>NC_069658.1:250284686-260284686 GCF_027244095.1 Hemicordylus capensis | reverse complement strand
GCTCCCCCCCAAATGCAGAGGGGGTTTGCGGTGTGTGTGTGTGGGGGTTCACGGCGGGGGCAGTCTGGGTGCCAAAATTACCTAGGTAGGCCACTGCTGACTAGCTAGCTACACTGCCCACGATGGTGTGCATGCATGGGAGGAGGAGGAGGAAGGGGGCTGATCGCAGCTGAGAAAAGCAATCCTGTAGCCACCCTGAAACCACCCTGGTTGACAGGAGAAGGAGGAGGGTGTTGAGGTGGGGGGAGGAGTCACTTGAAGAAAAAGCGCAGCAGCCCTGACAGAGGAGGGAAGTCATGATGAGTCCTGTTTGTGACCTGGCAGCCCCCAAAGTGCAGCATTGCAGTCCTGGAGGAGCAACCTGGCAGGAGAACACCCCCTTGCTTATGTGACAGTGATAAGTCTCTTGGCTATTGTTTTTAGTAGTGGTCTGAGGCTGCTCTTTTAACAGATGTTACTTTTGTTTTTACTTCTTTTTAAAATGGCATTGCTTAAACTTTGTGAGCCACTTCATGAGGCCTTATGGCCTTAAAGGCAAGATTTAAACATATTTTAATTCTTGACGTTTTGATAAGCTTAAAACAAAAATGGCTAAAATGCAGCTGTATGAAGTGATATATTTGTCTCTCTTTTAGTTGATGGCAATATTGCAAAGCCCGTTTTCATAGTCACTGCAATATTTGCTCTATGTTCAGTGTGTTTCAACATTATTCTAATTTGTGAGAATGGTGAGTACAGTACTTCCTTATTGGCATATTTATTTTTATTTTATTTTATTTATTTATTTAACATTTGTATACCGCCCAAAACACAATTCTCTGGGCAGTTTACAACAAAACAATAAAAACAGAGAAAAAGATTAAAACATTACAATGATTAAATTTTAAAATGTTAAAACTATTAAAAACACAGTTAAAACAATATCTGATTAAAAGCCTGCATCTTGACTGCCTTTTAAAAAGTTGTACGAGATAGGGAGGCTCTTACTTCAGCAGGAAGTGTGTTCCAAAGCCTCGGGGCAGTGACGGAGAAGGCCTGTCCCTGAGTAGCCACTAGATGAGCCAGTGGCAACTGCAGACGAACCTCTCCAGATGATCTCAAGGGGCAGTGTAATTCATAGCGAAGAAGGCGTTCAAAAATACCCAGGGCCCAAGCTGTTTAGGGCTTTATAGGTTATAACCAAAACCTTGTATTTTGCCCAGAAACTTATCGGCAACCAGTGTAGATCTTTTAAGATAGGAGTGATATGGTCTCTCTGAGATGACCCAGAGACCAACCTGGCTGCCGCATTCTGGACTAACTGCAGTTTCCAGACTATGTACAAAGGCAGCCCCACATAGAGCGCATTGCAGTAGTCAAGTCTGGAGGTGACCAGCAGATGTACCACTGTTCTAAGGTCATTTATCTCAAGAAATGGACGCAGCTGGCGTATCAGCCGAAGCTGATAAAAGGCACCTCTGGCCACTGCCTCAGCCTGGGACACCAGAAAGAGGTTTGTGTCCAGAAGCACCTCAGATTGCATATCTGTTCCTTCTGGGGAAGTACGACCCCATCCAGAACTGGCAGATCAGATATTGCTGTGATGTCAGGGTTTTTCCCCCTAGCTGCTTCCTGTCTAGATCTAAATGCACTTACATAAGGTTTCCTTTAGTCTCCACTAAACCCCTCTTGTAAATCAATCTGTCTGTGGTTCCTTCTCTTTTATTTTCTGTTTCTTCTACCATTTTGTTTCTTTCATAGATTATTACTATAGTCTCCTCTGTTCCCTGACTTCTTTGGGATTGGGACATTGCAGGCAAAATAACAAGAAACTAGTGGGTGAGATTATCACTGAGACCAGAAGTGCATTGTGTAGACAGAACAATCTGTGGAGGTGTGCATGGAAAGCATAAGAGTTCAAAGCTTTAAACTCTTTTAAGTGCCAGGGTAAAAGTCAAATTATTATTGTAATACTGTATGTGCAGACCAGTAAGCTTTACTGTTTGTTTTTTCCAATTGAATTGGCTCCCCCTGCTGTCAGGAAGGTCCTGGACCATCTTCCTGACAAATATTAGGAGCATTGCAGCAGGAACAAAATGGAGATCCTGTCTTCAGAAAAAAACTTGTATTAAACCTATACCTATTACATTGATTGAAGGTCAAGAACTGATGTTTAATAGCAGGTGCTTGACTAATGTAAGAAACATTTCTCTTGGTTCATTCCTCCTCTTGCCTTTGTCTAAATGAACCCTGGAAATGCCGTAGTTCCCTCTTAGAGAAGCAGGTGATGGATATCATGCATTAATTTAAATATATATTTTTTTCAACAGCAAAGCTAAAACAGTTGCAAGGTTGCACACAGCCACCAGTTGACACTTCATGCCTCCAAGGCTGGGTTAGGAATGAAGGGATGTGCTTCTTTTTCTCCCAAACCGAAGGGACCTGGAACTCCAGCCAAAGCAATTGTTCTTCATCTGGTGGCTCCTTAGTGGCACTTGACACTCAACAGGAAAAGGTAAGAGAGCTTCCAACTTTTCACACTGGATTTCACATAAAGGGCTGGTTATTAGTGCTTAGTGATATTTTAATAAGCAAAAATATCACTAAGCAAGCAGTGGTGTAGGGAGGCTCCTGGCGGCTCAGGGACAAAGTTGTTTCGGGGGCTCCCTCACACGCTCTTTGTGCGCACGTGCCCCAGCACTGAAGCCATGCCCCTCTGCCGCTCTTCCCCCTCTATTTGCCCATGGCGGCTGGCAGGTGGGCTTCTCAGTGGTCGGTTGGTGGCGTGAGTTGCCCAGTGAGTTTCATAGCGGAACTTTGGTCTTTCTGGTCCTAGTCCCACACTCTAACCACTACACCACAGTAATGACCACCTTCCAAGTCCTTGCAACCTGAAGGCTGGACTGTAGGGTTGCCTTGGGATAGAAGAAAGTTCAGAAGCTTCAGTTGGTGCAGCATGCAATTGACTTTCTAGGCAGAACTCAAGGGCTGGCTTAGGCCTAAAATCCCTTTGCTAGGGATCTACACTTCTAGACCAGTATTTCCTGTAACAGGGATTCTCAGATATTATTGACTACAACTTCCAGCCCCCTTTGGCTGGAGGTTATGGGAGTTCCAGTTAACATCTGGGAACCCCTGTTACAGGAAACATTGGTCTAGACCAGGCCTGCTCAACTTAGGCCCTCCCCCAGCTGTTTTTGGACTACAACTCCCCTAATTCCCAGATACAGTGGCCAATAGCCAGGGATTATGCGAGTTGTAGGCCAACATCTGCAGGAGAGCCGAAGTTGAGCAGCCTTGGTCTAGACCATCTTCTCCTTCCCTATGTCTTGTTTTTGTTAAGGGATTTGGGGAGAAACATTGATTCCCCACACAGCAGGTTATGCTCTGGTGGTAAAGAAGTTTAGCCCAAGAGATTATCTGGAGACAGTAGGTTGAATTCAAAAAACAAAGATGTTTTAAGAAACTGAAACTTCACATACTGAGAGAAAGCCATTGAACAACATACCCAAACAGGTACTAGCCTTCAACAACTGACAGATTCAAACGGACTCTTATTGCCTTTAGAGACCTATTAACATAACTGCTCATGCCTCCAGTGGCCAAAAGTGGTTGCTGTCATGCTAAGAGTCAATGCTGTAGAACTCTAACAGTTCAATTCTCTGAATTTCAGCAAGAGCACAGTAGGGAGGTGACTGAATCCTTTTGGTGCCTCTTTGAAGAGGCACTGAAACGATTTGGCTCCCTGCCATTGAAACGTTTCGGTGAGGAGTTGCTTTAAATGGAGGCAGGCAGGTTCTACCTGCCCTTCAGTCAAGCCACCCCTGCCCCACACCGCCCCATTGTTTCGCTCTTGCAAGTGAAGTTAGTCTGTGAAAGCGGCAGCCCATGCTGCTGGCTCCTTTAAAGTGATGCGCCATGGTGACAGGATGCTGTTTTCAGCATCCCTCATGCCGCATTGGCACGTGTTTTATAAATTGTGGATGATGCAAGTCCATTTAATGGTACTAGAGAAAGACATGCTGTTCTGGTAGCTTCAGATCTTAACACTCACATCAATTTTGGAGGATGAGTACAACTGAAAGAAGCCTGGCGGGTGCGCAGCTGGGGGAGTCAGTCATGTGACTTGTCTCTGGGGGTCCCCCAAGACTGGGCCCCCAGACAACGGTCTCCCCTTGCCCTATTACAGTTACGCCCTTGTCGACGCATGTGCCAGCACCATTTGCATGGCCAGCAACAGCATGCTTTCATGGACTAACTCCACTTGCAAGAGCACCATGAATGGGTGGTGCGGGGCAGCAGTGGCTTGACAGAGGGGCAGGTAGGACCTGCCTGACTCCATTTAAAGCAACCCCTTGCCAGCCCCTGGGATTTGTTCGAAGCAATTTGTGCTAGGGTTGCACACAAACCTGTTTGGCGTTCCACTCAAGGAACGCCGAACAGGTTCAAATCCCCAGCGTTTGAACTGGTTCAAACGCAGGGGCCGGGGTAGCCTTAAGGCCTGGGAAGGGTACTCTTACCTACCCCTCTGTGTTTCCCCCTCCGGTGCAACATTTTAAAAATGCTGGCATGGGGCAGTTGTATACCCTCTTGCTGCCTTGGTCAGCGTAAAACCAGAAGTGGTGGGCGTGCGGGTGCCCAGTGGACACGTGTGCACATGCGCCAGAGGGGGAAACGCAGTGGGGGAGGTAAGAGTACCATCCCCACACCTTAAAGCCACCTCCCCAGCCTCCTGGTTGTGCACATTACTAATTCTGTTCACACACCTAATTCGTGCACATCCCTAGAACATACCCAGAACCAATGAATACTTATTTCCTTGTTTTCCCAATTAAGAATTTTTCTGGCTATTTCTACATTGATTTATATAAACCAGGGGTGGGGAACCTTGGCCCTCCAGCTGTTTTTGAACTACGACTCCCACCATCCCCAGCCTGGGGATGATGGGAGTTGTAGTTCAACGGCTGGAGGGCCAAGGTTCCCCACCCCTGATATAAACCTTAAAAAGAGAACTGGTTATAACATTGGATGTTATGCTATAGTAGATTGCTGCATTCTTGCAGTGGTTATACTAGAAGACAGCCCTTTCAGCTCTAACATTCTGTGTCACAATAACTAATGACAATGGGCTGTGTCTGAAAAGAAAAGTCAATTCCCTTAATCCTCTACCAGGACAGAAAGAGAATAAAATGCAGATGAAGACCTTTAAAGTTGAGATAATATATTTTATTCATAAGCCAGTCTATCAACCAAGGCTCCGTATGGGTAACAAACTGGAATTCTGAATACTGAATGAGGTTGTAATGTGTTAAGTGGTCTGTACAATACATCTTAAACTTGATTTTTTTATTATTATTGAAGGAGTTTGTAGAGCACAAGAGAGACCTTGCTGAATATTGGATTAACCTCAGGAGGGAAAATGTAGAACAGTCCTGGAAATGGCCAAATGGTTCATTTATTCACAACTGGTAGGTGCTGTCCTTTTATATTGGATCAATGGATTTGCGGATCCATTGGATGCTTAGATAATTGGCTGTTGTGGGGTAGGGTGTGTGCGCGCGTATACACTCTCTCTCTCTCTCTCTCTTATTTCTTTACTGCCTTTCTGCCAAGGCATTCAGGGTGCTTTACAATTTAATACTAAAAATTACAAAAAGAAATATTAAAAAATTGTTTCTAGCCTAGTCTATTTAGGAGCTGATAGCATTAGCTGCTTGGTCTGGTCAACTTATCATCTTAATGTGAGCACGTACATGAAATTTGCCATTACTTGGCTGGGAATTTTCAGCAAACTTTTTCTTGCTTGATCAGTATTTGACAATGAACTCCAATTGAAAAATCTCTGGTATGCAGTAGGGATGTTCATGGAACCGTGGCAGGGAGGCTCAAAGATGGTGGGGGTCTCCCTTTAAGAGTGGGGAATGGTGCACATACCTTTCCCGCTGCTTTCCCCCCGCCAGCGTCTGTGTTTCTTAATGCCCATCGGGGCGGCAGTGTGTCTCTCTGCCACCCACTGGGCATTAAGAAACACAGATGCCGACAGGGGGAGGAAGCAGCGGGAAGGGTAAGTGCACCCTCCCCAGATCTTAAAGGGAGATCCCTACTACCTTCGAACCGGCAGAACCAGCGGTTCTTTGAACCAGTTCGAAGGACCGTGCACATCCCTCATATACAGTGCATTTTATTACAAACAAACCAGCACATTTACCTTTGACATATATAAAATATACTGGATATCTGTGATAACAAATGATGAAAATTTGTCCAATTTTCAGCTTGTCAAAAAAAACAAAAACAAGGGTTTCCTCCTATGTTCCAAATCACTAAAAGTCTCTTGTATTCCTTCCAAGGCTGTGGGCTCTAACACATCCTCTAAAGGGCTGGATAGTTTTGCAGTCAAGGATCCTATTCTCTCCCCACCCCCCCGGCCCCCAGGATTAGTAAGCATTATAATGTACTGTGAACACCATGCTGTTAGAGAAACAATAGATAATATAGTTCTTCTGTTGTTTACACCTTGTAACTGTAGTCTCCTGTCCTCTGTTAATCTGCTACACTTTATTACACGTGTCCTTAATGTTCTTCTGCAGCAGAGACATGGGGCCAGGAGAAGGAGAGGAAGGCAGCAAGGGGGGCCCCATTTTAAAATCTTGTCTCTGGGCCCCCTCCAACCTTGGTATGCCTCTAACTGCTTTGCTTGACCTGCCTCACTCACTGGCGTTGCTTTCAGCTTCTCTGAGCTCCTGGAGGAGCCTGTGTGTTGGCATGCAGATTGGAGGTTGAGCCCTGCCTCCTTGGGTGCTCAGCTCCCAGCATTCCGCCAGCAACAACGCGAAACGCTCTGTCCTGTTGTATCCACCAAGGTACAAGGCTCTTCCTGCCTGTCCTTCCCTTCTTCCTTTCTGCCCCTTCCCTCAAGCCTTGGCTCCCCCGTAGGCTGCTTCCTGAGCTCTCCCTTGCTGATTGACCATGGCTGGCCCCAACAGGTGTGAAGGTGCTGCTACTGAGGGGTGAGCAAGGAGAAGGAAAAGACCAGTGTGGGCCCCCTCTGCTTGGGGTTGAAAACTGTGAAGGTTAATGGAGTGGGGTTTGAGCAAGAAAAAAAGAGAGAGAACCATTTTGGGCTAGGTGCTTCTGCTTAGGGTGTAGGGAAGGGAGAGGCAGTCATTGAGATAGGATCCATGAAGGTGTCATTGCATCCTTTGGGGTTCTCCCCCACCCCCAATGCTGAAATCTCTTTAAGGAAACAAAAGGTGAGCAGCCCAGGCTTTTCCTTTCCCACAGGAACATGAGCATCATATTTGTGTCTACTTGGAAGTAAGCAACATTGTAATCAACGGTATTTACCTTGTAGTAAATAAGTATAGCCTCAATTAATGAGACATATGAACAAGATTAAACTCATGGCCCTGTAGAAATGCTACAGCTAAAATGGGGGCCTGAACAGACGTGTAACCAGCGGGGGGTGGGGGGCAGCCAGGGCATGCGCCCTAGGTGCCACATGAAGGGGGGCACAAGATGACTGCCCCACCACCACCACAAAAATCACAAGCCCCAGCGGGCGCTGGCACTGCTCACCACTGTGGCTGGCCGGCGTCGGGCACCCAGGCTGCGGCGCCAGCGGACCTGGCACCTGACCCGTGCACCCTCCCACTCGCGCAGGCGCAGCAGCTGAAAGGCGCACTCGCAAGATCTCCAAGCTGTGGGTGGGCGCTCCCATTGGCTGGCAAAGCGCCCCCCCGAGCTAGTTGAATCCAGCGCATGCCTCCCTCCAGTGCTGCACAACCACGTGGCCGGGGAGACTAAGCAGCTGCCTGCTGGGGCGTTCTGCCTTCCTTAGCTCTGTGAGTTTGTTTGTCCCCCGCCCCCAGCTTGCCCCACACTTGCCCCACCAGGCGCCTTCCTTAGAGAGGCACTCTTCCTTAGCCCTGTGTGTGTGTGTGTTTGTCCCCCCGCCGCTTCCCCGGGTGCCTTCCTTAGAGAGGGGCTGCTCGGCTCCTTCCTTAACCGTGTGTGTGTTTGTCCCCCCTCCCTCCACTCTGCTCTCCCGTCGCCTTCCTTATTTTTTAATTATTTACTATTGGATGAGGGTTGTGCTCCTTCCTAAGCTGTGTGTGTGTGTGTGTGTGTGTGTGTGTTTGTACCCCCCCTTCCCCTACGCTGCTTTCCCAGTCGCCTTCCTTAGAGTTGCGCTTCTCCCTTAGCCCTGTGTGTGTTGGGTGTGTGTGTGTGTTTGTTCCACCCCCCCGCTTCCCCCGCATTGCTTCAAGTCTGATGTATGAAAAAAATTGCTTAGTTGGTTTCAAGTGCTTGTAAAGAATTCTTGGAGACTGGTATCAGTTTTCAAAGGCAGCATGAGTGCAACACACATGCACAGTTCTTGGCCCTTCCCAGCTTTTGGTGAGCTAAAAGTCTCTTTCTCCCTTTTAAAAAGGATGGTATACTTCAGTGGTCCCTCTGATATGCAGCAACCGGAAGGGCGTCCACAGTTCCTAACATGTAAAACAAGGACTGTAGGGGTTCAAATGGGCTTAGTAGTTTATTTCTTTGCCCTTCATTTGGGAAGTCCTTCAACTAGAATAGGGGATCCCAACCTGTGGCACTCCAGAAGATGTTGCTGAACTACAACTCCCATCATCCCCATCTACAGTTTTTGTGACTGGGATGATGGGAGTTGTCGTTCAGCAGCGTCTGGAGTGCCACAGGTTGGGAACCCCTGAACTATGTTAAGTTATCTGAAAGATGGGTGTCAGATTGGATGGG
The DNA here is from genome assembly GCF_027244095.1 of Hemicordylus capensis. Lineage (NCBI taxonomy): Eukaryota > Metazoa > Chordata > Lepidosauria > Squamata > Cordylidae > Hemicordylus > Hemicordylus capensis. The sequence goes on along the minus strand of NC_069658.1, from coordinate 260,275,944 downwards.
GGCCCCCCCACAATTTCAGTGCTTGCCCTAGGCGCTATTTTCCCTAGATATGCCTCTGGGCCTGAATTTCCTTTTTCTTCTTCAGTCAGTACCCCATGTGGTTGAACACTTGGGAGGCAGTGTGGTGTAGTGGTTAGAGTGTTGGACTAGGATTGGGAACACTTAGGTTCAGGTCCTTCCCTGCTCAGCCATGAAACTCACTGGTTAACCTTGGGCCAGACACTCTCTCATTCTAACCTGCCTCAGAAGACTGTTGTGGGAATAAAACTGGGGAGAAAGAATCCTATACCCTGTCCTGAGCTTCTTGGAGGAAGGGCAGAATATAAATGTCATACATAATAAAATGCCCATATGAGTATATCTAGGATTGTCTTTAGATTTTGTGGGGCCCTGGGTGAAAATAGTTTGTAGGGCCCCCCTATGAAGTAGTGGTGCTCTCATATCTAGCAGAGGCAGAGTGACTGTCTCTATGCATCTCAGTGCAGCAGAGTACAAAGCTGGAATCAGGAGGAGGAAGTCCTCCCGCATCTCTGAATGTCCAGCAGCACAGCAGCTGCTCTCATTATTTAGTTGCAATGCTCAGTGCACCCACTCCTCCCCCACCCCCCGGCTTGCTGCCCAAGATGGTGGCAGGCCAGGGGAAGCCTTCTACCCAGTGGTGATTGCCCAGGCAATCGCCTGCCGAAGTAGAACTTTGGTTAAAAGCTGGGTAGAAGTACTGGGGCTACCTGCAAACACGAGTGGCTTGGGTTAGCCCAGGTGGCTCACAGTTTCATTTGGGGCACCAGATAAGGGGCTGCAGATTTCTGTTTGATGTTTGCTCTTAAAAGTAATGGAGACAATGGAAGGAGAGAGCTCTCTTTGGTGGAGTTTGAAGTGTTCCAGTACTCCTGAGAGAGTACAGAACTTCTCTGCCCTGGCTGCGACAAAGGACTCAATGATATTCTGCGGCTTGAGACTGAAAAGCTGTCTTTCTGGATTAAGTTATTTTAACCTCCTGATCTTAACTTCTAAATCAGGAAGAGGGTATGAATGCTTCATGCATTTTTTACATGTTTTTAAATTTTGCCTGTGAAGCTCTGTTCCTTTATTTTTATTGCAATAAACTAAACTTTTTATTTTGTTTAATTTATGTACCATCTGACTCCAAAGGCACTAGCTGGTTCACACAAATAAATACAATAAAAACAAAACAGCTAGTAAACAACAATTTAAAGTATTCAGCTATTACTAAAAGCCAGGCTAAAAGAAAATGCATCTTGATGGTTCTTTCAAAGGCTGGTAAAGATGATAAACCACAAATGTCTATAGAGAGCGCATTCCACAGCCCAGTAGCGACTACAGAGAAAGCCACTCCCCAGTCACTGCCAGATGAGCTGGTGGCATCCAGAGACAGACCTCTCTCAATGACCTTAATGTGTGGTGGGGATCATGAAGAAGAAGGTGCTCTCCCAGGTAACTTGGTCTTAAGCTGATTAGGGCTTTATTAACAGCACTTTGTATTTTAGCCAGAAACCTATTTGCAGCCAATGCAGTTGTTATAAGACTGGCATAATATGGTGTAGTGGTTAGAGTGCTGGACTAGGACTGGGTAGACCCGAGTTCAAATCCCCATTCAGCCATGATGCTAGCTGGGTGACTCTGGGCCAGTCACTTCTCTCTCAGCCTAACCTACTTCACAGGGTTGTTGTGAGGAGAAACTTAAGTATGTAGTACACCGCTCTGGGCTCCTTGGAGGAAGAGAGGGATATAAATGCAAAATAATAATAATAATAAATAAATATTCCAAGAAACCCCGGAGACCAATCTAGCCACTGCATTTTGGACCAACTGAAGTTTCTGAACTACATACAAAGGCAGCCCCACATAGAGCGCATTGCAGTGGTCAAGCCCAGAGGTTACCAGAGGGTGCACCACAGTTCTGAGATTATTGTTTTCAAAGAATTGGCTTGAAGCCTTGTATCTTTTAATTACAATAATTTTTACTGAGTTGAGTTTTATGTTAGCCCTACCTACACTCTTCTAGCAACCCTTTTATGCAAAGGCTCTGGGATTTGGCGGGGAATTGCCCTTAGACTTCAGGACATATCCATGAAGTTACACCTAAACATTCTCTTGAGTATTTTGAGAGTTCAGGGTGTCTCAGGCATCACTTTGCCTATCACGGTGGTAGATGGCAGCAAAAACCCTTTTGGAGCAATTGCAGGGTATCAAAGCTTGAAAACTAAAGTCTTGCATGTCCAGATTCTCTGTCAAAGGGATGTCTTCAAATAAATATACTTAGGATTACAGTACTGAAAGTTCATGGCAACAAGGTAGGGATGGCCGTCTTCTGTGTGCTTGAGGGGCCATTTGCACTACAGACTTTGGGGTGTAATGGAAGGGGGATGTGCAAGGATGGAGCAATGGTACTTCTCACCTTCTCTGGCTGTTGGGGTGGGCATGGCCATGACCATGGGGGCTGTCATGGAGAGTGCCTGCACTTCTGAATCTGTAATCACACCACTGCTTCACTAGGCTGGGCGGGGAGGAGTTAATTTTGATAAACACCCCTTCCATTGGAACAGGATCTATAATAAAGTTTGGTTGTTTTTATTTTAACCATCTGATGTTTTATCACCTGCATTTGTTGCTGTACACTTACTCTTATGTTGTGTTAAGTTCTGTGTTTGTATGGCATGGTTTTATTATTTCATAGCATGCAGCCTTGGCAGGCATTGTTCATGAAAGATGAGATAGACATTTATTAGATAAAGAAATGTACAAGTCTTGTTAGAACTGGCCCATGGCTACCCAAAGTAAAGAAGGGTCAATAATTGGAGGCAGATCAAGATGAATGGAAGTGGTATTTAAAAAAAAAAAAGATCTCTGGGAGCGATAAGAATGCAGAACCCTAACCGGCTCTGTAGAGTGAGTGTGAGACTACAGATGAGAGGGGTCAACAGCCAGAGGACAAGAAATAAAACTTATAAAAACAGAAGCAATAGATGTAGATTTAATTACATGTTTGAGGTATTTAGAAAGGATGATACCACTGATGGAAGAAAAGAAAGTGCCTTGGAAGAGATTCTGAACAGGGAGAGACGAGAGAGTGCTTGAAAGAAAAAAGGGTGTTGAAGGAACATGGTTCTCAGAAGACCATTTGTGCTGAATCTATCTCTGGGGTGGTTTCATTGCAGGTTTACAATTAAAGGTGAAGGATTCTGCGCTTATCTCAATGATGATGTAATCAGCTCAACATACTGTGACCAGAAGCGCTACTGGATATGCAAGAAGCCTGCCTTGCCTACTTGAGAGAGAAGGTTTACTTTAAGTGGAGATGTGAAGTCTCTGGAAGAATGTCATTTTGCGGTTCCCTTTTTCATTCTTGAGTAATGAATTTCCATGCAAAAATATGGTGGTTCAATTTCATTGGGTTCCAGTCTCATATCAGCCCAATGAATAGTATCAGTTGTGGTTTAAGTGAAAGCACTGACTACATATGCCTCCCTAGTGAGAATGAAAATGTTTTGGCATGAATAAGAATATTGTGAGACTACAGATGAAGATACTGTCGGAATTATTATATATTTTAAGATGTATATCTTACACAGTATACTCTTTTAATATATTAAAGATACTGAGGTTGTTCTCACAACCAGCACTACCCAGTTAGGGGAGCTGTAGCTCTGATAGGGCTGGTCATGAGAACCACTGCCAATCCCGGCATGCCACCAGGTAGCCTGGATTTTGTACCAGGGCTAAAAGTGAGGTATGAGGATGCTAGGGATGTGCATGAACCAGTTTGCAGGCCATGTTAGAGGCCTATGAACCAGTTCGCTGGTCCGGCAGTCCAACGGACTGATGCCAGGCGAGGTTGTACTTACCCTCCCGCCGCTTCCCCCCCTCCCGTGCTCCATTTTCAAGCAAAATCTTTGGAGTGGCAGCGGTCTTCCCTGCCGCCCCTGCCCCCTTGTTGCCTGCTAAAAGCGGAAGTAAGTTCCGCACATGCACCTGCCGCCACGTGCGCGTCACGCATGTCACTGTGATGTGTGCGGCGTGTGTGCACGGCAGCGGCAGGCACATGCACAGGAGTTACCTGCTAAAAGCAGAAGTAAGTTCCGCGCATGCGCCCACCACCGCGCCCGTCACAGATGTGACTGTGACGTGCACAGCGCACACAGCGGCGGAAGGCGTATGTGCAGGTGTTACTTCTGCTTTTAGCAGGCAATAAGGGGATGGGCGGCAGGGAGGACTACTGCTGTCCCAAAGATTTTGCTTGAAAATGGAGCGCAGGAGGGGGGAAAGCAGTGGTTGGGGTAATACAACCCCCCCTCAAAGCAACACACACACCCCGGCATCGGACCGCACCTCCGCGGTCCGTGCACATCCCTAGAGGACGCACATGAACCGCCTACCTCATTGCCCAGTTGTGTGGAAGCTCAGGCTGTCAGCAACCCGAGCTGCCATGGAGCCAGAGGGGAGGAGTGGGCCCACAGTGGAGAATCCCCCAATGCACCCCACACCTCATGCAGTACATTGTGGGATATCGGAGGATGCAGTCTGCTCCACCCCCAGCCCCCTTGCCTCTCCTTGTGGTGATTGGCTAGTAAACACTGTCAATCAGGAGGAGTTTGAATTTAGAAAGCTCCTCTGGAAAGAATTCCTAAGGAAGGGGATTTGGAATGGAGTGAACAGGTGCCTATAAAATTCAGTTGGAGTTAACTGACAGGCAGATAGGGAAGGTTAGGGCTAGAGATAGGGCCCCTCCCCCTCCCCAGGGCCCCTTCCCTGCTGGCATTCTACCACTTTTATTAGCTATGGTTTTATTAGCTATTTAGAGTATATAGGTCTTGAAGCAATGTACTGGGCGTAATTGTCAGCTAATTAAAGATTTTTAGCTTTGTCCTGCAAGAAAATTACAACAGCCGGGTAGTACTCACCTTCTTCTTGCACTGGGTCTCCTCTGTGATGAAGTGGGGACCACTTGTGTGCTTCCCTACAGAGTTCCCCGCCAATGTACCTCTAAACATCTGTAAAACTCCTTCAATATCTGTTTGCAAACTCCAGTTAGCAAAGTTCCCCTGGTCTGAGTCTTGCATTGAAGACCAGTAGGCAAACTGACTCTCCTCAGGAATGTGACCCCTCCCACAAGCTTAGGCACTCACCTGGAATAAATCCCCCACACAGGCTACTCCTCTGTCAAAGACACAAATGCTTCCATCCAGCCAGAAATCAAACCCTAGAAAATCACCAGCCCTAACAAACATAGCTTTTCCTTCTGTTACCTGTGAATCCAAGCATTTCATATTGATTTATATGTATTGATCCTAGGGCATGTAGTTAATGGAGAACTGAGCTCTTGCTACACCATTTTGATGGTAGCTGAAGAGAGCAAGAGTCCTCTCCAACTTCTATTTCTGAATGTGGGAAAGAATCTGCTTAGTATGCTTTGGTTCTCATACTAAGCAGACCTTGTAACTTGCAACATAATATGTATTCTCTATGCCTTGCTTTGTTCTGGCCTGCTGGTCAGGAGAGGTGATGATGCTGGTATCCGAACTGCCTCCTAGAGGCTGCGTAAGCACTCCTTTAACAATGGTAGTATTGTAAGCCTGTTGGCCTAATATGGAGTTGTATTGCCAGACTACCTGGCTGGCTTGTTGTGAATGATGATGTATTCAGATGTATCAGTTGTTGTATAAAAGCTTTGGATGGACACCATCTTGGGTCTGTCTTGTCTTTGGGAGCTATCCCCTAGACGGCCACTTTGTTCACTCTGCAGAATTCAATAAAGCTTATTTGAACTATAAAGTTTTCTTCTCCTTGGTATGTACAAAATTGGCTTATCATCTACCAAGTAGATAGTAGCCCATTGGTTAACATTTCCCCTCTTGTTTTCTTGACATGGCAGTTTATTTATTTATTTTATTTCCTTGCTGTGTTCCCTTGCTTGATATCTTCTTTAGGAGAGAAATACAAGCTTGTTGCTTCCACTTGCTCCAAGACCAGCAGGCAACTGGATCTAATGTTTGTTTTCATCATGTTAACCTGCTCCCCTTCCCCACCTTGGTTCCTGCAGATTAATAAAGTAACCTTTTAGAGAGAACAATCTCATGTTTTGTGTACGTTGTTCAGAGACTCTGGAGTTAGGCTCCCCGTGAGCTGACCACTTGGTTGAGCTATTTAAAGGGCAACATACCTGAAGGGGTGAACTAAGCCCGGCTCCTGCTCTGTGGAAACAGAGGGGATCCTCCCAAGGTTGGTTCAGACCCAGACTTGAGTTCTCTCTGGAAGCACAGAGTGGTGGTAGCAAGTACTGGACACCACACTGGAGCTGGGGTGAGTAAAACTGCCCAAACTCCAGTGGGGTTCTTTAACACCGTTACACAAGTGGATATGTGCTGTTGTGCAACACAACTGGGGCTAACTTGTACATCCACAGCGGTGCCGGATGACTGGTAACTCCAACATTGTGTTGCACATCACATCAGCCAGTGTTTACTATAAGTGGACATGTGTGAAGCTGTTGAATGCATTCCATTTTGCAGCTTCCTCTTGATTAAGGGATTCCCATGCAAAATCTGACTGTTGGGACTCGGTTAATTTTCAGTGGTTCTGATTGCATATTGGTTTACTGAGTACTATCAATTCTGTAGTTTAGGTGAAAGCACTGGCTACATACAGTATGTCTTGCTAATGAGAATGAAGATGGTTTGGAAGAAATAGCAATATTGTGAAACTATAGATATATATAGATATATATACCTTAAGACTAATGTTTGTCATTGGAAGCATACCTCATAGGATTTCTCAAAAACCTGACTGATTTTGCAACCATCAACCTAGTTTTTTGGATCAGGATTCTGGAATGAAGTGTTTATTCTGAGTTCTTTTTGAGGGCAATATTTCCTTTTATCTCAGTGGAACTGCAAATGGTGCTACTAGTGCTGGGCACAGTATAACTACTTTGGGTGTGATATATAAGCTAATATTTAATGTACATATTAGTATTGGTTTAATATTTTATCTAAATAATAGTTCTTATCATTTTTTTCCTTTAAGCATGATTTGACTGTATAGTTAGTTTGTATAATATAGAAACAAATAGTTCTAACTGAGCCTTTCTTTCTTTCTTTCGTTCTTTCTTTCTATAAATAAATAAATAAATAAATAAATATTTTAAAAGTTTTCAGAGATGAGGAGGCTCTTATTTCTGCAGGGGCTGCATTCCAAGGCCTCGGGGCAGCAATGGAGAAGGCCTATCCCTGAGTAGCCACCAGACAAGCTGGTGGTAGCTACAGACAGACATCCACAGAGGATCTCAATAGGTGGCAGGGCTCATAATGGAGAAGGCATTCTCTTAAATACCCGGGGTATTTAAAGCACTATTTAGGGCTTTATAGGTTATAACCAAGACTTTGTATTTTGCCTGAAAAAAAATATTGGTAGTCAGGTAATTCTTTTTAATAGGGTGGCTCTTACCTAGGACTTCCATATGCTATGAATTGGGTTTGTAGCCAGCTGTTAGCACATGGGAGTTTGCTGTACTTTGGCTGCCATTCTGACACAACATGGTAGATGGGCAAAGACGGGGTGGGGGCAACTGGGATGTTCTAGCCCTTCCTCCCATGTGCTGATAATTTTATTTGTATCTGACTATAAACACAAAAGTTATTGGGGGTCACAGAGATAGAGATGATCGTGTCTTCTCCCCTTCAGGAAGTAGACTAAAACTAGCAGCTGATGTTCTGGGCAGTATTATGCAGGTGGCTCATTACTGTCCATGCTGCTATGTTCATGCGTCTAAAACACTGCTGGCTGTGTTGCAGCACAGGGCTGTATCCTGCGACTTAAAATTGTGCAAATAGGATGGATGCGAGGCCATCCTATGTGTGTTTTAATGAGGGCAACCACACCCAGCCTCACAATTTTTAGAGCCCCACTGCTTGTGCCATCACATCACCAAGGTCCATTTAACATTTGAAAAGAGCTATCTGGCAGCCTTTGTTTTGTGGCTATTATTATTTATTACATTTATATCCCGCTCTTCCTCCAAGGAGCCCAGTGTGGTGTACTACATACTTGCGTTTCTCCTCACAACAACCCTGTGAAGTAGGTTAGGCTGAGAGAGAAGTGACTGGCCAGGGGTCACCCAGCTAGTATCATGGCTGAATGGGGATTTGAACTCAGGTCTCCCCGTTCCTAGTCCAGCACTCTAACCACTACACCACGCTGGCTCTCATTAGCCCAAAGGGCTCAGAAAAGGAAAGAAGGAAGGTTAATGATATTTTTGCATGTATATATTAATCATATCTTTACTCTGAATGAATGGAAAATTGTATGTTAATGAATTTCTGCATAGCAGCAGCTGTCAGCTGACACCCCAACGCACACACATCCCCTTCTTGGCTTGTGAAGTTCCAAGAGTTAGGTATCACACTGAGATGTAAGTCAGTGGTATAGCATCTGCTTTGCATGAGGAAGGTCCCCAGTTCAATCCTTGGCAGCATCTCCAGGATGCTTTCCAGATTGGACACTACAACACTGTCACTATGTGTTCATTAAGCGTGCTTCCATATTGCCTGTGTATCGACATCACAGTTCCTGAGCTGTCAGAAAGGTGCCATTCACATTTCTGATGACTTTTCAGGTTTTATTGCTGCATTACAGTCCTACAACATTGTAAAAAAACATAACAAAACACAGCTGTATTTCCCTGTTGTAGGATGGTTCCCACAAGCTAGAAAAGACTGCTCTCACTGCTGGTGGCTTTGTGCAACAGCCTTTATTTTACGGCTTCAATATGATTCCTTCCTTCTCACAAATCCATTTAAATTGGTCAGTGCACATTTCAGAAATGATTTCGTCAACTTTAAGGACCCCACATCTACTACTTGTTGGCGGGGGAGGTATTAAGAACCTATAGAAAGAAAAGGAAAAAAATTGTTGAGTTCCCTCATTTTTCAAACTAGGGCAAACGTCATGTGTGCTAAGACTTTATCAGACTTTTTGGGGAGCGGCAGACTTCTTGCAGAGTCTTCTTTTATTTCTACTAGAATCTCAGTGGTCTGCTGATGCACATGAAATTAACAAAACAAGAGTATGTATATACTCGGGATCCTTTAACAGTGAAGACATGGCTAAAGTGTGGTACGTAATCCTGAGTATGTATCCTTGTCTAAGATGACAAGAGGTGCCTTGCTAGATCAAAGATCTATTATTTAGTTCAGTGTAGTGTTCTTTTCAAGAATCCCAGCAACCTTCAGGCAGCAGATGGTCCTATGAAAATTGTCCAGCGATTAACAAGTGGATCACAGATTACCCTCTGCCTAGTCCTTCTTTAACAGCACAATTCTTGCTCTATTGATACAAGTAAGGACTATGTAGGCCCTTCTGACCACAGCCATTGAAAGGGGTATGTGTTGGGGCGGGGAGGGGGGATACTTCCTGAAATGGAATACTTTCAGAAGACATGGAACACTATGACTGTGACTAAGTAAAAAGCCTTTGTTTGGCATAGAGGGGCAGTGGATATGGTACAGAAAAGTTTGTGAAAACTTGAACCTCTTTCATCTCCTGTTGGAATAGTGACTTCTGACAAACTAAGGTAAGAAGGCAACTGCTGGAACTATGATGGATATTGGTATTCAGGATCAAGCAATAATATTGGACATCAAGCAATAATGGGAATCGTATTCTCATCAAGCAATAATGGAAATATGAGTGGTTTACTATTTAATAAGGCCTTCAGCATTAGTAAATAGTAAAACACTCATATTAGTACTCAGCTGGGGAGGGGCAGCGGGGAAGCAGCTTGCCTAGGGAGAAAGAGGCTGTTAGTTCAACTCCCCTCCAGTGTGCTTTCCAGATTGTGGCTCATAAATATATATTTGTAGGCAGCTATATTGGGCAGCAGTGATAAAGAAAGGTGCTGGAGGCGAATGGTCACTTCAGTGACAATGCAAAGGCATCATATCATACTGTATGGGAAAAGGCAATGGTAAACCACTCCTGTATTCTACCAAAGAAAACCACATGGCTCTGTGGTAGTCACCAGTAGTTGACGCCAACTCGACAGCACAATCTTTCCTTTTCTTTTCAGCATTAGTATTTATTGTACTGTGCCATTTTGTTCTACCTTTGCATGGCTTTGCATGGATCATGTAGTAAATCATGGATTTAAGGGGCATGTCATCTTTTTTTGCATATAATATGCTATGTACGTTATACTTTATACAATTTTAAAAGGAGTGTGTGTGTTGTGTTTTTATGTTGTGTACTGCCTTGAGGCAGTTTGGTGAAAGTGGTCTTGTAAATACAGTACAAATGTTCTGCATCCTTTCTCAAGTACCATGGTTATTCTAAGAGGGGTCAGGGAATACCTTGCACCTCTCTTTTATATCCCTAGGAATACATGACTTACATTATTTTGCTCTTTATTTTCCATATTTATATATTTATATACTGCCTGACATAAACATCTCTAGGTAGTTTAGATAAAAGGATAAAATACAACAAAAGTTAAAAATTGACAACAGTAAACCAATGTAAAACTATGATTGCATAGCTGTTGCTAGATTAGGGCAATAAACCACAGGGCTATTTAAGTCATCTGGCATGGTGGTAGATCCTTAATAAGTCCCATGTTTGGCCTCCATAATAACCAAGAGCCATTCTAGATTATACATGGGAAATGTGTGAACAGTTTTTCAACAGGGTGTGTGTGTGCGTGTGTAAACTGGAAAAGCAGCTATGGAAAGCTAATACTTTCTGTGAAGGAACAGTGGAGGGGAAGGGGCTATGTATCCCTTTTGTCCCTGCCATTTATCTGCCCTCAAATCACCCTCCCCAAGTTGCTTTTCTCCCAGTGGGGGCAGGGGGGAGATACAGAGACCTCAAAGTAGCTAGGTATGGTGAAGTGTATGTGTGGGGTGTGTGTGTGGGGTGGGTGTGTGTGTGTGTGTGTGTGTGTGTGTGTACAAAGGGATAAGCAGTCCCTCCAAGAGTGCTGCTCTTCCACTCTTGATCACAGCTCTGTGTAGGAAGACCATTCAGATGTCTTCCATGTAGGATCTAGTTTAGCCCTAACACAAAAGATGAAGAGATGAGATTGGCTATCAATAAATACCCTTGTATGGATTCGAAGTGCTTAAACGTCATCAAGGGAGGGGCCTCAAGGAACCAATGAGATTGGGAGGAAATACAGATTCATTGGTTGTTCCACCTGCCCCTCTTGCTATCAGTCAACATAATTCTTTTAATGGCAATGATGCCCATGTTGGGATTGGGAGGTCAGCACTTCACTGAGGGCTGGATGATCCACCATTATTGCTATAGCAGCCACTTTCATGACTCAAACTTCTAATCACTCACTGCAATATCTAGCACTGTTGATGATGATAATCCTCTAAAATGCAGACATGTTTCTTACAAGTGACACCTCAGGATCATATGAGACTGATAAGAAAACTGTTCACTTTGTTCTGGAAGGTGTGCAGGTAAATGTTACAGCGGGGGAGTAGAAAAGCACCACATGGAAACAGCTGCCACTTGGATAGAGGAATGTGTAACTTGTTCCTTGGTTGAGATGCAAATACAATGAAGGGTGGTAGAAGACAAAGAAGAATGTGTGTCTCATCTGGCATCTGCCCATCCATCCTTAGGAAGGTATTATAAACATGACCCTCAAACATGTTAAAAATAGTACACTTTGGGCAACACCCATTCTAAGTTAGTCATGACTAAGTTTCATTAAAATTAGTGGGACTTAAGTTGGTCATGACTAGTCCCACTGACTTCAATGGTATTTTGTCATGACTAACTAGTCTCCCCAATAATTGTAGGAAACACTCACAAAGTTGGATCTAAGACTGAACTGTCTATCCAGGTCCAGTTGTTCTTATGGACTGTAAAGTTGAGTCCAATCCAAAAGCGAAATTTCCCTTCAATCCTGTTCTGTATGAATTCCTGCCAGATATAACAACGAAGACATAATTCTCAATATTGTTTGCTGGGCTTCTTGTTTGTGTGTTTGTTTAAAATTGGATTACATAGCATTTTACATAGGTCTTCCCTGTAGGGGTGTGCACAAAATCGGTCTGCCTGGTTCTGTTCGATTCGATTCAAAACCGGACTCGAACCAAACCAGGCATGTTAGGTTTTGTGCCCCCCAAACAGACCCCCTGGCGTGGCTTGAATTCAAGTTCAAGGTTCTAAAGGTTTTTTGGGGGGTTAAACGCTCGCTGCTGGGTCCGGCAGCCTCCGGGGGTGCTGTGGTGGTGGTGGGGTATCTGCCATTTCCCCCTCCCCCCACCAGCCTCCTCCCACTTTTCCAAGGGCTATTTTGGCCCTTTCTCCAGTGGCGATGGCCATTTTGGAGGCTGCCTTGCATGCGCCCAGGCCATGCAAATGGTTAGGGCACATGCGTGGAGGCCCCCAAATGGCTGCCACCACCAGATAAAGGGCCACAATGGCCCCCAAATGGGCCAAAATGGCCCTTGGAAGAGCGGGGGAGGCCAGTAGGGAGGGGAAAATATCAGAGACCCCCTCCCCGCAGCAGCATCCCCCAAGGCTGCTGCACCTGATGGTGAGTGTTTTTTTTTAAATTAATGTTAGAACCCCCAAACCTGCCCTCAAGCCAGACTAGTTCGATGGCAAACCAGCTTGACCTCGAACCATTTCACACAACCCTACTCTGTGCACTTGCTGTGCTAACCAGCCACCCAAATTTGTTCTCAGAAAATAATTACTGTTATTTCCAGTGTTACTATAACAGTGTTACTGTTTGTGAGACACCGAGACATCCTGATTTGGCTAAAGGCCATAGTTTTGCAGAAGCTGGATAGGGAACTGCTTGAGCAAATGGATGATGTTCACCTGTTCCCCCTTTCCAAAGTGAATAAGCAGAATGGTGCATGTAAATCCCTGTTTCCAATCAACTGCTCAGGAAGTGAAGATGGGAGAGGTTGAAATTTGCTGTAACCTCCTCCCATTACCTGGCAAACACCTGTTTTAGAAGCACACTTTATTGAGGATTCAGCCTTTATCACGGAGACTGAAAAGAGGCCATACCTTGATTGATTGATTGATTGATTGATTGATTGATTTGATTTGATTTTTATACCGCCCTTCCAAAATGGCTCAGGGCGGTTTACAATTAAAACAGAAACCATTAAAACCCATAACAATTAAAACATAAATATAAATATAACAATTAAAACATCTTAAAAAACCCATTAAACTGTCAGAACAATTAAAACCCTGTAAACCAGGTTAGCATAAAACAATTAAAACTAAATAAAAACCCTGAAAGGCCCGGCCAAACAGATGGGTTTTAAGGACTCTCTTGAAGGTCAGTAAGGAGTTAAGATTGCAAATTTCTGCTGGGAGTGAGTTAGTTATAAGTTTATGTGGTCTGCTGGGAGTGCATTCTACAGCCCAGGAGCAGGTACAGAGAAGGCCCGCCTCCGTGTCGCCACCAAAAGAACCGGTGGTAACTGGAGACGGACCTCCTCAGATGACCTTAACGTGCAGTGGGGATCATGTAGAAGAAGGTGCTCTCTAAGATATCTCGGACCAAAGCTGTTCAGGGCTTTAAAGGTAATAACCAGAACTTTGTATTTTGCCCAGAAACATATCGGTAGCAGTGCATCTGTTTCAAAACAGGCATAATATGATCTCTCCGGTTTGCCCAAGAGACCAATCTGGCTGCCGCATTCTGAACTAACTGAAGTTTCTGGACTATGTACAAAGGCAGCCCCAAGTAGAGCACATTGCAATAGTCAAGCCGGGAGGTTACCAGCTGATGCACCACTGTTTTGAGGTTATCCTCTTCAGGAATGGGCGCAGCTGTCGAATCACCCCTCAGATTCTGAGCCCCCACAATGAGCACCTCTGTCTTGTTTGGATTCAGCTTCAATTTGTTCTCCCTCATCCAGCCCATTACTGCCTGTAGGCAGGCATTAAGAGAATGGGTGCCATTTCCTGAAGATGAAAGGAGAAGTAGATTTGGGTGTCATCAGCATACTGATAACACCTAGCACCAAATCTCCTGATGACCTCAACCAGCAGTTTCATGTAGATATTAAAAAGCATTGGTGACAGAATGGAACCCTGAGGGACTCCATATAACAGCTCCTGTTTTGAGGAGCAACTGTCACCAAGCTCCACCATCTGGAATCTACCTAAGAGATAGGAACAGAACCACTGCAAGGCAGTGCACCCTATCCCCAACTCCCTCAGGCAATCCAGAAGGATATCATGGCTGATGGTATCGAACGCTGCCGAGAGATCCAGAAGAACCAGCAGAGTCACACTCCCTCTGTCGATTCCCCGGTAAAGGTCATCCATCAGGCTGACCAAGGCTGTCTCAACCCTAGCCAGCTCTAAAGGCAGTTTGAAATGGGTCTAGATAATCAGTTTCCTCCAAGACTGCCTGGAGCTGGTCGGCCACCACCCTCTTGATCACCTTGCCCAACCAAGGGAGATTGGAGACTGGCCTGTAACTATCCATCACTGAGGGGTCCAGGGAAAGCTTCTTTAGGAGTGGTCTAACCATTGCCTCATTCAGACAGGGGAGCACCCTACCCTCCCTCAGCGATGCATTTATGATATTAACTCGGCCACCTCCAACAATCTCCCTGCTAGATAGAAGCAGCCAAGTTGGGCAAGGATCCAGAGAACAAGTGGTAGGCTGCATCACCCCAAGCAGCTTGTCCACATCCTCAGGAGTCACGGATTGAAACTGATCCAATCTAATACTGCAAGAGGGATTGCTGGACACCTCCTCCATAGACCTTGCAGAAATAGTGGAGTCCAAGTCAGCCCGAATACAGGAGATCTTATTTGCAAAGAACCCATTAAAGGCATCACAGCAGAGCAACTCCAGGGACTGATTGGAAGTAGAAGGAGCAGAAAGCAAGCTCCTCACAACCCGGGATAGCAACGCTGAGCGTTAGTTGGATCCATAACATATGTCCAGGTTGCAACCCTGCCCACAGCACCTTGAGTTAAGGTAGGCATTTTGCAATTAACACCCCTCGGCCTTCGCTCTCCTCTCCTCTCTTGGCATTCAAGTCATTTTTAGCTTCTTACCTTTTCTTCCAAGTCCTGAACCACAAGCATTTGGGCTCCTCTCCTGAAACAGTAGTCCTGAGCCTCAATCCATTTACTGGTCTCTTTAGAAAACCAATAGCACTTTCCCTTTCGTGGCACCCAGTTCATTGGACATAGCGCACACACTCTTTTCTCTACGAGAAGAAACGGAAGAGAGTTTCCTTCCATTAGGTTATTCTAGTCTGTCTGGCCATGGGTCCAGCTGCTCCTTGCATTTAAAGCTGGCCCTCTCTCTAGTTGAGCTCCATTCCTTTCGCTCACTCTCTTTTCCACACAAGCTCAACTATTGCTTCCATTTGTCTCATTGTGGACACTACAGGGAATAGACAGAGAAGTTGCTTTGGCATGAAAAGGGGCCACCCAAGGCCACTGAGGGTTGGGGGGGGGTCTTATTTGGCCTTGAAGCGACTGGCTAATCCTGCACTATGTGCTAAGGAGGGTAGGCAGGTGCCACATTGATTCAAATGGAGTCTGAGAGGCAGGCCATGTTGCCTCCCTTTGGTCACCAGGAGCTTTCCCAGACGGCCACTTTACTTTGGGAGGGTGAGTGTCTGTTCACATGCCGGCCAGATTTACCCCAAAGTCCGTGTGATATATCAAAGAGCACTCCATATTGAAGCTTAGGCTGTTTTATGTCGAGTGTAAACAAAATCCACTTTTTGCATTGGTGTTTTTGGGCTATCTGGGAAAACTCCATCTGGCTGGCCATGACAGCCTGTCTGGTGCTCCCCTCACCAGCTCACACAAACCTCTCTTCCGGCCAGCCACTGCTCTGCCCCGGGGCAACAGCACCATACCCACGTTCCCATCCCTGCCTTCTGCCACAGTATTCCCTAAGCCTGAACTCAGTCTTTCCCTCCGCATTCCTCAGTCTGCATATCTTTCTCCTCCCAGGCCCTTGCTGAACATCCAGTTCTTCAATAAACATTTTCCTGAACCATCATTGTTTCATTCCCCAGCTGTAAAATATCTGAGGCTTGTTTACCGCCACCCCCTGCAATCCATCCATACCAGCTGCCACTGTGATTGATAAATCTGTCTTGCCCCTTACTCCTGTGTTTCGTGTTTGCTGATCACGCTTTTTAAATTTTGCAAATCACTTTATGGTAGTTTATGTATGGTAGGGAAGAGAGCTGGTCTTGTGGTAGCAAGCATGACTTGTCCCCTTAAGCTAAGCAGGATCCACCCTGGTTGCATACGAAAGGGAGACTAGAAGTGCGAGCACTGTAAGATATTCCCCTTAGGGATAGAGCCGCTCTGAGAAGAGCATCTAGGCTCCAAGTTCCCTCCCTGGCTTCTCCAAGATAGGGCTGAGAGAGATTCCTGCCTGTAACCTTGGAGAAGCCGCTGGCAGTCTGTGCAAACAATACTGCGCTAGATAGACCTATGGTCTGACTTAGTATATGGCAGCTTCCTATGTTCCTATGTTTCCTATGTTCCTATGACCTTTGCCCCCCCTTAGAAAAGAAAAGCACATTTTAAAAAAGAATCCAAAAACTGTTCTTAGGGGAGGGGAGTTATGACATTACAGACCCCCGCAAAATAAACAGACTGCACCTCCAGGGTCTGCTTCAGACATGAGGAACCAATTTTCCCTGAGCTCAGGGCTGGAGAGAAAATAGTACAAAAGCAATCAAACTTCAAATGTACAAATGTACAAACTTCAAATGTACAAAAGCAATCAAACTTTCCTAGTGCCCTACTACTGTATGTACATTTTGACACATGTGAAATACTTTTCTTTCACCACAAGGGGGCATATGCCAGATGCAGAAGATGAGAGAGAAAACATAAAAGTAGAAAGCAAGGTGCAGGTAATAAGTGCTGTTGAAAAATAGCAAGAGAGGGAGGTTTATAAGTATCTTAGATGCTAAAGGAAGTGTGTCAAGGGCCCCCTGTTTAACTCAGAGGACTAGTCACCGACAGAATAAAGAAAAGACCAAACTATGCAATCCCTAATTTACTTTATGAAAGCACACATTCTACCAGCAAATAAGTGCTTCCTAATCATATATCTGCCACCTAATGGCGCAGCGGGGAAGTAAGCTGCCTAAAGGGCAGGAGGCTGTTGGTTCGAATCCCCGCTGGTATGTTCCCCAGACTATGGGAAACGCCTATATCGGGTAGCAGTGATATAGGAAGAGGCTGAAAGGCATCATTTCACCCTGTGCCGGGAGGCAGCAATGGTAAACCCCTCCTGTACTCTGCCAAAGACAACCACATGGCTCTGTGGCTGCCAGGAATCGACATCAACTTGATGGCACACCTTTAATCATATATCTGCAAATTATGAATGTAAGAAATGCCCTTCTGGACCAGACTAAGAATCCATCTAACCAAACCAAAGGGCAGTGAGAGTGGTGCATTGACAGGATGGGGAGGCCATGTTCAGCATTATTAGCAACAAGGTCCATGAAAATTAAGCATGTAGGATGACAGACACACCTTTTACCTTCCCTCATATAGAATTTTTGTAAAATGATCATCTTCTTTTTGTCCTAATAAGGTTTTGAGTTAAATTGATGACTTTAAAAAAAGGATCAGTTAGCATATTTAGTGAAATCCACTAGAACAGAAATGCACAACTTCAGCCCTCCAGCTATTATTGTTGAACTACAACTCCCCAAATTCCCAGCCACAGTGGCCAATAGGGGTGATGGGAGTTGTAGTTCAGCAACAGCTGTCAGGCCGAAGCTGTGCAGCCCTGCACCAGAAACACTCTGTGGGTGGCATCTGCCTTACACAGTGGCCATAATGTGCATTTCACGACCAGACTTCCAGCCACCACCAAGCCTTTTTGGCATCTCTCCAATGGAGCTGATTCTGACCACAAAGTGTCCACATGTTACAGCCACTGTGCAGAATGGAAACTGTTCAGATGTTGTTCAGAACGGTTGTGTGATCTTTTATGGAATTGCAGCAGACATCCAAAGTTGTACTGCTCAGACAGATTGCTCCTCCCCAGAGACATTTGTGCAAAAACCTTGCTAGCTGCTAAGGTTTTTATCTCCTTTCTCACACCCAGTATTCAGTGGCTGAATGTGCTTTTCTGCATAAGGCTGCATGGAAGGGCCAGTGGGAGGGAAGATGCCTGGAGCACCTTCCTTATGAGGCAAGGCTACAGCAACTGGAGCTCTTTACCTTGGAAAAGAGGTGACTAAGGGGAGACATGATCAAAGTGTATAAAATGATGCATCGAGTGGAGAGGGTGGACCGAGAGACATTTTTCTCCCTCTCTCACAACACTTGAGCCAGAGGTCACCCCATGAAACTGAAGGTTGGAAAATTTAGGACAGACAAGAGGAAGTACTTTTTACAACAGCACATAATTAATCTATGGAATTCTTTGCCGTGGCATGTGGTGATGGCCACCAGCTTGTATGGCTTTAAAAGGGGCTTAGACAGATTCATGGAGGACCGGTCTGTCAATGGCTACTAGTCTGGTGGCTGTGGGCCACCTCCAGCCTCAGAGGCACAATGCCTCTGAATACCAGTTGCAGGGGAGCAACCGCAGGAGAGAGGGCATGACCTCACCTCTTGCCTGTGGGTTCCCCAGCGGCATCTGGTGGGCCACTGTGAGAAACAGGATGCTGGACTGGATGGGCCTTGGGCCTGATCCAGCAGGGCTGTTCTTATGGTCTTATGCCACTCTCCTTGTCCCGCTGCTCTTACTAGACCCCTGACCAGTGGCTTTTCATCCATCTTGCCTAAAGATATGCTTTATTAGAAGAAAATATAACACTGTTTTAATAATTGTCTATATAGTGCAATATCTTTTACACTTATTTTACCATCTTATTTATTTATTATTTCTCTGTGTAAACCACCCTGAGCCATTTTTGGAAGGGCGGTATAGAAATTGAATTAATAATAATAATAATAATAATAATAATAATAATAATAATAATAATAATTATTATTATTATTATTATTAGTAGTAGTAGTAGTAGTAGTGAGGCACCAGTGAGGCACTACCTTGGCGTGATTGTGGGGCTTGCGTGCTCTGAGGAAGGTGAGAGCTATGCCAGAGGTCCAACCGTACTGGACAGGTCTCACCAGAGGAGCCAGACAAAGAGTGCCTCTCCCATCAACAATACGGTGAGACGTAACTTTAATAAATCTATACCGGATCGGTAGTCGCCCGGGTCAACAAGGACCGCGCCAGGTGCTGGAGTCCCTGGACATCTGGTGGCAAGTGGGCAACAGGACTCAGGATCTTCAGTTGAGCAACCAGGGCTGAAGACAGCAAAGCTACTGGAAGAAACGTCGCTTAACTGAAAAAAAATACGAAAAATGCCAACAAGGAAATAATGATCTGCTATTACAAGTCTAGTCCAACTAGAAGAGGTTATTTTAAAAGAATGTACCAAATTTGGAAAGAGAAGCATCCAGATACAGAAATAACAGAACAAAGGCTAGCAGACCAGAGAAGATTCATAATCAGAAATAAAGTATTCACAGGAGTTGAGCTGGAAGAACTGCTAAGAGCAACACAGGCTCAAGATATGGAAGAAGAATTACCACCAACTGAAGCAGTTGCTCAGGCACAGGTGGAGGAGGTGTTGGAAACAGGATACCACTGTTGCTGAACTGTTTCATGGCTTTTGAACTGCATGGCTTTTGGCTTAAACACCTAACAAGCCTTCATAAACAACTATCAAAACAGTTCAATCACATTTTGCAAGGAGGTGATATTGAACAATGGCTAACAACTGGGAAAACTCATCTCATCATGAAAGACACAGCAAAAGGTGCAGTTCCAAGTAATTATAGACCGATAACCTGTCTGCCAACCATGTTCAAATTATTAACTGGAATAATAGCAGATGAAGTGATGCAATACTTATTAACTAACAAACAGCTTCCAGCTGAACAGAAAGGAAATTGCCCGAACAGCAGAGACACAAAAGACCAGCTGCTGATTGACAAAATGATGTTAGAAAATTGCAAGAGAAGAAAAACAAATCTAAGTGTTGCATGGATTGACTACAAGAAAGCCTTTGATTCATTGCCTCACACATGGATACTAAAATGTATAGAAACAACTGGTGTCAGCAAAAACATTCAGATATTTATTTAAAAAAAGCAATGAGCATGTGGAGTACACAGTTAACAATCAATGGCGAGACACTTGGACAGGTTAGCATTAGAAGAGGCATTTTCCAAGGGGACTAACTATCCCCTCTGTTGTTTGTAATTGCCATGACCCCACTTTCACAAATACTAAACAAAACAGGCCTTGGATACCAAACATCTAAAACAACAAGTAAAATCAACCATCTGCTGTACATGGACGATCTGAAGTTGTATGGAAAGTCCCAGTCAGAAATCGAATCACTGCTAAACACTGTCCGTATATTCAGTAGCGATATATCAATGGAGTTTGGACTAGACAAGTGTGCTGCATTAATAATGAACAGAGGGAAAATAACAAAAACAGAAGGAATAGAAGTGCCCAATGGAAGCAAGATCAAGAACCTGGAAGAGAAAGAACCTTACAAATACTTGGGCATTCTCCAGGCTGATAACATCGCACACACTGAAGTTAAAAGAAAAATGGGAAGTGAATATATCAGGAGAGTTAGAAAAATCCTCAAGTCCAAACTCAATGGTGGGAATACCATACAAGCCATAAACACCTGGGCTATACCTGTTTTCAGATACACTGCAGGAATAATAGACTGGACCCAGGCAGAGCTAGAGACGCTAGATCGTAAGACCAGGAAAAACATGACCATCAATCATGCTCTGCACCCCCCCAGTGATGTAGATAGGCTATACCTCCCTCGCAGCTCAGGTGGAAGAGGAATGCTGCTAGTCCATCAAACAGTAGAGGAGGAGAAAAGAGGCCTTGAAGAATATATCAAGGACAGTGAAGAAGATGCACTTCAAATGGTCAATAACGAGAAACTATTCAACACCAATGAAACAAAGCAGGCCTACAAGAAAGAACAAGTCAAGAACCGAGCAGAAAAATGGAAAAATAAGCCACTGCATGGTCAATATTTGCACAATATAAGTGGAAAATCAGACATCACCAAGACCTGGCAATGGCTTAAGAATGGCAACTTGAAGAAAGAAACAGAGGGTTTAATACTGGCTGCGCAAGAACAGGCACTAAGAACAAATGCAATAAGAGCAAACGTTGAAAAATCAACAACAGCCAGCAAGTGCCACCTTTGTAAAGAAGCAGATGAAACAATGGACCACCTAATCAGCTGTTGTAAAAATATCGCACAGACTGACTACAAACAAAGGCATGACAAGCTAGCAGGGATGATACACTGGAACATCTGCAAAAAATACAAGCTACCTGTAGCCAAAAATTGGTGGGACCATCAAATTGAAAAAGTGGTCAAAAATGAAGATGTAAAAATATTATGGGACTTCTGACTACAAACAGACAAACATCTGCCACACAATACACCAGATATAACTGTAGTCGAGAAGAAAGAAAAACAAGTTAAAATAATCGACATAGCAATACCAGGGGATAGCAGAACAGAAGAAAAAGAAATAGAAAAAATCACCAAATACAAAGATCTACAAATTAAAATTGAAAGGCTGTGGCAGAAAAAGACCCAAATAATCCCAGTGGTAATTGGCGCCCTGGGTGCAGTTCCAAAAGACCTTGAAGAGCACCTCAACACCATAGGGGCCACAGAAATCACCATCAGCCAATTACAAAAAGCAGCTTTACTGGGAACAGCCTATATTCTGCGACGATCTCTATAACAACTGACAATAAAATTCAGCCATCCCAGGTCCTTGGGAAGGACTCGATGTCTGGATAAAACAAACCAGTCAATAACACCTGTCTGATTGTGTAAACAAGAAATAATAATAATAATAATATTTTGTACCCCTGTCCAGGTTGTGCCCTATCAACTCATCCTAGGTAACCTTACTATACAGGTGAAACTCGGAAAATTAGAATATCGTGCAAAAGTCCATTAATTTCAGTAATGCAAATTAAAAGGTGAAACTGATATATGAGACAGACGCATTACATGCAAAGCGAGATATAACAAAGTAAGGCTTGACTTATCTCGCTTTGCATGTAATGCGTCTGTCTCATATATCAGTTTCACCTTTTAATTTGCATTACTGAAATTAATGGACTTTTGCATGATATTCTAATTTTCTGAGTTTCACCTGTAAGTGGTGTCTAAGATATAGAACAGGCCCAAGATCCCACAAGGAAGAGGTTGAACATGTAGTTACGTATAGTTACTGTATACTAAACTATTATGACTAACCATCCAATACAAATTATCATCGTCATTATATTAATTACCATCCATCATCATCATCATCAGTATCTCAGATAGAACGGTCAATTGCACCCCACTAATTTTCAGTAAACTATTTCCAGTGTTATGGAATATTTATTATAAGAAGGAGGGATGTTAGCTGACCTGTTGGAGATTCACACAAATCAGATTTCAGTTGAGTGAGTTCCTCAAAACAGGAAGAGCATCCTGGTAGGCCTTCCGCTTCAGTGGCATATAAGAGCTCTGCGGTCTCTCTTTTGTGGAAGCTTCCCTGAAAAACTTGACCAATCGGGTTTTGTGAGACATGAAAACACCATTAGAAACTTATCACAGAGTCAGACAAATGATGAAACGGTATGAAGTCTTCACAGCCTATTTGATGCAGAAATTAAGATCAGCACCTTAGCTCACTATTTCCATATTTTTTAGAGCATTAGTGAAATTGAAAGCAACTTTCATCGTACAGTGAAGGTGTTTGGATTACCAGGGGTGTATCTAGGGTAAGGCAGGCAGGGCACATGCCCCGGGCGCCACTTGAAGGGCAGGGCGCCATTTTTTAAATTAATGTTTTAAAATGGCCGCCGAAAACAAAATGGCCACCGTGCATGCTCATATGGCCTCTGTGAGGCCCTAGGCCATGCCAGGCCTCACAGAGGCCATTTGAGCATGCATGGTGGCCATTTTGTTTTCAGCTGCCATTTTTTTTTTAAAAAAATTTTTTTTAAATGGCCACCGCACATGTTCAAATGGTTCCAATGAGGCCCTAGAGGCTACTGGGGGGAGGGGGAACCTTTGCAGACTGCCCCCATGGCCTTTAGGAAGCCACCAAAGGGGCTACCGATTATTATTATTTTTTTAAAGAATTACTATAAGTCACTGTACACATATTCAGATTGGCACTATGTACAGAGAATCAGGGCTTATGAATACTGAGCTGAAGCTTATGAGCTAGGATTGTATTCATTTGCTCTTACTTGGCTTCTTGTTAAATGTGATGTCTTAATAATATGGTTATTAATGGTGAGTTTGTCTTTGAATCAGTGTGGAATCCTTAGTATTAAGGCCCACTGGGAGTTTCTTGCTTTCTTTCTCTCATTTTAACTGTCTTTCTGAAATACTAGAATATATTCCAAGCAGTGACACAGTTTACTCTGCATATTCTTTAATTATTTTCAGAGTATCTGGGAAAAGTCAAATTCTCCATTTATTTTTAAAACTTATGTAATAATGATGCTACAATGCATAGCAGAGAATTAGACAGGCACTTCTGTTTAGTTTTCCAAGTACACCTCCACATAGTATTTGGGTATTTCATGAGCCCCAGCATACTGAAATTTGTAGTTTTCCAGCATTTTTTGGTCTGGCTACATCCACTGCTAAATAGTTTTTGAAATATTAAAAGATTAACGAGCTTGACTTGTATTTTTCAGCTGATATTATGGTAAAGTTATCTGAAAGATGGGTGTCAGATGTTTGGACAGGGGGCGCAATTTCAGTGTTTGCCCTAGGTGCTATTTTCCCTAGATACACCTCTGTGGATTACTGATCAGTTTCGTTATCATATTTTGTTTTCTATTTATTTGTTTATTACATTTATAAACCACCTAACCACCAGTCTTGAGGCAGTGTACAATAGTTTAAAATATAACAAAAATAAAAAAAAAGTTTTTAAATTAAAAATTTTTAAATCAGCAGTTTCAAATTGTTTGATCAAATGCCTTTACTTCGCCTGAACGAGAAAATCTTTTGCCCTAGTGAAGCAAGGGTGGGGGCAAAAGCCCAGTTTGACTCCTCTCTTTCATTTACCCAATGTGCTTCAAGTTCTGACTTGACCCAAATCACTTCTGGATACACGAGGCTGGTTCACATGGCCATTAAATCTAGAGTTGGAGGTGGGCTTCCTATAGATGCATGATCTTCAGAACCTATTCACATCCCTCCAGCCCAAACTGCTTCCATCAGAGCTACTCAGCTTTTGAACCCAGCTTTTAAATGAAGGTGGAGAAGGAGAGAACCTTCTTACCTTGATCCTCTGGTCATAAGAACTCTCATGTCTCTTCTACCTGTTCAAATGGCACTCTGCCCTCCTCTGCATGGCAGCCATAGAGAGCTGTGGCTACAGCAGTTGCCCTCAATGGGCATGCTATCCTGCAGAGCACACTCCTGATTCTGAAGCTGCTGCAGCTTTGGCAGGGCTGCATCTGCTTCCTGCTCCTTCATGACCAATGGGAGGGCAGTTGCTGATGTCAAACTTTCCAGTCTGCTGACACCACAAAGCACACTGGGAATGCAGAGGCACCCTTCGAGGATGTTCCATGGAGGTCTGGGGCTTGCAGCCACCGAGTTCAACAATGGGCCCAGCAGCTCCCCTGATAATCTGTTTGCTGGGTTTGCAAACCCAAAGAGAAGTGCTGCTCGCCTGCCCTCCAGCCCACCCACCAAATGGTCATGTTAACAAGCCTACTGTATGTGAACAGCTCCATGTAGTGGTGCCATATCAAACTGCAAATATTACATTTTGAGTGCCAGTCAAGAACATAGGAAAAGCTCGGCTGGGTCAGGTCAAAGGCCCATTTAGTCCAGCATCCTGCTGCATGCAGTGGCCAGCCAGGTGCATCTGGGAAGCCTGAAAGCAAGGAGAAAGCAGGTAAATTGCCCCCTCCCATTGATGTCCCCTTGCACATGGTTTCTTATGCTACATGTGCCACAGCGAAGCCACCGTCAGCATTTCTATATGGCAGGCAGGGGTTTCATGAGATGCTTATGATGGTCCTGTTCAAACAGTAAACAAGTTGGTCTAGTAAGAACTAATCTGCCTACTTTCCTTTCACTATCCCTACAACTGGACTAAATTGCACCTCTATAGTTAAAGTGTCCGCCATACTGAATCAGGGTGGATGACATCATCACAAATTATGTCCTTGTGGTTCAAATTGGTTAGGCAGTCCACATGTTACCCACTTGTGCCTCAAACATTTTTGCATCTGCCATCTTGAATCATTGTGGATGACATCATCACAAACTACACTCTTGAGCCATCCCTATGTATCCCTACAACTGTACCTGATTTGCGTCATATTGGTTGAGGCATTGTGAAGTTTAGTGGGACACACACGGAATGCCAGGCGATTTCATGAGCCTACTGGAAAGTAGGCTAGAAAGGAAGGAACATAAGAACATGCTGGATCAGGACCAAGGCCCATCCAGTCCAGCATCCTGTTTCACACAGTGGCCCACCAGATGCCGCTGGGAGCTTAAAGGCAGGAGTTGAGGGCATGCCCTCTCTCCTGGTGTTACTCCCTTGCAACTGGTACTCAAAGACATCCTGGCTTCGAGGCTGGAGATGGCCTATAGCCCTCCAGCTAGTAGCCGTTGATAGACCTCTCCTCCAAGTTATCCAAGCCCCTCTTAAAGCCATCCAGGAAGGAAGGAAGGAAGGAAGGAAGGAAGGAAGGAAGGAAGGAAGGAAGGAAGGGGGCATTGTAGTACTGTGTCCTGAAAGCACACTGGCAAGCCCAGCACTAGTGCTGATGCACTGATAAGCTTCACACTGTTGCACTCTCCTCTGTTACGGTGTTTGCCTGATGCCTGCAGAGCCCGGACACATCCCAGCCTGGAAGCAACTGCCACCATGCTTAGAGTTTGGCTTTTCAGATTAATGGCATAAGAGTGGAGGAGAGTATGGACAGGGTGATGCTTCTGCACGCATCAGTGCCCAAGTAGGACTTCTGTGCGCACTCTGAGATGCTGTACACAAGTGCAGCTTTCTTTTTTGGATTGTGTGACCAGGGCTAGAGAGTGAGAAATGGAGTGGAGTGGAGAGGGTAGACAGAGATACATTTTCCCCCCTCTCTCACAACACCAGAACCAGGGGTCACCCCATGAAACTGAAGGTCGGGAAATTTAGGACTGACAAAAAGAAGGACTTTTTCACACAGTGCATCCACCAGCTTGGATGGCTTTAAAAGAGGCTTAGGCAGATTCATGGTGGACAGGTCTATCAATGGCTACTAGGGATGTGCCCGCCATCACAGGGTGGACTCTTTCCTCCTCGGACAAGCCCCATCCAAACCGTGAATGGTGGGCACGCGGGTGTGTGGCGTTGCGGGGGTGGACCTTCCCCTTCACCCTTGCCAGAACCTAAGGGGTATACTCGTGGGTCAAATGGGCCGTAACCCAAAGTTTGGCTTTTAAAAAGTTAAATGTGGTAACAGAGCTATACACACGGCTACAGCAGGGCTTTTAAATAACATCTGAAGCAAGCTGTTGTCGTTTACCTGAGTGAATCTATAGCAATGAGGCATAGTCCAAAATAATAAAGACATGCAGCATGTGGCCTAGTTAGCATGCATTTCTCCAGTTTTCCTTGATTTGTGGGCAGTGTAAAATTCAGAGAATGAAGAGTTGTAACACAGATCAGGCAATGGAATGAAATTAACACCACTAATAATTTAAGGAGGGAAGTCAACTATTCTACAACAAGGCAATGCAGACTGCAGTCCTGCTTGTGGTCTATCTGTTCCGCTCCCAGTCTAGGTAAAGGTAAAGTGTGCCGTCAAGTTGGTTTTGACTTCTGGCGCCCACAGAGCCCTGTGGTTTTCTTTGGTAGAATAAAGGAGGGGTTTACCATTGCCTCCTCCTGCGCAGTATGAGATGATGCCTTTCAGCATCTCCCTATATCGCTGCTGCTCGATATAGTAGCAGCAGGGATTCCTACCGGTAACCTTCTGCTTGTTAGTCAAGCATTTCCCTACTGCACCACTTAAGTGGACTGGACGAAAATGTAATTAACCTAAAGCATTAGTCAAGAGCTGGCCTGGATTTGGGAATGGATTCATAAGAAGCACCACAGGAGGTGGTGTTCACATTCTTCTTGGAATATGATCATTCGTTCATTCCACACAAATTCAAAGCTTGTTTTTGTCAATATGCACAATGAGTGTTATGCTTTCTTAGCATGCCCTTGCTTAGATGTCTGCTGTTAGGTTTTAATTGCCTTAGCATGATCTTTTTTTTCAAAGCCTGTTGTGCAAAACCTACAAACATGTTTGCAAAACTGCTCAAAAGATGCTGCTTGAACAAGTTTTATTTTAAATGAAGCAAATACCCTTTCCAAAAAATGGGAGTGTTGCATAACAGGATGCTGAACCAGTATCTGAGAGGGTACTGAGTGGGTACTGAACCAGTATCTGAGTGGCTGCACAAACACCTATGCAAATGGCATACCATACCATGGACAAGGGACCCACTGTGACTGTTGTCATTTTGTCCTTGGTACAATTTGATTCTCAATAGACAGTATGCAGGCACTTACCAAGGACACTCAGCCCAATCACAGCCGATCCCAGAATGATACAGGTAACCACCAATATTCCCATTGAGATTTTGTGCCACATAGCATTTCTGGACATATCTGTAAATTTTTTAAATTGAGAGAACAGCTTTAATCTCTAATCCTTGACATTTGTTTTTGGCATCTTAAATGTCAAGACTAAAGAAAAGAAAATGATTTTTGGAACAGGATTCCCCCCACCCCACACACACTGTTTTGTTTGGGGGTGAGGGATCCAATCACCATCATTTCTAGAATCAAGAGCTGTCTCTTTCAAGCCAGGGAAATATCCTCAATTTGTAAGATAGGAAGATTTTTTAAAAAAATATATCTATCTATCTATCTATCTATCTATATATATATCTCCTATTCTACAGATGGTGTGATGGTGTTCATACACACCACCAGCCTTGGCATAGTCAGGCATTCTCATGGTTGATTTGGACAGCTAGTCTTTTTTTTTTTAAAGCAAAACTTCAGATCATGTGTCAAATGCCATAGTTTTAATATAATTGTGAACACAGTCAGCCACATTAGGTAGGCTGAAGGAATTCACCTCAGGCAGCAGATTCTGAGAGTGCCATTTAAATAGTAGCAAAATGTCATTTTTAAAAAACTACTTTTTTTTACCATAATAGAGGATGCTATTTAGATTTCGTTCCTCAGAGACCAAAAGGTTTTGAAGTGCCTGTGTTCACAGCTGTAAAGAGGCCAGCAGCCATTTTGCTGAGGAGAGCTCCGTTAATCAAGGAAGCTATATTCACACTGAAGCTAAAAAACATTCAAGTCTCTCTCATGTTATCTGCACCACATAAAAATTTTGTTCATGTGAGATACAATACAGGAGAGAAGGTGCACACGTCTTCTCACCAATGCAGGTTTTACACAAAATGGTTTGTTGGTTTGTTTGGCGCACTTCTATACCACCAAAAACTTGCAGCTGCCAATATAAATCTTCTATGGGGAAACACTTGCTCAGCCTGCCGTTCTTGAGCAAGGTGAAATTATTTTCACCCACCTGAATCGTATGAGGTGAATAGTTGGGTGAGGTGAATGGTTTTCACCTGCCTTAATTGATGAAAACTATTTTTATAGTCCCTGTGGCTGATATCTGGTCACAGTCTGCTCTTGACTGACCTTAGCAACCCAAAGTCTCCAGTCAGTACTCTTAAAAAAATAGGTGCTGGCTTAACTCTGTCTGAAAACAACACCCTCTGATCTAGTGGATAGCAAGGCTGTAGTGGGCCATGGGACAAAAAGTGAAGATGGGCTCCTGCCCCCTCAGGCTCCTTGCCTTCTTTGCCTCCCTCCATAACATTGCTGCAGAAGAGTGATCTATCACACACACACAAACCCGGTGAGACACCCCCCACCCGAGGCCCATAGACATTTGTCCTCTCTTGCTCAATTATAGCTGCAGCCTTTATCCCTGATGTGTGGGGACTCTCTTGCTAACTTTATGGTGAAGGAAATACATTCTATTGGTTTAGAGGTGCTTGCTTTCTTCATGTGTTCCTCACAGGGTTGTTATGAGGAGAAACCTAAGTATGTAGTACACCGCTCTGGGTTCCTTGAAGGAAGAGCGGGATATAGAGTGTAAAAATAAAAATAAATAAATAAAATGTGTTCCAGGGTTAAGCCCCAGCACTGAAAACAGATGCAAAAAAACTGATCCCTAGCAGAAATTGAACCTGCCCCCACTGATAAAACAAAAAAGCCTTAGGGATAAGTTGTCCTCCAAATCTTTAAATCCAAAGAAAAAGGTAAGGCACGCTTAAATGTAAATGATTGCCTTTTGGTAATTTGAAAGCTATCTACACAGTCATTTGGCTTAAGCAAAAACAAAAGCTAAACCCAAGTACAAAGTTCAAATGCTTTACAGTTAAAGCAGGAATCACAGGAAGATAATAAAAGCCATACCTTGGGTCCTTTTAGAATGTGAAGAAAGCCGATTTAATGCCATGTACCCTTCTTCATCCTCCATACCTCTAAACTGTAAAGGTTCAAGAGCTGATGGGGCTTAGGGCTGCAAAGGAAATGTGAGCATCTCGCTGCAAAACCACAGGTGAAAATCTAAAATGACCTTTTACAGATTATAATGCAATGTGCAGTAGGCAAGAACAGCAGCAAACTTTTGCCCCCATTTAGCACTTTCTTATGGAGACTAGAACATGAAATAGTTACCCATGTGTACCTACTTCAATGTAAAAGAAGTGTATAGAAATTCACACATGCATACAGACTTGCTGCCTCCGTTGAAATGAATAGGGCAGCCCATCGGAGAAAATATAAAGCTGTGGTTCAGGGTGCCAATGCAAACTCTGTTTGGCTTTTGAAAGGCCTGTAGACTAGCTTTTCCAAAGTGTATTTAAAGGAAGATCCTAAACTTCATGACAACAGAGGGCAGTTTGAATTAAAATATAACAACAACAACAATAATGCTCAGAGGTCAAATGTCATCCATCTCACATGAATATCTTTGGCTAAACTGCATATGCCTCTGTGCAATACGGGTCCAGGAAGCTCCTCCAAAGCCTGCACCTTGGCATCTTGCACTCGGCGGCATTACCTAGCAACAAAGCGAGACACGCTGGGGAGAAAGAGAGAGAGGTGTGAGGTCTTGGGAATAGCTGCCCGTGTAGACAACCGGGTACAGATTGTGCCAAAATGGGGGGAAAGGTGAAAAAGGAAGTGTAACCTCCTCCCAAGGATGTGTTTGATCCATTATCAGTTGAAAGCAAGAAAGCTGCAACCATGGTCTCTTCTTGACCTTGGAGCCTTGGAACCTTTATTGAAATTGGTTACACATGAAGACCCCATTGAATGCAGAAATGCCACCATGGCAGTTGGAATCATGGCTTCTCATAATGATGTGAAAAAATCGTTAAGGCAGCTAGATGTTACAAGTACCTTTATAGCTCTCCTGACACCAGAAGATGATCTAGTCACCCACGAGTTTGCTAGCCTTTGTCTAGTACATATGGCAGTTGAATATAACAGTTAAGTGCAAATATTTGAGCAAGGTGGATCAGAACCACTTATCAGACTGCTAAACAGTCCTGACCCTGACGTTAAGAAGAATTGTGTTGAATGCATCTACAACTTGGTACAGGAGGACCCTGAAGACATACCTGTTTTCCCAGGCCTTCAACTGAGACTCAGTTTTTAAATTTGAATGTGTTTTAATGTGTTTTTATCTATTATGATTTTTATCTTTTTATGAATTTTAAATGTGTCATATCTTATGCTTTAATTCTGTACACCACCTAGAGATTTTTATACTAAGGGAAACTCTGGCCCCTTCAACTGAGGTTCCGCCATATGTGTGAATGTGGCCATTGTGTGTGGTGGAGGATGAGATCTGGTTTGTGGGGGCTTGGAGTGGGAGGAGAAGGATCTGTGTAGGCTGAGAGAAATTCTTCCATGGCAACCTTTGTGTGCCATGAGTATGGGGATGATGCTGGTGACTCACCAAGCTGCCTCTGGCACTAGTGGAGTTTGGGCGGGGCCTGGTAGACTCCCCTTACTAGTGGCAACTAGAGCCATGCTATTCTTTCACTCTGGGTGAATGAAGACTGAGTTCTGAGGCCCTGGATTTGCAGGGGTTGTTGTTTGCTCTCTTTCAGCTTACCTCCACTTCTGAATCAACTTGTAAACAGACTGATGTGAGTAAAAGAGCTAATACAACCAGAGGTGTATCTAGCATAGGGCAGGCAGGGCACATGCCCCGGGCACCACCTGAAGGGGGGCGCCATTTTTTTAAATAAATCTTTTTTTAAAAAAATGGCCGCCGAAAACAAAATGGGCACCACACATTTTCAAATGGCCTCTGCAAGGCCCTAGGCCATGCCAAGCCTCGTAGAGGCCATGTGAGCATGCATGGTGGCCATTATATATATGGCCACCGCAATGCTCAAATGGTGCCTGTGAGGCCCAAGGCCTTGCCAGGCCTCACAGAGGTCATTTGAGCGTGTGTGGTGGCCTCCAAAATGGCCACCATGCCAATCTTTGCAGGCCCTAAAATCAGCTTGGGATGGGCTGCGGCAGTGAATTAAGAGGCTGGCGGGGTGAGGGGGGACCTTTGCAGACCCCCCTTCCTCATGGCCTTTAGGAAGCCCCCCCAAAGGGGCTACAGGTTAATTTTTTTAAAAAAAATTAATATAATATAACTCACTGTACACATATTCAGTTTGGCACTAGGTACAGAGAATCGGGGCTTGTGAATACTGAGCTGGGATTGTATTTATTTGCTCTTACTTTGCTTCTTGTGGTAAGTGAATTAAATGTGATGTCTTAATAAACTGACTATTAATGGTGAGTTTGTCTTTGAATCAGTGTGGAATCCTTAGTATTAA
Organism: Hemicordylus capensis; assembly: GCF_027244095.1. Classification (NCBI taxonomy): domain Eukaryota; kingdom Metazoa; phylum Chordata; class Lepidosauria; order Squamata; family Cordylidae; genus Hemicordylus; species Hemicordylus capensis. The sequence goes on along the minus strand of NC_069658.1, from coordinate 260,243,887 downwards.
GGCCCACTGGAAATTTCTTGCTCTCTTTCTCTCATTTTAACTGTCTTTCTGCAAATACTAGAATATATTCCAAGCAGTGACACAATTTACTCTGCATAATGTTTCATTATTTTCATAGTATTTGGGAAAAGTCAAATTCTCCATTTATTTTTAAAACATATGTAATAGTGATGCTACAATGCATAGTAGGGAATTAGACAGGCACTTCTGTTTAGTTTTCCAAGTATACCTTCACATAGTATTTGGGTATTTCATGAGCCCCAGCATACTGAAATTTGTAGTTTTCCAGCATTTTTTGGTCTGGCTACGTCCACTGCTAAATAGTTTTTGAAATATTAAAAGATTAATGAGCTTGACTTGTATTTTTCAGCTGATATTATGGTAAAGTTATCTGAAAGATGGGTATCAGATGTTTGGACAGGCAGTGCAATTTCAGTGCTTGCCCTAGGCGCTATTTTCCCTAGATAATGCCTCTGAATACAACCAGCTAGTTCGGAAAAATAATTTACTTGTAATACAATTACAGTTTAAAGTCTATTTTGTACCTGAGATACACATAGAGAATGTATTTCTGCCTGCATTAGAATGTCCACCCCCGCCCCCAAACTATATGTTGGTATTTTTGTATTGGGAAATACACAAAACACCTTCTTGATGCTGAGGACAAATCACAGTAAATTTGTTCAAATTCTAGCAGCTTTTTTCAAAAAGCTGTTGCCCTCGTTTCTTCACTGGATGTACTGTTCCTTCTTGAAAATCACTTTGCAGTACAGTTCACTGAGGATTTACCATCAGTTGTCTCTAACCATTAAGTGCAACTGTCTCAAAGTGAACCTGGAAATACACTGAGGTTTTTGCTAGTAACTTGCCATCTTGGATCTGTACCAAGATGTTTTGTGTTTTTCCTTTCTCAGTCTAAACACAGACCATGTCCAATGTGGAGGCTGTGAAAGTGAAACCACTGCTGGAAACAAAGACTGTGGGCAGTCTTTGGTGGTCGAGAGAATGGCAGAGGTGCTAAGACACAGTCAAATCTTCAGAATCTCTGTTTCCTGTGTGATCCTTCTCATCATCTCTGATAAGTGTTTATGTAAGCTCTTCCTAAGAACTAAGGTTACCAACTAGGGACCTTTATAAAAGACATGTGACTATTTTGGAGACCAAATGGGTTCCTCCACCTTTCATTCTGAGGAAGAGAGACTATTTTGGGGGACCGAACAACTGTTTTGCATTTGTTGTGGTGTCCAAAGTTCTGAGGAGCAGCTGGAACATTTTGTTTACTTAGAATGCTTTGCTCTCATGAGCAGCTTCTCTTCCTTTGTCTCTTTCCCCAGCCAGCATCCTGTTGGAAATTCTCTGTGGTGAGAGAATCCCTTTTCATTATAGCAGAGTGCACAGAGGCACACACAGCGGAATTTAGTTAGGCATGCGTGTATGCTGAGAGTAAAGTAACTTGGAGCCAATTCATAGTTTCAAATCAATATATAAGGCATTTATCAAGGAACTCCATTCTAGATAGGAAAGTGAGGAGTTGGGATCTCTAATCTATCTATCTAGCTGGATGCAGATGGATTCTGCATCTTCTCTGCACACATGGTGCAGGGAGAGAGGCTTGCCATGTTGCAAGGTAGAAGGGCAGGTAGGGAAGAGAGAGAGGAAGGAAGTTAATCCCTGAGATTAGCAATCTACACATCAAAGGGATAGTGTCAGAGCAATGGAGAAGGGATGACCAATGTCTTGACCCTCTAGCCCTCTGACTCACTAGACTGTCCTCCATTGTCTGAGACAAGAGACAGTGCAAAGTCCTTCAACTTCCAACACATCCTACTGACCATCCAGCCAATAGGGAAGCTGGAGGGGAAGTTCTGCTTCAGAGGCAGGTTGCAGAGCCATGTGATATAGGAGCACGGATAGGTGAGCCTGGCGGTGGAAGTGGTGGTGAGAAGTTGGCTGTTAGCTTGACTCAGTTAGCAGTTATCCCTGCTAACTGGGTAAAAAGGCACCTTTTAAAGTGGTGAATCTTTTCTATTTAATATGGGAGAGCAACTGGCCCTATGCAACCCCAGCACAGCATGCCTTCGATGGCTGGTGCTGGTATTAGCTTGTGTTTCTTTTTTCGACTGTGAACCCTTTGGAGACAGGAGAGCATTTTATTATTTATTTTTATTTGAAAACCACTGTGAAGCCTTCTTTTGAAAAGCGGTATATAAATGCTTGTAGTCTCAGAAAACAGCAAGCGAGTGGGAAACCATGCACACACCACTGTGCCAGCATGCAAAGAGGCTGGCTTGGCAGATAGCTGGCTGCCTTGCTTCGAGCCAAGAGGTGAAGTTGCTGGCCTAGCTGGGGAGAGCAGGCTGGGTGACCCATGGGGGAGGACAGAGGACTGTGTATGTGGTAAGCCTTACTAGGAGATGAATTTATGCTTAAGAAACATGGGCCTTGAGAACTCTGCACCATCCTAGACAGCAGACTGAGCAGCAGACACATAGCTCATCTGGTCATCAGCTTCACAGTGCTGTATTTATTCTCATATTATCCAGATTTTATCAAAATTATATATAATAAAAAACATGCAAATTTGATGCAAAGTGGAGACTTTTTGGAGACTTTGTGTGAAAAGCGCCCTCTATTTCCACTTTCTGTGTGTGATGGGCAGGGGCGTAACTAGGGAAAATGCCGCCTAGGGCAAGCACTGAAATTGCGCCCGCCCCCCCCTAAACATCTGACATGCACCTTTCAGAAAACTTGTCTTTTACCATAATAGTATCTCAAAAATACAAAATATAAAATTACAATAAAACAAAGCTGCTATTTAGTAAACAAAAGCTAAGGGCATCAGAATCAAGGATGCACTTAACATAATGTGTAGAACCTACTCTTCCTGGCCCAACAACCCACTCCTTAACCAAACCTCTAACTCTGTGGCAACTCAAGGCTTATAGACCAATGGTCTGACTCAGTATATGGCAGCTTCCTATGTTCCTAACTATAATGTAGTCAAGAATCAGTAAGTATATATTTTAGGTGCAATACCAAACACCTATAGACAAGATCACCTGATGATGTTGGACTACAACTCCCATCATGCCCAACCAGTGGCATTTGACTGTTGCTGGGGATGATGGGAGTTCTAGTCCAACATCATCTGGGGGCACAAGTTTGTTACATATAATATAGATGGAATCCATATAAAACACCAGATGAAAGCTGAGCAGTTATTAGGAGAAACACTGTTTTAATAAACTTTCAAGACTAAACAAAGTATCATTTTTTAAAATTTTCCTCACTATTGCGCTGCCTTGCGCTTAGGATTCTTACCCTTTCTTCACTTTTCATATACCTTTTAAGAACTGCGTGGCAGGCAAGAATGAATCTGTGGAACCTTTCCAGCATGAGTATGCAGTGATAGAGAAATCCAACTTGAACTACCTATTGCAAAGTCACAGAAGGAGCCCATCCCAAGGCAAAACAGTATGAAAAGAACTCCAACTGCTTTCAAGATGTGTGGGCTGGGGACGAGAAATCCAACCTAAAAACCCCCTAAGGAAGACTGAGCCGTGATTTGTTTATCCCCGCCACCCCCCCCTGCAGATGTTTATTAATCCTAAATGATTTAATCTGAAAGAAGTGAGTGGACTGAACACAACTAAAGACACACATGTTTTAAGAAGAACTCACTTCCCAGGAAACAGCCTCTCCCTGTCAGCAGAGCTCCCAAGATAACAAGGCTTCACGTTGTTGTCTCGAGACCAAAAGCGGTCACTCCCCACTCTTAGCCACACGCCCTGCCCTTTTCGAACACTCAGCCTCCCATCCCGTAGCCATAGAAAGGAACCCATTCAGGTTGCAACAACGCTGCCTGCAGAAGAACCCCCCCCTTGCTCTCCACTCCACCCCACCCTCACCCCTCTTTGGCAAGTCCTCATTCTCCTTTTTATGTTATTCCCTCAGGATACAGCCTGAGAGAGACCCAAATCAGTGAAATCAGGCAGCAACACACACACACACACACGGGGGGGGGGAGGGAGGGGAGGAGAAACTGTGTGCCTGGAAAACTGCGAAGGGGGGAGAGTTTTAAAAGAAACGTTTCCCTTCCTGCCCTTTGCTAATGAAAAAATTGCTGGCCGGGATAAGCAGCAGCTCAGCGCGTGTGCTGCCTGGTGGTGCCTGCTCCACTCGCTGGTCAGGGGAAGGCTCCTTGTGAGCGCCTGATTGTCGGTGTCTCTCTCTCACTCTCTGTGACTGCCTTGCCCACTCAAGGTGGTTTTTGGGTTTTTTTAAAATGATGGGTTTACAAATAGGCACAGAGAGAGAGAGCGAGCGCAGCAGGGCAATGTTGGGCTCGTCGGCAGGGTGCGCTGGCAGATCTGCGCGCCCCAAGATTAGGAAAAGGGAAAGGCTCTCCAGTCTCTCTCTGCCGCCCACTTGCTTTTTTGTTCTTTGATTACCACAAGAGGGTTTTTTTGCATTATAAAACTTTTATTGACTTTTACGGTTACCGCAAGAGGTTTAGCCTAGCCCGCACTACCTTTAAGGCATCCACATTAAGGCACTTTTGAGTCTGCATAGAGCAAGCCCCCCCGTTGAACACAGGGACTTGACTTCTAAGTAAACGTGCATCAGACTGAGCTGTGAGAGGACCTCCCCCACCCTGTGACTTCAAAACAGAAAACCCGCTTTAAAGTAGCTGCTGCCTCTTTCCTTTCCCCGTCAAGGTTTTCGAATCCATCCATCAAAAGCAGCTTACTTACATTTTTGTTGGGACTGGGGTGGGGGAAGTGAATCAAGAGAATGCTGGGCAGGCAGTGGTGGCTCGAGGGCAAAAATACAAATGGTCGGAAAGAACGACAAAAATGGGCCGCACAGCACACGAAGAGCAGCACGCGCGCCCAGCAGTTGCTGCTGCTAGTTTCTCTCTCCCTGGCCCTGCCTCAACCCACGTGGTTAAGTTGTGGGCATGCGCACAGGCCCTCCACCCCCGCCCAGACTCGGAGTTCTTGCGAGTGCGCCGCTGCTGCGCCTGCGTGAGTGGGGGGGGGGGCGCCAGTGCCCGGAGCCAGAGAGGGGAGATGCCAGCCACGGGCACTGGCTCGGCGTGCCTGATAGGGGAATTAAAAAAAATTTCAATTTTTAAAAAAAAATTTACAAAGATTGGGGGGGCTGTGGGGGGCATGGAATTGCGCCCCCTTCAAGTGGCGCCTAGGGCACGTGCCCTGGCTGCCCCCCATGGCTACGCCTCTGGCCAGCACTGTTTACAAACCATAGAATCCACTCTCATAGACTGTTAAGACTCACTAAAGACTGTTTAGACTCACTGTTTAGACTCACTAAAATATTCCTGGAAAAAACCCATAAACCCTACAAACTTGGGGCTACCTGGGGGGAGTTGTGGCACAACCTGCCTTTCACCTAAACCCACTTTGGGGTGCCCTGGTACCCCCAAAGGGGGGAATGGGGCTGCCTGAAATCCCCATTATTCCCTATGGGAGAAATGCAAAAATTGAAAAAAAAATCCCCAGCAAATCATTAAAAATCACAGGAGTGTCCTATTGCTTTGGGGTTTGGTGGGTGGTAGGCACCCCTGGGTGCCTACCACCCAACCTTGATTTGTGCCCCTAGGTGCTCCACATAGGGAATGATGGGCTTCGAGTCCCCATTATACCCTATGGGGAAAATAACCCCCCCATCCCCCCAAAAAACAACATTAAAAATCGTAGGAATGTCTGGTTGCTTTGGGGTTTGGGTGGTAGTTGGCACCCATGGATGCCTACCACCCAACCCAGTTTTGGAGGCTCAAACCAGTTCAAACTGGTTTGAATAGAACCAGGCTCTGTTTGGTGCAAACTCGGGCTGGCATTGCCAATTCAGTGCACTGTTTGGTTAGAGTTTGAACTTTCGAACTGAACCAGTTCAAATTTGAACGTTTTTGCACATGCCTAATGCAAAGCAGATGCTCAGCCTCTGAGGTATGTCCCCAATGACCCCTTGTAACTGAACTTGAGTATATTCTTCTCTAATTACTCTTTGCTCTGCCTTCCTTCTCTCCCTCTCATCTCTGCCACTGCTAAAATTAGACACCTACCTTTTTGCTTATGTTACTTTGTATGTAACATGTACATTGTTCTTCAAAGAATAAAAACATGGCAAAGCCTCCTCACTGATCTCTCTTTGAAGAGTGTTTTATAAGACTCAGAGAAAAGGTGGAAGAGTTAATGGTGTCTCTGGAAAAAGGGGACTAGTGTGAACAAGCAACTGGGAATCAAACTTCCGCTGTTATCAGCAGACTGATAAGACTCAGTGGATTAAGAATTCTGGGCACGTTTCAGTTCTAAAAGATTGCTCTTTAGTGTCTCTTACACATCCAGATTCCCCCCCCCCCCCAATCCAGTTTAATTTTAAGGGTTTTTTCTAGGTTGTTGTGATTCATGCTGGTCCAGCTTAGAGTTGATAGTATGATATTGTGCAGTTTTCTATTCCAAAACATGGTTTCCAGGTGGCTCCAATATATTAAGCTGATTTTTTTGCATCCAGTTTGACTTTTAAGAGGCTGTTCCAGTGCTTTCAGTTCTGTAATAATAGGTTTAATCCTCTTTATTAATGCATCCCATTTCATCCCTCAGCTGTTGTTTGCATGGGTCTCTAACCCTGGCCAGTGTTTGGGGATCCAGTTTGACTGTTAGGCAGTGTGCCAGGCCATTCCAGGCCATTCTTGGCCATGAAGGGGTTAATGGAAAGGAAAGATTGTGCCTAGAGTTGGAGTGGGCTCCTGGCACCATAGACTGCCATGTGGTTTTCTACAGGAGTGGTTTGCCATTGCCTTTCTCCTGTGCAGTATGAGATGATGCCTTTGGCGTTGTCACTGAAGTGAGCATCCACCTCCAGCACCTTCCTATATCGCTGCTGCCCAATATAGGCGATTACAAATATATATTTGCTAAGCACAATCTGGGAAGCACACCAGCGGGGTTTTGAACTAACAGCCTCTTGCTCCTTCGGCAAGCTGCTTCCCTGCTGTGCCACCGCAGCTGATGAAGAGGTTAATAAGGGTGTAATATTGGAAATATCTCAGTGCTATAATATTATTCTCTAGGGTCTCTAATACATCCCACTGTTGGGGGGAATCCAGTTTGATTGTTAGGTGGCTGTTCTGGGCCGTTCCATTCCCCTTTTTGACTGTGAAGAGATGGATTAATAAAAGTGTAACACAGTGGTATTTTCTCTCTGCTACTGCAATCGTGCCTTCAGGTTTCTTTCTGAAATGTCCCTACTGTTTTTTAGATCCAGTTAGATTTTTAAGGCGTCATTCCAGCCCGTTCCGTTATGCTCCACTCCAGATTTTACACAGTCCCGCCTAGGAGGTGGTGCCAAAGATACAGTACTTGCTGGGTCACTAACCCCTGCTTTGCTTTCTACCTCAATATTTGTCTCTATCAAAGTGGCTCTCCAAGGATTCCGAAAGGAGTCCTTTCCGACCCTAGCTGGAGATGGCAGAGGTTGGGTCTGGAACCATCTGCTTGCAAAGCAGACACTGCCTCTGAGGTATGTCCCCATTGACCCCTTGTAACTGAACTTGAATATATTCTTCTCCGATGACTCTTTGCTCTGGCTTTCTTCTCTCCCTCTCGTCTCCGCCACTGCTAAAAGTAGACGCCCGCCTTTTTGCTTATGTTACTTTGTATGTAACATGTACATTGTTTTGCAAAGAATAAAAACATGGCAAAGCCTCATTACTGATCTCTCGTTGAAGAATGCTTTTAAGATTGAGAGAAAAGGTAGTAGCCGTTGTTTGCGTGGGTTTCTAACACGTGCCACTGTTTGGGGATCTAGTTTTGACTATTAGGAGGTACCAGTTCTTGACCCTGAAGGGGTTAATAAGGGTGTGAGATTGGAAAGATTTCAGTGCTAAAATATTGTCCTCTGGGGTCTCTAATATATCGCACTGTTTACGGGATCCAGTTTGATTGTTAGGTGGCTGTTCTGGACCATTCCATCCCCCTTTTTTGACTATGAAGGGAGGGGTTTAAAAGTGTAGTATTGAACGGACTTCTTTCTGAAACGTCCCTACTGTTTTTTGGACCCAGTTAGATTTTTAAGTGGTCATTCCGACCGGTTCCGTCACGCTCCATTTTGGCTTTTCCACAGTCCCGGCTAGTAAGTGGTGCCAAAGATACTTGCTGCGTCGCTAATCTGCCCCCCACCCAGCCACCCCGGTCGATGAGTGTGGTGGTGCTATTAGAGGAGTTGCCTGCAAATTGTTTGGGGTTTTATGGCGTATTCTTCTGGGTGTGGATTCAACTGGCCGAAGAGCCTTTATCTGAAATTGTGGGCAAATGATGTGCTCTTCTCTCTAAGCCATGTGGAAGCAGGGCAGAAACCCTTTCAAAGATGGCTGCCTTAGAACTTAAGTTTAGAACGTTAGAACAGCCCGGCTTGGACAGGGGCATAACTAGGGGAAATGGCAGCTAGGGCAAGCATTGAAATTGCGCTCCCCCCCCCCGCCAACATCTGACACGCATCTTTCAGAACACTTGCCTTTTCAATGAATGTCAATAAACTGATTAGGTAATTTAAAAAAATTCTTAACTTTACAACAATATTGTAAAGAATTATTAATTCTTTAATCTGAATCCTTGTGATTGTGAGATGATGATGATGATTATTATTATTATATTTTACATTTTGTATTCTGCTCTTCCTCCAAGGAGCCCAGAGCAGTGTACCACATACTTAGGTTTCTCCTCACAACAACCCTGTGATGTAGGTTAGGCTGAGAGAGAAGTGACTGGCCCAGAGTCACCCAGCAAGTCTCATGGTTGAATTGGGATTTGAACTCGGGTCTCCCCAGTCCTAGTCCAGCACTCTAGCCACTATACCACGCTGTCACCCTCATCCTCCAAGTATTGTTAGGGCTTCAATTGGTTTAAGTAGATTAATTATGAGAGCTGATTTTAACTAGTGATGGCAAATTTTTATCAGTGGGTTTGTGAGTAAAGGGGACTCTTTATGCTAGTACCAAGTATCTAGGTACTATACTAGTACCTAGGTTGGCATTATGAAGAATTGTAACTTTATTTAAAATCAGTTTAGTGATGCATTAGATAAATTGCCAATGATTGATCAATTTAAAAATCTAGTTTGCAGCCCTACATTTCCCCCCATTTAAATAATCAAATTCTTTGCTATGCAGTCATATATACTCAGTAAGATGGACTATATAAGTAGTAACTAACATCTGTGGCTTTGAGTGTCTTTGTTTTGTCTGAGAAAAGCCTCTAACTACTGTTAAGACATGGTAGAAACTGAGTGCTTGAACAAATGTTCTTATAACACACATTCCAAAGGAATCCTGTACATTAGGCTGCTGTACTTTTTAAACCTAAGCAACAGGTAGAAATTCACTAGGCAAAACCTCTCATTATTGCATTTTTATTTGCTGATTTTCTTCTTTTCATAAGGCATTTCAAAGCAGAAGGTGTCTGCCAGTAAAACAAAAACAAATTATTCTGTAATGTTTTGTTAAATTTGAGGTGGAAGGCATGATTATTTCAAAGTACTGCAGTAAAAGAGTCATGCTTGCTTTGAATTTTTACATCAGTTCCTATGTAATTCCACAACCCTTGTCCTACACATGCTGGATTCTATCAAGTGCAATGAAGAACTATAATTAATACTAAATAACCTTTAAGAAGAAACTGATATCTCCAGCAGACTGGATCCTTGTTATCTTTGGCCTCTTCCACAGGGGTCTTTAGCACTGCTGAGGCACAGCTGAGGCACTTTAGCACAGCTGAGGCACTTTAATCAGCTGAAAGCATGTTTATTGCTGTGGTTCCATGTGCCAGAATCACAGCATGACTATTCAATGTATCTTTTAAAAACAATTGTGTTCAAAGTAAAAAGGGAGTTAACTTGAACAAATCTACTTGGGGTGCACAGGCAATAAAAATCCGAGTACAACTCAGCTAAATTGAAGGGAATAATTTGCAGCACCTTAACCACTTATTTCAAAAGACAAGCCATTTATCAGTATGGTAAGACTTCACAACACAGGGATGGCAATACATTGCAAATGCAACATTTCTGGGTGTGAATTCTTTCAACAGTTTTTTTTGCCAAATTCAAGCATTCTTTCAACTCCCTAGATCAGGGGAAAAACTAGACCAGGGCCTCACAGAGGCCATTTGAGCATGTGCGGTGGCCATTGCAGAGGCCTTTTGAGCATGTGCGGCGACCTCCAAAATGGCCACTGCACTGATCTTTGTAGGCCTGAAAATAAGACCGAGATGGGCTATGGTGGTGATGTAAGAGGCTGGTGGGGGGAGGGGGAACTCTTTCAGACACACACCCTTTAGGAAGCTCGGGGGGCAGCATGGCATGGGTGCCCCCCCAGTGGCGCCTAGGGCACGTGCCCTGGCTGCCCCCCTTAGTTTCGCCTATGCTGCTGGATCAGGCCCAAGGCCCATCTAGTCCAGCATCCTGTTTCGCAGAGTGGCCCACCAGGTTCTCACTTACTTTGAATTTATCCGATTGAAGCAGATTTTGAGCCGGATTGGATTAAGGGAAGTTGCTTTCAGCTGAAGAGTGTTAATGCATTCTTTATGTTTCAATCTTCCATATATTTCCTATAACTAGTAACTGTATATTTAAGCATTTACAGCTGTTGTGTGTTGTACTAGGAAATTATTTCATATTTGAAACAAAAAATGAAGATACGAAAATAGTCACACTCCCATCTAGCACTGGTAAAGTTTGTGGTGGTGGTGTGCTGCATGATGTCGGAGTAGAAAACAATCCTAATAATAGAAGGGGAGCCCAGCCTTTAACTTGCTGTCAACGTGGAGAGTTTGTGGTGCCTTTCTTTTTCCTATGCGAACAAAAGTGATCAAATTGGTACGTTATCAACCTTTTGGTAAGGAGGCAGAGCCCCCTTCTTTGTAAACGAGTCTGTTTACATGCATACTGAAGAGGAAAGCTACATTTGAGGGGGAGACTAGGTACTCCAAAGAATTAATAAGTGGTCAAACATCAAGAAGCCAAGTGTTAGCAACAGGTTAGCAACACCGCAAATATGTGGTGGTGGGGTGTCTCAAAATTCTGCAGATCTGTATTAGGAAAAGTGCTATTTAACTTCCTCGTTAAACATCTGCACTTATGGGTGAGCAGTAAAGTGACAAGTCTGCAGATGACATCAAATTATTCAGGATGGTGAAAATAATAACAGATAGTAAAGAAGCCCAAAGGGCTTCTTCAGATTGGGGTAATGGGCAACAAAATTGTAAATGTGGTTCAGTGTAAGTGGAAAGTAATAAATGTTGTGGCAAAAAATAAGCTCTACATAATATATATATATATTGAAGTAGTCTGAACTCAGGGTGACAAACTAAAAGAGATCTTGAGGGCCATTGTGGATTAAAATAATAATAATAATAACAACTGCTGAAAGCAAACATCAGCTCCTTTGTGTGGCAGCTGTGAATTCCATGCTAGGGATTATTATATTAGGAAAGGGCCTTTTAAAAAATGAAGACATCAAGAAAGAATCCAAATACTATGTGCTGTTTTAATAAAACTGTATGGTCCTATCCAGACTATATTAAATACAATGAATCCAAATCAATACATTATATCTAATGATCAATAAGATTTCATTAAACTAGTTTGTGTGTCCAATTGAAAGTCCTAAATCCAATATTTCCAAAGTTATGTCATAAATGAATGGGAGAAGTGTTGACAAATGTTCCCATGTAGTCACAGTGTCACGTTTCTATTGAAAGTGAAATGGCAAATGCGGTTCAATGTTGGCAAGTGTAAAGTGATGCAAATTGGGACGAAAACCCCCAACTTTGAGTATGCGCTGATGAGAACTGAGCTGTCGGTGATGGACCAGGAGAGGGATCTTGGGGTTGTGGTGGACAGCTCATTCAAAGTGTCAACTCAAAGTGCGGCAGCTGTGAAAAAGGCCAATTCCATGGTAGGGATCATTAGGAAGGGGATTGAAAATAAAACTGCTAATATTATAATGCCCTTATACAAAACGATGGTGCAGCCACACTGGAGTACTGCGTACAATTCTGGTCACCACATCTAAAAAAAAAAAAAAAAAGACATTGTAGAACTGGAAAAGGTGCAGAAGAGGGCAACCAAGATGATCAGGGGCCTAGAGCACCTTCCTTATGAGGCAAGGCTACAACACCTGGGGCTTTCTAGTTTAGAAAAAAGATGACTGCAAGGAGACATGATAGACAGAGAAGTGGATAGAGAGAAATTCCCCCCCCTCTCACACAACACTAGAACCAGGGGTCATCCCATGAAACTGATTGCCATGAAATTTAGGTCCAACAAATGGAAGTACTTTTTCATGCAACACATAATCAACTTGTGAAAATTATCTGCCACAAGATGTGGTGTTAGCTACTAGTTTTGGATGGCTTTAAGAGGGGTTTGGATAACTTCATGGAGGAGAGGTCTATCAACGGCTACTAGTCTGAGGGCTATAGGCCATCTCCAGCCTCAGAGGGAGGATGCCTCTCAATACCAGTTCCAGGGGAGTAACAGCAGGAGAGAGGGCATGCCTCAGCTCCTGTCTGTAGGCTTTTAGTGGCATCTGGTGGGCCACTGTGCAAAACAGGATGCTGGACTAGATAGGCCTTAGGCCTCATCCAGCAGGGCTGTTCTTATGAAAGATAAAATGTCAGATCATAGTTTTGTCAATATCTGATCAATCTTGTGAATTTGCCAAACACCTTTTGACTGTATTGTCTTCATCAGTGGCAATCTTAAAAAAAAATCATATTGTAATACAACCATAAATATATATGTGTATAATTTTTTAAGGCCATTATAAAACTAGACAAGTTATACAAAACAGTGTATCTTAATGGAGACTGGTACTACAAATTCAATGTTTATATGAATTTCCATATGAATACTCCAAGTAAATTGAATTGGATTAACTGAATTAGCTATATTCCCAAAACAAAACTAGCCAAAATATACATAATGAATTTTAATAAAGACTAATATCTCATACTGTACTAACATAGTCAAAATGTAATCATTCTGAAGACAATCTATAATACTTACTATTGAAAAAATTCTTACTTCTACTGGTAAGTCTGCAGTCCCAACATGGGGATTAAATTGGCATTGGTTTCTCCCTTCAGCTTTCTTTACTAATTGAATTCTAATGGCTTAAATATATTCTGCCTGTCCTTTTCCATTAAAGGATTGGTAGTACTCCTGAATTAAGTATCCAGCCTTCTAATCCTGCTGCAACTTACTCCCATGAAATACTGTAGAACACAGTACAAACCATGTATATATTTGAAATGGAATAAAATACACACTAGGTAATAATTATGTACAACAATACTAGGCATAAAAACATTTGTAAATAAAACCATCAGTATATCAAATATGTACCAAGAATATCCATTTGTAAAATCTGAAACAATGGCCAATGATGCCCTGTATCTTAACCTAAAAACCAATCAGCTTCTTATTCAGGCCAATTGGGGACCACATTCTTAATATGTGAATCCAACGCTCCTGGCTGCGCGCTGTGCACGCAGTGCCAGCCTAACTAGCTCCTGAAGGGGCCGGGCGGCCCCTTCAGGAGCTAAAAGACTGGCACTACCTTTGCAACGCAGCCCAGGAGCGGGCTCTTCCCTGCAGGGAAGAGCTGCTCCTGGGCTGCGCTGTGAAGGCAGCGCCAGCCTTAGTTTAACTGCCGAAGGGGCCGCGCGGCCCCTTCAGCAGTTAAACTGCAACTCCCGAAGCCAGACCACGACCCCCCACGTCTGACATCAGATGCGGGGTCGTGGCTAGCCCCGTGTCTGACGTCAGGGGCGGGGCTAGCGGGGGCACCCGCCGCAGCCACACATGGGCTGCCGGCGGTCTCGCTATGCCCCTGGGTGGGTGGATACGTTTTGGACTTTTAACATGTCTGGAAATAATCTACTTTGGACCTCTGAGTCAGGTACATAATTTCTCGGTGATACTAGACCCCTGCTAACTGAGCAAAGAGGCACCTTTCAAAGTGGTGGTTTCCTTATATTTAGCCGCGGGAGAGCAACTGGCCCTCTCCAACCCCAGCGCAGCATCCCTCCAGTGGCTGCTGTTGGTGTCTACCTTATGTTTCTTTTTAGATTGTGGACCTTTTGGGACAGGGAATCATTTATTATTTATTTATTTTCTACATAAACCGCTTTGCAAACTATTGTTGAAAAAGGTATATAAATATTCATAGTTGTAGTAGTAGTAGTAGTAGTAGTAGTAGGATACCGTGTGGAACTTCTTCGCCAACCCTGGGTCAAGTTTCTGCTTACCCCAAAGACCAGACAGTGATCCAAACATCTGGGACCCAACGCAGAAGTAAGTCCCGAAGTATTCAAGAGGACCTACTTTCAGGTAAGTGTACATAGATTTCTATGGGAACATACATTTCTTGGGAACAAGACCAATGGAATTTGATGATGGATTGGACTGTGGAGCTGTGGTCTGTGCATGCTTAACTGAGAACAAGCCCCTTGAATCCACTGAGGCTTGTTTCTTGGTAAGTGTTTAGGACAGGAGTACACAACTCAAATGCCCTTGTGGGCCAGAACCAACTATGACTTGGTGTGCAGGGGCCAAGGTTAACTTTCAGCACATTAAATATAACATTAGAATTAATTATTTAAAAATATGCATGAAAGTGAGGGTGCAGAGAGTTGGAGCTGGAGGGAAAACGTCAGGAAAGAGAGATGGTGTCCGTAGCCTCTGACCCAGGGGTGGGAGACACCTGGTCTCAAGCAGCCAACTGCACTGAATCGCTGCTGCTCATCAGCAGAACAAGCCAAGAGCTCTTCATGGTGTCTGCTGTTGCTACAAGATGTTTCTTCCTGTGCGTCAGCTGTAGAAGTCCCTAAGGGCTGGATCCAGCTCCTAGGCCTTATGTTATGCAGGCCTGGTTTAGGATAAGGCTGTTTGCCAGCAAGACAGGAAAAAGGGGGAAAGTCACTACTCAAGGAAATAAGGCAAAGGAAAGTAAGCGAAAGTCCAATAGAATTGAATTTAAACAAATCCACCATCAAATCATGCATCATATTTGTGTCAACAGATTATACTGTAAATCATCATAATCTGAGGCACAAATTTCATGATTTTTACTCTGACACCCCAGACCTCAATTATCAAATCACAGATTGCACCCTAATTTAGGATTAGGCCATAAAAATAAAAGATCCAGCAATTCCTGGCACAGCCATGTCATGAAAACATGGATCCTTGTGGTTTTTACATTGAATCCTTTTGGGGGTGGGGTGGGGAGACATCAAATCATCGAACATCTGTGTTCAGGCTGCTTTGTGCTAATAATGAATCTGGCACTTCATGGCATCACCCTGGAACAAAAAAACATGAATCCGAAACATCGAGTTTTATTTATCCGTGCCTCAGATCTATGTTTTATGCCATGATGGCTTCAGGAAGTTCTGGGTGTTTAGAAAGTGGTTTCTAACCCTGGTGACTGTGGAGGAAATTTTGAAAACGAGAAGTGTATCTAAAGTTTTTTTTTTAAAAAAGAATTGGGGAGGGGTCTCAAGTCAGGAGATGGATCTCTGGTGTTTTTCAGTCTCAATTTTATAGCAATTATTGCTTGTCTCCAGAATTTGAATTCTACTGCACATCACCAGCTGCTGCAGGCACTTTGTGGGGGAAAGAAGCACTTTGTTCACTCTGTCTCCGTGGACTACTACTATCTGGGCAATGCAGAGGGCAAAAAAGTGAGAAACTGGCAATTTTTAAACTGTTCTTGGGGGCGGGGCGGGGGGAGGAGAAAAGAAAAACGCCAACCTGCAGCACTACTACTACTACTACTACTATTATTATTATTATTATTATTTCAATTTCTATACCACCCTTCCAAAAATGGCTCAGGGCGGTTTACACAGAGATATAATTAATAAATAAGATGGATCCCTGTCCCCAAAGGGCTCATAATCTAAAAAGAAACATAAGATAGACACCAGGAACAGTCACTGGAGGTACTGTGCTGGGGAGGGATAGGGCCAGTTACTCTCCCCCTGCTAAATAAAGAGAATCACCACGTTCAAAGGTGCCTCTTTGCCAAGTTAGCAGGGGTTATAGAAACTTATAGAAACGTAACAATATAATGTAACTATAAAAACAAAATATAACTCCACAATCAGGGGCGTAACTATAATAGGGCAAGGGGAGACAGTTGTCTGGGGGCCCACTGCCTTATGGGGCCCCCCAGCATCAAGTCACATGACTGACTCCCCCAGCCGCACACCCGTCCGGGGTTCCTTCAGTTGTATTCATCCTCCGAAACTGATGTGAATGTTAAGACCTGGAATTACCAGAACAGCATGTCTTTCTCTAGTACCATAAAATGACTTGCATTGTCCACAATTTACAAAACCTTAAAAAAAATAATTTAGAAAGATTGTTACCACTATTCAGCCACATTTAAGATTTCTTTACTTCATGAGCTGAACTTCAGTGGCGGGGGGCATTTTAAAATCTTGTCTCTGGGCCCACTCCAACCTTGCTACGCCCTTGTCCACAATATAGGCTACCATGAATATTGTTCATAGTATTCTAGGCAGGCTGTCTGCATGAGCTGGAAGAAGGTGAAAGGTGATTTGACAAGAGGAATTGGATTGATAGTGTGGTTAGCCAAGCAAAGGACAGCGGGTTGTTGCTTGCTGTAACCAGAACAATCAGGACGAAGGAAAAAACGGGGGCGCTTCAGCAGAGTCCAGTAGTGCCCTTTGCAGCGATTCATGCCGGAACGATTCCACACTCCACTTCCGTGCAGCGGATGAGCGGATAGGGCTACTTTGCATAGGAAATGAAGGCAAGGACTAACTTCAATATTCAGTATAGCATATTGTGTCTTGGTGGCTAAAGCCTGCCTCTCTGTCTCCGGGTATTTTGGCTAGGCACTGTTACAGGGTTGGCTGGCTACTTTGGGGCTAAGTAGGGATCATCTCCTCTATTGGCCTTGGTGTGGTGTTTTTTCTTTCTTTTCTTTCTTTCTGGTGGTGAGGTGGAGCCAACCCCGGGTGGTGTTCCGTCCCCCCTTCCTTCCTTTGCCGGAAGGCAGGCTACCCTGTTCTGTTGGGGAAGTACCACAACTTAGCAGAATTAGTGCGGTAATTAGCAGAGGGCAAGGAGAATGCAAGGACCGCGAGGACAAGGCACAAAAACTAAATGCCCTCTCGCCACGGCACCGCCCCTTCGCCCCAGCCTGCACCTTTTCGAGCGCGTTCTGCGCGCCCACCACCCCTACTGCGCCATGCATTCGCTACCACTCATCTTGTCGTCCCAGAACGAAAATGGAGGAGACAAGTGTAGCGGGGCAGGCTAGAGTGTCGTATGCGCTATGCAGGAGAAGGCAGCTGCACGTACCCTCCCTGGAAGGGGAAAGTGGGAAGAGGAGAGGCCCCGTGCGGCAGCCGTTTTTCAAACTACAGAATGATCTGGCCAGTCGTGTGTGGGTCTAAGTACTCCTTGCTCTTCTGTGGGGATAAAATGTTGAGAAGAATCGAATTTGGCAGCCTGTTGAGAAGGCATCCGCCCGGTAACCATGCAGCTAAGCTGGCTTCTTGCGATGCTGGCTCAGTCGTTCTTGTTTGTCTCTCCTGCTTCACATCTTGAACTCAGCTATCAAACTAACTACGGTGTCAAGCTCTCCTGGCACATTGTATGCGCCTGCACTCGCCTTGTGTCATCTGCCACCCATAATGAGGCAAGCTGCGCAGTATTGCCGCAACGGGAGTGGCTCGATAATTGCTGCTCCAATGCTCAGGAGCAGGGAGTGGGATGCTGTGTTTGTAGATGTCACCCCGCACCGAACTCATCAGAGGAAGGGGAGGGGTAATTTAATCGCAGAGTGGGAAAGGAAAGGAGGCAGTTTCCCTCACACTGTCCCAACCGTTGGAAAAGCCGGAATGGCTTTTCTAAGCCAAAACCCAGAAATCTGGCTTTTTTCAAATGCTTCTGGCTGCAGGAAATTGCACTGGCTTTCCGGCATATTTCTGGCTTTCCCCCAGGCTTTTGCAGCGCGCTCTGGCTGCAGAAATAAGGTTTGGCTTTTTTGGCTTCTTTTTGGCTTTTTCTCCGCCCCTCCCGCAAGTTCGGCTGCTGCCTGCAAGTCAGGAGGAGGACAGAGGGCTATCTCATCACCCTGACCCCTCCCTCACAGTCAAAAAACACTCCCCGCCCCCAAGCAACCAATCCCATAGAACCTTGTCGTCGCCTCGCCACTGACTGCACTGCTGAGCCAGGACCAACGATGACCAATAATCAGCCAGAGCCAGCTGTCACGTGCTTGCTTGCTGTCCGGGCAGCCCACTTTAAAGAGCCCGCGTTGGCCTGCTGCTGGGCGAAGGAAACTCAGATCGAGGCGGGGGAGAGGGCGATTGTGTAGTAAGCTGTATTTACTTCAGAGGAAGCGGACCTGCAATGAGGGCCATGGAAATGTCTAGTTCGATAGCCCTGGGTACTTTTGTTAACTATCACAACTATCCACTGAACGTTTGAGGTGCAAGGGGGCTAACTTGTGGATCACTTAACCGATTTGATCCAAATGGCGCCTAGGGCAAGCACTGAAATTGTGCCCCCCCCCCAAATATCTGACACCATCTTTTGGAAAACTTGACTTTTACCATAATATTAGCTCACACTGCCAAAACATTTAAAACTAGCTTTCATTTCTGAACAATAATGCATTAGAAACCTCAACAATCCATAGAAATCTCAAATATACACATGCATAGGTGAAAAATTAAGAGAAAATAAAGTTGAAAGCCTTGCCAGTACAAATGAACTAAAAAGAGTGGAAGGAGTTTTCTGCTGCTTCTGAAGCCCCACTGAGTTCAGAGCAGTGTTTCTCAACCACTGGTCTATGGACTGACGCTGGTCCACAAGGTGTTGGGTACCGGTCCATGAGACATTAGTAATAAAAGTCACCCCTCAAAAAAACCAATTGCGGGCTGGCAGGGGCCGACAGGAGCTCTTCAGAGTTCATTTCCAGGCAGCCCTCGCTGCTGGATGCCAGGGGTTGTACTTAAGAGACACAGATTATGCAAAGCATAATGTTTCGGAGAGCTGGCCAAAATTGCTTTTGGGGTGGTGCCTCACATAAATGGAGGCTTCAACAAGAAGTATATGTGTAGTGGCGGATCTCTCTCTCTCTCACACACACAGACACAAAATATAAGAGCTAGGTGTTGTTGTTTTTTTACGTTCCTTGAAGATGAGGCAAGGGAAACTTCGCTAGTCTGCAAGACATTTCCATTCAGCTCAGCTTCTGACTTCTTTCAAATGCAGAGTGACCAGGAAGTGGGAACTCAAGAATGCAGCAGGGGACAAATTAGGCTCCTTCTCTAGAGGGCATGTCTGGCAGCGAAAGCGGAGATCCGCCCCGCCCCCCCCCCCCCCCACACACACCAAGGAAGGTAACCGTTTCCTTATTCTGAGAGCTTCTGAAGCAGAGGGAACTCAAAGCCACGCAAAGCAGCAGCAGGAAAGGCGGCAAGGCGGCAAATAAAGGGTGGGGGGAAGAATGAAAAAAAGATCAGCACAGCAAAAGCCAATGCTCGGGTTTGCATCTTCATTTCCTTTCATTTCCAGCAGCAGAGAGGGAAAGACAGAGGCGAGGGGGGTAGAGAGCACGCAAGCCAGCGCGCTTGAGCTGGGAGCGAGTTCTCCCAGCCGGAGCCTTGCATTTTTCCTTCCCACCCCTCCTTCTTTTTGCCTCTGGCTGCCTTTTCCTCTTCGCTCCTCCGTTCTCCAGGAGCCAATGGGAGAGCGCCCGCCCCACCCGGACAGATCTCGCAACTGGCGAGTAGCGTGGGCGCCTGTCTGTGCCAAGAGGGGAGGGGAAATTTTTTTTTTGAAAATTTTGTGGTGGGGGTGGGGCATGGCAGGCACTTTGTGCCCACCCTTCAGCTGTGCCCAGGGCACGTGCCCTGCCTGCTACCCCACTCTGGTTACACGTCTGATTGAAGGTAAAGACCCAGTAAATGGAGAATGTGGGGAAAGCTCAAATGCTGAAATAATTGTTGATCTTGGGACCTGGGGTTATATTTTAACTGATTAATTTTGCTGCCTTAAGTGAAAAGGATAAGTCTTATTTCAAATACTGAACCCTTCTGCATATGGGGCCTTCTCCATGTGTGGGGACCGGGGCAACCCCCACCCCCTCAAAGCACTGCAAAGCTGTGGTTTCTCAGTGAAAATAATGCTGTCCAATTACACGGACAGTGGCACAGTGGGGAAATGACTTGCCTAGCAAGCAAGAGTTTACCAATTCAAATCCCCACTGGTATGTTTCTCAGACTATAGGAAACACCTATATGAGGCAGTAGCGATATAGGAAGATGCTGAAAGGCATCATCTCATACTGTGCGAGAGGAGGCAATGGTAACCCCCTCCTGTATTCTACCAAAGACAACCACAGGGCTCTGTGGTCACCAGGAGTCGACAACACTGACTCAACGGCACACTTTGACCTTTACAATCCTAGGCAATTGTATGGGGAATTTTCACTTCCCCCTAAAGGGGAATGGGGGCATAGGGTCTAAGGGAACCGGAAAGGTTACATCTTCAGCCAAAGCTTCTGTCACTCTCGTCTTTTCCTATCTGTGACGGCTTGACCCAAAAGCTTTTCCTGCAAATAGCTGCAGACCCTATCAAATCACTCCCCTCTTCTACTTGTGAGCTCTTTATTAGCCACTATTTTATTTGCCATACCTTGCGGGGAGATGCATCTGACTTGCTTAAGCGGAAACTTTTAATTACACAAATGCTCAGGGAGTTGGCTACTTGGTTGCTTCCATCTCCATGGGTTTCTGCATTCAGTAGCACTCTGCCTATTCACATTTTGATTGGTCCCATCATCATCATGGGTAGGCATGGCTGTTCTCATTCACCTGCCCACCTTCCTGGTTTAGGAAACTCATCTGCATCTTTTTCTCCAAACCCTTGGGAAGAATTGGATTTTCTAGACTGGAGTTGTTAGTATTTTTGGATAGCACCTGTAACAATGAAATAGTGACAGCTATGCAAAGGTGACAAGCTGACTCAGAAAAGTTGACTCATCTCAAACAAATCACAACAAAAGTTCTGGGGCTCGCTCATCACTCTCCCCTTCATTCTTTAACCCACACAGCCCAATTCGTGGCATAAACTTAAATAACCTTTCTGATCTTCTTGCTCAGCCTCGAATTTCAAGAGCTAGGAGAACAAAGATGTCTGGTTTTCATCACTTGAAGATTTTCCTAGATAGCACTGTAGCTTGTGTGCCAAAGTGCTTCCAGTGAGCACCATTCTTTGCTTATTAAGCCAGAATGATCCAGACTATCTCAGAAACTGCGCTCATAATTTGTTCATTTTGAACCTCTTCCAAACTGCTGTTTATTTTTCAGTTCGTTCTCCTAAAAATAGCCATTTTCTTTTCTACATCAAAACCACACCCATTCTTATGTGATGTCACCACATCACTAGGGATGTGCACAAACATGTTTTGTGTTCTGTTCTGCGCTCGGAATGGAACACAAATCCACAGAACATTCTGTCAGAACAACTGGGTGAGCCAGTTGTTCCAATGGAACAACCCCATTCTGACTTGGAACGTACCGAGCACCATTTTGGACTCTAAAATGGCACCCTTCTGGCCCCTGTGCACATACAGCAGCCATTTGCGTGGTGGTGCTGACCATGTAAACACATCTGTTCACCCAGGCTTTTAACTGATACTGTTTTGATTGTTTTTAATGTTGTTTTAGAGCATTGTTTTAAAAAATTTAAATTGTTGTGTTTTAAATTTTTGTTTTGCTTTAACTAATGTTTTAATGCTGTTTTTATCTGTTGTGAACCGCCCAGAGACATGAGTTTTGGGCGGTATAGAAATATGTTAAATAAATAAATAAATAAATGTAAATGGCCATCATGTGTGCACTAGGGATGTGCACGGTCCGGAGAAGTCCGGACCGGCACCGAAGGGGGGCCTTGTTTTTAGGGCGGGGAGGGCTTGCTTAGCCCTCCCGCCTCCTTGCCCCCGCCAGCGCCCGTATTTAACATTATAGGGGCGCTGGAAACCAGCCGCCCCCCCCCCCCCGCCGCCGCCACCGCCGCCGCTGCGAAATCACTCTTAAAAACATCCAGCCCTCCCTCCCTCCCAGCTAGCTGCCCGCCCGCCCCCCCACCCACCCAGTCGCTCACCCGGTCGGTAGATACTAAGTGAGAGGAGCTCCGGCACAGAGCTCCTCTCGCTAGGAAGGCCTCCGGGAGAATGGTGGCTTGCGCGCGCATGCGCGCGCCGCAAACCACGCCGTTCTCCGGAGGCCCGGTCTACCCGGCCCTTTCCCGGCGGGTAGACCGGGCCTCCGGAGAACGGTGTGGTTTGCGGCGCGCGCATGCGCGCGCGCGCAAGCCACCATTCTCCCGGAGGCCTTCCTAGCGAGAGGAGCTCTGTGCCGGAGCTCCTCTCGCTTAGTATCTACCGACCGGGTGAGCGACTGGGTGGGTGGGTGGGGGGGCGGGCGGGCAGCTAGCTGGGAGGGAGGGAGGGCTGGATGTTTTTAAGAGTGATTTCGCGGCGGCGGCGGTGGCGGCGGCGGGGGGGGGGGGCGGCTGGTTTCCAGCGCCCCTATAATGTTAAATACGGGCGCTGGCGGGGGCAAGGAGGCGGGAGGGCTAAGCAAGCCCTCCCCGCCCTTAAAGATATACCCCCCACCCGGACCCGAACCAGCCCAGTCCGAACCGGTCCGGCAGTTCGGCCATTCTTTGGAATGGCCGCCGGACCGGTTCGGGCACACCACTAGTGTGCACAGAGGCCAGAAGAGTGCCATTTTGGAGTGAAAAGTAGCACTCAGAATGGGGTCGTTCCATTCTGAGCTTGGAACAGGCCCTTCATTTGAAGCATCTTCTGTTCTGAGATCGGAACACTCAAAATGGTCCAGTTCATGGTTGGAACATTCCCACCACGAACCATTCTGCACATCCCTACACATCATTCCTCTGCATAGTTTGCTGAATGTGAATGGAGGTCTCTGCCCATTTTGACTTACATCCAAAGGGAAGGTCAAGAAGGAGCATACAACTTCTGGTAGAGGGGCCCTTCACCATGGGTGTTTTTGGTGAGTGGACTTAGCTCTTACATTAATTTGTGGATTTCTCCACTAATTTATCTGGGCAGTTTTCAATCCTGCACAAAAATGGGGTTGTGGACAGTGCTCCCTCTAAGGTGTGTGCGCAGGAACTTTTCTTTCTTTCTTTCCCCAAATCTCCAGTCAGTAAATTTTATATCCCACTCAGGTTGAATCATGAAGGCCCCACTCTGAGTCAGAGGCGCTCTTACCCCTGAACTTCCAGGTGGAGGTCCAGGGCCTCCACACGCCCTGGGGGTCCCCAAATCCTCTTTAGTCTGTCTTTGGTGGTGTGGTCGCTGTGCCACCAACCCATGCGATGCCAGGAGCGGAGTTGACTGAGACCTGTGCTGGGCGGCCGAGCATGACCTCTGCTTTAGACAGAGAGGGGAGTGGGGAAAGAAATATGTGGGATGGGAATATGTTAAGTTGCATGTTGAAATGTTTTTGCTAATGCATATTTGCGTTTATATACCTTTTTAATATTATTACATTCTTGTGAGTTCAGTTGCTGTTTGTTCCCTCAAGAACCCACATGTTAAAAATACTGGGTGATGTGTATGTGTGTAGGGGGATGATGCTTAACTTGTGGTGGAGGCAGGAGAAGCTCCAAAGGCCTTTAGGTCCAGCCTCCCAAATTGCCTAGGTGCACCTCTGCTCTGAATGTATTTGCACACACACTGCCTAGATACTCCCACCAGAACAAAACTCATTCCACACACAGATAAAAACAAGTTTTCTAGTAAGAGTGGTGGTCCTGTTGTTTGACCTGCAAGTTTAATCAGTATACTAGCCGACCCCGCACAGAGCATCTGTGTGCTCCTTGGGGCCGGCTGTTTCCCCCTCCCTCTCCCTCCTGTCCGGTCTCTCCTCTTCCCCCCCACCTCCAGCCCCACGCTCTCTTGCCCTCCCCCTTCCATTCCTCCCCCTCCCCCCTGCACCTGCACAGAGCCGCAGCGGGCGGCCAAAGAGGATCCCTCCTCAGCCATTCTTGCTCCTGGGCACGAACAGGAAAGCCCCGCCGCCCGTTTCCCTCCCATCCCAGGCAGCAACAGGCATGGAGGCTTCGCCCCACCGCCCATTCGCCACTCACCCCCTCTGGCAGAGCCCAGACCAGTGCCAGTCCATCCCCCCACCCGCTTTTAACCACCCCTCCCACTTTTACCCCCCCCCCCCCGTGGTTTCTGGCCTGGCGGCTAAGCCTGCCGCCACCTCCTTGCTGCCGCTGCCTCCCTGCTGCGGCTGGGCCCACTGCCGCCTCCACAACGCAGCCGCCACCACTGTTTCCCCCTTACTCGGGACGGCCAGGCCTGCCATCTCGCTCCCGCCCCTGGCGGACAGGCTGGGATTTGCCGCTGCCGCCTCCCCGTTACCCAGGACGGCCAAGCCTGTGTCCCGGCGGCGGCGGCCAGCTGAGGCTGCCTCCTCAGGCCATTTTGCGCCCACTGCCACCATTCCCCCACCCACCCCAAACTCTCGCTGAATGCCAAGAGTTCTCACGAGAGTTCCGCCGCCAAATTCTTCAGGACACGCATGCCGGCTAAGTGTTTTAAATATATAGATGGCCCATTAAGTCATTTCTTCCTTCTAGCATGGCTGATATTTATTTATTTATTTAAACATTTGTATGCCGCCCAAAAATGCAAATTCTTTGGATGGTTTACAACAAAACAAAAATAACCAATAAAAAGATTAAAACATTACAACAATTAAAATTTAAAATGTTAAAACTATTAAAACACAATTAAAACAATATCTAATTAAAAGCCTGGGTGAACAAATGCATCTAGATTGCCTTTTTAAAAGTTGTAAGAGACGGGGAAGCTCTTATTTCAGCAGGAAGCGTGTTCCAAAGCCTCGGGGCAGTAATGGAGAAGGCTGTCTCTTCTGCTGCTCCCCTGCAACTGGTATTCAGAGGCATCTTGCCTCTTGGGCTGGAGGCAGCCTATAGCCATCAAGACTGACAGCCATTGGTAGACTTATCCTCCATGAATTTCTCTAAGCCCCTTTTAATAAGAAATGTTTTAATACTGCATCAATTTAATTCCTAAGCTATCATTCTCAAGTGTGACTTCATAACAGAATTGTACTTTTTAATCTTAAACAGTAACTATGAATAGAAATTAGCCATATGAATCTTATATCAGGTCATTTAAACAAATATTTTCTTGAAAACAGTACTATCAGTTTCTGAACTATCAATAACTTCTTATTCCGAATGGTCACATAAACATTATTATTATTATTATTATTATTATTTTACATTTATAGCCCGCTCTTCCTCCAAGGAGCCCAGAGCGGTGTACTACATACTTAAGTTTCACTTTCACAACAACCCTGTGAAGTAGGTTAGGCTGAGAGAGAAGTGACTGGCCCAGAGTCACCCAGCTAGTTTAATGGCTGAATGGGGATTTGAACTCGGGTCTCCCCGGTCCTAGTCCAGCACTCTAACCACTACACCACGCTGCATTGACTTGGGCTTATACATAGTGAAACAGGCCTCTGTGGTCTTTCACATTGTTTCCTGACTGGTGTGTATATTTCCATATATTGGATTAGTTTCTTTCACATGTGGCAAAAGATGAAGAAATTTGAAGCAGGCAGGAAAATATGAGTTGCAGATATCTACAAAATGCAATAACTGCAATTACCCAGAGATGATCTTACATACCTCTGGTAACTGAGCAAAGAGACACTTTTTAAAGTGGTGATTCTCTTATATTTAGCAGGGGGAGAGCAACTGTCCCTGTCCAATCCCAGCACAGCATCCCTCCAGTGGCTGTTGCTGGTGACTGCCTTAAATTTCTTTTTAGATTGTGAGCCCTTTGGCAATGGAACTATATATTTCTATGTAAACTGCTTTGTGAACTTTGGTTGAAGGGTGGTATATAAATATTCATAATAGTAGAAAGCATTTTGAATGAGTAATGTGCAACTAAAACAACATATTAAAACCTTGTTTAGAGCGTTCTATTCCTTCTAAAAGAGAAATACTGTAGTTCATTTTCTCCCCCCCCGCCATTTTTCTCCATGCTTCCAATTTTCATTTTGGAGAAAAGTCAGAAGTGGGAACACCTTGGGACTGGAAACAGTTGGTGGTGGTGGGGGGGAAGTCTACCTCCTCCTTCAACCTTATTTTTTGGGGCCTTAGATGAGCTTGTGTATAGAAGGGTTCTACTCCTTGAACCAGTGCATCATGGGAACAGTCAATTCACATGATATCTTCCTTTCACTCTGGTGAATAGAAATTGCAAGTTGCAATTTTTCCTTTCATGTTAAGGGAGCAGGTGATCTCATATGAGTTATCTGCTCACATGCAAAGACAGGTTTCATGAGCACTTATTTGCAGGAGTCTGTGTGTACAGCTGATCCCAAAAGAATGCTCTCAAAGCTATAATGCTAGTAGTAGATTATCAGGGCCTATTACATCATGTCCTGGACTACCTGAACTTCTTTGTGAAAGCAGCAACATTTAGCCAACCTGTTTAATTATGACAGGAAAAATGCTTTGCTTCTGAGTGTTCTTGTGATGGGCCAAACGTCCACATCATAGATCTTATCTGCTTTTTAAAACAAAAAATGGTTATGGGAGAATAAATAATTATCTAGCCTAGGTAAGACCTTATGATTTCTCTGCATAAAATGAAACCAAATGGTGTGTGGGTAACCCTTTTGGGCATCAACTCCATATTAATGATAGGTACATAGGAAGTTGCCTTACACAGACCATTATTGGTCCATCTAGCTCAGTCTTGTCTACACTGCCTGGCAGGAGTCTTTCTCAGTCTTACGCGGGGATGCTAGGGATCCCAGGGACTTGGGATCTTCTGCATCCAAAGCAGATGTTCTACCACTGAATTGTAGGCCATATAATTGCTTAAATTGCATTTAATTTAGATAAATTGGTAAATTAGGTAAATCGCAGTGTTTTTCAATGATTTTTAAAAATCTGGTATATGATTATAAATAGGATATAATGCTATGTATATGTGTAAATATGGAAGGGTTCTGTGTAGCTTGTATAGGATCCCTTTGTGGTATGAATCATGTTTAGTATTTACTGTGCACTCAACTATGTATATAACTGTGTACTTATCTGTGTACCTATCCTGATTTGTTTCTGCATCTAAGCTCCAGTGGTTCCAGTGTACTTACCTGAATTTATTGAGTAATTACCATTTCCTATAATGGAGTCCTAATGTCTACACATGTAAGAGTTGTAAAAAATCCCATCGTCTCCAATGATGAAAATAAGAGGGTGTATGCAACATTTCCTAACATAAATTTCATTTTAAAAGGTAGCAGAGATATCATCTGAGAGAACTGAAATGATGGAACCTAATGATGGAATTCTGGGAAATGGATTGGAGAAAAATGCCTCAGAAAAAATGAGGCCTCTACTCAATGGACATTCTGGAACAGTCCAACCATCTGGTAAGTTAGATTTCCCTTTGCTGCTACAACCTAGAAACAGAGATACTGGTCTTTCAGTGAAGGGAGTCAGTCCTAAGAAAAGTAAGGCCCCACTTTGAGCACACAATAAACCCCATAAATTCACTACTGTGAATGTTGAACATGCATATAAAGCTCCTTTATACTGAGTCAGGCTATGCCATCTAAATGAGCATTGTCTGCATTGACTGTCAGCAGCTCTCCAGGATTTCATAGAGGGGAGTTTCCTAACCCTACTACCTGGAGATACAAGGGATTGGAACTGGGTCTTTCTGCATGCTAATTATGTGTTGTACGATTGAGCTATGGCTACTTCCCCAATGGACCAACTTACATCATTAGGCCAATGTTGTGGCCTACTTATATAAGCTACCAACAACAGCATCTTTAGAATTTTATTTCATATCAGAATTGATAACAAGGTGTACATATTTTGATGGGCAAGCATACATTGTGAAAGAGTCCATAAGTTTTTGGCTTTAGCCAAGCCAAAATTTGTGCATCCCACACAATTCTGTGCATGTTTACACAAAACCCCACTTCAGTGGGGCTTACCCCCAGGTAAATGTGCATAGGATTGTTGTTCATACTCCTGTGGACAACACAACAGAGCTTACAAGTAAACCACCTCCAGCTAAGGCAGGTGGCGGAAGGGATGAGCACAGAACCAAATAGAGAAGCCACTACCCTTCTTATATAGCTTAAAAAGAAGAGACTGGGGCTTCTTTGGCTCTGTGAGTGCCTCTCACAAAACCAAGCAAAGAACTTTCCTCCTCTTGAAAAGGGAGACCGGAGTTTCTGTTTAACACTGCACTTCTGGAGCACACAAAGTCACCCAACAAAACTCAGACATGTTGTAAATTTTGGAGCTGGGAAAGCGGTGGGATAACACATAACATAATATAGTCCCATCCCACATATTTCTTTCCCCACTCTGTCTCTAAAGCATCCAATATTTAAGCAACTGAATGTGCAAGAATGTAAAGATGAAAAATGACCCCAGAAAATAGACAAAAGTCGAAGCACCAGATCCCTCTTGGAGTCCCAACATTCTCCCATCACTCTCTCTCATCCCACCTACCCCTCCCTCAACCCACAGCAAAACATTATGAAAACCCATCATGTTATGCTGATTCAGTCACGTAACACGACTGAGTTATGACTCATAACTGAGTTATGCCACTTGTTTAATTTTTATATCACCTTTCACAATGTATCTGAAGGTGGTTTAGAAAAGTTAAAATAAAATAAAATTCCATAAAAGTTACATTTAAAACCTTAAAATCCACATTAAAAACCATAAACACAACAAAAAACAATTAAAAAGATAAACAGAAGTAAGAAAGCTGAGAAACCTGGCAGCCTCTAAGAGGTAAAAGCCTGAGTAAATAAAAAGGTCTTTAGTTGTCTTTTAAAAGTAGCCACAGATGTCGGAGAGTGAACATTAACTGGGAGGGCATTCCATATATATATAGTATATATATATATATATATATATATATATATATATATATATATATATATATATATACTACTACTGCTAATATATATTTATTTATTTGTGTGTGTGTTCTATCTTCAGCAGCTAGAATACAGTTGAGGAAGACACATGTTGTTGGTGCTGCCATAGGCTTTATACTCTTGGTCGTGTTAGTACTGGTCTTGATCAGTGTCATAATTGTCCAGGATGGTGAGTTCCTGATTTCTACCTTATTATCATCATCCTTTGAAATAGTCAGTTTTTCTACCTGCTTCCTTTCTGGGCCTAAATGTATTCACATAGTAGGGCTTCTCTGGATTCTAGTGAATCCCATCTTTCATGGCAATCTGCTTGTCTGGTTCCTTCGCTTTATTGCCTAGTCTCTCTATTATATTGTTACTGGAGTTTCTTCTACTCCCGCCCTTCTCTACTTGGGAATCTAAGTAGAGAAATAAATAGGAACCAAGGGGTGAGATGAAGTGTTTCTGATCTAATTGACAGTATAGCTATAATATGCTTTAATATACATTTAAGGCTTTGAGTCTTGTACTTTTCAGGCACAGACATTGAAGCAAAAATTGACTTTTCTACTCTACTACATCTAGCATATGAATGGGCTCCCTCTGCTTTCAGGAAACAGGGCATTGGTAGCATAGCAATGGAGATCCTGGATAGCAGCGGAGTCTTGGCATGGCCAGCCCTAGAGTTTTTGGTACCCTAGCCTCCAGCTCCCACGCCCCCTTCAGTGGGGCATAGCAGAGGGCCTTGGGAGGATGGTTGGAATTGTGGGATACTGTAAACCTTCTCCCTGGAGGGGACTTTCTTAACTCCCCACTCACTGCAAAGGGAGGAGGAGGAGCAAGAGGGATGATTATTACCAAAGACTTTGGGGCAGGCGGTGGGTGGGGGTAGGAGTGGAGGGAAGAGCGATGGGCAGGAACCCTTGGATGCTTCACTTTGTTGCCTCTCATTCAAAGAGTGACAGCAGAGCTGGAGCTGGCTGGTCTCATCTGTGCCCAAAGAATGTAGTCTTGCCACTCATCCTCTCTTGCCATTTTCTGTCTGTGAGGTCCACATTGTGAAGCCTGATGGGAGATGTGGTCATTTTCTGGCTGCCTCCTTCATGGGCCATCATAGGGCAGCTGGGGCCTTGGGCCAGTGCCCCTGAAAACCTGACACTTTAGGTCAGGTGTCCCCAAACTGCGGCCCTCCAGATGTTGCTGAACTACAATTCCCAGCATCCCTAGACACAATTTTTTTGTGGCTGGGTATGCTGGGAGTTGTAGTTCAGCAACATCTGGAGGGCCGCAGTTTGGGGAAGCCTGCTTTAGGTGATCACCTAGGTTGCCTATATGGATGTGCCGGCCCAGAGTCTTGGAAAATATCCAATTCCCCTCAAAGGTGTGGGCAGTGTAGATACTGCTGCTGGTGCATATGCCTGTTTTTGTTTCTTTCTTTCGACAGCAAAGATAAAAAACCTCCAAGCTGTTGAAGACCTTTCAGTTGTCTCTCCATGCCCCCGACAATGGACTAAGAATGAAACAGAGTGCTACTACTTCTCTGAAACTGAAGATACCTGGAACTCCAGCCAGAGCTATTGTTCTTCACATGGTGGCCGGCTGGCAGCAGTGGACTCTGCACAGGAAATGGTGAGAGAGCCATTCAGGTGCTATAGAATGGATGGCAGCAGCATGTAGATATTTAATGGCCACTAAGCAGCACTATGTGGAGGATTAGGAATGACATGATATTGGTATGATGTATGATGCTGCAACCCTCTGTCCTTCCTCATGTATCTGAATATGAGCAAATCCATTGAAGAGTTTATTTGACTCTTTATTTGGATAAAGCTTAAATAATAATAACTGATGATGGGGGTCAAGAGCTCAAGTTCATTAGTAGAATTCAGCATCTCTGGGCCACTCAAATTCATAACCTTGTGATGTTCCCAGATTTTTCCTGTGCATAGACTTCCAGAAGTTTTCCCAGTGTCCAGGAGCTTTTTCATACCCAGCTTTTAGTTTGCATCTCCTCCAGAATGGAGGTGTGCATTCACATACTGGCCAAATTTACCCTGATGTCCCTGTGAGCTATCAGGGAGCACTTCACACACGATTCGGGTTTTTCTTCACGCGTTAGAGTATAGCCCGATTTATATCCGGGGCAGGGGGCGGACTTCGAACTCATAGTAAAGCCTTGCAGTAAACCCGCGGTAGAGTCTGTAGTCTGGGAAAGCTCCAGGGACACTTTTCTTCAGGTCCATGTGATGTAAAGGCTGTGGCCTTTTCTTCCAGATTCAGATTTGGAGATTGCTATTCATGTCCTTGTAACCTCAAGAATAGATACTGGGGTTCCCCAAATGACTGGCAGCTTTGTTTGGCACAGAATGTAACCGGCTTTCAAGACACATCTCAAGATCTATTTTGGTCTTAGCAACTTAGCACCTATGTACATTGGAGGCCATCCCTTCCTTTCCCCCACCCTGCGTCAATCAGGAGCTGAGGGAGGCCAGCAGTGGTCCGGTTTCTGCCGCCTCCACAGTCCCCCTTGCCCCACACCTGACATCAGACGCAGGGGCATGGTTTAGCTCCCAAATGGGGCCATGTAGCCCTGTTTGAGTGTTAAGTTGGCCAGTGCTGCATTTGCAGTGCAGCCAGAGCAGCTCTCCTTGACTTTAAAAGATAGGGAGAGTCACTCCAGCTGCGTTGTGAACGCAGTGCAGGCCAATCTAACTCCCAAACAGGGCTGCGTGGCCCTGTTTGGGAGCTAAATTACACCTCTCATGTCTGACGTGAGACGTGGGGGGCATGTCTGGGATGCGAGGCATGGCGGCCCGGGTTCTTTGAACCCGTCTGCTCAATGGTGGCTCTGCCCTGGTGTCAATCACATGCAATCAAAACAATGGTTTCCTCCCCAGATCAATAAGGGGTAAGGAGAACCATCAAGGATGAGATGCATCATGCAGCCTATAACCACTTATTCCCCCCACTTTCTTAACTTGTACAGGTTTTCTAGACTTTTCTGGCTATTTATACATTCATTTTTTTAACCCCTTAACAAGATTAATGGTTATAATTTGAAACTATGTACTGATTGTGCTGTGTCTGGAAGGAAGAGTACATTATTGTGTCCACTGAACACAGGGAGAGAACTAGATGTAGGCAACAGAGAACCTGAATATTGAGGGAATGTATCTTTGTAACATCCCTCTCCATACAGGTTCAGTATGGGTAACAAACTGTAAAGTGCAGAATAGGCAAACCTTAAAATGGTTTATAAAACACATTCTAAAAGGCTCTTTCTTTCTTTCTTTCTTTCTTTCTTTCTTTCTTTCTTTCTTTCTTTCTTTCTTTCTTTCTTTCTTTCTTTCTTTAACTGAAGGCTTTTGTGAAGGCCAATAAAGCCTCTGCTGAATATTGGATTAATCTCCGAAGGGTGGAAACAACACAGCCCTGGAAATGGTCTAATGGTTCACTTGTTGGAAACTGGTAAGTCTTGTCCCTTCTTCTGGACTTGGGTCATTTTGGACAGAGAAGCAATTTAAAAATGGATATCTTAAAGTGTTTTTAATGCATATTTACATCACACTTGTTTAGTAGCTTTGGGTTGGGGAAGGCCTTTTTCTTCTTTCCTGCTTATTGATATTTGACCATAAATCTTTACCAACAGATAATTGGTATGCAAAATGTTGCATTTTTGATGCAGACAGCACATCTTGACTTTGCTGCAGAGGCGTATCTAGGCAAAACAGCGCCTAGGGCAAGCTCTGAAATTGCACCCCCCCCAACATCTGACACCCATCTTTCAGATAACTTTACCATAATATCTGCTCAAAAATACAAGTTAAGCTCATTAATGGACAAATCTTTTAAACTACAAATTATGGCATTACCTACCTTTATAGCATTTAAAGTGTAGGTACAAAGATGCAACACAATATTACACTATTTATTGAAGTGATCTGTCTTGACCACTCTTCAAGCAATAACCATTAAAGAATTGAGTATTTCCTGAAGATTAATTACCAGGTGGGAGGAGCTGGTGACCTCAGACTATTAAACTTAGAAATATTCATCCTTAGGAACTACCTTGTTCTGAGATAATTACTCTTAATACAAATAGCACATAAAAATATGGGTTTGTTTGAATGATTATTAGAGAATGAGTTAGAAGTGAATTGATGCCAGTATTTTAGTAAATCTGATTGCTACAATTATTACTTAAATTCCATTCTTGCTATATTTATATGCTATATATTGACTTTATGTAGCATTTTACATTACAGCTGCTATGAAATGTTTTTTTCTGTCACATAGTGGCATGTACTTTAGTGGTGCTATTGGCTTTAGCATTAAATGGGCTTCATATATCATTACAAACACTATATAAACATAGTGAACACCCTCCACAGCAGTGGACATTGTCTGCACTAAAAGAATGCTAAGTGTATTGCTGTACATGTGTTGAAGGTATCTCAGAATTAAACAATGCAGTTTGTACCTTACATGAGTTTCATGATTGCTTACCTAATTGGGTTATAGAGGAATACTGGGATGTTATAATTGCAAACAAACCAATTATGTTATGGTATCAGCACTTCTATATTTAAGCTGAGTAACTATTAAGGAAAGCAATGTGTTACATGGAAGTCCTTGAGATATTCAATATATGTTGCTCTTGAATGATTCCCCCCACCCTGCAAGTCATCTACAGTGCACTTCCAGCACAATAATGTTTTTCTGCATTACAATATTGAATCCATATTGTAATTGTAATTTATTACAGACCAAGACCAGCAAGACTAAATTTATATAATACCATGCTGTCTTAAAATGTACTGCCCCCGCCCCTTTTGAATAGAGAACTTATCCCCACATTCATTAGCTCTCAACCTTCTAAGATCAAATCACAGTCCAAAACACCAATGCATTAAAGCTGCTCAGAATTCTTTTTTTAAAATTGGTTTCAGAATTTCTTATCACTGCATAAATATAAACTGAGTTCATTACTTCATGATCAATATTTGCCTGCTCTGTCAGAATAGAGCACACTGCACTCACTGTACTACTCAACATTACAGTATAAATTCATAAATAAAAAGTAACTATTAAAGGTGGACCTCTAATATGCTGGGGATCTCTAAAAACATGAAAGCAGTCATCACTCATCAGCAAGTCCCCTGGGAAGAAGTCCCCTGGGAGTGTCCCTAGCAACTCTTGGTAAAGCTTGGCGTTTGGTAAAGCTCTTGGAAAAGCTTGGGAAACGGGGTGTTTTTCCTGTGGGGAGGGGGAGTCAGAGGTGCCAATGTGTTGGTATGTGTGTGGGAGGAGATGGGATTTCTTTGCCTGCCGAAGGCTGGTAGGGGGAGGGCTTGCCTTGGGCTCGAGAAGAGCCGAGAAGAGAAGGCTGCTGCTGGGGATGAAGCGCGTCTTTGCGGGAGGGAGACCTGGCATATTCCGGGGTGCTCAACAAAAGTAGTGTGTCCGAGAGTGAGGGGGAGCCGGCGCTGCCGCAGCCCGCAGCTGCCGTCGTCCATGCGTCTCCTCCTCCTCCACCCCACCCATTGGAGTTAAGCCCTGGAGAGGGGGCGCAATGCAAACCACGGCACCGCCGCCTCCCTCGCTCTCGGGCACACATGACTCGAGGTGAGGGAAGCTTCTCGCTGCTGCACTGGCCCACCCGGAATCAGCCAGGCTTCCCTCCCTCAGAGAGGTCCTGCACGGCGTGCACGCGTCCCCAGCAGCAGGTGGCCTTAGCCGGGCTGCAGCTTGAGCCCAAGGCAAGCCCACGCCCCCAGGCCAGCCTTCGCAGCCAAGCACCAGGCTGCAGCAGGGAGCAAGTGTGGCAGGCAGAGAGGAATCCCATCTCCTCCCACACACACACCACACCGCACACACTGGCACCCTTGACTCGCGCACCACCCCCCCCAGAAAAGCCACCGCCACCACGTTTCCCGCCGCCGAACTTTACCAAGAACTTCTAGGGACATCCCCCGCAAGGAGGGCAGCCCGGCCAGAGGCACCGAGAGTGAGACACCCCCCAACCATTTTCCTCAACCACCCCCCCCCGCTAAATTAAAATAATAAAACATTAAAAAAAAAAAAAAACCAACAACGAACAAACTACAACATGTCACACACCGTGACCCACTCGGTCTAGGGGGAAAGAGAAGCAGGACAGGCTCTCTGCTGCCGCTGCCTCAACCTGGGTTGAGGAAGGTGGTGTCTGCCACCAGCCACCGCCCCGCCACCCCCGAGACACCCCCCTGAGAGCCCCAAGAAGAAGAAGTTAAGCAGGTCAACTCAAAGCAGCCAACCAAACGTTTTCCAACCTCAACCCTCCAGCAACGATGATGTTGGCCAGCAGCAGGCTAGACAGCGGGGCGCGATGATTCTCCATGCTGCACGCATGCATGCAGCAGCTCGAAGCAGAGAAAAAAGCCAGCATTCACTCAGCAGACCTTGCTGTGCACTTATGACACGCCGGGGGCGGA
Source organism: Hemicordylus capensis (assembly GCF_027244095.1). Lineage (NCBI taxonomy): Eukaryota > Metazoa > Chordata > Lepidosauria > Squamata > Cordylidae > Hemicordylus > Hemicordylus capensis. Next base: position 260,208,300 of record NC_069658.1, on the reverse strand, counting down.
GACCTCGCGCTGCACAAGCGGGGGATGTGCCAGGAGGTCCAGCATCCGGCCAATGAGCAGCTGGCAGCAGTATGGTGCCCAGAGCAGAGACGTGGCAGCTCTGGGGGCACCCCAAAAGCTAAAATTTTGTGGAGGCGGGTGTGGGCACCGGGGGGCGGGGCAATCAGTGGCATTTTTGCACCCTCCCTCAAGTGGCACCTAGGGCACGTGCCCTGCCTGCCCCACTCTGATTACGCATCTGCTTTGCTGTATTTAAATAATATACCAGAAATGTATATATATTAGAAATGGACAACTACAATTTTCTAATTTTCATATTTTTAAGAATACATTGGAAACTAGCTATTAACCACACCTTGAACTGGTTGAAGCCCTTTGGTAAAACATTTCCACTAGAGCAGTGGATTTCAAACAGTGTTCTGGGGAAACCTACAGCTCGTGAGAACAGTGCAGGCAAACAAACACATCTGAAAGACTGCTTCCCTGCTTATCCCCACTCTTCTCCTGCACTGTGAAACTGCCGAGGAATTGTGGATGAGCACTCTTGGTTCCTGTAAGGCAACCCTGAGGCATGATGGGCCTGGCCTGTGCTCTGTATCTCACAAAAGGCACAATTGCAGATCTATGCTAGGGCTTTTCCAAACAGCAGTAAAGTGTGGGAAAGAGGCACCTTTTACTGTGGTGATTCTCTTTATTTAGCAGGGGGGAAGTAACTGGCCCTATCCACCCCCCACACAGTACCTCCAGTGACTGTTGCTGGTGTCCATCTTATGTTTCTTTCTAGCTTGTTAGCCCTCTGGGGACAGGGATCCATTTATTTTATTCTATCTATCTATCTATCTATCTATCTATCTATCTATCTATCTATCTATCTATCTATCTTTCTATCTATCTATCTATTTACTGTGTAAACTGCCCTGAGCCTTTTTTGGAAGGGCAGTATAGAAATCGCATTATTATTATTCTTTCTTGTTTACACAGTCAGACAGGTATTATTGACTGGTTTGTTTTATCCAGACATCGAGTCCTTCCCAAGGACCTGGGATGGCTGGATTTTATTGTCAATGTTGTTGCTGTTGTTAGAGATATCGTCGCAAAATATAGGCTGTTCCCAGTAAAGCTGCTTTTTGTAATTGGCTGATGGTGATTTCTGTGGCCCCTATGGTGTTGAGGTGCTCTTCAAGGTCTTTTGGAACTGCACCCAGGGCGCCAATTACCACTGGGATTATATTGGTCTTTTTCTGCCACAGCCTTTCAATTTCCATTTGTAGATCTTTGTATTTTGTGAATTTTTCTATTTCTTTTTCTTCTATTCTGCTATCCCCTGGTATTGCTATGTCGATTATTTTAACTTATTTTTCTTTCTTTGTTTTTGGAGCTCAAAGTTGTTTTACCAGTCCTACATCCATTTTATATGCTTTCTTTTCATACTCTGTCCTCTGCTTGTGTCTCCCTGACCACAATCTGGTCACTATGGCCGGATTTAGATGTATCAAAAATTGTGGTTTGTTTAATGAAATCAGATGTCTGGGCATGAGCTTGTCTACAAACTGGTTTGTTCATGGCAGAAAAATAAGGTTTGGAAATCATGTTTTAAAGCTGTTTGGAAATCAGAGTCTGTGCTCACTGCAATTTCTTGTTATGTCTGAATTCACCGACAAACTTTAGTTGCAGTGGTGGCTAGCTAATGGTGAGGGTGAGGCGAGGTGATGGCCTCAAGTGGTGCCTGTGTCAAGGGGCAGTGAGTGCGGGCATCCTCTCCTGGCCCTGCCACTCACAAGCATTGCTTCACCTGCCTGTTTTTCCCTGGCTCTGTGCTGCCCACTCCCTCCCCCTTTTCCTGCCCGCTTACCTTTGGGCATGCCAAGGAGGAGGTTTTAAAATCCCGCCTTCAGTGCACCTAGAAGGTAAGTGCCAGGAGCTGGGGAAGACGGCATGTGAGGGAGGTGCAGGGCCAGGGCCAGGCGAGATAGCCCCATCCCACCTCCCGTATACACTGCCTTGCCCTTTTCCACCTGCTTAACTTCTGGGTGTGCCAAGAATGGATTTTCCTCTGTGCACCCAGAAGCTAAGTGCTGGGAGTTGGGGAAGGCAGCATGCAAAGGAGGTGTGGTGGAGCTGGATCAGCTGGCCCTGCCCAACTGGCTGGGCTAGTCAGACCAGCTCCATACCAGCTGCTTCCCATACTTATTTTCTGAGTATTCTGAGGATGGGGTTTTAAAAGTTCAGTGCATCCAGAAGCTAAGTGCCAGAAGTTGGGGAAAGTGGAATGCTGGGGGGTGGGGGGTGGGTGGAGCTGGCCCAGCTAGCCCAGCCCCTTGATGGTAGTGTTTGTATCAGAGGTGTGGCCAGCATAAAGGATGTTAGCAGTGGCAGCGCCAGTGCTCAAGCCTGCACTGCGCGGTTGAGTCATTTCTGCTCCATGGAGACAGGAGTGAATTCATAAAATAGATAGAAAACAACAGCACACAAGCAACTTTAAACCATGGTTTCTTTGCTGCACGTTTGGAAGCTCAGTCCATGGTGTGAGTTCTTAACTATGTTGTTTCACATTATGTCTTAACCTGGATCATACTATGCACCCATTAAAGGTAAAGTTGTGCCATCGAGTTGGTTTCGACTCCTGTGAGCTTGTGGTTTTCTTAGGTAGAATACAGGAGGGGGTTACCATTGCCATCTCCCGCACAGTATGAGATGATGCCTTTCAGCATCTTCCTATATCACTGCTGCCCAATATAGGTATTTCCCATAGTCTGGGAAACAGACCAGCGGGGATTCGAACTAGCAACCTCTTGCTGCCTAGGCAAGTTACTTCCCCGCTCGACATTAGGTGGCTATACACCCGTTAGTCACCACATAAATAACACAATTGGTTGAATCTGCCTACATCATTTTTAGAGCACTCAGCACAGTATGTAGCAGTTTCGTTATACTGCTGCAACATACCTTCACTTGGTTTCAGATACCCCAAAGAATTTTGAAACCTCATGCAATTTTTAAAAAAATTATATCTATTTCTGATTTCATTTTCTGCTTTTGAACTGCCTAAGAACATATGATCTTGAGTATCTCTATCAATAATGCTATTTTTTTCCATTCATGCTGCTGATGTTACCTAAGCCTTTGTAAGTAGCTCATATGTGCTATATACTATGTAACCTATGTAGGTAGCTCCTTTGGGGTTTTGAAAGTCTTGCAACATGAACGTTTGGATGTTTACTTGGAAGAAGACCCCAATATCTGCAGTTTATTTTAAACACTTTATTTTACCTTTTGAATGTTAAAAACCTTCAAGGTTATAGAGTTTATTTAATTTGGAATAATACAATAAAATACAAAAAGTACAAACAACATGAAAATAGCAAAGCAGATAACATAAAAACACCAGCGGCAAAACAGAGTAGCAATATTAGCAATTAAATACCTTTTTAGTCCCCATCCAGAATCATGAAATTTTTACTCATGAGTAAGACTTCTAAGTAGTTACATTCGATGCTGCCCCTCTCCCAATGTTTCCAGACCATGGAGCCTACAATCATTGTATATTTCAATGGAAGACAGTGGTGACTGTTTAACCCCAAGCATGGCACCCTGTGCGATTGCACAACTCTTGATAATATGAGTTGCTAGTTAAGAAAAATGAACATTGCAAACCCAATACTAATGAAGATCCAAACTTCAACATCTCAGTTCTCTGCATTTCAGCTGAAAGGACACACTGTGACTGACCTAAATGCAATCATCACAGGTCTGGTAGCTGGTAAAGTGCATTCTACAGATCAGCCACAATAATCACATCTTGTTTGTTTGTTTCCTGTCAGCTGTCCTTGGATTCATAATTTTTGAGTACATTCAACACCAACGTTTTCTGTCCATACAAGCTAAACAGATGACAGTGGTTCCCTTTGAAAATGTGGTTGCATCTCTAGGGACATATCTGGCTCATTGTGTCTCATGGTGCCTACACAAGTTAACTCCTTCCTTGCTCAGGAGACTATCTGCCAGCTCTAAACAAGAAACTAGCCCCATGGAGAAAATCCATGCATTTTGTGTGGGTGGTCTTTCTGATTGACTTAACATGGGGCTTGTATAGAAACTACTCCACGACAAGGAGTTCTTGCATTTTGGAGCCGCTTTCTGCCATGTGCCATTTTGTTGTTGCTGTTGTTGTTGTTAATAGCAGAAATATCATCACTGGTGAGTGGGGGTACTCTTGAATATTCTCATGGACATAATTAAGGTTGGAGAAGCCTCCTACCTTAGTTCGGGAGCTGTGTGCACTCCCATTTGCCAGTTGTCTGTCAGTTAAAACCAAGGTTGGAGGTGCCATCCGTTCCGTGATCGAGTGCTTCGCAGCAGAGGGACTGGCGGCTTCCCTCCTACCCTGCAGCTATGCCAAGCTGCTGAATGAGGTAGGAGGAAACGTCTTCCAGTTCTGCAGCTGCTTACCACATAATCACGGAAGCAGCTTCCAGCCTTGTTTTCCCCTTGCAGATAATCCAATTTCGGGAGCATGCGCAGCTCTGAGCTGGGGTCAGAAGTTTCTCCTACCCAATTCTCAAGTGTGAGGACTCCCCTACTGTGTACCAAAGTGCAAGCAACAATGCAAAAGCAAAGACATAGCTGGGAGTGCAGTGGCTTGCATCTTTATGCAGCCAGGGGTAGGAATTTATCCCATCATGCTGAATGAGGGTTTTTAAAAAGGTTTTCCTCCATGTCTAAAAGTCTTTAGGTGGGTCGTATCTATGCTAGGGCACCACTGATTTCAATGAGACACATTTGTCAGAACTAATTTAGTCCCATTGATTTCAGTGGGACATAGGAGGAATTCTAACTTTCTTAGAATACAACCCATTAAGTGTGATGTTGGGAGTGCCTAACAAGGCTGCTGCAGGGCAGGGGGCATTTTGTAGACAGGGCACTATAATGAAAAGTCCTTCCCCCTGGTAAGAGCCAGTGCAGTTCGAATTACTGATTTTAACCTTTAATGCTGTGTACGATGTGTAACCCAGGTTCACATGGAGAAGGCAGTAGCTTGGATACCTGGGTCGTAAGTCCTTTACAGCATTAAATAATAAAACCAGCAGTTTGAATTGTACATGGACATAGACCAGAAGCTCATGATGCTGTTTTAAAACTGGCAAGATAGACCAGAATACAGTTGTTGGACTGTTGACCAGCAGTGGTCAAATGAAACCTAACTACGGATTCTGAATATTTTTCAAAGGCAGCCTACAGTCTAGGGATGTTACCTGAACATGGATAATCTAGGTCAGACCATCTTTGTCCACTCTTCAGGAAGACTTTGTCTCAAGTAAATATATTTAGGATTGCAACATCAAGGCTCAAGAGCAGCATGCTTAGGCAGGGATGGCTAGTGGCCGTGTTCTTGGGGGCATCTCCAAACTATAGATGGTGGACTGGTGGCTGGAAGTCTGTTTTTGGTGGACAAGCTGCCCCCTCACTTGAAGGTCAGGATCTTTAATAATGTTAGCATTGTCCAATATTAAGAGCTTGTGGAGCTTGCATAATTTGTATGACCAGCCATTAATACTACAACAACAAATAATTAATAATAATAATAATAAATAAACTTTATTTGTTAGCATAACATAACAAACTGTTCTCTGGGTGGTTCACAATACAACAATAAAAAATCCAAGAAAAACATGTAATAAGACAAACAAATTACAACACAAAATATAAATAAAAAACATTTTAAAACTTGTTTTTAAAAAATCAATTTTAAAAAGTGTGAGTGAAGAGAACGGTATTCACTTGGCATCTAAAAGAAAAAAAGTGACAAGGTGAGCTTCACGGGGGGGGGGCTACTGCATGGATGAGGTGCCACTGAAAAGGCCCTCTCCCTAGTAGCTACCCGCCTTACCACATTTGGCAGGGGCACTTGGAGCAGGGCCTCCAAAGAAGAACTTAAGGTCCAAGTCAGGACATATGGGGCAAGACACTTTCTCAGGTGAGCTGATCCCAAGCCATTTAGGGCTTTAAAGTTGAAAACCAGCATTTTGCATTCGGCCCAGAAATGGACTGGGAGCCAGTGCAACCGAAGAAGCACTGGCGTGATATGATCAACTGCAAGGCAGTGGGAATTGGAGGCCACCTGGCCCCCAGAAGTTCCAGGATGCCCCGTGCAAGTGCATTTATAGAGGATGGAACCACAGCTGGAAGGAAAGGGGGTACTTTAGGAGGGATTTTGAATGGGAGCGATCTGCATGTGCTCCAGTGAAGTGTAAGGGGAGATGGAGAAATATGGCTTGCAAAAGATCCTTTGTCTCCTTGAATGCATTGCATAAAAAACCACTGTGACTGACATCCTGACTAAATTACTAAAGGAAATCCTATTTAAATTTAATCCTTTGATTGATTGATTGATTTTATTTGATTTGATTTGTATACCGCCTTTCCAAAATGGCTTTTTAGTGTAACTCCTATGCTTTGTCTAGATGTCAGCCTGTATCTATCTTGGATGTGATCTTTTTGCAGGTTGCAGATCGGGGGTGAAGGCTTCTGTGCATACCTGAATGAAAAAGCAGCCAGCTCGACATACTGTGAAAACCGCCGATACTTTATCTGCATCACTGCTGTCCGCCACAATTGAGAGAAACTGGACAAGTGTGAAAGCTCTTCAAGAATTTCATTACGAAGGGTTTTCCCCCCATCTTGAACAGCAAACTTTTAAAGCAGTTGCCTGGAGCTTTCTCTTTTTAACCACACTACTAAGTTTTGGTCTTGTTTTTCAGTGACAGACGGTTTAGTGACTGTAAGCCTAAGCAGTCACACAAGATTAACAGTCTCTTTGTTTACAGTGGATGGTTAGACTGAGGGCCAGCTGCAGCCAAGCCTGAAGAGTATATACATGTGTGTGTCTGTTTATATCCCAGTTTTCTTGGAACAGAAAGATGAAGGCATGTAGCTTGTTCCATTCCACTCCACACACCCTTTCACACTCTCATAAAGAGTGGGCCTGCCCGTCCCATGGGAGGGGAATGTGTGTGCGCACATCACTGAGGCATGAGTGACATCCCACCCCCCACCTTTACATAGTGCCTTCTGGGGAGATGACAACACACAAGAACTCAACGTTTCATGTTGCGGCCTCAGCTGAGACTCTGATAGGAGCAGTCCTGGATGGGGGCAGGGCTGATGAGCCTCTCCTTCCCCACCCCCCACCGAAGTTTGAATCTGAAAGTTGAGTTTCTCTGCTTGAATGCTTCTCACTGTTTTTAGTTGTACCTCTCAGTGTTTTGTATCCTCCTTACATGCTACATCTACAGATGTCACCTCTGTTTTGGATTAGTTATCTAGCATTACCCATGTATCTGGCTTCTATGCTTGCATTCCCTAAACATGGCTTAGAATCACCCAACCTGTCACTGAGCTGGGTCTCATGATCCGTGAGACCCGGTTCTGCAGGGTGAGTGGGGAGAGTGGGCTACTGTAAGCAGTTCTGCAGAGGGAGCGGAGAGGGAGCCCTGGGCGGCCAGCTCGGCCACCCACACGGTTGCCGGCTCCATGATGGAGCCGGTGGGGTCTGAGGATCTCGGGGGCCGCACAGCCCCTGGAAGCCCCAGTAAGCCCGGCGCGAGTGGGGCAGACCCCCGAGCCAGGAGGTCTACTCACGAGTAGCTGTGCTGCGGACCCGCGCCGCAGCTACTCACAAGCAGATAGCCTGGGTTTGTGGAGAACTCACTCCGCAAACCCAGGCTAAGGGCAGGGGTTCTCGAGTGGGTTACCTGCTCTAGAACCACCGGGCTCGCAGCCGAGCCCGGTGGTTCTGACGATCCACAAAAATCGGGCTAGGCTTTCCTAGCCCGATTTTTGTGATTGTCAGAATAGCCTCACTGAGTGCTGCCTCCTTAGCCTTGTTTTAAAAAGCAGCACTAAGGAGAATGAATTGTTGGTTGCACTTTCAAATGCACTTAGGGTATCCTCCCTAGCACTTATTTAAATCTATGCTGCTGTCATTTAAACCATTTTCTATTTATTTGTTTGTTTTGTTTTTATTTTCTGCTTGGATAAGCAGAATATCTGTCTGTCTATTCTTTCTTTCTTTCTGTGTTTTTAAAATTTTGTACAGCGCCTAGAGATGTACATATCAGGTGATATAAAAATATGATTAGATAGATAGATAATGGTCGGCTGCCATTCTACGTAGTCTGGAAACTGCAATTGGTACAGCATGTAGCAGCCAGGAGAGGTTTGTCTGCAGTTGCCATCGGCTCGTCTGGTGGCAACACAGGGATGAGTCTTCTCTGTTGCTGGCCCGAGACTCTGGAATGCACTCCTTGCTGAGATAAGAGCCTCCCCCTCCGACATCTTTTAAAAACTACTTAAAGACTTTTTTCTTCACGCAAGCTTTTTAATTTGACAGTGATTTTAAATTGTTTTAAGGTGCTTATGTTCTGTTTTTTAAATTTGTTTTATATTGTTTATATTGTTGTAAACCACACAGAGATGGAAGTTTGGAGCGGTGAACAAATTTGATAGATAAAAATATAAAAAACCAGAGGCCCATCTGATTATTGAAGCCTTTCTACTTACCTGGTGTCCATTCATTGCCTGACCTACTGCACGGCACCCCGCCAATCCAAGAGTGGGGTGCCTGCACTGCTTCTGTCCATTCCTAAATTGTGCCCATACTTCTTCCCAGTGTGGAAAGAAGGCTTGATAAATCAACAGCACAGTCAACAGCACAGAAGGCTTGATAAATCAACAGCAGAGATACATAGTTCTTGTATCTTTAGCCCTTTACTTGTTCTTTACACCCCTCACCTGTTCTTCTATATATTTAACAATTTTGTCCTTAAGTATGCTTTCCATCAATTTACCCAGTTCCAGGCAAATTGATGGAAAGTATTCTCAAGGATAAAATTGTTAAGCATATAGACGAAAAGGCCTAGCATGGCTTATGCAAAGGTAACTCTTACCTCATAAGCATGCCCTTAACCCCGGTGCCAGGGTTGTATGTGTACTTGGGCTGCACAAAGCTTTAGTACACACAGAGTTGGGCACCTAGAGTGCCCAACCCATGGAGCAATACACAGTGCATTTTGGGATTCCTAGAGGCCGGGACATGTTTTCCTGGCCTCCAGCGATCCATGGTGCTGGGAGCAGCACAGATCATGTGGGTGTGCAAGCAGTGCATCCCACACATGGGGTGAGATCGTCTGGGAGGGAAAGGTAAACTCAATCTTGCCCGCAGACCATGGTTGTGTGCACAACCTTGTTAAATGCTCATAGCTTTAAATATAACAGAAGCAAGGCTCTTGGTGAGGTCATTTGGAGATAAGGCAAATCACACCAGCGATGTTTTAGGAGATTATTCCATGTTGGGATGTAGATTCCACAGTCCTGTTTGAATTTTGGTCCCCTTGAGTGATCTATGAAGTGCCCATAGAATGACAGAAATGGCCAACACATATCCTTCAGACATGTACATGTCTAGGAATTTGTACCCAAGGATTTGTTTTACACATTCAGAATTTAGAGATTGAGGCTATTCTCTCTTACACCCTAACACAGGCTAGGGAAGCCCAGGAACTGCTCGGATCAGACCTGAACCCCGCAGGGCAGTGCTGCCTAGCCCAGCTTTGAAACTCAGCCTTAAGCCAGGGTTAAGGAAGGACTTGAGCGAGCCCTTAACCCAGGCTTCAGGGTAATGTATTTGCTGGGGCTATGTTTAGCCCCAGCGGACACAGAGATGGGTGCATAGAGCGCCCATCTCCTGGGGGGAATCCCCCAATGCATCACACATATTGCACGGTGCATTGTGGGATCTCTGGAGGCTGGGACATGTAGGCAGATAGAAGGCCAGCAGATAGTTTGGAAGGGTGGTCCATGCTCCCAGCAACATGACAGCAGTCTTCTCGGGGGGAAGGGTAGTTAAACCAGCCTCCCCACCCTTGGTCATGTGAATTATTTCAAAGTCATTTCAGGGTTGTTGTTATGCTAGAATTGCTGTCCTGAAGTGATATCCCCTGTTTACTTGAATAAGAGATCTTTGGGTAAGCTGCACAACCTTACAAGCTACCCAGGGTCACTGACTGTGCAGTGTGAACAGTCCTGTCATTATTTACGTGATCATTCATATTGGGGTAAAAGAAGCCCAACAGGAGCGAGTCTAAGAATTCCTAATCTTGCAGGGATTTCTGGTTCATTTTGAATTGACTTCAGGTTCCGAGTCACCTTTTGAACATTTCATGGCGATACATTGCATCAAAAAGCTCTTAAGGACCACCGTCCACAGGAGCCTGAGATTTGGTAATGGCCTTTTGGGTAATGGCCTTTTGGAAAAAGGTAGTTTCAGACTGTGGACATAATGGCTTTATGCCCCCCCCCCTTACTACAACAAAAGTTCTCAAAGCAGTTTACACAGAAAAATAATAAGAAATTAATAGATAAATAAGATGAGAGTGAAGAGCGGGTTGTCTGGCCAGCTAAACTCAAGGTTGTGGCTTAGCATGTTCAGCGATGACCACCCTGTCATGGACATGTGCCTAACTTGTATCTTGCAGGTTTCAGCCACAGATATAAAAAGGTTCTGCAGCAGCCTTTTGGGAGCACAGCCTTTCGAGGCACCAGAAGGGAGCCTAGGTTATAGTTCAGACCAGTGGCAAAGGATGAGCCTGGATGCTATGCTATGCTACAAATATTTATATGACTCTTTTCAAAACAGTTCTCAAATCACTTTACATTACATAGACAATAATAAATAAGCTAGTTCTTTGACGTGGTCTCTGCTTTACACAAATGGGCTTTGCCGCTGGGTCAGATCAGAGGTCACCGCCCCAGCTGTGTCTCCAGCAGTGACAGCAAGCCCACTACGATGGGCTTCATATGCAAAAGTGGCACATTCTGGCAGGGTAGATGAAGTATTTTATGACAAAGAGATGAATATGATCACTTGCTAATTAACACATCTCAAATGGCTGTTAAGGAGGCAAGTTCAAAAATGGACAAACTTAGATGAATGTTTCCTCATCTTATTGAATGACAGCACCAGTTTGGAAAAGGCTGTTCTGAGGCTGAGAGCAGTTTCAAATGACAGAGACAAGCTCTTCTACAACACAATATAGGAGCAGGAAGACTGGCAGCCCTGGTGTTTGCTGATGCTCCCAGACCATATAGAGTTAGAGGGGAGTTCTTGAATTGTTTTCCTGCATTAGCTGTATGTCTTGGGACACACTTTAAGCAGTTGAGGCAGACTCACCTCATCTATTTTCAGCCTCTTTTAATATTTGAACAAAAAGAGCAAATCTCTGCAAAAATTTTCCACCAGGTGTCAGTGACGTGCAGCTCTTTATTTCAGCAATATTAGAAGGTAATCTTTGCCTTGCTGGATCAATTCAGATAATTGACTTTTTCTGTTTCCCAGGAGGCACTCAAAGATGGCCCCTGAGACCATGGTGAGGCAGGCCCCCAAACCAGCTGTCATCAGGGTAGGTGGTCTAGGGGCTCACCTGGGCCAGGATGTACAACCCCAGTCTGGGGCAAAACTGAGCAGGATGGAGTCTCCCAGTCCGGAGAGAGGCCCATGCGGAGTTGCTGGGAGGGAAGGAGGATCCTGAGGATTGCTTCTTGGTCCCACCTGCAAAATAACCCTATGGGGTAGGCAAGTCCCTCTTGTAGATGGGAAGCCTGAGGCACTGGGGTTTGCCTGGAGGCAGGATCCAAATGGGGACTGCCAGATTTGATGGTGCAGCCTCTTGGTCCCTGTATCACTCAATTCTCCAACTTATGAAGAGAAGAAGTTGAGTTCTTTAGTCTTTGTTAATCTCTCTCCACATTCCATGGAAAACTTGCACCCAGTTGACTGAAGTGCAGCAAACCAGAGGAAATTGGCAGCTAGCAGGAGGTCCTCTTGGACTGGATTTGGTGAAAGTGCTGCAGAAGTCAGATGTGTGGAGGGGATTGCAGAAAGGCTTGATCACTGCAGCTGTGTGAAAGAAAATGGCCAGATTGCAATGTTCAGTAACCTTGAACTAACCCCATGGAGTTGTAATTCTGAGGAGATATCTGGAAAGCATGAAGACTAAAATGACCTGAAGGTCCAAGTACAGAGTGGGAGAACTGACCCTGAGCATCATGTGAGGTAAATCTCTCAAGAGAGGATGAGAACCCTGGGAGCACAGTGCATGCCATGGAGGAAAGCCCTCAGGAAGGGGGAATTCTGCAAATTCTCTTAGAAGCAGCAGCAGAACACTGCAGCTGGGGAGGGAAAGGGCTAGAGTATTGGGTTTTGGGCTCCATACCAAATTGGGGTATGGAGGAGGGACCCTGGCCAGTTTCAGAAAAGGCTACCAAATGTACTTCCTCAACTCTGAACCTTGCCATTTTCAGCAACAGTCCTGTTTGGGAATGAGGAAGTTCATCCTGAAGTAGATAATGGGATTTTCCTCAGGACAAGTATTACAAGACTGGCTAAGCAAGAAGGAGAACTGCTGAAGTTGCTTCAGCCAGTTATGGCAAGAGAAATGCATAAATCCAGGAGAACAGGAGCAGCTCTAGAAGGGAGCATGTCCAGTCAGTGGCCCAGGTGCAGAACACGCTGAGCTTCCTTCTCTCTATGGGCCTCCTTAAGCACTTTCCAGTGCCACCTCTGTTTCATGCGGCACTGTCCTCTTGCACCATACTTCAGACTCAAAGAAACAACTGAGGAATAAGTAAATTGCACTATGTATAGAATGCTTCTGCAGCTAATACAGGTACAGTACTACATGCTCATTCTCTAAATCTTCCAAACTATTCACTCTACTCTTCACTTTCTGTTTCTCCACTAAACTCCACCTCCCAGTTGCTGCTTCTCATATCACATATTGTTATATATACTCATAGTTTTAAATACAACAGAAACAAGGTTCTTCTTGGTGAAGTCATTTGGGGATGACTTCACCCCCAATGTTTTATGAGATTATTCCAGGTTGGGATGTAGGTTCCAACTTGCACATGGCTCCGCCGCCGCCTTGGCCGCGCCGCGTCCTCTGGCCTCGGCCAGTGTCCCCCACCGCCACTTACCCAGCTTCTTCGGGGCGGCCGCTTCTGGCCACCCAAGATGGCCGCCAGGTGCTGGCAGTTGTGTCTCCCTGGCTCTGTTCTGGGCATGCGCTTTGCGCATGCCCAGAACAGGCCAGGCACAAACGCACGCTTGGTGTCCGTCCACGGACGGACACCAAGCGTTTTATTAGAGAGGATGAGACCATTGGTCCAGCTAGCTCAGTATTGTCTACACAGACTGGCAGAGGCTTCTCCAAGCAGGAATCTCTCAGCCCTATCTTGGGGAAGCCAGGGAGGGAACTTGGAACCTTCTACTCTTCCCAGAGTGGCTCCATCTCATGAAGGGAATATCTTACAGTGCTCACACACTTCTAGTCCCCCATTCATATGCAGCCAGGGCAGACCCTGCTTAGCTAACGGGACAAGTCATGCTTGCTACAACAAGTCCAGCTCTCCTCTCCATGGCGCGGCAGGGAAATGACTTGCATAGCGAGCAGGAGGTTGCTAGTTCAAATTCCCACTAGTATGTTTCCCAGAATATGGGGAACACCTATATGGGGAAGCAGCATATAGGAAGGTGCTGAAAGGCATCATCTCACACTGCACAGGAGGAAACAATGGTGAACCCCTCGTGTATTCTACCAAAGAAAACCACATGGCTCTGTGTTCGCCAGGAGCTGACACAGACTCAAAGGCACAACTTTACTTTATGCCAGAATTGCTGTCCTGAGGTGATTCCCCTGTTTACTTGAACAGGAAATCTTGGGGTGTATCAGTTGACTGTGAAGTGTGAACAGTCCTTTTGTTATTTATATGATCATTTAGGTTAGAGAAATCCACAATGGACTGTGAGGAACTCCAAAAAGATCTCTCCAAACTGGGGCAGTGGGTGACAAAATGGCAAATGCGGTTCAACGTAAGCAAGTGTAAAGTGATGCATATTGGGGCAAAATAAAAACAACAACTTCACATTAAAAAAAAATTTAAACATTTAAAAAAAAACAACAACTTCACATCCCCTGCTAAGTGGGCAAAGAGGCACCTTTTACCGTGGTGATTCTCCTTATTTAGCAGGGGGAGAGTAACTGACCCTATTCACCCCCAGCACAGTACTTCCAGTGACTGTTGCTGGTGTGTGTCTTAAGTTTCTTTTTAGAATGTGAGCCCTTTGGGGACAGGGAGCCATTTATTTGCTTGTTATTTCTCTTTGTAAACCGCCCTGAGCCATTTTTGGAAGGGCGGTATAGAAATATTATTATTATTATTATTATTATTATTTACGCTGATGGGATCTGAGCTGTCGGTGACAGATCAGATCTTGGGGTCGTGGTGGACAACTCATTGAAAGTGTCATCTCAGTGCACAGCAGCTGTGAAAAAAGGCTAATTCCATGCTAGGAGTCATTAGCAAGGGGACTGAAAATAAAACTGCTAATATTATGATGCCCTTATACAAAACTATGGTGCGGCCACATCTGGAGTACTGTGTACAGCTTTGGTCACCATATCTTAAGAACGATATTGTAGAACTGGAAAAGATGCAGAAGAGGGCAACCAAAATGATCTGAGGCCTGAGTACCTTCTTATTAGGCTAGGCTACAGCATCTGGGGCTTTTTACCTTGGAAAAGAGGCAACTAAGGGAAGACATTATCGAAGTGTATAAAGTAATGCATGGAGTGGAGAGGGTAGACGGAAAAAATTTTCTCCCTCTCTCACAACACTAGAACCAGGGGTCACCCCATGAAACTGAAGGTTGGGAAATTTAGGACAGACAAGAGGAAGTCATTTTTCACACAGTGCATAATTAATCTATGGAATTCTTTGCCAGGGGATGTGGTGATGGCCACCAGCTTAGATGGCTTTAAAACGGGCTTAGACAGATTCATGGTGAACAGCTCTACCAATGGAAGGTTCTAGGTGAAGAACTTGGTGGTTCTTGTTTCTCATTGGAGATGGCCCACGGTCTGGTGGCCGTGGGCCATCTCCAGCCTCAGAGGCATGATGCCTCTCAATACCAGTTTCAGGGGAGCAACAGCAGGAGAGAGGGCATGCACATACCTCTTGCCTGTGGGCTCACCAGAGGCATCTGGTGGGCCACTGTGTGAAACAGGATGCTGGACTAGATGGGCCTTGGGCCTGATCCAGCAGGACTGTTCTTATGTTCTTATTTGTAGTGGGGTAAAAGAAGCCCACAGGGGGGAGTCTGAGTAAGAATTCCCAATCTTGCAGGTATTTCTGATCTATATATATATTTCTCCTAGGTGTGCCTGGGGAAAATGCAACCTGGCAGCCCAGCTGATTGGCTGGGCTGTGGAGGCGCCTGATTGGCTGGCACACCCAGGAGGAGGAGAATTGGCCGGCCCACGCTGGCGGGCCTGGCCTGGCACCGCAGACTCTAGCGAACAAGAGAGGCAGGTGGGGGGGGAGACAGCGTGAGCGCGAGAGGGGCGCGGGGAGGGGGAGAGACAGCGTGAGCGAGAGAGGGGCATGGGGAGGGGGGAGAGCGCGAGCGAGAGAGGGGCGCGGGGAGGGGGAGAGAGCGCGAGCAAGAGAGGGGTGCGGGGAGGGGGAGAGACAGAGCGAGTGAGAGAGGGGTGCGGGGAGGGGGAGAGACAGAGCGAGCGAGAGAGGGGCGCGGGGAGGGGGAGAGACAGAGCGAGCGAGAGAGGGGCGCGGGGAGGGGGAGAGACAGAGCGAGAGAGAGAGGGGCGTGGGGGAGAGACAGAGCGAGCGAGAGAGGGGCGCGGGGAGGGGGAGAGACAGAGTGAGCGAGAGAGGGGCGTGGGGAGGGGGAGAGACAGAGCGAGCGAGAGTGCTGTTGTGGGGGGGACAGAGCGAGCGAGAGAGCTGTGGGAGTACCAGCCAAACAAATTCTCCCAACTAACCCCCAAAAGGAAGTGAACCTTTTTGCCTGTGCGGGTTCAGCTAGTTCATTTTGAATTTGTTTCAGCTGCCGAGTCACCGTTTGAACATTTCACGGCAATACATTGCTCATAAGAACCACCATACCACATGAGCCTGACATTAGGTAATGGTCTTATGGGTAATGGCCTTTTGGGAAAATATAATGGCTTTATGAGGGCCCCTCATAAAGTGAGAGTGAAGAGTGGGTTGTCTGGCTAGCTAAACTCAAGGTTGTGGCTTAGCACATCCAACAATGACCACCCTGTCCTGGACTTGTGACCTAACTTGTATCTTGCAGGTTACAGCCACAGATATAAGAAAATTCTTCAGCAACATTTTGGGAGCAAAGCCCTTTGAGGCACCAAAAGGGAGCCTGGGAGTTGTAGTTTAGACCAGCTTCAGAGGATGAACCTGGCATGCTATGCTACCAATGAGGGGCATAGCTAGGGGAGAGGGGCCCATGTTTGCCCCTCTCCAAGACGGCCCCTCAAAGAGAGGGAGATAATGAAGAAAATAGGGAGAGGTGGAGCTGGGCCCCCCCCTCAGGACCTGGGGTGGGGCTTGCATTCTTTGAACCCATCCACTCAATTATAGATACACCCCTGGCTACAAATATTATACAAAAATACAGACATCAACAACCACTGGAACAGCCTCTGACTTGTGGCTCACCTGGCAAACCACTCACTGCCTTTCAGCCTGAACAGGTTCTCTGACAAGCAGCAGGAGGAGGGAAGGAAAAAGTCATCCGCTCTGTGGCTCAGATCTTTTCAAGCTCTTTCTGTGCTTCTCCAGAGACAAGCCAGGGACTTCCATACACACTAGGGATGGGGTGGAGGGCTGTGAGAGGCTCTGGATTTGCACCTGAAAGTGCAGCCTCAACAGCAACACTGGTGGTGATCAGGGAGAGGGAAATGTTTGGTGCCAGACAAAAAAGTGTCTATTTGACTTTGTTTTATATTCCACTGAACTCTTACAGAATTATGGTTTATTGCTACTTTTCCACTCAGTTTTGTCCTGTGTTCTATTGTATTTATTGTTTAAACTCTTGTATGTTTTTCTGATAGTTTTTCGAAGGGCAAATTATACATATTTTAATCTATAAACAAACACATATAATATGCAATTCCAGCCTTGGCTGCAGTCAACAAAGATATAATCCTGCATCTGTATTTTTAAACAATATTTTAAGTACATGAGGGAGGATTTTAACCCATTTTCAGTTGGATGCAGCTGAGGGTGAGGCAGGAAACCAAGACTCTCTCCTCAACCACAAAAGAACCAACTGCCATTTGGACCCTCCACTCCAAAAATAGCTGTGTCCTCCAGCAGCCAGGCACCGATGTTCTCCTGGAAGGGCAGGTGTGCGATCACATATCATCCAGATTGAAGACAAAGTCCCTGCAAGCTATCCGGGAACACTCCACACACAATCTGGGTTTTTCATAACACATTAGCGCTTAGCCCAACCAGGGGCGTAACTATGATAGGGCAGGGGAGACAGTTGTCTGGGGGCCCACTGCCTTGGGGGCCACCCCAGAGGCAAGTCACATGACTGATTCCCCCAGCTGCGCACCCGCCCGGGCTTCCTTCAGTTGCATTCATCCTCCAAAATTGATGTAAGTGTTAAGATCTGGAGCTACAAGAACAGCATGTCTTTCTCTAGTACCATTAAATGACTTGCATTGTCCACAATTTACAAAACCTTTTAAAAAATAATTTAGGATGATGTTCTGTGACACATAGGTGTATATATATATTACTATGCTTTTTGTTACCACTATTCAGCCTCACTTACGATTTCTTTACTTCATGAGCTGAGCTTTAGTGAGGGGGGGGGCATTTTAAAATCTTGTCTCTGGGCCCATTTCAACCTTGCTACACCCCTGGCCCAATCTATGTCTGGGGTAAAAAAATCCACTTTTTGTTTTGGTTTTTTTGCTCAAACTCAAACTCACAGTAAAGTCTCACAGTAAAACTGCGGTAAAAGCCCTGTCTAAAAATGTTCCTAGAGGGAGAAGCAGGTCAGTGAAGCTTCCTCCTTTGGCCTGGCAAGAACCAGTATGATAATACAATGAAGCCTAGTTACATGTGTGGTATATCAAATATTTGCATATTTCCCCTGTTTTCTCTGTCTCTCCTTCCTCTGTTATGTTGTCTGTCTTGTTTCTCATTTATTTTAGATTGTGAACTTCTTTGAAACAAAGAACCGTCATTGCTTTTGCCATGTAAACCCCTTTGAAAATTTTTTGTAGAAAAGGAAAGAATAAATATTCTAAATAAATAGAAAGGAGATACAAAAATAAATTATAATCTGTAAATAACTACAGTCAAATATAGTATTTACTATAGCATTATTTTAGTCATATTTCCCTCAGATATGAAATACATCTACTTTGGTTCCTTGTATCTCCCACACTCTTCAACAAGATAAGGTATACCTTAAAAAAAAAGAAAAAGTTAAACCAGACAGATCCGATCCGTAGGCGTTCTTTTGGTGACCTCTCCCCCCCTGTGATTTCGGAAACTTCAGCAGTTCTTTTGTACTATATCCAATTGCCTGCTTACCAGATTTACAATGTCCTGGCAAATGCTCCTACTGTGGAATTTGGGGACATTATTCTCCACCCTGATATCAGCCCTCTGGGGAAGCAGAGGGAGGTTTAATAATTTTCCTCACTTCACAGAGAGTCTGACGGTATCAGAACCTGATTGTTGTTTTTCAGTATCTGCTCTTTTTTTCTGGCGTTGCTAACTGATGTGAGAAAAGCATAGCCGGCTCTCGTACGTTGGGGACGGGCATCATGGCAAAACTAGAGTTCCTTATTTAAAACTGAAAGCATTTACGCAAAAAATAAACGATCCTGATTGGAGGGGGAGGGAAATTGCGGGCTCGTTGAGCAGGGGTTAACAAACGTCGAGCTCTTTTGGCCATAAAAGAACAACGGAGAAAGACTCGTCGTGGCTTTCTACCGCGCCAGGTAATTCTTTCGCTCTCTTTTTCTTGAGTGTGAGAGAGAACATTTTATGATCGAAGGTGAACACATTTACTATGATGAAGCAAATAACCAGGAGCCTGGAATGAAAGGTTGGTTGGGGTGCGCCTTCCATTCGGAGAGGGTTTTCACCGCGATTTCAGTAGGGAGACAGTAAGGTGCCGTTGCAGCCAGTACGGCTGCATTATTCCATTATGCAATTTCTCACCAATTGGTGCTCAACTCCCGAGTTTCTGCATCCGAAGAAAATGCACTTTTTAATACGCTTCTGTGTGGGATACTCTGTCTTTCTCTGTCGTATCTGCGGAGATGTATGGAGAGAGACCCCATGGCGAGTGGTGTGGCGAAACTGGTAGTATGGGGCAGGGCCGAGGCCGACCCCTAAAGCTTTGGGCGCCTTAGGTGAAGTATGGCTTTGGTGCCTCCCCTTCTGAATCTAGAACAGAGAACATAACTTTAACTGAATGTGGTGGAGGGGCGCTATAGACCATACTTGAAGGCCGGGTTGTGGTGGTGGGGCAGTAAGGAAGAGCCCCTAGTAGAGCTATAGAGATCTGTAGCCACGTGCTGCTGCCCAACTCCACGTGGAGTTCCTAGTCCTCCCACTCCCACACCATTCATTCACGTGGCTGCGCCTGCTGCAAAGCGTGAGTGGCAGTCTTACTTTTTCAAATAGTCTCCTTCCTCACCTGCCTCAGCCACCATGCACAGCATTGTGTGCCACTACGAATACAAGAAGACACAGGCAGATGGTTATGGCAGAAAGATAAAGCAGAAAGAAATAATCGAGATTTTACAGTTCTCTCTCTCTCTCTCACGTCACATATTCAAGTGGGTAATCAACCTGGATTACATGTGAAGGAGGATGGGGGGCGGAATACGTGAAGCTGCTGACTGGGAAAACCGTTTTTTGTTTTTGTTTTTAAAAAAGCTCACTCATGTCAACACACTCCCTGCAAATATAAGAGGAGCATATCAAGTAGAAAGGTTTGAGCCTAGCACTCATTCCCTGCATGCTAGTTTTCTACTTGCAGGAGGTCCCTCCCCCACGGATTATTTAACAGAAAAGAATTGTTTGCAGTCTGAATTGTCACTTTCTAACCCCTCAAGACTCATCTGCCTCCTTCCTTCCTACCTACCTAAAGGAGAATGAATCAGTAGCGAGTGATCTTGAAAATGATGTCCAATGATAGAAGCAGGGTGGCCAACTTTTTTAGTTGTTCCGGCATAATTCATCAGCTGGAATTTTTTTTCTGGCAGGGGTGATGCACTATTGGGAGAAGAAACTGCTAAATTCCTGACTGCTTATTAAAAGCACAGAAAATATAAAAGTTGGCAACCCTGATTTTTGTTCTTTCTCCTTAAAAAGAAAATTACTCCCCCCCCCCTTTCCAAGATGAAATTGGGTGAAGGATTTGCCTAACCGTTCACAGCAGAGGAGGATGGTTGCCTAGAGAATGCTGACTGGTGCATAAAGAGTTCCCATGAGCTGCACTGCAAGGGGGCAAGAAGAAGGAACTCCAGCCATCTCCTTCATCATCATCCTTTTGGACAGCCAGTACAACCTTTCCTGATGGAGGTGCCTGGTCCCATATGTATTTGATCTACATTTAGATACAAACACAAGCGACACCTCCACCTATAGCTTCTGCTGTCACCCTTGCACCCCACAGCAAAGATTACTTATAGAGCATGATAGAAGCCTTCCCACCACCAAAATTCCTTCCAGTTCTTTTGGGGAGGAGGGGCTCAGAGAAAGAGATGGAAGGAGGGCTGTTAGCCCTGAAAGTGATGAGAGGGGTGGGAGTGAAACATTTGCAATGGGTGGGGGAAGAGAGATCAGATGCTAAACTCTTTACACAAAGCAGGCCATCTCTTTCTTTCTTTCTTTCTTTCTTTTTTTCTTTCTTTCTTTCTTTCTCTGTGTAAATTGCCCTGAGCCATTTTTAGAAGGGCGGTATACAAATAAAATAAATAATAAATAAATAAATATGAGAATTTTTTTCTTCCAAATTTTATTTAGTTACTTACTTACATTTCTAGCCTGCCCTATACCCAAAGGACTCTGAGTGGGTTACAATAACACCAATATAAAACACAATTAAAATACAACATCATAAAATCACAATTACAGTTAAAAATACTGTGCCTGAGAGGGGAAGAACCACTACATTTCTAGTCAAAGGCCAGGGTAAAGTGGTCATTCTTCACCATTCTCCTGAATGTATACAATGTGGCCAGAAGTACCTGGCACACGTGCGCGCACATGTCACATGCTTGTGCATGTCAGACAGGCTTACGTTTGAGTGCAATGTCCACACCATGCAAGATTTTATAGACCTCTATAATGTCTCCCTGCATTTATTTTATTTTATTTTTTAGCTAAAAAGCCCCAGGTGTTGTAGCCTTGCCTCATAAGAAAGGTGCTTTAGAGATTGTGAACCCAACAGAACTTATTGGACACATATTCAGCTATTGGAGGTTTTGTTATTAATATTGGTAACATTTAGTAATCTGGACATTGTCTGAGAACGTTTCGTGCTGTGCGAACATGGGCAAACTTAATCAGTTGTGCAGCTTTGCTGACTGCATCTGTCAGGTCCCCTTATGAGCAGGTGAGGAGCTTTTGTTGTGTGGGATTGCAGCAGAGGCACTGCTTTTTGCATGCACAGGTCCTGAGTTGCAGTCCTGGACTCCAACCAGGGTGATTTCAAACACCTTACTTTTGAGTGGTTGTGAAGGTTTAGTCCTTTGCTGGCAGTTTGGACCTTATTGTGCATTCAGTCTGCATGTCCTCCACTGGGAAGACTGACAGCAATTAAAGCACTTCTTGTGTAAATCTATTCTGTGTGTAATTCTAACTGAGAATAACCACACCTCTTATAGGTGAACTTGTATCCAAGAAATATAGGAACATAGGAAACTGCCATATACTGAGTCAGACCATTGGTCTATCTAGCTCAGTATTGTCTTCACAGACTGGCAGCAGCTTCTCCAAGGTTGCAGGTAGGAATCTCTCTCAGCCCTATCTTGGAGAAGCTGCCAGGGAGGGAACTTGAAACCTTCTGCTCTTCCCAGAGTGGCTTCATCCCCTGAGGGGAATATCTTGCAGTGCTCACACACCGAGTCTCCCATTCAGATGCAACCAGGGCAGACCCTGCTTAGCTATGGGGACAAGTCATGCTTGCTGCCACAAGACCAGCTCTCCTCTCCAATATGTTGGGGGTAGTGCAATCTGACAGGGAAAACTGACAGCCTTGTGCATCAAAGAACAGCACCCATCAGAAAAGCCAACCCACCTGGCTGATATCTGTGGGGTTGGTGGAGTATGAGAGGGTGCTGAACACTGACAGTCCTTCAGAAAAGAGCACCCATTGGAGTTAAAAAGCGGTGGGTTGGAGTGGGAGCTGCTAGGTCTCAGCCCAGGAGTGGAAGCATGGTCCCTAGAAACTGATTGGAGTCCAGGACTGGAACTCAGGACCTCTGAGTGCAAACAGCATTGCCTCTGCTGCAATCCCACACAATGACAGCTCCTCACCTGCTCATAAGGGGATGTTACAGATGCAGTCAAGCAAAGCTGCACAATTGATTAGGCTTGCCCATTTCCCCAAAGCACCAATTTTTAAAAATGTTTTACAGATAAAGAATGACATTGTTCAGAAAACCATTTAAAACATCTTAAACATAATTTTAACAATGTAATTTTTCATTTAATTACCAAACCTCTAATAGCTGAATCTGTGCCCAAGACAAAACATCTTAAACATAATTTTAACAATGTACATTCCAAAAATCTTAAACATAATTTTTAACAATGTAATTCAAGACGTCTCATGTTGATGCAACTTGTTCCAGGGTAAGAGTTTCTTTCTGACATTACAGGGCAAGAGTCTCTTCAAGGTATGGGCAACTGAGGGGTTACAAACAGGGAGACTGAGCATGAGCAAACTCAGAAGACATGACACGGAAGTTTAATCGGAAAGGAGGAGGAAGTAGTGAAACCTGATGTCGTAGGGGACAATAAGGGGACAAAATAAAGCTAGCGTGTCAAAAAAAACCCTACAGGGAAGGGGTCGTTGAGAAGCAGGAGAAGTCCTCGCTACACTGTGCTGTTAGAGGATTTGCCTGGAAACTTGTTTTCTTTTTATAGTGTGTGCTGGGTCCAGATATCCAAAGAGCCTTTTCTTTGAAACAGTGGGTGAGTCACAGGCAGGTGTCTCCGTCCCTCTGAGCCAGATGGAAGCAGCGGAAACGCCTTCGAGGTGGCTCTCTTTGTGTTGCAAGCTGGCAGTTATTTAGTCTGAATGATAACTGCTTTGGCTTAAGCAATCTTGTGCTCGCTGACTTTTAATGTATCCCATTGAAGTAGGCGGGGCACGAGGTTCTGGGCAGGGTTGGAGTAAGGGAAGCTGCTATTCCTCGAGTGTTAATGCGTTTTTTATGCTTCAGTTTTCCATGCGTTTCCTGTAACTAGCAACTGTGTATTGAAGTCATTACAGCCGTTGTGTGTTGTACTTGGGAATTATTTCATATTGCAAACAAAACGAAGATACTAAATAGTCACTCCCATCTAGCAGTGGTGGTGGTGCACTGCATGATGCTGGAGTATAAAACAGCCCTAATAAAAGAAGGGGAGCCCAGCCTACAACTTGCTGTCAGGGTGGATGGGAGGTGGAGAGTTTGCAGCGCTTTTTTCCTTCTCCGATGTGAACAGAAGTGATCAAATTGATACATTGTCCTTTTGGTAAGGAGGGAGCCCCCCCCCCCCATTGAACGAGTCTCTGCATGCCACGTCTCTCAAACAGGAAGAAGAGACAGCTGCGTTTGAGGGGGCTAGAGGCTGGACAGGAAGCAACTCTGTTGAAAAGTCTCCCAGTTATGGGAGACTGGGTTATCTAATGGATTAATAAATGGCTAAAGAGCAGGAAGCCAAGTGTGATTCAGCAGTTTAGCAACAGAAGTAAATATGCGGTGGTGGCAGTCTCAGTGTTCTGGGGACTATTAGGAACAGTGCTATTTAACTTGCTCATTAAAAAACCCACCCTTATGGGTGAGCAGTAAAGTGGCATGTTTGTAGATGATATCAAATTATTCAGGATGGTGAAAACGGACCCAAAAGGACTTCTTCAGATTATATGAGATCTTATATGATCTCTCATATGAGATCTTGAGGGCTTGTAGATTTTTTAAAAAAGATTGCTGAAAGCAAACATCAGCTCCTTGTGAGGCAGCCATGAATTCCATGCTAGGGATTATTATATTATGATTATGTTTGGAAAGGGATAAAAAAAACACCAGCCATGAATTCCATGCTAGGGATTATTATATTATGATTATGTTTGGAAAGGGATAAAAAAAAACCAGCCATGAATTCCATGCTAGGGATTATTATATTATGATTATGTTTGGAAAGGGATAAAAAAACCAACAGGACATCAAGAATCCAAATACTATGTGCTAATGTTTTAGTAAAACTGTATGGTTAAGAACTATCTGGACTATATTAAATATAATGAATACAAATAAAATATATATCTATGTACTACTATAAAGTTGGTGGGAAATGATCAATAAGATTTCATTAAAATAGTCTCCATGTGTCCAACTGAAAATATTAAATCCAATAATTCATGTCCTTGATGAATGGGAGGAGTGTTGACAAATGTCCCCATGTAGTCTCAATGTCGTTTTTGGATTGTGACAAAGTGTCAGATTAGTTTTGCCACTATCTTGATCAATCTTTTGATTTCCAAACATGTTTTGACTGGACTGCATCTTCATCAATGGCAATCTTAAAAATATATCATTGTAATATAACCATGG
Source organism: Hemicordylus capensis (assembly GCF_027244095.1). Classification (NCBI taxonomy): domain Eukaryota; kingdom Metazoa; phylum Chordata; class Lepidosauria; order Squamata; family Cordylidae; genus Hemicordylus; species Hemicordylus capensis. Next base: position 260,183,566 of record NC_069658.1, on the reverse strand, counting down.
AGAGAGATGTAGTATAATATTTAACAAAAGGTCATTATAAAGCTAGACAAATTATACAAAATAGTGTAAGGTCTAGGCTTTATGATAGTAAATGTGAGGGGGCGGGGTGTTGTATGATTTGTGAGAAGGAAGGAAAGGTGTATACAATTGCCTGTCTGGAATTTTACATTGGGAAGACAGAAAGACCCCTGCTGAAAAGGTATAAAGAGCATTTGGCAGACATGCAATATAATAAAAACCAGTTGAAACCCTGGGCAAAGCATATGAAGGAAAAACATGGAGGAGTTGTGCAAACAAAGGTGGTTGGCTATAGAAGGTAATACAGTTAAGCGTAAGATTAAAGAAGCCATGTATATTGAACAGCTGCAGCCAACTATTAATGTTAGGGAAGAAATTAAAGAGGCTTATAAAAGAAATGAAAGAGGCCTATGAAGAGATCTATAAACAGGTTAAAAAATTGTTCTGTAGTGTTATCACCTCCTCCCCCACCCCTTGTTTTTTGTATTGGTTATTTAGTTTCAGTTGCTGTATCTAATCTCAAGAGTTTCCAGCTGTTTGAGATAGAGCATTGAGAATGATTTAACTCTGAAACACGTTTGCTCAAGTTTGGTAAGATCTTTGTTTTTAATTGTTTTATTTACACATTAAAGTTGTCTTAATATCTTGTCTGGTGATGTATATCACCACCACTATATCATCAAAATAGTGTATCTTAATAGAGTCTGGTACCACAAATACAATGTTTATATGCATTTCCATATGAATGCTCTTAACCAAACTTAATTGGATTAACTGAATTAGCTATATACACAAAACAAAACTAACCAAAATATACACAATAATGAACTTTATTAAGGACTAATATTTCACACAATACTAACATTGTCAGAATATAAATTATCCTGAGGATAATCTATAATACTTAGTATCTGAAAGATTCTACTTTTACTGGTAGTCTCAAGCCCCAACATGGAGATTAAATTGGCACTGGTTTCTCCCTTCAGCTTTCTTTACTAACTGAATTCTAATGGCTTAAATAGATTCTGCCTGACCTTTTCCATTAATGAATTGAAAGCATCTGGTAAAGAAAGGAAAGATCGTGCCATTGAACTGGTGTGGACTCCTGGCGACCACAGAGTCATATGGTTTTCTTTGGTAGAATACAGGAGGGGTTTACCACTGCCTCCACCAGCGCAGTAGGAGATCATGCCTTTCAGCACCTTCCAATATCGCTGCTGCTCGATATAGGTGTTTCACAAAGTCTGGGAAACATACCAGTGGGGATTCAAACTAACAACCTCTTGTTCCCTAGGCAAGTCACTAAGTACCTCACTCCTATGAAACAGATCATAATACAAAAGATGTATATATTTGAAATGGAATATAGGTGTTTCATAAAGTCTGAGAAACATACCAGCGGAGATTTGAACTAACAACCTCTTGCTCCCTAGGCAAGTCACTTAAGTACCTCACTCCCATGAAATAGATCATAATACAAAACATGTATATATTTGAAATGGTTAACCTATAAACCAATTAACTTTCTCATTCAGGCCAAATAGGGACCGTGTTCTTTATGTGTGAATCCAGTATAATTATCTTCATGACAACCATGTATGTACAACCTTTCTCCTGTTATGGACCTGTTCTATGCACCAAAACTTCAGGCTCTGTACTGGATATTGAAATTCAATGAAATGTTTAACCAAGGGAGCTTGAATTTTATTATTTCTGATGCAGCTTTTGTGTTCTATTATCCTCACTTTTATTTGCCTTGTGGTCATACCAAAACACAAATAGCCCACAAGGACATTGTATGATGTAAATAACCCCCTTGCTACTACAGTTGAAAACTGTGTAGGTAGTATTATTCAGAATGGGAAAATATCCCTTTCACACACTGTTTTTCCATCTTTTTCTGAAAACAGCTTACGTGTAAATGTTGCAATGTACTTCATGAGAGAGGAGCTGATCCTTCGTGCTTGGGCTTCTGTCTCTGGGCAGCAATGAGAGAGGAGAAATGGAAGCTCGAGATACTGCTGTTGTGGAAACGCTGCAAGAAGAGGAAAAAGGAGAGATAGAGGCTCCTGAGAGAACAGAACGATGTAAGTTGGAAAGTCTATGCGGAGCCGTGGCAACAGGTTGTGGGGCACCTGGCCGCAACATGTATGTATACACACAAAGCCAAATGCCAGTGGTTACTGAATCTTGACACTTTAGCATCCTGTGTTGATTCTCTTGTGCACTGGGTGTTCTTAGGCAGTGTGCTCCTTGTATCCTATAAATAAGATCATACCGTTCTAGTGTGCATTAATTAATTTTGAATATCTAAGGTTCTGTACTCAAAATCACTAATACTTATTCAAATCTTTATTTTCATTTTACACATGAGCAAACATTGAGGGAACTACTGTTGTACTCTCAGTCAGGGTGGTAACTAATCTTGAGTATATGCCCTAAGCAGCTAACTTTGTTTCTCCCACTTAATACAGCAAATCAGAGGATCTTAGCAGAAGGCTTTTTTGGGAGGAGGGGCCTGATTCACACATGCGCACATCTGTGTAGGAGGCCAGTATGAGCTTTGAAAATTGAATCAGGCCTGCCTCTCCAATAATCCTTTTCAAAGAATAAGGGACTGTGTCAGGTATCTTCTTGATCCTCAGTTTCGCTGTGTTTCTAAAGACCATGCACATGGCTGCTTGCATATCTGGATCAAGCCATAGAAGTCTTTCCTGTTTAAAGACTTCTATATGAAAGCATAGCTGCTTCAGGTCCTTTTGGGGAGAAGCAGAATCATAATCTAAAATCAGTTTGCTCTTGCTGGACTTGGCAGGGACTAACAACCAAAATGCCACCTTAGTCTTTGGCCAGAACCCTGTAGACCAGCAAAGCATCACTTTGATATGTAGTATTTCTTACAAAAGCTTTCTGTGACTGGTAAAGACACACATGCACACACACATATGGTCAGGTATATATTGGAGGTATCATCAGTTCCATAATTCTCCATCTTAGCATATTCTTTCACAACTCACATATTTGCATGTTTCCAGGAAGTTATATGAGTACCAGACCACTCTTGTATCTGTAATGAATAACTTTATTTGTTCAGGCAAGCTGTTACTAACCTGATGCTATAATGCCGCAGGAACTCTCTTTGCTGTGTTTGCTACATCAGGCTAACATGGATTCTACTCTGAAATGTATGCTCAGGGATATTTGTTAATTATAAGATAGATCCTGCTGTATTTGGGGAAATATTCAGCTTAAAGCCGCAGTTCTCAGTGTGTTGCAAAAATAAACTTGATAAATCATCTGACAAATGCTCACACTCCTCTTTCTGGTTCAACAGTGGCAGTCAAAGTTGTGCAATATTATTTCTGGAAGACATGTGCAGTCCAATGCTAAGCACAGTTACTTGGAAATCAGTCCCACTGAATGCTCACATCCTAGTAAATGATTTATAAACTTGGGCAAAACTTGAGATGAAAAATGTTTCAGAATTCAGAGAGGATAGCTGGTCTTGTGGTAGCAAGCATGACTTGTCCCCATAGCTAAGCAGGGTCTGCCTTGGTTGCATATGAAAGGGAGACTAGAAGTGTGAGCACTGTAAGATCTTCCCCTTTGGAAATGGAGCCGCTCTGGGAAGAGCAGTAGGGGTGTGCACGGATCAGTTCGGAGGCCATTCTACTGGCCTCCGAACCGGTCTGGAGAAGGGGTGGTTTTGGTTCGGGAGGGTTAGGGTGGGGGGTTCCATTAAGGGCGGGGGGGGGCTTTACTTACCCCTCCCGCCCTTTCCCGCGTTGGCGCCGTAAATATTGTAAGAAATCCGGGCGGCAGGATCCCTCGCCGCCCGCTTCTATTACCAATTATGGCTCTGCTCCTCTGAATTTTAAACATCGGGGGGCGGCAGGGTGCTTCCCTGCCGCCCCCTCGAAGCCCCCTGCTGCCGCTGAAGCCCCTTTAAATCTCGCCCGGACCGGAGATTCCAGTGGAGAAACTGCGCTCGGGCGGGCGGCAGCGAGACGTCCGCCCGCCCGCCCGCTCCCTCTTGCCGAGTGCAAAGTGCAGGGAGCCTTCTGCGCACGCGTGAAGAAGGAACTAGGAAGCCTTCTTCGCGCGTGCGCAGAAGGCTCCCTGCACTTTGCACTCGGCAAGGCAGGGAGCGGGCGGGCGGGCGGACGTCTCGCTGCCGCCCGCCCGAGCGCAGTTTCTCCACCGAAATCTCCGGTCCGGGCGAGATTTAAAGGGGCTTCAGCGGCAGCAGGGGGCTTCGAGGGGGCGGCAGGGAAGCACCCTGCCGCCCCCCGATGTTTAAAATTCAGAGGAGCAGAGCCATAATTGGTAATAGAAGCGGGCGGCGAGGGATCCTGCCGCCCGGATTTCTTACAATATTTACGGCACCAACGCGGGAAAGGGCGGGAGGGGTAAGTAAAGCCCCCCCCCGCCCTTAATGGAACCCCCCACCCCAGCACCGAACCGCAGCTCCGCGGTCCGGTGCACATGACTAAAGAGCAGAAGGTTTCGAGTGCTCTCCATGGCTTCTCCAAGATAGGGCTGAGAGAGATTCTTGCCTGAAATCTTGGAGAAGTTGCTGCCAGTCTGTGAAGACAATATTGAGCTAGATAGATCAATGGTCTGACTCAGTATATGGCAGCTTCCTATGTTCCTATTATGACGCATCTACCAATGACATTTCTGTTAATGCAGTTAGTGTACTAACTTGGGACAAAGATGATAAACATTAAGTTGCTCTCAGGAATCATGACAGAGCACAGAAGAGGTAATGTCTTGGGTATTTTGGACCCTAGATATTGAGATATTATATGTGCCCAGAAAACTTTAGTCTAACAGTGCAGATGCTGGAAAACTGATTATGCAACCATAGAAACGGCTCTATAGTTGAGACAGGTGGGATCTTCAGCATTCTTTCACTTTTTAAGTCTGAAAATTTTATCTGTAATAAAATCAAGACAGATTTTTCTCAGTATGAAATTTGGTGTGGGGAGTTTATCTGCTGTAAGGTGTAATCCTGCTGAATTTCAGAAAAATCCCATGAAGAATGGCTAAGTTATAATAGTTTAATGCAGAGGCGTAGCCACTATTGGGCAACTGGGTTCAAAGAACCTGGGACGCCCCGCCCCAGGGACCATGCCTTGTGGCCCTGACACCCCCTGCATCTGACATTGGATGGGGGGGGCTGGTTTAGCCTCCGAGTGGGGCCATGCGGCCATGCACATTATTAATAATAATAATAAATGGCCATCCCTGTGTTCCCTTAAAGGCAGGGAAGAGCCGCTCCTGGCTGCGCTGCAAATGCAATGCTGGCCTGAATCTAACTCCCGAACAGGGCCGCGCTGCCCCATTCAGGAGCCAGACCACGCCCCCCCCCCGCATCCGATGTCAGATGAGGGGGCATGGCTAACCCCCACATCTGACGTCAGACATGGCAGCTGGACACGAGCCACCTCTGGTCTGTCCCTGCTACTGGTTTAATGATATTTTTAAAAAGTTTGTAGAGGTCCCCTGCTTGTGGGCATATTTTTGCCTACCCGAAACAGTCTTAAATTTCTCATTTGATCAGTTTGGATTATGTCAAAATTTCAGATACTGCAGGGAACTCCCTTTAATTGGTTAGGTGAAAATCCATTGTTTTATTTTTATACTTTTGAAGTTTCAAAGTGCCCATCACATTTCTGATCTGCATGTTTAATTTTCCAGGGTGGTGCCTGCTGCCCAGAAGAAAACATTCTGACCCTGGACCACACGGTCTTCCAGCAGCAAGAGCCAGTAGGAGGAAGGGAGCAATGCCATGTATGTGAGAGAGGGAGAGGGAGGATGGGAGTAGAGAGAGTTTGGAGAGTCTGGGAAGGGATGGTGTGTGTGTGTGTGTGTGTGTGTGTGTGTGTGTGTGTGTGTGTGAGAGAGAGAGAGAGAGAGAGAGACGTGCTGTTGCTATGTGTATGTGTTGGTGAGAGAGGGGACATAGTGCTGCCGCTGTGCGTGTGGGGGATAATTCATGTTAATTTATCTCTGTCTCTATTCCCTATCTATAAATAGCAGAAGTGTGTTTTACATGCCTAATTCTTGGATTATATAATTCATATTGTGACTTCCATTGCCACCACCGGTTTAGCTGACTTCCTTGATTGAACACCTCTCATCAGTTTTGAGTTCTCCCACCATGTTCACTGGATTTCCATTCTGTGATGACAGTGGCTCACACTTCAGGGTTGCCTTAAGCCCTATTCAACATTATGTTGTACATACATACAGGTGACTGTACATATGTACATGACTATGCATTTTAAAAGTGAACCTGGGTACAGACACTTCAAATGCAGGGCACATATAGAAAGTGTACTGCAATATGTGCATTGAACATAATGAATCAGTAATTGTATGTACTGATTGTACTCACATACAGTTTATAGATCTGTATGTGCATACAGTAAACCCTGATTGTACATGAGTTGAACATAATCTGTGAACAGGGCTTTAGTTTTAGCATCTTTTCCCCCCACCCACCACCTTGGGGGAAATATGGAGATAACAATAGATCATACTGTATGCCTTGTACACTTCTTGAACCATTGGACAAAGTGTATAACTCAGGAGCTGTTTGAATGATAGAGGCCCAGCACATGTGATTATGCAAGGTGTATGCCAAGACCGTGCCTGTTGCAATGTCTGTGCAGGATGCCTTGGCCACCTCCAAGTGCCCCCTCCCATTTATCATGTGGGAAGGCTATTCGTTCGAGTGACTCCTATACATGGGAGGGGTTTGGGATGTCCTCCATGAATATCACAGTAGAAGCTCTCTGTGTGCACCACCTGCATAATCACATGTACTGGGGCCATTATATCTGAACTGGCCCAGTGGAATATTAAAATGGGCTACTTTAGAAGTTTGATGTAAATATTGCTAACCCTGTATGAAATACTTCCAACATCTGAAAGTGTAGGAGAAATGCTATCTACTTTATAGTAGTGATATGCACGAATCTGTTCAGAGGTCCTTTTACGGGTCAACAAACAGGTTTGAATGCATGCTGGTTCGAAGGCTTGGTAGCGGCGGGGTGTATGTCTGCCTTTAAGGGCAGGGAGGGTTGCTCCCCCCTCTGGCACTTGGTTTCCTCAAAGTCTGTTGGGGCGGCAGCGTACCTCCCTGCCACCCCATTGCCCCTTTACTGGAAGTACTCGACACGTCTGTTCTTATAAGAACATAACAGCCCTGCTAGATCAGGCACATCTAGTCCAGCATCCTGTTTCACACAGTGGCCCACCAGATGCCTCTGGGGAGCCCACAGGCAAGAGGTATGTGCATGCCCTCTCACTTACTGTTGCTTCCCTGCAACTGGTATTGAGAAGCATCATGCCTGTGAGGCTGGAGGTGGCCCATGGCCACCAGACTAGTAGCCATTGATAGACCTGTCCACCATGAATCTGTCTAAGCCCCTTTTAAAAGCCATCTAAGCTGGTGGCCATCACCACATCCCATGGCAAAGAATTCTATAGATTAATTATGTGCTTTGTGAAAACGTATTTCCTCTTATCAGTCCTAAATTTCCCAATCTTCAGTTTCATGGGATGACCCCAGTTCTAGTGTTCTGAGAGAGGTAGAAAATTTTCTCTCTATCCACCCTCTCCACTCCATGCATAATTTTATACACTTCGATCATATTAGACCCTTAGTCACCTCTTTTCCAAGGTAAAAAGCCCCAGATGCTGTTGCCTTGCTTCATAAGGAAGGTGCTCCAGGCCCCTGATCTCTCTTCTGCACCTTTTCCAGTTCTACAATATCCTTCTTAAGATACGGTGACCAAAACTGTATACAGTACTCCAGATGTTGCCGCACCATAGATTTGTAGAACGGCATTATAATATTAGCAGTTTTATTTTCAATCCCCTTCCTAATGATTCCTAGCATGGAATTAGCTTTTTTCACGGCTGCCGCACACTGAGACAACACTTTCAATGAGCTGTCCACCACGATCCCAAAATCTCTCTCCTGGTCAGTCACCGACAGCTCAGATCCCATCAGCGTATATGTGAAGTTGGTGTTTTTGGCCCCCATGTGCATCACTTTACACTTGTTTACACAGAATCATATTTGCCATTTTGTTGTCCACTGCCCTGGTTTGGAGAGATCTTTTTGGAACTCCTCACAATCTGTTGTGGATTTCACTACCCTAAATAGTTTAGTGTCATCTGCAGATTTGGCCACTTCACTGGTCACCCCAACTTCTGGATCATTTATGAACAAGTTAAACAGCACTGGTCCCAGTACCAATCCCTGGGAGACTCCCTACCTACCTCCATTGTTAAACTGTCGATTTATTCTTAGCCTCTGTTTCCTGTCCTTCAACCAGTTACTGATCCACACATGAACCTGTCCCCTTATTCCATGACTGCTAAGTTTACTCAAGAGCCTTTGGTGAGGAACTTTGTCAAAAGCTTTTTGGAAGCCCAAGTATATCCTGTAGTTAGTCCCCTGCTAACTTGGCAAAGAGGCACCTTTTAACATGGTGATTCTCTTTATTTAGCAGGGAGAGAGTAACTGGCCCTATCCAGCTCCAGCACAGTACATCCAGTGACTGTTGCTGGTGTCTGTCTGATGATTCTTTTAGATTGTGAACCCTTTGGGGACAGGGATCCATCCTATTTATTTATTATTTCTCTGTGTAAACTGCCCTGAGCCATCTTGGGAAGGGCGGTATAGAAATCGAATGTATGAATAAATAATATACTATATCAACCAACTCCCATTTATCCACATGCTTGTTGACATTCAGACAGGTTAATTAGTCAAGACTTACCCTTGCAGAAGCCATGCTGGTTCTCCTTCAACAAGGCCATTTCTTCTATATGTTTAACAATTTTGTCGTTAAGTATGCTTTCCATCAATTTACCCAGCACTGAAGTTAAGCTGACCAGCCTGTAATTTCCTGGATTTTCCCTGGATCCCTTTTTAAAAATTGGAGTCACACTAGCTACTTTCTAGTCCTCTGGTACAGAGCCTGATTGTAGGGACAAGTTATATATTTTTGCTAGGAGATTGTCAATTCCACATTTGAGTTCCTTCAGAACTATTGGGTAGATGCCATCTGGCCCTGGTGATTTATTAATTTTTAATTTTTGAAGACAGTTTACTACATCTTCCCTTGCCACTTCAAATTGGCCCAGTTAAATTCAGCCGCTAAACCTGAAAAGCTCAATTCTGGAGAGGGTAAATTATCAGTATCCTCCACCTTAAAGACAGATGAAAAGAACTCATTCAGCTTCTTTGCGATCTCCTTAATAATTCCTTGCATGACCTCATCATCTAAGGGTCTAACGGCCTCCCTGGCAGGTTTTCTACTTTTGATATATTTAAAGAAGGTTTTGTTATTTCCCTTGACACTTCTAACATGGGTGTAGCAAGGTTGGAGTGGGCCCAGAGACAAGATTTTAAAATGCCCCCCCCCCACTGAAGCTCAGCTCATGAAGTAAAGAAATCTTAAATGAGGCTGAATAGTGGTAACAAAAAGCAGAGCAATATGCCACAATAGAACATCATCCTAAATTATTTTGTAAATTGTGGATGATGCAAGTCATTAAATGGTACTAGAGAAAGACATGCTGTTCTGGTAGCTCCAGGTCAACACTCACATCAGTTTCGGAGGATGAATACAACCAAAGGAAGCCCGGGCAGGTGTGCGGCTGGGGGAGTCAGTCATGTGACTTGCCTCTGGGGGGGCCCCCAAGGCAGTGGGCCCCCAGACAACTGTCTCTCCTTACCCTATTATAGTTACGCCCCTGACATCTAGCTATATGCTCTTCAAACTCCCTCTTTGCATCCCTTATTGTGTCCTTGCATTTCTTTTGCCAGAGTTTGTTCCTTCCTGTTCTCTTCATTTGAGCAGGACTTTTATTTTCCGAAGGTAGTCGTCTTCCCTTTTATAGCTTCCCTGACTCTACTTGTTACCCACGCTGGCATCCTCCTGAACTTGGTGGTACCTTTCCTCCTTCTTGGTATACATTCCAAGTGTGCTTCTAGTACTGTGGTTTTAAATAAGTTCCATGCTTTCTGGAGTGATTTAACTATCCTGACTTTCCCTTTCAACTTCCTTTTGACCAGTACCCTCATTTTTGAGAAGTTTCCTCTTCTTTGACAATTCTCCACTTGCACATATGCTATAGTTACTGCTACCCAATGGTCCTGCAACTGACATCTTACACCAGGTCCTGGGCACTACTCAAGCTTTATTTTATTTATTTATTTGATTTATATACTGCCCTTCCAAAATAGCTCAGCTTAATCCAAAGTCACCATCTCGCTGGTTGGTTCCGTGACTAACTGTTCTAAGGCACAGTCATTTAGCACGTTTGGCAATTTGGACTCTCTGTCATTACCTAAATGTGAATTTACCCAGACTATATGTGGGTAGTTGAAGTCACCCATTATTACTGCCCTGTCTCTCTTTGATGCCTCTCTTATTTGTTTCTCCAACTCCAGGTCACTCTTAGCACTTTGATCCAGAGGGCGATAGCATGTCCCTAGTAACACATCTCCTTTCAGTCCTCATAATGTTACCCATAATGATTCTGTGGAGGACTCTGGTCCACCTAGGTTTTCTAGCTTATTAGAATCTATCCCTTCTTTGATATACAGTGCCACTCCTCCCCCAATCCTACCCTCCCTGTTCCTTCTATAGAGTTTATATCCAGGAATAATCGTGTCCCACTGGTTCTCACCATTCCACCAAGTTTCTGTTACATTCACTATTTCTATGTTTTCATTAGCAACCAAGTACTCCAGCTCATCTGTCTTGGATCGGAGGCTTCTGGCAATGGAATATGTACACCTATATGCCGTGTCTCTCACCTGGTGTTGGCGTGTGCTATCCCCCTTACCATCATTTGACCTCTTTGGCAAGCTGTCCTGTGTTTCTTTCTGCTCAACTCCTGGCTCTACTCTGTCCCCTTCTGGTTTATCCAAAACATGTTCACCCTCACACCTTAGGGGATTTTGCTGGCTGAAGCAGATACCACCCAGTTCCTGCCAGCAATCCCCCAGGCATCATTTTAAAAGCTGCTCTGTGACCTTCTTGATTTTTAAGTGCCAGCAGTCTGGTTCCATCGTGGTTCAGATGGAGTCTGTCCCTTTTGTACAGGCTTTGCTTTCCCCAAAATATATCCCAATGCCTAACGAATCTAAACCCCTCCTCCCGGCACCAACATCTCATCCACGCATTGAGACCCCTCAGCTCCTTCTGACTCGCTGTCCTGTATGTGGAACAGGTAGCACTTCAGAGAATGCTACCCTGGGGGTCCGGGACTTCAGTATGCTACCTAGCAGCCTAAATTTGGCTTCCTGTACTTCCCGACTGCATTTCCCAACAGGGAATGAACAGTCCTTCATTCCCAATTCTTTGTTGATTTTTGATGTTGCTGGATTGCCTTTAAACCAATCGGTCCAAAATCAAACATTTCAAACTAAAATGAAGTGAAGGGCCAAACTCCCTATCCAGCCAGTATATAAAATGTCAATCCTACTTCAATTCAGCACCAATCCAGCAATTTCACTTCCATAAAGCTGTGTTTCCTTTGGTGGGTGGGTTGTGTTGTGTTTTTTTGACACTATGCAAAGCATTTGCAACCAAAATTATCATCATAACGGATTTTATTTAGGCATTATGTTCATATTGTCAATGCAGAAACACACCAATTCCAGGTGAGATCAATATACATTCTCCTTACGTTTTGCTGGACATTATTCCTGTCATCATATATGTTTTGTTTCCTTTCAGGGAGCCAACTCTATTTTTGTTCTAAAATCTGTTCATCACTCAGAAACTTACATATCATTATTTGTATCCTCCTCCTTCTTATCATCATCATCATCATCATCATCATCTTCCTCATTGTTACACGGCAACCAGGTGAGTGTACTGACTTTATTCTTGGTGCTTGTTCCTAAGTAACCCCCAGTGTTGCTACACATTCACCCCAATCTGGTTCCAGCAGTTTGGCTTCTGTGGCTCAATTAACATTAATCGGTAACTCTGTGAGGGCTGCCCTCTCTTGGCTTTTTCCATCTTGGCTTATTCCCATTGTGATAAGCCTCTGAATCTTGAGATAATGTGGGTGGAGCCAGCTGCATGGTGTCTCCCTCTGCTGGCCAAGATGTGAGGGAACTATCTGACTGCCTCCATCTGCCTGTTTGCTGGATTCAAAATCTGCGTCAGCTAGCACTGGAAGAAGTCGTAGAGAAGCATCTGTTGTTGTTCTGCTGACAAGCATGCATTTGGCCAGGATGAGTGAAGAGGGCTGAAAGGCAAAAGAGGACACTACACAAGTAGTGCCCCTTCATCACAGGGGAGACATCCAATGCAAGAATAAGGTACCCAACTCGTGTGTGCACCTGGGAACTTGTGTGTGCATCTGGCAATGTGTGTGCATTGATTGATTGATTGATTGACTGTAAAGTGATGCACATTGGGGCAAAAAACACTAACTTCACATATACGCTGATGGGATCTGAGTTGTCAATGACTGACCAGGAGAGAGATCATAGGGTCATGGTGGACAGCTCATTGAAAGTGTCATCTCAGTCTGCGGCAGCTGTGAAAAAAGTTAATTCCATGCTAGGAACCATTAGGAAGGGGATTGAAAACAAAAATGCTAATATTATTATGCCCTTGTACAATTCTATGGTTTGGCTGCATCTGGAGTACTGAGTAGTTTTGGTCACTGTAGCTGCATTTACAGCTCAGATTGCAAACTAGTGTGTGTGTGTGTGTGTGTGTGTGTGTGTGTGTATACACAGATGTTTATGTTTGCATTTAATTTGTACTTTGACCTGTAAATAAAACCCAGACACTGACAGCACCTTCTGGGGCACGAATGTGAGTCCTGATAGGATTTGGGATCTGTGTTTGGGGGTGTTACCACGAGCAATGCCTCAGAAACACTGGCTGACATGATGCACAGCAAAACGCTGGTGTTACTGCTGGGGCTGCTGCACACTGGAAATGAGCCATGGCAAGGTTGAGCAACTGGACCATTGCACAGCTTCTTAACAGTCTGCCGGTACTTACACTGAGGAGCTTGGAGGTTCCAGAGCGCAAGTGCTTGTCACTGTCTGAAGGAGCTGCACAACCCTGCTGGACTTCCTGGTTTGCAGCAGCCCCAGTGGGTCAGTAACACCAGCGTTTCACTGCACGTCATGTCAGCCACTACGTCTTTGCCGAAGGAGACAGTCCTCCTCTACAGTGTACACAGGCTGAATTCAGATGTAATGCTAAACCATGCTTTAGCATTAGAAGGATGAGCATTGCCCTTTTCTTGGATACATGGGGAGGAAATTGGAAACTTCTGTTCATGGTTTGTAGCAAACCATGATTACTTGGTTATCTCAACTATGGTGTGTACAAATCAGTTTTTCCCCATATTTGGACAAAATGAGAAACGGGAGTTTGTTGCAAACTGTTAACAGAAGCTTCAAATTTCCTTCCCTCATGTGTGAGCCCGAGACACACCTTTCCAACACTGAACCATGATTTAGTGTTATGTCTGAATTTAGCCATGGCGTACTTGCAGGGGGGGGGCAAATTGGTGTCTTGTGTGTTACAGGTTACATGTGATGTACTTGCATTTCCCCCCTCTAATGTGTCAAGTGACCATAAATATGTTCCCGTATCTGCAAATCTTAATGGTGGAAGCTGCTTTAAGGAAGAGGAGATGGGAAAAGATCCAAACTGCCATGATGTGTATTTCAGTCTTAATGACTAAGTAGAGGTTTCACATCCTGATAAGTTTGTTTCAGTGGCTGCTTCATGTGGCCATATCACATCCTGCCCCATTGTCTTCCCTACAATTCTGCTTCTGAATTTTTCTTCTCTGGCTATCACTGTTTCAGTCTTAATAAGCCACAGTTGCTATGTTCACTGTTCTCCATTGTCGAACTCCTTCATGGCCTCCAATCTATTATTTTTCTTCCATACCATATAGCATTCAACTATAACTGGAATATATGTCTGGCTACTGCTAGTAAATCAGAATTGGGTAAAGAGCCAGGGTTGGTTCTAACAGAGTGACCTTAACATATGAATCCACAAAGATTAGTGAGGCAAGATAGTCTGCATTTTATTCTGTTTAATTACTGGGTTTAGTAATGCAGTTGTCCCTTGCCAACTGTGAGGGTTCCATTCCTAGAAACCCTCGCGGTTGGCAAATTCATGGTAGACGAGCCACTGGTTTCAATAGCAAATGGGGGGTTAGGGGAATTGTGGTCACAAAGTGAATGAAACAAAGGTGGAAAATTGAATCACCCCTGGAAATGACCCCCCCAACCCTAGTGTGTGTGTAAATTGCCAAACCATGGATACTCAGGTCGTGGTTGATGAAGACGGTCACAATTTCCCAGATGCAGATACTTATATCTGCGATTGGGAAAACAGCGATAGGCGAGGGATGACTGTACAGTACGATGGGCGAGGGATGACTGTGTAGATAGGCTTGTAATAATTATTGTGAAATAGGAACATTTGTGATCATTGCAAGGGCGACCCAATGCTCTGCTCTACTGCAGCATCCCAGTTCAGCAACAGATTAAGCTTCTCTTAGAGAACTGTGAATGCCCCCTCCCCTGAATATTTTCCGTAAAGGTTTGGTCTGGAATCTCTTGGAGGCACTTGGATTTGAGGTATTCTTCCTGATAGAAATGGTTTGAGCAAGATCATCCATTTGATGCTTTTGAACTCTGATCCCTATAAACAGACATACTCAATGTTCAGTGGAAAGCTGAACATTGCTGATAACTTTTAATTTGAAACATTTTTAATGTAATTTTAATTGTGGTTTAGCCTGGTCTTTTAACTTGTTTAACTTAATTTGTTTAACTTTATTAGTCTTATTTTATTTTATATTGTATCTATTTTATTAATGTTGTGAGCCACCCAGAGCAGTAGTGTACTGGAGGGGTGGGGTATAAATATTTTAAATAAATAAAAAGCTTTCCTTCTCTTATATTTTTAGCATCGTCAAAGACAACTGATGATGTGTGCCCTCATATGGATGTTCCTGTGCTGTATGGTCCAGCATGCCCAACTGATTGGATTGGCTATGAAAGGAATTGCTACTTTTTCTCAGAGGAAGAAAGAAACTGGACTTTTGGGCAGAGCTTTTGCAGTTCCCTTGGCTCCTTCCTGGCAGTTATTGAAAGTGAGCCAGAAAAGGTGAGACTGGCACACACAAGGAACAATACATAGGTACATGATAAAATTTCACAAGAAGGCAAATATGACCTGATAGGCATCACTGAAATTTGGTGGAATGAAACTCATGAATGGAATATAGTGCTTGAAGGATATAACATTTCCAAAAGTAGTAGATCCAGGAGAATGGGAAGGAGATTTGCATTTACATATAAAGAATGTATACACCTGCACAGAAATCCATCCATCTGAGCATGGAAGACCAGCTGAAAGTGCTTTTGTCAAAATAAAAGGAGAGAGAAATAAAAGTGATACCATAGTCGAAGTTAACTATAGACTACCTAGCCAAGTGGGAAGACACAGACACAGCTTGCCCTAGACAGATTACCAATTTTTCAAAGAGGCAGGGATTGGTAGTAATGGCAAACTTTTATTTTCCTGATATCTGTTGGAAGTCTAATTCTGCTAAGAGTGAGAAGTCCAATAAATTCTTGATCTCCCTTGCTGACGTCATATTTTAGAAGGTGAAAGATGGAATGAGGGGGTCAGCCATCCTGGCCTTAGTTCTTGCCAACAGGGAATAATTGGTTGATGAAATGAAAGTGGGAGGCACCTTGAGGGAAAGTGACCACGCCGTCTTGGAATTCATGATATCGAGGGGAGTGAAAACTTCAGTAAGTCAGACATGCATCCTAGATTTCAGAAAAGCTGCCTTTATTGAGCTCAGAAAAAGCCTAGGTAGGATCTATGGATAGGAATCCTATGGGGGGAAATCAGAGAATTGAGAGATTCTGAAAAGTGAGATACTGAACGTACAATTGCAAATAATTCCCAAGCATAGGACAAATGGGAGACATCAAATTGTGGGCTGTTCTGCCTTCTGGCCCTTCCCCCAACTCATGGCTGCTGGGGTGCTTTGGCAATGTACCCTCTAGTTTGAAGGTCCTATTGTATAATGCCAGGTACGTTAATAGAAAGACATCAGCCATCCAGGATCTTATCTTGAATGAACATGCTGTCCTGGCTTATATGACGGAAACCTAGTTGTATGAGATGGGTAGGGTCAATCCCAGGTTTCCTGATCCAGCAACAGGTACATCTTGAGGGTCGAAGAGGGGGAGTCACAGTTATCTATCATAGCTCCATTCTCCTCTCCAGAGGTCCGATCCCGGAATTTTGAGTGTTTGTTCCTGAGACTGGATGTCTGAGACAGTACAGGGATTCTGTTGGTGTACCACCCATCCCACTGTGCCACAGTCTTCCTGCCTGAGCTGCTGGAGTCTTGGAAACATTTGCTAGGCCACGAGCTCCCAACTTTGGGTCCTCACCGGGAAAGTCCAAAGTCTGGTCTTGTGGCAGCAAGCATGACTTATTCCCTTAGCTAAGCAGGGTCCACTCTGGTTACATTTGAATGGGAGACTACATGTGAGCACTGTAAGATATTCCCCTCAGGGGATGGAGCCACTCTGGGAAGAGCAGAAGGTTTCAAGTTCCCTCCCTGGCTTTTCCAAGATAGGGCTGAGAGAGAGATTCCTGTCTGCAACCTTGTTGAAGCTGCTGCCAGTCTGTGGAGACAGTTCTGAGCTAGATAGACCAATGGTCTGACTCAGTATATGGCAGCTTCCTATGTTCCTGTCTGCAGAGGATGGTAGTGGACGTGGCTCCCCTCAGCCCAGAGCCTCCTTAGCACTGCAGTGTGGCTGCTGGAAGGAAGGAAGGAACAGGCAAGTTTGGGTGGTGGTGGGGAGGTTGGGGTGACAAAGAATACCCATACGTTTATTAGGTTTATTGAATTAGAGGATTTCACTGTGAAGGAAACTTGCTGGTTTGTGCTAGTGTGTTGTTCCTGTCTAGGGGTGTGCACCGGACCGCGGACCTGCGGCTCGGCACTGGGGTGGGGGGGTCCATTAAGGGCGGGGGGGGCTTTACTCACCCCTCCCGCGCTTTGCTGCTTCGGCGCCATAATTACTTTAAAAAATGCGCCGCAGAATCATTTGCCGCTCCGGGGCTCCTTGACTTCAAAATCGGGCGGCAGGATACTTCCCTGCCGCCCCCAAAGCCCCCTCAAGCCATTTGAGCTCTTTAAATCTCGCCCCGGACCGAGTGCTAAAGCGCTCGGGCGGGCGGCGGGGAGATGTCCGTCCGTCCGCCCGCCCGCTTCCCTGCTTTCTGCGAAGTGCAGGGAGCCTTCTGCGCGCGCGCGTGCGCAGAAGCAGGGAGCCTTCTGCGCGCGCGCGCGCGCAGAAGGCTCCCTGCACTTCGCAGAAGGCAGGGAAGGGGGCGGGCGGACGGACGGACATCTCCCCGCCGCCCGCCCGAGCGCTTTAGCACTCGGTCCGGGGCGAGATTTAAAGAGCTCAAATGGCTTGAGGGGGCTTTGGGGGCGGCAGGGAAGTATCCTGCCGCCCGATTTTGAAGTCAAGGAGCCCCGGAGCGGCAAATGATTCTGCGGCGCATTTTTTAAAGTAATTATGGCGCCGAAGCAGCAAAGCGCGGGAGGGGTGAGTAAAGCCCCCCCCCGCCCTTAATGGACCCCCCCACCCTAACCCTCCCGAACTAAAACCACCCCTTGTCCGGACCGGTTCGGAGGCCAGTAGAATGGCCTCCGAACCGATCCGTGCACACTACTATTCCTGTCTATAATGCTAAAACTGCAAGAATGTGTGAAGTTCAATGAACTTACATTATGAGACACAAATAGGAATTAACTGCAGCTATTAGGATACAACACAACTAGATGGGGCTTCATTAGTTAGAGTTAAACTGAATGTTGGAAGTTTATTGCTGGAATTAAGTCTGTATATTTATGATTTAAAAGGGAGTTAGATTAAATTTGGACCAGTACCCTTACGGACCAGTAATAGGACTGGCACCGGTCCACAGACCAGCGGTTGAGAAACACTGCTGTAGACATTATATATCTTGATTTCAGCAAAGCATTTGACAAAGTCTCCTACAATAGGCTTCCCTCCAGCTGTTTTTGGGCTACCGTAATCCCCATCCACAGTGGCCAATAGCCAGGGATTATGGGAGTTGTAGGCCAGCATCTGTAAGAGGGCAGAAGTTGAACATCCCTGAGTTGATGCTACTGTTAGGTGGATTCACAGCTGGTTGAACAAATGTACCCAGAGAGTACTCATCAATGGCTCCATGTCATCCTGGAGGGAGGTATCAAGTGGAGTGCTGCAGAGATCCATTTTAATAAATGTGTTGGAGGAGGGAGTAGCGGGGATGCTTATCAGTTTTGCAGATGACATACAAACCTCCAAGGACCCTTCCAACTCTAAAGGTTGATGCTGTAATTTCCTAAAGTGCTATAGTGGTATACTGTCCCTACAGGAAGCACAAAATAGCCCTGATGTAACTTGCTCTGAGATAATTTGACATAAACACACTGTCCGTCGTGGCTCCTGGACCATTTTGTTTGCCAATTTATAGAAATAACTTAGTGTGGATAGTGAAATGCAAGCTTGAGGGGAAAACAGCCCTAATCAGACATTATGCTGCATGTCTGCACAGGAAGGGATGTGCAGGGCCGGTTCACCCATGAACCGGACCACCACAAACTGGGCTGGTTTGAGTGCTTTGATTGTGAACGAGCTGATCAGTTCAACCAAACATGTTCACTTTGGTGCACGGATGACAAGCAGTCCGTGCACACCCCGTGTACAGGTAGGTGTCTGTACACATGTGCATGTTTTGTAGGTTCACTCATTTGAGGGTAGAGGCTTCCTTAAATGCAGGGTTGCAGTTAGTGAATGGTTACTATGTGGATAATGGCATGTGGAACCACTGTACACAGTTTGTACATGCTTTGAACATAATGTGAGAATAGAGCAACAGAGAGGCTGGGATGTTTTTTGATCACATATGATGCACAAGACAGGCTGGAATAGTACTAGGGTGACTAGCTGCAACAGACTCTTGATCAGAGGACTGGGCCTCCTATGACTTCATTAGAATAAGGAATTTCAGTAGGTACAGCTTATTGGTGATAATGCCACAAGGGCAAGTAGCTGCATTTCTAAGATTCTCTTTTCTACACAACAGTTAAAGAGACTGGAGCTTTCCCCAAGATCTCAGTCATATTTCCATATAAAAGTAGTTCGGTTTGAGGTAGGCACACAACATTTATTCTGATTTATGAAGCATACAACCCATTCTTATATCCTTTCTCAGACCTCTCGCTTCCTTTCTTGGTTTAAAATAACTGATAGTTCTTGATAACTTGTTATGCATGCCACTTTGTGGGGAGGAATGCATAACTTGTATGTCTAGTCCACTTGTGCTAATTAAGTATTTGGTGCAATGTACAGTAGGTGATGAGCATCATATAACTGAGTCAAACACAGCATATAACCAGCAGAGGGCAAGTGAGCTCAGGGTAAGCCAGCTGAGATGGGATGGGGGAATGGAGAAAGGTCTGTGATGTGGGACCTTCACTGAGAATCTTTATGAGACCAGTTTACAAATGGCAAACTCCTTGTTGTGGCTGCTAAATAGGACCAAGTAGACAGTTTAAGTAGAAGACATACCAAGGCCCGAATGAGCAGACCATCAAACAATTCTGAGCTAAGTTTGAGTGTGGCAAGCACCAGGCCCGGCTTGCCAGGTGGCTAGTGATGAGTATACTCTCAATTAAAAGCAAATATTTGAGTCTTATAGTATTGTGGGGAAATATCTGGATTGGTGAAGAAAGAGAGAGTTGTGCCACTGGTCATCCCACTCCACCCCATTCTTTTCTCCCCTTTTGCCTGAGGGCTTGTAACCACTCCCTTTGCCATTGTTTTGTTTGCTTCACATGCTTTGTAACAAATCAATGTTTGGGAAATTTCCCTTCTGCATTATTTTGGTGGGGTGGGGATTGATATGCCTGTATCTGACAACTGTTTAGTGAGGACCAGGGACAGGATGTCTTCTGTAGTGATGCTGCAGTTCTGAAATGTTTTCCCTGGGAAAATCTGCCTAGCCCTTTCCCACTAGCTGTATTTAAAAAGGTTGTGGATGCTCCACTCTTTTGTAAAGCTTTTTATTGAAGTTTTGGTATTTAGTGCTGCACTTGTTGCAGGCCCATTGGCTTTAATTTTGCTGCTTTTTGTTTGCTTTTCTGGCTGCTTTAGTATTCCTTTAACATTATTCCTATTTATTTATTTGTTTATTACATGTATATCCTGCTTTTCCTCCAAATTGCTCAGAGCTACATGCTTATTTTTATGCTCACAACAACCATGTGAGGTAGGTTAGGCTGAGAGATACATGACTGGCCGAGAGTCACCCAGTGAGTTTCATGGTTGAATGGGGATTCAGACTCGGGTCTTCCCAGTCCTAGTCCAACACTCTAAGCACTACACTATGTTGGCTCTCTGTTTTAATTATAATGAATTAAAAGCTTCTGTGTGAGGCCTGTTGCCTCCTCTCCCATCCAGTGTAGGTTTGAAGACTTCTGCATTAATCAGTAACACACATTACTGGAAAATAGGGGATAGAACAGGAATTATTTTGAACATGCTGGTCTAAACCTAAAACTGAGAGGATATGCACTCCGATCAGTGTTCCCTCTAACAGAGATTCCCAGATGTTGTGACTACAGCTCCCAGAGTCCTCAGCTGCAATGGCTTTTGCTTGGGAATTCTGGGAGTTCTAGTCAAAAACATTTGGGAATTCCTATTAGGGGAACACTGACTCCAACTGGCTTTTACTAATGGATGCATTGTGTACATGGGAGTGGAGCTGGAGTGCCATGAGGAGCTTGTCATCCTCCTGAACTGATGTCTGTGCAGGCATGAATCCTTTTATTGTGTATACACTGAGGTTCATAACAAGGATCAAGAATGATTTTGAACATGCTGGTCTAAACCTACTTTTGTGTGCCTCGAAGGTGTTCATACTGCGCTACAAGGGCAAAGCTGATCACTGGATTGGCCTCAAGAAGGATTCCAACCAAGCCTGGAAATGGGCAGATGGGACAGAATTCAACAACACGTGAGTTCCTGTTCTTCAGGGCTTTGGGATGGTAATTGTAAAGCGGGAGCAGCGTGGCAACTCTAGTTTGAGACAGACAGTGAGTCAATTTCAGAAACACTTGATGTAAAAACATATACAAGCTCAGGAGGGAGGGAACGGGGTCCATGATTGTCCATATTGTTTTACTTGAAAGTTGTTCTAAAGTGGCTTTAGGGGAAATCTTATGTAGGGATTAATATCAATTTTTAAAGTATTGAATTGGAGGAGGATGAGATTAGAGAGAATTAAGCTGAATGTGAGGCAAAGGATTTTTAAATTAAGGAAGCTGAGAAGAAAATTGTATTAAATATGCTGCTATATTAAATATGCTAATATAAAGCAAGTCAAATAACAGAAAATAGCTAACAATTGTAGATCAAACAAGAAAATAACTATTTTTACAAAATTCAATAAAAGGAGCCTATCTGATTATAAAATAAAACAATGTTGATGTTCTTGCCATAAGTCTTACAGTACTTGTTAGTTTAGCCATAAAGATGAAGCCTCAAATGGTTGTATCCAAAAATAGTCATTTCTAAGCACCATTGAAAACATTGGCTGTCCTAAAGACTAGGGACACTTTGGCTGGATGATTTGCAGACTAACACAGCTGGGAGGGATTTTCTGCAATCGCCCTTCCTTCAGCAGCAGCCCGTGCCACCCAAGAATAGGCCTCTTAGAGTCATGCAGCCTTCAGGGACATATTTTCAGGTGACACCGGCAGTGAGGGAAGGAAGGAAGGGGAGATAGCAGAAAATTCCCTCTCATACTCACATTAGTCTGGAAATCATAATACTGTACCAGTAGTTCATTAGTCTGGATGTCAGCAAGTAAGTCAAATTAGTTGTGACTGTAACCCTTTAATTTCATTGGGATTTAATCATGACTAACTTTCTTTGGATGGAGCCCATAAGAAGAACATAGCGGGATAGTTTGACTCCTCTCAGATCCTCCAGTTTTTGCCTTTTTCCCCTGTAAAGGCCTCTTTTTCTGGATTATCCCCTCACTATTTTATTGTTTTTACTCTCAGGACTATTGCTTTTTCTTGTTATATTTCTTATTCTACTTTTTATCTCACTTGGGATATTATTTTAGCCCTTCAGGATGGGCAGAAGGAATTGCTCAGGAGCTGCTCTCCCTGCTTCAGTCCCGGCTTCAAAGAGACGCTCCAAGCTGCTGAAGTTGGACTCTTTCCGGCCATCTGTGAGTTCCTTGATTTCCATTCCATTACAAAACAGATTTGCTCCGTTAGAGGATATTTGTGCCTCCACAGAAGCTGCTGTTGAGGATTATTCTGGTGACCCCCGCCCCCCGAATGGCTCCTCACAGGAGACGCAGTGTAGCATTGATCAAAACATTCTACTATCTCAATTCTGCAATTTAACTGTGGCATGCTGCAATACATTCCACAGACACTAAAGAGACTGGAATCTAAGACTGGTGAGATCATGAAGCTTGTTTTAACCCAGAGCCAGTCTTGCTCACATTCCCACCGTGAAGGCAAATACTAAAACAAAGATAGCTTCACCGGCTAATGGGCCATTGAATCGTATCTCCTTTCCTTTACTTGACAACAAAGCTAACCTCAGACTTCAACCTAATTGTGTTATGCTCTCTATTGCTCGTCAGCCATGTAACCGTCATAACTGGGTACACAAAACTTCTATCCTTCACTCAATAAGCCTCTTAACTGCCCGTTCTATCTCAAGCTATGACCTCATTAAATACAAACACTTGCCAGATGTTAATTATAATCAGAGGATTTTACTTACATTCAGGAACTCCAGTTTTCCAGAGCTACTTTTTTGATCAAGAGAGTACCTGGCCAGATTCAGTATTTCAACCCAGAGATGTTTTGTAAATTCTACTGTTAACCCTCTAGCTGTGAGGGAGACACACCTGCCACTCTCTGCACCTCGCCCTCGGCCTTACAGCCTCAAGAGAACAAAGCTAAGCAGTAAAACACCCGGGCCTAAGATAACTTCGCATTCCATTCCTCAAGGTCAGCTTCCCTGCGTACTTTCAACTAAGACTCCCTCCCAAGAGAAAGGAACTGAGGCAGAAACTTTAACCTTTTATGCTGCTCCAAAGCTTATTTCTGCATTACAGGACTATGCTGATATTCTTCCCTTATCGGATACAACAAAGTCCTTGCTCGAGGTAGCTGACGGTTTGGCTGAACTGAGTAAACAAAGTCAAGCTGCTTCTCTCTCCATAGCTGGGAACTCCTCTCCTGTTAACCATCTATCTGCTGACGTTCCTATGGATGTGGACACGTTGAAACTGGCATACATGGCTTTACAAGATAATGGCCAAATTGAGGAAGACCATTGGGCGGGCTTGGCAAATGACCCCAATTTTTGCGCAATTTTTTCCTTGCTGGATTCTAAACAGCACTCTTCTCCTGTTAAAGCTCTAAAAAAGACTGGTGCTAGGCCTCTCCTGGATGACAACGATAATGGTCCCTCATTTCCAACTATTAAGGATGTTACCGCTAACTCTGCTGATACTGCAATCGCCCCATCTTCCCCTTCTCCCGCTACACTAAGAATGATAGAAGATCCTATTACTCTTTCATCTGATGATGACGCAAGTCTGATTTGCATTCCAACTATCCCAACTCCTCAAGATGACCCTATCTCCACTTGCAGATTATCTGCTCCAACCAATATTCCCAATTGCTCTTTGCTGCCAGAACCCCTGGCCACTGATGCCACGTTATGTGAACCTGAGCCTAACTCTACCCCCGTGGCTACCCAGATTCCAACTGATTGACTTCTGGCTGGGCCAGAACAGATATCGATCTTAGCCTGGAATACCGGTGGTTGGAACAGTAAATGTCGTGACCCGGGTTTTTCAACTGTTGTTTCCCATTTTGACATCTTGATGATCCAGGAAACTTGGTTAACAGGAGATCTTCTTCTCCCTGGTTATACATCTTTTCTACTAGCGGCCAAGGCTGAGGGGGGCAGGGGCAGACCGAAGGGTGGTATTGCGGTCCTTGTATCTACATCTCTTAAATGCAAATTGACTTACCTTGGCTCCCTTGACACATATGCGTTAGCTGTTTTACTTACTTCTGGGAATTTTAATTTAGTGTTGATAAATATCTATATTCCACCTTTAGGTTCACACACTCTTGTTAGGGTGATCTGGCTAAATTTAGAAGCATTCATTTCTCATATCCAGATTTCACAGCATGACTTACATTATGTAGTGGCGGGAGACTTCAATGCTCACATTGGTCTGGATGATGGTGCTCTTTATGCCAAATTTCATTGTTACCCTCTGACTGTGGAACCTCCATTCCCTTTACTCGTTAGATGCTCTAAAGATTCTAGAGCTAATGCCTCTGGTTTAAATTTACTCCAGTCATTTAATAAGTTGGATTTGCACTTTCTTAATGGAACGGTCCCCACTGATTTCCCCGCAGAGTTTACATACTGGGTGGGAGCTAGACCTTCCTTAATTGACTATGTGGCTATTTCTCCGGTTTGGCCTCAGTTGTTAGGAATTTTCAAGTTGTTAAACGACCAGAGAGTGATCACTTCCCCCTGCTTCTGAATATTGGTTGGAAAGGCCTTGCTAGGTTAGACTGCAGACAAGACCTCTGCAGGAATGATGGACCTATACTCCAGCGAGCGAGATGGTCTCCTTTCCTGCTTAATTGAGTAAATTTGCTCCTAAATTCTCAGGATGCCATCTCCCTGCGAGATGCCCTAATTGGGAGAGGATTGCAGATTTCCTCTCCAGCTATCTTAGATCTTTATGATAGCCTAATTAGTCTTCTTTCACCGATGCTCATCAACTCTTGTCCTCCAGCTAGTCAGTGCCATAGAGCCCCCTCCCATTCATGGTTTGATTCCGAGTGCTGTGCTGCCAAGAGGGCCCTCATTCAGGCCTTTAAATCCCATGCTGAAGGTGCCTCTGTACTCTGCTCGCAGGACTTACTTAAACTGAGGCATCAATACAAGAAATTGTTGAAATTTAAGAAATTTCAATCTACTAAAGAAAAATGGTCTGAACTAATTGATGCGGCTAAATCGAGGAATCAAACAAGGTTCTGGTGACTGATTTCTTCTTCTCACGTGAGAGTTCCCTCCTCGCCGACCTTTATTTTCCCCACGGAGTTATGGGAGTGTCATTTCCATAAACTCTACAGTCAAACTGATTCCACAGAAGCTAATTAGAATTAAATACTTCTGACCTTTCCCATTGGAACCCAGTTACATGCTCAGAAATTGAGGCCCTTGTCAAACAAACTAAACCCGGTAAAGCTCCCAGGATCGACCTCATCATTATTGAGATTATACGCTCTAACTTAGATTGGTGGGCTCCTGTTGCTTCATTATTCTCATTCATCGACAATACTGCCAAAATTCCTCAGGATTGGGGGGTTGCTTTAATTTATAAAAAAGGAAGTAGACAAGATCCCGCAAATTACTGCCGAATTAGCCTTTTGAGCATTATTTCTAAATTATATGCGAAACATCTCCTGACAAAATTGATTGACTGGATTGATGCCTATAACATCCTGGCTCCTGAACAAGGCGGATTTCGCGAAGGCCGATCGACCATTGAGCAGGCTTTTATACTCCAACACCTGGCTGAGAAATATACTTGCAAACCTGGCTCTGCCCTCTATGCGGCATTCATTGACTTAAAATCTGCTTTTGATTCCATCTCTAGGGGCCGCCTTTGGGCAAAGTTGAGGGATTTATCTATAGATAAGCATCTCCTATTATTAATCTATAAGCTACATGAAAATACGTCCGTAAGAGTTCGTTGTAGTGCACGGGGTCACTTATCTGCTGAAATCCCCACACATAGAGGAGTCAGACAGGGGTGTATTTTAGCCCCTGTCTTGTTTAACATCTATATTAACTCTATAGTAACCCATATGAATGCTCCTTCTATTCATCCGCCCAAACTGGCACATAAACATATATCATTTTTGCTGTATGCCGATGACATGGTTCTCCTGTCACTGACTCCAGTCGGCCTAAGGCTGGCGCTTGCATCACTCAGCTCTCTTTGTGCAGAGGAGGCCATTGAGGTAAACTACCAGAAAACTAAAGTACTGGTATTTGCCAAATGTCCTAAGCCCCATGCATGGAAAATAAATGGTCAATTAATTGAACAAGTTAAAATATTTAAATATCTTGGTATAGTTTTCCATGCTTCGGGAGACCGTCAGGCCCACTTGAACTATGCTATACAGAATGCACAACAATCGGCCAACTCAATTAGATCTTTTTACTTCACGAACGGCGCTGCAAATATACCTGCTGCCATTAAACTCTTCGCAGCTAAATTACACCCACAGCTTATGTATGGTGCACAATTGGGCCCTTTTTGCAATTTTTCACCTCTGGAGGCCATACAGATGAAATTTCTTAGATCCATATTCCAGGTCCCAAACAGTGTTTCAAATGCCGCTATTAGACAGGAGGCAGGCCTTTATACTTTGGAATCGGTTTATTGGAAATGTATTTTCCTATTCTGGTTAAAATTGAAGTTCTTACAAGGGGGATTAGTCCCTCTCACTATGACCGACTCCTTTGATTCGAAATGGAAACGGTTGCTCAAAATAAAATCTCAACTTTATGGGATTCCACTTGAAGAACTTGTTAGGATGAGCTTTACCACAGCTATGAAGGTCATTAAACAGCGAATAATCGATACTGACCTACAGGTTGAAGCCTCCAAAATACCAAGAGGTTTGTATATAGGTAACCAGCTCTTCAATCTTAAGCCCGCTGATTACCTAAGTAACATAACATTTCCTAAATTTAGGCGTGCCTTGACTCTCACACATCTTAATGTTCTTCCAACAGCTATTCTTAAGGGAAGGTTCAAGGGGACTCCTTACGCGTCGCGCCTCTGCCCTTGTGGCTCAGGTGCTATTGAGTCTACTGCACATTTTATTCTTTACTGTGACCTCTACAGGGATGCCCATTTAGATTTTATTTCACCCTGGTTGAAGTCTTTTCCTGGCCATTCAGATGACTTTTATCTTGATTTATTATTGTCTAAATTTGATATTATGAGTACTAATTCTGTGGCCAAGTTTTGTTATATTGCATGCAAGTTGCATATTGCCATTTTATGATGTCTTTTTCTTTTGTTTTTTTGTTCTGGTCGTTGATCAAAATAAAAGCTGATAGCACCTTGACAGAACATAGAACAGCCCTGCTGGATCAGGCCCATGGCCCATCTAGTCCAGCATCCTGTTTCACACAGTGGCCCACCAGATGCTACTGGAAGCCCACGGGCAGTTGCTGAGGGCATGCCCTTCCTCCTGCTGTTACTCCCCTGAAACTGGTATTGAGAGGCATCCTGCCTTTGAGGCTGGAGGTGGCCTATAGCCCTCCGACTAGTAGCAGTTGATAGACCTCTCCTCCATAAAGTTATCCAGACCCCTCTTAAAGCCATCCAGGTTGTTGGCTGTCACCACATCTTGTGGCAGAGAACATTGAGTCTACACTTTCAGTGAGCTCTCCACCATGACCCCCAGATCTCTCTCCTGGTCAGTCACCGACAGCTCAGATCCCATCAATGTATACTTGAAGTTGGAGTTTTTCGTCCCATTGTGCATCACTTTATACTTGCCAACACTGAACCGTTGTCGCCCATTTTCCCAGTTTAGAGAGATGCTTTTGGAGCTCCTCAAAATCTGTTTTGGATTTCACTACCCTAAATAGTTTGGCGTCATCTGCAAATTTGGCCACCTCGCTGCTTATCCCTGCTTCTAGATCATTTATGAATAACTTTAATAGCACCGGTCTTAGTACAGATCTCTGGGGGACCCCACTTCTTACTTCCCTCCATTGTGAAAATTCTCCATTTATACCTACCCTCTGTTTCCTGTCTTTCAACCAATTAGCAGTCCACGCATGTACTTGTCGCCTTATCCCATGACTGCTAAGTTTCCTCAAGAGTCTTCAATGAGGAACTTTGTCGAACGCTTTTTGGAAGTCCAGGTATACTATGTCAACCAATTCACCTTTATCCATACACTTGTTGACACTCTCAAAGAACTCCAAAAGGTTGGTGAAACAAGATTTCCCTTTGCAGAAGCTATGCTGGTTCACTCGCAGCAGGGCCTGTTCTTCTATGTGCTTTACAATTTTTTCCTTGATGATGCTTTCCAACAATTTGCCTGGAACAGACATTAAGCTAACCGGCCTTTAATTTCCCGGATTCCCCCTGGATCTCTTTTTAAATATCGGTGTTACATTGGCTACTTTCCAGTCCTCTGGTACAGAGCCTGATTTTAGGGATAAGTTATCTATTTTTGCAAGGAGGTTGGCAATTTGCCATTTGAACTCTTTCAGGACTCTTGGATGGGTGCCATCCGGCCCTGGCAATTTACTAGTTTTCAGTTTTTCCAGACAATTTAGAACATCATCTCTTATCACTTCTATCTGACTCAGTTATTTAGCCTCTATCTTCAAAGAGCCTGGTTCAGGAACAGGTATATGCTCAGTATCCTCTGCCATGCAAAGAACTCATTTAGCTTCTCTGCAACCTCCATATCCTCCTTCACTCCCTCATTGTCTAACGGTCCAACAGCCTCCCTGATAGGTTTCTTGCTTCTTATGTACTTATGATTTTAGCTAAACGTTCCTCAAACTCTCTTTTTACCTCCCCTTATTGTCACCTTGCATTTCATTTGCCAGAGTTTGTGTCCCTTTCTGTTCTCTTTATTTGGACAGGCCTTCTAATTTCGGAATTAAGTCTTCTTCTCCTTTATGGCTTCCTTGACTTTACCTGTTAACCATGCTGCCACTTTCCTGGACTTAGTGATACTTTTCCTCCTTTTGGGTATACTTGCTAACTGGGCTTCTAGTATTGTGGTTTTGAGTAAACTCCATGCATTCTGGAGCGAAGTGACTCTCCTGATTTTCTGGTGGCTCCCACGATCAGGCAAAATTGGACTAGGCTCCCATAGGCCGATTTTGCCTGATTGTGGGAATCGCTCCAACTTCTTAAAGCAAGATGGTTACAAGGTTTCAGTGTAAAGAAGCATATTTGTTCCAGAGTGTTGTTAAAATTCTTAATTTACAACTTACAGAGATGGTAGTTTTTCTCAGATAACAGACAGTTGTAGTTCGTTCGTTGTCCCCCCTCCCCTTGGCATTGAGGTGGCTTGCTTAGATATTTTCTTTCTGATCTGTCTCCTTTCTGAGAACTCTTAAGTCTTTACACAGGCAATGGCTTTCTTACAGAGAGAGCTGATTTACCCCCTGCCTCTACTTAAGCCCTACTTCTCTCATTCTAGGACAGTATACCTTTTTTTCTGGACAGTACACCTTTTTTCCTCCAAGCCTCCCCTCTTAACCATCTGACCAACTATCCTTCAACTGATCTTTAACAACTTTTCTCTGTCTTCTCTCTCTAAGCAGGATTTCTCTGTCCTTCCTGCAGTGGTCTCACTGTTGCTTCAGCATCCCTAGCAGTTAAGCTCCCCTAACCTTTGACCTCCTACCTATAGTTTCAGTAACAATTTACACTTTATTTCTTTATTTTATTAGATTTTTATACTGCCTTTCATTAAAATAATCTCAATCAGTGTTCCCTTTAATTTTTTTCATCAGTGAGCGGAATGAGTTTTGTTCTGGGCAACAGTATCAAGGCAGTGTGTGCACTAGGAGTGTGCATGGTTCGGTCCGGCACAATTCAAAAGACCGCCGGACCGGTCCGGAGGTCCAGCAGTCCGGATGGGCGGGGGACTGTTGCTTTAAGCGGGGGGGGGGTGGTGGTAGTACTTACACACACACACACCCGCCGCTCTTCCCCCTCTGCTGCTGTGTCATTTGAAAAATCTTCTTGGGGTGGCAGAGTTCCTCTGCCGCCCCTGCCCCCATCATTGTTTGTAAAGCCTTCAAAGAGACGAGCGTGCGCGCCGCGCAGGCGCATACATGCCACTAGTGCTCGTCTCTTTGAAGGCTTTACAAACAACGATGGGGGCAGGGGCGGCAGAGGAACTCTGCCGCCCCAAGAAGATTTTTCAAATGACACAGCAGCGGAGGGGGAAGAGCGGCGGCGGGGGGGGAAGTACTACCCCCCCCCGCTTAAAGCAACAGCCCCCCCCATGCCGGACCGGGGGTGCACCAGAACATGCACACCCCTAGTGTGCACATGTGCATTATTACGTGCCACTATACATGCCCCCCCCCGTAAATATGGAAGGAAAGAAGTGTACTTTACCATTCTATTTATCTACTGTTTTAAAAGCAATTGTATTTGCCATTGGATGTTAAAAGTGGCCTATAACATAATCATAATAATCTAAACTAAAAATGGTCTAAGTTTTGTTTATTTAAATTTGAGTTAATCCTTGCCAAACATAAATTCAAGTAGCTGGGGGCAAGGGCGGAGTCATAATTCTGTGAACTTTAAATATTCAACACAATTCCAGAACTAACAAAAAAGAGTCCTATGGCACTTTGAAGACTAACAAACATAACGTACACTTTCATCAGATGCATGAATAGCTGTGTGTGTGTGAGTAATATATACACTAAAAATATTTATATATTGCTTTTCAACCAAAGGAAATTCTCAATCATTTACATAGTAAAAGGTATGAGAAAATAGTTCACTGTCCCAAAAGCAGAGGTGACCAGTGAGAGGTACCTTTTTAAAAGACATTACCCTTCATACGCCAGCACCTGGTGCTGAGATCAGCGGCACCCCACCCATCATCCCGCGCAGCCACTGCCCCACCTGCAGCACTCATCTGGCCTGGGGGAGTATGAAAGGCAATGTCTTTTATAGGTACCTTTCAGTGCCCTCACTGGCCACCTCTGCCCAAAAGGATTCACAGAAGCTATTCACATGAGCAGCAGGAACCGGGCTAAGGGAGCCCAGCCTGGTTCCTGCTGCTTGTGTGCAGCACTGGGAGCCGCGCGGCTCTCAGTGGCAGCGTGGTGGCAAGCCCGCTTATGGAGCCCACCATTTAACCCAGATTTTGGATGTGAGAGCCCCCCAAAACCATGTTAAAGGATCGTGTGTCACCGTGGGAGGCTCCCCAAAAGGGATCGTGTGTCTCCCATGCAGTAGGCTACAATAGGCCTGCTGGTGTCAGGATGCTCCCCAAATGGGACTTCCAGGGGCCAGGAGGCCGCCGAATCCCGCTGCCCCCACCCCACCGGCTCCATGATGGAGCCGGTAATCATCGGGGCAGCCAATCTGGCCACCTAGGGAGGGCTGCCTGATTGTCTGCGGGGAGAGTGGGTTAAGCCCACTCTCCTTGCAAACCCCCTGTAGGCTCTTCACACTGCTCATGTGAAGAGCCTCACAATCTCTCTCTCCCTCCCTCCCTCCCTCCCTCCATACACACACACACACACACACACACACACACACTCTGCCAGCAACAGCAGCTTACTGGAGAGGGGCTATGCTGAGTTGAATAGAGACAATAGTGCTTAATCTGCTAAATTTTAAAGAGCTACCATTTAAAAAACCTGCCTCTGGGCCCAGTTAGCAGCAGTTTTAACTCTAATGTGAAACCTAGTTGCATCAGAGGCGGCCTGTGAACTCACTTCCAGAGGGGCGGCAAGCGGCTTCTTTAATTGTAAATGGAGCCGGTGCTCTGTGCTGCCCAGCAGCCCCCGTGGCGGGGAATCGCCTCCTCCACTCACCTGGCCACTGGTGGGGGCTCGCCTCCGTGGGAGCCAGGTGAGTGGTGGAGGTGATTCCCCGCCACGGGGGCTGCTGGATGGCTCAGAGCACTGGCTGTGTTTACACTTAAAGAAGCTGCCCACTGCCCCCCCCCCACCGGAGGCGTGTTCACGAGCCGCATCTGAGTTGCATGACAAGTTTTAAAATGATCAAGATAAGCATGGTAACAATTCACAACAGCAGAATTCTTATCATGAGGATTCTGATAAGTACAAAATCTTTGACTGTCTTGTTAAGAAACCACCTCAGACTGGCCAGGTGTCTGGAAAGATTGTGATTGACAAATACCTTCTTCCTGAGCTAATATGTAAATAAAAATGTTCTTAATGACACAAATGTGAATAAAACTGAACGTGTTAACAGTTATTTATTTACGTATTTTATCGCATTTCCATACTGTCTGCCATGTGCATCCCTAGGTGGTGTGTACATAAGTTAAAATGCAACAAATATAAAAACCAGGATAAAATGATCAAAACAGTTATGATATAAAACTAATTAAAAGCCTGAGGAAACAGGTGCATCTTGAGAAGGAATTCATAGCCTGGCTTGACAGTCCTGCCTCTGTTGCTTGTGTTGCAGGTTGGAGGTTCAAGGAGGAGGAGGAGACTGTGCTTTTCTGAGCACCGATATTGCCATTGCCTCCCTTTGCCACATACCAAGAAATTGGATCTGTAGTCAGCCCGATGCTTATGCCAGGAATAAGAACACTACAGGAAGAGAGTGACACACCAAGGGAGTTTGCCACAATGTGGCCTTTTACCTCTAGCTGGAATGGCAGCAGAGTCGTTGTGGATATTAAATTAAAACTTCACACAGGAGCTCTATTTGAGAGGCATCATTCCCTCTGGACTTGTTCAGTCGGAGATGGTTGCTACTTCCAACAGTTGCCACAGTGTCTTGACTTAGATTGAGAAAGCAACTTTCTTACATATCCATCGAGATAAAGAATCACAAGAGTCAAAGTTAACCTTATCAGCTTTTAGCAACCCACAGCTATTCTCAGCAGCAGGGCCCACTACAGAAAATCTGAAACACAAAGGAAATTCTTTAGAAAAGAGAAGAGAAGCTCTTTAGTCTGAATTAGATTGCTGTTTTCATTCTTGTGTCAAACCTTTTCCCCTGCTGCATGCGGGAAAGTTCTGGATTTTCACTTGGGATGGACAGCATCCAACCACAACTCATCCTCTCTAATAAAACGCTTGGTGTCCGTCCGTGGACGGACACCAAGCGTGTGTCCGTGCCTCCCTGCCCTGTTCTGCGCCTGCGCGAAGCGCAGGCGCAGAACAGGGCAAGGGAGACACGCTCGCCGGCACCCGGCAGCCATCTTGGGCAGCCAGAAGCGGCCGCCCCGAAGAAGCCGGAGAGGAGGCGGCGGGAAAGTGACCGAGGCGGCGACAGAGCCGCCGCCTCGGCCAAAATAGATGGAGGCCGGGGGCGGAGCGGAGGCCATGTAACCTTAAAAAAAAATTTACTCCCGCGGCCGCCGCCGCCGACCGCCCACCCTCCCTCCCAGCTGCCGAGTCCCCCTTACCCTGGCCGACTGCTGTCGGCCGTAGACAGCCCTCAATTTAAGAGGCAGAGAGGAGCTCGCAAAGCAGAGCTCCTCTCTGTGCAAAGCCTCTTGCCGAACTGCCGCTTTGGCAGATTGATTAATTTATACAGATAAGTGACTGGCCCAGAGTCTTCCACTAAGTTTCATGGCTGAAATGGGATTTGAACTTGGGTTCGCATAGGATACCCACTGCTGACTAGGCATAGGGTTCACATAATACTGCTGCTGTTCAAATGTATGAACTGTTGGGTACAAAGACAATGCAAGCCCTGGAAATCAACACAGCAAAAGCTGGAGATGCAATAAGCTGTATTGAAAACAAGTCCTATGTTTGTATTAGCATCAGTCTAAAATTGGGAAGTGGAAGAAATGTTCTCAGTATGTCCACATCGTGAACCAATGGGAAGATGGATATATAAAGCATGCAATGACTACTGAACTCCTAAGAACTTGGCCACTATCCTCCCAACTCTGCTGGAGCCATAAGCTTGACTGATCATCTTGGTTTTGAAAAGGAATGCTGATTTATTAGAAATTGCCCTGCCTGGAAATATGGGCAAAGCTCTCCCAACATTCAATTGCTATCAAAATCCAGCTTGTTCCACATTTCATACAGTGACGTGCCCATTCCTGAAAACCATCTGAGGAGTCTTATGTAGAATCACCAGTTTCTGACATGAAGAAAATAGCACTTTTTCGTTTAACAATTCCATAGCAGCAAGAGATTACTCAGGAGCAGTGACTCCTGTCTTCTGGGGTGGCCCAAGGTATTGTGGCACCTGAGGGGAGGCACAAAATGTTGCCTGGTGCTATGCTGCTGGTTGGAGTCAGCCCCCTTTCAAAACTAACCCTGTACGCTTTGAAAGTGCAGGGGGGGGCAGGGAGAAGGGACATTGCTAACAGCCTCCAGTTCTCTCCTGCTTCTTGAAACCTTTGCAAGGAAGGCGAGAAAAGCAGTTCCTTGCAAAGTTTGCCAGGTTCAGAGCTGCTTTGATGGTGACACAGTAGGGGCAATTTGCCACCCTGCTGGTGTTCTAATAATGTGCTACTGAGGTGACTAGCTCACCTTGCTTCATGAAAGGACCACCTCACCTATCCTGAGGAATGTGGTCCAGCAGCTGTGAAGCAGACCTAAAGTCAATTAAGGCCAGTGAGGGACTTGGATGGTTGCAATGCACGCAAGAGTCACTTTCCCTGAATGTAGCTTCATTCTGTGGCAGATAAAGACCTCAGCACACCTGTGGCAGAGTGCTGAATGCCACCCCATCTCTCTCTCATCATGTGCACACATCTCCACTTCAGGTTTTGGTGTTTTTTTTGCAGTTGCAATAGCTGCCACTGCTTGACTATGTGGGTGCTTGCACACTTATCCACCTCCTCCTCCATGGTGGCAATCACCACTGCAGCCGTTTTGACTCTGTGCATGTCCTCCTTTGCACACTGAGCTTGTAATGAAAAAGAGGGAGAGAACGGAAGAATAGAGAGGTGAGTTGAATCCGGAGATGCTCTATATAGCATACTGAGTACTCTAGTCGCCTCTAGGGATGTGCACAAAACTGGTTCGCCCAGTTCGGTTCGGATCCGAACCAGATCCGAACCAGGAGGGGGTGGTTCGGTTTTGGTTTTGTCCGAACCACCCCCTGGTTCGGTTCGGATCCAAACCGGACTGGTTCGGATCTCGAAAAGTAGCTAGGATGGTAGCTGGCACCCGGGGGTACCTGTCACCCAAACCCCAAAGCAATTGGACACTCGTACAATTTTTTATGAATTTTTGAAAAATATATTTATTTTTTTCTCATAGGATATAATGGGATTCGAACCAGACCATTATTCCTTATTGTGGAGCACCCATGGGTGCCAAAAACCATGCAAACCCTGAAGCAATCGGACACCCCTATGATTTTTTATGAATATTTGAAATATTTTTAATTATTTTTCACATAGAGTATAATGGGACCCGAACCAGTCCATATCCCCTATTGTGGAGCACCTAGGGACACAAAAGCAGGGTGGGTGGTAGACATATAGGGGTGCCTACCACCCAAAAAATCCCAAGGCAATTGGACACTCCTCTGATTATTGGTGAATTGTTAAAGTATTTTTGAATTCCTCATAGAGAATAATGAGGATTGCAGCAAATGTATAGCTTCACATCGGGGGGAAAGGGGTGTCGTAGAGTGGAGTGTGGTGGGTGGTAGTTCCTAGGGTGGGCAAGGAAGCTACCTGAATTATTTGAAAGGAATTGGGCAAAGGGGTGATTTTTGGTTAATTGTTGAAGTTTACATGTCTTTAAGGTTTTCCCCCATTAGATATAATGAAGATATAATGAAATGTGTATCGCTTCACGTCGGGGGAAAAGGGGTGGCCTAGAGTGGTGTGGGGTTGGTGGTAGTGCCGGTTAGGGGCAGGGAAGCTACCTGAATTTTTTCAAAGGATTTGGGCAGAGGGCTGATTTTTGGTTAATTGTTGAAGTTTACGCGTCTTTAAGGTTTTTCCTCATAATAAGTTATAATGGAGCTTTCAGCAGCCCCATAACTGCAATTGGGGGGCTCTGGGGTGGCCCAGAGTGAGTGGTAGTATAGTGCACATAGGGTGCCAACCACCCCCATGGGTTTCTAACCCATGGGGTACAGGGTTCTCTTGTTTCTGAGGTATTGGGTGTGGATTCTATGATAGCATATTAGAGTGGATTCATGGTGTCTCATTGAAAATCTCATTTGCTATCATAGAATCCACACTCAATACCTCAGAAACAAGAGAACCCTGTACCCCATGGGTTAGAAACTGATGTCTCATCACTTCTAATCAATGTTCAGTTGTACTCCCTGTATGGTAACCACAGGTAAAAACCAATCTGGGCTCATCTGGCTGTTTTGGTGATTATATATTCTTGGGCTGATTATAATCCCAGGGCATCGACAATTCATATTAATTAAAGATTAAGATGTTGATCAGCAGTTATTCAGACCCAGAATCTGTTAACAATTCCAGGGTGTATCCCTGTAACTTCTGAAGTATGTATGCCACAGAGAAGTTAATGAGCCCTTTCTCATGTTCAGAGAAAGGGCTCAAAGGAGTGAGGGGAGAAATCCTCAAAATGCTTTCCTCTCTCCCTTGCTAAGTGAGTGGATCACTCGCCCAGATGATTTGTGGCTCCTGCTGCACCATCGAGTTTCTGGGGCCAGGAGTCCCCACAACTTCCATAATGCACCATGCGAGTGTGCAGTGCATTATGGGGAGCCTCCCAAAGCTGGTCAGGTGGCTACTTGCGTGTAGATGCTGTGCAAAGCCGGGCAGAGCAGCGCAGCACCAACACACTATCCATTAGCCCAGGTTTCAGAGCAGGGCGCTCCTGGCAATTCACACGCGACGGCAAAACTGGGCTGGGCTTTCCTAGCCCGGTTTTGCCTGTGCATGTGAACAGAACCACAACTGGCATCCACATACCTCAGACTAGTACAGGATAAAATTAAAAGCCTCCAAGCAGACATGAGCTACCAACATGGGCCACTGTCATTCACCAGCCAAAAAATAAAATTCGTATGAGTGATTAACTCAGGAGTAAGTTGGTTCAGTCCACACTAGTGGGATCTTTTGGACTTGCATAGCAATCATAGCTTTATTGCAGAAATTAAGCGTAAAAACTATGTCCATCCAGAGGTACTCACAGTTCTTCCTTGAAAGGGGATTGATCCACCCACTCCAAGGTCTGCCCTTCACCCTGCTTGGCAGTAAGACCCAACCAATAACTTGTCTGGGTTGTTGTGATGATGTTCTTTATGAATGTCTATAATGGAACAGACAAGTAAGAAGTAAAGTGTGCCATCAAGTTGGTGTCGATTCCTGGCAACCACAGAGCCCTGAGCCCTAGTCAAATGCTATGTTCTATGCACATACTATCAGCGTGCACATAAAGATATTCTGTACACTCATACAATTATTCACGCATTATGTTTAACACATGGAGAGTAATACACTTCCTATCTGTACTCTGCATAGAGTAGCACACTTTGTCTCTGCATCCTGCATTTGAGAGGGCTGTATCCAGGTTCACTTTTAAAATGAATGCATGTACAGTCATGTATTCGTATTCACACAAAAACATGCACATTTCTGAACAGGGCTAAGAATGTTCCCATTGTAAGCAGCCTCTGCTGAGCTCCAACAAGTGCATTTGTACTGAGCCTTTCATTGTCCCAGAGACTGATCCTCTACTGTCTTCAGTCATCTTTCCAGGGCGGTACTGAATACCTGATGACCAAGAGGCAGCCCGGTTTTCTCCTGGCTCATGTGAATGTCTTACAGCAGTTCCTTTGGCTGATCGCCCTGCCTCCAAGCAGGCTCCTCTCTGTACACCACCCCCTCACTGTCCAAATAATGGTTGGTTAATGTCCCAGTACTTCTAGGCTTTCCAGTTTTAGTTGGAACTATTGCAATGCTTAACCAGCAAACCAATCAGTGTAGGACATCAGACAACTCCCATGTGTACCCCTCTTGTGTAATAAGCACCTGGGCATCATCAGGCTCCATTTACTGAACAGCTGTTTCCTGATTGCATCCTAACTGGTTCAGTCATGAATCTCTGCTTTAACCAATGTCTCCTTTTGGAGGCTAGATTTTACTCAACAGTAGGGATGTGCCATCGAACTGGTCCAGCTCGAGAACCCCCCCCACATCCAGCTCGGGGGTTCTAACTGATTTTGTAAAGAATGACTCACCAGTGGATCCAGCAGCCTTGGGGGGTGCTGGTGCTGGTGTGGCCGCAGGGGGTCTCTGCAGTCTCCCTCTCCCCTGCCAGCCTCACCTGGTCTCCTAAGGGCTGTTGTAGCCCATTTGGGGCCGTTCCCTCCCTTTCCCCAGTGGTGACGGCCATTTTGGAGGCCACTGAGCATGTGCCCTGGCCATTTGCATGGCCTGGGTCATGAAAAGGGGCTGAAACAGCCCTTAGAGGACCAGAGGGAGGCCAGCAGGGGGAGAGGGAGACTGGAGACACCCCTGCGTCTGTTAGAACCCCCAACAATCCCCCACAAGTGCACCAGCACCCCTCAAGGCTGCCGGACCCGCCAGTGAGTCACTCGAAACAAACAGATACACACTCACCTGGTTCTGTTTGAGTCTACTTTGGACTCAAACTGAACCCAGCAAACCAATTTTGTGCACACCCCTACTCAACAGTGAATAAAGCAGTCTCTAAAGCAGTCTACTTGATTATGGAATTAAGTACCACCAGGATTTAGCCTTAACCTGCTTTTCTCTCATAATTTAACTTACACTATTGGTGCTTTGGGTGTTTATTTGTACCCCAATAGGATTTTCACATTCAGTGGGAGTTGAATTGTGCCCAAATTAAAAACTGAGATAGATCATGGGGTGCATTTCTTCCTGGAACATATTTTTATTCATAGAAAATAATCGGCACCTGGTGCCTGGCTACATTTCTTTATATGTTGTGTAACAAAGTGCTGGTTACAATGTCTTTAAAAAGGCAAAGTCACAGAACCACTAACTTGCAAGTTTTTGCAAGAGAAATGCCCCTGGAGTAATGATTTACTTCTGGAGTAAAGATTTATTCCTAAACTCTAGTCTGGGTTTCAGTTGATTTTAACACAAATTCAGTGGCGTTTAATTTGGTTTGTATGCTGCTAGGATCATATGCTTATTAGTTTGCATTTTTCTTTGGATGCTTTCATGACTAAGCACCAATGAAATCAATGAGATAAACTAATCATGACTAAGTAGCCTGGATGCTGCCCTCTGTTCTCCACTTGAAAATCCATTTGGGTTGTACAGGAGAATATCAAGCCTCAAATACATACACATTCTCCTGGTTTTCTACTTCTCAGCACATAGAGCCTGATTACCAATTGATGAATTAATACGAATTGCTCTCGGGAGCTGGTTCAGACGCTGACCTGGCTGAAAATCCTTTTAGTGCAGTAAAGGATTGAGCACATGCCCTCCATCCTTTGTGTGTGTGTAAAGGAATCATGCCCATAGATGGAGCTGATCGAACCTTTCTCCCTTTTCTGAGGGATAAGGATGTTGTGAATCAGGCCAATATGTAGAGCACCCTGATCACACTTTACCTTATTTGTGCACTGGGGGAAGGCAGACAGAGCGGCATGCAACTGGTATCCCACCATTCAAAGAGGATTGTTGATTAGATGAGTGTGTGTACAAACAATATAATTGTGTGACCACTACAACCAATCAGTTTTCATGGATGTTAAACTCATGCAGTCCTTATCCAATTATAGTCATGTTCATCTACACACACATAACAATTTAGTGGCCTTTGATATAGATACCTACCCACCCCATCCTCCTCCTGAAACTTAGCCAGCCAGTTCAATGAGGATTGGATAAGCATCACAGTGCTATGTGTTGTGGACATTTACCCAGATGACCATCTAGTATTGCATTTTCTACATATGTGGAAACATGCTTCCACATCCTTGCTGTATGTTTTTATGGGGTGCGGGTCTAGGCTTTGCTTCATCAGATGCCCTATAGCTGGACTTTTCTCATAGGTCTTTCTTTTACCATCTCCTCCTGGTTCTGAATCACAAGCAGGGTGGAGTTATTTGCTCTGCAGGCATCTTGGCACTTTCTCCAGATTTTTTTTCCTTCAGAGAACCAGTAGCAGTTGTCCCTGTGCAACCTCCAGTTCCCTGGGCATATTTTGCAGTCCTGGGCATCCTCTGGAGGGAGAAATAGAAGGAGATGAAAACCGACAGGCATAGTATTTCCTTACACTGGGCTGCATTTTTTTAACCCCCACCCTCCATAGAGTAATTATTGCAAGGAATACAGTGTCACACTGCAAAGAGAAACTTTGTATTTTTACTAGTAAAAGAGCTTGCAGTTTACAATCCCAACATTAACAGTTTGCAAGCCGGTCTCCAGGGGGCATCTGTGACTATAGTCTTTGTGTAATTCAAAGAGGGACCGTTTCCCATTGTTTTCAATGGGAGAGATTTCCGGGAAAATAGTGACCTTTTCCAGGGCTTTGGATTTATTTGGTGATCTGGGAAAGGTCTGGAACCCACCTGAAAAATGGCATGTCTCTATCAATTGTGGTTTGGTCTGAGAGTTTCACGTCCGAGAGTGAGTAGGGCCAAAGCAGCCTTATATTACAGATGCCGTCAAATCCCACTCCTACTCCAAAGAGCTCTGTGATGTTCTGTATTTTTTCAGTATTGGTTATTTACAGTTGTATCTATGTATTTTAAATCTTACTGATTTAAAGTCATGAATGTGAGTGTGTGTGTGTTTTAAGGCAATGAAAGTATGTGCTGGAGGTAAAGGGTTAAAGGAGTTCTGAGTGCCAAGGAGAAGCTGCAGTGCAGCAGTGAGACCCCTGCAGTTCAACTCAGGCCACAAAGAAGCAGGAGGCAGGCCCAGTCCTGCTGAAGTGGCTGCAAAGATAGGATTATAGAGTGTGCTTTGCAGAGTGGCACATTCACAGGTGGCAGCCCCTGTAGCCACAGCTAGTTTCTGCTAGTTCCTGGTAGCTCCTAGAAATAGTAAGTGGATCCACACGACCAGAAGAGCAAGGTAGGAGAGTTGTCTCCTCCTCCAACCTTGGTTAAGAGCAGGGTACAAAAAGCTGGGCTACCCTGCTTTGAGCAACCTGGATTGGAGGGATTTTTGTGAGTTCGCACACCATGCAAACCAGGTTCAAGGCCTCCTACCCTGATATTGATGGTTGTGTGGACAGGCCTATTGTCTGGCAGTTGATAGCCTAGTCTGTATTTCAGGCGCTTTCCTTTGGAGGAGGAAGAAAGAACATCAGAGGGTCTCAGTGGCTGGCTGATGAAGAAGATGCCTGCTGATAAAGGCAGACTCTCCATTTATTCCCAAGTCATAGTCTGTGTGAAGATTCTGATGTTGAAGAACCTGGGTGGGGGAGGGAAGGGCAGTGCAACAGGGAGGTGCCATTCTGACTTCGCTAATCCTCCAAAACAAGGGAGATGAAAGCTGTGCCTTTGCATTTCCCTCGCACTACCAGGGAATATCCCAGGGTAGCAGAGGGGTGCACAGAGGTGCTACGCCTCCCCTGCTCAGTCAGAGATGCTATTAAAGGATGAAGAAATTGACATTAGAAAACATGCACCAGAGGGCACAGTTCCTATAAACCCAATCCTGCTTCCCATTTTTTCCACAAGGGCAGTCCTCTTTTGTTACCAAAAGGATTTGAGAAAGAGGTAATTCAGTTCAGAAGGGAAACTGAACTCTATCTATCTCCAGTGCTTTTTAACATCTACATGAAACCACTAGGAGAGATCCAATTCCGGGTCCAATTCACGGTATTGTTTTTGACCTTTAAAGCCCTAAATGGTTTGGGCTCTGGATACCCGAGGGACCACCTGCTCCCAAGGGTTTCTGCCTGCTCGACGAGGTCATGGTGGGTGGGGGCTGCTCTGTGTGCCAACAATGAGGGAGTCTTGCCTGTTATGCACATGGGACAGAGCCTTCTCAGTCATTGCCCCCAGACATTAGAATGCTCTCCCAGTGGGCATCTGCTTCCCAGTCTCCATCACAGTTTTTAGAAAGCAAGTAAAATCTTGGCTTTTTACCCAGGCTTTTAAATGAGTTTTGGTTTGCTGCTGCTTTGCATCTTATGGTTGTATTGTACATATTTTTTAAAACTTGTAGTTAGATTTGTATTTTTATATTCCATTTTAATTCTTATTGTGTAGTTTTTATGATTTTATATTGTTTAAAATGTTTTGTAAACTGCCCTGAGATTATTTTAATGAAAGGCAGTATAAAAATGTAAATCATCAGGGGATTTGGTGCAGGCTGTTATCTCTATGCTGTTGATACCCAAATCTATTTCTGCACGTTAATTTCATCAAGAAATGGCCTAAATTTCTGCCTGGAGGTGGTAATGGGCTGGCTGAGGGATAATAAACTGAGGCTGAATCCAAGCAAGATGGAGGTACTCATTGTGGGAAGTCAGAACGTAGGAAGTGGCTTAGATCTGCTTGTTCTGGATGGAGTTATATTCCCCATGGAAAGTATAGGTACATAGTCTGGGAGTACTTCTGGACCCAAACCT
The DNA here is from genome assembly GCF_027244095.1 of Hemicordylus capensis. Taxonomy (NCBI): domain Eukaryota; kingdom Metazoa; phylum Chordata; class Lepidosauria; order Squamata; family Cordylidae; genus Hemicordylus; species Hemicordylus capensis. The sequence goes on along the minus strand of NC_069658.1, from coordinate 260,141,052 downwards.
CTCCCTCATTTCTCTGGTCGAGGCAGTGGCCAGGAGGGCTTTTTAGCAGCTTTGGCTGATATACCAGTTAAGTCCATTTCTGGAGATAAACAGCATTTAAAAAGTGGTGCATATGCTAGTAACATCCAGACTTGACTACTGCAATGCAATCTGTGTTGGGCTGCCTTTGAACAAAGTTCAGAAACTGCAGCTGGTATGGAATGCAACAGCCAGTTTGGTCTCTGGGGTTATCCAAATAGATCATGTTACACCCATTTAAAAAGAACTACATTGGCTGCCAGTAAGTTTCTGATTGAAATACAAAGTGCTGGTTATTACCTATAAACCCCTGAACAGGTATTTAAGAGAATGCTTTCTTCTTCATGAACCCCACCACCTATTAAGATCATCTGGGCAGATCTAGTTGCAGTTACCTACAGCTTGGTGACATGAAACAGGCCTTTTCTAGGGTTGCTCTGGGACTTTGGAATGTGTTTCTTAATGAAATTAGAGCTTCCCCTTCTCTGGATGTCTTTAAGAGGAACCTGAAGACATACCTGTTTAGTCAGGCTTTTAGTTTATAGTTGTAAACTTTTAGGTTTTAGAGTTTGTATCTGTATTTTGAACTGTTTTAATTGTGTTAATGTCTTAATTGTGAACTGCCCAGGGACTTGCATATGGGGTGGTATAAAAAGTGTTAAAATAAATAAATAAATTATTGCTGATTTTGGCAGGTGACCATTAGAAAAGGGGTTTTTGAACTGACAAGTAATTGTGGTTGCTACCTCTCTCTTTCTTCTTTTTACCAGCCATTCTGCTGTGCTTTTAATTAGAAAACTAATATAATGAAATTGCACACATGGAGTTTTATGCATCATGTTTCCTCCATGCCAGGAAAAGTATGGCCAGAAGACAAGCTGACATTCCTACAGGTATGTGAACCAAAAACATAAGAACAGCCCAGCTGGGTCAGGCCCAAAGCCTATCTAGTCCAACATTCTGTTTCACACAGAGGCTCATCAGATGCCTCTGAGATGCCCCACCAGATGCTTCTTGCCCACAGGCAAGAGGTGAGGGAATGCCTTCTCTCTTGCTGTTGCTCCCCTGCAACTGGTATTTAGAGGTATCTTACCTCTGAGGCTGGAGGTTGTCTATACAAAAAGCCTGATGCATAGCAGGAATACAAAGTGATGTGAATCAGCATATCTATGTATATGAGGCAACTGGAGCCATTAACTGTCCCCCTGAAAGTGTTCCATATTTCTGTCCCTGTTTTGGCCCCAAAGTTATGTAGAAAGTGAGCAGACAAGTCTCTCAATCCACCATCACCATGACACATCTTTCACAGTTCTTTCTCATGCAACTATTTGGGTGACCACTTGAGGTGACATCTGCTGACAGTGGCAGACATACTGCGTAATGCTAGAATAACGCCGTATAATCTTGTGTTTATTCAAGAGCATTCTTGTGCAAATGCAAAAATTGTACAATGTAGTTGTGTGGTAGTGTGTCCATTAGAAATGGTGAGTGCACTATCACATAACCACGCACAAATTTTGTGTTTATGCAAATGCAGGCTTACACAATTGCACGCTGTTGCTTGAACATTGTGCAGTATGTCGGCCAGTGATTGTTTCTGGCAAAGCAGTACTGACCGACCTTGCTGTTCAGTCCAATCCTCTGGGCTTAGCCCCTTGCAGTCTGAGCAATGGAAGAGTAGAGCTTGCCCCTGCACATCAAACACTTATTTTACTAGAGGATTCAGCAGTCTCCAGAGCCTTGCAGAGCCTTGCTGGTTCAGGCCCAGAGCCTGTCTATCTATCTAAAGAAGAGATATACAAAAAACGGTTGAAAATTACAGAAGAAAATTAAATTATTGGAAAGACCTTGTTAACAAAACTCCAAGGGCATGATCTGTCTCTGCACAGTTGCAGCTATACATGCAGGAAGGTAGTGTTATTGAGTCCAATGGAGCCTTCTCCCACTCCATTTAATGCAGCAGACTTGACATTCCTTAGAATGAGAGGCCGGTGAGAAATGACCCTCCCCTAATGGGATCCTGCTATCCTGTCAGGGTGCCAGCCTGTAGGCTCAGAATGTTCTCTTCACTCCATGTTCAGAAACTGGCCTGCAAGTTATGAGTATACTCCATTCAGTGATGTGGAAGGAAAACCCAAGGAGGAAACATAATGGTCTCCCTGCCCTGCTTGCATACATTAAGCAAGTGAAGCAAAGTTAATTTTCAAGGGCAGTAGTAGAGCTTGAGCTGGCTTTGCTGAGAAGAAGAAGCCTATATCTCTGCAAGGCCTGCATTTTAAAATTTTGTCCTAAATGCTGCTGCAAGAACTTGTCCAGAAGAGGGTGCATGGATACTTAATTGGCTGACAGCTGGATATTGCTGGTACACACACAGATACTAAGCAATATTGTCTGAGTTATGCCCAAGTGGCTGAGGTTACCTGCTGCTGCTTGGTTTTCTGCAGCGTTGCACACAAAATGCTTCAGCTGTGACCGCAGTTCAGAGTCAGGAAGGCATTTGGTCCCATTAATGATATCTGGTGCTCTTTTAATCTGCAAAACTTTAAAGCCCACATCAATATTAATAAACAACAGTTTCAGGATTATGGCTAAGAGCTTAGATTGATATCCTGACCAAATTACTCGGCAGAAGTTCTATTTCTAAATGTTTTAAAATTAATTAATTAATTAATTAATTAATACATTTATATACCGCCCCACACCAAAGTCTCGGGGTGGTTCACAACTATAAAACAACAATACAAATAAATAAAACAATTAAAACTCCAAAAGCATCTTAAAACAAAATCAATTTACAATATTTAAAACTACAAAAGTTAAAAGGCCTGAATCTTGAGTCTTATGTCAACAGGAAGGACATTCCAAAGTCTTGGAGCGACAACTGAGAAGGCCCGTCCCTGAGGGGCTACCAAACGACTTGAAGGTAGCAACAGACAGGCCTCCCCTGACAAACGCAGTGGGCGATGGGGATCGTTCAGAAGAAGACGCTCTCTTAAATACTGTGGGCCTAAGCTGTTTAGGGCTTTATAGGTTATAACCTGTACTTTGTATTTTGCCTGGAAACCTATTGGCAGCCAGTGTAACTCCTGTAATATAGGAATTGAAATTAAGTTCTTCAGAGTAACTTAGTCTAGATGTCAGCCATTGTATTTAATTCCTTTCAATCATATATGCCAGATCTAGAATTGGAGCGAGTGAAATGTATTCTGTTTATCCTTGAATACAAGGGCATCACCAGGATTTCTAAAACATGATGCTTCTCTGCCGCCTCTTCTACTAATACTTACTATCACTACTACTACTACTACTACTACTACTACTACTACTACTATAATATACAAGTATATGTGCTCCAACCTTTTACTTGGCAAATGATGGACAGTCCAGCCACGTAAAACTGTCATACAAGTAGGATATCAAGGGGTGGAGATCACACCTTAATTATATTTGAGACACATTAAGGCTATTCACATGGCCACTAGTGATGTGCAAGCCGGCTTGCTTCAAGCCAGGCTTGACATTGAGCTGGCTCAGTTCAGGCGGTCCAAATTCGGATCGGCCCTCCAAAGGGGAGGGCCTCTCCTATTTCCAACCAGACTGGTCCCCAGTTCAAAGAATTGGCTCATGAGCTGGCTTGGATATATTTGTAATCCTTGAGGATTCCCCTTTACAAGTAAAGGGCATCCCTAATCCTAATGGTAAATGTGGCGGGTGGGGGGCTAGCTAAAGAAAGCAGCCTCTGTCGACCTTCATATTTTAAGAGGAAGTGGCGGAGAAGCAGCAGTGGCGGCACAGTCTCCACCAACCCTCCACCGGCCTCCCAAATCTCAGCCTGGGCCAGCTGTAGCCTGGTTCAGGCCTCTGCACATGCCCAGAGGCCATCAATTGTGAGACCCAAATCGCACAGAGGCCCAAAATGGGCCACAGCCAGCCCAGGTTGTCATTTGGGAAGCTGGCAGGGGGCTTGGAGGAGCCCGCACTGCCACCCCCACTGCCTCCACCACTTCTCCGCTAGGGGTGTGCATGGAACTGCCAACACGGAGACGAGCTCACAGAGACAAGCGTGCGCTTCATGTCTCTGTGACGTGTGCGCGTGCGCGCAAAGGACTGCTGGGAGGTTTTCCCAGCAACGTCGGGGAAGGGGCGGCAGGGAGATATCCTGCCGCCCCAATTACTTTGAACATTACGGCAAGAGAGCGGGAAAGCGGCGGGAGGGGTAAGTAAACCCTCCCACCGCTCTTAAAGGTACCCCCCACCAGACCGGTCCGAGCCCATCCCTATTCTCTGCTGCTTCTAAAGATATGGAGACCAACAGAGGCTGCTTTCTTTAGCTACCCCCCACCGCCTTTACCATTAGGATATGCCCTTTATTTGTAAAGGGGGGTCCTCAAGGATTCCCCTTTACAAGTCTACCCAAGCCAGCCTGTAAACTGGCTCAGGCCTGGTTTGATGGCCAAACTGGACCAGGCTGGGTCAGTTTGAATCCAGTCCAGATTTGAACTGAACTGGTTTGATTCAAATTGAATAGATTCAAACTGCACCACTCCTAACGACAGGGCAGGAAGCCTGGTGGGGAGGGTGGTGCTGGGGGAGGCAGGAATGAACCTATCTCCCCCCCAGATGATCCATGTGTGTTGGTGGATGTACGGACCACATTCCTCTATGAGCTGCTCCAAAGTTGGACTGCCGGGATGCCAAAGCCAGGGCTTGGCTGCTCGTGTGCACAGCCTCACTGTGCTAGTTATTTTAATTCTTCAATACAGAGATGAAAAATAGGTTGCTAATGGTCATTATAAATAGTACAGAATTGTGAAAAATAAGAGAAACTGTACCAATCTGTGTAATTTATTCAGACAACAGAATGGGAGAGAGTGCTAAGGCCGCAAAATAGTCTGATTTTGGCCTGGATCCCTGCTATCTCCATTTAAAGAACCACATGTGGTGGAGCTAAGACATTTCTTCCTGAGACCTCAGACCAGCCATGGCAAATCATAGTTGTGGGCTAGAATATTGATCAATGCTCTGACATCCTACAATAGCAATAGCAATAGCACTTACATTTATATACCGCTCTATAGCCGGAGCTCTCTAAGCGGTTTACAATGATTTTAGCATATTGCCCCCCAACATTCTGGGTACTCATTTTACCGACCTCGGAAGGATGGAAGGCTGAGTCAACCTTGAGCCCCTGGTCAGGATCATGGAAGGCTGAGTCAACCTTGAGCCCCTGGTCAGGATCGAACTTGTAACCTTCTGGTTACAGGGCGGCAGTTTTACCACTGCGCCACCAGGGGCTCATACAAAGCACTGAAAAAGGGTTGCTTTAATTGTGACTCCTTGCTGGCTTGTGCTGTATTCATACACTTCATAAACAAATGTGTACATTTGGGGAAACCCATATTAAGGACTCAGTTACTCACCCCCAGTTGCCACCAAGATTAAAATTGCAGTGAGGATGAGATTCACAGCACAGGCGACCTTTAGAGCAACCCGATGCCTCTGTGCATGCTGCTGTGTATCTGTAAGAATTAAAGATTGGCAAAATCCTTTTAGCAGTCAACATAGAAAACAAGTGGTCAAGGAAAGGGAGGCCTTTACACAGCCTTTGGCATTTTAAACTCGAGTTTGTGGCTTAAATAATACAAGGAGCTGGGTCTCAAGATCTGTGAAACCCGGTTTAGTGAGCTGAGCGGGGAGAGCGGGCTAAGCCCGCTCTCCCCGCTCACGATCAGGATGGAACCCTGGGCGGCAAGTGTAGAAGGGCTTGCGGAGCAGATTTGGGTTTGGAAACCCATAATGTCTTTATCCAGAGATTTAAAGCATATTTTACTATTAAGATTAAATGTAAGATAAATAGCCGCTGAAAATAGGTTAATACCATGCAGTGTATGTTTATGGCCATTTTTCTGTAAACACTCAGGATTTTTGTTTGTAATTTTTTGTATGAGGTTGTTTCTTTGGAAGCACTTTCATGAGGAAGCAAAAGGGAGCTTTTATGTTCTGAAGATGGGTAACACTTTGGTCATTTACTGAATAATTCTTCTGTAAATGATTGTGCTTCTCTTAAAGTTGAAATAGGGTAAATTAACCCTTGAACAGTCTGCAAGTAGAACCAGGAATACTGGACTAGCAATGTTCATATATAAAGATGTTGCATATCTCAGTGTTTATTCATAGTAGTAGCAGAAAATTAGGAAGGATTCTAAGGTCCCAATGTTGTAACACAGCTGAACTCGTTTAAATTGATCTCTTGTTTATTTTGGGCTTTGGTATTGTCTTATCTGTGATGATGTCATCAGACCCTTTGATTATTGATAAGGTAATGAGCAAGAGGGAGTCTCTATAAAAGCCAAGGCATATGGATACCCTGCAAAGAGAATGAACTCCCCCAGATCAATTGTGTGATCTATGCGCATGCGAAACCTTGTGATTTATTTTTCAGATGAACCCGAGAAAGATGATCCCACTTTGCTTTATATTATGCATGATAAGAACACAATGTTCAGCAACTGGTGGCTTCGACATGCACAAACCTTGTTTGACCTTTATGGACCTACTGCCGAGATTTATTATGGGTCTCCTCTTTCTGTCTCCTCTTTTGCTTTCGTACCTTCTTTGTTTACAGAGCCTTCAGTGATCGTTGGTGGATTGACTCATGAAGGCACCCTCTTCAGTGAAACTCCAGCTAAATTTAATAGTGTCCCATGGTGCTGCATTCACTTTAACACTTATACCAAAGGCCTATGTTTTGTTGTCACAGTACTGGTGCTTGGAATTCCAAAAATACAGGGTTATGTGGAGGCTAAGCCTTTCCTGGATAAATTGGGAAACTACACTTACTGCTCTGACTATTTTTGGCTGTGGGGTTCTCGGAATGCTTCTCATGTTTATGGTGTCTTGTTCAATGAAACCTCATTTGTAGATTTGTATCCCACCTATCCCTTGCTCTTCCCTTATTATTCGGGAAAGGGTTCAATTTGTGGGGGTTGGCAGATGCGGGATCCCAATTTGTGGTTCTTCTTTAATGGGTGGGTTACAAATTATCACTCTGGTAACTATCAATGTGCAGCTATTGGTTATTTGACTTTCCCCGCTCAGGTTGTACTACCTCAAAATCATTCTCAGTTGCATTCCCACAGTGAGCCTCATCGCCGTCGTGAGGCAGGACACTATATGGGAGGTTATTGTGGGAAAGCAACTTTCTACCTCTGAGGGTTCCAGGGTGGCGGGAGGTATATTTACCAGTCTTCTGACCTTGGGAACCTACCCTGGGGTCCTTACCCAGGAAAACAGAAAGAGCATTTTGGGTTTGAATTGTCGTATGGAAAAGATGGTTAAGGCTACTGGCATCATTGTTCGTGCCATCCAGACTGAGGTCGAAGAACTGAATCAAGAACTGATGCAACACCGTGTGGCTTTGGACTACCTCTTAGCCAGGAAGGGGCGCTATTGTAAGGTGATTAAGAATGGTTGTAAACTTGTATTTCATTATTTGAATGCAACTCTGGAATCTCAACTCCAATTGCTGGATGATTCAATTCAACATAACATTGAGGGACCCGGTGACGACTGGTGGTCATGGCTGACCTCTTGGCTCCCTAGTCCCACTTGGTTTCGTTCGCTTCTACTGGGTTTCTTAGCTTTCTGTTTTATGTTGCTACTTACTTGCTGTTGCATATAATTTCAACCTCTGCTTTGTCGGTCCTGTGTGCTAGGTCCTGCGCAACTGACGGAAATCCCTTTGACAGCTGTCACCAAAAATGGATGGCTGCTTCTCCAGTGTTTCAGCAGTCATCAAGTGCGGGAATATGTAGAATTATGCTAGCTTTGTGATAGTAGTGATGCATAGGGGTGTGCAATTTGGGTTTTTGGGTGATTCGGCTCGGACCTGAACCGAATCACCCCTGTTCTGTTTTGTGCCCGAATCTGGGTCACGCAAATCACCCTTGATTCGGTTCGGATTCGGATTTAATCCGAATCTGAATCCAAATCGATTCGGGGGGGTAAAAAGGGGACCAGGGGCAAAATTTTGGGGTGGGTGGTAGTGCCCAATGGGTAGAGTCTACCACCCCAATTTCAGGGGGATTGGGCAAAGTCCTGATTTTTGGTGAATTTTTAAAGTTTTAGTGACTTTGGGGCAGTTTGGGGGCATAGCATGGGATCTGGGCAAAAGGAGTGGGGTGGGGTGGTAGTGCCTAATGGGTGCAGGCTACCACCCCAATTTCAGGGGGTTTGGACAAAGGGGTGATTTTTTGAGAATTTTTGAAGTTTTAGTGACTTTGGGGCAGTTTGGGGGCAGAAAGTGGATCTGCCCCAAAGGAGTGGGGTGGGCTGGTAGATAGTGCCTAATGGGTGGAGGCTACCACCCATCCCCAATTTAAGAGTGATTGGGCAGAGGGGTGAATTTTGGTGAATTTATTTGTATGAGGTTTGTCTTCATAAGGTGAAGTGTGCTAAATTGATTACTTCCTCATATTATTCATAGTAAAGGAAAGTGTGAAAAAGTGAAAGTGGGGTCATGAGAGTTGTTTAATTGAAAAAAATCTCATTTGCTATGATAGAATGAGAATTCACACCTCAGAAAAGAAACAAGAAACAATATATTAATGTTCAATATTGAAATAACAGGCTGAACCGCAAGCTCTTAAACAATGTATCAATTTGTACTAGCTCACTTCTGTAACCCAATGAGCCATGTGATCTTGACAAATTGGAATGCTTAGGTAGTACTTACAAACGGTATGTATGGAGGAACGCATGAGTGAGCAACATGAAGAGCGCCCCTAGCCCCCACTCCCTCTCTAACACAGACAATGTTTGGAAAGACTCCAAGGGCCTGAAGAATCGGTAAGAACCAGGGAAGACTGCCAGTGACTGCCAGTGACGTTGCAAGGGAAGAAAGAGCTGAAGGAGACAGGATGAGTACGTCTTGTAATCACAGAGATGAAAGTGGACTGCAAATGTACCAACCGGAACTGGACTGGAAACTTCCCTTTATAAGTCAGGCAGGAAACCAGAAGACCCCTGAGAAGCACTAACATCCCAAGCGAGGCCTCTACGCTTCTTCCAACACCCCTTTCAAAGACTGATCACCTTTGGAGTGGGGCTAGGTGAGTATGTGTGTGTGTATGAGTTAGAAGCTAGCTTGCTGTTTAACTAACTGAAATAAACGTGGATCCTTGATTGAGTAAAACCAGCTGGTGTCTGCGTCCGCTTCCTGGGGCTACTTTGTTGTTAGTGGTGTAGTGCAAAAAGGACTTAGAGTAAATAAAGGTCCCACATATTTGGTGGAGAATTGCGGGTCCTCTAATCTGTCCTTGTGCGACTGCGCTGACCAAGAGGGCAAGTGTAGCAGGGCTTGCAGAGCAGATTTGGGTTTGGAAACCCATAATGTCTTTCTTCAGGAAGAAAGAGGACAGGCCATCGTTTTCATTGCAGGAGCATTACCCTGCTCCCAGAGATAAAGCGTATGGTCAGTAGATGTTTGGTAACTTGACCTTCTCATTGGAGAAGGAGCTCCTGGTGGAGCGTGAGACAAAAGATGCGAGAGACGCTGTTTGTGAGGGTATAAAAGATGAATTAGGGGCTACTTTGTTGTTGGTGGTGTAGTGCAAAAAGGACTTAGAGTAAATAAAGGTCCCACAGCTGGATCAGGTGCCCACACAATTTCCGGCTCCGTGACAGAGCCGGTGGGGGCTGGGGGGAGCGGGGGATGATCGACCCCTGCAAGCTCCAGCATGCCCTGCCTGAGCGCACAGGGCATGCTGGCAAGACCCCCAGAGCCAGGAGGCGGCTTTTCGCCTCCCCTCTGGGGGTCTCCTTGTGAGTAAACACAGAGCAAAGCCACACCACATCTACTCATGATCTAGAAAAACAGGTTTGTGGAGCACTTGCTCTGCAAACCTGGTTTGGGGGCAGGGGTTCTTGAGCGGGTTACCCGCTCTAGAACCACCAGGCTCGCAGCCAAGCCTGGTGGTTCTTACGATCTGCAAAAATTGGGATAGGCTCTCCTAGCCCGATTTTTGCAGATCGTGAGAATAGCCCCAAGATCTCTCTTGATACTGACAGATCCCAGAAACCTGGTATGCACATTCAGGCCACAATTCTCCCTTTCAAATTTAAGTATAGGCCTAATCCACCCATCCTTTTTGAGTGGCTCACAAAATGTAACATCTCCCTTGAGCATTAAGAATTTGTAATCCAAACTTAGGCAGCTACATTCAGAATAAAGTTCTGTGTTAACTGAAAACTAGCCTGCTAATACATTTTCTAAGGGGAGAAGGACTATGTAAAACATATTAATTGTAGCCACTTAAATACTGCTATTTGCACAAAAGGATTGCAAGCGACAGATATGGCACTGTCCTTCTGAAATAAGCAGTGGTGGCCCATGAATGTGCCTCGGGGGCTGGAGTGGTGGGAGGCAGCTTTAAGAGTAAAGTAGTTCGGGACTCACCTCTGCTGCCGCGGCTCCTGAACACTATTTGGAGCCGCAATGTGCCACCCAGCAGCCCCTACAGCGGGGAAGCGCCTTCGCCACTCACCTGCCTTACATGGAGTCTAGGCCCCGCCAGCGGCCAAGTGAGTGGCATAGGTGCTTCCCCGCCATAGGGGCTGCTGGGTGGCACGTTGCAGCTCCCAATAGCGAGGTGAGTCCTGAATTACTTTACTCTTAAAGCTACCTCCTGACCCCCCCCCCCGAGGCACGTTCACAGGCTGCTAGTGGAAATAAGGATGGTTGAATGATGTGTTTTACTAGCTAGGCAAGTCTGTTTTGTGGTATGGCAGCACTGCCATGCTCTTTGCCCCTAGTAATGCCAGCTATTACAGCTCTCCCCCCTCCCCCCAACATAGCAAAGCAGGAAAACAACATGAATGTTTTAAAAGTAAAAGTGGGAGCAAGTGCTTCAAGGCATGTTCAAAAGCCAGGCAGGCAACCACAGGTGGCCTGAGGATTCATAGGGCCAAATATGTCTACTAGAATAACATACTGGAGTAACATGGGCTCCCTAAAAGCCTGGCGTCACCGCAGTTCTCAACTGCAAGGAAGAGGCGTAGGGTGGGAGGGGAGGCAGTGCTGCCTCTGGGGCATCCCTGCCAAGTTTTGGAAGAGGGTTACATTGGTTGGATTGTTTTAATAAATACCTATTCTGAGGGATGCTTAGTGGAGAAGCTTAGATCTGTATAAGATTTATGATCAAAAATCATAGATCTGACGATAAGATTTAAGATTATTATTTTAGATCTGTATAAGAGTTATGATCAGGCACATAGGAATAATGGAGCAGCGGGGGGTGGGGGTGAGACCAAATGTTCCTGGGCTGCCAGTGTCCAGGGATCGCCCATGGCTCCCCTTGTGTTGTGCCATTAGACTGTTTCATGCCTGGCAAAGTGAGGCTGGTGGTGGCAGGAAGAGCCTTGCTGGGTCTGCAGTCAGCTTGATGCAGAATTGAAACAGTGGCTGGCATTCAAAGTTATTCAATAGTACTATTTGTTTTACTATTGTTTTACGATATGTAATAGTACATATCGGCACTGGCTGCCGATATGTTTCCAGGCAAAATATAAAGTGCTGGTTATTACCTTTAAAGCCCTAAACGGCTTAGGTCCAGGTTATCTTAAAGAGCACCTTCTTCTGTATGATCCCCACCGCACATTAAGGACATCTGAGGAGGTCCGTCTCCAGTTACCACCAGTTCGTCTGGTGGCGACTCAGAGGCGGGCCTTCTCTGTAGCTGCCCCGGAGCTGTGGAATGTGCTCCCGGCAGAAATATGTAATTTGAACTCTTTATTGACCTTCAGGAGAGCCCTTAAGACTTATCTGTTTGGCCTGGCCTTCCAGGGTTTTTAAATTGTTGTAGGGTTTTTTTCTTAATGTACTGGTTTTTTTAGGGGTTTCAAATTGTTTTTTAACTCATTGTTTTATGGTATTTTTAAGATTTTTTTTTTTGTTGTTGACTGATTTTAACTGTTTTTGTTTTGTTTGTAAACTTCCCGGGACCAAATTGGGAGGGGTGGTATAAAAATCCAATCAATCAATCAATCAATCAATCAATCAATCAGTTTGGGAGTTGCTACTTAATTTCAATGGGACTTCAGTCAAGTAATTTAGTAAGGATGTCAGCCAGTGAATCCACATAATGTATATAGCACTATATATATATGATCTGTCAATATCACTTTTCATGATCAAGATCTACAATGTCTACTCAGAGGCCACCTCCAGCCTCAGAGGCAAGATGCCTCTGAATACCAGTTTCAGGGGAGCAACAGCAGGAGAGTGGGCAAGCCCTCACCCCTTACCTGTGGGCTTCTCAGAGGCATCTGGTGGGCCACCGTGGGAAATAGGATGCTATACAAGCTAGGCCTTGGGCCTGATCCAGCAGGCCTGTTCTTATAGCCTCATATACTCAGAAATAAGGTCTATTCAGCCGAGGTCTTTGACACCACCACCACCACCATTTCAATTAGAAGCTTCCTCCTTGTGGCTTCTGCCTCTGATTGTTTCCTGCTGAGGGCCATCCCAGCATTACTGATGAGCTGGTCAGTTTCCGTTCCCAGTTACTGTTTTATTATTATTTTTCTCTATACCTCATATAATAAATTATACCTCATATAATATTTCATTATAAAATAAAGAACAAATGAAAAGAAACCAGTATTTAAAGGCCCCGCCGGCTCAAACTGTTAAATGTTAAAACTATATTTAATACCTTATACTTTTCTATTTGTTTTAGTTGAGTTTTATTTATTGTTTTAAGTTGTGTATACAACCTTGAGATTGAGGTTTTGGGATGTTTATAAATGTAATAAATGACATTTAAGAGAGCAATTTATCAGATATTCACCAGTAAAGTCAGTCATGCTGAACAGGAAGCAGTTAGATACAGAGAAAGTCATTCCTTCCAGAGTAAAAAGCTTCTAATTAATGGTGCAGTATCATTCAAGGGCATAGCTACAACTGACCAAGGTGGGGGCCGGGGGGGGGGAACAAATCGCCTGGGCACAAGGGAATGGCTGGGAAACAGCATCACTCTCTGCCCCGCCTCCCTGACTCATGGGCAAGCTGCTGGCTTGCATAGAAGTGAGAGAAAGGACATTCCAAGCATGTTTTGTCTTTCACAATGTTTCTGGGTCCAATTCAAGCTGCTGCTTTTGACCTTTAAAGCCCTAAATAGTTTGGGCCCTGGATATCTGAGGGACCGCCTGCTCCCAAGGGTTGCTGCCCGCCTGACGAGGACATCTGAGGGGCTTCTGCTCCGCGTGCCAACAATGAGGGAGGCTCGGCTGTTGTGCACATGGGACAAGGCCTCCTCAGTTATTCCCCCCAGTTTTTTGAATAATGCTCTCCTAGTGGGCATCCATCGCAGGAGTCTCATCCTAGGAGTCTCCATCACAGTTTTTAGAAAGCAAGTGAAATCTTGGATTTTAACCCAGGCTTTTATATGAGTGTTGTTTTTGTATCTTCTGCTCTGTATTTTATGGTCTCATTGTGTGTGTGTGTGTGTGTGTGTGTGTGTGTGTGTGTGTGTGTGTGTTTAAATATGGTTTTGTATTTTTATATTCCAATTTAGTATTTTTATTGTGTAACTCTTTTATAGTCTTATATTGTTTTAACTGTTTTGAAAACTGCCTTGAAATTGTTTTAATGAAAGGCGGTATAAAAATTTAAAGTAGATAGATAGATAGATAGATAGATAGAGTTCCTCTGCAGCAAAGACACTGGCATGGGGTGGGGGGGAGAAGGGGGAACCAGAGGGTCCAGGGGTCTACCTTCACTTCTTGTCCCAGGGCCCACTTCAGCCTTGCACTGCTGCTGCTGAAATTGCAATTGTGTTTTATGTGGGGGCGGGCAGTAAATAAGACTGGAAAAGCTGAGAGGACAACTCATAATACTTTGGCATACAACAGGACAGGTTGTGGCAAGGCCATTTAGATTATCTGCATATGTGATTGAAGGATGGCAGTTCCAGACTAAAAAGCTAGTTTGGAAGAATCCAGAGACTGGAGTGCAGACAGACCTGTTATGGAGAAGAGAGAAAAGACTGCTATGGGTTAGAGCAGGGGTTTTCAAATCTGGGTCCCCAGACATTGTTGGACTACACCTTCCATCATTCTGAGCCACAATGAAAGGCCTTTGTGGCTGGAGAAGGTGGGAGTTGTAGTCCATCAACATTGGAGGACACACATTTGAGAACCCCTGGGTTAAAGAAAAAGAGGGCATGACAAGCAGAGCTGTGAAGGTAGAGAGAAAAGGTCATAAACTACGAGGTGGGGAAAATAATAACACTATGGGGTGGAGACAGGATGAAGAAGGGTTTACAGAGAAAATTGTGGCGACGCAAAGAGAGAAGAAAGCACGCAATGGGCTACAGTGGAGTGGGAGTTCACCAGAGAAAAAATGTTAAAAGAAATCAGAGTTATAATGGTAATAAAATGCTTTCCCACAGTTAGAAGGGGTGCATCAACACACTGAGTTAAAAAGAGGCCTGGAAAGAGATGTATATCCATATATGTATATGGAAAGAGATGTGATTAATGAACAGATGACCAAGTTCAAATATATTGCAAACAGTATGCACAACATCCTGACCTGTATCAACACGTAATGCATTTTTACCCACTATGTTATTGCTACATTTCTAAGGTTGCCCCAGGACTCTGGAATGTGCTTCCTAATGAAATTAGAGTTTCCCCTTCTCTGAATATTTTTAAGAAGGACCTAAAAACATACCTGTTTAGTCAGGCTTTTTAGTTTATAGTTTTAAAGCTTTGGTTTTAGAGTTTTTATTGTATTTTAAATGGTTTTAATTATGGTAATATTTTAATGGTTTCATATTGTGAACAGCCCAGGTACCTTTTTGTATGGGGAGGTATATAAATGTACTAAATAAATAAACAAATCACCTCTGTTTGTCGGCAGCACAGTACCCTTTAGTACTTTGCAAGCACACACTCAGAGGAAACAATTTTTACACAGGAAATTTAATAGTTCTGGACAAGATAACTTTAACTGAATAAATAATTTGAAGGCCAACTACATTTAATGCAGGCTCTACTGGATTTATAGAAATACAACTTGAGCAGAGAACCAGCCTTAAATGTTCTTCTTGGCATAAATTGAGAAAACTTCAAGCAAGAGAACCAGAGAAATATGAGCCCTTGCATGGCCCACAGTGTAATTAGCAGGATAGGGACCATCATATGTGGGAATGCTTCAACCCTTTACTCCTGCTCTATAGTCCTTATGAAAATACCCCCCACCCCACCCCCCACCCATAGCTACTATTTACCACTGGCACTCTCATGAAAGGCAAGAAGTATGATAGTTTTATAGCACATATCAGCTGTGATGTGTTCTTAATGTAAGATCTTCCACTGGTGAGTTATGACCTGACCTAAAGTGGGTCATACCAGTGCTCCAAGACCATATTTAAATAAATAAATAGATAGATAGAAAAAGAATATGAGAGTGAGAGTGAGATTGATTATATATTAGGGATACTATAGCAGATTCCAATACTGATCAAGGAGTTGGATCAGAAGACCTCCAAGAGTCCTTCCAACTTTAAAAGTTTGATATAGTAAAGATAAAATAATATAGTAAATTAGATCTAATGCCCACTTTGCAAGTTTGAAGACAAAGGTGGCTCTTTATATGGAAAAGCTGAAAGCCAATAGTGCAAAGAACCACAAAAAGAAAACATAAGAACATACAACAATTCCTGCTGGGTTGGACCAAAGATCTTTTGTGTCCATCAGTCTCTCTCAGACAATAGCTAGTCAGATGCTTTTGGGGAAGCTTACAAAGAGGGCATGAAGGTATTTATTGACTTTAAGGGCTTATATCAATTTTATCCAAATTAATGTCACAGAGACCAACAAAGCGATTATAAAAATACAACAATAAAACATGAAATACAATAGTGAAATACAGCAGAAAACAGATAATAAAATGCTAAATTCCACAGCTGGTTAAAATGGGATTAAATCACACAGATGGGATTACAACATACTGATATTACTGTCCCTCAAGAGAAGCCTTCAGACTTACTTTTGCGGGGAAATGCTTGACTAACAAGCAGAAGGTTGCTGATTCAAATCCCAGTTGGTATGTTTCCCAGACTACGGGAAACACCTATATTGGGCAGCAGCGATATAGAAAGATGCTGAAAGGCATAATCTCATACTGCATGGGAGATGACAATGGTAAACCCCTTCTGTATTCTTCCAAACAACCACAGGGCTCTGTGGGCACCAGGAGTCAAAATCGACTTGACGGCACACTTTACCTTTATTCAAGGTTTTAAAAATTGTTTTAAACTGTTTTGTGTTGTCTCTGATTTGTGTGTTGTGAACCTCCCAGAGATGACAGATGGGGTGGTATAAAAATGTAATGAATGAAATGAAATGAAATATTAAAAACACTTGTAAACAGGCCAGAATTTGCTTGGCACTGAAAGAACAATGAAGGTGCAAGAAGTACAGTACATGTCTCAGGAAAAAATTCCAGAGTTTGGGCCCCACCACTGAAAAAAATACTTCCCCAATAGACACCCACCTTACCTCTAAAGATGGGGGGGGGGGTACTTGGGGAAGAGGCTCTCAACTGCTTTATATATAGCAGATTTACTGTATATAGCAGGTGATCCTTCAGATATCCTCGTCCGGGGTGTAGCGACGTTCCCGGCGGCCAGGGGACATATTGGAGCTATGGGGTTTCTGTCACATGTGCCCCAGTACCCAAACCATGCCCCTTGCATCTGAAATCAGATGCAAGGGTGGGGCAACCTAACCCCACCCCCCAGCCTTCCCCTCTGCTGGCTCACCTTCTGTGCAGAGTGGGACGGTGGCCAGCAGCAGCATGAAGCCAGGCTGGAACAGGGTTGCATTGTTGTGCTGGGGGCGGCGGCAGCACACTGGGGCCAGGCAACATGGGTGCGGCAGCCAGGAGCATTGAAGGCGGCAGGAGCAGTCCACTGCCTCGGAGGAGGAAGCATGGGGGAGGAAAGAGAAAGGAAGCCCAGCCCCCGTACACTTCTTCTCTTCCCATCGCGCTAGGAAAGAGCATGTGCACCCCAGCTGCTGGGCACCAGCGCCCGGTGAGGAAAGGGAGGTGGCAGTGGGGTGCATGCCAAGGCTTGTGGGCCTCCCTGATCCTCCAGGCCGGGGGACATTTGTTCCCCCCTTTGTCCAATGGACCCTACACCCATGATCCTGGTCCCAACATATTAAGGGTCTAAAGGCTAAACACAACAGTTTGAATTTGGCCCAATAACAGACTGTAAAAAACTACAGCTCTCCCAGCATGGGCATGATATGCTCATGTTGGCCCATCCCGGTCAATAGTCTGGCTCTTGTATTTTTGAACCAGCTGTAATTTCTGGACATTTTAAAAGTTTTCTCCACATAACATCTTACAGTAATTAGGCTGGGAATCACAAAAGCATGGATAATGATGATAAGAGCAACTCTCTATATCTAGGGATGCAGCTGGGCTGGGAAAAGGCAATGAACACCAACGATACTACCTAAGCATAATGAAGCAAAGCTGGACCAAGCAGCATCCCTAGGCTGTGCACCTGTTAAGGAGAATGTGATCCAGCCAGAGCAACTGGAATACGACTACCCTGAAGAGACGGACCGGTCACCAGCAGCAGCGCCTCTGTCTCACTTGGAATGAGCTTCAGTTTACTATTCTCCACCCAGCCCATCGCTGATCAAATGCTTGCTCAGGATGTCAGCAGCCACACCTGGCTGAGTTGTAGTAACATTCAGTGTTAGAGTTGGAAGGGACCCAGGAGGTATCTTACCCTGCTTAGTGCTTGGAATGCTACAGCATCCCTGACAGATGGGCATCTAGTATCTGTTTGAAAACCTCCAGCAAAGGAGAGCCCACTAGCTGATCTTGTGGCAGGGTCCACCCTGGTTTGCATTTGAATGGGAGACTACATGTATGAGCACTGGAAGATATTCCCCTTAGGGGATGGGGCCACTTTGGGAAGAGCACCTGCATGCTTGCATGCAGAAGGTTCCAAGTTCCCTCCCTTGCATCTCCAAGGTAGGGCTGAGAGAGACTCCTGTCTGCAAACTTGGAGAAGCTGCTGGGTAGACAATACTGAGCTAGATGGACCAATGGTCTGACTCAGTATAAGGCAGCTTCCTATGTTCCTACTGTGTGAGATTGACTCACACACTGTCAAGGAGATCCTACATTTAGGAAATTCCTCCCAGTATGTAGCCTGAATCATTTTCTTTGTAATTTCAAGTTCAACCCAGTGGTTTTATCCTGGCCTCAGGAGAAACAAAGAACAAGTCCACTCTTTATCTGCTGTGACAGCCTTTCTGGTATTTGAAGCTCGCTATCATACCTCCCCTTCGTCTCCTCTTCTCCAGGTACACCCAGCTTCATCCCTCATACAGCTTGGTTTCCAGACCCTTCATCATCTTTGCTGCCCTTCTCTGCATCCATTCCAGTTTACCAATGTCCTTATTAAAATGTGATGCCCAAAACTGAACACATGTAACAGAGATGTAGAGCTGAGTGTCATCAGCATATTGATGACATCCAACCCCAAACCCCTGATGACTTTCCCCAGCAGTTTCATGTAGGCAGCACTCTTCTCTGAATGTGGAGCTTCCATTTAGCCACCATGACCTCTCCTCTATGAATTTGTCAAAGCCATCAGAACCAGTGACCCTCATCACATTATATGGTAGGACATTTCATAAGTTAATTATGCTTGGGGTGAAGAAGTACTTCAATTACTGCAGTTAATTTCATTCATAATACCCCCATATTTCAGTATTATGAGAGGGTCTACAAGAGGAGGAGAAAAGTATTTACTTTCTCTATACCATTCATATTTTATCACTCCCTGTCAAAAAAAGAGCTTCTCCATCTCTGATTTCTTTTTCAAAGATCCTTAAGACCCACCTGTTTTCTCAGGCTTTTAATTAAAACTAATTTCAAACTGTTTAATTGTTATACTGTGCTGTGAAATGTGGATTGTTGATAATTGTTTATATTCTGTGAAAGTGTTTTGTTTGTTTTTATTTCTATATTGTAATTTGTATTATGTACACCGCCTAGAGATTTATATCTCAGGCGGTATATAAATATGCGAAGATCCAGCTCCCTTGAGAAATCCATAATGCTGGGGAAAGTGGAAGGAAAGAGAAGAAGAGGGAGACCAGCAGCAAGGTGGATGGACTTGATCACGACAGCAATGAATGCACCACTGAGAGACCTTAAAGGTCAAGTTGAAGACAGATCATCCTGGAAAGAATCTATCTATGTGGTCACTAAGAGTTGACACCGACTTGACGGCACTCACTCACTCACTCACTCACTCAATCAATCAATATAAATATGATAAATGAATCAGATCTCCCTTAGTACTCTTTAAAAAAAAACACCTAAAAGAAAACTACACCACTTAAAAGAATACCCAGTTATCTAGTTTCAACAGTGGAAGAGGAGATAGTAGAGATCTAGTGGAGACGTACAAGGTAAATCTGTTTCTGAATTCTAGAATTTCCCCATGAATTAATTGTCATGAACAATCAATATACAAAATATTAATAAAGCACTTACTGTAATTTTGACAGGGATGCTGCTGACAGGGATGTGGTAACCTTGAAAATGAAGATATGTCCTGAATGTTTAGATCTGCATATTCTATTTCCCCAGCCATTAATATATTTGCAGAGGAAGTGGATTGT
This sequence comes from Hemicordylus capensis, assembly GCF_027244095.1. Classification (NCBI taxonomy): domain Eukaryota; kingdom Metazoa; phylum Chordata; class Lepidosauria; order Squamata; family Cordylidae; genus Hemicordylus; species Hemicordylus capensis. Next base: position 260,121,309 of record NC_069658.1, on the reverse strand, counting down.
GTGTATTGAAGGAGGCTGAACAGTAACAGAAGAGGTGCCGAAGAGCACCTCCGAGCCACAACCTACAGGAACATATGCAGCATCACGTTATCCAAGTGGTCTGTGTCAGGTTTTTTTTTTAACTTCCTTTTCTCATGAGAATCCATTTATTAAGGCTGATGTGTATGCAAGTGTATATCTGATTAAAATGCCACTGAACCACTTAGCTTGCAAGATACCCACAGAATACTGTTGGCAGAGGGTTGCTTCTGTGACAGATCTTGCACTAGCTGGCATCCTATAATTTCTTTGGGTTACAAGCTCTGGCACTTGGCATGGACGAAGGCTACCAACCCTTTTTAGTTTATCAATCTTTTGCCTTTTAACCAAAGTAATTGATTCAAATGTAAATAAATGTGTACTGTATATTCCTGACACTTTATTAGTGTGGGCCTTTTTGAGATACTGATTTTAAGTTATTATTCAGTCTTAGAAGGCACCATCTCTAATCTTCTTTTTAATGTCCTATTACAGGGAGTATCACGTTCTTCCTATTACAGTAGAAGCAAAATAATTTCAAACTATGAAACAAGTGTGCCCTTAACTCTCATCTTCAGGGATTAATGTGTATCCTCACATTATAGGATAATCAACTAAATAATCAACCCCTGCTAACTTGGCACAGAGGCACCTCTTAACGTGGTGATTCTCTTTATTTAGCAGGAGGAGAGTAACTGGCCCTCTCCACCACCAGCACAGTACCTCCAGTGACTGTTGCTGGTGTCTATCTTATGTTTCTTTTTAGATTGTGAGCCTTTTGGGGACAGGGGTCCACCTTATTTATGTATTATTTCTCTGTGTAAACTGCCCTGAGCCGTTTTTGGAAGGGTGGTATAGAAATTGAATAAATAAATAATAAATAATAAATAATAAATAACGATAAAGCTTTATTTGGTCAATCTACTGGAGCAAACTGATTAAAGCTCAATGTTCCAGTATGTATGTTGTTAACGAATGCACAAGTTTTATAGTTGCTATGCTGCACCAGTGCAAGTACTTGGGGAGGCGGGTTTGGCCCTGTTGCCATGGCAATAATTGAGCTTAGCATTATCATTTTCCTGTTCTGACTCTACTGTATAACTTCCCACATCTTAGTAGTACAAGAACATGCACAGGGTACATGCAAGGTACGGAGTCCCTAAGAATAAAATTCTGTTCAGCCAAACACTTTAAGGACCTTGGGCATGACTCAGCCACTTTTGACTTCTACTGATTTAAGAGATTTGAGCACAGCCTTAATTCTCACTTATCCAATCTGTCAAAATGTAAAGTACTTAACTCTGGCCAGATTGTGCCCTTTAATATCAAATTATACTTTAAGTAATTAGTGTAAAATGCATTAATTAAATCTGGAAAACTCAAAATGTATTTTAAAGAGTGTGAAAATTGTGATAGTCTCCCAATTTTCAGTATCCATTAGTGCACATCTTCATTGCAGGTAAATACTTGCTATTGGTTGGTTGTGCTATCCTTTAGTTTTTGCTAGTCCCTCCACGTCATTGCAGGTTCTCATGGTGCAGAAACCATTTCAGCTCCCCCTTTTGCCTTTTACAAATGTTGGCAGGTTTGTTGTGGGATTGTTAGAAGATGTGATCTCAGAGCTACTGTCTCACCGCTTGAGATGCTGTGTGCGCACGCGCATGCATACAAACATTAAACATAAATCAATAGCTAAATACTTCCAGCTAGTGATAAACTGACTTGGCCTTTATTTTTGCTGTCAGACAAGTAAAAAGACAAGCACACAGGAAGCTCACTGTTGCTTTTCAAATTGTATACCTTAAATGTACAATTATTATTTTTTTAATGTGGGGGGTTTTCCATTGAGTTCTACCCCCTTGGCTCCACTTCTAGAACTGTTCCTCCCCCCAGACTGCAGGCCTCAGCGTCGCTCTGCTGCACTCCTCGGCAGGTGATCCGCCGCCGCTCGGGCCGCTACAGCCGAATTGCTGCCAGCCACCAGTCACCGCCGTACTCGGCGGGCGACCTGCCACAGATGATACACAAAATAGGAAAACAGGTATATCTATCTAATCAGTACATGTGTGGTCATGTGTTGAGGAATGATGTGCCATGATCTGCCATATCTGTGATGTTGTTCCTTGCACAATGCAGATTATTAGTTTTAATAATATGTATATACCACTTTTCAACACATTCTGAAAGCAATTTACATAGTAAAAGAAATAAGAAAAATGGTTCCCTGTCCCAAAGTGGCTCATACTCTTAAAAGAAGTATAGGTACACACCAGCAGCAGCCACTGGAGAGACAGAGAGTGTTCCCACCAAATGGGGCAAGGCGGGTGGCCCCTAGAGAGAGGGCCTTTTCAGTGTCAGCACCTCATTTGTGGAATAGCCTCCCCACCCCAGTGAGGTTTACCTGGGGCCGTCATTATGATTTTAGGCATCTGGTACAGACCTTTTTATTCGCCTAGGTTTTAAAGAGTTTTATAGTTTAAAGTTTTATGTGTATATTTTTGATATTTTTGAGTTTTAATTTTTATGTGTCTTAATACTGAATATGGTGTATTTTGGCTTTGTTTTGTGAGCCGCCTGGAGATCATACAAAATGCAGTGGCATATTAAAAAAAATTTTTTTTAATGCTGGGCTGAATATGGTCCCTTACTAACAGCAACATAGGAAGCTGTCTTATGTCGAATCAGAACACTGGTCCCCTCCATCTAGCTCAGTATTATCTACACAGTTTGGCTGCAGCTTCTCCAAGGTTGCAGGCAGGAGCCTCTCTCAGCCCTATCTTGGAGATGCCAGGGAGGGAACTCGGAACCTTCTGCATGCAAATATGCAGATGCTCTTCCCAGATCAGCTGCATGTATGCCCTACACAGAATATTTAACAGTGCTCACACATGTAGTCTCCCATCCAAATGCAAACAAGATTAGATGCTGATTAGCAAAGGGAACAATCCATGCTTGCTACCACAAGACCAGCTCACCAGTCACCACTTTAAAAGGTCCCACTTTGCCCAATTATCAGGGATTTCCAGGACTATGATCCATAGTGTTCATGAGGGACCCCACTGGACAGCCCCAAGATCAGGGAAAGATGGCCCATCAGATTCTAGGAACTGGCAGTAGGATATGTGTTTTGGGTTAGTGAATGTTTTGCTTAGCATACCAACATGTTCTATGCAAAGCAATATGTTAAGACATTAAAACTGCTAGTCTGATTCAATGAAATAGCCCTTCTAAGCTAGCTAGATGTTCCATGGAAGCTCAGTAGTCAGGCATGATGCAGATAGCTATCCATTTCCCCAGCATCTGCTAACCAGAGCAATACTCTTGCCTCTGACACGGTGGTTCACCTTCTAGCTGTCATGGCTAAGGGTCACTAGCAGACTTATCCTCTATGAATGGGCCAAGTCCCCATTTTAAGCCATGCTTGTGTGGCTGGTGCAACATACTGCGTCAATGATTCTGTAGCAAGATCCTGAAGCCAGTGATTAGAACACAGTTCCAAATATAGCTTGCAACCTGCACCAAAACGTATTTCTTCAGATATCAACTTCAAAGATGTGTGAGTGGGTGTTTCCCGTAGGAGGTGTGAATGAGAAAATTGTCTTTGAGGTTGGAAAATGTGTGTTTTGTGCTGAAAGGGGGAAGACACGTTATTTATTTATTTATTTATTTATTTATTTATTTATTTATTTATTTATTTATTATATTTCTATGCCACCCAAAACTTGCATCTCTGGGCGGTTTACATTTAAAATCATTTAAAACATTAAATCAATTAACAATTAGAAGCATTTAAAATATTAAAAACATTTAAACACCAGTATTAACATTATTTAAAAATATAAATCTAATTAGAAGCCTGCGTGAATAAATGTGTCTTCAGTGCCTTTTTAAAAGTTGCCAGAGATGAGGAGGCTCTTATTTCAACAAGGAGCTCATTCTAAAGACCAGGGGCAACAATGGAGAAGGCCTGTTCCCGAGTAGCCACCAGATGAGTTGGTGGCAGCCGCAGGCGAACCTCTCCAGATAATCTTAGCAGGCAGTGGGACTCATGGAGAAGAAGACGTTCTCTTAAATACCCAGGATCTAAGCTTCTTGGGGCTTTATAGGTAATAACCAGTAGGGATGTATGAACTGGTTTGGGGGTTTGGGGTTGAACCGAACCATCCCGGTTCTGTCCAGACCAGAACCGAACCCCCGCACCAGTTCACAATTTTTTTTTAGTACCTCTAGCCCCTTCAGGGGGCTTCCTGAAGGCTGCGGTAGTGGGCCCGTGAAGGTGCCCCCTCCCCCGGCCGGCCTCGTTTATTACTGCCACAGCCCATAAAATATTCCTTTTTGGCCTGTTCAGGCCTCTGTTATTCAGCATGGTGGCTATTTTGCCTGCCACTGTGCATGCTCAAATGACCTCTACGAAGCCCTGGGCCATGCCAGGCCTTTAGGAAGCCCCCCGAAGGGGCTAGAGGTACTAACAAAATTTTTGAATTTTCTTTAAAATCATGAAACCCCCCCCCCCCCGGACCGGGGGAGGGGGCGTTCAATGGCTAGCCAGTTCTGTGCACACCCCTAATAACCAACACCTTGTAATTTGCCCAGAAATGTATCGGCAATCAGTGCAACGCCTTCAGCACAGGAATAATATGGTCTCTCCTAGATGACGCAGAGATCAAACTGGCTGCCGCATTCTGGACCATCTGCAGTTTCCAGACTACATACAAAGGCAGCCCCACATAGAGCACATTGCAGTAATCCAGCCTAGAGGTTACCAGCAGATGTGCCACTGTTTTGAGGCCGTTCATCTCAAGAAACAGACACAGTTGGCATATCAGCCAAAGCTGATAAAAAGCACCTCTGGCCACCGCCTCAACCTGGGAGACCAGAGAGAGGTTCAGATCCAGAAGCACCTGCACACCTGTTCCTTCTGGAGTAGCATGACCCCATCCAGAACCGGCAGAACAAAATCGTCTCCCAAGTTTCGACCCAACACAATAAGTACCTCCATCTTATCTGGATTCAGCCGCAGTTTGTTATCCCTCATCCAGCGCATTACCGCCTCCAGGCAGGTGTTTAGGGAGGTTATGCCTTCTCCTGATGATGTTGACATGGAGAAATAGATTTGGGTGTCATCGGCATATTGATAACACCCTGCACCAAATCTCCTGATGATCTCTCCCAGAGGTTTCATGTAGATGTTAAACAACATCGGAGACAATACAGAGCCCTGAGGGACACCATACAAAAGTTCAGATTTTGAAGAACAACAGTCTCCAAGAGACACCATCTGGAATCTTCCAGTGAGGTAGGAGTGGAGCCACAATGAAAAGCAGTGCCTCCCACCCCCAATCCCTTCAGACACTCCAGAAGGATACTATGGTCAATAGTATCGAAAGCCGCTGAGAGATCCAAAAGGACCAACTGAGTTACACTCCCTCTGTCAATTCCCAATTGGAGATCATCCATCAGGCTGACCAAGGCAGTCTCCACCCCATAGCCTGCCCGCAATGTTAAAAATGTCACAGTGTGTAATTGTTGGTTCTAAGTACTGATTCGAGGGGGAAGGGCTGCACATTAGCCCCTTCACGACCTTGAACAACTCCACCAGACATGAACTTGCAGACACAATACGGGAGGAAAAGAATCGCTTCTTTGCTGCACATATCGCATGAGCATAGATCTTCAAATGCTCTCTATGAAATAAACTGTCAGATTCGAGCTGAGTCTTCCTCCACTTGCACTCTAGTCGTCTACCTCACCGCTTCAGCCCCCATAGTTCTTCTGTATACCAAGGGGTCAGTTTTGAAGCGGGACAGAGAGGACGCTTAGGAGCGATTGTGTCCAGTGCCATGGTGAGTTGATTATTCCAGTTCTCCACCAGAATGTCAATAGGGTCACCAGCACAGCCATCCCTTCAAGGCTCCTTGGAATCCCATTGGATCCAGTAACCTTCTCAGGTGGAACATTCTAATGGGCCCCCCGCCCCATTGGAGGTGGTACGTGGTCGTGAGTCCAACCTTAACCAGATGGTGGTCCATCCATGACAAAGGGAAAATCACAGGCGTCCCCACTCATGGAACACCACCCTGTTCAGAGTGGAAGACCAGATCAAGCATGTGACCAGCAATATGCGTCGGTCCCAAGACCACCTGGGATAGGCTCATAGTCATCATGGCCACTATGAACTCCTGAGCTGCCCCTGACAAATTGGTCCCAAAGTGAAAATTGAAGTCCCCCAGCACCACAAGCCTTGGAGACTCCAACACCAAACCTGAGACCAAGTCCGTCAGCTGAGTTAGGGACTCCATTGGGTGGCGGGGCGATTGGTACACCAACATAAGTCCCAGTCTATCCCTGATCCCCAAACTTAGGTACACACATTCAATATGGTCAGTCACTTTGACAGGGATCCTGGCAAGGGAGATATTGCTCTTGTAGACCACAGCCACTCCACCTCGCCGCCCGTGGTCCCTCACCTACTCCTCAACAGAATACCCTAGAGGAAGAAGCTGGGACCAGACCAGGCCAACAGCCTCCCCCAACCAAGTCTCTGTAACACATACCAGGTCAGCCCCTTCAGAATCAAATCATGGATGATTTCAAGTTTATTCTGGACCGACCTGGCATTACAAAGGAGCAAGACAAGGTTCTGTGGGTGGTTAGCATTGCTCTCCATGGTCAAAGAGCTGGCAGGACAGCCAGAAGGGGAGACAGCAATTAAGTTTCTGATTTCCCTTCCCCTGCAACGCCCCATTGACCTGTCAATGCAACTCCTTCTATTCCCCACCACCACTTGAATAGTTGCCCCATAATCAGTGGATACACCCCCTGTCTCCCCATCTCCAGACAGACCCAGACACATTGAAACTCAACTCACCCAAGATTTCAAAGAGAAGCCCAATTATAATACCTGCCCTCCTTTACACACCCACATGTGTGAACAATAAAGGAAGTGATTTGAAGAAAGATGACTGATCTTATTATGGTATATCATTGTGCACTTTGTTTAGAAACAGATCTAGTTGTTGAAAATTATCTTCTGGTAGGTGTGATGATGAAGGAACGGGGGGAAAGAGCATAGCAAAGAGCAAGCTTGGAAAATGGGCACCTGAAACTTGCTGCTTCTTTCCCTTGTGACCAGATCTTTCTTCAGGTTGGAGAAAGTTGAGAAGCCAAACTTTTCAGAAGGCTGTCTACTTTCCAGGGATGTGCAAAACATTGATGCTGAAATGTTTCTACTCAAAACAGGCCATTTCAAGTGGTCCTTACCTGCTCTCCACCACATGCAGCTTCTTCCTGTGGCAGCACTTGTCCCAAGAACCTGCGAATGGAGCCAGCACGCACATGGCATCTGCACATGTGCAGGCACTATTTGCATAGTCAGCATGGTGTTGCTGACCACACAAATGGTGCTTGCGCATGCGCAGACACCATGTGTGCTGGTGCCGTGCATGGGTTCTTGGGATGAGCACCACTGCAGCAGGAAGCTGCATGCAGTGCTGGAGAGCAGGTAAGGACCTGCTCTCCTCTTTTTTAAAGATCCCATTTGCTGCTCCCCTGTGGTGATTCAAATAGTCAAACCAGTGCATGAACTTTGGTTTATGCACATTCCTAATTGGGTCATTCTCAGATAAATGATCAAATTATTATTTATCGACCCATGACATTTATATCCTTGCTTTTGCCCAACGGACACCTTCTGCATTCACACTGGGAGTTTTATCTCAGAATATAATTCTTTCAGAACTTTCTCTCACATCTAGCCCCATTCTGTTCCTGGACTGAAGCTAGGAAGTAGAATTAAGATTGCAATCCTATGCGCATTTGCGTGGAAGGAAGGCCCATTGAAGATCCTCCTCAAAGACACTGCATTTGAAACAGAAACCATTTTTCGAAACAGACTGTGGCAGCAATGAGTTAGTAACAATAAAAAAGCAGTGGTCAAATGTTTAGAGGCCCCGTTTCCTGTTTGATTCCCCACCTTGCCCCCAAAATGTTGCCAGTACGGCTTCCCACGCAGAGCTGAATTCTGTTATCCGGAAAGAAGTGTTCACTCTCTCTCTCTCTCTCTCTCTCTCTCTCTCACACACACACACACACCCCTATCTAAAAATAAACATAATTTGTAAGGAAACCAACCGCAAAGTATCTTAAAAGGACAAAGATAGCTACATTTACTTCTGGCCAAAGAAAGAATATAAAGAACATGACTCTCCCACGTGCTAGGAAAATAAGGACTTGTTTACCGGGGTGGCCAGAGATATTTTGCTGCCTGAGGAGAAGGACAAAAGAGCATCCTTCCACTCAGGTGTTAGTTGATGCTTAACATTCTCAGGCAGTGATGTAGTTGTAAATTCAGAAGTGCAGGCGCTCTCCCTGACAGCCCCCGTGGCCATGCCTACCCCAAGAGCCAGAGAAGCCAAGAAGTACCAGCGCTTCGTCCCTGCGCCCCCCCCCCCCACTACACCCCGGCAGGCCACACTGACTGACTCCAGTAGCAGCAGGCAGGTAGGGTGGGAAGATGCTCTCAGACCATGCCATCGAGGTAGGCAATAGCAGGAGAGTTCTCACTCCTAAAAAGACCCTGGACTTGAGCCTGTTTCATTTTTATCCCATCTTTCTTCCAAGAAACTTGGGATGGTGAATGTGGCTCCCTCCCCTTTATTTCACTGCAACCCCTCTGAGGAAAGTTGTTTGTTTAAAACATGTATATTCCATTTCAGGAAGTGGGTGGTTCATATGAAGGGAGATGTTTGTGCTGAGGGTTAGTGCTGATTATGGTATGAATCATGTATATGTGAGTATGAACTATGAACGGGCAGTCTGTAGTTTTAAGATACAGCTCAGATTTGATTTGGTTTCTGTCCCTTGTCAGTAGCATAGGGATACTGTAAAGGGCTATAGCAAACATTATTGAGAAAGCATCCACATAAACTACCCTTTGTCCCTCAGGCAAAAACAAGGATATAAATGTGAAGAGTAGATAAATAATTGTCTGATTTGACATGTATGTGTGTTAGCATACCATTCTACAGAAGCAAGTTCCACAGCATTAAACAGAGTAGTTGTATGTGACTCTAATGTGCACAATTAGCTGTCACATTCAGATTCAAAAATCGATTGACAAAATAGTCAATCTGACCTAAAAGGAAGGGCTCCAAATAATTATATAAATTGATCCCAACTTCCTCTACATGGTGGAGGGCAGGAATCATCTTATCTGAAGGGGGCACACCTGACTGATTGCATAACTGTTTAACATTTAGGGGTGTGGTGGCGGGAGCTCCTAGTGGGCCCACCCGCCTCCCAAATCCTGTCAGGTGGGCTGGGCGCAGGGTGCTGCCTGCCTAGACGGCGGTGGAGACAGCAGCGAGCGTCCTCACACGGGCTCACCTTCCTCCCAAATGACAGAGGTTGGGCTTACGCCAACAACAACTGTGCCTGGCCCGACAGGATTTGGGAGGTGGGTGCCTATTAGGAGCTCTCACCCAGTGGCATACCTGGGTAATTTTGAAGCCCAGACCTGAAGGAGCCGGGTTTCGGAGCCTCCCCCCACCCACTTTAGGGCTTGGGGGCAAGTTAATTGTTTTAAACTTTTAAGCATCCACCACTGTGCGGTGGGGACAGCCTTGGGAGACCAAGGTGTGGGAGGTGGCAGTGGCAAAGGCTCCCTCCCTGAGACTGCCTGCCTCCCAAGTGACAGATAAGGCTGTTTTTGACCCATTTGGGGCTTCTGCACACACATGTGCATGTGCAGAGAGTCCCTAAATGTGCCGGAAATGGCCTGATCTGTCATTTGGGAGGCAGGCAGGCTCAGGGAGGGAGCTCTTGCCGCTGCTTCTGCCTCCCCCGCCTTAGTGTTGCCCAATGTGCCCACCATCTTAATAAAATCTGCCCTTTGCCTTCACAACCCTTCATAAAAAGGAGTAACGTGCCCACCTTTATGCCCAACACTTTAGATCTCCTGGAATGACTTGACATAGGGTTTTGAAATTGGTCATAGATTTAGGACAGGGTAGCAGGAGCATGTGCACCTTATTTCAAGATGTTTGGTCACTGATTGATTTTTTTTTAAATGACTCCCCCCGCCCCTACAGTAGTAAAGCTGCCAGAGTGACCTCTGTCAATAAAGTGCTTTGCATGTAGTGAAAGTGGAACTGATTATTACATCCCGATAAACAACAGCAATATTTGTCCACAGCCCATGGCATGGGGCCTGTGTGGGGTTTTTTTTTTCCCCCTGCTTTGTGCCAATCTCAGGATTTCTGAATAGTCTGAAGTCATGGCATGGGGCCTGTGTGGTTTTTCTATATGTCCAGCAAGTTGGTGTTGTGGTGGTGTTGTTTTTAAAATCGTCCTTACAAAACCACAGTATGTCCTGCAAGTTGGTGTGTGATCCAAGGAGGTGTATGTTTGAACTGTAAACCAAGGCTGCTTCTGTTGCCACTCAATACTCCAGCAGCCAGGTTTGTGAATCAAGAATGCTGTGTGAAACTATGGGCTTTTTACAAAATAACTCTCTCCCAAACCTGTGGATTTATGGTGAATAATCCAGAAGATGTATGGATCCATTGGAGGTTGCACAATTATTTCCCTGAAAATGCTCTGTGCGGCACTTGGTGTTTGTGAATGGTTCAGGTGTGTGGTGTAATCCCTCCCCCCGCCAAATGCTCTGTGTTGCACTTGGTTCGTATGAATGCCACCCCCACAGCTGCTGAGGATGGTAAGAGGGATGGAGCCATCTCTCATCTTAATACTGGCTACACCTCCCTGTGTCTGACATTAATGCAGGGTGTGTGGTTAAGGGGTGCATGCTGGTGTGCGTAGCCACTTAGAACATGATAGGGGCTTGGAGTCCACCAGAAGGCACTCCCCCACCCCCGAAAAAGGTCCTGCCGAAGCCCATGGGTCTGAGGGAAGAACATTCATTTAGGCCCAACCCATTTCCCCCTCACTGCATCCTGGGTCAATGTAATGTTTTTCTCAGTTTGAAAAAAAAAAGGCTAGTTATGCATATAATCATTTCAAAAACAATATACACTGACATCAGAATTAGCACGCCAGTATGTTAAGATTTTATTATTGAAAGACAAAGATATACTGAGGCTGTTCACACAAGCAGCCCTACCTGGGCTTGCAAAGGCCTGTTGGGGTAGGGCTGTTCATGTGAAGCACCGGAACCGTCGCTAATGCTGGTGCTGCCCCTCCGGGTAGCCTGGGAATTTCCCCTGGGCTATTACCCAGGGAGAAGGGCACAAGTGTGCATTTCTACTGGGTATCTTGGTCGTGTGTCTGCTAGGCCTGCTTACAGCCTGAGCAGACATAAAACCAGGCGCCTAGAGCATCTGGCTTTCAGGGGAATCCCCCCAATGCATTGCAATCATCACGTGGTACATTGTGGGATTTCTGGAGGCCAGGCAGCATTTCCTTGGCCTCCAGAATGCCATGCTGCTCATTGCAATGGCAATTGTGTGTGCAGCAGCACAGTACAGCACAGGGCAATAGAAGATCACGTGGGGGAAGGTAGTTATACTCCTGCCTCCCCGCCCTCAGCCCTTTCTAGCCACCAGGGTTTTCGGTAGTGTGAATTATTATTATTGGTTTCATTTACAAAGTATGTACAAAGGACTGAATGTGCTGCCTGAGGAAGAGTTCTGTAGAACCTGAAAGCAAGGTGTGGTGTGGTGGGGTGGGGTGGGGTAGGGTAGGGTAGGGTAGGGTAGGGTAGGGTAGAATAAAAGAGCCACTTGTTTTTGTTGCTAAATTATTAGGAACATAGGAACATAGGAAACTGCCATATACTGAGTCAGACCATTGGTCTATCTAGCTCAGTATTGTCTTCACAGACTGGCAGCAGCTTCTCCAAGGTTGCAGGCAGGAATCTCTCTCAGCCCTATCTTGGAGAAGCCAGGGAGGGAACTTGGAACCAAGATGCTCTTCCCAGAGCGGCTCCATCCCCTGAGGGGAATATTTTGCAGTGCTCACACCTCAAGTCTCCCATTCATATGCATATTGGAATAGTTGAGTGCAATAGTTCGGTATAGAAAGGGCAAATTTTGAAGATGCTCTCCCCACCTATCACTAAGTGCTACTTCCTGTCCGCCACCCCATCATCTGCCTTAGTCAATGAAAATAAAAGGGCTCACCCTTGTGTAACACAATTTGTGCAGATTTTGTGTTAATGCAATTTGCACAACTTACACAGATCTTGCAAGTGCAACATTACTAGGCTGATGTACACTTGCACAGTATGTGAGCCACTGACTTTCCCTTCCCACTCTTTTAAAGTAAAGTATGCCATCGAGTCGGTGTCGACTCCTGGTGACCACAGAGCCCTTGGTTGTCTTTGGTAGAATACAGGAGGGGTTTACCATTGCCTCCTCCCACGCAGTTTGAGATTATGCCTTTCAGCATCTTCCTATATCGCTGCTGCCCAATATAGGTGTTTCCCATAGTCTGGGAAACATACCAGAGGGGATTCGAACCGGCTATCTCTGACTTGCTAGTCAAGTCATTTCCCCACTGCACCATTAGGTGGCTCCCACTCTTGTATATCTGTATAAATCAATTCAAGAGAGAACCTACTGTAAACATAGTTCTAGTTGCAATCACACCTTTTAAATTCAGAATAAAAAACGCCCTCAGTTCTATATTATTAAGTGCAAACATAGATTAGCATTCCAAATCTATATATAAACATGCACTGAGGAGGAAGAGGATGAAAATAGACACTCCAATGTTGCTATGGATGTGGGTTCAATGTGCCTTTTATGAATATTTGATGAATAATAAATAAATATGTCAGGCTGAAATCCATACATTGCGTTAGTAGGAAGAAACTGGAGAATCTAAATGTCTATTGTCTGCCTGGACATTTACTACACTAGGAAGCTGTGTGCACTCCCAGTTTTCAGTTGTGTAGGATTAAACAACTAGAAAGGAGGAGAGAGAAGTGATCTGAATGGAATAAGGAGGGGGGAGATCTCTCTCTGGCATTACTCACCGTTCTATTCAGATTGCTATGTGTAGCAAAACACCTTTTAAGCAACTCTTTGTTTAAGAGAAGCACCCAAGTAATCACTCAAGATGCAGCCTATTTGATACAGAATCACACCTTATATGGAAGGAGTACTCAGAATATTTGACTCACTGCCAATCATGCCCTCCAGCTATGTCTTGGCTACAAAATACTCTCCCACAAAGGTTCCACTTTCTTCCCTCATGCTCGAGCCTTCTCTCATCACCCCAACACCTTGCCATTGCCAACAGCCCTCTGGAGAGAAGGTCCCCTACCTAGATCACAGGTAGCTATGGAAAACATCTTTGCTTTATCTCTTTCTCTGAAACCTTGTCACCCCCAAACCTCTTTCCCCTATCCCAGTGCTATGACATGGTAAATGTGTATTAGGGGCAACCTAAGCCATTACAAGAGGGTCTGCAAACCCCATATGTGAAAACTGTTTTCAGCAAGCCTGCTGGGTGCTAATCCTTTGCCTTAATCACCCTCTTTTCTCATTCTGTACCCCCATTACACTTCAATAAAGCAACTCTTTGTTTTTCAAGGCAGTGTCTGTAATCCTTTGTTTCATTCCAGTGCATCCATACCCCAATCAACTTTCTTTGGTACTTTAAGGTTAAACATAGCTGTATATTGGTTTGTGCCCATTGGAGCTAATTTTCCCCACTTTAGGCAAAACATAATCAAGAAGGGTGGTTACTACCACACTCCAGAGCAAACCTGGCAACAATATGTATGAAGCAAAAAAATGGTGGATATCACATCTCTAGAAAGAAGCTTAAACCGAGTTTTATATTTTCTTACATTTGCAAAATAAAGGGGAAAGCATCATAGATTGGAATGTACACTCTTTAAAAAAAGAAGTTCGCATCAGGCTTCTGTCACATGCACCAAAATTTAATAATGACCAGATGAAAAAGCATTTCTTTCCTTAGATATAGAAAAGAGTAGACAAGACGTGGAGATAGGGTATATTCTTTTCTAGTTTCCTGACCTTTTTACAAACATGAGTCCAAACTGGTTGTGTGAGAATGTGAAAGGGAGGTTGGAAGGAATTGCTCTAGGTTAACTAAGAATAAAGTGGAATGATGATGTGTTTATATACTCTATTTCCAAAGTCAGAGAGCCTAACCTATAGAACAGAGTTTATAGTCATGTCTATATATACCATAACCACACAAATACAGAAAGCTGCAAAATGTTGAAGACAGACAGAAAAACAATGTGGGAAGTCATTCACTTGAATCAATATGCTTAATCAGATCTCCCAGGCAAGAGAAAGGTGTCGTATTATTGCATTAAAATTAGTGTCCTTTTGATGCCCCACATTAGATGAGAACAGCTTCCTTCTCACAAATCCATTTAAATTCATCACTACACAATTCTAAACGAATTTGGTCATCTTTAAAAGCCCCACACTGAGTTCCATCTGCACGAAGGGGTAGTGAGAACCTGGGGAAAGAAAGAAGAAATTCTTCAGTGAGTACCTTCCTTAATAAACATAAGGCAGACTTGGTATGTTGCAGACCTGACAAGCTTAAAGATATACTTTCTTTCAGGAGTGGTGATGACACACTTGATCAAGCCCATGACTTAATACACATGTGCACTATACTTTAATACTAAGTAAGGGGAGATTACTCAGAATGCTAAGGGAATCTATTTCCTTACCACTGCCAACTCTACTATTTCAATCAATCAGTCTGTTTAGCCATAGCCATAACAAAAATACTTTCTCAAAAACTGAATAGTTAAAGCATAAAACCCACAGGACACTCAATAATGCAAAGATTGACTCAGAATAATTCAGAACAATTGGCCAGATTGTGAGGTCATCCACACAATCAAAAACTGTGTTCTCCCTGGGTTTGGGAGCTGTGTGTGCTCCCAATTATCGATTGCATGGAAGCAAGGTAAGAGGAAAACCTGGGTAGAAGTGATTGAGGTGTTCCCACAATCAGTGGGAGCCGCCTGGGGATGGTGAGCGGGGAGAGCAGGCTTAGCCCGCTCTCGAGCAGACAAGAAGACAGTCTGCTCTGGGCGGCCGCCCACACGACTGCCGGCTCTGTCACAGAGCTGGCGGGAACTGGGGAGTTTGGGGGCTGTGCAGCCCCTGGAAGCTCCAGCATGCCCTGCACGAGCATGCAGGGCATGCTGGAGAGACTTCCGAGCTGAGAGGCTGCTTTTCAGCCTCCTGGTCGGGGGTCTCCTCATGAGTAGCTGTGGTGTGGAGCCGCACCGTGGCAACTCACGAGCAGAAAAACTGGGTTTTCAGAGTGCTTGCTCCGCAAACCCGGTTTAACTGCCCAGCTACTTAAGCGGGTGATCCACTTAACAACCACCGGGCTCGTAGCCGAGCCCGGTGGTTCTCACGATGGGAGGAAATCGGGCTAGCCTCTGCTGGCCCGATTTCCTCCCATCGTGTGAATAGCCTCGTTGTGTGGAAGCAAGATAGGAGAAAAAGCTACCCAGGTTTTCATCCTACCTTGCTTCCACACAACCACTTCTACCCAGGTTTTCCTCTTACCTTCCACACAACCAAACCCTGAGAGCACACACATCTCCAAAACCAGGTAGAACATAGTTTTTGAGTGTGTGAATGAGCTCTGTATCAGTTTGCCAAGTACTTTGATGGCAGAAACTAAAAAGGGGGCTACTTATCTTGTAACATGAGGCCTGGTGTAACAGTTGGAGAAGCAGGCAGCTACCTGCCTAATAAAGTGAGCCAAAAATTACAAGCAACAAGCTTGAAATTGTGAACAACAAATGGATCCTAATCCAGACAGTGCCATGTCATGTTAGATTACCCCTGAGGGGGGCAAAGACAAGACTTTTTTTTTTTTTAAATGTGGTGTTTGGTGAAAAAGAAGCTGAAAGGGAAAGTCTGGAGGGCTAATCACTCTGGAGAGCATGGAGTTTATTTAAAACCATAATAATAGAAGCTCTGTTAGAATGTATACCAAACAGAAGAAAGGATATAGCTAAGTTCAGAAGGATGCCAGTATGGCTAATAAGTAGAGTTAAAGAAGCTATAAAAGGAAAGGAAATAGAAGATCTGTCCAAATGAAGAGGACAGAAAGGAACACAAACTCTGGCAAAAGAAATGCAAGGGGACTATAAGGGATGAAAAAGAGAGTTTGAGGAACACACGACTAAAAGTATCAAGGCAAATAATAAAAACTTACATAAATATATCAAAAGGCAGTTTGACCATTGGATGACAAAGGAGTTAAAGGGATCATTAAGGTGGATCCAGACTGCAGAGAAGCTCAATGAATTATTTGCATCTGCCTCCACTGCAGAGGACACAGAGCATATATCTGCACCTGAACTCAGTTTCTCGAGATGGAGGCTGAAGAACTGAGTCAAATAGCTGATGTTCTAAGCCATTATGAAAAATTAGAAATGAACCAGGGCCAGATGGCATCCACCTGAGAGTTCTTAAAGAATGCAAATGTGAAATTGCTGATCTCTTTGCAAAAATATATAACTTGTCCCTACGTATGTGCTTGCATAAGAAAGGAAGGAGGGAGTGTCTTCCTTACCGAAACAATTGATACATCAGGAAATGCACATACTGCAGTGCTAAATACTTAGCAGTAAAAACTATAACAAACTTTGAAAATAATTTCAAATCTTAGTACAGAGCTTTGTCAAAGATAATGCTACAAATGTATCCAACATAAGAAACTTAGAAGAAAGTGAAGAATGCCACAAACTGATAACATATGGGTGCAGTGCTCATTTGATGACTAGCAAAAGACTTCAGTGCTTCAAAAATAAAGGCTAATGCTGAAATTGTAAAATACTTCTGCAATAACCACTTTGTATCAACTGCTCTGAAGAAAGCAGGAGGAACCAAATTAATCCACAGGATGTCCGATGGAACTCAAGTTTACTGCTTTGAGAATTACAGTGGTCCCTCTACTTACGAAATTAATCCGTTCCGAATGCACATTTGTAAGTCGAAAAATTCGTAAGTCGAAAAGCGGTTTCCCATAGGAATGCATTGGGAACGGATTAATGCGTTCCGGAGCCTAGAAAAAAGACCCAGACCCCCAGTAAGACTTGCAAACTGCACAGGAACATTTCTTTTCAAGAATAAACAGGCAGTAAACAGGCAGGCAAGTCAAGGAAACCGCATGTAAAATTCGTAAGTCGAGGAAACCCCATCTAAAAATTTGTAAGTCGAGGAAACCCCATCTAAAAATTTGTAAGTCGAAAAAACCGCATCTAAAACCGGATCTAAAACTGCCGTTTGTAACTCGAAAAATACTTATGTCGAGTAGTTTGTAAGTCGAGGGACCACTGTATATCAAGAACTGGCTTACTCTGATGGCAATTTGAAATTGTGAACAAAATTGTGAAAAAATAGATGGAATGGTCATAGCCAAAGTTTTCAATATTGGTCTTAAGAGAAACGTTGACCACATGGCGATGATCCTGAAGCCTATTTCCATAGCCTTGAACACAGTACAGAAGAACAGCTATTTTATTTCTGATGCTGTTGAAGTTTGGAAGGAACTGAGTGAGACCTTTAAAATATACAGTGACAGAGTTAATTTACAGGCATTAAGAAAATGAATGGAACAAACACTCTCTCCAGCTCATTTTCTTGCCAATATGCTTCTCAATCTGGCCCGAATGGGCTGTGTGGCCCATTTGCCCCAGCCCAGTGACAAGAAGCACAAGGCTTCTGTGGAGCCCATTGGCTTCTGGGCCCATGCGGGGGTGGAGTTTCAGCCACACTGTCTGCATCAGCACCCGACCTCCTCAGTTTGCTCATAGCAAAGAAGAAATATGTGTTCTGCTTTGCGGAGTGATTTAGGAGGCTGGCAGAGCCTGCGGAGCTGTGCCTCTGGTTGTTATGCTGCCTTTGGTTTGGAGCAGTGGTGTACCATCAATAAGACAAAGGGAGACAAATGTTTCCTGGCCCACAGACTATGAGGGGCCCCTAAGGCCAGTCCTTGCCCTCTCTCCACAGACAGGGCCATCCTTTGCCCCCAGCCCTGCGGACAGGGGCACTCACCCACCTGGCCCCGCCTGCTGTCATCATCCTGCCAGCTGTGCCACTGCCGTCCCTCCAACCAAGAGACTGGGTGATGGGTGCCCACTGACACCATGGCTGCTCCACCAGCAAGCAAGCCCTGCCCCACTCTGGAGGAAGAGGCAGAGCAGCCCAAGCCTTCACCTGTGCAAATCGTAAAGGCGCCTATGTCAAGGAGGTGGAGGGAAGTGAAGAGGCGCCCGTGCTGGAGACGAGTGTGGAGACAGAGCAGAGCCGCCCATACCGGAGACTTAGTTGTCTCTCTTGCTGAGAGATGGGCAGTGCTGGAGATGGAGTCCTTCGTCTAGACACTCCTTTGCAAGAGGAGGCAGTGGTGGAATTCACCTCCTGATTAAGGGGATGGGGATGAATGTGTTGGCTGAGGCTAATTTTCAGAAAAGAAACATCAAGGAGTTCAGGGAAGGGAATCAGAGCAGTTAAAGATGATATTGTTGGAGGTGAAGGACTCTGTGCTGCCTCATGCCTCAATGACAGAGGGGGACAGGCTAGTGAGTCAGAGGGCTAGAGGGGTCAAGACATTGGTCATTCCTCCTCTCTACTGCTGTGACACTATCCCTTTGATATGGAGGGTGCTACTCTCAGGGACTTCCTGCCTGCCTGCCTCCCTTCCTCTCTTCCTTCTTTTCCCTATCACACATACTCGCTTCTCTCTCTGCACCATGTGTGCGGAGATGCAGACAGCATCTCTCTGCATCCAGCTAACTAGCTAGATTAGAGATATTATCTCTCCACTTTCCTATCTAGAATGAAGTTCTCCAATAAAGACTCCTCATATTGATTTGAAACTATGAACTGGCTCCAAGTTTCTTTTGCTCTCAGCAAACATGCATGTGTGGGCATACTCCACTGTGCTTTGCCTCTGTGCTTTGCACTCTGCTGTAATAGAAGGATATCTCTTACCAAAGAGAATTCCTAACAGATATGATGTGAAATGTTTCAGTTCAAAAAGATGTGGATATTTTATATGCCCTTTTTGATATTAATAACAATTTTGTTTGTATATTTTTAATGTGATGCATTGTTCATATTAATGTTTGTTTTAAATGAACAAATGAAAAATATTGTGTTTTTTTTTAATCCCATCATGCTACAGCCCTGACAAAAAT
The DNA here is from genome assembly GCF_027244095.1 of Hemicordylus capensis. Lineage (NCBI taxonomy): Eukaryota > Metazoa > Chordata > Lepidosauria > Squamata > Cordylidae > Hemicordylus > Hemicordylus capensis. The sequence goes on along the minus strand of NC_069658.1, from coordinate 260,102,108 downwards.
TGTTAAGCTTCGAACTGAAGCTTCCTTTGGAACCCACAGAAGGGGAGGAGAGCTGGTCTTGTGGTGACTGATAGATCGATAGACAGATAGATTAAGTGCCATCAAGTTAGTGTCGACTTAGCGACCACATAGATAGATTCTCTCCAGGATGATCTGCCTTCAACTTGGCCTTTAAAGTCTCTCAGTGGTGTATTCATTGCTGTCATGATCGAGTGCATCCACCTTGCTGCTGGTTGTCCTCATCTTCTCTTTCCTTCAAATTTCCCCAGCATTATGGACTTCTCAAGGGAGCTGGATCTTCGCATAATGTGTCCAAAGTATGATAGTTTGAGCCTGGTCATTTGTGCCTCGAGTGAAAATTCTGGATTGATTTTTTCTATGATCCATTTGTTTGTTTTCCTGGCTGTCCATGGTATCCTCAAAGGTCTTCTCCAGCACCAAAGTTCAAAGGCGTCAATGTGCTTTTTCTATCTTGCTTCTTCAAAGTCCAGCTTTTGCATCCATAGAGTGTCACGGGAAAAACCATGGTCTGAATGGTTCTAATTTTTGTAGGTGTAGACACATCATGGCATCTAACTATCCTTTCAAAGGCCTTCATTGCAACCCTACCAAATGTTAGTCTGTGGCATATTTCTTGACTGCTGGATCCTTTACTGTTGACGGTCGATCCTAAAAGGCAGAAGCTACCTACCAATTCAATGTCAATTCTGAAGCTGGTTGCTGTAGCTGTTGTCATTAGTTTAGTCTTCTTTGCATTTAATTGTAGTCCCATTTTTTCACTGTGCTCCCTGACTTTCTTTACTAGAGCTTGCAGATCATCCACATCCTCAGCTATCAAAGTGGTGTCATCAGCATAGCACAGGATATTGATGTTTTTTCCTCCAACTTTAAAACCATACTCATCTTCTTCCAATCCAGCTTCTCTCAGTATATGTTCAGCATATAAATTGACTAAAGAATGAGAAAGTATACAGCAGACCTGCTCAACTTAGGCCCCCCAGCTGTTTTTGGACTACAACTCCCATAATTCCCAGTCACAGTGGCCAACAAACAGGAATTATGGGAGTTGTAGGCCAACATCTGCAGGAGGGCCAAAGTTGAGCAGCCCTGGTATACAGTCTTGTCTTATTCCTTTGCTGATCTGGAACCCGTCTGTTTCACCATGTTCCATCTGGGCTGTGGCTTCCTGTCCTGTGTATAAGTTTTTCATAAGAACAATGAGATGTTCTGGGACACCCATTTTCCTAAGGATATTCCACAACTTGACATGGTCGACACAACTGAAGGCTTTTCTGTAGTCAGTAAAGCACATTTTGGGGCTATTCCCACGATCAACAAAAATCGGGCTAGGAGAGCCTAGCCTGATCTTTGTTGATCGTGTAAACCACCGGGCTCACAGGCGAGCCCGGTGGTTTATGAGCAGGTAACTCGCTCAAGTAGCCCTCCCCTTAGCCTGGGTTTGTGGAGTGAGTGCTCCACAAACCCAGGTTACCTGATCGTGAGTGGCCGCAGCGTGGCTCCGCGCCATGGCTACTCATGAGTAGACCCCTGGAGCGGAGGTGAAAAGCCGCCCCCGGCCCCGGGGGTCTCCCCAGTATGCCGGGCATACTGGGGCTTCTGCAGGCCATGCGGCCCCTGAGCTCCCCAGCCCCCGCCGGCTCCATCATGGTGCTGGCAATCGTGTGGGCAGCCGATCCAGCCGCCCAGGGCTCCCTCTCTGCTCACCGCCCCAAACCGGGTCTCATAGATTGTGAGACTCGGCTCATTGACTACTTTCTGTTATTTTTTGGCTTTCTTAGTGATCCAGCGTCCATCAGCAACAATGTCTCTTGTTCCTTGGCCTTTTCTGAAACCAGCTTGAACATCCAGCATTTCCCTTTCCACGTAGGGCTCTAATCTGCATTGGATGATCCTGAGCATTATTTTGCTAGCATGTGAAATTAAGGATATTGTGTGAAGGTTTGTGCAATCTGTTAAGTCTCCTTTCTTTGGTATGGTATGTAGACTGTCCTCTTCCATTCTGTTGGCCACTGTGTGGTTCTCCAAATTTTCTGGCATAGTTTGGTTAGAGCCTTGACTGATTCTTCTTCTGTTGCCTGCCATATTTCTGTAGCTATTCCATCAGTTCCTGTAGCCTTCCGACTTGGTAATGACCGGAGTGCTGATCTAACTTCATCTTCCTGTACTAGAGGTTCTTGCAAGTAGGGAATATCTTCTAGAGTATCTTGGACATTGACGTCCCTGCTGTGCAGATTTTTAGTATACTCCTTCCATCTCTGTTTGATCTTTTCTGAATCAGTTACTATTTGTCCTTTGGCATCCCTTAACATACCAATTTGAGGTTGGAACCTTCCTCTGAGTTCAGAGATCTTTTGGAAAACTTTTCTCCCACCCCCCCGTGTCTATTTTTCCGTGTCTATTCTTGTGGTAGCAAGCATGAATTGCCCTCTTGTATTTCACAAAGCTGATACTGTTGTATTATTCAGTTCTGCTGTTGCTTACACCTTATAACTGTAGTCTCCTGTCCTCTGTTAATCTGCTACACTTTATTATACGTGTCCTTAATGTTCTTTTGCAGCAGAGACATGGGATCAGGAGAAGGAGAGGAAAGCAGCGAGGGGCCCATTTTAAAATCTCATCTCCGGACCCACTCCAACCTTGGTACACCCCTGGTTTGGAGCGATAGTGGGTGTTTCTGCTGGGCCAAGGGGGAGTTGCGGGGCAGCCGGGAGGCTTACTGGACAGCTCCAGGCACTCATTGGGAGTGCAGGGTTTCTTGGTTAGCACTTCCCCCTCCTTACACAATGGGTCTGTCTGCAGCTCTTGGGGGCAGTCTTGGGGGGAGGTTTAGCCTTGCCCGCTGGGAACCTGGTAAACACTCTCGCTCACTGTAACCTTGCCTCTCACTGGAAACAATTAGTGACCCAGAGGCTTGCAGCAGCCTCCAATGTTAGGTAAAATCACATGGCCAGATTGGTGTGATGTTCAGTCCTATGTGCTTTATCATTGAACACAGTGGTTAGATTGTTGGACTAGGACCAGGAAGCAGAGGTGCCCCAGACCTTGGGGCTCTGACCTGTGTCCTCCTAGGTCCAGGGGGCTGCTCCCAAGGTCAGGGGCTCCTGCAGCTACTCCATGTGTGGCCCTGCTGCTCCCCCTGCGCCTGCCCCACCAGGCAGCTCTAGCTCCAGCGTGCCTTTACAAAACCAAAAACCAATATTGCCACTGTGTGGCGGCAGCACTAGTTGTGGGGAGGATCAGGGTGTGTGAAGAGGGGAAAGTTCCCCCTAAAGGAGGAGATGTTTACCGGTGGGATGGGGCACAGCAGTTGCAGTTCCAGGGAGCATGGTGGGGTAGTGAGGAGGGAGAGTTCCCCTTGTAACCCTCATCCACATCTGGGATGGGAGGTGGCGAGCTCTGCCCAGCTCCACTCCCTCCCAAGTGACAGCCTCTCTCCTCCTTCCTGCTTGTGGGCATATGTTGGAAACAGGCTCTCGGGCTAAAAGAGACCTTTTGCAATGATCCAGTGAGGTTCTTCTTCCTAGCCCCTCTGCCTGCCCTCCTGTAGGGCAGCTTCTGCGGGCATCATATTGTGTCATCCAGGCAGATGAAGGGGAGGGACCTCCCGTCTCACATTAGAAGGGCAGGAGGGGGAAGCAGGTTGCAAAACTGTCTAAACTACGAGGAAGCAGAGAGGCAAAAGGCTGTCACTTGGGAGGAGGGCGCAGAGCTGGACGGAATTCGCCACCTCCCATCCCAGACACAGACGGAGGGTAATGGAGGGAAGTTTCCCATCCTTGCCGTTCCCCCCCCCAACCCTAACCGCTGCACCCCATCCCACCAGTAAACTTCTCCTCCTTAAAGGGGAGCTCTCCCCTCCCCTCCTCGCCACCCACCCTCCCCGTAGCTAGTGTCACTACTGCACAGAGGCATTTTTAAAAGCAGTGTGCAAAAGGGGGGGGACTTTCTCATCACCCCCCACCATCATGATGGGGGAGTGCTCTGAAGCCCTTCAGGTCCAGGCTCCCAAATGTCCTGGGTATGCCACTGCCAAGAAGACAAAAGTTTTACTTTCCCTGGAGTCACGAGGCTTGCTGGGTCATTCTGTGCCAGTCATGTATTGCTTGACTAACCCGCCTTGCAGGGTTGTTATGCAGATAAACATAGCTATGTGTGCCACTGGAGCTCCTTTGAGTCTGAGCTGAATATAAATGTAGTGACAGAGTGTGCAGCGTCAACCCCAGTGTTTCCCTCTAAGGCATACATGGGTGTGGGCTGTCACACATTTTGGGGGGTCCACATGGTTAATTTTGATCCTATGCATGCTTGATCTGAAGGCCCCACTCTACTTTCACGTGTGTGCACACTGGTGGGGGTGGGTCCATAGCTCAGTGGCAGAATACCTGCTTTGCATGCAAGAGGTCCCGCCGGGGAAAAAAGGCCACTGTGCATGCACAAATGGTCCCTGCGAGGCCCTAGGCCATGCCAGGCCTTGCAGAGGCCATTTGAGCATGCACGGTGATCTCCAAAATGGCCACCATGCCAATATACAGGGGCCCGAATGGGCCATAAAGGGTTATTAAAATGGGTCAGCAGCAGTGATTTAAGAGGCTGGCGGGGGAGGGGGAACCTTTGTGGATCCCCCCCACACACACACACCTGTGGCCTTTAGGGCAACAGGTATTTTTTTTTAAAAAAAATTAAATTGTGAACTGGGGTGGGGGTTTGGTCCGGTCCAGCCGGACCGGCAGGGGTGTGTGTTCGGTTCTAACCCAAACCTCCAAACCCCTGAACCGAAACCCTGAACCCCCCAAACCAGTTCGCACATCTCTATTTGGTGGTGGTAGTTCTGGCATATCAAGGGGGGAAAACATCATGATTAATTGAACAGTTGGAGCTGGTTCATTCCCTGAATGACTTCACAAATATATGTCTGCTTTAGTACTAAAATGACCAAATTATCATCCCATTTTTGATGAAAATTAATCCAAAAACAATTCAGAAAATAATTGCTTTAGTTTATAATGCATAGTGTGTACCTTCTAATTAAACCTACATCTCTGAATATTTATTAAGGTTATATTAGACAACAATAATGTACTTATACTAAAAATGGTGATTAAATAGAATCTTCCTCACTAGTGATTTAAATTGTGATTTAAATCATTAAAATCGAGTACTTTAGAGAAGCGATTTAAATCGTGATTTAAATGGATTTGATTTAAATCAAATCAACCCTGCTAGAAAATAGCCATTATAACAGCAATTTTCAAAAGGGGATTCACGAGGATCCAGGAAATTACAGGCCATTTACCTTAATATTTGTGCTGGGTAAATTGATGCATAATCAAGGACTGACTCTGAATATTTATATATTTATATTAATATTTATATACCACTTGTCAATAGTTCTCAAAGCAAATGAAACAATAATTATAAGGGTAAAATTGTTTAACACATAGAACAGGGCTTGCTGAATGAAAACTAGCATGGGTTCTGCAAGGTAAGTCTCTTGCTTCATTAACCTCTTGGAGTTCTATAAAAGTGTCAACAGGCAGGTGGATAAGAGAGTCCACAGATGATCCAGTTCAAACAGCATACTTGCACTTCCATTTTTATTAGTCTAATTTCCAGTAGGCTTATGAGATCACCCGGCATTCTGTGTGGGTGTCCGTGTGTCCCCCCCCACTATCAACTTTGCAATACCTGGACCAATATGAACCAAATCGGGTACAGTTGTAGGGACACATAGGGATACCTCAATGGCGTAGTTTTTGATGATGTCATCCACCCCGATCCAAGATGGTGGATGCGTAAACTTTTGAGGCACAAGTGGGCTAATGTGAACCGCTTAAACAATTTGAACCAAATTTGCTACAGCTGCAGGGACACATAGGGATGTCCAAATGGCATGGTGTTTGATGACATCATCCACTCCAATTCAAGATGGCGGCTGCATGAACATCTGAGGCACAAGTGGGCTAATTTGTGGACTGCCTAACCAATTTAAACCAAATTAAATAAAGTGGCAGTGCCAGCGAGTGACACACAGGGACACCTGAACAGCATAGTTTGTGATGATGTAATCCACACCAATTCAAGATGGCGGGTGCATAAACTTTTGAGGTGCAAGTGGGCTAAATGGTGAACCGCTTAACTGATTTGAACCAAATTTGCTGCAGCTGTAGGGATACACAGGGACACCTCAATGGCATTGTTTGTGATGATGTCATCTACCCCAATCCAAGATGGTAGATGCGTGAACATTTGAGGTGCAGGTGGGCTAACCTGTGGATTGTCTAACTGATTTGAACCAAATTATGTACAGTTGTAATGAGTGACACACAGGGACATCTCAGTGGTATAGTTTGTGATAATGTTATCCACCCTGATTCAAGATGGCAGAAGCATAAACCTTTGAGGCGCAAGTGACCTAACTTGTGAACTGCTTAACCGATTTGAACCAAATTTGCTATAGGGACACATAGGGATACCTCAACGCAAAGATTGTGATGATGTCATCCACCCCAATTCAAGATGGTAGACACGTAAACTTTTGAGGCACAAGTGCACTAACTTGTGGACAGTCTAACCAATTTGAACCAAATTTGCTACAGCTGAATGGACACATAGGGATGCCCCAATGGTGCAGTTTATGATGTCACCCACCCTGATCCAAGATGGCAGATGCATAAACTTTTGAGGCACAAGTGCATTAACGTGAGGACTATCTAACCAATTTGAACCAAATTTGGAACAGCTGTAGTGAGTAACACACAGGGACACCTCAATGGTGCAGTTTGTAATGACGACATCCACCCCGATCCAAGATGGTGGACACATGAACATTTGAAGTGCAAGAGATCTAACTTGTGGACCTCAATTTGCACCAAATTTAGTCCAGATGTAGAGACAGTGAAAGGAAAGTAGGTTGATTAGTTCTTACTAGAACAACTTGTTATTGTATTTGATCTTGCAAGAATAAATATATTGCATTTGTACCATTTTCTACCCATGACCTTGCTTTCTGATAGTTTCCCATACTTATCATTAAGCAGATATTTTGGATCCCTTGTTATATTCACACTTAAGTATTAAATAGCTATATCAGCACAATGATATCCACATCCTGTTACTGATTCCTTGATCTGGTTTTCCATATGGAGAAGAATTAATTCTGGTTTTAGCGTACTTTCCAGTAGGCTTATGAGATCACCCAGCATTCTGTGTGTGTCTGTGCGTCCATGTGTTCATCCATGTGTGTATCCCCTGCTATCAACTTTGCAGTGCCTGCATCAATATGAACCAAATCAGGTACAGTCGTAGGGTCACATAGGAACACATCAACAACATAGTTTGTGATGATGTCATCCACCCCAATTCAAGATGGCGAAAATGTGAATGTTTGAGATACAAATGGGCTAACATGTAGACTGTCTTACAGATCTGAACCAAATTTACTACAACTTTAGGGACACATAGGGATGCCTTAATGGCTTAGTTTGTAATAATGTCATCCACCCAATTTAAGATGGTGTAAGTCTGAACCTTTGAGGTGCAAATGGGCTAACTTGTGGAATGTTTAACTTATTTGAACCAAATTTGGTACAGTTGTAGTGAGTGACACACAGGGACATAGTGACACACTGGCATAGTTTGTGATGATGTCATCCACCCCAATTCAAAATGACAGACGTGTAAATGTTTCAGGCACAAATGGGCTAACTTGTGAACTGCCTAACTGATTTGAACCAAAATTGCTATAGCTGTAGAGACACAAAGAGACACCTCAAATGTATAGTTTGTGATGATGTCACCTACCCCAATCCAAGAGGACAGACACAAAAACATTTGAGGTGCAAGTGGGCTAGCTTGTGGATCGTCTAACTGATTTGAACAAAATTTGGTAGTGAGTGACACTTAGGGACACCTCAGTGTTGTAGTTTGTAATGATGTCATCCACCAAGATCCAAGATGGCAGATGCATGAACATTTGAGGCACAAGATGTCTAGTTTGTGAACCACAACTGATTTGAACCAAATTTGCTACAGGTATAGGGATGCATAGGGATCTCCCTACCTCAAGGGAGTAGTTTGTAATTATGTCATCCACCCTGATTCAAGATGGCAGACACATGAATATTTGAGGTGCAAGTGGGAATTGATTTGGGCCAAATTTGGTACAGTCGTAGGGACACATAGGGATACCTCAAACACATAGTTTGTGATGATACCATCCACTCCAATTCAAGATGGCAGATGCATGAACGTTTGAAGCACAAGTGAGCTAACTTGTGAAATGCCTAACTGATTTGGACCATAGTTGCAGGGATAGTGAAAGGAGAGTAGGCAGATTAGTTCTCACTAGAACAGCTTGTTTTCCCTTTATTTATTCTAGGCCCAGCTACTTTTCTATAGGGTGGCAATCAGCCTACATTCTTAATACTAGCCCCAGCAAGGGGAGGGCATTCATATTTCTACTTATTCTAGTATTGGTTAGTATGCTGTCTTCATTAAAATCATAGTGAATAAAATTATAAAAATGATCCCAAGGATCTGTACATAGTAAACAAAGGAAAACACTCACAATGTTTGATCAAACAATGAATCATCAACCCAGATCCACTGCTTCCTGGAGGCTGAAAAATGAAGCCCAGTCCAAAAACGACTTGTCCCTTGTATGATGGTCCGTGTGACTTCCTATCAAGTATATTATGAAATTATCATTATTATGGGTCTCTTTGCATTCCCTTTTCTTTTTAAAAATCAGATTATATTTCATAATATGCAGGCCTTCCTCAAAGCCTTTGCCCTCTAACATCATCAGTGTAGTCACATTCATTGCCCCACAAACCATCCAGCCGGAGATCTGTCTATCACTCCAATCCAGCTAGGGACCATAACCATGAACAGATACTCCACAGGGAAGTTCTTCTGCACAGGTGTGCTGCATGTATACTGCTCTTTCCAACCAACAAACAGGATGTTACATGTGAGGCTCTTTTCTGAAATCTGAGATCCTGCCAATCAGCTATTCAGAAGAGGGGAGTAGGACAGGGACTGAATCCTCTGCAAATGACCCTGTTCCCATATCATCACCCACTCAGATTTGGAGACCATGGCTTGCAGTGTGTATTTCTGCCCCTAAAATTGCAGTTGAACTTTAAGAACATATGTACAGGTAGCAATTCTATCCTCAATGCCAGAAGTCAAGATAATTGTCTTGCAGTTATCATAATGTTTCTCTTACCTTTTCTTCCAAGTCCTGGATCATAAGCATCTGGGCTTCCTTACTGGAACAGTGGTCACGGGCCACAGTCCACTTATTTTTCTCTTTAGAAAACCAGTAGCACTTTCCTCTTTGTGGCACCCAGCCCATTGGACAGAGTTTACACTTGGTGCTCCCTATAATAAGATTGAGAAAAGATTCCCTCAATTATTATTCAGTTATTCTAGGCGGACCATCTAACATTTTCTCATTCTGTTGAGCTTTTTCTGTCTTCTCTTCCCTTCTCTTCTGCACAAGCTCATCAGCTACTGACTTCATTGGTTTTATTTTCAAATACTCATCTTAGATTTTTCTGGCATGATATTCCCTATGCCCCAGACCAAGCTCTTTCCATATTTATCATCAATTCATATTGTTTTCCTCTAAGAAATCTTTCTTATTGAAGAGCCAAGAAGGATTTCTTAAAGGAAAACAATATGAAATATTGATTTCAGCAGATTTGTTCCTGGACAATCTTTGGTTCAAACTATATGTGCAGCTAAAAGTGCCCACTATTTAACTGAAGGCAGGTGTAGGAAAGGGGCATTCAGCTTAGGATTGCAGCACTTGGGGAAAGAGGGGTTATTTAGTAATTCATTACATTTTTATACTGCCCGAATCCATGATCTCTAGATGGTTAGCCCTTTCTTCCAGAACCATTCTATTGGAAAGCCTGCTTCAGTCCCAAAGTTACTTCCTCAAGCTGCTACTTGCCCTTGAAGTAGCTATTTCTTCACAGAAACACTGTGGACAAATAGCAGCTTTTAGCGGGAGATAATTTTCAACAAACAAACATCACCAGGAAAAAGAGTGTTATATGCACAGCAGTCATGATTTGAATCACTCTCCCTGGAAGCTTTTCACACAGGACTTGTGTAGCCCTTTAACTCACATCTCCTCTGGAATGGAGGGGGTGCATTCACATATCGGCTAGATTTAACCCAAAGTCCCTGCGCATTATCTGGGAGCTGTTCACACACAATTTGGGCTTTTCATTTGCATTAGAGTGTAACTGGATTTATATCTGGGGTAAAAAAATCCACTATTTGTGTCATTTTTGCGGGGACAACTTCGAATAAGCAGTAAAGCCTCCCTGTAAACGTTCAGTAAAACATGCTGTGTGTAAAAGTCCCTGGTGGCTTATTTTAGTTAAACACTTCCAGAATTAAGCATAAGTAACCCTATCCTTACATACTGCGCAACATTCCGTCTGCCTTTTAATGGACCATGCATATGGTTGCACATGTGCACTCTTGCGCAAAACACAAGAAATGCACAAATGCAGATGCACAGTCTATAGCCATTATTTTCATTGGCCATTGATCATGCAGGCTTGTGCAATTCTTAAATTTTGTGCAAGGGTGCTCTGGCACAACTGTTTATGTGTGAGTGATTACAGCAAATCCCATTATTCACCGATTCCATATCTGGGGTTTTGCATATCCGTGGTCAGGTAATTGACACCTGACCTCAGCATACACAGAGTAAAAGATTTAATTTTTAAATATCCGCTGGTTTGGGACAGCCAGAAATGACCTCAGAGGTCATTTTTGGCTGCCATTTTAGGAAGAGGAGCCATTTTGTGCCTCTTTTAAAAAAAGCAAACCTCCCTCCCACAGGGGACTTTGGGACTTGGGGGTGGCATCGTTGAACTGCTGAAGGCCCACGGAGCAGAGGAGGTCACTTTATTTCACCCATTTTGATTCCCCCCCTTTCATCTAAGATTTTTTGTATTCTGGGAAAATAACTACCACCCCATCCCATTGACTTTAATGCTCCATTATCCGTAGTTTCATTATCCACGGTAATCTGCAGGAACAGAACCCCCGCAGAAAATGGAGTTCACCTGTATTCATGCATCCACTCTAAAAGAGAACCTGGGTACAGGCCCCCTCAAATTTAGGGTACAGGAAGGAAAGGCACTACTGAATGTGCTTTGAACATGATGTGTGAATGAATACATACATTCAGATCTTTACAGTTTATGTGCATAAACTGTACAGAGATTGCACATTCCTTGAACATAATATCTGAATAGTATTCTTGCCTCTCTGAAATGCAGTTTGCTGCATATCTTGTTTGTCCCTCTATTTTTGTCTTCACTGCATCACTGCCTCCCTTACTGTCTACCTAACAGGCGTGTGCACGGAACCACTCTGGGCAGTTCGGTTTGAGTTCGAACCGAACACGAACCAAACAGCCTGGTCCTTTACCAGGTTCATTAAAACTGGTGGCAGTTCAGTTTGTGCTGTAGAACTGGATTGAACCGTTTGGCCCAGTTTGGTCTGGTTCTGCATGCTTGCAAAGGGGAAACCCTATGGGGTTGGAAATAGTGGGCGGGGGGGGAGGTCACTTTATGTGCTGCAGTCGCGGTGCAGCTCCTTAACAGCAGCGGTCCAGCAGTGGCAAGACAGCAGCAGGTCCCCTAGGCCCCACCAATGTTCCCTCCATCAGTCTGTGCTGGTGGGGGCCTGGTTTGGGCCTCTGTGTTTGCACGAAGGCCTGAGTCAGGCTGCCACCAACCTGCGCTGATGGAGGGAAGCACTGACAGGGTCTGGGGAGCTGCCGTCGACCTGCCACCAAGAAGCCACACCACCACTGTGCATAAGTTGACCCCCCCCACACACACACCTGTTCCCCCACCATTTCCAACCCCATAGAGCACCCACTTTGCTTGCAAAGGGAATTTTTATGAGATTCCCTTTTGCAAGCATGCAGAAACAGCCGGACCAGTTAGCTCTGAACTGGGCCAGCTGAACCAGTCTGGTTGGACACTGAACCTGCCAAACCGGGCCAGTTCAACATCGAACCCAGTTCTGTTAGACGTGGTTTGCACATCCCTACTACCTAAGTCTTTAAAACAGTAGTTATACTTCTTTCACCAGCAGGGGGCAAATTTCAGAGGAGTTACTGAGAGATGTGGAACAAAAAAAGGCTTTAACCAGTATTTTGGAAACTTAAAGGAAGGCCAGTGATTCACTAGGCTGATTGTTCAATCCTTTAACAATCAGTTAGCCATTCAGCCTGAAGCTGCTGAAAAGTAGTAATGTCAATCAATGCAATACTTATTTCAGTGTTAATTTATGTAAGAGTAATACATTTTTAAAAAGTATTTGTAATAAGCTATTCTTTTTTGTAAGTCCCAACAAAAATTGTGTGACTTTTCGAAGTCAGGTGTTTTAAGCTGAAAAGTGACTAATAAACTCATACCATAATGAATGTAATATAAATCTGGGTTTTCTTCTTTTAAGGGCCAGAGCAGGTGCCGTCAGCTTGACGACTCAGCCGGAAAGTGAGGTCAGAGGCTCAAGCTTGTCCTCCTACCTCACTTTCAGCCTGGGTTTCAAACCAGAGCTGCCCATGGGGGGAGCAGCAGGTTCAGGAGTGACCCAAGGGCTTCTGATGGCCAGCCCTACTTGGGCTAGCCCACCCAGATAGGGCTGGTTGTGAGAATGAGCTTACTTTGTATTGCCTTTGTATTACATTCTTCTTGTATCCAAGAAGAAAGACTAGAAGGAAGACATTGAAGTCAGATATGCCTACATTAAAGAAGAACCTCACCAAAGAAAAGGCTTATTGTATAGTCAAACCTATAGCTGACAGAGGCAACGCAAGCCAGAACAACTTCCTCTGTAAATGTTCATTAATGGAGGAGATAGAGAAATTTGGCTAAAGGTTTTATATACAGGAGTGACTGGGTCCAGATGGATATAGCCACTGCCTGAGGGACTATCACATTAAAGCAAATAGAACACCAAACACTTAATCCAAACCTGTAATTTTCAGGTACTGAAAAGAGGAGAAATGTGAGCCTACCTTCTGAGGGTCCACACAAACGATATTTTTGAAGAGTGATATTCTTAGAACAGGAAGAGCATACTGGTAGTTCTTTTTGGTTTCCTGTGTTATCCTCTGTTATATTTGTGCATACTGCAGTCTCTCCTTTGTGGAAGCTGCCCTGAAACACTTGACCAACAGGTTTTATGTGACATAAAGGAGCCATAAATCACCAATCATAGTGTGAGCCTAGGGTTGTGCACAAAACCAGAAAACCCGGTTCGGATCAAATCAAACCAGACTCGAGCCAAATTGGGTCCAGTTCATTTTTGTGCACAGTTGAGCTGGGCGTGGTTCAGTTTGAATCTGAACTGGTTTGGGCCCGGCTCAAGGGGTCAGAGGTCAGTAAATTCATAACAATTATTATAGACTTAACATAACTGAGGATTTTGGTGGCATCGAAGGGTGCTGCAGTGGCTCGGGGGGGGGGTGTTTGGTGGCTCCCCTCCCCCTCCAGCCTCCCTGAGTCTCCCCAGGCTGTTTCAGCTCATTTTAGGGCCATATTTGCCCTCTGTGCATGCAGGGTGGCCATTTTGGGGTCTGCTGCACATGTGCACTGGCCATTTGCATGACCTGGCTGGGTCACACAAATGGCCAGCGCACATGTAAGGTAGCTCCCAAAATGTCCACCATACACTCACACAGGGCCAAAATGGGCTGAAGTCCCTGGGGAGACTCAGGGGAGGCCAGAGGTGGGAGTAGGAGCCCCTGGAGCCCCTCCCTGTGGCCACTGCAGCACCCCTCAAAACTGCCAAAGCCCTTGGTAGTGGTAAGTCTATCATATTTTAAAATAATTTAATCACTCCCTGTCCCCAAGAGCCGGGCCCAAGCCGGCCCAGTTGGTTATTTATTTATTTAAAATATTTTTATACTGCCCAAAACTTGTGTCTCTAGGTGCTTTAAAACATTAAATCAATTAACAATTAAAATCATTTAAAACATTGAAAACATTTAAAACCCAATATTAAAAATATTAAAACTATAAATCTAATTAAAAGCCTGGGTGAATAAATGTGCCTTCAGTTCCTTATAAAAAGTTGTCAGAGATGAGGAGGCTCTTATTTCAACAGAGTGCGCATTCCAAAGGTTCAGCTCGAGGTCGAGCCTTTGAGCCAAGTCAGTTTAAGGTCAAGCCTGCTGGACCTCAAACCAGCTCACACACCCTATGTGTGGCAAGACATGCCTCATCCAGAAGCTGTGTTTTAGTGTGATGCGTAGTGGTGGAATGGGATAGATGGCATCACAGCACCCTGAGCAAAAACTCTGTAGTCAGGGAATGTCTGATTACTACACTCAAACCACTAATCTCAGTTGCTAACAAATCTAAATTCTGTTCCAATAATTGGTTGGTGCCCGTGACATAGACTAAAGCAGGGAGTTTCAAACTTTTAAAAACAAGTGTGCACTTTCTGTCTGAAACATGTTTAAATATTATGTTTATGAGACAGATTACTACAGTCACTACCTTATATCTGGACTATGTAACTCATGAATACCCTCTTTGAAATTAATAGGACAAGTTAACTACACTAACAAGTTAATTTCTGTAACACTAATCTGTAACTTAACAGCCAGGTCTTCTGATCAAAGTCAATAGAGTTGTGTCCTAATCACTAGTAATTGAGCTGGGGAGGTGGGAAGACTCTGAGTACCCTTAGAAGGTTTATGTATCCCTGACTGAGAATCACTGGTCTAGGAATATCATAAGTTCTTCTCCCAGCAGCCCATTTTTTGTGATTAAGGCAGAAAATCCAGTGTAACACAGACATACACACACTTGCACATAAGAACTTCCAAGTAGATTGGATCACAGGGGCACACTCTGTAATTCAGCATGTGTGCCCAAAGAACCAGTCATCTATCTCACTGTAAAGGTGATTCTGCTCCTACAAACGGCTCTTCCTTTGTAGGAGAGCTATGTTTTGGCACAGAGGTGTAGCAATATTGGCAGCGGCCCATGTCTGCAATTTGGGGGGGGGGGGCAAGTTGCCACTGCTGCTGCAAGCCCCCATCACTGCTGATTTCTGCTGGCCTCTACCTGACACCTCTGACACTGGCATCTGCTCACTGCTGAAGCAGGCTTGCTTCCCTTTGCTGGCGGCAATGTGGTATAATGATGTCACCACCCTGACACAAGCCTATCCCAGGGATAACAGGCACCAGGCAGTGATGTCATTATACTGCATCATGGCCAGCAATGGGAAGCAAGCCTGCTATAGTGATGGTCAGTGGGGTCTGCAGAGACCAGCGAAGGCCAGCACCAGGAGCTTTATCAGACAGCAGGCTTTACCATGGGTTTACTGCATGTTCAAATTTGCCCAAAAGCACCAATGCAAAGAGTGGATATTTTTTACCCTGGACATAACTTGACTTTCTTGTACAACAAACTGTGAAATTGTGAAGAAGACAGCTTCACTAGGCTCAAGTTTACAGGAATGTCATGTTGTGTGGATCTAGAGAACATAACCTTTACTTACTTTCCTGTGACATTGCTAGAACAACTGAAGGTGTTAAAGTGTGGTTGGATGACAGGAAATAAAATGCAGGCAATAGCTTTTCTGCTGCCCACTATTTGGTCATTAAAGAACTTAGCTAAGGTTACTGGATCTGATCTTTCACAGGCTGACTACAAGGCCTTCCTT
Source organism: Hemicordylus capensis (assembly GCF_027244095.1). NCBI lineage: Eukaryota > Metazoa > Chordata > Lepidosauria > Squamata > Cordylidae > Hemicordylus > Hemicordylus capensis. Next base: position 260,086,361 of record NC_069658.1, on the reverse strand, counting down.
ATCTCTCAAGAGTCCTAGCGATCAAAAGGAATTCTCAGGAGCCACCTCAGCTGTTATTTTGAGGGATAACTTATTCCACAATTTTAAAACATGGTTTTGTGGTGATGATCCAAGGACAGCACAGGCAGGTTAACAATTTCACAAATTCACAAATTCATTGAGGCTGCATTCACACAGTCACAAGGATCCTGGTTAAAAGGATCACTAATCAGGTTTAGTGAGCCTATCACAGCTGATCATGTGAACACAGAATTTCAGGGCAATCCTTTGACTCTGTTTAACCAGAATTTAACCAGGATAGGTAATCAGGATTCAGTCCTAGTAAAAATGGTCTGGGCTCAGCACTGAAAGGTTGTGACTATTGCAACAAATTAAAGAATGGCTGTTAAGAAGTGGGAAAGCAAAGAAATGGACATATTGAGAGACAAAATGTGTTGATAAAGCTACATTTTTCAATAACTTTATGTGGAGAGTGAACTCCTTTCATCATGTGTTAGAATTGGAAAGGCATATTTTTGTGTGAGCTGTTAACTGGAAAAGAAATTAAATAATTATATTTATAATAAATAAATAAAAATAAATAAACAAACAAGACACAATTCTACAACAGCATGAAAAGCACATAGTAAAGGATGAAAGGTGATCCAATTCTAGCATGTTGGAGAAGATTCCCTCTGCTATTTCACTATGCTAAAATGTACCCTATTTCTGAAAGGCTGAAAGGTGAATGGCTGAACCAAGACTTCTGCTGATGCAGGGATCTGGATGTGGGAGGGATTTCTTCAGGGAAAAATGATTTTGAAAAGCTATGAGTGAAAAAGCGAGGTAAAACAGCATAAGATAGAGCTGTTCCAGCAGAAGCTTGGAGATGATTGCTGGTTTTTATGGGTGCTGACGATGTAGATTGGCCCCACCCATTTCCTGGGGTAGATTAGCCCCACCCATCTGTCTTTAAAGGGGTCTTGCCCAATTTTGTAGGCACTAGCTCCAGTAGCTCAGGCAGATCTATACTTTCACTGCCAGTTCTCCAAGGGACATCTTTGAGTCAGAGGATGAAGGTAAGCCATGTCCTCATTCTGTGATAAGGGTGCTGGCTCTGGTTTTTCTGGTGGGGTCTTGGCAATGCAGTGTTGCCCCGGGGTGTAGTCTTAGGATTTTTATCCTTTGAACCTCTCTGCCTCGTTTCCCAGTTGTGGAGTGGTGGTGGTCCTGGGTCCAGGATCATGACAAAATGACTGTGAAAAGTCAACCCATTTTAAAGTAGTCATGACTATTAACTTTAATGCAGAAACAGGACTGTGTCTTCCTCAGAACTCAACTGCAAATTACTGGATGTTTTCAAAGTTACAGGAGGAATACATGAGTCCTACCAGAGAGATGGACTAACTCCAATGGTAGTGGCCCCTTTTTCTATTAAAAACTTGTATAAGAAAGCACCAGAGCAATATATGATACTAGTAGGCAAGGTCTGTTGTTGACTGAGCAAAGTCATTTCATGTAGATTACACTGCTAGCAAACTTCAAAAAATGAAATTCAGGAGGATATCACAAGGGGAACTTTCATGGATAGCACAATATAGGAGTGCTTGCCCTATCCTAAAACAATGGAGTTAGATCCTTAGAGAGTGGATGGAGCAGACTGTGTTGGGAAAGTGGCTATTTAAACTTTAAACCTCCCCATGCATCAGCTAAGAAATGCAGGAGGTGTAAAGTTTAAATAGCCACTGCCAGTGGTAAAGTGTGCTGTTGAGTCGGTGTTGACTCCTGACAACCACAGAGCCCTGTGGTTGTCTTTGGCAGAATACAGGAGGGGTTTACCATTGCCTTCTCCCACACAGTATGAGATTATGCCTTTCAGCATCTCCTTATTTTGCTGTTGCCCGATATAGGTGTTTCCCATATTCTGGGAAACATACCAGCTGGTATTCGAATTGGCAACCTCTGGCTTGCTAGTCGTCATTTCCCCGCTGCACCATTAGGTGAGTATCTGCCAGTGGCACAGCTAGGTAATTGCAAAGTCTGGACCTAATGGTCTTATGGGGCCTTCAGGATAGAGGTGGTGAAGAAGAAGAAGAAGAAGAAAAAGAAGAAGAGGAAGATGTAAGCAACTATGTTATTTGCAGAGCATTTACATGATTCTGGGGCAACTTCCTTGCTAAGTGTACATATATGAGGGACAGAGGAGAGGGGAGTATGGACAAGTGAAAGAAAAGTGGGAGAAAAAATAAAAGAAAGATGGAGGGAGGGAGAAAGAAAAGGCGGAAGGAAGGAGAAAAAGAAAAAAGACAGGTGAAAGAAAGGTGGGAGCGAAAATGAGAGAAAGAGGAGAGAGAGAAAGAAATGGAAGGGGGAAGAAAGGAAAGAAGAAACTGAGGAGAAAAAGAAGAAAAAGAAGAGGGAGAGAGAGAAAAAAATAAAGGGGGAGGTGGGAGGCAGAAAGAAAGGTGGGGGAGAGGATCTGCACATCCAAAGGCAGATTATCGCAGAGGCAATAGCCTATGGAGACAAATCCTGGAGGAGCAGCAAGTTAAATCTTTTTTTAATTTTTTGTTTTTAACTTTTAAGACTGCCACTGTGCAGCGGTGAGAGCCCCCAGTGCCTACCTCCCAAATCCTAATCAACTTCTAAATTAATTTTAAAATTAATTTTTAATTAACTTTTTAAAGTTAATTTTAAATTAAACGTTTGGATTAACTTTTTAAATTAACCATTTTGGGCCTCTGTGCATGTGTGTGCAGAGAGCCTCTAGATGGGCCGAAAATGGCCCTATCTGTCATTTGGGAGGCAGCCGGGCTCAGGGAGGGAGCTCTTGCTGCTGCCCCCTCCCCCGCCTTGGTCTCCCCTGTGCAGCAGCAATTTTTAAAAGTTTTTAAAAAGATTTAACTCCCCCACTCCTCCCCAACCAGCAGCAAATCTTGGCTGCCTATTGGTGGCAAAAAGATTAATCCACCCCGTGCACATCCAATGCTTGAAAGTACGTGAGAAGATCTCTCTCACACACCCACACCCACACTCACACACTTCCAGACCAGAGGAGCTTTCTGGAACGGCTAGAATGGAGTGCACACCTTAGCTATTTTTTACTCCCCCCCCCCCAGCATTCTCTCCAGGCTCCTTCTTTCTCCTTTTCCACCCACAGCTCAGGCTAGCTGCCAGCACTCTAGTGTTTGCTTAAAGGGCCTGTGCACCAGCTGTTCTGACCTGCCAGAATGCTGTGGGGGAAGGGAGGAGATTCCTAAAAGCACTGCCGGAGGCCCTCCACATATGATGGCAGAGCATGGGGGGCTGGACTTGGGCCCAATGGTCCGTTATTGAAGTCATCTATGGCCACGCCCCACTTTTCAGCTGATGCACAAGGAGGTTTAAAGAAGTGGCCCAAGAAGCAAGTTGCATCTTGTGCTGCTTCTTTAAAACTCCACACACTCCAGCTGATAAGTTCTATTTAAATTGTATACCAACTGGAGGGGGGGAGGAGGAGGGATAGAAAACTGTGAATAACTGAAACGACCCCTCCTATAATTAAATTGGTATACAGGCAGATGGCCCATGAATGGGCAAAACTACTATTTGAGGGCAGTATATTTGAGGGCTCCTGTGTATGTCATAGAATTTTATTTTTAATGTATAAAATAACAGTTTGAAATTTGTAGGATTTCAACTTCAGACATTGGGCCAGTTAGGATGAAACTTTTAAACGCACAATTTAGAGATTGCTGGTCTTGTGGTCGCACGTATGAATTGTTCCCTTTGCTAAGCAGGGTCCATCCTGGTTTGCATTTGAATGGGAGACTGCATTTTGTGAGCACAAGATATTCCCCTCAGGGGATGGAGCCACTCTGGGAAGAGTATCTACATGCTCACATGCAGAAGGTTCCAAGTTCCCGCCCTGGTAGCATCTCCAAGAGAAGGCTGAGAGAGACTGCCTGCAACATTGGAGAAGCCACAGCCAGTCAGTGTAGACAATTCTGAGCTGGATGGACCAATGGTCTGCCTCCATATAAGGTAGCTTCCTATATACTATGTCCTAAGTCAGGGATTCTCAACCTTGGGTCCCCAGATGTTATTGGACTTCAACTCCCATAATCCCAAACCAAAGGCAGCTGGGGCTGGGGGACCCAAGGTTGAGAATCCCTGTCCTAAGTATATCATTATTTTTTTATATATCCACTTGGAAAACAGATTAAGATGAACAGATCAATGTGGGTAGAATGTATTCTTCCAATCACTTGTTCACGGAGCCAGCGTGGTGTAGTGGTTAGAGTGCTGGACTAGGACCGGGGAGACCCGAGTTCAAATCCCCATTCAGCCATGATACTTGCTGGGTGACTCTAGGCCAGTCACTTCTCTCTCAGCCTAACCTACTTCACAGGGTTGTTGTGAGGAGAAACCTAAGTATGTAGTACAAAAAGTTTCCCATCCATGTTAGTTAGTGTAGCAGAGATGGGGGTAGCAGCTTGGAGGTATTACTGGACCTGGCTCTGCCTTTGGAAGCTCAGGTGGAGGCGGTGGCCTTTGCATGGTTTCGTCTAATTTCTCGAAAAGGCAGATCTGGCCACAGTTACCCATGCCTTAGTCACATCACGGCTGGATTACTGTAACACGCTCTACGTGGGACTGCCCTTGAAGAATATCCGGAAACTGCAGCTAGTCCAAAATGCGGCAGCTAGGGTCTTATCTAGAGCTGCCTGGTGGGAGCACATCACACCTCTTTTGAAAGAGCTGCACTGGCTACCAGTTCATTTCCGGGTCCAATTCAAGGTGCTGGTTTTGACCTTTAAAGCCCTTAACAGTTTGGGCCCGGGATACCTGAGGGACCGCCTGCTCCCAAGGGTTGCTGCCCACTTGACGAGGTCATCTGAGGGGGCTCTGCTCTGGGTGCCGACAATGAAGGAGGCTCAGTTGTCATGCATGCGGAACAGGGCCTTCTCTGTTGCTGCCCCCAGACTCTGGAATGCTCTCCCGGTGGCTATTCGCTCCTCGGTCTCCATCATGTCTTTTCAAAAAAGACTTGGCTTTTTACTCAGGCTTTTATGTGATTGTCTCCATTGCTGCTTCTTTGTATATTGTATGGTATTTTTAATGTATGTATTTTTTAAAAAAATAATTAGATCTGTTTTTATATTTTAGCATAATATTTTGTGTAATTTTTATAGTCTTGTTTTAATTTTTTCTATGTGAACCACCTTGTGATTATTTTAATGAAAGGTGGTATATAAATTTAACAATAAATAAATAAAAGAAAAATAAAAGAACTCTCTTACAACTCTCCACTTCAGGCAGGGATTTTATTTTATTTCATTTTTTTGCCAAAAGTCAGTCCCCCCTACATAGCTGGATGATCCAGTCCTGTGCTCTGTCCTGTCTACAATTTGAACTCTATGTTTATGGGGGGAAACACCACATTGCAATATGGATGGTCATCTAATCACATGATTGTGACTACTCCTTGTAAATTCTTCATTACATCCAGTATTTAAATCCAGGGTAGGGAATGTGTTGTTTTCCATTTGGATTATTATTGGCACATGAGTAGAGGAATCTGGTGGCTACCTTGCATCAGGCCTTCTCATTTGTTTCCCCTAGGTTATATCCTCGTGGATATAAGAGGATTGTCTTCTTTGGAGGCCTTCAGGAGAGGCTTAAAGGCCCATATCTTCAACCTGGCTTTTAATGACATCTCGTTTTAATCTTAATTTCAATTAGATTCTGTTTAAATGATTGTTCTTAAAAATTGTTTTATTCTGTGTTTTTGATTTTAATGTAAACCACCCTGAACCTCTTCAGGAAGGGCGGTATATAAATCCAATAAATAGATATTATAATAATCTAACCACACGTTGAATGTATCATCTGAACTCGCCCATTGTTCATTTTATTGAATAATTAATTAACATATATGGTAAATTTGAATATGAGAAAGATCTCCTGCTTTTCCTTGGACATTGTGTCATTTTGAAATTATTGATCTAATTATTGAGTGTTAAATCTGTTGAGAACAACAACAATTAAAATGTAATGTTTGTATTCAATATTTCTTCTAAAAATACAAACAAACAAACAAACAACCACCACCACCACCCCAGCATATTCCAGTGTGAAAAGTGCTGCATTCAGCTAATTTAAATGGCAGGATTGTTCATGCAAAATTTGGTATCTGTAGGTAATTGGGAAGTATGACTTTATTTTGCATTATTCAAAATATATAACAGATCTCAGTAGCGGGAAAAGTTGCAAGAGGAAGACATGGGTCTAATAAAACTATCTGACTCTGACAACATTGTAAACATGCACATCTGCAGTTATTTTCAAACCAATGTATTGGCCAATAATTTCACAGACGTCTTTTTGCCTTCCAAGGGATTTATTGCAGAGAATGTGATAAATTGTTTCCCCCTTGAATTTATCCGTATGCATGAGATTAAACTCAAAACTACTTCCTAATCTCAAGAATTTAAAATAATGTATTTATTTATTTTGCTTTATCTTTTATTATGAGCCAGAGGAACATATTCTTCTGGTTTGTTTGGGCGGTTTACAAATATGTTAAATAAAAAAAATATATTCAACCAATTATAAAGAGGAATGCAAGAGGAAAGCAATATTCAGCTGCCTAAATCAGTCATTCCAGGGATCCTGTGGAAATTGGCCCATCAGATTAATGTCTACCCTACCCATGGTTCTGATAAAACCTCTACACATTTATGTACCTTTACACTTACCCAGCACTATCACAGTGACCAGCAGGATGATGTTTCCAGCCCATCCAATCCATAGGGCAGCCTTGTGCCGGCAGGAACCCTCAAAGGCATCTGTAGATACTAAAAGCAATTAATCTAGCACAAGTAGAGCCCATATTCTTTCTACTCACAGGCCACTGTAGATTTGAGATCCATATAATAATTAGTAATGTGAAGAGATATTTGTGAGGGTATTTTTTATCTTGATGGCTGGTGTAGAATTTGTACTCAGAACATGGATGCTAATAATGAACATAAAAATATTGAACATTTCTATATTAAAGAAAACTTCGAGGCAAAAATGTTCAAAGGGTCTAGCAGTATCCCCCTGCATTAATATTATTTTTTAAGTTGATATTTAATATTTGTAATGTTTTAATATATTTGTCCTATTTTTAGCCTACTTTCCAGGAGGCTTATGAGATCATCCAGCATTCCACATGTCCATTTGTGTGTGTCCCCCACTATCAACTATCCCAGCAACACCTGGACCAATATGAACCAAATTGGGTACAGTTGTGGGGACACATAGGGACACCACAGTGGCGTAGTTTGTAATGATGTCTTCCAATCCAGTTCAAGATGGCGGACGTGTAAACTTTTGAGGCACAAGTGGAGTAACTTGTGAACCATCTCTAACTGATTTGAACCAAATTTGCCACAGCTGTAGGGACACATAGGGATGCGTCAATGGCATAGTCTGTGATGATGTCATCCAGCCCAATTCAAGATGGCGGATGTGTAAACATTTGAGGTCCAAGTGGGCTAACTTGTGGACCACCTAACTGATCTGAACCAAATTTAGTCCAGTTGTAAGGATAATGAAAGGAAACTAAGCAGATTAGTCTTTACTTGAACAACTTGTAAATATATTGTAAACTGCCTTGAATTATTTTAATGAGGAGTGCTATACAAATCTGACAATAAATAAATATATAAATCAGGAAACCCTGAAGGAAATTGCTTTCCTTAAGATTTATTTACTCATTTATTCATTATGATGTGCTAGCACTTCACATCACAAAATATTGGGCCGATTCAATGATACTGAACTGTAAGTGGGGTGCTGGAAGAGAATGCAAGGGTGACTCCTGTGCCTTAAGAGACCTGCCGTGTGGTCTGACGTCCCCCACCCCACCTTGAGCTCTCTCCTCTTGCAACCTCTCTGTGTCAACCCTTCACCCCCAATCAGACTGGGATCTTCCTTGGCAAAATGCTCTAACGGATCCCAGCAGGAAGAAATATGAGGGGAGGGTGACTGAAGAGGCTCTAAATGGGGCTCTGGAACATGGGGAGCGAAGACAAGGGATCAGGGGTGACCCTTAAGGATTGGTTGATAAAACTGCCCCTTTTTTCTTGTCACAGCAAAATTTAAAAAAAAATATAAATTCATGTTTCACACACACACACACACACACACACACACACACACACACACACACACACAGAGTTTTTCACATTTTATACCAGATAGTGGGTGAAACTTGTAAATAGCACACTTGTCTTTGTAAACAGCACTTATTTCATGTATGTCAGTCAATGTGACATAGATTAAAAATTCACTCACAACTCTCCGCCTCAGGCAGGAAGAAAAACATTATGCCAAAATTAAGTCCCAGTGTGGTGTAGTGGTTAGAGTGCTGGACTAGGACCGGAGAGACCTGAGTTCAAATCCCCATTCAGCCATGATACTTGCTGGGTGACTCTGGGCCAGTCACTTCTCTCTCAGCCTAACCTGCTTCACAGGGTTGTTGTGAGGAGAAACCTAAGTATGTAGTACACCGCTCTGGGCTCCTTGGAGGAAGAGCGGGATATAAATGTAATAACAACAACAACTGCATGATCCAATTCTGGGGCACTGTAGTGTTTACAATGCAAACTCTATGGTTAAGTGGGGGGAAACACCACATTTCAGTTCATACTATCATCTAATCACATGATAGTGACATTCTAAATCCTACATTACATCTAGTATTTAAATTCAGAGTAGAGAATGTATGATTTTCCATTCTGATGATCATATGTACACAGGTAGAGGAATCTTATCACGCACTGAAAGAATAATCTCAACTGGCCCTTTGAATAGAAACTATAAGTTTTGTTAAGAACTAATCTGTCTGCTTCCCTTTTGTTATAATCTTAATTGATAATTACTATATTCACAAGTTAGCCTGTCAGGCTCTTGGTACAGCCATCCTTCCACTGCCAAAGGAGGTTGAGGTTGCCTCAGAGTTTTCAGCTGTGGGAGCTTTAAGGCTTACAGGCAGGGCTTGTTCTTTTCACCAGCCCTGTCCTAGTGTTGCTATGCACAAGGCTCAGCCAGAATCCCAACACGGCGCCTTATCACTGGCCAGTCCTTGCTTATATAGCTCCTGACAGCTGGGGCAAATCTTGCAAGATCTTGCTTTGAGATCTTGCAAGAGCCCCTCCCAGTCCTGCAAAGCTACGCTGTCTGTTGACAGCGAGGCAACATCTCCTTGCTGGGGCCAGGGTGAATGTTTCCAGGTGGGCATACTGATGTCTATTTCTTCCCCCGCCTGATAGCGTCCCCCCTCAAGACCCAGGCAGAGGAAGCCCCAACATGAAGCTCGTCGCCACATTTACCTGTGGTAATCAGCTCCTCCTCAGGACTCCCCTACATAGCCCACTTGCACCTCAAATGTTCATCCATCCTCCATCTTGAATTGGGATAGATGACATAATCACAAACTATGCCATTGAAGTGTGTGTCCCTACAACAGTACCAAATTTTGTTCAAATCAGTCAGGTGGTCCACAAGTTAGCCCACTTCGACCTTAAACCTTCACACATCCACCATCTTGAACTGGGGTGGATGACATAATCACAACAATGCTATTGAGGTGTCCCTATGTGTTTCTACAACTGTTCTCAGTTTGATTCAAATAGGTTCCTACTTCTGCCTTAAATGTTTAGGCATCTGACATCTTGAATTGTGGTAGATGACATCACAAACTACACCACTGAAGTGTCCCTACAACTGTTCCAAATTTGGCTAAAATTGATTAGGCAGTTCAGATGTTAGCCTACTTGCACCTCAAACATTCATGCATAAGACATTTTAAACTGGGATGCATGACATCATCACAAACTATGCCATTGAGGTGTCCCTATGTGACCCTACAACTGTACCAAATTTGGTTCTAATTGGTTCAGGCATTGCAAAGTTGGTAGGGACACATGCACATACGGACAGACACACACAGAGAGACAGAAAACTGGGTTATCTCATACGATTATTTTAGGAAAGTAGGCTAAAAACAGCCAACATTAGCTGGCACTGTGGCAGTAAATGATCAATTTTTCTATATGTTTGGTGAACTTGCCCTAAAAACAGTGGATTTGGAGGGGAAACACATAACCATCTGAATTCGTTCATAATCTACGCTAAATATTATCTTCGGTTACCTTACCTAAACAAGAGGCTGTTCACATGAGCAGCCCTACCCAGGTTTGGCCTGCCTACGTGTGAAGTGCCAAGACTGAGGCCAATCCTGGTGCTGCCTCCCTGGGTAGCCCAGGATGTTTCCCTGGCCTTTTACCAGGGTAAAAGGGCACAAGCATGTGTCTCCTCGGGCTGCTTGCAGCCTGAGCAGAAACAGAGCTGGGCGCCCAGAGCACCTGATTCATGGAAGAATCCCCTAATACACTGTGCTCGTTGTGTGGAACATTGTGGGATATCTGGAGAAGAGGATGCATTTTCCTGGCCTCCAGAACACCACAAGGCTCATGGCAGAGCCCGTCATGTGGGCGCATGAGCTGCACAGCTTGGATCAGTGCTGGATCTTCTGAGTGGAAGAAAGGTGCTATCCTACCTTCCACCCTGCCTTCCCTAGTAGGGTTGTGCGTTCTGTTTTGTTTTCTGTTTTATTTTTGGCCTGAATCCAAAACACTCCAATTTTGTTCTTTGTTCAAAATCAGCCAATCCGAAACACTCCAATTTTGTTCTTTGTTCAAAATTGCAAAATCCTAAATGTTTTGGATTTTTAAAAATGACCAAGGGCAAAACTAGTGAGTGGGGGGGGGGGGTAGTGCTCAATGTTGGAAGCTACCACAAAAATTTCAGAGGAACTGGGCAAAGGACTGATTTTTGGTGAATTTTGGAAGTTTAAGATTTTCCCCATAGGGAATAATGGAGGTTTCAGCAAAAGTATAGCTTCATGTCGGGGGGGAAAGGGGTGGCCCAGAGTAGGTTAGGGTGGATGGTAGTGCCCAGTGGGGGCAAGGAAGCTGCCAGAATTATTTCAAAGGAATTGGGCAGAGGTCTGATTTTTAAAGATTGAACGGAGTTTACGTGTCTTTAAGGTTCTTCCCCATAAGGAATGATGGAAGATTCAGCAGCCCCATAACTGCACTTGGGGTGCACCGGGGTGGACCAGAGCAAGTGGAGGTGTAGAGCATATATGGTGCCCACCACCCCCATGAGTTGCTAACCCATGGGGTACTGGGTTCTGTTGTTTCTGAGATGTTTTGAGTATAGATTCTCTAGTAGCGTATTATTTATTTATTTATTTACACAGTCAGACAGGTGTTATTGACTGGTTTGTTTTACCCAGACATCGAGTCCTTCCCAAGGACTTGGGATGGCTGAATTTTAGTATCAATGTTGTTGTTGTTGTTATTATAGATATTGTCGCAGAATATAGGCTGTTCCCAGTAAAGTTGCTTTTTGTAATTGGCTAGTGGTGATTTCTGTGGCCCCTGTGGTGTTGAGCTGCTCTTCAAGTTGTTTTGGAATTGCACCTAGGGCACCAATTACCACTGGGAATATTTTGGTCTTTTTCTGCCACAGCTTTTCCATTTCAGTTTGTAGATCTTTGTATTTTGTGATTTTTTCTATTTCTTTTTCTTCTATTCTGCTATCCCCTGGTATTGCTATGTTGATTATTTTAACTTGTTTTTCTTTCTTCTCAACTACAGTTATGTCTGGTGTATTGTGTGGCAGATGTTTGTCTGTTTGTAGTCGGAAGTCCCATAATATTTTTACATCTTCATTTTCGACAACTTTTTCAATTTTATGGTCCCACCAATTTTTGGCTACAGGTAGCTTGTATTTTTTGCAGATGTTCCAGTGTATCATCCCTGCTACTTTGTCATGCCTTTGTTTGTAGTCAGTCTGTGCGATCTTCTTACAACAGCTGATTAAGTGGTCCACTGTTTCATCTGCTTCTTTACAAAGGCGGCACTTGCTGTTTGTTGTGGATTTTTTGACTTGTGCTCTTATTGCATTTGTTCTTAGTGCCTGTTCTTGTGCAGCCAGTATTAAACCCTCTCTTTCTTTCTTCAAGTTGCCATTCTTAAGCCATTGCCAGGTCTTGGTGATGACCGATTTTCCACTTATATTGTGCAAATATTGACCATGCAGGGGCTTATTTTTCCATTTTTCTGCTCGGTTCTTTTGTTCTTTCATGTAGGCCTGTTTTGTTTGATTGGTGTTGAATAGTTTCTCATTATTGACGATTTGAAGTGCATCTTCTTCACTGTCCTTGATATAGTCTTCAAGGCCTCTTTTCTCCTCCTCTACTGTTTGATGGACTTGTAGCATTCCTCTTCCACCTGAGCTGCGAGGGAGGTATAGCCTATCTACATCACTGTGGGGGTGCAGAGCATGGTTGATGGTCATTATTTTCCTGGTCTTACGATCTAGCGTCTCTAGCTCTGCCTGGGTCAAGTCTATTATCCCTGCAGTGTATCTGATAACAGGTATAGCCCAGGTGTTTATGTATGGTGTTCCCGCCATTGAGTTTGGACTTGAGGATTTTTCTAACTCTCCTGATGTATTCACTTCCAATTTTTCTTTTAACTTCAGTGTGTGCAATGTTATCAGCCTGGAGAATGCCCAAGTATTTGTAACGTTCTTTCTCTTCCAGGTTCTTGATATTGCTTCCATTGGGCACTTCTATTCCTTCTGTTTTTCTTATTTTTCCTCTGTTCATTATTAATGCAGCACACTTGTCTAGTCCAAACTCCATTGCTATATCGCTACTGAATATACGGACAGTGTTTAGCAGTGATTCGATTTCTGACTGGGACTTTCCATACAACTTCAGATTGTCCATGTACAGCAGATGGTTGATTTTACTTGTTGTTTTAGATGTTTGGTATCCAAGGCCTGTTTTGTTTAGTATTTGTGAAAGTGGGGTCATGGCAATTACAAACAACAGAGGGGATAGTGAGTCCCCTTGGAAAATGCCTCTTCTAATGCTAACCTGTCCAAGTGTCTCGCTATTGATTGTTAACTGTGTACTCCACATGCTCATTGCTTTTTTAAAATAAATTTTCTAAAATTTTCTAAAATCATTTTGTCAGTCAGCAGCTGGTCTTTTGTGCCTCTGGTGTTCGGGCAATTTCCTTTCTGTTCAACTGGAAGCTGTTTGTTAGTTAATAAGTGTTGCATCACTTCATCTGCTATTATTCCAGTTAATAATTTCAACATGGTTGGCAGGCAGGTGATCGGTCTATAATTACTTGGAACTGCACCTTTTGCTGGTTCTTTCATGATGAGATAAGTTATCCCAGTTGTTAGCCATTGTTCAATATCACCGCCTTTCATAATGTGATTGAACTGTTTTGATAGTTGTTTATGAAGGCTTGTTAGGTGTTTAAGCCAAAAGCCATGCAGTTTGTCATCGCCTGGCGCAGTCCAATTTTTCATTTTCTTTGCTCTTTCACTTATTAATTCTGGTGTTATTATTAGAGCTTGCATTTGTTGGTTACATTTTTTGACCTCTTTCATCCAGCCTGCTTTTTTATTATAATCTATTGGATTGTCCCATAATTTCCCCCAGAATTGCACTGCTTCTTCATTTGGTGTTTCTAGGTTTCTTGCAGTTTCTCCTTCTATGCTTTGGTAGAAACGTCTCTGATTCGACTGGAATTGGAGATTCTGCCTTTGTTGTGTAATTCTGGCTTCATACCTGCTAATCTTCTTTGACACTGCTGTTATTTGCTGCTTTATTATTTCCAGGACTTCTCTAATTTTCCTTGAATCTAGGTGGTATTTTTGGATCAGATACTGTTTGGTGTTTTCATTCTTCAGCTTCTTTTCTTTCATATCTTTCAATTTACTAGCATCTGATCTAAGCCTGGAGAGTTTATTTTCTAATCTAATCTTCCATTTAGGTGATGTACTGCTTTCTTTTTTTACATGTCCACTGATCTTATATCCAAGCTCTTGTGTTGTTATTGTTTCAGCACTGTACATTAGTTGGTTTGTTTCTTGCAAATTCTTGGTTATCTCTGCAAGTGCAGCATTGACATCTTTTAATGCCTGAGCGAGTTGTTTTATGGCAACTGTTTTTAGAGCTGGAAGTCGAACCCTGGTGGTTGTTTGATTCATGTGCTCAGTTATTTTTTGCTTGAGTTCTTGTTGCTTTTCTGTTAAACGGCATTTGGGTTTTTGAGGTGAAGGCAAAGGGGAGGTTGCCTGTTTTTGATTTTGAAACAGTTCTGTAACAGTGGCATCCTCGATTTCCAACACTTCCTCCACCTGCGCCTGAGCAACTTCTTCAATTGGTGGTAATTCTTCTTCCATATCTTGAGCCTGTGTTGCTCTTTGCAGTTCTTCCAGCTCAACTCCTGTGAATACTTTATTTCTTATTCTGTATCTTCTCTGGTTTGCTAGCCTTTGTTGTGTTATTTCTGTATCTGGATGCTTCTCTTTCCAAATTTGGTACATTCTTTTAAAATAACCTCTTCTAGTTGAACTAGACTTGTAATAGCAGATCATTATTTCCTTGTTGGCATTTTTCGTATATATTTTTCGGTTAAGCGATGTTTCTTCCAGTAACTTTGCTGTCTTCAGCCCTGGTTGCTCACCTGAAGATCCTGAGTCCTGTTGCCCACTTGCCACCAGATGTCCAGGGACTATAGCACCTGGTGCGGTCCTTGTTGACCCGGGCGATGACCGATCCGGCATAGATTTATTAAAGTTACGTCTCACCATATTGTTGATGGGAGAGGCACTCTTTGTCTGGCTCCTCTGGTGAGACCTGTCCAGTATGGTTGGACCTCTAGCATAGCTCTCACCTTCCTCAGAGCACACAAGCCCCACAACCATGCCAAGGTAGTGCCTCACTGGGGGGGGGGGATGATGATGATGATGATGATGATGATGATGATGATGAATAATTCAATTTCTATACCGCCCTTTCAGAAATGGCTCAGGGTGATTTACACAGAGAAATAACAAATAAATAAGATGGATCCCTGTCCCCAAAGGGCTCACAATCTAAAAATATGAGAGTGGATTCATGGTTTGTCATTGAGAATCTCATTTGCTACCAGAGAATCTACACTCAGGACACCTCAGAAACAACAGAACCCAGCACTTCATTGGTTAGCAACCCATGTGGGTGGTTGGCACCCTATGTGCACTACACCACCACTCACTCTGGGCCACCCCGATGCCCCCCAAGTGGAGTTATGGGGCTGCTGAAACCTCCATTATTCCCTATGGGAGGAAATCTTAAAGACGTGTAAACTTCAACAAATCACAGATAATCAGCCCTTTGCCCAATTCCTTTGGAATCTGGGTTGTAGCAGCCTGGCAGGCACCCATTGGGCTCAGGCTGGCAACAAGGCAGGCATAGGCAATGGCATGGCATCATGGCAACTTGAGGCATGCAATGCTGCAAACTAGTTCTCTTTCTCTCTTCAATGAGGCAGAAAGGCAGAATGGCGACTACTAACTTGCGTAATGAATTGAAAACCCCTCCTTGAACTCCCCCCTCCCTTGCTCCTTCGACCCTTCCCCTGGTCAGTGTGGGGTCAGTAAAGAGTGGAAAGAGGCAAAAGAGTCAATGGGGAACAAGGAGGGAATCGTCAGCAGGTCAGTCCATACTTTAGGTCCCCAATCAGAAGGCTGGAAGGGTGGGAAATTCAAAGAGATGTCAAACACAAAATGGAGACTGACTCAGAGATTGCTACAAAATGGAGGTCCAAAACAACAAAATGTTTTGTAGCCAAAACAGGGACATTTTGTTTTGTATACCAGTCTTTTGGATCTGGAAAATTGGTGTTTTGTTCTGTCTACAAAACACTCAAAATGGACTGTTTGGGGTACAAAACATTTTTTATCTGTAACGTTTCGCACATCCCTACTCCCTAGCCCAGTAAAAGGTTATGTGAGCAACCTTCAAGTCTGCATTCAAGGAATATCAGTTTTTATCAGAACCTTTAGTCAAAATTTTAGTTACTAATAAATGGCACATGGCAGCAGTATTCTCTGTTGGAGAATGCTCTGTGGAACTCCAGGAAATGTACCAAATGGCAAAACTTTCTAAATATATTCAAGCATGGGTGGGCAGGAAATACACATCAAACCTTTAAGTAATGTTGTTAACCTATATGACTTTAAAACAAAAAACAAAAAACAGCTGGGTATAATCTATACATAAATGCAAATGATTTTTTCTCAAATATGTAAACTTCCTCAAATGTTTAATCTTCGCCTTTCTTGTTCTGTAGTTTTTAAAATATTACAAGCACTAAAGAAGATGTAAAACCATAAAACACATACTGTAACATTATTTTGTTGCTAGCTCTATAATCAATAGAATTGCTACCATTAGACAAAATGCTTATTTAATGCTATACAAGCAATGTTTTAAAAATTATTTTCATATTTTTCATTTTGTGGGTAAGAATTTTGAAGGGGAAAAAAAGACTTGCTGAACTCTTAACACAATGAAGTTTTTCTCATTCAGCTATGAAGCAGTGAAGGAAAGATCTGTTTTCACTGTACAAGATTCTATGCTTTGCTCCTGATGAAAAGCCTCTGTTTTCTTTTTAATCTTTTATTTTTAAAATAACAACACCCATTTTCCATTGAGTAATAGATTAGACCATAAAGGATTCCATCCAAGTGCTGCCCTTTCAATGATTCCCAAAGACTGAGCCAGATTCATAATGATTCCAAGATTCTCGGATCTAGCCTTGTTTCAGTGAAGCCTCATCTCAGTAAACTGAGTTTGCCTTAATAACCTATCATCCACATGGCATGTTTAGATAGCAGTTTGTGCATAGATGGTGGGTCTTAGTAGAAACCCTCCTTGGAATGGAAATGTATGTTCACAAATGCCCTTTACTTGAAGTGACTTTAAATGCACTTTTGAGTAAAATCCTTGGGACCCACTGTATCTTTTCAAACCAAAAACAGCCAGAGCCAAACTATGACGCAGATAGTTTTAAATCTTTGCTCCAACTCAATTTTTTCCACCCCAAATAGCCTATCTCTTCTCCACTGCCCCGCCAAAGCTATTAGTTGCTCTTGAAGCTGCTGCTTGCCGTACATAATAGCTGAGGGCAGGAGTTAGGGAGAGACAAACAAATGCTGGCAGGAAAGACTAATAACTGCCCCTGTGCCATGGTCCCAATCCAGATGGCGGGGGAGGGGGGGCTCACAGCTGCATGTTACCAAAACAAGAAATAAATATACAAGGCTAAACAATGAGGCTCTCTACATGAAAAGTGTGGAGAGCCTTACTGGGCTCTGCAGGGAGAGTGAGCTTAGCCAGATAAGCAACCACTCATTACTGGGCGGCCAGATCGGCCGCCCACACAACTACTAGTTCTGCCATGGAGCCAGTAGGGTGGCAGGGATCGGGGGCAACCCGGGCCCTGGATGTCCCAGGATGCCCTGTGCAAGTGCGCGGGGCATCGTGGGGAGACCCCCGAGACTGGGAGGCTTGTTTTAGTGTCCTGGTGGGGGTCTCCTTGCAAGTTGCCATGGTGCAGAGCTGCACCGTGGCAACTCACAATTGCCAAAAAGAGTTTAGTGGAGTGTTCGCTCCACTAACCTCATTTAAGGGGAAGGCTATTTTGGTGGGCTAGCCACCAGAGAACCACTGGGCTCGCCCGCTAGTCCGGTGGTTTTCATGATGGGGGAAAACCGGTCCCAGCCCGGTTTCCCATCGTGAGAATAGCCTAAATGTATTTAAAGTTACATCTAGTTTGGTCTTGAATTAGGAAGCCTTTCATTTCCCCCATTTTTAATTAATAGCTTTTCCGCAATTACAGTCCTCTGGGTGTGGGGATCAAAGAAATATGTAAGTGGTTCTAGAAGATCATGTAGCATCTGGACTCTTTTCTCTTGAAGAATAGACCCACGTGCTACATGAGAAACCAGTTTTAAAACAGAGTCACATCAAAAGTAGTTTATGATATGCTATGAAATACTTTGCTGTACAAAGCAAAAAAGAACCAAAACCATGCTAGACATCTCCAAAACCTTGGGCACATTAAAAACAGATCTTTGCATCATGCCCATTACTTCTTGTCCTATCTCAATAAACACAGTTAACAATTACTCTTCTTGCTCTTTCTAACATTCTCTGAAATATTTGATAGCAGTCAATATGCCACTTTTCAATCATTTAGGACTCTCTACCTTTACACATTTAAGCCTCTAATACTTTTGTAAAGTGAGTGGGAAATGTTATTTCTCATTCATTTTTCATTGCATTGAAAAATGTAATGAAAATGCAATTCATTTTTTCATTGGGGGGAAAAATATTCAAGGCTTAAATACCAGCAAGCTCTGGTTCACATTAAGCACTGCTTTTACCACTTTCCAGTTTTTCAACATTTTCCTTAAAATGTAGCTGTGGAATCCGTTTTCATGTTTGATTAAACATAATCATTTAATAAGTCCACAGTCATACAAAACAGCTGAACACCCATCGTCTCCTCTAAAACCATTTCATCCTACGCAGGCCTTCATGCTACAATTAATCACAGAAACACATATCAATACCTTTTCGCATCATTAACATTTTGCGATAATATTAAAACTTACTGAAATGGTCAGCTGAGTGAAGTTGCCTTTCAGAGTTGGGTTGAGAAGGCAGATGGAGGTCAGCATAGAAAAGTTCATCTGCCATGCTGTGAGCAGGAAATAAGACTAAGCAATTGTCTGTTATAAGGGGCAACAAGCTGTGGTTAGCAAGTGTATGGGGAACAATCTGACCTATCAATGCAATTCACAGTCAGGAAGTGCTATCGTTAATATAGCATAACTCATCTGCATAGGTTCACCACCCTTCAACAAACTCTTGCAGGAAAAAGGTGAAGAGTTCTTCTTTCTTCCTTATCTCAGTTGATGTCTCTAACATAAGGTTGTTTCATAATAAAATGATATAATTTTGCTCTTTTCTTATAATGAAAGTTCAGGATTTATTGACTAATAAACTTCTCAGGACATGCAGAGAATTGCACACACATGCAATGGGCATATATTCCAGCTCTGATAATTGAAAAGTAATCAACAAAGAGTAGGGATGTGCGAAACGTTTCGGGTACAAAATGTTTTGTACTCAAAACGGACCTTTTTGGGTGTTTTGTAGACAAAACAAAATGCCCATTTTCCAAATCCGAAAGTTTTGGACACAAAATAAAACGTCCCTGTTTTGGCTATAAAATGTTTGCTTGTTTCGGACCTCCATTTTGTGGCGATCTCTGAATCAGTCTCCATTTTGTGTTTGACATCGCTTTGAATATCCCACCCGTCCAGCCTTCCAATCGGTGACCTAAAGCAAGGGCTGACCTGCTGACAATTTCCTCCTTGTTCCCCATTGGCTCTTTTGCCTTTTTCCACTCTTTACTGACTCCACATGGGCCAGGGGGTCGAAAAGGGACAAGGGTGAGGGAAGTTCAAGGAGGGGTTTTCAATTCATTCAGCAAGTTAGTTACTCATTCGCCATTCTTCCTCATTGAAGCGAGAGAGAGAGAACTAGTTTGCATTGCATGGCATACCTCAAGTTGCCATGATGATGCCTTGTTGCCAGCCTGAGCCCAGCCTGCTACGGTTACTGCATGCCAGCCTGCAAATGGATTTATCTGCTGCATTGCTTTTTTGTTTCAAAAGAAATATTTTCACCCCCTTGAGAGATGCCATGCCATTGCCTATGCCTGCCTTGTTGCCAGCCTGAGCCCAGCGTGTAGATTCTCTGGTAGCATATGAGATTTTCAACAACAAACCATGAATCCACTCTCATATGCTACCAGAGAATCTATACTCAAAACATCCCAGAAACAACAGAACCCAGTACCCCATGGGTTAGCAACCCATGGTGGTGGTTGGCACCATATGTGCCCTACACCACCAATCACTCTGGGCCACCCCAGTGCCCCCCAAGTGCAGTTATGGGGCTGCTGAATCCTCCATAATTCCCTATGGGGAAGAACCTTAAAGACACGTAAACTCCATTTAAAAATCAGCCCTCTGCCCAATTCCTTTGAAATAATTCTAGCAGCTTCCTTGCCCCCACTGGGCACTACCACCCACCCTACTCTGCACTGGGCACTTTCCCCCCCAACGTGAAGCTATACCTTTGCTGAAACCTCCATTATTCCCTATGGGGAAAATCTTAAAACTTCCAAAATTCACCAAAAATCAGCCCTTTGCCCAATTCCTCTGAAATTTGGGTGGTAGCTTCCACCCATTGGGCACTACCACCCCCACCCACTAGTCTTGCCGTAGGGCCATTTTTTAAAATCCAAAACATTTCGGATTTGGATTTTGCAATTTTGAACAAAGAACAAAATTGGGGTCTTTCAGATTGGCTGATTTTGAACAAAGAACAAAATGGGGGTGTTTCAGATTTGGGCCAAAAACAAAATGCACAACCCTAACAAAGAGCCTGTCAGAGTGAGTGAAGAGTGAAACTGAATGACCAAATGCAAAGTCAAGTTACCAGAGCATGAAGCAAATTGGCTCAGCACCCCTAAATCTCTGATCCCTTTGCTGAAAGTGGGCACATTGTCAGCTCTGTTCATGAATTTCATATGTTTGATGTTTCTTCTCTTCTTTTTAAAAGATCCTTGAATTGGGAACCATTTCATTCCTGCCTTCATTTGTAAAGATGATAAAGTAAAGTTGCGCCATCAAGTTGGTGTCAACTCCTGGCGACCACAGAGCCCTGTGGTTTTCTTTGGTAGAATACAGGAGGGGTTTACCACTGCCATCTCCCATGCAGCATGAGATGATGCCTTTCAGCACCTTCCTATACAGGGGCATAGTCACCATTGTGCAAACAGGTTCAAAGAACTCAGGCCACCAATGAAAAAGGCCTCCGAAGCCCCATGGCTTGGGCTCTAGAGGAGCCCAGAGCGATCTCCCCCCTCCCATGCCTGGGCCGCCGAGAGCCCATGCGAACTCTCTGCCAGTTATTTCAGGCAGTGCCGACTGCCCAATAGGATGTTTCCTCCTTTCTCTCTCTCTCTCTGGAGGGAGAGAAAGGGGAAAACGTCCTATCAGGCAGCTGACGCTGCCGGAAATGACAAGCTGAGCGCTCACTTGGGCTCTTGGCAGCCCAGGCCACACCCCCTTTGCGCATGATGACACACATAAAGGGGTGTGGTCCGGGCTGCTGAGAGCCCGAGTGAACTCTCAGCTCATCTCCTCAAGCAATAGTGTACCTGGAATATTAAACATTCTAAACAAACAAAGGCAGACAGAAAGAGCTCAGCCTTGGTGCAGCATTGCTACTGCTCCCGAGGATTCAAGTACCATGGATGGGTTTCTAAGGATGGGGCAGAAGCTTCACGGAGGTGGGTGGGTGGTGGTGGTCCCAGAGTTGCAGAGCTCCTCCGAGGGGGCTGACAAGTGCGGGTTGCTCTGAGACAGCTGGCTTTGAGGGGCTTTTATCATGGTTGGGGTGAGGCATCCTTCTCCAGGTTAGAGTACACATAAGTCACAACAGCAGTTCTCCTCTTCCCCAGCCCTACCTGCTCCTGCATTAATGCGAGGAGGAAGAACACATGTTTGCCCCATGCCCCATAGAGCTGCACAACATGCAACTCTACCCCATATGATCTTGCAGCTCTCAGCCTCATTCTGCAGTGAAAGAATAACTATTCTGACCTCCATGGCAGGGTGGTCATGCAGATTCCCGAGACAGTGCGAGGCACTCCAAAGTGCCACATAAATGGTAAGAATTATTATTCAGTGGAAACGCAGCAGCTGCTAACAAAACATAACTTGAAAATGCAACTCCATTTCAGCTACTTTGTGAATTGTGGGGTTTGCCAGAATCTCGTCTATGACTGAATAGTGGACTTAAACAGGGCTTAAAACTACACCAGCAGAATTTGCCTTGGAATGAATGAGCTCTTGTCAAGATTTATTAGCGCTTCACATTATGGACCTTGTTATCTTGCAACGCAGGCAGTCAGGAGTCCTTCTTCTGGGAGGAAATGTCCACAAAGACCCTCCCTCCTCTTGCTTAAGTAATATTAACTACTTCTTAAATATACTATGAAAGCTGCAGAAGGAGCACTCTAAGCATCTACTCTCTCGTGAGCTCAAGAAGCATTCTTTTGCAAAGCATGTTCTTGCATTGGAAATAAAGATGACTATTCAAGCATATTTGGGGAATTCCGGCCTCCACCAATAAGCTCATTGGCAAACGTTAAACAGCAGCATGAAAATGCCCTGAGCCAGTGGTGATGGGGACAGACATTTCTGTAACAATTTTAAAGAGGCTGTAGTGCCGCCTCAAATGTTCTTCAGTCAGGGTGAGAAGATGTCCTATCCCTTCCCCACTTCAGCGCTCAGCTCCCGATTGCTGAGATTGCAGCCTGATGAATCCCGCCCCCAAGGAAGCCCACCCTTCCCCTTGGGAGTGGGACCCCAGCAGGAGGTAGAACCACTATCTGATGGGGGAAAGGCAGGCTCAGTAGCAAGGGAATGTGTTTTGTTCAGGCTCTCGGTAGCCCAGGCTGGAGGGGGGAGTTCACTCTGGGCTCCTCTGGAGCCCAAGCCATGCCCCCATGCGCATGACATCATGCGCACGGGTGTATGTGGAGGGGGCTGCCGAGCAGGGCTGGGCCCAGGCCGCCGTTCAGCTAGCTCCACGCCTGTTCCTATATCGCTCCTGCCCAATATAGGTGTTTCCCATAGTCTGGGAAACATATCAGCAGGGATTCATACCAGCAACCTCTTGCTTCCTTGGCAGGTTACTATATTCAGAAATCTAAATGATGGCAAGAAAAATATCCAGAAATATCTACTACTACTACTACTACTACAAAAATATTTTCAACAGAAGTTCCCAAAGCAGTTTACACAGAGGACTGAATGAATGAATGAATGAATGGAGATGGATCCCTGTCCCCAAGAGGCTCAAAATCTAAAAAGTCACATAAGATAGACACCAACAGCAACAGCCACTAGAGGGAAACTGTTCTGGGGGTGGGTAGGGCCAGTTGCTCTCCCACTACTAAATAAAGAGAATCACCACTTTAGAAAAGTGCCTCTCTGTTCAGTTAGCAGGGAAGGTGGAACAAAAAAATTTCACAATCCTATTTGCTAGAAGTAATGAATCTATCAAGTTGGATACTTTTCTGCATTCTTAATCGTCATGAGTAGGGTGTGTGCAGACCTGATAGGTTTTCTGTCATTGCCTTCTGAATAGCTAGTGATCTCCTTTATCTTGGTTGGCTTGTTCATTCATTCATTTATTTATGGTCAATGACCAAATAAACACTATAGTAAAAAACAATATAATACAATATAATACAATAACATAAGTAAAAATTTTAAAGCCAGTTTACAGACACCTTAGTTTACATGCCTCCAAATAAAAAGAAGCAATCCTATGAGTAACTTTTTCATGCTGAGACCCAGCATGGTGTAGTGATTAGAGTGCTGGACTAGGCCGGGGAGATCCGAGTTCAAATCCCCATTCAGCCATAAGACTTGCTGGGTGACTCTGGGCCAGTCACTTCTTTCTCAGCCTAACCTACTTCACAGGGTTGTTGTGAGGAGAAACCTAAGAATGTAGTACACCGCTCTGGGCTCCTTGGAGGAAGAGAGGGATATAAATGTAAATAATAATAATAATAATAATAAAGCAGATGAAACCGTGGACCACATAATCAACTGTTGTAAAAAGATCACACAGACTGACTACAAACAAAGACATGACAAAGTAGCAGAGATGATACACTGGAACATCTACAAAAAATACAAGCTACCTGTAGCCAAAAATTGGTGGGACCATAAAATTGAAAAAGTCATAGAAAATGAAGATGCAAAAATATTATGGGACTTCCGACTACAAACAGACAAACATCTACCACATAATACACCAGATATAACTGTAGTCAAGAAGAAAGAAAAACAAGTCAAAATAATTAAATATGTGTTAACATTTCCACCTCAGTAGTTCCACATGGGCACAAACGTTCCTCCAAAGGGGTCCCTCGAAATCTGCCCTCCAAAACAGCTGAACAGAGGACATTAAAATGGGCTTGAGAGAAGACCCTTCTCAGCCTGGGTGTAGGCAAATGAGTAAAGTACGTAGCTGGCCTCGGGTAATTTAAAAAGCTAAGATAATTATATCTGGAAGCAATCAGGCTAAGGCCGGTCACTCTGCTTCTCTATATCTCTTACCCAATGTGTAATTTTTTTTTTGGCCTGATCATAATTTAACGAACGTATATATTGCTCCGAGGCCACAGTTACCCAGGGTGTCATGTATATTCCTCCTCCAAGTGGAACACAAATCATCCACCAAAGTTAGTGAGTCTAACTCTTGGGGACAGCTAATAAGTTTAAGCCAATATAAGACCGCTTGCAGCCGGGTTTGAGCAGTTAATCTAATAACACCTGCTTCCAAACACAACTGGGGAGTTGGATTCCCAGCTAAAAGAATCTGGGTACCATACAGCATCTGAGCCCAAGGTTTTGCCTGATATACCCTTAAGAGCCCCTGGTGGCGCAGTGGTAAAACTGCTGCCCTGTAACCAGAAGGTTACAAGTTCGATCCTGACCAGGGGCTCAAGGTTGACTCAGCCTTCCATCCTTCCGAGGTCGGTAAAATGAGTACCCAGAAATGTTGGGGGCAATATGCTAAATCATTGTAAACCGCTTAGAGAGCTCCGGCTATAGAGCGGTATATAAATGTAAGTGCTATTGCTATTGCTATTGCTAGTGCTGCCGGGATTTCTGAGTGCCTTTAAAGTAGGGTTTTTTTAAAAATAGCTGCAATGAATCTTTGAGCATTTGCAGTCACAAACTCGCAATGTGGTCTCCAGGAATTCTTCGAATGGAATATGAGGCCCAGATACTTATATGTTTTGATTTGTTGAAGGCTCCTACCATTAACTGACCATTTATAAGATCTCCTACGCTTACTGAAAGCCATTATTTTTGTTTTTTGGGTATTGATGGACAGCGCCTCCTCTTCACAGAACTTCACAAGGGCTCTCAAAGTGCGTCTCATTCCTACCGGCATGATAGATACAATTGCCGCATTATCCACATATAATAAAATAGAAATGGCTCTCCCGGCTATTCTGCAGCCTTTTGCTGCTTTGCTGCCTGAAGACCCTTTCTCTACTTCTGCCTGCTGCCTGGAAACCTCTTCACTGGACCACTGGACCCCTTTCCTTCTGGAACCCTTCTCTGCTTCTGCCTGCTGCCTGGAGACCCCTTCTTTTGTGGATTGTCCTGATACTGGACTCCTGCCATGCTGTTGAGTCCCAGTGTATGCTTGGCCTGATCGCCTGGAGCCCCTGGTCAAAGACTCCAACAGAAGATGCTGAAAGGAGAAGATAAATGCTTCTTAAAAATTGTCAGAGATGGGGAGGATCATATCTCATTAGGGAGCGCATTCCACAGTCTCAGGGCAGCAACTGAGAAAGCCGAGGCGAGCTGGTGGCAACTGGAGACGGACCTCTCTGGATGACCTCAATGGGCGGTGGGGGTCATAATGAAGAAGACGTTCTCTTAGATACCCAGGGCCTAAGCCATCTAGGGCTTTATAAGTTATGACAAGCACTTTGTATTTTGCCCGGAAGCCTATTGGCAGCCAGTGTAACTCTAACAACAAAGGAGTGATGTGGTCTCTCCGAGATGACCCAGAGACCAACCTGGCTGCCGCATTCTGAACCAACTGAAGTTTCCGGACTACGTACAAAGGCAGCCCCACATAGAGTGCATTGCAGAAGTCAAGTCTGGAGGTTACCAACAGATGTACCACTGTTCTGAGGTCGTTCATCTCAAGAAACGGACGCAGCTGGTGTATCAGCCGAAGCTGATAGAAAGCACCCCTGGCCACCGCCTCAACCTGAGAAACCAGGGAGAGGCGTGGATCCAGAAGTACTCCCAGACGGCGACTCTGTTCCTTTTGGGGAAGTGTAACCCCATCTAGAACAGGGAGATCAAAATAATCTCTAGAGTTCTGACCCTGCACAATAAGTACCTCCGTCTTATCTGGATTCAGTTTCAGTTTATTATTATTAAAGATGATTTTAATTTAAAGCCCCCAGGGAAAGATGCCCTCCATGAGGGTCCTGAGCAGCTATTAAAATGATGCCTGGGGAATGGCCTACCGGAACTGGGTGGTATCCGCTTTAGTCAGCAAAATCCCCTAAGGTGCGAGGGTGCACACCTTTCAGATAAACCAGAAGGGGATAGAGTAGAGCGAGGAGTTGAGCAGAAGGAAACACAGGGCAGCTTGCCAAATAGGTCAAACGATGGTGAGTGGGACAGCACACACCAACACCAGGTGAGGGACCTGGCGTATAGATGTCTATATACCAATGGCAGAAGCCTCCAAGTGAAGATGGGTGAGCTGAAGTGCTTGGTTACTAATGAAAACATAGATATAGTGGGTGTAAAGGAAACCTGGCAGAATGGTAAGAACCAGTGGGTCACTATTATTCCTGGATATAAACTCTACAGAAGGGACAGGGAGGGGAGGATTGGGGGAGCAGCAGCACTGTATATCAAAGAAGGGATAGATTCCAACAATAGGGATGTGCACAAATTGATTTTTTAAAATTCGATTTGTGCCCCAAACAAATCACCCCTGACTTATTTTGTATCCAAACCTACCCCCTCCAAATCACCCCAGATTCAATTTGTATTTGATTTGATTTGGATTCAGACTGATTCGGACCACTTAACAAGGTCCTAGGGGCACCAAATTTGGGTAGTGGGTAGGTCCCCATGGGTGCCACCTACCACTCAAATGTCAAGGCAATGGGACACTTGGTTGATTTTTAATGAATTTTGTTTAGTTTTTACTGATTTTGAACATTTCTGCCATAAGAAACAATGGGGATTTGAAGTTGCCATATCCTAACCCTAAAATGCATCCTCAGCTTTCATTTTTTTTAAAAAAGCTAAGCTCTAGCCCTTGTAGAAGTGGAGTTATGGAACAAAATGTGCAGTCATTATTTTTCAAGCATTTGGGTTCTTTGGTGCATAAGAACTTTTCCTCATAATGAATCTCTATGAGGATTCATTGCACACCTTCATTTCTTCTGTTCATTTTGACCCCACTGCTTTGCAGTTGGGGGTGGGGAATTAGTGGCATCCCACGTTCCAACTACCCCGCAACCCACAAGCCACTGGGTACTCAGTTTATATTTTCATATATTTTTTATATAATATAATATATTATAATATATTTTCAGAAAGTCATGTTCACTTTCTCTTAATTGGGATGAACAGGTTTGCTGCATATCCAGTGTCGAAGATTTTCGCAGAATGTCGAGCTGGCTGCATCTTCATTTAGGTAAGCACAAAGGCCTTCACTCCTAATCTGAAACCTGCAAAAATAATAATATATAAGGTAAATAATACAGTGTTTTGTTATGAAATGCAAAAAAACCATATTTCTTCTTCATCTTCTTTCACTCTTCATTCAAACACACGAAGATCTCCCCCATGCAAAATTCTTCTTACGTTAAATTAAAGTTAAAGCCCTCGAGCTTTGGTTCCATCCTCTTGAAATGCCTCATTCATGTGGCTTGTATCTACTGACTCTGCTTTTTTATCCTCTGGCTGTTGACCTCCCCTCGTTTCCCAATGGAACACTCCTTTCCAAGCTTCCAATGACCCATTTTTAGCAAAACCCATCTCACTAACTTGAACTGCCTCCTGCCTTCAAAATCATTATGTTCCCCATATTTACAGGCAAACCCTGTTATCAATGACAAACCATGAATCCACTCTCATTTGCTACCAGAGAATCTACATTCACAACACCTCAGAAAAAACAAAACCCAGTACTGCATGGGTTAGCAACCCATGGGGGTTGTTGGCACCCTCTGTGCACTAAACCACCACTTGCTCTGGGCCACCCCAGCACCCCCCAAGTGCAGTTATGGGGCTGCTGAAACCTCCATTCTTCCCTATGGAGAAAAACCTTAAAGATGCTTAAGGTTAAACTTCAAAAATCACTTAAAAATCAGCCCTTTGCCCAATTCCTTTGAAATAATTCTGGTAGCTTCCTTGCCCCCCTTGGGAACTACCACCCACCACACTCTGCTCTAGGCCACCCTTTCCCCCCTGATGTGAAGCTATACATTTGCTGGAATCCTCATTATTCCCTATGGGGAATTCAAAAATATTTTTAAAATTCACCAATAATCAGAGGAGTGTCCAGTTGCCTTGGGTTTTGGTGAGTGGTAGGCATCCCTGGGTGCCTACGACCCACCCCACTTTGGGCTGGTTCAAGTCCCATTTTATTTATTTATTTATTTATTTATTTATTTATTTATTTATTTATTTGCATATTTTTACAACGTCCAAAACTTGTGTCTCTGGGCGGTTTACAATTTCTGGGCAGTTTACAATTATACCCTATGAGAGAAATAATTAAAAATATTTCAAAAAATCATTAAAAAATCATAGGAGTGTCCGATTGCTTTGGGGTTTGGGTGGTAGCTGGAACCCATGAGTGCTCCACAATAGGGAATAATGGGTTGGTTTGAGTCCCATTATACCCTATGAGAAAAAAATAAAAGAAATTTTCAAAAATTCATAAAAAACTGTATGAGTGTCCGACTGCTTTGGGGGTTGGGTGGTAGGCACCCATGGGTGCCAACTACCACCCCACCCACTTTGGGAGGTTCAGACCAGTTTGAACCAGTTTGAATTCGAACTAAACTGGGGGGGGGGTTTCCAAGCAAAACCAAAACCGAACCACTCTCTCCTGGTTCGAACCCAGTTCAAATTCAAGCCATACCGGGCAAACCGGTTTTGTGCACATCCCTACTTCCCACTTGCAACCCACCTTCTCTTGTACATCAGGGCACTCAACAGAGAGCCCAGCAAGAGACCCTGCTGTACATGAAGATTGATGCAAGCATTCCTTCAAGTACCTGGGCCCCACATCATGTAGGACTTTATAGGTAAACACAAACACCTTGAATTGTGTTTGGGAAATTGATTTGAAAACCAATGGAGTTCTTTCAGAAATAGATAGTACTCCAGTAGCTGTATGCTGGACTAACTGCACTTTCTGGGAAGCCTTCAAGGGCAATCCCACATACAACGCGTTGTAGTAATCAAACTGGAAGGTCACCAGAACATGGTGGCTAGAGTATCTTTACCTAGAAAGGTTTACAGCTGATGCATCAGTGTTAGTGGATTTAGCAGTGCATTACTGTTAAATCCAATAATAATGTTGGATTAAGGACTCCCAAACTGTGAACCTGATACAGCCTGGCTGATAAGCCCAGCACCCAGATGGAGGTGCCTTTTGCAGAACTGATTTGCCCAAGACTGAGACAGACTAACATAAATATACAGTTGTACCTCTTCTGAGCTGCAGAAGGAAAGGCTGCTGATGCAAACATTATAGAGCAGTGGCAAGGTCCAGCTTCCCCATGGTTGCCTTGTAAGAACGGAGTGTGCCACTGTGCACATCTAGCATTCCTCTGCAGCTTCATAATGCAGAAGAACACTGGGATGAGTAAGCAAACTGTCTTTCAGGTATACTTGTTCGCCAGTACTGGTCTGGTGAACCCTAGGCTTCCCCAGAACACCATTTGAAATCCACGGCTCTAATGGAAATTTTCTGCTACTGGGCTTTAACCAATGCAAGATGTGGTCAATGTCCAATTCCCAATACATGTTTAAACATCTGAAAGTTAGACAGTTTTAGTTGTAAATTTATATGTTTCTAGTACATTATTTTAAAATATCAAAGTCAAAATTTGCTTTCTGCAAAAAAATGCTATATTTTCCACACTAATTATTTGTCAATCAGGATTTATTGTCAAGAACTGACACTAAAGCTGGTGGGGGGGCCTTCCCTACCCCAAAGCTCTTAATATATAGTCAAACTCTTAATATATAGTGATGCTGTTCACACAAGCAGCTCTACCCAGACTTGAACAGCCCTAGGTAGGCTGCACAAGTGAAGTGCCAAGACTGAGGCTTATCCTGGCGTTGCCTTCCCCAGTAGATCAGGTTTTTTACCTGAGTTAAAAGGTGTGAGGTTGTGTTTATGCTTCGACTGCACACAGCCCAAGCATACACAGAACCAGGTGCCTAGAGCTAGTTAGGGATAAGGTGCTCGTGTGGTGCATCTTGGGATTCCTGGAGGCTGGGACTCATTTTCCTCAGAGCAGCGTGGATCATGTGGGCATGTGTGGTGCACGCCACACAGTGAATTGTCAATCACCTGCGGGAAAGGTAAGATTGATCTTGCCTTTCCCCCACACTGTCCCAACCTGGCTGCAATGATTTTGTGAAAATATTAATTGAAAACATCTCAAAATATCCAGTTCTTAAATGCCCCTCTTTCCAAAGTCACTGACTGAAGTCCACAAGAAGGTCAAGGCTTACCAGTTTCTGACGACTGTACCATTTGACCATTTCCAGGGCTGTGCTACTTTTTCCCTCCGGAGATTAATCCAATATTCAGCAGAGCTTTTCTTGCCTTTCACAAAATCCTTTAATTTAGAAAACAGAGAAATCTGGTGTCTTTTAAATGTATTTTTAAGCACCATTTTAAGCATTGTCATATTCCACATTTTAGAGTTTGTTACCCATACTGAACTTAGGAATGTAGAGAGAGGTTATATACATTCCCTCAATACTAAGGTTCTCCATTAACTGCATCTAATTCTCTCTCTGCATTTGGTGGACAAAGGAATTTTCCCCCATCCATGACACAATACAATTAGTCTGAGGATGAGATGATATGAGATATTATAAAGTTTAATGTTATAACCGTTAACTAATATGATATGCAATGCCAGCATTGCTGACCTACTGGGTCTGTTACCAGCTGTGTTGAGCAAAAGTGAAATTGTGCAACTAATTATACCAGTACGTGTAGTTGCACAGTGCTACTTCTATAGAATGACATACTGTGCAATGTTAAATGTGTGTTGTAATATTGCATTCATGCAGCTGTGCAAGAGTGCTCTTGCGCAAGTGCAAAATTTGTGCAAATGCAGATCTGCAGTGGTATAGCCATACCATCACATAATTCCTTTTGTGCTATTTTTGCACTTGCACAAGAGCGCTTTTGCACAACTGTGTAAATTGAAGAGGAAGATCTGGGGGAAGTTGTAGGAGCTGCTGGAGGATTCTGAACATCTGCTTCCCTCCTGCCTGCTGTGTGACCTGAGAGACTTGGCATGGGATCATCTTTCTGGGTCTGCAGAAGCTGAACCTCTTAGGCCTTGCTACCTCCTTCCTACCTGAAGCCTGCAGGCTTCCCTGGCTGAGTGGGTCACTGTGGCCAGCTGGGCCCTGCTGGTGAGAGCAGGGGTGTGTGACTGGCCCAGCTATAAAGCCGGGGCTGGGGCAGTGGGGCAGCTGCCTGAAGCTGGCCGGTTTTTGTGGGTAGGACTGAGGGCTAAGGTGACATGTTGGGCTTCTGTATCTATCCCCCATATATTGTTGATTGTGTTAGGCCTTGCTTTGAAATAGCTTAGCCTTTCAAGATTGTTAAATACATTGTTTCATTTTTATTGTGATTTTATTATGACTTTATTGTGAGTTTGTTAAATTTTGTTATGGTTTGAGTTGCCCAGAGTTGTTGTGAGTTGGGTGGTATATAAATGTAATGTAATCCTAATGCTATACATTATGTCAGCCAAATTTTCAATGGAAGTAGCATTGCACATGCACAGGTTTAAGCACTTGCACAACTTCATTCTTAAGCAACACCTCCAGGGCTAGCTTTCACATGCCAACCCCAGTAGGTTGGCAACACCAGTGTTGTGTTGTGCACCATGTCAGCCATTAATCTTAAAGTAAGCAAACCAATGTAGAAACAGCCAGAACAATCTGGAGAATCTGGTAACACTAGGAAAGTGAGGAAATGGGTGGGCACTGGCTGAATTATTGGGTGGTTCTCTCTGGCCTTATTGATTTGGGGAGGAAACTGTTATTTTGGTTGCACGCAAAGGTTGACACAGGGTAATGGAAAGGAATGGGGAAAGAGTAGGGTCTCTGATGTATATAGGTGCTAAGTTGCTAAGACCAAAATTAGACTTTGAGCTGTCCCCAGAATGAGAACCACGTTCTTTGCCAAATGAAGCTTCCAGTCATTTGGGGCAGCCCCAGGACCAAGTCTTGAGGTTACAAGGGCATGAATAGCCAAGTATGAATCCATCACATGGACTTGAAGAAAAAAATGTTCCTGGCTGCTGGAAAAAAAGACAAACCAGAAAATGGAAATTTAGGCATAGGAATAGATCCAGGAACCCTTCAAGATTATGAGTCTGAGTGGCCCAGAGATGCTGAATTTGACTAATGGACTGGAGCACTGGACTCTTCTATATTACAAGCCCATCAACCATCCTCAATTTGGCACTATCTGAATTAATCTTCAGTTGGTTTGCTCACATCCAAATGCAGGGGGAGAAGATTGCAGTGCCAGGGTCAGCAGCATACTGATGTCACTTCATTCCTAGCCAGGTGTGTGTGTGTGTGTGTGTGTGTGTGTGTGTGTGTGTGTGCAAGAGTGCAGTTGCACCCCTTGTGAATTTTTGTTGAGTCTCACTGACACTGGCAGTAGCAGAGAGGTTTTTTTTTTAAAGGGTTAACTTCCTTTTGCTGCTAGTCCTGCTGTCTCCCAGCCTTATCAGTTTTCCTGGAGTCTTGTGCTCCTCCCCCAGTCAGCACTTGAATGTACTGTAATTGCAGAGCTGGCTGTTGGGCTTGTCTCCCTCGAAGAAGGAAAGTAAAACATTTTTTTAAAAACCAATCCTTAGCTGTTTGTTTTTGTTGGTGTGGGATTTGTTCCCCTTGCTTAAGCCACTGTGTTTCTCTCCCCACCCCACACCCCCATGAATCGTGTTTGTGTTGTACATGTGAGAAGTCCCACCGTGTGTGTGTGTGTGTTTGAGAGTGAGTTTTAAACTTTAAAAAAAAACAACACAATCCTTTTCAAAGTATGCTAAAATTGTTCTAGTACAACCTTATAAGAAAAACCTTCTCCATCCCAACAACATGCCTTCTGTGAGGAAATTAGTCAGTGCAAAAGTATTAAAAGCTTTATAAAGAATAAGAGGGAAGGGGGGAAAAGCTCTTACAAAACGGATCTGTTTTTGTTTTTGTTTCCCCTTTTGTTCCTGAAGATACTAAACTGCTCATTGCTCTAATCTGGTCTCTCTGTGTGAGTTTATTTCTCCCCCCGCCCCCATTAAAATATTTATATGCTGCTTTTTTAGCAACAAATATCTCAAAATGGCTTAAATAGCAAAATATGAGAAAGAACATGAGAACAACATGTTTTTCCAACATGTTTTCCCTTATAATCATTACTATTTTATTTTGCTCTGTGCTTGTAACAGTAGTTCAAATATAAATAACTTGCATATTGTTTTTAATAAGCTTGTTATGTACTAAAATACCAACTTCTTGAAAGTAGCTTCACAAATTGCTAAAATGAACATTAAGCATTTCCCCTCCCTCACCAAAAGTCCATTTTTATACGCTTGCTTCAAAATAAGACTTTGTAAATCAGATCACAAGAAACTCATTTTAAAAACTCCCTTGCCCATGAAACAATAAGAAATTGGGGTAACTCCATATATGGCATACTGCTGTCCTGTTTGAAATCAAATTGGTGGTTTTTCTTTCTGTAGTGTATAGACATATACTATAGTTGCATATGATTTTTGCTTAAATGAAATGTAGTTCATAGAAGATATCAAACTGGACTGCTTGCTGTTGTGATAGGTGTAAAAAACACTATTTGAATTGGCTTCGAGTTTACATGCTTAGGATTGGCATGCATGTGGCTAAAAGTCAACATATACATATATTTTATTATGACACATATCCTGTTCTTCCTCCAAAGAGTTCAGGGTAGTGTATATGTTCTTCCTCCCCACTGTTATCCTCACAACAATCCCGTGAGGCAGGTTTGGAGGAGAGTGTCTCAGCTAAGGTCCCAGAGTGAGTTTCATGACTGAAGGAGGAAGGGAAGTCCCCCAGTCCTGATACTCTAGTCACTACACCACACTGGTTCTCAACTGTGTGTGTATATATTGATTGCAGGAAGAATCTGATGCAGGAGAAAAAGGAGATTCATTTTTAGTGGTGAAGCAAACTAGTGGGGAGGAGAGTGCTGAATACCTTAAAGAGAGCATGAAAGGGTTTAATAATCAAAATGTGGGGAGGCTGTGAGCTCAAACCACTTCTAAGCACCTAGCAACATCTCTGTTAGGGAGAGAAGAAGAGGGAAGAGTGGCAGGATTGTCCACACAAAATCTGGTATTAGCATATATGTCCAGAATTTCTTCTAGAAATAATAATTTTAAAAAATCAATCTTTCCCTGAGTGTATTTTCATGTAAAAAGCAGTGAATTCAGCTAATTTAAGTGGCAGGGCAAGTGGGGTAGGGAAGGAGTGAGAGAAAGAGCAGGGAGGAGGAGGAAGACAGAAGGTAGTGCAAGGTGGGTGCAAGGCGAGAGAAGGTGGCGCAAGGCTATGTGTGGCTCCCCAGGGATGCATCGGAATCCAATCCAGCCCACCACCAGATTTGAGTTTGACACCCCATGGCATAGTGCATTTGCATGAGAAATAAAACCCAAGCCCCAATATTTTTATATATGGGGGGAAAGTTCCTGTTGCATCCCCTGTAATTTCCTGCTGGATCCGCCCCTGTTCCTAGCCTTGCTTAGTGGCAAAAAATATCTACCTACTACTGCCAGGTCCATTCTACACCAACTGGATGGCTCTCTCACCCTTTCTTGCTGAGTGTCTACTGCTGCCAGTAAGCCGCCATATGAAATGCAGTAGTTCTGGCTGGCGTTCCAATCATTTTCAGCATCAGAAAAGTAGTAGCACATCATTTCATTCTCAAGCCATCCTTGGGGGCATAGAGCTTGAAAGCTTTTTATCTTTGCTGTTGAAAGAAAGAAAATAATCACAATGATAGGCATGATATCCAGCACCTTCTCCTGCAGCTTTGACAGGAGAAGAGAGACAAATGAAAAATCACTTCAGTTAGTCAAACATCCTCCATTAAATAGCATTTCTTGACTCCCAGTTCAAATAAGAGTCTCCAGAGGGCCTATGCTGGAGGTGGGATTGTTACCAGGGTCTGCTGGACATGTGTTTACTACCATGGCCTGTTTTTAATGTTTTGCTTAGCGTCAAAAGGGTACGGACCTGTGAATAGCAATAAAATAGTCTCAGTCCTGTGGGATTATAGCAATAGCAATAGCAATAGCATTTACATTTATATACCGCTCTATAGCTGGAAGCTCTCTAAGCGGTTTACAATGATTTAGCATATTGCCCCCCAACATTCTGGAAGGCTGAGTCAACCTTGAGCCCCTGGTCAGGATCGAACTTGT
Source organism: Hemicordylus capensis (assembly GCF_027244095.1). Classification (NCBI taxonomy): domain Eukaryota; kingdom Metazoa; phylum Chordata; class Lepidosauria; order Squamata; family Cordylidae; genus Hemicordylus; species Hemicordylus capensis. The sequence goes on along the minus strand of NC_069658.1, from coordinate 260,051,037 downwards.
AACCTTCTGGTTACAGGGCGGCAGTTTTTACCACTGTGCCACCAGGGCCCCACCATTATGGCTGTGGCATTGACACAATGGAAGGAGAATAAAGAAAATGAAGACATATCTTTGAAAACAATGAGTTATTGAGGGCTAATAGGGGCACAGGAAGTGAAAAAATGTTGATTAGTCATGTTACCAAGTTGCTATGCTAAGAAGGGGGAAAGAGGCTTAAGGATGAAATAAAAGAGAAAGAGAAAAGGCATTTTTCATAGCTACCTGAATCTAGCTATCAGGAAACCTTCTCTCTGGGAAGCTCAAGCATAAAGCAAGATCATTGGGGTGTACCCAGATGACATTGGGTGAATAATCCATTGGCAAGTGTGGCAAATGCAGGAGGCAGAAGCCTGGCTGGCAAAAGCCAAAAGGCAAAAGCAGCTGCAGATGCACATGTAAAAAGCAAAAGTGTGATGGCAGCTCCAGGGGGCAAAAACTCTGGTAACAGGGCTAGGTGGCAAAAATGTGATTCCTTGTTTGAGGGGAGTTTTATAGCTCAAGGCAAAAATATACCCTAAGGCATTCACTGGAGGCTAGATGAGACTGGTAGATGGTCTCCTTCCAGAATTTACACATTTCAGGAACTCCTGTTAGGGCTGTGCACAAAACTGGGTTGCCTGGTTTGGTTCGAGTCCGGACAGGATTCGAACTTGACTGGGCATGTTTGGTTTTGGCACCCCCGGACCCACCCACCCCAGTTCAGTTTGGGGGGGGTTTCACGATTTTCAAAAAATTATTTTATTACAAATTATATGCAGAGGCACATTGAGCATGCTTGGCAGCCTCCAAAATGGCTGCCGCAGTGGAGGGCAGTCCTGGAATGGGCTGAAGACCACCCAAACTGGGTGATTTGGACATGAATGGAAGATGGCAGGGGAGAGGGGGAACTTCTGGAGACACCCCCACGGCTGAATCGAAGCCCACAGACCAGTTGGCAGTAAGTAAAATTTAATTTTTAGAAGTTTTTTAAAAAATGTTTTTTTAATTGTGCCCGGGGGGCGGGGCAGTTTTGGTCTGATAGTGAACCAAACTGGGAGGGAGGGGATTCGGTTTGATATCGAACCGAACCAGTTCAACATTGAACCTGTATGCACATCCCTAGTTCCTGATAAGGAATGAATATTGGGTATTGATAAGGTTATGTTGGGTGGCTCCCCATATACTTCTACAGTCAAAGAAAGTTTCCTGAAAATAGTGATTCTCCAGGGCAATCACTGTAATAGATTTTGGGAAGGGCACATCAAGCATTCTGGCATATACTTGCTTAGCTTTGATAACAAGAGGAAAGAAACAAGATAAGGTCTGTGCAACCTTTAACTTATCAAAAGTCCAAGGGGGCTTGCATTCCTTTCCCATTTGTCTCTTTTCAACCTTAATTGGGTCTGTTCTGCATATCTCTCTGCCTGTGCTCTATCCAACCAGAGAGGGACATTTTATCTGGCTTACTGCAGTTCCTTGCAAATGATCCTAGAAAGCACTTTTGGGGGAAAACCTTGCCAGAATGATCTTTGGCTGGAATGCAGCCAGCATTTTTCTTCCAAACAGGGTAAGGAAAGAATGTGACTGAAAGGCTGAGTTTTAGAGGCACACCAAAGTACCCCCAGAACGGCATAGCAAGCATGGCTAGTAACAGGATCTCCATTGCTATGTACCCAAATATTCTACTTTCTGATGGCAGATAATGCCAATTTATATGCTGAAAGTAGCAAACTGAGCAGGAAAGACACTGGTCTAGACATGCAAGAACCTGTTAATTTTTACTCTGATGTCTGTACCTGAAAACCACAATAATTTAAAGCATTAAATATTGTCCAATATCCTGATTAAGCCAATGAGCACACACCACCATCACCACCATCACCAAATATTTATATACCACTCTTCAACAAAAGTTTCCAAAGTGGTTTACATAGAGAAATAATAAATAAATAAGATGAACCCCGTCCCCAAAGGGCTCACCATCTAAAAAGAAACGTAAGATTGACACCAGCAACAGTCACTGGAGGAATGGGCCAATTACTCCCCCCCAAATAAAGAGAATCACTACATTAAAAAGGTGCCTCTTTGCCCAGTTAGCAGGGGAAACACACCAGGAAGTATCCACGCTGCTGAAGCCTTTCAGATTACCACAGCATCAACACCCATTGAGGAGGGGGAGGGTAAGAATTTGGCTGGTTTTTTTCCTTGCCCTAGAAGCACTCTGTGCCTTGTGTAAATATACTTTGAGGACTGTGCGGCCCCTAGGGACATATTTTTGTAAAGTACATGGCACTTCCAAGTGGAGGAGATATCAGTGAAATTTGCCCTCCCACCTTGTGTGACCACCAGCAATGTGGAGCTAAGAAAGCCCTTCACAACACGGATGCTTCTTTCCAGGACTTAGTCACACCCACAGGCTTAGTCAGGATGTTGGCCATCCTGTCTATATTATCACATAGACTAGAGAGGTACTTGGTGTCACCCTCTGGTTCCTATATATTTCATCTGTAGAAAATAGAAAAGATAGAAGAAAGTGTGGTAATGATATAATAGAGAGACTAGGCAATAGAAGTTGCAGGGTTCTAAAAAGAGAAGGAACCAGGTAGGCAGATTTCCCTAAAAGATGGGATTCACTGGAAACCAGAGAAGCCCTACTATGTGAATACATTTCCGTCCAGAGAGGAGGCTGGCAAAAAAAACTGACTATTTCAAAGGAAGATGAGAATAAGGTAGAAATTAGAAACTCACCATCCTGGACAATGATGACACCGATCAAGACCAGTACTAACATGGCCAAGAGTATAAAGGATATGGCAGCACCAACAACCTGTGTCTTCCCCAACTGTATTTTAGGTGATGAAACTAGAGCAGAGACACAAAAATACATCAACAATACATTCAGTAATAGTGGGGGGAAATTGTTCTGAAAGCTCCAGCTTTTCAAGTTTATTAAAAGCTCTTGGAGAGGAGAGCTGGTCTTGTGGTAGCAAGCATGACTTGTCCCCATAGCTAAGCAGGGTCTGCCCTGGTTGCATCTGAATGGGCAGAGGCATAACCAGGGTGGGGCAGGCAGGGCACATGCCCTAGGTACCAGTTACAGAGGGGCACCAAGTGCCTGCCATGCCCCACCCCACCCCAAACACCACAGTTGATTAAATTTTTTTTTTAATCACACCCCCATCCAGACTCACCCCCCAGAAGCCTCCATGAGCACTTACTTTTGCATTAATTTCAGGGAGCGTTGGCTGCCTGAAAGCGTCTATTCCTCTTTCTTTCTCTCCCTCTCAGAGAGAGAGAGAAAGAGAAAATAGACACTTTCAGGCAGCAAGCCTGCCCTACAATGAGACTGAAGAGCTCGCTCTGGCAATTTATACCTCGAGGCCACACACCCTTTGAATGTGATATCATCATGTGACATATCACATGTAAAGGGGGTGTGGCCTAGAGCTCTAAAGAGTCCTGATACATTCTATTTAAGCTATTTCTATGGCTTTGTTTGAATATCCTTTGGTGACTTTCAGGTCAGTATAGCTCAAATTTATGCATGTTTCCCTGAGAATAAATTGCAGTGACTACAATATAACTTACTCTGAAGTATGTATGGGATTTTTGGCCTTGTATTTCTTGTCCTTTGTGTTATGTAGAATGAGATTCCTTAATATGCACAATATGGAAGCTAAAAACAATTTTCTGATCTATGGGCACAATGTTGGCAGAAGAATCTAGTTCTTAGGTAGTTGGGAGGTCCTAGTGCAAATTTGCCATCAGTGATTTCTTTAATTTTGAAAGAGTTTTCTTATTAAGCTGAAGAATTTAGCAAAATATGTTATCTACTTTGAACTGTAGATTCATCTGGGTCAATTTGCACTCTGGCAATCTTATATGTCCCTATTTTTCACTTGAGTTTTTCTATGTATTATTATTAACAAAATTTTGTATTAGTATTAGTATTACTAATGTATTAGTATTAACAAAAATTGTGTATGTTTGATAAACCATAGAAGAGAGTCATTATCCAGAAAACTCATCACATATGTTTTATATGTATGTATATGATAGTTTTCATGGTTATTTTAATTTGATCTTTTAATATGTTTTTATAGCTGTAAACTGCCTAGAGACTTTGGTAGTGGATGGTATAAAAATATGTTAAATAATTAAAAAAATGTATGGTTACTATTTGTATTTGGAGTTACTTGAACCATTAATGGCACAGTGGGGAAGCAACTAGAGAGCAGGAGGCTGTTGGTTCGACTCCCCACTGGTGTGTTTCCCAGGATATGGGAAACTCCTATATCGGGCAGCAGTGATAAAGAAAGGTGCTGAAACACTGCACAGGAGATGGCAATGGTGACCCCTCCTGTGTATTCTACCAAAGACAACCACGTGGCTCTGTGGTTGCCAGGAGTCAACAACACCGACTCGACGGCACAAACTTAACCTTTATGTTACAATACGTTTGCATCCTGGTTTTTGGTTGAGGTTCCAGTTTGTTGTTTACTTCTGGTCTTTTTGGGGACTCCAAAAAGTTTCTTTTAGCTTCTATTCTTGGAGATATTTTGGACTCCCGATTTGAGGGCAGCTGTGTGAAAGCAGCTCTTCAATCCAAGGTGTGTTCTTTAAGTTATTAGATCATGTTGGCTCACTGTAGCTATTTGATTCTAGTTAGGAGGATAGGTGTAAGTGGGCTGGGAATGACTTATGTAAGGAACAGCTCCTTTCATGAGGATCTAAGATCTCATGTGTGATCATAAAACTGCTCAGGATTACCCAGTTAAATTTCAGGCCTTACCTATGGAAATTGCATTAAATTCTATTTAACTTGGTTCTAAGTCAGATTCATTATAAGGAAGGTGTTGTGGCACATAACCATTTGATATTCATGCATTAATGAAGAGTGAAAATAATTGGCTGTATAACTTGTCCTAAGTCATGAGAATGCAGACTAAGCAGTCCCCTGGCCTGAGATTTTCCAGCATGTGATGGCTACTAGTGAGGGATCATTTTAGATTTAAAGACAGCACCTGTTATGTATTTTTCTGTTCTTTTCATTCTCTTCAACATTTATTCTCAACCCAAGGGAATTAGGCAAAGACCAAACAAAGCCCATAGTAGAAATGTGTTTGTTATTAGTAAAATTGCCATCTCAGGCAATTTTTAAAAAACACCATCTTTTCACCCAAGCTTTCCCAGCTTTTAAAAAACGGTCTGTCTTTAATTTTATGGCTGTTTTTAAATTGTTGCATTGTTTTAACTTTTATATGTGTTTTAATTGTTTTTATGTTAACTGCCCAGATGAAAGTTTGGGCAGTATAGAAGTTAAACAAACAAACCCCTCTCCCCATCCCGCTCAAATCCAATTTTCCTTTCTTTGGGTGGGCTTTGCTCTGTGCTCTGTGGTTGGAGGGGGGTTAGAGGGGAGGGGAGTAGGCACTTAGCTGTGCTGGCTTGCCCTTCCAGCAGCTCATGGGCACATGGTATTGATTGTTGCAGAAGGATAAACGAAATCTCTCTTCCTCTGCTGTTTGCTCTGATTTATTGGAAGGGGAAAGGAGGGGACAGTTTGATTAACATTCCAGAATTGTTCATAAGTGTACCCCTTATGAATTAATTTATTAGTTTATCTCTCTTCCGTGCCCTAACCTTGAGATTCCCCAGCAATAGCCCTGCCTGCTCATTTTGTGTCTCTTACTCGTAAGATGGAGTAGGTTTTTTGTTTGTTTCATTGCATGTTGTAGCTGTATGTGGGTGGGTCTCTGGGAAGCAGATGTTAGAGCAGATGTTAGAGCCCCCTGCAAGGCTTCTGGTGACAGATATTTATCATCATCAACAATATTATTTTACATTTATATCCTGCTCTTCCTCCAAGCCCTAGAAAAGAGCAGCGGGTAGAGAGAATTCATGGTGGCTTAAAGCAAAATTTTAAAAACCACAAAAACAAAACAATATCTATAGAAAATAGATGAAAGCTACACTAACTTTGAGATATTAATAGCAGCAATAGAACAAAAAATACACTGAGCTTTTCAGTTAAGGTTACTATCCTGTACACACTTACTTGGGAGAAAGTTTGATTGAAAGCATTGGTACTTACTTCTAAGTAGGTATGCATAGAACGGATTGCACTATAAAGCCAAAAACCACAACTATTACAAAACACAGGTAGGCAGTGATTTACATCAAAATCAAGCTATCCTCTCAGCTGCCCTATACAGATCTCCTGCTGACAAAAAACAAAGGCACTATTCCTGAGGGAATTAGTTATTGTGAAGTAAGTACTTTCCACACAGTGCATAATTAATCTATGGAATTCTCTGCCACAGATTGTGGTGACAGCTATTACCTTGGGGGCTTTAAAAGGGGCTTAGTCATAGTCAAATTCATGGAGGAGAGATCTATCAATGGCTACTAGTCTGAGAGCTATAGGCCACCTCCAGCCTCTGAATACCAGTTGTACCTCTGAATACCAGATGTACGGGAGCAACAGCAGGAGAGAGGGTGTGCCCTCAGCTCTTGCCTGTGGGCTTCTCAGAGGCATCTGGTGGGCCACTGTGTGAAACAGGATGTTGGGCTAGATAGGCCTTGGACCTGATCCAGCAGGGCTGTTCTTATGTTCTAACCTCTCCCAGCCAGCCTCCTGTGCTTTACCCGCCTTACTCGAAGTCCAGCGGTTTATTAGAATAGTGACATCACATTTTGTTCCATCTCCACTTCTACAAGGGCTAGAGCTTAGGTCTTTAAAAAAGAAAAGAAAAAGAAAACTGGGAATCTGGACACGCTAATGGACTAACCAGGTGCTGGGGAAGAGGCTTAAAATCCAGTAAATACCTGGAAATCCAGGGGAGATAGCAACCTTACATATTGTAAGACATATGTGTTAAATTATTCTATTTTTACAACTTTACCTTGATTGATTGATTGATTGATTGTTGGATTTATATACTGCCTTTCATTAAAAACAATCTCAAGGCGGTTATATATGCAAATCTTAAGTTTGTGTGTGTTTGTATATTCAATATCCTTTCTGTGAAAATCCTTTTTTACTGTATGGGGCCTCTTGATCAAGATCAGCACCTTAGAATATTACAGTTTCATATGTTCATGTTTAACATCCACAGTGGTGAATACCACTGGTGGAGGTTATTCACACCATCAAAAACTGTGTTCTACCCAGGTTTGGGAGCTGTGTGTGCTACCAATTTACAGTTGTGTGGAAGCAAAGTAGGAGGAGAACCAGGGTAGAAGTGATTGTTTGGAAGCAAGGTATGAAGAAAACTTGGGTAGCTTTTCCTCCTACCTCGCTTCCATACAATGAGGCGATTCTCACGACCGCCAAAAAGTGGGCTAAGGGAGCCTAGCCTGCTTTTTGGCGGTGTGCTGCCATGGGAGCCGAGCGGCTCCCGGCAGCAAGCCACCCTAACTACCCCTCCCCTTAGCCCAGGTTAGCGGATCGTGTGTTGCTGCGGCGTGGCTCCGTGCCACAGCAACTCACGAGGTGTTGTGGACGGTCATAACCCATCATAACCAGAGGTACCAACTCAGAAGTATGGTGAAATATATGGGCCTGGGTGACTCCATGTTATATCAAGAAATGAAATAATATCTGAACTCTGACATACTGTTCCTTGCCCTGTGAGGAGCAGGCAGCAACCTGGCATTGTGTTGCTAAATGGATATGCAAAGAAACACACACAGGTTTTGGCCTAAAGCTTTCTTATGCTAAGTTGCAACTAGCTACCAAGGTGGCTGTGGATGTTTAGTTCCTCCTTCCATCTTCAGTGAATGGCCCTTCAATGACCAAGTGATTAGCACAGATTGCTGTCTATAGGAATAACCAAATGGATACTGAGAGAATACTTATTTTCTCACTGATGATTCTGAATGTCCCACACATGCAAATATCATCTTGTTTTCAATTACAAGAAAAACACTAGGAAGAGGTATGTGTAATTGCCGTCTGACACCCCCAAATAGGACCAATTCCACAAATTCCATGTACTAACCCTGAATTTTCACACCTTCTGGGGACCAGACTGCCAAGATGTAATTTGCAGCATCTTAAGATGCAGATTTCCCCACCCCTCCCTTCCTGAGCGCACGCAGTTTACAGAGATGAAATCCAAAGATATCCCTGGACTAGCTGATATCCTGAATAATTAAGATTTTGTTCAGAAGGTGGAAGTTGACACCTGTTTGGACATACAGGAAAAGAGGAGATTTTTGAACAGATCTACTCAAGGATCAAAGAGAAAAACCCTATAAAGATTGGGGCTTTGAGACAGAGAGCAGCAGTTCTGTGCCTACGGGCATTTTGCTCACACACTTTCCCAGAGTTTGCTGCTAAAGCTGCAGGGCTAAGCAGGAACTCTGTTCATGGACAGAAACTACAGCAATGCCTGAGTTCCGCTGCCCTAGCTGCCTGATCTGAAGCAACTGCACAGCTCCTGTCTCTGCCAGTGCCTCACTCCTTCAACTGAAGTGATTCTCTCCAGCCTCCAGCCTCGGATCCTGGTAATATGCTACAAACTTTGGGAATTCCCTTCATCTTTTCCCCTTCTCCTGCTCCCTTCCCCTCTTCCCTTCTACTAATCTCTGATCTCCCCCAAAACCTTATCAACCCGCAGCCTCCCCCCCCTTTTTCTTTTTCCGCCTGTATCTAAACTGTACTAGACTCTAGGAAGATTTAATTACACACACATAAATTTAGTTAGGCACACTGGGTGGGATATTGGTATTGGCTAGATGTTCTGTTTTAATACTGTTAGCAATTCTACTTTGCTAGGTTGTTGTTAAGCCTTTATGTTCAATAAAGCCCATTGAACCTAGTTTGATCTCCTTTCTTCCTTGCGCCCAGATCCAACATGGGTCACCATATAAAGAACTTGATGACATTGTGGGCCAGACCTGATTTTGTATACTAGCTAATGAGCATATTTGGTGTATAAGTCAGGCCTAGTCTTTAACAGAGGAGACCCCCGACCGGGAGGCTAAAAAGCAGCCTCCTGGCTGGTGGGTCTCTCCAGCATGCTCTGCACGCTGCGCAGCCCCCGAACTGTGTGTTCAGGGTAAGCTTTTACTTCTGTCTAGGACTTTGGCTCCCTGCTGCTGAAAGGCCAATATCTCTGTTGCTATGCTTTTAACAGAAAAAAGAAAAGTAACTTACGATATGGTTTAATTGTTCCAAAGTGTCCATTGCAGAAAGGCTTCTCTTGCTCCACAGTAGTTTTCCACAATCCATTTTCCAGAATTTCAGTGTTATGAGGAGATATCATGCCATTTTTCTCAAGATTCTTACATTCCATCTCGTCAGAGCTCTCAGATGATTACCTTTAAAATAAAATGTACATTAGGAAATGTTGGATATACCCTCATTTCTGCATCATTTATACAATGTTGCTATCAAAAGGTTAGATTATTAATTTTATTAATAAATTTAAATTATTTATGCACCAAAATTGAAGTATCTTGCTTAGACCTTAACACTGTGCTTCCGAGCTCCAAGCTGTAACACTGGACTGTAGATTCCAGATTCTCAGAAAGCTGAAATTACTCATTTTTGCTCCCTGAGTGGGACAGTCATAGAAAACCTGCCCTGTACTGCCTGGGATGTTCTTTGCAAACCTGAATCTCTGGGCTATGCTCTACATGGGCCTGCATGGATTAATTCTGTCTGACAGCCTGAGAGCCTCTTATACTTCCTGAGCAGACCTGATACAGACCCCTTGATTGGAACTCCAGGAGAGAGGTCTCTAAGGCTGAGTTATTTTCTGAGTGGGTTCATTGCAGGCGAATCCCTGCACCTGACTGCTTGACGACCCCAATGCTTCCCTTTGCTTGTTGTGGGCTTGTGCAGAGACTCAGAGCTTGGATAAGAACATAAGAACAGCCCTGCTGGATCAGGCCCAAGGCCCATCTAGTCCAGCATCCTGTTTCACACAGTGGCCCACCAGATGCCGCCAGAAGCCACAGGAAGGAGATGAGGGCATGCCCTCCCTCCTGCTGTTACTGCCCTGCAACTGGTACTCAGAGGCATCCTGCCTTTGAGGCTGGAGGTGGCCCACAGCCCTCCGACTAGTAGCTGTTGATAGACCTCTCCTCCATGAAGTTATCCAAACCCCTCTTAAAGCCATCCAGGTTGCTGGCTGTCACCACATCTTGTGGCAGAGAATTCCACAAGTGGATTATGAAAAAGTACTTCCCTTTGTTGGTCCTAGATTTCCCAGCAATCAGTTTCATGGAGTGACCCCTGGTTCTAGTGTTATGGGAGAGGGAGAAGAATTTCTCTCTATCCATTTTCTCCACACCATGCATGATTTTTTAGACCTCTATCATGTCTCCCCATAGTCGCCTTTTTTCTAAACCAAATAGCCCCGGGTTTTGTAGCCTTGCCTCATAAGGAAGGTGCTCTCAGCCCCTGATCATCTTGGTTGCCCTCTTCTGCATCTTTTCCAGTTTTACAATGTTTTTCTTTAGATGTGATAACCAGAATTGTACGCAGTACTGCAGGTGTGGCTGCACCATAGTTTTGTATAAGGGCATTAGAATATTAGCATTTTTATTTTCAGTCCCCTTCCTAATGATCCCTAGCATGGAACTGGCCTTTTTCACAGCTGTCGCACATTGAGCCAACATTTTCAACGAGCTGTCTGCCACAACCCCAAGATCCCCATGGAGAGCATATTGCAGTAGTCAAGCCTAGAGGTTACCAGAGAGTGCATCAATATTCTGAGATCATTATCTTAAAGGAACGGATGCAGCTGTTGTATCAACCTAAGTTGAAAGAAAGCGCTCCTGGCCTCAACATGAGAAACCAGGGAGAGGCTTGGATCCAGAAGCACTCCCAAGCTATGTACCTGTTTCTTCGGGGGGAGGGCAACCCCATCCAGAACAGGAATATCTATTGTGTCTCTTGAAGTATGACCTCTTACCATGAGTATCTCTATCTTCCTTGGATTCAGCTTCAAGAGACAAGCGCTGCCACCGCTGCAGCCACCCCAATGAGACTCTACCCCATGTGCTGTGCTGCTACCCACCCCACTCAGCTGCTTGGCAGCCCTGGCACAACACAGTGCTGTACCACCTGGCCAAGGCCATCCCCGCCTCCAAAGGCACACTTTCTGTCAACCGAGCCGTGCCCGGGACAGGCAGCCAGCTGCGGCCTGACATTGTGGTCCACAATGAGGAGAAAAAGATCATCATGGCTGATGTCACCATCCCCTTTGAAAACCGGAAAGCAGCCATGACGGAGGCCAGAGAGAAGAAGCACCAGAAGTATGCCCCACTTGCACAGGCACTCAGGGAGCAAGGCTATGAGGTCTCTGTCTATGCCCTGCTGGTTGGGGCCCTGGGGGGCTGGGACCCCGCCAACGAGCCAGTTCTGAGAGCCTGCGGTGTGGGCAAGCGCTATGCCAAGCTCATGCACAAACTGATGGTGTCTGACGCCATCCGGTGGTCCCGAGACATCTACATAGAACACATCTCGGGACACCGCCAGTACCAGGAGCCAGCTCGCTCCCCTAACGACCCAGGGGGGAAGCCGGACCAGCCCGCTCCCCTAACCCAAGAGGGGAGGGGCCACTGAGCGCCCAAAGGAATGGCTTTCCCTCCTAAACCCAGAGGAGGGGAGCCACCCACGGCTTGCCCCACTACGCCCACAGGGGGCAAGCCAAACCACCACATCCCACGGGGAATGGCTCGCCCTCCTAAAACCCAGAGGAGGGGAGCCACCCACGGCTTGCCCCACTACGCCCACAGGGGGCAAGCCACCACACACTCCACTATACCCTGGTAGGGAGGAGCTCCACCAGAGCTGCGGACAAGCCCAGTGAGGTTTCCTTTTTTCCCTGCAGGAGGATGCCAGACCACCTGGAAACCCCCAGAGGCCACCCTGGACAATGTGCCACCCCCCACCCACAAGTTGAGACCGGGTTCCCCTGCTCTCCTGGCTTGGACTCTACCCTGGACTCTGTCCAGACTCACATACACTTGGAACCGAAGGAGGACTTACATACATTGGCGATGCCTTGCAGCTCGCGACTAACTCAGATGGACACTTATTTTCTTATGGATGTCTTGACCTGCATGTATGTATGTATGTAACCTCCCGCCTCGGGAACGTGATCTATAACATATCTGCATGCTAAACGAACCATGCCAGGACAGCGGCTGACCATGCCAGGAACTCCTGCTGACAACACCCCTGGAGGACCCCCTGGACCTGGAGAAGACCCTCCGCCATCAAGGACCCACGCCCAGAGGCTGCAATTGGCAGAAGAAGACTGGCACAGCCCTGCCGGTCACATGCAAGGTGAGGCTGGGATCTGACCCTCCCTTGGACCTTTTGGACATTCCTCTCACTGAACTCTTTTAACCGGACTCTACCCAAACCCGTAGGAACTCGCGTACAGTGCTATATTCTCTCTACCATTGCAACCACGCATTTGTTAGTACGCGGCCGTGTTTTATCGGAAAATTCTATTCACTGTTGCTTTTGTAAACCATATGTTAAACATTCTCTAATAAAAGTCAACCTATTCCAGTCCATTATTGCCTGCAGGCAGGCATTTGGGGGTGTGTGTGTATGCCATTTCCTGATGATGTCATTTAGATATAGATTTGGGTGTCATCAGCACATTGATAACACCCTGCCCCCAAACCTCCTGATGATCTCACCCAGAGGTTTCATGTAGATGTTCCTTAATGGTGTAGTTTGTAATGATGTCATCCCCCCAGTCCAAGATGGCAGATGTGTGAACGTTTGAGGTGCAAGAGGTCTAACTTGTAGACCACCTAACTGATTTGAACCAAATTTAGTCCAGTTGTTAGGATAATGAAACATAAGGAGGCAGATTAGTTCTTACTTGAACAACTTCTTAAAGATGAAAGCACCACTTCCTGGTCAAATGTGTATTTATATACTTCATTCAGGGAAGGCATGGCACTATTAGACTTAAAGGACAAGATGCTGTTGAAGAAAACTTCACTGGATCCAGCCAATCATTCTCAGCAACTACCAGCCAGGTTATAACTTAATATTATTGGGTAAGGTTTTATGATTACATGGAAACATCTTAGTTCCAAGGCTTTTAGAGTGGAACTAATAATCTATTCTAGATCTCTTTTAATCTTCTAGTATCTGATCTAGTTGCAGATGGTCATGGCTATTTTGGTGGATTGCTTTTACTGAGAAATGAATGACAGTGGTGCATCCTATTAGTTCTGCTCGAGTTCTTAGTAGGGATGTGCACAAACCAGTTCGAACCTTGGCCGGCTTGAGGATTCGACAGCGGGGGTGGCAGTGGCTTTAAGGGTGGGGGAGGATGCACTTACCCCCACCCCAGCCGTGTTCCCCCCCACCAGCACACGTTTCCCTAAAAGCCCATCGGGGCGGCAGCATACCTCCCTGCTACCCTGCTCCAACGTTATCCAGAAGTAGTAGCTGTGACTGTGTGCAGTGCACGCATGTCAGGTGTGTGTGCACGACATGCATGTGAACAGTCACAACTACTACTTCCAGATAACGTCAGAGTGGGCTTTTAGGGAAACGTGTGCCGGCGGGGAAAATGCATCCTCCCCTGCCCTTAAAGCCACCACCTCACCGTCGAACTGGCCCTTGCCAGTTCCGTGCACATCCCTAGTTCTTAGTGGCTTTCAAAACCATTGACCACAGAATCTTTCTGGACTGTCTCTTGGGTATGGGCACAGTTTTTGTAGTGGTTCTGGTTTTTTCTGGAGTACATTTGAGATGGTGCTGGGGACCACTGGGGACCCATTTTCTTACAGGGTCCCACAAGGTTCTATCTTGTCTACCATATTATTTAACATCTACATGAAACTTCTAGGAGAAAGTGTCAGGGGATTGGGGTTGCAATGCCACTAGCATTCAGATGATATCCAGTTCTCTCTTTCCTTTAAATCTGATGTTAAGTAGACTGTCTGAGATCAATATAGGACTCTATGTAAACTAACAAACTGAAGCTTTATCCAGACAAGACTGAAGGGCAGTTGGAGGAGTGGCTGATCTGGGAATAGTATTTAGTGCATATTGGATGAGGTTGTAAACCTTCCCTGCCACCACCAGGTAGAGGCTGTGGTCAGGATAACTTTTACAAGTTCACTTTTTTACTAGCTTATCACCTGTGGCCTTCCCTGAAGAAAGCGGATCTTGCCAGAGTTACATGTGCGTTGTCTACATCCAGATTAGCCTACAGCGACTTCTGCATAATTCTGCATGCAAAACACATCTGGAAACTGCAGTTGGTGCAAAATTCAGAAGACAGATTTCTGGCAGGAACCCAATTTTCAAATCACACAACAAAATATTATATCAACTTTAATGGCTCCTACCATTCAAAGTTCTGGTCTTGACCTTTAAAGCTCTAAATGGTTTGGGACCAAGGTATCTAAAGTTCTGCTTCCTCAGCCTGTCCACATGCCCTATCAGTGAAGGCTTTGTTTTGCATACCCCTAAAATCTGATACATGGTGGATGGGGAAATGAGGACAAGGTCTTCTCAGTATTGTCATCCAGGCTATGTAATCTGCTGCCCTAAACCCAACTGATTTCTTTCCACCCTGATGTCTAGCATCAGGTAAAAGCCACATTTTAAAAAGCATGTGTTGGTATGCAGAACCAATTGAAGTGTTCTGAAAATCTGTTGGTATTTGCTCTGATACTTAAGTCTGCTAACTACTGTTGCAGTGGTTTTGTTTTCCGTAGTAATTACTGAGGTCATTCACACAATCGAAAACTGTGTTCTACCTGGGTTTGGGAACTGTGTGTACTCCCAATTTTTGATTGTGTGGAAGCAAGGTTAGAGGAAAACCTGGGTAGCTTTTTCTCCTACCTTGCTTCCACACAATCAAAAATTGGGAATACACACAGTTCCCAAACCTGGTTGGAACACAGTTTTCGATTGTGTGAATGACCTCACTGTTTTATTTGTTCTTGCTTTGAGTTCTAATCACTTTGAAGGCCCCTTTATGAGGCAGAAGGGTAGGGTGTAAGTATTTTAATAAATATATGAAGTTGATTCTAGAGTGCAACAGTGAAGAAGGACCTCAGGGAAGCCTCATCATATTTAACTGGTCCAACACAAAACTTGAGGACACTCTAGGACCCAGCACAGTAGACATCACTGTACTTCTTTAACCTCAGCATCTCCATCTGGTTTTTCTATCAGATGAGAGACTATCTTCCCTCTGTCTCCTCTCTGTTGTTTTACTACTCACATGAACAGTTGAATATATTGTTAAGCAATAACTTGTGCATTGTCCTAGAGTTATTTTGGAGACTATTTCAGGGCATGAGGAAGTGACAACTGCAATGCATTACAACACACTAAATGTGTTTTAAAGTCACTAAACTGGTGATTTATTTCATTTTGATTCTTATTTTATCTTCAGAACAAGAGGCTGAGTGAGTGTGCCTCTCAATATCTTTAAATGCAGAAACTAATAATTAATTATGGACTTTTATTTTGGGGGTATAGATGATTCAGATGTCAAGGATCTCTAATCTCTACACATCCTTTGTCAAGCCACACAATGGTGCTGTTGTACAACTCTTTCAATTTTATTCAGGGATGCTGTTTTCAAACTGCAATTTTCATATGTATGTTCACCGTTTTCCCCATAACACTCTATGGATGCAAAAGCAGGACTTTGAAGTAGCAAGATAGAAAAAGTATTGACACTTTTGGACTTTGGTGCTGGAGAAAACTCGAGGATACTATGAACAGCCAGGAAAACAAACAAATGGATCATAGAACAAATCAATCCAGAATTGTCACTCAAGGCACAAATGACCAGGCTCAAACCATCATGCTTTGGACACTTTATGCGGAGACCTAGCTCCCTCTCAGTCCATAATGATGGGAAAAGTTGAAGGAAAGAGAAGAAGAGGATGACCAGCAGCAAGGTGGATGGACTCAATGACGACAGCAATGAATGCACCACTGAGAGACCTTAAAGGCCAAGCTGAAGACAGATCATCCTGGAGATTATCTATGTGGTTGCTAAGAGTCACCAACTTGACAGCACTTAATCAATCAATCAGTCAATCAATGTTCACAATACTGCTTCCAGCCTTGCTGCAAAGGGATGAAGGAAATATTAGGGATGTGCACAAAATGATTTTTTTTTGTTTCAATTTGTACCCAAACCAAATCACTTCAGATTTATTTTGGGTCTGAATCTGCCCCCCTGAATCACCCCAGATTTGATTTGTACCCAAATTTTCTGAATCTGAATCCAAATTGATTGAGGGCAAAAAAGGGATCCCAGGGGCAAAAGAGTGAGGTGGGTGTTCGTGCCCAATGGGTGGAAGCTACGGCCCAAATTTCAAAGACATTGGCCAAAGGGCTGATTTTTAAATGATTTTTGAAGTTGGTGTGTCTTTAAGCTTTTCCCCATAGGGAATAATGGGGATTTCAGCAGCCTTAGTTATAACTCTCTGGGGGGTGGAACCAGGGAGGCCCAGAGCAGGTTGTGGTGGGTGGTAGTGCCCAATAGGTGCAAGGAAGCTACCATCCAGATTCCAAAGGAATTAGGCAAAGCGGTGATTTTAAAATAATTTTTGAAGATGGCATGTCTTTGGGGCAGAAAAGTGATTTCAGGGGCAGAAGAGTGGGTCAGGTGGTAGTGCCCAAATGGGTGCCTGCTACCACCCAGATTTCAAAGAAATCGGTGAAAGGGGTGATTTTTAAAGAATTTCTGAAGTTTGTGTGTCTTTAAGCTTTTTCTGATAGGGAATAATGGGGATTTCAGCAGCCCCATAACTCCACTTGGGGTGCACCAGGGTGGCCCAGAGCAAGTGGTGGTGTAGTGCACATAGGGTGCCAACCACCCCCAAACCCACAAGCCCATGGGGTACTGGATTTTGTTGTTTCTGAGATTTTCTGAGAGTAGATTCTCTGGTAGAATCATTATGGTACTACCACCTGACCCACTCTTCTACCCCCAAAACCTTTTTTCTGCCCTAAAGACATGCCAACTTCAAAAATTCTTTTAAAAGCACCCCTTTGCCCAATTACTTTGAAATCTGGGTGGTAGCTTCCTTGCACCCGTTGGGCACTACCACCTACCACAACCTGCTCTGGGCCACCCTGGTGCCTCCCCCCGCCCACCGGGGAGTTATAACTAAGGCTGCTGAAATCCCCATCATTCCCTATGGGGGAAAGCTTAAAGACATGCAAACTTCAGAAATTCTTTAAAAATTACCCCTTTGCCCAATTCCTTTGAAATCTGGGTAGTATCTTCCTTGCACTCATTGGGCACTACCACCCACCACAACCCTCTCTGGGCCACCATGGTGCCCCCCCTGGGGGAGTTCTAACTAAGGCTGCTGAAATCCCCATTATTCCCTATGGGGAAAAGCTTAAAGACTCACCAACTTCAACAACTCTTTAAAAATCACCCCTTTGTCCAATTTCTTTGAAATTTGGGTGGTAGATTCCACCCATTGGGAACTACCACCCAACCCACTTTGGCCACAAAATGCAGGTCCAAATCTCCGAATTTTTTGGGTCCAGATCTGGGGTGATTTGCTTTGTACCTGAATCTGGGCAATTGAGTACAGGAGTGATTTGTTTTGTACCCAAATCGTTTCGCACATCCCTAGGAAATATGCTTTCCCCCCAGGAAAGGTGTGTTTTGACCCCACATCATGAGATTTAAGGTAAAAAGCCCCATGGGAGGGTTCAGTCTGGATCAGAACTGTGGAAGCAAGATGGGGGATTGTGTTGAACCCCACCCCACCCCGCCGTCCACTGATGTTTAGTGTAAAATAAATGAGCAGTGTTAAGCATGTGCTTAATGCTGCATGCAGTTTGACCTTGTAGAGAGGAAGTGCAAGTCCTCTTTCTCTGCTTTGGAGTGCCCAGGGTATCAAGCATACAAGGGCTCTCTCTACTCCTTTGAGGGAGGTGGCAGTGTTAGTTACCGCAAAGACAACACAGGGTTTTGTAGAAGCTTAAATATTATCAGATTTATCATAGCGTAAGCTTCCATAAGTGCATGAAGAAATGCATGAAGAACAGAGAAAATCACTGTAAACAGTGAGAACAAACAGCCACAGAATGCAAGAGGCATAGCCTTTGACAATTCTATGTAAAGTTTAAACATAAGACTAGGGGGGAGTGGCAGCCTTGCAGTAGTAAGTATGATTTGTCCCTTTTGCTAAGCACAGTTTGCCTTGATTTGCATTTAGATGGGTGACATTGTGAGCATTGTCTGCCATACTCTTAGGAGATATGGCCACAGCTCAGTGATAGAACATCCTGCTACACATGCAGAAGGCCACAGGTTCAATCCCTGGCAGCATCTCCAGGGACTTTTACACACAGCAGGCTTTACCATGAGTTTACTGGGAGGCTTTTCTGTGAACTCGAGGTTGTCTCAAAACATCGATGCAAATGGATTTTTTTACCCCGGCTATAAATCGGGCTACACTCTCATGCGCAGTGAAAAACCTGAATTGTGTGTGAACTGCTCCCCGATAACTCACAGGGACTTCTGGGTAAACCTGGTTGATATGTGAACGCACCCCCTCCATTCCAGAGGAGATGCAAGTGACAGGGCTTTAGAAGCCCCATGTGAAAAACTTCCTGGCCGCTCTGAGAAAGACTTCTGCTTAAAACCTTAGAGAGCTTCTGCCCATCAGTGTAGACAATACACTGGACCAATGGTCTGACTCCGTATAAGGCAGCTTGACGATGTTCCACAGAAACAATTTGCAAAAGCAGTTATTGGCAATAATAGTCTTCTAGCTATGCTCAGTTAGTAATGTGACCAGAAGCCATTGTCTCAAGCTGAAAGAGTAGCTTGAGAGTACTCCTGCATCCAGTCTTTCTGCTAGAGCAGGGGTAGGCAACTTTGGCTCTCCAGATGTTGCAGACCTACAACTCCATAAATTTTGGCTGGGGATGATGGGAGTTGTAGTTCAAAAACAGTTGGAGAGCCAAGGTTGCTTAGTTAAGATCCTTTAACTTAGAGCAGGGGTGGGGAACCTTGGCTCTCCAGCTGTTTTTGAACTACAACTCCCACCGGCTGGGGATGACAAGGTTCCCCACCCCGACTTATAGGATCAGGTGGTAGCTGTGCTTGGGAGTTTTTGCCCAGCTTTGGCTGCTGTTTCTAGCTTGGGTTGACTTGTCCACAATGACCTATACCTTAATCTCCTCTCAGACTTAGACTACCATAACATGCTTTATGTGGGGCTGCCCTTGAAAACCTTTCAGAAGCGGCAGCTGATTCAGAATGCAGCAGTAAGAGTTGTTGACAGGCATACAGCAATCAAATCATGTTAAAACAAAGGTGTATTAGCTGCACTGGTTACCAACAGGCTTCCAGGTATGATTTAAGATGCTAGTTATTCTCCCAAAATAACTTAGGATCAAAATATCTGAAGGAATGCCTATTCCTGCTAGCATTTGTCTGGTCCATGAGATATTTTCAGGAGGCTGCTCTTCAGTTTCCCCACAATCAGAGGAAAAGTTGACAGCCACAAAAGAGAAAACCTTCTCTGTAGTCACCCCCACCCTATGGCACCCCCTATGAGGTGCAATTGGCACCTCTTTGGTCCACATTTACTGTAAATGGAAATCAAACTTTCCTCTTTATCTGTGCATTTGCAAATATGGGCTGACTTGTAATTAGGGTGGTGTGCTTGTTTCTCCTTTCTGGGTTTTGGCATGTGTTTTGGCTGCTGTTTTAAAAAAATCGTTTTAACATCCTGTGTTAGCAGCTTTGAATTCCTTTTGGAACATAGAGTATAAATATTTTTATTTTTATGTTTTAATAAATATAAATAAGTATACATATTTTAATTAATAGGAGCATTGGTTATGCACTGTGAAGGCTTTCTTGCTACTGGATTTGAGGACATCTTGCAGGGCTATCCTTCCCACATGCTCCAGAAAACAGGACTATGCGAATTAAGTAAATCTTTAAGAGCCTGGGAAGGAGAAACTCACCCAGTTCTGAATAGCAAGTCTATAATATAGAGAAGAGATGAAGGCAGAGATACAAAACAGTAGTAAAACAGAAGAGAAAAAACAAAGTACATCAGCAGACACTGACAACCCAAGCAGGGGGTCGAGATGTCCTCAAATCCAGCAGCAAGAAGCCTGCATGGTGAGTAACCAATGCTCCTTTCTTTGCTGCTGGATGAGGACATCTCACTGGGACATTCCCCAGCTAAAAAAATCCCAGGTGGGAGAGTCAGGGTCTAACCCTAACCCTAACCCATCTGCTAAATGCCATTTTAGAGTGATGGAGGTCCAGCTTGTAGTGATGGGCAGATTTCTGAAAGTGGTGTGTGCATAGAAAAGGCTGCTCTTAAAAAGTATTAAGTGAGGATGAGATTGAAGGCCTTTCTTGGATGATGGTGACAGAAGATGCATCAAGGAGGCTGCTTGTCATTTCAGAGTATTGGCCTTGATACCTTTCTCAAGGCCATCTTGAAGGTGCTACAGAAGTTCAGGTAGTGTGTATTTGTCTATGGCTACTTTTTTATGTCTGCACCACCGCAGAAATACACACCAGGTAGACTGCCAAATCCTGTTAGTCAGAGCTTGCCTGGAGGCAAAGATGGTATTCAAAATGTTTGCTGAGTAGCCATGGAGTTTGTTCTGCCCAGTCACTAGGCAGCAAGTTTAAACCAAGCTGGGCCATGGTGTCACATGGGACCTTGGGAGAGGTGGTTGTGGGTCACTGGGAGGAACCATGGATCTTCTCCTGCGAGGTGTAGTATCTAGGCAAACCAAGGACTGTGAGGCCAATGTGGTGCAACTAGAAGTACCAGGTCTCTGAGGAGTTGGACCCTGCAGAGAAGATGGCTGAGCATGGTGTAAGCAATGGGCTCCCCATCTGGAAAGGCTGGCATCCATCGTGAGAATGATCCCGGGATGGTCCAGGAAGGATTTTCTGCAAGAAAGGAGGGTCGGATGAGTCCACCATCTGAATGAACATAGGACCTGTGATGGAATCCAGACCTTGAGAAGCTTCTGGCTTGGAATGGTGCTCTGGTGGGGAGCAGGTACCACACTAATGGTCATAGGTGAAAACGAGCCCAAGGGATAGTCTCCAAGGATGCAACCATCAGGTCTAGGAGACTGGCCAGGAGAAGTTCTGGGACTTGTGGAATGGAAGAGACGTGGTGGTGGTACTGCTTTATGGGGGAGTCTCTGCAGGACTGTCTGTGGAGTGGCTGTGGTCTATAAGAATAACATCTCCCTTACCAGGATCCCTGTTGAAGAGTCTGACCATGTGTGTACTTGGGTTTGGGGACCAGGGATAGACTGGGATTTCTGTTGGTGTACCATGCTGCCCAACAGAGTCCCTAAATGAGCTGACAGATCTGGTCTCAGGCTTGGCATTCGAGTCCACCAGGCTGGGGGGGCACACATCAATTTTCAGTTCAGGACTGTAAAAGAAGAAAAACCAATTTAAGTGTTGCATGGATTGATTACAGGAAGGCCTTCGACTCATTGCCTCATACATGGATACTAAAATGTTTAGAGATAATTGATGTCAGCAAAAACATTCAGATATTTATTGAAAAAGCAGTGAGCATGTGGAGTACACAGTTAACAATCAATGGCGAGACACTTGGACAGGTTAGCATTAGAAGTATTTTCCAAGGGGACTCATTCACCCCACTGTTGTTTGTAATCGCCATGACTCCACTTTCACAAATACTAAACAAAACAGGCCTTGGATACCAAACATCTAAAACAGCAAGTAAAATAAACCATCTGCTCTATATCGATGATTTGAAGTTGTATGGAAAGACCCAATTAGAAATTGAATCACTGCTAAATACTGTTTGCATATTAGTGTTCTTTCTCTATTAGTAGAGAAAACTACTAATAGTATTAATTAGTAGTTAGAACACTATTAGTATCAATAATGAACAGAGGAAAAATAACAAAAACGGAAGGAATAGAACTGCCCAATGGAAACAACATCAAGAATTTGGAAGAGAAAGAACACTACAAATACTTAGGAATTCTTCAGGCTGATAACATCAAACATACTGAAGTTAAAAGGAAAATTGGAAGTGAATACATCTATACAAGCCATAAACACCTGGGCTATACCCATCATTAGATACACTGCAAGAATAATAGACTGGACTCAGGCAGGGCAAGAGACGTTAGATCGTAAGACCAAGAAAATGATGACCATCAATCATGCACTGCATCCACAGTGATGTAGGTTGGCTATTTCTCCCTCACAGCTCAGGTGGAAGAGGAATGCTGCAAGTCCATCAAACAGTAGAAGAGGAGAAAAGAGGCCTTGAAGAATATATAAAGGACAGTGAAGAAGATGCACTTCAAATGGTCAACACCAATGAAACAAAGCAGGCCTACAAGAAAGAACAAGTAAAGAACCAAGCAGAAAAATGGAACAATAAGCCACTGCCTTTGTAAAGAAGCAGATGGAACAGAGGACCACCTAAACAGCTGTGGTAAAAAGATCGCACAGACTGACTACAAACAAAGGCATGAAAAGGTAGCAGGAATGATGCACTGGAACATCTGCAAAAAATACAAGCTACCTGTAGCCAAAGATTGGTGGGACCACAACATTGAAAAGTTGTAGAAAATGAAGATGAAAAAATATTATGGGATTTCAGACTACAAACAGATAAACATCTTCTACACAATACACCAGATTTAACTGCAGTCAAGAAGAAAGAAAAACAAGTCAAAATAATTGACATAGCAATACCAGGTGACAGTAAAAAATAACAAAATATAAAGATCTTCAGATTGAAATTGAAAGGTTGTGGCAGAAGACCAAAATAATCCCAGTTGTAATTGGCACCCTAGGTGCAACTCCAAACACCTTAAAGAGCACCTCAATACCATAGAGGCCATGGAAACTACCATCAGCCAGTTACAAAAAGCAACTTTACTGGGAACAGCTTACATTTTGCAACGATATTTATAACAACAACAATAAAATTCAGCCATCTCAGGTCCTTGGGAAGGACTCGATGCCTGGATAAAACAAACCAGTCAATAACATCTGTCTGACTGTGTGAGTGAATAAATAAATAAATAATAATACTAATAATATTATAATAATTAATAATAAAATAAAAATGTTAGTTGGTGGATGTTCTGTAAGTGGTCTGGTGGAAGAATCAACTGATCCAGGGAAGTATCAGTGAAGACTCCCAGGTGCCGCAATCAGGTGCAGAGCTGCAGATGACTCTTGGTAGTGTTCACTCATGTGTGGCCAGAGTTTGTAAGATGATGTGAACATCTATCTCTGCTGTGTCTGATGGAGATTTGATGATGAGATAGTCCAAATAGGCAAATATTTGAATGCCCTGCAGACATAGATGGGCGATCAGAGGTACTACAACTTGGTGAAAATCTTCCGTGTTGATTCTACCTTGAATGGCAGAGCCTGGAACTGGTAATATCAGCCCGGATACTGGAACCGGAGGAATGAGCAACTCAGTGGATGGATTGGGACATGTAGGTAAGCTTCTGTCAAATCTACTGAGACCATGAAATCGAGATGGTGAAGAGACTCGAGCACTGCCTGAAGAGAGCCTTCTTTCTTGGGAATGGTAAAGAGGATAGAGTACACATCCCTGCACCTTTATGAGAAGGGTACTGGTTCTATGGCGTTCATTGCTTTGAGGTGTTGAATTGCTTGGAGAAGACCGGAGTGCTTGGTAGGTAAGTGAGACTGGGGTGTAGATAGGAAATGGTCAGGAGGCAGGGAGCTGAACTCTGTCCTGTAGCTGTGAAGTAGGAGGTCGAAGACCCACTGGTTAGTGCTGGTGGCCTCCCAAGTGTGAAAGAAGATTGTCTTGCTTTGGCTTGGTTATTAAAGGCTTGTTGTTGCTGGGTCGCAGGCCTGTTGATGTTGTTGCTGTGTTGGTGATTCCAGAATGGACGTTGTGGTCTCAGGTCCCCATCATGTGGCTGGAAAGAGGAGCAAAAGGGCTGAAAACTGTCTTGCACCTGTCCTCCCTGCGTAGGGTAGAACCTTTCACTTTTCCTTGGTTTCCACAAGGATGTCTTTGAGGGCTTCATCTCCAAACAACTTCCCTGAAGTGTAAGGAACTGCAGTCAGGTTTATGCGAGAGGCTGCATTGACCTGCAGTGCTTGAGCCATAGATGTCTTCTCTTCTCGTGAGGACCATGGCTGTTGTAGAGCAAGGGGATAATCAGATGGAATCGAAGGAGGCATCAGTTATGAAAGTCTGTGACTTTTGAATCTTTAAGAGTATTTGACTTTGTCAGTAGGGATGTGAGAGCTTGCTTGCTTTGAGCCAGGCTCAACATCAAGTGATTGGGCGGTCTGAGTTTGAATCGGATCGGCCCCCAAAGTGGGGGTGCTGGTCTGAGTTCGAACCAGACCGACCTCCAGTTCAAAGAATTGGCTCAGGTTGGCTCGGGGGTGGGGTATACTTGTAAAGGGGAATCTGACAAGGATTCTTCTTTCCAAGTACAGGGGGATTTCCTACAGTACATGGGATAGGCGGGGGGAGAAAAGGTAATCTTTACCTTTTATAATTAAGGTGCCAAGGACGGTAGGGACAGCAGAGACAACCGAGGCAGCGGTGGGAATATTTGCTGGTGTCCAGGCCTCCAGAGGGGCTTGGGCCTTTGGGGGCTGGAAATCCATTGGTGCCTGTGTGGCACTATGTAAGGCAGCATTGTCCAGCCTCTGGAGCAGCAGCGGGAGGACCGAGTGGTTGGCGATGTGCTGAGGGCAGCAGAGTGGGTGAGAACTGCTAAGGGAGACCACACGGTTATAACAAGTAGAGGACTCATTGTGGTTCTTCCTTTAGTCAAATTTTGCATTCTCCTAGGTTTCTGGGCCTCAGAGGCTGAGAAAGAAAGGAGGGAAAAGCTAGGAGGTGTTTGTTTTTTAAAATGTTTGTTTTTGTAAGGATAGCAGGAATGAATAAGGCTGAGAGAGAAAAACTATAGCAAGAGGTTAAAAACCAACTGGAATAAATGCAGAAGAAAGGCAAGAGATAGTAAAGTAGGCTCAATGGAAAATGAAAGAGAAAGAGAAGCTTGGGTGGAAGTGAAGCTGCCTCTGGAGCTGGATGCAGGTCTAGAAGAACTGGGTGGGTCTCTCCTTCCCAGGCTCTTAAAGACTTAATTTGCATAGTCCTGCCTTCTAGAGCGCATGGGAAGGATAACCCAGTGAGATGTCCTCATCCCGCAGCAGAGAAAAAATTCAAGCCTGTGCTTGAGGATCAGAATCAAACCTGTTCAAAAATTCCAAATCAGCAGTCTTACACAGGAGTCTTCCTTTGACTTTCCTCTGCTAAAGAATGATTACTTTCAGGTCGTCCACAGAGTGTCCTGGAAGATAAAAACTGTTGTTTACTACTTAAAGTATTTCTATACAGCTTTTCTAAAAATGTAATTGTCCAAGCTGTTTAAATTTAAAGCATAAAACAAGAAATTAATTATGCCTGGAAAGTAGGTGGCGCATAAACATCTAAATAAAGCCATAAGAGAAAAAAGAACAGCATAAGTGGCAGAGACAAAACAAACATTAAACAATGTAAAACCAGCATTTAAAAATTATATTAATTGTCAGCCTTAATAAGTGTCTTAACAGTCTGTTTGAAAACCACAACTGCTGGCCTGACGGATCCCCTACCTATGGTATTCCACAAATGTGGCACCACCACTGAAATGACTCTGTCCCTGGTCCCAGTCAGTCAGATCTGAAACATCCACAATATACCAGAGAGCAGAGCCTGAGATTAAGATTTTAGGACCCAGGCAGGTAAATGTGTAAAAGTGATTCTTGTTCTTCAGCTGGTTTGTGAACATTACATTTGATGTCAAATTTGTTCTTTTGCATAGAAACTGTTCTGTTTGACCTAAGAGGACAGCAGAGTAGACTGCTGACAAGTCTGCTGACAGTGGAAGTTTAGCAAGTAAATGTCCCTGCTACTCTGGCAGACATTAGGTCCTGTAAACCTATTGCCACAGTAGATATGGGCTAGAACTGGTATATGATTTGGTCTAATAGTCTCGGAGTCTGTGCTGTGTGGTCTGTTCTTGCTGGTCATACAAACACAGGGAGCCTTTTTGTACTTAATCAGACCATTGTCACCTAGCTCAGTAAACAGTCCAACTAAAACATCCAGGAAAATAAAATATGAATATGAACTAAAAATAAAATAAAGAGCAGTGACAGCTCTCTGAGATGATGGCGTCAGGAAGTGACTACACTAGGATGCTGTGAGTTCAGGACCTCTGCCTCACCCCCCTCCCCATAGGTATCACCTCACCTCCTTGCTGCTGCCACCTCCCCTACCTTAGCTTTGCTGCTGCCTAGGCTGCCCTATCCCCATCTCA
This sequence comes from Hemicordylus capensis, assembly GCF_027244095.1. Lineage (NCBI taxonomy): Eukaryota > Metazoa > Chordata > Lepidosauria > Squamata > Cordylidae > Hemicordylus > Hemicordylus capensis. The sequence continues at coordinate 260,024,663 of NC_069658.1, read as the reverse complement.
ACACCTTCCCACTTCTTTACCCCACCCAGCACCAATCAATGTCTCTCTTCTTCCCTCTGCATTCAGCACTGTTTTCCAATATTGCTAGCTCGTCTGTCTCTCTCTCTCTCTCACTCACCCTCTCTGTTCTTCAGCAAACTTATGCTGCTTTGTCTTTTCCATTTAAGAGCAGATAAAGCACAGGAGTTTGCTGCTGGAGAGGAGAGAGCACATGAGCCTTCTATATCTTAAAAAAAACCAAAAGACAGAGATCAGCAACAGCCACTGGAGGAATGCTGTGCTGGGTGTGGACAGGGCCAGTTGCTCTCCCCCTGCTAAATAAAGAGAGTCACTGCTGGCTGTAGCAGGAAGCTGAGATTGTGAGCCCTTTGGGGACAGGGACCCATCTTATCTATCTATCTATCTAAATCACTTTGGAAACTTGTTGAAAATCAGTATCTAAATATCTGTTGATGATGATTACCATCTTCACAAGTTAGCTCACGTGCACCTCAAATGTGCACATGTCCACCATATCGAATTGGGGTGGGTGACATCATCACAAACTACCGCTGTTGAGATTTCCCAGAACAGTTCTGAACTTGGTCCAAATGAGTCCAGGCATTGCATAGGGACACACACTCACAAACACGGGCGCACACACAGAAAGCTGAGTGATCTCATAAGCTTACTTTCCCTTAAGGAAAGCAGGCTAACAAGTACAAACAATAAATCAAGAAAACCTTTTCTTGTTACTTAGCAATAATACTGTTTGCCCAAGCTGCCCATGGCATGCATGCAACACTGCCTGTAGGCAGCAAAAGAGGGGGCAGCCTCGATGGGCAGAGAATAAATGGGGGTGTTACTGTGGTGGGCAGAGGAAGCATTAAGAGTGCTTTTAAATGCAGAAGTCTGAAGGTGGAACAAGGAAACGCTTTAGTGTTTGCACAGTCTGCAGTCATTCTGGATAGAACCACCGATCCTGCTGCAAAAACACCTTCTCGTCTAGAAAGGCTGCGTGTGCAAGGAAGACAGCAGCTGGCTGTGCCTGCTGCCTTCCTCCAGAGTCACTGCTTGCTGTAGCAAGAAGCTGATATATAAGAGGCCCCAGTCTCTCTGGTGGTGGCCACACTGCCTGGCTGCCCACCCCCAACTCTCTCGCAGGGTTTTTTTGGGGGGAGGGGGGGTGAAGATGCTCAGGCAAGAGAAAGTAGGTGTCTATTGCCCCCCAGGCAGGCCCACAGCCAGCCTAAACGTTTGGGGGACAAGAAGGGGGCAGGTTTAACCACTTTCTTTCCTCTCTATTACATTACAATACAGCAGTTTTGAAATTATGGTTGTAAAAACTCTATAGCGGGAGAGAGAGAACCCCCGGACTGTGCTACAGCAAGCAATGAAGCTAGCCGGGAGCAGATGGCAGACACCGGCCCTTCTCTCGCCTATGCTCTCCAGGCACATTCTTGACTCTGCTCCCGAAATGGAGGCGATAGCGCTAAGATAAATATAGGACAGCACGGAGAGCCACAAAGAACAAGAGGCAGCGCGCGGTAACACACGAGGGCCACGTAGCCGCCACAGGGTTGTGAGACGGAATGGGTGGGGTTGGCAGCCTGAACCGATGGGGGGCGGGGCAGCGGGGGGAGTGGCTTCGAGGGGCACCTCCTCGCCGATAAATGCCGAGCAGAGAGCTGCAGTTTCGCTTTCCTATTTGCTAGGCCTCCGCTCCCCACTTCCCTTGCCCGTGACCCTCTTTTTTTTTTTTTTTTTTGCCCCTCCTGTGCCCAGCTCTTTCCATAGCTTTCACTCACTCCGTCCGTCTCATGAAGTGGCAGTCGCGCTTTTTCACCAAGTCCTTTGCCCACCGTTCCGTTGTCAGACTCAACACGCAGAAACGGTGGGACTGGCGGACTACGTGCGGCCGGCTCTGCGCATCTGCATTGCAATAGTGAAACAAAGTCGGAGCTGCAGCAGCAGAAATTCTTCTTGCTACAGTTACAGGGCACGGAAGAGTTTGTGGCGTAGCCTATAGGAGAGTCGGAGGGAGGAGGGGCCAACAAACAAGCAACTGACCAAGAGACCTTAACTCGGACTTTTCTCGGCGAGCAGCCAGGATTCAGGAACAGCGTTGCTTTACAGGAAACAAGAGGGTTGGAATATACAGAACTTATGCACAGTGGAGGGAACTAAGACGTGGGCTTCCCCCAAGGATCTGTACTGGGACCAGTGCTTTTTAATTTATTCATAAATGGTCTAGAAGTTGGGGTAATCAGCAAGGTGGCCAAATCTGTAGATTTATTTTATTTTATTTTATTTTTTACATTTATATCCTGCTCTTCCTCCAAGGAGCCCATAGCGGTGTACTACATACTTAGGTTTCTCTTTTTCACAACAAGCCTGTGAAGTAGGTTAGGCTGAGAGAGAAGTGCCCAGAGTCACCCAGCTAGTCTCATGGCTGAATGGGGATTTGAACTCGGGTCTCCCTGGTCCTAGTCCAGCACTCTAACCACTACACCATGCTGGCTCTTTTGACACCAAACTATTTAGGGTAGTGAAATCCAAAAGAGATTGCCAGGAGCTCCAAAAGGATCTCTCTAAACGGGGAGTGGGCAACAAAATGGCAGTTAAAAGTTAGCAGGTATAAAGTGATGCATATTGAGGAGGGAGGGCTGAGTTTAACTTCACATATTCACTGAAGGGGTCTGAGCTCTCAGTTACTGACCAGGAGTGAGATGTTGGGGTCCCGGTGGACAGCTCATTCAAGGTGCTGACTTAGTGAGCGGCAGCTGGGGAAAAGACTAATTCCATGCTAGGGAGCATTAGGAAGGGGACTGAAAATAAAAAATGCTAACATTGTAATACCCTTATACAAATCTATGGTGCAGCCACATCTGGAGTACTGCATATCGTTTTGGTCACAGTATCTTAAGAAGGACATTATAGAACTGGAAAAGGTGCAGAAGAGGGCAACCAAGATGATCAGGGGCCTAGAGCACCTTCCTTATGAGGCAAGGCTACAACACCTGGGGCTTTCTAGTTTAGAAAAAAGATGACTACAGGGAGACATGATAGATGGTATATAAAATCATTCATGGAGTGGAGAGGGTGGACAGAGAGAAATTTCTCTCTTTCATAAACAACACTAGAACCAGGGTTGTAGTGATGGCCACTAGTTTGGATGGTTTTAAAAGGGGCTTAGACAAATTCATGGAGAATAGGTCTCTCAATGGCTACTAGTCTGAGGCAGGTGTGGCATCTTTAACCCCCGTGGCAGGGAATCGCCTCCGCCACTCACCTGGCTGCTGGCGGGGGTTCGTCTCTGTGGGAGCCAGGTGAGTGGCGGAGGCGATTCCCCGCCGTGGGGGCTGCTGGGCGGCATGGAGCACTGGCTCCATTTACACTTAAAGAAGCCTCCCGCCACCCCCATTGGAGGTGTGTTCACGGACCATGCCGGGTCTGAGGGATATAGGTCACCTCCACAAGAGCCACATGGTGTAGCGGTTAGAGTGCTGGACTAGGACCAGAGAGACCCGAGTTCAAATCCCCATTCAGCCATGATACTTGCTGGGTGACTCTGGGCCAGTCACTTCTCTCTCAGCCTAACCTACTTCACAGGGTTGTTGTGAAAAGAGAAACTCAAGTATGTAGTACACCGCTCTGGGCTCCTTGGAGGAAGAGCCAGATATAAAATGTAATAAATAAATAAATAAGAGGCAAGATGCCTCTAAATACCAGTTGTAGGAGAGCAACAGCGGGAGAAAGGGCATGCCCTCACCTTTTGCCTCTGAGCATCTCAGAGGCATCTGGTAGGCCACTGTGTGAAACAAGATACTGGAGTAGAGCCTTGGGCCTGAGCCACCAGTGCTGTTCTTATGGTCTCCTGTAAGCTTGAAATGGTGATGGCTTCATACAGAAGGCAAATATAGACCACTGTTAAATCTGGCTCGGAAAGCCGTTTCACCTCGAACAGACACACAGTGTTTTCTCACTCATCATCACTGTTGTCTTCTGTCGTCTTTCAGCCACACAGCCATCTTATGCATGATGCTAATTAAACTGACCTGTGATGAAGGAAAATTCGGCTGTCCCCTCAAACCTAGCTGAAATTGCTTGAATAAGTTCAAAAGGTCACAGGTGGCCGGTACTTTACCATCACTGGGCCCCTTTCCTGTTGACAGTAGTTTGCCTTGTCTGGCTTTTAAAAATAGATGTAGCTGAAACTATCTGGTGTGAGATGAGTGTAGTTAAAGCTGATTGGAGCATTTTTGCTAGCCTGTAACTTTTTGATCGGTTTATTATATCTACAGTATAAGAGTCTTTTGCCAAATGCTTGGGGTGTGCTCTAACTTTTCTAAAGGGAGATACCCGGTATGCCTTGATCAATAAACAGCTTGGATCTGATGGACGGTGTGGCCTCTGCTCATTAAATGGACCTAGAATTTCAGGGAATTCCTAGAATTCCTCACCTGTCCTTGAGAACAAAGTTGCCCTGCTATGAAGGTGCCAGCAGAGATGCCAGGGATTTCCCCGAGACCTTCTGCATATTAAACATTTGCAGTGGAATCTAAAATTGTACCCCTTTTGAGCAGCTCCTTTAGTATTCTGTGTTAGTGTAACAATTGGTTGCTGAAGAAATGAGAAGGCAGCAAAGGAAAAGTTCATTAGTGTGATTCCCCCACTCAGGTTTGTTTGTTTGTTTGTTTGTTTATTAATTTATTTATTTATTTATTTTAAAGGTTTGAATTGAGATTTTCCTAGATTGTACTGTAGCTATGTGTTACAGTGCTTTCAGTGAGCACAACTCTTTGATCAATAGACAAACATACAGATTGTGTCAAAAGCTGTGCTCATAATTTCAGTTATTTTTGCATTTCTTGCTGAAACTGCACTTATTACAAAACTGCTGTTTTTCCTGTTAGCCCTGTTAGCACCTCTCAGCATAGCCACCGTTCCTGTTTTCTGCTTCCAAATACCATATGTAATATCAGAACATCAACCTTCAGCATAGCTTGGAGCTTTCCCAGACAGCAGGCTTCTCTTCTGGTTTACTGTGAGGCTTTACTGTGAGTTCAAATTTGCCCCCACCCCACCCCCCAACGATGCAAAGAGTGGATTTTTTTTACCCCGGACCTAAATCAGGTTAGACTTTAACATGTAATCAAAAACCCAAATCTTGTGTGAAGTGCTCCCTAATATCTTGCACAATTTTGGCATGAATCTAGCCGATGGGCGAACACTCACCCTCCATTCCAGTGGAGAAGCAAGCTACAAGCCATCTGGGAATGCTCCCACTGAATATGACTGGCTGGCTAAGCATCTGATACTATATATGGAAATATGCAAGTTCTATACACAAGCCTGTGCACTCCAATCCAGATGGACTGAAAGGGACAGGGTGCAAGGCAGAGCAGCTCTGCGCATTCCTTACCATTTTCAGATTTGATTTACGTACTGAAAAGTATAAAGGTGGAGGAGAAGAGATAGAGACCTGTAGCTGACCTTTCTTGTTGGTAAGAGAAGCCACCTATTTAGATGGGCTGACCTTCCCCCTCAGCTGGATGAACAGCCCTCCCAGCCCTCCCCATGATAAAGGGTCGTGCCAGGAGGTCATTGCAACAGATGTGCTCTTGGCGCAATCACTACTTGATAATATGCATAGGGGAACTGTATCATCTGAACTAGTCCACAGTCCTTTAATACTGTTGTTAGAACCAAGTCCAAATCATGAGGAGTTAGCTTTCGAGTTTTCATCATAGTGGTTCTTAAACAAAGCAGAAACAAACGCCCAATAAAAACAAACAAACAAATCCAAAGCAGGGTTGGGGCACGGCCATAGCTACAGGGGTGTAACTATAATAGGGCAAGGGGAGACCATTGTCTGGGGGCCCACTGCCTGGGGGGTGGCAGAGGCAAGTCACATGATTGACTCTCCCAGGCGCGTAGCCGCCCGGGCTTCCTTCTGTTGTATTCATCCTCTGAAATTGATGTGAGTGTTAAGATCTGGAGCTACCACAACAGCATGTCTTTCTCTAGTACCATTAAATGACTTGCATCGTCCACAATTTACAAAACCTTTTAAAAAATAATTTAGGATGATGTTCTGTTGTGGCATATAGGTTTTTTATATATATTGAGCTGAGCTTCAGTGGGTGGGGGGGCATTTTAAAATCTTGTCTCTGGGCCCACTTCAACCTTGCTATGCTGCTGCATAGCTAGAATTGAACAAGGAGTGTGGGATAAATGTCCCTTGGCTTGTGAGGAAAGGTGGGGGGGCATTGGCTGGGTGATGGCTTACTTTTGGTTCTCCATGGCTGATGTTGCATGAATATGAGGCAATTGTAAGTGCATTAGTTAAGAAATGTTTCTAAGCCAGGAAAATGCACCCATGCAAGTGTGCTTCCAAGTGCTTTTCCCCTTAAGACAGGTTTTCTCTTTAAAAACAAACAAACATGGTTGAACTCACCTGCCACTGTTTTTACAAGGCTCTGATATTTCCCTGGAGTTTTTATTCCAGGAGCTTAAAGCTTCATCTAAAAAGAACTAATCTTTACAGAATCTGAAAGCAGAGCATATGTTGAGAAGAAAAGAAAGGGAGGTGTACAGCAAGTTGACTCAACCACTGTGTCATTAAAACACTGGCTTTGTACACAACAACATATGTGTGTCAACCTACTTGGATGGTGTCAACATAACAGCATATGCAGATAAACTTATTCAGGAACATTTTGGATCAATACAACTTTTTTCAAACAAGCCAAAAACTCCTTGTGAATTCAGAGCTGTTCTTCAGAAGATGATGAATATTTATTACTGCTTTTCAAGCAAAGTTCCCAAAGTGGGTTACATAGATATAAATAAATAAAATGGCTCCCTGTTCCCCAAAGGGCTCACTAGCTTAAAAAAGAAACATAAGATAGACACCAGCAACAGCCATTCTTCCTAGCAACTTCCACAGAGGTACTTGTGTGGAGCCTGTTGCATCTGATGAAGTGGGATTGAGTCCATGAAAGCTTCTGCCACAATAAATATATTAGTCTTTCAGGTGCCAAAAGACTCTTCATTATTTTCTTGGACTGATGTCCAGTTGTTTCACGATGGGTTATTCCTTTTAAATTTGTGGGGTGAATTCTAAACCTTATGCACCCCTTCTTCTCACTGTGAGGAAAAAGTAACAAAAAGTAACAAATCAGCTGTCCTCTATTTGCATAGTTCCATGCACACTTGCCAGGGGAAGGAGTTATGTGTTTCCTGATATTTGCACAGCAGTGAGAGAAAGGTCATACCAAGAATATTTTGTTTCTCACCATGTCTAACAGTTCTCTTATGGTTTGCAGCCACAAAGCTTACTAACTTGGCTTTTTAGTTTAGAAACAAGACAACTGTGGGGATACATGACAGAGGTCTATAAAATCATGCATGGTGTGGAGAAAGTGGATAGAGAGAATTTTTTCTCCCTCTCCCATAACATTAGAACCAGGGATCATCCCATGAAATTGATTACCAGGAAATTGAGGACCAACAAACGGAAGTACTTTTTTTACACAAGATGTATCGCCACAAGATGTGGTGATAGCCAACAAGAGGGATTTGGATAACTTCATGGAGGAGACGTCTATCAATGGCTACTAGTCTGAGGGCTATAAGCCACTTATAGCTGAGGCTATAAGGATGCCTCTGAATAAGAGTTGCAGGGGAGTAGCAGCAGGAGAGAGGGCCCTCCTGCCTCTTGGCTTCCTAGCATCTTCTGGTGGGCCACTGTGTGAAACAGGATGCAGGACTAGATGGGCTTTGGGCCTGATCCAGCAGGGCTGTTCTTATGTTCATAAGTTCTTATGCCTTCACTGCTGCTGGACACTCTTTCTGACTTGGTGATTGGTTAGTTAGTTGATCTCTTTCACACACATACACAGCTAGTTGAACAGACAAGAATAGCTCTGCTGGATCAGGTCATGGCCCATCTCCTGCTGCATCCACTTGTGTCCCACAGTGGCTAACCAGATACCTCTGGGAAGACGACAAGCAGGAGATGAAGTTATACCCGCTCTGCTGCCGTGCTCCCCTGCAACTTGCATGCAAAGGCACATTGCCTCTGAATTAAGCATGAAGACATTTTGGGGGGTAAACCATGTCCATCATACACATCAGAAATACAGATCCCAAGAATGGGAAAGGACAGTCGGCATGGCATCGAACTGGATCTCAGACAACACAATACAGTCAGGGGAATCCATGGTGGAGAAAACTAACGAATAATAAATCCAATAAGTTATGATTATTTATGTTTGTCATTGAACCCACTATCATTTGCTACCAGAGAATCTACTCATAGAAGACCTCAGAAACAACAAACCCCAGTGCCCCATGGGCTTGTAGGTTTGGGGGTGGTTGGCAATCTATGTGCACTACACTACCACTCACTCTGGGCCACCCTTGTGCCCCCCAAGTGGAGTTATGGGGCTGCTGAAATCCCCATTATTCCCTATCGGAAAGAGCTTAAAGACGCACAAACTTCAGAAATTCTTTAAAAATCACCCCTTTCACCGATTTCTTTGAAATCTGGATGGTAGCAGGCACCCATTGGGGCACTACCACCTGACCCACTCTTCTCCTCCAGAAACCCCCTTTCTGCCCCAAATCTGCCCCAAAGACATGCCAACTTCAAAAATCATTTAAAAATCATCCCTTTGCCCAATTCCTTTGGAATCTGGGTGGTAGCTTCCTTGCACCCACTGGGCGCTACCACCCATGACAACCCTCTCTGGGCCACCCTGCTGCCACACACCCTGGGGAGTTATAAGTAAGGCTGCTGAAATCCCCATTATTCCCAGTGGGGAAAAGCTTAAAGACGTGTACACTTCAGAAATGCTTTAAAAATCAGCCCTTTGGCCAATTTCTTTGAAATCTAGGTAGTAGATTCCTTGCGCCCATTGGGCACTTTCACCCACCACAACCCACTCTGGTGCCCTCCACATGAAGCTATAAGGCAGCTGAAATCCCCATTATTCTCTATGGGGAAAAGCTTAAAGATGCACCAACTTCAAAAATCTTTAAAAATCACCCCTTTGCCCAAATTCTTGGAAATATGCGTGGTAGCTTCCCATATGTCCATTGGGCCCAACCACCCATCCCACTCTTTTGCCCCCGGGACCCCTTGCCTCGAATCAATTCAGATTTGGAAAATTCAGGTACAAATCAAATCTGGGGTGATTTTTATGGGGGCAGATTCAGACCCAAAACAAATTGGGGGTGATTTGATTTGGGTACAAATTGAAACAAAACAATCAATTCGTGCACATCCCTAGTTTCACAAAGATATTAGTTCATATAGGAGAGTGAGTAATGAAACAGCTCAGCAGGCACACAAGCTAAAGGGACAGCTGATTGTCTGATGGTTATTACTAGCTGGCATGATGAGGAAAATTAGCCAAAGTTACTATTTTTAACATAAGCACAAGGCATTGAGGGCAGGCGCGGAGCCAGCCGAGCGGCGGCCCCTTCCGATATGCCCGTGGCGTGCACGGGGTGTGGCTTGGGCTCCATAGGAGCCCAGAGTGAACTCCCTCCTCCCATGCCCGGGCTGCTGAGAGCTAGCGGGCAAACTCTCTGCCAAGTATTTCAGGCAGCTCCGACTGTCCAATAGAACGTTTTTCCCTTCCTCTCCCTCTCTGGAGGGAGACAAAGGGGAAGACGTCCTATTAGGCAGCCGACCCTGCCTGAAATGACGCGCCAAGAGCTCGTTCGGGCTCTTGGCAGCCCAGGCCACGCCCCCTTGTCATGTGACTTTGCCTTTTCAACTGCTCTGCTGCAGCTGAAAGCTGGTTCTGGGACGGGGTGGTCAGGTTAGGCTGAAAGAGAAGTGACTGGCCCAGTCACCCAGCAAGTCTCATGGCTGAATGGGGATTTGAACTCGGGTCTCCCCGGGCCTAGTCCAGCACTCTAAGCACTACACCACACTGGCTCACATGCGTGAACCAAATGATGCAAATGAGTTACAGCATAATTTGCATTGTGCGCAGACTAGGCCACCCGGATTTGAGAAGCTTGAATATGGTGGCAACCCTTCTCACTTGGGGCATCAACAGGGCACTCTGAATCATAATCTCTATAGTAAACCAAGAGATGAGAGAGACTTTTCAGCGCACGTTGTGAAGCTGATATTGCTTATTAGATCCAGGGCAGGGAGGGTACTGTCATTCAAAACATAGCATGAGAAGGAGAGCAGTTACAAAACGTTGCGAAGTATTTCTGACTTTTCCTTTAGGGCCAGGCTCCCAAATTACCTAGGTGCACCTCTGCTTGGATGTGTGTAAATAGCATCTTGTCCGGTAAGTGGTAGTCATACAGCTTATTCATATCCTGCCCCGCCATTACACAGTCACACAGCAGCTATAACAGGAGGAGGAGCCATTTTCTGATCAGCTCCAGCCAGGCATGTCAAGAGACAATATGCTGTGGGTGCCTTTTGCAGAATACAGAGCTGACGGAATGTCTTTCGACTGCTATGAGGCTACATTTAAATGCTTCATGGGTGTGGGGCAGAGCCAGAAGTCTACATTATTAAATCACAAATGCTGCTGTTTGTTTTGTAACTGTTGGGCTGCTCCATTATGAACCATTCTTGTGACTTAATGGCCTTCTGTGATGTTTAATTTATTTTCGTTTGTAGGTCTGACAGCAACCCACACAGATTCTTGGTTTTCTTTCTACAGGACTTTGTTAGACTATGCCACTCCGTCCTTGCGAACAATCTGCTAACACTGAACAGTTCAGAGCCAGGGCACTATTTCAAGTCTCCCATCTGCTTTCCTGGAAATGGTTGTTTTGCTTGCAAAGTGGGGTGGAGTGCTGCTTCATCTTGACTGGCTGGAATCAGTTCACATGGTTGCTTGCGTAATTCTCACTCCCCACCCTGCCCTGCTGACTTTAAAAAAAGAGAAAAGAACGTATAGTTATACAAACGTTTCTTAAGTAGAAAACTTGGGAGAGCAGAAAAGAAGAGCTTGGCAAGAGAAGCTCTTTACAGCTAAAGAAAAAGTAACAGGGCAGAATGACCTCTTTGTTGCCCCCCTTAAAGCGGCAGAGGGTTGTGCAAAACATGGCCCCAATAAGCAAGAGAAAGCACTGAGATGGGAAATGGAAGACAGGGAGTTCACTCCTAGACTTCACTCGAGGGAAATGTATTTAAGGCAATGGTCATTGGCATCTGGCAGGCTGCCTGCCCATTGTTGGAAACAGGATGCTGGACTAAATGGACCCCTGATCCCTGACTGCAGAGAAGGCACAGAGAGGGACTTATGCTTTGAGGATGAGTGTCCTTGGAACCCCCCCCCGCCCCCCCAAAAGGATTTCCCAAAAGATATATTTTAAAATGGTTCTCTCATGCTTATGTTTTGCAGGGGGAGATCAACTGTCTCCATTCAAACCCAGCACAGCTTCCCTTCAGTAGCTGCTGCTGGCATCTACCTTGTGTGACTGTGAGCCTGTCTGAGACACAGAACCATATTCTTGTTTTTATTCCTTTGCAATGTTGGGAATCTTCCCGCCCCCTCAAAAGCAACAGCAAACAGGGAAGCAGAAAATTTTCAAGTGATTTAGGGGGAACTGCCCATTTGCCACTGAAGGGATCGCATGCAAGAGAGATGATGATATCAATAGACAGCTATAACTTTTTGAAATTATTGTAGCATATTTATAAAAATGCATGATAGTATGTGGAAGAAGCAAGATTTTTGTAAATACTGGAACCTACCTTTAATATAAGACGAGTGGCTGGCTTGCTTTCTTTCAAATAATTTAGAAACCAGAACCTTCGTATAAAATACTATTATTTTGAGAGAGAAAGCAAGCAAGCAAGCAAGCAAGCAAGCAAGGGTCACCTTAGATGAGCAGTCTTTCTTTCTGTCTTTCTTATAATATTTTAAAAACCGGAACCTTCGTATAAAATACTATTATTAAACAAATACACATGAGGGAAAGGGGCTTTGAGACCGTCTTCCCTCGCCCGAGTCTCCCCTCCTATCCGCTGGGCTACACTGGCACCTCTTGGGCTTCATCCTGAAAGCCTGAAGCCGAGGATTAATCCCAAGAGGTTGTTCTGTCTTCTCCGGATCTGTCTGCAGTGGTCGGATTCCTGGCCTGCTCTGCCTTGTCAGGCTGCTGCATTGTGCCGATGGGCGTCCTTGGGGGGCGACGAGCGCTGCCGGAGCTCCTCGGAGAAGCCGATCCGAGCTGTTCTCTTTGTTCTCGGCACAGTTTCCCTCCAGGTTTCACTAGCCTCTCTCGGTAAAAACGAAGATTGCTTGTGAGGAAGGAGGCGCTTCCCAGCGGCTTTCTCTCTTTCAGGACCGCAGTCGGGTTGCTCGATCTAACAACCAACCGGGCCAGTGCAGAAGCAACTAAAATACATTCCAACCGGACAGTTTCCCAAATGGCTTCGGATCTCATTCGGCGTGGAGGAAGCCTCTTCGCCATGGCGCGGAGCGAGCGCTTGTGTGTTCCCTGTATATTACAGTGTGAAATGAAATCCTGGGTTTTGCCAGTGGTTTTTCTGGGCAGCATCTCTCACTTCTGAAAAAGTCGGAGAAGGGATGTGGATTAGGAAAGAAAAGCAGACTTTGCGGACGCTCCAGCAGTACCGAACTTTTTGCTGTTACACTGGTTGGTACGTTTCCACCGCGCGGGCTACCTAAGTTCGCACGCTCGACTCTCGGACAAGACGAAGACGTTTCCAAGCGGCTCGCTGCGGATCTGTGCGTTTCTGTAGTTGAAGTGCCTGATCTCACAATGTACTCTGTGGGTAGCCTTGTTAGTTGCGGGTCTGCAAGGTAAATCTATGCGCTCTCGCCCTCCCCCGCCCCCCGCCAAGTTTGCAAATAAACTACAAAATGAGCGGAAAGGAGACAAGAAAAAGAAAAGAGCGATTAAAAAAAAAAAAATCCTCCAATTGCATAAATTCAGTTTATGGTGTGACCAAGACATTCCAGACAATCTAACCCAGCGGGTCTTTGCGTTTTTGCACCTACGCCTGCTCCACAGATCCTCAAGTATTAGGCATGGACCCAAACCCATTCATATAAGCATATCTATAAGGCTCCAGAAAAAAATAGAGGGGGGGCGGGAATACTCAGAATAGTTATTTTGTTCTACAACATCATTGCTGAGAAAAGCTGAGAACAGTAGAACTTGTTTATAGCCTGGAATCTCTCGTCAATAATGAAGATGTAATTAAAATTCCAGAAAAATAAAGAGCATGGCATGTTTAATTATAAATGATGTTTTGATGGAGATGCCTTGAATTAGGTATTTAATTTTCCGCAGGCCACCTGGACCTACCCCATGACCTCCCCAGAATCCACGGAACCCAGGTTTAAAACCCCTGATCTAAGTTAACACCATTCTGCAGCAGATTAAATATACAAATATCAACACGCCTTTTGCTGCCTAGTAAAAATAGCAGTATTTCAAATATTTTCTTAAATTATTCCAACAATGTTCTCAATTACCACAATTATCCAAGGGCCCTGGAATGCAAGTACCTACGGAACTTCATTTCTGGGGAATTGTTAAGTCAGAAAATCAAGTTAGCAGTGACATACTTAGGAACATAGGAAGCTGCCATATACTGAGTCAGACCATTGGTCTATCTAGCTCAGTATGGTCTTCACAGACTGGCAGCGGCTTCTCCAAGGTTGCAGGCAGGCATCTCTCTCAGCCCGATCCTGGAGAAGCCAGGGAGGGAACTTGAAACCTTCTGATCTTCCCAGAGAGGTTTCATCCCCTGAACAGGGGCATATCTATAGGGGGGGCAGGGGGGGGCACGTGTCCCGGGCGCCACTTGAAGGGGGGCGCAATTTCTTAAAATTAAATAATTTTTAAAAATGGCCACCAAAAACAAAATGGCCACTGGGCATGCTCAAATGGCCTCTGTGAGGCCCTAGGGCATGCAACGCCTCACAGAGGCCATTTGAGCATGCACAGTGGCCATTTTGTTTTCAGCGGCCATTTTAAAATATATATATATTTAAAAATGACCACCGCACATGCTCAAATGGTGCCTGTGAGGCCCTAGAGGCCAGTGGGAGGAGGGGGAAACTTTGCAGACCCCGCACAGCCTTTAAGATGTCCCCCAAAGGGGCTACAGGTAATTTTTTTTAATAATAATAATAATAATAATAATATGTCACTGTACACATATTCAGATTGGCACTATGTACAGAGAATAAGGGCTTGTGAATACTGAGCTGAAGTTTATGAGCTAAGATTGTATCCATTTGCTCTTACTTTGCTTCTTGTGATAAGTGAGTTAAATGTGATGTCTTAATAATATGGCTATTAATGGTCAGTTTGTCTTTGAATCAATGTGAAATCCTTAGTATTAAGGCCCACTGGGAGTTTCTTTCTCTTTCTCTCATTTTTACTGTCTTTCTGAAATACTAGAATATATTCCAAGCAGTGACACAGTTTACTCTGCATATCATTTAATTATTTTCAGAGTATCTGGGAAAAGTCAAATTCTCCATTTATTTTTAAAACTTATGTAATGGTGATGCTACAATGCATAGCAGAGAATTAGACAGGCACTTCTTTTAGTTTTTCCAAGTACAACTCCGTATAATATTTGGGGATTTCATGAGCCCCAGCATACTGAAATTTGTCATTTTCCAGCATTTTAACCTGAGCTATCCAAACAAATTAATGATAGCCCCACAATTTGGATAGTTTTAAAAAATAAATCTGAAGTGGTAGATAGGAGCTTGACCACATGTATGATATTGGTAATTTTTGTAATTTTTTAAATTTTTAAAATAAAAGTTTTCTGAAACATGTGTGTCAGTCAGATGTATGTTGAGGGGGGTGGCGGGGGTGGCGGCGGGGGGGCGCAATTTCAGTGCTTGCCCTGGGCGCCGTTTTCCCTAGTTACGCCACTGCCCCTGAAGGGAATATCTTACAGTGCTCACATGTGGTTTCCCATTCAGATGCAACCAGGGCAGACCCTGCTTAGCCAATGGGACAAGTCATGCTTGCTAGCACAAGACCAGCTCTCCTCTCAAAAAGTTAAGATGATACCTGCCTCCCACCTTCTTCTTCAGAGAGGCAAGGGGGAGGGCAAAGGGGAAGCGGCCATCTAGCTGGCAGAGCCCAGGGACATTTGTCCCCCTTTGTTCAACTGTAGCTACTCTCCCGGCTACGGATCAGGAACTCCCTGGGTTGGCTCTCATCCCCATTAATACTTCAATATAACAACACAGAGACCTATATACATTGTTGCAGCTCTCCCCTCAAGTGTCTGGGGAAACTGCATCTGTTGAATTTCTGTCTGGACACATCCTTTTCTAGCCCAAAGTTGAGCTGAAAGGCCAAGGCAAAACTTGTGTCATGGATATTAGGTATAAAATCACCCCACCTTTTCTAACCTTTTCTCATCTTTTCTTTGATTCACATAGGCCTAGAAATGATGACCTGCCTGTAAACCTTTTACTTACGTTTTTGCTCCTGCAACTTAATTGTTTTTCAGGATGTGTTTTTAGGATCTAAGTTTGCTCTTGTTTTGCAAACATAAGGATCGTGAGGAGGCTAATGTAAATTTCAGTTAAAGTAACAATAGATCAAAGAAGAAGCAATGAACAAATTTGTACTTAACCACTAGTTTCCTGTTACGAAAGGGCGAGAATGTTGACACGATTTTGTATAGTGATGATAAATTTTAGGATAAAAAGGGGGAGAAATTGAGATCCAAATCCAGATTCAGGTTGCCTTTGGGCTGCTTCACTTGATTCTTTGCTTACTTTACAGTCTGTAAGTGAGTAAAATACTTCTTTTGACCAATGCTCCTTGAAATTATTTTTCATGAAATGCCCTGTGTAATAGATGCTATGTTTTAATGTATTAAGCTTTGTCTATGCTATAATGCCTATACATGGTGTACTAGAAGTTGTATAAGCTACTATTTTTATAGAAGTTTTTCTTGAGTTTTTATCATTTTTATTTCATTTTAATTTATCATTTAATTTATTTTATCATCTTAATTTATCATTTATCATTTTTATAAGCATATTATTTTATTTTATTTTATTTTTATTTCCCTTGTGTGAACTGCATATAAAAATATGTTAAATTTCAAAATAAATAAATAAATAAAATATGAATGGATTTGAAGATCTAAGTAACAAATGCTTATGGATCCTCATGATTTAAACAATATTTTACCTGGATGAGGGATAACAAAATGAAGCTGAATCCAAGCAAGACGGAGGTGCTCATTGTAGCGGCTCAGAATCTGAGGGGTGAGTTAGATCTCCCTGTGCAGGACGGGTCACACTCCCCTGGAAGGAGCAGGTACGCAGCTTGGGGGTACTCCTGGATCCAGACCTCACCCTGCTTTCTCAGGTTTCTCAGTGCTTTTTATCAGCTTAGGCTGATTCAACAGCTGCGTCTATTCCTTGGGGAGGATGACCTCAGAACAGTGGTGCACCAGCTGGTAACCTCCAGGCTTGACTACTGTAATGCGCTCTACGTGGGGCTGCCTTTGTACGTAGTTCGGAAACCTCAGTTAGTTCAAAATGCAGCAGCCAGGCTGGTCTCCGGGGCCACTTGGAGAGACCATATTATGCCTGTTTTGAAACGGCTTCACTGGCTGCTGATATTATTGTGGATGTTGTTGTTGTTATTATTATTATCATTATTATTTCGATTTCTATACCGCCCTTCCAAAATGGCTCAGGGCGGTTTACACAGAGAAATAACAAATAAATAAGATGGCTCCCTGTCTCCAAAGGGCTCACATTCTAAAACAAAACATAAGATAGACACCAGCAACAGTCACTGGAAGTACTGTGCTGGGGGTGGATAGGGCCAGTTACTCTCCCCCTGCTAAATAAAGAGAATCACCACGGTAAAAGGTGCAGTATGTATATGTTTATTTCGGCCCAAGGCCAGCATAAATACAAAAAGATAAAAACCCAACAACAGCAGTAAATACATAAAATACATAAAACATTAATACCTCAGATACCATATACATGGCTAATTTCATTCAAATAAAACCGGTTAATCTGAAGTGCACAGCCCAGCATCTCATGCCTCAATCACTCTAAATCGAATCTTGCTTGCTATGAAGAGAAATTTTGCTACCCTCCTGTAAGCATACTCTGACTTAGCAGTAAGCAGGAAAAGGACTTTGTCCCCATCAGAAGGGCAATTAGAATTGTAACGAGTTAGTAGTGGGGAGAGAAGCTTTCCCCTTAATTCAGTATAAAATCTGCACTTCAGCATCAGATGTTCCGTAGTCTCCACTTCACCTTTCTGGCAGGGGCATGCATAATTCTTGATCGTAGGGCACCTTCCCAAAACGTCCTTCCAATACTGCTGTATGAAGGGCGTTAAGTTTAGTCGCTGAAAGAGCCCTATGATGATCCCCGTTAGAGATCCTAAGTAAATATTCAGCGGGGGAATGACTGCTGATTTGATCTCCTAAGAATAGGCCAGGGCCTATTTTGGCAACATCCCCCTGGAAAGAAAGAAAAAAAGGAAGGAAGGAAGGAAGGGAAAGAAAGAGGGTAAGCTAGGGACTAATACTGCTTTTGTAAAAGGGTATTAAGGTTGAAAGGCAAGTGTGTTCATCTTTATTTTCTGTTTCTTTTTTAACAACCTACTTCCCTATAATAAGAATATGGTTGCCACTGCACAATATCTATTTTTTGCACTGCATGAAAGATGTCTCGGTGCACATTAGAATAAACCTTGCACAGTGCCAGTAGCTTATAGAAGGCCGAGGTGCCAGTGAGCAGGTCAGTCTGGAAGTCCCACACTCCACCTGGAAGTTACTACTGTGCATATTTACATACCACTTTTCAACCAAAGTTCTCAAAGCGTTTTACACAGAAAAACAAAGAAAAAGAGGGTTCTTCTGTGTCCCAAAGGATTCATAGTCTTGAAAACAAAAACATAAGATCGCATCCCACCCGTGGCTTGCTGGTGTCTGGATGAGGGTCAGTTGCTCTCCCATTGCTAAATATAAAGAGAATCACCACTTCCAAAGGTGCTTCTTTGCTCATTTAGCACCGGAAACCCCTGCTCATGAATCCCACCACCTGTTTGTGTGTGACTAAGAAGCTGTGGCTTCTTAGCAGGCATGGAAATTAACTTTGTACCTCTTCATTTAGCTGCATCTCTCAGATCAGATTCCTGAAACCGACCATAAGTCTTCAGGGTTGAGCCCTAGTGAACCTTGTAATCAAGAAGTTTGAAATCTGGCACATTTGTTAGTTGACATGCATCCTTCCTCTGCTAACTATTGCTTTGTTACTAGGCAAGTCTCTTGCCTGTTGCTGTAGTCTCTGGGAACTCCCCAGAGTTTCTTGCTACCTTTTAATTTTGCAGAAAACTACTGTATCTCAATATCTTTCATCTGCACAAACAGTTTTGTTCTGCTTCCCCCAGAGTTCAAATCAGTTTATGTAAACATTTCCTCATTGCCTTTGCTTTCTCTTCACTGGTTTAGCTTTTCCTTTTTTAAAAAAAATCCAAAAACGTCGCCTTCTTCCCAGTTGGAGTCAGCAAATGTGATCCTTTGAGAAAGTAACAAGAAATGTGTAGTATGAGTTCTTGGATATTATTGCATTTCATTTAGAGTTAGTTCCATTGAATTGTCTAATGGTGTAGTTATTATCAGTGCTTTTGGTGAAGATAAACCATTTCATATACAGGAAGTCCTCATAGATAAAAATATGGAAAGAAAGGTGATTGATTATATACGAGACAACTACACTAAATAATTTTAAGAGAACATTGATAATATTACTAAGGATGGGGTCACGGGCTTGATGTATTTTTGTGCTGATATTATGGTAAAGTTATCTGAAAGATGAGTATCAGATGTTTGGAGGGGTGCAATTTCAGTGCTTGCCCTAGGTGCTATTTCCCCTAGATACGCTTCTGGATGGGGGGGGGCGGGGAGAGAGAAAGCAAGAGGAAAAGAGGGGGAGACAGCATTTTGGGGAGTGCTTTATATTTTCAATCTGGAATAGTAGCGCTTCCCCCTCCTCCCTTTTCCTGTTGATAGAGAAGAACACAATAAATAAAACCAAAGGAGAAAATGGCAAACGACTCTCCTGTGGGGGACATAGACCTTTCCTCCTTACGGGTGAGTGACTGGGCAGGGTAGAGGGCTGCTCCTAGTACATGTACACACACAGGGGAAAACAACATAGATCCACCACAAACACATTAAACCACTCAAACTGATGGGCAGTAACTTGCAAGGGTTTTCTAGCTACAAAAAAGACTTTCCCAGTAGGGATGTGCGGTTCGGTTCGGATCCAGACCGGTTCGTCCGAACCGGTCCGGATCCGGCGGCTCGATCCCGGACCGAATCGGGCCCTCCTGGGGGACCGAGCCGGACCGAATTCGAGCCGGTTCGGTACCGAACCGGCTCGGGTTTCCCGAACCGGTTCGGGAACGAAATTGAGTCTCTGGAGTGTCTCTTTAAAGTTCCAAGTGTGTCCTCCATTTTGTGTCTCCTTCCCGAAACTTTTGCTCCTCCTTGCATCCATTTTGTGATGCTATTTCCAGGCATTGTATTGGCTGCGCTATTGATCCTTGATTGGCCAGAATGAGTCCTTTGGTCTGGTAGGCTGCTTGGCTGTTGCACTGTTGAGAGCTGGCACCCTGTTGGCCGTGGGGGGAGTGCAAAGGTGGGGGCTCCCAAAGGAGGGAATTTCAAACCTATATAAACCCAAGCCTCTTCTCTGGAAACTTCTCTTGGCTGCAGTTGTGGGATCATCTCTGAGACCTGCTTGCCCTTTGCTGGCTGCTCTGGTGTCTCTGTGAGTCCTGACTGTGTCCTGTGTCTCTCTGTGTGTGCTCTGTCTAATCCTTTGTCCACCAGCCCTTTGTGACTCTCTGTGTGTCTCCTCTCTCTGTCTGTCTCTTCTCTTGCCTGTATACTGTGTGTTACTTCACTTTACTTTCTTCTTAATTTCCCCCAATTTTCCCTGTTCCTTGTCTGTCTGCTTTTCTCCCCCCCCTCCCCCCACTTTCCCTTCTCATCCTTTGGGCCTACCCTCCCCCTCCCCCACTCCCACCCACTGCATCCTCATTGCTTTAAATCTTCTTCCATTAATTATTGCTCTTTGTCCTGCCTTGTTGTTGTCCAACTTTTTGATTTTCACATTGCATTCCATTGGTTTCAGTTATATATTGCTTGCTGGTTTTGCTTAAATTGTACCATTTTGTTTGTTTCTGCTGACTGCTGCTGCCCTGCGAGTTGGTTCCCTGAATCCCTCCCCCCCACCCCCAGAGGATTCTGTTGTTGTTTCTTGTTGTCCCATATAATCAGTTTTGGTTCCCTGCTCCAAACTTGCCCCTCCAAGTCCAACCACACCCCACCCCAACCCCACCCCATCCAGCCTTCTCCCAAGTTTGCTGCTGCCAAACCGAGTCCAGTTTTCTTTGCTTGGTTCCACTTATTCATTTGCTATTATTAATTTGCAGCAATTGTGGTTTCATTGTCTCTGTTCACTTAGTGGCCCCCCTCAGAGTCTGTGTTTGGTTCCCCCTCCCCACACCCCCACCCCCAAGTTTTTTCTGCTGGTTATAGTCTTTCTTTTAATTTTTTTTTTAAACTTCTGGCTTGTGTTCTCTTGATATATATTGCTTTATATATTTTGCTACCCTCCTCCTCCTCCTCCCCCCCCTGCCTGCCCCCCCCACCCTCCCTCCTCCCAGACCCTACCCTAGCCCAGGCCCAGCTCCTCCCCCAACCACCCCATCCAGCCTAATCGCTGCTGCTGCCCGAGTTGTTCCAGTTTCTCCTTTGCTGTTTGTTGTTGCCCCCTCCCCTTCCCCCCAACACCCCTCTGCCACACACTAGCCCCCAACCACACACACCCTCTCTGCTCCCCCCACCCCACCTCTTTTTCTCCTTGCCCCTGACTCTCTCCACTCACCCCAGGCCCCCTGCCACACACTAGCCCCCAACCACACACACCCTCTCTGCTCCCCCCACCCCACCTCTTTTCCTCCTTGCCCCTGACTCTCTCCACTTACCCCAGGCCCCCTGCCACACACTAGCCCCAACCACACACACCCTCTCTGCTCCCCCCACCCCACCTCTTTTTCTCCTTGCCCCTGACTCTCTCCACTTACCCCAGGCCCCCTGCCACACACTAGCCCCCAACCACACACAGCCTCTCTGCTCCCCCCACCCCACCTCTTTTCCTCCTTGCCCCCGACTCTCTCCACTTACCCCAGGCCCCCTGCCACACACTAGCCCCAACCACACACACCCTCTCTGCTCCCCCCACCCCACCTCTTTTTCTCCTTGCCCCCGACTCTCTCCACTTACCCCAGGCCCCCTGCCACACACTAGCCCCCAACCACACACAGCCTCTCTGCTCCCCCCACCCCACCTCTTTTTCTCCTTGCCCCCGACTCTCTCCACTTACCCCAGGCCCCCTGCCACACACTAGCCCCCAACCACACACAGCCTCTCTGCTCCCCCCACCCCACCTCTTTTCCTCCTTGCCCCCGACTCTCTCCACTTACCCCAGGCCCCCTGCCACACACTAGCCCCAACCACACACACCCTCTCTGCTCCCCCCACCCCACCTCTTTTTCTCCTTGCCCCCGACTCTCTCCACTTACCCCAGGCCCCCTGCCACACACTAGCCCCCAACCACACACAGCCTCTCTGCTCCCCCCACCCCACCTCTTTTCCTCCTTGCCCCCGACTCTCTCCACTTACCCCAGGCCCCCTGCCACACACTAGCCCCCAACCACACACACCCTCTCTGCTCCCCCCACCCCACCTCTTTTTCTCCTTGCCCCCGACTCTCTCCACTTACCCCAGGCCCCCTGCCACACACTAGCCCCCAACCACACACACCCTCTCTGCTCCCCCCACCCCACCTCTTTTTCTCCTTGCCCCCGACTCTCTCCACTTACCCCAGGCCCCCTGCCACACACTAGCCCCCAACCACACACACCCTCTCTGCTCCCCCCACCCCACCTCTTTTCCTCCTTGCCCCCGACTCTCTCCACTTACCCCAGGCCCCCTGCCACACACTAGCCCCAACCACACACACCCTCTCTGCTCCCCCCACCCCACCTCTTTTTCTCCTTGCCCCCGACTCTCTCCACTTACCCCAGGCCCCCTGCCACACACTAGCCCCAACCACACACACCCTCTCTGCTCCCCCCACCCCACCTCTTTTCCTCCTTGCCCCCGACTCTCTCCACTTACCCCAGGCCCCCTGCCACACACTAGCCCCCAACCACACACACCCTCTCTGCTCCCCCCACCTCTTTGGACCGCTGCTACTGCTGTGTCCTCCCCCCACACCTGAATCCCCCCTCCCTGCTGCGCTGCGCTTCTCCTCTCTCCTCTTTCTCTCTATCATCTCTCTTTCTCCTCTCTCTCTCTTTCTTTTCTCTCTCTCTCCTCTCTTTCTCTTTGTCCCTGCCCCCCCTCTCTTTTCTCTCTCTCTTAGTCTTTTCTCTCTCTGCTCCCCTTCACTTTCCACCTCCTCTCCCACAGCTGCAGCCGCACACAGTAGCCTACCCACCTGGCGGCTGCCATCGTTTTTTTTTTCTTTTTATAGTTTTTGGTTGATTTTGTCTCTGCTTGGGGGTGAGTTGAGCGACACAAATAGTGTTGTCTCCTCACTTCTGCCCCTCCATCGTTGTTGAACTACCCCGGTTGCCTGTGTGCCTCGTGCGGCCGCCCTGCTGTGTCTCAGCCCAGGGTGGCTGGCTGGTGGCGGCGAATCCGTGACCAGCAGTGAGTGGCAGGAGAAGGACCGGAAGAAGAGGGGTTAGTGCGTGTGCGATTGTGCACCTTTTGTTGCCCCTTTCTCTCCCTAGCTGGCGGTTTTAAATAGGGACACCCCTATTCTGAAATGCATTTGGGTGTGGGGAGGAGGGAGGGAACCTTGGAGAGGAGATGTACTGTTGTAAAACTTGTGTCTTCATGCCCATGCCCAGTAAAGAAATTGCTGCTGTGTGTTGCGTTGCATTGCATGCGTCTTGCAGGTGGTTTTTGAACAGGTGCCTTCCAGAGTGCTTCCTTGCCTCTGGGGCAGTCTGAGTGGGGTCCAGGGTTCTGATGCGATGCTGCCACTACATGCTGGGCCCATGCCATGCCAGAGTGCTTCCTTGCCTCTGGGGCAGTCTGAGTGGGGTCCTGGCTGGGCTCTGATGCTGCCACTACATGCTGGGCCAATACACACGTATGATGATGATCATGATGTTCAATCCATGAGGCTGCCATCAAGTGTTTGCTGCTGCTTGCTTGCCATGGCATTGGGCAGGCAGAGTCACAGAGTGGGTGGGTTCAACCTCTGTGTTGGTGTGACTGGGTTCTGGTTTTGGTTGTGTGCAATTTAGAGTCACTAAATAGGCTGCATTGAGTTTGATGCTCCCCCCACAGGAGCATTACTTGAGAACCACCCCCCAGAACCCACACTTTGTGTTCCAGTTCACTAAATAAGGGTTTCCTCCTTTGATCTGCAGGTTCCCAAGTGTTGACTGCATCCCTCCCCCACCCCCGGTAGGTGCTGTGCCCTCCCCCCATCCACTCTCCCCCCCCAAAAAAGCTAAAAACTTGCCACCCACACCACAACTACTCCACCCAACTGCCCGTGCCACCCTCCCACACCGGGGTTCCACCCTTTAACCCCCTATTTTTCTAAAAAAAACCCCTCCCAGACCCATCTCCCCAATTGGCTTGGTGGTTGACTCCCAAATTCAAAAAGGACACCCTCCCCCTCACTTCGATTGGCTTCCCCCCCCATATCAAAAAGTCTTCCTTTCCCCCCAATTGGCTTCCTTTTTTGAAAACAAACTTCCCCCCCGCCGCCTCCAAATCAGCTGCCTTTTTTTTGGCCCCTAAGCCCCTCCAAATTATTTTTTTGACCCTGTCTGGCCTTCCTCCTAAAGTCTCCCTCCTTCTGACCTAGCAGCATGTCTGAGCGCCGTGTGGCGGGCAGGGCTCGCTCAAGGCTGGCAGGCAGAGGTGGGAGAGGCCAGGTGCGGGGTGCGCCTGCGGCACGGGGAGGGAGAGGACGCGGGGAGCCTGAGGACACCCCAGTTCTCCCCATTGGAGAATTCTTTGCTCCGGCCCCATCTTTGGTGCACAGGATTCAGTTCCCCACGCCTGCTGCCGCCAATCGCGGCAGAGGCAGAGGCACCGTTAGGGCTGTGGCGGGTCCCTCCTCGCCGGCGGCACCAGGTGCTGCTGAGCTACCGCCAGTTGTTGAGGTGGAGGAGACTGTGGAGTTGGAAGAGCAGGTAGAGGGCGGTGAGGACCGTGCGGCTGGCAGCGATGCAGCCAGGTTCTCCCTCCCTCTGGGGCCCCTTCCCCCTATCCTTTCGCCGCTCAGTGGGGCCCCCCCTCGTGAAGCCCGACACTCTGGTGGGGAGCGGTCTGGCGAGGTGGTGGAGGAGAGGCCTGCCTCTCCGATGCCAGTTGAGCCGGGCCCTTCCTCCGCTGTGGAGGGCGGAAGGGGCGGGTTGGGTGGCAGCAGTGGGCAGGCAGCGGCGGCCGCCCCCCCCCTAGGACTGCAGCCACCCTGCGAGAAACGGCCTAGGACGGCGCCCAGGGCGCAGGAGGCCAAGGGCAGTGGTGCATGGGTGCATTTTGAGGTCCCTCAAGATGCCCCATTCCACGCCCGCTGTGTCCACTGCAGGATGCTTGTCAGCCGTGGAAGGGACCCTGCGCACCTGGGTACGACGCCTATGTGGAGACACCTAGAGCGTCACCACCCAGGTCTCAGGGGACAGGCTGGCAGCGCTAGTGCGCCTTGTGCATCTGCCACTAGGGCGGGCAGCGGCAGTGTGCCAGCCAGCAGGCAGGCTACACTGCCCGTCCAGCGGTGGACGCAGTCCTCGGGCAGCCAGCGTATTGTTCGCGTGGACCATCATCACCTCACCCGCCTCATAGGGGAGATGATTTCCACCGATGACCAGCCGTTTCAGGTGGTCGAGAACAACGGCTTCCGCCGTATTCTCCAATACCTGGCTCCCGAATACGTCATCCCCTCAAGGACGACGTTCAGCCGGAACGTGGTCCCCTCCCTGTACCGCCGGTGCAGGGAGCTCGTGTCGGCCGAGCTGCGTGCAGCTCCGGCCGGGACAAGCGTGCATTTCACGACTGACCTCTGGACCAGTGTCAGTGGGATGCACGCTTCTTTCCTGGCCCTCACTGCCCACTGGTGGGGACCGGAGAGTGAGGGGACCTCCGCGGGCGATGCTTCCGGGTCCGGCGCGGCTCCCGCTGCACTACGGCACAGGTGGGCCGTCCTGCACGTGGAGACGATGGACACGAGGCACACCGCGGAGGAGGTGGCGGCCGTACTCGACCGCCAGATAGAGGAGTGGATTGGCGGGTGTCCACACCTCTCCCGCGGCTTCATTGTCACCGACAATGGAGCCAACGTTACCGCCGCTGTCGAGACAGTCATGGACTGTGTGAACATACGGTGTATGGCACACACGCTCCATCTGACCGTCAGGGACGCCCTTGGCCTTAAGGAGCTGAGGGCGTCCCAGGAGAAGGGGGCCCGCCCCATCGCAGGTGCTGTTGCTGCCACGGCCACGCTTGTGGATAAGTCCCGCAAGCTGGCCGCCCACTTCCACCGCAGCGAGAAGTCCAGGAGACTGCTTCGCCAGAAGCAGGATGACCTTGGCCTTCCTCGCCATCTCATCCCTACGGATGTGGAGACGCGGTGGAACTCCACCTTCCTCCTGTTCCAGCGCCTGTTGGAGCAGGAGAGAGCCCTTGTCGCCCTGGCGAGGGACGAGTCCTTGGATGTCTGCGACTTCTCGAACGCAGAGTGGAAGCAGATGTCCGAGGCGGTGTCGGCACTCGAGCCCTTCCAGCTTGCCACGAAGGGCTTGTGTGGCGACACCACTCCCTTGAGCCAGGCGCTGCCCACAGCTGTTGGTCTCGAGAAGCTGATGGGTGGACTCCATATCTCTCTGACCACGCCAGACGGTCGTGCTCTGGCTGGGAGGCTGAGGTCTGGGGTTGACAAGCGGCTCGTTGATGTGCTGGGAGACAGGGAGGAGTATGTCCTCGCTTGTCTCTGTCACCCAGCCCTCAAGGGCAATGCCGTGAGTGCCGACGACTTGCCCAGGTGGAAGGGCATCCTGGTCGAGAAGGTTAGGGAGGAGGAGGCCGCTAGGGCCCGCAGAGACCAGGGTGTTGGTAGTGGTGCGGGGGCAGCCCTCGCGGCCCAACCCGCACCCAGCAGCAGCATGGGCGGCCAGCCGGCGTCAGCTTCCCCTTCCCCTCCCTCTTCCCAGTCCAGCAGCGCGGCATCCCAGGCAGCGCCATCGCAGCAGCCATTTGCTACCGACTCGAGATCCGCCCAGTGGTTTCAGTGGTTCTGCTATGGCGCCATGCCTGGTATGCGGGAGGCTCGACCTGCCAGGCCCCCCTCCAGTGCTGAGCAATGCGTTGCGCAGTACTTGGAGGAGCCTGTGGAGGGAGACGGCGTGGACTGCGCACAGTTCTGGGCGAGCCGCCGCCAAGTCTGGCCGGACCTGGCGGTGGTGGCTGTGCGCCTCCTCTCCTGCCCCCCAACCAGTGTCCAGAGCGAGCGGGTGTTTTCACGTGCCGGGGACGTGGTGACACCCTCTCGCTCCCGCTTGGACCCTGGTCTGGTGGAGCAGCTGGTCTTCCTTAAGGTGAACCTCCCCCTGTTGGGCTACCCCAAGCTGCAGTTTGAGACGGGCGAGTGATTACCGTGGGTTGCCCCATGGTTGGTCACCTGCCTGGCTCGAACTCTGTGCTTATCCCTACCCTCCCCCCTTCCACCTCTAGCTGAGCTGACGTGACAGATGCTGAGCCGTGCCAGCCAGTCGCAGCGTGTAGTGTGCCCACACAGAGATGCAGTTGTAGTAGTAGTTGTAGTGCTGCGACTGGCCAGATGTTTACAATGCCCACGCCCACCTAAAAAGAAACCCAATGCTGACCAGCACAGGCCCTTTATCTATCCACCTGTCAGCATTTGGGGACCTGGCGTGGGCACGGCACACCCCCCCAAAGTAGCACAGCCCACGGAGTACTAGACTTAGCGGCAGCGGCGGGTATACGTTCAAAAATGCAGTGTAGATATGTAAATACTGTATGTAAATAAACATGTAAATAATTTTTTCTTTAAAAACCCCATGTCAAAATCAAGCCTCAAAATTATGCAAAAGAAAGAAAAAAAGGTGACAAAGGGAGAACAAAATGATGAATGCCAAATGAATTGATTTTATTGAAAATGTCACCAGAAATCATGTGTGGGGGGCTTGGTTTACATGGAGAAGATGATTGGGTGATTTTTTGAAATGAAACGAATGAATTATTATCATCTTATGTTCATCTTGATTGTGGTCACTGTTGATGTTGGCTGATGGCAAAAAACCCAAAACCATCAGAATAGCAATGAACTGGCTGCCAACACAACATATTGATTGATAACTGTGCAGGGGGGGAATTGGGTCTGTGTGTGTGTGTGTGGTGCAGGCTCAGTCTGTCTCTTCCTGTTGTGTGTCTGTCTGTCTGTCTGTCTGTGTGAATGGATGCCTAGCACTGTCTCTGTGTGTGGATGCTTTCTGTGTGTAGTGTGGTGTGTGTCTGTCTACATGTTTTTTTTCCTCCCCCCCATGCCTCCCTCCATCCTTCCCCTCTCATCCTCTCCCCTTCCTCTTCACCACCTTCCATCCTCCCTCCCTTCCAGCCCACCACCGCCTCACCTGCCCCCAACCCCGGTCTGGCAGATGATGAGAGTCTGGTCTCTCCCACCGAAGCACACACGTGAGCACGTGTGTGCACAAATATGTGGCTGACCAACTCTGAGCCGGACCCTCCCCCCTTCAATCCCCTCTACATCCCTCTCCCCCTCCCCTTTCCTCCCCCCTGCCTCCCAGCCTCCCTCCCTGCCTCCCTCCCCCCTCCTAGCTAGCAGCGCACACATACACACACAAAACACCTGTGGTGGCAAACACCACCAGCACACATGCACTCACACTGGTGCCACCACCTCTGCCTTGGGCCTCTGTGTCCTTGAGCAGATATGTGGTGGTGGACCAGAGAAGCATTTCTTTCCAGCAAGGCAAAAGGCATGCACTCACTGCACACACACACACACACACACGAAGAGGTGAAGACGAGAAGAGGCAACTTCTAGAACCAGCAGCAGCAGGTGAGTGTCGTGTAATTGTGTTGCTTCCCAAGGCCACTGCCCATGCTCAATGCTCAGTCTGCTGAAACTAAAGAACTAGCTACAATCACCCTTCCTCACATGCAGCTCAGCTCAGCTCAGCTCAGCTGCACAGCACACTGACTAACTAGACACTACAGCTGGTGGTAGAAAAAACAGAAGTCTAGATTCTAGAAGATGTCCTGGTGGATTTTAAACTTTCAAATCTGTGCTAGGATTGCCTCGCCCGCCTCCTCCTCCTCCTCCTCCTCCTCCTCCTGCCTGTAATTGTGCCCTCTCCCCTTGCAGTTGCGCCGTCGTGATGGGTTGGTGATGTGCGTGCGCCGTCTACTTGTTAGCTCTCTCCTCCTCATGTTGGCTGGGCTTGCCAGGCACTGGCTGGCAGCAGCTGTTGGCTGTGTGCTAGGCTCAGGCTGTGGCGCGCGTGACTGGACTGGGAATGTTATTGTAGCGGCAACACTGGTTGTGGTGGTAGCAGTAGTAGCTGTTGTTGTTGCTGGGCTGGTGGCTGCTGGCCTGTGCTGACTCTGCGCACTTGGTCTGGTCTGGTCTGGTCATTGGGATGCAGATGTAGGGTGTGTGTGCATCATCCATGGGGAGCATCAGAGCAGAGCAGAGCAGGTTGGCTGGCTTCTGTCTGTCGGGCCTAGTCAGTGGCAGGCACTGAGTGAGGCGGTGGTTCCTTTGGGCATCACGTCACCCATCATGCAGAGCGGCAGGTCTGCTGCTCTGCTGCTCCGCCTCCTGCTTCTTCTCTGTGTGTGCTGCTCTTGTGCTTAGTGTGCTGCTCCGCTGCTGCTGCTGTGCTGGCAGGCAGCACAGCAGTGGCCTTTTTGTTAGATCAGAGAGTGGGTGTTGTCTCTCTGAGTGTCCTCCTCTTACTTGCTTGGATAGGAGTGGTGGTAGTAGGTAGGCATTAAGATGGACTGACTAGGTGTTACGTGTTAGGGCGCCCAGAGAGAGGGGCCAAAAAGATGGGGTGGCAATTGTTGGGTTGCTCCTAGTATTATTGGTGAATTTCTGAAGAAATTTTTTTTTCCCATTGGCTAGAATGGGGGTTCGGGGCTGCCCCAGACCCGCCTCTGTGGGGTGGCAGCACCGCCAAAGTGGGTCCGGGGCCATGGCAAAAATGCCCTCAGTCCCTCCCAGCAATCCCCGTAGAGATAGGAGTGATGGTTCTGTTGTTTTTCTGAGGTGTTCTGAGTGAGTGTGGATTCTGTGATAGCAAATGAGAGTGGATTCATGGTGTCTCATTGGAAATCTCATAAGCTATCATAGAATCTACACTCAGAATACCTCAGAAAAACAACAGAACCATCACTCCTATCTCTACGGGGATTGCTGGGAGGGACTGAGGGCATTTTTGCCATGGCCCCGGACCCACTTTGGGGGTGCTGCCACCCCACAGAGGTGGGTCTGGGGCAGCCCCGAACCCCCATTCTAGCCAATGGGAAAAAAAATTTTCTTCAGAAATTCACCAATAATACTAGGAGCCACCAATTGCCTTGGGATTTTTGGGGTGGAGGACACCCATGGGTGGCTACCACCCACCCCAGCTTTTTTGCCCCTAAGGGCTCCACATTGTGAGTTATGGGCAAAAATTTATTTTTTGAAAAAAATTTGTAAAAAATCAGAGGAAGGTCCAATCGACTTGAAATTTGGGTGGCAGGTAGAACACAATGTCCCCTTCAAAACCAGCCACTTTTTGTGATCCGAACCGGTTCGGTTCGGATCCGAACCGGTTCGAAACCGAACCGGACCGGGGGGGTGGTCTGGCAAAACCAAAACCGAACCACCCCGGTCCGGTCCGGACCCGGTTCGGACCCGAACCGAACCGGGAGAACCGGTTTTATGCACATCCCTATTTCCCAGTTCTAATCAAATATTAGACAAATGTGCATTATAACATTTATAATATGCAGGAATTTGTGCACATTACTTCTTCCCCTCCGTTTAGGTAGGCTATGGGAGAGAGATCTGTTTGGATCTAGCAGAATCTATTGACTGAAGCCTTAGCTACTGTATTTTTAATGCTATAGGGAGGAATATTACTTGGCTAAAACTGTCAGGGACTGATCTTATGGATTTTATTAAAGGGGAGGTGGGAATGAGACATCAACCAGGTTAATGGAGTTCCATATGGTCAAATATTATGATTGAAACAACTAATGTGATATGTCCATGTAGAGGCGTATCTAGGGAAAATAGCGCCTAGGGCAAGCACTGAAATTGTGCCCCTGTCCAAACAGGAATGATGGGACTTGTAGTCAACAATATCTGGAAATCCCTGTTAAAAGGAACACTGTACCATCTAGACTAGAACACTGTACCATCTAGACATGGTTGTTGATCAGAACCTGAAAACATGAGTCATCTCTGTTAAAGATTTAGAACAACAGTCAGGAGTTATGTGAGGATTCCAAGTGTCATTTTCTCTGTCTCATCTCATGCTTTCTAAAAAACATGACTTTGTCCTAGAGCAGTGATTCTCAAACTTGGGTCCTCAGGTGTTATTGAACTTCAACTCCCATAATCCCCAGCCTCAGTGGCCTTTGGTTGGGGATTATGGGAGTTGAAGTCCAATAATACCTGAGGACCCAAGTTTGAGAATCACTGTCCTAGAGGATCACCTGCCCAAATAGCCACTAGCAAAACAGGGGAAGAAGAAGGTCGCGGCGAGGGTTTGTGTGTCTATAAACCAGTGAATGATTCCTGCCATCCTTTGTCTTGTGATGACTGTTGGCTCAAGATGGGGTATATGTGCATTTACCACACTAGTGCTTACTTTGGCACCAGGAGGGAGGAGGATACATTAGTTTGCCACACTAGACAGAGGAATTTGCAACAGGAGCAGACAGCCAAGTTCTGCCAGGGACAAAACCAGCCCCTGCCAGACTAAGAAATTATTGTAATTTGCCCCTTCCTGTCACAAGCAGTGTGCTGTTCTTTTATTATTGATTCTAACTCTCAGATATCCCAGTCATGGATGGAAAATTCAGGGTCAATTTACAAGAGACACATTTTCTACATGAAAGTTTCTTCTGTGCAGGTGTTGTGCAGAAACCCATGTGTAGTGACCACCAGGGGCATAGCAAGGTTGGAATGGGCCAAGATGAGATTTTAAAATGGGTCCCCAGCCCCTCAAAGTCCAGGGCCTCCACACACCCCAGGCCCCCAAAGATTTAAGTCTGATATTTCAAAATAAATATGCTGCCTGGAAATAAATTTCACTGAATACACACACACACACTTCACAATATATAGTGATATACATTGAGTACTATATATTTGTGCTACTTTTAATGCCTAGAACACACGAACAGCGCTAATCATTAAAACAGCCCCCTCACAGCAGATTAGCAAAGGAGACTTTCAACGATGCAGGGTTAGCCTATGTTTGCTTTCTCAGAATTCTGAATAAATTCAGTAAAGTTTTCTTCCAGGTTTTTCACACGAGGCTTTTAAAGTGCTTTAACACACATCTCCTCTGGAATGGAGGTGCTGCATTCACATGTTGGCCAGATTTACCCTGAAGTCCCTGCAAGTTATTGGGGAGCAGTTCACACACAAGAAAAATAAAATAAAATAAAAGCACAACACATGCTTCACAGTTCTCAATCAGACCTTCAGGGTTGCAAAACAACTTGAACATAAGTGCATTTATAAATGAATAAATGAATAAATAAATATTTGTTCCAGAAGCGTTTGTAATTTTCTGACATGAAACAAGCCACTTATAGGCCTTTTAAGATAGTTTTTGTTTTTAAAGCCAGCAAATTTTTCAATCTGTTTTAAATTAAATATTCAGAGACTTCTCAGTCTCCCCACCCCATATCAAAGCCCTATCACAAGCAGATCCCTATATACGGGGGCGGGGTGGTAACCACAAAAATGAATTCACAGTCTACCTGGCAAAAGCTGGATGGTCTGGGCAAGAGGGTCTGCTGCAGAGAACTCTGACTGCCTCCTTCCTGGCTTGCTTGGGACCTGCCTAGTTCAGGCTTCAGGGAGGCCTACTCCAAGGCCTCTCTGGAAGCCCCGCCCACCCGCCGATCAGCTGAGGTGGGGAGAGAACAGCTCTGAAGTTTGCAGGCAGCTCAAATCCTAGGCCTCACGGATCTGAGACAAGGCAAGCAGGATGGCAAGTGGCTGAGGGGCCCTAGGGCTGGGCAGGTGGGCAATGGGGTGGTAAAATAACATGTCTTAAAGAGCAGTGCAAATTAATTTAACATTTTTATTTATTTTTTATTTATTCAATTTGTATACCACCCTTCCAAAATGGCTCAGGGCGGTTTACAATTAAAACATCCAAACAATCCTGCAAACCAGTGCTTGGATGTGGTTCCTTCTGTTAGAGGTTGTTGATTCTTACCCACAATAGGTAAAACAGCAGAGCACTAAGGAATGAGCACACACTCCAGTTACAGAGTAGGTAGCAGAGGATGGTTTGGATATTGCAGCTATTTAAAGAAAACACATGGAGATCCTTGTGTGACTAAACACTAAACATTTATTGGTTAAATACACTTAGACAGGAAAGACCTATCTCTAATCTAAAGGACTACATAGTGGATAGGTAAGGAGAGAGAGAGAGAGAGAGAGATGTTTCCATCTGCTCTCTAGGAGGAAAGGAAGGATTGTGTGACTCAGCACAGGAAGTGCTGCAGAATCAGTTCAGGGGTCATAGAGTAGGGACAGATAGGGAGACCCTGACTCACTGTCTCTACTCCCAATGCCCCTAGTGGTCATTAGGACAGTTGGTGCAAAAGGTCGATGCACTGGAAGTTCATCTCCCACAGCTTCAGAGTTTTTCCAATCTAGGGTTGTCACCAAGTGACTCAGTTTGAAAGCCTTGACCCTTATTTGAAAACATAACCACACCACCTGGGACTTTTTGCTGATATACTTTTATAATAAAACTGCAATCCTGTGTACACTGACTGGGAAATCAAGCATCTCCCCCCCCCCCCCCCCCACACACACACAACATGGCACATATGGGTTCTTGAGGGCCCAAACAGCAACTGAACTCACAAGAATGTAATAATATAAAACAAGTATATTCATGCAAATATGCATCATTATCAGAAACATTTCAACACACAACTTAACATATTCCCACATCCTGCATAATTCTTTATCCACTCCCCTCCCTGTCTCTAAAGGATCTTATATTTAAACAATGGAATTTCCAAGAATATAAAGATGTAAAAAAATAAGGTAATGGGTTTTTTTTTGCAGGGAGGATGGGGGAGACTTTGGAATTTTTGTTGTTTTTTAATGCAGTTACTATATATAATTTATAGCTATACATATGTGCTGTGAGCACATCTCAGAAAGAGAGCGAGAGAGCCTAGAACTGT
Source organism: Hemicordylus capensis (assembly GCF_027244095.1). NCBI lineage: Eukaryota > Metazoa > Chordata > Lepidosauria > Squamata > Cordylidae > Hemicordylus > Hemicordylus capensis. Next base: position 259,991,116 of record NC_069658.1, on the reverse strand, counting down.
GGTGTATTGCTCGCCTGACAAATTGAAACCTTCCACACCACAAAATTGCAGAGTTATCTATAAATATGCTCCTCACTTGTGGCTGACAAACATACCTAAGCGGAGAATAAAGACTTCAGTGCAAGTTTAGTCACTGGGGTACTAGCAGAGATGGAGGTGGGGCGGGAAGTTACCCGTAGAATCTGCGGGTTTTTAAATGATTAACTTTAAAAGAGTTTTAAATGGTTAACTGTTTTAAACTGTTTTAAACTGTTGCCCTGATTTTCAGGGATTTTAGCTGTTTTATTGTTTTTATTATGTTTTGATAGTTTGATTTTAATTGTTAATTTGTTTTAATTGTTTTTATTATGTTGTGAACTGCCCTGAGCCATTTTGGAAGGGCAGTATATAAATCTAATAAATAATAAACAAATAAATAAATAAATAAATAAATAAATAAAGAGATTTTCATTTATTTTTTTAAAAAGCAACACATGGAAATGATATGAGAAATGAAGAGAGGATTGTTAATGGATTGTCCCAAGTATAAGCCTGTTTACTAAAAGAGAGAGCGTGCACGTTAAAGAATAAAACCCTTCAGTTATCAATATCTACCAAGCGCGGATGGTCTAAAGTGGTTCATTAGTTAAATAAAAGGAGAAAGAAGAGAAAATTATCTCTCTGAGTCCCGACCCACTTCAGTTTCAGAATTTAAAAGCTCTACAGAGAATGGGCTAAAAACTGAAATGTGCTTGTCGGTTGCTCAGTCGGAAGAGGGACACCTTTGGAAGGCAGCAGCAAAACTTTGCTGTATCTCATGCTGAAAACCTGCACACACTTACTCGGGAGCAAGCATTTGTGTGTTTTTACTCGGGAGCAAGCAAGCAATCCAGAGGGACTTCTTACTACCGTTCTGAGTAAACAAGCGCTGGTAGGGGCTGCACGGCTGCAACCCTGTGTGTGTACCTGTACTAGGAGCAACCTGCGGGGCTCACTAGGAGCAGCCCTCTACCCCGCTCAGTCACTCACCTGCAAGGAGGAAAGGTTGTGGGTTTTTTTTCTTTCCAAGGTAACCTGTTGTGTACAAGGCTCCAATTCAGAAATTGCACTGCATGGGGGTTCATGTTCCTCACATGGGTGTTGTAATGACAATATTTTGATAAAATATTGTTTAAATATTATTTATTGATTTATGTATTTGTTCGATTTCTAGACTGCCCTTACAGAATAGCTCAGGGCGGTTCACAAATATCACAAAACAGTTAAAATCAATCAATGATCGGGCACAAAGATTTTAAAATACAATAAAGCAGCTAAAAAAAAAACCCATTCAAAACCTTATAAAAACCCAATACTTCAAGAACCCTTTAAAACAATTTTAAAACCCTGGAAGTCCAGGCTGAACAGATAGGTCTTTAGGGCTCTCCCAAATGCCAATAAAGAATTCAAATAATGGATTTCTGCAGGAAGAGCATTCCACAGTCTAGGAGTGGCTAAAGAGAAGGCCTGCCTCTGGATCGCCACCGGACGAGTCGGTGGCAACTGGAGCTGGACCTCCTCAGATGAGCTTAGTGTGCGGTGGGGATTAGACCGAAGAAGGCGCTCTCTAAGGTAACCTGGACCTAAGCGGTTCAGGGCTTTAAAGGTAATAACCAGCACTTTGTATTTTGCCTAGAAACATATCAGCAGCCAGTGCAGCCGTTTCAAAACAGGCATAATATGGTCTCTCCGAGTGGCCCCGGAGACCAGCCTGGCTGCTGCATTTTGAACTAACTGAAGTTTCCGAACTACGTACAAAGGCAGCCACACGTAGAGCGCATTACAGTAGTCAAGCCTGGAGGTTACCAGCTGGTGCACCACTGTTCTGAGGTCATCCTCCTCAAGGAATGGACGCAGCTGTTGAATCAGCCTAAGCTGATAAAAAGCACTCCTGGCCACAGCCTCCACCTGAGATACCAGGGTGAGGTCTGGATCCAGGAGTACCCCCAAGCTGCGTACCTGCTCCTTCCGGGAATCTAACTCATTCCTCAGATTCTGAGCCCCTACAATGAGCACCTCCGTCTTGCTTGGATTCAGCTTCAATTTGTTATCCCTCATCCAGGTAAAATATTGTTTAAATCATGAGGATCCATAAGCATTTGTTACTTAGATCTTCAAATCCATTCATATTTTATTTATTTGTTTATTTTGAAATTTAACATATTTTTATATGCAGTTCACACAAGGGAAATAAAAATAAAATAAAATAATATGATTATTAAATGATAAATGATAGATTAAAATTATAAAATAAATTAAATGATAAATTAAAATGAAATAAAAATGATAAAAACTCAAGAAAAACTTCTATAAAAATAGTAGCTTATACAACTTCTAGTATACCCTGTATAGGCATTATAGCATAGACAAAGCTTAATACATTAAAACATAGCATCTATTACACAGGGCATTTCATGAAAAATAATTTCAAGGAGCATTGGTCAAAAGAAGTATTTTACTCACTTACAGACTGTAAAGTAAGCAAAGAATCAAGTGAAGCAGCCCAAAGGCAACCTGAATCTGGATTTGGATCTCAATTTCTCCCCCTTTTTATCCTAAAATTTATCATCACTATACAAAATCGTAAGTGTCAACATTCTCGCCCTTTCGTAACAGGAAACTAGTGGTTAAGTACAAATTTGTTCATTGCTTCTTCTTTGATCTATTGTTACTTTAACTGAAATTTACATTAGCCTCCTCACGATCCTTATGTTTGCAAAACAAGAGCAAACTTAGATCCTAAAAACACATCCTGAAAAACAATTAAGTTGCAGGAGCAAAAACGTAAGTAAAAGGTTTACAGGCAGGTCATCATTTCTAGGCCTATGTGAATCAAAGAAAAGATGAGAAAAGGTTAGAAAAGGTGGGGTGATTTTATACCTAATATCCATGACACAAGTTTTGCCTTGGCCTTTCAGCTCAACTTTGGGCTAGAAAAGGATGTGTCCAGACAGAAATTCAACAGATGCAGTTTCCCCAGACACTTGAGGGGAGAGCTGCAACAATGTATATAGGTCTCTGTGTTGTTATATTGAAGTATTAATGGGGATGAGAGCCAACCCAGGGAGTTCCTGATCCGTAGCTGAGAGAGTAGCTACAGTTGAACAAAGGGGGACAAATGTCCCTGGGCTCTGCCAGCTAGATGGCCGCTTCCCCTTTGCCCACCCCCTTGCCTCTCTGAAGAAGAAGGTGGGAGGCATGTATCATCTTAACTTTTTGAGAGGAGAGCTGGTCTTGTGGTAGCAAGCATGACTTGTCCCATTGGCTAAGCAGGGTCTGCCCTGGTTGCAGCTGAATGGGAGACTTGATGTGTGAGCACTGTAAGATATTCCTTTCAGGGGATGAAACCACTTTGGGAAGAGCAGAAAGTTTCAAGTTCCCTCCCTGGCTTCTCCAGGATCGGGCTGAGAGAGATGCCTGCCTGCAACCTTGGAGAAGCCGCTGCCAGTCTGTGAAGACCATACTGAGCTAGATAGACCAATGGTCTGACTCAGTATATGGCAGCTTCCTATGTTCCTAAGTATGTCACTGCTAACTTGATTTTCTGACTTAACAATTCCCCAGAAATGAAGTTCCGTAGGTACTTGCATTCCAGGGCCCTTGGATAATTGTGGTAATTGAGAACATTGTTGGAATAATTTAAGAAAATATTTGAAATACTGCTATTTTTACTAGGCAGCAAAAGGCGTGTTGATATTTGTATATTTAATCTGCTGCAGAATGGTGTTAACTTAGATCAGGGGTTTTAAACCTGGGTTCCGTGGATTCTGGGGAGGTCATGGGGTAGGTCCAGGTGGCCTGCGGAAAATTAAATACCTAATTCAAGGCATCTCCATCAAAACATCATTTATAATTAAACATGCCATGCTCTTTATTTTTCTGGAATTTTAATTACATCTTCATTATTGACGAGAGATTCCAGGCTATAAACAAGTTCTACTGTTCTCAGCTTTTCTCAGCAATGATGTTGTAGAACAAAATAACTATTCTGAGTATTCCCGCCCCCCCTCTATTTTTTTCTGGAGCCTTATAGATATGCTTATATGAATGGGTTTGGGTCCATGCCTAATACTTGAGGATCTGTGGAGCAGGCGTAGGTGCAAAAACGCAAAGACCCGCTGGGTTAGATTGTCTGGAATGTCTTGGTCACACCATAAACTGAATTTATGCAATTGGAGGATTTTTTTTTTTTTAATCGCTCTTTTCTTTTTCTTGTCTCCTTTCCGCTCATTTTGTAGTTTATTTGCAAACTTGGCGGGGGGCGGGGGAGGGCGAGAGCGCATAGATTTACCTTGCAGACCCGCAACTAACAAGGCTACCCACAGAGTACATTGTGAGATCAGGCACTTCAACTACAGAAACGCACAGATCCGCAGCGAGCCGCTTGGAAACGTCTTCGTCTTGTCCGAGAGTCGAGCGTGCGAACTTAGGTAGCCCGCGCGGTGGAAACGTACCAACCAGTGTAACAGCAAAAAGTTCGGTACTGCTGGAGCGTCCGCAAAGTCTGCTTTTCTTTCCTAATCCACATCCCTTCTCCGACTTTTTCAGAAGTGAGAGATGCTGCCCAGAAAAACCACTGGCAAAACCCAGGATTTCATTTCACACTGTAATATACAGGGAACACACAAGCGCTCGCTCCGCGCCATGGCGAAGAGGCTTCCTCCACGCCGAATGAGATCCGAAGCCATTTGGGAAACTGTCCGGTTGGAATGTATTTTAGTTGCTTCTGCACTGGCCCGGTTGGTTGTTAGATCGAGCAACCCGACTGCGGTCCTGAAAGAGAGAAAGCCGCTGGGAAGCGCCTCCTTCCTCACAAGCAATCTTCGTTTTTACCGAGAGAGGCTAGTGAAACCTGGAGGGAAACTGTGCCGAGAACAAAGAGAACAGCTCGGATCGGCTTCTCCGAGGAGCTCCGGCAGCGCTCGTCGCCCCCCAAGGACGCCCATCGGCACAATGCAGCAGCCTGACAAGGCAGAGCAGGCCAGGAATCCGACCACTGCAGACAGATCCGGAGAAGACAGAACAACCTCTTGGGATTAATCCTCGGCTTCAGGCTTTCAGGATGAAGCCCAAGAGGTGCCAGTGTAGCCCAGCGGATAGGAGGGGAGACTCGGGCGAGGGAAGACGGTCTCAAAGCCCCTTTCCCTCATGTGTATTTGTTTAATAATAGTATTTTATACGAAGGTTCCGGTTTTTAAAATATTATAAGAAAGACAGAAAGAAAGACTGCTCATCTAAGGTGACCCTTGCTTGCTTGCTTGCTTGCTTGCTTTCTCTCTCAAAATAATAGTATTTTATACGAAGGTTCTGGTTTCTAAATTATTTGAAAGAAAGCAAGCCAGCCACTCGTCTTATATTAAAGGTAGGTTCCAGTATTTACAAAAATCTTGCTTCTTCCACATACTATCATGCATTTTTATAAATATGCTACAATAATTTCAAAAAGTTATAGCTGTCTATTGATATCATCATCTCTCTTGCATGCGATCCCTTCAGTGGCAAATGGGCAGTTCCCCCTAAATCACTTGAAAATTTTCTGCTTCCCTGTTTGCTGTTGCTTTTGAGGGGGCGGGAAGATTCCCAACATTGCAAAGGAATAAAAACAAGAATATGGTTCTGTGTCTCAGACAGGCTCACAGTCACACAAGGTAGATGCCAGCAGCAGCTACTGAAGGGAAGCTGTGCTGGGTTTGAATGGAGACAGTTGATCTCCCCCTGCAAAACATAAGCATGAGAGAACCATTTAAAAATATATCTTTTGGGAAATCCTTTTGGGGGGGCGGGGGGGGGGGTTCCAAGGACACTCATCCTCAAAGCATAAGTCCCTCTCTGTGCCTTCTCTGCAGTCAGGGATCAGGGGTCCATTTAGTCCAGCATCCTGTTTCCAACAATGGGCAGGCAGCCTGCCAGATGCCAATGACCATTGCCTTAAATACATTTCCCTCGAGTGAAGTCTAGGAGTGAACTCCCTGTCTTCCATTTCCCATCTCAGTGCTTTCTCTTGCTTATTGGGGCCATGTTTTGCACAACCCTCTGCCGCTTTAAGGGGGGCAACAAAGAGGTCATTCTGCCCTGTTACTTTTTCTTTAGCTGTAAAGAGCTTCTCTTGCCAAGCTCTTCTTTTCTGCTCTCCCAAGTTTTCTACTTAAGAAACGTTTGTATAACTATACGTTCTTTTCTCTTTTTTTAAAGTCAGCAGGGCAGGGTGGGGAGTGAGAATTACGCAAGCAACCATGTGAACTGATTCCAGCCAGTCAAGATGAAGCAGCACTCCACCCCACTTTGCAAGCAAAACAACCATTTCCAGGAAAGCAGATGGGAGACTTGAAATAGTGCCCTGGCTCTGAACTGTTCAGTGTTAGCAGATTGTTCGCAAGGACGGAGTGGCATAGTCTAACAAAGTCCTGTAGAAAGAAAACCAAGAATCTGTGTGGGTTGCTGTCAGACCTACAAACGAAAATAAATTAAACATCACAGAAGGCCATTAAGTCACAAGAATGGTTCATAATGGAGCAGCCCAACAGTTACAAAACAAACAGCAGCATTTGTGATTTAATAATGTAGACTTCTGGCTCTGCCCCACACCCATGAAGCATTTAAATGTAGCCTCATAGCAGTCGAAAGACATTCCGTCAGCTCTGTATTCTGCAAAAGGCACCCACAGCATATTGTCTCTTGACATGCCTGGCTGGAGCTGATCAGAAAATGGCTCCTCCTCCTGTTATAGCTGCTGTGTGACTGTGTAATGGCGGGGCAGGATATGAATAAGCTGTATGACTACCACTTACCGGACAAGATGCTATTTACACACATCCAAGCAGAGGTGCACCTAGGTAATTTGGGAGCCTGGCCCTAAAGGAAAAGTCAGAAATACTTCGCAACGTTTTGTAACTGCTCTCCTTCTCATGCTATGTTTTGAATGACAGTACCCTCCCTGCCCTGGATCTAATAAGCAATATCAGCTTCACAACGTGCGCTGAAAAGTCTCTCTCATCTCTTGGTTTACTATAGAGATTATGATTCAGAGTGCCCTGTTGATGCCCCAAGTGAGAAGGGTTGCCACCATATTCAAGCTTCTCAAATCCGGGTGGCCTAGTCTGCGCACAATGCAAATTATGCTGTAACTCATTTGCATCATTTGGTTCACGCATGTGAGCCAGTGTGGTGTAGTGCTTAGAGTGCTGGACTAGGCCCGGGGAGACCCGAGTTCAAATCCCCATTCAGCCATGAGACTTGCTGGGTGACTGGGCCAGTCACTTCTCTTTCAGCCTAACCTGACCACCCCGTCCCAGAACCAGCTTTCAGCTGCAGCAGAGCAGTTGAAAAGGCAAAGTCACATGACAAGGGGGCGTGGCCTGGGCTGCCAAGAGCCCGAACGAGCTCTTGGCGCGTCATTTCAGGCAGGGTCGGCTGCCTAATAGGACGTCTTCCCCTTTGTCTCCCTCCAGAGAGGGAGAGGAAGGGAAAAACGTTCTATTGGACAGTCGGAGCTGCCTGAAATACTTGGCAGAGAGTTTGCCCGCTAGCTCTCAGCAGCCCGGGCATGGGAGGAGGGAGTTCACTCTGGGCTCCTATGGAGCCCAAGCCACACCCCGTGCACGCCACGGGCATATCGGAAGGGGCCGCCGCTCGGCTGGCTCCGCGCCTGCCCTCAATGCCTTGTGCTTATGTTAAAAATAGTAACTTTGGCTAATTTTCCTCATCATGCCAGCTAGTAATAACCATCAGACAATCAGCTGTCCCTTTAGCTTGTGTGCCTGCTGAGCTGTTTCATTACTCACTCTCCTATATGAACTAATATCTTTGTGAAACTAGGGATGTGCACGAATTGATTGTTTTGTTTCAATTTGTACCCAAATCAAATCACCCCCAATTTGTTTTGGGTCTGAATCTGCCCCCATAAAAATCACCCCAGATTTGATTTGTACCTGAATTTTCCAAATCTGAATTGATTCGAGGCAAGGGGTCCCGGGGGCAAAAGAGTGGGATGGGTGGTTGGGCCCAATGGAAATATGGGAAGCTACCACGCATATTTCCAAGAATTTGGGCAAAGGGGTGATTTTTAAAGATTTTTGAAGTTGGTGCATCTTTAAGCTTTTCCCCATAGAGAATAATGGGGATTTCAGCTGCCTTATAGCTTCATGTGGAGGGCACCAGAGTGGGTTGTGGTGGGTGAAAGTGCCCAATGGGCGCAAGGAATCTACTACCTAGATTTCAAAGAAATTGGCCAAAGGGCTGATTTTTAAAGCATTTCTGAAGTGTACACGTCTTTAAGCTTTTCCCCACTGGGAATAATGGGGATTTCAGCAGCCTTACTTATAACTCCCCAGGGTGTGTGGCAGCAGGGTGGCCCAGAGAGGGTTGTCATGGGTGGTAGCGCCCAGTGGGTGCAAGGAAGCTACCACCCAGATTCCAAAGGAATTGGGCAAAGGGATGATTTTTAAATGATTTTTGAAGTTGGCATGTCTTTGGGGCAGATTTGGGGCAGAAAGGGGGTTTCTGGAGGAGAAGAGTGGGTCAGGTGGTAGTGCCCCAATGGGTGCCTGCTACCATCCAGATTTCAAAGAAATCGGTGAAAGGGGTGATTTTTAAAGAATTTCTGAAGTTTGTGCGTCTTTAAGCTCTTTCCGATAGGGAATAATGGGGATTTCAGCAGCCCCATAACTCCACTTGGGGGGCACAAGGGTGGCCCAGAGTGAGTGGTAGTGTAGTGCACATAGATTGCCAACCACCCCCAAACCTACAAGCCCATGGGGCACTGGGGTTTGTTGTTTCTGAGGTCTTCTATGAGTAGATTCTCTGGTAGCAAATGATAGTGGGTTCAATGACAAACATAAATAATCATAACTTATTGGATTTATTATTCGTTAGTTTTCTCCACCATGGATTCCCCTGACTGTATTGTGTTGTCTGAGATCCAGTTCGATGCCATGCCGACTGTCCTTTCCCATTCTTGGGATCTGTATTTCTGATGTGTATGATGGACATGGTTTACCCCCCAAAATGTCTTCATGCTTAATTCAGAGGCAATGTGCCTTTGCATGCAAGTTGCAGGGGAGCACGGCAGCAGAGCGGGTATAACTTCATCTCCTGCTTGTCGTCTTCCCAGAGGTATCTGGTTAGCCACTGTGGGACACAAGTGGATGCAGCAGGAGATGGGCCATGACCTGATCCAGCAGAGCTATTCTTGTCTGTTCAACTAGCTGTGTATGTGTGTGAAAGAGATCAACTAACTAACCAATCACCAAGTCAGAAAGAGTGTCCAGCAGCAGTGAAGGCATAAGAACTTATGAACATAAGAACAGCCCTGCTGGATCAGGCCCAAAGCCCATCTAGTCCTGCATCCTGTTTCACACAGTGGCCCACCAGAAGATGCTAGGAAGCCAAGAGGCAGGAGGGCCCTCTCTCCTGCTGCTACTCCTCTGCAACTCTTATTCAGAGGCATTCCACCCGATCCCAGAACCAGCTTTCAACTGCAGCAGAGCAGGAATGTTCTTGCTGAGAACCAAGCTTTATTAAAAGCATTATTTTATTTCATTACATTACATTTAATTCATTAGTAATGTATTTCATTACATTACTTGCCATCCATTACAAAGGAAGTGATTGCAAATAGAAATGCAGAATGAGTGCATGCTGCTCAAATAACTCTGCCCAACAAATTTGCCCCTTCAAAGAATATGCAAGCAGAAATGAGTGTGTGTTGTACTCAAAGCTATGTGCCTTGTAAGCTGCCCTCTTCAAAGGAAATGCAGGGACAAAATGCAGAATGTGTGCATGCCATTCAAAGAACTGTCCCCAGTAAATTGGCTCTTTCCAAGGAAATGCAAGAACAAAATGCAGACTGCACAAAAAGAAATATGCCCAGTAAATTGGCCCCTTTAAAGTATATGCATTACAAATACAAAATGAATGTGTATTACTCAAAGATCTGTACCCAGTACAGATCCTCTTCAAAGGAAATGCAAGCACAAAATGCAGAACGTATGCATGCTACTCAAAAAGATATCTGCCCAATAATTTGACCCCTTCAAAATAAACACAAGCACAAAACACAATGCAGAATCCAGTCTTCAATTCAAGAACTTTCTAACACTTCAAAGAAATTTCCCTTAAGCAGATCACCCCTTTAACAAAAATAAATAAAAAATTTAAAACTGAAGTTCAAATTTCTTTCACTCTCCATCCACCCTCCAGATCCTCCTGCAAATGCCTCCTGGCTGGCACCATTCCTTTCTCCTGCCCTAGCCCCACCCCTCTCTCACCGAGTCCCTCTTCCTCTGCTAGCCATTGGCTGAGAGGTGTGCAGGATGAGGCTGACTGACAGCTCAGCCAAGGGAAATGCCTGGAGAGGAGTCTGTCCGTTAGCCTAAACCTGCAGCGCTCCATGGAGGTTGTAGTTCTCCCATCCCTCGCCTCCATTCCCTCTCACAGGAGCTGGGCAAAGCAGAGCAAGGTGAACTGTGTGCTTTTCTGTTTGGTTTTGTGTCCTCACTATAGCAATGAACAGTGGGCTGACAAAAATGCACCCTCTCTAGACAAATGCATGCTCTGTTTGTTTGTTTGCCTCCTTTCCCTTCGTCTTTGTCTAAAGGTCACCTCCAGCCTCAAAGGCAGGATGCCTCTGATTACCAGTTGCAGGGGAGTAACAGCAGCTTCCAGCGGCATCTGGTGGGCCACTGTGCGAAACAGGATGCTGGACTAGATGGGCCTTGGGCCTGATCCAGCAGGGCTGTTCTTATGTTCTTATGTTCCTCTTCCAAACCCGAGCAAAGAAATACTCCCCCTCCCCTTCCAAATCCCAAACCATTTAAGCAGCCTTCTCGCCACTCTAGCAATAAAGGATGGAGGGGGAACTAAATCTGCTGCATCCCCCTCCTGCAATATACCCAGGATACAAAGTTCAAGCCATCATCAAGCAAAGTATTCGGGGTTTAAAGTGATTTCCAACCCTGATCATGCATCTTGACTTGTGCTCATCAAAAGGACTCCTAAGTTTGCTTAAGGCTGGAATCCTAACTAGTACTACCTCCTTTCTGCAAAACAAAACAAAATGTATTTTTTAAAAAATTAAAACATAGGAGCGGGTGATAGTGGGACTTGCAGAATTCTGGATTTGCAGAGGGAGGGAGCAGGAATGTGGTGTGTGTGTGTATTGGGTCACTTGGGCCTTGTGTAATTGTGCAACAGAGGGCATTTCCTTTGAGGGCAAAGCATCTCTTCCCCTCATGGCAACTTCCCGATGTGCAAAGAAAACAAACCCCAATTATTTCACATCGTTGAGGAGGCTAAATTCGCAACTAAAGAACTCTGGAGTGAGTGATGGGGCTCAGGGTGGGGTTGAGTAGGGGGAGTGATGCTGTGGTCACTTTCCGCCCCCTCCCTCAGGTTAAAATTGTTGTTAGAGTCAGAGAGGAGGACCGCCTGTTGGGGGAGACTTTAAATAGGGAGCACCCCTTCCTAGCAAGTCACTCCACTCCGATGCAAGAAACCCACAGAGGAGACACGGAGCAGGGGTTGGCAAAAGAGTCTCCTCCTCCTCTTCCATAGGGACCCCCACTGCTGGCGGGCTTCGACACCACAGATCCTTGCATGCTTACCAAGGTCCAAGGTGTGTGTGTGGGGGGGGGTTACTCGGATCTGCCTATGGCCAGGTGGTGTCATCCCGACACTGCAAACTGACCCCTCAGTGCTGCAGGCTGCTTACAGTGTGTGTCTCAGCGGCTCGTCGAAAGGTTCCTAGCATCACGTGCAGACAGTGCAGCAGGCTCAGGGAAAATCACCTGCACTGCTGCTGCTGGGAGAAATCAAACCGGTGATGGGCCAATCAGCTGGGGAGCTCCACCACTGGCCAATGGGAGCACTTACCGCCCAGAGATCTCATGCAAGTGCGAGTGGGGGGGTGCTGTCAGGTGGTAGGGGTGTGCAATTCGGATTTTTGGTGTTTCGATTCGGATCTGAACCGAAACACCCCTGTTCTATTCTGTATCCGAATATGGCCCATCCGAATCACCCAATTCGATTTGGATCTGAATTAATCTGAATCTGAATCGATTCGGATTAAAAAACAGGTCCCAGGGGCAAAATAGTGGGGTGGGGTGGTAGGCCCAATGGGTGGAGGCTACCACCCAAATTTCAGGGGGATTGGGCAAAGGGCTGATTTTTGGTGAATTTTTGAAGTTTTAGTGTCTTTGGGGCAGATCGGGGGCATAACGTGGGATCTGGGCCAAAAGAGTGGGGTGGGGTGGTAGTGCCTAATGGGTGGAGGCTACCACCCCAATTGCAGAGTGATTGGGCAGAGGGCTGATTTTTGGTGAATTTCTGAAGTTTACACGTTTTTAAGGTTTTCCCCCATTAGGTATAATGGAGGGTGTATCGCTTCACTCGGGGGGAAAGGGGTGGCCTAGAGCAGTGTGGGGTTGGTGGTAGTGCCAGGTAGGGGCAAGGAAGCTACCTGAATTTTTTCAAAGGATTTGGGCAGAAGGCTGATTTTTGGTTAATTGTTGAAGTTTACGCATCTTTAAGGTTTTTCCTCATAAGTTATAATATAATGGAGCTTTCAGCAGCCCCATAAGTGCACTTGGGGGGTGCTGGGGTGGTCCAGAGCGAGTTGTAGTGTAGTGCACATAGGGTGCCAACCACCCCCATGGGTTTATAACCCATGGGGTACAGGGTTCTGTTGTTTCTGAAGTTTTCTGAGTGTGGATTCTATGATAGCAAATGAGATTTTCAATGAGACACCATGAATTCACTCTTATTTGCTAGAGTGGGCAACTCTCTTATTTGCTAGAGTGCGGCCTCCTCTGCTGCCTTCTCCACCTTGGTTCCCTTGGTAGATATCTGTCGAGTGGCCACGTGGGCCTCACTCTCCACCTTCGTGAGGCATTACTGCCTTTGGGTGGAGAGTCTTGCAGCAGGTAGTTCCTTCTTGAGGCCAGATCTCACAGCTCCCTCCCAGTGGGTCATAGGGGCTATGGTAGGTCCCAGCATCCTTTGCGGATACAACCCTCCTCTGAGGGAAAATGAATCATTGGCACTTACCTGAAAGGTCATTTTCCTCAGAGGTACGGGTTGTATCCGCACTCGCCCGCTTGTTCGTCCGGTCTGTATATTCTTCTGTCCTGATTCCAGCACCCTTCTGTCTCCCATATTACTGTGGGGTGGTTTCTCTCCAAGGGTGGATTGTCCTCCCTGCAGGGTTTTTTTCAGTTAAACTAGGTGCTGTAGAGGGAATAGACTTTCTTGCCGGATGTACTGCTGTTTTGCTATGGCGCATTATCTGTTTGCCTTTTCTGCTTGTTTCTTACCTATTTGGTTCTGGAGCATGTTTTAGAGCTGGCTATGAACTAGAGTCTGAGGGGGTTGCCCCTCCCTCCTGCCGTGAGCTGAAGCTTTGATTGGCCCTGTCTAGGAGAAGGAGGTTGAGACAACCCGGCATCCTTTGCAGATACAACCCATACCTCTGAGGAAAATGACCTTTCAGGTAAGTGCCAACGATTCATTTGTCACTCAAGCATGTCAAGAAGTGGTGTGGCTGCACAAGCTACTGTTGGATTTCAACATAGATGAACCAAAACCCACTGAGATATTCGAGGATAATCAAAGCTGCATCCAGATCTCACAAATGGAGAAAATTAAATGTAGAATAAAACACACTGTAACAAAATATCATTATGTGTGGGATGCACATGAAAAGGGACTTGTAAAATTGATGTATTTTCCAAGTGAACAAATGGTAGCAGATGTGCTAACTAAGCCATTGCCCAGGGATCGTTTCAAAACCTTGAGAAAGAAGTTGGGACTTATAGACAGCAACATGAGCTGATGAGAAGGAGTGTTGGAGCTAGGACTCTAGCAGCATCAGCTCTCAGCTGCAATGTCTCATAGTGACGGGTGGGGGGATTGGGGGTCATGGATAAAAGTGCTGGGCTCCTCCCCTCTTTGTTCTTCCAGTGCAAGTCTACATTTTGTCTCTCCAGCGATGGCTGTTTGTTTTGGTCTCTCTCTTCAGCCATGAGCTACAGCTGAAATTAAGCTGCAGGCCTTTTCACATTCATTTGTAACCTTTTCTTTAAATAAATCCTTGTAGTTCTTCAATACTAAAGAACTGTCTTAAGACCTCTTGCTTTGCTGCTTCCACCAAAATGGTTTTGCTTTGCTATTTGGAGACTGAACTGCCATTCTTCCCCCTACATCATCCCACTCATCCACTCCAGGACCCCAACTCACAGCATGAGATGAGAACTCAATACTGGTAGAACACAACACAGTTGTTTCAGTGCACAGCACTCAGTTTATTTATTTGACATATTTCTATACCACCCAAAACTTACATCTCTAGGTAGTTTACAATAAAACAATACAAACAAAACAAAATAAAAAGATTAAAAAAACATTACAATAATTTAAAATTTAGAACAATGTTAAAAATTATTAAAACAGTATCTAATTAAAAGCCTGGGTGAACAGATGTGTCTTAAATGCCCTTTTAAATGTTGTCAGAGATGGAGAGGCTCTTATTTCAACAGGGAGTGCATTCCAAAGCTTCGCAGCAGCCTGGGGCTGTGGGGGACCAGACTTCCACCCTGAAATCTGGTGGGGGAGGTGGGGGAATGAATGGCACCTCTGTCCACTGGCTTATCACCCTCCGACTGCAGGGCCCTTACTCCTTGTGTAAGCATCAGGCTGGCTGCAGATCCAATTTCTTCTTACGGAGCAATGCAAAGACATGGCAAAGCCAGTGCTCAGATATGCACAGTCTCCATTTTCTCCTTTCAGCTCCAATCTACAACAAAAGCACCAAGATAACAGTCAAATCAAGTCAGGTTGAACATTGTCTATTTCAAGAGAAAGGAAGGCATTCAAAGCCACATAGCTCAGAGCAAAAATGTACTGCACAAAAATGTACTCCAGGATCTTTCGTTAAATGGGTAAAGAGCTCTGCCTTCTGTTATTTAATTTCTAGAGCAGGGTTAAAGTAAAATAAAGTTGTGCTCTCAAGTCGGTGTTGACTCCTGGTAGGGATATGCACGGAACCGCGGAGCTGCGGTCCGGCACTGGGGTGGGGGGTTCCAAATAACGGCGGGGGGGGCCTTTACTCACCCTCCCAAGAACGGCGCCGTATTTATGTGAGTAAGCGAGCGGCATACCTCCCTGCCGCCCGCTTCATTCCCCCTCTGGGCGTTCCCTCCGTTCAAATTCTGAATCGGGCGGCAGGGTATCTCCCAGTCCCTGCCGCCCTATTTAATGCCCCCGCTCGGCTGGCGGCCGCCCCATTCAAGCCTTCAAGACCCCTGCCGGCCCGGCCCTTCCCGGCCCTTCCCTTCCCTTCCCTTCCCATCGCAAGGGGGACGAGCGGCAGAAATCCCTGCCTTCTCCCTTGCCGGCTGCGCTGCAAATGGCTTCTAAGAAGCCTTTTTCGCGCATGCGTGCAAAAGAAGCCTTTTTTGCGCATGTGCGAAAAAGGCTTCTTAGAAGCCATTTGCAGCGCAGCCGGCAAGGGGGAAGGCAGGGAGTTCTGCCGCTCGTCCCCCTTGCGATGGGAAGGGAAGGGAAGGGCCGGGAAGGGCCGGGCTGGCAGGGGTCTTGAAGGCTTGAATGGGGCAGCCACCAGCCGAGCGGGGGCATTAAAGAGGGCGGCAGGGACTGAACGGAGGGAACGCCGAGAGGGGGAATGAAGCGGGCGGCAGGGAGGTATGCCACCCGCTTATTCACATAAATACGGCGCCGTTCTTGGGAGGGTGAGTAAAGCCCCCCCCGTACTCCTGTGGACCCCCCCACCCGAACCAAAACCACCCCGTGTCCGGACCGGTCTGGAGGCCTTTAGAATGGCCTCCGAACCGGTCCGTGCACATGACTAACTCCTGGCGACCACAGAGCCATGTGGTTTTCTTTGGTAGAATACAGGAGGGGTTTACCATTGCTGATCTCCCGTGCAGTGTGAGATGATGCCTTTCAGCACCTTCCTATATTGCTGCTGCCTGATATAGGTGTTTCCCATATACCAGCGGGGATTTGAACCAGCAACCTCCTGCTCACTAGGCAAGTCATTTCACCGCTGCGCCATTATGCTGCATCAAACTAGCATCAGTCATGCCATTTACATTGCCAAGACCACAGACATGAATCTAATCCATTCCTTCACACACAGCACTATTCCATTGTTTATTCCAAGCGCTTCCCCCAGGCTTCAATCCAATTTTCCCTAATTCCATTTTCTTTCAATGCATTACTTGTAAACATTGGTTTAAATCCCTATGGCAGAGCTCCTTACAACTTCTTCTAGAGGGCTTCCTGAGCAAGCTAGAAGAGCAAGGTGAGTTCATGTGATTCGAAAATCTATCCACTGATATCAGCAATTGTGACAGAATGCCAGATCTATCTCAGACTAACGAATTGCCAGTCTACACCTACTTTGCATTTGTTATTACCATCCCAGAGCCCTGACACTGAGAAGAACAAGAACTCACATGTTGTTGAATTCTGTCCCATCTGCCCATTTCCAGGTTTGGTGAGGGTCCTTCCGGAGTCCAAACCAGTGACCAATATTGCCCATGTAGCGCAGCATGAACACCTTAGGTGAACACAAAGACAGGTTTAGAACAGTGCTTTCAAATGAGTTTATTTTCTGTCCCCCTGTACTCTAGCTATGCTTACTACAAATTGTTTAAGTAGCACTCAGAAGTCTTAAAATCAACATTAGAGACAGGGGTGGGATTAGAGACAGGGGTGGGTAAAGGACTGAGCTTCATGTATTGCAGGTGGCTGTGAGAAATGTCAGTGGGAAGTGAGGTGCAAGAAAGGAAAAACTTTGCTGAAGGAGAATGAGGAGGAGTAGGGGTAGGGGTAAGCTGGTGAGTATGCATCCACCAGGATATTGACTGTCTGATAGTCTGTGGCAAGTGAAAGTGGAGGGATTGAGAGTCCCTCTGTGGATCGAAGTTGTGGAGGAACCAGTGTTGGAGGGTGTGGGATCATAGATGCATGTGAAAAATGACATACATCATGGAGACCGTGTAGCCTAGTAGCTGTTGGATCATCCTGGCCATGTGATAGCCTCCTGAGGCCACTCTCATGGCTAGTGAGGTGAGGTCGTGGATTCTTCTGTGTATATTTTGGCATTGGTGGAATGGAACAGAAGGCATATCAGCTCTATGCATCTGGAAGGGATAAGGTGGGACTTTGTGTGGTTGATTTGAAGACCCAAGTGACTTAGCAGATCTATAGTAGTTGCAATGGCAATCATTGTGATGTGTGGGGTACATCCTACATTCAGCCATTCATTCAGCCTTTCATCTATAGGAAGATTTGGATGCCCTTTTGTTGGAGGAAGGCTACCACGGGAGCCATGAACTTGGTAAACACCCTGGGGGCAGAAGCTAGGTCAAAAGGTAGGAACTTGAACTGATAAGTTTCCATCCCAATCTTGAGATAGAGGTATTTTAGATGTTGGGGGCCATATGGTGAGTGGTGATATGCGTCTTTCAAGTCTAAAGAGGTGAACCATGTTCCTTTCTGGAGAAGAGCAAGGATGAACAGGATTGTGATCATACTGTTATGATCAGTTGGGCCGGTCCGCTTGATGAATCAGCTAGAACTGGTTCAAAGCAGTTTGCCTGCGAACTGGTCTGGTTCATGGCAGTCCGGTTCATGATCGAACCGGTTCTGCACATCCCTATCATGGGTGAACTTGAGGATGCAGCTTGGGAGTGTCCAGGACTCTCTTCTGTGGAGCATTGCCTAGTGGTGGGGATGGAAGACGCTTGTGACAACCATAGTGCTTGCTTTCACAACCACGAGCATAATTTAGAGGCTCTGTTTTTGCACACCTGTTTAGTAAATTTTAGACAGTGTGTGCACCTGTCCACGATATGTGCCTCACCAAGGCAAAACAGGCAGAGGTTATGTCCATCTGTTGAGGGTAGCTTGGCCCTGCATCTTGTACACTGAAGGTAACCTTACTGGCCATATGCCAAAGAATGCCAATTCCTCGTCCTTCCCGATCCCTTCGGGGGTTGGGGAGGGGTTGGGTGTGTGAAAAATAATGCAAAACATAGAAAGGAAGAGCATATGAAACTAAAAGAGAGTAAGACAGAAATTTAATAAGAAGGTATAACCAAAAAAACACCCTTTAAAAATATATCTAGAAGTTTGGAGCATTCCTAACTGAAGTTGATGTTTTGGCGGATGAAGAAAGACTGAAAGAGGGAAAGCCGATGCAGGTACATACCACTGGAGGGGGCGGGGTTCCTGCCAAAAAACCTCAAGAAAAATAGAAGTTTTGAAAATTCCCAATGTGGTCTCTGTGTGACCAATTATTAAGGGGGTCACCTGTAATTAGGAGTATTGCTTTGGATAGGCTAATACAAGTCCCAAAAAGAAAACAGATCCAGGACACCAGCTGAATTTAGTTCATCAGTTTATTGTTACACCCTAAGTATTAGCTAAACTATAGTTCATTCACTCACACATGCAAACTTACCAGCCCCACTTAAAGGTGATCAGTCTTTAATGGGGTGTTGGGAGAAGCTGGGGGCCCCACGATCTTTGGTGCTTCTCAGATAAAACATCTGTTGATGCCAGACTTAAAAGGGTTGCCTGTCTTTGAAGTTGTTTGCTGTTCCATGTTTACATCCTTCTGATCCCAGGATCGACCTTAGTCCTTGTTTTCCAAGCAACTCCTTTTCTCCTGTCTTTGGCATTTTATCCAGTTTTCTCTGGTCGTTTTGGGCATTTCTTCCCAACATTTTACCATGTTTTGGGGGACTGGTATGTCCTTTGCTTACTCATGCACTCTTTCAGACACACACAGAGATTTTCTTTTATCATTTGTTTAACCAGAAGTAAATCATTCTATTAGGTTTGCTAACAATCCTTGAAGTAGGAGCAATTCCCCTCATCAACATCAATACTTCACTCACCCCTGCTAACTGGGCAAAGAGGCACCTTTTACTGTGGTGATTCTCTTTATTTAGCAGGGGGAGAGTAACTGGCCCTATTCACCCCCAGCACAGTACTTCCAGTGACTGTTGCTGGTGTGTGTCTTATGTTTCTTTTTAGAATGTGAGCCCTTTGGGGACAGGGAGCCATCTTATTTGTTATTTCTCTTTGTAAACCGCCCTGAGCCATTTTTGGAAGGGCGGTATAGAAATCGAATTATTATTATTATTATTATTATTATTATTATTATACTACACGCAGGCTATAGAACTATGATATAAACAATCACTTTTAATCAAATAATTATACTAGCTATATTACATGTCATCTGCGCAGGCGCAAAGCCCATTCATGTACAGAACAGAGACCATGATGAAGAACCTATGCAAATCCTTGCAGCCCAGATTGCTCAAAGCAGGGTAAACCAGCTTTTGTACCCTGATTTTAATCAAGGTAAGAGGAGAGGAGAGCTTTCATGCCTTGCTTTTCTGACCATATGGATCGACTCACCTCTTCTATCCAACCATCAGGATCCAGCAGGTATGGAAATAATAGAGTGTTGTGGCTACAGGGGCTGCCATCCATGGATGTGCCACTCTGCAGAGCATACTCTGTGATCCTATGGATGTAGCCACCTCCGCAGGGTTGGGTCTGCCTTTTGTTCCTTTATGTCCAATCAGAGAGCAGCTGCTGATGTCATGAGGATTTCTAATCTGCTGGCAGTGTAAAGCATGCTGGGAAGGCATGGAGGCCTCAAAGGACTTTATGCTCCCAATTTTAACAATGGACATTGTGTCTGTCTTAATTATGTGCTTTTTGGGTTTGTTGACAGAACCAAAGTTCTGCTTGTGTGCTACTAATGCGGTAAGAATCTTCAGCCCATGCGAAACAGCTGTGTGATGTGAACAGGCCTAGTAAGTCAGAAGAGGACAAAAACGCTGTTGGATGCAAGGTGTATGGTATAGCATAATAGAAGCACAGAAATGAGGATGAAAGAGAATTCTTAAAGCAAGCCTCAAAGTGTGCATGGGGGCTGAGAAATACACCACATCCACCTATACTGAGCACAATGATGCATATTGAAATTTGATTAGTACAGATGGCAAATTCAATTATACTGTGACATTATTCGCTCCCTCTAGTTCTCCCAAATAAAGCAAGAGACAAAGTTCCCAAGCACTTATAGTATGTGTGAAAGTATGTGAAGTACAAAAAACCCCAATGGCAAATAGCTTAGAAGTCCAGAGACAAAAGGGGAGAAAAGAGTGGAGAATAGGGAGGGGTGACAACAAATGGTACAACTAGTTCCTCCTATACCTTGGCAGTTGTTTTCCCACAATCCCAGAGGACTCAAATGCTTTCTTTTTACCAAACATCCATTCTGCACTAGTCTGGATTGTCTAGGCCTGATGCATCCCTCAGTGCTCAGTCTTGCTTCAGAACTGCTTAGTGCTCTGTTCCTTTAAGACCTAGTGGCCCTTATACCTTGACTGCTTATTCTGGCATCTTCAGCAGCTATACCAGGGCGCTTTCCAGATTAGACCCTGCAAT
This sequence comes from Hemicordylus capensis, assembly GCF_027244095.1. Taxonomy (NCBI): domain Eukaryota; kingdom Metazoa; phylum Chordata; class Lepidosauria; order Squamata; family Cordylidae; genus Hemicordylus; species Hemicordylus capensis. Next base: position 259,970,608 of record NC_069658.1, on the reverse strand, counting down.
GGGGTCCCAATGTATCTCTGAAGTGTGCTTCCGCACTTCCTGTGTTGTGACACTGCAGTCCCTACGCGCTGCTGACAGTAGGGTGCCATTCACAGTTCCAATGCCTTGTTTTGGATTTAATCACTGCAATGTATTGCTAAAACGTAGGTCTGGCATAAAAAGGTCACTGTATTTTCCGGTTGTTAGTTTTTGCGAGATTGCTCCCCCTGCTGGGGGCTTTGCTATTTATGTTTTGAATGCGATTTGCCCGAACTGAAGCATTTTGCCACTGTTGAGCAGGTAATCTGGAAAGTGCCCAGGTAAATGCCACATTCAGCTGGTTTGAACATGGAACCATTTGCTCTACTTTGCAAAATCCAAATCTCAGGCCCCTTGCCTTTCCACAGTCTCAGCCAATTTTTGTTGAGCCCGTCTGCCCTCTACTGGTCATGGCTAAAACTGGCACTGTTATGGTTGCCTTAGTTAAAATTGTTGCTACCTGCTCTTTGTTGCAACAATGCAACATAGGACTAGCAAATGCTATATCCAGGACTAGTAAATGAGTATTTTTACAACCCCTGTCTCAAGCAGCAGCTCAGATTCAGAGCCTGAGGAGGAAGGGCTAGCTAGACCAGTACTGGACCCAGGCCCAGGCCCTGACATTGAGCTGGAGATGGGGCAAATCAGCCTGGAGCCCCAGGAACAAGAACACCCAGTTTGAAACCCTTAAGCCTGACTTCCTTGAAAAACCAGCCCCTTTCTTACCACCACCACCCCACACACACACTCCCTATGATGATGAGTGCATCAGCAGTGGCAGCAAACCAGGAGGCATTTGATGGGAAGGAGGAGCATAAGACTCTGGACTCTTTAAGACTCTTCTCTCTCCAGAAAGTCAGACCAGAGACTGAGTGAGAAGGAGTCTCTAGGCCTCAGGACATTTAATTTAGGGCTTCAACAGAACCCTGGATCCCATCAAAGCAAGGTGCTCACTCAGAGCTCTGTGGTCCTGCACCTCCATCCTGGCCTTTCCATTTGTGCCGACAGTTCTTGGAACCCCCATCCTCAGAGAAAGGACAGGACAAGTACAACCACATATACATCCAGACTAAGCTGAAGCCCAGGGCAGGAGGGGCCATCATCACCCTGGGCCCAATGCTGAATTAAGGCCCTGCACTGCAGCCTGCTGCACTGTGCATAGCAGAGAGTTGGTTCTCTCATATTTAGCAGGAGAGAAGACTAGTTCTTATGCAGCCTAGCATAGCATCCTTCCCAGGAGCTGTTGTGTGTACCTTGTGTTTCTTTTTAGACTGTGAGCCCTTTGGGGACAGCAAACCATCTTTTTCCTCTTTCTGTAAAAACAGCTTTGAGAACTTTTTGTTTGTTTGTTTAAAAAGCAGTATATTTATTTATTTTATATTAATAATAAATAAAAAGCAGTATATTTATTACTATTTATTTATTTCATTATCATCATTATCACCTCAGGGGCTGTTGTCATTTTCTTCTTTTGTGGAGAATGAGATGGGGAAAGTTCCTAAAACTGTGTATTCTCTTAATAGCGTAAAGCTGTCTTGCTGGATGGGAAGAAGTCATAATGCTTCTTTCCTGGGTGGTAAAAAGCCATAATTAAGCCAGCAGTGGTAGCAGCAGGAGGTCTCTCTTCCCTCATTCTCACTAGGTCTCCTTCCCATGCTTGGAGGAAAGGAGACACAGTGGAAGCGAAGAAGGAGATACCACTTGCTGCTGCTGCTGCTGCCGCCGCCACTGGCTACCAAGGCAGTGTGGAGAAGCCCAGCAGCCTCCCATGTGATGGCAACCTGTTCTCCAAAGAGCTGCATCGGCTTGGGAAGTGGGGGGTGGTGTGGTGTTAGCAACAGGGTTCTCTTGACGCCAGTCTGGGGTGGGATGAGGCGGGTGTGGGAAAGAGGCATTTCGTCTGTCATCCTCAGGTGTGAAGCCAACATGAACTACCCAGGTAGGAGGCAAGGGGACACAGGGTGACAGGAGCACATTCTGCCTCCCCCCAAGAGGCCCCCCAAAGGCATGCCTGAAGTGATTGCCTCAGTTCACCTTACGGGGAAGCCATTACTGGCCTGGAAGAAGAGACTGGAATAATATGGCAACAGGAGTCTTGCAGCAGTATAATTGCCTGTAACATTATTAGTTTAAAACATTACTTTAATAAGTATTTCACTCATTCTGATAGATAGATAGATAGATAGATAGATAGATAAACTTTATTACGATGGTAGATCAGACAGTACAACAAAAATCATTACATAAGACTAGAGCATATAATACAAACAATGTAGCAAAACCTAGCCATATTGAAAGTGATCTCTTTACAAAAGTTAGATCATTCATTCTGAAAAATAAAATTATTGAAATTTTTCCACTGGAAAAATCAGGAAAATTCCTCCCCCTGTTTCCCATCCATTTGCTGTGGGGCTCATCTGTACTACAGTATCAGATTCAGGGGGTCATTCAAAAATAGGCAGCTATCTGATATCACCAGAACTTGCGTATTGATTTTAAGGTGCTTCCAAGCTGGCAACCCTACCAAGTTGGCAACCCTACCAGTTCTCCAATTTTGGAGGATTGGTGCCTGCAACATGTTTTGGTGGGATTGTCACCCAGGGTTCAATAAATTGGTTAAAATAATGTTCTTTAGTTTATTTTTCATGGGGTTTTTTTAGGGGTGGGAGCTTGAGAACAGGGGTATAGCTATAATTGAGCTGATGAGTTCAAAGAACCTGGGCCCCCAGCTCCTGAGGGCCCCCAGATCCACCCCTCCCTATTTTCTTCATTATCTCCCTCATTCTGAGGGGCCGCCAGGGAGAGGGCCCCCCTCTCCCCTAGTTACGCCCCTGCTTGAGAAAAATGCAAAAGTTTAGAAATTCAGTGCTTTTTAGCTTGAATCTATAGTTCTTAAATCTAAAGAGAGAGGTCTGAAGGGAGTGGTTTCAGACTCTTGAGTGGTAAGAGTCATGCTTCTTCACCAATCAATGGGCTGTGGGGGAGGGACACAGATGTCTTTATTATCCTTGTGCATTAGATCTCCTGCCTGCCTGCCTGAAGCCAAGCTCCAACCAACCACCAACACCACTACATATCACCACCAACACTCTCTTCCTGCTTGGGCTGTGATGGCCAACTCTGAGTGCTCTCCAACACAGGTTGCTCTGCTCTGCACAATTCCAGCACTCCATGGCCAGCCAGCCTTTCCTAAAATGTCAAAGGTTGCACTGAAAAGTGGGGAGGTGCTCCATGCACTGCCCATTTTTGGCATCTTTTTCTTCAACAGTTTTCCAAATGATTTCAAATACATCCAACATCACCAGAGCCCATAGAATCCAAATCTGACATTGTCAAAGTTGGATTGGTTGGCTCCAAATCTGAATCTGAATTTTCTGAATGTGCACAGGCCTGTTATATACTTATAAATAAAAATAATGGCTGTGTGTCACCTGCCCCAATCTGCTTCTATGTATCTATCTATCTATTGTGCCATTTATTCTACAAGCATGTTTTCTCAAGTTTTTGAAAAAGACTTGTGGGCCTTTAATAACTATGCATAGAGGAGAATTTTAGCAGCTGCAATTCCTGCAGCAGTAGGACCCAATATACTGCAGCTGCCGAAATTCCCCCTTCTAGGTAATTGCTGGAGGCACAAGAGTTCTGCCTTCTATTCAAGAGTCTGTTGCATTTTGTCATCCTACTCCAATCCCAGCCTGCTTCACATGTACTGCCACTGGATGTGGTGATGGACACCAATTTAGATGGTTTTTAAAGTGGATTAGACAAATTCATGGAAGAAAGGGCTACCAACAACTACTAACCTTGATAGCTGTATATTTCCATCAGAATCATAGGAGGCATATCGCTAAACCCCAGGTGCTAGGGAACATCAGCAATAGGGGGCGGTTGCCCAGAATTCCCTACATGCAGATTTCCTAGATGCACCTGGCTGGTCACTGCACGAAGCAGGATGCTGGACTAGATGGATCTTTGGTCTGATCCAGCAGGACTTTTCCTATGTTCTTATGTCACGGTTAACCATAGAACATTCCTGTCTCTCATCACTTTCCTTAAATCCTGCATTTCAATATCTTCACCCAACCTTTGTGAAAAGCTGTCAACCCAAACAGTGGTCCAGCAGTCAAGAAGGAGAGTTTGTTCACATCGGGTTATGATAATGCAAGTAACATCAAGTTACATCATTGTGCTTCTTTCAGGGCAGTGGTGGCCCGGGAACACGCCACTGGGGGGCGGCAGCGGGACGCACCTTTAAGAGTAAATGAATTCGGTGCTTACCTCTGCTCCCGTCACACCTGAACGCTGTTCGGCGAAGCAGCGTGCCGCCCTGCAGCCCCTACGGCGGGGAATCGCCTCTGCCACTCACCTGGCTTCCACGGAGCCGAGCCCCCGCCAGTGGCCAGGTGAGTGGCGGAGGCGATTCCCCGCCGCGGGGGCTGCTGGGCGGCATGCTGCTTCGCGAAACAGTGTTCGGGTGCAGTGGGAGCAGAGGTAAGCACCGAATTTATTTACTCTTAAAGGTGCCTCCCACAGGCCGCCACTGTTTCAGGGGTACTATAGATCTTCCTTAGCACATTAGGAAATAATTCTCTCACATACTTAGAAGTGTCACATATGTTTGACACTCTTACCTTTTCTGGCTCGCTCTGTATTACAGCCAGGGAGGAGCCACGGGAAGTGCAAAAGCTCTGTGCAGAAGTCCAGTCTCTTTCTTCCTCGGAGAAAAAGTAGCATTTCCCTTTATAGTTGATCCACCGAGAGGGGCAGGCTGTAGAGGGCACTGGAGCAGGTGTGTCAGGGCATTGTGGTGCTGAAAAGGAAAGACAAGAAAACGTTTCTTCTGTCTTAGAGCATGACCATTTGTGAGGACCAAAGGCAAGCATCTACAGATTCATTTGCCAGCTCACCAGTGGCGAGTGCCCACAGCCCTCTGGTGAGCAGGACACCAAACACCACACAACTCTCCTCACCAGAGGTCTCATTTTCACTCCCAATTCCGAGAAAATAAACAGCAGTAGGAAAGGGCTCCCAAGGTTTCTTACCATCTCTATATCCCAGTGCAAATGAAAGAAAATCCACTTCTCTCCTAACCCCTCTGCCTGTGTGCTAGAAAAGGATCTGAGGGGAAAGAGGGGATTGGTGGTGACCACAGATAATGGCTGGCTAGCCTAGTGAGCTAAGCCTAAATGGGTGGATCTCTGAACAAGAGGTATCAAATGGACCCTCTTACCAATCCCATTACTAAATAATAATACTAACAACAACAACAATAATAATGGGATATTAATAATATCTAATAATATAATATTGTTATATTATATTATAATAGAGCTCTTCTCACAATCAGTGAGAAGAGCTCACGGGCTGTCTGTGGGGAAGGAGGGTTTTTTTTTGTTTTTTGTTTTACACATTTTATATCCTGCTCTTCCTCCAAGGAGCCCAGAGCGGTGTACTACATACTTGAGTTTCTCTTTCACAACAACCCTGTGAAGTAGGTTAGGCTGAGAGAGAGAAGTGACTGGCCCAGTCACCCAGGAAGTCTCATGGCTGAATGGGAATTTGAACTCGGGTCTCCTCGGTCCTAGTCCAAAACGCTAACCACTACACCACGCTGGCTCGTTAATCTTTCCTTTCCCGCAGACGATCTTCCACCAGTCCCTGCATGGGCAGATCGCCTGCCCAGATGTGCGGTGGCTCTCCTGCAGCTCATCCGGCAGCATTAGGGGTTGGGGCACCAGGACACACTGCCCTGCCTCCTGGAGCCCCAATAATGCACCACATGAGTGCGGGGTGCATTACTGGGATCCCCCTCGCTCCCCAAGTGTGCCTGCCGTGGCTGCAAGCAGCCGCGGCAGACACACGATCACAAAATGAGGTCAAGGGCATGCTTGCTCCCTTAACCTCATTTAAGCAGTAGGATACTTAGGTGGGTTTGCCACTGTGTAGCCACTGGGACCAGGCCCGATCCTGGTGGTTCACATGAGCGTGCAAAATCGGGCTGGGATCCCTTGGCCCAATTTTGCATGCTCGTGTGAATAGCCTCAGTATCTAAAGCAGTGATTCTCAAACTTGGGTCCTCAGGTGTTATTGGACTTCAACTTCCATAATCCCCAACCAAAGACCACTGAGGCTGGGGATTATGGGAGTTGAAGTCCAATAACACCTGAGGACCCAAGTTTGAGAATCCCTGATCTAAAGCATCCCCAAGATGTCTGCCTAATCTTTTCATGAAAAACTACAAGGAAAGGAGTTCCAGAACCTCCTAAGCAGCTTATTCTGTAGCTGAACTGGGCTGCCTCAAAAGGAACATTCACAGGGATGGAACCAGCATGTAAACAAGACCTCCAAATGTGGAACCAGCAAATATGACCCAATTGTTTCTAGACTATGAAAAATGTTACTAGGCTAGTTTAAGGCCTACAGAGATGAATGTTAGTGAACTCAACCATTTAACAGAAGAATAAAGGCAGATCTGCCTTTCTTCCCGAATTGGATGGGAGGAAACCACAGGAAAGTAGCTCTCACGCTGGCTTCAAAAGTCAAACAGGTGAAACCCAAGAGAGGTGAACGTGTGGCAACATCACTGGCTTCACTGACCTAGAACCACGCACTTACTTCGTCCATGCAGGCACACAGTGATGATGATGACAATGATTAGCATTAAGATGTCCATGACAAGGATTTTACAGCAATGGTTGAAGCGATTCCCTGAAAGGAAATAAGACATACAAATAATGCTGGAATGGATGCCCAGTGAAAGGCAAGGAGTGGATGTATCTCATTGGTTCCCCCCCCCCCCCAGCCCACAGTCTGACCACATGAACAAAAACACCAAATCAAAATCTTCATGATGGTGATGTCAGTTATTAATGCCAGGGCCAGGTTAAAATGTATTCATTTGTTTATTTGTCCTATTTATTTTATTATTTTATTTTTTTACATTTCTATCCCGCTTTTCCTGCAAGGAGCCAGAGTGGTGTACATGGTTATGTTTATCCTCACAACAACCTTGTGAGGTAGGTTAGGATGAGACATACATGACTGGCCCAGAGTCACCCAGTGAGTTTTATGGTTGAATGGGGATTTGAACTCGGGTCTTCCCAGCCCTAGTCCAACACTCTAACCACTATGCTATGCTGACCCCCAGGTGGTGTACACTGTTCAAAAACACAGCGACAGTAAAAACAGAATAAAAACAATTAAAATGGTTTTTAAAATGCTTTTAACTAAAAGCCTGAGAAAACAGGTGCATCTTAAGGGTCTTTTTAAAGGCAACCAGAGATGAAGAAGCTCTTACTTTGACAGGGAGCACATTCTAAAGCTCTGGGGCAGCCATAGACAAGGCCCAGTCCATCTGTCATGGAGGCCAGCTGAGAGGTGGAGGCAGGACACCCTCCCCATGGGAGGATGGGTTGGCTGCCACCAGTTCTCTCAAGATGCTGGGAGCTGGCAGCAGGTACGTTCAGCTTCTTTAAAAGTTATGTCCTGCTGCCCTCACTGCCCCCGCTCCCCAGAGAAGGCCTCACTGACCTTTGTTGGTCAATGGAGTTCTGTAACAGGGCAAGCACAGTTGCATGACAGGATGCCCATGGGGAATAATGTGTGTCTGTTTTTGTTGGAGATGAACTTCCAGTGCATCGACCTTTTGCACCAACTGTCCTAACGACCACTAGGGGCATTGGGAGTAGAGACAGTGAGTCAGGGTCTCCCTATCTGTCCCGCGCCTTGCTTGGGTGACACACCCTAGCTCAGGAAGGCAGCAGGTGTAAGCCTGCTCCCTCCCCTTCACCGCCAACCCCCCAAGGGGGCCTGGATCCTTCTAGGTTTTGCACACCCCGGACAGCGCAGGCCAAGGGTTTGCGAAGTCCTGAAGCCGGTTTCATGGCGAATCATCTTCTCTGGGCTGCACAAACCACAAGGGAGCAATTGACCAATCACCCATTCAACTATCCAAGGGTGGTCACCAGGGGCGGAGCCACCATTGGGCCAACGGGTTCAAAGAACCCGGGCCGCTGACCAATCAGGAGCCGTGAGAGCGGCCCCGACATGCCCCCCACATCTGACATCAGACGTGGGGGTGGTAGTTTAGCTTCCGAGCGGGGGCCGCGCGGCCCCTTTGGGAGCTAAACTAAGGCTGGTGCTGCATTCACAGCGCCAGCCAGGAGCAGCTCTTCCCTGCAAAGGCAGGGAAGAGTCGCTCCTGGCTGTGTGCTGAGAACGCAGCGCCAGCCTAACTAGCTCCTGAAGGGGCCGCGCGGTCCCTTCAGGAGCTCAGACTGGTGCTGCGTTCGCAACGCAGCCCAGAAGCGGCTCTTCACTGCAGAGAAGAGCTGCTCCTGGGATGCGTTGCAAACACAGCACCAGCCTTTGTCTAACTGCTGAAGGGACCAAGCAGCCCCTTCAGTAGTTAAGCTGCTTCTCCCGAACGGAGCCTCAAGGCTCCGTTAGGGAGCCAGACCACGTCCCCTGTGTCTGACGTCAGACGCAGGGGTGGGGCTATCTGGGCGCCCGCTGCAGCCGCACACGGGCTGCCGGTGGGCTAGCTACGCCCCTGGCCTCCGCCTCTGCTTGAGGCCGAGGACCGCACAACAGCTAGCCGCCAATGAAGAGGAGCTGCTGCCAAGAGCTCCTCTTCGCTCAGAATCCTCCGCTGGACTGAGAATGAAACTGGGGCAGGGAGCCACCGAAGCTGCCCCGAAGCCCTGCCCCTGCAGCCCGTGGCCAAATAGGATTCTTCTTGGGCCTCGTGCAGGGGCTGGGACAACTGGCCCTCCCCACAGCATGAGGCAAGGACAGGGGCATTCACACAGAAATGTGTATATGTGAATAGGGATGTGCACAAACCAAGATTCGTGCACTGGTGCGGCACCATGGGGAGGGGAGCAGGGAGTAGGATCTTTTAAAAGAGGAGAGCTTGCTGCTGCTGCTGCTGCTGCTGCTGGGGCAGCACTTGTCCCAGTACCCACGTACAGCACCAGCGAGCACATGGCATCCATGCATACGCAGGTGCCATGTGCATGCTGGCACCATGCACGGGTACTTGAAACAAGCACTACCGCTGCAGGAAGCTGCATGTGGCAATGGAGATCAGGTAAGGACCTGCTCTCCTTTTAAAAAAGACTCTGTTCCCCTCCTCATGGTGCCGAACCAGTGCATGAACCTGTTTGTGCACATTCCTATATATGACTAGACAGCTAACATCTGAATAGGGTTATAGAGTTAGCTGAAACTGGGAGTGCAGCCTGAGAGGAGGGTGCCCAAGCTGCTCTCTGGAGGATCTATCTGGTAGGATTTCCTGTTCACTTTACCCTGTATGTTTAAAGAGCACATATTACAAAGGGTGTCATACATGCTGCCACTTTCTGCAAAACAGTAGATCGCCCTTATACCAGGAGTGGCCAACCAAAGGCTCTCCAGGCTGCTGTTGGATTACACCTCCCATCTTCCCCAGCCTGAAAAATTGTGCCTGGGATGATGGGAGTTGTAGTCCAACAACAGCTGAAGAGAGCCTCAGGTTGGTCACTCCTGCCCTATACTCCTGCTTGTGCTCTAGCTTTGTGGCTGGTTCTGTCTCCAGGGCTTTTAAAAAAACAGATACTGAGGAGATTCTCATGATCAGCAAAAAGCGGGCTAAGGGAGCCTAGCCCACTTTTTGCAGATCGTCTGCTGCCACAGCAGCCGCATAGCTCCCGGCAGCAAACTCTCCTAATTCCCCCTCCCCTTAGCTGAGATTAACGGAGCGAGCACTCCGTTAACCCTGTCTTTTTTTATCATGTGTTGCCATGGCACAGCTCTGTGCCGTGGCAACACATGAGGAGACCCCCAGCGGGAGGCTAAAACAAGCCTCCCGACCCTGGGGGTCTCTCCAGGATGCCCCGTTCACACGGGGCATCCTGGAACTTCCAGGGGCCGCGCTGGCCCCGATCCCCACAGCCTCTGCCAGCTCCGTGACAGAGCCAGCTGTCGTGATCGACCACCCTGGACTTTCTGAGGATCATCTGCAAACCCTTTGAAGGTGGGTCTCACCAATTGTGAGAGTCACCTCACTATCTTATGATGTTAGGGGAGGCTTGTTTTTGAGCTTACTGTGGTGCATGGGAGGAGCTTCACTTCCTTGCCCTCCTCACCATGTTACTCGTTTTGCTCAGCTTCTTACCTGTTTCTTAGTTCTATGTCTCATTTCTTATGTTCAGAGGTGGGGAAACCATGCAAAGTGGATCAGCTCCTCTCTCAGAAAAGCCAAAGCAGGTGTGAAATATGTGTGGTTTTAGGAATGATGGGGAGAAGTCTGTAAGAAGGATGATCATCCATTCTTAGTAACAGTACTACTTAGAACAGACCTCAAGAAAATATGCTGAGTCATCAACTACTATTACCATACATCGTAATGCAATCAATATAATATCCATGTACAAAGGCAGAATACCTCCAAATAATTAGAGATGATATTTTTTTAATTAACTGGATTTTTTAATTGCTTCAATTCCAATTGTTCATGTGTTTAACTTTTGGTTACAGCTGCCACTTAAAAAAAACACACAATTTGGTTGATATAAATCAATCAGTATTGATTTATACTAACTCACTTACCTCTTCAAATTCAATTAATGACAGTCTGTCAAATATACAGATTAAAGCTTCATTCTTCTATATAAAGGAAATGTGAGAAAAATGTTTGACTACTAAGTCAAACATTTGACTTAGTTTGACTACTAAGTGAAACTACTAAATATTATAAATATAATACAAGAAATGGAAAACCTATGAGGATTCACAGGCGTGAGAGCTTGAACCTCCCTTCTCCCCTGAAGCAATCATTTGGGGCTTTCCAAAGTCAACCCCCTCACCCACTCTTAAATATATTAAAATAACAATAAATAAAAGGTGATGAATCTCCACTGTAAAAAGTGCCTCAGGCAAATGTTGCATTAAAAACACATCATGCACTCTTCGAGTATGTTATTTGATAGGCTATCCTGTCTTTTCTCTCTTTCCCTCAAGCCAAGATGTAATACCCCCAGCTGAGTCAGGATCACTATCTCCAACTCAGATCCTGAGGAGGCTTCCTCAAGGGAGGAGGAGGAGGATCACACTCTAATTGGACCCCCTCCTGCAATAAGGAAGGTCCCCAGGAACCATAGCTCCTGGATATCTGGAAATTGCCTCTTTTACTGAAGCTCCTCCAGAAAAACTTGAGAACACAGGGGATCCATTACCCCACAGCGGGCCCTCTAATCCATCCCTGGAATTCCCATGAGGAACAGAGGCAATGTCAAGATTGGGCTAAGCTCAAGCATTGGCAGCAAAGTTCCTGTCTGGCAGCCCAGGGCCTGCTCTGGAAGAAGGGAGGCCAATTCAGGCAGCTGTCACAGATCTGGGCCTGTCTCAGCTACCTGAAGAGGCAGGGCTCCAGTTCCCTATATAAGCACAGGATTTTCAACCTGACCTTGGCTGGTGCATCAGCTCTACTTCATGAGTTCCTCCTAGACCCAGCTCTAAGGTTCCTGCTCTAGCTCAAGTTCTGTTCCAGCCTCCTCAGCCACTGGCCCAAACCTCTTACCTGATCAACCTGACCTCATTCCAGATCTTACTTGCCTCTCTGGCTTGGACCCTCAGCCCTGACTCTGGCCTCGGGTCTCAGCTCAGCACCTCTATTTAACACCTAACCATCTTCACACTGCCACAACGAAGTACGGACAAATTGTCCTGTACAGACTCAAGGATTTGATCAGCCTTCTGAGTGACTCACTGCCTCCGGAAATTGCATTTTTGTTAAATAATAAGACTTCAGGAAACTGAGCTACATCCTCTGTCCAACCCAATTTCCCTACAGCTGCTACTCAATTCTCCCTGTCCATTGGCTTTCCTTACAGTTTCTCTTTCTATAGCTGTTGTTGCTCCCAAGCAGGACAAAGAACTGTGATCTGCTTCATTCCGCTTCCTTCTTCTCTCTTCCTTTTTGTCACTACTGTGGGCACTTCTCTTCTCTTTCCCAAACTGAAGTCTGGTGCTGGGTCTTATTCCTGCAGTGTTCTTTGCTCCCTAGCCCTCTCTGGCCACCATTTCCCCCCAAATGTCTGCTGTTTTGCTTCCATCCTTTCCTGAATTCCATGACTCTGCAAGCACCACCATCCCCATTATTTCCCATTTCATCTCTTTTTTCATGCCATCTACCTGAGTTTCTCTCTCTTTTTTCCTGGCCTTCTTCCCCCCACCCCCCACCATTGAAGTTCAGCTTGCAAAACAAAATGAAAAGTCACCCAAGGGCATCCCATGCAACTTGCTTCTAGCCTCAAAAGCTAGTTGCTCCCTTAATGAAATTGTAAATGTAAGAATGAACTGAACTCATCGAGACATGACTCTAAATAAATATGTATAAGGTTGGGCAAGCGGTTGATAATGAATTGTTTAATCCAGGCCTACAAATAAGTATATAAAAGTGTGTATCAAAGTATAATTCAAAGTAGTTTGGTTCAGATCCCTAATAGAATATAAAGCCGGCAGGTTGCTCAGAATTGAGAAGCCTCTCAGTAACAGAGGCCAAAGTCAAAGACGGAGGCCCCTCTCAAGAATGTGGGTCAAGAAGCCCACCAGAGATAACAGGTACCAGGACCTGTCAAACACAGGCCATTAGCTAAATTCCTCAGTCAGCAGAAAGAGGATCTTGCTGGTACGAGGAGATACAATAGGGATTAAAGTTGTCAGAAAGGCCAGGTAGTAGCTCATTTTCCCAAGCTCTAGGTGGCACCTCTGGAATATGTATGTTTAATAACAAATAACATGTATTAATTGCTTTGTTGATATACTTGTATGTTTGACACCTATAAAAGCTAGCCAACTGTATGGCTTGGGCATGCAGTATTAGCCAGATGTTCTCTGACTGTGCTCGTGTCTTTCATTACATGAAATAAAAGCCTTTTTTAAAAAAACACTGCGCCCTTGTTGTTTGACTTCATTCAATCAGGCAACAAGTATAACTGTGGGAATTTAGTCTAATCCTCTTTGGTTCCTGGCAAGACGCCCCATTCTCTATCCATGTGATAGAAGGATGAACGGAAGTGGATGAATCAAACAGGAAGGCTAGATTCCAGAGGGTTTTCCCGAAGCAGGGTAGCTTTGTCCATGAGGAGAAGTGAGGCAACAGCCTCTGGCAGTGAGTGCCCCACTGCCCCAAGCCATTAACATTTGCTAAAAATCGCCCACTTGCCCATTTCTTTTGTGGGCTGGCTGCTAGGTAGCACCCATCATGCCCTACCACACAACCCACTTTTCTGTCCCTAGGAGCTACTCATGGGGGAACAATGGGTTTCCCCATTGTTCCCTATAGCTGAATGTTTCTAGTTTGTTTCCTTGAAACGGCCAGTTAGAGCACTGTTTTGATGAGACATATTGGCAATTTTGCGTTTCATTTTTAGCTTGAACCAAAATGCAAAATCAATTTCATGCACATCCCTACTTTCTCTCCCTCCTCTCCTCATTCCCAACACATCAAATCCTGCTAGAACAGCACTGAATATTAGGAGCCCCAAGTGCATGGAAAGGCTTGGCTATTAGGAACAAATTTAGAACTTTTGCAGGGGGGAGCATCCCCCCCAACCAGAGTTGACCCAGTCCATTGTGTGCCTGGGGTTGCCTTGCCTATCTCTTTCTGATGTGGGGAAGAGAAGAAGGGGATCTCCACAAACAACTAAGCAGCTTCTTGGCTGCAGTTTCAGTAAGATCCATTGACCTCACTGAAGTGAAACTAACTTCTGAGTAAACACCGATTGGATGGGCCTGGCTGCTTGTTGCTTAGTGCTTTACTGCTTGTTTATTATCATAACTTAAAAGAGCTTGTTAAGCTTGTTTGCCTCACTTAGTCAGGGCTTACTTTGCTAGCAAGTTTTTATTCTCTATTATTTGTTCATCTTGATAGTATAGGGATTGCTGTTTGGTGAGGGAAGGATTGGCAGACCAGTAAAATGGCCTCTTGGCTGGGGACCTCCAACAGGCTTGTTTGCTTGAGGGGCAGTAGTATCTGTTCAAAAACAAGAGATCTTTCCCATTGCCTGTTCACTTTTGGCATTCTTCATCTGAATAAAATTCTTATTTTATTTACTATGATTGATTGATTGATTGAGTGTGCTTACATACCACCCTATACAAAAAGTCCCTGGGTGGTTCATATATAACATTTATATCCTACCTTTCTTCAACAGCACTCAATGCAGCATATACAGGGTTCCCAGGTGGTCTTGCACCCAGGTGCTGACTAGGCCTAAGCCTACAACAAAGTTGCTGCAGCATCAAGTGTCTGCAGTTCAGATCCTGTACACATCCTGGGATTTAAATCTCATGTATATAGCAGTGTATCTCCTCTGGGCCATGACCTCTGTGTCCTTTGTGCACTTCAAAATAACTTTCAGGGAACCAGGAACATGTTGTGGAGGTAGGAAATTGGATCCCCCCCTCAGGTGCCAAAAAGTCTTGGATCATTCTGCAACTGAATAGTGGCTGCAGAGCTCTCCTGCCTTCCATGGTTAAATGCTGCTGTGCCAATAGCTGAATTATCAGGGAATTCTGAACTGGTGCTAAAGTTACCCTAGGCTGACAGAAATTTTGCCACCAGGGGAGGAAGGGAGATGCTGCTGCTTGGCAAATTGCTTCCTCATCTCCCTTTTCCTTTGGATGGATTGTTTTAAATTCTGGTATATCATGTAAATTACTGAGAGTTGTGTATTTTGGGTGGTATACAGATATACGAGGGGGTATCCAAAAGTTTTAATTATCACCATGAAATAAAAAACATACAATAGTCACTTGCAGTGGTCAAAGTTAGTTCTTCTCCATGTAGTCTCCCTGCAGAGTCACACATTTTTGCCAGCGTTTCTTCACCTGTTTCAAGCCCTCTTTGTAGAAGTCCTCCGCTTTGCTCGAAAACCACTGTTCCACTTCGAAAATGACATCCTCTCTGTCGTCAAATCGCCGACCACGAAGTGATTTCTTCATCTCGAGAAAGAGGAAAAAGTCGCTTGGCACAAGATCAGGCGAATAAGGTGGATGCTGCAAAAGTTCATAGCCTAACCGGTGGGCGGCGACAACGGATGCTTGGGCCGTATGGACGGGTGCATTGTTGGCCAGGAGACGGACGCCTTTGCTGATCATGCCACGACGTTTTTGTTTCAATGCATCACGCAGTTTCTCCAGAAGGTTGCAGTAGTAATCGCTGTTGAGGGTCTTGCCCTTCGGAAGGTAATCGGTTAAGATTACCCCGCGGCTATCCCAAAAAATGGACAGCATCACCTTCCTGGCATATTTCTGGACCTTCGCCTTCTTGGGAGGGGGGGAGGATGGATGTTTCCACTCCTTGCTCATTTCTTTGGTCTCCGGATCGTAGAGGTATACCCAGCACTCGTCCATAGTGACGAGACGAGCAAAAAAATTGTCTTCATTCCACTCCAACAGAGTCAAATTCTGTTGGGAAAAGTCATGGCGAGTTTGCTTTTGAAGAGGTGTCAACAAGCGAAGTACCCAGCGTGCAGACACCTTATTCATGTGCAGTTCCTCATGAATAATCCTCCACGCAGTTCCGTAACTTAATCCAGTCTCCGCCATCACTCTTTCCATGGTCGATCTTCTGTCGTCGAGGATAACGGCCTCCACTTTCTTCACCATGGCAAGATCATCCTTGATTGAGGGTCTACCCGCTCGTGGCTCGTCTGTCAGGGACATGTGACCACTTTGAAAGTTCCTCTTCCACCTCACAACTGTGTCATATGATGGGCTTTCATCCCCATAGACAGCTTTCATTTCGTCGTGGATTTGGCGTGCGTTGTTGCCCTTCAAATGGAGGAACTTTATGACACTTCGGGCTTCAATTTTGTTCATCATGCAGGTTCATCATCCCAGAGCGGAGGACTTCTACAAAGAGGGCTTGAAACAGGTGAAGAAACGCTGGCAAAAATGTGTGACTCTGCAGGGAGACTACATGGAGAAGAACTAACTTTGACCACTGCAAGTGACTATTGTATGTTTTTTATTTCATGGTGATAATTAAAACTTTTGGATACCCCCTCGTACAAAATAAATAAAAACTACCTGGGCCGGGCACAGAGCATCTGCGCCGCCGGCAGCCCACTTCTCCCCCACCCCTGCCTGCGTCTCCCCCCCCTCACCTGCCCCTTGCCCAGTGTTTGCTGGTTGGCGGGCTGGCCGGCCAGAAATCTGGCCCGCCATCTCCTCCTGCCTGCCAATTCCCAGCGGCTGGGCCAGCCCAGCCCACCGCCACCTCCTGCTCCCAGTGGCCGGCACATCGCTGCCTCCTGCTCCTGCCCGGGCATTGCAGAGGCCTGTGGCCTCCAAAATGGCCACTGCACTGCCGGAAGAAGGCCAAAAACCGGCCGGAGGGGGGCATAACGAAGGCCGGCGGGGGGGAGGGAGGACCTCCACAGACCCCCTGCGCTGCCTCCAGGAACTCCCCCAAGGGGGGATAAGGTTAAAAAAAATATTATTATTACTAAAAATGGTCCACAAACCCCACTCTGGACCGGACTGAGCCGAGGGGGTTTGAGGGGGTGCTGGACCGAACTGGCCTGGTTGGGTTCGAGTCTGGTCCGGACTCGAACTAAACTGAGCCAGCCGGTTCCATGTACATCCCTAAATGGTGCTACTGAACTTTGGCTGATCAATGTGGTAATGTTGGAGTAGGTACATATTGGGCTAGCAGACTGAAGTTGCATGCATTTGGGGTGCTTGGTGGGGTGAATGTGTGGCAGGAGAGGGCAAGATAGAACAGCTATGGTTGAGTATGAGGTTTAACTATAGCAGACTTGAACATGGCCTAACTGGTGCCTGGGGCAGCATGGTGAGGCCTCACCGATCCTGATTTCTGCCAATCTCCCACCCCCATTTCTCCACTTACATGGCAAAGACCATGACATATGCCAATTCCACCCCATCTCCTACCCACTCTGATCACCCCCTCACTCAAGGAACAACATTTCCAGACTCCTCCCTGATCTCCCCCACGCCCACTAATGATGTGCAGAATACCAGTTCCTCTGAACTCCCCTGACCACCAGATTTCCTGGATCCTTGATTTCTCCACATGCAACACACAGAGCACCATGCAGTAATTGGCCCCACCCGCTAATCTCCCGCTAATCTCCCCCTGATCCCCCCAATTTCTTCCTACTCACAATGTGCAGAGTGTGCCATTGACCACTTCCACCCCATATCTCTCACTGCACCCCACCCCCAACTCCAACTCTGCATCTCATTAGCAGGCCAGCTCCATATGACAGCCTAAATAACTATTACTAGATTCCAGCCCATACCCACAAATCACTAAACATTTAACATTTAGTGTTGTCAGTTCTCTACAATATGTATTTAAAATTTGTACGCTGCCTTTCTCTGCAGACTCAAAGCGGCTAACAAAAATTAAAAGAATACAAGAAAATGAGACTGCACCACTTTTTTTTTTAATCACATGCAGCCACATTTATACAACCAATAACCACAAAGCAATATCAGAGCATCTTCAAGAAAAAATGAAAGGTTTAAAGACCCGGAGGACAAATGGTAGGCTAGTCCACCAAAATCCCCACGATACTCCTGAAGGACCACTGAGCACACTCTGATTGTCATATGGAGAGTAGACCAGTCTAAATTGCTGTACTTTTCATATTGCAAGCTGTTTATGTGCACAGTGACATATAAGTGACTCACTGAGGCTGTTCTCATGTGCACCCTAACCCAGGCTAGGGATGCACAGCCTGTGAGAACAATGGGTTCTCACATACTGTTCATTGGGTTCTCACACACAGCCAGGATCGGGCTTGATCCTGGCAGGGCAGCGCCGCCTACCCCAGATTTTCAACTCTTAGATGGGGTTAAAGACTCGAGTGAGCCCTTAACCTGGGCTCCAGGTTTGTATGTCCGCTGCTTCCAAGCCAGGCTTAGGTAGCAGAAATCATACTTAATAGCATCTGCATATGATTTTTGCATACAAGCCACTGGAATCCATTATCAGATCACAGATCACATTTGTGCCCATGGACTGTACCATAAAAATAATGGATCTAGCATGTTTTGCTGTCACACGTGACCATAGTACAAACACATATATCTGAGGCAAAGATTTTGTGGTTCCTCGTGGCTTTTATATAGACCCCACCCAATTAATTTTCAATTCACATTTCACATCCGTATCAACAGATTGCACCACAGAAATAACGGATCAAGCAGTTCGTTCCTGGTGCCACTGTGGAGCAAAAACGTGAATCCGAGGTCCAGATCTTCATTATAGTTAGAGGCCTGTCACAAATATCCACCAATTGTACCTATATGTTGCATTAGATAATGTACTTTAATGATTTCCATACTAAAATTAAGAAAATTAAGTCATTAAAAGATGTCTAATTATGCTTATGTTCAGCACACTCACATCTAACTTTTGTAAACTGCCTTGAGATGCATTATGAAAGGCAGTATAAAAATTGAATAAAAAAATAATAAATAATTAGAGCAGCAGCAGGGAGGTGGTGTTTAAAGGGGGAACAGGAAGTGAAGGGGTGGAGTGAATTGTTCAGATGTTTTAAAAAGATGTGCCCTGTCCCCATGAACCTGTCCCCTTATCGCATGACTGCTAAGTTTACTCAAAAGCCTTTGGTGGTCCAAATATACTATATCAACCGGATCACCTTTATCCACATGTCTGTTGACACTCTTAAAGAACTCCAAAAGGTTCGTGAGGCAAGACTTGCCCTTGCAGAAGCCATGCTGGTTCTCCCTCAGCAAGGCCTTTTCCCCACTATATTTTCCCCACTACATTATGCCCTTAAGTATGCTTTCCATCAATTTACCCAGCACAGAAGTTAAGCTAACTGGCCTGTAATTCATATGTTCTTATGAAACATCCATGATCCCATTAGAGCTCAGATATTTGTTTATGGAGTGTACAGAAACAATCCTGGATACAGCATTTTGTACTACAATATTTAGATATAGAAGAAAGTATGAATACTTTGAGGGGACACAATTCATGTTGGGAATAAATAGTTATTCCCAGTGCCATGGGAATGCTATTAAGATCTGGTTTTGTCCCTTCTTGCCTATCTCTCACTCTTCTATCTGTCTTCTTTGTCCTACAGAATTCAGTTATGATAATTAAAAACTGGGCCCAGGCCAGATCCTGTGGCTCCTATCTATCCATCCGTCCATCTTTTCATCTATCCATCCATCCATCCATCCATCTATCTAAATTTATCCTACCTTTCCATCCAATGCTAGCCCAAGATGCCTAACAAAATTCAGAATGATAATAAGATAAAAATATCAAATGCTTAAAGAAGGTATCAACAGATACAACCCATTTTTTTTTTTAAGCATCTGAGAACAGAATTGCAGTAAAAACTCTGAAGCTACCTGGTTAAAGGTTGATGAAACAGATAAAACTATTTCTGGTGACAGAAGGTCATCAAAGGAAGAAGTTAGTTGAAGTGGGAGTTCCAAAAACTAGAAATTCCCAAGCCACAGGAAAGAACCTCCTGTGGCCAAATGAAACATATACCATACATTCTTGGGATACAGACAAGAGCCTCTCTAGCATATCTTAATCCTTAGGTAGGAGCATACGAGAGAAGGTGATCCTTTGGGTAATCAATACTAAGGTGGTTAGGGGCCCAGTGCCCTCTTCTAGCACTAAGGGTAGTTCCAGAAAAGGGCCAAGCACCCCCTCATACAAGTAGTGCCCCCACCTGCCCTCCCCCATTGCTGGACTCCTTGAAGGAAAGGCACTTTTCTCATTCTCTGTCTCCCATAGGCTCACATCTAGGGCTGACAGAAGGGGAAGAGAACTTTGGAGCTGGAAGGGAGCTGATAACAGGCTTCCTTCAAAGCCTGCTGACATTCAGTTTCTCCCCATCATGAACTCCACAAATGGTGTGCCACTGCTGTCACAATACTTCCCTCAAGGGCTGGCTGTGAATGAATGTTGTTGTGTCTGCATCAATTTAAGACCTGTTTGAGGAGCAGTATGGAAGATAAAGGCCTAAGTAACAGTACCATACCGGCAGTAGAAAAGTATCATACTGGCAGTAGAAAAGAGACTCGACCTTGAAGTTGTTTTTAACCCATTTTACAGAATTACATAAAAAATAATTGATTCCACTTCTGTAGATCATCTGCTTATGTGTTTTGCCTCAATTTGCCTCAAGGGAATGTTTTCGAAAGAAATATATAACTTGTGTCCTGTTCTGTTTGCCTAATTTGTAAACCAAAAAAGTTTGTACTTTTTCTTTGAAAAGCTTGTTTGAAATTTTTTTTCCTTATTGAATTTGCTTGGTTAATACTTGTTATCTAAAAATAAATGATACATTACCAAAAATAACTTCATCAAAATCAATAGGGTTTATTTCAGAGAAAACATGTTCAGGATAAAAATGTTAATGTGAAATATTAACAAGCCATTTCCAAAATATTAACAGGCTATTTTTGTTTCAGAAATCTAACATGAGGGATACAGCTCCTCCCCCCTGCCCCAAAAAATGCACTTTGCCACTATTCCTCCATTTTTGGGATCCAGTCTAGCACACTGAATCCGAGTGCCAATTTAAGAGGATACAGTCATTTTAGTGATCATTCTACAAAGGGCTATTTTTGCAGGACAGGGTAGTTAAGAATTGGCATTTACAGCAGTTGCCATAAGCATAAAATGCCAATACTGCATTGCTAGGAACTCAAGGGAAGACATACTATAGAGAAGAGAAGAGAAGAGAAGAGAAGAGAAGAGAAGAGAAGAGAAGAGAAGAGAACGAACTCTTGGTGATAATCCAGTCTCCATAAATCAATCAAGTACTCAGATAAGGAATGCTATACCTTACATCAGATGAATGTTCCTCATGAGCAGTCCTTTTTCACTCATACTCTGTGGTTGGTCCTCTACATCAGTGTTGCTCAATGTTTTTGGAGTCATGGACTGGTACATTATTCATGCACCATTTCCTGGACCAGCAGTTAGTAAGGAGGTCACACCCTCACCACCCCCAGTCACCCCCCAAAAAACAATTTCGGGCAGCTCTCTGGAGCTCATTTCCAGGCAGCCCTCGCTACTGGATAATGTTCATTTTGAGGAAGTGAAATGGGCGTTATCCAGCAGTGAGGGCTGCCTGTAAATGAGCTCCGGAGAGCTCTTGGTGGCCCCCACCAGCTCAAAATTGTTTTTTGGGGGGGTGATTATTATTAGTGATGCCTCACGGACTGGTACCCAATGCCTCATGGACCAGCACTAGTCCGCGGACCAGTGGTCGAGAAACACTGCTCTACATTACTGAACAATTACCAAGTCTTCTTTTTTACACATTGCATCTTGGCCAGCCCCTCCGTGACTTCCTTTCCTCCTTCCAGGAACCCCTTGGTCTATGAGCCTTATAGTCCACACTACTGCTCACCCAACTCATGCACCAGCCCTGACTGCAAACCCACAGGATGTTTTGCACACCCGCTGTTGGTTATGGTAGAATCTTTTGCTGTCACAGCTCTTTTATCTGACATGCTCCTATTGCTTTTCTGGCTTAATAGAACTTTGTAAAGGTTTATGGAAATCCACCCCAAAGCGAATAAAGAGAAGTGCTTCTTATGGAGCAAAGAAACATGGCCAACATCAAAACTAACAAAGCAGTTGTATGGGGCACCTGTAGTGCCAGCAAAGCATACTGTCCCCTTCCATGTCCTCCACCCCCCACCATCTCATATACCTCACCCTTTATCTGGTCTTCCCTCTGTTTTCCAGCTTAGAATAGATGCTATTCATCTCCAACTCCAAAGTTCTGAATGGAAAGGAAGCACACACTCAGCACCGGCTGCTTTCCTGCTGCGAGCGCTGTCATGGTATCACACTTGATATTTAAGACACAGTGCTCTCAGCTGCTGTAGAACAGGAAAAGTGTCAGCTGTGAAAACCAGAAGTTTGTAGAGAGAAAAACCTGTGCTCTGTGCAATGTATGGACGGTAGGCAGGGTGTCATAAAGTCATAAATAAGTTCAAATTCCTTGAGTTCCTCAAACTGCAAGAGCAGAATTACACTAGCACTTCATGACTCAAGACACTGGCAGCAATCCAGCTTGGACTAAATCCAAATAAGTATATGCTGCTGTGATGAACATATGTGCTCTTAGATACAGGCAGTCACACCCATAATACCTCATTGCACAGCAGCAGAAACAGTCTCAGCAGCAGCCCATTGCAGGAGGGGCTGAGCAATGCAGGACCCCACCTGGCCTCCACTGGAATCGGGTGACCCTAGCCTTTCAGTTCAAGCGATAGAGTGTCTCTGCCTTTCAAAAGGCAAATAATAAACCAAGAAATGCAAACAAATAAAGGGGAACACCCAGAAGTGGGCAAAAGTAAAGTTGCTTCAGATGTCAGTGTTGTTGAACTGGATTAGTTATAAGTTTATTCGGTCATTGACCAGCAAACATTTACAATAAAGCAGTACATATTTACAAATAATATAACAAAACTTGGCCATAACAGAAATAATATCAGCGTCCTCATTAATTAAAAGATAATTTAAATAAAATTCATCAGACCGGCCAGACAAATTGTCTAACATAGGAGATAAAAGTCTTAAACGGGGTTCCCTATAAAAATCACAATAAAGAATAACGTGCGAGGTGGATTCTATAACCCCTTTGCCACATGGGCAAAGACGTAAAAATAGCGGAACTCCCTTGAACCTGCCATCCAATACTGCTGTAGGAAGAACATTTAAACGTGCTAAAGTGAGGGCTCGTCTAAATTTAGGGACAAGCACCACATCAAAATATTTAGCTGGTTTAAGATTAATAGCTTGACTCCCTAAGTATAAACCCTGCTTGAGCCATGCACCTTCTTGTTGAACTTCTATATCCAGGACACGTTGCTTAACTAACTTCCTGGCTTGCTCAATTCCTACAGTATGCAAATCCTCTATGGAGAGGCCAAAAGAGGAAAATTTGCTCAACACAGCTCGTTTCCAGCTTGAATTAAAACCATCATTCATAGCCAAAGAGGCTAAACCCGCCTGTCCAAAACTCAATTTTAACCAAAATCGAAAAATACAGCACCAGTATAAGGATTCCACCCTAATAAGACCAACTTCTCTTCTGATGACAGCATTCGGAGCACAACATGGAACCTGCAAAATGGATCTAATAAACTTAGTCTGGATAGCCTCCAGTAAGGCAAAATTACTTGCAGGTCCCAGTTGGGCTCCATATAAGAGCAAAGGCAGTACTTTGGCTGTATAAAGTCTCACTGTCGCAGGTATAAAAGCAGCACCATGTGTAAAATGATAAGATTTGATCTTATTTACAACCATTTGAGCAGATTGTCTGATGGAGTTAAAATGGGCATTTCTAGAGCCAACAGAGTGAAACGTAATTCCTAGATATTTAAAGGAATTAACCTGCTCAATCTTGTTTCCTTGTATAGACCAATTATAACGCCTAGCTCGCTTGGCAAACACTAAGACTTTAGTCTTACTATAATTTATTTCAATAGACTCTTGGTTACAAAATGATGAGAAGAGTCTTAGGGTGCGCTTAAGGCCTACAGGTGTCTGCGACATAATAGCCATGTCATCCGCATATAATAATATGGAGACGTGCCTATCGGCTAACTTTGGTGGATGAATAGAGAGGGTGGACAAACAAGAAACCACAGAATTAACATAGATGTTGAGCAGAATAGGAGCAAGTATACAGCCCTGACGTACTCCTCTAAAAGTTGGAATTTCCGATGTTAACTGTCCAGTTGGGCCATAACGAACTTTCAAACAAGTATGCTTATGCAGACTAACAATAAGTTTGAGTAATCTTTTATCTATTCCAAGGGCTTCCAGTTTAGACCACAGTCTCTCTCTAGAAACTGAATCAAATGCAGCTTTAAGATCAATGAATGCTACATAAAGTGCTGAACCTGGGAACCTAGAATACTTCTCTGACAGAAATTGAAGGGTAAAAGCATGTTTCGTGGTGGAACGACCCTCCCGAAAGCCTGCCTGCTCGATAGCTAAAATGTTATTTGTCTCAATCCAGTCTAGAAGTTTTATCAAAAGATGCCTTGCGTGAATTTTACTAATAACATTAAGTAAGCTAATGGGACGATAGTTGGCTGGGTCCTCACGCCTACCTTTTTTATAAAGAGGAATTATTATAGCAAGGCCCCAATCACTGGGTATGTTAGCAGTTGTATCTATATAAGTAAATAGCGAGGCTAAAACGGGGACCCACCAATCAAGATGGGCTCTGATAGCCTCAATAGAAATGTTATCACTACCAGGGGCTTTACCATTACTAAATTTCTGAATAAGTTTTTCAATCTCTGAACAGGAGACTGGGTTCCACCTAAGAGTATCTCCATTTAGTTGTTCAGCATTATAAACCATATTATCAGCCTTACTATAAAGCTGTAGGAAATGTTGTTCCCAAACCTGAGCTGGAATCACAGAAGCTGGAAGTGTAGGTGTTTTCGACAGGGCAGGTGAAACAAGCCTCCAGAACTTAGACTGATTGTTAGACTTAGCAGCCTCAATTAAATTAAGCTGGTTTTGTTAACGGCTTGTGCCTTCTTCTCTCTAAGCAACCTCTTATAGGCTGATTTCATCGAGAGCGCCCTTTGCCTATTTTCCAAAGAGGGTGCTGTTCTATAAGTTAAGAAAGTCTTGAGTGTGTTATGTTTGGCAATGCAACAATCCCGATCAAACCAGGAACGAGAAAAGGACTTGGCGTGATTTGAATTTTTACTTGGATATACTGAGGTGACAAAAACTGGGCACAACAGTGCTAAGACTGAAGAAAAATGATCTAACATTGAACACCTCTGGGAGCCAATAGATCCTGTTATAATTGCTTCCTGTAAACTACACGCCTCTGCTGACCCAAGCACATTAGCAACTCGTGTGGCAAGTTCCTCAGACCACCTCAATCTTCGGTAACTAATGTTCCTAAAATCTCCTACCACCGGTCCAGCTGCACCTCTTGAGCCAACACCCAACCAAAACTTCAAAAGCATAGGGTGATGATCGCTTTCAAGTCTGGGGATAATCTGAAAATTCAAAACCCTGGACAACATACTGGATGAAATGGCAACATAATCAATTAAAGATGGTTTGGCCCCCACCCAATGCGTATATTCCGCCGGAAAATCTGAAGGAACTGAGCCATTAAGCAACCATAAATCCTCCTTCATGGCCAGTAGCAAGAGATTGAATCCCCGAAAATCACACCTAGTGTCTTTTGATTGTCTAACCAAAAGCGAAAGAGGAGTTGGGGGAAGAAGTGGAAAATGATGATATTTCCCCAAAATAGTGGTGTCATCTGGACCCACTCGCGCATTAAAATCCCCCACCAAAATCAGATGAATATCACTAAAAGTGGTTCGAATATTTGCAATAAATTTCTCCAACTTGGTCCATGAGTTCTCCTTATAAGAATGAGAGCTAGCTGGAGGAACATAAACATTTATCAAAATAAATTTAAAATTGCCCGCATTAAAAAACACAGCCAAGGCCTCTGATTCTAGAGATTCAATTATGTTAGCTTTATAACAGAGCGTAGAGGACACCAAAACTGCAATACCCCCAACTAATCTAACACCCCCTGGCCCAAGAGTAGCATTCAAAATAAAGGAAGAGTAACCAGGTAAGTAAATATCACCCTTCATTCGAGTCTCCTGGAAAGCCAACAAATCAAAACCCGAGATAAAGGCTAAAAAGTCTGGATCTCGGAGTTTGGGATTAAGTGTCCCAACATTCCAGACTAATAAAGAGAGGGAAAATGATGACTGCATCAGTCAATTTAATCCAGCAGAAGATGGTCTAGACGCAGAAGAATGGCAGTGGGCATGGACAACTTCAGGATGAAAGTCACTAGATAGTCCAGCCCCCTTGACCTCCAAAATTTGACCACTGTCCTGCAATGCCATCTTACACAACTCCGCCACTTCACTGCTAATGCCAAGCCTCTCACAAGGTTGTAATTTTGAGCTCAGGTTAGATGTAAAAACTGGAGTTATGTCCTGAAGCAAAAAGGAAGAATTCAGAAGACCCACAGATGGTTGTCCAGAGGCTTTGTCCACACTCAGGTCAACAAGATCGTTTGCAGTATCCACATGGAAATCCGAAGTAGAATGCAGCTCCTCAATAGACTTTGAAAACATTTCAATAGGATCAGGAGAAAGCTTAGGCTCAGGGGAGTTAGAATTAAGAACTAAAGCAGGATGCAAAAAAGCTAAGTCACTAGCCAATTTACATTTTAAAGCAGCCTCAGTAGAAGCATTCAACCTTTGATCGTGGGAATTATGTAAAATAAACCCTTTCTTGAAAGACTCAGTAGAATTTTCAGGGCAAGAGGGTGGAGCCAAAAACTGTGGCTTAACTGCTCTAAAGACCAGTGGAGTAATCAAGGAATTGATAAAACATCGCTGTAAGCTTATACCATACGTGGATAACACTGCCCTAGAGCGCAGAAGCAAATTAGGAATTCTGCTGTTCTGAAAGGTGAGTTTAAGACGCTGAGTATAATTAACAGCAGGTAGAAATTCAAATCTAACAAGGTCTCGCCTCTGAACAAAGCAACAAAGTAAGGAATTCAAGGAGGCAATAATGGCCACCTTGTTAGACCACCTGTGCCAATTTTCAGGAAGATGAGAAATAGTCAAGAAAATGCAATTTGGTTGTAAAGTACATTTAAACAAGTTATCAGACACAGGGGGATAAAAAAAACTTAGGCACAGCCTGTTTTAACTTAGATCTCTCATCTGCAAGCAACTCCTTAGTAGGCTTAGTAGGCTTGATGCTTGTTGCCTTTATAGTGGAATCATTAGACATTGCCAAATTATCCACAAGTTTATCTTGAAGAGTGGAAAACAAGTGAACAATATCCACAAACTTGGACTCCAACTGGTTTAATCTTCGTAGAATAAGACGCAAGGAGTCTGCCGTTAGTTTACAGTAGCGAGATAAAATAGTTCTTTGATCCTTCACATGGATCCTTCACATGGATCCTTCAAATAATAAACCAAGAAATGCAAACAAATAAAGGGGAACACCCAGAAGTGGGCAAAAGTAAAGTTGCTTCAGATGTCAGTGTTGTTGAACTGGATTAGTAAAGGACTAAACCGAACTAATAATGACTTTGTAGTAAAGAAATGTCACCCTTAACAGTGCATTTTCCCCAAGCCTGTCTTTATTGTGGTCTATTTCATCTCCACCCCTGCATGGAAATTAAGGAGAGAACACACACACACACACACACACACACACACACACACACACACACACACAGCACTTCAGCTGAAGCATTAGCTTGCCTTATTGAGTACCTCCTATTACCTCATTTCATATCCCAGTAAAAATTCTGTGAGATAGCTACATTTCACTTCAGGTTTGTGACATGTCGGAGATCTCCCAAGCCTAGCAGACAATTTTCATGCATTATGATCCTGTTACTTACTGAACCCAAGAAAGCTTCTTTTTCATTAAGTTATCACATTTGTGGCAAACCAACAAGCCAGCCCACTATGATATGGATCGTAACATCTGAAATGAGGTTATGAAATGAAGATGTGATAGGAGGAAATCTGTAAGGCAAGCTAATTAAGGATGTGCACAAAACCAGTCTTCCCAGTTCGGTTCGAATTCAAACTGGCACCCATGGATGCCAACAACCACTCAAGCCCTGAAGCAATCAGACACTCCTATGACTTTTTATGAATATTTGAAATATTTTAAATTATTTTTCTCATAGGGTATAATGGGATCTGAACCAGCCCATTATCCCCTATTGTGGAGCACCTAGGGGCACAAACTTGGGGTGGGTGGTAGGCACCCAGGGGTGCTACCACCCACAAAACCCCAAGGCAATCAGACACTCCTCTGATTATTGGTGAATTTTAAAACTATTTATGAATTCCTCATAGGGAATAATGAGGATTGCAGCAAATATATAGCTTCACATCGGGGGCAAAGGGGTGGCCTAGAGCAGAGTGTGGCAGGTGGTAGTTCCCAAGGGGAGCAAGGAAGCTATCAGAATCATTTGAAAGGAATTGGGCAAAAGACTGATTTTTAAGTGATTTTTTGAAGTTTACGCGTCTTTAAGGTTTTTCTCCAAAAAGAAGCATGGAGATGTCAGCAAATGTATAGCTTCACGTCAGGGGCAAAGGGGTGGCCTAGAGCAGAGTGTGGTGGGTGGTAGTGCCCAAGGGGGCAAGGAAGCTATCAGAATTATTTGAAAGGAATTGGGCAAAAGGCTGATTTTAAAGTGATTTTAAAATCACTTTTTAAAAAGTTATTTTTGAAGTTTGCGTGTCTTTAAGGTTAGCAAATGAGAGTGGATTCATGGTTTGTCATTGAAAATCTCATATGCTACCAGAAAATCTACACTCAGAACACCTCAGAAACAACAAAACCCAGTATCCCATGGGTCAGCAATGTGCATTACACCACCACCCACTCTGGGCCACCCCAGCACCCCTCAAGTGCAGTGATGGGGCTGCTGAAACCTCCATTCTTCCCTAAGGAGAAAAACTTAAAGACATGCGCACGTGCTCCCGGTACTTCCAGCCACTTCCAGCCGAGAAGGGCAACGGGGCGGCAAGGAGGTACATTGCTGCCCTGAAGACTTTTAACAGTAACTAGCACTGGCCGGGGGGGGGGGGAGCGGCAGGAGGGGTAAGTTCTGAGATACAATCCTTCCCATCTCTGGCAATTTTCAAAAAACACTCGAAAACCCATCTTTTCACCCAAGCTTTCTCAACTTCCTAAATTTTTAGGTTTTAATTTCAGGTTTATTTTTAAATTGTTAAATTGTTTTTAGTTTTTGTATATGTTTTAAACTTGTTTTATGCTATTGTTAACCGCCCAGAGACACAGTGTACAAATCTGATAGATCGATCGATCGATCTATCTATAGATCTATAGATTGGGGGCAGCAATATCACGGGTAGCGGGCAGAGGGAGGTATGGCGGTGGGAGTTCGGCGGGCCGTTACAGGGGAAATCGGTCCAGGCAATTGAGGCCTGTTCCTTTTTCCGGCCCTTCTCCCAACCCTCTGACCCTAGGGAGCTCTGGGAACACTCCTTCGAGGATCAGGGTGCTGCTGCTGAATGCCAGGTCAGTTAACACAAAAACATCTCTCATCCACGATTTGATTGTGGATGAGCGTGCTGATCTGGTATGTGTGACGGAGGGGTGGTGCAGGGGTGGTGGGCCGATTAAGATGCTTAATCTTAAGGAGGCTTATGGATCCGCTTGGATTTCTGACGGCCCTCGGGGAGTTTCCAGTGTCCAGAGCTGGTGACCCTGTCGAGGCCTTGGTTGATCTCTGGAATGGAGGGGTGGCCCGGGCTGTTGACACGGTTGCTCCTAAACGCCCTCTCCGGCTTGGTGGAGCCCGTTCGGCTCCTTGGTTTTCCTCGGAGCTTAGGGCGATGAAGCAACTCGGGCAACGGCTGGAGCGATGCTGGAGGAAGAGTCGTCACGAATCCGACCGAACACGGGCTAGAGCCCATTTTAGGGACTACGCCGTGGCGGTGGGGGCGGCGAAGAAATGCTTTTTCTCTGCCTCCACTGCGTCTGCTCAGTGCAGACAAACAGAGCTGTTTCGTGTGGTGAAAACCTTGCTCCACACATCCCCCCGGACAATGGGGGAGGAGCCATCTACAGCTCTTTGTGATCGGTTTGCCTGTCGCTTTGCAGATAAAGTCGCTTGCATCCGTGCTTATCTGGACTCCAGAGTTTTGGCAGTTCCGGCAGACATGCCTTTGGTACCATCTGGTCCCGTTGTGTTGGATTCTTTTCGGTTGGTGCGGCCTGAGGATGTGGACAAGATCCTGGGCAGTGTGCGGGCGACTTCGTGCGCTCTTGACCCTTGCCCTTCATGGCTAATAAAAGCTGCCAGGGAGGGGACAGGCAGATGGCTGGAGGTGATCGTTAATGCTTCATTAAGGGAGGGCAGGATGCCATCATGCCTTAAGGAGGCGGTGGTAAGACCTCTATTAAAAAAGCCCTCCCTTGATCCCTCCAACCTGGACAACTATAGACCTGTGTCTAACCTCCCCTTTGGGGGCAAGGTGATAGAGCGTGTGGTGGCGTCCCAGCTGCAGAGGTTCTTGGATGATATGGATTATCTGGACCCTTTTCAATCTGGCTTCCGCCCCGGGTATGGGACTGAGACTGCCTTGGTTGGTCTAGTGGATGACCTACGCCGGGAACTAGACAGGGGGAGTGCGTCCCTGTTGGTTCTGCTGGACCTCTCGGCGGCGTTCGATACCATCGACCATGGTATCCTTCTGGGCTGCCTCTCGAGTATGGGGATCGGAGGCACTGCGTTGCAGTGGTTTCAGTCCTTTCTTGAGGGGAGGGTTCAGAAGGTGGTGCTGGGGGACTACTGCTCAGCCCCGTGGCCGTTGGCCTGTGGGGTCCCGCAGGGATCGGTCTAGTCCCGCACGCTGTTTAACATCTACGTGAAGCCGCTGGGAGAGGTCATCCGGAGATTTGGACTGAGTTGTCAGCAATATGCGGATGACACTCAGCTCTATCTCTCTTTGTCATCTGATCCTAGGGAGGCAGTGGATGTCCTTAATCGGGGGCTGGAGGCCATGATGGGTTGGATGTGGGCTAACAAACTGAAATTGAATCCGGATAAGACGGAGGTACTGTTGGTCAGTAGGAGAGCCAATCGGGATGAGGAGATTTTACCGGTTCTGGATGGGGTTGCACTGCCCTTGAAGGAGCAAGTACGCAGCTTGGGGGTACTACTGGACCCGGCTCTGCTTTTGGAAGCTCAGGTGGAGGTGGTGGCCAGGGGTGCCTTTGCACGGCTTCGGCTGGTGCGCCAGCTGCGTTCCTTTCTTGAGAAGGCAGATCTGGCCACGGTTACCCACGCCTTAGTCACGTCGCGGCTGGATTACTGTAACGCGCTCTACGTGGGGCTGCCCTTGAAGAATATCCGGAAACTGCAGCTAGTGCAAAACGCGGCAGCGAGGGTTTTATCCGGAGCTGCCCGTTGGGAACATATCACCCCCATTTTGAAACAGCTGCACTGGCTGCCGGTTCGTTTCTGGGTCCAAATCAAGGTGCTGGTTTTGACCTTTAAAGCCCTAAACGGTTTGGGCCCGGGGTATTTGAGGGACCGCCTGCTCCCAAGGGTTGCTGCCCGCTTGACGAGAACATCTGAGGGGGCCCTACTCCGGGTGCCGACAATGAGGGAGGCCCGGCTGTCGTGCACTCGGGACAGGGCCTTCTCTGTTGCTGCCCCCAGACTCTGGAATGCTCTCCCAGTGGTCATTCATTCCTCGGACTCCATCACGGCTTTTAGAAAGCTTTTAAAGACTTGGCTTTTTACCCAGGCTTTTACATGATCGTTTTCTACTGTGGCTTCTCTGTGTTTTTATTTGTTGTATTGTTTTTATGCCTGTTTTAATATGTTTTTATACTTTTAACATGATGTTTTTATTGTCTTTTTATTGTATGTTTTTAACTTTTGTAAACCGCCTTGGGGTTATCTTTTTAACGAAAGGCGGTATATAAATGCAAAAATAAAATAAAATAATAAATAGATAGATCGATAGATCGATAGAAAGGAAGAGGACTGACTCACTACAGGAAGTACCTGAGGAGTAAAAGCAGGAGTCATAGAGCAGGGGCAAGCACGGACAGGTAAGGAGGCCCTCACAAGCTACCTCTGCCCCTAGTGGTCATTAGGATAGTTGGTGCAAAAGGTCGATGTACTGCAACTCCATCTCCAGCAGTAACAAAAGGGTTGTCCTGCATTACTGAAGGTTGTGTATGGTTCTAAAGCTGTCACTGCACAGAACAGAGGCTTATCACAAAATGGCTGCTCAAAAACTGCATAGCTTTTGCTGACCACACCTTAACTTTAGCTGCAAACCTGTTGTAGGGACAGAGCAACAGGGGACTAG
Source organism: Hemicordylus capensis (assembly GCF_027244095.1). Taxonomy (NCBI): domain Eukaryota; kingdom Metazoa; phylum Chordata; class Lepidosauria; order Squamata; family Cordylidae; genus Hemicordylus; species Hemicordylus capensis. Next base: position 259,938,646 of record NC_069658.1, on the reverse strand, counting down.
GATACACAAAGAGTTCTAATTTTCATCTTACATGGTAAACAATGGGGAATACATCCACCAGATGGAGAATCCTTCAGAAACCTCACATTTTACCATAAGGGAAGAAAACTCTTGAATTAGGAGGCAGGGGAATGTGCAGACAATCAGGGAAGCAAAACAGAGGGAGACACATCTCCTGTAGTGTAACTGGAAACTCCAGTAACTCAGTTGACAACACTCCAACACTCCAGTTAACTCCAGTTGACAACACTCTCTGGAAATGGAAATACCCACTCACATCAATATATGTAACTGACCCTCATTAGCCCTGTTCACACATTATCCCAGGCAGCATTGCTCATGCTTATAGCAGTGCAAATAAGGAGGAAGCCCTGCCTTGGTGCTGTCACCCCATTGAGTCAGCTGCTCATGGTCACAATTCTGACCGTCTGATGGGGAAGTTTTGTATGGCTGGTGCATCTGTGGATGGCTGGTGCATCTGTGAGCAGCAACCTGGTTCCCCTAAAGTTGCTACTCACAGAAATGCAAGCCGCCACAGTTACGGCTATAAGTTATGGTGCTTTCCCCAAAATGCACGTAAATCGGCATTGGCCATTCAATCATATTTCCACCAAGATGGGGCTCAATTTGTACCAGCTGCCCTTAAGTTATTTACAGCTAAAGCCTGCTCTCAGTTGCTTTATGGGTCACAGTTGGGCCCGTATACTAACTGCACTCCACTAGAGATAGTTCAGACAAAATTTCTGAGATCTATTCTACAGATCCCTAGATGTGTTCCCAATGTAATATTGAGGATGGAAACTGGCATGCCTAAGATGGAAGCCCGGGTGTGGTTTTCCATTCTCAGCTTCTGGTTGAGATTGTCTTTCTTTTCTACAGGCCTTGCTCACTTAATTTTTATTGATAAATTTAATTCTAGCTGGAAGCAGTCAATATCTCGCCAAATAAGTTTATATGGCTTTAGCCTGGATGGTCTATTAGAAATGGGTTTTTGTCACGCGAGACTGATATTAAAGCAGCGGATCTATGATATGGAAATGCAGACTGATCGATCTTTAATCTCTAAAGAAGTTTTCCTAGGTTTACAAATGTATAATACTAAACCTGCGAATTACCTGGGTAAGATTACTATCACTAAATATCGCAGGATGTTTACATTGGCCAGATTTAATGTGCTACCTTCAGCTGAATTAGAAGGTAAATTTAGAGGGATCCCAAAAGAACAGAGACTATGTCCTTGTGGCTCTGGAGAACAGGAGTCTATCTTTCATATCTTACTCCGCTGTCTTTTTTATAGGGACTTACGAACTTGTTATATTTCCTCCTTACTGACTGATTTCCCAGGGCATACAGATGCATTTTACGTCAACTATCTGCTCTCAGATCAGAAGGAGGAAGTAACATTTAAAGTTGCTAAGTTCTGTGAGGCAGCTAAGAAGGCTAGACAACAGATGGTAAATCAGATTATGCTAACGGGAAATTGCTGATTAGGATGAGTCCATGTTCCTGATTATATTATGTATATATTATTACTATATTACGTGTATTATTATGTATGTAAATTTTGGTCTATGACCGTAAATAAACATGACTGACTGACTGACTGGTGCTTCCCTGTCACAACAAACAGAGCCATGGCCATGTACAGCCGACTAGAGGGGGTAAGTGACAGCACCAGGATGGGACTTCCTCCCCACTTTCACTAGTGTATGTGTGTGTACCTCTACTGGGGATAATATGTAAATAGGGCTATTGTGTCTGGAAGTCCTGAGGTCTTGGGCCACACCCAGTCTGTAAAGCCTGGCATTCTTAAGGGCTTAGGCCTTGTCACAGTCTCGGGGTCTTTCTGAGAGATGTTGCCTTCTGAAGAGCCTGTGCTGAACTGAAATTCCTGGAAGTCCAGTGATATGATATGAGTGTTTTTCAAGAATTCAACATCTTAGGGAAGGTGCAGGAGGCACAAAACCAGGGGCATAGCAAGGTTGGAGTGGGCCCAGAGACAAGATTTTAAAATGCCCCCCTCCCACTGAAACTCAGCTCATGAAGTAAAGAAATCTTCAGTGAGGCTGAATAGTGGTAACAAAAAGCATTGTGTGTGTGTGTATATTTATATATCCTATGTGCCACAATAGAACATAATCCTAAATTATTTTTAATGGTACTAGAGAAAGACATGCTGTTCTAGTATCTCCAGGTTTAACACTAATATCAATTTCAGAGGATGAATACAACTGAAGGAAGCCCGGGCGGGTGTGCAGCTGGGGGAGTCAGTCATGTGACTTGCCTCTGGGAGGGGCAAGGCTGGGGGCCCCCAGACAAACTGACTCCCCTTGCCCTATTATAGTTATGCCCCTGCACAAAACTAATACAAACAGGAAAAAGAAAGCCCCAGTGGACCTTGGGAAATGTCCTTCAGGCTCCAGGCATTCTCAAACCGGGGGTCAGGGCAGACACAGCAGATGGTTCCAGACAACTTAAAAGGGGGTCTCAAAGAACTCAGAAGGGAGCTGTCAGGAGGGCAGAGGCCTTGCCTGGCAGAGGTAAGTGTCTCCAGGCAGAGACTTAGAGACATCCAGGGATGATGGGAGGCAGAAGCCGACAACTATGTGGCTGTGCTCACAAAACCAAGGCCAGGCACAGCAGTGGTACTACTTTGGCTGATGGGCCAAGGGAGAGTTCCCTCTTGGGAGACACTTGCTAGAGCTCATCTAATGAGTACAGGGGCATGGGGGCAATGGAGGAAGAGGGGATGGGCCTCCCTGCATCACCAGGGTCTGGGGGTCACCAAGGCACCCCCTTATGCCCTCCTGCACCCAGCCAGAAAATGAAGTGCTCACGGGCTGGAAGCACAAGGCATAAATAGCCAAATAGTTGTCGGCTTCTGCCTCCCATCTTCCCTGGATGTCTCTAAGCTTCTCTCCTGCCCAGCCAGGGCTTTGTTCCAGTGCTAGCTAGGAGCTTCTTGCCCTGTCTTGCTCCCAGTGAAGCAGAGAAAGAAAAATCGGGCAGGCGATTGGGCAGACCTGTCTGGGTGGCCGGATCGGCTGCCCACACGACTGCCGGCTTCGTGACGGAGCTGGCAGGGGCTGGGGCGCTCGGGAGCTGCGCAGCCCTCGGAAGCTCCAGTATGCCCTGTGCGAGTGCTAAGGCAAGTGTTAAGCAAGGACGTTGTGTGAAGAAATCTGCTTCAGACTGTTGCTCATGCTAGTGGAAGACCTCGTTGCTCAATATGTTGCACAACAGGTTTCACAATGTGTTGTTCAACAGGTTGTGCAATGCACAACCATGTATATGCTCCAAACAGAGTCTACCCCTAGTGGTTGCACAACATCACAGAGCACCACAACTCCACTCCACTCCGCAAACTTCTTAAGTGCATGCAACTTCTCTTGTTGCACTAGTGTAATACCAGTCTGAATGTCAGCCCCTGATCTGCTATCCTTGTTGTGTAAATGTAATGCTTGAGAAAGTGGACTGAAAGTGCAAGGGATGACATGACTTTGTGCAACATAGCTATCTTGCATGTGTGCAATGCTGTTCATTGTGCTAGCACCACATTACTCTGCATGTCAGTCACTACTACTAAGCATTGGCCTGGAGTCAAACCCTGCCTTCTGCCTGCAGTATCTTAGTTGCCCAACTCTCAGGAGCAGACTGTTGAGGGCTGCAGGCGACTGGAGATGAAAGGGGAAGTTGATGGAAATGCACTCCTCCACCCCCATGGCCTTGAACAAATACTAGATATTGTGGGCAGAAGGTGGCTAGCACTCACACAAGACAGAGTTTTGATAGAATCTATTATGAACTAATCAAGTTCATTGTTTCATACCAAGTTATTATGATGTGTTATGGCTGGTGAGATTCCTATCTTGTCCACAAAGCTTTAAAAAATCTATATGAATTTGATGGATGCGATCAACTGAAGGTATGATGTCAGCAAGATGCTGACTATACCCAGCTGTATTTTTCCCCACCTGATCCAGGAACATTGCCAAGAGACTGTAAAGGACTGGGTGTGGAAAACAAATAAAGCTGAATCCAGATAAGATGGGAATTGTTATTTTTGTGATTCAAAGGCCTCTGCAAACACTGTATAATCTCCTCTCTAATATTTGAGATGCTTCAACCGTGCTCCAATTACACCTGAATCAGAGGGGCCCAACACCTTTAATTTTTGTACCAGACCCTCAACCCATTATCAATTTTAGAAGGTTACAGGGAAGGTCATAATTTGGCTAAACTTTGGTTGAGTAAAGAGTTCAAAGATAGGGATTGTGGATTTCGTTAAGATCCCCCTACCATTTCCCTAACATTCAAGCACTGCATTTCAAGAATCCCAGAAGGGAAGAGATTAGCTATATTTTCCAAAAAGCTACTGCCTGGGGTCTCCTACCATCTCTTCCATACTACACACAAAGTGGCCCCATAGCAAAACTAGCTGCCCAACAAACCCTTATACTTTCGATTTAATAAACCCAATTTATTGACAGCCCTTTGGAATCTGCACAGTGACACCTCCCAACTTGTCTTTGCTTGCCCTCTCACTGCTCCCTTGTAAACCTCTGTCTTTGTCAGCTGACTTGCTTGGGCTAAGTTGGATGGAACATTAACTCAGCAAAGATTAAGTGTGTGCACCAGAAAAAAAGATCATATTGGATCCACACAATATAATCTGGTACTGAAATGGTTGGAATTAGAATTTGGCATCCATTTTTTAATGTTGTATAGTCAGATTGTGTTGGAATTTCATTTGGAAATCTAACTTAAATCAGTTGTTTTTCTCCATAGAGATAATGGGAAATTGAGTGGAGGGGAGGGGGGCCCTCCAGAATAGCTTGGAAGAGAGCGTTGAAATTTTATAGTAGTAGTACATGATGGCAACACTATGTGCTGAATTTGAAGGTATTCAGTCCATCCATTGATTTTTAATGCATTTTTGAAAAACTTCTTAAAACTTTGTAAAAGTACTGGGAAGAGAGCTGGTCTTGTGGTAGCAAGCATGAGTTGCCCCCATAGCTAAGCAGGGTCTGCCCTGGTTGCATATGAATGGGAGACTTGATGTGTGAGCACTGTAAGATATTCCCCTCAGGGGATGGAGCCGCTCTGGGAAGAGCATCTAAGCTACAAGTTCCTTCCCTGGCTTCTCCAAGATAGGGCTGAGAGAGATTCCTGCCTGCAACCTTGGAGAAGCCGCTGCCAGTCTGTGTAGACAATACTGAGTGAGATGGACATATGGTCTGACTCAGTATATGGCAGCTTCCTATGTTCCTATTTTCCTATAAACATCTTGTTTCATGTCAAAATGTTACAAAATATGTAGGAACTGAAACCCCCATTCTGACCACCATTCAAGCCTTATTTGGAAGAAACCTCCCCTTGCCTTCATATAAAAACAATACCCCCCCCCTTTTGCACCCCATGTTATAATTCCAGAAGGATGGTACAGAAAGTTCTCAAAATTCATATGGCCATAACACTTGATCAGTGGCACTCTTACCCCTGGACTTTGGGGCTGAAGTCCAGGGCCTCCACATCCCCTGGGGGCCCCCAAATCCTCTTTAGAATGTCCTGGGTAATGTGAGTGGCCTGCACTGTGCCAGGTGGCCAAGTGTGATTATGACCTGTGCTGGGTGCTTTAGAGACAGAGGAGTGGGGAAAGAAATATGTGGGATTGGAATGTGTCAAGTTGCATGTTGAAATGTTTCTGCTAATGCATATTTGCATAAATATACCTGTTTTATATTCTTACATTCTTGTGAGTTCAGTTGCTATTTGTGCCCTCAAGAACCCACATGTTTAAAATACTGAGGCGGGTCTCACGATCAGTGAGACCCGCTTTGTAAAAGTAAGCAGGGAGAGCGGGCTAAGCCAAAACAAACAGGGCGGGAGCCCTGGGCAGCCAGATTGGCCGCTCACACGACTGCCAGCTCCGTGATGGAGCCAGCAGGGGCTGGGAGGATCGGTAGCCGTGCGGCCCCCGGAAGCTCCAGTATGCCCTGCACGAGCGCGGGCATGTAGGGCATACTGGAGAGACCCTCAGGCTGGGAGGCTGCTTTTGAGCCTCCCAGTCGGGTGTCTCCTCGTGAGTAGCCATGGCATGGAGCTGCGCCACAGTTACTCACGATTTTAAAAACTGGGTTTGCAGTTTAAGGGGAGTGGTAGTTAGGGAGATTAACCTGGTGGTTCACATGGTCAGGCAAAATCGGGCTAGGCAATCCTAGCCTGATTTCGCCTGATCGTCAGAATAGCCTCACTGTGTTTTCACTGTGTGTGTGTGTGTGTGTAGGGGGTGATGAGTGGCCTACAGCAGGGCCCCCATCACTTGTGGGGGGCCCTCCAGTGTGTGTTGGGTGATCTCCAAAGGCGCTTAGGTCCAGGTTCCAAAATTACCTCAGTGTACCTCTGCACTTGATGGTAGCATTAAGTGTGTAGATTTTCATGAAGACCAGTCCTCCTGATTATTTTTAATGTTGTTGTTTTTTAGTTTCATGGCAGAAAGTTACAGAAAGTGCAGTAAGAGAATCCACTCCGACATTTCCAACAATTCTGACATAGACCTGACACAACAGATAATTAATTCTGAAACTTCCAACACAATAGAGCTAAATTAAAATTGTGTTGTAATTCTGACAGATCCGACAGTGGCATGATCCGACTGTCGGAATGATCTGACTGCACAGCCTTAGCAAAGATGACACAACTGAAGCATAGAGCCAGGAAAGAGCAAGGCCAGAAAAAAGAAGTCCACATGGTTAAAATTGCAGCTCAGCCTCAGGGCCACCTTAAGCAAGACACTAGGTGGGTTCACATGATCTTCAGTACAGTTGGACAAATGTCCTACTCTCATCATTCAAGAGCTGCGCACACTTCCATTTTGTGATAGTGCTTTTAAGAGACAAGGTAGGAGCTATGAGGGGGAAAGTGATAGTCTTTGAGGCTCCTTCTGGGTAGGAGGGCTCCATCCTACCCAGCAGCTGTACCCAGCTGTTGAATGAGTTACGAGGATGATCACTTCCACACATCCCTGCCTTGCTAAAAACGCATGGTCTCGAAACAGGAGTGCACACAGCTCCTGAACTAGAGTTGGAAGCTTGTTCTACCCTATTAAAGAGCGTGTGAATCAGTCCATTGCCTCCCAAAGTTCAGCCTTAGCTGCTTCCTGCCCCATCTACAGTATATGCATAGATGGAGCTGGATCAGAGTGCATCCAATAAGGGAAGCACTTATGCTAAAACAAACTTGTTAGTCTGCAAGGTGCCACAAGACTCTTTAGTGTGTATGCTAAGATATCCTGATTACTATAAAACAGGGCCTTTTTGTGTTTCTTACCATGAAGTGAGCTCTATCTCATACTACAAGCAATAGGGCTGTGCTAAGCTCCGGATGAGTTTTCATGTCTGAGGTCAAGCCACTTCAGCCATATTTGCTTTATTTCAGATTCCAAGCCACAGCCATCTGAAGTGTACTGAAGCAAGCTATTGCTTTCTGAAGTTTTGACCCTGTTTTGGATCTCCTTAAAGGACTGCATCATCTCACACTGTGTGGGAGGAGGCAATGGGAATCCCCTCCTGTATTCTGCCAAAGAAAACCACATGGCTCTGTGGTCACCAGGAATTGACACCGACTCGGTGGCACAACTTTACTTTATTTAAAAGGTCTGCATCCTGGAAATTGGGGAAAGATGAGCAACACCCCATGGAGAACTTCAGGATCAAAGGCAGGGTCCTCTATTGGGGGCAGGGGCTGCTCTTCCTCTCATACTCCTGATTTCCAGCATGCAGCCCTTCAAAGGGAGCCTTTATTTTTAATGGTTGAAGCTTTGCCTCTGAAGCAAAGCAACCTTCCCAAATGGATGGAAGCTAACCAAAGTGGTGAAGCAAACTGATCCCTCCTCAATCTCCAAAGCACACATCTTTGTGTGAGAGCCAGCGTGGTGTAGTGGTTAGAGTGCTGGATTAGGACCGGGGAGACCAGAGTTCAAATCCCCATTCAGCCATGAAACTAGCTGGGTGACTCTGGGCCAGTCACTTCTCTCTCAGCCTAACCTACTTCACAGGGTGTTGTGAAAGAAAAACTTAAGTATGTAGTACACCACTCTGGGCTCCTTGGAGGAAGAGCAGGATATAAATGTAGTAATAATAATAATAATAATCTTGTTCTGTGCACATGCCTGACAAGCAAGCACTCTAGAGTCCAGAAGACAGAAATACAGGCCCCACCCACCTCTATCAGAATGCAAGGAGACAGAGTGGTCCTTTCATATCCCTTAATAATTCTTGGCTGTGTAAAAAAAATGATTATGCAAAATCTCAATGCTGTCCACTATTTTCACTATAAGAAAAGAATACAATACTCTCTTATCTTAAAAACTGGCATTATTAGCTGTTAATGCCAGTTTAATTTAAGGAAGGAAAAAGTCAGTCTGATTCGTGTGATCTGTTTCACCTTTTTGTGCAATAGACAACTCTCTGCTTCAGTCAGTTGAAAAAAGCTGGTGAAACTCTACAGGCTTGAATTCAATTGTCTTAGAATAGCATTCAGTTGTCTTAGAATAGCATTTCCTGACTTCAGCTTGCATTGCTTGGTCACCTTTTTCCGTACATACAGTAGATGGTTATTAGCAGCAGCTAGTGTTGCATGCAGTCTCTTGGTTTCTTTGATGCTCATGGGATGGAGGATGGAGCTGAACTCAGTCTACGTTGACCTCAATCTCCCTTCTGAACCCAGCTCTGCAAAGATGCTTCACCCACCTCAAGTTTTCAGTAAGTTTAATATTGTCTACATGATTGTCAGAAAATTATTTTTGGAAAATATAAATATTGTCTAAATAATTGTCTTTATCTCAAAGTAAAGAGCTTTCTCTGTTCTTAAATGCAAAAACAGAAAGGGACAGATCTGTGTGGGCTGAAATGTTTTTAGATTAAATGAAGCCACAGTAGTAGGATGTTCAACCATCTTGTGCAAATGTTGACTTGCTAATGAAAATGCACAGGAGACATCCTTTTGCCACATATGCCAATGCATTTTAATTTTTTTAAAAATACAACCACATTTTAAGGAAAACTCTAAGAAACTGGAAATAATTTCAAAGAGATTAATGCAGTGATCTATCTCTATCTATCTATCTATCTATCTATCTATCTATCTATCTATCGCATTTATATATAGCCAAGGAGGGGGAAAGCAGTTAACGCGTCTTAGGCTGCCAGTGGTTTCTTCAAGAGCTGATGGTATGTGCTCTTTTGGCTAGGGCTCTCCTCTTCTGTCTTCCCTCAGGGCACCCAAGACTTAAGCAGACCCTGGGAAGGTGTGGAAGGGCCCCCCACAATTTCAGTCAATGTTTTCCTTCATTTTACAAAAAGAAGAGTGGCTAAAATGTGTAGAAGGAGAGCCCTGCTGGCTGAAGGAACTAGATGTAGTGGGAAGCTCAAAATTGAAAAGATGAAAGAGTGAGGTGTTGACAACCATAAAATGTTTCAGAGGATGTCTGACGAAGCAGGGAGAACAGTAACTCAAACACTTTTATTTATCTTATTTATTTATTTATTTATTTATTTATTTATTTAATGAATATACTGCCCTTCCAAAAATGGCTTAGGGCAGTTTACAACACAATAAAAACAATTAAAATCAATTAACAATTAAAATCCAAACTAAATGAATTGAACAATTAAAATCCAAACTAAATCAATTGAACAATTAAAATCATTTAAAAATTAAAATAATTTAAAACCAACATTAAAATGTAGAACCATAGATTGAATTAAAAGCCTGGGTGAATAAATGTGTCTTCAGTGCCTTTTAAAAAGTTGCCAGAGATGGGGAGGCTCTTATTTCAACAGGGAGTGCATTCCAAAGTCCAGGGGCAACAACTGAGAAGGTCCGTTCCTGGGTAGCCGCCAAATGAGTTGATGGCAGCTGCAGGTGAACCTCTCTGGATGATCTTAACAGGCAGTGGGGCTTATGGTAAAGAAGAAATTCTCTTAAGTACTTTTTAAAGAAAAAAAGATGACTAAGGGGAAACATGATAGAGGTCTATAAAATCATGCATGGTGTGGAGAGAGTGGAAAGAGAGAATTTTTTCTCCTTCTCCCTCTCACATAACAATAGAACCAGGGATCATCCCATGAAACTGTTGGCCAGGAAATTTAGGATCAACAAAAGGAAGCACTTTTTCACACACTGCACAATTAATCTATGAAATTCTCTGCCATGGGATGTGGTGATGGCCATGTATTAGACAAATACATGGAGGATAGGTCTATCAATGGGTACTACTTTGGTGGTTATAGTCCACCTCCAGCCTCAGAAGCAAGATGTCTCTAAATACCAGTTGCAGGGGAACAACAGCAAGAGAGAGGGCATGCTTTCAGCTGTTGCCTGTGGGCATCCCATAGGCATCTGGTGGACCTCTGTGTGAAACAGGATGCTGGACTAGATAGGCCTTGGGCCTGATCCAGCAGTGCTGCTCTTATGTTCTAAAAGATTTTTAACATTCAATAAGCAGATCGGTAATTCAAAAATGACATCGTGCCCAAGCAGAAGATCTTTCTCAGGTTCAAAATTACTATGTATGGTAAATTTTTCAATAAGATGAATAATGTTTGAAGTTGAAAAGGAAGTACTATTTCACACAACACATAATTAACCTATGGAATTCTCTCAGCCACAAGATGTGGTGGCAGCCAACAACCTGGATGGCTTTAAGAGGGGCTTAGATAAATTCATGGAGGACAGGTCTATCAATGGCTACTAGTCTGAGGGCTATAGTCCACCTCCAGCCTCAGAGGCAGGATGCCTCCGAATACCAGTTGCAGGGGAGTAACAATGGGAAAGAAAGCATACCCTCACCTCTTGCCTGTGGGCTTCCCTGCAGCATCTTGTGGGCCACTGCATGAAACAGGATCCCGGACTAGATAGGCTTTGGGCCTGATCCAGCAGGGCTATCCTTATGTTCTTATGATCTAACTCACCTTATTCATCAGGTGGTCTTCCCTAAAAATGTCACCCGAGAGGGTGCTGAACAAGCCTTCCAAGGTAAGTGCCCCACAACTGGGCACTGCAACTGAGATGTCCCTGTCAGCCACTCCTCAGGATGGGACCAATGCAATGCCATAGAGCTATTTATGCATGTCCCAGAGCTTGGGGATACCTAGTGGAATTTTTGACTTACTTTCTATAAGCAGCATCCCTTCAGGATTTTTAAAAGTCAGACCTTATCAATGTGTGAATCACACAAGAAGTGTGACTATTGAAAACCACGCCTGTTTCAAGCTATGAAAAACCCCTCCTGTGATGTGCCTGCCTATTATGCAGTTCCATGAACGATTTTAGAGAGATCATTCTACCAGCTACATTTAACGTCTCACAAACAGCCTCTTGTGAATAAAGCAGGTTTAAAAAAAAAAATTATGAGTGAGATTGTGCACATGACGAAATGAGTCGGTGGGGCAGAGGGCTGGTGGGGAGGCAGACTCCTGCCAGCCTCTCTGCACAAGAGTGATTTTAATCTCTTGGCTCTTGCCACTTGCCTGACACACGTTCAGTGCTGTGGCAAGCAGCAGAGCAGCGAGCTGGAGGATGAAGTCCTCCAGCATCCCTCAGTGCACCATACCAGGGACACAGTGCCTTGAGGGCTCCTCCCTCTGCCGGGATCTCTTGCCACCTGCCTCTATGTGTTCATGGGCTGCCTGTAGCCTGTGCATACACACAACCTCAAACTGGGAGTTAAGGGTGTGCATCACACCCTTAAACCCAGGTTAAAGCCTGGGGTACATGCCTGGGTTGGGGGCCGAGGCAGCACTGGAATTGGGCTCGAGCCCAGCAGCGCACATGGGCAGCCCAGCACAAGCCTGGCTGCCTGTGTGATTAGCCTCACTGGGAGTTTGTTTTCACTCCAGAGCCTGCCACCAAGATTTCCCCCCTATTCACCAATAGCCATATGAACATGGCACATAGATGGGAATAGAGCTATAGCTCAGTGGAAGAGTATCTGCTTTGCATGCAGAAGGTCCCTGGTTCAATCCCTGGCAACATCTCTCAGCAGAGCTGGGGAAAACTCCTGCCTGAAACTTGGAGAAGCCGCTGCCGGTCAGTGTAGACAATACTGAGCTAGACGGATCAAGAGTCTGACTTGGTAGAAGGCAACTTCCTGTACCTCTGCAGAGATGTCATAAGGCAGCCATCTCTGCCACGAGATGTGTTGATGGCGTTGGCCATCAGCTTGGATGGCTTTCAAAGGAGCTTAGACAACTTCATGGAGGACAAGTCTATCAATGCCTCGATGGCTATAGTTGCAGGGGTGCGACAGCAGGAGAAAAGGTCCTCCATCTCTTGTCTGTGGGTGTCCCTGAGGCATCTGGTGGGCCACTGTGGGAAATGGGATGTTGAACTAAAGAGGCCTTGGGCCTGATCCAGCAGGGCTGTTTTTATTTATTTCTTTATATTTATTGTTACCACTACAACAAATACTTATATATTGCTTTTCAACAAAAGTTTCCAAAGCAGTTTACAGACAAACAAACAAACAAACAAACAAACAAACTGGCTCCCTGTCCCCAGAGGGCTCACAATCTAAAAAGAAACATAAGATAGACACCAGCAACAGTCACTGGAAGTCCTGTGCTGGGAGTGGAGAGGGCCAGTTATTCTTCCCCTGCTAAATAAAGAGAATCACCACGTAAAAAAGGTGCCCCTTTGCCCAGTTTGCAGGGGTTGGCCAGTTATAGCATCTTTCATTAAAACAATCTCAAGGCAGTTTACAAAACATTTAAAATAATATATAGAAGCGTTACAGAATAAAATATTAAATTGTAATATAAAAATACAAATCTAATTAAGAGTTTTAATACACACACACACACATTGAGACACTTCACATGATCGGTGTGAAGCGCTGGAGGGGGTTCTGTGGGGAGAGTGGGCTTAGCCCGCTCTCCCCGCAGACAATCAAACAGTAGCCCTGGGTGGGTAAATCGGTTGCCCACACGACTGCTCGCTCCGTCATGGAGCTGGCAGGGGCTGCAGGAATTGGGGGCCCCTGGAGAGACTCCCAAGCAGGCTCCTGGTCAGGGGTCTACTCATGAGTCGCCGCATGCTACAGCAACACATGAGCAGAAAAATGAGGTTAACAGAGCACTCTCTCTGTTAACCTCATCTAAGGGGAGGGGTAATTAGGTGGGCTAACCGCCTTGGGAGCTCCCCTGGCCCACTTTCCAGTGAGAATAGCTTCAATGAGACCATAAAATACAGAGCAGCCACAACAAAAACAGCACTTATATAAAAGTCTGGGTAAAAAGCCAATATTTCACTCGATTTCTAAAAACTGTGGTGGAGACTGAGGAGCAGATGCCCTGCCGGAGAGCATTCCAAAGTCTGGAGTCAATAACTGAGAAGGCCCTGTCCTCAGTGCACAACAGCTGAGCCCCTCTCTGATGCCCAAGTGGGCAGAAACCCTTGGGAGTAGGTGGCCCCTCAGATATCCAGGTTCCAAACCATTAAGGGCTTTAAAAGTCAAAACCAGTACTTTGAATTGGGCCCGGAAACAATGATGAAAGTCCATATTTTGAGAAGGAGAGAGAAGCTCGCAAACAGAGCTCCTCTTTGTTCAAAGCCTCTGCCCAAACTGGTGCTATGGACGCAAAGGATGCAATAGGCGTCCATTGCGCCCATAGCGCCAGTTCGGGAAGAGGCTTTGCAGAGAGAGGAGCTCTGCTTGCGAGCTCCTCTCTCCTTCTCTGAATATGGTTTTAGATCGCCCGACTGACGCGGGCCGGGGCTGAGGAGGACTCGGCAGCTGGGAGGGCGGGCGGGCAGTCGGCGGCGGCAATTGCATGGGCCGATTCGGCCCTTAATCATGGGGGAGGGGGCGGGAGAGGAGGAATTGGGCAGCTGGGAGGGCGGGCGGTGGCAATTGTATGGGCCGATTTGGGCCTTAATCATGTGGGGGTGGGTGGGAGGGGAGGACTCGGGCAGCTGGGAGGGAGGGAGGGCGGGCGCTTGGCGGCGGCGGCGGGGGGAATTGTTTTGGATGATTTGGCCCTTAAACAGGTGAGGGGGGGCCGAGGACGAAGGCATAAATTAAAAAAAAACAACCTAGCGCCCGTTATTATAACGGGCTGAAAAATACTAGTAAATGTAATAAACAAACAAACAAACACATACCTGGATGAAGAGATACCACTTGTTCAGAAAATGTTGTGGCGAGAGAGAGAGAGAGAGAGAGAGAGAGAGAGATATCTCCTGCTTTTTACAAACATGTCAAAGTGGTGTACAAAAACTTTATGAATGCCACTCAGCATCCTGACTAGGACGGTACACATACAGCTAAAAACAGCTTGTGTGCAGCACTAGCACTGATGTTTTTAAAAGCATAGGTACTCCTGTGTGGCGGAGTGGGTTTGCCGATCTTCCTGGAAGTGGGTTCCTGATCTCGGTCACAAAGAGCAGTTATAAGGCAGCTTCCTGTGTACTCAAGGTCAGACCCTGGTGAAAAACCATGCAAGGTTCAAGCTTTGTAGGGTTAGGAAACAGTCCTTGACATCTTATGACAGAATCCCCAGAATTACTGCATTTATTAAAGTGGGGTGTGTAACCATGGGTGTGTGGCTATTTGGGGTGGGCATGGCTATGGGGCACGGTTGTCAGCGTGAATGTGGCTATGAGGGCTGCCTGCCATCCCTAGAGCAGGGGTGTGGTGGTGGTTGGGGAAACAAAGAATTGTGGGTGGGGGATAAAACCCAGGAGCCTCAAAATCTTATTTTACAGTAGCCCCCCAAATCCCTTCATCCGTTCCTGTCTGGGAGGAGTCAGGAGAGATTGGTGAAAATCACTCTCCCACACAGAAGAATCCACACTTCTGCACTGCCAATGCTAGCACTGTGGGCATGCTTTTTTTTTAGCTCTGTGTGTGCAGTCTTGGTCAGGATGTCAACCTGGTTACAAAAATAAAACAAAACAACCAACAAGAGTGAGGGAGAGCTAAAACCGCTTTTAGCCAAATGTGAGAAAAACCAGTCAGCTTCCTCACTGCATTTAAGCAATCCACTGTGTGACTGTTTGGTTTTGTCACATAAAGCGTGAAACGTTTGCCGCAACTATTGTATCTAAGATCTCTCAGGCAGGTTTGCTGGTGGCCAGTAAGGGCAGGAGGGGCTGTGCTCTCTCCCTCCAAACAAACACAAAGAAAACCAAGGTTGCAGAGAAATTATCCTCTATAAATAATTGTACAGGAAGCAACTTAAACTGAGAAACAAGAGTTTAATATTGATTACTAACTAAAACATAGGCTAAGGAAACAATAAACAGTGTACCCTGAGAGGAAGGCATGAAAGGAGGTGCCCAGGCCAGGGGAGAGCATAACATCAGCCCCATAGAGACCAGCTCTGGTCTGTGAGGACTTCCTGAGAGGAAGGCAAGAAGGCAGACACCCAGGCCAGGGGGCTCTTGTCCTCAGCTCCTGAAGAGACCAACAGCCTGAGACAACGCTTTATTAATCTGGTATTTGCCTCTTTTAATATTGTAAGCTGCTTGGGGTGCCTTTGTCAAGGCAGAAAGGTGGTATAAAATGTAGTTAATAAATACATACATACATACTAAACAGACTAACAGTCTCTTAACATAAGAACATAAGAACAGCCCTGCTGGATCAGGCCCAAGGCCCATCTAGTCCAGCATCCTGTTTCTCACAGTGGCCCACCAGATGCTGCTGGAAGCCACAGGCAGGAGTTGAGGGCGTGCCCTCTCTCCTGCCATTACTCCCCTGCAACTGGTTCTCCAAGCCATCCTGCCTTTGAGACTGGAGGTGGCCCACAGCCCTCCTACTAGTAGCCACTGATGGACCTCTCCTCCATGAAGTTATCCAAACCCCTCTTAAAGCCATCCAGGTTGTTGGCTGTCACCACGTCCTGTGGCAGACAGTTCCACAAGTGGATCACGCGTTGAGTGAAAAAGTACTTCCATTTGTTGGTCCTAGATTTCCTGGCAATCAATTTCATGGGATGACCCCTGGTTCTGTTATGTGAGAGGGAAAAGAATTTCTCTCTCTCCAATTTCTTCAAACCATGCATGATTCTATAGACCTCTATCAGGTCTCCCCGCAGTCATCTTTTTTCTAAACTAAAAAGCCCCAGGTGTTGTAGTCTTGCCTCATAAGAAAGGTGCTCTAGGCCCCTGATCATCTTGGTTGCCCTCTTCTGCACCTTTTCCAGTTCAACAATGTCCTTTTTAAGATGCGGTGACCAGAATTGTATGCAGTACTCCAAGTGTGGTTGCACCATAGTTTTGTATAAGGGCATTATAATATTTGCTTTTTAAAATTTTTTATTGGTTTTTACAATATCTTAACAATCCCATTACATCTAATTAAGTAAATATTGACTTCCCACTCACCAATCAGTGCGATTCATTAACTATACAAGTCAACCATTGCTATAGTAATTCAAAACATATATCCTACACATTGCAAACTCGATTTTACTCTACCCAACCTGCTATTATTACTAAATTTCAACCCTGCTGAAAAGTCGATATTAGAAAAATAGTTCTTTAAGTATAGTAAGAATAGTTTCCAATCTTCTTTAAAACATTCCAAGTTTTCATCCCTTATCAATACTGTAAGTTTTGCCATCTCCGCATATTCCAAAATTTTTATCAACCAATCTTCTTTTGAGGGCATTTCATTGTCCTTCCATTTCTGCGCATATACTATTCTGGCCGCCGTGGTTGCATACATAAAAAATGTTAAGTTTCTTCTGGAAAACTCTCCTTGCGTTATTCCCAGCAGGAAGGATTCTGGCCTCTTAGGAAATGTCATTTTAAATTTTTTCTTCAACTCATTATATATCATATCCCAAAAGGCCTTTGCCTTCCCACATGACCATCACATATGAGAAAAAGTTCCTTCACAATGTCCACATTTCCAACATTTGTTTGAAACATTTTTATACATTAATGCTATTTTTTTTGGTGTCAAATACCACCTGTACATCATCTTGTAATAATTTTCTTTTAAAGTATAACATGCAGTGAACTTTAAATCCATTTTCCATAATTTCCCCCAAGATGCCATATCTATATTATGACCCACAAGAGCATTATTATAATATTAGCCATTTTATTTTCAATCCCCTTTCTAATGATCCCTAGCATCTTATAGAGAGAGGAGAACCTCTCAGTTTGACTTCAGGACAGCAAGTGAGGAGGAGACAGACAGACAGACAGACAGACAGACACACGGTGACTCCACCCCCAAGTCAGTACACAGACAAATTCAAATATATACAAGCCTGTCCTATACAAAGCACAGAAACAATACTATAGCAAAACACAACACAGTAGTGTAGGGAGAACTCTGGCAGCCCCTGTCCAGCCTGCTACTGCCGGCCCCCACCTCCCCAGCCACGTCCACTGAGCCTGCGTCTGATGTTAGATGCACAGGGGGCGTGGTTATGTTTGCCAACGGGGCCACACGCTCATAAATTTCCCTGCTCATAAAGTCAGGGAGACGTGTACCCGGCCAGGCTGAAGCAGGGGCGTGGTTGGGGGAGGGCAGGTGGCCCGGGTTCTCTGAACCCCCCTGCACGATGGTGACTCTGCCCCTGTCCCAACAACAAACACACACAGTAGCAAAAGAGCCAGTGTGGTGTAGTGGTTAGAGTGCTGGGCTAGGACCGGGGAGACCTGAGTTCTAATCCCCATTCAGCCATGAGACTTGCTGGGTGACTCTGGGCCAGTCACTTCTCTCTCAGCCTAACCTACTTCACAGGGTTATTGTGAGGAGAAACCTAAGTATGTAGTTCACCGCTTTGGGCTCCTTGGAGGAAGAGCAGGATATACAATGTAATAACAATAACAACAAAAGCTCAGGCTTACTGGCAACTAGTCATTCTTCCCAAGCAAGGAGCTTCTTCCATCCCCTCCTCTCGGTGCCTGTAGCTTCCTTTTTTGTCTTACTAGCTAGATCAGCCTGATAATTAATTTGTTCAAGCCAGTCTTAGGGGGCGCTAGCCTGGCCTTACCCCCACAAGCAGCTTTTCTGCTTCCTGCTCCCCTCCCCCCACTTTTCTGCTTTCTGACTTCTGCCCTATTTTCTGTCACAATTTTGTGCAATTCACACAAACATAAAGTATGACTTTTAAAAATCATGAAGGGCTGTTGTCTTTTTAATCTAATTTAATTTAATTTCTATACCGCTCTTCCAAAAATGGTTCATGGCAGTTTACACAGAGAAATAATAAACAAATAAGATGGATCCCTGTCCCCAAAGGGCTAACAATCTTTGCCTCTACTTTCTGGTCCTCTCCCCGCTTTCCTCTGAGCCAGTGGGCTTGGGTAAATACTCCAGCCCACCGGTGCAGAAGAAAACAGCAGGGAGGCTCCTGATTCAGCAAGTGGGCTCTCCCCTGCGCCCCCAGCTCCAGGCACCCCGGCCCACCAGCCATGACTGATCTCGGAGTAAGTGGATTTCCACATGCCCTATTGGTAATCTCTGGCAAAAATTCAATTTATATTTGTTGCTGAACCTTATGGGACATATCTTGACATGTGCTAATTATTTTCTGATCAATGGTAATATCCGATATGAGCCAATATACATGTATGAAGGAAACTGTAACTCTGAAATAAAGCCTATAGTGAAATTCAGAGACTCCATGTCTCCTCTGCAGTTATTCGCAAGTTTATGTTTTCATTTATTTTTAAGAACGTGTGTTCCATTTTGGCCTGTTGAAGGAAGTAATTCAAAACAGCTAACACCATTAAAAAGAACCAAGAAGCAAAAGCAGTCTTATATTGCAGTTTTGTACCCCAACTGCATTGATAGGCAATGAGGCTCTTCACACGATCAGTGTGAAGAGCCGTAAGGGGGTTTGCGGGGAGAGCAGGCTTAGCCTTCTCTCCCCACAGATGAGTAGCCGCTGGATCGGCTACCCACATGACTGCCCACATGACTGGATCGGCTGGATCAGCTACCCACATGACTGGATCGGCTACCCACTGGACTGGATCGGCTACCCACATGACTGGATCGGCTGGATCGGCTACCCACATGACTGCCGGCTCCGTCACAGAGCCGACAGGGGTGG
Source organism: Hemicordylus capensis (assembly GCF_027244095.1). Taxonomy (NCBI): domain Eukaryota; kingdom Metazoa; phylum Chordata; class Lepidosauria; order Squamata; family Cordylidae; genus Hemicordylus; species Hemicordylus capensis. Next base: position 259,919,564 of record NC_069658.1, on the reverse strand, counting down.
TGAGGATCGGGGACCGCGTGGCCCCTGGAAGTTCCAGGATGTCCCGCACAAGCACGCAGGGCATCCTGGAGAGACCCCCAAGCCTCCCAGCGGGGGTCTCCTTGCATTGCAGTGACATAGAGCCGCACTGTGGCAGCACACGATCCAAAAACCCGGGTTAGCAGAGCGCTCGCTCTGCTAACCTGGGCTAAGGAGAAGGCTACTTTGACAGGCTAGCCACCAGAGAACCAGTGGGCTTGCGGGCAAGCCCGCTGGTTCTCACGATGGGGAAAAACCAGGCTGGGCTTCCAGTTTTTCCCCATCGTGAGAATAGCCTCAGGGTCTCACAGAGCACTAATGAAATCCTGGTCAATGTTGTTCACCATTGTTTTGTTTGTTTAACATGAGAAATACTTCTGTTCTCTTTTAACAAGAAATCCATTTTCTTAGCAGAGTTTAGTAAATGGATCAAGGCTGTGATCTATCTGTTAGGGTTGTGCACAAAACCGGTTTGCCTGGTTTGATTCAAGTCTGAACTGAACCAGGCATATTTGATTTCACTGCCCTGAACAGACACCCCCCTCCCCCACGCTGCCGGCTTGGTTCGATATCAAGTCAGTTCGGGGGTTCTACAATTTAAAAAAAAAAATTAACTCACCGCCTCCAGGGTTATGACCTGGCTACACAGATGACCAGGGTGCTTGCATGGCAGCCTCCAAAATGGCCACTGCCACGTCAGAAATGGCTGGAATGCCCCCAAAATGGGTTGAAGTGGTCCTATGGAGACCAGGGGGAAGCCAGCAGGTGGAGGGGGGATTGCTGGAGACCCTCCCATAGCCCCCAAAGGTTGTGAGTTGTTAAAAAAAATTATTATTATTAAACTGTAGAACCCCTGAATTGGCCCTGAGCCAGCCTAGGCAGGGGGGTGGAGTTTGGCTTGACCTCAAGCCGAACCTGGACAGGTTCCATGCAAGGTCAGGTCCTCAAGTCGGACCAGTTTGATGGTGAACCAATTCAAGATTGAGTCAGTTCGCACATCCCTGCTATCAGTGACTTCATTGACATTGTGTCAAGTTTATGGCTGGGTTCTGAGCTCCTTTTCAGTGACCTTATGCTAGATGAATTGCTTCTATTGTTTGCAGATGGCTCCCAGCATTTCCACTGGCACCAGATTGCTCTTTGGATTGGATGGGCTGGGAATCTTATCCTGGTGGTCACTGTGATACTGCTGGGTAAGTACAGGGCAATGCATATTTAGCAGTAAAAGGCAAGGGCTGTACTTTGAAATGTGGCCTCAGCTGGAGGAGTTGATGGCTGACATCCAGGGCAATGGAGTGAAGATGCCAGGGGAGCTGTGCCCTCACAGCTGGAGGCGGCATCAGCTCATCCAGAGGCTTCCCCAGTGCCACTGCACACATGCATGGGAATGGGGATTTTGGACAATCGTAGCTGACTTCAGAAAAGCCACCTGAAACTATGTCTCTGAGGGTTGTGCAGCCCTCAGGGGCATAGATTCAGAAGGTTGAGGACAGAAGATGTCCCCAACTTACTCAACCATCCTGCACATGTGGGTGCAGCAGCAGTGGGAAAGCCTCCATCTAAGTCCTCACTCCATTGCCCTAGATGTCAGTTACTATCCACAGGATCCTGATGTTAGTCTGGAAAACAGACTGGCTGCACTGTGTGTTCCCTGGGCTCACATTTTGCATTATTTGCATATAAACCAATACAGATTGCTTATGGGTAGGAGAGGAATGGGTTGCCATCACCACGGCCTATCAGGATTTATCTTTTTCTCTAGTTTCCTTGTCCAGCAGAGCTGCAATGTCCAATGTTTGTACCTGATGCTGGACACTCTATAGATTTGGGATTCTGTTAATGTACTGCCCTTCTCAGTGACAAATGGTCTCCCTACCTGAGCTAGAAAATATAGTCTCATGTTTGGAGCAGAGGACCCTCAGGTTTTTGGTGCTGAGGACTTCAACATACATGCCAAGGCCACCTTCTTGGAGAAAGCTTCCATCCCCCTCACCCTTCTTGGTCGTGGCTGCAGCATTGCTGCCACCTATTGGCCAAGCTGGAGCCCCCTATCCCCAGAGACCTCCCCACCCTCACCTGAGCCCCGCTCCTGCTCCTCCCCCAGGAGCAGTGGTTGAACAGGCCGTTCCTCTCTGCTGCCACCACCATGGCCGCCCGTTCCCCTCAGGCCGCTGACAGGCCCAGGCCTGTCTCTTGCCTGCCTGCCTCTCTCTGACAATGGCCTCGGTAGCCCCAAACCGCAGCAGTGGTTGATTGGGCCTTTCCTTGCTGCTAGTGTTACTATGGCCACTCATCCCACTCAGGCTACTGACAGGCTCAGGCCTGTCCCCTGCCCTTCCTTCTGTCTCTCTTCCCCCTCCCTTCTTTTTCTCTTTCTCTCTCCTCCACTTGCTCTTCCCCACTATTTCTTCCCTCTCCCATCATGTTTTTCCCCTCCCTCCCTCCCTCCCTGAGTTAATAGATTTTGTTCATCTTGTTTCCTCATTTAATTCACACAATGGAATTCTCCTTCTCCTGAAGGGGCCCTTTCTTCCCTCACGACCCGTCTTTTGGCAGACCCCTGCCTGCTATCCTTACATATATAGAGATTCATCTCCTCTACAATCAAGAACATCGTCCGACCAGTAACAGTTGCATTCCAACTGACCTTAACCATCACAGGCTCCTCCTTCTTATCTGCATATGGAATCCCCACTGCCCAATCACCATGGTGCTTCTGCTCTCACAGGCTCCTTCTCCCTATCGGCATATGGAATTCCCACTGCCTAATCAGGTGCAAACTCTGTCAGCCAATCGCCTCCTTTCTACCACGTCCCCACGCATGGCCCGTCTTGGAGAATTAATGATATAGATATTTTCCCTAACACCGGGGGTGTAGCTAAGGGAGATAACACCAGGGGTGTAGCTAGGGGAGAGGGGGCACATGTTTGCCCCTCCCCCAGGTGGCTCCTTGGAGTGAGGAAGAAAATAGGGAAGAGTAGAGATGGGGGGCCCTCAGGAGCTGCGAGGTCCGGGTTCTTTGAACCCAACTGCTCAATTATAGCTATGTCCCTGGATAACACTCACCACACTTTGGGCATTCTGTTCCAACCATCTGTTCTGTTCTGTTCACACAACCATCAACATCAAGGTAGGAGGCCTTGTACTCTGCAGGGCCATAGCAAGGTTGGACTGGGCCCAGAGACAAGATTTTAAAAGCATACTGTATATACACACACACACGAGGGACAGAGAGAGAGGGTTTGACAAAGTTTAACAAAATGGGCCAAAAACATCATGGAGAGCAATCAGTAGGTGTGATAAATTACTGTGCAGACTATTGGTGAGTACAAGATCCAATCCGTCAAGATGTAATCAAATCCCAGAAGTGGCCACTGATATACAAAAGGTATATCCAGATTTATACCCTGCTTTTCATTCAAAGTCCCAAAGTGACACCCCAAAACAAATGGAACAATAGAAAGAAAGGATAGTGGGCAGCGTGCAGGCCAGGCTAAGACTTGTATGAGCAGAATGCTTCTGTTTGCACACATTGATAAGAGGGGAAGTTTTCACCCCTTCAGCTGTCCCTTCCTTCCACAGTCCCTGGGCCACTGAAAATATGGCCCTGATACTCAGGAACAGAGGACTGAGGATGGAGTGGAGAGACCTGCTAAAATTGCCCTGCTCCCCCATTAGTCTTGGTGCTGCCCAGTATAAACACCAACTGCTTTCTGTAATGAGAAAGTCCCATTTGTTTGTCCAAAAGTATGTTCAAAATAGAAAGCTCTGTGATCATGTACTCACAACCATTAACCACAGGTGTGGGCACAGAAACCAATTTATGGAAATATATTCTCTTCCTTGTTTCATTTTCCACCTAATTTTCCATATTCAGCTTTCCCATCTGCCTGCACAGTTCTTTTTCTCCCTAGGTCATGTATAGGAAGTTTCCAAGCTGACCTCTCACAGCACCTGAACAATTTGTGAACATTCTGTTCCAGAAGGTTTTGCAGTTATAAAGTGCAAGTGACCATTTGCAGTGAACAGTTCAGCCACTGGCTGAAGGAGATTTCACCACCACAAAATCCCTGAATAGGCTTTGGGATTCCTTCTTCTCAGTTTGCTGATTGCCTAAAACAGACATTCTTCTTTGAAGCTTTTCAGACAAGGCAACTTAGGGATCTTCTGGAGAAAGCCTCTCCCTCTGAAGGACCCACCAATGGAAGCAGAAATCATAATTCTCTGGAGAATGTGACTCATTTGCGGCAGTTTGTATGTAAGACAAACAACAGCAATATAACAGGTAACTTCAGTGTTTTTAGCCTACTTTCCTTAAGGAAAGTAAGCTTAAGAGATCACGTGGTATTGTCTGTGTGTGTGTCCCTCCCTATCAACTTCACAATGCCTGGACCAATATGAACCAAATTATGTACAGTTGTAGGGACACATATGGACACCTCAACAGTGTAGTTTGTAATGATGTCATCTACCCTAATTCAAGATGGTAGACGTGTAAACGTTTGAGGCACAAAAGGGCTAACTTGTGAACCACCTAACCAATTTGAACCATATTAACTACAGCTGTAGGGACACATAGGGAAGCCTCAATGGTGTCGTTTGTGATGATGGCATCCGCCCCAATTCAAGTGGATGTGTGAATATTTGAAACATGTGGGCTTACTTGTGGACCATCTAACTGATTGAACCAAATTTGCTACAGCTGTAAGGACATATACGGGCGTCTCAATGGCATAGTAGATGATGTCATCCACCTTGATTCAAGATGGCAGACATGTAAATGTATGCAGCACAAGTGGCCTTGTGGACCATCTAACAAATTTGAACCAAATTTGGTACAGTCATAGTGAGTGACACATAGGGACATCTCAGTGGCATAGTTTGTGATTATGTCATCCACCCTGATTCAAGATGGTGAACAAATGAACATTTGAGGTGCAAGTGAGAATTGATTTGTGCCAAATTTGGTACAGTTGTAGGGACACATAGGGACACCGTGACAGTGTAGTCTGTGATGATGTCATCCACCCCAATTCAAGATGGCAGATGTGTGAACATTGAAGGCTGAAGTGGGCTAAATTGTGAGGATGGTAATTATCAATTAAGATTACAGTGAAGGAAAACAGGCAGATTAGTTATTATCAGAACTTGACTTTTACTGACAAAACTCAAGCCCATACATGGTAATTTCTTTAACTTTATAGCTGTCTCTGGCCAGAAGACTCTTTTTGTGAAGCAAAACCTGAACTGTGAGGTTTTGGATTTAACTTAGTCACGTTTAACCCTCATGGTTCTGAAAATAGCCAGCACTCATGATCACAGACATTTGCACCAATTTCCCTTCCTACAGCAACTCCCATGTAATTTCCCACACCATTCCAGGAAGTCCCCTGACCCCCAGGAACAGTTTGGGGGGTGGGCATTGTTCCCTATGAGAGGGATTCCCAGATGTTGTTGGCTACAACTCCCAGCATTCCCAGCTGCAATGGCCTTTGGCTGGGGATTATGGGAGTTTTAGTCTACAATATCTGAGCAAGGTTGTCTTTAGACAGCCCTGGCGGCGTGCGGGGCCGGGGGCAAATCAGCCAGTGCGGGGCCCCCTTCCAGTTAATTCTAATTGGGGTTAAAAGAGCAGGGCCCAGTGCAGTCGCCCTGCTTGACATGCCCTAAGGACAGCCCTGCATCTGGGAATCCCTCTTAAAGGGAACGCTGGTGGTGGGTGGGAAAGCTCCCTTGTATGAGCCCCATCAAGATCAAAGCCAGGGTTTCCCTGGCAGCAGAGCCAAATGCTTCTACCTCCATTATCATATACAAAAGTTTGCTGCTTCGAACAGCTTGATAGGGCTGGCCTGTAAAATGGCCAGTGTTTTTGTTTTTGTAAGGATTCACATCATCATGGCTAATTTGAGAAACTAAAATAATTCCACAGGTTCTACTTCAATTAATGAGCAACATTTGCTAATCCTAACTCTTAGAGCTCTTCTACATAACAATAAGAAGTGCTGAACCTGCACTTTTCCAAGCATAATTTTGCTCTCTTTCCACACCCTTCAGCAGCTTTGTATTTTCCTTTAGAGCATGAATCCATACTCTGTTCAGATGCAGAACAGGATCCTACTGCCATTTTCTGTATGCCACCTACTGGCCAGCTTTAGTTTTTCGTGAAGTGTTGTGTTGGTAGCAGGAAAGATGGAGGGAACACACAGGCCTAAAAAAACACAACTGCTCTTTATTTTTAAACTCAGGATCTGCAGAATTTCTACCCAACAGCTACAACTCCCAAAAACTACAGGAGCTACAGAGGAACAAAAAGCACAACTAAACAACACAGGGCACCCCTGACATACATAACACGAATAACCACCATTCAACAGAAAAGTTGTAATCAGTTCTTCACTGAAAGCAAGAGCTGTTCAGCAGGTGATCCTGAGAAAATTGCACTAAGATGCTCCTGTGCATAAGGACAGAGTATGGATACATACTGGCTGGGGTTGCGGAAGCCTGATGAAGTGTGTGGAAACAGTAAAATCCTGCTTGGAAAGGCACTATTCAGATTTCTTAGCACTGTCCAGAAGATTTTAAACACCAATATGAGCACAAGCCAAACCCATTATTTAGTAAATGGGGGGTGGTATGTCTATTTAGAAACAAAGTTTAAAATCAAGTAAGCAACATAACAGCCAATCTCAATGAAGTCCTGATCCTTTGAGCTCTTTTACTTTCACAAACAACTATAATTGGAGGTATAATTGGTTGGAGGTGATTATCAGTGCCTCATTAAGGGAGGGCAAGATGCCATCGTGCCTCAAGGAGGCGATGGTAAGACCATTATTAAAAAAGCCCTCCCTTGATTCCTCCAACCTGGACAACTAAAGACTGGTCTCTAACCTTCCCTTTTGGGGCAAGGTGATAGAGCGTGTGGTGGCATCCCAGCTGCAGAGGGTCTTGGATGATATGGATTATCTGGACCCTTTTCAATCTGGCTTCCGCCCTGGATATGGGACTGAGACTGCCTTGGTCACTCTAGTGGATGACCTATGCCAGGAACTAGATGGAGGAGTGCGTCCCTGTTGGTTCTGCTGGACCTCTCGGCGGCATTCGATACCATTGACCATGGTATCCTTCTGGGCCACCTCTCGAGTATGGGAATCGGAGGTACTGCATTGCAGTGGTTCCAGTCCTTTCTTGGAGGGAGGCTCCAGAAGGTGGTGCTGGGGGACTGCTGCTCGGCTCCGTGGCCATTGTCCTGTGGGGTCCCGCAGGGTTCGGTTTTGTCCCCCATGCTGTTTAACATCTACATGAAACTGCTGGGAGAGGTCATCCGGGGATGGACTGAGTTGTCAGCAATATGCAGATGACACTCAGCTCTATCTCTCCTTGTCACCTGACCCTAGGGAGGCGGTGGATGTCCTGAATCGGGGGCTTAAGGCCGTGATGGGTTGGATGTGGGCTAATAAACTGAAATTGAATCCCGACAAGATGGAGGTAATGTTGGTCAGTAGGAGAGCCAATCGGGATGAGGAGATTTTACCGGTTCTGGATGGGGTTGCACTCCCCATGAAGGAGCAAGTATGCAGCTTGGGGTATTACTGGACCTGGCTCTGCTTTTGGAAGCTCAGGTAGAGGTGGTGGCCAGGGGTACATTTATTTATTTATTTATTTATTTCATTTGTACACTGCCCCAAACTTTCCTCTCTGGGCGGTTAACAATAGTATAAAACAAGTTAAAATATATACAAAAACTTAAAACAATTTAACAATTTAAATATCAACCATGAATTAAAACCTTAAAATTTAAAGCCTTTGCATGGCTTCAGCTAGTGCGCCAGCTGCGTCCCTTTCTCGAGAAGGCAGATCTGGCCACAGTTACCCATGCCTTAGTCACGTCAAGGCTGGATTACTGTAACATGCTCTACGTGGGGCTGCCCTTGAAGAATATCCAGAAACTGCAGCTAGTGCAAAATGCAGCAGCTAGGGTTTTATCTGGAGCTGCCCGGTGGGAGCACATCCCATTTTGAAAGCGCTGCACTGGCTACCAGTTTGTTTCCGGGTCCAATTCAAGCTGCTGGTTTTGACCTTTAAAGCCCTTAACAGTTTGGGCCCAGGATACCTGATGGACCGCCTGCTCCCAAAGGTTGCTGCCCACTTGACGAGGTCATCTGAGGGGGCTCTGTTCTGGGTGCCGACAATGAGGGAGGCTCGGTTGTCATGCACGCGGGACAGGGCCTTCTCTGTTGCTGCCCCCAGACTCTGGAATGCTCTCCTGGTGGCTATTCACTCCTCGGTCTCAATCACAGCTTTTAGAAAAAGTGTAAAATCTTGGCTTTTTGCCCAGGCATTAATTTGATTCTCTGCTGCTACTCTTTATAGTTTGTATTGCTTTTATGCTTTTGTTTTAAATTTTTAATCAGATTTGTTTAAATTTTTTTCCACTTAATATTTTAATTGTGTCTTTTTTACCATCTTGTGTTTAAATTTTTGCTGTAAACCGTGTTGGGATTGCTTTAATGAAAGGCGGTATATAAATTTAACAATAAATTAAAGAAACAAACAAAAACAAACAAAGCCAACAAATGGTTTGGGGGAAAATAAATAAATAGAAATTTAACATTTTAAGCATGACATTAGCATTGCAGTTATAAAGAGCCCCTGGTGACGCAGTGGTAAAACTGCTGCCCTGTAACCAGAAGGTTACAAATTCGATCCTGACCAGGGGCTCAAGGTTGACTCAGCCTTCCATCCTTCCGAGGTCGGTAAAATGAGTACCCAGAATGTTGGGGGCAATATGCTAAATCATTGTAAACCGCTTAGAGAGCTCTGGCTATAGAGCGGTATATAAATGTAAGTGCTATTGCTATTGCTAAATATAGTACCATCATCCATTATTGCTGTTGTGATATGAATGGGCCACTGCCCCTGTGTTCTAAAACACAGGACTATAGAGGAAAACCCACTGAATGGGGCATATACTGAATGTTCATCAGTTGGCCAACTGAGGAGAACAGAGATGGGTGAACTCTTACACATGCACCTCAAAATAGCCTGGAAATGATGAAAGTTCTCTCCCACCCCATATTGAAGAGGTTTCCCACCCTCTTGCTACCACCTTCTTATAAAAACAAGCTTCCTCCATGGCACCACAGCTGATGTTCTAGCTGATGCTCTAGTTACTGAGACCAGAAATTATGGTGAAGGAGAACTGATGGCAAAAAGGAGGAGAATGTCAGTGATTTCAGAGTAGCTGTCATTTGCAGGAATGTTTTCTCCTCCTTTTCAGAGAAAGGAGCTCTGGATATTCTTAGCTCCAAATATTCTTCTTCCAGTCTGAGTTGAAATAACTTTGCTAATATCCCTAAAAGCCATGTTTCTGACTTAGTAGACTCTTATCCTCAAAAGCTTATGCTCCAATAGATGTGACTAGTCTTTAATATGCCAGAATATGCTCTGATGTTTTTGGCAGCAACTGGCTAACATGGGTACCCATCTAGAGCATTTTGACTCGATTCAAGCAAACAATTCAGTTATGATGTTCATTCGCTGCTTTGAGGGGTGATCTGATATGAGAAGTGGATGAGGCCAAAGCACCTGCTCTGCTAGCAGAAGGTCCCAGGCTGAGTTTCCAACATCTCTAGATAGGGCTGGGGAAATCTGTTTTAAATCATAACAAGCTGTTCTGAATAAATGCAGATCAGGGATTTTCAACCTTTAAAAACAAATATATTCCTTCTATCTCAAAGCTTCAGCTCAGGTACCCCATATAAGTAGCCATAAATTGTGATGCCTCAGAAGTAAATCTTGCCAAAGTTGGTGGAAAATAAAATGCAAGCTAAGTGAATCTGCCCTGGAATAAGGCCAAAAAACAAAAAAACATAAGAAAACACCCTATCTCTAGAACATAAGAATAGCCCTTCTGGATCAGGCCCAAGGCCCATCTAGTCCAGCATCCAGTTTTACATAGTGGCCCACCAGATGCCGCTGGAAGCCACAGGCAGGAGTTGAGGGCATGCCCACTCTCCTGATGTTACTCCCCTGCAACTGGTACTCAGAGGCATCTTGCCTTTGAGGCTGGAGGTGGCCCACAGCCCTCTGACTAGTAGCCATTGATAGACCTCTCCTCCATGAAGCTATCCAAACCCTTCTTAAAGCCATCTCTACATTATGGTTTCCTTGGCTCCAAAGCATTCCCCTGACCTGATCCTTCTCTCAATGTGACTGGCTAGGTAGGTGCTCAGGCTCAACTGACCTCTCCTTAGCTTGACTGACAGGCTTGGCAGCAAGGACAATGCCAACACCAGGCATCAGTCAGAATTTCTCCTCCTGCTCAGCCTGTCAGTCAGGCTGAGGGAGTCACCTAGCTAGCAAGTCACATTGAGAGGAAGAAGGAGGCATGCTGCCTGAAACTCCTCCTGCTCTCCTCCTGGAGAGAGAGCCAGTGGTGTATCATAGGAACATAGGAAGCTGCCATATACTAAGTCAGACTATTGGTCTATCTAGCTCAGTATTGTCTTCACAGACTGGCAGGAGCTTCTCCAGGGTTGCAGGCAGGAATCTCTCTCAGCCCTATCTTGGAGATGCCAGGGAGGGAACTTGGAACCTAGACACTCTTCCCAGAGCAGCTCCATCCCCTGAGGGATGGAGTGCCCACACATCAAGTCTCCCATTCATATGCAACCAGGGCAGACCCTGCTTAGCTAAGGGAACAGTTCATGCTTGCTGCCACAAGACCAGCTCTCCTCTCATGTGAGTGAGTCAGGGAGGCAAGAGGGTTCTGTGAACCCCCTACCCCCAAGAGGCATCAAATTATCCCCAGGGGTTCAGGTACCCCTGGTTGAAAACCCCTGGTGTAGGTAATACTTGGCTAGATGGACCAATGGTCTGACTCATTATAAGGCAGCTTTCTATGCCTTGGTGTATGTTCTTCTTCAGGTTGGCCAATAGCATATTGTCACAACCAACACAATATTTTGGATTTTATTTTCTTCCAGAGGACTCCAGCTGCAAACTTTGTCCACAGAACTGGTTTTTGCATGCAGACAAATGCTATTGGATCTCCAAAAAAAAGCAATACTGGCGCAAGAGTAAGGAAGACTGCAGAGCAAAGCTCTCTCACCTGGCAGTGATACAAAATCAGGAAGAACTGGTAAATATACAGACAAACACCCACATCCCATAGATGTACAGGAAAGAGCTCTTGCAGTCATTGTCATCTTCTGCAAGACAAATGGGGGTGAATGCATTCCACTTGGTTCCAATCCCATTATATTGATTGCTTAGATATGCACAATGCATTACAATGTTTATTTAAAGTATTTATATTTGTCCCCTCCACTACAATGCTGCTCAGTGTGGCTTCAAGAATAATAGAACAATAAGACAATAAAAGAAATAAAACCATTTAATACTTTAAAAGCAAATGTTAAACAACAAGAAAAAGGACCCAATTAAAACCAACCTCAGCAATTTAAGAAGCCAGCTGAAACAGATTGCATATTAAAATACTAAAAAGCCTCTCTTAAAAGATGGGTCTTCAAGTGCTTTCTGAAGAGATAGAGAACATGACAAAACTCCATACTAGTATTTGTGCTGTGAACCTTCTTTGTGTGATCCTGGCAAGTCAATCTTGCTGGCATGGATTGGCTGCATTAGTTCAGTAGCTAGGGTGGTTTTTGGTACCATCATGAAAGCATGTTGTTAACTTCTCGCTGGCACAACCACCTTGTGTTTGATGCTACACAATTGGGAAGGTCAAACTATACATTATTCTTATTTAAATAGATGTCCTCCCCCCCCCCAAAGACAAAGCAACAAAGAAAGAAAAGTAATAAAGTACAATTTTTAAAACCCTGTTTAAAATCACCATGTACGAGAGAGAGAGAGATGAAACTGGCATCAGAGTTTGTTGTTTGTTGATGCTATCTAAAGTCACTGAGAAGTCTGGAAGAAGCAACAAGGATGAGCTTCTCCTGTCCAGGTCCCAGCATAAACCATCAACCAAGCAACTAAAGCAGTTTCAGTGCCAAACTGAAGGTCTTACAACAGACTCAAGAGGCTGTACTGTTGAGGGGTGTGAGGAGAAACATTAAAATGCTCACAGAGCAGATTATGCTCTGGTGGTAAAGAGGTTTAGCCCAAGAGATTATCTGGAGACAGTGAGGCTGTTCACAATAGCGTGCAGAACTGGGCTGAGGGTAGGGAGCCCAGCCTGGTTTTGAACGCTTGTGTGAACCACCAGGATCCCGGTGGCCACACGGCAGCAAACCAGCCGACATAGCCTCCTGCTTAAATGGAGTTAAGGGAGTTAGTGCTCCCTTACCCTCATTTTTTCAATCGTGTGTCTGCCGTGGCTGCTTGCAGATGTGGTGGACACATTCGGGGGGAGGGGGGATCCCAGTAATGCACTGCGCACTTGTGTGGTGCTTTATTGGGGCTCCTGGGGGTGGGGTGCCACATGGCGGTGCTTCCCTGCGCCCAACCCTCAGAGTGGCTGGGTGAGGCACGGGCAGGACAGCCGCCACTCATCTGGGTGGGTGGTCCATCTATCCAGGGAAGACTAAGTGATCATCTGTGGGAAGGGTTGGGCAAACCTGCTCTCCCTGCAGACCTCGAGGAAGCTCTTCTCACCAATTGTGAGAAGAGCTTCAGTAGGTTGTGTTCAAAAAACAAACGAAGATTTATTAACAAACTAAACACCACACACTGAGAGAGAGACATTGAACAACACACCTAAACAGGCACAAGCCTTCAACAACATCTGATCAGGTCTAACTGCCTCTGACCAAGCCAGACCTATTAACATCCCATGGAGAGGAGAGCTAGTCTGTAGAACAGAGCTGGTCTGGTGGTAGCAAGCATTACTTAACCCCTTAGCTAAGCAGGGTTCACCCTGGTTGTATATGAATGGGAGACTAGAAGTATGAGCACTGCAGGATCTTCCCCTCAAGGGATGGAGCTGCTCTTGGAAGAGCAGAAGGTTTCAAGTTCCACTCCCAGCTTCTCCAAAATAGGGCTGCTTCCTATGTTCATCATGCCTCTAGTGGCCAGAAGAGGTTACTGCGGTGTTAAGAGCAATGCTTCAGAAATTCTCACTTCAAACAAGTACCATCTCCACTAAGGGGGCATTCTTTGTCTTTGTTACCCATTCCATGTGGCTTACATTTACTGAGTTAATCAGCCATGATTGCAAAGGTCCAGAAATCAGGTGGTCAGCCACAGTTTTCCACACCATCAGACACAGAAATCTGAAAAGAATCCAGACCAAGTTGTTCTAAGAACTAATCTGCCTACTTTCCTTTCACTATCCCTACCACTTGACTAAATCTGGCTCATATCAGGCCGTTCACAAGTTAGGCCATTTGTGCCTCAAACATTCATGCATCCGCCATCTTGAATTGGGGTGGATGACATCATTACAAACTATGCCCTTGAACCATCCCTATGTGTCCCTATTGGTGTAGCAAATTTGGTTCAAATCAGTTAGGCTGTTCACGTTAGCCCACTTGCACTTCACATGTATACAGGTCTGCCATCTTGAACTGGGATGGGTAACTTCATCACAAACTATGCTGTTGAGGTGTCCCTACAGCTGTACCCAATGTGGTTCTTATTGGTTCAGGCATTGTGAAATTGACAGGGACTGACTAACACACACACAAGCCACCTAATGGTGCAGCGGGGAAGTAACTTGCCTAGGGAGCAAGAGGTTACTGGCTCGAATCACTGCTGGTATGTTTCCCAGACTATGGGAAACACCTATATCAGGCAGCAGCAATATAGGAAGATGGTGAAAGGCATCATCTCATATTACATGGCAGATGGCAATGGTAAACCTCTCCTGTATTCTACCAAAGAAAACCACATGGCTCTGTGGTTGCCAGTTGACACCGACTTGATGGCACAACTTTACTTTAACACACACATACACACACACTCACTCAGAATGCTGGGTGATCTCATAGGTCTACTGGAAAGTAGGCTAAAAACTGGACAAGATAATGTTGTGGGCATGATGGTTGTTACTGCTCTCTAACTGTAATACAACTGGAAACTTTTCAAACTGGAAAAATGTTGGAATGGATGGGAATTACTTTATCGGCAAGAGGTAAAGCAAATTTGTCAGAGGGCTACAGTTCTCTTCCTCCATATTTGGCAGACCAAATTGGATTTACTTTGGCACAACTTGATGTCCTTCCTTCCATCCCCACCTTGGATTTGCTCTAAGATGTGCTCTTTCTAGCTTTTAGCCAGAAGCGACCCAAATTTTTCTTTTAGAATATTGAGCCATAGAAGTTTCAGTTTGCAGAGGAAGATGTATAGTGGACAACAGGTATCTTGGGTGGGTGGAAAGAGTTTTCTTCATTCTACCTGCCAATGGTCCATCAGCCAACACAGCAGGATTTCAAGAGCAGGGCTAGTCCATTAACCTTGCACAAAGTCAGTTTGCCTATCACCAAATGTGTTGTGTGTTTGGAAGTGTATTTTAGTATTATTTGTGAGCAATACTCAAGTGCCCAGTTATATTGATCTGGCTATATTTCCCTGTCACAGTGGGGGGAAACTAGAAATTGACAGAACAATTATATTGCATTTCTTACAGGCTTTTATAGGGAATATTAGCAGAGGGTATTCATTGCTGTGGATTGGACTAGAAGTCACATTATTCCCTGCACGGAATTGGACCTGGGTGAATGGCTCCTCCTCTGATGGCAAACTGTGAGTATCTCATCCTACCATTCAGAGCCTTATTCTTTAATAGGTGGCCTGTAGACCACTCCAGGCTTGTCCAGACTCTCTAATAAGTCTAATGAAATTTTTGCCTTCTTGTCATTGTTGATGTGACCCATTTTCTCTGCTGGTTGCAAGGGATGGCAGACCACTTGGGCCCAGCCTCCCTTCTTTCTGTATGATGACATTCTGTTTATCATGCTGCAATTACATAGGAAAACATGGCAGTTGGGACTGAGACACCACCATGCTTTGCAAAAAGGCAGACCAGACAGTGGAAGGTACCCTCTGGGGATGAAGGCCAGGAGATCAGTTGGTTTCTTTTAATAACATTTAAATTTAAAATCCAGTAGAGAGGCTGCAGATCGTTTCATTGATAGCTCACCCATTTCACTGTGGAAGGAACTGGGAAAGAAAGCAGAGAGGACATAGAATGGATTACAGAGTGGATTCAGGAGTGTATTTATAATTGAAGCTGGTGGGCACAAATTTCCCTGGTCCCCTGAGGGAGAGGTGGCCTGCCAACTTAATTAAATTGCAGCTTGTGCCCATCTTCACTTTTTGTTCCAAGGCCTACTCCAGCTCTGTGCCCCTGGGTGGATTCATACTAGGCTTGAGCCCAAAATGCTTCGGAGACCATTATAGAGGCCTCCGAAATGTTTTGGCCACCGGGCAGTTTCAACATTTAACCGGCGGTGGGGGTGTTCCCTTAAGGTTGGGGGAGGGTGAACTTACATCTCCTGTTGCATTTTCCCCACCAGCACTCCATTGTAGCAAAGCCCCTCAGGGTGGCAGTGTACCTCCCTGCCATCCCATTGCCCTCATCGGCCGGAAATACCGGGCATGCATGTGCCCGAATGCACAGCAGACGGGCATGTGCACGCGCACTCGGCACTTCCGGCCGATGAGGGCAATGGGGCGGCAGGGAAGTATGTTGCTGCCCCGAGGGGCTTTGCTGCAACGGACCGTTGGTGGGGGGAATTCAATAGGAGGGGTAAGTGCACCCTCCCCCACCCTTAAGAGAACATCCCCGCCACCGCCAGAACAGTTCCAGGCACATCCCTAATTCATTCATACACACACACACAAACTTTAAAATCTGAAGTGTGACAAGTGAGGAGAAACTTGTGTCTGCACTTTAATAAATAAATAAATAATAAACAAACTTTGTTAGCCATTTAAAAGACATTTTTAAAATGAGAGCAAAACTTAAGATTTAAAAGGCCTGAGTGAACAAAATGGCCTTCACCTGGCATATAAAAGAACAAAGTGATGAAGCCAGGCGAACCTCACTGAGGAATTTATTCCATAAATGGGGTGCAACCACTGAAAAGGCAGTAGTAGCCACCTGCCTCACCTTGTTTGGCAGCAGCACTTGGAGGAGGGCTTCCGAAGATCTCAAGTTCCAGGTTGGGACATATGGTGCAAGGCGCACTCTCTGGTAACCCAGTCCCAAGCCATCTAGGGCTTTAAAGGTCAAAACCAGCCCTTTCAATTGGGCCCAGAAACAGATTGACAGCCAGTGCAGCTGATGCACTGGTGTAATATGCTCAAAATGTCCAGTCCCAGTTAATAATCTTGCAGCCCTATTTTGTACCAGCTGTAGTTTCCAGGCCATTTTCAAAGGCAGCCTCATGTTTAAGCAGGAGGTTACCAACAACATGAATAACTGTGGCCAAGCTATATCTGTCCAGGTAAGGTCACAGTTGGTGCATCAGCTGAAGCTGATAAAAGATGTTCCAAGCCACAGAGGCCACTTGAGCCTCTAGAGCTCCGCTAACCCGGGTTCCCTGATTGTGTGCTGCCACAGTGCGGCTCCATGCCACAGCCACACATAAGGAGACCCCGGCCCTGGAGAGACCCCGGCTGCAAGCAGCCTCCTGGGCTTGGGGGTCTCTCGAGGATGCCCTGCATGCTTGCATGGGGCAATCCTGAAACTCCAGGGCCGCTCGGCCCCCGATCACCACAGCCCCCGCCAGCTCTGTGATGGAGCCGGCAGGCGGCTGATCCTCTTGATCAGGGATTCTCAACGTTGGGTCCCCATAAGTTATTGGACTTCAACTCCCATAATCCCCAACTAAAGGCCACTGGGGCTGGGGATTATGGGAATTGAAGTCCAATAACATCTGGGGACCCAACGTTGAGAATCCCTGCTCTTGATCATCTGTAGGGAGAGCGGGCTAAGCCCACTCTCCCCGCAAACCTCCTCTCAGCACTTCCCACTGCTCGTGAGAAGCGCCTCCTTGTGGACAAGTATGTCCAAGAAGCAGCTCTGCAGATATTTACCTGTGGGGCTAGGGTACAAAGAGCTGCAGAAGAGGCAGCACTTCTTGTAGAGTGGGCTATAATACCCCTTGGGGGAGCTGGGCCTTCAGCAGAATAAACCAGTTGAATACACTGACATATCCATCTTGAGAAGGTTGAAGTAGAGACATTTTGACCCATTGAGCAGACTCAAAAAGAAATGAAGAGGCTCTGAAACTTTTGGAATGCTGCAAATAAATTCTAAGCGCTCTCCATACATCTAGGGTGTGCCACTCTTTTTTGCGGGGTGGAGGATGGCTGAGGGCAAAATGAGTATCATGGAGAGTCTCCGAGCAGGAGGTCAAAGCAACCCATCCTGCAGATACACTCCTCTTCTGAGGGAGAATGACCTCCAAATAGTGGTGCAACAACTGGTAACCTCCATGCTGGACTAGTGCCAGGAGCTCTCTATAGGGATGGAGATGACCAAGGAGATGGACAAATGCTGTTGGCTTTCCCCTTTCTTCTGCAGGTTGCAAAATCTAGGTCCAGCTGAAGCCAACTGCTGTGGACAACTGAATGGGAAAAAAATTATTCCTCAACCATGCAATACCATGGCCATGTGGATCTGTGAGACAAAAGCTGTCCTGATATAAATAACTAGAATGGCAACAGCAAATTGGCCTTTGTCATATAGCAGTAAAGGAGCTTAGATGAGCTGCCCTCCTCTCTGCCTATCCTACTTCTCTTGATGCCGAGACAGGCCCATTTAGGGAACACACTGATAAATTGTAATGGGTTCAGAGTATGGCAACAAAGGCAGTGAGTGGGGTGTGCTCGAACTACTGTTCAAGCACCATTTGGGAGCAAAGAGTGGGAGCTTTAAGAAAGAGGAGAACCCCTTCTTTCCACCACCCCATGCAGCTTATTGCTAGAGTGCTGCACCCAAGTAGCACCAGCGCGCATATGGTGTCTGCACAGGCACTGGCACCACTTGTGTGGTCAGCATGGTGTTTCTGACCATGCAAATTATGCCCGTGCATGTGCAGATGCCATGCTAGGGCCATGCACCACCCCAGCAGGAAGCTTTTTATTAAAGTTCCTGCTCCCGAATAGTGCTCAAACCACTGTTCAGGTAGACCCCTAACAGTGAGGGGTCTGGAAATCAAGTCCTATGAGGAGTGAAGGAGTCGGGTACGTTTAGCCTGGAGATTAGAAAGACCAAGTGGAGATAACACAGCCTTTTTCAAATATTTGATGGGCTGTTGCTGATTAAGTAGACTTGTTTTCTTTTGCTCCTAGTGGCAGGATTCAAACAAATGGATTGAAATGAGAAAGAAGCAGATTCAAACTAGGCAGTAGGAAGAGTTTCCTAAGAACTGTTTGACAGTAGAAAAGTCTGCCTAACAGTGGTAGGCTTTCCTTTGCTGGAGATTTTCAAACAGAGGCTGGGCAGCCATCTTTCGGAGATGCTATCACAGTCTTCTGCAAAGCACAGGAGTTCATCTAGAAGGTCTCCTCCAACTCAAAAATGCTATAATTATCTATGTGTGTACAGAGTGTGTTATAGTGCCAGTAGTTTGCTGTTTAGAGATGAGCTTGGTAGTGTTCATGAAGGAGTAGGCTTATCCTCATAATGGAATTGTATGGTCCATGTAGCATCTTCTGTTAAATTTACAAACTCTTGAATGGCAGGGATGAGGTATGTTATTTCTTTATTGAAGGAAGCCGAATCTTTGCAGCAAAATGTAGTGGATAGTGTGATGCCTTCAATGTAGGGAAAGCACACATCTTTCACAGAAAGACAATCACTCATGGACAGCACAAGGGTGAAGATGTATCTAAAATTCCTTTCAGTCATTCAATTTTATGTTAATATTTACAAATAATATTTACAAATTTACACAGAGTGATGTCTAATAAAATCAAATACCTTATTTTTGCATTTATTGCTGTTTCAACCAAGCAATAGGAAGATCTAACCTTTGCCAAGTTTCAGGTATCAGCTGAAAACTTTTTCATTCAGAGTACTGGCAGAGTAATTTGAGGTACCGCTCTGCAACTGTGAAGCCATGACTTAGTAAGCTTTGCCCTAGCTTACAAAGAAAAGAATGAATGTTAAAATGATTTGCATATAGGACAAGGCCACCTCAGTGAATACTACTAAAGATATTTATATACTGCTTTTCAACAAACGTTCTCAAAGTGGTTCACACAGAAAATAAATAAATCAGATGGTTCCCTGTCCCCAAAGGGCTCACAGTCTAAGATGAAACACAAGGGAGACGCCAGCAACAGCCACTGAAGAGATGCTGTGCTCAGATTGGATAGAGCCACATGCTCACCTCCTGCTAAATATGAGAATCACCACTTCAAAAGGTG
This sequence comes from Hemicordylus capensis, assembly GCF_027244095.1. NCBI lineage: Eukaryota > Metazoa > Chordata > Lepidosauria > Squamata > Cordylidae > Hemicordylus > Hemicordylus capensis. The sequence goes on along the minus strand of NC_069658.1, from coordinate 259,900,199 downwards.
CCTCTTTGCTTAGTTACAGAGGCTAATTTCCAAATAGGGACAGGTTCATATGGGGAGAAGGTACTCTCATAGGTACCATGGATTCTACACATGCAGGGGATTGTAGATGATGTCAAGCAAAAGTGTAACCCCGGTGATTATCCCCTTGGGAAAGATCCAAGACACTGCAATGTGATCTTTATTAGGATATCATTCCAAACTATATTTCTGCTGCCTACATGTAAAATAAATTTATATAAAATTACAGCCTCAAATATTTTATATTACATTTTATATCACAAACACCAGAGTTCTCAAGCTGTGGTATGTATATCAGCCTTGGTACATAAGCACCTTCCAGATGGTTCATAGAGCTGGTCAGTGCTGGAGTTTAAAAAATGCTGCTTCCTTGCTCATTTCTCCATCCACTGAACAGCAATGTGGCTTCCCGGCATCTCCTTCCCTGATAGTGTAACGCAATGGGGTAAGGGAAGTAGAAACAGCTGGCTGACCTGGGTGCACAAAGTGCATGTCTTCCAAGCAGTGTCCTCCATGTAGTGTTATTTATAGTCAACACAGTGAGCCTGGGTGCAGGCGGAGGAAAATGCTCTGTGATTTCTTCCCCTATCTCTGTTTGGAGAAGAAGGGGAGAAAAGTGTGGAACTTGTCTGTGGCTGCTATTCAGCTCAAGCAACCCAACATGCCTCAGCAGAGGGGCAGCTAAATAGGCATGCTCTACACTTTCTTTCCACATTGGAAGCAGAAAAGGGGGTATCCTTGGCAGTTTCTGCTCAGCCCTGGTTTGATTAATTGGATAGGATAGGTGACCCATTTGAACATATATATGCAGCACGTTTGCTGCATATGCAAGGTAGTTCCGTGAGGCACCCAGAGGAGCAGGCGACAGCTTCATTGTCTAGATAAACACACAGTCCTCCTTCACCAACTACTTTGAGCCTGAAACACAAGCACCACAAAGCAGGATTCATACACTGTATTTTTCTAAACAACACATACGTAACTGTGGAAAAACTCACCCCATAATTGTCAAGGAAAGAATGCACGCAATTGGAAAATCTACACACAGATTGGCTTTCTGCAAAACTTTTCGGAGGATGAATTCATGGGCAGGATCTTAAATTCTGGCCCTGCCATATACTGCACATAGATTTCTTTCTAGGAAAGGTGGCCAATATAACATTTGTATACATTTGTACTATGTGATCTTTGCTAACTGTAATTGTAGCACAAAACATTATGGCAAGACTTGCCGTAGCCAAGCCAATGGTTCTCTGCAGGAAACACCAGTATAGCAAATCATCAGTGGGAAGAGCAAATGATGTAGGGTCCTAGTCTAGAAAACCAGCACAAAAGAGGAGGTTCCAAAAGGTTTGTCTTTTACCTTTGGTTCCTATTATAGAGCACTAGCTATTAAAGAAATGATCATCTGCACTGCCTTTCACAGATAGCAGCACTAGGGAGTGGGGAAAGGTGTGCGGGGGTGGGCATACTTTCTAGAGAGCTCAGAAGGCAATGAAAGAAGCTGAAACTGCCATCTAAGAGAAAGGGTTACCTTGGCACACAGAAAGCATGTCATGCTAGGTTTGCAGTGCAGCCATAGAAATAAATTAAAAGGAAGCATTAAAAAGAAGCTCTTATGAAATAGATCTAGTAGGAAGAAAAGGAGTGTCATCAGAAAAGGCTGGAAACACTAGGCATTTTTTGCAGAGAAGAAACATGTGATGATTCTTCAATATTTCGACAACACATCAAGATATGCAAGACACAAAAGGACGGAGAATTTGTGTCACTAAAAATGTTGCTGTAGCCAGCTAAAAGAAACAAAATTCCTAAAGAAGTTGAAATTTTTTTAAAAAACTATTTAGCTGTAAATAACAGTTTTGAATTTTAAAGAGGAATGTTAAAGATGGCACAGAAACTCTAGCAGTTCTAAAGTGGCTCAAGCCACAAGTAGAGAACATGCATGTGTGTGAGTGAGAGCAATTGCTAACAATGTGAATACCCTGATGTGTAAGAGACCTATATCATAACTGTGGTTCACCAGATTTTGCTTCAAATAATTTTTCAGGTGTTTTCCAAGAGGTCATGATCTGGATGAAAAGTAGATGAAAAGCATTTTGCTAGTCATCACAGCAAAACACAAAACCCATATGATTTATCAAGGAATCTCTCTCTATGACTTTGTAAAATGGTTCCAGTTGCTAAATCTACACACGGCCTTATGCCTTATGGAACAGAATGATATGGTTATTAAAATAATGTTCATTTGCAAACTCAGTAGCTGACAACCAGGCTGAGGTTGTGTGACTGGGCAGAAAATGAGGGAGGGGCAATTTTAATTAATCCTCCCTCCCTCCTGCAGTACTCTAGGCTTCCTGAGAATATGTCCCCGAGGGTCTTGCAGCCCTTGGGGACATATTTTCAGGAGATACAGAGGCCTGCAGTGAGGCAGGGGGAGAACTTAGCAAAAAGTCACCCTCCCCCCACTGCGTACCCACAATGTTTTTTGATGCAAACAAAGTTAGTCTGGACATCACCTACAGAGACCTAATGAAACAGAGTGTCATGATCTGTTTTTCAGATGTATTGTACTTGTTAACCAACTTTCACATTTTGAACACGTTCTCAAATTTATTCTGGAAACAGTCATCACAGGACTCAACCCATTGCCACTGCATTGTAGATATTTCTGAAGCTGATGCTACACCCTTTTAGCGGATTTAACCCAGCATATGTCTCAAAGCAAGCTCATGTGAGGGGAAGAAAAATGCTGAATCGTCCTCTCTCTCTTGCTTTTACTCACAAAGGCTGTTCTTTTAAAATTAAACTGTTCCTTTAGTAGCTCAATAGCCGCCACCAGAGTTTAAACCCCCACCCCCCGGTGTGGGTGAAATTCCAGGGAACTCTCCTCCTCTTTACCAATAGAAAAGTACAAAAAAATATTCCATATGCAGTCTACACGTGATGGGAAAACTTGCTAGAGCTGCTGAGCAATCAAACTGAGACACATGTTGCACCAGAGGGGGGGGGGACCCTTTACAGCCCCTCTTTCCTGAGTTAAAAATCTACTAAAAGAGGCGGGTTAAAATTGCAAAGGACAAAAAGGGAAAATAAACTTTATTTACAATACTAGAGACTGCTTCAGTCTGAGGCTCTCTCAGCTTTTAGTTACAGGTAAAAGGAACACTCAGTAGTTGCAAGAATACTTCAAAAAGCACCCCAGTTGCAAGGTACCGGGATATAGGAACCTTTAAAAGCACCTTTAGAGGTTATAGAGACTTTTGCAGTGCCCTGGGCACAGGCTCAGCGTTTCTTACCTTTACAGATAAAATGCAACAGAGCTGTTGTAAGGATTTGCAAAGCACACCAAAGGAAAGTAAGAAGTCTAATGTGAGCTAACAAACTATTCCCTGACTAAACCCTTCCCTGAAACCAAAGCCCTTGCTTCTTTCCTGAACTCACCAAATCTATGGTAGAGACTTCAGGCCCCTCCAGTCCTAACTTCCCAGGACTGCAGTCCTCCTTGTTGCAGCCATTTGTCTGTCCAACAACCTGTTGCAAGAGCAGCCTGGCTCCAACTGAGCACAAAGAAATCTTTCTCTTCCTGCTGCAAGGCCTTCTACTGTAGGTCCTGCCCACTGTGTGCTGAGTGGTTGATCCCTAGAGATCACTGTCTGTCAGTCAAGACAAGATTCACTTCTGGCTCACTCTTTAGGGGAGGGGAGGGCTGTTCACTACAACTCTGAAAAAAGACTAATGAGAAATAGACTCACGTTGCATTGTCTCCATTTGACCATTTCCAGGGTTGATTTGGATCTCTCCTGAGGCCAATCCAATAGGCATCTTTACCTTTCAGGTTTTCAACTAAAGCCTTTCAAGTGTAGAAGACATACGTTAGAGAACTCTTACCTGTAAAATTTTCAGGCCTACAATTCAGCAACTAAACATGGATGCAAAAAGCCAAATTGAGATCTCACCTACTTGGTGAATCATGCATCGGACTACACTGTAAAATAAGCCAATTATTCATGTGCTTTCCTTGGTATGTAAGGATTTTTTTACTAGCTATTTCCTCATCAAGCCCCCAAACTGCCTTTCTCTCTCTGAGAAATTTCAAATGCATATTTATGAAGGGTAAACATGTATTTGCCACTCAACTGAATAAGTGGGGAAGGGCAGCAATTCTGACCTAAAAAACCCCAAACAAACCAGTGAGGAAAGGACCTGGCACCCCTATCCAGTGTTTTGAACCCTCATAAAGCTGCTTTCTCTCTTCAAAAGACATTAGGTTCTGTTACACATGACAATGGCCAAATACTGCTTTTCTTTTAAAGAATAAAGCAACTTTAGGAATGGGCAATTTAGAACAGAGGAGAGGTATGTATAATGTTTTCTCTACCCCCAAATTCCTTGCCCCAGATTTCCTTTCTTTCTGGGAGTGGGGCATTCTAGATGAACACTTTCCAACCACCCTGGAAATATTATATTGGTCTACCGTTACACATCTTGGCATGAAACAGTTTTATACAGATATTTGGAACATTATTCCATTGTCCTGATATCTGAGCCTGACCAACACAGCACCACCACCCTCTCAGCCAATGGACAACTCTGTCACCTGTTCTTCGCTTTCGATCCTAGTCAGGGAAGCGTTGTGTGAAGCACAGAACTCCTGGCTGGAGGTCCAACTCCGTTTTTCCTTTGAAAAATAGTAGCACTTTCCCTCATATCCAATCCAATGACGTGGACATGAAGGACCACAGTGCTTAGAGGAAGCCAAAGCAAGGCTGGTCTGCTTGTATTTTTCTGCTCTTAGCAATACTGAGAAAGGAACAGAGAATTAGGAAATACTCTGCTTAATCCACCTCTTTTGGGGCAGGTAGGTTGGTTTTAAGTAAATAAATAATGAAATCAAATTATGGTCTATCAATTTTAGTGAGCTCTGAGTAGTATCAAGGTGGACAGCACCCAGAGACTATGGGAAAGAATGATACATTGCGTAGCAAATATGAGGTTTCCAAACCAGCACTTTCCATACAAGGCTAACTCAGGTGCAGGGGAAAAGTCAGCATGTACAACTCTACACATGCCTAATCTTTCCTTGCCCTTTACTTTTTCTCCCACAAAAACCCATCACTGGTCTTCCCCACAAATGTTTTCCCCATGGGCTCCAAGCTGTGGGGCCATTTGTAGGCCTTTATAGACCCAGGGACAGGATACATAAACTGAAATATTCACAGGCCAACACCGGACCCTGTTCATATACCCGAAAATAAGTGTCAGATGAAGAAATCAAGCCAGCCAACTACTAATTGAAAAGGTCTTGCTTAGCCTACTTAGTCTGATAAAAAGAAACAATCCCATGTTCTCCTTTTCCTTATGGCAGGAAGGGATGGGAATAGCAAAGGTCTTTAGAACTTCCTGCTTCTTGGCTTGGTCTGGAGATCTCCTGAATGCTGAACAAGTTGTGGGGAAGGAGGCAAGGAGCTGGTGCTTCAGTTAGGCAGTTTTGCTCTCTTAAATACTCTTAATAATCAGAAGCTACTTGCTTGAGTTCACTTTCATTAGGCTTTCTGTTGGTGTGTCATTTTTTGCTGTTGGTATTTTTAGTAACTTACTTTAGTAAGTAAACTCTCTTTCCTAAGCAGACTAAGGAAAGACTACGTAGACTAAGGAAATTTACGTTAAGGAAAGTAAGCCTGGCATTCTGTGTGTGTGTTTGTGTCCCCCTATCAACTTTGCAATGCCTGGACCAATATGAACTAAATTGAGTCCAGTTGTAGGGACACCTTGATGACATAATTTGTGATGGTGCCATGCACTCCAATTCAAGATGGCAGATGTTTGAGGCACAAACTGGCTAGCTTGTGGACTGCCTAACTGATTTCGACCAAATTTGGTACGGTTGTAGGGAGTGACACAAAGGGATACCTCAACAGCATAGTTTGTGATGTCATCCACCCCAATTCAAGATGGTGGACATGTGAAAACTAGAGGCACAAGAGGGCTACCTTGTGAACCTCCTAACCACTTTGGACCAAATTTGCTACAGGTGTAGGGACACCTCTACAGCATAGTTTGCAATAGTGTCATCCACCACAATTCGAGATGGCTGATGTGTGGACATTAGAGGCGCAAGTGGACTAACCTGTGAGCTGCCTAACCAATTTGAACCAAATTTAGTCCATTTGTAGGAATAGTAAAACAAAAGCACGCAGATTAGTTCTTACCAGTACAACTTGTATGAATTTATATTTGTTTATTGAATTTGAGAGCCTGCAATTGAGCAAACAAGTAGGACACATGTTTGGGGGGGGGGGAATATAATGTGTGACTTGGCCCTTTCCCCCTTTATCAATTTCTTTGCATGTATGAGATCTCATGAAGAAAGCACGTTGAAAGTTGCATTACATGGAGACAGCCTATAGCTGTTTCCTTCCCTATGACTGTCAAGTGCAATTTGATTTGCACTGAGCTGTCTTCATGGGATCTTGCACACGGAGGGATTATGTGGAAAGCAAGAGAGGCTGGTTTACATAAACAAATCACCCTTAAAGCAGAAATCTACATGCTAAATGCAAACATGAATAATTAAGCATGGTTGTTAAGAAAACAACTTTAAGAGAGAATTTGCATGAAAAAAGTGTAGGGTTGCTTAAGTCTTACCAACTGCTTTTATCCTACAGTTTCCCCCCACACATAGCTGATTTCCCCCCTAGGATTCCAAACATACTTTAACCCTCAAAACAGAGGCAGAGCAGCCTTCTATCAGGGATGGTTTAGCAGTTTCCTGCCCTGAGCAGAGGACTGGACTAGAAGAGTTCCAAGGTCTGTTCCACTTTTAACATTGGGGCAGTTCAGATGATACTTTCAATGCACGATTAGATTCCTCTTCCCAAGTACAAATGAACATCTGAATAGAAAACCACACATCCTCTACCCTGGATTTAAACACTAGATGTAATGTAGGATTTAGGATGTGGGTAGTCACTATCATGTGATTAGATGATCGTCTGAATTGCAATGTGGTGTCCTCCCCCCTTTAACCATAGAGTTTGACTTCTAAACAGGACAGAGCCCAGAACTTGGTTGGAAAGGAGCATCACATCTACAGTGTCTACCAGACTCGTCCTTCACCAGTCTGATCAAGGCCAGGTCTGGTTGATGCTGTGAACTCATGAGGCCCTCACTTCAAGATGATGGAGCTAAACTCCAATCATGCATGCAGTTCCACTGATGTAGGAGGGCTTTATTTTGAGCACAATTTTTTTCTCAATGAGGTGAAGACTTGTGAGAGAGCTCTTTTAATCTCTGCCACACTAACTAACATAGGTGGAATAAGTTCTGCTTAGAAGATAAGTGTGCTATTTACAGGTTTTACTCACTTTCTGGTACAAAATAAATGTGAAAAACTGTGTTTGAATTTCAAACATGAATTATTTTTCTGCTGTGACAAGAAAAAAGGGGCAGCTTTACCAACCAAGCTTTAAGGGTCACCCCTGGTCCCTTGACTTCACTCTCTCACGTTCCAAAGCCCCACTCGCAGTCGCTGCAGTCACTCCCCCCGCCCCGCCTCCACATTTCCTCCTGCTATGATCTGACAGAGCACTTTGCCAAGGAAGATCCCAGTCAGGTTGGGGGTGAAGGATTGACCCAGAGAGGTTGAAAGAAGAGAGAGCCCAAGGAGGGATGGGGGAAGCCAGACCACCAGGCAGGTCCCTGAAGGCATAGGAGTCACCCTGGTCCCTTGCCTTCTCTCCCCCACCTTCCAGCACCTCACAGCTGCAAAACTGTGTTTTTTCATTCTCCAGCAGAAATCTGGGGTTGTGAACTGGGAATCTGTGAGTCTTCTTCCCTATAAAAGGGTTTCCCCCAATGTGAAGTTCACTATATCGTTCATTATCTATCTAAAGATCTCCAAACATTCTCATTTAATCTGTGTCCTTCAAGTCAACAGGCAGGTCAGCATGTCTCCACAGAAGACAAAGGAACCAAAGCTCTTAGTTCTGCCTTGCAGAACTGCATCTCAACAGCTGATCATGATGCATGACTATCATTTTATAGACTTATATCTATGGGAAGGTGCTTTGTTTGAAGAAGGAAATACAACAAAAGAAGCCAGAGAACCACAGAGAGAGGGGAATGATAGGCCTGTATCTGTGAAAGGAAGGTACAGTAGAATTCTAAAACATGATTAGAAAAAACACACTCCAACCACATTGGTCTGTCCATCTGAATCTGTTATCCAGGTGGGTATAAAAAATCATAGGGTTTTTTTAATATCCAAAGGTATAAATCACAGGAGGTACAGAGGATGATACTTTTAAATACATGTTTAAAAGTATCATCTGAACTGGCCCATTATCTATTGTAATTGACTGATCCACTACTTTTGCAAAACATTCAGACACTACCATGATTGAAAGGCAGGCAATAACCAAAGCTAGGCGTGTGCATGGACTAGTTGCTATGGTTCAGTTCAAATTAGAACCAAACTGTGGGTACACGAATCAGCTCGATCAAACTGACCATCAGAGAGAGTCGGGTCAATGAACCAGCTCAAACTGGTTCAAAATGGTTCATGATTGAACTGCTCCAACTGGACCAGTCTGCAGCAGTCTGATTTGTGATCGAACTGGTTCTGCACATCCCTGAACAAAGCTTTGGTTTGCTGGCTGAAGGCATGGTGCTGCCTCAGTTCCAAGACAGAAAAGAAACATGAAGAAAACATAAAAATCTGGGCATCTTACCAAAGCCAGTAATGGCAGCAGCCATAAGAACAATGACACACACAGCTATGAAAGCATCTTTAGTTGACAGGTGTTTGCAGATCTTGTTGTATGCTGGAGCACAAAGGAAGAAAACAGACAAAACATTCAACTGCGTTTGTGAAGCTGAGCCAATGAAGCTCTGAGAGAACTCACTGCTGTTCACATCTGCACAAGCCACCACTACTCAGATAAGGACAGTTCTGCATTCACTGACAGCTTTCACTGGTCTAAAGTCAGATTGGCCTAGAGTAGAGGTGGGCAAAATTAAAGCCCTATGGCCGGATGCAACCTTTGGGCCCTTCTGTGGCCTGTGTAGCCTGGCTGCCATCCGGCCCACAAAACCTCGCTGTCTTCCGCTTCCCACTGCCACATCCCCCTCCACCGTTGCAGCTTTCTGCCTGCGCACAGCAGCTTCTGCAGCAGCCAACTAGGGTTGCCATGGGACATTGTAATGATGCCTGCATGGTGGCATCATTACATTGTGCTGCGGCAGAAGCAGATCATTGTGGCATCAGAAAAGGAGGAGGCCGCTGCTACTGGGCTACTGCCGCCGCCACCACCACCACCACCACCACCACCAGACAATAGCAGAATGGCATCGTCTGGTGCTGCTGCCAGACAAGAGGGTGGGTGGTGGGCACAGTGGAAGCTATTGCTGCCACCAGACAGCAGCAACAACAGGGGGAGGTGGTGGCTGTGGCTGCTATTACCACGGCCAAACAGCAGCAGGAGGAAGTGGCAGCAGCTGCTGCCACTGCCAGGAAGAGGGGATGGTGGGCAGCAGTGGCTCACCATTCAAATTCTTTCAAGTATTTGGCCCTCTAGCCCAAACATTTTCCCACCCCTGGGCTAGAACCTAGACTCACCTGCAGGAGGGGATGGATGTGATGTGTCTTGGAGAAATCCACCACAGCTACTTAGAGATGATGTGAAGTTTCTTTGAAGCCCCTTTTTGTGGGAATCTGCTGTTGGGGGACATAGTTCGCCACCCAGTGAGGAAGTCAGGTCTACAAGGGTGTGAATGGAGAAAACAGCTATTTCCACTCAGTCAAGAGAAACCTATCAGCTGACTGCAAACAAATTCAGAAATGCTCACCTACTTAAAATGAACACCTTCTTTAAATAATCAAGTACCTTGCATAAAAAAGACTGATTTATGAACAAGTAGTGACCAACAATCTTTGATAACCATTTTGCTAGGCTACTTTGTAATAGTAATTTAACAAAGCTATAGGCCACAGCTACTGTGGAGTGGAAAACTTTCTCTTCTCTGTCCTCCTCAAAGAACTTCCTTCTGTTGCCTTCCCCCATCTCTGGAGATTCAGAAGAAAGCAGGAGTGGATATGGAGGGGGGGAAAGGAAGGCAATGGCAACAATGACAAGGGTATAAAAGAGCAGAATAAGGGTGGGAGGTGGGGCAGCTTGCTGCATACATTTTAGAAACTCCAAGGTGTAAACATATCCCAGTTAACAACTGCTTATCTAAGCAACCAAAAACCCAAGCTTTTCGATGATGATAATAATAATAATAATAATAATGATGATGATGATGATGATGATGATGATAGTATTAGCAATGAAAGTGGAGTGAATAAACAGCAATGAAAGTGGAGGGGGCTGCTCATTAGGGATGTGCGCAAACAGGTTCTGAGGCACTCTTATGGGCTTCCGAACTAGTTCGAACCTTGCCCAGCTTGAGGATTCAATGGCAGGGGTGGTGGTGGCTTTAAGGGTGGGGGAGGATGCACTTACCTGCCCCCGCTGCATTTCCCCCGCCAGCACACTTTTCCCTGAAAGCCTGTCGGGGCAGCAACATACCTCCCTGCCGCCCCATTCTGATGTTATCCAGAAGTAACCAGAAGTAATAGCTGTGACTGCACATGTACATCATGCTCACGCGAGCGCGCATGTCGGGTGTGTGCATGCAATGTGCACACAATGCGTGCAGTTGCAGCTACTGCTTCTGGTTTCTTCAAGATAACGTCAGAGCGGGGCGGCACGGAGGTATGCTGCTGCCCCGATGGGCTTTCAGGGAAATGCACACTGGCAGGGGAAATGCACAGGGGCAGGAAGTGAACCGTCCCCTGCTATTAAAGCTACCACCTCCGCCATTGAACTGGCCCCTGCCGGCTCCGTGCACATCCCTACTGCTTATAACCTCATTAAATTATTAATTGCAGGTTCAGTACCCATGGTTTCACATATCTACAGTCGGGTAATGGATACCCGACCTTGTTATGTGCAGAAAAAAATGCATAAAGAAGGTTAAACCTGCATATTTGTGAGTTGGGGTTGGCCGCAAATGTCCTTGGAAGTCCTTTCTGACAAATGACTCATAATTACAAACAAAGCTCCATAACATATTAAATTAATGAATTGCTCTCTACTTACAAATGCCAGTTCACACTTACGAATAAGTTGTCCCTCATAGAACTATATGTGTTCCCAGTTATGAACAACCGACTTACAAACAAGCTTTTGGAACACAATCCATTTGTACGTTGGGGACTCCCTGTACCTTGCACATCTGGGAAATTTATAGGATAAACCCTGATTAGTCTATATCTGTGTAACCACCAATGATGTTAGACAAACATTTTGCCAGGCTACTTTGTAACACAGTAAAACATCAGTATTCACGGGGGTTCCATTCCCGGCTAGTGCCACGGATACCAAAACTGCAAATGCCAAGTAAATGGGGCAATGGAATTGCAGGGGTTAAATTCCTAAGGGGGGGGGAAATTGGCTGAAAATTTGCTTTTAAAAAAAACCCAACACCAACCAACAAATTGGCCAAAAAACACCAACCAACAATTGGCCAAACCAACAAATTGGCCCAAAAAATACCCCCCAAAAGCAAGGCAAAGTGCCCTACTGTGCTCTGCGGGTCCCCAGAAGTTCCTCAGTGCCCCCAAGGACTGGAAATTGGCCAAAAATTATTGTGCTCCTCCCTTTTGGGGGGGGGAGAAATGAGACATAAAATATCTGTGTAACCACCAATGATTTTAGACAAACATTTTGCCAGGCTACTTTGTAACACAGTAAAACATCAGTATTCACGGGGGTTCCATTCCCGGCTAGTGCCACGGATACCAAAACTGCGAATACCAAGTAAATGGGGCAATGGAATTGCAGGGGTTAAATTCCTAAGGAGGGGGGGATTGGCTGAAAATTTGCTTTAAAAAAAACAACACCACCAACCAACAAATTGGCCAAAAAACACCAACCAACAATTGGCCGAACCAACAAATTGGCCCCCAAAATACCCCCCAAAAGCAAGGCAAAGTGCCCTACTGTGCTCTGCGGGTCCCCAGAAGTTCCTCAGTGCCCCCAAGGACTGGAAATTGGCCAAAAATTATTGTGCTCCTCCCTTTTGGGGGGGGAGAAATGAGACATAAAATATCTGTGTAACCACCAATGATTTTAGACAAACATTTTGCCAGGCTACTTTGTAACACAGTAAAACATCAGTATTCACGGGGGTTCCATTCCCGGCTAGTGCCACGGATACCAAAACTGCGAATACCAAGTAAATGGGGCAATGGAATTGCAGGGGTTAAATTCCTAAGGAGGGGGGGATTGGCTGAAAATTTGCTTTTAAAAAAACAACACCAACCAACAAATTGGCCAAAAAACACCAACCAACAATTGGCCAAACCAACAAATTGGCCCCCAAAATACCCCCCAAAAGCAAGGCAAAGTGCCCTACTGTGCTCTGCGGGTCCCCAGAAGTTCCTCAGTGCCCCCAAGGACTGGAAATTGGCCCAAAATTATTGTGCTCCTCCCTTTTTTTGGGGGGGGGGGAGAAATGAGACATAAAATGGCTCCCTAAGTCAAACTAATGGCTCCTGAACTCAAAACCTATCTGTTTGGCCTGGCTTTCCAGCGTTTTTAAATTGTTGTAAATGGTTTTAACGTTGTAACCTGGTTTCTCAGGGTTTTTAAACTGTTTTGAATGTTCTAACGGTTATTGTTTTATGGTGTTTTACAACCTCTGTTTTTAACTGCTAATTGATTGTAATTGTTTTATTTTAATATAAACCGCCCTGAACCATTTTGGAGGAGCAGTATAGAAATCAAATAAATAAATTAATTAAATAGCAGCCGGAAAGGACTTCCACAGTCCTTTCCAGATCCATGGAATGATCCATGGAATGAGACTAAGGTCTATGAAGTTAATTGCCATTTTATCTGACTGATATCCAACAATCTGCAGCAGCATTTGAAAGAATTATGCTTTTTGGTGAAATCTCAGGATATAAACTAAACATGGAAAGCCCTGAATTATTTTCCATTTTCATTCATGAGTTGATATAAACATTCTGGCTCTTTAAAGTCAGATGGGCATAACATAGCAAAACCTTTTTAGGAATTAAAAAAATTATAAAATTATTAATAGTTTATACAAATTAAATCTAGCTTAATGAGGAAAATACAAGAGCTTTTTTGTGACCTGGAAGTTTTTCACACATGGCTTTTAGTTCGGATCTCCTCTGGAATGGAGGTATGTGTTCACATATCGGCCAAATTTACTCCCAAGTCCCGGTGAGCTATCAGGGAGCAATTCAAACACAATTCGGGGTTTTCAATCAGGCGTTAAGAGTGTAGCCTGATTTATATCAAGGGTAAAAAAAACACCCCTTCTTGCATCTGTTTTTTTTTTTTTTTGAGGGGGGCAACTTCAAACCCACAGTAAAACCTGCTCTCTGGGAAAGCTCCTGGGCATCATTAAAGTGGTCAATGCTGAGAAAATGTAATGCTGTGGAGATGAATGCTCTACCTACCATTATCTCTTTAAAAAGCATTCCTTTTGTCATCCCAGCAGCTAACATGAAACACTGGCACTAAATGATTAGTGTATTTATTTGGAGCTCACAAAAACCCACAGTCAGTCATAAAATGGCTGGTTCGTTATAACTGGCTGGCAGTTCGCTTCTTCACTAGAACTGGGTCAACTTGGTTCTGCCTGCTTGCAAAGGGAGGGTGGGCAGGGCAGGACACCACCTTACACGCCATGATGGTGGTGCGGCTCCTCAGCGATGGCAGCCCTAGGTCCCGCCAGTGTTTTGAGCCATCAGCGTGGGCCTAGGAGGAGTTGCTGATGGGGGAGCACACAGTCATTGATGAGGGGGATCACTGGAGGGGCCTAGGGGAGTCGCTGCTGAAGAGCTGCACCACAGCAGCGGTGCGTAAGGTGACCTCCCCTGCCCTCTTTAACCCCATAGGGTTCACCCCCTTTGCTTGTAAAGGGAAGTCCTTACCGGATTCCCCTTTGCACGCAGGCAGAACCAGTTAAACTGTGCTGAACCGGTTCAATCTGAACCAGGCCTATAGTTCTATAGCACACCAAGAAATGTAGGTTTTTCATCTCTGAAACCTACAAGGAGAAATCAGGCAAACCTTTAGGGAAAGATATTCCAGAGGACATTTGAACGTACCTTTTTTCATAGGAGATGTTCTTCTCCATAATGTTTCACCTGCAAGAAAAGTGTTTGAAAACAGTGTTATGATTGGACTTGACCCCCTGGAAGTTAAATAATATAGATGGCAAATGCTGGCACTGCCATGGGAACAAGGGCAATTTTATATATCTATGATGGTTTGCAAGCATGCTAAGAAATGTTTTGAGAATGAAATAATCCAGATACAAATGAGTATAGACCTTAAGATCTGCTTGTTGAAGTGTGTGAGAAAATAGCCTGAAATATGCCATACCCCTTCTCTGTAGACACTGACTGCTACTTGTTTGGTTTATGCCAAACCCTGGAAAGACTACAACACAAGAATAAAGACTGACTGATGTACCACACAGGGGCATGTCAGATCAGTAACAATGTGTGTACGCAAGCTATGCAAATACAAAGTTACTGGGCTGACATACCCTTGTGTAGTATATTAGCCACTGATCAGGTGTTGGGCAGATCAGGTGTTGGGCTCTAATGAAATAAGTCAAATTGTCTACACATTTAAATACAAAAGAAGTCTTTGAAAATGTGTGCGCTCACTTGAAGATCTGTGATCAATTATATAATTGTAGTTACAGCATTATATGCCACCCATTACAGCTTAATTTAATTACATGAATTCAAGTAAATTTATTTACTAAATTTATATATTTAGCTACCTCCTCAGAATATATACATCAGCCAAATAATTAATATTGTAATGAGTATTAATCATCCATTTAAGTGTTGTTTTGTTTTACCAAATTATTCATGTTTTTTATTTATTTATTTAATCGTGTCCCAGTGCTTGAGGATAGAACCAGCAGATAGGGATGCTGCTGGCACCGAAGACAGAACACTGGGTGGATTTTCCTTTACCTCCGGACATTACGGAGCCGGGCACTGCCACGCCCGGGCCCGCCAAGAAAAGGAGGCCAATTATTCATGTTTAAATAGTTTCATACAGGAAGTTTTTCCTATATGAAAAACTAGTTTCATATAGGAAACATTATAATTTATTCTTATAATGTTATAAGAATAACATTAGCATGATAGAATATGTATCCATTCAACAATAGTACAATGGATTTTGTATATACCAGAGCAATTCTAGCTTAGGAAGCATGTATAGAGGTATGGTAATTCATTAATAGCTTATTTACCTTCTTAATGAAGCTTGCTTAGTATTTCTGACATTAAATAGGCAGGATTCCTCTTATAGAAAGTTCAATTAATTATATACCACCTACTACTAGTGCATCAAGGCAGTTCACAATAATTTAAAATGCATACATAAAAAAATAAATAAATCAAAAATGTAATGAAACACTGCCACGGCTCAGCATTCAGGAATTTCACCTACCCCATAAATAAGAGGTTCAGGAGACAGAAGCTGGTGCTGGAATTCCCCCAGTTTGCTAAGGTGGTCTTTGCCAACACTTCCTCTGCTGCCTTCCACAGCAGCACACTTAGCAGGGCAGTCGCTCAGCTGTTGCCCATGCTACTGTGGGTCTGGACCACAGCTTGGCCTTGGGAAATCCTTTCACCCTGGCGTAGCAAGGTTGGAGTGGGCCCAGAGACGAGATTTTAAATGGGGGCCTCCCCACTGCTTTCCTCTCCTTCCAGTCCAGGGCCTCCACACACCCCAGGCCCCCAAGGATTTAAGTATGATATTTCAAAATAAGTATGCTGCCTGGAAATACATTTCACTGAATACACAAATGCACACTTCACAATATATAGTGATATACATTGAATACTAGATATTTGTGCTACTTTTAATGCCTAGAACACACTAGAAACACTAGAGGTCAGAGTATTTATGCTACTTAGCTAGATAGATGCTAAGATATCATGAGCTAGATAGATGTAATTAAAACTCACTCATTTCCTTCTCGGCTTCAGCAGTCAAATTCCGCACACTGTTGTCTTCTACAAGTTCAGCAGTTTGTAACATCTCTGCAAGGTTAACCCATAGATAAATCACTATCATGGTCCTGGAATCAATACTCGTCTTAAAAGAATTTAAGAGGGTTGGGGTCTTCCAGCCTTAGTAGGATGGCTAGAATACGGGTTTTAGCTCGTAATTTTACAGATTTTTTTTTTTTTTAGAAACCTTATTCAAAATTCAAGGAAAACAAATCAGTAATATACAACACTAACACAACCAACCATTTAAAAAGCCACCCAACAGTGGCAATTATCAAACAAAGCTGAGCAATGGAAACTGCCAGTTTCTTTGCAAAAGAATAGTACAACGAAGTACAGAATTCAGCATTAAGCAATATCAAGCTGTACTGTCTTTCTTGTCCAAGAAAAGAAAACCAAGATGCTTTAGATTTGTTCACCTACTGTCTTTTAAAAAACATATTTTATTTCAAAAACTAAAATAAAATGATTCACAGCATGTATTTAATTACTTTTTAGAATTATAAATATGATTGGAAATTAATATGATATTAATATTGTTTATTGAACATTTAGTTAGCTCTTAAACAATCAATCTTCAATCCCTTTATATGTTCTGAAGCTATGAAAACCTGAACTTTCATCTATTAATTATTCCCTTACTAAACAATACTTTTGTTGTTGCATCAGCAGTATCCACTCCCTCTGTGTAAGCCAGGCCTGCACAACTCAAATGACCTGGTGGCCAAAACTGACCGTGACTTGGCTCATGGGGGCCAAGGTCAAACACTTAATATCAATCGATCAATTAAATCAAATTAAAGTGAAATTAATTAAAATGAATTTAATCAAAATTTAACTTTTGAAGTTCTGGCAGGCCAAGATTAATTTAAATTAAGATAAAATAAATTGAATTAAGATTCATTCTAATAAAGTAAATACTATACAATCTGTACAAAATACATAATAAAATGCAGTCTTCTTCCTTTCCACCTCTACCAAATCATCACACTTAACATGGAGCAGGTGTGGGGGGGGGGAAATTAGAGAAGCTTTTCTCACAGTTTTGAAGATTTCACTTTGATCAGAAGGGGGAGGGGGAAAGAAAGAGGATCTGGCAGGAGGCTTGACTTGGGGGGGGGAAGGATGGGGAGCAGGGAGGCTTTGCACCCGCAAGAGAGACAATGGAGATGAGGGAGAAGATGGGGGGGCAGAGAGGCTTCACATGTGCAAGAGAGAATGGAGACGAAGGAGGGAAAGATGGAAAAGATGGGGCAGGACTGGAGGTCTGGGGAGAGAGAGGGAGAGACTGCAGGCTTTAGGAGCCACCCCATCCTGCCAAACCTCTGTGCATTGACGTTGTTGTCTTTTACATTTTTGTTGATGCATGGCCGAGGGACGGCTGCCAGGGGGTAAACCAGGAGTAGTCCTTCTCCCCCATCCCCAGCAGTGGTGACCTGACTCCCAGAGTGATGCAGGGTGTTTGGCCCCAGCCGCATCTCTTGCCAACTGCGAGGCGTGCCTGCGCAGTGGAAAGAGCGTCGCAGTGATCGATCGTAACAGCGACATTGTATCCACTGTGCAGGCACACCTTGCAATTGGCAAGAGATGCGGCTGGGGCTGAACACCCTGCATCACTCTGGGACTCAGGAGTGAGGTTGCCACTGCTGGGCGGGGGGGGGGGGGGTGGTGGCAGAGAAGGACTACTCCTGTCCTGGCTCACCCCCCTCACCCATCCCTCAGCCACACATCAACAAAAATGTATATATATAATACCGCGTTGGGCAACAAGCAATGGGGAGTCATGTGATGTGTCTCTAGGGGGCCCCTTGAGGCAGCAGGCCCCAAGACAACTGTCTCCCCATGCCCCTGTAGTAGCTACGCCCCTGCACCAAAGCTATCGTTTTGTGGCAAATTACTGGGTAAGGTGTATCGTCACCTGTTTTTTGAGGGGCTGGGGTAGTAGTAGGAGGAGAAACCACTGCTCTATTCTTCTGCTGCTGCTCCAGAAGCCAAATTAGATAAGAAGCAACCTGCTTGACAGGAAGGGTTCCAGTCTGCGATATTAAGCAGGCTAAAGCCCTGAAAGTTAACACATCTATTTGCAAGGCAGCATCCCCAGGCTTGGCACAGCACCAGGTTGGGGCACTTAGACATAATTCCTGTGCTGGTCTTGGTAGAATGGACTGCAGACAACCCCTGAAAACTTGTCGAGGAACCAACCAGGCAAGGAGGCAGGAGAAGAGAGAGGCTACACTAGTGCAGAACCAACATTATTAGGAAGTGGAAACAGTGGCCTACATGTGCCACAGCCTAATGAGGGTGGTGCTGATCGCCCTGCACTGCTGTAGGCTCCTAATGAAGCATCCGTGATCTTGTGCTTTTGCGCAGGAGTGAAAATACTTAAAGTAGTATGCCTGCACTCCAGAAGCACTACTTAGATCAGAAATACACCACTGACAGTCAAGTAAAGCATTTCTGATCCAAGTACCACTTCTGGAGTATAGGCATGCTACTTCAAGTCCTTGCACTCTTGCGCAAAAGCACAAGACCACCAATACTTCATTAGGAGCCCTCAGCAGCATAAGCTGCCCTCACTGGGCTGTGGAACACATGGACCAGTATTTTCATACAGATCACAGTACACAAATCTCCAAGCAAGATCTAAGACCAAGTTGCTGCCATTATAAAGCCCAGTGTTTACATGTTATCTGCTGGAGCAGAGTTTTGCCCCAAATACACAATTTTTCTTATCTGCCTGCTTCCAAACAGAAATCATCATTACCAGCTTTCTCCCCTTGCTCAGGGTCACTGTCAGGGTAGGAATATTTCTGGCTCAGCTGATCTTTCTCAGACGTTTCTTGGGCCTCCATTCTCCCTTTACTAATGCAGGATTGTCACAATGTGCTCTCACAGCTGGAGAAAGAAAAATTGTGCTCCAGAATCAGCTTTAATCACATGTAGAATACTTCTCGTCAGTTTATCTGGAATAAGAAACATCACAGTCAGGACATCATAGAAAAGCCAGGCTGAGTTATTCAAAACAACTGCATCTACTACCTAGAGCTCAAGTCATGAAAAGCAAAGAAGTGGATACATTGAAAAGTGCAATTAGTTTAGAGGAGGAAGTGCCTCATATTTTTCTCCTATTTAAATACTTATGTATTTATTGTTGCATGCCACTCCGAGCAGTGTAGTATAGAAGGGGCAGGATAAAAATATTTTTAAAATGTAGGCAAGAAGACAAAGGGCCAGTTTATACATTCTGCCTAATCTTATTATGAAGCTATGGAAGCAGCCCTACATGTGAACATGTGCTAAAGAAGTGTGGTTAAAAGCAACAACAAATGCCTGGGGAGCGGTGGTGGGGGGAACCAATCCCACTAGGGACCATTGCTTGGAGGAAAGTTTGTTCTTTCCTCTTGCTCTCTTTTCCTGTCAAAAAAGATTGCCTCCAGCAATCATTATGTGGGGCTGAACGGCCAAGATAAAGTTAGTGCATAGAAACTTTCCCCCCTCTTTACTAGAATGTCATGCCTCCCCCCATTTGTTTTTAAGTTTACCGAGCAAAAAGGAAAGTGCTCAACTAGTGAAGATATTTTTAAGGAAAACAGCAGCACATTTAGGAGCATGAGTGATGGTTACATCTTCTCTTTACTAGATGTATCAATAGTCTTCGGAAACAGTTACACGTGGAGCTGCCATTTCAGGGGGCAGGGTGAGGTAGGTACTGTATATTCATAGCAAGGGTGATAGCTGTTTTTATATATCCAAGAACAGACCCAACCCCAAGAACAAAAAAAGTAGTACATTTATGGAGATTTGTTGCCATGGCTTCTCTCCACGATAACCAGAGATACAAATGCATCAGATGCTTATGGATGGCTGGAACAAGACTGGCCTCCTTAAATGGGGACCCTGATTATTCTTAATCTAGCTTTGATACAGCATTTCAGTTTCGACAGGGTTGATTTGATTTAAATCATTATTTAAACCGCTTCACAGAAGGATTCCATTTTAGTAATTTAATTCACGATTTAAATCACTAGTCAAGATTCTATTTAAATCATCATTTTCTAGGAAATGTATATTCTGGTTGTCTAATGCAACCTTAATATATATTCAGAGACAGATGTAGGTTTCATTTTTAGAAGGTAGGTACACACTTCTCAAGCAGGCCTTGCATTTCTTTGTTGCACTGTTTGCATTTCACACACATGTCTATCTTATCCACAGGCACTGGAACTTCATTAGAATATTCTCAAATGGGGTCTTTTTTACTGTCAGGATAGGTATTTCCCTTCTATGAAAAGTTTTCCCCAGGACTGCATGAATATTTCTGTTCACTTTTGGTTTCACTTTCTATTCCCCTCCTCTATCCCTTGCATTTTATATCCAGACTCCTCTTTGCCCAGATCTGCTCCATACCCCCAAATCCTTTATTTATGTATTTATTCATTGACTTTCATTTGTCTTTACACTTTTAGAGAGAGACGTTGATAATTAAACTCAGTCATGCCCTTCGCCTTGAAAAATATGTCCGGTCGAGCACCTCCATCCAACACAGCATCCCAGGTACAGGCAGCAGCTAAGTTTGGGGAGGTGAGGAACTCTCTCCCAGGCTGTGTGCTGGTGTCTCTGCTATTGCACTTCCTTTCTGGAAGAGATTACAGAGGAGGGATATGGCTGACTAGGTTTGGGGTTGCTATAGCAATTCACTGGGGGCTCCTGCCCCTAATAAAGCCCCCTAGCAGACCCCTCCCCTCTGCCTGACACACTCCAGATAATTAGCATCCTATACTCTTATTCAAGTAAACAGAACAAGTAAACTTGTCTCCTTAATTTCAATAAGACTACCTATGAATAACAGTCTGGATGTGAGCCAGTGACTCCCCACTAACTCTTAAATTTGTGTTTTTATGTATATATGTGTATCCACATACTTAAATGTTAGTTATGAGATGAGCTACTCCAGTCACAGGCTTACTTCTAGATTAAGCTACTCATAAGCAGTCGTCTTATTGAAATTAATGGGACAAGTTTGTTTGTTCTATTAATTTCTATGGGAATACTCATGAGTAACAGTCTGATGTAAACCAGTGACTAGAGTAGCTGGTTTCATAAAGGTAACATTTAAATATGTGCACACACACACACAATCTCTGTGGGATACCTGAATTGAAGGCATGTTGCAACGTGAAACATGTGTGGCACACATGCGATCGGTACTTCTAGTATTTCCAGCAAACAACGGGGGCAGGGAGGAACGCTGCCGGTCCAAAAACATTTCAGAAAAACGGAGTGCCAGCAGCAGAAAAGCAGCGGGAGGGGTAAGTGTAACCCCACACCCTTAAAGAACCCCCCCCCGGGGCAGATTCGAGCCAGTTCAGAGGCCTCTATAATGGCCTCGGGTTCAGTTCATGCACATCCCTATTGCTTTGGCAACCAGTTTCATGGGATGACCCCTGGTTCTAGTGTTGTGTATAAAAGAGAGAAATTTCTCTCTGTCCACTTTCTCCACTCCATGCATGATTTTATAGACCTCTATCATGTCTCCCCGCAGTCGTCTTTTTTCTAAACGAAAAAGCCCCAAGTGTTGTAGTCTTGCCTCATAAGAAAGGTGCTCTAGGCCCCTGATCATCTTGGTTGCCCTCTTCTGCACCTTTTCCAGTTCTACAATGTCCTTCTTTAGATGTGGTGACCAGAATTGTACGCAGTACTCCAAGTGTGTCCACGCCATAGTTTTCTATGTATCCTCTTGCACTGGAATGACACACAGCCTTCAGCACTTGGAAGGAGCTGAGGACAACACACAAGATCTTCCTTTCAGCAGTAACTGCCAAGGGAGCAGCGGCTGCTGGGTGCTCTTTTGCTCTCGCATTGCTGGGAACAAGGAAACTGGCTGTTCCCTTTGGCAGGAACCAGAGAGAGGTCGTCGACCAGGGACCTGCAATCAGCAATGCTTCCCATTTGCTCTAGGTTTCCAAACATTCTGCAGAGGAACTGAAGTTGGCTCCCAGCTCATTTGCAGGTCCTCCCAGGCTAGCTCACTTTTGCAGCTTGTGATCGCTGTTTTCGCTCTCTGCTTTGCACAATCACGCTCTTCAGAAAACTTCAATTATAAAATACGAAGCTGCAACTAAATTAAATTTAAAGGTGTATTTCAATTCACTGCGAAATGAACTACAGCCTCAAAGGGCGCGGGCTCGTACACACATTCCAGAAGTTGCTACTCGAGACACTTATTCTCAATCGACAGAGCAGCCAACCATCTCGTCTCCATGCCAACAGAAACCCCACTCCGGGAGAAAAGAGAACCGCCCCCGAGATGCAGACCGGAGGCGGGGACAGCAACCTGCATTCTCTCCCCGCCACCCCCCCCCCCCCGCGGCACTTCTGTATCCAGAGCAACTCTCCCTCCAAGTTCTATGGCATTTGTGTTTTGTTGATAGTTTTTTCTTGCTGAAACCTGCTTGTCTTGGACCATAGAAAAGCAGTTGGGTTGAAAAAAAGGACCACATTGAGCCTCGTATGCTTCACCCCGCCTTGCATCCGTTACCATTTTGAAATGAACCAATAAAGTAGCACAGAGATAAAGCTACATGACAATTCTTATCACCGAAAGCGAAACTTCCGGGGTTTCTTGCTTTTTGGGGCGTGGGTGGGTCTCTCGGCGGTGAGAGTGACCCATAGAAAACCATGGAGAGCTGCGGGATTTTAGCGTAGTTGTGACCGAGTAGCATTTGTCGTTGCCCGACGGTTGTCCTGCTGCTCTACCTGCCCGGATTTCTAAATGGAGCAAGAGCCGTTTTTAAGAGGTTTCTTTTTAAAAGCCTTCTCTGCAGACGCGCACGCACTTACGGCATTTTGCTCACCTAGCAAATGCCAACGCCGTGTGCATTTACTTACAGCACTTACAGTAAGTGACCGACAGCAATTGGGGCGCTCAGTTACTTTGCTCTCGGGGAGAAACGAGCCACCCGCTCCCTCCCTCTTCAGAGCGACAGAGGGGAGCGCGCGTAGCCAACTTATTCCCTGCTAGTACCCACTCCAGACGTGCATGCTAAGGCCTCGGGCTGTTGTTGCTGCTCCGCCTCTCCCCCTGTTTGTTTCTCCTGCGCCGAAGGGTCTTCTGCCCACCTGCCGCCCCTTTTCCCTACTGTACTACTCACGGTAAAGCACGCCGTCTTCTCCAACCGCTTTTCCTCAAGTCTCTACCTCTATTCAAAATTAGCGCGCAAGAAGGCAGTCACGATAGGCTTTTCTATTCTGATTGGCCAGGAAGGAAAGTAGGCGGAGCAATGCAGGATATTGTGTATTTGAATGCTGCCCCCGCCGCCGAACTACTTGAGTCTTGAGCAACAACCAGATTAAAGAACAGACTGTATAGGCTGCGATGTTCTTAAAATGCTGATGACACCCAGATCCACCCATCATTTAAGTCAGCTAATGCCTGAGAAGCAGTGGATGGATGTCCTGAACTGGTGTCTGACTGCAGGCTATTCTGACATGAATGGGAGAACACAAATTGAAACTTAATCCAGATGGGATAGAAGTGCTCTGGGTCAGGTAAAACGGATTATCCAGATGGTGAGGCAAATCTGGTCCTGGGTGGGGTCAAATTTAGGGCTGTGCAGGGACTGATATTTTGTGGGTTGGTTCAAATTCACACCAAATTTTAACCTAACTGCCAGTCTGAAATCGGTTCAAGTTGAACTGGACTTTCCAGTCTGTTCAAACAAACTGGTCTGGCAGTTCAAGGGGCTATGCTTGTAAAGGGAAACCTGGTGAGGATTCCCTTTTACAAGCAAAGGAGAATCCTTAAAAGGCTTCTAAAGAATGGGTGTTTGTGACTAGAGGGCACCTTTAAAAGTAGTGGGTGGGTGCTTACTGGTCTGGTGCTCCCCACCACTCCTGCACAGTGGCAGCATGGTTCTGAAACTGACCTGGCCCCTGCGGATGAGTGGGGGCCACGCAGATGGCCACTGCACATCCATGAAGATCATGTAGAAGGTCTCCACACATCTGCAGATGCAGGCTCAGTTTTGGGACCCCCTGCTGCTGTGCAGGCAGGCTGCTGGGGAGAGTGGCAGACCAGTAAGCACCCTACTTCTTTCAGTGCTTCTGGTCCCAGTGCTGGCCTTGGAGGCACAGGTGATGACAGTGTGCAGGAGTGCCTTTTACCAGCTATGGCTGGTAGAGAAATCAGACTTGACCTCAGTCACTCATGAATTGATAACACTGGATTGCTGCAATGTGTTCTGTGTGATGCAGCCCTTGAAGACAGAAGCTTCAGCTGGTCCAGAATGCTACCTCAAAGATCCTTGTGGATGCTAGTCACTTCTTGAGTATTACACCCATCTGGTGGCAGCATCACTGGCTGTGAGTTTGCTTCCAGATCAGATTCAAAGTGCTGGTTTTGACCTTTCAAGCCATACATGATTTGGGGCTAGTTTATCTGCTAGGCAGCATTTGCCCATATGAATCAGCCAGAGCCTTTCACTCATCATCTTGAGTCCTGCTTGCATAGCCCCAACATGACCAAGATTCAGTTGTTGGAGACAAGAGACAGGGCCTTTTATCTATGGCTCCTTAGCTCTGGAATGCCCTCCCAGAAGAGCTCTGCCATGCTCCCTCCCTAAGGCTTTTTAAAAAAAGATCTTAGAACTTACTTCTTTAGAGAGGCTTTTCCGTGTATTTGACTACAGTCTGATGGGTTTTTAATTTTTAATTGGGTCTGTTTTGATTGTTTTCACCTACACTGTGTCTCATTTGTATTACTGTTTTAAATTTTATATTATTGTTAGTGCTTATTGTTAGTGTTGTGAGCCACCCTGAGCAGTAGGGATGTGCATGGAACTGTTCTGTTCTCCATTCTAGGAGCACTGAACTTGTTCCATCAACTGGTCGTTCGAGCTGCCACCCCCAAATTTCCTACGTGTACATATATGCATACTGTATTCTAGGGAGAAGTCCTAGTCTGTGTGTCTGTGTGTGTTGTTTGCCAGGGCTTGCACTGGGGGCCCTGTGGCATTCAGTTGTTGTTTCTTTCTACCTGGAGTGGAAGGAGTCAGCTAGAGCTGCGGGAGGGCCCACATTCCTCTGAGCCACATTCCTGTTTCTCAGTTTGAAGCCTACTCTGGGAAGAGCAGAAGAAGATTCAGGAGGTGAGCAAGCTTTTCTAAACAAAACAACATCAAGCCATTTCCCCCTTAAAACTAACTTTGGAGGGGCTGGTTTCTCTTTAAGAGAGAAGTCCTAGTCTGTGTGTCTCTGTGTGTTGTTTGCCAGAGCTTGCATTGGGGGCCTTGTGGCATTATGTTGTCATTTCTCCCTGCCTGGAGGGGAAGGAGTCAGCTAGGGCTGTGCGAGGGCCCATATTCCTCTGAGCCACATTCCTGTGTCTCAGTTTGAAGCCTACTCTCTCTATAAGATGTGAAGGCCCGAAAGCTTAGCGAACAGTTTTGCATGGAGTTTAGTGCGGAAGTGTGTGGTGGAGCCTGAAACAAGTCCCCTTGATCACAAGGAGCCCAGTGGGGGGGAGAAAGTAAGTACTACTACCTCCTTCATACTCTTGAGAAAGAATATGCAAGAAGTTTAGACAGCTGAATAGCTGACCAATACAGCTAAGAACTAACTTTCTAATAAATGATCTCTAAATACTGTAAACTGCCAACAAAACCAGTTATGAAGATAGAAAAACAGCAGGGGAGGGGGCACTTCCCAGTGTACTGCACAGAGTGTCACATGTGTAGCTATTTGCTCCATGGACAGAAGTCATGGGTGTGTGCTCGGTGCAAGAAGCTCCTGCCTCTCAGGGAACAAGTTCATTCCCTCGAGACCAAGGTGGCGGATCCGGAGAAGCTTACAGAGGCATGCGGACAAGGCCTTCAGGGATGTGGTAGAGGCATCCGACTCCAAGGCTGATAGTTCCTCTTCTGTCAGGGAAAATGAAGAGCCCATATCCTCTTGCACAGGGATACTCCTCGGGGGGGTGGGGGTGGGCTCCTTGTAGTGGGAGATTCGATCATTAGAGATATAGAGAGATGGCTTTGTGACCCATGTGTTGACCACATGGTGATTTGTCTGCCTGGTGCGAAGGTGGCGGACATCACACAGCATCTAGATAGGCTCTTAGGCAGTGAAGGGCAGGAGACGGCTCTCTTGGTGCACGTCAGCACAAACGATGTGGGGAAATTTAGTCGGGAGGTCCTGGAAGCCAAATTTAGGTGGATAGGTTGTGTATTGAAGGCCAGAACACCCAAGGTAGCATTCTCAGAAATGCTACCTGTTCCACACGCAGGTACAGTGAGACAAGCAGAGCTGAGGGGTTTCAACATGTGGATGAGACGTTGGTGCTGGGAGGAGGGGTTTAGATTTGTTAGACACTGGGATACATTTTGGGAAAGGCAAGGCCTGTACAAAAGGGACGGGTTGCACTTGAACCAAGAGAGAACCAGACTGCTGGCGCTTAAAATCAAAAAGGTTGCAGAGCAGCTTTTAAAATGATACCTGGGGAATAGCCGACAGGAGCTGGGCAGTATCCGGTTCGGCAAATGCCATCCCTTAAGGTGTAAGGGTGTAAAAGATTCAGATAAAACAGAAGGGGACAGAGCAGAACCACATAAAGAGCAGACAGAAGGCTGTGCCAGCTGGTCAAAGAGTCAAAAGAAAGATAGCATACACCAGGTAACAGATTCAGCGTATAGGTGCTTATATGCTTAAGAACACAAGAATAGCCCTGCTGAATCAGGCCCAAGGCCCATCTAGTCCAGCATCCTGGTTCGCATAGGGATGTGCATGAACCGGTTTGGAGGCCATGTTGGAGGCCTCCGAACCGGTTTGGAAACGGACCGGTCCGGCACTGGGGGGGGGTCTACCTTTAAGGGCGGGGGGGTAGAACTTACCCTTCCCGCCGCTCTTCCCCCTCCAGTGCTGCATTTTAGATTGAAGTTTTCGGGGCGGCAGCGTTCCTCCCTGACGCCCCTGCCCCCGTCGTTGCCCGGAAGAAGCAGTAATACGAGCACGCATGTGCATACGTGCTACTGGGGACGTGCTATCGCCCTCCTGATCAAAACGCTGACAGTGACTGGGAGTCGCAGGAGGAAATCAGGGAGACGTCCAGGAGAGGCAGGGCTGTAATAATGAGTTACTTCAATTACCCACACATAGACTGGGTAAATTCAGTCAGGTAATGACAGAGAGGTCAGATTTCTAGATATGTTGCATGGCTGTGCCCTAGAACAGTTGGTCTTGGAACCAACTAGAGAGAAGGCGACCTTGGACTTAATCCTGAGTGGCACCCAGGACCTGGTGTGTGATATCAGTATTATCTTCCCTTTAGGGAACAGTGACCATAGTGTGATCAAATTTAGCATGCATGCAGGGAAAGAGTCACCAAGGAAGTCTAACACAGACACTTTGAATTTCAGAAGAGGAAACTTCTCCAAAATGAGGAGTATGGTGAAAGGAAAGCTGAAAGGGAAAATCAAGAATATCACTTCATTCCAGAATGCATGGCGTTTCCTCAAACCACAATACAAGAAGCCCAGTTAGATTGTATACCCCAAAGGAGGAAAGGTACCACTAGCCAGCATGGCTAACAGGTAAAGTCAAGGAAGCCATAAAAGTGAAGAAGACATCCTTCCAAATTTGGAAGGTCTGTCCAAATGAAGAAAACAAAAAGGAACACAAACTCTGGCAAAAGAAATGCAAGGTGACAATAAGGGAGGCAAAAAGAGAGTTTGAGGAAAATTTAGCTAAAAGTATCAAGGGGAATAACAAAAACTTCTTTAAATACATCAGAAGCAGGAAACCTTCCAGGGAGTCATTTGGACCATTAGACAATGAGGGAGCGACAGGGATTATTAAGGAGGATATGGAGGTTGCAGAGAAGCTCAATGAATTCTTTGCATCCGTCTTCACAGCAGAGGACACTGAGCATATACCTGTTCCTGAACCAGGATTTGGGGGGATGGAGGCTAAAGAACTGAGGCAGATAGAAGTGACAAGAGGAGATGATCTAAATTGTCTTGAAAAACCAAAAACTAGCAAATCGCCAGGGCTTGAGTCCTCAAAGAACTCAAATGTGAAATTGTTGACCTGCTTGCTAAAATATATAACTTCTCCCTGCAACCACGCTCTGTACCGGAGGACTGGTAAGTAGCAAATGTAACACTGATTTTCAAAAAGGGATTCATGGGTGATCTGGGAAATTACAGGCCAGTTAGCTTAACGTCCATTCCAGGCAAATTGATGGAAAGCATCCTCAAGGATCAAATTGTAAAGTACATAGAACAACAGGCCCTGCTGGGAGAGAACCAGCATGGCTTCTGCAAAGGTCAATCTTGCCTCACAAATCTTTTGGAGTTCTTTGAGAGTGTCAACAAGTGTGTGGATAAAGATGATCCAGTTGACATTGTATACCTTGACTTCCAAAAAGCTTTCGACAAAGTTCCTCATCAAAGACTCTTGAGAACTTAGCAGTCATGGGATAAGGGGACAAGTACATGTGGGAATTGCTAACTGGTTGAAAGACAGGAAACAGAGGATAGGTATAAATTGAGAGTTTTCACAATGGAGAGAAGTAAGAAGTGGGGTCCCCCAGGGATCTGTACTGGGACCGGTGCTTTTTAATTTATTCATAAATGATCTAGAACAGGGCTGCTCAACTTAGGCCCTCCTGCAGATGTTGGTCTACATTTCCCGTAGATCCCTGGCTATTGGCCACTGTGGCTGGGGATTATGGGAGTTGTAGTCCAAAAACAGCTGGGGGGTCAAAGTTGAGCAGGCCTGATCTAGAAGTAGGGATAAGCAGCGAGCTGGCCAAACTTGCAGATGATACCAAACTCTTTCGGGTAGTGAAATCCAAAACAGATTGTGAGGAGCTCCAAAGGTTATGTAAAAAAAGAAAAGAGAAATATAATGTGCACAGTGTTCTTTTCTCATTGCCATTTTTGGAAACAAAGGCTATTTTCAATCTCCAGTCATCAGGGGCATAGCAGAGATGCTTAGAGGTGGTCAGCGGTTCAGCAGCCCTATTTCCTCTGTTGTATCGCTTTGCTTCCGATTGTAAGTGCTGCTTCTCACAAAGAGCTGAGTCTGACACTCAGGAAAGAGCTCTGCCTCCTAATCATTTACCTACTATAGTTGTGGGTGGTGGTGGGAGAGAATCTGCAAGGCGATCAACCCCAAGAATATCTTTCCAAATGGAAGATGAGGCAGGCTACACAGCACTTCAACTCCAGCCAAAGAGAATGCAAAGAGGAGAGGATCAAGAAGGCTATATGGTGCTTAACTTCCAGCCAAGGCAAGAGCAAAGAAGGCAGAACTCCACATCTCGGGTGCCAGATGCGGAATTTGTTTCTATGAATCAAGGTAAGTGTTTGTTTCTATGACTTGTAGATTCCTGGGTTTTTGCAATTTGGCTATTCCATCAGTTTGTGGAATCTCAGCACCACTGATGCATTATGTCTTCAACAGAAAAGATCTAGTGCCGTACAGTACAAGCTCAGGCTCTCTCACGGTGCCATGTTTCCTCCGGATGCATTTCTGCAGTGTTCTCCTGGTTCATAATATGCACTTATTCTTTAGCTTTGAAAATAGTCTTGAAGTTAAACACTTTGATTTTAAGAATCCAGGAGGCTGGCAGTTTATAAAGTGAATTGGTGGTGATGGGGAGGCACTAGGAAGGCAAGAAGGGCTAGGGCTGTCCTTAGAGTGCCCTGGCGGGCTGTGGGGCCTGGGGCAAATTAGCCAGTGCGGGGCCCCCTTCCAGTTGATTCTAATGGGGGTTAAAAAAGCAGGGCCCAGGGCGGTCACTCTGCTTGCCATGCCCTAAAGACAGTCCTGAGGAGGGCTATATAAGTTGTTTGGTCATCAATAAATAATACTAATAATAAGCTTTATCTATTAGCTGCCCCCTAAGAAATTGTTCTCTGGGTGGCTTACAACACAGTATTAAAACATAAAATAAAAACACATAAAACATTAAATCATAACAGACCAAAAGGGGAAACAAAGAAAATACAAAATACAATACAAAGCAATTTTAAAACTCTATTTTAAACTCTCAGTTTAAAATCAAAATTTAAAAGGCCTGAGTGAACAAAAAGGTCTTTATCTGGCATCTAAAAGAACAAAGTGATGAAGCCTGGCAACCTCACTGGGGAGGCTACCTCACTGGGGTAGCAAATAGTCAGCAAATAGCAAATATTTGCTGTTTTGGGTTAGGATGGTATAAAAGCTTGGGTTAGGGTGGTATAAAAATGCACTAAATAAATAAATAGTCAAAACGTGTCTGCAGATGTACATAGGTTTATCATGTCCACATCTTGCAAAGCTCCTAGGACCATTCCTGAAATTCACTCATCTTATATTCTCATGTGATTTATTTGAGGCTTTCCTGCACGCCTTTTGAAATGCAAGTTAAAAAGTGAAAACACCATCTTGTGTTGATTTCACCGTGTAAACATGACTGTTAATATACAGTATATATTTAATTTACTCTGGATGCGGTGCCACAAGAGCAAGCATAGGTGTCACGTTGTGGTTGGGGATACAGGAAATGAAGCATGAGCAGCCCCTGTTGAGTTGCTCATTATATCACCATTTTAAGTTCCTGATTAATGTTGATGGGTCTAGCCTTCAAAGTCTGGTTATACAGCCCCCCTGAATTGGTGGGCCACTGTGCGAAACAGGATGCTGGACTAGATGGGCTTGGGCCTGATCCAGCAGTGCTGTTCTTATGTTCTTATGATTCCTCCATGGTTCTAGGGATCAGCATATTATCTGTCAGGGATATTCCACTGTTTTTGTTTTCAGTCTTGTGGTGTGATCCAGAGAGAATCCAGGCAGAAGGTTGGCTATAAGACAAGGTAAAGAAGCAGCATTAAGTACTAGGAGTTCACAAGCCTGGGTTCCACTCAGACATTCATCACAAATGGACTGCAGAAGATTGTCCTACTGTAGAAAAAACAGACATGTAATTTCACAATATTTATTTGTTTGAAGATTGAAATGTGTGTGGTGAGGGGAGAATCTGAAAAATACTCACCTGCATTCTCACTACACATAACATGGAATGTGCATTTGTGTTACATTCCTTTTATAACAGAAGCAAAGGGATGGGTGAAGGAAATTCTGTCTCCAAAGATCTCACAAATAAAATTTAGTTTATTTGTGCCTCCCCCACCCCCTGCCCAAGTAACGGTCATCAGAACGACCTTAATAAATGTCAATGAGAGCACAAGCCGAAGGCACAGTTCAGCAAATTGGTGGGTGACTTGTTTGTACACAATCCAGTCAGTAACATAGCAATCAGAACTCCTGATCCTCCTGAATAATGGCTGACATCTGACTAGAAAAGTTTCCATAATGAGAAAAGTTGGGCTAGTGTAAAAAGATTGCATAGATGCCGCCAGTGACTGCTGCTGTGATATGAATGTTTTGCTGATAAGGATGTGTACGAACCACAGTTTGAACTGCGGTTCGAGCACTTTTAGGAAAATTTGACTGGGATCTTTTAGAAAAGGGTGAGCAGGTCTTCACCTGTTCCCCTGCTACTCCATTCAGCTTCCTGCTGGGGTGTAACACCTCCCAATAACTCCCACGCAGTGCCAGCATGCACTTGGCATCCACACATTCATGGCTGCCATTTGTGTGGTCAGCATGGTGATTGTGGCTGGGTATGATGGAAGCTGTAGTTCAACAACAGCTGGAGGGCCAAGATTGTCCATCCTGCCATAGATGCACAGGGAAGAGCTATTGCAAACCTGTCAATGACATCAAGGGTGATGTTAGGCCCAGGTCAATGTGCCCCCTCTCCTAGAGAGTCCCATGCTTTTCCCCAAGGGAAAAGAGGGCCCGTGTTATATTTTTGGAATGTCTTGGTGTAGAGTTCTGAAATTTGGCACAGATGTAGGACAGGTTAACAGGACTCAGTGTATTGATCTTGAAACAGATCAGGCAATTAGTTGATTTTTAACGATTTTTGGAATTTTTAAAAAAATGTGGCTTATTTCATGGCAGAAAATTACATAAACTTGTGGAACTGAAGCCCTCACCCTTGGAGGAATCTGCCCATTGCCTTAATAAAAAAGAGTAAACATCACCCCACTGTTGCCCAACTCCTTACATTTCCAGAATGGCTGGGCTTAGAGTTGCTAAATTGGGCACACATGTAGCCCAAGATGGCAGGACTGTGTGTATTTTGAGTTCAAGGAAATCAGTCAATCCTGTGACTTCTAATTCCCTCCCCCCCACTACTGCAGTGAAGCTTCTGGGAAGAGTCATCTCTATCCATAAAGTACTTCACACCTAATGAAAGTAGAACTAACTGTTACATCTGAATAAACAAATAACATTGTTTAAACAAATGCACTATGTTCAAGTTGGTTTGTGATCCAAAAGGTCTGCATGAGAACTGTGAAGCAACGGGCATGTCTTGTGGTTTTAATCCCCCCCCCATCATGCACCTATATGTCCAAGCTGGTTTTGTGTTTGAACTGTGGAGCAAGGGACACATGTTGTCACTGTGGGTGGTCAAAAAGCTGTGTGAATCCATTGGGGTTTGTGTAGTGGGCTTTTTTTTAGTGGGGAGGGGATAAATGCACTCTAGCTGAGTCCTGTGGGTTTGTGGTGGAATGTATATTTACAGAGGATGCTTATTTTGCAGGTGGGTGGGGCCAGGTGTAAGCTCATTAGGTCTACGCTATGGTAGGGGAATGGACATCAACACAAGTCTCCCCTCCCCCACAACAATCCCCCCCACCAAGTTTCTCTGTCCCTCTAGCTGCAATTATAAACCTGACCTGAATCTCTTCTCTCTATATAAATTAGCAAATTACCTAAGGTTCCTCAGCAGGAAACAGAGGCTGAAGCCATACGGAGGAAGCTTCTAATTGAAATTGTGGTGGTGGTGTTAGAGACTTTTGCTGAATGGGACTTATTTCTGAGTACATAAGAACACTCCTGCTGGATCACACGCAAGGCCTATCTAGTCCAGCATCCTGTTTCACACAGTGGCCCACCAGCTGCATCTGAGAAGTCTGCACAGGCAAGAGGTGAGGGCACACCTTCTCTCCTGTTGTTGCTCCCTGGTTGCAACTGGTATTTACAGTGAGGGAAATAAGTATTTGATCCCCTGCTGATTTTGTCCGTTTGCCCTCTGACACAGAAATGACCAGGCTATAATTGGAATGGTAGGTTTATTGTAGCTGTGAGAGACAGAATAACAACAAACCCTCAAAAGCCCAGTGCCCAAAAGTCAGCGGTGGATTTGCATTGTAGTGAGGGAAATAAGTATTCGATCCCTTCACAAAAGATGTCTTAGTACTTGGTGGCAAAACCCTTGTTGGCAATCACAGAGGTCAGACGTTTCTTGTAGTTGGCCACCAGGTTTGCACACAACCCAGGAGGGATGTTGTCCCACTCCTCTTTGCAGATCCTCTCCAAGTCAGAAAGGTTTCGAGGCTGATGTTTGGCAACCCGACCCTTCAGCTCCCTCTACAGATTTTCTATGGGATTAAGGTCTGGAGACTGGCTGGGCCACTCCAGGACCTTCATGTGCTTCTTCTTGAGCCACTCCTTTGTTGCCTTGGCTGTGTTTTTGGGGTCATTGTCATGCTGGAATACCCATCCACGACCTATTCTCAATGCCCTGGCTGAGGGAAGGAGGTGCTCACCCAAGATCTGACGGTACATGGTCCCGTCCATCGTCCCTTCGATGCGGTGAAGGTGTCCTGTCCCCTTAGCAGAAAAACACCCCCAAAGCATAATGTGTCCACCTCCATGTTTGACGGTGGGGATGGTGTTCTTGGGCTCATAGGCAGCATTCCTCCTCCTCCACACACGGCGAGTTGAGTTGATGCCAAAGAGCTCGATTTTGGTCTCATCTGACCACAACACTTTCGCCCAGTTCTCCTCTGGATCATTCAGATGTGCATTGGCAAACTGCAGACGGGCCTGTACATGTGCTGCCTTGAGCAGGGGGACCTTGCGGGCACTGCAAGATTTCAGTCCTTCACGGCGTAGTGTGTTACCAATTGTTTTCTTGGTGACTATGGTTCCAGCTGCCCTGAGATCATTGACAAGTTCCCCCCGTGTAGTTCTGGGCTGCTTTGTCACCGTTCTCATGATCATTGCAACTCCACGAGGTGAGATCTTGCATGGAGCCCCAGACCGAGGGAGATTGACAGTTATTTTGTGTTTCTTCCATTTGCGAGTTATCGTGCCATCTGTAGTCACCTTCTCACCAAGCTGCTTGGCGATAGTCTTGTAGCCCAGTCCAGCCTTGTGCAGGTCTACAACCTTGTCCCTGACATCCTTCGACAGCTCTTTGGTCTTGGGCATGGTGGTGAGTTTGGAAGCTGAGTGATTGCTTGCTTCTATGGACAGGTGTCTTTTATAAAGGTACTGTAACAAGCTGGGATTAGGAGCACTCTCTTACAGAGGGTGTTCCTCATCTCAGCTCATTACCTGCATATAGTGAAAAGACACCTGGGAGCCTGAAATCTTGCTGGTTGATAGGGGATCGAATACTTATTTCCCTCACTACAATGCAAATCCATCGCTGACTTTTGGACACTGGGCTTTTGAGGGTTTGTTTGTTGTTATTCTGTCTCTCACAGCTACAATAAACCTACCATTCCAATTATAGCCTGGTCATTTCTGTGTCAGAGGGCAAACGGACAAAATCAGCAGGGGATCAAATACTTATTTCCCTCACTGTAGAGGCATCTTGCCTCTGAGGCTGGAGGTTGCCTCTGAGTATACATTGTAGAAGGATCTTGATCATGGAAACTGGCATTGCCTAACAATATATACTGCTATAAATGCTATGCAGAGGACCCAGTGGGGACAAGGAAGCTGCCAGAATTATTTCAAAGGAATTGGGCAGAGGGCTGATTTTTAATGGAGTTTACGCATCCTTAAAGTTCTTCCCCATAGGAAATGATGGAGGTTTCAGCAGCCCCATAACTGCACTTGGGGGGCACTGGGCTGGCCCAGAGTGAGTGGTGGTGTAGAGCACATAAGGTGCCAACCACCCGCATGGGTTGCTAACCCATGGGGTACTGGTTTCTGTTGTTTCTGAGATGCTTTGAGTGTAGATTCCCTGGTAGCATATGAGAGTGAATTCATGGTTTGTTGATGAAAATCTCATATGGTACCAGAGAATCTACAGGCTGGGCTAAGGCAGGCATAGCGAATGGCATGGCATCTCTCAAGGGTGTGAAATAAATTCTTCTGGAAAAAAGCAATGCAGCAGATAAGTCCATTCCCAAGCTGGCATGCAGTAGCCATAGCAGACTGGGCTCAGGCTGGCAACAAGGCAGGCAGGCATAGGCAATGGCATGGCATCATCATGGCAACTCTCTCTCTCTCTCTCTCTTTTCAATGAGGCAGAATGGTGAATTAATAACTAACTTGTTGAATGAATTGAAAACCCCTCCTTGAACTCCCATCCTTGCCCCTACTTCGACCCTTTCCCTGGCCAGTGTGGGGTCAGTAAAGAGTGGCAAGAGGCAAAAGAGTCAATGGAGAACAAGGAGGGAATCGTCAACAGGTCAGCCCATGCTTTAGGTCACCGATCGGAAGGCTGGAAGGGCGGGAAATGCAAAGAGATGTCAAACACAAAATGGAGAGTGACTCAGAGATTGCCACAAAATGGATGTCCAAAACAACAAAATGTTTTGTAGGCGAAACAGGGATGTTTTGTTTTGTGTACAAAACTTTCAGATTTGGAAAATGGGCATTTTGTTTTGTCTACGAGTTTCGAGTACAAAATGTTTTGTGCCCGAAACATTTCGCACATCCCTAATGCCTTCATCTTCTGCTTGCAGGCTGCTTGGGGTATCTGGTTGGTCACTCTGGGAAACAGGATGCTGGACTAGATAGGCCTTGGAACTGATCCAGCAGGGCACTTTCTATTGTCAGAAGTCCTGTGCAGATTACTTTAATTTGCTGGTTAATCCATGTGTAGAGTGAGGAGTAGAATTGCACTGCTTGGTCCCACTCCTGACCACCATGCTTTGGTTGGGGCTTCTGAACAGAATACAAGTGCGTACAAGCTGTACCCATCATCAGTACAGGAATGGTCCCACCCTCAGGCCTACTTTTTATGCCTTGGCTACACCTCAGATTTTCCTAAAAAGAGACATGAAAGGACTGCAAACAAGTATTTGGAATAATGTTGTGCACATGTTAATAATCCAGGGGCATTATTTAGACATTTTTGTTGGTTTACCACTATGTAAAGTGATAATTGCAAAGTGTTTTACATAACAATAAAGTGAATTAAAATAAAAATTAAACTAAATAAAAACAAAGTGAAATGTTTGAAATACTGATAGTGGTCTGTATCTCTGTTTTTATCATTACCTGCTGTGTGGTTTGGCCTTAAAAAAACAAACAACCAAAAAACACTATTGCAATTTGCTGTGCAGTACTTTGAGCAGATGCCTGGAAAAGTGGTAAAGGAAGAAAATAAGTAACAAAATAGAATCCCATGTTTAGCAGCAGAAGTGGGCAAGCCTCTGATGGGAATGGGATCCACCAGCCTTTTCAGTCCCCTCTGGCCATCCAATCACCCCAGACTACCAGTCTTACTTTGCCAGCTGTGAAACAATCTAATGATACAACATGAGGGGAACCATGGGTGACCCTTGGACACTGGTGACCCAGAAACGTTTGGTGTGTCCCCCCCCCCGCCCCCACCAGTCCATTATTCCTATGTGCCTGATCATAACAAATCTTATACAGATCTAAGTAGCCTCAAAAACAGAGCATCCATCAAAACAGTATTAAAACAATCTAACCAATGTAGCTCTCTTCCAGGTGAATGTTCAAAACTTGGCAGGGATGCCCCAGAGGCAGCACTGCCTCCCCAACCATCCTACGCCTCTTCCTTCCATTTGAGAACTGCAATGGCAACCGTCTTTGGGGTAGGGATGTGCAAAACGTTTCGGGTACAAAATATTTTGTAGCTGAACCCCCCGGGCTAGCTCGGTGCCAGCTCGGAGGTTCTAAAGTTTTTATGTTTGTTTTTTTAAAGCAACAACTCCTCACCACCAGGTCTGGTAGTCTTGGAGGGTGCTGCCACGGCAGGCGGGGGGCGGGGGAGGGAACCTCTGCAATTTCTCTCTCCCCACTCTGGCCTCCCCCTAGTCTTCTAAGGGCCATTTTGCCCTGTTTTCAGGCTGTTCCAGCTCCTTCTCCAGTGGTAGTGGCCATTTTGGAGGCCACCGCACATGCACCCTGGCCATTTGAATGGCTGGGTCATGGCTACCACGACTGGAGAAAGGGCCAGAACAGCCCAATAATGGGCCAGAACAGCCCTTAGAAGACTGGGAGGAGGCCAGCAGGGGTAGAGGGAAATTGTGGAGATTTCCTCCATGGCCACAGCAGCACCCCCTGAGGCCACTGGACTTGGTGGCGTGTAATTTTTTTAAACTTTGAGAACTCCCAAACCAGCTCGAATTTGAACTGAGCCAAGGGGTTTGTTCAGGGGGCACAAAACCGAACATGCCCAGTTCAGTTTGATTCTGGTTTGGACTCAAATCGAACTGGGCAAACTGGTTTTGTGCATACTCCTACTTAAATTTGAAAGTGAGAATTATGGCCTGAATGTGCATACTAAATTTCTGAGCTCTGTCAGTATCAAGAGAAATCGTCTGTCTGTCTGTCTATCTATCTAAAATACCACAAACGTGAGTTTAAAATGCCACAGGCTATGTAAAGGCCTCCCTTTCCTTGACTACTTGCTTTCTGTGTTGACTGCTAAAAGGATTTTGCCAATTTTTAATTTTTACAGATATACAACAGCATGCACAGAGGCATTGGGTTGCTCTAAAGGTTACCTGTGCTGTGAATCTCATCCTCACTGCAGTTTTAATCTCAGTGGCAATTGGGGGTGAGTAACTCAGTCCTTAATATGTGTTTCCCCAAATGTACATATTTGTTTATGAAGTGCATGAACAAAGCACAATCCAGCAAGTTAGTCACAATTAAACCAACCCCTTTTCAGTGTGTTGAATATATGGGTCTTGTAGGAAGTCAGAGCACTGATCAATATTCTAGCCCACAACTGTGACTTGCAGTGACTGGTCCACTCCGAGGTCTCAAGAAGAAATTTCTCAGCTCTACCACATGAGGGCCTTTAAATGGAGAATAGCAGAGATCCAGGCCAGTTCAGACTATTTTGCTGCCCTAGCACTCTCTCCCATTTGCTGTGAATTTGGCTTATCTCTGATAGTAAATGCAAAAGTTATTAGAGGGGGCCACATGGACATGATGATCTCATAAGTCTTCAGAAAGTAGGCTAAATGAATGAAAGGAGGCTACAAGTCCCTAGCCTTGAACTTCCCAGGCTCTGAAGGAAGACTAGGACACAGAATCACTCAAAGAAGAAAATTTGGGTTATTAGCTGACATACCATGCAAGGCTACATCAGCTCAGTGACATTGCATGCACTCAAGTTGAGCAAATTGTGCACATGATATTTGTTGCACAAAAGGAAAGTAAGTCCACTGGAAATAATGGGTTTACGCTTGTGTGACTTCATTGGCTCCATATTTGTATTTGTGTAATTTGCACAACTTGCCTACCCTGGCATGGCATGGCAGTCATGGTTTTCCCCAAAAGACCTCCCTTCTCCCCCCCCCCAAAATGTAACAGCCACTTCAGTGCGGACATGAGGAGTAAGCGTGAATCATAGGACCAGAAAAGAACACGTGAGAGGTCTGTTGAAAACAGGAGGAAGAAAAAAAAGGCTTGGGGAAACATACAGGGGTGGAGTATATAAGAAAAGGAAGAGTCTATTGAATCTAGTTCTTCACTGTGATCAACTTAACTGCTCTACTCGCAAACACCTTCTACTTCTAAAGTTCCTGCATCCACATTTAACTTTAAAAAGTAGTCTCTCCCCCGCCCACTCATTTGGAAATAGAAAGCCTAACTAGGCTGGGGCTGTAATTAACTTTGTCTAAACTACTTTTTGTTAGCTGGCTTCAATGTCATTGAAGGATGGGGAAAAGACAACATTATGCATGTAGGGATAATAGGTTATGTGTATAATATGTAGGGATAATTGGCAGTCAATAGGTTGCCAACAGGTTTCCGGGCAAAAAACAAAGTGCTAGTCATAACTTATAAAGCCCTAAATGGCTTAGGCCCTGGGTATTTAAGAGAATATCTTCTTCGTTATGAGCCCCACCGCCTACTGAGGTCGTCTGGAGAGATCCGTCTCCAGTTGCCGCCAGCTTGGCTGGTGGTCACACAGGGATGGGCCTTCTCGGTTGCTGCCCCAAGACTGTGGAATGCACTCCCTACTGAGATACGGTTCTCACCATCTCTGACAATTTTTAAAAAGCATTTGAAAACCCACCTGTTCACCCAAGCTTTCTCAGCTTTTAAAAAAAATTAGGTTTCAATCTCTGGTTCATTTTTAAATTGTTAAATTGTTTTAAGTTTTTGTGTATGTTTTTAACTTGCTTTATGCTATTGTTAACTGCCCAGAGACCAAAGTTTGGGGCGGTGTACAAATTTGATAGATAAATAAATAAAATAAAATAAAATAAAATAAATAAATAAATAATGGAGCGTGAGGGTGAGGGACTGTCCCTGGGCCCCTGGCTCCATTACTCCTCCCCACCCCCACTGCTAAGGCTGGGTGTACTGATACAGGGGGCATGGCCAGTTGGGGTATGGAAGCACGGCAGCCCCTCTCCCGTCAGTGGAGCACTTTCTCTACCATCCGAATGCTTCCTTTTTCTCTCTTGCGAGGGAGAAAAAGGTAGCATCCTGTCGGTAGATAAAACACTCTACTGACTGGAGAGGGTGAGGGTCTGCTGTGTGTCCATTCCCCATGCTGGCCATACTCCCTGCATCAGAGCAGAGGTGCTCTTATCTCCAGACCATGGGGCCCCAGCCCGTGGCCTCCTGAGGGGGCCTCCTACCACCACCCCGTGCCTGCTGCTGCTTGCGCCCACCACTGCCCCTCCACACTGCTCCTTTCCATTTTTGCTGCCATCGTGTGTGGGTGGGGAGTGAGCCGAGCAGGCCTTGGCCTCCCCGTGACCACAGCAAGTGTAGTGGCTGGTGGGCTTGTTCATCTGGGCCATGAGCAACCTGCGCAGTGGGAGTATGAGAGTCACAGGCATGCAACACTCATACTCCCACTGTGCAGGTGCGCTCACAGCCCAAATGGATGGGCCCACCAGCCGCTGCACTTCCCACTGCTGCTGCCACTGCCACCACAGGGGAGGCTGAGGCCTGCTCGGTTCACCTCCCACCCCCGGTCGTGCACTCAGCGGTGCCTCTGGCAAAAATGGAAAGGTGTGGTGCAGTAGAGCAGCGGCAGGCACGGGCAGCGGTGGGGTGAAAATGGCAAGCAGCGTGCCCCCCCCAGGATGGAGGTTTTATTTTAAAAGATTTTAAAGGGGGCCTCACAGCAGGGGGTGGGACTAGCAGGGGTGGGGGCAGGGCCTCACAGCGGGGGTGGTGACTCACGGCGATGGGGGGCGGTCTCCGAAGCCATTCAGGACGAAGCGCCAAAATTACCTAGATGTGCCCCTGCATCAGAATGATAGTGTAGAGTGACAGGGCATGGCCAGCATGCTCTGCTACTTCCCCCCAGGCTGCTGGGATCCTCGCTATGCTCCTGGACAATGTATAAATGTTCTAATAAAATAAATCCTTGGCACACTTACCAGGGCGTACTCCTGAACTCAGTGGAGCTTACTTTTCAGTAGGTATGCACATCTTCAGGCTACAGAAAAAAATTGAAACAAGAAAGAGTAGATGTTTATTGAAAATAGTGAAAATTGTAGGTAACTGTGTTTGTCCATGGGAGGGAGGAGAGGGCAAAAGCAGTTGGAGTGTGTGATTTTTAATTTCAATAAAATTTAATTTCAATAGAACTTCTGCTGAGTAATTTAGTCAGGATATCCGCCTAAGCATTTAGCCATAATCCTGAAACAATAACTGTTGTTTATTAACACTGATGTGGGATTTAAAGTTTTACAGACTAAAAAAGCGCCCGATATCACCAAAGGGACCAAAGGCCTTCTGGACTCTGAACTGTGGTTGCAGCTGAAACATTTTGTATGCAACTCTGCAGACAACCAAACAGCAGCAGGTAACCACAGCCACTCAGGCATGACTCAGACAGTATTGCTTGGTGTCTGTGTGCGTACCAGCAATATCCAGCTGTCAGCCAATTAAGTATCCATGCCAGTTGCGGAGCCAGCCGAACACTGGCCTGGGTATGGCCCCGCTCAGCAGCCCCTCTAGCGACGTCCCATGTGCATGATGTCCCATGCACAGAGTGTGGCTTGGGCCCCGGAAGAGCCCTGAGCGAACTCCCCCAAACCATGCCCGGGCTCCTGAGAGCTTCAAGCAAGCTCTCCCCATCCTTTTCAGGCAGCATTTGCTGATCCTTTATTTCCCTTTCTCTCCCTCGCTGGAGGGAGAGAAAGGTAAATAAAGGTTGCTGCTTTCCTTTTTGTGTTGTGGAAAAACTAAATTTTTTTTTTTTTAAATTAAAGGTTGTCAGGCAGCAAACACTGCCTGAAAAGGACAGAAGAGAGCTCGCTCGGGGCTCTCAGGAGCCTGGGCTTGGGTGGGGGGAGTTCGCTCAGGGCTCTTCCAGAGCCTGGGCCATGCCACCCTGCGGGCTTCAGCGGCCCTTTTCATTGGTGGCCCGGGTTCTTTGAATCCATTCACACAATGGTGGCTGCACCCCTGATCCACGCACACTCCTCAGGACAAGTTCTTGAAGCAACATTTAGGGCACATTTTAGAAATGCAGGCCTTCCAGGCTTCTTCCTCCCAGCAGAGCCAGCTCAAGCTCTATTACTGCCTTTGATGAAAATTAACTTTGCTTCACTTGCTTAATGTATGCAAGCAGGGCAGGGAGACCATTATGTTTCCTCCTTGGGTTTTCCTTCCACATCACTGAATGGAGTGAAGAGAGTACTCATAACTTTCAGGCCAGTCTCTGAACATGGAGTGAAGAGAGCACTCGGAGTCTACAGACTGGGATCCTGGCAGGATAGTGTACAATTCTGGTCACCACATCTAAAAAAGGACATTGTAGAACTGGGAAAAGTGCAGAAGAGGGCAACCAAGATGATCAGGGACCTGGAGCACCTTCCTTATGAGGCAAGACAACAACACCGGGGGCTTTTTAGTTTAGAAAAAAGACTGTGGGGAGACAAGATAGAGGTCTGCATAAATCATGCATGGTGTGGAGAAAGTGGATAGAGAAAAATTCTTCTCCCTCTCACATAACACTAGAATCAAGGGTCATCCCATGAAATTGATTCCTGGGAAAT
This sequence comes from Hemicordylus capensis, assembly GCF_027244095.1. NCBI lineage: Eukaryota > Metazoa > Chordata > Lepidosauria > Squamata > Cordylidae > Hemicordylus > Hemicordylus capensis. The sequence continues at coordinate 259,857,743 of NC_069658.1, read as the reverse complement.
TTAGGACCAATAAATGGAAGTATTTTTTCACACAATGCATAATCAACTTATGGAATTCTCTGCCACAGGATGTAGTGACCACCAACAACCTGGAAGGCTTTAAGAGGGGCTTGGATAACTTCATGGAGGAGAGCTCTATCAACAGCTACTAGTCATAGGATTATAGGCCAGCTCCAACCTCGAAGGCAGGATGCCTCTGAGTACCAGTTGCAGGGGAGTAAGAGCAGGAGAGAGGGCATGCCCTGCCTGTGGCTTCCAGCAGCATGTGGTGGGCCACTGTGTGAAACAGGATGCCGGACTAGATGGGCCTTGGGCCTGATCCAGCAGGGCTATTCTTACGTTCTTACGGTCTTATGTTTAGCTTCAACCATGTAGAGATGGATCATGCCTTTGGAGTTTTGTTATGAATAACAAATAATTTTCCAATAATCTAGTTTTCTTCAATAATTTCCAGCCTGTGTGTGTGTGTCTTCAATAGACAGACAGACAATCAGACAGACAGGTTTTGGGCCTGAACCAGCAAGGCTCTGCTTATGTGGAGGCTGCTGACTCCTCTAGTAAAATAAGTTTTTGATGTTCAGGGGCAAGTGCTACTCTGCCATTGCTCAGGCTGCAAGGGGCTATGCCTGTGTTTGTATAATTGTGTAAGCCTGCATTTACGCAAATGCAAAATTTGTGCATGGTTATGTGATAGTGCACCCACCATTTCCAATGGGCACCCAACTACATTGCACAATTTTTGCATTTGCACAAAAATGCTCTTGCATAATTGTGCAAACACCAGATTACAGTGGTGTTCTAACTTTATGCAGTATGTCAGCCACTGTCAGCAGATGTCACCTTAAGTGAAGTGGGCACCCAAATAGTTGCATGAGAAAGAACTGTGAAAGATGTGTCATGGTGGTGGTGGATTGAGAGACTTGTCTACACACTTTCTACATAACATTGGGACCAAAACAGGGACAGAAATATGGAAGACTTTCAGGGGGACAGTTAATGGCTCCAGTTGCCTCATATACAAAGATATGCTGATGCACAACACTTTGTATTCCTGCTATGCATCAGGCTTTTTGTATAGACAACCTCCGGCCTCAGAGGTAAGATGCCTCTAAATACCAGTTGCAGGGGAGCAAAAGAAAGGGTATGCCCTCACCTCTTGCCTGTGGCCTTCTCAGAGGCACCTGGAGGGCCACTTTGTGAAGCAGGATGTTAGACTAGATAGGCCTTGGGCCAGATCCAGCAGGGCTGTTCTTATGTTCTTATGGTTTTGATTCACATACTTGGGATGCCAGCTTTTCTTCTGGCCTTACTTTTCCTGGCATGGAGGAAACATGATGTATAAAACTTCACATGTGCAATTTCATTATATTAGGCACAGTAGCATGGCTGGTAAAAAAAACGGGGGGTGACAACCACAATTGCTTGTCATTTCAGAAATCCCTTTTCTAATAGTCACCTGCCAAAATCAGCAATAATTTACTCATTTATTTTAACACATTTTTATACCACCCCATATGCAAGCCCCTGGGGAGTTCACAATTAAAACATTAACACAATTAAAATGTTTAAATTACAGATAAAAACTCTAAAACCTAAAAGTTTAAAACTATAAACTAAAAGCCTGACTAAAAATATTTGTCTTCAGGTTCCTCTTAAAGACATCCAGAGAAGGGGAGGCTCTAATTTCATTAAGAAGCACATTCCAAAGTCCCAGAGCAACCCTAGAAAAGGCCTGGTTTCATGTCACCAAGCTGTTGGCAACTGCAACTAGATCTGCCCAGATGATCTTAATAGGTGGTGGGGTTCATGAAGAAGAAAGCGTTATCTTACATTCCTTGGACCTGAACTGTTCAAGGGTTCATAGGTAATAACCAGCACTTCGTATTTGACCCGGAAACTTATTGGCAGCCAGTGTAGTTCTTTTAAAATGGGTGTAACATGATCTCTCTGGATAACCCAGGAAACCAAACTGGCTGCTGCATTCTGTACCAGCTGCAGTTTCTGGACTATGTACAAAGGCAGCCCAACACAGAGTACATTGCAGTAGTCAAATCTGGATATTACCAGCATATGCACGACTTTTTAAATGCCGTTTATCTCCAGAAATGGTCTTAGCTGGTATATCAGCCAAAGCTGCTAGAAAGCCCTCCTGGCCACTTCCTCGACCTGAGAAATGAGGGAGAGGTTTGCGTCCAGAAGTACTCCCAGACTACATACCTATACTTCCTAGGGGGAGTGTAACTCCATCCAGAACAGGCAGATCTAAGCCACTTCCGACGTTCCGACCTCCCACAATGAGTACCTCCATCTTGCTTGGATTCAGCCTCAGTTTATTATCCCTCATCCAGCCCAATACTACCCCCAGGCAGAAATTTAGGGGAGTTAGACCATTTCTTGATGAAGTTAACATGCAGAAATAGACTTGGGTATCAACAGCATATTGATAACAGCCTGCACCAAATCCCCTGATGATTTATTTTATTTATTGTCACATGTTTATACTGCCTTTCATTAAAATAATCTCAGGACGGTTTACAAAACATTTAAAACAATATAAAATCATAAAAACTACACAATAAGAATTAAAATGGAATATAAAAATACAAATCTAACTACAATTTTTTAAAAATATGTACAATACAACCATAAGATTCAAAGCAGCAGCAAACCAAAACTCATTTAAAAGCCTGGGTAAAAAGCCAAGATTTTACTTGCTTTCTAAAAACTGTGATGGAGACTGGGAAGCAGATGCCCACTGGGAGAGCATTCTAATGTCTGGGGGCAATGACTGAGAAGGCTCTGTCCCATGTGCACAGCAGGCAAGCCTCCCTCATTGTCGGCACACAGAGTGCCCTCCCATGACCTCGTCGAGCGGGCAGGATCCCTTGGGAGCAGGTGGTCCCTCAGGTATCCATGGCCCAAACCATTTAAAAGGTTTCAAAGGTCAAAACCAACAACTTGAATTGGACCTGGAATTGTATCTCTCCCAGTGGTTTCATGTAGATGTTTAAAAGCACTGGAGATAGAATTCCATTTCCCTTCTGAACTGAATTACCTCTTTCTCAAATCCTTTTGGTAACAAAAGAGGACTGCCCCTGTGGAAAAAATGGGAAGCAGGATTGGGCTTATACAAAGTTTCTCTTTGCAGTGTGACACTGTATTCCTTGCAATAATTACTCTGTTGGGGATGGGGGTTAAAACATGCAGCCGAGTGTAAAGAAATACTATGCCTGTCAGTTTCCATCTCCTTCCATTTCTCCCTCCAGAGGAAGCCCAGGACTGCACAATATGCCCAGGGAACTGGAGGTTGCACAGGGACAACTGCTACTGGTTCTCTGAAAGAAAAGATACCTGGAGAAAGAGCCAAGATGCCTGCAGAGCAAATAACTCCACAGTGCTTGTGATTCAGAACCAGGAGGAGATGGTAAAAGAAAAACCTATGAGAAAATTCCAGCTATAGGACGTCTGATGAAGCAAAGCCTAGAAGAGATTTTAGACCCACACCCCATAAAAACATACAGCAAGGATGTGGAAGCATGTTTCCACATGTGTAGTAAATGCAACACTAGATGGGCATCTGAGTAAATGTCCACATCAGTACTGTGATGCTTATCCAATCCTCATTGAACTGGCTGGCTAAGTTTCGGGAGGATCTGTATCAAAGGCCACTAAATTGTTGTGTGCGTAGATGAACACAACTATAATTGGATAAGGATTGCATCTGATTGGTTGTAGTGGTCACACAATTATATGTTTGTACATATACTCATCTAGTCAACAACTTTGAATGATGGGATACCAGTTGCATGCCGCTCTGTCTGCCTCCCCCCAGAGCACAAATAAGGTAATATGTAATCAGGGTGCTCTACATGTTGGCCTGATTCACAACATCCTTATCCCTCAGAAAAGGGAGAAAGGCTCTATCTATGTGCATGATTCCTCTGCCACATTACTTTACTTACACACACACACACACACACACACACACACACACACACAAAGGATGGAGGGCAGGTGCTCGCTCCTTTACTGCACTAAAAGGATTTTCAGCCAGGTCAGCAACTGAACCAACTCCCAGGAACAATTCTTATTAATACATCAATCAGTCATAGGGCTCTATGTGTTGAGAAATAGAAAACCATAAGAATATCTATGTATTTGGGGCTTGATATTCTCCTGTACAACCCAAATGGATTTTCAAGTGGAGAACAAAGGGCAACATCCAGGCTAGTTAGTCATGATTAATTTATCTCATTGATTTCATTGGTGCTTAGTCATAAAAGCATCCAAAGAAAAATGCAAACCAATAAGCATATGATCCTAGCAGCATGGGGAACAATATACACTCCACTGAATTGGTGTTAAAATCAACTTAAACCCAGACTAGAGTTTAGGAATAAATCTTGACTCCAGGGGCATCTCTCTTGCAAAAACTTGCAAGTTAGTGGTTCTGTGACTTTGCCTTTTTAAAGACATTGTAACCAGCACTTTGTTACACAACATATAAAGAAATGTAGCCAGGCACCAGGTGCCGATTATTTTCTTTGAATAAAAATATGTTCCAGGAAGAAATGCACCCCAAGATCTATCTCAGTTTTTAATTTGGGCACAATTCAACTCCCACTGAATGTGAAAATCCTATTGGTGTACAAATAAACACCCAAAGCACCAATAGTGTAAGTTAAATTATGACAGAAAAGCAGGTTAAGGCTAAATTCTGGTGGTACTTGATTCCATAATCAAGTGGTAGCAAAAGAGACTGCTTTATTCACTGTTGAGTAGGGGTGTGCACAAAATTGGTTTGCTGGGTTCAGTTTGAGTCCAAAGTAGACTCAAACAGAACCAGGTGAGTGTGTATCTGTTTGTTTATAGCGACTCACCGTCGGGTCCGGCAGCCTTGGGGGGTGCTGGTGCGCTCGTGGGGGATTGTTGGGGGTTCTAACAGATGCAGGGGTGTCTCCAGTCTCCCTCTCCCCCTGCTGGCGTCCCTCTGGTCCTCTAAGGGCTGTTTCAGCCCCTTTTCATGACCCAGGCCACGCGAATGGCCAGGGCACATGCTTAGTGGCCTCCAAAATGGTCTTCACCACTGGGGAAAGGGACGGAATAGCCCCAAAATGGGCTAAAACAGCCTTTAGGAGATCAGGGTAGGCTGGCAGGGGAGAGGGAGACTGCAGAGACACCCTGTGGCCACACCAGCACCAGTACCCCCAAGGCTGCTGGATCCACTGGTGAGTCATTCTAAAAAAAATATTCAATGTCAGAACCCCCAAGTGGGTGGGGGGAGGGTTCTTGAAAACTGGACCAGTTTGATGACACATCCCTACTATTGAGTAAAATCTAGCCTCAAAAAGGAGACATTGGTTAATGCAGAAATTCATGACTGAACCAGTTAGGGTGCAATCAGGAGTCCAGAAAATTGAGCCTGAGGATGCCCAGGTGCTTATTACCCAAGAGGGGTACACATGGAAGTTGTCTGATGTCCTACACTGATTGGTTTGCTGGTTAAGCATTGCAATAGTTCCAACTAATACTGGAAAGCCTCAAAGTACTGGGACATTAACCAACCATTATTTGGACAGTGAGGGGGAGGTGTACAGAGAGGAGCCTGCTTGGAGGCAGGGAGATCAGCCAAAGGAACTGCTGTAAGACATTCACATGAGCCAGGAGAAAACCAGGCTGCCTCTTGGTCATCAGGTATTCAGTACCGCCCTGGAAAGATGACTGAAGACAGTAGAGGATCAGTCTCTGGGACAATGAAAGGCTCAGTACAAATGCACTTCTTGGAACTCAGCAGAGGCTGCTTAGAATGGGAACATTTTTAGCCCTGTTCAGAAATGTGCATGTTTTGTGTGAATACGAATACATGACTGTACATGCATTCATTTTAAAAGTGAACTTGGATACAGCCCTCTCAAATGCAGGATGCAGAGACAAAGTGTGCTACTCTATGCAGAGTACAGATAGGAAGTGTATTACTCTCCATGTGTTAAACATAATGCGTGAATAATTGTATGAGTGTACAGAATATCTTTATGTGCACGCTGATGGCATGTGCATAGAACATAGCATTTGACTAGGGCTCAGGGCTCTCTGGTTGCCAGGAATCGACACCAACTTGATGGCACACTTTACTTCTTACTTGTCTGTTCCATTATAGACATTCATAAAGAACATCATCACAACAACCCAGACAAGTTATTGGTTGGGTCTTACTGCCAAGCAGGGTGAAGGGCGGACCTTGGAGTGGGTGGATCAATCCCCTTTCAAGGAAGAACTGTGAGTACCTCTGGATCAGGGCCGGTGCTAGGGTTTTTTGCGCCCTAGGCGAGATCACCTTCTGGCGCCGCCCCCCCCATCATATTTCAAACACAGATGTATTATAGGAAGAATGAAAAGCACAGAATTTGAAATTGTTAATTTATTTTTTAAAAATTGTGAAAACAAGTCATAAAACAATTTCTGATTTATTTTCTCAAACAGAACACAGTTTTAGCACAGAAATTAAGAAAGAATGCTGTCCCTATAATGTTTGCCTTTGGTGCTCGATGCTTTTCGCAGGGCTGCTCAACTTTGGCCCTCCTGCAGATGGTGGCCTACAACTCCCATAATCTCTGGCTATTGGCCACTTTGGCTGGGGATTATGGGAGTTCTAGTCCAAAAACTGCTGGGGGCCTAAGCTGAGAAGGCCTGCGAAATATTTTAAATAAATAATAAATAAAGGGCCAGGCACGCTCTCCTGGAGAAGAGGAAGCCTTGAGCAAGTCACTCTCACAGCTTCCCAACTGCAAAATGGGACACACACACTGCATGCACAAAGAGCCTCTGGGAAAGAATAAGAAAACTAGTTCCCTGCTCTTTGAACAAAGAGGCACCTGTCAAATGGGGCGGTTCTCTTATATATTATGAGTCTATCCCTATTTGATCCAAGACAGCCTCTCCAGTGACTCCTGGTGTCTACTACCTTGTGTCTCTTTTTTGATTGTAAGTTCCTTGGGGACAGGGAACCACCTTTTCACTGGATTTAATTTTATTTGCTTTAAACAAAAAGGCTCTGAGAACTTTTTGTCGCTGTTAAAAGCGTGATGATAATGATGCTATAGCTGATTTTTAAAAAGCTGATAAATAAAATAAAATAAAAGCACGTTTCAAATTAAGAGTGCTGCAGAGATCAACTGTCCATACAGCAATTTGTGCTTATATCCGCTCATCTCCTAGAAGTTCGAGGCTGGGAACAAATACATTGAGTAAAAATATTGCAATAATAAGAACCAGAAGTCGAGGCGGAACCTAGAAACGGGGAAGGAAGGAAGAAGGACCCTTCAGCAGAGACCGCAGCGGGCGCATTTTCCAAAGCTGCGCTCTCTGTGGACAGCCAGAAGCGGACTTTTCTCTGTGTGCGTCTCGGTCTCTCCGCTGCTGAGGAGGGGCTGGAAGACGGTGCCTCCCTCCCTCCCCGCAATCGCGTCCCCCGAAGTCAGCGTTACGGCTCCCTGGCCCCTTCCTGGGAGAAAAGGGCTCCCGCCGAGGAAACAAGCAGCCAGGCAGGCAGGAGCGCGCTAGTCTCTCTCGAGCGCTCTCAGCACCAGACGCCGCTGCACAGGCTACACGCTCTATCGACCAAGTGCGTCTCGGCTGAAAATGGAAAGCGGAGCAAAGGGGAGGAGTCCGAGTCCCTGAACGCGCAGCGGCCAGCGAACCTCTGACTCACGGCAAGGCGGAGAGGAGCGCCAGATGGTCTTGCTGCTGCTGCTGATTTCGAATTCGCTTTTTTACCGTAATTCGAAAGAGGAAAAGGAGCAACAGGAACTCCCCTCCTCGTGGCTCCCGTTCCGACTTGCATCAAGAGAGAAGGGAGGAGGCGCCGGCCAGAGATAGGATCCTGGTCTGGGGATTCCCCCGGTCTTTTTCTTGCCAAAGAGCAGCCGCGCGAGGGGGCCTGGTCGCCATCTGGATGGACCCGACGGAGACAAGATAGCCTTTCCATCCCCTGGGAGGGGTTTTTTCCCAGCTTGAAAAAAGATCGCCTCCCCGCTCCCAGAGGGGCACCCAGGTCATTTCGGAGCCTGGACCGAGGCCTTTTGCCGCCCCTCCCTACTCCCCAAATAAGCATCACACACGCACATCGTGAAACACGCAGTATTTTTAACACGTGGGCTCTTGAGGGCCCAAACAGCAACTGAACTCACAAGAATGTAAGGATGGAAAACAAGTATATATATTTTTAAATAGACAAGTACAAGCCACTCCCACCCTCCGCACAAAAGCACTCGGAAAACAGAACATGACAGTAGAAGCAACAGCTTACAGCTCCAAGTCCCAGCACACGGGCTCTCTCTCTCGCTCAGCCCCCACACCCACTCCAAGACCCCAACCCACATAACATGAGAACTCAGACTCAATTTACCTGTTGTTATCATGCAGCAGCGGGCGGCTGGGAGGGAGGGAGGGCTGGCGGGCGGCGGCAGTGGTAGCGGTAGTTTTTACCCAAATCTGCTCGCGGCAGCGGGGGGTGGGGGGGCGGCAGGCTGGCCAGCGCGGCGCCCCCTCCATTTTGGCGCCCTAGGCAACTGCCTAGTTCGCCTTAATGGACGCGCCGGCACTGCTCTGGATGGACATAGTTTTTACGCTTAATTTCTGCAATAAAGCTATGATTGCTATGCAAGTCCAAAAGATCCCACTAGTGTGGACTGAACCAACTTACTCCTAAGTTAATCACTCATACGAATTTTATTTTTTGGCTGGTGAATGACAGTGGCCCATGTTGGTTGCTCATGTCTGCTTGGAGGCTTTTGATTTTATCCTGTACTAGTCTGAGGTGTGTGGATGCCAGTTGTGGTTCTGCATTATGTTTAAAGACACTGGGACTACTCACAGCCCAGCCCAGTTTTGCTAGCGCGTGTGAATTGCCGGGAGTGCGCTGCTCTGAAACCTGGGCTAATGGATAGTGTGTTGGTGCCGTGCTGCTCCGCATGGCTTTGCACAGCATCTACACACAAGTAGCCACCCGACCAGCTTTGGGAGGCTCCCCATAACGCACTGCACACTCACATGGTGCATTATGGAAGTTGTGGGGACTCCTGGCCCCAGAAACTCCATGGTGCAGCAGGAGCCAGAAATCATCTGGTTTAAGGTCTAATTCATAGGAGCTTACTGTTCTATTATGTTTTATTATGTTTACTATGTATAATATTTTGTTTTAATGCTTTTTATGTCTTGTGTATGGTCTATGGCTGTAATAAAATTGATTGACTATCCCTAGATAAACCATGTTTAGTGTTAACCTGTGTACCTGGTATGAAAGTAGTTGGAAGGAACTAACTCCTTCTCTAACTCCCAGGGAAGGGCTGTTAGTGGCCTAACTGTAGCTCAGGAGTAGAACACATGCTTAGCCTGCAGAAGATGCAAAGTCCAACCCTCTGCATTGCCAGCTGAGGCTGTGAAAGAGCTCCAGAGAACCACTGCCCGTCAGTGCAGAGTCCAATAGTCTTTGAGTGATTTTAAGGCAGTGGTTTTATGTATCTATGAATTGTGGCTGGATGCTGTCCATCCCAAGTGAAAATCAATAACTTTCCCGCATGCACCAGGGGAAAGGGTTTGATGCAAGAATGAAAACAGCACTCTAATACAGACTGAAGAGCTTCTCTTCTCTTTTCTAAAGAATTTCCTTTGTGTTTCAGATTTTCTGTAGTGGGCCCTGATGTTGGGAATAACTGTGGGATGCTAAAAGCTGATAAGGTTAACTTTGACTCTTGTGATTCTTTATCTCGCTGGATATGTAAGAAAGTCGCTTTCTCAATCTAAGTCGAGACACTGTGGCAACTGTTGGAAGTAGCAACCATCTCTGACTGAACAAGTCCAGAGTGAATTATGCCTCTCAAGTTTTAATATAATATCCACAACGACTCTGCTGCCATTCCAGCTAGAGGGAAAAGGCCACATTGTGGTAAGCTCCCTTGGTGTGTCACTCTCTTCTTGTAATGCTCTTATTCCTGGCATAAGCATCAGGCTGACTGCAGATCCAATTTCTTGGTACGTATGTGGCAAAGGGAGGCAACGGCAATATCAGTGCTCAGAAAAGCACAGTCTCCTCCTCCTCCTTGAACCTCCAACCTGCAACACAAGCAACAGAGGCAGGACTGTCAAGCCAGGCTATGAATTCCTTCTTAAGATGCACCTGTATCCTCAGGCTTTTAATTAGTTTTATATCATAACTGTTTTGATTATTTTATCCTGGTTTTTATATTTGTTGCATTTTAACTTATGTACACCACCTAGGGATGCACATGATAGACAGTATGGAAATGCAATAAAATACGTAAATATTTTAAATAAATAATTGTAAATAATTGTTAACATGTTCACTTTTATTCACATTTGTTTCATTAAGAGCATTTTTATTTACATATTAGCTCAGGAAGAAGGTATTTGTCAATCACAGTCTTTCCAGACACCTGTTCAGTCTGATGTGGTTTCTTAACAAGACAGTCAAAGATTTTGTGCTTATCAGAATCCTCATGGTAGGAATTCTGCTGTTGTGAATTGTTACCATGCTTATCTTGATCATTTTTAAGCTTGTCATTCAACTAGGCTTCCGACATTTCCTGCCCTGTTTTCAGTTTGTTTCACACTAGAGTTAAAACTGCTGCTAACTGGGCCCAGAGGCAGGTTTTAAAATGGTAGCTCTTTAAAATTTAGCAGATTAAGAGCTATTGGACCGGGTCTCATGATCAGTGAGACCCGGTTTGGGGCAGTGAGCAGGAAGAGCGGGGAGGGAGCCCTGGGCGGCCAGATCGGCTGCCCACATGATGGCCAGCTCCAAGATGGAGGTGGCGGGGGCTGGGGAGCTCGGGGGCCGCATGGCCCACGCAAGCCCCAGTATGCCCTACGCAAGTGCGCAGGGCATACTGGGGAGACCCCCAGAGCTGGGAGGTGGCTTTTCGCCTTCCGCTTGGGGGTCTACTCACGAGTAGCCATGGCACAAAGCCACACCGCAGCTACTCACGATCCTAAAAAGCAGGTTTGCTGGAGCGCTCACTCCACAGATTGTGAGGCTCTTCACATGAGCAGTGTGAAGAGCCTACAGGGGGTTTGTGGGGAAAGCGGGCTTGACCCGCTCTCCCTGCAGACAATCAGGCAGCCCTCGCTGGGCGGCCAGATTGGCTGCCCAGACGATTTCCGGCTCCATCATGGAGCCGGTGGGGGCAGCGGGGTTCGGTGGCCTCCTGGCCCCTGGAAGTCCCATTTGGGGATCCTCCCGACACCAGCAGGCTTGTTGTAGCCTCCCTCATGGGAGACACACGATCCCTTTTGGGGAGCCTCCTGATTCTGGGAGGCTTGTTGTAGCCTCCCATGGTGACACACGATCCTTTAGCACGGCTTTTGGAGGCTCTCATGCCCAAAATCTGGGTTAAGCGGCGGGCTCCATAAGTGGGCTTGCCACTGTGCCGCCACTGAGAGTCACGCAGCTCCCACTGCTGCACACAAGGAATCAGCAACCTCAGAACAGGAACCAGGCTGGGCTCCCTTAGCCCGGTTCCCGCTGCTCATCTGGTGATTGCCACCACGGAGCAGGAGGCAGCAGTGGTGGTTGATAAGTGTGCAGGCACTCACAAGGTCAAGCAGTGGCAGCTATTGCAACTGCAAAAAAGAAAAAAAGAAAAAAAGAGGAAGTAGGGATGTGTGCACATAAGAGAGAGATGGGGTGGCATTCAGTGCTCTGCCACAGGTCTGCTGCAGTCTTAAGCTGCCACTGAATGAAACTACATTCAGGAAAAGTGTCTCTTTTGTGCATTGCAACCATCTAAGTCCCTCACTGGCCTTATTTTATTTATTTGATTTATATGCCACCCTTCCAAAAATGGCTCAGGGCTTACACAGAGAAATAATACTGTAAATAAATAGGATGGATCCCCGTCCCCAAAGGGCTCATGAAAATATATAAGCATCGGGCTTATTGCAAATCAAAATCGCAAATCAATGTAAGCAAATGGTTCAATGACACTAGAACCAGGGGTCATCCCATGAAATTGATTGCCGGGAAATCAAGGACCAACAAACAGAAGTACTTTTTCACACAACGCATAATCCACTTGTGGAATTCTCTGCCACAAGATGTGGTGACAGCCAACAACCTGGATGGCTTTAAGAGGGGTTTGGATAACTTCATGGAGGAGAGGTCTATCAACGGCCACTAGTCAGAGGGCTATAGGCCACCTCCAGCCTCAAAGGCAGGGTGCCTCTGAGTACCAGTTGCAGGGGAGTAACAGCAGGAGGGAGGGCATGCCCTCAACTCCTGCCTGTGGCTTCCAGCAGCACCTGGTGGGCCACTGTGTGAAACAGGATGCTGGAATAGATGGGCCTGATCCAGCAGGGCTGTTCTTATGTCTTTGCTGTGGTGGATGTTGGGCAGACATCCCAACATCTTACTGGCCCTCCCTGAAGAAGAAAAAAGACCATAGAATTTTGTTAGCAGACAGCCTTCTTCCCCATTCCATCTTTCTGTCATTCATTGGAACCAAAGTTTGTCATAGGAACAACACCAGGGAATTTTATACACAGCAGGCTTTACCACAAGTTTATTGAGAGGCTTTACTGAGAACTCGAAGTTGTCCCCAAAACCTGTTGCAAATAGTGGATTTTTTTTTTTTACCCCGGATATAAATCGGGCTACACTCTAACATGCAGTGAAAAACCCAAATTGTGTGTGAGCTGTAGCCCAATAAACTTGCAGGGACTTTGGGGTAAATCTTGCAGATATGGGAACACGCTCCCTCCATTCTGGAGGAGATGCAAGTTCAAGGGCTTTAAAAACTCCATGTGAAAAACTTCCAGGAGTGAGATTTGGCCTTTTATCACCTTAAGAACAGCCCAGCTGGATCAGGCTCAAGGCCTGTCTAGTCCAGCACCTTACAGATAGCCGATCTTGTAAATGGTTGCAATGTCCACCAAGGTAAACTTAACCAGTGAAAAGGACCATCCGAGAAACAGCACAAGCACATTACACTGCAGAGTCACCTGTGTCCTGTCCTAGAGGAAGCAAAAAGTTCCAATAGATGTTCTGAGCATCTAAGAATACATGAGCCTCTCTCCTTCAGAGCATGAAGGCTTCTTAACTCAATCATTTCCTGGTTAATGGTATTGTCCTATCAGGATAGGCACTGGAGGCCAGCACCTGGTACAACCCCATCTAACTGGGCAAAGAGGCACCTTGTTAACGTGGTGATTCTCTTTATTTAGCAGGGGGAGAGTAAGTGGCCCTATCCAGCCCCAGCACAGTACCTCCAGCGACGATTGCTGGTGTCTATCTTACATTTCTTTTCAGATTGTGAGCCCTTCAGGGACAGGGAGCCATCTTTATTGATTGATTGATTATTTATCTATGTAAACCTCCTTGGAAACATTTGTTGAAAAGCAGTATATAAATATTTGTTATAAAATCTTAAAACATATAAAATAAAATTTGCAGGCCTCCCACAGGAATGTATGTGTAAGTGTAAAAGCAATTTATAACAGGGACTCCATCTCTAACCACATCGCCCATCCCAGTATTGGGTAGGGGCTCTGCCAATAGGGATGTGCATAGACCAAGGTTCATGCACTGGTTTGGTGCTGGACCAGTTCTGACAAGGTCCGAAATGGTTTGGCACCAGAAAGAGGGGAGGGGGCAGTGGGGTCTTTTAGAAAAAGAAGAGCAGGTCCTTATCTGCTCTCCACTACCACAGGCAGCTTCCTGCTGTGGTGGCACTTGTCCCAAACGCTGGTGCACGGCACCAGCATGCATATGGAGTCTGCATATGCATGGGCACTATGTGCATGCTGGTGCTACACATGGGAACTTGGGACAAGCGCTCCTGCAGCAGGAAGCTGTCTGCAGCAGTGGAGAGCAGATAAGGATTTCTAAAGCAGGTAATATTCTAAAAGACACCCTCCCCGCTGCTTGCTCCCCTTCTCCATGGTGCTGAACCAGTGTACAAAACTTGGTTCATGCAGATCCCTATCTGCCAACTTATCCCCAGTGGTGACTCTTGCTTTAGCCACCCATTTGGTGGATGCGACAGATGTGATGAACCTGGAAGTCATGCTGAAGCAACAATGCATGACAGGATTGGCAAAGAGGGGTTGTTTAGGTGACCAGCTGGACTGCTGGTGGAGACAGGCGGGGAAATTTTTGCAACAGCAGGAACAGAGCCGGTTCTCATGGGGTGGAGAGAAGGGATTTCATGTAGTGGGAGGTGGAGGATGAAGAGAAGAAGCACAAGGCAACTGATGGCCAGAGCCTTAAGGAAGAAGGCAGCCAGAGGAAACAGTCCTGCAGGAGGAGCGCTGCATGCTTGGTAAATGTATCCCGCCACCTGTCAGTACAGAGGCTTCCAGGAAAGGAGAGAGTCCTCCACAATATACCATTGGCTTTTATTGTGGGCATTTGAGACCTTATCTGCATCATAGAAATTTAGAAGGGTGTGTGCCATAGAGGGAGCCTGTTCTGTATGAAAGGCTTCCAAAAACAAAGCCTGTTACCCATTGTCAACCTGCTTCCCAGAAAGACTTGAATGAAATTTTAGGCCTCTCATGAAAGGAGCTATTTCAAAAGACTGTTTCTTGTGACAGAACAGTGTAAAAGAAGCTGCAGCTAGCTGCCTGGGGTGAATAATATAGTAAACACGGTCTCTGTGACGTAAGGAGATGGCTCCAATATTATGAGTTTCATAATTTTGAAGGAACTGGCCCACATAATGGGCCCAGGATGTTCTCTTAACACTTTAACCAAAATGTACCAAAATCAGGAAACAGTTTATGACACAAGGATGGATGAAGAGCATGGTTTCAAACTGAGAACCAATTTCGTGATTTGGAGGGCTCCCCAATTCAGTTTGATTCAAAAGTTGGTGGTACTTAGGATCAATTTGGCCGAATTCAAAGTGTGGCACCTTACCACCCTCCACTAACTCCTGCAGTTGCTCACTGGATAGTTTGGACACAGGTTGGTTTTTCTTTATTTTCACAGGTTAGTTTTTCTTTATTTCAAGAAGTGGAGCTTTCACAATAATCCTGAGAAAGGAGCACACTATAGTTCCCAAGAAACCCTGTGCCTTTCACACAGCTCCAAAGGAAGAAGGGGGGGAACCCTCCTTCTGTCAGGGGTCATTTTAAATTGCAGCTGCTATTGATGCTGCACCCTTACTGGTGTGAGTGGAATAAAGGAAAGCCAGCCATGTCTCTTGCCCATGTCCAGTAAGTAACTACAGTGCCCTGGGGAAAGTGTTATAGTGGGGCCTTCAGATCCTGAATAAAGTCCTAATTGAAGCAAGGTTAATTGGGGCAACTTTGGGCCAATTTGTCTGAACCAGGTTTGAAGTTTTGCAACACACTCTTATTACAGAACGTTCTTTCTGTACATGTTTAGTTAATTGTTGATATGGGAGGAGAAATTGGCCATGAAACAGTGACTATCCCTCCACAATAGAAAGAAATAGGTGTGGTGTGTGAGACAAATATTCATGCCATCCTTTGAAGACACCATTAGAGTCAATGAATACCTCCAAAGGCTGCCCTCCCCGTCTCCCATGCTTGGTAAGGAAGAAGGCTCCTAGAGGAAGCCCTAATGCAGACTCTTAAGAGTCTCACCACACTCTGCATTTCCAGAGCTCCAGAATAAGCTGGGTATAAACAAAAATATTAATAGTTTCAATGCATATTCCAGGTCAAGCAAGAGAAATTCTGTCTTGGCTTGGACTAGATTATATTTACTCCTGACAATGGCATGTTTATGTTTGGTAGGCAATTTTTCCTCTCCCTTAAAAAAAAAAAAGTCAAGGCAGTTCACAATTACGTTTAACAAGTTGTTCTAGTAAGAACTAATCTGCCTACTTTCTTTTCACTATCCTTATACCTGCACCAAATTTGGTCCATATCGGTTTCCACTTGGACCTCAAACATTTACGTGTGCACCATCTTGAATCAGGGTGGATGACAACATTACAAATAATGCCCTTGAGCCATCTCTATGTGTCCCTACAAGCAGTGTTTTTTCTATGAGCCCTAAATGTAGCAAATATATTCAAATCACACCACTGAGGTTTTCATGTGTGTCACTCACTACAACTGTACCCAATTTGGTTCAAATTGATTAGGTAGCCCACAAGTTAGCCCTCTTGCACCTCAAACATTCATGTGTCCACCAACGTGGATTGGAAAGGATGACATAATTACAAACTACACCATTGAGGTGCCCCTATGTGTCACTCACTGCAACTATAGCAAATTTGGTTCAAATCGGATAGACAGTCCACAAGTTAGCCCACTTGTGCTTCAAAGGTTTATGCATCCACCCTCTTGGATTGAGGTGGATGACATCTTCACAAACTATGCCGTTGAGGTATCAATATGAACCAAATCAACTATACCTGATTTGGTTCACATTGGTTCAGGCATTGTGAAGTTGATGTGTGCACACACACACACACACACCACTGACAGGTGATCTCATAAGCCTACTGGAAATTTGGCTAAAAACTTTCATGTATCAGCTGGATCAAAATTTTAAAAGTCCTGCTGAATGTCAGACAAAGAATCATCTGCAGGGTCTCAGTTGTTGAGTGGAGTGCCAGGATAGGGTCATTTGGAAGGAAGTTGTTCTTGAGGTCAGGCTGTCCTTAGAGCATGGCAAGCAGAGTGACCGCCCTGGGGCCCCACTCTTTTAACTCCCATTAATTAATGGGAAGGGGGCCCTGCACAGGCTGATTTTGTTAGTGGTTGTTGATTTTTACCCACAATAGGTAAAACAGCAGAGCACTAAGGAATGAGCACACACTCCAGTTACAGAGTAGGTAGCAGAGGATGGTTCGGATATTGCAGCTATTTAAAGAAAACACATGGAGATCCTTGTATGACTAAACACTAAACATTTATTGGTTAAATACACTTAGATAGGAAAGACCTATCTCTAATCTAAAGGACTACATAGTGGATAGGTAAGGAGAGAGAGAGAGAGATGTTTCCATCTGCTCTCTAGGAGGAAAGGAAGGATTGTGACTCAGCACAGGAAGTGCTGCAGAGTCAGTTCAGGGGTCATAGAGTAGGGACAGATAGGGAGACCTTGACTCACTGTCTCTACTCCCAATGCCACTAGTGGTCATTAGGACAGTTGGTGCAAAAGGTCGATGCACTGGAAGTTCATCTCCAACAGATTTGCCCCGGGCCCCACACCCTACCAGGGCTTTCTAAGGACAGCCCTGCTTGAGATCTCCTGTGCTGAAGGAAGATTCCCATTATATCCTACTTGCTGATTTATCCTGGAAATGTTACACCAATAGCAAGTACCATTATGATTCCTTCCTGTCAAAATCACTGCACTAGCACATTTATGTGGTGCTGGTTTACAATCTAAACTGTGAGTTTCTACATGCAATCTAAGGAGAGATGCATTGCAGAAGGCATTAGAAAGAAAGAAGCCGAGAAAGTACAGCATGAGAGCAATGCCTATGCATCATCTTCCTTCATGTTCCATTTGGAACTGTAAGTGCATCAGATTTGCTGCAGATCCAACGGTGTGTTGTTGTGTCACATCCTGAGGAGCTGGCTTCAATTTCGGCAGCATTGGTCAAATATGCACAGTTTCCTCCATCTCCAAGAACCTTCAATCTACAACACAAAAACTGGAGTCAAAGTAAGTTTGGGAATTTCCTTGACAGCAAATAAAATATCTTTTATTTAGCTCAATGGTCTAGATTAATAGTTTCGTCCAGCTTGGTGTAGGGGTGTGTGTGTGTGTGTGTGCACACACCCACACACACACACTGAGGAGTCAAATGCTTGAGCAGGAGCTTAGATTACCATCATGCCCTGTTTGCTGATTTATCCTAGAAAGGTTAAACAGACATCCAGTTCCAACTTAATTTCCCCATATATATGCTCTCAACTGACCATGCCACAAAGTCACTGTGCTCACACAAAATTTATGTTGGAACAAGGGGTGTAGGACCAGCATCCAAGGGACAAGCCCCCACCAGTAGCCCCTACCCCACTGGAAATCGGGGCATGTGCACTTAGCACATGCGCCCTAGCCATACCCCCTCTGCATCAATGTCAGGTGCAGGGGGCATGGCCAGTGGTAATGGGGCCACTCAGTCCTGCTCCCAATATTGGCTATGCCCCATGTGTGTGATGTTGATGCAGGGGACGGGATCACTACCCAGAAGAGGGTCAGTTTGGACCATCTCCTGAGTGTCCCCAGTAAGCACTTTGTTCCACCTCTGCCTCACTGAGGGCAAGGGGGTGCCTTGGCAGCCCCTCAGACCCTGGGAGCCCAGGGATGCTCATTCTCAACCCTTGCTCCATTGTCCCCACACCCTTGTTGGGACCAGTGGGGACGAACCTGAACCTCTTTTGATGTCAAGAGGATTATCCACCATCAGCAAAAAGCCAATTAAATGCAGTGGCAACTATATATAAGCAATTAATCCATCCCAATTATGGCATGCCATTTTAAAAGATAGGTCCACAGGAGGGTGTACAAGAGGGGAACAACAAGTGGACTGCACACCTAGGAAGGAAAGCAGCCATAGAAACTAAAGCAGCAATCTCAGCTAAGTGAACATATGATTTGAAATTGCTTATAGTTTCATCAAATCATTGGTTCTTGTAGCTCAGCACTGCGTCTACTCTGGCAGTGGCTCTCCAGGGTTTCAGGCAGTTGGGGTGACCAGTGAAGTGGCCAAATTTGCAGGTGACACCAAACTATTTGGGGTAGTGAAATCCACAACAGATTGTGAGGAGCTCCAAAAGGATCTCTCCAAACTGGGGGAGTGGGCGACAAAATGGCAAACGCGGTTCAGTGTTAACAAGTGTAAAGTGATGCATATCGGGGCAACCCCCCCCCCCCCCCAACTTCACATACACTGATGGGATCTGAGCTGTCAGGAGAGAGATCTTGCAGTCATGGTGGACAGCTCATTGAAAGTGACGACTTAGTGCATGGCAGCTGTGAAAAAGGCCAGTTCCATGCTAGATATCATTTGGAAAGTGATTGAATAGATTGAATCACTGGTGTTGAATAGATTCTCGTTATTGACCATTTGAAGTGTGTTATTGACAATTATCATCATCATCATCAATCATCATCAATCATCATCATCATCATCACATTTTATATCCCGCTCTTCCTCCAAGTAGCCCAGAGCGGTGTTCTACATACTTACTTATATGCTCAGTATCGCTGCCGCAAAGACGGATGCAAAGAACTCATTGAGCTTCTCTGCAAATTCCATATCCTCCTTAATAATCCCTTTCACTCCCTCATTATCCAAAGGTCCAACTGCCTCCCTGGCAGGTTTCCTGCATCTGATGTATTTAAAGAAGTTTTTGTTATTCTCCTTGATGCTTTTAGCTAAATGTTCTTCAAACTCTCTTTTCGCCTCCCTTATTGTCGCCTTGCATTTCTTTTGCCAGAGTTTGTGTTCCTTTCTGCTCTCTTCATTTGGACAGGACTTCCAATTTTGGAAGGAAGTCTTCTTTATGTCTTGCATGACAGTACCTGTTAGCCATGCTGGCATCCACCTGGACTTAGTGGTACCTTTCCTACTTTTGGGTATACAATCTAACTGGGCTTCTAGTATTGTGGTTTTGAGTAAATTCCATGCACTCTGGAGCGAAGTGACTCTCCTGATTTTCCCTTTCAGCTTTCCCCCCCACCATACTCCTCATTTTGGAGAAGTTTCCTCTTCTGAAATTCAAAATGTCTGTGTTAGACTTCCTAGGTGATAGTGTCCCCGCATGTATGCTGATTTTGATGGCACTGTGGTCACTGTTCCCTAAACGGTTGATGACACTGACATCATGCACCAGGTCCTGGGTGCCACTCAGGATTAAGTCCAAGGTCGCTTTCTCTCTGGTTGGTTCCAAGACCAACTGTTCTAGGGGACAGTCATTCAGCATATCTAGAAATTTGACCTCTCTGTCCTGACTTGACTGTGAATTTACTCAGTCTATGTGTGGATGATTGAAATCACCCATTATTACTGCCCTGCCTCTCCATGAAGCCTCCTTGATTTCCTTCTGCAATTCCCAGTTACTATCAGCATTTTGATCCAGAGGGTGATAGCATGTCCTCTGTAGCACATTTCCTTTCAGGCCTTGTCTCATCACCCACAGGGTGGAGGATGCCAGTCCTCCTAGGTTTTCTTCTAGCTTGTTAGATTCTATCCCTTCTTTAACATACAGTGCTACTCCATCTCCAAGGCGCCCCTCCCTGTCCTTTCTATAGAGTTTATACCCAGGGATAACAGTGTCCCACTGGTTCTCACTGTTCCATCATGTTTCTGCTATGCCCACTATATCTATTTCTGTGTTAGCAAGCAAGCACTCCAGCTGGAGGCGTAACTTGGAGAGGGGGGAAGGCAGGGAATGTGCCCTGGGCGCCACTTGGGGGGGCACAAAAGTGCCATGTGGACCTCTTGTGCCGCCTCCACCCCACCCAAAATATTTAATTTCACTTGGGGCACTCCTGCTGCCATGGTGCCAGCGGCGGCAGCGCCTCGGCGAGCTCAGCTCTGGCCGGGCGCCGCACTGCCTACCTGATGGACTTCCGGCTCCTCCTCCACCTGGCACGCCTGGCCCCGCCCCCTCACGCATGCGCCTCTCTCATCCAGTTGCACCGCACATGCAGGTGATGAGAGAGCACATGTGTGTTTGCTGCTCCGGGAGCCCGAGGAGGAGGAGGCTGATGATGAAGATGAGCCAGGAGGAGCGGGAGCCTTGCTGGTTTCAACAACAGCAACTTCAATAAAAGTTTGCAGACAGTGCATCCAACCAAGACCAAGGTGTGTGTGTGTGTGTGTTTATTTATTTATTTATTTTAAATTAAATTATGGAGGGTGGCTTCTTGCTTGGAGCTGGCTTCTATCTTGGCTGAGGGTGGCGGGGGTGTCGCAGGGGGCAGTGGCCGGCGGGTTACTTTTGCTTGTGTAAGTTGCGCTGCTTGCAACTATCTTGGCTGGGGTGGTGTGGTGTTGGGGCACTGGCAGCCAGGGGGTGGCCTCCCCACCCCCGACAGTTGGGTGGAGGGTGCGGCAGCACACTGGCTTTTTCCATCCTAGCAGTGGGGCAGGCGGTGCCGGCGCACTCGCTCTGCCCTGCAGGAGAGTGTGAGAGAGAGAGGTTGGTTGGGTTCTTCTCTTCCCCTGGTCCCGCCTCCCGGCTAGGCTAGGCTAGTCTGGCTGGGACACATGGCGCCGCCACCCATCGGGTGGGGGACCTGAGCTGAGAGGTTTTTTTGACCTCCGGCTACCTGTGTGAGCGGGGGAGGGCAGATTTCTGGGCCGGGTCAGGTGCAGCGGCAAGGACGCTCCCCTGCTTGTTTGGAGGAGGGAGCTTCCTCGCTGCTGCACCACCTGGCTGGAACTTGGGAGTTGTGTGTGTGCTCGCTCATGCCTGAGAGAGGGAGGGAGTTGCGGCCTTGTGGTGCAATCCAGCAGCCACAGTGACGTGCGTGCGTGCGTGCTGCCTGAATCGACTGCCCAGCCAGGACTCAGAGTGAGTCTTTCGCAGCCGAAACTCAGTGCAGGCAGCAGCCCCAGCAGCCTCTCTAGTCTCTCCTCCTCCCCAATGGTGCCCAGCCCAGCGGCAGCCCTGCATGCCCTACGTTGTATCTCTCGTGCCACAGGGCTTGGGGGGGGCAGGGTGAGTGTAACTTTCTTGCTGCCTCAGCATTCCTTTGGGGAGGACGGAAGATGGATGGATGCTTGGAAACTTGTGGCTCGCTTGCCCAGCTGTTCTCGTTTGGTTCTAATCTTTGCACACAGTAAAAATGGCATGTAGCTTTGTGACAGTCAGGCTTGCCCCTTGGTGGCTTGAAACTCTGACGACTAACAGCAAACAGCAAAAAGTGCAATGGGCTTGCTTTTTGAAAGTAATACTTGTTGCTTCTCCCCACCCCACTCTACTTGGCTCTCAAATAAAATCCTGCAAGTGTGGTGTTCTCCCTGCTGCCCCGCCACACCTGCTAAATGGATCTTGGTGTTGTTAGAAAAGGGGGGGCTTTAACTGTTGTTTAGAACAAACTAGAATACTGTTGTCATTCATCCCCCCCACTACCTCATTCCTTTAAACCAGTGTTTCTCAAACTTTTTGGAGTCAAGGACCGCTAAATTCTTCGTGCAGAGTTTCAAGGACCGCTACATTCTTCATGCGCAGTTTCCCGGACCAGCAGTTAGTAAAGGGTTTCAAGTCTGTCTATCTATCTCTCTATCAGACTTCTATACTGCCCCAAACATGCATCTCTGGGCAGTTTAGAATGAAAATAATATAAGCATTAAAATAATTAAATTTGGAATCTTTTGCAAACATGGAATATTAGGGGTTCTTAACCTTGGGTCTCTCAGTTAAACTCCCATAACTCCCAACAACAATGGCATTTGGCCATTATGGCTGGGGATTATGGGAGTAGAAGTCCACCAATGTCTGGGTACCCAAGGTTGAGAACCCCTGAATCTAAAAGCCTGGGTGAACAAATTTGTCTCCAGTATGTCTGGAGTGGAGGTGCTTGTGATTACTCAATGGAGAGGGTATGTTGGGCCATTAGAAAAATTCAAAAGCTACATGGGGCCAATGAAAACAACATACAAGCAAGCCCCACTGATGCAAGAGGGAAACAGCGTTCCCTCTCAAGGTGCCTTGACCACAACAGGCAGCTGGGTTTCAACCAACCAACCTTTGGCTGCAAATAATGAGCATGCAAGAACCAGCAGCCCTTCAAGTGGCACCCACTGCCATACTTTTTCCTCCATGCCCCCGCACCGCATACAGTTTGAAGCTGTAAAGATAGGGAATAAGATAGCTGTAGGAAGATCTCAGCAGCACATGGAGGCAAGGCACAAGAAGGGTCCCATGCCTCCGTGATACTCTTCCTCTTCCGTGCCATGTGCAAAATTGAGGAAGTGAGTGCCTTGATTTCAGTTGGGGGGGGGTTGACTCCCAGTCAGGGACCGGCACTCAAGCCTTCGGGGACCGGCAGCGGTCCAGGGACTGGTGGTTGAGAAACACTGCTTTAAACCACCACCCCCAAACCCACTTAACAACTGTTGTGGTTTGATCCCTTAGAATCAAAAGCCCAGGCACAACTGCAGGGGCTAAAATTCTGGTGCAGTGAACATATGGTGCAGGGGAGCAATTTAGCATTCTCTTGTTAATCTTGTATTGAACAAAGTTGCCACATTACCCCAACATCCCTCTAGGACTTTCCCTTTCATGTTCCAAATGAGGATTAAATGAATCTTAAAAAACAAAAACCCATAACAGTCCTCCTGATGCTTTTAGGCTAGAGAGCAGAGCTGTGTTTCTTCATCCAACTATGCAGACAGGCAGATACAGAACATTAAACTTGCAACCCTAAAATATTTTGTAAGAGGGACATGATCAGAATTTATTATTATTATTATTATTATTATTATTATTATTAGTAGTAGTAGTAGTAGTAGTATTTTTTAATGTGATTTCTATACCGCCCTTCCAAAAATGGCTCAGGGCGGTTTACACAGAGAAATAATAAATACATAAAATTTAGGTAATTAAATGGTTTAAAGAGTACCTTAATTGGTAGTAGCTCTAGGTGCTAAACATTCAAGATTATAATGCTATGCACACTTACTTGGGAGTAAGTTCCTTTGAACTGAATAGGACTGACTTCTAATTAAACACAGAACTGGGCATTGCCCTTCCACCACCATTCAATGCAAATCATAAAATTGGAACTGGAGAAGATATCAAATTGTCCTTATACATGTAAGACTCCACAGGTAGAAATAGCAATGCTCACTAAAACTAGTATCCAAGCCAAGATTGAAAAGACATTTTTTCGAGTAGAAGTTGAGCAGAGGGTAAAACAATTCATTTGCACTGTTTGGGTGGTGAACATCATTGACTGACTATTTACAGATGATTACTAATCTTTCCAACTTTGAGAACACGCTAAATGCTGCATGAGGAAAGGAAAACACGTCCTTCTTTTTTAGCTGCACCCTGTAGCCCCTTTTATGAGCAGATGTGTAACAGCAGCAGCTAAAATGTGGTAGATTGGATGCAGTGCATGTCATTAAATAAATCCTTGAAAGGAATTCCAAAGGCAGTAGAAAACTGTGGGTCTATTTGGGTCTATTCAGGGAGTAGGTTTTTCTCTAAACCTGCATTGTATATTAGAATTACTTTGTTTTCAAGCCATGCATCCATTTGGAAACTTAAGATGATGTATGGAATCAGTGTAGAAGTTCACATGGGCCCCAGCACTGTGCTATTGGAGGGAGGTTTAATTGGGAGCAGTTGAGCTACAAAAGTGGAACACACTAATCCTGATGCCAGCCCATATAAACTGTATAAGCTTGTCTATCAAGCCAAATCCATGTAGACCATTTTTATATACTTGACTTTACAAGCCTCTCTAATTGTTCCCTGTACTGTATCTTTTGGGGGAATAGAAACTATTTCAAGAGGCCTCTAAGCCCAATTAAAAGCAGCTGCTGATTTGTCACCACCTTGCCCCATGAACTTAGCAACCTTTAT
The DNA here is from genome assembly GCF_027244095.1 of Hemicordylus capensis. NCBI lineage: Eukaryota > Metazoa > Chordata > Lepidosauria > Squamata > Cordylidae > Hemicordylus > Hemicordylus capensis. The sequence goes on along the minus strand of NC_069658.1, from coordinate 259,833,194 downwards.
TTTCAGGTGGTACTTAAAACTGCTTTTCCCTCCTGGCTTGTAGCAAATCTTAGGTCCCCCTTCTTTGCTGGGTAAGAGCTATGCCTTTTAAAACTCGCGCTTTCTCTTCAGTGTATAATCCTGGATTTAATGGATGTTACATAAATCCCATCTCCTCCTTTCCCAAGTGATTTGTTTGAAAAGTATGATGTTTTATTTTTGCCCACTAGTTTGTTAGCTTGTTGAAACTCCATAAGGGGATTATCCTATCTGATACACTTCCCCCTGATGATTAGGCTCTGCCTATAAAGCTGTCACCTGTATAAAGATGCTATGCTTTACACTGCTATTGGCATAACAAAATACTACTTAAATAATTGCAGTACTTTTCTATAGCAGGTATTAAGCCATATTGCTTAAAAAGGTTTCCTCTGATGCAGTGATTAGATTGGATTAGATTAGATTAGTCAGAGAGACCTGAAATCTGTTTTGCTAAGCTGTGTCCCCTTCAGGAATTACTTCTGCTTTTTAAAGTTGGTATTATGGCTAGTCAGAGTCTATTCCCCTGAAATTAGGAATAATTAAAAATGCAGAATAATAAAAGCATAACTTGTCAGCTTGGATCCTTAGAAGTACAACTGGAAACGATGAATACAGTACATCCAAACCAGTTTTGCACCACTATGAGGCTAGTGCAATAGTGTTGCACAAAGGAGCCTTATGTTTCTTTTAAACTGTGAGCCCTTTGGAGACAGGGGACCATTTTAGTTATGTATTCTTCTTTGTACATCACTATAATGAGCCAGTGTGGTGTAGTGGCTAGAATGCTGGACTAGGACCAGGGAGACCCGAGTTCAAATCCCCATTCATCCATGAAACTAGCTGGGTGACTTTGGGCCAGTCACTTCTCTCTCAGCCTAACCTACTTCACAGGGTTGTTGTGAGGAGAAACCTAAGTATGTAGTACACCGCTCTGGGCTCCTTGGAGGAAGAGCGGGATATAAAATGTAAAAATAAAATAATAAAAATAATTACTATTTTCTCTCAAAAATCAATAATAGCACCTCTGCTGACTAGAAGAATTGCAGCCACATGTCACTGCTTAGTAACAAGCCTTCCAGGGGAGGACTTCTAATGTAAGTAATTCAAACATTTCTAAGTCAAATGCAATTTAATGTTATACAGTGTAATTTATTGTAAGTGAATTAATTGAAACACTTCAGTGCAGAAACAGGTGTGGGGGTGCTGGCTCTCAGGAAGTCCAGTGTACTGGAAAGCATTATTGTGCAACCAGGGGTGTCCAATGCAGAGACAGGTGTGGGGGTGCTCTGGGCTCCTTGGAGGAAAAGTGGGATGTTGACATAACAATGAACAAATTCCCTTATAGATTAGAACATCATTATGCCACAGAAGAAGGAGAGTGGAGCTGAAGGACGGAAGAGGCGGAAGTTGGAGGCGGAGGAAGCCAAGAAGTCGAGCAGGTTCTTCACGTCCTTCTTTACAAGGCCCGGAACAAGTAGTTCAACACCACCTTCCATAGAGTCACCAGCACCTGCTCCAATGTTGTTGGAATCCGAAGGTGGATCAAGTGCACATCCACCACAAGCAGAGGAGGAGGCAGTCCAGTCAGATGAATTCCAGTATGAAGAGGCTGCCACAGAGAGTGTGGACATGACAGGAAGGGAAGCTGGTGGTGATGTTGAGTCTACTGATGAGATTGAACCCGACGACACTACACCCAGTGAACTGGATGCTGCCAAAGAGCCTCCAACTGTTAGTCTGGAAATGATTGAACAGCGTGACATTGGACTTCTGAAGTCTGACAAGGATACTGGAAGACCAATTCTGCCTGACACACTGAGAACATAAATAATAAAGCTGGGTTCAAAGTGTTTCCAGAACACTGAGGTGCCTTTCCTACCAACAAATAACCATGCAATGAACAAGACTTGGTTCAGGAAGAGATTGGGAAGTGGCCGTGGTGAGGAGGTGGCTCGCACATGGCTCATCTATTCCCCTTTTGAGAAGTCTGCATTTTGCTTCTGCTGTCTTCTCTATTCCCGGTCAGACCATCAATCATCACTGGAGCAGGAAAGTGGATTCAACCACTGGAAAGCACCTGAAAGGATTTGTGTTCATGAGAATGCCAAGAATCATCGGGAGTGCTTCACACAGTGGAAAGAAATGTAGCTGGAAACAGAGGACTTGTTGATGCGGAACTTCGGTCACAGAATGAGAAGGAGAAGCAGAGGTGGCGGGATATCTTGACAAGAATCCTTCACTGCATCATACCTTGCAACTCAGAACCTGGCTTTGCGAGGACACAGGGAGTCACTTCAGCTAGACAAGGATGACTCCAATGTAGGAAATATCCTTGGCTTAGTGAAACTACTAGCTACCTTTGACTCAGTCATGAAAGAACACCTGACCCGTGTTGAAAGTCATCCTGGATCCACCTCTTATCTTTCACCGGCAGTCCAGAATGAATTCATCCACCTGATGGCATCCACCATTCGCCAGAGTCTACTGAGAAGCATTTGTAAAGCCAAATACTATGGCCTCATGTTCAACTCAACTCCTGACCTGGGACACCGTGAGCAGGTCAGAAGTAGTTAAGTACGTGGAATTTGATTTTGAGAAGAAAACAGTCTGTGTGAGAGAGTCCTTTGGTTTTATCCAGTTAAGCCGGAAGGAATCTAAAAGCTTGACTGAAGACATCTTGAAACAGTTGGAGAAGGACAGAATGGAGCTATAAGATTGTCAGTCACAGTGCTATGACAATGCTGCTGTGATGGCTGGACACAGAAGTGGTGTTTCCCAAAGGATAAGTGAGAAAAACAACCTGGCAGTGTTTGTGAATTGCGACAATCACTCACTCAACTTGGTGGGTGTACATGTAGCCAAACAGGATGTAATGATGGTGACATTTTTTGGAACCCTTGATGCCATCTACGCGTTTTTCTCTTGCTCAGTGCAGTGCTGGGAAAAACTCAGAAACACCATGCCTATGTCTGTTAAGTCAGAGTCCGAAACCAGGTGGAGTTCAAGGACAGAAGCAGTGAAGCCAGTCAACAATCACCTGGAGGAGATACTTCAAGTTCTTCAGGACATGATAGGTGATGAAGATGAGAACACTGAAACCAGAAGTGATGCAAGGCAGCTGTACAACCGCTTGTTGAGTTATGATTTTCTGACTCTACTAGGATTTTGGAACAAAATCCTCATTCGAATTGACCGTGTTCAAAAGAGGCTGCAGGATCCTAGAATGAACTTCCACGATGCTGCCCTAGATTTGAAAGCCCTCCGAGATCATTTTCATGATGAGAGAGAAGTGTTGGTCAGTGAGGTACTCAACGTAGGGCTTGGTCTCTGTCAAGAATGGGATGTTGAAATTGAAAGATGATTTTGAGAGATGGAAGAAACGAATAGCTGGTGAGAAATCAAGAGACGATGGGTTAACAGCTCAGGAGGAGATAGAAAGAGTCATGAAGGGAACACTCAACCGTCTTCACAGAGAACTGGATGAAAGGTTCACTCGTCTGCATGACACTGATGCCAAGTTTGGGTTCCTTCTCGATATCGAGGGACTGTGTTACGGTGCTGACAGAGAGAACCTAAAGAAGAACTGTGAAAATTTTTGCAAACTGTACAGCTCTGATGTTGATGTGGAGCTATAGGAAGAAATTTTGGACTGCAGAATGTTGCTATCAATGCAGACCAACATGAAAGTATCAAGACCGGAAGAGCTTCTCAAATTTATAGTTCAATATGGAGATGAGAGCGTCTTCCCCAACCTCCGCATTGCTATTCAGATCATGCTGACCATTGCAGTTTCCACTGCCAGCTGTGAGAGATCATTCAGCAAGTGAGAGCTGGTACTTCCGTATCTGAGAGCCTCCACGGGTCAAGGCAGACTCTGTGATCTTGCTCTGCTGAGTGTAGAGAGAGAGGAAACTGTCAAAACTGACTTTGATAACATCATAGACCAATTTGTGTCAGTGAAAGCAAGGAAGGTTCAGTTACAATTTTCAGGCATGTCATAATTTGCTAATTAAAAGATTAACAAGCTTGAGTTGTATTTTTTGTAATTTTTTGTTATTTTTGAGGTAATATTATGGTAAAATAAAAGTTTTCTGAAAGATGCGTGTCAGATGTTTGGATGGGGGGGCAGCGGCGCAATTTCAGTGCTTGCCCTAGGCGCCGTTTCCCCTAGTTACGCCTCTGACTCCAGCTCACTTTCTTGGCTTGGAGGCTTCTGGCATTGGCATATAAGCACCTATACCCTGAATCTCTTCCCTAGTGTGTGCTATCTTTCTTTTGACTCTTTGACCAGCTGGCACAGGCTTCTGTCTGCTCTTTATGTGGTTCTGCTCTGTCCCCTTCTGTTTTATCTGAATTCTTTGCACCCTCGCACTTTAAATGCTGCCGTTTGCCGAATCGGATACTGCCCAGCTCCCGTCGGGAGTTCCCCATGCATCTGGGTTCAAGTACAGCCTGTCCCTTTTGTACAGGCCTTGCTTGCACCAAGATATATCCCAGTGCCTAACAAATCTAAACTCCTCCTCCCAGCACCAATGTCTCATCCACACATTGAAACCCCTCAGCTCTGCCTGTCTCACTGTACCTGTGCGTGAAACAGGTAGCATTTCTGAGAATGCTACCTTGTGGGTCCTGGTCTTTAATACGCTATCTATCAGCCTAAATTTGCCTTCCAGGACCTCCCAACTACATTTCCCCATATTGTTGGTGGAGAAATGGGTACTGGGTTTTGTTGTTACAAAATCCACTATTTTGTTGATAATGGATTTTCTGGTCATTCATCATTTTGCACCAAAGATGATGAATGAACAAAGATGTTTGGTGCAAAATGATTAATGAACTAAGAATCCACTATCATTGATGATAGTGTAATTCGATTTGGGTGCAAATCGAATTAAAAAATTGATTTGTGCACATCCCTAATGAATAGCACCTTGTTGCGGTGGTACTGAAATAATTGTAAATCCCTCCTTCGTATGAACAACCCCCTATGCTAAGTGTAGTGAAGTAGGAGTAAAATGCCATTTGGAAAAGCTCCAGGATAAGAGAAATGAAGACAAATACACAAGTCCACCTGGAGGCCTGCTTGGGTAGTCATATGCAAGAGCTTTCAGCCTTCTCCAAACCAGTGAGCCCCTGACAGAGGTGGGCCCTGGGCAACTGACCAAGTTGCCTTGCACAGCTTAGTGAAATAGTCTCAAGAACTGCCATGTGAATCTACCCACATACTAACTGCAGTCATTCTATATGTGCGAATTCACTTTCAGTGATCTAGTGGGTTTCATAATCAGGATTTCAGATGTAATCTATTCTCAGTTTTAGATTAATTTTGAAGAAATCATGACTTTGCTTCAAGGAATGGTGACAGAACTCATCTCATAAATAAAGAAATGCAGAGCTGCATGGGAAACATAGAGCTGCCATGGGATCATTTCATAATGAGAACTCACGTTGAATGTTTTCCATTTGACCATTTCCAAGGCTGGCCAGTTTTCTCTCGCCTGAGGTCAATCCAGTAGATATCTCTGCATTTGTAAAGACTCACAAAATCCTGTAAGAGATGGATGGTAGAACCCTGAACTGCCATATCTGAAGGCCAACACAGGAACAGAACTACATATATTTTAAATGATACATACACATCAGATTTTTTTTTTAATTAACAATTTAGTTTCTTACAAACTGTGACTTCCACCACCTCATATGCTTATATCATACAAAGAACAGGAATGTGGAATATAGATATAGATATAGATATATAGTTTACAACTAAGAGTTTAATACTAGGGGTGTGCACGAATCAATGTTTTTGTTTCAATTTGTACCTGAATTGAAACACCCCTGATTTGTTTTGGATCTGAATCTAACCCCTCCGAATCACACCAGATTTTATTTGTACCCGAAATTTCTGAATCTGAATTGATTTGGATCAAAAAACAGGTTTCGGGGCCAAAAGAGTTGGGTGGGTGGTAGTGCCCAATGGGTGGAAGCTACCACCCAGATTTCAAAGAAATTGGGCAAAGGGGTGATTTTAAAAGAATTTTTGAAGTTGGTGCCTCTTTAAGCTTTTCCCCATAGGGAATAATGAGGGTTTCAGCAACCTTATAGCTCCATGTGGGGGGTACCAGGGTGGCCCAGAGTGGGTTGTGGTGGGTGGTAGTGCCCAAAGGGTGCAAGGAAGCTACCATCCAGATTTCAAAGAAATTGGGCAAAGGGGTGATTTTAAAAGAATTTTTGAAGTTGGCATGTCTTTGGGGCATATTTGGGGCAGAAAGGGGGTTTCAGGGGCAGAAGAGTGGGTCAGTTGGTAGTGCCCCAATGGGTTCCTGCTACCATCCAGATTTCAAAGAAATTGGTGAAAGGGGTGATTTTAAAAGAATTTCTGAAGTTCGCGTGTCTTTAAGCTTTCCCCCATAGGGAATAATGGGGATTTCAGCAGCCCCATAACTCCACTTGGGGGGCACCAGGGTGGCCCAGAGCGAGAGGTTATGTAATGAACATAGGGTGCCAACCACACCCAAACCCACAAGCCCATGGGGCACCGGGTTTTGTTGTTTCTGTGGTGTTCTGAGGGTAGATTCTCTGGTAGCAAATGAGACTCTGCTACCAGAGAATCTATTACTATTACTATTACTAATTCGATTTCTATACTGCTCTTCCAAAAATGGCTCAGAGAAATAACAAATAAATAAGATGGATCCCTGTCCCCAAAGCGCTCACAATCTAAAAAGAAACATCAGATAGACACCAGCAACAGTCACTGGGGTTACTGTGCTGGGGGTGGATAGGGCCAGTTTCTCTCCCCCTGCTAAATAAAGAGAATCATCACGTTAAAAGGTGCCTCTTTACCAAGTTAGCAGGGGTAAATCTACTCTCAGAACACCTCAGAAACAATAAAACCCAGTGCCCCATGGGTTCAGCATAATCAACTGTTTTATGTAAAAACAGTCATAACTGTTTTTGTTTCAGTCAAAACTGGAAAAAAAACTTTAAAAAACAGTCAAAAACCAGTCAAAACTGTTTTTACAGTTTTGTTGTTACAAAACTGTAAAAACAGTTTTATTTACATAAAACCTGTTTTATGTAAAAGATCAGATATCTGGACTTCTCACCCACCATCTCTTCATTTTCAATTCTAACCAGAGAAGCGTTGTACGAAGAGCAAAAGTCCTGACTGGATTTCCAATTCTTTTCTTCCTTGGAAAAGTAGTAACACTTTCCCTGATATCCAATCCAGTCATTTCTGCACGGCCGAGCATCCTGTGCAGGGTAAACATGCTGAAAGTCTTGTTTCCGTATTGATACTGCTAGAACTGAAAAAGGTACAGGAAGTTAGTGAGTAACTCGCCCAAACTCCTCTCCTTCTGAGGAATGCGGAAATAATCGGGGATCACATAGAAACAGGCCCCATTTTATGCAATCCTCAGTGAGCACAGAAAACCCCCAGCATGGGCAAAATAAGTACATGGGACGCTGCATAATACAGAATCAGAGCACTGCTCCATCTAGCTCAGTATTGCCTGCACTGACTGGCATGTGCAAATATGCATGCATCACATGTGCATGCATGCTTACAATGGCTAACACTGTGCATGTACAAGGACATTGTGCAGGTGAGTTCCACTACATTAGGCGCTTGCTTTCCAGATGAATGTTGCCCTTGTGCAACAGGTGAACTAGCGCAAGCAGGGTGCGTGCCACACCTATGCCACACCTCCTGTTTGGAAGTAGGGATGTGCAAATTGATTCAGATACAAATTGATTTGTACCCGAATCTGGCTGATTCAGGTGATTCGGATACAAAACGAATTACCCCTGTGGTCCATTGGCTAGATTTGGGTACAAATCGAATTGCGGCTGATTTGATTCGAATCGATTCAGGTTTCAGATCTGTGCTATTAATTTTCCCCAGATTCCCAGCTTTAATTTTTTTTTTTTTAAAGCTAAGCTCTAGCCCTTATAGAAGTGGAGTTATGGAGCAAAATGTGTGGTCACTATTTTTCAAGTGTTTGGATTCTTTGGTGTATAATAACTTTCATTCAATGAATCCTTATGAGGATTCATTACACACCTTCATTTCTTCTATTCATTTTGACTGTCTTTTCGACAGTGCCAATTGTCAACTGCCATGTGCCAACTACACCCAACTCCCACCCGCAAGGCAGTGGGGTACTACTCAGTTAAGTGCCTAATGGGTAGAGGCTACCACCCAAATTGCAGAGGGATTGGGCAAAGGGCTGATTTTTGGTGAATTGTTGAAGTTTATGCATCTTTAAGGTTTCCCCCCATAAGGTATAATGGAGGTGCATTGCTTCACGTCGGGGGGGGGGGAAAGGAGTGGCCTAGAGCAGTGTGGGGTTGGTGGTAAGGTGGGCAAGGAAGCTACCAGAATTTTTTCAAAGGATTTGGGTAGAGGGCTGATTTTTGGTGATTTGTTGAAGTTGACGCATCTTTAAGGTTTTTCTCCATAGGGAATCATGTACTGTAGGTTTCAGCAGCCCCATAACTGCACTTGGGGGGCTCTGGGGTGGCCCAGAGTGAGTGGTAGTGTAGTGAACAGAGGGTGCCAGCCACCCCCATCGGTTTCTAACCCATGGGGTACAGGGTTCTGTTGTTTCTGAGGTTTCTGAGTGTAGATTCTTTGGTAGCAAATGAGATTTTCAATACAAACCATGAATCCACTCTCATTTGCTACCAGAGAATCTACACTCAGACCACCTCAGAAACAACAGAACCCTGTACCCCATGGGTTAGCAACTCATGGGAGTGACTGGCATCCTATGTGCACTACACCACCACTCGCTCTGGGCCACCCCAGCGCCCCCCAAGTGCACTTATGGGGCTGCTGAAACCTCCACTATACCTTATAGGGAAAAACCTCAAAGATGCATAAACTTCAACAATTCACCAAAAATCAGCTCTTTGCCCAATCCCTCTGCAATTTGGGTGGTAGCCTCCACCCATTAGGCACTACCACCTCACCAGACTCTTCCACCCCAGATCTCGCTTTATGCCCCAAATCTGCCCCAAAGACTCTAAACCTTCAGCAATTCACCAAAAATCAGCACGCTCACACAGGGCGTGCTGGAGCTTCCAAGGGCAGTGTGGCCCCCAAACTCCCCAACCCCGGCCGGCTCCATGATGGAGCTGACAGTTGTGTGGGCGGCCGCTGTGGCCGCCCAGAGCAGACTGCTGTTCGTCTGTGGCGAGAGTGGGCTAAGCCTGCTCTCCCTGCAAACCCCCTAGAGGCTCTTCTCACTAATCGTGAGAAGAGCCTCAGTGTGTCAGATGGAAGCAAGCATGAAAGGTTGGGGTACAAATTTGATAAATAAATAAAAATAAAAGGAACTGAGACTGAGCACTAGTGCCCGCCCCCCCAAATGCTTCCAGAAAACACAAAAAAGGAGTTTTGTGGAACTCAGTACTTTAGTTTTCACTTTGCAGAGCAGCAGTCTCCAAGTGACACCATCTGGAATCTACTCGAGAGGTAGAAATGGAACCACTGTAGATACCATGGTCAGTGCTATTGAAAACTGCAGAGAGGTCCAAAAGAATCAGTAGAGTCGCACTCCTTCTGTCAGTTCCCTGGCAAAGGTCATCTGTCAGGTTGACCAAGGCCATCTCAACCCCATAGCCCACCCTAAAGCCAGTTTGAAATGAGTCTAGATAATCCATTTCCTCCAAGACCATTTGGAGCTGGTCAGCTACCACCCTCTCAACCATCTTACCCAGCCAGCTTATAATTAGTGAATCAAGAGTGGGATTCTTAAGAAAAGTTCTAATCATTGCCTCCTTCAAACAAGGTGGCATTCTGCCCTTCCTCAGTGAGGTATTAGTGATATCAACTAGGCCTCCCTGAAAGATGATATCAGCCTTGTCGGGTAAGGATCCAAAGAACAGGTGGTAGGCTGTACCACTCCAAGCAGCTTGTCCAAGTCCTCAGGAATCAAAAACTGAAACTGATACAACCTAATCTTGCAAGAGGTATTGCTGGACACCTCCCTAACTGGCTCTGCAGAAATATTGGAGTCCAGATTAGCCCAAATGCAAGATATTTTATCTGCAAAGAATTCATTAAATGCATCACAGTGAGACATTGTTTCCAGGAACAGATTTGAAACAGAAGGGGCTTGAGTTAAACCCCTAACAATCTGGAACATCTCTTCCGGATGAGAACTTGCAGATGCAACATGCTTCCCTGCTGCATGTATCGCCTCAGCATACGCCTCAAATGGTCTCTATGCTGTATCAGACTAGATGAGTCCTCCTCCATTTGCGCTCCAGTTGTCTACCTTGCTGCTTCAGCTACCATAGCTCTTCCATATACCATGGAGCTAATTTTGAAGCGGGTTGGAGAGGACACTTAGGAGCTACCATGTCTACTGCCCTGGTAAGTTTCCTATTCCATGTATCCACCAGGGCATCGACAGAATCACTGGCAGAACCAACTCCAAAACCCTCCAGGTCTCTTTGGAATCCTACTGGATCCAACAGCCTTCTTAATGAACCATTCTAATAAGTCCACCAACCCTGCAGGGGTCAGATGTGACCATGAGATCAATCTTAACCAGGAAGTGGTCTGTCCATGACTATGGGGAAACTACTGCAGACCCCACCCACAGAACACCCCCCTGATCAGAGCAAAAGACCAAATCCAGCATGTGACCAGCAATATGTGTAGGTCCTAAGACTAATTGGGATAGGCCCATAGTTGTCATGGCCGCTATGAACTCTTAGCTGCAACAGACAAGATAGTCCTAAAGTGGATGTTGAAATTACACAGCACCAAAAACCTGAGCAACTCCAACACCAACTCAGTGACCAGCTCTGTCAGCTCTGTCAGGGATTCTGTTAGGCAGTGGGGTGGACAGTACACCAACAGAATCCCAGTCTATCCCAAGTCCCCAACCTAAGGTACACGCCTTCAATATAAGTCAATTCTCTCAGAAGGATCCTGGTAAGGGAGATGTTATTCTTATGGACCACAGCCAATCCACCCTGTCGCCCACTTTCCCTAACCTGATCAACAACAGAGTACCCTGGGGGAAGCCCACACAGGACCACTAGCCTCCGGCAACCAGGTCTCAGTTATACAAGCCATGCCAGCTCCTTCATCCACGATCAAATCATGGATGATTTGGGCCTTATTTTGAACTGACCTGGCATTACAAAAGAACATGGTTAGGTTCAGTGGGAAGTTGGAACTACTCCCTGAGGCCTGAGAGCTGATAGGGCAGCTGGAAGGGAAAACAGCAATTAAATTACTTGACTCCCTTCCCCTGTAACAGCATGCGGGCCTGCCAATGCCCGATTCTCGATTCCCCACCACTACTAAAATAGCCATACCCAATCTCCTTGAATGCGTTCTCCTGCTCTATCCCGAACAAGAGAAGCCCAGACAATTCCTTATGACTAGCCTGGATCAAAACACTAAAACAAAAATCAAAATGGAGGACCTTAAAATAACTTCCCTTCAGAACTCAGTCCCACACCGAAGGCCTGACACCAAAGGCTGGTCCCCTTTGGCAGATGCCTACAGATTTTATTGGATGTTTTTTACTGTTGTGCTATTTGGAGCCACCCAGAGAACAATTTGTTATGGGATGGCTAACAAATAAAGATTATTTATTATTATTATTATTATTATTAAGCTGGCTGTGGGCCAAAATGGATGTGACAGCAGCATCTGCCCCAGTCATGAGTGAGCACCCCCCCGCCACACTGAGCCAATATTACCTACTGTATTTTGATTTCTATACTTTGTATGTGTATGTTTTGCTCCCTGCTCCTTAGAAAAAAGTCTTGCAGATGACTATGGCCCCAGCCATGTCGAAAGAGGGGAACAAAAGTGGAACACGGGTGAGAAATGCAGAACTTACCACTGATATGTTCCCCCAGCCACTCTCTCTAAACACTTTTCCCCCAGCTAAGGGAAGAAAGCCCCTCAGTATAGAAACTCTGGGGTGGGGCAAGTTGGAGGGGAGCATTCTGCACTTTTCACTCACACATCTCTTTTAGAATGAATACATACACACCTTTGCATTACTGGGGCAGTTACACACACACACACACACACACACACACACACACACACACACACACCTGCTGCTGTCGCATCTACTTTTGGTCCTTTTAACTTGCCTTCTACAATCTATAGGTGAATGGAAAACTGACACTAACAGAAAGCAAGTTTCAATCTGCTCGATCCTCTCTCATCTAAAAAAGCGTTTACTAGTGACACCTAATGGTATAGCGGAAAAGTACATTTTCCCAGCGTCAATGCATTTTCCTGGCAGACTAACCTACTGCTTGTCCCACCACTTTCGTTCTCCTAGTCCTTGACTCCTTTTATGTAAGGCTATTCATTACCTTCACATGTTCTGCCTTTTCTTCCTCTTCTCCTTGCCCATCTTTGACTGAAAGCCCGGCCATTTCTGCATTCTGCTTCCATACAACAATAAACTGTGGCGTATTCAAGACTCTCACACAAGTACCAAGCATGATTTTACTCCCCATATACACACTGCTGCAGGTTTCCATGCTTCTTTCTATCTAGCGTGAGATTACCCTCTGTACACACACTGATCAGAAACCTCGTGTGACTTTGGCCACGTCAGCTGCCAGCCAGCTCTTGCATTCAATTTCTGAGAAGAACCTGTCCCTTTTCCATTACCTGTATGCCCCCCCCCACAGAGGTAATACCAGCTTTGGGGATAGGGGGCTTAGGTCACGAAAGTGGCACAGGAGGAAAGGGTTAAACATATTCTCCTTCAGTGCTTTAAAGCCCAATCTTTAAAGCAGCCATAAGGAGCTCTGGCAATTAGTAAAACAGTAACACCAACCCGGGGAAGAGAAAGGAAAAAGATTGAACATAGATCTCCCACATCATGTGTGGACCCTTGGTTCCCACAGAGATGGAGATGACTGGCTCACTATTTTGGCAAGACTCTCAGATATTTTAGCACTAGAAATCCAGGCAAATATTAATATACCACTTTTCAATGAAAGTGCTCAAAGTGGTTTACATGGGGGGAAATCAATAAAGTGGATCCCTGTCCTAAAAGGACCCACAATCTAAAAAGAAACATAAGTAGACACTAGCAACAACCACTGGAGAAGTACTGTGCTGGGGCTGGATAGGGCTAGTTGCTCTCCCCCTGCTGACTATAAGAGAATCACCACTTTAAAAGGTGCCTCTTTGCTCAGTTGGGATCAGCTGCATCACCTGCAATATCAAAGAGAACTTTAAGAGAACAGCATCAGAGTTTGAATAACTTACCAATTATAATGATGAACTGGACAATGTTGATGGTGACAGAAATCCAAGAAGCCCGCTTGCAGCATTCTAGAGTACAAGGAAAGACAACACACAAATCAATAAGCATTTATGAGTCTAACCTGATGAAGCAGTGGGAAACTCATATTATGTACCTACCATCTGCAACAACTCAAGTAGAGGTCTATGTGGAGAACTCCCTTTAGCCCAGCCTTATAGGGTTAAATTTATTTATTTGGAGGATTTTTTTTTTTTAAGTCTGAATGAGGCACAGAAGCCTGTCAGTCAGGCAGCGGTGAAAACTGTTACATTCTTAGGAGCTGCCAGTCAGGTAGGTGAGGCAAATGCTGTCCGGAAGATGCCATAAATGAAGTGATTTTTGATACACCTTATAATATTCAAGTTTGGGGACTGCAAAAATCAGAGAATTGGAACTGACCCGGAAGCAAAATTAAAAGAGACAATTGGGTCAGAAGGGGAATGGCTAGAACTGATGGAGACTCAATACATAGCTCCAATCATCAACAAATGAATTCAGAATAACAAGCACCAAACAGCTGTGGGATGTGGAGAAGAAAACGTGTTGAACCGAGAAAGCAGAGGAGGGAAGGTTATGAGGGAGGTCCTAGAAGAAGGGAGTATAACAGCTTCTGTGAACACACAGCAGTAAATAGGATCATGAGGAGAAAGCTGAAATGCAGAGACCAGTCCTAATAGGATCCTAGCGACTCCTCAGCCAAAACACGGCTGATATAACAAGTAGGGCTATGCATGACTCCAAATATCAAGGTTGGATCAGATTGGATCCAGATCCCCAGATGATGGATTGGGTCCTTTTGGAGCCTTCAGAAGATCAAAGTTGGAAAAAACCGCTGATTTTTTGGTCGGTAAAAATCTCCATAGAACTCTATGGGGAAAGAAAAAACATTGCTGATGGGGAAGAAAAGAAGAAGAAACAACTCTGAAAATGGGGAAGCAAGGGATGGTTGGGTTCTGTGGGGATGTGGTTGGGTTCTGTGTTAAAAGTGACTTCAAAAATGTGTTGTCTTTAAATCAGTTTTTTAAGTAACCCAGAAATTGTACTCGCACACAGAGAATGAGGAAGAATGTGGCATCAGAGAATCTCTGGGGAAGTGATGTAAAACCTAGAAATCTTCTACTTTATTTTTCAAAGTGTAAGTTTAAAAAGCCAACTAAAAGTAGTAATAAAAAAGGAAATCAAAGTGTGGGCAGATAGGCAGACATATATAGAGAGTAGAAGACACGGTTCCTGCCTGCCAGTTGCAACTGCTAAAATAAGAAGCAGATTTCTGCAGTCTTTTTGTCTTGAAAGAATCCAAAGCAACTTATAAAAATGAAGTAAAAGCAATTTTTTTATTTTACTGAAATTAGCAGTGAGAAACACAAGTGTGTGCATGCATACACAGCAAAATAAAAAAGGAAAGAAAATAATCCAACAGTCATTGTAGGCCAAAGAATCTGACCTTCAGCCTCTCCAAAATTTAGAGAGGGATCCAACTACACTTTACATGGCAGGGAGCTTCAGACAGTGAGTGCTACCACAGAGAACAACCTCTCATGTTTCCCTACGCACCAAACTACAGAAGAGAATGGAATGTGCAAGAGGACCTCCGCGCCACAAAATATCTCAAAGAATGAGTAGACTCATATGCAGGAAGGAGGTACTTTGGTTCTAAGCAGTTTAGAGCTTAGTCCTTGAATGATCTTGAAAGGTCCAACTTCTTGCCACTCACTGCAATTTTCTTTTTTGGTTTAATGAAAACAATAATACAAAAATACAATACAATCATATCAAAGAAAACAAAAAGTATGGGAGTATGTCATTATTAAATTTTAAATTCAAAAAAGTAATAAAATCCATCATTGCACAAATGTGTCTGCTTTTACATTCAGTTCTGATCTTCTAAAATAAGTTAATTTTGTAAGTAGTGTGATGTCCCAGATACCTTAATACTAATCTGTTAATGAGACAGATTTCCAATGAGATGAAATACAGTCTTGCAGCTGATAAACAAAAAACCAACTCTAAATCATCCTCTAAAACTACCCCAGTCCTTTGACATACCAAAGAAGACTGTTTTAGGATGATATGCTAAGACATATCCTGTTATCTGCTTTATCATATCCAATGAGCTATGTTTTCAGTCTTCATTATGTGAGGCTAACTTTAAAGTATACTTTCTTGAAAACTATAGAACTTACAACAATTTTGTAACTTTTTGTTTCACTACCTCAGTGGCACCTGGCAGTTCCAGAGTCTAGGCTGGGTGCTAAGCAGGGCAGGTGACGGGTGAAGCCAGGGGTAGCAAGAGGCAGAGCCAATTGTAAAAATGTTTGGGAGTGTCCAATTGTCCTCAGTGGAACTTCTTAGTAAATACATAAGGAAGCTATTCTCATGATCACTGGAAAGTGGGCTAAGCTCCCTTAGCCCACTTTCCAGTGTTCATGGCAACCACTGGGCTCGCAGGAGAATAGGAGAACATAGGAGGAGAACATAGAACATAGAACATAGGTGTTTTTAGCAACCAGTTAAAATGCATACTTTTAAAGGGGCTGAAGTTTTGATAGTTCTCAATTTTTTGGCTTTTAAAATGACTTTAAATTTGAACTTTTAAAAAGTGTAATTTTAATTGTGGTTTTAGTCTGGTCTTTTTATAAACTTGTTTAGTTTAATTTGGTTAACTTTATTAGTCTTATTTTACATTGTATCTATTTTATTAATGTTCTTGTTTGCCTGTGGCTGCCACCAACTCGTTTGGCAGCTACTCGGGAATGGGCCTTCTCCATTGCAGCCCCTGGACTTTGGAATGTGCTCCCTGTTGAAATAAGAGCCTCTGATCCGCCCCCCGAGCAGTAGAGAATTGCAGGGGTGGAGGTATACATATCTAAATAAATAAATTACAACCACCTTGTGGGGTGGGCTGATTTATAGTTTTCTAACTCCATCATGTTCTTGTTTTTAGAACTGACTGCTGAGGAGCCAGGCAATGCTGAAAGATCATGGTGAATGGCTGAGGGCAGAGGCATAACTAGGGAAAACGGCACCCGGGGCAAGCACTGAAATTGCGCCCCCCCCACCGCCCCCCCAACATACATCTGACTGACACACATGTGTTTTTTCCTCACAACAACCCTGTGAAGTTGGCTTGTATCCCTAACATCAGAATTATGATGCGATGAATGATGATACATCCTACATTACACTTAGGTTTTTCCTCACAACAACCCTGTGAAGTTGGCTTATGTAGATTCAGAAATGGCAAAAACAGGTCCTTCAAACAATGCTTAATTAGCTTATGTAATTCACTGCCACAAGATGATTTCCAGTAGCTTAGATGGCTTCTTTAAAGAGAATAAACTCATGCACCTAACAGCAGCTATTAGCCACACAAGCAAAACAGAACCTCCAAGGTCAAATGCAGTATAACTCTGAAAACTAAATACTGGTAAAAAGCAAGGGAAGGTCACCTTCTTGTCCTGCTTGTGAATGCCCAGAGACATCTGTCTGGCTGCTGTGGGAATCAGAATGCTGGAATGGAAGGACCTTTACACTGACCCAGCAGGGGAATTTTTGTTTACTTTTTTAACACCATTTGAGCTGAGGAATTTGTGAAGTGCTAATCATATGTAAAGACTTAATACTCCTCTTCTAGTTTGCAGTATTAGAAAACACAGATTCACTCACAATACATGGATAATCCCAGGATGTTTTCAGCGATAAATAACATTGTAATTAGAAAACAAACGGTGGTCTTTTGAACAGATCTCCAAAACACCCTCTCTTAAAATACAATCTGCAATTTATTACGTTTATTTCCAACAATCCCACTCTCCCTCTCCCAGAGCAAGCATACTAGCTTAGCGCATAAAATCTCAAACTGAAAACCAGAACTAAGTGAAAGGAAGGAGTAGAGAGAGAGATTCCTCCACATACACTTCTTGTCTTATGCCATTGCCAACTCAAAAAGCATGTTTACTCTCCCTCCCCGAGGGAGTCTTTGTGTGCCAACTCAGACTGAGAGCGAAAGAGAAAGCAAAAAGCCTTACCTCGGCAGCTGCCCAGCCCTACAAAGCAGACTTCCTTAAACAAGCCAGAAAGGTGCAGCAGCTTTTTAGCCACTATTGACACAGGAGGCTCAGCTGCCGAATGTGCCGGCCGGGGTGTCCTCTGCTGCCTGCTGCAGCCCCAGCCCAACGACGCAAAGTCGCGCGGCTCTCCTCCTCCGCTCCACTGCCACGTGCAGCCTGAGCCGGCTGCAAAGTTACGAGCTGGGAGAGGAGAACCACTCAGGGAGGGGCACAAAAGGGGGGAGGTTTGTTCTTTTAAACCAGGCAAACGGAAGGAAAGGCTGGAGTCCCAGCGGCGCTCACTCCCCGGGCTTTACCCCACTGCAGCAGCAGCAGCAGCAGCAGCCGCCCCACGTAGGAGTTGCTGAGCACCCTGAAGGAAACCCGGGGATGGGACGGGGACGCGGCTACCTGACTCTCTCCCACTCCCCACCCCACCCCAACCCCCGCTACTCGCGCTGGCCTCCGCCGAATTCAGTTCTCTCCTTACCCGACTGACTGAGCGAAGAAGGCAGGAACACAAAACAGGGCACCCTAGCCCCGGCACGAGGAGGAGGAAGAGAGGGAGGCTGCTGCCGCTGGCGGCTCTGGAGCCTCCTCCGGCGCGAGGGACAGCAAGAGCCGTGGCCACCCCATCCCCTCGAACCCGCCCCTCTCTGTGTGTGTTTCCCTCACGCTGGCTCTTGGACTGGCCCAGCGCCGTCACCACTGCCAGCCGCGCACACTCCTCACCACCACTCGCCCAGCCCCGCCTAGCACGCTGCAGCTGCCCAGCCTGCCTCCTCTCAAAGCCTCGTCTCCCCATTGGTTAGCTTTGCCCACCCGGGGCGCGGCTATGCTAACCAGGGCGCAGCAGGTCATATGGACTAGGGAGGGAGGCTGGCTGGAAAGACTTCTTCAGTAAGAGAGAGCGTTTTTAGGCAGCTTGGTTTTGGTTTGCGTTCGCAGCCGCCGCCCGCTGGGCTTCTCTAGAGGCAGGCGGCTAGTGGTGCGGTTGGCTGCAGCCTGCTGCTCGGTCGCTCTGAGTGGCGGCGGCGGCAATTCAAACAACAATTTAAAAAATTCCGGTAAATTTTCGGGGATTGGCAGGGGCACTTTTTGGCGCCCCCCCACGTGACTCCAGGGAGTGGCGCCTGGGGCACGTGCCCCCCCTGCCCCCCCTATCGTTACGCCTATGGCTGAGGGTGATTGCTAGTTGTCTTGATGTCTTTAAAAATGTTGCTATGCAGATTTTTGAACAAGCCATGGGAGTTACTGAATACCAGAAGAAAGTCCTGAAACACTGTAATGATTTGTTTGAGGCCTTCAAGTTTCAGAAATTAATTAAAAATGAGTACATGTATTCCTGTACCACCACACATTGGGGGAAGGGGGACATGAACACTTGTAGGGGCCAAAAGCCATCCTCTGCTGCTAATTCTTTAGAAACCCCATCCACACCATCTGCTAATGACCCTACAGAGATGTCTCAATCAAACCCATCTGTTACTCCATGGGGTGCTGATGAACAGTTGGTTACCCGTCATGGTCCATCTACAGAGGCACTTTTCCTTTGTTGAATCCTGCTATGGGTTCTCAGTCAGATACCTCTACAGAATCTCACACTAATATGGTGTCATGTGTATACCCAGACCCCCCATATTCAAGAGGAGGGGGGTATCTGCTTTAACAGTGTCCCCGCTGTGTGGGCACTATATCTCAACCAGTCCCACTTCCCATTCTGCAGGAAGATCCCGAGGCCTTGCTAATTGGGTAGTAAAGGTCGATCTAGTGTTCTTTCTAGCATTACAGGAGAGGGTAATGTACGGTAAAATAGCTTCCTTATGTATTTACTAAGAAGTTCCACTGAGGACAATTGGACACTCCCAAATATTTTTACAATTGGCTCTGCCTCTTGCTACCCCTGGCTTCACCCATCACCTGCCCTGCTTAGCACCCAGCCTAGACTCTGGAACTGCCAGGTGCCACTGAGTAATGTACGGTATTTTTAAGCCCGTTATAATAACAGGGGCTAGCTCGCCTCGCCCTTTAAGCGTTCTTCCTTTCTATTGCCCTATTTTTTTTGTCCGTCTCTCTTCCTTTCTCTCCTTTCCTTCCTTTTCTTGTTCTCCTTTTCCTTCTATCTTTTTATTTGTTTGTTTGTTTTTTATATGTTTTATTTTCTTCGTTATCTTTTTCTCTCTTCTTTCTATAAGGGGTGTGTTCTTTGGGGGTTTTTGTGTGTGTGTGTGTGTTCCTTTTTCTCTTTTTCTATCTTTTGTTTTTTCCCCTTTGTTCTTCACTTTTATCTCTCTTATTTTCCCTTCTTCTCTCTTTATTTTGTTTTTTTCTTTCCCATCTCTCTCTTCTCTCTTTTTCCTTCTTTATTTCTTTTCTTTTCTCTATTCTTCTGTCTCCCTCCCTCATTCCTTGTTTTGTCTTTTGCTGTCTGTCTATTTTTTTGTCTGTCTCTCTCTCTCTCTTTCTCTTTCTTTCTGTCTTTGTTTTGCACACCCATTGGGAAAAATGAGAGTACCATCACAATTAGAATTATGTTTTGCTTAGTGGCCCCAGAGTGGTTGCACTTTGGAGTGGCTTGCAAGCAGTACATGCACATCTCAGAGCTATGGATCTCTGCACAGTATGCAAAGTAGTATTGGAAAGTTCTATAATTTTGAGCAATTACAGTCATCTTCACAAATAGTAAATAATTAAGCAGAGCATTAATATAATATATCTGGAATATAATGTATTCCACATGCCATTAGAGTAGATAACCTTGCTATTTCTTCCTCAGCACATTTGAGACAAAGAGGGACAAACAGAAATGATTAAACAAAAGTCAATGGATCCTTACACTGGGGTGCTACAGAAATCAAGTAGTCAATGTAGTCATTACCACAGGAAAAGATTCAAGCAGTGTTTGATTTCTAAAATGAGACACACAAACTTGTTTGCAAGCTCTGTCCCCCAACCCCAGATCCAATATCCTGTCTTTCCAAGCTTGAGGCCAACTTCACACTGAGCCTTAAAGGTCTAAGTTTTTTTAAAAAAATGTTGGCAACCATAATGGTACACACCTTTTTGGAAAAGAGCCTGGTTTTAGGGAAATGAGATAGCTAGCAATAGTGTGAGCAGCAATACATTTCTTGTTCTGCCTGTGGAGAAGTGCGCTCTACTAACCCCGAGGGTTTAAATAAATAAATAAATAAATAATCCCAAAGTAGGAAGGGGGCGCTTAAAGCCTGCGGAAGGAATGTGTCCCTTACACAAAGGAAATCGCAATACAGTTAAAAACCCAGGTGTCCGTCTATTTCCCGGTGCTTTCTGAGGTAAAAACTAAAGGTAGCTCGTGCAAGGAAAGGCTCGCCCGGGCAGCTGTGACAGCGTTCAAGAGCATTTCTTTGCCACAGATGAACTTGCGGTTTGCGTCCTGCACTCCCGCTTTCTCTTTGGGGGATTGGTGGAGTTGCCAAAGCAGCAAGTCCCGTGACATCAGCCAAGGGGACTGTTTAGCTCGTGCTGAAATATTCATTACTTGGTAATGAGACCCTCGATGCTGCTGCTGCTGCTGCTGCTGCTGTTTCCTCCTCTGGCACGCGCCAAGCGACCAGCCACCGCATTACATACTTGTTCCGTCTCCCTCCAACAGGCGCAGGAGCGCGCGCTTTAGGAGCCCCCCTCCCCGCACACCTTGAGAGAGCTTCCCCGCGCAGCCGTCGCTCAGGAGGGGAGGCGCCCAAAGTTGTCTGGCTTCTGAAGAGGAGCCATCAGGACTCCTCCGGGGCACGAGGGGTTGGGAAGGCAACACTCTGCTTCGGGCTCCTCAGGCGAGGAGGCACCGAGGAGGGCGGCTGGATTATTGACGGCGGGCCATGGCAGCATCGGCGCTGGGTTGCCAGGGGTGGCGAATGAGGGACAGGAGAAGGTGAAGGAGCTACGCTTTCAGTCCCCGAGACTTTGAGACTCTTTCTGACTCTCGATGCCGTTCCTGGCCAAGCACTCCCTTCCCAAGATTCTTCCTTTGCTAGCTCCGTGGCCGCCCTTGTCAGCTCCCTCCCCATGGCCGCCCTTGTCAGCTCCGCGGCGCGGCAAGGAACTGCCGCCTGCGGGTGGTCTGCAGCCTCCGCCGCCTCTGCCTCCCAGCGGCTGCCGCAGCCGCATCTGTCCTCCCTGTGGCCGCCTTTGTTAACCCTGCGGCCAGGAAGAGTCACAAACATGGCCGCCTGGTGCCTGTCTCCGTTTCTGCCTCGGCTGTTCTGTGCATGCGCTCTGTGCATGCCCAGAACGGCCGAGGGAGGCACGAACACACGCCTTGGTGTCCACGGACGGACACCAAGGCTTTTATTAGAGAGGATGATAACACTTTTATTCTGTAGTCCTTCTTGAGGAAGCCTTGGTGAAAAACACTGAATATCCGGACAGTTTTTAAGGACTTATTAGTGAAAGGAATATTATCACAAGCTCCAGATAACAGAATGGACTATTATTACAACACATTTCTTTATGTCAAGGACCTCCAAGTGAAAGAATTATTATTCTTACAAGCTTTGGATAACAGAATGGACAATCATTACAGCAAGCGCATTTCTCTTTGCCAACAACTCTGGGAAATAGTGAACTTGTTTTGGTGTTCTGTTGCAAAATCACAGTCCTTCATATTGATTTAGTAAGATTGGTATATTTTTACCATCTTCATTACTCTTTGCTCTGGGCTACATTGGATATTTTCTAATGTTCCTTTGAAATATGTATGTTTATTTAAATAATTTAAAGTATTATTTAAATAATTTAAGACACATATATATAAAAGTATTATTATTTAATCTTTGAATTTGCATGTTTATAATAATTGCTGTCTGCACACAGTTTGTTGCTGGTTTTGGTTTGTTCTTTACACGTGTGGCCCTTTTGTTATATGTTCCACAGTTTGGAAACCAGGCAAGTCCAAAATATTCAAGTAGCTGCACCTCTCTTTATAGTCCTTAATTATTCCAGTTTTTGTTTGTTTTGTTTTGTTTGCTGTTGGTTGGTTATTTTGTTTTTTTAAACTTTGGTGACTGATAGGAGTACTGAAAGGAGAGATCTTCAGCATAAATTCTCTGTCAGGTCTATGATCTATATGGCTAAATTTTACAAAACTGATAAAGTAAATGTTGCATAGAATTGCAGCTGGGATTGATAGAAATTAATCCAGATTTTTAAATTTTAATTGGATTTTTTCCCCTAAACCAATTTTTTTTTAAGAACATAGGCCAAACATATCACCATCATGAGTGTTAATCATAACTCCTAACTATATTCTGTGAACTTGGTGGTACATTCACACATTATGTTCAACAATTGTACAATGAGTGCACATTGTGGACACAATGAGTGTCCACACAAATCTGTGCACAGGTACAGTCATTTGAATGTTACACAGGCACAGCATTATACTTCCAATGTGTACTGTGCATTTGAAGGGCCCTGTATCCCGGTTTGAATTTTAAAATGAACCCAGGTACAGTAATTCACAGCAACATGTGTACACTTCCACAGAATAATGTCTGAATTGGGATAAAGAAGGCCAAGGAATGACTAGAGGATTTGAGGAGGATGGAATAGATCTCTGCAAGGAACAGGAACATAGAAGAAACCTTTTCCAAGTGTATCCTCCATTTTAGAAGGGAAACACCTATCATGGCTGCATGCATAAAAGAGACCTCACTTGGGAATATTTTAATGAAGTTTCTGTGCATGTGGGTAAGTCCGGCATGTATGCAAAAATGCAAACACTGTAACAAAGAAATGCAAGGTCTGGTTGCCAGAATGAAACAGCATTATGATCTCTGAATATGTATTACATCTCTGAATACGTATTAAGGTTATATTAGATTAGATAACAAGAATGTACTTTTACTAGAAAATGTTGATTAAATAGAATCTTCTTGACTAGTGATCTAAATTGTAATTTAAATCATTAAAATTGAGTTCTGTGAAGTGATTTAAAGCATAGCAGCCCTGATTGCAACCATTCTATACAGTTTCCAAGTCAAAGCCTTAATGAACTGGTGGGGGCTTACTCCCACGTAACTGTTGTGTGCATAGGCTTGCAACCTAAGGATATATCCCAGAAATGTTTATCTTGTGAGACAGAGAGAGAAAAGTCTTGCTTTTAAAAAAGTGTGCATGTGCATATTTGTGAGAAGAAAGGAAATTAGTGAGCTTTGGTGGGAAATTCTCAAGCCGGGTCTCATAATCAGTGAGACCCGGTTTGGGGAGCTCAGCGGGGAGAGCAGGCTAAGCCCGCTCTCCCCACAGACAATCAGGGCAGGAGCCCTGGGTGGCCAGATCGGCTGCCCCCACGATTGCCGGCTCCGTGATGGAGCCGGCGGGGGCTGGGGAGTTCGGGGGCTGCACAGCCCCCGGAAGCTCCAGTATGCCCTGAGTGAGTGCGTAGGGCATACTGGGAAGACCCCCGAGCCGGGAGGCTGCTTTTCAGCCTCCCACCGGGGGTCTACTCATGAATAACCATGGCACGGAGCCACGCCATGGCTACTCACGATAAAAAAGCCTGGGTTTGCAGAGCGCTCACTCCACAAACCCGGTTTTAGGGGCGGGCTACTTGAGCGGGTGACCCGCTGAAGAACCACCGGGCTCGCAGCCGAGCTCGGTGGTTCTCACGATTGTAGAAAATCGGGCTAGTGGAGGCTAGCCCGATTTTCTACAATTGTGTGAATAGCCTCCTCATCTTCAGAACTTGTGCTAATAGAATGCTTTCTTGGGCTTGGTTTTACAGCTGTCAGTGGTACAAGCTGGCTCCAATGATCTCTCTGGGGACACCATGATCACACAAACAGTGAGTCTGCAAAACCAAGATGGTTCAGAGAGATACAGGCTATTCACCTGACCCTTGCATTTATTTTGCCAGAGTTTGTGTTCCTTTCTGTTCTCTTCATTTGGGCAGGCCTTCTACTTTCTGAAGGAAGTCTTCTTCCTTTCTAAAGCTTCCTTGACTTTATTTGTTAGCGATGCTGGCAAAGTGGTAGGGACTTGTTCATAGGCCTTGGGTGGTAGGTTTTGTTCACAGAGGAGACACTTCACCCCGTTTTGGCCAATAAAGTTACACAAAATGGCTGCTGACCCATTATCACATCTGTGCGATTGGGCCTTTCTGGGCTCTGAAACCTTTTCCTATTGGTCCAGGGTGGAGTGCTGTGTTCATAGAGGGGTCACGTGCCCACCTTTGGGGCATGCCCAGGCATATTCTGGGGTAGGAGCGGAGGGTGAGGAGCCAAACTTCTAGGGGTAAAGTCGTACCCCTAGTTCTGACCCTTTCTGGTCATGTAGGGGTCTCCTCTGACCATTTTCTGTGATGTAAGCCCCTCCTTTGGTTATTTCCAGTGACATAAGCGAATTTTGACAGCTCCCATGATGTCAGCACCCCACATTGGCACCATGATTTCATTCCTCAGCCATGTGCTTCTGTTTGTAAACAAAAGCACATGGAGTTTGACAGCAGGTGGGTACCTAGACTACTGGCGCTCTAGGCACCAACACATGATCCTGACAGCTGGGTTAAGGGTGCATTTGCTTAATCTCAGCTAAGACCAAAGCTTTGGCACTTAGTTTGGCACTGCAGGGCCACTACAATTGTTATGGATCCCGGTGGTTCTCATGGGCAGCCAAGTACAGACTTGGCTGCTTGTGAGAACAGCCTCATGGTTACTTTCATGGTTTCATTTGGTTTGGGGCTTTATATATTTCTCTCTCACACACACATAACACTCCTCCGTGGTTAACCACTTTAAATGATAGAACAAATAAGATTTCCTAAGAACTAATCTGCCTACTTTCCTTTCACTATAATCTAAATTGAGAAATTACCATCTTTGCAAGTTAGCCTATTTGCATGTGCACACTTCTGATGTCTTGAATTGGGGTGGATGACATTTTCACAAACTATGCTGGTGAGGTGTCCCGACAACTGTGCCAAATTTGGTTCAGATTGGTTCAGGCACTGCAAAGTTGATAGGGATGGGGACACATACACCTTGATGATTTCATAAAAGCTTGTTTTCCTTCAGGAAAGTAGGCTAAAAAAAAAAAAAGACAATATCAGATAACTATTCAACTCACAAAGAAAGTTAAGGAATGCAAGTTAAGTTTCTCTCCCAGCTAGAACAGGGCTGTACAACTTCTGCCCTCCAGTTGTTGTTGGTCTAGAACTCGCATCATTCTTGGCCACTGGCCACTGTGGTTGGAGATAGTGGAAGCTATAGTCCACAAGCAAGGGCCGAAGCTGTGCCACCCTGATCTAGAATGTAGAGGGCATTCTATGAACCTCAGGTTGCCTGTTCTCCAATCCGCACCAAACATCTCCCAAGGAAATGGAAGTTCCGTATTCAGAATCATGCATTGCTTGCATTTTTTAGGGTTTATATAATTTGGATTTTTCTGCTGCTGCAAAAAATTGGGTGTAGGAAGGATGCAAGGATGGAAGAGAGAATGCCTTAGGGAAGAAAGGTTAGGTGAGAAAGCAGTTGAAGTTCACATATTATTTTGTAGAGCACAAGTATGCTTCTGCACTCCTTCCTAATGTGATCATATCCTCTGGCCACATGCCTACCACTACTTTGTAGCAAAAGGGGAAAGGGATGGGTGCTTTTTTGATTGCAAGGGCTGCACAACTCTGGCTCTCTGCAGATGTTGCGCTACAACTCCCATCATCACCAACTACTGACCACTATGGCGGGGGATGATGGGAGTTGTAGTCCAAAAACAGCTGAAGGGCCAAAGTTGTGCAGCCCTACTCTAGACAATACTGATCAAGATGGACTGATGATGTGACTGAGTACAAGGCAGGTACTTATTTTCACTGCTCCCCCATGCATTTGCTGCTGTAAATCAACTCTCTAGGCATATTTATTTAGTCTTTCACAGTAAATGACCTAAACTTCCCCTGCTAACTAGGCAAAGAGGCATCTTTTTAACATGGTGATTCTCTTTATTTAGCAGGGGGAGAGTAACTGGCCCTATCCACCCCCACCCCCAGCACAGTACCTCCAGTGACTGTTGCTGGTGTCTGTCTTATGTTTCTTTGTAGACTGTGAGCCCTCTGGGGACAGGGAGCCATCTTATTTATTTGTTATTTCTCTGTGTAAACTGCCCTGAGCCATTTTTGGAAGGGCACTATAGAAATAGAATAAATAACAACAACAGCAACAACAACAACTAGATTACAAACTACTGGCTGATCCCACACAGAGCATCTGTGAGGTAGTAAACTCCTCCCAAGCCTTCTGCCCCAGTCTTCCCTGCCCTCTCCCCACCTTCTGCCCCAGTCTCCAGTCCCCGGCGCCCACCAGCTTCTCCCCTGCTCCCCGCCAGGCAGCTTCTCCGCCCCACCCACTCCCAGGCCACAGTTTCTGGCTAGCTTTCCAGTCTCTCCACCGCTTCCTCCCCTTCTACCCTAGTCCATTCCCCGTTCCTGCTTTCCAGGCTCTCTGCTGCTTCCCCCCACCCACTGTTCCTTCCCCTCTTGCCGGCACCTCCTCTCCTGTCTTCTTGCCACAGCCAGGCCAACCCGCCACTGCCTCCTGCCCCCTGCGGCCAGGCCAGGCTGGGTCGCCATCTCCTCCTCCTTACCCAGGTGTGCCAGGCCGTCCCGCCATTGCTGCCTCCTCCTCCCAGCAGCTGGCCCAGGCTGCCTTGCATCCCACCACCACCGCCCGCCACCATTTTTCTTCGCACAACTACCAGAGCTCTCCGGGAACTCTTACAGCATGTCGTGAGAGTTTCGCCGTGAAGACACACATCCCCACAGTCCAGCCAAGTGAAATAATAATAATAATAATAATAATAATAATAATAATAATAATAATATCTAATAATAACAATTATATAATAACACCAGAATTAATAAGTGAAAGAGCAAGGAAAATTAAAAATTGGACTGCTCCAGGCGACAATGAACTGCATGGCTTTTGGCTTAAACACCTAACAAGCCTTCATAAACAACTATCAAAACAGTTCAATCACGTTTTGCAAGGAGGTGATATTGAACAATGGCTAACAACTGGGAAAACTTATCTCATCATGAAAGACCCAGCAAAAGGTGCAGTTCCAAGTAATTATAGACCGATCACCTGTCTGCCAACCATGTTCAAATTATTAACTGGAATAATAGCAGATGAAGTGATGCAACACTTATTAACTAACAAACAGCTTCCAGTTAAACAGAAAGGAAATTGCCCGAACACCAGAGGCACAAAAGACCAGCTGCTGATTGACAAAATGATTTTAGAAAATTGCAAGAGAAGAAAAACCAATCTAAGTGTTGCATGGATTGACTAGAAGAAAGCCTTCAATTCATTGCCTCACACATGGATACTAAAATGTTTAGAAACAACTGGTGTCAGCAAAAACATTCAGATATTTATTTAAAAAGCAATGAGCATGTGGAGTACACTGTTAACAATCAATGGCGAGACACTTGGATAGGTTAGCATTAGAAGAGGCATTTTCCAAGGGGACTCACTATACCCTCTGTTGTTTGTAATCACCATGACCCCACTTTCACAAATACTAAACGGAACAGGCCTCAGATACCAAACATCTAAAATATCAAGTCAAATCAACCATCTGCTGTACATGGATGATCTGAAGTTGTATGGAAAGTCCCAGTCAGAAATAGACATAGCAATACCAGGGGATAGCAGAATAGAAGAAAAAGAAATAGAAAAAATCACCAAATACAAAGATCTACAAATTGAAATTGAAAGGCTGTGGCAGAAAAAGACCAAAATAATCCCAGTGGTAATTGGCGCCCTGGGTGCAGTTCCAAAAGACCTTGAAGAGCACCTCAACACCATAGGGGCCACAGAAATCACCATCAGCCAATTACAAAAAGCTGCTTTACTGGGAACAGCCTATATTCTGCGACAATATCTATAACAACAGCAACAACATTGACAATGAAATTAAGCCATCGCACGTCCTTGGGAAGGACTCGATGCCTGGATAAAACAAACCAGTCAATAACAACTGTCTGACTGTGTAAACAAGGAATAATAATAGTTATTTCTTGCAAACTGACTCACTGTGTAGCTGCTAATCCAGTCATCTTCACACGGGTGGGAGAAATAAACCACTCCTCTAATCCTTCCGCTCCACCAGGAGATTTATTCAATTCATTTCATTTCTAAAACACCCCATCCAAAGGCTTAGATGGTTGTTTTAAAGCAGCAGACTCAGGACATACTCTGGATCTGGTTTTTGCCAACCTGGGAATAAATGATCTGGAGCTGGGGGAGTTTGAGATAACTCCCTTGCATTGGACAGATCATCATCTGGTGAGGTTTAGTTTGACTGCTCCGTCTGCCCTCTGTAAGGGTGGTGGACCGATTAGAATGGTCCGGCCCAGGGGCATAGCTAGGGGAGAGGGGGCCCGTGTTCATCCCTCTCTCTGGTGGATCCCCAGAGTGCGGGAGATAATGAAGAAAATAGGGAGGGGTGGAGCTGGAGGGCCCTCAAGAGCTGGGGGCCCATGTTCTTTGAACCCTTTCGCTCAATTATAGCTAAGCCCCTGGTCTGCCCCTGGAGGCTTATGGGTCCGCTTGGTTTCCAGACGGCCCTCAGGGAGTTTCCAGTGTCTAGAGCTGGTGACTCTGTCGAGGCCCTGGTGGATCTCTGGAATGGAAACACAGCCTGGGCTGTTGACACGGTTGCTCCTAAACGCTCCCTCCAGCTTGGTGGAGCCAGTTCTGCTCATTAGTTTTCCTCAGAGCTTAGGGCAATGAAACAACTCGGGTGATGGCTGGAACAACACTGGAGGAAGAGTCGTAACTAATCCAACCAAACACAGGCTAGAGCCCATTTTTGGGACTACTCCGTGCTGGGGGTGGCGGCGAAGAAATGCTTTTTCTCCACTTCCATTGCATCTGCTCAGTGCAGACCAGCGGAGCTGTTTCGTGTAGCAAAGATATTGCTCCACACATTCTCCCCACCCACCCCCACCCCAGGTAATGGGGAAGGATTCATCTTCAACCCGTTGTGAACAGTTTGCATGTCATTTTGCAGATAAATCAGGATTATCTGGACCGTTTTCAATCTGGCTTCTGCCCCGGATATGGGACTGAAACTGCCTTGATCGCTCTAGTGGATGACCTACTCCGGAACTAGACAGGGGGAGTTGGTTCTGCTGGACCTCTCAGCTGTGTTCGATACCATCGACCATGGTATCCTTCTGGACCGCCTCTCAAGTTTGGGAATCAGAGGTACTGCTTTGGAGTGGCTCTGGTCCTTTCTTGGGGGGAGGGTCCAGCAAGTGGTGCTGGGGGACTATTGCTCGGCTTCGTGGCCATTGGCTTGTGGGGTCCCACAGGATTCAGTTTTGTCCCCCATGCTGTTTAACATCTACATGAAACCACTGGGAGAGATCATCTGGGGACTTGGACTGAGTTGTCAGCAATATGCAGATGACACTCAGCTCTATCTCTCCTTGTCACCTGATCCTAGGGAGGCGGTGGATATCCTGAATTGGAGGCTGGAGGCCATGATGGGTTGGATGTGGACTAATAAACTGAGACTGAATCTGGACAAGACAGAGGTAATGTTGGTCAGTAGGAGAGCCAATCGGGATGAGGAGATTTTGCCGGTTCTAGATGGGGTTGCACTCCCCTAGAAGAAGCAAGTACGCAGCTAGGGGGTATTACTGAACCCGGCTCTGCTTTTTGGAAGCTCAGGTGGAGGCAGTGGCCAGGGTTGCCTTTGCATGGCTTCGTCTAGTGCGCCAGCTGCATTCCTTTCTCGAAAAGGCAGATCTGGCTACAGTTACCCATGCATTAGTCACGTCACGGCTGGATTACTGTAATGCATTCTACATGGCGCTGCCCTTGAAGAATATCCAGAAACTGCAGCTAGTGCAAAATTTGGCAGCTAGGATTTTATCTGGAACTGCCCGTTGGGATCACATCACACCCATTTTGAAAGAGCTGCACTAGGTACCAGTTTGTTTCCAGGTCCAATTCAAGGTGCTGGTTTTGACCTTTAAAGCACTTAACGGTTTGGGCCCAGGATACCTGAGTGACTGCCTGCTCCCAAGGGTTTCTGCCCGCTTGATGAGGTCATCTGAGGGGCCTCTGCTCTGGGTGCTGACAATAAGGGAGGCTTGGTTGTGCACGCGGGACAGGGCCTTCTCTGTTGCTGCCCCCAGACTCTGGAATGCTCTCCTGGTGGCTATTTGCTCCTCAGTCTCCATCACAGTTTTTAGAAAGCATGTTAAATCTTGGCTTTTTACCCAGGCTTTTATAGGATTGTCTCTACTGCTGCTTCTTTGTATTTTGTACAGTTCTTATGCTTGTATTTTAAATCTGTTTAGTCAGATTTGTTTTATATTTTAGCTTAACATTTTAATTGTGTCATTTTTATAGTCCTGTTTTTAATTTTTGTGTGAACTGCCTTGGGATTGTTTTAATGAAAACAATCCTCATAGGGAATGATGAGGATCCTCAGTTTCCTCATAGAGAATAATGAGGATTCCAGCAAATGTATTGCTTCACATTGGGGGGAAAGGGGTGGCCTAGAGCAGAGTGTGGTGGGTGGGAGTGCCCAAGGGAGGCAAAGAAGCTACCAGAATCATTTGAAAAGAATTGGGCAAAGGGCTGATTTTTAAGTGATTTTTAAAATTTACGCGTCTTTAAGGTTTTTCTCTATAGGGAAAGAGGGAGTTTTCAGCAGCCCCATAACTGCACTTGGGGGGTGCTGGGGTGGCCCAGAGTGAGTGGTGGTGTAGTGCACAAAGGATGCCAACCACCCCCATTGGTTGCTAACCCATGGGGTACAGGGTTCTGTTGTTTCTGAGGTGTTCTGAGTGCAGATTCTCTGGTAGCAAATGAGAGTGGATTCATGGTTTGTCATTGAAAATTTCATATTCTTCCCTATGGAGAAAAACCTTAAACACGCGTATCATCATACGCATGTCTGATTATACGCGTGTCCGATTGCTTTGGGGATTGGATGGTAGGCACTCATGGGTGCCAGCTACCATTCCACCCACTTTTGGAGGTTCAAACTGGTTCAAAACAGTTAGAATTTGAACCAAACCGGAATGGGTTCAACCAGAACCAAAACTGAACCTCCCTCTTCCAGTTTGAACCTGGTTCGAATTTGAACCAAACTGGGCAACCCGGTTTCGTGCACATCCCTAGAACAGAGTCTACCCCAAGCATGTACATTTGCTCATGTTTCTGCCTACTCCCCAGCAAAGAAGATAACAATACCTGCTCCCTTCTTTTCAGCATGGCTTTGGTCAGGCGGTCCATCACGTTGGAGATTATTCTGGTCTGTCACAACTTCTTCTGGAATTTCGATGTCATCCATTGCTATCTGAATGTGTTCTCTCATCAGTTATGGAAAAAACTATGCTCCAGAGTCAGGTCCAGCCACAGGCAGAATTCCACTCCGGGGCTTATCTAGAATCAGAAATGAAAGAGTCAAGACACCACAGAAGGGTCAGATGAAGGAGCTCAGTGCACAGGGTGCTTAAGTCAAGAAAAGGCTTCCAGGAAACTAGACACATTACATTATTTCACTGAGGGGCCTGCAGCCAAAATTGTGGCCTACATACGTGTGTACACACAACAGACCGTGAGAGGATATCCTCCCACTATCTATCTATCAATCCTAAACCCCAGTTTTACTCTTTCCCGCTCCCCTCTAGCCCCAAATTCTTCTTCCTAATCTTAGTGACTGTCTAGTGCTAGATACAAGCAGTGGCACACCTAGGTAATTTGTGCACCCAGACCACCCCCGCCGTGAGGCCCCCCCCCCGCCACTGCAAGCCCCCCTGCTGCAACTGCGAATCCCCCCACCGCTGCCACCACATCAAGCCCCCCTCGCCTCTGCCGCCACAAGGCAGAACCATCAATCTTTGCAAGTGTTTTAGCTGCCATGTGAGCAGCCGGGGGATGGGGGGGGTGAGCCTGAGCAGGCCTCCCCCCCCCATGGCAATGGCCAGAGTGGGAGCAGCTGCTGGGCAGACCATCCACCTCAATGACTCTTGAATGGATGGTCAGAATATGCAAACTCGAATCTGATCAGATTTGATTTGAATTGGATTACATTAGATTCAGATTCAGATTGATACAACCAAATTCTAAAGGTTCAGGGAGCACCAAATCAGGGTGCTGAGTAGTCCCTCATGGGTGCCAACTACCTCCTAAATTTCAGGTCAGTGGGGCACTTGGTGGTTCTTTTTAATGATTTTTTTTAGTTTTTACTGATTTTTTATATTTCCGCCATAGGAAATAATGGGGATTTAAAGTTGCCCTATCCCTAACCCTAGCATGGATCCCCAGCTTTAATTAAAAAGAAAGAAAGAAAGAAAGAAAGAAAGAAAGAAAGAAAGAAAGAAAGAAAGAAAGAAAGAAAGAAAGAAATGCTCTAGCCCTTTTAGAAGTGGAGTCATGGAGCAAAATATGTCATCACTGTTTTTGAAGTATTTAGATTCTTTGGTGTCTAATAACTTCTCCTTATAATGAATCCCTATAAGAATTCATCATTACATACCTTCATTTCTTCTCTTCATTTTGACTGTCATTGTACAGTGCCAACTGTCAACTGCCATGTGCCAACTACCCCCACCCCCTATCCATGTGCCATGTGCCAACTACCCCCACCCCCTATCCATTTGCCAACTACCCCCACCCCCACCCCCTATCCGCAAGCCAGTGGGGTACTCAGTTTATTTTTAGAATTTTTTTCAAGTGTTTAGACGCTTTGGTGTCTAATAACCTGTCCTCATAATGAATCTCTATGATGATTCATTACACGCCAAAGAGTCTAAACACCTCAAAAATTCCTAAAATATAAACTGAATAGCCCACTGGCTTGCAGGTTGGTGGGGTGGGGTGGGGGTAGTTGGTACATGGGATGCGACTAACCCTCCGCCCCCTCCACCCGCAATGCAGTGGGGTCAAAATGAACAGAAGAAATGAAGGTGTGTCATGAATCCTCAAAGGGTTAGTTACCCAGAGAGGTTCATCTGGTTGCCACTAGCTCATCTGGTGGCTACACAGGGACAGGCCTTCTCTGTTGCTGCCCCAAATCTCTGGCATGCACTTCCTGCTGAAATTAAGAGCCTCCTTATCTCTGACTTCTAAAAATTCCTTAGAGACTCATTTTTCACTCAAGCTTTTTCATTTGATGGTGGTTTTAAATTTTTCTAAGGTTTTTATTTTTGTTTAAATTTGCTTTATGTTGTTGTAAACTGCACAGAGATAGAAACTTGGGGCAGTCCACACATTTAATAAATAAATAAAATTATAAATAAAACAATAACAGAACCCCTGCTAACTAAGCAAAGAGGCACCTTTTAAAGTGTTGATTCTCTTATATTTCACGGGGGAGAGCAATCTGCCCTATCCAACCCGAGCACAGCATCCCTCCAGTGGCTGTTTCTGATGTCAGCCTTATGTATCTTTTTAGATTGTGAGCCCTCTGGGGACAGGGGAGCATCTTATTTCTGTATTGTTTATTTTTCTATGTAAACCGCTTTGAGAACTTTGGTTGAAAAGCGGTATATAAAAATTCTTAGTAGTAGTTCTTTAATCAGTCTAAGAAATGCTGGTTAAAAAAAAAAGGCGTATGCAAGCCAATCTTTTTTTTTTTTTTTTAAAGAAACAACATACACATAGCTAAGTAATCAGAGGGGGAGATAAAAGCCAACACAATTTAACCCATCAGTCTTAAAGCTCACTTAGCTAGGGTTTGCACTGGCCCTGAACTACCCCACCTTTTCCCTTTTCCTTAAGTGGTATTTAACCTTGGGGAAGGATTGTAGGTCAGTGGTAGAGCCAGGGGCGTAGCTATAATTGAGCAAAAGGGTTCAAAGAACACGGGCCCCCAGTTCCTGAGGGCCCTCCAGCTCCATTCCTCCCCATTATCTCCCTCACTCTGGGGGGCCGCCAGAGAAAGGGATGAACACGGGCCCCCTCTCCCCTAGCTACGCCCCTGGGCAGAGCATCTTTTCCATGCGTAAAAGGCTCCAGTTATCCCTAACATCTCTAGGTAGGGCTGGGGAATGACTTCTGCCTGAAACCTGGACAGCTGTAACTACCAGTCTAAGTAGATAATACTGTGCTAGAGGGGGGCTAATGATTTGACTATATATATGGCAGCTCTCTATGTAATCACCATCTCCCAGGAAGTTTTCCTCATACAGCTGACTCCATTCCTCCTCTCTCTCTCCTGCCTGATGCCAGTGTATCAGAACCACAGCCAAGTTCAAAAAGCCAGGGATTATCTTCCATCTACTGGCACAACCCCCATCCAGGAAACCTGGGACCTCAGTTTGTACTTCTGGACAGATGCATCTCCACTTGTGCACCTGAGCTGTAACAAAAAGAAAATACGTTTATCGAAACAACAAGAAAGGAACTTTAAGAACGGGGTTCTTTTCCAAATACGAACTATGCCACAGTCTATGGAAACCATCCCCAAATTGGAGGTGGACAGCTAAAAAACCTGCGTGTTCAAGTTCTACCCAACTGTCTCCTGAGCTGTTGCTGCTGCCAGTCATCCTATGCTCCTCCTATGACCTCCAAATGGAGAGTATTGTTTCCAACAGGTTGCAGCTGCTGCTCTCCCATACCTGACTTGCCAGTTGGTGATGCCCTGAAGATCTGAAATTCAGCCACCTTCCCCCAATAAGTGATCTCAACAAAGATGTTGTGGAAGAGGGGCTGATGCAGGAGTGGTCACCACTTCAGGAATTCAGCTCAAGCAAGTGAAATGCCAAGACGACAACAGGAATGTCTTTGCCCTTCAGTAGTTTCGACAACATTGCATACACCAATACACTCCTTATCTTTAAGAAAAATAAACGAGAAACACTGCCCCAAACAACCAACAGTACCAGACCTTATAACAAAAGCACAAGCTTTAAACCACAACCAGATCGACTCCTAGAAAATTTTGTAGAGCTACAGAGCACTATTCATATAGTATTCATTGTCAGGGACAAGTGGTGTCAGGAGGATGGTATACAATTTCTTCCTCCATTCATTGGGGAACCCTAACTGCAATGACATAATTCTGACCTTATCAAAACAGTCACTACAGTTCAAAAATAGGGCTCTGCAGGAACGTTTTTCATTTCAGAATTCCATTAAGCCCACATAATCTTTACTCATTTAGTTACTCTTTCTTACGCCCCCCCCCCCCGCCAATTTCCCAGACCAATGCAGAAATTAAAATCCAAGCTGGAGAAGAATGTGAAGAGTCATAATCTGCAGAGATGTTTTTCATCAGAATTCCATTAAGCACACATAAGCTTAACTCATTTAGTTACTCTTTCTCGCCACCCCCCACCCCCAATTTCCCAGACCAATGCGAAATTAAAATCCAAGCTGGAGAAGGATGTGAAGAGTCATAATCCCAGTCTTCTATTAAGGTGAGAATTATGAGCCCACCAAGATTCACATTTCTGATACCAGAAATGCTAATTCAGCAGCGTCACTACCTTAGCCTGTTACTAGCAAATGGGTAAGCTTTTCATTTTCATTTCCTAATTGAAATTGCTCACACAGCGACACTGGAAGGACCCCAGAAGATCTGAATCCCAGGGTGGCTCCAGGACTGGGCTCAGGCAAGACACAGATCAGCTGCAGTTCTACAAACTGGGAAATGGGACTATAAGGCTGTGCTGACTCCATCAAGAAGAGGGGGAAGGGAGGTAAGGGCTGAAGCTGAGCCTCAGATCCTTAGAGGATAACTCCAGAACCCCCCTCCCAGGAGGTAATGCCTGATCCCAAATATGGAAGTTATGGAGGGAAAGACTGCCTTGGAACATAAGCTTTTGATAAGGCAAATGGGGAGCAGAGTAAAAGTGGTCACCATGTAAATTATTATTATTTAGTAAATAGTAAATTATTACTATTTCATAGCTTCAATATCCCATCTATAAAGTGTGAATAACAAGGGCGGCTCCAGGGAAGGGACATGGGTGCAGCCTCTCCCCCCCGCCCCCGCCCAAGTATGGTGCTACCACTAGTGAATAATAAAGGACCTATCTGATCAGGTTATGGTGAGGGCACTGTAATTAAAGTTGTAATTTAAAGATTGCAAATTAAAAGTGCTGCTGTACTAATACTGCAGTAGTATTCATAAATACTACTACTGCAGCAGTAGTTGTAAAAAATGTAAGAGCAGTCATCCTAGGACTAGAGGGGTTTAGCTATTCAGTGGGGAGCTAAAACAGCAAAATATGTTTACAGACGGAGCATCAAGGAGTGGGCAGCATTAATATTTCACACTCATTACATTTTAAAGCATTTGCATTCTAAGGTCTACTAGTCCTCCAAGGAGCTCAGAGCAGTGTACATGGTTCTGTTTATCCTCACAACAAACCTGTGAGGTAGGTTAGGCTGAGAGATACATGACTGGCCCAGAGTCACCCAGTGAGTTTCATGGTTGAATGGGGATTTGAACTCGGGTCTTCCCAGTCCTAGTCCAACACACTAACCACTACACTATGCTTTTGATTGGTTTGCCTAACTCCAAGAGGAAGAGTGTAACCTCTAGCTAGCTTTACCTCTTTCTCTCGCCAGATGTTCCCACACACTTTAACCTTGCTTGTAGGGAAGTTGTTCAAGCCCACTGGTAAAACTTTACAGCATTATTCTATTTGTATGATAGGTGGTGCTCCTTCCAGACAGTGTTTACTTCATCAAAATAAGTATCAACAATCAAACATATTTAAACCTTTAAAATGGACAAGTAATGTTAGAATATGGGAGCAACGGATTAAAATATTAACTAAATGGCATATGACACAAAAGAAGCTGGCAAAGATTAAAAAAAACTCTAATGCTAACTGTTGGAGAGGGTGTATAGAATTAGGCTCTTATAAACATATGTGGTGGGATTGTGTCAGAGTTAATAGATTTTGGCAAGCAGTGGAAAATGAAATAGTAACTACATGTAGAGTTTTGATAACGCTTAATATAGAATTGGGACTACTGCTTTTGTTCACTGGAAATAATATAAAAATGGATAACAATGTTCTGTTAAGGTTTCTTATACTAGCAGCTCAAGCATTAATTGCTTGTAATTGGAAAACTGTTGAAAATCTTAACATCAGTAACTGGTATAAAATAATATGGGAATATATGCTTGAGGAACTCATTTTATTTTGATGTAATAATATGTGACAAAAGCTAAATAGATATGATTTTAAGCAAGTATGGAAAACAGTTATAGATGCAGTGGAGATAAATAGGGTTTATTATAATCCGAGTGAGATCTTGGTTGAAATGGTTAAGAAGGTGATGGATTGAATATGTAAGTATGATTGATATACTAGTTTAACAAAATCTATACCAACTGTACATATTGCAAATGTTTCTTTATCCTGTTGTACCATCCTGTTGTAACATTAATGTATATTTCTAATATTCAATAAACTTATAAAAGTTTAAAAAAACACACAAAACAATCAAACATATTAAATATAGGAACTTAAGTCCCTACAAATATTTTCTTTGATGAAGTAAATACTGTCTGGAAGGCGCACCACCTATCATAAAATTGATCTTATGTTTCTTTTTAGATTGTGAGCCCTTTGGGGACAGGGATCCATCTTATTTATTTGTTATTTCTCTGTGTAAACTGGCCTGAGCCATTTTTGGAAGGGTGTTATAGAAATCGAATGAATGAATGAATGAAGGATGTAAAGTTGTGTGTCTCACTGAATAAACTTCCAAGTAGGAATCGAACCCCTTTCCAAAAAGAAATGATTCTTTGCAATGTATATGCTCCTTTTGAGGTTTCAATCTTTGTGCTTTGCTTCTGCCTTGCTTTAGATTCTGCCTTGTTTTTAATTATACATAAACGTGAAGTGAAAGAAAGTCAAAATCTGGTTTTATAAATATAATAGAATTGTAAAATGCATTTCTTTCCTTTCATGTCTCTTGAGTGTGTATGTTCGAGTGTGCACACGTTTTATTATCTATAGTGGCACATAATAATGCACATATGCACACATTGCCTTGATACTGCTGCCCAGAACAAAACTCATTCTGCTCAGTTTTTAAAAATTAGAGGGGGGCGCCGATTTATAGGTTGCGCGGGGGGGGGGGGCAGAACCCTTAGCACCAGCCCTGCACAGCATTTCTCTCCCAACACCCCTTTTTCCTGGAAATGTCTCAGCCCTAGCCTCCTCCAGCACTCGAGGCTGAGCAACCCAACCGAGCACCAACAAACAGAGGTTGTGGAGATGATCTCGTGGGTCTGGAGAAGCGAACCACGCCAACACCTTTACTGCAGACTGCAAAACACTGCATTTCTTTTTCCAGCGAATAAATCAGTTCTAAGGATAAAGAGTTGCAGTTGCATCAGTATCTAAAGGATACAGAGTTGTGTCTTA
This sequence comes from Hemicordylus capensis, assembly GCF_027244095.1. Lineage (NCBI taxonomy): Eukaryota > Metazoa > Chordata > Lepidosauria > Squamata > Cordylidae > Hemicordylus > Hemicordylus capensis. The sequence continues at coordinate 259,794,423 of NC_069658.1, read as the reverse complement.
GCAAAGAGATAAAGCAGACACGATCCTTGAATCACATCGTGAAAACTGTGCGGGGAATAGGATGGCCACCAACCCACCAGGAGGCCCCATGCGCCTTACAAGCGGGCTCGCCACCCTTTCCAACGCCTGCGCCTCCGGTTACAATCGAGAGACGATCAACTTTTGTGTCTCTCGGACAAGCTATGAACTCGCAGCGCCACTCGGAGACGGAGTAGTAGCCGAAGCTCTCAGCTCAAAATGCAGCCTAGGCTCCGATAATAAGCCTCCCCCGACAGCACCAAAACGGATGCCTCCCTCACCGTCACTTTCTCGGCGCCAGAGAGCCTCCGTGCGCCGTGCCCCCGTGATTCCTTCCCGATCCTTTTTCACTTGCCTGAGCCTGTGCCCTCTCTCTTCGCAGTCCAGACCGCCGGGCCTCTTTAGCAGGGCAATGCCGATGTAATCCCGCCGGAAGCAACAACACTGAGAGTTCGACGGGAGTGGCAGACGGGAGTGTTGAGACAAGATGCTCACATCATTTCCTGCTTTAAGCCAGTGGAACAGTCTGCCTCATGCAGCGGTGGGCCCTAGGGCTGTGCACGGAACCAGGCAGAGGAGGCTAGAAGGCGGGGCTGCTGCTTTAAGGGCAGGGGAGGGTGTACCAACCTACCCCTCCCACCGCTCTTCCCCTGAGGTTCTTAGAAAGTCCATGGGGCAGCAGCATACCTCCCTGCCACCCCATTTGCCCCCTTTACTGGAACTAACTGGAAGTATCTGACAGGCCTGCTGGCATGGGCACACGCACATCATGCCCGCCACATGCATGCGCCCAATGTGTGTACGCCCATGTGTGTCAGATACTTCGAGTTAGTTCCAGTAAAGGGGGCAAATGGGGTGGCAGGGAGGTACGCTGTGGCCCTGATGTACTTTCTAAAAACTGAGCACTGGCGGGCGAAGAGTAGCGGGAGGGGTAAGTGCACCCTCCCCCGCCCTTAAAGCAGCACCCCCACCTTTGATCCGGCAGAACCATCCACCATTCGAACCGGTTTGGAGGCCCATAAAGGTTCCATGCACATTCCTAGTGGGCCCTCCTTCCCCAAAGGTTGAGGAACAGAGGCTGTGACTCATCTGTCTGTCAGAATGCGGTATCAGTTTCCTACACTGAGCAAGGGGTTGGATTAGAAGACCCACCAAGGTTGCTTACAACTGTAAAATTGGAGTTGCAACAGAAACACCATAAAGATGGATCCAAGAATTGCTTTTAATGGCAATAATACTGAAATGCTTGGGAGAATGCTCAGAATAATTTTTAAAGGGAGAACACATAAGGGTGGTGGTGGCGGCGGCGTTACATCCAAATTTATTATCCATGTAAGTGTGTGTGTGTGTGTGTGAGAGAGAGAGAGAGAGAGAGAGAGAGAGAATGAATCTATGGCAGGATCCCAGCTTCTTGTCATGTCATGTGCACAGATGTCTTCCTAGAAATGTACCACACAAATAGCGTAGAAAGATCTGAAACTAAGAATCCAAAACACAACCTGACAGACCCAATAAGACAATTAGAAAAAAGGGCATAAAGAATGAATATGTAAATGTTAACTATATTGAAAATTATGAAGTCATATAAGCTTGGTGATTTTGATGGATCATGTGAGGCAAAAAAGCTAACAATACATGGAATACACTAAACATGCTAATTTCGTATGACTCAATATTAGTCATTCAGAGACATTTAATATTATTGGAGTATCATCATTGACTATTATTGAGTAAAAGGAGTGTTGAGAAATTTGTCAGCTTTAAAATTAGTAGATTATAATGATGGGTGAATATATGGGAAAGTAGAAGGCAAGAGAAGAAGAGGATGACCAACAGCAAGGTGGATGGACTCGATGACGACAGCAATGAATACACCACTAAGCGACCTTAAAGGCCAAGTTGAAGACAGATCATCCTGGAGAGAATCTATCTATGTGGTTGCTAAGAGTTGACACCGATGTGACAGCACTTAATCAATCAATCAATCAATCAATCAATGAAGAAGTTTTCACATCTTCAAATATCTTCAATATGGCTTTGAAGTTCTAGTAAAGATCTGATTGACATTTTTGGGAGATAATCTGAACTCATATGAATGCTTGAAAAAGTAGTTTGAAATAGCTTTATCATGATGTGCTGTCATTCTACTAGTACAGACTACATAGTTCTTTTTGAGTCACTGTTTAGTGTATTCCATGTTTTCTTAGCATTTTTGTTTTGCATTATCCAACAATATTACCATGTTTATATGACTTCATAATTTTCAATACAGTTTATATTTACATATTCATTCTTTATTTCCATTTGAGCCTTCTTTCCATCAGGCTTATGAGATCACCCAGCCAGGGGCGTAACTACAATTAGGCAGGGGGAGGCCGTTGTCTCGGGGCCCTCCGCCTTGGGGGGGGCCCTCAGAGGCTCTCCCGCCTACCTGATCTTCCGCCGCCAGGAGCGTGGACAGGAGCGTGCACAAGAGAGACGCCCCGCCCGAGCCCAGGGAGAAGCGCGGAAGATGGCTTCCTCTTCGGCGGGCTCCTCGTGTGCCTGGCGGGGGGCGGCGGCGGCAGCTCTGCTTCTTCCGCAGCCTGAGCGAGCGCAGCTCTTAACTTAGGTGCCCTTCGCGGGGGTGGTGCACACACACCCTGCGGGCTGCCGGCACTTGCTTGCCCCCTCCCACACAAAGCGGCAACCCGGGGCTGTGACTCCTTGCCGGGGCAGGGGGCAGTAAAAGAAAGTCACCCGGACTCTTCTCAGCCGCGACTTCTTGTTCCGCCCTCCCGGGGTCCACAGGAAGAACACGCGGCACTTGGGTCTCTCCTTCTCGCGCTACCGTAACGGCAGGAAACACAACGAGAATCCGCCGGAGCCCGGATATCTCGGGAGACTTAACTAGCCAGGGACGTCTCTGCAGGGAGGCATGTTTGTTGTGGCAGACACAGACAGAGGTTTTGCAGGGGCGTGAATGTAAAGAGGCTGGCTGCTGTCGGTGTAGGGTTTTTTGGGTGTTTTTTTTTTTTTTAAACAAACTATTATATCTTTCGGGAATTATTTTTTTTGCCATAAAAGTAGTTTAAAGGGAACACTGGGGTGCGGGACTGCTTGGGGAGATGTTTTTAGCTCCTGCCCCCACTAATAGGGTTAGCGACCATCGTCCCTTATTAGCAGGGACGTCCCTTATTTCATCCCAAAATTGTCTATCCCTTATGAGATGCCGTTTGTCCCTTATTTTCAATTAATGGGAGGAATTTATAGCTCAGATCACACCAGTTATTTTTTTACTTATGGTGAGATAAAGCTGGTTATCATGAACACCAGTTTTATCTCATTATAAGTAAAAATGAACTGCTGCTCCATTTCCCTTGGGGGCCCATTTAAGAATCTTGTCTCAGGGCCCACTCTAACCTAGTTACGCCCCTGCACCCAGCATTCTGTCTGTGCCTCTGTCCATGTGTGTGTCCCCACCCCCACCCTGCCACCCATCAACTTTGCAACGCCTGGATGAACATGAACCAAATCAGGTGCAGTTTTATGGACACACAGGGACACCTGAACGGTGTAGTCTGTAATCATGTCATCCACCCCAATTCAAGATGGCGGATGTGTAAACTTTTGAGGAGCAAGTGGGCTAACTTGTGAACCGCTTAACCGATTTGAACCAAAATTGCTGCAGCTGTAGGGACACATAGGGACACCTTCATGGTATAGTTTTTGATAATGTCATCCACCCCAATTCAAAATGGTAGACATGTAAACTTTTGAGGTGCAAGTGCACTAACTTGTGAACGGCTTAACCTGTTTGAACCAAATTTGGCACAGTTGTAGGGAACACCTCAACAGTGTAGTTTAGGAACATAAGAACAGCTCTGATAGCCCAGCACAGAACAGAACAGTCCATCTAGTCCAGCATCCTGTTTCACACAGTGGCCCACCAGATGCTGCTGGAAGCCTATAAGCAGGAGCTGAGGGCATGTCCTCTCTCCAGCTGTTAATCCTCTGCAACTGGTACTCAGAGGCATCCTGCCTTTGAGGCTGGAGGTTGCCAATAGCCCTCCAACTAGTAGCCGTTGATAGACCTCTCCTACATGAAGTTATCCAAACCCCTCTTAAAGCCATGCCGGTTGTTGGCTGTCATCACATCTTGTGGCAGAGAAGTTCACAAGTTGATTATGCTTTGTGTGAAAAAGTACCTCCATCTGTCGGTCCTAAATTTCATGGCAATCAATTTCATGGGATGACCCCTGGTTCTAGTATTATTTGAGAGGGAGAAGAATTTCTCTCTATCTACTTTTTCCACTCCATGCATGACCTCTATCATGTCTCCCCGCAGTCATCTTTTTTCTAAACTAAAACGCCCCAGGTGTTGTAGCCTTGCCTCATAAGAAAGGTGCTCTAGGCCCCTGATCATCTTGGTTGCCCTCTTCTGCACCTTTCCCAGTTCTACAATGTCTTTTAAAAAATGTGGTGACCAGAATTGTACACAGTACTCCCAAGTGTGGCCACACCATAGTTTTGTATCAGCACATTATAATATTAGCAGTTTTATTTTCAGTCCCCTTCCTAATGATCCCTAGCATGGAATTGGCCTTTTCCACAACTGCTGCACATTGAGTCAACACTTTCAACAAGCTGTCCACCATGACCCCAAGATCTGTCTCCTGGTCAGTCACCAACAGTTCAGATCCTATCAATGTATACTTGAAGTTGGGGTTTTTCGTCCTAATGTGCATCACTTTACACTGTTCAACACTGACTGAACGACATTTGCTGTTTTGTTGCCCATTCACCCCATTGGGAGAGATCCTTTTGGAGCTGCTCACAATCTGTTTTGGATTTCACTACCCAAAAGAGTTTGGTATCTGAAAATTTGGTCACCTTGCTGCTTACCCCTACTTCTTGATCATTTATGAATAAATTAAAAAGCACAGGTCCCGGTACAGATCCCTGGGGGACCCCACTTCTTACTTCCCTCCATTATGAAAACTCTCCATTTATACCTACCCTTTATTTCCTGTCCTTCAGCCAATTAGCAATCTGCACATGTACTTGTCCCCTTATCCCATGACTGCTGTTTTCTCAGGAGTCTTTGATGAGGAACTTTGTTAAAAGCTTTTTGGAAGTCCAGGTATACTATGTCAACTGGATCACCTTGATCCACACACTAGTTGACACTCTCAAAGAACTCCAAAAGGTTGGTGAGGCAGGATTTACCTTTGCAGAAGCCATGTTTTTTCTCTCCCAGCAGGGCCTGTTCTTCTACAGGTGAAACTCGGAAAATTAGAATATCGTGCAAAAGTCCATTAATTTCAGTAATGCAAATTAAAAGGTGAAACTGATATAAGAGACAGACGCATTACATGCAAAGCGAGATAAGTCAAGCCTTAATTTGTTATAATTGTGATGATCATGGCGTACAGCTCATGAAAACCCCAAATCCACAATCCCAGAAAATTAGAATATTACATGAAACCAAGAAGACAAGGATTGTAGAATAGAACAATATCAGACCTCTGAAAAGTATAAGCATGCATATGTATTCAGTACTTGGTTTGGGCCCCTTTTGCAGCAATTACTGCCTCAATGCGGCGTGGCATGGATGCTATCAGCCTGTGACACTGCTGAGGTGTTATGGAAGACCAGGATGCTTCATTAGCGGCCTTCAGCTCTTCTGCATTGTTTGGTCTCATGTCTCTCATCCTTCTCTTGGCAATGCCCCATAGATTCTCTATGGGGTCAGGTCAGGCGAGTTTGCTGGCCAATCAAGCACAGTACACTGTATACTTTTCGGAGGTCCGATATTGTTCTATTCTTCAATCCTTGTCTTCTTGGTTCCATGTAATATTCTAATTTTCTGGGATTGTGGATTTGGGGTTTTCATGAGCTGTACACCATGATCATCACAATTATAACAAATTAAGGCTTGACTTATCTCGCTTTGCATGTAATGCGTCTGTCTCATATATCAGTTTCACCTTTTAATTTGCATTACTGAAATTAATGGACTTTTGCACGATATTCTAATTTTCCGAGTTTCACCTGTAAATATGTTTTTCAAAAAACCTTGACTCGTTTAGTCTTCACCTGTTAATTGTTTTCCCATTGACTTTATACTCATTTTGGAGAAATGTTGAAAAATCATCAAATGTCTCTTCTCACCATTCCTTGCCATTATCTCTTCTTTTCAAAATATGTTTTAATTTTTCCATACTTTTCCCAGGACAATCTTAAAAATGAAAAGAACAGAATTTCTTTTATACCAGGCCCATTCCTTTCCTCTACTTCTATGGCTGCAACTTAAAACCTAGAGTGAAATCCCTTTCTGCATTAAAGTAACCACTTACTTAGGCTACGGCTGCTGTTTCATCTTCTGTAGTAGGGTTGTGCATGGAACTGCTTTGGCTCTAATCTGGACCAGATTTGAGCTGACCCAGCCCAGATTTGGACTTGGCCAAACTGGGTTCAGTCCAGTTCAGCCATCAAACTGGACTGGAAAACCAGTAAAGCAGACTGGAAACTAGTAAAGTAGGATTCCCTAGCCAAGTGGCAGGGGAGGTGAGTATAAGAGAATCCTTTACCTTTAAAACAAAGGCAATGGGGACAGTGGAGGCAGTCACGGCAGCAGCAGTGGACACATCAGAGGTGGCAAGCCCCCAATGCCACCTCTGCCCCATTCCCATCCCCATCATTTTAAAGGCTAGGGAATCCTGCTTTACTTGTAAGGGGGAATCTTAGCCGGTATGTGTTGCTATGGGTTCGATGTGCACACGTGTGCAAGCTACTTCCATCTACTTCCATTCTGAAGAGCAGATGGGGCAACAGGGAGGTACACTGCCACCCCATCAGACTGGTTTTCCAGCAAGCACTGGCAGGGGGAAAGCAGAGTGAGGGGTAAGTGCACCCTCCTCACCCTTAAAGTTATCCCACCCCCACTGTCAAACTCTTTGAACTGGCCAGTGTTCGAACCTGTAAAAGGGCCTCCAAACAGGTTTGTGCACATCCCGACTTTCAACACAGCACTTCTGGCCACTGCCTCAACCTGGGACACCAGAGAGAGGCTTGGATCCAGAAGCACCCCCAGACTGCATACCTGTTCCTTCCGGGGAAGTGTGACCCCATCCAGAACAGGCAGATCAAACTCATCTCCCAGTTTTCGACTCCGCACAATGAGTAGCTCTATCTTATTTTACAAAGGTTCATTGCCATAAATGCAATTCAATAGAAGATTCTGCTCTTCAGCCTACAGAGACTGAGTCATGGTGAATGTGAGGGTGATCTGGCTGTGACCAGGGCCGGCTCTGGGGGATCTGGTGCCCCATGCAACATTCTGTTGAGCCCCCCCCCTTATAGTACAAAATAAAAATTCAAAATAATTACAATTAGTGTGTATTCAAAATTTAATACACAGAGATTTTACTTAATTATGTACATAACATTGTATATAATATAATTATGTACATAATATGTATATAATATAATTATAATTATATTACTCCTATACTTAAAGAGCTATTTGGCTACCAATACACTTCTGGGCAAAATACAAGGTGCTGGTTATAACCTATAAAGCCCTACACAGCTTAGGCCCTGGGTATTTAAGATAATGGAGCAGTCTTGGCTTGAGTGAGTGAGTGAGAATGGAGCAGTCTTGGCTTGAATGAGAGAGAGAAAGAGAGAGAGAATGGAGCAGTCTTGGCGAGAAAAAGAGAGAGTCAGTCTCCCATTGTTCTGGAGGTCCCCGTCCACATCCTGCCAGAGGCAGCTTCCCCCACCCCCGACAGCGCTTTCTCTCCCCACCAGGCTCCCGCCCTCCCTGCCATTTTTGCACGCCCTTCACCAGGCTCCCTTATGAGGCTGCCGGTCACTTCCTTCTTCTCCTCCTCCCTCTTCCATCATCACTGCATCTGGGGCCATTTTCTTCTCGCCGCCTCCCGCCAATTCGAGCCGCCGCACGGCTGAGGAGATGGCTGCGGGGGTGCGTGTGTGTCCTTCTACCCCCCCCCCCCCGCCGGTGGCAGAAGATATCAGAGCAATGTCGTGGCCTGCTGCTTGGCCCGGCATTGCTTCCCAACTGCGAGGTGTGCCTGTGGTGTGCCTCGCAGTTGGGAAGCGACGCCCTGACTCATTGGCTCAATGCCCTCCTGCAGACTGTGCCCCGATGCAGTGCATCATCTGCTTACTGGTAAGAGCCGGCCCTGGCTGCGACATCTGTCACCCCATTGATCGCCAGGGTTGATTGTTTCAGCTGATTCCTGGAAGGTAAAAACTCTATCTGGAGGTTTCCCAAACTGCAGGCTTCACTGTGGAAGAAAGTGGTGCAAATTAGGATGGAACTAAAAGCATGCAGAATTGTACATCAGGGCAAATCAGGGAAATCAGGGCCATTCTCATTGGGCCTTTCCCTCTATGTGGTCTCTCCCTGTTCCATCCAGACTCTGTTTTTGCTTTGGGAGAACTTTTGTAAAACACTTGTTAGCATTTACAAACAAATCTCCCTTCCCTCTCAGCCTCCTGCTTTATTGTTTCATGCTAAAGGCTCTGCCGGGGCAGAGCCACCACTGGGCAAATGGGTTCAAAGAACCCGGGCTATGCCCCTGCCCCGCCCACTGTGTCAGACATCCATTTTGAGCCACTTAGCAGAGCGCTGGCTTCCCAACCTAGCCGAGAACACTAACCGGGAACACGTCTGCCTCCCTTTAAAAGGATGGAGAGCAGCTCCCGGCTGTGCTTGGAATGCAGCACTGGCCGGGAATTTGCCCGAGCAAAACCATGCCCCCTGCATCTGACGTCAGGCATAGGGGGCGGGGGCATAGTGGCGGGCAAACACAGGCCGCTGCTGGCCTCCCTACAGGCCTTTGCTCTGCGCCCCCTCCAGGTGGGGATTCAGCTAAGGTTGCCATGGCTGGAGATCCACGTGGGGCGGAGAAGGTTCCATCTGGCTGAACCTGCAGGCCGGCTGGAGACAAGCAAAGGGAAGGGCTGCAGAGCAGGAAGGGAGCAAACTGTTGGAGATGCAGCTCCAGCAGCATCGACTCTTTACACTTATCCTATTGTCCACTAGCGGCAGAGCAAGCAAGGGTCTTCCTCTTTGTTTCCCTACTCTTCTCTCTCTCTGCCTCCCCCTCCCCCCTTTGGCTTCTGATTGGTAGACTGATACTCTCAGGTCTCCCCCTCCATTTCTCACCTGCTTGTTTCATCTTACTTTCCTCCTTCCTTGTTCTGCTTCTGCACTATGAAGACATAAGATGCTCAGGAACACAAGCTTTCTATCCAAGTATGTAATTTCCTAAAGAAACTTCTATAAGCTATTGGACCTTAAATGTCTGTCTCAAAAAACTCTTAATGGGCCTTGGTTCTTCTTACAGACGCATGCTCTATTATAATTGGACTCATTTAAATCCCTTCCCTATGACACAAATGGCAGGTAGAAAGAGGAGGGCGGGGAGACATGGCAGGTGAAGCTCCGTCCTTGAGCTGAGAAAGTTGAACCATCCCACCAAAACATTTTCAAAAGTGCAAATTGTGAAAGGATGCACATATTGTACGTTAAGGGCAAATTATTAGGGATGTGCCCGGAACCAGCAGGGGCTGGTTCAATGGCAGGGGTGGATAACCTAAAGGGGCTGGGAGGATGCACTTTCCTCTACCCCCACACTGCATTTCCCCCGCTGGTGCTTAATTTCCTAAAAGCATACTGTATCTCCCTGCTGCCCCATTGCCCCCTTTACTGGATGTAACCAGAAGTACTCTACATGCCTGCGTGCTGTACACGTTGCATGCACCCAACGTGCCGGAGTGAGATGTGAGTGCATGCACCAGATGCATGCAGGATCATCAAGTACTTCTGGTTACATCCAGTAAAAAAGGCAATGTGGCGGCAGGGAGGTACGCTGCCGCCTCGGTGGACTTTTAGGAAATCAAGCACCTGCAGGGGAAACACGGCAGGGGGTAGGGGTAAATGCATCCTCCCCTGCCCTTAAAGGCAGACACTCCCCCACCATTGGATCTTGTAGCTGGCCAATGCTCAAACCTGTTCAGAGGCCTGAAAAAGGGCCTCTGAACACATCCCTACAAATGCACATCTATACAAATGATCAAGAAAAAAAGGTGAATAATGCTGATTGTTGTATGAATGGCACTGAACTGAAGTCTCTGCAAATCCCTCCCATGTATAAATGCCCCCCACCCTAAGGGTAGCGAAGAAGGAGGAAATTGTCATTTGGAAAAGCTCCATAAAGGAGGAGAGAGGAGTGAAAATTGTGCCCTCTCTGCTTCTCCTCTCACAGGGACTGCAGAGAAAGATTGGAGTGCAGTTAAGTTCCAGTCTCCACAGATATATTTCTGTTTTTTTAGTAGCCCTGCAGAGGATGTCAGCTAACTTTATGTGAAGGAATGAGGCCTGGACCACCTCTTTTTGTGTTACAGATTTTATATATACATGTGCAGTATTGAAATCGGCAACACAACTAACTCTGCTGCAGGCAAGTCTCCTTTTATTCTCTCCACCCCCCTCTAAATTTCCATAAACTGCAAATCAGGACAACTCAAGTTTCCTCCATTATTTTAAAACATACACAATCAAATGAAATTCTTTCTGCCCTCCAAAGGTTAACCTTGGTGCTTTCCATATTAGACCCTGCAACAGGTTCAGGACGTATCTCTGAAGTGTGCTCCCAGACTTCCTGTGTTGTGACACCACAGTCCCTCCTGCTCTGACAGCAGGGTGCCATTCATATTTCCAGTGCCTTGTTTTGAATTTAATCACTGTGATATAGTGCTATGTTGTATATCCGGCGTTAAAAAGTTGCTGTTTTTTCGGGTTGTTAGTTTTCGTGAGACTGCTCCCCCTGCTGTTTACATTTTGAATCCGCTTTGCCTGAATGGAAGCATTTTGCTGCTGTTGAGTGGCTAACCTGGAAAGCGCCCAGTAAAACTCTTTCCCCTCCCAAACCAAACTGTAGGGGGAAAGTTCACAGCTTCTTTTCTATAGTTTGGTTTAGGAGGGGAAAGTGTTTTACTGGTTAACAGAGGCGTAACTAGGGAAAATGGCACCCGGGGCAAGCACTGAAATGGCGCCCCCCGCGCCACAACATACTACATTATACTTAGGTGTTTCCTCACAAGCGCCCGCTGCCGCCGCCAAGCCAAGCCACTGAATGGCCGCCAGGCGCCAGCAAAGCAATGGGGGGGGGGCGCGGGCGGCGCAGAAGGGACCACTCGTGGGGGATGGGCTGCCTACGCGCTCCCTTGACTGCTGCAGCGCTGCTGCATTGAGCAGGAAACATTTGTATTAACAAGAAATTTAAAAAAAAATTAAAAAAAAATTGTCATGTCGGCGCCCCCCATGTGACCAGAAAAGATGGCGCCCGGGGCACGTGCCCCCCCTGCCCCCCCTATAGTTACGCCTCTGCTGGTTAACCTTTGGAGGGAAGAGAGGGTTCAACCTTTTCACCCTACCTAGCTTGGAATGAAACAGAGAATTAGAAGGCTGTTTCAGTACACAGCCAAAGAAAATATAAAAGTCTACTTGGTAGCAGCAATGAAGCTTAAGTTCACAGGGCTCTTTGAAACCAGGCTGTGATACCTTGTCTTAAATTGCTCCTATTAGCATAAATTGTTGTGTTTTGTCCTGAGTTTTATCATTCCAATAATGAATAAAAAGGGATCATTTCTGAGCAAATTGATCTTCCTGCTGTCTTCCTGCTGTCTGGGGCGAGCGTGGCCCCAGACACGACCCCCTGCATCTGACCCTCGTGCAGCCCCATTTGGAAGGGAGACCATGCCCCCGCATCTGACGTCAGACGTGGGGGTGTGGCCAGCTGGGTCCCTGCGTCTTTGCCATCAGATGTGAGGGCATGGCCAGGGGGCCACCATGGTGGCCATACACAGGCCGCCGCCAGCCTCCCTACACTCCTGGTCCTAACTGGTCTTATTTCTGATTTCAGATAAGCCAAGCAATGGAAGTCTACCATGACCAGAACATGGGTTTTGTCATGTGTCATTATGAAGAAGTGCTTGCCCTGATAGAGATTCTAAGCAAGGGAAGGTATCAGGTAATGGCAGCTTTTTTTCTTTTATCTTTGCCAGGAAACAAGCAACATTGGCATGAAGGATTTGGAAAGACTGCCTGTGAGAACAAAAGTGGAGTGGTGGTGGTGGGACACTCTTCTCCAGCAGATACCACTTTGCTCTTCAGGGTTTCCCAACCAAAGACCACTGGGGCTGGGGATTATGGGAGTTGAAGTCCAATTACATCTGGGGACCCACACGTTGAGAATCCCTGCTCTACATGGTGGCTCAAGCCTGCGTGGACCATTTGTATCAGTTACGCCGATAATGGAGCAAAGAGACAGCTTTCAAGGTGGTGATCCTATTATATTTAGCAGAGGGAGAGCAACTATCCTTTTCTAACCCCAGTATCGCATTCCCTCTACCGGCTGTTACTGGTGTGTCCCTCAAGACACTCCTGTTTTTACAGGCTTTTAACTGAAATTAATTTTCATAATTTGCTTTTATTTTATGAGGTTGTTTTTATTGTGTTGTGGAATTTTAACAGTTTTTACTCTTTTTGTATTGTGTGTTAAATTTTGTACATCGCCTAGAGATCTACATATCAAGTGTTCTAAAAATATGATTAAAAAGTGAGTGTGTGTGTCCCAGTCCCAGAGGGGCTCACAGTGAATGTGTGTGCACACTCACTCACTGTGAGCCTCTTATTCCTCTTGGTTATGTAAACTGCTTTGAGAAATTTTTGTTGTTGAAAAGCAGTTTTGTGTGTGTGTGCCTGTGTGGGCACGTACGCATAATCTGTGCCTGAGGCTAGTTTCCAATCTTTCTAGTACTGCCTAATGTTGCCTCTGCTGCAGCACATCATCTCTTTCTTTTCATCCTCCTTTGTCTGGGTTGCTTGTTCTGCAACCTCCCAGTGCTTTGCCATCCATACCACAAGGGGAAGCCCAAGAATTACTTGCACATCTCCTAGCCTGTGCTGTGTGAAATGCCAGGCTGGGCCAGGATGTTTACTTACAAATAGATCTGTTGGCTTTCAAGGTTTCAGTCTACTGCTTAACAGGGCAGGATGGAACTGTTCCTTAGTAACAATAAAAATGCTGAAGCACTTGGAGAAAATGATTTCTTTTTTGTTTTTCTTTCTTGATGGGCTGCTGCCTTCCTCTTTGTGCTCCTGCAACTGTAGCGGGGCTGGGGCCCTTCTGCTGCTGCTGCTGCTGCTTTCTCTCCTGTTGAGGTCAGCGCTGCTGTTGCTGCTGTAATGACTCCTGTTCGACATTAGCTGGATTGGGTAACCAGAGTTCAGCTAATCTTATGTGATGAAATCACGACAGCCTGAAAGAGTTGTGTTGGAGAACAGGGACAAGAGCTGAATACCTAGAACAAACTAACTGATAGCAGAAACATAAAGGGCAGCTTTGCACAAAACAAAAAGAAAGCAGGTCCCAAACTAAATGAAGATGACAACCGTGGCTTAGATGCAGATGGAATAATTTTACAAGGAATGGGTGGCACCCACTATGATAGATGAGGGAGTTGCCTCTGAAAAGGCCAGTCCTGTGTCTAGGTCTCCTCAATTCCATGAAACACCTAATGCAGAGGTAGGCATGGAATTGAGAAAGAGAGTGCAGCTGTTTGACAAACGCATGTGCTTTTGATTGATTTTGGACATATGCCAATGATTGTGCAGCCATCGGCTGGGGAAATGGTTTAGTGAGGACACAGCGAACCATAATTATGAGACATGATTGCCCCATAAGTCTCATTCATATTTTGTCGTTACATACAAAAATCAGCCTTTGATGGCAAAGATCCACCATCTTGCAGCTACCAGCTTTGGCTGATATGCCAGCGGTGTCCATTTCTTAAGATGAATGATCTCAGAATGGTGGCACTTATGCTGGTAACCTCCAGACTGGATTACTGCAATGTGCTCTATGTGGGGCTGCCTTTGTGCAGACCAGAAACTACACTTGGTACAGAATGTGGCAGCCAGGTTGGTCTCTGGGTCATCTCAGGGAGACCATATTACTCCTGTGTTGAAAGATCTACACTGGCTGCCAATAAGTTTCCGTGCAAAATACAAGGTGCTGGTTATAACCTATAAAGCCCTAAATGGCTTGGGCCCTGGGTGTTTAAGAGAATGCCTTCTTTGCTATGAACCACACTGCCCATTGAGATCTGCTGGAGAGGTCTGTCTGCAGCTGCCACCAGCTCGTCTGGTGGCTACTTGGGGATGGGCCTTCTCCGCTGCTGCCCCGAGGCTTTGGAATGGGCTCCCTACTGAAATAACAGCCTCCCCCTCTGTGACAACTTTTTAAAAGTCTTTAAAGATCCATCTATTTACCAAGGCTTTTAATTAAAGATTGTTTTAACAGTTTTAAAATCATTTTAAAATGTTTCAAAATTTAAATTGTTGTAATGTTTTAACTTTTACTGTATCATTTATTTTGTTTTAACTACTGTTTTAAGTTTTCTGTTGTCAGTTATTTTAACTAATGTTTTAACTTTTTCTGTTTGTTTGTTTGTTTGTTTGCTTGCTTGCTTGCTTGTAAACTGCCCAGAGATGTGAGTTTTGGGTGGTATAAAAATATGTCAAATAGATAGATAGATAGATAGATAGATAGATAGAATGCTTGCACCTTCCTGGCAATTCCTACCAAGTGTATTCTTTTTTTAAACAAATCTCTATGCCCCAAGCAAACACATGTACCACAGATCAGTCCAGCAGGAATGTTTTCACTAGCTGTGGACAAGTTGATCAGATTTCAGAAAGTGAGATGAATGTTGCTGAATTGCAACAGTTTAAAAATGGTGGCTGGAGAAGTGATGGTCTTTGTTTTTGGTGATTTTTTTTCTGGTAAAAAAGCATACTTAAAGATGTCATTTTGGAGATAGGGATCATTTCAAAAATCCAGGTGTGCAAGGGTGTGCCTTTTGTTGGATTGGTTAAAGCTACCATTTTAAATTTTCATTTTACTCAACAGGCATGGGCAAGTGATGCTAAGTCATTCAGTGGTTATCACTAAAGTGGGGAGGGGAGAAGAGTTAGCGGCATAAAAGCAGACACATACTATTTAAAATGATTGCTGTGCTGTACTGCCCAAGCCATCCTGAGTGAGTCTCCCATTAACCATTTCCATTAGCAGAGTGGTGGTGCAAGCAACTGGATGGAGGTAGCAATGGTGGACAGAGTTACCAACTCTCTGGGTTTGGCCTGGAGTCTCTGGGATCAGCACCACAAGAACATAAGAAGAGCCTTGCTGGATCAAGCCCAACTCCAGCACCTTGTTTCCCACAGTGACCCACCAGATGCTCTGGGAAGTTCACAAACAGGAGCTGAAGGCACGGCCCCTTTCCTGCCATTGCTCCCCTGCAAGTGGTATTTGGAGGCATCCTGCCTCTGATCCTGGAGGTAGCTTCCAGAATAATCTCCAGGAAAAAATTGAAAAGCAATCCTGGGGTTTTTAATTCCTTGATAGTGTGAAAAGTATTGAGAATAAATATCTCACAGAATAGATCTCTGGTGATGCGGAGGCAACATTTTATCTTGTGGTTCTTCCAGGTGGGAAGGAGGAGAAGGAGAAAAGAGTGCAATTAGATGAGCTTGCATGCAAGTTAGACACAAAAACTTACTTGGCCTCCGCTCACTACTGAATCTCTTGTGTTTTCCCTACGGGATTAAAACCAGTTAGTTTAATGTCTGTGCCAGGCAAATTGATGGAAGGCATTCTCAAAGATCAAATTGTTAAGCACATAGAAGAACAGGCCCTGCTAAAGGAGAACCAGCATGGCTTCTACAAAGGCATATCTTGCCTCACCAACCATTTGAAGTTCTTTGAGAGTGTCAGCAAACATGTGGATAAAGGTGACCCAGCTGACTTCCAAAAAGCTTTTGACAAAGTTCCTCATCAAAGAATCTTGAGAAAACTTAGCAGTCATGGGATAAGGGGACAGGTTCATGTGTGGATTGGTGACTGGCTGAAAGGCAGGAAACGGGGCTGGAATAAATGGAAAGTTTTCTAAATAGAGGGAAGTAAGTTGTGGGGTCCCCCAGGGATTTGTACTGGGACTGGTAAATTTTCTTGGTAGAATACAGGAGGGGTTTACCATTGCCTTATCCCATGTAATATGAGGTGATGCCTTTCAGCCCTATATCTCTGCTGCCCAGTATAGGTGACTACAGATGTATTACTAGGCACAGTCTGGGCAGCGGAATGGCAGGGATTAGAACTAACAGCCTCTTGCACTCCAGGCAAGCTGCTTCCCTGCTGCACCACCACAGCTGATTCCCTATTTATTCATACTTTTCTGACAAAAGGGGGGGGGGGAAGATTATTCATGGAAAGTGAGAATGAGTTGGTGTGGCAATCACACAAAGGCACTGCTGGTGGACTGACCAGCCCAACTGAAAGAAGACCCAAGCTTTCAGAAGTATGTGGAGGCTGAGTAAGGTCTCACTTCCAACTTGTGTGCAGCTTTTATTTGCACAGTTTTTATTTGCTGGCTGGAAGGACTACCAGGCCAACTTGACCCAAAGAGCCTCTCCACTTAGAGGAGGAGGAGGAGCAGCAGCCGCCCAGGCCATGGGCAGCTTATCTGTCCCATTCCTACTTATGTTTAGAGATGTAGAGTTTCCAGAAATGTTTAGGTCATGAGGTATGTGTGGGGGCGGTGGCACTGGCCAACACCCAGACTAACATAGTGTGGGTGCCACATGAGAAGTGCTAGTGTGGCAGATGGGTTCAACAGGGCCTTCTCAGTTGTGGCCTTTTGGTGCTGGAATGCCCTCCTTGAAGAGCTTTGCCATGCTCCCTCCCTCCGGGTTGTTGTTGTTGTTGTTGTTTTTTAAAGAAAAAGTTTTTTAAAGGGTTTTTAATGCACCACCAGCAGTTGCGGCCAGGGAGGGATTTCAACTGCCTCCCCTTCCCCCAATGTGCTCTGTGCCACTCAAAAACATGTACCTAAAGGTTGCAAAGCTCAGAGATGCATTTTCAGGTGGCTCAGAGCCATTCCAGGGGAAGTCATCAAGCCCCTGCCTGTCATTAATGCCAGTGTTGCTTTAGTCAGGAACCCAGCAGCGGCAGTGGCGGCTCTTCTCACTTCTTTGTTAGTTTGGATGCCAGCTAATGTCCCCCCACACACCCACCACCCCTGCCAGGAAATAAAATGGAACTGTGTGCCAAAACTGAAATACAGCATATGCAGTGTTTGGATCACTTTTTCAAATTGTTTCCATCTGTTGGGTGGGGAGGGCTTTCTATGAGTCACAATATCCAGAAAGTTTGTAACATTCAGCTCTTCAATAATGAATCACTTTCTCTCATGCACATTAAAGTGCCAAAACAACTGTGAACAAACTTAGCCACATGAAATTAATATCATGTTATTTATATATTA
The DNA here is from genome assembly GCF_027244095.1 of Hemicordylus capensis. Classification (NCBI taxonomy): domain Eukaryota; kingdom Metazoa; phylum Chordata; class Lepidosauria; order Squamata; family Cordylidae; genus Hemicordylus; species Hemicordylus capensis. The sequence continues at coordinate 259,777,002 of NC_069658.1, read as the reverse complement.
TACTAAATGATGCATCACTGAACAGAACGCCGTGTCAAGCCTCTGTCAGTAATCATAATCATCTTCAGAAATGTTCACTTCCATTTCTGAGCTTTCATTTTTAGCTATATAGGCCTCAGAGAAATGAAGACTTGCAGAACTCATGGTGCACATATATTGCCAAACACAGACCCAGTTTCTTTCAAATGCAGGGGATGAAGCTCACAAGTGCATCTGAGCAGTTTGGGGAGGAGAGCTGGTCTTGTGGTAGCAAGCATGACTTGTCCCCTTAGCTAAGCAGAGTCTGCCCTGGTTGCATTTGAATGGGAGACTCGACGTGTGAGCACTGAATGGGAGACTACATGTGAGCACTGTAAGATCTTCCCCTTTGGAAATGGAGCTGCTCTGGGAAGAGCAGAAGGTTCCAAGTTCCCTCCCTGGCTTTTCCAAGATAGGGCTGAGAGAGATTCCTGCCTGCAACCTTGGAGAAGCCACTGCCAGTTTGTGAAGACAATATTGAGCTAGAAGACAAGGATTGAAGAATAGAACAATATCGGACCTCTGAAAAGTATAAGCATGCATATGTATTCAGTACTTGGTTTGGGCCCCTTTTGCAGCAATTACTGCCTCAATGCGGCGTGGCATGGATGCTATCAGCCTGTGGCACTGATGAGGTATTATGGAAGACCAGGATGCTTCATTAGCGGCCTTCAGCAATTCTGCATTGTTTGGTCTCATGTCTCTCATCCTTCTCTTGGCAATGCCCCATAGATTCTCTATGGGGTCAGGTCAGGCGAGTTTGCTGGCCATTCAAGCACAGTACACTGTATACTTTTCAGAGGTCCGATATTGTTCTATTCTACAATCCTTGTCTCCTTGGTTCCATGTAATATTCTAATTTTCTGAGATTGTGGATTTGGGGTTTTCATGAGCTGTACGCCATGATCATCACAATTATAACAAATTAAGGCTTGACTTATCTCGCTTTGCATATAATGCGTCTGTCTCATATATCAGTTTCACCTTCTAATTTGCATTACTGAAATTAATGGACTTTTGCACGATATTCTAATTTTCCGAGTTTCACCTGTATTGATTTGAAACTATGAATTGGCTCCCAAGTTACTTTACTCTCAGCATACACACATGCCTAACTAAATTCTGCTGTGTTGTTCCTCTGTGCACTCTGCTATAATGAGAAAGGGATTCTCTTACCACAGAGAATTCCCAACATGCTCTGCAATCCACATTGCAAGCTGTACTCAGTCAAAATGTGGCTGAAGTTGCTCTAGTTGAGCATATGTCTATGCTTGCTGCTATGGGTGCTGATGTGGCAGCTGTTGCAATGCCAGGAACATAAGGCGTCATAATTGTGTGAGAGAGAGCATCTTATGCCAATGATGCTAGTGCAGTGGATGCAGTAACTGCAGTTGGCAGTGGATTCTGGGTGATTCTTTTTGGGCCATTTTTGTACTGTGTTTGAAATGTGTGTTCCGTGTTGTGAAGGACAGATTCCCTTTTACTGTGTGCTTCTGCAGTGTTTTTCAAGGCAGGGTTGCAAAATGCACTGCAAATTGCAGTGCAAAACTTGTGCATGCACTATGATTGCTATGATTGTTCCAGCCATAGGGAACAATGGAGAAACTCAAAACACCCCATTGCTCCCCACGGGTAGCTCCTATGGACACCAAAGTGGGTTGTGTGGAAGGGCATGATGGATACTACCTGTTTAACAAATTTTTAACCTTTTCCCCAAACCCCTATAGGATTTGTTAAACATCACTTGCTTGCCCATTTCTTTTGTGGGTTGGGTGGTAGGTAGCACCCATTATGCCTTACCACCCAACCCACTTTGGTGTCCCTAGAAGCTACCCATGGGGTACAATGGGGTGCTTCAAGTTTCCCCATTGTTCCCTGTGGCTGAAACACCCCCAGAATTTCGAGTTTCTTTCGCCAAAACAATCGGTCCAACCACTGTTTCAACAAAACTTTTCAGCCATCTGTAGGGTTGCCAACATTCCACTGCCTGAATACAGGACACAAGTTGTGGGGGTGGGTGTGTGTGTCTTGGGGGTGGAATAATATGGGGGGAGTCATCCCAGGGGTAATCAGAAGCCTGAGTAGCAATGCATTTGTAATAACAACAACAAAACAGCACAAGCCCCATGATTTCATAAGCCTTCTTGTTCACAAAGACCATCCCACTTAGACATAGAGCAAGTGTCAGGTGAAAAATTAAGAGAACCAGCCCTCCCCCACCACACACACTCTACACCCCTCCTCCATCTTGTTGTGACTATCACTGAAAGCCGCACTGAAAGACTGCTTTATCTGCCAGAAATGGTGAGTCAATTAACAAGAGTTTGTGGGTCTATTTGCATTTGATGATGATGATGATGATGAAGAAGAAGAAGAAGAAGAAGAAGAATTCGATTTCTATACTGCCCTTCCAAAAATGGCTCAGGATGGTTTACACAGAGAAATAATAAATAAATAGGATGGCTTCCTGTCCCCAAAGGGCTCACAATCTAAAAAGAAACATTAGATAGACACCAGCAACTGTCACTGGAAATACAGTGCTGGGGGTGGATAGGGCCAGTTACTCTCCCTCTGCTAAATAAAGAGAATCACCACATTAAAAGGTGCCTCTTTGCCCAGTTAGCAGGGGGATTTGATAAGGATTAGCTAGTTAGTTGCTTCTGCAAGTTTGCAGAGCAATTTGATGAATTGTTTCATTTCTCATTATAATATGGACTTCATCCTGACTTCAAAGGGCTTGATGCAAATGTAAAGGGATGAGGGAGAGCCCCAGGCATTGCCGATGATGGGGGTTGCGGGGGGGTGAGGAAAGGGACGACCATGACCATCCCACTTAGTCATCCCACTTAGACTTTTCACCTCAGATGCAGGACTTCTTGTATAATACAGGACTGTCTGTAATGCTAGCCATCTGCATTTTGTTTTGAGCATTCAAAACCAACTATTATTTGTTTCGAGCATTCAAAACCAACTATTAAACTTTTCAATTGCCGTTTGCACATTTTCAGGCTTCAGCCCTAAGCACTAGAAACTTTCTAAGAAGTAGTTCAACGCTGAGATTTCTTACCTATTCTCAGGCCCATTCTTCTTACCTGTTTCTTACTCAGTTCCTACCTATTTTCAGGTCAGTGTCAACATAGACACCCTCAGGCAAACATTCAGGGTGCACTGGCTCAGAAAGGCCAACCACTGACTTCTGAAACACATTTTCTTCCTCACTTTACATTGCTACTCCCAATGCTGAGCTGAGGACTTGACCGCAGCATGCACTGCTTAAAACCCCCATCAGAACTCAGAAGCATTGTTGTCACTTTGGAGCATAAGAACATAAGAACAACCCTGCTGGATCAGGCACAAGGCCCATCTAGTCCAGCATCCTGTTACACACAGTGGCCCACCAGATGCCTCTGGGGAGCCCACAGGCAAGAGGCGAGAGCATGCCCTCTCTTTTGCTATTGCTCCCCTGCAACTGGTATTGAGAATCATCATCCCTGTGAGGCTGAAGATGGCCCACAGTCACCAGACTAGTAGCCATTGATAGACCTGTCCTCCATGAATTTGTCTAAGCCCCTTTTAAAACCATCCAAGCTGGTGGCCATCACCACATCCTATGGCAAAGAATTCCGTAGATTAATTATGCGCTGTGTAAAAAAGTACTTCCTCTTGTCGGTCTGAAATTTCCCAACCTTAAGTTTTGTGGGGGGTGGGTGTGGTTAGCCACTGGGGAAGATGGTGTGCTGAACTTGTTGCTCTCCCTCCAACTGAGCCTATTAATTAGCTTTAGCCTGCTTAATTTTGTCAGAGCTGTGTTTTAAGCCAAGATTTTTTTGTAGTAAAATGTCTAAGGTGTGCAGCAAAATGGAAAGGGAATTAGAGCTTATCTGGATGAAACAAAGACAGCTGGAACGATGCCTCAGTCCAGTAATGAGGAAGAAGATAAGGATGATGCAGAAGAAGTACAACAGTATCACTCAGAAACCTCTTCAAATCTTGGACAAGGTCTAGAGGCTGATTTAATTGAAGGTTTGATAAAACAGTTTAAACAGGAACTGTTAGAACATGAACTGAACACAACACATAATCAACTTGTGGAATTCTCTGTCACGAGATGTGGTGACAGCCAACAACCTGGATGGCTTTAAGAGGGGTTTGGAACTTTGGATAACTTCATGGAGGAGAGCTCAATCAACAGCTACTAGTCAGAGGGCTATAGGCCACCTCCAGCCTCAAAAGCAGGATGCCTTTGAGTACCAGTTTGTTTGTTTGTTTGTTTGTTTAACATATTTTTAGACCGCTCAAAACGCAAGTTTTCTGGGCGGTTTACAAGACAATAAAAACAACCAATAAAAAGATTAAAACATTTCAACAATTAAAATTTAAAAAGTTAAAACTATTAAAATGCAATTAAAACACAATTAAAACAGTATCTAATTAAAAGCCTGGGTGAACAAATGCATCTTGACTATACCCTTTTAAAAGTTGTAAGAGATGGGGAGGCTCTTATTTCAGCCGGAAGTGTGTTCCAAAGCCTCGGGGTAGCAATGGAGCAGGCCCGTCCCTGAGTAGCCACCAGTAGTGATGTGCACGGACCGGTCTGAAGGTCATTCTACAGGCCTCTGGACTGGTCCAGACATGGGCGGTTTGGGTAGACTGGGGTGGGGGTTCCTTTAAGGGCGGTGGGAGGGTGTACTTACCCCTCCCACCACTTTTCCCCCTCCGGCGTGCCTTTTTTCGTTAGCAATTGTGGCGGCAGGATACCTCCCTGCTGCCCCTTCCCTGTCTCGGCTGCAAAAGGCTTCAGGAAGTCTTTTGCGTGTGCGCACGTTGGCATGCACATCATGTCTCTGCGACATGTGCGTGCGGCCACACACATGTGCGCGCGTCGCGGAGATGTGACGCGTGCACCACATGCACACATGCAAAAGGCTTCCTGAAGACTTTTGCAGCGAGAGGGGTAAGGGGCGGCAGGGAGGTATCCTGTTGCCCCAATTGCTAACGAAAAAAGGCACGCCAGAGGGCGAAAAGCGGTGGGAGGGGTAAGTGCACCCCCCCCGCCCTTAAAGGCACCCCTACCCCAGTGCCGGACCATAGCTCTGCGGTTCCGTGCACATCTCTAGCCACCAGACAAGCCGGTGGCAACTGCAGACGAACCTCTCCAGATGATCTCAATGGGCGATGTGGTTCATAGCGAAGAAGGCATTCTCTTAAATACCCAGGGCCCAAGCTGTTTAGGGCTTTATAGGTTATAATCAACACCTTGTACTTTGCCCGGAAACTTATCGGCAGCCAGTGTAGATCTTTCAACACAGGAGTAATATGGTCTCCCTGAGATGACCCAGAGACCAACCTGGCTGCCACATTCTGGACTAACTACAGTTTCCGGACTACGTACAAAGGCAGCCCCACATAGAGCACATTGCAGTAGTCAAGTCTGGAAGTGACCAGCAGATGTACTACTGTTCTGAGGTCATTTATCTCAAGAAACAGATAAAGCTGGCATATCAGCCGAAGCTGATGGAAGGCACCTCTGGCCAGTGCCTCAACCTGGGACACCAGGGAGAGTTTTGTGTCCAGAAGCACCCCCAGATTGCATACCTGTTCCTTCTGGGGAAGTGTGACCCCGTCCAGAACAGGCAGATCAAAAACATCTCCTGAGTCCCAACCCCACACAATAAGTACCTCCGTCTTATCTGGATTCAGTCTCAGCTTGTTACCTCTCATCCAGCCCATCACTGCCTCCAGGCAGGCATTTAGGGAGGTTATGCCTTCTCTTAATGATGTTGACATGGAGAAATAGATTTGGGTGTCATCAGCATACTGATGACAGGGGAGTAATAGTAGGAGAGAGGGTCATGCCCTCAACTCCTGCCTGTGGGCTCCCCAGAGGCATCTGGTGGGCCACTGTGCGAAACAGGATGCTGGACTAGATGGGCCATGGGCCTGATCCAGCAGGGCTGTTCTTACGTCCTTATGAACAGAAAATGGAATGGGACAAATCTGTAGCAATGATAAGGAATGACTTGGCAGGTATGTCTGAACAAATCAACAATCAATTTAAGGAGCTGTCTCAACAAATTTCTGATATTGCTCAAACCGCAAGAAACACCTATGATATGGCTCTGCAAAAGGCATTGGGTATAAGGAACGGAAGCCCAGCCAAGGAAAAAGCCGCGTGGCCCGAGCACGAGCCCCGCCTCAACTCCAAAGAGGGCCGGGAAGCCCGACCAACAGCAAAAGCCCTAGAGGCCTGAACAGGCCGCCGCCGCCACCACTCCTGGGCTCACCTTGCTGGCTCAGGGCGCTTCCCTAGGAATTAGATATGGGGTAGTGGTAATTTGCCTGATAGGTTTATGCTTTTTGCCTCCACTTATGCTCTACTTGTTCATTTGTAATTAAGGAAATAACACAAAAACACACAAAGTCTCTCAAAGGAAATGAAATCTGACTGAGTCATGCTACTCCTGAAATGTAGCATGTTTTACTGTCTTGCTTTTCTCATAGTTTGGTAATGGGTGAGTCGCTGGTGGAATGGGTGAGTGGAGTTGAAGGAATCTGCAACTTCTTCCTTAAAACGCAGCTCACTTTCCCTTTGTAATATTATTGATCACGATGTTGTCTTTCTTTATATCTCAAGAATGCAAGCGTCACTCCAGAATCAGAGGCAAAGGACATCTGGTGGCAACAGACTCCCAGGAGACCTGTGAATTGAATTCAAAGAGATAGAGTGGCAGCTGCTACGCTAAACTTTGAGGAAAGCTTGAGCCAGCAAGGTGCTTCCAGCCTCCAGTCAGCTCAACAGCTCTCACTAGCCTGGTTCAGGCCAGGATACTAGGGATGTGCACAAAACTGTTTTGTCCAGTTCAGTTCAAATATGAACTGTATTCAAAGCAGACCAGACATGTTCAGTTTTGGCACCCCCTTTGGGCCAGGTCCAGTTTGGTTCAAATTAGAACCAGTTTGGGCCTGGTTTGAGGGTGGTGGTGGGGCATTAAAATGGAGTTTAAAAAGTAATGACTCACCACTGCCAAGGGCTGCATCAGCCTTGGGGGTCTTTCCAGCGGCTCCCACTTCCCCCCGCCCGGCTTCCCCCCAAGTCTCCCTAGGCTGGTTCAGCCTGTTTCAGCCCTCTATGCGCAAGCAGTGGCCATTTCTTGTCCGCCACACATGTGCTCTTGCCATCTGTGTGACCTTGGCTGGTTCAGCTCGACCTTGTACCAAACCGGGCTTGGTTCCGCTCAAAGTTGAGCCTTTGAACGGAGCCAGTTCTAGCTCGATCCACCTTGATTTCAAGCTGGCTCACGCACTCCTGCAGAAAACAGTTACGAAGTTTACTTGCTTTTTTTCAGAGGTTGGTAGGCAAATATTCTCATAATAGCTGGCCCACCATTTCTTTTTGGTCAGAAGAATGCTAATTAAAAGACCAAAATGGGTTTGTAAATGTTTCCTCAGTAGGAACAATGAGCCCACTATGGGTTTGAATAAGAAAGCTTGTAGAAGGTAAACCCCAGAAAAGAGGAAGGAACTTACAAGAGGCATATGTGTGTGAAGGAACAGCAGTTTAGAAATAAAAGAGGCTCAGGCCAGATGACCCAACAAGTGCAGCAGAAAGGAACACAGGAAGTTTGGATATGAGTAAAGCCCTTAAAGACATTTCTGAAATTAAGACAGGCTTTGCTGACATTCACGACCACAATAGGAGAAACAATATAAAGATAAATGATTGAGCAAAAGTATAGGGAAAGCTAATTTAATTGGATATCTTATTCCTAAATTTAATCTTCTATTGCCGGACTTAAAGATTACTGACAAAGACACTGAACAAGTTCATCCAGTATTTTCTCCAAGGTCCCTGCAGCAACCAAGAGATATTATTGTTGTTGGTTCAGGCAATCGGGAAAGGAGCACCAAGCCCATGCACCCTCTCCTCCCCTCTCCTCCTCCTCTTGGTAGAGAGCTGTGGTGCAATAATCCTGGTTAGTTCAACAGCAGCCTCACTTGTTATATAAAACTGGAACCTTCAGTTTAACTGTAGTTTACAAACCAGCATATGAAACCATGATCAGACTTGGTTTAATACATTGATGTATAAACTGCTATGAAACCATAAATCCCAGGTTTGGGTGGCAGATGGAACTGCGGTTCAACTAAACAGAATTGGCTGCATTCGCATGTAACGCAGAACCGCTCCCCCCTCCCCCTGCTCTCCTGTCCAAATTCTGATGTAGGAGAGCTCCCTCTCTGCGGTCAGTGAGACTGCAGAGAGGAGGGGGAACTGGCTACCTCGGCTTCCTTCTTGATTGAAAGACAGCCCTGGGAGCCAATAGCAACCAGAGCAAGGGAGGTTTTTCTTCCCTCAACTCCAGTTGCTGGATGGTGGGACTGCAGTGCTGCATTCAGATGTAACGCTGGCACCAGAAGGTACAGGTGGTGAAACTCACTACAAATTGAAGGTACAAATCGGAGTACCTTTTTTGGGGGTGGGGTGAAATCTGTTGCACACATTTGGATGTACATAAATTGAACCCAAAGGCCCCTTCAACTCCAGTTCTAAGAACATAAGAACAGCCCTGCTGGATCAGGCCCAAGGCCCAAGGCCCATCCAGCATCCTGTTTCACACAGTGGCCCACCAGTTGCCGCTGGAAGCCTACAGGCAGGAGTTGAGGGCATGCCCTCTCTCTTACTGTTACTCCCTGCAACTGGTACTCAGAGGCATCCTGCCTTTGAGGCTGGAGGTGGCCTATAGCTCTCCAGCCAGTAGCCGATGATAGACCTAATTGAAGTGTGTTTCACAACTGGTGCAAAGGTCTCATCATAGTCCTCACCATAGATTTGGGAGTATCCTTTGGCTACTAGCTTTGCCTTGTAGCGCTGTATCCCAGTGCTCCTGCCTAGCCTTACCCTACTTTCAGCTCTGGCCTTTAGCCCCAGTTAAGGACATGAATAACCATTAACCCCGGCACTGAGGCTGTGTGTATGTTCAGGCTGCATGCAGCCTAAGCATACACAGACAGACGGGCCCCTAGAGTGCACATCTCACTGGGGTATCCCCCAATGCACCCCCATTGTCACTCGGTGCATTGTGGGATTTCTGGAGGCTGGGACGCATTGTCCCAGCCTCCGGAGATCTGTGCTGCTTAGAGCAGCACAGATTGTCTGGGAGCACAAGCTGTACTCCCAGCAGCATTTTTTGGATAATCTGGGGGGAAGGTAAGTTTGGCGCGGCCTCCCCACCACCTGATCATGTGCATAGTCTTATTGTATACATACTAGGTTATTAAGCACCCCAAACCTCAGCTGCAAGCCTCTCACCTTCTGCTGTTAGTGTCCATAACAAGTGTAGGTAGCTATGTTGATCCGTAAGGCGGGGGGGGATACCCCAAAGCCACATTTTAGCAATATCTTTATTACGATTAATAAAAATGACACAAATTCTCTAGCAACTAGCTTTTGAGTTCTTCAGAACACACCATCAGGACAGAGATGAAGGGAAAACAAAGGAAAGGAAAGGAAAGGAAGGGGGGGGGGGATTGAGCCTGGTGAAATTTCCCCCCAAGCCCTTGCATTTTATAAAATGCTTAAGAGAGTCAGGAGGAGGTACTCAGTCCCAGACTCATGTTGATCATCCTCACGAGGTGCTAGACATTATCTCAAGTTGCACCCTGGGGCAGGGCTGAAGTCTATAATGGCTTTTGCGGGGGTGGCGGGGGCGTTCTTACCTTTCAGTTTAAGGAAAGGCACTAATGAACTCAGGAGATTGCTGCTCAAGATTTGGTGTCATTCTGGTTGGTCTTAATGAAGGTATTACTTGAACATGGCTTTTGGCAGTTTTTCTTATAACAACTGCCTCAGGGCCAGTTCAGATGATCTCTTACTAGCCCACACAATCAGAAAGGAGACACACCAAGAGTGCACCTGTCACAACATGTTCTGCGGATGTCCCAACACCCTCCTGGCACATCCCTTTATCATGTGAGTTCATTTGTATACCCCTCTAGATTAAACAAGTTTTTGGAGTATGCATAGAGTGGTCATTCAGATGAACAGCCACCCCCACCCCCGACAATAAAGGAACATGCCCAAAAGGTGTTGGGATGTTACCAGTGGAGGTGACAATGAGCATGTTGCATACAGATCCATCTCTGGGAGACTGAACCTTTTAACTAGTCTGTAGAATGCTGCTGAGCTGCAGTTCCATTCAGATTGGTCAATGGTCTAGCAACTCAGCCAGGCAGTGGCGTAGCGGGGGGAAACGGCTCCCAGGGCAAGCTCAGGCCCTGAAATGGCACCCCCCCAACCCCCCCACCCACCCAGGCCCCACATACCTGCGCCGGCCCGGCACCCCAGGCGGCAGATCGCCGGCGGTGGCGGGCGGTGGCGGGTCGCCCACCGAGTGCAGCAGTGGTGGTGGCGATTCGTTTGTCCCGGCCACCTTTGCTAAGGAGCATGTGGGACTTGGAGCCGATTGCTACTGGCTCCCAGGCACTTCCGGTTGGAACCGGAAGTGCCAAGCTCGCAGCGCGCCTGCGCGAGCTCAGTCTGACTCTCGGAAGCGGAGAGTACAGACGCGTCCAAGGGAGCTCCTGCCATGCCCGTTATCGGAGTGGCCTGGCCTAGTGGAGCCCTCGGCGAGGGGGCATAGCAGAGAGTCGGGCTAGCTGCCCGCCCGCATTAATCTTGCCGCACCTGAGCGTGGTGGCGATCAGGGCCCGGCCCGGAAGGAGCCGTACGCTGGGGAGAGCCCCAGCCTGGCTGAGTGGCCTGGGCCAGCCGGGCCCCTCGCGGTGGCAAGTGGCGGACCTCATCGGCGGTAGCACTGGGCAGAGCTTCAAGGAGGCTAGCAGCGGCGGTGGCGGCGATTCGGCTGGCGATCCGGGGGGATGCCACTTTTTGGCGCCCCCCCACGTGACCCGCCGGGGTGGCGCCCAGGGCACGTGCCCCCCCTGCCCCCCATCGTTACGCCCCTGCAGCCAGGTGGCCAGAATGTTGAGTACACCCTGTACATGTACCACCGAGATGGACCATAGGTGTTTTTCTGCCCAGGACATAAGAAATGTGGCTTCTTTCATGGGTGGTCTGGATCTCGTAGCCCCTTGGTGAGTCACATGGGCTTTTATTTATTTGTCATATTTTTATACCACCTGATATGTAGATCTGTAGATGGTGTACAAATTTTAATATTAAAAATCACAGATTAAAATACATAAAACCATAAAAACAATATAAAACAAATTATTAAAATTATTAAAATTAATTCTAATTAAAAGCTTGTGAGAATAGGAGGATCTTGAGGGTCTTCCTGAAAACAAACAGAGAAGGAGATGCTCTTATTTCAGCAGGGAACATATTTCAAAGCCCTGAGGCAGCCACAGAGAAAACCCGGTCCTGAGTTACCTCCAGACAAGCTGGTGGCAACCATAACCAGACCTCTGCAGAAGATCTTAAAAGGCGGCAGGGTTCATAACAAAGGAGGTGTTCTCTTAAATAGCCTAACCCCAAGCCTTTAAGGGCTTTTGTCCATTCAGATAAGGACATGGAGGCTTGATCACCCAAAGCTCCAGCCATTCGATACTGTGCTGGTTCTCCTCTCATGACTATCAGCCCTGAGTGAACTGGTGGTTGCAGTGCACTCAACCAAGGAGATTGGTGTCCGTCATGACTTGGATTGTTGGTGGATTCAGGAATGAGAAGTTGTTGAGGAGAGCTGGTGACCTCCATCACTGAAGATATGCCAGAAGACCCAAAGTTGGAGCCTGCATCTGTTGGCTATATGGTTCTGCCAAGGGAGAAGGAACCAAGGGAGAAGGGAGAAGGCTATATGGTTCTGCCAAGGGAGAGGCCTGGTATGAGAATGAGCCCATGGAGCTAGAATGAAGCAGGAGACCATCAGGCCTAGGAGATGGGAGAGCAAAGAAAGATCTGTTCTTCTTTGCATAAGAATGGTCCTGCAGGTGATGGAGATTTTGCTCTGTTTTTCTCTTGGAAGAAAAACCATGCCCAAATTGGAGTCCAGTATTGCTCACACAGGGTGGATATGCTGGGATGGTTCCAGGAAGCTCTTGGAGAAGTTGACCACAAAGCCATGGCTCCTGAGTGTCTTGAGGGTGTACAGCAGATTGGATCTGGCAGGCTTTTTGGCAGGCCTTTTTCCTGCTCTGAGGAGCCTGATCACCTTTTACTCTGAGTGGTTTGGCTTTCCTTATATCCTGAACATGACTTGCCCAGCTCCTTCCTCACCATTTTGGAGAGTCTATGCCTGATGTTGGAGGGCAGTGGCTCACCTCCACCTGATGGTTTCTTCCCTGGGTTCTGCCTCTCTGGTGGCAGAACCCTTGTTCTTTTTGGAGCAGAGGTCACATCTGATTTTGGGGCTGGGAGATTGTTGGAGATCCAGCTCCAGATAGCATTGACTTTTAGCACCAGTAACCCTAATGACTACTAGGGGCACTGGAAATAGTGGTAGGTAGGGTCTCCTCCTTTCTCCTATTTATCTCTTACTCTATGACGCATCTATTGATAAAAAGTACTCAGGAACTTCCTGAGAGTGACAACTTCTTCTTTTGCTGCTGCTTCTGTAGGTCTCTCTCTGACCACAATGTAGCCAGTGCTTAAATATAGGTCTTTCCCGTCATCATGTACTTCTGAATAAAGTAGATTAGTTTAACCTTACATGAATCTCCATGCTTATCATTTACATGTTGTTGCCCCTGAGACCCTGTTAACTTCTGCTGTAATGGGAGTGAGTTAGCTCCTGAAATACCCTGCTATAGAAGTAATTACCCCCAACAGAGATTTGGCAGGGCTCCCATTGGCACCCCTATGCCCTCCTGTCCCCAGGTGGGTAGTGCTTGAGGGGGTGGTGGAGAAGCCTGACCGGAAATGTGTGTGTGGGGGTAATTTGGAGGCCTGCCACTTTCTTCAACTCCAACCACTTTTGTTTAGTGGCTCTGCCTCATGGTGCATTTTGTCAGGGCTGTCAGAAAGCTCTGACATGGTGAAAGAAGAGGTGGGGTGGGGGAGAATGAGCACAGTCAAACTCCCTTCCTGCCCTGACTGGCTCAACCACAGGAGGAGAGGGAGGAAAACACTTGCTCAGAGCACCAGAGAGAGAAAATTAATAACAAGAACAAGAACAACAATAATAATAATTTTTAAAAGCAACTTTGTTAGCCCCACCCATAACAAATCGTTCTCTGGGTGGCTCACAACACAGCATCAAAACATCTAAAAAGAAAAAAAGGATCCATCTCGAAGCAAGACAGAACTCAACTGAGGCTAAGGGGAGCCTCTCCCTGTCATGCACAGTCCCCAGAGGAACATTAACCCTTTCACAGATGCACTCCTCCACTGCCTGAGAAACAACCACCACTCTCTCCTCCCCCCCCCGGCAGATGGCCTTTTGTGGAGTGGGAGGGAGGGAAAGGAAGCAGACTCTCTTATGGTCCTGCGGCCCTTCTTCCACATGCCTCCCCATCCACATATTGCAGCAAATTGCAAATGGGTAGGTGGGGTGGGTGGAAGAGAACAGCAGTGCCATCTCATGCCATTGCCTCTTCTCAGCACCCCTTATCATGGCCCATGGACAGCAGGGGCGTATCTAGGGGTAGGGCAGGCAGGGCACGTGCTCCAGGCGCCACTTGAAGGGGGCGCCATTTTGTAAAATTTTTTTTTAAAAAAAAAAATGGCTGCCAAAAACAAAATGGCCACTGTGCATGCTCAAATGGCCTCTGTGAGGCTCTAGGTCATGCCAGGCTTTGCAGAGGCCATTTGAGCATGCGCGGTGGCCATTTTGTTTTCAGTGGCTTTTAAAAAAGAAGATTATTTTTAAAAACGGCCACTGCACATGCTCAAATGGTCCCTGCGAGGCCCTAGAGGCCAGTGGGGGGAGGGGGAATCTTTGCAACCCCTCCCAGCCTTTAGGAAGCCCCCCAAAGGGGCTACGGGTAAAAATAATAATAATAAAAATATAATATAAGACACTGTACATTCAGATTGGCACTATGTACAGAGAATCAGGGCTTGTGAATACTGAGCTGATGCTTAAGAGCTAGGATTGTATTCATTTGCTCTTACTTTATTCTTGTGATAAGTGAGTTAAATGTGATGTCTTGCTAATATGGCTATTAATGGCGAGTTTGTCTTTGAATCAGTGTGAAATCCTTAATTTTAAGGCCCACTGGGAGTTTCTTGCTCTCTTTCTCTCATTTTAACTGTCTTTCTGAAAGACTAGAATATATTCCAAGCAGTGACACAGTTTACTCTGCATATCCTTTAATTATTTACAGAATATCTGGGAAAAGTCAAATTCTCCATTGATTTTTAAAACTTATGTAATGGTGATGCTACAATGCATAGTAGAGAATTATACAGGCACTTCTGTTTAGTTTTCCAAGCATAGGCGTAACTATAGGGGGGGCAGGGGGGACACGTGCCCCGGGCGCCATCTTTTCAGATCACATGGGGGGCGCCGCCATGACCAATTTTTTAAAAAAAACATTTTAATACAAATTTCTCCTGCTCAGTGCAGCAGCGCTGCAGCAGTCAAGGGAGCGCGTCGGCGCCCCCTCCCCCACGAGCGGTCCCTTCCACGCCGCCCGCGCCCCTCCCCCATTGCTTTGCTGGCGGCCAGTCAGTGGCCTGGCTTGGCGGCGGCGGGCGCTGCGGCGGGCACCTTTCATGCTGCTCACTGCGCCTGCCCGCCCGCGCCCCCCCCCCCATTGCTTTGCTTGCGGCCAGTCAGTGGCCTGGCTTGGCGGCGGGTGCCTTTCATGCTGCTCACTGCACCTGCCCTTGGCTGAGGCTCACTCGCTCCGTCGCTCGCTTAGTCTGGAACAGCCAGAAAGAGGCCCTCTAGTGGCTTGCCAGCCAGAGGGTCTCTAGTCAGTGACACACGCATGCGCGACTCGGCCGGCGTGCCGAGTCGCACTGCACATGTGTGCGGTGCGTCCGTACTCCTCTGTTTGCCTGCACGTGGTGGCGCGGTCACCGTCGTGGAGGTTGCTGGGGCTGGGGCTGGGGCTGGGGTTGCACTGCAGCAGGCGCAGGCAGGACGGCGAGGACACACACGGACACCCGCAAGGAAGAAAGGATTCGGCGGCGGGCGGGTGGAAGCAGCAGACCAAGTGTCAGGGTGAGAAATTGAATGAGTTGCAAAAACTACAGAAGCCACATGTGGGGGAAAAACATATTAAAGAATCAGGCTTTTATTTAGCTGCCCAACTATGGTTCTCAGGTGCCTAACAGGTATTAATGTTTGCATTATACGCTCCTCTCTCCGCCCCAAAAGAAAGAAAAACAATCATAAAGATTCTTTGGCACTCAATCTTAAATGCATGCATGTATATGGAGCTGAGAGTCAATTCCCACAGCCTGTTGTTGTTTGTGAGGTACAGCAGTGTGAGTTGACTCAAGCAGAGTAACATAGCTGCCTGTGCGTTGTTACAAGGTGTTTCAAGAGAGTTTTACCATGAGTTCTGCTTGCTGGCATGCTCGTTTTTGCACTGTGAAAGCTTGCCTTGTGATCTCAGTTTACGCTGAAGTGCTCCTATAACAGCTCCATCTCAGAAAAACCTGCAGTGTTAGCTTTAACAAGTGCCTGTGGTATCCTGCTAAAGACACAAAGTTTGGCAAGAAAAAAGGGGGAGGGGGTTATATGCCAGGACCTTTGGAGATATTCTCTTGCTTGTGAGGAAAAACCAAAGTATAATGTGGTGTGTATCATCAATCATTGCATCATAATTCTGTTGTTCGAGATACAAGCCAACTCCACAGGGTTGTTGCTTGTGAGGAAAAACCTAAGTATAATAGCAATAGCAATAGCAATAGCACTTACATTTATATACCACTTTATAGCCAGAGCTCTCTAAGCGGTTTACAATGATTTAGCATATTGCCCCCCAACATTCTGGGTACTCATTTTACCGACCTCGGAAGGATGGAAGGCTGAGTCAACCTTGATGTAGTGTGTATCATCATTGCATCATAATTCTGTTGTTTGAGATACAAGCCAAGTCCACAGGGTTGTTGCTTGTGAGGAAAAACCTAAGTATAATGTGGTGTGTATCATCATTGCATCATAATTCTGTTGTTTGAGATTCAAGCCAACTTCACAGGGTTGTTGTGAGGAAAAAACACATGTGTGTCAGTCAGATGTATGCTGGGGGGGCGGCGGCGGGGGAGGCGCGGTGGGGGGGCACAATTTCAGTGCTTGCCCCGGGCGCCATTTTCCCTAGTTACGCCTCTGTTTCCAAGTACACCTCCACATAGTATCTGGGTATTTCATGAGCCCCAGCATACTGACATTTGTAGTTTTCCAGCATTTTTTGGTTTGGCTATGTCCACTGCTAAATAGTTTTTGAAATATTAAAAGATTAACGAGCTTGACTTGTATTTTTCAGCTGATATTATGGTAAAGTTATCTGAAAGATGGGTGTCAGATGCCTGGACAGGGGGCGCAATTTCAGTGTTTGCCCTGGGCGCTATTTTCCCTAGATACGCCTCTGATGGACAGGGCCTGATCATGGATCAGCGGCACCCACTGTCCCCCGCTAATTCACCACCTGAAGCTACAGCTTCAGTTTGCTTCATGAGGAGCTCAGCTCTGTACCCACAAGAATATATTTTGAACTCTTGATCACTTATTGGCAGGCAAGCATGTTTTTCTAGTATAATCCACAGGACACCCTTTTGGCTTTTAAATCAATTGCAGGGGCAGGTTATCTGGGATTAACTGAATTGTATAGCATGCAGCTGATGGAGTAGAGCCTTTAGCCATGTGTAAGTGCAGAGGCCTTGGGCAGTGAACCTTGGTATGAGAATGGGCATGTTACACATGTGTCCATAATATGAACATGTACATATGAAGCTGCCTTCTACCGAATCAGACCGTTCTTCCATCTAGCTTGGTACTGTTCACACTGGGGAGCAGCAGCAACTCTGCAAAGTTTTATGTAGGGGCTTTCCCAGGCTTAACCTGAACAATATCGGACCTCTGAAAAGTATAAGCATGCATATATATTCAGTATTTGGTTTGGGCCCCTTTTGCAGCAATTACTGCCTCAATGCGGCGTGGTATGGATGCTATCAGCCTGTGGCACTGATGAGGTATTATGGAAGACCAGGATGCTTCATTAGCGGCCTTCAGCAATTCTGCATTGTTTGGTCTCATGTCTCTCATCCTTCTCTTGGCAATGCCCCATAGATTCTCTATGGGGTCAGGTCAGGCGAGTTTGCTGGCCAATCAAGCACAGTACACTGTATACTTTTCGGAGGTCCGATAGTGTTCTATTCTTCAATCCTTGTCTTCTTGGTTCCATGTAATATTCTAATTTTCTGAGATTGTGGATTTGGGGTTTTCATGAGCTGTACGCCATGATCATCAAAATTATAACAAATTAAGGCTTGACTTATCTCGCTTTGCATGTAATGCGTCTGTCTCATATATCAGTTTCACCTTCTAATTTGCATTACTGAAATTAATGGACTTTTGCACGATATTCTAATTTTCCGAGTTTCACCTGTAGTTACACTGTAACAACTTCAGTAGCAACAGTGTCAGAAGTGTTGTTTAGGCGTATCTAGGGAAAATAGCGCCTAGGGCAAACACTGAAATTGCGCCCCCTGTCCAAGCATCTGACACCCATCTTTCAGATAACTTTACCATAATATCAGCTGAAAAATACAAGTCAGGCTCATTAATCTTTTAAAATTTCAAAAACTATTTAGCAGTGGACTTAGCCAGACCAAAAAATGCTGGAAAACTATGAATTTCAGTATGCTGGGGCTCATGAAATACCCAAATACTATGTGGAGGTGTACTTGGAAAACTAAACAGAAGTGCCTGTATAATTCTCTACTATGCATTGTAGCATCACCATTACATAAGTTTTAAAAATAAATGGAGAATTTGACTTTCCCCAGATACTCTGAAAAAATAATTAAAGGATATGCAGAGTAAACTGTGTCACTGCTTGGAATATATTCTAGTCTTTCAGAAAGATAGTTAAAATGAGAGAAAGAAAGAAACTCCCAGTGGGCCTTAATATTAAGGATTTCACACTGATTCAAAGACAAACTCACCATTAATAGCCATATTAGCAAGACATCACATTTAACTCAGTTATCACAAGAATAAAGTAAGAGCAAATGAATACAATCCTAGCTCATAAGATTCAGCTCAGTATTCACAAGCCCTGATTCTCTGTACATAGTGCCAATCTGAATATGTGTACAGTGACTTATATTATACAAGTGAATTTTAGCCCGTTGAAAAACGGGCGCTAGTAATGCTTTCGGCCCCCGCCGCCGAACCGCCCTCCCAGCTGCCCGATCCCACCATTTGTACAGGAAAGAGGAGCTCACCAGCAGAGCTCCTCTTTCTGCAAAGGCTCTTCTCAAACTGGCGCTTTGAGCGGAAAGGACGCCCTTTCCGCTCAAAGCGCCAGTTTGAGAAGAGCCTTTGCAGAAAGAGGAGCTCTGCTAGCGAGCTCCTCTTTCCTGTACAAATGGTGGGATCGGGCAGCTGGGAGGGCGGTTCGGCGGCGGCATTTTTCAGGGCCAATTTGGCCCTTAGTAATTTGGCGGGGGGACGGGAATGGTGGGATCAGGCCCCAAGGTTTCCCCCCCTCCCGGCTTTACTGGCGGCGCCAGGCCTCGGCGGCGGCTCTGCCGCCACCTCGGTCAGCTTCCCCACCGCCTCTTCCTCCGGCGCCTCTCTCCTTTATTTGCGGCGGCCGCTTCTGGCCCCGCCGCCGCCTCACCCGTACTCCCGCCGCCAGTTGCCCCGTCGCGGCCACCGCCACCTCTGGCCGTGGCCACGGCTGCGCCGCCGCCTCTCCCGCACTCTCCTCCTGGCGTAGGCGGCGGCCACTTCTCCTTCTCCCGGCCCCAACATGGCCGCCGGGTCCTGCCGTTCGTGCCTCCCTTGCCCTGTTCTGGGCATGCCCAGAACAGGCCAGGCACGAACGCACGCTTGGTGTCCGTCCACGGACGGACACCAAGCGTTTTATTAGAGAGGATATATATTATTTTTTTACCCGTAGCCCCTTTGGGGGGCTTCCTAAAGGCTGGGGGGTTACAAAGGTTCCTCCTCCCCCCACTGGCCTCTAGGGCCTCGCAGGGACCATTTGAGCATGTGCGGTGGCCATTTTTAAAAATAATCTTTTTTTAAAAAAAATGGCTACTGAAAACAAAATGGCCACCGCGAATGCTCAAATGGCCTCTGCAAGGCCTGGCATGGCTTAGGGCCTCACATAGGCCATTTGAGCATGCACGGTGGCCATTTTGTTTTTGGCAGCCATTTTTTTTAAAAAATTAATTTTACAAAATGGCGCCCCCTTCAAGTGGCGCCCGGGGCACGTGCCCTGCCTTCCCTACCCTAGATACGCCCCTGTTTATGTGTAATGTACCTTTTAGGGACTTGTGCTGTAAATGTCTGGTTGTCTTTGACATCTGATATTTGTGTGCATGGTTTGACATCAGCCTTTGTGTACAATAATTGGGGCTAGATTCTCTTCCTGTTTCTTCCTATCTGCCTGCTAGTGGTGTGTTGCTTAATCTGTTTATGCTAAAAGCAAAATAAACTTTTAAAAAAATCAACTATCCCATCTGTGTTGATGTTGCCATGGAAAGCAGAACCTAAAGGTGCATACACAAACTGATTGCGTACATCACTCTTGGAATCTACTAGAAAAAAGTGAATATAAGAACCCTGCATTTCTACAACAAAAGCACTGTCTGGAGGGAAAGTTTTGCCTTGAGTTTTCATTAATGCAGCAAACTGTTACAATAATAATAACAATAAGATCCAATTTCTGTTTTACAGTCCAATTCTGCAGAAGGAATTAATTGGTTCTCCCACTTTTATTAAGGAGTACTTATTTGCTGGCATGTGTGATTTTGGCATGTAAGATATCTATTTATGAAGCTTGATTTGCTAGAACATGAGTTTTCTGTTGTGGGAGTTCTGAGACACTGCTGCAATAACCCATGTATTAACAAAATTCTTGGAAGGGTCCAGGACAGACACGTGTACTGGTGCAGTACAAACATTTCACACTGGCTAACATCCAGAGAAAGGAAGTGCAAGTGCACTGAGAGGATCAGACTAACAATACTTCCAGACTAACTTTCCTGCAATGAATCCCTATGTGGATTCATTACACACCTTCATTTCTTCTATTCATTTTGATTGTCTTTTCAACAGTGCCAACTGTCAACTGCCATGTGCCAGCTACACGCCACTCCCACCTGCAAGGCAGTGAGGTACTACTCAGTTTATGGTCTAGGATTTTTTTCAAGTGTTTAGGCTCTTTGGTGTCTAATAACCATTGCTCATAATGAATCCCTATGAAGATTCATTACACACCAATGAGTCTAAACAACTCAAAAATTCCTAAAATATAAATTGAGTACCCAGTGGGTTGCAGGGTCATTGGAACATGGGATGCCACTAATTCCCCACCCCCACCTGCAAAGCAGTGGGGTCAAAATGAACAGAAGGAATGAAGGTGTGTAATGAAGACACAAAAGAACCTAAACACTTCAAAATACCTAAAAAATAAACTGAGTACCCCAGTGTGTGTGTGTGTGTGTGTGTGTGTAGGGGGAGTGTAGTTGACACTATCCAAAGATAGTCAAAATAAACAGAAGAAATGAAGGCGTATAATGAATACTCATAGGGATTCATTATGAGGAAAAGTTATGAGGATACACCAAAGAATCCAAACACTTGAAATAATAAGGACTGCACATTTTGCTCCATAACTCCACTTCTACAAGGGCTAGAGCTTAGTTTTTGTTTTGTTTTTAATGAAAGCTGGGGATCTGTTTTAGGGATAGGATATGGCAACGTTGAATCCCCATTGTTTCCTATGGCAGAAATGTTCAAAATCAGTATAAACTTAAAAAAAAATTCATTAAAGATTAACCAAGTGTCTCACTGACTTGAAATTTGGGTGGTAGGTGGCACCCATGGGGACCTACTCACCACCCAGATTGAGTGCCCCTAGGACATTGTTAAGTGGTCCGAACCAGTCCAAATCAGAATCAAATCAAAGCCAATACAAATCAAATCTGGGGTGATTTGGAGGGGGCAGATTTGGATACAAAACAAATTCAGGGTGATTTGTTTTGGGCACAAATAGAATAAAAAATCAATTTGTGTACACCCCTAATTTGTATACACTATTATTTATTTAATTTTATTTTTACATTTTATATCCTGCTCTTCCTCCAAGGAGCCCAGAGCGGTGTACTACATACTTAGGTTTCTCCTCACAACAACCCTGTGAGGTAGGTTAGGCTGAGAGAGAAGTGACTGGCCCAGAGTCACCCAGCTAGTATCATGGCTGAATGGGGATTTGAACTCAGGTCTCCCTGGTCCTAGTCCAGCACTCTAGCCACTACACTAACATATTTCTTCCCTTTCCCCCCAACACATGTGTGGCGTTTTAACCAGAGAAAACCTTAAGCAAGCAGACTAATGTAGTTCAAAAAAGTCAACTTGAGCAAATACGAGGTTTTACTTTTTAAACTAGAACTGGGGATATAGCTATATAATTGAGCAGATGGGTTCAAAGAACTTGGGGCCCCCAGCTCCTGAGGGCCCCCTGCTCCTCCCCTCCCTATTTTATTTTCTCCCTCACTCTGAGGGGCCATTGGGGAGAGAGGCAAACAGGGCCCCCTCTCCCCTAGCTATGCCGGACTAGAACTTAAAAGAGTTTGCTCCCTGCAGCTAGGCAAGCCAGCTCAATTTTCCTTTCTAAAGAGCTATATCTGCATTCCTAAAGAGTGTTTCCTTCTTATCATGTTAATGATTCTACATCAATGCCTCTCCCTATATGCTCCAGTGTTTTCAGAAAAACTTGCTTAAAATCAGCATTTTAAAAACACAGAAATACATCGAGATAAGCTAGAATTTGGAAGACAAAGCCCGTTTTGTGTGTGGAGTGCTTCCAAGGATCTCGAATGGACTTGGGGTAAGTTTGGATGGTGTGTGAATGTACACACTGGAGGTTTGTAGTAACAGCCCTGTGTGGAAAAGCTCCAAGTAGGGAGGGGAAAGACAATGGCCTGAAACCTTGGAGAGTACTGCTGGTAGACCATATTGAGCTAGATGGATGAAAGGTCTGACTTGGTATAAGCAGCTTCCTATGTCTCTATAACATCATCTTAGGCTTGCTATCTGTAACATCTGGAAGATCCATGCTTGTTTAAAGTGCCTTACTGATACATGAACAGGGCAACATAATGTGGCTATTAGGGTTACCAACTGTCCCACATTGCACAGGATGTCCCTACTTCCTGGGGAGAAATTCTCATCCCGTTCAGGACTCAATTTCTTTCACTTTTGGACTTTGTTTTTATTTTTAAAGCTGCCACTGCGGGCTGGTGGTGCAGCGGGGATGGTGGTGCAGCGGGGATGGTGGCGAGAGCTCCACGCCTGCCTCCCAAACCAACCATGACAGGTAAGGTCAGGGTGGGTGGGTGGGCGGGCAAGTGAGCACGCTGGAAGCAAGTGGAGAGACAGCGGCAAAGGAGCTCCTCCTTTGGGCCCGCCTTCCTCCCAAATGAGGCAGATCGGGCCGATTTCAGGCCTCTGCTGATGAATACATGCCTGCTATTGTTTACACAAACACTTATCCTAGGAGGAACAAGAGGTGAGTGAAATGACTCTGGACTATTGAATGACTATATAGGCGCAGGAAGCTGCCTTATACGAAGTCAGACCATTCATTCATCTAGGGCAGTACTGTCTACTCTGACTGGTAGCAGCTCACCTAGGTTTCAGAAAAGAGTGTTTCCCAGCCCTACCTCGTGATGCCAGTGATTGAAGAAGGGATCCAATGCTTGTAAAGCAGATGCTCTTCCACTGAATTACAGCCTCATTGTTACCAGACCCTAGCCCAAGAAGACACGGAGACATATATATGGTGCAAAGGGCCACAACTTTATTAAAATTACAACATGGCGAACTGGAACTTTAGGTGATTAATCACCGCTAAACAACAGTGCGGGCTCCTAGGCATGAGCAAGGACACACAGCCCTGCACATAGCCTGCATGGGCGACACACCCTGGCTCAGGAAATAGGGCAGGAATGACCCGCCCCATTCCTTCACAGCCAACCACCCCCTTTTCAGGAAGTGATCTGGATACCTCAGGGACTTCAACCACCCCGGACCGCAGAGCCCAAAGGTTGGTGAAGTCCTGAAGCTGGTTTTCTTGGCAATCATTCTCCCCGTGCCGCACAGGCAACAAAGGAGCGATTAACCAGTCAACCTTAGAATACCCAAGGGTGCTCACCGAGATCTAACCTAAATTTCCCCTTAGCCCGCACTGCTACTGCCACACAGGGAGGTTAGCCCACGCTTGACCTCCCTGCCCCATAAACCTTCAAAAACTCGGCAAGCCCCCTCCGAATGTTGCCCAGGTACAAATCGCACCCTACCTCAGACAAATGAACCCCATCTGGACGATATAACTGAGGAAGGCGGGCCACTATCCCTGGCTGGAGTATGACCGCACCCCCAGCTGCTCTAACCATCTGGCCTATGGCCGCTGAAGCCTTACGACGGGCTTTCTCAACCCCAAGACCCGAAGACACCCCCCTCCATACCCTACGCTGGAGCCAGTTAACCCAAAGGATGCATACACCCGGAATCCAGTCCCTAAGAACCTCAAAATCGGATGCAGCTTGCCGAATAATTGAGAGGCCAGTTCGCCGGCCCAAGTCGTTCTCTCCCAAATGTAAAATTACCACTTGCGGGGCAGGAAAACTATCTAAATGGCTCCTAACCGTGGGGAGCAACTGGCCCCACTGCATGCCACGCATGCCCAACCAATATATAGAGGCCCTCCGGCCGAAATCTAGCTGTGTGCCCCACTGCGAGGTGCTGGCCCGCCGAAAGGCCCAAAAGACCAGCGAATGGCCACACACCAGGATCCGGACCGGAGCAGCCGCTCCACCAGCACCTGTGGGGAGAACACAGAAGATACCATGAGACGTTGGCCGCTGTCAGCGCATGTACCGCCTGACCGCCACGGACCTCCAACGCCCAATCCGCCGCACGGCATCCTCGGTCATGCCCATCCCTGAGGCAGTAGAGGCAGCCCCTATACGGAAGGAATGAAGGGTGAGCCCGGCTGTGGGGGATCCCGGCTCCCCCAAGGACCTTCCTGATCACTGTCAAAAACTGATATTGCATCAATGGGCAGCCACTCTCATGAAGGAACAAACATCCCCCAGGCCGAGGACAGAGACCAATGTAATGCTTAAGGGCTGTCACCGGGCAGAGCGCAGAACCCGCGGCCCCAGCCAAAGTGACCAATTGACCCTTGCCCCTCTGATCCGTCTTAGAGCGGCGGAGGCCCAGAACAGCTGTACCCGCCGCAAACGTTAAATCGGAAAGCTGGAGACAGCAATCCCGCGGGGAACGACTGCTGCGCGGCAGCAACTCAGAAGGGCGAAATGCACCAAAAAAGGCCACTAAAAGCGCTGCCCGAAAGAGGGAAACCTCCCAGGGGGTGGAACAACAGCCGTCCAGGCGACCGACCATAGAAACCAACATGTCCAGCGTAATCGGGCGCCTGCTGTCACTCGGAGCCAGAGACATCCTGGCCCATCCTTCCAACATGCGCCGGATACGCGGATCGGATGAGGAATCACCGACCCCCCTCACCTGAGCCTCGAAGGACAAGGCCGCCAAGTAACCACCCAGGGTGGACCCAGATCGCCCCGCCCTGTGTAGCGAAACTAGAAACTGCTGCAGGCGACCAACCGGGGCAGGCCAAGATTCTGCCAAACCTTCAGCCATCCGGAACTGGGCAAAAGCCGCTATCTTGGCCGCGTAACTCGCCCTGGTACTAGGCGCTAACGACGCTGCTATGGCCTGCTGGGCTTCCAACTGCCAAGCTGCCACAGGACTTCTGGCATGGGGTCCGGGAGCGTCGCAGCTTCGGGAGCTAACGCCCTGAATCTGTCTTCCTGAAAACGAGACAAGGCATCAGCGATCTCATTTTTTATCCCCGGAACGTGGCGGGCCTGAAAGACTATATTTGCTCACAAGCATTGGAGCACAAGTGCTCTGACCAAACCCATGACCCTCCGCGAATGCGAGGTTTGGGAATTGACAATGTGTACCACGGCCTGATTATCACACCAGAACCGCACGGAAGAGTTGGCAAACTCCTCCTCCCAGATGTGGACAGCCACCACAATGGGGAACAATTCCAGAAAGGTCATATCCCAAACCAACCCGCTTTCGGCCCAAAATGCCGGCCAATGGGCCGCACACCACCGGCCCCTAAAATAGATCCCAAACCCGGCCCCTCTGGCCGCATCCGAATGGACCTGCAAGTCAGCTTCCACCAGCTGTTCAGACCGCCAGAGCGAGGTTCCATTAAAAGTAAGAAGAAAAGTTTCCCACAGGGCCAGATCGGCCCTGACTCCTTCTGAGATCCGCACCCTGTGGTGCGGCGCCCGAAGGCCCACCGTGAGATCACAAAGCCTTCTCAGGAAAGCCCTGCCAGGGGCAACTACCCTGCAGGCAAAATTCAAGTGGCCGGCCACCACCTGCAATTCCCTAAGGGAAGCCTTGCGGGCCCGCCCCAGGGTCCTAACCAAAGCAAGCAAAGCTTGCAACTTGTCCTGGGGCAGCCTGGAGCACCCAGCTATTGAGTCAAGCTCAATGCCCAGGAAAGACAACCGGGTAACCGGGCCTTCCGTCTTATTCTGCGCAAGTGGAACACCCAGATCCGCCGCCAATTCCATGAAGGAATGCAGCAGGTGACCACATTCCCCAGAATTGCCCCTCCCCACAAAGAGGAAATCGTCAAGCTAATGAGCAGTTGTCACCAGCCCCGCCCTCCGCCGCACTGCCCATTCCAAAAAAGTGCTAAAAGCCTCAAAGGCCGCACAAGAAATTGAGCAGCCCATGGGCAACGCACGGTCAAAATAATACTGCCCTGCGAAGGCAAAACCTAGGAGCTCGAAATCGGCTGGATGGACAGGCAGCAGGCAGAAGGCAGACTCGATGTCACACTTGGCCATGAGAGCCCCCACCCCTTTACTGCGAACAACCTGAACTGCTTCATCAAAGGAAGTGTAGCGGACAGAACACAAAGTGTCGGGGATGCCGTCGTTAATGGACGACCCTTTGGGGTAAGATAGGTGGTGGATTAACCTAAATTCCCCTGGCACCTTCTTGGGCACCACCCCTAAAGGCGAAACACGCAGCCCCGGGAAGGGGGGGTCTGAAAAGGCCCCACAACCCTACCAGCCGCAACTTCCTTAGCTATTTTTCTTAAAACAACCTGCTCCTGACCTATAACGGACTTGAGGTTACGCGTTGTGATGGACCCCAGTCGAGAAGATGAAGGGATACGAAAACCATCCCGGAAACCACAAAACAAGTAGGCAGCCGCCGCTCTATCAGGATAGTCTAGTAATAGGCAGCCCAACACATCCAGCTTGATGGGGCTAGGTCCCTTTACCCGCAGCGGGTGGAGGGGGGGCATCCTTCCTACCGCCCCCGACCTAAACCTGCCTCCAGAACCCGAGGAACGGGCCCGAGGGCAGCTTGAACTGGGGTGTTTGGCCCCACAGAGGCCACACGCATGCCTGTAATGGCAGGGTGACCGGGAGCACCTACCATTGGCATTGTACTCCCAGCAGACCAAGTGGGGTTGAACCCACTGATGGCCTGACCCCGGGGCAGAAACGGAGCCAAGCGGCTTAGACAACAAGTGCCCACTGTCAGATCAGTCCCCCTCAACTGGGCGGGCCGGGGACATTACCACAAGCCACAATTCCTGTAGCGGGGCATCCCAGGGCAAAGATGGATCAAGGGCGGCTCGCATCCTAAAACTCTCGTCATAACGGATCCAAGCGGATCCTGCAAAATCAGAGAAAGCCCTGTGGATTATGTCCATGTATTTCAGCAAAGAGGGGCCCCTAGCCGGCTGCGCCTGCACAATAACCCCCATATATATGGTAAACCCGGAGAGCCAGTTGCTCCACGTCTTTTCCACAGGCTTACGCTTCGTGGCCTCATGTTCCTTACAGGACTCCCCTTCTTTATGCTTTGCTTCGGGCTCCCGGAACAAAAGGCTAAAGATGTCAATGTATTCCCCCTTCAAGATCTTTTCCCTTGTGGCAGGAAGCAAATGGTCCCCCAAAGGAAGCCCCATCCCCCCATACGGGGCATGTTGGGGCGTGGGGGTAATGCCCATAGGATAGAACCCCGTGCCGCTAGCCGTGGGGACCGGGACAGTCGCGTTGTTTGCCGCCGCACTGGCGGGCGCACTCACAGGTCTATGAACCCCCCAAACTTGTTCGGCCGAGCCCTGAAGGCCCAATGCAGTACCCATAATGGGAGGAGTAAACCCTGAACCCCAAGCGTGTGCATAGGGGGACCAGTATGGGGCTGGTCCCCATCCCCCCATGGCTTGCGCAGGCCAGGGTATGGAAAGCCACTGGCCGGAGCCGCCGGGGGGTGTGGGTGCTGCTGGCTCACCCGGGGCCACAGGGAGAGACGGATCCAGTGGGGGTTGCTCCACCGGCGCCACAGGCTGAGGTAACGCAGGTCCAGGCAGTGCAGGAACCGGGTCCGGGGGTCGAGCAGGAGCTGGCTGCCCAGGCGGATCCGTCAATGGCAGCGATGGAGCAGCAGGTTCAGATGGAGTATCAGGTCCAGCAGGAGCCCCTGCCTTCTCCAGGGCATCCAACCTACTGGAAATAGATTTCAATAACTGGGTTCTAGTAGCCCCCCGAGTTCTGCGAGGGACCTTGGTGGGTGGAACGCCCCCGCCACCAGACGGGCCGGCCCCGGGATCCGATGGCACAGCCCTGGCCCGTTCTAACGCCTCCATCCGCCCTATCAGGGCCCTAATAACACTCATTTCTTCGTCTTCATCCTCAGAGGAAGACGGAGGAAGAGCAGCGGGTCTCTTAGGCTATCTGATGGGTCTCCCCCCCTTCTTCCCCTTGGCCTTCTTAGGCATGACTCCACGCAAGCAAGCAGCCAGTCAACCAAGGAACTAACAGCCAGCACACACACACCTTGCAGGAAGGCAGGAAAAAACCCCACAGCCACACCAACACAATAAGGCTAATGTGCACCACCAAATACTTCCCCCACCTCAGCCTGAGGGAACCACCCCCACCAAGGCCAAATCCCAATCCTCACCCAGCTGGGCAGACCACTGTAAAACCCTTATCTATTGCCAGGGGACAGGGAAGAAGCCCAACCGATAGAGCAGGAAGAAAAACAAACAAAAACCCAACAACAACAGTATTGAAAACACAAGCAGCAACAACAGTAAGGACAAAATGCCCAGAAGAGTGAAGGGGAATCCCCCACCCCCACCCCAGCCCAAGTATGGAAAACACAACCAGCAACCACAGGAATGAAAAAACGCCCAGGAGAGTGAAAGGGGAATCCCCCCCCCCACACCCAAGCCCACGTATTGAACACCACCAACAGCAACAATATTGAAGTAGGCCCAGAGTGAAAGGGGAATCCCACCCCCCACCCCCAAGCCCAATTGCCTTAAGAGGCAAGGCCTCCGCCTGGGGCCAGAGGGGAGAGAATCAAACCGTGTGGGCCCAAGGCCCAAAGAAGCAGAAAACGCGGTGCGCCCAGCCGGGCGAAGGACGCTGCTGCCGCGGCGAGGCCAGCCGCCTCCGAACTCCCCTGCTCCGCACGCCCGATCCCGGGCGAACCCCCCCCCCTCGGAAAAGCTGGAGGAGCACACAACCGGAGCTCCTTCCAGCTGAAGATCTGAGAAACGACTGCTGGCTTGTGGCGTGGATTGGCCGGTTTTCGGCCGAAACCACGCCCCCCTCATGCTAAGCAGCCAATCAGGCTGCTACAAACTCCCTCCCCCAGCACGAGGCAGAGGGGAGGGGGATTCCTCCCAAAGAGTTAAGTTTCCTAGTCAGGCAAATAGGAAGGAAAAGTTGTACAGTGCAAAAGTCTCTCTCCGCTTCCCGTATTTGCTTGCCCTCACTAGCCACTCACTAACACTTTTAAACATCACATTTTTTAAAATGCTGATTTTCATTTTTGTTGAAGGGAACATTGGCTGTAAAAGTCAAATAGGAACTCTGAGGCCTACAAGTTATGGGGTAAAATGAAGCAGAATTAAGGAAGAGGCCACTGTCAGATAGACGCAGCAACACTACAAGGCACTTCACACAAGCAGTGTGACATGCTGGAAGGAGGTCTGTGGGGAGAGTGGGTTTCACGATCCCCTAGCCCTCCCTGGCCGGATGGATTGGCCACCCAGGCAGAGCAGCGGGGCTTGGGAGCCTCCTGGCACCCAGAAGTCCCATAATGCACTGCATGAGTGTGCAGTGCATTATGGGGACCCTCCCAACACTCCCGACACTGGTTAGGCGGCTACTCATGTGTTGGTGCTGTGCGAAGCCGTGCAGCACTGACACACAATCACTTCGCCCAGTTTCTGGGCATGTTTGTGCCCCAAACCCTGGCTAAGTGTTGGGCTACTTTAGAGGGCTCGCTGCTGCCAGGAGCCACGTGGCTCCCAGTGGGTCACATGTGCAGTGAAAACCAGGCTGGGCTTCCCTAGCCCCGTTTCGACTGTGCATGAGAATAGCTTCTACTTATACTAAGCAGTTGAGGCCTATGTGATCGAACAGGCCTAATCTCCCTCGGAGACATGAGTTAAACCAATAGTAATAGCTGCCCTTTATTTTCAAGATATTTCTACTTCCTGGGGCGGGGGGAGATTTCACCAGCCCTGACATATATTTTTATCAGCTGTTACTAAGGCAAAAGACAAAAAGAGCAGGAAGAGAGGCACTGTTCATCCCACCTTCTCTATGCAGTTGCTTCCCACTTAAAAAAGAAATAAAATATTTTCTTTTGATTTTTGACAATAGGGAAAGATGGAATAAAATTAGTTATAACAGTATGCCATAAATCATACTGTTATGCCATATAAGAGGGCAATTTTGTGGGGTGGGGAGATTTTTTTGAGTAATAAAACCAGCTCCAATACTAACCTTGTGGTCTTCATTTCTCTCATCTCTATCCTATGAAACTGTTCACTGCCCTTCTCATTTGCACAGTTGCTCCATTTTTAAAATAATAATAATAATAATAAAGGATAAAGATACAATATTGGATGTACTACATTGAAATGGTCCTGACACACAAACAATAGGGATTTCTCACTGAACAATTTTTCTCTTTTCACTGCATCTATCCAAGCTTTCTGTCACTACTTTTCTTTAGGTAAAGGTAAAGTGTGCCATCAAGTTGATTTTGACTTCTGGCGCCCACAGAGAGAGCCCTGTGGTTTTCTCATGCATAAATAGTTTTTCCAGTGCCTTCTCTGTTGTTCTTGCACAGTACTGCAAGAATCCTCTTGTGCCTTCTGGATTTTTCAAAATCACAGTTGTTTTTGGTAAGAATATTACAGGAAAATCCACTCTCCATACTTTAGTTTGACCAAAGACAGACAGCTGGTATGATGTCACAACACAGCCAAAATAGCTTCTGCCTATTAGGGGGACATGGCCAAATAGGAATTTCAAACCTTAATTTTAGCGGTGTAGCCCAACTTCTACTTAAGAAACAAGTCTTTGCAATCACCGGTGGAACTACATTGCAGAGAAGGATAAACCAAAGAAATTCTTGCACCCAACTTAAAGGGTTAGCAAGCGTTATATTTCTATTCTTTTATATTTACAATACACATGTATGTATTTATTTATTTGTCAGATTTGTACACCGCCCCAAACTTGTCTCTGGGCGGTAAACAATAGCATAAAACAAGATAAAAACATATACAAAAAAACTTAAAACAATTTAACAATTTAAAAATAAACCAGAGATTAAAACTTTTAAAAAAATTAGGAAGCTGAGAAAGCTTGGGTGAAAAGATGGGTTTTCAGATGTTTTTTGAAAACTGCCAGAGATGGGGAGGATCATATCTCAGCAAGGAGCACATTCCACAATCTCGGGGCAGTGACCGAGAAGGCTCGTCTCTGTGTAGCCACCAAACGGGTTGGCGGTAACTGGAGACAGACCTCCGCAGATAACCTCAATGGTGGGGCTCGTAGTGAAGAAGACACTCTCTTAGATACCCAGGGCCTAAGCTGTTTAGGGCTTTATAACTAGCACTCTGTATTCTGTCCAGAAACCTAGTGGCAGCCAGTGTAGCTCCATCAGTAAAGAAGTAACGTGGTATCTCTGAGATGACCCAGAGACCAACCTGACGGCCGCATTCTGAACCAACTGAAGTTTCTGGACTATGTACAAAGGCAGCCCCATTTAGAACTCATTATAAAAGTCAAGTCTGGAGGTTACCAACAGATGTACCACTGTTTTGAGGTCACTAATCTCGAGAAATGGGTGCAGCTGCGGTATCATCCGGAGCTGAAGAAATCACCCCTGGCCACCGCCTCAACCTGAGAAACCAAGGAGAGGTGTGGATCCAGGAGTACTCCCAGACTGCGGACCTGTTCCTTTTGGGGAAGTGTGACCCCATCTAGAACAGGGAGATCTAGATTCAGCTTCAGTTTATTCTCCCTCATCCAGCCCATTACTGCTTCTAGGCAGGCATTTAGGGAGGATATGCCAGCTCCTGAAGAACTTGACATGGAGAAGTAGATCTGGGTGTCATCAGCATACTGGAAACACCCAGCTCCAAATCCCCTGATGATCTCTCCCAGCAGTTTCATGTAAATGTTAAAAAGCATTGGAGAAAGTATGGAGCCTTGAGGGACGCCATACTTAAGCTCATATTTTGAAGAGCAACAATTTCCAATTGACACCATCTGGAATCTGTCCGAGAGGTAGGAGTGGAACCACTGTAAAACAATGCCTCCCACTCCCAACACTCTCAGACGTTCCAGAAGGATACTATGGTCAATAGTATCGAGAGCCGCTGAGAGGTCCAAAAGGATCAACAGAGTCACACTTCCTCTGTCAATTCCCAATTGGAGATCATCCATCAGGCTGACCAAGGCAGTCTCCACCTCATAGCGCGCCCAAAAAACAGTTTGAAATGGCTCTAGATAATCAGTTTCCTCCAAGACCGCCTGGAGCTGAGAGGACACCACCCTCTCAATTATTTTTGCCCAACCATGGGAGGTTGGAAACAGGCCTATAATTGCTCAACTCTGAGAGATCTAATGCAGGCTTCTTTAGAAGAGGTCTAATGATTGCCTCCTTAAGACAAGGAGGCATCCTGCCCTCCCTCAGAGAGGCATTTATGATTTCCACCAGGCCGCTTACAACAGCCTCCCTGCTAGATAGAACAAGCCATGTTGGACAAGGGTCAAGAAAACAAGTGGTAGGCCTCACTGCTCCAAGCAGCTTGTCCACATCCTCAGGAGTCACAACCTGAAACCGATCCAGTCAAATTACATAAGAGGAGTTGTTGGACACCTCCAGTTCAGACATCAAATTAATTGTTGAGTCTCCACCTTGGTTGGCCCAAATCCAAGAGATTTTATCTGCGAAAAATTCTTTAAACATATCACAGCGGGTAATTGATGACTCCAAATTCTGATTCAAGGGAGGGGGAGCAGATACTAGTTCCTTCACAACCCTGAACAACTCCACTGGACATGAACTCGCAGAGGCAATATGGGCAGAAAAGAACTGCCTCTTTGCAGCATGTATTGCCTGAGCATAGATCTTTAGATGTGTTCTATGTCGCAATCTGTCGAATTCGAGTCGAGTCTTTCTCCACTTGCACTCCAGCCGCCTACCTTGCTGCTTCAGCCCCTGTATATCTTCCATATACCAAGGGGCCAAGTTTGAAGCGGGTCAGAGGGGACGCTTGGGAGCAATCATGTCTACTGCCCTGGTGAGCAAGTTGTTCCAATTCTCAACCAGGGTATCAATAGGATCACCAGCAAAGCCAACAATGAATCCCTCCAAAGCTTCTTGGAATCTTACTGGATCCAAAAGCCTCTTCAGTTGGACCATTCTAATGCCCCCCCCCGAGGAGGTGGAAAGTGGTTGTAAGTCCGACCTTAACCAGATGGTGGTCCGTCCATGACAATGGGGAAATCACAGGAGTCCCCACCCATGGAACACCACCCTGATCAGAGTAAAAGATCAAATCAAGCGTGTGACCTGCAATATGCGTCAGTCCAGAGACCACTTGGGATAGGCCCATAGTTGTCATGGCCGCTATGAACTCCTGAACTGCCCCGGACAGATTGGTCCCGAAATGAATATTGAAGTCCCCCAGCACCAAGAGTCTGGGAGACTCCAACGTGAGTTCAGTGAGCTCAGTATGGTATTCTGCTGGGCAGCGAGGCGATCGGTACACCAACAGAAGTCCCAGTCTATCCCTGGTCCCCAAACTCAAGTACACACATTCAATATGGTCTGACACCCTAACAGGGACCCTGGTAAAGGAGATGTTATCCTTATAGACCACAGCCACTCCACCTCCCCGGCCATGTCCCCTCACCTGCTTCTCTACAGAATATCCTGGAGGGAGAAGCTGGGACCAGACTTGACTATTAGCCTCTCCCAAGAGCTTGTTACTGGAGCTTGTACTAGAGCTTGTTAGCAAAAATAGTAACCAGTTTCAAATGAAAATTCACAAGAGAAGGCACAGAAAGCTGCATAAAATAGTGTTGTACTAGCTGACCCCGCACAGAGCATCTGTCCGACAATACACTCCCCCCTCACCTTCAGGCCCAGTCTCTCCTGCCCTCCCCCCACCTTCTGCCCCAGCCAGGCTCCCCTGCCCCATGTCCTCCTCCATCATGGTCCTCCAAAGGATGGCAGGGCTTCGTCCTCCTCCATCCCAGCCCTCCGTCCTCCTCCTCGGCTCCCTGCCTGCCATTTTCGGGAGCCCCATCCTCCAATTCCCTCGTCCTCCTCTTTCCTCCAAAGGGTGGCGGGGCTCAGCCACCCGCCATCACCTCTTTGTGGTGGCCCAGTAGCCTCCTGCATGACCGGGGCCACCGCCTGCCCAGCTGGGCTCCTCTTGGTGGCGTGTCTCAACTGCCCGCCACCTCCTCTGCGCCCTTTTGTCTGGCTGCCCTTGCTAGCCGCCCCCAGCCGCCAGAGCAGCACCCCCTCCTCAGCCTCCTCCTCTGGGCTCCTCCAACCAGTTTGCCAGTGCTCTTCCAGATCCTTCTCCCTCAGCCCCAAACTCTCGCAGTGTGTCGCAAGAGTTCCGCTGCCAAAGCTTGGGCATGCATGCTGGCTAAAAGAATAAATATATAGCCAACATGTGATGGCTATGATCATGTTATACAGCCAACATGTGATGGTTATGATCATAGAAGGAGGTGCCTTAACAGTACATGGAGAAAGGAAAACCAAACCAAACCCCAGACCCTTTTCATTAAGAGTGTCCCTGTCCCCAAAGTCACCCTTTTACAGTCCATAACACTTTAAGGAATCTTGAGAGCATGCAGAACAGGCATGAAATGAACTCCTCAGGCTTGTCCAGGGCTTTGAGTTGGTGCATAAACTACAATGATATAAGCAAGTGCATAAAGCAGAAAACGGCAGAAGTCCTCCTTTCCCTCTTCAGGTCAGGAGCAGCTCTCCCTCCTGCTGCAGCAGGTTCCGGGTGACTCCCTGGAGCTTCTGAGCATGCTCCAACAGTAATAAGGAGAGAGGAGGGAATTTTGATACACCCTTTAACTGCCAACTGATGGCCCTCTATTACTAACACTCACCAGTAATAATATGGATAAAAATGGTGGGAGTTACACTCTTCCTTACTGAAATTATATGTCATCCCCAACACCCCTCTAAGTTTCTGCCCATTGCATTGCATCCAATCATTCCCCTAAGATGATATATCTGCTCTGAGACTAAAAAGATCTAAGGTTGTCTATACTTTGGGACACAGGAAAACTGTGATAGGTTATCTACATAAACTTGAAACCTCCTAGGGGTTTGTCTTTGCCTTTGAGACCTGCGAGGCAAATCTTTCTTTCTTGACTCTCTGATTCTTCTCCAAAGTCTTCCTTGCCAGTACATAAACATGCCTTTTCTTTTTGTCTATCACTTATTTATTTATTGTTCATTTTTTACACTACCTTTCAAAAAGTATCTCAATGTGGTTTACAAAAACTAAAATACAACAAAATTCCATAAAAGTTATGTTTAGAACCTTAAAATCAACATTAAAAAACCATAAACACACACAACCCCCCCACAAAAATAAAATAAACAAAAGCAAGGAAGGTGAGAAAACCTGGCAGCCTCTAGAAGGTAAAAGCCTGAGTAAACAAAACAGTCTTGAGTTGTTTTTTTAAAAACAGCCAGACATCAGAGAGCGAACCTTAACTGGGAGAGCATTCCAGAACCTGGGCACAACAGCAGAGAAGGCCCTGTCCCATGTGCACAACAATTTAGCCTCTCTCAACATCGGCACATGGAGCAATGGCCCCTCTGATGATCTTCTTGGGTGGGCAGAAACCCTGGGAAGCAGGTGGTCCCTCAGTCAGAGGCGTAACGATAGGGGGGGCAGGGGGGGCACGTGCCCCAGGCGCCACCCTGGTTGGTCACGTGGGGGGGGCGCCAAAAAGTGCCCCGCCGATCCCCTGGCTTTCCCGGTTTTTTTGTTTTGTTTTTTTAAGCCCAGCAGAGCAGTCCGAGCCACTCGGGTCTGCGTGGTGGTGGCGTGGCACCCACTCCCCCAGTCCCGCCGCCACCCCATTGCTCGGCTCTGGCGTGGCGGGCGCCTAAAGTTTGCACTGCAGAGCAGACGCAGTCGACTCAATCTTCGTCACAGCATAAGCTGTGGAACCGAACAGCAAGTACTGCGCACTCCCAGTCCCCGCCCCTCCACCAGTCACGCATGCGTGGTGCTGGTGTGTGTCCTTCTCCCAGCTCGCCGTCTGCAGCACGTGCGACGAGGCAGGGAGTCGGACTCGGAGGACGAGCGTTTCTGCTGCTGCCTGAGGCACTAGGGGGATTCACTTCAGTTAACGGCCGGCAACAGCAACATAAAGCACCAACCAGGACAAGGTGTGTGATTGATGTACAGTGAACTTGGTCGGGCGGGTGGGGGAGGGCTTGACATTGCACCTGGCTGGCCAGTGGTGGGCCGGATTTGATTCCTCCGATGCACTTTGGGGCGTGCCGCCTTCTGTTGCCTTGCACTGCCTGCCTTCTCTTTCTCTCACTCTTTCCCTCCCCCACTCCAAGAAAAAGGGCCCCGTGCTGACTTCTGGTTTTGCTGCCTCGTCATCTTCCTCCCAGTCTCCCCTTTATCTCCCTTCTGAAGAAGAACGCTTCTCACTCATTGAAGAGCCTGCTGCGAGGGACGGGGAGGGGAGTGGTGGCGATTCGGCGAAGGAAGGAAGCCAGAGAAATCTTTCGGCAGTAGCTGATCCACCAGCAAGGCATTAAATCAGTAGATGCTGCTTGTTATGCAAACATAAAGACCTTTAGGGAAAGCGTTTTGAGGCATTCTTCATTGCAAGTCAGCCTTCTGAAATAGAGGAGCTCCTATACTTGCTGCCTCGTCATCTTCCTCCCCGTCTCCCCTTTATCTCCCTTCTGAAAAAGAATGCTTTTCACTCATTGAAGAGCCTGCTGCGAGGGTCGGGGAGGGGAGGGGAGTGGCAGCGATTCGGCGAAGGAAGGAAGCCAGATAAATCTTTCGAGTAGCTGATCCACCAGCAAGGCATTAAATCAGTAGATGCTGCTTGTTATGCAAATATAAAGCCATTTAGGGAAAGTGTTTTGAGGCATTCTTCATTGTAAGTCAGCCTTCTGAAATAGAGGAGCTCCTATACTTCCCTAGGCTGAACTTCTCTAAAGGCACCATCCTATTGCACTGAGGCAACTCCCACAGAACTCAGTGGTGCTTCTTTCAAATAAAGTGTGCACAGGACTGCCACTTCAGTCTGGACTCACCAATGCATAATTGCAAATGGGGGGAAAGTCCCACTGGATTCTGTTGGGTTAAATAAACATGCACAGGATCGGGCTGCAAATCTCAAATCCCAATTATACTTTTCCCGCATTTCTATTAAGAACTGATTATAGATAGCTTGACATGAGAACATGGGTAAGGCAGGGCTGAAATTGTAGAGAGAATTTGTGGTAGGGCTTGAGTACTGGGAGAACAATTGCAAGCAGGTTGTCAAGTGTTCTGTTCTAGTTAGGTGTTGAAAGGCAAATATGTGCATTTCATTGTCTGTAATGCAGGTCTGCAAAGATACAGTTTTGTAGGCTGCATTCGAAGATGTGTGGCTAGAGGATGAGTCTGTACACATGCAAATGTGGATCTGTCATTTGTTCAATAAATGCTCTACGAAGTTAACGGGAGGATACGTGCAACACAGCCATACAACTATTACATTAAAAATTGAGAGCCTTTTTTTGGGTTTCTATAACCTTGACAGTCTGACAAGTTGTAAAATTAATTTCATTGCTTGTAAACAAATTTACATGGAGCCACATGCTTTTTGTATCTCATATGTTCATGTGTCTTGCTAATCTACCACCAGGCATTTCATGGATTCCATCCTGCAAGGCCCCTTCTGAAAAGCACATTTCACCTGCTTTTTCTTAAGTTTTTCAAAATGATAAAAGTGCTTATTACAGCTCCAAAATAGAGAGCTGAGTCCCAATATTTTAAGGAGCTGGATTTCTTTTTTTCTTTTTTAAAGTTACCCAATTTTGCTCACCATTTGGCTTATGTTAGCATCACAAACATACTTGAAATTATGACAGTGTTGTGATTAGAGGTGTCATACCTATTTTTTGCAGGATGGGAGAGAGAGATAACAAGGATAATCTGGGTTCAAACTACAGTGGGAACAATATAATTTGTGCATGTGTTGGTTTCGTGTGTGTGTGTTTTTCTCAATGATACATTAAAACACTAGGTTGTGTAAGGAGAAAATGTTGCCACATTTCTGCTTTGCCAGGAGAGAATGTCTTTCTGTATATTGCTTATACAAATAGTTTATCTAGACAGAGAAATGTACAAATAATACATTCATATAGGAGAGGGTGGGTTTTTTTTGCCCCCAAACAACTAAAACCAACAAAACAATAAGAAGCTGAGTAACACCTTTTAGTCATCAAGACAATTTGTACCTTGTATATTATGTAGGAGTGAGGATGCTTGTACCTCACAGGGGCTTTTTAGTACCTTGCCAGAT
Source organism: Hemicordylus capensis (assembly GCF_027244095.1). Classification (NCBI taxonomy): domain Eukaryota; kingdom Metazoa; phylum Chordata; class Lepidosauria; order Squamata; family Cordylidae; genus Hemicordylus; species Hemicordylus capensis. The sequence continues at coordinate 259,738,850 of NC_069658.1, read as the reverse complement.
TGGTTCCCACATGCCCATGATGCTAAAGCATGGTCTAATTTCTTTAACTAAAGGTTGGCATGAGATATATATGAGAGAGATATATATTCTCCTTAATTTGTAAAATAATATCTTTAAATAAAGCCTATGCAGAAAAAAAGCAGTAAATGATGCTTCAGATGTTAATTAGTTAGGTTTTTAAATTTCTTTACAAATCCTAGTTTGTTCTTTAAAAAAATGAGTTATTTATCACATTTTTGGTTATTTATCGCATTTTTGGTTATTTATCGCATTTTGAAATTTTTGGTAATTTTTGTAATTTTTTAAATTTTTAAAATAAAAGTTTTCTGAAACGTGTGTCAGTCAGATGTATGCTGGGGGGACGGCGGGGGGGGGGGGCGCAATTTCAGTGCTTGCCCCGGGCGCTGTTTTCCCTAGTTACGCCTCTGCCCTCAGTATCCAAAGCCTCAAGGCTTTAAAGGTAATAACCAGCACCATGAATTGGATCCAGAACAAATTGGCAACTAGTGCAGCTCTTTCAGAATAGATGTAATATGCTCTGAACAAGCAGTTCCCGAGAGAACCCTGGCAGCTGCATTCTGCACCAACTGAAGTTTCCAAATATTCTTCAAGGCCTCACATGGAGTGTACTGCTGTAATCCAGGCACAATGTGACTAAGGCATGAGTAACCATGGCCAGGTCCTTACCTGTTCTCCACTGCTGCATGCAGCTTCCTGCTGCGATGGTGTTCCCTCCAAACAGTCCACACACAGCATTGGCATGCACAGACACCATTTTTGTGGTCAGCATGGTATTGCTGACCACAGAAATGATCTCCGTGCATGTGCGCAAATGCTGGTGCCATGAAGGGGCTGTTGGGGAGAAGACAGATGGTTCTTATCATGTACACTGTGTTTGTGCTCAAATGAGGACGTCTCCTTTAAAAAAAATGTTCATTTCTCAGTACATGGTTACAAGTCACCTGGTTCCCCCCACCCCCGAAATCTGCTCATATCCATATTTTTAATGATGAGTGCTAGTAATAGAGGGCCATCAGGAGGGTGGCAGACATCATCAGGAGATGTTTGGTGGGCAGTTTACTGCCCCTACCAGGCTGCTTCATAGGGATGTGCATAAAACCGGTTCTCCCGGTTCGGTTCGGGTCCGGACCGGGTCCGGACCGGACCGGGGAGGTTCGGTTCTGGTTTTGCCGGACCACCCCCCCGGTCCAGTCCAGTTTCGAACCGGTTCGGATCCGAACCGAACCGGTTCGGATCACAAAAAGTGGCTGGTTTTGAAGGGGACATTGTGTTCTACCTGCCACCCAAATTTCAAGTCGATTGGACCTTCCTCTGATTTTTTACAATTTTTTTTTAAAAATTAATTCTTGCCCATAACTCGCAATGTGGAGCCCTTAGGGGCAAAAAAGCTGGGGTGGGTGGTAGCCACCCATGGGTGTCCTCCACCCCAAAAATCCCAAGGCAATTGGTTGCTCCTAGTATTATTGGTGAATTTTTGAAGAAATTTTTTTTCCCATTGCCTAGAATGGGGGTTTGGGGCTGCCCCAGACCCGCCTCTGTGGGGTGGCAGCACCCCCAAAGTGGGTCCGGGGCCATGGCAAAAATGCCCTCAGTCCCTCCCTGCAATCCCCGTAGAGATAGGAGTGATGGTTCTGTTGTTTTTCTGAGGTGTTCTGAGTGTAGATTCTATGATAGCTAATGAGATTTCCAATGAGACACCATGAATCCACTCTCATTTGCTATCACAGAATCCACACTCACTCAGAACACCTCAGAAAAACAACAGAACCATCACTCCTATCTCTACGGGGATTGCTGGGAGGGACTGAGGGCATTTTTGCCATGGCCCCGGACCCACTTTGGCGGTGCTGCCACCCCACAGAGGCGGGTCTGGGGCAGCCCCGAACCCCCATTCTAGCCAATGGAAAAAAAAAATTTCTTCAGAAATTCACCAATAATACTAGGAGCAACCCAACAATTGCCACCCCATCTTTTTGGCCCCTCTCTCTGGGCGCCCTAACACATAACACCTAGTCAGTCCATCTTAATGCCTACCTACTACCACCACTCCTATCCAAGCAAGTAAGAGGAGGACACTCAGAGAGACAACACCCACTCTCTGATCTAACAAAAAGGCCACTGCTGTGCTGCCTGCCAGCACAGCAGCAGCAGCGGAGCAGCACACTAAGCACAAGAGCAGCACACACAGAGAAGAAGCAGGAGGCGGAGCAGCAGAGCAGCAGACCTGCCGCTCTGCATGATGGGTGACGTGATGCCCAAAGAAACCACCGCCTCACTCAGTGCCTGCCACTGACTAGGCCCGACAGACAGAAGCCAGCCAACCTGCTCTGCTCTGCTCTGCTGCTCCCCATGGATGATGCACACACACCCTACATCTGCATCCCAATGACCAGACCAGACCAGACCAAGTGCGCAGAGTCAGCACAGGCCAGCAGCCACCAGCCCAGAAACAACAACAGCTACTACTGCTACCACCACAACCAGTGTTGCCGCTACAATAACATTCCCAGTCCAGTCACGCGCGCCACAGCCTGAGCCTAGCACACAGCCAACAGCTGCTGCCAGCCAGTGCCTGGCAAGCCCAGCCAACATGAGGAGGAGAGAGCTAACAAGTAGACGGCGCACGCACATCACCAACCCATCACGACGGCGCAACTGCAAGGGGAGAGGGCACAATTACAGGCAGGAGGAGGAGGAGGAGGCAAGGCAATCCTAGCACAGATTTGAAAGTTTAAAATCCACCAGGACATCTTCTAGAATCTAGACTTCTGTTTTTTCTACCACCAGCTGTAGTGTCTAGTTAGTCAGTGTGCTGTGCAGCTGAGCTGAGCTGAGCTGAGCTGCATGTGAGGAAGGGTGATTGTAGCTAGTTCTTTAGTTTCAGCAGACTGAGCACTGAGCATGGGCAGTGGCCTTGGGAAGCAACACAATTACACGACACTCACCTGCTGCTGCTGGTCCTAGAAGTTGCCTCTTCTCGTCTTCACCTCTTCGTGTGTGTGTGTGTGTGTGTGCAGTGAGTGCATGCCTTTTGCCTTGCTGGAAAGAAATGCTTCTCTGGTCCACCACCACATATCTGCTCAAGGACACAGAGGCCCAAGGCAGAGGTGGTGGTGGCACCAGTGTGAGTGCATGTGTGCTGGTGGTGTTTGCCACCACAGGTGTTTTGTGTGTGTATGTGTGCGCTGCTAGCTAGGAGGGGGGAGGGAGGCAGGGAGGCAGGGGGGAGGAAAGGGGAGGGGGAGAGGGATGTAGAGGGGATTGAAGGGGGGAGGGTCCGGCTCAGAGTTGGTCAGCCACATATTTGTGCACACACGTGCTCACGTGTGTGCTTCGGTGGGAGAGACCAGACTCTCATCATCTGCCAGACCGGGGTTGGGGGCAGGTGAGGCGGTGGTGGGCTGGAAGGGAGGGAGGATGGAAGGTGGTGAAGAGGAAGGGGAGAGGATGAGAGGGGAAGGATGGAGGGAGGCATGGGGGGGAGGAAAAAAACATGTAGACAGACACACACCACACTACACACAGAAAGCATCCACACACAGAGACAGTGCTAGGCATCCATTCACACAGATAGACAGACAGACAGACAACAGGAAGAGACAGACTGAGCCTGCACCACACACACACACACAGACCCAATTCCCCCCCTGCACAGTTATCAATCAATATGTTGTGTTGGCAGCCAGTTCATTGCTATTCTGATGGTTTTGGGTTTTTTGCCATCAGCCAACATCAACAGTGACCACAATCAAGATGAACATAAGATGATAATAATTCATTCGTTTCATTTCAAAAAATCACCCAATCATTTTCTCCATGTAAACCAAGCCCCCCACACATGATTTCTGGTGACATTTTCAATAAAATCAATTCATTTGGCATTCATCATTTTGTTCTCCCTTTGTCACCTTTTTTTCTTTCTTTTGCATAATTTTGAGGCTTGATTTTGACATGGGGTTTTTAAAGAAAAAATTATTTACATGTTTATTTACTAGTATTTACATATCTACACTGCATTTTTGAACGTATACCCGCCGCTGCCGCTAAGTCTAGTACTCCGTGGGCTGTGCTACTTTGGGGGGGTGTGCCGTGCCCACGCCAGGTCCCCAAATGCTGACAGGTGGATAGATAAAGGGCCTGTGCTGGTCAGCATTGGGTTTCTTTTTAGGTGGGCGTGGGCATTGTAAACATCTGGCCAGTCGCAGCACTACAACTACTACTACAACTGCATCTCTGTGTGGGCACACTACACGCTGCGACTGGCTGGCACGGCTCAGCATCTGTCACGTCAGCTCAGCTAGAGGTGGAAGGGGGGAGGGTAGGGATAAGCAGAGGTCGAGCCAGGCAGGTGACCAACCATGGGGCAACCCACGGTAATCACTCGCCCGTCTCAAACTGCAGCTTGGGGTAGCCCAACAGGGGGAGGTTCACCTTAAGGAAGACCAGCTGCTCCACCAGACCAGGGTCCAAGCGGGAGCGAGAGGGTGTCACCACGTCCCCGGCACGTGAAAACACCCGCTCGCTCTGGACACTGGTTGGGGGGCAGGAGAGGAGGCGCACAGCCACCACCGCCAGGTCCGGCCAGACTTGGCGGCGGCTCGCCCAGAACTGTGCGCAGTCCACGCCGTCTCCCTCCACAGGCTCCTCCAAGTACTGCGCAACGCATTGCTCAGCACTGGAGGGGGGCCTGGCAGGTCGAGCCTCCCGCATACCAGGCATGGCGCCATAGCAGAACCGCTGAAACCACTGGGCGGATCTCGAGTCGGTAGCAAATGGCTGCTGCGATGGCGCTGCCTGGGATGCCGCGCTGCTGGACTGGGAAGAGGGAGGGGAAGGGGAAGCTGACGCCGGCTGGCCGCCCATGCTGCTGCTGGGTGCGGGTTGGGCCGCGAGGGCTGCCCCCGCACCACTACCAACACCCTGGTCTCTGCGGGCCCTAGCGGCCTCCTCCTCCCTAACCTTCTCGACCAGGATGCCCTTCCACCTGGGCAAGTCGTCGGCACTCACGGCATTGCCCTTGAGGGCTGGGTGACAGAGACAAGCGAGGACATACTCCTCCCTGTCTCCCAGCACATCAACGAGCCGCTTGTCAACCCCAGACCTCAGCCTCCCAGCCAGAGCACGACCCTCTGGCGTGGTCAGAGAGATATGGAGTCCACCCATCAGCTTCTCGAGACCAACAGCTGTGGGCAGCGCCTGGCTCAAGGGAGTGGTGTCGCCACACAAGCCCTTCGTGGCAAGCTGGAAGGGCTCGAGTGCCGACACCGCCTCGGACATCTGCTTCCACTCTGCGTTCGAGAAGTCGCAGACATCCAAGGACTCGTCCCTCGCCAGGGCGACAAGGGCTCTCTCCTGCTCCAACAGGCGCTGGAACAGGAGGAAGGTGGAGTTCCACCGCGTCTCCACATCCGTAGGGATGAGATGGCGAGGAAGGCCAAGGTCATCCTGCTTCTGGCGAAGCAGTCTCCTGGACTTCTCGCTGCGGTGGAAGTGGGCGGCCAGCTTGCGGGACTTATCCACAAGCGTGGCCGTGGCAGCAACAGCAGCTGCGATGGGGCGGGCCCCCTTCTCCTGGGACGCCTTCAGCTCCTTAAGGCCAAGGGCGTCCCTGACGGTCAGATGGAGCGTGTGTGCCATACACCGTATGTTCACACAGTCCATGACTGTCTCGACAGCGGCGGTAACGTTGGCTCCATTGTCGGTGACAATGAAGCCGCGGGAGAGGTGTGGACACCCGCCAATCCACTCCTCTATCTGGCGGTCGAGTACGGCCGCCACCTCCTCCGCGGTGTGCCTCGTGTCCATCGTCTCCACGTGCAGGACGGCCCACCTGTGCCGTAGTGCAGCGGGAGCCGCGCCGGACCCGGAAGCATCGCCCGCGGAGGTCCCCTCACTCTCCGGTCCCCACCAGTGGGCAGTGAGGGCCAGGAAAGAAGCGTGCATCCCACTGACACTGGTCCAGAGGTCAGTCGTGAAATGCACGCTTGTCCTGGCCGGAGCTGCACGCAGCTCGGCCGACACGAGCTCCCTGCACCGGCGGTACAGGGAGGGGACCACGTTCCGGCTGAACGTCGTCCTTGAGGGGATGACGTATTTGGGAGCCAGGTATTGGAGAATACGGCGGAAGCTGTTGTTCTCGACCACCTGAAACGGCTGGTCATCGGTGGAAATCATCTCCCCTATGAGGCGGGTGAGGTGATGATGGTCCACGCGAACAATACGCTGGCTGCCCGAGGACTGCGTCCACCGCTGGACGGGCAGTGTAGCCTGCCTGCTGGCTGGCACACTGCCACTGCCCGCCCTAGTGGCAGATGCACAAGGCGCACTAGCGCTGCCAGCCTGTCCCCTGAGACCTGGGTGGTGACGCTCTAGGTGTCTCCACATAGGCGTCGTACCCAGGTGCGCAGGGTCCCTTCCACAGCTGACAAGCATCCTGCAGTGGACACAGCGGGCGTGGAATGGGTCATCTTGAGGGACCTCAAAATGCACCCATGCACCACTGCCCTTGGCCTCCTGCGCCCTGGGCGCCGTCCTAGGCCGTTTCTCGCAGGGTGGCTGCAGTCCTGGGGGGGGCGGCCGCCGCTGCCTGCCCACTGCTGCCACCCAACCCGCCCCTTCCGCCCTCCACAGCGGAGGAAGGGCCCGGCTCAACTGGCATCGGAGAGGCAGGCCTCTCCTCCACCACCTCGCCAGACCGCTCCCCACCAGAGTGTCGGGCTTCACGAGGGGGGGCCCCACTGAGCGGCGAAAGGATAAGGGGAAGGGGCCCCAGAGGGAGGGAGAACCTGGCTGCATCGCTGCCAGCCGCACGGTCCTCACCGCCCTCTACCTGCTCTTCCAACTCCACAGTCTCCTCCACCTCAACAACTGGCGGTAGCTCAGCAGCACCTGGTGCCGCCGGCGAGGAGGGACCCGCCACAGCCCTAACAGTGCCTCTGCCTCTGCCGCGATTGGCGGCAGCAGGCATGGGGAACTGAATCCTGCGCACCAAAGATGGGGCCGGAGCAAAGAATTCTCCAATGGGGAGAACTGGGGTGTCCTCAGGCTCCCCGCGTCCTCTCCCTCCCCGTGCCGCAGGCGCACCCCGCACCTGGCCTCTCCCACCTCTGCCTGCCAGCCTTGAGCGAGCCCTGCCCGCCACACGGCGCTCAGACATGCTGCTAGGTCAGAAGGAGGGAGACTTTAGGAGGAAGGCCAGACAGGGTCAGAAAAATAATTTGGAGGGGCTTAGGGGCCAAAAAAAAGGCAGCTGATTTGGAGGCGGCGGGGGGGGAAGTTTGTTTTCAAAAAAGGAAGCCAATTGGGGGGAAAGGAAGACTTTTTGATATGGGGGGGGGAAGCCAATCGAAGTGAGGGGGAGGGTGTCCTTTTTGAATTTGGGAGTCAACCACCAAGCCAATTGGGGAGATGGGTCTGGGAGGGGTTTTTTTTAGAAAAATAGGGGGTTAAAGGGTGGAACCCCGGTGTGGGAGGGTGGCACGGGCAGCTGGGTGGAGTAGTTGTGGTGTGGGTGGCAAGTTTTTAGCTTTTTTGGGGGGGGAGAGTGGATGGGGGGAGGGCACAGCACCTACCGGGGGTGGGGGAGGGATGCAGTCAACGCTTGGGAACCTGCAGATCAAAGGAGGAAACCCTTATTTAGTGAACTGGAACACAAAGTGTGGGTTCTGGGGGGTGGTTCTCAAGTAATGCTCCTGTGGGGGGAGCATCAAACTCAATGCAGCCTATTTAGTGACTCTAAATTGCACACAACCAAAACCAGAACCCAGTCACACCAACACAGAGGTTGAACCCACCCACTCTGTGACTCTGCCTGCCCAATGCCATGGCAAGCAAGCAGCAGCAAACACTTGATGGCAGCCTCATGGACTGAACATCATGATCATCATCATACGTGTGTATTGGCCCAGCATGTAGTGGCAGCATCAGAGCCCAGCCAGGACCCCACTCAGACTGCCCCAGAGGCAAGGAAGCACTCTGGCATGGCATGGGCCCAGCATGTAGTGGCAGCATCAGAGCCCAGCCAGGACCCCACTCAGACTGCCCCAGAGGCAAGGAAGCACTCTGGCATGGCATGGGCCCAGCATGTAGTGGCAGCATCGCATCAGAACCCTGGACCCCACTCAGACTGCCCCAGAGGCAAGGAAGCACTCTGGAAGGCACCTGTTCAAAAACCACCTGCAAGACGCATGCAATGCAACGCAACACATAGCAGCAATTTCTTTACTGGGCATGGGCATGAAGACACAAGTTTTACAACAGTACATCTCCTCTCCAAGGTTCCCTCCCTCCTCCCCACACCCAAATGCATTTCAGAATAGGGGTGTCCCTATTTAAAACCGCCAGCTAGGGAGAGAAAGGGGCAACAAAAGGTGCACAATCGCACACGCACTAACCCCTCTTCTTCCGGTCCTTCTCCTGCCGCTCACTGCTGGTCACGGATTCGCCGCTGCCAGCCAGCCACCCTGGGCTGAGACACAGCAGGGCGGCCGCACGAGGCACACAGGCAACCGGGGTAGTTCAACAACGATGGAGGGGCAGAAGTGAGGAGACAACACTATTTGTGTCGCTCAACTCACCCCCAAGCAGAGACAAAATCAACCAAAAACTATAAAAAGAAAAAGAAAAAACCGATGGCAGCCGCCAGGTGGGTAGGCTACTGTGTGCGGCTGCAGCTGTGGGAGAGGAGGTGGAAAGTGAAGGGGAGCAGAGAGAGAAAAGACTAAGAGAGAGAGAAAAGAGAGGGGGGGCAGGGACAAAGAGAAAGAGAGGAGAGAGAGAGAAAAGAAAGAGAGAGAGAGGAGAAAGAGAGATGATAGAGAGAAAGAGGAGAGAGGAGAAGCGCAGCGCAGCAGGGAGGGGGGATTCAGGTGTGGGGGGAGGACACAGCAGTAGCAGCGGTCCAAAGAGGTGGGGGGGAGCAGAGAGGGTGTGTGTGGTTGGGGGCTAGTGTGTGGCAGGGGGCCTGGGGTAAGTGGAGAGAGTCGGGGGCAAGGAGAAAAAGAGGTGGGGTGGGGGGAGCAGAGAGGGTGTGTGTGGTTGGGGCTAGTGTGTGGCAGGGGGCCTGGGGTAAGTGGAGAGAGTCGGGGGCAAGGAGAAAAAGAGGTGGGGTGGGGGGAGCAGAGAGGGTGTGTGTGGTTGGGGCTAGTGTGTGGCAGGGGGCCTGGGGTAAGTGGAGAGAGTCGGGGGCAAGGAGAAAAAGAGGTGGGGTGGGGGGAGCAGAGAGGGTGTGTGTGGTTGGGGGCTAGTGTGTGGCAGGGGGCCTGGGGTAAGTGGAGAGAGTCGGGGGCAAGGAGGAAAAGAGGTGGGGTGGGGGGAGCAGAGAGGGTGTGTGTGGTTGGGGCTAGTGTGTGGCAGGGGGCCTGGGGTAAGTGGAGAGAGTCGGGGGCAAGGAGGAAAAGAGGTGGGGTGGGGGGAGCAGAGAGGGTGTGTGTGGTTGGGGCTAGTGTGTGGCAGGGGGCCTGGGGTAAGTGGAGAGAGTCGGGGGCAAGGAGAAAAAGAGGTGGGGTGGGGGGAGCAGAGAGGGTGTGTGTGGTTGGGGCTAGTGTGTGGCAGGGGGCCTGGGGTAAGTGGAGAGAGTCGGGGGCAAGGAGAAAAAGAGGTGGGGTGGGGGGAGCAGAGAGGGTGTGTGTGGTTGGGGCTAGTGTGTGGCAGGGGGCCTGGGGTAAGTGGAGAGAGTCAGGGGCAAGGAGGAAAAGAGGTGGGGTGGGGGGAGCAGAGAGGGTGTGTGTGGTTGGGGCTAGTGTGTGGCAGGGGGCCTGGGGTAAGTGGAGAGAGTCAGGGGCAAGGAGGAAAAGAGGTGGGGTGGGGGGAGCAGAGAGGGTGTGTGTGGTTGGGGGCTAATGTGTGGCAGGGGGCCTGGGGTGAGTGGAGAGAGTCAGGGGCAAGGAGAAAAAGAGGTGGGGTGGGGGGAGCAGAGAGGGTGTGTGTGGTTGGGGGCTAGTGTGTGGCAGAGGGGTGTTGGGGGAAGGGGAGGGGGCAACAACAAACAGCAAAGGAGAAACTGGAACAACTCGGGCAGCAGCAGCGATTAGGCTGGATGGGGTGGTTGGGGGAGGAGCTGGGCCTGGGCTAGGGTCTGGGAGGAGGGAGGGTGGGGGGGCAGGCAGGGGGGGGAGGAGGAGGAGGAGGGTAGCAAAATATATAAAGCAATATATATCAAGAGAACACAAGCCAGAAGTTTAAAAAAAAAATGAAAAGAAAGACCATAACCAGCAGAAAAAACTTGGGTGTGGGGGTGTGGGGAGGGGGAACCAAACACAGACTGAGGGGGGCCACTAAGTGAACAGAGACAATGAAACCACAATTGCTGCAAATTAATAATAGCAAATGAATAAGTGGAACCAAGCAAAGAAAACTGGACTCTGTTTGGCAGCAGCAAACTTGGGAGAAGGCTGGATGGGGTGGGGTTGGGGTGGGGTGTGGTTGGACTTGGAGGGGCAAGTTTGGAGCAGGGAACCAAAACTGATTATATGGGACAACAAGAAACAACAACAGAATCCTCTGGGGGTGGGGGGGAGGGATTCAGGGAACCAACTCGCAGGGCAGCAGCAGTCAGCAGAAACAAACAAAATGGTACAATTTAAGCAAAACCAGCAAGCAATATATAAATGAAACCAATGGAATGCAATGTGAAAATCAAAAAGTTGGACAAAAACAAGGCAGGACAAAGAGCAATAATTAATGGAAGAAGATTTAAAGCAATGAGGATGCAGTGGGTGGGAGTGGGGGAGGGGGAGGGTAGGCCCAAAGGATGAGAAGGGAAAGGGGGGGGAGGGGGGAGAAAAGCAGACAGACAAGGAACAGGGAAAATTGGGGGAAATTAAGAAGAAAGTAAAGTGAAGTAACACACAGTATACAGACAAGAGACAGACAGAGAGAGGAGACACACAGAGAGTCACAAAGGGCAGGTGGACAAAGGATTAGACAGAGCACACACAGAGAGACACAGGACACAGTCAGGACTCACAGAGACACCAGAGCAGCCAGCAAAGGGCAAGCAGGTCTCAGAGATGATCCCACAACTGCAGCCAAGAGAAGTTTCCAGAGAAGAGGCTTGGGTTTATATAGGTTTGAAATTCCCTCCTTTGGGAGCCCCCACCTTTGCACTCCCCCCACGGCCAACAGGGTGCCAGCTCTCAACAGTGCAACAGCCAAGCAGCCTACCAGACCAAAGGACTCATTCTGGCCAATCAAGGATCAATAGCGCAGCCAATACAATGCCTGGAAATAGCATCACAAAATGGATGCAAGGAGGAGCAAAAGTTTCGGGAAGGAGACACAAAATGGAGGACACACTTGGAACTTTAAAGAGACACTCCAGAGACTCAATTTCATTCCCGAACCGGCTCGAATTCGGTCCGGCTCGGTCCCCGGAAGGGCCCGATTCAGTCCGGGATCGAGCTGCCGGATCCGGACCGGTTCGGACGAACCGGTCCGGATCCGAACCGAACCGCACATCCCTACTGCTTCACCTGGCCTCATTAGCAGGCTGGCCATGTCAGGTTCTAAAAGGTGGATTTAAAAAAAGCCATTTCATATTTTAAACACCTAGCATGTCAACACTAATTGAGGTAAGGAGCAGACACACAGTTGGGATAGGGTAAGCCTGTGAGCCCTGTCAGTGCAAGGTGGGAGGGAAGGGCTGTACATAGCCAGAAAAATGGGGAGAGATCAAATGAGGAGGCACATCTGAACAGCTAGCATTCATGTTCTTTCATGTTCTCTTTCGGCTTTTCTAGTTCATCGGCTTGCTGCAGATCCACCGGTGTTCGATAATGCATCTTGAGGCGCTCGGTTTGGCTTCATCATTTAAGTATGCACAGTCTGCATCTCCTCCCTCTCCCAAGACTTTCAACCTGCAACACAACCTGGAGTTAAACATGGGCTGCATATTTCCCTGACAGCAGCAAACAGACATCTTGATATCTTAGAAGACAACTCAGTTTGCAAGGCAGAAACACATACACATGGCAATGTTTATTGGTTAGCCATGGTTTGTTTGTTTTTTAAAGGAGAACCAACCTTGATTCCCATCATGTCCTGCTCTCAAATTTATACCAGATACATTACCCAGATTCAACATAACTTTCTTATATTTATTTATTTATTTATTTATTAGAAACATTTAATATACTACCCACTCCGAAGACTCTGGGCGGTGTACAAAAACATACAAAGCAAGACAGCATTAAAATTACATTCTAAATTAAAAACTAAAGTAACTAACAAAAAAGGGGGGGGGGACCAAATAGGTAAACTACAGGGCAAAAGCCTGGCAAAAAAGAAAAGTCTTCAGTAGAGATTTAAAAATCAATAAGGAAGGAGCTAAATGAATCTGAAGGGGAAGGGAGTTCCAGAGAAGTGGGGCAGCAACCGAAAAGGCCCTTTCACAGGTCCTAGCACCTTGAACCTCTCAGAAATCAGGGGCCAACAGAAGGGCCATCTGAGAAGAACTAACTGGATGGGATGCAATTGGATGGGAGAGGCGGGTCTGTAGATAGACAGGCGCCAAACCCCACAAGGCTTTGAAGGTCAAAACCAGGACCTTAAATTGAACTCGGAAGCGAATAGGCAACCAGTGCAATGACTGCAGGAGAGGTATTACCCTGTCATATTTTCTGGCACATTTATATGCACATTAAATGTGAACTCATTGAAAAATTATATTTCCAACACAAATTTTATGCTGGGACCAATCCTGACCAGTCCCTTGAACTGTCTTATAATAAAAGAGTAGTGACCAACCCATCCCAAGTATGGCTTTTTCTAAACCAAGAGAACAGGGAAGGGGTGGGATTTGGGCCACTGCTAACTGAGCAAAGAGGTACATTTTAAAGAAGTGATATCTTTAAATTTAGCAGGGAGAGAGCAACTGGCCCTATTCAGATCCAGCACAGCATGGCTCCAGTGGCTGTTGCTCATTACCTTACGTTTCTTTTTAGATTGTGATCCCTTTGGGGACAGGGAAGTATCTTATTTATATTTTTCTGTGCAGACCACTTTTGAGATTTTTTTTGGTTGAAAAGCAGCAAAGATAAATCTTTGTAATAATAGTAGCTGAGACTTTCCAACAATTATAACCTTATTCAATGTATACGTATCCTAATCTCATTTTACAGATGCAAAGTATGCAATTTGTAATTGGGGAAACATGTCACAGAGCATCAGTGACATGTTTCCTCTCTTCCACAGCACTTTCACAGTGGGGGCAGAATTGGAAGTTTTGCCTGCTTGCACAACAAGACTGGGGGAGGTGTATGTGGGCCTGCACCGGGTCTCCACAGTTCCTCCATATGCACATAGTCAGCCACAGAGACACAGAGGAAATGACATACACAATGACCAATTTATACACTCAGGATACCTCTTGCAGGGGAGTAACACCAGGAGAGAGGGCATGCCCTCAACTCCTGCCTGTGGCTTCCAACGGCATCTGGTGGGACACTGTGTGAAACAGGATGCTGGACTAGATGGGCCTTGGGTCTCATCCAGCAGGCCTGTTTTTATGTTCTTAGTGATCAGCCTCCCCTCCCTTTAAAGAGTTAACAGGGAGTGAACCCTTGTCTCAACTGACAGGCTGGTGAACTCGAGGGCAGCCAATCAGTACAACAGGGCTGTGGGACCTAGAGAGCAGTTGCTGGGAATTCTGAGAACAAGAATGGTGGTCTTTGTTGGAGAAAAGCGTGTGCAGAAAGGCTTAGTGAGGGGCAATGGAGTTTTGCTCCCTCATGGTTGAAGCCAGCATAGATCCATAAAAGAAAGGATTGCAGGAAGCGTGATTATCATCAGGAATTGAGCAAGGAAAAGGGAATTCAGCATAGGGAACAGTTTGTTTAGTCAGACTGTGCATTAGGAACTTATATTTCTTTGTATGTGTGTGCTTTTGCATATTCCTGATACTGTTTTATTATTTTATTATTGTTTACCTGCAACGTAATAGAAATAAAAAACACTACCCCATGCTCAACACACCTAGGGCATTGCAAAAACCTCTAAACATTTAGGTGTGCATGAAGACAACCTATTTTGGTAGGAAATTTTTGTAGTACACCGCTCTGGGCTCCTTGAAGGAAGAGCGGGATATAAAATGTAAAATAGATAGATAGATAGATAGATAGATAGATAGATAAGCAAGATGGTGTCTGGAATGAAAACTCCTGACTAAACCAGCTGTCAGGGTTTTCATCAATCGTTTGGTCTTATCACCTTCCGTCAGCCAGATGGAGGTCAGTATGTGTACAGGGCTTGGTCCTCCTCCTAGAGGTGGGAGTCTAGGGGTTCTTCAGACCGTAAAATGTCTGGAAAACCCTGGATGAACATCTGGAGAGACCTTTCCGCAATCATCGGACCGAACAAAGAGAGGCTTTTCATCGCCTAATTACAGACAACCTGCTCTATTCCTTTTATCTTTCCTAATAAATCTCTGAGATGTCCACGGCCATGAGTTTGGCAGATCTATGGGGTTCCCCCCCCCTGCATTTAAAGCTCTTGCTTTTTTTTTTTTTTTTGCTATCTTTACTTTGCTGGAGATCTCAGCATTCCAATGCTAACAGCTTTCAGTTTTGCCCTGAAGAATTTTTTAAAAATGTCTGATATCCCAGCAATTATTTATTTCTTATTGTAATCTTAAACTTTAAACTACTCACAACATTCATTGGAGATTAGTATGGGTTCCCCTGCCCCTCTTTATGAACCCCACTATCCCCCACCTTGAACTTTCCAGCATGGCTGTAAGTTTGTCAGATCTATGGGGTTTTTTTTACTGTAAACTTTTGCTTATTTTCTGCTTTTTTCTATTTTTGAATCTTTCTATGGACTTCGCCAGAGAGCTCAGCATTCAAATACTATCAGCTTTTAATTTTGCTTTGAAGAATCTTTTTAAAAGGTCGGAGGCTACAGCAATTACTTATTTTATCTTGATCTTTAACCTACACGTAATCTGTCGGAGATGATTGTGAATTTTGTTACGACATCTGCAATGGAGAAGAAGAATGGAGAAGAAGATTGGCTTGGAGAGAAAAGCAGCTTTTTCATGGGTCTTTTTAAAATTGTTCTGCAATGCCACATATTTACACATTTAACCAACTTAAGTTTTACTTACAAAGTCCCAACTGGAAAGACTCAGTTTATTTGTGTTAGGGAGGATTTGCCTGCCAGGATCCCGTACGATCTTCCTTGAATTTATAGTCCCTTCTGTTTGCATGGCTGACAAAGTGTTTTATGGCTGGACAATTATCTTCCTATAACTAACCATTTGAAACTCTGACTGGGGAAATGAAATGAAAATGACTGGTGAGAACTGGCTGTTTGGCAGAGGAAGAGGAGGAGTGTTTTCCTATGTTCTGTCTTTCTTAGTGGAATCAGGACTTTTCGGTCTTTTGTAGTTCAATACCACTGATGGAATTGCTATTCAATCACAGTTAATGTCAATTAGCATTTTGTACCAGGATCTTGACTTTACTTTGAAGAATTTCTGAACTTGTTACTCATTTCTGAACTTGTTACTCAGTGTTGCAATCATGGTACTTTTTGCCAAATACAGGGAGGGGAAATTGGCATGGGGGGAGACCGTTAAGTGGTGTTTCACTTTAAAATAATTTTAAAAGATTTTACAAAAAGGGGTCTTTTAAGTATTTACATCTTATTTCAAAGTTTATTTGCTTTAGCTATATGTCTTTTGGGTGTGTTTTATTAGAACTACCTAGTCTTTGGATAGGTAGCTACGGTGAAATTTATGTGGAAGGATTCTAACTGAAGGAATTTTACTGTATAGAAACTTGATAACCCTTTTTCCCCCAGGCATGTCAAAGTTTCGGCACTGTTTAGTCTCCCTCTCAATGAAAGAGTGTCCTTGGACACTGGCTTTAAGATTTGATATTAACCCTATGTTATGTGAGTCAGCTGAGATGTTCACCAATTTTTCTCCCTTTCTGTCTTTGTGCTGGGATAAATGAAAAGCCCGATATTTTTAGTGGTGTATCTATCAGTATTTTATTTCTCTTTGCTGATATATTTTTAATATAATGGAATTATTTTCTCTCTCTTACTTCTCTTTCCCCCTGAGCTTGTTCCCCCCCTCCTTTCCTCTCCTTTCCCCCACTTTGTGGCTTCTTTTCTTGAGACATTTGATTTATTTAAGGTTTCATATACAGGTTTTACCTTAGAGTATAATTAAATAATATACCTTATTATTGTATTTTAATGTATCCCCTGTGTTAATTGTTCCTTTTTTCTTTCTTTTAACCATTAAGATTTAGGGAACTCTATATAGGGGTTTAGCATTGAAATAACCTACTCAGGAACTGAGATTTTTTATGATATACCCGAATGGTCTAATGACTTAAGGAACTGCTATATACCTTTATGGAAGAAACGATAATTAATGTAACTAATTTAGGGTTTAATATATAGGTTTTAACATTGAGTATAATTAAATATTATACCTCATTAATTGGCCTTTCAATTAGGGGGCTCTATATAATGGTTTAAAACTGATACCAACCTAATTAGGAACTGGGATGTTGTATGATAAACCAGATAGTTTTAATGACTTAAGGAATTGCCACAGATTTTTGTCCTTTGTTTCTTTATGTTTCTCTTTTCCTTTTCATAGAGGAGATGAGAAATATTAAGAATGAGGGAATTTTAAATTTAAGGCATAAGATTGTTGGCACTATTTTATTATATGATAATAATAGCTTTAAAAAGACTACATACTGAGATATTTTATTTTGAATGCTCAGTGTCTGACTTTTTGGTACTCTTAAGTCTTGGTTTGAACAATTAACTAGTTACCCTTAGCTTCTAACTGAAATCAAATTTTAACTTTTTAAAAATATATACCTTTATCATTCCTATTCCCCACCCCCACCCATTTCCTCCTATGGGCTTTTACTGGTTTTTATGAACACTGTATAATGGTAATTGTTGAATGAACTGCTTGTTGTGATGCAAACAATCAGAAGGAAACTGAGAAGGATTATATGTATGTATGGGGAGAGATCTGGGTGACATAGCTTGTTAACCTATTCTCCCAGTGGTGGGTTAGAGAGACCAGTTTTGGCTGAAGTTAGTCTGTCTCTTCATGAAAGAATATCTTTCCATTTAACTCTCCATTTATTTATTTTTGTTAAATGAAGAGGAGGACTGCTGAAGGTTTAACTGATTTCTGTCACTTACTTTACTGTGACGTTTTGCATACCTGTATGGGACAAGATGGGAATTTTGATTATAAAATATTGGTGGATATGTGGCTCCATATTTACAATATATATACCTTTTCTTTTTGGCAGAACCTGTGTTTTAATGCTTACATTTTCTTATCCATTGAATTTTTATGTTTTAAATCATTCTTTTGAGGCCAAGGTGAGAGTTCTGTGTGAGGTTCAAGGTTCATTTTTTCTCTGACGATTAGATTTAGTTTTCAGACATACCCTCTATTTCTTACAGATTATCTTAATTCATTCAAGTATACTTAAATATTATTACTCTATACAAGCCCCCCCCTTTTCCTGCTTTTTTTTTTTTTTTTTGCTGTGAATGAGTAATTGCTCTTATTCATGTATGATTATATCATTCTCAGAGACATAACCGGTCCTATTTCTATTACTAATAAAAGCAAAACTTCTTGGAAAACAAATAAATAAATAAGCTGGCAGTTAGGTACATACCACATTCACAGCACATGGGGAAGGGTCCTCCTTTTATTTATTTATTTATTTATTTATTCATTCATTCATTCATTCATTCATTCAATCATTCATTCCCCTCCCCTCCAGTGCACTACTTCAGGTTGACATGTTTTTCTTTTCTTGCATATGCCAAGGTTGTGTGTCTTTTACCCGAACATGGATAAGCGAATCCACAGAAAACAAATCTGCGGATAACGAGGCCATCCTGTACAATTCTACTGCTGAAATTAGATGAATACACTACTTTTTACACTGGAATATGCTTGGTGAGAATTTAAAGTTGGAGGGGGGGTATTTTTAGGAGAAATTCTGGATATAATATCTTTATTATTGTTCTCAGATTTTTAACACTCAGTAATTAGATCACGCCCAAGAGAAGCAGACCTTTCTCAGTTTCAAATTTACTAGGACTCAAATTAACCATATATGCTAATTATTCAATAAAATGAATAATGTTTGGGGCTCAAATATTATAAATCTCAAACTGTTCTTCCACTTCCCTTTTGCAAATACATTTTAAAAAATCTGTAACATATATTTAATTTCTCTATCACTGTAATCTACTCAAAATGATTTTGCCTTGTCAACAACAGGCCTCACCTAATAGTTTATATTTATACCTCTCCTTTCAGCCTGGGCAGACATGAAAAGCAACTTACAAATTTAAATTAGAAAAAAAAAGAAAAGGTGTTCTGTGGGTGGACATGTTCTATGCAAGTCTAGCTGCAGACAGATTCAGGGGCTGGCAAGTTCCCAGCCTACAGAAGAAGCCCCCTCCATTGCTCTGCTTATGCTCATGAAAGCAATAACTGGACCCAGCCTACAAAACAGGGGGTTACTAGATGATAATGGCCAAAGACCATTGTGGCTAGGGATGATGGGTACTGTAGTCAAATAACATCTGGGGACTCTTGTATAAGCAATTAACTGCAGACCTTCCAAAGGAAGACCTTGCATTTTGAGGTCTCACCACTGAAAATGAGAAGAGAAAATGGGGGACTCACGTTGCATTCTTTCCATCCAGCCATCTCCAGGTCTGATCTCGGTCTCTCCTTAGGCCAACCCAACAGGGATGTTTGCCTTTGTTGCGTATCACAAAATTCTGAAAAGGCCAGAACAGATGGATGTTACAGCCCCAAACTGCTACATTCACAGGCCAATAATGCAGCAGCAGCGTTGTGCAACATACACATAGACTTCAAATAAAATATAAGCAAATAAATGATGGAAAAGAGTGATCACCTTCTTGGATTTTCTGTCAACTATCCTGCCAGCTCTTTGACCTTGGGGAGAAGTACCAGCCACCCACAGAACCTCACTTGGCTTCTCTGTAATGCTAGGACAGTTCAAAATAAAATAGAAACCATCCACAACTTGATTGTGGATGATGAAGCCGACCTGGTGTGTCTCACAGAGACCTGGTTGGGAGAGGTTTGTGGCCCCAAAGGTCCCAGGTTCTTCCGCCAGCGTACTTGATTGTGGAGCAGGTGAGAGGATGTGGGCGGGGAGGGGGAGTGGCTGTGGTTCCTAAGAATAATATCTCTTTTACCAGGATCCCTGTCAGGGCATTCGCCTATATCGAATATGTGTACCAAAGTCTGGGGAGCAGATTGGGACGTCTGTTGGTGCACCATTCACCCCACTGACCAATATAATCCCAAACTGAGCTGACTTGGTTGCAGAGTTGGCATTGATGTTGCCCAGGTTGATGATGGTTGGGGACTTGTTCACTTTGAGACTACTTTGTCAGGGGCGGTCATGACGACTATGGACGTGTCCCAAGTGGTATCGGGACTGACACACATTGATGGTCCCTTGCTTGATTTAGTCTTTTGCTCTGGTCAGGGTGGTGTTCTGTGGGTGGGGATGCCTGTGATTTCCCCATTGTCATGGATGGACAGCCACCTGGTTAAGGTTGGTCTGAGAACCATAACCCACCCTCAGGGGTGAAGGACCTATTACGATGGTCTACCCAAGAAGGTTATTGGATCCAAAAGGATTCCAAGAGGCTGTGGGAGGTTCTAAGGTTGGTTCTGCTAGCAATCCTGTTGATGCCCTGGTTCAGATTTTTAATAATAATAATAATAATAATAATAATAATAATAATAATGTGTTATTTATTCAATTTCTATACCGCTCTTCCAAAAACGGCTCAGGTGTAATAGTAATGTTACTATTACACAGAGTAATAATAAATAAGTAAGATGGATCCCTGTCCCCAAAGGGCTAACAATCTTAAAAGAAACACAAGATAGACACCAGCAACAGTCACTGGAGGTACTGTGCTGTAGGGATGTACACAATAGCGGTTTGCCCGGTTTGGTTCAAATTTGAACCGGGTTCGAACTGGGAGGAGCAGGTTCAGTTTTAGTTTTGCTCGACCCCCCGGTTCGGTTTGAATTTGAACCCGTTTGAATTGTCTGGAACTGGTTCAAACCCACAAAAGTGGGTGGGGTGGTAGCTGGCACCCATGGATACCTACCACCCAATCCCCAAAGCAACTGGACACTTGTATGATTTTTAATGAATTACTGAAGAAAAAATTTCTCACAGGGTATAATGGGACTTGAACCAGCCCAAACCCCATACCACCCAAACGCCATAGCACCCAAACCCCATAGCAATTGGACACTCCTACGACTGTTTATGAATATTTAAAATATTTTTAATTATTTTTCTCATAGGGTACAATGGGACTCAAACCAGACCATTATCCACTATTGCAGAGCACCTAGGGGCACAAAAGCAGGGTGGGTGGTAGGCACCCAGGGGTGCCTACCACCCAACAAACCCAAGGCAATCAGACACTCCTATGATTATTGGTGAATTTAAAAATTATTTTTGAATTCCTCATAGGGAATAATAAAGATTCCAGCAAATGTATAGCTTCACATCGGGGCGAAAGGGGTGGCCTAGAGTGGAGTGTGGTGGGTGGTAGTTCCCAATGGGGGCAAGGAAGCTACCAGAATTATACCACCCCACCCACCTTTGGAGGTTCAAACCAGTTCAAACTAGTTTGAATTGAACCCTCCCCCCAGTTTGGTTCGAATTCGAACCTGCAGCTTGAACCTGATGGCTGTTTCACTTCGAATTCGAACCATCGAACCAAACAAGTTTGAATTTGAACCATTTGCACATCTCTACTGTGCTGGGGGTGGACAGGGCCAGTTACTCCCCCCCCCTGCTAAATAAAGAGAATCACCACGTTAAAAGGTGCTAGAGATTTCAATATTGGGCGGTATATAGATTAATTAAACAAACAAACAAACAAACAAACAAACAGGGTGCAATGGTGGCTGGTGGTTCCTGGAACTAGGGTGTGGGGCTAGGCAGGACAGGTGATGGGTGGAGCTACAAGTAGTGAGAGGTGGAGCCAATTGTAGAGAGCTGCGGAGGTGGATCTAGGCAGGTGCCTTAGCAATAACTGGCAAAGTACAGATTTGTAGCTAATGAGTGGGATCGAAACACACACACACACACACACACACACACACACACACACACACACAGACACACACACCAGAAATCTCAATTGCTCATCAGCAGAACTACAGAGGAATATAGAAAACAGCAGTTGCTTTATAGTGCTTATCAGGACTACAGTGGTTTGTAGATTTGTATCTAACATGGCAGGATCAAACTCAAGCACACACACACACACACAGAACTGTACAAGCCACAAGTAAAGCACAAGCCAACTACAAAAGGCTGCTTCTGTAGAAAGTAAATGCATTCTTAAGTCACCAGGGCAGATCTGTCCGCCTGATTTAAATAAAAAAGGAATACTACTAATAATTAAACAAGAATGAAATGAATCAGAGTGGTAGTGTGCTGGACTAGACTGGGGAAATCCAAGTTTAGATCCCATTCCGCAGAGAAACTCACTGGGTGACTCTGGGGCACTCACTTATCTCTCAACATAACCTTTCTTATAGGGCTGTTGGGGGGGATAAATGTAATTATGTGCACCACTCTGGGCTTCTTGGAGGAAGCACAGGTATACATGTAAAAATAAATAAATCTATATAAGCCACAGGTAAAGCAGAGACCAGCTAACAAAAGTAGAGAAGAAATGCATTCTCAAATTAGAAGGGCAGCTCTGCCTGCCTATTTCAAAAATGCATACATCAATACTGTAATAGAAAAATCACAGGTTTTCCAGTGATGCTTGCTGTAGCTATGAACCATCTCCTGTAACTTAGAGGACACCATGGGAAGCTAAGATGCATGGGGACACTCGCTCCCTACTGCGTGCCTGCTGAACAGCTGGTTGCCACTCTCTGCCCGCCTGAGCTGCCCACCACTTAGCCTGAGCATCCATCCTAACAAAAAATGGTTTTTTAATAGCGTTTGCTTCCTTAATCCTCAGAGCTAGGCAAAGACTGAAGGAGGACATGATAGCAACTCTTCAAAGACCTGAAGGGCTGTCAGTGAGAACAGAATAAGGACCTGTTCTTTGCTACCCCAATGTGCGCAGCTAAAACTAATACAAGTTTGACAATGGAACCACACTACTAGGGAGGATGGTGGACTTTCCCTCACTGGAGGTCTTCAAGCAGAGGCTGGACAGCCACCTGTTGGCAATGCCCTGCTCTGAGTTTCCTGCACTGAGAGGTGGCTGGACTGGATGGCCTGCAAGACCACACATACTCTGTGTTTCCATGAATCTATATTTAGAGGACTTTCATTGAAAAGAAGCATATAAATATTCATAATAGTAAAGTTCAGAAACACATTCAGCTTCCTTGTGCAGTCTCATGGTGGAGCATCACCAACAAAGAACCATTAGAAGCCAACTATTGTACCAGTCCGCCATACAAAAACAGTCACAAGATTTGCTTCTCTCACCTCTTCCTCATTTCTAATGCTCGCCAGGGAAGCATCCTGCGAAGAGCAGAAGCTCTGGCTGGCAGTCCAGTTTTGTTCTCTCACTGAAAAGTAGTAGCATTTTCCCCGATAACCGATCCAGTCATGTGGGCAAGGAGGCCGAGCGAGATCACGAGAAGTACAATCAGAGCCTGATTGTGCTAGAACCGCTAGAACTGGAAAACATACAGAGGATTAGGCAGCATTGTTGCTGATACCGCTTCCCCCCAACCTTCTAAGCAGCATGGACAGAGAAACCCTAGCTGGAAAAGTACACAGCTTAGCTGGCATAATGCTTTCTCTTCTAAAATCAATTTGTTAATAGTGTGGCTATCTTGGGGGGCTGGGATCTATTCCTTTGATTCTTTTACATTTGTTTCTACTGATGGGGGTGTGGGTGGGGGGTCATACATTAACAACATCAGAATGCAGTTTCCTGCCTTATTATTAGACCAATATTTGCCACAAGTGAACCATTACATAGAAAGCCATCTGATTAACATGTTTAATCATCCATTTAATTCCTGGATTCTGTATTATTAGATGATGCATCTACTGACAAACCTCCACAGATGCTGGAATTCTGGCTACCACAACTTAGTTGTGCTATGGAAAAACAGCTAACAGGTCGGCCAAACCTTTAATTAGATTTGTATTTTTATATTCCACTTTAATATTTTCATTGTGTGACTGTTTTAGAGTTTGATTGTTTTTAAATGTTCTGTAAACTGCCTTGAGATTGTTTTAATAAACAACCACAAACCAACCAACCCACCCACCCCTGAGAATGATTCATATCACAGAACCTGGGGCCTGAGCAAGGCTCTCTCAAGTGTGTCCATGCTGAAAGCCAGGTAATATGCAAATCTGTCGATGTAACCCGTTGACTGAAGATATGCAATTACATAAACTTCAGGTGTGGAGAAAAATGTTCAAGGTTACAGCATCAAAGTCTGGGCTACTTACTCACTGCAAGACTGATGTTGAGGATTATACTTAGGGCAAGTCCTATAGAAGTCCATCGAGGTTTTAAGTTGCAGACATCTGCTAAACCAAAAGGGAACAAAAAGAAACCATTTATGAGCACTCCAAGGGAAATTGTGGGGAAACTTAAGCTCTGCATGAACCAAACAAAAAGATTTTTTCCCCAAGCAATCTAAGTTAGCCAAATTTGGTTGTGCGTTTTTGCCCCAAATATATCTGCTCTGGTACTTACTGCTATTGCTCAGATAGTGGCAGTTCTGCCTAAAACGTCCCCCCCCCCTTTTCTTCCTTGTTTCACTGTTTCATTAAGACCTAGTTTTTCAGGCACACTTCTTCTTCTTCTTTTTTTAAGGTAACTGAGTAAACTGTGTTTTATCTGCTGCTATTCTAGGAGTAACTTTATTATTCCATTGACTGCTTTTTGCGATATGTCAGTACAGTATTATTGTACTGTTGTCTTTACTGTCGTTTACTGTTTACAATGTTCTGTAAGCCACTTTGAGTTTTCCTTTGATAAGGAAAGGAGGCTATTTCTAAAATATTAATAAGGCATCACCATCATATATACTAGCTGACATTCTACTTAAAAGCACTCCGCTGCTCCTTGCAAGCATGCAGAGCTTCCATGGCACCCAAGGATAATGCTACTGTTCCAGTAATGTAGCTCCCACTGGGAGACAGGTGAGCTTCATTGCTGAAGTGACCCAGCCTTAGGCTCTACAGAGGCTGTGTGTGTTTGCAAGGAGTGGCAGAGAGCCTTTGAGTGGAATGCTGCAGCATGGGGGCATCTCACTTGGATGGACAGTGGAATGCTAGCCACCAATAGCTAACTCAGGTGTGTGGATGCCTATCATCCAATTATCAAGCAAGGTCTTACATAATCCACAGCAGAGGATTTATACTGCCTTATACTGCCTCGGTCCCAAACCTGGGACCATCTGTGTGTAAAGCACATGCTCTACAACTGAGCGACAGGCAATTCCTGATGATAGCATTTCTCCTTCCAACCAAGACCAAAATGAAATGTTGCTGAGGTTTTTAACATTCACTCATTTCTTGATTAGATTGCTATTTAGAGGTTAGGAAGTGATTAGCTTGGGTCATCCCAAGACCAAAAGGAAATGCCAAGGTTTCTAACATTCAATCATTTCTAGATTAGATTTATATCCAGATGTGAAACATAAGAACAGCCCTGCTGGATCAGGCCCAAGGCCCATCTAGTCCAGCATCCTGTTTCACACAGTGGCCCAACAGATGCTGCTGGAAGCCACAGGCAGGAGTTGAGGGCATGCCCTCCCTCCTGCTGTTACTCCCCTGCAACTGGTATTCAGAGGCATCCTGCCTTTGAGGCTGGAGGTGGCCTTTAGCCCTCCGACTAGTAGCCGTTGATAGACCTCTCCTCCATGAAGTTATCCAAACCCCTCTTAAAGCCATCCAGGTGGTTGGCTGTCACCACACCTTGTGTCAGAGAATTCCACAAGCTGATTATGCGTTATGTGAAAAAGTACTTCCGTTTGTTGGTCCTAAATTTCCTGGCAATCGATTTCATGGGATGACCTCTGGTTCTAGTGTTATGTGTGAGGGAGAAAAATTACTCTCTATCCACTTTCTCCAGACCATGCATGATTTTATAGAGGTCTATCACGTCTCGCCACAGTCGTCTTTTTTCAAAACTAAAAAGCCCTAGGTGTTGTAGCCTGGCCTCATAAGGGAGGTGCTTTAGGTTTGATGTAGGGGCAGAGCCACCGTTGGACGAACGGGTTCAAAGAACCCGGGCTGCCAATGGAAAAGGCCGCCGATGCCCCATGGCTCAGGCTCCAGAGGAGCCCAGAGTGAACTCCCTCGTCCCATGTTCAGGCCACAGGGAGCCTGGATGAACTCTTTGCCAATTATTTCAGGCAGCACCAACTGCCTTATAGAACATTTTTCCCTTCCTCTCCCTCTCTGGAGAAAGATAAAGGGGAAAACATCCTATCAGGCAGCTGACGCTGCCTGAAATGACAAGCTGAGAGCTCGTTCAGGCTCTCGGCAGCCCAGGCCACGCCCCCTTGGCCTGGGCTGCAGAGAGCCTGAATGAGCTCTCAGCTCATCATTTCAGGCAGTGTTGGCTGCCTGATAGGACATTTTCCCCTTCCTCTCCCTCTCTGGAGGGAGAGAAGGGGGAAAACGTCCTATCAGGCAGTCAGAGCTGTCTGAAATAATTGGTGAAGAGTTCGCCCGGGCTCTCGGCGGCCCGCGCATGAGAGGAGGGAGTTTGCTCTGGGCTCCCCTGGAGCCCGAGCCACACCCCTGTGCATGTGATGTCATGCGCACGGGCGTATTGGAGGGGGCCACCAAGCAAGGCTGGAAGCAGGCTGCCGCTTAGCTGGCTCCACAACTGGTTTGATGGTAGGAGAAAGACTTACCACATACCCTGTCATTACCTGGATCTGGAGGCAAGTGTGCCCCCACCTCAAGAATGCTATCAATTACAGCCCCATTCCTTGAACAGAGGGCAATGAGTCAGACTTTTCAGGGAAACTCCTTGTCCTTTGGGGCTGGACTTCAGTTATTAGACAAGCCATCCGCTCATTACACAAGGCTTACTACAGACTGCACAATACAAACTCATTTAACACCATATGTGGAAACAATAAAAGCCATTACAGGGAGGTAGGGGCAGCCATAGGAGTTTCAAGCACAGCAGATGCAGGAAGTCTTGAAGCAGCACAGAACAAGACCGAGTAGCAGGCGGGTAGTCACAATGCAGCCAGGAGCAGGCCTAGAGAAGAAGCATAACAAGACGGGCAGCTCAAACTCAACACACAGAAAATGTAACTAGAAGCATGAGAAGCAGAAAACCTTTTACCAGGTTTGGAAGTCTCCTTCCACAATAGTCAGGAACTTGCAAAAGGAGAATAAAAGACAAGAGCACATAAGGATTTTTGCCACAAAGAATTACATGAAGTGTGGCTTAAGGGTGCTATATATCCTCCTATCTTTTCTGCCAAGACAAAACAGGAATGGAAAGGAAGACCTGTTATTCTTTCAGTGCTAGGATGATCCCAGGATTATCCAAATTCTGTGCCAAAATTCTGTATCAAAAAGTGGGGGGGGGGGAGAAAGAGGGAGGCAAATTCTATACTCAAATCAATTGACACTTATCTTGTTTCCATAATACTATACTAAAATTTGCAGAATGTGGGGAAAGAATAGAAGAAATGGTGTCTGCATATGTGCAACACCTGTAACAGCTTTGTGCCTCACCCCAGCAGTTCTTAAATGAAGGCTTTTTTTCAGGATTGTTTTGTCATGAAAGCAAGCAGTCCTTTACTGGGATCCCTATTTACCCTTTAGCATTCATATTCCCCAACATGAATATTCCTCAGCATAGGAAAGAAAAGTTCTGGCTAAGCATTCTGCAATACACAGAATCTATAACCAATGTTCAATTACAGCTGGATTTAAAAGTAATTTAATTACATTAATTAATGACCTAAAATTGGTAAGTAAAATATTTGATTTTACAGCTAGTAACATCAGAAAAAGTCATTATTGCAAGGAACTGGGCGGGGGGGACGGGGACTAGAACCTCCTTCAATTTGATCTAGGTTTGACAAGATTTGGGATCTAGCAGTTCAATACAGATAATGTGAAAGCACCAAAGTAACCCTAAATTCTAATCATATTGATACTTTTCTAGTAATGTGGTTAGCATTATTTCTAGAAGTGGCAGGATATGGTAATATGGTAGGACAGAGGTAGGATAAACCAAGAGACCAGAAAGACCGCAAGCTACTTATATTTTGTAAAACAGTTGAATATCTGGTTTTGTTTATAATCTAAGGGATTCTTAATCCAATAGGAAAAAGAAAAACTGTACTGGCCAACATCCTCATGGATGTAGCACAGGCAAGTTTCACTATGTTGGGAGCTTGTGTTCCAGACTGCTGTCATGCTAGTATAATGCCTATCTTAAGGACATAGTGCAAAACGGGGGTGGGGGGAGATGTCTTTTTGAAATTAGTCCTTGTGCGAGCAAACACAAACAAGTTGCACAACACAGTTGTACAATAACTGTTGCGTAACTTCATATATGTCCTGGATATGGTCTTCCACTAGTGCAGGGGTTCTCAAACTTGGGTCCCCAGATTAGGGGTGTGCATGGACCTTGGTTCGGGCTGTGGTCTGGCAAACCAATTCAGGCCCAACCATGGATTGGTCTGGTGGTTCAAGGTGGCACCGGGTGGGTGGGTGGGGCAGCAGCAGTGTACGGTACCTTTAAAGGCACAGCTGCAGGTCCTTACCAGCATAATCCCTGCCCCAGGCAGCTTCCTGCTGCAGCAGTGCTCCCCCACCCCAACAGCATGGCTCCATCACTCAACTGGCCTCCGCACATTTACTACAGCTTTGGCTATTGGGGTGGGGGATGATGAGAGTTGTAGTCCAGCAACATCTGGGGACCCAAGTTTGAGAACTCCCTGCACTGGTGGTTGTGCTAGGGCCTCGCCATCTGTGTTGGTTTTTAAGAAAAAGCTGAAGACGTACCTTTTGGATCAGAACTTTTAGTGAATAAGTTTATGTTGAAATTTTAAATTGTTTTAATCACTGTAATTTTTTTTTTTGGCTGCTTTAAGTTGGTTTTAGTATGTAAACAGCCTCTCTCTGTGTGTGTGTACATACACACATTTCTGTGTGTATGTACACACTGGTACATTTCTGTGCCACCCCTTGTTTATGTGTGTGTGTGTGTGTACACACACACACACACACACACACACACACACACACACACACACACACACACGGGGTGGTACAGAAATATGCAAAATAAATGAAATCAATAAATTATAGTCTTTAAGCATCTGTAAACTTGATGACTGGTTTGTGAATGTGTTGATAAAGGAACTTTATATATTTGGTATGCTATTGTAGTTATAGGTGTATATCTGTATTTGAAAAAGAAATATTTTAATTTGAGGAAAAGAATGTGTCAGGCCAGACATACTGAGGAACATGATCCACAGTGCCAGCATACTGTAGAAGACCTGAGTTAGCATCCGCATTCAACCATGAAACTCACTGGGTGACTCTGGGCTAGTCATGTATGTCTCAGCCTAACCTACCACACGGGGTTGTGAGGATAAACATAACATAAGCTCTGAGCTCCTCGGAGGAAAAGCGGGATATAAATGTAAAAATAAATGATAAATAAATAAATCTCTTTGTGGCAGCCTGTTGGGTCAGGAATCCAGCTGAAGCCCTTTTGTCCACAAAGAGAGACACTGGCAGAGAAGAGAGCTAGTCTGCTGTATCAGCACGGCAAGCTTAAGTTGTTCTTGGCAAGCCAGTGCACTTGGGAAAGAGGGGCAGAACCTATTCCCACTGAGAACCTATCTGCGAGGAAGAGTAGAAGGCTGGGATCCCTTCCTGACAACCCAGGTACTAATGGGAGAAACTCCTGTGTTTTTCTTAGCAAATGTCTAGCATACCAATCCAGTAGAGCAAAAAGGAGACACATCTGAGAGGATTCAACCTTCAGGCAGCAAACGCTGCCTGAAAAGGATAGGCAGCGGTCAGCAAGTGCTCGCTATGGGGGGCTCCTAGTAGCCCAGGCGGGGGTCGTTTGGGCTGGAACTGGGCTGGAAGTAGCGCCTGCTTCTGGCCAAGAACAGGGGAAGGGGCGGCAGGGAGGTACGCAGCCGCCCCATGGCTTTCACAAGAAACGGATTGCTGGTGGCGGCGGGCAAGGTTGCAGGCAGGCTTGGTGAGATCGGGCAAAGGGTGTGTGTAACCCAGATTTCGGATGTGCCAACTCAGCCGCCCAGCAGCTGTGTAAGTCTCTGGTAGCTCAGGGAGAAAGGGCAGCAACTTGGCAGAATTTGCAGACTGGAAAGGTGTGCAAACTGGACACATATCCTTCGGGCATGTGCTAAAAATGTTACCCCTGCTAACTGGGCAAAGAGGCACCTTTTAACGTGGTGATTCTCTTTATTGAGCAGGGGGAGAGTAACTGGCCCTCCCCACGCCCAGCACAGTACCCTCAGTGACTGTTGCTGGTGTCTATCTGATGTTTCTTTTTTTAGATTGTGAGACCTTTGGGGAAAGGGGTCCAATTTATTTATTTGTTATTTCTCTGTCTAAACAGCCCTGAGCCATTTTTGGAAGGGTGGTATAGAAATTGAATGAATGAATGAGCATTTTAACTATTAGGAAAATGTTTCTGAACTTGTGCTGTTGCTGGAAGTCCTGGATGGCTGGGCTATACAAATAGTTTCACAGAGTAATTAGTTTACATTAGCTCATAATAAGGATTTTTATATAAGAATAACCACTTTGAAATGTGCTCCATTTGTCCTGTTAGCATGGGTTAAGCTTGGAGCTAGAGAAGTAAATTTATCTTACATAAAGACAATATAAGAAATCCAAAGCTTTAGAAACAGAAGCATGAGAGACTGCAAGCATCAGCATTGTTATAGGAATATCCAAATTATAGTTTTGGAAAGTCCATATAGTTAGATTAGCATCAAAATAATGATATTATTTCTCTTTTCCTTTTTCCTGAATGGGTGTGCAGCAAGAAACCAAAGTGCTAATCAGAGGACTTTGGTGACAAGCTGGAAAATACAGCTATATAGCTGGAAGCTCTCTAAGCAGTCTGTGTGGACAATACTAAGCTAGATGGACCAATGGTCTGACTCAGTATAAGGCAGCTTCCTATGTTCCAGGTTTAGAGGAGAGCAGAGGATTATCTTTCACCTCATGTGGAGCTCATCTAGAAATGTTTCTATGGCAAACATGACTAGATGAGCTGCACATGAGGCCAAGGACAATCCTCTGTTCTCCTCCATAATCTTGAGCCTGGAGGTCGGAATCGTCCCTGCAGTTGCACTGGGCTCCGGGAACATGCAGAGGGTACTTGAAGCTGGAGAGGCCAGCCAAAGTTTGTTGATGGAACACTTGTCAGGGAATGATGGACCAAGTGGAAGCAATATTCTCAAGAGGGAAAGGCTACTAGGACACAAATCCCAGAAAATGCTTTGCAGACTAAGTGTGACACCCCCCCCCCCACACACACACACCCTCCCACCGCCCAAGTACACTGCTTAGATGGTACTTCCTGGAGCAAAGTCTCCTGCTCTTATCAATGGTCACTCAAAATCTCTTGTGTTTCTGCCACCTGGTCCCAGATACTGAGGCTGCAATTATTACCTGCTTTCTACCTTAGCTCAGGTTGTCCATTAGGCAAAAGGAAATTTGTTGTCTGGAGAGAATTCATACTACTACCTTTTAAATAATTATGTCTGGGCATCGTCTTTCCTCTATAGGGAAGCTGGACTATCAGGTTGTGAACTCTTTTACACACAAAACCTGTAAGAAATCACACTTCAGAATTAGTTCCAGTTGTAGGCAGAGCTTCTGGCCTTCGATAATCTGAAATGAGAAATTAAGTCAGGAGTCAGGGCAAAAAGAGGGATAGGCTGTGAGACCCAGAGCAATTGGCTGGCACACTGGAGTTTATTTTTATTTTATTTAACACATTTATATGACCTGACCTACGTCTCTGGGAGGGTGTACAAAAAAAAATTAAAATTAAAATGATTAAAACATTAAAATCATTTAAAACCCATTTAAAAATTATCAAAACTATAAAACTAATTAAAAGCCTGGGCGAACAACTGTGTCTTCTGTGCCAGAGATGGGGAGGTTCTTATTTCAACAGAGAGTGCATTCCAAAGCCCAGGGGCAGCAATGGAGATGGCCCATCCCCAAGTAGCCACCAGATGAGGGAGTGGCAACTGTAGACAAACCTCTCCAGATTATCTCAATGGGTGATGGGGCTCATGGCAAAGAGTTTACATCATGAAAAACCTTTAGAGATATTGGGCCCAAAGTTAAAGATTAAGTCACAGAACTTTTCGGGGTAGAAAGCACTTCATAAGAACAGCTCTGCTGGATCAGGCTCAAAACACATCCAGTCCAACATCCTGTTTCTCACAGTGGCCCACCAATTGCCTCTGAGAAGCCCACAGACAAGAGGTGAGGCCATGCTCCCCTGCAACTGGGATTTAGAGGTATCTTGCCTCTGAGATTGGAGGTGGTCTACAGTCACCAGATAGGGATGTTTTCCCTAACAGACTCAGACAGTTGCAAGAGGAGTCGGGATAAGTTCCTTTACAAACCAGGTAAGCACAACCTTATCTGCTCCTCCACTGCCTCACTGCTTGTCTGGGTGCTGCGCTCCATTTTCAAAAGGCCACATGCAGCTGCACCACTTCTTCCAGCCGCCTGTGCATGGCGTCGGCACACACTTGGCTTTTGTGCATGCATGATGTCCATTTGCATGATCAGCAACACCATGTGCATGTGTGGCATCTATGTGCATGCCGACTCCGCATGCAGGTTGCTGAAAGCAGTGCTACAGCCACACACAGCCTTTTGAAAACTGAGCACCGCACCTTGAAAAGTAGTGGGGCAGTGCAGGAGCAAGTAAGGTCCTACTTCTCTGGTTTTTTTAAAGGGAACTATCCCAGCCCGCCAAACCAATTTTGATGCGGGAACCTGAGCCAGTTCAGCACTTCCTTAAGAAGACGCTGAGCCAGTTCTGGCACATCCCTGCCACCGGACTAGCAGCCATTGACAGACCTGTCTTCCATGAATGTGTTCATGTGCCTTTTAAAGCCATCCAAGCTAGTGGCCTTCACCACATCTTGTGGCAGAGAATTCTATAGATTAATTATGCACTGTGAAAAAGTACTTCGTTTTGTTGGTCCTAAATTTCCTTGCCTTCCATTTCATGAAATGTCCCCTGGTTCTAGTGTTATGAGAGAGGGAGAAAAATGTATCTCCGTCCACTCTCTCCCCTGCATGCATGATTTTATACTTTGCCTCATCAGGCAAAGAGAATATTTAAATAGCGAGTACTGGACATGGCAATTCAATTTAGCTAGTCTTCCAAGAGACATATTTCTGTCTAACCAACGCTTTTCCTTAAAACCTCCAAATAATTTAAATAATCTAATGATGGAAAAATTCAGAAGAGCCTTGACATTTGCCTGATTTAGCATGCTTCCTACAGCAGTATTAGATGGGAAATATAAGAAAACACGTAAGGCAGCTCGGTTATACCCTTGTGGTACCAGAGCTATTGAAACAACTGCATGTTTTACTTTTTTGTCTACTTTATAAGTATATTCACACAATAGTTCTATTTCTCTACTTTGAGTAAATTATCCCCAGTATGTTTTATCTTCAACATTTGTTTTCTGATCACAATAACTCAATTTCCTAAAATGTAGCTAAATTTTATTTTGTAGCCTATAAAATTCATAAAGAGATACTTTACCTGATATAATCCCCCCCACATCAGTTTATGATTATTGTATGAAGATTATTCAGCTGATTGGTGACCCTAACAAAGGAAAATCTGTCTATCTAATTTCATAGAACTATCATGTCTTTCCAAACTAAAAAGCCACAGGTGTTATAGCCTCGTCTCATAAAAAAGGTGCTCCAGGCCCTTGATCATCTTGGTTGCTTTCTTCTGTACCTTTCCCAGTTCTACAATGTCTGTAAGATACAGTGACCAGAACTGCACACAGTACTCCAAATGTGGCCACCCCATAGACTTGTATAAGGGCATTATAATATTAGCATTATTATTTTTAATCCCCTTCCTTGCGATCCCTAGCATGGAATTTGCCTTTTTCACAGCTGCCGCACACTTTCAAGGAGCTGTCCACTACGACCCCAAGTTCCCTCTCTTGACCAGTCAGCTCAGCTCAGCTCAGCCCAGCCACCCCTCAGCCCATATGTGAAGTTGGGGGGCGGTGGTGTTGCCCCAATGTGCATTGCTTTACACTTGCTTACACTGAACTGTATTTGCCATTTGTTGCCCACCTCCCGCCCCCCAGTTTGGAGAGATCCTTTTGGAGCTCCTCAGTTTGTTTGTTCTTTTTAAATTGCACTACCCAACAGCAGGAGTGGAGAGGTCTATCAATGGCTACTAGTCGGAGGGCTCTAGGCCACTCCAGCCTCAAAGGTAGGATGCCTCTGAGTACCAGTTGTAGGGGAGTAACAGCAGGAGAGAGAGGATTCCAGTGGCATCTGGTGGACCACTGTGTGAAACAAGATGCTGGACTAGATGTGCCTTGGGCCTGATCCAGCAGGGCTGTTCTTAGGAGAGAGGTCATACCTTCAACTCTTGCTTGTGGGCATCCAAGAAGCATCTGGTGGGCCACTCTGTGAAACAGGATGCTGAGCTATATAGGCCTTCAGCCTGATCCCCCAGGGCTGTTCTTGTGTTGTACCCTAAATAGTTTAATATCATCTACAAATTTGACCACTTCGCTGCTTACCCCAACTTCTAGATCATTTATGAATAAGTTAAAGAGCACTGGTCCCAGAGGACCACACTTCTTATTTCCCTCCATTGTGATTAGTGTCCATTTATTCCTACCCTCAGTTTCCTATTCTTCAAGCAGTTGCCAATCCACACAAGTACTTGCCCCCATAGTTCAGATATCATTTCATTCTCACAAAAAGTTGAGACCAGGGATAACAAGCTGGTGGCTGATGAGCAGAATCTAGAACCTGCCAAGTGATTTCACCTCCCCCAGCACTCCCAATCTTATTGGGATTAAATGCTCATTTAATCTTCATAACAATCCTGCGAGGTAGGCTAGCCAGAAAGAGTGACTGGTCCAATTTTCCCAGTGAGTTTCGTAGTTGGAAGGGATTTCAACTTGGGTTAATGGTCCAATACTCTAACTATTACTCTTAGGGCCAAGGTAGACCAGAGGTTAGACACATCATCAATCTTTTCTGCATTTGAAGTTTTATCTTAAAATAGAAGCTATGGACCCTCCAATCTAGTTCAGGATCACTGATGTAGGGGAGCTTTTGCCTCCATGCTCTTTCCCCACCAAAAATTCACCCCTCTCAAACATCCATTGTCCTCAAAAGTGACATTTAATATATTGACAATGACACAAAACATAAACAAAACATAACATAAATCAAACCACAGCAACACTAAAAAACATCCAAAAACAAGTTGGTGTGACTAAACTCTTAATCACTGTGGCAATCCATCTCTCAGAACTCTACAGAGCAGACCAGTTAAATAGAAAGTGCATCTCTCATAATGCAAAGTGGCCTAGCAATATTATTATTATTTGCATTTTACATTTTATATCCTGCTCTTCCTCCAAGGAGCCCAGAGCGGTGGACTACATACTTAAGTTTCTCTTTCACAACAACCCTGTGAAGTAGGTGAGGCTGAGAGAGAAGTGACTGGCCCAGAGTCACCCAGCAAGTCTCATGGCTGAATGGGGATTTGAACTCGAGTCTCCCCGGTCCTAGGCCAGCACTCTAACCACTACACCACACTGGCTCTCTTAAAATAAGTTAACAAGTTTGAAGCCCAGGCTAAACCCACAATCAGAATTACCGTGGCTTTTTTATAAGTTTCAAATTAAAAGTTATTTACAAAGCTAGAAATTAATAATTATAATAATTCTTATAAGGCAGGATGAAAAGCTACGAAGGTTTTCTCCTGACTTTCCTTCCCCACAATCACCTCTACCCAGGTTTTCCTCCCACCCCACTCCCACTCCACACAACCGAAAACTGAGAGCACACACTGCTCCCAAACCCGGGTAGAACAAGGGTCTCGATTGTGTGGATGACCTCAAGGTCCGAATGGGGCTTAATTGGACCGATTAATATGATTAAGCACCAAACAAATAGCACAAAGGATCTGAAATGAAGAATCCAAAAAGCAAAGGGACAGATCCATTAAT
This sequence comes from Hemicordylus capensis, assembly GCF_027244095.1. Classification (NCBI taxonomy): domain Eukaryota; kingdom Metazoa; phylum Chordata; class Lepidosauria; order Squamata; family Cordylidae; genus Hemicordylus; species Hemicordylus capensis. The sequence goes on along the minus strand of NC_069658.1, from coordinate 259,703,506 downwards.
ACGACAGAAAGAAAAAACAACAAATATATAAATATAAACTATATTGAAAATTGAGTAATCAGCTAAACATGTTAATATATATAATTAAATCATGTAAGGCAAATTCACTGGCAAAACATTAAATACATCCAACAACAAAGAATCGAGCAAGAGAACAGTATACATCAAAATGAAAGAACTAAATGTGCAAACAACAGCACCCTGGTAATCACCCTGTTTTGAATATCTTTCTTATTTCGATTATTCATAGTTCACATATTCTTCCAAAAATATGAATAAGATCTTTGTTGTGGAATAAATCTTTCATGGGAGATCACAGGTCTTCTCCTATGAGGCAATAATTATATTAAAAATACATGCATTCACCAACACATTAAATCAGTACTATCATCATGATCTATTCATTTTATAACAGATAAATTTCCTCATACTCCTTTATTCAATAATAGTTATAATAATACTCTCAAATACTATTGAATGTCCCTGAATGGTTGATATAATTCACATATCTATAAAATGATATTAACAAAACATATTGTGAATAAATACCAACACTAATCATTATTCCATTAAATAAAATACTATTACAAAATGACCGAAGCTGAGAAAAAGATTTTTATCCCTATAGATAACTCTTAGCATTATCACCAATAATAAGTATCTGTACTATACTTTAAATAAAGGTCTCACCAATCAAATTTATCAAGACTGTTCTTCTTATAGACATGTAACGTTCAATGCCCAGCTCGTATAGTGTTCTCACAGAATGTTAAAAGTATGCCACTATAGTCTACAAGAACTTGTCTCTTCAAAGGTCTCTGGGGAACTAGGTGGCTTGGATTCAGCTAGACCTATTTATACCAGCTGTAAGGAATCTACTAGTCAAACTTAAAAACTCTTAGAATGATAGAGACATTTACATATTAACAATAAAAATACAGACTCTCAATGGTGTATATAAGCCGATCCCTTATAAATATGGAGATATAGCTAATAGTTCATTGAGACCCACTGAGACCCAAAACTTTCATGTTAATATCCACAGGGCTTTTCTTTGACTCAGTTCTGAAATGAACTCATCTTTTCTTGTGTTAACTATCATTTTTTCTATAGCAAACTCCCCGCATTGTTTCTGCTGTCTATAACAAAATGAGCAGTAAGGGGCAGTCCTCCATATTCCTAGTTTTGATTTTGCTCTTATATTTTGTAATACAAACCCTTAAAGGTCTACTAGTTTGCCCCCCATAAAAAAAGTCCACAGGAACAAACAATTACATAAATAACACCAGTGGATTGGCAAGTAGTAAAAGTTTTTAGTGTAATTTTCTTATCAGCTGGAATAATTAATTCTTTTATTTGTAAAGATTCATGGCAACATGTGCACTGTCCACATTTCCAGTATCCCCTGACATCTGAAGTGTTGATTTGAGTCCTACGTATATCTGAATGGACCAATTGATCTTTCAAACTTTACTTGCAATGATATCCAACACACGAAGGAAGAATACACCCCAGTAGATCTTGAATTAAATGCCAGTGTTTAAAAATAATACGTCCAATTGCTCAAGCTTTGGAACTAAATTCAACAGACCAATAAAGTCTCTCTGATTTGAAAATGAGTAGATCATGATGATAGTACTAATTTAATGTGCTGGTGAATGCATGTATTCTTTAAATTGCATTATAGCATCAAAGGAGAAGACCTGTGGTCTCCCATGAAAGATCTATTTCACAATACTTAAGTTCTGAAGAAGATCTTATTGATATTTTTGGAAGTATATATGAACTTTTATGAATACTTGAAAAAGATATTCAAAACAGCACAATTACCAGGGTGCTGTTGTTTGCGTGTTTAGTTCTTTCATTTGATGGACTATACTGTTCTTTTGTTTGATTCTTTGTTGTTGGATGTATTTAATGTTTTGCCAGCAAATTTGCCTTACATGATGTAAGTATATATATCACCATGCTTAGATAATTACTCAATTTTCAACATAGTTTATATTTATATATTTATTTGTTGGTTTTTCTTTCTGTCATATTAACGGATCTGTCTGTTTGTTTTTGGATATAGCAATATGATTGCCACAGCATCACCATATTGCCAAGGGGGATATATTCCATTTTTGGGTGGTTTTTTAAAAACACAAAATATCTCTATCGTCCCCCAGCCCCAGCACACTGCTGCTCTGGACAGCTTACAATAAAATAAACACTAAAATTATAATAAAACAGAACGGCAAGATAAAATAGTTGTACAAGAATAAAACCAAATTAAAACTAGCAACCCGAAGGGGAAAAAAATTCTAGTGTCCAATAGCATTCAGATTGACAGTTCTGTCGTCGCCCTGTCCTCCTAGGAAATACTGATACATCTCACTTACAATAATATTTGTTTATAGGTATATATCCCTCCCCCCGCGGGTAAATTACATGCGACCCAATCCTTGCATATTTACTCTGAATTAATCAAGGAAACGATCGCGGAGCACCGACCATGGAATGGAAACCGACAAAGCCAAGAGAGAAACACGCTGCACGTGTGTGCGGTAGGTACGTCCCATTCCATTTCACACATACCAGTCCAGCCGTGACCCGTCTGATAGCTTTCAGCCTGGGTCTGTTTACTCGCGAGTAAATCGCACGGGCTGCCGTGATGGGACTAACTCCCACGGTAAGGGTGGAAGGGAATCGCAGTCAGAATTCGGCGGTATTTCCCCCCGCTTTGAGTTACACTCAAAGGCTGAGCGGGGAAAAATACCCTGCCAGTCAAAAAAGAGCTGGACTGTTATCTCTCCCCCCCCCCCCCCTTACAAGCTGTCTAATTTATTGCATCTTTACTCGGAATGAAAAAGAAAACGTACAAAACAAAGAGGAAACAACTGTCCCTATCCTCGCCGCACGCAGTAGGACTGATCCCCCACCACCACCTGCATAGACAAGTACGGACTTGTTCCGAGTGACAGCATTCAGCCTGGGTCTGTTTACTCGGGAGTAAATCTCACGGAGTTCCGTGGGACTGATTCCCAAGTAAGGGTGGAACTTGGAAGGAGTCGCAGTCAGAACTTTGACTTTTAGTAATGGGATAAAGTGACCAGGCTGCTACCTACCTAAAGTTCAGCTTCAGGAACTACACAGGAGTCGGTTCGACTGACACCGCCACCGAAGTGGGCCGCGACCTTCAGCTGGCACCCGTGGAATGGAGGAGGGAGGGGGTGGCAGCTCAAGTTCTCTGCGCTCGCCGAGGGAATCAATGCGCGAAGGTTCTTTGTCACACTCTTCTTCCAGTAAACTCAGTTCACAAGGGCCCGTCCGGGCAGGGCATCACATCTGCAGCAGCTGCATTGGTCGGGCGGGGGCGGGCTACGTCGTGCTCCACCCACCCAGCTCCTACCTACTACCTCAGATTCAGAAACCACCGCCCCGGGCGGCCGTGGGGTTTCTCAGTCTCTGCCGTCATTCGCGCTAGGGGCTGGCTGCTGCCTCCCTCTCCCCAGTCGTCATGCCTTTATTCAAAAGAGGAGGCAGCCTCACGTTTTTTCGAGCTGAAGAGCGTGCGTTGGCCTGACGGTTGGATGGAGGTGGTGAAGCTATGCCCGGTGTGGCATAAAATGTCAAAGAGGATTTTTCACACCACACAATGGCAGCTGCTGGCGACTGAGACGGGGCCGGGCAGCGGGTAAAGGGCATTTTGTGGGCTGAGACCCTTCCCTGTGCTGGGTAAGCAGGGGCGTAGACTTAACAGGGGCTTATACTTCTCAATATATGGGAGGCATGGGACACATGATGGGAGGAGAGGACTTGTGTGGTAGCAGGCATGAATTGTCCCCTTTGCCAAGCAGGGTCCACACTGGTGTGCATTTGAATGGGAGACAACGTGTGATGTGAGCACTGTAAGATATTCCCCTTAGGGGATGGGGTCACTCTGGGCAGAGCATCTGCTAACTTGGCAAAGAGGCACCTTTAAACATGGTGATTCTCTTTATTTAGCAGGGGGAGAGTAACTGGCCCTATCCCTCCCCAGCACAGTACCTCTAGTGACTGTTGCTGGTGTTTATCTTATGTTTCTTTTTTTAGATTGTGAGACCTTTGGGGAAAGGGGCCCAAATTATTTATTTGTTATTTCTCTGTGTAAACAGCCCTGAGCCATTTTTGGAAGGGCGGTATAGAAATCTAATAAATAATAATAATAATAATAATAATCTGCATGCATTGAGTAACACTAGCTTTTCTCCTTGTTATACCACTTCTTTTTTTCCTCCAAATTCAATTTTTGTTAGTTTTAACAATAATATCCATAACAAACATAATAGACAAAAGTGAACTTCCCGCGCACCTCTCTTCGTGAAACATCAACTATTAATTTTACCCTTGCTATAATAGTAGTACAAAACACAATTTTAAACCTTTTTCAAACAAACAAACAAACAAAAACAATTAGTCCACCCAACCTGCATTTCTTTCTAAATTTCAAATCCTGCTGTAAGATCCATAGTAGGAAAATAGTTCTTTAAATACAACAAAAAAGGTTTCCAATCTTCTTTAAAATGTTCAAAGTTTTGGTCTCTTATCAGTGTTGTAGGTTTTGCCATCTCTGCATATTCCAAAATTTTTATCAACCGATCTTCTTTTGAAGGCAGTTCATTACTTTTCCATTTCTGTGCATATATTATTCTGGCCACCGTGGAAGCATACATGAAGAATGTTAAGTTATTTGTAGAAATTACTCCTTGTGTTATTCCCAGCAGGAAGGATTTTGGCTTCTTAGGAAATGTCATTTTAAATATTTTCTTTAACTCATTATATATCATGTCCCAATAGGCCTTAGCCTTCCCACAGGTCCACCACATGTGAAAAAAAGTACCTTCAGAATGCCCACACTTCCAACATTTGTTTGAAACATTTTTATACATTAATGCCAGTTTTTTTGGTGTCAAATACCATCTATACATCATTTTGTAATAGTTTTCGCCTTGTTATACCACTTCTAATCAGAGTATTATAGAGTGAAAGAGCCCTGAGAGGCAGCTGTGCTGAGCTGCTTCAACGACAACACAGGACTGACTGCATTGTTCAACCGACTGATGAAGGAGGAGCTCCGGATAGTAAGTCAGGCGCAGGGCGGGAGAGGAACGGGATGCCTCTTGTTTTTGTGAGCAACTGTCAGCTCCAGGGGTGGAGCCACCATTGGGCCAACGGGTTCAAAGAACCCGGGCCGGTGGCCAATCAGGGGCCACAAGAGCGGCCCCGACATGCCCCCCGCGGCTGACATCAGACGCGGGGGCGGTAGTTTAGCTCCCGAGTGGGGGCCGTGCAGCCCCTTTGGGAGCTAAACAAAGGCTGGTGCTGCATTCGCAGCACCAGCCAGGAACGGCTCTTCCCTGCAAAGGCAGGGAAGAGTCGCTCCTGGCTGCTCACTGCAAACGCAGCGCCAGCCTAACTAGCTCCTTAAGGGGCCGCGCGGCCCCTTCAGGAGCTAAGGCTGGCTCTGCCTTCACAATGCAGCCCAGGAGTGGCTCTCCCAGGAGTGGCCGCACAGCCCCTTCAGCAGTTAAGCTGCTTCTCAACTCCCAAAGGGAGCCTCAAGGCTTCGTTTGGGAGCCAGACCACGCCCCCCACGTCTGATGTCAGATGCGGGGGCGTGCCTATCCCCTGCGTCTGATGTCAGATGGGGGGCGGGGCTATCGGGGCGCCTGCCGCGGCTGTACACGGGCTGCTGGTGGGCTGGCTACGCCCCTGGTCAGCTCGCAAGACCTTCTTTAACAACCTGGGTGGTGGAGGTAGTTCTCGGGGAAAATATTTCTGCACCTCCCTCCTTGTGTTTTCATTGCATTCCTGTGTTTCTGAGTTGCAATAGCGACTTCATGGCTCTCAAAGGCTTAAGCCTGGCTTAAGGCAAGTTCAAATAAAGGAAGAGGTCTGCTGCTGAGAAGGAAAAACGAGCTATCAGCATTGCATCTAGTGACATAATAGTGAGGGGAGGGAGGGAATGGGGTTGTTGTATGTTTCCTGCCAGATTCCCTATTCAAACCATCCAACATGGGCTAGGCATATAACTGTTCTCATTATCCCTACTGCTTCTGCCCTCATTCTTCCATTGGGGTTTCCTATTCATAACCCAGTGCGTATTGTGATGTCAATCATTCTTCCCTCCCACCCTTTTCCTTTTTGGGGTAGCAGTGTTACCTTGGTGGTGTGCACAAGCACAAAACACAGTTTGGCAGCTACAGTATGCTACATTAAGTTCTTGTTTATTAAGAGACAACTGACTTCCAACTCTGGTTTTATCTTTCTGTGGATTGTCTTGAAGTGAAATTCACCATCTGTCTTTCCCTGAGACCTGGGGCATGCATTTGCAAAAATATATGGGTGACTGTGCATGAGTGTGCATGCTTAGGGCATCAACATAGATTACGTCACTTATGGTGCATATACACTGTTATGCACATTGTCACTTGATGTTCCAGTCATTATGTGTGATTGCATTTGTGAAGCAGGTTAATAATGCTTCTTGGGCGATGAGCGGGATCTCAGTATGCTAATGAAACAGCACAAAGAGCCTTGCAAGGTAGTCTCGCAGGCGCACACATTTAGTGGATGCAGAGCTGAGGCCAGATCAGCATTCTCTCTAATTTTTTTCATCTGTGTGCAGTATGATTTTTGTTCTAGGCAGAAGTGTGATAATACTATTTCCACCATATTAATTTGAATATTGAAATATTATCACTTTCAGTAACTGTTTGTTGAAGTATTGCCTTGTTTTTATTATACTTTGTAATAAATGAGAGTAGAATTGTAAAATCCACTTCTTTTTCCTTCCATATTCATGGTGCTTAGTCATTAATAGTTCTTCTGCAGCAGAGACATGGGGCCAGGAGAAGGAGAGGAACGCAGTGAGGGGCCCATTTTAAAATCTTGTCTCCAGGCCCACTCCTACTTTGGTACGCCCCTGAGCCGGTGGGGGCGTTGCCCTGTCCGGGAAATCCTGGAGGGGCTTGAGCACCCTCCCCCCTCGAATTTTACTTCCCTGCCCTGTAGGATGAAAGGCATCCAATAGGGCAGGGAACTTCTGCCTGTGTGTTCATGCCCTGCTATGTTACCCACCTGCCAAACACTTTTTGGAATTACAAACGGTCCCTTGGGGCAAGTGGACCAAAGATGCAGCAGGCGGGGTTCGCTTCTCTTAGCCTCCCTGTGTGCTTTAAGATTAAATATAAAGCTCCCAAACAACCATTCAGCCTCCCCCAACCAGTTGTTCAAACACTGACATGTTTGTAATCACCCATTACTGTCCTTGATGCCTGATATATGGGAGCAGTTTTGTATTGGTTTGATCCTATAGGCCAAAAAGTTGCCTGCTTTTTCTCCTGATTCCCAGTATGTTTGCTTAGAGCAAGCCAGGATGAAGCCAGGAGAATCTGTGGGGAGAGATAGTGGAGTTTGCAGGAAACATCTTTGGCAGGGGGTGGGTATACTTGACCAGGTTCTAGGTTCTAGAGGCGCCTGGACCACTTGCTCTACTTTCCACATTGTTATCAATCACTTCTTATATCCTTAAACATAATACAACTTTTGCATGACCTGAATGTCTGAAACTGCACATCAACATCATCAACATCATCATCATCATTCTTTATTTCTTGTTTACACAGTCAGACAGGTGTTATTGACTAGTTTGTTTTATCCAGATATCGAGTTCTTCCCAAGGACTTGGGATGGCTGGATTTTATTATCAATGTTGTAGTAGTAGTAGTAGTTGTAGGTATCATCACAGAATATAGGCTGTTCCCAGTAAAGTTGCTTTTTGTAACTGGCTGATGGTGATTTCTGTGGCCCCTATGGTGTTGAGGTGCTCTTCCAGGTGTTTTGGAATTGCACCTAGGGTGCCAATTACTACTGGATTATTTTGGTCTTATTTTGGTCTTAGGGCCAGGTAATCATCATCATCATCATCATCATCATCATCATCATCATCATCATCATCATTATTTTGCAGCTGTATATTTTATGAATGGTTGCAAAACCCTGACCATCTTGATTGTGAAATATTTCTGTTGGCAAAGAGGCATAAGTCGTGAGTCTATCAAAGAGGAATTTGACTGCACCCTCAGTCCCACACTTCCCTTGCAGAGAATGGAATTTCCTGGGATTTCCTGCTAGAAGATCCCCTGATGTACCACAACATCAACAGCCTAGCCTCTGGTTACACTAATAGCACTTCTCCAAAGCACTTAGGAATGTTTGATTGAGAGGAAGTGGCAAGTCAGCATTATTTAACAACAACAACAACAAGACAGAATCTTGCTCAAGAAGGTTCCCAGTTCCTAACAACTGTATCCCACAAGTAGGGTCGCCATATTCTCTTTTCAAAAAATTTGCATATTATGCAGTTGTGCACAAATTATTATGCACATAATTTTCATACTTTGCAAATTGACTGATGCCCTGTCCAGCTGACTTTTATCTGTTCTGGATATCTACCAACAATATTTGGGGAGGATCTTTTTACCTGGCCATTTTGCATGCAACATTAAACATCCGGACTTTATATCCTAACACTTTCTAAAATACATGTTCAGCTTTTAACCTTGTCTAATTATGAATATGGCAAATATTTATACACCACTTTTCAACAAAAGTTCTCAAAGCAGTTTGATTGATTGATTATTGATTAAGTGCCGTCAAGTCAGTGTTGACTCTTAGCGACCACATAGATTGATTCTCTCCAGGATGATCTGTCTTCAACTTAAGTTTTGGGTAGTATAAACCATGGTCTGAATTATTCTAATCTTTGTTGGTGTAGACACATCACAACATCTAAATATCCTTTCCAAGGCCTTCATTGCAACCCAACCAAGTGTTAGTCTGCGGCGTATTTCTTGACTGCTGGATCCTTTACTGTTGATGGTCAATCCTAAAAGGCAGAAGCTATCCACCACTTCTGTGTCTTCATTGCCAGTTCTGAGGCTGGTTGCTGTACGCGTTGTCATTAGTTTAGTCTTCTTTACATTTAGTTGTTGTCCCATTTTTTCACTGTGCTCCTTGACCTTAATTACTAGAGCTTGCAGGTCATCTGTATTCTCAGCTATAAGAGTGGTGTCATCAGTGTAGTGCAGATTATTGATGTTTTTTCCTCCAGCTTTAAAACTGTTGGGAATTCTCTTTGGTAAGAGATACCCTTCTGTTACAGCAGAGTGCACTGAGGCACAACACAGCAGAGTCTGCCTAGGCATGTGTGTCATAGTTTCAAATCAGTATAATGAGTCTTTATTGGTGAACTCCATTCTAGATAGGAAAGTGGAGAGATAGGATCTCTATCTAGCTAGCTGGATGCAGAGGGATGGTTTCTGAATCTCTGTACACATGGTGCAGGGAGAGAGGAGCGTGGGTGTAGCAAGGTAGAAAAAAAGGAAGAGGAAGAGGAAGTGGCAAGGCAGGCAGTCTCTGGGAGTAGCAATCTACATATCAAAGGGATAGTGTAAGAGTAGTAGAGAACGGATGACCAATGTCTTGCCCCCTCTAGCCCTCTGACTCATTAATCTGTCCCCTTCTATTATTGAGACATGAGACAGTGCAGAGTCCATCACTTCCAAGAAAAACCATGCTCCTCTTCTTCTAATACAGCTTCTCACTGTATATCTTCAGCATATAAATTGAATAAAGAAGGAGAAAGTATACAACTTTGTCTTACTCCTTTGCCAATCTGGAACCAGTCTGTTTCGTCATGTTCCGTCTGGACTGTGGCTTCCTGTCCTGTGTATAGGTTTCTCACGAGAACAATGAGCTGTTCTGGGACGCCCATTTTCCTAAGGATATTCCACAACTTGATATGGTCGATGCAATCAAAAGCTTTTCTGTAGTCAATAAAGCACATATTGACTTCTTTCTGGTATTCTTTGGTTTTCTCAATTATCCAGTGTGCATCAGCAATGATGTCTCTTGTTCCTCAGCCTTTTCTGAAAACAGCTTGAAGATCCAGCATTTCCCTTTCCATGTTCCTAATCTGCGTTGGATGGTCCTGAGCATTATTTTGCCAGCATGTGACATTACAAAACAGTTTACATAGATATAAATACATAAATGGCTCCCTATTCCCAAAGGGCTCACAATCTAAAAAAGAAATGTAAGATAGACACCAGCAACAGCCAATGGAGGGATGCTGTGCTGGGGATGGATAGGGCCAGTTTCTCTCCCCCTGCAAAATACAGAGAATCACCTGTATTTTAAATTTCATACAGAAATTTAAAAGGTGCCTCTTTGCTCAGTTATCAGGGGTTAGTAGTGTGCAGTGCTGTTATGGATTCCTCAGCAACTGCAGACTACCACCCACTTCATTTTCCAATACCTGAATATTTTATGTATTGGTGAAGATGTCCAATCCAAGCTTATGCTAAGGAGCAGTGCTGAGTACATTTGTATCACCACTAAATAATATGATTGAGTCTACAAAACTGGCACTAGAGATTAGTATGCTTGAACCTTGTCACCATTTACATCATGAGATCAGCACATACAATATAACACCAAATAACTTATTTTGATTTAGAAAACTTTCTAGAAGTATTCTAAAGTATAGGTTGGAAAAGAGCAGGGGTAGGGAGAATTCATGGTGGTTTAAAGCAAAATGAACACACGCAGATAAAATAATATCTATAGAAAATAAATGACTACACTAAGTTCGACATATTAATAGCATTAATAGAACAAAAAATACACTGAGCTTTTCAACTAAGGTTACAATCCTATAGACACTTACTTGGGAGAACGTCTGGTTGAAAGCAGTGATACTTCTGAGTAGCATGTATAGAACTGCACTATAAAGCCCCAACCTTATGTAGCAATCTGGCCCTTCCTTACCCTAAAGCAGGTCTGCTCAACTTAGGCCCCCACAGCTGTTTTTGGACTTTTTGTATTACAGAAGCAGTCTAAATTAGGGGTGTGCGATTAGGATTTTCTGTGTTCTGATTTGTAACCGAATCGAAACAGCCCTGATTCGATTTGGATCCGAATCTGAACCATCCGAATCACCCCAAATTCGATTCGTATCCGAATCACGGCTGAACCTGATTCACTTCCTGCCTCAAGGCCCCTCTAGGTCCCGGTCACCATGTGCTGAGTGGCTGATATCTAGAGGTCACTGCCTGACAGACAGGACAGGGTTCACTTCTGGTTAACTCTTTAGGGCAGGCCTGCTCAACTTTGGCCCTCCTGCAGATGTTGGCCTACAACTCCCATAATCCCTGGCTATAGGCTACTGTGACTGGGGATTATGGGAGTTGTAGCCTATAGCCAGGGATTTGTAGGCCAACATCTGCAGGAGGGCCAAAGTTGAGCAGGCCTGCCCTAAAGAGTTAACCAGAAGTGAACCCTGTCCTGTCTGTCAGGCAGTGGCCTCTAGATATCAGCCACTCAGCACATGGTGACCGGGACCTAGAGGGGCCTTGAGGCAGGAAGTGAAGAGGTCATTTGTTATTGTTCAGTAGGAGCCAGGCAGGGGAAGCAACAAGTTGGCTGGCCAAGCCATGATAGCAACCAGGAACTCTGCAGGGGCCTGAAGTTTCTAACATGGTTTTGGTGAGTTCAGGGAAGAAGCCAGGACTTGGCTTCAGAGAAAGGTTTAGCGGCAGAACCGTGTTCTGGTTAGGTTAGATTTATTTTAGTGTTTTGCAAGTCCTTACAACCATTCTAACTGTGTTTTATCTGTAACGTAAGAATGCTTAACCTGTGCCCTTTTTATCCATCCAGGGCATTGCAAAAGCCTCAGTAACCTTTAAAGGTGCTTTTAAAGGTTCCTGGCAACTGGGGTGCTTTTTGAATTATCTATGCAACTGAGTAACCAAGATCTTTAAAGGTGCCACTCCAAATACCAGCAGAGTGTTCTTTGGAAGTAATCTGGTAAAGCACTGAGTATTTGCTGTTACCTGTAACTGAAGCTGAGAGAGAGCCTAAGACTGAATCAGTCTGTGGTATTTTGAATAAAGGTTATTCAAGATTTTGAATAAGATTTTAAGCATCTTAGTGGATGCTTAGTGGAGTTGCTGCAGAAGCAGCAGAAAAGCAGGGCCTGGGTGGAGAGTGAGAGCTGACAGACGAGCGGGGAGAAGGTGAGTGGTTAGCAGGGTAGTGGTGGCTGTAGCAGTAGCATGCCAAAAATTTGAACAGCAGCCACCACCAGTGTCACTATGCCACTGACTAGCACCCATCCCAGTAGCCCCTTTGTGATTCCAATGTAAACAAATGGCCAACTCAAGTATAACTCTGGCCTTGGAATGCTCTCCCAAAGCTTTCTCAGATGGCGACTTTACCACAACTTTACTTTGGGAGGGTGGGTGTGAGTTCACGTATTGGCCAGATTTACCCTGAAGCCCTTGCGATATATCAGAGAGCATTCCACACATGATTTGTCCCCCCCGCTCCGCCTATTAGTATTTTCCTGCCCTGGGTAGTTTAAGAGAATATCTTCTTCACAATGTGCCCCATTGCCTGTTAAGATCATCTGGAGAGGTTCATCTGCGGTTGCCACCAACTCATCCGGTGGCTGCTCAGGAACAGGCCTTCTCCATTGCTGCTCCTGGACTTTGGAAGATGCTCTCTGTTGAAATAAGAGCCTCCGCATTGCTGGCAACTTTTAAAAAGGCGCTCAATATATTTATTCACCCAGGCTTTTAATTAGATTTATAGTTCTAATATTTGTAATGTGGATTTTTTAATGTTTAAATGATTTTAATTGTTTAGTTTAAATGATTTTAATTGTAAACCGCCCAGAGACTCAGGATTTGGGTGGTATAGAAATATGCTGAAGGAAGGAAGGAACCTAGCCCGATTTATGTCTGCAGTAAAAAAAAATCCACTTTTTGCGTTGGAGTATCCAATACATCCCAAACTCACAGTAAAGTCTCATAGTAAACCTGCAGTAAAGCCTGCAGTCTGGAAAAGCTCCCAGTTGGTATATGCTCCTCAGCCTCCATCACAGTTTTTAGAAAACAAGTAAAAACTAGCCGACCCCGCACAGAGCATCTGTGCGCTCTTTGGGGCCGGCGGTTACCTCTCCCATGGCTGGCTAGTGCCAGGCCCAGCCGCCTCTCCTCCCCACCGCCACTTCTGCCCCCACACTACTTTCTTTCCCTCCTCCTGGGCTTTGCCTCTGTGGCCGGCTGCCACCGCCATGGCAACCAATCCTCCTGGGTGCGCCTCAGCCAATCAGCTGGGTGCTGGGACACACAATTCCACGGCACACCCAGGAGAATTAATAATATAGATGTGCCTCTTCACCCAGGCTTTTATATGAGAGGACAGTTTTTACTGTTGCTGCGTTGTGTTTTTATGTTACTGTTGTATTGACAAAATACTATAGTGACAAAATACTGCTGCCAAGCGGAGAGGCAGGCTGCTTGCTCTCTGTTGCCACCACCACTGCAGGGCCTGTCCAGGCACGGGACCTGGGTGATTGCCCCAGTTGCCCTGCCCTAAGGACGGGCCTGCCTGAAACGTCAAGATAAGATCCAAAACAGACTGTGGCTGTTAAGGACACAGGGCATCATGAAATAGTAGCTGTTTTCTGAGTTTTTAGAACAGTCTGCAGGCTTGCTGGGATCAGACGTAAATGATTCCATTCAATGGGCTTCTTAAGTAAGAGTGACATTTCTTTCTCCCTTCCCTAGACTGCTCTGTTGTTTTGCAGTAAACAAATAGGATTGCACAGAAATAAATGATTTAGTTTGATGGGCTTCATCTTATGTAAGAGTGCATAGGATTGCAGCTAAAGGATTGCAAGTCAGTACCAAAGCCCTATGTCAAGTCATTCCAGGTGATCTAGGGGCAGAAAGGGGGGTGCTTTACACTTTTTTATGAAGGCAAAGGGCAAATTCCTCCATATGGCGAATGATTTATATAAGAAGGGGGGATTCAGTTCCTGTGATAATGCAATCACCCTGCCCTAAGGACAGCCCTTCTGTTAGACAGAGGTGCTTAACTGCTTTTAGAGAAGAGTCAGCGTTCAGGCATAACTTTTGGTGGCAAAACCACATTTGTTGGTGGTGTCACTGAAATAAAACCTCAGGTACAGATTGGAGTTTGGCACAGCTAACTGGAGTTAAATTTAGAACCTTAAACGCAGTTTCATGGATTTGGGCATTCTGGAGTTGCAACACCAGGTAGCTTTAACTCCAGTTAAAGTGTACATTTGAAACAGGAGATAGGCTTAGCAAACAACAAGCTCACAGGAGTCCTCTAGGCAGGGACTTTCTTCTGCAGGCCTCTGGATCCTCTGAGGATTGTGCCTTTTTTAACCATATATGGTAGTCCCTCAGCCAGGAAAACAAACAAATGGATCATAGAACAAATGAATTTTCACTTGAGGCACAAATTACCAGGCTCACTACAGACACATTGTGTGAAGACCCAGCTCCCTAGGTTAAAGAGAAGAGAAGAAGAGGACGACTAGCAGCAAGGTGGATGGACTTGATCACGATTGCAATGCATGCACCACTGAGAGACCTTAAAGGCCAACTTGAAGAAAGATCATCCTCAGGAGGATCTATCTATGTGGTCACTAAGAGTCAACAGCAGGGGAAGAGTAATAGGAAATCTAATAGCTGTTTCCCCTTCCAGCTGCCCTGCCAGCTCTTTGACCTCCAGGAGCAGTGCCAACCGCCCTCGGAACCTCACCTTGCTGCTTTGTAATGCCATGTTGGTCCCAAACAAATCAGAAACCATTCATGATTTGATTCTGGATGCAGGAGCTTTACCTGGTTTGTATTACAGAGACCTGGTTGGGGGAGGCCGGTGGCCCTGTTTGGTCCCAGCTTCTCACTCCAGGGCACTCTGTTGAGGAGCGGGTGAGGTGCCTTGGGCGGGAAGGTGGAGTGGCTGTGGTCTATAAGAATAACATCTCCCTCACCAGGATCCCTGTCGAGGTGTCAGATCATATAGAATGTGTGTATCTAAGTTTGGGGACCAGGAATAGATTGGGACTTCTGTTGGTGTACCAATCGCCCTGATGGTCAACAGAGTCCCTAACTGAGGTGATGGACTTGGTCTCAGGCTTGGTGTTGGAGTCCCCCAGGCTTGTGGTGCCGGGGGACTTCAATGTTCATTTTGGGACCAATTTGACCAGGGCAGCTCAGGAGTTCATAGTGGCCATGACAACTATGGGCCTATCCCAAGCAGTCTCAGGACTGACACACATTGCTGGTCACACGCTTGATTTGGTCTTTCACTCTGATCAGGGTGGTGTTCCGTGGGTGGGGATTCCTGAGATTTCCCCATTGTCATGGACGGACCACCATCTGGTTAAGGTTAGACTCACAGTCACTTCCCCACCTTCGCAGGGCTGAAGGTCTTATTAGGATGGTCCGCCCAAGAAGGCTATTGGATCCAAGAAGATTCCAAGAAGGCTTGGAGGGATTTAATGTTGGCTCTGCTGGCGATCCTGTTGATGCTCTGGTGGAGAACAGGTACAGCAAACTCACTGGGGAGGTAGACATGATTGCTCCTAAGTGTCCTCTCCGACCTGCTGCAAAACCGGCCCCTTGTTGTACAGAAGAACTACGGGGGCTGAAGTGGCAATGTAGATGACTGGAGCACAAGTGGAGAAGACTTGACTCAAATTTGACAGATTGCAACATAGAGTACATTTGAAGATCTATGCTCAGGTGATACTTGTGGCAAAGAAGAGATTCTTTTCTGCCGATATTGTATCCGCACGTTCACATCCGGCAGAGTTGTTCAGGGGTGTGAAAGGGCTAGTACGTGCCCCTCCTCCTTTGAATCGAAATCTCGAACCATCGATTACCCGCTGTGACGTGTTTAATGAATTATTTCTGGGGGAAATCTCTCATATTTGGGCCGACTTGGACTCACTCTCCACATTTATTTCAGTGTCTGATGTGGAGGTGTCCAGAGACTCCTCTTGTCTGGTTAGGTTGGATCAGTTCCAGTTTGTGACTCCCTTGTGCCTGCAAGCAGCATGGCTCTCGAGTGCTGGGGCAGAACAGGAGAGAGAGGCCGCTGGTAATGAGGCAGCTGTGTTTCATTTTGCACACTCCTGGCTTGTTTGGATGAACTGCTGCTACTGAGCACAAATTATGACAGGAGATAAAATTAGACTTTCACCCAACTCTCTCATAAGGGCCATCACATAATATTCTTAGTGCCACCGGTGAGCAATCTGCGGCTATCCATCAAAAAGCCACCACCCCCGTCCCACCCAAGTTGAAATAAAAAACAGCTGTAAAACACAAGGCTTTTTCATGGATTGCCACAGATTGCCAGCAGATGGCACTAAGAATATTACATTATGTCCTTGAAATCTGTGTGGATTTCTGTTTTTAAGTCTCACTGTAACTTGTGCTAAGCTTGAAGTATATCACCGTCTAGAAGACTCCTTAGTAATCCATCTCTGCAAATTTATTATTTTCTTTGTGCCTTGAGCATACTAATGGGTAGCACTTTTATAAATAAATAACTAATAAAGCATGAACAGACTCCAGACACCCATATTTGGGTCACACAGAGCAAACTATTGTTAACCAATTAGTTTTAACTAATTAAAACTAGTTAATTAGTTAAAATGAACATATTTGTTTTAACTAATTGTCCAAAAAAATGTGAATATGCACATACAATATTTGTAACAGGCTTAGGTAGCTAATGCTCTATCAGAGGTTCTCAGCCTTGGGTCCCCAGATGTTGTTGGACTACAACTCCCATCATCCCCAGCCACAATGGCTGAATGAAGTTGTAGTCCAATGGTATCTGGAGACCCAAGACTGAGAACAACTGGTCTATCCATATGAGACTTACTTCTGGCCAAGACCCCTCAGACTCAAGCCCTGGATCTTGTTTTCATCACTGGAACAGTGAAGTAACACTAGGGTGCCTTTGACTATGTGCACACTCTATAAAGAGACACATTCAGTAGGACTGAATGGAGGCCATAATTTTATGAACTACAGAAACCACCTGCATTGTAGTGCAAGTAATGCTAATTGTGCTGAGTCTGACACTCACCCTGCAACCATCAGCTTAACACCTCTCTGACAAATTCTACCCTGGTTCCAAGTGTGAGGAAAACCACTTAACTGCTCCATCTCCTCAATATCTCACAACTAGCTGTGTGGAGAGACCATTGACATGTCACCACCCCTGAGCCCTCAAGTGCTGAGCAAGTATATGACAGACAAACCCCAAAGGTGTTCCATTTCCAGCCTAAGAGGTCCAACCAAAGCCCTGAGAGGTTGCTCCATGGAAATTCTCCTTCACCCTAGTAGTGCCTCAGAGAGTGTTCATTGAGGACTGCTCTTTCATAGTGCCTCCCAGCAACCACATTGCCCAGCTGTTGTGACCAGAGATTGAAACCACTTTTTTAAAAAAAGACACTCTTCCTCTTAACCTTGTAGGCGAGGAGGCATCAAACCAACAAACAAAAAACAACCCTCACTCTCATGCAGATCAAAGTGGGTGAAAGGTGGGGGCGGGGGGGAATATCCTGCAAGGCTTTGAAGGTGACCACTATTTTATAGCTGCTTACATTGTATTCTATTTAGCTTTTTTTTTTTTTGCTGACACACACACTCCAAGACATTCTCAAGCACACAGACACATGCAAATCATTGGAAGGCTAGACTGACAGGGCTCGAGGGACTTTGAGACAATGGAGAGGAAATGCAAGAAAGTGCCCATTTCCATCCTGCAGCCCCCCTCTCTTTTATTTTGTCTTGTTCAACTCCATCCCACCCCACATACATTCCTCCAAGGAACCCAGAGCAGTGCTCATAGCCATGTTAAAGGCTACACAAAACCTCACAACAACCCTGCAAGGCAGGCCATGCCAAGGAAGCATAGAGGGGATTTCCAAAGCTCTTTCAAATGCAACCACAGCACATGAAGCAGTACGTGTCACCTCATACACTACATGCTGCATACAGTCTCGATCTGTTGCCCTGAAATCAAGGGCTGTACAAAACGCAAGTGTAGCTAGCGCTCAAAACAGCAGCCCAACCCCACCAGCACTTGTCATCAACCACACATCTTGAGCCTGTCTCTTTTCAGTAGTGAAGTGGCCATCTAACCCCATCCCCCGCGTTGCCCCACTCCTAATACACAATAGCGAAGATTGGGATGATGTCATCCACCCCAATTCAAGGTGGTGGACATGGAAACTTTGGAGGCGCAAATACACTAACTCGTGGACAGTCAAACCCATTTGAACCAAATTTGCTACAGCTAAATGGACACATAGGGATGCTCCAATGGTGTAGTTTGTGATGATGTCACCCACCCCAGTCCAAGATGGCAGATGCATAAACTTTTGAGGCACAAGTGCACTATCTTGAGGACTGTCTAACCAATTTGAATCAAATTTGGAACTGCTGTAGTGAATGACACACGGACACCTCAATGGTGCAGTTTGTAATGATGACATCCACCCTGATCCAAGATGGCAGACACATGAACATTTGAGGTACAAGAGATCTTACTTGTGGACCTTGATTTGCACCAAATTTAGTCCAGATGTAGAGACAGTGAAAGGAAAGTAGGCTGATTAGTTCTTATAAGAACAACTTGTTTTTTTAATAAAGCCACTACAAATAGAGGATTTTTTTTTTTAAACCCCGGACAGAATTCGGGCTAAGCTAGTATGAACAGCCCTAATTCGGGGAAAATCAGAACTATGTGTGAACTGGTCCCTGATAGTCCGCTGCGACTTTGGGATAAATCCAGCTGATATGTGAACTCGCACCCTCCATTCCGAAGGAGATGCGAGCTAAAAGCCACGTGTGGGAAAGTTCCAGTCAAAGACTGAAGGAGTTACCAGCCTCATCTTACCTGTGCTGTGGCAGCACCCCTATTCTGGCCAGAGATGGTGCTGCTGCACATCAGCCCAGCCAGACCTGATGACCTGAAATATCAATACAGGCCGGGATATCAGAATATAACTGTTGCTCTAGGCCTGTTTTCCAATCTGAGTAACTCATTTGAGTAGCAGCACAGACTGCCTTGACCAGTTTGGTACCTGTCTACCCGTCTTCTGAACCTGGCCCTTTTGACTCTCTTTTGTTTTATTTAGGGTCTGGTCTCCTTAGCCATGACGTCTGCTTCCCCCCCTTGCCTGCTTGCAGTGGTGGCCCCAAAACCTCCTTGTTCTTTAGTGCCAAATGCAACCCCTTCTTTATTTCAGACAGTGGTGGTGACTATCACCACTACTGCCTATTAAATTTGTGCATGGAACCAATTTTGGTGGTTTGGTTCAAACTCGAACTGAGTTGAGATCAGATCAAACCGACTCTTGCTCCAGTTTGAGCTGCCAAGCCAGTTTGAACCAGTTCAGGGGTCCCTAATGTAAAGGGAAATCTGAATCCCCTTTAAAATCATTGGGGAATCCTAATTGGGGGAAAACCTTCTAAGGGTGGGTGGGGGGTGGCAACGGCTCCTCCAAGCCCTGGCACTCCCCCCCCATCCCACCGAACAGCATGGCTCGCTGTAGTGACCAGTCTCCCCTCCCTCTACAGAGTTAACTGGAAATGAACCCTTGTCTTGACTGACAGGCTGGTGACCCCCAGAGAGTGCCTAATCAGTCCAGCGGGGGGGTGGGACCTATAGTGTAGTTGCTGGGAATTCTGGGAACAAGAAAGGAAGTTCTGTGCTGGAGGAGGAGGAGAACATGTGGCAATGGAGTTTGCTCCAACAGGATGACTGCAGCTCTTGAATGATAGAACTGCAGGGGTTTGATTCTCATTGGGAGTTTGGCGAGTTCAAGGATAGGAAGACTGGGCTTTAGCTTCTGAATTAATTTAGAAAAAGTTTGTTTAGTCAGACTTTGTATTAGAAACATATATTTCTTTGTGTGTGTGTTTTATATATATCCCTGATACTGTTCTTGTATTATTTACCTGCAACCTAATTAAAATAAACAGTAGCCTACGCTCAACCCACCTAGGGTGTTGCAAAAGACTTGTAAACATCTAAGCATGCCTAAATGTAATCTAAAATTGA
This sequence comes from Hemicordylus capensis, assembly GCF_027244095.1. Classification (NCBI taxonomy): domain Eukaryota; kingdom Metazoa; phylum Chordata; class Lepidosauria; order Squamata; family Cordylidae; genus Hemicordylus; species Hemicordylus capensis. Next base: position 259,683,511 of record NC_069658.1, on the reverse strand, counting down.
AGGCTAAGACAACCTATTCTTGTAACCTATTAAGTATTTTTAAGTGTTTCTAAAGCTAAACGCCTCAGACGGAAGCAGTCTGTAGCAAATGAATAAAACTGTTTTTGGTTCTTTTCTTTTTACAAACCTCTCAGAGTTGGTTTTTAACTCAGGACAAGTCGGGGAAGAAAAGGAGATTTCTCTGGTGCAAAAGCGTCCTCAAGTGCTCAGCAGCTCTCCGTTTTTCTCATCCTGTGTAGGCATACACATGGAAGGTTTTTTGTACTTATCCAATAGTAAAATTAAGAGAGATTTCCCTGTGATATTCCTCCCCAAATCTCAGGGGAGTTCAGGCTCTGTCAATAAGGTAGTGGTGGTGGCAGCATTTTAAATCTACCAGAAATAAAGAATAGTTCTATGAGAAGCCCAGCCAGGCAGCTCACCGGGGATGACTCGGCATTTCTTTCCCCTGACATGAGCTAGCTCTGAGACAAAGGCTGTAATACATTATACCCGTTATTTGCATGACCATGCAAATGGCCTCTGTGCATGCACGGAGATCTTCCAAATGGCCTAAGTGAATGTGCAGAGGCTGGAACTAGCCAGCCACAGCACAGGCCATGCTGTTTGGAGGGGGGAGAAGTGCCAGGGCTTGGAGGAGCTGCTGCCGCCGCCACCACCAAACCAGTAAGGTTTTCTCCCACACACCCCAGGGCACCCTTAGAAGCTTTTTCCCAAGCAGGATTCCCCCTTGATTTTAAAGGGAAATCTTCACCTGATTCCCCTTTATATTAGGGACCCCTGAACTGGGTTCAGTCTGGTTTGAGCATGAACTGCCCATCTCAAACTGAGGCTAGTTCAGTTTGCAGTTGAAACTAGTTCTTCACATCGCTAACATACACTCACCTCTGCCTCCTCCTCTTTTGCAGCAGTGATAGCTATCACCATGCAACATATGTGCCTTCCTCCATCTCCTCCCTTGTTAACTGCTGGGCTGATAATTATAAGTGAGAGGAAGTAAAAGTGTCTGTAGTACTGAGTGTCTTTAGTACTGTCATGTCCATTCCTCATTTTTCTTCCTTCCTGTTTACTTCTTATGCTCTATATGGGGTCACCTTTGAACATTGTCTGGAAACTCCAATTGGTATAGGAATGCTGCTGCCAGGTTCATCTCTGGGATGTCCCAAAGAGACCATATTACTGATGTTCAGAAAGAACAAAAGTGGCTGCCAGTAGGTTTCCAGACAGAATACAAAGCACTAGTTATTACCTATAAAGCTCTTAACAGCTTGGGCCCAGGGTACTGAAGAGAACAGTTTCTTTGTTATGAACCTTGTTGCCTATTAAGATAGTCGAAGGAGGTTAATCTGAGTGTGCTGCCAGTTTGCCTGGTGGAAACTCAGAGGTGAGACTTCTCTATAGAATAGTTGCCCTAGAGCTGAGGAACGCCCTTCCTACCCGGTCCCTGGTGGCTTTTAGGAAACAACTAAACTTTTAGTTGAATTTTTAGTTTCATGGTTTTAAATGAATTTTTAAAATATGCTTTCATGTTTGTTTTCAATTTTTGGCTGTTTTGATTGGTTAACCACCTTGAGACTTTTGTAGCAGGTGGATTATAAATGTATTGAACAAATGAACGAACGAATGAATATCAGTTGCAAATGCTGAAGGAGGCAACAACAGCAAAGTGGAGGAGGAGGTCAGGAAGAGAGAAGCGGCTCAGTTGGTGAGGACAGCAGAGGGAGGCAGGTGAAGTGGCAGAGAGGGATTTTTCCATCCCACTGGCACCTCAGTATTTAAGTATTTGAGGTGATCATTTTGGCAGAGGATACTGACCATATAGTTACCAGTTACCACCGGTACATCTGGTGGCGTCTCGGAACTGGGCCTTTTCTGTAGCTGCTCCTGGTCTATGGAATGCACTCCCGGCAGATATCCGCAGTTTAGGCTCGCTGTTGGCCTTTAAGAGAGTCCTAAAAACTTACTTGTTTGGCCTGGCCTTCCAAGGCTTGTAAAGTGTTGTTGATTTTGAAAGGTATTTTAATTGGTTTTACATGGTTTTAATTGTTTTTGAATTGTTTTTATATTGTTTTTAGCACTATGTTTTCAATTGTGTGTTTTTATGTCTTTTAAAAGTTGTACAATGCCCAGAGCCTCGGGATGGGGCAGTTTATAAATGTAATAAATAATAATAATAAATAATAAATAATATACCCTCTCTAGAATTGAGCTTTTCAGGTTTGGTGGTCAAGGAACTGGACCAATTTGAGGTGACAAGGGAAGATGATCTAAACTCTTGAAAAACTGAAAATTAACAAATCACCAGGGTTAGATGGCATCCACCCAAGAGTTCTGAAGGAACTCAAATGTGAAATTGCCGATGTCCTAGCAAAAATATATTACTTGTCCCTACAATCGGGCTCTGTACCAGAGGCCTGGAATGTAGCCAATGTGACTTTGATTTTCAACAAAGGATCCGGGGGGATCTGGGAAATTATAGGCCAGTCAGCATAACTTCAGTGCTGGGTAAATTGATGGAAAGCATAGCATACTTAAAAAGGCAAAATTGTTAAGCATATAGAAGAAAAGGCCTTGTTGAAGGAGAACCAGCATGGCTTTTGCAAGGGCAAGTCTTGCCCCACTAACCTTTTGGAGTTCTTTGAGAGTGTCAACAGGCATGTGGATAAAAGTGATCCGGTTGACATAGTATACTTGGACTTCCAAAAAGCTTTTGATAAAGTTCCCCTCCCAAGGCTCTTGAGTAAATGTAGCAGTCATGGAATAAGGGAATAGGTTCATGTGTGGATTGGTAACTGTTTGAAGGACAGGAAACAGAGGCTAAGAATAAATGGACAGTTTAACAATGGAGAGAGGTAGGAAGTGGGGTCCCCAAGGGAACAGTACTGGGACCAGTGCTCTTAAACTTGTTCATAAATGATCTAGAAGTTGGGGTGACCAGTAAAGTGGCCAAATTTGCAGATGACACTAAACTATTTAGGGTAGTGAAATACACAGCGGATTATGAGGAACTCCAAAAAGATCTCTCCAGACTGGGGGACTGGGCGACAAAATGGCAAATGTGGTTCAATGTAAACAAGTTTAAAGTGATGCACACTGGGGCAAAAAACACCAACTTCACATATATGCTGATGGGATCTGAGCTGTCGGTGACTGACCAGGAGAGAGATCTTGGGGTCGTGGTAGATGGCTAATTGAAAGTGTCATCTAAGTGTGTGGCGGCTGTGAAAACGGCTAATTCCATGCTAGGAATCATTAGGAAGGGGACTGAAAATAAAAATGCTAATATTATAATGCCCTTATACAAATCTATGATGTGGCCACATCTGGAGTACTGTGCACAGCTTTGGTCACCGTATCTTAAGAAGGATATTGTATAACTGGAAAAGGTGCAGAAGAGAGTAACCAACATTATCGGGCCTGGAGCACCTTCCTTATGAGGCTAGGTTATAGCATCTGGGGCTCTTTAACTTGGAAAAGAGGTGACTAAGGGGAGACATGATCAAGGTGTAAAAATTTATGCATGGAGTGGAGAGGGTGAACAGAGAGAAATTTTTCTCACTCTCTTACAACACTAGAACCAGGGATCACCCCATGAAACTGAAAGTTGGGAAATTAAGGCCGACAAGAGGAAGTACTTTTTCACACAGCACATAATTCATCTATGGAATTCCTTGCCATGGGATGTGGTGATGGCCACCAGCTTGGATGGCTTTAAAAGGGGCTTTGGCAGATTCATGGTGGACAGGTCTATCAATGGTTACTAGTCTGGTGGCCGTGGGCCATCTCCAGCCTCAGAGGCACGATGCCTCTGAATAGCAGTTGTAGGGGAGCAACAGCAGGAGAGTGGGCATACACATACCTCTTGCCTGGGTGCTCCCCAGAGGCATCGGGTGGGCCACTGTGCGAAACAGCGTGCTGGACTAGATGGGCCTTGTGCCTGATCCAGCAGGGCTGTTCTTATGTTCTTATGTTCTCTCACCTTGTATTGTGGAAACACTGCCCCTGTCTGTCTGTTCCACACCTTGGCCTGAGCTAGTCCTGACCATGGCATCCTCTGCTGCTGCTGGCTCGTTCCCTTTAATTCTCATTTGCCATTTCTGATGAGCAAACAATGTGATGGAGAAGAGTTATCTCCAGGGGATGATTAACTCTTTCCTGCCTCCAAAATCTCCTCTGTTTGTCATGGTGCTGAGCAGGATCAGCCCCTTCTGCCTGCAATTCTTTTTGATGAAAGAGACACCTCCAGTTGGAAGCATGTCTCTTAAGCATGCAGACTGTCTAGTTCAGGGCTGCTCAACTTTGGCCCTCCTTCAGATGTCAGCCTACAATTCCCATAATTCCTGGTTATTGGCCACTGTGGCTGGGTATTATGGGAGTTGTAGTTTAAAAACAGCTGGAGGGCCTAAGTTGAGCAGGCCTGGTCTAGTTTGACCTTCAGACTGTTGGAAGTGAAGGACTTTGCGCTGTCTCTTGTCTCAAAGATAGTGGAGGACAGATTAGTGAGTCAGAGGGTTAGAGGGTCAAGACATTGGTCATCCCTTCTCTACTGCTCTGACACTATCCCTTTGGAATGTAGATTGCTACTCTTAGGGACTAACTTCCTTCCTTCGTGCTTTGCACTTCCTCTTCCCTTCCTTCTACCTTGCAGCATGCAAGCTCCTCTCTCCTGCACCATGTGTGCAGAGATGCAGAATCCATCTGCATCCAGCTAGCTAGCTAGATTAGAGATCTTAACTCCTCACTTTCCTATCCAGAATGGAGTTTTCTAATAAATGCCATATATATTGATTTGAAACTATGAACTGGCTCCAAGTTACTTTACTCTCAGCATACACACATGCCTAACTAAATTCCACTGTGTTTTGCCTCTGTGCATTCTGCTATAATGAAAAAGGGTTTCTCCTACCAGAGAGAATTCCCAACACATACCAGAGAGACAACAATTGGGAGGGACAGCAGAAGGATGAAACACACATGGAATGTATGTGAGCACTTGCCCTTACTAACAGATGTGGCATTTGTTTTTCCAAGTAGATTTGATGCACTGAACATGAAATAGAAAGTGGGTGGGTGGTTGTTTTTTAAAAGTCTCTTCGCAGCTTTGAGCAGTCAAAATGCAGCAGAGGTGTTGAGAGGTGGTCGGGTTTTCAGAGGCAAGAGATTTCCTGTGAGATTGTCTCCTTGCTCCAAAGGTTGAGAGCTACTTTTTATGCAGAACTGTGTTTAATCAGAAGAGTGCTCTGCCTCTCATTTTCTGGTAATCACTAAAAGGGAATCACATTTTCATGGCAAGCAACCCAAGAGTACCTTACCAAATGCAAGATGAACAACAATTCTACTTTAATTTCCGGCCAAGGGAAAAGCAAAGACGCAGCCCTGAATCTCAGAAGGAAGGTAAATAAGGACTCTTTTGTGCAAATCAGATATTGTTGTTAGTGTTTGGTTGTTCCAGTGCAAGAACCTTGGAGATCTCAGCATGAGAAACATCATGAAGTGAATACAAATTAGCAGCTTACCTTCTTGCAATGCTTTACCACATGGGTGGCTGGGTTGACTGTATTTATGCCAATGTAATCTTCCATGGTTGGGCAACGTGGTTGAGCAGGGGGTGGCCTCTCAGCTACAGGCAGTTTTGGATTATGCAGATTATCTAGACCCATTTCAAACTGGCTTTCATGTGGGCTATGGGGTCAACTCAAGACTGCTTTGGTCAGCCTGATGGGTGATCTCCAATTGGCCATTGACAGAGGGAGTGTGACTCTGCTAATCCTTTTGGATCTTTCTGTGGCTTTAGATGTCATTGACTATGGTATCCTTCTGTATCCTTCTGGACCGCCTGAGGGAGGGGGGATTGGGTGGCACTGTTTTACAGTGGTTCCTCTACTACCTCTCTGGCAGATTCCAGATGGTGTCATTTGGAGACTGTTGTTCCACTAAGTGAGAACTGAAGTGTGGAGTCCCAAAAGGCTCCATACTGTCTCCAATCATTTTCAACATCTACATGAAACTGTTGGGAGAGATCATCAGGATGTTTGGTGCTGAGCAGGCTCAGACTGGCCTGCCAGGCAGGGAGGCAAATTCCTGGTGTGCCCCTGCTGCTGTCTCAGTGTGAGCACGCCCGCCCTCAGCCTGTCACCTCCCCCTCCCGCCCCTGTTGCTGCCGGCACTTGCCTGTCTCTTGCAGGGCAGCCAGGATCTTGCCTGTGCTGTGCGCCCTGCTCGAGAGTGTGCCCCACCCTCAGCCTGAGCCCTGACCCCCGCCAGCGTCCCGCGGTGTCTGCCTGTCTCTTTCAGGGCAGGGAATCAGGCAGGCTGCCAATTCCAAAGTGGATTGAGAAGATAGATAGACTTGCCGGGGTGGGGGTGTGGGGACTTGGGCTTTCCTTTGTTCTCCCAGCTGCCAGTGCCCTCTGCTCAGTCAGTCAACCAGTCAACAAGTCAAAGCAAAGGGACTCTTGTCACTTGTTAACTATTGCTAGCTCGCTGGGCTATGTTAACTCGACCAGAGCCACGTAGAAAGAGGCTCTCCTCCCACTACCTGCCTCTTCGCTTGCTCTCTGGGCTAGACTCTCTGTATGTGCACATACTCACTCCTCACCTCACGTGTAAGGCTCTTCAGATCAGAGTGAGAAGAAAGGAGACATGGGGAGCAAGAGCATATGCACAAAGAGTCTCATTTCGAAGAGTAAGAATCCTTTATCATTCATATTTCAAAAACAGTAAGCAAAAATGGAGGGGGTGCATATGGGGGATGTTTTGTGAAATGGGGAGATATCAGGCATGAAATCACTCTGTGTCTGTGATTCTGGGGATGGCAGTGTATTGAATGCAAAACATGCAGTGCCTGTATAATCCAGGGCAAAAATGCAGTACGTTTTAATTGCTTAACGCAGTATAATGTTCAGTATGATTATTTTGAGTTAATTGAGTAGAATTTACAGGCATAGGTAGGGACTATTTTTTAAAGGGTGAAAATAAGGAGCAAGGACTACTTGAGTGTTTTGCATGCTTAATCATGAATGTATGTACAAAACTGAGATTAATTGGCACACAGAAAAAAGTCTGTGTGCGATCTTGTGTAAGTTTCAATGATGAGATGGAGGGGAGTAAGAAGAACTTTGTGAAGGTGGTTGTTCATGCTGGCCAGTGAATTGCTGTGAAATGAATACCTTACTTATGTTACACCTTAATTTAAAGAATATACATACGGATCTCTCTCTCTCTCTCTCTCTCTCTCACTCACACACACTCTCTCTCTCTCTCTCTTCATTCAGTTCTGGACATGTAAAGGTAAAGTGTGCTATCGAGTTGGTGTATACTCCTGGTGACCACAGAGCCATGTGGTTGTCTTAGGTGGAATACAGAAGGGGTTTACCATTGTCCTCTCCCACGCAGTATGAGATGATGCCTTTCAGCATCTTCCATGTAGCATGTGTATAAATGTATCTGTAAGGGACAGAGAGGAGCCATGAGATTTCATAACCCCATGAGAAATGAGCCTGTTCTTCTATATGCCATAAATAATATAGTTTGAGAGGCAGATACTTATCTCTTCTCAGCTATCCTGGAGACCTTACTTCTTATAGTCAGAGCCAGAGGTGGGGGGCTGAAGGTGAGATAAAATGTGTTTGTGTGCCACACTGTGCATGGTGCATTATTTGCGTGTGTGTGTGTGTGTGTGTGTGTGTGAGAGAGAGAGAGAGAGAGAGAGAGAGAGAGAGAGAGAGAGAGAGAGTGATGTGCACACACTGCCTTGATAGTGCTGCCCAGAACAAAACTCTTTCTGCTCACTGATGATAAGAATTAGTGGGAACACTGGTGGGAGGGCAGGCATCTCATGGAAACTGGTGGGGAGAGAGAACTTAAAACAGTGCTATTGTAGGGCTGAAGGGGAGATTATGGAGTGACTCTCAGAGTGAATTAAGATGCCATCCACTTCAGTTTCTAACTGGGCTACATAGGAAGTGGAACACATATATCCAAACTATTTTATTAGCATAGAATTGTGCTTTCTTAATAGTTACAAGTGATACTTCATTTGAAGTATTTATAGTAAACTATAAGTAACAGAAAACAGAGAAGAAAGCACAGTTCTATGCCATTTTTGGAAGGGCGGAATATAAATCGAATGAATGAATGAATGATGTACCAATTGTAGTTTCCGGACTACATGAAAAGGCAGCCGCATGTAGAGCGCATTACAGTAGTCAATTCTGGAGCTTACCAGCATATGAACCACTGTTTAAAGGTCATTCATCTCCAGAAATGGATGGAGCGGACCTATCAGCCAAAGCTGATGAAAAGTGCTCCTGGCCATCACCTCAGCCTGAGAAACCAGGGACAGCTTTGGGTCCAGGAGCACTCCCAAGCTACGTACCTGATCTTTCAGTGGGAGTGTAAACTCATCCAGAACAGGCAGATCTAAACCATCTCATCCTCTATAATAAAACCCTTGGTGTCCGTGCCTCCCTGGCCTGTTCTGCGCATGCGCGGAGCGCATGCGCAGAACAGAGCACGGGAGACACGACCACCGGCACCCGGTGGCTATCTTGGGCGGCCAGAAGCAGCCGCCCCAAAGAAGCCAGGTGAGTGGCGCAGGGGGACACTGGCCGCCGCCGCCTTGGCCAGAGGACATGCCGCGGCGACAAGGGAGAGGCCCCGGGCAGCGGAGGGCCCGGCCGGAGCCGTGGGCAGCGGCGGTGGACCTGCTGGAGCCGCGGCGGCGGTGGGTGGCGGGCCCGCCGGAGCCCTGGGTGGCCGGCCCGGCCGGAGACACGGGCCGCGGTGGGTGGCGGGAGGGGGAATGGCGGCGGAGATCCAGACCGGCCCAGGGAGACGGAGGCCGGGACCGGGGGCTGAGCGAAGGCCAAAGAAAACTAAAAGTAAAAATGCCGCCACCGCCACCGCCAAAGTCCCACCCCCCTTCCCTCCCAACTTCCGAAACCACCTTACCCCGGCCCGTGACAGTTGAGAAAAGAAAGACCTAAATTGAAGAGGGAGAGAGGAGCTCGCAAGCAGTGCTCCTCCCTCTGCAAAGGCTCTGCCCGAACTGGTGCTTGGGGCGGAAAGGACGCAAGAGGCGTCCTTTCTGCCCCAAGCGCCAGTTCGGAAAGAGGCTTTGCAGAGGGAGGAGCACTGCTTGTGAGCTCCTCTCTCCCTCTTCAATTTAGGTCTTTCTTTTCTCAACTGTCACGGGCCGGGGTAAGGTGGTTTCAGAAGTTGGGAGGGAGGGAGGGAGGGAGGGAGGGACTTTGGCGTCAGTATTTTTTTTTTTAAAAAAAAAACAGTAGTAAAGGGGAGAGGAAAAGGCTAGTGCCCGTTATTATAACGGGCTTCAAAATACTAGTAAGAACAGAAGATTCTACAGGCACTGCATGTTTTGCATTCAATACACTGCCATCCCCAGAATCACAGACACAGAGTGATTCCATGCCTGATATCTCCCCATTTCATCTAAAAAAGGACATTGTAAAACTGGAAAAGGTGCAGAAAGGGCAACCAAGATGGTCAGGGGCCTAGAGCACCTTCCTTATGAGGCCAGGCTACAATTCCTGGGGCTATTTAGTTTAGAAAAAAGACGACTGCGGGGAAACATGATAGAGGTCTATAAAACCATGCATGGTGTGGAGAAAGTGCATAGAGAGAAATTCTTATCCCTCTCACATAACACTAAAACCAAGGGTCATTCCATGAAATTGATTGCCAGGAAATTTAGGACCAACAAACGGAAGTACTTTTTCATATAACTCTTAGTCAACTTGTGGAATTCTCTGCCACAAGATGTGGTGCCAGCCAACAAGCTGGATGGCTTTAAGAGGGGTCTGGAAAACTTCATGGAGGAGAGGTCTGTCACTGGCTACTAGTTAGAGGGCTATAGGCCACCTCCAACCTCAAAGGCAGGATGCCTCTGAGTCCAAGTTGCAGGGGACTTAACAACAGGAGAGAGGGCATGCCCTCAACTCCTGCCTGTGGGCTTCCAGAAGCATCTGGTGGGCCACTGTGTGAAACAGGATACTGGACTAGATGGACCTTGGGCCTGATCCAGCAGGGCTGTTCTTATGTTATGGTTTAGATCTGCCTGTTCTGGATGGGTTTACACACCCACTGAAAGATCAGGTACGTAGCTTGGGAGTGCTCCTGGACCCAAAGCTGTCCCTGGTTTCTCAGGCTGAGGTGGTGGCAAGGAGCACTTTTCATCAGCTTTGACTGATACGTCAGCTACATCCTTTTCTGGAGGTGAATGACCTTAAAACAGTGGTTCATATGCTGGTAACCTCCAGAATTGACTACTGTAATGCGCTCTACATGGGGCTGCCTTTTCATGTAGTCCGGAAACTACAATTGGTACAGAATTCATTCATTCATTCATTCATTCATTCATTTGATTTCTATTCCGCACTTCCAAAAATAGCTCAGGGCAGTTTACACAGAGAAATAATAAAGAAATAAGATGGATCCCTGTCCCCAAAAGGTTCATAATCTAAAAATAAACATAACACAGACACCAGCAACAGTCACTGGAGGTACTGTGCTGGGGGTGGATAGGGCCAGTTACTCTCCCTCTGCTCAATAAAGAGAATCACCACATTAAAAGGTGCCTCTTTGCCAAGTTAGCAGCCAGATTGGTCTCTGGGACAACACGAAGAGACCACATAACACTGGTTCTAAAAGAACTGCACTGGCTGCCGATATGTTTCTGGGTGAAATACAAAGTGCTGGTTATTACCTATAAAGCCCTTAACAGCTTGGGTCCAGGCTATTTGAGAGAGTGCCTCCTTTGTCATAATCCCTGTCACTTGTTTCGATCTTCTGGAGAGGTCTGGTTATGGTTGCCACCGGCTCATTTGTTGGCGACCCAGGACCGGGCTTTCCCTGTAGCTGCCCCAGGGCTTTGGAATAAGCTTTATGCTGAAATAAGAGCATTTCCTTCTCTGTCTGTTTTCAGGAAGAACCTCAAGACCCTCCTGTTCTCTCAGGCTTTTAATGAGAATTTTAATAACTTTAAAAACTTGTTTTAATAATTTTATTATAATGTTTTTATTGTCAAGTATTTTAATTGGTGACTTTTAAATATTTTAAATTTTGTACACTGCCTAGAGATGCATATCAGACGGTATTAAAATATGATAAATAAATAATGTAGTGTGATTTCTTTTTCTGCCACACATCACAATGTGTGTTAAAAGTTAGAGGCTGACCAAATAGTAAGACTTTGCCACATTTCACATATGGCTAGACAGTCACCTGTATTAGCGATAGGGTTAGGGTGATGCTGATTAGAGAAGCTATTTCCCTGAGCTTCAGCCTTCATGGCCCAAATTGTCTTTTAAGGAACAATTTCTCTTCTTGGCCCTTACTTCTGTTTTGTTTTGTTTTTTCAAATTTGACAATGCCATTTGTATGTTTTGTGCAGAATGTTTTAGATTTATGTTTTGATATTTCTGAATTTGGTTTCCTTTTCTGAGAAACTGTATTGTGATTTTCTTGATGTCACACATGATAGTTCATTTGTTATGTGAGGAGGGTGTTGGATGAGGTGTGTACATATTATTAATCTTGTTTTTAATGTGTAAAGTGAACCTTTCGGGGTAGTTTCTGCCCTTTTAAAAACTTTGCAGGATAGTGTGCACTGTGCAGTGCACATAACAGAAGTGCCACAAAAATATAAAGAAACATCTACTTGAGGAAGATAATGCTTTAAAAGTTATATATAATATTTGGAAATCAGCACAAACAGAGATACAACAGCATTATCAGCATGAGTAAACATTTAAGACAGCAAGAAGAGAGAATAAATCATCTGCTTTCATAAACAAAATAAAACACGAAACTAACCAGCAAACCAGGAAGTAGTGACAAAATGCTGCAGGAGAGCATAAAAGAAAAAGCAGAATTAACATATGTATCCGTAGCAACAGAACTAGTCGAGATCTAGGGCTGGAGCAACAGCAACCCCTGGGAAAGTTCAAATAGCCCTGGTCAGCTGTACTGGTGCACTTTAGCAGAAATTTATTAAATGGGAAAACTTTCTCACATGTTAACTTGCTTGTCAGTAATCACCCATGGCTTTTTTAATGTAAACCGCCCTGAGCCATTTTTGGAAGAGTGGTATAGAAATCGAACAAACAAACAAACAAAGGCATTGGTGACAATATCCCTGCTTATATATTCCTCAGATGTGATTGCCATAGCGCAGGGGTTCATTTCAGCCTTGAGTCACCAGATGTTGTTGGATTAGGGGCATGGCTGCAGTTGAGCAAGGGCTGGGTAAATGTCCCTGCGCCCCTGAGATGGGAGTGTGTTGTGACAGCTTGCTCTTTGCTCTTCCCCTCAGGCTAGGGTTGCCAACACTGCATTGGCTGAAAATGGGACAGGGACTCAGGTGGGGGGCTTGGCCAGCTAGAGGTGGGGCCAGAGGCATATCTAGGAAGAATAGCGCCTAGGGCAAGCACTGAAATTGCTCCCTCTGTCCAAACATCTGACACCCATCTTTCAGATAACGTTACCATAATATCAGCTGAAAAATACAAGTCAAGCTCGTTAATCTTTTAATATTTCAAAAACTATTTAGCAGTGGACGTAGCCAGACCAAAAAATGCTGGAAAACTACAAATTTCAGTATGCTGGGGCTCATGAAATACCCAGATACTATGTGGAGGTGTACTTGGAAAACTAACCAGAAGTGCCTGTCTAATTCTCTGCTATGCAGTGTAGCATCACTATTACACAAGTTTTGAAAATAAATGGAGAATTTGACTTTCCCCAGATACTCTGAAAATAATTAAAGGATATGCAGAGTAAACTGTGTCACTGCTTGGAATACGTTCTAGTATTTCGGAAAGACTGTTAAAATGAGAGAATGATGATGAGCAAGAAACTCCCAGTGGGCCTTAATACTAAGGATTTCACGCTGATTCAAAGACAAACTCACCATTAATAGCCAAGTTATTAAGACATCACATTTAATTCACTTACCACAAGAAACAAAGTAAAAGCAAATAAATACCATCCTAGCTCATAAGCTTCAGCTCAGTATTCACAAGCCCTGATTCTCTGTACATAGTGCCAAACTGAATATGTGTACAGTGACTTATATTATATTAATTTTTTTTTTACCTGTAGCCTCTTTGGCGGGGCTTCCTAACGGCTGGAGGGGGTCTGCAAAGGTTCCACCTCCCCCCGTTGGCCTCTAGGGCCTCGCAGGGACCATTTGAGCATGTGTGGTGGAAATTTTTTAAAATATTTTTTTTAAAAAATGGCTGCTGAAAACAAAATGGCCACCACGCATGCTGTAATGGCCTCTGCAAGGCCTGGCTTTGGCCTAGGGCCTCACAGAGGCCATTTGAGCATGCACGGTGGCCATTTTGTTCTCGGTGGCCATTTTTAAAATTTATTAATTTTTAGAAATGGTGCCCCCTTCAAGTGGTGCCCAGGGCACGTGGCCTGCCTGTCCTACCCTAGATAGGCCCCTGGGTGGGGCTTAAAAACCTTTAAAAGGTGCCGCTGAGCAGTGGCGGAGCGGGATGGTGGAGAGAGCAGCTCCCCCGCCTCCCAAACTATGAAGGAAATGGCTGCTCGCTGGGGCAGGGGCCAGGGCTGTATACTGGTGAGTTGTTGCTGAACGCAAGCCTGGACTCTCAGGCTTGGAGAGAACAAGTGCCTCAGTAAAGTTTCTTGCATTTGAAAAGGCGCCTTGGTGTCACTTGGGCAGTTTTCTCTTACTTCCTAGTCCTCGCAGAACCATTTTGATTTCTGGTGGAAAGGCAAAGGAGGCTGTCCCTCAACTTTTTGTTTAGGGAGTAGGCAATAGCTCTGCGGTAGAACATCTATTTTGCATGCAGAAGGTCCCAGGTTCAATCACTAGTAGCATCTAAAGACAGAACTGGCAAAAGCCCTTGTCTGAAACCCTGGAGAGTCAATGCCAATCAGTGCAGACACGAATGAGCTAGATGGATGAATGGTCTGACTCAGTATAAAGCAGCTATCTCCAGGGTTGATTTGACTTAAATCATATTGATTTAAATCATGATTTAAATTACCTCACAAAGGGACTCAATTTTAATGATTTAAATCACAATTTAAATCACTAGTAAGGAAGATTCTGTTTTCATCATTTTCCAGTACATCATTGTTGTCTAATAAAACCTTAATGCACATTCAGAGATATAGGTTTCATTTTTAGAAAGTAAGTATACACTTCTCACAATGCTGCTTCATTTGGGCAACCAAGCCTTGCATTTCTTTGTTGCATAGTTTGCATTTTGCATGCATGCCTGCTTATCTACAGATAGGGATGTGCAGAAAACTGGAAAACCTGGTTTGGCTCAAAATGACTCGAGCCAAACTGGATCCAGTTTGGTTTTGTGCATGTGAGCAGGGCCAGGTTCAGCTTGAGGGGGGTGGGGGTGGATTTATTCAAAAGTTGTACTCTCCACCTCCACCAGGTTTGGAAGGCCTGGGGGATGCTGCTGTGGTCATGGGTGACGAATCTCTAGTGGTTTCCCCTCCCACCATTGCTCTCCCCCAGTCTCCGACGGGCCATTTCAGTCCTTTGAGAGTGTGTGACTGCCATTTTGTAGGCCACCAGCAGCACAGGGGGGGGGGCAGCAGGGGGAGTGGAAGCCACTGGAGATTATCCTCTCCCCGACAGCTGCAGCTGCACCCCCTGGGCTTGCTGAACTCAGTGGTGACGGTGAGTACAACTAAAAAAACCACACCTTCTAACACCCCAAACCAGCCCCAAACTGGCCCATGGGGTGTTAGGGTTCTTCGAGTGGGTGGGTGGGTGGGGGGAGGCAAGCCGTTGAGCCAGCCTGGTTAGAGAGAGAACCAGCTCAACCTTGAGCCAGTTCACACATCCCTATCCACAGGTACAGGAACTTCATGAAAATATTCCCAAATGGCATTCTCTTTTACGGCCTGCTGCCATGATAAGTGTTTCCCTTCTACAATGGAGGATCCTCTCAAAAACATTTCCTCAGGACTGCATGAATATGTTCTGTTCACTTTCTATTCCTCTCCCCTATCCCTTGCATTTATATCTGGACTCCTCCTCCTTGCTCAGATCTACTCCAGCCCACAATCTTCTATTTATTCATTGGCCTCAGTGGCATACCTAGGTAATTTTGGCACCCAAACCTGAGGGGCTTTGGAGGCCCCCCCCTGCTGTGAGGCCCCTCCTTAAGTTTTTAGGGGTTTTAAAAAAGTTTTTTTTAAAGGGCCCAGTGGCCCTTGAGAGCTGCGAGGTGCTCCAGCGTGCCTGTGCAGTAGGAATTGAGCATTGCAAGCCTGTGACGTCACCTAGGGGAGGTCACATCAGCTAGGCGACCATGGACCTGCACCCCAAGGTAAGAGCATCTCTGATTGGCCTTCTTTAGCCCAATTCAGACATTATGCTTTACAAGTGTACAGATGTCTCTACACTTGTATATATGTTTGTGTGAATTACTGTACGTGGGTTCATTAAAAAAGTTAATCTGGATACAGGCTCCTCAAATGCATGGTACAGAAAGGAAGTGTACTGCTGTGTCTGTGTTCAGCATAACATGTAAATGACTGTACCTGTGTACACTATACTCTCATTGTACAATTGCCGAACACAACATGTGAATATGCCCAATGTCTTTGCACTTTGAGAGAGAGAAAGACAGGGGCAAGAGATTGACTGTGTGTATGTGCTACATGTACAACACCTGCAGAACAGGCCTGATAAGGTCTGTTATCTCTCAACCTCATATAATGCTAACAAGTTCACAGAATATAATTAGGAGTTAGGATTAACTTTCATGATGATATCTTTGACCTAGGTTCTTTAAAAAAAATTGTGTTTTTTAAAATTAAAATCTGACTTAAATTTAAAAATCTGATTTTTAAAAAAATCATTGATTTTTTTAATCAACCCTTGCTATCTCGCCTTAACCTTCTAGGAAATTCAAGGATAAATATGGTATTTAAAGGCCAAGCTGAGACATTAAATATGCCTTCATTTAGCTGGGAATGAAATGTACTAGCAAATATAAGTCAACAAGAGATTTTGATTAGGGTCAGGATTATGGTATGGAGGCAAGGGCGGGGGCGGGATTTAATTCTTAACTTTGATGCTATTTGGGGGATGGAAAAAATAGCATGAAAAGATGAAATATCGCCTGTGTCTATGCTGTGGTCCTGATTCAAGTCACAATCCCATGCGGTTGCAAGTAAATGTAACCACTTAGCTAGACGATGGCACATTTAATGCCTCACTTTGACCTTTAAATAGAGGAAAATCACTTTGGTACCTGGAGCTGTTTGAAGGAAGGGTGGAATACACATTTAGATAGAAAAATATCGTTGGGTGTCAAATGATTCACTTTATGACACACACTTTTACAACACCTTCATATTTTCTTTTAGAAGACCCTGTAGTGAGACTCACACTTTAGATATGACTGGTTGTCACATCTAATAGCTAGGAAATAATTGGCCCCCTGATTGTGTTAATTAGCAGCTGAGGTGATTTTGCTATTCCATTTAGTACATACATGATTTATCTTGTGTGAACATGTATTTTAAATGAATGTCCACATTCACACACTCATACTGCTCTTATGGTAGAGGAGAGCTGCTGTTATGGTAGTAAGCATGACTTATCCCCTTAGCTAAGCAGGGTCCACCCTGCATTTGAATGGGAGACTGCATGTGTGAGCACTGTAAGATATTCCCCTTAGGGGATGAAGCTGCTCTGGGAAGAGCAGAAGGTTTCAAGTTCCCTCCCTGGCTTCTCCAAGACAGGGCTGAGAGAGATTTCTGCCTGCAACCTTGGAGAAGCTGCTGCCAGTCTTTGTAGACAATACTGAGCTAGATAGACCAAAGGTCTGACTTGGTATATGGCAGCTTCCTATGTTCCTATGCCAAAAATCCCAGATTATAATTTGTGGCATGACCAGAAATGGACACAAGTGCCCCCCCCTCTTTTCAGACAGACACCAGTATGTTTGCATTAATGTGGCTGTCAACTTATGAAGCAAGCTGCTTCCTACTGAGATGTAGTATCAGTACCGTAGAATATTATCTACTGTAGAATATTATCTATGGTAATATTGTCTACACTGACCAACAGCAGCTCTTCAGGATTTCAGAGTGGGACTTTTCCCAGCCCTGCCTGGAGTCTTAACTTTGGACCTCCCTTCTGTAGGAAAAGCACATTGTCAGACTCCCAGGGGACGGGGTGGTCTCCGAGCCCTTCTTGAACTTCAGAATGACTGGGTAAGCACAGAGAGGAGAGAGAAAAAGACCAGCCTCAGGAACAGCAGAGGAGGAGCTCAGCTTGTCACCTGAGTCCTCCTCTTGGCTTCCTGCATTCAGCAGGTTCCCTTTCCTGGAGAACTCCCAGCTCACATACCCAGAAGCAGCCCCTCATCATTGAATGTCTTGTCTTTAAATACCCCCAGTGCAGAGCTGACAGGGCTTAAAGCCTCCTTCCAGACTCACCCCCTTCCTGACCTTTCTTGCTGTTTCCTGCCCCACTACAGTGGTCCCTCTACTTACGAAATTAATCCGTTCCGAATGCACATTTGTAAGTCGAAAAATTCGTAAGTCGAAAAGCGGTTTCCCATAGGAATGCATTGGGAACGGATTAATGCATTCCGGAGCCTAGAAAAAAGACCCAGACCCCCAGTAAGGCTTGCAAACTGCACAGGAACATTTCTTTTCAAGAATAAACAGGCAGTAAACAGGCAGGCAAGTCAAGGAAACCGCATGTAAAATTTGTAAGTCGAGGAAACCCCATCTAAAAATTTGTAAGTCGAGGAAACCCCATCTAAAAATTTGTAAGTTGAAAAAACCGCATCTAAAACCGGATCTAAAACTGCCGTTTGTAACTCGAAAAATACTTATGTCGAGTAGTTTGTAAGTCGAGGGACCACTGTACTTAGCTGTCTCTCTGGCAGGGTGGATTTGATTTAAATCACTAGCAGGGTGGATAAAAATAAAAAAATCCGATTTAAATCAAAAAAATTCGATTTAAATAAAAAAAATCTGATTTTTTTGATTTAAATCAGATTTTTTTTATTCAAATTGGATTTTTATTTAAATCAGTTTTTTTATTTTTATCCACCCTGCTAGTGATTTAAATCGTGATTTAAATCGTGATTTAAATCAGTTTGATTTAAATCAAATCCACCCTGCTCTCTGGAGCTGTTTCCTGCAGCTCTCCCTGCCTTGTCCTCTCTCAACCTCACTGGGATCCAACCAGCCTGGACCCTTTTCATCCCTACTGCCCGCTGAAGGGAATGAAAGCCCCACAGGAGGGATGCCACACCCTTCTCCAGACTCCACAGGGCTACCCAAGCAACCAGGTAACATGGCATCCTGACACATACACTCTGTCATGGTGCTACAGCCCAATTCTCAGTCCTTATTACAAATACGAATATGATGGATATTTATAGACTGCTTTTCAACAGAAGTTCCCAAAGTGGTTTACATAGATCTTAATAATCGAACAAATAAAATGGCTCCTTGTCCCCAAAGGACTCACAGTCTAAAAAAGAAACATAAGACAGACACCAGCAACAGCCACTGGAGGGATGCTGTGTTGGGGATGGATAGGGTCAGTTGCTCTCCCCCGCTAAATAAAGAGAATCACCACTTTAAAACAGTGCCTCTTTGTTCAGTTAGCAGGGGACTAGTTACCTGAAAAGTAAGTATTGTAACTTTCAGGCATTTGCAAACTATGCCTGGGATTTCCAGTATTCACATATAAATGGAAATTTTAAGCAAGCCTCGGGCACTGATTGCAATATAGAAACTGATTTATGTACTGCACAGGGCAACACCGATGGTGAGAGACCCGTCCTCCCATGCCCAATTTGCTTGCAGAGGTGGGGCATTTTGCTCCCTCAGAGCATTGTGTGATCACACAGTGCAACACATTGTCCATTTTTCCAATGGAAGAATCATCTCACTGTGTGATTGTGCAACACTCCACCTCGGCAAGCAGCATGGGCATGTGTTTTGAAGCTGTGCAACAGTGAGGACGAGAGCTTTCTCTATCAGCATCTCACGGCACAATATGTAAGCCACTGTCATCTGCATCACACTGTGTGGAAGGTTTACAAATGTGTTGGGTAAAAGCACCATAAAATGACCATAAAGTGGTTACTAATGATAAAAATTATAAGCACCTTATTTACATAATTAAAATTTAGCATTAGTCATTAATTCAATTGGGATCTAGAAAACTACAAGTAAGACCTGCTAAGACCAGTCTCTTCCCACCAGCAGGTCCACCTGGCAATATGTTTATTTACTATTTACGATCAAGTAAAGACAGATTCTCAGATCTTGAATATAATTGCTGTTATATTAATGTTACTTATTAATGACTATAAAATGGTTTCAGAACATACATGCATACATACATACATAGGAATTTAACACACAATATGTATCTTGCATTTCAACATCGTTTTCTTCTTAATGTTTCTGTCATACAGCACTCTGATATTTGGAATGGCATTCTACACATTTAAAAAACTACATACAGATAAAACGCTGAGCAAACAAACAAGGAAGCTTTTGGCTGGTACTCTGAAACCACAGAGGAATGGCTTAGCAGTGCCTTGCTGGCTAGGGAATTCCAAAACCTTGGGGCCACAGTACATAATTTCCAACCCTAATTACAGATCTAATTTTCCAAGGGGTTAGAGGAATATGGAGCAGCCAATATAGCTTTTGATGACTGTACATGAGTACAGTTTTCTTTTGAAAAAGAATATGTGTATAGCACTGTAATGGAGGGAATGCTTGAAAACCCAACTCCTCACTTAAAATTTGGAGGGGGCAAGAAAAGACACTTGTGGGGAGGAAATATATTTTGGGAGATTGAACAGGCATGTTATTAGATTCAGCCAATCTCAGTAAATGAGGTGATATATACCTGCATATCTGTGGGGCCCAAGCAGAGGAGATCCTGTCTGTTCTTCACACTCTGTCCTGTGTGCAGCAACCACTTCCTGCTCATGTCAGGATCAGCAGGGTTCTGAATGAGGAACCCTCTTCCTCTTCTGGTGCACAGCTGAAGACTACAGAGAGGAGGACGAAGATGCAGCTGCCTCAGCCCCTACTGTGGTATCTTCCCCGTGCAATTAATCTGTTTTGTCCTGACCAGGGGCATAGCTATAATTGAGTGGATGGGTTCAAAGAACCCAGGCGCCCCCAGCTCCTGAGGGCCCTCCAGCTCCACCCCTCCCTATTTTCTTCATTGCCTCCCTCACTCCGAGGAGCTGCCAAGGAGAGGAGTGAACACGGGTCCCCTCTCCCCTTGCTACGCTTCTGGTCCTGACTACAAAAACTTCCAGTCAAGCCAGGGTCAACCGCTAAATTCTGGCCTGTGTTGCTCTCCGGCCTTACTCCAGGTATTTCTGCTTGTCAGCCTGCCTACCGGTTCCTCTTCATTCTCTGCTGCCCGCCTATCCCACCTCAGTCCTCCTCCACTCCAGGCTGTGGTATCAGGGCAGCAGTCAGAAGCCCCTGCTACATCTTGGACCTGTGGTGGCAGCACCAATGAGCAGTGGGCAGCAGTTCCCAAGGTATTCCTCAAAATGGTGGCGGCGGCAGTGCTGCGACCCACCTAAGGTCAAGTTGTGACACCCCTGCAGAAGACCATTTATCTAGTCCAAAACAGCTTATGTCACAATAAATCTGTTAGATTTTAACGTGTTACAGTTGTTGGTTTTGGTTGATTAACGTGCTCTTAAATAATAAATACGCAGGATACATAGTATTCAATATATATCCTGTGTTAACTAAGCGATATAAAATTGAAACTGCACTGCGAATGTTTAGAAAAATCTCTGTTAACAATCCACATTAATCCTTTCAGAAGCAATTTCTAATTTACTGTTGTCTCAGATAATATTTCAGTTTCTCTATCAGTAGATTCAGTATTTTATAGCTCCAGCAGTCGTATTATTGGAAGCCATAGCATAATCTCTGTTAGGAAAATATGTCTGCACAGGTGTAGATGCATCCCCCCAAAATATTTGAGGAGTTTCCCCTCATTTTACTGAATTCCTCCCTCTCAAATCTAATAACACATCTCTTCAATCCCCCAAAACATATTCTCTCCCCAAAATGTCTTTTCTCACCCCCTGCAAGTTTTAAGTGAAGAGTTAGTCTTCAAGCCTTCCATTTCTGCACCCCTGGCACTATACGTGAAAAGGATTGAAATGCAATCCAGTCTGGTTAAGGCGTTGTTGGTATTGATTGTTAATACAGTACTGTCACTTAGTCACGTCATGGCTGGATTACTGTAACATGCTCTACATGGGGCTGCCCTTGAAGAATATTCAGAAATGCAGCTAGTGCAAAATGCTGCAGCTAGGATTTATCTGGAGCTGCCCATTGGGATCACATCACAACCATTTTGAAAGAGTTGCACTGGCTACCAGTTTGTTTCCATGTCCAATTCAAGGTGCTGGTTTTGACCTTTAAAGCCCTTAATGGTTTGGACCCGGGATACCTGCTCCCAAGTGTTGCTGCCCACTTGATGAGGTCATCTGAGGGGGCTCTGCTCCAGGTGTCAACAATGAGGGAGAATCGGCTGTCATGCACACGGGACAGGGCCTTCTCTGTTGCTGCCCCCAGACACTGGAATGCTCTCCCGGTGGCTATTCGCTCCTCGGTCTCCATCATAGTTTTTAGAAAGCGTGTTAAATCTTGGCTTTTTACCCAGGCTTTTATATGGTTGTCTCTACTGCTGCTTCTTTGTATTTTGTACAGTTCTTATGCTTGTATTTGAAATCTTTTTAGTCAGATTTGTTTTATATTTTAGCTTAACATTTTTGTTGTGACATTTTTATAGTCTTGTTTTTAATTTTTGTGTGAACCACCTTGGGATTGTTTTAATGAAAGGCGGTATACAAATGTAACAATAAAAAAATAAAAAATAAAAGGAAAGCCTAGTGGAACTGTAGGGAAAAGGAGGGTGGGGGGAATCCAGAATAGTGTGTGTGTGTGTGTGTGTGTGTGTGTGTGTGTTTAAGAGTTGGTCTAGACAGAGTGCAACCAGGTTGTAGAAGTATCTGTTGGGTTGTGAAGCAACAAAGCTTTGATTCCATGCCCCCCCCCATAATTTCTTAGATTGTGATGTAGCATACAC
This sequence comes from Hemicordylus capensis, assembly GCF_027244095.1. Lineage (NCBI taxonomy): Eukaryota > Metazoa > Chordata > Lepidosauria > Squamata > Cordylidae > Hemicordylus > Hemicordylus capensis. The sequence goes on along the minus strand of NC_069658.1, from coordinate 259,661,370 downwards.
AGACATTCTTTTTTTAAAAAAATACCTGTACTCATGTACAGTCATCAAAAGCGAGTACAGAAGTGCTGCCCTCTGGTGCACCAATCACTCCCCGCACCATGGGCTGCTCACTGTTATGATTGAGGTCTGAAAAGCAATTACATCTGAAGAGACTATGACAATTGCTGTAACGATGAGCAGCCCACGAGGGGAAGTTGACTGTGCTGATGTCTGTGCACTTGTACATGTTTTTGTGTGAATGACTGTACATGCATTCATTTTAAAAGTAAAGCTGGGTACAGGCAATGCAGGTTACAGGAAGGAAGTGTACTGCCATATCTGTGTTCAGCATAATGTGTGAACAACGGTACTTGCCTACAGATCTGTACCTATGTACACTGTACACTCATATGAGTGTTGAACATAATGTGTGAATAGGTCTTATGTCTTGGCCACAGGGTATAGATGACATGGCCCTTTGTCTCTTTCAATGGTATTCTTCCTGTTTGAAAGCCATGGCTTAAAAGGATATGGTTCTTTCCTGACAACACCCAAAATGGTTCATGGTTCCTGACAACCATGAGAAAGTAGCTTTGCTTCATCTGTTTGCTTGTGCTAGAGGCTGATGCTCTTTCTCCAATTGTTGGCTCTTGTAGATATCCTGCAGAGACATCCCCGTGGGCACCTGCTCATTTTTGTTGCTGGATTTATCACAATCCTCCTCCTAGTAGGAGCTGTGATAGCACTGGTGTTTTGGGGTGAGTAGTCCAAGGCCTCCAACATTTTACAAGTGTTTGTGTGAGATGCGTAATGAAGAATGATGGATTCTTTGCTTTCTTTTACAAGTACAATGTGCCTCCCTATCCAGTTCCAGTGTCTAAGAAAAATAATATTGTGGAAAACTAGTCACAGCCTCAAAAAGTCCAGCATCGTATTGGGGGATGGGGAGAAGAAGAAATATCATTATTATTCTTATCATCATCATTATTATCATTATCATCATCATTATATTATTATTAATAATAATAATAATAATAATAATAATAATAATAATAATAATATTTATATACTGCTTCTCAATATGCTATTTACAAAGCGGTTTACATAGCAAAAGGAAAGAGAGGTTGGTTCTCTGTTCCAAAGGGGCTTACAATCTACAAACATGATATATCAACAACAGCCACTAGAGGGATGCCATGCTAGGGTAATAGGGACAATTGCTATCTCCCTGCTAAATATAAAAGAGCCGACCAACCAATCAATCTTTATTATTACAGTCCAAGACCAACCAACCAATCAATCTTTATCATTACAGTCCAAGACCAACCAACCAATCAATCTTTATTATTACAGTCCAAGACCAACCAACCAATCAATCTTTATTATTACAGTCCAAGACCAACCAACCAACAAATTTATGAAAATACCCATAAACAGAGGTGCTCTTAGCCCCAGACCTTGGGGCCCAGCTGGGGGACCCTCCAAATAACTGGGGGGGTTTGCTCCTGTTGCCACCCCATGCCCTACTCTGCCACTGTCCTGCCGCACTGAACCACGGCTTTTCTGTAATTTTTAGCCACCATGTGCGTGGCCAGGGGTGGGGGTGGGGGTGACCTGAGCAGGCATCACGGGCTTGCAACATCATGGGCTTGCGACAATCTATTCAGACTGCACGGGTGCGCCTCTGCCTCATAGTTTTCAAGGGCCACTGGGATGGATGGACAGGCCCAGTGGCTGCTCCACCCACCACCACTGCAGCCGCCACCACAGGGGGTGGGGGGGGAGGCCTGCTCGGCTCACCCCCCCTGCCAGCTACACACCTGGCAGCTAAAATTACAGGAAAGCCGTGGTTCGGCTCAGCGGGGCTTCATGGCGGCAAGGGGAACCTCACGGCAGCCGTGTGTGTGGTATGTGTGTGTGTTGTGGTTTGGGTCCTCATGGCAGCAGGGGGCCCTCCCAGTGGGGGCAGTCCAGGCGCCAAAACCACCTAGGTGCGCCACTGCCAATAAAGTACAACACACAACACATAACCAACAACTCAATACAATAGCCCAGTGCCACCAGATAAACAATCTGTAGTAGGAGAACCGCCACTTATGAGGGTTTATTAGGTGCGTCTTTGACCTGTTAGCAGAATATTAGCTATTGTGTTAAAAATACAGTTTGTACAAGGTCAGTAGTAGTTAAAGGCCCAGCTGAGGACCTTGGCAGTTGTGTTCTTTATACAGGGCGAGTTCACAATTAATGACAGCACCAAAGATTGCCGCCGTCCTCGGAGCATGTGCTCCCCCCCCATCCTCATGCAAGCCTCTACTTCCATTGTATGTTCTGATATGCCGGGACTGGTCATGTCACCCAAACCCACCATTCTCTGCATATCCTGCCCAACTTTCCTCAGGGAGCCTGACATCTGTAACTTACTTGAAACTGCAGTTACAAATGTCAGATTTCTCATGAGCAGTGAGAAAGAGCTACAGGGTTTGCAGAGAGGAAACCCTAAAGAGCTTATCTCCTCTCAGATGAGGTCATTCTGCCTTCCCTGGATGGGTGGATTGCAGCCACGGCTGTCAGACAATCCGAAAAACAAAGTTAAGGGAACACTTGCTCCCTTAACCTTGTTTTAAAGGGAGTCTTCATAGGCGTTTTTGCCACTGTGGTGCTGCCGGGATCAGCCCGATCCCGACGGTACACACGTGCGTGCAAAAACAGGCTGGGCTCCCTTAGCCTGGTTTTGCACAGGTGTGTGAATAGCCTCATGATCTTATAAGGTGGTGGTGGCAGCGGGGAAGGCAAATTCTCTGTGATCGTGAGTAAGAACGGCAGTGCTGCTCAGACTTCCTTTATTGCCACAGGAGAGGCAACACCTTCAAAGATTTAAAACATATTGGCCGCCTTAAACATATATTTATTCTCACTGTGTCACCTAACTGGGAAATATCACATAAAGCTTTGCAGACCAAAGAAGCACTGGAAGCTCTGAAGAAGACCTATACCTTCCAAGAGCCCAACAATGCAACACAACAGAAAAGGGCAACAGAGGATTGTTCAACTTTGCGACAGTTTCTGTGCAGAACAGATGACCAGCACTCAGCAGGTAACTTCAGCATGGAGAGGGACCATAGTTCAATCATGGCAGAGCACTTGCTTTGCTTGCGGTAGGTCTCAGGTTCAGTCCCTGGTATATCATAGGAACATAGGAAGCTGCCTTATATTGAACCAGACCATTGGTTCATCTAGCTCCGTATTGTCTGCAGTGATGATGGGCAGTGGCTCTCCAAGGTTTCAGGCAGAGGTCTCTCCCAGTTCTACCTGGAGATGCCAGAGATCTTCTGCATGCAAGTAGATCACCAGAAATCACCGGTTTGTCCCAGAGCCTTGAAACATACCACACATGTGAGCAAGGGGTGGTGGTGGTCAGGGATCCCTGTAGTGGATTTGAAGAGAATTGGTCAATCCTCTGATTTTTGGTGATTTAAAAAAAAAATGTTTGTAAAGAATGGCTAAAAATTGTGAAATCCGGCTTGTTTCAAGCCAGAACTTTACAAAAACCTTTGGAACTGAAGACCCTCCCTGGACCATCATTCCATCAGCATGTGGAGGAATCTGTCCTTTGCCTTCACGAAAAGGGGTAACAGCATGCCCCCTTTAACCCCTTTTATATTTCCAGAATAGATGGGCATACAGTTATGAAATCTTGCACACATGAAGTCCACATTTTCAGGGCTCTTTTAATTTAAGACCCATTGCCTGCTTGTTGTTGTCTGAATCCTAAAACTTGCCTCCAGGTTTTCTTTGGATATATTCCAAGGGATAGTTACGAATGCTGACTAAGTCTTAAACTGCAACAGCCTAGCATATCTCAGAATGTTAATTATAGCTCAATCCCACATAGGGATTACATAATCCCACGTAATTATAGCTCAGTCCCACGTAGTAAACCCTAACCCCACTCCCACTGAAGGATTGCAGCCTAACTTTTTGTATGAATCCATATCAGTTTACTTAGAAAGAAAAACAGTGCAACTCAAACAGAGACAGTAACAACCAAGGATAATAAACCTTTAATTGCAAGAGGTGGCTTTTAAGTAGTTGGGTATCAGGGTTAATAAATGGAGTCTGCTACTGTGACAGAAAATGTTGAATGATCAATTTAGTGACATCTTGAATAACAAAGCATGGGTACTCCATGAGAAACTGCTAGTATTGCTGATGAGTTCTGGAGTAATGCACACTGATTAATGTGGGCCTGCGGGGGCGGGTAGAGTTGCCATGTCCCCCGGAATTTCAGGTTTTGCCGGGATTTTAAGCATCTCATCCAGATTCATAGCCCACCAAAATTTCAGCTTTCATTTTTTTAAAAAGTTAAGCTTTAGCCCTTGTTGAAGCTGAGTTATGGAGCAAAACGTGCAGTCACTACTCTGCTCAAAAATGATTTTCAAGCCAATTTACATAATATGCAAATTAGGCACCCAGATTTCGGAATCCAGAACATGGCAACCTGGGGAGGGAAGGGGGCAGGGTGAATTTCAACAGCCTCCTTGAAAGTGCTGTATACCATCCAAAAATACGCCCTGAGGACTATGCAGCTTTCAAGGACATACTTTTAGGTGGCACAGAATGCTTTTGCAGGGAGAGCATATTGTGGAAGTTTACCTGCCTCCTACAAGCAGCCAAGTAGTGCTGGCATTTCTCCCACACTGCATTAGTCAGGATGTCAGCCACTCTTTAAAACTGAAAGCAAGCAGATGTGTAAACATTTGTTTTGTTTTTTTATTTCCAGAGAATTCCAGATGCGGACTCTGCCCAGAAAACTGGCGGTTTCATGAGGGCAAATGCTACTGGATTTCGAAAGATAAACAAACCTGGAACACCAGTCAGCAAGACTGTGCAGCGAAAGACTCTCAGATTGTGATGATTCAGCGCGAGGAAGAATTGGTAAATACTAACATCCTAACTCTGTAGATAGGCATAGCCAAAGCTGTGTTTGCTTTTGAATAGAAACATTAGAATTCTCTCAGAAGAAGTGAGCAGTAAGAGGAGCAGCCAGAAGGAGCAGCAACCCATGGTTCCTTTTTCCTTTCTGCAGCCATGTGGAGATGCCCAGGGGAAGATGGCAAGCAAATGGGAATCAGTGACCATAACAAGGAGGAGGGGTCCCCACTGAGGGCAACTTGCCCAAAGGTCCCCCAAAACGTGGAGCTGGCACTGCTGTTGCTTATTCTCCTGTGTGCAACTGGACACCTGAGGAATATGTTATTTGATGCCTACATGGAATTTCAGCGGGTGGGCCTCCATTTAGAGAAGGACTTGCTGAGCCACTGGATGCGCTGCATGGCAAGTACAGTGTAGCCATGGCAGGGAGGATTGGAGAAGACCATACAGGCACTTCCGGACTTACAAACACCTGCAATTACAAACAAAGCTCCATAACAGATTACATTAAGGAAGTCCCCAACTTACGAACACACACATCACTCTTGAGAACTGTAAGAATGCTGAATTATGAACATCCGATGTACAAACTTTTGGAACTCAACCTGTTTGTAAGTTGGGGACTTGCTGTACTATCTTCCTATGGGAAACGGTTCCATACCGGGTGTTACGCTCTGGCTGCTCTGAGGCTCTACATTTTGCTTCCCTCTTGTGGCAGCCCATCATATTGCAAGAGGTCTCCAAAGCTTCTGAAACCCTGGGCAAGCCCTGCCCTATCACTCATTGGCCTTCCCTGTTGCAAGAAGTATACAAGATTTTCTGGCTGAGGCAAGTGTTGCTTCAGAATCAGGGTATTCTTGTGCTGGTGTGTTGTTTTGCTATTTCTTATGGTGGTGTGTTTGGTATGATCTTTTTCTTCTTCTTGACTCCTGGCTTCTGACTGACACTCTGGCTTCCGACTGTGCATCTGGCTTGACCTCTAGCATGTTCCTAGATCTAGATTCATCTGATGTCTCCCCAGCTCTCCCAGTCCTGGCCTTGGACCTGTGCCCCCAGAGACCATTGTCCATGGCTCAGGTCCTGAAACCTTGCTCTATTGTTGGTACAAGGTGCAGAACTGCACCTATTGTGAAGTAGGAACATAGGAAACTGCCATATACTGAGTCAGACCATTGGTCCATCTAGCTCAGTATTGTCTTCACAGACTGGCAGCGGCTTCTCCAGGGTTGCAGGCAGGAATCTCTCTCAGCCCTATCTTGGAGGAGCCAGGGAGGGAACTTGAAACCTTCTGCTCTTCCCAGAGCGGCTTCATCCCCTGAGGGGAATATCTTGCAGTGCTCACACATCAAGTCTCCCATTCATATGCAACCAGGGCAAACCCTGCTTAGCTATGGGGACAAGTCATGCTCGCTACCACAAGACCAGCTCTCCTCTCCCGTATATAGTGTATATTATAGTGTACCTGTGTATTTAAAAAGCTATGACTCTATATTGGAGTCGAAACCAGCTTACCAACAAATATCTATATCACCTATTATGTCACTGACAGGTCTTCATAAAGAGTATTACTGAAGGAGCACAACTTCTGTGGATTGGACTAACGGCTGCCCCCTCATCAGGAGAATGGATCTGGGTAGATGGGTCCCCATTAAATCACACACTGTGAGTATTTTCTTCCGCAGTCCAAAAGAGTTTTGGCTGGAAATATGAATACAATGAATATTTATATACCACTTTTCAACAAAAGTCCCCAGAGTGGTTTACATAACATGGCTCCTTGTCCTCAACGGACTCACAGTCTAAAAAAGAAACATAAGATAGTCACCAGTAGGGATATGCACAGAACTGCAGAGCTGCGGTCCGGCACTGGGATGGGGGTTCCTTTAAGGATGGGGGGAGGGTACCTCCCTGCTGCCTCTTTCCCCCAGTCGTCTGCAAAAGGCTTCAGAAAGCCTTTTGCACGTGCGCACGTTGTGCGCGTGTGTGTGATGCAGAGACGTGGCAAGCCTTTTCTGAAGCCTTTTGCAGATGACTGGGGGAAGGGGCGGCAGGAGATACGCTGCCGCCCCAAATACTTTCTAAAATACATGCGCCGGCAGGGGAAAAGCGGCGGGAGGCGTAAGTACACCCTTTCCCCACCCGTAAAGGAACCCCCACCCCGGTGTCAAACCTCCGAACCTCCCCATGTCCGGACTGGTCCATGGCCTCCGGACCGGTCTGTGCATATCACTAGTCACCAGCAACAGCCACTGGAGTGATGCTGTGCTGGGGGTGGATAGGGCCAGTTGCTCTCCCCCTGCTAAATAAAGCGAATCGCCACTGTAAAAAGGTGCCTCTTTGCTCAGTTAGAAGGGGACTAAGAGATGTCCATTTTTTCTACCTCCAAGATTACAATTATCCTCTGCTTTTCCAGTTCATATTGATTCTATGACTCCTTGTTGAGCAGAATTCCTTATAAATACTCAGACTTTTAGGACCAAACTGGGCATGATGGTGGCAGATCTGAGTCTTTAAATGTGGATATGTCTCAATTATGTGTTAGGCAGGGGCAGGACTTGATTTACAGAGCAAAGATACACAGGCGGGGGTGGGGGCACTGAAACTTTCCACTGGCTGCCACCTTTCTCCTTGCAGCCCATGCTGCTAGTCCATGCTGCTTGGATTCTGGCTAGGAGCAAAGTAGCTGTGAAGAGGTATTTCAAAGAAGGGTCCAGTGCCCTCACCCGTCCTCACTTTTTGGTCTTGGGATTGTGCACTTTGCAGTTCACAGTGGATTTCATAGGTATGGATCATTCTAGAAGTATCTAATGGACACATCATATGATAAGTAATACAGAACTGAGGAAGAAGGAGTTCATTCCGAGTGACTATTGCTTGAGTATGTTGGCAGAGGGGTGTGTGTGGCTAGTCAGGCTGCTAGCCCTTACTGTATATGATAGGGCTTGTCATGTTAAAAAAAAAAAAAAGGTGGGCAATGCATAAATGGAAATTTGGCCGTGGGAAGTAATTAAGAGACAACATCTTATCTAGGCCAGAGAGCTGATTGGGCCACCTCCTGACAGATGCTCTTGGCCTTCTCTTTTATTCTGCAGGTTACAAGTAATTGGTACGGCTCAAGCAAACAGTTGTGCAATGCTGAAGGGGAACAGAATTATTTGGGAAGCCTGCAGTGCTGTAATGAAGTGGATCTGCGAAACCAAGGCTCTTCTGGTGTAGACTGTAAAATATAAAAATACGCATTAGCCTTATAGATGAATCACAGATCAAAAATACAACTTTGGCAATAATTATACCAATTGCTTCTTAACAAATAGGACTGAACCAAAAGGGGACGCTTTGCCGTTTTGCTCTCCTGAAAACTTCCCTCTGTCTCAGTGATTTGGGGGGATTGTTCCCCATCAGAGTGAGGGAACTGTTCCAGTTGAATATCCATGTATACAACCACTTGAGGTGCTGTTGATGGATTGGATTGCCCTCCCCTAAAGCATCAAGTGCATAAACTGGGGCTGCTCATTGATATTGTTCTGTGATTTGAATCAAATGATGACTTCAAGGAGGTGCACTTTTAACCAGCTGCAGCCTTTTCTGGATGGAAGCCACCTGGCAATGGTTGTCCATGCTCTGCTAAATTCCAGGTTAGACAACTATAGTGTGGGAAACTGCATGGAAGACTGAAGACTGCATGGAAACAGAAGCTAGTTCAAAGTACAGCTTCTAGACTGTTAGCTGGGACTGGTTGTTGGGGAACAGATCTTGCCGGTACAGCTCCATCAGCTTTCTGTCCATTTTGAGCACAGTTCAAAAGTGCTGGAGCTTACTTTAAAGTCCCACACAGCTTTGGACCTGGATATCTGAAAGACATTCAGGTCCAATATGATGCTGCTGCTGCATACTGAGATTATCTTTGGAGGCCCTCTTCTGAGGCCCACATGGTTGGAGTGAAAGCAGACAGTGACCATGGAGAGGGCCTTCTCGGTGATGGCACCCCACCTGTACAAACCGTTTCCCCCACCATGAGACTCACCTGGAACCCATTCTACTGTTCTTGTTTTTGGTGTCAGACCAAAGTTTTCCCAGGCTTTAAAAACTTTTAATTCCTGTGGTGTTTGCTGCTGCTCCCTGACAGTTTTGTCTTTGTTTTAACTTTTGCTTTTTATTGTTCTTATTTTGTGTGCCACCATACACATATGAAGGGGAAGGTATACATGCATCAAACAAAGAAAGAAAGAAACAAACATTTTACAATATTTATTGACAAGGGGAAATTCCATTCCAAGTATTTTAATTTAATTATTTCAAGATACAGGTGGCCCTTGTTACCTGTGGTCCCAGCACCCGCGGTTTCACATATCCATGAACAGGTATTAGACACCTGGTTTCTTTATCCATGGTACAAAAATAGGCTAAAATTCAGCTTTTTGCAGTTGCTGAATGGCCAGAAATGATCCAGAAATGGCTTCTGGTGTCACTTCTGGTCACCACTTTACAACAAAGAGCCATTAAAAAAAATAAAAATATAGGTGAATATTTGCCAAAATACAGCCAATGTGGGGGTTGGGGGCATTTCTGGAGCCTTGAAGAACAATATATTGTTCATTTATATTCTTATTTCTTCCCCCTACCCACTTTTTGGGGCATTTTTTTGTTAGGAACCTACCCCCTAGATTCCCACAGGGGTAATACCTGTTCATGGATATAGCCCAAAAGGCAAGCAGAGATGGAGACAGACAGAGTTCCTAAGGAAGGCATTCTACATATGCCTACCCTTTTCAGTCCAGTGCTAGTAAGCTGCTTACCTACGGCACCTGCTCACAAGAGCAGCCATGGCAGCAGCAGTCTGGCACTCAGAACCTTCAGTGGGGCTGTCTCACCTTGCAAAAGCCCCAGAAAGGCCAAGCGCATGCCACACGACCAGGTTCCAGCGTGTGTGCCACAAAGCGGATGGACACAAAATGAAGCTGCTCAGCTGCCCTCACTATGTTCGTAACATTGTCAGTGAAGGTTTGGCTACCCGGATGACCATCCCTCCGCCTGGTGAACTATGGCCACTGAACAGCTCCTCCGCTGTGTGGTTAGTGTCCACCACCTGCACATGCAGCAGAGCCCTCCAGCATAGGAGGGGCTGGCCACACCACCACCAGCAGATGTCCCCTCACTCTCCTGCCCCCACCAGTGCACTGTGAGGAACAGAAAAGAAGCATGCAGCCCTGCGGTCCATGGATTAGCAGTGAAGTGCACGCTAGTGTCAAATGCTGCTGCATGCAACAGCCACGACACGGCCTCCCTGCAGGCCTGGTCCAGGAAGGGCACACACACCTGCTGAAGGTGGTACATGAGGGGATCTTATAGTCGGGGCAAGGTACTAGGAACAACCAGCAGAAGCCGACATTCTCCACCACGTGGGCACTTTCCAGATTGGACACACTGTCACTATGTGTCCATTAAGTATGCTTCCATACTGCCTGTGTTTCAACATCGCAGTCCCTGCGCTGTCAGCAAGGTGCCGTTCACATTTCCAATGCCTTCTTTTGGGTTTTATCTTTGCGATATAGTGCTACAATGTTGCAATAAAATAGCTGTATTTTCCCATTGTATGAGGTTTGTAAAGACTGCTCCCTCTGCAGGTGGCTTTGCACAACAGCCTTTAATTATGTTTTCAATTCGATCCCACCAAGCCGAAGCATTTTATGGCGGTTGTAGCCTGTAATCTGGAAAGTGCCCTGGAATGGCTGGTCATCCAAAGCGATAATCTCCCCAATGGCCCAGGTAACGAGAAGAAGCTCTTACCAATCAGTCTGCTTGCCCACTGACTACACCCGACATTCCAAGACACTTAGGGTCCTTTCCCCTAATGACATGTGCCCTGCAGTGAGTGCATACAGCATGGGTTGTGTCACCAGAGTCCCACGCCATGCTGCCATTGGAGCCGGTCTGGCCCCATTTCAGTAGTGGTTGTACTAGGACTGCTGGTTCCTTCTAGGGATGTGCATGGAACTGGTTAAGAGGCCCTTTATGGGCCTCCGAACTAGTTCAAAGAAGCAGTGGTTCCACTGGTTAAAAGGCGGTGGGGGTCTCTCTTTAAGAGCGGGAAGTTGCCAACGCACCTGCGCATGCTGGCATGGGCACACACATCAGCGACTTCCAGTGATATCCAGAAACCAAGGGCAATGGGGTGGCAGGGAGGTATGCTGCTGCCCCGATGGGCTTTGCAAACTATGGACACCAGCAGGGGAAAAGCAGTGGGAGGGGTAACTACACCCTCCTCCGCTCTTAAAGAGAGACCCCCACTGCCTTTGAGCCTCCCTGCCACGGTTCCGTGCACATCCCTAGTTCCTTCTTGTGGCCACCACAACCACTGCTCTTAGTCTGGGTCTGAGAAGGTTCAGGAACTGCAATGAATTCCTCCTGCTCCTCCTCAGTCTCAGACCAGGAGGTCACACTTGTTAGAAGTGAAGGACTTTGCGCTGTCTCATGTCTCAATGAAGAGGGGGACAGACTAGTGAATCAGAGGGCTAGAGAGGTCAAGACATTGGTCATCCCTTCTCTACTGCTCTGACACTTTCCCTTTGGTATGTAGATTGCTACTCTTAGGGACTAACTTCCTTCCTTCCTGCCTGACCACTTCCTCTTCCTCTTCTTCCCTTCCCTTTCTGTTTCTTCTCCCTTGCAACATGCAAGCTCCTCTCTCCCTGCACCATGTGTGCAGAGATGCATCCATGTGCATCCAGCTAGCTAACTAGATTAGAGATCCTATCTCTCCACTTTACTATCCAGAATGGAGTTCACTAATAAATACTCCTTATATTGATTTGAAACTTTGAACTGGCTCCAAGTTATTTTGCTCTCAGCATATACGCATGCCTGGGCAGACTCCACTGTGTTGTGCCTCTGTGCACTCTGCTATATTAGAAAGGTATCTCTTACCAGAGAGAATTCCCAGCAACACTGACAAGGGGAATTGGGGAGGATGGTGAGACTGATCTGGCTGGGCTAGCAGCCAAGACAATCTCGTCCACAGGAAGAGCTTCTTCCCTGACAGTGGAGGACCTCACCCCTAATTCTAGCTCAGCTGCCACTGGCTTCTCCCAAAAGGTGAGACAAAGCAGTACGGACGACTTGGGGAGTGGGCTCCTCTTGCCATGACCCACCATGAGCAGCCTCACTCCTCCTGCTGACTGCCATTCTGCTCCTGACTCTGCTTTGCACCCTCCTGGACATCTTGGGTTTTTTAAATAAAAAAGTCAAGCCTTAACTCTGATGGTGGGGGGTGGGGGGTGGAGACAAGAAGTGCCTTTAAGCCAGACCTGCACAACTCAAATGACCTGGTGGGTCTAAACTGACTGACATGGCTCATGGTGGCCGAGGTCAATTTTTAGGGTGCTGATTATCAAAGTAACACTTAATATCAATCAATCAATTAAATCAAATTAAAGTGAAATTAATTAAAATGAATTTAATCAAAAGTTAACTTTTTGAAGTTCTGGAAGGGCAAGAGTAATTTAAATTAAAATAAAATGAATTGAATTAAAAATTCTAATAAAATAAATGCAATACAATCTGTACAAAACAAATAACAATAAAATGCATTGTTCTTCCTTTCACCTCTGCCAAATCATCACACTTAACACAGAGCACTTTTGAGGGGGGAAATTAGAGAAGTTTTTCTCTTAATTTTCTATATGTAGGTTACGCTTTGATCATTCACCACACAGGCTTTTATAGGAGGGAAAGAGAAAAGTGAGATGGAGCGGGGGGAGGAAGAGGGAAAAGGATGGGTCAGGCTTGGCAAGAGAGGGAGAGAGAGAGAGAGAGAGAGAGAGAGAGAACGAACACGGGGTAGGCTTGGTTTGAGAAAGAGAATGGGGCAGTCTTGGAGAGAGAGAAAAAGAGAGCACAGGGCATGCTTGGCTTAAGAAAGAGAATGGGGCAGATTTGGTGTGAGAGAGAAAAAGTTTAAAAAGAAACTGATGGAAATAACTACCCCACCGTTCATGGCCTGCATTTCAGAGAGCTTCTTCAGCAACAGGAAATCACTAATCTGCATTCCAAGATAAGAACGGGAGTCTCAAAAATGCAACATGGCCCTTTCTGCCTTTGTAGGCCACACAATTACTGGATGCACAAGGGGAGGGGGAGAGGAGAGCGAGCACTCACAGAGTTCAAGGTTGTACTTCTCCAGAGCAGCCACCAGCTCGTGCCTCTCCCGCAGCGTGTCTCCTTTGATGCACAGCCGGCAAGCCCTGGTCTCGGCTGGGAACCATCTCTCCAGCAGATTGTCCAGGACCACGTGGATGCAGAGACAAGCCTGGGCTTGAGCAGCCATGCTAGGGGCTGCGGTAGAGACAGGGTAACAGGCAGTGTGGCGGGCACACTCCCCTCTGCTGCTCTGAGTGCAGCGCTTGCATGGGTGTGCCCGCAGTGTAGGGTGTGAAGTGTGGCAGAAAAGAAGAAACCCCTCCCTGCTTCAGTTTCCGAACGAGGCAAGAGGTATGTGCGTGCATGCTCAGGCAGGGGACACGCGCCAGGCTTTGCACCCACCTCACTCTCGCCGGCCTGCCGTGCAAGCCAGAGATTGGGGACGGGGGCGCGAAAGTGAGCAAGGGGAAAAGCGAGGCTCCTCCCCACTGGGGGAAAGCTGTACAGGTGCTCCTCGGTCGTGTGGTGGCTAGAATAGGAATATTTTTTTAAAAAAAACACAGAGGTTTGCAGCAGGGAGAGTCAAGCGCAATGGCCCCATGGGCCAGGAAAAAAGGCCTCACGGGCCGGATGCGGCCCATGGGCCAGATGTTGTGCAGGCCTGCTTTAAGCCTTTAAAAAAGGGGTTGGGGTGGGGTGGTCTGTTTACGTTGTGTGTTCCATATACAGTGCTGTCTCTAGCACTGAAGTGCACACACAGAAGCTAGAAAATGTAAGTCCCCCCAAATAAAGAAGTAGGCTTTATTGGGGGTGGGATTGGAGGGGGGTGACAACAATGGGATAAGTTAAAGGGAAGGGAAGGGAAGGGAAGGGAAAGAAATAGCAGTGAGCAGTTTTTCCTAGTGCTTTTTCCATTTCTCTACCCCAGACCACTTTCCCAAGCTGTGAGGCACACAAAGAGGCTATTCTGATGATCACCAGGAAGTGGGCTAAGGGAGCCTAGCCTACTTTCTGGTGCTCGTCGGAATCACCTTTAAAGCCCTGAATGGCTTAGGTCTGGGTTGAGAGAGAACCTTTCTCTACAAGATCTCACCATTTGCTGAGATCATTAGGAGGGGTCTGTCTTCGGTGCCACTGGTTCATCTGGTGGCAAACCGGGCCTTCTCCATTGTTACCCTAGGCTGTGGAACATGCTCCCTGTGGATATAAGAGGATTGTCCTCCCCAGGGACCTTCAAGAGAGTCTTAAAGACCTATATTTTTAGTCTGGTTTTTTATGATATTTAGTTTTAATGTTAATTATAAACTGTTTTTAAATTAGTTTTTTCCCCATTTTAAATGATATGGGTTTCCCCCTTTTAGTGTTTAATCTTTACATTTAGTTGTAGTCCCATTTTTTCACTGTGCTCCTTGACTTTCATTACTGGAGCTTGCAGATCATCTGCATTCTCTCAGCTATCAGAGTGGTGTTATCAGCATAGTGCAGGCTATTGATGTTTTTTCCTCCAACTTTGAAACCACGCTCATCTTCTTCTAATCCAGTTACTCCCAGTATATGTTCAGCATGTAAGTTGAATAAATAAGGAGAAAGTATACAGCCTTGTCTTACTCCTTTGCCGATCTGGAACCAGTCTGTTTCACCATGTTCCATCTGGACTGTGGCTTCCCGTTGTGTGTATAGGTTTCTCATGAGAACAATGAGGTGTTCTGGGATGCCCATTTTCCTAAGGATATTCCACACCTTGACATGGTCATCGCAATCAAAGGCTTTTCAGTAGTCAATAAAGCACATATTGACTTCTTTCTGATATTCTTTGGCTTTCTCAGTTATCCAGCGTGCATCAGCAATGATGTCTCTTGTTCCTCCGCCTTTTCTGAAACCAGCTTGAACATCCGGCATTTCCCTTTCCACATAGGGCTCTGATCTGCATTGGATGATCCTGATCATTATTTTACTAGCATGAGAAATTAAGGATATTGTGTGATGGTTTGTGCAATTTGTTAAGTTTCCTCTCTTGTTACTGCCTCACAAATCCCAGAGGAAGATATTATTAGTAGGAATATTTATATACTGCTTTCCAACGGACTGTTCACAAAGTGATCTATATAGCAAAAGAAATGAGAAGATGGTTCTCTTTACCAAAGGACCTCACAATATGTAAAGAAATACAGTACAGAAATACCAGCAACAGCCACTGGAGGGAAGTCACGCTAGGTTGAATAGGGACAGCCACTATCTCCCTGCTCTATATAAGAAAACCACAAAAGATAGCAAGGGGTATTAGATGGTTAGATGGCTTTTTCTAGATAAAGTGTGCCATCAAGTCAATTTTGACTGTCCTGGCGCCCACAGAGCCCTGTGGTTTTCTTTTGGTAGAATCCAGGAGGGGTTTACCATTGCCTTCTCCCATGCAGTATTTATTTATTTATTTGATATGATATGATTTGATTTGATTTGTATGCCGCCCTTCCAAAATGGCTCAGGGCGGCCATCATCAGTATGAGATGATGCCTTTCAGCATCTTCCTATATAACTGCTGCCCGATATAGCACCAGTGGGGATTCGAACCGGCAACCTTCTGCTTGTTAGTCAAGCCTTTCCCCGCTGATAGCCGGGATTATTAGATGGTTCTCATGGATGGTTCTATTAAGCCCACAAAGGCCTTGGCTGGGGATGATGGGAGTTGTGGTAAATGTTCCCTCTAACAGGGATTCCCAGATGTTGTGGACTACAACTTCCAGCATCCCCAGCTGCAATGGCCTTTGGCTGGGGATTATGGGAGTTGTAGTCAACAACATCTGGGAATCCCTGTTAGAGGGAACACTGGTTGTAGCCAACACCATCTGGTTATCCAAGGTTAGGAATCCCTGTATTAGCTGGTTCTTAGCATGGCTCTAGTTAGTAGGATATCAGCGAATGCATTAAAAAATGAAATTTGTGCAAGGATGGTAGTAATTGCATGCCAAGACCAAGACATCAGCAGCTTCAATACACAGAATAGGACATAGGCAGTGCATATACTACAAACTTTATACTGGCTCACAAACATAATAGTTGTGGTTCCCCCCAAGAAAGCTGGAAATGAAGTTTGAAATATTGAGATTTCTTGGTGACAATTTCAAGTCCTCCTTTCAGAACAGCACAATAGCCAGAAGGGGCTCCTCCTAACAAGCCAAGGGGGAACCAAAAGATGTGGAGCTGCCTCTTGTTCCCAGTAGCTTGGGAAGCTATTCTCACAGACACTAGAAACCAGGCTGGGAGCCCAGTTTCTGGTGATCGTTAGAACCACCGGGCTCATGGGCGAGCCCGGTGGTTCCACAGCAGCCAGCCCACCTAAGTAACTCTCCCGCTAAATGAGGTTAATCTAAATGAGGTTAACCTAAGTAACCCTCCTGCTAAATGAGGTTAACAGAGTGAGCGCTCCATTAACCTCATTATTTTGATCATGTTGCAGCCACGGCTGACACACTCAGGGGGAGGGGGAGGGGAGGGGGGACCCCAGGAAGCCATCACGCACTGCTCGTGTGTGGGGACAGCAGGCTAAGCCCGCCCGCCCTGCCAAACCCCTGAAGGCTCTGCGCCTTGATCCTGTGTAGAGCCTCTTGGTTGCGCCTCTCCCTCACACTCCGCCCTGCCCTGGCATTAACAAAAACTGCCCTGCCTGCAGCCTCACCATTCATCAGGTGGAACTGTGTGGGTTGGTCATTGACTGGCCAGCCCATGCAATTCTTCCTGACAAATGGCCAGCCTGCAGGCAGCATGGCTGTCCTTAACACTGAGGCCGGCTGGGATGGGGGGGAGAGAGAGAGAGGAGCCAAGGAAGCTGCTGAGAACCAGAAGGAGCTGCACATTATTGGGCGCCCGCAATGAGCCACTCCTGACAGTAGCTCCCAAGGTTCTGTGCTGTGGGATGTCAAAATGACGATGAAACCAGTTTAAAGGGGCAAACCACACCTTTTAAATGTCTGCTTTGACCCTGCATGTCTCTGTTTTCTTTTGTAAATAGTACATGCAGGGGTGGACAATGTGGATCAGGAGTATGATGGATGTAAGGGAGTAATTAATAGCCGACCCTTCTCACCGCTCTGATGTGGATTGCATCCCCCAATGCACTGTTTAGGTTAGGGAAAATACTTCCGTTGGCACCAATGGAAGCTTTTTTCCTAGTGTAATTAGCATGAGAATCAGAGCCATGGCAGGGGGAAATGCTGAATCTGTGTAAACCGCCCTGAGCCATTTTTGGAAGGGCGGTATAGAAACTGAATGAATGAATGAATGAATGAATTCCCTTTACTCCCACCACACTCCCAATCTGGTCTGTGTGTCGCTACACAAACTGTTTACAAATATATTGATTCCTACCATTGTATCACCTAACTGGAGACTCTTGTGTAAAGCTTTGCAGACCAAAGAAGCTCTGAAGAAGACCGGTGTTAGAGACACAGCAGGTTACTTGGAATATTGCTCTTAGGAATGTGGACTGGACTAGCTCCAGAGGGGTGAGGTTGGAAAAGGGGCCCAGCTGAGCACTGTAGAGGACTTACACCAGAGACTTGGCTTCAAGTAGTTTAAGGGCTGTGGGTATGTAGTGGCCTCCTTTTGATCAAAACATTTTTAGGATGACGGCAGCGCTCCTCTGAGTGTTTTGAGCAATGTAACTGTCGTGAGCCTTCCTAGTACTGGAACCATGAAAGACCACCTCCATGTATTTGAAGCATGAGACCTGCTCAATTGCATTCCCATTTCCCTGGTGGCGCAGTGGTAAAACTGCCGCCCTGTAACCAGAAGGTTACAAGTTTGATCTTGACCAGGGGCTCAAGGTTGACTCAGCCTTCCATCCTTCCGAGGTCGGTAAAATGAGTACCCAGAATGTTGGGGGCAATATGCTAAAAATCATTGTAAACCGCTTAGAGAGCTCCGGCTATAGAGCGGTATATAAATGTAAGTGCTATTGCTATTGCTATTTATACGCCAGGAGTGTGTCTTTGGTCTCCTGAAAGTTATTCACACATGGCTTCATGCTGTAGGGTAAATGTTGAGCGAAGCCACTTCGAAGTACACTCGTGGCATTGAGGGAAGCAACCCTCCCCTCTGCACTCGGGTTTGCTTTTGATGCAGGCACATGGCAGGCGTCTGTGTTTTCCTTCTAGTCAATGGGTAGGGGGGAGAGAGATTACTAAAGAGCTACATCTGCATTTGTAAAGAGAGTATCCCTCTTATCATGCTAATGATTCTACATCAGTGCCTCTCCCTATTTGCTCTGGCATTTTCAGAAAAAGTAGCTTAAAGCCAGCATTTTAAAAACCCGGAAATACCTCGAGATAAGCTAGAATTCGCAAGACAAAGCCCAACTTGTGTGTAGAGTGGGTCCAAGGATTTCAAAGGGACTTCGGGGTAAGTTTGGCTGGTGTGTGAATGCACACACTCTCTCCCGAAGGAGATTTGGGATAGGACCCTTGTGTGTAAAGGCTCCTGGGGAAAGCCATGATTTTGGTTTTGTGTTAGTTTATTTACAGATGATCCTCTTCACAGTAATGGGTGAACGCCCCCAGTACTCTTCTAAGTAATACATGGGTCCTTGAGAGAACTGCCACATCATTTGCATATAGCAAAATAGAAATTTGTTTCTCTGCAAGCTTAGGGAAGTGAAAGTCCATGTTATTGAGGAGGCCCAGCATGACATTTATGTAGAAGTTGCACAGGAGTGGGGCAAGTATGCAGCCTTGTTTGATGTCCTTACGAGTTAGAATGGTGCTTGATGGGTGACCTTGGGGGTTGCATCTGACTTTCAGGGACGTGCCGTTGTGGAGGGTATGGATGAGAAACAGCAATCATTGATCAACTGAGGAGGCTTCTAGTTTTTCCCACAGGTTGGCTCAAGAGATGGAATCAAATGCAGACTTAAGGTCTATGAAGGATGCATAGAGGGAGACTGTGGAATGAGTGGAATATTTCTCTATAAGGTTCTGTAGTTCTAGACACTGGTCAATGGTGGATTATGCCTCCCTGAATCCAGCTTGCTCTGCAAGGAGGTTTTCTTATTCTAGCCAGTCCATCAGAGCCTAGTCTGGCATTAAGATCTCCTCCTACCACTGTGTACTAGTTGCGTAAGATGGAAAGAAGGTCATTTAGGTAGCTTCCCAGTTCAGACCACAGTTGCCTGACTTGGGATTTTCACCTCAGTGGAGGTAGGTAGATATTGATTACTAATAGGCTGCAGTGTCTGGAGTGGATTGTGACAGCCACAGTGAGCAGTAATGGGACCAAAGGAAAGGAGCAGAAGTTTGGAGTGCCAAATAGCAAGATGTTTGGTGCCTTTTGTATTTTTTAAGTCCTTTAAACTTTCTCACTTGACTGAAAATGGTAGTGTGATCTGATATTTTTGTGTTTTTTAAAAAATTGTGCACACACATAATGGGCTGCATCCAGACTAAGTGCCCCTGGAGAAGGCAGGGAAAGGAGCTCCCAATCAGCGACTCTGACTGGGGAAGGGAAGCTCTTCTGGTGCTTATGGGCCCCACCCCAGCATTGTCCCTACCCCCTTGCATTGGCCCTGCCCCCACCCCTGGGCATTGACCCTGCCTGACCTTGGACCAGGGGGCAGGGTCAATGCCCAGGAGAGGGTCCATTCAGACCCACCCATCCCTCCCCAATCAGTGTTTCATTGAAACGCTGGCTGGTTGGACTTTTTCCTCAAGCACAGCCAGCGTTTAGTGAAACACTGGCTAATGAAGAGAGGGGTGTGTCTCACACTTCCAAGCAGCAAGCACTTTGTTTGCCAGCTGGGTGTGGGAGGGGGCAAGGGGGCATCCTGGCTAAGGGTGAGAGGATGCCTTGGCAGC
The DNA here is from genome assembly GCF_027244095.1 of Hemicordylus capensis. NCBI lineage: Eukaryota > Metazoa > Chordata > Lepidosauria > Squamata > Cordylidae > Hemicordylus > Hemicordylus capensis. The sequence continues at coordinate 259,641,481 of NC_069658.1, read as the reverse complement.
CCCCAGACCCTGGCAGCCAGAAGGCGATCGACCCCCTGCTTGCTCCATGGTCCATACACTCCTGGTTGGTCCAGGTTTGCAAAGGCAACCTGTCCTGCACATTAGAGGTTTGCCTCTTCTCCTGCTCCAGCCTCATCCAAGTATCACCCGGGATGTAACTCTCATGGCAATGATCCTAGGCAGCCTCTAAACCAGCTGCACTTCAGCAAGATGACTATCATGTGCCCTCAGAGCATGCCTGCATCCAAGAATTGCTCTAGTCCATTTTCTAAAATCCAAAATTATTCAAAGAGCCTTCAACATCCCATCTCCAGTGGACATATGTGGGGTGGAGGACAAGGGTATGGGATTGCAGAAGCAGGCCCTACTCCAAACCACTCTAGGCCACCCTTTCCCCCCCAACGTGAAGCGATACACCCTCCATTATACCTTATGGGGAAAAACCTTAAAGACGTGTAAACTTCAACATTTCACCAAAAACCAGCCCTTTGCCCAATCCCTCTGCAATTTGGGTGGTAGCCTCCACCCATTAGGCACTACCACCCCACCCCACCCCACTCTTTTGGCCCTGGGACCTGTTTTCTTGATCCGAATCACTTCGGTTTTGGATGCGGATTAATTCAGATCCAAATCGAATCTGGGTTGATTTGGATGGGTCAGATTCGGACCAGAAAATGAAGTGGGGGTGTTGTGATTTGGATCCAAATTGAAACACTGAAAATCTGAATTGCACACCCCTAGAGGAGTTTACCATTGCCTCCTCCCGCACAGTATGAGTTGATGCCTTTCAGCATCTTCCTATATCGCTGCTGCCTGATATAGTACCAGTGGGGATTCAAACCAGCAACCTTCTGCTTGTTAGTCAAGCATTTCCCCACTGATAGCTGGGGTTATTAGATGGTTCTTATGGATGGTTCTATTAAGCCCACAAAGGCCTTGGCTGGGGATGATGGGAGTTGTAGTAAATGTTCCCTCTAACAGGGATTCCCAGATGTTGTAGACTACAACTCCCATCATCCCCTGCTTCAATGGCCTTTGGCTGGGTATTATGGGAGTTGTAGTCAACAACATCTGGGAATCCCTGTTAAAGGGAACACTGGTTGTAGTCCAACACGATCTGTGGATCCAAGGTTAGAAATCCCTGTATTAGATGGTTCTTAGCATGGCTCTTGTTAGTAGGATATCAGCAAATGCATTAAAAAATACAATTTGTGCAAGGATGGTAGTAATTACATGCTCTTGGCTTGTTAGGAGGAGCCCCTTCTGGCTGTTGTACTGTTCAAAAAGGAACAGTACAACAACCAGAATTTGCACGACAAAGCCAAGCTTGTGTGTGGAGTGGGTTCAAGGATCTCGAAGGGACTTCGGGGTAAGTTTGGCTGGTGTGTGAATGCACACACTCTCTCCCGAAGGAGATTTGTGTTAGGGGCCCTGTGTGTAAAGCCTCCTGGGAAAAGCCATGATTTTGGTTTTGTGGTAGTTTATTTACAGATGATCCTCTTCACAGTAATGGGTGAACGCCCCCAGTACTCTTCTAAGTAATACATGGGTCCTTGAGGGAACTGCCACATCATTTGCATAGAGCAGAATAGAAATCTGTTTCGCTGGAAGCTTAAGGAAGTGAAAGTCCATGTTATTTAGGAGGCCCAGCATGACATTTATGTAGAGGTTGTACAGGAGTGGGGCAAGTATGCAGCCTTGTTTGATGTCCTTATGAGTTGGAATGGTGCTTGATGGGTGACCTTGGGGGTTGCATCTAACTTTCAGGGACGTGCCATTGTGGAGGGTACGGATGAGAGACAGCAATCATTGCTCAATTGAGGAGGCTTCTAGTTTTTCCCACAGTTGGCTCAAGAGATGGAATTAAATGCAGACTTAAGGTCTATGAAGGATGCATAGAGGGAGACTGTGGTCTGAGTGGAATATTTCTCTATAAGGTGCTGTAGTTCTAGACACTGGTCAATGGTGGATTATGCCTCCCTGAATCCAGCCTCCTCTGCAAGGAGGTTTTCTTATTCTAGACAGTCTATCAGAGCCTAGACCGGCGTTAAGATACGGTAGCCTCCTACCACTATGTATGCATTGGGTAAGGTGGAAAGAAGGAGAGGAGAGGAGAGCTGGTCTTGTGGTAGCAAGCATGACTTGTCCCCATAGCTGAGCAGGGTCTGCCCTGGTTGCATATGAATGGGAGACTAGAAGTGTAAGCAATGTAAGATATTCCCCTTAGGGGATGGAGCTGCTCTGGGAAGAACAGATGGTTCCAAGCTCCTTCCCTGACTTCTCCAAGATAGGGCTGAGAGAGATTCCTGCCTGCAACCTTGGAGAAGCCGCTGCCAGTCTGTGAAGACAATACTGAGCTACAGGTGAAACTCGGTAAATTAGAATATCGTGCAAAAGTCCATTAATTTCAGTAATGCAAATTAAAAGGTGAAACTGATATATGAGACAGACGCATTACATGCAAAGCGAGATAAGTCAAGCCTTAATTTGTTATAATTGTGATGATCATGGCATACAGCTCATGAAAACCCCAAATCCACAATCCCAGAAAATCCCAGAAAAAATCCCAGCAAGCTCTATAGTGCTCACATCACCAGACTGTGGGCCCACAGAGTGGCAGCCATTGGCCATGACCTTCAAGGGGGTGTGCCAAACACAATTGTGCCTTTTTGGCATGGACCGCCTGTAGCAGGGAAAGGGCTATTCAATCCCTCTAAATGGCATTAAGCCCTTCTCCTGACCGCAATTGCACTGCTGCCCTCGTAAGAGCCCCACAGCAAAACAGTCTCACACAAGCACAATTACTGGCAACAGGGGGATGCAGAGGGGCACTATTTTTCTGTTGTATTATTTTTATTGTACAAAAAATAGAGCAGAGCCATCCAAGAATTCCTGGGTCGGGCTGCCTTTTAAACCCGACCCCGGGTATACAGGTGAAACTCGGAAAATTAGAATATCGTGCAAAATTCCATTAATTTCAGTAATGCACATTAAAAGGTGAAACTGATATATGAGACAGACGCATTACATGCAAAGCGAGATAAGCCAAGCCTTAATTTGTTATAATTGTGATGATCATAGCGTACAGCTCATGAAAACCCCAAATCCACAATCCCAGAAAATTAGAATATTACATGGAACAAAGAAGACAAGGATTGTAGAATAGAACAATATCGGACCTCTGAAAAGTATACAGTGTACTGTGCTTGATTGGCCAGCAAACTCGCCTGACCTGACCCCATAGAGAACCTATGGGGCATTGCCAAGAGAAGGATGAGAGACATGAGACCAAACAATGCAGAAGATCTGAAGGCCGCTAATGAAGCATCCTGGTCTTCCATAATACCTCATCAGTGCCACAGGCTGATAGCATCCATGGCACGCCGCACTGAGGCAGTAATTGCTGCAAAAGGGGCCCAAACCAAGTACTGAATACATATGCATGCTTATACTTTTCAGAGGTCCGATATTGTTCTATTCTTCAATCCTTGTCTTCTTGGTTCCATGTAATATTCTAATATTCTGAGATTGTGGATTTGGGGTTTTCATGAGCTGTACGCCATGATCATCACAATTATAACAAATTAAGGCTTGACTTGTCTCGCTTTGCATGTAATGCATCTGTCTCAGTTTCACCTTTTAATTTGCATTACTAAAATTAATGGACTTTTGCACGATATTCTAATTTTCCGAGTTTCACCTGTAATGTCAGAAATACTAAGCAAGCTTCATTAAGAAGGTAAATAAGCTATTAATGAATTACCATACCTCTATACATGCTTCCTAAGCTAGAATTGTTCTGGTATATACAAAATCCATTGTACTATTGTTGAATGAATACATATTCTATCATGCTAATGTTATTCTTATAACATTACTGAAATTAATGGACTTTTGCACGATATTCTAATTTTCCGAGTTTCACCTGTAGATAGACCAATGGTCTGACTCAGTATATGGCAGTTTCCTATGTTCCTATGTTCCTAAGGTCAGTTAGGTAGCTTCCCAGTTCAGACCACAGTTGCCTGACCTGGGATTTTCACCTCAGCGGAGGTAGGTAGATATTGATTACTAATAGGCTGCAGTGTCTGGAGTGGATTGTGACAGCCACAGTGAGCAGTAATGGGACCAAAGGAAAGGAGCAGAAGTTTGGAATGCCAAATAGCAAGATGTTTGGTGCCTTTTGTATTTTTTAAGTCCTTTAAACTTTCTCACTTGACTGAAAATGGTAATGTGATATTTGTAATTTTTGTGATTTTAAAAAAATTGTGCATGCACACACACAATGGGCAGCATCCAGACTAAGTGTCCCTTGAGAAGGCAGGGAAAGCAGCTCCCAACCAGCGATTCCATGAACCTCAGACTGGGGAAGGGAAGCTCTTCTGGTGTGAGGGGCCCCACCCCTGGCATTAGCCCTGCTTCCTTGCTTCTGACCTTGGACCAGGGGACAGGGCCAATGCCCAGGAGAGGGTCCATTCAGACCCTCCCCCATCAGTGTTTCATTGAAACACTGGCTGGTTGGACCTTTTCCTCCAGCACAGCCAGTGTTCAGTGAAACACTGGCTAAAGAAGAGAGGGCTGCACCTCACACTCCCATGAAGTACTTCATTTGCCAGCTGGGTGTGGGAGGGGGCAAGGGGACATCCTGGCTGAGGGCGAGAGGATGCCTTGGCAGCCCCCAGACCCTGGCAGCCAGAAGGTGATCGACCCCCTCCTTGCTCCACGGTCCATACACTCCTGGTTGGTCCAGGTTTGCAAAGGCAACCTGTCCTGCACATTAGAGGTTTGCCTCTTCTCCTGCTCCAGCCTCATCCAAGTATCACCTGGGATGTAACTCTACGGTCTGATACATCCACAACGTGTTAGTGCAAAGCATCATTGGCAAGCAAACAAGAGAAGACGGGCTTACCGTGCCTACAAAGAAGCAGTCCATGTTTGTACAGTCTGCAGATGACGCCTGCACCATTCCAGAACATTTCTCAGGCCTCCCCTTCCTTCCTCATCCCCTCCCCTTTTCTTCTTCAAGTGCCTCCTCTCTGCCCCAAAGTTAACACTCGAGTTGCCTTGGCAACCCTACAGAGGCCTCTCTGGTTCATATTTGTCATATGTCCGTTGTAGCATTTCCTCTGCAGGGAGTTCACAATTTTTTCTCAAAAGAGGGAGGGGCCCCTTGCAAACTCATTGTAGTTTGGAGGGAGCAAGCAGCAGAGTTATTCCCGCCCCCCAACCACTTACTTCCTCTCGTATCCTGGACACTGTACGTAGATTGCATGTGTGTTGAACATAGTGTTTGATTCTGTGGCACCATGTAGCTAAGGGAGTGACACAGACTAATGTTTCCCAAGGCCCAGTTTGAAGGTGCACAATACAGCCACTTCGGTGAAGCTAAGCAGGTCTAGATCTGGATGGGTGACTGCTTGGGAACCCCCATGTAGATTCCATGATTTTTTTAAAAAGGGACATAAAGAAGTAAAGAAATCTCTTTCTCCCTATGGGCATCTTATGAGCAGACAAGGTCAATTACACCTCCCCATTGCATTGAATGCAGTGAAATACATGCAAAGAAACACACAACATTTGCATTGTAGTGAGGGAAATAAGTATTCGATCCCCTATCAACCAGCAAGATTTCAGGCTCCCAGGTGTCTTTTCACTATATGCAGGTAATGAGCTGAGATGAGGAACACCCTCTGTAAGGGAGTGCTCCTAATCCCAGCTTGTTACAGTACCTGTATAAAAGACACCTGTGAGTTTGGAAGCAAGCAGTCACTCAGCTTCCAAACTCACCACCATGCCCAAGACCAAAGAGCTGTCGAAGGATGTCAGGGACAAGGTTGTAGACCTGCACAAAGCTGGACTGGGCTACAAGACTATCGCCAAGCAGCTTGGTGAGAAGGTGACTACAGTTGGCACGATAACTCGCAAATGGAAGAAACACAAAATAACTGTCAATCTCCCTCGGTCTGGGGCTCCATGCAAGATCTCACCTCGTGGAGTTGCAATGATCATGAGAACGGTGACAAAGTAGCCCAGAACTACGCAGGGGGAACTTATCAGTGATCTCAGGGCAGCTGGAACCATAGTCACTAAGAAAACAATTGGTAACACACTACGCCGTGAAGGACTGAAATCTTGCAGTGCCCGCAAGGTCCCCCTGCTCAAGGCAGCACATGTACAGGCCCGTCTGCAGTTTGCCAATGCACATCTGAATGATCCAGAGGAGAACTGGGCGAAAGTGTTGTGGTCAAATGAGACCAAAATCAAGCTCTTTGGCATCAACTCAGCTCGCCGTGTGTGGAGGAGGAGGAATGCTGCCTATGAGCCCAAGAACACCATCCCCACCGTCAAACATGGAGGTGGACACATTATGCTTTGGGGGTGTTTTTCTGCTAAGGGGACAGGACACCTTCACCGCATCGAAGGGACGATGGACGGGACCATGTGGGTGAGCACCTCCTTCCCTCAGCTAGGGCATTGAGAATGGGTCGTGGATGGGTATTCCAGCATGACAATGACCCAAAACACACAGCCAAGGCAACAAAGGAGTGGCTCAAGAAGAAGCACATGAAGGTCCTGGAGTGGCCCAGCCAGTCTCCAGACCTTAATCCCACAGAAAATCTGTGGAGGGAGCTGAAGGTTCGGGTTGCCAAACATCAGCCTCGAAACCTTTCTGACTTGGAGAGGATCTGCAAAGAGGAGTGGGACATCATCCCTCCTGGGTTGTGTGCAAACCTGGTGGCCAACTACAAGAAACGTCTGACCTCTGTGATTGCCAACAAGGGTTTTGCCACCAAGTACTAAGACATCTTTTGTGAAGGGATCGAATACTTATTTCCCTCACTATAATGCAAATCCACCGCTGACTTTTGGGCACTGGGCTTTTGAGGGTTTGTTTGTTGTTATTCTGTCTCTCACAGCAACAATAAACCTACCATTCCAATTATAGCCTGGTCATTTCTGTGTCAGAGGGCAAATGGACAAAATCAGCAGGGGATCAAATACTTATTTCCCTCAATGTAGGTGTCTACTGTATACATACAGGTGTCCAAAGGGCATTTCATAGGAAGCTGCCTTATACCAAGTCAGATTTTCTCCAGGCTGATCTGTCTTCAGCTTGGCCTTTAAGGTCTCTCAGTGGTGCAGTGGACAACAACTTTCTATGGGCAAAAATGAAGGGCTCTCAACACAAAACACCTCATTTAACAGTGACTGCCTTTTAAGTGCATATCAATTATTATTGTACATAATAAATGCACTCAATTGTAATAATGATGACCTAAGTGCAGAGTTAACATTTTCAGTGACAACCATTTTTTTAAAAGGGCTTTCTTAATCATAGTGACCAAAAGATTTCCAAAATACATTCTTAAATCTCTCCCCATGAAATAAATTATTATTAAATAATATTATTAAGAATATTTTTTATATATCAATTTCCCACAACAACAAAAAGTGGGATTGTAAAGCACCTACTTTGATGGGAATCATGCAGTGTGACATTAATCACATTACATTTAGTAACTGTGTGCCATAGGGAGCAACGAGCCTCCTTCCTCCCACCCACCACCCACCACGAGTCTGCCTTCCCCCAGCGGCGGGGAACTCGGGATGCCTACATGTATAAAAAACAGAGTGATGGGATTTGTGGCCTGAAACACTTTCTTTCTCCCCCCCCCCACCTTCGCTGTCTTTCTTCAACTCTCGCTCCTCCTCCTCGGGCACAGCAAAGTCGCCGTTTCTCAAGCACCAGAGCCCCGAGTGGGGGTGCGCATAATCATCCAAAGCCCCCTCCCTTGGGAAGAACCCACTGGACCGAATCAACATGCATCCAAGCCAGGCTGCAAGATTCCAGTCCCACCCAAGTGCGACTCAATGCAGCCCCCTTTTTATAAAGGGGACGAGGGGGCGCTTCCAGCTCAGGCCATGGTTTGGTGCCGATTTCCTTGCGAGAAAGCACCCCATGATCTCACTCAGCCAGCCAGGGCGCTTCTACTGGTGGGAGTTGAAGAGGGAAGCCATGCCTTCAGAAATCCCGGGTCCCTGCCTAGTTGGCAGGGAAGGCAGTCAGTGGAGTATGCTCAGAGGCCCTCTCACCCATGCTGAGGCTCGGACTCCAAGGGCCCCTCTCCAAAAAAAGCTGAGTGCGCTGGGTGAGGGGGGGGGAGCAGAGGCCAGCTGTGTCTATGCCCATGCTACACCTCAAGGCCAGCCCAGGCCCAGGAGGAGACATCGGGCACCCGGCTGTACTCGCTGCTCCCTGGGGTGGGCCAATTTAAATGACCTTCTTCTTCTTTTACCTTCCAGATACTGAGCTGGGCAAGCACACACACAAAATTGGTGGTGGTAGCTGGCCTGCTGCATGAAATACCACCACACACCCACCAGCCAATGGGAGCGCACGCCATACACCCAGAGATCTCGTGACTCGAGTTGCAAGCACTGCGCAAGTGGTGGCGGGGATGCCAGGTCCAGCTGGCTGGGTGGCTGGAGCCGGAGATGCCAGCTGCAGCGGCAGTGAGTAGCGGGTCACGGCCTGGCACCTGCCCGCTTGCTGAATTCATTTTGGGGGGTGGGGGGCAGTCATGGCAGTTGTGCCCCCTTCAGGTGGTGCCCAGGGCATGTGCCATGGCTGCCCCACCCTGGATACGTGTCTGCTAAGATTATAGACAGGAGTCTCTCCCAGCCCTACCTGGAGATGCCAGGGAGGGAACCTGCAGAGCCACCCCATCCCCTAAAGGGAATATCTTACAGTGCTCACATGTAGTCTCTCGTTCAAATGCAAACCTTAGCAGATTCTGCTTTGCAAAGACTAAACCATTTGAAAGATTAAACATGCCAATACTTAATCTTAATGCTTAAAGATGAAAACATGTTAATGCCAACGTCTCCCCAGACATTCTGTAAAGATTGGAAAGTCTCCATGCATAGAACAAAGTTTCAAAACGAAGCTGCCAAGTAGGAGTTCATTTGCATGTTTGACACAATGGGACTTGGGCTGAGACAAGGAGCCACTAGTTCATGACACTAGTCATGACACTTCCTTACTTTGCCAATTTACCAGTCTGAAAGAGTCATACCCACTCAGACTAGTTTGGCTTTTAAAACTAGATTTGCATTTGTATTCTGCATAATCATCTTACAAATTACTTGGCCTCTGGCATCACTCTGCAAAAACATTTCCTTTTCCTCTTTCATATGATTCCAGTGTAGTATTATGCATTTACCTAATGAGCATACTCAGCATAGCACTGCGGGATCTATGATGTGGGCCTTGGCTTGCGATGGAAGATTATGCCACAGTCCATTTGTTAGTCTTCAAGGTGCTGCAGGAGCTCTTGTTTTGTTGCAACAGGCCCTGGAACTTGCAACCAAGTATGCTATTTGCACCCATTATTTCTCAGGAAAAAAGGTCAGTCAATGCATTATGTGACAGAAACACTCATGCCCTTAGCCACAACAGTTGGGGAACCAAGCCTCATTGTAAACCAAGACCAAAAGAACAGTGTATGCAAAATTTACATGTAGGATTGAGCCGATGAGGGGGTGGGGAGCAGGGGTTTACTTTTTGGGGGGGACAATTTTGATCCATCTGAAAAATACCCTCTTTTTCAATAAATTGGGGAAGAGGTGCTTTGAGCAGGGCCCAAAGGATTTGAATATGTTTTCCCTTTCCATTCAAAATGAGGAAATTGCTCCCAGCTTATTCTAAATCAAGGCTGGCCCTCCTGCAGATGTTGAACTATAGCTCCCATCATTCCTGAGTATTGGTCGCTGTGGCTGGAGGTGATGGGAGTGGCAGTCCAACAATGGCTGGAAGGCCAAGGCCAAAGTTGTGCATCCCGGCTGTACATGGATATGGATGAGTTGAGATCTGAAGTACTGTTGTGGGGTAGTTTGTTCAGGGAGGTTACAAGGAAGTGGCAAAGAAGCAGACTGACGCTAGACATGAGGAAGCATTTCCTAACCGTGAAAGCTGTCTGACAGTGGAAGAGTCTGCCTCATATACAGAGGTGGGCTCCCCTTTGCTAGTGGTTTTCAAACAATGGCGGGATGGCCATCTGCCAGGGTGCTGTAGCACTGAGTAGGGGGTTGGAGTAGAAGACCTCCAAGGGCTCTTCTATGATTCTATGAGGTGGTAGCCAACCTGTTCTGGATAGGATTGGCCGCCCCTAAAGCATCAGGCTCATAATCTGAGGGTGTCCCTTGATTTTGCTTCATCCTTGGAAGTCCAGGAAGTTTTTCATACCACATTAGACTGAAGCCCAATTTATATCCAGGGTAAAAAAATTCCACATTTTCCATTGGTTTCGGGGGGGAGGGGGAACCTGGAACTCATAGTAAAGCCTGCTGTCTGGGAAAGCTCCAGGTGGTGTCTGCACTGAGGAACACTTTTCACCAGCTGCAGCCGCTTCTTGACAGAAACAGCCTGACTTGGGCTGGTAAATTGCATGTGAGACTACCATTAGGCATTTTAAGTGAGTTGTCTTTCAAGACTGCATGGAAACCGAAACTAACTCAAAGTGCAGTCTCAGGGCTGTTAACAGGGATCAGTTGTTGGGGACATATTTTACCCATGCTTAAACAGCTCCACTGACATCCAGCTCATTCCAAAGTACAATTCAAGGTGCTGGTGCTTATCTTTAAAGCCCTACACAGCTTTGGACCTGGGGACCTGAAGGACTCCTGCGCCAACATGAACCTGCTATGCACTAAGGGAACTTTTGGAAGCCCTTTTCTTGGTGCTCCTGCTGCCTGAGATGAAGCAGATGGCAACTGCAGAGCGGGTGGTCTTGGTGGCGGCCCCCCACCTGTAGAATCTCCTCCCTGCAGTGAGGCTCAGCTAAAACCCAACCTCATCTCTCCCAGTTTTACCATTTAACCCCTGTGATGTTTCTAAGCTTTTCTCTGATAGTTTTATTTTGTTCATTTTTACTTTTGGTTTTTGTTGGTTGTCATAGTTTTGCTTGCCACCCTGGAAATGTGTGCCTTGAAGGGCAAGGTGTAAATGCATCAAATAAAAACACAAACACTGAAAAATATATTTACAAGGGGAATTCCCCCCCGCCCCCAGTATTCTAATATAATTATTTCCGGACACGGTTTTAACCCCAATTTTCCATTTAAAGACAGGCTAGACCATTTTTTAAAAAAATGTCCAAGTTTACATATTTTAAAAAGATAAGTATAATGTATGTATTTGTTTATTTCGGCCCAAGGCCAGCATAAAAAGATAAGTATAAGACATCTGCAGTACTGAGATGGACAGTAATTTGTTTTAAAAGTTCACTGTAACAAGATAATAGAAAGTCGTTAGCAATTTCAAGGTAATTAGGAGTGCACGTAAGTGTGGTTTGTGTAGTTTGTCAAAAGGCGAGCCGAGATGGAGTCAAATGGTGTCTGTGTCTGGACATGTTCTGTTTTTCTAGCTCTTTGTTTTTTTTTGTTTTTTTTAAAGTATATTTGCAAAGACGAACTTACAATGACTCTATCTCATATTTGGCATAAGAATAAGGTGTTCAGTAAGACATGGGAGTATGTGTCATTTCTTAAGAGGGGGTTCTCTGTCTATGGTATATACAATATTTCTGAAAGAAATATTTCTCTCCCTCGCTTGAGGGAGAGAAAGGGAAATAAAGGCTGTCATGAAGCAAACTCTGCCTGAAATGGATGGGGGAAGAGCTTGCTCGAGCTCTCCAGAGCCCAGGCCTGGGTGGGAGAGAGTTCACTCGGGGCTCTCCTGAGCCTGAGCCACAGTCCTGTGCACATGACATCATGTGCATGGGGGGCTTTGGGGAGGCTTTTGGTGGCTTTTTTCATTGTGACCAATAGGAATCCAAGACATGCAGCTTTTCCTGGCATGCAGGTGATTTTTAAAACAAAAACAAAAACCTGCACCTGCTGGGATTTCTCCTTTGGCACATCTGTTAAAAATACAGAAATGCTGTCATGAAAAAAGATGAAAACCCTAATTGTTGTAGATCACACTATTATTGAAGCTGCTGCTACTTTTTATTTCTGAGTCAACTGTCACACAGAGGCCACTTGAAAACAGCTTCTGCAGGTCCACATAAGCACCAATAGCACATAAGCATCGATAGCAGCCCAGGTTCTTTGAAACCGTTCGCACAATGGTGGCTCTTCCCCTGGGCAGGATGGCAGCGGAGCAGGTAAGGACCTGCTTACCTGCTTCTTAAGGGAACCGGTCTCCGCCCCACCTACACCTGCACAATAAGAATGGTTGTCTCCACGTGGTGTCAGAAGTGTGCAGAGTATTCAGCTTTGGCCAAATCTTCACAGGAAACTGCCTTACACCGAGTTAGACCATTGGTTGATTTACCTCAGTATTGTCTACACAAACTAGCAGCAGCTTCTCCAGGGTTGCAGGTGGGAGTCTCTCTCAGCCCTATTTTGGAGAAGCCAGGGAGGGAAGGTGGAACCTTTTCTTTCTGGACCTGTGGAAGCTGTTTTCAAGTGGCCTCTGTGTGACAGTTGACTCAGAAATAAAAAGTAGCAGCAGCTTCAATAATAGTGTGATCTACAACAATTAGGGTTTTCATCTTTTTTCATGACAGCATTTCTGTATTTTTAACAGATGTGCCAAAGGAGAAATCCCAGCAAGTGCAGGTTTTTGTTTTTGTTTTAAAATCTGGGTGTTGGACAGGGTTGCCAGCTCTGACTGAAGCTATTCCTGCAGTATTTCTTTTCCATTTCCCCACCCTTCTTTGTGATTAGAGGGAGTGACAGGAGCAGAACCTCAGTTGCATACATCAGATCCAGATGAGGCACTGGAATGGGAAACCCCAACTGCATCAGGTCTTCTCCATTACAACCAGAAGACACACCCCTGTGATTATCCTTGGATGCAGATGATCCACTAGCTGAGAGAGCATCTCCTCCACACAGCCTGCATCTGCAAAACATCGCCAAAGCCTCTGAAGCTCTCCAGAGTAAAGGGCATAGCCAGGATCCACTTCACCTTCCTGAGGGCTTCGCCTGCTTCAGGAGTTTGTTAAAGCAACATTGTTGTGAAAGCTCTTGCCTTGACTTTGTTTTGCTCTTGTGTAGACCTGACTGCCTGATTTGACCTTAGGTTGTTGGACGATGTGTATGGAGCCGGATTTGCCATTTTGGTTCAAATTCGAACTGTAGTCATACTGACCCAGTCTGGTCTGGTTCTGGTTGAACTGGATCCAATCTGGTTTGACCGCTGGACCAGTCCGGACTGGTCTGGGGGTCCACTAGTAAAGGGGAATCTGGTGATAATTCCCCTTTAGCAGTAAAGGGGCAGGGAGTTTCTCTAAGTCTAGAGAAAGCAGGAGGGGAGTCAGGGGTACTTACAGCAAGTGGTGGCCCGGACTTCTGCGGGGGAGGCCAGTGGGGGTGGGAGCTGCCCTCCGCATGGCCACCACTTGCTGTAGGTACCCCTGATCCCCCTCCCTTCCCCTCACCGGATTCCCCTTTACCAGTAGACACCTGAACCAGTCCAGTTTGAACCAGGACCGGTCTGGTTTGATCTCAGACCTGCACCCCCTTTGGGGTGATCAGGCTGGTTCAAACCCAGACTGGTTGAACCCAGTTAAACTCTAACCAACACCCCTAGACCTCAACTGATACCTGTTCTTGTGGATACCTGACTTTCTGGCTTCTGACCCTGGCTTGTCTGACCTTGCTGCTGCTGCATAGACCTGATCTTCTGCAGAGGCGTAACGATAGGGGGGGCAGGGGGGGCACGTGCCCCAGGCGCCACCCTGGTTGGTCATGTGGGGGGCGCCAAAAAGTGCCCCGCCGATCCCCTGGCTTTCCCGTTTTTTTTGTTTGTTTTTTTAAGCCCAGCAGAGCAGTCCGAGCCACTCGGGTCTGCGTGGTGGTGGCATGGCGCCCTCTCCCCCAGTCCCGCCACCACCCCATTGCTCGGCTCTGGCGTGGCGGGCGCCTAAAGTTTGCACTGCAGAGCAGACGCAGTCGACTCAATCTTCGTCACAGCATAAGCTGTGGAACCGAACAGCAAGTACTGCGCACTCCCAGTCCCCGCCCCTCCACCAGTCACGCATGCGTGGTGCTGGTGTGTGTCCTTCTCCCAGCTCGCCGTCTGCAGCACGTGCAACGAGGCAGGGAGTCGGACTCGGAGGACGAGCGTTTCTGCTGCTGCCTGAGGCACTAGGGGGATTCACTTCAGTTAACGGCCGGCAACAGCAACATAAAGCACCAACCAGGACAAGGTGTGTGATTGATGTACAGTGAACTTGGTCGGGCGGGTGGGGGAGGGCTTGACATTGCACCTGGCTGGCCGCTGGTGGGCTGGATTTGATTCCTCCGATGCACTTTGGGGCATGCCGCCTTCTGTTGCCTTGCACTGCCTGCCTTCTCTTTCTCTCACTCTTTCCCTCCCCCACTCCAAGAAAAAGGGCCCCGTGCTGACTTCTGGTTTTGCTGCCTCATCATCTTCCTCCCAGTCTCCCCTTTATCTCCCTTCTGAAGAAGAACGCTTCTCACTCATTGAAGAGCCTGCTGCGAGGGACGGGGAGGGGAGTGGTGGCGATTCGGCGAAGGAAGGAAGCCAGAGAAATCTTTCGGCAGTAGCTGATCCACCAGCAAGGCATTAAATCAGTAGATGCTGCTTGTTATGCAAACATAAAGACCTTTAGGGAAAGCATTTTGAGGCATTCTTCATTGCAAGTCAGCCTTCTGAAATAGAGGAGCTCCTATACTTGCTGCCTCATCATCTTCCTCCCCGTCTCCCCTTTATCTCCTTTCTGAAAAAGAATGCTTTTCACTCATTGAAGAGCCTGCTGCGAGGGACAGGGAGGGGAGGGGAGTGGCAGCGATTCGGCGAAGGAAGGAAGCCAGAGAAATCTTTCGAGTAGCTGATCCACCAGCAAGGCATTAAATCAGTAGATGCTGCTTGTTATGCAAACATAAAGCCATTTAGGGAAAGTGTTTTGAGGCATTCTTCATTGTAAGTCAGCCTTCTGAAATAGAGGAGCTCCTATACTTCCCTAGGCTGAACTTCTCTAAAGGCACCATCCTATTGCACTGAGGCAACTCCCACAGAACTCAGTGGTGCTTCTTTCAAATAAAGTGTGCACAGGACTGCCACTTCAGTCTGGACTCACCAATGCATAATTGCAAATGGGGGGAAAGTCCCACTGGATTCTGTTGGGTTAAATAAACATGCACAGGATCGGGCTGCAAATCTCAAATCCCAATTATACTTTTCCCGCATTTCTATTAAGAACTGATTATAGATAGCTTGACATGAGAACATGGGTAAGGCAGGGCTGAAATTGTAGACAGAATTTGTGGTAGGGCTTGAGTACTGGGAGAACAATTGCAAGCAGGTTGTCAAGTGTTCTGTTCTAGTTAGGTGTTGAAAGGCAAATATGTGCATTTCATTGTCTGTAATGCAGGTCTGCAAAGATACAGTTTTGTAGGCTGCATTCGAAGATGTGTGGCTAGAGGATGAGTCTGTACACATGCAAATGTGGATCTGTCATTTGTTCAATAAATGCTCTACGAAGTTAACGGGAGGATACGTGCAACACAGCCATACAACTATTACATTAAAAATTGAGAGCCTTTTTTTGGGTTTCTATAACCTTGACAGTCTGACAAGTTGTAAAATTAATTTCATTGCTTGTAAACAAATTTACATGGAGCCACATGCTTTTTGTATCTCATATGTTCATGTGTCTTGCTATTCTACCACCAGGCATTTCATGGATTCCATCCTGCAAGGCCCCTTCTGAAAAGCACATTTCACCTGCTTTTTCTTAAGTTTTTCAAAATGATAAAAGTGCTTATTACAGCTCCAAAACAGAGAGCTGAGTCCCAATATTTTAAGGAGCTGGATTTCTTTTTTTCTTTTTTAAAGTTACCCAATTTTGCTCACCATTTGGCTTATGTTAGCATCACAAACATACTTGAAATTATGACAGTGTTGTCATTAGAGGTGTCATACCTATTTTTTGCAGGATGGGAGAGAGAGATAACAAGGATAATCTGGGTTCAAACTACAGTGGGAACAATATAATTTGTGCATGTGTTGGTTTCATGTGTGTGTGTTTTTCTCAATGATACATTAAAACACTAGGTTGTGTAAGGAGAAAATGTTGCCACATTTCTGCTTTGCCAGGAGAGAATGTCTTTCTGTATATTGCTTATACAAATAGTTTATCTAGACAGAGAAATGTACAAATAATACATTCACATAGGAGAGGGTGGGTTTTTTTTGCCCCCAAACAACTAAAACCAACAAACCAATAAGAAGCTGAGTAACACCTTTTAGTCATCAAGACAATTTGTACCTTGTATATTATGTAGGAGTGAGGGTGCTTGTACCTCACAGGGGCTTTTTAGTACCCTGCCAGATTGGTTCCCACATGCCCATGATGCTAAAGCATGGTCTAATTTCTTTAACTAAAGGTTGGCATGAGATATATATGAGAGATATATATATTCTCCTTAATTTGTAAAATAATATCTTTAAATAAAGCCTATGCAGAAAAAAAGCAGTAAATGATGCTTCAGATGTTAATTAGTTAGGTTTTTAAATTTCTTTACAAATCCTAGTTTGTTCTTTAAAAAAATGAGTTATTTATCACATTTTTGGTTATTTATCGCATTTTTGGTTATTTATCGCATTTTGAAATTTTTGGTAATTTTTTAAATTTTTTAAATTTTTAAAATAAAACTTTTCTGAAACGTGTGTCAGTCAGATGTATGCTGGGGGGGGGGGGCGGCGGGGGGGGCACAATTTCAGTGCTTGCCCCGGGCGCTGTTTTCCCTAGTTACGCCTCTGATCTTCTGGCTCCTGACCCTGGCTTGATTAACAATGACTGATGCTTGTTCTTCAATAGATCTGCTCCTCTGGCCCATGACTCTGACCTCACTCTCACAGCTGAAGCTTTGCCTTGGGTTAGACACACTTCTCCCACCATAGGTCATGATATTTAAATGTAAAATGGAAGGCAGGAGGTTTTCATAACAGAAGCTGGATAGCCATCTATTAGGAATGCTGTGGTTGTGGAGTCTTACATTGAGCAGTGGGTTGGCCTAGATGACTTTCAAGGTCTCTTCCGACTCCCACATTTGATGATTTTTAAAAATTATAATGAAGTCTTTTTAACCTTTGTGATGAAACTTATATATAGGAGCTGGTGAGTGCATGCGTGTTGCCCTAGCAACCATGCATGGAAGGTTCAGAGGGGGAGGGATTTAAAATAAATGCAGTTGAGACAGAGAGAGAGGACACACACAGAGAGAGTTGGATTTATTTGCATGGGAGTAAGAGGTGTTTTGGGCTGAGGGTTGAGAGATTGGTTGGTGTGTTCTGAAAAGGAGAGATTGTTCAGGGAGGTTGTGTAGAACTTGAAGTATGAAAGTGTGGAGGCTAGAGAACCAGCAGTGTTCTCTGGCTGAGCTTCCTGGACTCGTTCAATGGGGTCTCATTTTGGTGCTCCCTGCAGTTGCTGGAGGCCGATTTCCAAGTGCAGTTGGACATGGCTGGGGGCCTCGGCCTTGGTCTGTACCTGAGGGGGCTGTGGTACGCTTAGCACTTGCCACGCAACTGGGCTGAGAGCGGAGTCACGAGGGGCCTCACGTTCCTCGAGCTGTTCCCCATAGTGGTGGCCGTGCACATCTGGGCGGAGCAACTCAGCAACTCTGCCATGCGTTTTTGGTGCGATAATCTGGCAACGGTCCAGGCTGTCAACAGCCAAACCTCCAGGTCGCAGAGAGTCATGGGGTTGGTGCAAGCCCTCGTACTAATCTGTCTATGCCATAATATACTGTTCAATGCCCAGCATGTGCCTGGGGTACAGAACAACATGGCGGACTCCCTGTCTTATTTTCAGATGTAGCATTTCCGGCAACTGGCCCGCAAACCAGACGCTCTGCCAAAAAATATGCCCGAGGGGCTGTGGAGCCTTGGAATGTAGAGGAGTTTAGGGTGATCAAAGCCTTGATAGTGCCTAGGACTCGGGTAGCCCAAGATGAAAGAGTTAGGGCCTTTCAACACTTTAAGTCTCAGGTAGGGATTGGCCAGGAGTGGCTGGCCCTGCTAGAGCACCTCATGCAGTACCTGGTGCATCTCCGTGCGACTGGGCTGGCGGTAAGCACCATGGCCGGCCATTTGGGAAGGCCAGGGGGCTCCCAGACCACTCAGGCAATTTCAGGGTTAAACACATGCTGGAGGGCTGGGCTAGGGAAATGCCTGCCCAGTAAGACCAGTGCCGGCTGATCACACCGGAGGCACTGCAGCATGCCTTACAGCACCTTAGGTCGATGAAGAAGGGCGCACCCACTTTATAGCGGTAGAGCTGCCTGGAGCCAAGGTGCTAGCGCCATGGGCTTGTAGGCTGGGGCAGCCACGGTCTTGGCCGACTTGCTAAGGACCGCACTGTGGTGGGAGGAGCGCCAATCCCAGCTGAGTGCCTTACAGGCACAGCATGAATTAAAACCTCAAGAAAAGTGACCAATTTCACAAAAGCAACGTGTATTCATGTCTCCTTGGGTCTGGGCGCAAACAATATATGATCCTTAATTAGTGACTCACACAGCTGACCAAATTCACAAGTCTGTGCTAGTAATTTTTAATCAGTCACAAAGCGATCTATGTTTTCTCCTTCATGCTGTGATCTTGTGAAAAACTTATGTCTCTCAGAGGTAGCATTCTTTCTAGGTGCACAATAAGCTCCAAACCTATCAAACAACCCTTGAATTTTTTGTTTATCAGCTTCATCATCAAACTGAAAAGTATTGAATACCTCTCTGGCTACTTCTCTAGCAATATATAGAAAAGGCTGACTGTAATCTTTCACTTTTCTTAACTGCTTCACTTGCAACACAATACAATTAAACCCTTGTTTCCACTTTCTCCAGTTTTCAGCTACATTTCCTTCTAACAACAACTTATCTGTAGGTTTTAGTTGATCCATCCTTTTTCTTCAGCAAGCACCAAGCACTTCTGACACTGCGGCCATTCACACAACCAGGTGGGTGAAGGCTGCTGCAATTCACCCTCCCCGCCCACCCCAGATGATCACAGAAATGCTGCTGGGAGCCCGGATTGCACTCCCAGACTATCCACACTTTGCCACACAGCGTGGCACACACTCTGGAGGCCGGGACGCACCGTGCCACGAGCATTAATGGTATCCCCCATCAGATGGGTGCTCTAAGTGCCCATCTTTGTGTCACAAGATCCTGGCAGCCACATTAAGGGAACACTGGCTCACTTAACCTCGGCTAAGAGCTGGGCTTAGGAGGTGCTTAGGAATGGGGTTAGGCTGGGCGGGAACTCTGGGATCTCTACATGAGCAGCCTAGCCCAAAACAGCCTCACCATTATGTTTGCACCCAGCAAACATAGAAATAAATGAGATGGAGGCAGGATACAAAACAAGCAGACAGTACTTGGTCTAAGTCAGTAGGCAACTGGCTAACACACAGCAGCCTGCTGACTCAGACCAAATACAGGGTGGCTATTTTGTATCCTACCTCCATCTCATTTATTTGCGGGACCCAAACACGTCTGGGGCATGGCAGGGGAGGTTAGTGATTTCTGCTTTGTGGGGGAAGGCGTTTCAGTAGGAATGAGATGCAGGGAGAGATGCAGCCCAGTCCTGACCAGGTTCCCCCTACTTGCCCAGCTGTATTTGACACAAAAGAGCTGCTTCCAGTTGAAAACATACCTCTAGCAGATGTGCTTGTGTGTACATGCAGTTTGGCCCTGATCGGTGGTTGTTCAGAACCAGGGGCAGCCCTTTCATGAGACAAGGCGAGGCAGGCAGCAGATTACTAGGGCACCATCAGCACAGGAAGATACCCCTCATTGCCACCATCGGAGCTGTTCTTCAATCTAAATTTACGCTCTTTGCAAGTACCTCTCCTCACACTCCCTGCAAAGCTTGCAAGAAACATAGAGAAGAGGCTGCTGGCAACCTTCCCTCCTCCCTGTCCCCTGCATCAGTTTCAAAGATTGGTTTTGAATAGGGATAGCCCCTGCCCCCACCCACTAAGAGCACAGGGCAAAGCAGCAGAACTACCATGGTTTGAATTACAGTTATTTGTGAAAAAGTTAACAAAACAGAATGCCTGATGGAACCAGGCTCACAAGCATTAATGGATCTGTCTATTGTTTTTTCTTGTGTTTTAGCACACACCAAGACCTGCAGACAACGGTTTCTATATGCTGTCATTGTTTCACTCTCCATTGTTGTCATCTCTCTTATAACTGGTATGTGGCCTGATACTGTTTTCTTAAAAAGCCAGACGGAATGAGAATTGTCATTCTCATCAGTGATCAGAGTTTCTTTTTTCCCTACAGTTATTTTATATTATTTCTCACAGAGTATTCCCTGAACTTCTCAGCCTAGTGGCTGACATAAAGAGCCACATTCCATGTGGGTTTTTAATTAAATGTAAGTGTAGTTGTACAAGAGCATTCTTGTGCAACTGGAAGAAATGTCAGAGTTGTACAATAGACAGCCATTAGAAATAATGACTGTCCATTGCATAACCATGTTTGCACAAGAGCACTCCTGCACAACCGCAAACACTTCATCAAAACCCACATGGAACACTGTGTAGTATGCCAGCCAGTGATTCTTCTAGAATTAGGCTAAATCATGGTGTACTGTATCCTTTCCCATTCATTCTAGTGCAGTGTTTCTCAACCGCCGGTCCGCGGACCGCTGCCGGTCCGCGGAGGGTTGAGTGCCGGTCCCCGACCTAGCTGCTAGGAAGGCAGGGCTCAGCAATCGGAGCCAAATAGTTTCCACTTGTTTTTCTCTCCCCTGTATAAGCACGGACTAAACATGCCGCCTGCAGGATCCCGGTCGCCCTCACCACCCTTACTCCACACCCCCAACACAGTTACTCAACCTGGGACGTCACTGGCCAATAGGGGTAGAGCAGGGGTGGGGCTTTTGCCGAGGCGGGAAGATAGCCCTGTGAGTGCGGGCTTGTGCTGAGGCGGGAAGATAGCCCTGTGAGTGCGGGCGTGTGCTGAGGCGGGAAGATAGCTGCGGTTGCTGGAGCAGGCTGATCGCTTGAAGGTACTACTGAGCTGCTCTTTGCATGGCCGTAGCCGAGCCTTAAATTAAGGGAGGGGTGGGGAGTGGGTCTGCACTTGTAGTGGCTAAGAAGTGGGGTTTGCTGGCAGAGAAGCGGGCATGTGGGCGGGTGGGCATGTGCCGAGGCAGGAAGATGGCGGCTGCCTGATGGGCGTGTGGACGGGCGGGCGGGCATGTGCTGAGGCGGGAAAATGGCAGCTGCATGATGCGCGTGTGGGTGGGCGAGCGGGCGGGCTTGGCTTGTACTGAGGCGGGAAGATGAGTGGAGCTCTCTGCGGAGGCGAACTGTTGCCCAGCGGCAGCCCCTGGCGAAAGTGAATGGCGGCTTCCACAGACCAGCACGGCAGCGGCAAGTTGCACCCAGAGCCCTTCCAGAGCCCTTCCGAGGGTTTCCTGCTGCTGTTGCTGCAGCAGCAGCAAAAGCGCTGCAAAAGGCACGAGCCCCACTTTCACCCGCTTGCTTTCCATCCCTGCCGTTTGTCCTCCTCCCTGGCCTCGCTCTCTCCTCCCCCGTTTCCCTTTAAGACCTGCTACTGAGCTAATTTTTAATTGCATGTTCCAACTTTGCAAATTAAATTGAGGGCGCTAATTAGCAGGGCTCTCGGCTGCTGCCGTGTGTGTCGTTGTGTGTGTTGCCATGTGTGTTGCTGCCGCCGCACAGCTCGCCTCCTCTGCGGGGGAACTGCCTGGGGAGGAAGCGGGTCTTCCAGCCCAGGCTCCCACGCAGATTGCCTTCCCTCTCCTGGCTAGCCGGTGGCTGGGAGTTGGGGAAGCCGCTGTGATCTCTGTGCTCCCCAGAGCCCTTCCGAGGGTTTCCTGCTGCTGTTGCTGCAGCAGCAGCAAAAGCGCTGCAAAAGGCACGAGCCCCACTTTCACCCGCTTGCTTTCCATCCCTGCCGTTCGTCCTCCTCCCTGGCCTCGCTCTCTCCTCCCCCGTTTCCCTTTAAGACCTGCTACTGAGCTAATTTTTAATTGCATGTTCCAACTTTGCAAATTAAATTGAGGGCGCTAATTAGCAGGGCTCTCGGCTGTTGCCGTGTGTGTTGTTGTGTGTGTTGCTGCCGCCGCACAGCTTGCCTCCTCTGCGGGGGAACTGCCTGGGGAGGAAGCGGGTCTTCCAGCCCAGGCTCCCGTGCAGATTGCCTTCCCTCGCCTGGCTAGCCGGTGGCTGGGAGCTGGGGAAGCCGCTGTGATCTCTGCGCTCCCCAGAGCCCTTCCGAGGGTCTCCTGCTGCTGCTGCTGCTGCAGCAAAAGCGCTGCGAAAGGCACGAGCCCCACTTTCACCCGCCTGCTTGATCACAGATCTCCCAGCATCTCATCTATTTTGGCCCTGGGAGATATATAATGTTAGAAAGGATCACGAGGCTAATTCAGCATCATGTGTGCAGAAAGTAAATCCTTCATCCTATTCCTAAAGTACTTACAAGATCCCTACTGAACTCTCTAGTGATGGTGAATCATCAGTCATTCATCAAATTTCCTACTTCAGATTGTGTCTTGTAATCATTATTTAACTTCATTCATGAGCAACTGCCTTGAAGAAAATTCAGATTTTTTTTTTTAAAAACACTACAACAAATAAATTCATTGTTTCAATTAGAATGTATAGATAGAATTGAAGTTTAAAATTATATGGCATTTCTGTGACAGTCTTCATTCTGATATATGCAATAGAAACACGCAAGAAAATTGAAACACTGAAGATGGGAGCAAGAAGCTGAGATTATCCATTTTCCAGCAACACAAAAGTTGGAATGTTAAGCCTATAAACATTTTGAAATTTTATTTTCCAACAGTTAGTTATCAGGAAGTACCTTAAAAAGCTAAGACCATAAGCGCACGCACATTGAATTGGGGGGGGGAGCTTGTTTCTGAAAAACCCCCAACAAAAACAAAACATGCATAGGACTGGGCTGCACTATATGCAAAAAATATAATAAGTGAAACTGGACAGCATATCAACAAATTATTTAACTATTTAAAATTATTAGAATAATTTTTCATATGTACAAAGCTCTATATAGGGGAAAATGTATTTATATAGTTGCAGGGAAATCACACCCTGCAACTATATAAATACATTTCCCCCTATATAGAGCTTTGTACATATGAAAAATTATTCTACAATAAAAATCTATACAAATCCTACTAGTGTAAAATATACATCTTTTTTTAAAAGGACCACTCCATTCTCTGCACATTAAAAGAGCAATCTCAGATATGCCTTTATGTTCATACAGCAATCTGATTTTTAAAAAAAATCCTATCTTCATTATATCCTGGTGGTTGGGATGAGTAAAAGGTTCACCTTTGGTGCCTGGGACTGCATGTGCTTGGCAAGACCCACAGTACTTTACTATCTACTGACAGTTAAAGTAGAGCAAATGTTACTTGGCCTCTGTTTCCAAATCTATGGAGTCATGAAATCATATCACAAACTGCCTCTCTGAAGTGCTTGACAATAGTGGCTCATATGCAGATGAAGGAAGTACCTGTGTGGGCACTGCTGCTGCACTAATGCAGAGTGCATGTCCACAGGGGTGTGATTTTTGCCAATTTCCCCTGGCTCCAGAAGCACTTTTTGCTACCTGGATGTAGGTCCCTGAGTCATAGAAGTGGCTATGACAGTGGCTGCAGCGTTTTAAAATGGCCTTTGAGTGAGATGATGGCTCACACTTGCTATGGCCCTCCTACCTTGCTGCTGTCAATCGCTGTTAATAGTCTTGTTCGTTCCAGTGTTGTTTTAATATCTGCCTATGCCAAGAAATGTTAATTGAAATAAAGACTTAATTTTCTTGGTTTTTGGATTTTTTGCAGCATCGGTAGAACACAAAATAATACAGATTCGTGGAGGATAGCTGGCGGCGGTTGCTGGCGCAGTCTATGATCGCTTGAAGGTACTATTAGTGACTTGGCTACTCTTTGCATGGTGGTGCCCGAGCCGAGCCTTAAGGGAGGGGTGGGGAGCGGGTCTGCCCTTGCAGTGGCTGGCCGAGAAGTGGAGTTTGCTCAAGGCTGCCTGACGGCCCCATTCAAGCACACTTCTATTCTCCCCTTTACTCCCAAGCTCCAGCTGCATCACAACAATACTCTTTCATGAAACCACAGCTGTGTGTGTTTTCCATAGCTGGGAGCTGTTTATCTATGGATTACAAACAAGCATATGGAACTGAAAATAAATCCTAGTTTCATATTTTGGTTTCTAGTCCATAATTATTGTTCCCCAAGTCATGGTTAAATGAACAAGAATTCCGAGGTGCATGAGGTAGGAGAAATGAGTGTTCAGGCTTCCAAACTCATTCATGTTGCTTTCTCACAACCAAGCAGACCATGGATTGTTGAACTGTCTCAACTGGTCCTATATCAGCTGAATAACAGACTATTAAAAAAAAAATTGTTCAGAGGGAGTGTTAATTGTGAGGGGGTCTTCTCTTTCATCATCTCGTGAACCACTTCTCTTTCAGTAAACTCCCCACCCTGCAACTCCCCTTTTTTGCCCTCCCACCTTAATGCATGTCATAGAAACATAAGAACTGCCCAGCTGGATCAGGCTCAAGGCCAATCTATTCCAACATCCTGTTTCGCACAGTGGCCCAACAGATGCTGCTGGAAGCTACAGGCAGGAGTTGAGGACCTGCAGCCCTCTAAGAAAAAAACTTCTTATTTTCTTGCAGGGGTAAAACCGGCAAGAGGCGAAAGAGTGGGAAGAACTGCAAGTTTTTCCACTTTCCTTGAGTCCTATCGTTGGACTGCTCAAGACAGAAGCACTGCCCTAGTACCTCTCATTATTGCAATGAGTTCCAAACAGAACAAGCAGACAAGTCTGTTCAAGTTTTTGAATAAAAGATCAAGAAGTCCATCAAAACAAGATTTGTCTGTGGAAAATGAAGATAATGCTTCTCCAAGCACAAGCTATTCGGCTACCATCTCAAGTGATGACCACATTTCTGCAGAGACGAGCACACACAGAGACAGTTCTGATTCAGAATCGGAGTCAATGAATGAAAGTGTCCCTCCCAGCAAAAAAGCAAGAGGCGCGTTTATTCGTAAATACAATGAAGACTATCTCCAGTATGGCTTTATTTGCAGCCCTGGTTCTGAAAAGGCACCAAGACCTCAGTGTGTGCTATGTTCCACTGTATTAGCCAATGAAGCTATGAAGCCGGCAAAACTTCTTCGTCATTTACAAACAAGGCACAAACAATTTGAGAACAAACCAAAGGATTTTTTTGTAAGAAAAAGTAAAGAACTGTCACTTCAAAAGCAGGTATTAGTTCGATCAGCTGCTGTTGATCATTCATTGATGAAAGCTGCTTATCTGGTTGCAATGCGTATCGCAAAGTCCAAAAAACCTCACAGCATCGGTGAGACTTTGATAAAGCCGTGTCTGATCGACGTTTGCAATGAGCTTCTAGGATCTTCTGCGTCTAAGAAAATGAAAGATTTGTCTTTATCGAATGACACAATAAGCAGGAGAATTAATGAACTTTCATCTGATATTGAAGAGCAAGTCATTGGAAAAGTCAAATTGTCAAAGTTATTTTCATTGCAGCTGGATGAATCAACTGACATTTCTAACCATGCCATATTACTATGTTATGTGCGTTACATTGACTATGAAGCCAAAGATATGTCGGAAGAATTGTTATGTTGCTGTGAATTACCATCACACACAACGGGAGCTGAAATATTCAAAGCATTGAATGAATACATGGAAAAATCTCAACTTGACTGGAAAAACTGTGTTGCTGTATGCACGGATGGTGCTGCAAGTATGCTGGGCAAACATTCTGGTGTTTTGGCAAAGATTAGGGCAGTCGCTTCTGAAAAC
This sequence comes from Hemicordylus capensis, assembly GCF_027244095.1. NCBI lineage: Eukaryota > Metazoa > Chordata > Lepidosauria > Squamata > Cordylidae > Hemicordylus > Hemicordylus capensis. The sequence continues at coordinate 259,615,577 of NC_069658.1, read as the reverse complement.
ATGGTTCACAGTCACTGTTTGATTCATCGCCAGCACTTAGCGGCAAAGAAAATGTCACCAGATTTGCATGAAGTATTGGCGCAGGCGGTTAAAATCATCAATTTCATCAAGTGTAACGCTTTGAATTCAAGGTTGTTCACAATTTTGTGTGATGAGATGGGGTCTGAGCATAATCATTTATTACTGCATGCAGAAGTACGCTGGCTATCTCGAGGAAAAGTTCTGACAAGGTTGTTTGAATTAAGGAAAGAAATCAAAATGTTCTTGATGCAAAAAAAATGCGATAGCAGTTACATCACATGCCTGCAAAATGCTGACTGGATTGCAAAAGTTGCATACTTGTCTGATATTTTCAATGCGATAAATTCTCTTAATTTAAGCTTACAAGGCCCACTGGCAACAATTTTTACTATGGGCAATAAAATTAGTGCATTTAAAAAAAAGTTGGAATTGTGGATACATCGGTCTGAAGGAGGAAACTATGACATGTTTGAGACATTTTCCTCTCTAATTTGTTCTGATGAAGGTCTCGACTTTGACCATAGCAGCATCAAGATTTTGATACATGATCACCTCAAATCATTACAGCAACAGTTTGAGGACTACTATCCAGCAGGCGAAGATCAGCGAAAGGGAAATCTATGGGTGCAAGATCCATTTGTGACACACAGCCAAAATAATTTGACCATTCAAGAAGAAGAAATGTTGCTGGAGGTGTCATCAGATGCTGGTCTCCAATCTGCCTTTCAATCAATGCCCATAGCACAGTTTTGGATAAAACTCAAGGATGAGTATGAGATTCTCCACAAAAAGGCAATGAAAATTCTTCTTCCATTTTCATCAACATATTTATGTGAGGTTGGATTTTCAAGTATGAGTCTTATCAAAACCAAAACACGCAACAGACTTGAAATTACTAATTCTTTACGCTTGGCCCTAACGAAGATTGCACCACGGATAGAGCGGCTGGTGAAAACTAGACAAGACCAATGTTCACATTAACTTAATTTCTTGTGTGCATTTTGATGAGTATGTAAATAGTATGTAAATAAAATACAGTTTATTGTTTATCAAATTTTATTTTATGATATTATTTTAATTGCAAGCTGCCCAGAGATGCAAGTTTTGGACAGGTATAGAAGTCTGTTAGATATATAAAATAAAATTGAACTTGAAACCCCTTTATTAACTGCTGGTCCGGGAAACTGCACACAAAGAATGTAGCGGTCCTTGACACACTGCACAAATGATTTAGCGGTCCTTGAGTCCAAAAAGGTTGAGAAACACTGTTCTAGTGCACTGCTGAACTCACTCAGGGTAGTGGCGTGTACTGTGAGCAACCTAGTCAATCAAGTTTCTCTGTGTTTTTCAGAGGGTGGAGGCGGTCATTGACAAGGCACTGCCTAATTATCTGTTCTTTTCTCAGTGCTGGTAAGAAAACCATCTCACGATGTTGCTGCACATCGTGGGCCACCATGCCCACGTTACTGGAATTGGTATGAGGGGAATTGTTACTACTTCTCAAAGGAAGAAAAAGATTGGTCCTCCAGTCAGAAGTTCTGTGCTGCACATAATGCATCCCTGGCTAGGATCGAAAGTGAGGACATGGTGAGTGGTACAACTTATAACATTTGTCATAGGCTGATCCTTTTGAATAGAGTAATGTAAGGAGAGGAGAGCTGGTCTTGTGGTAGCAAGCATGACTTGTCCCCTTAGCTAAGCAGGGTCTGCCCTGGTTGCATTTGAATGGGAGACTAGAAGTGTGAGCACTGTAAGATATCCCCCTCAAGGGATGGAGCCACTCTGGGAAGAGCAGAAGGTTTCAAGTTCCCTCCATGGCAGCATCTCCAAGATAGGGCTGAGAGAGACTCCTGGAGAAGCTGCTGCCAGTCTGTGTAGACAATACTGAGCTAGACAGACCAATGGTCTGACTCAGTATATGGCAGCTTCCTATGTTCCTAATGTTGCTTTATGGGTTACCATACTCAGCCCTAAGGCAGCATGAAGGAACTAAAGCTGCTTCTGTGGTGACATGTAAAATGAGGAACTTTTTTTTTAAAAAAACCTTAACTGTAAACATTTAGCTCATCATGAACATATTGGCGAAGTCTAAATGCCAGTGGTAGAAATCACTGACTTACATTCTGCGCAGAGAACTGTCGATCCAATGGATAGGAGTACTTGCTCCTTCTGCAGCACTCTGCACCTTGCCAGCAGTGGCAGCTGGTGCGGGGGGCGGCAGGAGGCACCTTTAAGTGTAATTTAGTAGGTGCTTACCTCCCGTACCACCACACCTGAAAGCTCTTCCCAGCAGTGGCACACTGCCCAGTACCTGCTGGGGTGGAGGATCAGCTCCACCACTCAGCTGGCCACTTGTTGCATGGCCAACAAATGGCCTCCATGCATGTGCAGAGGCCAGCTGAATGGCAGAGCTGATTACCGCAGCAGGTACTGGACGGTGTGCCACTGCTGGGAAGAGCACCTACCAATTTACACTTAAAGGTGCCATTTGTTGCCCCCCGCAGCACCTGCAGCAGTTGTGACTGCTTGCCAGCACTGCTTCTGAAGGCAGGGAGGCTCTGTGTGTCATTGCACTTGTTATTCTTCTCCCATCACTCCCAGTAGAACTACTGTTGCAAGTGTGATGATGCATTGCTTATTATTGGCACAGAGCCTCCCCACCTTTGGAAGCAGTCCAGGGGAGCCTTAGGGTGCCATGGAAGCAGCAAGCGCCCCTCTCCCTTAGACTGGTGGCTCTCTGCACAGAATTTAAGTCACAGATTGTAAAAGGCCAAGTGGACCTTTTATTCCATCAACATCGTTAGGTGTAGGGGGGAAATGCTCAGTTCCTACATTTTCAGTTCCACCTTTGTTTTCTTTAAAGGATTTTGTCATGAAATACAAAGGCAAAAGTTCCTACTGGATTGGCCTCAGAAGAGAGAAAGGACAACCATGGAAATGGATCAATGGAGATAATTCAGTGTGAGTCCTCCTTCCCTTTCGTCTACAGTAGTGAGACTTATTTATTTTATTAGTCTACCTTGGTCAGGCCTGAAATTTATTGATAATTGGATGGATCCTGTTTCTGAAATTGGGATCGGGTGCAATATCTGAAAATGACAGCCATGTGTTGGGTTCTCCTCATCCCATACCTTTGACCCTCCAGCTGTTTTTGGAATACAGCTCCCATCATCCCCAGCCACAATAGTCAGGGATTATGGGAGTTGTAGTCCAACATCCGCTGGAGGGCCAAAGTTGTGCAGCCCTAATATACTACAGCTTAGCTCATGTTCTGCTGTAATGATGTGCATTTCCCTGTTAGTAATGTGGAATGGGGGTGGGGAAGCATGCAGAGTTTTTCTTGCTGCATTGTATATGATTGGGGTGAATGTGAACTTACGCTAAGACATAACGGTTTATCTATTTATCTCTATCACTCTTTCATGAAGCTTCAATAAACACTAGTTTAGAAATACAAAGCTTCCATCTGTTTCCTTCCCCTGTCCCACTAAGAAAATGTGAGAGAATTAGTATTACATGCTGTATCAATGAAGGTCTATAACTTTAATATATTTGTTGGGTTGTATCTCATGTTAGTCCTGAATTATAGTGCAGTCCACACATGTGCAATCCTATTTTGTTCCCCCACCCTCCCACTGGGGAAAAACGCTGCAGACACACATGCAACATCTTTATCACGTGGAGCAGGCTAGTGGGTTGGGCAAAATATCATCCTAACCAGCCCCGTGAAATACAAGCCACCACAACAGGCCTTTGCTATTAATGGTTCGTCATCTTGGCTTTTTCAGAAGAGTTTCACTGGTTGGTCAAGTTGAATTCCGGCATCACATCGTGTGTTTAATGCTATGACTTTCTGACATGATCACAGAGGCAAATATTTGTGGAACATGGGAGTATTTTCCTGGGAAGATCTATGAGCAGGACATTGATTTGTGTTGCTAGTGTCTTAATGGCAAAGCACCTGCTTTGAATACAGAGGGAGGTCCTAAATTCAGTTCATGGTACCATAATACAAATATGGGGGGAAACCTATGCTTGAGATCTTGGAGAGTTGCTGCTGATCAGAACAAGGCAGGACTGGGGCTAATAGTCTTATAGATGGACTAATAGTCTTATAGAGCAGCTTCAATTTTTCATCAAGGATCCTGCTCAAGAACATGTCACCAGAAAAAAAAAAGATACATGGTTAACACGTCAAATGAAACCTGCCTATTTGTGCTTCTATTAGTACATTATCCAAGAATAGCAAGATCCCTCTCTGATGCTGTCAGGGAAACAAGCCTTGCTTGATTCCAGCTTTGTGCTGTTTGTGTTGCAGGTTGCAGGTGATTGGTGATGGAGGAAACTGTGCATATCTGAATGATGAGGGTGAAGCCACAGCCAGCTCCTCCATGTGCAATATAGAACATCTTTGGCTGTGCCGCAAATCTGATGCATCAGCTAGTTCAAGCGTTATATGAAAATGGATGGGACGCAATTTCAGTGCACAGAAATAGCCACACTTGCACAACACTTATGTACACTGACAACTCTATGGTACAAAGTTTGTTTTGACCTCTGTGATGGCTTCATCTCTTAGAGGGTAGTCCATCAAAGGCTGCTAAAAGATGCATAGTTAAATGAGGCAAGTGCTTGCTGCTGTAGTGTTTCTTTTATTGCATATTACTTTTCTCAGCATCAGCTGTATCTTCTCTCCTACAGTATGTTTGGGTTGTTTCTTTCATGGCTGGATGTGATTAATTTTCTGCAAGACTTCTCACCTTCCCAGGGAACCTAAAGAAACAGCCTTCCCCTTTTCTGTTAGTCACCCCACTATTTCTCACTGGAGGGTGTTCTGAAATCCACCTCTTCCACCTTCCTGGATCTCACCTGAGTTCTCCTTCACAGGTGAGCCCTGCCAGACATGAAGCCCTACCCCTGAACCAGCTAGGGCTTCCTACACAAACAGACAGACAGACAGACAGACAGACTTAATTGTATTACTGACACATGAAACCTTCAATAAATGAACACTTGGCAGACCACTTATGAAATAATGCCAAATAATCTCTGCTCCAGGCTTTACTGTCTGGTTGTTTCTGGCTGTCCTTCCGTTGATCTGGTGGGTCCCAGAGTCCCTGCTAATGAGCTCCATTACCTCTGTCTCTGTTGGCCAGGTGGATTTATAGAGAGTTTAAATCAATTTAAGCTCCGCCTTTTGCCAGCCCCTTACACGGTTTAAGCGATCAGACATACGATCTTCAGTTAAATTGCTTATCATAAATCTGTGTTTGGCTGCAAAAAATACTGAAAGCAACTTTAAAAGTACTTCAGATACATCCCTAATTCCAAGCCACTATTGCAGAATCATGTGGTCTCCAAGTACTTGCACAGAGCATTTTTGCACATATAGTTGTACATGTATGAGCCCTGTTGTGACCTTTGGTAGATCATGTAGAGGTCAGGGCAAGGATGTGTAATCCTATTGCTCATTCCATATATTCAGTATGTGCATGATTGTTGTGTGAATGTTGGTCAAGAAAATGGGAGAGAGGGACATGCAGACCAAGGCTGGGCCATTTGCTGCAGCCTTTCTTGTGTTATTTATTAATATGGCAGCTCTACAAAACATGAATGCTAGTGCCATAATGAAAGCCCCTACTCTTATTTGTTTCAAGGACTTTTATCAGAGTTCATCTTAGAAATATCTCAGAACAACACAATAAAGCATCAAAAATTTAAAAAAACTAAAACTAAAAGATATACAACAGCAGGAAAACCTATTGTGTGTCTCTATTCCATCATTGGTACAGCGGGTAGGCAAGAGTTTTGTGTTTCTGCTTCTGCCCTACCTTTCTTCAGGTGTGTTCCATCTGTGGGGCTGACTCTGCTGCTTTAAAGCTCAGGCTGGGCCAGGGGCGTGAGCCTCTTGGCGTGAGCCGAAGGGCGAGAGCACAAGGGCTCTCGTCCTTGTGGCTCTCAGCCGTGGGGTGAGCTGCCTGGGGCCCTGAAGATCCTTTCCTTCTGCCCTGAAGATCTGTCTTCCCACAATCAAGAAGCTAGCAGGAGATCACGCAAGTCTGGTCTTGGTTTTTTATTAAGCCAAGAAGCCGTGGTGGTTTATTCTGGGGAGATGTGCCTGGGGGAGCGAAAAAGTGGGTCTGGAGTGGGGGCGGCAATATCACGGGTAGCGGGCAGAGGGAGGTATGGCGGTGGGAGTTCGGCAGGCCATTACAGGGGAAATCGGTCCAGGCAATTGAGGCCTGTTCCTTTTTCCGGCCCTTCTCCCAACCCTCTGACCCTAGGGAGCTCTGGGAACACTCCTTCGAGGATTAGGGTGCTGCTGCTGAATGCCAGGTCAGTTAACACAAAAACATCTCTTATCCACGATCTGATTGTGGATGAGCATGCTGACCTGGTATGCGTGACGGAGACCTGGTTGGATCCGCTGGGCGGGGTTGGTCTCTCTCAGCTTTGTCCTCCAGGTTTCCAGATCGTGCAGCAGCCCCGCCTCGAGGGTCGGGGAGGAGGCGTTGCAGTCATCTTTCGTGAGACTCTTCCCGTTTCCAGGTGCCCGGTCAGGCAATCTCAGAATTTTGAGTGTTTGTCCTTGAGGGTGGGCCTCCGAGATAGGCTGGGGATTCTGCTGGTGTACCGACCACCCCGCTGCACTTCAGTCTCCCTACCTGAGCTGGCGGGGGTGGTCTCGGAGGTGGCTTTGGGTTCCCCCAGGCTTATTGTTTTGGGGGATTTCAATGTCCACGCTGAGGCTCCCCTAGTGGGTGCAGCTCAGGATTTCATGGCCTCCATGGCAACCATGGGCCTGTCTCAATTGGTATCGGGCCCTACCCATGTGGCGGGACACACTCTGGATCTGGTTTTTGCCGACCGGGAAATAAATGATCTGGAGGTGGGGGAATCTGAGACCACTCCCTTGTCATGGACAGATCATCACCTGGTGGGGTTTAGTTTGACTGCTCCGTCTACCCTCTGCAGGGGTGGTGGGCCGATTAAGATGGTCCGCCCCCGGAGGCTTATGGATCCGCTTGGATTTCAGACGGCCCTCGGGGAGTTTCCAGTGTCCAGAGCTGGTGACCCTGTCGAGGCCTTGGTTGATCTCTGGAATGGAGAGATGGCCCGGGCTGTTGACACGGTTGCCCCCAAGCGCCCTCTCCGGCTTGGTGGAGCCCGTTCGGCTCCTTGGTTTTCCTCGGAGCTTAGGGCGATGAAGCAACTCAGGCGACGGCTGGAACGACGCTGGAGGAAGAGTCGTCACGAATCCGACCGAACACGGGCTAGAGCCCATTTTAGGGACTATGCCGTGGCGGTGGGGGCGGCGAAGAAATGCTTTTTCTCCGCCTCCATTGCGTCTGCTCAGTGCAGACAAACAGAGCTGTTTCGTGTGGTGAAAACCTTGCTCCACACATCCCCCCAGACAATGGGGGAGGAGCCATCTACAGCTCTTTGTGATCGGTTTGCCTGTCGCTTTGCAGATAAAGTCGCTTGCATCCGTGCTGACCTGGACTCCAGAGTTTTGGCAGTTCCGGCAGACGTGCCTTTGGTACCATCTGGTCCCGTTGTGTTGGATTCTTTTCGGTTGGTGCGGCCTGAGGATGTGGACAAGATCCTGGGCAGTGTGCGGGCAACTTCGTGCGCTCTTGACCCTTGCCCTTCATGGCTAATAAAAGCTGCCAGGGAGGGGACAGGTAGATGGCTGGAGGTGATCGTTAATGCTTCATTAAGGGAGGGCAGGATCCCATCGTGCCTTAAGGAGGCGGTGGTAAGACCTCTATTAAAAAAGCCCTCCCTTGATCCCTCCAGCCTGGACAGCTATAGACCTGTGTCTAACCTCCCCTTTTTGGGCAAGGTGATGGAGCGTGTGGTGGCGTCCCAGCTGCAGAGGGTCTTGGATGATACGGATTATCTGGACCCTTTTCAATCTGGCTTCCGCCCCGGGTATGGGACTGAGACTGCCTTGGTCGCCCTAGTGGATGACCTACGCCGGGAACTAGACAGGGGGAGTGCGTCCCTGTTGGTTCTGCTGGACCTCTCGGCGGCGTTCGATACCATCGACCATGGTATCCTTCTGGGCCGCCTCTCGAGTATGGGAATCGGAGGCACTGCGTTGCAGTGGTTTCGGTCCTTTCTTGAGGGGAGGGTTCAGAAGGTGGTGCTGGGGGACTACTGCTCGGCCCCGTGGCCGTTGGCCTGTGGGGTCCCGCAGGGATCGGTCTTGTCCCCCATGCTGTTTAACATCTACATGAAGCCGCTGGGAGAGGTCATCCGGAGATTTGGACTGAGTTGTCAGCAATATGCGGATGACACTCAGCTCTATCTCTCCTTGTCATCTGATCCTAGGGAGGCGGTGGATGTCCTGAATCGGGGGCTGGAGGCCGTGATGGGTTGGATGTGGGCTAACAGACTGAAATTGAATCCGGATAAGACGGAGGTACTGTTGGTCAGTAGGAGAGCCAATCGGGATGAGGAGATTTTACCGGTTCTGGATGGGGTTGCACTCCCCTTGAAGGAGCAAGTACGCAGCTTGGGGGTACTACTGGACCCGGCTCTGCTTTTGGAAGCTCAGGTGGAGGCGGTGGCCAGGGGTGCCTTTGCACGGCTTCGGCTGGTGCGCCAGCTGCGTCCCTTTCTCGAGAAGGCAGATCTGGCCACGGTTACCCACGCCTTAGTCACGTCGCGGCTGGATTACTGTAACGCGCTCTACGTGGGGCTGCCCTTGAAGAATATCCGGAAACTGCAGCTAGTGCAAAACGTGGCAGCTAGGGTTTTATCCGGAGCTGCCCGTTGGGAACATATCACCCCCATTTTGAAAGAGCTGCACTGGCTGCCGGTTCGTTTCCGGGTCCAATTCAAGGTGCTGGTTTTGACCTTTAAAGCCCTAAACGGTTTGGGCCCGGGGTATCTGAGGGACCGCCTGCTCCCACGGGTTGCTGCCCGCTTGACAAGGACATCTGAGGGGGCCCTGCTCCAGGTGCCGACAATGAGGGAGGCCCGGCTGTCGTGCACTCGGGACAGGGCCTTCTCTGTTGCTGCCCCCAGACTCTGGAATGCTCTCCCAGTGGCCATTCGTTCCTCGGACTCCATCACGGCTTTTAGAAAGCTTTTAAAGACTTGGCTTTTTACCCAGGCTTTTACATGATCGTTTTCTACTGCAGCTTCTTTGTGTTTTTATTTGTTGTATTGTTTTTATGCCTGTTTTTATGTTTTTATATTTTTAACATGATATTTTTATTGTCTTTTTATTGTATGTTTTTAACTTTTGTAAACCGCCTTGGGGTTATCTTTTTAACGAAAGGCGGTATATAAATGCAAAAATAAATAAAATAAATAAATAAAAAGAGGAGCAGATGCTTTTCTGTAGTTATCTCTAGATTTCATAATGCCTTCCTGTGAGAGAGACCTGTCTAAATCCATGTCTGCTTGTCTATCAAAAAAAAGAAATGTAAAAAACACTTATTAAACTATGCTTTTAGTTTTATGCCGCTTCTAAGTGCTAGACACTTTATTTTCTGTATTTATTAGCTGCTGTATTGTAGTGAGATTTTTAACAATCTCTTTTCCGTTTTATTATTGTGGATGTCTTATATAAATAAATAATGTATTGTGTTTTAAAATATATCAACATATTGGGGTGATTTTTTTCCCCAATTGAAAAAGTACATGCAATTCAATTAAATAACAAGAAAACAAGGGGGGAAGGACAAGCTAAATTTGCTTGGGCTAGTCTTTTCTAGAGTTTGATTTCTGGCTGGCAAGAGGTTTCATTTTGACAGGACAGTTTATTTCAATTGTGCCCCGAGTGACAGTGGGTGGGGATTAGCTCCAGGTGAGTCACACAACTTCTGAGAGGGGCCAAATTTCAGAGGTGGCTCAGTTTGAAAGAAGCTCTTGAGAAGACAAGGCTCAGACTAGAAGAGCTTGCTCCATGGAAATTTGCAAACAGGAAATAGCAAACATATATCAAAGGAGTTTTCTGTGGTGTTTAGTAGGGAATTGTGCAAATGTATCTGTGTGTGCACGAACAGCCCCCCCTCCCTTTATCACAAAGCATGAGAAAGTGAGTACTATTCCCCTCCTTGGGGTAGTTCTTTGGAGGACAGTGCTTAAAAGCTTTAATTAGCTGACAACTGCAGCTAAGATGTAACTTTCAAGTAAATAAGCTCTATATATTATAAATAGCCAATCAAAACAGTTATGAAGGTAGAATGCCAGAATGGGAGGGGGTACTACCCAGTATATTGCACTGAGTGTTGCATGTACAATTATCTGCCTGAGAGGCAGAAGTCATGGGTGTGTGCTTAGTGAAAAGAGCTCCTGGCTCTCAGGGAACACGTTTGTTCCCTATAATCCAAGGTGGCTGATCTGGAGAGGCTCAAGGAGGGAGAGAGGCATGTGGGGGAGATCCTCAGGGATATGATAGAGGCATCTCACTCCCAGGTTGCCAGCTCCTTTGCATTCATGGAGAATGAAGGTCTCAAGGAAGGAAGACATCAGGCTGAGGAAGAAGGGGATGCTCCCTTAGAGGGGATCCTTTCCTTGGGTGATGTGCCTGTATCCTCTCACACAGAGGTTACTCTTCTGGGAGCTGGAAGCCTCCTTGTAGTGGGTGATTTGCTTATTAGGGGCATAGAGAGATGGATTTGTGACCCACGTGTAGACCACATAGTGACTTGCCTGCCTGGCAGTGGCGCAAAGGTTGTGGACCTAACATAGCATCTAGATAGGCTATTAGGCAGTGCAGGGGAGGAGTCAGCTGTCGTGGTGCACGTTGGTACCAACGATGTTGGGAAATGTAGTTAGGAGGTCCTGGAAGCCAAATTCAGGCTGCTAGGTAGCATATTGGTCCAGGATCCCCAGGGTAGTATTATCTGAAGTGCTACCTGTTCCACACATAGGGACAGTGAGATAGATGGAGTTGAGGGATCTCAATGTGTGGATGAGACAGTGATGCCGAGAGAAGTGGTTTAGATTTGTTAGACACTGGGATCCATTTTGGGGCAAGCAAAGCCTGTTGAAAAGCCAAAAGGTCTACTTGAACCAAGATGGAACCAGACTGATGCTTAAAATAAAAAATGTTGCAGAGCAGCTTTTAAAATGACATCTGGGGGATTGCCGACAGGAACTGGGTGGTATCTAGTTTAGCAAGCAAAATCCCCAAAGCTGTGAGGGTGCAAATGTTTCAGATAATGCAGAAGGGGACAGAGCAGCCTCCACTTCTAGCTGCAAACCCTAATAAGGGCTGGAAGATCAGAAACTCAACTGGTGAGGCCCTCACCTCAACCACTCAAGCAGCTTGCCCCAGGTGCAGGATATCAAAATGCAATTAGAGTGAGTTCAGCCCCAGATAGCAAACAGGCTGCAAAGAGGAGGAAAATAGCACAGAAAAGTCTCCACTAGACCCTTTTCCCCACCAAGGAGGAGAGTGGGGCATAGAAGTCAGATTAAAAACTCCTTACCCAACAGCGTGTCTTCCAGTTACTCTTCTCTCTATTACAGCTCTGTCTCTCCTTGATGCCTCTCTGATTTGCTTCTCCAACTCCAGGTCACTCTCAGCATTTTGATTTGGAGGGCAATAGCATGTCCAAAGTCAGCCACCAAAGGGGGCTGGCCTTTGGTGGCAGCCTTCAGGGTGGAATTGAGGGCTGGGGCCAACTTATTGTTTTTGGAAGGCTGGAAGGAAGACTTCTGCTCACTTCATTGTTGCCTTGTACTTAGTTATGCCTGGCGCAGGTATGTGTCTTGGGTTGAACAGAGATGGGGAGGTGGGGGATGACCTTGGAGCAGCTATTCCAGTGGTGGTGGGGAAATGACGAAGATATGGTATTGGTAGGCCAGTGGGCCATTATAAGGAAAGGGAATTCAGAAATGTTATTGCTGTTTCCCCTTCAAGCAGCCTACCACCTCTTTGACGTTGGAGAGCACTGCCACCCACCCACAGAACCTCACCTTATTACTCTGTAATGCCAGGTCAGTTCAAAATAAATCTGAGGCCATCCATTACTTTGATTATGGATGAAGGACTTGACCTGGTATGTATCACAGAGACCTGGTTGGGAGAGGCTAGTGATCCAGTTTGGTCCCAGCTTCTCCTAGAGGGTTACTCCATGGTGGAGCAGGTGAAAAGATGTGGGTAGGGGAGGTGGGGTGGCTGTGATCTATAAGAATACAATCTCCCTTACCCGGATCCCTGTCAGGGATTTGGCCTATATTGAATGTGTGTACCTAAGTCTAGGGATCAGGGATAGACTGGGACTTCTGCTGGTGTACCGATCACCCCACTGCCCAGCGGAGCCCCTAATTGAACTGACGGACCTGGTTGCTGGGTTGGCATTGGAGTTGCCCAGGTTGTTGTTGGTGGGGGACTTCAATGTTCATTTCGGGACTGTGTTGTTGGGAGCATCTCAAGAGTTCATAGAGGCCATGACGACTGTGGGCCTATCCCAATTGGTCTCTGGACTGACTCATTATGCTGGTCACACGCTTCATTTGGTCTTTTGCTCTGATCAGAGTGGTGTTCTGTAGGTGGGGACTCCTGCCATCTCCCCATTGTCATGGAGGGATCACCATGAAAATTAGGGTAGAACTTGCAGCAACAACCCACCCCTGCAGGGGTGAAGGACCTATTAGACTGGTCTGCTCGAGGAGGTTATTGGACCCAATAGGATTCCAAGAAGCCTTGGAAGGGTTTAGGGTTGGTTCTGCTAATGATTCTGTCAATGCTCTGGTACAAACATGGAATAATAAACTCACTAGAGCAGTAGACACAATAGCTCTTAAGTGTTCTCTCCAACTTGCTTTAAAGAGTCCCATGATATTTGGACGAATTACGGGCGCTGAAGCAGCGAGGTAGATGACTAGAGCGCAAGTGGAGGAAGACTCCAATTTGGCTTATCTCATCTGATAATAATATTATTAGAGAGGGCCTGGTAAATGCTTCTCTGAGGGAGGGCAGGATGCCTCCTTGTCTTAAGGAGGCTATTATTAGATCACTTTAGAAGAAAGCTGCACTGGATCCCTCAGAGTTAGCTAATTACAGACCTGTTCCTAATCTTCCATGGTTGGGCAAGGTGTTTGAGCAGGTGGTGGCCCCTCATATGATGCAAATTATCTAGACCCATTTCAAACTAGCTTTCGTGTGGGCTACGGGGTTGAGACTGCCTTGGTTGGCCTGATGGATTATCTCAACCTGGTTATTGACAGATGGAATGTGACTGCTGATCCTTTTGGATTTCTCTGTGGCTTTCAATACCATCAACCATGGTATCCTTCTGGACAGACTGAGGGAGGGGGGATTGAGTGGCACTGTTTTACAGTGGTTCCGTTCCTATCTCTTTGGTAGATTCCAGAGGGTGTCACTTGGAGACTGTTGTTCTGCTAAGTGAGAACTAAAGTGTGGACTTCTACAAGGCTCCATACTGTCTCCAATGCTCTTTAACATCTACATGAAACCACTGGAAGAGATCATCTGGAGTTTTGGTGCAGGGTGTTATCAATATGCTGATGACACCCAGATCTACTCCTCTATGTCAGTCTCATCAGGAAATGGCATATCTTCTCTAAATGCCTGCCTGAAGGCAGTCAAGGGCTGAATAAGAGATAACAAACTGAAGTTGAATCCAAATAAGATGGAGGTACTGACTGTGGGGCCCCCCAAGTCCTGCTATGCTGCCTCATTGTGGTGGTGGTGGTGGGTACCTGGGATGGATGATCAAAGTACGCCGGGAGGTATACTCCCAGTAGGGTCACCCAAAGCACAAAAGTTATCCCAGCTGCCCAGCCGAAGCAAGCAGGCACCTGTATTGGGCAGCAGCGATATAGGAAGGTGCTGGAGGTGTACAATCACTTGTGATAATAAAGTGATAATGATAAAGGCATCATTTCATACTGTGCAGGAGAAGGTAATGGTGAACCACTCCTGTATTTTACCAAGAAAACCAAATGGATAGACAAAATAGAATGATTGTTGATGTAGTGCTGGATGATAGGCCCCTCAGGTTGGCTGGTACTCAACATGCTACTGAGGAATAGCTGAGCATTTCTCAGAATACCGATGGTGTTTATGACACAGTTAGATTAAAGCCTTTTGGATGTCTAGTGGTTGATGTTGCCAGGTGGGAAAAGAAAATCCAAAGATGCAAAGACAAAATTACAATGGGGAAATGGAACGTAAGAAGCATGAATATGGGAAAGCTTGACACAGTGAAAAGTGAATTGACTACAGATTGACATCTTGGGCATCAGTGAATTAAAATGGACTGGAATGGGGCACTTTCAGTCAGAAAATCATACTGTTTACTACTCAGGAAATGAAAAACAAAGAAGGAATGTGTTGCTTTCATAGTCAGAAAGGATATAGCAATGACAGTACTTGGGAACAATGTGGTCAGTGACTGAATAATATCAATCAGATTCCATGGACAACTCTTTAACATGACAGTTTTTCAAGTCTCTGCCCAAATGACTGATGCAGAAGAACAGAGGCGTATCTAGAGAAAATAGCGCCTAGGGCAAACACTGAAATTGCGCCCCCTGTCCAAGCATCTGACACCCATCTTTCAGATAAGTTTACCATATCAGCTCAAAAATACAAGTCAAGCTCATTAATCTTTTAATATTTCAAAAACTATATATCAGTGGATTTAGCCAGACCAAAAAATACTGGAAAACTACAAATCTCAGTATGCTGGGGCTCATGAAATAACCAAATACTATGTGGAGGTATACTTGGAAAACTAAACAGAAGTGCCTGTCTTATTCTCTATTATGAATTGTAGCATCACTATTACATGAGTTTTAAAAATAAATGGAGAATTTGACTTTCCCCAGTTACTCTGGAAATAATTAAAGGATATGCAGAGTAAACTGTGTCACTGCTTGTAATATATTCTAGTATTTCAGAAAGACAGTTAAAATGAGAGAAAGAGAGCGAGAAACTCCCAGTGGGCCTTAATACTAAGGATTTCACACTGATTCAAAGGCAAACTCATCATTAATAGCCATATTATTAAGACATCACATTTAACTCACTTATCACAAGAAGCAAAGTAAAAGCAAATGAATACAATCCTAGCTCATAAGCTTCAGCTCAGTATTCACAAACTCTGAGTCTCTGTACATAGTGCCAAACTAAATATGTGTACAGTGACATATATTATATATATATATTTTTAATATTTACCTGTAGCCTCTGGGGGGGGCTTCCTAAAGGCCATGGGGGGGTCTGCAAAGTCCCCCCCCGGCCTCTAGGGCCTCGCAGGGACCATTTGAGCATGTGCAGTGGCCATTTAAAAAAAATTTTTTTTTAATGGCCGCTGAAAACAAAATGGCCACCGCACATGCTCAAATGGCCCCTACAAGGCCTGGCATGGCCTAGGGCCTCATAAAGGTCATTTGAGCACATGCAGTGGCCTTTTTGTTTTCAGCAGCCATTTTTTAAAAAAAATTAAAATGGCGCCCCCCTTCAAGTTGCGCCCGGGGCACGTGCCCTGCCTGCCCGACCCTAGATACGCCCCTGCAGAAGAAGAGGAAGTGGATGAGTTTTATGCTCAAGTTCAGTCTGAAATTGATGGAACATGTAAGCAAGATGTGATGCTGGTGGTTGGAAACTGGAATGCCAACGCTGGAAATGATTAGGAGAAAAACACAGTTGGACTATTTGGCCTAGGAAACAGAAATGAAGCAGGAGAACGACTTCTTAGTTTCTGCCAAGCAATGATCTCTAAGCTTAGTTGTACATGCACAGCCATAAGAACATAAGAACAGCCCTGCTGGATCAGGCTCATGGCCCATCTAATCTAGCATCCTGTTTCACACAGTAGCCCACCAGATGGCACTGGGAGCCTACAGGCAGGAGTTGAGGGCAAGCCCTCTCTCCCGCTGTTATTCTCCTGCAACTGGCCATAACATCTGTGGTGGACTGGGGGTGACTTTACCAATGTGCTCCTTAAATACTTGATGTCACACAAAAGGGGGCATGGCCAGAGCCCTGGAAGGGCTGCATGAGTCTCTTGAAGCTTATTTCCCAGCTGTGTTCCTTGTTGGGTATATGTTTTGTTCACTGGCTCCATCACGCCAGTTGGGAAATGAGCTTCAGGAGGAGTGGCAAATCAGGCAGCTCCTAGGAGACCCTCCACCTTATTGTAGCTCTGCCCCGGGTGTGCCCAGATGAGGGTCTTGCCTGCCATAACTGACACTCCCAACAAAGTCAACCCCAGACAGGTAGGCACACCTCCAGCTCACACTTGATTTCCATATGGCTGCCCCAAACTCAATTTTTATCATACTGCCTTTTCCAAGACTCTAAGTACACATGAGCATAAAAATTGGGTTAAGGGAGCTTAAGACTGCCAACTTAGTAGCCAAATGAAAAAGAGACTACAGTTAGAGCGAAAAAAAGGGATAGGGGAAAGTAGCTGGCAGACTCGGGGAGGGGGATCCTCATAATGCACTGTGCACTCATGCGATGCTTTACATGAGCTCGGGGGTGGGGTGGCACAGGATGGCACGTCCTGGCCCCCTGGCCCTTGGAGCTGCTGGCAGCAGCTGGTGCTCATCTGGGCAGGCGATCTGCCCGCCCAGGGATGGTGGAACAATTGTCAGGGTGGAGGTAAGCATTTTTGGGCTTCCTCCCCGCAAACCAGGTAGCCCTTTCTCACTGGTTGTGAGAAAGGGCTCTGAGAGTGAGGCAATGGGTATGCAGTGTGCTCTGCATGCTGAGGCGAACATTGCGGTGGGGTGAGATAATCCGGAGATGGTTGTGGGCAAGATTGCGGGGTAGAGCTCAATACAGCAAGCAGTTAGGGTTGAGACTCACTACACTTTCTCATGTGCCAGGAAGAAGTTTGGGCTGGGCCTAATCTGCCATCCCTACTTTTTTGCACACCACTTGCCCCTGTCCCTCTTTTAGCTCTAACTACAGTCTCTTTTTCATTTGGCTACAAAGTCTACAGTCTTCCTTCCTGAGCAACACTGTCACTGCCCTCTTTCCATTCCTTTCTCTTTTCTCTGTGAGCTTTTCTGTCACTAGGACTGCCCTTTCACTCCTTCCACTGAAACTGTTTGGTTTGTTCTGTTGACACCTCCACTCTGAGAAGTTAGAATATTTGCAAAGACTCGGTGACTGCAGAGCATCATAGCCCATGGTTAGGAGGTGCTATCAGTTGACATGCAGTCAACAAGGTTTCAGCCTTTTATGCAAAAACATCCAGTCTGCAAAAGATTTCAGGAAGTGTAATAATCATGTTTCTTAAATGAATGTCCCCCCGCCACTGTTTACAAATGACAAAGC
The DNA here is from genome assembly GCF_027244095.1 of Hemicordylus capensis. Lineage (NCBI taxonomy): Eukaryota > Metazoa > Chordata > Lepidosauria > Squamata > Cordylidae > Hemicordylus > Hemicordylus capensis. The sequence goes on along the minus strand of NC_069658.1, from coordinate 259,598,272 downwards.
TGTTTGAATGGACAATAATGGGAACTAGCTGACCCCACACAGAACATCTGTGCAGTTGTGTACTGAGCCTGTGACATCCCCCCGCAGCTCGCTCGCTCGCCCTCCCCCCGCAGCTCGCTCGCTCGCCCTCCCCCCGCAGCTCGCTCGCTCGCCCTCCCCCCGCAGCTCGCTTGCCCTCCCTCCCCCCGCAGCTCGCTCGCTCGCCCTCCCCCCGCAGCTCGCCCGCTCGCCCTCCCCCCGCAGCTCGCCCGCTTGCCCTCCCCCCGCACAGCTCGCCTGCTCGCCCTCCCTCCGCACAGCTCGCTCGCTTGCCCTTCCTCCCCGCACAGCTTGCTCGCTCTCCCTCTCCCCGCAGCTTGCTCACTCGCTCTCCCTCCCCCCGCAGCCTGCTCGCGCGCTCTCCCTCCCCCCACAGCTTGCTCGCTCTCTCTCCCTCCCCCCACAACTTGCTCACTCTCTCTCCCTCCCCCCGCAGCTCACTCGCTCGCTCGACCTCCCCCCAGGCCCATCCCTTGCCTGCCTGTCTCCCTCTGACAATGGCCTCGGTAGCCCCAAACAGCAGCAGTGGTTGCCTGGACCCTTCCTTGCTGCCAGTGCCGCCATGACCACTCATTCCCCTCAAGCTGCTGACAGGCTCAGGCCCGTCCCTTGCCCTCCCTTCTGTCTCTCTTCCCCCTCCCTTCTTTTTCTCTTTCTCTCTCCCCCACTTGCTCTTCTCCACTCTTTCTTCCCCCTCCCTTCATGTTTTTTCTCCCTCCCTCCCTGAGTTAACAGATTTTGTTCATTTACACAGCAGCATCCTCCTTCTCTTGAAGGGGCTCTTTCCTCCCTCAGGACCAGTCTTTTTGCAGACCCCTGCTTGCTATACTTTTATATCCAGAACATCCTCCATCCAGAACATCTTCCAACATCTTCCAACATTTCCAACAGCTGCATTCCAACTGACCTTAACCATCACAGGCCCCTCCTCCTTATCTGCACAGGGGATCCCCACTGCCCAATCACCATGGTGCTTCTGCTCTCACAGGCTCCTTCTCCCTATCTGCATATGGAATCCCCACTGCCCAATCAGGTGCTTCTGCTTGCAAACTCAGCCAATCGTCTCCATCCCACCATGTCGCCACTCATGGCCCATGTTGCTCCTTCTCCCTATCTGCATATGGAATCCCCACTGCCCAATCAGGTGCTTCTGCTTGCAAACTTTGCATATGGAATCCCCACTGCCCAATTGCCTCCTTCCTACCACGTTGTCACGCATGGCCCGTCTTGGAGAAATAATAATATAGATGGGGTGGAGGTGGTCAGGGCCGGACTGGGGGCACTGAGAAAGCGGTGGAATATATGTGGAGAGGGCACTGAGTTTTGAGTAGAATAGGTAATTAAGGGTGTGAGTTGGAGCGCAGGGGGCAGTGAGGGGTGCCATGCGGCTGGGGTGCACCGAGAAAGAGAATATGCCCTGTTGCTCTGTGGGCCAGTCCGAGCCTGGTGGTGGTACATGGGACTATTTTTATTGAGTAAACTGCCCCTTCATGTCCAAGGAAGGATGGAATGGAATCCCCATTAGCAGGACTGTTTAGCCAATTTGTTATTATAAAGACATTAAACCAATGTTTAATGTGTTAGAGATAGAGTTCCAGTGCATTGACCTTTTGCACCAACTATCCTAATGACCACTAAGGGCATTGGGAGCCGAGGTAATTAGTGAGGGTCTCCTTACCTGTCCCTGCTTTGCCTCTACTCTATGACCCCTGTCTTGACTCCTCAGGTACTTCCTGTAGTGAGTCAATCCTTTTCCTTTCCTCCTAGAGATAAGATGGAAACATCTCTCTCTCTCTCCCTACCTATTCATTGAGGCACTTCACATGAGCAGTGTGAATCACCATGTGGGTGTTTGCGGGGAGAGCAGGCTTGACCCACTCTCCCCACACACGAGCAGGTATCTTGTCCTGGGCAGCCAGACTGGCTGCCCACATGATTGGGGCAGTGGAGATTGGGGGCCTCCTGGCTCCCGGAAGTCCCAGCACGCCCTGCATGAGTGCACGGGATATTCTGGGGAGCCTTCCCGGTCAGGGGTCTACTTGTGAGTCCCCGTGGCACAGAGCTGTGCCTCAGCGGCACACGATCAGGGAAACGGGGTTATTGGAGCACACACTCTGCTAACCCTGTTTAGGGGGGGCAATTTAGCGGGCTTGCTGCTGGGACCATGTGGCTCCTGTTGAAGCAAATGACCTGCTGAAACCATGCTGGGCTCCCTTTGCCCGGTTTCGGCTGGTTGTGGCAATAGCCTTATTATGTAACTGATAGAAAGAATAGGTCTTCCTTTCCTTCTAGAGAGAAGATGGAAACATCTCTCTCTCTCCCTACCTATTCTATATATAGCTGATAAATAGGATAGGTCTTTCCTATCTCAATGTACTTCACCAATAAATCAATTTAGTTTAGACTCTACAGTGATCTCCATGCGTGTTACTTAAATAGCTGCAACAACTAAACTCTGCACTCTGTAACTGGGGTGGTAGCCTCCTTGGTGCTTTGCCAAATAATCACAAACCCCAGCATTATGTTGAACCATCAGTGGAATCCTCAGTGAGCTCCTAGAAGGAAAGGGTCCTAGAAGGAAAGCTGTCCGATTCGGTGCCTGAGTAGCCCAGATGCTTCTAGGATTACCTGTATTGCTCAGGCACCTAGGACAGCTAAAGCGGGTGTGTGTGTGTGTTTTTTTGTTTAGTTTTTTTAAAAACCAAACCTCAGCTGGCAGCACAGCTTCCTGGTTGAATGCTTCCTCCTGAAGAAGAGGCAGTCTGATCCCCTACCTCCACCCAGGTACAGGTAAAGGGCTGTGAAGGGGTTCTGACAGACATCAAGAGAGCTTTGGAATGATCACAGCTGGGAGCTTCTGACAGTTTCAGATGTCAGAGGCTCTCTGCTGTCGCTCCAGAACACTTTCCAATGAAGCCCAACAGAAGGCATGTTAGGCTTGACATGCCTGTCAGACCTGACACAATGAATAGCCCTAGTACTTTCACTTTGCCCCATTCTGAGCTTGATGGAGAAACAGAAATTCTGGAATTGGCTGTTGTCTACAGTAAGGTCATTCACATGACCTCTGTGGCTGGGGAGAATGCAGGAGGCTCCCCCCACATGACCCATGTTACTCCCAGGCTCTGCCATGCTTTGCTCCCACATAATCAGCACTTGGGAGCAAGGGGGAGGAATCTAGGCCACCAGGTATCCCACAATGCACAACTTGAGAACCAGGGTGCTTCCATGCTTCCAGGCTGCTCCTTTGCCCTGGCTCCCGCCCCCGCTCCTTCCCTATGAACTCTATGGGTTCAGGGAACCGCTTTGGGCAGTTCGGTTCCAATTCGAACTGAATTCAAACCGAACTGCTGGTCGCAAGCCACTTGATTAGAACCGAACAGCAGTTAGGTTCATGCATTAGAGCCAGCTTGGACCAGTTTGACCCAGTCCGACCCAGCTGAGCATGCTTGCAAAGGGGAATCCTTGCAAGCAAAGTGGGAACCCTATGGAGTTGAAAACGGCGGGTGGGAGGTTACCTTAAATGCCATGGCAGGCACTCCTCGGTGTGGCAGTGATAGTGGCAGGCCACAGGCACGCACACCCCCATCAGTGCAGGCTGGCAGGGGCCTAGTTTGGGCCTCTGTGCAAATGCAGAAGCCATTAGAGTATCCTCTGCACATGAATGGAGGCCATTTGCATCAAGGTTCTGCACACCCCATCTATGGGTAAGATGGCTGCTGGAAGCCTGCTCACCCACATTACTGGCCAGTGAGGTAGGAGGTGTGTGAACATCCTACGGATTGACTTTTAGCATGGGTTTCAAATCTGGCTACCCAATGGAGGAGCACAAGGATCGTTAGTGATCCCAGAGGTTTTTATTACAAACCCTACCCAGGCTAAGCACTGCCCTATCCGGGTGGGGCTGGTAGTGAGAACGACCTCAGAGGTAGTTAAATCTTTTGCAGGTCTTTTGCAAGAAGACATATCTGGTTGTGCTACATCTGAAAGATGTTTTCTGTCATGGCACAAAGAAATTACTTCATAATTTTGTGTCTCATCTGACAGCAACTGTGATACATTTTTAAGAGGGCCTCAATGACTACTTTGCCTTGTTCACACAGGAAGAACAACATCACTTCTGGGTTAGGCAGGGCTCTATTTTTGTTGCAAATGTTTCCATTGCAATAAGCAGGCCCAAGGGCTAAAATCAGAAAAGATTCCAGGAATAAGGCTCTCAGAATACAGCAACCTCTTTGTGGTCTCTTCTCAGTTAGCAAGAAGTAACTTCCTCTGTGTTTGGGTGCATTGCAATGCATTTACAGTCATAACTGCCCAGGGACCTTTTTGTATAGGGCGATATAGGGCAATAATAATAATAACTACTACTATGACTACAAACAGACAAACATCTGCCACACAATACACCAGATATAACTGTAGTTGAGAAGAAAGAAAAACAAGTTAAAATAATCGACATAGCAATACCAGGGGATAGCAAAATAGAAGAAAAAGAAATAGAAAAAAAAATCACAAAATACAAAGATCTACAAGCTGAAATTGAAAGGCTGTGGCAGAAGAAGACCAAATTAATCCCAGTAGTAACTGGTGCCTTAGGTGCAGTTCCAAAAGACCTTGAAGAGCACCTCAACACCGTAGGGGCCACAGAAATCACCATCAACCAATTACAAAAAGCAACTTTACTGGGAACAGCCTATATTCTGCTACGATATCTATAATAACAGCAACAACATTGATAATAAAATTCAGCCATCCCATGTCCTTGGATGTCTGGATAAAACAAACCAGTCAATAACACCTGTCTGACTGTGTAAATAAATAAATAAATAAATAAATAAAATAAAGGCTGCTGTTGGTGTCTGCCTTAGGTTTCTTTTTAGATTGTGAGCCCTTTGGGGACAAGGGACATCTTAATTATGTGTTATTTATTTATCTGTGTAAACTGCTTTGAAAATTTTGGTTGATGTGCGGTATATAAATATTTATTGTAGTAGTAGTAGTAATGAGGGACTTGAAACCAGTGCACATTTTACATTTACTACATTGCAGCTAATTCTGCAATAAACAGTCCTGTGATTTCTTGACTGCATGGACCAGTTTGTAGCACACACTATCATATTTAACTGGATTTTAAATAGTAGTAGATGTAAGTGGAAAACTGCAACAAAATGTTGCAGTGGGATGATTCAGGCATAACACAGAGCCAAATGGAATGGTTTATTTAATCAAAGTTTATCTAACACAACTATGTCAGTGCTCAGACAGTTGCAAAATCTTGATTTTCTTTTACTGTATCATGGTTCGTTTGGGTTATGCCCATCCAGTAGTGGCCAGTGCAGCAGAGATGGGGGGCAGTAAATAAGTCACAGGTCTGTCTCTTTCCCATTCTCCTCTTCCCGCACCACCTTGCCCTGCCTCACCTACCACTGCCTTAACGTCAAGCACACAGGGTGGTTATTAGTCCAGTTGGGGAACTGGCCGAAGAACCAGTGTGCACACCAACAGTTGACACCATGGTTTTTATTTTACAAATACATGAGTAGAGCATAACTACATGTAAACAGCAAGCACTCATATCAGGCAGCAGATTTTCTATGTTACCCCACATCAGATTTCCTCGTGGTGGCCTAAGAGCTCAGGGCACTTGAGGCAGGGCCCCTCACCTCTCCCTCCCTCTTGCACCCTCTTCCTCCTCCAATACCTAATTAAAAGCCTGGGTGAACAAATGTGTCTTGACTGCCTTTTTAAAAGTTGTAAGAGATGGGGAGGCTCTTATTTCAGCAGGAAGTGTGTTCTAAAGCCTCGGGGCAGCAATGGAGAAGGTCTGTCCCCGAGTAGCCACCAGAAGAGTTGATGGCAACTGCAGATGAACCTCTCCAGATGATCTCAATGAGCAGTGTGGTTCATAGCAAAGAAGGCATTGTCTTAAATACCCAGCGCCCAAGCTGTTTAGGGCTGTATAGGTTATAACCAAAACCTTGTACTTTGCCCGGAAACTTATTGGCAACCAGTGTAGATCTTTTAAGATAGGAGTGATATGGTCTCTCTGAGATGACTCAGAGACCAACCTGGCTGCTGGATTCTGCACTAACTGCAGTTTCCGGACTACATACAAAGGCAGCCCCACATAGAGCTCATTGCAGTAATCAGATCTGGAGGTTACCAGCAGATGTACTACTGTTCTGAGGTCATTTATCTCAAGAAACAGATGCAGCTGGCGTATCAGTGGAAGCTGATAAAAGGCACATCTGGCCACTGCTTCAACCTGGGACACCAGGGAGAGTTTTGTGTCCAAAAGCATCCCCAGATTGCATTCCCGTTCCCTCTGGGGAAGTGTGACTCCATCCAGAACTGGCAGATCAAAATCATCTCCTGAGTTCCGACCCCACACAAGAAGTACCTCCGTCTTATCTGGATTCAGCCTCAGCTTATTACCTCTCATCCACTCCATCACTGCCTCCAGGCAGGCATTTAGGGAGGTTATGCCTTCTCCTGGTGATGTTGACATGGAGAAAAAGGTTTGGGTGTCATCAGCATACTGATAAACACCCTGCACCAAATCTCCTGATGATCTCTCCCAGAGGTTTCATGTAGATGTTAAACAACATTGGAGACAATATGGAGTCTTGAGGGACACCATACCGAAGTCCTGTTTTTGAAGAACAACAGTCCCTGAGGGACACCATCTGGAATCTGCCAGAGAGGTAAGAGTGGAACCACTGCAAAGCACTGCCTCCCACCCCTAATCCCCTCAGACACTCCAGAAGGATACTATAATCAATAGTATCAATAGCCGCCAAGAGGTCCAAAAGAACCAACAGGGTCACATTTCCTCTGTCAATTCCCAATTGGAGATCATCCATCAGGCTGACCAAGGCAGTCTCCACCCCATAAAAAGGTAAAGTGTGCTGTCAAGTCAATTTCGACTCCTGACGCCCACAGAGCCCTGTGATTTTCCTCCTACGCAGTGTGAAATGATGCCTTTCAGCACCTTCCTATATTGCTGCTCCCCGATATAGGTGTTTCCCATAGTCTGGGAGACATACCAGCGGGGATTCGAACCGGCAATCTTCTGCTTGTTAGTCAAACATTTCCCCACTGCGTCACTTAAGGTGACACAAAAGCCTGTCTGAAACAGAACTATATAATCAGTTTCATCCAAGACTTCCTGAAGTTGGGAGGCCACCACCCTCTCAGTGACATTGCCCAACCATGGATGGTTGTAGACAGGCCTATAGTTGTTCAACTCTGAGGAATCCAAGGCAGGCTTCTTCAGAAGTGGTCTAATAATTGCATCCTTAAGGCAAGGTGGCATCCTGCCCTCCCTCAGAGAAGCATTTATGATCTCTACTAGGCCTTCTACAACAATCTCCCTGCCAGATAGTATTAGCCATGTCAGGTGAGGGTCAAGAGAACAGGTAGAAGGCCGCATCGCTCCAAGCAGCTTGTCCACATCCTCATGAGTCACAACCTGAAACTGATCCAGCCTAACCACATAAGAGTCGTCAATGGATACCTCTGATTCAGACACTACAGTAATTGTGGGGTCCAAATCCAAGTCAGCCTGAATATGAGATATTTTATCCACATAAAAATAATTAAACACGCCATAGTGGGTAATAGATGGTTCCAAATTCTAATTCAAGGGAGTAGGGGCACTCACTAGCCCTCTCACAGCCCTGAACTCCACTGGACGTGAACTTGCAGATGCAATACAGGCTGAAAAGAATTGCTTCTTTCCTGCCCGTATTGCCAGAGCATAGATCTTCACATGTGCTCTATGCTGTAATCTGTCCAATTTGAGTTGTCTTCCTCCACTTGTGCTCCAGTCGTCTACCTAGCCACTTCAGCCCCCAGAGTTCTTCCATATACCAAGGGGCCAATTTTGAAGCGGGTTGGGGAGGACGCTTAGGAGCTATCATGTCTACTGCCCTGGTGAGCTTGCTGTTCCGGTTCTCCACTAGGGCATCAACAGGATCACCAGCAGAGCCAACTCTAAATTCCTCCAAGGCTTCTTGAAACCCTATTGTATCCAATAACCTTCTCAGGTGGATCATTCTAATGGGCCATTCCCCCCTGAGAAGGTGGGGTGTGACTGTGAGTCCAACCTTAGCCAGATGGTGGTCTGTCCATGACAATAGGGAAATCACATGAGTCCCCACCCACGGAACACCACCCTGATCAGAGTGAAAGACCAGATCAAGCGTGTGACCTACAATGTGCGTTGGTCCCAAGATTGTTTGGGATAGGCCCATAGTTCTCATGGGCAAATATGAACTCCTGAGCCGCCCCAGACAAATTGGTCCCAAAGTGAACCTTGATGTCTGCCAGCAGCACAAGCCTGGGGGACTCCAATGCCAAACTCGAGACCAGGTCTGTCAACACAGTTAGGGACTCCATTAGGCAGCGGGCGATCAGTACACCAAGAGAAGTCCCAGTCTATACCTGGTCCCCAAACTTAGGTACACACATTCAATATGGTCAGACACTTCCATAGGGATTCTGGTCAGGGAAAGGTTATTCTTATAGACCACAGCCACTCCACATCCTCGTACCTGCTGCTGATAAACTTCTGATAGCCATACATTGGGATTTTGATGCTTGTTGGCTTTCCTGAAGATTTACAGAAGCAACTTAGATACATGGGAAGCTGCTTTATACTGAGTCAGACACTCCATCTAGCTTGGCATTGCCTACTCTGATGGGCAGCGGCTCTCACTGACTTATATTCTATTAATTTTTTTTAAAAAAATTACCTGTAGCCCCTTCAGGGGGCTTCCAAAAGGCCGCAGGGGGGTCTGCAAAGGTTCCCCCTTCCCCCGCCAGCCTCTTAGTTTACTGCTGCAGCCTGTCCCCGGCTGATTTTCAGGCCTGTTTGGGCCTGCAAAGATCAGCACAGTGGCCATTTTGGAGGCAGCCATGCATACTCAAATGGCCTCTGCAAGACCTGGAAAGGCCTAGGGCCTCGGAGGGACCATTTGAACATGTGTGGCAGCCATTTAAATTTTTTTTAAAAATGTCCACCAAAAACAAAATAGCCATCACACATGCTCAAATGGTCCCTGCAAGGCCCTAGGCCTTGCCAGGCCTCAAAGAGGCCATTTGAGCATGCATGGTGGCCTCAAAAATGGTTGCCGTGCCAATGTTTTCAGGCCTGAATGGGCCCAAAAATCAGCCCAGGATGGCTGCAGTGGTAAATTAAGAGGCCGGTGGGGGATTGGGGACCTTTGCAGACCCCCATGCAGCCTTTAGGAACCCCCTCAAAGGGGCTACAGGTAAAAAAAAAGTTTTTTGCAGCATGGCACTGGCTCCCCCCCTTCAAGTGGCACCCGGGGCACATGCCCTGCCTGCCCCACTCTAGATACGCCCCTGCTCTCTCTTTCTCTTCTCCCACAAGTGTTGTAAACCTGTCAGGTGAATCAAGAGCTATATATCAGCAGACAGAGCATGCAGCAGGCAAAGGGTCAAAAGGAAAATGTCAGAGCCAAACAGTAAGCAATGTCCAAACCACAGCCAGTCTGAGTCATTATAATATCCAGTCAGTCAAACCACGTCCAAGTGGAATCCCACAAACAGAGCCCAAACGGTCCGGAGTTAGCAAGTGTAAAGTGATGCACATTGGGACGAAAAACCCCAACTTCAAGTATATGCTGATGGGATCTGAGCTGACCAGGAAAGGGATCTTGGGGTTGTGGTTGACAGCTCGTTGAAAGTGTCTATTCAATGTGCAGCAGCTGTGAAAAAGGCAAATTCCATGCTAGGGATCATTAGGAAGGGGATTGAAAATAAAACGGCTAACATTATAATGCCCTTATACAAAACTATGGTGCGACCACACTTGGAGTACTGCGTACAATTCTGGTCACCACATCTTAAAAAGGACATTGTTGAACTGGAGAAGGTACAGAAGAGGGCAACCAAGATGATCAGGGGCCTAGAGCACCTTTCTTACGAGGCAAGACTACAACACCTGGGGCTTTTTAGTTTAGAAAAAAGATGACTGCGGGGAGACATGATGGAGGTCTATAAAATCATGCATGGCATGGAGAAAGTGGAGAGAGAGAGATTCTTTTCCCTCTCACACAACACTAGAACCAGGGGTCACTCCATGAAATTGATTGCCAGGAGGTCTAGGACCAACAAATGGAAGTACTTTTTCACACAACGCGTGATCCACTTGTGGAACTCTCTGCCACAGGATGTGGTGATGGCCAACAACCTGGATGGCTTTAAGAGGGGTTTGGATGACTTCATGGATGAGAGGTCTATCAATGGCTACTAGTCAGAGGGCTGTGGGCCACCTCCAGCCTCAAGGGTGTGCCTCTGAGTACCAGTTGCAGGGGAGTAATGGCAGGAGAGAGGGCATGCCCTCAACTCCTGCCTGTGGCTTCCAGCGGCATCTGGTGGGCCACTGTGCGAAACAGGATGCTGGACTAGATGGGCCTTGAGCCTGATCCAGCAGGGCTGTTCTTATGTTCTTATGGAGTCAAAGCACAGTCAAACAAGCAGGAACACAGCTGGGTCGCTCACCAAAGCATGACGTTGCTACTAGCAACATGACTGTGGTGAAGCCATCTTAAATAGGCTGAAGCCATGTGCTATCAATCATGGGTCCCTGACTTAGCAGCTTTCCTTATCTCCTCCTGTCTCTGACTGATGCCTCCCAGCAGCTGAGATCGGCTGCGCCTCTTCCACAGGAGCTGTCGTACTAGGCTCTGTTTCTTTCGTGAGTTGGTCCTGCTTGCCTTTGCAACTTCTTGCCTTTGAGGCACTCCCTCCTCCACTGTCACACTGCCTGCCTCCTCCTCATCCTCAGAGTCCAACAGCATGCCCATGACACTGAGGCAGAAAGGCAGAATGATGGCTGCTGCCTCTTTAAATCTAATTGAAAATCCCTCCTTGAACTCCCCCCCCACCCTTGCCCCTTCTTCAACCCTTCCCCTAGCCAATGTGGGGTCAGTCAGAAGTGGCAAGAGCCAAAAGAGCCAATCTGGAACCAGGAGGGAATCATCAGCAGATCAGCCAATGCTTGCGTTCACTGATCTGAATCTTGGAAGGGCAGGAAATTAAAATAGACATCAAACACAAAATGGAGACTACATGGATTTCACCATAAACTAGAGGTCCGAAACAACAAAACCTTTGGCTCTGAAATTCGGGCAATTTGTTTTGGAACTGACTCTTTCGGGACTTGCAGATGGGTGATTTGTTTTGTACACAAATCGCCTGAAACAGGAAGATTTGAATACAGATGATTCTGTACCTGAAACATTTCGCACATCCCTAAATCTTCAGGTATTTCAGCAGTTCTGTCTATCTGTGAAGAGGGATGCCAGAACGAGGGCCCAACAATCAACATTGGTCTTTATTAGCTCAACAGGTATGTTGTCACATTCCAGGGTCTTGCCCAATTTCAGTTTGGTTATTAGTCCAGTGACCTCCTGAATGAAGATAGCTGGCCAGTCAGGCAGGATCAATTTACTAAAGTCTAAAGACTCTGCAATCCTAGTCTGGCTCCCATAAAAGTTTTTTAAATCCTCTTCCCTGTTTGAGCATTCAGCAGTCAGTTGCCAGAAGGTGAAAATGACATCACTGAGGTGTTGCCATGTGTCACTCACTACAACTGTACCAAACTTGGTTCAAATCATTAGGTGGTACATAAGGTGGTACTCTGACATCTCAAATGTTCACATGTCCATCATCTTGAATTGGGATGGATGAGATCATTAGAAACTACACCATCGAGGTGTACCTATGTGTCATTCACTACAACTGTACCAAATTTGTTCAAATCAGTTAGACATTCCATAAGTTAGCCCCCTTAAGTTTCAAACATTCATGCATCTGCCATCTTGAATTGGGGTGGATGGCATCACCACAAACTATGCCATTGAGGCATCCCTATGTGTCCCTACAGCTGTAGCAAATTCGGTTCATCATGGTGAAGGCATTGCAAAATTGATGGGGAAGGGTCACATGGACACACACACAGAGAGAGAGAGAATTCCAGATGATCTCATAAGCTTTCTTTCTTAAGGAAAGTAGGCTAACAAGTTTTTCTGATGAGAACTAAACTACCTACTTTCCTTTCACGATAATCCTAATAGATAATTACCATCATCAAAAGTTAGCCCACTTCAGCCTTAAACATTTACAAATCTGCCATCTTGAATAGGGTTGGATGATATAATCACAAACTACACTGTTGAGGTTTGTCACTCACTACAAGTGTATCAAATTTATTTCAAATCAATTAGATGGTCCACAAGTTATCCCACTTGTGCCTCAAATGTTCATGCATCTTGTATAGTGCTGGATGACATAATCACAAACTATGCCATTGAGGCACCCCTATGTGTCCCTATAGCTGTAACAAACTTGGTTGAAATCGTTAGGTAATTCAAGTTAGCCTACTTGTGCCTCAAATGCGTATTTTATTTATTTATTTATTTATCAAATTTGTAAACCGCCCCCAAACTTTCATCTCTGGGAGGTTAACAATAGCATAAAACCAGTTAAAAACATATACAAAAAAACTTAAAAACAATTTAGCAATTTAAAAATAAACCAGAGATTAAAACCCGTTTTTTTTAGGAAGCTGAGAAAGCTTGGGCAAAAAGCTGAGTTTTAAGGTGTTTTTTGAAAATTGTCAGAGATGGGGAGGATTGTATCTCAGCATGGAGCACACTCCACAATCTCAGGGCAGCAACCGAGAAGGCCTGTCTCTATGTAGCTACCAAATGAGTTTGCGGTAAATGGAGATGGACCTCCTCAGTTGACCTCAATGGGCGGTCGGGCTCGTAGTGAAGAAGACAATCTCTTAAATACCCATGGCCTAAGCCATTTAGGGCTTTATAAGTTATAACTAGCACTTTGTATTTTGTCCGGAAACCTATTGGCAGCCTATACATCAGCCATCTTGAATTGTGGTGGATGGCATCATTATAAACTATGCCACTGAGGTGTCCCTACAACTCTACCCAATTTGGTTCATGTTGGCCCAGGCATTGTGAAGTTAATCTGGGTGGGGGGGAGGGAGGGAGGACAAACACATGGACACAGAGACACCGACACACACAGAATGCCAGGTGATGTCATAAGTTTACTTTCCTTAAGGAAAGTAGGCTAAAAATACATAGAATCCAGTCATCTTGGGCTACATTGTGAGAACTCTAAGCCCACTTCAGAATTCTAAGCCCACCCAGTCTGGAAATGTAAAAGGTTGGGGGAAAGGAGGGGCGTGCTGCATATATTTAGTCTACTGTCCTTAAGAAAAGTGTGCTTATGAACTCACCCCACATTCTGTGTGTGTGTCTGTGTGCCACCCCATAAACTCTGTCACATCAATGCTCTGCCTGATAGGAGGGGCTGGTGAGAGAGTTTGAAATGATTTATCATCAGCCTCTTCCCCCACCGCCCCTCCCCCCACCCATTCAGAGATATCTGAGTGCAGACGGGGGAAACTCAGTTTCATTTTCAGGCAAAGTGAGAGAGAGCGAGAAACCCACAGAGCCAGGGGCGTATCTAGGAAAAATAGGGCCTAGGGCAAGCATTGAAATTGCGCCCCCTGTCCAAACATCTGACACCCATCTTTCAGATAACTTTACCATAGTATCAGCGGAAAAATACAAGTCTGAAGGTCACATACAAGTCACATATCTGAATATGTGTACAGTGACTTATATTATATATTTGTTTAAAAAATAATTACCTGTAGCCCCTTTGGGGGGCTTCCAAAAGGCTGTGGGGGGTCTGCAAAGGTTCCCCCTCCCCCCCCCCCCGCTGGCCTCTAGGGCCTCACAGGGACCATTTAAGCATGTGCAGTGGCTATTTTTTAAAATAATTTTTCCCCAAAAAATTGCAGCTGAAAACAAAATGGCCACCATGAATGCTCAAATGGCCTCTGTGAGGCCTGGTATGGCCTAGGGCATCACAGAGGCCATTTGAGCATGCGCGGTGGCCATTTTGTTTTCGGCAGCCTTTTTTTTAAAAAATTAATTTTAAGAAATGGCGTCCCCCCCCCTTCAAGTGGTGTCCGGGGCACATGCCCTGCCTGCCCCACCCTATATAGGCCCCCGCACAGAGCTTTGGTTGGTCTTGTGGCAAGCATGAATTGTCCATGTCTTGCTAACCATGTCTGCCTTGGTATGTATTTGAATGGGAGGCTACATGTGAGCACTATAAGATATTCCACTGAGGTGGATGAGGCCGCTATGGAAAGAGCATCTTAAAGGGAGAAGATAATCGCCTAAAGCATCTGGTACTTCCAGCCACTTCCGGTCCAAGGAGGCACTGGGGTGGCAAGGAGATAAGCTGCTGCCCTGCCAGACTGTTTTAGAAGGCAGGGCCAGTGGGGAAAATGTAGCGGGAGGAGTAAGAGCACCATCCCCCATCCTTAAGGATATCCCCACCACCACCTTTGAACCAGCTGAACCTCTGGACATTCGAACTGGTTTGGAGGCCAGGAAAAGGGCCTCTGAACCAGTTTGTGCACATCCCTATCCAGGGGTGGGAGTGGAGTACACATAGCCTCGCAACATCTTCTATCACCTCACACTCCACCTAACACCATCTTCTGTCACCTCGCACCGGCCTCACACCATGTTCTGTCACCTCGTGCCACCTTCTGTTGCTTCGCGGAACCTTCTGTCGTCCTCTTTTCTCTAACTGGCTAGGAGGCATGCTGAGACGGGAGTTGGCATTACATTTCCTCCTGCATTTTCTTGAGTGGAGGGAGTAGATACTACTGCATACCTCCATGTCTGCAAATACTTTTAAAAAGATAACAATTATTGGCATCAGATACTGTAGTTATGTCCCTGTGTTGCAAGGCAACCAGGCATGCTCAGACAGTAGTTTGGGTTCCTGAGTTGGCATTACTTTTTTGTATTTTGTAGGGAGTATTTGCACACATACAGCAGTGCATACTCCTGCATGTCTGCAAATACTCAAATAAATAAATAAAAATAAAAATAAATGATTGTTGACATCAAATTTTTATGACACCTGGGTACCACACATGCACAAATTAGATGGGGTAACAATGAGGGAGTGATGTGTAGGTAATGGGATGTAAAACTGGGTGGGGGATTCTGGAAAGGATGGATAGCTGTGGCTGGGAGGAGGAGGAGGTGGGGAGAAGATGGGAAGATGAAACCCATTTTTTTCTTATAAAAGCCCCCTGTTCAGACAAGACAAAGGGTGGGGGAAATCAGCCAATGTGCATAGCCCATAACTGAATTTGCCACAGTTCATCACAGAATAAACCTTTCCATCTTGGAAAACTTCTAAATTACTCAGTATTAATACCCAGAAGTTACTTTAAAAGACTACTTAATTTCAATAGGATGAATCAGGAGTAAGTTAGTCTGTATGCCAGCCATTAAATTTAATACATGTCTCAAATCTTTAATGCATGTCTCCCTCCTCTCCCTCTCCCCTCCCCCTTCCACCTCTCTCTCTCACACACACATGTGCACATGCACACATACACAGTTCAAATGCTCTGTGACCAAATAGGCTGCACTTAGCCATGCCACTCATTTCAGCACCCAACTATCCAAAAATTGAGCTTGATCATTTCATGCTCCATCTACTGTATTAATATCCCACCGACGCCTGGAAAATATCTCAGGGAGGTTCCAAGACCATTTTGTAGCTTTTCAGGGCTGGTTGGGGTTAGGGTGCTACATGCTAGAAAAAGCACTAAGACTTGAACCTGTCTAGACATGCTTGACCAATTAACCCTTAGTGGCCAGAGGCTGGTTGTGGCTACTCAGCAGTCAGAGAAAGGCTCTTATGCTTGCTCAGAGCCAGAGGTACTTGTTTTTGCTTGTTTTTCCGGTCTCAGCCCTTGTAAACACAACAGGTTCCCAATGCTCAAAAGTGACTCAATCTATGTCTGGCTAAAATTTTAAACAAGTATGAGGAGTCCAATCAGGATACATGTGCCATTCTCTCCTAGCCCACAACATGCTACCAACCTATGTCCTCCGGAGTCCGCTGCTTTGCTTTACTGCTTGGTCGCTCAGGAAAGAGTGTACAGAACCCGTGTCCGTTTAACTTGTAAAAACCTCCCACTGAAGTTTCCTGTCAAGATACTACTTTTCTGGTTGTTTCTTCTAAACAATAGTTTCTGTTCTGCTCTCAGAGAACTAGTTTCTCTTTTAAACAGCAAAAAGGTTTTTGAATAGCTGCTTAGAAATCCCTCTGATTCAAAGTAATATGGAGGAGTTCTGAGCCACACTGCAAACTTCACCATGAGGATTTCCCGGTTCTTGTCACGCTAATGGCCAGTGTGCGGTCACACAAATGGCTGGTGTGCATGCATGGTGGCCCAAAAGATGGCTGCTGCACATGCAAAGGGCCAAAACAGCCCTGAAATGGTCCAAACCAGCCCAGGGAGACTCGGAAGGAGGCTGGTGGGGGGAGGGGGAGCCACTGGAGGACCCACCCTGTGGCTGCTGCAGCACTCCCTGAGGCCACCGCAGCCTTCAGCAGCAGCAAGGCCTTACTTTTAAACATTTATTCTAAATCACCCTCGAACCGGACCTGAACCCCATCACCCTCGAACCGAATTTGGACTGAACCGGGCCCGGCTCGAGTGTGCACAAAACCAAACTGGACCCAGTTCAGCTCAAGTCCAGTTTGATTTGAGCCAAACTGGGTTTTCTGGTTTTGTGCACATCCCTACACTAGATACCTTTAGATCAGATGCAGAAGGGCTTTTCTCAATCATTAGTGTGCAAGTGTATTGCTGGGCTGTTTGCATACAACAGCATGCCCAGCTGAGAGCTGGTGCAGTAAAACATCAGCTTCCTAACCTGATGGATTTTCTTACAGCCAAGCAGAGAAAATCCTTTCCCAATCAGGAATGCCAACTATAGCTGACTCCCTCACTGTATGTTTTGAAATGTGGGGCATGGCAGCATTTTGCATCTCACCTCAGGTGCTGCAAAACCTTGCGGTGCCCTGAGTAGAAGTGAAGGATGCACCACAAACCACAATACCACCACACCCACAGGCTGTTTTGAAGCATACACTCATGCGACTGCTTTTAAAACAAGGCATACAAGAGAGAGGAAACCACCAAAGCGTGCTTTAAGAACAAAGAAACAAGATTACCCCATCTGCTGCAGCTGGTTTTTTAAAAAGAAACAAACAAACTGAGGAAAGCCAGAACAAGCCTGAACTAGCCATGGCAATAATAAGAGAACAACTTATTTTAAAGCAGGGCCTAGGTTTTTTGGCACCCTAGGTGAAGTATTACTTTGGTGACCCCCTCCCATTCAGTACAGAGAAGAATAGGGAATCTAAAATGTACATTAAAAATCAATTAAAATGAAAATAATAATAATAATAAATAATTAGCAATTGCACATATGCCAAATACGATGCCACAATACCCATGCTTAGCATTTAATGTTTAACTAACATACACACAGCATGTGCAGTATGTGCACATTACAAAAGAAATAAATGATTGTTAATTATTACATCGATACTGGCATTTATGTAGCACATGTCAGGTGATCAGAAGTGCTTCACATAGAAGCCCTCTTCATACATTAGGAGGGCAAGTAGTGTTTGCGATTACTGCAGTCAGAGTAGTAATAGGCCTAGGCCTTGGGGTACATGAGACAATCCTCAAGTATCTTAAAACACGTATCAAGTATCTTAAAACAAATAATTATATATCACTTTTCAACAAAAGTTCTCAAAGCAGCAGACACAGAAAAATAAAAATACATAAAATGACGGCTCCCTGTCCCAAAAGGGCTCACAATCTGAAAAGAAGCATAAGGTAGACACCAGCAACAACCATGTTGTACCGTCTGTTTGCACCTTCTAGCCTAGTGATCACTAAGGAGTAGTGAGGAAAGGTCTTCCCCTCCCCCCCCGTTGTCTCTCCCTCTGCTCTGGCTTTCTCTGATTGGAAGGCTGGTACTCTCAGGGACCTCATACTTCCTCCTCCTTGCTCCATGCTCTGCCTGCATTCTCCATTAGCCATGTGACTTCCTTCTCTCCCTCTCTGCTCTGCACTATGAAGATAGAAAGCTCAGAGACACAGGCTTTTCCATCCAAGTATGTAACTTCCCCAATAAACCTTAAGCATCTGTAGCAAGATACTCTTTAATGGGCGTTGCTCCTCTCACACATGCTTGCTCTGCTAGAACTGTGGTGAACGAAACATCTTCCTTCCAATAGCTCCTGCTGCTGCTCCTGCTGCCTGCCACCACTTGTGGTGCCTTGCTGCTCCAGTCACCTGCTGCAGGTGGCCAGCCAGCTTGAGGGCTGGTAAGAAGCTGGGAGGCCCTGTTTCTCTCTTCAGGGAGAAGTGGATCCTTCCAGGTTCTTAGTGGCCTGAGAACCAGCTGGGAATGGAGGGCTGACATGTGCTCTCTATTCCTAGCTAGCTTGTGGGCTGGTAAGGAGCTATACGTGGCAGGCGGCAGAAACAGTTGCAGTGGCAAGGTGCTGCAAGCAGCAGCAGGTGGCAGGAGTGGCAGAGGCAGGAAGGCCCTGAAACTGGTGGCAGGGAGTGGCAGGGGGAGGGGTCAGGACAATGAGTGGGCTCCCCAGACCCCAGGCAGTTTGCGTACTTAGAACGTGTTCAAACATTTATCGCTCTGCCCATGGAGTTGCTTCATAATTCAGTCAGCAAGGCTTGAGTGCTGAAGAGAATTAGAGTAAATTTCAATACTTCCTTGAAGAAAGCCCTGACGGCTGCCCTGTCATGTGATGTGCTGAAGAAAAGGAGGATTACAAATGTCTCTTCCCTTCAATGGCAGCTGGTGCTGGTGCCAGAGGTGCTCTTACCCTTGGACCTCGTCCGGGCTAAAGTCCAAGGCCTCCACACCCCCTGGGGTGTGGAAATCCTCTTTCGTCTGTCCTGAGTGGTGTGGCCATAGTGCCACTGCCCCATGCTGCACCAGGCGGCCGGCTGTGACCTCTGCTGTAGAGACAGAGAGGGTGGGGGTGGGGAAATAAATATATGGGATGGGAATATGCCAAGTTGTGTGTTGAAATGTTTCGGCTAATGCATATTTGCATAAATATACCTGTTTTATATTCTTACATTCTTGTGAATTCAGTTGCTGTTTGTGCCCTCTCAAGAACCCACATGTTAAAAATACTGTGTGTCATGGGCTCTGTGTGTGTGTGTAGGGGGATGATGCTTAACTTGTAGCGAGGAGGGGTGGGGTGGGGTCCAAAGACCTTTAAGTCCAGGCTCCAAAACTACGTAGGTGCACCTCTGTATCCATTAATTTCTATTGTGTGGTAAAATTGGATCAGTTTCAGTTTGTGACTCCTGAGGACGTGAACAAGCTGCTTGGAATTGTGTGTCCGACCATCTGTTCTCTTGATCCTTGTCCGACATGGCTTATATTATCAGGCAGGGAGATGGTTGGAGAGGGCCTGGTTGAGATAATAAATGCTTCTCTGAGGGAAGGCTTAAAGGAGGTAATTATTAGACTTTTAAAGACTCCTACACTTGTTCTTTAGAGTTAGGCAATTAAAGGCCTGTCTCCAATATCCTGTGGTTGGCCAAGGTGATTGAGAAGGTGGTGGTCTCTCAATTCCAGGCAGTCTTGGATGAAACAGATTATCTAGACCAGGCCTGCTCAACTTCGGCCATCCTGCAGATGTTGGCCTACAATTCCCATAATTCCTGGCTATTGGCTGCTGTGGCTGAGAATTATGGGAGTTGTAGTCCAAAAACAGCTGGGGGGCCTAAGTTGAGCAGGCCTGATCTAGACACATTTCAAACTGGCTTTCAGGCAGGTTATGGGGTGGAGACTGTCTTGGTCAGCCCGATGGATGATCTCCAAAAGGGAATTGACAGAAGGAGTATTCATCCTTTTATATCTCTCATTGGCCTTTGATACCATCAACCATGGTATCCTTCTGGATTGCCTGGGGGGACTGGACGTAGAGGGCACTGATTTGCAGTGTTTCCGCTCATACCTCTCGGGCAGATTTCAGAAGGTGTTACTTGGAGACAGCTGCTCTATGAAGTGAGAGTTTTTGTGTGGTGTCCCTCAGGGCTCCATTCTGTCTCCTATGCTTTTTAACTAGGGATGTGCACGGACCGCAGAGGCATGGTCTGACGCCAGGGGTGGTGGTGGCTTTTTAAGGGTGGGGGGTTTGTACTTACTGTACCTGCCACTTTCCCCCTTCCGGCGCTCCAGTTTTTAGTCCAAATTTCGGGGTGGCAGCATTCCTTCCTGCCGCCCCCACCCCCTTGTTGACAGTAAAAGCGGAAGTAACTTCCACGCATGTGCCCACCGCTGACACGCGCACGGCTGCTGCTGACGTGCGCGTGTGCACCGTGTGATGTGTGCGGTGCACGTGCATCAGCGGCGGGTGCATGCACGGAAGTTACTTCCGCTTTTACAACAAGGGGGCAGAGGCGGCAGGGAGGAACACTGCCGCCCTGAAATTTGGACTAAAAACTGGAGAGCCGGAGGGGGAAAAGTGGTGGGAGGAGCAAGTACAACCCACCCGCCCTTAACAAGCCACCCCCCCCGGCGTTGGACTGCCAGACCGGGCCACTTGCAAACCGGTTCACAAGCCTCCAACATGGCCTGCGGACTGGTTCATGCACATCCCTATTTTTAACATCTACCTGAAACTGCTGGGAATGATCATCAGGGGATTTGGTACAGAACGTTATCAGTATGCTGATGACACCCAAATCTATTTCTCTGTGTCCACCCTAACCCTTCGTAACAACTTCATCAATAGAAGGCAGAACTTGCCTAAATGCCTGCCTGGAGGCAGTAATGGGCTGGATGAGGGATAACAAACGGAGACTGAATCCAAACAAGATGGAGGTGCTCACTATAGGAAGCCACAGTTTGGGATTGATCTGCCTGTTCTGGATGGAATTTTACTCCCGCAGAAGGAACACAGATTGGGAGTACTTCTGGACCCATCTCTCTCTCTGATACCTCAGGTGGAGGCAGTGTCCAGGAATGCTTTCTATCAGCTTTGACTGGTTCTCCAACTGCACCCTTTCCTGGAAGTAAGTAGCCTTAAGGCAGTGGTGCACATGCTGGTAACTTCCAGGCTTGACTATTGCAATGTACTCTATGTGGGGCTGCCTTTGTACATAGTCCAGAAGCTACAATTGGTATAGAATGCTGCTGCCAGATTGGTCTCCGGGACGTCCTGAAGAGACCATATTACTCTGGTTCTGAAAAATCTACACTGCCTACCAATAGACTTCTGGGAAAAATACAAAGTGCTGGTTATTACCTATAAAGCCCCCCAACGGCTTGGGCCCACAGTATTTAAGAGAACACCTTCTTTATTATGAACCCCGCTGCCTATTATTGATCATCAGAGGAGGTTCATCTGAGGGTGCTGCCAGCTCGTCTGATGACTCAAAGGCGAGCCTTCTCTATAGTAGTTCCAGTACTGTGGAATGCACTTCCTACTGAGATTAGAGCTGCTCCATCCCTGTAGCCTTTTAGGAGCCACACTAAGGACACATCTCTTCAGCCAAGCTTTTTGGTTAGTCGGTAGTTTTCTTTGGTAGTGGGTGGTATACAGATGTGTTAAATAAATATGTCTTCTGTGGCCTGGGGGCTTTTGCCTAGCTTTGGCTGGTGGGCTGGTTGCAGCCATTGCTGTGGTCAGTCCTGGGTGCAGTTATGTATGTCCTCATTACATCTGATTGGATTACTACAACACACTCTACATGGAGCTGCCCTTGAAGACCCTTCAGAAACTTCAGTTGGTTCAGAATGTGGTAACGAGGATCTTGACTAATACCCTTGGAGCATATTCTCTTTTGCTCCAGCTAGACTGGTTACATCCAGGCACAGTTATCTGCAGTGGCCAATCCTTAACTTGTCTTTTTAATTTCCATAAGACTACTTAGAGTAATTTTCCTCATTCTATCAGTCATTTAGATTAAGTAGTCCTTTAGAGAAATTCCTGAGTAGTTTTTCTGGATGTCAGCCAGTGACTTTTGTGACAGGACATACCACAAGCCTCATCTATTTTTCATAGTTATTAGCAGTGTGAGATTTATTTATTTTTATTTAAGAAAATGAAATTAGTTCATGTCAGAACTTTACAAAAACTTCTGAAACTGAAGACCCTCCTGGGACCATCTTTCCACCCCCACTTAGAGGGAAAAGGATATTCCTTTGGTTTTATATTTTTTTGTTCTTCTCCATAGCAGGAACAGGTGCTATGAGCATGGGGGTGACCAGAATCTGGGGTTCCTAATAACTGGCACACCTCACTTCTGGGTAGCGTCAATTTCTCCTTTTTTCTGGGTAGCTGTAATTTCTCAAGCATCACTAGATGGCAGCAACATGCTATTTGGCCATGATTTCAGTTAAAAACTCGTAAAGTAAAGTAAAGTAAAGTAAAGTAAAGTAAAGTAAAGTTGTGCTGACCTTCCGCTGAGTTTGTGGGGCAAGATAAATGTTATGAAGATGAATGTTATGACCAGACTTCCTTAAGAGGGCTTCCACTGCTTATCCCTCAAAGATACTTCAGAGAAATCAACAGAGCTGTGAGGAGGCTTCTCTGGGGAAATAGCAGGCCTGGGATTGCTTATCATAAACTCCAGCTAGCTGCAGACAAAGGGGGCTTCAACCCAGTGTATCGTAGATGGTATCATAACACGTTTTTAATTGCAGAAGCTAAACATTGGCAAACTAGCATGGAAGGGGAAAGGCCAGAATGGGCTCAAGTGGAGCTAGTGGAACTGAAACCCTTAGAGGGCTGGGAAACACTGGGCTCCAGATGTCTCAAACACCCCCACTACCAATCTCCTACAATACTAGCAGCCCAACGTGCCTGGAAGGAACTGGCAAGACAACTAAACTTTGATCCCTATGCCGACATGGATATGGCATTGTGGGGAAACCCACACATATTGATAGGCAAACAGCCAATTTTATGGAAACACTGGGTGGAAAAAGGAATCAGCCAGTTATCACAGCTGATGAATGAAGATGATAACTACAAACCCTTCACACTCTTACAAGAGGAGTCCCATTTGCCACCGGCAAGTGCCGGGCAGTATATGCAACTGAAACATAGCATCTCTGCTCAATTCGGTCCAGATGCCCTGGCGGCCCCAGTGATTCCAGCTATACTAGTACATGCCATTAAGACGTCCTCTCTCCCAAAACTAAATAAATACCTATATGCCTGTGAGCATGGAGACATGGACCCTGGATTAGATGTAATTAAGGACAAATGGAACCTGGAACTTACAGACAAAGCGTCACCAGCACAATGGCAAGATATTTTAGGTAGTGTTATATGCAGCTCAATGGATCTTATATTGCCCCTAATCCAACAGAAGATTATTTTCAGGGCCTAATGGACCCCTCTACATCTTAAGCAATTAAAAATGTCCTCAAATAGCAACTGTTGGAGATGCAGTAATCCGCATGCCAATTTAACACATGTGTTCTGGGACTGTCCCATAGTGCAAGGCTTCTGGAGGGCGGTTACTATGCAAATTAACTTAGTGACGGATTCATCTCTTGCACTGAAGGATCTGCATGTAGTGTTGGGGTTTATCCCATCCAGCTGGGGACTAAAATCCAGTTCTAAACAATGGCTATGGTGGAGCCTGATGGTGGCCAAGAGGTTAATACTGAGGCAGTGGAAATCTCCCAACCCCCCTAGGAGTGAGGGTTGGGTGCAGGACCTGCTTGAGCTAGCGGCACATGAAAAATGGGCCCACTTAAAAGTAAATAAATTGGATAAATGGTCAGAAATCTGGGACAACTTCCTTGAACTATTCTTAGAATAGAAACCCTTCTGATCTACCGACACCTACTAGTGCAATGGTGAGTATCCCTTCCCCTCTTCCCTCCTTCCCCTTCTGCTTTCTTCCTCCTTCTTTCTCTTTCCATCTCTCCTTTCTTTTCTCATCTCCCCCCAGCCAGTGCTGAAAGGGGAAGGGAAGGTTGGGCTTGCGGGTGGGGTGGGGGTGGGAACTGGGAAAGACGTTGTAAAATACAAAATGTCAAAAAAACAGTAAATAGAATGAAATGGACAGATTTTTTAAAAAAGCAAAGTTGTGCTGTCGAGTAGGTGTTGACTCCTGGCGACTACAGAGCCATGTGGTTTTATTTGGCAGACTACAGGAGGGGTTCACCATTGCCATCTCACACGCAGAATGAGATGGTGACTTTCAGGAACGTAGGTACATAGGAAGCTGCCATATACTGAGTCAGACCATTGGTCTATCTAGCTCAGTATTGTCTTCACAGACTGGCAGCGGCTTCTCCAAGGTTGCAGGCAGGAGTCTCTCCCAGCCCTATCTTGGAGATGCCAGGGAGGGAACTTGAAACCTTCTGCTCTTCCCAGAGAGGCTCCATCCTCTGAGGGGAATATCTTACAGTGCTCACACTTCTAGTCTCCCATTGAGATGCAACCAGGGCAGACCCTGCTTAGCTAAGGGGTCAAGTCATGCTTTCTACCACAAGACCAACTCTCCTCTTCAGCATCTTCCTATATCTCTGCTGCCTGATATAGTCTGGGAAACATACCAGCGGTAATTCGAACCAGCAACCTCTTGCTCCCTAGGCAAGCTACTTCCCTGTTGCGCCATTAGGTGGCTCAAAGACTTTGTATAGTGTGCTATATTAAAATGCAAAATTTCTGTGAGATTGGATATATACTATACTATACTATACTATACTATACTATACTATACTATACTATACTATACTATACTATACTATACTATACTAACCAAATGTGCTACAGCTGTAGGGACACATAGGGATGCCCCAATGGCATAGTCCGTGATAATGTCATCCTCCCCAATGCAAGATGGTGGATGCATGCATGTTTGAGGCACAAGTGGGCTAACTTATGGACTGTCTAGTCAATTTGAATCAAATTAGGTACAGTTGTAATGAGTGACATACAGGGACACCTCAGATGGCATAGATTGTGATGATGTCATCCACCCCAATACAAGATGATGGATGCATAAGCTTTTGAGGTGCAAATGGGCTAACGTGAACTACCTAACTGATTTGAACCTGATTTGAACTCTCTGCATGTGCAGAGAGCCCCTAAATGGGCCAAAAATGGTCCCAAATGATCTGTCATTTGGGAGGCAGGTGGGCTCAGAGAAGGAACTCTTGCTGCTGCCCTCCTCCCCCGAGTGCCCACACTGGCATCTCCCTTCCCCACCTCTGGCATCTCCCTTCCCTACCGTGCAGCAGCTCTTTAAAAAAATGTTTTAAAAATTGATTTGCCCCCAATCACCCCACCCAACCCTCAAGCAGGGGATGGGGGGTTCCAAAGCCCTTCAGTTCCGGGCTCCAAAATGACCAAGGTGCACCCCTGAGTGAACCCTATCTGCTTTCCCAGCAGGATTGGGAAACCCCCCCTCTTTTTTTTGCCCTGATTGGCATCTTTCCCACTTTTAAAGTTCTGGATCCTAGAATAGTTGGTGCTGGGGTGTCCCCCCCCTGAACCCGCAGTCATGGCGGAACTTACACGAGATGTGTATGCACCATCCCCCTGTATTGAAACCCCAGCACAAAAGCTGGGATTGAACCAGCTGACAGCCCGTGCTGGAAGTAGCTGCCCCTGCCCCCCACTGCCAATGCAGACACTGCCAATGATACCAGACTCTGTCGCTGGACGGAACCCCCAACTGCTGCCCAAATCACCATCTTGATCCAGAGAGAAGCGACGTGAGATCTCCTCCCATGTTGCTTCTCAAACAGGATTGCCTGGGAGAAGACATGGAGCCAGACATGGCCAGCAAATCCTGCCTCCTCTCAGGTCCACTAGCCAATAGCTAGCCTCAAAAGCCTTGTGCCTCCTCAAGAGGCTGGGGCAAAGAATCTGCTCCACATACAAGTTGGGGAAAGCGGGCAAATTCTTCAAAGAAATAAAAATGTTATGGTGGTGTGGGTGGAACCTCAAACTTTAAATTTCTTAACCTCTGACCTGATTCCTAATAGAAGTGGGCCAGTCTGAACACTTCACTTAGATGTGATCAAGATCAGATGGCTGCTTAACTGGGTCCATATCCTGCAGCCTGCAGCTGTACCACAATTAAATTAATAATGAAAATGATGATGATGATGGATCATAATTTTAATAAGAACCAGTAATAACCAGATAAAAATGTAAAAGCAGTGCAAATAATAATATTTATTTATTTATTTATTTATTTATTTTTGCATTTTTATACTGCCTTTCGTTAAAAAGATAGCCCCAAGGCGGTATAATACCAAGAGTGCAGAGATAAAATACAAATAGAACAGATGTGAAGCAGCAATAATCTCCATTTTCCCCAAAATAAAATAAAATAAAAATCTTCCCCACTTGTTAATTTCCTCTCGGTCTTCAGTAGAACCAGAAATACCCTCAAGGAACTGGCCCAGTCTGGAACTGGCCCAATTCTTCTACCAGAAGACGCCACCATGCAAATTACTCGTCTTTGGGATGCATCTCAAAGCATTCCCCAAGAGCACGAAGTATGTTTCCGGGCAATTTCTGATGTTTGTCTCGTAAAGCTTCCACTGCAATTCTTGCCTGTTAGAAGGGGGGAAAGATGAGGGGAAAGTAAGCATAAAGGACATGCTGCAAGCTCAGAGCTGTGGGCAGTCATCAGAGCCACCACAGGATATCAGGAGCTGCTGTGCTTTGAAGAAGAATGCAGGTTTTTCCAATCAGCCCATGGTGCTGCAGGAATCTAAGGAAGTGCTGGTGGTCTTGTGAGAGAGTCCAAGAGTGCAAACACTTAAAGCTGCACAACAGCACTTCAGGAGTGCAACCTAATTGTTTCCAATGTACGTTTCATCTCCGGTGCAGTTGCTCAACTTTAAGCCTTTG
The DNA here is from genome assembly GCF_027244095.1 of Hemicordylus capensis. Taxonomy (NCBI): domain Eukaryota; kingdom Metazoa; phylum Chordata; class Lepidosauria; order Squamata; family Cordylidae; genus Hemicordylus; species Hemicordylus capensis. The sequence continues at coordinate 259,571,386 of NC_069658.1, read as the reverse complement.
CTCACTGGCAGTCTCGCACAAGACTGCGGGCACTTCCTCAGACTGAAGACTGATTGGAAACTCCCGTGTCATGCTGCACAACTTGTGGGCTGACATTTAAACATCTCATTTCCTCTTTATTAGAAACAATAATTCTAGTCCAGCCTTCAACTGTACTTGAAAAACCATGCCACCCTTGGTTCACATACCTTGGCAGAATGAGAATTACACTCCCTGTTCACTGCATACCATTCATCATTTTATCAACCACTAATATGTTCCCCCTCATTCCCATTTTTTCTCAGCCTAAAAGCCCCCAACTTTCATCAAAGCAAGGATGGCCCATTCCAAGATCTTGTCTTGTATGATCTCTGGGAAGGTGGGGCTGCTTTGCTCCACATGCCATCCCTGGGTATCATGTGCTGGACAGGGCTTTCTCAGTTATTCCCCCCACCCCACCAGGGTGCTTTCCAGACTAGCTGTTGGAACAGCAGCAAAATGCCTCTTTTCAGGCAAGTCGCATTTACATCCCATAAACAGTAGGGGGAGCAGTCTCACAGCAACTAACAACCCGAAAAAATAGCAACCTTTTCATGCTGGATATACGACGTCCTTGCTTTGTATTGCCTTGATTAAATTCACAACAAGGCATTGGAAATTTAAACGGCACCCTGCTGTCCCCATAGAGACTGCGGTGTCACGACGCAGGAAGTGTGGAAGCACACTTCTGAGATCCAACGTGACCCTGTTGCAGGGTCTAATCTGGAAAGCACCCAGGTGGTGGAACTCCTTCCCTGCAGAGACGTGCACCTGTGCACCTCCCCTCCCTCATGCCTTCCATGAGCAAGTGAAGACCAATCGCTTTAATTGAGCTTTTGGATTATGAGAGGACCCTGGTGGTGCTTTTACGTTTTCACTAGTAGTGGTGTACAGATCAGGACCCACAACAAAATGCTGCGGTATGTCCCTGGTGTGCATGTGTTAGTTCAGCCTATGGCTGAGCATGGTGAAAAAACAAACAGCAATGAAGACAAGAGTGTTTATTACTCTTACTTGGGTCTTTCTTACTAGAGTCTTACTTGCATATTTACATATGCAAACTTTATTTTGTCTGTTTTCTGGATTTCGGGGGGGGGGGGCGGCACTGATGCCCAGTCTCAACTCCTTTTCACCCCACCCTAAATTTTTGAGCATTAATAAGATTGTTCACACGACTGCTTAACTTGGTGCTGGGGAGAGCGGGAGGGAAGATAGGCTCCTACCTGCCTCCCCACAGATGATCTGGACTGCCCTCAATCCTCTGCAGCTCGCGTGCCCTGCTACCGCTGCTAACTGGGCAAAGAGGCGCCTTTTAAATATGGTGATTCTCTTTATTTAGCCGGGGGAGAGTAACTAGCCCTATCCACCCCCAGCACAGCACCTCCAGTGACTGTTGCTGGTGTCGATCTTATGTTTCTTTTTAGATTGGGAGCCCTTTGGGCACAGGGAGCCATCTTATTTATTTATTATTTCTCTGTGTAAACTGCTTTGGAAACTTTGTTTTGAAAAGTGGTTTACACAGAGAAATAATAAATAAATAAGATGGTATATAAGTTGTTGTTGTTGTTGTTGTTGTTGCCCACATGTGCCCAGGGCCGTCAGTGTTAGAGAGCCAGCAGGAGGGGGAAAGCTGGTGCTGGATCCTCCATGGACCTGGAATGCAGTGCAGGAGCCACTCTGCTCTGTGAGGCTGCTCCTTTCCCTGTCTAAAATGGTGGCGATCTGATAGGGATCCCAGCTACCCAAGGACAATCATGCACACGATCACCTGCTGAGGTTGAACAAATGGTAGGTTCATTCTACCTTGGTAAAGACCTGGATAGAGGATCTGGGCTCCCCAGGTCTGGAGCAGCTGGGACCAGAGGGCTCCCGGTGCTCCGGATGACATGAGCTGCCTGGGATAACGCAGGCAACTCGTGTCATGTGAATAGGCTCAATGGCTGGTGAGGAGTCAGTTTCATGTTTTCATTAATTTTTGGTGTAGTTGTAATGAGAGAAAGGGATTGTGGAATACGTTATATCTAATGGTGAATTTTCTTAATTTATTGTGTGAGTGTGTGTGTCTGTGTGTGTGTGTGCGCGTGCGCACACATACAGTCATCAACACATTAACAAATTCAGTGTGCAACTTCCCTGGAGAGTGCAGACACAGAGTAGCTTTTATGTTATTGGGGAGTTACCTCCCACACCAAGAGCATAATGTATCAACCCCCTTCCCTCTCAGAAACACAAAGCTATGAAATGGCTGGTGAGTTTTAGACAACTTTATTGTGACAGTCTTGTGTGGAGTATTCTTCAACCTGAGAAATGTCCCTGCTCCTTTTGTTCATGCCCTCTTTCCTACCCTTCTCAGCAATAAGTTCCATTAGTTCAATACACCTGGTTGTCTGTTACCAACTTGTCAACAAACATTCCACTCCATTGAGATCCATTGGGGCAGTTTGAGGTTTTCCCCCCTTCAGATCTACCCCCTCCCGATTTCTATGAAACCATTGCCAACAGATTTGCAAGTTACCCCAAGTCTCCCAGTATACCCCTCTCTTGTCTGCAGGTATATCCATAAGGATCGTAATATTTCTAGCTCTTTTGGAAAAAGAAGATTTAACCTTCTCTCATTTTTGTGTGTTTTTTAGCCTGTAAGGTAAAGTGTGCCATCAAGTTTTGACTCCTGGTTTCGACTCCTGGTGCCCACAGAGCCCTGTGGTTTTCTTTAGTAGAATATGGGGGGGGGTGTTTACCATTGCCTCCTCCCACAAAGTATGAAATGCCTGTATTTAATGTTAATTTTATTATTTACTGGTTGGTGACACACACACATACTACTACTACTACAAATATTTATATACCGCACGTCAACCAAAGTTCTCAAAGAACTTAATTCTTAGATCTTGGTCATTAAGGATCATTTCGTTTGTGGTCTTGCTCTGTCTTAGACAGCCATAGTTTTATTTTAAATTTTACTTCTACTTCTGATTCTTATATATTTTTTTATCATAGTTTTTCATTATATGTTTGTATTGTGCATCCCTAGGCTTTTAATATCTACTTTTATTATTAATATGTAATATGTAATCAGCAGGGAAATGCTTGACTAACAAGCAGAAGGTTGCTGGTGCCAATCCCCGCTGGTACTATATTGGGCAGCAGTGATACAGAAAGATGCTGAAAGGCATCATCTCATACTGCGCGGGAGGAGGCAATGGTAAACCCCTCCTGTATTCTACCAAAGACAACCTCAGGGCTCTGTGGGCTCCAGGAGTCGAAATTGACTTGACGGCACACTACCTTTACCTTTAATACTTTATGCTGGTCCATGACTGTAAGAAAGATTGATTGATTGAAAGTTCTCAAAGCAGTTTACATAGGAAAATACACAAATAAGATTCCTGTCTGTCCCCAAAGGGTTCACAATAATTTTTTAAAAAGCATAAGAGACACTGGCAACAGCCACTGGAGGGATGCTGTGCTGGGGCTGGATAGGACCAGTTGCTCTCCCCCTGCTAAATATAAGAGAATCACCACTTTAAAAGGTATCTCTTTGCTCAGTTAGAAGGGGTACATGAAGAGCAGTTATTAGGTGAGCCTTTCCTTGTAGGAACTGTATATTTCGCAAACAAATGTATAGATTTTTAAAAATAATCCTGTGGACAACAAATTATATGATTTGAGACATTTGACCCCAGGTAATACTCTTTAATGTTATCTATGCTATTGAACGCTCCTGCAAAAATTATATATAGGAAAAACTATAAGAATTCTGGTTGTTGTTGTTTTTAAAGAAAACCTCATTGGGAAACACAAATGTGACATCCAGAAAAACTGCAGCTGGGTGGGAACTTCTGGAGAATATTTGTCTAAAAATGCCCCTCTCCCCCCTTTAAAGGCAAGCTGCTTGTTGGCTACCGCTTGCACTCTGAAAGCACAGAGGACATCATGCCTACCTTTTCCTGCCTCCCACATGGTCCGAGGTAAGAGAGGAAGAGGGAGGGAGCAGGGGGAGGAGTCAGAACCATGTCAGCATTCCAATCCGGTCCTACCTAACCCAAGAGTCATGGGACCATTTTGGACCCCTCCCAATGATGTACTTGTTGGGTCAGTTTGGATCCTACATTTTCCTTGTGCACAAGCCTACTCTAAGATATAATATCTTTGCCTTCGAAATTCCATACAAGCTTGCAAGGCTGTTGTTATTTGTTTTTTAAACAACAAATACATTATTCTAAATACAGAGAGAGACCCTCACATATGTAGAAATCTTATTTTTGTGTGGCCCCATTTCACTTCTAAACTGATTGTCACTATCACCTGAGTATGATGTTAGAAGGCATTATGACTAAATAGAATATTGGCAGTTAGTATCTATGTTAGTTTTGGATATGTGTATATCTCCCTCTTTAGAGCCCCCATAGTCCTTAAGATTACTTTATACTGGGAGTGGTTGACAGGGTATTTTGACTTTTATCCCTTAGCCTTTATAGCAGCAAAACACTTACTTTTTCAGCTAGTTCTTCTGCAGTTATATTTTGATCATATTTAATGGGTTCCCCAATATATGTCCGAAGCTTGACTGGAAGCATTCCACCTTGTGGAAGTAAGTAAATCCTAGTTTGCTTACAAATCCATTCCATTACCCCTATATTTGAAATGAAGATAATGATCACAATTTGAAATACTACAGATAACTTTCATGTTTGCAGTGAGCGGGAGTCTTGAATTTAAAATAAATATTTGTGAACAACACCACAGGCACCCAACAAGGTAAAATAATGAGAACTAATGGGCCCAAACTCAGAGCATCTGCGCCTCTAGTTCCCTTGGCCACCGCTGCAATCTCTCCCCTCCTCGTCACCTTCTCTTTCCCCCACCCTGCTGCTTTCTCTTTCCCACCGCCACAGCTTTGTCTTCCCCCCTGTGCTGCCTCTTTCTCTCTCCCCCCCTGCCTCCACTGCTTTCTCTCACCGCATGCCCACCCGCCCGTTCCCTGGCCTGTCCGTTGGCCTTGTGTTCCCCACCACCATAGCTTTCCTCTCCCCCTCCCCTCGCTCGCGAACTCTCGTGAGAGCTGCCACACATGGGATTAGCGACGGGTACGTCTAAGAGAATTATAGAGAGAGATTCAAATGGGGACAAGACAAACAAGCTACCATATGAATGTCTTGCAGATCTGACAGTTCAGCTCATGTCTGTCGTGAACAGGTTGAGAAAGTTAAGAGGTTTTGAGTGCGATAGAGGAACTTGTTACCACACAGATGTCTGCATTGGACTCCAGCCACAGCTGTGTTGGCCACCACTGAACTGGAGCAAGTCTGCACTACTTCAATGTTCCTGCAGGTGTTGGATGAAAACTCCCATCATCCCCAGTCATAGTGGACAATAGTCAAGGATGATGGCAATTGGAGTTCAGCCACAACTGCAGACTCACAGGAAAATAATAGCATTTTAAGAGTTGAAGGCACCAACCTGTTCGCATGAATATGAGTATGGCCACACCATAGTCTTCATAGCAGACTATGGGGAAAGAACCCAGGTCCAATTCTCCTTCTCAACCAATAAGCTAAGCAGGTTAAACTAAACAGGTAGCCTTTTGCCAGTGTCATACTCAGAGTTATCAAAAATCAAGTTGATTAATTAAAAAAAGTCTTACTTCCAAAACTTAAAACAAAGGGAAGCTGTTCATATGAGAAGCCATATCTTGGGTTGGGCAGGCCAACCTGGGTAGGGCTGCTTGTGTGAAGTGCTGGAATTGAGGCCGATCCTGGCACTGCCTCCCTGCATAGCCTGGGATCTTTACATAAATTTTGTGCCCTTTTACTCAGGTACAGGGTTGTGTGTATGCCCAGGCTGCCCATGGCCTGAAGAGTCACAGAGCTGGGTACCTAGAGCACCTGACTCCGATCAGAATCCCTCAATACACCACAGTCATTGCATGGTGTATTGTGGGATATCTGAAGGCCTGGATCGGATGAATTTTGCCAGCCTCCAGAACACTGCACGGCTCATGGCAGAACCAGTCGTGTGGGTGCACAAGCTGTGCAATGGTGATAACCACTGGATTGTCTGCGGGGGAAGGTACTGTAGGTGCTATGCCAGGGCCAGCAAAAGATTGTGAGAAAGATCTTAGTGTCTTTTTCAGAGGAGGCATGACTGTTTCTCCCCGGTGGAAAGACAATAATTTCTGATGCTAAGCTGACAACTGCAGATATAATCACCTTCCATTCTTATGTAACAAAATGCATAGGCGTAACGATAGGGGGGGCAGGGGGGCACGTGCCCCCGGCGCCATCTTCGCGGGTCACATGGGGGGCGCCGCCATGACCCCCGCTGATCCCAAAATTTTTTAATTTTATTTTTTATTTTAAAATTTTTAATAACAATTTCTCCGGCAGCACCAGAGCAGTCAAGGGAGCGCGTCGGCGCCCCCTCCCCCACGAGCAGTCTGTTCTGCCGCTCCGCGCGGCGCCCGCAAACCCCCCATTGCTTTGCTGGCCTGGTGTGTGGTGTCACACGCGCGACTCGGCTGGCGTGCCGAGTCGCGCTGCGCATGCGTGGTGGGTCTGTCCTCCTAGCTCGGCTCCCAGCTCGCCTTCTGCACGTGCCGCGGCGGAGCCGGAGCCAGAGGAGAGCGTTGCTGGGGCTGGGCTTTTTCCTTTAGATTTTAAAAAAGCGGGAACTCACTGCGCGTCTTCGTTCCGCGCCAGCCACGGAGGGAGGGACTCGGGAAGGCTCCTTGCGAGCTAAAGCAGCACTCTTTTGAGCGCACACAAAGGGGCCTCGTGGAAGGCCCTCCTTTGCACACACCCCCCCCCCCCAGTTCTCTGGTGCGCACATTCCTCTGCAGCCGGGCTCCCCAAGAAGGCCCTTTGCAGGATCTCTTGCAGCCCTCTCTTGGGATGTCCTCCTCACACACACACTCACAGTTGGGCTACAAGGCAAGGAAGGCAAAGCAGAGGCTCTTGTTTTCCTGAAAAGCGCCGCGGCTGCTTTCCATTCCAAGCCCCCGCACCTTGGCTGAGACTCCGGACTGCAGCCCGCGTGGCGGAGACGGGCTGCAGGCGCGCGCAGGCAGGAGGCGGCACACGACACAGAGCGAAGCCAAGCCAAGGATTTGGCAGGTACGGGGTCGGGGAACCCTCGAGGGGCGCGTCAAGCGCGTGAAAGGTGTGTGTGTGTGTGTTAACTTCGGGGTGGCATGCCGGTGAGTTTCGAAGCAACTTCTTTCTCTGTTCTGCAGCCCGCCTCTTGCTAATGAGGGAGATGCTGCTGCCTTTCTTTCCTCCCCAATGTAACATCTCTGGCTGGGCTTGGGTTGGCGGCAGCACTAAAGCGAGCGAGCGGAGTGCCCCCGGCGCGCGCGCACACACAAACACACACACACTGAGATTGTGTCAGCTGTAAAGTGCGTGGGAGATCAGAAGTATTCTGCCCTTTGGCTCTTTAAAGAGAAGTGGTGCGGTTTCTCTTTCTTTTTAATTACCGTGTGTGTGTGTGTGTTTTGAGTGGCTAGATTAGTTTGCAAAGCGATGAGATTAAAAGCCTTCCTGATCTTGAACATGAACATCTGAGAAAGTCAAGATTTGTAAACACTCGAACAAAATACAATTGGAGTGTTTTGAGATGGCTCTTAAACCCCTGCCAGCTTTTTGCAAGGATGAAAATACTGGTTTTTAATTTATTTTAGTATTGTCGAGTCTTTTTGTTTCCATAGTTCTGTGACTTACAGTAGGCAGCAGTGTGTGATTTTTTCCCCCCTTAGTAAGACTTGACGGTTCAACAAGTTGAATAGATATGTTTAGAGAAGCAGCGCTTTCCAAGAATTTAAATTAGGTCTTTAAAAATGGCTTTCCATGGCTTTTCTATTAGGTCTCTTTGTTTTCGCATATTGACCTTTAAATAGTTAGGCAAATGTTTTAAATCTAAAGGAAAAAGTTCATGCTCACAAACATTTCATCCTGTATCCTGAGTGTTTTGCACAACTGAGTGTTTTGCACAACTGAAGATACATTTAACCATGATGTTTATCAGGAAGACTTTTGGTATTTAATATGATTTACAGACATCCTAATATAATTTAATTGGGTTAAATCTGTAACCACTCATTGCGTTTTAAGTATTTCCATATTTTAAATGTTAAGTGGAATTATTGTCGAACAGAAATGATTTAAGGTCTTGGGTGGGTTTTATATTTCAACCATGTGTGCCTCAATCTTAAACTTATCTATTTAGAAACACATCCTGTTCATTTGAATGGACTATTCTGGCAAATATCCTGATCCTAAACACATTGGTTGACATGGGGGAAATTACTCAAAGTAGTCCTATTGAAATTAAAAGGACAAGCTAGGCATTGCTTAAAATGTCCTTTTAACACAAATGGGACTACTTTGGGTAATTTTCCTCATCATGTCAGCCACTAGTAAGTGGAAGTCCTCTTCATTGAAATTTAATGGTATTTACCTGCAAGTAAACCATCTTGTTAAAGATACCAGTTGCAACTTTTTGGCATTCCATGTGTCTGTGTGTAAGTGGTGGGAATGAAATCCAGGATTTATTTAAAAGGAATACTTATATTGGTTGAAGAAAATAATTCAGCTGCTGTTTTGTTAAAAAAAGAAATAATTGCTGAATGACAGAAAAAAAGTATTTCTAAATTAAAAACCTGCCTTTGAAGGAAAACACTAATCCAAAATGCCTGAGACTTATTGGGCATGGAGAGAGACTGAACTCCAGATAAGTGTTTTGAATCTCTAGAGAAAACTTGATTTGACTGGGCTGAGTTAAAGAATCTTTAGAAAAATCACATGCTGTGAATGTGTGGAACACTTAGCAAGAGGTTTTTCCTTCCAAGCTCATAACTGTACAGCTAAGGGAGGGTGTGATGAATGCATGAGTGGTTAGATTTCATTGTGTAGCCTATCCTACTTCACAGAGTTGTTGTGAGGAGAAACCTAAGTATGTAGTACGCCACACTATATTAAGGGGTGTCCAATGCTGACTTTGATCATATCATAGACCAATTTGCATCAGTGAAGGGAGGAAGGTGCAGTTATAATTTACAGGTCGTGCCATAATTTGTAAATTAAAATATCTGTTAATTAATGAACTTGACTTGTATTTTTGAGCTGATATTATGGTATCTGAAAGATGGGTGTCAGACGTTGGGGGGGCGCAATTTCAGTGCTTGCCCTGGGCGCCGTTTCCCCTAGTTATGCCTCTGACAAAATGTGCTCGCTTCAGTAGAACATATACTAAGTAAAATAAGACAATAATCTTCCATGGATTACAATTAAAGAAAGGAATTTCTTCTTCTTTACTTGCTAAATATTAAAGCTTGAGACTTGAACTGCTGAATTTAATATAGGGAAAGAATTTTATCAGTGGGGATTGTTATTTTTAAAGTTTAAAGAAGAGACGTCCTGCTGTTTCTTATTTGCTATTTACTCTGCCTATCATTTCGTTTAACCAGTGGAATAATGGAAACAATAGATGCTCCACACCATCGTGAGAAAATTTTGTCTGTCAGTGATTAGGCACAAACGCTGCAGAATTGTTTACATTTGAGAAATAAGCACAGGCGTTTACTTTCTGTTTTGAGATCAAGGACAAACTCGGCTGTGCAAGTAATCTCCTTCTTTAACCCTTGCATGCCAATATGAAAGGCAAGGACAAACCTCACCAAAGTCAGACACGTGCACAAGTTAGGAAACTTTCACTTCCAGATACAGACGTGGGGGAAACTAAAGCACCTGTAGCCATGGATCAAACGTTGTTTGAGATGAAACAGATTTTGCAGTCAAATGCCACTGCTCTCCAGCAAGTCATTTCAGATGTGACTCAGATGAAACGAAATATGAATGAAATAAATGATAAGATCTCAAATATTGATGAGACTGTTAAGAAATTAGCACAGGATAATAAAGAATTTAAATTAAGGGTTGAAGCTGTGGAGAAGGATGTGGAATCACTGAAAGATGACAGAGAAAAATTACAAGATCAAATGGCTTTGTTGGAACTAAGACAAAAAGAGAGATTCTTAAGGTTCAGAGGCATTCCAGAAACCCCTAACCAGAATATTAAGAAACTACTTGGAGTGGAACTCGCATTACTTTTGGGAATTACTGTACAGCTGGAGAGATGGAGGCTCCAATTGAGATAGCTTTTCGTCTAAACTCGGACTTTGCTATAAAAAATAAATAAATTAATGACTGTTTAGTATAGTTCACTACTAAATCAATAGTTGAGCGAATCATCCAGGCTCATTTTACCACAGCTTTAACAATTCAAGCTCACCAGATAAAAATTTTGAAGGAAATTCCAGCTAGAATTTTAAGAAAACGCAAGGATTATAATTTTTTGACTGATGCATTAAATGCTAATGGAATACGTTTCAGATGGGAATTACCAGAGGGACTCTTCTTTTTCTACAAGAGCAAGAAGAACAGATTCACTGAGCTCCTCAAAGCACAAGAATTTTGGCGGAAATATAAAAAAGACTTATCTTTTAAAGGAAAGGGAATTGCTATGGGCTAAAGATTTGAAGAAGGTTTCTTAAACTATCAAGCTATCAAAATTCTCTATGTTAATAGTAAATGAATTTGATGTTAAGCAAAGATCTTTTTTTTTTAGAAGTGCTTTGTAGAAGTATTAGAGAAGATGATGAATTAAATATTTGGGAGTTTGGTTATTAAATAATAATTCTTTGCTGTTTGCTAATAATTATGTTAAAATGGGAACTCAGTGAAAAAAGATTTGCAAAGATGGTCTAAAATGAATCTATCTTTAATGGGAAAAATTTCAGTGGTGAAGAGGAATGTTTTATTTAAACTGTTACTTCTCTTTTAGACTATTCCTATAATTAATAATTTGACTTGGGCAAATGGCAGAAGGATATAACTAAATTTGTTTGGCAGGGGAAAAGACCAAGAATAAATTTTAAGAATTTAATAGACGCAAAGGAAAGAGGTGGTCCTACCTTGCCAGACCTAAGGTTGTATTTTGATGTTGTTTGTTTGATATGGTTAAAGGAATGGATAACATTGAGAAACCCCAGAGTTCTTGATCTGGAGGGATTTGACAGAAGGTTTGGAAGAAAGTGTTTGACATAATATAGAAATGGCAGCCTGGGAAAAGTAGTGGAAGAGTGATTTAAAATTTATTGCTTGTTATGCTTTGAAGGAAAATTATTACAAAATGATGTACAGATGGTATCTGACATCAAAAAACTGGCATTAATGTATAAAAATGTTTCAAACAAATGTTGGAAGTGTGGGCATACTGAAGGTATTTTTTTTTCTTTTCTTTTTTCTTTTCTTTTCATATGTGGTGGATCTGTGGGAAGGCTAAGGCCTATTGGGACATGATACATAATGAATTAAAGAAAATATTTAAAGTGACATTTCCTAAGAAGCCAGAAGCCTTCCTGCTAGGAATAATTTTGGTATATGCAGAGATGGCAAAACTTATAACATTGATAAGAGACTAAAGCTTAGAGCGTTTTAAGGAAGATTGGAGATCTTTTTTGTTGTATTTAAAGAATTACTTTTCTACTATTGATCTTACAGCAGGATTTGAAATTTGAAATGCAGGTTGGGTAGATTAGTGGTTCTTTTTATTTTATTTTAAAGGTTTAAATTTGTGTTTTTAATTAATATTATAATAAGGGTAAACTTTATAGTTGTTATTTCACGAAGGGAGGTGCGCGGGAAGTCCATTTGTGTCTATTATGATTGTTAATGGTTATTATTGTTAAAAATTAATAAAAATTGAATTTGGAAAAAAAAAGTAAAATAAGACAGATTTATCTTTCACAGGACCATGCTCTGAAGCAACAGATTTTATGAATTTGAACGTTGGCCGTGTTGGATAATTTTGACAGGTAAAAATTTGTTGAACACAGATTTATTCTCTTAGCAATTCTCTCCTACTGCAAGTGCAGAATATTCAAAATAAATATAATTATAGAACATTCTCTCCAAAGTCTATGCATAGCACTCTTCAGTCTGCTTCCAGAACAGAAAAATATGAACACATACAAAATGTCTATATGCTAGACATTAAAAGCATTTGCAGCCTGATAGTCTTCATTTTTACTCAGAAGTAAATTACACTATTCAACAGGGCTTACTCCTAAGAGAAAATGCATAGAATAGTATATTCTTCAGAAAGTGTGAAATATAACTTACGCATTTTTGCATATGCCCAATATCCCTCCAGGATATTTCGTGTAAACATAGGAACGATTGGCTAAGACACAGATAAAAGAATAGAAATAATGGCAGCTTGATTTTAGTTTAACTTCAGTATGTACTGTATAGCAGTGAAAACACATTGTTGGGACCCCTGAAGAGAAGACACATGATGTGAAATGGAATAGAATCTTGTCACCCACTAGCTTTGCTGAAGGGCTATATGGAGAAGGGAGTAGGAATGGTGACCCAAGGCCCTACACCACTCTATCAAGGATCTGCTGCTAAGCCTCATTGCCTCATGAGACTCACATGTCAATATGAGTGTCATGGGTTAGTAACAGGCAAGTAGGCTGCTGCATATTTATGCTTAATCCTAGGGTAGTCCTCATGATCAGTGTTAGGGTAGGAGAAGAATTCAGGAACCATACATGCTTCTGATTGGCCATTGAGGGGATTCTACAAGCAAAGTAGGGAGGAATGATGTAGGGGAAGAATGGCAGTTCAGTCCCTAAATAGCAAAGCAAAACCAGTTTGGTGAGAAAGCAGCAAAGCAAGAGGTCTTGAGACAGTTGTTTCGTATTGAAGAACTACAACAATTTATTTAAAGAAAAAAAAATGCAAACAAATGTGAAAGACCTTGCAGCTAATTTGAGCTGTAGCTCATGGCTGAAGAGAGGGACCAAAACAAACAGCCATCTCTGGAGAGACAAAATGCAAACTAACACTGGAAGAAGAAAGAGGGGAGGAGTCCAGGACTTTTATCCATGACCTCAGAATCCCCCCAGTGGTCACTATGAGACATTGCAGCTGAGAGCTGATGCTGCCAGGGTCCTAGCTCCAACAAATGATAATCTGCGAGCGGGATACAGCAGTGGGAGGTGCAGGGAGTGCTTTCCCTCCACCCTCACTCTGGAGCAGAGTACAAGTTCAAGGCTCATCACTGCCAGCCACCTGTCTACTGAGCTCACAGACAATCATTTGCTTCTACTTTGATTGTAGGATTCCCATAATGGCCAATCAGGAGCATGTATGTCTCCTGAATTAGGATAGGAGGCTTCTTCTACCCTAATGCTGATCATGAGAACAGCCCTAGTACTGACCTGAGCAATTCTTTTCTCCTCACATTTTCAACCAGAAGACTCAGAAGAGTCAGAAGAATTCATAGAATTGAAGGGCATGTAAAGTCTGCCTCTTCTTGCATGTAGGCTCTTGACATTCATTTGTGAGCCATGCTTGGAATAATTTCTCTGGCATATGCAGATATATCCAGTTTGCCATATGGATGCATGTACCCTGTGGTGGGTTTACAAAGTGGTTGTCAGTACTACTTGCAAGTACTTTAAGATGGATGATAGTTCACTGAAGATTAAATTTATTACACTTTCACCCTTGTATGGATACCAGCATACTATCAAAAATTCCATTAAGTTGTGTCTGAAGAACTCTAAATACAAGAAAACTTGAGGAAATCAACTTCCTCTCCTTCTCTATAAAGCAGACCCTTGCACACACACCCAAAACCCTTCCTGAAGTTTGGAGACTTCCTGCAAGGAGCTGGGATAGGAACATAGGAAGCTGCCATATACTGAGTCAGACCATTGGTCTATCTAGCTCAGTATTGTCTTCACAGACTGGCAATGGCTTCTCCAAGGTTGCAGGCAGGAATCTCTCTCAGCCCTATCTTGGAGAAGCCAGGGAGGGAACTTGGAACCTTCTGCTCTTCTCAGAGCAGCTTCATCCCGAGGGGAATATCTTGCAGTGCTCACACATCAAGTCTCCCATTTAGATGCAACCAGGGCAGACCCTGCTTAGCTATGGGGACAAGTCATGCTTGCTACCACAAGACCAGCTCTCCTCCCATGTGGTGCATGGGGCTGTACAGGGAGGGAAGAATTGCTATATTCAGGCAGAGGCCCCATAGGGGTTCCCCACCCTGTCCCATCTCCTTCCAAAGGGTCCCCCAACCCTAAGGAGAAGCATTTTTGGTGTGCAGGGGGTTGCTGTGGGGAGTGGGGAGGGGAGGGGAAATGTGCCTTCCTTGAGCTTCCATGTATGTGTGGTTCTTAGGACAGTAATTATTGAGCATGTCATGAAGGTTCATTGTCTGTATACATAGTAGGTCATCCGCCCACCCGCCGCCATGATTATGCATACATTTGTTCTGGATGCATTCTACTCAATGAATCCTTTCAGGTTAAATCAGACCTAATTTTAGCCTATCCAGTTAATCAGATTATACCAAAATTAAGAATAAAAAAGGTCATTCACACAATCAAAAATTGTGTTCTCCCTGGGTTTGGGAGCTGTGTGTGCTCACAATTTTTGCTCGTGTGGAAGCAAGATAAGAGGAAAACTTGGGTAGAAGTGATTGTGTGGAAGCAAGGTAGGAGGAAAAGCTACCCAGGTTTTCCTCCTACCTTTTCCCGACACAATCACTTCTACCCAGGTTTTCCTCCTACCTTGCTTCCACACAACCAAAAATCGGGAGCACACACAGCTCTCAAACGTGGGTAGCACACAGTTTTTGAATGTAACAAATGATAGTTTGGAAAATAAAAATAAGGGAGATAATATTAATTGTCACCACAGACATTTCACTCACCACTTTTGCATCTATGGCTACTTGAGCAAATCCTTTACGTTTCCCCCAAATCAGTTTGTAATTGTGACCTCCAGCATTTCCTTCTTCAAGTCCACCTGGTGCAATCATCAACACATGCCCTTTTTTCAGAGTGTTCACACATTCCTCTATAGTACGATTAAAGCAGCCATTCATGTAAAAAAATGTGTGTAGTCCTGCGGAATGGAACCCACAAACAAAAGACAGATAATTATTGTACAGAGGTATTGTATGGGTGTGTGTGTGGAGGGGTGGTGGTGGCTGAGGCAATACATGCCCATGCACATACATCCAAATGATGAATCTCACAGTATATTAACACAACACAAAAATTCCTGAAGATGAGTGTATTATAACAAAGTGTCAAAGTAACAAATGATCTAAAACCAGCAGTATATCCTTCTTCCTGATTGTGCCCATTCCATCTCTAGCATAAAAAAAGATTCCAATTGTCAAAGAAACTTCTAATCGTTTTAACCTCTTCCCTCATTTCATGATAAGTTAGATCAATGTATTGGTTTGCTTCTCACTACATTTTTATACAGCCTCAAGCAATTGTCTCGAGTAGTATACAAATAATTTAAAAGAGAAGGAAATTAAATAGTTAAAACAAGACATAAAACCAGTAAAAACAGAGCATACACATAGGCAAAAGCCTGAGTAAAGAGATGCATTTTTAAACCCTAGTGAACACTGCCAGGGAGGTCAAACTCTGCATCTCAGAGGGGAATGTGTTCCAGAGCCCAAGAGCAGCAAACAGAAAGGCCTGAATCTGAACAGTGACCAGAGCAGCCAGCAGCAATGGGAAATGGATTTCAGACATCCGCAACAGCCACGTTGCCAGGGGCTGCCTTTGAAGTGGCGCAGAAGCCGCGATGGGTCCTCTCCATGGGCAGAAGGTTGTCTCATCAACATCATGGAAGTCATTCTCCTTATCTTTGCTTTGTCCAGCAGTATGTAAGACCTAAAATTCTTAAACTGAACAACAACGTAGCACAGGCTTTGGAATGCCCTCCCGGAAGGGCTTTGTCATTCTCCCTGGCCAGTTTTAAAATGGATTCATAAGCCCTCCTTTTTACAGAAGCTTTTAAAAACTGGTTATAATTGGGTTTCCAGTACCTTGCGTATGGCTTACATTGAGGCTGTTCTGACAAACAGTCAAGACCAGGCTAAGGAAGCCATGCCTGGGCTTGGTTGCCCATAAGAACCTCCAAGAGCTGGGTTGATTCCAGCGGCACCTTGGCGGCAAACCTGCCTAGGGAGACTGCCTTGTAAATGAGGTTAAGTGAGCGAGCTCTCCATTAACCATGATTCCCTGACTGTATGACAACGCCGGTTGCTCGCATCTGGTGCTGAAGCACTGACCGGCAGGTGCCTATCACTGGCAGGTGGGGGGGGGGGCTCCCCACAACGCACCACACACTCTCGTGGTGCATTGTGGGATTTCTGGGGGCTGGGATGATGTGTACCTACCCCTGCGCTCCCTGGGGCGGCAGTGGATCATCTGGGTGCATGATCTGCATGCCTGGACAGTCCTTAGAGATCGTCTGTGGGAAAGGCAGGCTTCTGTAGCCTTCTCTGCTGCCCACTGGCCACTGCCCCCGGTCATGAGAATGACCTAATTATCTGCTACTGACTTTTATTGTGCTCTGTGATGATTTATTGTGTTCCATTGCCTTTTATTCAGTGTGGTGTAGTGGTTAGAGTGCTGGGGTAGGACTGGGGAGACCCGAGTTCAAATCCTCATTCAGCCATGAAACTAGCTGGGTGACTCTGGGCCAGTCACTTCTCTCTCAGCCTACCCTACTTCACAGGGTTGTTGTGAAAGAGAAACTCAAGTATGTAGTACACCTCTCTGGGCTCCTTGGAGGAAGAGCAGGATATAAATGTAAATAACAACAACAACCCCCAGTGAGGAATTACCTTGGCGTGGTTGTGGGGCTTGCGTGCTCTGAGGAAGGTGAGAGCTATGCCAGAGGTCCAACCATACTGGACAGGTCTCACCAGAGGAGCCAGACAAAGAGTGCCTCTCCCATCAACAATATGGTGATATGTAACTTTAATAAATCTATACCGGATCAGTCATCGCCCGGGTCAACAAGGACCGTGCCAGGTGCTGGAGTCCCTGGACACCTGGTGGCAAGTGGACTACAGGACTCAGGATCTTCAGTTGAGCAACCAGGGCTGGAGACTGCAAGGTTACTGGAAGAAATGTCACTTAACCAAAAAAAGAAATATACAAAAAATGCCAGCAAGGAAATAATGATCTGCTATTACAAGTCTAGTCCAACTAGAAGAGGTTATTTTAAAAGAATGTACCAAATTTGGAAAGAGAAGCATCCAGATACAGAAATAACAGAACAAAGGCTAGCAGACCAGAGAAGATTCATAATAAGAAATAAAGTATTCACAGGAGTTGAGCTGGAAGAACTGCAAAGAGCAACACAGGCTCAAGATATGGAAGAAGAATTACCACCAACTGAAGCAGTTGCTCAGGTGCAGGTGGAAGAGTTGTTGGAAATAGAGGATGCCACGGTTGCTGAACAGTTTCAAAATCAAAACCAGGCAACCTCTCCTTTGCCTTCACCTCAAAAACTCAAATGCCGGTTAACAGAAAAGCAACAAGAACTAAAGCAAAAAATAACTGAGCACATGAACCAAACAACCACCAGGGTTCAACTTCCAGCAATAAAAACAGTTGCCAAAAAACAACTTGCTCAGGCGTTAAAAGATGTCAATGCTGCACTTGCAGAAATAACAACCAATAATTTGCAAGAAACAAACCAACTAATGTACAGTGCAGCAACAATAACAACACAAGAGCTCGGATATAAGATCAGTGGACCTGTAAAAAAAGAAAGTAGTACATCACCTAAATGGAAGATTAGATTAGAAAATAAAATCTCCAGGCTTAGATCAGATGCTAGTAAATTGAAAGATATGAAAGACAAGAAGCTGAAGAATAAAAACACCAAACAGCATCTGATCCAAAAATACCACCTAGATTCAAGGAAAATTAGAGAAGTCCTGGAAATAATAAAGCAGCAAATAAAAGCAGTGTCAAAGAAGACTAGCAGATACAAAGCCAGAATTATACAACACAGGCAGAATCTCCAATTCCAGTTGAATCAGAGACGTTTCTACCAAAGCATACCAAAGCAAAGCAACACCAAATAAAGAAGAAACAGTGCAATTCTGGGGGAAATTATGGGGCAATCCAATAGATTATAATTAAAAAGCAGGCTGGGTGAAAGAGGTAAAAAAAGGTAACCAACAAATGCAAGATCTAATAATAACACCAGAATTAACAAGTGAAAGAGCAAAGAAAATTAAAAACTGGACTGCGCCAGGCGATTATGAACTGCATGGCTTTTGACTTAAACACCTAACAAGCCTTCATAAACAACTATCAAAACAGTTCAATCACATTTTGCAAGGAGGTGATATTGAACAATGGCTAACAACTGGGAAAACTCATCTCATAAAGGAAGACCCAGCAAAAGGTGCAGTTCCAAGTAATTATAGACCGATAACCTGTCTGCCAACCATGTTCAAATTATTAACTGGAATAATAGCAGATGAAGTAATGCAACACTTATTAACTAACAAAAAGCTTCAAGTTGAACAGAAAGGAAATTGCCCGAACACCAGAGGCACAAAAGACCAGCTGCTGATTGACAAAATAATTTTAGAGAATTGCAAGAGAAGAAAGACCAATCTAAGTGTTGCATGGATTGACTACAAGAAAGCCTTTGATTCATTGCCTCATACATGAATACTAAAATGTTTAGAAACAACTGGTGTCAGCAAAAACATTCAGATATTTATTTATTTTTAAAGCAATGAGCATGTGGAGTACACAGTTAACAACCAATGGCGAGACACTTGGACAGGTTAGCATTAGAAGAGGCATTTTCCAAGGGGACTCACTATCCCCTCTGTTGTTTGTAATCGTCATGACTCCACTTTCACAAATACTAAACAAAACAGGCCTCAGATATCAAACATCTAAAACATGAAGTAAAATAAACCATCTGCTGTACATGGACGATCTAAAGTTGTATGGAAAGTCCCAGTTAGGAATCGAATCACTGCTAAACACTGTCCGTATATTCAGTAGCGATATAGCAATGGAGTTTGGACTAGACATGTGTGCTGCATTAATAATGAACAGAGGAAAAATAACAAAAACAGAAGGAATAGAACTGCCCAATGGAAGCAACATCAAGAACCTGGAAGAGAAAGAACATTACAAATACTTTGGCATTCTCCAGGCTGATAACATTGCACACGCTGAAGTTGAAAGAAAAATTGGAAGTGAATACATCAGGAGAGTTAGAAAATCCTCAAGTCCAAACTCAATGGTGGGAACACCATACATACCATAAACACCTGGGCTATATCTGTTATCAGATACACTGAAGGAATAATAGACTGGACCCAGGCAGAGCTAGAGATGCTAGGTTGTAAGACCAGGAAAATCATGATAATCAATCATGCTCTGCACCCCTGCAGTGATGTAGATAGGCTATACTTCCCTTGAAGCTCAGGTGGAAGAGGAATGCTGCAAGTCCATTAAATAGTAGAGGAGGAGAAAAGAGGCCTTGAAGAATATTTAAAGGACAGTAAAGAAGATGCATTTAAAATGGTCGAAAATGAGAAACTATTAAACACCAATGAAACAAAGCAGGGCTACAAGAAAGAACAAGTCAAGAACAGAGCAGAAAAATTGAGAAATAAGCCACTGCATGGTCAATATTTGCACAATATAAGTGGAAAATCAGACATCACCAAGACCTGGCAATGGCTTAAGAATGGCAACTTGAAGAAAGAAACAGAGGGTTTAATACTGGCTGCACAAGAACAGGCACTAAGAACAAATGCAATAAGAGCCAAAGTCGAAAAGTCAACAACAAACAGCAAGTGCCGCCTTGTAAAGAAGCAGATGAAGCCGTGGACCACCTAATCAGCTGTTGTAAAAAGATCGCACAGACTGACTACAAACAAAGGCATGAAAAGGTAGCAGGGACGATACACTGGAACATCTACAAAAAATACAAGCTACCTGTAGCCAAAAATTAGTGGGACCATACAATTGAAAAAGTGGTCGAAAATGAAGATGCACAAATATTATAGGACTTCCGACTACAAACAGACAAACATCTGCCACACAATACAACAGATATAACTGTAGTGGAGAAGAAAGAAAAACAAGTTAAAATAATTGACATAGCAATACCAGGGGATAGCAGAATAGAAAAAAAAGAAATAGAAAAAATCACCAAATACAAAGATCTACAAATTGAAATTGAAAGGCTGTGGCAGAAAAAGACCAAAATAATCCCAGTGGTAATTGGCACCCTAGGTGCAATTCCAAAAGACCCTGAAGAGCACCTCAACACCATAGGGGCCACAGAAATCACCATCAGCCAATTACAAAAAGCAACTTTACTGGGAACAGCCTATATTCTGCGACGATATCTATAATAATAGCAAGAACATTGACAATAAAATTCTGGCATCCCAGGTCCTTGGGAAGGACTCGATGTCTGGATAAAACAAACCAGTCAATAACACCTGTCTGACTGTGTAAATAAATAAATAAATAAATAAATAAATAATAATAATGTGGGTTTTATGTTTTTATTCTGTTTATTATAAGCCACCCCCAGCAGCAGTGTGTTGAAGAAAATAATATTATTTATTATAAATAAATGTTGTTATTATTTATCCTCTATAATAAAATGCTTGGTGTCCGTCCGTGGACGGACACCAAGCGTGTGTTCGTGCCTCCCTGGCCTGTTCTGCGCATGCGCGGAGCGCATGCGCAGAACAGAGCAAGGGAGACACGACCACCGGCACCCGGTGGCCATCTTGGGCGGCCAGAAGCGGCCGCCCCGAAGAAGCCGGGTGAGCGGCGCCGGGGGACACTGGCCGCTGCCGCCTTGGCCAGAGGACACCCGCGGCGGCAAGGGAGAGGCCCCAGGGAGCGGAGGGCCCGGCCGGAGCTGCGGGCGGCGGCGGTGGGTGGCGGGCCCGCTGGAGCTGCGGGCCGCGGCGGCGGTGGGTGGCGGGCCCGCCGGAGCCCTGGGTGGCCGCCCCGGCCGGAGACACGGGCCGCGGTGGGTGGCGGGAGGGGGAATGGCGGCGGAGGTCCAGACCCGCCCAGGGAGACGGAGGCCGCGACCAGGGGCCGAGCGAAGGCCGAAGAAAACTAAAAGCAAAAATGCAGCCTCCGCCGCTGACTCCGAAGTCCCACCCTCCCAACTTCCGAAACCACCTTACCCTGGCCTGTGACAGTTGAGCAAAGAAAGTCCTAAATTGAGGAGGGAGAGAGGAGCTTGCAAGCTGTGCTCCTCCCTCTGCAAAGGCTCTGCCCGAACTGGCGCTTGGGACTGAAAGGACGCAAGAGGCGTCCTTTCCGCCCCAAGCGCCAGTTCAGGCAGAGCCTTTGCAGAGGGAGGAGCACTGCTTGCGAGCTCCTCTCTCCCTCTTCAATTTAGGACTTTCTTTGCTCAACTGTCACGGGCCAGGGTAAGGTGGTTTCAGAAGTTGGGAGGGTGAGACTTCAGAGGCAGCGACGGAGGCAGCATTAAAAAAAAAAAAACAGTAAAAGGGAGAGGAAAAGGCTAGCGCCCGTTATTATAACGGGCTTCAAAACACTAGTAAGAAAATAATATTTTATAATAGATAAATAATATTTATTATTATTTATAAGAAACAGACTTTCCAAACCCATTCTTTATTACTTTATTATAAATAAGTTTTTAAATTAGATTTGTTTTATATTTTTAGCTTAATATTTTAATTGTCATTTTTATTGTATGTTTTTAACTTCTGTAAACCTCCTTGGGGTTGTTTTTAATGAAAGGCGCTATAGAAATTCAACAATAAATAAATAAAATAAATAAATACTGTCCACTGAGATCAGATGGAGGGATTATTGCAAATTTCCATTTGAATTCCTTTATAGCATGCAGAAAAATGACAAAAAAGTAAGGGGCTCCTATTTTTTCTCGCCTATAAGGCTACAATAACCCAACTCAACTTTCACCACACTGACTCTTCCAATACCCCTTCACAATTCTTGGCTAACAATCTCTGCATAATTATTGGTTTAACCCTTTGTGTGTCTTTGTATCCAGACTAGATCTACCTGGCCATTCAAAGCTACTAGATTGATTGATTGATTGATTGATTGATTGTTAGATTTCTATACCACCTTTCATTAAAAACAACCCCAAGGCGGTTTACAAAAGTTAAAAACATACAATAAAAATGCCAATTTAAATATTAAGCTAAAAATATAAAACATATCTAATTTAAAAACTATAAAATACAAGCATAAAAACACATAGACACAAGAATAAAAACACATAGAGGCAGCATAGAAACGGTCATGTAAAAGCCTGGATAAAAAGCCAAGATTTAAGAAGCTTTCTAAAAACTGTGATGGAGTCTGAGGAATGAATGGCCACTGTGAGAGCATTCCAAAGTCTGGGGGCAGCAACAGAGAAGGCCCTGACCCGAGTGCACGACAGACGAGCCTCCTTCATTGTAGGCACCAGGAGCAGAGCCCCCTCAGATGACCTTGTGAAGTGGGCAGCAACCCTTGGGAGCAGGCGGTCCCTCAGATACCCCGGGCCCAAACCGTTAAGGGCTTTAAAGGTCAAAACCAGCACCTTGAATTGGACCCGGAAACAAACCGGCAGCCAGTGCAGCTCTTTCAGGATGGGTGTGATGTGCTCCCACCAGGCATAGATGCTATCTTAAACTATGTTGCTATCTTAAACTGGCCCTCCAGCTGTTCATAAACTACAGTTCCCATCGGCCCCAGCCCAATAAAACCCCAGCCATAAACTTGGCTCTCCAGCAACAGCTGGAAGGCCAAGTTTGCTCATCCCAGAAATAGGGAGATGTTTTCCATTTTAAAATATTTCTAATAATGGAAGTAACAGAATTATTGTTTTTTGGGTTTTGTTTTTTGTTTTACCTGGTAGTTTTAAAAGCTCATGATGTATCACGCAATGGGCCTGTCTTCCTGTTTTTCTATAGAGCCTCTGTTTAAAAAGGTAACAGTCCATAGGAATGCTTCCATGGAAATACACAATGACTGCTGGCCCTTCTGGTAGATTTTCAGCTCCGCAGATCTCATAACCTGCCAATAATACAATATGTCATAGCTTATTGTTTCATGTCACTGTAGATTTCACAGTAATCATATCCTTCTGTTTAAGAGAAGAGCTAAAGTACTTCAAATTCACTCATGCATTAAAAAGGCATAGGGCAGCACCAAGATGATTATTTGCTTTAAGAGGCCTCATTGCTGGGGACCCAAAAAGTTCAATTTTTGATCCATCTGGCCAGTGAACATTATTCCAGAAGGAATAATGTTCTCTGGACAAATGGATCAATAATTGAATGCAATCACAAACACTTTGTTTGGAAAAACCAAACACGGAGGCTGTTCTCACGAACAGCCAAAGCAGGCTAAGACAGCCAATCCTGCTCTTGGCTGCTCGTGAGAAGCAGCAGGAGGTGAGTGGCTGCTACAGTCACAGCAAACCCACCTGAGGAGCCCTCCTTTAAAATGAGGTAAAGAAAGCAAGTGCTCTCTTAACCTCATTTTTTTGGGTTGCGTGTCAGCGATGGGGGAATCCCCATAATTCATCAGACACTCATGCAGTGCATTAGAGATTTTTCAGGGGGCAAGACGCCACTTCCCATCCCCTGATGGGAAGCAGTGCCGGCAGCTATCAGGAATCGTGTGGGTGGGCAATTCTCTGCTTTCCCTTGAGCCTTTTCTCACCGATTGTGAGAAAGGCTCACTGCCTTCCAAAGTAAGAAGCCCATCCTCACTGTCAAGCATGGTAGTGGAGACATCATGGTTTGGGGCTGCTTTGCTGCATCAGAACCTGGATGGCTTGCCATCATTGATAAAACAATGAATTCAGCTGCGTATCAGAAAATTCTAGGTGACAACGTTGTGCCATTTGTCTGTGGGCGAAAGCTTAGCCAGAAGTGGAGCATGCAGCAAGACGACGACCCTACACATTCAAGTCAGTCCACCACAGAATGGCTGAAGAAGAAGTGATTTTGTGTTTTGGGTGGTTAAAAAAGTCCCGACCTAAACCCTATTGGAAGGTTGTGGCAAGACTTGATGTGAACTGTTCATGCAAGGAAGCCCTCAACTGTCACAGAGCTGAAACAGTTTTGTGCAGAAGAATGGGCCAAGCTGATGTGGGAGACTGATCTCCAATTCCAGGAAACATTTAGTTTCAGTTATTGCTGCCCCAGGAGGTGCCACCAGTTACTAAATGCACAGGTCACAGACTTTTTCACACATGGATATTTTTTGTTGACTCTTTCTGTTGAGTGAATATTCAAAACAGATCCTTTTTGCCCGAATTACTTATTCATTCAGGTTGCCTTTCCCTTATATCAGAGTTTACCATAGGATCTAATCATGTTTGAATAAGAATTGTGTTAACAGACAGACCATCCTCCTGGAATTCACACACCTTTTCTCAGCCATTTCAGAAAAAGCAACCCACCATTTAAAAACCAGCATTTAAAAACAAGAAAGCAACTCTTAAAAACCACAATTTAGGCATTTAAAATGAGGCACCCTGAGAAGTCTTCTTTTCTTCTCTTCATGTGTGCCTGCTAAAATAAAGAAATTCCACCTCAGACTGGCAGGTCCACCACAGCTTTGCTTAGAGCCTGCATATGGCAAGGCTCTCAGACACGTGGTGCCATCAGACCACTAACTCATCACTAGCAGTGCATACGTGTATGATACGTGTGTGTGTGTGTGTGTGTGTGTGTGTGTGTGTGTGTGTGTGTGCTAGGTAAAACAATTTGTGAAGCACTGATGCAGGGCCTGGTTGGCTGAGCCTCCTGCACCCCAGACAAGGCACCAAGGCATCCCGGCTTGAACCACTGGGTGGAATAAGCAGGAGGAACTGCCGGCTGTGTTGGCACTGCCTGGGATGCCATGCTGCTGGACTGGACTACAAACAGCTGCAGCTGACACGCAATCAAATAAATTTTATTATTTATTTATTATTAAAACTTTTATACCGCCCTTCCAAAAGGCTCAGGGTGGTTTACATTAAATCAGGGTGGTTTGCATTAAATGAAATTAAATGAAATAAATGAAATTAAGCGATCGCTCGCTCCCTTAGCCTCATTTAAGAGGGAGGTTCCACAGGCGCCCATAGTCCCCAGCTATAGTGGCCAATAGTCAGATATTATGGGAATTCTAGGCCAACTTCTGCAGGAGGGCTGAAGTTGAGCAGCGCTGCTGTAGTGCAATTCTACTGGATTCAGACCAAGAAATGAAGTAAAACACCTGCCTTCCTTAAATTCTGTATTTGTATCTATTATACTAGCTACAACATAAAATTTTCAGCTCAACTGAAAATCAAATGACATGCTAATTGTCTGTTGCAGCAAACTAAGAGGGTAGCTGGGTTTTCATTATTCTGGACTCAAGGGATATTGCATCAGAGAACTGTTTGAGACTTTTGCCCCTTAAAAGTTATGAGAGGAAATCATGCTTACCATGTCCCACTTTTCCTCCGATATCTGAAATGAACGCCACGATTTGCCTTGGCTTGTCCCATTGTTTGTTATTGATATCTACTGAAAAGTTACCAATTTTTCCGTAAATGACATAAAAGGCGTTACCCACATAGCAAAAACAGATCACAATGATCAATGGATAATACAGTATAATTGGAATCACTGTCAATCCCAAGTGATAAGGAAAAAAGACTGAATAACATTCCAAAATATAAGTCATCCAAGGAGTGGACTCTTGTCCTAAGGTATAGTTTGTGTTTTCTCCTGTCATCTTTGGTATAAAAGACAAATCAAGTGAAATTCTGTTCACAAAGGTAATTTCTTCACTTTTATCCCTGGGGGGGAAAAAAGAAGAAGATCCTATTAACTGAACCACGGTGTTGTGGAACCAATTATACCTATGCTTTCATTAATGTTTCTTAATTGTCATATGATTATTGAACATTTTATAAAAAAATACATTACAGACATACGTTTAATATTTAACACACACATTAATCACTTGACTTGGAAGAGAAGAGAAGAAGGCAAAACTTGAACAAGTTTTGTGACTTGTGTGTGTGTGCTTTTCTTATCCCAGTTTTGAGGCAAAGATTGTGTACAGAAGAGGCTAGCAGCAATTATGTACATAAACAAAAAAAATACACTGGCACTCCTATCAGTCTAACAAGGGAAAAGTAAAGTGATGCTGAGGGCTTGGCTTCAACTGGCCCTCAGTCTAAACACCCGCTGCCACCAGTTAGGATGTTCAGCTTTTTGACTGGTTCCACCCCCAGTCACTGAAGCCTCTGCCTCTAAAAAATAAGAACAAATTGTTCTGGTTAGAACTAATCTGCCTACTTTCCTTTCACTATCCCTACAACTGGAATAAATTTGGTCCAAATCAGTTAGGCAGTTCCCAAGATAGCCCACTTGTGCCTCAAACGTTTGAGTCCGCCATCCTGAACTGGGGTGAACAATCACAAACTACACCGTTGAGATATCCCTATGTGTCACTCACTACAACTGTACCAAATTTGGTTCAAGTGGATTACACAGTGCACAAGTTAGCCCACTTGCACCTCAAACATTTATGTGTCCACCATCTTGAATCAGGGTGGATGACATCATCACAAGCTATGCCATTGAGGTGTCCCTGTGTGCCTCTACAGCTGTAGCAAATTTAGTTCAAATCAGTGAGGTGGTTCACAATTTAGGCCACTTGCGCCTCAAACATATACACATCCACCATCATAAACTATGTCATTGAGGTGTCCCTGTGTGTCACGCGCTACAACTCTACTCAATTTTGTTCATATTGCTCCAGGCATTGCAAAGTTGATGGGGGGGGGGAACACACATGGATGGACACATGTACACACCACGGTCACACATACAGAATGATAGATGAGGGTTTGGATCTCATAAGCCTACTGGGAAATAGGCTAAAAAGAGACCTCAAGTCTCTGTTGATTGCGCACACACACACAAACACACACACACACAGCCAAAATATGCTATTTAAGTATTCTAGAACTCTGGATTATTTGTCAAAATGCCCACAAGGAGCCATCTATGATGGTCAGATATGAGAATTCAAATTATTCTTGGGGGGGGGAATCGGGAGGTGAGAATTTGGAGAATAATTCTCTAAATTATTTCCATCACTTCTAGGTAAAGAATAATCGGGTGAATTTGAATTGGAGAATATTCTTTTCCAAGTCTAGAAAGTAAGCAATCTCTCACCTATTCACTCTGTTCTAGCAGAAATGTGCTGCTCAGGACAATATTTAATGATAAAAGGAAATGGTGCTGGATCTTGACTTCTTTTGTCATCTGGACATGGCAATCCTAGCCAAAAAAAACCCCTCCTGTATTGAAGGAGCTACACTGGCTGCAAATATGTTTCCAGGCAAAATACAAGGTGCTGGTTATAACCTATAAAGCCCTAAACAGTTTGGGCCCAGGGTATTTATGAGAACACCTTCTTCGTCATGAACCCCGCCGCCCACTGAGATCCACTGGAGAGGTCCGTCTGCGGTTGCCACCGGCTCATCGGGTGGCCACTCAGGGACGGGCCTTGTCTGCTGTTGCCCTGAGGCTTTGGAATGTGCTCCCTAGTGAAATAAGAGCCTCCCCATCTCTGACAGCTTTTAAAAGGTCTTTAAAGACACATCTGTTCACCCAGGCTTTTAATTAATATTGTTTTAATGGTTTAAATGCTGTTTTAAAATATTGTTTTAAAAAATTTAAATTGTTGTAATGTTTAAAACTATTCATTTTTGTTTTAACAAATGTTTTACTTTGGTTTTATTTGGTTGTAACCCTCCCAGAGACGTAAGTTTTGGGCGGTATAAAAAATGTGTTAATAAATAAATAAAATAAATAAAATGTTATACAGGTTGAGTATCCCTTATCCGGACATCCAAAATCTGGAATGCTCCAAAATCCAGACACCACACCGTAACAAAAACAAAAAAACAAAAAACCTCAGCTCACTCGCTCGCAGATTCCCAATATTGCTGCTTTTAAACATGCAGTCAAAACTTACTTACACCGCATCCTGCTTGGGGTCAGAAGTGCTCTGCCCTCCTCCGCCAGAGAGGGTACCAAGGTCCTGAACCCTCTTGCAATAAATCCCCTCAACCATGTGGTCCCGTCCTCCAAGATAGGAGGATCCGCCATGACCTGCCTGTTCAGGGGGTTACTCACCACTACCAGAGTGGAGTTTCTCCCAAGTTCGTCCTCCAGATGGGTCGCCATTGCTGGCAGGGTGGTAGGTGTTTGGGGAGGCTCTGTGTCCTCCCTCTCTACAAGTGTGGCAGCCTCCAGGTTGTGGGCGGCAAGATGGCGCCCATCAGTATGCGTCCTATCGTGGCTGATTGCCTTGCTCCCCTTCTGATAGAAAGCGCAGAAGAGCCTCTGCAGTGTGAGCGAGTTCCACGTTAGGCAAGCGGATGGTTTTGAACTCGGACTGAGGTTCCGTGAGGGGAAAATTTGAGCAGACAATAAAATATGGTAACCTTTCATGTTTAGACTTGGATCCCATGCCCAAGATATCACATTATGCAAATATGAGAGCCAGAGTAGTGTAGTGGTTAGAGTGCTGGACTAGGACCGGGGAGACCTGAGCTCAAATCCCCATTCAGCCATGATACTAGCTGGGTGACTCTGGGCCAGTCACTTCTCTCTCAGCCTAACCTACTTCACAGGGTTGTTGTGAAAGAGAAACTCAAGTATGTAGTACACCGCTCTGGGCTCCTTGGAGGAAGAGTGGGATAGAAATGTTAATAATAATAATAATAATAATAATAATAATAATAATAATAATAATATTCCCAAATCCAGAAAAGTCCAAAATCCGGAACACTTCTAGTCCCAAGCAGTCTGGATAAGGGATACTCAACCTGTATTTTCTCCCAGTTTGAGGCAAACCACCATCAATGCAGTGAACACTCTGAATTACCAAAGTACAAGCATGATAGGGATGTTGGCCCTCTCTCTCTCTTCAGTAGCTGCCTCTCAGGCTCTGCTTGCAGAGAGAAGTCCTACCACTAGCCCGAGGTTGGAATCTGCATTACTAGCTTGCTAATCTGGGCAAGCAGCAAAAAATAAGGATTACCAGGTTTCCTGAGTGTATATATATTTTGTTTAGCTGCTTTGAAGATGGGCAGCTTTCAGGATTGCCAGTTCCTGCAGGGAAAGCTTATAGCGTAGTTTGGGGAGGCAGGAGAAGGGAATCATCCCTTCTAACAGAAATGCTCTGCTCAGGACAATATTTAACTCTTAAAGGAAATGTAACAAACATGTACAAAATTAACTTCAGAAAAGTTGATCATGGATCAGAAAGGTTAATCAAAAAACCACCAACCAAATTCTCCCCCACTTCCAAGAAATGGTGGGAATTGGCAAGCCAATCCCATCCTCCCCAAATTCCCATCCGATTACCTCTTTCCACTGGCAGCTCTTCCAGTGTCTCTGACTATGCTTTCATTTCTCCCTGAGCCCTTATATTTTCTTGTACAACCCGGAGGGTGGAGTGTACAGCTGCACACCATTTCTCTATAATTAAAATGAATAAATCATTTAGGAAACTAGAATTTATGTCATCATCCAGTAGCGTAGCAACATAGATGATAACCAATTGCTAGATTGTTTGGTAACACACAGAAGAGAAGAGCTGGACTTGTGGTAGCAAGCATGACCTGTCCCCTTAGCTAAGCAGGATCCACCCTGGTTGCATATGAATGGGAGACTTGATGTGTGGGCACTGTAAGATATTCCCCTTAGGGGATGGAGCCACTCTGGAAAGAGCAGAAGGTTCCAAGTTCCTTCCCTGGCTTCTCCAATATGGGGCTGTAAGAGACTCCTGCCTGCATCCTTGGAGAAGCCACTGCCAGTCTAAATAGACAATATTGAGCTAGATGGACCAACGGTCTGACTCAGTATTTGGCAGCTTCCTATGTTCCTATGTTCCTGCTGCAGTTGCTGCTGCTGCTGGCCTTCACAGCTGCAAACCCAGCTACCTGACGGCCTCCTATCCTCCCTGTCCTGCACACATGGGGCCAGGGCCAGGAGCACAGCACACTACCTACCTCTGGAGACACCTGATGTCCTCTGTCCCTCCACCCTTGTGAGGAGTAATGATGTCATTGACCAGTGGCCACAAAGGCAGGTGGTGTGCAACCCCATCCCAGCTCCTGGTCCATTGGGCAACCTGTCTTCACGAAATATGGGTCTCCCAGTGGTGGTTCTGCACTGTCATCATCAATGCTGTTGCAAGAGCACTGAGTCTCTCTTTAACTTTCATGCCGACCATGGTGAGAGCAGTTTGCAGTGCCCCCTTGTTTAATGAGAGAAAGGTCTCAAGTGTATGGGAACAATTCTGAGCTACACCCCTGACTTCAGAACACTCCCTGGCACCTAATCTTAATTGGAGTGAGTGGCGGTGGTGGCAGCATACATTCACAATCTTTCTCTCAAGAAAACTCAGATGTTAGTGATGGAGGCAACCGTCCACCCCATCTGTTCTCCCCCCCCCCCCACTGCCAACTGATATCCAGTGGTACACTGCCTCTTACTCTGGAGATTCCATGCAGCTGTCCTAACTAATTGCTGGTGAGAGATGCACCCATTTTCATGAAGTTGTCCAATCTAAGACCATCTAAGCCAATAGCCATTTCCAAATCCTGTAGCACTGAGTTCCATAAGCACTGACTGAAGAAAAATGTACTTCATTCAGTATTTTGGAAGAAATAAGTTAAAGTGTGAGGGAGGAGTCCTCCAGCATTCTTAATCTACTATAGATATGTGTATTCAGTTGATATTAAAAAGACACAGAATGATTAGAAGGCAAACTATTTATGAGCTGTATCTACATATTTAGAGAAAAGAGGTATTTATGTTGGGTTTTATGATTTCATAAGAATTTTTTTGGGGGGGATTAAAAATTCAAAACAGACTTTGCTAAACTTTGCTATAAGTATTCACATACGAATATAAAATGCCTCCAGAGAAATAATTTTAAATTAACATCACTTATTCTTAGAGGTGAATGTGCATGTTATTCAGATAGCGTCACTCATAACCAGGGTATAATTAGTGCTGCTAGCATAAGACATCCATTTTTCTTAAGCCCCAGATTTCTTCTAACTTGAAAGCACTAGGGGGGAAACAATGAGGAATGGTGTAGAGTAACCATAGTACAATCTGTCTGGATCTGAGGAGGAATGGTTTGTACATGTGCTATCGCCAGGGCCGGCTCTAGGGGATCTGGCACCCAGATGCAACACTCTGTTGAGCACCCTTAGTTATCGTGAAAAATAAAAATTCGAAATACAATTAGTGTGTGTTCAAAATTTAATACACAAAGATTTTATGTAATTATGTACATAACATTGTATATAATATAATTAGGTATTATTATTATTATTATTATTATTATTACTTTGCATTTATATCCCGCTCTTCGTCCAAGGAGCCCAGAGTGGTGTACTACATACTTAGGTTTCTCCTCACAACAATAATAAAATAAAAATAATCATAAAAATACATAATTATATTATATACAATGTTATGTACATAATTACATAAAATCTTTGTGTATTAAATTTTGAATACACACTAATTGTATTTCGAATTTTTATTTTTCACGATAACTAAGGGCGCTCAACAGTGTTGCATCTGGGCGCCAGATCCCCTAGAGCCGGCCCTGGGTGGAAGATACTGTATGGGACGGAAGTCTTAGGAAGAAGGCTGAAGATGGAGTCAGAGCTGAAGGAGGAAGGGCAGGCAAAGAGCTAAGGTGCCTGTTCCCTTTCAGGAAGTCAGACTCCAATTACCCACACATAGACTGGGTAAATTCATAGTCAGGTAATGACAAAGAGGTCAAATTTCTAAATATGTTGAATGACTACGCCCTAGAACAGTTGGTCTTGGAACCAACCAGAGAGAAGGTGACCTTAATCTTATTTATTTGTTATTTCTCTGTGTGAAATACCCTGAGCCATTTTTGGAAGGGCGGTACAGAAATCAAATGAATAAATAATTAAGTAAGTAAGTAAGTAAGTAAATAAATCCTGAGTGGCACCCAGGACCTGGTGTTCCCCTTTAGGGAACAGTGATCATAGTGTGATCAAATTCAGCATACATATGGGAGAGAATCATCAATGAAATCCAACACAGACACTTTGAATTTCAGAAGAGGAAACTTCTCTAAAATGAGGAGTATGGTGAAAAGAAAGCTGAAAGGGAAAATCAGGAGAGTCACTTCACTCCAGAATGCATGGAGTTACTCAAAACCACAATACTAGAAGCCCAGTTAGATTGTAAACCAAAAAAAGAGGAAAGGTACCACTAAGTCCAGGAGGATGCCAGCATGGCTAACAGGTAAAGTCAAGGAAGCCATAAAAGGGAAGAAGACTTGCTTCTGAAATTGGAAGGCCTGTCTAAATAAAGAGAACAAAAAGGAACACAAACTCATGCAAAAGAAATGTAAGGTGACAATAGGGGAGGCGAAAAGAGAGTTTGAGGGACATTTAGCTAAACGTATCAAGGGGAATAACAAAAACTTCTTTAAATACATCAGAAGCAGGAAACTTTCCAGGGAGGTGGTTGGACTGTTAGACAATGAGGGAGTGAAAGAGATTATTAAGGTGGATATGGAGGTTGCAGAGAAGCTAAATGAGTTGTTATTTGCATCTGTCTTCACGGCAGAGGATACCAAGCATATACCTGTTCCTGAACCAAGCTTTTTGGGGATGGAGGCTAAAAAACTAGAAGTGGCAAGGGATGATGTTCTAAACTGTCTGGAAAAACTGAAAACTAGCAAATTGCCATGGCCAGATGGCATCCATCCAAGAGTCCTCAAAGAACTCAAATGTGAAATTGCCGGCCTCTTTGCTAAAATATATAACATATCCCTGCAATCAGACTCTGTTCTGAAAGACTGGAAAATAGCAAAAGTAACAGCGATTTTCATAAAGGGATCCTGGGGTGATACAGGAAATTACAGGCTGGTTAGCTTAACGTCATTCCAGGCAAATTGATGGAACACATCCTCAAGGATAAAATTGTAAAGCACATAGAACAACAGGCCCTGGGAATAAACCAGCATGGCTTCTGCAAAGGTAAATCTTGCCTCACAAACCTTTTGGAGTTCTTTGAAAATGTGAACAAGTGTGTGGATCAAGGTGATCCAGTTGACACATTATACCTGGACTTCCAAAAAGCTTTCGACAAAGTTCCTTATCAAAGACTCCTGAGGAAACTTAGCAGTCATGGGATAAGGGGACAAGTACATGTGTGGATTGCTAAATGGTTGAAGGACAGGAAACTGAGGGTGGGTATAAATGGAGAGTTTTCACAATGGAGGGAAGTAAGAAGTGGGTCCCCCAGGGATCTGTACTGGGAATGGTGCTTTTTAATTTATTCATAAATGATCTAGAAGTAGGGCTAAGCAGCAAGGTGGCCAAATTTGCAGATGATACCAAACTCTTTCAGGTAGTGAAATCCAAAACTGATTGTGATGAGCTCCAGAAGGATCTCTCCAAATTGGGTGAGTGGGCAACAAACTGGCAAATGCGGTTCAGTGTTGGCAAGTGTAAAGTGATGCACATTGGGACAAAAAAACCCAACTTCAAGTATATATTGATGGTATCTGAGCTGTCAGTGACTGACCAGGAAAGGGATCTTGAGTTTGGTGTGGACAGCTCATTAAAAATGTCAACTCAACGTGTGGCAGCTGTGAAAAAGGCCAATTCCATGCTAGGGATCATTAGGAAGGGGACTGAAAATAAAACGGCCAATATTATAATGCCCTTATACAAAAAGATGGTGTCGCCACACCTGGAGTACTGCGTACAATTCTGGTTTCCACATCTAAAAAAGGACACTGTAGAACTGGAAAAGTTGCAGAAGAGGGTAACCAAGATGATCATGGGCCTAGAGCACTTTTCATATGAGGCATGTCTACAACACCTGGGGCTATTTAGTTTAGAAAAAAGATGACTGTGGGGAGACATGATAGAAGTCTATAAAATTATGCATGGTGTGGAGAAACTGAAGTTCTTCTCACTCTCACATAACATTAGAACCAGGAATCATCCCATGAAATTGATTGCTATGAAATTCAGGACCAACAAACGGAAGTACATTTTCACACAATGCATAAACAACTTGTGGATTTCTCCACCCAACAACTTGGATGGCCATAAGAGATGTTTGGATAACCTCATGGAGGAGAGGTCTATCAACAGCTACTAGTTGGAGGGCGATAGGCCACTTCCAGCCTCAAAGGCAGGATGCCTCTGAGTACCAGTTGCAGGCAAGTAACAGCAGGAGAGAGGGCATGTCCTCAACTCCTGCCTGTAGGCTTCCAGCGGCATCTGGTGGGCCAATGTGTGAAACAATATGCTGGACTAGATGGGCCTTGGGCCTGATCCAGCAGGGCTGTTCTTATGTTCTTATGAGTAAGTGGTGACATATTGGTCATTACGGTTGTGCACAATCATACAGTTCTGTTTAGATCAGGTCCAATCCAATCCAAAAGCACAGATGTTGGTTTTGAGTCATTTGGACCATTTAGAATTTTGGAATCGAACATGATCCAATGCGGAACCCATTCCCCCCCAAGCAAATATCTCCATAGAAGTCTATGGGGAAAGTTTTTAAAAAGCTGCAGAAAGGTCTAGAAAGAGAGGCTTGAAAGTTGGCACAGAAATAGGTAAAGATGGCCAGACTCTGAGGCTCTTCACACGATTAATGTGAAGAGCCATAAGGGGGTTTGCGGGGTGAGCAGGCTTAGCCTGCTCTTCCCGCAGATGATCACAAGGCAGCTCTGGGCGGCCAGATCGGCTGCCCATACGACTGCCAGCTCCTTCATGGATCCGGCAGGGACTGTGGGAATCAGGAACCATGTGGCCCCCGGATGTTTGATGCCCTGTGTGAGTTCGCGGGACATCCTGGAGAGACCCCTGAGGGGTATTTATGAGGAATCAGGAGGCAAAGGGGACTCTTGCCAGTATTTGTAGCTCTGAAATGCTCCAAAATTCCCTGAATGATGTTGGAGAAACTGCGAACCAAAATAGGCACCCCTACATCGGGTTCAGGCCACCTTTAGTGGTGCAGCAGGGAAATGCTTGACTAACAAGCAGAAGATTGCCGGTTCATATCCCCACTCATACTATATCGGGAAGCCATGATATAGGAATATGTTGAAGATGTTGAAAGAACTGTGCTGGAGGAGGCAATGGTAAACCCCTCCTCTATTCTACCATAGACAACCACAGGGCTCTGTGGGTGCCAGGAGTCGAAATTGACTTGACAGCACACTTTACCTTTACATCAGGTTCAGATTATTTCTGATGCCCTCCAAAATGGCCCAGATTGGACCACTCCTGACCTTCCCAATCCTGTTTTGCACAGCCCTATTGGACAGCTGCCTCTCAGGGTTACATCTCTCCTTCCATACCTGAGTGTACCTTTGCATTGTTGCTACTTGTTTTTTGGTCACTTTTCTAGTGGCATTGCAGCAGCATTCTTGTTCTCCTTCTAACTGGAGCAAAGATGGTTATCACAAGGGCAGCCCTGCTTGCCAGACCTGCAATATTTTCCTATCTGGTCTGAGGGAGGAGAGCTGATCTTGTCGTAGCAAGCATGAATTGTCCCCTTTGCTAAGCAAGCTCTGCCCTGGTTTTCATTTGAATGGGAGACTATATGTGTGAGCACTGCAAGATATTCCCCTTGGGGAAGGTCGCTGCTCTGGTGAGAGTATCTGCCTGCTTGCATGCAGAAGGTTCCAAGTTCCCACCCTGGCATCTCCAAGATAGGGCTGAGATAGACTCTTGCCTGTAACGGAGTAGCTGCTGCCTGCCTGTGCAGGCAATACTGAGCTAGATGGACAAATGGTCTAACTTGGTCTAAAGCAGCTTCCTATGTTCCTCTCAGTTCTACCCATAGTGGGAGCTTAAAATCAGGCAGTGCTGATCCTCCTACTCAACAAGCAGCTATGATGGACCAATCAAGTGTCCTCATAAGTCCCTTCTCCTCCTTTCTCAAAAGGTCCAGCCAGGCAACAGTGGCTTTTCAGTGCTTTTGTCTTCTGTGTCAATGGCTCTCAGGAAGAGAAGGCAAATGCTCTTAAATTGTTTTTAAAATGTAATCAGAATGCACAATACAGGCATATTGAATGTACAATACAGTACATTACAGCAAATACAGGTATTTGCATAATCCTTTGTTCAGAGATCATAATGCCTGGAGAGGACTGAGTGGAAAACTCAGAAGCAGGACTAGAGCAATGCATCATTAACAGAAAGGAAGGAAAGAAGTCAATTTAAATGTGACAATGCACCAGAGACATGTGGGAGACACTGAGCTATATAGACTCTGAGCAAGGGTAGACTCTGAGAGTCCAAGAGTTAGAAAGAATTTATCTGAAGCCTTTTACATCTCAGCATTCTTTCCTAGTACATAACAATATGAGGCATTTATTAGGAATTTGTTGACCAAAATGCTACAGAGCTCTCTGCTTTCACCTCATAACCACAACTTGATGGACCTCAAGGTCTCTCAAATCTGGATCTTAATTTATATTTTCTTCTTAACTGTTCAGGTAAACAATGAGGCAGAACACTTTCATGATGCTGAAAATAGTTTTCAAAGACAGAAACTTCCACTACCACTACCACCAGTCCTCAACATTTGAATAAAAAGCAGATTTTTTTGGTAAATGATCAGGCGTGGTGGAAATGGCTGCAGCCTCGGTGGGGGGGGGGGGACGACTCCATTTCCCAGAAGGACTTGCATCACTTACAGAACCTAGAAGGAAAGTTAAAGCATGGGGGCTTTATAATCCCAAGCCATGGAAGGCAGCTCTATGCATGCATCAGAGGAGAGCTGATCTTGTGGTAGCAAGCATGACTTGTCCCCATAGCTAAGCAGGGTCTGCCCTGGTTGCATATGAATGGAAGACTAGAAGTGTAAGCAATGTAAGATATTCCCCTTAGGGGATGGAGCTGCTCTGGGAAGAACAGATGGTTCCAAGTTCCTTCCCTGACTTCTCCAAGATAGGGCTGAGAGAGATTCCTGCCTGCAACCTTGGAGAAGCCACTGCCAATCTGGGTAGACAATACTGAGCTAGATAGACCAATGGTCTGACTCAGTATATGGCAGCTTCCTATGTTCCTTTGTTCTATGTGCTTGCTTCATCTTCATTCAGGAGAGAGCAACACAGTCTGTCTACTGCCCCCACCAAGTCACAGGGAAAACAGGCGGTGGTGGAGGAGGCAAAGCAGGGAGGGTCCAAAGAGCTGTCAAATTTCTGACCGGATCCAACATGATCCAAGAGTTGGGCTATGGCCCCTCCCTACATTGCCCCTCTTAGATTGGGTTGGGTCAAGTAACCATTTCTAATCATTTTAATCCTAGTTACTCTTATTGCCTTTGAACTAATCCTTCTGTAATCCTCGGAGGGCTGGTTCAGATGATACTTTGAAGTGGTTGTTAAGAAGGCAAGGGGAAGGACATGGCCTCATGTCTCCTCTCCACTGTTGTCTAATCACACACCAACGAAATACTCTGCAGCATTCCCATAGTGCTAGGAGATGAAGAGAGTCAGAAAGCAACATATATGAATAGAGTTCCCAACCTTCTCGGTCCAGCTGGGCTTCTATACGTTGGAAGAAGGCATGCCACTCTGTCAAATACACTGACAGAAAGCAGTGCATTTATTCTTCATATAGCATCATTTATATAGCACTTTGTACAGTGCATGGCACTGTACCAAGTATGATAGATTGTAAAACTAAGGGGTTTACAATCTATACTGAGAGAGAGGAAAAAATGCAGGAAGGGATGGGAAATGGAGGCAGAAGTAAGCAAAGGAAATCTCTCTATATATCTATATCTTTAACTATATATAGATATATAGGTAGGTGTGTGTGTGTGTGTGTGTGTGTGTGTGTGTGTGTGTGTGTACACACACACACACACACATAAGTTACACGTACTTGAGTTATAGTAGGGAATGGGTACTAAGTCATTGTCCCTATGGCTTCAGGGGAAAGGTGGGCTTAAAAAGGGATCTGAAAAGAGCAGGCAGCACATAGAAGTTGCAGGAGGCAGTTCCAAGGATCGGGGCAGCAAGGCCAAGGGTGCTATTAGGTACGGAGCTGGGGGCCCAGTTCCGTGTGCCCAATCTCCTAGAAGGCCCAATGATTTTCCCCAAGAGAAAAGATTTCCCCCTTTTATATTTCCAAAATGGCATGCCCTAGAGTTCTGAAATTTTGGCACAAATGTAGGACAGATTAGCAGAACTCTGTATATTGATTTGAAACAGATGGGTAAATCTGAATTTTTGTTTTGTTTTTAAACAATTTTTTTAAAATCAAGGAAGTCTTATAAGTGGCTTGTTCCATGGCAGAAAGTTACAAAAATTTCTGGAACTGAAGGCTGCCCTTGGATCATCATTCCACCCCCATGTGAAGGAATCTGCCCCTTACATTTCCAGAACAGCTGGGCTTAGACTTTTGAAATTGGGCACACATGTAGCCCAAGATAGCAGGACTGTGTGTATTTTTATTTCAAGGAAATTGGTCACTCCTGTGATTTTGAATGAATTTTTATCCTACCGTAGTAAATCTTCCAGGTCTTTAACAAGTTTGGACAAAAAGCCCTTTGATGCAGTGGATGCTTACCACATGTTCACAGAAAAAGCCTCCAACTTTGTTTCTAAATCACAGGCTATTGGAATATGTGAGTGCACTAAGCATCTGAACTATGGTAAGAGGTGTATCCTCCCTTATTCATGATCATGTGAACTGCTGTGCCATGTGCTGAGGAACCTCAGATATTCCCCAGTTGGATTAATTCCATTGGTGTGATTGATTGCCAGGAAATCTAGGACCAACAAATGGAAGTACTTTTTCACACAACGCATAATCAACTTGTGGAATTCCTTGCCGCAAAATGTGGTGACAGCCAACAACCTGGATGGCTTTAAGAGGGGTTTGGATAACTTCATGGAGGAGAAGTCTATCATCGGCTACTAGTTGGAGGGCTAAAGGCCACCTCCAGCCTCAAAGGCAGGATGCCTCTGAGTACCAGTTGCAGAGGAGTAACAGGAGGAGAGAGGGCATGCCCTCAACTCCTGCCTGTGGCTTCCAGTGGCATCTGGTGGGCCACTGTGCAAAACATGATGCTGGGCTGGATGGGCCTTGGGCCTGATCCAGCAGGACTGTTCTTAAGTTCTTATGTGTCACTCTCAAAACAGCACAATTTAGGAATGATATTAGATCTCTTCCAACTCTTCTCACCTTATTTCTCCCTTTTCTTGATTGCTGTAACCAGTTAGAGAATTGGTGAAACTCTCCTACCTTGCTCAGAGTCCTTTATACCACAAAAATCCGGTTAATTGAAAATTTACCCTGTCTTTCAATCTCAAAGTGCCAGAGCCACTGGAGGCTGCTTGGCTGTTTGAAGTTTATTCTTTAAGAATCCTCCAAATTATATTGTCCTGATGAGGTAAAGGACTGCTACTGTGAAAGGAACTGAAATGGAATCCAGTTTGGTTGAGGCTTTGTTGGTGTATGATTAATACAGTACGGTCATTTTAAAAAGGAAAGCCTAATAGAATTCTGGGGAAAGGGATAGGGGAACAAGAATAATTCTAGAGTTGGCCTAGACAGAGAGCAACAGGGATGTAAAAGTATCTGCTGAGCTTTGAAGCAATAAAGGCTTGGCTTATTTTCATAATTTCCTTGCATTGTGGTGTAACACTACCATGATGCTTTGAGGCTTGAGATTTAAAATGTACCTTCTTTGCAACTAAGACTTTTTGCCTACTAGCTTACTAACATCTAGACTAGGATGTAGGGAGAATGCTTATGATTTCTGTATTATTTTTATTGCCTGTCAACTTTTTTCCTAGACCTTTCTAGTAATAAAACGAAACTGATTGCCCTTTTACTATAATCTTAGACTGTGTTGAGTTCTCTCTCCCCCCCCCCCACATTTACCCTACCTGTGCCTGCTTTGCTGCCATTTTGCTATAGAAAGCCTCTGGGGTTTTTTTGACCGTTCCTCAACCTTCAGGGAATATCCATGTTTTTCCATGCCTGCAGATGAGAGAGGCTAGTGGTTCAGTTTGGGCCCAGCTTCTCCCAGCAGGATACTCTGTTGTAGAGCAGGTGAAATGATGTGGGTAGGGAGGAGGAAGGCTGTGGTACATAAGACTAATATCTCCCTTACGAAGGTTCCTGCCAGGGAATTGGCCTATATTGAATGTGTGTACCTACGTCTGGAGACCCAGGACAAACGGGGACTTCTGTTGGTGTACCATTCACCCCGCTGCCCAACAGAACAGAGTCCCTCATTGAGCTGGCTTACTTGGTTGCAGAGCTGGTGTTGGAGTCTTCCAGACTGTTAGTTTTGGGGGACTTTAATGTTCACTTGGGAACCAATTTGTCATGATCAGCTCAGGAGTTCAGAGTGGCCATGACAAGTATGGGCCTATCCCAGGTAGTCTTGGGACCAATGCACATTGCTGGTCAGACTCTCGATTTGGATTTTTGTTATGATCAGGAAGGTGATCCATGGATGGGGACTCCTGTGATTTCCCCATTGTCATGGACGGACCACCATCTGGTTGAGGTTGGACTCATAGACTCAACCCTCCTCCCCAGGGGTGAAGGACCTATTAGCATGGTCCGCCCAAAAGGCTACTGGATCCCATAGGATTCTAAGAAGCCTTAGAAGGGTTTAAGGTTGGTTCTGCCAGTGATTCTGTTGTTGCCCTGACCCAGACTTGGAATAATAATAATAATAATAATAATAATAATAATAATAATAATAATAATTCAATTTCTATACCGCCCTTCCAAAAATGGCTCAGGGCGGTTTACAAAGAGAAATAACAAATAAGATGGATCCCTGTCCCCAAGGGGATTACAATCTAAAAAGAAACATAAGATAGACACCAGCAACAGTCACTGGTGGTCCTGTGCTGGGGGTGGAGAGGGCCAGTTACTCTCCCCCTGCTAAATAAAGAGAATCACCACGGTAAAAGGTGCCTCTTTGCCCAGTTAATGAACTCACTAGGGCAATCTATTATATTAATTCTCGTAGACATGCCTCTGTGGGGATGCGTCCCGGCAACCAAGCGGATTGGCTGGGCGGTGGAGGCACTGGATTGGCTGGGCAGCATGTAGGGAAGTGGCCGTTTGGGGTGGAAAGGAAAGGAAAGGAAAGGAAAGGAAAGGAAAGGAAAGGAAAGGAGGCAAGTGGAGAGGAGAACTGAACAGACTGGGGCAGAAGGGAGGGGGGAAGCTGAGGGGAGAGAAAGCGGGGGAGCCTGGCTGGGCAAACAGTTGGCCGCTTTGGATGATGCTCTCTAGAGGGAGGGCTGCAGGAAGGAGCTGGCTGAATGCTTGGCGGCCCGACACCAG
Organism: Hemicordylus capensis; assembly: GCF_027244095.1. Classification (NCBI taxonomy): domain Eukaryota; kingdom Metazoa; phylum Chordata; class Lepidosauria; order Squamata; family Cordylidae; genus Hemicordylus; species Hemicordylus capensis. The sequence goes on along the minus strand of NC_069658.1, from coordinate 259,530,053 downwards.
GGACTGGAGGAAGGAGGATGCGGCAACGGCCAGCAGGGAAAACACAAGCAGGCTAAAAAGCTGAGGCGGGGGTGGGGGAGCACAAATGAGAGAGAGAAAAAGAGAGAGAGAGAGAGGTGGAAATGGAGGAGGGAGCAAGCTGGGGAAGAAGGATTGGGGGGAGGGGAGTAGGAGAATTGGCCGGCCCACGCTGGTGGGCCTGGCCTGGCGACCAGTGGTGGCCGCAGAATTCTAGCGATTGAGAGAGGCAGGTGGCGGGGGAGACAGAGCGAGTGAGAGAGGCGTGGGGGGAGTGAGACAGCACGAGCGAGAGAGGCATGGGGGAGAGATAGCGTGAGCGAGAGAGGCACGGGGGAGAGACAGCGTGAGCGAGAGAGGCGCGTGGGGGAGTGACAGCATGAGCGAGAGAGGTGCGGGGGAGAGACAGCGCGAGCGAGAGAGGCGCGGGGGGAGAGAGCATGAGCGAGAGGCATGGGGGAGAGAGAGTGCGAGTGAGAGAGGCGCACGGGGGAGAGACAGCGTGAGCGAGAGAGGCACACGGGGGAGAGACAGCACGAGCGAGAGAGGCACGGGGGAGAGACAGCGTGAGCGACAGAGGTGCGGGGGGAGAGACAGCACGAGTGAGAGAGGCACGCAGGGAGTGACAGCATGAGCGAGAGAGGCGCACGGGGGAGCTACAGCGTGAGCGATAGAGGCACGCAGGGAGCGACAGTGCGAGCGAGAGAGGCACGTGGGGAGACAGAGCGAGTGAGAGAGGCGGTGTGGGGGGTGGCAGAGCGAGCAAGAGAGCTGTGGGGTGGGGGACAGAGTGATTGAGAGAGCTGTGGGAGGACCAGCCAAACAAATTCTCCCAACTAACCCCAAAAAGGAAGTGAACTACCGCACAGATGCTCTGTGCGGGTTCAGCTAGTAGACATTATTCCTCCTAAGCACCCGGTAAATGGAAGAACTACAGGGCATGGCCGGATTAACATAGTAGCAAATGTAGCATTTGCTATGGGCCCCGCGTTTTCTAGGGCCCCACACGCCTGGCTTGAACGTCTGTCCCTTCTTTTGCTCTCTATTTGGTGCTCTCTGCTGACTCTTCTCATTGCCTGCTGCTACCTATTCTCTCTCCTCGCTCGAGGGCATTTAAGCAAGGTCTTCCTGGCACCATGGTGTTAATTGGGTTATCTATTATGTTAAGCAGCACGGGAGGAAGTAGTAAGAACAACAATACGAACAGATTGCTTGCAAAGGGGTCTCAAAGATAACTTAATCGCCAGGGAGTTGGTCCTTATTCGTTTAAACTAAACATTTTTAAAAACATACACAGAGAGAGTAAAAGAAATAAAAGCAGTTTAGATTAAAAAAAACAACCAACTATTAATGCCGGGCGGAAGAAAGGAAGCTAAAGAAGATGCTAGTTGAATGTTGCCAGCGTTTTCCGACTGACTGGGAGAGGGTAAAGATAAACAATGAGAATGTGTACCTTTAAGAGGAAAAAGAAAGCTGGAAGTAACTCAGAGGAGTCTCAAAGTTTAGTGGATCAATTGAGGGGAGCTTGGAGGGAGATTATATTATGGTCTTGTTAGGTAAGGTCACTTATATCCTCCTTTAGTATGTATCTAGTGCTGTTGGGAGGGAATTTGTGATCATTGCTTTTCAAGGAACTGCCAGATTTAAGGTGAGCTCCTTTCCTCTCCTCTAGAACTGAAATAACTACTGCTGCGTTGCCAACTTCATTAGCTTTACATTGGGATGCCCGTTGAAATGGTCCAAAGATAAACGGAGGCTGCAAACCTAAACACACTTACTAGAGAGTAAGGCTCATTGAGTTCAGTGGGACTTACTTCTGAGTAAACATGCTTAGGGTTGCACTGAATGATTTGTGCAATTCCTCCTTTTAATATTAAGCATGTTAGCGTAATTTAGATTGAAAGAGGCTGTGCCTCCTGCCGGGTTTCTTTTGGATACTTCTGTTTTCATGGAAGTTGCTAATGTACCTCATCATAATCACATTCATTTGCAATGCATCAACTATTTTAAATACACATCTGCTTTCCTGCCAGGCTTGCACAAGAGGTTAAACATATATTCTTAATATTGCCAAATGGCCCTTTTAATGTGATGGCTGCTGGGATCCAATATGTTCTGCACACACTGGAATCAAACATCCACTGTTGTGTGCCAAAATTGCTAATAGGTTCAGATTTCTCAAAGTACAGAATTCCTGAGAACCTTTTAATTTAAACTTTCAGAGTTTTGTTTCCCACCCCCTTTCTCTTTGTGAAAATAACTCCAAAGGAGAACCCATGGTCAGGAGTCACAAAAGTGTGTGTGTGTGTGTGTGTGTGTGTGTGTGTTTTGCAAAGTTTGTTGACTGGCTGGCTCAGCTGAGCGGAGGCATGGGGTGGTTGGTGGGGGGGTCACTAGGCAAATGAAAAAAATGAATTACTTTACTAAGTAAATAATTTATGTTTCAATATTTATGTGCATTTTTTTTTAATTTGGGGCCCCTTCATAACATATGCTACAGGCCCCACACTAGCTTAATCCGGGCCTGCTACAGGGGCTGAAGCGGAAAGGTAGACAGCTTGAGTGCAAGTGGAGGAAGACTCTGCTCGAATCCAACAGATTACAACACAGAGCACATTTAAAGATCTATTCTCTGGCAATGCATGCAGCAAAGAAGCAGTTCTTTTCTGCCTACATTGCTTCTGCAAATTCACATCCAGCGGAGTTGCCTAGGATTGTGAGAGAGCTCGTACATGCCCCTCCTCCCTTGAATGAGTATTTGGATCCATCAGTTACCCACGGTGGCATTTTAATGAGTTTTTTGCAGATAAACTCTCTCGTATCCGAGCTTAACTAGACTCTACAGTTACCGCAGAGTCTATTATGGAGATGTCCAGCAGCTTGTCTTGTGAGGTTAAATTGGATCAATTTCAGTTTGTGACTCCTGAGGATGTGGACAAGATACTTGGGACACTGTGCCTCACCACCTGTTCTCTTGACCCTTGCCCAACATGGCTTATACAATCTAGCAGAGAGGTTATTGGAGAGGACCTTGTTAAGATAATTAATGCTTCTCTGAGGGAGGGAATTATTATTATTAAACCACAATTAAAGAGGCAAAATTATTAAACCACAATTAAAGAGGCAAAATTATTAAACCACAATTAAAGAGGCCCTCAGAACTGGGCAATTATAGGCCTGTCTCCAACCTCCTATGGTTGGGCAAGGTGATCTACAGGGTGGTGGCATCTCAGCTCCAGGCTGTCTTGGAGGAAGTGAATTATCTGAACCCATTTCAAGTTGCCTTTCGAGTAGTCTATGGGGTTCAGATGGCCTTGGTTGGCCTATTGGATTATCTCCATTTAGGAATTGACAGGGGGAGTGTGACTCTGTTGATCCTTTTGGATCTCTCAGCGGCTTTTAATACCATCGACCATGATATCCTTCTGTGGCACTTGAAGGGGTTGGGAGTGGGAGGCATGGTTTTGCAGTGGTTCTGATCCTACCTCTCAGGTAGGTTCCAGTTGGTGTCGCTTGGAGACTGTTACTCTTCAAATCAAGATCTCTGGTATGGAGTCCTGCAAGGCTCCATGCTCTCTCCAATGCTTTTTAACATCTACATGAAACCGCTGGGAGAAGTCATCAATGGATTTGGTGAAGAGTGTTCTCTGTATGCTGATGACACCCAAATCTATTTCTCCATGCCAACTTTATCAGGAAATGGCCTAAGTTCCCTAAATGCCTGCCTGGAGGTGGTAATGGGCTGGATGAGGGAGAACAAACTAAGGCTGAATCCAAGCAAGACGGAGTTAGTCATTGGGGGAGGTTGGGACTTAGGAAGTGGTTTAGATCTGCCTGTTCTGGGCAGGGTTGCACTCACCCGGAAAGAGCAGGTACGTAGTCTGGGAGTACTTCTGGACCCACTCCTCTCCCTGATTTCTCAAGTTGAGGCAGTGACTAGGAGTGCTTTCTACTAGCTTCGGCTGATTCACAAATACTTCCATTTCTGGAGATAAACAACCTTAAAACAGTGGTGCATATGCTGGTAAAATCCAGGCTTGACTACTGCAATGTGTTCTGCGTTGGGCTTCCTTTGTACACAGATCGGAAACTGAAGTTAGTACACATTGCAGCAGCCAGGTTGGTCTCTGGGGTTGCCCAAACTACACTGGCTGCCAATCAGTTTCCATGCAAAATACAAAGTGCTGAATATCTCTATAATAAAGAGCTTGAGTCTGATCCTGTGTCCCTGCCCATGTCTTTCTCGGCCGTTCTGGGCATGCGCAGAGCGCATGCCCAGAACGTCCGAGAAAGATACGGCCGCAGGGACACGGCAGCCATGTTGGAGAGCGGCGGTCGAGGAACGGGCTACGGGGAGGACAGAGGCGGCAGCGGGGGACCAGGAGAGCAGAGGCAGCTACGAGGGGACCGGGAGAGCAGAGGGGGCAGCGGGGGTCTGGTTTCAGGGGAGAAACGGCCACAGGGAGGCAAAGGGAGAAACAGCGGCAGGTCTGGCCCGCCCGCCAAAAAGGACAGAGGCGGCGGCTGCGGGTCTGGCGGGTCGGCAGGCAGCACCCCGGCCGTGGGGAGAGGAGAGGCAGCGGTGGGTCTGGCCCGCCGAAAAAGGAGGCAGAGGAAGAAGCCGGGCGGCAGAGAGGTGGGAACACTGAAGTGTAGCTGGAGCCAGGAAAAGAAGGCAGCAGGAACAAAAAATGAGTGAACGGGGGGGGGGGGCAGGAAGAAGCAGAGAGGCAAGGCAGGGAAGCGAAGCATGCGCTGTGCCTCCTCCTCAGAGCCTGGAGAAAAAGAGTGTGGGGGGGAATTGGCGGAGCGCCTCCCGCCCAGGACCGCACATCAGCTCTCCTGCGCCGCTCACCTCCCTTGAGCTGGTCACGGAGGTGCTGTACACCATGAGGCTGGCCATGGTGCTGGGTTCGGAGTCGCTCCCTCTCTGCTCTGGCTGTACTGGATGGGAGGAAGGAAGGGAAGGGGTGGGGAGGAATCTGCTTCCTTGCCAGTCCCGCCCAGCATGTGAGAAGGGAGGAGGAGAAAACTAGCACCCCCACCCCCACTAGAGCCCGTTATTTAAACGGGCTTAAAAATACTAGTTACCTATAAAGCCCTAAATGGGTTGCGTCAGAGGTATTCAAGAGAGCACCTTCTTCTTCATCAACCCCACTGCCTGAAAATCACCTGAGGAGGTCTGGTTGCAGTTGCCACGGGATCAGTTGGTGGCAACTCAAAACCAGGCCTTTTCTAGAGTTGCCCCAGGACTCTGGAATGCACTTCCTAATGAAATTAGAGTTTCTCCTTCTCTGAATGTTTTTAAGAAGGACTAAAAACATACCTGTTTCAGTCAGGCTTTTAGTTTATAATTTTAAAGCTTTGGTTTTAGAATGTTTATGGTATTTTAAATTGTTTTAATTATGTTAATGTTTTTATGGTTTTATATTTTGAACCACCCAGGGACTTTTTTGTATGGGGTGGTATATAAATGTACTAAATAAATAAATTAGCCAAGCCACAAGGACATAACTGTTCCCTGAGAGGTATTCTCTTATATCTGCCTTCCATATTGGTAGATGGCAAGGCATTGAATTGTGCAGGGAAAAAGCACTCCCCTGATTTAAGTTAGTTTCCTGAGGTATATCGCTGGCTTGGGCTAGTTCGAGAAGCCTCCTGAAATGCTGCAGGGAGTACAACTTAAATTGTATTTATTATTGTTGTTTACACAGTCAGACAGGTGTTATTGATTGGTTTGTTTTATCCAGACATCGAGTCCTTCCCAAGGACCTTGGATGGCTACCACAAACCAGCTGTCCTCTCATTATTATTATTGTTTACACATGAATACAATAAATAGTGATCATCTTCCACTGATCCTCACCCTAAAGATCCCAGGAGAGGGAGTATTCCTTGAGGAGGCTCCTCAGTTTGAACCTGGTTGAAGCTCTAGGCTAATAAGGGCTAAATGGTACTCATGGTTAGAAGATCAAGTTAGGGACCTTTTAGCCACAGATGATATTCTGCAACATCGTGCACTCTTCCTGGTACAGCCCCTGAATGCAGATGACCTTACTTACTATTAAACCCTTGTCCAAAGGATCCAGCATTTTCGTGGTCAAGTCACTAAAACTGGCCCCAGTGGGAGACACAAATCCTATAGTTGGTTTGTTTGACCAAGACTGTATTGAAGCAAAAAAGGACCTGGTTGTTACAAAATTTCATTTGTATAGGGCAAATGCAGATGTGGTAATGAACCAAGTGATATTGATCAGAAAAAGCAATATAAAGTAGGGATGTGCACAAAATAATTTGTGCAATTTGATTTGAACTTGAATCTGCTGCCCTTGAATCAGGGTAGATTTGATTTGCATTCTATTCAGATTCAAATCTGAATTGATTTGAATTTGATTGTAATGAGATAGGGTGCAGCAAGGCAGGTTGGATGCCATGGGTGCTGCCTACCACCCAAACTGCAAAACAATTGGGCAAACAATTGATTTTTAAAGGATTCTGATTTATTATGTTTTAAGTGGTTTTGTATTTTTCTGTCATAGGGAATAAAGGGGATTCAAAGAATCCCTGTTAATCCCCATGGGTAGTACCTAGGTGCTGGAAAGTGGGTTGGGGGTAAAACGCCATGGGTTCCAACTATCACCCAAACCACAAGGCAGTGGGGCACCCTGGCAATTCTTAGGGAATGTTTATGTATTTTAGAATCTCTGGTGTTAACTAACATTTTCTCATAACTAGCTGAAACTGCACAGAACATCTGTGTGCTAGGACCTTGTTGCTCTCCTTGCCCCCCTGCCACAGCCCCTGTTTTATTGCTCAGTGTCAGCCACCCACTTTCAGCTGCCTCCTCCCCGACGCTCACTCACCCCCCCTGCTGCTCACTTGCTCACTCCCTGCTCGCTTACTCACTCGCCCCTCCCCGCCACTCGCTCACTCACTTGCCTGCTCCCCGCCACTCATTTGCTGAATCCCCGAACCCATCAAGCCAACTCACACACCCCTACACTGTAAGCCAGTTCACACACCCCTACATCCCTATTTGCTACAGCATATTCACACTGTGCACCCCAAGTACCATTATCATGAAAGTTTATGTCCAAGTACTAATAACTCTTAACCTGCTCAATCCAACTCCCATTAGTTTGCTATTTATGTTCCTTAGATCTTTTGGCAAATACCATAACCTTAGTTTTCTTTTGTATCTATAACTAAAGACTCCTAATCATAGAACTGTGCAATTCTTTGCAACACTCTAGGGGTGTGCACAGAACCAGCTGGTCTGGTTCACTTCAAGTCTGGGCCAGACCCGAACCAGACCGGGCATGTTTAGTCAGGCACCCCCTGGACACACACACCCTGGCTCAGTTCAGTCCGGAGGGTTCATGAACATATTTTTAAAGAAATTTTTTTTTTTGCTACTTACCCCCTTCGGGGGAGTTGTTGGAGGTGGGGGGGGGTCTCCGGAGGTTCCCCCTCCCCCTGCTGGCCTCCCTTATAGCCGCCTCCGGCTGTTCGGCTGACTCTTTGGCCCATTCTGGCCTTCCCCCTCTGGCACAGCGATCATTTTAGAGGCCACTGTGCCTGTGAAGAGGCCAATTGTGGGCCACACAGAGGCCAATTACGCGGGCATGGGGGCCTCCAAAATGGCCACCGCGCCGGAGGTGGAAGGCCTGAATGGGCTGAAGAGCTGGCTGAATGGCCGGAGGCGGCTATAAGGGAGGATGGCATGGGGAGGGGGAACCTCTGCGGACCCACCCACCCACCCCCCGCTGCCTCCAACAACTCCCCCAAAGGGGGTAAGTAGTAAAAAAAAATTCCACGAATCCCCCGAACAGTCGGGGGGTGTTTGGTCCGGGGTCGGACCAAACAGGGAATTGTTTAGTTCAACCCTGAACTGTCGAACTGAACATGTTCAACATCGAACACATTCGGCGTTGAACCTGTTTGCTCATTCCTACAGCACTGTCCTCATGCCAACTAATGTCTTTGATAGTATAGCCGCATCAGCGGCATAATTGGGTCTGCCCGCTAGCTTAGGTAGGTGGAAATCAGGATTGTCCAAAGGGGGGGAAATTATACAGGCTTATAATTGCTTAACCCCAAGGTTAAGGTTAAGCAACTATAAGACTTTCACCTACCCCCCATGGTTGGGCAAGGTGATTGAGAGGGTGGTGGAGTTTCAGCTCCAGGCAGTTGTGGATGAAGCAGATTATCTAGCCCCATTTCAAACTGGCTTTCATGCTGGTTATGGGGTAGAGACTGCCTTGGTCAGCCTGATGGATAATCTCCAGTTAGGAATTGACAGAGGGAGTGTGACTGTGTTAGTCCTTTCGGATCTCGCAGCAGCTTTCAATACATCAACCATGGTATCCTTCTGGACCATCTGAAGGGGATGGGTATAGGATGCACTATTTTACAATGGTTCCACTCATACCTCTCTGGCAGATTTCAGAGGATGTTGTTTGGAGACTGTTCTACAAAGCGAGACCTTTTATATGGTGTTCCTCAGGGTTCAATTTTCTCTCCAGTGCTTTTAAAAATCTACATCAATTGTAACATCTAATGTAGGCTTCTTTAAAAGAGGTCTAACAATTGCCTCCTTAAGACAAGGAGGCATCAGAGAAGCTTTTATGATCTTAACTAGACTCTCTCCAATAATCTCCTTGCAGGACAGTATAACATAGGAAGCTGCCATATACTGAGTCAGACTATTGGTTTATCAAGCTCAGTATTGTATTCACAGACTGGCAGCGGATGATGATGGCAGACAACAGTGGCAGCACGCACGTTTCAGCACATTTCTTTTCCGCAACCTGTGGCATGTGATCACTGTGCAGTGCACTGCACTGCACAACTATGTATAGGCAAGCAATCTTCAAATAAAATGCTGTCAACTCTCAAATATGACCCCATCTTCATTGGAAAAAAAATATTCCCCCACACACGGACAGACACAGTGAATTGCACCTGTCCTGTCCTTTGCCAGGCCCCACACCACACCACGAAGAGGTCTCTGCAACAAAGCAAACTAGAGTTGGCAGGCTTTTTCGGATTGCATTCCAAAGCATACAGCTGAGACTGGGGAGAAAGACTGTGCAATCACAGGACACATTACTACTGGTATACCATTATTCCCTGTGTGTGCAGGTGTGCTCGCTCTACGAGAGGGTTAGGGCTGAAAAATTGGCTGTGTCACATCAGGTTGCAATGTGTGCTCTCTCTGTCTGCTTGAGACAGACATTTGTGTGAGGGCTGCACCAGCATCAAGCTCATCATGCGACACAGCTTTTGGGGTGGGGGGTGCATGTGTGTATGTGCTGCTGCTTCAGTCACAGTAGTACTCGTCATGGGCAGAAAAAACAAGGAGCAGCAGAGCAGAGAATGTCACCGACGACCTATAGTTAAGTAAACCAAACCACATTTTTGAATTTGAACAGAGAAGAGCATGAATTTTAAGAACACCAGACCAGCAAACCAAAATCAGAAAAAATAATATTATATTGAGAAGTGCATCAGACAGACATTTAGATTTCAGCTTCAGTTCAATTGTACATGGGAGGAAGCAATGAGTCAATGACAGTTTTAAGCAGGCAAGCAAGAGCTAGCAATTAGCAAGCCCTCTCAGTGACTTTGTGCCCCCCCATATGTGTGTGTGTGTGTGTGTGTGTGTGTGTGTGTGTGAGAGAGAGAGAGAGAGAGAGAGAGAGAGAGAGAGAGAGAGAGAGAGAGAGAGAGAGAGAGAGATGTGATCCACACGAGCGCACGCCATTGCGCAGAGGTACTCTCCCCCAGGGATGTTCCTTCCTGACTGTGCCCCCACACATGCACACACAGCAGCAGCCTGTCTCTGAGGTGGTGGATGGATGGTGTGCTGCCTTCCGGCCCTCTTCAGCACCGGGCAAGTGGGTGCTCCCAGCAAAAGGGAGGGGTCCACCACAGATTTCTTCTGCAGAGACAGCGACTACAGCTCCAATTGTCCCTAGTCTCGATGGTGGCCAGCCATCGTGACAGTGGGAAATGGGAGTTGTAGTCTCTCTCTGCCACATCTGTGATAACCCCTCCCTGATGCAGGGAGCACTCACTTGCCCTAGCCCTGATTGCCAGGACAGAAGCAGTCCACCATCCCAGGCTGGACAGTGCAGCAGTGCCTGTGTATGCATGCGTGTCTGGATGTGCCAGCAGCACTAAGGGACGGGGGGAGGGGCTGGACTGTGACACATCTTCTGGCCGGGATGAACTGCCGTGGTGTGTGAGGCGCTGCATGGGGGGGGTGACGCGAGTCACTCGCCCTCCACGGCCAGTTCGGGGTAGCCCAGCAGGAGGAGGTTCGCCTTCAAGAAGACAAGCTGCCCGACTAACTCAGCATCTAGGCGTGAGCGCAGAGGAGTCACCATGTCCCCGGCCATGGAGAACAACCTCTCGCTCGAGATGCTGGTTGACGGGCAAGAGAGGCACCGCACAGCAACGGCCGCCAAGTCCGGCCAGACTTTGCGACGTGTTGCCCAAAAGAGGAACGGCTCACTCTCCTCGTCTTCCAACCCCTCCTCCAGGGGTACTGCAGAACACTCTGCTCAGCACGGCTGGGGCGAGGGGCAGGCTCCTCCCATCTCCCCGGCATGATACGAGAAAAGCCCCTGAACCACCAGGTGGTGGTTCCAGGTCGCACTGGCTGCTCTGCTGGTGCCACTGCCAGAGAAACCATGCCACTGGACTGGGAAGAAGTGGGGGTGGTGGCAGTGCTGCTGCTGGGGGTGGGATGCGCACTGCCAGGCTGCGACCCATCCCCCTCCTCCTGGCCGCCTGCTGCATCACCTAGCCCTAGCCTCCTAACCTCTTCACGCTTCACGTGTTCGACCAGGAGGTCCCTCCACTTGGGCAGCTCGCCAGGAGGCACAGTGTTGCTCTTCATCCTTGGGTTGCAGATGCATGCCAGGACATGCCATGCAAATGCACCCAAGGGTCTCTTGAGCTGCTCAACTACCCCAGCCCTCAACCGACCTGCCAGGGCAATCGCAACCCCAGTGGTCAGAGTGGTCTGGAGATCACCCATTGCCTTCTCCAGGAGAAGAGCAACGGGCAAAGCCTGGCTCAGCGTGGCGGTCTGAGTACACAAGTCGCTCGTTGCAGAATAGAACGGCTCGAGTACTAAGACCAGCTCAGAAATGATCTGCCAGTCATCATAGAGCAGCTTGTACATTTCCAAGCAACCACGCGTCCCCAGGCTGTTGAGAGCTCCCTCTTGCTCATGCATGCACCGGAGCAAGAGAAAAGTGGAGTTCCACTGGGTAGGAACATCCTGGGGGATTAGGTGTTCAGGCAGGCCCAGCTCAATCTGCCTGGCCTTGAGCTGGCGCCTTGCCTTTTCACTCCGGTGGAAGTGGCCCGCCACCTTGCGGCAACGTTCCACAAGAGCGGCCATGGGAGCAGCAGGATCCCAACCTTAACTAAGACCCTAGGACTTTGACACCTCCTTGAGCCCAAGTGCATCCTGCACCACCAGGTTCAAGGTGTGTGCAGCGCAAGCAATGCTCACACCGTAAACCTGCCTAGCTGCCTTGGTGATGTTAGCTGCGTTGTCCGTCACCATGAAGCCTCGGCGGAGGCTTGGCTCGCCGGCCAGCCAACCCCCCACCTGTCCGTCCATGATGGCAGACAACTCATCTGACGTGTAGCCTGTATCCATCGCCTCCACATGCAACACTGCCCAAGAAGGCGTGCATGCATGGGAGGAGCTGGATACAGCACCAGCAGAGCCAGATGTCCCCTCACCCCCATGCCCCCACCAATGGGCTGTCAGGGACATGAAGGCAGTGTGCAGCCCGCTGCGGCTAGTCCAGATATCCGCAGTGAAATGCACACTGGTGCTGGGCCCAGCTGCACGCAGCCGGGCCAACACAGCCTGCTTGCACACATGGTACAAGGAGGGGACCACCCTCCTGCTGAAAGTGGTCCTTGAGGGGATCTTGTAATCAGGAGAAAGCAGCTTGTAATCAGGAGAAAGCAGACTGCGGAAGCCGACATTCTCAGGAATGGAAAACGGCTGGTCATCCAAAGCGGTCATCTCAGCAATGGCCCATGTCACGAGATGAGATTTTGGGCGATCAGACCGCTTCCCAAGAGATTGCACCCACTGGTGACGATCGGTCAGTTTTTCCTGCCTGGGAGCAGGAGCCGCTGGCCGCTTGCTGCTGCTGTCACTAATACTGCTTCTGCTAGTTGAGGCACTGGGCCTACTGCCAGTGCCAGCAGAGGTCTCCACACCTGGGTGTCGCCGGTGCATGTGCGACCACAGACCCGAGGTAGTGAAGTGCTTAGGGTCCTTGCCTCTGCTGACCAGTGCCTTACAGTGGGTGCACTCAGCATGGCTGGGATCACCAGGGCGAAGCTCAAAGTGATCCCAGACCACACTGCCAGACTCCCCTGCGACACGAGGTCGCTTGCTTGGTGGTGGCAGCTGTGCTGGTTCCTTCTCGGGCATACCACCACCACCGCCCTCAGTGCTGGCCTGGGAAGGCCCAGGGGCAGAGGATCCCTCCTCCTGAGCCTCCTCAGATGCAACCCTGGGGCACCCACCCACCGGTGTTGAGGGCGGCAAGGTGGATCTGGCTGGACTGCCAACCTCCTCCACCAGCACCACCTCCTCAGCTGCCACAGGAAGATCTTCTTCCCTGGCAATCTGGGAGCCCCCCCCCCAAATCCTGCCTGGCCGCAGGCCCTGGCATAGGGCCAGGCTGACTCAAGAAGTCTAGCTTGCGCACCAAAGCAGGGCCGGGGGTGACACGGGGAGTAGGGCCCTCTGGCCGCCCCCTGCCACGACCAGCAGAGAAGAGAACCCTCCCCCTTCCTAGCGCCCTCCCTCTTCCTGCTGCTCTACCAGCCCTCCCAGCCATCGTTCGGGGCTTCTTTTTAAAACGTAAAGAAGGGGGGGCATAGTTGTCTCAGGGGGCAGGTAGACTCAGAGGGCCAGAAACAGGGGGTGCTGTGCTGTGGTGACGTGTGGAGTGCCTCCTTGCTTAAGGCTTGTTGGCACAAATGCTGTGGCTGCTAGATCTCAGAAGTTGCTGTGCAATTTATCACACACAGGGACTGGGAGTTAGACATGTGTGTGTGTAATACAGCAGAAGCAGGCTGTGCCACAAAACAATAAATAAAAATCTCAGCTTGTGGCGCTGATGTGCACAGTCGCAGGGAAGTGTGTGGACTCGGAGGAGTTCTTTAAGGCTGGCCTGGCACAGCGCACTCAAGGAAGGGAAAGTTATTCTCTGACTGTTCCACTCCTTGGAATGGAAGTAACAGTTAAAAAATGTATCAAGGCAGGCACTCAGCAACAGGGAAAGTTATTCTCTGACTGTGGTCCTTGGAATTTAAGTTTGTAACAAAATGTATCAAAATCTAATTATGTCTGTGTCAATATCACAGGCACAGAAGAAGAAAAAGTAACTGAATTGCACGCGCGCGCACACACACACACACACACGTCAATCAAGCAATGTGTGTTTTTCAACTCACCAAGGCTGGGCAAAGAAAAATGACTGGGTGGGGGGCACTGGGCAGGCCAGGGGCTTAAAATATTTTTGCAAATGCAGCAACAGCAGTGCTGAGACAGCTGAATAATATGCTACCCTTTATTAGCGCAAGCACCAGGACAGGCCCAGGCTCCTTTCCTCTTTAAAAAAAATTGCTTGGGAGGGGAGAAAAGAATTATTTATAAAGAACTACTAGGCTACGCTTCCAGTCTACTCTGAAGTTGAACCACCTAATACTTAGCTAGCTAATGGGGATCCAGCCTATATAGACTCTAAGGCTACACACACTGAAGAAACCCTATTTATTTGAAACCCAATCTTCCAATTATCACAAAACTTTTAGAGAAATGTTAGACCCCCCCCAAAAAAAACCTTAACCTCCCTCCAAACAGGGATAAAACAATAAACCCCAAATACACAATTCAAGGGAGACTACAGATTAGAAAGCCGTGTGTGACGTGCGTGTGTGTGTGGTGTGTGTGGTGTGTGCGTGTGTAAAATATAAATGGCTGGGCCACTCTCACTCAGTTGAAGTCTTCTCCAACGCTGGGTCTCTGTAGTCCACCTCTGAGGGTCTGGTCACAGGAGGACGGCACAGGGTCTGGAGAAGTGCGGGCAGGCAGGCAGGGAGGCAGGCAGGCAGGCCACAGTGATGAAGAAGACAAATGATTTTCTCTCCAAAGCAGGAAGAATTGGCAAAAAAATCGGGGGGGGGGGGGGGGCGGATTCTAAAAGGAGAAAAAAAGACCTCCTTTTCTACCAAGGGCTGCAGGCTGGAGTTGCAGCCAGGCAGATGTTTGCTTTTTTTAAAAAAAAAATGCTGTTCCTCTTCTCTTCTTGTTCTCAAAAAGAGGATGAAAAAGAAAGAGGTTTGCCTTTGCAAGACAGAGGTTTTTTTTTTTTTTTTTTAAATCCCCCTTCCTCCTCTCCTCTTTCTCTAAAGAAAAGGATGAAAAAAACAAGGCCTTGCCAGAGGTTCTTTCCTACAAAAAAGAGATGAAATTTTAAAAGGCCAGGCTGGAGAGGCCTTGGCCTTGAAAGAGGTTTTTTTCAAAAAAAAATTCTCCCCCTCTTCTCTTTTTCTTAAATTTTTTTTTCTCCTTAAAAAAATATCAAGCAGGAAAGGCAGGCAACCAGCAAGGCAGAGCAATGGCGTAAATGCTGAACAATAGCACTCACACAGATCATGAGGCAAAATGGAGGCAAGGCTGAGTAAGCAGGGCAGCAGAGCTCTCTCTTCTCCCACACAAGGCAGCAGAAAGGAAGAAAATGGCTACTGGTGGTCCCTTAAACACCCTCCTGCAAAGCCCTCCAAAAATCGCCCCCACCCTTGACCCTCCCTCCACCTCCACCTGGCCAATGGGTGTGTGTGATTTACTATCAACACCTTATATGGTCCTTTATCTGCAGGTAGGAACATTTCAATTTCAATGGGAAGTCAATTTCAATGGAAGTTCAATTTCAATGTAAGTCAATGGAGGCAAAAAGGCGGGAAATTCAAAGAGACGTCATAGCGAAAATGGAGGGGGAAGAAGAAGGCAAGGCTGCTGGCACAAAATGGAGGCTGCTGGCACCAAAAATGGAGGACCGAATTTTTCGGGCTACCCGAATTTTTCAGGCCCGAAAAGGGGGCGATTCGGGTCGGCCCCGAAAAATGTCGGGGGCAGCGGGGGTGATTTGGCTCAGTGCCGAATCACCCGAAAATGCTTGTTTCGGGCACAGATCGATCTGTGCCCAAAACTTTTTGCACATCCCTATGCTGCTTTAGGGTACAAAACCTGGTAGCAAAGAAAGACAGAGAAGAGAGCGAGAGAAAGAGAAGACTGGAGAGCGGGTGCTTGGAGGTGGCAGGGTGATGCCCCAGATACCCCTATATGCCAGTCTCCCTTTGCAACTGGGGAAGAATTGTTTGATGAAGTGAAAGTGAGGGGAACCCTGGAGGAAATTGACAGTCTTGGAATTCATGATATGTAGGGGAGGAGAAATTTCAAGTAGTCAGATTGTGTACCCTGGATATGAGGAAAGCTGGCACTGATGGGCACACACAGAGAAAGACAAGGTAAGATCCCTTGGCTAGAAATCCCAAAGGAAAAAAGATGTGAAAGAAGTCCAGGACCCCCAGGGCAGCATTCTCTGAAGTGACACCTGTTCCACACAGGGACAGCGAGACAGGCTGAGCTGAGGGGTCTCAATGTGTGAATGAGAGAGTGGGGCCGGGAGAAGAGGTTTAGATTTGTTAGTCACTGGGATACATTTGGGGGCAAGTGAAGCATGTATAAGAGGGACAGGCTCCACTTGAACCAAGATGCAACCAGACTGCTGGTGTTTAAAATCAAGAAGGTCGCAGAGCAGCTTTTAAAATGATTCCTGGGGTATTGCCAACAGGAACTGGGTGATATCTGCTTTGGCCAGCAAAATCCCCTAAGGTGTGAGGGTGAACATGTTTCAGATAAACCAGAAGGGGACAGAGCAGAGCCAGCAATGGAGCAGAAGGAAACACATGACAGCTTGCTGAAAAGGTCAAAGGCTGGTAAGTGGGATAGCACACTCCAACACCAGGTGAGGGCATATAGGTGTCTATGTACCAATGCCAAAAGCCTCCAAGTGAAGATGGGTGAGCTTGGTTGCTAATGAAAACATAGATACAGTGGTCATAACGGAAACCTGGTGGAATGGTGAGAACCAGTGGGACACGGTTATTCCTGGATAGAAATTCAACAGAAGGGAAGGGGAGGGGAGGATTCAACTTCATCTTCCCATACGAGAGGCTCTTGCAAGTAGATATCTTGGATGTTGATGTCCCTGAGAGTGGGTAATGTTTGATTTTAAGGTTTTAAATATAACTTTTACAGAATTTTATTGTATTAACTTTTGTAAATCGCCTTGAGATGCATCATGAAAGGCAGTATAAACAATGAATAAATAAATACAATAAATAAATTTGTTCCCCATTTGAGGATCACCAGGTTAAATCCAACATCCTCAGTGATGTGTCTTCAGTGAAAGGGGATGGAGGAGGATGAAGAGCATCCTCTTTTGCTTTTGATTGGTTGGCGATGATATTCTGAAGTTCACCATACCCCGCCCCTCAGCCTGACTGACAGGCTTCAGAAAATTAGCACTGAAATTAAGTAAACTTGTCCCATTAATTTCAATGGGAGTAGTCATCAGTAGCTTAGTTTGGATGTAAGCCAGTGATTGTAGCAGCCTGTTTAATAAATGTAACATTTAAATTTGCGTACACACACACACACAATCTCATGAGCAAAAGGCTTATGGGTACACTTGTTTTAAAATGCTGGGAACCCCTGTATTAGCTGTAGTTTTCACTGTAATGTTCAGGTGTGATCTACTGTCACTCACTTCACTTGCTCTTCATAAGAACATAAGAACTACACACACACACACGCACACACACACACACACACACACACCGTTTTTCAACAAAGGTTTCCAACGCAGTTTACATAGATATAAATAAAACAAACAAATAAAATGGCTCCCTGTTCCTAAAGGGCTCACAATCTCAAAAGGAAACATAAGCTAGACACCAGCAACAGCCACTGGAGGGAAGCTGTGCTGGGGATGGATAGGGCCAGTTGCTCTTCCCCTGCTAAATATAAGAGAATCACCACTTTTAAAAGGTGCCTCATTGCTCAGTTATCGGGGAAGAAGAGCCCTGCTGAATCAGACCAAAGGCCAACAATATAGTTCACCATTCAGCTTTACACCACAGCCAACCAGATCCCCCTAAGAAGCGCACAAGCAGGACTTTCAGGCAATAGCCATCTCTCCCACTATTCCTCCTCAGCAAGCTGGGTACTCTCCTGCAACATGCTTTACTTGCATTCAACTTAATATCTCTCTCCAGACCACTCCCTGAAATGTATAGGGTAAATATTTCCCATTTTTTACTTTTATCCATCGTCTCTGGGGGGAGGGGAACCCCACTATTTGTTGCCTATATTCTCAGGTTTCCTTGAGAAATAGGAAGGAGAGCTGGTCTTGTGGTAGCAAGCATGACTTGTCCACTTAGCTAAGTAGGGTCTGCTCTGGTTGCATATGAAAGGGAGACTTGGTGTGTGAGCACTGCAAGATATTCCCCTCAGGGGATGCAGCTGCACTGGGAAGAGAAGAAGGTTCCATGTTCCCTCCCAGGCATCTCTAAGATAGGGCTGAGAGAGACTCCTGCCTGCAGCCTTGGAGAAGCCACTGCCAGTCTAAGTAGACAATACTGAACTGGATGGACCAATGGTCTGACTCAGTATATGGCAGCTTCCTATGTTCCTATGTTCCTCCTGTCACCAAGTGCCCATACCTGCTCTCTCCCATGACCCATGCTGGCACTCAGCCATGATCCACATGCAAGTTACCCACATCCCTTATCAGGAAGTGTTATAGGTGTCACCAGTGTATAGGCAACACCATAGGAAGGATGGAGGCAAGCATCTCCCAGAAAAGCATGTCAGGGGTTGGGCAGTGTTGGGGCACTCTCACTAGGTGTGCAAGAGTTCTTCCCCAGGTGGCCTGTCCCTTTCCTGATGAGTTGGGCCCAGCCACACCACCAGGTAACATCCCGACAGAAGATAAGAAGGAGTGGCTCCCTGTTACTACAGCAATGAAACACAGGAAAATCTGGGACTATAAAGTTTGCAGAAAGAAGAACTCTTGCGAGATGGGAGTTCCTTGATTGTGCTATGCCAACAGGGGGTGGTTCGGTCCGACCTCGAGCCTTCGAACCAAACTGGTTCGACATAGAACCTTTGAATGTTGAACCGGTTCCGCACATCCCTAAGCTGCAGGACTGTGAAGCATGCTGCAGGTCAGATGCCTACACTGTGGTTTGAGGCCACCAGAGGGCAAATTCCTCCAGGAGATTTCCCAGACAGCAGGGTTTACCATAGGTTTACTGCGCGGCTGTACTGTGAGTTCAAAATTGCTCCAAACCTAAAAGCAAAAAGTGGATTTTTTTTAACCCCAGACATAAATTGGGCCAGGCTCTAATGCACAATGAAAAACCCAAATTGTGTGTGAAAATTTGGATTCAGAATTGGAGCACGCCAATATCTCTCATCGACTGTGGTGTGAATCAGGCTGATGTGCGAATGCACACCCTCAATTCTGGTGGAGAAGTGAGCTAAAAGCTCTGTCTGGGAATGCTCAAGTTATCTGAAATCTGAAGGAGAATTTCAGGGTCCTCCCAAGCGGAAACAATGGAGAATTTTCTCAAGTAGTTTCTCCACATAACAGCACAGGCAATATGAATGGGACAGAGACAGGGCAGGGGCTAGGGTCCATTGGACAAGGGGGGGATTGTGCCCAGGCCCACAGGGTCTGGGGCCCCCACCAGGCCCCTCGGACA
The DNA here is from genome assembly GCF_027244095.1 of Hemicordylus capensis. Taxonomy (NCBI): domain Eukaryota; kingdom Metazoa; phylum Chordata; class Lepidosauria; order Squamata; family Cordylidae; genus Hemicordylus; species Hemicordylus capensis. Next base: position 259,511,150 of record NC_069658.1, on the reverse strand, counting down.
GTCCCCCTTGCCCTGCTTGCCCTCAATCCTGCTTGCCCGCCTGCTCACTGGCCTGTGAGCTAAGCAGCCTGCAAGCTGCTACAGCTCCTTCCCTTTCTACCTCTCAGCTGATCGACGGGTGGGCTGAGCTTCCAGAGAGGTCTCCCTCGCTGAAGCCTGAAGCTCTCTGGGCAGCAAGGAAGGAAGAAGGAAGGGAAGGGAAGGAAGGAGGTAGAGTGGCCAGTGCTGGCTGCCCATGCCCACCACAGCTTTCTGCAGACCCTCTGCCCAGCCCAAAGAAGCCTTTGCCTGCTTCGTAATGGGACTAGAATGTGATTTCCTTTTGTGGTTACCCCCCCCATTATTTAGGGATCGGCTTGCCATAGGGCTTTGATGGGGGGGGGGTTAGGGCATATTGAGAAGTCTCTGAATATTACTTGAAACAGATTGGGGAATTTTTTGGTTTTAAATTTTTTTTAATTAAAAAAAACAAACATCCAAAAAGTCCTATAAGTGAATCATTTCATAGTAGAACATTACAAAACTGTCTGGAACTGAAGTCCTCCCACCCGCTTAGACCATCATTCCATCCCCATATGGCAGAATCTGTCCTTTGCCTTCATAAAAAAAGTGTAAAACACCTCCCTTTCTTCCCCAGCCTTTGATCACCTGGAATGACTTGGCATACACTTTGTTACTGAGCAGAGATGTGGGGCAGGATGGGAGAAATATGTATATTTAAATTAAAATGGATTGGACAAATTGTTGGTTTTTAATATTTTTTTTAATCAAAAAAAATCAGAAAAGTCCTAATAAGTGGCTTGTTTCATAGCAGAAAATTACCAAAAAGTCTGGAACAAACAATATTTATTTTTATAAATGCACTGTGTTCAAGTTGGTTTGAAACCCAGAGGGTCTGAGTGAGAACTGTGAAGCATGTGTTGTACTTTTATTATTTTATTTCTCTCTCGCAGGGACTTTGGGGTAAATCTGGCCTATATGTGAACACACACCCTCCATTCCAGAGGAGATGCAAGTTAAAGGGCTTTAAGAGCCCTGTGTGAAAAACTTCCTGGAAGCAAACTTTACTGAATTTGTTAGGATTTCAGAGAAAACAGACATAGGCTCACACTGCATAGCTGAAAGTCTCCTTTGTTAATCTGCAGCGAGGGGCCCATTTTAAAATCTCACCCCCAGGCCCACTCCGACCTTGCTACGCCCCTGAGACAGGGGATGCCATCACGGGACCTATGTCCAGAGATAGGCAGACGGTGGGGGAGGGGAGGATGCACTAAGGGTGGGGGAGGATGCACTTACCACCCCCACCCCCCGCTGCATTTCCCCCACTGGTGCTCGGTTTCCTAAAAATCTGTTGGGGCGGCAGTGTGCCTCCCTGCTGCCATGTGACCCCCTTTACCGGATGTAACTAGAAGTACTCTACACACCTGCACACTTTGGGTGTGTACGCACCCGACATGCATAAGTGTGACGTGCATCAGGGCGCCTGACGCATGCAGGTGCATCGAGTACTTCTGGTTAAATCTGGTAAAGGGGGCAATGGGGCAGCAAGGAGTTATGCTGCCGCCCCAATGGACTTTTAGGAAATTGAATGCAGGTGGGGGAAACATGGTGTGGGGGAGTACATCCTCCCCCCCTTAAAGTTATACACACACACACACACCCCTGCCATTGGTCCAGCTCCTGCCGATTCCATACACATCCCTACCCTCAAGACCTATCTGTTTGCCCTGGCCTTCCAGGCTTTTAAAACTGTTTTAAATGTTTTATTAATGGTTTTTTAAATAGTTTTCGATTATAGAAGTTAATTGATTTTAGTTTTATTTTAATGAAAAATAATTATTTTATTAAAAGCATTTTAATAAGCCCTGAGCCATTTTTGGAAGGGCGGTATAGAAATCAAATAAATAAATAAATGCCACCTATCTGTGCGGAGGCCTCACTGAAACAAAGGAATTAATTAATTGATTAATTAATTAATTAATTAATTCCATTAATTAACTGCCTAACACCTAGATCTCTAGGCAGTGTATTCAATGTACAACAATAAATAGAACTCAATAAAAACAATTAAAACACTGTTAAAAGCATAACATTTTAAAATAGTTTTAATTTTAAAAAAAATCAAAATAATTTTAGCAAACAGGTATGTCTTAAGTGATTTTTTCAAGGCAGCCAGAGATGGAGACGCTCTTATGCTGACAAGGGGCACATCCCAAAGCCCTGGGGCAGCCACAGAGAAGGGCTGGTCCTGTGTCACCAAACTAGTGGGTAGCAGGCATAACCAAACCTCCACATGTGATCTCAGTAAGCAGCAGGGTTCATGACAAAGATGATGCTCTCTTAAATACCCTGGGCCCAAGTTGTTAAGAGCATTTAAGTTTATAACTAGCATATTATATTTTGCTTGGGAACATATTGGCAGCAAGTGCAGTTCTTCTAAAATTGGTGTTATATGTTCTCTTCAGGAGATTCCAGAGACAAATCTGGCTGCTACATACTACGACAGTGACAAATATTTACATACTGTATTTCAACAAAAGTTTCCAAAGCGGTTTACATAGAGAAATAAAAATAAAGGTGGCTCCCTGTCACCACAGGGCTCACAATCATAAAAGAAACGTAAGTTAAACACCAGCAACAGTCACTGGAGGGATGCTGTGCTGGGACTGGATTGGGCCAATTGCTTCCCCCCCTGCTCATTAAAGAGAATCACCGCTTTCCAAAGGTGTCTCTTTGCTCAGTCAGCAGGGTGCTTTCTGAACTAGCTGCTCAGCAGTAGCAAAATGCCTCTGTTCAGGCAAGTCGCATTCGGAACATAAACAGCAGGGGGAGCAGTCTCTCAGCAACTAACAATCCGAAAACCAGCAATTTTTTCACACTGGATATACGACGTCCTTGCTCTACATCCCAGCGATTAAATTCGCAACAAGGCATTGGAAATGTGAACAGCACCCTGCTGTCCCTGTAGGGACTGTGGTATCATGACGCAGGAAGCGTGGAAGCACATTTCCGAGATACAGCCTGACTCCGTTGTAAGGTCTAGTCTGGAAAGCACCCTGGGGTAATTGAACTTGTTCATATCTTGAATGTCAGTCTAATTCTGGTGTATTACTGCAGGGGGGAATATTCAGCATTTCCAAATGTTAGATATGTTTGGATTGTGTTGTGAATCTGCAGATAGGTTTCACTCTACTGGAGTATGCTGAATCTGCCAAACTGTTGTTATTTGCTATCTTTACTTAGTATATTTGTTGCTCAGCTTAAATGCTTTGTTAAGAGCTCTGTGTCTGTCTGGAGTTACGCTGTGTGAATACTACACAAGATCTTTCATCATGCAATTATTCCTTACCAACAATTGCATGTTTGGCAACTAACTTTTTGGTTCTAGACAAGTTATACGTTGTCTTGACATGCTGTCTTTTTTTTTTTTTTTTTGGTTCAGCTTTTATTTATATTTAAAATCCCATTTCAAAGCCATCACCACATCTTGTGGGAGAACATGCAATCAATTAACTAAAAAGTAGCAAAGGAACAGATCTAACCCAAGAGGCACAGCAATCAAGTGTATTGGAATCGGTATACAAATGCCACCTACTATAGGAAACTCTTTGAGTTTGCAAGATAAACAGCCCAACACCATGAAAAGATGTTGCCTGTGTAAGTGTGAGCATGCCCAAGAGTGTACATGTCCTACTATGGATATTTATATACTACTACAGATATTTATATACCGCTCTTCAGCCAAAGTCCTCAAAGTGGTTTACATATAAAAATGAATAATACATAAACATGGTCCCCTGTCCCCAAATGGCTCACAATCTAAAAAGAAACACAAGATAGATACCAGCAACAGCCACTGGAATGATGCTATGCTAGGGATGGATAGGGCCAGTTGCTCTCCTACTGCTAAATATAAGAGAATCAGCACTTTAAAAAGTGTCTCTTTGCTCAGTTTGCTTAGCAGGGGTTAACATGTATAAGCATACATGTATAATCGCTATGCAGTCTGAGGTGAAACCCCATTTGTATGCCATGTTCAGCACATAATACCCAGCAAATTCCTTCCAGATCCAGTTTCAGATCATTGATTGACTGGATGAGGGCTGTCATTCAGTAGTCTTGAATAGTAGTCTGATGAGCAGAAGTCACCCAGAGGCATGGTGGGCATTTCTTAATTTCCAATGCCTGCTCATGATCGATGATAGGAATTGATGGATCAGTCATAACATGTTAACTCCAGTAAAGATTGGATTTCCCAGGCTGGCCCACTGTCTTCCTCTCCTGGGTTATACTTGCTTCCAAAGTATAAATATGCTGTGGGGCGGGGAGAAAGGTAGAAATGGTCAGTCAGTCACACATTTGGCCCTCAAGCTGTGCAAGTGTCAATACAGATCTCTTTAATCAATGATGCTTATTTGGCCGCAACAGTTTGCTAAGTGCTGTGCAGCAGAGAACTGAGATGCTTTCTCTTGCTCACATAGTTCACAACTCATCTCTCTGAGATGAGCAAGAGCACAAGATGGCACTGGAAGGAAAAGCTGGGGACTGATAATGGGTCGTTGTGATGACAGGAAAGGGGCAGGTGGCAGCAGAGGAATATATGAGTCAAGAATGGCTACATGAGGGCAACGGTGCGACTACTGGCAGGCTTTAAGAGATCTGTCAAAACTTGCTTTTGGCTTTTGAAGAATTGCTTTAAATTGGCCTTCCCTAGAATGTTGTCTGGTATTTTGTTCCATTAACATTTTTATCTGCTGTGGATTAAAATCCCCACCACCACCTCCGCTCTTCTTTCTACTGTTGTTGTTGTTGTTGTTGTTTGTTATTATTATTGATTCGATTTCTATACCACCCTTCCAAAAATGGCTCAGAACAGTTTACTCAGAGAAATAATACATACAAACATACATATATACATACATACATACATACATAAGATGGATCCCTGTCCCCAAAGGGCTCACAATCTAAAAAGAAACCTAAGATAGACACCAGCAACAGTCACTGGAGGTACTGTGCTGGGGGTGGATAGGGCCAGTTACTCTCCCCGTGCTTAATAAAGAGAGTCACCATATTAAAAGGTGCCTCTTTGCCAAGTTAGCAAGCTTTTATTTTGAGGGGAGAGCGGTTGGTATATGATCATTTTTGTAAGCCATCTTGCAAAGCCTTCAGACTGAAAGGCAGCATAGAAATCCAATCCATCAATCCATCAATCAATCATAACATAGTGTAGACCTCACAACCACACAGTTAATCTGTGCTTTGCCCACGTGTTGGATCTGCAGATCATCATGACTTTTGTTACAGTGCTCTTTTGTGGGTTACTCTGGTCTGGCCACACAGCACTGAGAGGACTAAAACAATGCCCTGTGGAGTAGCTATGGCAGAGGGGTCTGTGTTGAGCCCCACTTGGCCTTCCCCCAGTGGGACATGGCCCAGGCCCAGTAATACACAGCACCCCCTCCTAGTGGAGGTGCATGCCTTCCTCAGTCCGCACCGGATGTAGGCTGCCACCATGTTCTCAGCAGTGCCCACCATCTGCCTCAGGGGATGCTGGGAGCAAGGCCTCACTCCTTCCTAGCAGCACCCAAGCCAAATGGCAAGTGATTGGCAGCAGTGGCCAACAGGAGCCGCTGTGGTGTGGGGGGAAGGGGGAGGAGGGAGGAGTGGCAGGCGGCTCCTGCTGCAGGAGCCCTGGGAATGGCAGAAGCCACCGCAGGAGGTGGCGAGAGGGTGGGGGGAGTTAGGAGGAGCAGGGAGTGATGGGAGGCAGCAGCAGCAGGAGCCACCGTGACAAGTAAGGGGAGTGTGGAAGCAGGCACAAAGCTAGGGGAGAGGGGACCTGTGTTTGCCCCTCTCCTTGGCGGCCCCTAAGAGTAAGGGAGATAATCAATAAATAGGGAGAGGTGAGGTGGGGGGCTCTCAGGAGGTGGGTGCCCCGGGTTCTTTGAACCCATCTGCTCAATTATAGCTACACCCCTGTGTGGAGGGAGGAATGGGGAGCAGCGAGATGCTCCTGGGGGCCCCTCAGTAGCACCCCTGTGACTCATGTTCAAGGAACATGAGTCACAGAACTCTGTGTATGCTACCTGCTACAGTTTTATGGAATTCATGCAGGATAGGTCTATGCAGGATAGGAGGCTTTTAGGCATAATGGCTATATAGAACCTGCATGCTCAGTTAGTACACCATTGATGACTCATTGCTGAGTGGTGGTGGAAGGAGAGCAGAGGGAGAGGACTATTGTCTTCAGCTCCTACTTGTTGGCTCCTAGGAGGCATTTGATTAGCCACTATGTGAGGCAAGATGCTGAAATCGACCAAAGTTGCACAGCTTTGGCCCTCCTCCAACTCCCACCACCCTTAACTCTTGACCACTGTGGCCAGAGATTATGGGAGTTGTAGTTTAAGAACAGCTGGAAGGCCAAAGTTGTGCAGCCCTGAATTAAACCTTTGGTCTGAGCTAAGAGGGCGGCTTTTATATCTGAGGGATAAATCTGACATGAAGACTACAGGAACCAAGGAGATGTTGCTTGCATTTTTCTAAAGCATCACATAGGGCAATACCTAGAATTGTAGTTTTTAAATCGACCACTGTTTCTCTTAATTATATGTCCATCCATTATTCTGGGCTGTATGCCATTGTCTGCATGTTTCTCCCATATTTAACAGCTGATCAGACCAGGGCTCTGGCTGATACCCACCTCCTGTGTTTGAGCTGCGGTGCTATTTCCAAAGCTAAAACAGTTAACCAACAACCTCTTGTGTTCTTTTTCTAAATAATGCATTTCACCATGCAACACTTACCTGTCCTACCACCAGCCCTAGGCAGCAGAGGACCAGGCAGGCCAAGATCACTCGAATGATGCTTTCGGTCTCCAGTCTTCCCAAGGTTAGTGAAGGTGCTGCAACTAAAGACATTTTAAAACTGAAGAACTGAAAAGCAAAATGTACCATTTCTTGTTTTTGTTAAAAAGAAAAACCAATGTCTGATGCTCTAATTGAAATTGATACAAAACTTTTTAAATTTATTTGAAAATAAATTCCACTCTTAGGCTGACATCCTAAGGAATGGGCACTCTTAACATCATTGTCCACACAGCACTAGCCAGGTTCTAGCCTCCACACTTTCTGAAGTGTGGGCTTGTGCAAAAGCATAAATACTTTTCAGAGTTCAAAACCTATCTTCTATGAATTTGTATAAACCCCTTTTAAAACCACCCAAGTTAGTGGCCAACACCACATCCTGTGGCAGATTAATTATGCACTGTGTGCAAAAGTATTTCCTTTTGTTGGTCCTAAATCTCACGGCAATCAGTTTCAACACTGTGGGAAGCTTTTCCGATGGGTAATATTTTCTGATGGACTGGACCATAATTTCCATTGCTCTGTCTGGGTAAGGGCATTAGTTACAAATGGAGAGACCGAGTATGTTCTTTTCTTGCCAGATCTCCAGGCTGGGAAGGAAGGGTCTTTCCTCTCCAGTTGGGAAGGAAGGGACTTGCGCTCCCTGCCCCTGAAGAGAAGATTGGGCCCTTCCCTTCCCATTTTTACTGTTCAGACTGATTCATTCATTCATTCATTTATTTATTTTTACATTTATATCCCGCTCTTCCTCCAAGGAGCCCAGAGCGGTGTATGACCTACTCGAGTTTCATTTTCACAACAACCCTGTGAAGTAGGTTAGGCTGAGAGAGAAGTGACTGGCCCAGAGTCACCCAGCTAGTTTCATGGCTGAATGGGGATTTGAACTCGGGTCTCCCCAGTCCTAGTCCAGCACTCTAACCACTACACCACGCTGGCTCCCAAGGTGAATGCACCTTGTAATCACATCCACAGCTGCTGGCATCTTTTCCACTCAACAAATAACCCATAGTGCTTAAGATTTGGAAGGGGGGAAAGGATCTCTTGTCAAGGGAAGAGATCAAAGGGGAATCAGGACCCCCGCCTCCCACTGCAACTGTGATTTCTGAAACCACCCATTTCACACTCCCCAACCTTATTTCCCAAAATGCTGCACAAAGCAGCTGTCCCCTGCCCCATCCAAAGCCAGATTTCTCCCCACCCCAGGCCCCTGAGGTAATTCTGCAGTACAATGCAAGCATGGGATAAGAAGCAAAGATCAACACCTGCTGCAGACACTAGAGGTCTATAAAACCATGCATGGTGTGGAGAGGGGGAGAGAGAGAGGTTTTCTGCCCATCTCATAACACTAGGATCAGGGGTCATCTGATGAAACTGATTGCCCAGAAATTTAGGACCGACAAAAGGAAGTACTTCTTCATACAACACATATTCACAGTGTGGAATTCTCTGCCACAGGATGTGGTGACTTCCAGAAATCTGGATGGCTTTAAAAGGGGTTTAGAAAAATTCATGGAGGACAGGTCTATCAGTGGCTATAGTCTGAGAGCTATAGGCCACTTCCAGCCTCAGATGCAAGATGCATCTAAATACTAGTTGCAGGGGAGCAACAGTAGGAGAGAGGGCATGCTCTCAGCTCTTGCCTGTGGGCTTCCCAGAGGAACATAGGAAGTTGCCATATACTGAGTCAGACCATTGGTCCATCTAGCTCCGTATTGTCTACACAGAGTTGGCAGCAGCTTCTCCAAGGTTGCAGGCAAAAATCTCTCTCAGCCCTATCTTGGAGAAGCCAGGGAGGGAGCTTGGAACCTTCTGCTTTTCCCAGAGCAGCTCCATCCCCTAAGGGGGAATATCTTACAGTGTTCACACTTCTAGTCTCCCTTTCAGATGCAACCAGGGCAGACCCTGCTTAGCTAAGGGGACAAGTCATGCTTGCTGCCATAAGACCAGCCCTCCTCTCTGGTGGGTCACTGTGTGAAAAAGGATCCTGGATGGCTTTGAGCCTGATCCAGCACGGCCATGCTTACGTTCTTAGTTAAAGGGCAGGTGGCATAGACATGGGCAAACAACACACTTCTGGAAGTGCCTATTTCCCAACAAGGGTGTTGTAGGAGCACGGCATGGAAATCCAACCTCTTGTCTTCATGTGAGGGAGAAGGTGGATGGGTGTGGGCATTTGTCATGCACATGCTTGGCCCACATTGCATGGGGAGTGTGGTCAGGCAGGCACCTTGTACACGCACAATGGGCCTGGTGCAGAGACCTGCCCTCATGGCCTTTCTAGAAATATCAGCTGTGCAATGTCCAGGAAAGCCTTTTTGAAGGCTTTGTTCTCACAAGCAGCTGCAGGGCAGGAGAAAGCACCAAGGACACCTAGTATGGACAGTGCTGACAGATTCATGCGACTGCTGACAGAGTCTCTTGGGACTGACCAGTCTGGCTAGGCAAGCTTCCCAGGGGAACTCAAGGAGACATGTGGGCAGCACAGATCTGACCTTTTTCAGAACCAACACCTGGATTTGGGCTCGCACCAACCTCCTCATCCCATACTATCCTCAGCACTAGGTGATAATAAGTAAACTTTTAGCCATTGTGAGGGTGATGTCATGGAAGTGTTGCTTGCAGGATGCCCCAGGGCAAATTGAAGCCTCCACGTCCACCACAGCTTAAGCATCCCCTCCTCCCAAATCTGCCCTGGTACCTGGACACCCGTACGCAGAGCATCTGCAGCACTGGTGGCAGTCTAGAAAGAGAAGGCACTCCCTTGCAGTGTTCCCTCTAACAGGGATTCCCAGATGTTGTTGACTACAACTCCCAGAATCCCCAGCTGCAATAGCCTCTGCTTGGGGATTATGCGAGTTGTAGTTGACAACATCTGGGAATTCCTGTTAGAGGGAACACTGGTCCCTTGCCCTTTTCAAAATCCTGACTTGCCCACCAAATGGAAATGGCAGAAAGCTTCCCCAAGTTTTCCACGCCTATGTACTCCCCGAAAAATGCACCATGGGGCAGCCCGGGTGCAGGGGCACATAATGCTGGTCCCCCACATCAAGGCAACATCACATATTGAGGCCAGGCACCAGCTGCTCACTGGCCAGGTGGCACATTTGACAAATCTGGTGTGCCATAGTCGTGGGGCACATAGCAGAGCTCAGTTTGTGGTGTGAGGGGCATGGGTGTTGGAAGTGGACAACACACTTGAGAACATCATCTAGGGTGCCCTTGCTGTAAAGATGGGGGCACACAGGACAGGGGGCAAAAAAGACTTAGTCTCTTGAGTCTCCATGACTTCTGCAGCAAGGGACCCAGGTCTGCTTTCCACAATGTACCATGTGTAATGAGTCACTGGAGATCCTCCCCTACTGACAGTGTCCCCACCTGGAATTCCTTTCATGCCACAAAGCAACATGATCCTGAGGCATGAAGCTGCATGTGGGCATCTGCCAATGTGTTCCTATCTCTATAAATGCTATAACTGGAAAGATGTGGTGCCCCTGTTGCCAGGAAGCAGTGGGAGGAAAAAGGAGATGGCAGGGGGGTGGACACAGATCTCAGGAGGTAGCCAGCAAAAAGCATGACAGGCATAGAGCTGACACATTTCTGGGCTGATCTGAGCCGTCCTCTCTATGGTTTCCAGAGCAGGCACAGCACAAAACCCAGGTAGCAATGGCAGCACAATTTGGATGCCAAATCAGAGGTTCGTGCAATGCTCAAATCTGAGTTTCCAGTCCAATCAGCTGGGAAATCTGAGGTTCGCACAGTGAAACTCATTACAAACTGTAGGTTCAATTTGTGGTTTGGGGAGGGAAACCGTATGTCACTCTTGCTTACAAAACCACTGTTTCAAACATTCGGACTACCACAGAATCGAACCTCTGTGTCATTTGCCTCCGGTTCAGTGTTCTGTGTGAAGGTGGCCTGTGTCTCTTTCTCTGTTTTGGTTTTGTCTTGAGCTATGACTCTTTTTCGAGAGATCTCCTTTTTCAAGAGGGAAGTCACTTCCCTCCCTTGCACTTTCATTCAATGGAACATGTGGGAACCCCCATGCATTTCTCCCACTTTCAGCCACATGTTTCTCTTCTTCCTCAATGAAGTCACGCCAAGTAGGAGAGGACAGAGGGAGCAGTACAAGAAGCACTCTCTCCTCCCCGCCCCACAAAAATGAAAAGGGGAGGGGACCCAAACCCCAGCACAGGCACATTCTCTGTGTGGTTTTCCTTGTTTTAATCAATTTCCTCCTTATTTGTTTCAACAGAAGGTTGCAGAGTGGGGGGAGAGTTGGGAACACCACCAAGCCTTCTCCCTAAATTCTGTTTCTTTCAATTTGGTGAAAACCAAGAAGGCAATAATAACTATTTTTCCATTTTAGGAGAGGTATTCTAGATTTATTTACTTGAAATAGAAGGAAATTCTATTGGTTTCAGTGGAGTTAGTCCAAGAAAGACTGCAGCTTAAATTGTGTTAGTGCTTGCTTCAACATGGAGGAGGAGAGAAGTACTGTAACTAATCTTGCCTACATGGGAGTAAGGGGAAATTAGGCTGTAGATTTTAATTAGTGCAGAATGGGGCCCAGGCTTGAAGGGGCCCCTCCAAAGATCACCCACTAGCAGACCAACTCCTACAGGAGTGCCTCTCAGTTTCTGAAATGGCAGCAATGGCTTCTTATCATGGTGATACCTGCCTGCCTCCCCCTCTTTTTTCCTAGCAGTACTCATTCTGAGGTATTGTGGGGAAATCAAGATTGTAGCCAATTGTGCATCCGTTTTTTAAAAAGCTTCCACAATTCAGAGGAGCACCAGAATAAAGGGGAGGTCAGAACAGGCATCAGCGGTGGACCCTGATAGGGTGCTTAAGTCTCATCATACTTCTGAGGCTGCCACTTGCTGATGCCAAGTGTGGATTGAAGTATTAAGGAAACATGGCCTGTATTGGCCGTGATATCACTCAGAGGCTGCCATACAGACTAACACAGTGCTGGTGCTCTGATGCTGCAGTGGTGCTATACAGGGAGGAGTGATTTTCGTCGATCTCTCTCCATCTCTCTTGCACTTTGAAGCCCATTGTGCATCATGAAAATATCTCCCTGAGGGTTGTGTGACCCTTTCTTTGAACTTCCATTTCTCCTTGGGAGGAACCTTTAAATTGCACTTTAAATTTCATTTCCCTTTTTTTCTCTTTCTAATTGCACTTAGAAAAAATTTCAGTTCCAGGTCTCTCTCACCCACCCACTTCAGCTCTCTATATTCTGTGTATATAGAATCTTTCAACATACACATATAGACAAAGAACACTACAGGCATAGAAATACACCTCAAATGTGTATTCAAGACTGGTAGTGGGCACATTAGAGACTTTGATAGTGGACAGTATACAAATATGTTAAATAAAATAACAAATGTATCGAGATGACAAACCAAGTTCTGTATTATAGGCATCAACAAAAATGTGTGGCGAAGCCAAGGCCAGCTCAAGGCTCAGGGGTGCCCCAGGCAAAGCCTGCATGGCTGGCCTCACAACCCCTGTTGCCTGCTGGCCTGGCCACAGTGGGCAGGAGAGTGACAGGCAACAGGGAGCGTGAGTTTGCTCTCCTTGCTGACACCATGTAGCAGTGGCAGGGAGGGTGGGTGATGTGGAACACCCTCCCGCTTGCCTGCCCTCGCCACTGCTGCTGCTACCTCTACTCACCACTTTCGCAGTGGTGGCTGTGGTGGGTGTTCCACATAACCCACCCACCTGCCCACTCTCCTTGCCACCACAAAGCGGTGTGTAGCAGCGGTGGCAAGGAGGACAGGTGAGCACGCCCCATCGCCCTCCCACCCTCCTGCCCACTGTGGCCAGAAGGGCACCCAAATGGGCCATGAGGGGTGCTGGTCACCAACTTTGTGCCCTAAGCAGGTGTTTGGCCAAATTTCATGGGTGAGCTGTCCCTGGGTGAGGTATTGTACATTTTCTTTGTTTTTTGAATGACTGATGGAATCAAGGATGTGAAAGATGGAGAGATCTTGAGGTATAATAGGGTATCAGCTGATTATAGAAATCGTAGCCAGTTAATTGTATAGTGCTTAGATGATTAGCTGTCTTATTAAATTTATATAAATGTATGTAAGAATAAAAGCAATAGTAACTGGGCATGGAATTTTGAGTACTGTCTCTTTGGAAGGATACCAGCTGCCACTGCTGGGAAAAAATAGTGGGTTTTTACTTCCTGTAATTTGTGGCAACTTCCTCATGCACCATGAATGCTTGTCTGTGATCAAGAGACTAGGGGTGTGCTCAAACTGATCTCAGTGCTTCAGATTGAATACATCCGAATTTGAATTGGCTCGCCAGTCTGCAAGCCAAGTCGAAATGGTTCGGCCGAGTGTCAAACTGGGCTGAACCGGTTCGGAACTGCTTGGTGGTTGGAGGGGGCATGCTTGTAACGAGGAATCCAGTGAGGATTCAATCTGGATTCATCACTACAATCTGTAGTGATGGGAAGGATTTGGGGGAGAACTAGGCCTCACTGCCTTAGAGCAACTGCTGGGATAATGGGCTTTTCCTAATAAGGAGCATGTTGTTCTAGTAAGAACTAATCTGCCTTCCACTATCTCTACGACTAAATTTGATACAGATTAGTTATGCAGTTCACAAGTTAGCCCACTTGTACTTCAAATATTCATGCATCCGCCATCTTAAATTGAGGTGGATGACATCATCACAAACTATGTGTTTGAGGTGTCCCTATAACTGTACCAAATTTGGTCCAAATCAGTTCCCACCTACACCTCAATGTTTATGTGTCTACCATCTTGAATCTGGGTGGATGACATCATCACAAACTATGCCATTGAGCCATACATATGTGTCCCTACATCTGTAGAAAATGTGGATCAAATTGGTTAGGCGGTTCACAAGTTAGATCACTTGCACCTCAGATGTTTACATGTCTGCCATCTTGAGTTTGGGTGACATCATCACAAACTACACCATCGAGGTGTCCCTATGTGTCCCTATAACTGTACCTAATTTGGTTCCTATTGGTCTAGCCATTGTGAATTTGATAGGGGAGGTGGACAGACAGACACAAGGAATACTGGATGATCTCATAAGCCTTCTGGAAAGTAGGCTTTAAAAGCCCAGGAAATTCAAAATGGAAGGACCAGTCCAGAAGACTGGGTGGGAACTTCACACACAGCCACCTACTGGAGAGGAGAAAGCTTTGTTCTGTTGGTTCGTTCTGTCCTTGGAGTACCCTGAGGAAGCAGCTTGCTGAGAGCTGCTGGGGAAATGGGAAGGCTGCAGCCTGTGTGTAACAAGTTAGGACTAGTTCAGTTAGACATGTGAGGGAACTTGTTTTTCTTTAATGTTTTGCTTGAAATCTGAGTTGCCTGGTTAATGGAACCCCCCCCTCTCTCTTACAATCTGCTTTTGAAGAGACAATTGTTCTTATTGCATATTCTTGTTTTTCCTTTACTGTAATTATAAACCCTTGTTGGTGAAATGTGCTACTCTTTATTTTGGGTCTGTCTTAGTCACACACCTTTGAAGGCCTAGGACTGCTCAGCCCTTCTAGGGAGTTTTTGCCACTTTAATCTCCCACAGGAATTATATATGGAAAGAGTGACTTGTCCTACTTGAATCTCTTGCAGTCAAGGATTCACCCCAGTGAACTCCCCCCTCCTCCAGCTCTGGTAAGAGTCATAACACTATAAAGGGGGCGGGGATTGCCTACCTTTAAAAAGACCATAATGGGGCAGCAAGAGGGCACTTGTATGAGTTGTGGTACAATGGCGGCAACACGGCTACTCTGAATTGTCCGGAATGTGCTCAGTACTCCAGCGCAGCCTGGTTCTAGCCTCTGCACATGAACAAAGGTAAAAGTGCGCCACACTGAAGTGCCAGGCCTGGTCCGAGCAATTCTGAGGAGCCGCATCACCGCTACTGCCACTGTTAGGGATGTGTACAGAACTGGTTTGGAGGCCTTGTATGTACCACCAAACCAGTTTGAATGACTGGCAGTTCCCCGGTACGAAGACAGGGAGATGGCTTTAAGGGTGGGGGAGGGTGCACTTACCTCTCCCACCGCTTTCCTGCTGCAGGCGCTCCATTGTAAACCGGTCCAGTGGGGTGGCAGCAGACCTTCCTGCCATCCTGTCCCCTCGTTGGACTGGAAGTGCAACTACCCAGCACATGTGCGCACGTTGGGAAAGTGCACATGCCTGTCGTGCACACACTCAACATGTGAGCTAGCTCAATGTGCGCACTCACATGCCCGACGTGGGCACGCACGCTGGGTACTTCCGCTTACTTCCGTTCCAACAAGGGAATGGGGTGGCAGGGAGATACGCCTGAATGCTTGAATTGAATCAGCCTGAATTGAGCTTGAATCTGCTGCCCTCAAATCTGGGTCGATTCTATTCAAATTTGATTGGATTATATTTGAATTCTTATTGATTTGGCCTAATTTGTAAGGGCTAGGGGTGACTGAAGTGGGTTGGGTGGCAGGGCCCCATTTGTGCCAACTGCTATCCAACCTCCAAAGGAATTGGGCAAAGGGGTGAATTTTTAGGAATTTTTATGTGTTGTGGATTCTCAGTTGTGAAATGACTTCTTCATAGGGAATACTTATGAGGAAGTTATTTCACAACCAAGAGTCCACAAACAGTGGACAGCTGGTCAAAAATCCATACAGTGTGGATTCTTGGTTGTGAAATAACTTCTTCTTAGGGAAGAATAAGTCTTCCCTTCTTCGTAGGGAAGAAGAAGTCATTCTTTTCTATGAAGAAGTCATTTCAGAACTGAGCATCCACACATAAAAATTCCTAAAATGTTCACCCCTGGCAGTGATGGCAGAAGCTCTGAGGGGAGAAAATGGAGATAGCTGGCAACAAAATGGTGGTTGGAATCACAAAATCAATTTGAGCTTGAATAGAGGGTGATTCAATTCAACCTTGAATCTGGTGAGCATCATAAAGAGTGATTTGATTCTAGGTCAAATCATTCAAATCACCTAGATTCCAATTGAATCAATTTGGCCACAAATCCATTCACACATCCAAGCAACCAATACAGCCTTTGTGTATGGAGCGGTTAGCATTTATATATAACTGAGAAGAGGACTGACAAGAGGACATTCTCAGTTTTATAACCTAGCCTATGCATGAGTCTATGCATAACCTCTGCCCAAGTCAATGTGCATATAGATAGATATGCAGCCATAGAACTCATATCAAAATGCAGGGGAAGAAGACAATCTCCCAAGTATATAGAGCCCAAACCATTTTTGTACTCACTGGATCTGCTGTCTTCTATCACTATAAGATTGACTGTTGCATAGTCTTTTTTACCATAGGTTCGTACTATTGCCTGGTACTTCCCTGAATCCTGAGTCCCCACATGTTGAATCATCAAGGTGCCATTCTTCAAAATATCTGCCCGCTGTTGATATCGTTCAGCCACTTCTTTGTCACTGTTGCATTCCCTCTCCCACCATATCTGGGAGTATCCAACACAACTGTCTAACAGGTAAACCAAGATAGGGACACTCTCATTGATACTGATAAATTCCCATTTGATGCTGATAAATTCCCAGTTAGGGATCCTAGGTTGAAAGAAGAAGGACAGTAGAGCTGTCTGGTTGGTAGTAGCATAGACTGCATTGTGGGGTGTGGAAATGGATGCTGCTGCTGATGGACCTGTAATAATAAGGGAAGGTCAATGTATGCACTGGCAGAATATAACTGTCCACAGGAAAGCAGAAAATGTACAGTTTAATCAAGACACATTTTATGTTTTAATATTATCTCACCATGGAAACCTGTCTCCATTTTGTTAATTTTTAAACTATTTAAAGAGCTGACCTTTTAAAAACAAATGGGTATATTATTGAACAGGAGTCCATGCTGTATATGTAATTTATTTCTCATGGATATATAATTGGCTGCTTATATACATGTGCAAAACATTATTTCTTTATAATTTCTAATGTTGACTGAAATCTTGGAATTTTCACAAGAAGTACATGCTAGGCTTCTGGCAAAGTTTTACTTTGGTAGCTTGAGGAAATTATTTTGATAGGTTACTTTGATGCAGAAATGTTAAAATAGTTCATATTCTGATGATCTTCTTTCCTCAATTAATTAAGCTTTCATTATTGAGGGGCATTATGGGATACAGGTTTAATACATTTATCAAACAATTTATATATTATTTGCTGCCATTCCATTATTTCTGCTTTGTTGACATCCCTAAAAGAACAAAGTGGGCATATAAGCAATGAACATATGTAGATGTTTCCTTCCCTTAAGTTTATGAATGAAGCAGTAATTCTGTAAAGAGTATGTTATTAGATCTGGTATACAAATTCTATCTCATTCATAGACTCACTGCATGACCTTAGCAAAATCACACAGCCCAATCCAGCTACGATTAGTACAAATTACCAGCCAAAATGCCCTATGGAAGAAAGCCACTCTGCCCCATTGAACAATAGTACATGAAAACCTTTACTTATGGGCATTTCCCACGAGTGTCTGAAGTTTGACACATGGACACATATGGGACATTTTTGTGTAGGAAAGATCAATGCCTGTTGGGAAAATATGCTTTCTTCCACTTTAAGCTCTATTCTCCAATAAAATGAATGCCTGTGGTATTAGGCAAGTCTAATCCAAGAATAGTAAAAAAGAAATGGGATTCATTTCTCGTCTAATGTCTCTTTATTTGTCAATTAACAAAAATCAAAAATCAAGCATTGGCATAATGTCAAGGTGCATAGCTTAATGAAGAGGTTTATAGTTCCAAAAGGCCATATCTGCAGCAATAGCATCTTTTCCCTTCTGCTCTGACACACTGTTCCAGGACTTATTTAAAGGGTTTCACTCTCTTTCCCTCCTCCTGTTTCAAAACAAAAGGCAGGTATAGCTGACTTAATTGTTTTGTCTAGGAGGGCCTAAGTGGAGGCCATGCCCAGAGTGCAAATCAAGTGCTGCTCTCAGCAAAAACAAGGACTCTTACCTAAAAGATACACCAAATGGCTTTTATCAGGTTTACTTTTAACTTCTGTTCGTCATTTGAGAGCAAACACCCCCCACCATATACTTAGGAAAAGGATGTGGTACCTCTGTTCCCTCTAACAGAGGTTTCTAGATGTTGTTGACTACAACTCCCAGAATCCCCAGCTGCAATGGCTTTTGCTTGGGGATTATGGGAGTTGTAGTCAAAAACATCTGGGATTTCCTGTTAGAGGGAACACTTTGTGGTATGTGACATTATCTTGCATTGGACCAGTTAGCCCTGCTCTTCATGGAAGAGTGGCAACAACTGACCACAAGGGGGCAGTTCTGATGATACTTTAAAAAACATTATTTGTATACCTGTATCTGTGGGGTTTTTTATACCCACTTGGAAAACAAATTCAGAAAAATAGACCAATGTGGGTAGAATGAACAATGCTATCCAGGACTAGGGTTGTGCGCTTTGTTTGTTTTTTGTTTTTTCTTTTTGGCCTGAATCCAAAAGCTCCCCATTTTGTTCTTTGTTCAAAATCAGCCAATCTGAAACACCCCAATTTTGTTCTTTATTCGAAATTGCAAAATCTGAATCCAAAATGTTTTGGATTTCAAAAAATGGCCCCAGGGAAAAACTAGTGGGTGGGGGTGGTAGTGCCCAATGGGTGGAAGCTACCACCCAAATTTCAGAGGAATTGGACAAAGGGCTGATTTTTGGTGAATTTCTGAAGTTTAAGATTTTTCCCATAGGGAATAATGGAGGTTTCAGCAAAAGTATAGCTTCATGTTGGGGAAAAGGGGGTGGCCCAGAGCATAGAAGGGTGTGTGGTAGTGCCCAGTAGGGGCAAGGAAGCTGCCAGAATTATTTCAAAGGAATTGGGCAGAGGGGTGATTTTTAAAGATTTAATGGAGTTTACGTGTCTTTAAAGTTCTTCCTCCATAGGGAATGATGGAGGTTTCAGCAGCCCCATAACTGCACTTGGGGGGGCATTGGGGTGGCCAAGAGCAAGTGGTGGTGCAGAGCACATAGGGTGCTAACAACCCCCATGGGTTGCTAACCCATGGAGTACTGGGGTCTGTTGTTTCTGAAGTGTTTTGAGTGTAGATTCTCTGGTAAGCATATGAGAGTGGATTCATGGTTTGTCATTGAAAATCTCATATGCTACCAGAGAATCTACACTCAGGACACCTCAGAAACAACAGAACCCAGCACCACATGGGTTAGCAACCCATTGGGGTGGTTGGCACCATATGTGCACTACACTACCACTCACTCCCGGCCCCCCAGTGCCCCCCAGGTGGAGTTATGGTCTCCCGTAACCTCCATTCTTCCGGGGGGGACACCTTAAAGACTTGTAAACTTCAACAATTCCTAAGAAATCAGCCCTTTGCCCTATTCCTTTGGAATCTGGGTTGTGGCAGGCACCCCTTGGGGCACTGCCAACCAACCCACTATTTTGCCCCTCAGGCCACCTTTCTGCCCCAAATCTGCCCCAAAGACATGTAAACTTCAGAAATTCTTTTAAAGATCAGCCCTTTCCCCAATTCCTTTGGAGTCTGGGTGGCAGCATGCACCCACCCTTTGTAGCTTTGCAAAGAACCAGGCAGATTTCTAAAGGTCATGCACATCCACATCCCCCTCCCCAGAAATGCAATTGATCTACACACAACAGTGTGAAACAACAACAATGAAATTCACAACTGCCCCACGCAGTGTGCACACTGCCCCACTGGCCAATGAGGGTAAAATTTACCCTTAAATTTGCTTAAAAGGAATAAGGAGGCAATTGCCAGCAGATCAGCCCATGCTTTCGCTGGCCAATCTGCGGGCTGGAAGGGCTGGAAATTCAAACAGATGTCAAAACTCAAAATGGAGACTGAAGGAGAAAGACTTTTCGCGACTGCAAAATGGAGTTCCGAAACAGCCGACACAACAAAACGTTTTGTATCCAAAACAGGGACATTTTGTTTCAGCTACACAATTTTCTGTTTTGAGCACTATTTGGGTGATCATTTGTAGAGAAATCTTATCATGTGTTGAAAGTATCATCTGAATTGGCCCAAGGGAAGCTATGGGAGGCGGGAAAAGTAGTCCTTGAGGGTCATTCCCTCAAGTATACCTATACATACTTGGCCCCTGTAGAGTTAGGAGGTGGGGCCAAACCCCTCCTGCCCTTAAGATG
Source organism: Hemicordylus capensis (assembly GCF_027244095.1). Classification (NCBI taxonomy): domain Eukaryota; kingdom Metazoa; phylum Chordata; class Lepidosauria; order Squamata; family Cordylidae; genus Hemicordylus; species Hemicordylus capensis. The sequence continues at coordinate 259,491,113 of NC_069658.1, read as the reverse complement.
GACCAGGCAGCAACCTCTGGAGAGGTGGAAGGAGGTGTTATCCTGCAAAGGAAGATAGATTGGAGACTGTCTGGGGGGGGGGAGAGGTTGCTGGCTCTCTGTTTCCCTGGGAGGCACACTCCCCCCACCAGATGAAACCCCCCCTCCCCAGGGGACAGCTGTGAGCATAATGAGCCAGGTTAGAAGGAAGAAAGATAGGTGCAAACCCAGAGAGCTCAGGTGGCAAGAGACAATACAAAAGAAACAGTGTGGCTACAAATCCTTGGCATGTCCAGCCTCCTTTGTGCAGGTACTGGGTGCATACAATGTGGAGCTGCCTCCTCTCCCCAGCCAACAAATGTGTTATAGGACCCCTTTATACATTCTAGCTCTACTCAAGGCCACTTGAGACATGTGTATGCCTTCCATGTGATCACTCCCAACTAACTTCAGATACACGGAACTTGTGGGGAAATGTATTATGCCAGTCTGCACAGAGACAGTCCTGCTGCCATTTCCATAAGAACAGCCGTGTTGGATGAGGCCCAAGGCCCATCCAGTGCAACATCCACTTTCACACAGTAGCCCACCAGATGCCTCTGAGAAGCCCACAGGCAAGAGGGGAGGGTATGCCTTCTCTCCTGCTGTTGATCCCCTGCAGCTGATATTTAGAAGCATCTTGCCTACGAGGCTGGAGGTGGCCAATAGCCGCCAGGCTAGCAGCCATAATCACTGTAGCTCCAAAATATATTAACTTACTAGCCCGTAGGATGGTACTGTGCACATGATCAAAAACAGACATCTATGGAAAACAGGGGCAGCCCTGTCATTCTCCTCTCAACTCCATAATGTGTTCTACAATTTACCTTATGTCCTGCCATCATTAGGCAGAACTTAACTTCCGGTTTGGCACGCTGAGCAGAAGACGCTGTGTGGGTTGCTCCTGCCTTTTAAATCTATTTAAATCTATTTTTAACTACCAACGCTGAATGGAGTGATCTCCCCCCCCCATTGTTTATAACAACTTTTCCCCCCTCTCTGCTGCCTTTGGTTTTTTGATGTGTTGCTGTCTGAGGAGCTTTATAGCTATTTTCCTCAATGAGAGAGCACTCAAGTGGTGTTGTGGAAGGCTGGAGATAGTAGTTAGTGGTTTATTGTTTTATTGTTGTTGGTTTATTTGTATTGTGGGGAGCGATAGGAATTTACTCTGTTGCTTTGTTTTGTTTTGATTTGATTGCCCAGTCCTGTTATTTTTAATTTCAGTGCTACTAATGGGATTGCAACCATGGATGAGCTTTATTGGCACTGAGCCTACTAAAAGATAAGATAAGACCAGCTTTCTCGACACAACGGAGGAGACTCGGCAGCTGTTGTACGTGTGGTGTAGCTGCTGACTATGAGGAGATAGTGACTTAGAGACCTTGAGAAGTTTGGTTATATCTCATTTCTGCGACAAACTGCCAACAAAGCAACTGTTAACTGTAGACTGGCTACCGTCCTGCGGTGATTATCATGAGTGTTGGCAGAATTTAGACTCAGAGGATATAACCGAACAGTTCCCCGGCTATTGTTTCTCCCAGGCTATTGTGACGACTAATGGCTCGGCTGTGACTATCTTTTGATGGAGCATGGGGCTATTTAGCCAGCAGTCTAGCGTTTAAGGTGAGAGCTGACGCTTCGACGGCTGGCGTTCTTCCCTCCCTGCTGCTGTTACGGTGATTGCCCACCAATTCAGTTTACCTGCTACCCAGGATCATCGTTTTTAATACCACTTGTTACCTCTAAGATTACCATCGTGGTTTGGTGGCAGCTGTTGATCGTCATCCGGGAACATCGGACAGAACTGGAGCCTTTGCTGAAGTGCTTGGATAGTTCCTTACAAGCCATCAATCTATTCCTTTTTTAGTCATATTGGAGAGCACTGCTGCTTGGATCGTGGCAGTGATTTCTACTAGAGGAGAAGATCGTTAATCTTTGCCTGGCACATGGTGGAGCAATGCTTGTCTGCTGTGTTCTTTTGTTGCTGCTGTCATCTGTTGCTGTCTGCTTACTTCCTTATTAACTATTCTTGTGTATTACCCAGAGGTTGTTGCCTGTTGCCTAATTGTGGCTGTAGTACTGTTGGGAGTGTTGGTTAGTGCTAGGTCCTGGGGATGGAATTGGGTTTTATATTGGTGAAGAGAAAGGGGGTGAGAGATGGAGGATTAGCGGTTAATGAAGGGAGGTGGAGGATTCGGACAATGGTAGGGAAAAGGGGATATGGTAATAGGTGAAGAATATCAAGGAGTAGGGCCCTCAGATATTCACAGGCTCGGAACTTCTCTAACCTTCGCTCTGTTTTGAAGGAGAATGGGAGAGAGGAGTGGATACACCCAACATTGATGTTATGTAATGCCAGATCCATCATTAATAAGACCAATACCTTGCAAACATATTTTGTGGAGGCAGGTGTTGATCTGGCGTTTTTAACTGAGACCTGGGTGAGGGAAGGCGAGACAGTTGCCCTTATTGAATTAACCCCACCTGGGTTTAAAGTTCTACATCAGTCGTGGGCCAGGGGTCAGGGGTGTGTGTCGCTGCACTTATTTGAGAAGATTATTCTTATAGCGAACTCCCTGCCCCCCGAGATCCCAGGAGTTGATTGTGTGGGTTTAAAGTGGGACATTGCTGAGAGCCTAGTTATTTGGGTGGTGTACCGACCACCTAATGCACCGCCAGAAGCTTTGCACAGTCTGATGGAGGCAGCAGTGGGGTGGGCTCTGAAGAACCTGAGGCTTTTAGTTCTCGGTGATTTCAATGTGCACGTCGATGATCCACTCTCTACTCAGGCACAGGAGTTAGTGCCAGCTATGACGTCCTCTCGCAATTTGTTACGGGTCCTACCCATCAATTGGGTCATACCTTAGATCTGGTTTTTGGGATGGGGTTAGAGGTGTATCCTTTTTCAATTGAGAGGGTGCCATGGTCAGACCATTATACCTTGAAGGCACAGCAGGGTTAAACCCCTGCCTCGTTCAGAGGGAAGGCAGGTCTATGTTTGCCCAAGGAGATTGATGGACCCGCTGAAATTGCAGCACACTTTAAGGGATCCAATGCCCCTTGATGATTCGTTAGATGCCCTAGTCGCCGAATGGAATAGCCGGCTCTCTGAGGCTATTGATACGATTGCACCGCGGCATCTTCTGAGATGTCCCTGGAACCCAGCTCCGTGGTATACCCCGGAGTTGAGGGAGATGAAAAGGCATCTCAGACAATTAGAGCGGGGCTGGAAGGGAACCCAGGATGAAGTGATGAGAACATCTTATAGATTATTTATGAGGTGCTATGAGGTAGCGTTGAGGGACGTGAAAAAAGAGTATTTTGGGGCTGCCATCACATCCGCAAGCTCACAGCCGGCTAAAGTATTTGGGATAGTTTGATCTCTGACTAATTTTTCTGGTACAGATCATGAAGTTAGAGAATTGAGCATTGGCTGTGAGGCCTTTAAGGGCTTCTTCACAAATAAAATCTTGTTACTCCGCCGAGACCTTCCCCTTACCTCTGATGCAATCAAGGAATTGGAGGCTCCGTGGTCATCTATTGGGCCAATTTTGGAAAAGTTTAACCAACTCTCGGAGGCCGATATTGAAAATATTTTGATGGCTATGAAGCCTACCACATGTCCCCTAGATCCTTGGCCCTCCTGGCTGGTGAAGGTCGCCCGGGAGGGGTTGCAGACCTCCCTTGGAAATATTATCAACATTTCCCTAGAGACGGGGATTTTCCCAGTAGAGCTGAAGGAAGCATTGGTTAGGCCACTTTTGAAGAAGCCATTGTTGGATCTCTCAGAGCCAGTTAACTACCTCCCGGTATCGAATTTACCTTTTTTAGATAAGGTGATAGAGTGAGCGGTAGCAATACAACTTCAGGCATTTTTGGAGGATGCAGTGATTCTCGATCCCTTCCAGTCTGGGTTTCGGCCTGGGCGTGGGGTCGAAATGGTCCTTGTCGCCCTGGCTGATGATCTCCATCACCAGCTTGACAGGGGAGGGCTGGCACTGCTGCTGCTGTTAGATGTTACAGCAGCATTCGACACTGTGGACCATGATATTCTGATCCACCACGTAGCTGATGCTGGGATTCGAAGCATGGCCCTGTTGTGTCTGCGTTCTTTCCTACAAGACTGGGAATCTATGGTGGCAATGGGCGATTAGAAGTCTTCACGTCATGTATTAACATGTGGCATTCCTCAGGGGGCTATTCTCTCACCCTTGCTGTTCAATATTTATATGTGGCCTTTAGCAAAGCTGTTGAGGAGTTTTGGGCTAGGGTGCCATCAATATGCGGATGACACCCAGCTTTTTCTGCTGATGGACGGCAGGGCCGAAGACACCATGGCCCAGCTGACCAGTGCTGGGAGGCAGTCGCAGACTGGCTGAAGCAAAGTTGTCTATGGCTTAATCCGGATAATACTGAGGTTCTGTGGTTGGGCCCGAAGAGGTCAGAGGGGAGTTTCCCATTACCGACCCTTGATAGTGCCTGCTTAACACCTCAGCCCACAGTGAAGAGTCTAGGTGTGATTATTGATGCCTCTTTGAATATGTAGGCTCAGATCATGCAAGTCGCCCAAAAGGCTTTTTTTCAGTTGCACCAAATTCGGTGGCTAGTCCCTTATCTGTCCCCCCCGGATTTGGCCACTGTGATCTATGCAACAGTCACCTCTAGGTTAGACTACTGCAGCTCACTTTATGTGGGGTTGCCACTGTGCCTAACTCGAAGATTGCAAGTGGTCCAGAAGGCAGCAGCCAGGGTCCTTACTAAGGCGCCTTGGCGAGCACATGTGACACCTTTGCTCTTTCAGCTGCACTGGTTGCCGGTTGAGGCCCTGGTTAGGTTTAAAGTACTAACTCTAACATTTAAAGCCCTAAATGGTATGGGCCCTCCATACCTCCAGGATTGCCTTGTTAGTTATGTCCCTCACCGGGTCCTGAGATTGGCCACAAATAATACCTTGATGATCCCGGGCCCTAGAGATATTAGACTGCAATCAACAAGAGCCAGGGCCTTCTCAGTAGTGGCCCCGACTCTATGGAATGATCTCCCGGACAATATCAGAGCCCTCCACGATCTGTTGGCCTTCTGCAAGGCATGTAAGACTGAAATGTTCCATCGGGTGTTCGGTTGCTGAGATGGCTTGTCTTAGAATGATTATGTGATCCATGGTTACTATGTTATGTTGGACTGAGTACTGTATGGGATTGGGGTTATGATCTTATGTAAGATGTATTTATATAATTGTGTTGTTATATGTTATTGTTGTAAGATGCCCTGAGTCCTTTGGGAGTAGGGCGACATATAAATATAAATATAAATATAAATATAAATATAAATATAAATATAAATATAAATAAAATTAACTGCTAGCTCCCTGGAAGGTAATTGAGTTTACACCTTTACTGCTACAGTTTGCAGCTGGGTTCAGCTTATTATATCACTTGCATGTCCGTGCGCTAATTTTTCTGTATAGCACACAGTTTCTAACTTGTGAATGGTATTATTATTATTGTTATTATTAAAATACTAGGGCTGTGCACATTGCTGATCATCAGTATGGGAATCAGTTTTGGCCAGATACTGATAATTAATGCACCATGATGCTGATGCAGGGGGTGGGCTGCATCAAATCGATCAAATATATCAAACTTATTAGATGCAATAGGATGGGGAGAGGTTACCTGTACTGAAAAACCAGATTCTTTCTCTCTTCCACTGGCCAATCACCCAAAGACATGAGTTTGGGGCAGTATACAGATATACTACATTCATACGTACATATATACATACATACATTAGCTGATGTGGCGACACTTTAAAATGGCACTTCCCCCCCCGCCCACTGATTATTGTCCCACAATGTCCTGGGGAAGGAAGAAACTCCCTGTAACTATGAGGAGTGGCAATCCGCCCCCTACCCCCGCCAGAAATGATCAGAGGAAGGACGCAGCATGATGCTGTGTCGTTCCCTGGGGTATTGTGGGGTGATGCCCAGTGCAGAAAGGCAGCATTTGAAACGCTTGACTAACAAGCAGAAGTTTGCCGGTTCGAATCCCCGCTGGTATGTTTCCCAAACTATGGGACATCCGGGGGATGGGCAGCCCCCAATCCCTGCCGCCCCTACTGTCTCTGTGATTGAGATGGTAGTCGTGTGGGTGGCCGCTCTCCCCACAGAGCCTTTTTAGGGAGGTATAAAGCAACTTTGGGAGTATAAAGCAACTCTTCCCAGTCTCACCAACCCATCCACAAAATGGTAGCTCATCTAATGAGTTTAGATCGACTTTGTTCCCAAAGAAGCATCTTTCAAACTATAACCATCCATTGGTTCGACTTACCTATCAGAGCGCACAGAAGCACCACACCCATCTGTGGTGTTTTTGGTCGATCCATTCTTTGATCCATGCCAGCTTATGAACGGGGCTTTAGTTACTTGTATGCCAGTCCTGCATAGAGGTGGGCTAACAAACAGCCCGCGGCAAGAGCACTGAAAAGCAGTCTGCACTTGCCTCTCTGTAAATAATCTCTGCCTCATTAAACCGTTAATATTCCCGATTCAGCTCCACTGTCTTGTCCTTGCATACCACAACTCTCTCCTTCTTGCATTCCACAACTCTGCACCAGCATTATGTAGAAGCACTACACAGTTTCCTTTCATCACTGCTTGAGTCTCAGCTATTTCTCAAAACTCCAGAAGCAGAAATTAATTTTTTTTAAACCACAAAAGGAAGTAAGCTACTTTTTAAAGTGGTTTCCTTATGAGTAGTTATGAGCAGTTATGTTAGAAGATCTGGTCTCTGAAACATGAAAAAAAACACACACACACAAACCGTAAGCTGCTATAGGAGGCCATGGTCAGTTAGGATGTTATCATCAATCAAGGATGTGGTCTAGAAAACCCAAGTTTGAGTAATCTTTAGATTAGGCAGTCAGGTATGGAATCGAAACTATCACCTGCATAGTTTCTAAGAACAATGGTGTTTTAAGATGAGGATGAGGGGGAAGCAGTGTCTTCTGCTTTGAAAATCTGAAGTTGTGAGCATGATAGTAATGGCTGGTGGGAGGAAGAGAAGGTATGGGTGAGTTGTTGCAATTCTCTCCCCTGCAATGCCCCAACTTCTTTGCAAAGTAGTACATGCACCAGCTGCATAGGGTTCCCAGATGTGGACTTTTACCACAGATTTAGAACTATTTTAAACCCCTTCCGATTATTTCTGTGTTGGAGGGGGTGTCCGGAATTCCAGCAATCCTGCTGCAAGTGCTGCAGGATGGCTCAAATCACTCAGCGTCTGTTACCCTGAGTAGGCCCTTTGGGGACAATGGGCTTACTCATGTGTAACATTGGTTGTGTGGCAGCAGGAGGCACTCATATGCTTCCCCTATAGGTACCACTCTGGAGGGGAGGCTAATGTTGAACAGTGGAGAAGGGGTATGCTCCCCGCCAAATGAGATTAAAATGCACCATGGGGTTCTGTGATCCAGTCAGAGGAAAGCTGGTGTTTGAACTGTGTGGGGAAAGGGGTCTGTGAGTTGTATTTATTATCAAATTATCCTGCTTTTAGCAGTGCATGCAGATATAATACTAAATAACATATGTAAATTTTATGCAATTTTTAAATGCAAAATGGAAACTTTTTAGTGACTTTTTTGTTGAACAGATTTCAACTATTTTCACCATCTGGACCAGGCAGCCCTGCAGCTGGGTGGTTGGTACCAGCTGAAGGGACAAATGCTCATTGTTATTTTTGTCATGCTCTTGTTGGGGGTTAATTTTTACCCCCAGTAGGTAAAACAGCAGAGCACTAAGGAATGAGCACACACTCCAGTGACAGAGTAGGTAGCAGAGGTTGGTTTCGTTGTTGCAGCTATTTAGATAAAACACATGGAGATCCTTGTAGAACTAAATACTATTTATTGGTTAAGTACACTTGAATAGGAAAGATCTAAACCTAATCTAAAGGACTACATAATGAATAGGTGAGGAGGGAGAGAGATGTTTCCATCTTCTCTCTAGGGAGGAAAGGAAGGATTGTGACTCAGCACAGGAAGTGTGGAAGAATCTGATCAGGGGTCATAGAGTAGAGACAGGTAGAACAGTTAGGGAGACCCTTACTCACCATCTCTACTCGCAATGCCCCTAGTGGTCATTAGAATAGTTGGTGCAAAAGGTCTATGCACTGGAACTCCATCTCCAACAGGTCTACACACTCCTAGAGATGGAAAATAGGTTAGCAATGCAATAGTTTCAACTTACAGTGTGTTGTCATGCTTTTATTGTCCTGACCATTGGGACTGCAGCAGCCTTACTTGCAAGGGTGTTTTAAACAGTTTTACAAGTTTTAAAAACACAAAAACTACTATAAAATGTGATCAGTGTTGTCAGAGGAATGAAAATGAAAATTGATATCTTCCAAAGACCATTCCATGGAGAGAGTACAACCATTGTTACCTTAACACTGACCTTAACCCTTACCCTCTCCTTACCTTATCTTCTACACGAAAATGACTGTAATTTCACTCTAATTGTTTGGGGGGAGGGATCAAGAAGGGATGATAACACAGAGAAAGCTGTTCCATCTCTAAGTGTGGAAAATAGGATAGTTGTGGTCAAAAATCACTATGAGCATTTGTTCCCTGAGATGATACCAATGGCCAAAATGTATGAGTCTGGCTCATGGACTAAAGTCAGAATGGGGGCTGACACATCATGCCTGCAGTGCTTGATGAACCATGCAGCTCACCTCGTGACTGAGGAGACCCACACACAGGCAGCATCCAGGATAGCCTTCCATTGTTAGAAGTACATTCTGCTTATGCAAGGGAGAAAGGGGAATTTTTGTAATCCTTTCTAACTTTAAAGACTGGGGAAGGTGCTCTTACCCACCCCCCCACCCCCCGGGCACATTTTTCCCACCGGCACTGTCATTAAAATCGGTCCCACAGGGTGGCAGCGTACCTCCTTGATGCCCCAGTATGTGGTGGACTCAAAGTGGATGGAAGTGTCCCCTATGTGTGTACACATCACGACGATTTGAGGAAGGTCATGCAAAAATGCAGCTGGAAGAAGAAGGGAATCTTTCAGCCCATATAAATGCAATGCAAGAGACTCACAGATTACTTAAACAACACGGATCCAATCTCTGGATTGCAGTCAAAGGACTGGGAAGATGCTTAAAGGGCATTGCACACTTTGTGTTGGAGATTCCAGCAAGCAGCAATCTCAGACTAGTGGGATACATGGATTCAGACTGGGCTGCAGACAGAACATATTGCAAGTCCACAAGTGAGCACCTCTGCTTATATAGAGATGGAGCCATTTGGGCTAGCCACAATCCCCCTCCCCTTGGCCTCGTGCAGAGGGGAGGGAGTTTGTCCCAAGCCCTGCCCTGCATGAGGCCCAAGATGCGGGCCGATTGGCCCCTTTAGTTTTGGGGGCGTGGTTTCGGCCGCGATCGGCCGATCCATGCCCCAGGCTCCTCAGTTCGGCCTGGGCATTCTTCGAGGAAGGAGCTCCTGTTGCGAGCTCCTTCCTAGAACACGGTTCGGGTGGGTCGCCCGACAGCGGGCGTGGGCGCATTCGGCGGGGCCTTCAGGTCTGCTGCAGGCTGCAGAAGGAGGCATCGCGGCGGTGGTAGCAGCATTCCGGCCGGCGGAACGGCGCTCGGCCGTTCGGCCCCTTTGGCGGCGTGGGCCCGGTCTCCTGAGGGCTTTAGCCTTTTGGTTTGTGTCGTCCCCCCCCTTCCCTTCGTGGCCCCTTGCGGTGGCGTGGGCCGTTCGTCAGGGGCCTGGTTTGTCCCCCCCCCCCTTTCCCCTGGTTGCGGGTTTTTTCCTGCCTGTTGGGGGCCTTTGGGTGGTGGCCATAGCGGGTTTGGGGAAGCATCCTTGCATTGCAACTCTCACTGTTGGCATTTGGGCTGTTGCAGTAGCTGGGAGGTTCGTTTTTACACTGGTTTTGGCAGAGATTTGGTGAATGCTTGTCCCTTGGGTACTAAGGTTTGGGGGGTTTCTCTGCTCTTTAAGGGCTGGCTTGGTGATTTCTTCATTCACCTTGCTGTATTCTCTGAAGTCCTATTTAGTCAAGGACAGGGAGTGTTCTAATGCCCAGGAAAGCTAAGGAAAAGAAAGGGGGGCGGCCCATTTGGCAGCCCAAGAGGCCCCCCCCACCCCCCCATGACGAAGAAATGGTGCTCATCCAGGGCCTGATCAACAGGATGGAAGCACTGGAAAAGGCCAAGGCTGTTCCTTCTGATAAGGGTGCTGGCCCATCTGGTGCGGGGGTGGGGGGGGGTAGCCTCCCAAGGTTCCTTGTCGGACTCGAGGTTCTGCCAGGACCCAGTTGCTAAAGTCTCTTTCCAACAGGTTGGGTGTGCTAGAGAAAGGCGGGGCCCCCGCGGGTCCATTTCCTCCCACAGAGCCGAGTGATCCAGGTGTGCCTCCGCCTAGTGGTCCAGTTCCAGGGCAGCCTTCGCCTGCAGTTCCAAGGCCTTCATCGCCAGCAGATTCTGTTCCAGTGCTCCCTTCGCCGATGGTTCCCCCTCCCACTCTACCAGTGGACCAGTTACCTGTGGATCCAGCTGCCCCGTTGGCACTGGGTGAGCCTGCAGCACCGACACCCCCCGGCGGCACTGGCCAGTGGCCTCCTGTTCCCTGGCCGATGCCTGCCATGGGGGGGGCTGGGGACCAGCCTCATACTGGTCCCCTTACACACAACCTTGGGGACTGGGTATCCCCATGGCTTTTCCAGGGTCTCGGCGGGCCTTCAAGGGGCAGCAGAACAGGTATGGCTGGGCAATAGGCCTGCTCCAGGTCTGCTAACACCACCTTCAGGGGCTCTTCCCACTACAGGCACTAGCACTGGAGGGCAGTCAGGCTTTTATCCTATGGGTATAATGCCTTCTGCGCAGCACACACCCTATGGCGGCATGGGGATACCTTTAGGAGACCATCTGCTCCCAGCAACGTGGGAGAAGATACTTAAGGGCGAATATGTTGACATATTTAGCCTATTGTTTCGGGAGCCAGAGGTCAAGCACAAGGAGGGCGAATCCTGCAAGGAACATGAGGCCACCAAGCGCAAACCGGTCGAGAAGACTTGGAACAATTGGCTGTCAGGCTTTACCATTTACATGGGGGTCATAGTGCAGGCTCAACCGGCCCGGGGACCAGCGCTGTTGAAATACATGGACATCATCCATAGTATTTTGGTGCCTGAAGGAGCATCAAATGCCATCCCCCAATCTCCACCACATACTCATTGCAATCCATTATCTGACTTCTTGGCTGGGACAGCAGTGGTTGTGCCCTGGGATATGGAGATGTTGCCCTTTAGAGGAACTCTCTCATTCTCCTCAACTGTCATTTTCCCTTGAGAGGAATTCTGAAAGTCCTCTTCTAATTTTCATTTCTCATTGGAGGAACCTTCAAATTCTCTTATAAATTTTGCTTTTGAGAAATTTCAGTTCCAAACTTAATTGCGCCCAGCAGGCAGCTGAATGGCTGCACCTCCACCTCCTTGCTCACTCAATTTTCATAAAGAGGTGGGGGCAGTGAAAGTGGAGGGGGGCATAAATGGAGGAGAAAGTGCTGGGCTAGACCTCTTTGCCAGGGTGATGAAGCAGCATACATGAAAGCCATGCTCCTGCCTCTTCTGAGCCAGCGTGGTGTAGTGGTTAGAGTGCTGGACTAGGACCAGGGAGACCCGAGTTCAAATCCCCATTCAGCCATGATACTAGCTGGGTAACTCTGGGTCAGTCACTTCTCTCTCAGCCGCCCTAACCTACTTCACAGGGTTGTTGTGAAAGAGAAACTCAAGTATGTAATACACCGCTCTGGGCTCCTTGGAGGAAGAGCGGGATAGAAATGTAATAATAATAATAACTTTTTTAAAAGTCTGCATTCATGTAAGCTCCCCTGGCGCATTGCACAAAATGCCATACTGCAGCTGGACTTTTGCAAATATGTTATCTTCTGCTCTGCACCTGCAGCCGCAAAGAGACTATGGAACACTGGTGAGGTTATTATTTTCCTTGTAATTATCAAAATAGGAATGATTGATTTGTGCTCCTACCAAAGCCCCATGGAGTTTCCAGAGGTCACTTCAGAGATTCATAATAAAAACAATGCAAGTCAGCATCAGTGATAGTCTATTAAATCAGCTTTGGGAAGAGTACTGTATAAATATACCTGGAGCTACTGAAGGGTAGGACTGGGAATTATGTCAGTCTGGAGTTAGGCTGATATTTGAGAGTGTCTCCATTAGCACAGTCTGTAACCAGGTCAAGGCTCTTCCTTTGTAAAATTAGGGATGAGGATGAGCCTTACAAGAAAAGTGAATATCTCTTAGCTGATTTATCTGCTATTGCTCTAACTGGTTATAAAGCCTCTTGAATTAGGTGACTGTTAATTTGCTTATGCTTAATATGATCCTGCTAATACTGTTGGTTCATTTGGCCTTCATTTGGCCTCTAAGTGAAAGTAAAGATCTCTCAGTTTTAAGAATGTATCAAAATAATTATTATGGACGAGGGGATTACCTCATTGCTGGAATTGTACCTTTGAGGACAGCTGTATATCCAACACACAGATTTCGGTCTGATCCCATTGATGACTTCCTCCCGTAAGTTATCTTTGTTGTTTGATTTTGCTTTTGAAAAATTCTGATCTCAGCTGCTAATGTCTACATTTTGAGTTCTCTCTCAAAAGGTAACAGAATAAGATTCTAGAGCTCTTTTGGTCGTGAAAATTCTTTGCCATGTAACAGAGATAGTGGCGAGTTTACTTGGTGAGATATTAATAACACAAATTCTAATCATCCCTATTTACCAGAGAGAATCTCAGGGTTGTTTGTTTGTTTGTTTATTGCTTGATTTCTATACTGCTTTTCATTAAAATAATCCCAATACAGTTTAGTATAATTAAAACTATACACACACACACACACACACACACACACACACACACACACCCCAGTAACACAAAAAACACAAAGCAGCAACAGCAAAAAACAGTTATCGCATATAAAAGCCTGGGTGAAGAGCCATGATTTTACTTGTTTTCTAAAAACTGCAATGGACTGAGAAGCGGATGCCAGTTTTACAATACCATCATGAAGTAAATCACTTTTCCTCTTTTGCTTTTGGGAAATTTGGGGGGATGCTGTTTCAAAATAATTGGAAATACAAAATAAGAAGGGAAATGACTGGCATGGTATAATCAAATCAAATCAACTTTATTACAATCTCCAACCATGTATATAGGAACATAGGAAACTGCCATATACTGAGTCAGACCATTGTTCTGTCTAGCTCAGTATTGTCTTCACAGACTGGCAGCAGCTTCTCCAAGGTTGCAGGCAGGAATCTTTCTCAGCCCTATCTTGGAGAAGCCAGGGAAGGAACTTGAAACCTTCTGCTCTTCTCAGAGCAGCTTCATCCCCTGAGGGGAATATCTTGCAGTGCTCACACATCAAGTCTCCCATTCAGCTTCAACCAGATGCAACCAGGGCAGACCCTGCTCAGGCTCGGACTGGCCCATAGGTCAACAGGGCATATTCCCGGTGCAACCTACCCACGCGTTGCCCCTGCGCCCCAACTCTCACTCTTAATTACCTATTCTGCTCAAAACCTGGCTCCCTCCCCACATACATTCCGGCACCCTCTCAGTGCCCCCAGTCCGGCCCTGACCCTGCTTAGCTATGGGGACAAGTCATGCTTGCTACCACAAGACCAGCTCTCCTCTCCTTCCTCTCCTATATCACATAATACTACTCTGTTTCACAACTTTATAAATACTTTGCAAGTATCAGACTTTATCTAATACAATCACAATTTATCTTTGAGGTGACCCTCATTATCTGCATGGGTTCTGTTCTAGCTTACAACCGCAGATAATGAAAATGCAGATAATGAGATCTTGAGGCAATGGGAATTCCTTGAGGTGAAAAAAAAGGCCAAAGAAGGCTAAGAAAGACAGAAATAATAGAAATAAAGTGCCATACCATGCTCACTAGGTCTCCATCTCTCCAGCAATGCCCCCACAACCCCCGATTCTGTCAATTTCCCATGAAAAATAATGGGATTTAAACAAAAAACAATCAAACAAAAGAACCACAAAAACAGTGGCTGGAAATGACCTTGAAAGTCATTTCCAGCCACCCAGAAATGGTGGACAGGCAAATTCTTACTAATTTTTCAACCATGTATAACGATCTTGGGTTATCATTGCCCGTCCATGGATACATGAAATCACAGATGCCAGGACCATGGATAATGAGGGCTACTGGTATCATGTTTTATACGGCAGCACAAAACTTAGTAATGTTAGATGTACTGTATTTACCTGAATCCAAGACTAGGTCTTTTCCAAGTTCTTTGATGTTAGAAATTGCGGTGTCATCTTCAATGTAGGGTCTTCTTTCTTTTGGGTAAATAGTATAACCTATATTTAAGCAATATTTTAAGGAGGTCATCTTAATTTCAGGGTTGTCTTCTATTCAGATAAATACATAAAACTCTTAAGTGTTTATCAGAGAGGAGCCAACAAAAATAAAATTTGTCTGAGTGACCTGGAAAGCCAACCAAAAGTGGAGTAATCAAAGACCTCCTATAATCTTTATAAAATACTCAGTATAATAAAATGTGCCCTAAAGATTCTAACACTCTGTCACCGCTCAGGCAAAAACATTACCTATAGGATATTTTATTAATCCATTCCTCTATAACTTTTGATGGAAGGACATGAAATCTCATAATTGCAAAGGCTCTGTAATGGGTTAGAATTATAAGGGAGGTGATTCATTTTGCCAACTTATGACAGTAATATGTTGTTTAACAAATGCCTTGGCTTGATCCTATCCCATCCTAAACAACAACATGATGCTATTCCACATACTCTCAATTGTGTGTTTAAGGCTAGCTTCCAGCTAGAATTAAAATTATCAATAAATGTTGAAAGGGCTAATCCATTAGGGAGAAATATTAACTTAAAGCAATAATTACATATAGCAATCCAATTGCTAGACTCACTCCTAAGAATTCCTGTCTCCAGTCTAAGGGCAGCATTGATACCTAATTAGCCAACTGAAACACTGCTCTCAAGAACATCATCTATGAGGGTCAGCTTCCCATATGGTCCAAACTGTGACCCATACAAAAGCTGACACAAAACTTTGACTTCAAATAATTTCAAAGCTGCAGGTGCAAATTTACCTCCATTGGTCTGATACAATCTCAGAATTGCAACCCAACTCCTCCAAACTATTTGAATTGCATACCCTCGCTGTGTTAATCTTTTATCAAGTTCATGGAATACCACTATGGACGGAATGGATTTTGCATTTTGTTTCAAGCTTGAAACAAAACACAGACGGCCGAAACACTTCATTAAAACAGCGGTTGACCCAGTTGTGTCAACAGAACAAACCTAGAAACATTTTGAGTGTTTCGGTCATAGGGAACAATGGAGAAGCTCGAAACACCCCATTGTTTCCAATGGGTAGCTCCTAGGGACACCAAAGTGGGCTGTGTGGTAGGGCATGATAGGTCCTACCTAACCCACAAATGTAATGGGTAAGTGGGTGATCTTTAACCCATTTTTAACCTTTCCCAAACCCCCAAAGGATCATAAGCCAATCAGAATCCTGTGCCAGAAAACCAATAAGTGGGGGGAGGCCTCTAAAATGGTGTTTGAAACATAAAAATGTTTTGAATCAAAACAGGGTTGTTTTGTTCCGAGCTTGAAACAGGTCCTTTATTTAAGGATGTTAAGGATGTTTTGCAAATCCCTAAATACTACCCCCAAGTATTTAAAACATTTAACTTGTTGGATACTATTACCATTAATACACCATTTGTAATACTTTGGCTTTTTAGCGAAGACCACAACTTTAGTTTGGCATGGTGTAGGAAAGGATATGTGGAGTCACAGTTTTCCTTCAGACCCAGCAGCAACATTAACCTGCATTATTTCCAATGGCTATGGTGTTGCACAAGGATGCTGTTTCAAAATTATTTGTTACATTTCAGTCCCACCCTTCCTCCAAGCAATTGTCTCCAGGGTTCTCTGTGTACTTTACCCTCACAATGTGAGGTAATAAGAAGAGAAACTGACTAGCTGAGATTTCCCCAGTATGTTTGGGACGCCTCAGCCTTCCATTCATGGAATGCTTATGGCAGTTGCCTCTTCGGACCAATGTCATAAGTGGGAAGGGTGCAGGCAGTCTTTGCACAACAGTGCCAGGGTAAGACTTCTGACTGTGCTCTTCAAATGCTCTGTTGAGGACTGTACTCTGTTGCTGTATGCAGCAAATCGAGCGAGCGCCGCTCCCGGAAAAGTGGCAGGGTGGCAGCCAAGGACCGGCTTAGCTGCTCCTTAAGGGAATCACTTCCCGCCCTGCCAAATCGGTTTGGCTGTGGGTGCCTGAGCCGGTTCAGCACTTCCCAAAGAAGGCTGAACAAAGTTTATATAAGTACTCTGTAAATTAAAATCTATTCCGTTATCCAAAAACCTTTGGTTTGAGATGAGTGTTAAGATGCTTTACATTTTCACTCATGCTCTAAAAAGAATGGAAATTGCAAGTTAAGGTGCCCATCTTATCTTCCGTGCCACATACTCTATAAAAACTTTATATAGTCTTGAATATGGTGGCTTTAGAAATGAGGTTCCATGCACCCACACTTTGCCTTGATCAGAGATGCATCAGGCAGAAATTCATCAGGGGCTTCTCTAAGAATCGATTGGGGAAGCTGCACCTGTTAAATGCCTGCCTGCCTGCATCCCTCCCCAGCCCAATGTCCAACTGAAAGACCAAGGCAAAGCATGGAGCCTCATTTCTAAAGCTATCATCATGATAATGTGGTGTAGTGGTTAGAGTGCTGGAATAGGACCAGGGAGACCCGAGTTCAAATCCCCATTCAGCCATGAAACTAGCTGGGTGACTCTGGGCCAGTCACTTCTCTCTCAGCCTAACCTACTTCACAGGGTTGTTGTGAGGAGAAACTCAAGTATATAGTACACCGCTCTGGGCTCCTTGGAGGAAGAGCGGGATACAAATGTAAAAATACAAAATAAAAAATATATACCAGACTGTACAAAAACTTTACAGCTTATATGGTGCAGAAGTTAAGATGGGCACCTTAACTTGTAATTTCTATTCTTTTTAGATGTAAAGCATCTTAACTCTCATATCGAACCAAAGGTTTTTGGATTTTGAATTTCCAGGAGTTCAAAGGAAAATCTGATTCAACACAAAGGGGAATCACCCATGCTGATTAAGTGGTTTTCCCATTGTTGGGCAGTATACCTCTGATGTAAAATCTCTGTGTTCAAAGGCAGTCTGCCATCACCTTAAATGCCACCACAAGACCCAGTCATCTTGCTTCCTCCTTGCATTCCCTTGTAAGTACAATTGCTGACATATGTACCTTCACAAGCCCATTCATCACCCAGCCCTCACTGCCTCATATAGCTTGTAAGGACCCCTGTTACCTTGCCACCCGGTTGTGTTTCCTCATAAGCATTCACCCTTACTTGAGTTCTTTCGCACAACCCATTTCCACCTCATGCATTCCCTCAGAAGTTCATACACCACTCTACCCCAGCCATGGAAATAGTGCTCAGAGGAAGTATACTTCCCAGGTCCCCCATGTGCTCTCCCAATGTCCTGTGTGAATTATCAGCCCCATGGGCTTCTCCTGCAGAAGAAACCCTCCCAGTACCAAAAACCTAATGAACTGCATCAGAGATGGCCGTGGTGGAAGCTGCACTGGAGGATGCTACAGATTCATTGGGACTGCAGTGCCCAATGGACAGCCCTAGTAGCTACAGTAACACTAGTTTTATAGAGTTTAAGGGTCAGTTTTTTAACTGCTGCATCTTAGCCAAATTCTGCACCAGATCTGAAAGGGTGGTGTCCCCTAGTTGATGCCTGCAAGCTTTCAGGCAGATAGGGCAGAAAAATTAGATGTTTTCGCCATAGAATATTCAGGGGTTATTCAGGGCTTATAATGTTAAAATTCTGCAACAACTCCCTCATCTTAATATAATGCCTTATGTCACAGTTCTGTTAATATAGTTGTGATGTAAGGAAAGGTTCTTTAGTCGCAGTTTTAGCCACCATAGATGTTCTCTCTCTCTGTAAGTGGAGGGTAAATTTTCCTTTCTATTGAAAAACTGCTGGCTTTGATCAGTATTCTTTGGAGGGTACAGTAGTATCTTAAGCCTGGTTTGACAAAAGTTGTTCCCCATGCCTCTCCAGACTAATAGCACTGTAGGCCTCAGTAACTGGGCTGGGCACATAATAGATCCTCAAACTCACAGAATACCACCCCCCACTTTAGTGGCACACATCTCTTTTTCTAACACATAGTTATTAAGGGACATTTTAACTCTGAACACTTGGCAACACTCCACTCAGTCCAACACAGCAATCAGGATCCACATAGTAAAATTTTCAAAGTTATGTTTTGACCGAAGTTCAATAAATTAAAGGTAAAGTGTGCTGTCAAGTCGATGTCGACTCCTGGTGACAACAGAGCCCTGTGGTTGTCTTTTGGTAGAATAGAGGAGGGGTTTACCATTGCGTCCTCCCACACAGTGAGCTGGATCTCACAATCTGTGAGACCTGGTTTCTTCGAGTGAGCGGTGAGGGAGCCCTGGGTGGCCGGATCGGCCGCCCACACAATTTACGGCTCCATGACGGAGCTGGCGGGGGCTGGGAGGAGTGGGGGCCGATCGGCCCCAGCAAGCTCCAGCATGCCCTGCGTGAGTGTGCAGGGCATGCTGGTGAGACCCCCGGAGCCAGGAGGCAGCTTTTTGCCTCCCCTCCAGGGGTATCCTCGTGAGGAACCGCACCGTGGCTACTCATGATCAAATAGCCCGGGTTTGCGGAGTGCTCGCTCCTCAAACCCGAGCTAAGGGGAGGGGTACTTGAGCGGGTTAACCGCTTGAGAACCACCGGGCTCACAGCTGAGCCCGATGGTTCTTATGATCAGCAAAAATTGGGCTAGGCTCTCCTAGCCCGATTTTTGCCAAACATCAGACTAGCCCCAGTATGAGATGATGCCTTTCAGCATCTACCTATATAGCTGCTGCCCAATATAGGTGTTTCCCATAGTCTGGGAAACATACCAGTGGGGATTCGAACCAGCAACCTCTGGCTTGCTAGTCAAGTCATTTCCCCACTGCGCCATTAGGTGGCTGTTCTATAGATTGCCTATTAAATAATACAATCATGTGAGGGCAAACCACAATGTAGAATTTCCTGATATTGAACATCAAAAACTTTGTAAAACCTTCAACTAAGTTAAAGTTACATACACACACACCATCTGAAAAAACACAATTAAATGAAATTAGTAGATTCAGTAATAATGCCAATGTGATCCCACCTCATGATTATTCAGCAGTGAATAAGCACACAAGAAGAAGGAGGGAATTTGTGTTCACTTTAAATCTGTACTTTTTTTCCCCTTTAAAAAACACGAACACAGTCTCACACACACACACACACACACACACACACCCCAATGGTCATTAATAATAACAAATGCTTTAACAATCATGTTCCAAACCATAGATTCTCTTCCGAGAAATTCCCCATAAACCCCACAGTTCTCCCACTTGATTTAATTTCCTTCAGGATGGTATTATCAGCAAAAATAGTGGTAGTCCTTAAGCCAATCTGACTGAAATAGTAGGCCTTAACCCTCTAGATTGTGCCCTTTAACAATATATAGTGGCTGATACTCTGCTTTATAAATCCTCTAGAGCAGGGATTCTCAAACTTGGGTCCTCAGGTGTTATTGGACTTCAACTCCCATAATCCCCAGCCTCAGTGGCCTTTGGTTGGGGATTATGGGAGTTGAAGTCCAATAACACCTGAGGACCCAAGTTTGAGAATCACTGCTCTAGAGAACAAAAGTCTAGTTCTTGAAACCCAACTCTTTAGAGGGATGGAAACTTAATGGGCACTTATTAGGGATGTGCAGGAATCGATTTTTTCAATTTGATTTGTACCCAAATTGAATCACCCCTGATTAGTTTTGGGTCGGAATCTGTCCCCTGCCCGAATCACCCCAGATTTGATTTGTACCCAAATTTTCCAACTCTGAATCTGAATCAACTTGGAGCAAAAAAGGGGGTTCTGGGGACAAAGGAGTGGGGTGGGTGAGAGTGTGCAATGGGTGGAAGCTACCAACCAAATTTCAAAGAAATTGGACAAAGGGGTGATTTTTTAAAAATTGAAGTTGGCGTGTCTTTAAGCTTTTCCCCATAAGGAATAGAGGGGATTTCAGCAGCCTTATTAGTCCACATGGAGGGCACTAGGGTGGCCCAGAGCAGGTTATGGTGAGTGGTAGTACCCAATGGGTGCAAGGAAGTTAACACCCAGATTTCAAAGAAATCAAGAAACGGGGTGATTTTTAACAATTTTTTTGAAATTGGCATGACTTTGTGGCAGATTTGGGGTAGAAAAGGGGTTTCAGAGGCAGAAGAATGGGTCAGGTGGTAGTGCCCCAATGGGTGCCTGCTACCACCCAGATTTCAAAGAAATTGGTGAAAGGGGTGATTTTTCTTTTCTTTTCTGAAATTCGTGTGTCTTTAAGCTTTTCCTCCGTAGGGAATAATGGGGGATTTCAGCAGCCCCATTACTCCACTTGGGGGGCACCGGGGTGGCCCAGAGTGGGTTGTGGTGTAGTGCACATAAGGTGCCAACCACTCCCAAAATGACAAGCCCATGGGGCACTCGGTTTTGTTGTCGGTTTTGTCTGAGGTGTCCTGAGAGTAGATTCTCTGGTAGGAAATGAGAGTGGATTCTGTCTAAGTTCATTCATCATTTTGCACCAAAGAAGATTATGAATGAACAAAGATGAGCAGTAACAGAATCACTGGTGGCAGAGGCACTCTTACCCCGGGACTTTTAGGCCAAGGTCTAGGGCCTCCACACCCTCTGTGGGCCCCCAAATCCTTTTTAGTCTGTCCCAGGTGGTGTGGTCACATTAAAAATGTGTTTAAAATACGGGGGGGGGGGGGGCTTCCAAAATCCTTTAGGTCCAGGCTCCAAAATTGCCTAGGTGCACCTCTGGCTGGTGGGTTTACCTCACAGGATTTTTACATTGTTTTCCACTCACAGTATTAAAAGGTCCTTTCCATTATTCTCCCCTCCCCCAAGACCATTTTTCAGGGATTGTTTAACTGCCTCCTCGTTATATGGAAGCAAGTCCCACTGACTTTAATGAGTTTCCTTCCTTCTAGGTGTGTGCACAGAAGTGCAGGGTCCGTTATCAAAATGTGCCCATAGAAGTGCAGGTTCAGTTATCAAAATGCTGCTGGAAAAGACATGTGTACTCCAGCCCAGCATCCTCTTTCTCACAGTGCTAAGCTACATGCTTTCAGAAAGCTCCAAAGAAGTGCAGCAAGGAAATCCTGGAAACCATTCCCACCCAGTGCCAACAAACTATTATTGTGGTGTAGACTGCCCTTGAACATGGATGTTCTATTCCATATTCTGGAACAAAGATCCAAACTGCCTCTGAATATGGAAACTTGATTTTTAAAGCATGGCCAGGTGAAGTTTCCATAGTCACTGGCAGTTTGGATCTGATGTAGAACCTCCATGTTCAGGAGCAATCTACACCAGGATGATGGTTTCTTGGTGCTGGGTGGGAATGATTTTTAGGATTTTCTTGAGATTCCTCCTTCGGAACGTCCTAGCATGGGGTCCTGGGTCCCAATACTGTACATTTTTACTTAGAAGTAAGCCCCAGAGGAATAAATGTGGTTCCCCACCCCCTCAGAGGGGTCTCCTCCCTTCTATGTTTTGTTAAGGGGCTGAGAGGCTAAAACTATGAATCCTCTTTTTAAGAGTTAAAACCTTAAACTGCTGCATCTCAGCCAGTTTGCAATGGATATGTACCAGATTTGGAGAAGTGGTGTCTCCTGGCCCCTAGCTGATGTGTGCTCAATATCAGAGGAAGGGATTAGGTGGATACCTTTGACTGTGTAAGTCATAGAATGTTCAGGGCTTATAATGACAGCTGAAAACACTCCTCATCATAACTATACTGGCATGACTGCCGGGATAATTTCTGCCTGATTTCTCAAAGTAGTACTAATCTTAAATACACTACAGCCCCATTCACAAGTTATGTTCAACATCTGTACGAGTATGAAGTGTACACAGGTACAGATTGGACACAGGAACAGTCATTCACATATTCTGTTGACATGTGACAGATATAACAGTACGCTTCCTAGCTGTACCATGCATTTGAAGGGTCTGTACTTGGGTCCACTTTTTAAATAAATGCAGTTAGTCATTCACACAAACACATGTACGAGTGTACAGACATCTTTACATTCGTACAGCATAATGTCTGGATTGGGCTTTAGTTATGCACACAGTGGGACTTACTTCTGAGTAGGCCCAATATTGTTCTCTCTAGCCCCATGAAATATAAGTATTAGGAAAAGCTTTCCACATGTCTGCAATCTCTGCATGGAAACAGAGTGAATATTATATCTGTCTTTATGATGAATTTGATGTCATACAAATGCCACCAATGCTTTTTAACATCTACATGAAACCGCTGGGTGAGGTCATCAGGAGATTTGGTGCAGGGTGTTATCAGTATGATGATGACATCCAAATCTATTTCTCCTTATCATCATCATCCTCATCCTCATCCTCATCCTCATCCTCATCAGGAAATGGTATTCTGTCCCTAAATGCCTGGCTATTGAAACAAATTGAAACTGAATCCAAGCAAGACGGAGGTGCTGCTCATCGTGGGGGATTGAAATCTGAGGGATGAGTTAGATCTTCCTGTGTTGGATGGTGTTACACTCCCCCAGAAGGAACAGGTACGAAGCTTGAGAGTGCTCTTGGATCCAGGCTTCACCCTGGTATCTCAAGTGGAGGCTATGGCCAGGTAGGGGTAGGCACAGAACCAGCTGGTCCGGTTTGATTTGAGTCTGAAATGGACCTGAACTGGACAAGGCCAGTTCAGTCCGGCACCCCTTTGAACCGCTCCCATCTGGTTCGGTCCGGGTGTGTGTGTCATGATTTGATTGTTTTTTACTACACTTACCCCCTCCAGGGCGGTGGTTCAAGGCAGCGGGGTGGGGTCCGTGGAGGTTCCCCCTTCCCCCACCAGCCTCCCCATGCCATGCAGAGGCCCATTGCGCAAGCATGGCAGCCTCCAAAATGGCCACCGTGCCGAAGTGGCATCCTGGGACTTCCGGTGGCCTGGAGCTCCCCAGTCCCCACTGCCCCTACTGGCTCCATGATGTGGGCGGCCAATCCAGTCACCCAGGGACGGCTCCCAGCTTGTCTGTGGGGAGAGAGCTCAGCCCACCCAGCCCCTTTATGCTCTCCACACAGCTCGTGTGGAGAGCCTCATAGTGTATGTTTATGTCCTATGCTTCCAGTATTTTCAATTAAGTAAATATATCGTAGTGAATATATGGAATCAATGGGAGTTACAGGACCACTATGACTTCTGCTGAAATAATTATTCTGAACAATTAGTCAGTAAAAAGAATATTATCCAAGACAGAGTCACCCATGTTAGACCTGATGAACCAATTGTAAATAATTTTAAGGGGGAGAAAGGGAAATGACCCATTTTTTAGCCAGGCTTTAGTGACGTTGAAATGATTTTAAGTTGTTTTAATGTTAATGGTTTTAAGGGCATATTTATTTTGTTTCTATTTGTTTTTATTCATGTGAACTGCCTAGAACTATCTGGGCTAGAAGGGTTAAAACTAAATGAATGAATGAATGAAATGAAATGAAATGACAAGCATGGTACTAGCATGTGGAGTCACATTTTTCCTACAGAACCGGAATTAACCTGCATACATCTCAAAGAATTTCACTATTAGATTATACCCTGTTGATCACTTACATAACAAAGATTAAATGAAATTTACACAAACTGTCAGAATACATGCTAGAAATCCAACTCTTTCTTTATTCATTTATGCTGGATATGCCCAAATAGATACCATCATGGAATAAGATGTTTAATTTTTATTATTTATTTATTTATTTGATTTATATACCATCCTTCCAAAATGGCTCAGGGCAGTTTACAACAGGATAAAAACAATTAAAACCAGTTAACAATTAAAATCAAAACTATAAAAACAGAATAAAACCAATTAAACATTCCAAAAACCCTGGAAAACCAGGGCAAACATTTTAAACAATTTAAAACAGTTTAAAAGCCCTGGAAGGCCAGGCCAAACAGATAGGTTTTAAGGGCTCCCCTGAAAGACAGTAATGAACTCAAATTACAGATTTCTGCCGGGGGTGCATTCCACAGCCCACGAGCAGGGACAGAGAAGGCCCGCCTCTGAGTCGCCACCAGATGAGCTGGTAGTAACTGGAGATGGACCTCCTCCTTAACACGTGGTGGGAATCATGCAGAAAAAGGCACTCTTTAAGATAACTTGGACCTAAGCCCTTCAGGGCTTTAAAGGTAATAGCCAGCACTTTGTATTTTGCTAGAAACAAATTGGCAGCCAGTACTACTGTTTGAGAACAGGCATAATATGGTCTCTCTGGGTTGCCCCAGAGACCAATCTGGCTGCCGCATTTTGAACTACCTGAAGTTTCCAAACTACATACAACGGCAGCTCCACAGAGAGCACATTGAAATAGTCAAGCAGGGAGGTTACCAGCTTGGTAATACTTCCAGTATTACTTTCATTTAATGTGTAATTTTATGCTGGTCTCTGACCGTAGTAAAGCGTGACTGACTGACTGCACCACTGTTTTGAGGTCATCCAAAGCAATTTAGACAGTTAAGGCAATTAAGTTCTTATGTTCTTAATTCAATGACTGACATGCTTAGCCTCATGCCATGGGCAGTTCTGCACCACCCATAGACATCTAAAACAACACTGGCACTGTGGACTCTCTTGTGCTAATATGTAATCCCCAAAAGTAATGATTTCAAAATGCATTAGCATTGACTCAGTCACTGAAACTGATGAAATGATAGAAAGAAGAATGTGACTTGAAGAATGGGGAGAGTGAGGGAGGCAGGCAAGATGAATGGCTCGCCCAGCTTGCAATGTACTTCTCATGATATATGAGAATATATAGACACCGTCTACAGATGCATATATCAGGCAGTATAGAAATGTTAAATGAATGTATCTCCACGCTTCAGTGTATTATAAACCAATTCAACTGATTCATGGAGGATTCTGCCTATCAACAATGATTAGCGATGATAGCTAAATGGGATTCCTGGCTGACTGTCAGATGCTGGGGAATAAAGCAGGAGAGGGCCATTCTGCTTTCTTGGTCTGTTGATGAGGCATCTGCTAAAGTGCTAACCCCTGCTAACTGGGCAAAAAGGCACCTTTTAACGTGGTGATTCTCTTCATTTAGCAGGGGGAGAGTAACTGGCCCTATCCACCCCCAGCACAGTGACTGTTGCTGGTGTCTATCTTGTGTTTCTTTTTAGATTGTGAGCCCTTTGGGGACAGGGTTCCATCTTATTTATTATTTATTTGTTATTTCTCTGTGTAAACTGCCCTGATCAAATCAAATCAAATCAAATCAAATCAATCAATCAATCAATCAATCAATATAGGAAACAAGTTGCTAGACAGATGGATCTTTGGCCTGATTCCCCAGGATAGTTCCTCTATTCTTAAGGGATATGACTATAAATTTTTGTTTTTATTTGAGGAAGCAGGATTCTGACAATATTTTAACTGGTCAATGCTACATTTAATTTTCATTCCAGAGTATTCGAGAGGAACTACCAGCATGTCCTGGCTATGCTGCTTGCCATCAATGAGATCAACCAGAATCCCCAGCTCTTGCCCAATATTACTCTAGGCTACAGCATCTATGAACACTGTTTCAGCGCAAGGAAATCTTATGAGGCCGCAATAGATCTGCTCTCTACTGGCCACTGGACGGTCCCCAACTTCAAGTGTGGGAGGCAGGAAAAACTGTTGGCTGTCATTCAAGGAGGGGACTCTGAAACCTTTTTTCAGATGACATCTATGTTAGGCATTTACAAGGTCCCTCAGGTATGGATGGCAGTGGGTACCAGGCTGAGCAAACCTGAAACCCCAGTCTGCATGTTTTAATGGCAGTCTCTTCAGAAGTGTGAAACTGGGGCCATTTGTAATTTGTAATCTTTCACCCCAGTTTAGATGTTTTCTATTGGCATGCACTAAAGGGGATTCTTGCCTGTGCGATTCAATAGCAGTAAAGTAAGTAAAGTTGTGCCATCAAGTCGGTGTCGACTCCTGGCGACCACAGAGCAATGTAATTTTCTTTGATAGAATACAGGAGGGGTGTACCATTGCCATCTCCCGTGCAGTATGAAATGATGCCTTTCAGCATCTTCTTTTATTGCTGCTGCCCAATTTAGGTGTTTCCCATAGTCTGGGGAATGTAAGAGTGGGGATTCAAACCAGCAAACTCTTGCTAGCTATGAGAGGAAAACATGAGGGTATTTAAAAAAAAAAAACATGTTGGAGAAATATCTTGTTTCATTTCTTGAGGCACAATAACAGAGAATTAGATCTTGTGTGTCATTGTTAATCACAATGATTAAGAAAATAAAATCGAAGTCCTTACGTTGATGTTCTTTAAATGGACCTTTTATGCCGCCCTGGGCTTTTTTAAAAAAAGATGGGATAAACTAAGCCTTTTCTCTTTTAAAATCCCACATATTTCTTCTTTTCCCACACAAAATGTTGTCTACATACAATTTCAAACCACTGGTTCTAAACTTTCTCTCAGGAAGAACAGAGAATCCCACTCCTCCTTGTATGTGACAGCCCTTTAGATATTTGAAAATGGCTTTCATATCTCTTAGGCTAACAATGTCTGAACATTACTTCCAACACTAAACACCAACTCATTCCTTGTTAGCTCACTTACAGTTTTGTCAGCTATCTTCTGAGTGACAAAACACTGTTCCCGTCTTCCTACTTGATAACTCCCAAGGAAGCCCCTCAGTACATGGGAATAGTAAAGTTGCTCCTGAATTTTGGATGGACGTGGGTTGGTCTCATTGCTCCAGATGATGATGCTGGTGATAGCTTTGTGAGAACTATGAAGATGGCCATCTCCAACAGTGGCAATTGCATAGCTTTCACGCACAAGATAGGGAAAATATTTTCGACTAATCTTCGGCTGTTGGAACTAGTGTCAAGCTTTGTTGAATGCTTAACAAAGACAGATGCCAATGTGCTCATTTATTATGGGGATTCTGATTCTATGTTTCTGTTGCCTCACATGCTACTTGCAACTGAAGATGAGCTCGGTGGCCCTCTAGGAAAAGTGTGGATCACAACAGCTCTTTGGGGCTTCACATTAAGCACATCTTTTGGATACTGGGATATCAGATCATTTCATGGTGCTTTGTCCTTCATCACACAAATGAAGAGGAGGATAAATTCCCAGGATCTGTTCTTTGTCCAAGATGAATATGATATTGTTTGGTCAGAAACATTTGCCTGCATCATTTCCAACCATGCTTGGTCAAAGAAGACCTGGAAAAGATGCACAGGGTGGGAAAATATGGAGGGTCTTGATCCAGCTTGTCTTGGAAAAGGCATGCCTGCTGAGAGCTATAGCATCTATAATGCCATCTACGTTGTAGCACGTGCCTTCCATGCCATGATCACATCCACATTTAATCACATGGTAGCTTCAGAAGAAGAGGAATTGAAGCGTCAGAATATACAGCCATGGCAGGTAAGATTCATTAAAATTACAGCTGAAAAGAGCAGGGTCCCCCCTTGCACCTTGATGAGGTGAAGTTCCATTTCCTTTCATTCCGGTTCTATGAACTCAGCATGTGGCTTGTCTCTGTCCCACCCCCACCCCCCATTGTGATTTCATGATATGGTTGGCAATGGGAGTAGTGGTTTCCTAATTGTGCCTAAAATGAGTCAGCAAGTCAAGAAGACCTGGGCTCATAGGACTAAGCCAAGTGGTCATTGGGTGACCATGGCTGGTTACATTGGCCATGGTTTCTCTTTACCTCAGCTCCATCAGGGTGCCATGAAATTTAAATCCTTACTTGTTAAACCACTATTTTGCCACACATGCAAAACCATAAAATATGTATTTGCTCTTGTTTGAACACCAGCATGTGGAACCACAGTTTGAAGGTAGTTTTAGACCCTCTCTATATAAACCACGGTTCTTGACTTTGCATGACCTATTGAGCCATAGTTTAAGAAGCTAGGATGCCTGGTGGCACATGAGGAAAGGAGAGGGAAAAGGAGGGAGCACCTGAGATTGGCTCACAAAACCTTTTGATAAACCATGGTTTATCAGTTTTGTGAACTGGGCTCTCTCTCAGTGTAGCCTAACCATGCAGGTTATTGTGAAGATCAGAACAGAGTGTATGCTGCTCTGAGTTCCTTGGAAGACAAGTGGGACAACAGTGTAATAAGTCACTAATTCTGAGTCAGGGCATTGTGGGGTGACAATAGACAACTGCCAGCATGCTCCAAGAAATAAAGTAATGAAAGGTTTTTGTGAGTTCTCACCACCCACTGGCCGAGATGGCATCCTGCTGCATCTCTACATGCTTTCTCTTCTAGTCTTGCCTCTTTTCAGTCGGTCTCCTCTCTGCTGGGGGCTGGAGATTCTGCCAGATCTGTATATCAGATGTCATTGCTTGGCTCATTCTGATAGGGAGATGTGGCAGGATTACTCATCTGCTGTATGAGTCACTGTACTGGGTTTCTAATCAGAAGGTGTATCTAGAACAGTAATTCACACAGAAACTAAGCAGATGTTATTAGAGTCTGTTATTCTTAATAGGGATGTGCACAAATTGATTTTTGATTCAATTTGTACCCAAACTGAATCACCCCCAATTTGTTTTGGGCCCAAATCTGCCTCCCCCCGAACCACCCCAGATTTGATTTGTACTCTAATTTTCCAAATCTGAATCAATTTGGGGCAAAAAGAGGGTTCTGGAGGCAAAATAGGTAGTTCCCAATGGGTAGAAGTTACCACCCAAATTGGTATGAAATAAATTGGGCAAAGGGGTGATTTAAAACAATTTTTGAAGTGTACGTGTCTTTAGCTTTTTCCCATAGGGAATAATGGGAATTTCAGCAGTCTTACAACTCCACTTGGGGAGCACCAGGGTGGCACAGAGTAGGTTGTGATGGGTGGTAGTTCCTAATGGGGGCAAGGAAGCTACCATCCAGATGTCAAAGGAATTGAGCAAAGGGGTGATGTTTAACAATTCTTTTGAAGTTGGTGTGTCTTTGTGGCAGATTCAGGGCAGAAAAGGGGTTCTGGGGCAGAAGAGTGAGGCAAGTGGTAGTACACCAATGGGTGCTGGCTACCACCCAGATTTCAAAGAAATCAGTGAAGGGTGGTTTTTGATTTTTTTTTTAAAAAGTTGGCACTTTTTAAGCTTTCCACCCATAGGGAATAATGGAAACTTCAGCAGCCCCATAACTCCACTTGCAGGACACCAGGGTGGTCCAGAGTGAGTTGTGGTGTAGTGCGCATAGGATGCCAAGAAGGGATGTGCATGGACCCAGCTGACCTGGTTTGGTTAAAGTCTGGACCAGAGTCGAACACGACCAGGCCAGTTCGGTCTGGTACCCCCTCAACCCCCCTGGCTCGACTCGGTGCAGGGGGGGTTCATGAATATTTTTTGTAAAAAATAAAAAAAAACCCTTACTTACAATTGCGTAGGTGCGAAGCCTCCAAAATGGCCACCGTGCTGAGGGGAGAAGGCCGAAGAACCAGCTGAACCAGCTGGAGGGGGCCATAAAGAGAGCCAGAGGGGAGAGGGGAATCTCCGTGGACCCCCCACCACCTCCAGGAACTCCCCCAAGGGGGATTAAGGTTAAAAAATGTATTTTTTAAAAAACAAACCTTCACAAACATTCTTGAATTCCCCGAACAGTTGGGGGTGTTCGGTTCATGGTCGGACCAAACATAATGGTTCAGTTTGACCTGATCCTTCAAACCAAACAGGTTTGACGTCAAACTTCTCAAACATCGAACCTGTTCACATATCCCTAATGCCAACCACTCGCAAAACCACGAACCCATGGTGTACTGGGTTTTGTTGTTTTCAATTTTTGAGGTGTGTTGAGGGTAGATTCTTTGGTAGGAAATGAGTGTGGATTCTTTCGAAGTTCATTCATCCTTTTGCACCAAAGAAGATTATGAATGAACAAAGATGAGCAGTGATAGTGGATTCTAAGTTCATCAGCTATCACTGATACATTGACAACAACAAAGCCTAGTACCCCATGGAACTTCAAAAAGTTGCTATAAATCACCCCTTTGTCCAATTTCTTTGAAATTTGGGTGGTAGCTTCCACCCATTGGGCACTACCACCCAACCCACTGTGGCCACAAAATGGAGGTCCAAATCCCCAAATTTTGGGGGGTTCAAATCTGGGTTATTTGTTTTGTACCCGATTCTGAGCAACTGAGCACAGGGATGATTGGTTCTGTCTACAAATCACCTGAATCAGATTCAGCTAGATCTAGGTACAAATTTTTTTGTATACTCAAATTGATTCGCACGTCCCTAATTCTTAATCCTACACATGAAGTGTGTCTCCAATTTTAATTTGGCAAAATGTGTGCCACATTACTAGGTCTGTTCCTGCAGTTTTCCCCCAAATGCCCTATCTGTCATACTTCATTTGCTTCTAGACTCGATAACTTTGTCAGTTTTTGCGAAAGAGAGATTAAAACTGGAGCTCAGAAGGATAAGAGTAACACATTTCAGTTTGACAATAACATTTTATTTCCCTTTCTAGCTTCATCCCTTTCTGAGAAACATCCACCTTAACAGTACTGTGATGGGTGAGGTGTATTTTGATGAGCATGGCGAGCTGGAAGCTGACTATGATATTGTGAATTTGGTCACCTTTCCCAATGAATCAGCCTTGAGAGTGAAAGTTGGGGAGCTAAAGACACAGGCTGCCTCAGGCCCAGAGCTGACCATTCATGAGAAGGCCATTGTGTGGCCCAGCAGAATTGAACAGGTGGGAAAATGCATTTGTGTTTTACAGGCTAAATATATGTAATACCTAAGAGTGTGAGCTGTGGCTTGCAATAACCTCAGTTCAAATCAAGTGTGAACTCTGAAGATATCCTTAGTCCAGAATTAGGCAACTTTGGTCTCCAGCTGCTGTTGAATCATCCCATCATCCCCAACTACAATTTAGCCCGAATTACAATTTAGTTCAGCAACAGCTGAAAACTCAAGTTTGCCTATGAGGCCTGTGTACCGTCCAAAATATTGGATCCAATCCAATATTATAAGTATCATAATCAGATTCAGGGATTCTTAGCACTATTGGATATCATAGCATTATCCAATTTCCAATCAGAAATCTGATAAAAATCAGAAATATTCAGCATAGAGGTGAATGGACAAAAGGGGGGAAATTAGGAATGGCTTGGCAGAGAACTCTTAAATTTGACACACAAGTAGTACAGAATGACAGGACTCTTTGTATTTAATTTTCAGTAAATTGGTCCAACCTGATTATTTTTTTAAACTCATGCCACAGTTGGACTAACATCGGAATCATGGTAGAAAAGTGTGTACAGATTCAATCACAATGGAATTGATGTCACATCTGAGAATAAGAGTGAAAGTGATGTCACATCCGCAAATACACCACTAGTTTTTTAAATCAGTTCAATAAATAAATAAATGCACAGGCAAGCAGGTGGCAGGAAATGGCAGCCATTTTCTAAAACTGTGATTTTTTGGTGAGGGTGGGGGACTTGCTCTAACTGTTGAAAGCAGGCTACAGATGGCATTTTGTATTCCCAATCTTGTGATATCATTTCTCATATTTTTCTTTCCAACATTTAGAGAGCAATTCTGATAGGGATGTGGTCGAGCCAGTTAGCTGGACCAGGCCAGTTTGTCTCGAAGTCAAGCCGAACCTGCCGGTCTGAGCTGGGTTCAGTTTAGATTTTTTTTCTTTAAATACAAAAAATGGTGGACTTACCACCATTACAGGGCTTTGGGGGGTGCTGCGTGGATGTGGGGGGGGAAGTTCTGTTGAAGTTTCTCTTCTCCCCCAACAGCCTACCCACCCCCCGGGCTCCAATGGCCCATTTTGGACCATTTTCAGCCTGGGCTTCTGTGCACTGGTCATTTGGGAAGCTGCCGCACATTCACACTAGCCATCTGTGTGTCACAAGCCAGTCACACATATGGCCAGTGCACACATGTGGCGGTTTGTGCACTATATGTGCACTACTCGGTTTTGTGAACACCCCATGTTCTGATAATGCTGATACAATATAGGCTGCTAAGTACCATATTGGAATTATTTCAGATATACCAGATATTGTTTAGGGGTGTGCAATTCGGATTTTTGGTGTTTCGATTCGGATCAGAACCAAAACACCCCTGTTCTGTTCTGTATCTGAATATGGCCCATCCGAATCACCCCTGTTTCGATTCGGATCTGAATTAATCTGA
The DNA here is from genome assembly GCF_027244095.1 of Hemicordylus capensis. Lineage (NCBI taxonomy): Eukaryota > Metazoa > Chordata > Lepidosauria > Squamata > Cordylidae > Hemicordylus > Hemicordylus capensis. The sequence continues at coordinate 259,458,624 of NC_069658.1, read as the reverse complement.
ATCTAAATCTGAATTGATTTGGATTAAAAACGGGTCCCAGGGACAAAATAGTGGGGTGGGGTGGTAGTGCCCAATGGGTGGAGGCTACCACCCAAATTTCAGGAGGATTGGGCAAAGAGCTGATTTTAGGTGGATTTTTGAAGTTTTAGTGTCTTTGGGGAAGATCGGGGGCATAACATGGGATCTGGGCCAAAAAGGTGGTGTGGGGTGGTAGTGCCTAATGGGTGGAGGCTACCACCCCAATTACAGAGTGATTGGGCAAAGGGCTGATTTTTGGTGAATTGTTGAAGTTTATGCATCTTTAAGGTTTCCCCCCATTAGGTATATTGGAGGGTGTATCGCTTCACGTCGGGGGGGAAGGGGTGGCCTAGAGCGGTGTGGGGTTGGTGGTAGTGCCGGTTAGGGGCAGGGAAGCTACATGAATTTTTTCAAAGGATTTGGGCAGAGGGCTGATTTTTGGTGAATTGTTGAAGTTTACGCGTCTTTAAGGTTTTTCCTCATAAGTTACAGTATAATATAATGGAGCTTTCAGCAGCCCCATAAGTGCACTTGGGGGGTGCTGGGGTGGCCCAGAGCGAGTGGTGGTGTAGTGCACATAGGGTGCCAACCACCCCCACTGGTTTCTAACCCGTACAGGGTTCTGTTGTTTCTGAGGTATTCTGAGTGTGGATTCTATGATAGCAAATGAGATTTTCAATGCGACACCCTGAATCCACTCTTATTTGCTATCATAGAATCCACACTCAGAACACCTCAGAAACAACAAAACCAAGTACCCCATGGGCTAGAAACCCATGGGGGTGGTTGGCACCCTATGTGCACTACACCACCACTCGCTCTGGACCACCCCAGCACCCCCCAAGTGCACTTATGGGGCTGCTGAAAGCTCCATTATTATACCTTATGAGAAAAAACCTTAAAGACGCGTAAACTCCAACAATTCACCAAAAATCAGCCCTTTGCCCAATCACTCTGCAATTGGGGTGGTAGCCTCCACCCATTAGGCACTACCACCCCACCCCACTCTTTTGGTCCAGATCCCACGTTATGCCCCCAATATGCCCCAAAGACACTAAAACTTCAAAAATTCACCAAAAATCAGCCATTTGCCCAATCCCTCTGCAATTGGGGTGGAAGCCTCCACCCATTAGGCACTACCACCCCACTCCACTATTTTGCCCCTGGGACCCAAAATTCGAGTAGAAGAATTTCAGACCTTTTTGCATTGAAGTCAATGCGAGGCAAAAAGGCGGGAAATTCAAATAGACATCAAAATCCCAAAATCCGAATATTCGGAGCCAAAACGGAGATGATTCAGTTCAGCTATGAAAAATTTCGGATAACCAGAAGGGTGATTCGGTTCAGATCCGAATCACCCGAAATTGGCTGTTTCGGGTACAGATCGTTCTGTACCCGAAATGTTTCGCACATCCCTAATATTGTTGATATCATTCTGATATAGATATTGGATGGGGAGCCATCTCATTTATTTATTGTTTCTCTTTGTAAACCACCCTGAGCTATTTTTGGAAGGGCAGTATAAAAATCAAAATAATAATAATAATAATAATAATAATAATAATAATAATATATCCAACTGCACAGGCCTAGTGCCTAGCTCTGCCTTAGTCAAACCACTGTCTTCTGAGGCTCAATCCTTTACATGCAATATGGGGATAATCGTATTGTGAATTTATGCTCTTACTGATATCATTGCAATATAAATGCTAAGAATTCTAATTTCTATCATTTTGTGATGTGCTAGCCATACTAGGTGCTGTATACAATAGGAAACATCAATGGCTCATTACCTGTTGTGTGTCCTTTGCATAAGTTACCCTCCCCTCTTTTATTGGATTTCTGATGATGTTTCTGTTGATGGGTAGGGGAATGCAAGCCCAACTCAGCTCAATGAGTTCAGGGTCGAACTGAACTGGCCAAGTTCAAACCAAACCAGGCCCTCTTGGACCTATACTGGTCAAACAAAAAGCAGTGAGGATTCCCCTTTACCCATACAGGCAGGGGGCCTGTCAAAAATATAAAGGGGCTGGGAGGGGAGTAAATCTGTATTTACAAGTATAAGCCATGGCTGTGGCAGCGGTGGGGGTGACTCCCTCCTTTTCTACTGGCCTCCCTCTGTGTAGGCCGGGTTGGTGGTGACCTGGTTCAGGCCTCTGCAATGGTGCAGCAACCATTTTAGTGATCTCAAGCCAAACCGGCAAATCTGGTTTTGTGCACATCCATATTGAGGGCTGTGAGAACAAACATTAAAATCCCCACACAGCAGTGTATGGTCTGGTGGTAAAGATGTTCAGTACAAGAGGTTATCTGGAGACAGTAGGTTGAGTTAAAAAAACAAATATACATTTATTAAGAAACTAAAACATCACTTACTAAAAGAGAGGATTCGAACATATCTGAGCAGGCACGAGCCTTCAACAACTGAAAGATTCTAGCAGTCTCTAACAGACCAAGAGAGACTTATTAACATAACTCCTCATGCCTCTAGTGGCCATAAGAGGTTACTGTGGTGTTAAGAGTCAATGTTGTATAATTCTCACAACTAATGTTTCCTCAATAAGTGTGTGGTTTTTAAGAGTCCTTTGCTGGAAAAAAGAATGTTTTATTTGAACTCGTTCTATGAGAGAAAAATAGGAGTTTTAAATCACTGATGAGTCCAAGGATTGCACCCCCAGGCCCCCAATGAAGACAGGACACCCTTAGTTGGAGTAAATAAGGGCCACTTTTATTATTGTACATAGGTAACGACACTTGCAACGAGGTCCCAATACACTAGAGTGCGGGTACTACTCTCGCGTGGTGGCCCTTCCTAGTGAAGAGCACCCCACACCAGGGCGAAGGGCCGGGTCCTGATTTGGCCAGGCTCCAAGTCCTGGCCTCCTCTCACCACGGGGGTCCACCCCACCGAGGGGGTGGGTGGTCCGCCACACCCCCAGCCCAAGCCGTCAAAGCTCTGAGCCGGTGAGTCGCGCCCACCCTCCGAGTGGGGGCCATTCCCAACCTTACGGGCCGTCAAAGCCCTGAAAGGCTGTTCCTTGACCCCCCCTCACCCAACTGGCCCTCCAGCCAAACACCGATCCCTGAATCTACCTACCCAACACCCGCACTCTCCTGCCACAGAAGTGGGGCAAACCTCTGTTTAGCCCCGCTTTCCCCACCCAGCTAGCACCTCTTGGAGACCACGTTGCAAGTCCCGGAGGAACACCTCGTTCCCCTGGTCAGAGAGATGGACTCCGTCCCCTCTATACAGGGTCGCATCCTGCACTCGTATGTCAGGGTGCTGTATTACTGTCCCCCCTAATGCGGTAATAGCTCTTCCAACCGCCTTATTGACTTTTTTACGTGTCCTATTGAAGCACAGGGGCCCCCCTTGGCCCCTCCAGCGTGTCCTTGGGAGCAGGTTAGACCAGACCAACTGCATCTCAGGCCACCGGGCCGTCAGGCCCTGGAAATCCTTGATTGCCTGCAGGCTCAGGGCCCTGCCTTGCAACAAACCCAAGTCGTTGCCTCCCAGGTGTACAACCAAAATGTGTGGTGCCCCCTTTGCCGTGATGTACTCATCTAGAAGTGGAAGGAAAAGGTTCCACAGCATTCCTCGGCGCCCCATCCACTCCACTTCCACCGTTCCTGCCAGACCCAAATGACTAGCCGACTAGCCCAGAACACATAGCTGTGCCCATAGATGAGTATCCGCAAAGGGAAAGGAGGTGCCTGACAGTCTGCAAGACAAAATTGGGTGTTACTTTTGTGGGCCATCACTTCGGCAGTGGGCGTATGTAGCGGCGACATGCAGATTAACGCCACCTCCCCAAGGCTCGGATCCGCTTTTCAGGCAGCCCTGCAGCTGCTGCTGAAGATGCTGCCCCTATCCGAAAGGAGTGGGTGCCATAAACCCGTGGGTTCAGGCCTGCTCTCCTCAAAGCCTCTTTGACCAGAGCCCAGAACTGGAAGCATGTCAAGGGCGTAGCGTCCGCATGACGGAACAACTGGCCTTCTCCCTCCCCACCCTCTGCCAGGGTGATGGTGGCTCCCTTGCCCTTCTGGTCGGTCTTAGCCCGCCTCAGGCGCAACACCACCTTGTCCCTCTCCACCCGGGCATCCCCACACTGCAGGGCCCGCGCTGATGTATCAGACCTGGAGGAGGCGACCAGCTCACTGATTCGCAGTGCACCGAAGAAGGCCACGAGGCAGGAAGCCCTGAGCAACTGTACCTCAACGTTGGAAAAACAAATATCGTTAAAAAATGGGAGCACCTGTTGCAGTGTAGTTGGCGCCAGTGGGACCCTCGTATCTGGTTGAGAGGGGTTTACTCACGCTCATCCCTCGAGCATTCTGCGCACCCGGAAGTCAGCAGTGGAGTCTGCAAACCCCTTCATTTTTGCTTGGAAAGCCAGTGCTGCCAACTTACCCCCAATGGACCCCGTGGCCAAGCCCCTCCCATGTAAATGTGTGCTATAGCGCATTATGTGCTCAACTGGGATGGGCCATAGGTCCTCCAGCCCTGTGTCAACCCTAAATGCATGAAACTCATGGATAGCCGACGCATAGCGCGCTCTTGTGCTAGGTGCTAGGGATAGGCGAATGGCCTCCTCTGCCTCTAGAATCCAAGGTTCCATAGGTGGAGTGGAAAAACTTCAGGAAGCTCCCTGGCTGCTGGGGCGAGAGTTCGAAAGCGCTCCTCCTGCATCCGAGAGAGCGCATCCGCAATGCTGTTATCCAGCCCCGGCACGTGCCATGCGGTGAAAAGAATGTTGTGGTGCAGGCATTGCAGCATGAAGTGCATCACCCGAGGACTCCTGGAAGTCCCTGAATTGATCACCTGTACTGTGGCCATGTTATCACACCAGAACTGGACAGCCCTATCTTCAAAATCCCTAGCCCAGATGTGCACTGCGACCACTATCGGGAAGAACTCGAGGAATGTCATATCTCGTGTCACTCCCCTTTCTTCCCAGTCTAGGGGCCACCTGGAAGCGCACCACCGTCCCCGGAAGAAAAGCCCAAAACCGTGCCCCCCTGCTGCATCGGACTGGACTTGGAGCTCTGCTTCTAGTAGAAATTTGGACCACCACAGGGAAATGCCATTGAAGTCCTTCAAGAACTCCACCCACATCCTAGCATCCTCCCTAAGCTCATGTGTCACACACACCCAGTGATGTGGGGCCCGAAGCCCCTTAGTAGCATCACAGAGTCTCCGAAGGAAGGCGCGGCCGGGTGCAATCACCCTGCACGCGAAGTTCAAGTGTCCCACTATGACCTGTAAGTCCCTCAATGTGACCTTCCTGGCATCCAGCAGCTGCCCCAGGCGCTGATCGAGAGCAAGGACCTTCTCTGGTGGCAAGCGACAGCACTGAGCCACTGTATCTATTTCAATTCCGAGGAAGGCCAGCCGGGTGGTTGGACCCTCCATTTTTTCCGGTGCCAATGGTACGCCCAGTTCCTTTGCCAGCTCCTGAAACGTGTCCATTAGATATTTGCAGGTCGATAAAGACCCTGGGCAACAAAAAAGAAAGTCATCTAAATAGTGCACTACTGAGGCGAGCCCTGCCCTCTCCCGGACTGCCCATCCAAAAAACAACTGAAACGTTCAAAGGCAGAACAAGAGATGGAACAGCCCATGGGCAGGGCCCTATCAATATAGTAGCCGCCTTCAAAAGCAAAACCCAGGAGGTTGAAGTCATCTGGATGAACTGGAAGGAGCCTGAAGGCTGACTTGATATCACACTTCCCCATCAATGCGCCCTTACCCTGCTCTCGAACCATCTCCACTGCCGCCTCAAAAGTTGTGTACTTAACAGAATACAGCTGGTGGGGTATGGCATCATTAACTGATCCGCCAGCAGGGAAGGAAAGGTGATGGATCAAACTGTATTCCCCATTTTGCCTTCTTAGGCACCACCCCCAGAGGGGAAACCCTAAAGCTGGGTAAGGGCGGCCGAGGGAAGGGGCCTAGCACCCTCCCTTCCTGTACTTCTTTATCAATTTTTACCCTTACAACCTGCTCCAACCCCTTAACTGAACGCAAATTTTCTGCCCAGGAACTAACCCTGGGACCCTGATAAGGTATCCGAAAACCCCTTTGAAACCCTTCCCCCAGATAGTCCCTATCCTGCACTATTGGGTATTGTTGCAGCAGCTGCAACGGACCCAGCCTTATGGGGCTAGGTCCCTTTTGCCGGAGCGGGGCTACCACCCTTTCTGGCGGCAGGCCCATCTTTGGGGCCGGTCCAGGGCCAACGGCCCTTTGGACAGAAGTTAAATGAGTGAGCACCTCCACAAATGGTGCATGTGTGTCGAAAACAACATGGGCGGCGCGAGCAAGTCCCTGTTGATGCAAATTCCCAGCAAGGCTGACGAAACTGTCCCGCCGCACCAGGCATCTGGCCCTTGGCGGGTGTGGCAGCAGATTTCACTATGAAGTGTCCACTGTCAGAGAATTCCCCACCCCCAGGTCGGTTGGGGCCCATGATCTTCATCCAGAGTTGTTGGTGCTGACAATCCCACGGGAGCTCCGGGTTCATGGCTGAGTGTCGCCTAAAGGCCTCGTCGTAGCGAGCCCAAGCGGGCCCACTGTACTCCGAGAAAGCGTGATATATGATGTCCAAATACTTCACCATAGATGCTCCCCACGCTGGCTGTTTCTGTAACACCACCCCCATGTACACCATGTACCCAGCCAGCCAGTTAGACCAGTTACGGTCAACTGTTTTGTACCTGATTCTTTCTCTGTCCCTCCGGTCCCCTTTCTCCCCCTCTCTGGGTTCAGTTTCACGAAACAGTAATGAGAACATATCAACAAATTCGTTCCTCCATATCTTTTATTTGGTGGCGAGCAACAAGTGATTGCCCAGGGGCAGGAACACCTCCCCCTGTGGGTAATGGTCAATCTTATCGTTTGTAGCCGCTGTTTCTTTGCCCTCAGATAACTGCCCTGGGTCTGCACTGGCCACCTTACCGCTCTGCCACTTCTGCTCCCAGGGTGTGAGCTGCTGCTGTCGTGCGGCTGGTTCTGGTTCTACCTTCTTCTCAGGTTCTGCCTTCTTCTCAGGCGCCCCAGCTGTCCCTGAGACTGGGGATGCTGAGTAACCTAGCCCTACTGGCCATGTTGGCATCCCCCCCACACGCTAGCCAGGTGCCCCGCCCAAGGTGGATAGCACCATCCCCAATCGGACTGACCAAAAGACCCGACATCTGCATCCAAGGCGTTCCGGCTGGCATTCTCCGCTGCTCCAGTTGCCTCCCGTTCGCCACTCTCCAGTGCATCCAGCCTCGCCTCAATGGACTGTAAAAGTTGCAGCTGCTTATTAGGTTGGTTCCCCGCTTTCCTTGCACCCTGCTTTCCAACCGCCTTGGACCCCTCCCCTCGAGTAGCTTTCTTCCTGGACTCCAACGCATCTAAGCGAGACAAGATCATTGCCATTACCAGCTGCCCTTCATCCTCTGATCCAGAGGAGGGGTCGGGTTCCCTGGGCCATGCTGGAGGCCACTTAGGGGCCAGGGCCTTTCCCTTTTCCTTCTCCTTGCCGGGCCCTTTCCTTGTTGGCATGACTCAGCAGGCCTGGCAGAATCCCTTAAAGAGGCTCCAACTGATGCCCCCACCAATTCGCCTACATGCAAATGCGGGAACAAGAGCGGGGTGTGTGTGTGTGAGATAGCTGCAATTTTGTTGTTATTGTTATTATAATTATCAACTCAATTTTTTTTTTAACCACCCCTCCACAATTGGCTCAGGGTGGAAGCGATTGAGGGAGGCCTCTCCCTCTCTCTCTTTTTTATTTGTTTTTATTTTTATTTAATGGCAGCAAATATATCGCAACTGAAGGACCATGTGCTCACATGTGGTCACCCCTTCAAATACAAACCAGGGCAGACCCTGCTTAGCAAAGGAGGCAATTCCTGTTTGCCACCACAAGACCAGTTCTCCTAAATGTTCCACTGGCCTAGAATACCGAGCGCCACTCTGGCCACAGAGAATAAGCTATTAAGGCCTCTCCCTCTCACTTCTTTTATTTATTTATTTATTTATTTATTTATTTCAAATTTCATTTAATTTATTTGTTTTAACTCAATGGGAGCAAATATATAGCACAACTGAAGGACCATTAACTGGGAAAAAACATCGCCTTGGAGTGCTCACATGTAGTCACCCATTCAAATACAAACCAGGGCAGACCCTGCTTAGCAAAGGGGACAATCCATGCTTGCTACCACAAGACAATTAAAAAAAAAAATTAAACTGCAAGACAAGCTTTGGTTGTGGGCCAGGCTCCTTAAACTGGGTAGCCCTCTGCTTGTTATCCAAGCTTTTACTGCTTCAGTCCTTCTGCAAAGTACTAATCCCTCAGTTCCCCAATTAAGTAATCCAATGCACTAATGCTCCCACATCAACTTAACCATCAATTGGCTCCCCAATTAATCAATCAATCCAATATAATAATGCTTGCACATCAACTCCCTCAGAACTCCCCAAGCAATGAAATGACCTCAAAAAGGGCATTCCCCCATGAAAGAAGCCCCCTTGCACATTCCCCAAACAATGAAAGGAAAAAAGACCAAGCCCCGTATATCACCCTAGGCATCCGAGAAAGGCCTTTATCCGCTTGGTCCTCTGGCGCTCTGGCTGCTGAGAATCACAACTGCTCCCTTCCTGCTGCAACTTTTACGAAGGCTGTTGATCCCTTCCTGCTGCTGCCGCTCCCACTAACGGCCGAGAGGGGGAGCCCTGAGCACGACCAGCTTGCACGTGGCCGAGCTCTTCTTCCTCTCTGGTCCCAGGAACAAACAGCAATCGTTTGCGATCGGCCTGAGCTGTGGCCGATCGCAGCTGCCGCTCCCACTCACTAACGGCCGAGAGGAAGAGCCCTGAGCACGACCAGCTTCCACGTGGCCGGACTCTTCTTCCTCCCTGGTCCCAGGAGCAAACGGTGATTGCTCCTCTTCCTTGCCCAGCAGAAGAGAGACTGCTCCTGAGATGGCTGCCGGGCTACGCTGTTTCCCCGGCCCCCTCACCCGATTGGACAGTCCCTCGTCACATGGAGGGGGCCAAGATGGCGCTTCCGTGCCTGCTTCTTCGCACCAGGCGCACAACCCTGCCCCCCGCCTCACCGCTGGGGCACGGAGGCGAGGAGCGGCAGAAGCTGGAAAAACACCTGTCCAGCACCAAATGTAGGCTGTCCTCTCTTTAGTCTTTAGTTTAGTAGGCATAAGAAGTGAGGTGGCCAAATTTGCAGATGATACCAACTCTTTCAGGTAGTGAAATCCAAAACAGATTGTGAGGAGCTCCAAAAAGATCTCTCCAAACTGGGGGAGTGGGCGAGTGTAAAGTGATACACATTGGGACGAAAAACCCCAACTTCAAGTATACGCTGATGGGATCTGAGCTTTTCGTGAATGACCAGGAGAGGGATCTTGAGGTCATGGTGGACAGCTCACTGAAAGTGTTGACTCAATGTGTGGCAGGTGTGGAAAAGGCCAATTCCCTGCTAGAGATCATTAGGAAGGGTATTGAAAATTGCTAATATTATAATGCCCTTATACAAAACGATGGTGTGGCCACACCTGGAGTACTGTATACAATTCTGGTCACCACATCTAAAAACGTACATTGTAGAACTGGAAAAGGTGCAGAAGAGGGCAAGCAAGATTATCAGGGGCCTAGAGCACCTTTCTTATGAGGCAAGGCTACAACACCTGGGGCTATTTAGTTTAGAAAAGAGATAACTGTGGGGAGACATGATAGAGGTCTATAAAATCATGCATGTTGTGGAGAAAGTGGATGGAGATAAATTCTTCTCCCTCTCACATAACACTAGAACCAGGGGTCATCCCATGAAATTGATTGCCAGGAAATTTAGGACCAACAAACGGAAGTATTTTTTTCACACAATGCATAATCAACTTGTGGAATTTTCTGCCACAAGATGTGGTGACAGCCAACAACCTGGTTGGCTTTAAGAGGGGTTTGGATAACTTCATGGAAGAGAGGTCAATCAATGGCTACTAATCGGAGGGCTATAGGCCACCTCCAGCCTCAAGGCATATCAAGGATAGAGATAGAGATAGAGATAGAGATAGAGATAGAGATAGAGATCATCTGAACCACACTCTTACATATCATGCAAATAGTACATCGAAGTAGGGTTTAAATTGCACGTGAGGGGAGGGTGTGGTGAAATCACCCCCATGCTATCAGGAGGGAGAATGGTATGCTGGGAGCACAATAGAAACTGCATATTGATTCCCCTTCTCACATGGTGGGGCTTCTTTGCATGAATAATCTGAACCTGCTCTAAGAAAGAAAAGATGAGTTTCTAATCATTTATGAAATCAAAGCTGTAAAAGGTTCTACGTATCTGGCTTGTCAAATTTAGAGTGACATTCCTTCCTTTAGCCCAGGGATAGGCAATCGTGACTCTCCATCTGTTTTTGAACTATGACTCCCATCATGCCCTGCCACAAAATTGTGGCTGGGCTAATGGGGGTTGTAATTCAACAACAAACACAGAGCCAAAGTTGCCCACCTCTGCTTTAGACCCTTCCAATTCCAAGGCTTCATGTCATTGATTTGCATAGGTTAACACCATTGAATTTCTTGATGTCCTTCAGACATGGCCCCAATCTAAATGTACTGAAGCCTGCCAACCTGGATATTGCAAGGTGGTTCTAGAAGAAAAGCAAGTTTGCTGCTATGGTTGTGTTCAGTGCATGGAAGGGACTATTTCTACCCATGCAGGTAGGTAGCTGTGAAGTTGAGGGTTGGTATTCATATTTTTTAGCAGTATACATGATTTAGGTATGTCAGCTGACCTCCTAAGGCTGCACAAATTCACTTCCCCTGGAAGTGCCCTGCGTCACTCAAAAATATCTCCCTGAGCGTTTTGCACCGACAAGTGTCACCGACAAGCCTGGACTTTTGGTCCAAAGTCCGTCCATTTCTGATGTTAGTGCGCCCTCCTGTGGCAGTGCTCAGAGCTACTTGCTTGCCAGTATGTCTTTGCAACTGTGAGAATCTTAAGAATCAGAGCAGAAATTGCCTGCAAAGGCAGTGAAGTAGCAGCAAGGAGGGGGTGGAGTTGGAGGAAGCTGTAAGGAGGAGGTGGGGGTGGAGGAAGCTGTCCACCTCAGGGGGCTGTTGGCTTGCTCTTGGAGTTCTCTCATTTCTGTGCTGGCTCCAGGGGCGTAACTAGGTTGGAGTGGGCCCTGAGACAAGATTCTTAAATGCCCCCCCCCTCCCACCGTCACCGCTTACCTCTCCTTCCTCTGGCTCGATGTCTAAATAAAGTTTCAGTGTGTAACTATTTCGTATTAGAAACTGAAAGAAGGGAGTAGTTGTAAGCAAGCAGTGAAACCGCATTAATTTAAATGATGTAATTAACTCAGTTTATCTTCCAAACAAAAAAAATGAGGCGGGTGGGGGGGGAGGCCAGGATGAAATTCCCAGGAAGAGCGAAAAGGCGCTGCTCAGAGGGACTGATACTGCCTGTTGGAGGATCGCGCCCCAACCCCCCGTCTAGAAATCCCGATGGCCCGGAAATGCTTTTGTCATACACGCAAAGCAGGGAGAGGAAAGAAAGGAAGACAGTGCAATGAAGGACAATTACGTTTTAAAAATAAAGCTATCTGCATCAGCTGCACGGAGGCGGCCCGTCTTCCTTGGATTGTGCTAAGACGTTTTGTTCAAACTTCCGACTATCGCAGCTCCCGTCCCATTGCCTCGGTTCACCGCATCCCAAAGTAAGCCTCTTGCTGAAGAGAAGAACACGGTTGCTTGTGTTGCAAACACAGAACTCCTAGCGACAGCAGACTCGACGGGAGGGCAACTTTCCCACTTAATATTGTGGTGAAGCCCTTTCGTTTGCAATGCTCAAGATAACGGGAGGCATAGCAATGATGAGCTCAACATAAAGCGCGGGGGCGGCTCTACTCCCTCTACTCTACAGCAGCAGCACAGCAGCAGCAGCAAGAGGAGGCGGAGGGCGGAGGACCGAGTCTGCCAGCCGCGGCGAGCAGGCGGCGACCCGCTTCCGGGCGGGCGGGCGGGCTGGTGGCGGGTGGGCGGGCGCTCTCCTCCCGGGCTCCTTTTCGGCACCCCCTGCTCCCCTCCTTCCTCCTCCCGCGCCCTCTTCTCCTCCTCCAGAGCTCAACTGGTTGGCGATGCCGCCGCTGCCCATCGCAGCCTCCCGCAGGGGCTGAGCAAGCCGGGGAGCAGCGCTCCAGCAACAGGCGCACAGCCAGGCGGCTGCAGCAGCAGCACCGGCGATGAGCGAGGCGAGCCCCACACTGCCGCCCTCCCACGGGCAGCAGCAGGCAGCTCTGCTGCGCCCGCCCGCTGCTCTCTTTCCTCACCGCCACCTCTCTTCTAGCACCCTAACCCTAACTACAATTAGGCAGGGGGAGAGCCTCTGAGGGCCCCCCCCAAGGCGGGGGGCCCCAAGACAACGGCCTCCCCCTGCCTAACTGTAGTTACGCCCCTGGCTGGCTCCACAGGCAGCAGTAAGTTTTACCTTAGGAAGAGCTTTTCTTTTCTTTTCATTTCTTGGTGGGGAGAGGGGTTACTGCCTGGCTGCCAGTGGTGCTCTTACGCCTGGACTTTGGGGCTGAAGTCTAGGGCCTCCACACCCCCTGGGGGCCCCCAAATCCTCTTTAGTCTGTCCTGGGTGGTGTGGTTGCCGCTGGTCTGCACTGCACCAGGTGGCCTCGTGTGATTATAACCTGTGCCAGATGCTTTAGAGACAGAGGGGGGGAGTAGGGAAAGAAAAATGCAAGATATATCCAGTTGCATGTTGAAATGTTTCTGCGAATGCATATCTGCATAAATATACCTGTTTTATATTCTTACTTCCTTGTGAGTTCAGTTGCTCTTTGTACCCTCAAGAACCCACGTGTGAAAAATACTGTGTGTGTCACTGTGTGTGTGTGTGTGTGAATGAAGCTTAACTTGCAGTGGTTGGAGGGGGGGAGCTCCAGCAAGTCAGGGCATCCAAAGGCCTTTAGGTCCAGCCTCCAAAATTGTCTAGCTTCACCTCTGCTGGCTGCCTTCACTGATTGGCCTCAGCTGCCTCCTACTCTTCTGTGGCACTGGCACCGAAGCATGAGGGAGGGGGCTGTGAGGAGGGGCTTGGAAGAGAGTGGAAGAGGGAGGGAATGCTGTCCATCAAGTTATGGGGAGAGAAAAGGAGGGGTGGAAAGGAGGAGAGAGAAAATTCCTCCTCCTGCGCAGAGATCATACAACTTGCAAAGTCCTGCAATCCCCAAATGCCCCTTTGTGCTTCCTCCTTTTGCAAGTCACTGCAAAACCAAAGATCCCCATGCTGAATGCTCTTCCTCACTTGCATTTAATTGCTTAGATACATAGGTAGTGTCAGGCAGTATACAGATATGTCAAATAAATCTATATAATTAATTCTCCAAGATGGGCCATGCATGGGGATGTGGCAGAAAGGAGGTGATTGGCTGAGAGAGGGGGAGGAGGTGATTGGCTGACAGAGGGGGAGAGTGCTGGAGTGGCAGGGAGTTTGGAGGGCAGCTGGAAAGCAATTTGACAGTTGGCTCGGGCTCGCCATGAAGCGACAGGGAACTCAGAAGCTGGGGGCGGCTTTGGGAGTGAAACAGTTGGCTCTGTGGGTGGCGGGTGGCAGATGGTTGGCTGCGCCACACCATGGAGTGACAGGGAGCAGGGAGCTCGGAGCTGGCAGATGAGCAGGCGACAGGCCCTGGCAGCAGCCGGGGGAAGCAAAGACTGCGAGACAGAGACAAAAAGACTGAGGAGAGAGGGAGAATCACAGAAGAAAGAGAGAGACAGAGACAGAGAACAGAGAGAGTTGTGGGGGGGGGAGAGTGAATGAGAGATTGGGGGGGGATGCCACAGGTTCAGTGCACAGCCGCACAGATGCTCTGTGTGGGGTCAGCTAGTATATAAATAAAATGCTAATTTGTTGCCACATATTTTGCATAATATGCAAATTAGGCCATCCAGCTTTGGGAAGCTTGAATATGGCTACCCTAAATCAGGAAGATTAACTGATCTGTCCTGATCCTACCATATCTTGCTCAAAATATATACCATTAGCGAAGCACAAAAGGGTCACATTCCAAAGGTGGGCTTGTGGCAGAAGCAGCACTGGGATCGGCCTTAATACTGACGTGCCACATGAGCAGCCCAAGTCACACAAACAGCCTCACAGAGTAGAATGTTATGGTTATGAGAAGGGCTACGCCAGTCACTGGTTTACATCCAGCCTAAGTTATTCAATAGGTTTCCGGGCAAAATACAAAGTGCTAGTTATAACTTATAAAGCCCTAAACGGTTTAGGTCCTGGGTATTTAAGAGAGCATCTTCTTCGCTACAAACCCCACCGCCCATTGAGGTCATCTGAGGAGGTCCGTCTCCAGTTACCGCCAACTAGTTTGGTGGTCACACAGAGACGGGCCTTCTTGGCTGCTGCCCCGAGATTGTGGAATGCGCTCCCTGCTGAGTTACGACACTCCCCATCCTTGGCAATTTTCAAAAAACACCTGAAAACCCATTTTTTTACCCAAGCCTTCTCAGGTTTTAAATTTTAAAGTATTGTTAATTTTATGGTTTTTAAATTCCTATATTGTTTTAACTTTTATATGTGTTATATGTTTAACTGTTTTAACTTTTATATGTGTTTTAATTGTTGTTAGCTGCCCAGAGACGTAAGTTTGGGCAGAGTATTAAATAAATAAATAGATAGAGAAAGAAAGAAAGAAAGAAAGAAAGAAAGAAAGAAAGAAAGAAAGAGTACTTCCATTGAAGTTAATAGGACCAGTAATCTTGTCCCATTAATTTCAATGACTGCTTATAAGTAACTTAGTCTGGATGAAGCCAGTCACTGGAGTAGCCTGTCTTATACCCATAACATTGTATAATGTGTGTGTGTGTGTGTGTGCGCGCGCGCGCACGTGCATGTGCACGTGCACATGCACACACATGCTACACATATATACATAAAAACAAAAATAGTACCCCATATCATCTATTGGGAACTCCATATTGATTTATCTTAATTACCTATTATTTTTCTATATAAACCACTTTGAAAACTTTTATTGATAAGCAGTATAATTATACTGGCACAGTCATGCCAGCATAGTTAAGGTGAGGAGTGTTTTCAACATTCCATCATTATAAGTCCTGAACATTCTATTCTGTCATTATAAGCCCTGAATATTCTTAACATTCTATTGCTTATAAAATCACAAGTATCCATCCAATGCACGCATTAACTAGGGGACAATTGACACCACTCCTACAAATTTGGTGCAAAATGGCTGAGATACAGCAGATAGTTTATGTTTTTATCCCATTAAAAAAGTGTTCAAAGTGTTAGCTACATTTGTGCACCACAGATAATGTATATTTTTAAATGTTTGATGTCTTTTTAGCATTCCTAAAAAAGTCAGGTCCATATGGGACTGGTGCCTTTTGCTGGTTTGAAAAACATCAATCTAGTGATTTCTGAGTAATTATTATTGTTCTTAATCCTCATAATAACAGGGAAAATAACTAAGGGGAAGTTAGCTAAGAGCATAACTGCGTCTTCCCACTGAGAATTTCTGAAGCCAGTGTTGGAAGGGGTAAGTCCTGGCAATTTCTAGTAGGTGGCGTTCTAGTTCTGAACTTAGGTGCCTGATAAGAACAGCCTATGAGCACTCTGGCACTTGTATAGTTAACCATTCCTCCATCTCCCTTTCCTTTCATGGGCATTTGTTTTCTCCCTCTGCCTCATTTCTCTCACTCCCACCAAAGTGGGGAAGCAAAGACCCTCAGCAAAGCTTGGACTAAATTACTAGAAAGTAAGCCCATTGATTTCACTTGAGCTGAGTAAGTTTGGGCCATGCTTTCTGAATATTTAGATTCTCCGTTCCAGTCACTCTGTCCCACTATTCTGGCTACCATGAAGAAGAAACTTTATTTACCATCAATGATCAGATACACAAAAACCCAAACCCAGAGCGCGCGCGCGCACACACACACACGGTAGCATTGTACAATACAATAGATGAAATTAAAAATAATGATACCTTCCACATACAGGATAGAATTAAATCTCATCGGAGGTCCTCTGTTGCCCAGTTTTAATGGCTGTCAAGCAAAAATTATCTACCTTTCAGGTAGTGTCTACACTACCCAATTATCAGAGAGGAGAAACCGTGTTTAGTAAGATTCATCCCTACTTGGCCTATTCAGTAACAATGGTGTAATCAACCTGGCACATAAGTCTTTATAAAAGCAGCAGTATAATAGAATGTGCTGTATTGTCTCAGGTGTTCCTTCACCACACTGACAGGTCCATTACAGTGGCTCCTGGAAGCCTCTGACCAGTCTGTATTCTTTCAGCATGTGATTTAGGAATGCAATAAAAAGCAAATTATTTTTATTTTTATTTGTCTATATATTTAATTCTCCTGGGTGAGCCTTGGAATGTGCGTCCCGGCACCCAGCTGATTGGCTGGGCGGCGGAGGCGCCTGATTGGCTGAGGCGCACCCAGGAGAATTGGTCGCCTGCCGGATAGGGGGGCAGAAGGGGTGGGGAGAGGTAGCCAGCCCAAAAGAGTGCACAGATGCTCTGTGCGGGGTCGGCTAGTTTAACATATTTGTATACTGCCCCAAACCTATGTTTCTGGGCAGTGTGAATATAGTGTTTAACCACTGACAATGGGGAAAATAACACATTGCTGTAGTGAACTTAATCTATAAAAAAGAAACATTCTTGGTTTCTAAAATGTTTTAATCATGACTGATTCTTTCAGATGCAGATCATTGTGTTGAGTGTCCTGAAGATCAATACGCAAACAAGGATGGAGATCAATGTGTCCCAAAGATTATAGTCTTCCTGTCCTATGAAGAACCATTGGGCATCACTTTGGCATTCTTTGCCCTATTCTTGTCCCTAACCACCGTTTTTATCTTGGGAATCTTCATTAAATATTCCCAGACTCCACTAGTCAAAGCCAACAACAAGAATCTCACCTACATCCTCCTCATCTCCCTCCTGCTCTCCCCACTGTCCTCCTTTCTGTTCATTGGTCAGCCCCACAAGGTGCCCTGCCTTCTCCGTCAAAGTGTCTTCAGCATCGTCTACTCAGTTGCTGTTTCTTCTGTGCTGGCCAAAACTATCACTGTAGTTCTGGCATTCATGGCCACAAAGCCAGGGAATGGGATAAGGAAATGGATGGGGAAGAAGTTGGCAAATGCCACTGTCTTTTTCGGTTCCACCATTCAGTTTGCCATCTGTGTTGTCTGGATAGGAATCACTCCTCCCTTCCCAGAACTTGACATGCATTCCCAGATGGGACAGGCCATACTGCAATGCCACGAAGGGTCCGTCACCATGTTCTACTGTGCCCTTAGCTACATGGGCTTTCTGGCTGCCATTTCTTTTATTGTCGCTTTCCTCGCCAGGAAGCTGCCTGGGGGTTTCAATGAAGCCAAGCATATCACCTTCAGCATGCTGGTCTTCTGCAGTGTTTGGGGGTCCTTTGTGCTGACTTATCTCAGCAGCAAAGGGAAATACAAGGTGGCTGTGCAGATCTTCTCAGTTTTAGTCTCCAGTGCCGGGTTACTGGGATGTATTTTCCTTCCCAAATGTTACATCATTCTACTGAGGCCTGATCTGAATACCAAAGAGCAGCTAATAATAAAAAGGAAATATGTAAGGAAAAAGGAAAGAAACTGACTGCTAATCTGATATATATATGCATGATATAACTCTCGAAAGAGTACCATAAGGCTATTCTCACATGTAGCCCAACCCAGGCTAGGGCAACCCAGCCTTGGTTGGGCTGCTCATGGGCAGCGCCAGGATTGAGCCTAATCCCAGCAGTGCCTTGGTCTCAACCCCGAGTCTGAAGCTTGGTCTTTGATTGATTGATTGATTGTTAAATTTATATACTGCCTTGTTGAGCATTATATCTGGTAAGAGAAACCTTTTTTCATTATAGCAGAGTGCACAGAGGCAGAACACAGCGGAATTTGGTTAGGCATGCGTGTATGCTGAGAGTAAAATAACTTGGAGCCAGTTCATAGTTTCAAATTAATATAAGGAGAATTTATTAGAGAACAACATTCTAGATGGGAAAGTGAGGACATAGGATCTCTGATCTATCTGTCTAGCTGGATGCAGATGGATTCTGCATCTCTGCACACATGGTGCAGGGGAGAGGAGCTTGCATATTGCAAGGCAGAAGGAAGGGAAGAAGAAGGGAAAGGGAAGTGACAAGGCAGGCAGGAAGGAAGTGTCACAGAGCAATCTATATTCCAAAAGGATAGTGTCAGAGCAGTAGAGAAGGGATGACCAATGTCTTGACCCTCTAGCCCTCTGACTCACTAGTCTGTCCTCCTATGTCATTGAGTCAAGAGACAGCGCATAGTCCTTCACTTCCAACACATCAGAAGTGTGCACAAAACCGGTGGGTCAGGTTCGGTTTGAGTCTGAACCAGATCCAAACAGAAACGGGCCAGTTCAGTTTCCCTCACCCCATCAATCCCCCCCAGTTCTGTTTTGTTTTTTTTTAATATTATTACTTACTCCCTCTGGGGGGCTTCTCCAAGGCTGCAGGGGGATCCACGAAGGGCCCCCCTCCCACCGCCGGTCTTCCCTCTGGCAAAAATCACCCAGTTTGTGTGTTCTTTGGCCCTTTCCAGGCCTTCCGCCCCCCTCACAGTGGCCATTGCAGAGGCTGCCACACATGCGCAATGGGCCTCTGTGTGGCCTGGATCATGACTCATGAACCTTCTGAACTGCTTGAGGGGGGTGTTCAGTCCAGCGTTGGACTGAACAGGGGGTGGTTAGGTTCGCCCTGAACTCTCATACAGAATCAGTTCCATGTTGAACTTGTTCAACGTTGAACCTCTTTGCACATCCCTAACGAACACACCCTCCATCCAGGGCCAGGATCGTGTGTGTGCTCAGTCTGCATGCAGCCCAAATGCCCGACTTATGGGAGAATTTCCCAATACACTACACTAATCGCATGGTGCATTATGGGATTCCTGGAGGCCAGGACTCATTTTCCCTGCCTTCAGTGATCCACACCAATGAAATCAGCGTGGAACATGTGGGTGCTTAATAGCACTCCGAAGAAAACAGCAACCATCAACTGTGAGGAAGTGGGTCCAACCCTCCCTTCCCTCCTGCCCACCCTAGCCACCCAGGGATTTTCATCATGAGAATAGCCTTGATGATTGCCATAAACATCATCTTCAACCATTATTATCATTCCTCCCAGACTCTTTAAAGCCACACAGAAAACCTGTTACAAATTAATGCATGTTTATTCAAGCACTATTTCAATAAGGTCGATATCTCTGCTATTGCTGTACTTTGTTATAAAGCCTTTTGAAAGAGGGTGGGTATAGCTTGCTTGTGAAGAAAATTATCCTGCTTGTGCTGTTGCTTTATTTGGTCTTTCACTGGCCTATCTGCAAGGAGATTTTAACCTTTTTCAACTAGCGCTGATCTCAACTGCTACTATCTTGAGTTACTTCTCGGATAGCAGCAGAATGATTCTAGAGGCTCTAGAGCTCCTTTGATCTGAAAAGGTATCTACTGAAAACGCAGGTAGCAGACAAAGAAGGAGGTTCCTCTGAAAACATATTAATGAAAACATATTAATTATTCTAATTACCCCTGTGTACTAGGGGGGAATTGGACAACTCTCTGCGGCCAACTCTCCGTGGCCAAATCTTTGTGGCCAACTATCACTTTTGTTTGTTTGTGAAGAGAGAGCTGGGAACTGCTTTGAAGTGCGGGGCAATATTGGGTTTGTTGGAGAACAAAGAGAGAGCAGGGGGCTGCTTTGAAGTGTTTGTCAGAGATTCACACCGAGCGATCCCTGCAGTGAGTTGGCCGTGTTGAGGTGTCCCACAGTAAGTTGGCCACAGAGAGTTGTCCTAGACCCTCCCAAAGAGCCCCTCACCCAAACAGTCCAGCACAAGCATGATTCCGGGGCTAGAGGTGGGTGGGGATATTTCCGTTTCTCGGGAAAGGGAATGGAACATGATAACTTCCTAGGGAGGGATATGTAGACTGGGAGGG
Source organism: Hemicordylus capensis (assembly GCF_027244095.1). Classification (NCBI taxonomy): domain Eukaryota; kingdom Metazoa; phylum Chordata; class Lepidosauria; order Squamata; family Cordylidae; genus Hemicordylus; species Hemicordylus capensis. Next base: position 259,438,540 of record NC_069658.1, on the reverse strand, counting down.
GCAAAAGATCCGGGGGGGGGGGTGATTTCCTGTCCTGCCATGACTTCAGATGATGTTGTGAGGGATCACCTCGTCAAAGCAGTCCATGCAGACCCAACCAAATTCCTACTTCACTGGCAGCTTGCTGCCGGTGTGCTTGCCCTCTCATGAGAGGACCAGACTACTCGGGAGGACCATGCAGCAGTGACCTCCAGGTCTCACAATGGACTGTATGCTCACAAGTTGAGCTAACCCACCAAAGCCCACCCCCCCACCACATGGGTAGGGCCTCCAACCCTCCATGGTAAAAAATGGAACAGAATCTTTGTATCCCATCTTCCCTGTGAAGCCTTGCATCTACCCAAAGGAAATTGTGATGCTCCAAGTGCCATAGCCTGGCTGCACAGGTGGATGGGGGAATACTGGGTTCTGGGATGGACCTTTAAACCCATTCAAAATTTCTAGCTTCGGTCCAACATTGAGCTGTATGCAGATCTGCTGGTGTGGGGAATTATGGGAGAGGGGAGCCAGGAGAGTGGGGTTGCCATTTCGGGGCACATGCAAGGGTATGCATGTCCACATGGGCCGATGGGCTGACAGGAAGAACACATTGACAGCTACCTGGTGGCAGTTGCCCAGACAGGGAGAGCAGTTGCTGGAGAACCCGTCCCTACGGCTTTACTCCATGAAGCAACCTTCCCAATGGCCTGTCATTCTCATGAGAGAGTGGTCCATGGTAGGGGGTGTGCAAACAGGTTTGAATCCAAACCAGTTCATTATCAAACTGGTTCGGTTTGGGGTTGAGCTAAACACCCCCCAGTTTCACTTGTCCCCAGACAAAACACACACACCCTGAGCAATTTTTTAAAAAAGTATTTTCCTTCTTTTTTAAACCCCCCCCCTTTTAACTTACCCCTATTCTCCAGTGTGGTGGCCATTTTGGAGGCTGTCACGTATGCACAGTGGGACCCTGCATGGCCTGGATCATGACCCGGCCCAGAAAGGGTAGGAGGCGGCTTGAACTGGGCAATTTTTGCATAAAGGAAGGCTGGTAGGGGGAGCGGGAACCTCCACAGACCCCACCACCATGCAAACTCAGAAAAGCCCCCCTGAGGGGGGAAATTAAAAAGAAAATAGATTTTTTTTAAGTTCGATGAACTCCCTGAACCCAAAAGGACACAGGGTTCGATGGGGAGCAAAACCAAACTGGCCCAGTCCAGTTCAAACTCGAAGCGAGCCAGGTGGTTTTGTGCACACTCCTAGTCCATGGGAGAAGGAGATGTTCTGTCATTGCACATTATTACCTATTTCTAATCTGCACTCCCACCTTGTTCCCCACAGATGGTTCCCCTCAGATGGTTCCTCACCTTGTTCCCCACAGGTGTCCTCATGACCTGGCGCTCTTGTTAGTGAGCACCCTGGGTCGACTGATTGTCTTCACAGTAGTGGGCACTCTCCTTTAACTGGCTTTTGGAAGGGCGGTATAGAAATCAAATCAATAATAATAATAATAACTGGAGCACCACTGACCCTGACCCTGACCCTGGTGACTGGCTCTGCTCATGAGTAAGCTTAGGGAGTGCAAACCTCCTAAGGGCAAAGGGCTGGGCCTCCCTTCCCCAACCTTTATGTGGGGGAAAATAGAACAGTTGCTATAGAATCCCTGCTTGGGGTTGCCTTTTGAAACCAATCCTGGGCGCGTGCATACACACACACAGCAAACATTCCCCACCTGGCACTGTGGTGGGATGCCCTATTTATGTTGCCAACTAGAGTATTTGTGCTTGTGAACATCCATCATTGTTGCTTCCTTCTTGAGAGCACTTAGTGCTTGTCCAGTCATCCCATCCACTTTCCCTCCTGCTTGCCAGGTGTGGGGAGCAAGGGACAGAGTGGGGAGAGGGAATGCCTCTGTGTGATTGTGCAACTATGCAGCTTGACAGTCTGACAAACTTGAGATGTGACGTGCCCATGTCCCTGTTGCCAGGCAACTCCATAGCTATGAAGGTGACAGGAGGGGTGGTGCTGCTACTCAGAGAGGCGGCTAGCAAGAAGCGCCACAGGCATGGTGCGTGTGTGATCCCAGGCATGTCTGCGTCGCTGCCTCTGATTGCAGTTTTGAAATTGGCCCCAAACCGAGCTTATGATGGTGTAATGCTTCAGTGGCCAAATTGGAGGTCTCGGCAGCGAACCTCTGTGCAAACCGAAGGTTCAATTAGGAGTTTGGTGAGGTAAACTGCAGGTTGTTTTCGGCCCCAAACCATGGTTTCACTAATTCAGACATACTGGAGTTTCAACCTGTGCCCCATTTAATTCTGGTTTTACTTTACGTCTGAACCCAGCCCATGCCCCATTGGTTCTGAAAGATGAGTTTCACTCATCCTGGTGCAAGAACCTTTATGATGATTTGGGCAGATATGGCTTTTTGCCGCAATATATATTCGCTTTGGGTCATGATGCTGCCAAAGAAATTATTTATTAAACAGCATGCGGTGGATATGGAGAAGCAATTGGATTTAAGTCTAGTTATCACCAGTAGTACTTTAGGTGGATTTTCAAACTACCCCTGATCAGCTGCATATCTCACACACTTGACCACCTTAAACCAGAGGAGAGCTTCTTCACTGGCACAGTTTAATGCCTTGCCTTGTGCTGTTTTGGATGGCAGATTTAAGGGGATACCACTAAGGAACCATTATGTCCTTGCAGTTCGGGTGACATTGAGTCTGTCTTACATGTTCATTTACACAGTGCCTGTTATCAGGACATTCGTACTATCTGTATCAAACCATTCTTAAAAAATAGGTCCTGTCAATCAGAAAAGTATTACATTTCCTACCTCTTGGCGGATCAACATGCAGTTGTTACAGTGGGGACAGCAAGATTCTGTGTGGCAGCCTGTAAATTGAAATGGGAGCAACTGAGTAGCTGTTACTGAGATTTCCGTATACCCTGGTGCTTTGTTATTTAGTTTTACTGCTTTGATTTTGTTTTGTTTTATTCTGATTTGTATAGGTGTGTATGTTGACTGGTCACTGACCACAATAAATTATTACTTACTTACTGAACCTGGCCTGTATGTCTTATTGATACTGGTTGACATGATGTGCACCTACAATTGTTGTAATGCACCACTCCAAGGATAATATAACTATTTACTTTGCTGTGTAACCAATGCAAAAGCAATACAAGTTCACAGGCCATTCTCTTAATGTTTATACCTCTTTGCATGATACATTGCAAATCCCTGAATGTATCTAGGTAAAGATTCAAATGCCTGAGTTGGTAGTTGGGTTTGTCTATCCAGGAAAACAATACTTACCACTCCCAAGGAAAATATGTGGAAGGTGCATGAGCAGTCTTTATTATCTGAATGGAACTCTTTGAGGGGCAGCCCAGAGTATAGCAGCAACTTAAGCAAGGTAACAAAATACTGCCGAGTCCCACACCCCTGGCGGGGATCGGCCCCCTTTCAAAATCAACCCTTAAAGATTTGAAAGTGGCAGGAGGGGCATGGAGATGGGAAGGTTGTCAGTAGCCTTCTTTTCTCTCCTTCAAATTGCAAGCTTTGTAAGGAGGGTGAAGAGAGGTGGGCAGCCTTCTCTCTTCACCCTGTGCTCTTGACAAAGGCTGTGAGGGCAAAATTGGTCCTGAAGATTCACTTCAATGGCAGTGGGCAGAGAGAGGGAGGCAAGTAAGGTGATGGTGGGGGAACATCTAGCCACTCTTCTGGTGCCACCTAAATTCACCACTTGCAATGATTGCTTTACCTTGCCTCTGAAAGGACCATCTCTGAATTATTGTATTCATCCAAAAACAGAAGTGAAGCAGCACAAGATGCCACTCCCCACTCTCCACCATACACTCACTGCAATCCAGTCATCTGGCTTCTTGGCTGGAGCAACAGTGGTGGTCATGGGCATGCATGTTGTGCCCAGTGATGTGGAGAAATTGTGAGGCTATTCACATGACCGCATGTGTTGTCAGATGGGTGTGCAGGGCAGGAAGGCAGGGTTCAACCTACCTTCTCCCAGATGACCCCTCTGAGCCCTGTGGTGTGCAAGCCATGCTGGCTCTCCATGCTGTTCCAGGCAATGTGGGTAAACAGAAGCCGGGATTCGTTGTCCCAGCCTACAAGAATCCCACAGTGCACCACATGCTCAGGGCAATACACTAGGGGATTCCCCTAGGAGACAGGTGCACTAGTTGCCCATCGCTGTATCAGCATGAGCTGCAAGCAGATTGCATTGATACACAATCCCGGGAGCCAGGGTTAAGAGCGTGTTTTCATCCTTAACCTTGGCTAAGAGCTGGGCTTTGGCACTGGATTTATTGCTGCAGGACCGCCGGCATCCACTCAGATCTCGCCGGTTCTCACAGGCAGCCAAGCCCTCATGAGAACAGATTCTGTCTCAGAAAATTCAACTTTTCCCTTTGTAGGAACCCTGCCATTTTCTCTGACTTTCAGTTTTGTCTTGGGAGGAACTCTTGGGAGGAACCCTCAAATTCTCTTTCAAATTTCACTTTGGAGAAATTTCAGTTTCAACCTTAATTATACCCAGCAGGCAGCATGAATGGCTTCATCTCCTCCTCCTCCTTGCTCACTCGATTCCATAAAGAGGTAGAGGAAGAGGAAGCCAGAGTGGGGGGCAGAAGTGAAGGAGAGAGTGTTGGGCTAGAGCTACCCCCTTTTTTCAAAGCAAGGTAGCAGTGTACATGAAAGCTGTGCTCCTGCCTCTTCTGAGAATTGTTCTGAGTCTGCATTAGATTACATTCCTCTTTCCCTATGCTGCACAAGGGATGTGTGAACAGGTTCGATGTTGAACAGATTTGACATCAAACCTGTTCAGTTCGAATCTCAACTGAACAGTGTCAAACCAACACACACCCCTGCCCTGGCCATTGGGGAGGTTCATGATCTTTTAATAAAAATTATATGTTTTTATTTTGTACTTACCCCGGCCATGCAGAGGCCCATTGGGCATGTGCGACGACCTCCAAAATGGCCACCATGATGAGGGTGAGGCCCAGAATGGGCCAAAGACCACCCCAACAGTACGATTTGAAACATAATGGAGACCGGAGGGGGAGGGAGACCTCTGGAGGACATCCCCCCCCCCCCCGCAGCCTTGGAGAAGCCTCCTGGAAGAGGTAAGTACAAAATACTTACTTTAAAGGGGGAGTTTCAAGGGGGTGAAGGTCTGAACTGGCCCGGTCCAGTTCGGACCCAAACCAGGCCAGCCGGTTTTGTGCACACCCTTACACGGCACCATTACACAAAATGACATAACTCAATTGGACTGTTGCAAACATGTCATCTCCTGCTTTGCATCTACACATGCAGACGCAAAGATAATATGGAACACTGGGGAAGTGATTATTTCCCTCATAATTATCAAAATCATAGTGATTGATGTTTGCTCCTACCAAAGCCCTGTGGGGTTTCTGAAGGTCACTTTGGAGATCCATAAGAAAAACACTGCAACACGGTACTCTTGAGAATGTCTTACATCAGATTTGGAAAGAGGACTCTATAAATATATCTGGAGCTACTAAAGCACAGGGTAGGGAATTATGACAGGCTGGGGTGAAGCTGATGTTTGATTGTATCCCAGTTAACACTGTCGCTCTGACCAGGGTGGGGCACTTCATTTGTAAAGTTGGGCATGAGGATGGGCCTAACAAATAAAGCTGAATGTTTCTTAGTTGATTTCTCTGTTGTTGCTCTAACTGGTAACAGAGCCTCTTGAAAAAGAGTGGTGGTGAACTTGCATGTTCTTAAAATGATCCTGCTGATACTGTTGGTTCATTTGGCCTTCATCTGGCCTCTGAGCGAAAGTAAAGGTATCTCAGATATACGAATGGATCAAAATAATTATTACAGACCAGGGGATTACCTCATTGCTGGAGTTGTACCATTGAGGACAGCCATGTATCCAACACATGCATTTCGGTCTGATCCCATTGATGACTTCCTCCTGTAAGTGATCTTTGTTGTCTGATTTTAATTATTTTCATGAAATTTTGATCTCAGCTGCTACTGTCTGCATTTTAAGTTCTCTCTCAAAAGGCAGCAGAATAATTCTGTAAGATTCTTGAGCACTTTTGCTCTGGAAAAGGCTTTGCCATGCAACAGAGATAGCAAAGGGTTTAGCTACACACTAAATTCCAACATTCATCTTCTCATTGTCTTGTTCTTCAACCCCCAAGTCCCATTGCCTCCTGCAAATTCTGAAATTGACCCTTGGCTAAAGGCTTGGTGAGTATCTGCTACCATTTCCTTAGAAGAGGAGAGCTGGTCTTGTGATAGCAAGCATGACTTGCCCCCTTAGCTAAACAGGATCCACCCTGGTTGCATATGAATGGGAGACTAGAAGTGTGAGCACTGTAAGATATGCCCCTTAGGGGATGGAGCCACTCTAGGAAGAGCAGAAGGTTCCAAGTTCCCTCCCTGGCTTCTCCAAGATAGGGCTGAGAGAGATTCCTGCCTGCAACCTTGGAGAAGCCACTGCCATTCTGTGAAGACAATACTGAGCTAGATAGACCAATGGTCTCACTCAGTATATGACGGCTTCCTATGTTCCTATGATGCACAGTACTTTATCTGGATCAAATTTTTCTCTTGCAAGTTTCTCACAAAGTGGTACTTAGTATCAATGTGTTTGGTTCTTTGTGTAGTTTCTTCACTTTGTGAGAGGATGTCCAGTTGGCATTCATATAATCTGTCATTCTAGGTTCTTTAATGGCGGGTAGAAGTAACTCTTAGTTTGCTGTATCTTTTAGATATTGTCCAATCCTTTTAATTGCAGTCCAGTCTCTCTTTGTTGGTAAGTTCACTCTTCTGCACAATTTCCCAACTGCTGCTGCAATATCTGGTTGTGGAACTGCTGATATATATTAAAACTTCTCAATTCCCATTCTGTATTTGTTATTGTTTTCCAATGGTTCACTGCATTCTTTAAAACCCACTTCCATTGGCATGTTTGCTATACTTGCTTCTGTAAGCCAAGACACTTGATTAACCCCACAATTTCCTGTTTTTGATTTAGGGTATAACTTCCATCTTCTTGCCTTTTTATTCTCATTCCAAGATAATAGGAGATCTCTCCCAGATCTTTAATTTCCAGTTCTTTGCTTAAACCTCTCTCTAATTCAACATGATCTCTCTTATCTTGATGGCAGAATATCAGGTCATCCACCAATGTGAGAATGTATACAACCTCCCATCTCTGGGCCTTGTATAAAAGAGCAATCCGTTTTTCCTTGTTTGAATCCTTCCCTTGGAAGTAGTTGGTCTAATCTTTCATTCCAAACTCTAGCAGCTTGTTTTAGCCCATATATACTTTTCTGAAGTGTACAGACCACCAATGCTTATTTTTCTGACTCTTCAAAATCTGGTGGTTGTTTCATATATATGTCCTCTGTAATGTCACCATGTAGAAATGGTCTCTTAACACTCAGGTGATGTATTTCCATTTTTCTTGATGCAACAATTGTAAGTAGCAGTATAATATATGTATATTTGACCACAGGTGCAAATGTTTCCTCATAATCTTCCTCATATTTGGGGGCATATCCTTTGGTAACCCATCTTGCATTATATTGCTGCATATTTCCTACTGCTTCTCATTTGGTTGTAAAAAGCCATTTGCATTCTATTGCTTTCTTACCTTCAGGTTGCTCTACAAAAGTCCACATTTTTTTTCTTATGGGGTGATTCAATCTCCTTTTGCTGTCTGCAGCCATTTATCTGTTTCTGAACCAGGCATTCCTTTAATTTTGTGCAATCTGTAGGTTTGGGCATTTTTTCTTCTCTGGTTGCCAAAGATAACCATGTAAGTGGGAACTCTTTATTATGTCTACTTGAGCATCTCACTTCTGGTTCCATCTCAGTCTCCCCTTTTCAATCTCTCCACTATATTGTAGCTTATTATTACTTCTTCATTTTGTTGTTGTGGTTGCTGGTTAGCCTCCTCACTTATCAGAAAGACTGAATCACAGTTAGAAATTGCATTGGCATTTAGCCTTGGTCTCATCAAAATATGGAACACTGCACAGTTTAACAGTTTCTGAGACAGGGTCAAGTATTCTGAAGCTTTTGCTATTCAGTTCATAATGTATGAATATTACTTCCTCAGTTCTTCAGTCTAATTTTCCTCTTTGTTCTTTTGGAACATATACGTAGGCCTTACACCCAAACATTCAAATATGCTCAAAAAGTGTTACTCCTTTAGTTTTAGTGGGGAGTCTATTCTGCAAATAAGTTGCAGTCATTACAGCTTCTCCCCAATATTTATTTTCCAGGCCTGAATCAAGGAGCTTATTTCTGGACATTTCAGTCAGGTTTAGTTCTTTCCACCATCCCATTTTGCACCCATTCTGGAGTATAAGGTATTGCTCTCTCATGTGTAATTCTTTGTTCCCTTGTTCCTCAATAACTTTCCCAGTATATTCCCCACCATTGTTGGTGAACAAAGTCTTAGGTTTCCTTTCAAACCTTATTCTAGTCACATATTCTTTAAGTTTTAGCAATACTTCATTTTCCTATTTGAGTAGATAAGTGTGAACGTAATGTAAAAAACCACATATGAAAGTCAGAAAATAAAGATTCTTTCTTGGTGTTTTTATTGGGAAGGGCCCATGAATATCACTTTGAATTAAATCCAAGATCTCGTTAGATTGTCTTTCTGTGGTTGATGCATATGTGCCCCTTATTGCATTTATTATTTATTTATTTATTTATTTAACATATTTCTATACCGCCCAAAACCTATGTCTCTGTATTTGCTTTAATACACTCAATACACTTGACTTCAGATGTGCATGGTTTAACCTTTTAGGTTTGTTGCCAATGGTTCTTTTACTAATTTTGAAATGCATTAATTGCTTTGATGCCCAAATCTGCAGTGTCATAAACACATGCAAGCTTTGTATACACACTCATTTGCAACATTAGCTTGCTCCCATTGCAATCTATTCCATACAATTCATCATCCCTCAGCATGCCTTTCATTAGAAGCCTTCCTCCTCTGAAAACAAAGCAATGGTTCCTTCTACATCAATGCCTTGTGGCTGTCTTCACACTCATCAGATTATTTTTACAAACTTGGCACATAATAAGCCTCTGGAATATATACTTCATTTATTGTATGTGCTCAAAGATTATACTTTTCTGTCTGCAAAAATATATTCACCATTGGCAAGGTATACTGGGATTTTATGTTCCATGCTTATTTCAGAAAAAACTTATAAATTATTCAAGACATGTGAAGTCGCTCCATTATCCAAATATATTTTGTTTCTACTTTGACTTGCACCAATCCTGCAGATAATTTCTTTTGCAATGCATAACTTTCCATTGCTTGCAACTTTCCTTTCCCCACTTTCACTATTGCATAGATGAGACTGTTTGCTAGAACATCCATTCCCCCACTGGAGTTTACTCTTATTCTTTTTCTTTGTTGAAAATAATTCCTTGCTCTTTATTAGGGCATGCATTTCCACAAGTCCTCCCACATATAAGCATTGTCTGCCATCAACTGCTGGTGGCCTTGAATTTTTGACTGATTCCCCCCTTTCTGTTTCCTTTTTCAAGTTAAATTCTTGTAAACGCTCCTGCACCAAACTCAAAGTTACATTTTCTTTAATTTCTAGAAAGCTAACAATATTCTCATATTCTTTAGGCAAGGTATTAAGCAAACGTTCAATTTTTGCTGGTTCTGGCATATTTATCTCTTGCATTTTCAATTCTTTGGGTATATGCTATAAAATGAGCATATGTGCTCTTGCAAACTTTCTCCTGCTTTGAATAATTTGTTATATAACTGCAGCCTAAGATAAACTTGAGCATTCATAGTTCTTTTGTTGTTGTTGAAAGGCCTCCATAAATCTTTCACACATCTCTTTTGCTGTATTTTAATCTTCTAAATGATAAATGAACTGATCATTATCAATCAGAGAGATGTGTCCCATGGCTTGTTTGTTTGCAAAATCCTATTCTAACTGCTTCTTTTCACTGGCTTCTGTTCCCCCCAATACATAGATAATCAAAGTGTATTCAGCAATATCTTGACTCTGAATGACCAGCTTCTGTAGTTTGTATTAACTGACAGTTCAACACTAGGATGCTTCCCCACAGATTCAAAAGGATAACCTTGTTCAGCTTTCTTGCCTTTAAGCTCTTTGTTGCCCCTCAGATTATTGTTCCAAAAACCCTGGGCTCCTCAACCTATAACCCAAAGTTGCAGCATAGTAATTGCACAGGAGGCTTGTCTTTAGTTGCAGGAAAACAGAACTTGAACTTTTATTATTACTTAAATACTAACTAAGAAATATAACAGTCTCTTATGCATGTGAGAGAGAATTCTGAACAAGTAAAAAGCTTAACTGAAACTTAGACTCCATTCTCAAGCCTGAACACACACACACACACACACACACACACACACACACACACACACAAAATGAATGAATGAATGAATGAATACAGAACATAAGGAGGAGAGAAGTAATCTCATTAAATAAATCCAGGGTACCGCCACAGCTGGAATACTATGTGCCGTTCTTACCACTTCACCTCAAAAAAAGAAAGAGACAGACAGAGACCCCAGTTCAAATCCCCATTCAGCCATGAAATTCACTGGATAAGTCTGGGCCCAGTCATATACTGTATCCCTCAGCCTAACCCACCTCAGAAGGTTGTTGTGAGGATAAATAGAACTATGTACACCACTGGGCTCCTTGGAGGAAGAGTAGGATATAAATGTAAAAACAAAAAACAAAAAGGTCTACCAAATTATAGAGGGTGAAAGCACATTCTCTGTGAAGAAAGGGCAAAGCATTCATGGCTTTTTAGTTTAGAAAAGCAATGATTAAGGGAAGGCATGATTGTGTTCAATAAAATTATGCATGGTGTAGAGAACATGAAACTACTTTGGAAAATACTAGAAACTGGAGTCACCCAATGCAAATGACTGGCACTATATTTAGGACAGAGAAAAGAAAATACGTTTTCACACATTTGGACCTTCCTGCATAACAATGGAGAAAAACATACAGGTGAAACTTGGAAAATTAGAATATCGTGCAAAAGTCCATTAATTTCAGTAATGCAAATTAAAAGGTGAAACTGATATATGAGACAGACGCATTACATGCAAAGCGAGATAAGTCAAGCCTTAATTTGTTATAATTGTGATGATCATGGCGTACAGCTCATGAAAACCCCAAATCCACAATCCCAGAAAATTAGAATATTACATGGAACCAAGAAGACAAGGATTGTAGAATAGAACAATATCGGACCTCTGAAAAGTATAAGCATGCATATGTATTCAGTACTTGGTTTGGGCCCCTTTTGCAGCAATTACTGCCTCAATGCGGTGTGGCATGGATGCTATCAGCCTGTGGCACTGATGAGGTATTATGGAAGACCAGGATGCTTCATTAGCGGCCTTCAGCAATTCTGCATTGTTTGGTCTCATGTCTCTCATCCTTCTCTTGGCAATGCCCCATAGATTCTCTATGGGGTCAGGTCAGGCGAGTTTGCTGGCCAATCAAGCACAGTACACTGTATACTTCTCAGAGGTCCGATATTGTTCTATTCTTCAATCCTTGTCTTCTTGGTTCCATGTAATATTCTAATTTTCTGAGATTGTGGATTTGGGGTTTTCATGAGCTGTACGCCATGATCATCACAATTATAACAAATTAAGGCTTGACTTATCTCGCTTTGCATGTAATGCGTCTGTCTCATATATCAGTTTCACCTTCTAATTTGCATTACTGAAATTAATGGACTTTTGCATGATATTCTAATTTTCCGAGTTTCACCTGTACACTGTTGTCTTTAAAAAAATCCCTTAATTTTGTTTTTGTGGTACCCTATTTGTCTCCCTCTTTAATTCCATGTTGGTTTTGTTTCTACATGAGGACACATGTGTGTGTATATTTTCTATAATTAAATTATAAGAGTATGTCAGGACTAGTATTAATGCAGTCCTGATCAGAAAGTCCAAAAAGAGGGGGAGATGCTGTGCTTGCCTACAGCCTCCCAAGAGTGTATTGGCAAGCCCTGCAATGGCACTGATGCACCAAGAAACCTAACACTGCCATACTCTCCCTGCTTACGGCATATACCTGAAGAGACAAACGCTGTAAGCATGGTGGTGGTTGCATCCATGATCAGAAGGCCAGGCCTCAGCCTTCTGGCCATGGAAACATCCACCTTCACACTTTGAATTTGAGTCATCAGTCCAATGTCATAAGCAGAGAGATCGTGGTGATGTGAAGCTTCTTGGTGGTCAGTGCAGGGAGAGTGCTGCTCATCACCCAGCACCTCAGTGCAACGTAAGCTGAACATACTGAGCCCTTTTTCATGATCAGGGCTTGAGGGCATGCGGGGAGGAAGGCTGCTGAAGCTTACCTCCCCCACAGACGATCATTGGGTCAGTGCTGGGTGTGAAGATAGCCTGCCCAGATGGACATGGGCTGCCCACAGAAGCATGGATGGTTGGAGGCCGGGACACATCATCCCGGCCCCCAGGAATCCCATAATGCACCTTGTGAAATTCCTTGTGGGAATGTCGGCAGTGGCAGGCAGGTGCCAGTAACTGCTGCAGCGTCAGCTAAAAGCAGCCGGAGCTGCATAGAATTAAAGGTAAATGGGGCTAAAGGAGTGCTTGTTCCTTTAACCAAGTTTAAGATGCTGACTCCACAGGTGGATTTGTCACTGAAGCACCACCTGGATCAAACGCAATCCCAGCAGTTCTCATGTGCAACCAAGCCTGGTCTTGGCTGCCTTAGCCTGGTCTTGGCTGAGTGTGAGAACAGCCTCACTCTATTTACCTGAATCCAAAACTAGTCCCCACCCCCATATTTTTTGGATATCAGAAATCAGGAGGTCATCTTAAATTCAGATTCCTGTTTATTTCAACTAAATGCAGATATAATCTGTACCTAACCTCCTGCTTTTTAAGGGGGTCATCTTAAATTCAGAATAATCTTTGATTTGGGAAAATACAGTATGTGAGCTGAAGAGGACTTACGAAATTGCTCTGTAAATTAAAATCTATTTTCTGCATGATTTCTCAAAATAGTACTAATGTGCAATACAGTTATACACAAAGTGAGATTTGTCCCCAAGTACACCCAGGGTTGTTCTATTAATCTTTAGCCCCATGAAATATAATTATTGTTTTCCCCTTAGCCTACCCTAAGCAGGGTTAATTCTGTTGATCTCTCCCCCACTTATTTTTTCATTGTCTTGGAGGGATTAAAACATTATAGGATTCATTCAGATTCGATAAGTACTCAAGGAGTAGCAAGACAGTGTCAAGTTTTCTTAAACAAAGAGGCTATTCACACGATTGCAGAAAATCGGGCTAGCCTCTGCTAGCCCGATTTTCTGCAATCGTGAGAACCACTGGGTTCGGCTGCAAGCCCAGTAGTTCTTGAGTGGGTAACCCGCTCAAGTAGCCCGCCCCTAAAACCGGGTTTGCGGAGTGAGTGCTCTGCAAACCCTTGAATAACCGCAGTGTGGCTCCACGCTGTGGCTACTCACGAGGAGACCCCTGGAGGGGAGGCAAAAAGCCGCCTCCTGGCTCCGGGGGTCTCGCCAGCATGCCCTGCGCACTCGCACAGGGCATGCTGGAGCTTCCAGGGGCCAATCGGCCCCCGCTCCCCATAGCCCCTGCCGACTCCATCACGGAGCTGGCAATTGTGTGGGCAGCCGATCCGGCCACCCAGGGCTCCCGCCCTGCTCGTGTGCGGGGAGAGCGGGCTTAGCCACTAAACACTAAAGTTAGTTGGTATGTTTGACTGCAGAATGAACCTTTCCTCTTTTCTGAAGGAATCAGGAAAAAAAGGAGGCCCATTTCATGAGGAGCAGCGATACTATTTGCAAAACCAGCCTCCCATTTTGGTACAGTTCTAACATATGCTATAACTTCCAATATTTTTAGTTAAAGAGTTATATTGTACTGAATATAATGAATGTGACTTACAAGACTTGAGAAATCACTTGGAAATAATTTTAAGAAAATCTGGGAGAAATAAGAGGCATGGTATTAGCATTTTTTTTCTACAGACCCAGCAGCAGCATTAACCTGCATAAATCTCAGATAATCTTAAATCTTAAAACCTATCTGTTTGGCCTGGCCTTCCAGGGTTTTTAAATTGTTGTAAACTGTTTCAACTTGTTTTAAATGTTTGCCCTGGTTTTCCAGGGTTTTTAACTGTTTGAATGTTTAATTGCTTTTATTCTGTTTTTATAGTTTTGATTTTAATTGTTAACTGGTTTTAATTGTTTTTATTTTGTTGTAAACCACCCTGAGCCATTTTTTGAAAGGCGGTATATAAATCGAATAAATAAATAATAAGTAAATAAATAATAATTTCACTCTTAGTTAAACATAGTTGATAGATTATGTAATAAAGGTTGAATATCTCTTACACAAACTGTCAGGATACAGTACATGCTGGAAATCAAACATCTGATGTATTCATTTATTCTGCGTATGCCCAAAGATATACCCATAATGAAACAAAATGTTTAGGCAATTAAGTCAATGGCTGATGTGCTGTGGAGAGGTAGGCAAGACCAATATCTGACCCAGCTTGCAATGCAGTTCTAATTAAATATCACATTTATCTTCACCTGCAGGTAGTTTATAAAGGCTGTGTTTCCACAATGAGCATGATCACAGTTAAATGGTTAATTGTGGTTAAAGTGTGGTTAATTGTGATAGGCGATTCATGGAGAATTGTGCCTATCAACTGCAATGCATTACGACAGGGTTGGCCCAAGGGTTGGAGGTGCTCCAGGGGAAGCAGGCACCCTGCACCACACACCCTTTACATGAACAGTGAGGCACCTCTCATCAGGCTGGAGCAAGGTGCGCAATGGACTGGGTGGGTGTTGCCCACCTGACAGTGTCTCCATCCTCCTGAGAAGAAAGGGCAGCCTGCTGAGGTGGAAAGGGCAGCTGATGGGGAGCGCTCACTTGCTGTCCTTGCTGCCCACTCTCCTTGCTGCAGCAGGCAGCCCGCTTCTGCTGCCAGTTGTTCACTGCAGTGCACTAGAATGACAGCATCATGTGTGGTGATGCCGTTATAACATGCCACAGTGGGCTGTCGGCAAGAGTAGTGGCCCGCAGGTGCTCCCCATCCCTGTAACCTGCTCCCTGCTCTCCTCACTGTGGTGGGCCATCCCTCCTGCTGTGGCATGTTATAATGACACCATCGTGCACGGTGACACCATTATAATGTTCCTTAGCAAGCCAGCAACAGGAAGGGGGCGGCCCACCAAAGGGAGAAGAGCAAGCAACAAGTGACAGAGATGGAGAGTGCTTGCTTGGTCTGTTGCGTGTTCATATACTTCCTCCCACCCACTCCGTCACTTGCCATCACAGCCCATGGGGTGTGGGGATGTTCCCCAGGGTGGGGGCATGTGCCCCAGGGTGGGGGATGGGGTGGGGGATGTAGCCCAGGGTGTCAGCACTTCTCCCCACCTGGTGTCCTTGGCAACCATCTAGTTCACCTAGCATCTTCAATTTTATTACAGCCGTTGGCCAGCAGAAATAGGAGTAACAAATATACTCAATACAATGATCAATAAAACAGTGCTAAAACACAATAAAACAGAATACAATCACTCATAATAAATTACTTAAAAACAATAGACAGCTCTCGCAATTAAGCACTTAATAGGGACCTTAGCCTGATTGCAATGTAGAAAAATTTAGCTACAGTTGTTGTAATCCCAGAGCTTGAATCCGCGAGGCAGTAATATGTATAAAAGAGCTCACACCTTCCAGGAAATTTGAGTAACAGAGGGGAAATAAGTTCTTCTCTAGCATCCCGATATAAAGAGCAATATAGCAGTACATGGGTGACAGTTTCCAGAAGGCCGATGCCACAAGGGCAGAAAACCGCAACAGGATGATCTTTAGCAAATCTCCGTTCCAAAAGAGAAGACGGCAACACATTAAACCAGGCCCGAGCAAATGAGACCCGAAATTTAGAAAAATGCAGTGTTGTTAAGTAATTAGCACCTCTATCTCCCCAGGGTGGCAAAATCCCAAAATGTAAAGGGGAGCAAGTCCTATTGGCCGAAGACCTAAGTTCCTGCTGTTCAATATCATGCAACCGGAGAAATAATATTTCCTTCACCTTATTATATTCCCAAGTAAGGAGTTCTGAAGGAGAAAGGCCCAGTTGAATAATTTTATTATTTACATACGTTAGCCAAGGGTTGGGATAAGAATCCGCCCATAAATATTGGAAAAAAGAAAATTCCTGAATCTCTGAAGAGAGTTTACTCCATCTAGCAAAAGTAAGCTCCCAGGCTTTACAGACAATAGAGAAAGACCCAGATTCCAAGCACAGAGCAGAATAAGGCACACACCTAGGCAACGCAAAGATTGCTCTTAGAAAAACAGACTGTACTCTCTCCAGTTCAGCTGTTATTCCCTGGATCCATAGCGGAACTCCAAAAAGTTGTTGGGCCACGATCTTAGCACGAAATACCTGGAGTGCCATGGGAACAAATTGGCCCCCTTTAGAGTAGTAAAATCGCAAAAAGGCACTGAGAGTATTGCGGGCTTCATGAACTGAAGACAGCCTGTGGATTTTCCAATTTAGATTATATTGAAATAATATGCCTAAATATTTATAGTTGTAAACCTGCTCAATGTGGTTCTGATTTATTACCCATTTATATAATTTCCTGGATTTAGAGAAAAACAGGACCTTTGTTTTTTTGTAGTTAACAGTTTGTTATCATTACACTAGGCGGCAAAAGTGCGCAACAGTCTTTGCAGACCTAATCTGGACTATGATAACACTGCTGCATCATCGGCATAGAGTAAAATGGGCACTCATTTGTTAGCCAGCTTCGGGGCATGGGAATCCACACTCTCCAGAGATGGAGCCAAATCATTAATAAAGAGATTAAACAATGTTGGGGCCAAGACACAGCCCTGTCTAACCCCTCGAGTAGAGGGGATAGAATCAGTTAGGGCCCCATCGATAGCATATCTAACCCATAATGAGGAATTGGAGTAAAGCTGCATCATCAAAAATAGCAATCTCTTGTCTATTGTTGTTTTTCCTAGTTTGGACTAGTTCACCTAGCAAGCAGGCCAACCCTGTGCTGTTAGCTAAACTGTATCCATGGCTGTCAGGAGGATTCTGCCTATCAATAGCAATTTGCTGTGATAGCTACATGGTACCCTTGACTGTCCGTTGTTGGGGAATAAAGCAGGAGAGGGCCATTCTGCTTTCTTGGTCTGTTGATGAGGCATCTGGAGAGTGCTATAGGAAACAGGTTGCTAGACAAGATGGACGTTTGGTCTGGTTGTGCAGGACAGTTCTTATATTCACAAAGGGTATGAGTATAAATGTTTGTAGTCTTCCAAGCAATCCATTTATTAGAAGTGACTGTTATGGTTTTTTTATTTGAAGAAGCAGGATTTTGACAGTATTTGAATTGGTTGATGCTCCACATAATTTTCATTCCAGATTATTGGAGAGGAACTACCAGCATGTCCTGGCTATGCTGCTTGCCATCAATGAGATCAACCAGAATCCCCAGCTCTTGCCCAATATTACTCTAGGCTACAGCATCTATGAACACTGTTTCAGCACAAGGAAATCTTATGAGGCCACAATAGATCTGCTCTCTACTGGCCACTGGACGGTCCCCAACTTCAAGTGTGGACGGGAAGAAAAGCTGTTGGCTGTTATTCAAGGCGGAGACTTTGAAACTTTTTTTCAGATGGCATCCATGTTAGGCATTTACAAGGTCCCTCAGGTATGGATGGCAGTGGGTACCAGGCTGAGCAAACCTGAAACCCAAATCTGGGTGTTCCAATGGCAGTCCAGCACCTGAAAGGGCTTCATGAAGCCCTCCAGAGCATTCCCCAGCTTACAGTGAAGCCCGCTAAGTGTTTTCTTCATTCTCTCTTACATGGCACAAGGGAGAGAACTAAGAAAATACTCAGCTGACAACAAAACTGGCTGGGAAGGAGGCATCCCGGAGTGAGGGGCCAGCCAGGTGGCTCCCAGGGGCTTGGCAGCTGGGTTCTTTGAACCCATTGACCCAATTATAGCTTTGCCCCTGATTCCAACCCATTGGTTCAAGTCCGCTCCTACTTCTATGTGACAGTCCTTCAGATATTTGAAGTGACTTTCATATATCCTAGACTAGCAAATTACTTCCATCACTAAACATCCATTTCTTTCCTTGATTGCTCACTTACAGTTTTGTCAGTCATCTTCTGAATGACAAAATACCATTCCCTACTTCCTACTTCATAAATCCCAAGGAAGCCCCTCAGTACATGGGAATAGTAAAGTTGCTCCTGAATTTCAGATGGACGTGGGTTGGTCTCATTGCTCCGGATGATGATGCTGGTGATAGCTTCGTGAGAACTATGAAGATGGTTATCTCCAACAGTGGCAATTGCATAGCTTTCACGTACAAAATATGGAAAATATTTTCGACTAGGTTATCCATTTGGAAGAAGGAATTATCAAGCTTTGTTGCATGCCTAGCAGAGACAGATGCCAATGTGCTCATTTATTATGGGGATTCTGATTCTATGTTTCTGTTGCCTCACATGCTACTTGCAACTGAAGATGAGCTCAGTGGCCCTCTAGGAAAAGTGTGGGTAACAACAGCTCTATGGGGCTTCACTTTAAGTACATCTTTTGGATACTGGGATATCAGATCATTCCATGGTGCTTTGTCCTTCATTACACAAATGAAGAGGAGGATAAATTCCCAGGATCTTTTCTTTGTCCAAGATGAATATGACTTTGTTTGGTCAGAAACATTTGACTGCATCATTTCCAACCATGCTTGGTCAAAGAAGACCTGGAAAAGATGCACAGAGAGGGAAAATGTGGAGGGTCTGGATCCAGCTTGGCTTGAAAAGGGCATGTCTGCTGAAAGCCACGTCATTTATAATTCTGTCTATGTTGTAGCACATGCCTTCCACGCCTTGATCACATCCAAGGTGACTTCAGAAAAAGAGAGACCAAAGCTTCAGAATATACAGCCATGGCAGGTAAGATTGACTGAAATTACAGCTGAAATGGGAAATGATTTTCCCCTTGATGAGATGAAGTTCAATTTCCTTTCACTCAGATTCTATTAACTCAGCATGTGCTATGCTTGGCTCTGGGTGTAGTGGTTGCTTAATCTTACCTAAAATGACAGCCAGTAAGTTGAGAAGATCTGGGCTCACATTATTACTCAGCCACAGTGGGCACTGGGTGACCATTTGCTGGTCATATTGGCCATGGTTTCTCAGTTGGGAACATAAGCTGAGCCACTTTCCCCTCTTTACTTTAGCATCATGGTGCCATGAAGTGTAAATCCCCACTTGTTAAATCACCATTTTGTCACTCATGAAAGAGTTAAATATGGATTTGCTCTGGTTTGAATGTCAGCACATGAAACCACAGTTTGAAGGTTGTGTTGGACACTCCATATACGAATTTCAGTTCTTGCTGAAATTTGTGTTTGACCAATGGAGCTATGGTTTAAGAAGCCAGAACATCTGATGATGGATCAGGGAAGGAGGAAAAAAGAGGGACAAGGAGGGAGCACCTGAGCTCTGCTCACACAACCTATTGATAAATAACATATTAATATTGATTTTGTGAACTGGGCCTCTCTCTAATGTAGCACTCAGGTTATTGCAAAGATAAGAGCAGTGTGCACGCCACTCTGATCTCCCCTGAAGAAAAGTGGAATGATGATGGAATGAGTCAGTAATTCTGAGACAGTATGTCAAGGCATTGTAGGAGGGCATGAGACAACTATGCACCAAGAAACAAATTCACCCCCAAACTATCCACTCACAGAGATAGCGTCTGTTCTTACTGTATCTCTACATTATCTATGGCTTTGTTTCTTTCTTGCCATTCTAGCTGGTAATTCTAGCACATCTCGCATCAGATATAATTGCCTGGCTCATTCAATTACTCCTGATATGGAGATGTGACAGGATTACCCATCTGATGCATGAGTTATTGTTCTGGATTTCTAATCAGAAGGTGTACCTAGAACTGTGACTTACACAGAAACAGCAGATTCTCTCCCCTTAGGGTGTGTAATGTGGTATTTTCCTGAATCTCAGAATTTATTGTGTTGTCAACTGTTACTCATAGAACACCTATTTAATAAAATCCGTGGTGTTTTTCTTAAAAAATACTTTTAAGTTAGCTTAAAATTGCATTCCTGGAAGGAGACTGAAAACACCTCCCAATTGGCTGATGCAGTTATGACATCAGTTTCCTGTTCTGATTTGTGGTGGAGGAATTGTGCTTTTTCTTTGCTGTCATGTCAGCTAACAGGCCCTAAAGTTATTAAAGCAATAAACTACATGGGAGGTACTTGGTACCAACTTGGTACCAAGTAATGAGGAGGTTGCAGCTCTGATTTTGGCGGGATACTATGGGGAAAAGATTCCATCTGCCTTGAAATCCCTGCTCTTTAATCTTGGATGTATGGAGACAAGGCACTCTGCAGTCAACAGTAATTCAAGAAACACAGTTTTGTATTAATGGTGGAAAAAAGGGGAAAGCCCAAGAATAACTAACAGTGTTGTCAACACGTGTGCAGAGTGCCTTTCTTTCTTGGCAGTGGTGGTGGGTAGTGGGGCTGCTTGTATACCTACCTTAATTTAAGTGATGCTACAGATCTGCTTGATATCTCTGGAGCTGAAATATCATAACAACAGGATCCCCACCACCACCTAAAGTAAAAGGTACTGTACTACTCTCCACACACTTCTTAGCCAGCACCCTCCTGCTCTGCTCCTATCTTCATGTTCTTGGCCCTCCCTGCTCAGGGTATTTTCCCTTTAAGAACATGGGAGAAACTCAGGAAACACAGCTTCCTTGGTCTTTCGGTCTAATTCAGTAAACACCCCCTTGCCAAAATGCTGCCTGTAGCTTGCCTTCTGCTCTCCCCACACTCCTACCCCACCCCCAGGGTCACTAGAGATGGTGGCAGAGAAAGAGGTCCTCAGCCCCCCTCCAGTATCCCCTCCAAATCAGAGCTGCCACCATCTTGCACATCAAAGGCCTGCAGTATCAGAGAGAGTTCCCCTCAGTGCCCTGCCCCATATAACATATGTGGCTTGCCTACTGCTCATAAACCAAAGGCTGGCAGCATTGGAAAAAGAGAGAGTTGCCCACAACAGCAATATCCCCCACCCAAAATCAGAGCTGAAACCTCCTCATTGGTAACAGAGATGGGCTAACCCTCCACCTTCCCCCTCCCTCACACATATAGTTCCTACATTATATGGAAAAATGAGAGTGACGCAACTCAGATTGTCAACGATGACTTTTCTCTCTCTTGTTCTAGCTTCACCCCTTTCTGAGAAACACCCACCTAAACAGTAATAAGAATGGTGAGGTGCATTTTGATGAGCATGGGGAGCTGGAAGCAGACTATGATATCGTGAATTTAGTCACCTTTCCCAATGAATCAGCGGTAAGAGTGAAAGTTGGGGAGCTAAAGACCCAGGCTGGCTCAGACCCAGAACTGACCATCCACGAGAAGGCCATTGTGTGGCCCAGCGGAATTGGACAGGTGGACAATATATTTGTGTTATACAGGCTAATGGTTTACAATAGCTAATAATGTGAGCTGTGACTTGGAATAACCTCAGTTCATATCAAGTGTTAACACACTCAGCCTTAGTCCAGGGGTAAGCAACCTTAGCTCTCTGGCTGTTGCTAAACTACAGCTCCCAATTGTCCCCAGCTACAATTTATTGTGGCTGAGGCTGATGGGAGTTGTAGTTCAGCAACTGGAATGCCCAGGGTGCCAGCCCGCTGCCTTAATCAAACCACTGTCTTCTCAGGTTCAGTCCTTCATATGCAATAAGGGGATACGACTATTTATTTATGTTCTTACTGAGATCATTGCAATATAAATGATAAGCATTCTGATTTCTATCATGGCTAGTTTCCTGTTCTGTGTTCTTTGCATAAGTTACCCTCCCCACTTCTATGGGATTTCTGATGATGTTGTTTCCTCAACAAGAGTGCTTGTTTTTGAGAGTCCTTTGGTTAGTGGGCGGAGTGGGGGGTTGGGGAACAAGGCTTTTCACACAAGCGCACTAGCCATGGGCTGAAGCGATCCCGGCATTGCCTCCTTGGGTAGCCTAAAGCTTTTACCCAAGTCTGAGGTCATGAATGTGGTCGGGCTGAAGGCAGACCAAGTACACACAGTGCTGAGTGCCTAGAGCACCTACCTTGAGGGGAAATCTTGTAATGTACCGTGCTCCTTGTGTAGTGCATTTAGGGATATCTGGAGGCCAGGCATCCTCCAGATAGGTGCCTGGGAGGCCAGGCTTTCTCCAGATCAGTGCCCTTCTTCTTAGGCACCTGGCTTGAAAGGAAACCCCTCAATACACCACACTCCTCATGTGGTGCATTTAGGCATATCTGGAGGCCAGGATTCATTTTCCTGGCCTCCAGAGCTCTGCGCTGCTCAGAGTAGTGTGGATCATGTGGACACGCAAGCTGCACACCACACAGAACACTAACGATCATCTGGGAGGGGAGGTGGGTTCAACTCTGCTAAGGGAGGTTCTCCCCCACCATCCCCACCCCAGTAACAGTCATGTGAATGACCCTGATGTTTCTTCTGAACTCTCTCTATGAGAGGAAATATGGGTTTTTAATCTTTAATGGGAAAGCACCTATCCAGAAGGTGCTGTCAAATGTAGGTTGTCCTTTATTCCTACCCATCTCCATGGTTTCATGCCATCTTTTTGCAAAAACAAAGAGCAAACTCCATAAAAACCATCTAGTTTCTTGATGCAGCTTTTGAATTCCTGTGGGAGGATTTTTCAGGATAGAAGATTTTTATAAATTAATAAATACATGGGGGCAGTCCATAAGAACTTATGTTCTTATGGACTGCCCCCATGTATTTATTAATTTATAAAAATCTTGCTAGATCAAAACCCTGCTGGATCAGGCCCAAGACCCATCTAGTCCAGCATTCTGTTTCACACAGTGGCCCACCAGATGCCACTGGGAAGCCCACAGGCAAGAGTTGATGGCATGCCCTCTCTCCTGCTATTACTCCCCTGCAACTGGTACTCAGAGGCATCCTGCCTTTGAGGCTGGAGGTGGCCTATAGCCTTCCAACTAGTAGCCGTTGATAGACCTCTGCTCCATGAAGTTATTTAAACTCCTCTTAAAGGCATTCAGGTTGTTGACTGTCACCACATCTTGTGGCAGAGAACTCCACAAGTTAATTATGCATTGTGTGAAAAAGTACTTCCATTTGTTGGACCTAAATTTCTTAGCAATCAATTTCTTGGGATGAGCCCTGGTTCTAGTGTTATGTGAGAGGGAGAAACGTTTATTTCTATCCACTTTCTCCACACCATGCATTATTTTATAGTACATAAAAGTAACATTCAAACTGCATATGAGGGGGCAGTGTAGCAAATCACCCCCTTGTAATCAGAAGAAAGAGAATGGCATTCTGGGAGCAAAATCAGATTGTGTGCACTCATGTCCCTTCTCACGTGGTGGGGTTGGTTGTAAGAATCATCTGGACCTGCTCTAAGACAGAAAAGATGAGCTTTTAATCATTTACGAAGCTGAAGCTATATTCATTTGCATGAGCAATGCACAAACACCCTTAACACCATTGGTTTTCTTGATGACCTTTAGGTACGGCCCCATTCTATATGTACACCAGCCTGCCAACCTGGATATCGCAAGATGATTCCGGAAGGAAAGCAAATTTGTTGCTATGAGTGTGTTCAGTGCATGGAAAGTACAATTTCTACCCAAGCAGGTAGGTGGCTCTGATGGATTGCTCCTTCTCCCTGCTGTTTTAGTGGGAATGGGGGTAATTTGCATTGGGCCAATGAACAAACAATAACGGGTGTTCAGTATCAACTCTCATGGTAGTTCACAAGAGGTGGGTATAAAGTCCTGGCCACACATAAAGTCTGAAGCAAGTTCAGACTTTAGCTGGCCATCCTTTCCCTTAATGAGGGAACTTTTTCCTTTGCTCCGATTGGCCTTTGAGTGAGGGGTGGGGTTTCACCCCCATCAGGCCTACCCTGCCCAAGGTGGGCTAGGCTACTACCTCTGCTGATCTGTGAGGGGCACAGGGAACCCGTGATGCAGCTTCATTATTCCAGCATGGACCTAATGTTTTATCCAGCCCGTGATAAGAGGTTGTTTTGAAGAAAAAAATGTTGGAAGCAACTATGTTATTTGCAGAACTCCTAAATTATCTAGAACAACTACCGGAAGGAAGGAAGCCCACTCTGGGCCACCGTGGTGCACCCCCACATCGAGCTATAAGGCTGCTGAAATCCCTATTATTCCCTATGGGGAAAAGCTTAAA
Source organism: Hemicordylus capensis (assembly GCF_027244095.1). Classification (NCBI taxonomy): domain Eukaryota; kingdom Metazoa; phylum Chordata; class Lepidosauria; order Squamata; family Cordylidae; genus Hemicordylus; species Hemicordylus capensis. Next base: position 259,414,158 of record NC_069658.1, on the reverse strand, counting down.
GAAGCACCAACTTCAAACATTCTTTAGAAATCACCCCTTTACCCAATTTCTTTGAAATTTGAGTGGTTGCTTCCACCCATTGGGCACTATCACCCACACCACTCTTTTGTCCCCAGAACCCCTCCCCCCAAATTAATTCAGATTTGGAAAATTTGGGTACAAATTGAATCTGGGGTAATTGGTGGGGGGCAGATTTGGCCCCAAAACAAATTGGGGATGATTCAATTTGGGGACAAAACCAATCAAAAACATCGATTCCTACACATCCCTAGTTATCATACAATTTATAATTTTGAAACTGCTTCAAGGCTTAGTGGGCTGGGGAGCTCATATCCTTGTGCTTAATTGATTTTAGGCTCAGGTTGGCTCATCCAGTGGGCATCCACTCCTCAGTCTCTATCAAGTTTTAGAAAACAAGTGAAATCTTGGCTTTTCACACAGGCTTTTATGAGTGTCATTTTTGTTGACGCTGCTCTGTATTTCATGGTCCTATTGTGTATGTTTTTTCTAAATTTTTAATTAGATTTGTTTTATTATATCCCAATTTGATATTTATATTGTGCAACTGTTTTATAGTCTTATATTGTTTTGAAGGTTTTCTAAACTCCCTTGAGAGTGTTTTAATGAAAGGTGGTATAAAAACCTAACCATAAACAAACAAACAAACAAACAAACAAACAAACAAACAAACAAATCTGCACTTGGGATCAACTAGGCATGACCTTCTAGCTGCCTGGACTCCACCTGACACTTCTGTTAACAGTCTGATAAATAAATTTGAGCCAGACACTGGTCTGTGACCCCTCATCATTGAACTCAATGAAAACAGCCGGGAGTAAAGAATGAATGAGACATCTTTGTCACAACAGATTAAAGATTAAATTCTTGTGAATATGTTTTGTGTCCATAATTTGCAAATGGAATACTTCCAGGAGTGGCCCCAAGCAGCAGAGGCAGGTGCAGGCACTGCTGGGAGGGGTGGGAAGAGGCACCTTTAACTATAAATTAGTAGGTGCTTAACTCTCCCCCCACCGCACTAGGGATGTGTGAACAGTTCGATGGGGGTCCGGTTCTACGTCGAACTGGTTCAGTTAGACGGTTCCAGGGTTGAACCGAACCCCCCCTGCATCTGCTTAACTCTCCCCCTCACCGCACCTGGAAGCTGTTCAGAGCTCCAGCGCACCCAGCACCCACTGAGGTGGAGGATCATCTCCACCACTCAGCTGATGGAAGCCATTTGCATGGCCAGCACTGGCCACCCCTGCCCCCAAGGAAACTCAAGTTATAGCCTGTTCCTCTCAATGCCTTCAAAAGGCCATAAGTGCGCCACCACTTTCAGAAGTCACCCATGCAGGTTACTCAATACCATGTTCTGACTTTAGAACTCAAGGGATTTTATTCATATTTTTCTGAAGTATTCATAATTTATGTTTGCCGGTTGACATCCTAATGCTGCACATGTGCTAGTGAAATGTGTTCATACAGTGGGGATTATCTACTAACGCAGCTTTGGCGGTTGTGCAAAGGGGATGATATTTGATACTTCCCTTTCCCCTGGAAGTTCTCTGTGTCCCTCAAAAATGTTTCCCTGATGGTTTTGCAATCCTCAGGGTCTTATTTCTAGGTGGTGCTGGGCACTTCTGAGGGAAGGGGAAATCAGAGGAAAATGCCCCCCTCCCACATAAGTGCCAGTGCTATGATAGTATGGCAGCTTTCCGTAGCAGAGGGATTTCTTCCCACTGAGCACACACAGGCTGTCATTTGCAGTCATGACGTGTAGAAGGCCTCCTTGGTCATAGTGCCTCTTGAACATATTCCGACATGCTTTTGTCATGCTCCACTGCAGCAACACTACAGGTCCAAATACTGCACTTGCGCAGGGGGCCTTTCTTCTACTGCTATTCACCCTTGACTTCCACAGTAAAGCACACCATAGAAGTGAGCCATCAGGAGATTTTGCTGAAGAGTTTGTTTTTGTTGGTCCATCGGTCCATCCCTTATTTAGACATGGTAGAACAATATCTCTTGACCTTACCTGACATAACAAAAATCCATTATATGATAACAGGGCCCAAGTAACCCAGAGACCAGGGGCGTGCAATGTGTGGATCTCCAGATGTTGCTGAACTACAACCCCCATCATCCTAAGCTATAATAAATTGTTGCTGAGAGTGATGGGAGTTGCAGTTCAGCAACTTCTGAAGAGCCGCACATTGCCTAGCCTGTCATAGATGGGGAAAAAACTGGAGCCGTAGTCCAGGGATGCACAACTCAAATGCCTCAGTGGGCCGAAACCAACAATGACTTGATGTGCAGAGGCCAAGGTCAATTCTCAGCACATTATTGCATTAAAATTGATTATTAAAAATATTAATGAGAGCAATTATTAGTTACTTGTGGACCTCATCCCCTAGTCAAGAGACACAGCATTTTAACCAAGGATAGTGTCCATAAAATAGGCTCTGCCCTGCTCAGCCATTGGGGCACCTGAATGCATGCCAACCCAAACAAATGCCAAAGCCTCTCCTTAAATCATTGTTGCTTGCAAGTGCGATCCTAGGTATGTTTACTTGGGAGTAAATCTTACTGGGTACAGCATAGGATGTATTCCTGAATAAATATGCATAGGATGGTGTTGTAAAGCAGTTTCCTAAGAGGGCAGAGGATGGCCTCCCTCAGAGAAGAGGGAGCTGACAGAAAGAATGACCCCCTGCCTTTCTGTGGAGTGCTCTGCCTGTGCCTGCCTGCTTCCTGCCGCTGTTCCAGCCCACTCCATCCATTGGAACTGCTGAAACAGCAACAGCAGCAACTGGTTCACTTGCTCAACAGTCCTTCAATGTCATGTGGTCTCAAGTGCCCAACTGCATTGGGTCACTGCTACTCATCAGTGGGACAAACCAAGGGCTCTTCATGGCTCCTGCTGTTGCTACAGGATATTCTTACCTGGGGGTGAGCCAAAATGTCCCTGTGGGCCACAACCAGGGCCCAGGTCTTGTGTTGTGTAGATCTGCTTTACAGCCTCATATTATTGGCTAATCTATTCTGGATATTTAGACTCTTCATTCCTGTCCCGCTAACTTAGCTACCATTACAGTGGCTCCTGGTAGCCTCCCACAATTCTGTATTTTAATATGTTAGTTAGGAATGCAATAAAAAGTAAACAATTATGAATGTAATGTATAAGAGGGGGGAAGTGCAACATTTCAGTAGCAAACGTAATGTATAAGAAGGAAAATTCTTGGATTCTGAAATGCTTCAATCATGCTCGATTCTTTCAGATGCAGATCATTGTGACGAGTGTCCTGAAGATCAATACGCAAACAAGGATGGAGATCAATGTGTCCCAAAGATTATAGCCTTTCTCTCCTATGAAGAACCATTCGGCATCACTTTAGCTTTCTTTGCCCTATTCTTGTCCCTAAGCACAGTTTTTATCTTGGGAATCTTCATTAAATATTCCCAGACTCCACTAGTCAAAGCCAACAACAAGGATCTCACCTACATCCTCCTCATCTCCCTCCTGCTCTCCTTCCTGTCCTCCTTTCTCTTCATTGGTCAGCCCCACAAGGTGACCTGCCTTCTCCGTCAAAGTGTCTTCAGCATCATCTACTCAGTTGCCGTCTCTTCTGTGCTGGCCAAAACTATCACTGTGGTTCTGGCATTCATGGCCACAAAGCCAGGGAACGGGATGAGGAAATGGATGGGGAAGAAGTTCGCAAATGCCACTGTCTTTTTCAGTTCTACCATTCAGTTTGTCATCTGTGTTGTCTGGATAGGAATCACTCCTCCCTTCCCAGAACTTGACATGCATTCCCAGATGGGACAGGCCATACTGCAGTGCAACGAAGGATCTGTCACCATGTTCTACTGTGCCCTTGGCTACATGGGCTTTTTGGCTGCCATCTCTTTCACTGTCGCTTTCCTCGCCAGGAAGCTGCCTGGGGGTTTTAATGAAGCCAAGCATATCACCTTCAGCATGCTGGTCTTCTGCAGTGTTTGGGGGTCCTTTGTGCCGACTTATCTCAGCAGCAAAGGGAAATACATGGTGGCTGTGCAGATCTTCTCAGTTTTAGTCTCCAGTGCCGGGTTACTGGGATGTATCTTCCTTCCCAAATGTTACATCATTGTACTGAGGCCTCATCTGAATACCAAAGAGCAGCTAATAATGAAAAGGAAGATGTAACAAAAAGGAAAGGAACCAATTAGTACAAATCTATTTTTCTATAATGTGATATTATATGCATAGTATACTTGTAATAATAACAATTTCACTGCCATAGATAACTTCTTCAATTATTGTTATCATTCTTCCCTTAACTATTTAAAGCCATAAAGGAAACCTATTGTGAATTCCAAATTCATGTTAATAAAACATTCAAATACTATTTCCTGGTCAATATCTCTGTGATCAATTTACTTAGCAATAAGGCCTGTTGAAAGAAGCTGGGTTTAGCTTGTTTGTGCCTAAAAGCCTGTTGGCTTTTCATTGGTCTATTTACTATGGGGTTGTACTTGTTCTTAACCGATTCTGACCTCAATGGCTACTGTCTTGAGTTACCTCTCAGGAAGCCACGGAATGATTCTATAGGAGTATTGAACTCATTTGGTCTGATAAATTCTTGCAGGGAAAGCAGGCAGCCAGAAAAGAAGAGGGTTCACATGACCAATTATTAACAACATACTCTAATTGTCCCTGTTTTCTGAGACCTACTTCAAGTATCTTTGCCTTTGTGAAATTTGGGAGGTGCTCTTTCAGAATTATTATGGTTGTTACATAATAATCTAGCACCGTCTTTATCCAAAGAGCTCAGAGCAGTGCATGGAGTCCCTCAACTCCCTATTCCCCCTCATAACTGTAGCCACATTCACATATCATGCAGAACCATAGGTTCAATGGATCAATGGTTCTTCTCCCCACCCCACCCCACCCGACTCTCCTGTCTGCATTCAGAAGACAGGGAGAGCATCCTCTCTGTAGTCAGAGAGACTGCAGAGAGCAGAGGAAACTGGCTGTGCAGGCTTCCATCTTGCTGCTTAGAGTGAAAACTGCCGTTATTTCTACTGGCCAATACTCCTACTATTTCTACTGGCCAATACTATCTTACAAATTGCTGGTGTTTAATGAAATGGACCTGTGCTGTGGATGTATTCCAGACTAAAGCAGCAGCAGCAACATTCATGGGGATGATAGGTTTGACACCCTCCCTTTTCCCCTGGAAATTCACTGTGTCAAATACCCCTGAGGGTTGCGCGTGTTGAGGGGTGCGAGATGAAACATTAAAATCGTCACACAGCAGAGTATGCTCTAATGGTAACAACGTTTAGCCAAAGAGATCAACTGGAGAAAGTAGGCTGAGTTCAAAAAACAAATATTTCTTAATAAGATCTTCTTAATAAGAAATTTAAAAATCACGTAGAGAAAGACATTACTTACCCATCAAACTTACCCAAACAGGCACTAGCTTTCAACAACAGAATCTAATTGTCTCTTAACTTCCTTAAGACTAATTAATTTAAGTCCTCGTGCCTCTAATGGTCAAAAGAGGCTACTGCAGCGGAAAGAAGAGGAGAGCTGGTCTTTTTGTAGCAAGCATGACTTGTCCCCTTAGCTATGCAGGGTCTGCCCTGGTTGCATATGAAAGGGAGACTAGAAGTGTGAGCACAGTAAGATATTCCACTCAGGCGATGGAGCTGCTCTGGGAAGAGCAGAAGGTTTCAAGTTCCCTCCCTGGCTTCTCCAAGATAGGGCTGAGGGAGATTCCTGCCTGCAACCTTGGAGAAGCCACTGCCAGTCTGTGAAGACAATACTGAGCTAGATAGAGCAATGGTCTGATATGGCAGCTTCCTATGTTCCTATGTTCCAGGGCTAAGAGTAGCCTCTTGGATGGATTTCAGATGGGTATCAGGTAGATATCGGATAGTGGTGCTTGGTGACAGTTGCTCTTCAAAACAGGAGCTGTTATATGGAGTCTCTCAGGGCTCTATTTTGTTACCAATGCTTTTTAACATCTACATGAAAACTCTGGGTGAGTTCCTCAGGGGATTTGAGGTGGGGTAGGTGTTGTCAATATGTGGATGACCCCCAGATAGGTTTGACCAGATCAGGTGTTGTACGTGGGGCTGCCTTTGTATGTCATTTGGAAACTTCAGTTAGTTCAAAATGCAGCAGCCAGATCTCCAGGGTTGCTTGGAGGGACCATATTATGCCTGTTTTTAAAAAGGTGCACTGTCTGCCAGTATGTTTCTGGGCAAAATACAATATGTTGGCAATTACCTTTAAATCCCAAATGGCTCAGGACCAAGTTACCTGGGAGAGCGCCTTCTTCAGTATGATTCCCAATGCACTTTAAGGTCATCCGAAGAGATCTGTCTCCAGCCGCTGCCAGCTCACCTGGCAGCATCTCAGGACAGGACCTTCTCTGTAGCAGCCCTGGATTAACCATAAAGCAAAACAGGCATGTGCTAAGGGCATCAAGGGAAGGGGGGCACCACAGAGTTTCCCCCCTAGATATCATGCCCTTAACTCTTTCACTGAACATAAGAACATAAAAACAGCCCTGCTCGATCAGGCGCAAGGTCCATCTAGTCCAGCATCCTGTTTCATACAGTGGCCCACCAGATGCCTCTGGAAGCCACAGGCAGGAGTTGAGGGCATGCCTTCTCTCTTGCTGTTACCCCCTGCAATTGGAACTCAGAGGCATCCTGCCTTTGAGGCTGGAGGTGGCCTGTAGCCCTCCTCCAGCCTAGTAGTAACCAATGTAGTTAGCTAGTAGCCAATGATAGACTAGTAGCCAATGATAGACTTCTCCTCCATGAAGTTATCCAAATCCCTCTTAAAACCATCCAGATTTTTGGCTGTCACCACATCTTGTGGCAGAGAATTCCACAAGTTGATTATGTGTTGTGTGAAAAAGTACTTCCGTTTGTTGGTCCTAGATTTCCTGGCAATCAATTTCATGGGATGACCCCTGCGTCTAGTGTTATGTGAGAGGGAAAAGAATTTATCTCTATCTCCTTTGTCCACTCCATGCATGATTTTATAGACCTCTATCATGTCTCCCTGCAGTTGTCTTTTTTCGAAACTAAATAGCCCCAGGTGTTGTAGCCCTGCCTCATAAGGCCTCTGATCATCTTGGTTGCCCATTTCTGCACCTTTTCCAGTTCTAAAATTTCATTTTTTTAGATGTGGTGACCAGAACTGTATGCAGTACTCCAGGTGTGGCCGCACCATCGTTTTGTATAAGGGCATTATAATATTCGCAGTTTTATTTTCAGTCCCTTTCCTAATGATCCCTAGCATGGAATTGGCCTTTTTCACAGCTGCCACACACTGAGTCGACACTTTCAACGAGCTGTCCACCATGACCCCAGTATGCCTCTCCTGGTCAGTCACCAACAGCTCAGATCCCATTAGTGCAGGGTTTCTCAGCGTGTGGGTCCCCAGATGTAATTGGACTTCAACTCCCATAATTCCCAACCAAAGGCCACTGGGGCTGGGGATTATGGGAGTTGAAGTCCAATAACATCTGGGGACCCACATGTTGAGAAACCCTGCATTAGTGTATACTTGAAGTTGGGGTTTTTTTGTCCCAATATGCATCACTCTACACTTGCCAACATTGAACCACATTTGCCATTTTGTTGCCCACTCCCCCAGTTTGGAGAGATCCTTTTGGAGCTCCTCACAATCCGTTTTGGATTTCACTACCCGGAAGAGTTTGGTATCATCTGCAAATTTGGCCACCACGCTGTTTACCCCTACTTCTAGATCATTTATGAATAAATTAAAAAGCACCGGTCCCAGTACAGATCCCTGGGGGACCCCACTTCTTACTTCCCTCCATTGTGAAAACTCTCCATTTATACCTACCCTCTGTTTCCTGTCTTTCAACCAGTTAGCAATCCACACATGGACTTGTCCCCTTATCCCATGACTGTTAAGTTTTCTCAGGAGTCTTTGATGAGGAACTTTGTCGAAAGCTTTTTGGAAGTCCAGGTATACTATGTCAACTGAATCACCTTGATCCACACACTTGTTGACACTCTCAAAGAACTCCAAAAGGTTTGTGAGGTAAGATTTTCCATTGCAGAAGTCATGCTGGTTCACTCCCAGCAGGGCCTGTTCTTATACGTGCTTTACAATTTTTTCCTTGAGGATACTTTCCATCAATTTGCCTGGAATGGACGTTAAGCTAACCAGCCTGTAATTTCCCAGATCACTCCTGGATCCCTTTCTGAAAATTGGTGTTACATTTTCTACCTTCCAGTCCTCCGGTACAGAGCCTGATTGCAGGGATAAGTTATATATTTTGGCAAGGAGGTTGGCAATTTCACATTTGAGTTCTTTGAGGAATCTTGGATGGATGGCATGTGGCCCTGGCGATTTGTTAGTTTTAAGTTTTTCCAGACAGTTTAGAATATCATCTCTTGTCACTTCTATCTGTCTCAGTTCTTTAGCCTCCATCCCTGAAAAGGCTGGTTCAGGAACAGGTATATGCTCTGTGTCCTCTGCCATGAAGATGGACACAAAGAACTCATTGAGCTTCTCTGAAACCTCCATATCCTCCTTAATAATCACTTTCACTTGCTCATTGTCTAATGGTCCAACGGCCTCCCTGGCAGGTTTCCTGCTTCTGATGTATTTAAAGAAGTTTTTATCATTCCCCTTGATACTTTTAACTAAATGTTCTTCAAACTCTCTTTTCACCTCCCTTATTGTCACCTTGCATTTCTTTTGCCACCTTGCATTTCACTGTGACACTAAACTTTAATTGATTTTTTGTAATTGTTTTTATCTGCTGTGTTGGACTTTACTCTGCATCGTTTAAAAAAAGTGCTTTCCTTGGCTTGGTGAGCGACTAAATATTCGAGAAACTACTAAACTATGTATCTGAAGTAAAAAGTTCTTGATTTGTGAAAGATTACTGTAAAGAGCAATACAAAATACTGATAAAATTTCACGTAAAAGATGGTCGTATGTTATGATGTCTGACGTTGAAGAAGAAATATTTTTCTCAATCATTCCTTCTGTTGCGGCTATTAATAAGAAATCTTAGGCAGTAGAACTGTTTTGTTTTACCTTCAAAAATCTAGAAGAAAACTTTTTGAAATTTAAATAAATATTAAGGTATAAGTAAATAATTTGCTTGAGTCTTAATGTCTTGTCAGTTAAGCAATGGAGGGGCCGAGGTGGGGGCACCATTGCTGTTCTGTGCTTAGGGCATCAGTTGCCCTTAATCCGGGCCTGAGCTGCTCCTGGCCTCTGGAATGTGTTCCCTATTAGGGAAGTGCATGAATCGCAAATTGAAGGAAAGAAGAGGAGGTTGCTGAAAACCCTCTCTGCCTCTCATCTCCTCAAACAACGATTCACAGCATTCCCCAGCACCTTTAAAATGGAGGAGAGCAGGTCCATACCTGCTCCTCCACCACTCACCACCACTTCCTGTTTCAGCAGTGCTCCCCCAACCAGCTATCACAGCAAGCTGGTGTTGCTTCCCCCAGGTGTCAGTCTTGCATGGTAGTGACATGCACATGTCCTCTATACATGTGAGGAAGCCATTTGCCTGGTCAGCAACCATGCTGACCAGGCAAATGGCCACCGTACATGTGTGGTGGCCATGTGCATGCTGCTATCACATGAGGGCAGCTGGTGGAAGTGCTGCCAGTGCGTGATGATAGCTGGAGGAACCACCGCTGAAACAGGAAGTGGCAGCGAGGGGCAGAGGAGCAGGTATGGACCCAACCTCCTCACTTTTAAATGTGCTGAAGATGTGCTGCAAATCACTGTTTGAGGAGATGAGAGTCAGGGAGGTGAGAAGGTTTTCAGCAACCTCCTCTTCTCTCCTTCAATTTGCAAACTTTGTGAGGAGAAGAGGGCAGCCTTGCTCTTTGCAAAGGCTGTGAGGGCACAATTGATCCTGAAGATTGACTTCAATGGCAGTCTATGGAGTGTGACAGAGGGAGGCAAGTGAAGCAATGGGAGGACATCGAACCACCTGCTGGTACTCCCAAAATTCACCTCTTGAGGTGACTGCTTCACTGCACCTCTAAAATGGCCATCTCTGAATTATAGTCTTCAATTTCAGTGTGACTTTCAGTGAGAAATTGGTGAATCAAGGAAGCATTATTTATAGAGATATTGAGACCTGACATTATGCTCGGGAGGAGCTGGCTGATGCCATGAAGTTTATTAGCCTCTGAGAAAAATCAGGTGTTCCCCCTTCTGTCTCCCCCTTCCCACTCATTATCTCTCTACCAGTCAGGGAACTGTGTGTTGCCACGTCCAAGGAATTTAACAGCTGGGGAACTGGGGTTTGCATCTGTGCGCATTTGTTTTTACTTAACTGAGGATGGTGTGTCACACCAAAATGTCTTATGGTTTTATGTTTACCAACTTTTAGCTTTTCTTTGTTTGTGCAATAAAAGGTCTTTTTGTTGATAGTTTGGAGTTAATACACGCATTGCATGGCCAACATATTGATGTATTGTCTTCATCTAAAAACCAGAACTGAAGCAGGACCAAATGCTGCTTCCCAGTCTCCCCCATACACTCATCTGGCCTCTTGTTGGTGCAGCAGTGGTGGTCATCAGCATACATGCTGTGCCCAGGGTTATGGCGAAACATCTCAGAAAATTCTCCAGTGTTTCCCTTTGGAGTGCCCTGTCATTCTTTCTGACATTTATTTTCCCCTTGGGAGGAACTCTGAAATTCCTCTTCTAATTTTGGTTTCTCTTTGAAGAAACCTTCAAATTCTCTTTCAGATTTTGCTTTGGAGAAATTTCAGTTCCAACCTTAATTGCACCCAGCAGGCAGCATGAATGTCTTCATCTCTTCCTCCTCCTTGCTCACTCGATTCTGTAAAGAGGTGGAGGAAGAGGAAGCCGGGGGTGGGGGGGCAGGAGAGAGTGTTGGGCTAGAGCTACCTCCTTTTTTCAGAGCAAGGTAGCAGTGCACATGGAAGCCATTCTCCTGCCTCTTCTGAGAATTGTTATTTAGTCTGCATTAGTTTACATACCCCTTTCCCTACACTGCCCTATTGCACAAAATGACTTAGCTCAATTGGACTATTGCAAACATGTTATCTCCTGTAGTGCACCTGAGTATGCAGATGCAAAGATAATATGGAATGTTGAGGAAGTGGTTATTTCCCTCATAATTATCAAAATCATAGTGATTGATTTTTGCTCCTACCAAAGCCCCATGGAGTTTCTGGAGGTCACTTTGGATATCCATAAGAAAAACACTGCAACACGGTACTCTTGAGAATGTTTTACGTCAGATTTGGAAAGAGGACTCTATAAATATATCTAGAGCTACTAAAGCACAGGGTAGGGAATTATGACAGGCTGGGGTGAGGCTGATGTTTGATTGTATCCCAGTTAACACTGTCTCTCTGTCCAGGGTGGGGCACTTCATTTGTAAAGTTGGGCAGGAGGATGGGCCTTACAAAAAAGCTGAACATTTCTTAGTTGATTTCTCTGCTGTTTGTAACAGAGCCTCTTGAAAGAGGGTGGCAGTTAACTTGCTGGTGCTTAAAATGACCCTGCTGATATTGTTGGTTCATTTGGCCTTCATCTGGCCTTTGAGTGAAAGTAAAGTTGACTTGGATATGCAAATGTATCCAAATAATTACCACCAGCCAGGGGATTACCTCATTGCAGGAGCGGTACCTTTGAGGACAGCTGTATATCCAACACATGAATTACAATCTGATCCCATCGATGACTTCCTCCCGTGAGTGATCTTTGCTATTGGATATTAATAGTTCTCAGCCATTTTTCTCTTATATATATTTGTATTCATATCTCTTCTCTTATATGTAATTATCTTCATATCTATTTGTATTCATAACTGGCCCTATCCACCCGCAGCACAGTACCTCCAGTGACTGTTGTTGGTGTGCATCTTATATTTCTTTTTAGATTGTGAGCCCTTTGGGGACAGGGATCCATCTTATTTATTTATTATTTCTCTGTGTAAACCGCCCTGAGCCATTTTTGGAAGGTTGGTATAGAAATCAAATTAATAATAATAATAATAATAATAATAATAAAAAATATTAATAAATAAATATCTCAATGACTACTGTCTACATTTTGAATTCTCTCTCAAAAGGCAATAGAATGATTCTGTAAAATGTTTGAGCGCTTTTGTTCTGGAAAAGGCTTTGCCACGTGACAGAGATAACAGAGGGTTTGCTTGATCAGCTGTTTGTGACAGAAATTTGAACAATCCTTTAAATCCCAGTGTTGATACTCTCATTTAGTATATTACTGTCCCTCCTTTGCCTTTGGGGAAGTTTTCAGGATGCTCTTCCAAATTTATTTGCTATATTTCCATCCCACCCTTCTTCCAAGCAGCTCAGGGCTACTCAGTGTCCATGGATCTCTTGGTCCCATTTTATCCTCACAACTACCCTGTGAAGTAATAAGGCTGAGCAAAAGTGACTAGCTGAAACTTCTCATTATAGCTGAATGAGGATATGGACCCATTTTGTCCAACTCTAAGCACTACAGCACTTTTGACCACTACAGCACATCAGCTCTTTTAGTGCTGAGCTTAGTACCGGTATGAGTTCATCCATTTGCCATTCTTCAGGATTTGTAAAAACCCTCCTCTCTATATCTAGAAGTTCTCTGTCAGAATATGGACCAGATGCACTTTATTTCTCATGCACATGAGCACTAATGCTGAAATCTTATGCTCACTTTATTGGGTACTAGTTCCATTGAGTACACTGGCACATACATCCAAGTAAACATACATCCAAATGGATTGCATAACATCACATAGACACCTGTCAATTGCACACTTTGCAGCTGGTGCAGTTCATATTGAACTGCTGATAACCCAGCAAAAGCCAATTACATGTTTTGGGTCTATGATTGAGCAAAGAACCTATTCTCTCTGCTTTTTAATACATGAAGGGCAAGCTATAGTCTACTAAATGAATACAGAACATAAAATGGAGAGAAGTAACCGTATTAAATAAAGGAGCTGGAATACTGTGTGCTGTATCACTCCATCTCAACAAGGAAACTGTAGAACTAGAAAAGGCACAGAAAAGGGCTACCAAATTATAGGGTGTATGAGCATATGATCTGTGCAGAAAGGGCAAAGCATTATGGGGTGTGTGTTTTTTAGTTTAGAAAACCAATGATTAAGGGGAGGCATGATTGTGTTCAGTAAAATTATGCATAGTGTGGAGAACATTAGTTTACTTTGGACTACTAGAAACTGTGGTCATCCAATGCAAATTACAGGCCCTACATTTAGTACACAGAAGAGGAAATATCTTTTCACACATTTGTACCTTTCTGCATATCTGTAGAGAAATAAATATGCTGTATTCCATTAATAATCCTTTAATTATCCAGATTGTGTTTGTGTGGTACCAGTGTTCCCTTCAACAGGGATTCCCAGATGTTGTAGACTACAACTCCCAACATCCCCAGCTGCAATATCCTTAGACTGGGGATTATGGGAGTTGTAGTCAACAACAATTGGGAATCTCTGTTAGAGGGAACACTGTGTGGTACCCTATTTCTCCCTCTTTAATTCCATGTTGGTTTTATTTCCATTTGAAGATTCAGGGGTATATACCATAGATTTAAATTATTAGAGTATATCAGGAGTAGTATTAATGCAGATCTGGTCAGAAAGTCCAAAAATAAGGAGGAGGGGGAGATGCTGCACTTGCCTGTAGCATCCCAAGAGTGTGTTGGCAAACCCTGCCATGGCACTAATGCACCAAGAAACCTAACACTGCCATACTCTCCCTGATTATGGCACATACCTGAAGAGACAAATGCTGTAAGTATGATGGTGGTTGCTTCCATGAGCAGAAGGCCAGGAGCTCAGCCTTCTGGTCATGGTAGCATCCACCTTCATGCTTACAGAATTTGAATCTTCAGACAAATACCATAAGCAGGAAGATCATGGTGGTGGGACTTCTTGGTGGCCAGTGCCATGGAAGGGCTTGCCGGTGCACTCTTGGGATGCTGTACACAAATACAGGCTGGCACTTCAAACAAACACCATAAGCAGGAAGAGTGCAGGGAAAGTGATGCTTTTGGGCACATTAGTCCCAAGTTTGGATTTCTGGGTGTACTCTTGGAACACTGTACATGAATTGAACATACATGATCTGAAGAGACTTTAAGAATGTACACTGCATATTAAAACTATTTTATGCATGATTTCTGAAAATAGTACTAATTAGAGGTGTGCACGGAATGGGTTTTGTGTTCCATTCAGAGCTCGAATGGAACACAAAATGCCCTGAATATTCCAACCTGGCGATTCATAGAGGATTCTGCCTACCAATAGCAATATCAAATTTTATGACTGTTTTTAAATTGTTGCATTGTTTTAAGTTTTATATATTTTAATTGTTTTTATGTTAACCAGAGACAAAAGTTTGGGCAGTATAGAAGTTTAATAAATAAAATAAAATAAAATAAAATAAAATAAATAATATCAATAGCACCAAATGACATGGTGTTTTTATGGACCAAGCTATTTCTTTTTGGGATGTTCCAAATGTTCTGGCTTAAAAAAAAAATTAAGATAGTGAGGGCAGCACTGGAGGGCGGTGAGAGATACCTTTAACATTAAATTATGTAGTTTCCAGGCTACATAACCACCCTGGGTCATTTTGGAAGGGCGGTATAAAAATCAAATAAATAAATAAAAGTTCTTACCAGCAGTACTGGTGCCAGTACTGCAAGCCGCCACTGCAACACACTGGCTGCCATCCCACACAGCAGCAGTAGCACATCTCTGTCATGTATACCCATAATAGAACAAAATGTTTAGGCAATTAAATCAATGGCTGACATGCCGCACAGTCTACTGTGGGTATTTGTGCACCTCCCACACTTCTGCAGGCATCTAAAACAACACTGGCACCGCTGCTCAAGAACATTCTTGTGATGATGTGTAAAATTGTGCAGTCACTAAAAGAAAATAGTTCCAATGTTGTAATGTTGTATCGGTCACTGAAATGAATAAAATAATGGAAACCCACCTGAACAATGCGGCAGGTGGAGGAGAGGTAGGCAAGACTAATGTCTGACCCAGATTACAATACACTTCTAATTAAATATCACATTTACCTCCTCTCCCTGTAGGTATTTTATAAAGGCCATGTCCCCATGATAAGCATTATCTTAGTTAAATAGTTAATTATGATTGGCGATTCATGGAGGATTCTGCCTGTCAATAGCAATTTGCTGTGATAGCTACATGGTACCCTTGACTGTCTGTTGTTGGGGAATAAAGCAGGAGAGGGCCATTCTGCTTTCTTGGTCTGTTGATGAGGCATCTGGAGAGTGCTATAGGAAACAGGCTGCTAGACAAGATGGACGTTTGGTCTGGTTGTGCAGGATAGTTCTTCTATTCTTAAGGGATATGAATATAAATGTTTGTAGGTCCGTCTTCCAAGCTATCAGCCAATTAGATGCTTAATGCCTCATTTAGAGGCTGTCTTCCCCCTGGACTTCCAGGCCGAAGTCCAGGGCCTCCACACACCCTGGGGGCCCCCAAATCCTATTTAGTCTATCTTGGGCGATGTGGTTGTGCTGCCCATGCTGCGCTGAGCATGAGCATGAGCTTGACCTCTGCTTTAGAGACAGAGCAGGGAGTGCGGAGAGAAATATGTGGGATGGGAATATGTTAAACTGGGTGCTGAAATGTTCCTGCTAATGCATATTTGCATAAATATACCTTTTATATTTTTATTATTTATTATTTATTTATTTGACATATTGTTATACTGCCCAAAATCTATGTCTCTGGGTGGTTTACAACAAAGCAGAATAAATGACAAGTGAAAAGGTTAAAACATTACAACAATTTAAAATTTTAAAACAATGTTAAAACTATGAAAACAATATTTAATTAAAAGCCTGGGTGAACAGATGCATCTTTAAAGACTTTTTAAAAGCTGTCAGAGAGGGGGAGGCTCTTATTTCAACAGGAAGCACATTCCAAAGCCTTGGGGCAGCAGCAGAGAAGGCCTGTCCCTGAGTAGCCACCAGACAAGCTGGTGGCAACTGAGAAAGATCTCTCCTGATTATCTCAATGGGCGACGGGGTTCATGACAAAGAAGCTGTTTTCTTAAATACCCAGGGCCCAAACCATTTAGGGCTTTATAGGTTATTACCAGCACCTTGTATTTTGCCCGGAAAGTTATTGGCAGCCAGTGAAGCTCTTTCAATACGGGAGTGACATGGTCTCTCCGAGATGACCCAGAGACCAACCTGGCTTCAGCATTCTGGACCAACTGTAGTTTTCCGGCTACATACATACAAGGACAGCCCCACATAGAGTGCCTTGCAGTAATCCAGTCTGGAGGTTACCAGCATATGTACTACAGTTCTGAGGCCATTTATCTCAAGAAACAGGCACAGCTGCCATATCAGCCAAAGCTGATAGAAAGCACTTCTGGTCACCGCCTCAATCTGGGACACTAGGGAGAGGCTTGGATCCAGAAGCACACCCAGACTGCATACCTGTTCCTTATATTCTTACATTCTTGTGAATCCAGTTGCTGTTTGTGCCCTCAAGAACCCATGTATTAAAAATACTGTCTGTGTCATGGTGTGTGTGTGTGTGTGTGTGTGTGTGTGTGTGTGTGTGTGTGTATGTCTGTAGGGGGATGATGCTTAACTTGTGGGGGCACAGGGCAGCTGGCTCCAATGGACTTTATGTCCAGGCTCCAAAATTACCTACGTGCACCTCTGCCCACACTGCAGAGTTATTTGAAGAAGCAGGATTTTGACAGTATTTGAATTGGTTGAGGCTCCACACTATTTTCATTCCAGATTATTGGAGAGGAACTACCAGCATGTCCTGGCTATGCTGCTTGCCATTAATGAGATCAACCAGAATCCCCAGCTCTTGCCCAATATTACTCTAGGCTACAGCATCTATGAACACTGTTTCAGCACAAGGAAATCCTATGAGGCCACAATAGATCTGCTCTCTACTGGCCACTGGACAGTCCCCAACTTCAAGTGTGGACGGGAAGAAAAGCTGTTGGCTGTCATTCAAGGAGGGGACTTTGAAACCTTTTTTCAGATGGCATCCATGTTAGGCATTTACAAGGTCCCTCAGGTATGGATGGCAGTGGGTACCAGGCTGAGCAAACCTGAAACCCCAGTCTGCATGTTTTAATGGCAGTCTCTTCAGAAGTGTGAAACTGGGGCCATTATGAAGAGTTTGTAACCTTTCCCCCCAGTTTAGATGTTTTCTGTTGGCATTCACTAAAGGGGACTCAGGTAAATATCTGTTCTGAATGTGGACTAATACTTGCCTGTGTGATTCAGTGGAGCAGAGAGAGATGAAAACATGAGGGGATTAAGGAAGGAAGGAAGGAAGGAAGATATTGGAGAAATATCTTTTTATTTTGTTTCTTGAGGCACAATAAGAGAGAATTAGAGGTTGTGTGGGTGGGAGGAAGTCTTAGTTAATCAGAATGATCAGGGAAATGAAACTAAAGTCATTACAGTGATGTCTTTATGCTACCTTGGGCTCTTTTAGAGAAAGGTGGGATAAACTAAGCCTCTCTTTAAAATCCCCACATAATTCTTTTTTCTGTAAAGAGGTCCTGACAAGATAGAGGTGATGGTGATTATTAGAGGGCCAGATCAGCCAAGGGGGTTTCAGCCTGCTCTGCATCAGGTTGCACTCCATCTGAAGGAGCAGGTCTGCCATTTGGGGGTCCCCTGGATCTGCCACTGCTCCTAGAGTATCAGGTGGCAGCAGTGGCCAGGTATCCCTTGGCTCAGTTTCAGCATGTGTGCCACCTGTGCCCCTTCCTTCAGAAGTCTGACTTTGCATCAGGCACCTATGCTTTAATCACATTGCATTTATTATACTATAATACAAATATTTCTATATTTCTATTGAAATATTTCTTTCAGCAAAATTGCTCAAAGAGTTTACTTAAAAATAAATAAGATGGCTCCGTGCCCCGAAAAGGCACACAATCTAAAAACAAGCAATCAGCAACAACCACTGGAAAACTGCTGTGCTGGAGTTGGATACAGACAGCTGCATTTGGATTATTGCAATGTGCTCTATGTGGGGCTGCCCTTGAAAAGTATTCAGAAACTACAGATGGTGCAGAATGTGGTGGCCAGATTTATTTCTGGCACCACTTGAAGTGTGCATATTATTTACTTATTTATCCTATTTCTATATCGCCTGATATGTGCATCTCTAGGCGGTGATATGTACATCTCTAGGTGATGTAATATTACACCAGTCTTGAAGATACTGCATATGTTTCAATGGCTACATTCAATTTCAATCCATTGGATCCAATCTTTCCCTCAGGAATAGGGATGTGCATAAAACCGGTTCTCCCGGTTCGGTTCGGGTCCGAACCGGGTCCGGACCGGACCGGGGTGGTTCGGTTTTGGTTTTGCCAGACCACCCCCCCGGTCCGGTTCGGATCCGAACCGGTTCGGATCCGAACCGAACTGGTTCGGATCACAAAAAGTGGCTGGTTTTGAAGGGGACATTGTGTTCTACCTGCCACCCAAATTTCAAGTCGATTGGACCTTCCTCTGATTTTTTACAAATTTTTTTCAAAAAATAAATTTTTGCCCATAACTCACAATGTGGAGCCCTTAGGGGCAAAAAAGCTGGGGTGGGTGGTAGCCACCCATGGGTGTCCTCCACCCCAAAAATCCCAAGGCAATTGGTGGCTCCTAGTATTATTGGTGAATTTCTGAAGAAAAATTTTTTTCCATTGGCTAGAATGGGGGTTTGGGGCTGCCCCAGACCCACCTCTGTGGGGTGGCAGCACCCCCAAAGTGGGTCCGGAGCCATGGCAAAAATGCCCTCAGTCCCTCCCAGCAATCCCCGTAGAGATAGGAGTGATGGTTCTGTTGTTTTTCTGAGGTATTCTGAGTGTAGATTCTATGATAGCTTATGAGATTTCCAATGAGACACCATGAATCCACTCTCATTTGCTATCACAGAATCCACACTCACTCAGAACACCTCAGAAAAACAACAGAACCATCACTCCTATCTCTACGGGGATTGCTGGGAGGGACTGTGGGCATTTTTGCCATGGCCCCGGACCCACTTTGGCGGTGCTGCCACCCCACAGAGGCGGGTCTGGGGCAGCCCCGAACCCCCATTCTAGCCAATGGAAAAAAAATTTTTCTTCAGAAATTCACCAATAATACTAGGAGCAACCCAACAATTGCCACCCCATCTTTTTGGCCCCTCTCTCTGGGCACCCTAACACGTAACACCTAGTCAGTCCATCTTAATGCCTACCTACTACCACCACTCCTATCCAAGCAAGTAAGAGGAGGACACTCAGAGAGACAACACCCACTCTCTGATCTAACAAAAAGGCCACTGCTGTGCTGCCTGCCAGCACAGCAGCAGCAGCGGAGCAGCACACTAAGCACAAGAGCAGCACACACAGAGAAGAAGCAGGAGGCGGAGCAGCAGAGCAGCAGACCTGCCGCTCTGCATGATGGGTGACGTGATGCCCAAAGAAACCACCGCCTCACTCAGTGCCTGCCACTGACTAGGCCCGACAGACAGAAGCCAGCCAACCTGCTCTGCTCTGCTCTGATGCTCCGCATGGATGATGCACACACACCCTACATCTGCATCCCAATGACCAGACCAGACCAGACCAAGTGCGCAGAGTCAGCACAGGCCAGCAGCCACCAGCCCAGCAACAACAACAGCTACTACTGCTACCACCACAACCAGTGTTGCCGCTACAATAACATTCCCAGTCCAGTCACGCGCGCCACAGCCTGAGCCTAGCACACAGCCAACAGCTGCTGCCAGCCAGTGCCTGGCAAGCCCAGCCAACATGAGGAGGAGAGAGCTAAGTAGACGGCGCACGCACATCACCAACCCATCACGACGGCGCAACTGCAAGGGGAGAGGGCACAATTACAGGCAGGAGGAGGAGGAGGAGGCAAGGCAATCCTAGCACAGATTTGAAAGTTTAAAATCCACCAGGACATCTTCTAGAATCTAGACTTCTGTTTTTTCTACCACCAGCTGTAGTGTCTAGTTAGTCAGTGTGCTGTGCAGCTGAGCTGCGTGTGAGGAAGGATGATTGTAGCTAGTTCTTTAGTTTCAGCAGACTGAGCATTGAGCATGGGCAGTGGCCTTGGGAAGCAACACAATTACACGACACTCACCTGCTGCTGCTGGTTCTAGAAGTTGCCTCTTCTCGTCTTTTCACCTCTTCGTGTGTGTGTGTGTGTGTGCAGTGAGTGCATGCCTTTTGCCTTGCTGGAAAGAAATGCTTCTCTGGTCCACCACCACATATCTGCTCAAGGACACAGAGGCCCAAGGCAGAGGTGGTGGCACCAGTGTGAGTGCATGTGTGCTGGTGGTGTTTGCCACCACAGGTGTTTTGTGTGTGTATGTGTGCGCTGCTAGCTAGGAGGGGGGAGGGAGGCAGGGAGGGAGGCAGGGAGGCAGGGGGGAGGAAAGGGGAGGGGGAGAGGGATGTAGAGGGGATTGAAGGGGGGAGGGTCCGGCTCAGAGTTGGTCAGCCACATATTTGTGCACACACGTGCTCACGTGTGTGCTTCGGTGGGAGAGACCAGACTCTCATCATCTGCCAGACCGGGGTTGGGGGCAGGTGAGGCGGTGGTGGGCTGGAAGGGAGGGAGAATGGAAGGTGGTGAAGAGGAAGGGGAGAGGATGAGAGGGGAAGGATGGAGGGAGGCATGGGGGGGAGGGAGTTGGGGGGAGGAAAAAAAACATGTAGACTGACACACACTACACACAGAAAGCATCCACACACAGAGACAGTGCTAGGCATCCATTCACACAGACAGACAGACAGACACACAACAGGAAGAGACAGACTGAGCCTGCACCACACACACACACACACACAGACCCAATTCCCCCCCTGCACAGTTATCAATCAATATGTTGTGTTGGCAGCCAGTTCATTGCTATTCTGATGGTTTTGGGTTTTTTGCCATCAGCCAACATCAACAGTGACCACAATCAAGATGAACATAAGATGATAATAATTCATTCGTTTCATTTGAAAAAATTACCCAGTCATTTTCTCCATGTAAACCAAGCCCCCCACACATGATTTCTGGCAACATTTTCAATAAAATCAATTCATTTGGCATTCATCATTTTGTTCTCCCTCTGTCACCTTTTTTTCTTTCTTTTGCATAATTTTGAGGCTTGATTTTGACATGGGGTTTTTAAAGAAAAAATTATTTACATGTTTATTTACATACAGTATTTACATATCTACACTGCATTTTAGAACGTATACCCGCCGCTGCCGCTAAGTCTAGTACTCCGTGGGCTGTGCTACTTTGGGGGGGGGTGCCGTGCCCACGCCAGGTCCCCAAATGCTGACAGGTGGATAGATAAAGGGCCTGTGCTGGTCAGCATTGGGTTTCTTTTTAGGTGGGCGTGGGCATTGTAAACATCTGGCCAGTCGCAGCACTACAACTACTACTACAACTGCATCTCTGTGTGGGCACACTACACGCTGCGACTGGCTGGCACGGCTCAGCATCTGTCACGTCAGCTCAGCTAGAGGTGGAAGCGGGGAGGGTAGGGATAAGCACAGAGGTCGAGCCAGGCAGGTGACCAACCATGGGGCAACCCACGGTAATCACTCGCCCGTCTCAAACTGCAGCTTGGGGTAGCCCAACAGGGGGAGGTTCACCTTAAGGAAGACCAGCTGCTCCACCAGACCAGGGTCCAAGCGGGAGCGAGAGGGTGTCACCACGTCCCCGGCACGTGAAAACACCCGCTCGCTCTGGACACTGGTTGGGGGGCAGGAGAGGAGGCGCACAGCCACCACCGCCAGGTCCGGCCAGACTTGGCAGCGGCTCGCCCAGAACTGTGCGCAGTCCACGCCGTCTCCCTCCACAGGCTCCTCCAAGTACTGCGCAACGCATTGCTCAGCACTGGAGGGGGGCCTGGCAGGTCGAGCCTCCCGCATACCAGGCATGGCGCCATAGCAGAACCGCTGAAACCACTGGGCGGATCTCGAGTCGGTAGCAAATGGCTGCTGCGATGGCGCCGCCTGGGATGCCGCGCTGCTGGACTGGGAAGAGGGAGGGGAAGGGGAAGCTGACGCCGGCTGGCCGCCCATGCTGCTGCTGGGTGCGGGTTGGGCCGCGAGGGCTGCCCCCGTACCACTACCAACACTCTGGTCTCTGCAGGCCCTAGCGGCCTCCTCCTCCCTAACCTTCTCGACCAGGATGCCCTTCCACCTGGGCAAGTCGTCGGCACTCACGGCATTGCCCTTGAGGGCTGGGTGACAGAGACAAGCGAGGACATACTCCTCCCTGTCTCCCAGCACATCAACGAGCCGCTTGTCAACCCCAGACCTCAGCCTCCCAGCCAGAGCACGACCCTCTGGCGTGGTCAGAGAGATATGGAGTCCACCCATCAGCTTCTCGAGACCAACAGCTGTGGGCAGCGCCTGGCTCAAGGGAGTGGTGTCGCCACACAAGCCCTTCGTGGCAAGCTGGAAGGGCTCGAGTGCCGACACCGCCTCGGACATCTGCTTCCACTCTGCGTTCGAGAAGTCGCAGACATCCAAGGACTCGTCCCTCGCCAGGGCGACAAGGGCTCTCTCCTGCTCCAACAGGCGCTGGAACAGGAGGAAGGTGGAGTTCCACCGCGTCTCCACATCCGTAGGGATGAGATGGCGAGGAAGGCCAAGGTCATCCTGCTTCTGGCGAAGCAGTCTCCTGGACTTCTCGCTGCGGTGGAAGTGGGCGGCCAGCTTGCGGGACTTATCCACAAGCGTGGCCGTGGCAGCAACAGCAGCTGCGATGGGGCGGGCCCCCTTCTCCTGGGACGCCTTCAGCTCCTTAAGGCCAAGGGCGTCCCTGACGGTCAGATGGAGCGTGTGTGCCATACACCGTATGTTCACACAGTCCATGACTGTCTCGACAGCGGCGGTAACGTTGGCTCCATTGTCGGTGACAATGAAGCCGCGGGAGAGGTGTGGACACCCGCCAATCCACTCCTCTATCTGGCGGTCGAGTACGGCCACCACCTCCTCCGCGGTGTGCCTCGTGTCCATCGTCTCCACGTGCAGGACGGCCCACCTGTGCCGTAGTGCAGCGGGAGCCGCGCCGGACCCGGAAGTATCGCCCGCGGAGGTCCCCTCACTCTCCGGTCCCCACCAGTGGGCAGTGAGGGCCAGGAAAGAAGCGTGCATCCCACTGACACTGGTCCAGAGGTCAGTCGTGAAATGCACGCTTGTCCCGGCCGGAGCTGCACGCAGCTCGGCCGACACGAGCTCCCTGCACCGGCGGTACAGGGAGGGGACCACGTTCCGGCTGAACGTCGTCCTTGAGGGGATGACGTATTCGGGAGCCAGGTATTGGAGAATCCGGCGGAAGCCGTTGTTCTCGACCACCTGAAACGGCTGGTCATCGGTGGAAATCATCTCCCCTATGAGGCGGGTGAGGTGATGATGGTCCACGCGAACAATACGCTGGCTGCCCGAGGACTGCGTCCACCGCTGGATGGGCAGTGTAGCCTGCCTGCTGGCTGGCACACTGCCGCTGCCCGCCCTAGTGGCAGATGCACAAGGCGCACTAGCGCTGCCAGCCTGTCCCCTGAGACCTGGGTGGTGACGCTCTAGGTGTCTCCACATAGGCGTCGTACCCAGGTGCGCAGGGTCCCTTCCACGGCTGACAAGCATCCTGCAGTGGACACAGCGGGCGTGGAATGGGTCATCTTGAGGGACCTCAAAATGCACCCATGCACCACTGCCCTTGGCCTCCTGCGCCCTGGGCGCCGTCCTAGGCCGTTTCTCGCAGGGTGGCTGCAGTCCTGGGGGGGGCGGCCGCCGCTGCCTGCCCACTGCTGCCACCCAACCCACCCCTTCCGCCCTCCACAGCGGAGGAAGGGCCCGGCTGAACTGGCATCGGAGAGGCAGGCCTCTCCTCCACCACCTCGCCAGACCGCTCCCCACCAGAGTGTCGGGCTTCACGAGGGGGGGCCCCACTGAGCGGCGAAAGGATAGGGGGAAGGGGCCCCAGAGGGAGGGAGAACCTGGCTGCATCGCTGCCAGCCGCACGGTCCTCACCGCCCTCTACCTGCTCTTCCAACTCCACAGTCTCCTCCACCTCAACAACTGGCGGTAGCTCAGCAGCACCTGGTGCCGCCGGCGAGGAGGGACCCGCCACAGCCCTAACGGTGCCTCTGCCTCTGCCGCGATTGGCGGCAGCAGGCGTGGGGAACTGAATCCTGCGCACCAAAGATGGGGCCGGAGCAAAGAATTCTCCAATGGGGAGAACTGGGGTGTCCTCAGGCTCCCCGCGTCCTCTCCCTCCCCATGCCGCAGGCGCACCCCGCACCTGGCCTCTCCCACCTCTGCCTGCCAGCCTTGAGCGAGCCCTGCCCGCCACACGGCGCTCAGACATGCTGCTAGGTCAGAAGGAGGGAGACTTTAGGAGGAAGGCCAGAGACAGGGTCAAAAAAATAATTTGGAGGGGCTTAGGGGCCAAAAAAAAGGCAGCTGATTTGGAGGCGGCGGGGGGGGGGGAGTTTGTTTTTAAAAAAGGAAGCCAATTGGGGGGGGAAAGGAAGACTTTTTGATGGGGGGGGAAGCCAATTGAAGTGAGGGGGAGGGTGTCCTTTTAGAATTTGGGACTCGGGAGTCAACCAAGCCAATTGGGGAGATGGGTCTGGGAGGGTTTTTTTAAAAAATAGGGGGTTAAAGGGTGGACCCCTGGTGTGGGTGGCACGGGCAGTTGGGTGGAGTAGTTGTGGTGTGGGTGGCAAGTTTTTAAGTTTTTTGGGGGGGAGAGTGGATGGGGGGAGGGCACAGCACCTACCGGGGGTGGGGGAGGGACGCAGTCAACGCTTGGGAACCTGCAGATCAAAGGAGGAAAGCCTTATTTAGTGAACTGGAACACAAAGTGTGGGTTCTGGGGGGTGGTTCTCAAGTAATGCTCCTGTGGGGGGAGCATCAAACTCAATGCAGCCTATTTAGTGACTCTAAATTGCACACAACCAAAACCAGAACCCAGTCACACCTAAACAGAGGTTGAACCCACCCACTCTGTGACTCTGCCCGCCCAATGCCATGGCAAGCAAGCAGCAGCAAACACTTGATGGCAGCATCATGGATTGAACATCATTATCATATGTGTTGGCCCAGCATGTAGTGGCAGCATCAGAACCCAGGACCCCACTCAGACTGCCCCAGAGGCAAGGAAGCACTCTGGCATGGCATTGGCCCAGCATGTAGTGGCAGCATCCGATCCCCTGACCCCACTCAGACTGCCCCAGAGGCAAGGAAGCACTCTGGCATGGCATTGGCCCAGCATGTAGTGGCAGCATCCGATCCCCTGACCCCACTCAGACTGCCCCAGAGGCAAGGAAACACTCTGGCATGGCATTGGCCCAGCATGTAGTGGCAGCATCCGATCCCCTGACCCCACTCAGACTGCCCCAGAGGCAAGGAAACACTCTGGAAGAAGGCACCTGTTCAAAAACCACCTGCAAGACGCATGCAATGCAACGCAACACACAGCAGCAGCAATTTCTTTATTGGGCATGAAGACACAAGTTGCAACGGTACATCTCCTCTCCCTCCTCCCCACACCCAAATGCATTTCAAGATAGGGGTGTCCCTATTTAAAACCGCCAGCTAGGGAGAGAAAGGGGGCAACAAAAGGTGCACAATTGCACACGCACTAACCCCTCTTCTTCCGGTCCTTCTCCTGCCGCTCACTGCTGGTCACGGATGCGCCGCCAACAGCCAACCCCCTGGGCTGGGACACAACAGGGCGGCCGCACGAGGCACAGGCAACCGGGGTAGTTCAACGATGGAGGGGCAGAAGTGAGGAGACCACACTATTTATGTGTTGTTACTCAACTCACCCCCAAGCAGAGACAAATGAAATAAAACAACTTTCAAAAGAAAAATAACCGATGGCGGGGACCTCCAGGTGAGGTCGGAGGTAGGATACTGTGTGGCTGCAGCTGTGGGAGGAAGAAGAAGTGAAGGGATGAGGAGAGAGAAAGAGAGAGAGAGAGGAAGAAGAGAGGAGGAGCTGTAATGTAGCAGCAGGGAGGGGGATTCGGGTGTGGGAGGAGGACAGCAGCAGCAGCGGTGATGGTCCCAAGAGGGGGAGAGACCAACAGAGGGTGTTTGGGGGGGTGGAGTGTGTTTCAGGGGGTCTGGGGTATGTAGCGGGGAGTCGGGGGGCAAGAGGGGGGGAGACCAGAGGGTGTTTGGGAGGTGGAGTGTGTTTCAGGGGGTCTGGGGTATGTAGCGGGGAGTCAGGGGGGCAAGAGGGGGAGAGACCAACAGAGGGTGTTTGGGAGGTGGAGTGTGTTTCAGGGGGTCTGGGGTATGTAGCAGGGAGTCAGGGGGGCAAGAGGGGGAGAGACCAACAGAGGGTGTTTGGGGGGTGGAGTGTGTTTCAGGGGGTCTGGGGTATGTAGCGGGGAGTCAGGGGGGCAAGAGGGGGAGAGACCAACAGAGGGTGTTTGGGGGGTGGAGTGTGTTTCAGGGGGTCTGGGGTATGTAGCGGGGAGTCGGGGGGCAAGAGGGGGAGAGACCAGAGGGCAGGGTGTGTTTTGGGGGGATTAGTATGCGTCAAGGGGGATGAATCTGGGTGGGAGGGGGCAGGCAGGGCAGGAGTGGAGGAGGAGGAGGTGGCAGTGGGGGGAGTGGGTTTCTGGAGGGGAGGGAGGGGGGAAGCTGGGAGCAGAGGGCCACACAGAGAGGGGAACAATCAATGAATCAATCAAAGCAAACCAAACAATATGAAAAAAAGTCCAAAAACAAAACAAAACACCTGGGAACAATGGGCAGAAAGTCTGGGGCGGGCGGGGGGGGGAGAGGAACCAACAACAACCAGCAGGGAGGAATGGGACACACACACAGCAAAACCAGAACCAAAAGAAGCTAATTGATTTCACACAAAAAACCAAAGTAACTAAGACAGGACTCAACAGGCAGCAGCAGCAGCACCAGGGAGGATGGGGAACAACACTCAGTCTGGGTGGGAGGGGGCAGGCAGGGCAGGAGTGGAGGAGGAGGAGGTGGCAGTGGGGGGAGTGGGTTTCTGGAGGGGAGGGAGGGGGGAAGCTAGGAGCAGGACCACACAGGGGAACAATCAAATTTGAATCAGAACAATCTATACACAAAGTAAAAAAAAGGAAACCAAAGGGCAGCCAGAAAGTCTCAGGGCGGGGGGGGGGGGTAACAACTACCAGGGGGAGGGACTGGGGGAGTGGGTGGGACACACACAGGGAGCAAAACCAAAACCAGAACCTAATTCCACAAAGAAATCCAAAGAATGCAAGGCTCAACAGGCAGCAGCACAGGAGGGAAACAATCTTATCTGGGTGGGAGGGAGGGAGGGAGGGGGGAAGCTAGGAGCAGGGCCAGAGGAGAACAAATTAACAATCAAAATCAGAACACAAGGAATCAAATTGCAGCAATAATATAAACTAAATCCTCAGAAACACAACTCAGACAGGCAGCCAGCAATAACAATAGCAGAAGTTATTAATTAAAAACCAAAATCAGCAAATATATAAATTTACACAGAAGCAATAATTGAATGAAACTCAAAAAGTGGAACAAAAGGCAGGCAAGGCACAAAAACAGGAAAGCAATGCAGAAGATGGGGGGGGGGAGGAGGGAAAGCCAAAACTTTGGGAGAAGGGTTGAGAGAGAAAGGGTGAAGAGAACAGAAAACACAACAGGAAAAGTTGGAAAAAGTTGAGGGGAAAGTATTAAAGAGGTTTGGACAGAGACAGACAGAGGGCAGATGGACAAGGTGGCACACAACAACACACAGAGAGAGCAGAGAGACAGACACACACTAATGTGACACACAGTCAGCAGGGACTCACAGCAGACACCAGCAGCAAAAGAGCAAGCAAGGTCTCAGAGATGATCCCACAACTGCAGCCAAGAGAAGTTTCCAGAGAAGAGGCTTGGGTTTATATAGGTTTGAAATTCCCTCCTTTGGGAGCCCCCACCTTTGCACTCCCCCCACGGCCAACAGGGTGCCAGCTCTCAACAGTGCAACAGCCAAGCAGCCTACCAGACCAAAGGACTCATTCTGGCCAATCAAAGGATCAATAGCGCAGCCAATACAATGCCTGAAAATAGCATCACAAAATGGATGCTAGGAGCAAAAGTTTCAGGAATGAGCCACAAAATGGAGGACACACTTCAAACTTTAAAGGGACACTCCACTGACTCCAGAGACTCAATTGAACTCCCGAACCGGTTCGGGAAACCCGAGCCAGTTCGGAGCCGAGCCGACTCGGATTCGGTCCGGATCGGTCCCAGAAGGGCCCGATTCGGTCCGGGATCGAACCGCCGGATCCGGACCGGTTCGGGACGAACCGGTCCGGATCCGGACCGAACCACACATCACTACTCAGGAACAACACCAGAACAAGTCTACTCCTTTTTTTATGCGACAGCCCTTCAGATATTTGAAGACAGCTTTCATATCTCCTAGACTAGCAAATTCTGAACATTACTTCCAAAACTAAGCATCAATTCTTTCCTTGTTAGCTCACTTACAGTTTTGCCAGCAATCTTCTGAGTGAGAAGATACAGTTTCCTTCTTCCTATTTGATGACCCCCAAGGAAGCCCCTCAGTACATGGGAATAGTAAAGTTGCTCCAGAATTTTGGATGGACGTGGGTTGGTCTCATTGCTCCAGATGATGATGCTGGTGATAACTTTGTGAGAACTATGAAGATGGTCATCTCCAACAGTGGCAATTGCATAGCATTCACACACAAGATAGGGAAAATATTTTTGACTAATCTTCGGCTGTTGGAACTAGTGTCAAGCTTTGTTGAATGCTTATCAAAGACAGATGCCAATGTGCTCATTTATTATGGGGACATTGATTCAATGTTCCTGTTGCCTCACATGCTACTTGCAACTGAAAATGAGCTCAGTGGCCCTCTAGGAAAAGTGTGGGTCACAACTGCTCTTTGGGGCTTCACCTTAAGCACATCTTTTGGATATTGGGATATCAGATTCTTCCATGGTACTTTGTCCTTCATCACACAAATAAAGAGGAAGATAAATTCCCAGGACCTTTCCTTTGTCCAAGATGAATATGACATTATTTGGTCAGAAACATTTGATTGCATCATTTCCAACCATGCTTGGTCAAAGACGACCTGGAAAAGATGCACAGAGAGGGAAAATGTGGAGGATCTGGATCCAGCTTGGCTTGAAAAGGGCATGTCTGCTGAAAGCTACATCATTTATAATTCTGTCTATGTTGTAGCATATGCCTTCCACGCCTTGATCACATACAGGGTGGCTTCAGAAAAAGAGAGACCAAAGCTTCAAAATATACAGCCATGGCAGGTAAGATTCATTGACATTACAGCTGAAATGAGATGTAGGGTTTTTTAATGTGGTTAAGCTTCATTTCCTTTCACTCAGATTCTTTGAACTCAATGTGTGGTTGGCCTCTGCTTGCTGTCTCAATTGTGATATCATGCTAACTTTGGCTCTGGGAGTAGGTTGCCTAATTTTTCCTAAAATGAAAGTCAGCAAATTGAGAAAATCTGGGCTCATATTACTACTCAGCTACAGTGGTCACTTGGTAACCATGGAATGATCACACTGGCCATGGTTTCTTCAGTTGGGTACACAAGCTGAGCTACTCCCCCCCCCTCTTTACCTCAGCTCCCTCATAGTGCCATGAAATTTAAATCCTCACATGGTTAATCACTATTTTGCCACTCATGCAAAACAGTTAAATACGGATTTGCTCTGGTTTGAACACCAGCATGTGAAACCACAGTTTGAAGGTAGTATTAAACATTCCATATATAAATTTCATTCTCAGCTTAGGAGCTATGGTTTAAGAAGCCAGAACATCTGGTGGTGCATAAGGAAAGGAGGAAAGGGGAGGGAGAAAGAGGGAGCATCTGAGCTCTGCTCAAACAGCCCACTGGTGTAAAGGTTTATCCATTATGTAGGC
This sequence comes from Hemicordylus capensis, assembly GCF_027244095.1. Taxonomy (NCBI): domain Eukaryota; kingdom Metazoa; phylum Chordata; class Lepidosauria; order Squamata; family Cordylidae; genus Hemicordylus; species Hemicordylus capensis. The sequence goes on along the minus strand of NC_069658.1, from coordinate 259,384,158 downwards.
CTCTCTCTCTCTTTCAGTATAGCTGAACTCTTGGGGTTATTGCAGAGGCGTATCTAGGGAAAATAGCGCCTAGGGCAAGCACTGAAATTGCGCCCCCTGTACAAACATCTGACACCCATCTTTCAGATAACTTTACCATAATATCAGCTGAAAAATACAAGTCAAGCTTGTTAATATTTTAATATTTCAAAAACTATTTAGCAGTGGATGTAGCCAGACCAAAAAATGCTGGAAAGCTACAAATTTCAGTATGCTGGGGCTCATGAAATACCCAAATACTATGTGGAGGTGTACTTGGAAAACTAAACAGAAGTGCCTGTCTAATTCTCTACTGTGTATTGTAGCATCACTATTATATACGTTTTAAAAATAAATGGAGAATTTGACTTTCCCCAGAATACTCTGAAAATAATTAAAAGATATGCAGAGTTAACTGTGTCACTGCTTGGAATATATTCTAGAATTTCAGAAAGACAGTTAAAATGAGAGAAAGAGAGCAAGAAACTCCCAGTGGGTCTTAATACTAAGGATTTCACACTGAATCAAAGATAAATTCACCATTAATAGCCATATTATTAAGACATCACACTTAACTCACTTATTACAAGAAGCAAAGTAAGAGGAAATGAATACAATCCTAGCTTATAAGTTTCAGCTCAGTATTCACAAGCCCTGATTCTCTGTACATAGTGCCAATCTGAATATGTGTACAGTGATTTATATTATATTAATTTAAAAAAATATCTGTAGCCCCTTTGGGGGGGTGTTCCTAAAGGCCGTGGAGGGAGGTCAAAGGTTCCCCCTGCCCTGCTGGCCTCTTGGGCCTCGCAGGGATCATTTGAGCATGTGCAGTGGCTACACACACACACACACACACACACACACACACACACACACACGGCTGCTGAAAACAAAATGGCTGCTGCGCATGCTCAAATGGCCTCTGTGAGGCCTGGCATGGCCTAGGGCCTCACAGAGGCCATTTGAGCATGTGCAGTGGCCATTTTGGTTTTGGCAGCCATTTTTTTTAATTTAAAAAAAGGGTGCCCCCCTTCAAGTGGCGCCCGGGGCACGGGCCCTGCCTGCCCTGCCCTAGATACGCCCCTGGGTTATTGTGAGGATATAAGCAGGGTGAATTCCACCCTAAACTCCTCTGAAGAAGGGTGGAATAACAACACAATAAGTCAGTAATTCTGAGACCTTATGTCAGGGCACTGTAAGGTGGCATGAGACAACTGTGCACCAAGAAACAAAACAAAATAAGGGATTTTTAAAGCCCAAACTACCCACCCACAGAGATGGCTTCCTACTTTATCTCTGCATTATTTTTGGCTTTGCTTCATTCTGGTCAGTCTCCTCTCTGCTAGGAGCTTGTAATTCTGCCACATCTCTCCATCAGATGTCACTGCTTGGTTCATTCAGTCACTTCTGATATGGAGATGTTGCAGAATTACCCATCTGCTACATGAATTACTGTTCTGGGTTTCTAATCAGAAGGTGTACATTAGGGTTGTGCATTTTGTATTTTTTCTGTTTTGATTTGTACCAAATCTGAATCAACCCCATTTTGTATTTTGTCCAAAATTAAGCCTTCCGAATCACCCCAGTTTTGTTTTGTATCCAAATTAATCAGAATCAGAATCTGAAATAATTCAGACTAAAAACTGGGTCACATGGTCAAAAGAGTGGGTGGGGATTATAGTGCCCCATGAGTGGAAGCTATCACAAAAATTTCAAAGGAATTGGGAAAACTGCTGATTTTTGGTGAATTTTTGAAGTGTGCACGTCTTTCAGATTTTCCCCATAGGGTATGATGGAGATTTCAGGAAAAGTATAGCTTCACGCAGCAGGGGAGGGGTGACCCAGAGTGGAGTGTGGTTGGTGGTAGTGCCCAGTTGGTACAAAGAAGCTACCACAATTTTTTCAGAGGAATTTGGCAAAGGGCTGATTTTTAAAGAATTAATGAAGTTATGTGTCTTTCAGATTTTCCTCATAGGGTATAATGGAGGCTTCTGCAATCCCATAACTCCACTTGAGGGGCACTGGGATGGCTCAGAACAATTGGCGGTGTAGTGCACATAGGGTGCCAACCACCCACATGGGTTGCCAACCCTGTACTTACAGGGTTTTGTTGTTCTAGAGGTGTTCTGAGAGTAGATTCTCTAGTAGCATATGAGAGTGGATTCATGGTTTGTCATTAAAAATCCCATTTGCTACCACAGAATCTAAACTCAACACCTCAGAAACAACAATGCCCCATACTCCAGTAGGTTAGCAGTCCAGGGGTGTGGTTGGCACCCTCTGTGCACTACACCACCACTCGCTTTGGGCCTAGCCAGTGCCCCCCAGGTGGAGTTATGGGGCTGCTGAAAACTCTATTATTCCCTATGGGGGGAAATCTTAAAGATGCATAAACCTCAAACATTCCTAAGAAACCAGCCCTTTGCCCTATTTGGAATCTGGGTGCACCACCCTTGGGGCACTGCCACCCAACCCACTGTTTTGCCCCTGAAGCCCCACATAAACAAGTTGAAAGAGTGAAGAGAATGATGAACAACAGCGACACTTAATTGTTTGGCACAGTTATTTGAGAATTTTGCAGCAGGTGCGATCCTGTCCCTGTGGCACTAGCGCAGCAGCACAATCCATTTGTGGATTCAAGCAATCTTTCAATCAAAACACTCCCTCCCCATGGAACAGTGACCACTGGTCATCTGAGATAGCAAGATAGACCAATGAACTGCATTGGTAGTACCAAGTTGGTACTATGGAACAGCTTCAAATGTTCATTTAACTGAAGTGGAGTGAACCGTAGCCCAAACAAATCAGCCTACTGTTCAGAATTGTTGAGATTTATCATCACTGCATTTAAGAAAGTGCAAAACCATGGATCATGATTACAAGAAAGAGAGAAGCAACTAAGATTCCTGGGGATGTCAACAGATTGACAGGGGTATTCCACACACCCCTCCTTTTGTCTTCTGTAGTCCCATGTAGATGACATGTCCCTGCAATGGCAAAGGTTGTGAACCACTGGCTTAGACATCATGTCCCACCAAATTACATTGTGGCCTAAAATACATTAGACTGCTCAACTTGGGCAACAAAACTTAGACACTACTATAACTCATAAAAATCAGAAGAAAAACAAAATAGCTCTTCAAAAGACCCCTGAACAAGTCAAGAGAGTCTTTCTAAACCTTTGGAAAGAAAAATCTTTGTAATTTCAGAACTTTCCTAACCAGCTTCTTGAAAAGCTTCTCCACACAATTTATGCCATGGCTTTTAGCAAGAGCTTTGGAATTGCATTGAGCTCCCAAAGATATCTGGGTATTTCTGTTTCAAAATGCTGTCTTCCAAATCCCTTTGCAAGGTCAGTTTGCATTTCAATTACACTGAATACAACACATACTTAACTAAACAATTCAACAGCTTTTTGCATATCTTATCTTCTGCTAGTCACTCAGTGCCTCAGCTGGAGTGGAGAGAGTCAGAGAAGTCAATTTGAATTGCAATGCTTTCCCGAAGAACAAAGCATTCTGTCTGAAACACAGTCATTTTGATTTGGAAACAAAAATCTCTGTTTTGTAATTCTTGATTTTGTTTTGGTTACAAAACCTCCGAAATTGCCATTTTTGGCACAAAACGTTTTGTACCCGAATCAAAATGCATAAGCGTAGTGTACATAGAACTGTGACTTACACAAAAACACACTCTGAACTAAAACTATTCATGTTAAGAGTCAGGCATACTTCCAATTTTAATTCAGCAAAATCTGTGCCGCTGATATTAGACATCTGTTCCTGCAAATACCGCCCCCCCCATCCTCAGCCTATTTGTCATAGTTAATATGCTTCTAAACCAGGGATGCACAAGTCAAATACCCTGGGGGGCCAGAACTAACCATGACTTGGTATGTGGGGTTGAGGTAAATTTTCAGCACATTAATGATTACATTAAAATTAATTATTTAAAATATTAATGAAAGCAATTATTAGTTACCCAGAGCATGAGGAGGGAAGAGGAAGCTCCTAGCAACCTTTCCTCTTTCCTGTCTCCCATGTATTTTCAGTGCTTGCAAAAGTCAATTTTGAAAGGGGGCTGATCCCCACCAGGTCCATGGGGCAAGGAAGCATTTTCAACCTCACCTCAGGCACCACAATACTTTGGGCCACTCCTGTGGCCAGCAAAAAAAAAGTCCACACGGGCCGGATCACCGGGCTTTATGTTGTGCAGGCCTATTCTAGACTCAACAACTTTGTCAGTTTCTGCAAGAGAGATAAAATCTGGGTGTTGGAAGAATAAGAGTGACACAGCTGAGATTGACAATGATGACTTTTCTCTCTCTTTTTCTAGCTTCACCCCTTTCTGAGAACCATCCACCTAAACAATAATAAGAATGGTGAGGTACATTTTGATGAGCATGGGGAGCTGGAAGCAGACTATGATATCGTGAATTTAGTTACCTTTCCCAATGAATCAGCGGTAAGAGTGAAAGTTGGGGAGCTAAAGACACAGGCGGCCTCAGGACCTGAACTGACCATTCATGAGAACGCCATTGTGTGGCCCAGTGGAATTGGACAGGTGGGAAGTGCATTTGTGTTTTATAGGCTAATTGTTTATAATAGCTAAGAGTGTGAGCTGTGTTCTGCAATAACCTCAGTTCATATAAAGTGTGAGCTCTGCACATAGGTTTAGTCCAGGGGTAAGCAACCTTGGCTCTCTAGCTATTTTTGAACTACGATTCCCAGTTGTCCCCAGCCACAATTTATTGTGGCTGGGGATGATGGGAGTTGTAGTTCAACAGCAACTGGCAAGTCAAGGGTGCTGACTCCTACCTTAATCAAACCACTGGCCGCATTCACATGTACTGCAGAACCAGAGTTTAATTGTCAGAGTTTCCCCAAGCATGCAAATGTGTGCAACATGAATGTGGGCAAATGCGGTTCCATGCAACAATGTACTCAAGGTTTCAGATTTCTAACTCCAATCTGAACTTTCAGGTTGTAGTGAGTTTCGTCACTGCAACTCGAGCTTGGACACAGCCTGTGTTGCATCCGAATGCAAAACCGCAGGCTGTGTCCCCTTCAACCAAGTTGAGAAAGGAAGGTCATCCCTCAACTCTGGACATGATTGGCTGTGCAGACTGTCCTTCAGTCAAGAAGGATGTCTACACAGCCAATTCCTGCTCCTCTCTGGAGTCTCACTGACTGCAAAGAGATTGCTCTCTGTTACATCTGAATTCAGGAAAGCAGAACTGTGGGTCCATTGGAGCCGTGGTTCCATGTTACATGATAATGTGGCCACTGTCATCTCAGGTTCAGTCCTTCATATGCAATAAGTGGGTAGTAATGTTCTTTATTTACAGTATGTTCTTACTGAGATCATTGCAATATAAATGATAAGGATTCTGATTTATATCATAGGAAGCACTGATGACTAGTTTCCTGTTGTGCATCCTCTGCATAAGTTATCCTCCTCATTGGATTGGATTTATACTTATGTTGTTTCCTCAACAAGTATATATGTTTTTTTTAGAATCTTTTGGGTAAAAAGAGAGAGAGAAAGAGAATGTCTCATCTTTGTGGGAGAAAATATGAAGTTTTTTCATCTTTAATGAATTCAAGGAGAAGTGGGGAAAGCACCTATCCAGGAGGTGATGTGGAATGTAGGCTGTCCTGTTTTAATTTCCCATCCAGCTCCATGGTTTCATGAAATTTGCCTGCAAAAACAAAGGGCAAACTCCATAAAAACACCATCTATTTTCATTTGCAGCTTTGTGCTCCTTCAGGAGGATTTAGCAGATGTTTCTAGATTAATAAATACATAGGGGCACTTCATCTCAACCAACATCATGTAATCAGTACATAAAAGTATCACTTATATTGCATGTGAGGGGGCAGTGTGGTAATCAGGAGAAAGAGAATGGCTTGCTGGGAGTAAAGGAAGATTGTACACCCTGTACAGACTTGTCCTTTCTCACATGGGGAGGCTAGTTGGATCTCTACCTGCTCTGAGACATAAATTATGAGCTTCTAATCATTAATTAAATTTAGTCCTTTCAAACTGCATGGTTTGATGTCACTGGTTTGGCTGATATGTCAGCTATGCCCATTTCTGGAGATAAATTAACTTAAAACAGTGGTATATACAGTGGTGGATTAACAGAGAGGCAGAGTAGGCATTTGCCTACAGCAGCAAAATTTGAGGAGCAACAAAGCATCAGCAGCAGCCTTTTTAGAGGGCATAAGGGGGGACATTCCCCTGGCTCCCCTGCCCACAGTCACTGTGGCCACCACTGCACCCCATTCCACTGCACAGCAGTGATTCTTTAAGAAGGTGAAAGGGCAGTAAAGGTATTTCTGCCTATGGGCAGCAAAAAGCTTAATCCACCCCTGGATACATGTGTTGGTTACCTCCAGATTTGACTACTGTAATGCACTCTATGCGGGGCTGCCTTTGTACATAGTCTAGAAACTGCAATTGGTGTGGAATGCTGCAGCAGCCTGGTCTCTACAAACACCCGAAGGGACCATATAACACCGATTCTGAAAGAATTGCACTGGCGACCGATAGGCTTCCAAGCAAAATACAAAGTCCTGGTTATTACCTATGAAGTGCTTAACAGCTCTGTTCCTGGGTACTTAAGAGAGTGCCTCCTTTGTCATGAACCCTGCTGCCTATTAAGATCATCTGGGGAGGTCCAGTGATGCTTGCCACCAATTAGTTTGGTGGCCACCTGCACAGGGCCTTCTCTGTGGCTTCCCCAAGGCTTTGGAATAGGCTTTCTGCCAAAATAAGAGCTTCTCCATCTCTGATGAATTTTAAAAGACCCTCCAAGACATTAGGGATGTGCATGAATCTGTTCGGAGGCCCTTTTACAGGCCTCCGAACAGGTTTGAACACTGGCTGGTTCGACAGTTCGGGGGGGGGTAGGTCTTTAGGTGTAGGGAAGGGTGCACTTACCCCTCCCCCTGCTTTCCCCCCGCCGTCACTAGTGTCCAGTAAAAACTGTCAGGGTGGCAGCATACCTCTCTGCTGCCTCTTCCCCTCTTAAGCCGGAAGCGGCCAGAAGTACCGCACGTGCATGTGCATGCTGGGCGAGCACACGCGCACATCACAATTATGCTCACACACATCAGATGGGGGTGCACGCAATTGTGGCATGCACATGCCCAGCGTGCGCACACAGTACTTCCGGCCACTTCCGGCTGGAGAGGGAAAGGGTGGTACTCTGCCACCTTGATAGATTTAACTGGATACCAGTGCTGGCAGGGGGGAACATGGGGAGGGGTAAGTGCACCCTCCTCCGCCCTTAAAGACCTACCCCCCAGCCCTTCAAGCCATCCCCGCCCAGTTCCGTGCACATCCCTACAAGACACACCTGTTTTCTCAGGCTTTTAGTTAAAATTAATTTTAAACTCTGTCATTGTTTTTATTCTGTGAAATCGTTTTAATTATTTTTTATTCTATTTTATATTTGTTGTATTTTGGATTGTGTACTGTCCCGTGTGTGTGTGTGTGTCTGTCTGTCTGTCTGTCTGTCTCAGGGGGTATATAAATATGATTGATAAATAAATTTTTTTGCATAGGCAATGTGTAAACACCCTAAACAGCATTGATTTTCCGGCTGTTCTTTAGATACAGTCCTATTCCATATGTACTGAAGCCTGCCAACCTGGATATCTCAAGGTGGTTTCAGAAGGAAAGCAGATCTGCTGCTATGAGTGTGTTCAGTGCATGGAAAGGACTATTTCTGCCCATGCAGGTAGGTACCTACTGTAAGAATTGCTCATTCCCATCACAAATATGGCAGCCGTGGAGGGGCAGCAGGGTGGAATTTGCATTGAGCTAATGAATAGTATAACTTCTCATGGTATTTTGCTAGAATCAGAGGTATAAAAGTCCTGGCCATGCATTTTGGACCATTCCTTTTCAAAGCAAGTTTGGGTGCACCCACCCCTCCCTCCCTCATGGGGGGAGACTTTAGCTGGCCAGCCCATTCCAAGGGACCATGAGGGAATTAGCCTTTGAGCAGGACTCCCCACCCCCCCACCCCCGCTCTCACCAAGCCTACCCTGCCAAAGATGGGCTGAGCTACCTCTACTGATTTGTGAGGGGCATATGGAGCTGGAAGCCAGAATCATATGAACATTGCAGACAACTTATGTTAATCAAATGAGGGACGTCTTGATGAAAGAAAACCCAGTTCATTTGTTAGCTGACGTTAACCTTTTGAATTGTGTTATCCTACAGGTTATAATTTCAAACTAGCTGACCAGGCGCATAGCATCTGCGCCCCTAGTTTGACTCTTCCCCCCACCCCCTTCAGCCCCTTCTCCCTGACTCTGTCTTCCGGCGGATGTCTCTGATGCTCACCCATCCAGCTTCTCCTCCACCCCGCCGCCGGTGGTTTTTCATCCCCTCTGGCTGCTACCTCCGCTTCCTAGTGGCCCAGCCACCTCCTGAGCCCAGTGGGCGCACAGGCCACCACCGCAGCTGCTGCCATTTCTCCCAGCAGCAGCTCAACAGCCTCCTGCCACACATGAGCTCCCGCCACCCAGCCAATCCGGTGTCTCTGCCACCCAGCCAATCCACTGGGTGCTGGGACACATCCCCTCGGGCATGTTTTCAAGGATTAATTATAAAGATTAGCCCCAAGGCCTAGTGGAATGAGGAGCTCATATTCTTGGGATTAAATAACATCAATGCCATGTGCAGCTCACGTGGTATCAAGTGCCCAACTGCATTGAGTCACTTCTGCTTATCAGTGGGACAAAGCAAGAGCTCTTTTTGGCTCCTAGTGTTGCTACAAAATATTCCTACCTGGAGGCCAGCAAAAAAGTCCCCATGGGCTAGAACCAGGGCCCAGGCCTTGTGTTGTGTAGGTCAGCTTTAGTCCCCATATACAGGCCCTGCTTTGGGCGTTCCATTCTGCAAATTTAGACTTTCTATTCCAGCCCACTAGCCTTGCTACCATTACAGTGGCTCCTGGTAGCCTCCCACAATTCTATATTCTTTGAGTGTGTTGATTAGGAATATTATTATTAATGTAATGTACAAGAGAACCTCATTAATCGCGGACACACCATCCATGGTTTCACGTATCTGTGGTTGGGTAATGTACACCCAACCTTGATATATGTGGAAAAAATTGGGGGGAAGACCCATATCTGTGAGTTGGGGGTTGCCAAAAATTATCTTGGAGGCCATTTATGGCTGCCATTTTGATTTCAGGAGCCATTTCATGACTCATTTTATTAAAAATGGCAAAACCTCATAATTTTCTGCTGAATTTCAGCAACATTTTGACTCATGGGGAGCATCCTTGGACTCCTGAAGGATAATGGAGCATGGTAGGGCAATTTGTTTGACCTGTTTTCCCATTATAGGGGTGATTTCAGGCAATTTTGTAATAGTCCAGGAACCGAACCCCCCTATTTACATTGACTTTAATTCCCCGTTACCTGCAGATTCTCTACACACACACACACACACACACACACACACACACACACACACACACGGCATGGAACGGAACCCTCGCAAATAACAAGGTTCTCCTGTATAATGGGAAAAGGAAAACTATGCCACAATTTAGTAGTAAGCTTAATCTATAAGAAAAAACATTCTTGCATTTTGAAATACTTCAATCATGATTTATTCTTTCAGATGCAGATCATTGTGATGAGTGTCCTGAAGATCAATACGCAAACAAGGATCGAGATCAATGTGTCCCAAAGAGTATAGTCTTCCTGTCCTATGAAGAACCATTGGGGATCATTTTGGCTTTCTTTGCCCTATTCTTGTCCCTAACCACCGTTTTTATCTTGGGAATCTTCATTAAATATTCCCAGACTCCACTAATCAAAGCCAACAACAAGGATCTCACCTACATCCTCCTCATCTCCCTCCTGCTCTCCCTCCTGTCTTCCTTTCTGTTCATTGGTCAGCCCCACAAGGTGACCTGCCTTCTTCGTCAAAGTGTCTTCAGCATCATCTACTCAGTTGCCGTCTCTTCTGTGCTGGCCAAAACTATCACTGTGGTTCTGGCATTCATGGCCACAAAGCCAGGGAACAGGATGAGGAAATGGATGGGGAAGAAGTTGGCAAATGCCACTGTCTTTTTCAGTTCTACCATTCAGTTTGCCATCTGTGTTGTCTGGATAGGAATCACTCCTCCCTTCCCAGAACTTGACATGCATTCCCAGATGGGACAGGCCATACTGCAATGCAACGAAGGATCTGTCACCATGTTCTACTGTGCCCTTGGCTACATGGGCTTTCTGGCTGCCATTTCTTTCATTGTCGCTTTCCTCGCCAGGAAGCTGCCTGGGGGTTTCAATGAAGCCAAGCATATCACCTTCAGCATGCTGGTCTTCTGCAGTGTTTGGGGGTCCTTTGTGCTGACTTATCTCAGCAGCAAAGGGAAATACATGGTGGCTGTGCAGATCTTCTCAGTTTTAGTCTCCAGTGCCGGGTTACTGGGATGTATCTTCCTTCCCAAATGTTACATCATTGTACTAAGGCCTCATCTGAATACCAAAGAGCAGCTAATAATGAAAAGGAAAGATGTAACGAAAAGGAAAGGAACCAATTAGTACTAATCTATTCTTCTATAATGTAATATTATATGCAAAGTATACCTGGAATAATAACGATTTCACTGCTATAGATAACATCTTCAACTATTGTTATCATTCCTCCCATAGTATTTCAATGCCATAAAGGAAACCTATTATGAATTCTGAATGCAGGATTATAAAACAGCCAAGTCCTCTTTCCTGATCATCATCTGGGGGTGTGTACAGATCCAGCAGAGGCAGTTCGGTTCCAATTTGAATTGAATTCAAACCGAACTGCCTGGTTCATGAACCAGTTTGTTACAACCAGCAGCAGTTCGGGTTGTACTGTTGAACCAGGTTGAACCATTTCGGCCCGGTTTGAGTGCTCTCCTTGTAAAGGGGAATCTGGTAAGAGGAATTTGAGGAGCATTCCATGAAAACAAGCTACTATGCCTTTCTACAGTTATTTCTGCCCCTCCCTGCTTTTTAAACATTTTTTAAGCTCAAGGAACCTAACCCTCCACTCCTCATAGGATTAAGGTCTCTTTATTCATGGCTTTGTTTTCTGCGGAAATTGGTGGGAATGGAATCCCCGTGAATAATGAGGGCCACAGGTCTGTAAAATTGTGCAATCCCCAAAAGCCATTATCTCTAATTTTTTTAATGTGTCATTGATTGAAACTAATAAAATGATAGAAACCCATGGAAGAATGTGGCAGGGGTTGGAGTGGGGAGGCAGGCAAAGACTAATCTCTGACTCAACTTTCAGTGCACTTCTCATATCACTTTTGTGTCCACCCTTAAGTATTTTATAAAATGATTAAACTGGTTAATGGAGGATTGTGCCTCCCAGCAGTGAATGTGTGTGATTGCTGAACGGTTTCCCGGAATGTCAGATGATGGGCAACAAAGCAGAAGAGTGGTTTTGCTTTCTTTGTCTGTTTTATGAGGCATCTGGCAAGTGCTGCCAGGTGTTGCTCTTTGGGGACACTTATTTTATTTCATTTGTTTGACATATTTCTGTCCCACCCAAAACTTACATCTCTGGGTAGCTCACAATAAAATATAAATTACATCAAAATAAAAATACAATCATTTAAAGTTTAAAACAATGTTTAAAACTACCAAAAGAAGTTTCTGCTCTTGCAGACACCGCAGCACAACAGCTGGGGGGAGGGGAGGTGGGCACCAGTCAGGCACCCACCCACCCAAACAATCAAAACAAAAAAGAACCCCCAAAAAAGAGACGCAGTCAGAGAGAGCCAGTGGGCACCAGACAGAAGACACAGCACACCAGCCCGCAAAAAATAAAAGTAAAAATAAAAATTCAGTCAGGCAGCAGCAAAGAAGAGGTGCAGCAAACAAACAAACCAGCCCAGCCCAGCCCAGCCCACCACCCCAGTTAAATCCACTGGGTGCTAGCTAGCTACAAGAAATAAATTGGGGGGGATACAAAAGCAATATGCTTGTTTCTGGGGCGGGAGGAGACACACAAGAAAAAAAGTTCCAAACAGCAGTCAGTTAAGCACTGGGTCTGCTAGTACTAATTTAAAATATTTGGGGATGGGGGCAGCTGGCTACAGAATAATAAAATAAAACTCTAAGCAGCACCCAGTTTAATCCATTGGAGCTGCTGGTACAGTAGATAGATAGATAGATAGATAGATAGATAGATAGATAGATAGATAGATAGATAGATAGATAGGAAAATAAAAGCAAAGCAGTTGTTGTGACACTGCAATTAAAAGGTTAAAAAACAGAGAGACAGAGGTGGCACTCTCTCCACTCTCTGCTGGGCCAGGCAGGGCAGGCGGGCCAAGACCACAGTCTCCTCTCAGTGCTCGCCTCTGCTCTCCTCTCAGTACTGCTGCAGTCTCTCTCTGTCTCTGATCCAAGTTCTCTCCCCTCCTGAGACACAGAAGCAATGGCTCTCTCTGCCTTCAAGAAGCCCCTTCGATACATTTTGAAACTCCCTCCTTTGGCCTTGGGGCACAGTTGTCCATGCCAATACTTGAGTTGAAAGACAAGAAGCCAACCAAGAAGCAAAGAGATCTCAAGCGAATCAGAAGCCAATGCCAGTAAACCAATCATGAAACAAAATGAATTGATTCGTTGAAAATTGAAAGCGGTACAATTCATGGTCAGATCAGTCCCTTCATTTAAGGGGCTATTTGATTTGCAAACAAATCTGTGAATCGCACCAATTCGGTGAATCGATTTGCTAGCAGATCAAACCCTACTGGGTGTGAGTTGCTTCACAAGTATTACACCCACCCTGCGTCAGCTTCATTGGCTACCAGTCCGCTTCCAGGCTAGATTCAAGGTGCTTTTATTGACCTTTAAAGCCCTACACGACTTGGGGCCGGGATACATGTTGGACCACATTCGCCCATATGAATCTGCCAGGGCCCTCCGATCATCATCTCAGACCCTGCTCATGACCCCGCCACTAACAGAGATCTGGTTGGTGGGGACTAGAGACGGGGCCTTTTCAGTTGCAGCTCCTCAGCTTTGGAACATCCTCCCTGAAGAGCTTTGCCATGCTCCCTCCCTCAGTGTTTTTTAAAAACATCTTAAAACACACCTTTTTAAGGAGGCTTTTTAATATCATTTTTTAAAATATATTTAGCTTCTTTAGCTTTTTATAATTTTCAGTCTTAATTTGAACCTAATAATTGTTTTTAATCTGACTTTTTTTAAAAAATATTTTTTTTACTTGTATCTGTGTCTATGTTATTGTTGTAAGCCGCCCCAAGCAGTATTGCACTGGAGGAGCGGGGTATAAATATTTTAAATATATAAATACTGTAGGTTTGAGCAGGAAAAGCAGGTCAGAAGTTCCATCCCCAGAGTGTCTCTGTCTTGTCAGTCATCCTGCCTTGTCAGACATCCTGCCACTATCTCGCTGCACACTGAGGGTATTCAGCTGATCTGCCTAACAAAAGAGGCTTGCTTTGTTTGTTTGTTTATGTTAACTGTATGTACTGCCTTTCATTTTAAACAAAATCCCAAAGTGTTGAACAGAATATTAAAAACAGCAGTACAATCTATAAATATTTAACAGACACAGCCAATAAAGCAATCAGATATAGCACACACAAACAGCACTAAGAGCCCAAAGCAAAACAGCACCCCTTAAAATAGAAGAGCCTGAGTAAACAGCCAGGTCTTCATCTGACTCTTAAAAGCAGCAAGAGAAATGGAAGAGCATAAATCAGAATCATAAGCCCGAACATGTTACAGTTGCAGGTTGTAGTTTTCTACTCTGTACATTTCCACAGAGGAAACTTTGTCCTTTTTCCATTAAGGGAGAAAAACGGATGGCAGTCCTAATCCCAGATATTTGAGTTCTCTGGTCACATAATATTTGCTTTGGAAAATGTCTGGGTATGGTGGGGGAATTAAAAACCCTCTCTCTTTTGCTATAATGGTACCCCCCCCTTACCTACTGCCACTGGCAGCCAGTGGCATGGTGCCAGCCACTACCACCAATGCTCTGCCTCCTCCCCTCTCTTCGTGAATTTAACAAAGGAAGAAGGCAACAGAGCAGAAGAGGCAGTGTGGATGGGAAGTGGTGGGATAAAGCATCTCCACTTTAAAAATAACAATAATCCAAGGAGTGGGAGTAGCAGCGGCAGCATCACTAGAGCATCCCTGGGTAAATAGGAGGGGAAAGCAAAATGTGCCACCAGTGGTGGAGGAAAGTGGAGTACACTGATGAGTGGTGGGAAAACAGAATGTGTCATCACCTGACGGTGCAGGGAAAGTTGATTGTGCCACCAGATGTTTATGGGGGAAGTGGTGTGCGCCACCAGGTGGTGGTGGTGGGGAAGGCAAGGCCATGGCACTACAGCACCTCAGGCACCAAGAAGCTCAGGAAAGACCTGCTAAATTCTGCAAGATTCTTCTTCAAAAGAAGAATCCGGGGGGGGGGGGGAATATCTCCCAATTATTTTTTCACATAAGGAGACCTTGGTTTACCTTTAAGGAATATTGATGTTCTTTTGTCACATCCTAGACAAATAAAATAGCATTCTTTGAAACTGTGTCCCCCTGTTTAGTGAGCTTTAGAGAAGATGAAACCAGTTGAATGTGCAACTTCCTTGGACCTGATTCTTGCTCTGACCTAATCCTACCAAGACTTTCTTCCCTAGCCTTTTCTGCCAATTCTGTCCACTCTATACCTCATTAGGGTATAGAGTTTAGAGTATAAACAAAGCAATTCAGTTCAGTCCAGCTGGCATAGTGACAAATTACATCTGTAACAAGTTTTCAACTTATTAATGGTAGAACCTTCTAAACAGGCATACATTTTAAACATCATGTATTGGTGGAAATCCTATCCTATGGTCAAGCAGTTTTCTAAGCTTCCCAGAATCTGCACCAAAACAGATCCAAAGTTGTCTGCTAAAATGTCTGCCATACAGATCAGTTACGGACAGTATAACTGGTAACCCTGGCTCTTTTCATCACCTAGGTAGCATTCCATTTGCTGCGAATTTGGTTCATATCAAACTGTCAGTACATGGGTTACAAAGAGGCGTTCTCTATAAGTAGTCACCAGTTTAACCAATTTAGCAGATTGGCAAAACAAAACAAAACCAAACCAAACAAAAACCCTCCCTCCCATGTAGTGTGAATTTGGTTTATATTGGACTTTCAACACCGGGGTTACAAAGGAGAGTTGCCTGTACTTTGAGTGGCTGCCAACTTGAAACAAGATGGTGGATTAGCAAAAAGTGCTAGGGGTGTGCACGAAACAATTTTTTGTGATTCAATTTGTACCCGAATCAAAACATGCCTGTTTCGATTTGTGTCCGAATCTGACCCATCCGAATCAGCCCAGATTCGATTTGGATCCAAATTTATCAAAATCTGAATCCGAATCTATTTGGAGCAGAAAAAATGGGCCGTAGGGCCAAAAGAGTGGGGTGGGGTGGTAGTGCCTAATGGGTGGAGGCTACCACCCCAATTTCCAAAAAATTGGGCAAAGGGTTGATTTAATTTTTATTTTTTTTGAAGTTTATGTGTCTTTAAGATTTGTTTCCCCCTATTAGCAATAGCAAATGAGAGTGGGTTCATGGTTTCTCATTGAAAATCTCATATGCAACCAGAGAATCTACACTCAGATCACTTCCAAAACAACAGAACCCAGTACACCATGGGTTATCAAGCCATGGGGGTGGTTGGCACCCTATGTTCACTATGTCACCACTCTCTCTGGGCCACGCAAGTGCCCCACATGTACAATTATGGGGCTGCTGAAACCTCCATTCTTCCCTATGGCAAAAAATCTTAAATACAAGTAAACTTCACTGCAAAAATCAAATAATATTGAGCCATTTGCCCAATCACTCTGAAACCTAGGTGGTAGCAGGCACCCACTGGGGCACATGTTTATGCTTCTGAGGTATTGAGTGTGGATTCTATGATAGCAAATGAGATTTTCAATGAGACACCATGAATCCACTCTAATATGCTATCATAGAATCCACACTCAATAAATCAGAAACAAGAGAACCCTGTACCCCATGGGTTAGAAACCCATGGGGGTGGTTGGCACCCTATGTGCACTACACCACCACTCGCTCTGGGCCACCCCAGCACCCCCCAAGTGCACTTATGGGGCTGCTGAAAGCTCCATTATAACTTATTATGAGGAAAAACCTTAAAGACGCTTAAACTTCAACAATTAACCAAAAATCAGCCCTCTGCCCAAATCCTTTGAAAAAATTCAGGTAGCTTCCCTGCCCCTAACCGGCACTACCACCAACCCCACACCGCTCTAGGCCACCCCTTTCCCCCCGACGTGAAGTGATACACCCTTCAATATATCTAATGGGGGGAAACCTTAAAGACACGTAAACTTCAACAATTAACCAAAAATCACCCTTTTGCCCAATTCCTTTCAAATAATTCAGGTAGCTTTCTTGCCCACCCTAGGAACTACCACCCACCACACTGCACTCTACGACACCCCTTTCCCCCCGACGTGAAGCTATACATTTGCTGCAATCCTCATTATTCTCGATGAGGAATTCAAAAATAGTTTAACAATTCACCAATAATCAGAGGAGTGTCCAATTTCCTTGGGATTTTTTGGGTGGTAGGCACCCCTGTCTGTCTACCACCCACACCACTTTTGTGCCCCTAGGTGCTCCACAATAGGGGATATGGACTGGTTTGGGTCCCATTATACTCTATGAGAAAAAATTAAAAATATTTCAAATATTCATAAAAAATCATAGGGGTGTCTGATTGCTTCAGGGTTTGCATGGTTGTTGGCACCCATGGGTGCTACACAATAAGGAATAATGGTCTGGTTCGAATCCCATTATATCCTATGAGAAAAAAATAAAAATATTTTTCAAAAATTCATAAAAAATCGTACAAGTGTCCGATTGCTTTGGGGTTTGGGTGACAGGTACCCCTGGGTGCCAGCTGCCATCCTAGCTACTTTTCAAGATCTGAACCAGTCTGAACCGGTTTGGTTCGGATCCAAACCGGTTCAGATCCAAACCGAACCAGGGGGTGGTTTGGACAAAACCAAAACCGAACCACCCCCTCCTGGTTCAGACCCGGTTTGGATCCGAACCGAACCGGGTGAACCGGTTTTGTGCACATCCCTAGTTCCTATGTTCCTGTGTTCCTATGCTGCTCTTCATCTCAGGGGATGCTTGAGACACTCAGTCTTCAAGAACTGCTGACACTCTAGCCCGATTCAGACAATATATTGTATGAGTGTATGGCTGTCTAGACACTTGCACATGTGTTTGTGGGAATGACTGTATCTGTGTTCATTTAAAAAGTGAACATGGATACTGGCCCTTGAAATGCATGGTACAGATAGGAAGGGTACTTCTTTATCTGCACTCAGCATAACATGTGAATGACTGTATCTGTGTACACTTTGCACTCATTGTACAAGTGTTGAATATAATGTGTGAATGGGCCTTCTCTCTCTTTAACTTCTGGTTTTACACAAATAATGATATGAGGTCATCATACTGAGCATTTCCCCACCAACAGGTATGCAGTCTGGGAGTGATTTTGGACCCAACCCTCTCTGGTGTCTCAGGTTGAGGCTGTGGCCAGAGGGACTTTTTATCAGCTTCAGCTGATATACCAGCCGTGTCCATTTCTTGGGGGAAAAAACAACAACCTCAGAACAGTAGTACATATGCAGTATATGGAGCACATGGAACTGGAAACCTCCAGACCTGACTACTGCCATGAGCTCTATTTGGGGCTGCCTTTGTAAGTAGTTCTGCAACTATAGTTGGTACAGAATGCAGCAGCCAGGTTGGTCTCCGGAGCATCTCAAAGAGACCATATTACTCCTATATTAAAAGAAACTACACATGAGGGCTGTGCAGCGGAACAACACTGGGAGTGCTGTAAATCTCCTGCCTTTTGGCGGTGCCACAGGGCGACTACCCTTGATATAGCCGTGCATATCATATGAGTCAGTATGCCCCAAATACACCTTGGAGAAGAGCAACAGCAGAGGAAAGGGCATGCGTTAATCTCCTGCTTGCGCATTTCCCAGAGGGATCTGGTGGGCCACTGTGAGTAACAGGATGCTAGACTAGATACTAGGCCCTGGGTGTGATCACAAAGTGTGATTCTTGGCAGTGGTGTAGCAGCATCAGTGGTGGCCAATCTCACCCATCATCACTGTGTTGGGTAGTCAGCAGGGGCCATGAAGGCAAACAGCAGTGAGCAGTCCCATGCCCATCCCAGTGAGTACCCAGTGCAGGGACGGGGCATGGGCAGGAGGCCTATCTGAGCATCAATGGCCCATGTGCATCGACACCACCTGCCTATATTATAGCTACATACCTGTTTCTTAGGTTTATGTACAGCACAGGGGGAGAGAGAGAAACACAGGATGGTAACAGCCTTGTGCCTCTTGTAATATCTAATTAAAATGTAGGGGTGCGCAAACAGGTTTGAATCCGAAGTGGTCCAATATTGAACTGGTTTAGTTTGAAGGTTCAGGGTTGAGCTGAACCACCCCCAGTTCGGCTTGACCCCGGACAAACACACAGACACCCAGTTCAGGAGTTGGTTGAACATTTTTGAGGGGTTTTTTCTTCTTATTTAACTTACCCCCTCCAGGGGGCTTCTCCAATGTGGCGGGGGTCCGCGAAGGTTCCCCCTCCCCTCACCGGCCTTCCTTTTTGTAAGGCTCGCCTCTTTCTGGTGTCTTTGGCCCTTTCCGGGCCTATTTCCCAACACAGCGACCATTTGGGAGGCTACCGTACCTGCATAGTGAGACTCTGCATGGCCGGGTCATGATCCGCACCCCCAAAAAAGAATGTTTGACAACCCCACCACCACCAACCCAAACTTTGGGGGGGGGGTGAAGGGGGCCAAAAACAAACTGGCCCGGTGCCAGTTCGGGTTCAGTTTGAACTCCAACCTAACCAGGCCAGATGGTTTTGTGCGCAACCCTATTAAAATGTCAGTTTGGTCAGAGCGAATGGGCCGATTCTGCCAGCTCTCACTAACATGTGAGGAAGGAGTATGGGTGTGTATGTCTCCCCCGCCCATCTATCTTGCTACTGCCTAATGATTCGATATATATTGAACAAACAAACAAACAATCATGATAGGGGTTGTTAATCTGAACCACTTCGTAACACTGAACCACTGAACCACTTCGTAACACACAGATGGAATATTCTATCAAAGTCATATTTTGCCCCTGTGTTGAGGGGTGGGTCAGACAAACTCCTCCCTACACAATCAGATGATGGTAAGACAGTGTTCCAGATATGAGCAGGGGCAACGTGCATTCTCACCTTCTTCCTGCACACAGTTGACTGGGCTGGCAAACGTATTGTCCAGACTCGCCCAGTGACTCCCTGATATTTTGGGGACAGGCAATGTTGGGTTGGGCAAGGCAGTGATTGAAATGGGTGATGTCTCACAGAAGGAAGTGGAATATTTGTTTGTTTGTTTGTTTATTTATTATTTATTTATTTGATTTAATTTATATATTGCCCTTCCAAAATGGCTCAGGGCGGTTTACATTTAAAACAAACCACTAAAACAATAAAGAGCTAAAACAAATTTAAAACAATATAACAACAATTAAAAATTTAAAAACATTTTTAAACAACAATTAAACAATTATAGTGATTAAAAGCCCCAAAATCGGGTTAGAATATTAAAACAGATTTTAAAACCCTGGAAAGCCAGACCAAACAAATACGTTTTAAGGACTCTCCTGAAGGCTAATAGAGAATTCAAATTGTGGATTTCCGCAGGGAGCGCATTCCACATCCCCGGAGCAGCTATAGAGAAGGCCCGCCTCCAAGTCGCCACCAGATGGGTTGGTGGCAACTGAAAACGTACCTCCTTAGATGACCTTAATGTGCGGTGGGGATCACGCAGAAGAAGGCGCTCTCTATGGTAACTCAGACCTAAGCTGTTCAGGGCTTTAAAGGTAATAACAAGCACTTTGTATTTTGCCCGGAAACATATCGGCAGCCAGTGCAGTTGTTTCAAAATAGGCATAATATAGTCTCTCCGGGTTACCCCAGAGACCAATCTGGCTGATGCATTCTGAACAAATTGAAGTTTCCGAACTGTGTACAAAGGCAGCCACATGTAGAGAGCATTGCAATAGTCAAGCCGGGAGGTTACCAGCTGCTGCACCACTGTTTTGAGGTCATCCTCCTCAAGGAATGGGTGCAGCTGTCGAATCAGCCGAAGCTGATAGAAAGCACTCCTGGCCATGCCCTCCACCTGAGAAACCAGGGTGAGGCCTGGGTCCAGGAGTATTCCCAGGCTGCACACCTGCTCCTTCTGGGGGAGTGTAACCCCATCCAGCACAGGAAGATCTAACTCACTCCTCAGATTCTGAGCCCCCACAATGAGCACCTATGTCTTGCTTGGATTCAGCTTCAATTTGTTATCCCTCATCCAGCCCATTACTGCCTGTAGGCAGGCATTTAGAGAATGAGTGCCATTTTGTGAAGATGAAAAGGAGAAGTAGATTTGGGTGTCATCAGCATACTGATAACACCCAGCACCAAATCTCCTGATGACCTCACCCAGCGGTTTCATGTAGATATTGAAAAGCATTGGTGACAGAATGGAGCCCTGAGGGACTCCATAGAACACCTCCTGTTTTGAGGAGCAACTGTCACCAAGCTCCACCATCTGGGATCTACCCGATAGGAATGGAACCACTGCAGAGCAGTGCCCCCTATTCCCAACTCCCCCAGGCGACCCAGAAGGATACCATGGTCGATGGTATCGAACACCGCCGAGAGATCCAAGAGGACCAACAGAGTCACACTTCCTCTGTCGATTCCCTGATAAAGGTCATCCATCAGGCCGACCAAGGCTGTCTCAGCCCCATAGCCCATTCTAAAGCCAGTTTGAAATGGGTCTAGATAATCAGTTTCCTCCAAAACTGGCTGGAGCTGGTTAGCCACCACCCTCTCGATTACCTTGCCCAGCCAGAGGAGATTGGATACTATCCATCGCTGAGGGATCCAGGGAAGGCTTCTTAAGAAGCGGTGTAACTATTGCCTCCTTTAAACAGGGAGGCACCCTACCCTCCCTCAGTGATGCATTTATGATATTATCTAGGCCATCTCCAACAACCTCTCCGCTAGATCGAAGCAGCCAGGTTGGGCAAGGATCCAGAGAACAAGTGGTAGGCCGTACCACTTCAAGCAGCTTGTCCAGGTCATTAGGAGTCACAAATTGAAACTGATCCAAGCTAACACTGCAAGAGGGATTGCTGGATACCTCCCTCACAGACCCTGCAGAAATAGTGGAGTCCAAGTCAGCCCGAATACAGGAAATTTTATCCGCAAAGAACCCACAAAAGGCGTCACAGCAGAGTATCTCCAGGAGCTGATTTGAGGCAGAAGGAGCAGAAATTATACTCCTCACCACCCGGGATAACTCTGCCATACGTGAACCCGCAGACGCAATGCACGCCGACCAAAACCGCTTTTTTGCTGCACGCACTGCCATTGTGTAGGTCTTCAAATGGGTTCTATGCTGCATCCTGTCAGATTCGAGCGGAGTTCTCCTCCACTTGCATTCCAGTCACCTACCAAGCCGCTTCATCCCCCGCAACTCCTCCATGTACCAGGGAACCATCTTAGAAGCAGGCCTGGAGGGACGCTTAGGAGCAATAATATCTACTGCCCTGGTGAGTTCTCTATTCCAGGTTCCCACCAGGGCATCAACAGAATCACCGGCCGCACCAACATCGAAACCCTCCAAGACCTTTTGGAAACCTGTTGGGTCCAGCAGCCTTTTTGGGCGGACCATCCTAATAGGTCCATCACCCCTGCAGGGGTGGATTGTGACCGTGATACCAACCTTAACCAGGTAGTGGTCCGTCCATGACAATGGGGTAACCACCGGATCCCCCAACCACGGAACACCCCCCGATCCAAACAGAAGACCAAATCCAGTGTGTGGCCGGCAACATGAGTTGGTTCAGAAATTATTTGGCAAAGAGCCAGTGTGGTGTAGTGGTTAGAATGCTGGACTAGGACCGGGGAGACCCGAGTTCAAATCCCCATTCAGCCATAAAACTAGCTGGGTGACTCTGGGCCAGTCACTTCTCTCTCAGCCTAACCTACTTCACAGGGTTGTTGTGAAAGAGAAACTCAAGTATGTAGTACACCACTCTGGGCTCCTTGGAGGAAGAGCGGGATATAAATGTAATAATTATAATAATTATAATAATAGGCCCATAGTTGTCATGGCTGCTATGAACTCCTGAGCCACACCAGACGAGCCAGTCCCAAAGTGGATATTGAAGTTCCCCGGCACCAAGAGCCTGGGAGACTCCAACACCAACTCCATGACCAGCTCTGTCAGCTCAGTTAGGGAGTCAGGTGGGCAGCGGGGTGGACGGTACACCAACAGAATCCCCAATCTATCCCTAGTTCCCAGCCGCAAAAATACGCACTCAATATAAGTCAGCTGAATCACAGGGGCCCTGTTAAGGGAAATGGTATTCTTATGGACCACAGCCACTCCACACACACACACACACACCCCTAGCCTGCTCCATGACAGAGTAACCTGGTGGGAGAAGCTGAGCCCACACTGGGCCACTCACCTCCCCCAACCAGGTCTCAGTTATACATGCCAGGCCACATGCCAGGTCAGTTCCCTCATCTATGATCAAATCATGAACAATTTTGGTCTTGTTTTGAACTGACCAGGCATTACAAAGGAGCAAGGTCAGGCTCTGTGGGTAGTTGATGCTGCTCCCCGAGGCCTGAGAGTTGTCAGAACAGTTGGAAGTAGAAATAGTTACTAGATTACTAATTTCTCTTCCCCTGTAATGGCCAGCTGTTCTGCCAGCGCCAATTCTTCTATTCCCCACCACTACAGCAATAGCTGCCCCAAGGCTGCCAAGCACACCCCCTGCATCATCCCCTTCAGGGGAGCCCAAACACATCTCAACAACTAGGCCTGGCACAACTCAGGGCAATAAAAACAGCACTTTGACCCAAAAAATCCACCCACGCCCGAAACAACCATCCCCCAGCCCTCAGTCCCACCCCTCTGGTGGCCAGCTTTGGCGGCTGCCTACAGGCAGGCCACTGGCCATGCCGCCGGCGTGTCTTCAGCAATATTTATGAGCCTCTAAAACTTCCCAGCATCCCCTTCTGCCACAAAGGACTGCTGGCCGACACAGGTGTTAATTGTCAGGCTTTCTGAAGGCAGCGGGCTGGCAGATAGCTCCTCATCCGGGCAAGATAGAAAAGCAAACCCAAAGGGGCCAGATGTAAAGTCTGAGCAGCGGGGGGGGGGGGGAACAGCCAGACCCTCAAACCTTCTCCTCCAAATATAACATAGGAGCATAGGAAGCTGCTTTATACCGAGTCAGACCATTGGTCCATCTAGCTCAGTATTGTCTTCACAAAACCTTTCTTCTTCCCACAACCAATTGCTTATGCATAATTTGATCACACAGTGCATTGCAAATGTACCCAGTGTTTCTCCTAATGTTTATTCTCAGTTCCTTTCTCTTTGTCAAATATAGATATGGGATGGTTTCTCTTCTGCAATTGCTCATCTCTGTGTGGACAACTAAATGCCTGGGTACAAATGCAATCCCTTCCCTGCAGACACTGGGAGTGGGGATCAATCTGATTTGATAGCACAGCTTGGCTTTTGGGGCTCAAGACACATAAAATGATGTGGCAGGCGGACTTACCACAGCTGTGTTTGACAATGATCAGAATTGCTCCTCTGTGGAATCCTGTCACCATGCTTTCCCTGTTAAGCAACTTGGTCATAGTACAAAGCCAGGAAAAAAAGAGAGCCAAAGGGGAGAAAGGAAAGAATGGAAGATCTCTTCCAACGATGGATGGACGTCTGCATGCAATCTGATGAGGGATGCAGAAGCTGATGAGCAGAGGAGTGTAGGGCCACCATAAATGAGAAGATGGCAAGGATTACTGACAAGTACATCAACCTTGCATAGGACTGTACTGAGGACCAAAGAAGGGTTGCCATTGCCCTCGAAAGAAATTCCCTGATATTTGAGAGGCTCCTGGCAGGCATCACATAGTTAAGGGCAGTCTTCAGAAAGGCAGTGCAGAGTACTGGTGCCAGGTGGGACTACAGCATCTCCCTCTCACAGACCCCAAGGGATCCCCATCACACAACATACCTCACCACCGTGCCATGCAGGCAATCCTCCTGTCCATCACACCCAACCCCAAAGATGCTGGTAAGTCTGTGGAACGCATCTCAGCAGTCAGGTTCAAGAGAAGCACTCCCACTCAGGAATGGTAATGGGTATTGCTGTAG
Source organism: Hemicordylus capensis (assembly GCF_027244095.1). Lineage (NCBI taxonomy): Eukaryota > Metazoa > Chordata > Lepidosauria > Squamata > Cordylidae > Hemicordylus > Hemicordylus capensis. Next base: position 259,359,781 of record NC_069658.1, on the reverse strand, counting down.
GAGAAGATTCAACTCCAGTTCAACTGCAGCAGTTCAACTGCAGCAAAGCCAGTTAGGGGAGAATTCAGCCAAGCAAGAGGTCTGGAGTCAGTTCTTTAAGTTTGAAGAACAACAAGGATTTATTTAGAAGTTACAAAAGGATGAAGACACAAATTGCACCTTCTCCCTTAGGGCAAGAGAGTCCTCTGCCCTTCAGGATGGGTGGGTGGGGCACAATTAAGAAACCAAAGTGCTACACATCCAAATCGCAGCAGGAGGGTGACAGCTGTCCAGCTTCCACCCACCCAGTATCCCTTGATTGTGATAGCCACCTATCTGCTCAAGAAGCTCTGAAAGGGTTACATTTGATTAAGTTTTTCATTTGGTTCAACATTCTTTTGTTTCAATGGGTGTGTGTGTGTGTGTGTGTGTGTGGCCTCTAGGGTAGAAAAACACATTGCAGTTGAAATTGAAGCGCACTGTATTTCTTCATGCAAATATAAATCTGCTTGAAATAAAATCCGTGCATGCATTGTCTTCAGTATAAAAAAAAAAGTAACTGAACTTAATGTGCTATGCGCTTTTGTAAAAAAATCAAAATGTACAGTGGAGAAGGCTCTGGGTTACTCCTTGCCCCACTCCTCATCAGCTCCTTTCCAGCCAATCCTGAGCGCTGTCTTCATGTGTAGGATTGGGGCGTAGGGAGCTTGCATGCAGCTGTGGGACAAACTCCTAACGGGGGACCCCTCCCCTATATTGTTGTTGTTTTTCATACATGTGTTAGCCAGCCACGCCCCCTGCATGTGACATCATATGCAAAGGGCACAGCCACTATCAGGAAGAAAGGCCATGTACCATTTCTCCTGCTCCCAGTGGACACTTAGTGATCCATTGGTGCTTCTTTCTCTTCCTCTCTCAGAGCAAGGCTGGGGTGGGGAGCAGCCTTTTTGCGAAGGGTTGGCTGAAAGCAGGAGCGGGACAACGAAGCCCTCTTCAGTGTCAGCATGCTGAGGCAGGGGGCATGGCCCCTACAAGAAGGGGCAGTGCGGCCCCTCTTGTCTCTTTCCCAGTCATCGCTTCATTCAAGTGCTGGCTGGGAAGTAGAGGGGTCATGCTTCACACTCATAGCCAGTGGGCAAGCGCTTGCCTGCTGGGTGCAGGCAGAGGACAAGAGGGTGCCCTGAGGGAGAGGCAAGGAGTGACGTGGAAACCCTCGCAGCCTTGGGACAAATGTCTCCCCCTGTCCAGAGGTGGCGATGCCCCATTGGGGGACCGTACACAAGCAGCCCTGTGGGATGGCTAAGCATGATCAAGATTGGCTGGCATAAGCTTCAAATTTTTTTTAAAAGGATTCATCATAGGGGGACAAGTCCCCGCGAACTATTCTCACCTCAGGCCTCATAACAGCTAGAGACAGTCCTGCTGAAGATGAGGCAATAGTTGTGGTGTTCATATCCTTCCTGTGGTGATGAATGTGGGCTAGCCAGCACTTGGTAAGAGCCATTTGATCTCTGTGTTTACCTGCCAGATGTGGGCTGTGTGAAGTTATTGAATCTAGGCAGACGCATATCCAGGGTGGGGCATCCAGGGCACGTGTCCTGGGTGCCACTTGAGGGGGGCGCAAATGCCACTGACTGCCCCGCACCCACCACCACAAAATTCTAGCAAGTGGGCAGGCACCCCGGCGCTGCTCACCGCCATGGCGTCTCCGGCTCCGGGTGCGCTACAGCCAGCCATGCCATGGCCACTGGCCGGATGGACCTCTGGCACCCCGCCCCCAACTCATGCTTGCGCTGTTGCGTGAGATCTCAGGGCAGCACGGGCAACACGGTGGGTGCTCCCATTGGCTGGTGGTGGAGAGCGCTCCGAGCTGATTGGGCTGCCCGCCGCCAGTTTGATTTGAGCCTGCTGCACTGTGCTGCATCTGACTCACTGGGAGCCTTTCGACACACGTGGCCGCTGAGGGAGAAGGTCGGGAGAGACTCTGCCTGCTGCATACACGACAACAGGTAATATAAAATGGCAGCAGTGGCATATTTTAGGTAGAAGAAAAGAGGAATTGTTTCATTATTATCCACGTTCAACTGGAACTCCAAACTTAAAGTGAAGATAGAAATAAACATGTTTTAAAATGGTGGGGAGAGGCATCGGCAGTGGCTGACACTGATTCTGGAGAGGGAAGGGGGCTGCACACAAGGGGGAATGTTGCCTCAGGGGCGGTGCTGGGACAGAGGACGATGAGAGATCCGCCCCAAACTCTGCTGCTGCAGTTGTCCCTGTCGCTTTGTATGTCCCTACCGACGCTCCGTAGCAGGGTGGATGTTGTGAGGTGCCGCTGCCGGGGCTTGGCGAGCCAGGCATGGAGTGGTGGTGAGTAGTAGCAACAGTAGTAGTAAACACCAACGCCGCCTCTTGTCCCCGGGGCACCCCTGCTTGAGGGGGAGCCACCTGGCTGAGGGATGCCTGCCTGTAGTTCCAGTGCTTTCGGACTGACCGTCCTCACCTCATCAAGACCTCTTTAACCTCACTGCTTCTGCCTGGCCTCTTCTTTCTTTTTCCAACTCTGAGGGCTAACATGTTTGCCAAGTAGCTGGGATGGGGCTGTGGAGGAAGAATTAGGAATAGCAGCACACTGGCTCTTTAAAACTTTTGGTTTGGGGAGGGGCATGGGGCTGCCTTTCACAAGCTTTCCCTTTGGAAAGTAGTTAGTAGAGTTAGTAGTCGCTGCCGCCTCTTGTCCCCCATGTGGAAAGTGGCTCGGGGCAGGCCCAGGCACGCGCATCCAGCTATGCGCTTAGGTAGGCAAACGAGTTGGCTGGTGCCTTGGGACTCTTGACTTTTCTTGCTTCCAGGCGGGGAGTCTAGCCCTCAGTTCCCATAACTGGCAGGCGCTGTGTTATGCTTGCCTGCCGGGAGCTGCTGCCCTTTGGCCGGCATCAGGGTGAAAGTCGAATCTCCCACTGAATTTCAGGGGCTCTCTATTCCAAGGAGAAATGTTGGGGAGTTTTCTCAGATGAGGTGTCTACGACATGCCCTTAAGTAAACAGGCTTTATGCTCCTGATTGGTAGCCACTTGGCCAGGGAAGCTGTGTGGTTCCTGATCACCCACAGTTTGATTTCTTCTCTCCCTGCTTGAACACAATTCCTGTGTCTTCTGGGCTTTGTCCGGTCTCTCTACTTCTTGAAGGACCTGTCTGGCCGTGCCAAGATTTAATCTAAACTTTGTTTCCTGCTGTATGAGCAGTGGGTGCAGGCGCAGTCCATCCACAGCATCTCTCTTTGCCAGAGAGTTGCCTAACATAGAGCAGGAAAGATGCACAGAAGGGAGAATGAGAATCAATAGAAAAGGAGACAGACAGGAAGGGAAGGAGAGAGGGGGAAATGAGCCAGAGGGAAAGCAGACTAGAGACACCTTGCAAAGAAAGAAAGAAAGAAAGAAAGAAAGAAAGAAAGAAAGAAAGAAAGAAAGAAAGAAAGAAAGAAAGAAAGAAAGAGGGAGGGTAAGCTAGGGATTAATACTGCTTTTGTAAAAGGGTATTAAGGTTGAAAGGCAACTGTGTTCATCTTTATTTTCTGTTTCTTTTTTAACAACCTACTTCCCTATTATAAGAACATGGTTTCCACTGCACAATATCTATTTTTTGCACTGCATGAAAGATGTCTTGGTGCATATTAGAATGAACCTTGCACAGTGCCAGTAGCTTATAGAAGGCAGAAGTGCCTGTGAGCAGGTCAGTCTGGAGGTCCCACGCTCCCACCTGGAACTACTGTGCATATTTACATACCACTTTTCAACCAAAGTTTTCAAAGCGTTTTTACACAGAAAAACAAACAAAAAGAGGGTTCTTCTGTGTCCCAAAGGATTCAGAGTAAAAAATCTCATGGTATGGACAACAGAATAATAGTACGGCATGAGATGGGCAGATCAGATGAGAAGTTCCAGAGTGTTCAGAGACAAGCTGCCATATTTACCCAAATCTAAGATGAGTTTTCCTCCCAACCAGTTCTGTTAAATATTTGGTGGGGGTATATTTGATTCAGATTCCTCTTTCTTTTGGTAATTACAGGTATAACCTGTATTTAGCCTCTGTCTTTTAAAGCATCACCTTGCGTTCAGAGTCATCTTCTATTCAAGTAAATATGATAACTCACTAGGATTTGGAAGATCAGGTGCCCCAAAAGAGCAACAAATCCCAGATTTACCAACTTCAGGTATAACTGGGTCTTGCTGCTCCTTTGGGGCACCTGATCTTCCAAACCTCTGAGAGTTCACTTGTCTTATTTCCTTCTCCGACCTGCTTTTATCAAGAACCTAGTGAGATCTGATGGATAGGGAGTTGGCCATAGGGTCAAGTTCCGGTTCTGTCCTAAACTCAGTGCGTGGAATTAGATGACAGACCCCACCACTTATTAAGATCATCTGAAGAAGTCTGTCTACAGTTGCCACCAGCTGAGCTGACGGTTACTCAGAACAGTAGCCATTCTTGAGCTTTGGAATGCAAAGCTCTAGAATGCCAAGTTGAGGAGATTGACTATTTTGTCCACCTCCAGAAGAACCCTGAAGACAGAGGTGTGTATCCAGGCATTTGATTGCATTTAATTGTTCAGTGTTAATTTGGTTTTAAAGTTGTTAATTTAAAAAACTTTTAAACTTTAATTTTACTGTGATTGTTTGTTATCTTCTGTACCACCTACAGACTAAATATTTAGGTGGTATAGAAATGTCTTACTAATAATAAATAAAAGTAAGGGAAATTGCAGCAGTGTCTCCTAAGCTTTACCGTGCAATGTGAGGAGATACGTTATCTCTAGTGTCTGGATGCACAGAGGTGGAGCTATGGTGTCCCAGAGTGTTCAAGGAGCACAGAGCGATGGGGTCCACCGGAGTGCCATTGCCAGGCACACACACACACCCATGGTGCTGCTGTGCTCCTTCCACCTGCATGCTATCATACATCTGCTGCCCGCTGCCACACTCCTGCTGTCAATGCCACTCCGCCATGTTCCTGCCACTCAGGCTCTGACACAGAGCTGGCTGGAAATGGAAGGCACATGTGGAAAATGACGGTGGGCAGCATGAGTGAGGTACTGCTAAGGATGGGGATGGAGAGTGTAGCGCATGGGACACCACCAAGGATCAACCTCAAACTGAACCAGGCCCAGTTTGGCTTGAGGTCAAGCCTTCAAGCCAAGCTGGTTTCGAGCTAGCTCGCACAGAACCCATGAGTTCGGAAGGAATTCAAATGTGAAATTGCTGATCTCCTAGCAAAAATGTCCCTTCAATCAAGCTCTGTACCAGAGAACTGGAAAGCAGCCAATGTAACTCCAATTGTCAAAAGGGATCCAGGGGGGATCTGGGGAATTACAAGCCTAATTCTGTTCTAAATAGCAGTCACAGCTAGAGGTTTCTCCATTGTGGGAAGCAATTATATCTCCATCTCTATCTCCCCCCACCCCTTACAGGTTTGAAAACTATGATCAGGAAGAAGTTAGAGAAGAAGCATGTGTGCCTAGAGTGTGTGGGGATATGCTGTAATAAATCCCAACTTGTGGTACATCAGAGAATCCACAGAGGAGAGAAGCCTTATGAGTGCCCTGACTGTAGCAGAGGATTCTGCCAGAACTCTAACCTTATCTCACATTGGAGAATCCATGCAGTGAAGAACCCTACAGTTGCTTTGAGAATGGGAAAAGAAACACCAAGAGGCACTTCACATGATTGGTGTGAAGCGCCTGAGAGGGTTCTGTGGGGAGAGCGGGCTTAGTACACTCTCTCTGCAGATGAGCAGCCGCTCGTAGCTGGGTGGCCAGATCGGCCAGATCGGCTGCCCACATGACTGCCAGCTCTGTCACACATCCTGGAGAGACCTCCGAACCTGGGAGGCTGCTTGTGGTGGCATACAGTCAGGAAACCTGGGTTAGCGGAGTGCTTGCTCTGCTAACCTAGGCTAAGGGAAGGGCTACTTTGGCGGGCTAGCTGCCAAGGAACCACTGGGCTTGCCCGCCCTTCAAGCTGCCCTAGCCAAATTGTTCTGGCTGGGGGCAAGCGGGAACTTTAAAAAGAGGAAGGCAAGCTTCCTCTTGTTGCCAGCCTGAGCCCAGCCTGCCATGGCTACTGCATGCCAGCCTTGGAATGGATTTATCGGCTGCATTGCTTTTTGCTCCAGGAGATTTTACTTCACCCCCTTGAGAGAATCACTGCCTGCCTGTGCCTGCTGTGTCTGTCTCTGCCAGCCACCAGTCCCAGCCCCTGTGGCCACTGGCCAGTGGCCACCAGGCCAGCCACCCCCTTTCCCCACCAGATTTTCAGGGCTTTTGCCTCAGCCCCAACAAACCTGAAGCCTAAGAAGAAGATTGAAGAAGAGTAGACTCAGAGACCAGACCACAGACAACTGGACACACCTAGACTGAGTGAGTGTACCCCATTTACACACACACACAAACACACACACACACCTCCCTCTGGAATTCTGTATTCTTGGGGTTTTTTCCTGTTTGGGGGGAAGTTTGGGGTTGCAAGTGAATTTAAAAAGTTGTGTATTTTGTTTAGTTTAGAAGAGGTTTAAACAGGGGTTCTGTGTGGGATGGATCCTCATACTAGTAGGTGGTTACGTGTAGGGTAGCCTTGTGGTTTTAAAAAAAAAAACAATTTTGTCTTTTTTTCCCATTCCAAAGATTGGGGGGGGGCACTTTTTAAAAAAAAACAACAGAAGCCTGCCCTCTGCCCCATAACTGATATTCTCTGCTCAGCAGCCTATTGTATGATCTTCCCTAGTCACTATTGTATTAGTTAATTGTATCTATTCTGGGAACTTGTTATATTGTTTGTATCTGCTTGTGTCTCTGTTCCCTTACTGCTCCCTTTCTGTTCCCTTGTATCTGTTTTCTAGTTACAATGTATATATATTATGCAATACAAATGCCTTGGAAATGCCTTGTTGTGCTGTATTTTGGGGACCTCATGGATGGGCATCCTAGTTCGTTCTCTCTCTCTCTCTCTCTCTCTCTCTCTCTCCCCCCCCCTTTGCAATGAAGATTGGGTCATATTGTGATTACTAGCATCATCATCATTTTTATTCAAATTAGATTGCTTGCATAGGTTGTGTGGTGCTACAGGCTCCAATTTGTTGCAGAAATGTCAAAAAATGTGCCATTATTCCCTATGGGGAAAATCTTAAATTTCAAAAATTCACAAAAAAATCAACCCTTTGCCCAATTCCTCTGAAATTTGGGTGGTAGCTTCCACCCATTGGGCACTACCAGCCATTGGGCACTACCAGCCAAAACTACTAGTTTTGCCCCAGGGGAATTTTTTTTAAATCCAAAATGTTTTGGATTCATATTTTACAATTTCGAACAAAGAACAAAATTGTGGTGTTTTGGATTGGCTAATTTTGAATAAAGAAGAAAATGAGGGTGTTTCGGATTCAGGCCAAAAACAAAACTGGGGGGGAAATGCAACCCTATTCCGTACCACTGGAACTGACAGTTCCATCAACCTGCCTATAAATTCCATACATCTCAGAATCTAACTCCTGGGCTAATCAGGTTTTCTGCTAATCAGGTCTCCACCCGCAATGAATTCCCTTCCCAACAATTGCAATAGGAAGACCCCATCCAACCCAACCCTTATACCTGCTTGACTGTTCCACATGATACTGAGCTCCAGAAAGACAGTCCTTCTTGACAGTTTCTTTTAATTTAAGGAACACATTTCCTCAAGATGTGATCATGGTAACGGGCTTGGACAGCCTTTTAAAAAGAGATTAGACAAGGTAATGGAGGATATATCTGTCAACAGTGATGAGTGTTGGTAACTAAATAGAACCTCCAGATTCAGAGGCAGTGTACCTCTGAATGTCAGTTGCCGAGGAACAACAATGGAAGAGGACCAGTGTTCCCTCTAAGGCATGCACATGTGCACACACTCACACATTTTTTTATGTCTACTCAGTTAATTTTAGATCCTGCTCAGGTTTAACCAGGAAGATCCCACTCTAAATGCATTTGCGCTCACACTGCCTTGATACTGCCACCCAGAATAAAACTCATTCCGCACACAGATGAAAAAAAATAGAAAGAACACTGAAGAAGACTATTGCCTTCATGCCAGGCTGTGCAGTTTCTGAAAGCATCTGGATTACCACAGAAAAAGGTTGTTGAATGAGAGGGACCTTTGCTCTAATCCAGGGTGGCTCATCTTATGACCAATGGGGATGCAGTGATTATGGGACCACATGTGTGAGTCTATTGGAAGAAGAATTTGAAATCTGTGAGTATGGTTGAACAGTGCAAAAAGGATTACTTTAAGACATGCACAGTTGCTGCAATAACGTTTTAACCAAACAAGAAACTTCTCCATTGATTCCAGCTGAGGGAAACTGATGACAACAGTTGAGAATCTACATAATTGCATCAGGCTTGCCATTTTAAGCACCTCAAGGACCTCAAAAACTGTTAGGCCCTGTTCTGAAAAAGAACTTTACTTCCTCAATTTGTATAAAGCTCTTTGTTGTTTTGTCTTGCTGGTCACCAACTGTAATAAAGATTGTCTTGACTTGATTTGAAGAAAGAACCATGGAAGATGAAGATGGATATATGACCATAGACCCAGCAACAAGAGTGCCTTCAAAGCAGATGAAAGGTAAGGATGTAAAACTTTGCATGGCAGAGTAGTTGAGTAACTTAAAAGAAGGAACAGGGGTTTAAATAAATAAATAGAATTATAGTTAGGATCTAGGACTTAGAGGTGTGCACAAATTGTTTTTTGCTATTTGATTTGAGGTCAAATCGAATCACCCAGATTTGATTCGACCTTGGATCTTGCTCCCTCGAATCAGCCTAGATTTGATTCAAATTAGATTTGATTAGATTCAAATTCAAATTGATTCATGGAAAATTTTAAGGACCAGGAGTACACCAGAGTGAGTAGGGTAGTAGTTCCCAATGGGTGGCAACTACCATCAAACTCCAAAGGAATCAAGCAAAGGGGTGGGGTTTTCTTTTAGGAATTTTTAATTTGGAGTGGGGGTTTTAATTTTATTTTTGCCAAAAGGAATAATGGGGATTTAAAGTACCCCAATTAATCCCCATGGGTAGCACCAAGATGATCCAAAGTGGGCTTGGGGTGTAGGGCACATTGGGTGCCATCCCACAAGCCAGTGAGATACTCAGGGTTTTGTTTAGTTTTAAAGGAATTTTTGAAGTGTTTAGACCCTTTGGTGTGTTATCACTTTTTTTTAGCATAACGAATCCCTATGAAGATTGATTAAACACCAAAGAGTCTAAAAACTCAAAAATTCCTTTTAAAAAATAAACTCAGTACCCCCACTGGCTTCTGGGTTGTGAGGGGATTAGTGGCACCCCTGTGCCAACAACTTTGCTTCTTTTGGTCCAGTGGAATTTGGTCATGATGAACTATATCTTAACTTGGGAAAATTTCTTTTACTTTAAATGTTGCAGCCAGGGCAGGAAAAGTTTTCACCAGTGAGACTTCCTATAATTCAGTCCCCTAGTCTCTCTTCAGTGCAACTCTTTACTTTTAATGAACTGTGTATAGGAATGCTGTTGGATCTATAGGTTTTAGAAAGAAAAAATGTTGATTCTGGCAAATCAATGCACAACCTTAACACTGATATTTAATGAATAGTTTTATTTTTATAAAAAAAAAAAAAATTAAACAGTTATGAAAATTTCAGAGTTCAGTTTCTTTTAATTGTCCCTAAATCTTTTTTTTTTAATCAAGATGTTGGTTTTTAATCTTTTTGAAAGCTTCATTTGGTGTTGAATTTTGCATTATTTTGTTCCAGTCCTACTCAACTGGAAAAAATGGTTGGGAAATGCTTTGGATTATAAAGAAGGCTGAAATCTATAGAAGGACTGGGTCCAGCCAGACACATGTAGTGGGTGAGCTCCAGCATCTCAGTTGCCTCTTGCCACTCAGAAGTGTGAAGGCTCATCCTTCAGGAGCCTTGAGGAAGACATCAGATGCCTGATCATAGCACATGTTAGCCCTGAGCCTGGGGTCGGGGATCCTCTTGAGTACAATAGGATGCCTCCTCAAGGCTCCTTCAGCATATCGTACAGATAAACAACATTCAGCTTGGGTATGGAACAATAATAGGGCAGATGGGTTCAAAGAACTGGGACACCCAGCTCCTGAGAGCCGCCTAACTGATGGCCAAAGTCGTGGAAGGGCCATACAAGCCCTTCAGCGCTCATTCCAGCAGGCGTTTGCCTGCTGGGTGTGTGTTTTGATGGTTCTCTCTCCAAATGTTGCCTGGAATGGTCCTTCCAGGGCTCTAGCCATGCCCCTTACATATGATGTCATGTGCAAGGGGGCATGATCAGAGCTCCAGAGAGCCCACAAAATCCCTCCAGGTCTAATTCCCAGCCAGCGTTTGTTGGCTGGGTGCATGAATTTCCCTGTCTCTCCCTCAAGCGCGGGAGAGAAAGGGAAGTTCATCCACCAAGCCAGCAAACATTGGGTGGGAATGAGCTCTAGAGAGCTTGCACGGGGCCTCAGGAGCTCTGGCCATGTCCCTTGTGTCTGACATCATGCTCAAGAGGCATCCCTTGCATATGCACTCTGTGCACTCAGCAGAGCTGCCAGGGATGGCAGTAAATCTGGGGCCCGTTCCCCTCACTCCACCACTGATTCAACTGAAGGTGGTATCAGGATGATGTGGTAGCAGCAGTTTGAAATGTCAGGCTGTGCTCAAAAGATTGTCGCCCCAACTGTGTTGCACAACCATGATTGAGGGGGATAAGATGCTTTCTAAGAACACTTATTCACAACATTGAGTCATAGAATACTAGAGTTGGAAGGGATCTAAATAATCTTATTTATTATTTATTTAAAATATTTATATCCTGCTCCTCTGGTACACTAATGCTCGGGGAGGCTCACAACATTAATAAAATAGATCCAATATAAAATAAAATAATATAATATTAATAATCTATATATTTGATTATCCAAGATGTGCCGCTTGGGAATGCGTGGGGATGTGTGAAAGAACTCTCGCGAGAGTGGCAGCATCACTCTCGAGAGGCTTTGGGCGGGCAGTGGAGCCTGGGCACAGAGGAGGCGGCCGGCCGGTGGGCAAAGGTCCCTTTGGATTTAGAAGGTTTTGTTGATGTTTGAGCCTCTGGAACACAAACAGGGAGTCAGTGCAGTTTAGACTGCCACTTATGGTTAAGTGTCCAGACACCTTTCACTACTTCAGATATTAACACAATTTTATGTATTTAAGAGCTCGCCTTCTTTGTCATTTACCCTGCTGCCTATTAAGATCATCTGGGGAGATCCAGTTATGGTTGCCACTGGCTCGTCTGGAGGTTACTCGAGGCTGGGCCTTCTCTGTGGCTGCCCCAGGCCTTTGGAATGCACTCCCTGTCAAAATAAGAGCTTCTCCATCTTTGATTGCTTTTTAAATGATTCTCAAGTCACACCTGTTTTCCCAGGCTTTTAATAAAAATCAATTTTAAATTGTTTCATCACTTTATCCTGTGAAATTATTTTTATTGTTTCACCCTGTGAATTGTGTTTAATTGTTTTTATTCTGTGAAACTTTTTTTAAAATATATATTGTAATTTAGTGTATATACACTACCTAGAGATGTATATATCAGGTAGGTAGATAGATAGATAGATAGATAGATAGATAGATAGATAGATAGATAGATGGATGTAGGAGTCTTCCACACTGATGTCAGCTGAAAGCATGGAAATCTACTTCCCTAATCCCACTAGCTGGATTAGGTTGGGACATGTGTATTGAACAGAGTACTGAACAGATTTGGGGCCTATATAGGGTCGTAGATGCATTTTGCAGTGAAATCAACAACATTGGCACACATCTGGCTGAGAGCTACTGCTGAATTTCACTGTCACATTCCACAGATCCTCCTCCGAATCTCCTCTGGTGGAAAATAAGTCTGGGCATTTTGGTGGCAGCAGTTGTTTTGACACTAGTTGTGATCTTTTTCAGTCTATCAAGTAAGTCCTTCACTCTGCTCTTTCTTGTTGGCAAGAGCTTCCCCCCATACAACTGTGGGTTTTTTATACAATTAATGCAGTTCACTTGCCAAACAGGACCCAAGCCTTTCCCCCATTGCTTCTGCTGCACGACTACTGTATTTTTCCAGGATAAGTCTATCATTGCTGTTAACTATGACAACTGAATAGAGCCACCATGTTCAGAGGCAACATACTGCTGAATATTCGACTTTGGGGAATATTCAGTAGAGTGGGACTGTAATCTTCATGCCCTCTTTGTTACCTTCCCAGGAGCATTTGGCTGGCTTCTGTTTGAGACAGTGTCTGACTATCAGTGTGCTTGTGAAAGAAAATGCTAACTGAGCAAAGAGGTACCTTTTAAAAGTGGTGATTCTCTTTATTTAGAAGGGGGAGAGCAACTGGCCCTATGCATCCCCAGCACAGCTCCCTCCAGTGGCTGTTGCTGGGGTCTATCATGTTTCCTTTTTAGATTGTGAGCCCCTTGAGGATAGGGAGCCATCTATCTATATATTTCTCTAAGGCGTACCCATTGCTAATCCCATGTGTGGCAGCTCTCGCGAGAGTTCTCAAACGAGCTGCTGGTAGTGGGAGTTGAAAGTCACTGGTGACTGAAGTAGCAATAGTGGCTGAATTATATTTTGCAGAACAAAATAATGCCAATGTTGACATTGGCATGTGATTGCAGTTTCCTAAACTACCCACCACCACTTCACCAAGTGATATTGCTACAAAGTTTCACTATTGTAGTGCTGATTTCCTCCATAGTCTATAAACATCGCTAGTCCCATTCATGTGACTATTGCAGCAATGGTGCAGTGGGTAAATGACTTGATTAGCAAGTCAGAGGTTGCCAGCTCAAATCCCCACTGGTATGTTTCCCAGACTATGGGAAACACCTATATTGGGCAGCAGTGATATAGGAAGATGCTGAAAGGCATCATCTCATACTGCATGGGAGAAAGCAATGGTAAACCGCATGCCAGACATGGTGGGGTGGGAGTTGGGAAACAAGACCTTTCAAAGAATTTGAAGGATGTTGCTGCAGCTTCTCTGGATGATGCGGTTATGCATTGTGGAATGTGGGAGGAACATCGAAGACATTTAGAGGCCGTTTGCGGGGGAATACAGGTTTCAGGGCGTGATTTAACTCAATCCAGATAGGTTTTCTTGGGCAAGAGCTGTAGTTTGTTAACTTGGATATGTTCTGGGAAGAGGCTAAAGAAAATTCAGACTGGAAACATTAAGGATATACTACAATGCCTAAGACTAGAAATGACAAACAACGTATCATTTTGCTTGGGTGCAGTAAGCGGAAATTGATGTTCCATCCCTCATATTTCTAAAACAGCGGAACCCCTCCTAAAACTGATTAAGAAGGATATTGAAGTAGTATGAACAGAATGTGAAAAAGCTTTTAAGGTGTATAAAAATTATACCCATGTCAGCATTCGATTTATAAAGTGAATCTATCATCTATCTATCTATCTATCTATCTATCTATCTATCTATCTATCTATCTATCTATCATATTTTTATATCACCTGATATGTAAATCTCTATGAATGCATCTGGGGTGATTCTTGGGACAGTCCTATTGCACCATGAGGTCATTCACACAACCACTTCAAGTGGGACTGCGGAGGGCAGGAGGGAAGACAGGATCGTTCCTACCATCCCCCACACAACATTTGGTTCCCTGGAAGCCATGCCACTCGGTGCCCACATGATCAATGCTGCAGCAAGTGGCCTGGCTATCTGGAGGCTGGGGGAATGAAGCCCAGTCTCCAGAAAATTCAACTGGAATTATAGAAATATCTCAGCCAGGTCACTCCTCCTGCCGGCCTCTATGGTTGTAATGGCTGCTAGCAGCCCAAGCGGAAAACAAACGGGGTGCACGTGAAGGAAACGAAACAACCAAAAAATGATGTGCATGCTGGTAATGATGAGAAAAGGAAACTGGAAAAAAAAGCTAAAATACCATAGGTTAAACTGCAGCCTGAGACCCTATATGGTCAATGTGTGGAAAAAATTGAAGGCCCAAAAGACCAACAAATGGCCACACACCAGGACTCGAACGGGAGCCACTACTCCCCCAGCACCCCAGCACCTGCCAAGAAAAACAGTGTATCAGTACCAGTACACACACCCCATTCAGTGCACATAGCGCCTGACTACTGTGGATTTCCATCGCCCTATCCTCTGGACAACATCCTCTCGCAATCCCATGTGAGTAGCAGTGGTGGCAGCCCCGATCCGAAATGAATGCAAGGTAAGTCCCTCCACCGGGACCCTGGCTGCAATCAAGGCCTTCCGAATGACGGCCAGAAATTGATATTGGATAAGTGGGCCCCGGTCCTCATGCACAAACAGACCCCTGGGAAGGGCCCTAAATCCAGGTAATGCCGTAAGGCAGTCACCGGACAAAGTGAAGAGTTGCTGGCAGCCGCCAGGCAGACGACCTGTCCCTTACCCTTTGGGTCAGTTTTAGAACGGCGTAAAAGCAAACGCGCCTCTCCGTCCAAAAAGGACAGATCTGAAAACCGCAGGCAACCATCCCTAGGGGAACCCTTGCTTTTTGGCAATAACTCGCCAGGCCGGAAGGCGCCAAAAAAGGCAACCAGTATTGCTGCTCACAAAAGCAGGACTTCCCAGGGTGCCCTGCAGTAGCCTGGCAACTGCCCAAGCAGGACAGCTATCAAATCCAAGGTTAATGGGCGTCTAGTGTCAACACCAGCCGGACTCTCTCTAGACCAACCCTCCAACATACGTCTAACCCAGGGGTCACCAGAGTAATCCTCAACCCCCCTAGCTTGGGCCTCAAATGCAAAAGCAGACAAATAACCACCTAAGGTAGACACAGCACGCCCAGCCCTATGGAGGAGCATCAGGAACTGCTGTAAGTGACTAACCGGTACCGGCCAAACCTCTGCCAGGCTTTCCGCCCTCTGAAAAAGGGAAAAGGCCTCATTCTTGGACGTATAACTCACCCTGGTGCTGGGCGCCAGTGAAGCCGCTATGGCAAGCTGGGCTTCTACCTGCCAAGATGCCACAGAAAGGCAGGCATAGGCTCCGGGTGCAGTGCTGATTCGGGTGCTAACTCCCTGAACCTGTTCACCTGAAAATGAGACAGGGCGTCAGCAATATCGTTCCGAATCCCAGGAACGTGGCGAGACTGAAACAAGATGTTGGCCCAAAGGCATTGCAGCACGAAGACCCTAACGAGCCCCATAACCCTCCGGGAGTGAGAAGTCTGAGTATTAATAACTTGAACCACAGCCTGGTTATCGCACCAAAACCGGACTGACGAGTTAGAAAACTCGTTGGCCCAGAGATGCACTGCTACCACTATGGGAAACAATTCCAGGAATGTCAAGTCCCTGGTTATCCCCAGCTGTGCCCAATCTACTGGCCAACGGGCAGCGCACCAGCGGCCCCTAAAATAGACCCTGAAGCCGATCCCCCCAGCAGCATCTGAGTGGACCTGTAAGTCAGCCTCGAGGATCTGCTCGCTCCTCCAAAAAGAAACACCATTGAAGTCCAACAAAAAGGACTCCCACACCGCCATATCAGCCCTTACTCCCTCGGTAATCCTAACCCTGTGATGAGGGGCCCGAAGCCCAGCCATCAGGTCACAGAGACGCCGCAAAAAGGCCTGCCCCGGGGCCACCACTCTGCATGCAAAGTTAAGGTGCCCTGCTACTACCTGAAGCTCCCTTAATGTAGCCTTATGGGCACGCCCCAAAGCCCAAGGTTCAAGAGGACCCCCAGGACCCCAAGGTCCAAGAGGACCCCCAGCTTCGCTTGTGGCAGCCTTGAGCAACCCACCACCGTGTCCAACTCAATCCCTAAAAATGAAAGCCGCGTGACTGGCCCTTCTGTCTTTTCTTTGGCCAGAGGAACGCCCAGTTCTTCTGCCAGCCCCATAAAGGAGCGTAGCAAATGCAAGCATTCCCCTGAATTACTCCTGCCTACAAAAAGAAAATCATCTAAAAAATGAGCGGTAAATACCAAGCCAGCCCTACGTCTCACTGCCCACTCCAGAAACATGCTGAAAGCTTCAAAGGCTGCACAGGAGATGGAACAGCCCATTGGCAGGGCTCGATCAAAGTAGAATTTCCCTGCAAAAGCAAAACCCAGGAGGTCAAAGTCCTCAGAGTGCACAGGAAGCAAGCGGAAGGCTGACTCGATATCACACTTGGCCAATAGCGCACCTATTCCCCGGCCCCTCACAATCTGAACTGCATCGTCAAAGGACGTATAATGCACAGAACAAAGAACTTCCGGAATTCCGTCATTGACAGATGACCCTCTGGGGTGTGAAAGATGGTGAATCAATCGAAATTCACCTGGGGCTTTCTTGGGGACCACCCCTAAGGGAGATACCTGTAGACAGGGAAGGGGGGGCTGTCAAAGGGGCCCAAGACCCTACTGGCTGAAACCTCCTTGTTAATTTTCTTCAACACCACCGCCTCTTTACCCACTATGGACTTAAGATTACGGGACATCCTAGGCTCCCTACGGGATAGAGAGGGAATCCTAAACCCCTTTTGGAAACCGGAAAACAAATAGGCGGTGGCAGACCTATTAGGGTAGGTCCTCAGTAAGTGCCCAATCACCTCAAGCCTGATGGGGCTGGGACCCTTTACCCACAGGGGGTGGAGGGGGGCCTTCTTTCTTGTTGCTAGCAGGCCTAAGCTTTGAGCCGGGACTCCCGACCACGGCCCTGGGACATGTGGAGCTCGGGTGCTTGGCACCGCAAAGCCTACATGCATGCCTGAATCGGCACGACACCCTCGAACACCAACCACCGTTGTTATATTCCCAGCAGACCATGTGGGGTTGAACCCACTGTTGGTCTGCCACTGAGACTGGTGAGATCCTGTCCGGCCTGGAGAGCAAATGCCCACTATCCGACCGATCCCCTTCCACGGGGCGAGCCGAAGACATAATCACCAGCCAGAGCTCCTGTAGGGGAGTATCCCACGGTAAGGTGGGGTCCAAGGCAGCCTGCATGCGGAAACTTTCATCGTAGCAGATCCAGGAGGAGCCCGCAAAGTCAGAAACTGCCCTGTGAATGATGTCCATGTATTTTAAAAGCGCTGGGCCCCTAGCCGGTTGTGCCTGCACTATTACTCCCATGTAAATAGTGAAGCCTGAAAACCAATTGTTCCATGTCTTCTCGACTGGTTTGTGCTTAGTTGCCTCATGTTCCTTACACGATTCACCCTCCTTATGCTTGAACTCTGGCTCCTGAAATAAAAGACTAAATATGTCAACATATTCACCTTTTAAAATCTTTTCCTGGGTAGCCAGGAGTAAATGGTCGCCCAAAGGCAGCCCCATGTCACCATAGGGGACATGTTGTAGAGAGGGTAAGATTCCCATAGAGTAAAAACCTGCCTGACCCCCCAAACTAGTGGGTGCCGGTGGCATTGCACCCGCCGGCCCCACCAAGGAACCAAGAGCGGGCCTATTGCCCAGCCAGACCTGCTCAGCTGCTCCTTGAAGAACTGCTGTGACCCCTGGAAAGCCCATTGGATGACCCAACCCCATGGTTGTGTGTAAGGGGACGAAAACAGGGCTGGTCCCCAGACACCCGTGGCAGGCCACTGGCTGGTGCCGCCGGGAGGTGTTGGTGCTGCAGGCTCACCCGGCGCCATCGGGACAGTTGGGTCCAAAGAAGGCTGATCTACTGGCAATGGAGGCAGAGGAACAGCAGGCGAAGGCAGCACTGGAACCGAATCAATTGGCACTGGAGGGAGAGGAACCGCAGGTGAAGGCCGCGCTGGAACAAGACCACTAGGCATAGGCATTCCTGAATCCAAAGGCTCTGTGGGAGGAACTGGGCCCACAGGGCCCCCACTTTTCTCAAGCGCTTCCAGCCTGTTGGAAAGAGACTTCAGTAACTGAGTTCTGGCAGTAACGCGCGTGTGATGAGGAACCTTGGTGGGCACAACCACCCCAGAAGGGCCAGCACCCTTGTCAGAAGGGACAGCCTTTGCCTTCTCGAGAGCTTCCATCCTATTAATCAGGCCTCTGATGAGAACCATCTCTTCATCATCATCCTCAGAGGAAGAAGGCGGAGGTGCAGGCCGCTTGGGCCATCTAATCGGCCGCCCCCCTTTTTCCTTTGCCTTTCTGGGCATTTTAAACCACTCCTGCCCTTAAAGATAAGGTTAAACTAGAATAGGCTGTAGAAATAAGAAAAATTCCTACTCCTGCCCCCGTGAGCAGTGACAACCGTCAGGGCCCTATCCAACGGAAGAGAGACCTGCTGGCCAGCAAATGGTAGCCCTAAAGGACCAGCAACAGAGTAATGACCGCAATCCCTCTTGGAAAGCCAAACCACCCAGCTATGGCCAACACCCCGAAAGCCAGATCCCAACCCCGAGTGGAAACAACCACCCAGCTGTGGCACCACCCAAACAGGCACCCGCCCCAGCAGAGGACGCTTATCCCGCCCAGCTATGGCCACCACCCCCCCAGGCCCACAACCACAGGGAGAGGGCCCAAACAAACCAGAGGGCTAAAGCCCTCATAAAGGCCAACCGTGCCTGTTGCATGGCCCGCCGGCCGGACGCCAAAGTCCTTGTGCTCCGGGGAAGCCACCAATGCTCCCTCCGCCGCTCGCCCAATGCTCCTTCTGCTACCCATGACGGGCCGAAAGGCCCCGCCAAATAGGCTGCTCACCCACTGTCGGGCGTCCCCGCCCAACAAACCGAAGCCCGATCTTGGAAGGAGCTTGCGTATGAGCTCCTTCCTCAGCGAACGCTTGGCCCAGACTGAGGAGGCTGGGGCAGGGATCGGCCAACCACAGCCGAAACCCCGCCCCCGTACACAGAGAGCCAATAGGCTCACTTCTTGGGCCTCGTGCAGAGCAGGGCTGGGACAAACTCCCTCCCCTCTGCACGAGGCCAAGGGGAGGGGGATTCACTAGAATAGGTTTAGGTTGTACTGTCGAGTCGGTGTCAACTCCTGGTGACCACAGAGCCATGTGGTTTTCTTGGTAAAATACAGGAGGGGTTTACCATTGCCTTCTCCCATACAGTATGAGATGATGCCTTTCAGTACCTTCCTATATCGCTGCTGCCTGATATAGGAGTTCCCATATTTTGGGAAACACACCAGCGGGGATTTGAACCAACAGCCTCCTGCTCTCTAGATAGGTTGCTTCTCCACTGTGCCATTAGGTGGCTAGAATAGGTTTAGGCAACCATATTTTCATTTTGGCACAGTAAAAAATGAGGGCTAAATTGAAATGTCCCTTCATCTCCACCACATTTTGTTGCTCCATTTATGAATGGTGAAATAGGAGAGGTTGCAGTGATTTTGGGGAAAGCAGAGTCAGTGGCAAACTCACCACCATCAGCAAACTGCTCTTCACCAAAGCTGCTATTTTTATCATTGGTGGATGTTATATTTATTTAATACATTTATATACTGCCCCAAACCGAAATCTCGGGTCAGTTCACAATCATAAAACAATACAAATAAATAAAAACATTAAAATCAATTGAAACTCCAAAAAGCTGCCTAAAACCAAAACAATTTACAATATTTAAAATTACAAAAGCTAAAAGGCCTGGTTAAAAAAATGAGTCTTCAAAGATCTTTTAAAAACTGCTAGAGATGGAGAGAGTCTTATGTCAGCGGAAATCATATTCTAAAGTCTTGCAGCGACAACTGAGAAGGCCCATCCCTGAGTGGCCACCAAACTACTTGAAGGTAGCCACAAATGGACCTCCCCTGATGAACGTAGTGAACGATGGGGATCGGGCAGAAGAAGACGCTCTCTTAAATACTGTGGGCCTAAGCTGTTTAGTGCTTTATAGGTTATAACCAGCACTTTGTATTTTGCCCGGAAACCTATTGGCAGCCATTGTAACTCCTGTAATATAGGAGTAATATGGTATCTTCGAGATGACCCGGAGACCAAACTGGCTGACGCGTTCTGTACTAATTGTAGTTTCCGGACTACGTACAAAGGCAGCCCCACATAGAGCGCATTGCAGTAATCAAGTCTGGAGGTTACCAGCAAATGTACTACTGTTCTGAGGTCATGAATCTCAAGAAATGGACGCAGCTGATGTATGAACTGAAGTTGATAAAAAGCACTTCTGGGCACTGCCTCAACCTGAGAAACCAGGGAGAGGTGTGAATCCAGAAGCACTCCCAAACTGCATACCTGTTCCTTCTGAGGAAGTGTGATCCCATCTAGAACAGGCAAGTCAAAATTGTTTCCCGAGTAACGACCCCTCACAACAAGCACTTCCGTCTTGTCTGGATTCAGTCTCAGTTTGTTATCCCTCATCCAGCCCATTACCACCTTCAGGCAGGCATTCAGGGAGGATATGCCTTCTCCTGATGAAGTTGACATGGAGAAATAGATTTGGGTGTCATCAGCATACTGAAAGCACCCAGCTCCAAATCCCCTGATCTCTCCCAGCGGTTTCATGTAGATGTTAAAAAGCATTGGAGACAATATGGAGCCCTGAGAGACCCCATATAAAAGCTCAAGTTTTGAACAGCAACAGTTTCCAAGTGACACCATCTGGAATCTGCCTGAGAGATAGGAGCAGAACCACCGCAAAGCAGTGCCTACTAAACCCAACTCCCTCAGACGTTCCAAAAGGATACTATGGTCGATAGTATCGAAAGCTGCCGAGAGATCCAAAAGGACCAACAAAGTCACACTTCCTCTGTCAAGTCCTAATTGGAGATCATCCATCAGGCCGACCAAGGCAGTCTCCACCCCGTAGCCCGCCTGAAAACCAGTTTGAAATGGGTCTAGATAGTCAGTTTCTTCCAAGACCACCAGGAGCTGGGAGGCCACCGCCTTCTCAATCAACTTACCCAACCATGGGAGGTTGGAGACAGGCCTGTAGTTATTAAACTCTGAGGGATCCAAGATAGGCTTCTTAAGAATAGGTCTAATAATTGCCTCCATTAAACAAGGGGGCATCCTGCCCTCCCTCAGAGAGGCATTAATAATTGCCACCAGGCCCTCCACAACAACCTCCCTGCCAGATAGTGTAAGCCACGTTGGGCAAGGAACAAGCAGACAGGTGGTAGGACGCACTGTTCCAAGCAGCTTGTCCACATCCTCAGGAGTCACAAATTGAAACTGATCCAGTTTAACCACACAAGAGGAGTTGCTGGATACCTCTGCATCTGATACTGCACTAACTGTGGAGTCGAGGTCTAAATCCGCTCGAATACGAGAGATTTTGTCCATGAAAAACTCATTTGAAGCGACATAGTGGGCAACTGATGGATCCAAATTTTGATTCAAGGGAGCAGGGGGTCCTACTAGTCCACTCACAACCCTAAAAAGCTCCTCTGGACGTGAGTTTGCAGAAGCAACATGGGCAGAAAAGAAGCGCTTCTTTGCTGCGCATATAGCCAGAGCATAGATCTTTAAGTGTGCTCTATGTCGCAATCTGTCGGATTCGAATTGAATTCCTCCGCTTGCATTCCTCCTTTTCCTCCACTTGCTTTCCAGTTGTCTACCTTGCTGCTTCGGCTCCCGCAGATCTTCCGTATACCAAGGAGCCATTTTTGAAGCAGGTCGGAGAGGACGCTTAGGAGTGATCAGCACATCTACTGCCCTGGTAAGTTGACTATTCCAATTTCCCACCAGGGCATCAACCGGATCGTTGGCTGAGCCAACATTGAATACAACCAAGGCTTCTTGGAATCATATTGGATCCAATAACCTTCTTGGATGGGCCATTGTAATAGGCCCCTCACCCCTGCATAGATGGGACGTAACTGTAATTCCAGCCTTAACCAGATGGTGGTCCGTCCATGACAATGGGGAAATCATAGGAGTCCCCACCCATGGAACACCACCTTGATCAGAATGGAAGACCATATCAAGCATGTGACCAGCAGTACGTGTCGGCCTGGAGACCACTTGGGATAGGCCCATAGTTGTCATGGCCGCTATGAACTCCTGAGCTGCTCCAGACAACCCAGTCCCGAAGTGGACGTTGAAGTCCTCCAGCACCGCAAGCCTGGGGCACTCCAACACCAAATCCGAGACCAGGTCCACAAGCTCAGTTAGGGACTCTGTTGGGCAGCAGGGTGATCGGTACACCAACAGAAGTCCCAATCTATCTCTGGTCCCTAAGCGTAAGTACACACACTCTATATGATCAGACATTCCAACAGGGATTCTGGTAAAGGAGATATTATCCTTAAAGACCACAGCCACTCCACATCCCCGCCCACATTCCCTCACCTGCCCCTCAACAGAGTATCCTGGAGGAAGAAGCTGGGCCAAAACTGGGCCACCAGCCTCCCACAACTAAGTCTCTGTAATACACACCAGGTCAGCCCCTTCATCCATGATCAAATCATGGATTACTTCAGATTTATTTTGGACTGACCTGGCGTTAAAGAGGATCAAGGCAGGCTCTGCAGGTAGTTGGCACTGCTCCCCAAGGTCAAAGAGCTGACAGGGCAGCCAGAAAGGGAAACAGCTATTAAGTTTCTGATTTCCCTTCCCCATTGTCATGAACGGCCTGCTGACTTGCCAACATAACTTCTTCTATTCCCCATCACCACTGGAATAGTGGCCCCGAGACCAGTGGACATGCCCCTACGTCTCCCCATCTCCAGACAGACTCAACATGATGAAAATAATCCTAACCAGGCCAGACTCACTCCCCCCCACCGAGCCCAAGGATGCTGAGCTGGGCGGGGGGTGGCCCTCGCCCTCGTTGCTCACCAAAGGGGCAGCCCCCTTCGGTGTCGCCCCTTCGGTGGCAGCCTGCCACCACTGGCAGCCTTCTTAAATAGCCCAAGGGTGGGCAGGTGGAGCCAAAACTGCTCAGTCATGCAGCCCAAGGGCCCCAGTCCTGCCAACACTCATACAGCCAGCAGAGGTGGCAGGCAGAAATCCCTTAGGCAGTTGGTGGCAACAATAGCAGCAGAGGAGCAGCAACCAGTAGTCAGACACAGTCTCCTGTTATATGATGATATAGCATTGCTCACAGGGACATTCTAGGGGTGGTGGGGGAAGTAGTGTCCATTAGGAGGTGGCTGCTGGAAGGAGCATTGCCACCATCACCACAAAACAGACTGCAGCAGGGATGTGCACAAAATGATTTGTGCATATCCCGGAGGTGGTGATGGATATCTTTAAAAGGAGGCAGGCAGGTCCTACCTGCTCTCTGGTGAGTCACCACCACCCCACCCCATCATGGTGCTGGCACACTAATGGCATGCCAACGCCATTTGTATGGTCAGCAACATGAACCAAATTGGGTACAATATGAACCAAACTGGGTACAGTTGTAGGGACACCTCAATGGCATAGTTTGTGATGATGCCATCTACCCTGATCCAAGATGGCAGACGCATGAACATTTGAGGTGCAAGTGGGCTAACTTGTGGATTGTCTTACCAATTTGAACCAAATGAGGTACAGTTGTAGTAAGCGACACAAAGAGACACCTCAACGGCAAAGTCTGTGATGATGTCATCTACTCTAATTCAAGTAGGGGTATGCAATTCAGATTTTCAGTGCTGATTCTGATCCGAATCTTTGGTAGCAAATGAGAGTGGATGCATGGTTTGTATGGAAAATCTCATTTGCTACCAAAGAATTTACACTCAGAACACCTCAGAAACAACAGAACACTGTACCCCGTGGGTTAGAAACCCATGGGGGTGGTTGGGGGTGATTGGCACCCTATGTTCACTACACCACCACTCCATTATATGGATTATATTAATGGAAACCTCAGTTATACCTTATGAGGAAAAACCTTAAAGATGCATAAACTTCAACAAATCACCAAAAATCAGCCCTCTGCCCAAATCCTTTGAAAAAATTCTGGTAGCTTCCTTGCCCCCCTTGGGCACTACCACCAACCCCACACTGCTCTAGGCCACCCCTTTCCCACCTGATGTGAAGTGATACACCTTCATAATACCTTATGGGGGGAAACCTCAAAGATGCATAAATTTCAACAATTCACCAAAAATCAGCCCTTTGCCCAATCCCTCTGCAATCTGGGTGGTAGCCTCCACCCATTAGGCACTACCACACCACACCAATCATTTGGCCCTGGGACCCTGAAATTCAAGTAGACGTCAGATCGGACCTTTTTGCATTGAAATCAATGGGAGGCAAAAAGGCGGGAAATTCAAATAGACGTCAGAACTCAGAGAGAAAGGAGAAAGAAGAAGCACTTTATTGGCCACAAAATGGAGGGCTGAAACTACAAATAATTCGGAGCCGAAACGGGGGTGATTTGTTTCAGGACCAAAACATTTCAGGAGGGCAAAAGGGTGATTCATTCCGAGAACGAATCACCCGAAACGGGCAGTTTCAGGTACAGATCGTTCTGTACCCGAAGCATTTTGCGCATCCCTAAATTCAAGCTGATGAACATTTGAGGTGCAAGAGATCTAACTTGTGGACCTTGATTTGAACCAAATTTAGTCCAGTTGTAGAGATACTGAAAGGAAAGTAGGCAGATTAGTTCTTACTAGAACTTGATCCTATATTGAAACCTTACCCACAAAGACCCTTAGATTTTTATGTACTTTTAAACTAGGAGATAGAGTAGCCTTATGTAACAGAAAAAGCAATTTAACATTAGGATGTATGTACTGTAATTACTCTGACTCAACTGTATATCTTTTTATGTATGTTTCTGTACATTTGTAAGATCTGTGTAACAGTCTGTTGACTAAACACATAAGAATAAACTTGAACTTAAACTATCTTAGGTACCATCTATAAGAACACAAGAGCTGCCCAGCTAAGAGACCAAACATCTATCAAGGGGCTATGTGGGGAATGGGGTCATAGTTCAGTGTTAGTGCATCTGCCCCAGGTTCGATTCCTGATATCTCCAGGAAGGGTTGAGAAATACCCTCTGAAACCATGGAGAGCCATGGCCAGTCAATGTAGACAATACTGAGCTAGATGGACCAATAGTCTGACTTGATCTCTGACTTTCTATGTTGCATACATTCATTAGTCATATTCACATATTATTGTCAACACACGCATAATTTGTGTACAATGTGGTCATCTATGTGTGCAATCTGCAATAAATTGAAGCATTTTAATCAACACAATTATTCGTAACTCTAATCTCATTAATATTCCCAGTCAATCTGTGAGGCAAGTCATTCTCATTACCATTTTCCAGGAGCTGGAATGAGGCTAAAAGTTCGGGATTTCCCCACAGCAATGCAACAATTTCATGGCTGAACTAAACCAGTTCCCCCAGGTCAGTTTCAACAGTTGTACGATCATCTCTGTCAGAGTGGCTTCCTTTATTTCAAAACATATCTGACTGTGAAATTAGCCTATTCATTATGGGAAGGAAAGAAATGAGGTTGAAAGGGTTCTACAATCCATCCCATTGTCCATATGGCCCCTTGAAGCATGAAGCCAAACTGGCCACATGGTATATGTCAAAAAGAAAGGCAGTGCCTTGCATCTCAAAGGAAAATACATGACTCATAGCAAAATGTACTTATTTCAAAGAAGGCAACGAATTCAGACCACCTGTGTCCATATGAATCTACACAGGGCCTCCAATCCTCACAGGCCCTGTTCTCTATCTTGACACTTATTCTGGTTTGGTTGGCAGTGACCAGAGAAAATATCTTTTCCCATCTAGAATGGCCCCCTCCACACACACAAACACAAGTCTATAAAGATTTTCCAGGTGCCATCACTTGCAAGCTTCAAGAGATCTGTCAAAACTTCCTATTTCATGAGACTTTTGATGAATTGCTTTAAACTGGTCCCCTCTAGTAAGCTGTCTGGTATTTTGTTCCTCTGAAATTTTTATCTGCTACTGCTTTTTAGCCAACTTTCCTTAAGGAAAGCAGTTAGCTTTACTCCATAAGCAGCTCCCCCTGCTAATGGAGTAAAAAGGAACCTTTTAAAGTGGAGAGTCTCTTCTATTTATCATGGGGAGAGCAAGTGGCCCTATCCGACCCCAGGCAGCTTCCTTCAGTGGCTGATGCTGCTGTTACCTTGCATTTCTTTTTAGATTGTGAGCCCTTTGGGGACAGGAGAGCATCTTATTATTTATTTTTCTTTATAAGCCAGTGTGAAACCTTCTGCTGAACAGTTATATATAAATGTGTGTAGTCATAGAGAACAGCAAGTGAGTGGGAGACTGTGCATGCCCCTCTTCACCAACATTCAAAGAGCAGCTAGCTGGCTGCCCTACCTCAAGCCAAGAGGTGATGTTGCTGGCCTGGCTGGGGAGAGCAGGCTTGGAGACCTATGGAGGAAGAGGACAGAGGACTGAGTGTGTGGTAAACCTAACCAGGTGATGAATTCACAGTTAAGAAGCAGAGGCCTTGAGAACTCTGCACCTAGACAGCAGACTCAGCAGTCATCAGCTACACCGTGGTGAGCTATATTTAGTCTTAAATTATCCATTTTTAAATCAAAATGTGCACATATAATACCAATAAACATATGCAGATTTTATACAAAGTGAAGACATTTTGGAGACTTCTTTTTTGTGAAAAGCGCCCTCTATTTCCACTTTTTGGTGATGGATATTGACTGGCAACCCAAGAGAGAGGTTTTGGTATATGTTATTCGGTGGAGGGGGGGGGGAGTTGTTTGTTTATTGGTTGGTTTTATAAGCCACCTTGCGAGGTCTTCAGATTGCAAGGTAGGGTAGAAATCCTTTGAATGAATGAATGAATGAATGAATGAATGAATGAAGTTCATAAAAGGGGGGATTATCTAGACCCTTTTCAAGCTGGCGTCTGCCCTGGGTTCAGTACTGAAACTGCCTTGGTCACCCTGGTGGATGACCTACCCCAGGGACTAGATGGGGTTGGGGCTGAAAAGTTCAATAAGGCCATTCAGCCCTAGCCCACTGCCCATGATGTCATCAGACGCATGGTGGGGCCTACGGAGCTCAGCAGTTGCCACATCCATTCCAGTGCAGACTGAACCCTCCCTGCACCTTTGGTTGACTGCATGGTTAGCAGGGAAGGAAGACTTAATGGAAGATGTGGAAAGTGGCTTGACAAATACAGAAAAAAATGCTGTCCAGGCTCAGTCAGAGGAATGAAAAGCAGAATATAAAAAGATATGGAAGAATTGTCTTGTTGACTCAGACTAAGTTTTAGTACAGTTTGTTAAGGCCTACTGATGGATCCATTTTCCATGAATTTATTTAATACCTTCAAAGCAATCTAAACCAGGGATAGGCAGAAGGTAGACTGGAATAGAAAAGAATTCCTCTGCTTGGCAACATTTACAAAAGAATTCATGGTTCTGGATCCTGACTGCTCCCTAGCAGATCAGATTGTATCTGATCCAGTCATGGCTACAGATTCTATGTGTTCTGTACATTCCTGGAAAAAATAAATATTTGAATGCATACTTTGAAATGTATTATCACACTAGCTGTTTCAGTAGGAAATAAAAAAAAACTACTTGAAAATACAGTTTCCTCCTCTCCCCCGCCCCCCGTGATGGGGGGAGGGGAATTTGGTTGTTTGGAATGGGAGAAAGTGAAATGGAAATCAAAGGAAATAAGACAGAGAGTTGACAGAATGGAAACAGATAGGTTTGTCCATCCCTATGGGATCTACTGGTAGATTTCCGAGTGATTTACAGTAGATCACTAAGAGTTTCTGGTTCCCAGGAATTTAACAATAAACAAGTTTCAAAACTGGAAAAAAAAATTGGCTAACATCCTGTCTAAAACTGGCCATATTTGCACATAACAGCAAACCGCAGGTAGAGGAACCCAATGTTAATATTTGTAACTGTGAATCAGATTGCAGACATTCATCCAACTGTAGCCCAGCAACCACCAGTTTGAGAGTAGGGGAGCCCCTACCTCTTCCTGATCTGCCGAGTCCACATCCGGACAAGTTCCATAGTATTTGCATTGCCAGACTGTGGGCAAAGTGTCAGAACACCTGCATAGTGTCTGCCACAGTCTTCAAGGGAGTGTGCTGAGTGCATTCCTTCCTTTTTGGAATAGACTGCCCACCACCAGGAAGGAAAGGGCATTTAAATTCCTTTAAATGACATGCCATGCAAGCCATTCCTCTGACAGTGATTGCACTGCCACCCTCGTAAGAGCCCCAAAACAAAACTGTCTCTCACAAGCACAATTTCAGGGGGTGGGGGGCCTTTGGGGGCACTATGTTCCTGTTTCTCAGGAAAGGGAAGGGAACACAATGACTTCCTAGGAGGAGATATGTCTATGAGGGAGAACAAAGGATCCTGCAGTCTGTCCCGCTGTGACCAGAGATGCTCTTGCGAGGGCTGACCCTGGCAAAGCAATCCATGGAGACCAAACCACACTTCTGCCCCCTTGACAGCTTGCTCAATTTGCTCAGAAACAGCATCCATTAGTATCACATATATTGAATCACTCCTTTCACTGGGGCAATGCTGATCCTGTTGCCTGACCCCTCATGAGTAAGCCTAGGGAACTGCACACATTCCCCCAAGGGGGAGGGGATGAGCCCGCCTTCCCCAACATAGCGATCATGGAATAAAGGGACAGGTTCATGTGTGGATCGTTAACTGGTTGAAGGACAGGAAACAGAGGGTAGGAATAAATGGAAGTTTTCACAATGGAGGGAGGTAGGAAGTGGGGTCGCCTAGGAATCGGTACTGGGACCAGTGCTCTTTAACTTGTCCATAAACGATCTAGAAGTTGGGGTGAGCAGCGAAGTGGCCAAATTTGCAGATGACACTAAACTATTGAGGGTAGTGAAATCCACAAAAGATTGTGAGGAACTCCAAAAAGATCTCTCTGAACTGGGGGAGTGGGCGACAAAATGGCAAATGTGGTCCAATGTAAGCAAGTGTAAAGTGATGCACATTGGGGCAAAAAACACCAACTTCACATATACACTGATGAGATCTGAGCTGTCAGTGACTGACCAGGAGAGGGATCTTGTGGTCGTGGTGGACAGCTCATTGAAAGTGTCAACAATGTGTGGCAGCTGTGGAAAAGGCCAATTCCATGCTAGGAAGGCAATTGAAAATAAAACTGCTGATATTATAATGCCCTGATACAAAACTATGGTGCGACCACATCTGGAGTACTGCGTACAGCTTTGGTCACCATATCTTAAGAAGGATATTGTAGTACTGGGAAAGGTGCAGAAGAGAGCAACCATAATGATCAGGGGCCTGGAGCACCTTCCCTATGAGGCTAGGCTACAGCATCTGGGGCTCTTTACCTTGCACCTTGACCCTATGTGTCCCTACAGCTGTAGCAAATTAGGTTCAAATTGGTTAGACTGTCCACAAGTTAGCTCACTTGCACTTCAAAGGTTTATGCTTCCGCCATCTTGAATCAGGGTGGACAACATCATCACAAACTACACCACTGAGGTGTCCCTGTGTGTCACTCACTAGAACTGTATGTGATTTGGTTCAAATTAGTTAGACAGTCCACAAGTTAGCCCACTTGCACCTCAAACATTCACGCATCCACCAACTTGGATTGGGAACAGATTACATCATCACAAACGATGCCATTGATGTGTCCCTACATCTGTAGTAAATTTGGTTCAAATCGGTTAAGCGGTTCACAAGTTAGCCCACTTGTGCCTCAAAAGTTTACATGTCCGCCATCTTGAATTGGTGTGGATGACATTATTACAAGCTATGCCACTGAGGTGTCCGTGTGTGTCACTCACTGCAATTGTACCCAATTTGGTTCAAATAGGTTAGGCAGTCCACAAATTAGCCCGCTTGCACCTCAGATGTTCATGTGGCCGCCATCTTGAATTGGAGTGGATGACATCATCACACACCACACCATTTTGGCATCCCCATGTGTCTTTACAGCTGTAGCAAATTTGGTTCAAATTGGTTAGGTGGTTCACAAGTTAGCCCACCTGCCCCTCTAAAGTTTACGCATCTGCCATCGTGGATTGGGGTGGATAACATCATTGCAAACTACGCCGTTGATGTGTCCCTACAACTGTACCCAATTTGTTTCATATTGGTCCAGGCATTGCGAAGTTGATGGGGGGGACACACGGACGGACACACGTACACACACACAGAACGCCGGGTTATCTTATAAGCGTACTGGAAAGTAGGCTAAAAGCAGATAATATGCAGATGATATCTGTTTCCACTGCTGTTATAAGTATAGATCGGGGTTTTTAAATAACAAAACAAGTTGTTCTAGTAAGAACTAATCTGCCTATTTTCCTTTCACTTTCCCTACAACTAGACTAAATTTGTTGCAAATCAGTTAGGCAGTTCACAAGTAAGCACACTTCAACTTCAAATGTTCATGCATCCACCATCTTGAATTGGGGTGGATGACAACTTCACAAACTATGTGTTTGAGATGTCCCTATGCATACCTATAACTGTACCCAATTTGGTCCAAATCGGTTCCCATGTGCACCTCAAACCTTCATATCTCTGTCATCTATCTTGAATTAGGATGGATGGCATCATTACAACCTACTCCCTTGAACCACCCCTCACCTGTAGCAAATTTGGTTAAAATTGGTGAGGCAGTTCACAAATTAGCCCAATTGCACCTCAAATGTTCACATGCCCGCCATCTTGAATTGGGGTGGATGACACCATCTCAGACTAGGGGTGTGCATGGAACCGGCTGTCCCGGTTCAGTTCGAGTCCAGACCGGACTCGAACCTGACCGGGCCAATTCGGTCCGGCACCCCTCGAACCCCTTCCAGTTCGGTCCAGCCCGGCGGGGGGGGGGGGGGGTTCGCGAATTTATTTATCTATTTTTTTAATTTAAAAACTTTTTTTTAACCTTCTCCCCTATGGGGGGTGTTCCCTTGGGGCGGCGGCGGGGGTGGTGGTGCGCGGAGGTTCCACTTCATTGTCAGTGCCAGTGGCCCATTCAGGCTTTCAAACTTCGGCGCGGCAACCATTTTGGGCACCACCGCGCCTGCGCAATTCGCCTCTCTGACTCTAGTCTGAGAGGCATGGCATGAAACAGTAGTACTACAGTACTTATCCAAATAGCGCCGCTGCTCTGTGGAAGACGGAGTTTAGAGAACCAGTCCTTAGTAGTAAACTCGCTCCTTACCGGGCCTTGTCCCGGTAGGAGCTTGCAGCCTTGAGGTGGGGGGGGGGGAAGGAGCACTTGACTTGAATGAAAGTGACAGGTCCGATTACTCTGCATCTGGTTGGGGAAGCAAGATGTCAAACGGCAGAGAGGGGATCCCCAGACCACTCCCTCCCCCCTTTCCCGCAGATTTTGCAAACCAACAAATTCTCCTTTTTAGATGGCACAGGAAGGTTGTCCCTTTTTAGTCCGAGAATCTTCTGGGGCTGATCAGCTTGCTAAGTTGCTATCATCTCTTTCTCATCCCCCACTCTCAAGCCCGTAATGACCTCCTTCTGCCTTGGTCAGTGTGATGCCCGTCGCCGCCTCCATTGCCCATCGCTGCCTTGTTCTTCCCATCCTTTCTCCGTTGCTCTGCTCTACCCCCTCCCAGCCCCCATGCCTATCACAACAGCCCCAGTTCATTCTCCATCCTTTCGCCCATTCTCCTCTGCTTTCTCCCACCCCCCACCCCCGTCGCCTGCCTCCTTCTGCCTTGGTCAGCCTAACGCCCGTCACCGCCTCTTACTTCCCATCTCATCCCCCACTATCAAGCCCGCAAGACCTCTGAGATCAGTGGAGTCTTCCTCCTGGTCAACATTGCTAAGTTGTTTCCTTGGGGCACACGGTTTTGAGAAAAGTGGTTTAAGGATCGCAGGCTCCCCCCCCCCTCCATCTGACACCTATTGAAATATAGTTCAGTGAAATGAAAGAGCCTGCCTGCCTTAAAATAAAATAAAAACAAGCAAACAACTAGGGCTGTTCACCACACTGAACTGATATTAGGATCCTTACTGGAACATTTTTCTCTGGACATAGTTCTGGGGGAAAATTCCTCCAATATTGGTAGGGATGTGCACGGAAAGGAATGTGTGTTCCATTCCAAGCTTGGAATGGATTGCAAATCCCTGGAACATTCCATTGGAATGTTTCGAATGTTTGGAGCATTCTGAGCACCATTTTGGAGGCATGTTTTTCCTTTACTGACTGGTTTTTGCACTGCCTTCTGATTGGCTTGCTATCTCATTTCTTCTTGGTTGGCTTGTTATTATACAAATCAACTTTGTATAACAAGCCAACCAAGAAGCATGGAGATCAGAGGCCAGAACCATGCTGCCACTGTGCAGGCTGGCCAGTTTAAAGAGCGATCTGGCTGGTGATTCCGCTGTACTGGGGGGCGGTGAGCGGTGGCAAGCAGGTAAGAACTTTGAACAACTTTTCTCACCATTCCCCTGCCCCTTTACTTGTAAAGGGGAATCCTCAGCGGATTCTTCTTTACAAGTATTGCTACCCAAGCTGCTGAACTGGTTCGACTGAACAGACCAGATGGGCAGGTCAGTTCAACTGAACCAGTTCAGTGGAGCACAGTTCTGTTCAAATTCAATTCAAATTTGATCTGCACCACATTTTTTTGGTTCATGCACACCCCTAACTGTAAGTGGAGCTGTGACAGTCTGGGCCATGACATGACAGCACTGCACCATGGTCCCACTGAAAACCAGACCCCTGAAGCAACAGCAACTAAACAGTCATATTTGGAAAAAAAGTATCCTAAATGGACTCCTAGACTGGGTTGGTTCTGGTTCATATGCTTTGAAAACATGAAGAGATTCTTATGAGCACCAACTCCTCTGAGCTTATGGGCATAGGAACATAAGAACATATACGGAGTCAGACTATAGGTCCATCTCACTCTGTATTGTCTACACAGACTGGCAGCGGCTTCTCCAAGGTTGCAGGCAGGAATCTCTCTCAGCTCTATCTTGGAGATGCCAGAGAGGGAACTTGAAACCTTCTGTTCTTCACCAAGTGACTCCATCCCCTGAGGGGAATATCTTACAGTGCTCACACTTCTAGTCTCCCTTTCAGATGAAACCAGGGTGGACTGTGCTTAGCTAAGGGGACAAGTCATGCTTGCTACCACAAGACCAGCTCCCTTCTCCTTGGCCTCTCAGTCATTTGAGCTATTCTGATCATGGGTCATGGGAATCTTGTCCATTCGTTTACTGTTCCCCAGATAGCTGGCTTATTACGTTTATTTTAAAATGTATTATACCATCTCTGAGAGGATGGAGGCCTTTCATGATGTGGTTTCTTTCACCAAGTGGCTGAGGTTCAAGCCTTCTGGCAAGCAGGCTGGTGATGGGTATAACCGAGGTACATTTGCACTGAACACAGAGGTTGTCCTTGTAGCTTTCTGCTCTTGACTAGTTGCCACTATTCCACTTGTATGTATTCATGTAGTCATTAACATCTCAGAATATTCTGTAGCACTAAGATCAAGAAGATTGTCTGAAGAAGTGCTCTCTCTCTCTTTTACTAAAAAAGAGAATCTCTACTCTTTTACGCCTGGATTCGTCACTGTCGCTGGAGGCCCAGGTGGCAGCGGTTGCCAGGAGTGCCTATTTTCAACTTAGGCTTGTCTGCCAGCTACAGCCCTTTTGGGATAGAGATAGCCTGGCCACATTGATCCATGCTCTGGTAACTTCCAGACTGGACTATTGTAATGCGCTCTATGTGGAGCTGCCCCTGAAGATGGTTCGGAGGCTTCAACTAATGTGGAATGCAGCAGCAAGACTTCTGAAGGGCACTTCTAGCCGAATGCACATCATGCCAGTCTTAAAGGAACTGCACTGGTTGCCAATTTGCCACTGAGCCCGATCCAAGGTTTTAACACTGACTTATAAAGCCCTGAACAACCTGGGCCCCAAATACCTGAAGGAATACCTTCTCCCATATAGACCTGTCCGTCAGTTAAGATCTGTAGGAGAGCCCCTCCTGGTAGTCCCACCATTGTCCGCAGTTAAAGGGGTAGGGGCATGTGAGAGGGCTTTCTCTGTGGTGGCCCCGAGGCTGTGGAATGCCTTCCCCTCTGAGGTGCGCCAAGCTCCGACATTGTGTACATTCAGGAGAATGGTGAAGAATGACCTCTTTACCCTGGCCTTTGACAAGAGATGTAGTGGTTCTTCCCCTCTCAGGCACTGTGTTTTTGATTTTATGATGCTGAATTTTAATTATGTTTTATATTGGTTTTATTGTAACCTGCTCTGATACCTTTGGGTATAGGGCAGGCTAGAAATGTAAATAAATAAATAAATAAATAAATAAATAAATAAACTTCCTTTGTTTGGATTGATCATCTTTGAATGTTTGGAGTGGTGGTGTTGGTTTTTAAAGAAAAAATGGATTTTCCTACTTAATGTTTTCCTACTTAAAGTCCCACACTCCTTAAGGTTTTAGAAACATCTACAATGCACATACAAATTTGCAGATGGGGCTGTAGCTCAGTGGAAGAACATTTGCTTTGCATGCAGAAGGTCCCAGTTTCAGTCCCTAGCATTTCCAGGTTAGGACTGGGAAAGACCCCTGTTTGAAACCCCAGAGAGCCACTGCCAGAGTAGATAATATTCAGCTAAATGGACCAATGGTCTGACTCGGTATAAGTTGACTCGCTGTTGTCTACCAAGTCAGACCATTCCTCCATCTAGATCAGTTTTGTCCACTCTGACTGGCAGAAGCTCTCTAAGGCCTTCAAAGCCATGTATTAGTAATTTCAGTGCAGAGCTGTAGTTGCTGGTAGTGACAGCTTGGAATGGGAAAACAGTGGGCTTGGGCCAGCATAGCATAGTGGTTAGAGTGTTGGATTAGGACCGGGAAGACTCAAGTTTGAATCCCTATTCAACTATGAAACTCACTGGGTTACTCTGGGCCAGTCATGTATCTCTCAGCTTAACCTACCTCTCAGCCTAACCTACCTGTTGTGAGGATAAAAATAAGCATGTATTGTATACCACTCTGAGCTCCTCGGAGAAAGAGCAGGATATAAATGTAATAAACAAACAAACAAACAAACAATGGACAGTCAGTCTGTCCACTGTAGCAGTCCTTAGTAGTTCTACAGACTTTCCGAAGTGACATGGCTATTATGTGCAAAATGATCTAAACAGGATGTGCCATCAATTTTCATACAGTCGCATGGTGGCATGTGTGATGAATTTGTAATGTTTATAAGTCAGGCTCCCACAATTAACTAAAAGTTATGTCAACATCATTAGATTTCAATATTCCTTTTCTCCCCTTGACTTAGGTATATATGCTGTATATATGTTCCTTTACCAAAAGAACCAGAGCCCTAATGTTGCTCATTCTTAAAGACATAAGGAGCTGCTTTATACTGAATCAAAGCAATGGTCCATCTAGTACAGTGATTCTCAAACTTGGGTCCTCAGGTGTTATTGGACTTCAACTCCCATAATCCTCAAGCAAAGGCCACTGAGGCTGGGGATTATGGGAGTTGAAGTCCAATAACACCTGAGGACCCAAGTTTGAGAATCACTGATCTAGTAGGAACAGTGATTAGCGTCTTCACCAGACCTGCACAGATTGCAGCCCCACAGGCTTGTATGGCAGCTTGCCAGATGCCTGGCAACCTCCACATTTTTTAATCCCAGGCAGAGACTGAAAGCAGGTGGATCAAACCCTTAGTTGCTTGGCAGCCATAGATGGCTGGTGGGCTGCTTCAAGCTTAGCAAGCCTGATCTGTACTGACTGACAATTGCCCTCTCTGGTCTAAGTCAGAAACTTTTCTCAGCAGCACTGCTACCGGAAGTCCCTTTAAACTACAGATTTCAGGGTCTGGATCTTCCAACTGGAACCCATGGAGCTTTCCCCTGTATAATTTATAAGAGCACTAGAACTGCTCTGTTGAAGAGGACCAAAGGTCTTTCAAGTTTAACATTTTGTTTCCGTCACTATCCAGCCAGATGCCTCTGAAATACTCTCAAGCAGGGCAGTAAGCTAACAGCCTTACT
The DNA here is from genome assembly GCF_027244095.1 of Hemicordylus capensis. Taxonomy (NCBI): domain Eukaryota; kingdom Metazoa; phylum Chordata; class Lepidosauria; order Squamata; family Cordylidae; genus Hemicordylus; species Hemicordylus capensis. The sequence goes on along the minus strand of NC_069658.1, from coordinate 259,323,893 downwards.
ATGACTTCTGGGGGAAAAAACTGCCCTACTGACTCTGGATCTGGAGGTTCCATATAGCCATCATGACTAATAACCACTGATTTTTCTTATCTTCCCCCTCCCCGCCCCCGAAGCCATCTAGCCTAGTGGCCATCACCAAATAGATAATGCAGCTGATGGTTTCTGTCACATATCAAAGGAAAGATAGAGGGTAGCAAATAGAGTTGCCATCATTTTTGTTTTTCCCCATGCAGTTTTTTTTAAACCCATCTATACCTTTTAAAACAGAGCTGTCTGCATACAGCAATGAAACAGCTAAAGCTTTCCCCACCACTGGAACTGAAAGGCTGCATCCATCAACCTGGCTATAAATTCCATACATCTCAGAATCTAACTCCCAGGCTAATCAGGTTTTCTGCTAATCAGGTCTCCACTTGCCATGAATTCCCTTCCCAGCAGTTGCAGTGGGAAGTCCACACCCATCCCTACTCTTAGACCTGCTTGACTGGTCCAGATGTGGCCCCATTAGGCAGAGGTGTGCTGAGAGTGCACTTGCCTTTCCTCCAGAAAGACAGTCCTTCCTGACACTTCCTTTTAATTTCAGGAATTCATTTCCTCAAAATGTGATCATGGTAACTGGCTTGGACATCCTTTAAAAAAGAGATTAGACAAGGTAATGGAGAATATATCTGTCAACAATCATAAGTGTTGGTAACTAAATAGAACCTCCATATTCAGAGGCAGTGTTGCTGCTAAGGAACAACAGTGGAAGAGGACTATTGCCTTCACGCCAGGCTCTGCAGTTTCTGGAAGCATCTGTATGGCCACAGAAAAGAGGTTGTCGAATGAAAGGGACCTTTTCTCTGATCCAAGGTGACTCTTCTTGTGACCAATGCAGATACAGTGATTATGGGACCACATGTGTGAGTCTATTGGAAGCAGAATTTGAAATCTGTGAGTAGGGTTGCTTGAAACAGTGCTAAAAGGAAGATTTGCACAGTTGCTGTAATAAGGTTTTAACCAATAAAGAGACTTTCCCATTGATTCAAGCTAAGGAAAACTGACTACACCAGTTGGGAATCCATTTCCCAGTTGGGACTCTACATAATTGCATCAGGCTTGTGGTATTAAGAACTTCAAGGAGCTGCTAGTTCCTCTTCTAAAGAACAACTTTAGCTGCTCATACTTGCAAGTAAACTTGAAGAAAGAACCATGGAAGATGAAGATGGATATATGAGCATTGACCCAGCGAAAAGAATGCCTTCCAAGCAGATGAACGGTAAGAAATGTAAAATTTTGTATGGCAGAGTAGCTGAATAACTTACAAGAAGGAACAGCGGTATGTATGTATATATGTATTGATGAATAATAGGATTTAGGAGTCTCTTTACTTTACTTCTTTACTTTGTAATGAATCTTGTCCATGGGACTTTAAGCAGAAATATAGATATAAATCAGAAAGTGCTATGCATTTTGTATGGCTGTTTGCAATGTGTGTGTGTGTGTGTGTGTGTGTATGCGTGCGCACTTTAATTTTAATGAACTGTGTGTAGGAATGCTGTTGAATCCATAGGTTTTAGAAAGAAAAGATGTTGATTCTGGCAAGTCAATACACAACCATAACACTGACTTTTAATGACCAGTTTTAATTTTAAAAAAATAAATTTAAACAATTATTAAAATTTCAGAGTTAGGTTTTGTTTAACTGCCCCTCAATCATTTTTGAAAAAATCAAGATGGTGCTTTTGAACCTTTCTGAAAGTTTCATTTAGTGTTGAAAATCTGCAATATTTTGTTCCACCCCTATTCCAGCCTCATATTTCTCTCTCTCTCTCTCTCTCTCTCTCTCTCTCTCTCTCTCTCTCTCTCACACACACACACACACACACACACACTTTTCAAGGGAACTTGTATCCATTAATCTCTGCTGAGATTCATGCTCTTTCTTTTGCCTGACTTACATAATCCTGAGAAAAGACCTCAGCTACCCTCCTTATGATTAGGGATATGCACAAATCGATTTTTTAGATTCATTTTGTACCCAAATCAAATCACCCCTGATTTGTTTTGGGTTCGAATCTGGCCAGCTAGCACAGGGACAATTTGTTTTGTCCACAAATCTCTTGAAACAGCTAGATTGGGGAACAAATTGTTTTGTACCCAAATCGATTCACACAGACAGCAGGTGCAGGCAGTTATTCTCTCATAGGGATGTGCACAGAACCACAGAAGCGTGGTCCGGCACTGGGGGGAGTGTCTCTTTAAGGGGGGTAGTACTTAACCCCCCCCCGCTGCCGCTCTTCCCCCTCCGGCGCTGGTGCTTTTAAGAATCTTCTTGGGGCAGCAGAGTTCCTCCCTGCCGCCCCTGCCCCCGTCGTTGTCCTTCTAAGCCTTAAACGAGGAAAAGCTGGTGGCGCGCATGCTCCCCCCACCCCTTGTCCCTTCTTTGACCTTTCCCTAGCCAATGTGGGGTCAGTCACCTCTGGCAACACAAGATTTGAATGTGGTTCAATCTGGAACCGGAAGGGAATCGCCAGCCAATCGTTGCACACTGTAAGTCACCAGAGTGACGCTTAGGAGGGTGGGATTTTTTTAAAAAAAATTCCTGCCACAAAATGGAGACAGCAAGAGAGGTCACCACAAAATAGAGGTCTGAATCTAGGTGATTTGTTTTGGACCCAAATCTGGCCAGCTAGCACAGGGGTGATTTGTTTTGTCCACAAATATCCCAAAACAGGTAGATTTGGGTACAAATCGTTTTGTACCCGAATCGATTCGCACATTCGACTTATGATATTTCCCATTATCTGTGCTTTATTTGTGGTTGTGCAGTTTTACTGTTCATAATTAATTCTTTTTTGGCCTGTTTCCTCTACTATTTGGTCTGTAGGTTACCCTCCCCAAGACAAATTTGCTGTGGAGTAACAGCAGGAGAGAGGGCATGCCCTCAACTCCTGCCTGTGGCTTCCAGTGGCATCTGGTGGGCCACTGTGTGAAACAGGATGCTGGACTAGATGGGCCTTGGGCCCGATCCAGAAGGCCTGTTCTTATGTTCTTAAATCTCTGTCTACAGATATCCCTGTATTGTGTGTTGTTAGATTTTCTCTACCTGCTCCTGGAATCTTACGTAGGCTTGACATCTCCCCTACATTAGCACTGTAGCATGGCCATGGCCATTGGAGTAAACTGTAATCCTTTGCCCACTTGAAATATCCTATGCCCACCCCATTGAAATAAGTGCGAGTTGCAAGCAAGCAGAGTTAGGATCACACTGCACAAATATTAGAAGTGTGGGATTTTGATTACATGTTTCCTACTTGATAGCAGTGTAGCAACTGAAATGAGGGAAGACACCTAATTTACACCTCATAACTTTGTTCCTAATCATAGCACATGATCTGTTTTTTAATCTGTTAGACCATTTCCTCGTAACCTAGGTATTTGCAGGGATGGGGTGTCAGACTTTATGATGGTCTTAGACCAGAACCAATGCACCTAAAACAGTTGTGTACTTTTATACACAGACATACTAGTTACATTGCAATGCATTCATTTGGCCCATTAGCCAACAGAATGCTATGGGCTTGTATTGCAGAGCAACAGAATTTTTCAGCTAGGCATATGATTGATGGATCCTTGTCTATTAACAAATATTTTCCATAAAATTCATCCAACCATCCCGGAATTTATTTAAAAACAGGTTTGATTAGCCTTTGCCTGAGGTCCATATAAGAGACATGCCAGAAAAGCACATAGGCAACTGATTCTATCTCTTCTGAATTACAGGGGCAATATCTCTGCTCAGTCAGAGTTTTGCTATACCTAACAGCTAACAATTCAGAAGTGAGGGCATTCATCCAAACCCTCGAGAAAGCCCATCTATATGTGGGAAAGGTAAGAAGGGTTAAGCAATCTGCTGGATGAGTTCTCAACGCTCCACTAAGCAGTCAAAATGCCTCGGATATCCCCGTTGGATCATTCTGAAACTCAGTATCCCAAATCCTTTGTTTGATTACTTCTTTGGCCCTATCCAGTCCTAGAGAGAGGATTGCATCAGGCAAGAGATCATAGCTGTGGAGTTTCTTTAAGCAGTTCTCCCACCAGCTAGAACAGTGGCTGTCAGATAATAGTAAGAGTAGATGTCTGGTAGGCATTAAATTGATTCTTACCCAGGTTATTAGTTTTAAGTACTAGGCTCTGGCCTTGATATTAATAACATAATGGTTTGGGCCCGGGATACCTGAGGGACCGCCTGCTCCCAAGGGTTGCTGCCCGCTTGACGAGGTAATCTGAGGGGGCTCTGCTCCGGGTGCCGACAATGAGGGAGGCTCAGTTGTCGTGCACGCGGGACAGGGCCTTCTCTGTTGCTGCCCCCAGACTCTGGAATGCTTTCCTGGTGGCTATTCACTCCTTGGTCTCCATCAGAGCTTTTAGAAAGTGTAAAATCTTGGCTTTTTGCCCAGGCTTTTATTTTATTGTCTCTGCTGCTGCTCTTTGTACTCTGTATTACTTTTTTGTTTTATTTTTAAAATTTTAATCAGATTTGTTTTATATGTTTAGCTTAATATTTTAATTCTGTCTTTTTTACAATCTTGTTTTTAAATTTTGCTGTAAACCGCCTTGGGATTGTTTTGCTGAAAGGCAGTATATAAATTTAATAATAAACAAACAAACAAACAAACAAACAAGCGTTTCCAATCTCAAAGTAACATTGGAAATACCTTTGGGAGCAAAAAACGGAGCTCTTAAGAACTTGGCATGGGCCTGCTCCAAGGATGTATAATAACATTTAACATTTATAAAAATAACAAACAACATTTGGGCAATCAATTTTTCCTTAAATAAATTAATGGCGCTGGAATAAACATCTCTCCTTGACATCTGTGGAGCTTGAGAATAGCTGACGCGCTTCTCCACATCTGAGCTGCTGTATATTTAATTTGAGCAGTCTTCCTCCCAGATTCTTGAAAGCATTTGACCGGTTCTATGTCATAATTGTCAATGTTCCATTTATATTTTCCCCCATTGGGAAATCTATATATTTAATTCTCTTAAATGTACCTGTCGCTAATCCCATGTGTGGCAGCTCTCGCGAGAGTTCGCAAGCAGCTGCCAGACTAACAATGGGGATGAGGGAGAAAATAGGGATGCCAGGATCAGGCGGCGGCGGGCTGGCCCAGCCCACGGGAACAGCAGGCGGCGGCGGGCTACCTGCCCGCCAGGAGCAGGCAATGGTGGTGGGCCGGCCCAGCCACCAGGCAATTGGTGGGCAATCTCTCAATGGGCAGGCGGGACATGGTGGACTGGCTCTCTGGCCAGCCCGCCAGCCACAAAGTGCCAGGAGGGGGGGAGAAGAAGTGGGCCAGTTGGCCCACCAGCCAAAAGCCACAGGTGGAGGGGGAGAAGCGGGCCAGCCAGGCAGTGGAGGTGCAGATGCTCTGTGCCCAGCCCAGCTAGTATAAATTATTATCTTCCTGTTATCTTCTACCAGGCCACATTTCAGTCTCCATACCATTTGTTTTCATTAATGCAAATCCATACAAAATATAATGATACATTTCATCTATCACTATAGGGTGTGTGTGTGTGTGTGTGTGTGTGTGTGCGTGTGCGTGTGCGTGTGCGTGTGTGTGTGTGTGTGTGTGTGTGTGTGTGTGTGTGTCCACTTTATATGTTGAAGGAACATGGGAAGCTGCCTTTTACCAAGTCAGGCTATTGGTCCATCTAGCTCAGTATTGTCTACACTGACTGGCAGCAACTCTCCAGGGTTTCAGGAAGGAGACTGAACCTGAGACCTCCTGGATGCAAAGCAGATGCTCTATCACTGTGCTATGGCCCCATCCCCTAAGGGAAATATATTACAGCAGACAACGCTCACACATAGTCACCCATCCACATACAAATCAGGATGGAACCTGCTTAGCAAAGGGAACAACTGATGCTAGCTACTACAAGACCTGCTCTCATACTGTGCTGGCACTTTCTTAGTCAAAATGTGAGCCACTGAATTCAAACATGTTGGTTGGTTGGTTGGTTGGTTGGTTGGTTGATTAAGTGCCATCAAGTTGGTGTCGACTCTTAGCGGCCACAAAGATAGATTCTTTCCAGGACACTCTGTCTTCATCTTGGCCTTTAAGGTCTCTCAGTGGTGCATTCATTGTTGTCGTAATCAAGTCCATCCACTTTGCTGCTGGTCGTCCTTTTCTTCTCTTTCCTTCAACTTTCCCCAGCATTATGGGCTTCTCATGGGAGCTGGGTTTCCGCATACATTGAAATAAATCAATAAAGTGTGTGTTTTCAGAAGAGAAAATCAACAGCAGCTATTGGCAGAAAAAATAACAACCCAAAACCAAGTATGCTTGTTAGGTCATAAATCACTAGAGGCCTCCACCCTTGGAGAGAGAGAGAGAAACAACCTTCCTAAAATGCTTTCTAAAAGGGGGCAGAGACACAATTGAAGCCTACAATTAGTGGGTGGATATCCTGATTAATGAAGCAATAGGAGGGACTGAAGGGATCTGATCATTCTCTAAGATCAGAAATGCATTGCGGACCCTCAGTGATGTGTTTCCAGTCCTACTGCTTGTGAGCAACGCTCAGAAGTATTACCCCCCCCCCTTGTGCAACAGCGCATATGCAGGAGAGCTGGGAGGCTGATGTGTCAGCCAGTCCAGCATTCATCGTGTCAGCCAATACAGTGATCATCTGCCCTTTGTTCATGTGCACAAATGTTCTGGCCCATGGTCCGGTAGAGCTGTCTCTACCATTGGCTCAGTCTGATGTTCCAAGTAACTCTTGCATTAAATTTTCATGCAGGCCTCCTATCACAAATTAGGTATGCCCACCTGTTGCCCATTGCAGGTACATTTTGATTTAGAAGGTTCTGTTGATATTTGAGCCTCTGGGACACAAACAGGGAGCCAGTGCCGTTTAGACTGCTACTTATGATTAAGTGTTCAGGTACCTTTCACTGCTTCGGATATTGACAAATTTTATGTAACAATCTTCCATACTGATGTCAGCTGAAAGCATGGAAGTCTGTTTCCCTATGTAGATCTCACTGGTTGGATTAGGTTGGGACATTTGTATTGAACAGAGTACTTAAGACTTTGGACCTATCTAGGGCCGTAGATACATTTTCCAGTGAAACCAACTTCTGTGCACCTTCAGCTGAGGAGCTCCTGAATTTGTTTGTCACGTTCCACAGATCCTCCCAAACCACCTCCAAATCTCCTCTGCTGGAAAATCAGTCTGGGCATTTCGCTGGCAGGAGTTGTTGGTTTGACACTGGTTGTGATCTTTCTCAGTCTTCCAAGTAAGTCCTTCACTCTTTCCTTTCTATTTGGCAAGAGCTTCCCCCTGGTTAAGTGTGGTTGCTAGGAAAATGGATCACTTCCCATTAACCAGAGAGCATGCATTTTGTGTTTTTAGCGTGTTCCATTTCTACTTGTTTTCCTTTGCATCATGTCTCTCAAGTTTTCCAGAGCTCCTCTAAAAGGATGGAGATGGTTTTGCAACATCCTGTCCTTTCCCCAGCATATTTATGTGGCTCAAAAGACAGCGGTGTCCTGCAAAATATCGGCGTCCTGAGTAAGCAGGATCGTTTAGCCTCGGCTAAACGCCGGGTTGAAAAGTCGGTCTAGTGGGGGTGGAAGTACCAGGATTGGGAGTGATCCCCAGCGCTCCACATGAGCAGCCCAACCCAGGCTGGGGTGCCCAAGCTTGAGTTGGGCTGCTTGTGTGAATAGCCTTATTGGGTAGAGTGGTGAGGCAACTAAGTGTGGGAAATACAGACAGACATGAGTGTTTGATCAAAATAGTGAAAATGTTACTAAAAACAAAAATATTCCAATTCAATCAACAGGCTTTTGGTAAAAACCTAAATATGAAAAATAGTAACGTGTCACAACCTTGGTCTCTCCATGGCCATTCTCTTGTTTTACTTCTCCCTCTCACCTCCCCCAGGCAGGGCCTCAGAGTTGTTGAGGGGAGGGGGTTTCTTTCACCTGGATCCTCCTCCTCCAGGCTCCTTGGGGTTACTGTGGCAGTCTCTCCCCGGAGGCCCCCACCACTCGCCCTCCAACTGCCCCTCATCACTGGCTGAGCCTGCCTTAAATCTCTCCTTACAACTGATGCATCCCCCGCCCCCACTGATTGGACCTCCGCCCTGCCATATCAGGCTGCTCTCACCCATATCCCCCTCAGCTGTGCCTCTGTCTGCTACTGCCTACTCACTCCCTCACTCCCGCCCTTCCTCCGGTCCCTCTAGCTCGGCTCCTTCGTCTTGCAGCGTCTCAGCTGGCCACTTGCCAGGCTGCTCCGCCTGGCCGCCTGCCCCACTCTGGCCTTGGCTGCCGAGGGTACTGCACCATCCTGTGCCATAAACAGAGTTCTCACCTGAAGCTCTTGCAGTCAGCTCTTTCTCTGCTTGCTTTGCACTCTTTTGATTCTCTCTCTCTCTCTCTCTCTCTCTCTCTCTCTCTGCCCAGCCCTGGTAGAGTCAAGTGCAGTCTGTACTCTCAGCTGCTCCGAGTGATGCAGCTCTTGCTGAGTGATTTCAAAGCTCTTAGATCTAAGCTCTCAGCTTCTTTAGTGGTGTAGTGGTTAGAGTGCTGGTCTAGGACCGGGGAGACCCGCGTTCAAATCCACATTCAGCCATAAAAAAACTAGCTGGGTGACTCTGGGCCAGTCACTTTTCTCTCAGCCTAACCTACTTCACAGGGTTGTTGTGAAAGAGAAACTCAAGTATGTAGTACACCGCTCTGGGCTCCTTGGAGGAACAGCGGGCTATAAATGTAAAAAATATATATATATATATATTTTTTAAAGTCTTAAAGCGGCTGCCCATGCTGGGATAGGGCAACTGAGCTGCGCTGGCTAGGTAATAGGAAAATGGGAGGGGCGGCAGTGCAGGGGAAGTGCAGGTGGCCAACAGTCCCCAGGCATTGGTGGCCCATGTGCGGCCACGCCACCTGTCCTATCTGTAGCTATATGCCTGCATGGATAGGCAGCAATCCTAATCGGTGGTCAATCTGTTTTCTAAGCTTCTCAGGTCTCTACTGGTGAAAGAATTGCAAAAAACCAGATCCAGAGTTGTGTGAGAAAATGTACTCCTTGCTGGTCAGCTACAGACAGTAATACAGGTAACCTCAGTTTATCATTGAACAGCAGACTTGCCTCTCTCTAACGTTATGATTTCAAATGCATCCAAAACGTGGGAGGAAAGCTAAACTCCAAGTGGTGGTGGAATAAGTCAGGAGGTCAGAAAGTTAAGAAGAAACCTAGGATTTTCAAGTTTTCTACAGGCCTGGCTCCTAGACTATGAACTTTTGATCATTCTCTAAGATCAGAAATGCATAGACTATGAACTATAAAAGCTATGAAGTTTTGACCTTGCCAGCTTTTCTCTAACACAGGGACTTTGCAAGCATTTTATAATCACAATCTATTTACAATAATGATAAGGTTTTAAGAATACCAATGAAATAATAATACAATTCATTTACAAGGGCTTATATACAAAAACCCAAGAGGTCTAGGCCTCATTCCTGCACAGTGACTAACCAAGAAAAAGAATTGGGGGTCATAATGGAGTGCACCAGTTGGGGAAAAGGCAAATTCCATTCTAGGGATCATTAAGGGGAAAGGGGGCAAATGTAAAACCAGTCATGCTCTACATAACTTTGCCAGTACTTACTTTCCATAGGGTTTAATGGGGCAGGAAAACCTTAATAATTTTTCAGCCGCTGCTCAAAACTTAACCAAACCATTAAAAGGCCTAGACAAGCCTGAACAGAGTTAGGGTTGCCATATTCAAGCTTCCCAAATCCAGGTGGCCTAATTTGCATATTATGCACATGCATGTTATTTGCATATTATGTAGCCGGGCCATGAGTAAGATGTTGTGTCATGTTGTATATTTGAATAAATATGTGGATTTTAGCACTAGCATCCTCGTGTTAATTGAATATGCTGTAAAGTGTAAAAAGTGTTTTGCTTTATGTGTGTTTTCATAAAAGAAACATCCATTCCAGAATTCATAAAAGCAAACTATATAAGGCGTCTACAATGAGAAAAAAACAGCAGTGTTTTTTAATCCTTGCATTGTTTTGTTACATAAACTGAATATGCTGTAAAGTGTAAATAGCATTTTGCTTTATGTATGTTTTCAATTAAAAAAAACAAAAAACATCCAGTGAAGAACATACTTCCTACACATTCAGTTTTCAAGGGATCATAAAAGCAAACTATATAAGTGGTCACAATGAGAAAAACCAGCAATTTAAAAATATTGTTGCATTTGTTTGAATTTGTTATGATGTGCTTAGATATTAAAATGACGCTCATACAAGTAGGGTTTAGGCTTTCTATAGCCCACTTAAGTGCTGAACATTCTCCCCTTTTCATTATATATTTTGTCTGTCCAGAAAATTAGTTGCTTGACAAATACAGGAACCTGATGCTGAAGAACACCCATAGAGATCATTCTTACGACTTGTATATTATGCAAATTATGTGGCAACTAATTTGCATTTATTTATTTGACATATTTGTATATTTTCTCCTCTTTCTCTGCCCTCCCATGTGATTGGATCCAGAGTAAAATCTGGGCAATTTGAGTAGTGCATTTGAAATCCATGTAAAACCGAGTGGGATTTAGCAGATGGGTTGAGCCAAAATCCAGGGGCTACCCTAAATTCCGGGGGACATGGCAACCCTAAGCAGAGTACACATGTCGTCTTCATCAAATTTGATGCAAGTGGATAAAGTTTGGGCAAAAGGAGACCAATTTTCAAATTTAAGCATTTTTTAGCCTACTTTCTTGTAGGCTTATGAGATCACCCGGCATTAAGTGTGTGTGTCCGTGTGTTCGTCCCCCTGCCTATCAACTTCTCAATGCCTGGACCAATATGGACCAAACTGGATACAGCTGTAGGGACACATAGGGACACCTCAGTGGCATAATTTGTGATGATGTCATTCACCACGATTCAAGATGGCGGATGCATGAATGTTTGCGGTGCAAGTGGGCTAACTTGTGGACTGCCTATCATGGAACAAATTTATTCCAGTTGTAGGGATAGTGAAAGGAAAGAAGACAGATTAGTTCAGCGATGATCCTGGTGCTTCTCACGAGCAACCGAACCCCAGTAGGACTACACAAACCCAGGTAGGGCTGCTTATATGAACAGCCTCCTTGTCTAGTAGATCATACACACCAAGCTTGAAGATATTAGCTCAACAAAAGTAATACCTATAAGCAATAGAATTTTGAGGCATATAATGGTAGAACCTTTTTTGTGTGTGTGCTTGCCTTAACTAAATAGCACTCCCATGCTCCTTTTGAATTGTTTCTTAAGTTCTTAACAAAAGCTAGCTGTTGTTGCAATAGATTCTGATCTTCTCTCTGTCTCTTTTCCATACAGCAAATCTGACTCTGGATCCCAGAACAAATTATCCCCAGCTCTACCTCTCTGACAATTTGAAAAATGTGAGGTGGAAAGGCATGAAGCAACATTTGAGTAGTGATTCTCTGAGATACGATGTCATGGCCAGTGTTCTGAGCCGTGAGGGCTTCACCTCGGGGAGAATTTGCTGGGAAGTAGAAGTGGTGAAGGGGGGAACGTGGTGGGGTGTGGGAATTGTCAGAGGGTCTGCTAACAGAAATGGGCAAATTGTCCTTGAACCCAGTGGGGGGTATTGGGGCATCCAGCTTATCCATGGACAGTACCAAGCAATAACTGGACCCAGGACTAATCTGACCTTATGTCACCAGCCCACTAGAATACGGGTTTCTCTGGACTATTCAGAGGGGCAGATAGCATTTTTTGATGGTGACACTGGGGCTGAGCTATTCCGTTTTCCAAAAGCACACTTTTCTGGAGAAAGGCTCCATGCTTGGTTGTTGATCGATGGGTGGAATGGTGAACTGACACTCCATCCCTGAGACAAGGCATACATCCTCCCCCTCTAGGATTTCAAATCTGTCTCTATGGGCAGAGGCCCCTGGTAAGAGCCCAGCCCGTATACTGCAATATTCTTCATGTGCCTGCCTCTCGACCACAGGGACATAGATACAGTTGATAATCTAAGAAGGACTACCTTATTATCTTGTGTAGCTGGCCATGAGTAAGATGTTGTGTCATATTGTATACTTAAATAAATATGTGGATTTTAGCACTAGCATCCTCATGTTAATTGAATATGCTGTAAAGTGTAAATAGCATTTTGCTTTATGTATGTTTTCAATAAACAAAAAACAAAAAATATCCAGTCCAGAACGTACTTCCTACACATACAGTTTTCAAGGGATCATAAAAGCAAACTATATAAGTGGTCACAATGAGAAAAACCAGCAATTTAAAAATATTGTTGCATTCTTTTGAATTCATTATGATGTGCTTAGATATTGAAATGATGCTCATACAAGTAGGGTTTAGGCTTTCTATAGCCCACTTAAGTGCTGAACATTCTCCCCTTTTCATTATATATTTTGTCTGTCCAGAAAATTAGTTGCTTGACAAATACAGGAACCTGATGCTGAAGAACACCCATAGAAGTCATTCTTGCGACCAGCTCTACCCAGCCTCAGGGATTTCCATAATTCTAGTGGAATTCCTGGAGACTGGGCTTCATTCCTCCAGCCTCCAGATAACCATGCCACTCGCTGCAGCATTGATCATGTGGGTGCCAAGTGGCACGGCTTCCAGGGAACCAAATTTTGTATGACGGAAGATAGGAATGACCTTGCCTTCCTTCCCGCCCTCCCCAGCCCTACTCAAAGCAGAATTATGATGTAATAGGAATGTCCCAAGACTCATCCCAGATCAGATACATTCACTCTTAGAATTGAATGCTGACATCAGTATAATTTTTATACACCTTAAAAGCTTTTTCACATTCTGTTCATACTACCTCGGTATCATTCTTAGTCAGTTTTATGAGAGGTTCTGCTCATTTTGAAAAACAAGAGATGGAAAATCAATCTCAGCCTACCACACCCAAGAAAGTTTATACGTTTATTTGTTGTTTCAAGTCTTAGGCATTGTTGTATGGCCTTTATGTTTCCAGTCTGAATTTTATTAAGCCTCTTCCCAAAAAGTATCCAAGACAACAAATTGCAGCTCTTGCCCAAGAACACTTACCTGGATTGAGAGATAAACCAGTTTTCTGGATCTTCCCCAAAACTGTCTCTAAATGTCTTAGATGTTCCTCCCACATTCCACAATGCATAACCACATCATCCAAAGAAGCTGCAGCAACATCTTTCAAATCTTTTGAAAAGCCTTGCCTCCACCCCACCCCCCGCACCCCCAAGTCTGGCATTTTAATTTCATAATTAACATCTCTTCATGGCACCTTGCTCACCACTTCCATTGACTACTTGGTAAACATTTTCAGAACCACTTTTGGCTCAAATTTGAGGGGGCAGGAGAAGTTCAGTCCCCTAAAACAGGGCTTGTCTTGGAGGGGTTGACCCCTGTGGGGGTTACTTCCCCCACCCCCCAAAAAGCTCCTCTGCATAATGCTACATCACATAATTTCTAGGGCTTTCTGGGAAAGGGAAATTGTGGCAACAAGTTGTGTGTGGTAAGCACTTCTGTTGCCACTGCCCCTTTGAGACAAGAAGAGACTACAAATCTGTGACTACCGCCAACACCCCAGTAATCTTTTGGAATTGTTTGTCATGTTGTACCAAGCCCATAGAAATTCCCCAGCCCCCCTAACTGCTGATTCCCAGTGAATGTGGTAGCAAAATCAGTGGGACATTTCACCACTGTCCCAGTGTCAATAAAGACTTAGTCAAAGAGGAAATGTGCAACCCTTTGCAAACAATAGACAGACTGGAGCCTGGTAGCTTATATGGATTCAAGGAGTTGGAACTGTATTGTCGTGAATAAAAGGCAGGTTCAATGTGAGTTATGAATACCCCAAGAAAAGCAGTGATATGAGTTAGGGAAGAGAGAGAGGTTTAAGGAGCCCAAGAGTGGTTAGTGATTAATTAATTCATGGATTTAAAAATCAAGCCCCTTTAAGAATTAAGTTAGTTAGAGACTGCACATTTTATTCCCTTTGTGGTATGCAAAGTCAGTAATTTCTGTAGTACTGAAATCTGTAACATTCACTGGGACAGGTTTAGACACAATAAAAAATGAGGGCTGAACTGAAATGTCTCCCCACCCGCACCGCATTTTGTGGTTCCATTCATGGATGGTGAAATGGGAGACGTTTCAGTGATTTTGGGAGAGCAGAGTAACTAGCAAACTCACCACTATCAGCAAACTGCTCTTCACTAAAGTTGCTATTTTTATCATTGGCCGATGCTATATGATGATATAGCTTTGCTCACAGGGACATTCTGGGGGGAAATGTAGTGTCCACTAAGTGGTGGCTGCTGGCAGGACCACTGCCACCATCACCACAAAACAGACTGCAGTGTTCTTCAGTTTGCCCTATTGACTGGGTGTCTGATAGGAACTCCTTTGATGAAACATTGATGCCATTATGGGTCTGGATAAATTGAAAACTTAATTCAAGTATATTTTTGGTGAAATTCTTACCATGATTTAAGTGATAAGAAAACTTCCTTTTCCTGTATTGAAACCTTACCCAGGAAGACCCTTAGATATTTATATACTTTTTAATTAGCAGATAGTAGGTCTTATGTAACAGAAAAAGCACATTCTGCTGTTAATTTTTGTAGTGTATAACTCAACTATATCATTTTATGTATGTAGTGTTGTTTGGTTGGTTTCTGTAAACTTGTAAGATCTGTGTAACAGTCTGTTGACTACACGCAAAAGAATAAACTTGAACTATCTTGGATACTATCTATAAGAACAGAAGAGCTGACCAGCTAAGAGACCAAACATCTATCAAGGGGCTATATGGACAATGAGCCATAGTTCAGTGGTACTGTATCTGCAGAAGCACCCAGGTTCAATCCCTGGTATCTCCAGGAAGGGTTGGGAAAAACCATCTGAAACCAGCGAGAGCCATGGCCAGTCAGTATAGACCAAAGATTCTCAATGTTGCATCCCCAGATGTTATTGGACTTCAACTCCCATAATCCCCAGCCCCACTGCCCTTTGGTTGGGGATTATGGGAGTTGAAGTCCAACAAGCTCTGTGGACCCAACATTAAGAATCCTTGGTATAGATAATACTGAGCCAGATGGACCAGTGGTCTGACTGAGTTGATATAAAGCGGTTTTCTATGTTGCATACATTCATTAGTTATATTCAAACATTATTGTTAACATACACATAATTTTATTTATTCATTCGATTTCTATACCGCCCTTCCAAAAATGGTTCAGGGCAGTACACAGAGAGAAATAATAAATAAATAAGGATGGATCCTTGCCCCCAAAGGATCCTCACAATCTAAAAAAAAATTGTGTATAATGTACACATATACAAAACTACATGTATGGGCAGATATTTCCACATTATATTCAGCACACGTACATTTACTATCTGTACGCCTGCCTTTGAAGAGGCCTGTACCCAGGTTCACTTGTAAAGTGAATGCATGTACAGTCATTCACACAAATATTATACACACACACACACACACACACACACAGATGTCTGTATGCACATGCACCATAATAAGGCTGTTTACACAACCAGAGATTCCTGGGTAGGAGAGGGTTAAGCCAGATACCTGGTCATCTGGGAAACTGGGAGCACTCCCAACCCAGCTGCACCAAACTTGGGTAGCCCAAATTTGTTACCTAGATTAAAAGTGAGGTGGGGGACAATCAAGACCTTTCTATCTTCTTTTTTGGTCATCTGTATGCACAATCTGCAATAAATGCTGCTCAGGCTGCCAGTGGCCATATATATCTTAGAATTCTGAGCTTGCAGGGCCAGGCAGAGCTGAGCTGCTGCAGTTTTAAATGGCTGCCTCTCTGCTGCTCACTTGATGCATTGGGGGATGGTGGAGGACTCAGCTCGAGTTTTTTTCTCTTGTGGAGCATGCAGAAGCCCAGTTGTCTGGGGGCTGGATACGTTAACCCAAACAGGGGTTTGAATTGTCTGGGAAGCATGAGGCAGGCTGTGGTGCTCTTTGGACTGGACATCTGGGCAGAGGTCCAGTCCCCTGCAGGCCTGGGGGGGTGCTCCAAATGCTGAGCTGCCCTTTAATTTAGGTTGCAGGATTGTCCATGCAAAATGTGGTATCTCTCTGCAGGTCTGTGGGAAGTATCTTATTCAGAATCTCTTTTGAAAGCAATAATAATAAAAGGTTTCCAGATTTTCCTGAGCACGTTCTGGTGTTTAAAAAAAGAAGTGCATTGCAGCTTATCTAGCGGCAGCAATAGAGGTGGGGGGGGGGGGATAAGGACTTTACATCCATAAAAGGACTTTATGTCTTGCATGAAGTGTTTTCTCTTCTGCATCTTGAATCTATTGACCACCAATTTCATAGAAGGACCCCAAATTCTAATATTATGACAGAGGGAAAGAAATTTGTTTCTGTCTACTGTCTCCACACCATACATCCATATACTAATAGTGAAAGGTGGTGGTTGAGTGCCTGTCAAGACTGGAAGCAAAACAGGGTCATCCCAAAATAAGGTATGGGTTTCTACATACTCAACAGGCTCCCTAGGCAGTATTAAATAAGCTTCTAAGTTGAAAAGACATATACATAAACTGGGGGGGGGGGGGGGAGAACCAGCCTAACAAGGACTGAGCATGCTCAGTGGCTCCCAAGACCCTTAGAATGTTTCCAATGTGTCAGTTGGGGGAAAAATTCTAGCAGAACAGTGGGAGCAGGGGAGGCAAGGGGGCAGAACTGGCCTGGTTGAGCCTCTAACCATTGATAGCATCTTGGAAGTGGGCATCAGGGTTGGGGAGATGCAACATGTTGGTTCTAGTCCCCACATTTGTAATTCTATAAGCCTCTATCATGTCCCCCTAGTTGTCTTTTTCACCTTAAAAATGTATGTTATGTGTATGCTCAACAGCATTTTAATCAACATAGTTATTTGTAATTCTAATCTCATTAATATTCCCAGTCAATCAGTGAGGCAAATCATTCACATTACCATTTTCCCGGAGCTAGAATGAGACTAAGAGATGGGATTTCCCCACGGCTATGCAACAATTTCATGGGTGAACTAAACCAGTTCTCCCAGGTCGGTTTCAACAGTTGTATGATCACCTCAGTCAGAGTGGCTTCCTTTATTTCAAAACATATCTGACTGTGAAATTAGGCTCAGGCTTCTCCCTAATTCATCATAGGAAGAAAAGAAATAAAGAAAATAAATGAAGTTGAAAGGGTTCTACAGTCCATCTCATTGTCCATTGGGCATATGACCCCTTCGAGCATGAAACCAAACTGGACACATGATATATGTCAAAAAGAAAGACAGTGCCTTGCATCTCAAAGGAAAATAGATGACTCATAGCAAAATGTACTTATTTCAAAGTAGGCAATGAATTCAGACCACCTATGTCCATATGAACCTATAGAGAGAGCCTGAGGTCCTCACAGGCCCTGTTCTCTAGCTTGCCACTGATTCTGGTCTGGTTGGCAGTGACTAGAGAAAAGATCTTTTCTCTTCTCAAATACCCTCCCCACACAAGTCCATCTATAAAAATTCATCAGGTGCCAGATGAAAGAGAGAGAGTGTGGGAAGCCATCCAAATTTTGGTGGCATCAAACTCCATGTCCCCTGACAGTCTCTCCCTGCTTTTTTATGTTGAACAGAATGGGGGCAAGGGTACAGATGGAAGTAAAGTTCGTGGAGCAACTCCTTAATTTTTTTTGGAGGGAGGAGAAAGGTACTTTGGTGGGGGGGATATATGGGTTGTTAGGTTTGGTGGGAGGAGTTCAATGCAATGCTTAGGGCAGGCCTGCTCAACTTAGGCCCCCCAGCTGTTTTTGGACTACAAATCCCATAAGCCCCAGCCACAGGGGTCAATAGCCAGGGATTATGGGAGTTGTAGGCCAACATCTGCAGGAGGGCCGAAGCTGAGCAGGCCTGGCTTAGGGGGATCTGCACCCTTGAATGGGGGACAGGGTAGGACCCTGTGGGACTCTATAGGCTAATGACCAAATGGCCAAACAGTCATCCCCTAGCATCACCCTTTGAAACTAACCCCCCCAAAGGCAAGATTGGAACCAGCCCACATTTGCTTCGCAGTCCCAACCCATTCTGGAAAGATTTCTGCATGGTTGATGTTGTTGAAAATGGCTTTGAGGTCTAGCAGAATCAACAGAAATGCCCTTCCAATAATTCTGCTCCTGGCATAGATCATATACCAACACAGTTTCAGTCCCAAAGCTAGACTGGAAACCAAGCTGAAATGCATCCAGATAACTGGTGTCATCAAGATCACCTGGATATATAGGCAACCTTTTGAGATCAGCACTGTGCTGCCTTTCCACACAAAGGGCTCCTGGTTAGTTCCATGTTCCCCTTCACCAAGCTTGCCAATGAGACAGAGAACTCAGTGTGACAGATTTTTACAGTAGTCCTGGCTGCTCTCTCTGCTCCCTTTCCACCCATATCAGCCCATTCCTCATACCCAAGGCACCAGCAACAGCTTATCTATTACTGATAATGGTCTTCCTTGTGCAGCAACAACCACTGCAACCCCCTTCTTCTGGACCACTTCTGGGATATATAGCATTTTAGTTCTACCCCATGTTCTCAATCAACTCTTCACTAGTCCCCCATAAGTCATGCCTTACATGCACTTGCATAGGCACTGCTCCTGATGGCCCTTTGAATCTATTTCAACTTTGGTTATAGAACACCACACTAGGGATGTGCAAACCAGTTAGAATTCAAACCGGTTTGGTTCGAAGATTCAAACTAGGACCAAACAGGACCAAACATTGGCAATGCCGGTCTGAGTTTGAACCGAACGAGCCAGGTTTGTTTCGATCCTGTTCAAACCAGTTTGAAGGTTCTAGAGGCCATTTTAGATGTTGTCCTCCATTTTGTGTGACGTGTTCCTTCGTGTCATTAGCTGAGCTCTTGCTTCCCTTATTGGCCAGATGATTCTGGCTCTCTGGTAGGCTCAAACCAAGGAGAAGGGGGCATCCACGGTTTCACAAAGGAGAGAGACAAACCCAACCCATGAACAGAATGATGACCACTCGAAATAAACAAAGTAATGTAACATTGGACTAAATACTAAACATAATGTGGAATTTAATCAGATAATATGCTAAACACTAGTAATTAAGCCCGTTCCATTAACGGGCGTGAGAAGAGTTGTGTGCTCCTTGGGGCCGGTTGCAAGAACAGTCTACTCTCTCTTTCCCCCCCTCATGCCCCACTCCCTATTGCCCCCTCCCTGCTGCCCCACTCTCTCTTGCCCTCCTCCCCTCCCTCCTCCCCCACTCCCCCCGCCCCACTCTCTCTTGCCTTCCCTCTCCTTCCGTTCCTCTCCTCCCTGCCCCGC
This sequence comes from Hemicordylus capensis, assembly GCF_027244095.1. Lineage (NCBI taxonomy): Eukaryota > Metazoa > Chordata > Lepidosauria > Squamata > Cordylidae > Hemicordylus > Hemicordylus capensis. The sequence goes on along the minus strand of NC_069658.1, from coordinate 259,304,487 downwards.
ACCCCCACCCGCACTGAGCAACTTCCGGGCTGACCTCACCGCTGCCACAGCTAGGTCCTCCTTACCTGGCGGTGAAGGGCCGAAAAGGGCCCCACCACTGCCGTTCCTCCTCCCAGGCGGCAAACTGCAAAGCCCCACCGCCCGTTTCCCTCCTGCCCGAGGCTCTCCCACTCGATTCCCCACCCCCTTGCCCTCTTGCCGGCGCCTTCTCTCTCCTCGCCTGGGCGTCCTGCCACTATGCTCTGGGGCTGCTGCGGCGACGGCGGGGATACTCAGCCTTCCTTCGGTGAGAGGCAGTGGCTGCAGCTGCGGCGGCTGCAGCAGCCGCGGCCCGTCCCCACTCCCAGCCCCCCCCGGAGAATGTGTCTGCCACCAGACTCCTCCCCTTGCTCATTGGTGGCTGTGGGAGGGGCCGGGGGACGCCGGCAGCTGCTGTGGCGGCTCTTCCTCCTGGGTCCCCGGCTGCTCGAACGCCCCCGGCATCAGAGCAGCTGGCGGAGGAAACCCCAGCGGCAACTCCCCCTCCTGGCCCTGTCAGCCCTCGCCACTCACCCCGCCTCTGTACAGCAGACCCCCACCTCCCACCGCGCGTGGGATCACAGCCAATCGGCAAGAAGTTTGGAAGCACTCTATGGACCAATCAACACCTGACAGCACACTCTGTTGTGTCTGCTGGTTGAGACCGATGATTATAAATGCACATAGTTCTATTCAAGGCCTCAGGAGCAGAGAAAAATAAAACAATACATGCTGTTGTGTCTGCTGGATGAAAACTTGAAGAGACTTGGAAAGGCACTACAGTTGCCCCGGGATAGATAGCCATTTCACTGGATGCTTCCTCAGAAGCACATTCCATCAGTCTCCATTACCATATTAACAATAATTTCAACCAAAGAAGCAAAATAAGCAATATTTCTATGGATAAAGCAAATACCTGGTCAGTGTCAAAAATGACTATGAGAATACTCACTTATGCAGGCTAAAAACATAGTAACACCCAATGATGTTCTTCCAAACAAGTTGAAGCCTAAAAACACTGCTAGCTCTCCAAAGAGCTCCACAGCTTATAAACAGAAAGACTAATTGGCAAAAAGGCCTCTGCAGCTGTACCCAAAGATAATAGCAACCATTTAAACAAGCCAGATAACCAATCATTAATTTAAAGAGGCTGCCAAAGACACTCCTTAACAGTGCCGTGAGGCCTATAAAAACTACACCAGAGAAGCACCTGCTAATGACACCACAGCCTTTTCCCCTACCAGCCTTTTTATTTATTTTCTATGTTTCTACTTTTAATTTGTTTTTTGGTGGGTGAAATAGCTGGAAAGCTTTTCATTCAGCCCAACCCCCACACCAGCTGTGCCTGCCCACCCATGCTGTGCCAGCCTCCCACTGGTCTGCGATTCATTCTTTTTTCCCCTGACCAGTGTGCGAGGCAGAAGATCTCCAGGGCAACAAGGGGGTAAGTGATTAATTTTTGTTTTTCTCCTTTCATGTTCCTTAAATAGGGTCTCCTTTTGTGTTTGGGTGTGGGGAGGGATATTTTCTGTGTGTTTTTTCTTTACAAGTTTTTCACAGATTTTTTCTTATTTTTACAGGTTCCCCCATTGTGTAGTTTATTCATTGCATTGTTTTTAATAGTATTGTATTGTTGTGGGTGGAGTGGGTGGGTAGGCTTGTTTTAAAGGGAGTTTTCTTTTAAATAACAAAAGGTTTTTCCCCAATAGATCGTTTAAAAAAAATTCCCCTTTTATAGGCTTTTTAAAAAAGGGTTTTTTTCCCCAAATAGGTTTTTTAATCTCTCCTCCATTTTTTTTTATTTTTTTTTTGGTTTACATTTTTCTTTTCTTTTTTTACTAAAGCCCCAGGGTCTTCAGGAATGTCTGAGCACCATGTTGCAAGCAGCGTGGCAGGCAGAGTTGTTAGGGGTCCAGAAGCTGATGCAGGAGGCCGGGGTTGGGGGGCAGAGAAGACACCATTCTGGGGCCCCATCAGCTAATTCATTGGCCCAGCTGAGGAGGTGGTGTGAAGGCTCTCCTATCCGGGGAGCCTGCTGCCACTGAACCATTGACCAGTGGCGAGTCCATCAGGTGGTGCACCACCAGGGCTGGTACCCGGTGCAGAGTCTGGCAGTACGGGGGGCTCTCCTGTCAGGGAAGCTCCTTCTGTGGTAGGTGCAGAGGGCAGGGACTTGAGGGCTGGCAGTACAGCCAGATTTTCCCTCCCTCTTTTGCCCCTTCCAACGCTCCTCTCACCACTCAGTGGGGGCCCCTCTGATGATGCCCATGGCAGAGTGCAGTTCTGGGTCCTCTCAGTCTGGCTCTGAGGGGGAAGGGTCTGCTGCTGAGGTGGAGGGGTGGTCCCTTCTCCAGTGAAGCCTGGCTCTTCTTCTTCCACGCAGGGTGGAAGGGGGTGGGTGATGGCAGTGGGAAAGCACCAGCAGCCCCCCTATGTCCGCGGTCACCCAAGAGGTCCAAGACTGAGCCCAGGGCATCTGAGGCCATCAGAGCAGTGATGTTTGGTGGCATTTTGAGGGCCCTCAAGATGCCCTAACCACTTCTCACTGTGTCCAATGCAGGGCACTGGTCAGTCGGAGCAAGGATGCAAAGCATCTGGGGATGTCCTCTATGTGGTGACACATGCAACAGCATCACCTGGATTTCCTTGACTCTGCTGGCAGCGCTAGTGCGCCTCGTGTGCCTGCAACTAGCACTGACAAGGGCAGTGCACCAGCTTCCATGAAGCAGTGCATGCTGCCAGTCGAGAGATGGATGCAGTTGTCAGGCAAGAAGTGGCCTGGTCACGTGAACCCACATCTCTTCACCTGCCTGATAGGGGAGATGATGGTCACTGACAATCAACCTTTTCAGGTGGTCGAGAACTTTGGCTTCCACCGGATACTCCAGCTGCTAGAGCCCAACTACACCTTCTCCTCAAGGACCACTTCAGCTAGAATGTGGTTATCTCCCTGTACAGGCAGTGCAGGGAGCTCATGTCAGCCATGCTGCGTGCAGCACTGGTTGGCACCAGTGTGCATTTCACCACTGATCTGTGGAACAGTGACTCTACTGCTGAGGTCTGAAGAGAGAGGGGACCTCCGGTGCTGCCTCTGGCTCCAGTGTGTGTCTCACCACATTTCAGCACAGATGGGCCATCTTGCACGTGGAGACCTTGGATGTCAAGCACACCAAGGAGGAGGTGGCAGCTGTACTCGGCCGCCAAATCAAGGAGTGGATTGGCGGGTTTTCACATTTCTCCCAGGGCTTCATTGTCACAGACAATGGGTCCAACGTCACTGCAACAGTAGAGTCAGTGTTGGAGTGTGTGAACATCCGCTGCATGGTACACATGCTCTACCTGACTCTCAGGGACGCCCTTGGTCTCAAGGAGGTGAAGGTGTCCAGGGAACATGGCCACCCCATGGTAGGTGCTGTTGCTGCCGCGGCTGCACTTGTAGAGAAGTCTTGCAAGATTGCAGCCCACTATCACCAGAGTGAGAAGTCCAGGTGCCTGCTTCGCAAGCAGCAGCGTGTCCATGGGCTTCCACAACATCTCATCCCCACATATGTAGATATCCAGTGGAACTCCACCTTCCTTTTGTTCCAGCTCCTGCTGGAGCAGGAGGTGGCCCTCGACGACATGGCAAGGAACGGGTCCTTGGGCATGTGCGACCTATTCAATGCGGAGCGGAAGTGCATGTCCTATATGGTGTCATCACTCCAGCCCTTCCTGTTTGCCACAAAGAGATTGTGTGGTGACACCACTCCTCTGATCCAGGCCCTGCCTGTGGCTCTCCTCTGATGGGTGAACTCCAGACTTCACTGACCATGCCAGAGGGGCTGCTCTGGCTGGAAGGCTGAGGGCCGGGGTTGTCGACAGCCTGGTCGATGAGTTGGATGTCCTGGCTTGTCACTGTGACCTGACCATCAAGGGCAATGTCATTTGCACAAATTAATTGCCCAAGTGGAGGGACCTCCTGGTCAATAGAGTTAGGGAAGAGGAGGTCACTAGGACCTGCAGAGACCAGGAGGGTGGTAATGGTGCACCCCCCCCCACCAAGCGTGCACAACCCACACCCAGTAGCAGCAGTGTGGGCAACCCTTCAGCTCCCACCCCTTCTTCTTCCAAATCCAGCAGCATGGCACCCCAGCACCCCAGGCAGCAGTGCCAATGCAGCAGGCAGCTCCTCCCGCTAAATCAGCCCAGTGGTTTAAGCGGGTATGCCTTGGTGCCTTGCCCGGTTTGCAGGAGGCTCAGCCTACCAGGCCCACCAATGCTGTGCAATGCATTGCCCAGTACTTGGAGGAGCCTGTGAAGGAAGACCCCGAGATGGACCGTGTGCAGTTTGGGGCAACCCACCACCAAGTCTAGCCGGACCTGGTCATGGTTGCTGTGTGGCTCCTCTCCTGCCTGCCAACCCATGTCCAGAGTGCTTTTCACGTGCTGGTGATGTGGTAACACGCACTTGATCCTGGTTGGACCCTGGTGTGGTCAAGCAGCTGGTTTTCCTCAAGGTTAACCTCCCCCTGCTGGGCTACCCCGAGCTGGAGGTTAAGCTGGGCGAATGATTGGCCCATGGTGCCAGTCACCTGCCAGGCAGCAGCTTTCGCTCATCCCTACCCTCCCCCCTTCCTCCTTCAGCCCTGCCAAGTCGCAGCATGACTGCTAGTAATGTGACTTGCCAACTGGATACACAACCCCATTGGTGAAACCGAATGCTGAACTAGCCCCTGGTTCCACCTGACCACAACAGTCAGGGGGCAGGGGGCACACACAGAGAGACACTAGGTGGTTTGTGCCAGTGTGGCATTGTGTAGATGTGTAAATAAGTTGATGTGTTAATATATAGATTTGTAAAAATGTACATTTCTGTAAATAAGTGACTTGGGGGGAGGCAGTGGGCGTCGGGTGGGCCAGGGACTGTAAAAATGTGGATTGGTTAGTATGTAAATTTTTAAGTGTGTTGTGTTGCTTGTGGGGAGGGCAGCGGGACTACAAAAATGTGTATTTGTAAATATTTCCATGTGTGCATATGTGTTTGTGAGTTTGTGCGTACATAGAGGTTTCGCGCGCGCGCGTGTGTGTGTGTGTGTTGTCAGTAGTAGTAGTAGAGGTTTTTTCTTTCCTTTCTGTAGATAGTGTGTTAGGTCCGGTTTGTGTATAGATAGTTGTTGATGGTGTAAATATTACTGTATAGCTGCTGTATAGGTGGATTTGTATATATACTTATGTAAAGTGTACTGTATATATGTATTTGTGAATTGTTTTTATTAAGTGTGCCCCCCCTTCCCTCTTGTTTGGTTCTGCTGACACGCACACACACCAGATACACATGCACCAGCCATGATGAGTAAGTGGTCTCCCACCACACCACATCATGTGTGGCTTTCACTGATCCACCTCTGAGCTGGACTTTCCTATCTCTTTAATTTTTTCAGAGCCTACACCCTCTTTCTCCTCTTCTAGCTAGCAGCACACACACACACCTAACACAAACACACATGCACGCCGTTGGTGTCACCATGTGCCTGGGGCACTGTGTGGCCTCCAGCAATGATGTGGTGGACCAGACACAGTCTGAGGAGTTCCTTTCCCCACAGGCAAAATGCATGCATTATACACGAAGAGAAGAGCAGAAGAACCAGGTGCGTGTTACTTTAAGTTCTCCCTCAGTGTGTTAGTGTGTGTTTGCCTTGCCCATCTTTCTTTGCAGTTTGCGTGCCAGGTTGGTTTTACTGCCGTGCACCATCTAGTTAGGTCTTTGGTTTGTGGCTGTCGTTGTGTAGTCTGTGCTGTTGTTTGGTTTGGTCCCCTTGGCTTTGCAGTTGTGTGGGCACAGCAGCAGGTCTGTTTCTGTGGTGGCTTTTTGAGTTCCAGTTGGTTGTCTTCTTAGTTGAGTCACTGTGTGTTGGTAAGGTGACCTGCTAGGGGCACAAAACTGGGGTGGGTGTTGGGCACCCAGGGGTGCCAAGCACCCACTGAACCCCGAAGCAATTGGACACTTCTGTGATTTTAGATTTTTCCAATTTTTGTATTCCTCCCATAGGGAATAATGGGGATTTGAGGCAGCCCAGCCGGCCCATTCTCCTCTCTGGGGGGTGCCAGGGCACCCCAAAGTGGGTCTGGGGGTACGGCAGGTCTGGTCTCAACTCCCCCCCAGGCAGCCTCGAGTTTGTAGGATTTATTGTTTTTTTAAAAAATTCTTTAAAAGATTTTCCCCCCTTTCATTGCAATGTATAGGAGTATCTCCCTATTCATAAGTAGAACTGTGTGTGACCTTAATTGCTGTGAACTAGGGATGTGCGAAATGTTTCGGATACAAAATGTTTTGTACCCCAAAACAGCCTTCAAATCAAGGGGAAAGGGATGACCCAGAGCAGAGTGTGGTGGGTGGTAGTGCCCAATGGGGGCAAGGAAACTTCCAGAATTATTTCAAATGAATTGGGCAAAGGGCTGATCTTTTGTGGTTTGTTGAAGTTTACGTGTCTTTAAGATGTGTAAACTTTTAAAAAGTTCACCAAAAAAATCATCCCTTTGCCTAATTCCTTTGAAATTTGGGTGGTAGCTTCCACCCATTGGACACTACCACCACCACCCACTCTTTTTGCCCTGGGACCCTTTTTAAAAATCCAAATCGATTCAGATTCGGAAAATTTGGGTACAAAACAAAACGGGGATGTTTCGATTCGGATACAAATCGAAACAAGAAAATTCCAAAATGCACACCCCTACTGTGAACTCTTGGAGGTCACGCACACTTCCTTAACACATAAAACTCTCGGTCATCAGCCAGCCTGAAGGTCCTGCATCTCTTAGAGACATCATTTCAGGAGGCACAGTGAGTTGCAGAGGGAAGGGAGTGGGTGGGCAAAAAATATCCCTCCCCTGTGGCATGTGTGAAATATTTTTCCACAGATGTAACATTCGTCTGAATATCAGTCTATGATTCTATATATCTAGCTGTCAGAAGATGGGCTGCTTAACACAATCAAAGGTAATATCCAAAATCTGGGATTCCTGGCAAGCTCATGCTCCCATGGAGCTTGTCAGGTTGGAAGCAAAATCACTTCCTGCTCTCAGGTTGGCTGCACAACAACCAACATGGCCATCTAATGGCTCAGCAGGGAAATGCTTGGCTATTAAGCAAGAGGTTGCTGGTTCGAATCCCCGCTGGTATAACTATATCAGGGAGCAGCAATATAGGAAGATGCTGAAAGGCATCATCTCATACTACAGTGGAGATGGCAATGGTAAACCCTCCTGTATTCTACCAAAGGGCTCTGTGGTTGCCAGGAGTAGAACTGATTCGATGGCACACTTTATATTTGGAGAGAAGAGCTGGTCTTGCGGTAGCAAGCATGACTTGTCCCCTTAGCTAAGCAGGGTCCACCCTGGTTGCATATGAATGGGAGACTACAAGTGTGAGCACTGTAAGATATTCCCCCTCAGGGAATGGAGCTGCTCTGGGAAGAGCAGAAGGTTCCAAGTAGGGATGTGCGAAACGTTTCGGGTACAGAACGATCTGTACCCGAAACAGCCAATTTCGGGTGATTCGGATCCGAACCGAATCACCCCCGACTATTTCTGAAAAATTTCGGATCCAAAACGAATCACCCCTGTTTCAGATCCGAAATATTCGGATGTTTTGGACCTCCATTTTGTGGCCTTCTTACCCCCCCTCCATTTTGAGCAATGAAGTCTATTTGAATTTCCCGCCTTTTTGCCTCCCATTGACTTCAATGCAAAAAAGTCTGATGTGACGTCTGCTCGAATTTTGGGTCCCAGGGGAAAAATAGTGGTGTGGGGTGGTAGAGCCTAATGGGTGGAGGCTACCACCCCAATTGCAGAGGGATTGGGCAGAGGGATGATTTTTGGTGGATTGTTGAGGTTTACGCGTCTTTAAGGTTTTCCCCCATTAGGTATAATGGAGGGTGTATCACTTCACGTCAGGGGGAAAGGGGTGGCCTAGAGCGGTGTGAGGTTGGTGGTAGTGCCGGGTAGGGGCAAGGAAGCTACCTGAATTTTTTCAAAGGATTTGTGCAGAGGGCTGATTTTTGGTGAATTGTTGAAATTTACGCGTCTTTAAGGTTTTTCCTCATAAGGTGGTATAATGGAGCTTTCAGCAGCCCCATAAGTGCACTTATGCTTTCAGCACCCCAGAGCGAGTGGTGGTGTAGTGCACATAGGGTGCCAACCACCCCCATGGGTTGCTAACCCAAGGGGTACTTGGTTCTGTTGTTTCTGAGGTATTCTGAGTGTGGATTCTATGATAGCAAATTAGAGTGGATTCATGGTGTGTCATTGAAAATCTCATTTGCTATCATAGAATCTACACTCAGAATACCTCAGAAACAAGAGAAACCTGTACCCCATGGGTTAGAAACCCATGGGGGTGGTTGGCACCCTATGTGCACTACACCACCACTCGCTCTGGGCCACCCCAGCACCCCCCAAGTACACTTATGGGGCTGCTGAAAGTTCCATTATACCACCTTATGAGGAAAAACCTTAAAGATGCGTAAACTTCAACAATTCACCAAAAATCAGCCCTCTGCCCAAATCCTTTGAAAAAATTCAGGTAGCTTCCTTGCCCCTACCCGGCACTACCACCAACCCCACACCACTCTAGGCCACCCCTTTCCCCCTGACGTGAAGCAATACACCCTCCATTATACCTAATGGGGGGAAACCTTAAAGACGCGTAAACTTCAACAATTCACCAAAAATCAGCCCTCTTCCCAATCCCTCTGCAATTGGGGTGGTAGCCTCCAACCATTGGACACTACCACCCCACCCCACTCTTTTGGCCCCAAGACCCGTTTTTTAAAATCTGAATCTATTCGGATTAATTCAGATCCGAATCGAATCAGGGGTGATTCGGATGGGCAATATTCAGATACAAAACAGAACAGGGGCGTTTCGGTTCGGATCCAAATCAAAACACCAAAAATCCGAGTTGCACACCCCTAGTTCCAAGTTCCCTTCCTGGCATCTCCAAGATAGGGCTGAGAGAAATTCCTGCCTGCATCCTTGGAGAAGCTGCTGCCAGTCTGTGAAGACAATACTGATCTGCATGGACCTATGGTCTGACTCAGTATATGGCAGCTTCCTATGTCCTATGTTGCTAACACTTAACTGGCATCAACAGTCCAAGTTCAAATCCTAGATTACTGATGTCTTTTAAGTGCTGGGTAGGCATGCTGTCAATCCGAGATCAGGAGGTTTATTAGTCACCACATATTGTGCAGAAAATTCCACAAGTTGATTATCTGTTATGTGAAAAAGTACCTCCATTTTTTGGTACTAAGTTTCCTGGCAATCAATTTTGTGGGATGACACTGATTCTAGTATTTTGTGAGAGGATGAAGAATTTCTCTGTGTCCACTTTCTCCGCACCATGCATGATTTTATAGACCTCTATCATGTCTCCCCGCTGTCATCTATCTTCTAAACTAAATAGCCCCAGGTGTTGTAGCCTTGCCCCATAAGAAAGGTGTTCTAGGCCCCTGATAATCTTGGTTGCCCTCTTCTGTACCTTTACTAGTTCTACAATGTCCTTTTTTAGATGTGGTGACCAGAATTGTACACAATACTCAAGGTGTGGCCGCACAATTGTTTTGTATAAGGGCATTATAATATATGTTTTATTTTCAATCCCCTTCCTAATGATCCCTAGCATGGAATTGGCCTTTTTCACAGCTGCTACACATTGAGTCGATACTTTCAACGAACTATCCACCATCACCCCTGGTCAGTCACTGACAGCTCAGATCCCATCAGCGTATACTTGAAGTTGGGGTTTTTCATCCCAATGTGCATCACTTTACACTTGCCAACACTGAACCACTCACCCAATTTGGAGAGATCCTTTTGGAGTTCCTCACAATCCATTTTCGATTTCACTACCCTAAAGAGTTTGGTATCATCTGCAAATTTGGCCACCTTGCTGTGTACTCCTACTTCTAGATCATTTATGAATAAATTAAAAAGCACCGGCCCCAGAACAGATCTCTGGGGGACCTCACTTCTTATTTCCCTTCATTGTGAAAACTCTCCCCTCTGTTTCCTACCTCATACCTACCCTCTGTTTCCTGTCCTTCAACCAGTTAGCAATCCATACATGTACTTGTCCCCTTATCCCATGACTGTTAAGTTTTCTCAGGAGTCTTTGATGAGGAACTTTGTCAAAAGCTTTTTGGAAGTCCAGGTATACTATGTCAACTACAGGTGAAACTCGGAAAATTAGAATATTGTGCAAAAGACTTTTGCACGATATTCTAATTTTCCAAGTTTCACCTGTAGATCACCTTGATCCACACACTTGTTGACATTCTCATAGAACTCCAAAAGGTTGGTTAGGCAAAATTTACCTTTGCAGAAGCTGTGCTGGTTCTCTCCCAGCAGGGCCTGTTCTTCTATGTGCTTTACAATTTTATCCTTGAGGATACTTTCCACCAATTTACCTGGAATGGACATTAAGCTAATTGGCCTTTAATTTCCCAGATTGTCTCTGGATCCCTTTTTGAAAATCAGTGTTACATTTGCTTCTTTCAATGTCCTCTGGTACAGAGCCTGATTGCAGGGATAAGTTATATATTTTAGCAAGGAAGTCGGCAATTTAACATTTGAGTTCTTTGAGGACTCTAGGATGTATGCCATCTGGCCCTGGAGATTTGCTAGTTTTCCGTTTTTCCAGACAGTTTAGAACATCATCTATTGTCACTTCTATCTGACTCAGTTCTTTAGCCTTCATCCCCCAAAAGCCTGGTTCAAGAACAGGTATATGCTCAGTATCCTCTGCCGCGAAGACAGATACAAAGAACTCATTTAGCTTCTCTACAAGCTCCATATCCTCCTTAATAATCCCTTTAACTCCCTCATTGTTTAACGGTCCAACCACCTCCCTGGCAGGTTTCCTGCATCTGATGTATTTAAATAAGTTTTTGTTATTCCCCTTGATGCTTCTAGCTAAATGTTCTGCAAACTCTTTTTGCCTCCCTTATTCATTATTATTTCACCTTGCATTTCTTTTGCCATAGTTTGTGTTCCTTTCTGTTCTCTTCATTTGGGCAGGTCTTCCAATTTCAGAGGGAAGTCTTCTTCCCTTTTATGGCTTCCTTGACTTTACCTGTTATCCATGCTGGCATCCTCCTGAACTTAGTGGTACCTTTCCTCCTTTTGGATATACAATCTAACTGGGCTTCTAGTATTGTGGTTTTGAGTAAACTCCATGCATTCTGGTACAAAGTGACTTAGCTTTCTTTTCACCATTTTGGAGAAGTTTCTTCTTCTGAAATTCCAAGTGTCTGTGTTAGACTTGATGCTCTCCAGTATCAGCTGGTCTAAAACACACTATTAAATTTGCAGCCCTTTCCTCTGGCAACAAAAAGAAATTATTGCAGTGGGGAGACTTGTGATAAAGAGCAATATTTTACCTTTGGAGAATCACCTGCATTGTTTGGATGGTGGGATGGGAAGCTGATGCAGTAGCAACATATACTCTCCCCTTCCTCCCCTACTCAACATGCATTCCAGGCAAGCCCCCATCCTGTTCCTCATTGCCCATCTAGCCTGAGAGCAATAAGATACCGGAAACATTACCTTCACCCTGAACTACTTTAGGCATACCTGGGCAGAGCCAAGCTTCTGATTGATCCAAGCTGCAGAGAAGTAATCTAGATGATGGGCGGAGTCAAGGAGGAGTTTGGGAGTGATGTCATCATGCTCCCTTGTTTACAACGCATTAACCATTGCCAAACTCATAGTCTGGAAAACCCTGCTGTGGGCAACTGACTTCAGGAGTTTTGTAACTGGTTTTGTGAAGTGGTTTAAATAATTGCATCAGCCTTGCTGTTTCAAGAACTTGAACGATCAGTTCCTCTTCCAAAGACTGTCTTGTAACTTCCATTTGAAAAGATCACTGAAAGATGGAGGATGCAGAGGGATATATGACCATAGAGCCAGCAAGAAGGGGAGGATTGTACTCAGATGCAGTGTCATCTCCCAAAGGTATAGAACTTTAATTTTTGTAAATAAGTTTGCAGTAACCTATAGGGAGATAGACTGGGGATAGACACATTCCTGGAGTATAGGTTGATGAATGGCAACTAGTCTCTCTTGATAGCTGTATGCTACCTCCAGTTTCAGACCATCTTGTTTATTATTTATTTATTTTTCCATGTTTCTTTGCAAACTTTTGTTGAAAAGCAGTATATAAGTAGAAGTAGTAGTAGTAATGGGAGCAAAATGCCTCTGGGTCCCAGTTGCAGGGGAGCAGCAGCAGGGTGGTTTCCAGACAACAATCTTTACACCACAAAAAGTGGTGTAAACTGCAACATTTTATGGTGCCGATTTAAAACCGCAGTTGAAATCTGTTGCCTTCTACAACGGGCAAATAGTACAGCTACTTTTTTTTTTTTTTTTTTTTGGCAATGCAGAAGCAATGTTATAGAGCTGTAATGCAGCAATAAAACATGAAGGACGGCATCAGAAATGTGAACAGCACCTTGCTGACAGTGCAGGGGCTGCGATGTCAAGACACAGGCAGTACAGAAGGACACTTAAGGGATACATCATGACACTGTGGTAGTGTGTAATCTGGAAAGCACCCTGGAGAGAGGGCATTCCAAGAGGCATCAGCTTGGCCACTGTGCCAGATTTGGCTTATTTTAAGTCAAACTTTGGGTTACGGCCCATTTGACTCACGAGTATACCCCTCAGGTTCTGGTGTGGCTGGTGGGAAGCAGGATGCTGGACTAAGTGTACATTTGATCTGATCCAGGAGGGCTGTTCTAATTTCTTTTGTTAAAAAAATAAGAATCATAAAATACTGTAGACTGATTTGATTAATCTAGTCTGTAGGGCTCCTTTTTCTGTTAAATAAATCAGAAAGGGGTGTGTGTGTGTGTGTGTGTGTGCACGTGCTGTGGATGTGGGTGGAGATACTAGCATCAATGCTGCTGAAGTGAACCATGATTAAGTTCCATCCATTGAATTTTATGGAACTAATTTTATTGCAACCAACTTGTTTAATTGGTTTCAACGAGACTGAGCTGTGATGAACTTAAAAGTTCTGAATCTGGAAGATTAACTTTAACTAACCACAGTACTTACTTGTAACCCTTAATATTTTTCTAGAGTTAGGGTGTGTGTGTGTGTGTGTGTGTGTGTGTGTGTTTGTGTGTTCTTTTAAGGGACCCTCAAACTCAAATTTTATGATCAAGATTTTGATTGTGAGCCTTGCTGAAAGTTCATATCATGATGACTCGTGCAACATTGCGTTTTAGTCTGGGGTGGGTGGGCAGGTAATCATATTTCAAGGACTGCACGCAGAAAAAGACTGGGAAATTCTTGATATCAAAAAGATTGTAATTTTGTAGACAAGCCAACAGGTGCTCCCATATCAGAGCTTGCTCCTGACTCGGGAGGCACCTGGACGTAGTGAAAGGGTTGCCAGCCCTCTAAGACTGACCTGGAGACTCCAGGAACCGGCATCAGTCTCCAAGCAAGAATTCAGTCTCTCAAGCAAGAAGTCCTGGAGATTTGAATGGCTAGATATATTGTGAAAAATAATTGGGGGTGGGGGAGGTTTACTGGAAAGCATTGCCAGAAATAGCTTCGGTCAGAGTTGGCAACCCTATACAGTGAAGACCCTGGTGGCAGATACAGTACTGTTGTTCATGAGGAAGTGCTCAGCCACCTTTCAATATTTTACATATCTCACACCTGAACAAAAGCAGCCAATGCGTGTCACCTCTAGAGATGTGAAACCTTGCCATTGGTGAGGTGAACAGGATAAATCAGGGGGAAATGCTGACAGCAGAGGAGGGGGAGTGTTCTGCTCCCAAATTCTGGTTTTTCCCCCAAGCCTTCACATCTCTCTTGCCTCATATCAGACACTCATGGGGAGGTGTATGGTTTCCTAATCCCTACTTTCTTCCCACTCAAGAGGCTTGTGTGAGTCAGTGAAGGAAACAGAACAAGCAGTTTCTAGCAGGTACAAACAGAGAGAGGATTTTAAGAGCCTGGAAGAGACAAGATATTTTTGGTGGAATGGAAGTGGCTGGATGGGAACTGCAGCATCTAAAGATGCAAGGACCACTCTCTGGGAAACTGATACAATCTGTTGCTGGCTTCTGCTATCTTCCCTAGATCCATGTAAGACTCAGCTTGTAAATTTATGTAAGATTGTATTTTCACAAACAGAATGATCACAGTTATATAGTTATCCATGCACACCCACAGAGGGTGTCACGAGGACCCTCAATTTCCCAGTTAAATACTGGTTACCTGCAGCAATTTAACTGGGATTGCCCTGAAATTCTGGGTTTTCATGGCATACTCCACGGGAGTGCATGGGGCTCACCATTAGTGGTTAATTCTTTAGCCATGACCATTCTGATCATGAGAATACAGCTTAAATAAACCAAATAGTTCAAAGACACCAAGTACCATAGAGAGATTATAGGCATGTGTTCGCATAGGCAGCCTGCTCCCCAACAGTGGTGGCATGCTTGTTTCCTGCCTTGGTCATTTCTGGGGTCTACTCACTCACCCATTCTCCTCCCTGGGGTGCCTGCTGCTCACTTTGCCACTGCAAGCACTCAGAAGACCCCCTCCACTGTGGCAGTGGCAGGCTCCCTGATGACCCAGCAGCCCATGGGGATATTGCCATGCCTATGCCACTCAGCTGGCCTCTGTGCATGCGTGGTGGCCATTTGAGTGGTCAGCACGGCTCTTGGCTGTCGTGCCGATTGCTCAAATGGCTACCACACGTGCAGAGGACAGCTGAGCAGTGGGGGTAGGGCAGCCTCCCTGTAGGCCACTGGGTCAGGGAGCCCACAGCCACTGTGGAGGGGTCAACCATGTGCTTGTGGCGGTGAGGTGAGCAGCAGCCAGCAGCTGTGTGGAGGACAAGGTGCAAGCAAGGTGGCCCCACTAGTGATGGAGGAGGCCCCAGAGGTAGCTCATCATGGGTTCTTGGAACCTGTGAGCACTATTATAGTTCCACTCCTGGGCAATTTCCAGATTAACCCTTACCACAATGTCACTATGGATCTCCTAAGTGTGCTTCCATACATCCTGTTTTGTGACACCGTATTCCCTGAGCTGACAGCAAGATGCCGTCCACATTTCTGATGCCTTATTTCAGATTTCATCTTTGTGATTTAGTGCTATAACATTGCAGAAAAATAGCTGTATTTTCCCATTGTAGGAGTTTAAGGTTCTGGGGATTGTTTTCAATACGATCCTGCCAAACCGAAGCATTTTGCTGCTGTTCTAGGGTGTAATCTGGAAAGTGTCCTGAAGTTTGCAGTGATTTTCCTTCCAGGGGAAGGAGCATCCAAAGTATGCTGCTAACCCCAGAACATCCCACTGCTTGGAGAAGTGAGACAACCAAGACAACATAACATTATGAATACACTCTATTGAATTAGCTGTCTCCAGTTCAAGGAAGGTAGGATGCCTCTAAATACTGACTTCAGAGGAGTAGTAACTCCTGGGAAACTAAAGGAATGGCTTCATCTCTTGCTTGTGGGCTTCCCAGAGTCATCTTACTGGTCACTGTGGGAAACAGGATGCTGGACTGGATACACCTTGGACTAATCCACCAAGACTCCTATCCAAAGACTCGTTAGAGCATGTCCTGACTCAAACTGGGGCTTGTGCCATGCTCTCCACTGACTTGGGGAAAGGAGGCAACCGGCAACAGAAGGCTCCCACATTTTCCTCTTGTGGTCTTGTGTGGCTTTGTGGGTAGAGGTCTTCCAGTAGACCTCTGGCTGTCTGAACCATGATTTGCAGCCAGGACTTGCAGAACTTGTAGTTGAGCCCTGCAACCTCTAGCTGCAAAAGAAAATGACTCATACCAAACAGAAACCTCCTGCCCAATGGTACAGCAGGACTTTACCATCCTTTTCAATTCTGCAGATCTTCCCACAAATCTTCGCTGGTGGAAAATTGGTCTTGGCATTTCACTGCTGGGGGTCGTTGTCCTATCCTTGGTTGTGATTCTTCTCAGTCTTACAGGTAAGCAATTTCTGATCCTTCTACTTTGTAAGGGCTTTTCCCCATAGAGGTTCTCTTGTGCAGTAAATTATTGTTCATTTGTTGAGCAGAAAGCCAAATATTTTTCCTTGCATCTGCTACAGGACTGTTGTTCTGTCCTGCAGGCTATTACCGCCAGTGTGGTATAGTGGCTAGCATGTCAGACTAGAAGCACTGAGACCTAATACCCAATTAGCCATGAAGCTCACTGGGTGACCCTGGCCCTGTCATTCTTTCTCAGGCTAGCTGATTGCACAGGGTGGTTGTGAGACTAAAAGTGGGGACAAAGAACCATGTGTGTCTGAGCTCCATGAAGGAAGGGTAGGATATAAATGTCATAAACATTTATAAATATTTATATTCAGGGACAACATGAAGGGGCCACATAACACCGATTATAAAAGTATTTCACTGGCTGCCAATATGTTTCTGAATGAAATACAAAGTACTTATTATTAACTATAAAGCCCTTAAAGGCTTAGGTCCAGGGTACTTAAGAAAGCACCTTCTCTGCCATGAATCCTGTCGCCTATTACGATCATCTGGAGAGGTCCGGTTATGGTTGCCGCCAACTTGTTTGGTGGCAACTTGGGACCGGGCCTTCTCTGTGGCTGCCCCATCACTTTGGAACTCACTCCCTGCTGAAATAAGAGCATCTCCTTCTCTCTTTGCTTTTTGGAGGACCTATTTTCCCAGGTCTTCAATGTATAACATTTTTATTTTATTTTAATGTGTTTTTATCTGTTATGGTTTTTATCTTTTTATGTATTTTAAATGCTTTATATGTTGTTGTATTATATTTTAATTCTGTAAACCACCTAGAGATTTCAATATTAGGTGGTATATACATTCAATAAATAAACAAACAAACAAACAAATATTCAACCATAGTTTGTTGCGGGGGAAATTCAGTTCTTCCCATTACTTAAGTAGCATGCATATTGTTATCAATATCATGATGCCCTTATTTGCTGCAAGTTTTCTAACCTCTTATGTCTCCCAAGCTTACCAGGGCTCTTCTGAAAGGATGGGGGATGTATCTCCTCATCCTGTACTTTTCCCAGCACATTTATGTGGCTCAAAAGACAGCAACATGCTGGAACATCTCGATAAACTCCCCAAATCCAATTCATGTATCGCAAGCGATGGTGTCTCATGTTTAAGTAAGTACAGTTCTTTGGCATGCACACTGGGGAGGATATCTTGGACCATGGAGAATGTTTCTTTAGGCTGCTTTGATCATCCCTAACTGATGAGATGAGCCGGCACATTCAGAGTACCACTGAATGGTGGCAAATTGTCAATTATTTCATTTTACTGTTGTACTTCTTACCCAAACTGCAGGAAGCTTTTCACACAGGGCTTTTGAAGCCCTTTAACTCGCATCTCCTCTGGAATGGAGGGGGTGAGTTCACATATCGGCTAGATTTACCCCAAAATCCCTGTGAGTTATCAGGGAGCAGTTCACACACAATTCGGATTTTTCATTGTGCATTAGAGTGTAACTCGATTTATATCCAGGGTAAAAAAAATCCACTATTTGTGGCAGTTTGGAGGGACAACTTCAAGTTCTCAGTAAAGCCTCCCTGTAAACTTGCAGTAAAACCTGCCATGCATAAAAGCCCCAGGTGGCATTTGAGTTTCCTACCCACAGCACCAAAATGTAATGAATTGTTTCTGTTCACTGGTGCCTGTGGTAGCAAGCATGACTTGTCGTCTTTGCTAAGCAGGATCCACCCTGGTTGCATATGAATGGGAGACATGTGTGAGCAGTGAGCACTGTAAGATCCTTAGAGGATGGAGCTGCTCTGGGAAAAGCATCTGCATGCAGAAGGTTCCAAGTTTCCTCCCTGACATCTCCAGACAGGGCTGAGAGAGACTACTGCCTGCAACCTTGGTAAATCCACAGCCAGTCTGTATAGATAATACTGAGCTAGATGGACCAATGGTCTGACTTGGTATACAGCAGTTTCCTATTTTCCTATGTCCCTATGTATTCTGAGATAACATGGATGTCTTCAAGAATCACCTCTCCAAGACCATATGGAACAAAATAAGTGCCTTGGTGGATCAAATAAAAGCCAAACAAGTCTAGCATTCTGTTTCCAACATAAGCTAGTCAGAGGCCACTATGATCTCACCAGCAGGGCAGAAAGATGATGAAACTCTTGCATCCTTATCTCTCAACACAATGGCAGCATTCAGATATCCCAGATTAAGGATGCAATCCGATCCACATTTAACTGGGACTCAAGCACCAGTGTTCCCTCTAAGTCAGGCACATGTGCGTGTACCAGGGGTGTGCACAAACAGTTTGCTGCTGAACCAGTTTACAGGTTTGATCGAGGACTGAACCAGGGGCACTTTGGTTCACAATCGAACTGAACGAGGCCCAGTTTGGGCACACCAGTTCGGCAGTGAACCGGCAGCCATGAGAGGTGGCAAGAGAAGTAGTAAGATGCTTATCCTGCTGGTGTGGCTGCTGGTGCTCACCCTCCCTAGCGCAGTCCCAAGTGCATGCACTGCCTTGTTTAGGAAGCCACCTGCATGGCAGCAGAGAATTTCTGACCTTCATGCATCCGTGGAGGCCATTGGTGTGGAGCTGCACATGCATGGATGCCATTTGCGTGGCCATGCAAATGTTGTCCACACATGCACAGACACCATGCAAATGGCCTCTGCACTGGGGCTGGAACTGCTCCGCCACCTCACAGGCGACTTCCTAACCAAAGCAGCACACACACTTGGGGCCACGCTAGGGAGGGGGAGCAGCAGAAAGTGGCTGCACTGGCAGCCCCTCTGGCCGAGTCAGCATCTTACTATTTCTCTTGCCGCCCCTGCTTGACTGCCCCTTAACATTACCAGGGTCCACCACACCTGTGTTTGTAAAGGGGAATCCTCACCAGATTCCCCTTTACAAGTATTAGCTCCCAAACCGCCAAACCGGTTTGGATAAACAGACTGGAACAGCCCGTGAGTTTGACTCAACCTCTTCAGCAGCATGCAGTTTGGCTCAAATTTGATTCAAATTCGAGTCAAACTGTGATGTTCGGTTCGTGCACATTCCTAGTGTGCACACACAAGTGTTTTTATATCTGCTCAGTTGGTTTTGGATCCTGCTCAGGTTTAATCAGGAAGGCCCCATTCTGAATGCACGTGTGCACACAATGCCTTGATAATGCTGCCCAGAACAAAATTCATTCCACTTACAGATTGAGGCAGGAGGGAATTAGATGGAACATTGCTCAGCACCACTGAACACAGGGTTCTTCCAGTCAGCAATAAACTTGCGTGGCCTATGAAGTTGCAAGTGTGAGCTTTCTTATCCTCCACATACTAGCACTGGCTTCTGGTTTCATTCCCAGTGGGACCTTATCCTCTGGCCACACAGAGAGCAAGGACCTTGTGCCATTTTTACAATGCTACTTGCTGGTCAGTTCTTGCTTTCTGAGAAAAACTGATTACTACTTTCCTGATGTATGTGGTGAGGAGGGCTGGTTCATCTTGGAAAGCAAAACCTGGACAGCAGGCAGAGCTACCAAAATCACACAAGAACCCTGCCTCATATTTGGCCAGAGGATAAGATTCCGCTGGCAAGGAAGATGGAAGCCAGAGCTAGTGTGTGGAGGGTGAGTACACTTGTGCTTGCAATTTGCGGCTAAGCCTGCAGTTGGTTGCCATCTGAAAGAGCCCATAGATGAGCCATTTCTGAGGAAATGCGTATTACACTAGTATTTCATACTCCCATCTGGCAAGGATCTGTCTAATCCTTTTAAAAAGTAGAGATGTCATTGACTATCTGTACTTCCTTGGCTCAGAATACTAACCTCAACAATTCATAATGCTTACTTACCTGAAATATGAGACTAGCATTGGAACACCCAAGCTCTTCTCTGGCTTGGATTTTAACCCAAATTGGAAAAGAGCTCCACTCTACTCTTAACTTTCTCCCTTCTGTTACTCCTCCCCAGCACCCACTTATTTGGCTGCTGGGGTATCACAGGGACAGTGTGTGGGGGCATAGCTCAGTGACATCTTTGCATGCAGAACATTCCAGGTTCAATCTCTGGCTTCTCCAGGTAGGACTGAGAAAGATTCCTCTAGAAGTGCTAGAGAGCCACTGCCAATCAGATCAGAAAATACTGAACTAAATAGACCAATGGTTTGACTCCAGTATACTAGGGATGTGCGAAACGTTTCGGATACAAAACGTTTTGTACCCAAAACAGCCTGTTTCAGGTGTTTTGTAGACAAAACAAAACACCCATTTTCCAGATCCAAAAGTTTTGTATACAAAACAAAATGTCCCTGTTTCGGCTACAAAACGTTTTGTTGTTTCGAACCTCCATTTTGTGGTGATCTCTGAGTCGGTCTCCATTTGGTGTTTGACATCTCTTTGAATTTCCCACCCTTCCAGCCTTCTGATCGGTGACCTAAATCATGGGCTGACCTGCTGACAATTCCCTCCTTGTTCTGCATTGGCTCTTTTGCTTCTTGCCACTCTTTACTGACCCCACATTGGCCAGGGGAAAGATTGCTAACCCATGAGGTGCTGGGTTCTGTTGATTCTGTGGTGTTCTGAGTGTAGATTTTCTGGTAGCATATGAGAGTGGATTCTTGTTTTTCACTGAAAATCTTATATGCTACCAGAGAATCTACAATGAACATCTCAGAAACAACAAAACCCAGTACCCCACGGGCTTATGGGTATGGGGGTGGTTGGCACCCTATGTGCACTACACAACCCCTCACTCTGGGCAACCCCAGTGCCCCCCAAGTGGAATTATGGGGCTTCTGAAACCTAAACCTCCATTATTCCCTATGGGAGAAATCTTAGACACGGAAACTTCATCAAATCACAAAAGATCAGCCCTTTGCCCAATTTCTTTGAAATAATTCTGGAAGTTTCCTTGCCCCCATTGGGCACTACCACCCACCGCACTCTGCTCTGGGTCATCCCTTTCCCCTTGATTTGAAGTGATACATTTGCTGGAAATGATACATTTGCTCCATTATTCCCTATGGGAAAATTCTTAAAGATGTGTAAACTTAAAAAATTCACCAAAAAATCAGCCCTTTGCCTAATTCCTTTGAAATTTGGCTGCTAGCTTCCACCCATTGGACACTACCACCACCACCCACTCTTTTTGCCCTGAGACCCTTTTTAAAAATCCAGATAGATTCGGATTCAGAAAATTTGGCTACAAAACAAAACAGGGCTGATTCGGATTCAGAAAACTTGGGTACAAAACAAAACAGGGGTGTTTCGATTCAGATACAAATTGAAACAAGAAAATTCCAAAATGCACACGCCTACAGTATACGGTAGTTTCCTGTGTAGATGTTGGATGCCATTGTGCTTTTGTTGATATAATCAGGGACATGATTGCGTCTGGTCTCGGAATAGACTGACTTATCCGTGTGTGTGTGTGTGTGTGTGTGTGTGTGTAATAGCTCTGTTGGCTGAGCCCAATTATTCAGTTGGTGGGAAAGGGGTGGATTACCCATCACCCCCCAGAACTTTGTGCAAAATACTTAATATATGTCAGTACTTAATATGATAGCTTTCAGCATGTCTTCATATTTAGGGCTTTGGGGTGGATAACTTTCTTTCAAGGATAATTTTTAAAATTAACATTTGGAAGTTCAGATGTTGAGAGTTTACCCTATTTTGAATTGATACATAGTGTAACACAATCTTGTTCTTTTTTTTTTCTTTCACACATAGATGATCCTTCCAAAATCTGCATAAGAATGCCCAAGAGCCCCATCCCTGCAGTAGTTAACCAAACAATCATTATTCCTGTTGACATTGAAGTCCAAACGTCTGACTGGGACTTTGTTGAGGTCCTGTGGCACCACACCAGAGGCACATCAAATGACTTAATTTTGAAACTTGACCTGAGGAAATGCAGTCTGAGCAGTAAGCCGCAGAGGTGGTGGGAACGTCACTGCAATGTTTTCTTAGAGGTCACGCTGACACATCGGTGGAGAGTCTCGGTCATGATGAACGCTTGGCTGGTCATCTGGAGTGCACGGATGGAGGATGCTGGGAGATACCAAGTCTTAGTGACCTCCAACAACATCAAGAGTGCATGTAGTTCTACTCAAGTTGCAGTCACCAAAGGTAAGAGTGGGTGGATCGGGAGCTGTGTGGAAGGTTTGTACAATTACAGTCAGGTACGCATTCTGTGGAAGCAAGTGGTAAAGAATTTTCTGGACTGTACCACTTCAGGCTGAAGAGTGAAGGTTGGATGTTTGAATGCTCCATCTGGGTGTGGGAGGGAATTCTTTCTGGACAGCCAACGAGCTCTTCAGTGAGACTGAAACTGTGCCCCATCCTCCTGGATTTACTATTTTTCTATATACAAAGAGACTGACATATTGCACAACTTTATGTTCACATTGTACCATTGCCTTTGTGCAATTGCAAAAATTGCATAACCAGAGTTGTGCAATGATGTGGCCACTGGGAATAATGGCTGTATCATCACACAACTCTGGTCACACATTTTTTGCAATTGCACAAATTGCATTCTTGTGCAACTGCATAAGTGCAGTATTACAAGGTAGATATGAAGTACCAGACAGAGCTTACAGAGGGGGCATTCCAATGGGCAAAATCTCACCTGCAGGCTGATGTGGGGCAGTCCTGAATGCATAAACTGACCGTTATAGATGGGGGGGGGGTGATCATAGTGCCAGAAACTTAGTAGAGAACACAAGCACAACAGTACATGTGAAATATTGGATAGATCTGTTTTAACCAGGCCTACTCAGTTCAAGTGATATACTGCACCACGACGGAGTATACAATCTAAGGCACTCAGGGCGTGTAGCCTTGAAGCAGGATTTGGGAGATGTAACCATGTGCATAACAAGACTAACTTGCTCTTTGATGTGTTATGGGGAGATCAGTTCAAATTCCCCCTGCAGGGGAAATGGCCCTTCGTGGGCCCCTCTCCTACTTGAGTGGTTCTTACCCTGGTGGGTTCCTGGTGGTTCTTACCTTAGCAGGCAGGATGGGAAAGAGGAGGCAATGGCAAGGTAAGAACCACCAGGAAGAGTATCTGGGCTGAATCATCCCTTGGCTGAGTCATCCCATTGCTGCTTCCTCCAGGCACCCTCCATCTGTAAATGGGAGATTTCCCCCACGAGGACCCTGTATCATCACAGAGGACTGTGAGGGAAAATCCCATTTTCAAATGGATGAGGATGAGGAAGCAACAATGGAGTGACTTCATCCCTGCATGGAAACTATAGGCACAGAGGTGGTCCCAGAGAATGGCAGGGGGCCTTCTGAGGGTCCTGGGCTCCCAGCAGCTGCACCATGATGCTGACCCCTGACACTGGTCCTAGTTACTCTGTCCTGCTCTGTCCCTGTGTCCCCATCTTCTCAGTGATGCAGTCTGTTCCCCTCTCTCTCTTTCATACATAATAGGAGCAGGTACAGAAAGCAGAAATTTATCTTCAGCACTGAAGACTGTTGGGACCACATAATTTCTCTAAGGTGGCTGGCAGGAGAGGTGAGTGCCTATTGCTGGGGAAGCTTGGGAATTTTATATCTTGTCTGTTTCCTCACCTTTTATATACCACACGTATAATGTATTTGGAATATTCCAATCCTCAAACTAAGACTAAAAAAACAAAAAACAACCCACAGTTGAAACTCAAGCTATTTAGTCTACAATGCCATTTAAGTTTAAGCCATTTCAGGTTTCTTTTCATTAACACAGCACTGGATTGGGGTTTTCTTGGTGTTTTTTTTAACTTAACCACATTGTGCACCAGGCTTTACAGTGAAATCACCTGAAGACTGGAAAAGGGTAGTTTATATAACAGCAAGCCAGAACAAGCAAAATCTCCTTTGGTATTCTCCTAGCAGAAGCTACTGCACCCAAAGAGGCAAACTTTTGTCCCATTTAATTAATCATTTATTTACTTAACATATTTGTATACTACCCAAAATGCAAGTCTCTGGGCAGTTTACAACAAAACAATAAAAACAACAAGGAAATGGGTAAAACCTTACAACAATTTTTAAAAAAAATTAAAACAATGATACAACTATTAAAAAACCATCAAACTATTAAAGCAGTATCTAATTAAAAGCCTGAGTGAACAAATGTGTCTTGACTACCTTTTTAAAAGTTGTAAGAGATGGGGAGGCTCTTATTTCAGCAGGGAGTGTGTTCCAAAGCCTCGGGGCAGCAATGGAGAAGGTCGTCCGTCCCCAAGTAGCCACTAGACAAACCGGTGGCAACTGCAGACAAACATCTCCTGATGATCTCAATGGGCAGTGTGGTTCATAGCGAAGAAGAAGTTCTCTTAAATACCCAGGTCCAAGCTGCTTAGGGCTTTATAGGTTATAACCAATTTGTTTGTTATAATGGCTTTCCTTTTCAAGAGTGGAAACTAGCAGCTGTAGATGGCACTTCCAAGAAAGCTCTAGAGGAGCCCATTGTCTCTGTACACTCACATCCGTCACTTCTTTGGAGCATGGCCTTCAGCTGAGACCACCTAAAAGCCTCATCCGTACAATGGGTGTAGTTCTTTTATTTGCATGGAAATGGCTTCTTTAGGCTGTAGCTAGTTTCTTCCCTGCATCTATTGGCTGGAGTCACCCTGTACTGGAAATCAAATTGAACTATTCTAAGGCATTGAACCTATGACAGATTTCACAGCCAATACTGACATTAGACAGCCCCCCACCCTGTCTATCAAGTGCCAGCTCTGCATATCCTGTGAGAACCCCTTCATATGAGCTGGGTCCTCTGGACTTGATCCCATTCATTTTGGGTTGTGGTGGGAAACACTGCTTATCTGGATCCACTCTAAAAGCTGGGAAAGTAATACTGTCTAGCACAAGGGGTCCCAATCCTGGCTCCCCAGATGTTTGACTAGTCCCACCAACCCCATCTGTAATGGCAGTCATTGTGGCCAGAGATTATGGGAGTTACAGCAGCAACATCTGGGAACCAAGGTTGGGAATCCCTGACATAGCAAAAAACTCATAACACTTTTCATGCATGTCATACTGTTAGGAGACCTGGTCTTGTCATAGCAAGCATGAATTCTCCCCTTTGCTAAGCAGGGTCTACCCTGGTTGCATTTGAATGGGAGACTACATGTGAGCACTGTAAGACATTCCCCTTAGGAGATTGAGCCACTCTGGGAAGAGCACCTGCATGCTGCAGGTTTCCAGTTCCCTTCCTGGCATCTCCAAGATAGGGCTGAGAGAGACTCCAGCCTGCAACCTTGGAGAAGCCGCTGCCAGTCTGTGTAGACAATACTGGGCAAGATGGACCAATGCTTTGACTTGATGGAAGGCAGCTTCCTATGTACTCTTTCCTGGAAGGAAGGCTAAACTTCAAAACGCAAACATATATACAGAAACGTCCGTGTGCATCCTATATAATAAAAGGCTTCAGCGTGATCCCATGCACCCGTGTCTTTTTCGGCAGTTCTGAGCGTGCGCAGAGCGCACGCTCAGAACTGCTGAAAAAGTTGTGGCCGCCCAGACATGGGCGGCCATGTTGTCCAAGATTAGGGGAGGGAAGAAACGGCAGCGGCGGAAGAGCCCTGCCTTTAAAATTAATGTCGGGGGGGCGGGAGGGAAGAAACGGCAGCAGAGGAAGAGCCCTGCCTTTAAAGTTAATGTCGGAGGACGGAAGGATGAGAAGAGGGGAACGGGGAGGGAAGACACAGCAGCGGCGGAAGAGCCTTTAAAATTAATGTCGGAGCCGCCCGGGAGGGAAGAAACGGCAGCGGTGGAAAAGCCCTGCCTTTAAAAGTTAATGTCTAAGACCCAAGTATGCACTAATCACAATCCCCGCCCGCCCGCCCGCCCAAACACCCGTTAGCCAACACACACAAAAAGAAAACAAGTGCAAACACACTACACTCCCCCCCCCCGCCAAAACAAAAACAAAAAAACCAGGAAAAAGTCCCCTCCCCCCACCAGTCAAGGGTGGGGAGGAAAGAAACGTTAATTACGTATGCGTAAAAAACAAAAAAACCTAGTGCCCATTATTATAACGGGCTGAAAAATACTAGTTTCTATATAAAATAGCAGCACCAAGAGCTTTTTCAGATGGTGACTTTACCAGGATTTTACTTTGGGAAGGTGGATTTGTGTTCACATATGGGCCAGATTTACCTGGAAGTCCGTGCGATATTTCAGAGAGAACTTCACACACGATTTGGGTTTTTCCCTCCATATTGGAACCCAGCCCTATTTATGCCCAGGGTAAAAAAAATCCTCTTTTTGTGTCAGAGTATCCGTTATGCCCCAAACTTGTAGTAAAGCCTCACGGTAAACCCACAGTAAAGCCTGCTGTCTGAAAAGCCTCCAAATGGCCATGGCATGGTATTAATACTCTACACCTATTGAATACTTTCATTCTTACAGGATATTCTGTGCTTTCCTCCCTGCCAAGCCGCAAAGAGAGCTCAGATGGACACCAGAACCAGGTGAGAATCTGTCACAAGTCAAGGCTGAAGTAACAATATGAAGGCATGAATTCTTCTCTCCTCACTGGTAGCATCTTGCTCACAGTATGTGGCCACAGCTGAATATCTTTGTGATGCAAAGATGGAAGCAATAAGAGCTATTATGGCACTGGCAACCTGTGAGCATGAAGACTGGAGCTCAAGATCCACCTCAACCATATGATACTTCTGTGGCTAGGTCTGCATCCCTCCATTCCAATTTCTTACTAAAATAGGAGCAATAGGAACCAGTCCCATGGTGTCACTAAGTTATGAGGAAAAAGCACAACTAACACTGTAAAGCACTTTGGCTATTAATTGAAGAAAGACCAAAACTAAAGACAGAATGGCTTATTTTTCTGAAGGAGCCCCTTGAAAATACAATCTCTATATATAATTCTCCTGAACATACCCATTGCTAATCCCATGAGTGGCAGCTCTCGCGAGAGTTTGCAAGCAGCTGCCTGGGGGATAGCGACAGGGATGGGGAGACAATGGCGGTGGCAGCCGGTTGGCTGGAGGAGGTGGTGATGGGCCGGCCTAGCCGGCGGGAGCAGGAAGCAGCAACGGGCAGCCTGGCTACTGGGAGGAGGAGGTGGATAAACCTGGCCTGGCCACTGGGAGGAGGAGGCCACTACCGGGAGTGGGCGGGCGAAGGTGGGAGGAGGGAGGAGGGAGAAGCAGGTGGGGGGGAAGCGGCCAGTCAGCCAGAAAGCCGGGCATGCCAGCAGGAGGCGGAGAAACAGTGACAGTGGGTGAGCTGGTTGGAGGTGCAGATGCTCTGTGCCCGGCCCAGCTAGTTGATTCTAATGCACATCTTAAGATACTGTTTTGTGACCCCCCTTTGCTATCTCTAGGGGGTTTCATGTCTGTAATAGTCTGGATCTGGTTGAGCAAGCATTATGAGGTCACTTCAGCACCTTCAAATTCCAAACACTGCTACTCCCCCAAAGCCTTGCAGCTGCTTTATTAGATCATTCAAAATTGGTTTGGGAACTCATCTTGGAAGTAGTGTGTGGTTCAAGGTCCTTTTCTGCTTGGAATATCACTGCATGGTGTGTACCTACATAAGAACCCTGCTGGATCAGGCCCAAGGCATATCTAGTCCAGCATCCTCTTTCACACAGTGGCCCCCCAGATGCCTCCAGAAACCCACATACGGGCTGAGGGCTTGCCCCCTCTCCTACAGTTGTCTCCCTGCAACTGGTATTTAGTGGCATATTGCCTCAGGCTGGAAGTGGCCTGTAGCCACCAGACTAATAGCCATTGATAGACCTGTCCTTCATGGATTTGTTTAAGCCCCTTTTAAAACCATCCAAGCTAGTGGCCATCACCACATCCCATGGCAGATAATTACATATATTAATTATGCACTGAGTAAAAAAGTACTTCCTTTTGTCAGTCCAAAATTTCTTGACCATCATTTTCATGGGATTACCACTGGTTCCAGTGTTGTGAGAAAGGAAGAAAAATGTCTCTCTCTCCACTCTCTCTACTCCATGCATAATTTTATATACCTCTATCATGTCTCCCCTGTAGTCATCTCGATTCCAAACTAAAAAGCCCCAGATGCTGTAGCCTTGACTCATAAGGAAGGCGTTCCAGGCCCCGATAATCTTGGTTGCCCTCTTCTTCACCTTTTCCAGTTCTACAGTGTCCTTCTTAAGATACAATGATCAGAACTGTACACTGTACTCCAAATGTGGTTGCGTCATAGATTTGTGTAAGGGCATAATAATATTAGTATTCTTATTTTCATTCCCCTTCCTAATGATCCCTAGCATGGAATTGGCCTTTTCCATAGCTGTGGTGCACTGAGCTGACACTTTCAATGAGCTGTCCACCATGACCCAACAATCCCTCTCCTGCTCAGTCACTGACTGCTCAGACCTCATCAGTGTATATGTGAAGTTGGGGTTTTTTGCCCCAATGTGCATCATTTAACACTTGCTTACATTGAACCTCATTGGCCATTTTGTTGCCCACTCACCCAGTTTGGAGAGATCCTTTTGGAGCTCCTCCCAATCTGTTGTGGATTTCACTACCCTAAATAGTTTAGTGTCATCTTCAAATTTGGCAACTTTGATGCTTACTCCAACTTCTAGATCATTTATGAATAGGTTAAAGAGCAATGATCCCCAGTACACATCCCTGAGGGACCCCACTTCTTATTTCCCTCCATTGTGAAAACTGTCCATTTATTCCTACCTTCTGTTTCCTGCCCTTCAACCAGTTACCAATCCAACATGAACTTGTCCCCTTAACCCAACCAGGCTGTAGTTTCCGGATCCCCACACATCCCTTTTCAAAAATCAGAGTTACATTAGTTACTTTCCAGTCATCTGGTACAGAGCCTGATTGAAGAAATTACATATTTTTAGTAGAAGATCAGCAATTTCACATTTGATTTCCTTCAGAACCTTTGGGTTGATGACATCCGGTAATTTGTTAATTTTTAATTTTTCAAGACAGTTTAGAACATCCTCTCTCATAACCTCAAACTGGCCCAGTTCTTCAGCCTCCAAGCCTGTGAAGCTCATAGGAACATAGGAAACTGCCATATACTGAGTCAGACCATTGGTCTATCTAGCTCAGTATTGTCTTCACAGACTGGCAGCGGCTTCTCCAAGGTTGCAGGCAGGAATCTTTCTCAGCCCTATCTTGGAGAAGCCAGGGAAGGAACTTGAAACCTTCTGTTCTTCCCAGAGCTGCTTCATCCCTTGAGGGGAATATCTTGCAGTGCTCACACATCAAGTCTCCCGTTCATATGTAACTAGGGCAGACCCTGCTTAGCTATGGGGACAAGTCATGCTTGCTACCACAAGACCAGCTCTGCTCTCCAGCTCAGTTGTGGAGCGGATATATGGTCAGTATCCTCCGCTGTGAAGCAAAGAACTCATTCCACTTCTCTGCATCCTCCATATCCTCCTTAATAATCCCTTTCACACCCTCATTGTCTAAGGGTCCAACAGACTCCCTGGCAGGTTTTCTGCTTCTGATATATTTAAAGAAGTTTTTGTTATTCCTCTTGATACTTCTAGCTATATGTTATATGCTCCCCCAACTCTCTTTTTGCACCCATTTATTGTCTCCTTGCTTTTCATTTGCCATAGTTTATGCTCCTTTCTTTTCTCTTCATTTGGATAGGGCTACCATTTCTGCAGGAGGTCTTCCCTTTTATAGCTTCCCTGACTCTCCTTGTTAGCCATGCTTGTGTCCTGCTGAATTTGGTGATACCATAAGCTTCTGTTCCTCCTTATCCCCATCACTGACCAGGCCATGACTAGAGATGTGAAGGCCTGGGGGGAAACTGGCTGAAAGCTTTTAACAACCAGGTGTTTTTTTCTGGGGAGAAATGGTTTTTATCCAGGCCTTCACATCTCTAGCCATGACTAAGCCATACAGGGAAATCCACCTTGCAAACAGGCATCATGCCCCATGGAAACTATACATGAACATTTATTAAAGGAATTTCTCCCATTTAAACATTTTTCATATTAGCCTTATTCAGAGTGCATGTCGTACATTCATATAGGTATCTGCACCCATGAACATGTTTGTCTGTGAATGACTCTACGTGCATTCATTTTATAAGCCAGTCTTAGTATAGGCCCATCCAAATGTAAGGGACAGATAGGAAACGTACCACCGTATGAGCACTGAACATAACGTGTACATTTCTGTTTGTGTGTACAGATCTGTATGTGGGTGTACTGTATACACATTGTCCATGCATTGAATCTAGTGAGTGAATAGGGCTTACATGTGAATAACTGTACACCCATACAGATCTATATGTGCATATACTGTACATATAGAGCTGTACAGATTATATGTTGCATTGAACAACATTCAGATAGGGCAACTGTTTTTGTATATAAGGGAGATGCCACTGACATTTGCTTTAGACTCAGTAAGTATTAGGTCAGGATAGGTCACTGTGGCATACTGCTTATTAATATCGAGATGAGAGTTCGGGAGTTGTGGCCCTGGGTAGAAGAAATGAAATTTCTTGGTACCAGAAATTCCTGGTACAGTTAATCTAAAAGTTGGAAGCATTATGACTGTATCTATTAGTGATAAACTGGCGGGGGTGGGGGCTAAAAGGAGCTGTCACCATACTTTCCCTTGGGACCCTTGCATGCATTCCTTTGCACATGAATTGCTGTTTCAAAATGCCAAGTTGTGAAATGTGGAAGTTACAAAGGTCACAATCCCAAAGCATTGTTCCTATTTCTATTGAAAGAAGTCTTTGTGGGGCGGAGTGGTGGTGGAGATTTCTCATCAGTGTTGCCCACTAATACTTTGGTATACCATAGTGACTAAGCATGCGGCATCACCATGCTTAGTGTTTTCTTGTCCTTGTTCCATTTCATTCGTTGCTGCTTGCAGGGGCTGTGATCAGCAGGGAAGCAGAGTGCAGTAAGGTCACATGATATTTCTATTTTAAGAAAGCATTAGCAGCAGCTGTGGATTAGTCATCTGACCATCTGTTTAAGAGAATGTGTCATTTGGCCTAGGTAATATAACATAGCAATCAGTGGCATAGTGAGGCTCCCAGCAGCCCGGGGACAAAGTGGTTTTGGAGAACCAAAGCCATGCCCCCTACTTCCAAGCCATGCCCCGCTGTGCTTCCCCCAGGCGGTGGCTGGCGGGTGGGCTGGCGGGCAGGCTGGCTTCTCGGCAGGCAGGCTGGCTTCTCCCTGGCCGGCACGTGGGCCTCCCCATTTTCTGACTGGCACACTGGCTTCTCTTGTGCCTGCGCAGTTTGAGTAGGGAGAGCATCGCGTGCCATGACATCACAGCACACAACTCTCTCCCTACTCAAACTGCGCAGGTATGAGAGAAGCCAGCGAACTGGCCAGAGAATGGGGAGGCCTGCGCACCAGCCAGGGAGGTGGGAGAAGCCCGCCCACCACCGCCACCACAGGTAACTAGATGGGAAATGGTGGTGGTGCCCTTGTGGGCCCCTTGACCCTCTAGACCCGGGGACATTTGCACCCCTTCATCCAATGGACACTATGACCATGACAGCAATGAATCCCTTTATGGTCATTTAATGAGAGTGCTCAGTTTGTTAAATTTTTGGGCAAATTAATCAGTTTGCTCTTTATCAGGGATGTGCAGAAATCAAATTTTGCAAATTGATTCAAATCTGCCCAATTTGAATGAGAATCGAATTGGTTTGAAACAGGGTCGATTCGATTTGAATTTGAATCTATTCGATTCTGAATCAATTTGACCCTATTTTGGCACCTTTTTTAACTATTCAGAGTGCCTGGATGGTTTTGAAAAGGTGCCAATACAGTTGTAGATTCAATTTGAATTTGAATCAAATCATCCTTTTAATGATGATTTTGGGGTGATTCAATTCAGATTCGAATAGCTTGAATCACCTAGATTTGAGATGATTGATTCAAATTCGAATCAATTTTCACATCGCTTATTTTTATGTTTTGTTTTGTTTTTATTTTCTTAATAAGGATGTATTGTGGCATTTCTGCCTTGATTTGATATGTTGTTGACATGTCCCTTACATTATGAAGTGAAAAAATATTACAACATATGAAGTCTGTGTATATATTCAAACAATAAAATGACTTTATAAAAATGTTCAATTGCATGTGCTTAACTCTCCCGTTGAACTGTCAAACTTAGCTGAATTGTTTTTCAAGTTTCTTTCCAGTCTCTGTAGGCTTATACATGAGTTCCTGAAAAATAACATGAGGAAAACACATGTAATTGTTTTTCATCCTGGAGAGTTACTTTGCTGCAGGACACAGTCTCAAACTAAACCTTCCAAATAGACAGAGGCTGGCATGATTAGGAAAATTACTCAAAGCAGTCCCAATGAAATTAAAAGGACAAATTAGGCATGTGCATAATTTTTCCTCATGTCAGCCAGAGTTGCTCGTATGTACATGGCATGATGTGTTTTTCTTTCATGAAGCTGTCTCTCCCTCCCATTCTCTCTCAGGGGAGCTGCCCTGCCCACAGATATGGATGTAGCTGCATATTAAGTTTCCTTTTCCAGAAAGCTAATTTCTTTGTAAGGGTTGTTGTCTAGCTCAGGGATTCTCAATATTGAGTCCCTCGCTCTTATTGGACTTCAGCTCCCATAATCCCCAGCCCCAGTGGCCTTTGGTTGGGGATTATGGGAGTTGAAGTCCAATAACATCTGGGGACCCAACGTTGAGAATCCCTGGTCTAGCTCTTTCCTACTCATAGCAATGGGACTTGGAACATTAATACGAAGTGCTCTTTAGCTGCACAGAGCTAGCAGTAAAGCTTAGACATGTCAGGGCTAATTCCTTGTAATGCTTCAGGGAGCCACTATTCAGCTGCTTACTCTAACAAGCACAGCTGCTCATTCTCCATAAGGGAGTATTCCCTGCTTCTCCCTTGCAGTGGCTTGCTAGTAATTATTAGACAGCTGCCAGAGGGCAAATGCTTAGAATTCTACACATGACCCTGCAAAATATCCCCATCTATGTTGTTCTCCATAATGCTCCCTAAGAAATCTCATACCTCCCATGGAATTAGAACAGGGGGAGGGCAGACGTCCTTGCTAGGAAATTGCCATCCTGGTGAAGAAGTCTTACTTTATAAAATTGTTTTGAATCCTGTAGACAATTTTGACTTGTACCATCAAGAGTACAATGCTGTCTCAAACGGCCTCCCTCAATTTTGCCACCCAGTCACTGTTGGATTTTTTGGGAGGCATAACTGGGGCTGTGAAATGTGTCGCCAGTGGCAACACTCCGCCTAGCAGCCATAGGTTTAGGGCGGCCATTTTATCTCCCAAAGGCAGCTGCTTTGTAAAGTCATTCTCAGGAGCTTCTGGGAGAGAAAATATGGTAGTTTGCAAACTGTAGACACTGTGAAAAATACTACTGCCATGAAAAAGGCAGCAATGGTGAAAAAAGGATAGGGGCATTTATGCACCCCACTTTCGCTGCAAAAGCAAAGGGGAACCTTTTCAAGTGGCAATTCTCTTACATTTCAGAAGGGGAGAGTAACTGGCCATTTCCAACCCCAGAACAACATCCCTACAGTGACCACTGATGATGTCTACCTTATATTTCTTTTTAGATTGTGAGCCCTTTGGGGACAGAGAACCACATACATACATGCATACATACATCTATGTAAACTGCTTTGAGAACTTTGGTTTCTCAAAATTCCACAAGTTGATTATGCATTGTGTGAAAAAGTACCTCGGTTTCTTGGTACTAAATTTCCTGGCAATCAATTTCATGGGATGACCCCTTGTTCTAGTGTTTTGTGAGAGGGAGAAGAATTTCTCTCTCTCCACTTTCTCCACACCATGCATGATTTTATAGACCTCTATCATGTCTCCCCGCATTCGTCTTTTTTATAAACTAAAAAGCCCCAGGTGTTGTAGCCTTGCCTCATAAGAAAGGTGCTCTAGTCCCCTGATCATCTTGGTTGCCCTCTTCTGCACCTTTTCCAGTTTTACAATGTCCTTTTTTTAGATGTGGTGACCAGAATTGTGGGATCCCACTTCTTACTTCCCTCCACTGTGAAAACTCTCCATTTATCCCTAACCTCTGTTTCCTGTCCTTCAACCAGTTAGCAATCCACACATATACCTTTCCCCTTATCTCATGACTGCTAAGTTTCCTCAGGAGTTTTTGATGAGTAACTTTGTCGAAAGCTTTTTGGAAGTCCATGTATACTATGTCAACTGGATCACCTTGATCCACACACTTGTTGACACTCTCAAAGAACTCCCAAAGGTTTTTGAGGCAAGATTTACCTTTGTAGAAGCCATGCTGGTTCTATCCCAGCAGGGTCTGTTGTTCTATGTGCTTTACAATTTTATCCTTGAGAATCTACTCAGAACATCTCAGAAACAAAACCCAGTGCCCCATGGGCTTGTGGTTTTGGGAGTGGTAGGCATCCTATGAGCGCTACACCAACACTTGCTCTGGGCCCCCCTGATGCCCCCCTGGGGGAGTTATAACTAAGGCTTCTGAAATCCCCATTATTCCCTATGGGAAAAAGCTTAAAGACATGCCAACTTCAAAAATCATTTAAAAATCACCCCTTTTCCCAATTTCTTTGCCCACGACCACCCAACCCACTTTGGCTACAAAATGGAGGTCCAAATCTCTGAATTTTTTGGGTCCAAATCTGGAGTGATTTGTTTTGTACGTGCATCTGGGTAACTGAGGACAGGGGTGATTTGTTTGGTCTACAAATCGGCCAGATTCAGGTACAAATTGTTCTGTACCTGAATCATTTTGCACATCGCTAACCACGGGTCTCTTTGGTTGCCAAGACTTGACAATGACTTGATGGCCCACCTTTACCTTTATCTTTACCAGACAGAAACTGCGGCTAGCGTGCTGCCTTCAGCATGCTGGCACTATTGTCAGTGATCATGAAGCCTCAACAAAGGTTTGACTGATTGGACAGTCATTCCTCCACCTGGTGCCCAATTACCACCAGCAGCTCATCTACTGTGTAGTCTGTGTCCAGCGGCTCCACATGCAGCACAGCCCACCTGGGCTTCGCTGCATGGGAGGGACTGTTCACACCACCACCAGCAGATTATGTCTCTCCTTCCTGCCCCCATCAGTGTGATGTGAGGGACAGGAAAGCAGCCAGCATCCACTACAGCTGGTCCACACATCTGTAGTGAAGTGCAGACTGGTGTCAGACCCTGCTGACTCGAGCAGCTGCAACACTACCTCCCTGCATGCCAGGTAGAGGGAGGCCACCACCTGCCTACTGAAGGCGGGGTATGAGGGGATCTGGTAGTCGGGGGCAAGCAGCTGGAGCTGGCTGACTAGCAGAAGTCAGCATTTCCACCATCTGGAATGGCTGGTTGTTTAGAGCCATCACATCTCTAATGGCCCAGGAAACAAGGAGTGCCTCCAGGTGATGAGAGTGCTTGCCTACTGACATTGTAGAACTGGAAAAGGTGCAGAAGAGGGCAACCAAGATGATTGGGGCCTAGAGCACCTTTCTTATGAGGCAAGGCTACAACACCTGGGGCTTTTTAGTTTAGAAAAAAGACGACTGCGGGGGGACCTGATAGAGGTCTATAAAATCATGCATGGTGTGTAGAAAGTGGATAGAGAGAAATTCTTCTCCCTCTCCCATAACACTAGAACCAGGGGTCGTCCCATGAAATTGATTGCCAGGAAATTTAGGGCCAAGCAATGGAAGTATTTTTTCACACAACACATAATCAACTTGTGGAATTCCCTGCCACAAGATGTGGTGACAGCCAACAACCTGGATGGCTTTAAGAGGAGAACCTTTGGAGAACTTCATGGAGGAGAGGTCTATCAATGGCTACTAGTCGGAGGATTACAGGCCACCTCCAGCCTCAAAGGCAGGATGCCTCTGAGTACCAGTTGCAGGGGAGTAACAGCAGGAGAGAGGGCATGCCCTCAACTCCTGCCTGTGGCTTCCAGCGGCATCTTGTGGGCCACTGTGCGAAACAGGATGCTGGACTAGATGGGCTTTGGGCCTGATCCAGCAGGGCTATTCTTATGTAGATTATCTGGTAGGAAACGAGAGTAGATTCAATGTTTGTCACATCCCAAAATAAATCGGGGCGATTTGATTCAGGTACAAATTGAAATGAAAAAATCATTTCGTACACATCCCTACCTGTGGTTGTCTTTGGTAGAATACCAAAGGAGGGCTTTACCATTGCCTCCTCCCACGCAGTATGAGATGATGCCCTTCAGCATCTTCCTTTATCACTGCTGCTCAATATAGGTGTTTCCCATAGACTGGGAAACGTAACAGCAGGGATTAGAAATGGCAACCTCTGGCTTGCTAGGCAAGTAACTTCCCTGCTGCGCCATTAGGTGGCCATACACTGTATTTATCTATTTATTTACTTATTGTTCAATTTATTGAACAATCAAGAAATGTCAAGGCGGTTTACAAAAGTTAAAATACAATAAAATTCCATAAAAGTTATTTTAAACCTTAAAATCGATTAAACATTAAAACCATGAAACTCCAAAAACATTGAAAAAGAAACAGAAGCAAGAAAGCTGAGAAACCTGGCAGCCTCTAAGAGGTAAATACTTGAATATATAAAAAGGACTTGAGTTTTTTAAAAGCAGCCACAGCTTTTGCAGAGCGAGCACTCACTGGGAGAGCATTCCAGAGTCTGAGGGCAACAACAGAGAAGGCCCTGTCCCATATGCATGGCAATCATGCCTCTCTCAACATTGGCAAATAGAACAAAGGCCTCCCTGATGATCTTGTTGGGTGGGCAGGAACCCTTGGAAGCAGGCCGTCCTTCAGATATGCAGGCCCAAACTGTTAAGGGCTTTAAATGTAATAACCAGCACCTTGAATTTGATCTGGAAACAAATTGGCAGCCAGTGCAGCTCTTTCAGAATAGGTGTAATATGCTCTGAGTTCCAGAGAGAACCCTCACAGCTGCATTCTGCAGCAACTGAAGTTTCAGAATATTCTTCAAGGGCAGCCCCACAAAGAGCGCATTGCTGTAATCCATCTGCACCTGCTTGTGATGGATGCGTTTGGCATCAAGGAGTCTAAGGCGAGGGAATGTAGATGCCTCCCCTCTGGAGGGCCTGCTGCCGCCATGGCTGCTCTTGTGGAGAAGTGCCACAAGATGGCAACCTATCTGAATCGCAGTGAGAAGGGTAGGTGGATGTTCAGAGAGAGGCAGTGTGAGCTCAGCCTACCTGGACACATCATCCCTAGAGATGTTGAGATGCAGTGGAGCTCCACCTGTCTCTTGCTCCAGCACCTGCAGGAACAAGAGGTGGTCATCCACATCCTAGCGAGGAACTGTAGCTTGGGAGTGTTCAACCTGTCCAGCGTGGACTGGAAGCTCATTTCTGAGCTGGTCTTGACACTCGAGCCATTCCTTCTTGTGATCAGCAGCTTGTGTGCCAAGGCAACAGCACTGAGGCAGGCTTTGCCCTCTGCTCTTCTCCTGGAGAAGACAATGGGTGAACTCCAGTTCTAATACAAACTTGTAAGAAAAACCCTCTCCATCCCAACAGTACACCTTCTTGTGAGGAAATTAGTCAGTTCCAAAGTATTAACAACTTTACAATGCTGTAACAAAATGGATCTGTTTTTGTTTTTGTTCCTGAAGATACTAAACTCCTTATAGCTCTAATCTGGTCTGTGTGGGGGGGTTTCTCTCTACACACACACACACACACACACACACACACACACGGGTAGCAAGGTTGGAGTGGGCCCAGAGACAAGATTTTAAAATGGGCCCCCACTCACTGAAGCTCAGCTCATGAAGTAAAGAAATCTTAAATGAGGCTGAATAGTGGTAACAAAAAGCATAGTAAAATATCTATCTATCTATCTATCACCTATGTGCCACAATGGAACATCATCCTAAATTATTCTTTAAAAGGTTTTGCAAATTGTGAACAATGCAAGTCATTTAATGGTACTACAGAAAGACCTGCTGTTCTGGTAGCTCCAGGTCTTAACACCCACATCAGTTTTGGAGGATGAATACCACTGAAGGAAGCCAGGGCAGGTGCGTGGCTGGGGGATTCAGTCATGTGACCTGCCTCTGGGGGGCCTCCCAAGGCAGTAGGCCCCAAGACAACTGACTCCCCTTACCCTATTATAGTTATGCCCCTGCACACACACACACACCCATTAAATATATATGCTGCTTTTTTAGCAACAAAGTTCTTAAAATGGCTTAAATAGCAAAATATGATAAAATGGTTCTTTCTCGACATGTTTCCCCTTATAATCATTATTATTTTGTTTTGCTTTGTGCTTGTAACAGTAGCTAATATATAAATAACTTACATATTGTCTTTGTAATAAGCTTGTAAGTTGTAATGGACTAAAATACCCCAACATTTTGAAAGTAGCTTCACAAATTGCTAAAATGAACATCAAGCCGCCACCTCCACCAAAAGTCTATTTTTATACACTTGTTTCAAAATAAGGCTTTGCAAATCAGATCACAAGAAACTTGTTGTAAAAACTCTCTTGCCAATGAAATACTTGGTTGTCTTTAAATTCTAAGAAATTGGGGTAACCATATATAACAGTCTGCTGTCCTGTTTGAAATCAAATTGGGGCTTTTCCTTCTGGAGTGTATAGACATACAGTATAGTTTATGCTCTTAAACAAATGCAAACTAGGCTGCTTGCTACTGTGATAGGTGTAAAAGAAACTGTTTGAGTTTGCTTCTGAGTTTACATGTTGCGGACTGGAGTTCATGTGGCTAAAAGTCAATATAAATATGTATATATTATAGAGACATATATTTTATTATGACACATATCCTGTTCTTCCTCCAAAGAGTTCAGGGTAGTGTACATGATTTTGCTCCCCACTTTTATCCTCACAACAATCTTGTGAGGTAGGTTTGGAGGAGAGAGAGAAAGAGTCTCACCTAACGTCCTGCAGCAGGTTTCATGACTGGTTGGGGAATGCCAAGTCCCCCAGTTCTAGTCTTAACACTCTAATCACCACACCACACTGGTTCTAAACAGTGTGTGGGTATTGATCGCAGGAGAAACCTGATGCAGGAGATAAAGGAGATTAATTTTTAGCAGTAAAGAAAACTAGTGGAGAAGAGAATGTCGGATACCTTTAGAGAGCATGAAAGGGTTTAATTATCAAAATGTGGGGAGGCTGTGGGCCCCAGGCAGGCTCTGTTGGCCCAAGCCTTAGATCTTTTAAGTACCTAGCAACACCTCTGCAAGGGAGAGAGGAAGAGGAAAGAGGGGCAAGATCGTGCGTGCACAATCTGGTATCGGCAGGTATGTAGTTCAGAATTTCTTCTAAAAAATTTTTTTTAAAAAATTCAATCTTCCTCTGAGTGTGTTTTGGTGTAAAGAGTAGTGCATTCATCAGCTAATTTAAATGTCAGGGCAAGGGGTGGGGGAGAAAGGGAATGAGAGAAGTGGGGGAAGAGGAAGACAGAAAGTGGTGCGAGGTGACAGCAGGTGGCGTAAGACTATGTGCAGTTCCCCAGGGGTTCATCAGAATCCAATCCGGCCCTCCACAAGATTTGAGTTTGACACCCCTGGCATAGTGCATTTGCAAGAGAGAGAAAATCCAAGCCCCAATATTTTTATATGGTGGGTATTCCTGTTGCACCCCCTGTAATTTCATCCTGGATTTGTCTCTGTTATTGCTCATTACTCATTCAATAGGCATTGCAAGGTGCACGACTCTTAAAATGTGGCTGAACTAGAAGTTGCTCTCTAGTGGTCTGCTCTGTCTGCAATCTGCACTGCAAGGTGCACTCAGTCAAAAAAAATGTGGCTGAAGCTGAAGAGGTTGTTCTAATTGAGCTCAGCTTGTGGCTATGCTTGCAGTGCAAAGGGTGCTGCTGCTGTCTGAGTCATAAGTGTGTCTGTGTGACAGTTTGGGAGAGAGCAACTTGTGCCAATGATGTAGCACGATGAGCGCCTGGCACTGCGAGTGGCAGAGTCTGGAACAGTGATTCTTTTTCTTTTAACTGTGTTTTGAGGGCTGTGTGGTATACTGTGCTGGGAGAGTCCCTTTTTGTATTGTATTTCATCAGGTTGGCTTGGGCCCAGAAACAAGGTTTTAAATTGCCCCCCCCCACCGCCCATCACCACCTTCCTCTCCTCCTGGCCCAGTGTGGACTCTGCTAACTATCCCAACTAGTTAAAAGGTGTAAATAACAGCACAGCAGAACCAACTACAGGTACGCACACACATACACACCCTCATGTCCAAGACAAACTCCTTCATCACAGCCTTTTTTGTTTGTCTGTTTGTAAATGCCACCAATACTATCTTTACAGCAGGGAGTTCCACAGGTTAAAGACAATATGAAGAATTGAGGCAGCGTTTGGGAGAGCTGTTGCAATCACTAGCCCTAATTATAACTATATGGGCAAGGTCCAGGGACTAAGCCCTATCGACATTAGTGATGAATTAATTCCAACTGATTAATGTATTAATTAGCCACGATTCACGTGCCTCATACACTTCCATGAGGCTTAGACTGGATGCCGCCCTCTCTCTTCCTATGCCTTCCAAGCATCTCCTTCTCCTAACCAGGCTTGAGTGATCCCATTGCCAAGCGGCAGCCTGCACAGGCGGAGGGGGGCGGATTTAAGCGCCGGGCCATCATGCCCAGCCTGGCCAGCCAAGGAGAAGCAGCATGTGGCAGCTGCCTGCAGGCGGGCAGGGAGTTGGGGAGAAAAGCGGGCCGCCAGCGCCATGCGCAGCTGAGCAGCAACTTGCGGGCACGCAGGTAGAAAAGTGGGCCTCCATGCGGGCGGGGAGGGGGGAGAGAAGCGGGCCATGATCATGCAGCTCGGGCTGCTGCCCAATGCAGTGTGCCCAGCCATGCAGGCGGGGACGGGGAGAGCAGCGGCTGCTGCAGTGAACGCTCAGCTAACCTCTTCCGAGTCCTGCTGCTGTAACCCCATGTTGCCTGTCTCCACAGTCATGTGATTTTCTGGCTCATGTGGGGCACTGCAGCCGATGGATGGGGGAGGAGGAAGAGCTGGAGCCCACGTGACAAGGCAAGAGTGTGGAGAGGGAGAAAGGAGGGAGGGAGAACTACGGCACGCTTCTGTCCCGATTTCGACAAGGATTTTGTTAAAAAATAAAATAAAATAAATGATACACGAAGAAGCTGGGGCGGCGGGCACTGGGGGGAGACACATGACATGTCTCGGGGGGGCCCAGAGGTGGGGGGCCTGAGACAACGGCCTCCCCTTGCCTAATTATAGTTACGCCCCTGTATTTCATTTTGTATTGTATTTATTGTATAGGGAATAATGGGGACACAAACCAGCCCATTATTCCCCATGGGTAGCACCTAGGGAGACCAAAGCGGGTTGGATGGCAAACTATAACCTGCAAAGCAATTGGATAACTTTTAATGATCTTTTTTTAAAAAAAAATTCTGGGTCAGTAGGTCAACCTTAATTTAGGGATGACCTACTGACCCAGGGGAAAAAAATGAAAATGAAAATCATTAAAAATTGATTGCCCAGGTGTTTTGTGGATTGGGTGGTAGGCAGCACCCATCATGCCCTACCACCCAACTCACTTTGGTCTCCCTAGGCGCTACCCATGGGGAATAATGGGCTGGCTCGAGTCCGCATTATTCTCTATGATCGAACCGGTTCGAACCAGTTCAGACTTTGACTCAAAAGAACAGTGGTTGACTCAACAGAACAGATTTCTCGAAGCCATGGTCTGGCTAGACTTCACACCGAACCGCAGAAAATATGGCGTCTTGACTCAGTTCCACGCACACCCCTACTACTGGCCTAGCCAGTGACAGCAGAAGCAATAGGAGACAATCTTAATAGATGGGCAGGCTCATCTAGAAGCAGGCAGTCCTTTAGATGTCTGGCTTCCACATTGTATAGGGCTTTTTAAGTCAAAACCAGCATTTTGAATTGTGCTCAGAAATGGACAGGAAGCCAGTGAAGCTATTTTAAATCTGATTGGAATGACACCTTTTTCTTACCACTTCCATACTCTGCCTTTCAGTGGCAGCTATTCTTTTTTATTGTTGTTTTAAATGCATTTTTTTGAGAGCTTTTGGAAAGTGACTCATGATAAAACAGCAAAACGCTAGTGAAAGCAAACAAAATCAGACTTCAAAAATGTAGGATAAAACCAGCAATAAAAATAACCTCCCAACAAAAACAAAGCCAACAACATCTACCAGAATCGACTTCAGTACATGAACAGTTAAATATTTATGTGGCGTCTTGACTCAGTGCCTAAAGGGACATTGAGTGGAGAATAGGCAAGACTCCAGTGGGAGGAGATTCCAAAGTGTCAGGGGCACCACTAAAAAGGCCATGCTCCCTTTGTGTGGTGTGCAGATATCAGCAGGTGATAATGTTTATCTCCATGTCCTGAAAAGCTTAACTTTGATTCCAGAATTCCAAACTACTGTTAAGGAAACCGTTGCAAATCAGGACTTCCACCACCACCACCACCACCTGTCTAGTTAGCAAACAAACTCTCAACACTGAACAGGGCTTTGGTGTTGTTTTTTAAGTATTCTTTTCAAACAACAACTTTGCAAACAATATAGCATATGGCAAAAATCAAACATACTTCTGGGCATGCCTGAAGCAGGGGCGTATCTAGGGTAGGGCAGGCAGGGCACGTGCCCCGGGCACCACTTGAAGGGGGGTGCCATTTTGTAAAATTAAAAAATGGCTGCCAAAAACAAAATGGCCACCGTGCAGGCTGAAATGGTCTCTGTGAGGCCCTAGGTCATGCCAAGCATTGCAGAGGCCATTTGAGCATGCGCGGTGGCCATTTTGTTTTCAGTGGCCTTTTAAAAAAAAAAAGATTATTTTTTAAAATGGCCACCGCACATGCTCAAATGGTACCTGTGAGGCCCTAGAGGCCAGTGGTGGGAGGGGGAACCTTTGCAACCGCCCCCCACAGCCTTTAGGAAGCCCCACCAAAGGGACTACAGGTAAAATATTTTAAAAATTAATATACTATTAGACACTGTACACATATTCAGATTGGCACTATTTACAGAGAATCAGGGCTTGTGAATACTGAGCTGAAGCTTCTGAGCTAGGATTGTATTCATTTGCCCTTACTTTGCTTCTTGTGATAAGTGAGTTAAATGTGATTTCTTGCTAATATGGCTATTAATGGTGAGTTTGTCTTTGAATCAGTGTGAAATCCTTAATATTAAGGCCCAGTGGGAGTTTCTTGCTCTCTTTCTCTCATTTTAACTGTCTTTCTGAAATACTAGAATATATTCCAAGCAGTGACACAGTTTACTCTGCATATCC
The DNA here is from genome assembly GCF_027244095.1 of Hemicordylus capensis. NCBI lineage: Eukaryota > Metazoa > Chordata > Lepidosauria > Squamata > Cordylidae > Hemicordylus > Hemicordylus capensis. Next base: position 259,261,159 of record NC_069658.1, on the reverse strand, counting down.
ATTAATTATTTACAGAGTATCTGGGAAAAGTCAAATTCTCCACTGATTTTTAAAACTTATGTAATGGTGATGCTACAATGCATAGCAGAGAATTAGACAGACACTTCTGTTTAGTTTTCCAAGTAGACCTCCACATAATATTTGGGTATTTCATGAGCCCCAGCATACTGAAATTTGTAGTTTTCCAGCATTTTTTGGTCTGGCTAAGTCCACTGCTAAATAGTTTTTGAAATATTAAAAGATTAACGAGCCTGACTTGTATTTTTCAGCTGATATTATGGTAAAGTTAACTGAAAGATGGGTGTCAGATGCTTGGACAGGGGGGCACAATTTCAGTGCTTGCCCTAGGCGCTATTTTCCCTAGATACGCCTCTGGCCTGAAGTATGTATCTGGATTATGACCATATTATTATTTCTATAATGCCTTAATGTCCATAGTAATTTACAGATTATAGTAAGACAGGCCCTGACCTAAGGATCTTACCATCAAAAATTCAATAATGGGAAGACCAGAGTGTAAGGAAAAAGATGGAGGCTGGCCTAGTAGGAAAAATTTATTTGTTTGTTTGTTTAATACCGCCTAATATATACATCTCTGTGGTACACACAATCCAAGTTACAATATAAAATAAGAAAATAAAACAATTGCACATAATTAACACAATTAAAACAATTTCACAGACTAAGACAACCAAACAGTTTAAAATCAGCTTTAACTAAAAGCCTGAGAAAACAGTTGTATCTTAAGAGTCTCCCTAAAAGCAAACAGAGATGGAGAAGCTCTTATTTTAACAGCGAGTGCATTCCAAAGCCCTGGGGCAACCACAAAGAAGGCCCAAACCCAAGTCACCACAAGACGAGCCCTGGGAACCAGAGGTGCACCTAGGTAATTTTGGAGCCTGGACCTAAAGGCCTTTGAGTCGCACCCCGCCCACCCCCGCAGTAAGTTAAGCATCATACACACACTGTGACACACACAGTATTTTTAACACGTGGGTTCTTGAGGCCACAAACAGCAACTGAACTCATAAGAATGTAAGAATATAAAACAGGTATATTTCTGCAAATATGCATTGCCAGAAACATTTCAACACACAACTTAGCATATTCCCATCCCACATGTTTCTTTCCCTACTCCCCACTCTGTCTCTAAAGCACCTGGCACAGGTCACAATCACACATAGCCGCCTGGCACAGTGCAGGCCAGTGGCAACCACAACACCCAGGACAGACTAAGGAGGATTTGGGGGCCCCCAGGGGGTGTGGAGGCTCTGGACTTCGGCCCTGAAGTCCAGTGGATAAGAGCACCACTGCTGGGAACTGTAAGCAGACTGCCCCAGATGAACTTAATAGGCAGCAGGGTTCATGAAAAAGGAGGCACTCTCTTAAGTAGCCTGGACCTATGCCATATATTTGTTTGTTTGTTTGTTTAATAAATTTGTATACCACCCACTACTGAAGTCTCTAGGCAGTTTATAGCATAAAACAAACCAAGAATTTAACAGTTAAAACATATAAAAATCAGATTAAAACATCCATTAATACACACCAACTAAATAAAAAGCTTGGCTGAAGAGAGGTGTCTTCATTCATTCATTCATATTTATATTTTCAGTTTATATATTGCCCTTCCAAAAATGGCTCAGGGTGATTTACATAAAAATAAAATTAGATTTTCAATTTATATATTGCCTTTCTAGAAATGGCTCGGGGCGATTTACATAAAAACAAAAACAATTAAAATCAATTAACAGTGAAAAACAAAAACTATAAAAACAACGTATTAGCTGGTATATTGGCGATGCAATATGCATGAAAAGATGACTCACAACCTCTCCTTAAGGACCTTCATTTATTGTGTAATAAAGAAAAGCAGATACAAAGAAACAAATGTTTTGCCGTCAAATACATCAGCTTCACTGTTTTTCCAACTTTCTGTAGATCACAATTTTATATTGTTCTAGCTTCCACTCTAATTATACACAACCAGGTAGCAATTTCTTAATCAACAAATAAGGCAGAGGGAAAGACGAAAGTGTTGGGGGGAGGAAAGTAAAATGCGAGCCAAGGACATGCAGCGGTGTTATCTTCATTCCGTTACACACCCTTTAATAACTCCCCACACTATTAGCATGTTATTTTATGCACTACTTTCAGTTTACAACTCCCCTCCTCTACTTCACATACTGGGCAATCTGTCCTTTCACATTTCCTATCATATAGCCTTGGTGTAGGCCTGAACCAGACCGAAGCCATGTTACCTTTGATATATTCTGTCTGTGTAAGGGGGGCCTAGGGGATTCCATATAAGGAGTTGCTTTTCTGTACCGAGGAGGGCCAGGAGAGACTAGATAAGGGGTGATGAGGTATTCACCTAAAAGAGTACATGCGCAGAAGTTAGCTGGAAATTTACTGAAAGTCCAGACAAAGGAAAGGGGCAGTATCTCCTAGGTTATAAATATGTCATGCTTGTAAATGAACGGGGTCTTGGACTTGAGCGAGAGCTATCCATGACCGTTGCTACTATAGAGCAAATAAAGCCTTTTACATCCTTCTCGGCTGGTGAAGTGTTTGGCTACTGACCCAGAAAAGAACCTCCCTTTGTTGGGGTACAACAGCCTCATTCTCACAAGTTGTTGTTTCAGTGTCTGAGCTGAATGAGCTACTACATTAGCTTTGATGTCATATTTGTGTAAGGTTCTCTGACATTATCTAATAAAGTTATCAGATATAAATGGAATGCTCAAGACAGGAATACCAGAATCCCTCTCTTAATCTACAAATTAATCAACTCCCCAAGAGTGTGGGGAGTTTTATATAGGAGAAACAGGAAGAGAGTTAGTCATTAGATTCAAAGAACCCTCGGCAGACACACAAAGGTGCACCTAGGTAATTTTAGAGCCTGGACCTAAAGGCCTTTGGAGGCCTCCTTCCCCTGCAGTTTAAGCATTATCATGGTTAGCTGGGCGACCACACCACCTGGGACAGACTAAAGAGGATTTGGGGGCCTCCAGGAGCTGTGGAGGCCCTGGACTTCTGCCCCAAAGTCCAGGGGTAAGAGCACCACTGCAGGTACTAAATATATTAATAGAGGCAGGCCGTGGTCAGTGCACATGGCAAAAGAACATGATGGAATAACAATGCCTATTAAAGTGAATGTGTTGGAGGTATAACAATGCCTGGTGGGAAGAAAAATCAGGGAGGCAATACAAATAGATAAATTAAAACCCAGTGAAAATGCAAAGGAAGAGTTAAGAGAGATGGTTACGTAAGTTCTTAAAGGGTGTGTAATAGAATGAAGATAACACAGCTGCATGTCCTTGGCTCACATTTTACTTTCCTCTCCCCCGCCCTTCCCTTCATCTTCCCCTGTGCCTTATTTGTTGATTAAGAAATTGTTAACTGGTTGTGTATAATTAGAGTGGAAGCTGGAACAATATAAAATTGTGATCCACAGAAAGAGCTGGGAAAACAAAGAAGCTGACTTCTTTGATGTTGAAATGTTTGTTTTTATCTGCTTTTCTTTTCTTTTTTACTCAATAAACGAAGGTGCTTAAGGAGAAATTATAAAAACAACATAAAACCACTTAACAATTAAATCATTTTAAACAGTTAAAAATCTTGGAGGACCAGGCCAAACATTTACAACAATTAAAAACCCTGGAAGGCCAGCCAAACAGATAGGTTTGAGGGCTCTACTGAAAACCAATAATGAATTCAAATTACGGATTTCTGCCAGAAGTGCATTCCACAGCCAAGGAGCATCTACAGCAGGCATCTCCAAACTGCGGCCCTCCAGATGTTGCTGAACTACAACTCCCAGCATCCCTAGACACAATTTTTTGTGGCTGGGTATGCTGGAAGTTGTAGTTCAGCAACATCTGGAGGGCTGCAGTTTGGGGATGCCTGATCTACAGAGAAGACCCGCCTCTGAGTCACCACCAGACATGCTGGTGATAACTGAAGATGGACCTCCTCAGGTGACCTTAACATGTGGTGGGGATCATGCAGAAGAAGGCACTCTCTAAGTTGTTTCCAAAAAACCAACAGGGATGGAGCAGCTCTAATCTCAGCAGGAAGTGCATTCCACAGTCCCAGGGCAACTACAGAGAAGGCATGCCTTTGAGTCACCACCAGAGAAGCTGACGACACCCTTAGACCTGAATATCTTAATAGGCGGCAGGGTTCATAACGAAGAAGGCGTTCTCTTAAATACCCTGAGCCCAAGCCATTAAGAGCTATATAGATAATAACCAGCGCCTTATATTTTGCCCAGAAGCCTATTGGTAGCTCGTGTAGATCTTTTAGAACCAGAGTAATAGGGATGTGCGGTTCGGTTCGGATCCGGACCGGTTCGTCCGAACCAGTCCGGATCCGGCGGCTCGATCCTGGACCGAATCGGGCCGTTCCGGGGACCGAGCCGGACCGAATTCGAGCCGGTTCGGTACCGAACTGGCTCGGGTTTCCCGAACCGGTTCGGGAACGAAATTGAGTCTCTGGAGTGTCTCTTTAAAGTTCCAAGTGTGTCCTCCATTTTGTGTCTCCTTCCCGAAACTTTTGCTCCTCCTTGCATCCATTTTGTGATGCTATTTCCAGGCATTGTATTGGCTGCGCTATTGATCCTTGATTGGCCAGAATGAGTCCTTTGGTCTGGTAGGCTGCTTGGCTGTTGCACTGTTGAGAGCTGGCACCCTGTTGGCCATGGGGGGAGTGCAAAGGTGGGGGCTCCCAAAGGAGGGAATTTCAAACCTATATAAACCCAAGCCTCTTCTCTGGAAACTTCTCTTGGCTGCAGTTGTGGGATCATCTCTGAGACCTGCTTGCCCTTTGCTGGCTGCTCTGGTGTCTCTGTGAGTCCTGACTGTGTCCTGTGTCTCTCTGTGTGTGCTCTGTCTAATCCTTTGTCCACCTGCCCTTTGTGACTCTCTGTGTGTCTCCTCTCTCTGTCTGTCTCTTGTCTGTATACTGTGTGTTACTTCACTTTACTTTCTTCTTAATTTCCCCCAATTTTCCCTGTTCCTTGTCTGTCTGCTTTTCTCCCCCCCTCCCCCCCTTTCCCTTCTCATCCTTTGGGCCTACCCTCCCCCTCCCCCACTCCCACCCACTGCATCCTCATTGCTTTAAATCTTCTTCCATTAATTATTGCTCTTTGTCCTGCCTTGTTTTTGTCCAACTTTTTGATTTTCACATTGCATTCCATTGGTTTCATTTATATATTGCTTGCTGGTTTTGCTTAAATTGTACCATTTTGTTTGTTTCTGCTGACTGCTGCTGCCCTGCGAGTTGGTTCCCTGAATCCCTCCCCCCCCACCCCCAGAGGATTCTGTTGTTGTTTCTTGTTGTCCCATATAATCAGTTTTGGTTCCTTGCTCCAAACTTGCCCCTCCAAGTCCAACCACACCCCACCCCAACCCCACCCCATCCAGCCTTCTCCCAAGTTTGCTGCTGCCAAACAGAGTCCAGTTTTCTTTGCTTGGTTCCACTTATTCATTTGCTATTATTAATTTGCAGCAATTGTGGTTTCATTGTCTCTGTTCACTTAGTGGCCCCCCTCAGAGTCTGTGTTTGGTTCCCCCTCCCCACACCCCCACCCCCAAGTTTTTTCTGCTGGTTATAGTCTTTCTTTTAATTTTTTTTTTAAACTTCTGGCTTGTGTTCTCTTGATATATATTGCTTTATATATTTTGCTACCCTCCTCCTCCTCCTCCCCCCCTGCCTGCCCCCCCACTCTCCCTCCTCCCAGACCCTAGCCCAGGCCCAGCTCCTCCCCCAACCACCCCATCCAGCCTAATCGCTGCTGCTGCCCGAGTTGTTCCAGTTTCTCCTTTGCTGTTTGTTGTTGCCCCCTCCCCATCCCCCCAACACCCCTCTGCCACACACTAGCCCCCAACCACACACACCCTCTCTGCTCCCCCCACCCCACCTCTTTTCCTCCTTGCCCCTGACTCTCTCCACTTACCCCAGGCCCCCTGCCACACACTAGCCCCAACCACACACACCCTCTCTGCTCCCCCCACCCCACCTCTTTTTCTCCTTGCCCCCGACTCTCTCCACTTACCCCAGGCCCCCTGCCACACACTAGCCCCAACCACACACACCCTCTCTGCTCCCCCCACCCCACCTCTTTTTCTCCTTGCCCCCGACTCTCTCCACTTACCCCAGGCCCCCTGCCACACACTAGCCCCAACCACACACACCCTCTCTGCTCCCCCCACCCCACCTCTTTTCCTCCTTGCCCCTGACTCTCTCCACTTACCCCAGGCCCCCTACCACACACTAGCCCCAACCACACACACCCTCTCTGCTCCCCCCACCCCACCTCTTTTCCTCCTTGCCCCCGACTCTCTCCACTTACCCCAGGCCCCCTGCCACACACTAGCCCCCAACCACACACACCCTCTCTGCTCCCCCCACCTCTTTGGACCGCTGCTACTGCTGTGTCCTCCCCCCACACCTGAATCCCCCCTCCCTGCTGCGCTGCGCTTCTCCTCTCTCCTCTTTCTCTCTATCATCTCTCTTTCTCCTCTCTCTCTCTTTCTTTTCTCTCTCTCTCCTCTCTTTCTCTTTGTCCCTGCCCCCCCTCTCTTTTCTCTCTCTCTTAGTCTTTTCTCTCTCTGCTCCCCTTCACTTTCCACCTCCTCTCCCACAGCTGCAGCCGCACACAGTAGCCTACCCACCTGGCGGCTGCCATCGGTTTTTTTTTCTTTTTATAGTTTTTGGTTGATTTTGTCTCTGCTTGGGGGTGAGTTGAGCGACACAAATAGTGTTGTCTCCTCACTTCTGCCCCTCCATCGTTGTTGAACTACCCCGGTTGCCTGTGTGCCTCGTGCGGCCGCCCTGCTGTGTCTCAGCCCAGGGTGGCTGGCTGGCGGCGGCGAATCCGTGACCAGCAGTGAGCGGCAGGAGAAGGACCGGAAGAAGAGGGGTTAGTGCGTGTGCGATTGTGCACCTTTTGTTGCCCCTTTCTCTCCCTAGCTGGCGGTTTTAAATAGGGACACCCCTATTCTGAAATGCATTTGGGTGTGGGGAGGAGGGAGGGAACCTTGGAGAGGAGATGTACTGTTGTAAAACTTGTGTCTTCATGCCCATGCCCAGTAAAGAAATTGCTGCTGTGTGTTGCGTTGCATTGCATGCGTCTTGCAGGTGGTTTTTGAACAGGTGCCTTCCAGAGTGCTTCCTTGCCTCTGGGGCAGTCTGAGTGGGGTCCAGGGTTCTGATGCGATGCTGCCACTACATGCTGGGCCCATGCCATGCCAGAGTGCTTCCTTGCCTCTGGGGCAGTCTGAGTGGGGTCCTGGCTGGGCTCTGATGCTGCCACTACATGCTGGGCCAATACACACGTATGATGATGATCATGATGTTCAATCCATGAGGCTGCCATCAAGTGTTTGCTGCTGCTTGCTTGCCATGGCATTGGGCGGGCAGAGTCACAGAGTGGGTGGGTTCAACCTCTGTGTTGGTGTGACTGGGTTCTGGTTTTGGTTGTGTGCAATTCAGAGTCACTAAATAGGCTGCATTGAGTTTGATGCTCTCCCCACAGGAGCATTACTTGAGAACCACCCCCCAGAACCCACACTTTGTGTTCCAGTTCACTAAATAAGGGTTTCCTCCTTTGATCTGCAGGTTCCCAAGCGTTGACTGCATCCCTCCCCCACCCCCGGTAGGTGCTGTGCCCTCCCCCCATCCACTCCCCCCCCAAAAAAGCTAAAAACTTGCCACCCACACCACAACTACTCCACCCAACTGCCCGTGCCACCCTCCCACACCGGGGTTCCACCCTTTAACCCCCTATTTTTCTTAAAAAAAACCCTCCCAGACCCATCTCCCCAATTGGCTTGGTGGTTGACTCCCAAATTCAAAAAGGACACCCTCCCCCTCACTTCGATTGGCTTCCCCCCCATATCAAAAAGTCTTCCTTTCCCCCCAATTGGCTTCCTTTTTTGAAAACAAACTTCCCCCCCGCCGCCTCCAAATCAGCTGCCTTTTTTTTGGCCCCTAAGCCCCTCCAAATTATTTTTCTGACCCTCTCTGGCCTTCCTCCTAAAGTCTCCCTCCTTCTGACCTAGCAGCATGTCTGAGCGCCGTGTGGCGGGCAGGGCTCGCTCAAGGCTGGCAGGCAGAGGTGGGAGAGGCCAGGTGTGGGGTGCGCCTGCGGCACGGGGAGGGAGAGGACGCGGGGAGCCTGAGGACACCCCAGTTCTCCCCATTGGAGAATTCTTTGCTCCGGCCCCATCTTTGGTGCGCAGGATTCAGTTCCCCACGCCTGCTGTCGCCAATCGCGGCAGAGGCAGAGGCACCGTTAGGGCTGTGGCGGGTCCCTCCTCGCCGGCGGCACCAGGTGCTGCTGAGCTACCGCCAGTTGTTGAGGTGGAGGAGACTGTGGAGTTGGAAGAGCAGGTAGAGGGCGGTGAGGACCGTGCGGCTGGCAGCGATGCAGCCAGGTTCTCCCTCCCTCTGGGGCCCCTTCCCCCTATCCTTTCGCCGCTCAGTGGGGCCCCCCCTCGTGAAGCCCGACACTCTGGTGGGGAGCGGTCTGGCGAGGTGGTGGAGGAGAGGCCTGCCTCTCCGATGCCAGTTGAGCCGGGCCCTTCCTCCGCTGTGGAGGGCGGAAGGGGCGGGTTGGGTGGCAGCAGTGGGCAGGCAGCGGCGGCCGCCCCCCCCCAGGACTGCAGCCACCCTGCGAGAAACGGCCTAGGACGGCGCCCAGGGCGCAGGAGGCCAAGGGCAGTGGTGTATGGGTGCATTTTGAGGTCCCTCAAGATGACCCATTCCACGCCCGCTGTGTCCACTGCAGGATGCTTGTCAGCCGTGGAAGGGACCCTGCGCACCTGGGTACGACGCCTATGTGGAGACACCTAGAGCGTCACCACCCAGGTCTCAGGGGACAGGCTGGCAGCGCTAGTGCGCCTTGTGCATCTGCCACTAGGGCGGGCAGCGGCAGTGTGCCAGCCAGCAGGCAGGCTACACTGCCCGTCCAGCGGTGGACGCAGTCCTCGGGCAGCCAGCGTATTGTTCGCGTGGACCATCATCACCTCACCCGCCTCATAGGGGAGATGATTTCCACCGATGACCAGCCGTTTCAGGTGGTCGAGAACAACGGCTTCCGCCGTATTCTCCAATACCTGGCTCCCGAATACGTCATCCCCTCAAGGACGACGTTCAGCCGGAACGTGGTCCCCTCCCTGTACCGCCGGTGCAGGGAGCTCGTGTCGGCCGAGCTGCGTGCAGCTCCGGCCGGGACAAGCGTGCATTTCACGACTGACCTCTGGACCAGTGTCAGTGGGATGCACGCTTCTTTCCTGGCCCTCACTGCCCACTGGTGGGGACCGGAGAGTGAGGGGACCTCCGCGGGCGATGCTTCCGGGTCCGGCGCGGCTCCCGCTGCACTACGGCACAGGTGGGCCGTCCTGCACGTGGAGACGATGGACACGAGGCACACCGCGGAGGAGGTGGCGGCCGTACTCGACCGCCAGATAGAGGAGTGGATTGGCGGGTGTCCACACCTCTCCCGCGGCTTCATTGTCACCGACAATAGAGCCAACGTTACCGCCGCTGTCGAGACAGTCATGGACTGTGTGAACATATGGTGTATGGCACACACGCTCCATCTGACCGTCAGGGACGCCCTTGGCCTTAAGGAGCTGAAGGCGTCCCAGGAGAAGGGGGCCCGCCCCATCGCAGCTGCTGTTGCTGCCACGGCCACGCTTGTGGATAAGTCCCGCAAGCTGGCCGCCCACTTCCACCGCAGCGAGAAGTCCAGGAGACTGCTTCGCCAGAAGCAGGATGACCTTGGCCTTCCTCGCCATCTCATCCCTACGGATGTGGAGACGCGGTGGAACTCCACCTTCCTCCTGTTCCAGCGCCTGTTGGAGCAGGAGAGAGCCCTTGTCGCCCTGGCGAGGGACGAGTCCTTGGATGTCTGCGACTTCTTGAACGCAGAGTGGAAGCAGATGTCCGAGGCGGTGTCGGCACTCGAGCCCTTCCAGCTTGCCACGAAGGGCTTGTGTGGCGACACCACTCCCTTGAGCCAGGCGCTGCCCACAGCTGTTGGTCTCGAGAAGCTGATGGGTGGACTCCATATCTCTCTGACCACGCCAGAGGGTCGTGCTCTGGCTGGGAGGCTGAGGTCTGGGGTTGACAAGCGGCTCGTTGATGTGCTGGGAGACAGGGAGGAGTATGTCCTCGCTTGTCTCTGTCACCCAGCCCTCAAGGGCAATGCCGTGAGTGCCGACGACTTGCCCAGGTGGAAGGGCATCCTGGTCGAGAAGGTTAGGGAGGAGGAGGCCGCTAGGGCCCGCAGAGACCAGGGTGTTGGTGGTGGTGCGGGGGCAGCCCTCGCGGCCCAACCCGCACCCAGCAGCAGCATGGGCGGCCAGCCGGCGTCAGCTTCCCCTTCCCCTCCCTCTTCCCAGTCCAGCAGCGCGGCATCCCAGGCGGCGCCATCGCAGCAGCCATTTGCTACCAACTCGAGATCCGCCCAGTGGTTTCAGCGGTTCTGCTATGGCGCCATGCCTGGTATGCGGGAGGCTCGACCTGCCAGGCCCCCCTCCAGTGCTGAGCAATGCGTTGCGCAGTACTTGGAGGAGCCTGTGGAGGGAGACGGCGTGGACTGCGCACAGTTCTGGGCGAGCCGCCGCCAAGTCTGGCCGGACCTGGCGGTGGTGGCTGTGCGCCTCCTCTCCTGCCCCCCAACCAGTGTCCAGAGCGAGCGGGTGTTTTCACGTGCCGGGGACGTGGTGACACCCTCTCGCTCCCGCTTGGACCCTGGTCTGGTGGAGCAGCTGGTCTTCCTTAAGGTGAACCTCCCCCTGTTGGGCTACCCCAAGCTGCAGTTTGAGACGGGCGAGTGATTACCGTGGGTTGCCCCATGGTTGGTCACCTGCCTGGCTCGACCTCTGCTTATCCCTACCCTCCCCCCTTCCACCTCTAGCTGAGCTGACGTGACAGATGCTGAGCCGTGCCAGCCAGTCGCAGCGTGTAGTGTGCCCACACAGAGATGCAGTTGTAGTAGTAGTTGTAGTGCTGCGACTGGCCAGATGTTTACAATGCCCACGCCCACCTAAAAAGAAACGCAATGCTGACCAGCACAGGCCCTTTATCTATCCACCTGTCAGCATTTGGGGACCTGGCGTGGGCACGGCACACCCCCCCAAAGTAGCACAGCCCACGGAGTACTAGACTTAGCGGCAGCGGCGGGTATACGTTCAAAAATGCAGTGTAGATATGTAAATACTAGTAAATAAACATGTAAATAATTTTTTCTTTAAAAACCCCATGTCAAAATCAAGCCTCAAAATTATGCAAAAGAAAGAAAAAAAGGTGACAAAGGGAGAACAAAATGATGAATGCCAAATGAATTGATTTTATTGAAAATGTCACCAGAAATCACGTGTGGGGGGCTTGGTTTACATGGAGAAAATGATTGGTTGATTTTTTGAAATGAAACGAATGAATTATTATCATCTTATGTTCATCTTGATTGTGGTCACTGTTGATGTTGGCTGATGGCAAAAAACCCAAAACCATCAGAATAGCAATGAACTGGCTGCCAACACAACATATTGATTGATAACTGTGCAGGGGGGGAATCGGGTCTGTGTGTGTGTGTGTGGTGCAGGCTCAGTCTGTCTCTTCCTGTTGTGTGTCTGTCTGTCTGTCTGTCTGTCTGTGTGAATGGATGCCTAGCACTGTCTCTGTGTGTGGATGCTTTCTGGTGTGTGTCTGTCTACATGTTTTTTTTCCTCCCCCCCATGCCTCCCTCCATCCTTCCCCTCTCATCCTCTCCCCTTCCTCTTCACCACCTTCCATCCTCCCTCCCTTCCAGCCCACCACCGCCTCACCTGCCCCCAACCCCGGTCTGGCAGATGATGAGAGTCTGGTCTCTCCCACCGAAGCACACACGTGAGCACGTGTGTGCACAAATATGTGGCTGACCAACTCTGAGCCGGACCCTCCCCCCTTCAATCCCCTCTACATCCCTCTCCCCCTCCCCTTTCCTCCCCCCTGCCTCCCTGCCTCCCTCCCTGCCTCCCTCCCCCCTCCTAGCTAGCAGCGCACACATACACACACAAAACACCTGTGGTGGCAAACACCACCAGCACACATGCACTCACACTGGTGCCACCACCACCTCTGCCTTGGGCCTCTGTGTCCTTGAGCAGCTATGTGGTGGTGGACCAGAGAAGCATTTCTTTCCAGCAAGGCAAAAGGCATGCACTCACTGCACACACACACACACACACACACGAAGAGGTGAAGACGAGAAGAGGCAACTTCTAGGACCAGCAGCAGCAGGTGAGTGTCGTGTAATTGTGTTGCTTCCCAAGGCCACTGCCCATGCTCAATGCTCAGTCTGCTGAAACTGAAGAACTAGCTACAATCACCCTTCCTCACACGCAGCTCAGCTCAGCTCAGCTCAGCTGCACAGCACACTGACTAACTAGACACTACAGCTGGTGGTAGAAAAAACAGAAGTCTAGATTCTAGAAGATGTCCTGGTGGATTCTAAACTTTCAAATCTGTGCTAGGATTGCCTTGCCTCCTCCTCCTCCTCCTGCCTGTAATTGTGCCCTCTCCCCTTGCAGTTGCGCCGTCGTGATGGGTTGGTGATGTGCGTGCGCCGTCTACTTGTTAGCTCTCTCCTCCTCATGTTGGCTGGGCTTGCCAGGCACTGGCTGGCAGCAGCTGTTGGCTGTGTGCTAGGCTCAGGCTGTGGCGCACGTGACTGGACTGGGAATGTTATTGTAGCGGCAACACTGGTTGTGGTGGTAGCAGTAGTAGCTGTTGTTGTTTCTGGGCTGGTGGCTGCTGGCCTGTGCTGACTCTGCGCACTTGGTCTGGTCTGGTCTGGTCATTGGGATGCAGATGTAGGGTGTGTGTGCATCATCCATGGGGAGCATCAGAGCAGAGCAGGTTGGCTGGCTTCTGTCTGTCGGGCCTAGTCAGTGGCAGGCACTGAGTGAGGCGGTGGTTTCTTTGGGCATCACGTCACCCATCATGCAGAGCGGCAGGTCTGCTGCTCTGCTGCTCCGCCTCCTGCTTCTTCTCTGTGTGTGCTGCTCTTGTGCTTAGTGTGCTGCTCCGCTGCTGCTGCTGTGCTGGCAGGCAGCACAGCAGTGGCCTTTTTGTTAGATCAGAGAGTGGGTGTTGTCTCTCTGAGTGTCCTCCTCTTACTTGCTTGGATAGGAGTGGTGGTAGTAGGTAGGCATTAAGATGGACTGACTAGGTGTTACGTGTTAGGGCGCCCAGAGAGAGGGGCCAAAAAGATGGGGTGGCAATTGTTGGGTTGCTCCTAGTATTATTGGTGAATTTCTGAAGAAATTTTTTTTCCCATTGGCTAGAATGGGGGTTCGGGGCTGCCCCAGACCCGCCTCTGTGGGGTGGCAGCACCGCCAAAGTGGGTCCGGGGCCATGGCAAAAATGCCCTCAGTCCCTCCCAGCAATCCCCGTAGAGATAGGAGTGATGGTTCTGTTGTTTTTCTGAGGTGTTCTGAGTGAGTGTGGATTCTGTGATAGCAAATGAGAGTGGATTCATGGTGTCTCATTGGAAATCTCATTAGCTATCATAGAATCTACACTCAGAACACCTCAGAAAAACAACAGAACCATCACTCCTATCTCTACGGGGATTGCAGGGAGGGACTGAGGGCATTTTTGCCATGGCCCCGGACCCACTTTGGGGGTGCTGCCACCCCACAGAGGCGGGTCTGGGGCAGCCCCAAACCCCCATTCTAGGCAATGGAAAAAAATTTTCTTCAAAAATTCACCAATAATACTAGGAGCAACCAATTGCCTTGGGATTTTTGGGGTGGAGGACACCCATGGGTGGCTACCACCCACCCCAGCTTTTTTGCCCCTAAGGGCTCCACATTGCGAGTTATGGGCAAGAATTAATTTTTTTAAAAAAATTGTAAAAAATCAGAGGAAGGTCCAATCGACTTGAAATTTGGGTGGCAGGTAGAACACAATGTCCCCTTCAAAACCAGCCACTTTTTGTGATCCGAACCGGACCGGGGGGGTGGTCCGGCAAAACCAGAACCGAACCTCCCCGGTCCGGTCCGGACCCGGTCCGGACCCGAACCGAACCGGGAGAACCGGTTTTATGCACATCCCTACAGAGTAATATGGTCTCTATGGGCCGTCCCGGAGACCAGTCAGGCAACAGCATTCTGCACCAATTGCAGCTTCTGGACTACGTATAGAGGCAGCTCCACATAGAGTGCATTGCATTAGTCAAGCCTGGAGGTTACCAGCATGTGCACCACAGTCTTAAGGTCACTTAAGCCAAAGCTGGTAGAAAATACTCCAGGCCATGGCCTGCACCTGAGGTATCAGAGAGAAGTTGGGGTCCAGAAGTACTCCCAAACTGCGAACCTTTTCCTTCTGGGGGAGTATAACCACAAATAGAACAGACAGATCTATCCCATTTCCCAAATTGTGTCCCATTTCCCAAAATTTCCATTTTGTTTGGATTCAGTATCCGTTTGTTATCCATCATCCAGCCCATTACTGCCTCAAGGCCAGCATTTAGGGTAGTTATGACATGGAGAAGTAGATTTGGGTGTCATCAACATACTGATAACACCCTGCAGTGCACCAAATCCCCTGATGATCTCTCCCAGCAGTTTCATGTTGATGTTAAAAACCACTGGAGACAAAATGGAGCCCTGAGAGACACCATACAAAAGCTCTCGCTTTGTAGAGCAGCAGTCTCCATGTAACAACTTCTGAAATCTGCCCGAGAGCTATGAGAGGAACCACTGCAAAGCAGTGCCTCTTACACCCAGTTCCCACAGACGATCCAGAAGGATACCATTGCCGATGGTATTGAAAGCTGCCAAGAGATCCAAAAGGACCAACAGAGTCACACTTCCTCTGTCAATTCCCCTTTGGAGATCATCCATCCGGCCGACCAAAGCAGTCTACGCCCCATAACCTGCCCGAAAGCCAGTTTGAAATGAGTCTAGATAATCTGTTTCATCCAAGACTGCCTGGAGTTGAGAGGCCACCACCCTCTCAATCACCTTGGCCAACCACGGGAGAATGGAGTCAGGCTTATAATTGCCTAACTCTGAGGGTTCAAATGTAGGCTTCTTTAAAAGGGGTCTAATAATTGCCTCCTTAAGACAAGGAGGCATCCTACCTTTCCTCAGAGATGGGCTTTATAGGTAATAACCAACACTTTATATTTCACTAGGAAACATATCAGCAGCCAGTGTCATACGGTCCCTTCGGGTTGGCTCAGAGCTCAACCTGGCTGCTGCATTCTGTACCAATTGCAGTTTCAGGATGACATACAAATGTAGAACACACTGCAGTAGTCAAGTCTGGATGTTATCAGCATATGCACCACTGTTTTAAGGTCATTTACCTCCAGAAATGGGCGCAACTGACATATGAGCTGAAGCTGATTTAAAAAAAACAAAAAATAAAAAGCTCCTGGCCACTGCCTCAGCCTGAGAAACCAGAGAGAGTTTTAGATCCAGGAGCACTCCCAAGCTACGTACCTGATCATTCAGGGGAGTGTAACCCCATCCAGAACAGGCTGATCTAAACCATCTCTTGGGTCTTGATCCCCCACAATCAATACACAACAACAACAACAACAACAACAACAACGTTTGTTATCCCTCATCCAGCCCATGACTGCCTCCTGGCAGGCATTTAAGGGAATTATGCCATTTCCTGATGAGGTTGATAGGGGAAAATAGATTTGGGTGTCAGCAGCATATTGATAACATCCTGCACCAAACCTCCCGATGACCTCTCCCAGCAGTGTGATTCCAAGTCTGCACCAGCGCATCAAGAATATCATCATCAGAGCCAACACAAAACACTTCCAAGGCTTCTTGGAATCCTACTGGATCCAATAACCTTCTCAGGCGGACCAATCTAATGGGTCCTTCATCCTTGAAGAGGTGGGCTGTGGTTGCAAGTTCTACCTTAACAAGATGGTGGTCCATCCATGACAAAGGGGAAATAGCAGGAGTCCCCACTCACAGAACACCACCCTGATCAGAGTAAAAAGGCCCAACTAAGTGTGTGACCAGCTACGTGCATTGGTCCAGTGACTACTTGAGATAGACCCATAGTCGTCATGGTCACTATGAACTCCTGACAACCTGGTCCCGTAATGAACTACCACCAACAGTCTGGGCAACTCCAAAGCCAACCCTGCAATCAGGTCCATCAGCTCAGTTGGGGACTCCATTGAACAATGGAGTTATCTGTACACCAACAATAGTCCCAGTCTATCCTTGGTCCCCAGGTTTTGGTACAGACACTCGACATGAGCCAATTACCTGATAGAGATCCTGGTAAGGGAGACAGTGTTCTTGTAGACCACAGCCACACCACTTCCTCACTCACATCCTCTCACCTGCTCCACCACAGATTATCCTGCTTGGAGAAGCTGAGACCAGACTGGATCAGTGTAGCCTCTAACTGGGATTCTCAGATATTATTCACTACAACTCCCAGCATCCCCAGCTACAATGGCCTTTAGCTGGGGATTATGGGAGTTGTAATCTGGGAGTCCCTGTTAGAGGGAACACTGGACTGGACCACTAGCCTACCTCGACCAGGTCTCCGTAATGCATAGCAGGTCAGCTCCTTCATCCAAAAGCAAATCATGGATTATCTCCAGTTTGTTTTAGACTGACCTGGCATTACAAATTAGCATGTTGAAGCTCTGTTGGAGATTGGCACTGTTCCCCATGTTCAAAGAGCTGGTAGGCCAGCTAGAAGGGGAAACAGCTATTAAGTTTCTGATTCCTGCCGACCTACCAATGCAATTTCCTCGACTCTCCACCACCACTGGAATGGCCATCCCAGCATCACACACTCCCATCTCTGAACAACCCAAGACACATACCTGTACCAGTCACAACCAATAATAAGGCAACAAAACACCACTGTCAGGAGGTCTTGCCCCAGCCCTCAGTACCATCACTGAACTCCACCAAAGGCCAGCCCCTTTCTAACACACTCCACAATTAAACACACTCCCCAATGCCTTGAATGGTGAAAGGTTCCGGGGCAATGCTACTTGGAATTGCTTCCTTTAGAGCAGAGATCACTGAAGGCTTATGATGACTTTGTTTTATTTACAAATTTGCAAGCTAATCATCAGATGGAAGCAGGCAGCATATATACTCCTCTAAGGGAGCAGGTCTGCTACCCACATATTGGATCTCCACAGGGAGACAATATACCCCACAAGGTTCTTCAGCTCTCTGCTCTCTGTCTCCCCAGCATAAGAACAGAAGAAAATCTCTGTTGTAGCAGGCCAAAGGCCCATCTGTTCCAGCATCCTACTTCACACAGTGGCTGACCAGATACATCTGGGAAGCCCACAAGAGGCAGGGGAGAGGGCAACCAGCCCCTCTCATTGGTATCCGCTAGCACCTGTTGTTTAGGGCCATGCCCCACCACTGATCCTGATGGAAATATACAGCTATCAAGGCTAATTGCCATTGACAACCCAATCTAATTCCTACTTAAAATCATCTAGATTGTGGCCATCACCACATCTAGCATCAGTAAATTCCATAGTTTAATTACACATTGTGTAAAGAACATACTGAATCTCCTAGCATTTAGCTTCAGTGGATGACCCCAGGCTCTAATGTTATGAGAAAGGGAGAAAAACTTCTCTCTATCCATTGGATGCACACCATGCACAGTTTTGTACACTTCTATCATGGACAATCTTACTTGCCCAAACATTGTAACATCACTTCAGCCCTCTGATCATTTTGATTGCCCTTTTCTGCACCTTTTTAAGGTCCCTTTTAAGGTGTGGTGACCAGAACTGTGCACAGTATTCAGCTCTGGACAATCACAGTAATTACAAGGCTGTAACTTGTAAGTACCAGGGCAGGGCAGGAGCAGCATCAAGCAGGCCAAAGTCTTACCAGTACAATGAATATTTATATACCAACTTAACCCGCACAGAGCATATGCACGCTAGTACTTGTTTGCTCCCCTCACCCCCTGCCACAGCACCCCTCACCTCAGAGATCTCTCCAACCTCACCTGAGCTGCACTCCTGCTCCTCCAACTGGTTGCTTCCATACCCCTCACCCCTCTTGGTCACTCCTCCATCCCTTTACTCCATCCCCCTCACCCCTCTTGGTCGCAGTTACAAAGTTGCTGGTGCCTATTGGCCAAGCTGCAGCCCCCTATCTCCAGAGACCTCCCCACCCTCACCCAAGCCCTGCTCCTGCTCCTCCCCACAGGAGCAGGAGCAGCAGCAGTTGACTGGACCCTTCCTCACTGCCACCACCGCCATCGCTGCTTGTTCCCCTCAAGCCACTGACAGGCCCGGGCCTGTCTCTTGCCTGCCTGCCTCCCTCCATCAACGGCCCCGGTAGGCCCAAACAGCAGCAGTGGTCTCCTCAGGCCACTGACAGGTTTGGACCCATCCCTTCTTTCTTTCTTCCCCTCCCTTCTTTTTCTCTCTTTCTCTCTCCACCACTCGCTCTTCCCCTCTTTCTTCTCCTCCCTTCTTTATCTCTCTCTCTCTCCCTTCCTGAGTTAACAGATCTTTTTCATCTTTTTTCCACATCTAATTCACACAATGGCATCCTCCTTCTCCTGAAGTGGCTCTTTCCTCCCTCCCTTTCCTCCCTCCTTGATATGAAATATCAAGAACCAACATCTCTGGTTCTTAAGCAGGAAGGAGAGGTCTTGCAAAAACCTTTTACTTTTATTTTAAAACAAAATAAAAACAAAAGGCAGAGAATAGAACAAGCAATACCCACTGTAACCTCCTCAGTCAGGGTCCCCTGTTATTGTTGGAGTACATCTCCCATCACCCCAGCCTTCAGCCATTGTGGCTGGGGATGATGGTAGTCCAATAACATCTGGGGACCCAAGGTCGCAAACACTAACCTAAATAAACTAACCAAGAATAAACTAAAATCCATAATTTTGTAGTAATGTGTTAGGACAAACCAGCTTCCTCCCCTGTCCCACTTGACCTTGCTTCTGCCTTGACTACTGTACCTGCATGACTACTGTTTTGACCTTGCCTGCAAGTATTAAGGAAAGAGCTGTTTTCACCACACAGACAGAGCCTCTTTCTAACCCACCAGGATAAAAGAGGCTGAGAAGGAAGGGGGTGCTCCCCCTTAAGTCTACCCCATCACCACCACCCTGGTCCCCTTGGGCCTCTTACTATTTCCCTGCCTGCAAATGGGACTCCCACTTCCTCTCCTCCTCATTTTCCTAAGCCCAACTACTGGACTCTCTCTCCACCCAGCTCTCTCTCTTCCCCAGCACCATGGCTTCAGCAGGAGAGTAAAAAAGAAAAGAAAACAAACACATGGAGAAAAGGCAGCTGAAAAACCAAGTGTTTATACAGCCCACAATGGCTCTGGATGAAATAAAGTGAATTAATCCACCTATCCAGGATTTGCAACAAACCCTCTCATTTAGAAATGCTCCAGGTTTAGGATGCATTCCAGGCCACTGGAACAAAGAAGCAATAATTTATTTATTTGTATTTATTTTATTTATCAAATTTGTACACCACCCCAAACTTACGTCTCTGGGCAGTTAACAATAGCATAAAACCAGTTAAAAACATATACAAAAAACTTAAAACAATTTAAAAATTTTAAAATAAACCAGAGATTAAAAAACCCCAAAATTTAAGAAGCTGAAAAAGCTTGGGCGAAAAGATGGGTTTTCAGGTGTTTTTTGAAAATTGCCAGAGATGGGGAGGATCGTATCTCAGCAGGGAGCGCATTCCACAATCTCGGGGCAGCGACCGAGAAGGCCTGTGACTTCCTAATCTCTCTCTCTCTCTCTCTCTCTCTCTCTGGCGTACCCATTGCTAATCCCATGCGTGGCAGCTCTCGCAAGATTTTGTGAGCAAGGGGACGGGGAGAGGAAGGCGTGCGGTCAGAGAGAGAAAGCAGTGGCCAGGCAGGTCAGCCACCAGGTGGTGAGAGGAGGCGGTGGCCTGACCGGCCGTTCCGAACTGGAGCTGAAGGGAGGTGGGGAGAATGGCTGAAGGGATAGGAGGGAGACAGGGAGAACTAGGGGCACAGATGCTCTGTGCCAGATCAGCTAGTTTTTTTATTAATTGTGATTGTGAACTACTCAGAGACATTTTTGTATAGGACGGTATAGAAATGTACTAAATAAAATAAAATAAAATAAATTTTAAAAATCTATTAATTACTTGATTCTGTGACTACAAACTCGGACATCTGGAATGTATCGATTCTGAAAAAGCTGACATAGAAAAATAACTTCTGTTTTTCTTTGTGAAGGCTGAAAAGTACGAGAATAAAAGACTTTTCAGCCTTCAGAAAGAAAAACAAAAGATCTTTACAAGAAGCATCCTGTAACAGTTGAGGTTGCTTCTGTCACATCTCATTCTTCGCCTTTGTCCCCAGGCCCTTTCACAAGTCAACACCAACCAGTATCCCTGAGCGCCACTTGACAAGCTACTTGTGAAGCTCAGCCAAGTTGCAAATGTGGTTTCCAGTGCAGCTCTTGCAAAGACCCACGTACAGTGGGTATTGGAAAGAATCACCCCCTTTGATAGACCTTAAATTCTGGTTCCCTTACATTCTGAAATGAAAACACAAAGAAAATTCCCTTCACCAGCTGTACTTATCCAATGCAACCTATAACATCCAACTGAAAAACATCACAATTACAGTCCAGAAAAAGTGTCAGAAACAAAAAACAAGAATTACTGTGATTGAAAAAGGATCACCCCCCCAATGTCAATATTTTGTTGAACCACCTTTTGCTTTAATAACAGCCTTGAGTCTGTTGGGATACTTCTCTATCAACCTTGCACATCTAGACGGAACAATATTTGCCCACTCCTCCATACAGAACTGTTCAAGTTTGGTCACATTGGATGGTAGGTGTTGGTGGACTGCTATCCTCCCTGGATCCGGTCGGCCCTCCAAACTGGATGGAAGAGCAAGGAGGAAACTGGTAAGAGAGGTTACCAAGAGGCCAATGGCCACTCTGAAGGAGTTAAAGGACTTCATGGCAAAGAGTGGTTGTTCTGTGCATGTGACAACAATTTCATGAGCACTCCACAGATGTGGCTTGTTCGGGAGGGTCGCAAGGAGAAAGCCACTTCTCAAGAAAGGCCACATTAAAGCTTGTTTGAGCTTTGCCAGAAGGCACCTTGAAGATTCTGATGCCAAATGGAAAAAGGTCTTATGCTCAGATGAGACAAAGATTGAACTATTTGGCCTCAACACCAAACAGTACACCTGGCATAAATCCAACGCAGCTCACCATCCACAACACACCATACCTACAGTGAAGCATGGAGGTGGCAGCATCCTGTTGTGCGGGTGTTTCTCTGCCTCAGGGACTGGGGCTCTCGTTAGGGTAGAAGGAAAAATGGATGGGCCAAAATACTGTCAGATTCTGGAAGAAAACCTGCTACCCTCTGCCAGACAGTTGAGGATGGGCAGAAGATTCACCTTTCAACATGACAACAATCCGAAGCACACAGCAAAATTGACCACACAGTGGCTGAAGGAGAAAAAAGTGAACGTCCTCATGTGGCCCAGTCAGAGCCCAGACCTAAATCCCATTGAAAATCTGTGGAGAGATTTGAAGATAGCAGTCCACCAACACCTACCATCCAATGTGACCGAACTTGAACAGTTCTGTATGGAGGAGTGGGCAAATATTGCTCCGTCTAGATGTGCAAGGTTGATAGAGAAGTATCCCAACAGACTCAAGGCTGTTATTAAAGCAAAAGGTGGTTCAACAAAATATTGACATTGGGGGAGTGATCCTTTTTCAATCTCAGTAATTCTTGTTTTTTATTTCTGACACTTTTTCTGGACTGTAATTGTGATGTTTTTCAGTTGGATGTTATAGGTTGCATTGGATAAGAACAGCTGGTGAAGGGAATTTTCTTTGCGTTTTCATTTCAGGATGTAAGGGAACCAGAATTTAAGGTCTATCAAAGGGGTTGATTCTTTCCAGTACCCACTGTATATACTTTTCAGGATCCATACAAATGAGAAATCAGGAAAACAGCAAGTTGAAAAAAAGTAGATGCCATTCTGCGTATGTGGCCTTGCTTATGTGGAGGACCTTTTCTTTCAAGATGTTGAGAGCAATGCTTGAATTGGTGTGGAGGGTGGGGGGAGGTAGGGAACCCTTTTATTTTATTTTATTTTTAATTTATTTCCATTTATGTATTTTATATATTTTTATTTATTTAATGTCTGTTTATCCTGCCATTTAAAATATTTTTTCACAAGGCAGCTTGCAAATAAAAGCATGAATAATACAATAAAAAGTTTAAACATGGTCAACATACAATAAAAGCACAACTACAACCACAACAATAAGAGCCAATGCAGGACAAAATCAGCTAATAAATTAATAAACACTTAGAATAAATGTGTCTTCAGATTCTTTTTCAAAACAGACAAGGAGGCATTTATTATTATTATTATTATTATTATTATTATTATTATTAAGGAGCTTCCAAACTAGTTAGTCATAACTAAGCACCACTGAAATCAATTAGTAATGATAACAAAACATAATTAAAAATACAAGCTACCTGTAGCCAAAAATTGGTGGGACCATACAACTGAAAAAGTGGTAGAAAATGAAGATGCAAAAATTTTATGGGACTTCCGACTACAAACAGACATACATCTGCCACACAATACACCAGACATAACTGTAGTCGAGAAGAAAGAAAAACAAGTCACAATAATCGACATAGCAATACCAGAGGATAGCAGAATAGAAGAAAAAGAAATAGAAAAAATCACCAAATACAAAGATCTACAAATTGAAATTGAAAGGCTGTGGCAGAAGAAGACCAAAATAATCCCAGTGGTAATTGGCGCCCTGGGTGCAGTTCCAAAAGACCTTGAAGAGCACCTCAACACCATAGGGGCCACAGAAATCACCATCAGCCAATTACAAAAAGCAGCTTTACTGGGAACAGCCTATATTCTGCGACGATATCTAAAACAACAGCAACAACATTGATAATAAAATTCAGCCATCCCAGGTCCTTGGGAAGGACTCGGTGTCTGGATAAAACAAATCAGTCAATAACACTTGTCTGACTGTGTAAACATAATAATAATAAAATAATTAAGGAGCTTCCAAACTAGTTAGTCATAACTAAGCACCACTGAAATCAATGAGACCAGTTAGTAATGATTAACTTGTCCCATTGATTTAAATGGGACTTTGTCCTGACCAACTTTGTCTGCATTTGCCCATTAGCATTATTATTATTACTATTACTAATATTTTATACTGCTTTTCAACATGGGAAAAGTTCTCAAAGAGATCTACATGGCAAAAAGAAAGAGAAGGTGATCCTCTAAAAAGGAACACATGGTAGACGCGAGTGACCGAGAGTGGAAATGATGCTGGGATGAATAGGGACAATTACTCTTCCTCTGCAGGGGCATAACAAAGGGAGAGGGAGCCTGTGTTCACATACGGGTGGCTTCCCCACTCACAGCAATGTTCCCTGTGCGGCACATGCACTCACGTGCAAGCACACCCCCATTCACCAGGCTCTGCCCATTCTCCTTCCATCAGCTGGGCTCCCAATAGAAGACAGCACATACACAGCCCATCAGGAGCACATGAGCACTCTCCTTCAATTGGTTGGAAACCTAGCCAATGGAAGGGGGATGAGTGGGGGGCAAGTGGCTGAAGGATGCAGCTAGTGGCACGTGCCCCCACTCACCCGGCTCTGCCTATCCTCCTTCCATCAGCTGGGCTCCTGGCTGATGGAAGGAGGGCATGCATGCAGCCCATTGGAAGCATGTGCACATCCTCCTTCCCTTGACCAGAAGCCCGGCTGATGGAAGGAGGATGTGCAGAGCTGGGTGAGCCATCGAAAGTGGTGGATGGTGGTGGCAGCTACAGGTAGCCAGAGGTCTGGAGCCCTGGCCAGGGGAAGTGGGGAGCTCAGCGGATCCCCCTGAAGATTTGGTGGCTCCCAGACTCAGAACCCATTGTGTCCTGAGTCTGGAAGCTTCAAGGGAGCTTAGAGGGCAGAGGGAGCCCTCTGACTAAGCTGCTGTTCAGCACACAGCCACTGCCAGCGCCTCCAACATTACTGCTTCCCTCAGGCATGATCACAAAAGGGGAGCACAAACAGCTCCCAAACTAGGGTAGAACACTTGTCGTGTCCAAATTGTGATTGTCTGAACTGCCTTCATGTCACTGGTTCTCAACAGCCAAATATAATTTAATAATGGGCCAGAGAGCAGAGCCTCTGACGTAGACCTTAAAGCTTGGTTAGACTTGCACAGGCAGTGGCAGTCCTCCGGCTAACTTTAATGAAATCCTCAAGCTCCACCACTGATGTTTCCCAACTTTAGTCACATCACTCACTCTTCCCCAGTAGCGAAGGGGGCTGGGCCTGCTCAAGTACCAGCAGAGAGGCCAGGAGGCCAAATGCTCATTCCTTCCCTTCTTCTCTTCTCAGCTTCAGTGGTCAAAGTTGATTAGACACAAAGTCTAAGGCCTGGTACAATTGCTTCCACTGCCTCCCCTCCCAAAGGGACCTGCCTATGTACAGGTCCCATGTGGCTATGCTAATACTATGGCCATAATCTAGAAAGCATGTTTCATTTTTGTTCTGGAGTGCCATGCCTAATGAAAAAAGCATGAAACGTGCTATTTGGGAACTTGCAAGAACATCCTCTCCACCCCTTAAAATGAATTCTACACTGGTGTTTAAACTGCTGGCTGTGATCCAAATGTACATCAAGGAAAGGAAAGCTACAGTTTATCTTGATCTTTTCTTTCTATCTCAATAGCATCCCCCCTCCCCCACCCATTTGTATTGCCATCTGCAAAACACACCAACTGACTTGCTGGATTTTGCAGCTATATTCTCCTCTATCTATAATTGGTTTTCCCTTCTTTGATCACACTTAACTGTAACCACAACTGTGCTCAGGGCATGAGAAATGTCATTTCAGCAACATTTGCACAAAGCTGAAGTGATAAATCTCAAAGATATGGTGATCAGCAAAGTTTCCATATGTCAGATGTGGGCGTAGAGAAAGTTTCTCACTTATATGTAGTCCCCCTCCTCCATGTGGCTTTGCCTTTGCCATGGATGCAGCTGTTGTCTATGCAGACATAAAATTGCTGGAAGGTTCTTCATCCAGAAGAAATTTGGATGCAGTGCAGCAATCAGGTGAGTTAGTTTATTTCTGGGCAATCTCTCATAATGTGAGTATATGGGAGGACTGACTGAGGGGGGAGGGGTGCTCAGTTGACATATGCTGCCTATTTCAGCTCCACTGAGATCAAGAGATAAAAAAGCAATGAGAGTCAATGCAAAGTCCACTTAATTATTGTTGTTCTTACTGGGCAATATCCACACTAGTTAATCATGTCTAAGCACCATTGAAATCAGTGAGACAAATAAGTCATGACTAACTTAAGTCCCATTAATTTCCATGGGACTTAGTAATGACTAACTTAGTCTGGATGTTGCCATCCATTTTTAGCCCGCTTTTCTCCTCAGCAGAAGGACTAAAGAGAATCATAATTAAAAAAATTAAAATGGGCAATAAAAATACAATCAAGCGCCTTACATATCTTACTGTGTTTTGGAAATAAGATCTACTGGATACGTTTTCTGTGGGAAGTTTGCAAGGTAACAAGAACACATGCATTTCTCCACCTTTTTCTTTTAGTGTTATACCAGAAGTGTGGTAAGAGGGCTTACTGTTTCAGAAGAGAAGAGTGATGGGAAGCCAAATCTGGCTTTACTAAATGTTAATTTAATAATTCAAACTGATGAGAGGGGTTTTTTTATTTTTATGTATGTATTTTTTTTAAAAAAAATAATTAGATCTGTTTTTATATTTTAGGATATTTTAATTGTGTAATTTTTATAGTCTTGTTTTAACTTTTTCTATGTGAACTGCCTTGTGATTATTTTAATGAAAGGCAATATATAAATTTAACAATAAAAAATAAAATAAATAAATGAGAGTGAAGATACTTTCAGTTCTCATTCATTTCTCATTCTAAAACACATGGAAATTACAAGTTAAAATGTCCATCTCCAACTTCCGTGCTATATAAGCTGTAAAAATTACTTTGTATGGTTTTGTATATTAAACTGATTTTAGAAATGAGGCTCCATGTACCCACACTTTGCTTGATCTTTCAGCCGGACATTGGGCTACAGAGTGCTACATCCAGACAAAAATTCAACAAATGCAGCTTCCCCAGTCACTTGCTAAAGATGCCCCTGATGAATTCTACATGATGCATCTCTATAAGGCATAATGCTTCCCCAAAAGGCCACCTATATAGTAAATGTCTAGAAATAAATTAACAGTTCCTGATGCTTTGTCATGCACCCAAATACAGATATATTCAAACGTGTTCATAATTGTACATATGTTCCTGTGAACTTCCTGCTGAGGGAAAATAGATGTGAACAGAACCACAAAAAGTTCTCTGTCTTCCTCTGTTTTTTTCTGTAACAATTTAAGGTTCTGAGTATTACCTAAAAAAATCTTCCATAGCCTGGACCAAAGTATCTTTGGCAATGTTTTCACCTATACAAATTCACCCCCATTCCTTAAAATTCATGGGGGAAGCTTGACTCTGAGTCCTGTCCAGTCAGCTTAGGATGTTAGGCTGATCAGGATGGAGGCTATAGCTTAGCTTTGGCACCTACCCTCTGAGACTCTATTCCAGAAGGAATCCCCCTCAGTCCGTCTCTGCCTGCCATTAGAAGGCATCTGAAAATGTTTATCTTTAGGCCAGCATGAGAGCTGAGAGCTGGGTTGTACTCCTCTGCTGAATAGTTCTGCTGAACTTCTTTTTGATGCTGTGTTTGTATTGAAGTTGATTTTGTGTATTTTGTTGAATATAGTCTCAGGAAAGGCAGCTTCCTTACTCTTACCTGATGCTAATTGCATTCTAGAAGTCCCATGAGGAAGTTGGATTGTTCCAGCCTTTAGATTAGTATCTGGAAAGTAAAGTGAAGGCCCTAAATACAGAAGTACTTTTATTCATTTTCACATGTATTTCTCCACATTCTTCTGTCGAACCAGGCAGCATGGGGTTCCCAAACAATCTCCCATCCAGGTACTAACCAGACCCAGGCCTACTTAGCTAAAATAAATTCTTGATGTGACATGTGCCCTCAGGACATCATGGCTACTCCTTCTGGGAAACACCCAGTGCTGCCCAGGAGGTTGCATGGGAACCATCAATGTCTCCTATGCAAGACCTCCCAGAGATTACTGGGACCTTTGAACAAGCAAAACCATGTGCCTTTTCTGACACTTTTATGTAGACTAGGAAAGCATCAAAGGACTGTTCAGCCCAACTTCTGGTGGCAACATCTATCCATGCAGATCCATGCAGCAAAACATGCTGTGAACCGTTCTGCATTTACTGGTCAAATTATTTTAAATCTTCCCCCAGTGGGGAATTTGATCTCTACCCCTTTATTTGGTGAAGAGGAAGTATCCACAGTGTTCCATAGATCAGTGGTGGGCAATATTTATGGCAAGTATTTTCAAGCCGTTTACATACAAGAAATACAAGATAGTGTCCTATGCAGCTTCTACCCTTTGCCTCGTGGTTTTGCTTCATTTTCTTGAGTTAGTGAGAAGGCAGCTATGCAGGATGAGTGAGGCAAGCAGGAATATAGGTCTGAATCTACCACAGAAAGGCGCAGGAACCTCCTACTCCCCACGTAGCTCTCATTGCTCTCTATAACACGGTACATGTGGTGCAGAACAATCACTTCTGACTTTGATTATCTCTCCCACACAGTTGTTCCATAGCAAGGCTCCCAATCTGGCTGGGGCCTTATAAATCTGAGTACCTATCAGAAAGTTTAACCCAGGCCTGTCTTTCTTGAAACATCATACCCAGTCTTTTCATCTGTGTTTTTGCAGATCACCAACCATGCCCACGCTGGCACTGGATTGCACTGTGGGTTGGATGGGCTGGAAACATCGTCTTGGTGGTGGCAGTGATCGTGATGGGAGTTTGGGGTGAGTGTCTTAATGGGAGATATGTGCATGAGACTGTAAATAAATCACATATTCCATCAAGGGGAGAGGAGAACCATTAATGAATATTTATTTATTTATTATTTCTCTGTGTAAACCTCCCTGAGCCATTTTTGGAAGGGCGGTATAGAAATTGAATGAACGAATGAATGAATGAGAATGAATGAGAACCCAGAAATGAAAAGGACTTTTTATGGAACCAGTTAGGAGTCAAGCCATGTATTATAGAAAGTTGTTTGTAAATTTCCCTCAGTTTTTCATTAAATGGAAGCTAACTGCAGGAGGCTGCAATTTTTACATAAAAACCTAAAAACAGCCCTGCTGGATCAGGCCCAAAGCCCATCTTTTGTGTGTGTGTGTGTGTTTGCATTTTAAAATTTTATTGGCTTTTACAATAGCTTTACAATCCAGCTACATTCATTTATTTGATTAAATAAATATTGACTTCCCGCTTACCTATCTGCGCGGTTCACGTTAACTATACATATAAAGCATTGCTATAATAATTCAAAACATGCATACCCCACACTACTACTCGATTTTACCCAACCCATACTGCTGTTATTACTGTTTCAAACCCTGCTGAAAAATCCATATTAGAAAAATAGTTCTTTAAGTAAAGTGAAAATGGTTCCCAATCTTCTTTGAGACATTCCAAATTTTCATCCCTTATAAGTGCTGTAAGTTTTGCCATCTCAGCATATTCCAAAATGTTTATCAACCAGTCTTCTTTTGAGGGCATTTTATTGTCTTTCCATTTCTACGCATATACTATTCTAGCCACCGTGGTTGCATACATTAAAAATGTTAAATTTCTTCTGGAGAACGCTCCTTGAGTTATTCCCAGCAGGAAGGATTCTGGCCTCTTAGGAAATGTCATCATTTAAAAATTTTAGGCCCATCTAGTCCAGCATCCTGTTTCACACAGTGGCCCACCAGATGCCGCTGGGAAGCCCACAAGCAGGAGTTGAGGGCATGCCCTCTCTCTTACTGTTACTCCCCTGCAACTGCTATTGAGAGGCATTGTGCCTCTGAGGCTGGAGGTGGCCTATAGCCCTCAGACTAGTAGCTGTTGATAGACCTCTCCTCCATGAATCCAAAGCCCACTTATCCAAAGCCCACTTATCCAAAGCCCACTTAAAGCCATCCAGGTTGTTGGCTGTCACCACATCTTGTGTCAGAGAATTCCACAAGTTGATTATGCATTGTGTGAAAAGGTACTTCCATTTCTTGGCCCTAAACTTCTTGGCAATCAATTTCATGGGATGACCCCTGGATCTAGTGTTCTGTGAGAGTGAGAAAAAATTCTATCAACTTTCTCTACACCATGCATGATTTTATAGACCTCTATCATGTCTCCCCACAGTCATCTTTTTTCTCAACCAAAAAGCCCCAGCCTTGTCTCATAAGAAAGGTGCTCTAAGCCCCTGATCATCTTGGTTGCCCTCTTCTGCACCTTTTCCAGTTCTACAATGTCCTTCTTTAGGTATGGTGACCAGAATTGTACGCAGTGCTCCAAGTGTGGCTGCACCATATAGTTTTATATAAGGGCATTATAATATTAGCAGTTTTATTTTCAAGCCCCTTCCTAATGATCCCTAGCATGGAATTGGCCTTTTTCACAGCTGTCACACATTGAGTTGATGCTTTCAACGAGCTGTCCACCACGACCCCAAGATCCCTCTCCTGGTCAGTCACGGACAGCTCAGATCCCATCAGTGTATATGTGAAGCTGGGGTTTTTTGCTCCAATATGCATCACTTTACTGTTAACACTGAACCACATTTGCCATCTTGTTGCCCATTCCCCCAGTTTTGAGAGCTCCTTTTGGAGCTCCTCACAATATGCTTTGGATTTTATTACCCTAAATAGTTTGGTGTCATCTGCAAATTTGGCCACCTCACTGCTTACCCCAACTTCTAGATCAGTGATTCTCAAACTTGGGTCCTCAGGTGTTATTGGACTTCAACTCCCATAATCCCCAACCAAAGGCCACTGAGGCTGGGGATTATGGGAGTTGAAGTCCAATAACACCTGAGGACCCAAGTTTGAGAATCCCTGTTCTAGATCATTTATTATCTGTGGGAAGAGGTGCTCTTACCCCCAGTCCGTGGCCTACAAGGTCCGTGGCTCTAAAGGCCCGGGGGGGGGGCTCCTGCTGCCACTCCACTCTGCTGGTGCTATGCAGTACTGAACCACGGAGTGGAAAACTTCAATAATTCTGGGCACGCCTTGTGCACGGCTGAGGTGTGGGGTGTATGGTGGTGAGCCGAGCAGGCCTCCCTCATCCCCATGGTGGTGGCATTGGCGGGCAGAGCAGGAGCAACCGCTGGGCCCGACCGTTCAGCGCAGCAGCCCTTGAGAACTGAGAGGAAGCTCCACCGGGTCACGAACGGTCAAGCCCAGCGCCCGCCCCCGCTTTGCCCACCGATGCCACCACAGGAGTGGGGGAGACCTGCTCAGCTCACCCACACACCCCAGCTGCACACACGGCACAGCTGGAATTCTTGAAGTTTCTGGTGCCATGGTTCAGCCCCGCGGGGCAGCGGCAGCATCGGATGGTGGAAGGACCCCCCATCCTTTCAGCGCCACAGTAATATGCAGGTTTGACTTTTTTTTAAAAAAGTTGACTTTTTAATTCTTACTCGCTGGGGGTACAGGCCCTGAAGCCCTTCAGGTTCGGGCACCAAAATTACCTAGGTGCGCCCCTGTCTGTGGGGTAGGAGGGGCAGCTCAACCTTTTTTCCTAACACAAGGGTTAGTCTTTTCTGTACATTTTCTACAGAACATAGGTGGGAGTGCCAGCCCCACAACCAGAGAACAAAATTATTTGGGCCAGTTTTGAAGACAGCTTACTGACCCACACAATGAGAAAGGGGATGTGTCGTGAATGTGCTCATTGTGACTTCTTCTGTGGATGTCTTGTTCTCCTGGCACTTTGCTTTATTGCATGGGAAGGAGCCAATTATCAGAATGGCTGTTCTACACACAAATACTTGTTTAAACAAGTATTTGAGTATGTGCAGACCTGCTGTTTGGATGAACAGCCCCTGCATGTGATAAAGGGACATGCCAGGAGGACATTTGGATGTCCACAGAAGAGTCGTGATGGGCATGCTGTCAGCACATATAGGAGAGTTTGTCTCCTGTTTTGTTAAATAATTCCTTTTAGCCTTGCTGCCCAAGGCTTAGCTGTCAGGTCCTTGTCCAGTTATTGCCCACAGTTCAAAAGATGAAAGACAAACTCAAGAAATAAGGTTTAAACTTTAAACTTTAGAAGTTTATTTAGTAGCTCACCACTCCAAGATCTGCCAATCAGAATTTAAGGAACAACAACAAGGCTGAAATAGTACATGAGCCGGCAGGGGGTAAAATGCTCATTGTGATTTTTAATCAATCTACTCC
Source organism: Hemicordylus capensis (assembly GCF_027244095.1). Classification (NCBI taxonomy): domain Eukaryota; kingdom Metazoa; phylum Chordata; class Lepidosauria; order Squamata; family Cordylidae; genus Hemicordylus; species Hemicordylus capensis. The sequence continues at coordinate 259,229,705 of NC_069658.1, read as the reverse complement.
CCTAGACATGAAAAATAGGTGATATCACTGCAGTACTTCCAGCTTTCAGTGTGTTGTCACGCTTTTATTTATTTATTTTAGTTTTGCAGTGGCCAAATTTGAAAAGATGTTTTAAAAGTTCTAAAATTTTCTATTTTTAATACATACGATATAATAAATACAAGAATTATTTATATTCTGCTTTTCAACAAAAAAATTCCAAAACAGTTTACATAGACATAAATAAATAAATAATATGGCTCCCTGTCCCCAAATGGTTCACAATCTTAAAAAAAAAAAAGAAACAGCCGCTGGATGGATGCTGTGCTGGAGATGGATAGGACCAGTTGCTCTTCCCTTGATAAATAAAAAGAACCACCACTCTTAAAAGGTGCCTCTTTGGTCAGTTAGCAGGGCCACATACATGACTATAAATTTTTATTGATGTTGTCAGAGAACATTTGGAAATGAACATTAGTAGGAATGTTCTCCAAAGATTACTCCATGGAGATTGTACAACAATTTGTTCATTGTCATCCTAACCCTTACCTTAACCCTATCTTTGCTCTGTGAAAAAGTGATTGCAATTTTATCCTAATCATTTGGGAGTAGGGATAAACAAGGGGTGATAACACACACAAAGCTGTAAGTGCAATAATGCTATCACCTATTTTCCACTTCTAAAGTGGGTAGACATTGCAAAAAATCACTGTGGGCATTCATCCCATGAGACAGTACTGATAGCCAAAATTTGTCTTCTGACTTATGTAATTATTTAACAAAATGGGAGACAAATTCCTAAAGCCTCCACTTTCTCATCAAATGGACCAATAAGTTATCATCCAAATAGGGCCATAGATTGTAGATATATGCCAAAACCAAACAGGGTATTTTGTTTGTTAATTTATCAGTATATGCAATCATGGTTTTAAATTGTTCCAAGTTTTTTATTTTTGCCTTAATTTGTTTTCTGTTGTTGTTAACTGCCCAGAGATGGAAGTTTGTAGACCACCCCAAACCTCCATCTCTGGGCAGTTTACAAAAAATAAAACAAATTAAGACAAAAATAAAAAAACCTTGATACACTTTAAACCCACAATCACGTTAAAAAGCTTGGGTGAAAAAAATAAGTATTTAAGGACTCTTTAAAAGTTGTCAGAGTTGGGGAGGCTCTTATTTCTTCAGGGAGCACATTCTGGAGTCTCTGGGCAGCAACAGAGAAAGCCTGCTTATAATCCTGATTGTTGAAACCAGAGGTAGTCTAGTTCAAAGAAATGGGCTTTAGTTTTCTTATAGCTTATGCTTAAGATATTTTATGACAGGAAATGTTATAAATTATTATGCTAATAATGGAAACTGTAGCAATCTATGTGTCCACCACCTGGGAATGAAATAAGGGGATCATGCTGTCAGTGCTGGATAGCTTTCTCTCACTGACCAAAACTGAAAAGTCGTAATTTTTAAATTCAGGCCTCTCTTTTTTATTCATCATTTTTGAAAATATTGAAAAGAGAAAGCATGAGTATGGATTTATTTGTTTTTGCTACCTGCAGCAATACAGTTAGCCAACAGTCTAGTACTAGAACATTTAACTATCAACTTGTTATTTGACCATAGCAGTCTTATCAAAATGAAGAAATAGCAGTCGGTGTTACAATTTATCCCCAAACTTGAATCTAATTATGGATTCAGAGGCAACTTTAAAGATAATGGAATATGTGAGCAGCTTTATTTAAAAAGTTAAATATTAATTAAATGAGCAAACCCAAAATATTTATGTATTTATTTATTCAATTTCTATACCGCCCTTCCAAAAATGGCTCAGGGGGGTTTACATTAAAACAAAACAATTAAAATCAATTAACAGTTAAAAACAGAGACTATAACACACCATAAAACAATTAATGAGGGAAATTGACCTTCTCTATTGTGGCATCAAATACTTGGAACTCCCTACCTCAGAAGTATACCCCTATAGCTTTTCTCTCACATCCTGAAGACATCTTTTTAAAAATTCAGTAAACCTTTTACCCATCGACTGTGTTTTCTTTCTCCCCCAGAAATATGGCTTTTTATTTGGTTGTTGATTGTTATTTTAAGCTGTCCCTTTGGGTTTTTTTCCTTCCCAGTTTATGTTGTGCCTTTGTAGGGAGCAGCACTGGAAGACCTCTCCCTGGCAGTTGACACTATTTAGGTTCTCCACCCACCCATGGAAACCCTCTCCAAATAATAATGTCTCTTGTTTGTCCCTCCTTGAACTCTCAAAGTTTGTCAAAATGGCTTCTAAAAACCATTCAGATCCTAACATGGTCAAAACTGAGTCTCAAAATATGGCAGGAGTTCATGCCATGAAGAATTTCTTAGGCCCCCTAGAGGCTTTACCGCTGCGTGGCGGGGGAGGGTGGATTAGGGTTGCCAGGTCCAGGTGGTGAAAATAGTCCAAATCTGTCACCAAAAGAGTGAAAATAGTTGGTGCTGTTCAGTGTTCCCTGTAACAGGGATTTCCAGATGTTCTTGACTACGGCTCCCAGAATAGCCAGCTGCAATGGCCGTTGGCCATGGATTCTGGGAACTGTAGTCAACAACATATGGGAATGCCTGTTACAGGGAACACTGGTGCTGTTCACCAAAAAAAAAAATCTCTAAAAAGTCTCCACTTTGCATTCAAAAATTGCATAAGATCTACATATGCTAACTGGTATAATATATGCATGCTTTGCTAAAAACAGGATGATTTGAGAATAAATGCAACTCACACACCCCTTTTCCACACAGTTCAAATACCGGCCTTCCTCTGACTGGATCTCAGAATACTATAGAACAAATGGTGCATTTTCTTTTCATTTTCAAGGGGGAGGGAAACCACCACAGAACCCTTTTCACACCCTTTTCAGAACAACAGGCCCTGCTGGGAGTGAACCAGCATGGCTTCCACAAAGATAAATCTTGCCTGACCAACCTTTTGGAGTTCTTTGAGAGTGTCAACAAGTATGTGGATAAAGGTGATCCAGTTGACATAGTCTACCTGGACTTCCAAAAAGCTTTTGACAAAGTTCCTCATCAAAGACTCCTGAGGAAACTTAGCAGTCATGGGGTAAGGGGACAAGTCCATGTGTGGATTGCTAACTGGCTGAAAGACAGGAAACAGAGGGTAGGTATAAATGGAGAGTTTTCACAATAAAGGAAAGTAAGAAGTGGGGTCCCCAAGGGATCTGTACTGGGACCAGTGCTTTTTAAATTATTCATAAATTATCTAGAAGAAGGGGTAAGCAGCAAGGTGGCCCAATTTGCAGATGATACCAAACTCTTCCGGGTGGTGAAATCCAAAACGGATTGTGAGCAGCTCCAAAAGGATCTCTCCAAACTGGGGGAGTGGGCGACAAAGTGGCAAATGTGGTTTAGTGTTAGCAAGTGTAAGGTGATGAACATTGGGATGAAAAACCCCAACTTCAAGTATATGCTGATGGGATCTGAGCTGTTGGTGACTGACCAGGAGAGGGATCTTGGGGTCGTGGTGGCCAGCTCATTGAAAGTGTCGACTCAATGTGCGGCAGCTGTGAAAAAGGCCAATTCCATGCTAGGGATCATTAGGAAGGGGATTGAAAATAAAATGGCGAATATTCTAATGCCCTTATACAAAACTATGGTGTGACCACACTTACACAGCTTGCTGGCTGTGCACTGGAGCTGTAGAGCAGCAGAGACACAGGACACAGTCAGAGGTCTCTCCTTGGGGCCACTTACAGTGAGTCGCTGAAAAAACGAGGAGGCAGGCTACTGCAAAAAACACTTGGCTGGGGAATTGGAATGGGAATTGCCAGTACAGCATCAGTATTTTTTAATTTAACATATTTTCATACCACCAAAAGCATACGTCTCTGGATAGTTTACAACAAAGTAAAGACAGAAAAAGTAAAACATTAGTTTAAACAAAAGAACAAAAAAAGTTAAAATGTTACAACGATTAAAAAAAATTCAAAACAGTATTAAAACCATTAAAACAATATTTAATTAAAAGCCTGGATGAACAGGTGCATCTTTAAAGACTTTTTAAAAGCTGTCAGAGATGGGGAGGCTCTTATTTCACTAGGGAGCACATCCCAAAGCCTCAGGGCAGCAATGGAGAAGGCCCATCCCCGAGTAGCCACTAGACATGCCGGTGGCAGCTGCAGATAGACCTCTCCTAATTAGCTCAGTGGGCAGTGGAGTTCATGATGAAGAAGATGTTCTCTTAAATACCCAGGGCCTAAGCTGTTTAGAGCTTTATAGGTTATAACCAGCTCCTTTTATTCTGCCCAGAAACTTATCGGCAGCCAATGTTGCTCTTTTAATACGGGAGCTATATGGTCTCTCTGAAATGACCCAGAAACTAACCTGGCTGCCACATGTTGTATCCAAGATGCACAAGAGATAGAGTCTACAAAGTCCTTTATTGTAAACAGTCTCTTAAGATAATACAGCCATCAGAAGCTGAGCAAGCAGTCAGTCAAGTCAAAGCAAGGCTGCTCTCTCATTGCTCTCTGCTCTCTTTTATACATTAGATACACTGATCCCTTTCAGCTGGTTCTCATACTCAACCCCTTAAAGAAACAGCAATTTAAAATCACATCACCACACTGCATTCTGGACCAGCTGTAGTTTCCGGACTACATACAAGGGCAGCCCCACATAGAGCGCATTGCAGTAATCCAGTCTGGAGGTTACCAGCAGATGTACCACTGTCCTTAGGTTATTTATCTCAAGAAACGGATGCAGCTGGCATATCAACCGTAGCTGATAGAAGGCACTTCTTGCCACCGCCTCAACCTGGGAGACCAGGGAGAGGCTTGGATCCAGAAGCACCCCCAGACTGCATACCTGTTCCTCCCGAGGAAGTGTAACCCCATCCAGAACAGTCAGATCAAACCCATCTCCCGGGTTTTGACCCTGCATAATGAGTACCTCCGTCTTATCTATACAAATGAGTTCCTCTTGCCATGACACAGCAAATGTTACACATGAGTAAACCCATTGTTTCCAGTGGGCCTACCCATGGGCAATAGCCACCGAGTAATTTGAGCCACTCAGCACTTGCAGCAGGATCGCTGGAACTCCCGAAACCCCCTCCAGCACAGAAATAGTTGCAGGGGGCTTAAAATAGTTGCAAATCTGGGGTAAAAGTCCACATCTGGGAACCCTAGGGGGCATGCTCAGGGTCTGCCAAGCAGCTGTATGAATTATTAAAGCTGTCCTTGCTGTCCCCTATATGGTGTGTGATGTTTCATGGTTTTCAATGTGTAACATACGAATTCTACTTCTGCATCTTTCTTATATGGGGCTGACCTGTTTTTTTCCTTCCAAGTTGTGAAAAAAAATCCACATAATTTTGATTCACATCGATACAACCTCACTGGATCTGAAGGGGGGAAAGCTCAAGAGGATTTCAGGTCTGTGCTCCGGGAACAAATGTGTGAGGCTGGATTAACAGGTAACTTCATCTGTCTCTAGCCCTCCTGGGTGCTTTCCAGATTAGACTCTACAATGGGGTCATGGCATATCTGCTAAGTGTGCTTCTGTACTTCCTGTGTTGTGACACTGCAATCCCTAGCCTGTCAGCAGGGTGCCATTCACATTTCAGACGCCTTGTTTCAGATTTAATTGCTGTGATATAGTGCCATAACGTTGTATGTGTGTTGCAAAAAGGTTGCTGTATTTTCCCGTAGTAGGGTTTTTTAATTCTGGAGATAATTGTGAATACAATCCTGCCAAGCCGAAGCATTTTACCGCAGTTGTAGCGGGTAATCTGGAAAGCACCCTGAACAAACTTATTCCTGTTTCCTTTGCTTATGTCCCTTAAGGATTTCTGCTGCCCTTTTGTGACATCTAGTGCCCAGATTCAGGATCTGCAAGCCTGAAAGCAGTTTTCAATTGAACTGTTGTTTTCTATTATTCCTACCAATCTCCCCCTTTGTCTGTTTAAATGCACAACCAAGACATTTTTATTCCAGCATGCTTTTAATTTAGATTTGTAATCAGTCACTTGAATTCTGTTTCATGGATGCAATCAGAGACCCTGCATCATAGGTCTTTTGCAGATCCCCTAATTGTGCAAACAGAGCCTACACATCTACAGTTTATTCACAGACTGGTTCAGAAGCTAGGCCAAATGCACATAGGGGTGATCCTAAGAGACAACCTAATCTTTATTGTGGCCAGAGGCCAGCAAGAAGGAACACAGTTAATAATAGTAGATGATACATCCAAATCAAAGGAGGATACATCAGAACTAAACAAAACTAATCATATTGGTTTCAGAGACCCCTGCAATCTAGAGGCTAAAAAGCAAATTTTAGCAACATTATAAGTGGCTTGATACCTTTGGTCTGCTAAAAGCAATGTTACATTAAAAAAACATCAGGGTGGCCCAGATATTCCGGTAAAAAGGGCAAAATCAAATTATGTCGTATATCGGAATAAAATCTACAGTATAAAGTGCATGTGTTATTGATTTAACTTCTTCCATGCCACAAGGACACAGACATACAGTAGGAATTTTACTATACCTGCTCTCAAGAAGTGTCGAGGGAAGAGTATTAAATCTTGCGCTTGAGAAAGCCCAATGATATTTTGGGTATGTCATAGTATAAAGGTAGGGTTCCAGAGCTCTTCCATCAATCTCAGTTAGAGTCCTGCAAAAGGTAGGAATGTGACTCAAATTAAATTGCTGTTCTAGATCTAAAAAAACTCTGTACAATAAATTTGTTGGCCTTCTCCCTGTTTAACGTACATAGATTATCCGGAAATAGGCCACACAGGTAAGTAGTTTATGGAAAATGCATTTCCACCAATTAGAAAGGAAATTATCACTCAGAGTAAGAGGGGCCAGCCCCAATGGCATTACTGTTCAACCCAAGCCAGTAATTAACTGGTGTTGTCCATAATCTGGTCTCTACTTTCACTGGCTGCAGCTGTTGCATGTCCCAACACAGCCAATCTTCACAATATTGAAACACAAGAGACACAGAGGCTATTCACATGGTGGGAGAAAATTGGGCTAGCCTTTTCTCCCATCGTGAGAACCACTGGGCTTGGCTTCAAGCCCGGTGGTTCTTCAGCGGGTCACCCGCTTAAGCAGCCTGGTGCTTAAACCGGTTTTGCAGAGTGAGTGCTCCGCAAACCCAGTTTTTCTAATCATGTGTTGCTGTGGCGCAGATCCACACCGTGGCAACTCACGAGTAGACCCCCAACCAGGAGTCTGAAAAGTCTCTCCAGCATGCCCTGCGCACTTGCTCTCCCAGCAAACCCTCTCCAGGCGGCTCCTACTGATTGTGGGAACCGCCTCATAATCTCATTCAGGCCTGCAGAATGCAATAGGAATCCACATTAAAATAATTGCTTTCTTTCTTAGAGAATAGAAGGTGCAACCTGTGCCCTGTGACGTGGCTGCTGCATCAGGATACATGTTACTGGTTTTCTGAATTAATTCAACCCTGGAAGAAGAGCAAGGATGACTGTATGGAGAAGAAATCTCGACTAGCAGTAATCTATAGTCAGGAACAGATGGTAAAAGCATCATTTTCTATCAAAATGATTTGCAGCAACATCACTCAGAAACTGCATGGAAGGCAGTTGGGCTAAAACTGTGACTGTTAACAGCAATAAGATTAATAGCAGTGGCCAACATGCCATGCGGTATACTGCAGGAGGTTTTGCAGGCATCTAAAACAACACCAGCACCATTGCAAAGCTGTGCTCTTGTGCTAATAAATAAAACTGTGCAATCATGCTTGTGCAACATTACAACCCCTGGAAATAATGACTGTAGCACTGCACAGATACAACTGTGTAGTTTTACATATTAGTGGAAGAGTGCTCCTGTGCAACAGTGCCTGCGTTGTTTTATACACCTGCACCAGTGTGGGTGGTACAGAAACACCCACAGTACACTTTGTGGCATGTCAGCCAACAGTAAGAGAGTACCTGAAATTTCTAGATACCATTGTGGGGGGAAAGTGAGAGAATAAAAGAGAGAGAATTGTCCTCAGGCTTTGATTGATTGATTGATTAAGTGCCATCAAGTCGGTGTCGTCTCTTAGCGACCACATAGATAAATTCTCTCCAGGATGATCTGTCTTCAACTTGGCCTTTAACGTCTCTCAGTTGTGCATTCATTGCTGTCGTAATCAAGTCCATCCACCATGCTGCTGGTTGTCCTCTTCTTCTCTTGCTTTCAACATTTCCCAGCATTATGGACTTCTCAAGGCAAGGGAGCTGGGTCTTCGCATAATGTGTCCAAAGTATGATAGTTTCAGCCTGATCATTTGTGCCTCGAGTGAAAATTCTGGATTGATTTTTTCTATGATCCATTTGTTTGTTTTCATGGCTGGCCATGGTATCCTCAAAAGTCTTCTCCAGCACCAAAATTCAAAAGCGTAAATACTTTTTCTATCCTGCTTCTTCAAAGTCCAGCTTCCGTATCCATAGAGTGTCATGGGGGAAAACATTGTCCAAACTATTCTAATCTTTGTAGGTATAGACACCTACAAAGGCTTACAACCTGAAAAAGCCATGGGACATTAGAAAGAAAGGAAAAAGATAGCTGTAAAATTATCATTATAAAAATAATTTTACATTGTGATTTGAAGAGCATTGATGTGTATCTAGGAAAGTACCATACTGATATCCATATGTTCCTCCATCTTCATGTCATACCTTGCTGATCTACATAAAAGGTAATAGTGGTGGAGGATGGTGATGATATATTCTGGGTGTACAGGAACCCCAATAAGTGTACACTCAAACAACCACGATTTCCCCTTGTTTCAAAAGCTTTATTTTACTTCCAAGGTATGCAGATCACTTACACTGGGAGGCTGGGCTTGCAAGAAGTTTATTGTTCAGAATGGAGATCAGAGTACCAGGAAATAAATTACTAAGGTTAAAAGTGTGGAAGGATGGTTGTTAGGTGAAAAGATATATGGCTCTTATCTAACTAAGGAAATGTGCTCCAGAGAGCATCTGCCATGACAGGGACAGAGAGAGACCAGTGGTGGTCCGGGTTCAGCACGCTGCTGTGGCCCTAGCCCCACCCCCTGCATCAGAAGCGTCTGATGTCAGATGCAGGGTTTGTGGTTAAGCCATGCCCCCTGCATCTGACATCAGACACAAGGGACATAGCTCAGCTCACAAACAGAGCTGTGCAGCCCTGTTTGCAAGCGAAATAACAGCCCTGCATCTGATGTCAGACACAGGGGCATGGCTGAGGTGCGTCCCACAGACCCTGAGGGGCAGCAGCTTGGGTTCTTCGAACCCGTTCACGTAATGGTGGCTCTGCCCCTACGCCCTGAAGCAGTAAGCCCAGGAATCCAAACTAAGAGTGAGCAGAACTCCTTTCACATGATTGGTTGGCTGAAGTACAAGGCACACATCCAATCAATCTATGATGACACGCGGATTGTTATTTTAGACTTGACTAGAAGATTTCTATATAGCAGCACTAATTCATAGGAATTTTGGGAATTGTACTTCTATGCATTGTGCAAAACCTCCCTGCAAAACATATGTGCACCTTGCTGCATAAGTGCAAACATCTTTGTGCTAGCACAACACTAGCTTCAGGCTTAGCACAACTAGCTAGCCCAACAGCTTTGAATAAGCACAGCATTAGTCAGGATGTTGACCACAATATTCACAGTGCTCCTGACTATATGCAGATGCTGGCAGAGTGAGAACTCCTGTGGTGGTTAAAGAGCAGATCTTGAGGCAATTCTCATGATCGCCAAAAAGCAGGCTAAGGGAGCCTGGCCCACTTTCTGGCTACCGTGAGAACCAAGGTAGCTCTAAAGCGAGTCACCCGCTTAAGTACCCCTCCCCTAAGCCCAGGAAAGTGGAGCAAGCACTTCCCTAACCCGGGCTTTACGCTCATGTGTTGCCGCGGCGCGCTCCGCACAGCGGCAACTCACAAGTAGACCTCCAACCGGGAGGCTTAAAAGCAGCCTCCCAGCTCGGAGGTTTCTCCAACATGCCCTGCGCGCTCACACGGGGCATGCTGGAGCTTCCAGAGGCCACACGGCCCCCGATCTCCCCCAACCCCTGCTGGCTCCGTAACAAAGCCGGCAGTCGTGTGGGCGACCACTTCGGCCGCCCGGAGCAGAATGGCTGGTCGTCTGCGGGGAGAGCTGGCTAAGCCCACTCTCCCTGCTAACTCTCTGGAGGTGGATTTTGTTGATCATGAGACCCGCCTCCTTGTGTCTTGGATGAATGCTAATGTTTAGAGTGGCCTAATTGTCATCTATGAAAATAGAAGACAGTGGTGTGGCATTTAATAATGCATCCTTCTCTCCTTTCTAGGAACATAAGAACATAGAAAGCTGCCATATACTGAGTCAGACCATTGGTCTATCTAGCTCAATATTGTCTTCACAGACTGGCAGCAGCTTCTCCAAGGTTGCAGGCAGGAATCTCTCTCAGCCCTCTCTTGGAGAAGCCTCGGAGGGATCTTGGAGCCTAAATGCTCTTCCCAGAGCAGCTCCATCCACCCCCTGAGGGGAATATCTTGCAGTGCTCACACATCAAGTCTCCCATTCATATGCAACGAGGGCGGACCCTGCTTAGCTAAGGGGACAAGGCATGCTTGCTACCACAAGACCAGCTCGCCTCTCGAATTCTTTGTGTAGTCTCTTCTTTTCTATTCTGCTCTTTGTGTAGTCTGTCTGCCAACTACGAGTACCTCAATTTCCATTTCCTCTGAACTGAAGCTCACAGACGTTGCCTCAACCAGTCCTGCAAACTGGTTGAATGAAGTCCATGAAAACTTATGCTGCAAGAAATATGTTAATCTTTAGGTGCTTTGTTATTTGGGGCAGTAAAGAAGCCAAAGAAAAAACTTCCTGACTTCCCTTTTGTAGGAATTCCTCCAGCAAAAGATACAGAAAGAGACATGGATTGGGTTTCTTGCTGATGTACGAGTGAAGAAGTGGGTCTGGATAAATGGTTCCCTGTTAAATCAAACCCTGTGAGTACTGTATTCAAACTCATATGGAGGGAGAGTTATGTAAAGCTCTGCTTGCAGCAGGACCCCCCCCCCCCGCAACATGATTTTGCAAACAACAATTTTGCTTTATCTTGACTAACAAGCAGAAGGTTGCTGGTTCGAATCCCTGCAGGTACTATACCGGGCAGCAGCGATATAGGAAGATGCTCAACGGCATCATCTCATACTGCACGGGAGGAGGCAATGGTAAACCCCTCCTGTACAGGTGAAACTCGGAAAATTAGAATATCGTGCAAAAGTCCATTAATTTCAGTAATGCAAATTAAAAGGTGAAACTGATATATGAGACAGACGCATTACATGCAAAGCGAGATAAGTCAAGCCTTAATTTGTTATAATTGTGATGATCATGGCGTACAGCTCATGAAAATCCCAAATCCACAATCCCAGAAAATTAGAATATTACATGGAACCAAGAAGACAAGGATTGTAGAATAGAACAATATCGGACCTCTGAAAAGTATAAGCATGCATATGTATTCAGTACTTGGTTTGGGCCCCTTTTGCAGCAATTACTGCCTCAATGCGGTGTGGCATGGATGCTATCAGCCTGTGGCGCTGATGAGGTGTTATGGAAGCCCAGGATGCTTCATTAGCAGCCTTCAGCTCTTCTGCATTGTTTGGTCTCATGTCGCTCATCCTTCTCTTGGCAATGCCCCATAGATTCTCTATTGGGTCAGGTCAGGCGAGTTTGCTGGCCAGTCAAGCACAGTACACTGTATACTTTTCAGAGGTCCGATATTGTTCTATTCTACAATCCTTGTCTTTTTGGTTCCATGTAATATTCTAATTTTCTGGGATTGTGGATTTGGGGTTTTCATGAGCTGTACGCCATGATCATCACAATTATAACAAATTAAGGCTTGACTTATCTCGCTTTGCATGTAATGCGTCTGTCTCATATATCAGTTTCACCTTTTAATTTGCATTACTGAAATTAATGGACTTTTGCACGATATTCTAATTTTCCGAGTTTCACCTGTATTCTACCAAAGACAACCACAGGACTTTGTGGGCGCCAGGAGTCAAAATCAACTTGACAGCAAACTTTACCTTTAGTTTAGCTAGTATACTGTTCTAGTATAATCTTTTCACTCACCTATGGATTAAATTGGTGTAGCCCAGAAACAAGTTTCCCACCTTGTCTGCTCTTTCCTATCTCCTAGTCCGCATTCAGCATTGTGTTTGGAAATGCTCCCAGTAAAGGGAAGATTGATAGCAGTTGTCCATTTCTTAAATGAGTAGTAAGAGAGAGGGGTCCTAGTGGACATGACTCATAGACATAGCCATAACAACTACGTAACAGGCAGGAGTCAGCTTGGTGACTCCTTCCCCATCTTTGCATCTCTATGTGGGAAGCAAGAGTGAAGCCACCATTGCGGGCTAGGGTTCAAAGAAACCAGCCCACCAATTAAAAGAGCTGCCAGTGCCAGGGACATACTGCTAATGAGGCAAAGGAAGACAAATGTCTCCTGGCCCACAGCCTCTGAGCCCCCCCACCACCACCACCCAAGACCAGTCTTTGCCCTCTCAGTTCTGCCATGCAGCATGCCTGAAAGGGAGAGCAAAGGCAGCTGCCTGCCTGCCATATCTCTCCCTGCTTCCCCGCCCATGCAGCATGCTTGCGAGAGAGAGCTGCTGGGAGCCCAAGGCGATGGAAGGAGGGAGAGAAGCAAACAGCCCCTCAGCGAAGCTTCCTCTGCCCCGGCAGGCTGAGGTAGCTGAGAATAATTGTTTAGATCGCTGCTGAGCTCTGTCCTGCTGTTGGGGGATGGGGACGTTTCTATCTGCCTTCTATTGCCCAGGCTGGACCTGGAGGTGGAAGAGGGCAGTAGACTGCAAAGGAGACAGGAAAAGTAAGCCCCCACCCCAGCCCATCTTTCTTTCTTTCTTTCTTTCTTTTTGCCAATTGTGGAGCTTGGACTTCAGTTTGCAAACTGCCTCTCTTCAAAGGGGAAAGGGGAAGAGTTGGGGGGGGTGCATGGAGAATGGAGCACCACCTTTGTGGAGATCAGGTCTGTCTTGTGTGTTTCATTTTTTGTACATGTCTTCTCTCTGTGCTTTCAAAACTCCTGAACTCTGCACAAGGAAGACAACTAAAAGTAAGCCCCCGCTTCCTGTTTTTGTTTTTTGCAAATTGTGGAGTTTGGACTTTAGTTTGCAAACTGTTTCTCTTCAAAGAGGGAAGGGGAAGCGTTTCATGGGGGGGGGCGTGGAGAATGGAGCACCCTCGTGGAGATCGGGTATGTCTTGTGTATTTTTCACTTTTTGTACCAGAGTCTGCTCTCTGTGCTCGCAAAACTCCTGAACTCTGCAAATGTCCTGAAGAAGCAGAAGCAGCAGGAGGGAAGTTGGGGGGGGGGGTGCCTTCCTTCCAAACACTCCATTCAGCTATGACTAGGGAAAGAGTGGAAGCCAGGAGAGAGAGGCATGAGGGAGCAGTGAATCAGCTCCTGCTTTTCTGAATGGTGGGTCTCTTTCCCACCCAGGCCCCAAGTTGCATTAAAAAACAACAAAAATTCCAAGGTCTCCCCCATCCTCCCTCAAAAAAACCTCATTACCTTGTTTTTTTTTACATCTTTATATGCTTGGAAATTCCATTGTTTAAATATTGGATCCTTTAGAGACAGAGAGGGGAGTGGATAAAGAATTAGGCAGGATGTGGGAATATGTTAAGTTATGTGTTGAAATGTTTCTGCTAATGCATATTTACATGAATATACTTGTTTTATATTATTACATTCTTGTGAGTTCAGTTGCTGTTTGTGCCCTCAAGAACCCACGTGTGCCATGTTGTGTGTGTGTATGGAGGGGGGAAAGATGCCTGACTTCCCAGTCAGTGTACACAGGATTGCAGTTTTATTATAAAAGTATATCAGCACAAAGTCTCAGGTGATGTGGTTGTGTTTTGAAATAAGGGTCAAGGCTTTCAAACTGATTCACTTGGTGACAACCCTAGATTGGAAAAACTCTGAAAGAACCACATCCAAGTACTGGTTTGCAGGATTGTTTGCATGTTTTAATTGTAAAAACCCCTGAGCAATTTTGGAAGGGCAGTATAAAAAGTGACTTAATAAATAATAAATAAAAATGTTAAATTAATTTGCCTTGCTCTTTAAGACATGTTATTTTACCATGGAAAACCTCTACTGTGAAAAGCCAATATATTTAAAAACAGCATGTAATTTCTACAAGTTGCCTTTCCCATATTTTGCAATTTTTTTTTGTTGGGTTTGAGAACAACCCCTCATCATTTGGTCCACATATCTTGGAGTGCATTCAGATGACAGTTCATGTTGTCTGTTAATCTGCTGCACTATATTACATGAGTCCTTAATGTTCTTCTGCAGCAAAGACATGGGACCAGGAGAAGGATTCTTGTGTCTATGTGTTTTTATGCTTGTATTTTATAGTTTTTAAATTAGATTTGTTTTATATGTTTAGCTTAATATTTTAATTGTATGTTTTTAACTTTTGTAAACCGCCTAGGGGTTGTTTTTAATGAAAGGCGGTATAAAAATTCAACAATAAATAAATAAATAAATATAAAAGGAGAGGAAGGCAGCAAGCAGGAGTGTATCTAGGGAAAATAGCACCTAGGGCAAGCACTGAAATTGTGCCCCTGTCCAAACATCTGACACCCATCTTTCAGATAACCTCCTTACCATAATATTGGCTCAAAAATACAAGTACAGACAATTTCAGGAGAAACAGGTTGTAAGCAACACACACATGCATACACACATACAGCCACACATGTGGCACATATGTGCCATTCGCCTTCCCAAGGAAACGCACATCCATGTGCTGGGCATGCCTCCATAAAACTAAGCAGTGAAAGCTCTCTTTAGCAAATGCTCTGCCACCTCAGCACACCTGACTCCAATAGGCTTGGATCCAACAGCCTGATTAGGAAGGAGGTGGAAGAATTGGATGGAGGACACCAGCCCACCTTCATAGCATTTGAATCAGAAAAATGGTGTGTGTGTGTGTGTGTGTGAGTGAGAGAGAGAGAGAGAATTTATAACTAGTGTCATGCCTCAGACTTCAGACTCAGAGGAGTCTGGGCAGGAATGGGAAGAGTTGCCTGCTGGTGAGGGCTCAGAGGCACAGCAACAGGAGCTGAAGATTTGCAACAGCTGCCAGACATGAATTCTGATGGGGAGGAGCCTGGGATTTCACCTGTCTTGAAAAGACAGCTCAAGAGGGAGGCTCAGTGGAAGTCACGCAGGCGTAGGAGATTGCTAGAGAGGAAGCCGAAGTGCTGACTCAGGGGAGCCTGATTGGCTGCTGGTTCTCTTGAGCCCTGTATATTTGGTACTCTCTCAATCACTCAGGGCTATTTGCAACATCTCGCTGGCTGCAGATAGTGTGCTAATTGAATTCCTAAACTTTGTCCAAGTTCCAGTTTGCCTTGTTTATGTTTTCCTGCTTGTTCTGTTAATTCCTTGCTTCTGTCATCCTTCGCTATTTTGATTCCTTGATCTGTGTTTTCTTTTCACTTACTACTCATTTATTGTTAGAGGGGGTATCTAGATCAGTTCAGGGGGACTTAATTCATTTACTATTTTCTTTGTGAGCCTTTTATTTTTCACTTGTGCAGTTCCGCTGCCGCTTTCTGTTATCTCACCGGGGAGTGCTAAAGGGGGTTGTAAATCCTGTTGGGTTAGCTGAGTTAACAGATTTACGACAACTAGACATAACATTTACTGTCCAGTCTGCCTGTTGCCTGCCTCTGTATTGAACAAGGGAGGGGGCGTATCTAGGGTAAGGCAGGTAGGGCACGTGCCCCGGGCGCCACTCAAAGGGGGTGCCATTTTTAAAAATTTAAAAAAAAATTAAAATGGCCACCGAAAACAAAATAGCCACTGTGCATGCTCAAATGGCCTCTGTGAGGCCCCAGGCCATGCCAGGCCTTGTAGAGGCCATTTGAGCATGTGCAGTGGCCATTTTATTTTTAGTGGCCATTTTTTGAAAATATATTATTTTTAAAAATGGCCACCACACATTCTCAATGGTCCCTGTGAGGCCCTAGAGGCCAGTAATAGTGTATTATAGTTATTATTACATAAGTAACTTATGTAATACTGATGTAATAGTACAATGCATAGTAGAGAATTAGACAGACACTTCTGTTTAGTTTTCCAAGTACACCTCCACATAGTATTTGGGTATTTCATGAGCCCCAGCATACTGAAATTTGTAGTTTTCCAGCATTTTTTGGTCTGGCTATGTCCACTGCTAAATAGTTTTTGAAATATTGAAAGATTAATGTGCTTGACTTGTATTTTTGAGCTGATATTATGGTAAAGTTATCTGAAAGATGGGTGCCAGATGTTTGGACAGGGGGTGCAATTTCAGTGCTTGCCCTAGGTGCTATTTGCTCTAGATACGCCTCTGCAAGGGAGGTGTAACTTATTCAAGGCACTATATTTGTGTGCCTTCTTGGTTCATTTATGGCAGAGCTCACTTTTGAAAGGGTTGTAATGCTATGAAGGTGGGCTGGTGTACTCCATCCAATACACACTATCACAGGCCATATGCTCTTACTACTTTAGTATGTCACAGTGACAGATAGGAAATGGAATATATGTGCAATAGAATTGGGTTTTTTGTTTTGTTTTTACCTTTAGACCCTGGAACTCGAGGGGATGGGGCAGGGGCAACCTTTTACCACACCTTTGCAGTGTGGCTTAGACAGAAAATTGTTAGATTATTGTTATAAATTCTTTCTCTCGCACACACACACACACCATTTTTCTGATTCGAATATCACACTGTTTTGCTGTTCTGTGGCTAGTTGCAACTTCCACCTTCTTCCTGATCAGGCTGCTGGATCCAAGCCTATTGTAAGCTGCTGGATAATTTCAGATTGTTTGGGGCCCCTAGGATTTCTCATTGCAACTATCTCCCTTTAAGGCAGGGATTCTCAACGTGTGGGTCCCCAGATGTAATTGGACTTCAACTCCCATAATTCCCAACCAAAGGCCACTGGGGCTGGGGATTATGGGAGTTGAAGTCCAATAACATCTGGGGACCCACACGTTAAGAAACTCTGCTTTAAGGCAAAGGCTGTTTGGACAGGAAAAAACCCATCCCTTAATTTCTTGGAGGCAGCAACCTGTAGGTGTGCTGAGGTGGCAGAGCATTTGCTAAAGAGAGCTTTCACTCCTTAGCTCTGTGGAGGCATGCCCAGCGCATGGATGTGCTGCGTTTCCTTGGGAAGGCGACTGGCACATATGTGCCACATGTGTGGCTGTATGTGTGTGTGCTTACAACCTGTTTCTCCTGAAAGTGTCTGAACTTGTATTTTTGAGCTGATATTATGGTAAGGTTATCTGAAAGATGGGTGTCAGATGTTTGGACAGGGGCACAATTTCAGTGCTTGCCCTAGGCGCTATTTTCCTTAGATACGCCCCTGGACAGTTCACACGATCCTTAAGGAGGAAGGACAAGCATCCTACCCACTTTTAGAGCTGTGTACCCTCCCAGCTTTTTGCCATGTGCTGGTGAAAACCTAGGTAGGAGGAGAGAGGAGTAATTGTCGGTGAGACAGGAGCCAGGCAAGACGGCCATCCAACCCAGCTCCCATCTCACAGTCACAGATGATCACTCCTCCCTCCTTCTACCTAGGTTTTTGCCAGTACACAACCAAAAATCAGGAGCACATACAGCCTCCAAAGTTGGGTAAGAAGCTTGTCCTACCCCATTAATGATTATGTGCCTGTTTTTCTATGCAATTCTTAAAGCTACAGCATCCTGCCCTACTGTCGACCCCCAAACACCCCATTTATCAGGACATTTTCACATACTGACGTTGGTTTATTCTTCACTCTACAGACTTCCAAGAATGCATCAACAACACAGCAGCAGCTGTGGTGCCTTAACAAAATCAGGACTCTCATCTGATATGTGTTCCACAGATCTTCACTGGATCTGTCAGAAAGCATCTACAATCATTTGAGCACCTTTGTGTATGTCCACAGGATCTAAAACTATACAAAAATGTTGTTCAGTTTTGGTATGACAGTGGCCACCAACAGCAAATGAAGGGTGCTTTCACTTCCTTTCCATCTGTGTTAGCCACTACTGGAACTTACGGACAAGCATTCCATACTATGAATACTATACGATACGATGAATATTTATATACCACTTTTCAACAAAATTTCCCAAAGTGGTTTACATAGATATAAATAAATAAATGGCTCCCTGTCCCGAAAGGGACAATCTAAAAAAAATCTTTAAAAGAAACATAAGCGAGACACCAGCAACAGCCACTGGAGGGATGCTGTGCTGGGGTTGGATAGGGCCAGTTGCTCTCCCCCTGCTAAATAAAGAGAATCGCCACTTTAAAAGGTGCCTCTTTTGTTCAGTTGTTCATTTCATTACATGATAAAAGCCCTATTCAGGCATTACATTGTATGTGCATACAAGTGTCTGAGCACATGCATATGTTTTTGTGTGAATGACTGTACCTGTTTTCCTTTTAAATCTGGACCTGCGTACAGGCCCTCCCAAATGCATTGCACAGAAAGGAAGTGTACTACTGTATATGTGCTGAACACAATGTGTGAATATGGCTGTTGTGCTTATATACAGGTATCTGCCCACATATACATGTTTTTGTGTGAATGACTGTACATACTTTCATTTTAAAATGTGAACCTAGGTACAGGCCCCCTCAAATGCACTGTACTGAAAAGAAATGCATGCCTTCTCCCTTGCTGTTCCTCCCCTGCAACTGGTATCCACTGCTAACTGAGCAAATAGGCACCTTTTAAAAGTGGTGATTCTCTTTACTTAGCAAGGGGAGAGCAACTGGCCCTATCCATCCTCAGCACAGCATTACTCCAGTGGCTGTTGCTGGTGTCTATCTTACATTTCATTTATGGGCTGTGAGCCCTTTGGGGACAGGGAATCATTTATTTTATTTTATTTATATCTCTGTGGACCACTTCGGGAACTTTTGTTGAAAAGCGGTATATAAATATCTGTCGTATTTGTATTTAGAGGCATCTTGCCTCTGAGGCTGGAGGTGGTTTATAGCCCTCAGACTAGTAGCCATTGATAGATCTGTCCTCCATGAATTGAGCATGAGTTGAGCATGTGTGAATACCTGCATGTGTATACAAATCTGTACATGTGTACACTCTACACAGATTGTCTGTGTGTTGAACATATAATGTGTGAATAGGGCTAAAGTGATGGATAAACCGCACCTGCTAAATATTCCACTCAGCATCCCTAAAGGGATAGATGACTTGTCTTCTTTGAATCAAGCTGCCATGTCCCCTGAAATTCCAGGTTTCACCCAAATTTTAAGCATCTCACACAGCTTGCTTAGCCCACCCAGATTCTCCCAGATTTCAGATTCCTTTTTTTTTAAAGCTAAGATCAAGCCCTTTTAGAAACGGAGTCATGGAGCAAAATGTGCCGTCACTATTCTGCACAGAAATTATTTTCCAGCCAATTTACATAATATGCATATTAGGCACCCGGATCTGGAAAGCCAGAATATGGCAACTCTATGTCTGAACAATAATTTCCTGTGCAAACTACCCTGCAGTTATCTTTTTGACTCAGAAACAGGAATAATCATTTTAACTTATTTTCACACTGACTCATAACTTGGGCTAATTGCCATCACATTCCATTTCAAAGGAAATCCTCTCTCAGAAAGGGAACAGCTGGACACCTTCCCAGGGGGCTTTTTCAAACCCTCATGCAGCAACATACTATCAGAGAAACAAGCAGTTCAGGTAAGAACTAATCTGCTGCTTTCTGTGTGGCCTCCATCTTGGATTGGGGTGCATGATGTCATCGCAAAATATGCCGTTCAGGTGTCCCTATGTGGCACAACCTCTGTACAAAATATGGTGCAAATCGGTGTAGGCATTGCAAAGTTCTTGGGGGAGGATACACACACACACACACACACACACACACACACAGGGTCAGCAAGGCAATCTCATAAGGGTACTTTCCATGCAGAAAGTAGACTAAAAATAAAAAGGAGGTGGTTTCCAAATGGCAGCAGACTTTGTTAGGCCAGAATTCTGTCTGAGCATGAATTCAGGGCAAAAGCAGAGTAGCACATAAGAGGAAAATTACCTGGGGGTGGGGGACCACATACACACAGTATAAATCCATGACCAGAAAAAACATAAAATAGCATTTTAAATGCTGGCAGCTCAAAATGATGAATACTAACATTCAGGGTAAAACACCTGGCAGTCTAACTAGGATATGCAGAAAAGTTGGTCTTCCCCTTTAAAGCTCTGTCTTGCTACAGACAGTACTTGTCCACATAAAATTAAGACAGACAGCACTCTAATGGAGTGGGCCTTTATTTAAAACTGTTGTAGGGAAGGAATTTCAATGACCCCACTTATAGCAAAACAAGTGTGTGTGAGAAGTAGGGATATGCACGAACCGGTTCGGAGGCCATGTTGGAGGCCTCCGAACCGGTTCGGAACCGGACCGGTCCGGCACTGAGGGGGGGTCTACCTTTAAGGGCGGGGGGGTAGAACTTACCCCTCCCGCCGCTCTTCCCCCTCCGGCGCTGCAGTTTAAATCGAAGTTTTTGGGGCGGCAGCGTTCCTCCCTGCCGCTCCTGCCCCCGTTGTTGCAGGAAGTCTCAGTAACAGGAGCACGCATGCGCGTGCCATGGCACGTGCGCGCCGCCTATGTCACACGCACAGTGTGTGTGATGTAGGTGGCGCGCGCGCGCACAGCAGCGATGGGTATGCGCGCACCGCGACGTGCACATGCGTGCTCCTGTTACTGAGACTTCCTGGCAACGACGGGGGCAGAGGCGGCAGGGAGGAACGCTGCCGCCCCAAAAACTTCGATTTAAACTGCAGCGCCGGAGGGGGAAAAGCGGTGGGAGGGGTAAGTTCTACCCCCCCACACCCTTAAAGGTAGACCCCCCCCCTCAGTGCTGGACCGTGCCGCGCAGTTCCGTGCACATCCCTAGTGAGAAGAACCAAGCCTATTATACGAGTGTCTCAAGACAGACATTTAAGGTCCAAAAGCTTTTAAAGGTTTATTAAGGAAGTTACATGCTTGGATAGAAAGCCTGTGTCCCTGAGCCTTATGTCTTCATAGTGCGAGAGCAGAACAAGGAAGGAGGAAAGGGTAAAAATGCAGCAAGCATATAAAAAGAGGAGAGAGAAATCTGAAAATATCATTTTCCCAATATCAAGCCTGGAGGTGGCTTATAGTTAGCCCTCAAGCCATTGATAGACCTGTCCTCCCTGAACTTATCTAATACCTTCTTAAAGCCATCCAGGCTATCACATGATTAACAGGACATGCTGAAAGTGTCCTCCTGGTGCTTTCCTTTATCATGGGGAGAGATGCTGTAATTCATCTGAACTGTTGCTCTACACATGACTCACATTAGTAGGGTTTCCAGCTGTCCATTATGCAGGATGTCCCTCATTTCAGGGATGAAATGTTGGTCCCTATAGGGACAGCATTTGTCCCTCACTTATTCAATAGCATATAATTCAATTACATATACGTCAATGATACTCAAGCTCTTGATTACCATTGCATACACCTCCCAGTGCCCCCCTCCAGCCAGCCCCCACAAACTTGTGTCCCTCATTCTGGCAATGAAATGTTGGCAACCCTACACATTAGCCTCCGTAGAAAGAAGAATCTTCACAATTACCAACACAGAGGGGGACTTACTCTTGAGTAAAGATGCCTAAGACTTCACTGCAAGCCTGCTGTGGTATCTGAATAATGTCCCTACAAGGCAGGGCTGCAGAACTTTGGTCCTCTTGCAGATGTTGGACTACTGCTCCCAACATACCTGAACATTGGCCATTGTGGCTGGAGCTTATGGGAGATGTAGTCCAAAAACAGCAGAAGGGGTGAAGCTGTCTAGCCCTGCCTTAAGGTGGCAATGATGAAACTGCCTCATTTCCCTTTTGCTACTCTAGTCGGCTTCAGACATTATGCTACACAAGGGTACAGATGTTTGTACACTCGTACATGTGTTTGTGTCAGTGGTGTAGCTACAGGATAGGGTGCCTGTGTTCACTCCTCCCTGCCGGCAGTACCTTGGAGTGAGGTAGATAACTTCTCTCTCAGCCTAACCTACTTCACAGGGTTGTTGTGAAAGAGAAACTCAAGTATTTAGTACAGCGCTCTGGGCTCCTTGGAGGAAGAGCAGAATATAAATGCTATTATTATTATTATTATTATTATTATTATTATTATTATTATTATTATAGAATTGCACCAAATAATTGCACCAAATAAAGAAGAAACAGTGCAATTCTGGGGGAAATTATGGGACAATCCAATAGATTATAATTAAAAAGCAGGCTGGATGAAAGAGGTCAAAAAATGTAACCAACAAATGCAAGATCTAATAATAACACCAGAATTAATAAGTGAAAGAGCAAAGAAAATTAAAAATTGGACTGCGCCAGGTGACGATGAACTGCATGGCTTTTGGCTTAAACACCTAACAAGCCTTCATAAACAACTATCAAAACAGTTCAATCACATTATGAAAGGCGGTGATATTGAACAATGGCTAACAACTGGGAAAACTCATCTCATCATGAAAGACCCAGCAAAAGGTGCAGTTCCAAGTAATTATAGACCGATAACTTGCCTGCCAACCATGTTCAAATTATTAACTGGAATAATAGCAGATGAAGTGATGCAACACTTATTAACTAACAAACAGCTTCCAGTTGAACAGAAAGGAAATTGCCCGAACACCAGAGGCACCAAAGACCAACTGCTGATTGACAAAATGATTTTAGAAAATTGCAAGAGAAGAAAAACCAATCTAAGTGTTGCATGGATTGACTACAAGAAAGCCTTTGATTCATTGCCTCACACATGGATACTCAAAAGTTTAGAAACAACTGGTGTCAGCAAAAACATTAAGATATTTATTTAAAAAAGCAATGAGCATGTGGAGTACACAGTTAACAATCAATGGCGAGGCACTTGGACAGGTTAGCATTAGAAGAGGCATTTTCCAAGGGGACTCACTATCCCCTCTGTTGTTTGTAATCGCCATGACCCCACTTTCACAAATACTAAACAAAACAGGCCTTGGATACCAAACATCTAAAACATCAAGTAAAATCAACCATCTGCTGTACATGGACGATCTGAAGTTGTATGGAAAGTCCCAGTCAGAAATCGAATCACTGCTAAACACTGTCTGTATATTCAGTAGCGATATAGCAATGGAGTTGGGACTAGACAAGTGTGCTGTATTAATAATGAACAGAGGGGAAATAAGAAAAACAGAAGGAATAGAACTGCCCAATGGAAGCAAGATCAAGAACCTGGAAGAGAAAGAACATTACAAATACTTGGGCATTCTCCAGGCTGATAACATTGCACACACTGAAGTTAAAAGAAAAATTGGAAGTGAATACATCAGGAGAGTTAGAAAAATCCTCAAGTCCAAACTCAATGGCGGGAACACCATACAAGCCATAAACACCTGGGCTATACCTGTTATCAGATACACTGCAGGAATAATATACTGGACCCAGGCAGAGCTAGAGACGCTAGATCATAAGACCAGGAAAATCATGACCATCAATCATGCTCTGCACCCCCGCAGTGATGTAGATATGCTCTACCTCCCTCGCAGCTCAGGTGGAAGAGGAATGCTGCATGTCCATCAAACAGTAGAGGAGGAGAAAAGAGGCCTTGAAGAATACATAAAGGGCAGTGAAGAGGATGCACTTAAAATGGTCAATAACAAAAAACTATTAAACACCAATGAAACAAAGCAGGCCTACAAGAAAGAACAAGTCAAGAACTGAGCAGAAAAATGGAGAAATAAGCCCCTGCATGGTCAATATTTACACAATATAAGTGGAAAATCAGACATCAGCAAGACCTGGCAATGGCTTAAGAATGGCAACTTGAAGAAAGAAACAGAGGGTTTAATACTGGCTGCACAAGAACAGGCACTAAGAACAAATGCAATAAGAGCAAAAGTAGAAAAATCCACAACAAACAGCAAGTGCCGCCTTTGTAAAGAAGCAGATGAAACAGTGGACCACCTGATCAGCTGTTGTAAGAAGATTGCACAGACTGACTACAAACAAAGGCATGACAAGGTAGCAGGGATGATACACTGGAACATCTGCAAAAAATACAAGCTACCTGTAGCCAAGAATTGGGACCATACAATTGAAAAAGTTGTAGAAAATGAAGATGCAAAAATTTTATGGGACTTCCGACTACAAACAGACAAACATCTGCCACACAATACACCAGACATAACTGTAGTCGAGAAGAAAGAAAAACAAGTCAAAATAATTGACATAGCAATACCAGGGGATAGCAGAATAGAAGAAAAAGAAATAGAAAAAATCACCAAATACAAAGATCTACAAATGGAAATGGAAAGGCTGTGGCAGAAAAAGACCAAAATCATCCCAGTGGTAATTGGCGTCCTGGGTGCAGTTCCAAAAGACCTTGAAGAGCACCTCAACACCATAGGGGCCACAGAAATCACCATCAGCCAATTACAAAAAGCAGCTTTACTGGGAACACCCTATATTCTGTGACGATATCTATAACAATTGACAATAAAATTCAGCCATCCCAGGTCCTTGGGAAGGACTCGATGTCTGGATAAAACAAACCAGTCAATAACACCTGTCTGACTGTGTAAACAAGAAATAATAAAGGCAACAGGGAGGAGTGGAGCTGGGAGGCCCTCAGGGGATGGAGGGGCCAGGTTCTTTGAACCCATCTGCTTAATTATAGCTACGCCCCTGGTTTGTGTGAATGACAGTGTTCTGTAAAAGTGAACCTGGAAACAGGCCCTTCAAATGCGTGGTACAGATAGCAAGTGTACTTCTGTACCTGTGTTCAATATAATAGGCAACTGACTGTACCTGTGTAACAGATCTGTACCTGTGTAAGTAGTGGCTGGTGGGCATTGGAGAAAGGGGGGCAGGAGAGAACCTGGTCACCGAGGCAGAAGCCTATCGCTCGTCTCCCCACCCCCGCCCGCCCAGCACTTTCCTCCATACCAGCGGGATTTACCCAAGCCTGCCAGCATTGAGGAAACAGAGAGAGAGAGAGAGGCAAAAAAAAGCAGGGACAAAAGTTGAAAACAGAAATGTTTTGTGGGGTGGGGGAAGAAGGCAGAAAGCAAAAAAGCCAGGGGAAAAAGCAGGGATAGGCAGAAAGGAAGGACAAAAGGCAGAAAGAGGGGCAGAAGGGAGAAAGCAGGGATTGCGTCCCCCTTCCCACCAAACAAACAAGCTGTGTACACTCATTGTACGAGCACTGAACATAACGTGTGACTGGGCCTTAGGTGGGCATGTTTTTTGTCTAGTCTGCCTCTTTGTCTCGGTATCTGCAAGCTAGTTACGTGTTGCTGAGTCTAGTTCCAATAAAAGAAAGCTGTTTCATCACCCATCTTTTCTGTGCTGATGCTGACCTGGACAGCAGAGCCTAAGGGGCATGCAAAAGCCGAGTGAGTAGACAACCCTGGGACCTACTGGGAAGACGTGCATCTGCAATGCCTCTCCCAACGCGCTTTTGCTTGTGAGTTGTGTTCCTATGGCTGTTGATTTCAGAGCAGATTTGTCGTCTCGGTTTTTGGTTTTATGGTTGAGATGGTTTTTGTTGTAAACCACTTTGAAAGCATGAAAGAGTATACAACTCTTGTAAATACATGATTAAACAAAGAAAAATGAATACATGATTAAACAAAGAAAAATGAAATGCCAAAGTAATGTAAAAACAAATGTGCTGTTTGTTCTTTAGGTTAAGAATACATTAGAAAGAAATTCTTGTTCTAAACAATCTATGTTTTAAATGTTCAAAATAAACTTCTGCAACATTCCTGGAATGGCAGCCTGCTTGTACCTTTGTTGTGCATAACTTTGTTACATCCAGAAAAGGATCAGTAATTAGTGTAGTTGTTTAAGGAGGAGAGCTAGTCTTGTGGTAGCAAGCAGACTTGTCCCCTTAGCTAAGCAGGGTCTGCCCTGGTTGCATATGAATGGGAGACAGAAATGTGAGCACTGCAAGATATTCCCCTCAGGGGATGGAGCTGCTCTGGGAAGAGCAGAAGGTTCCAAGTTCCCTCCCTGGCATCTCCAAGATAGGGCTGAGAGAGATTCCTGCCTGCAACCTTGGAGAACCCACTGCCAGTCTGTGAAGACAATACTGAGCTAGATAGACCAATGCTTATACTCAGTATACTTATACTCAGTATAAGGCAGCTCCCTATGTTCCTATGTTAAGGACTAGAGAGTTATGCTCCTTATAGCTGGTTCTAGTTAGTGGCTTTGCAGCTAAATTTGGCTTCTGATAGGTGTTAAAGATGTCCCCATCTACAACACACTGACGCATGAATGAATTCAGCTAGGATATCTCTGTCCAAAAGCTGTTGCAGCTGCCACATCAACCTTTGTTGGTGAAAGGTGCCATGGAAGCCACTTGGGTCTCCAGTGATTGTACTGGATTTATCAGCATTCTGATTTGTGAACTTGATTTTGGGAGAGTACAAGACCATCTAGAACAGAGTGGTCAGACAACCCACACACTAACAGGACACCCATCTTGTTTTGACAAGAACCCAGGCTTGACTGGAATAGAACCTCAGTCCCAAGGCTGAGGCACATGATACAACCATATTGCTGAAGCAAGCTAAGCTGATCCAGGTCTGGTCTGCTGAGTTCCACTTTTGAGTTCCATGAAATATCACACACACACACACACACACACACTTATACACTTGTTTGCAAAAAAAGAGAGAGAGAGAGAGAGAGAGAGATCCAGGAGCATTCCCAGAGAGCGGGCTTAAATGCAGGAGAGGAGCAAATCTCTTCTCCAAAAAAGAAAAGAAAAGTGGCTCTTTTTTTACCCCAAACATAAATTGGACTAAGCGCCAATGCTCAATGAAAAGCCCGAATTGTGTCTGGAGTGCTCTCTGATAGCTCTCAGTGACTTCAGTGTAAATCTGGACTATATGTAAATACACACCTGCCCTTCCATGGGGAAGGACAGTAAAATCGCTGTCTAGGAATGCTCCAGGGGTCAGGATGATGAGGCACCACACTTATCCATAAACAGATCCACTTGGGTAAATTCCCCACCTGACATTTCAGATTACACAAGTGCAGGGAAAGTGGGGTGGGGGGGCTATTTAACTATTCTATCCATTTAAGCCTCTTCCTTTCCATATATGAGAAGAAACAATTGGGCCATCCAGTGGAACTTTCTACCTGGTTGGAAAAGAAGCGCAGAATTTACCCTAGGAAAAATGCTCTTGAAAAGGCAATGAAGAATTATAAAGATATTGGGGGCAGCTCAGGGAGGGGGATGGACACAGAATTCTGAGAGGGATCCACGTCTGGACTGGTTGTAGGGGAAGTCATATCTTTTTTCCAAGAGGAATTGATTTTCCCTGCAAAGATCCTTGAGATTTTTGGACAGAATCCTGAGGACCAATAACCCAAACGGAGTAGCTGCAGATAAAAGAAGAAACTGGCACTGCACTGCACTGCATGTGGAAAAACTCATTTATGCCCTCGGTCCCTCCCCACGCAACGTCAGCATTCAGAGAGGAGGGGGAGAGGAGGAGGAGGAACTTTTTTCTATTGCGTCGTTGCCGGGAGCCGTGGATGAGTGTTAACTTCTGCACGTCAGCGCCGCGGTATGTGACAGTTAAACTTTTGTAGAGGGGTTTATTTGCTCTTTAGTGATTGGGTGGCCAGGCAGGATACCAGATAAGTTTTAATTACGTGCTTATTTTGCTAGGGATTCTGCACGTGAGGCAAGCCCGGCCCACTGGTTTGCATTCTTCTAATGGTGGGGTAGAAACAGGAAAGAGACTTGGAGAAGTAAGGGGAAGGGAGAAATAGAAATCATATGATCTTTGTGTATTATCGCAATGAATGCATCACTGAGAGTCCTTAAAGGCCAAGTTGAAGACATCATCCTGGAGAGAATCTGTGTGGTCGCTAAGAGTTGACAGCACTTAATCATCAATCAATCAATTATCGCAGCAGTACCCCAGTAAAATTGTGGTTGGGGATGGTGGGAGTTGTACAGTATTTAAAGATACAGGGCAAAAGCCAATAAAAACAAAATGTTAGGAAACCTGTGAGACAACTTAAAAAATAATTTAAAGATTTATGTACAGCAGGGCTGCTCAACTTAGGCCCTCCTGCAGGTGTTGGCCTACAACTCCCATAATCCACTGTGGCTGGGGATTATGGGAGTTGTAGTCCAAAAACTGGGGGGGAGGGCAAAAGTGAGCAGGCCTGATGTACAACCTTTCAATCATGTAACTATCCAGGGTGGCTCACATAATCGAGCATTTAATACAATTAAAACCAAGCTATAGCATAACAAAACCAATCCAAAACGCAGCAGGCTTAAACAAATCAGATGCCAGCAGGCATAGATTGGGAATTAAAGAATACTAACAGTTTTGCAAATAGCAGTTTTCACCTATTGACTAAAAGAAAGTATAGACAGTACCAGGTGAATATGATCATGGAGCGTGTTCCATAAACATAGGGCCACCACCTAGAAGGCCCTGTCCATTGCAGCCAACCACCTTCTTAAATTAGGAGCACCTGAAGCAAAACTGCTATAGATTATCTCAGGGAAAGGTTACAGTCGTGCAAGAGAAAAAGTCCTTCAGCTATCCTGTTCTATGAGCATTGAGTGAATTCTGGAACAAAGATCCAACTAGCATAGAGACTTGCTCTCTAAAAAGGACAGGAGACTTGAGGGGTAATTATTGCAAAGTGCCAAAATGAGATAGAATAAAACAGGGATCTATATATTTAATTCTCCTAGGTGTGCCTTTCGAACGTGCGTCCCGGCAGCCCAGCTGATTGGCTGGGCTGCGGGGGTGCCTGATTGGTCCTGGCGCACCCAGGAGAATTAACTGGCTGGGCAGACAAGGCAGCGGTGGTGGCCATGCAAGGCGGCGGCTGGTGGGCCCAGCTCGGCTGCGGATGTTAAGGCGACACTCGACCCGCCGGCGGCGGGGGCACTCAGCCCACTGGCACAGGCCGCAGCGGGGGCACTCGGCCCGCTGGCGGTGGCAGCGGGGGCACTCGGCCCGCTGGCAGCGGCGGTGGCCGCAGCAGGGGGGGGGATGGAGAGAGAGAGAGGTAGCCGGCCCCAAAGAGAGCACAGATGCTCTGTGCGGGGTCGGCTTGTTAATAATTAATCCTAGGAAAAGGGGAACTCCCATGCAATGAATATCTGCTTGAGTAAGCCCAGTAGAGGTAGGAGAGCTATGCATTTGAAAATGTACTCCAATCTTTGCTGTTCGCTTGAGCGAAAACTAAGTGCACTTGAATGAAAAACGAAAGAAAGGCGTAGTTAGAAGTAGAGCTCTGTGTGAGGAAACATGATAAGGAATTGGAGAGCCTGTGTGAGGAAACATGATAAGGAATTGGAGAGCCCAGATATGCAGTCAAAAAACAAGAAGGTGGGCTGTCATGTAAATACCTGCTCTTCATGAAAACATCTGGAAACATTTTTTTGAACCCTTGGGCTGGGGACAGGGGTGGGGGATTACACAGTGATGGACCAATCAGCACACACTTATATGTTACCTCGGGGCACTGTTGGGCATGGATCTGGCATGGGGTGTCCTTAGGGTAGGGCAACTGCCCCGGGCCCTGCTCTTTAAAACAACAACAACAAAATAACCCAGATATTCTGAGGATTCCATGCAAGACAATGGTAAAAGACATATGTTTTGCCAAGTATTTGCAGCCCTGAAAGACCCCTAGTTCTAAAGGCAGTTTCACTGATGTGAACAAATAAAGACCTTTTTATTTGTTCAGGCTTTTACCTCTTAGAAGGGTAAAACGTTTTTCAGCTTTCTTTTTTCTGTTTATCTTTTTATAGGGTGTGTGTGTGTGTGTGTGTGTGTGTGTGTGTGTGTGTGTGTGTGTTTTATGATTTTTACTGTATAACTGATTTTAAGGGTTTATGAAATTTTATTATATTTTAACTTTTGGAAACCACCTTGGCATGCCCTTTGAAATAAAAATAAAATAAATGAAGGGGATAGCCAAAACAATCAGGAGAAGCCACTTGGGGAATCGGTCAGTTTGAGCTCATGATATGAGGGTGAGGCTTCTTGAATATTATTTCCATTCAGCTGACCAATCATGAGACATTTTTTGACTATCTAGTTCATATTGTGCTTTTTTAAAAAAAAAACTTGCCTTGGGTGAATAGTGAAAGTGGTTTTTTTAAGACGGATCTTGATTTATTGTTAGCTACATGTCAAATGTTACTGTGCAGATAAATGATTATCTATTTCTGTGTTGCTATCTGCCTCACTAAAGCTTTCTCCCTGTCACATGCAGATTCATCACTATCAAGAATCTTGTGCTGGGAGGTCCCAAATGGTTAGGAATCATTGCAGAACAGCCAGAGCATAAATACAAGTAGCCTATCTCTGAAGTTATTCAGTTAGGACAGGGATAGGCAACGTGTGATTCTCCAGGTGTTGCTGAACTCCGACTCTTAACATCAGCAGTCAGGAAATGTTGGCTCATTTCACCAGGAGCTTCTCAGACAGCAGGCTTTACCACGGGTTTACTGCAAGGCTTTATTGCAAGTTCAGGGCATATCGGATACTTCAACACAACAAGTGGATTTTTTTTTACCCCAGACATAAATTGGGTTGGGCTCCAATATTTGTTTGTTTGTTTGTTTGTTTGTTTGTTTGTTTGTTTGTTTGTTTGTTTGACTTCTATACCACCCTTCCAAAATTTACATAGAGAAATAATAAATAAATAAGATGGCTCCCTGTCCCCAGAGGGCTCACAATCTAAAAAGAAACGTAAGATAGACACCAGCAACAGTCACTGGAGGTACTGTGCTGGGGTGGATAGGGCCAATTACTCTCCCCCTGCTAAATAAAGAGAATCACCACTTTTAAAAGGTGCCTCTTTGCTTAGTTAGCAGGGGAATATGCAGGGGGAAACCCGGATCGTGTATGGAATGCCCTCTGATATGTCGCACAGACTTCAGGGTAAAGTTTGTTATCTGGCTGATATGTGAATGCACACCCTCCATTCTGGTGGAAATGCAAGCTAAAAGCCCCATCTGGGAATGCTACATATATGTTGTCAGGAAGAAGCAACACCAGCATGCCACATTGTATAAACACAAGCAAAATGTCCGAATAGGGCTCCTTGTTGCTAGTTTGACAGGATTCACATGACAGGCTCTAATATCACAGGTGCAGATTCTTCACCCCCACCCCATCACAGTATTTTCTGCAGGGGAGAAACTTCCATCTCTTAAGCATGTGCCAAGATGCAATACCACAGATGCAGCTTCGCCCACATCCACCCCTAAAAGAGCATCTTCCATCAGTCACCTCAACTCTCCCTCACTTCAGCTTGACATTTGCCCTTCCCTTCTCCTTTTACTCAGCATCCACCTGCACACAGCATCCAGTGAGAGCAGGGACCGCCTGTAACTGATCAGAGGTGTCACACTGTTCATCTTGCTCAAGTTCTACATTTGCCACTCTTTAAGGTTCAGAATCCAGCCCACCCCACCCCCCAAGTCTACAAAAAAGAATCTGTGATTGAGTGAAGCAGTTCCTCATGGAGGTGCCAGAAGGAACTAAGGGATCCCTAATTTTCTGTGCGTGCTGCCTCCTTGGACACTTCCCAACCTCTCACCTGTTACACCCCAGAAGCACAGTAAATTTGATATGTGTGTGCAAGTGTCACACGGCATGAACTTGAAGCTGGTAATCTAGGAGTGGGTTTAGTTAGTTACTTCAGGAAGATTGAGTGGGCGGGGGGGGGAGGTGGACCTGGAAGTGACTCCTGCTACAGACAATCTGATGCCTGTACTCCCCATTAATTTGATATTTTAGCTCTTGTTCCATACTCAATAACACTGGCTTTATTTGTTTGTTTAAAATATTTATATCCTGGCCCTCTGGTACAATACTGTTGGAGATGGAGTTCCAGTGCATCGACGTTTTGCACTGTAGCAGAAATACTACACTCTAGGTTCTTTCTAGGTAAAGGCCAACACCCTTTCCGTCAGATTCAAAGCATTTTATTATGTAATGAGAATCACGGCCGGGACTTCACCTAATACACACAGGTGATGGGTGAAGCACCCCACAAAATGGTGGTGATATCTTATAAAGATAAGAATGAGTATATAAGATATCACCACCATTTTGTGGGGTGCTTCACAAAATATCAGGTTATACATAGTTAATATCTGGTTAGACATGGTTAATATCTGGTTATACATAGGCTCTTGTAAACTGAGCATCCTCCCCCACTAGAAGGACCAATCATGGTTTTTCTAGACAAGATACATTATGGCCCCAACTACACATGTCCAATCTTCAGAGTACTGTAATCCCATTTTTCACTGTTCCCCCAAGCCCCTCTTTATCACACATTCCAAAACTCATCAGTTCATCCTAAACATTAACTTTGGTTCACTTTCTCATCAGGGATTTTAGGCCTGGTAGCCCAGATTTCTGCTACAGCACCAACTATCCCAATGACCACTAGGAGCACTGGGAGTAGAGGCAGTTAGTGAGTGTCTCCCTTACCTGTCCCTGCTTTGCCTCTACTCTGTGACCCCTGCCTTGACTCCTTAGGTACTTCCTGTAGTGAGTCAGTCCTCTTCCTTTCCTTCCTAGAGAGAAGATGGAAACTCCTCTTTCCCTCCCTCCCTATTCATTATGTAGCTGATAGATAGGATAGATCTTTTCTGTCCCAAATGTATTTCACTAATAAACCTATTTAGTTGAGACTCTGCAGTGATTTCCATGTGTGCTACTGAAATAGCTTCAACTAAACTCTGCACTCCGTAACTGGAGTGGCCGCTTCCTTGGTGCTTTGCTAAATAATCACAAACCCCAACAAATACAGCTCAAAATGGCTCACAACAATAGAAGTAATATTAAAATCCAAACAATAAAACAGAGTGTAGAATAAAATAGATTAAAACAAATCCAATTAAAAATAAATACCAAAACCCATCAGACTATAGTTAAAAGACTTTTAAAGCCTCTCAAAACACGTGGGTTTAAAGATCTTAAAAATAAAAATAAAAACCCTAAGGGAGAGAGCATGGGAATTTCTGATCACACAGTCAATTCCCATCCATTAAATGTTCTGAAAATGTAGGGGGAGAGTACCCATTTACCACTCCTTCTCGGGAGGATCTGAACCCAGAAAAAAGGTGGAGAAGTTTTTGCAAGACCTCTCCTTCCTGCTCAGAGATGTTGGTTCTTGATATTTCAAATTTTCTGGAATGTGAGGAGAGGGCGGGGGTCTGCAAAAAGAGGGGTTGTGAGGGAGGAAAGAGCCCCTTCATGAAAAGGAGGCTGCCGTTGTGTGAATTAGATGGGTGGGGGGGGGAGATGAACAAGATCTGTTAACTCAGGAAGGGAGAGAGAGAAAGAGAGCGAGAGAGAGAAGAAGGGAGGGGAAGAGAGACAGAGTGTGGAAGAACAATATGGAGGAGAGAGAAAGAGAGAAAAAGAAGGGAGGGCGAGGGATGGGCCCGAGCCTGTCAGTGACCTGAGGGGAACAAACAGCCATGGCGGTGCCTATTGGCAGCAAGGAAGGGCCCAGTCTCTTGATAGAAGGTAGTGTCCTATAGACAGTGGATTCGTTTTGGGAGTGGGGCCATAGCTCAGAGGTATAGCATCTGCTTGGCATGCAGAAGGTCCCAGGCTCAATCCCTAGCCTCTCTAGGTGGAACTGGAAAGGACTCCTGCTTGAAGCCTTGGAGAGCTGCGGCCAGTTACCGTAGACAGTACTGAGCTCTAAGTATAAGGCTGCTTCCTGTGTTCCTTGGCCAAAACACACCAGACATAACAAAGATGTACTGGTGATTAATGCCTGCAGAAAACAGAAGAGAGCATTTCTTTCCTTTTAGAGATCATGAAAAGGTTTAAT
Source organism: Hemicordylus capensis (assembly GCF_027244095.1). Lineage (NCBI taxonomy): Eukaryota > Metazoa > Chordata > Lepidosauria > Squamata > Cordylidae > Hemicordylus > Hemicordylus capensis. The sequence goes on along the minus strand of NC_069658.1, from coordinate 259,195,733 downwards.
AATCAAAATGCAGGGGCAAGGAGAGGGTGCTGTGGGTGTGAGGTAGGGCCTGTGGGCTCAGACCACAGATCTTTTAAGTATCTAGCAACACCCCTGGTCTGTTGCATGAACAAACTTTCTGTCTCTGTGTGTGTGTGTGTGTGTGTGTGTAGAAACAGTTGTTCACATAATCAGTTGAAGGTGTGTGGCGTGGTAGAATCTGCTGCTGCAATCTACTCTACACTCACACAACATTCTGAGTGTGGACGGAGTAGGAGTTTGTTTTCATCTGGCTCCCCCCCCCCCATCCTTCCTCCCCACTTCCTGGATTGGGAGGGGGACCTTGGCTGCAATTTCTGTAAACTTCCCCCTTGGGCTGGCTGCTATCTGTTTGCTGTATCATCTACAGCTGGGCTGGTTCTGCCTGATAAGAACAGCCCTGCTGGATCAGGCCCAAGGCCTATCTAGACCAGCATCCTGTTTCACAATAGTGGCCCACCAGATGTCACTGGGCAGCCCACAGGCAAGAGGCGGGGGCATGCCATCTCTCCTGCTGTTGCTCCCCTGCAACTGGTATTGAGCGGCACCTTGCCTGTGAGGCTGGAGGTGGCCTATAGTCTTAGGACTACTAGCCATTGATAGACTTGTCTTCCATTCTAGGATTGGTGAGAGCTATGCCTGTTGGGATTTTAAGCTCTTGGCCCTTATAAAGGGAGGCAGCACCAGGGGCCAGTTCAGAAGGTGACTGGAAGAGATGCTGTGGGGTAAGAGTTTGTTTTAATCTGGCTTCCCATGTGACCTGGATCTGCCTAATAGGGCATGAGAGAGCCACACCTGTTGGGCTTTTGAGTTCTTTTGATGGGTGGGCTGCCTGCAGGCAGTCACTGACTCCAGCCACCAAACAGAGCTGGTCTGGCAACAGTCTTCAGGGGTGGGACTTATGGCTGGGGCCACCCTCTTGTTTGGGACTCCTAAAAGGAAGACTCCACTACACGATTATTGTTGCCTAGTAATTGGCTGGACCTGATACAAGTATGTGTCTTTGATTGTACAGAAATGGGGTAGTGGGGGTCACTCTGGGGAAGCTATTCCAGTAGTGGTGGGGAATCACTGATATGGCCCTGGTAGGTCAGTGGGCCATTACACTATTCAGAAATTTAATTGCTGGTTTCCCCTTTGAGCAACGCATCAAGGGGGAATCTAAATATTATTATTGTTGTTTACACAGTCAGGCAGGTGTTATTGACTGATTTGTTTTATTGAGACATCGAGTCCTTCCCAAGGACCTGGGATGGCAGAATTTTATTGTCAATGTTGTTGCTGTTATTGTTATAGATATTGTCGCAGAATATAGGCTGTTCCTAGTAAAGCTGCTTTTTGTAATTGGCTGATAGTGATTTCTGTGGCCCCTATGGTGTTGAGGTGCTCTTCAAGACGTTTTGGAATTGCACCTAGGGTGCCAGTTACTACTGGGATTATTTTGGTCCTCTTTTGCCACAGTCTTTCAATTTCAATTTGTAGATCTTTGTATTTTGTTATTTTTTTTCTATTTCTTTTTGTTCTATTCTGCTATCCCCTGGTATTACTATGTCGATTATTTTAACTTGTTTTTCTTTCTTCTTGACTACAGTTCTAGCTGGTGTATTGTGTGGCAGATGTTTGTCTGTTTATGTTGTAGTTGGAAGTCCCATAATATTTTTGCATCTTCATTTTCTACCACTTTTTCAGTTTTATGGTGCCACCAATTTTTGGCTACAGAGGGATTGTATTTTTTGCAGATGTTCCAGTGTATCATCCCTGCTACCTTGTCATGCCTTTGTTTGTAGTCAGTCTGTGCGATCTTTTTACAACAGCTGATTAGGTGGTCCACTGTTTAATCTGCTTCTTTACAAAGGCAGCACTGTGCGAAACAGGATGCTGGACTAGATGGGCCTTGAGCCTGATCCAGCAGGGCTGTTCTTATGTTCTTATGCTGTTTGTTGTTGATTTTTCTACTTTTGCTCTTATTGTATTTGTTCTTAGTGTCTGTTCTTGTGCAGCCAGTATTAAACCCTCTGTTTCTTTCTTCAAGTTGCCATTCTTAAGCTATTAACAGGTCTTGGTGATGTTTGATTTTCCAGTTATATTGTGCAAATATTGACCATGCAGTGGCTTATTTCTCCATTTTTCTGCTCAGTTCTTGACTTGTTCTTTCTTGTAGGCTTGCTTTGTTTGATTAGTGTTTAATAGTTTCTTGTTATTGACCATTTTAAGTGCATCTTCTTCACTGTCCTTGATATATTCTTCAAGGCCTCTTTTCTCCTCCTCTACTGTTTGATGGACTTGCAGCATTCCTCTTCCACCTGAGCTGCAAGGGAGGTATAGCCTATCTACATCACGGCGGGAGTGCAGAGCATGATTGATGGTTGTTATTTTCCTGGTCTTATGATCTAGCATCTCTAGCTCTGCCTGGGTCCAGTCTGTTATCCCTGCAGATAATAACAGGTATAATCAGATGATAACAGGTATAGCCCAGGTGTTTATTGAGTTTGGACTTTAGGATTTTTCTATTATTATTATTATTATTATTATTATTATTATTATTATTATTACATTTATATCCCACGCTTCCTCCAAGGAGCCCAGAGCGGTGTACTACATACTTGAGTTTCTCCTCATAACAACCCTGTGAAGTAGGTTAGGCTGAGAGAGAAATATTGTATACTTATAGCTTTATATATAAAATTATCTTAAACATACCTGTCACTAATCCCATGCATGACAGCTCTTGTGAGAGCTGGGAGGAGAGCCTGACCCGGCCGCCAAGAGGAGGTAGCGGTGTGCCGGCCCAGCCACCGGGAGCAGGAGGCAGCAGCAGTTGCCAGGAGGTGACAGACCGACAGGAGGAGGTGGCAGGCCAGCTTTCTGGCCGGTCCACCAGCCAGAAAGTGCCATGGGGGGCCAGCTGGCCCGCTTCTTCTCTCCCCCTTCTTGCCTGCCCCCCCACAAGAAGGGGGAGAGAAGAAGCGGGCCAGCCGGCCTGCCAGACAGAAAGTGCAGGTGGGGGAGGAGAAGCAGGCATGGGGAGAATTAGGCCAGAAAGCCAGGCATGCCAGCGGGGGGAGGAGAAAAAGGCAGCGGCAGTGGGTGGGTGCTCTGCGGGTGGGTGCTCTGCGGGTGGGTGCTCTGTGGGTGGGCTGGCCGGAGGCGCAGATGCTCTGCGCCCAGCCCAGCTAATTGTAATATAATAGTCATAAAACCATGTATTTGAAAAACGGTCTAACTGTATTAAATAAATCTAAATCCATTGGAAAATATATATCTATATATGAAAATATATATCTATAAATTTGTAAAATTTTATTTTTTTATTTTTTATTTTTACACTTATATCCTGCTTTTTCCTCCGAGTTGCTCAGAGTGGTGTACGTGGTAATATTTATCCTCACAACAACCCTGTGAGGTAGGTTAGAAAAAGGTAAATCATTGAAATAGTCTCTGAGTATCCAACTAGAAGAATAAAATCCAGTAGTTCATTTGAAAAATGTTGGGTTGCCTATAAGATGGGAGAAGTGTGTAGATTAGTGTTCTAGTAATGGCTTCTCCACTACTAGTTTAACCTTCATATTGGGTGGAGACTACTAGAAGCAAGAATTTTTATCAAGTATCTAGATGGTTTCCAGGAGAATTTATATTTTGAGAGAGTCATAGATTACTATATTACCACTGAACAAGACTCGACATAATTGAAATGTGTCTGGCAAAAGCATAAGACAGATCAACCGATGTTGGCAAAGTTTTGATAGAATATTTCATCGTTCAATTAAAACTGGAGAAAGTGGATAGAGAGAAATTCTTCTCCCTCTCACATAACTCTAGAACCAGGGGTCATCCCATGAAATTGATTGCCGGGACATTTAGGACCAGTATACTGAAGTATTTTTCACACAATGCATAATCAACTTGTGGAATTCTCTGCCACAAGATGTGGTGACAGCCAACAACCTGGAGGGCTTTAAGAGGGGTTTGGATAACTTCATGGAGAAGAGGTCTATCAACGGCTACTAATCGGAGGGCTATAGGCCACCTCCAACCTCAAAGGTAGGATGCCTCTGAGTACCAGTTGCAGGGGAGTAACAGTAGGATAGAGGGCAGGCCCTCAACTCCTGCCTGTAGGCTTCCAGCAGCATCTGATGGGCCACTGTGTGAAACAGGATGCTGGCCTAGATGGGCCTTGGGCCTGATCCAGCTGGGCTGTTCTTATGTTCTTAAGACCAGATCTCCTTTCATGACCAGCCTAGCATGTGCAACATCCCACTCTCTCCACATATAATTAATTGAAGAGTCCATTGACTCTCCTACATTTTACCCTTCTGTCAGGAAGGGCTCTCACTGACTCTCGCATACCTCCAGAGGGGATGTGGGACAGTAGAAGTAAGTAATATCTTCCTATGAGCCTCTGCCATGACATGGGAGAATGTGGTACTTGCAAGATTCTTAGTGTTGCTTTCAGATAAGACAGCTGATAGTAACAGAGGAACTTCCTCTGAGCCATCAGGCGATGGTTAACAACCAGAAAAGTACCATCCAGCCAACAACCTGCCTTTTTGTAACGCTATAGCCCACCACTGCCAAGTGTGGGCTATCGTCAGCAGCTGTTGTATGCTGCAGCAGACTCTCTTCTGTGTGGGCTGGAAGATATTTCTGTACACATTTATTCTGGCATGCTTGTCATGTTTTATGGGCATCCTACTTAAATGCAAATCAAGTGGCCTAATATGAAAGGAAATAGGCATTCTGGAAGTTCAGATCTTCTGCCTACTCATTTGCAAGTAAAGGTCTTCCCTGCCTACGTTCACCGGCTCCTGCTGGTACAAAAGTCTTTTGGGGAGATTTCTCAGTTTCAGCCTCATCAGCACCATTTTCTGCCACCACATAAAAGAAGCCTGTTCACCCAGTTGTGGGTGGGATATCACACCTTCAGTGCTACAGCCTCAGCTGTAGTGGAGGAGGGATCAGAGTGTTCACTCTAGAGAGACATTTTTTTAAAAAATCAGTGCTCACTGTAGAAATTTGTTTTTCTTTCCAAAAGACATTAAAATATAATATAAAATATTAAAAATATGTAATATTGATATATATTTACTAGGCACAGTCTCAGAAGCACACCAGTGGAGATTCCAACTAACAGCCTCTTGCTCCCTAGGCAAGCTGCTTCACCGCTGCACCAGAGTAGACAATACTAGATTTGATGGACCAGAGCAGCTTCATATGACCAGTTGTGCCCTCTCCTGGACAAAGGAGTGCCTTTGAAGACTGCTCGGAAACTTCAGATGGTGCTAACCTGCCTAGACATTAGGATCACCTTCAGAGGTCTTTCTTTGGATTCCTCTATCTTTGGAAATGAGGTGAGTGGTGACTGGCATTAGAGACTTTTCAGTTCTGCAGTCTGTGCACCCTGAGTGTGACATTTCCTTCCAAGAGAGAAACACATGGTGCTGAGTGTGATGTATTTTGGGGTCCAGGCAAAGATCTTTTTTATTTGCCCAGGTCTTTTTAGATTTTTAGACTGATCTGCCATTGATATTCTATGTCAGTGCACTAATTTTATTGCAGTTTTAATTGCTTTCAGATTTCTCATAGTAGCCACTCGGACAGCTCTTTGGCTGAAGAGCAGGGTAGGAAATGTTCAAATAAAATAATTATTATCAGTCATGGTCTGTTATGGTCTAAGGAAATACCCCGATGCCAATAACGAATTTTTGCATGCAGAAATGAGTAATATGGATGGATCTCTTTGGCTTTCAAATAGACTCTCAGCAGAAGAAACTCAGGACATGGAAGAAGTAACCACAGGTGAGGCAATTTAAAGTTATTCGTGTCCTTTAATGAGGAACAAAATATTTTGTCAAAGGGAGGTTTTTCTCATTAAGGAGATCAGGCATCCTGGGGAAAATGCTGTTTGTCATTTTCCAAGGAGGTGTCCATATGCTTTTTAGCCTAGTAACCTTCAAATGATTTGGGGCCCGCTCACCAAATTATAGTAAATGCCATGTCAAAGAAGATAAGTTACAATTATGGTGCCTTTCGCTTTGATTCTTAAATTGTCTATATTTCTCTGTGTTTACCAATAAAATGCCTATATCTCTCTGTGTTTACCAATAAAAATAACTGTTTTGGTTTAAGTATTGCAGACTGATGTTAATTAGTCAGTGGGGATGTGTAGATCGTTTCGAGCCCAAAATGTTCCGACTCAAAATGGACCATTGTGAGCGTTTCAAGCTTGAAACAGAATGCCCTTCAAATGAAGAGCCTGTTTCAAGCTTGGAGTGGAATGGCCCCATTCCGAGTTGGAAGGTTCTGAGTGCTCTGAGCACCATTTTGGAGGCTGGTTTTGGCACTGGCTTCCAATTGGCTTGCCATCTCCTTGCTTCTTGGTTGGCTTGATAAACTTGATTTGTATGATGATAAGCCTCCCAAATGGTGCCCAGAACACTTGAAACATTCCGAGCTCATTCCGATGGAACAAACGGCTTGACCAGTTGTTCCGACAGAACATTCCGGACATTTGCGTTCCATTCCAAGCTCGGAATGGAACACAAATCCCGTTCCGTACACATCCCTAATAGTGATCTCCCACATGTCTAGATGTGCTGAAGGGACTAGGTACTGATGAGGTTGAGAAGACGCTTTATAAATAAAGATTGGAGGTTGGTGTCATCCTTTGGGGAGGGTGAATTGGGGCCATCACCCCCACCCCCATGCTCATCCCTAGCCCCATGTCAGTGGTGTGGAAATTCTAGCCTGGAATCCCCCTGTCTTATCACCAGCCCTGAGCATGGCTCCTGCTGAGCAGCTGCACTGAGTTCTGACCCATCCAGAGCCGTGATGTTCTCTGCTGGGCTGCACACAAGTCCTGGCTCTGTCTAGGCTGCTCTCCTCTCTGGTTTGCGCAGAACCAGAGCTGCCACTGTGTGCAACCAAGCAGAGTGTGCTGTGGGGCCCAGCTGGGTCAGGAGCTGCTTAGTGGGAGCTGCAATTCAAGGGCTGCCAGCAGTGGGGACAGTTGAGGAAACTCCAGGCAAGAGTCTCTACACTGCCACTTTTCTGGAGCCCTGCATCTCCATGTTGCCACCACTGCTTCATTTCACTTTAATTCACCTGGCCCCTATTCATCATAGGCTCCACACCCCTCAATGGACAGCCCTGGTGGGGGCTGGAACCACTCCCCCCCCCCGGTGGGGGTCAAAAACCTGCATCTAGTATTCAGTGGCTAACATCCTCACTATCTACATCAGACCTGCACAACATATGGCCTGCGAGGCCTTTTTTCTTGGCCCACGGGGCCATTTCCCCTTCCTCCCCCTGCTGCGAACCTCAGTGTTTTAAAAAAAATATTATTACTATTCCAGCCACCAGGCAGCCAAGGAAATGGCTGCAGGGGTGCGTGTGTGTCCTTCTACCCCCTACGCCCCCACCCCATCCCCGGCCGCAGCAGTGGTGGTAGATATCAGAGCAATGTTGAGACCTACTGTATGGCCCAACATCTCTTCCCAACTGTGAGGCATGCCTGCGCAGTTAAGTCTCTTAACTGTGCAGGCGCGCCTAACAGTTAGGAAGAAATGTCAGGCCAAGCAGTAGGTCCCAGTGTCGCTCTGATATCTACCACCGCCACCAGGTGCGGGGGGCGGGTAGAAGGACTACTGGTATCTGATATCTGCCGCCGCCAGGTGGGTAGTGAGTAGGACAACACACACACACGTGGCAGCTAGAATTGGAATAATTAAAAAAACAACTTCCCCATTCATTCTCTCTCTCTCTCTCTCTCAAGCCAACTGCCCCATTTTGGCAGAGGTGGAAAGGAAGAGCAATGCATTTTATGATTATGTATTTTATATAGATTGTATTGTATTTATTTTATTAGAATTTTTAAATTCATTTTGTTTTATTTTAATTTAAATTAATCTTGGCCTCCCAGAACTTCAAAAGTTAAATTTTGATTAAATTCATTTTAATTAATTTCACTTTAATTTGATTTAATTAATTGATTGATATTAAGTGTTACTTTAATAATCAGCACCCTAAAAATTGACTTCGGCCCCCATGAGCCATGTCACGGTCAGTTTCGGCCTACCAAGTCATTTTAGTTGTACACGCCTGATCTACATGCTGGCAAAGTGCACCCATGTTGCAGAGAGCTTTATTAGGAGTGTGTGTGTATGAGAGAGTGTGTGTGTGTGAGTGCCCCCACGCATGCCCGCACAGAGGTGCACCTAGTTAATTTTGGAGCTTGGACGTAAAGGCCTTTGGAGGCATCCCCTCCCTTGAAATTTAAGCATCATCATGCTCCACTGGGTAACCACACCACCCAGGACAGAAAAAAGTTGATTTGGGGGCCCCCAGGGACTGTGGAGGTCCTGGACTTCAGGCCCAAAGTCTAGAGGTAAGAGCACCTCTGTGGGTGTGGGCGTTCTCTTATCTCTCCTTCCTCCAGAAATGCCCCGTGCCACCTGAGTATATGTCCCTGAGGGTGGCACAAGGCATTACCAGAGGAAACAGACCCCCCACACACACACACTCTGTGCTGTAGTATTCTGGAAGCCTTCCTCAGCGTGGGCGTGTCTTCCCAGTACATGGGCGCTTCTTTAATTTGGATGTTAGCCATTGTCTTTGTATGCTCTCTAAAGAAGATCCCTACTGAAATAGTCCATAGGGACTATGCAGTAAGGCGTAGAGAAGAAGAAATTGCATCAACTGACAAAACCCTATAGCAAAGAGTTGGTTAGGCTCCCACAGGTGACCAGGTTTGTAACGCCATTCTGCTATGGTTACATCTGAAGTGGGTTGTGGAATATGGAGGGGAACTCACAATCCACGCTAGACATGCTCAAAGAGATATGCAGCAGCTAGGTCTCTCTGCACATGTCTGATGACCTTCAGCTTGGTTAGAGGCTCAAGAAAGCTCTCAGCCTTCCCCACTTCTGAGTTGTCTGCATATTCACTGAGCAGAACCAAAACTTCTGCCGTGCTTCAAATCTGGTTCCATTCTGAACAGGCTTCCACCCCAGCTGACACCTGAGTGGCAGATGGGGGGTGTAGTCAACAATGTCCCTAATAGTTTCCAGATGGGTCAGGAAGATTTTATACATGGAGCCTTCAAAGTTAATATACTATGTATTGACATAATGGTCATTGTTGGCCCCTTTTGACAGAAAGAGAGAGAGACTCTCCAGGCTCTGAACCAATGATTCAACAACCTGAGACAGCTGGTGCCAGAGAACCAGAAAATGCTGGTAATGATCATTATTGACTTACTAGCCGGAGGCCCATCAAAAAGAACAGGGAACAATTTTTGATTTATGTGTCACACTCTTTGCTTATGTCTCCCACCTTTCTCTCTATCGTTCTTTGTGCCTGGAGAAATCCGCCTCCTACCCCAGCCCCCTTTCACACACACTCTTTCTTTCTCCAGCCCTGTTTCATCCACAGTTTCCTTACAATTCGTTCTTTATTTCCTTCTTTCCTTTCTTTCTCAGCCCTTCTTCCTTGCATGCCTCTTTGCCTAGTCCTCCATCGCAGAATGCCCCTTTTCAATCTCCCCATCCACCCTCTCATCCTTCACTCCCTTCCCTGCTCCAGGTGCTTTCCCTGCTGCTCAAACACCATACAAAAATTCCAAGAGCTGTTGCTTCGCTGAAAACAATGGCAGCTAATTTGTGGGTGATTAAAGGGAATTAAATGTCTGAGGTACTGATTTTCTATTTCAGGGTAGCGTTTACATCAGGTCTGAATTTTTAAAACCCTTAAATATTCCGGAAGGTAAGGGAAAGTAAGTAGAACATGAGCAACGAATCTACAGTATATGCTTTGTTAGATTGCCCTAGATCAGTGCTCTTGCTCGAAAGAGGTCAGACCTGCTTCACTTCGGCAGTATAACAATGTACATCCTGTACTGTCCAGGTACAAGGAAAAGCTCTGGACCATTTTTAGCCACATAATTTTTAGAGCTATGCCGCTTTATTTTGTAGCAAGGCTCCTGTGCATGTAACAACTGTGTGAGACACAGGAATACACCCAGTGATGCATTCTCATCACACATCTCCATGCTAGAACAGGATCATCAGTTGAATGTTTTGCCCATTGTGCATGCAACAGTTATAAGCATGGGGACTCTTCCTGAAAACAAGTTGACTGCTTCTCATTTCAGTGGATCATGAACCCCATGGAAATGTGGGTTTTTCTTCTCTCTTGTATTTTAATTATAGATGAAGAAATTCCGTTAGTTTTGGATGTAACTGAATAAGATAAAAATCAGACTATTGAATGTTATTCCTGAATCCATACTTATTTTAGAGAGAGTTCATAGCTCAGCAGTAAAGCATATATTTTGTATGCATAAAATATGATCCATCTTATTTATTTGTTATTTCTCTGCAAATCGCCCTGAGCCATTTTTGGAAGGGCGGTATAGAAATCGAATAAATAAACTTCCGAGATTTAGTGCCTGGATTCTCAAAAGCAGTACTGGAAAATATCTCTGCCAGAGACATTGGAGAGTTTCTGCCCCGTGGAGTATACTGCCTTGGCCTTGTGTGTTCCTTAAGCATGTTTGCATCTTGTATCTACTCACAACTGGGGGGCAAGCTATAGCAGCTGTTTGAAATATGTTGCGAGAGATCTTTTATGAAAAGCAGCTGGTGCAGGCATCCCCTAATAGAGTCCTTTGGGGTTAAACATGCAGTGTTATGCCTTGAGTAACAAATTTAAAAGACAGTCATAATAATAGGGGCTGGCATGTTTCTTTCTATGTCCGCCATTTTCTCAGGCTCATGTACTGTCCTGTCTTTCAGCTCTCATTCCAAAGTGCATTACAGACAAAAAATATCCCTTAGCAGCTGCCTTCATCATCACAATTTTGCTCATTATCATCATTGCATTGGCTGGTGAGTGGGAATACCTTATGTTTTAATGTTGTCATATGTGTGTTGTTTTAACTAAAACATACAGATAAACATGCATAACAAGATGCACAACACACTCAAAAGATGAAAGTCTAAAGCATGGAAATATCCTGAAAGAAATACAGTAGGATTGGATGGATGGGCAAATGTATGGATGAAGAAAAGGAGAAAGCATGATATAGGCAAAGTTAAATAAATGTGTTTAATCCCATGAACTGGAGAGAGCGGCTGACATACTGGGGGAAATTACTGAAAGTAGTCCTACTGAAACTACAAGGGCACTTTAAGAAATTCTTAACTGTTCCTTTTAATTTCAATGCTACTCCTTGGAGTAATTTTCCTCTGTATGCTGACCATGAATTCTAAGCACATTCTTATGTCACTCTCAGTGAAATCAAGGGGACTTAAAACTACTTACCTTAATAGCTGGATCAACCATTGTTCTGAGATGACTGCACTGTTTAAGAGACTATTCATGTGTAAACTGAGTGCCAAACATTGGTGCCATCAGATGAGTCTACAATCAAATCTTTTTGAAACACTACCACTACTGTGAATATTTATATAGCGCTCTTCAACCAAAGTTCACATAGCAGTTTACAAAGAAAAAGAAATAATACATAAATAAGATGGTCCCCTGTCCCCAAAAGGCTCACAATCTAAAAGAAACATAAGGCAGATACCAGCAGCAGTCACTGGAGGGATGCTGTGCTGGGGTTGGATAGGGCCAGTTCCTCTCCCCCTGCTAAATATAAGAGAATCACCACTTTAAAAGGTGTGTCTTTGCTCAGTTAATAGGAGTAACTCACACACACTTGCACTAGGCAAGGTGAGCTGCAGTAGTACAGAATATCAAATCCTAGGACCTGTCTCTGCCCTACAAACTGGCAAGATTTCTCCTGAAGTATCTTGGGACCACCAGTTTAGACATTTCACCCACTGCCCCTCACATACACACTAATGTGTGTGCTAGGCGCTTCCACATCCTTTCTCCCACTTCCAGTCCACCAGGGAACCTTTCCCTAATTGCTGTACAGGGGGTGGGGGATAGAGAGTGGCTTATTGGAAATGCTTTTCTACATGTGTCCCAAATACTGGCTGCCGTGCTGAGGAAAATTACTTAAAGCAGTCCCACTTGAAATTAAAAGGTGAAGTTAAGAAATCTGTAACTTGTCCTTGTAATTCCAGTGGCACTACTTTGAGTAATTTTGCTTAGTATGTCAGCCACTAGTATTGGGGCTGTGTGTAAGGGAATGGTTCAAATGAACTCGCCCCACCCCTGATTATGGAAGGGCTCCTGGAAATTGTCGTGCTGAACATTCTCTTAGACATCTCCAGCTCCCTTAATGGAGCTATAGTTCCCAGAGTTCCATGGGATGAGTTTAAGTCTGTAGTACAGATAGGTCCTTCTCATCAGAGGTTATATTTATGCTCTCTTAACTTTAGGCAACCTGCTTTCTTTCCAGCCAGAAAGCCACAACCCTGTCCATCTTGTCCTTCTATTGGTGCCGCCTGTCCAGACCGTTGGGTTGGGTATCAAGGAAAATGCTACAATGCATCTGAAGACAAAAGGAATTGGACTGAAAGTGAAAATAGATGTTCCTCATTTGGTGCTTCCTTGGCTGTGATTGATACCATAGTAGATCTGGTAAGGAACAAGTATGTGTCATGACAAATGGGCTAACCATCCCAAACAAGCAAATCAAAAATTCTGCAATAACATTTATTTTGGGTTTTTTAAAATCAGTTGTTGATGATGATTGGCTTCCATCCTAATTTAACCTTGCATTCATAGAGCCTCCTATGAATGAAAGGAGCATTGTGGTTGTATAAGGACTCCTCTTGTGAGGGGATCAGTCCTTTCCAAGAAAGAGGCTCTGCGAACATGGATACATTGGGATCCAAGCCATGATTATTCCCCCATTGGTGTATGGGGTGACTGACAAAACATAAGCAAGAGTGGCAGGTCCCTGTTGAAGGAGCTTACTACATTCTTCTTTCCCCCCAATTTAAAGAATAATTTCTAAATCCCAGCAGTGAGAGAGACAAAAATAGAGAGAGGGAAGGGGAAGGATGAGAAAGAATGATGTCTTGAACAGTTCCCATTTTTTCCCCTCATCACTAACCTCCTTAACAATGTGGCCCAAATGCATTGGTTTGCTTGTCCTGCAGTGTAAAACAGGTGCTAAAAAACCACCCGTGCCACTGCAGGGCTCTAACACATGCAGCAACAGTGCTACAAAATAAAGCAGTACTGGAACGACTGACCACTTGTGGGATCACACGCTGAGGCGATTCACACACATGGAGGAAACCAGGCTAAGGGAGCCCAACCCGGTTTCCCCCGCACGTGTGAACCTCTGAGAGCCATGCAGCTTCCAGTGGTTAGCCCGATTAGCGAGCGCTCCGCCAACCCCGTCTTGGCGATTGTGAGTCACTGCCGCACAGCTCTGCGTGGCAGCAACTCACAAGTAGACACACACACGCCGGACCGGGAGGCTATAGCAAGCCTCCTAGCCTTGGGGGTCTCCCCAGAATGCCCTGCGCATCCTGGGGCTTAGTAGCCCCCGATTCCCACCGCCTCTAATGGCTCCGTAACAGAGCCGGTAGTCGTGTGGGCGGTCGATCCGGCCACCCAGGGCTAGCCTGAGGATCGTCTGCGGGGAGAGCGGACTTGACCTGCTCTCCCTGCAGAACCCCTTAAGAGAACCCCTCTGATCATGTGTAGAGCCTCATTGTGTGTGACCTCCATTGGGGATAATTGACTTCTTGCACAATCGCACATAATACTGCTGTCTTGCTTGGCACCCCATTATCGCACGTGTTAGAGCACCACAGTGGCATGGGCAGTGCTGCAGTGCCCATGTTATGCTGCAGGATATTTTTATTTATTCATTCATTCATTCAGTTTCTATACCACCCTTCCAAAAATGGCTCAGGGCGGTTTACACAGAGAAAAATAATAAATAAATAAATAAATAAATAAATAAGATGGCTCCCTGTCCCCAAAGGGCTCACAATCTAAAAAGCAACATAAGGCAGATACCAGCAACAGTCACTGGAGAGATTCTGTGCTGGGGGTGGATAGGGCCAGTTTCTCTCCCCCTGATAAATAAAAGAGAATCACCACATTAAAAGGTGCCTCTTTGCCCAGTTAGCAGGGAGCAAGCCACGGGAGTTAACTTTTAAGTGTTCAGGATTGTTGTGTAAGTCAAGAAAGAATTACTCAACCCTTCACAGCTGCAAAAGAGACGAAACTGAGATATTGTTTGCTTCTCAATCATGGCACCTGTCCTTGATGTCTGTGCAAGTGGAGCAACCGGGAAATGGGGCAGAGTTTCCAACTTTCCCCCATCCTGCATAAAGGGCAACTAACTGTCTGGTTTTATGGCCTTTGAACCAGTTGCCAGAATTTTTGTGTAAAGAAGTATAAGTCAGATCTTCCTGTGCTGGATGGGGTTACATTCCCCCAGAAGGAACAGGTATACAGCTTGAGAGTGCTCTTGAATCCATGCCTCACCCTGGTTTCTCAGGTGGAGGCTATTGCCAGGAGTGCTTTCCATCAGTTTTGGTTGCCTCCATTCCTTGAAGAGAATGATCTCAAAATAATGGTGCTGCATCTGCTGGTAACCTCTAGACCTGACTATTGCAATGAGCTTTATGTGGGGCTGCCTTTGTACATAGTTTGGAAACTTCAGTTTGTCCAAAATGTGGGAGCCAGATTGGTCTCTCGGGTAACCTGGAGAAACCATATTATGCCTGTACTTAAACAGTTACACTGGCTGTCAGTACATTTCCAGGCAAAATACAAAGTGCTGGTTATTACCTTTAAAGCCCTAAACAGCTTAGGTCCAGGTTACCTTAGAGAGCACTTTCTTCTGTATGATCCCCACTACATGCTGAGGTCATCTGGAGAGGTCTGTCTCCAGTTACCACAGGGGCGGATTACCACAGAGGCAACAGAGGCAATTGCCTATGGTGGCAAATCTTGGGGAGTGGCAAATGGCAGAGGAAAGTTAAATTTATTTTTTAACTTTCAAAACTGCCGCTGCACCGCAGTAGCGCGGCAGCAAGAGCTCCTTGTGGGCCTGCCTGCCTCCCAAATTATGACAGGTCGGGACGGGCGTGGGATGGTGGCGGAGAGGGCGGCAAGAGAGCCCCTCACACAGCCTGCCTTCTGCGCATGCGTGCGCAGAGGCCTGAAATTGGCCCGATTTCTGCCATTTGGGAGGAAGGCGCTCTGTGTGAGGAGCTCTCCTACCATCCTTTCCGCCATGGATGGCGGAGAGGGCAGCGATACCTCCTTCCTCCACGTGGAAGAAAAGCCAGAAACAGTCTGCAGAAATGGGCTACAGTTGGAAGGAGGGAATGTAGAAGGTAGGAGCTCCGAGCTCACCGCCCCACATCCCACCGGGCTTTTTAGAGGCACTCTCCCCTCCTCGCCCCCCCCTGCAGCCAGCCACCATTACGCTCCATCCCTTCCCACCGCCGGCAGCGGTGATCATTAGGGGACAAAAGGGGGGACATCCTTCCTCCAAGCTCCCCACAGCTACTGCCACCGCATAGCAGCTGCTTTTCTTTTCTTTTCTTTTTTTAGGGCGGCAAAAGCCTTTTTGCCTATGGGCAGCAAAAAGGTTAATCCACCCCTGGTTACCACTGGTACATCTGGTGGCAGCTCGGAACTGGGCCTTGTTCCCTGGAACTGTTCCCTTGAACAGCTAGCTGGCCCTCAGTTGCCCTCCATCCCACGGCAGAATAGGGTTAGGATTGCAGCATGTTGTCAGAGGAGCAAAGGGAGGGCATGCCATGTCCTAGGGCTTGATAGAGGTATCTAAGTCTTTCTTTGATTTCCCTTCTCCTAGGAATTTTTAACAGGCTTTACTCGCCCTCATCATTACTGGATTGGCCTCTCGAGAGAAGAAGGCAAGGCCTGGAGATGGCCCAATGGCACAGAGTTTAACAACCTGTAAGTGATTTGTCCCATTGTTCCCTCCATTTGCTTATTAATATTTTCCTCTTCTGGGTTTAGATCAGGGCTGCACAACATCGGCCCTCCAGCTGATGCTAGACTACAGCTCCCATCATCCTAAACCAATAGTGGCCAATAGTCAGGGAAGATGGGAGTTGTAATCCAACAACCGCTGGAGGGCTGAAGTTGTGCAGCTCTGGGTTAGATTCTAGGCATATACTAGTTTCCAAAGTTTGAGTACATTACTGACCATTCCCCCTGTGGATGTGTAACTGGGCAGACATACATTCTAAAATGTATGCCCAGTCAAAAGACGGTGACCCACACACCGCAGAGTGAAACGCATGTGTGTAAACACCGCCAGCAGTGTTGTGGAACAGGAGGGTTCCACTCTGACGTAACATTGTGCAAATGCAGTTGTGTGATGTGACACCTGTTGGACATAATTGGCATTGCATTGTGCAAGTGCATTTGTGCAACTTTATGTCACAGCAGAACCGCCTCGTTCTGCAGCACCACTTGTGGGGTTTACACACACAGAGCAGCAAGGGCAGATTCTGAAGTGGCCACATTTTGCTGCATGGTATGTGGGCCACTTTATCCATGAGACTGCTAACCCCGTTATGTTTCATGATCAGTGCTTTAAGACATATATTAGGAAGCACCCCAAAGAGGACTGAAAAGCTCACTAATAAATTGCCCAAAGCATGTTCCTTTTAAACCTGAAATAAACATTCACAAATACTTTAAATTTGCTGAAGCTTCTAGTCGTATAATGTTGTTTTAAATATGAAATTGCAGATTGGCACATTTTGAAGATTTTACCTCAGAATTCGCATTCCAGGGTTCAGATGCCAAGTGGTGGATTAAAAGGCCTTGTGGGCTGTGGCCCCAACTCACCATGGCACCTGACCTCTGTCCCCAATCCTTCTACTGCTTGCGAGCAGCTCAACAGCAGCTGGTGGTGATGTCACCTTAGAGCACTGCTGAGCCACAGGGCAGGCTAAGGTGATGGAAGGAGCAGCAATACCCCTGGTGTTTGCCCTTAAAAGGTTATTACCTATAAAGCCCTGAATGGCTTGGGCCAGGGTATTTAAGAGAGTGCCTTTTTCATGAACCCCGCCACCTATTAAGATCATTGGAGGAGGTCCATTTGCAGTTACCACCAGCTCACTTGGTGGTGACCCAAAACCAGACCATCCCTAGGTTTGCCCCAGGGCTTTGGTATGTGCTCCCAAGTGAAATCAGAACCTCCCCGTCTCTGATTGTTTTTGAACGACTTTTGAAAACACACCTGTTTTTATCAGGCTTTTAAAGTTTTATTGGTTGTGGTTTTAATTTGTTTTATGATTATAGGTTTTGATGATTGTTGGGTTTTGATTGTAAACCACCCTGAGATTTTATATAAGGCACTATATAAATACAATAAATAAATATCAGTGGGGAAGGGGAGGAGGAGAAAGGGCATCCCAGCAGCAAACTAGGACACTGTTTTTAACCTCCTGCAGGAAGAAGCCTAGACCTTGAGGGTTTGAGGCAGGACAGCCCAGGTGGGCTTCCAGGGGGATGAACTTCCGTCTAAGGCCCCTAGGAGAAGAGTGCAGGGCAATGCTGAGGAGGAAAGACTGGCTACAGGTTAGGATTTGAGATGTATCCACCCTTCTGAATATGTCCCACAATATAATGAAATGTGTCCCACAGTATAATGAATAGTTGTGCCTAGCATGCAAGAGGAATTTTACATTTCTGTACAGCTGGGGATGTGACCACTATGCCCATGTCATGGTTTGAGTGAGCCCCACCATGTTCTGACTGACAGACACAATGATTTGCTCCATCCACTGTGTTAGAGAGCACCTAGAGCCACCTAATGGCGCAGCGGGGAAGCAACCTGCCTAGAGAGCAGGAGGCTGTTGGTTCGAATACCCTCTGGTATATTTCCCAGACTTTGGGAAACACCTATATCGGGCAGCAGCAATATAGGAAGGTGCTGAAAAGACATCATCTCATACTGTGCGGGAAGAGGCAATGATAAACCCCTCCTGTATTCTACCAAGAAAACCACATGGCTCTGTGGTCGCCAGGAGTCGACACCAGCATGATCTTTCCTTTCCTAGGTAACTTAACCCATCCCTAATTAGTTGGGGCTATCCTTGGAAGAGCTTTTACTGTAATGTTCACTCTAGGCCTGCAGATGTCACTGTAGTGCAGACAATAATATATATCAAATGCTGATACCTATTTCAGGTTTACAATACGGGGAGAAGGCCAGTGTGCATACCTAAATGACCTTGGGATCAGTAGTACGAGATGTTTCTTGGAGAAAAACCTCCTCTGCAGCCAGCCAGATGCTAACACCAAGAGGAGAAAACCAAACCTCGCCAAAAGAGGCACAAATTCTACATCCACATAAATGAAGGTAATGCCAAGTCTTCAGTGATGTAGCAGTCAGTGGAGGATCCAATCTCTTTCCATGGCAGCCTCTTTCAAATATTACAGCACTCAGGCTCACTGTTACATTTGGTTGTCTTTCCTAAGAATTTGGTAGCTCTCTGCCCATGACAGACAGGAGCAAGAAAAAGCTGGTACAGTGTAGTGGCAAAGAGACTGAATCTGACCTTTCCTGAGGTTAGAGAACCTCTTTCCATCTGACTGTTCCATTCATGATATCTTGTTTACTGCTTGTCTCCTGGTTTATGGTTTGTCTACCTGGCTTGACCCCTGGCTTCTAATTTGTTTGCCAGCCTGACTTTGGACTCTGTTCTTGACCTCCAGCTTACTGGTTTGTCCACCTGACCAGCCTTCTTTCTAACAGGGATTCCCAGGTGTTGTTGACTACAACTCCCAGAATCCCCAGCAGCAATGGCTTTTGCTTGGGCATTATGGGAGTCGTAGTCCACAACACCTGGGAATCCCTGTTAGAGGGAACACTGCACCTGACCTGACCCTTGACTCCACCCCCAACTTACAGCTCACTCCATGATCCTGGCCATTCCATCCAATTACCAGCTCCTGGCTTGATTCTTCACTTGCCTTCTCTCCTGCCCCTCAATTCTTGATTGCCTAGCAGATCCTTTTGGTCCTCCTGACCTCAGGCCTCCTGCCACTTTGAGGAAGCTGCCCATAGGAAGCCACCCTACTTGCTTGACAGCCAGTAAGTAGAACTCTAGTCTGCAATAGCCATGCCACTGATGAAGCTCATTTCCTTATCAAATGCCTCTGGGTGACCAAGGCTAGTGCTTGACAGTATAATCTATTACACATACCCCATACTGCTGGGTGCACCTCACACTGTTTATTTCAGTGGATCTTAAGCTAGTTCACCCTGAATGTCCTGAACAATTTCTATTTTGTCTTTATAATTTGTAAGTTTCAAAAAGGTGGACTAAAAATTAGGGATGTGCAAAACGTTTCGGGCACAGAACGATCTGTGCCCGAAACGACCAATTTCGGGTGATTCGGAGCCGAACTGAATCACCCATGATGAGACCTGATAATTCTCGGACCCGAAACAAATCACCCCTGTTTCGGGTCCGAATTTTTCGGGTGTTTTGGGTCTCCTTTTTGTGCCCTAGAAAAGTGCCAGCCTTGTCTTCTTCTTCCCCCTCCGTTTTCAGTTTGACGTCTCTTTGAATTTCCCGCCTTTTTGCCTCCATTGATTACAATGCAGAAATTGCTTTCCTTTTACTTTAATTGAAAAGGTCCTTCGGCCAAAAGAGTGGGGTGGGGTGGTATTGCCTAATGGGTGGAGGTTACCACCCCAATTGCAGAGGGATTGGGCAAAGGGCTGATTTTTGGTGAATTTCTGAAGTTTACGCGTCTTTAAGGTTTCCCCCCATTAGGTAAAATGGAGGGTGTATCGCTTCACGTCGGGGGGAAAGGGGTGGTCTAGAGCGGTATAGGGTTGGTGGTAGTGCCGGGTAGGGGCAAGGAAGCTACCTGAATTTTTTCAAAGGATTTGGGCAGAGGGCTGATTTTTGGTTAATTGTTGAAGTTTACGTGTCTTTAAGGTTTTTCCTCATAAGTTATAATAGAATGGAGCTTTCAGCAGCCCCATAAATGTACTTGGGGGGTGCTGGGGTGGCCCAGAGCGAGTGGTGGTGTAGTGCACATAGGGTGCCAACCACCCCCATGGATTTCTAACCCATGGGGTACTTGGTTCTGTTGTTTCTGAGGTATTCTGAGTGTGGATTCTATGATAGCAAATGAGATTTTCAATGACACACCATGAATCCACTCTAATTTGCTATCATAGAATCTAAACCTTAAAGACATGAACTTCAACAATTAGCCAAAAATCAGCCCTCTGCCCAAATCCTTTGAAAAAATTCAGGTAGCTTCCTTGCCCCTACCCATCACTACCACCAACCCCACACCGCTCTAGGCCACCCCTTTCCCCCTGACGTGAAGCGATACACCCCCCATTCTACCTAATGGGGGGAAACCTTAAAAACGCGTAAACTTCAGAAATTCACCAAAAATCATCCCTCTGCCCAATCACTCTGCAATTGGGGTGGTAGCCTCCACCCATTAGGCACTACCACCCCACCCCACTCTTTTGGCCCACATCCCACTTTCTGCCCCCGATATGCCCCAAAGACACTAAAACTTCAAAAAATCACCAAAAATCAGCCCTTTGCCCAATCCCCCTGAAATTTGGATGGTAGCCTCCACCCATTGGGAAGTACCACCCCACCCCACTCTTTTGGCCCCAGGACCCGTTTTTCTTACCCAAATTGATTCGGATTCGGGTAAATCCGAATCGGGGGTGATTCGGGTGAGCAAAATTCGGGCACAGAACAGAACAGGGGTGTTTCGGTTCGGGTCCGAACCGAGACACCGAAAATACCGAATTGCACACCCCTACTAAAAATAATTTGACTTAACCACCTTAAAGCCTTTCAATATTCTTTTAAATGCAGTGCCTTCTGAGAATTCTTTTTGACTCTTTTATGATTTTTATTTGTATGGTTGGCTTGCCACCTGAAGAGCTCCAAAATAAGAAACACATTGGAGGAGCTTAATAAAATGAGATGTTACATGTGTCCGAACATTTACAGTACTTTATTAGATTATAGTGTAATGTATTGCAATTATTTATTGAATATTTATATGCTGAATTTCTCAGTTTCACATCACACATTCAAGTGTGGTGTGGCACATTCCAATTGAGAAGTCTCTGTTACATACACTGCAATGAGCTTTCAAAGTATTATAATATACATACTGCAAACAGAACTCCTTTTCCCATTTTTCATATTACTGCATTTGCTTCCTTTTCTTTTTTCTTTTTTCTTTTCTCAGGAGACTGAGTGGAGGAAGGTGCCATGATGATGGTATGCAGCCCAAAGCTGTTCTAAACCAGAAAGAGAGAGGCCTGCACAACACAGTCTCAGTTGACTATTTGGCCCAGGGGGCTGAAGGCTGTTTCCTAGAGGCCTGCAGTATGAAGCCACCTTCTTGTCACTGTGTGAGCTGTCCATTGCATTCCATGGCCCTGACCGCCCCCCCCCCCCGCCGACAAAAAAGAAGAAGAAAAGAACAAACTGCATTCCTTATTAACTTGAAATGGAACACTACCTTATTTTTTTTAATCCTAAATAAGGAACAGTTCTTTGAAATAGAGAACAGATGGCAAGCCTTTATTTTTTTATAATGAGCAAATTCCCATTGTGACTTTGAGCACTTCTAGACAGGAGCCAACATGATATGCAACATTATGGAGCCACAGGCTCGGACTGGCCCACAGGGCAACAGGGCATATTCCCGGTGCGCCCCACGTGCACCCTGACTCCCACCCTTCATTACCCCTTCTGCTCAAAACCCGGAGCCCTCCCCACATACATTCCACCGCCCTCTCAGTGCCCCCTGTCCGACCCTGTGGAGCCGTAATGTTGTGCCTCAGGGCTGCTGTTACTCAGAAGATAACTTAAGAACCGGTGGTTGCACAAGCTGTGCTACCGCAATTTCCCCCATTTGTAACAGGGAGAACTGTGGTAGCTACTGCCCATTCTTAACAGCGTGGGCAGCCTTCTGAGTCCACAATAGCCCTGGGGGGCAACATTTATGTCAGCTAGGGTGCTTAGTCTGGGATTGTCACACCTTGCTGAGTCACTCTTTACAGGGGGTTCACATAATTTTTTTTTAAATTTATTTGATTTCTATATCACCTTTCCAAAAATGGCTCAAGGCACAGAGAAATTATAAATAAATAGCCATCCGTCTGTAGTCAGCCTGAACTTTCCAGATGCTTGCATTCCTTAATGCAGAAAGTCTGACTTTTTTTCTGAACAAAGGAACAGCTATGCACTCTCTCCCAAGTATAATGGATCATAATGCAGCTATTTGTGGAGGTATTTGTGAAAAGAGCATTCTCTGCATTGATCTAGGCATTTCCTCTCTCTGTGCCCTTCTCTAGCAACTGGGACTCTCACCCTTCCCTTTCTAAATGGCATTGCCTTTGGTCTCTGTTTTTGCTTGCTTGCTTTCTAGATTGCAGCCATGCAGAAGGGAGAATCAGGGCTGAAACTGGTGATGGGGCAGGGAGTGTAGAATCTTTTAAATGTCTGGTCCTGGTTGAAAATACGCACACAGAGCTGGTGAAGTGGGGACTGTACACCCAGCAGAATGTGTGGAAGCAGAGTTCCTATTCCATTCCTTTTGCATTTTGAAGCAGAAGGGCGATGATCAAGCTGTTAAAATGCTTACGTCTGAAAGTAGCCTTTGACCTCCTAGCTCTCTGTACCAAATACTGAATCAGCAGCTGAGAGATTAATAGGTCTTGAGAGGAAAGAGAGTAAGGATAGAGTTGAGAAGGGTTTGGTGGCCTGCTGAAGAGATTTTCTGAGGAAAGGGGGGCAAGAAAATAGTCTCTCATACAAAGAGAGGCCAGAACATATAATTTTTTTGTTTATTTAGCACCTTTCTATACCACCCCATATAAAATCTTCGGTGGTCTGCAGTTTAAAACACAACTTATTTTTTTAAAAAATAACATAATTAAAACAGTGTTAAAGATACATAAAAATTCTAAAACTTTAAACTTTAGAACTATGGATTAAAAGCCTGATTAAACAGGTATGTCTTCAGGTTTTTCTTTAAAACATTCAGAGAAGGGGAGGCTCTAATTTTGGTAGGGAGTGCATTCCAAAGTCCTGGGACAACCCTAGAAAAGGCCTGGTTTTGAGTCGCCACCAATTGAGCTGACCAGACCTCCCCTGATGATCTTAATAGGCAGTGGGGTTCATGAAGAAGGCATTCTCAGATACCTTGGACACAACCCGTTCAGGACTTTCTTGATAATAACCAGCACTTTCTATTTCAGCTGGAAACTTAGCCAGTGTTAAAAAGTTTCTTCTAACAGATGCTCCAGGGCTTGCGTGATCACACAGCTGGCTTGTGAAGACAGCTACTGCTCAGAAAGAAAGCTACTGTTGTTAGCTGTTTGAGTAATCTAGCCCCTAAATTAATCAAGTCTCAAAAAACTGATACTTAAAGTGCTGACCATTTAAGTTGCAAAGCGTAAAAATTGTAACTTAAAGTGATTACTTTAACCTTTGTGACAAAGAAGCGCTTAAGACTTTGTACGTTCTTGTTTATTATGCTGGTTTTACAAATTAGGCTTTATGCATCTGCACTTTCTGCCTGCATGCATCTCTACTACAGTAAATTTCCAGGTAGAAATGTTGAATTTCCAGGTAGAAATTCAACAGGTCAGCAACTCTAACACACTACAGTAAATGTCCAGGTAGAAATTCAACAGGTCCACAATCCTAATACTAGTCAGAATATGTGATTTGCACCATTAGTGATTACCCTGCTATTTAGGGGACTTCAGATGGTAGTAACCTGAAAAATATTTGACAGACCTTTTTCAAACAAGCAAAAGACAGTACAGGTGGCCCTCTTTAACAGTGGTCCCAACACCCGCAGTTTTGCGTATCTGTGATTGGGCAATGGAAAAGCAACCTCAGTATACACACTTCAGTAGATAGTATGAACTGTCTGCAGTTCCTAGCTGGCCGAAAATTACCTCTGAGGTAATTTCTGGCCACCATTTTGCTGAATGGGACCAAGCCAAAATGGAGCCAAAAGGATCTCTCCGTCTCAGACCCAAGCAAATAACTGTGCCCCTCGCACAACACCTGTAGTTGAATTTTGATCTGAGTTTTTTGATAATTGTAAATGGACAAAAGGGGGAAAGACATTTCCATTATGCCTTTTGAGATTTCAATCTGAAACCCCATTGAAATTTCCACATTTCTGTATCCTGTTTAGATCAAGGAATTAGATGCTACCTGAAATGTGTTTGATCTTATGCTAATCTTATATGAGGTGTTAGAGAATTCTGGCCCTTTATTCAGGCTTTATCACCAGTGAAGGCTTTTAAACAATAGCTAAGTTTACCAAACAAAGGAGTAAATATATGGACATCAACTGGACTTTATAGATCTTAGAACAGAATCCTTCTTGTAGTAATGTCACTTTTAAAAACTGACTGTTGGCTGACATGAAGAAAATTACTCAAAGCAGTCCCATTGACATTAATACGAATACGACGATGACAAATATTTATATACCGCTTTTCAACAAACGTTCCGAAAGTGGTTTACAAAGATATAAATAATTGAAGGGAGAAGTTAGTGTAGTATAGTGGTAAATGTGTTGGCCTAGCTCCAGGGAGACCTGAGTTGAAGTCTCCGTTCAGCCATTAAACACACTGGGTGGCTCTGGGCCAGTTGCATCTCTCTCCACCTAAGGTTGTTGTGAGGATAAAAGGTATACCACTCTGGGCTCTTTGGAGGAAGATCAGAATATAAAGGCAAAAATAAGTAAATAAATTTTCCTCATGTCAGCTGTGTATTTATTTAATGAAATTGTATTATATTCTTAAACTAAATTCTTTTTTTTAAAATTTGTATAAGCATTAACCAAAGATTGTATTGTATTTTGTGCCTGGAAACATATGCCTATCATACAAAGCTGTTGTTATATAATATGCGTTAATTGTGAATGCGGAGGGAGGCCGGTGGTGGCCTAGGTGCTGCCTCTGCTGCCTCCCTCCCCACCCCGCCCCCTGCATCTGATTTTATGTATTTATTTATTATTACACTTGTATACCGCCCCAAACTTGTGTTCACAATGATAAAAACACAAAAGGAATTAAAAACTAACAATTTAAAAATCAATCACAGAATTAACCTTTACTTTATCAAGAAGCTAAAAAAGCCTGAGTAAAAAGATGGGTTTTTAAATGTTTTTTAAAAATTGTCAGAGATGGGGAGGATCATATCTCAATAGGGAGTGCATTCCATAGTCCCGGGGCAGCAACCGAGAAGGCTCATCTCTGTGTGGCCACCAGACGAACTGGCAGCAACTGGAGACGGACCTCCACAGACGACCGCAATGGACGGTGGGG
The DNA here is from genome assembly GCF_027244095.1 of Hemicordylus capensis. NCBI lineage: Eukaryota > Metazoa > Chordata > Lepidosauria > Squamata > Cordylidae > Hemicordylus > Hemicordylus capensis. The sequence goes on along the minus strand of NC_069658.1, from coordinate 259,170,427 downwards.
CTCAGAAGAAGACGTTCTCTCAAATACCCAGGGCCTAAACCATTTAGGGCTGTATAAGTTATAACTAGCACTTTTTATTTTGCCCAGAAACCTATAGCAGAGGTGTAATGTGGTCTCTCCAAGATAACCCAGAGACCAGCCTGGCTGCCACATTCTGAACCAACTGAAGTTTCCGGACTACGTACAAAGGCAGCCCCACATAGAGCGCATTACAAAAGTCAAGTCTGGCAATTACCAACAAATGTACCACTGTTTTGAGGTCATTGATCTCGATACACAGGCGCAGCTGGCGTATCAGACAAAGCTGATAGACAGCACCCCTGGCCTCAGCCTGAGAAACCAGGGAGAGGTGTGAATCCAGAAGTACTCCCAGACTGCGAACCTTTTGGGGAAGACTGACCCCATCTAGAACAGATAGATCAAAATTGTCTCTGGAGTTCTGACCCCGCACAATAAGTACCTCCGTCTTATCTGGATTCAGCTTCACTTTATTCTCCCTCATCCAGTCATGTCAGACGCAGGGAGCATTTAGCCATGCCCCTGCATCTGATGTCAGAAGCAGGGGCATGGTTTCGCTCCCATATGGGGCAGTGCAGCCCCATTTAGGAGTTCAGCCAGGCAGCGCTGCATTCGCAGAGCAGCCGAAGTGACTCTCCTTGCCTTTAAGGCAGGGAGAGTCACTCCAGCCATGCTGCGAACACAGTGCTGGCTGATTTCACTTCCAAACAGGGCCCCGTTTGGGAGCAAAACCGTGCCCCCACGTCTTATGTCAGATGCGGGTACGGGTGTCTGGGGCCATGAGGCGCGGCCCCTGATTGGCAGCAGCCCAGGTTACTTGAACCCGTTCGCCCAATGGTGGCTCTGCCCCTGATCTCTTTGCCTTTTGAATACTCATATTTAATTTTCATTACATCAACCATATGCAATAGAGAGAAGAGTGCTCTAATAACACAGAGAAAAGGGACTTTCCACAGAGGAACCTTCCCAAGGTAGGTCTTCACTGGCTTGGGAACTTCATATTTCCCCTTTGGACACTTTAAGATAATCCACACATAAAATAAGAATGAGGTGGGAGAATGCTGAGGAGGTAGACTGGACTGCACCACTTCACACTGAAGGGTAGATGGAATTATACTTTTAAACAAAAAACCAAAAAAAAAAAAAAAAACCCTTGCAAATACAAAATAAACATGACATGAGTTATTTTCTTGAAGATTTCAGAGAGTCTGGGCTCCATGTCTCCTATTTTCTTAATTATTAGAGATGGGTGAGCTGGAGGCAGCCCAGCCCAGAAAATGAATAGGCCTCTTTCAGCAGTATGCAAATATCACAGTATCACAAAATTTCAGAGGAGTACCATGCAGCATTTCAGGAGCTGAAAATGAAGATCTATGGGAAGCGGAGAAGCAGGCCTGAGCAGATAGCAAACTACTCTTTTTAAAAAACCAACTCTTTTTCTTCAAATAAACTCGAAGAGGGAGAGATTTTGAGGGGCTGATATTCTCTTCAGAGGAGAAGTCTGTGTGCGTGTGTGTTGCCAGGGCTTGTTTTGACAGCTGTGTGGCTTTCAGTTTTAGTTTCTCTTTTGCCTGGAGAAAGACAGTGGGAGGAGGCAGCTAGGTAAGTCACACCTGGAGATTAGTGACCATAACTTAGTGAGCAGGAATTAGCAAACAGGTATCAGGGGTTCTTCATGGAGTTCAGCGGGGAAGCATGTGGGAGAGCTTGAAAGGAGCCCCTCTTGATCACAGAGGCCAGCAGGAAGAAAAGGTAAGTAGTACTCCCACTTTTATATTATTGGGGAAGAAAGTTTAAACTGTTGAATAGCTGAAAACTTCAGCTAAGACCTAACTTTCAAACAAACAATACCCAAATACACTAATCGGCCAACAAACTCAACCATGAATTCTGTTAAAGGATCCTTAGCCCTCAATATGTATTTTTATTTTATTGTTGCATTTATATACCACCTTTCATTAAAAACAACCCCAAGGCTGTTTTACTGCAGGAAGGTTACTAGGACACCAGGATGTTTAGGGGCCTGAAGACTCAAAATGTAGCTAGTGAAGAATTTAGAATTTAGCCCTTTTCAGACATTGTGCTGTATGTGTGTTCAGGTATTTGTACACGTGAATAGGTTTATGTGTGAGTGACTGTACATGCATTCATTTTAAAAGTGAACCTCGGTACAGGTCCCTCAAATGCATGGTGCAGATAGGAACTGCACTGCTGTGTGTATATTCAGCATAATGTGTGAATACCTATACCTGCATACAAATCTGTACAGCTATACACTGTACACAAATTGTACATATGTTCAACACAGCATGTGAATAAGGCTTTGGGAGGCTCTAATATGAGGATGCAGAACTGTCAGCACTGTCCTTTGGAGCTGCATTGGCTGTTCCCAAGTACAGAGCTAGAAAAGCGCCCCTAGGGCGAAGACTGAAGAGGAGGAGGAAGCTGGTATTGGTACTGCTCTGTTGGTCAAGCAAGTACAAAGGCTATGCTCCCAGTATGTAAATACTGGGCTTGTATAGATTTGGCCATTCCTGTGGCTTAATGCAATGCCACTCACAGGGACTGCTATGCACACCCCTGTTCCCTTCAGTCGTTGAGGACGGCTCTGAGAACGGAGTCCCTGTTGTCTATTTTGCACAGCAGGCTAGGCTTCAACCACAGACCAAGAGGCATCCAGCTCAAGCTAAGGAGACCCACACATTTTGCTTGGCAGAGGAAATGGAACATTTAGAGTCACCTTTATTTATTATAAAACAATGAATATTTCTGTCTTTCCTGGAACCATTTATCACAGCAAGCTGAGTCTTGTGATAGGAACATAGGACACTGCCTTATACTGAGTCAGATCATTGGTTCATCTAGTTCCATATTCTAATTCGGGCTGACTCGGACTCCACCACTTTTGCAGAGTCTATGAAGGAGGTGTCCAGCAATCCCTCTTGCATTATTAGATTGGATCAGTTTCAATCCTTGACTCCTGAGGATGTGAACAAGCTGCTTGGGGCGATGCAGCCTACCACTTGTTCTCTGGATCCTTGCCTGACTTGGCTGCTTCTGTCTAGCAGGGAGATTGTTGGAGGTGGCCTAGTTAATATAAATGCATTGCTGAGGGTAGGTAGGGTCCTTCCTTGTTTGTAGGAGGCAAGGGTTAGACCACTTCTTAAGAAGCCTTCCCTGGACCCCTTAGCGATGGATAGTTATACACCAGTCTTCAATCACCCTTGGTTAAGCAAGGTAATTGAGAGGGTGGTGGCCAACCAGCTCCAGGCGGTTTTGGAGGAAACTGATTATGTAGACCCATTTCAAACTGGCTCTAGAGCTAGCTAAGAGGTTGAGACAGCCTTGGCCTGATGGATGACCTTTCCTGGTCGACAGAGGGAGTGTGACTCTGCTGGTTCTTTTGGATCTCTCGGCAGTGTTCAATACCATCGACCATGGTATCTTTCTGGATCACCTGGGGGAGTTGGGGATAGGGGGCACGGCTTTGCAATGGTTCCACTCCTATCTCTCGGGTAGATTCCAGACGGTGGAGCTTGGTGACAGTTGCTCCTCAAAACAGGAGCTGTTATATGGAGTCCCTCAGGGCTCCATTCTTTCACCAATGCTTTTTAAAATCTACATGAAACTGCTGGGTGAGGTCATCAGGAGGTTTGGTGCTGGGTGTTATCAGTATGCTGATGACACCAAAATCTACTTCTCATTTTCGTCTTCATCATCAGGAAATTGTGTTCATTCCTTAAATGCCTGCCTACAGGCAGTAATGGGCTGGATTAGGGATAACAAATTGAAACTGAATCCAAGCAAGACAGAGGTATTCATTGCAGGGGCTCAGAATTTGAGGATTGAGTTAGATCTTCCTGCGCTGGATGGGGCTGTACTCCCCCAGAAGAAGCATGTATGCAGCTTGGGAGTACTCCTGGACCCAGTCCTCACCCTGGTATCTCAGGTGGAGGCCATGGCCAGGAGTGCTTTCTATCAGCTTCATCTGATTCGACAGCTGCATCCATTCCTTGAAGAGGATGACCTCAAAATAGTGGTGCATCAGCTGGTAACCTCCAGTCTTGACTATTGCAATGCACTCTACATGTGGCTGCCTTAGTACGTAGTTTGGAAACTTCAGTTAATTCAAAATGCGGCAGCCAGATTGGTCTCTGGAGCAACCCAGAGAGACCATATTATGCCTGTTTTGAAGCAGTTGCACTGGCTGACGCTATGTTTCTGGGCAAAATACAAAGTGCTGGTTATTACCTTTAAAGCCCTGAACAGCTTAGGTCTGAGTTACCACAGAGAGCGCCTTCTTCTGCACAATCCCCATGTTAAGGTCATCTGAGGAGGTCCATCTTCAGTTAACACTGGCACATCTGGTGGTGACTCATAGGCGGGCCTTCTCTGTAGCTGCTCCTGGTCTGTGGAATGCACTCCTGGCAGAAATCCGTAGTCTGAATTCATTGTTGGCCTTCAGGAACCTCCTTAAGACCTATCTGTTTGGCCTGGCCTTCCTGGGTCTTTACACTGTTTTTAAACAATAAAGGTTTGGCCTGGTTTTCAAGGGTTTTAAAAACTGTTTTATAAATGTTTTAATAATGGTTTTATGTTTTTATAGTTTTTGATTTTAATAGTTAATTGATTTTTGTTTATTTTAATGGAAACCACCCTAAGCCATTTTTGGAAGGGCAGTATAGAAATCAATCAATCCATCCATCCATCAATCAAATGAATGAATAAATTAAATTAAATATTACCTACACTGACTGTCAGTGACTCTGCAAGGTTCCAGGCAGGAGTCTCTTTCAGCCCCACCTGGAGATACCCCATCTGGAGGAATCCTGGGACCTTCTGAATTCCCCATCACCCAAGGGGAATATCTCTGAATATCTCAAAGGGGAATATCTCAGAGCACATTTGAAGGCTTTCGGGGGTGGGGGTGACCGAGGGTTGGGGCTGATTTGTTAACTTGAATGGCTGGAAGGAAGGCTCCTGCTCAACTCATTGTTAACTATTATTTAGTTAGGCCTGGCACAGGTATGTGTTTTGGGCTGAACAGAGATGGGGAGGTGGGGAATGACCCTGGGGCAGCTATACCAGTGGTGGGGAATCAATGAAGATATGGCGTTGGTAGGCCACCAGGCCGTTATAGGGAAAGGGAATTCAGAAATTTAATTGCTGTTTCCTCTTCCAACAGGTCTACCACCTCTTTGATTCTGGAAAGCAATGCCACCCACCCACAGAATCTCACCTTATTACTCTGTAATGCCAGGTCAGTTCAAAATAAATCTGGGGTAGTCCATTACTTGATTATGGATGAAGAAGCTGACCTGGTATGTATTATGGAGACCTGGTCAGGAGAAGCTAGTGGTCCAATTTGGTCCCAGCTTCTCCCAGAGGGTTACTCCATGGTAGAGCAGGTGAGAGGATGTGGCCAGGGAGGTGGGGTGGCTGTGGTCTATAAGAATACCATCACCCTTGCCAGGATCCCTGTCAGGGATTTGGCCTATACTGAATGTGTGTACCTAAGCCTAGGGAACAGGAATAGACTGGGACTTCTGCTGGTGTACCAATCACCCTGCTGCCCAGTGGAGTCCCTAATTGAGCTGACGGACCTGGTTGCTGGGTTGGCATTGGCATCGCCCAGGTTGTTGTTGTTGGGGGTGTTGTTGGGGGACTTTAATGTTGATTTGGGGACTGGGTTGTTGGGGGTGGCTCAAGAGTTCATAGCGACCATGGCGACTGTGGGCCTATCCCAATTGGTCTCTGATCCGACACATGATGCTGATCACACGCTCGATTTGGTCTTTTGCTCTGATCAGGGATGTGTTCCGTGGGTGGGGACTCATGTCATCTCCCCATTGTCATGGATGGATCACCATCTGGTTAAGGTAGAACTTACAGCCATGACCCACCTCTGCAGGGGTGAAGGACCTATTAGATTGGTCCGCCTGAGGTGGTTATTGGATCCAATAGGATTCCAAGAAGCCTTGGAAGGGTTTAGGGTTGGTTCTGCTAATGATTCTGTCAATGCTCTGGTACAAACATGGAATAATAAACTCACTAGAGCAGTAGACACAATATCTCTTAAGTGTCCTCTCCAACTTGCTTTAAAGATAGCCTTTGGTATTCAGATGAGGTACAGGAGCTGAAGCAGCGAGGTGGATGATTAGAGAGCAAATGGAGGAAGACTCAGTGTGAGTCTGTTTGGGCACAATGCAGAGCACATTTGAAGACCTGTGCTCTGGCAGTACGGGCAGCAAAGAAGCAGTTCTTTTCTGCCTGCATTGCTTCCGCAAATTCACGTCCAGCTGAGTTGTCTAGGGTTGTGAGGGAGCTTGTATGTACCTCCACCCCCTTAAATTTAAACTTGGAATCATCAGTCACTCGCTGTGACGTCTTTAACAACTTTTTTGCAGATAAAATCTCTCAGATTCAGGCCGAACTTGATTCCACAGTTACTGCAGGGTCTACTGTGGAGGTGTCCAGCAACTCCTTTTGTGGGATTAGATTGGATCATTTTCAGTTTGTGACTCCTGAGGAAGTGGACAAACTGCTACAGACTGTGCGTCCTACAACCTGTTCTCTTGACCCTTGCCCAACTTGGCTTATCACATCTGATAATCATATTAATTAATATTAATATCAGATGTGATAATATTACATTTGTTTAATATTATAAATGCTTCTCTGAGGGAGGGCAGGATGCTTTTTAGCCTCCCAGTTGGGGGTCTCCTTGTGAGTTGCCACACTGCAAAGCCATGCCGCGGCAACAGAGGCGTAACTAGGGAAAACGGCGCCCGGGGCAAGCACTGAAATTGCGCCCCCCCCCCCCCGCCGCCGCCCCCCCAGCATACATCTGACTGACACACATGTGTTTTTTCCTCACAACAACCCTGTGAAGTTGGCTTGAATCTCAAACAACAGAATTATGATGCAATGATGATACACACTACATTATACTTAGGTTTTTCCTCACAAGCAACAACCCTGTGGAGCTGGCCTGTATCTCAAACAACAGAATTATGATGCAATGATTGATGATACACACCACATTATACTTAGGTTTTTCCTCACAAGCAAGAGACAATCTCCAAAGGTCCTGGCATATAACCCCCTCCCCCATTTTTCTTGCCAAACTTTGTGTCTTTAGCAGGATACCACAGGCACTTGTTAAAGCTAACACTGCAGGTTTTTCTGAGATGGAGCTGTTATAGGAGCACTTCAGCGTAAACTTAGATCACAAGGCAAGCTTTCACAGTGCAAAAACGAGCATGCCAGCAAGCAGAACTCATGGTAAAACTCTCTTGAAACACCTTGTAACAATGCACAGGCAGCTATGTTACACTGCTTGAGTCAACTCACACTGCTGTACTAACCAGGCTGTGGGAATTGACTCTCAGTTCCATATACATGCATGCATTTAAGATTGAGTGCCAAAGAATCTTTATGATTGTTTTTCTTTCTTTTGGGGCGGAGAGAGGAGTGTATATTGCAAACATTAACACCTGTTAGGCATCTGAGAACCATAGTTGGGCAGCTAAATAAAAGCCTGATTCTTTAATATGTTTTTCCCCCACATGTGGCTTCTGTAGTTTTTGCAACTCATTCAATTTCTCACCCTGACACTTGGTCTGCTGCTTCCACCCACCCACCACCGAATCCTTTCTTCCGTGCAGGTGTCCGTGTGTGTCCTCGTCGTCGTGCCTGCGCCTGCTGCAGTGCAGCCCCAGCCCCAGCAACCACGCTTTCCTCCGCGATGGCGACCGTGCCACCACATGCAGGCGAACAGAGGAAGACGGACGCACCGCACGCATGTGCAGCGCAACTCGGCATGCCAGACGAGACACGCATGTGTGCGTCACTGACTAGAGACCCTCTGGCTGGCAAGCCACTAGAGGGCCTCTTTCTGGTTGTTCCAGACTAAGCGAGCGACGGAGTGAGCGAGCCTCAGCCAAGGGCAGGCGCAGTGAGCAGCATGAAAGGTGCCCACCGCCAAGCCAGGCCACTGACTGGCCACCAGCAAAGCAATGGGGGGGGGCGTGGGCGATGCAGAAGGGACCGCTCGTGGGGGAGGGGGCGCCGATGCGCTCCCTTGACTGCTGCAGTGCTGCTGCACTGAGCAGGAGAAATTTGTATTAAAATAATAATTTTTTTTAAAAAATGGTCATGGCGGCACCCCCCATGTGACCCAAAAAGATGGAGCCCGGGGCACATGCCCCCCCTGCCCCCCCTATAGTTACGCCTCTGCGCGGCAACACACGATCCGAAAGCCCAGGTTAGCAGAGCACTTAGGGGAGGGTAACGTTAGTGGGTTACTCGCTGGTAAACCACCAGGCTCACCTGCGAGCCCGTTCATTCATATGCAACCATGGTGGACTCTGCTTAGCTAAAGAAACAAGTCATGCTTCTTACCACAAGATCAGCTCTCCTCCTCTTTTCTGGGTAGGAAAAGCTACCCAGGTTTCCCTCCTACCTTCCTTCTACACAGTCATTTCTACCCAGGTTTCCCTCCTACTTGCACACAACCAAGAATTGGGGACACACACCACTGCCAACCCCGGATAGAACACAGTTTTTGATTGTGTGAATGACCTCACTGTATGCATGAACCATTGCATGCAGTGAACCATTGCATGCAGCTGGAACTTTGTTTACTATTGTTGCCAGTATGTTAGCCCAAAAAGCATAGCCAAAGCATCTGGCTGCCAGTGCTTTTGTGCAGTTCTGAAATAGAACACTATTTCTTCTGCAGGATTTCACACGTCCCCAAACCATGCGTACATATCACTCCTTTAGATCTTGCCCATAGAGTTTAAGCTACCATCGAAAGCTGTCAACATCCTCCTCTCCCTCACCCTACACCCACATCCTTTTCCAATAAGGTCATTGTGCGGCAGAAACCATTTCTGTATAAATATAGAGCTTGTCTATCAACACCTTCTAACCACTGTGGCCTAGTGCCTTTCTAGCTGCCCAGCAGAAATATATGATTCATTTGTTCCATAGCAAAGAAGGACAATGTTGTTCATCTTAAGCAAAGAAGGACAATGTTGTTCATCCTAATTACTTATATAGTAATTTATTATTTAGTTGATATACTGGCAACGTAATATGCATAATGGATCCACACCAAATTCTTCTTTCCAGACCTTTTTAACTGAGTAAATTAAAAGAATATTAAAAATTGCAAATAAGGTACAGATGTTTTGACGTACAGACGCCAGCCTCAGTGTTCCATGGAAGTGTGAGACATGGAACACTGAGGCTGACGTCTGTACGTTGAAACATCTGTTTCTTATTTGCAGTTTTTAATTTTCTTTTAATTTATGCAATTAAAAAGGTCTGGAGAGAAGAGTTTATTATTTGATGGTGGGGGGAGAGCACGATGATGGGGGAAGTAAATGAGTGAAATAAAAAGTTCCCTTAGGGCTGCACCTAAACTACATGGTAGAACTTCTTCAGCTTCAAACAGGTGAATTGGGAAGGGGAACATTTTCACAAAATTACCCCCACTTATTTATTGCTGTTGCCATATGGTTCTGATGACAGTGGTGACCTCACTCGCTGCTGCTAGGTACCATTTTTATTGAGTGCTTCCTGTCCATAACATACTTTCATTCCAATTTGGCTACAGACATGTCATCAGCAATGTGACATTGTTATGGACAGCGTTCAGTTTATTGCAGGTGTTTGATCCAGAAGGGACAGTGGGGCCTGTGTAGAGCCATTTCATGCAGCCTTGGCATGTTATTCTGTTTGAAGAATAACATGAAGCCAGATTAGCAATAGCCCTAGCAATAGCACTTACATTTATATACCGCTCTATAGCTGGAAGCTCTCTAAGCGGTTTACAATGATTTAGCATATTGCCCCCAACATTCTGGGTACTCAATTTACCGACCTCGGAAGGATGGAAGGCTGAGTCAACCTTGAGCCCCTGGTCAGGATCGATCTTATAACCTTCTGGTTACAGGGTGGCAGTTTTACCACTGCGCCACCAGGGGCTCTTGCCTCACCCTCAGATTAGGGTGAGGCAAGAGGATACAAGAGGAAAAGGGGGTCACTGCAAGAAGACTGGGCTCCTAAACTGATGCTGCCAGCTTTGAAAACTGTTGGAAATGAAGGACTATGCGCTGTCTCTTGTCTCAATGAGGACAGACTAGTGAGTCAGAGGGCTAGAGGGTCAAGACATTGGTCATCCCTTCTCTACTACTCTGACACTATCCCTTTGATATGTAGATTGCTAATCTCAGGGACTTCCTGCCTGCCACTTCCTCTTCCCTTCTTCTTCCCTTCCTTCTCCCTTGCAACATGCAAGCTCCTCTCTCCCTGGTCCTGCACACCCCATGTGTGCAGAGATGCAGAATCCATCTGCATCCAGCTAGACAGATAGATTAGAGATCCTATCTCTTCACTTTCCTATCTAGAATGGAGTTCTCTAATAAATACTCCTTATATTGATTTGAAACTATGAACTGGCTCCAAGTTATTTTACTCTCAACATACACACATGCCTAACCAAATTCCACTGTGTTGTGTCTCTGTGCACTCTGCTATAATGAAAAAGGGTTTCTCTTACCAGAGAGAATTCCCAATAAAAACAGCCATATTTTTGTGTGTGGAAAGAAATCTGAACCTATCCTCCCTGAACAGGTGATAAACATTGTGAAAGCTGAACACAGCAGACATCTGACTGCTGAGATCATAAGCATGTATGCACACGTGAGGTAAAGAGAGACAAAGAGAGTTTGATGAAGTTTAGAGAGTTTGACAAAGGTGCCAATTAGGGTAGAGCAGTGTTTCTCAACCACCGGTCCGTGGACCGGGATCGGTCCGCGAGGCGTTGGGTACTGGTCCATGAGGCATCACTAATAAAAATCACCCCCTAAAAAAATTTCGGGCCTGCAGGGACTCTCAGGAGCTCATTTCCTCAAAACGAACATATTCCAGCAGTGAAGGATGCCTGGAAATGATCTCCAGAGAGCTGCCTGAAATTGTTTTTTGGGGGGTGCTTGGGGATGGCGGCAAGGGGGGCGGCCCCCTTATTAACTGCTGGTCTGGGAAACTGCGCACAAATAATGTACCGAGGTATGGTGACCAGAACTACAGGTAGTACTCCAAATGTGGCCACACCATAGTTTTGTATAAGGGCAATATAATATTAGCAGCTTTATTTTCAACCTTAATTATTCCAAGCAAGGTATTGGCCTTTTTCACTGCTGACATTGACATTCTAGTCAACTCTTTCAATGAGCTGTCCACCATGACCCCAAGAACCCCCTCCTGGTCAGACAGGTCACACCCCATCAGTGTATATGTGAAGGGGGGGCAATGTGCATCTCTTTACACTTGCTAACACTGAATCACATTTTGCCATTTTGTCACCCACTCCCCCAGTTTGGAGACAGACTTTCGGAGCTCTTCACAATCTTTTCTGGATTAGAATCTCGTGAGAATGTTGGTGGGAGGGCTCAAAAAAACTGACTTGGATGGATTTGCATGACATGGCCATTGGGAGCATGTTCTCCCAGTTCTGGATATCTCCCCCATATTTCCCCACCTTTCTTACTTGCCGGCCGTTGTGTGAAGCCACTCACTAACACCCGAAACATTATTATATGGATCTAAAAAGAAAACTTTGAAAGCATTTTACATTCCAATTACATAACATCTGAATTCTAGAATCTTGCCAAATATCAAATTTGTGTGGGATTTTACACTTTGATCTTGATGCCGTTTGCATCCCACCTGTCAATTGAGAAGCTGAGAACAGCTTCTCTAATAGAAGTTATAATCATAGAAGTTGTTCTCTAAAGCAGATTTCTCAGCTCTCTTCCATTGGGGGATACATCAAAACAGTATAAATTTATCTTTTTGAAGCTGGTTTAAATTGGGCATTTGAGTGTACATTTTGACTTATTGTTTCTATATGGAGGCTAGGTAGATTAGAAATGTGACTAGATAAGTAATTAAAGCCCGACACACAGCTAGGGAGATTGATGTAGGTGGGAGTACTAGCATTTCCTTCCTATGGATTGCGTTGGTCACCTAGGTTCACACACAGCTCACTAACAGTAGCAGATTTCCCCTTATTGCAAAGAGTCTAGTGAACCTATCTGCTGCTTCCAGAATGGCTGGGGAAATAGTTTATGCAGACCTCATCATCCCTTCTGAACCTCACTCCTCAAGGCTGATCCATCCACCTCAGCAGCTCAGTAAGTGAGCTTTAGCATTTTTTTTTCCAGAACAGTTTTTATTTTCTTTTTTAGAAATAGTTCCTATTATATGAGCATGTGGCCAAAAGGCAAAAATATGTCGCCCCCATTAATATGACCTGTTAAGATTCTTTCAGATTCAGTGTCTCTGTGCCAGTTGTTCTACTGGGAGAATTAAATATATCTGAGGAAATGCTCTAGCAAGCATAAAATCTTCTACCCTAGATCTTAATTTGAGGCTCATCCAGCAGAAATTTATATTCCATATCTATTGGGCACTTGTACACTGTAAAAGCTCTCTTTTGGCAAGACATGACTGACTGCATCAACCTAGTTTTGAATTCCAGTTTTAAATTTCATGACAGAACAATCCTTCTTGGTTATTTAGCACATGGCTGGAATTGGAACCTCTCCTGGGGTAGCAGATCATGGCTCTCTTGTGCACTACTTGACACCAAACATATTATTTTACAGTATTGGAAAGATCGTTTCAGCCCCGCAGTTTATGGGTAGAAGACCCCTCTAAACTGGCAACTTTTGAACTGACAACTTACCATCACATGCTGAAAGGGGAATCCCATACCAGGATCTGGAAGGACTGTTTAGACTTATTTGCATAACTTCCTCTGTTTATTTCAAATCAATAACTGTGTGTTAACCCCTTCATCCTCCATTCCCCCCCCCTTTTTGTTTGTTTCTGTGTGTGTTTTTCTCCTATCCCCACCTTTTTTTTTGGTAATTATAACATGGTGGGGGGAGATTGTCATAACATTGTTATAACATGGTGGGGGGAGAATAAAGCTATTAATTAGATATATATAGATATTTGGGGAAAATATTCTGTATACAGACATTGAATGATATGTAAGCTGTGCAATCTCATAGTTGTGTGTTACTTTCAAGGGATAGAAGGAAGGATCAGTGCTAGGATGGGGTGTCTATGGGTGCAGTTGTGTAAACATTAATTTGATGGTTAGGTCACAGGGATGGGGAATGGGCGAAATGAGTGAAAGTCCAGTTATTGCACTAGAGTGACCCAACTTGTAACGGGACCAAATTATTCCAGTAGGCTCTGTACCAAATTTGAGTACTTTCTTACTGAGACATCTGCAGTTCTATATTCAATGATAAAAATTCAGTCTGATTCTGTGGATATTCCTCTAGCATGATTTTGATTTACAGAAATCCAAATGTTGATGTCAAAACCTAGAGAGTAAGCAAACAGCAACTGTGTGGCTCAGTAATTAACCACTAGGCTTTAAAAATGTTAATGCATTGCCTGAGTCTGCTTTAAATCCACTGAGGATCAAGTGGTGGGTGGGTTTTGGTGACTATTTGGTGTACATGTACAAGTGAATGTCTGGTGCTGGTAATGTAATATAGAAAACTCTCTTGGTTTCCCCAAAATTCTAATCACTTCAGTGTTCCATAGCCTGAAATCACTTGTAGGGAGGCAGACGCTAAGCTTTTCTTACACACATCTTTCAATTTCATATCAATTATTATGACTTGTATATAAATGATCACTCTTCACAGATGCTTCCCAGTGTCCCTCTTGGCACCGGATCACTCTATGGGCGGGATGTATTGGGATTGTCATTCTGGTGGCAGCAGTAATAGCCATGGGTGAGTAATAGAGGATTCTATATTTTTAAGCACTTTTAAAATATGGTTCCATGAAATGAAGTCCTGATTTGTTTGCTGGGTTGTTGTTTTTTTCTTTTGTAACGTTTTATTAAACCCATCCTCAAGCAAATTGTTTTAATTACAAAATGAAAACTATTCTTCTTGTGACTATTGTTTTAAAACATTCATTAACTTTTTTTTGGTTTTTATTCTATGTTTCAATATAACACTTTTTTAAAAAGCTTTCTGATTATCAATGTGCATTTTTGTGTCTTTTTTTTTGTAGTTGTTTGGTTTGCATAAATATATTTTAACATGAAAAGTGGAGTATATTGTAATATAGAGGGCTGGAAAGATCCAGAGGAACCTGAATCATATAGGCTGATTCTTAACATGAAAGATATTTGCTACATAAATAGATAATTCACTGAATGGAATTTTGGGAGATTATATACACAATATGGAATTTGTTAAAGGAAGAGAGTGTTTATAGACTATTAGAAAGCAAATCTCTTCAATCTCTCTGGGAAATAAGAATATAAGAACATAAGAACAACCCTGCTGGATCCTCCCTTGGCACTATCTAATCCAGCCTCCTGTATCACACAGTGGCCCACCAAATTCCTCTGGGAAGTCCACAGGCAAGAGCTGAGGGTATGCCCACTCTCCTACTGTTGCTCCCCTGAAACTGGTATTTAGAATCATCTTGTCTCTTAGGCTGGAGGTGGCCTATAGCCCTCAAACTAGTAGCCATTGATAGAGTTGTCCTCCATGAATTTATCTAAGTCCTTCTTAAAGCCACCAAAGCTGGTCGCTGTCACTAGGGATGTGCGAAACGTTTCGGATACAAAACGTTATGTACCCAAAACAGCCTGTTTCAGGTGTTTTGTAGACAAAACAAAACACCCATTTTCCAGATCCAAAAGTTTTGTATACAAAACAAAACGTCCCTGTTTTGGCTACAAAACGTTATGTTGTTTCGGACCTCCATTTTGTGGTGATCTCTGAGTCAGTCTCCATTTTGTGTTTGACATCTCTTTGAATTTCCCACCCTTCCAGCCTTCTGATCGGTGACCTAAATCATGGGCTGACCTGCTGACAATTCCCTCCTTGTTCCTCATTGGCTCTTTTGCTTCTTGCCACTCTTTACTGACCCCACATTGGCCAGGGGAAGGATTGCTAACCCATGGGGTGCTGGGTTCTGTTGATTCTGTGGTGTTCTGAGTGTAGATTTTCTGGTAGCATATGAGAGTGGATTCTTGTTTTTCACTGAAAATCTCATATGCTACCAGAGAATCTACAATGAACACCTCAGAAACAACAAAACCCAGTACCCCACAGGCTTGTGGGTATGGGGGTGGTTGGCACCCTATGTGCACTACACAACCCCTCACTCTGGGCAACCCCAGTGCCCCCCAAGTGGAATTATGGGGCTGCTGAAACCTAAACCTCCATTATTCCCTATGGGAGAAATCTTAGACACGGAAACTTCATCAAATCACAAAAGATCAGCCCTTTGCCCAATTTCTTTGAAATAATTCTGGAAGTTTCCTTGCCCCCATTGGGCACTACCACCCACCGCACTCTGCTCTGGGTCATCCCTTTCCCCTTGATTTGAAGTGATACATTTGCTGGAAGTGATACATTTGCTCCATTATTCCCTATGGGAAAATTCTTAAAGATGTGTAAACTTAAAAAATTCACAAAAAATCAGCCCTTTGCCTAATTCCTTTGAAATTTGGCTGCTAGCTTCCACCCATTGGACACTACCACCACCACCCACTCTTTTTGCCCTGAGACCCTTTTTTAAAAATCCAGATAGATTCAGATTCAGAAAATTTGGCTACAAAACAAAACAGGGCTGATTCGGATTCAGAAAATTTGGGTACAAAACAAAACAGGGGTGTTTCGATTCGGATACAAATTGAAACAAGAAAATTCCAAAATGCACACCCCTAGCTGTCACCATATCTTGTAGCAGAGAATTCCATAGGTTAATTATGTGTTGTGTGAAAAAGTACTTCCTTTTGTCAGTCCTCAGTTGCTTGGCAATCAGTTTCATGGGATGATCTATAATTCTAGTGTTGTGAGCGAGGGAGAAAAATTTCTCTCTATCAACTTTCTCCACACCATGCATGATTTATTGACCTCTATCATGTCTCCACTCAGTCGTCTTTTTCTAAACTAAAAAGTCCCAGATGCTGTAGCCTTGCCTCATAAGGAAGGTGCTCTAGGCCCCTTGTCATCTTGGTTTATTTGCTTATATTTCTTGGCAATCAGTTTCATGGGATGACCTCTAGTTCTAGTATTCTGTGAGAGGGAGAAAAATTTCTATGTGTTGACTCTCTCCACACCATGCATAATTTTATAGACCTCTATCATTCTATGATAGGCTTCTATCATTTCTCAGTAGTCTTTTTTAGGGGTGTGCACGGAACCACCAAACTGCGGTCCGGCACTGGGGTGGGGGGTTGCTTTAAGAGCGGGGGGAGGGTTTACTTACCCCTCCCGCCGCTTTCCCACTCTGGCGCCCATAATTTTAGTAGTAATTGGGGCGGCAGGATACCTCCCTGCCACCCCTTCCCCGCTTTCACTATGAAAAGCTCCCACACTGTGCGCGCGCTTCACATCTCTGTGACATGCACGCGGGTGTAGAGGACTCCTGGGAGCTTTTCATAGCGAAAGCGGGGAAAGGGTGGCAGGGAGGTAACCTGTGTTGTGAACTATACCTGGTTTCGCACTCTGTACATGCTCAGAGGGAAAGAGGGAAAGTCACATCATACACAAACTGAATTGGTTCTTGGAGATGGTGACCATGTAGGATCTGGGTGTGCATACAGAGATAGAGAGAGACACACTCAGAAAGTTCAATGGGCTTTATTATAAAAAGTTGCTCATCAGGATAAAATAATCCACATTAAAAACATGTTTCCGATTCAAGGTGTAGTGTAATGTGTCTAACTAACATATGTGTGTGCAATCAGTAATTACAGATATCTAATAATCTAACAAATCCTAAATAAAACATTTAGAGAGAAGCAGAGAAAGAAGGAGGAGGAAGGTGGGGGTGGGCTCAGGAAGGGTGTAACAGTGATTAGTAAGGAGGAGGAAAGTAGGGATCCAAGGCTTGTGGGGTGGCATATTACCAGGATCAGAGGCTTGAGAACGGTGGAGCTTTCAGCTGAAGGAGAGTAGCTTTTGGCTAGAGACAGGAGCTTTTAGATCAAGCATGGAGTTTGCTGAGAGCACAGCTGAGAGTCAGAGCACCATGTCTGGGGAAGTCTTGACTTCTCACTTCGCAGCAGAAGTCACAAATAAGTCCCTTCTCCCATGGAAAGAGTTCCTGCCTCTAGCCCCTCGGCTTGGGTGGCAAACCCTTGGATTACTCATGAGCAAGTCTTGCTTGTAGGCACAAGATTGCTTGTAGGCCCCCCGCCTGCCATGTCCAGAGACTCCTTCTTATAGTGGTTCCATCCTTTGATGTTCATTTGAGTCTTCTGGATCACAAAAGGCGTCTATTCCTGCTATCCTCTGAATATTGTCTTTTAATTACCAAAATTAGCTCAGGATATTTGGTCAGTCCAGGATAAACAGAGGTCTCTCCGGTTAACAGAGTATTGTTGTATTGTCATTCCCCAAAACAAATCTACATCTTCTCCTGCCTTGTCCCAAGAATGTTAAAAGTCAGGAGTTAGTGAAAGAATTAGTTCTATTTGTGTGAGACAGCAATTAAATTACTTCTTGTGTACCTCTATCTAGTGTGTAATTATAACAAAAGAATATATAAAGTAACATCAAAAGGGGTACATGTGTGAGGCAAGTTAATAAGCACATTTGACTAAGGCAGAAGCATCCTGTCAGTGAGGTAAGGGGATTACTGGACAGCAGGTTAATTTCAGCAGTGTGAGACTGGTAATTAAGCCTGACCCATTGTGTCTCTTGTGAGCTCCACAAACACTGATAAACAATGCTAGATTACCCCTGCCTCTACAATTCATTTATCAGGCACTACCCAGGCAGATCTGGGTGTCAATTCACCCTCAAGTTCAGGCATTTAATTGAGCTCTTAATATAAAATGAAATCAGACACAGGCCTGGATTCCATATACTTCTGGGTTGGTACCTCTGGGTTGGATGTTGGGGTCAAAGGGGGGGTCCCCAACATCTGCTGCCCCAATTACTACTAAAATTACGGGTGCCAGCGCAGGAGAGCGGCGGGAGGGGTAAGTAAACCCTCCCCCGCTCTTAAAGCAACCCCCCCACCCGAACCGAACCACCCAGGTCCGGACCGGTCTGGACCAGTCCGGAGGCCTTTAGAATGGTCTCCGGACCAGTCCGGGCTCATCCCTAGTCTTTTTTTATAAACTAAAAAACCTCAGGTGCTGCAGCCTTATTGTAGGGATTTTCCCTTAGACATTGTATCTGTTGTTTTTATAGGGCATACTTCTTTAATTTGAATGTTCAGTTCAGTTTATTACAATCTTTGATCAGATAATGTGACTGTGTCTGGGCTCGGGGGCGGAGTCACTGTATTTGTCTCCTCCTTACTTGCTGTCCTGAATCCAAACTGAGAGGTCCTAATTCCTCTGCATAAGAGACTGTTAATCTGTTTATTGTTTTCTTAGACTATGAGGCAAGTCTTATGTGCAGAGAGACCCGCTGGACGGGGTTCTGCAGGGAGACCGGGCTTAGCCCGCTCTCCCTGCAGACAATCAAGGCAGCAGCCCGGGCAGCCAAATTGGCCACCCACATGACTGCCGGCCTGGCTCTGTCACAGAGCCGGAGGGGCTGCAGGGATTGGGGGCTGCGCAACCCCCAGAATTTCCAGGATGCCCCGCGCAAGTGCTCAGGGCATCCTGGAGAGACACCTGAGCCCAGGAGGCTGTTTGCAGCCTCCTGGCCGGGGGTCTCCTCATATATTGCCACGGAGCGGAGCTGTGCCACAACAATACATGATCAGGAAGCCCAGGTTAGTGGAGCGCTCACTCTGCTAACCTGGGCTAAGGGGAGGGATACCTTGGCGGGCTAGCCGCCAGGGAACCACTAGGCTCACCTGCAAGCATGCTGGTTCTCACGATGACTGGAAAGCGGGCTAGACTCCCTTAGCCAGATTTCCAGTAGTGGTGTGCACGAACCGGTCCACAGGCCATGTTGGAGGCCTGAGAACCGGTTCACATATTCCCCAGCGGTCTGACGCCAGGGGGGTGTCGCTTTAAGGGCGGGGGGGTTGTACTTACCCCTCCCACTGCTTTTCCCCCTCCGGCACTCCATTTTAAAGTAAAATCTTCGGGGCTGCAGCAGTCCTCCCTGCTGCCCCTGCCCCCTGGTTGCCTGCCAAACGCAAAAGTAATGTCCGCTCATGTGCGCGCCGTGCAGCATGTGTGACGTCAGTGGCACGCACGCGTGAGCGGCACACACATGTGCGGACGTTATTTCCACGTTTGGCAGGCAACAAGGGGGCAGGGGCGGCAGGGAGGAATGCTGCTGCCCTGAAGATTTTACTTAAAAATGGGGCGCTGGGGTGGGAGCGGTGGGAGGGGTAAATACAAACCCACCACCCTTAAAGCAACACCCACCCACCCCGCCGTCAGACCATGCCTCCGCGGTCCGTGCACATCCATACTTTCCAGTGATCGTGAGAATACCTTCAATGTTTGGTTAGTAATAAAATCAAACTCTTGTTTCTCAGTTAAACCTGCTTACATAGGAAGCTGACTTATACTGAGTCAGACCATAAGACCATCTAGCTGAGTATTGTCTTCACAGACTGGCAGCAGCTTCTCCAAGGTTACAGGCAGGAGTCTCTCTCAGCCCTATCTTGGAGATGCCAGGGAGTGAAGCTGGGACCTTCTGCATGCAAGCATGCAGGTGCTCTTCCCAGAGCAGCCCCATCCCCTGAGAGGAATATCTCACAGGGCTCACATGTAGTTGCCCATTCAAATGCAAACCAGAGTGAACCCTGCTTAGCAAGGAGACAATTCATGCTCACTACCACAAGACCAGCTTCATGTACAATTACTTATAGAGGATAAGTAATTTATCTGCAACGCTTACCTAGGGGTGTGCACAAAACTGGCTCGGACTCAATTGATCCTGGCCCAGTTCTGCAATTGAGCCAGCTCGATAGCTATACAGTGGTCCCTCGACTTACGAACTACTCGACATCCGAAGTTTTCAACTTACGAACAACAAAAATGGCTGCACGCTTACGAATTTTTCGACATCCGAACGGAAACCGTTGGCGGTTTAGATGCGGTTTCCTCGACTTACGAATTTTTAGATGCGGTTTCCTCGACTTACGAATTTTTAGATGCGGTTTCCTCGACTTACGAATTTTTCCAGACCTCCGTGGGTGCGCTTTTCGACTTACGAAATTTTCGACCTACGAACGTGCATTCGGAATGGATTAACTTCGTAAGTCGAGGGACCACTGTATTTGTAAACAAGGATTCCCCTTTACAAGTAAAGTGCTATATGCAGGGCAGGAGGGGGGAAAGGTCTCCATCTGTTCTTTTAAAACTCAAGCCGCTGTGTGGCAGGATGGCAGTAGTGGTCGCGGGGACCACAGCGCAGGTGGGAAATCCTTCCACCCTCCCACCAGCCTCCCAAATGACAGCCTGGGCTGGCTGAGAGCTGGAGAGAGGACCGAAATGGCTGCAGCCAGCCCAGGCTGTCATTTAGGAGGCCAGTGGGAGGTGAAAGGAGCCTGCCCCGCCACCTCTTCCGCTGTGACCACCCCCATGGCCACTGCCATCCCCCCCCCCACACACACAACTGCTTGATTTTTAAGGGTAAAAGAACAGATGGAGACCTTTTCCCTCCCCCACCCCCGACGTCCACCCTGCCTATAGCCCTTTACTTGTAAATGGGAATGTTTGCTGGGTTCCCCTTTACAAGTATACCGTTGAGACAGCTTGTGAGGCAGAGGCTTGGCTTGACTCACCCTCGGCCCGCTCCCCCCACTTCCCGCAGTTTGATGGCAAGCCGCCGAACTGGCTCGAGTGTGAGCCGGCTCGATTCTGAGCCAGCTTGTGCATCCCTATATTTACCCTTGTAAGGAAAGTGCTCTAGGCCCTGATCATCTTGGTTTCTCTCTTCTGCATTTTCTCCAGCTCTATTATGCCCTTTTTGAGATATGGTGAGCAGAACTGTACACAGTATTCCAAATATGGCTGCACCAAAGATTTGTATCAAGGCATTATGATATTAGCAGTTTTATTTTCAATCCCCTTTGTAATTATTCTGAGCATGGAAATATGGGCCTTTTCCACAGCTGCCACACATTTTGTCAACACTTTCAGTGAGCTGTCTACTACGACCCCAAAATCTTTCTCCTGGTCAGTCACCAACAGCGTAGACCCCATCAGTGTATATGTGAAGCTGGGGTTTTTTTTTTTGCCCCAATATGCATCTCTTTACACTTGCTAACATTGAACCACATCTGCCACTTTGTTGCCCACTCCCTCAATTTGGAGAGATCCCTTTAGAGCTCCTTGCAATCTGTTATGAATTTCACTACCCTATATAGTTTGGTGTCATCTGCAAATCTGGCCAGCTTGCTTCTTACCTCAACTTCAAGATCATTTATGAATAAAAGGAAAGGCACTGGTCCCAGTCAGGCCTGTAGCCAGCCTAAAGGTTTTGGTGGGAAATCACAGAAGTAAGGGTGGGCCACATTATATGGCCTTTTAAAAATAATTTGCAGCCTGGGGCAATTATACTCAAGCATAACTATATATTTAAGTATATTGGATGGCCTTTAGTAGCCATCCAGCTCATGCATGCCGTAACTGCTTCCAAAACCCATCACTTCCCACATTAATTTCCCCAACCTCAGAGATACAGAAGCAAGAAGCAATATGTAAGATGCATAGGAGTATATACAGTTAGTCTCTTGAACTCTAGCCTGTGGGATAAAGTCAACTATGGAGCTTATACGTGATGTACCAGTAGGGTTGCCAACTGTGTGGGACGTCCCGAATTTCAGTGGTGAAATGCTAATCTCATTCAGAATGAGCTTCCTCCTGCCTTAAAAAAACCAAACTTTTTTTAAAAAAAACTTTTAAAGCCGCTGCTCTGCGGTGGCAGAGCAGCGACAGCAGCAAGGGCTCCTTCTGCCTCTAAACTAGGTGAAGTTTAGTACTAGGCACTGGACAGGGCAGGCACACACGCAGCAGGCTGCTGCTCCGAGCAGGCACATTCAGAGCGCTGAAGGCCAGGCACTGCAGGCGGGGCTTGGGAGAAGGTGGCGAAGAGTCCCTACCCGGCCCACCTTCCTCCCCCAAATGAGGCGATCCGAGCTAAATGCGCCTGCCCAGAGCAGCAGCCTGCTGTGTACCTGCCTGCCTAGTGCTGAACCTTCACTTAGTTGGGAGGTGGGAGGAGCTCTCACTGCTGTCCCTGCTCCACCACCGCACAACAGCAGGAGCAGCCAGCCACCACTCTGAACCTGGTGGTGGTGACCACCACCAGGTAAGTGCACCCAGCGGCTGCCACCTGGGGGTGGGGGGCAGTGAATGCAAGTCTGCTCCAGGTGCCCTCCACCCCTGCCCCCCCTGCCCCCCTTCGGTGTCCCGATATGGCCAACACAATGTTGGCAACCCTAGCTTAGCATATCTGGTACAAGCTAAACACATCACCATGGGCATTTGAAAAAACAATACTAACAACTTGCTTTTTACTCTGTTACCTTCAAGATCTGTACACTCCACTCCACCACCACCCCCATTTCGATTTCTATCTTTTTCTATACCACCCTTCCAAAAATGACTCGGGGTGGTTTACACAGAGAAATAATAAATAAGATGGATCCCTGTCCCCAAAGAGCTCACAATCTAAAAAGAAACATAAGAGAGCCACAAGAGAATCACCACATTAAAAGGTGCCTCTTTGCCAGGTTAGCAGGGGCTTTCCTTTCCGTGCACAGAATTGTGAGCTATTCTGGGGGCAGGAAACCATATTCTTAAATGTTTTGCTGCTATGTAACTCTTTTAGAGCAGTATATAAATATAGTTTAAACAACAAGGCAAAGACAGAAGAAGAAGAGAAATACCACAGACGGGATTAAAGCCAGCAAACAATTTAGCACCCACCACCCCCACAATCAGTCACCTCACGGCAATTCAGAATCAGAAAGAAAAATACAAAAAGATTTTCTCTTTAGCAAAATTGAAAAGCTTTAAGACTAACTCAAGCCTGGGGGCAGGGGAGGAAAGGAGAGAGAGAAACAGCATGGCAAAAGTTCTGCTGGGCTGGCAGGTAAGAATGGATATTGTGGATATAGAAGCCCTATTCAAATATTACGTTCAGAACTCTATAATCTCTGTACAGTGTCCATGGGTACAATTATTCACATGTTATATTGAATGCACATTCAGCAGTACACTTCCCATCTGTATCTTGCATTTCAGCGGGCCTGTACCCAGATTTACTTTTAAAATTAACACAGGCACAGTTATTCACACAAAAACATGCCCAAATGTGCAGACAACTGTACACAGGTACAATATAATGTCTGAATAGGGCTAAGGTTTTTCTTTTTCTTTTGGAAGACTTAAAAAAATAAATTGTGGACTCCGAGTGGGTGGAATCAGGGAGACAAAAAAGAAGAGCCAAGAGGAATACTCAACTAGCATTTGGGAGAACCACCCCTGATTCTAATGTGTGTGCCACAAGTGGAAGATATATCTGACT
Organism: Hemicordylus capensis; assembly: GCF_027244095.1. NCBI lineage: Eukaryota > Metazoa > Chordata > Lepidosauria > Squamata > Cordylidae > Hemicordylus > Hemicordylus capensis. The sequence goes on along the minus strand of NC_069658.1, from coordinate 259,146,884 downwards.
GGGGAATTCATCCCCCAGGACTTTTACACACAGCAGGCTTTACAGTGAGTTTACTGGGAGGCTTTACTGCAACTTGGTTGTCCCAAAAAATCAATGTGAATAGTGGATTTTTTAAAACTCCGGATAAAAATTGTGCTACACTCGAACACGCAGTGAAAAACCTGAATTGTGTGTGAACTGCCCCCCGATAACTCAGAGGGGCTTTGGGGTAAGTCTGGGTCAATATATGAACGCACTCCCTTCATTCCAGAGGACATGCAGGTTAAAGGGTTTTTAAAGCCCCATGTGAAAAACATCCCACTGTTTCTACACCTGGTCTCAATGGGCAGAACCTGGCTGAGATGCTGCCCCTCCATCTACTAAGGCAGCAGCAGGAAGAACTGAGGAGGCTGACCAAAGGAGAGGAGAACTGGTCTTGTGGTAGCAAGCATGACTTAGCTAAACAGGGTCTGCCCTGGTTGCATCTGAATGGGAGACTTGATGTGTGAGCACTGTAAGATATTCCCTTGAGGGGATGGAGCCGCTCTGGGAAGAGCAGAAGGTTTCAAGTTCCCTCTCTGGCTTCTCCAAGATAGGGCTGAGAGAGATTCCTGCCTGCAGCCTTGGTGAAACTGCTGCCAGTCTGTGTAGACAATACTGAGCCAGATGGACCTATGATCTGACTCAGTATATGGCAGCTTCCTATGTTCCTAAGAGGAAGAAAGGGAGGAGGAAGAGAAGTGACTACTTCTGTCAGCATGCCATTGTCTGAGAGGTGGCACATAAGACAACCAGATGGGTCAGCAGGACTGCCAGCACTCCGTGTAAGACTGCAGAAGAAACAGACTGCCCAGCAATTGAGAGTCACAGTGACAGAACTAGTGACCCCATCACACTGATGAGGTGGCTGAAAGAGGGTGTGGGTTATCTGCAGGCTTGCCCCAGTGCAAGTGAAGCATGGAGTGGCACCCATACCACCAATGTATAAGCAATAAACCTTCTTGCTAGAGCATACTCTGCATGTGCCCCATTTGCTGCTGCATGAATACTTACCATCCTCCTGAGCTTTTTGATGTGGAACTACATCCAGAGAGGTAGACCCCAAAACTTCTTTATATCTTCAAAATCCATAAGAAGGTGACCAGATATAAAGTAGAACGGGGCCCCTGTAGCTTTACAATTTGTGTGCAAGAAGGGAATCTGGGCTGGTGCAGCTTCTCTCATCTCTGCATGACAAACTGCACCTTTGTCAAATTTCTACCTTTTTATCAAAAATAAAGGACTCACACCCTCTTTTTCCATTCCTGTGGAACTGGACCTTAACCTTTTGATGTAAGTGGCTTGATTTTTCATTACTCTCCATCTCTTGTCTTTTGGAAGGTTTGCTGTTGAAAGCTGAAACAGAAAAATCCAGGACTGATGCTGATGTTCTCTCTCTTCTACGAAGCGTACTCTGCAACCAAACCCTGGGAAACGCCTCAGGTAACATACATGCATTGTAGCTTTATTCTGCTGACTTCTTATAAACAGTTATTGGCATGGACAATGTAGCAAGTTATGCATGGGAGAGAGCTTCTCACACTGAATGCACATCTGTGCTGTTCTGAGGCACCCAATCTTCATGTGTTTGCACCTATGCATTCAAACACCAGCAGTGTATTGAAGCAGTAACTTCAGTAGCCAAGCACTTCATATTGTACTGCCCACACCGAGAACATTTTTGTGAAATCTGTAGTTTGTGTTGCATGTGTTCCATTCCAAGCCTCCAGGGGGCTCCAGTTCTCTCTCTCTCTCTCTGCTTGTTGAAACCAAGCCAGTAGGCAAGCAAAAAATGTGTCTACTTAATAAAAGCCTGGTTTCCATAGTATAGTGTTTTGAAGAACATAAGATCATAAGAACAGCCCTGCTGGATCAGGCCCAAGGCCCATCTAGTTCAGCATCCTGTTTCACACAGTGGCCCACAGTTCACTCCAGTAGTAAATCATCATCATTTCACTTATTTCACTTAACGTGCCCTGCCTACACTCTCACTATTTACTCAGTGGGGACTAAACAGAATGCAACCAATAAAGAAGTGAACTTTACTGCTGAAATGCTGTGCTTCTCTCTCTTCCAAGAAGCAAATTCTGCAAACAAAGCTCTAGGACAGGGCTGGGCAAACATTTGGCTTTCCATATACTTGCAAGAATTTGAATGGTGGGCCACCAACGCCACCTGTCACTGTCCTCTGGCAATCACAATGCCTCTGTTGTGATTACTGGCCCTATCCACCCCCAACACAGTACTTCCAGTTACTGTTGCTGGTGTCTATCTTATGTTTCTTTTTAGATTGTGAGCCCTTTTGGGGACAGGGAGCCATCTTATTTTATTTATTTATTATTTCTCTATGTAAACCACTTTGGAAACTTTTGTTAGAACGTGGTATATAAATATTTGTTGTTGTTGTTGTTGTTGCCTGGTGGTGATGGTAGCCACCACCCACTGCTGCCACTGCCGTCTCTTCTGTCACTGCTACATTTTGGCTGTGTGGCTGCTTCTGCAGCAGCCAGCTAGGGCTACTGTGATGTGTTTTAATGATGCCACCAGGCAGGCAGTTAGATGCCTAGCCACACAGGCAAATGGCAGTGGCAGCAAATGAAGAAGAGGCAGTAGCAGCGAGACAACAAGGGTGGGCGGTGATGGCCAGGTGATGTGGGCTAGGGATGTGCACAAAACCGGTTTGTCCAGTTCGGTTCGAGACAGAACTGGACTCAAACTGGACCGGGCATGTTCGGGTTTGTCACCCCAAATGAAGGGCCTGGCTCAGCTCAAATTTGAACTGGTTTGGTCCCGGTTTGGGGGTGCTATTGACGTTAATTTTTTGGATGGGGAAAGATGCTTGTGCCACCTCTGTGGGCTTCCACAGCCTCAAAAAACCTTCCGCAGGGGGTGCTGCTGCAGCCACGGGTGGTCTCCAGCAATCCCCCACCAACCTCCCTCTAGTCCATTTTGGGCCTCTCTGAGCACACAGTGGCCATTTTGGAAGCTGCCACACATGGGCCATTTGCGTGCCTGGAGTCACAAATCAGCCCTGGGGGTTCAGCTCTACCTCAAGCTGAACCGGGCCCGGTTCGGCTCAAGACTGAGCCCTCGAACCGAGCTAATTTAATGGTGAACGGTTTGAAGTTGAGCTGGTTCACACATCCCTAATGTGGGCTGGATGGCAGCCAGGCAATGCGGACCAGAGGAATAGTGCCCAAGGGTGGTAGTTTGCCCATCTCTGCCCTACCTGCTCCTCAGGTAACATCAATACATTTTAGCTGTATTCTGCCCATATAAACAGTTAGTGACAAAGAAAATGTTAACAGTCGTAAGTGTGTAAGAACTTGTTTTTGCTCCTTTACTGCATGTTTGCAGTGTGTGAGGTGTCTGACTGGGACTAGGCAAACACTACCCTGTCTGCCTCAAAAACGTTTTGGGCTTTGTAAACCTTCCCCTGCAAGTACTCAAAAAACCTCAAGAGGTTTCACAAGGAAGGTTGCAGATCCCAGATGATGGACCACACCGGATTTCTGCTGCGTATCGCTGACCTGTACATCAGGGGTTGTGATCTTGCAAGCCCCATGATCTCCAGCTGCAAATGGTGGAGGCAGGGTGGGGACTTTGACTGGAGGGAAGCTTCCAGGGAGCTGTGGCGAATTGGGGGGAGGTTTCCTGCCCTGGACCTCCCCCAAGTTCACTAAAATTCCTCCAGTAGAGCTTCTGCCAGTCTCCTATGAGACAAAAGTAACTTTAAAATCTTCCCTGCTTTGGGTGAAATCAAAACATAGCAAAAGCCTTAAAGCCTCTTAAAGAGTGTGTAAGCCAGAGCGTAGGGAACATAGGGAGGCAGAACAGAGCAAGTTCCCAGCCCAGATCAAGTTTAAAACGAACAAAATCTAGTTTCGTTAAGTAGATATAAGAAGCAGGACAATTTACAGGAAAACAAGGCAAAGGGGTTAAGATACACAAGTGAGACAGGGACCTTTCTTCCCGTCTGGTGTTAGACAGAAGGCTCAGCAGATCTTAGGTCTTAAGTTGAAGTTCAGAAAACAAAAGCTTGAATCACTGTGAATTCTGCATGCTCCTAGGAACCATGCAGCATGGTCTCAGCCAACAATGCTAAACTAACACAAAAGTAACATTCTGGAAAGAACAACCTCAAGAGCCCCTCCACAATCAACTAACTTGCAAATGTCGACTGTTTCTTTTATAGGGAAGAAGTTTGCAAATTTAGCATCTAGCAGAAGAGGGCATAGCTAGGTAGAAATTAAATTCCTTCTTCTCGGAGATGGATAAAGAACCTAGGATCTGATTAAACAATTATTTCTTATTTCAAAAGCTTAATGTCTGCCCCTCACAGTAGCATGTCCTCAAACAATAAGTACAACAATTTGTATAATGTTTGGGTATTTAATACTTTTCTGGCATGGTATTTAAATAAATCCCACTTTAAGTGGTGCAGCAGGGAAATGCTTGACTAACAAGCAGAAGGTTACCGGTTCGAATCCCCACTGGTACTATATCAGGCAGCAGCGATGTAAGAAGATGCTGAAAGGCATCATCTCATACTCTAAGGGAGGAGGCAGTGGTAAACCCCTCCTGTATTCTACCAAAAGAAAACCACAGGGCTCTGTGGGTGCCAGGAGTCGACACCGACTTGATGGCACACTTTACTTTATTTGAATAAATATAGAAACAAACAGGGGTCACCTGATTCTCCATAGGCTGGTAGGAGACAAGAAATAAACAGAGAAAGACATAGAGCCAGGCCTCATGATCAGTGAGACCCGGTTTCAGGAGCTGAGCGGGGAGAGCGGGCTAAGGAGGACGATCGGGGAGCACGATTGGGGAGGGAGCTCCGGGCAGCCGGATTGGCCGCCCACATGATTGCTGGCTCTGTGATGGAGCCAGCGGGGGCTGGGAAGCTTGGGGGCCGCGCAGCCCCCGGAAGCTCTAGTATGCCCTGTGCGAGTGCGCAGGGCATACTGGGGAGACCCCCAGAGCCAGGAGGTGCCTTTTCGCCTCCCCTCTGGGGGTCTACTCGTGAGTAGCCATGGCACGGAACCGCACCACAGCTACTTACGATTGGGAAGCCCAGGGTTGCAGAGCGCTCGCTCTGCAAACCTGAGCTTTGGGGAGTGCTACTAAAGTGGGCTAGCCGCTGGTAAACCACTGGGCTCACCTGTGAGCCCGGTGGTTTACACAATCAGGCAAAATCGGGCTAGGCTCCCCTAGCCCGATTTTGCCTGATTGTGAGAATAGCCCCATAGTTAACTCAAAGTGGCTTCTAGAATTGAGGTAAGTCCTTAAAAATGATTCTGTAGGCTGAACCAAGGCCCATTTCATGATAGGACTGTGCTTGCCTCAAATTGGAGACACTCTGATCCCAGCAGACGTGCTCAGAATTTCACACAGACACACACAGACACACACTTTGCATAATCTCCCTATCTGATCTTCTATGAACAAAGCTGCTTCAGGTTCAGAGTGAAGGTTCAGAGTGGAGCCTGGCAAGGGAAACCATGGGTCACTTTCCTCCCACCCCACACTCACACACTGCATTTCCCCAGTTCGTACCAGGGGCAGAGCCACCATTGTGCAAAAGTGTTCAAAGAACCTGGGCTGCCAATGAAATGAGCTGCCAAAACCTGCAGGGGGGCATGGCTTGGGCTCCAGAGGAGCCCCTAAAGAACTCCACATGCTTAGGCTCTGGAGAGCCCCAAGAGAGCTCTTCCCTTTCCTTTTCAGGCAGCATTTGCTGTCTGACAGCCTTTATTTCCCTTTCTCTCCCTCGCTGGAGGGAGAGAAAGGGAAATACATGCTGTCAGGCAGCAAATGCTGCCTGAAATGACAGGGAGGAAGCTCACTTGGGCTCTCTCTCTCTCTTGGGCTCCATGTGCACGGGACATTGCTAGAGAGGCCGCCGGGCAGGGCCAGACCCAGACCCAGGCCATTGTTCAGCTGGCTCCGCACCTGGTATGTACATTCAAGTTTGGATACCAGAGGTGAAGGGACCAGCAGTTTCCTGTTGCATATGACCTGGGCCACTGAGAGTGTGGTCACACTTTTATCATCAAACATGATTTGTTTTGTACTGTTCACACTGTCAAGTCACAGACGTGATATATAATCAGTGTTGGGTTTGTTGTATGCCAGTCCTCCATAAGGTCACAGCTTGTCTTTCTGTGTGCCAAATTAAACCAAAGAAACAGGCAGGTAGGCAACAAACAACATATCTGCACAATTGACTTCCAGTTACCTTCAGAATCCATAAAATGGAACTAGCAGACTCAACCGTTGACTCTGGTAGTAATGTACGCCAGCACTGCACTGTCTTCCCACAGTAGGAATGGGGCCCTGAACATTAACAACATGTTGGACTCTGCCTTCCCAGTGAGTTCTGCTTGCAAAATCTGTCCTCCACACTGGCACCACTACAGGGGAAAGTGCTACTGGCCATCAACGCAGCATAAATCCTGGAAGGAGAGTCGAGATCACTGCTCAGGAAGGAATTCTCAGCTGCTGGTGATCCAAGACAAGGAGGAGATGGTAAAGCAAACAATCCTATAGTTTATATAGTATAGTCCTAAGGAGATGTAATAGAGTACAATGGAGCATAATTACCTGAATTGCTGTCTTCTCCCACATGCACCGACCCATCTGTTGAGGTAATCTTCAGAGGCCTTCTCCATGTGCTCCTCCCTAAGAATGAAAAGATACCAAACAATGGGCCTTTTCCGTGGTGCCACACAAATCACCAAATTATGGAGCTGTATTCACTAGTTACCTTCTTTGCAAATTTGTATCTGCCAGGGGGATTCAGATAAGTACATTCAGAACTTAAATGGTAATAAGGACCCACTTGTTCTATGTTATTTTAACTGATTTTAGCAACCATTTACTCATTTTTATTATCAGTTTTTTGTTTTATTGTTCTGCTTCTTTTAATGATGTTGGCTGTTACAGGTTGAGTATCCCTTATCCAGACTGCTTGAGACCAGAAGTGTTCTGGATTTTGCCAGATTTTTGAATATTTGCTCCCTCTTGCAAGGCAGGGATAGAGGAGCCCCCTTTGCTACCTCCTGCCAGGGGAAGGCCAGTTTAAGGGCTAACATGAGGGATTCCAGGTTTTTAGAGAGGCGACTGGGAAGACACATTCGGCATGGGCACCTTCCCTTCCGGCCCCTCCCCCAAGAAAGGAGCCTTTGTGTCTTTTCCTGCCCGGGGGATCTGCAGCTCCTCCCTTGAAGAAGAGAACTCGGTGGTTACCAATGTAGGTGGGGTGCGTCGGGATCCCAGAGTCTCAAGGGGAGGTGATGCAAGAGAGGAAAGCAAGGAGTGGGGTTGGGACGATGGAACCAGGGGAGAAATTTCAAGGTTGGGCAATGAGGGGGATGAGATGTATGCAGCCTTCTGAAATAAGTAAGTTAATGAGTTTTGACTGCATGTTTAAAAGCAGCAAAATTGGGAATCTACGAGCGAGTGAGCTGATGTGTTTTGTTTTTGTTATGGCGTGGTGCCTGGATTTTGGAGCATTCCGGATTTCGGATGTCCAGATAAGGGATACTCAACCTGTACTTTATTTTTAGCCTACTTTCCTTAAGGAAAGTAAGCTTATGAGATCACCTGGCATTCTGAGTGCGTGTGTGTCCCCGTGTGTGTCCATATGTAAATGTAAAATAATAATATCAACTTCACTATGCCTGGACCAATATGAACCAAATTGGGTACAGTTGTAGGGACACATCGGGATACCTCAACAGTGTAGTTTGTAATGATATCATCCACTCTGATTCAAGATGGTGGACATGTAAATATTTATTTATTTACTTACTTATGATATTTCTATACCACCCAAAACTTGGGTGGTTTACAATTTGAAGTGCAGATGGGCTAACTTGTGAACCACCTAACCAATTTGAACCAAGTTTGCTACAGCTGTAGGGACACATTGGGACACCTCAATGGCATAGTTTGTGATGGTGACATCCACCCCAATTCAAGATGGCGGACACATGAACATTTGAGACGCAAGAGGGCTAACTTGTTAACCACCTAACCGATTTGAACCAAATTTTGTACACTTGTAGTTAATGACACATAGGGATACCTCAACAGAGTGGTTTGTGATTATGTCATTGATCCCAATTCAAAACGGCAAACGCGGCACTGTTTGATGCACTAGTGGGCTAACTTGTGAACTGCCTAACCGATTTGGACCAAATTTATTCCATTTGTAAGGATAATGAAAGGAAAGTAGGCATATTAGTTCTTACTAGGACAACTTAATTTTTAAGATTTTATTCATGTTTTATCATTTGAAATTAATGTCTTTGAAAGCCACATGCCATTTAGGGAATGCTGGGGATGGCCTGCTGCAATAAAAATGTGTTTAGTCTCTGTGTTAGAATCAGTGGGGAGGGTGCCAGGTGGAGACCAATCAGCAGGAAATTCCGAAGAGTGGGAGTCACTACAGAGAAGGCCATGAAGAGGAGAAAGGTGGTCTCTTCACCCCAAGTGCTGGCTGTTTTTTGGGATGCAACTATGTAGGGAGTAAGGCTTAAGGGTAGGACTAGGCCTCACTAGAGCAACCACTGGGAGGGAGGGCCTTCCCTAATAAGGTAAAAAGCCTGGGAAGTTCAAATCCAAGGGTCCAATCCAGAGGACTGGGCAGGGTGTTCTGGAGAAGAGAGAGCCTTGCTCGGCTGGTTCAGTCTTTCCCAGGAGGGCCCCAAGGAAGCAGTAGGCTTTGCCTACTGCTGGAATTTGGGAAGGCCACAGCCTGTGAGTTGTGAGGATCAGATTTCCCTTTACAAGCATGATGAGCTGAATCAAAAAGATTCCAAACTGGTTCACCTAGTTCAACCCTCAGACCGAACCAAGGGCCAGTTCGAATTTGTCTTGAATTTGAACCGAACCACCAGAATAAGTTCCATGCACACCCCTATCCCAAACGTGAGTCACTCTGCTTGGCCTGGATATTCCGTTTTAACTAGACTAACAGGGAAGTATTATTATTATGGGTGAGCATGAATGTCACAGACAGGGAGATTGTCGCTCTAGTGCTCAGAGTCTTTGGGATTTCCTGAAGCAGGCAGGAAAACAAATAACACAATAAAAAAAACAGTACTTTGTCATCACCCCAAATAACCACTCTTTTTATGAAACAGGAATTCATACCAGAGATTATAGAGGATAAAAGCATGTACTGGATTGGACTTGCCAGAGAAGAAATACCAGATAAGAAATGGTTGTGGATTTCAGGCTCCGAGTTTGACCAGACTCTGTGAGTTTCTTTTTCAAAGTACCTTTGCTTTTGCTTTTTTAAATCTAAGCAGAAGAAGAGCATAGAGTTTCTAGAGCTGAGATGATCTTAATTGGCAATGGAGGCATTCAGTTTTGCACAAGTTCCTATTAAGTTGCCATCATCCTCATCAAAGAAGGGAATGTTAGGACACAGGTTCAGAGACGGAAAGAGGAGGGCAAACTCGGAACTTGGGATGGGAGGACAGAGAGAAAGAGAGGAGCTGATAACTGGGCAAAGAGGCACCTTTTACCGTGGTGACTCTCTTTATTTAGCAGGGGGAGAGTAACTGGCCCTCTCCACCCCAGCACAGTACTTTCAGTGACTGTTGCTGGTGTCTATCTTATGTTTCTTTTTAGAATGTGAGCCCTTTGGGGACAGGGAGCCATCTCATTTGTTTGTTATTTCTCTATGTAAACCGCCCTGAGCCATTTTTGGAAGGGCGGTATAGAAATTGAATTAATAATAATATAATAATAATAATCTTATTGGAAGAGGAAAGAGTTCTGCTCTGCAGCCCCGAAACCTGATATGTAAATGTCCCCTCCTTTCCTTTGTAGATTCCAAGAACCAAGCCGTACTGGGAGAAATAACTGTGGAGCAATAAAGAACAGAAAAATTGTATCTGACAACTGCAATGCAGAACTGAGTGGGATTTGCCAAAGAGACTCCATCTCAATATGATCTTATTTTTGCATAATATAATTAGTTCATGGTTGTAGCTGCTATTTATTGTCATTCATTGTAATGACTCAGGTCGCTCTTGGGCTCTATCTCACTCTGGCTTTCTGGCATGCCTCAGTTGCAGTGGGAAGGCTTTGACTCACGCATTCCTACTACTACCAGATGGCCTTGCCCCATAGGATCTGGACTCTCACAAGAGAAGAGCACATGCAGGACACTCCTCTGGGGCCCCACCCTTTTGTTCTGCCCCCCCCCCCCCCATTTATTGGTCCTTCCATCGTGCCCTTCCCTTCCCTTCCCCTCCCCCGTTTGTGCACTCTTTCTCCCTACTGCCATTTGCCTCTTTCTGTGTCCAAACCCCTCCCCTCATGTTCATCAGCAATCCAGCCCCATCTGCATCCTGTGGTCAATTGTTGTCATCTGGCTGTGCCGGGTGTTTTTCTTTTCCTGCTTTCTGAGGCTGGTGCAGGTGTTGTTGTTTGCTTTCCTGGCTCACATCCCTTGCCTTGTCACCTAGCAGATCTTCATTTGGTCTTGTGGTAGCAAGCATGACTTGTCCCCATATCTAAGCAGGGTCTGCCCTGGTTGCATATGAATGGGAGACTTGATGTGTGAGCACTGCAAGATATTCCCCTCAGGGGATGAAGCCGCTCTGGGAAGAGCAGAAGGTTTCAAGTTCCCTCCCTGGCTTCTCCAAGATAGGGCTGATGAGAGAGATTCCTGCCTGCAACCTTGGAGAAGCCGCAGCCAGTCTGTGAAGACAATACTGCGCTAGATAGACCAATGGTCTGACTCAGTATATGGCAAGAAAGGGTTCTTGATTGATTGTGCTGGGGTCTTGTGCTCCTCCCCCACCCTTGCTCTTACCAGCATTTTGGACGTCGGAGTTGCTGGGATGTGGCAAAAGTTGGCTGTTCGGTTTGTCTCCCCGCAAGAAAGTAAAGCCAGTTTCTCTTCAGAAGTTGAGTGTGTGTGTGTGTGTGTGTGTGTGTGTGTAAGTGTAAGAGAGAGAGAGAGAGAGCTTTACACAAAAATATGTGGTTTGCTTGAATGTGTGTTTTACTGGAGTGCTGGTCGCTATTGTAAAGTAGCTTCTGTCCTGAAGTAGCCTTTTTTCAAAAAGTAGGAAAAAGTCCCCTTTGCAGACTTTCCTAATATTTCTTGTATTCTGAACTTAATAGAAGAGAATTTGCCCCATTTCATTTCCCTATGGTTCAACCACCTGAAAAGGCTGGTCGTCAGTAGCCATCATCTCCCCTATGAGGCAGGTGAGGAGACATGGGTTCACGTGACCAGGGTGCTTCTTGCCCGACTGTGTGCACCGCTTGACTGGCAGCGTGCTCTGCTTCATGGAAGCTGGTGGACTGCCCTTGTCAGCGCTAGTCACATGCACACGAGTCGCACTAGCGCTGCCAGAGGAGTTAAGGAGATCTGGGTGATGCTGTCTCATGTGTCGCCACATGGAGGTCATCCTCAGATGCTTCACATCCTTGCCCCGACTGACCTGTGCCCTGCAGTGGACACAGTGAGCAGCGGTTGGGGCATCTTGAGGGAACTTAAAATGCCACCAAATATCACTGCTCTGGGTGGCTTCTGATGCCCTGGTCTGGTCACCATCTTTGGCCTCATGGGTGATGGCAGACCTAGGGGGCTGCTGATGCTCACCCACTGCCATCACCCACCCACTCTGTGTGGAAGAAGAAGGGCCTGGCTTTACTGGAGGAGGGGGCGCACCCTCCACCTCAGCAGTAGACCCTTCCCCCTTGGAGCCAGACTGGGAGGACCCAGCATTGGACTCCGCCACAACCTAAGCATGATCAGGGGGCCCCCACTGAGTGGCAAGAGGAGCATTGGAAAGGCTGCAAGAGGGAGGAAAAATCTGGCTGCTCTGCCAGCCGTCAATCCCCTGCCCTCCACCCCAACCATGGAAGAAGCTTCCAGGGCAGGAGAGCCCCCCACACTACCAGGCTCTGATGCACCAGCCCCGGCGGTGCATCACCTGATGGACCTGCCACTGGTCCAGGACCTGGCTCGGCGACAGCAGACTCCTCCAGATATTATTATTTATTTTATTTATTTATTACATTTTATATCCCACTCTTTCTCAAAGGAGCCCAGAGAGGTGTACTACGTACTTAAGTTTCTCCTCACAACAACCCTGTGAAGTAGGTTAGGCTGAGAGAGAAGTGACGGGCCCAGAGTCACCCAGCTAGTCTCATGGCTGATTGGGGATTTGAACTCGGGTCTCCCCAGAAGAGATACAAGATCCTTCATGCCACTGCCTCACCTGGGCCAAAGAATTCACCGATGGGGACCTGTGGGACCCCAGGATGGTGTCTTCTCTGCCCCCCACCCCGGCTCCTGCACCAGCTTGGGAACCCCTCCCACCTCTGCCTGCCAAGCTGCTGTGAGCTTTGTTCGCCACACAGCACTCAGACATTTCTGAAGACCCTGTGGGCTTTAAAAAAAAAATGGGGAAATGTTTTTTTTAAAAATGGAAGGGGTGTTATTTCTTTTTTAAAAAAACAACACCTATGTGGGGGGACCTTTAAAAAAAAGCTTATTGGGGGGAAACCTTTTAAAAAAAGAAACCCTATTTAAAGAAAACCCTTTTAAAAGCAAGCCTACCCACCCACTCCACCCACAACAATACAATACAATAAAAAACAATGCATTAAAGTATTCAGTGGAGGGGGCAACTAAGGGGGAACCTGTAAAAACAAGAAACAACCTGTGAAAAAAAGAAACAACTTCCCACAATATATTTCCCCACACCCAAACATGAAAGGAGGCCCTATTTAAGGAACAGTAGATGGAAGAAAGGGGACAAAAAAGGTAATCACTTATCCCCTCGTTGTCCTGGAGATCTTCTGCCCCACACAATGGTCAGGAGAGAAAAAGAAGGAATTCCAGACCAATGGCAGGCTGGCACAACGCAGGTGGGCAGGCACAGCCGGGGCAGGGGGAGGGCAGAATGAAAAGATTTCCAGCTATTTCACCCTCCACCCCTAAAAAAAAAAAATTAAGAGTAAAAACACTGAGTAAATAAATAAAAAGGCTGGTGGGGGAAAAGGCTGTGGGGATGGGAAAGTGCGGGGGGGGAGGGAAGGAAAGGGGAGGGCAGAGGTGCTCGACTCTGGAGCAGGTTGTGTGCTAAGTACAATAAGAAAAGTATTAACAAAGAAAAGCACCTGCTCCACAGAAAACAATGGAGGGGAAAACCTCCAAATAACCCAGAATAAAATTAAAACAACTGGCAGTGGCTGCTGAGCTGAGGAGGATTCTCTCTATCTATCTCAACTCAGCCAACAGATTTAAAAGCAGCAGCCACCAAAAGCAGAAAAGGTGGGGGGAATGTGGACTGGGTTAGGGAAATGGGCCAGAGAGAGGCCTCAGGCCAAAGGGCCTGGGGGCCCCTGGCCCAGAGAAGAGGGTGGAGAGAGAGAGAGAGAGAGAGAGAGAGAGACTCACTCACTGGGGGAGCGGGGATAAAAGCAGCAGAACAAGCATACACACAGTCACACGGCGGGGGGGGGGGGGAGGTTTAAAGCTGGTGAGAGAAGAGGGAGGGGCAGAGAAAGAGGCAGAAGGGAATAGAGGACTGGGAACAAAAATACAGCCAGGTCTGCCAGGCAGACTCTCACCACACCAGCAGCACCAGCAACAGCAGGAAAGAAGCCAAGCAGTAACTGCAGTCAGAGTAATTTTGCTAGGCCAGAGGCTTACAACCAAGCAAAAAAAAAAGAGGAAATAACCCACCCGTGACTAAGACGGAGATATATAAAAGTCATATATTCCAAAAGACAATTAGGAATCTGTATTGATAATCAGTAGAGAAACAGTAAGATAATTTCTTATTTCTTACAGTTGTAAGAAAAGTAATAATTGAACCAAACATAACAATTCAAATTGCAACATAAATAATAACATATATAATAATGATGATGGTCAAGACCTCTGGAGGAGATATTCCTGAAACAAGGCAAAAGGGGCTTGCTCAAGACCTAGATGAAGTAGGTAGGACTTTCAGCTGGCACAGGAAGATGATGTCTGAAACATGGCTGCCAAAAGAAATCATGGATGATGTGATCTTAATGCAGTCCGTGCAGAAGTTGAAAGGTTTCAGTTTCCAAAAATAGGTCCAGCCGAGTGTAGCCTCAGTGTAGCCACATTAGAATGTAGGTATAATCAGTCACAGGCTACGCCCCCCACATGCCATAATAGATGAATGCAAAGTTTATATATCAAAACTTCACATGTCGTATGGCTCTTCCGGATATAAGCCGTTTCACAGAGATAGCTTCATCAGCCTCCTCTACCAACAATAATACCAGTACCTCACTCCTCAGGCTGGATAGAGCCTCTCAGTATTGTCCGGCATTGAAGGCTTACCTGCTTTGAAGGCTTGCATCAACTCCAAAAGATGGAACAAAAATGTGCAAATTAATTAGTCTACAAGTTGAGGCCCTTATTTCACACTCTGACTTTGGCAAGCAGCTAGTTTGGTTAATCTAAGGCATGTGTTAGCTCCAACCTCCAGGATATTTGGAAGGAAATGGGAAGCCTACTGTGACTGATTATCTAAATATAGGGACAACTAACTCTCAGGCAATCAATATTTTACAGGATCAGAGCAAGAAAGCAAGGATTAATTCAAATTTAAATAAACAAAACTTAGACAACAGGGAGTTATTTATTTTTTCTTATTATTATTTTATTTTTATAGGCCACTTCTAACCACCAACGGAAAATATAATTGATTAAGGGCCTAGAGCACCTCTCTTATGAGGCAAGGCTACAACACCTGGGGCTTTTTTGTTTTGAAAAAAGACGACTGCGGAGAGACATGATAGAGGTCTATAAAATCATGCATGGTGTGGAGAAAGTGAATAGAGAGAAATTCTTCTCCCTCTCACATAATACTTGAACCAGGAGTCATCCCATGAAACTGATTGCCAGGAAATCTAGGACCAACAAACGGAAGTACTTTTTCACACAACACATAATCAACTTGTGGAATTATCTGCCACAAGATGTGGTAACAGCTCAAAACCTGGATGGCTTTAAGAGGGGTTTAGATAACTTCATGGAGGAGAGGTCTATCAATGGCTAGTAGTTGGAGGGCTATAGGCCACGTCCAAGCCTCAAAGGGAGGATGCCTCTGAGTACCAGTTGCAGGGGAGTAACAGCAGGAGAGAGGGCATGCCCTCAACTCCTGCCTGTCGGCATCTGGTGGGCTACTGTGAGAAACAGGATGCTGGACTAGATGGGCCTTGGGCCTGATCCAACAGGGCTGTTCTTATGTTCTTATGATTCAGAATCAGAACAAGTGAAAGACTGTATGATTAAATGGATGCAGAATCTGAACAAAACAATAGACATACAACAATGGGAATTTCAGCGGAAAGTTAATATTAAATTTACAGCAAATAATATTCTAAGAGAAAATTGGTATAAAATGTTTTTTTCTCTGTTGTTATATTACTCTAATGATGATTTCAAAGATAGATAATCAGTATCCTGCTAACTCTTAGAAATGTACAACTCAGCCGGGAACCTTTTACCCTATGTGGTGGACATGTCCTAAAGCTCAGAAAGTATGGAAGTTAAGATGCAGCAAATGTTAAAAAAAATTTTTTTTGCTTTGCACCAGAGATTTTTTTGTTAAATATTACTAAGCCATATATATCTGCAGAATATACAGAGTTATCTTTATATATGATAGCTGCTGCGAGAATTCTATATGCTGCCTATTGGAAAAACCAAAGTTTACCGACACTAGAGGAATGGTATCTTAAACTCCGGGATTAAGCTTCAATGGCTAGGATTACTTCATGTATAAAAAACAAATTGGAGGATAAATTTCATGTTACTTGGGAACCTTTTATACATTATAACGTGTTACAGGGGTGGATTCCTCGCCCGCGATTCAGATTTTCTTTGCTAATGAATCCATGAAGTGGTATTTTTCAATATTAGGATGGTTTAATCATGATAATAATTCATTTAACTGGAGGTTTTACTCAGATACTTTTAAATGGTGGTTTTAATTAAATGTGGTGGTTTAGATAGATGCTGATGTGGCAGAGAGTTGAGTCCTGGGTTGATGTATGAAATATGAGATGTTACATACTGCATTTGTTAACTCTTTTCCTTTTCTCTTTTTTCTCTTTCTTTCTTTTTTGTATTTTTTCTTTTTTTATACTCATTTAATAAAAACTTATTTAAAATTTTTTTTGCATCCATGCAAAAGTGTAGAGTGCCAAAATGTGTGTGTGTGTGTTTTACATATGATGTATATTAGACTGAAAAGTTAAGGAGACCCTGCACATGCTGATTTGCCCCCAGGCCTGCACCCCACTAGGGAAAGCCCTGGCCCCCAAGGCGAGTCCTTGCCTCTCTCCAGTCCCGTAGCCAGGAGTGTGAGCTGCAGTCCCCCCAAGCAGCAGGGGGGTTATTGGTTGGTTAGTGGTAGTTGTTGAAAATATATTCACTTGTTTTTCAACCAAACAAGTTCTCAAAAAAATGTTCCTTGCTCCCAGAATGGCTCACAATACTTGAGGGTTGGGGAAGAGTGGAGCTAGCCAAGCATCCTGGATTGTTTGCTTATTTTAAAATTGTGGTTTGCCTCGATAGCCCTTCACCTGCCTTTTCCAAATGAAAAATATTGGGGTTTTTTAAAAAAAATATCCTGCCCTGCTACCTCCCTGACAATAATTGTTAATCTCGGAACAGAAGCTTCCTTTGGAACCCACCGAAGGGGAGGAGAGCTGGTCTTGTGGTAGCAAGCATGCATTGCCCCCTTGTTAATACTACAAAGCTGATACCGTTGTATTATTTGGTTCTGCTGTTGCTTACACCTTGTAATTGTAGTCTCTCGTCCTCTGTTAATCTGCTACACTATATTTCATGTGTCCAAATTTCCAAAATGTTCTTCTGCCGCAGAGACATGGGGCCAGGAGAAGGAGAGGAAGGCAGCTAGGGCCCCATCTTATTTGTTTGTTATTTCTTTGTGTAAACTGTCCTGAGCCATTTTTGGAAGAGCAGTATAGAAATCGAAATCATCATCATCATCATCATCATCGGCCCAGAGATGAGATTTTAAAATAATAATAATTATTATTATTATTTTACACGGTCAGACAGGTGTTATTGACTGGTTTGTTTTATCCAGACATCTAGTCCTTCCCAAGGACCTGGGATGCCAGAATTTTATTGTCAATGTTGTTGCTGTTGTTATAGATATCGTCGCAGAATATAGGCTGTTCCCAGTAAAGCTGCTTTGTGTAATTGGCTGATGGTGATTTCTGTGGCCCCTATGGTGTTGAGGTGCTCTTCAAGGTCTTTTGGAACTGCACCCAGGGCGCCGATTACCACTGGGATGATTTTGGTCTTTTTCTGCCACAGCCTTTCAATTTCAATTTGTAGATCTTTGTTATTTGTTAATAATAATAATAATAATTATTATTATTATTATTATTATTTTAAAATCTCATCTCTGGGCCAACTCCAACCTTGGTAGGCCTCTGATCAAGTTGTATCATTTTGTCAGACAATTTTTTTATCACGTGCATCCAATGAAGAACTGCCCCAAAGAGCCTCTATTTTGTAGGGTCCAATTATCAGCCCAACAAACTTATCCTTTTAGATTCATTTTTAGCAACTAGCAGAAATGATTCCAAATGTTTTGAAAATCAGTGCACTTGCCAAGGACAGTAGCCTTCTTCACACATGCTTTTTAAAAGGATGGTGTTCTTGTGCACATTACTGAAAGCGGGAACAGAAGTCCTGCCTGCCAGTGCATCCATTGTTCCCCCTCACTCCCCCTCCCTCGGTGCTCATACTTACAGCCTTTGTCTAAAGTGACGAAGGCTGTAAGTATGATGGTGGGCACTTCTGTAATCAGGAAGCTCAGGCACCCAATCATGGAAGCACCTGCCATCATGCTTACAGCCTACGCTACTTCTGATAAAGGCTGTAAGCATAACCACCATGGGAGGGGGAGTGATCGATGAGCTGGGAGGTGGAAATTTCATTCCCACTTTGAATGGTGTATGTGAGTCCCTAAGGCTCTACATGCAATCAGTGGGCATTGCCAATAGGGGTTCTGTGGGGAGATCAGGCTTGACCCACTCTCCCCACAGACAATCACTCACCCCTCCTCAGGCAGGTGGATTGCCCTCCCAGATGAGCAGTGGCTTGATTCTGGCACTCCCGCGCCTGGCTGCAGCTAACCCAACAGCTCTGGGGGTCGGACAAAGGGAAGCACCACTACACAGCACGCTGCCCCTGGAGCCCCAGTAATGCACTGCATTCCTGGGATCCCCTCTTCCCCCCTCCCTGAGTGTGCCCACCATGACTGCAAGCAGCCGCAGCTGACACGTGATTGCAGAAATGAGGTTAATGGATCATTCACTCCATTAACCTCATTTAAGGGGGAGGGTATTTAGGCAAGCTTGCCACCATGGAGCCACCGGGCTTGCCTGAGAGCCCGGTGGTTCTCACAAGCATGCAAAACCAGCCTGGGTTTGCTCACTCATGAGAATAGCTTCCCCTTTTCTTGTCTGTAGATCATTTGTATAAATCCTCACAAAACTGAACCTAAGCAAAATTAAAGAGAACAAAATTTACTGTCAGCCCCACTTTTTTTGCTAAACAATTCCAGAATCACATGGCTAAGAAAGTTCATTCAGGTACTGGAACGTACCTCCTAGTACTAACTCATTTCTGCACTACCCAAGAGACAGTAGTGGCACATTTTAAAAATACAGTATCTCCATTAGGCTTAATCTACAAATTGTGTAATTTAGAAAAAATATTAGTTTTTTTCTGAACTTGGCTTGTGCTGGGAGTATCAGATCCATAACTTTGCTCAGGGACATCTATTTTTTTCCAAGATGTTCATCACCTGCATCTAAATTGGAATGTCTGAGGTCACTGCGAACATGAGGCTTTATTTTTTCAGTTTCTAATGTTTGAAGATGTAGGGTTACATCATATTGTTCAATATCACCTTCACCTGCTGCAGACAAATCTGGTACAAATAATAGCACAGCCCTAGTTATTATGCAGTTTGTGATAAGGGGACCCTGCTGGCAATAAGACTGAGCACAGGTGCTTTTTCCATGAAGGCTGTGGAACATCCCAGGACTTTCCCACTACTCCCACTTAAAAATCCCCTTTGGGGGATGTTTGCATAGTTATGTTTGAACTGAGATCACTGTCTAGAACCTGAATTAAAAATAAACTGATACCGAAAATACATTATCTGCATGAGCAAGTTTGGTTTTACATTCTGAACTGTGGAAAAACTTCAGAGTAAAATGTCAACTCTAAAACACCCACACACTATATCCTGTGCAAATCTGTTTTCCAAATCAAACAATTATAAAGTGCTATAACATCACCAGTAGGCTATAACATCCCATAATACAGGAAAATGACCCACATGCACCAGTGAAGACTATGGCACTCACAACTACTCTGCTCCACGAATGCCACTGTAGATCAAATACTATTGGTATACTTTTCTTTACAGGACACATGGGATAAAACAAACAGATACGGCAGAGTTGCACAACAACTTTTTACTCTGGATGGGGCCTATTCAGCTTTGGTCATATCAGGGGCGTACCATTAATGAGGCAAAGGGAGACAAATGTCTCCTGGCCCACAGCCTCTTGAGGGGCCCCCAAGGCCAGTCCTTGCCCTCTCTCCTGCCATGCAGCATGCCTGCAAGAGAGAGCAAAGGCAGCTGCCTGCCTGCCAAATCTCTCCCTGCTTCCCTGCCCATGCAGCGTGCTTGCCAGAGCTCAAGGAAGCTGCTGGGAGCCTGAGGCGATGGAAAGAGGGAGAGAAGCAAACTTCTCCTCAGTGAAGCTTCCTCCTCCCAAGCAGGCTGAGAATGATTGTGTTTAGATCGCTGCTGAGCTCTGTCCCGCTCTTGGGGGAGGGGGGCAGTTCTATCTGCCTTCTATTGCCCAGGCTGGACCTGTAGGTGGTTGTACTTGTAGGTGGAAGGGGGTGGGAGACACTACCCCTGCTAACTGAGCAAAGAGACATCTTTTAAAGTGGTGATTCTCTGATATTTAGCAGTAGGAGAGCAACTGGCCCTATCCATCACCAGCACAGCATCCCTTCAATGGCTGTTGCTGGTATCTGCTTTATGTTGCTTTTTAGATTGTGAGCCCTTTGGGGACAGGGAACCATTTTATTTATGTATTATCAATTTTTCTATGGAAACCACTTAATTTTATTGAAGAATTTTGTTGAAGAACGGTATATAAATATTTGTAGTAGTAGTAGCAGTAGTACAAGGAAGACAAGACAAAGTAAGACCCCCCCCGCCCAATTTTTTTTGTTTTTTCCCAAATTGTGGAGCTTGGGCTTCAGTTTGCAAACTGTCTCTCTACAAAGGGGGAAGGGGAAGAGTTTCATGTGTGAGAGAGCATGGAAAATGGAGCACCCTCATGGAGATCGGGTCTATCTTGTGTATTTTTCATTTTTTGTACCAGTGTCTGCTCTCTGCTTGCAAAACTCCTGAACTCTGCAAATATCCTGAAAAAGAAAAAAACATCAGGAGGGAAGCTGGGAGGGGGGAGAATGCCTTCCCTCCAAACACTCCACTCAGCTATGCCAAGGGAAAGAAATGCAAGCCAGAAGAGAGAGGCGTGAGGGAGCAGCTAAACAGCTCCAACTTCTTGCCTGCTTTTCTGAATGGTGGGTCTTTCCCACCCAGCCCCAAGTTGTATTAAAAAACAACAAAAATTCCAAGATCTCCCCGACCCCCCCCCAAAACCCATTACCTTTATTAATTATTATTATTATTATTATTATTATTATTATTATTATTATTTTACATCTTGCAAATTCAGTTGTTTAAACTTTGGATGCTTTAGAGATAGAGAGGGGAGTGGATAAAGAATTATGCAGGATGAGGGAATATATTAAGTTGTGTATTGAAATGTTTCTGCTGCTAATGCATATTTGCATGAACATACTTGTTTTATATTATTATATTCTTGTGAGTTCAGTTACTGTTTGTGCCCTCAAGAACCCATGTGTGCCATGTTGTGTGTGTATGTGTGGAGTGGGGAATGATGCTTGACTTCCCAGTCAGTGTACTTAGGATTGCAGTTTTATTATAAAAGTATATTGGCACAAAGTCAGGTGGTATGGTTGTGTTTTGAAATAAGGGTCAAGGCTTTCAAACTGAGTCACTTGGCGACAACCCTAGATTGGAAAAACTCTGAACGAATCACATCCAAGCACTGGTTTGCAAGATTGTTTGGATTGTTAAATTAATTTGCATTGCTATTTAAGACATGTTATGTTACCATGGGAAACCTCTACTGTGAAAAGCCAATCTACTAAAAATGCAGCATGTAATGTCTACAAGTTGCCTTTCCCATATTTTGCAAATTGTTTTGTTGGATTTGAGAACAACCCCCCACCATTTGGTCCATATATCTTGGAGTGGATTCAGATGACAATTTGGGTTGTCTGTTAATTTGCTACACTATATTGCATGTGTCCTTAATGTTCTTCTGCAGTAGAGACATGGGGCCAGGAGAAGTAGAGGAAAGCAGAGAGGGGCCCATTTTAAAATCTTGTCTCCGGGCCCACTCCAACCTTGGTATACCCCTGAAGCACCATCAGGCAGCTGCTCCTGGGAAGTGTAGTGTTTTCTGAGGCTGACACCATTGCTGCTTTTCATTTAAAGAGATAAACTGTAACTCGTCTGGTCCTATCAGTGAGGACCAGGCCACACATTTTTGGGGTGGTAGACTAGTATTGCCTTCATTATAGAACAATAACTCCTTTTGGATGAAAAGGTCAATGAAACACATTCAATTTTATGGGAGAAAGTAAAGGGGACATGGAGGGACATCACTGTGACAAGGATTAAATATGCTAATAATAACAAAAAGCGAGGAAGCAAACCTAAAAGCTGCCAAAGCAAGTCATACTGTTTACAAAATATGTCCCATTGATTATTGTTGTTGTTGTTGTTATGCCTAACACATTTCAGGTATGACAATTCTTTGTCTGAAGTTGCGGGGCAGGGGGGATTCAGGAAGAATAATTCAAATAATATATCACAACCACATCACACTATTAAAATGTCTTGGAATAAAAAGGATGTAAGAGAATGGAGGTTCTCTCTGGCACCTCTGGTCCCTATCTTCTGGCACCCACTGCCTTTAGCCTCTCCTGGGCTTTTCAAGCTGGAGCTGGATCTGAAAGGGTGGTCCTTGGGCTTGCCTGCCCTCCACTCCTCATCACTGGCTGCCTTTTTAAATGTTCGGCTACAAACCTGACAAACCTCTGAGAGGGTGAGCTCCTGCTCCACACAAATTCAAGCTTTTGCAAGAACTTCAAAAAACCCTTGGTGCTTTCCTAACCCTGCCTGCCCAGCTCCTCACCAGATCTGCCCTGCCCCACCAACCCAGTTTCCTGCAGGATCAGTGTCTTCTGTGTTTGGGCCCAATTGCTGATCAGCCATGGCACCACTGATTCCCCTCGGGAACATCCACCTTCACTCTTCTTCAAAGTCCACAATCCTGGAAAAACAGAGTTCCAGGCATGCTCTCCTTGCATCTTCTAACTGCTGCATCTGCATCAGTGGAAGGCTCTGCTGGTCGCCCATTTCATCTAAGAAAGAAAGAAAGAAAGATCAGAAAGAAAGAACAACCTGGACTGAGCAGGCTATTTTCCCAAGTATATTTATGGCAGTACCACTCCCAGGTCGGCCGGGCTTTAGATATCCCATTCCAGATTTCTCATTCTCAAGAGGGCTACTTGGTATGGTTAGCCTCAGGGTGGGTTTTGTAAATCATGCATATGCTATATAAACCCCTGCTAACTTGGCAAAGAGGCACCTTTTAACATGGTGATTCTCTTTATTTAGCAGGGGGAGAGTAACTGGCCCCACCCACCCCCAGCACAGTACCTCCAGTGACTGCTGCTGGTGTCTCTCTTATGTTTCCTTTTTAGATTGTGAGCCCTCTGGGGACAGGGATCCATCTTATTTATTTATTATTTCTCGGTGTAAACCGCCCTGAGCCATTTTTGGAAGGGCGGTATAGAAATCGAATAAATAAATAAATATAAATAAATATAGGAGAGAAACCCTACAGACTGTGGTACTTTTCAGTCTGGCAGCTAGAGCGGGGGAAATGGTGCTACAGCTATTGTAGAGGCATTCCTTTGCCAAGCGGGTTCCTTGTTAATGACCCAGAATGTTAGATTGATGTTTCCTCAATGGGAACACAGCTAGGCAGATACCAGTCCCTCCACCCCACCCCCACTCTGTATTGTGGGCTGCAAGGACCAGAACATTATGAATACCTCTATTGTCACTGTGTACTGCAGAGTTTAGACGCTCATGCAGTATGAATCTGATGCCCTTTATCAGCTCCCAGCTAGTTTGCTGCAGATCCAGGGTTCTTCTCTTGTGCAGCTGGAACTTGCTATAGTTTTATGGTTCATGTAAGCACATTCTCCTCCTCCTCGGATTTCAAACCTGGAGAGCAATGAAAGAGTCATTCAAAATATTTGCAGAAATAGTAACCCTATTGACTAGCTTTAAGCTACATAGCACATGTTGAATCCCAAATATCTATGTGGTGAAAAAACCTGGAGATTGCTTTTCATCTGAAAAAACTGCAGAAGGCTTCTCGAGTTTCATCATCCCATGGAAGGGGCCAGGATCGCCCAGTTTCTCCCTGACTGCTGAACACCACAGAAGCACTTCTGGTTTCTAGGCTTTGACATTTACTGCTTGAAGCAGAGAAAAGAGTCTTACCAATTATTAAAAGAGGTACCATTGATCCATTTCCAGGGTTCTCCTTCTAGATCTCTTTGGAGACCCACCCAGTGGTCAGCAACACCTTTGTAGCGTCTCATGAAGTCCTTAATAAAGAAAATAAGTATGTACAATGGTAAACCCATCTTGTATTCTACCAAAGACAACCACAGGGCTCTGTGGTTTCCAGGAGTTGACACTGAGTTGACAACTCACTTTACCTTTTACCTTATTATAAGATTATTTGGAAACTCCATATTCAGAGGCCGTATACCCCCAAATAAGAGTTGTGGTTGGGTGGGGCAATTGTAGGTGAGAAACCACCCAGAAACTGCCCAGAGTTTGGGGCTATCTACAAATTTGAATAAATAAATAAACTATTGCCTTCAGACCCTGTTTGTGGGCTTCCTGAGGCATCTGGACAAAATGCTGGACTTTATAGGCTTTGAGTCTGATCTAGAAGGGCTCTTTTTTTCTGTTCACATCACCAGTTCCAGTCCAGGAAAGCCCCATTTGATTCTGAGTGACTATACAAGAAACTAGATAAGGCAATTCAAAATTATCTGAAGCCACACTCCATAACTAGTGCTTATCAATATGGATGCAAAAGACATAGCTACAGAACAACAGCTGTTTGGAATATACAAATGGACAGGATTCATATGAGGAATTGTCAAGATCTCCATATCTGAAAGCATGAGGAAACTGGGTGAGGGGAAATTGGATTTTTTAAAAAGAGCAATTTGGTCAATACAATAAGTATTGGTATATAAATGCATGTATATAGATCAGAAACTAAAAAAAGGAGAAAGAGACACACATGAGGTTTGTTCACATGACCACAAATAAGGTAGGAGAGGCCTCCTTTAAAACAGAGCAGACGGAATTAAGGCATTAAGCAATCTACCACTGACAGGTGGTTTCTGTTTCCAAGTGGACAGCCTAGGCCGCCATTTATATCACTGTACTCACCATCTCTTCTTGGGAGTCAATCACAGACAGAGAGGCATTAAAAGAAGAACAGTTTGTCTTGCTAGCCATCCAGTCTCCTTCTGTCACTGAAAAATAGTAGCACTTTCCTTGGTATCCAATCCAGCCATTTGGACAGCAGGCTACTGGAGACCTAAGGAGTGTTGGAAAGATGGCGTAGGAAAGTTCTGCTGAAGTAGGAGCAGCTGGGCATAGTTCTGGTGATTTCCGGCGATCTCTTACTAACATATGAAGGGTTTGAGAAGGAGAGAGGGGTTATTATCTATAGAGGTCATTCTCATGACTGGCCAAAACTGGGTAGGAGCAGGAAAACCTGGGTACAGAGGCTTGTGTGGAGCCACAGGACTCGCTCCTACCCAGTGCCTGCCAAACCAGGTAGCCCAGCTTTGGAGCCCAGGCTTTATCACGGCAGGACAGAACCCTCCCCTTGTTCTACCTCGGCAGGCAATCATGCAAGTAATCACTCTGGGCTCTGGAGATACCAGCTGCCCAGCTGCCATTTTTACCCATGAGTCAATTCCGGAAGCAGCCTCTCCACTGCTTGTGCCTTGTACTGTGGGATGTGGGAAGACTTTGTTCTCTTGATCCCACTTTGGGGCTCTGCTGCTGTACTGATCATGTGGGCACGCAACTGGCAGAGCCCCAAAGAGGCTGCGATCATATCGGGGAAGGCAGGGTAGGCTCCTACCTCTCCTTCCTCCCCCCCAGCCCTCCCTAGCCCCAGCTATTTTGGTCATGAGAATGACCTCATATCCTATTAATGACTTTCTCCTCTACCTCTATGTGGACAGCCTTGCCAAAGATAGGGTGCTGAGATAGCACATGCATCATTACACATGCATCATTACACTGAGTTATGCTGTGGGTAGATAGTTTACAGGATTGTTTGGGGAACTCCAGTTGGGTAGACTGGAGTAAAAACTATAAGTGGGTGGCCTGCTACTCCCTCCCACAACCCCTTCCAACCTTGGAAGCTGCAAGCACAGGGAACAGCAGCTTCTATTATCTCTTCTAGTCTGTAATGCCCAGGCTAATCAGGCTCCCTTCATCCGTTCTACTTAATAAACTAAAAGGCTAAAGTGATCAGTCCATAAATTACAAAGCTAGGCTATAATTATTTTAAACTAGCTGAACTGGTGCAGTTCATCTGCACCCCTCGTTTCCCCCATCTCCCCCCCTCGTTTCAGCCCCATTTCGTTCCACCCACCCCATTTCGTCCCCACCCCACCCCCACCCCAGTTCGTTCTCCCTCTGTGGCCAGGCTTCTCCTCCTTGGCAGCCACGCTTCTCCTCCCCACCCAGTGGCCACCCAACCTGGCCTCTAGTTTGCCCTCCACCACCACCACCACCATCACCAACTTCTTCCTCGCCTGCTTCAGCTGCCATTTCCCTGTGCCCACCATTTCCCCCACCCACCACTGCCGCCACTTTCTGCTCACCCACTCTCCCTCCCTTTCGCTCTCTTCCCCCCACCTGCCAGCCAGCCAGCTGCCTCCATCATTTTGTTTCCCACCAGCCAGCTGGCCGGCTGCCGCTGCCACCCATACCAATGGCTATCCAGCTGCTCTCCAATCTCTCGCGAGAGCTGCCACACATGGGATTAGCCAAGGGGATTAGCCTTAGAGAATTAAATATATAGATTGCCTCATTGAAATTAGGTTATTAGAATGGTAACATTACCTAATCATAATAATATAAGTTCTCTAGAAAGCTCAGAATCTGCAGAATGCTAGATGATTGCTTAAAGAGTTACCATTACTATTAAGAATGAACAAAGTAAATGGCCCTTCTAAATGGACAGAGGCATCTTTCAATGCGATGATTCCCTTCTATTTAACAGGGAAAGAGCAATTGGCCCAATTCAACCCCAGCACAACATTGTTCAGTGGCTATTGCTATTCTCTGCTGTGTGTGAGAGAGTTAAGATTATGAGCCCTTTGGCAACAAGGGATGCTCTTTTTTCTCCCATTTAAAACATGTTGAAAAGTGGTAAGTGATATTATTAGCAGTAATATGATTGGTAAGTGATATTAGTATTAGTCTAGCATGCTTCTAGGAGGATGCTCCACATCCCCAGGTCTAACAGCGTCAAAGGTATCCATAATGATATAACCAGACAGGGCTCCAGCTGCATCCCGTTCTGACTCTGCTACAGCTGTGACATCCAAGGTGGAGCAAGCAGTTTGTCTGCAAAATGTTTAGCAAGTACATGACAGTGGGCCACCAAGTGTACCCCTAAATATCTTAACCTGCCTGCAAGAGACTTCTTACCACTCAGTAAAGCTCTACTGGATATCATGCAGATACAGAAGCAGAGAAGTCATCTCTCTTTGCCGCCATCACTGCCACATAAGAAGTCTTAAAATGGGCTCTAGTCTATGTGCGGTTAGATTCACTGTGGGTTTGCTAACATCTGAGTTCTAACTTTTCATCACCCTCAGCTCTTCGGTATACCACGGAGCTGTCAAGGCTCTACATACTGGGCAAGAGCATTAAACAGCAGCAGTATTGATTAGGGCGGCCATCTCATTCTGCAACAGAATCAAGGCATCGGTGGCAGGACTACCAGACCTAGCAACAGAAAATGTGTCAAGAGATACTAAGATGTCCCAATTTGGATGTCCCAGGCAGTGTTCCCTGTCACAAGGATTTCCAGATGTTGTTGACTACAATCCTCATAATTCCCAGCCAAAGGCCATCGTAGCTGGGGATGCTGGGAGTTGTAGTCAACAAAACCTGGAAATCCCTGTGACAGGGAACACTGCTCCCTGGTTTCCAAAGAGAGTAATAGAATCCAGCCCTTGAGTCTGACTCAAAGCTTACAAATAGTTCCTAGGGGATGCAATAGGAGTGGGGAGGCTGAACAGAAAGAGGAAATGTAACCTTGATGCTCAACTTGCTTGGAAGGTTGTGGTGGTAACAGTTTTGATCACAATTTCTATAGAATATGGTCTATTATCTTAAGCAAATCTAAGTGTCCTAATCAAATCAGTAGGACAATTCTGAAAAAACAAGATCAAGGTGGCAGAGCCTCTCCTTACTAGACACCTGCTAGTGCTCACATCTGAACCCATCACTCTTCTATTGCTGGGACAATCCTTTTAAAACTGGGTTAGTGGGGTCACTTCTGCAATGTACTTTAACTTCAACCAGTTAGGCCTACCCAGGGGTGGGGAACCTTGGCACTCCAGCTGTTGTTGAACTACAATTCCCATCATCCCCAGCCACAATGATTGTGGCTGGGGATTGTGGGAGTTGTAGTTCAAAAACAGCTGGAGTGCCAAGGTTCCCCACCCCTGGCCTAGACCATTCAAGGAGGTACAGAGACTTACTGCAATGCTATGCAAGGGCTGCACTGGTTGGACTGCGGACACCCATCCCTAAAGTCTTCTCTCAGGCTGGCTCAGAGAACACCAATAAAACCAGCAAGTGGAAGAGAATAAGATGTTTGTGGGAGTAGACAGGCCTGTATTTCAACTGTCAGAAGACACAGTACAATGGGACTGATGCTGTTCTTCACTCACCTGATATAATGGTGATACTGAGCAGAATGACATTAAGTATCACACTTAAAGTTGTTACATAAAATGTTGCTCTGTGTCTGACTCTGACATCATGATGCAAACCTACAAAGGGAAATAAAGTGTTAAATGATTCCTGGGTTTTTTAGTAGTTCCAAGTAGCCTTTAAATTAACGGAGAGTGCATAGTGTTGTATTCAAGATGAATCTATCAATGTTTTGTGGAAGATTTGTAATGAGGTAGTGCAAAAAGCTTACGAAAGGGAAACACAAGTGCAAAACTCAGGATACCAGCCTTTTTACTAGCCTTGCTCCTGTGCCTCATACAGAATTCTGCTTCCAAAAGTGGCCAATCGGGTGCCCTTGTATGTGTGCTTTCCAGATTAGACCCTGCAATGGGGTCAGGACTTATCTCTGAAGTGTGCTTCCACTTCCTGTGTTTTGACACCACAGTCCCTACGCTGACAGCAGGATGCTGTTCATATTTCAGATGCCTTGTTTTAAATTTAATCACTGAGATTTAGCACTATGATGTCATTTATCCGGCATAAAAACTGTGGGGGGGTTGGGGTTGTTAGTTTCGCGAGACTGCTCTCCCTGCAGGTTTTATGTTGTTGTTGTTGTTATTATTACATTTATATCCCACTCTTCCTCCAAGAAGCCCAGAGCTTGAGTTTCTCTTTCACAACAACCCTGTGAAGTAGGTTAGGCTGAGAGAGAAGTGACTGGCCCAGAGTCACCCAGCTAGTTTCATGGCTGAATGGGGATTTGAACTCGGGTCTCCCCGGTCCTAGTCCAGCACTCTAACCACTACACCACGCTGGCTCTCTTATGAATGCGATTTGCCTGAACGAGGCATTTTGCTGCTTTTGAGTGGCTAATCTGGAAAACGCCATGGAAGACATGAAAGTAACAACCCTACACTATGTGGTTGGTCCTTGCATCTGCTATTCAGAGCCATCCTGATCACATAATGGCACTCAGTTCCAAAGAGCCAGGCCCTCTCAAAGGTCCAGAGAGGTGTGGGCCACTTCCAGCTTTTGGGGCCTTTAGCCATAATGAAAGGAAAACGATGACACATCAAAATAAAATAAGGCACGAAGAAGAGAGAGAGAGAAATGTTTTTCTAGCCTTTTTTCCTGTGCAAATGCACTAAATATTGAGAGGAAAATCTAACTTTCATGCAATGTCACAGTTGATATTCAGCATGGTGAGCCCATTCAAATGCTCTTGTCCCACAGCTGAACAGTAAATAGTTCTTTACCTCATGTTTTTCCAGCATACCATCCATGTAGCCATTATGTTTATTGCATTGCTATCAGGGGCGTAGCTACTACTGAGCAAGCAGGGACAAATGTCCCCATGTCCCCAGTGTTTGGGAGCCCCCTCATCTTCCTAGATTGGGGGTCTTTGCAGACTCTGCATCGGAAACCCTTTTCATTGTTGCCTAATCTGTTTTACTCCCAGCACAGCCCCTAGCTTCTGTTCTCTTCCTTATTATGATTATTATGACCACACCCCTCCCAGGCTTCTATCCAATCACAGCAGTAGGATTCACCTATCCACTCTTGAACATGTTTCAAGGAGGGACTGGAGCAGCGTTTTGAGCCTTTCTATGGAAAAGCCAAGCAGTGCCTGCTATGTCTTTGCCCCTTGGGAACGGCTTTGCTGAGAGCCCCCTGTTCCTCTCCCAGAGCCTCCTCCTAGCAGGTTTCAGAACAGGGAGGACTGCTTCTGATGAATTGTTTTTGCTTCTGATGGGGGGGAGGATGCAGGAGGGCTGTGAGTCACTCTGCGGAAGCAGGGGAGGGGAGAGTCAGAGCCTTCCTTGAGCAGATTAAAAGTGGGGCTGGGAATGCAAAATGCTGTTTTAGAAACATTTCAGTTCATGGTTCTGTAAAGTTTTCCCCTCAATACACTTCTCCCCTCCCCGTTTTCCTCTGAGTTAACTCACAGACTCCTTCCCTTCCAGCTTCCTGTTTCTATTCAGAGGTGAAAAAAATGGCCAGTTCTGCAACTCCACTCACTTCCCCATTCTGTAACTAGCCTGGGTACTTTCCAGATTAACCCCTACAACAGTGTCCGAAAGTATCTGCTAAGTGTGCTTCTGTACTTCCTGTGTTGTGACACCGCAGTCCCTACACTGTCAGTAGGGTGCCATTCACATTTCTGATGCCTTGCTTGTTTCAGATTTTATCGCTGTGATTTAGTGCTATAATTTTGTATGTCTGTTGTTTAAAAAAGTAGCTGTATTTTCCCTTGTAGATTCTGGGGATCATTTTCAATTCGATCCTGCCAAGCCGAAGAATTTTACCACAGTTGTAGTGGGTAATCTGGAAAGCGTCCAGGAGAGGGATGAGAGCTTAATAGCAATTTGCAGCTCTGGGAGAAGAACTAGGAACTTGATATGTCTTGGAGGGGTATTTGGGGAAGGAGGATCACTTTGGAGAAGACCCCAGAACTCTATCTGGCTGTTTTTAATCTTTGCTTTCCCCCCCCCACACTCTTTCCCACCCCTTCGTTTCTCAATTTTCCTGTGATCCCCCCCCCCACCTTCATACTTATCTCCTGTGTTGGTATAACCCCTACTCTTTAAGGGTTAAAACATCAGGGAATATATATCCAGTAGGGGGCTGCAAGTTGAATAGGGACTACCATTGATTGATTGATTAAGTGCCATCAAGTCGGTGTCAACTCTTAACAACCACATACATAGATTCCCTACAGGATGATCTGTCTTCAACTTGGCCTTTAAGGTCTCTCAGTGGTGCAATCATTGCTGTCATAATCGAGTCCATCCACCTTGCTGCTGGTCGACCTCTTCTTCTCTTGCCTTCAACTTTTCCCAGCATTATGGACTTCTCCAGAGAGCTGGGTTTTTGCATAATGTGTCCAAAGTATGATCGTTTGAGCCTGGTCATATGTGCCTCAAGTGAAAATTCTGGATTGATTTGTTCTATGATGCATTTGTTTGTTTTCCTGGCTGTCCATGGTATCCTCAAAAGTCTTCTCCAGCAACAAAGTTCAAAAGCATCAATACTTTTTCTGTCTTGCTTTTCAAAGTCCAGCTTTCGCACCCATCAAGTGTCACAGGAAAAACCACTGTCCGAACGATTCTAATCTTTGTAGAGGCATCTAAATATCCTTTCCAAGGCCTTCATTGCAGCTTTACCAAGTGCTAGTCTGTGGCATATTTCTTGACTGCTGGATCCTTTACTGTTGATGGGCAATCCTAAAAGGAAGAAGCTTTCTACCACTTAAATGTCTTCATTACCGATTCTGAGGTTGGTTGCTGTAACCGTTGTCATTAGTTTAGTCTTTACATTTAGTCCTAGTCCCATTTTTTTACTGTGCTCCTTGACTTTGATTACTAGAGCTTGCAGCTCATTCACATTCTCAGCTAGCAGAGTGGTGTCATGTCATCAGTTCCTTCTTGAGGGCGTTCTCTTTCCTGACTTTGGCTTCTCTCCTCTTCTTGGCAATTTCCACCGTCTGTTCTGACATCCATTTTGCTTTCTTCTGTTTCTTGGTCTTTGACAGTCTCTTTTCACATCCGTCCTTAACAACTCCTTTGATTTCATTCCACAGTTCCTCTGGTTCCCTAACAATGAGGTTCAGAACTTCAAAGCAGTTCCTGATGCTCTCCTTGAAAATGGTGGGTACATTCTCAAGATCATATCGTGGAAACTGGATATGGGACTACCATATATGGGAAAGAAAGAAAGAAAGAAAGAAAGAAAGAAAGAAAGAAAGAAAGAAAGAAAGAAAGAAAGGAAGGCCCAATCCTCCTCAGAGGATCCAGAGGCCTGCTGAAGAAGGTCCCTGCATAGAGAGCTCCTGTGGGCTGGTTATTTTTTAAGCCAATGAGGTGATTCTCATCATCGCCCAAAAGTGGGCTAGGGTAGCCTAGCCCACTTTTGGGTGATCGTGTGCTGCAACGGGAGCCGTGGGGCTCCCGGAAGCTAACCGCCCTAAATACCCCTCCCCTAAGATGAGGTTAATGGCACGAGCACTCCATTTACCTCCTCTTTTTGCTCGTGTGTTGACATGGTGCATGGCAACATACGAGTAGACCCCCCCCCCACGACTGGGAGGCTGCAAGCAAGTAAAAACGGGCTCGGGAGTCTCTCCAGAATGCCCCACACACTCACGCGGGGCATCCTGGAACTTCTGGGGGCTGTGCAGCCCCTGATCCCCACAGCCCCTGCTGGCTCCATGACGGAGCCAGCAGTTGTGTGGGCAGCCAATCCAGCCACCCAGGGCTGCCGGCTTGATCGTCTAAGCTAAGCCCACTCTCCCCGCAAACCTCCTTCCGGTGAGTCTCACTGATCGTGAGACTCGCCTCTGTATTTATTACTTTCAGGTATGAGGGGTTTTCACTTGGTTGTTGTTTAAGTATACATTTAATAATTTTGTGTAATTAATAACTGTGTAATAACTGGTATATGACAAACTGCAAGAGGCCCCCTGAAGAGGAAGGTTCCTGCATAGAGTTCTCCTGTGGGCTGGTTATTTGTTAAACCGACGTTTATTACTTTCAGGCTTTCAAGAAGGGGAGACAGAAAGAGACTGTATCTTAATGCCACAGCAAAGAAATAACTCTAAACAAGCCAACAACACCAAAAAGGAAAATCCTCAGTTTGGACACATGAGTCTGAGCAAGTCTCTGTAGCCCTTTTAAAAAATATTTTGCAAATTATGTTGTTAGTGTTGAGAAATAAACTTTAAAGTGCAAAGTTATCGTTTAATTGTTGTTATTATTGTGTTTCGTTTATATGGAAAGTTGAAGGAATCTCACAAGGCAGGATTACAGTGCCAATTGTAAAATAACCCATATGTCGTGTGAAGAAAGTGTTATATTGGGGCACTAAGGGGAGAAGGAAGCTGGGCTGTTGCTTTGCTGCGGCACTTTTTGCTTTGCTTTGGCTTCGTTTTGACATTTCTCTTTCTTTCCTCTTGCTCTCATACCTCTCTCTCAGTTAAACAAATCAATTAATAATAATAATAATAATAATAATAATAATAATAATAATAATAATAATAATAGCAGCAGCAACAACAGAAGGCCACACTACTTGGGACAGCACGAATACTACGGCGATATCTTTAATTTTTCTTTAATTATCCTAGACCCTTGGAAAGGACACGATAATTAAAGTGCCAAATCCAGTCAATAACATCTGGCAGAGTGTGTGTAAATAGCATAACAACAACAATAATAACAATAACAATAATCGGCATAGCAATACTAGGGGATAGCAGAATAGATGAAAAAGAAATAGAAAAAATCACCAAATACAAAGATCTACAAATTGAAATTGAAAGGCTGTGGCAGAAAAAGACCAAAATCATCCCAGTGGTCATTGGTGCCCTGGGTGCAGTTCCAAAAGACCTTGAAGAGCACCTCAACACCATAGGGGCCACAGAAATCACCATCAGCCAATTACAAAAAGCAGCTTTACTGGGAACAGCCTATATTCTGCGACGATATCTATAACAACAGCAAACATTGACAATAAAATTCTGGCATCCCAGGTCCTTGGGAAGGACTCGATGTCTGGATAAAGCAAACCAGTCAATAACACCTGTCTGACTGTGTAAACAAGGAATAATAAATATAATAATATAATCTTTATTGTTAGTTTCCCCATCACAAATTGTTTTTTATTTGGAAAGTTATTTGGAAAAGCAAAGATGAGAGGCTTTTGTTTTAGAAACAGCAAAGGTATTTGGGACTGGGAACACAGTTTTGAGGCAAAAAGAGGATGTTTGTCAGTACTTCATTGTGGTGGTCTTTGCTGAAGGAGAAAAATAATCAAATTATCTTTCCTTCCCTCCTGGATGCTGTGCAGTGAATTAGTTAATGAAGTTACATTTTATGCATATGTTGATCTGCTGCTTGGTGTGATTACTCAGAGGTCTTGCTTAAGTTAAGCTTGCAGGGAAATTAAAATGCCCTTTTCTGGGGTGAGGGTTTACTATTGAGTTCTATTTGCAACCCAGAGAGATCTTCATACACTAATAAATTCAAAATCTATGATTATTCCCCAAGCAGGCAACAATCTGTTTTTTTATTTTGTTATATCACTTCACCAGTAGTGTGCATCACAATGACTTTTTAAAAATACTTGGGTCTTCCACCCCCTTTCTGTGTATGCCCATGGCACGGGCAAACACTTGGAAAGCAGGACAGAAGAAGGAACCAGCCACAATGTTTCATCCCCAATGAGGATAGAAAATACTGCTACAGAGGTGTTTTCCTCCCTCTCAACTAGGTGTGAAACTTCAGTTAGCATTCCACATAGGGTCCCAATACAGGAAGAAACACACAGAAAGTAGATGGAAACAATCCCATCTGGAAGTCACAGGGGACTATGCTGAGAGTGTAAGGGTGTCTCTCTGGGGATCCAATGGGAGGTATCAGAACTGGCTCATAGGAGTGCATATGCAGCTTGCCTCCCTCTGACACCCTACTTGTATAATTTTTAAACAAAGCAAATATTATATAAAGACCACAAGTCCCTCCTTGATCTCTCTTCCAAAGGAAAGATCCAAGCCCAGTAGTGCTGCACCTGGAATTTTCCACTGTTTATGGAAGTAAGAGCATGTCACAATGTGCACCTCAAGTAACAATCCCTTTCAAATTATCTTCAACTGTTTCAGGGAAGGAATACTAGGCATTGGTAGACTTTTGTCTCAGCTTTTCTTTTGCTTTTCAGCCACAAAGAAACAGTGTGGGTGCTCCTTACAGTGGTTAATGACTACTATTTCCCCCAGAAGCCCCATGGAATGGCATGATATCATAATGTAGTCCCAGGGATATTCTGGGAGCCTGTTGCCTCTTTAGTAGACAAGAAAACAACAGACTAAATGTTCACTAGTACTGCCCCAGTAAGCACCCTCCAAAAACAATTTGGCAAACTTGGTTGTCCCCCAAATTGCCCCCAATTCTCTCTGCCGGTCAATGGGGCAAAATAAATTGGGGGGTCTTTTCACCTCAGTCCTGGGGGGGGGGACTTCAAAGGCTGCCAATCCCAGAAATAGGCCTGCCCCTCCTCCTCATGTCATCCCAATTCATAACTTTTCTGACAGTAAGTGGAGACAAAACTCCTGCCTATGTTGTCACTACTCACTAAACAGAAAACAGAAGCGGTTTCAAAGTAGTTGCTCTCTCTGCACTCACCTTTGATGCTTCCATTAGTTTGTCCATTCTCTATTGCATGTGAAATCATTTGCGGATAGATTGTCTTCTCCATTTCATATGCAGCCATCTCTTCACTTTCACCCAAAATACACAGACTTAAACGGCCTCTCCAGAGACTGACACTATTCACAGGGTTGAATTTATTCTAACTGTAGGGGCTTCTGTTCATGCAAGATTTTTGAATACAGCTCATTTGCAGTATAAAACACACTTTGGCTATGTGATGTGATCACAAAAAACTTGTTTTAAATACCATTTAATGGTGTACTTTATTTCGACCCAATGTCCAGCCAGACTGGGTTTTATCTGGGTTTTAAAATACTGAGCTGTTTTAAAATGATCTCTACAGCTGCTCGTATAGCCAACGTAAGAATAACTGCTGCAGAGGCTGAAGAATCAGCCTCTAGTTTTGGTGCAATATTTTCAGTATGAGGTCAGTATTCTCAGATTTACCTGTGGAGAGAAATTAACAGTAGATAGGATTTCTGCTTTCCAAAATGCTTTAATAATGATGTACCAAAAATGACAAGAGTCACCACCAGGCAAACATGGATTTTATTTTGCATGGTTTTTAAATATAGACATACATACACTCTGCTAACGGCAAACCAGTCAATTATTACCATACTGTGCATTTGGAGGTAGGGCTTAGCTAATATTCTAGCTTAAGGTGGGGGGCTGAGGCCCATTTAGATAACCAGACAAATGTCCGGTAGCTGGCAGGAATAAGCAACTAGTAGGCAATTCAATAATGAATGCCTTTTCTTTACATTAAATGCAAGTTAGGTTGCCCATATCTGGGCAACTAGAATCTGCAACCCTCTTGTCCACCTTAAGTGTACTTCCAAATATGTTTAGCAAGTGCCCCACCAAGTAAATAATTACATTCTCCTTAATTAGCATATGTAGCATGCAATTATGTCAGCAAATCTCTAAACTGTCAGGACAAGTTTAACTACATCGTGCCTCCTCTGCAGCGTTTTCGAAACAACAGCTAAGGGGGATATTATAAAGGTGGGGGTGTTCTCTCTCCTCCTTAAAAATCAATAACTGATCCTCCAACCTTTGGTGTTCTTAATATTAAGCAAGACACAGCCCCCCCTTCTTAACCTTGTTTCGGTTTACCTGCCCAGTGAAGAGATCCAGCTGCTCAAAAAACAATTCCCAGAATATCTCTGTGGCACTGGGCAAAAAAAGGAAAGAAAATGACTTCTTCTTTTAGAGAATCATTGCCTAGCAGGCCAAGTCAAACTTCTCTAATTAAAGTTGTCTATAGAGTCCAGCAACACACAAAAACTTCTACAGTGCTCCAATTGCTGGATTTCAAAGCTCCCTCACACACTCTTCTTATAGGCAGCGAGCTGAAGTGGTTTCAGATTTGAAGAACCACCCACAGAAGCCGAAGTACCAACACCTACTGCTTTAGGGAAGGAATAGAGATGAGAGCAAGCTTTCCTTTCCTGTTCAGTCAGAACAAACATGCTCAAGAAACGAAACAGAATTGTGTATATTTTAAAAGCACCAAAATTTGTTACCCATTCTACAACAGAACAGATTCCCAGGAGGTTTCATTCTCTTGCCCTTCCTTTCAGTATTGCTGGTTTGAAAAGTACAAAGATGATTAAAATATTCTGTTCAACAAAATGCAACTTTTTGTTTTCAATGCAGAAGTTCAGGCCAAAAATTTATGGGTGTAGTATCAGGACTGATATTGCGTCAATGCACTTCTCACTCTGTTCTGGTTCTGAGAAACTCTGGTTTCTGTGTCCTCTTGTGGCCATTTTCACCTGGAGGCTTTTCACACAGGGCTTTTATTGTGAATCCACTCCTGATTGCAGTGTGCCAGAATTTGCTGGATTTTAGGGGTGTGCATTTTGGAATTTTCTTGTTTCGATTTGTATCCAAATCAAAACATCCCCATTTTGTTTTGTACCCAAATTTTCTGAATCTGAATCAGCCCTGTTTTGTTTTGTAGCCAAATTTTATGAATCCAAATCCGAATCGATTTGGATTTTTAAAAAGGGTCCCAGGGCAAAAAGAGTGGGTGGTGGTGGTAGTGTCCAATGGGTGGAAGCTACCACCCAATTTCAAAGGAATTAGGCAAAGGGCTGATTTTTTTGTGATTTTTTTTAAAGTTTACACATCTTTAAGAATTTTCCCATAGGGAATAACGGGGATTCCAGCAAATGTATCGCTTCAAATCAAGGGGAAAGGGATGACCCAGAGCAAAGTGTGGTGGGTGGTAGTGCCCAATGGGGGCAAGGAAACTTCCAGAATAATTTCAAAGGAATTGGGCAAAGGGCTGATCTTTTGTGATTTGTTGAAGTTTACGTGTCTTTAAGATTTCTCCCATGGGGAATAATGGAGGTTTCAGCAGCCCCATAATTCCACTTGGGGGGCGCTGGGGTTGCCCAGAGCGAGGGGTTGTGTAGTGCACATGTGCCAACCACCCCCACACCCACAAACCTGTGGGGTAATGGGTTTTGTTGTTTCTGAGGTGTTCATTGTAGATTCTCTGGTAGCATATGAGATTTTCAGTGAAAAACAAGAATCCACTCTCATATGCTACCAGAGAATCTACACTCAGAACACCACAGAAACAACAGAACCCAGCACCCCATGGGTTAGCAACCCTTCCCCTGGCCAATGTGG
Organism: Hemicordylus capensis; assembly: GCF_027244095.1. NCBI lineage: Eukaryota > Metazoa > Chordata > Lepidosauria > Squamata > Cordylidae > Hemicordylus > Hemicordylus capensis. The sequence goes on along the minus strand of NC_069658.1, from coordinate 259,108,723 downwards.
GGTCAGGAAAGAGTGGCAAGAAGCAAAAGAGCCAATGCGGAACAAGGAGGGAATTGTCAGCAGGTCAGCCCATGATTTAGGTCACCGATCAGAAGGCTGGAAGGGTGGGAAATTCAAAGAGATGTCAAACACCAAATGGAGACTGACTCAGAGATCACTACAAAATGGATGTCCGAAACAACAAAACGTTTTGTAGCCGAAACAGGGACGTTTTGTTTTGTATACAAAACTTTTGGATCTGGAAAATGGGTGTTTTGTTTTGTCTACAAAACACCCGAAACAGGCTCTTTTGGGTACAAAACATTTTGTATCCGAACGTTTTGCACATCCCTAGATTTAACCCGACCTCCCTGCAGTCTATCAGGCACCAGGACAGACAGGACTTTGATTTTTCCTGAATAGAGGGCGAGGCTGCGAATTCTGGCTTAGCCCGAAGTATCTCCAGTTTTAAAACATCCTCTATTTGCACAGCTTTAGGGGGGGAAACTCCGAGGCTTCAAGCATGCCCCGGCGCTTTTCTGTGATGCTTAGAGGGGCCATTGCAGATAATTCGGCTTGACCGATCTAAAAGGGCTGCCTCCCTAGCAGGACCCATTCCCCACCCCTGCTTTTCCTAATGGCGCCTCACCCCCTCCACCTCTCCCCACTGGCAGCAGCTCTTCTGAAGGAGGAAATTCTCTCCCTCAGCAGCACCTCCGCCTCTCCTGCCAACTGCAGTGCACAGATTCTTCTGGAGGAAATCATCTCCCGACTCCCGAGTCCTTCCTAGGGTCCCCTTCACTGCTCCTAGTCCCACATGGGATCAGCAGCAGAAAACAACTCTGGAGAGGAGAGGCGCCTGGGCTCAGTGGCAGCAAACAGAGGGAGACATACATTCCTTCCTTCAGAAGAGATCGCAAAAGAGATCACCCGAGAGGCGGAGGGGGTGGGGACAGATGGAGCCGGGAGAGCCCAGCCAGCCCAAGCAAGAAAAGTCTGAGGCAGCAATGGGGAATTAGGGGGGAGCAGCAGCCAAGGGGAATGTAAACTAGAGTGTGTGTCAGGCAATGGGGAAAGGGGCGGGGGCGCAATACCAAGTCTAGAAACAATTGGAAGAGCAACTCCCCCGAGTCCGTTCCCAATCCCAAACACAACTCAAAATAATCTTCAACCTTTAAAGCCCTTACTCATCTATGTAGCCCTGTATCTGATTTGTGTAGTGAAAATTGCTCCTATCCCAAACAAATTATAGTTGAATGGTTCTGCCTCGCTCACCAAAAATAGGGTGCTGATACAGCAACTGTGGCATGACACCACAATTTGCTACTCATTAGGGAAGACAGATGTATCAAACTGTAAGTGTCCATATAAATTACAAATTCCATAAACACGACTCAATGCACTCTATAATCTTGATTGTGGTATCTATGGTTCTACCCAGACATGCTTTTAATCAGATTAAGTATCACTCCAGTAACTGTTTGTTGAAGTATTGCCTTGTTTATAATCCCCTCCAGTGGCTGTTGCTGGTGTCTATCTTATGTTTCTTTTTTAGATTGTGAGCCCTTTGGGGACAGGGATCCATCTTTATTTATATCTATGTAAACCACTTTGGGAACTTTTGTTGAAAAGCAGTATATAAATATTTGCTGTACTTGTCATAAAAGCAATAAATAAATTCCAAACAAATCAATAATGAAAGTAGCTTATACTGTATATCTAACTTGCTAAGGCTGGAGTGGAGGAGAGGGGATCCAATCTAATGGATGGTGATGTTTTATAGGCAGATGAGATTGGACCAGGTGAGCATCATCTTTTTCTCATTATCACCATCTCTGTATAATAGCAGTTCTGGAGCTTAATTTATGGATTGACAAATATCAGTTGAGAAACAAAGATGCTGTGTCACTCAGCTGAGTAACAATTGACTACCTAGCTAATCTTTTACCCAGAACTATTAACTGAAAGCCTAAAGAGCAAGAAAGCTAAATTTATGGACTGTCAAATATCAGTTGCCACACTGAGTAAATATTGACTACCCTGGTTAATTTGTTACCCAGAACTCTAACTGAGAGTCTGAAAAACTGAGAGCAAAAAAGCTAAAGGGTTCTTCTTCAGACTTGGGATCTGCTATAATTACATTCCAAGAAAGAGCCTTTCAACCAGCAGTTTACATAACATCTCTTTGGCCCACATGATTAAATGGAGACGAATAGAGATTAAATGGGAAGAGCATCTAGGTTCCAAGTTCCCTCTCTGGTGGCATCTCCAAGATAGGGCTGTGAGAGATCCCTGCCTGAAACCTTGGAGAAGCCGCTGCCAGTCTGTGTAGACAATACTGAGCTAGATGGACCAATGGTCTGACTTGGTATATGGCAGCTTCCTATGCTCCTATGTTCCTATGAGACATGCCAAGAGTGTACCAGTCGTGACTGTCTTCCATGACATCTTGATGCCTTCTTGGCATTTCTCATTATCACATGAGTGGGCGTGTGCTCTGGTATTCAGAGCGTATGTAGAGCAGCCATTTGGACTAACTGCCTCTCCCATGCAATAAAGATTATTATTATTATTTATTTATTTTACATTTATATCCCGCTCTTCCTCCAAGGAGCCCAGAGCGGTGTACTACATGCTTGAATTTCTCTTTCACAACAACCCTGTGAAGTAGGTTAGGCTGAGAGAGAAGTGACTGGCCCAGAGTCACCCAGCTAGTTTTATGGCTGAATGGGGATTTGAACTCGGGTCTCCCCGGTCCTAGTCCAGCACTCTAACCACTACACCACGCTGGCTCTGAGATGTACTGAGAGTATACTGAGAGTGTGTCCATTACCAAAAAATGTTGACAGACATGATCTCAGTGTGTCCCTTTATAATCATATGAGCCTATGATAATCACATGGACCTTTTAATCAGATGGTACCATCTGAATCATCCCACAGTGTATAATAATAATGTGTGTGTGTGAAAATTTTGTTTATTCTGCTTTCCATCCTTGTCAAAGGTGAACCATTGTGTAAATGTGACTATTTGTCATTCTTCCATTCAGGAACTAGAAATGGCAGATAGTAGCCATGTAATCAGAGGAATATTTATGATTTGGAGTCTCATGATTCCTTCATGTATTTGAATCATCATGAGCCATTGACATATTATCGGTTGACACGATATTCCCCAGAAGTCATAGAAAACAAAATTCTCATTGTGTTATTTTTATGTAAAGTGTCCAAAGCACAAGGTAGAAATTGTGTGTGTGGGTGTATCCCAAGAAGTCAAACTTTCACTATGTCGGCATAGTTCCACGCACAAAGAGGGCCGCATAGGGCTCGCTGGACCCCTATTCTTTCCTTCTCCTAAGCAAGCCCCTGGCATGAGCATTCATGTTTGGCAACAAATTAGCCATTACAGAGAACAAAGCACCCATGTGAAGCCCTGATGCACTCCTATATGAGTGCTAGGAGCAAGGAGAACCAGGTTAAAATTCACATTCAGCAATGATACTCAGATGATATTGGGCTAATTGCTCTCTCATCCTAACCTATCCCATGGGTATTTCTTGTGAAGAAAATAAGGGGGAGACCTTGGATCCTCCCTTGAAGGAAAGGTGCACTGCTTTGCCACCATGTGTGGAGGATCTGCCCTGCTGCTAACATGAGACAAAGATCTCCCTGACAAGTTACCTGTTTAACTGCTGCCACCAAGGAGACATTTGTGCTTTAGGCTGAGTCTACCACAACAGCCTTTCAAACTTGTGTGGCAAAAACAAACTTGGTAAGGCCTATAGGTGTGGGCGGGGTGGAGTAAACAGATGCTACAATTTGTCTTTGAAATATAAACAAGTAATTTTACTTTGCAAATAGTTCAATTTTAAAGCAAATATTGCTTCACAAGTTTAATATTTTTTAAAACCCTTAACCAAAATAGCATGGTTCTGCTATTGGTTGGTTCCTCAGCCTTGTGGTTGGGTACCCCTGATTTGCAGCAAGGCCGCACAACTTTGACCCTACTGCAGGTGTTGGACTACAACTCCCATCATCCTTAGTCACAGGGGTTCCGTTTATTTATTTTTATTTAACGTATTTGTATCCCACCCAAAACTTAAAGTGTGCTGTCGAGTCGGGGTCAAGTCCTGGTGACCCCAGAGCCCTGTGGTTGTCTTTGGTAGAATACAGCCCCCAATGGTTTACCATTGCCATCTCCTGTGCAGTATAAGATGATGCCTTTCAGCATCTTCCTCTATCACTGCTGCCCAATACAGGTGTTTCCCATAGTCTGGGAAATATACTAGCGGGGATTCGGATGGGACAACCTCTGGCTTGCTAATCAAGACATTTCCCCACTGCACCATTAGGTGGTACCCAAAACTTACTTCAGTTAGTTCTCATCCTCTTGCAGACTTAACTTACAGCAAAATAGACTCTTGACCTGACTGCGAAGTGCCTGATTCAGTGATATATATTTTTATTAATTTGACTTTTTATTAACATTGAAAAGTGAAATTAAACCCAATATTGTGAAATGTAAAATACCATATTTTCTGTGCTGTTTTTGTTGTGTCCACCACAGGACAGTTGGAGTGGGACCAGACCAGGGAAGCCTTCAAAATCCCCATTCAGTCAGGACGCCTTTCAGGGTAGTTGTGAGAATAAAAATAATAACCATCTATGTCTCTCTAGGCATCTTGGGCTCCAAAGGCCATTGCAGTGGGGGATGATGGAAGACTCCACATCTGCTGCTGGACTCAGCTCCCGTCATCCCTGATACTTTTCCCCTGTGGCTGTCGATGATGGGAGTTGTAGTCCAATGCCTGCAGAAGAGCCAAAGTTCTGCAGCTTTTCTGCAGATCGGGGGCTCTGCATCTGCTGCTGGACTCTAACGGTGGTCCATCCATTTAACAAGCCAGTCATGAAGCAGCCCCTTTTATGCTGGTTGGGGAAGTCCTCCGGTCTCAGCTCAATGTATAGCAGACACTGCATCATGAAAGCAGCAAATTGGTCGGGATCTCCCTTGTGCTTTTTGGGAAGGTTCACAAGGCATTTGCAGAGAGACATCAGAGCAGGTGGAGTAGCAGGCCTTGAAGCAGGGGTTTCAGCCTGGAGATGGCTGTCCTGCCTTCTGCTCCAGACTCCTCCAAGTGGGTGAAATCCCTTTACCTATCCTGTCCCTAGGATACAGCAGGAGGAAGTGTCAGTGCCCTCTTCATCAACCTTGTAGCCCAATCTGAAGCACCTAGCTGCTTTTAACTCTAAAAAATGAAAACACATTTAGGTGATCTAGATCACAGATCTCCTGTGTCATGACTTGTTTGACCCTTAGTTGGTTAAAGGCTGGTCTCTATCCTCCCATGAGTTTAGACCCATAATTCAGAGGGTGTTTTCTTTTCAGTTCCAGGCAGTCTTGAAAGAAACAGATTATCTAGACCCACTTCAAATTGGCTTTTGGGCAGGCTATGGAATGGAGCCTGCCTGAATCCCCCTGATGAGTGGTGAAATCTAGGAATAGACAGAGGGAGTGTAACGGTTGGGGTTTTTTGGAACTTTTAGTGGCTTTCAATACTATTGACCATGGTGTCCTTCTAGATCATCTGGGAGAGCTGTAAGTGGGAGAAACAGCTCTTAGGCAGATTCCAGATAGTGTCATTTGGAGACTGATGCTCCTCAGAATAGGAATTACTGTATAGAGCCCCTCGTATTTCAGTTCTTTCTCCATGATTTTTAAGATATATGTGAAGCCACTAGGGAGATCATCAGGAGATTTGATGCCGGATGTTACCAGTATTTTGACAACACGTGATTTGGGTGTTTCTGTTTCTTTCCATTTCTCCATGGCATCTTCATCAGGAAATGGCATATTCTCCTTAAATGCCTGCCTTCAGGTGGTAATGGGTTGGATGAGGGATAACAAATTTAAACTAAATCCAAACAAGATGGAGGTACTCATTGTGAGGGGTTGTAATTCAGGAGATGTGTTAGATCAGCCTGTTCTGGATAGGGATATACATCCTTAGAAGGACAGGTACAAAGTTTGGGAATACTTCGGAACCCATACCTCTGTTTGGTATCTCAGACTGAGGCAGTGGCCAGAAGTGCTTTTTATCAGCTTTAACTCATACGTCAGCCACATCAATTTCTGGAAGAAGACAGCTTTCAGATAGTACTACATATGCTATTAAGTTAGTAACCATTAGGCTTCGTAGGCAATGAGTTGTAGGGCAATGTTTAAATGTAGCCCAGACACTATGCATTTCCCAGTGCAAAATTCGGGAGCCAGGTTGGTCTCCAGGATAACTTGAAGAGACTGTATCATTCCTGTATTAAAAACAATACATATCTGGCTGAAATACACAGTTCCCATAAATATCTAAATGTCTTAGGCCTGGAGTACCTAAGAGAATGCTGCCTTATGCATGATCCCCACTGCTTATTAAGATCATCTGGGGAGGCCTGCCTGCAGTTGCCACTGGGTCATATGGCAGAAATGATGGATCAGATCTTTGTAGCTGCCCCTGAACTTTAGAATGTCCTCCCTGCTGAAATATGAGGTCTAACATATCTGCGGGTCTTTAAGAAAACATTAAAAACAGAAGGTTTTGAAATTTTATGATTTAGAAGTATGGAAATATAATAAATTAACACAAAGTAGTTCATGGGATAGTATTTTCCATTAGCCCACAGGCAGGTTCAGTTATGCTAGTAATAGTTAACCAGTACATTATGCTTTAATGGAAACAATAAAGTAAATACACCACCAGATGGTTGATGTATTGATTGATACAATGAATGTCTTTTGTGTGCATTGTGCTGTCATGGATACTATTGCCCTGGAGACTATTCTTGCTTAGGGCTCCCACAGGAGGCAACCCACAGCTTCCTCTTGCAGTTTCCTCTTGCAGCTTCCTTGTTGGATTGTTCATCTAAGCCAGGGCTGCCCAACTTAGGCCCTCCTACAGATATTTATTTTTTTAATTTATTTGATTTATATTGGCCTACAATTCCCATAATCCCTGGCTACTGGCCACTGTGGCTGAAGATTATGGGAGTTGTAGTTCAAAAACTGCTGGGGGACCCAAGTTAAGCAGACCTGACTAAGCAACTGGACACACATTGTTGCTTCACAGTATCTTGGAGTCAAATGGCACATGTAAACAAATGGTCTAAAGGTGTGCTTCCATCCAGAGCACCTTTTCTATTTCAATGTGTGGCCTCAGAACAACTGCTGGGCTGGGAGAAAGAACCAGGCAAGGAGAAGATCAGTGCAGGAGTCCTTTCTCAGCTGCTGCTAAAAGCACAGAGCAGAGCCAAGGGTAAAGTTGACAACCCTCCAGGCTTGACCTAGAGCAGGGTTTCTCAACGTGTGGGTCCCCAGATGTTATTGGACTTCAACTCCCATAATCCCCAGTCCCAGTGGCCTTTGGTTGGGAATTATGGGACTTGAAGTCCAGTTACATCTGGGGACCCACACGTTGAGAATCCCTGACCTAGAGTATCCAGGAGTCAGCATCATTCTCAAGGAAACAGCTGAAAGCAATCCTGGAGGTTTTAATAGCCTGATATTGTGAAAAGCAACTACATGCCTGCAACAAAATGTTGCAGTATTTTCTCAATATACCTCTCAATAAGGCATTAACTGTCCGCTGGACCCAGCTGAAGATCCCCTCCCTACTAGATTTCAAAAGCCATGAAGGGCAAGGGTCAAATGTGTACATGGTCAGCTGAACTGCACTAAGCACCTTGTTCACATCCTTGGGAGCCAATAACTGAAATCCATCCAACAAAACTAGACCAGGTGCTATTCCAGAAACCTGCACCAATGATTCTATATTAACAGAGTCCAAATAATTATGAAAGCCAGGGACTTTACCCTCAAAAGTGTTGTATAAGTATATCACAGTGTTCTACTACATTTTGCCCCAAGCCAAAAGCCCTACACTACCCAGAAATGCTACACTGGACAACATTGTAAAGATGCAATGATGGGGAAAGTGTGTGTTCTCCTCCGTCACTGACACAGAGTAGTCTCTATGATGAGCTCTAACCTGTGTTGCAGTGGACTTGTGTTCCAGCCATCTTCCTATTTGCTTCATTGTCCTCAAGTGTATACAAAATGCTGCACAGGCTCTGCTTTGTGGAAGAGGGTACTTGGGAGTAGGGAGAGAGGAGAGCTGGCCTTGTGATAGCAAGCATAACTTGACCCCTTAGCTAAGCAGGGTCTGCCCTGGTTGCATATGAATGGGAGACTTGATGTGTGAGCACAGTAAGATATTCCCTTGAGGGGATGGAGCTGCTCTGGGAAGAGCAGAAGGTTCCAAGTTCCCTCCCTGGCATCTCCAACTAAGATAGGGCTGAGAGAGATTCCAGCCTGCAACCTTGGAGAAGCTGCTGCCAGTCTGTATAGACAATACTGAGCTAGATGGACCAATGGTCTGACTCAGTATATTACAGCTTCCTATGTTCCTATGGATTTGCAGAACATTCCAAAGGAGGAATGTTCCAGCTTGAAATGGGCCATTCATGGTGTTCCAAGCCTGGAACAGAACACCCTTGCTTGCTGGCACAGGCTCTCCTTACTTGCTAGCACAGGGTCCCTTAAGGGAGCATTTGATTGATTTCCTTGGGAAGCATTTGATTGATTATATCGGGGAGCATTTAATTGATTACATTGGCCCCCACTCAGCAGGTGGCACAACTCACAAGCTCAGAGCTTTGGCAGCTTGGGTTTGGGGTGGGTCACACGCTCAGCGGGGTGAAGCCTCACAGTTAGAGGAGGTCAGGACATGGTGCCTGAATGAATCAGTACCTGGCCCTTTACCCTGGTGTGGGATGGCCCTCACTAGGAGGTGGCCACCACACGGGAGGAGTACCCACACTCTGATTAGGTAGGGACCTCATTGCTAGTGTGTTATCCACTGTACATTAATAAAGTGGCCCTTATTTTCTCCAACCTGTCTTCATTGGGGCCTGGGGGTGCAATGCTTCTGATTGAGTAAATCCTTCTTCTTGCACCTTGAGATCCCGTCCAGCTCTGTGATCCTATTTCTTCAACCAGCCTCACATTTCCATAGCTTCTTTTGAACAATATCAACAAAATATGCAGCAAGAAACACAGTGAAAACATGGCAAGAGCTGGTGGAAGCAGAGTGTCGTAAATCTGTTAGCTCGGCTCACTCAACAGAATTTACAACCCCCTTCAGCACTCCCCCTGTGAGTTAACAGAAAGCAGCAGCGAAGCTACACGAAGGAAAATAAAAGGCTCACAAAGAAAATAGTAAATGAATTAAGTCCCCCTGAACTGAACAAGGTACCCCACTCTAACAATAACTGAGTAATAACTGATAAGAAATTACAGAGCAAAGAATGAAAGAGCGAAGGACACCAGAAACAAGGAATTAACTGAACAAAGCAGGAAAGCATAAACAAGGGCAAACTGGAATTCGGAAAAGTTAGGAATTCAGAATAGCACACGGACTGCAGTTAGCGACATTGCTAACAGCATCTGAGCAATTGACAGACTGCTAAATATATATGGTTCAAGAGAACCAGCAGCCAATCAGGCTTCCTTGAGTCAGCACTTCTGCTTCCTCTCTTGTTATCTCCTGCGCCCTCATGACTCCCACTGAGCTTGCCTCTTGAGAAGTTTTCTCAAGACAGGTGAAATCCCAGGCTCCTCCTCATCAGAAATCATGTTTGGAAGCTGTTCCGAATCCTCAGCTCCAGAGTCTGGTCTCCCTGCCAAATCCTGTTGCTGTGCCTCTGAGCCCTCACTAGCAGGCGAATCCTCCTGCTCTGACTCTTCTGAGTCAGAAGTCTGAGCCATGACACAGAGTGGGAATTGGCACAGTGGAAAGCGGAAGTATTGTCCAATTTCTGGGAAATGGCCTGTTTTAGCTGGCGAAAACAAGCCTTTGTTCATTGTAAGGCTTTCAGCAAACAAGATTTGTTATCAAATTAGCAGAATATGTCATCCTGTTCCTTTTTATTCTTTGCCTGGAGCCAAATAAACAATTGGAGGTTTATTTTGTCCCATTTCCAGATGTGCACCTAGGTAATTTTGCAGCCTGGCACTGAAGGCCTTTGGAGCTGGTTAGGTGTTTTAACATGTGAGTTCTTGAGGGCACAAACAGCAACTGAACTCAAAAAACTGTAAGAATATAAAACATATATTTATGCAAATATGCATTAGCAGAAACATTTCAACATGCAGCTTAACATATTCCCATCCCACATACTTCTTTCCCCACTCCCCCCTTCATCTCTAAAGCTAATAAAAAGCACTTCTGGCCACTGCCTCAACATGAGAAACCAGGGAGAGCTTTGGGTCCAGGAGCACTCCCACGCTACAAACTTGATCTTTCATGGGGAGTGTAACCCCTTCCAGAATAGGCAGATCGAAACCATGTCTCAGGTCCCAATCCCTCACAGTCGCTACCTCCGTCTTTTTTTGATTCAACTTCAGTTTGTTATCCCTCATCCAGCCCTTTACTGCCTACAGGCAGGCATTCAGGGAAGACATGCCATTTCCTGATGAGGTCGGCATGGAGAAGTAGATCTGGGTGTCATCAGCATATTGATAACACCCTGCACCAAACCTCCTGATGTTCTCTCCCAGCGGTTTCAATGTAGATATTAAAGAGCATTGGAGACAGTATGGAGCCTTGTGGAACTCCACACTTCTGTTCTCACTTAGCAGAACAACAGTTTCCAGGTGACACCATTTGGAATTTGCCAGAGAGATAGGAGTGGAAACACTGTAAAACAGTGCCACCCAATCCCATCTCCCTCAGGCAGTCCAGAAGGATACCATGGTCAATGGTATCGAAAGCCACAGAGAGATCCAAAAGGATGAGCAGAGTCATACTCCCTCTGTCAATAGCCAGTTGGAGATCATCCATCAGGCCGACCACAGCAGTCTCAACCCCATAGCCCACACAAAAGCCAGTTTGAAATGGGTCTAGATAATCTGCATCATCCAAATCTGCCTGGAGCTGAGAATCTACCACCTGCTCAATCACCTTGCCCAGCCATGTAAGATTAAAAACAGGTCTGTAATTAGCTAACTTTGAGGGATCCAGTGTAGTTTATGTATATGCATAGAAGGGAAAGAAAGGGCATGCTAAGAATCTTTTGTTTTCATCATGTCCTTACAGGTTTTCTGCAACAAAAGTATGGGGGAGGTGGAAAACAAAGAAGATGGGAACTAGGGGGCCCATCTTTGCTTTTTGCCCCTAGGACCACTCCAACCTTTCTATACCCTTGGACCAGACCTTATGCATATGAAATATGCATGAAACAACTAAACAGCAATATGGTGGTGGTGGTGGTGGTGGTGTGTGTGTGTGTGTGTGTGTGTGTGTGTGTGTGTGTGTGTGAGTGAGTGACACAAACACCAATATATGTGCATGGGTGTGTGTGTGTGAGAGAGAGAGAGAGAGAGAGATTATATATAATAAATACAAAGATAGATAGACAGACAGATAGATACACACACCACTTTTTAATGAAAGTTCCCAAAGCAGTTTACATATAAATAAGTAAGTAAATAAGATGGCTCCCTGTCCCCAAAGGGCTCACAATCTGAAAAAGAAACATGACAGACACCAGCAACAGCCCCTGGAGGGATGCTGTGCTGGGAATGGATAGGGCTAGCCTAGTTGCTCTCCCCTTGCTCAATAAAGAGAATCACCACTTTAAAATGGTGGCTGTTTTATCCAGAGGCATAACATCTTGTATGTTGACTATAATATTCATGAAAATTTCTTATTTTCTCACGAACAGTGTAGAACTATGCAATCTAATCACTTCAGATATTAGAACATTCTAGTGGCTTCTGTTTTTCTTGGCTCTATACTATATTTTATGGGTTTTTTAAAAGCAGCCAGTCATTGTCTTATCTGATATAGATCCACAAAAAACAAGTGCCTCCTAATTTGTTCATATACGTAAGGCCTGCTTTTTGAAGTATGTAAGGTTTATTCCTCTAAAAGGTATTGGTAACTATTAGCTCACAGACTGCCAGCTTGCTCCCAGCCTGATGTTACTATGCCAGCTCAGGATTGGGTTGACAAAGCATAGTAGTACCACCAGCAAGAAGTCAGAAACCATGACAGCTCATTAGCAGAACACCCTGCAGTGCTAGGGACATAGGAAGAAATACTGGCAAGATGTTTGGCATTAGTTGCCTGGCTCGCACATGTAAGCTGACTGCTTATTTATTCAGTATACAGAATTAGAGAAAACTTAGATTCGGTTAACATGGATACAGAACTGTAGTAGCTATTCCTGCAACTATAGTGCTACTTTTCAGCAACTATGTTCATGAAACTCCAGAGAGTTAGTGTGGTGTAGTGGCTAGAGTGTCAGACTAGGACTCGGGAGACCCCAGTTTAAATTCCCTTAGCCTCACTGGGGCTATTGCTGCCCCTTGACTTAACTTACCTCACAGGATTGTTGTGTAAATACAATGGGGGAGAGTACATCACAAAGGCCTAAAGAGGCATAAAGAGGCATAAAAGGTATAAAAAGGATAAAAGGAATAAAAAGCATGATTGCCTAAAAGCCTAATTAAACCATGTACACCACCCTAAGTTCCTTGGAAGAAGGGCAGAGTATAAATATAATACATTCATAAATTCAATGGCTGCTGTGTGTTGTGTCAAGGATCAACCTGCTTTGCATTGAGGGATGTCAAAAGAGCCAGCATGGCATAGTGGTTAGAGTGGTGGACTAGAACCAGGAAGACCTGAGTTCAAATCCTCATTCAGCCATGAAGCTCACTGGGTGACTCTGGGCCAGCCACTTAACTCCCAGCCCAATCAAGGGTTGTTGTAAGGATAAACATAACCATGTACACCACTCTGGCCTCCTTGGAGGAAGAGTGGGATATACATGTAAACAAACAAACAAACAACCCCTTCCACTGTGTATAGCATTACATGGTAAACTAAGTGGCCAGTTTGCATGTGTGAGTATGAGATACCTTCACAGCCCAATCCTGTCTACTTAAAAGCAAACTTCATTGCAATAAGTGGGATTTACTCCTCTTAAGAGTGTGTTTAGGACTGCAGCCTGATGGAAATCTAGCTTTAATGGAGTATAGATTTCAGCCTAACACCTTATTCTCAATAAATTACACACCAGTGTTTTGTAATTTTACTGAAATTTATTTTAGTGTAGCTAGCTTTTTGGGATTACTATTCAAGTATACATTCATTCTGGCTATTATGTATCCATCCCATGGGTACTGTGCCAGGTAACACCTGAAAAGGACTCACGCATTGATGTAAACTATTAAGACATTTAACCTTCTCATAACACCGTCTTCATATATGTCCAAGACATGCATACATACATACATACATACATACATGAGGTATCATTTTCATAGTTTGCCAGTATGATACTTGTTTGAATTTAGTGCCTTAATATAATGTCATGCAGCAGTGTTAAAATAGCTTAGTGAAAAAGATTAACATGGTGTTTCAAAATGTTAGACATTAAGTACACAAAAAGCAGAGTACTCTTTTGTTGAGCCTTTGAAAAGTAATTTGACTTGGCATAGGAATTTATCTTTTTGTTATGGTTTTAAGAAAATGGTAGCAAACAGAGAATATAACTTATTGAGACCAGAAAGTGGGTGGCAATGGCTGTGGGCCCACACGTTCTTTCTTCTGCCTTGTTATACAGACATCTCACTGAAATCTTAATCAGCTAGAGTGAATAACTTAAACAAAATATCTTGTTGTTGTTAAACTATTGAGATTTGGAAGACTTTGCCAATCATCCAGCTATCTATCTGTAATTTCCAGCCTATGTTCAGCCGGGAGATTCAAGTTCAAATCCTTGTTCAGCCATTAAACTCACTGGGGCTGCATTCAGATGTCATGGCAAATCAGAGTTAAATGTGACCGAGGTTCCAAGTATGCTGGGGGGAGTGTGTTCCACCATAACCAGAGGAGATGTTGCAAGAGGTAACCCCGGCATAGCAGTCCTTGCAGAACTAACCGATATCCACTGTCTGTCAGCTTGCTGCCAGACGGGCTAGTCCTCTCATGACAGGGCCATTCTACTGGGGAAAAGCTACCTAATGTAAGGGCTTTGTCCAACCCACAGTCTGCAAGCTCATGAACTGAGCTAGCCCACCCAACCACCAATGCACCCAAGGGGGCCCCACTTGAGTGGGGACTCCAATTCTCTATGTTAAAAACTAATTTAAAACCCTAAACCTCCTTCCCCTTACCCTCACTCCCTGTGGAGACTTTTGCACACCCAAAAGACGTCTAGACACTCCAGGTGTCATTGACCAAACACATGCATGGAGGGGAGGGGGGAGACACTGGGACGGACTTTTAAACCCATTCACAATTCAAGGTCCCAGTCTCAATCAATCATCTTTACTACAGTCATAGACCAGCATAAGATACAGGAGATGATTACAATGAAAAGTGTAATGCAGAGTGATGCCTAGTGATACATTAAAAGACATATGGAGATAGTAAAAGGTATTTAGGCACAAAATTGGACATCAAAACAACATTAAAAGGCCTAAATGGGCATAAAAGGTATAAAAAGGAATAAAAAGAATGATTGCCTAAAAGCCTAATTAATAAACTACTAAATAATAAATACTACAAGATTATGTAACTAAAAGAGCAATTACAAAGTGGGAGAACCCTAAGTCATTTGGTTAGTTTGCTGTGCTGGATGAGTGTATTGTATCACGCAGAAGCCAGCAGGAGATCATACTGTGGGGAATTGCAGGAGAGTGGAGCCCCTATGCTCCAGCCACCCCTGGGCAGCGGGGCAGTCATTCCAGGGTGCTGGCAAGGGCACACATGCATACATGGGTGGGCGCTCTGGTGGGGGGGCGGTTACTCATTTACAGTCCCCAAGACAAGGAAAGCAGGGTACCCCTCCCCACGGCTCCACCATATAAAGCAACCTCGCTCTATTTAGAGCCCCCACGGCATTACACTTGCATGAGTGAGTTGTTAGTGGAAGAAGGAGATGTTTTGCCATCTTGCATCAGCTCTGATTTCTCCAGGTAATTCTCTCCCCTCCCTTCTGATGGTCCTCCTCATAAGTTGTTGGGGGTATGTGTGTGTCTCCCTATGGCCTTTCCCTCTCATGCCTGGCCAGTGCCCCCCAGGTCAGGTGGCCAAATCCTTGAAAGGGTGTTTTCAGCTTACTCATATTGAACCTGCTAACTGACTGGGCCCCCCTTCCCCAACCTTTCTGTGAAAGAGGCAGTTCTAGAATTGCTGCTTGTGGCAGTCCCTCAGACCTGGACAGGAGCACACCCAAAAAATATTTGCTCCACAGCCAGAGAGGGGGGTGCTCTGCTCATGCTGGCTATTGCTGCAATGAAGGGACCTTTCCTGGGGCATACCCACTAGGGGTGTGCATGGTCCGTAGTCCTCCCCGGTCCAGCACGGGGGGGACTGTAACTTTAAGCGGGGGAGTGGTAGTACTTACCCCCCCCCGCCACCGCTCTTCCTCCTCTGGCGCTGTTCCTTTGAAGAATCTTCTTAGGGTGGCAGAGTTCCTCCCTGCTGCCCCTGCCCCCGTCGTCATTCCTTAAAGTCCAAAAGAGACGAGCGCTAGTGGCGTGCATGCGCCCTGCACGGCGCGCGTGCTCATCTCTGACGCTGCCACGTGCGCGCTGTGACGTATGTGGCTTGCGCGGCAGCGTCAGAGATGAGCGCGCACCGCGCAGGGCACATGCACACCGCTAGCGCTCG
Source organism: Hemicordylus capensis (assembly GCF_027244095.1). Lineage (NCBI taxonomy): Eukaryota > Metazoa > Chordata > Lepidosauria > Squamata > Cordylidae > Hemicordylus > Hemicordylus capensis. Next base: position 259,093,011 of record NC_069658.1, on the reverse strand, counting down.
TCTCTTTTGGACTTTAAGGAACGACGATGGGGGCAGGGGCAGCAGGGAGGAACTCTGCCGCCCCAAGAAGATTCTTCAAAGGAACAGCGCCGGAGGGGGAAGAGCGGCAGCGGTGGGGGGGGGGTAAGTACTACCACCACCACCCCGCTTAAAGTTACAGTCCCCCACCCATCCGGGCCACCAGACCTCCGGACCGGTCCGGCGGTCTTTTCTATTGTGCCAGACCAAAACCGTGCACACTCCTAATACCCACATGCATGGATAATATAGACACGGGGGTTGGGCACGGACCTTTTAACCCATCCAAACTTCCCCAGCTTGGTCCGGCGTGACGCCATATGCAGATCTCCCAGTGTGTGGATTCCCGGGAGAGGAGAACCCATGTTCCCAGCTGGCTCTGGACATTCAGCTCGCCCTTCGTGGCTGTGGAGATGGGTGCACATCCCAACATGGATGTGCGGGCTGGCAGGGTGCAGGGTTTGACAACAGCTTGGTGGCAAGTACATTCAAGTACCCGTTCCCATGGCTTATTTCTCTAAAGCCCCACCCAATTCTTTTCATGGGGGATTAGTTCAATTAATAAGGAAGTATTCATGGCAATTTCTTACTTAGTGTTGTACATAAAACCACAACTTATTTCAAGGTAACTTAATCCAGAATAACCACCTTATTTTCCTCTTCTAAGCATATATAAACAGTCTCTGATTAGGAAGTCTGAAATTATATTAGAATTGTATTGTCTTGAGAGACTACTGCAAAATCCCTATTCAGCCATGATACTTGCTGGGTGACTCTGGGCCAGTCACTTCTCTCTCAGCCTAGCCTACTTCACAGGGTTGTTGTGAGGAGAAACTTAAGTATGTAGTTTCTCTGAACTCTGGGCTCCTTGGAGGAAGAGCGGGATATCAAATGTAAATAATAATAATAATAATAATAATAATAATAATAATATGTGAGCCCAAATATACAATCTAGATCAATTACAAATCAATCCAGATCAAATACAAATGTATATATGTATATATACATGTGGAATCTATTACATAAAAATTGAGATAAAATAGTATAGGGTAAAACAAAATTTAAAAGAAAGAAAAAGGTGTGTGGGGGGGGGAGAGATTAAAATTGACCATTTCTGATGGACCACATGCAGATCTTAATCACAGCCGTAAAAAAATTGGCTACCATGTGCGAGGCATCAGTGTATTTATCAGAAATAAATAAGTTTATATAAAATTCATCCAAATTATAAGGGTATCTAAGAATGAGAGGAGCAATATATTTGGAACACAGCTCATGACAGAATGAACAATACAAAAGCACATGGCCAATTATCTCAATATCTCCATTTCCACAAGGACACAGTCTCTCCAAATAAGGAACCCTCCTAAACCTACCCTCTAGTACCACAGAGGGTAGCACATCCAGCCAAGCCAATGTCAGGGCTCTTCTGTGTGCTGGATTTATCAGATCATACAAGTATTTGGTTAGTTTTTGTAAGGGCTTGTAGCTCCCCAAGTCTCTCAAAGCTTAGTGCCTGGCTTAAATCTGTCCAGTGTTCCATATCAATAATATAAGGCTTAAGGATCACCTTAGTGTTATCATAGCCCAGAAAGAGAAGATATTCAATTGACAACCCATATGATTTAGCTTTTTAGGTCCATCCAATGAGGGATATTCATCCTTAAAAATTAGGGGAGCTAAACCAAAAGGGAAATAAATCAATTTCAACCAAAAATTGAAAATATAGGTCCAGGCACAGGACTCCCAAGCTTAACAAGCATGCTTCCAAATGCAGCTTAGCATTTAACACACAGCAGGGGATTGAAAAGACAGCCTTAAGGAATTTAGACTAGACCCTCTCAAGTGGACAGAAATCACTATATATACAGATCTGAGAGCCATAAAGAAACTGTGGAATAACCTTGGTTTGAAAAACCTTAATGACAACTGGAACATATCTACCCACAGAAGAGAAAAAGAATCTCAAAATCACAGTAGTTTATCTCTGAGCATTTGTAACAGTGTCATTAGTTTGCTCTTTCCAGCTACCTGAAGCCAGAAAAATGATCCCCAAATATTTATATTTTGTTGTCCAGGCTACACTAACCCCATTAATTTGCCATTAATGCATGATGGGTTTTCTGGTGAACATTACTACCATTTTCTTCTGATAGTTGATGGAAAGCAAGTTTTCATGACAATAATCAGCCAGAGCTCTCAACATTTTCCTCATCCTCACCAGATACCATGACAGGAGCATGGCATGGCACCATCTAGATAAAGGAGGATAGCTAAATGTCTACTTCCCAATTTTAGTGGATGAAATTCCAGATTAGAGAGTCTATCCCACTGCCGGGGGGTGGGGCAGAAACAAGCACAGTACCTTGCTGTCCAGCTTTCCAGCAATTCCCCCCAATTTCCCAAATCCTCTGTTTTGTTCTTTTTTGAGGTTTTTCCCCCTCACGAAAAGAGGCACAAAATGGCAGCAGGAAATGATGTCAGAAGACATTTCCTGTCACTCAAGAACCTCAGACAGGCAAAAATAACTCTATTTTCACCCTGCAAATAAAGAAACCGGGTCCCTATTAGCAGACCACAGATATGTGAATCCATGAATGGAGAACCCATGAATAATGATGGTTTCCTGTACTGGAAAGATGGAGATAGTTCTTTACTAACTGAATGGGATCGTTGAGTGTTGGAATATTATTCTACCTTAGCAGTTTGTGTGATATTAGCAGTTAGAATATTATTCTGCCTTAGCTCAAGTTTGGGTGATATTAGCAAAATCTGTCTTTCTGCAACAGGATGCAGTGTACAGTAGTTGTACACAGTTGACACGGGCCGGGGTAAGGAGGACTCGGCAGTTGGGAGGGCAGGCGGGCGGCGGCGGCATTTACATGGGCCGATTTGGCCCTTAATCATGTGGGGGGGCCGCAGAGGAGAACTTGGGCAGCTGGGAGGGCGGGAGGGCATTTTGGCCCTTAATCAAGTGGGGGGTAAAAAAACCTAGCGCCCCTTATTACAACGGGCTGAAAAATACTAGTAATAAATAATAGTGTTGATCTCTTTATTATGAAAACATCTACTTTCCTTTGAGGCATAGTCTTTGATGCTGCCATGAATCAAACAAAGTTATACACTGAAGTCATCAATGCTGCAGGTGTGATTACAAAGAGAACAGTACTGGAAAATAATGTGGAGCAAGAAGGACATGCTGCGAGGTAACCTTCGGCCATATTAAAGCTGGAACAATGAAAGGATTTCCATGATGTTTTCCCACTGAAAACTGATCCTCTCAATCAGCTGTTTGAAGTGCCATTTACTGCAATGACACTTTTAGAGTTAAGTGGCAGGTGGAGTGGGGCACATGTTCAGAAGCTTCTGAAGCACGCATACTTGGGTGTGGTGATTTTCACCAGTCTCCACGTCTGACATTCAAGGACATATTTGCACATCACATGCAGCGTTTCTGGGGGAAAGGAGGACAGTCAAATCCACCCACCCACCTGCACTTGAACACACATGCTTTAGATCTGGGCACACAGCCACTTCATGCATGCTTTGCATATGCAGCATTGGCATGGATGTTGACCATTAATGTTAAAGTGTTTTACAGATTATTCAGTTATCAACTGAACCAGTCTTTATGGGTGGAGAAAGATTAAATGAAGAACATCCTGTAACTAGAGAAGAGTTTATGTCTAGAGACACAGCATTATCTTCTTGAGTTGCCCAGATTTTTTTTTTAATCGAATGCATTTAAGATAGAAACGTTATTTTCTTCTTAATCTGTCATTTTATCTGTCCTACATCAAGCAAGTAATTCTGAGCATATGAAGGGGCATTACAGTCTTGGACTACATTGAGAAGCTTAGTGTCCAGATCATGAGAAATGATCCACTCTGATCTGAACTAGTCAGAAGAAATACCATGTCCTGTTCCAGGCAGCACATTTTAAGAAGGACATTGCTAAACTGGAACCTTTCAAAGGAGAGCAACAAAGATGATGAGGGTCTGAAACCACATCCTGTGAGGAACAGTTGAAGGAGCTGAGTATGTTTAGCCTGCAGCAGAGAAGTTGAAAGAGATATAAGAGCCCTCTTCTAATATCTGAAGGGCTGTCAAAAGGGAAAATGAGCAAACCTGTTCCCTGCTACTTCTGCGGAGAGGACTAGAACCAATGGGTAGGGATGTGCATGAATCAGTTTTTTCAATTCGATTTGTACCTTAATCGAATCACCCCCGATTTGTTTTGGGTCCAAATCTGGCCAGCTAGCACAGGGGCGATTTGTTTTGTCCACAAATCTTCTGGAACAGGTAGATTCGGGTACAAATTGTTTTGTACCCAAATCAATTTGCACAGATAGCAGGCACAGGCAGTGATTCTCTCAGCAGCAGGAAGCGGGAGGAAAAAAATTCTCTTCTTTTCCTCAATCAGGAAAGCATAAACAGAAAGCAGAGAATCCACTCTAGTCAGCAGGCAGGCAGACAGGCAAGGAAGGAAAAGCAGCCAGTCGTTGCACACTGTAAGTCACCAATCTGAAGCTTGGGAGAGTGGGATTGTCAAAATTATTTCCTGACACAAAATGGAGACAACAAGAGAGATCTCCACAAAATGGAGGTCTGAATCTACACATTTTTCAGGTCTGAAATCTGGGTGATTTGTCTTGGACCCAAATCTGGCCAGCTAGCACAGGGATGATCTGTTTTGTCCACAAATCGCCAAAAACAGATAGATTTGGGTACAAATCGTTTTGTACTTGAATCGATTCACACATCCCTGCCAATGGGTTGAAATTATAAGGAAGCAGATTCAGATTAAACATTAGGAGGAAAATCCTAACTGTAAGAGGTTTCCGGACAAAATAGGTTTCTGGACAAAATACAAAGTGCTAGTTATAACTTACAAAGCCCTAAATGGCTTAGGCACTGGATATTTAAGAGAGCGTCTTCTTCATTACAACCATCGCCTATTGAGGTCATCTGAGGAGGTCCGTCTCCAGTTACCGCCAACCCGTTTGGTGGCTACACAGAGACAGGCCTTCTCAGTCGCTGCCCCGAGATTGTGGAATGCGCTCCCTGCTGAGATACGATCCTTTTCAAAAAACACCTGAAAACCCATCTTTTCACCCAAGCTTACTCAGCTTCCTAATATTTTTGGGTTTTAATCTCTGGTTTATTTTTAAATTGTTAAATTGTTTTTAAGTTTTTGTATATGTTTTTAACTGGTTTTATGTTATTGTAAATCGCCCAGAGAAGAAAGTTTGGGGCGGTCTACAAATTTGATAAATAAATAAAAATAAATAAAATAAGAGCTGTTTGACTGTTGAACAGTCTGCCATGAATGGTGGTCGGCTCACTTTCACTGGAAATTTTCAAGCAGGTTGAAGGGCCATCTGTTCAGGGATGCTGTTGGAGTTTGCGTCTCTGAACAGGAGGTTGGACTAGAAGGCCCCTTCCAACTCTAAAATTCTGTGATTCTATTATTGTCCTAAGGATAAATGAATCAATTAGATCTGCTTATACTTGCATATGAAGGGTGTGTGTTTTCTGAACCAAAAATTATACCAGCAGCTTTCTTGAAAAGGGAGCCAACCCTGGAAACTGTTGGGGTTTGTGATTATTTAGGAAAGCACCAAGGAAGTTACCACTTCAGTTACAGAGTACATAGTTTAGTTGTTGCAGCTATTTAAGGAACACACATGGAAATCACTGTAGAGTTTAAACTAAATTGATTTATTGGTAAAATATTTGAGATAGGAAAGACCTATCCTATTTATCAGCTACATAATGGGAGAGAGAGATGTTTCTATATTCTCTCTAAGAGGAAAGGAAGAGGACTGACTTACTACAGAAAGTACCTGAGGGGTCAAAGTAAGAGTCATAGAGCAGAGGCAAGTAGGGACTGGTAAAGGAGACCCTCACAAGCTACCACTGCTCCCAATGCCCCTACTGGTCATTAGGATAGTTGGTGCAAAAGGTCAATGCACTGGAACTCCATCTCCAACAGAAACCTCCCCATGTTGCCAAATTCATTCATTCATTCATTCATTTTTAAATTTATATCCTGCTCTTCCTCCAAAGAGCTCAGAGTAGTGTACATAGTTATGTTTATCCCCACAACAACCCTGTGAGGTAGGTTAGGCGGAAAGATAAGTGATTGGCCCAGAGTCTCCATGAGTTTTATGGCTGAATGAGAATATTAACTTGGGTCTCCCCAGTCCTAGTCCAACACTCTAACCACTATATCTCAGTTGCTTTAGAGACTGAAGCTTCTAAAAAGAGGGGGGGTCAGATTGGCCAACAATTCGGAAAACCAGCTGGGAAGGGAGGTTCCTACCAGGACCATCCATTTGGAGTGTGAAAGTTGGAGGAGCTAGAAGGAAAGCAGGCAGAAGTGCTGCTGTCCTGCCTGCTCTATTGGCTTGGGTTATTGTCATTATAAATGCTTTGGGTCAGAGACTGGGCTTTACCAAGTGGCCATCATTTCCATATGCCACATTGATGAAAAGGATGTGGAAGCATTGAAGTAGGAAGTTCCATAGAGTTTTCTTGGTGGGTCTCTTCTGGAGTAAGTGTCATTAAGGGGCAGTGGCCCCTTGTTACTCCTAGCCTGGCTCTGCCCCACTTCCCTACCCTGGGGACTGGCACCAAAAGCCAAAGGGAAGGTCAGGAAGGAAGAAGTGCTGGGAGGGAGGGAGGGAGGGAAAGGAAACCAATATAAATGAAGTGGTGGGAGCAGGGAGTGAAATAAAACCAATAACTATTTCCTGTCATTCTGAACAGCATTTTTGATGGATCTTTGGCTAATGGCTTTCAAAGGGTTGCACTTCGACATAATGATTTCCCAGAGTTGTTTGTTGTTTTTAAAGAAAGGTAGCTATGGAAGGCCATTGTTTTAATTAAAAGTGGCAGTTAACCCTTTCATCACCTGTTTCTTTTCTGTTCCAAATTGCCTCCTCAAACTGCTTTGCTCTTGTAGAGGCTATTCCCACGATCCCTGGAAAGCGGGCTAAGGGAGCTTAGCCTGCTTTCCAAGGATCGTGGGAACCACCGATTCTGGTGCTACCAAGGTGGCTAGCCTGCCTAATTCCCCCTCCACTTATATGAGGTTAACGAAGCAAGTGCTCCATTAACCTCATTTCTTTGCTCGTTTTTCGCCGCAGTGCGTGGCAACACACAAGTAGACTCCCAACCAGGAGGCGGCAAGCAGCCTCCCGGGCTCGGGGGTCTCTCCAGGATGCCCTGTGCACTTCCAGGGGCTGCGCAGCCCCTAATCCCCGCAGCCCCACCGGCTCCCTGATCGAGCCCACAGTCGTGTGGGTGGCTTTTTGATTGTCTGCGGGGAGAACGGGCTAAGCCCACTCTCCCCACAGACCCAGAAGAAGCTCTTCTCACCGATTGTGAGAAGAGCTTCGTAGAGTTCCCATTGCATGATTGTGAGGGTAAATATGCCTCTGTAACTCTACGGAGAAGAGGAAGCAGCATAACCGAAGGCATCATACTTGCCATACTTGCCATGCTTCAGTTCTTGCTATACTTGATATATCTTGGGTTTGCTTTTTAATCTGCAAAAAAATGTGCTGTTATCTGCAATAACCTCAGCATCCACCCACATCTTGTATTTATTTACTTTTTAATCTGCAAAAAAAATGTGCTGTTATCTGCAATAACCTCAGCATCCACCCACATCTTGTATATAGTTACTTTTTAATCTGCAAAAAAAATGTGCTGTTATCTGCAATAACCTCAGCATCCAACCACGTCTTGTGGTTAGCACAGGACTTACAGTATAGCAGCACATTTCAGTAGCAGTTGGTGGGGGATGGGTGGGAAGAAATGAACCACAGGTTCAGTACACTCGCTTCTCTCTCACCTTGTTCCGGGCCCAGCCAGAGTGCTTGGTTGTTGCTAATTGAAACATTGATATAGTGAGCATATCAGAAATCTGATGGGCTCCAGTGTGTGGTGGAGCTAGATGGACCAATGGTCTGACTCAGTAAAAGTCTGGGCATTTTCTTGCTATATTTTATTTCCCCACAGGATGCTTGGTTATGCCACCTCCGATTTCTGCTCCTCTGTTCCTCTCGTCCCCTCTGATCAGCCTTAACCTTCATCGGATGTCATGAAAATGAAAATGATGTTATGGAGTAACTCTGTACCTGCCCCCCAAATGGAATTTTTGTGGTCATGGAGTAATTATGTATCCCTCCCACTTATAGTGACAGTATTAATTCTAAACTTTTGTCCATTTAAGATATTGTCAGTGATACCCCAGTAAACAAAACCTGCAAAGAGGAGGTCATTACCATAAATGGTTTTGCCTCCATGATTTAAAAATCCTGCTGGGGTACAATCATGCCCCATTTGGGGTACAATTGTACCCCTATGTTAGTTGACTTGCAAATACACCCACTATCTTGGCAAAATATTTAATTTATTTATTTATTCATCATATTTTTATACTGCCTGATATGTACATCTCTAGGCGGTGTACAAAAGTTAAAATAATATTTAAAATCAGCATAGATTAAAATACACAAAACAATTAAAACAGTGGCATAAAATAGAAATAAAAACAGTAACATATAACAATTATTAAAACAAATTATTAAATCAATTCTGATTAAAAGCCTGTGAGAACAGGTGTGTCTTGAGGGTCTTCCTGAAAACAAACAGAGAAGGAGATGCTCTTATTTCAGCAGGGAGCATATTCCAAAGCCCCGGGGCACCCACAGAGAAAGCCCAGTCCCAGGTTGCCACCAGACAAGCCAGTGGCAGCTGTAACTGGACCTCTCCAAAAGATTGTAACAGGTGGCAGGGTTCATGACAAAGAAGACGCTCTCTTAAAAACTCTGGGCCTAAGTGGTTAAGGGCTTTATAACCAACACTTTGTATTCTGCATGGAAACATATCGACAGCCAGTGCAATTCTTTTAAAATCTGTGTTATGTGGTCCCTTCTTGTTGTCCTGGAGACCAATCTGGCTGCCGCATTCTGTACCAATTGGAGTTTCCGGACTACATACAAAGGCAGCCCCACGAAGAGCACATTACAGTAGTCAAGCCTGGAGGCTACCAGCATATGTACCACTGTTTTAAGGCCATGATCACTTCACAGGAGATGTCAGTAGGCGGGTTGTATGCATTCCATCTGTTTCTCTCCCCCTTTTCCCTGTTTGGGGTGGTCAGGCCAGCTCTAGGCTCAGCCAAGGGCTGCCTCTCCACCCCCCTGGTTGCTTGTACTCCTCATCTGCTCTAACACCAAGCAGCTGGCCAACCCTGCCCATTGCTGTGTGAGAGATAGCTGATTGGGCTTTTCCAACTCCTTGGCCCTTAAAAGAAGGAAGCCTCTGCTGGAAGTTGCTGTGGGCACTTTGCAGGAGATGTTGGGGTGGTGCGCGCGCATGCATGCTTTCCTTCCATCTGTTTATCTTCCCTGTTTAGGGTAGTCAGGCCAGCTCTAGGCTCAGCCAAAGGCTGTCTCTCCACCCCCTGGTTGCTTGTCCTCCTTATCTGCTCTAACACTGAGCAGCTGGCCAACCCTGCCCATTGCTGTGTGAGAGACAACTGATTGGGGTTTTCCAACTCTTTGGCCCTTAAAAGCAGGATGCTTCTGCTAAAGGTGCAGCCTCTGACACAGGTTGCCAGTGGTTGGGTTGCCTGCAGGTGGCTGCTGAAGATGGCTGCCAAAGAGGGCCTTCCTGTTATATTGTTGTTGCCCTGTGATTAGCTGAGCCTGGTGCATGTATGTGCTGGGTCATCCAGAGAGGAGGAAGTGGGGGGTGTCTCTGGGGCAGCTATTCCAGTGGTGGTTAGGAATTGACCAAGATTTGGTGCTGGCAGATCAGCAGGTCATAATAGGGGAAGGGAATTTAGTAATTTAATCATGGTCTCCCCCTCAATCAGGTCTACTCCCTCTTTGACCTTGGAGAGCAGTGCCTACAACCCACAGAACCTCACCTTATTGCTTTGTAATGCCAGGTTGGTCCAAAATAAGCCTGAGATCATCCATGATTTGACCTTGGATGAAGATGCTGACCTGGTGTGCATTATGGAGACCTGGTTGGGAGAGGCTAGTGGCCCAGTTTGGTCCCAGCTCCTCCCAATGGGTTACTCCATGGTGGAGCAGGTGAGAGGATGTGGGTGGGGAGGTGGGGTGGCTGTGGTCTATAAGAATACTATCTCCCTTATCAGAATCCCTGTCAGGGAGTTGGCCTTTATTGAATGTGTGTTCCTAAGTCTAGGGACCAAAGATAGGTTGGGACTTCTGTTGGTATACTGATTACCCCACTTTTCAACAGTCCCTAACTGAGCTGACAGACCTGGTTGCTGAGTTGGCATTGGAGTGGACCAGGCTGTTGGTGGTGGGGGACTTCAATGTCCATTTCAGGACTGGGCTGTCAGGGCTGGCTCAGGAGTTCATAGCGGCCATGACGACTATGGGCCTATCCCAAGTTGTCTCTGAACCGATGCATGATGCAGGTCACATGCTTGACTTGGTCTTTTGCTCTGATCAGGGTGGTGTCCCGTGGGTTGGGACCCCTATTATCTCCCCAGTCCCCACTGTCATGGACGGATCACCATCTGGTTAAGGTAAGACTTGCAGCCACAACCCACCTCTGTAGGGGTGAAGGGCCCATTAGGTTGGTCTGCCTGAGAAGGTTATTGGATCCAATAGGGTTTCAAGCTGGTTCTGCTAGTGATTCTGTCAGTGCTCTGATGCAAATATGGAATAATGAACTTACTAGAGAGGTAGACACAATCGCTCCTAAGCATCCTCTCTGACCTGCTTAAAGTCAGCCATGTGGTATTCAGATAAACTGTGGGAGTTGAAGCGGCGAGGTAGACTAGACGCAAGTGGAGGAATGCTCAGCATGAATCCGATAATTTGCAACACAGAGCTCACTTGAGGATCTATGCTCTGACAGTGCAGATGGGCAAAGAAGTAGTCCTTTTCTGCCCACATTGCTTCTGCAAATTACCATCCAGCTGAGTTGTCTAGGGTTGTGAGGGGGCTAGTTCATGCCCCCTCTGCCTTGAATTTGAACTTGGAACCATTTGTCCAAGAACCATTTGTCTGAGAATAAACTCAGCCGTCATTCACACCCAAGCCTGCAAAGTGTTAATGACGGCTGAGTTTATTCTCAGCACTGAACTGAGTGTCTGTGAGGGGAGCCGGAGAGGAATGTGGAGCCGCTTTCAAGCCAAGTTCTCAGTCAAGCATAGAATTGCAGCAGCAGAGGGGATAAGGTGCTTGGATTAGGTCCAGTTACTATAAGTAGAAAACAATGTCATGCGAGCAGGAGCTGATTATTAGATCTCTAGAGTTTCATGAGCTCAGCAACTTTTCCTGTGTCATGAGCTAAGAGTTCCTATCTCTGCAATTTACCTGATGAGTCTAAACCCAGAGGCTTAAGCAATGTTGGCCTGACTTAACAGTATAGTCCAGGAGTTAGTAACTGGTAGATATTAGCTTCATTAATGCCAACACGTACATAGATACAAATATATAAATAGGTCTTGTGTCAAAACATATTTTACTTGTTAATGTTAAGATTGATCAGCATCACGGAGGTGATTAGTTCCCAGCCTTTTCTCCTGCCCCCAGCCTTCCACAAAGCCAACTTCTAGCAATATGAATTAAGAGCACAGTAAGATATTCCCCTCACGGGATGGAGCCGCTCTGGGAAGAACAGAAGGTTCCAAGCTCCCTCCCTGGCATCTCCAAAATAGGGCAGAGAGAGATTCCTGACTGCAACCTTGGAGAAGCCACTGCCAGTCTGTGTAGACAATACTGTGTAGACAATACTGTGTAGACAATACTGAGCTAGATGGACCTATGGTCTGACTCAGTATATGGCAGCTTCTTATGTTCCTCTTTGTCACTCGCTGTGATGTTTTTAACAACTTTTTTGCAGATAAAATGTCTTGTATTTGTGCTGAACTAGACTCCACGGTTACTGTAGAGTCTATGGCAGAGGTGCCCAGCAACCCCTCTTGTGGGACTGAATTGGATCATTTTCAGTTTGTTACTTCTGAAGATGTGGACAAACTGCTTCAGACTGTTTGTCCCACCACCTGCTCTCTCGACCCTTGCCCAACTTGGCTGTTTTCACCTGCAGTCATATTATCAGAGAGGGTCTGGTAAATATCATAAATGCTTCTCTGAGGGAGGGCAGGATGTCTCCATGTCTTAATAAGGCTATTATTAGACCTTATTTGAAGGAACCTGCATTGGATCACTTCGTTAGCTAATTACAGATATGTCTCTAATCTTCCTTGGTTGGGCAAGGTGATGAGCGATAGTGGTGTGCATGGAACCGTCTGGCCCGGTTTGGTTCGAGGCCGGAGCAGCCTCGAACAGAACCAGGCCAGTTCGGTCCAGCCCCCATCGAACCCCGCCTGGTCTGGGGGGTGGGGGGTCTATGAATTTTTTAAAAAAAATTAAATTAGTTCTAAATTCCTGTAGCCCCTTCGGGGGGCTTGCTGTAGGCCACGGGCGGGGGGGTCCATGAGGGTTCCCCCTCCCCCCGCCGGCCTCCCTCATCACCACCGTGGCCGGGTAAATGTAGTATTTTTGGCCCTTTTGGGCCTCCGTAAAGGCTAGCGGTGGCCATTTTGGCTGCCGCCGCACATGCACAAATGGCCTCTGCAAAGCCGTAGGCCATGCCAGGCAGAGTGCATTTGCGCATGCATCCTCCATCACTGAGCCTCCATATTCCCCTGGCCCCCTCATGAACATGTAATGGAAAATGGAAGATATTGAGCACAGCACCTTCTCCTCACAGCACCTCTTCCACCTTCTCTCACTTCCCATTCCTTTGAATGCAAAAGGGAGGGGAAGGCAGTTACTCTGGGGAGGGACTCTTTCAGCATGCAAGGTCTTTGGCCTTGTGCCCAACAGCAACACAGCTGCTGGGCTCAGTGCAAGGAGAGGTGGGCAGCTATTATGCCCAGCAGCAACATAGCTGTCAAGCTCAATGGAGGGGGCAGCTGGAAGCCTTCACACCTATCAGCAACCCAACTGCCAGACTCAATAGAGGGGTGGCAGGCAGCCATTTTGCCCAGCAGCAACACAGCTGCCAGGTTTAATGGAGGGGCCAGCTAGCAGTAACACAGCTGAGAAGCTCAATGGAGGGAACAATGGGCAGCCCTCACACCCAGCTGCCAAACTGAATGAGGGTGGGAGACAGCCTTTGTGCCCAGCAGCAAATCAGTTTAATGGGTGGTTGGGATAGCCCAATGGGTAACCTTTCCCAAAAATCCCCCTCCAACACTTAGTTTTAAAAAATTATACAGCAGCAAAGCCATCACCACACACAAAAAGTTGTTCTAGTGAGAACCAATCTGCCTACATTCTTTTCACTATCCCGACAACTGGACTTAATTTGGTCCAAATTGGTTAGGCAGTTCACAAGTTAGCCTACTTGTGCCTCAAACATTCATGCATCTGCCATCTTGAATCAGGTGAATGAATAATCACAAGCTTCACCATTGAGGCATCCCTATGTGTCCCTACAGCTATAGCAAATTTGGTTCAAATTGGTTAAGTGGTTCACAAATTAGCCCACTCTGCTTCAAACATTTATGCTCCTGCCATCTTGAATTGAGATGAATGACATCATCACAAACTACGCTGTTGAGGTGTTCCTTTGTGTCTCTACAATTGTACCAATTTGGTTCATATTGGTCTAGGCTTTGCACACACACACACACACACACACACACACACACACAGCGCGAAGGAGAGAAAGCGAAATAAATGGTGTTCAGGCAGCAAACGCATTCTGAAATGAGGGGGAAGAACTCGGGCTCTCTGGAACTGAGCAGTGAGTGATCCAGGTTACACCCCTTCGCAAGGGACATATGATACTTGGAGGGAAGGGGCAACCAGCGGGAGAAATCATGGATGGGCAGCACATTAAAAGGTAAAAAGGGGGTGGAACTCTTCTCTCCTCACCCCACTCCACACCCCCTGCAGTCAGCCACCGACACTGCGCCCCATCACCACACCAGCAGTGATTTTTATAGACAAAAAGGGGGGTTCCCCCTCATGCCACCCCTCACCGCAGCTACCACAGCCCCCAGAGAGGCACTGCAAAATTTTAGGAGCAGCAACTTGTCACCGTAGGCAGAAGACTCCTCTGCCTATGCTTTAATCCGTCATTGCCTAGCAGTGCCCCAATTTTACATCTCTTGACATGGTTCTGTTTGTAGAGAAGAAAAAAACCAGCTCCTGGATCTGTCAACAGAGGACAGTTGTTGGCACCTGGCCAGTGCAGCAGCCTGTGTGCCACATAAGTAACAAGAGGAAGCACTGAAATAAAAACAAGCAGGTGAGCCTCAAAACCACATATTGACAGTCTATTGTAAGCTGAACTGAAACCTTTGAGATAAGGCAGAATAAAAAAATTTAAAAAACTGAAAAGAACATAAATAAATATATAGTTAGGGTGACCCTTTAATGGGGCGAGGTGAGGCAGTCACCTCTTGCAGTAGATCACTGGTTCTTAACATGGGGTCCACCAGATGTTGCTGAACTACATCTCCCAGTATGCCCAGTCACAATTTATGGTGGTTGGGGATGCTGAGAATTAGTGATAAGAACATAAGAACAGCCCTGCTGAATCAGGTCCAAGGCCCATCTAGTCCAGCAACCTGTTTCGCACAGTGGCCCACCAGATACCGCCGGAAGCATACAGGCAGGGCATGCCCTCTCTCCTGCTGTTACTCCCCTGCAACTGGTACTAAGAGGCCTCCTGCCTTTGAGGCTGGAGGTGGCCTATAGCCCTCCAACTATCTATATATATAATTCTCCTGGGTGTGCCCAGGAAAAATGCGTCCCAGCAGCCCAGCTGAGGGCGGGGGCCTGACCCAGGACGACGGTGGCGAAGGTGAGCTGGGCCCAACTAGAGGCACAGATGCTCTGTGCCTGGGCCCACTAGTTATTATTATTTCTTGTTTACACAGTCAGAGAGGTGTTATTGACTGGTTTGTTTTATCTAGACATCGAGTCCTTCCCAAGGACCTGGGATGGCTGAATTTTATCATCAATACTGTTGGTTATTATAGATATCATTGCAGAATATAGGCTGTTCCCAGTAAAGTTGCTTTTTGTAATTGGCTGATGGTGATTTCTGTGGCCCCTATGGTGTTGAGGTGCTCTTCAAGGTCTTTTCGAACTGCACCCAGGGCTCCAATTACCACTGGGATTATTTTGGTCTTTTTCTGCCACAGCCTTTCAATTTCCATTTGTAGATCTTTGTATTTGGTGATTTTTTTTCTATTTTTTTTTCTTCTATTCTGCTATCCCCTGGTATTGCTATGTCAATTATTTTGACTTGTTTTTCTTTCTTCTCGACTACAGTGATATCTGGTGTATTGTGTGGCAGATGTTTGTCTGTTTGTAGTCGGAAGTCCCATAATATTTTAACATCTTCATTTTCTTCAACTTTTTCAATTTTATGGTCCCACCAATGTTTGGCTACAGGTAGCTTGTATTTTTTGCAGATGTTCCAGTGTATCATCCCTGCTACTTTGTCATGCCTTTGTTTGTAGTCAGTCTGTGCGATCTTTTTACAACAGCTGATTAGGTGGTCCATGGTTTCATCTGCTTCTTTACAAAGGCGGCACTTGCTGTTTGTGGTTGATTTTTCGACTTTTGCTCTTATTGCATTTGTTCTTAGTGCCTGTTCTTGTGCAGCCAGTATTAAACCCTCAGTTTCTTTCTTCAAGTTGCCATTCTTAAGCCATTGCCAGGTCTTGGTGATGTCTGATTTTCCACTTATATAGTGCAAATATTGAGCATGCAGTGGCTTATTTCTCCATTTTTCTGCTCGGTTCTTGACTTGTTCTTTCTTGTAGGCCTGCTTTCTTTCATTGTTGTTGAATAGTTTCGCATTATTGACCATTTGAAGTGCATCTTCTTCACTGTCCTTGATATATTCTTCAAGGCCTCTTTTCTCCTCCTCTACTGTTTGATGGACTTGCAGCATTCCTCTTCCACCTGAGCTGCAATGGAGGTATAGCCTATCGACATCACTGCAGGGGTGCAGAGCATGATAGATGGTCATGATTTTCCTGGTCTTACGATCTAGCGTCTCTAGCTCTGCCTGGGTCCAGTCTATTATTCCTGCAGTGTATCTGATAACAGGTATAGCCCAGGTGTTTATGGCTTGTATGGTGTTCCCGCCATTGAGTTTGGACTTGAGGATTTTTCTAACTCTCCTGATGTATTCACTTCCAATTTTCCTTTTAACTTCAGTGTGTACGATGTTATCAGCCTAGAGAATGCCCAAGTATTTGTATGGTTCTTTCTCTTCCAGGTTCTTGAGCTTGCTTCCATTGGGCAGTTCTATTCCTTCTGTGTTTGCAGAGGCGTAATGATAGGGGGGGCAGGGGGGGGGCACGTGCCCCGGGTGCCATCTTTGGGGGTCACGTGGGGGGCGCCGCCATGACCCCCGCTGATCCCCCCCATTTAAAAAAAAATTAATTTGAATTTCTCTCTGGCTCTGCCTCTGCCGCAGCAGCAGTCAAGGGAGCGCATCGGCGCCCCCTCCCCCACGAGCGGTCCGGCTCCAGTCCCTTCCATGGCCGCCCCCCCCCCCCATTGCTTTGCTGCTGGCCTGCCTGGATCAGGAAGTTCTTGGCGGCGGGCGCCACGGCGGGCGCCTTTCTGGCTAGGTGAGGGTAGGGTAGTCGCACGCACGCGCGACTCGGCTGGCATGCCGAGTCGTGCTGCACATGCGTGCATCTCTGGAATCCTCCTCTCCCAGCTTGGTAACTTTGCAGCCGGCTCAGGCTGCATGTGGCGGTGGCACGGAGCGGAGGAGCAGAGCCGCGCCGTCGGGTCATTGGGCTGGGGCTGCAGCAGGCAGCAGAGGACACCCCGGCCAGCACATTTGGCAGCTGAGCCTCCTGTGTCAATAGTGGCTAAAAAGCTGCTGCACCTTTCTGGCTTGTTTAAGGAAGTCTCCTTTGTAGGGCTGGGCAGCTGCCGAGGTAAGGCTTTTTGCTTTCTCTTTCGCTCTCAGTCTGTCGGCACACAAAGACTCTCTGGGGAGGGAGAGTAAACATGCTTTTTGAGTTGGCAATTGCTTAAGACTGTTTAAGGAAGTATCTCCTTTGTAGGGCTGGGCAGCTGCCGAGGTAAGGCTTTTGTCTTTCTCTTTCGCTCTCAGTCTGAGTCGGCACACAAAGAATCTCTCGGGGAGGGAGAGAAATCACGCGTTTTTGAGTTGGCAGTAGCATAAGACAACAATGGCATAAGACAAGTGTGTGTGGAGGAATATCTCTCTCTCTCTCTCTCTAACACACACACACACACACACACACACACACACACACACACACACACTTCCTTCCTTTAACTTAGTTCTGGTTTTCCGTTCGAGATTTTATGCACTAAGCTAGTATGCTTGCTCTGGGCGGGGGAGAGTGGGATTGTTGGAAATAAACGGAATAAATTGCAGATTGTATTTTAAGAGAGGGTGTTTTGGAGATCTGTTTAAAAGACCACCATTTGTTTTCTAATTACAACGTTATTTATCGCTGAAAACATCCTGGGATTATCCATGTATTGTGAGTGAATCTGTGATTTCTAATACTGCAAACTAGAAGAGGAGTATTAAGTCTTTACATATGATTAGCACTTCACAAATTCCTCAGTACAAATGGTGTTAAAAAAGTAAACAAAAATTCCCCTACTGGGTCAGTGTAAAGGTCCTTCCATTCCTTCCATTCCAGCATTCTGATTCCCACAGCAGCCAGACAGATGTCTCTGGGCATTCACAAGCAGGACAAGAAGGTGACCTTCCCTTGCTTTTTACCAGTATTTAGTTTTCAGAGTTATACTGCATTTGAACTTGGAGGTTCTGTTTTGCTTGTGTGGCTAATAGCTGCTGTTAGGTGCATGAGTTTATCCTCTTTAAAGAAGCCATCTAAGCTACTGGAAATCATCTTGTGGCAGTGAATTACATAAGCTAATTAAGCATTGTTTGAAAGAGCTGTTTTTGCCATTTCTGAATCTACATAAGCCAACTTCACAGGGTTGTTGTGAGGAAAAACCTAAGTGTAATGTAGGCTATATCATCATTCATTGCATCATAATTCTGATGTTAGAGATACAAGCCAACTTCACAGGGTTGTTGTGAGGAAAAAACACATGTGTGTCAGTCAGATGTATGTTGGGGGGGTGGCGGGGGGGCGCAATTTCAGTGCTTGCCCCGGGCGCCGTTTTCCCTAGTTACACCTCTGTGTGTTTGTTATTTTCCCTCTGTTCATTATTAATGCAGCACACTTGTCTAGTCCAAACTCCATTGCTATATTGCTACTGAATATACAGACAGTGTTTAGCAGTGATTCGATTTCTGACTGGGACTTTCCATACAACTTCAGATCGTCCATGTACAGCAGATGGTTGATTTACTGGATGTTTTAGATGTTTGGTATCCGAGGCCTGTTCCGTTTAGTATTTGTGAAAGTGGGGTCATGGTGATTACAAACAACAGAGGGTATAGTGAGTCCCCTTGGAAAATGCCTCTTCTAATGCTAACCTGTCCAAGTGTCTCGCCATTGATTGTTAACTGTACTCCACATGCTCATTGCTTTTTTAATAAATATCTGAATGTTTTTGCTGACACCAGTTGTTTCTAAACATTGTAGTATCCATGTGTGAGGCAATGAATTGAAGGCTTTCTTGTAGTCAATCCATGCAACACTTAGATTGGTTTTTCTTCTCTTGCAATTTTCTAAAATCATTTTGTCAATCAGCAGCTGGTCTTTTGTGCCTCTGGTGTTCGGGCAATTTCCTTTCTGTTCAACTGGAAGCTGTTTGTTAGTTAATAAGTGTTGCATCACTTCATCTGCTATTATTCCAGTTAATAATTTGAACATGGTTGGCAGACAGGTGATTGGTCTATAATTACTTGGAACTGCACCTTTTGCTGGGTCTTTCATGATGAGATGAGTTTTCCCAGTTGTTAGCCATTGTTCAATATCACCTCCTTGCAAAATGTGATTGAACTGTTTTGATAGTTGTTTATGAAGGCTTGTTAGGTGTTTAAGCCAAAAGCCATGCAGTTCATCGTCGCCTGGAGCAGTCCAATTTTTAATTTTCTTTGCTCTTTCACTTATTAATTCTGGTGTTATTATTAGATCTTGCATTTGTTGGTTACATTTTTTGACCTCTTTCATCCAGCCTGCTTTTTTATTATAATCTATTGGATTGTCCCATAGTTTTCCCCAGAATTGCACTGTTTCTTCTTTATTTGGTGTTTCTATGTTTCTTGCAGTTTCTCCTTCTATGCTTTGGTAGAAACGTCTATTATTATTATTATTATTATTATTATTATTATTATTATTGATTATCATCATTATCCTCTCTTGTTTCCACAGTCAAACAGGTGTTACTGACTGCTTTGTTTTATCCCAACATCAAGTCCTTACCAAGGACCTGGGATGCCAGAATTTTTTTATCAATATTGTTGTTATTGGTATCGCCACAAAATGTAGGCTGTTCCCAGTAAAGTTATTTTTTAGTTGGCTGATGGTGATTTCTGTGGCCCCTATGGTGTTGAGGTGCTCTTCAAGGTCTTTTGGAATTGCACCTAGGGTGCCAATTACTACTGGGATCATTTTAGTCTTCTCCTGCCACAGCCTTTCAATTTCGATTTGTAGATCTTTGTATTTGGTTATTTTTTCTGTTTCTTTTTCTTCTATTCTGCTGTCACCTGCATATTGCTATGTCAATTATTTTGCTTGTTTTTCTTTCTTCTCAACTATAGTTATATCTGGTGTATTGTGTGGCAGATGTTTTTCTGTTTGTAGTCGCAAGTCCCATAATATTTTTACATTTTCATTTTCTACAACTTCTTGAATTGTGTGGTCCCACCAATTTTTGGCTGCAGGTAGCTTGTATTTTTTGCAGATGTTCCAGTGTATTATTGCTGCTACCTTGTCATGCCTTTATTTGTAGTCAATCTGTGCGATCTTTTTACAACAGCTGATTAAATGGTCCACTGTTTCATGTGCTACAGAGGTGGCACTTGCTATTTGTTGCTGATTTTTCAACTTTTGCTCTTATTTCATTTGTTCTTAGTACCTGTTCTTATGCAGCCAGTATTAAACCCTCTGTTTCTTTCTTCAAGTTTTCTGTCTTGAGCCACTGCCAGGTCTTGGTGATGTTTGATTTTTCCAGTTATATTGTGCAAATATTGACCATGCAGTGGCTTGTTTTTCCATTTTTCTGTTCGGTTCTTTACTTGTTCATTATTATCATTTATTTACACAGTCAGACAGGTGTTATTGACTGGTTTGTTTTATCCAGACATCGAGTCCTTCCCAAAGACCTGGGATGGCTGAATTTTATTATCAGTGTTGTTGCTTTTATTATTATTATTATTCAATTTCTATACTGCCCTTCCAAAAATGGCTCAGGGCAGTTTACACAGAGAAAGAATAAATAAATAAGATGGCTCCCTGTCCCCAAAGGGCTCACAGTCTAAAAGGAAACATAAGATAGACACCCACAAAAGTCACTAGAGATACTGTGTTGGGGGTGGATAAGGCCAGTTACTCTCCCACTGATAAATAAAGATAATCTCCACATTAAAAGGTGCCTCTTTGTCAAGTTAGCAGGGACTAGTAGCCAATGATGGCCCTGTCTTCCATGAAATTATCCAAAACCCTCTTAAAGCCATCGAGGTTGTTGGCTGTCACCACATCTTGTGGCAGAGAATTCCACAAGTTGATTAGGCGTTGTGTGAAAAATTACTTCCATGTGCTTGCCCTAAATTTGCTGGCAATCAATTTCATGGGATGACCCCTGGTTCTAGTGTTATGTGAGTGGGAGAAGAATTTCTCTCTGTCCACTTTCTCCATACCATGATTTTATAGACCACTGTCATGTCTCCCCGCAGTCGTCTTTTTTCTAAACTAAAAAGCCCCAGGTGTTGTAGCTTTGCCTCATAAGGAAGGTGCTCTAGGCCCCTTATCATCATGGCTGCCCTCTTCTGTACCTTTCCCAGTTCTACAATGTCCTTTTTTAGAATTGTATGCAGTACTCCAGATGTGGCCGCACCATAGTTTTGTATAAGGGCATTATGATATTAGCATTTTTATTTCCAAAGCCCTTCCTTATAATTCCAATCATGGAATTGGCCTTCTTCACACTGCCACACATTTAGTTGACACTTTCAATGAGCTGTCCACCATGACCAAGATCTCTCTCTTGGTCAGTCACCGACAGTTCAGATTCCATCAACATATACTTGAAGTTGGGTTTTTTTGTTCCAATGTGCATCACTTTACGCTTGCCAACATTGAAGTTCATTTGACATTTTGTCGCCCAGGTCTCTGTCTCATTGGCAGGTTGGGTGAAGGGGAACATGGAACTAACCAGGACTTCCCTTTGTGTGGAAAGGCACAGTGCAGATCTCAAAAGGTTGCCTATATATCCAGGTGATCTTGATGACCCCAGTTATCTGGATCCACTTCAGTTTGGTTTCCAGTCTAGCTTTGGGACTGAAACTGTGTTGGTATATGATCTATGCCAGGAGCAGGATTATTGGAAGGGCGTTTCTGTTGATTGTGCTAGACCTCAAAGCCATTTTTGACAGTATCAGACAGGCAGGAATCCTTCCAGAATGGGTTTGGACTGGGAAGCAAATGTGGGCTGGTTCCAATCTTGCCTTTGGGGGTTAGTTTCAAAGGGTGATGCTAGGGGGTGACTATTTGGCCCTTTGACCATTAGCCTATAGAGCCCCACAGGATTCTACCCTGTCCCCCATTCAAGGGTGCAGATCCCCCTAAGCATTACACTGAACTCCTCCCACCAAACCTAACAACCCATATATCCCCCCCCCAAAGTATCTTTCTCCTCCCTCCAAAAAAATTAAGGAGTTGCTCCATGACCTTTACTTCCATCTGTACCCTTGCCCCCATTCTGTTCAACATAAAAAAGCAGGGAGAGACTGTCAGGGGATGTGGAGTTTGGTGCCACCAAAATTTGGATGGCTTCCCACACTATCTCTCTTTCATCTGGCACATGATGAATTTTTATAGATGGACTTGTGTGGGGAGGGTATTTGAGAAGAGAAAAGATCTTTTCTCTAGTCACCGCCAACCAAACCAGAATCAGTGACAAGCTAGAGAACAGGGCCTGTGAGGACCTCAGGCTCTCTCTAGGTTCATATGGACACAGGTGGTCTGAATTCATTGCCTACTTTGAAATAAGTACATTTTGCTATGAGTCATCTATTTTCCTTTGAGATGCAAGGCACTGTCTTTCTTTTTGACATATATCATGTGTCCAGTTTAGTTTCATGCTCGAAGGGGCCATTTGCGCAGTGGACAATGGGATGGACTGTAGAACCCTTTCAACTTCATTTCTTTTCTTTATTTCTATTCTTCCTATGATGAATTAAAGAGAAGCCTGAGCCAACTTCATAGTCAGATATGTTTTGAAATAAAGGAAGCACTCTGACTGAGATGATCATACAACTGTTGAAACTGGCCTGGAAGAACTGGTTTAGTTCAACCATGAAATTGTTGCATAGCCGTGGGGAAATCCCGTCTCTTAGCCTCATTCCAGCTCTGGGAAAATGGTAATGTGAATGATTTGCCTCACTGATTGACTGGGAATATTAATGAGATTAGAGTTACAAATAACTATGTTGCTTAAAATGCAGTTGAGCATATACCTAACATACATTTTTAAGTTGAAAAAGACAAGTAGGGGAAAAGGAGACATGATAGAGGCTTATAGAATTACAAGTGTGGGAACTAGAAACAACATGTTGCATCTCCCCAACCCTGATGACCACTTCCAAGATACTATCAATGGTTAGAGGCTCAACCAGGCCAGTTCTGCCCTCTTGCCTCCCCTCCTCCCACTGTTCTGCTAGGATTTTTTTCCCAATTGACACATTGGAAACATCAGGGGTATATTTAGGGTAGGGCAGGCAGGGCACGTGCCCTGGGCACCACTTGAAGGGGGGGCGCCATTTCTTAAAATTAATTTTTTTTAAAAAAAAAATGGCCACCAAAAACAAAATGGCCACCGCGCATGCACCCTGCCAGGCTTCACAGAGGCCATTTGAGCATGTATGGTGGCCATTTTGTTTTCAGTGGCCATTTAAAAGAAATATTTTTTTAAATGGCCACTGCACATGCTCAAATGGTCCCTGCGAGGCCCTAGATGGCAGCGGGGAGGGGGTACCTTTGCAGACCCCCCCATGACCTTTAGGAAACCCCCCAAAGGTGATCCCCCAAAGGAAACCCCCCAAAGGTGTAGCCCCCAAAGGGGCTACAGGTAATTTTTTTAAAAAAATAATAATATGTCACTGTACACATATTCAGATTGGCACTATGTACAGAGAATGAGGGCTTGTGAATACTGAGCTGAAACTTATGAGCTAGGATTGTATTCATTTGCTCTTACTTTGCTTCTTGTGATAAGTGAGTTAAATGTGAGGTCTTAATAATATGGCTATTAATGGTGAGCTTGTCTTTGAATCAGTGTGAAATCCTTAGTATTAAGGCCAACTGGGAGTTTCTTGCTCTCTTTCTCTCATTTTAATTGTCTTTCTGAAATACTAGAATATATTCCAAGCAGTGACAGAGTTTACTCTGCGTATCCTTTAATTATTTTCAGAGTATCTGGGGAAAGTCAAATTCTCCATTTATTCTTAAAACTTATGTACTAGTGATGCTACAATGCATAGTAGAGAATTAGACAGGCAATTCTGTTCAGTTTTCCAAGTACACCTCCACATAGTATTTGGGTATTTCATGCTCCCCAGCATACTGAAATTTGTAGTTTTCCAGCATTTTTTGGTCTGGCTATGTCCACTGCTAAATAGTTTTTGAAATATTAAAAGATTAACAAGCTTGACTTGTATTTTTCAGCTGATATTACGCTAAAGTTATCTGAAAGATGGGTGTCAGATGTTTGGACAGGGGGCGCAATTTCAGTGCTTGCCCTAGGCGCTATTTCCCCTAGATATGCCTCTGTCGCCCACTCCCTATGTTTGGAGAGATCCTTATGGAGCTCCTCACAATCTTTGGATTTCACTACCAGAAAGAGTTTAGTATCATCTGCAAATTTGGCCACCTCACTGCTTACCCCTGCTTCTAGATCATTTATGAATAAATTAAAAAGCACCGGTCCCAGTACAGATCCCTGGGGGACCTGACTTCTTACTTCCCTCCATTGTGAAAACTCTCCATTTATACCTACCCTCTGTTTCCTGTCCTTCAACCAATTAGCAATCCACACATATACTTATCCCCTTATCCCATGACTGCTAAATTTCCTCAGGAGTCTTTGAGGAGGAACTTTGTCGAAAGCTTTTTGGAAGTCCAGGTATACTATGTCAACTGGAGCACCTTGATCCACACACTTGTTGACACTCTCAAAGAATTCCAAAAGGTTCGTGAGGCAAGATTTACCTTTGCAGAAGCCATGCTGGTTCTCTCCCAGTAAGGCCTGTTCTCCTATGTGCTTTTTATCCTTGAGGGTGCTTTCCATCAATTTGCCTGGAACAGACATTAAACTAACCGACCTGTAGTTTCCCGGACTGCCCCAGGATCCCTTTTTGATAATCAATGTTACATATACTACTTTCCAGTCCTCCGGTACAGAGCCTGATTGCAGGGATAAGTTATATATTTTGGCAAGGAAGTTGGCAATTTCACATTTGAGTTCTTTGAGGACTCTTGGATGGATGCCATCCAGCCCTGGTGATTTGCTAGTTTTCAGTTTTTCCAGACAGTTTAGAACATCATCTCTTGTCACTGCTATCTGACTCAGTTCTTTAGCCTCCATCCACGAAAAGCCTCGTCCAGGATCAGGTATATGCTCAGTATCCTCTGCCATGAAGACGGACGCAAAGAACTCATTTAGCTTCTCTGCAACCTCAATTTCCTCCTCAATAATGACCTTTCACTCCCTCATTGTCTAATGGTCCAACCATCTCCCTGGCAGGTTTCCTGCATCTGATGTATTTAAAGAAGTTTTTGTTTTTCCCCTTGATGCTTTTAGCTTGATTTTCCTCAAACTCTCTTTTCGCCTCCTTTTTTGTCACCTTGCATTTCTTTTGCCAGAGTTTGTGTTCCTTTCTGTTCTCTTCATTTGGACAGGCCTTCCAGTTTTGGAAGGAAGTCCTCTTCTCCTTTATGGCTTCCTTGACTTTACCTGTTAGCCATGCTGGCATCCTCCTGGACTTAATGGTACCTTTCCTCCTTTGGGGTATACAATCTATCTGGGCTTCTAGTATTGTGGTTTTGAGTAAACCCCATGCATTCTGGAGCGAAGTGACTCTCCTGGTTTTCCCTTTCAGTTTTCTTTTCACCATACTCCTCATTTTGGAGAAGTTTCCTCTTCTGAAATTCAAAATGTCTGTGTTAGACTTCCTTGGTCATTCTCTCCCCGCCTGTATGTTGAATTTGATCACACTATGCTCACTGTTCCTTAAAGGGTCGATGATACTGACATCACACACCAGGTCCTGAGTGCCACTCAGGATTAAGTCCAAGGTTGCCTTCCAACTGGTCGATTCTAAGTCCAACTGTTCTAGGGCACAGTTATTCAGCATATCTAGAAATCTGAATTCTTTGTCATTACCTGAGTGTGAATTTACCCAGTCTATGTGTGGGTAATTGAAGTCACCCACTATCACTGCCCTGCCTCTCCCTGACGCCTCCCTGATTTCCTGCTGCAACTCCCAGTCACTGTCAGCGTTTTGATCTGGAGGGCGATAGCACGTCCCCAGTAGTACTTTTCTGTTCAGGCCTTGTATTGTCACCCACAGAGTTTTTGTGGAAGACTCCAGTCCACCTAGGTTTTCTAGCTTGTTATAGTCTATCCCTTCTTTAAGATACAGTGCAACTCCACCTCCAAGGCGCCCCTCCCTGTCCTGTTCCTCCCTGTCCTGTCCCTGTCCTGTCCTAGTGATGTGCGGAACTGGTTTGGTTCAAACCAGTTCTGCATCAAACCAAGCTGGTTTGGCATCAAACTGAGACGGTTCGACCGTGAACCAGTCTGGCTTCGGTTCAGGCCGTATGGTTCATGTTCAGACTGGACCCGACCAGACCCAGTTCGAACCACACTAGTTCAAACTGCTTTGACCCATTTGGGGGCGCCCTGTTCTAAAGGGGAATCTAGTGAGGATTCCTCTTTAAAATTAAGGAGGAATCCTGCTTTCTAAAAAGCTTCTAAGGGTCACCAGGGTGGCAGCAGGAAGGCAGATCACTGTTGGTTGTGGCGCTGGTGCCAGTAGCTCCTCCAAGTCCCAGCTCTTCTCTCCCACCTGAACATTGTGGCCCACACAGTGGTGGGCCGTTCTGCCACTGCGCATGCGTGTAGGCCATTTGTGAGACCTCAGTGCACACATATGGCCTCACAAATTTGTAAGACCTCTGTGCATGTGCATGGCCTCTCACAAACAGCCCCCTGCTATACAGACCATGCTGTTTATGGTGGGGGAGAAGCACCAGGGCTAGGAGAGCCACCACCACCACAACCCTTCTAGGTGCCTTCCTGCCACCGCTCCCCCCGACACCCTTAGCTTTTAAAAAAGCAGAATTCCATCTTGACTTTAAAGGGGAATCCTCACTGGATTCCCCTTTATATTAGGGACCCGCAACCCGGATCAAACCAGTTTGAGACAGCTCAGTGGGTCAAACAGAACTGGGGGTTAGTTCGACCTGAACCAGAACACAGACTAGTGGTCCAGTTCAAACTCAGTTTGAATTTGAGTTTGAACCAAACCATCAATGTCCCATGCAAATCCCTACTGGGAGCTGTAGTTCAGCAATATCTGGTGGTCCCCATATTAAGAACCACTGCAGTAGATTATGCAAATTCCAGCAGGGTTACTAGAAGCCCCCTGCCATTGAAATTTGTAAAAAACCAACCCCCGCAGAAGAAGAAGAAAGACCTTCATATAGTTTTTCCAAGCTAGTCTGAAACTCAGACCAGTATGCAAAGGAGAATAAAACCAAAAGCCTTCCATGCAAAGGAAACCATGTTGAACAGGTGCAGCTTCCAGTTGTAACAAATATCATGCTTAGCTTTGTGGGAGCTACTGATTAGGACAGCTGTTAGAAAAAAGAAACTTTTTTCTGATCCCAGCTGCCCACACCTACTGGAAGTGGTGTTACTGATATTAAAGGGTTACTGATACACACATTTTTATGTAATATGGCCTTGAATGATAATCCAGTACAGCTAGAAAACAAGTAGTACACCCTGTACTGCCTTTCTGTTTCTTTGCATTTATATACAGAACTTTCTGAACAAAACCACAGTATTTGCCAGGACTGTTAGTGGAAAAGGTAATCCTATCATCTTCCTACAGCACTCCATTTGAGTGGCCTCCTAGTAAACTTCCCTGTGGATGAAAATGCCCGGTCTTTTAAACTGTCTAACTTGGATTAGAACAGAATGGAAGAGCCTTGCTGGATCAGATGCAAGGCCTACCTAATGAAGCATCTGGTTTCCCAGAATAGCCCACCAGATGCACACAAGCTTTTCATGGCAAACAGGAAGGGCTCGAGTGCAAAGACAGACTTGGAGATAAGCTTCCAGTTTGAGTTGGAAAGATCACACACTCACAAGTCACACCTCCTGGCTAGATCGTAGATGGCTGCCTCTTGCTCCAGCAGGTACTGGAGCAAGGGATGGGTGGAGTTCCACTAGTTCTCGACATCCCCAGGGATGAAGTGTCAAGGAGGCCAAGCTCTCGCTGCTCCTCATAGAGTAATCTTGTGGCACTTCTCCAAAAGTGCAGCCATGGCGGCAGCAGGATCTGTAAGCTGGATGCCATGCTTCCTGGATGCCTTGGCCTCCTTGAGGCCATCCAACACCACCAGGTGCAGAGTGTGGGCCATACAGCATATGGACACTAGGGATGTGCAAACTGATTTGGGTACAAATCGATTTGTACCTGAATCTAGCTGATTCGGGTAATTTGGAGACAAAACAAAACACCCCTGTAGTCCATTGGCTAGATTAGAGTACAAATCAAATTGTGCCTGATTCGATTCAAATCAATTTGGGATTCAAATCACTGTTGTTAATTCCCCCAGATTCCCTTCTTTCTTTCTTTCTTTCTTTCTTTCTTTCTTTCTTTCTTTCTTTCTTTCTTTCTTTCTTTCTTTCGAGCTAAGCTCTACCCCTTGTAGAAGTGGAGTTATGGAGCAAAATGTGTGGTCACTAGTTTTCAAGTGTTTGGATTCTTTGGTGTATAATAACTTTCCCTCAATGAATCCCTATGAGGATTCATTACACACCTTCATTTCCTCTATTCGTTTTGACTGTCTTTTCGACAGTGTCAACTGCGATGTGCCAACTACACCCCACTCCCACCCGCAAGGCAGTGTGGTACTACTCAGTTTATGTTCTGGGATTTTTTTCAAGTTTTTAGGCTCTTTGGTGTCTAATAACCTTCTTTCATAATGAATCCCTATGAGGATTCATTACACACCAAAGAGTCTAAACACCTCAAAAATTCCAAAAATATAAACTGATTACCCAGTGGCTTGTGGGTTGCAGGGTCGTTGGAATATGGAATGCCACTAATTCCCCACCCCCACCTGCAAAGCAGTGGGGTAAAAATGAACAGAAGACATAAAGGTGTGTAATGAGGACACCAAAGACTCTAAACACTTCAAAAATACCTAAAAAATAAACTGAGTACCCCAGTGTGTGTGTGTGTTGTGGGAGGGGGGAGGTGTAGTTGGCACATGGCAGTTTATACAGAGCCCTGTGGTTTTCTTTGGTAGAATACAGGAGGGGTTTACCACTGCCTCCTCCCATGCAGTATGAGATGATGCCTCTCCGCATCTTCTTATATTGCTGCTGCCCGATATAGTATCAGCGGGGATTCAACCTTCTGCTTGTTAGTCAAAGATTTCCCTGCTGCACCACTTAAGGTGGTCAGGTATACAGATTATAACTATATATTTCTTTGATAGCCCATCTCTCTCCCCCTCCCCTCTAAGCTAAGCTCCTCTCACACTTGCATTCCTTGAAATTCAGTTCTCTGCTTTTGTTTGACCAACATCTTGTAGTTTGGTGCTTCTGTCCAGTTCCCCAAGTGGTTGCTAACTCCCTCATTCTCTTATGTACTTCTCTTCTTTACTCAGTGTTATATTTTGTTTTTGAAGAAACCTGGTCCTTAACTCTGACCTGCCGTTAAGCATGCCAGCCATACCAAAGCTTATTACTGCTGTATGCATGTTTGCACACTGTTCGAGCTAAATCCCCACAGAGATCCCAATGGATAGACTCAAAGGGTGTGGTAGAAACCACATGCTTGAAATAAACGTGGTACTGCAGTCACACCCACTGTATAAGAGTTGACTGAGGTGACTCTTTATGAGTTGACTCACACAACATTGAAATGTAAAGTCGAAGTCACAGTGTGCAAGTTTCAGCTTGCAAATTACTTGCAAGCTTGCAAATGACTTCACCATAAATAACACTTTTGAAATGACAAACTAAATTTGAAGATGACCGCTTCAGTATTTTTGGCTGTGAGTGACAAATGGGTGGGAGAGTTCCTGTCACGGATAAATGCAACTCTGGACTGATCTGACCTTCCTCTTGACATGAGCCTTTTTTGTACCAGAATTGTCTGGAAGCTAAACAGAATAATCTTTGAGCCTATATTTATTTATTTATTGAATCTCTATGCTGCCTAATATAGAAATCTCTAGGCAGTGTACAGATTAAAACATAAAT
This sequence comes from Hemicordylus capensis, assembly GCF_027244095.1. Taxonomy (NCBI): domain Eukaryota; kingdom Metazoa; phylum Chordata; class Lepidosauria; order Squamata; family Cordylidae; genus Hemicordylus; species Hemicordylus capensis. The sequence continues at coordinate 259,063,258 of NC_069658.1, read as the reverse complement.
ATGAAACATTTAAAATTCACAAAAACAGATAAAAACACAATAGATAAAAACAGACATTAAAATTTAAAATTTTAATTTTAATATATGCCATTGACAACAGCAGCAGCAACAAAACAACAACAAATATTTATATACTGCTTTTCAACAAACGTTTCCAAAGCGGTTTACATAGAGAAATAATAAATAAATAAGATGGACAAGAGACCAGTCTGATCTTAATGAGGAGAAAGAATGCAAATGACCAAAACAATATTGCTGACTCCCCTCAGAGGAACATCTCAAGGACTAATACCCTAAATCAGGGATTCTCAGCGTGTGGGTCCCCAGATGTAACTGGACTTCAACTCCCATAATTCCTAACCAAAGGCCACTGGGGCTGGGGATTATGGGAATTGAAGTCCAATAACATCTGGGGACCCACACGTTGAGAAACCCTGCCCTAAATGGATTGTTCTGAAATTGGGAGGGGCAGGTAGAGCTAAAGCCCTCCATTTAGGTGCAGTGCTCCAGAGCAGGGATTCTCAACCTTGGGTCCCCAGATGTTATTGGACTTCAACTCCCATAATCCCCAGCCCCAGTGGCCTTTGGTTGGGGATTATGGGAGTTGAAGTCCAATAACATCTGGGGACCCAGCATTGAGAATCCCTGCTCCAGAGCACAGGGAGAAGAAACTTTAATCATGAGCTGGTTGGGGGGAAATATCAGCCAGCTGGCTGAAGAAATTGACTTTTAAAAGATGCAAGTAGCAAGAGTGAATTAATCATCACCTGTTTCAAGATGGAGCCAGTTTCTCACAAGACTAGGAATGACAGCTTTGAATTGTGCTTTTCCCCTTTATGAATGATTTTAAAGATTCTTGGAAGAACGAAAGCAGAACTTTTTGTATGTAAGCTAGTGTTAGCCTTTTGGGCCCAAAATATTCATTCAAGTATCTTTTTCAAATCAAGAGAGAAGGAGAAAGAGGTTTTTCAAACATTGATTGTTTAGTGGTTATTATTGATTATTCTCAGTGAAGATTTATTTTTAACTTACGCATTTATTGAGATGCAAGCCATTTGTGATGGCAAGTTCTCTCTTTGATGCAAGCCTTTTTAATGTAAACAATTTCTTCTTTTTAAGAAGAGCTTTTATATCAACCCCTGTATTATAATGTTAATAGTAGATTGTGTTAGACAATAAAAGCTATGTAGACAAGAGGAATAGAGCCCATGACTATAACATGTACAAACCATCCCATGGCAATGTCCAGAGGGTGTTTGCTTCATATTAGGGGGGGTCCAACTGGAATAGGGTTGCCATGCCCCCCAGAATTCCAGGTATCACCCAGATTTTAAGCATCTCGTCTGGCTTGCTTAGCTCACCTGGATTCACCTGGATTTCAGCTTTCAGTTTTTTTAAAATGCTAAGCTTTTCCCTTGTAGAAGCAAAGTTATGGAGCAAAAGATGAAGTGACTATTCTGCTCAACCGCTGGACTTGGATTAAGAGAGGAAGAGCACAGGAGGCTAGCTGGGAGGGTTTCACTTTCACAAGTCCCCTGAGGAATGCTGCCTTGTTTGTTATCAGCAGGGGATCTCTATTGGGCAGTTGAGAGAGGATAGCTTGCTTTTGATGAGAATCACTACCTGACTACCAGGCTGTGTATTGTAATGTTTAAGGACTTTCTTGGCTTTACATTCTGCCTACTTAGAAGAAAGCACTGTTAGTTTCAATTAGATCTTCTTTCAAATAATGAGTGAATAGGTGAATCTAGGGTGGGTCAGCCAGGGCACTTGCCCTAGGCACCACTTGGGGGCGCCAGTGCCATGCTGCTCCCCACCCCCTCCCCAATTCACGAATTTATTTATTTTATTTTATTTTTTAAATTAACCTATAGCCCCTTCAGGGGGGCTTCCTAAAGGCTGTGGTGGGGTCTTCAAAGGTTCCCCCTCCACCCGCCGGCCTCTTAGATCCCGCTGCAGCCCATCCCGGTCTGATTTTCAGGCCTGTTCAGGCCTACAAAGATCAGTGCAGTGGCCATATTGGAGGTCTCTGCATGTGCTCAAAAGGCGTCTGTGAGGCTTGGCAAGGCCTAGGACCTCACAGGGACCATTTGAGCATGTCTGGCGGCCATTTTTTACATTTAAAAAATGGCCACCACACATGCTCACATCGCCTCTGCGAGGCCCTAGTCTAGTTTTTTCCCTGATCTAGGGAGTTGAAAGAATGCAAAGATGTTGGCAGGGAACCAAGCATTTAAAAAACAGATATAAATGGCACAAAAGTGGACAAAACATCCCTTAAAAAGACAATGTTGGTTTAATACCTTGTAACCTGGCAAAACTGAAGTGTGGGGAGGAGAGGCAAGGAATAAAATGGAAATATTCACTCACATGCTGCTTAATTCTCTATACAGAGTTCTATCTTTATCTGCATATTTGTCAAGCAATCTGATTATAAGGTTTGTGGGATTTCAAACTTGGAAAGTGCCTGCCTTTAACTTGTGTGGTGCTTTAAAAAAAATAAAAATCTGCTGTAAGAATTCACACCCAGAAATGTTATATTTGCAATGTATTGCCATCCCTGTGTTGTGCAGTCTTACCATACTGAGAAATGGCTTGTCTTTTGAAATAAGTCATTAACATGCTGCAAATTATTCCCTTCAATTTAGCTGAGTTGTACTCACATTTTTATTGCCTGTGCATCCCAAGTAGATTTGCTCAAGTTTCCTTGCCTTCTAAAAAAGTTATATTTTAGAATGTCTTCTTTAAAAAGTCAATGCAACTCCCTTTTTACTTTGAACACTTTGAATTGTTTTTAAAAGACACATTGAACAGTCATGCTGTGATTCTGATTGACTAGTGCATTTGATAAACTAGACATAAAGTTTACTGTCCAATCTGCCTGTTGCCTGCCTGCATATTGAACAATTTGTCTCTTTAATTTATTTCATTGGTGCACCTTCCCCCTTTCTCAGCCTGTAGCTACTTTGCAGGGAAGCCAGCTTGTTCTACCTGGTAATACTTTTCCCCTCTGCATGCCAGGCAGATCTTGAAGGGATGGGGCAGGGGCAACCTTTTACCAAACCTTTGCAGTGTGGCAGAGACGGAAAATTGGTGACTGTAGTGCAGGGTAGATTATTGTTATATTCTTTTTCTCTCTCACGTACACACCATTTTTCTGATTTGAATATCACACTGTTTTGCTGTTCTGTGGCTAGTTGCAACTTCCACCTTCTTCCTGATCAGGCTGCTGGATCCAAGCTTATTGTAAGCTGCTGGATAATTTCAGATTGTTTGGAGCCCCTAGGAGTTCCCATTGTATCCATCTCCCTTTAAGCCAAAAGCTGTTTGGACAGAAAAAACTCATCCCTGAATTTCTTAGAGGCAGCAACCTGTAGTGAGGTGTGCTGAGGTGGCAGAGCATTTGCTAAAGAGACCTTTCATTGCTTAGCTCTATGGAGGCATGCCCAGCACATGTATATGCTGCGTTTCCTTGGGAAGGTGACTGGCACATATGTGCCACATGTGTGGCTGTATGTGTATATGCGTGTGTGTGTTGCTTACAACCTGTTTCTCCTGAAAGTGTCTGGAGTTGTATTTTTGAGCTGATATTATGGTAAAGTTATCTGAAAGATGGGTGTCAGATGTTTGGACAGGGGGGCAATTTCAGTGCTTGCCCTAATAATAATAATAATTCAATTTCTATACCGCCCTTCCAAAAATGGCTCAGGGCGGTTTACATAGATAAATAATAAATAAATAAGATGGATCCCTGTCCCCAAAGGGCTCACAATCTAAAAGAAACATAAGATAGACACCAACAACAGTCACTGGAAGTACTGTGCTGGCGGTCGATAGAGCCAGTTACTCTCCCCCTTCTAAATAAATAGAATCACCATGGTAAAAGGTGCCTCTTTGCCAAGTTAGCAGGGGGTACCCTAGGCACTATTTTCCCTAGATACACTTATAAATGGGTGTACAGAATTTCAGCTTTAATTTAAAAGCAGTGCATCTTTTTGTTCTATTGCTGCTGTTAATATGTCAAGGATAATAGTCAGGCAAAGATATCTTCCCCAACTATTGTTGGTAGATATCCAGAGCAAATACAAGTCAACTGGAAAGTGCAGCTGCTAATTTGCATGTGCAAATTATTTGCAAGCCAATTTACATAATATGCATAATGGGTACCTGGATTTGGAGAGCCAGAACATGGCAACTCTAGACTGGAATAACATGTTCCTGGCAGGCAAAGCCCCCACTATATGAAAAAGTCTTATCTCAATACTCCAACAGCAGCTGAATTGCCTCAAGACATATGTTTTGTTTTATCTCAGATATTATAAGGTTAGATTTAGTCTTGCTGCAATCCACAAAATAATAATAACTAGCTGGGCCAGGTGCAGAGCATCTGCGCCTCCAGCCAGCCCACCCACCACTGCTGCCTTCCCCCGTCCCCCTGCCGGCCTGTCTGACTTTCTGGCCGGCCGGCCGGTTTCTCCCCCTACCCCACTTTCTGACCAGCGGGTGGGCTGGCTTCTTCTCCCCCCCCGTCTTTGCCCCTCCCCCAGCACTTTCTGGCTGGAGGGCTGACCAGTCCACTACCTCCTCCCGCCCACCCACCAACTCCTGGCAGCAGCCTCCTGCTCCTGGCGGCCAGCATCACTATTTTCTCCCCATCGCTATGCTATCTGGCAGCTGCTCCCGAACTCTCACAAAAGCTGCCACTCATGGGATCAGTGATGGATATGCCTAGGAGAATTAAATATATAGATAATAACAACTAGTTGAACCCTCCCAAAGCATCTGCATGCTAGTACTTGTTTGCTCCCCTTGCCCCCAACATAATCCCCTTACCCCAGAGACGTCCCCACCTGAGCCATGCATACACTGCCACATCCCCTCCGTTGTCATTGCTTCTCACTCAGTCTCTACCACACTCACACACCCTCAGTGCCTCCCATGACATTGCTTCCCCCACCACCACCCTCACCTGAGCCATGCTCCTGCTCCTCCTTTTCCTCCGCCCCATTGTTTCCATCCCCTTCACCCCTCGGTCATGGCTGTGGCATTGCTGGCGTCGATTGGCCAAGCCGCAGCCCCCTAAACCCAGAGACCTCCCAGCCCCACCCTCACCTGAGCCTCACTCCTCCTGCTCCCCCCTCCCCACAGCAGCAGCAGTGGCATTGATTGACCTGACCCTTTCTCACTGCCACCACCACTGCCATAGCTCCTTGCTCCCCTCAGGCCTCTAACAGGCCCAGGCTCATCTCGTCCTTCGCCTGCCTGCCTGCCTCTGCCAATGGGCTCGGTAGCTTCGAGTAGGAGGAGCAGCGGCAGTGGTGGACTGGGCCCTTCCTCACTTCTGCCACTCCTGCCATGGCCGCTCGCACCCCTCAGGCTGCTGACAGGCCCAGGCCCATCCCACCCCTCGCATCATTTGGAAACCTTCGAGGAGACAGATCATTATCAATAAATTAGTGAATTGTGGGTATCCTGTAGAATGGACAGATGATGAGAAACAACAGATGGATTCTCCCTGAAAATTATTCATCGTCCAACAGAAAACAAAAGCAAAGACACCACTGATGATACTCATCGAAGATTAATTGAACTCAGTGGACACTTGAGAAAGATTTATTGAAACAACATATAATACCAGGAAGCTGTTGTGGTCTTATAGTTTTCAATCTTATTGTTTTGTTGTTTGTGTATATATCCAGATCACTATACATTCATTATCGATCTACTTTCAATATAATTTATATTCACATATTTAATGGTTTTGGGGTTTTTTTGTTTTTGTTTTTGGATACATTATTAGGATCTGTTGTTTTGGTTTTATGTTCTATATCTCAGATCTTTTACATTGTTGTTTTGCTGTTTCGGAGGGTAGCCATGGCACAGAATTCCCACTACCAGAGAAGCCCACTGGTAAGGCCTCCAATGTCACTGCCGATTGGTTGAGCTCTGCATGGGCGTGGCTTGCCACATACCATCTAAGGCCTGCCATGTACCACCTAAGTGTTTTATATTTGTAAAACTCTGTGTATTCATATAGATGAATATTTATATACCACTTTTAAACAAATAAAAAAGTTCATCAATTTGCTTACATAGAAAAAGCAATTAGAATAACATGATTCCCTGATCCAAGAGAGCTCATAGTCTAAAAAGGAGGAAACACTCGTCTTACTGTGAAACATTGGCCTTACACTCTTTTTAACAGTGTATATGGATGGAGGTCATGCTTAAGAATGGGTTGTGGACCCGACATTAGGGATAGGGATGTGCAAACTGGCTTGGGGTTTCGGGGGTTCGGTTCAGTTTGGGGGTTCGGTCTCGAACCTGACCGGACCAGTTTGGTCCGGCCCCCATTGAACACCCCCCCCCCCCGTTCAGTTCGATCCAGGGGGAGTTCGTGGGGTTTTTTTTATTTAAAGAAAAATATAATTACCTCTAGCCCCTTTGGGGGGCTTCCTAAAGGCCATGGGGGTGTCCATGAAGGTTCCCCCTCCCCGCCACCAGCCTCTTAAATCACCGCTGCGGCCCGTAATATGATCTTTTTTGTCCCGTTCGGGCCTCTGTAATTGTGCATGGTGGCCATTTTGCCTGCCGTCACGCATGTGCAAATAGCCTCTGTGAGGCCTGGCATGGCCCAGGGCTTTGCAGAGATCATTTGCACATGTGCAGCAGCAGGCAAAATGACCAACACACGCAATTACAGAGGCCCGAACAGGACAAAAAAGATCATATTACGGGCCGCAGCGGTGATTTAAGAGGCTGGTGGCAGGGAGGGGGAACCTTCGCAGGACACACACACACACGGCCTTTAGGAAGCCCAGGTAATTAAGATTTTTTTTAAAAAAAATAAAAATATCCACGAACCCCAATCAAACCGGGGGGGTTCGATGGAGGCCAGACCGAACTGGTCCAGTCAGGTTTGAGTCTGGTCCGGACTCAAACCGAACCAGGCCAGCCAGTTCCATGCACACCCCTAATTAGGGATGTGCAGAACATTTCATGCTCCAAACGTTCTGACTCAAAATGGGACATTGAGTGTTTCGAGACTGAAACAGATTGCCCTTCAAATGAAGGGCCTGTGTCGAGCTCAAAACGGAACAACATGTTCTGAGTTGGAATTTTTGGGATTTTCCAGGTGCCATTTTGGAGGCCTGTTTTCCCCTTACTGACTGGTTTTGGCACTGGCTTCTGATTGGCTTGCAATCTCCCTGATTCTTTATTGGCTTGTGAGTGAGCAGTGATAGAAGCAGCACTGGCAGGGAAAGGGATTGGTATGCTAAGGCAATATTGTTGGATCAAACCAGTTCAGTTCAAGGAAGTGAGCACCGAACTGGTTCGTGCATATCCCTACTGTGAATTAAATGATTTAGATGCTTCGGATCAAGTACTGCCTTCCAAGAACCATCCTTCTTTGGTGCCAGAAATAAAATAGAATAGATGCCTTGACATATTTTGGTCAATTGGTTCTTCTGGAATCTGCCATATGGGAGATTCTGGATAACTCACAAATCTTCAGCAATGGCAGATTCAGGATGACTGGCATTAGTCATCTTGAGATGTTTCTCTAGATTCTTTGAAATTGGAGATATGATGAAGAGGTTGGGGGAAAAGAAGTCCAAGTTGAGGGAGCAATCTTGAGAAATGGTGTCCAATACCCAGCAGTCTTGTGTGGAATTGGCCCAGGTGGGGAGTGAAGCTCTGAAGTCTGCCCCCCGCCAATGCAGGGATAGTCATTGCTTCTGAGAGGGTGGGATGAAAGAAGAGAATTGCCATCTTTCTGAGGTTTCGCTGGGACTATTTCTAAAAGACCACTGGGTGCACCATGCTGGACTGGTTTCGAGGGGCAATAGTATTGATATTGTGGATAAGATCTGGAGGAATGAAAGCACTGTTGCCGAGATTTGAGTTTGGCTTCTTTGAAGGGAGTAGAGGTGAGGTTAAGCTTGAACTTAGAATCCACATTCCAATGTTTAAACCATAAGGATCTACAAACAGCTACATTAAAGCCATTGGCCTGGAGGCATACTGAATGCAATCAAGCCTGGAATCAGCCATGAAGGCTGCTGCTTTGGCCAGTTCATTTAAAACCTGTCATAATTTGGGATGACCAGGAGGAATATCCTTAAGGAGTTCTTTGGGCCAGAGAATGGATGCCCTGTCACTGGTTTTGTCTTCCAGAGCCTTTAACTGTTAATCCCCATCCTTATTCATGACTGCACCAGAGATCAACTGAGCCATTATTAGAGCATCAATGAAGGGAACAGAAAATTGTTCCATTATATCTACAGGAAAGTTGTAAAGAGGGTGCCCATAGCCCTGGAGGATATTAGAGCATTCCACTCTGCCATCATGACATTTTGGAAGAGAGGGCAAAATTGAATAATGGAGGAGAGAAGAGAGGCAGAAGGAAATACTTACTCCATCTAAGGAAGCAGGTGGAAATAGGTGGCTGGAAGTCCCTGCAAGCTATCCGGGAGTACTACAAACACACACAATTTGGGTTTTTCAGTGCCTGTTCGAGTTTTGCCCGATTTATTTCTGGAGGGTTTGTTTTTTTTAAAACCACTTTTTATGTCAGGGCGGTGTTTTGTTGTTTTTGTTATTGTTGTGTTTGTGTGTGGGGTTTTTGTTTTGTTTTGTTTTTTGTTTTGGCAACTTCGAACTTGCAGTAAACCCGTGGAAAAACCTGCAGTCTGGGAGAGCTCCACGCAAGATCATGGCAAAGGAGTTACGGCGGCTTCATAATAAACATGAACAACAGGATCCCTGCCCCCATAAAAAAAGCCTTCATTCCCTTGAAAGGGTCTCTAAAGGTGGCTTTAGTAAACATCTGATGGTTAGGACTAATCCATTAAAATGGGGCTTTTCTTTAAAATCCCATGGTTTTGATGTTCAGTTTAATGGTGCATGTGTGAGAGCAGGGGTGTAGCTATAATTGGCCCAGGAGAAGGAGATGAAGGCGGTGACGGGCGGTGGGGTGGGGGGCATTTTAAAATCTTGTCTCTGGGCCCCAGCCAACCTTGTTACGCCCCTGCCTTTGGGGACAGGGAGCCATCTTATTTATGTATTATTTCTCTATGTAAACCACCCTGAGCCATTTTTGGAAGGGCGGTATAGAAATTGAATTAATAATAACAGCAACAACAACCCACCACCCAGCAATAATGAACGACCCACCACTCCCTCCACACTCCTCAACCCTGTGCCTCTGGCAGTGCCCGGAGTTGCCTGGCAAAGTGTCGGCCCAGGAATGGCCATGACTCCGTGATCCACTGTAGACACATGTCCGATCTCCAAAAGGTCTCCCCTCCCTCCCTCTCTCCAAACAATCAAGCCAACAAACAAACACATGAGCAATAGCGGTTTTTATTAATAGCTCCTTTGTTAGTACAGATAATGACGTTAAATGGAATGGTATTGCTATCTCTATCTGAGGAAGAGGTTTACCTTTCTTCTTTCTTGATTTTTGTAATACTATATATAATATCTATAACTTGGAAATTTGAGAGATGTAATCATGCTTTTGTTGTTCTCATCTTAAAATTTGAAAAGGAAGAAAAGAGCCAAAACTAAAACAAGACCTGTAACTGGATTCACATATTCCAAGACAGAACACAGAAGAACCCAATAATATACTGGGGGGCGGGTGCAATTGGCTCCACCTCTCACTATCTCTGGCTCTGCACATCGCCTGCCCTGCCTAGCACCTTCCCAGTCTCGGGAGCCACCAGCCGCCACTGCCCTACCATGGAAATGAAGGCACAGAGAAGGATTCCTACCAGCAAAACCACACAAGACACATAAACACTGTAATGTGTTTACATTTTGATACTTGAAACACCAATATGCTCATGAGATCTGGTTCAGCAACATCCGATTAAGCCTAAGTGAAATAAAGCCAGTTATTTCCATCTTACAAAGTTGTGAGGACTCTTTATTTCACCCTTCCCCACCTTCCCCAGGAGTTTTTCACTAAGCATCAGGGTAACCTATCTTCTTGGAGAAATGTAACAAGGAATAAGCTCTGTAACAAGTCTTTCATAAATGTGTCTCAAGAGTGTCAAAGAGCCTGGGTGGTTTCCTAGATGAAGGGAAGCTGTCACAGCCTACATGATGCACAACAGAACGCTGGCATTGTCCAGAGGAGAGCTGGTCTTGTGGTAGCAAGCATGGCTTGTCCTCTTAGCTAAGCAGGGTCCACCCTGGTTGCATATGAATGGGAGACTTGATGTGTGAGCTCTGTAAGATATTCCCCTTAGGGGATAGAGCCCTTCTGTGAAGAGCAGAAGGTTTCAAATTCCCTCCCTGGCTTCTCCGAGATAGGGCTGAGAGAGATTCCTGCCTGCAACCTTGGAGAAGCTGCTGCCAGTCTGTGAAGCCAATACTGAGCGAGATAGACCAATGGTCTGACTCAGTATATGGCAGCTTCCTATGTTCCTATTGTTGATCAGGCAGCGCTGCTGTGTGCATGTGGAAGGCAGCCCTGGCAGTGTAGTGCAAGAGAGCATTTGGGTCACTACTTAGAACAGTGCTCTTGTACAGTACGACTTGCATGGCGTCCGGTGTAAGTAGTGCTGTGCAACTGCAAACTTGCTGTTTTAAGTGGCTGTGAAACTGCCCTCTTGTGCAGCTCCACCAGAGCTGCTTTCAATGCTTTCCATGGGCCCAGGAGTAGGGATGTGCACAGAACCACGCCTCCACAGTTCGAAGGCAGCAGGGGTGCCACTTTAGGGTGTGGGAGGGTGAACTCACCCCTCCCGCCGCTTTCCCCCACTGGCACCATTTCCCCCTAAAAACCTTTGGGGCGGCAGCATATCTCCTTGCCGCCCCGTTGCCCTCTTCGGTTGGAAGTGGCCGGAAGTACTGATAAGGGCAACAGCCAATGAGGGCAACAAGCGGAGGGAGGGGTGAGTGCCCCCTCCCCAGCCCTTAAAGCACCAACCCCCCGGGGCCTTTGAACTTCGAACCGCCCCATCTTTGAACCAGAGGCCTGTAAAAGCTTCGTGCCGATCCCTACCCAGGAGCACCAGCCAACCAGCAGTTACAAATGTGCAATTGCATTGCACGTGAATTGGGCCACTGTTTTCAGAAGGTCCTTAAAATGACAGCAGACATGTGGCTAAAAGGGGAGGGTGTGTGTGCAAGGAGTGCAGTGGGCAGCACATGAGCCACTGATGGCTGGGGGCCCTGCCCTGCCATGTCCTCCTGCCCCCTGTGGGCTTGCCCCCTGCCTTCATGGCCCCCGCTGCTCACACCACCCAACCTGCCTCCCTTTACTGACACAACCTGATGACATTATCGCACTGGCGCCGGTTCTTGATGGGATGGGGCGGCATGCTCACATCCACGTGGTGATGTCGTTTTATCGCATGAGCAAAAGGAAGCTTCATAGGCAGTGTGAGCCGCGGGGGAAGCCATAGGGTCGGCCGGCACATGTGGTGGGTGGGCGGCAGTGTGAAGGCAAGCAGCAGTGCTGGCCGCCTCAGAGACCACCTTAAATCTTGCCCCAGGGTCACCCCCCCCGTTGTTACACCCCAGAATGGCAGAGCCTTGCTGCAAAGGGGAAGAGGGTGGCATCTGGGCTGTATCTTAAGGGCTAGAGTGGAGCTCCCTTGTGCTGGAGCAAAGGGATGCAAACAGGAGGGACCACCTTTCACTCTTTTGGGTGGTGCGGGGAGAGGAGACTTTTTGGAGATGAGGCAGGTGGCTACAATGAAGAAAGGGGGCATGGCCGTCCTTGGGCTGACACTGCACTACAGTGAGGCATTTAACACATCACACGATGGTTTCTCATTGTGTCCACTGAAGAGACCAGGGAATTTAAGTGATCCTGAAAGCAGCCAATGTTTTCTTTATGGCAGGGAAGATGTCATATTGCTCATCAGAAAAGATGAAGAGGGAAGCTGGAAAACACCTGTTGGCTTACAGTTCAAAAGCTGGTTATCGACACTACTCTACACTAGAATGTAGGTGTGTGACTTACAGAGGTGGAATTTAAACCACCCAGAGGTTTGATTGGGTTGGTATATAAATAAAATACATAAAAAATAATTATTTTAAAAAGAGATTAGATGTCAAGACTTGGATACCACAAGCAAAGCACAGACAAACAGCTACAAAAGGTTGCTACTGTGGTGAGTAAATGCATTTTAAAGATACCAGAGCAGTTCTGCCTGCCCGATCATTTAAATTTAAAATGCCACAATTTGCAGGATTTTCCATTAAACATACACACACCATCCATGCCACTTCCTCTAGAGCAGGGATTCTCAACATTGGGTTCCCAGATGGTATTGGACTTCAACTCCAACTCCCCAGTGGCCTTGGGTTGGGGATTATGGGAGCTGAAGTCCAAAAACATCTGGGGACCCAACGTTGAGAATCCCTGCTCTAGAGGCACTAGGGATGTGCACAGAACCAGTCGGGCCAGTTCAGTTCAAATTCAAGCCAAATTTAAGCCCACCTGTCACAGTCTAGCTCCGGTTCAGTTTCAACTGATTCGTGGACTGGTTTGGGGTTCAGGATTCCCCTTTATAAGCAAAGGGCAGGGGACTTCCCTAAAGTCAAAAGTGGGTGAGAGGGGAGTCAGCGGACCTTACCCTGAGTGGCGGTGGCGGCGGTGGCAGCAGCAGTGGCTCCCCTCAGCCCCCACCAGCCTCCCGCAGGACAGCCTGGGCTAGCTGCGGCCTGGTTTGGGCCTCCTGGGGCCTGGTTCACACCTCTGGAACCTTTGTCGCATAGGAGTCTGGTGGCAGCTCTACTGGAGGGATTTTGACTAACTTGGGGGAGGTCCAGGTTGTCAGGAAACCCTCTCCCGCTTCACTATACATCTCTTTGCCAAACTAAAGTTATGTTATCTTCCCATGTTGGCCTCTGTAAAATTGTCAGCAAAGTCAGATTTCTCATCTCCACAAAGCTTGGATGGTGGTGTTCCTTCACAATATATGCAAGTCCCACTGAAATCCATGTATGCTTGCCTGCAAGCAGAAGGATTCCAACCTTGGACCTCATATGCACAGGGCTGTAGCCAGCCTTCCTCAAGGTGGGGCTGCCATATTTCCAGGGGGGGCTTCCAAGCATGGATGTTTTGTTTTCTCATAAACAACAGAAACATCTATAGCCCTCTCACCAAGCCCAGATGCTATCAGTATTTTAGTGTGATGAATTGCTAGAATAAGTAGCATAGGTTTTGAATACAGCCACTGATATTTAAGGTCCTGCTTATTATAAATACTGTACCTTCCTCTAATAAATAAATCTCTCCTTTTCACACAGATTGTTTATTTAGTATGAGTTCTATAGCAGTAGAGTATAACAACATTAATTTTTGTGTGTGTGTGTGTGTGTAAATGGCCTTGAGTTTTGTTAACTGGTGTATAAAAATGTGATGAATGAATGAATAGATGGATTGATTGATTGATTGTTTCATAATAAAAATATTTCTTTGGGATGGGATTGATTGATTGGCTTAAAAGGGGAGGTATGGATATTTTAAGCTTTTGTTTGCATTTTAGCTAGTACATTTTAGATGCATTTGTTTTACATTCCTCAAGAACACTGTAAAAGTTCAACATGAATGTTAAATAAATGCCACTAAAATACAGCTAAAAATGCAAATGAAAAGCTTGAAATATCCATGCCACCAATGGGGGGGGGGAGAAGGACTGTTCTGCTCACCCAGCAACCACCCCTCAGCCACACAGCGGCTGTAATTTTTAAAAAATGGAGGTTCGGTGGGGCGGACACGGGCTGACTGTATCCCCAGGATATGTTTTTGGGTATATAAGAAGTCCCAGTTATATGATCCAGCAATTGGCCTTGGCCAACCCCAGCACAGCATTTCTCCAGTGGCTGTGCCAGGGTCAACAAGTGTTTCTTTTTAGATTGTGAGCCCTCTGGTGAAAAGTAACCATCTCCTTATTATTCATCTTTCTAGTTACGGACAACACACACAAAAAGGAATCTCTGCTCCAGTCGAGTACAGACTATTTCTTGTGCTACTGGAAAATGTTGACATGTTGCATAAGGCATAGGCCTTGCTAACTGAGCAAAGAGGCATCTTTCAAAGTGGTTTTTCTCTTATATTTAGCAGGGGAAGGGCAACTCGCCCTATCCAACCCCAGCACAGCATCCCTTCAGTGGCTGTTGCTGGCATTTGCCGTATGTTCTTTTTAGACTGTGAGCCCTTTGGAGACAGGGAACCATCGGCCTATTTAGTCCAGCATCTTGTTTCATACAGTGGCTCACCAGATGCCTCTGGGGAGCCCACAGCCAGGCAAGAGGTATGTGCGTGCCCTTTCTCCTGCTGTGGCTGCCCTGCAACTGATATTGAAAGGCATTGTGCCTCTGAGGCTGGAGGTAGCCCACAGCCACCAGACTAGTAGCCATTGACAGACCTGTCCACGATTAATCTGTCTAAGCCCCTTTTAAAGCCATCCAAGTTGGTGGCCATCACCACATCCCATGGCAAAGAATTTCACTGTGTGAAAAAATACTTCCTCTTGTCGGTCCTGAATTTCCCAACTTTCAGTTTCATGGGGTGACCCCTGGTTCTAAGGTTGTGAGAGAGGGAGAAAAATTTCTCTGTCCGCCCTCTCCACTTCATGCATATTTTTATACACCTCAGTCATGTCTCACCTTAGTCACACCTCTATTCTAAGGTAAAGAGCCCCAGATTCTGTAGCCTAGCCTCATCAGGAAGGTGCTCCAGGCCCCTTCTCATTCCAGGAATGAGAGGGCATACTCACAATTTTTGAATGAAAAGCATAAAGTATTGGGTGACTAGTTGTTCCATATTGGCCCCAGTTGCCATTTGAGAAGGAGCCACTATGCCCAAAGTAGAGACAGGAAGAGCAAATGCAGAGGCAGAATCCTCCAATGCCAGATCAGCCATGATGGAGGTGAGGAGCTAAGAGACAACAGCTTCTCTGAGCTGTTTGGATGGAAAAACTGGTTCCTGCTGCATTTGGTACAGCTGTAATAGCAATGGCAGCAAAGGAGAGGGTAGAGCATCAGACCCAGTGATAGTCCCCTCCGGCTCTCCTTTCTCATCACAGGTAGGGGTCAGAGACTGAGCTGTTTTTTTGACTGGTTGAGGACTGCTTGGATTTGCAAGCGCTTGTTAATACGAGCAGCAAGATACTTGGTTTTCTGCCTTTGCGGGGAATACGGAGTCCTTCCATGAGTGGGTTCATGAAGTCTTACTCATGTGTAGAAAAAAATCATGACCCCAGATAAGGCTTAAAGATGACCTCCCACACTGTGAAAGAATACAAAGTAGATACCAGCAATAACCATTGAAGGAATGCTGTGCTGAACTGGGACAGGTGCTCCCCCCTCCCCTGCTAAATATAAGATAATCATCACTTTAAAATGTTATTCTTTGCCAGGGGTGTATCTAGGGTAGGGCAGGCAGGGCACGTGCCCCGGGCGCCACTTGAAGGGGGGGCGCCATTTTGTAAAATTATCATTATTATTTTTAAAGGCTGCTGAAAACAAAATGGCCACTGTGCATGCTCAGATGGCCTCTGTGAGGCCCTAGGCCATGCCAGGCCTTGCAGAGGTCATTTGAGCATGCACAGTGGCCATTTTGTTTTCAGCAGCCATTTTTTTAAAAAAAGATTATTTTTAAGAATGGACACCGCACATGCTCAAATGGTCCCTACGAGGCCCTAGAGGCCAGCGCGGGGAGGGAAGACCCCCCCCATGGCCTTTAGGAAGCCCACTGAAGGGGCTACAGGTAATTTTTTTAAAAAAAAAATTAATATAGGACACTGTACACATATTCAGATTGGCACTATGTACAGAGAATCAGGGCTTGTGAATACTGAGCTGAAGTTTATGAGCTAGGATTGTATTCATTTGCTCTTACTTTGCTTCTTATGATAAATGAGTTAAATGTGATGTCTTAATAATATGGTTATTAACGGTGAGTTTGTCTTTGAATCAGTGTGAAATCCGTTGTATTATGGCCCACTGGGAGTTTCTTCCTCTCTTTCTCTCATTTTAATTGTCTTTCTGAAATACTAGAATATATTCCAAGCAGTGACACAGTTTACTCTGCATATCCTTTAATTATTTTCAGAGTATCTGGGAAAAGTCAAATTCTCCATTTATTTTTAAAACTTATGTAATGGTGATGCTACAATACATAGTAGAGAATTAGACAGGCACTTCTGTTTAGTTTTCCAAGTACACCTCCACACAGTATTAGGGTATTTAATGAGCCCCAGCATACTGAAATTTGTAGTTTTCCAGCATTTTTTGGTCTGGCTACGTCCACTGCTAAATAGTTTTTGAAATATTAAAAGATTAACGAGCTTGACTTGTATTTTTCAGCTGATATTATGGTAAAGTTATCTGAAAGATGGGTGTCAGATGTTTGGACAGGGGGCGCAATTTCAGTGTTTGCCCTAGGCGCTATTTTCCCTAGGTACGCCTCTGTTCTTTGCTCAGTTAGCAGGCGATAGCAACATCCTGCTTATTATGCAGTGGGAGAAGACTCTGTCCTTCAGTTCTTCGTTTTAGCATTATTCCCACAATAAACAGCCTGTTATCTTAGCCTACAAATAAAATGAGCAGTTTCATATATCAGAAGGTGTCCCTATACAAATAGATCTTTTCTACTTTGACTGTTAGTGAGACTGCAGCAAAAAAGCAAGGAGGGGGGGTGCGGACTGGGATAACAAAGAAGGAAGAAGAGAAATAGCAGGGACAGTCTTGCACTACAAAGGGACTGGTAAAAGATAAAAGCTACCTCCTAATGAGGACTAAAAGGAAAATATAAACAGAATATCTTTTTTCATTCCTCCAGCCCGTGTGAAGTTTTCTCCAACAATGAGAAACAGTCATTAAAAGAGATTACAGGAAAGAGTAGGGGAAGAGCATGACTGTGAGGATGTGGTTAAGAAATAGCCCTGTATGATTAAGTACCTGAGAATGAAGACAGGAAAGTTTGATGATCAGCAGTTGGGGAAAATCCACATCCAAATGTGAGAGTCTGGTGTTTTCCAGACTTAATGAGAGCAATTAAAAAACAAAAAACAAAAAAACACCCTCTAAGTCTGGAAAACACCAGACTCTCACATTTGGATGTGGAAAGTCTAACCAGTCACAGTCTAACAGAGTCTAACATATGTCTAACCAGCCACAGTGGTGACTGCTGTTCACTGGAGTAGTGAAGAGAGAGCTGGTCTTGTGGTAGCAAGCATGACTTGCCCCCTTAGCTAAGCGGGGCCTGCCCTGGTTGCATATGAATGGGAGACTTGATGTGTGGGCACTGCAAGATATTCCCCTCAGGGGATGGAGCTGCTCTGGGAAGAGCAGAAGGTTTCAAGTTCCCTCCCTGGCATCTCCAAGATAAGGCTGAGAGAGATTCCTGCCTGCAACCCTGGAGAAGCCGCTGCCAGTCTATGTAGACGATACTGAGTTAGATGGACCTATGGTATGATTCAGTAGAAAGCAGCTTTCTGTGTTCCTATGTTCCCAGTGGGGGCAAAGGGCAGGAGAGAAGAGATACTAGTCATAATCTTTGTTATAGAATAGTTGCTGGCTCTCTTTTCTGCTGTCCTTTATTTTGATTGTTTTATGTACCTTACTTTGCTATTTTTATTGTTATGAAGGGATGTACTAAAAGGTAATACATTTATTTCTACAGAGCCCAGGCATGTCGCATGGTATACATGGCTCCCAGTATTTCCAAAAGACCTTGAGGGAGCACCCAGTATTTTCAATGGGAACTCTTGTAATTCATTTTAGTACACCCCAGTTATTAATCCCTTGGGGGCTCCCCCCCTCTGGGAACATAAAGCACTCCATTCAGCGCCAGTGCGAATACCACAGCAGGCTGACCTGCTCAACTAACTCCTTGCAGCTGGGCAGGCTGGCAAGTCTGAGTGTGAGCATTTTCTCATAGCAAAGTCTCTACACAGAAGTACTACCAGCCAGGCAAATTAAGGGGAAAGGGGTGGGGTGGGGGGATGAAAGAAGAAGAAGAAATAAAATTCCACTGGCCAAGAGAAGAGAAAGGGGGTATCAGGGGCGTAGAAGCAGGGGCGGAGCTAGGGGAGAGGGGCCCGTGTTCACCACCTCTCTCTAGTGCCCCCCCCCCAGTGAGGGAGATAGTGAAGAAAATAGAGAGTGGTGGAGCTGGGGGGGCCTCAGGTGTCACCAGGCAATAGAAAGGGAAAGCGGTGGCTGGAGTGAGGAGCATATCAGCATACAAAGAAAAGAAAAGCCCACAAGGCAGTCAGTCAGAAAGGGCAAGAGAGGAGTGACTAAGCAAACAAATGCACTTGCTAAGAAGGAAACCTTTAAGGCTTAATCAGAAGAACCACAAACAGCCTTTTTCTCTGAGAAGAAGGGCACCTACTTCAACCTTGTTCTTCCTGCTGCAACCTCCTGTCTTCAATGATTGGCCAAAAAAGGTGTCAATCAAGCCATCCTGTCTTCTGCCTTTTGGGGGGCTATCCTAAGTATCAGGCAAAAATTCATCGTGGGCATCTCTAGGAAGTGATCAGGGAAGCCGCACTTGTTGGATGTCTGCCTGGATGCATCCCTCCCTAGTCCAGTTGAAAGACCAAGGCAAAGTGTGGGTGCATGAAGCCTCATTTCCAAAGCCAGCATAATATACCAGACTATACAAAGTCTTTACAGCTTATATGGCATGGAAGTTAAGATGGGCATCTTACTTCTGATTTCCATGCTTTTTAGAGCATGGGTGAAAATGTAAAGCATGTTAACTCTCATCTTCAACTGAAGGTTTTTTGATTACTGAATTCTATAATGCCTCAGTAGGGCTCATAATGTGTGAATAACTGTTTGTACATATAGATCTGCATTCAAGTACACTGTATGCAGAGTGTATGTGTGTAAAACGTAACCTGTGAATAGTGCTACTGTCTGTCCTGAATCCCCTTTGATCAATTTCATTGGGTGGTCACTGATTCTAGTGCTGTGTGAGAGGGAGAAAAACTTATCTTCCCACTTTCTCCACATCACTCATAATGTTATAAACCTCTATCACATTCCTTCCTTAGCAATATGCAGAGGAGACATCATGTGCAGGGAGAACATTATTAGTATGTGTGTAAGTGCACTAGCTCCCTCTGTTGCTTCCACAACATACAGAAATCTGCTAAATGCTATCCTTATCCTAGAGCTTATGAGTGTGGCCAATTGGTTGTTGAGCAGAGCTGCTGAAATTGCTGAGCTTATATTTTTGTATTGATACGGAATGTAGTTGGCATATTGGTAAATTCTTGCTGACAAATGTCTGTACAATGGTGCATAGGAGGAGAAGGACTCTTGATTTTCCAAGGCATCTTTTTTATCACTGCAGTATTCTTATGCAGTATTCCTCAACCAGGAATCACTTGTAAGAAGACAGACTTCAGGCTCTTCTTACATACATCCTTCAGTTTCCTAAATAAGCTGTCTTTCTTCACAGATGCTCTCCCATGTACCGTTGGCACAAAATCATTCTGTGGGTAGGAAGGATTGGGAATGTCATTCTAGTAGCAACTGTGATAGCTCTGGGTAAGGATCAGAGGAGCCTTTATTTAGGAGTACTTGTGCTTTTGACATATACTTGGGTGGGTGTGGGGCTAGAGAGTTATTCTTTTAAGAATTCTATATCCCATTGGCCAGTAAGTTATTTGATTATGCGGATGAATTGTTGAAATAAATAGCTTGACAGTGCTGTTCACTGTCAACACAGTTTCTACTTTGTTCTGAAAACCTGCTTCATATATTCATTCTCTCAAAAGAAAAAGGGAAGTGGAGAAACAATCTGAGAACATCAGATGTTTCTTCTTAGGAAGAACTTTGAAATTCTCTTTCAGCTTTGACTTTCTTCTTGGATGATCCTGTCTCTTTGGTTGTCCCTTCAAATTTAAATTTGGAGAATTTTTGGTTCCATGCCAACATCCAAAAGCAATATATAAGAAGGAGTTATAATTATCTTCTCCATACTGGTATTTGGTTGCTAGGTCTCTTGAGTGGCAAACTGAACTTGCCAAAACTTCCTCTCCTGGGTGTTTTCCAGATTGCATGCTGCAATGTACTCACAACCTATCCACTAAGTGCCCCTCCATTTTGCCTGTGTTTCCACATAAGTGACGCTGCATTGTCAGCAGGGTGTTGTTCACATTTCCCATTCTTTGATTCAAATTTTAATGATGCATTTTGGCCCTACAACAATGTAAATGTGCTGCAGAAAAATAGCTGTATTTTTCCATTGTAGGAAGCCTTTCCCCACATTTAATTCGTTGTAGTGTTTTGCAGTGTGGACAGTTCTTTGCCTCCACGCCCCTGTGCTTGCTTACTCCACCCCCTCGCCACGGGGAGAGAAATAGGCAGGGAGAAATCTCTGCTTTCCCCTCCATTGCTCCCCACAGATCCCAAACCACACACCTCCCTCCTCCTCCACTTGCTCTCAACATAACTTGAGCCTGTCAACCCAGAAGGGGTAGGGAGAGCAGCTGTGCAGATGTCTGAATCCAACCCTTTCTCATGCTCCTTTTACTGAAGAGGAAGCCCATTGAACTGAATCATTTACTTCCGTGCAATCCCACTTGCTTACGAGCCTCCCCATCTCTTACAACTTTTAAAAAGTAAGTCAAGATACATTTGTTCACTCAGGCTTTTAATTAGATACTGTTTTAATAGTTTGATGATTTTTAATAGTTTAAACGTTTTACATTTTTAATTGTTCAATGTTTTAACCTTTTAATATGTTTTTATTGTTTTGTTGTAAACCGCCCAGAGACTTGTGTTTTGGGCAGTATACTAATGTGTTAAATACATACATACAGGTGAAACTCGGAAAATTAGAATATCGTGCAAAAGTCCATTAATTTCAGTAATGCAAATTAAAAGGTGAAACTGATATATGAGACAGACGCATTACATGCAAAGCGAGATAAGTCAAGCCTTAATTTGTTATAATTGTGATGATCATGGAGTACAGCTCATGAAAACCCCAAATCCACAATCCCAGAAAATTAGAATATTACATGGAACCAAGAAGACAAGGCTTGTAGAATAGAACAATATCGGACCTTTGAAAAGTATAAGCATGCATATGTATTCAGTACTTGGTTTGGGCCCCTTTTGCAGCAATTACTGCCTCAATGCGGCGTGGCATGGATGCTATCAGCCTGTGGCGCTGATGAGGTGTTATGGAAGACCAGGATGCTTCATTAGCGGCCTTCAGCTCTTCTGCATTGTTTGGTCTCATGTCTCTCATCCTTCTCTTGGCAATGCCCCATAGATTCTCTATGGGGTCAGGTCAGGCGAGTTTGCTGGCCAATCAAGCACAGTACACTGTATACTTTTCAGAGGTCCGTTATTGTTCTATTCTACAATCCTTGTCTTCTTGGTTCCAAAATTCATATCTTAGGAACTAAAAATCCCAGGGACTTGGGGTTCCTGAGTTCTGAGTTCAAATCCCCACTCAGCCAAGATGGCTTGAGGCCATCCTTGCCGTGCCCCGAGACCCACATTGGGGTGCCCTGCCACCCCCAAAGGAGGGGTTTGGGGCTGCCCCACATCCCCATTATTCCCTATTGCAGGGGGGAAATAATAATTTAAAAATGAGTGAATACCACCCTACCCAGTTTTGGAGGCTCAAAGCAGTTCAAACTGGTTCGAATCAAACCAGGCTCAGCTTGGTTTGAATTCGAACCAACAGGTCGAACCCAGCAGGTTTGGTTTGAATTTGAATCATCGATTCAAACTGGTTAGAATTTGAACCAGTTTGCACATCCCTAAACAAACTGGAGCCTGGGAAATTTAGGATCAACAAAAGGAAGTGCTTTTCCACACAGCACATAATTAATTTTTGGCATTCTCTGCCACGGGATGTGGTGATGGCCACTAGCTTGGAAGACTTTAAAAGGGGATTAGACAAATTCGTGGAGGACAGGTCTATCAGTGGTCTGGTAGCTATAGGCCACCTCCCGCCTCAGAGGCATGGGGCCTCTAAATACCAGTTTCAGGGGGGAAACAGCAAAAAAGAGAGCATGCCCTCACCTCTTGCCTATGGGCTTCTCAGAGGCATAGAAATATAAGAACAGCTTTGCTGGATCAGGCCCAAGGCCCATCTAGTCCAGCATCCTGTTTCAGACAGTGGCCCACCAGACGCCACTGGAAGCCACAGGCAGGAGTTGAGGGCATGCCCTCGCTCCTGCTGTTACTCCCCTGCAACTGGTATTCAGAGGCATCCTGCCTTTGAGGCTGGAGGTGGCCTATAGCCCTCCAACTAGTAGCTGTTGATAGACCTCTCCTCCATGAAGTTATCCAAACCCTTCTTAAAGCCATCCAGCTTGTTGGCTGTCACCACATCTTGTGGCAGAGAATTCTACAAGTTGATTATGCGTTGTGTGAAAAAGTACTTCCATTTGTTGGTCCTAGATTTCTCGGCAATCAATTTCATGGGATGACTCCTGGTTCTAGTGTTATGGGAGAGGGAGAAGAATTTCTCTCTCTCCACTTTCTCCACACCATGCATGATTTTATAGACCTCTATCATGTCTTCCCAGAGTCGTCTTTTTTCTAAACCAAAAAGCCCCAGGTGTTGTAGCCTTGCCTCATAAGAAAGGTGCTCTAGACCCCTGATCATCTTGGTTGCCCTCTTCTGCACCTTTTCCAGTTCTACAATGTTATTTTTTAGATGTGGTGACCAGAATTGTATGCAGTACTCCCAAGTATGGTCGCACCATAGTTTTGTATAAGAGCATTATAATATTAGCTGTTTTATTTTCAATTCCCTTCCTAATGACCCTTAGCATGGAACTGGCCTTTTTCACAGCTGCCACACATTGAGTCAACACTTTCAATGAGCGGTCCACCATTACCCCAAGATCCCTCTCCTGGTCAGTCACCAACAGATCAGAACCCATCAGCGTATACTTGAAGCTGGGGGTTTTCATCCCAGTGTGCATCATCTTATACCTGCCAACACTGAACTGCTTTTGCCACTTTGTCACCCACTCACCCAGTTTGGGGAGATCCTTTTGGAGCTACTCACAATCCGTTTTGGATTTCACTACCCGAAAGAGTTTGGTATCATCTGCAAATCTGGCCACCTCGCTGCTTACCCCTACTTCTAGATCTTTTATGAATAAATTGAAAAGCACCAGTCCCAGAACAGATCCCTGGGGGACCTCACTTCTTACTTCCCTCCATTGTGAGAACTCTCCATTTATACCTACCCTCTGTTTCCTGTTTTTCAACCAGTTAGCAATCCACACATGTACTTGTCCCCTTATCCCATGACCGCTAAGTTTCCTCAGAAGTCTTTGATGAGGAACTTTGTCAAAAGCTTTTTGGAATTCCAGGTATACTATGTCAACTGGAGGCATCTGGAGGGTCACTGTTTGAAACAGGATGCTGCTGGACTAGATAGGTCCTGGGCATGATCCAGCACAGCTCTTCTTATGTTCTTACACCAGCCAAAGCTCAGGCTAAACCTTGAAGTGTAGAAATCTTCTGGATGACCCTCCAGCTTTTTAGAGCTGGAGATTTAGGTAGTGGTTGTACCATTCCACTCTACTAAAGCTCAAAACAGGGCTCAGAGGTCAAGAGCTGAAGCTACATGCACAATCTTCAACTCTCATTTTATCATTATACATTAAGCCAATAGAGCTGAAAGAATATATTTTATCACTGTTGAGTACATGCTGCATGTGGGCACATGTCCTAGGCTGCAGTTCATATCATTGTACTCATCATCTCTTCTTGGGAGTCAACCACAGCCAGAGAGGCACTTAAAGAAAAACAATTTATCTTGCTAGACATCCAGTCTGTTTCTGTCTCTGAAAAATAGTAGCATTTTCTTTGGTATTCAATCCAGTCATCTGGACAGCAGGCTTCTGGAGAGATAGGAAGTACTGGACACAGTTTCTCTGGAATGGTTGAAGATGACAACAATGGGTCCTGTCTTGTCACTAGTGATAAGGAGGATTTCAGAAGGTGAAAGTCATTACTATCTACATAGGGATAGCCCTGCCAGAAATTGAGGAGAGGGGAACCACTCTTCCAAGCACGAGAACCTGTCCCAGTATGAGAAGCTAGTATGGAATGACCGAGTACAGAATGGCTCAGTGAACAGCTTGAGTTGGATAGAAGTGGGAAGTGGATGACTTGCTACTCAACTTTACTAACCCTTGCAAAAACAGAGGACAGCTAATACCATGGTTGCTATCTTTTGACTCTATGTGTTCCAGGAATATAAGCCATGCTGGGCTGCACAAGGCCATCAAGTGCCACTTACCTGTCGCATCCCACTGGGGCCCCTGCTCACCTGCTGCCTCCACAGCAGCTCCAATAAGCTCAAAGTATCCACAGCTGCCAGGCTGTGACATCATTATAACATGCCATTGTCAGCAATCCTTAGCAAGCCAGCAGCGGCTATTGCGGGGCACTTTCCAGTTACTCGTTACAATTGCCGTAAAATGCTTCGGCTTAGCAGGATCATATTCACAACAATCCCCAGAATTAAAAAATCCTACAACAGGAAAATACAGCAACCTTTCTTGTGATGTACATACAATATTATAGCACTATATCACAGTGATTAAATCCAAAACAAGGCATCCAAAATGTGAACAGCACCCTGCTGATAGCATAGGGACTGTGGTGTCACAACACAGGAACTATGGAAGCACACTTAGCAGATACAACATGACCCCATTGTAGGGTCTAATCTGGAAAGTGCCCAGGCTCAGTGGAGTCACCGCAGAGGTGGCAGATGAGCAGGGGGCCCAAGGGTAAGGCGGAAGATGAGCCGAGGTGGCTGTGGTGGCCCACCAAAATTTCTGAACACAAGCCACTGCCAACATTGCTATGCCAATATCAGACTCTTTTGAGTGAACCAGAAAGGAAAAGTGGCCAGTCTATGAATGACATTGCCAGATTATAGCTATTATAACTTTACCTGATAATATATTTGTTAGAATTGTACCCTGGCTAATATATAAATAAATGGATGGATGGATAAACAGATAAATAACTGACACCCTAGGAAGCTCTGGATATTTTGAAGAATCTGCAGAATGCTGTGGAAGAGTAACCATTCTATTCAGGAAACTGCCAGTCTTTGGACCACAAGCAATATCAGATTGCTGTAGGAATTATAAGCATTTACATTTTCCATGTGTTCTGGGCAAGAGGATGTTACTTTGAGCAGTGAGGCAGTTACAAACAATCCAACTTGCACATTTTATTGTTTTAACAATAAAAAGCAGTACTTTCTGCAAGTGGAGGTGTGTGTTCTGAAGTGCACTTTTAAAAAATCATTTCAGAACTGATACTAACAGGTTTCAAGGGATACAATAGGAGGAAGGAGGCACAAGGGAGAGATAAAATGTAATCTTCTTGATTCTCATCTTGCTTGGAGGTTTGTGGTAGCAACAGTTTTGGCCAAGATTTTATGAGATGCATGCTATTTTAAGCATGCTTATTTAAGAATGTCCCACTCAAATCAGTGGGGCAATTCTAAATAAACATAATTAGATTGCCTGGCAATGCTTCTTACCACTAGACTTCTGTTAGTGTTGACATATGCTACACAAAATGAAGAAGATCGGAGTGTCCTATACAAACAAATACGTTTATCATCTACAAATTTATTTCCATATCATTGCATAAATCTTAATAGGTAGGAATTCAATAAATATAAAGCAAAACACCTTAAAAACAAAAATATGAAGTCTAATGATCTGGTTCACAAATGCAATGTATAGGATCACTGGTTAGGTAAAGTCTCTTTGAAAGTTCAAAAATAAAATCAAAAAAATCAAATTGGTCTAGTAAATCCTTTGTTCTTTTAGGATCTATTACCTTCAGATAAATGGATCCTTCTTTTTAAATATGAATAAACAGTTAGGAAGCCACTGATAAAGACCAAAGGTCAAAACACATTTGGCTTGTCCTACATATCCTTGGGGGTGGGTGAGCCAGGTGGTCATCCAAGACATGTATTTGAAGGAGCCACTGAGCTGAGCTTGGAAGCTAACTACTTGATGAGTGTAGTGCCTGCAGTGAAGCTTCAGAAGACCTGTGAGACTTAGCGGGATCCCAGAATTTGAGCAGGAGAGCCCTGGCAGCAAAGTAGCAAGCCACTGAGAGGCAGCTCTGTTCCTGTTTCATATGCATTGCTGAGAAAGCCTGGGAATAGTAGTAGATAGCCACCTAATGGTACAGCGGGGAAATGGCTTGATTAGCAATTCCCGCTGGTACCTATAGCGGGCAGCAGCAATATAGGAAGATGCTGAAAGATATCATACTGCATGGGAGATGGCAATGGTAAACCCCTCCTCTATTCTACCAAAGACAACCACAGGGCTCTGTGGTCGCCAGGAGTCAACACCGACTCGACAGCACACTTTAAGGTTGTGTGAATCAATTCATGTACAAATTGATTTGTACCCGAATCTAGCTGATTCACGTGATTTGGAGACGGAACCAATTGCCCCTGTAGTCCATTGGCTAGATTCAGGTCCAATTAGAATCACACCAGATTCAATGTGAATCTATTCAAGATTTGGATTCCTCCTATTAATTCCCCTAGATTCCCAGCTTTCATTTTTTTAAAAAAAAGCTAAGCTCTAGCCCTTGTAGAAGTAGAGTTATGGAGCAAAAGGTGTGGTTACTATTTTTGGAGTGTTTGGATTCTTCGGTGTACAATAAGTTTTCCTCAGTTCATATGAGAACCTGAGCCATTTTTGGAAGAGAGGTATAGAATTCAAATAAATAATACATACATACATAAATTTCTTCTATTTGTTTTAACTGTCTTTTGACAGTGCCAACTACCAACTGCCATGTGCCAACTATACCCCGCTCCCATTCCTAGAACATACTCAGTTTACGTTCTAGGAATTTTTTTTCAAGTGTTTAGACTCTTTGGTGTCTAATAACCTTACATACCAAAGAGTCTGAGCACTTGAAAAGATTCCTAGAACATAAACTGAGTACCCCTGTGTGTGTGTTTGGGGATGGGGTGAAGGTAGTTGACACATGGCAGTTGACAGTTGGCACTGTCCAATGGCAGTCAAAATGAACAGAAGAAAGGAAGACATATAATGAATCTTCACAGGGAGTCATTATGAGGAAAAGTTATTATACACCAAAGAATCCAAACATTTGAAAAGTAGTGACAGCACATTTTGTTCTATAATTCCACTTCTACAAGGGATTTGTGCACATCCCTAGTAGTAGGGCCTATTATACTACTGGTTTTGCAAATCTGATGAAGCATCACAGCACAACTTGGCAACATGGATAAACTAACCACGAGAAGAGTATCAAAGATACTCCTTGACCAGATCACTATTTATGCTAGGACTGGCCCTGTCTGTACTCATCACTCTTCTACTGCTGGAACTCTTGATTTTAAACTGATTTAGTTAGGTAACATAAGGGCACACTGACCTGTTGTAGAGGTACACAAGGGCTGCCTTCACAGGGTTGTGGACACCCATCCCTAAGTAATACCCACTCTTCCCGGGCTGCTTCAGAGAGCACCATAGATGTTACATCCAGGGAAGAGAATAAGCGATATGAGAGTAGGCAGGTCTATAGTTCAACACACAGAATACAGACTAGAGATGTGTGAGCCAGCTTGAACCTGAGCTTGAACTGTCTCGGTTCGAGGGTTTGACGGAGGGCCGCCAAACCCAAAGGCAGCTGTGAGTCCATTTTCTTTTAACCAATTCTAACATTACTGGAACCTTTGAACCTGGCCCAAACCAGTTCAAATTCAAACTGAACCAGGCCCCAGGTTTGGGGGTTCCAAAACCAAACATGCCTGGTCTGGTCCAAGTCCGGTTTGGACTCAAACCAAACCAGGCAGACCAGTTTTGTGCACATCCCTAATACAGACTACAATGAGATCAATATTGTTTATCACCCACCTGATAATGCAATGATTATACCCATCAGGATGCAATTAAGTATCCTGCTCCCGATTGCTAAATAAAGTTGTCCTGTGTTTGACATGATGCCACATGATGCCACAAATCTATAAAGGGAAACAAAGTGTAAAATGCTTTCTGAGTTTCAGAGTGATTCTAAGTGGCCATCAAAGTAACTAAAATGTGTGGAATTATATCAAGGATGCATCTATTACGCTTTAGTGGGGAATTCAAAATAAGACATCATTGTATTGAGCTTATGAAAGGGAAACACATGTGCATATTAAGCCATACTACTTAATAAATAATAATAATAAACTTTATTTGTTAGCTGCCCCATAACAAATTGCTCCCTAGCACTCAGTTACACTGAGTTAGTTACACTGGCACTCAGATTCAGTTCCCAAGGTCATGCCCCCTCATTGAGACCACATTTACCAATTTATTTCCAGTCATTTCCCTTTGCAGTGTTTTTGTTTTGTTTTGTTTTTTGAGGCCATGTGATGTTTTGCATTTTTCAGTATTGCTTCTTACATTTATTTATTGTGTGGTTATGTGTGTTTTGGAATTAATGTTTATAGTAATGTGCAAGTCTGTGCAAGAGGTTGATTGGCAACAACAGCAGTAGTGAGACCCCTGCAGGAAGAACAAAGCAACCCTGCTTAGAATGCAGGAGGAGGTAGAAAGAGAGAGAGAGAGAGATGACAGTTAACAAGTTCTAGTAAGAACTAATTGCATACTTTATTTCACCATCCCTACAACTACTAAATTTGGTCCAAATCAGTTAAGCAGTTCACAAGTTAGCCCACTAACACCTCAAACATTCATGTGTCCACCATCCTGAATTGAGCTGGATGACATCATCACAAACTATGCATCTCCTATCTTGAATAGGGATTGATTACATTATTGCAAACTACATCATTGAGGTGTCCCTATTTGTCACTCACTACAACTGTACCAAATTTGGTTCAGATTGGTCAGACAGTCCACAAGTTAGCCCACTTGTGCCTCAAATGTTCACATGTCCACCATCTTGAATTGAGATGGATAACATCATTACAAACTATGATGTTGAGGTGTCCCTATGTGTCCCTACAGCTGTACCAAATTTGGTCTAAATCAGTTGTGCCTCAAATGTTCACGCATCCACCATCTTGAGTTGGGGTGGATGACATCATCATAAACTACACCGTTGAGACATTCTTATGTGACCCTACAGCTGTATGGTTCAAATTGGTTACGTGGTTCACAAGTTAGCCCACTTGCACCTCAAATGTTTATGCGTCCACCGTCTTGAACTGGAATGTATGACTTCATCACAAACTATGCCGTTGAGGTGTCCCTATGTCCCTACAACTGTATCCAATTTGGTTCATATTGATCCAGGCATTGCTACGTTTATAGGGACACACACACACAGAACCAGCTGATCTTATAAGCCTACTTTCCTTAAGGAAAGTAGACTAAAAATCAGGTAGTCAGACAATGAAGAGGGTAGGGATGTGCACGAACAGCGTGCACATGTGTGACGTAAGCATGTGCACTGGCCACTTCAGGTACGACACTGACCGTGGCTGCAAGGAAATACTCAGCAGTCCTGTGCCAGCATTTTTGGAGACAGCGCCAGTGGAGGAAAAGTAGGGTGGGTGGAGATTGGCACCCTCCCTGCTCCTTAAAAGGTAACACACACACCCCACCACTGCCTCCCAGGAGTGCATGAATATTTGCTTGCCCTTTCATGCACATCACTAGAAGAGGGAGAAGTTGAGCTGGAGACTTGGAAAGTTTAAGATTCTAAATAGGAAGATTTCTCTGGTGTAGAGAGAAGTGGTGGAGGCAGGGGTGAATCTGTTCTCCACTAGAAAGCCAGGACATCTTCAGGGGAGGACCCAAAAGTTCTCAGGAGGGAGGCTTAGCAGTAACTCTATAACCAAGAAAGGTATCTGAATTCAATGTGAAGAAACATCATTTTGAAACCACTATGTTTGAACCTCTAGAACTTGTAATTACCATGCTGAAAGAACTTTTGTTAAACAGTAACATTCTGTTTTAACAAGTACATTTTATTTCCTCTCCCACATCACCTGAGGAGAGAGTCCCCCACACTATTACGCTAACAAGATTGGAGCGGGCGGGCAGGGGGGACATGAGAATTGGTATCGTATCCTGCCTAATTAGATCCAAGTGGTGTCAGCAAAGATAACCTGAAGTAGGGTAAAGCCTCACAGGCCAATACTGTTATTACTAGCCTGTGCACCAAAGAAAAATCATTGGATCCAAATGCCCAAGCTGAACTCATTCACATATCTACACATCCCAAAATGCACTTCACTGGGCTTTAAGTCTAAAGCCCTTTCAAGACACAGGTGCAGTACATAATCAGTTAAATAGCAACCTCATGAGTTGGAGAACATTAGTCTACCTTTAAGTCTTAGAGAACAGGTTCACAAACTGACAGAGAACCATTGTAATAAGGATATAATAAAATATCCACAGGTCAACTGATATTCATTATAATGGAAAATGAACACCATACTTGCAGAAACTAACTAGTAGAGCTGCAGTAACAAAATGATCACAATAATGATGTTAAGTCGAAATCTTCATTAAGGCCTGCAGGGGCCAGGCAATTTAATTGTATAACCCATCTGGCCTTTGTTGTTGTGTTGTTTTTGCAGTGCACCTATATCTTCTCTGCTTTATATAGCATGAGGGTTGCTTCCTCACATAACAGCCAGCAGTCTGTGAGAAGTTTTGCATTTTATTATATGAAGATTTGTGAGCTCTCTCTCTCTCATGTCCTGTAAATTTTTGAGTTGTCTTTACATTTTAGTTTAATTTCAGGGATGTCATAATTTATTTAAATATTTAGGATTAGTTGAATTTTAATTTTAATTTTTTTAACAAAGTCTTATATTTGCTATTTTTGTCTTATTATTTAGAGTTTAAATGTCAATGTATGACATGTAGCTTATTTAAATTTTTTAAAACCTTTTTTGTTCTCAGTTACTCATCATCAGTTTTCAGCTCATGTATAATAGAGAAAGTTCTTTTTACAATTTCCCCTCTACAATGTTTGCATGGTTGGTTAGTTTTTATACTGTCCAATATGGTTTTGTAGCTTTATCAAAGCTTTTTGACTTTTCATGAATCTTTATATATTTTAATTCTTATTTTACATTTTGCAGTCCCCTGAAGAAGAGGTGTCTTACCGCGAAATAGGTTAGGACTTAGGTTTTTTTCAAATAAATCATCTTTGCACCTTCTTACTTTTCCTTTCCATTGTTGTTTGGTTCTGTTTTATAACATGCTTTGGATCCACAGAGAGGCACAACAGCACCATCTTGTGACCAGCTTTCTGCCTCTAGAGGCATTGATTTGAAAAAGAAATGTCAATCACATAAATTATCTCCTCCTCACCCCCAGTGTTTTCCACACATGACAAATCACCACATCCAACAACAATCAAGCTTTGTGACAACAGCAACAGACAAAAGCAGCAAAAATCCAGCCATCCTATCACTGGACAATTTGATACAGCCCAATATAATATGGAAAATATTGTACTGGGTGATGCAAGTATTAGCAATTCTACGTCATAATGATAGATGGGGCAGACAAACTGAAACATATTTGTACCCATGTTCAAACATGTTTAATCAAAAATGAATGCATGTACAGTCATTTAAACAGAAACACACCCAATACTTCCAAGAAATCTGAATACAACTGCATGCATATGAAACACACGGAGTTCCTCCAAATATCACTTATTTACTTCCTAACTCACTGAATCCATCATGCTCAAGGTACCATGCAATATAATCCAAGCCTCCATTTGAAAAACAAACAGATCCTTTTAAAAGACAACATCACACTTAAGATTGGAACGATTTAAAATAACATGGATTGTCTGTTTGCATGCATACCTTGGAGAGGTAGAGGACATTAACTGGAACACAGAAACATCAAAGCCTTTATACCTTAGCACAAATGAATAAAAGTTCTTTGTTCTGCCATTACTGTCCATTGATATCCAGCAGTGACCAGCACCAGGCTTGGACTGGCCCACAGGGCAACAGGGCATATTCCCGGTGCGCTCGTGGGGTGCCCCTGTGCCCCGCCACACTCAGCAGCAGTGAATACTCACCCCCTTAATTACTCATTCTGCTCAAAACCCAGCGCCCTCTCCACAGACATTCCACTGCCCACTCAGTGCTCCCAGTCCAGCCCTGCCGAGCACTAAATCATGGGGGGGGGGGCTGAACAAAAAAGCCAGAGTTTAAGGAGACACCTCTTATATCCCACCACCACTCCCTAATTTCCCCTTTTGAGAAGAAAAAGCTGCACACAAACCAACATAGAAACAGGTAGCAAGGGAGAAAAGCAGGCTGAAAACCAGAATGGAGAAGCAAAGAGAGATTAGAGGCAACACAGAGGAAAGTGTTTTTCCTTCCACTTTCTTTCATATTTCCCTTCTACCCCATCACAAATTCCCCTCATGATTACCTCATTAGTGTTGCCTCTCCTTTGTAATTTCCTCTGTCGGGAAGTCCTGCCCCAAACTAACAGATCGTGGGGTGGGGTGGGGTGGGGGGACGCAGGCTCTGCTCCTGGAACTGTCCAGATGGCACCCTGAAATTGCTTCACTACGTATACACGCTTGCTATCCATTCATATGATCTGGGTTTTGATATGGGAATAGCAGGGTGCTGTTTGCATAGCCGCAGCCTGTTGTGTATCTTATCTTGATGTTTCAGGCTTAACGCGAATGCGCAACGTGAAATAGTAGCTGGTTTTCTGAGTTTTCAGAACAGTTTGCAGGCTTGCTGGGATTACTCAGAAGTAGTTCATTGGGCTTCCTCCGAGGATTACAGCACATAGGATTGCAGCTGTAAAAGTGTGGCTTGCTTTTAGAGGTGTGTATGTCAACTGCTGGTTGGGTTTTTTCCTGTTTTCTTTTTTGCACGAGTTGGCTGCCCTTGTGCAAATTCACCGAGAGGGGAGAGGGGGAAGGAGGTGAGAGATAACTGTCATTCACCCGCCCCCTCCTCCTCTTCTCCCTCAGGGAAGTCCACTATGTGCAAATCCGGGGGTGGGGGGCAGGGGCTTGCTTCTTCTCCTCCCTTCTCTCTCTTCCCTCAAAGCCTCCGCATGGGCGGAAGTGTTTTAAAAAACTAACTGGCTTCAAAACATTAGGGCTAGCTGTCGGATTTTACCCCACTTTCTCCTGCACAGTCTGGAAAGCACTCAGCAACAGAGTAGATGACACTGTTTTGCATGTGTGTTGGGGGAAGGAGAGCCTGCTCCTCCTGCAAGAAGTTAGAGGCTAACTTCCTCCAGAAGTTAGCTCCTGCTAACTTGGCAAAGAGGCACCTTTTAACATGGTGATTCTCTTTATTTAGCAGGGGGAGAGTAACTGGCCCTATCCACCCCCAGCACAGTACTTCCAGTGACTGTTGCTGGTGTGTGTCTTATGTTTCTTTTTAGAATGTGAGCCCTTTGGGGACAGGGAGCCATCTTATTTGTTTGTTATTTCTCTTTGTAAACTGCCCTGAGCCATTTTTGGAAGGGCGGTATAGAAATCAAATCAAATAATAATAATAATAATAATAATATATTATTATTATTATTACTACTACTACTACTACTACTACTACTACTACTACTACTATTATTATTACCACCAACAACAACAACATAGGGGCCACAGAAATCACCATCAGCCAATTACAAAAAGCAGCTTTACTGGGAACAGCCTATATTCTGTGACAATATCTATAATAACAGCAACAACATTGATAATAAAATTCTGGCATCCCAGGTCCTTGGGAAGGACTCGATGTCTGGATAAAACAAACCAGTCAATAACACCTGTCTGACTGTGTAAATAAATAATAATAGTTGCAAAAAGCCAAGCAAGATATGTGCAAAGTTCAAGGAAAATTGATGCTGGAAGGGAGACTAAAGTCAAAATAAAGTCAAACAGCTCCTCAGTGGTGGCAGCCTGAAAGATAACAGGAGACTGTGACAACAAGATAGAATAGCATGCAAACAAGATGAGTGAAGTCGTGCTTAGCACTCTCACCCCTCAATGATCATTCCATGAATGAGCACACAATTATATCAGCAAATCCCTAAACTGTTAAGGCAATTTTACCAACATTGTGCCTCCACTGTAGCCTTTTGAAAGCACCAGCTAATAGAGGCATCATTAAAATTGCTGGGCGGGGGAGGGGGATAGCCTCCTTCTGCCCTCTGTAATTCAATTACTGCTCTCCCACCCTACATTGTTCTTAATGCTAGGAAAAACACAGATCCTCTCATTGAATTTTGTTTCTATTTACTTGCCTGGTAAAGAGATTCAGCTGCCAAAAAATATTTCTGTCTCTGCAGTGCTGGGGAAAAGAGCAAGCTCCTTTTGCTGACGCTTATTCAACTGTGGTTGATTAGAAGTTGAAGCGCACACACACACACTGAAGGAGAGTTTCAAAGCATACTGTTTTAGGGAGGGAAACAGAGCAAGTTTTCAAGTCTCTTGGAAGCAAAACAAGCAAAGGTGAGAACATGAAGCAAAACTAAGTTTGATCTAAGAGCTCCAAAATCTGCTGATTTTTAGTGGAGGAAACATACTAAATGCTGCAAGGACTGAGTCAGAGGAAAATTTGATTGGCTCCCCTGACTCTCCTGATTCTCTTCTGGTTTTTTTTCTGTGGTGTGACAGAGAAAATTTGTCCATCTATAAGGTAACTGAAGTTCAGTGACACAGTAACTTTGTACAGTGTCACAGGATTCTAGCTGATTCATAAATGGAATGCAAACTGTCTCTGTGGTAAATTTGATGGTCAAAAGGCCTGCTGGTTTAAGACCAGAGTTAAGGCTATCTCAATCTGGCCCAAGCTTCACAAAGTCAGGAAACTGGTACCTAAAGCTGATGCCTTAATTTTTTAAAAAAAACAAAAACATGCCACATTGAAGCAGAAATTCCATGGGTTCTGTGACAGAGACTGACACCAACGGTGAGAGAAAACAGATTTCTTTATTTGCCAGCAATTGGTTCCAGCGGAATAATTTCCAAAGTCTGAGACCCCGATTACACTGCGGCCTCACCTTTTATACACATAACAATTTACATATAGTGGATACAATTCTCATTGGTAAGCATCACTTAATTGTCATCTTAACAATCACTACCAATCACCTACTAAACTAGCATTTCCCCCTCCCCTCCTTCTCTCTGCATATTGCCAAACTATTTCACTCCCTACAGCTGTGGTCTTGAGCAAGTGCTGGCCAGCAGTTTGTTATCTACAGATAGCAAGGGGGCCCCTTATCTGCATACCAACAAGTGGACAGGAGTTTATTGTGCTGCCAGCAAGTTGTAATTAGAGCAGCTTGGTTTATGCAGACTTTCTTTAACCATTTCTTGACCATAAAACTGAGTCTGCCTCAACATGATCAGTAAAGTTGTGCAATGCCACAAATCATGCTCACTTCCAACTTGCAGCCCTCCATGCACCCACACTTTCCCTGGGTCTTTAAGGCCCACATCAAGATGGGGAGGAGGGAGAGCCTGGCAACAGCAAAGATGCCCCATGGTATCCTGGAGGATGAAGTCTCTCATCTTCATTTAAATAAGAAATATTAGAAGAACCATATTTGGCTAGTGTATAAAATTTGCAAATGGGCAATATTCAAGCCCATAAAGATTCAACCCATTTGAAAAAATCTAGCTTTTGAGGCCTGGCTGGGCAGCTTTAGGATGAGTATTCCTTCATATATCATCTCTGCTATCTCAGTTTATTTATTACATTTCTATACCGCCCCATCCAAAGGCTCTGGGTGGGTGGTGCACAACAGGTAAAATAAATTAGAACAGGTTAAAAACAGCATTTAAAACAAACAGGTTAAAACAATATAAAAACAAATCTAAAACAGTTCAGAGTCATTTAAAACCAATTAAAAATACCTAAAACCAATTTAATTTACAATTTAAAAACCTTGGAAGGCCAGGCCAAACAAGTAAGTCTTTAGGGCTCTCTTGAAGGCCAACAGCGAGCCTAAACTGCAGATATCTGCTGGGAGTGTATTTCATAGTCCAGGAGCAGCTGCAGAGAAGGCCCGATTCCGAGTCACCACCAGATGTGCCGGTGGTAACTGGAGACGGACCTCTCCAGATGACTTCAATGTGCAATGGAATAGAAATCGAATAAATAAATAAATAAAATACAGAAGAAGGCACTCTCTAAGGTAACCCGGACCTAAGTCATTTAGGACTTTAAAGATAATAACCAGAACTTTGTATTTTGCCTGGAAACATATCGGCAACCAGTGCAACTGCTTCAAAACAGGCATAATATGGCCTCTCTGGGTTACCCCAGAAACCAGCCTGGCTGCTGCATTTTGAACTAACTGAAATTTCCAAACTACGTACAAAGGCAGCCCCACATAGAGCACATTGCAATAGTCAAACCTGGAGGTTACCAGCTGATGCACCACTGTTTTGAGATCATTCTCTTCAAGGAATGGACGCAGCTGTCGAATCAGCTGAAGCTGATGGAAAGTGCTCCTGGCTTCAACCTGGGATTGTGTAATAATTTGCACATGCAGTGTGGTTCCTCCAGTCACACAGCTATCTTCAACAGATTCCATGCAAGGAAGAGATAGACACATGGAGTATTCCCCTCCACTGAACTTTTGCTAGAGCTTTGTGTGTGCATCAGTCAGCTTACATAGAAAGCTGCCTTCTACTGAGTCAGACCCTTGGTCCATCTAGCTCATTAACATCTACACTGACCAGCTAGCAATGGTTCTCCAAGGTTTCAGGCAGGAGTCTCTCCCAGTCCTACCTGGAGATGCCAGAGACTGAACCTGGGACCTTCGGCATGCAAGCAGATGCTCTAACCCAGGGGCAAAGCTACCATTGTGCAAAAGGGTTCAAAAAACCCGGGCCGCTCCCCCAAAGGAGCCGCCACCGCTGCCACTCCCCCCCCCACCTTCAAAGGCAAGCACTTCCACCCTCAGTCTCCACCCACTGCTGTTGTTGTCACAGGGCCCCTGCCACCGCCCCACCACACACAACCGCCACCACCCCGCCCAGCCACACCACACCACATCCCCGCCTGCCTGCCCGCCCACAGTCCCGGCAGGAAAGGAGGCTGACTGTGAAGAGGATATCCGGCAACCTGACTAAGTCTGCAAGTTCAGGTTCCTAGAGAGGCTGCTAGGGGAAGGAAGAAACATTTGGCATGGGCGTCTTCCCTTCCGGTCCCAGCCTTTGCTGTTTCTTGCTTCCAGCCCAGCCTTTTCTCTTTCTTTGTGTCTTGCCTGCCTGTCTGCGGGATCTGCTGCCCACCCTTTCTTGAAGGAGAGACCCCGTCCTGTCCGTGGTGTAGGTGGGGTGCATGGGGACCGAGCCGCGGGGGGAGGTGATGCAAGAGGAAAGCAGGGAGGGAGTGGGCTTGGGAGAATGACGACAGGGGAGAAAATATGTCCCAGGTGGCGGGCAATGAGGAGGATGTGTGTGCAGCTGCTTCCCCAACTTCACCCCTCTGGGATTGAGCAGGGCAGGCACATCAAACCAAGACAGAGAGAGGCAGTCAATTACTCTGCTGGGAGCTGATCAGCAGACTGTGAGTGACAATGAAACACTCATTTAAAATATAAATGCAGAAAACACTCCATGCAAACTTCCACCAGATGGACATTTTCTAAGAAGTCCCTGAGCTTAAGCCTGCAAATCTCTGCAAAAAGCAGAAGGGATCATCCAACTGCAAAAAGCACAGTTTCTCTCTGAATCATGAATGCCAAAATTAGTACTGTTCTTAATTCTTCTTT
This sequence comes from Hemicordylus capensis, assembly GCF_027244095.1. Lineage (NCBI taxonomy): Eukaryota > Metazoa > Chordata > Lepidosauria > Squamata > Cordylidae > Hemicordylus > Hemicordylus capensis. Next base: position 259,025,501 of record NC_069658.1, on the reverse strand, counting down.
CCAATACTTTCGTTAACTATGCTACAGAAAGGAGGAGTTCCAAAGGTGACTAATAGACTGGTTAATTGCTTGCCTGTCTGTTGTGAACAATGTTATTTAATGTAGTTGCATTGTGAGGTGTACTTTGGCCCCATTCCTGTGCTTTATGCAACCCAATCCTTTCCTGTGAAGTGGTTTTTAACACACACACACACACACAGCAAAACTTTTGGAGCTTTAAATAATCAGGGTGCCAGCCCCCCCAGTACATCAAGTATTCATTCCTTATATAGTTTTAATGTAAACTACCCTGAGCCTTTCTGGAAGGGCGGGATAAAAATTGAATAAATATAAACAAACAAACAGCTGTCCAGGCTAATAGCCATCGACCACCTTGTTCTCCGTGGATTGGTCTCTAATTTCTCTTAAAAACTGTCTAGCTCAGTGACCACCACCACATCCTGTGGCAGCAAATTCCTAGTTTAACCACACGCTGTGTATAGAAGTAGAATCAGGAATCAAGTCAACACTGCTGCTGTGAGGGATGGCCTGGCCTGGAGGAGAACAACTCAGCCAGCCTGGAAGCGGAGGGAGAAGAAGATCTTTTCATTCTTAAAAAAATTTAAAAGGTAAGCTATGCTACGGTACCCACTACCAGCTAGCTGGTCAGACCGATGCTTGCTGCCTCTTGCCTCTAGCCTCTATAGAAGAAGGAGGCTAAAGCTTATTTTCCCTCTAATCCCTTTTCTCTCTCTTTATATGGTGCCACACACACACACACACAAAGCAGGGGGGGGCATCTTCAATTCTTGAATACGGGCCCCATCAGGGCTTGCTATGCCCCTGCTCTAACCCAAGCTACAGCCGCATCCTGTTGATGAAACTGCCTTGAGGGTGATTGGTCAGCACCCCCAGTTCAGACAAATGTGGGGAATTTAGTTCAAAAGGGGAGACAGTTCCAAGCAGTTTTAATAAGCACCTGAACTCAAAAAAACTGGCTTGAGAGATAGATTTTAATTAACAAAAAAGAGTTTATTGAAAGAAAAATAATAACAGTAGTAAGACTAAGTTACTAGGTGGTCTTCACGTAAAAGCAAATACAAATAAGTGGACGACGGTGATGAATATTTATATAGCACTTTTTATTTATTTATTATTTTTATTTTATTGTTAGATTAACAAAAAGTTCCCAAAGTGGTTTACATGGAAATAAATAAATAAATGGCTCACAATCTAGAAAAAGAAACATAAGGTAGACACCAGCAACAGCCACTAGAGGGGTGCTGTGCTGGGGATGGTTGCTCTTCCCCCTTTAAATAAAGAGAATTGCCGCTTTTAAAAAGGTGCCTCTTTGCACAGTTAGCAGTTTACAAATAGACTATTGTAAGGCACATTTAGCTTAAAGTTCCAAATTATAGAGGGGGCAAGGTTTCAGAAATAAGGGGAAAGTGACAGATTTAGCCCTAAGGAGCCGTGCAAGGGGTTATATCACCTGTCCTCATGAAGATCTGACTTGGGCATCTGGAGGCTGGCATCCATCCGGGGAGGCAAAGTGGAAAGCAGGAGAGTTGACGGAGTTAGTGGGGTTGCTCGCGAGGCGAGTTCCAGTATGAGACCAGTTGGATAGATCAGCAGGGGGGCCGATCTAAAGACAGGCACAATAAGCTGAGCCTCGGCGTGAGGACAGCGAATTGGCCAGGCAGGTAGTGATTTCAGCTTGGATGGCCTCAGTGGAGAGGAGAACACCAAGGTGGTCTGCTGGAGCTCTTGTTGCGATGGAGTCCTAAGTATAGCACACAATGGAGCATACAAAGAAGCATGAAGCTTGCTTGTTGTAGTCTGATGGAGTCCCAAGTAAGAGGCACAAGGGAGCACAAAGATGTTTTGCAGTTAGAGTCCCCAGTGTAAAGCACAAGGGAGCACACTGGGTTAGGGATACTTATATCCCAAAATGTGCCTTGGAGCCATTTTGCTGTTGTCATACTTTGCTGTCTCCAGAGATTTGGTGCTGGGTGCTATCAGTACGTTGATGACAACCAAATCTATTTCTCCATGTCAATATCATCAGGAGATGGCATATCATCCCTGAATGCCTGCTTGGAAGCAGTAATGGGCTGGATGAGAGATAACAAACTGAGACTGAATCCAGACAAGACATACTTATTGTGTAGGGGTCGTCACTCAGGAAGCGATATTGATCTACCTGTTCTAGATGGGGTCACACTTCCTCAGAAGGAACAGGTACGCAGTCTGGGTGTGCTTCTGGATCCACACCTTTTCCTGGTTCCCCAGGTTGAGGCAGTGGCCAGAAGCGCTTTCCATCAGCTTTGGTTGAAACACCAGCTGCATCAGTTTCTTGAGGTTCATGATCTCAGAACAGTAGTACACTTGCTGGTAACCTCCAGACTTGATTACTGCAATGCGCTCTATGTGGGCCTGTCTTTGTACGCAGTCCGGAAACTACAATTAGTACAAAATGCAGCAGCCAGGTTGGTCTCTGGGTCATCTCGAAGACCCAGAGTAGACTCTGGGAAGAGCAGACACAGCTGAGAAGGTGAGCAAGTTTTTCTAAACATCTAGCCTTTTCCCCTTCAAACAAACTAACAGGAAGAGGGGAGTTTTGCAGGAACTGTTTCTCCTTAAGGGGTAGGTCTCTCTCTCTCTCTCTCTCTCTCTCTGTTACTTGTTAGGGTTACTTATTAGGGTTAAGATATCACAGGGCTAGGAGTTTTTAGGGTTACCTAACTCCAGTGTTTACTTAGTGGCTGCCTGGAGGAGGTGGAGTCAGCTAGGGCTGGAAGAGGCCCCACATTCCTTTCCTTTGACTCATATCCTGTGTGTCAGTTGGAAGGCTACTCTACATATGAGGTGAAGGCCCGAGAGCATAGCGAACAGAGCATAGTGAACAGGGATAGCAAACAGGACGTAGGAGTTTAGCAGGAGTTTAGCAGGAAGTGTGTGGAGGAGCCTGGATCAAGCCCCTGAGATCACAAGGATCACAAGGGGCCTGGTGGAGAAGAGAACGTAAGTACATATCCCTCACTCGTATCCCTCATATTCTTGGGAAAGGCTGTTTGGACAGTTAAATAGCTGACCATTACAGCTGAGACCTATCCTTCTAATAAACTATCTAATAAACTGACAATAAACTCTCTAAATACTGTAAACAGCCAACAAAAACAGTATGAGGATAGAAGGTCAGCAGGGGAAGGGGCACTTCCCAGTGTATTGCACAGAGTGCCACATGTATGACTATTTGCCCCATGGGCACAAGTCCTGGGTGTGTGCTCGGTGCAAGGAGCTCCTGGCTCTCAGGGAACAAATTCGTTCCCTTGAGACCAAGGTGGCAGATCTGGAGAAGCTCAGAGAGACAGAGAGGCATGTGGACGAGACCTTCAGGGATGTGATAGAGGCATCCCACTCCAGGGCTAGTAGCTCCTCTGCTGTCCGGGAGAATGAAGGTCTTGGGCAAGGAGGACATCGCTCTGAGGAAGAGGGAAATGCTCATTTAGAAGGGACTCCTTCCGTGGATGATGAGCCGATATCCTCTCTCACAGGGGATACTCCTCTGGGGGGTGGGGGCCTCCTTGTAGTGGGTGATTCGATCATTAGAGGGATAGGGAGATGGGTTTGTGACCCGCGTGTTGACCGCACGGTGACTTGCCTGCCTGGTGCGAAGGTTGCGGACATCACACAGCGTCTAGACAGGTTCCTAGGCAGTGCTGGGGAGGAGACAGCTGTCATGGTGCACGTTGGCACCAACTATGTGGGGAAATGCAGTCAGGAGGTCCTGGAAGCCAAATTTAGGCTGGTAGGTAGCATTTTGAAGTCCAGGACCCCCAAGGTAGCATTCTCAGAAATGCTACCTGTTCCACACGCAAGTACAGTGCGACAGGCAGAGCTGAGGGGTCTCAATGCGTGGATGAGACGTTGGTGCTGGGAGGAGGGGTTTAGATTTTTTAGGCACTGGGACACATTTTGGGGCAAGCAAGGCCTGTACAAAAGGGACGGGCTGCACTTGAACCAAGATGGAACCAGACTGCTGGCACTTAAAATCAAAAAGGTTGCAGAGCAGCTTTTAAAATGACACCTGGGGAACAGCCGATGGGAGCTGGGCAGTATCCCGTTTGGTAAAAGACATCCTTTAAAGTGTGAGGCTGCAAAGAATTCAAATAAAACAGAAGGGGACAGAGCAGAACCGCATAAAGAGCAGACGGGAGCCTGTGCCAGCAGGTCAAAGAGTCAAAAGAATAGCGTACATCAGGGGAGAGATTCAGCATAAAGGTGCTTATATGCCAATGCCAGAAGCCTCGAGCCAAGATGGGTGAGCTGGAGTGCTTGGTTGCTAATGCAGAAATAGATACAGTGGGCATAACAGAAACATGGTGGAACAATGAGAACCAGTGGGACATTGTTATCCCTGGGTATAAACTCTATAGAAAGGACAGGGAGGGGCACCTTGGAGGAGGGGTAGCACTGTATGTTAAAGAAGGGATAGAATCTAACAAGCTAGAAAACCTAGGTGGACTGGAGTCCTCCACAGAAACCCTGTGGGTGACAATACAAGGCCTGAAAGGGAACGTGCTACTGAGGACGTGCTATCGCCCTCCGGATCAAAATGCCGACAGTGACTGGGAGTTGCAGGAGGAAATCAGGGAGGCGTCAAGGAGAGGCAGGGCTGTAATTATGAGTGACTTCAATTACCCACACATAGACTGAGTAAATTCACATTCAGGTCAGGACAAAGAGGTCAGATTTCTAGATACGCTAAATGACTGTGCCCTAGAACAGTTGGTCATGGAACCAACCAGAGAGAAGGTGACCTTGGATCTAATTCTGAGTGACACCCAGGACCTGGTGCAGGATGTCAGGGTCATCGACCCTTTAGGGAACAGTGACCACAGTGCCATCAAATTCAGCATACATGCGGGGAGAGAATCACCAAGGACGTCTAACACAGACATTTTGAATTTCAGAAGAGGATACTTCTCCCAAATGAGGAGTATGGTGAAAAGAAAGCTGAAAGGGAAAATCAGGAGAGTCACTTCGCTCCAGAGTGCATGGAGTTTACTCAAAACCACAATACTAGAAGCCCAGTTAGACTGTATACCCAAAAGGAGGAAAGGTACCACTAAGTCCAGGAGGATGCCAGCATGGCTAACGGGTACCGTCAAGGAAGCCATAAAAGGGAAGAAGACTTCCTTCCGAAATTGGAAGGCCTGTCCAAACAAAGAGAACAGAATGGAACACAAACTCTGGCAAAAGAAATGCAAGGTGACAATAAGGGAGGCAAAAAGAGAGTTTGAGGAACATTTAGCCAAAAGTATCAAGGGGAATAACAAAAACTTCTTTAAGTACATCAGAAGCAGGAAACCTGCCAGGGAGGCAGTTGGACCATTAGACAATGAGGGAGTGAAAGGGATTATTAAGGAGGATATGGAGGTTGCAGAGAAGCTGAATGAGTTCTTTGCATCTGTCTTCACAGCAGAGGATACTGAGCATATACCTGTCCCTGAACCAGGCTTTTTAGGGATGGAGGCTAGAGAGCTGAGTCAGATAGAAGTGACAAGGGATGATGCACTAAACTGTCTGGAAAAACTGAAAGCTAACAAATCACCAGGGCCAGATGGCATCCATCCAAGAGTCCTCAAAGTACTCAAATGTGAAATTGCTGACCTCCTTGCTAAAATATTTAACTTATCCCTGCAATCGGGCTCTGTACCAGAGGACTGGAGAGTTGCAAATGTAACCAATTTTCAAAAAGGGTTCCAGGGGCGATCCGGCAAATTACAGGCCGGTTAGCCTAACGTCCGTTCCAGGCAAATTGATGGAAAGCATCCTCAAGGATAAAATTGTAAAGCACCTAGAACAGGCCCTGCTGGGAGTGAGGCAGCATGGCTTCCGCAAAGGTAAATCTTGCCTCACGAGCCTCTTGGAGTTCTTTGAGAGTCTCAATGAGTGTATGGATCAAGGTGATCCAGTTGACATAGTCTACCTGGAATTCCAAAAAGCTTTTGACAAAGTTCCTCATCAAAGACTTCTGAGGAAACTTCGCGGTCATGGGATAAGGGGACAAGTACATGTGTGGATTGCTAACTGGTTGAAAGACATGAAACAGAGGGTAAGTATAAATGGAGAGTTCTCACAATGGAGGGAAGTAAGAAGTGGGGTCCCCCAGGGATCTGTACTGGGACCGGTGCTTTTTAATTTATTCATAAATGATCAAGAAGCAGGGGTAAGCAGCGATGTGGCCAAATTTGCAGATGATACCAAACTCTTCCGGGTAGTGAAATCCAAAACGGATTGTGAGTAGCTCCAAAAGGATCTCTCCAAACTGGGGGAGTGGGCGACAAAATGGCAAATGCGGTTCAATGTTAGCAAGTGTAAAGTGATGCACATTGGGACAAAAAACCCCAACTTCAAGTATATGCTGATGGGATCTGAGCTGTCGGTGACGGACCAGGAGAGGGATCTTGGGGTCGTGGTGGACAGCTCGTTGAAAGTGTTGACTCAATGTGCGGCAGCTGTGAAAAAGGCCAATTCCATGCTAGGGATCATTAGGAAGGGGATTGAAAATAAAACAGCTAACATTATAATGCCTTTATACAAAACTATGGTGCGACCACACTTGGAGTACTGCGTACAATTCTGGTCACCACATCTTAAAAAGGACATTGTTGAACTGGAGAAGGTACAGAAGAGGGCAACCAAGATGATCAGGGGCCTAGAGCACCTTTCTTATGAGGCAAGACTACAACACCTGGGGCTTTTTAGTTTAGAAAAAAGACGACTGCTGGGAAACATGATAGAGGTCTATAAAATCATGCATGGTGTGGAGAAAGTGGAGAGAGAGAAATTATTTTCCCTCTCACACAACACTAGAACCAGGGGTCACTCAATGAAATTGATTGTCAGGAGGTCTAGGACCAACAAATGGAAGTACTTTTTCACAAAACGTGTGATCCACTTGTGGAACTCTCTGCCACAGGATGTGGTGACAGCCAACAATCTGGATGGCTTTAAGAGTGGTTTGGATGACTTCATGGAGGAGAGGTCTATTAATGGCTACTAGTCGGAGGGCTGTGGGCCACCTCCAGCCTCAAAGGCAGGATGCCTCTGAGTACCAGTTGCAGGGGAGTAATGGCAGGAGAGAGGGCACGCCCTCAACTCCTGTCTGTGGCTTCCAGCGGCATCTGGTGGGCCACTGTGCGAAACAGGATGCTGGACTAGATGGGCCTTGGGCCTGATCCAGCAGTGCTGTTCTTCTGTTCTTCTGTTCTTATGACCATATTACTCCTATATTACAGGAGTTGCACTGGCTGCCTATAACTTTCTGGGCAAAATACAAAGTGCTGATTATAACCTAAGAAGCCCTAAACAGCTTAGGCCCACGGTACTTAAGAGAGCATCTTCTTCTGCATGATCCCCATCGTCCACTGCGTACATCAGGGGAGGCTCATCTGTGGCTACCTTCATGTCACCTGGTGGCCACCAAGGGACGGGCCTTCTCTGTAATCGCCCTGAGACTTTGGAACGCCCTTCTCATGGGAATAAGAGTCTCTCCGTTTCTAACGGTTTTTTAAAAGTGTTTTTTTTACCTAGGCTTTTTAACTTTTTTAATTTTAGATTGTTTATTGATTTGTTTTAAACTGTTTTTAGCATTTCATTGATTTTAATAATGTTTTGTTTACTGTTTCATCCTTCCTGGGTAGGGCCGGGTGTGAATTGCCTATTGTATGCAAGGCTGATTGTAATAAAAATCAGAGTGTGCAGGTGTGTCAAATAGTATCCTGTGTTGGGATTGACTCTCCCCATAATTCTATCAAAAGGTTTGATGGGCACCCTTTCAAAGTTACGTCACTGACTCATCCCTATTGTGATGGAGGCTGCTGTTGCACTTGTCTTATCTGCTTTCCCTTCCTAGCTTAATTGCTTCCTTAGCAACAGGTGTTATTTCTCTTGTGAGAGGATAAAGGACATTTTTAGAGTTCATTCTAAGTCCAAAATGAAAGAGGGAGTGTGAAACTAACCCCCTTTCCAATTTGTATTATTGGTGTTCAAATCTTGGGGCGACCAGTCCACTGCCAACTAAGCCACTTGTCCCCAGCTATCATATAAACTGGGAGCTTGCATTGCATTGCAGCTCCTGAGCATAGCAAAAGTGCAATCTCCAAGCCTTGAGATGCAGCTGTAAACAGAGAGGCTTCTGGGAGCCGGACAGAATAAGCTCAGCTGGTAACAGTCTCCTAAGAAGAATATCTTACAGCAAATAGCTCACAGATATAGTCACCCATCCAAGTGGAAACCAGGGTGGACCCTGCTAAGCAAAGGGAACAGTCCATGCTTGCTACTGCAAAACCAGCCATCCTCCCCTGAAAATGGCCTCTGGTTCCTGGCCCTATATCATTTACTTCAGTTGAACTTGCTTCCAAATAAGGGTGCATCCTCTTATCTTCCATTGCTTTCCCTCTCTGATCCATGTGCAGAATAGTAACAGAGATTCCACTAGTGGTAGTGTTTACAGGGGAGAGTTGATGCTCCTCTTGCTATTTTCATCCACAATGAAGTGTGGAATAGGGATGTGCACATAACTGTGGAGGCATGGTCCGGCGCTGACGGGAGTGGTTCTTTAAGGGCGGGTGGGGTTGCACTTACCTCTCCCACCACTTCTCCCCTGCCGGCGCTCCGTTTTTCAGGAAAGATTTTGGGGTGGCAGCGTTCCTCCCTGCCGCCCCTGCCCCCATTGTTTAATGGAAATACCAGAAGCAGCAACCGTGCATGCACCTGCTGCCGCGTGCGTGCTGTGCACATTGCATGCACATGTCATGCATGCAACGTGCGACATGCGCAGCTGGCACACACGTGGTTGCTACTTCCGGTATTTCCTGCGAACAACGGGGGCAGGGGCGGCAGGGAGGAATGCTGCTGCCCCCAAATCATTCTTAAAAAACAGAGCGCTGGTGGGGGGAAAGCGGGGGGAGTGGTAAGTGCACCCCCCCTTAAGGAACCACCCCCGCCAGCCTTCCAGACCAGGTCACATTCAAACCAGTTCGGAAGCCTCCATAATGGCCTCTGGACTAGTTCATGCACATCCGTAGTGTGGAACATAGCTGATCAGTAGGGTTGTGCAGAATCGGTTTGATTGCAACCCACTCTGCTGCAAACCAGGTTCCATCATGAACCGGACCACCCTTCAGGAAAGGGGGCTGGTCCGAAATCAAACTGAACTGGACATAGTTCCACCCAAGCTTGTTCAACTGTTTGTGCAGCTATGTAAAGGGGAATCCGGTGAGGATTCTCCTTTGCTTGTAAATGGGAATCTTTTACAAAGGGCTTAACAAGCCAGCCTTGACAACCCTGGCTGGAGGGGGTGGCGAGAGGCACCTGTAAAAGTAAATGACAAGGTGCTTACCGGCAACAGTCGTACAGCCCTGGAGCGGTGGTACTCCCCCCAGCACAGCAGACCATGCAGTGGCAGCAGCAGCACTCACCTGGCCTCCGCCATTTGCAAATGGCATGGTCATGCAAATGCCCAGTGAGTGCCGCTGCTGTGCTGGAGGGAGTACCACTGTTCCAGGGGAGTGGTATCTCCACCCACCGCCAGTAAGCACCTTATCATTTACTTTGATGTGTGCCCTTTGCCTTTGTAAAGGATTCCCCTTTACACAGCCACTCGAATCAGTTCTAGCTGGTTAAGTTGAACTGACTGGACCGGCTGGCCATTTAGTTCAACTGAGTCAGTTTGCGGACCGGCATTGAGGTCCAAATGTTTTATGTGTTTTTATTGGGTGTTTTAATGTTACATTATGAGCAGCCCAGAGAACAATTTGTTATAAGGTAGCTAACAAGGTTTTACTTTACTTCCCCACTGTACTTTGTGTCATTGCCTTGGGGAGAAGGAACCCTGTCTCTCCACATTTCCAGTGCAGAAGATATGAACAGGGAATAAATGTGTCTCTGAATAATGCTTAGGAACATAAGAAGTTGAAATATACCAAGTCAGACCACTAGTCCATCTAGCTCAGTATTGTCTACATAGCCTGGCAGCGGCTTCTCCAAGGTTGCGAGCAGGACTCTCAGCCCTATCTTGGAGATGTCAGGGAGGGAACGTGGAACTTTCTGCATGCAAGCCTGCAGGTGCTCTTCCCAGAGTAGCCCCATCCCCTAAGGGGAATCTCTTGCAGTACTTACACATGTAGTCTTCCATTCAATTGCAAACCAGGGTGGACCCTGCTTAGCAAAGTCATGCTTGCTACCACCAAACCAGCTCTCCTCCCTATAAGTTTACAAGTATGCTTATTGCAGAGTGTCTATTGGTTTATATTATTTTAAAAACAACCTTTCCCACCTTATGGTTTACAGCAGAACTCCCTCAAGGGCTGGGTGAACACTGGCTGGTGCCTGAGGATAACTAGCAATGGGGCCTGAGAAACGCAGGATGAGAGGCAAGTAGGCAAGTGGGGGTGGTAGGATCAAATTCTGAGAGAGCCACTCCTAAACACAGGGTGGATACAATCCACCAGAAGGGTCCCTGAAAGCCATCTGGCTGCATGATTCAGCTGCCCCCACCCTTTCAAATACTTAAGAGGCTTGCAGCATCCCAGAGCTTGAGAAGAGTAGAGAGAGGGCTGGCTGAGGAGGAGTTGGAACACTTGGGCTTTCTAGCAGTGTCTATTTTTTACCTTTCCCTTGCAACTACTTAAGAAACTTGTGGCTCACCAGAGGCAGAAAACTGATGGCAAGGTTGGCATGAAAGAAAGGGAACATAAGGTGGGACATGTAGTGAGTGACAGTGACTGGAAACACCTTCCTTGATGAAGGCTGTGACAGCTTTTATCCTCCCTCACGTTCTCAGCACTTGGTCTTTTGTGAAGATACCACTTAGTGTTGGCAATTCTGCTGGTTTTCCAACTTCCTTTGTTACCTCTTCTTTTTTGTATTTGAATTGTCAGCGTTGCTCAGTGATAGGGGTGAGAAAACTAATTCGAGTTCAAACCCGGTTCAACTCAAACTGGGGCAGTTTGACCAGTCCGGGTTCAAACTGGACTGGCTCCCAAAAAGGAGGTGCTGGTGTGAGTTTGAACCGGCCTGGACCAGCCCCAAAAGAACTGGTTCAAACCAGTTCGGGACTCTGCTTGTGAAGGGGATCTGGTGAGGATTCCACTTTATTTATTTATCATATTTTTATACTGCCTGGTATGTGAATCTCTAGGCAGTGTACAAATCCCAACATTAAAACCACAGCCTAAGATTCATAAAACATGATAAAAACATGATGATGATGATGATGATGATGATGATGATGATTTTTACATTTATATCCCGCTCTTCCTCCAAGGAGCCCAGAGCGGTGTACTACATACTTGAGTTTCTCCTCACAACAACCCTGTGAAGTAGGTTAGGCTGAGAGAGAAGTGACTGGCCCAGAGCCACCCAGCCTGGGCAGAGGGTCTGCAGAGAACTATGGTGGCCACTTTGCCTGCCTGCCTCCCTCCTTCCTTCAGCACTGGAGTTCAGGCTTCAGGGAAGCCTGCACGGAGGCCTCTCTGGAAGCCCCACCCACCTGCCGATATCTAGCAGCAGCTTGTAGGCTACTTAGATTGCTGGCCAGGAGGACAAACAGGGGACTGGCTGAGTGAGGGGCCTTGGGGCTGGCGGGTGGGCAATGGGGAGACATGTGACATGTCTCTGGGGGCCCTTCAAGGCAGTGGGCCCCCAGACCACTGTCTCCCCTTGCCTGATCGTAGTTCCGCCCATGGATTCGAACCTCCAACCTCTTGCTCACTAGGCAAGTTACTTCCCTACTGCACCATTAGGTGGCTCAATATGCCATCAAGCATATTCCAGTGTAAACAGTATCACATTCAGCTAATTTCAGTGGCAGGATCATATATGCAAAATTTGTTATCTGTAAGTCATCAGGAAGTATGTCTATTTCACACAAACCATCAATCAACAAGCTTGGATAACTTTAAAAGGGGTTTAGAAATTCATGGAGGAAAGGTCTATCAATGGCTGTTAGTCTTGATGGCAATAGGCTGCCTGCAGGCTCAGAGGCAGGATGCCTCTGAATACTAGTTGCAGGGGAACAACAGCAGGAGAGAGGGTGTGCCTCTTCTGTGGCTTCTCAGAGGCACCTGGGGGGCCACTGTAAGAAACAGGATGCTGAACTAGATAGACCTTGGGCCTGATCCAGCAGGGCTGTTCTTAAAAACAAACACCAAAACAGACAAATTCTCCCTTCCTCTGACAACATCAATGACATGGTTTTGTAGTTTTTGTGTTTTTAAAATTTCTAAAAATTTCAAAACACCATTTGCAAGTTTGCATTGCAAGCCAGATGGTAAAAAATCACAATGAGCATTCGTCCCCACAGATGGTACCAACCACCCCAGCTGGCTCGTGTACTATATGATTTAATTTTCTTTAGCAATATAATTTCTTTGCTTTCCCAAGTTGTGTTTCCCTAGTTTCCAAAGAAATCTAATACATATTCTAAAAGCATCCAGGAGTCTATTCTCTGGGTAGCCTGAAATCCATGCATGAAATCCAGGTTGGCTTGAACACCAACCTAAGCACCTATTTATTGTTAACAAAGTTCTACAGCTGAGAGGAAGCCCCATTGAAATTGGTAGGATTTAGTTCTGAGGAAACATGCATAGGTTTTGGTTCTTCGTGGCCAACTTCTTCTTGGGCCACTTTTAGGCATTAACTTCTGTAGACGTGAACGTGTGGGGAACCGAAGTCACATCCACTGGCTCTGGCTCCTCTTCAAGTGTGCTGAAAGGCCCCATTTGCAGAAAGTCTACACGTGGACACCTGAGTACACATAGGCTCCTACATCGGTGATCCATATCAACTTTTCTAATATGTACAAGAGCCTATCCCTTCCTTACAGGTTAGTTTTAAAAGTGATTGCTTTCATCAGATTGGCCCAAAGATCCTTTGGCTTCTCACTCTCCTGAGCTAAAGTACTTCAACTGCTAATGTACAACATCTTTTATTATTTTATTTATTTATTTATTTGTTACATTTTTATACCGCCTTTCTGCCTTGACAAAGGCACCCAAAGCGGTTTACAACATTAAAAGAAAGCTAAATTACAGAAGATTAATAAAATGTCTCAGGCTGTTGGTTCTTTCAGGAGCTGAGGACAAGAGCTCCCTGGCCTGGGCACATCCTTTCTTGCCTTCCTCTCAGGGCACACTGGTCTTTCAGTACTCCTGGGAAGGGTGGGCGGGGCTGCCCCAACATTCCTCACAGGCCCGAGCTGGTTTCTATGGGGGCCGATGATTTTAAACATCAGTGCCCTCCAGAGGCCAGAGATGAAGAACTGGATTCCAGGTGTGACTCCTACCCTATCTGCACCATCATCTGGCACAGGATGCTGTACTCTTCTAGGAGCTTGGCAAGACTGCCTGCTGCCCCATTTGTCCTTTTTGCTTGCCTTCACAGGTTTCCCCTCTGGAATTGCATGGGAACATTGGCAAATAGACTTGGGCAGCTTCACGTAACTTCTGGCCTAGACATGTTAACATTGGGTTATGCCTGCCAGGTTGTGAAGCAGCCATGTGTAGCCCAGTTCCCGCCTGCTCCCCTGTTTCCTCTCTCTTTTTAAATCCAGAGTTAGAGCAGAGGGTTGATTCTTCCCTAGAGATGTCACCCCTTTTCCTGGCAGGGCTTTTGCTGTTCTCCTCAACAGCTGTGTAGCATGAAGAGACTCAAGAAGTAAATCTTTCCCCATTACTGTTTTACTACTCAGAGGAAAATGGCATCTGTCTTGTCTGCCTGTGATGGCATGGACTTCACTGCTTCAGAATGCAGATGGAAGGTAATTTTTTAAAATATTCCCATTTTTAACGTTTAATGGTAAAAACTCCTTGCAGCACAGCAAACAAAAGGTTGCACCTCTTCTTGCCAATGTGCTAGATTTCTACTTGCAATGGGTTTTGTGTTTGTTTTTACTAGTGGCCTTTAAAAGTAGAATCCCTTACATGCCGTTCAAATGAAGTTGCCTTGTCCTGCGTCAGGCTGTTGATCTATCTAGGTCAGTACTGACTGGTAGCAGCTTTCCACTGTTTCAGACAGTTCTTTCTCAGTCCTACCTGGAGTTGCTGCCAGGGATTGAACCTGCAACCTTTTACATGCAAAGCATAAGCTACATCCCCATCCCCCAAATGGTACAGACCATTCTGCCATCTCATTACTACTTCATTCTGCTAAACCCTTTCTTTTGGTATTAGGGGGGAAACAGGAGAAAAGCAAACTTGCTTGTAACATTATTAAGCATGACAAGTGTTGAATGTATTGATATGCTGAAGACTGAGGATGTGCAGTGATCCTCTTAGACTGATTTATTCATTTAGTATCAAGATTTATTTTCTATCTTGCTTAAAATAGCCCCAAGGTGACTAACGCCAATCAAATAAAACAAAATAGAGTGATAATATTTCTACCATACTAATTTGAATATTGAAGTATTCTCACTTCCAGTAACTATTTGTTGAAGTATTGCCTTGTTTTTGTTATACTTTGTAATAAAATAGAGTTGTAAAATATACTTCTTTTTCCTTGCATATTTATGGTACTTAGTAATGAATAACTAGTTTCAGTGTTGATTAATAAGTTGCAGAAGAAGGGGGGGTAAAAAAATTTTGTGCGCCATGCTATGCAAGGCTCAGTGTTCCTACACATATGTGTATGTGTGTGTCAGAGATTGTGTGAGCACACTGCCTTGAAACTGCCACCCAGAACAAAACTGTTTCCAATCTCTGGTGATAAAAATTAGAGGGAACCCTGGTCTCCACCCAAAAGCCGGTCTAAAACGGGTCTAGATAATCAGTTTCATCCAAGACTGCCTGAAGTTGAGAGGCCACCACCCTCTCAATTGCCTTGCCCAGCCATGGAAGGTTGGAGACAGGCCTATAGTTGCTCAACTCTGGGGAAGTCTCTCTCAAGTCTGTCTCTGTCAAGACAGGCTTCTTCAGAAGTGGTCCAATAATTGCCTTCTTAAGACAAGGAGGCATCCTGCCCTCCCTCAGAGAAGCATTTATGATCACTACTAGGCCTTCTACAACAACCTCCCTGCTAGAGAGTATTAGCCATGTCGGGCAAGGGTCAAGAGAACAGATATGACTCTTCAGGTATTTCCTGTTGAGGATCAGAATCCCTTCCTTTCCTCTTAGAGAGCAGATGGAAACATCTCTTTCTCTCCCTACCTATTCATTATGTAGTTCTATAGATAAGGGTTAGGTCTTTCCTATCCAAAGTGTACTTCAAAAATAAATACTTAGTATTTAGTTCTACAAGAATCTCCATGTGTATAAATCTACAACTAAACTCTGTAACTGGAGTGGGTAGCTTCTTTAGTGCTCTGCTAATTAACTGGAGGATAAAAATTACAACCCCCAACAAGCTTCAAGTCTGCTTAGAAATGGACCAGCAGCAACCACTGGAAGGGACAAGGTGGATCTGTTTGATCTGATTCCAGCTATAAACAGTTGCACTGGCCACCAATATGTTTCTGGGCAAAGCAGAGAGTATTGGTTTTTACCTTTAAAGCCCTGAATGGCTTAGATCCAGATTATCTGATAGAACACCTTTCTTTCTCCCATTGCTCATTGAGATCATCAGGAAGGGTCCATCTCTGGGTGCCACCAGTTCATCTGGTGGCAACCTGGGATTAGGACTTCTCAGCTGTCGCCCCTAGGTTGTGGAACATGCTCTCCATGGATATAAGAACATTATCTTCCTTGGAGGACTTCAGGAGAGCATAGGAAGCTGCCATATACTGAGTCAGACCATTGGTCTATCTAGCTCAGTATTGTCTTCACACACTGGCAGTGGCTTCTCCAAGGTTGCAGGCAGCCCTATCTTGGAAAAGCTAGGGAGGAAACTTGGAACTTTTTGCTTTTTCCAGAGCAGCTCCATCCCCTGAGGAAATATCTTGCAGTGCTCACACTTCTAGTCTCCCATTCAAATGCAACCAGGGCAGACCCTACTTAGCTAAGAGGACAAGTCATGCTTGCTACCACACTTCAAGACCCATATTTAACCTGGCTTTAAATGATATCTAGGTTTATTTTTATCTGGTTTAAATGAGCCCTGAGCCACTTTAGGGAAGGTGGCATATAAATTAAACAAACATGGTAGCAACATTTTGAACCAGCTGAAGCTTCTAAGCACAGTAGTTTTTGAAAAGCAAACCTATGTGCAACACCCTGCAGCAGTCCAAGCTGTATGCTTCCAGAGCACAGACAATAGTAGGCTGGCGCTCTCACTTTATGAACCTGAATATTATTACAGCATCAGAAACCTTTACTTGAACAACAGTTAAACTACTTACAAATTCCATCATGCACCCAAAGTGATGAACCATTAAATAAAGGCCTTAGCAGCGCCTTAATTCCTGCACCACAGAAGCAGTAAACACATTTTGCATACTGTGCTTGTTTACAACTTAATCGCCCTGAAATCAAGATTATTATCTGTAACCCTGAACCCAATTATCAATCTCCAGATTTGCTTCATCATGAGGGCTGTTATTTGTACTGTAACCCCGCCCCCGGACGGAGAAGCAGTCTCGAAACCGAAAGTAGATTGCATGCATCAGCAACGTTGGCTAGGCGGAAGTGCTTTGGCAAGTGAATTCTCCTGTCTCTGTAGTGTTTACTTTGCGGGTTGTGGCGTTGAGAGGGGCTCGCTGCCAAGTGCGCCCCAGCAACCTCACTTGAGCTTAGCAGGAGCATGGCATCCAGCCTAGCGGAAGAGCTGGTGTGCCCCATTTGCCTGGCCATCTTCCGGGAGCCGCAGATGCTCGCCTGCGGCCACAATTACTGCCTGTCTTGTTTGGAGAGCTGCGTCCCCAAAGGGAAGACGACGGGGACGTGTCCGGAATGCCGCGGCCCCTTCAAGCTGAGAGAGCTCGCCTGCAATCGAGCTCTGGCAAATCTAGCCGCGAAAGCCCGCAAACTCAAGCTGGAGCCAGAGACCCTGCAGAGCGCTGCTACGGCAGGCTTCTGCGAGGAGCACGAGGAGCCCTTAAAACTCTTTTGCCGCCAGGATCAGGTTCCCATCTGTATCATCTGCCGAGATCTGCCCCACCATCGAGGACACGCCTTCTTGCCTACCAAAAACGCCGTGCAACAAGCCAAGGTTAGAGCTGAGACAGAAATGAGAGGGGGGTTTGCAATGGTGGGCGGGGATGTACTCTGGTATCCGGGTAGTTCCCAAGTTTGTTCTGCTCATCCACAACAACTGATTTAGTGAGTCTGAAGATCGGATGACAGCCGAATGTTTACTTGGAAGTAAGTCCCGTTGAAGTGGATGGGGCTTGCTCCCAACTAAGTGTGCTTCTGATGGCTCAGAGGTTACCTTTCAATCCTGAGATATCTTTACTTTTCATTAGAGAACATCGTGCGTGGAGGTAGTGTTTCGAGAAACAAAAATCAATATTCTAAGCCACTCTATAACCCAAATGATTTCTTAAGAAAATACATCATTCTGTGCCCCATCTATATTGCGCGAATCAAGCAAAAATGCACCATGCTTTCTCTTAGATTGCACAATGTATTCTTGGACGTTTCGTTTGCGGTTTTTAATATGGTTCCACCTGATAGAAATATGTCTCACTGAACAGAATGGGCTTACTCCTAAATAATAGTCAATACCAGGGGCGTCGACTGCAGCCGTCTACTTCAGAAGCCCTTCGAAAGTCCTAACCTGGAAGTAAGAGGGCTTTCTTCCAGTATCTCATAAACTGAGACTAGGGTTGTAGAGGGGTTAGGGTCATTTCAGCACACTCTGGAGTAGCTTGATGTATGCAGAAATTGGAAAGTGAAAGTTCTGGAAGCATTGAGATATATGCTATCACATGCTAAGAGCTGCAGGTCCAGCTGTATTGATAGCATTGCTGATTGAGAAGTTGGCAACTGTGGGTATAGCCTGCACACTTAACACCTGCTATCTAGGCATATTTTAAAATGTCTCTTTAGCAAGGAGAGAGCAATTGCTCCTCTTCGTCCCAGCATATTGTCCCTCCCAATGACTGTTGCTGGGTTCTGTCTCTAAAAAGACACAGATTCTAAAATCTTTTTTTGTAAAAGAAAAAGAATCTTAAATGGTGAGTCCCTTTTGGGACAAGGAATCATAATTTTATTCCTTTTGCTGTGTACACTGTTCTGAGCACTTTCCCCCCTGAATAAATTTAGTATGTATTTAAAATATTTATGTCCCACCCTTCCAACACATTTCTGCTTGGGTCAGCTAACATTAAAAACATAAACTTTGGATAAAAGAACAAAGGAGTAAAAGACAACGCAATACATAATCCTAAAACAACAAACGACAGATCAGATAATAAGACAAGTAGAACAGCAGCCAGGATTAAAACTAAATGGCAGTTACAGGCAGTCTTTAAAAGCTTCTTTTAAAAGGAAGTTTTTTGAGTTCCTCTTTTTAAAGCTAAACAAAGAGGGAGACTGACGAAGCCTTTCTGGGAGAGCATTTCAAAGACAGCTAGTGGCATGGGCACTACTGGTAAAGCCCTACCCCTGGTCCCCACCAACTGGATTTGTGTCAATTCTGTCCAAACTGTATCCTGGTCCCAAGCCATGTAAAAATGTAAAGGTCAGAACTAGCACTTTGAATCTGGCCTGGAAGAAAACTGGCAGTCAATGAAGCTGCCGCAGATAGATGTAATACTTGTATAGCGATTAGTGCCCACAAGCATCCATGCAGCAGCATTCTGGACCAGCTGAAGCTTCCAAATTATCTTCACGCAGCTCCACCTAGAGCACATTGCAGTAGTCCAATCCGGATGTGACCAATGCATGAGTAACAGAGGTCAGTTCCTGTTTCTCCAAGTAGAGTTGCTGCTGGTACCAACCAAAGCTGGTAGAAGACCCTCATGGACACAGCCACCTCCTGGACTCCAGGGACAGCGCTGAATCCAGGAGAGCCCCCAACCTACAGACTTGTACTTTCAGGGGGCGTACAACCCCAACCAATATATCATAACATAAGAACAGCCCTGCTGGATCAGGTCCAAGGCCCATCTAGTCCAGCATCCTGTTTCACACAGTGGCCCACCAGATGCCTCTGGGAAGCCCACAGGCAGGAGTTGAGGGCGTGCCCTCTCTCCTGCTGTTACTCCTCTGCAACTGGTACTCGGAGGCATCCTGCCTTTGAGGCTGGAGGCGGCCTATAGCCACCAGATTTGTAGCTGCTGATAGACCTCTCCTCCACGAAGTTATCCAAACCCCTCTTAAAGCCATCCAGGTTGTTGGCTGTCACCACATCTTGTGGCAGAGAATTCCACAAGTTGATTATGCGTTGTGTGAAAAAGTACCTCTGTTTGTTGGTCCTAGATTTCCTGGCAATCAATTTCACGGGATGACCCCTGGTTCTAGTGTTATGGGAGTGGGAGAAGACGACCCACTTTCTCCACACCATGAATGATTTTATAGACCTCTATCATGTCTCCCTGCAGTTGTCTTTTTTCTAAACTAAAAAACCCCAGGTGTTTTAGTCTTGTCTCTCATAAGAAGAGTGCTCTAGGCCCCTGATCATCTTGGTTGCCCTCTTCTGCACCTTTTCCAGTTCTACAATGTCCTTTTTAAGATGTGGTGACCAGAATTGTACGCAGTACTCCAGGTGTGGCCGTACCATAGTTTTGTAAAAGGGCATTATAATATTAGCAGTTTTATTTTCAATCCCTTCCTAATGATCTCTAGCATGGAATTGGCCTTGTTCACAGCTACAGCACATTGTGTCAACATTCTAAATAATAATAATAATACTTTCAAGCATAGCTGTTCACTATAAGGACTAGAACATGTTCTTTTATTAAAATGGAATCTATAATTCTTAGATTAATTCTTCCCCAGTTCCAAATTCTGTGGATATTCTGGGCTTGTGCAAAATTGCAAGATGTACACAAAGTCTTGGACAAACTAACTTGCAATCCTTAATGGCTGCAAAGAAAAAAAAACATGGTTGGCTAGAGCTGCAGGGTTGTCCAAAGGATATACTTTCATTTCTGACAGCTGGGATGGCCCACAGGGTGCTCCTGTGCCTTTAAAGGTTTCCTAAAGGAGGATGACTTGTTCTTCTACTGCAGTATCAGGAGGAGAGAAGTACCTGTGATCATTATTCCTTCTCATAACGATTAAAAGCACCTGAGCTTGGTCCCCTTCAGGAACTGATACCTCTCCTAACTGTGCACTCCCTCTTTCCCCCTTGTCCAACCTCCTCCCCTTATCCCTAGTGGTTAGAGCAGGGATGCATAACTTTAGGTCCTCAGATTTTGTTGCACTTAAAAGGCCCATCACCCCTAAACACGATGGTTTGATCATTGTGGCTGGGAATGATGTGAGTTGTAGTCCAACATCTGGGGACCCAAGGTTGGGAATAGAGATGTGAGGGTCCAGGAAAAGAATGGGAACAATTGTGTGTGGGGGGGGGACATTCCCCCCCTCAAAGGACTTTTGGTTTTTACCCCCCAAAATTGGTAAAATTGAAAATATGGATTATAAAATATTGAACCTCTTCTCATGATCCATGACTCCAGGGCAGTCTGCAGGGAGAGTGGGTTACACTTACCCTCCCCATAGACAAGCAGTGCTGCCTCCTTGGGTGGGGATTGCCCACCCAGATGAGCACCAGCTTCTGCCAGTCACTCTGGGGTCAGAGTGCCGGGATGCCACCGACCCCCCGAGCTTCAATAATGTACCATGCAAGTGTACGGTTCATTATTGGGATCCCAGCTTCCCCGGGTCTGCCACCAGCCATGGCTGCCAGTTGCCAAGATGGAGTTAGGAGAGTGCTCACTCTCCTAACCCTGTTTTGAGGGTTGGCTTCGCAGGCGGGTTTGCCGCCGTGTTGCCGGCAGGATCGGGCCCAATTCCGGTGGTTCACACGTGCATGTGAAACCAGGCTGGGCTTCCTTAGCCCGGTTTTGCACGCACATGTGAATAAGCTCATTGCCTTTTGGAATTATGAATAAAATATTTAAGTAAAGGTGTTCAAATATATTCATATAAGGAAAGATGTTCTGGCTTTTACTCTCCCAGGCGTCTTGCTCACTTCAGATTCCTCCATCTTCTGTGGCATGTGAAAGAAATGGGTCTATGTTTGGAAATATACCAGATCAAGAAATGAACATGTGGAAAGGGAGAGAGGTTTGTCTCAATCCAGGCAATTCAGTTTTCATAAGTCATTAAGTTGATAAAAATGAAGCAGCAGAAGAAGCAGAAACTGCTGATAGTGATAAATAACAATTAAGAGTAAAATACTACATTTGGACTAATTGTCTGAATAAATCAATACATGTAAATATAATATACCAAACATGATCAATGTTATGAGCAAAGCAGATTATTTCTATATAATAAATGCTCCGAATGAAACAATGTGACTTTTGACCTGTAAAGGGCACCAAAAGAATGTAAAAGTGGGCCTTGTAACACGTGGTCCTGACAACCTCTCTTGTATCCGCAGTCGGGCAATGGAGACCCAACCTTCGTATATGTGGTTAAACAAAGGGTTAAAATCTGCATATCCACGTACCTAGGTGACAGGAAATTACCTCCAAGGTCATTTCTGGCCACCATTTTCCTGAAAGGAGCCATTTTGTGGCTCTTTGGGGTTTTTTTAAAAAAATTGATTGATTGGTTGGTTGGTTGTTACATTTATATACCGCCTTTCATTAAAGCAATCCCAAGGCGGTTTACAGCAAAAAAAAAAAACACACACACACAAGATGGTAAAAAAGAAACAATTAAAATATTAAGTGGGGGAAAATATTAAACAAATCTGATTAAAAAATTTAAAACAAAAGCAGAAAAGCAATAAAAACTATAAAGAGCAGTAGCAGAGAATCAAATAAATGCCTGGGCAAAAAGCCAAGATTTTACACTTTTTCTAAAAGCTGTGATGGAGACCAAGGGGCAAATATTATGTGATTTTTTTACATAAAATTGGGGTCTTGGGAGGCATTGCTGGACAGCTAGAGAGCATGATATGTTGCTTTTTTGCTCCTATTTCTGCACACACACACCACTTTTTTTGGCCTTCCAAGAACCTACCCCACCCCATTCCCATTCACTCAATGTCTCATTATCCGTGGTTTTGTTATACACAGTTGTAGGGCAGAACGGAAGTTCCCCCTGTCGATAACAAGGCCTACCTGTATTGCATATATTTCATTCCGTCCCGCAAAAGAACTTCCTTTCTTTTTTCTCCCCCTGGGAAAAAATAGGTCAAACTTTCTGGAAATTTTATATCTCCAGTTGGGGACGCCTGCTCTAACAACTAAGAATAAGGGGAGACCTAGGTTCACATCCCCATGCATCCGTGAAACTCAATGGGCGACTTTGGGAAAGCTGCTTTATTTATTTAAATTGTACCTCCAGTACAATGCTGCTCAAGCCAATAAAACAATATTATTGGATATAATTCTGATTAAAAGACCCAAATAAAATCAGATGTACAAAAAGCTAAAGAACTCACTAGGTACAAACAGTAATCAAAATCTAAAAGGCCTCTCTAAAAATATGAGTCTTCAGATGTTCCTTTTAAAATCCGGAGAGGGGGCATGGTGGAGCTTTTCTGGGAGAGCGTTCTAGTGTTGAGGGGCAACAAATGAAAAAGCCCCGTCTCTAGTCCCCGCCAGCAGGATCTCAGTCAATGGCGAGGCTGCAGGCAGGGCCTGAGATGATGAGCAAAGGGCCCTGGCAGATTCACATGGGCAGATATGGTTTGACAGTAATCCCAGCCTCAAGCTGTGTGGGGCTTTAAAGGTTGTAACCAGCACTCTTGATCTAGTTCAGAGGCAAACTGGTAACTAGTGCAGCTGCTGCAGAATAGGTATAATACTTAGTGCCCACAAACATCCTTGCAGCAGCATTCTGGACCAGCTGAAGCTCTGAACCAGTTTTGCAGGGTGGGGGGATGCAGAATTCTAGATTCCCTTGTTGGAATTATTGATTACTAAAATTCCCTGATAGCCAAATTTTAGCTTTGGGATTTTGGGGTCCTTAGCAGATGCTTGCCCACTGCCTATAAAATGAAATACACAGACACGGAGCCAGCCGAACGGCGGCCTGGGTCCAGCCCTGCCCACCAGCCCCTCTAGCAACGTCCCGTGCGCATGATGTCGCACACACGGGGGTGTGGCTCAGACTCCAAATAGCCTGAACAAGCTCTCTCCCGCCCCCCATCCATTTCAGGTAGTGTTTGCTACCTGGCAGCCTTTATTTCCCTTTCTCTTCCTCCAGTGAGGGAGAAAAAGGGAAATACATGCTGTCAGGCAGCAAGCGCTGCCTGAAAAGGACAGGGGAGAGCTCTCTCAGGGCTCTCCAGAGCCCAGCCTGGGTGGGGGGAGTTTGCTTGGGGCTCTTCCAGTGCCTGAGCCACGCCCCGGTACATGCTTTGGTGACCTCTTTCATTGGCGGCCCAGGTTCTTTGAACCTGTTCACACAGTGGTGGTTCTGCCCCTGCACACCATCCAGGAATCAAAGTTAGTTAGTTAGTTAATTTAATTAAAGCCCCATTCGCCTTCATCCTGTTATAATATCCCTTTTTCTATCCAGCACCTTTTTGAAAGGGAATGGTTTGTGACAACTATTCTGGGTTTCTCTGCTGCAGGGGAAACTGAAACCAATCCTAAAGCCTCTGAAGAGACATCTAAAGGAGTCCTCTGAGGATGAATTGGCTCAACAGGAGGAAATTGAAGAACTGGAGGTAAAAAAAACAAGGCAAGAAAAAGTTCACAAGCAGGCTCAAAGGCCGGCTCCTGGAGACATTGAAGTTTAAATTGCAAAAACTAACACTGTGGCCTCATTCTCACAATTATGGGTAGGGTTGTGTGTGAGTTCAAAACAAGGTCGGAGGCACCAGCCGCAATCATGCTCAGCAGCAGCTGGGTAGGAGGGCTTTTCATCCTATGGCATTGAAGACCTGGATACAGTTGCTGGGTATTTAATGAACATTTGTTGTGGTTCTTTATTTATTGTGCATCATAGCCAGAGAGATAAATGTTCCTCCACTGAGGACTAATCACATATGGAGGGTGTTCTCACGAGCAGCCAAGACCGAGCTAGGGCAGCTAAGCCCGGGCTTGGCTGCCCATGAGAACTGGCGGGAGCTGAGGGGCGCCTCGGCGGCAAACCTGCCTAGGGATCCTGCCTCTTAAATGAGGTTAAAGGGGTGAGTGCTCCCTTAACCCTGTTTACCTGATCATGTGACAGTGCTGGCTAATTTCAGCTGGTGCTGAAGCACAGTCAGGCACCTGCTTGTGGATGGGCGATCCCCACGATGCATCACACGTTTGCACAATGCATTATGGGATCGGGGGTGGGGGGGTCGCGGGGGCATGGAAAAACACGTTCTGGCCCCGGATCTCTCCGCCCTGCTCCATGCTACGGAGCGTGCTCCCACCACCAGTCCTTTGATTGTCTGTGCGAAAGGTAAGCTCTTTGAAGCCTTCCCTACCCGCCCTTGGCAATCATGAGAATCACCCCATGGCCTGGAGTCTATGTCTGTGTGGCTTGGTCCTGCCGAACCTCAAAAAGCCAGAGTACATGGCTGATGGCCAGTTTTTAGTTTGGTGAATTGCAAGTGTGCAGGCCTGACTAAAATCAAAGCAATAAACATTTGATTTTTGGCTGAAGCGATTAAACAGTTCAAGATTTCCAAAACTCCTAGCTGTATGCATCTGTTTTTTCCTTTGAAAAAACAGGAGTGGCTTAACTGGACTCCTGAGGTAGATACTCTACATTTGTGGAACTACCGTACAAGAAACTGTACGATATGTATGGAGAGGAGAGCTGGTCTTGTGGTAGCAAGCATGACTTGTCCCCATAGCTAAGCAGGGTCTGCCCTGGTTGCATATGAATGGGAGACTTGATGTGTGGGCACTGCAAGATATTCCCCTCAGGGGATGGAGCTGCTCTGGGAAGAGCAGAAGGTTTCAAGTTCCCTCCCTGGCAGCATCTCCAAGATAGGGCTGAGAGAGATTCCTGCCTGCAACCTTGGAGAAGCCGCTGCCAGTTTGTGAAGACAATACTGAGCTAGATAGACCAATGGTCTGACTCAGTATATGGCAGTTTCCTATGTTCCTAAACTGCTCTAAGCTCCCGCAGAATCCATTTCTGGTTCTTGGAAGGGATGCTGGCCGTTTGCTCGTAAGGTACAGTTTCCAACTAATTGTACCTTAGGGGTCCTAAGGTACAATTTGTTTTTGTGGCTGTTGCTTTGTGGGGTTGTATGGTTTTGTGGTTTTAATTGATTTTAATATGTTAATGAGATTTTATGGAACTTTTTCCCTATTAATTTTTGTAAGCCACCTTGGGATAACTTTATGCAAGGTAGCAAATAAATCTTAACAAGTGAAACAGTATAATAAATCTACACTGTGAGCAGCCACCTATTCAGTGACTCTGCAACAACTGGAGCAGCCCTGGAACACACAGGTAATGAGATCTGACAACTGGCTGGAGGGCACATGAAAAAAGCCTCTACCATTGGCAGGATCAGGCCAGGCCTGTGCATGCACCACACTAAGTATAGGGTAAAATTTGGTGGCTGATATCAAGACTAAATTATCCCATTGAGTAATCCCATTGAAATTAAAGTAGTCCTCTGAGTAACTCCTGAGTGGTACTGTTGAGTAATTTAGTCTGGCTGTCAGCCTGTGTCCAGTAAAGCTGGATGCTGCTACCGCTCTACACTATACAGACAAAATGATCTTGCTTCATTTGTTTTGCCTAGTTTCTCCTGCTGTTTTAGAACACTGAATGCTTTCCTCAAGCTAATGGAAACTTTAGTCAGTGAAATTCTGCAAAATGTAGCATATTTTCACAGCATAAGATCTAGAAACTTGCTTTTCCCAAAAAGGTTATAAATTGGCATGCTCTGAAGTCCAGACACTGAATTCTGCACCCACTACCATATTCTGTACTTTCTTTGCTCCCTTAGAGTCACAGCAAACAGCCAGACCAGGTTCATGCACATAATGTTGAGTGGTTACCATAAAACAAATGGTCATCTGAACCCACTCTTTGTGATTCCTGCTAATTAATCTCTATGCCATGATTCTATTTCCAAATTTTGTACCAAATGAAAAATGTGTATGAAATACCAAAGCTTGATGTATTTGGAGAGTTTGTGTCCTCTTGTTTTGAGTTTATTTTATTTTATTTTATTTTATTAAATCTCAGTTTAGAAGTATATGTAATATTTTTGCTTCCTGATTTGGTTGTTCCACCACTTGCAGAGATGCACTGAAAATGTTTTGGGTCACATTTCCAGTGGATTTGCGGTTCTCCACCAAATTTTGGACAAGAAGGAACAAGGCATTAAGAAGACAGTACAGAAGATGAGGAAGGAGAACCTCAAGGAGATGGAGAGTTCCTTAAGCCTTCTGAAAGAGGAAGTGTCTTCGTGTACTGAGACCATTGCCAAAGTCAATTCAGCACTAGAATCCACAGATCATATTGCCTTTCTCAAGGTGAGTCTAACTTTCATTCGAAATTGCTTCATTTGATCTTGCAGTATTCCATGTGCTTTTTTAGAACAAGAGCAAGAGATCTTTGAGGGGAAAGTATAGAATCCCTTAGATCTGAGCAGTTTGATGGATGGATACTAGGGAAAAGAGGGTGTGTTGAGCACTTTTAAAATACCTGTACCCCCTTTCCCTAGACATCCATACACTCATACAACATAATGGGCCCGCTTCAAATGATATCGGTACAGTAGCCCTCACCGCATGCAAAGAGGGGCAGAAGTGCCTCAAGAGCTTGCTCGCCCTTATGTCAGTGAAATAGGGTTTGGGGGCATGTGTAGAGAGGTGATTCAGATTAATGCCCCTCTCACGTGATTGAAGGATGCCCTCTGCACATGTGGTGAGGACTGCTGGACCGATATTGCCTGAACCTGCCCAGTGTCTGAATAGGGCTTTTGTCCTGTTCAGATTTAATTTAGTTTGTTGACCTTCATCCAGTTTGAGGGCACTGATTCAGGATCATCACCGCCTCTCCAGCTGGGTGTGGTAGTGAGATGAACTGGATGCCGTCAGTATACTGATGACTGCCCCTACCCCCAACCAAACTCCCAATCTATCCCAGCAGCTTTGTGTAGATGAGAGGCAGAATACCTTTACCTCCTTTACATCCTAAACCAATGGCCCTCAGCACTACCTTCTGGAACATGCCAGGCAGGGAGGATTGGAGTCACTGTAAAACGGTGCTTTTTGTTGGGTGCATAAGACGTTATAATAAATTATACTATTGTTACGTCCTCATAGCATCAACAATAAATGCTGTTCATCCCCCCCCCCATGGTGTTTGGAGAAAGATATAATGAGTGTTCTTCCCGCCCCCCCCCTTTTTTTTAGGGCTTGAAGGAACTGATGGAAAAGTAAGTTCTCAGAAAGTCTTGTCATGTTTCTCCTCTGTGTCGTCACCTCTGAAACTCTTGACTTAACCCCTTCATTCTCATTTCCTTCTGAAACCAATGTACTTGCTCACATTCATCCATTATTAACTTCGTCTCTCCTATCTATCTATCTATCTATCTATCTATCTATCTATCTATCTAATCTATTTCTCTTAGGCATTATTTCTCTTAGGCGTACTTGTCGTTAATCTCATGCGTGGCAGCTCTCATGAGAGTTTGCGAGCAAGCTGCTGACAGGGGAAGAGGAAAGCGGCGGCACCGGAGGCAAGGCGGGAAACAAAGTGGCAGTGGGGCAGGCAGTAGAAAATGACGGTGGGAGTGGGCAGGGGGAGAAAGCAGCAGTGGGAGGCAAAACAGGAGAAGAAAGCAGTGGTGGCGGCAGGTGGGCTGGGAAAGAAATGGGCGGGCAGGGGAAACTAGAGGCTCAGATTATCTGTGCCTGGCCCAGCTAGTTGTTTTTTTACTTCTCCATGTTAACATGTAGAGCAAAATCCAGTCAGGAAAAAGCACAAGGATGTGGGTGCATGTTTGTAGCGCTATCTCTATCTCTGTCACACACATAAATATATATATATCTGCTAAACAGATGTTGGCATGGGGGCGGTGGGAGAAGAGGAGCAGAATCCAGCCCACCTTCATTCTCCCTCCCAAACAGATGCAATTCTTGCTTTCTTAACCCAGCAGTATGGATGTACGTGCTCATGCCCTTAGATTGTAAACACCCAAGCCCTATTCACACATTATGTTCAATGCAAACACAATCTGTATGTGTCTGTATACACATAGTTATTCACACATTATGTTCACCACACACGGTAATACACTTTCTATCTCTTCCCTGCATTTGAGAGGACCTATATCCAGGTTCACTTTTTAAATGAGCATAGTCACTTACACAAAAACATGTACAGGTGGACCTCGCTATATGCGGTACCACTTTTTGCAGTCCCGCATATCCATGGCCGCCTAATTTACATCCAGCGACATTATCTGCAGTTACAAATGGGTTTAAACCGATGTATCCATGCTTTGGGGATGGCCAGAAATTATCTTGGAGATCATTTCCAGCTACCATTATGTGTAGAGGAGCCATTTTGTGGCTCATTAGGTGAAAAAAGCATTTTAAACACAATTTTTCATGGGAAAATGGGGACTTGGCGTGGGGGGGGGTCCAGGATAGCTGGAAACTTGCAGAGCATGGTAGGGCACTTTATTTGGCTCCCCACTTCCCTTTTCTCCCATTTTCTGTCCCATTTTCCAGCGTCTAGGAACCTAATCCCCACCCTCACTGAATTTAATGCCGTTATCCATGGTTGTAGTGGGAAATGGAACCCCGTGGGTTCACCTGAATGCACGTGCAACTTAATGTCTCAACAGAGCTTTTCTGTCTCTGTCATCTTATCTCTCTCTTATTATCCTCTGTAAAACCCCATCTTCCTTATATATCGCCCAAAACATACATCATTATGAGCCCCTGGTGGCGCAGTGGTAAAACTGCCTCCCTGTAACCAGAAGGTTACAAGTTCAATCCTGACCAGGGGCTCAAGGTTGACTCAGCCTTCCATCCTTCCGAGGTCGGTAAAATGAGTACCCAGAATGTTGGGGGCAATATGCTAAATCATTGTAAAACCGCTTAGAGAGCTCCGGCTATAGAGCGGTATATAAATGTAAGTGCTATTGCTATTGCTAGTGCTATTATTTATCAACAGTAAATAAAGTTTTACTATTAGGGATGTGTGAGCCACAGCTGGCTTGCCTCAAAAACCAATGGGATTCTTGACTGGAATACACGGGCCCCAGTGTTTGTGGCCATTATCCCCACCATTCCCCAAGCCTAAGTAATCATTACCAAGTGGAAGGGACCACAGGTAGAAAAAGGCATGGTGAAGTTGGGGTGCAAGCCCCCATCTAAGTTAAGGCCAGCTCAAATTGGGGCCAGAAATTAAAGCTGGGGAGGACACCTTTTGAGCTCCACCCTTTCAAATGTTCACCCTGTAAAATTCCAGCGTCCATTGCGTTTGCCCTCACTGCACTGCAAGGGCAGGACCCCTCGGCAAACTGTGAGCCTGGGATGGGGCCATGGCTCGATGGTAGAGCATTTGCTTGCATGCGGAAGGTCCCAGGTTCAATCCCTGGCATCTCCAGATGGGATTGGGAAAGACTCCTGCCTGAAACCTTGGAGAAGCTGCTGCTGCTAGTCAGTGTAGGTAATGCTGAGCTAGATGGACCAATGGTTTGACTCGGTATAAAGCACCCTCTGTGTTCCATGACCCTCTACCTGGTTGGGATATGAAAGAGTCACTCCACCACTCCCACCTGAAGGCACAGAAATAATCTCAGGGATCAACAGTGGGTCCTTCTAAAGCTCTTGGCCCTTTAATAGCTGCGGGCTATTGATGCCACACTGGCACTGCGTGAGGGTGTAGTTCATTACACCCAAAGCCTCACAACCAATCTGTAGCAGAGATGGGACTTAGGGCCACTTTTCCAATATCCAAATGTAACACTGCTGTCCGTGCCGACTCAACCTTGGTATTGCCCTCATGAACGCAGACATCGTGGGCTTGTTCAGACAACACTTTTCCCACCAGCCGAGCAACTTGTGATCAGGAAGCAGCCCAACTGTGTGTAGAGAGGAGCAGTTCAGACAAACCACGATTAGGAAAATGTGCCCCTGCATACCTGAGTGGCAGGGAAGATGTGCACATGTCCTGATTGTATGGATCTGGACCAGTGGATGAAGTATTGTCAGAACTCTTGATTCTTAATTTCCAAAGCAAAAAGCATATTTATAACGGTGGTGGGAGAAGGGAGGCCTGTAGAGTAGAGATAGGTGATTTAAAGCCCCAGGGCCAAATCTGGCCTCCAAAAGCTTCTTGTCACCCTCAGTATAGATCTTTATTCCAAAGGCATTCGCAAAGAGCTTTCTGACTCTTCTGCATTTGCCAGATTTGGCTTTTTAAAAGCCAAATTCTGCGTTACGGCCCCTATCTCACACGAGTATACCTTCCACATTCTGCACTTCAGCTCCTTACTCTTTAAAAGAGAAACCTTTTAAAAGTGGTGGTTCTCTTTATATAGCAAGAGAAGCAAGTGGAGAACAACTGGCCCTATCCAACCCCAGCACAGCATCCCTCCAGTGGCTGCTGCTGGTATCTGCCTTTTGTTTCCCTTTAGATTGTGAGCCCTTTGGGGACAGAGACCATCTTATTTATTTATTTTCTGTGTAAACTGCTTTGAGAACTTTGGTTGAAGAGTAGTATATAAATATTTGCTGTAGTAGTTACTCCTTGCACAAGCCAGGACCCGGGGGAAATGGCAGATAATTGTGCCTAAAGGAAGCATTCTGCTGAAGCCTCAGTTGCTGTTCTGGGCTGGCAAGAAGAGTGTTAAAGAGCCCTTTTCCTGTGCCTTGATTTGTCTGTGGGCTGCAATAAAGGGATTGAATTCTTGATTTGTACAGAATTGAGTCAGTGGGAGAGCCAACACTGGTGGCTCTTCAACCTTGCTCTTTGAAAATATGGCCCATAGGAACATAGGAAGCTGCCATATACTGAGTCAGACCATTGGTCTATATAGCTCAGTATTGTCTTCACAGATTGGCAGCAGCTTCTCCAGGGCTGCAGGCAGGAATCTCTCTCAGCCTTATCTTGGAGAAGCCAGAGAGGGAACTTGAAACCTTCTGCTCTTCCCAGAGCGGCTTCATCTCCTGAGGGGAATATCTTGCAGTGCTCACACATCAAGTCTCCCATTCATATGCAACCAGGGCAGACCCTGCTTAGCTATGGGGACAAGTCATGCTTGCTACCACAAGACCAGCTCTCCTCTCCATGTTAAAGCATTAGCTGCCAACAGGGCTATATTGGCACGCTCTTCTATGGCTGGCCTGTCTGTGTGGGTGGGGTGGGGGGAGTGGCCACATCCAGTCTAAATTACTCATGGGAAATCCCATTGAAACTAATGGGACAAGTGAGCCATGACTTGCTTGGCCCCTTAATTTAAATGGAGCTACTCATGAGTAATTTAGTTTGAGTGTCAGCCACTGTAAGCATAGTTCTAGGTTCTGACTCCAGCTTCTAAAACTAATCTTAAGGCCCAACACCAATTGGCCATCTCATAATTCTGTAATATGCTTTTAGCAGTGGCAGAGCAACTGTAAAATGGCTAGTGCATGAATGATGTTTTCTCTTTCCAGAATTGAGGACATTCTGCCTGGTGAGGTAGAAGATGAGGACAATGACGAAGAAGAAGAAAATGAAAGTAGTGAGATATGGGAAGATGTGGAGGAGGAGGAGGAGGAGGAGGAGGAGGAAGGTGATGAGGAGGAGGAAGAGGAGGAGGTGATATCAGTGGACCCAGCCCTTAAGACATTCAAGGATTTACTAGACTTTGCAGCTTGGAAGAAAATGTTGGAAGGTATCAAGCCCAAGCACATGAACTGATTTCTCATGGCATTTCTTCAGTGAATCACTAAAGGGAGCCATGCCCTATTTCAGAAGAAACTGCTTTCTTTCTGATGCTCTGCTCAGTTGCTCTACTCAGCTCCACATGATGGCTTGAAATTGCACTATTGCACTAACAGTGCCTTGATTATTATTTTTCCCCATCTGCATTCCTGCTGCTAAAGTTGCTGCAGTTCTTATTTTAATGCAGGGAGTTCTTGCTTTTGAATGTTGTGGAGAAACCATGAAACTGGATGAAAACTTCAGTCCTAGTTGGAAATGAATGGTGGCAATTAGGCCTGTGTGAAGCTGCAGCAAATTCTGAAGCTCCTTGCAAGTCCCTTTCACCTTGGGATGGGGTTGGTGGTGGACTTGGGTGGGACCTTTTAGGTAAACCTTAGGATAAGGCACTTCTTGAAATGTAGTCCATCCTTTGACTACCTAATGGAGAAGGCCCAGGGATGGACTGCATTTCCCAGACACCCCTGTGATTTTCCTATTAGTGCTTAGGGCATGGGATGAGCCTTATCTTAAGGGCCCTACCCAAGTCAGAAACCTGGGGAGGCTTTCTGCCCCCCACAATTCCCTGCAGGGGCAAAGGGACCTGCGGGAGCCTCAGAGTTTCCTGCACCTTTGTCTAGGCTCTGAAATATCTCCCTTGCAGATGGGGCCAGTGCCAGGTACTGGGGTAATCGAGGATATACCAAAGCCCACTTCCCAGCACAGAGCCAGTCTCCTAGCCTTGGTTCTGCTGCTGCTCCTCCACTAGCTCAGCTGACCTCGTTCTCTGACCTGGAGGCGGAGAGCGGGAAGGCAAGCAGTGATGATAGCAGCAGCAGGCACTCTCTTCTCCCCCCCCCCGCCACGCCCTTTGCTTTCCTACTCTCTCCCCCTGAACAGCAGTGGGGAAAAGAAAGCAAATGCGCAACAGCTAGGGATGGAGGAGGACGCCTAGCAGTATCTTGCCAGGGACCTGCAAAAACCGAAGCCTGCACTGCCTACGAATCTTAGTTCATTGTTTGCAGACAAACTGCATCAGTGTTAGCTGAATGCTCTGTGGTCATTTGATAAATAAAGCATGTTAAAACAAAATCAGTGTCGAGCATTACATCTGTATCCCTCTTTCCCTCCAAGGAGCCCAGAATGTTGTTGCGGTCTCATCACAGGGATACTGGCTCACCCATGCGAGCACCTCCTTTGTTTTGTCTGCACCTGATTACTGCTGGTTTCTTTTTAGTAAATAGTTGATTCAAGTTTGACATGATTTATCATTGGGACAACCTATAATCGATGAAATAAAACAATTGATAGCCCTGATCAGTCCAGCTTCCTTCTATAGCCTCTGCTAACTGGGCAAAGAGGCCCCTTTCAAGTAGCGGATCTGCCCTATTTATCAGTAGGATGGCAGCTCTCTCTCAATCCATCATACCGTCCCTCTGTTGCTGGTGTCTCTCATGTTTCCTTTTAGAATGTGAACCCCTTTGGGGCAGAGAATCACCATTTTACTATGTAACCTGCTTTAAAAACTTTATGTGGTGCTATAGCCCGCCCCCCAATCTAAACGAAGATAAATTCTAACAAGAATGATTATACATATTAATACAATTTATTATACAACAAAAGAGATCAAACATTAATGTCATTTTTAATGAAACTCAGTGACATTGGTATTAATATATTTAAAATTTATATATTTATAAATTTGGTACAGTTGTAGGGACAGCTAGGGACACCTCAAACATATAGTTAGTGATGATGTCATCCACCCCAATTCAAGACAGCAGACACATGAATGTTTGAGGCACAAGTGGGCTAACTTGGGAACTGCCTAACCAATTTGGACCAAATTTAGTCCAGCTGTAGGGATAGTGAAAGGCAAGTAGGCAGGTTAGGTCTTACTAGAACAACTTGTTAGAAAATAAAATTTAAACAAAAACAATTATTTAGACTCCCTTGATTTAAATCAATCCACCCCAGCAGAGCATCCATTACCAATATCACAGCGTGCTTGTTCTGAACATCAGATTTCATGCAGTATTATTTGAATGCAATAAAATCCAATTAGGTTAAATGGTGTTAGCTAACATGCAAATTAATCCACATCATAGATGCTGTTTCCTCAGCTCATTGGTGAGTTCATTCAGACTGATGATGATTGGACATCAAATCCTTTAGCCCATTGTTTTCAGCCGGGTTCAGGGACTGAGCTTAAGGATTGATTGCAAGATCCCTTTCTGGGAGACAATTTATGTCTTCCTCTATCTTTACTAGTGAACAAAAAAAAGGAAACAAACAAATCTGATGCCAACATCTCACTGGCAACAAACTATCTCAACAATCCCTGATAACTGATTACAGAATAGGCTCCGCTAATTGAGTTATGTTTAAGGTAAACTAACAGGAAGATTGGCACAATTATAATGTGACTTTCCTACTTTCATGCATTCTGTACCTGTAATGCACCTATGACAACACAGGGCTTCCCCCTACCTTTTCACCCTTTACCCCATATTAAGTACAGCTAATCCCTCCATTTCAATTTTGCTTCTCCCTTCCTTTTTTATTATTTGTGATTAAGTCTGCTACCTTTGACTGAAACTATTTCTAGGGATCCCCCCCCCACTACATTTCCCCCCCCACCAGCATTAAGCCATTGAAATCTACATGATTGCTTGCAGTCACCTGGAGACTGGCCAATTTCTAGGCTCCAGCAACCCTATCTGATATATTCTTTACAAGCTGTGTCTGTATGTGTATCCCTGTTTGAGTGTCCCCCACTGCTGTAAATATTGAGTAATGTTTTTTTGTGGAGGGGAGGTAGAATGCAGCTTTCTGAACTTCCCCTTTGTATGAAAGGAGAATATTTTGTGAAATTGTGGGTCATTGCTATGCAGAGTGTTACCATCTGTCTACCCTTATATGTGGCAGAAGTTTTTGATAGGATAAATAGACAGCAACCTCTCCAAAAAGAAAATCAATCCATGGTGGTGATCTTCTAGCAACTGCCTCAGCTTGGGTTTTTATTTGAAATAAATGATTAGGCATTTCATTTCTCTGAACTTTCTTGGGAAAGTTCTATATGAAGAGATCAGGAAGAAGAGAGTTTGACATCAGGGCCTGATGTCAGAACATGCAGTGGACAGGACTGACCTGATTAAGTTAGGGGACATTTATTGGCATGTCCGGAATCCTTGAATGTGGGGGGTGGGGGAGAGAAAGAAAATTTTTTGAAGATCAAGCAGGTTTTTTGCCAAAAAGGCAACTAAGAGACAATGTGAGAACAGTCTTGAATGTATTGGAGTACTACAAAAAACATAGCGACAAACAGATAGCTATGATCTTTTTGGATGCAGAGAAAGCATTTGACAATGTCTCCTGGCAGTTTATGTGGAAGTTATTGGAGGCAATGAGAGTTGGTAGTAAATTTATTAGGGCCATTAAGACAATATATTCGGAGCAATATGCCAAAATTATTATAAATGGGGAAGTATCAAATAATTGTAAAATACAAAAAGGAACTAGACAAGGTTGTTCACTTTCCCCATTACTTTTTATATTAGTTCTGGAAGTACTTTGTAGAAACATTAGAGAAGATGACCAAATACAAGGCCCAAAAGTAGGGAAACAGGAGAATGAACTCAAGAGCCTTTGCAGATGATGTGTTTTTTCTAGGAAATCCATTAGGAAAGTTTGGAAGGCTCTTGGAATAAATAGAACAATTTGGCCAATTGGCCGGGTTTTATATTAATAAGAGTAAAACGAAGGCGTTGACAAAAAATATGGACCAGAAATCAAATGATAGACTTAAAAAGATAAGTGAATTGAAAGTGGAGAAGAAAATCAAATATTTGGACGTCTGGTTGACAAATAAAAACTCTGTGTTGTTTTCAAATAATTATATTAAAATATGGAATACGTTAAGTATTGATTTGCAAAGATGGACTAGAATGAACTTATCTTTAATGGGAAGAATTTCAGTTGTGAAGATGAATGTCTTACCTAAAATGTTGTTTCTTTTTCAGACTATTCCTATAATTAATACGCTATCCTGTTTCAAGCAATGGCAAAAGGATATAACTAAATTTGTTTGGCAAGGGAAAAGACCAAGAATTAAATTTAAAAATTTAACAGATTCTAAAGAAAGAGGTGGTCTTACCTTGCCGGATTTAAGGCTGTATTTTGATGTTGTCTGTTTGACGTGGTTAAAAGAATGGATAATGTTAAGAAATCCCAGAACACTTGATTTGGAAGGATTCGATAGAAGGATTGGCTGGCACTCATATTTGTTGTATGATAAATGCAAACTGCATAAAGACTTTCTTAATCACTATGTAAGAAGGAGTCTGATGGGTTTATGGGCAAAATATAAAAAATGGTTGGAATGTAAAACTCCACTATGGGTATCCCCGATGGAGGCTTTGGCACATAAAGAGACAAATATGCAATCTGAATGGGGTACTTATAGGGATTTGTTATGTTTTCAAGAGGGCTGTAAATTGAAAAATTTAAATGAAGTACAAAATTTGGTTAGTAATTGGTTTCAGTATCATCAGCTAAGTGAAATTTATAAAAAGAATCTTAAGGTTGAGTTTGTGGATCAAATGTTGCGATTTGAGAAGGAGATGTGTGAAAATGATGAAAGATTAGTCTCTAAGATGTATAAGTTGTTGCTTTTGGAGGAGATGAAGTGGTTAAACAAGAGATGAAGTGGTTAAAACAACTATGATAATGGGGTCATAATATAGATATGGCTGCTTGGGAAAAATTATGGAAAAATGATTTAAGGTTTACTGCATGTTATACTTTAAAAGAAAAGTATTATAAGATGATGTATAGGTGGTATCTGACACCGAAAAAATTAGCATTAATGTATAAAAATGTTTCAAACAAATGTTGGAAATGTGGACAATGTGAAGGAACTTTTTTCCATATGTGGCGGTCATGCGGGAAGGCAAAGGCTTTCTGAGATATGATATACAATGAGTTGAAGAAAAAATTTTAAATGACATTCCTTAAGAGGCCAGAATCCTTCCTGCTGGGAATAACTGAAAGAGAGTTCTCCAGAAGAAATTTAACATTTTTAATGTATGCAACCACAGTGGCTACGATAGTATATGTGCAGAAATGGAAAGACACTAAAATGCCCTCAAAAGAAGACTGGTTGATAAAAATTTTGGAATATGCTGAGATGGCAAAGCTTACAGCACTTATAAGAGACAACAATTTGGAATGTTTTAAAGAAGATTGGGAACCATTTTTGCTTTACTTAAAGAACTATTTTTCTGATATGGACTTTTCAGTAGGGTTTGAAATATAGTAATAACAGCAGGTTGTGTTGGGTAAAACCGGGTAGTAGTGTGGAATATGTATGTTTTGAATTATAGCAATGGTTTATATGTATAGTTATCATGAACTGCACAGATAGGTAAGTGGGAAGTCAATATTTACTTATGTGTAGAATTAAATAAATGAATGTAATTTGAATGTAAAGCAATTGTAAAAGCCAATGAAAATTTAAAAAGAAAAAAAAAGAAAAGAAAATTTGAATATCAGTAATTGGTACAAAACAATATGGGAATATATGCTTGAGGGATTTGTTTCAGCTTGATGTAATAATATTCCACAAAAGTTAAACAGATATGATTTCAAACGAGTATGGAAACCTGTTATAGATAATATTGAGGTAAACAGGGTTTATTATAACTCGAGTAAGATTTTGCTTGAAATGATCAGGAAGATGATGGATTGAAATATCAAAAATATGTAATTGTGATTGATGTACCTGCTAAATATGATTATACCAACTGTACATATTGTAATGTTTAATTTTTTAATTTCATTTTTTCTTTTATTTTGATGTACCACCAATGTATTGTTCATCTTAAATAATAATGAAAATAATAATAAAGAAAATTTAAAAACAAAAACCAATAAGGGATTGCCTTCCTAGACACACCTGAACAGATGACATAAGTCATTTTCATTGAAATGTGAAATAAATATATGATATGCCTGTCCAAAAATGGTTCAAAAGGGGTCATCGTGTCAATTTTCAGCACTTTTTAACTTCCCTTACCTGTGGCAATTTTTAACAGATAACTTTGAAATTAGGCACATTTGACATTAGGCCCATAACTTGAAACATGGCATACATACGTGGTCTGTAGACCTTGTGCATGCCAAGTTTAAAGTTATTAGCGCAACAGATCATATTGATAAGCAATACCATTTGAAGCATATAGTAGTGGAACGTCTTTCCCCCCTATTTCCCTTAACTAAAGGGCACCCCTGTGACCCTTTCATTTATCTTGGCAAGAAGTGAGCCTCAAGGCCTCTTCAGATATCAGTCTCTGCATTTGGACCAATGAAAAGTCACAGCAGTGAGCCAACTTCTGAGTTTCACAAAGCATTTCCTCAGGCTCCCCTCAGGAAAGAAAGGAGACAGGGAGAAAATATATAACTGATAAAGAGCATGGTGAGGATCTCGTCTGCAATGTTATCTTTGTAAAATGATATTTCATTAAACTTTGCTGCCTTTCATATATAACAACATACCTAGGAAGCCTTTGAGTGTTCAGAATAAAATAGATTGCCATGCTTGATAATTGGACATGTACATAAGAATTGTACATTTTCCTATATGCAGATGGGGAAACAGCAACCAATCATGGCAGCCCATAGTGTGTTACAGGCAATGTTGTACATGGAAGTTGCTTCTCTGTGGGAATGTTGTCAAGTCTGAAATGTCCTTCACTCTCTTTTCTTTTATTTTCCTTTTTTATTCCACACTTAACTAGAGTCAGAATCAGGAACTCCTTGTGGAGGATTTAAGCCATATTTGTATACATTTTGGAGGACCAATTCTCATTTCAAACTGCCCTTGAGGATACTTTGTAGATATGTGTTTGCTCACATGGAGCCTCTCTCACTTGGCAGGCAGTCCTTTAGCTTAGCTAAGGTGGTGTTGAGCACTCTTGCAAGAACCTCTAGTTCGGGAAGATGAAGTTAGATCAGCAATTCGGTCGTTACAATGTCGGGAATTGATACAGGAGGAATAGCTATAGAAATATGGCTGGCAACAGAAGAAGAATCAATCAAGGCTCTAAGCAAAATATGCCAGCAAATTTGGGGAACAACACAGTTGCCAACAGATTGGAAGAGGTCAATATACATAACCATACCAAAGAAAGGAGACTTAACAGATTGTGCAAACCATAGCAAAATATCCTTAATTTCACGTGCAAGCAATATAATGCTTGGGATCATCCAACACAGATTAGATCCCTACGTGGAAAGGGAAATGCCGGATGTTCAAGCTGGTTTCAGAAAAGGCTGAGGAACGAGAGACATCATTGCTGATGCATGCTGGATAATTGAGAAAGCCA
This sequence comes from Hemicordylus capensis, assembly GCF_027244095.1. Classification (NCBI taxonomy): domain Eukaryota; kingdom Metazoa; phylum Chordata; class Lepidosauria; order Squamata; family Cordylidae; genus Hemicordylus; species Hemicordylus capensis. The sequence goes on along the minus strand of NC_069658.1, from coordinate 258,986,239 downwards.
AAGAATACCAGAAAGAAGTCAATATGTGCTTTATTGACTACAGAAAAGCCTTTGATTGAGTTGAGTTGACCATGTCAAGTTGTGGAATAGCCTTAGGAAAATGGGTGTCCCAAAACCTATACACAGGACAGGAAGCCACAGTCCAGACGGAACATGGTGAAACAGACTGGTTCCAGACAGGCTTGGACTGGCTCACCGAGCAGCAAAGCATTTTCCTGGTGCACCCTTGCCTGGTGCACCCTCCTGCGCTCGCTGGGCTCTCCCCGTTCCAGCTGCCTGGCTCCCCTTTCCCCCTCTCCCTGTCCGGAGAGCCCCACCTCCTCTCCTTCCGATTGGTCGTGAGAAGTAGGCTCAGACTGCCCTCAGGGCAACAGGGCATATTCCCGGTGTGCCCCACCTGCCCCACCCCACCTGCTGCACCCCACCCCACCTGGTGTGCCCCGCCCCACCTCTGCGCCCCAACTCCCACCCTTAATTACCCATTCTGCTTAAAACCTGCCCCCTCCCCACATATATCCCACCACCCTCTCAGTGCCCCCAGTCCGGCCCTGGTTCCAGATCAGCAAAGGAGTAAGACAAGGCTGTATACTTTGTCCTTACTTATTCAACTTATATGATGAACAGAGGGGAACTGGATTGGAAGAAGATGAGCATAGTTTTTAAAGTTGTAGGAAGAAACATCAGTAACCTGCGCTATGCTGATGACACCACTCTGATAGCTAAGAATGAGGATGATCTGCAAGTTCTAGTAGTGAAAGTCAAGGAGCACAGTGAAAAAATGGGACTACAACTAAATGTAAAGAAGACTAAATTAATGGCAACAGGTATAGCAACCAGCCTCAGAACTGACAATGAAGACACTGAAGTGGTGGATAGCTTCTAACTTTTAGGATCAACCGTCAACAGTAAAGGATCCAGCAGTCAAGAAATTAGCCACAGACTAGACCTTGGTAGAGCTTCAATGAAGGCCTTGGAAAGGATATTTAGATGCCATGACGTGTCTAGACCTACAAAGATTAGAATCGTTCAGACAATTTATTTTTCCATTACACTCTATGGATGTGAAAGCTGGACTTTGAAGAAGCAAGACAGAAGAAGCACTGATACTTTTGAACTTTGGTGCTGGAGAAGACTTTTGAGGATACTATGGACAGCCAGGAAAACAAACAAATGGATCATAAAACAAATCAATCCAGAATTTGCCCTCTAGGCACAAATGACCAGGCTCAAATTATCATACTTTGGGCACATTATGGAAAGACCCAGCTCCCTTGAGAAGTATATAATGCTGGGGAAAATGTTAAAGGCAAGAGAACAAGAGAAGAACATCAGCAAGGTGGATGGACTCGATTACGACATGAATGTATGACTGAGAGACCTAAAAAGTCAAGTTGAAGACAGATCATCCTGGAGAATCTATCTATGTGGTCACTAAGAGTCAACACTGACCTGACAGCACTTAATCAATCTATCACTCTTGAATGCTCCACTTCCCTTGATTGCTGACTTCCTGTAACTCTAAAGTGTGAGGACTGCAACTTCACACCTGGACAATCCTATTTCCTCTCATTCTGTTTCCCATTCCAAGAAGGCTATTATCTACCTAAAAGAAGGAGCAGAGTTTCTCATGTTAATTTTCTTTTAAAAAGAGGGGGAAATCCTGATGGGAATGGGGCATTTCACCATTTGCTACCAGGTGTTTGAAGGCCAGCATGGTCAAATACCTCTACTGTTTTTCCTATGAAAAGACCATTTAGAAATATCATCACGGGAAAACTGATCAAAGCTTTCTGGACAGCAAGGTTTCGTACTCACAAGCAGAAGGTGAAAAAGCAGAATGCAAAAAGTGAAGAGAAAGGCATTTCAAACCACACTTTATAGTCCATTAAGAACTTTTCATTGTTCTGAGGAAGCCAACAATATTCAAGATGTAGAATCATCAGCAGAAGAAGCAGAATCCGGTTTTCTTGGGGCAGAATGGATATGTAACTTTCCACATAACTGGGTGACTACAAGCCACCTAATGACACAGCGGGGAAATGACTTGCCTAGCAAGCAAGAGGTTGCCAGTTCAGATCCCTGCTGGTATGTTTCCCAGACTATAAGAAATACCTATACCGGGCAGCAAGATACAGGAAGATGCTGAAAGGCATCATCTCATACTGCGCAGGTGGAGGCAATGGTGGTAAACCCCTCATGTATTCTACCAAAGAAAATCACATGTCTCTGTGGTCGCCAGGAGTCAACACCGACTCAACAGCACACCTTTTCCTTTACAAGTTAGCAGACCACAGAACACAAGGTTTAGGAAAAAAACAAAAAAAGCTGAAATCTGCCAAACTAAGAACATAAGAACAGCCCTGCTGGGTCAGGCCCAAGGCCCATCTAGTCCAGCATCCTGTTTCACACAGTGGCCCACCAGATGCTTCTGGGGAACCCACAGGCAAGAGGTATGTGCATGCCCTCTCTCCTGCTCTTGCTCCCCTGCAACTGGTATTGAGAGGCATCATGCCTCTGAGGCTGGAGATGGCCCACAGCCACCAGACTAGTAGCCACTGATTGACCTGTCTACCATGAATCTGTCTCTGTCTAAGCCCCTTTTAAAACCATCCAAGCTGGTGGCCATCAGCACATCCCATGGCAAGGAATTCCATAGATTAATTATGCGCTGTGTGAAAAAGTACTTCCTCTTGTCAGTCCTAAATTTTCCAACCTTAAGTTTCATGGGATGACCCCTGGTTCTAGTGTTGTGAGAGAGGGAGAAAAATTTCTCTCTGTCCACCCTCTCTATTCCAGGCATCATTTTATACACCTCGATCATGTCTCCTCTTAGTTGCCTCTTTTCCAAGGTAAAGAACCTCAAATGCTGTAGCTTAGTCTCACAAGGAAGGTGCTCCAGGCCCCTGATCATTTTGGTTGCCCAATTCTGTACCTTTTCCAGTTTTACAATATCCGTCTTAAGATACGGTGACCCAAACCGTAAGCATTTCTCCAGATGTGGCTGCACCATAGATTTGTACAAGGGCATTACAATATTAGCATTTTTATTTTCACTCCCCTTTCTAATGATTCCTTGCATGGAATTAGCCTTTTTTAAGACTGATGACTGCTGAGTCTGTCTTCCAGCACACGAAGCTTTGGGATTCAGTGATCACTATCAGAGCACTGTCATGATTGCAGTTAGTGAAGCGACTGCAGTTAGTGAAGGCTGGCTGACGACCAGTAGGTGGCAGTCACGGGCCTTTCTTGGCCTTCTAGGGGCCATTATGCTCTTACGGCGGCGGAGGAAGGAGAGTTGATTGCCAAATTTTCTGTCTCTTTTTCTGATTGGATTGCAGGAACTCCTGGAATCTTGCGGAGCGCGGACTGAGCTTTCCTAACCAATCACAGACCCGGCACTTTTGAATTTTCAGCTTGATTCAAGCGCGCGCTGTGTCTTCCGTGCTCGGTCGATAGCAGCTGTAACCCCAAATCTTGGTCTGCTTCAAACTGAAACGGAGGAGGGAACTATTGAACTTTTATACTAGTGTGCAGTATTTAATCGGGGCTACTGAATGAACTTTTAAAGGTACGTTTACAAGTCTCGCTGCAAGCAAGCGAGAGGCGAGCGCGGTCAATTGTTTCCATGTGAATTCCCGCTGAATTCTGTTTGGACTTGCTTCTTAAATAAATATATATAAGAAGATTGGTCTGAAAATGATCGCTTTAAGTCAGACTTCGGGATATTTGTTTCCCCTTTAAAAACACACTCTCAACTCAATCCTATATGTGTCTGACTCAGCCCTATACAACTTACCCGAATAACTGCGCATAGGGCCAGGTTGCCATTTGGCAAGTAGATTTGAAATTGGTCCCTTACACAAATTCTATTCATTCTAATAGTTCCTTTTTAGTAGCTTGCTTTCTGAAGTTAATCAGGCAAGAAACTGCTACTATTCACATGGGAAGATGGATTATTTCTTCTTATTTATTTATTATTTCTCTGTGTTAACCGCCCTGAGCCATTTTTGGAAGGGCGGTATAGAAATTGAATTAATAATGATAATAAAGTGTGCCGTCAAATCGATTTTGACTCTTGGTGCCCACAGAGCCCTGTGGTTTTCTTTTGGTTGGATACAGGAGGGGTTTACCATTGCCTCCTTCGGTGCAGCAATATGCAGAATTCTTCTGAGCTTCCCCTGTCCCAAGCTGATATTCTTTTGGTGTACCAATGTATGAAATGCTCCTTGAATTTCAGCAGCATAAAGCTCCCTTTACCTGCATGGGCAGGGATTGTGGGTGTGAGAGGGAGGGAATTCACAATTACCACTAGGGCCAGACTGGGGGCACTGAGAGGGCGGTAGAATGTACGTAGGGAGGGTGCCCGGTTCTTAGCAGAATGGGTGCTTAAGGGTGGGAGTATTCACTGCTGCCGAATGTGGCGGGATACGGTGTCCTGCGGGTGGGGTGCACCTGGATTGTGCCCTGTGGACCAGTCTGAGCCTGATTACCACCTCAGCTACCCTGTTTTTTAGTACAATAGGGTCATTAAATTAAAGCCAATGATGTTTCCTGTGCAATGGATTCAGGGGCTGAGATGGCCTCACATTTCGAGGTAATATATTTTGGGGTGGAATTGGAAGGGAATGTCAGCTCCCAGATCACATTGGCTGTTGACCCACACTTAGTTTGGAACCTTGCCTTGCTGCATGGGGCTTTACTCATTGTCTTGAGACATCTGGATCATTTTGCTCAAAGCATCATCTGGTAATGCTTGTGGCAGATTTCGTCTGATTTGCAAGGGTTGCTGTGGAGTGGATGGATGCTCGTGCATCAGCATGTGGAGGATGCATTTGATGTAAAGTAAAGTTGTGCCATCAAGTCGGCAACCACAGAGCCATGAGGTTTTCTTTGGTAAAATACAGGAGGGGTTTATTATTGCCATCTCCCACACAGTATGAGATGATGCCTTTCAGCATCTTTCTATATCACTGCTGCCTGATATAGGTGTTTCCCATAGCCTGGGAAACATACCAGTGGGGATTTGAAACGGCAACTTCTTGCTCCCTAGGCAGGTCACTTCCCTGCTGCGCCATTAGGTGGCTTAGGCTACTTAAACCATTTTTACTTTGATAATGTGTTAAGATGGATGTAAGAAAACAGTATCCTAGGCAATCTCCCTATGCTACATGTATGCTGTTCAGCTTGCAACAGGATGTGGAGAGGGAGGCTACATTTAACCTTGCCTTGAGTGGCAAAATAACTTAAGCCAGCCTTGCCGGGTTATAAAATATGATTTTCCAGACAGACAATAATTGCAGGCACGATTACATGCATTAGATGTAATAAATTCAATTGTATTAGCAGACCTTGTGACTATTTCTGCTCACTAATTTTGTCATGCTTATTATTCCAGCTTAGTGAGGATCCCTCTTGGAGGATTTTCAAGTAACCACCTTATTGCTATCTGAAATTGGAGCCCAACTTGAAGCTTTTAATATTTTGGTGGGGGAAATGGCCATGGCAGCTGGGGGTCTCCTCAAAGAGCTCTGTGGTGAAACTACTTGTCCCATTTGCCTGGAGTATTTCAAAGATCCAGTGATCATAGACTGTGGGCACATTTTCTGCCAAGCTTGTATTACCCAGTGCTATGGCCAGTCAGACACAGACACTTCTTGTCCTCAGTGCAGAGAAACGATTCAGGCAAAGAATGTCAAACCAATCCGACAACTGGCAAATGTTGTGGAACTCGTCAAGAAACTTCAGGAGGGAAAAAGAGTGGAAGAAAAGAGTGGAATGTGTGAGAGGCACCAGGAGCCCTTGAAACTCTTCTGCAAGGATGACGAAGCCACCATCTGTGTGGTGTGTGACAAAGCCAAAGAGCACAGGAACCATGAGGTGATTCCTTTGGAGGAGGCTTATGAAGAGTATAAGGTAGGAAAGCACCACATTGGATGCACAGTTGTGGTTAGATAATGGAAAGCTCCCAACATTCCATCCCACCCGCCCAATATTCTGTCCCGTTTTAGAGCAACCAAGAAACCCAAAGAACTTGGGTTGGGTTTTTTGAAAATATCTACATTTCCTTCCTGCTCTGTTACTGTTATTACTCCAGCCCTGCTCTGCTCTGTCAGACTTCTTGGTTAAATGCACTATTCAATGCTCCTTATCTATCTACATGATTTCAATAGACTATACAACAACCTTATGTGAGGAGAGGGGGGAGATTTTGTGCATGTTTACATCCTAATCTTCCCAACAGGGTCTTGTTTTGCTGCCACCATATACACACTTAATAATAAAGAGCTCTCTTTCCTGGGGTCTTCAGGTTTGGTAACACCTTGATGTAGATGTGAGGGTACAGGATATCCTCCTGGATAACCTGGAGGGTAAATGGACTATCAGGTCCTTTTTAATGTTGAATTACACAAGTTCTGTTGCTTGCTCTCTGCTTGGAAAGCAGGTTCGTTCTCTTGCTGGGTTACAAACTGATTTCTTTTATAGAACAGTACATTGTCATTCAGTTCTGGCTTAAACCCTTTACTGAGTCTGGCTTTACACATGCATTCATCCCAGAACTCGTATATTATTTATTTTTACATTTTATATCCCGCTCTTCCTCCAAGGAGCCCAGAGCAGTGTACTACATACTTAAGTTACTCCTCACAACAACCCTGTGAAATAGGTTAGGCTGAGAGAGAAGTGACTGGCCCAGAGTCACCCAGCTAGTTTCATGGCTGAATGGGGATTTGAACTCGGGTCTCTCCGGTCCTAGTCCAGCATTCTAACCACTATAACATACTGGCTCTTTGTACCCCAGCTGTGTGCCTCCCTTCTCTCTCCTGCTTTGAGTGAGGGAGAGAAACAAAAGTGTGGGCTCGGAACATGGGGCTGTGTACAGGCTCTGGCTGGCATACAGGGCAACAGGACATATTCCCGGTGCACCCTACCCGTGGGACGCCCCTGTGCCATGCCGCACTCGGCAGAAGTGAATACCCCCACCCTTCAGTAGCCATTCTGCTTAAAACCCGGCCCCATCCCCACATTCATTCTACCACCCTCTCAATGCCCCCCAATCCAACCCTGGCTGTGTGTCATGCTCCCAAGCAGCAAGCACTTTGTTCACCCCCTGGGTGTGAGGGGAAGATAAGGGGGTGCTGTGGGGGAGGAGCAAGGGGTGCCGGGGCAACTCCTTGACCTTAGTGGCTCAGGGACGTTTGTCCCCCCTTGTCCAATGGTGATTCTGCCACTGGTTTCCAGCAAAGTGCTTCTTTGTAGAACTATTAAAGGCACAGAGAGATGTTGGCAGATTCTCCTACAGAACCAGAAGAGAAAAGAGGAGCCTGGGATAATGCTCCTTTTTACTCATAACGGCACCCAAGCCCCTGACAGCATGTATGTTTGCTCTCCTTCCCCCAGCCACTCCCCTTATCTACCTTTCCTGCCTACTCTACAGCACACACTTGCTTCCCTTTCTTCACATTCCTCTTTTTTCCTTCTGCTCCCCCAAATCTCTGCCAAAGGGAAGCTTTAAAGTTGCCTAACTCGTGCCCTTCCAAGTTGATAATGGAAAAAAAGGTCGATCTAAAACTATCGCAGTCCCTAGGTAAACATGTTTTCTAGTTGCAGAACATCTTCAATGTGTTGTAATACAGAATTGTCGGTCCTCTGTTCTGACTTCACCCAGTTGTCAGGATCTTCTGTGGGAGGCAATGATTCATTTATCCTCAAGGGTTCTGGATTTCTCTACTGTACAGGCACTTCTGGAACCATACCTGGGTATTCTGGAGGAGCTTTTGAGGGACACCACTGATGATGAATCTTATCAGCGGAAGGAGATTGCCGTGCTGGAGGTAAAAAACAAAATGGAAGGGGGAAAGGACACTACTGAGAGGAAAGGTTTGCAGGAAGGCACAAAGGCCCCTATATAATTGATACCAAATTGGGGGAGGGGGGCTGAAAACACCATATTTATGCTTCATAATATCCTGAGAAATGGGTGGTCCTGAGGAATAATTGTGTAGGGTCTGAAAAGTAGGGGCTTGTCAAACTTCTGGAAGGCTACAATACACCATGACTGGAGGCCTGCATTTAAATTTAACTAATTGGCTTCCTTTGTGTGTGGATGGCAGGGGGAGGGGTACATCTTTTTTCTTTTCACTGCATAACTGATGCTCCGAGATCATCTAGTCCACCTGTCCTTTTGAATATCATTGCATATTGTGGATTGTTCATACTTGTTAGTTCTGTTGTGCCTGTTGACTGTTCTAGTGGGTTTTTTTCTCTCATTGAGCCTTTTCTACCCACTCTGGAACTGAGCTTCTCAGGCTTGGAGGCTGAAAAACTGGGCCAATTTGAGGAATTTAGGGTGTCCTGAAAAACTAAAAACTAACAGATCACCAGGGCAAAATGGCATCCACCCAAGCATTCTGAAGCAAATGTGAAATCTATTTATCATGTTTATACCACCTGATATGTACATCTCTAGGCAATGTAGAAAATTTAAAATATTTAAAAGTCAACACAGATTAAAATACATGAGACACAAAAAATAGTATAAAAGTTAAAACAGATTATTAAAATTCTAATTAAAAGCTTGGAGAACAGGAGAGTCTTGAGGATCTTTGGATTTTGGGTAGTGAAATCCAAAACTGATTGTGAGGAGTTCCAAAAGGATCTCTCCAAACTGGGGGAGTGGGTGGCAAAATGGCAAATGCGCTTCAGTGTTGGCGAGTGTAAAGTGATGCACATTGGGACGAAAAAACCCAACTTCAATTATACGCTGATGGGATCTGAGCTGTCGGTGACTGACCAGGAGAGGGATCTTGGGGTCATTGTGGACAGCTCAGTGAAAGTGTCGACTCAATGTGCAGCAGCTGTGAAAAAGGCCAATTCCATGCTAGAGATCATTAGAAAGGGGATTGAAAATAAAACGGCTAATATTATAATGCCCTTATACAAAACTATGGTGCGGCCACACCTGGAGTACTGCGTACAATTCTGATCACCACATCTTAAAAAGGACATTGTAGAACTGGAAAAGGAGCAGAAGAGGGCAACCAAGATGATCAGGGGCCTACAGCACCTTTCTTATGAGGCAAGACTACTACACCTGGGGCTATTTAGTTTAGAAAAAAGATGACTGCGGGGGAGACATGATAGAGGTCTATAAAATCATGCATGGTATGAAGAAAAAAGATAGAGAGACATTATTCTCCCTCACACATAGCACTAGAACCAGGGGTCATCCCGTGAAATTGATTGCCAGGAAATCTAGGACCAACAAATGAAAGTATTTTATCACACAATGCATAATCAACTTGTGGAATTCTCTGCCACAAGATGTGGTGACAGCCAACAACCTGGACGGCTTTAAGAAGGGTTTGGATAACTTCATGGAGGAGAGGTCTATCAACGGCTACTAGTCAGAGGGCTGTGGGCCACCTCCAGCCTCAAAGGCAGGATGCCTCTGAGTACCAGTTGCAGGGGAGTAACAGCAGGAAAAAGGGCATGCCCTCAGCTCCTGCCTGTGGCTTCCAGCGGCATCTGGTGGGCCACTGTGCGAAACAGGATGCTGGACTAGATAAGCCTGATCCAGCAGGGCTGTTCTTATGTTCTTATGTCTTTGTGAAAACAGAGAAGAGGGTGCTATTATTTCAGCAGGGAGCATAGTCCAAAGCCCTTGGGCAGCCAAAGAGAATTGCTGATCTCCCAGCAAAAGTATGTAGCTTGTCCCTACAATCAGGCTCTGTACCAGAGGACTGGAAAGTAGCCAATATGACTCCAGTTTTCAAAAAGGAATCCAGGGAAATCTGAGAAATTACCACCTGTTCAGCTTAATTTTGGTGCCAGGTAAATTGATGGAAAGCATACTTAAGGACAAAATTGTTAAGCATATAGAAGAACAGGCCTTGCTGATAGAGAACCAGCATGGCTTCTGCAAGGGCAAGTCTTGCCTCCCTAATCTTTTGGAGTTCTTTGAGAGCGCCAACAGGCATGTGGATAAAGGTGATACGGTTGACATAGTATACCTGGACTTCCAAAAAGCTTTTGACAAAGTTCCCCACCAAAGGCTCTTGAGTAAACTCAGCAGTCATGGGATAAGGGGACAGGTTCATGTGTGGGCCGGTAACTGGTTGAAGGACAGGAAACAGAGTAGGAACAAATGGACAGTTTTTCACAATGGAGGGAAGAAAAAAATGGATTTATACTACGAAAGTACGTTCACAGATCAGCCAGATGGTAGATCATAGGGAATGTGTCACTTTAAGGGCCAAAAATTGCTAAAAGGCCATTCTCTGTTTCTCTTGTACAAAGGCCCTTTAAATAAATGACTAATTTTGTTTGCTTTGATCTCATTAACCCTTGAACTATGACAGCCTGTTCATACAATGCTAAATATTTACTGCTCAGTAGTTGTTTTTATTCAACCTATGCATTCACCCCTTCACTGCGGTGTTCTTATTACAGCATTCAATTTGAAGCAAAATTAGTAGCATCGTGTGAACAAACTGAGTTCATAAGGGATTTTGGGGGGAAGAGGGGTATTTTTTGATTAAGTGCCGTTAAGTTGGTGTCGACTCCTAGCGACCACATAGATAGATTATCTCCAGGGTTATCTGTCTTCAACTTGGCCTTTGCCACGCTTTCTGGGTGAATCTGGGCCAGTCACTTCTCTCTCAGTCTAACCTACTTCACAGGGTTGTTGTGAGGAGAAACTTAAGTATGTAGTACACCGCTCTGGGGTCCTTGGAGGAAGAGCGGGATATAAAATGTAATAATAATAAATAAATAACACTGATGGGTGTGTGTGCTGATTTATAGGCTATTTGGGGGGTGGGTGCGAGAACCCCTAGCACCGACCCTAACTGTAGAACTGGAAAAGGTGCAGAACAGGGTAACCAAAATGATCGGGGCCTGGAGCAAAGGAAGTACTTTTTCACAAAGTGCATAATTAATCTATGGAATTCTCTGCCATGGGATGTGGTGATGGCCATTAGCTTGGATGGTTTTAAAGGGGGCTTGGGCAAATTCATGGAGGACAAGTCTATAATGGGTACTGGTCTAGTCTCCTGCTTTGGAGGGTAATGCCAGTTGCAGGGGAGTAACAGTAGGAGAGGGCATGCCCTCACCTCTTGCCTGTCGGCTTCTCGGCGGCAACTTGGTGGGCCACTGTGTGAAACAGGATGCTGGACTGCTCTGCCTTGGGCCTGATCCAGCAGCGCTGTTCTTATGGTTGTCAGACAGTCCTGGAACCTGGAGGTGCCTCAGCCACCCAGGGGTATGATGGGCATCAGTCTGCTTTAATTTGGTCCTGTCCAATGGGAGCAAGAGGGGAATACAACCTGCATTCAAGGATACCCTCCATACTCTGGGGAGAGAGACTTCATGGTAAGCCCACCAGTATTACTTTCTTTCCCATTAATAATGGCTTGCTGGCTTGTGTTTTCCACCACTTGCAGAAGTGTACTGAAGACACTTTGAATCACGTTTCCAATGAATTTGAGGTTCTCCACCAGATCTTGGCCCGGAAGGAACAAGACATTAAGAAGACTGTGGAGGAGATGAAGGGCGAGAACCTGGAGAGGATGGAGGATGCTCTAAGCTTTCTTGAAAAAGCCACATTGTCATTTACTCAGTTAATTGCCAAGGTTAAAGCTGCACTAGAAACCTCAGACCGCATTGCCTTCCTCAAGGTAAGAGAAGTTTTCATCAGAGACTTACCTGGAAATTTACTTGCAAGACAGAATAAATAATTTTCAGAGTGTGGAATCCCATTGGTCTTGGCAGTAAGGGCTTTGGAGGGTTCTGGGGGTTGCAATTGTCTAGGAGAAAGATGGTTGAAAAGCTCTTTACTAGTGATGAGCTCTAATTTAAGATGGCCTGTTACACTTGAAAGGTTGAGGTTGGCTGGAATAGATCTAAGGACAAGGCCTTACCTAGATGACTCCATATAATTATAAGGAATTGACTTGAAACTAAAAACTGCAGGCATTCCAGAGATACTGTAAAACATATTTTTTATTTAGGTGACTGTTCAGGCTTGCCTAGACTACAATATTCTGGTAGGGATAGATTGGGACTTCTGTTGGTGTACCAATCACTCCGTTGCCCAACTGAGTCCCTTACTGAGCTCACAGACTTGGTCACGGGACTTGCATTGGAGTCTCACAGCCTTTTGGCGCTGGGGGACTTCAATGTTTGTTTCGGGACCAATTTGTCCAGGGCAGCTCAGGAGTTCATAGCAGCCATGACAACTATGGGCCTATCCCATAGTTGATATCCCCTATAGATAGATAGATATCCCCTATCTGAACCGATAGATAGATATCCCCTATCTGAACCGACGCACACTGCAGGTCACACGCTTGATTTGGTCTTTTACTCTGATCAGGGTGGTGTTCCGTGGGTGGGGACTCCTGTGATTTCCCCATTGTCATGGACAGACCACCATCTGGTTAAGGTTGGGATTATAACCACTTCCCACCTCCGCAGGGGCGAGGGGCCTATTAGAATGGTCCACCCGAAGAGGTTATTGGATCCAGCAGGAATCCAAGAAGCCTTGGAAGGATTCAATGTTGATTTTGCCAGTGATCCTGTTGATGCCCTGGTTGAGAATTGGAACAACTTGCTCACCGGGGCAGTAGACACTATCGCTCCTAAGCGTCCCCTCCGATCTGCTTCAAAATTGGCCCCTTGGTATACGGAAGATCTACAGGGGCTGAAGTGGCAAGTGGAGAAAGACTCTACTCGAGTCCAACAGATTACAACATAGAGCAGACTTTAAGATCTATCTGTCCTACTATATACATGCAATTTTTGGTCATGGTCTTTGGCAATGAGCAATGATTTCTTTTAATAGAAACTTAGTCTGTAAAACGTTAGTGGCTCAATTTTTTTGTGTGTGTTATGCATTCCATTATACATTTGCTTGTTCTAGCCACTGACTGCTTAATTTTTTAACTTTGCTGTTAGTATAGTATTCTTATTCCGCAAGCTTCCTTATGAAAATTGCAATGAATTGGAGTTGTCATAACTGAGTACTCTGTAGGTACTTAAGAACTAATATTGCTTTGCTCTCGCATTTGAAGCTATATATTCAATCCTTTCAAACTGCCAAGGGAAATTATAAATACACTTCAATCTGTTTTCCTTTCTTGTAGGGATTCAGAGAGCTGATGGATGAGTAAGTGTGTTTTTGTGTGTGCATATTTCACCCTCTAATTAGTCATCTTCTCAACACTTTTCTCTTCTGGGAAACACTTGACTGAAACCCCTTGGTCCTCCTCCCCAACTGAAAGACTGTCTAAGCCTGCAATCCAATGAATGCTTACTAGGGAGTAAGACCCATTGAGCTCAGTGGGACTTGCTTCTGAGTAGACATGGTATGTGTTTTTCACAGCATTGTATTTATGACATTTTTATCTCACCCTTCCACCAAGGAGCTTGAGACAGCATGTGTGGTTATCCATAAGGTAAGCTGGGATTTGAACCAATCTCCACAATCCTTGTTCCAACACTGGGCAGGTTCACATGACCACCGCCAATTAGGTAAGCCAGGAACCAGAGGTTCCCAGAGAGTGTGTGCTCCTGACATATGTATCATCTGAAGCCAACAGTCTGGTTGCTGCGCCACATTGCTGAGATTCTTGTGGTAGTGAGCATGAATTGTCCCCTTTGCTAAGCAGGGTCTTCCCTGGTTTGGATTTGACTGGGAGGCTGCATGCAAGTACTGTAAGATATTCCCCTTAGGGGATAGAACTGCTCTTGGAAGGGCACTTGCATGCAGAAGGTTCCAAGTTCCTTCCCTGGCATCTCCAAGACGGGGCTGAGAGAGACTTCTGCCTGTAACCTTGGAGATGCTGCTGCCAGTCAGTGTAGACAATCCTGTGCTAGCTGGGCCAATGGTCTGACTCGGTATAAGGGAGCTTGCTATGTTACAGAAGTCAGAAGAACCTGGGTAACGTAACATGCCATGGGAGCTGGAGTCGGGCATCTTCAGATGATATGCCTGTTAGGAATGCTTGCTTGCCAGGAACCTGTGGCTCCCAGCTTACCAATTTAGCAGCAGTCATGTGAACCTGGCCATTCTAATCACTATGCCACACTGGCTTACATGCATACTTTACTAAACTTGCCACTTCCTGTTCACCACCACCACCCATGTTTTCTCTAATTAAGTAGTGGGGGAAATGCACCCACAAAGTGAATGCTATTGTGTAGCCCTATCTGGGTTTTGGTGGTGACTTTTTTTAAAAAAAAGCTATATTCTTGTCGGTCAATCTGCTATTTATTGAGTGGGTGGGGAGAACATTATCTCCTCTCTCCTGGATCAATGGGAATCTAGCTGTTCTAATAGGGTAAATAATTCAAACCCCCTTTTGCATGCATTTCTCCCCATCTGGATTGTGTCAGCTTTCCTTTCTGGTAAGCCAAGATGGGTAGAGGACAGATTGGGATCTAGTGGGAGATTGCTGGACAACTTTGCATTAAATTGGCAAGAGTTTCTGACTCTCAACAGCACGTAAAATTGCAAGTAAAAATATCTCTGCATAGCTAGCCTTGTGCTAATTACTTTCTCTCTTGTAGTAATGGATTGCCTTTGATCCATTCATTCTCTGTGCAACTCTGCTGCCTGGTTTTCAGGTGTAAGTGTGTGGGAGTGAAATGCAGATTATCCCAGTGTGTAGTAGATGGATTTATTTTTATATCTATGTAAATGGCTTTGGGAACTTTTGTTGAAAAGCAGTCTATAAATATTTGTCATAACTAGCTCTGCCTTTATCATGATCTTACATCTGGCTGTGCCTGATTGCACTATCTGTCTTGCACTAGGCCCTGGTTGGTGGACTCTGGGCTTCTAGTGAAAAACTCCACTGACTATGAAGTCTTTCCACCTCTGCTGCAAACTGTGCTAGACTACAAATTCTACTTCTTTAGTATTTATTAGCAATGAACTAAACTTGTGTTCGACAACACTGAGGGTGCATTTCTGTGGCAGAGGTGAGGCTTGAAATGCATATTTCCAGTGTTGAAGTGCAGCTCTGCTGTCCACATGGACTCTGTGCATTCAGATGTAACCTTTTCTGTCTTCCAAACCATGAATGGATAGACCCAGGAATAGACACTGTGCACCTGCACTTCCTGTTCCCCTTCCACACCTGGCTGCATTAATAAATTCCTAGTTTGATTAAACCATGGCTGCATAATATGTCAACCAGCAAACCATGATCTGAGCCAACCTTCTGAACCAGGATTTAAGCCATTGCTTGGTGCTGGTTTGCAGCCTTGCTTTGGTAGGCTCACTCACGGTATAGTTTGCTGGTTTGCGCACAATGGCATATCAAGTTGCGATCAAACCAGGAACTTGATAATTCAGTATGCGAGAGAGGAAGGAATGATGGGCACAGACAGGGCTCACTCATGATCTGCTCAACCAGGGCTGCACAACTTCGGCCCTCTAGCTGTTGGCCTACAACTCCCATCATCCATGAATCACATCATCCACTGTGGCTAGGGGTGATGAGAGCCATAGTACAATGGCAACGGGCCAACGTTGTGCAGCCCTGGTTGAGCGGTTCATGAATGAGCCCTGTGCTCCTGCGTTCCTTCCTACCATCCCCAGCCACAGTGGCCAATAGGGATGATGAAGTTGTAATCGGACAGTTGGCGAGCCGAGATTGTGCAGTCCTGCTCCGAGCCCTGGTCTGAAGGGTCAGGAGTGGGTCTAAATGGAGTCTCTGCCTTTTTTAGTTGCCCCCATGGAAGCAGACATCCTGTCTCCTTTTATCAGGATGTCTAGCAACAGTGGTGTGGGGAAGAGCAGATTGTAGGGCAAAGCTAGTCCGCGGGAGGCCAAATCCAGCCCCTTAAGGTTTCCCTGGCCCAGCCCCAAACATACAGGCTACTCTGCCGTTTCCTTACGCAATGAGGTGTTAGTAAAGGAGTCTTCAGCTTGCTCTCTGTGATCAGCAACAGAAGCCTTGGCAGAGGGGTTAGCTTGTTTACCCCACCTGCAGCAGAAGTGCACAAATAAGAGCACTGCTAATTAATATCGTTTGGGGACATGGAGTAAAGTAGTTTTTTTAGGAAGTACATCAGAGGGACTACATGCCTAGCTGCATCAAGAGTGGAATAGGGAGGAGATGATTGTCTTTCAGGTGGAAGAATGAAACCTGAGATAAAGGGGAATTGGGTTAGAGAGATTGTGGTCAGAAGGGAATCCATTACTCACGATCTCCATTCCCCACTGCCCCTAGTGGCCAATAGGGTTGCTGGTGCTATGAGCCGGTGCATTCAAGAGCTGCATCTCCAACATAAAGAGCCTGCATCTTTGCTTACAGGAGTGTAAGGCAGAGGGTGAATCTGGTGCTGCTGGCCCTTCAGTCTTTGCTCCATTGAAATGATGGCCCCTGTTGAAAGTTCATTGCCAAACAGGGCTGGGGAGGAGCACTCCTCTCTAGCGAACCTGGAAACTTCACAGTTAACCCAACTCAGAGGCCTGGCTTTGGGTTCTGAAACTAGTTCTAAGGCCCGAGTGGGATTGGTCCTGCCCCACAGTTGGACAATAGCCTTTTAACTGTGGGAGGTGCCAGAGCCGGTGTGATACCGAGGGGTTGTTCTTAGTACATTCCTCTTTTCCCCTGCAGACTCAAGAAGTACCCACAGAGTCGAGAAGTATCCCAGGAGGAAGCTGAGGAGAACGGCATCTGTGTGAAGGAGGAGGAGTCTGATGAAAAGTCTGAAAAGGCAACTGAACATAGAGAGGAAGCAAAGGAAGGTGTGGAGGATGATGTGGAAGATGAAGAGGATGAGGATTATGATGATTATGAAGATTATGTGTCTGATGAAGATGAAGATTATGTGCCTGATGAAGATGAAGAAGAGGAGTCCGAAAATGATAATGTGATACCAGTGGAACCAATCCTCGAAGAATTCAAGGACTCATGGAACTTTCAGGCTTTGAAGGAAATGTTAGAAAAAATCAAAGCCACCCCATCATTCAAGCCACCTGCCTCTGCTGTTGGCGGCTCTGTTGGCTCACCTGCCCATCCCTCTGGCCTAGATATAGCAAGTAGCAATGGGAGCAAGGCAAAGCAGTGACACACCTGTTTACTTGCCTGCCCTTGATCCCTGGGCAGCAATTGGGATTTGGCTCAGTGTGCAAGTGTGAGGAGGAATTGGCCCGTTGGGTGACAGCATGTCCAAGGGCTCTTCCTGAAGCTGTCATTGCTTTCTGATTGATTGATTTCCTGTTGCTGACTTGAGCCAATTTTCTTTCTCTGTGGGGCTATTGGAAGACTCTGGCTACAAAGGCCTCATTAGCAAAGGGCTCTCGTTAGGTGCAAACAAAATGTGTGTCCATTCACTGAATGCTCTCTAGATTTTCCTTCATTATGGTTTCATAAATAAAATTAAAGCTTAAAGTCAGCATTAAGCATTCTATTTGTGACTTGCATTTCCTCCAAGGAGCTCAGCATGTGACTATAATGTTCCTTGGAGCAAGGACAGAAGGCTACAGGGGTTCTCTAACTTGGGCCCCAGATGTTGTGGGAGTACAACTCCCATTGTTTCATGCAGCGCTATCCTCTTGCACTGTATTTCAGACCTGGAATATTAAGTAAAGTTTTATTTATAAAATGCTTCTGCAGCTACTGCATGCTCTTTCTCTAAATCTTCTGAACTACTCACTCTGCCCGTTCACTTCCTGTTCTTCCTCTAAACGTTGGTGCCGGGAGGAGGGGTTTAGATTTGTTAGGCACTGGGACACATTTTGGGGCAAGCAAGGCCTGTACAAAAGGGACGGGCTGCACTTGAACCAAGATGGAACCAGACTGCTGGCGCTTAAAATCAAAAAGGTTGCAGAGCAGCTTTTAAAATGACACCTGGGGAACAGGCGATGGGAGCTGGGCAGTATCCCGTTTGGCAAAAGCCATCTTTTAAAGTGTGAGGCTGCAAAGAATTCAAATAAAACAGAAGGGGACGGAGCAGAACCACATAAAGAGCAGACGGGAGCCTGTGCCAGCAGGTCAATGAGTCAAAAGAATAGCATACATCAGGAGAGAAATTCAGTGTATAGGTGCTTGTATGCCAATGCCAGAAGCCTCCGAGCCAAGATGGGTGAGCTGGAGTGCTTGGTTGCTAACGCAGAAATAGACATAGTGGGCATAACAAACATGGTGGAACAGTGAGAACCGGTGGGACACTGTTGTCCCAGGTATAAACTCTATAGAAAGGACAGGGAGGGGCGCCTTGGAGGAGGGGTAGCACTGTATGTTAGAGAAGGGATAGAATCTAACAAGCTAGAAAACCTAAGTGGACTGGAGTCCTCCACAGAAACCCTGTGGGTGACTAAAGGCCGGAAAGGAATCGTGCTACTGGGGACGTGCTATCGCCCTCCGGATCAAAATGCCGACAGTGACTGGGAGATGCAGGAGGAAATCAGGGAGGCATCAAGGAGAGGCAGGGCTGTAATTATGGGTGATTATGGTGAAAAGAAAGCTGAGGGGGAAAATCAGGAGAGTCACTTCGCTCCAGAGTACATGGAGTTTACTCAAAACCACAATACTAGAAGCCCAGTTAGACTGTATACCCAAAAGGAGGAAAGGTACCACTAAGTCCAGGAGGATGCCAGCATGGCTAACGGGTACTGTCAAGGAAGCCATAAAAGGGAAGAAGACTTCCTTCCGAAATTGGAAGGCCTGTCCAAACGAAGAGAACAGAAAGGAACACAAACCCTGGCAAAAGAAATGCAAGGTGACAATAAGGGAGGCAAAAAGAGAGTTTGAGGAACATTTAGCCAAAAGTATCAAGGGGAATAACAAAAACTTCTTTAAGTACATCAGAAGCAGGAAACCTGCCAGGGAGGCGGTTGGGCCATTAGACAATGAGGGAGTAAAAGGGATTATTAAGGAGGATATGGAGGTTGCAGAGAAACTGAATGAGTTCTTTGCGTCTGTCTTCATGGCAGAGGATACTGAGCATATACCTGTTCCTGAACCAGGCTTTTTAGGGATGGAGGTTAGAGAGCTGAGTCAGATAGAAGTGACAAGGGATGATGTACTAAACTGTCTGGAAAAACTGAAAGCTAACAAATCACCAGGGCCGGATGGCATCCATCCAAGAGTCCTCAAAGAACTCAAATGTGAAATTGCTGACCTCCTTGCTAAAATATTTAACATCCCTGAAATCGGGCTCTGTACCAGAGGACTGGAGAGTAGCAAATGTAATACCGATTTTCAAAAAGGGATCCAGGGGCGATCCGGGAAATTACAGGCCGGTTAGCCTAACGTCTGTTCCAGGCAAATTGATGGAAAGCATCCTCAAGGATAAAATTGTAAAGCACCTAGAAGAACAGGCCCTGCTGGGAGTGAGCCAGCATGGCTTCCGCAAAGGTAAATCTTGCCTCACCAACCTTTTGGACTTCTTTGAGAGTGTCAACGAGTGTGTGGATCGAGGTGATCCAGTTGACATAGTCTACCTGGACTTCCAAAAAGCTTTTGACAAAGTTCCTCATCAAAGACTCCTGAGGAAACTTAGCTGTCATGGGATAAAGGGACAAGTCCATGTGTGGATTGCTAACTGGTTGAAAGACAGGAAACAGAGGGTAGGGATAAATGGAGAGTTTTCACAATGGAGGGAAGTAAGAAGTGGGGTCCCCCAGGGATCTGTACTGGGACCGGTGCTTTTTAATTTATTCATAAATGATCTAGAAACAGGGGTAAGCAGCAATGTGGCCAGATTTGCAGATGATACCAAACTCTTCCGGGTAGTGAAATCCGAAACAGATTGTGAGCAGCTCCAAAAGGATCTCTCCAAACTGGGGGAGTGGGCGACAAAATTGCAAATGCGGTTCAATGTTAGCAAGTGTAAAGTGATGCACATTGGGACGAAAAACCCCAACTTCAAGTATATGCTGATGGGATCTGAGCTGTCGGTGACGGACCAGGAGAGGGATTTTGGGGTTGTGGTTGACAGCTCATTGAAAGTGTTGATTCAATGTGCGGTAGCTGTGAAAAAGGCAAATTCCATGCTAGGGAAAGGGGATTGAAAAGAAAATGGCTAACATTATAATGCCCTTATACAAAACTATGGTGCAACCACACTTGGAGTACTGCGTAGAATTCTGGTCACCACATATTAAAAAGGACATTGTTGAACTGGAGAAGGTACAGAAGAAGGCAATCAAGATGATCAGGGGCCTAGAGCACCTTTCTTATGAGGCAAGACTACAACACCTGGGGCTTTTTAGTTTAGAAAAAAGATGACTGCAGGGAGACATGATAGAGGTCTATAAAATCATGCATGGCATGGAGAAAGTGGGGAGAGAGAGATTCTTTTCCCTCTCACACAACACTAGAACCAGGGGTCACTCCATGAAATTGATTGCCAGGAGGTCTAGGACCAACAAACGGAAGTACTTTTTCACACAACGCGTGATCCACTTGTGGAACTCTCTGCCACAGGATGTGGTGGCAGCCAACAACCTGGATGGCTTTAAGAGGGGTTTGGATGACTTCATGGAGAAGAGGTCTATCAATGGCTACTAGTCGGAGGGCTGTGGGCCACCTCCAGCCTCAAGGGCAGGGTGCCTCTGAGTACCAGTTGCAGGGGAGTAATGGCAGGAGAGAGGGCACGCCCCCAACTCCTGTCAGTGGCTTCCAGCGGCATCTGGTGGGCCACTGTGCGAAACAGGATGCTGGACAAGATGGGCCTTGGGCCTGATCCAGCAGGGCTGTTCTTATGTTCTTATGACCTCACTGTTGTTGCTTCTATTACAACATATTAGCCTGATTCTGACATTATGCTATATGACTGTACAGCTATTTGTGATTACATACACACTTGTGTGAATAACTGTACCTGGGTACACTTTAAAAGTAAACCTGATACAGATCCTTCAAATGCATGGTAGAAATAGGAAGTGTATTTCTGTATCTGTGTTCAGCATCACATGTGAATGAGTCTATTGTCACACCCTTAATCTCCAACTGCAAAGGCCTTTGTGGCTGAGGATGATGGGAATTGTGCTCCAACATGTAGGGCATCCCTGAGTTCAACTTCATTGTCATAGACCTAAGCCAAATTCTCTCTGAGCTGTTGAAGATCCTGACCACTCAGAATGGCCTCCTTAGTAGTATAATACAGGAATCTCTTAATGAGTACTAGGAGGTGGCTTACTGGCCAGAGTTCTGTGTGGGTTCTGCCAATAAAGGACACAGTTGCTCCTAAGCGTCCCCTCCGACCCACTTCAAAATTGGCCCCTTGGTATACAGAAGGTCTGCGGGGGCTGAAGCGGCAAAGTGGACAACTGGAGCACAAGTGGAGAAGGAGTCAACTTGAATCTGACATATTACAATATGGAGCACATTTAAAGATCTATGCTTTAAAGCGGTTCTTTTCTGTCTGTATTGCCTCTGTGAGTTCACGTCCAGCGGAGTTATTCAGGGTTGTAAGGGGACTAGTATCTGCCCCCACCCCACTTTGAATCAGATTCTGGAATCATCAGTTACCCACTGTGATGTGTTTAAAGAATTTTTTTGGAGATAAAATCGGATTCGGGCCGACTTAGATGGAGACTCCACAATTAATTTGATGTCTGAACTGGAGGTGTCCAATTACTCTTCTTATGTGATTCGACTGGATTGGTTTCAGTCTGTGACTCCTGAGGATGCGGACAAGCTCCTTGGGGCGATGAGGCCTACCACTTGGTCTCTTGATCGTTGCCCAACAGGGCTTGTTCAGTCTAGCAGGGAGGCTATTTTAGGTGGCCTGGTGGAAATCATAAATGCTTCTCTGAGGGAGGGCAGGATGCCTCCTTGTCTTAAGGAGGCAATCATTAGACCTCTTCTAAAGAAGCCTGCGTTAGATCCTTCAGAGTTGAGCAATTATAGGCCAGTTTCCAACCTCCCATGGCTGGGCAAGGTAATTGAGAGGATGGTGGCCTCTCAGCTCCAGGCGGTCTTGGAGGAAACTGATTATCTAGACCCATTTCAAACTGGTTTTCGGGCGGGCTGTGGGGTGGAGACTGCCTTGGTTGGCCTGATGGATGATCTCCAATTGGCAATGGACAGAGGAAGTGTGACTCTGTTGGTCCTCTTGGATCTCTCGGCAGCTTTCGATACTATCGACCATAGTATCCTTCTGGAATGTCTGAGGGGGTTGGGGGTGGGAGGCACTGTTTTACAGTGGTTCCGCTCCTACCTCTTGGATAGATTCCAGATGGTGTCGATTGGAGACTGTTGCTCTTCAAAATCTGAGCTTAAGTATGGTGTCCCTCAAGGCTCCATACTCTCTCCAATGCTTTTTAACATCTACATGAAACCGCTGGGAGAGATCATCAGGGGATCTGGAGCTGGACGTTACCAGTACGCTGATGACACCCAAATCTACTTCTCCATGTCAACTTTTTCTGGAGTTGGCATATCCTCCCTAAATGCCTGCCTGGAAGCAGTAATGGGCTGGATGAGGGAGAATAAACTGAAACTGAATCCAGATAAGACAGAGGTACTTATTGTGCGGGGTCAGAACTCTAGAGACGATTTTGATCTACCTGTTCTAGATGGGGTCACAATTCCCCAAAAGGAACAGGTTTGTAGTCTAGGAGTACTTCTGGATTCACACCTCTCCCTGGTTTCTCAGGTTGAGGTGGTGGCCAGGGGTGCTTTCTATCAGCTTTGGCTGATACGCCAGCTATGCCCGTTTCTCAAGATCAATGACCTCAAAACAGTGGTACATTTGTTGGTAACTTCCAGACCACATTACTCCTCTGTTGATGGATCTACACTGGCTGCCAATAGGTTTCAGGGCAAAATACAAAGAGCTAGTTATAACTTTAAAAGCCCTGAATAGCTTACGCCCTGGGTATTTAAGAGAGCACCTTTTTTGCTATGAGCCCCACTGCCCATTGAGGTCACTTGGGGAGGTCCGTCTCCAGTTGCCACCAACTCATTTGGTTGCTGCCCCAAGATTGTGGAATGCACTCCCTGCTGGGATATGAGCCTCCCCATCTCTTGCCATTTTTAATAAATTCTGAAAACACATCTCTTCAACCAAGCTTTCTCAGCTTTTTAAAACTTGTTTTTAAATTGTTCTGGCTATTTAATTGTTTTATGTTGTTTTAATTAATCATTGTTATATGCTGTTTTATAATTTCTGTTTTGATTTTTAATTGATTTTAATGGTGTTTTAATGTAAACTGCCCTGAGCCTTTTGGAAGGGTGGTATAAAATTTTAAATAATAAATAAATAAATAAATAATGAATGAATAAACAAACAAACAAATAAATAAATAAAGGCATCGGTTCCGGGGCAGCTGTAGTCTCTGAGCAGTTGCTCCATGGAAGGCATTGGGATTTGACCTTCAGCATGCTCTCATCACAACGAGATTGTTCTGTCTAGATGCCCGAGGCTTCAGGTGTACACCTTTGACTCCCTGATATTTTTTTAGCCATTTGTCAGTGATGTGCTTAGTAAAGTAGTAGTGTCCTCTACACTAAAAATGTGGATCTCTGCTGGCACTGTGCTGAGTAACTGCCTCATCTTGTTTTCTATAGCCCAAATTTGAACTTGGGTTAATCTAAGCCCCTGACTTCCTTTTCAGTGTCTTTCACTTCCTCATTGATGTTTCAGTGGACAAAATTGAGGATAATACCAGCCAGCATTCCTACAACAGATTAGCTGCTTTGGGCTGGCTTGGTGTTACTTTGTGGGTTTTTTAATTTCCATGTTCACATTTGTAGCATGTATTTCAGCTGCCAAGACAATCCTGAATTGCTACCTCTCAACAAGGGGCAAGAAATGGTCTGGGTGGCTGGGACCTTTGAGCTGACCACATCTTAAATGATGAACATCCCTTTTGGAAGTTGATGAGTGGCAGGGTGAAGGTGTTGTGTCTGAGATGATATGTGAAAGATGAGACTCGATTATTCACATTTGCGCATCATCACCTGTTGCACTAAGGAAGCCCTAGACCAGGACTGCATAAATTTGATCCTCCAGCTATCCTCAGAGTACAACCCCCATCATCCCTATCCACAGCAGTCAACAGGGATAATGGGAATTGTAGTTTTAACATCTGAACGAGGAGTGAAGTTATGCAGCCTTGCCCTAGACTAGTGGTTCTTAACATGGGGTCTGCCAGATGTTGCTGAACTACAACTCCCAGCATCCCCAGCCACAAGTTCAGCAACATCTGGCAATCACAGCCCTAGACCAGGGATCCCTCAGCCCCAGTGTCCAAAGGCTGACTGAGATGTTATGAGTTGCAGTATGACAGCCTCTGGGGATCCAAGCCTGAGAACCCCTCTGTGCCTAGTCTCAAAAGGTCCAGACTTGATGGACTAAGCAATGATCTAAACCTGTTTTCGGTAGCCACTGCACAATTTACACTTTAGCCACTGCACAATGCTCACTCCATATAATCAGTCAACCTCATACAGAGGGGTGGGGTCCTGCCTCTTATGAACCGTGATGGACAGACACCCATTTAGAGCATATTGGATCATGGGTCTATTCTAGTTTCTGTTGTCAACTCTGCAGAGTCCTTAAGGCTGTGCTTGGAGCAGCCTGGAGTATCTCCCAGGGATGGAACCTGAGGCCGCTGAGCTACAGCCCCATCCCCTAAGGGAAATATCTTATAATAGACAATGCTGAACATATAGTAACCCATCTAAATGTAAACCAAGATGAACCCTGCCTAGCAAAAGGGACAATTTATGCTTGCTACGGCGCAGCAGGGAAAAGCTTGACTAACAAGCAGAAGGTTGCTGGTTTGAATCCCTGCTGGTACTATACCAGGCAGCAGTGATATAGGAAGTTGCTGAAAGGCATCATCTCACACTGCGCGGGAGGAGGCAATGGTAAACCCCTCCTGTATTCTGCCAAAGAAAACCACAGGGCTCTGTGGGCACCAGAAGTCTAAATCGACTTGATGGCACACATTACCTTACTTTAAGTCATGCTAATAAGGAGCTTCTGTGCAAGCCCAAACTATATATTTGAGACTATATATTTCTATGCAAGCCCAAACAGTACATTTGCTTGGAAGTAAGATCCTCTATGCTTATGTGGGAATAAGCCATGACCCTCCAAAGTACTCATGCATAAAACTGCACAATGCAATCTGATACTGAGCATGTCTACTCAGAAGTAAGTCCAACTGAGTTCAATGGGACTCCCAAGGAAGCATGCATGTGTATGGAGCTGCAGCCATGCAGTGCAAAACTCGGACAAAAGTTAAGTCCTACTGAGTTAAAAAAAAAAAACCCAGGACGCTTGGCCACCTTAACCCTTCACCTACTTCACCAACTGGGCAAAAGTGTGGGCCACAATACATTGGTTACACTTTTATGGTGCCGTGTTGACTCAAATCGAAGATGACTGAATTTAAGACGACTCCCTTAAAAGCCGAAGTTAATTACAGGTTATACCTGCATAAATCCAGGACTCTGGATTTAAGACGACCTCTCGATTTCTAGTATCAAAAAACTTGGGCGGGACCTAGTCTTGGATCCACGTAAATACAGTGCAACCAGACTTCTTCTTGCCGGAATGTTCTTGCTTTTAGGATACTTTATAGAGATCATGAGCTGAATGCACTTGATGCTTAAAGGCAGCTGCCATCGGGAACAATTAAACGTAATCTTCCCCGCACACAGGTGCAATTGGCCCACCAGAATGACTGCCAAGGGAGGGGCTCGCCCGCCTATTACCCCCTCGCCACTTCCGCTTGCCAGAGAAAGCAGAGCAGGCGTCCGCAGCTTGGGCTGGGTCGAAGGACGAGGCCTGAAGTCGAGCCCTTTCCCCGTCTGCTGCTTAAAGGACTGTCTTGCTGAGGAGAAGGAGGAGGAGCGCTCCCAGCCAGACTGCCCCGCGCTTCGCAGGATGGCGTCCAGCGACTCCAGCCTGGCCGACGACCTGACATGCCCCATCTGCTTGGCCATCTTCCAGGAGCCCCAGATTCTCAGCTGCGGCCACAACTTCTGCCTGTCTTGCCTGCGCAGCTGCCTCCCCAAAGGGGAAAGCCAGGCGACGTGCCCAGAGTGCCGCCGCCCCTTCGAGCTGGCGGGCCTCACGTGCAACCGAGCGCTGGCGAGCCTCGCCAAGAAGGTACGCCGGTTCCAGTTCGACGCCAGGGGAGAAGGGCTGCAGCCGGCGGGGGCTCCTCTGGTCACGGTGGGCCTCTGCGCGGAGCATGAGGAGCCGCTCCGACTCTTCTGCAGCCAGGACATGGTGCCCATCTGCGTGATCTGCCGGGACCTGCCGCAGCATCAAGGGCATGAGTTCCTGCCTACCAGAAATGCTGTGGAAGACGCGCAGGTTATATAGCCTTGATTTCTTCTTTCGGGGAAACGGGCGGGGTGGGTGTAAAAGATGCCTGGTCCACCCCCCCCCCGCCCCTCATCCCTTGGAAGCTGTGGAGTTGGATGGGCAAAGCTAGACTTGCAGGCTGTGTCCAGGGTCTGTCTGTGTACCTCTTGGGAGGGAGCAAGTCCTGTTGGGTAAGGTTCAATGGGGCTTACTCTTAGTCTTAGCTAAGTGCTGGTAGGAGTCCCATGCATTCTTACTTGGGAGTAAATGCACATAATTCAATGGGCTGGCCTTCTGGGCAACTTGGGAGTTTGCTTGAAGACTCTTTGAACCTTAAGAATATAAGACACTGCCCTATACCGAATCGGACCACTGGTCCATCTAGCTCAGTGTTGTCTACACAGACCGGTAGTGGCTTCTCCAGGGCTTTTTGGCTTCCATTTGAACATATGTCCGTACTCTGTACTACTAAAACAAAAACCCAGTTTTGCGCCAGACAGTGTGTAACCCAAACTACTTGCCGAGAAATATGTTTGTGACTTGCATATATTGTGCAGAAAAGAAAGACTGCATGTTTTAGAATAGCTTCCACTTTCCACACTTGTTCTTACTTTAAAATGTTATGGTGCAGTGGCCTTGAGGGGGAAGGGCTGCTGTTCAGTAGAAGAACATCTGCTTTGCATGTTGAAGGTCTAGGGTTCAAACCCTGGCATCTCCAGTTAGGGCTGGGAGATGGCCATCTGAAACCCAGGAGAGCTGCTGCCAGTCAGTGTAGCTGTGCTGGATGAACTAATGATCTTCTCAGAGGCATCTTGTGGGCCACAGGATGTTGGACTAGATATAGGCCGTGGGCTGGATCCAGCTGGGTGGTTCTGTTCTAACCTGATTTTAACCTGTGAGGTTCATGTGAATCAGCAAGCCTCCTACTTTCTGAGTTTCTGCAGGATACTATTTCTTTTTAAAAAGCTGTATTTCTTTGCAAGTTGAATTCTACCCTAATACCAAATGGGGTCTGGCGGGGAGGAGAGGCTGGCTTCCTATTTGTGCAGAATGACAACATAACTCAGAGCCTTCTATTTTTATTTATTTATTTTATAAACCACCTGACCCGTGTTCCTTCTACAGGTGAAACTCAAAAAATTAGAATATCGTGCAAAAGTTCATTAATTTCAGTAATGCAAATTAAAAGGTGAAACTGATATATGAGATAGACGCATTACATGCAAAGCGAGATAAGTCAAGCCTTAATTTGTTATAATTGTGATGATCATGGCGTACAGCTCATGAGAACCCCAAATCCACAATCCCAGAAAATTAGAATATTGTGAAAAGGTTCAACAGTCTAGGCTCCAGGTGTCCCACTCCAATCAGCTAATCAATCCATAACACCTGCAAAGGGTTCCTGAGCCTTTAAATGGTCTCTCAGTCTGGTTCATTAGGAATCACAATCATGGGAAAGACTGCTGACTTGAGTTGTGCAGAAAACCATCATTGACATCCTCCATAAGGAGGGAAAGCCTCAAAAGGTAATTGCAAAAGAAGTTGGATGTTCCCAAAGTGCTGTATCAAAGCACATTAATAGAAAGTTATGTGGAAGGGGAAAGTGTGGAAGAAAAAGGTGCACAAGCAGCAGGGATGACCACAGCCTGGAGAGGATTGTCAGGAAAAGGCCATTCAAAAGTGTTGGGGACTTTCACAAGGAGTGGACTGAGGCTGGAGTTAGTGCATCAAGAGCCACCACACACAGATGGATCCTGGACATGGGCTTCAAATGTCGTATTCCTCTTGTCAAGCTGCTCCTGAACAACAAACAACGTCAGAAGCGTCTTACCTGGGCTCAAGAAAAAAAGAACTGGTCTGTTGCTCAGTGGTCCAAAGTCCTCTTTTCTGATGAGAGCAACTTTTGCATCTTGTTTGGAAACCAAGGACCCAGAGTCTGGAGGAAGAATGGAGAGGCACACAATGCAAGATGCTTGAAGTCCAGTGTGAAGTTTCCACAGTCTGTGTTGATTTGGGAAGCCATGTCATCTGCTGGTGTTGGTCCACTGTGCTTCATTAAGTCTAGGGTCAATGCAGCCGTCTATCAGGAGATTTTGGAGCACTTCATGCTTCCTTCCGCAGACGAGCTGTATGGGGATGCTGACATCATTTTCCAGCAGGACTTGGCACCTGACTTGGCACCTGCCCACACTGCCAAAAGTACCAAAACCTGGTTCAATGCCCATGGGATTACTGTGCTTGACTGGCCAGCAAACTCGCCTGACCTGAACCCCATAGAGAATCTATGGGGCATTGCCAAGAGAAGGATGAGAGACATGAGACCAAACAATGCAGAAGAGCTGAAGGCCGCTATTGAAGCATCCTGGTCTTCCATAACACCTCAGCAGTGCCACAGGCTGATAGCATCCATGCCACGCCGCATTGAGGCAGTAATTGCTGCAAAAGGGGCCCAGACCAAGTACTGAATACATATGCATGCTTATACTTTTCAGAGGTCCGATATTATTCTATTCTTCAATCCTTGTTTTATTGGTTTCATGTAATATTCTAATTTTCTGAGATTGTGGATTTGGGGTTCTCATGAGCTGTACGCCATGATCATCACAATTATAACAAATTAAGGCTTGACTTATCTCGCTTTGCATGTAATGCGTCTATCTCATATATCAGTTTCACCTTTTAATTTGCATTACTGAAATTAATGAACTTTTGCACGATTTTCTAATTTTTCGAGTTTCACCTGTAAGCCTAAGGCATGCACAGGTGTGTGTGCTCACAAGTTTTTTTGATGTCCACTCACTTAATTTTAGATCCCACTCTGGTTGAATCAGGAAGGCTTACTCTAAATGCATGTGCACGTGCACTGCCTTGATACTGTTGTGGGGTGGGTGGGTGGGGGGAATTCATTGTGCACACAGATGAAGGAAATTGGAGAACACGGACTCCAAAGTTTGTTTTACTCCAAAATAAAGCCTGACGCCTTATTTTTGTGGTTCACAAAAATAAACATGATAGAAAAAGAATAAAACCCACTGTTAAACAATTAAAATTTAAAACATTCAAAGATTACAGCAATTAAAAATTTAAAACATTCCCATTTAATACAGTGCCTTAGAGTGCATTGTCAGAAAGTGGTGTATTTGGGCCCTGTCTGGGGTTGCCAGAAGGGGCATAAGGGGCTTGCCAAGGGTTAGGCTGACACAAGCGGTTACTATGTACCAGCCATGCCCCTTGTGTTGATATTGGGTGTGTCAACACAAGGAGCATGGCCAGCATCCGGAAGGGCAGCCATGTGCCCCGCCCTCCACTCCTTCCCATCTCGTGCTTTGTAACCCGGCTGAGTGCTTTCCTTCTCTCGCTCTGAGTGAGGGAGAGAAACAAAAGTGTGGGCTGGGAGCAGGAATGGGGCTGTGTGTCATGCTCCCAAGCAGCAAGCACTTTGTTCACCCGGTAGGTGTGAGAGGAAGTTCAAGGGGGTGCTGTGGGGGAGGAGCAAGGGGGGCTGGGGCAACTCCCTGACCTTAGTGGCTCAGGGACGTTTGTCCCCCCTTGTCCAATGGTGATTCTGCCACTGGTTTCCAGCAAAGTGCTTCTTTGTAGAACTATTAAAGGCACAGAAGATGTTGGCAGATTCTCCTACAGAACCAGAAGAGAAAAGAGGAGCCTGGGATAATGCTCCTTTTTACTCATAACGGCACCCAAGCCCCTGACAGCATGTATGTTTGCTCTCCTTCCCCCAGCCACTCCCCTTATCTACCTTTCCTGCCTACTCTGCAGCACACACTTGCTTCCCATTCTTCACATGCCTCTTCTTTCCTTCTGCTCCCCCAAATCAAAGGGGCCAGTGTTGGGTAGTGGTTAGAGTGCTGGACTAGGACCGGGGAGACCCAAGTTCAAATCCCCATTCAGCCATGAAACTAGCTGGGTGACTCAGGGCCAGTCACTTCTCTCTCAGCCTAATCTACTTCAGAGGGTTGTTGTGAGGAGACACCTAAGTATGTAGTATACCGCTCTGGGCTCCTTGGAGGAAGAACAGGATATAAATTTTTTTTTAAAAAAAAAAGTCTGCCAAAGGGAAGCTTTTAAGTTGCCTAACTCGTGCCCTTCCAAGTTGACAATGGAAAAACAGGTCGATCTAAAACTATCGCAGTCCCTAGGTAAACATGTTTTCTAGTTACAGAACAGCTTAAATGCGTTGTAATACAGAATTGTAGGTCCTCTGTTCTGACTTCACCCAGTTGTCAGGATCTTCTGTGGGAGGCAATTATTCATTTATCCTCAAGGGTTCTGGATTTCTCTACTGTACAGGCACTTCTGGAACCATACCTGGGTATTCTGGAGGAACTTTTGAAGGACGCCACTGATGATGAATCTTATCAGCGGAAGGAGATTGCCGTGCTGGAGGTAAAAAACAAAATGGAAGGGGGAAAGGACACTACTGAGAGGAAAGGTTTGCAGGAAGGCACAAAGGCCCCTATATAATTGATACCAAATTGGGGGAGGGGGGCTGAAAACACCATATTTATGCTTCATGATATCCTGAGAAATGGGTGGTCCTGAGGAATAACTGTGTAGGGTCTGAAATGTAGGGGCTTGTCAAACTTCTGGAAGGCTACAATACACCATGACTGGAGGCCTGCATTTAGCTTGGTGGGGCACAAGTGTTCTGGTATGTTCCGCATGCAAGTATACCCTCCTACACTGGGGGAGAAAGTAATGTTGGTAGACTTGCCATGAACATTGTTCTCCCCAGTGAATGGAGGCTGTTCAATACACCCTTGGTTTATACGTGTGCTATTTTGATTTATACAATTGGACTAATTGGCTTCCTTTGAGGGGGGGCATCTTTTTTCTTTTCACTGCAATACTGATGCTCTGATATAATCTAGTCTACCTGTCCTATCAAATATCATTGCATATTGTAGATTGTCCATAGTTGTTCTGTTGTGCCTGTTGACTGTTCTAGTGGTTTTTCTCTCTCATTGAGCCTTCCTTTTCTACCCACTCCGGAACTGAGCTTCTCAGGCTTGGAGGCTGAAAAACTGGGCCAATCTGAGGAACTGAAGATGTCCTAAAGTGTCCTGAAAAACTAAAAATTAACAGATCACCAGTGCCAAATGCATCCACCCAAGCATTCTGAAGCAACTCAAATGTGAAATCTATTTATATTTTTATACCACCTGATATGTACAACTCTAGACAGTGTACAAAATTTAAAATATTTAAAGTCAACACAGATTAAAATATGAGACACAATAAAAATAGTATAAAAGTTAAAACAGATTATTAAAATTATAATTAAAAGCTTGGAGAACTGGGGAGTCTTGAGGGTCTTTGTGAAAACAGAGAAGGAGATGCTCTTATTTCAGCAAGGAGCATAGTCCAAAGCCCTTGGGCAGCCACAGAGAATTGCTGATCTCCTAGCAAAAATATGTAACTTGTCCCTACAATTAGGCTCTGTACCAGAGGACTGGAAAGCAGCCAATGTAACTCTAGTTTTCAAAAAGGAAATCTGGGAAATTACCGGCTGTAACAGCTTAACTTTGGTGCCAGGTAAACTGATGGAAAGCATACTTAAGGACAAAATTGTTAAGCATATAGAAGAAAAGGCCTTGCTGATGGAGAACCAGCATGGCTTCTGCAAGGGCAAGTCTTGCCTCCCAAATCTTTTGGAGTTCTTTGAGAGCGCCAACAGGCATGTGGATAAAGGTGATACGGTTGACATAGTATACCTGGACTTCCAAAAAGCTTTTGACAAAGTTCCCCACCAAAGGCTCTTGAGTAAACTCAGCAGTCATGGGATAAGGGGACAGGTTCATGTGTGGATTGGTAACTGGTTGAAGGACAGGAAACAGAGTAGGAACAAATGGACAGTTTTCACAATGGAGGGAAGAAAAAAGTGGATTTATACTATGAAAGTACGTTCACAGATCAACCACCTGGTAGATCATAGGGAATGTGTCACTTCAAGGGCCAAAAATTTCTAAAAGGCCATTCTCTGCTTCTCTTGTACAAAGGCCCTTTAAATAAATAACTGATTTTGCTTGCTTTGATCGCATGGACTATGACAGCCTGTTCATACAATGCTAAATATTTACTGCTCAATACTTGTTTTTATTCAGCCTATGCATTCACCCCTTCACTGCGGTGTTCTTATTACAGCATTCAATTTGAAGCAAAAATAGTAGCATCGTGTGAACAACCTGAGTTCATAAAGGATTTGGGGGCAAGAGGGGTATTTTTTGATTAAGTGCTGTCGAGTCGGTGTCTACTCTTAGGGACTGCATAGAAAGATTCTCTCCAGGATAATCTGTCTTCAGCTTGGCCTTTGCTATACTTGCTGGGTGACTCTGGGCCAGTCACTTCTCTCTCAGCCTAAGCTACTTCACAGGGTTGTTGTGAGGAGAAACTTAAGTATGTAGTACACCACTCTGGGCTCCTTGGAGGAATATATTAATATTATATATTAATAATTATATGTTATATAATAGTCTAATAATAATTAATATAAATATTATTAATATTAATACGCACGACACAGCAATACCAGGGGATAGCAGAATAGAAGAAAAAGAAATAGAAAAAATCACCAAATACAAAGATCTGCAAATTGAAAGGCTGTGGCAGAAAAAGACCCAAATAATCCCAGTGGTAATTGGCGCCCTGGGTGCAGTTCCAAAAGACCTTGAAGAACACCAACACTACAGGAGCCACAGAAATCACCATCAGCCAATTACAAAAAGCAGCTTTACTAGGAACAGCCTATATTCTGCGATGATATATATATAACAATTGACAATAAAATTCAGCCATCCCAGGTCCTTGGGAGGGACTCGATGTCTGGATAAAACAAACCAGTCAATAACACCTGTCTGACTATGTAAACAAGAAATAATAATTAATAAATACTGATGGGTGGGTGTGCTGATTTATAGGCTGTTGGTGGGGGTGGGGGTGGGGGCGGTGCCAGAACCCCTAGCACCGGCCCTAATTGTAGAACTGGAAAAGGTGCAGAGCAGGGTAACCAAAATGATCAGGGTCTGGAGCAAAGGAAGTACTTTTTCACCAAGTGCATAATTAATCTATGGAATTCTCTGCCATGGGATGTTGTGATGGCCACTAGCCTGGATGGCTTTAAAGGGGGCTTGGGCAAATTCATGGAGGACAAGTCTATAATGGGTCCTTTCTAGAGGCTATAGGCCGCCTCCAGCTTTGGAGGCTAAATGCCAGTTCATTCATGCATGCATTCATTTGATTTCTATACCGCCCTTCCAAAAATGGCTCAGGGCAGTTTACACAGAGAAACAACTCTGTGTAAACTTCTACAGAATTAGCTGTAGGAGATGGCATGCCCTCACCTCTTGACTGTGGCTGTCTCAGAGGCATCTTGGTGGGCCACTGTGTGAAACAGGATGCTGGACTGCTCTGCCTTGGGCCTGATCCAGCAGGGCTGTTCTTATGGTTGTCAGACAGTCCTAGAACTGGGAGGTGCCTCAGCCACCCAGGGGTATGATGGGCATCAGTCTGCTTTAATTTAGTCCTGCCCAATGGGAGCAAGAGGGAATACAACCTGCATTCAAGGATACCCTCCATACACTGGGGAGAGAGACTTCATGGTAAGCCCACCAGTATTACTTTCTTTCCCATTAATAATGGCTTGCTGGCTTGTGTTTTCCACCACTTGCAGAAGTGCACTGAAGACACTTTGAGTCACATTTCCAATGAATTTGAGGTTCTCCACCAGATCTTGGACCAGAAGGAACAAGACATTAAGAAGACTGTGGAGGAGATGAAGGACGAGAACCTGGAGAGGATGGAGGATGCTCTAAGCTTTCTTGAAAAAGCCACATTGTCATTTACTAAATTAACTGCCAAGGTTAAAGCTGCACTAGAAACCTCAGACCGCATTGCCTTCCTCAAGGTAAGAGAAGTTTTCATCAGAGACTTACCTGGAGATTTACTTGCAAGACTGAATAAAGAATTTTCAGAGCCAGGTCTGCAGAGCATGAAATCCCATTGGTATTTGGCAATAAGGGTTCTGGAGGGTTCTTGAACTGTCTAGGAGAAAGATGGTTGAAAAGCTCATTACTGGTGATGAGCTCTAATTTAAGATGGCTGACACTTCCAGAGAGAACTTGTATGGGTTATATCTAGCCTTAAAAGACCTAGTTCTGGCATACCTCTGGAAACAGTTTACAGAGGTCACTGTAATTAAGAGGCCCTGTATATCAGGCTTGGTTCAAAGGCCTGTTATACTTGAAAGGTTGAGGTTGGCTGGAATAGATCTAAGGACAAGGTCTTACCTAGATGACTCCATCTAATTATAAGGAATTGACTTGAAATTAAAAATGGCAGGTATTCCAGAGATACTGTAAAACCTATTATATTTACTTAAGTGGTTGTTCAGGCTTGCCTAGACTACAGTATTCTGGTATATTTCCGCATTTTTCAGCGGAGCATGTTATTGATTGATCTTGCTCTTCCCCCAAGGAGCTGGGTGTGCTGGACATATGCTCCCCTTTTTATCCTCACAACCACCCAGTGAGGTAGCTAAGTTTGAGATGGAGTAGCTAGCCTAGGACCACCCAGAGAACTTTGGGGTGACCAGACATTTGAACTCGGGTCTCTGGTCTATGTTCAGCTCTGGCTCTGTCCTACTACATACACGCAATTTTTGGTCATGGTCTTTGGCAACGAGCAATGATTTCTTTTAATAGAAACTTAACCTATTATGCATTCCATTATAAGTTTGCTTGTTCTAGCCACTGACTACTTAATTCTTTAACTTAGTTGTTAGTATAGTATTATTTTTCTGCAAACTGTCTTATGAAAATTGCAGTGAGTTGGAGTGTCATAATTGAGTTCATATGTTGTTTACTCTGTAGGTACCTAAGAACTAATATTGCTTTGCTCTCGCATTTGAAGCTATATATTCAATCCTTTCAAACTGGCAAGGGAAATTATAAATACACTTCAATCTGTTTTCCTTTCTTGTAGGGATTCAGAGAGCTGATGGATGAGTAAGTGTGTTTTTGTGTGTGCATATTTCACCCTCTAATTAGTCATCTTCTCAACACCTTTCTCTTCTGGGAAACACTTGACTGAAACCCCTTGGTCCTCCTCCCCAACTGAAAGACTGTCTAAGCCTGCAATCCAATGAATGCTTACTAGGGAGTAAGACCCATTGAGCTCAGTGGGACTTGCTTCTGAGTAGACATGGTATGTGTTTTTCACAGCATTGTACTTATGACATTTTTATCCCACCCTTCCACCAAGGAGCTTGAGACAGCATGTGTGGTTATCCATAAGGTAAGCTGGGATTTGAACCAATCTCCACAATCCTTGTTCCAACACTGGGCAGGTTCACATGACCACCGCCAATTCGGTAAGCCAGGAACCAGAGGTTCCCAGAGAGTGTGTGCTCCTGACGCATGTATCACCTGAAGCTAACAGTCTGGTTGCTGCACCACATTGCTGAGATGCTTGTGGAAGTGAGCATGAATTGTCCCCTTTGCTAAGCAGGGTCTTCCCTGGTTTGGATTTGACTGGGAGGCTGCATGCAAGTACTGTAAGATATTCCCCTTAGGGGATAGAGCTGCTCTTGGAAGGGCACTTGCATGCAGAAGGTTCCAAGTTCCTTCCCTGGCATCTCCAAGATGGAAGGCTCTTGCCTGTAAGCTTGGAGAAGCTGCTGCCAGTCAGTGTAGACAATCCTGTGCTAGATGGGCCAATCAGTCAGTTTTTTTTATTACAGCATTTGGCCAGCCAAAAAAATAAAATCCAGAACAACAAATATAACTAATATACACAAATAGCAGTTGATAGTTACACACAATAAAACAGTATACAAGCATCCAGGATAAATTACTTTAAAAACAGTAAAACAGCTCCTAAAATTGAGACCTTAATCTCATAGCAATATAAAAAAATTTAGCCACCACTTTTGTGATCTCACAGCTTGTGTCCACAAGACAATATTGTATATAAAAAAGCTCACACCTCCCAAGAAATCTAACTAACAGGGGGGAAATAAGTTCTTCTCTAACACCTTGATACAAAGAGCAGTGTAACAAAACATGGGTAACTGTTTCTAGGAGGCCAGAGCCACAGGGGCAGAAAACCCTAACTGAGGAGTCCTTAGCGAACCTCCTTTCCAAAAGAGGAGGGCAGCACATTTAAGCAAGCCCAAGCAAACACAACCCAAAACTTGGAGAAGTGAAGAGTTGTTAGATAATTTGCACCTCTATCTCCCATGGGGGGATCCGAAAATGTAGGGAAGAGCAGGTCCTGGTAGGTGAAGACGTAAGTTCCTGACGTTCAATGTCATGCAACCGTAGAAACAGTATTTCCTTCACCTTATCATTCTCTAAGGTAAGTAGTTCAGAAGGAGACAGTCCCAATTGCATTATTTTGTTTACATAAGATAGCCAGGGGTTTGGATAAGAGTCCAACCATAGGTAACAGGGAAAAAGAAAATTCCCGAATCTCTAAACAGAGTTTAATCCATCTAGCAGAAGTAGATTCCCAAGCTTTACAGACTATAGAAAAAGACCCAGATTCCAGGCAAAGAACAGAATATGGCACACACCTAGGCACTTCAAAGATCGCTCTTAGGAATATATACTGTACTCCAATTCAAACGTTACCCCCTGTATCCATAAAGAGGCTCCAAAAAGTAATTGAGCCACAATCTTAGCCCGAAATACCTGGAGAGCCATAGGTATATACTGGCCTCCTTTAGAATAGTAGAAGCGTAAGAAGGCACTAAGAGTTTTGCGGGCTATATGGATGGAGGACAGCCTATGGGTATTCCAGTTAAGATTATATTGGGGGGAAATGCCTAAATATATTTGTAAACCTGCTCAATATGATTCTGGTTTACTACCCATTTGTATACTTTCCTGGATTTAGAAAAAACCAGGACCTTTGATTTTTTTATAATTAATAACTAACTTGTTATCGTTGCAATAGCAGGCAAAAGCATACAGCAATCTTTGCAAACCCAGTCTAGTCTGAGATAATACAGCTGCGTCATCCGCATATAACACCGGCACTTGTTTATCAGACAGCTTCGGTGCATGTGAATCCACCTTTTCCAGACATTGGGCCAAATTGTTAATAAAAAGATTAAACAATGTAGGGGCCAAGACACAGCCCTGTCTGACCCTACGAATAGAAGGAATTAAGTCAGTTAGAGCCCCATTAGTGGCATACCTAACCCGTAATGAAGATGTGGAATAGAGCTGCAGCAACAGGAATAACAGTCTCTTGTCTATTGTAGTTTTTTCAAGTTTGGACCATAAGTGTCTGGAAATGAAATCAAAAGCAGGTTTTAAATTTATAAAAGCAACAAAAAGTTTGCCTTTAGGGCCACTAGAGTATTTCTTTGCTAGATGATACAAGATCATACAATGATCTAGAGTAGAGCGGCCTGCTCTAAAACCTGCTTGCTCAATCCCAAGACTCTGGTTCTCTGAGATCCATGCCTCAAGCTTGTCCAATAGATAAAGAGCGTATAGCTTACCAACCACGGACAGCAAGCTTATGGGCCTATAGTTAGATAGATCCAAATGGGAACCATTTTTAAATATGGGAACAACTATTGCTGTTTTCCATTGCTCATATAATTCCTGTGCTGTTAATAGATGTAAATAAATTGGCTAAAACTGAGGCCCACCATTCTATATTAGCTTTTAATAGTTCGGGAAGAATAAGGTCCGGACCAGGGGCTTTTCCAATTTTTAAATGGCCTATTAGATTCATTATTTCTGCAGGAGTAATCGGGGGCCAACAGAGTAACACATCAAAGGTGGTACAAAAACCTGGCTAGGCTGTGCGTCATTATAAACTCTAAAAAAGTGGGTTTCCCATGAGCTAGATGGGCCAATGGTCTGACTCAGTATAAGGCAGCTTGCTATGTTATGGAAGTCAGAAGAACCTGGGTAACTGGGGTTAATGTGTTAAGAGTTCAGAGGGGTTAGCTTGTTTACACCACCTGCAGCAGAAGTGCACAAATAAGAGCACTGCTAATTAATATCATTTGGAGACATGGAGTAAAGTAGTTTATTTAGGAAGTACATCAGAGGGACTACATGCCTACCTGCATCAAGAGCGGAAGAGAGAAGAGATGGTGGTCTTTCAGGTGGAAGAATGAAACGTGAGGAAAAGGGGGATTGGGTTAGAGAGAGTGTGGTCAGAAGGGAATCCATTACTCACAATCTCCATTCCCCACTGCCCCTAGTGGCCAATAGGATTGCTGGTGCTAAGAGCTGGTGCCTGCAGGAGCTGCATCTCCAACATAAAGAGCCTGCATCTTTGCTTACAGGAGCATAGAGGGTGAATCTGGTGCTGCTGGCCCTTCAGTCTTTGCTCCATTGAAATGATGGCCCCTGTTAAAAGTTCTTTGCCAAACAGGGCTGGGGAGGAGCACTCCTCTCTAGTGGACCTGTAAACTTCACAACCCAACTCAGAGGCCTGGCTTTAGGTTCTGAAACTAGTTCTAAGGCCCGAGTGGGATTGGTCCTGCCCCACAGTTGGACAATAGCCTTTTAACTGTGGGAGGTGCCAGAGCAAGTATGATACCGAGGGGTTGTTCTTAGTACATTCCTTTTCCCCCTGCAGACTCAAGAAGTACCCACAGAGTCGAGAAGTATCCCAGGAGGAAGCACAGGAGAACGGCATCTGTGTGGAGGAGGAGGAGGAGTCTGATGAGAAGTCTGAAAAGGCAACTGAACATAGAGAGGAAGCAAAGGAAGGTGTGGAGGATGATGTGGAAGATGAAGAGGATGAGGATTATGTGGCTGATGAAGATGAAGAAAAGGAGACCGAAAGTGATAACGTGATACCAGTGGAACTGGTCCTCGAAGAATTCAAGGACTCATTGAACTTTCAGGCTTGGAAGGAAATGTTAGAAAACATCAAGCCCAGCCCACTGAACTGAACTTGCCCTTTACTACCCTGATGAACCACCAGGTGGAACTGAACTGCACACCCCACTTCAGAGGAGACTGGTCCTAGTGGCCTTAACAAAACGGTGGTCTGTCATGGAACTGTTGCTCTGAGATTCATTGATTCTGTAATTCCCCTGTTAAGGTTGCTTGAGTTGAGCTTTTAATGTAAGGGAATCTTCTGAAAGTTACAGAAAACCCCCACAAATGATGGAATTAGATCCTTCAGTCATCTTTCTGAGAATGGTGGCAGCAACACGTTGGGTGACAGCATGTCCAAGGACTCTTCATAAAGCTGTCATTGCTTTCTGATTGATTTTCCTGTTGCTGACTTGAGCCAATTTTTCTTCTCTGTGAGGCTATTGGAAGACTCTGGCCACAAAGGCCTCATTAGCGATGTAGTGTGGGGCTGTCATTTGGTGCAAACAAAATGTGTGTCCATTCACTGAATGCTCTCTAGGTTTTCCTTTTATGGTTTAATAAATAAAATTAAAGCTTAAAGTCAGCATTAAGCATTCTGTTTGTTACTTGCATTTCCTCCAAGGAGCTCAGCATGTGACTATAATGTTCCTTGGAGCAAAGACAGAAGGCTACAGGGGTTCAGTATGGGCCCCAGATGTTGTGGGAGTACAACTCCCATTGTTTCATGCAGCACTGTCCTCTGGCACCATATTTCAGACTCAGAATATTAAGTAAAGTTTTATTTATAGAACTAGTTAATTTTGGCCCGTTGAACAACGGGCCCTAGTAACGGCTCTCCTGTCCCCCCGCTGCCATTCCCCCTCCCTCCCTCATTAAGGGCCAAATCGGCCCAGCCACTTGCCCCCGCAGCTTCCGCCGCCGACCAACCGCCCGCCCACCCAGCTGCCAATACCTCCTTGCCCCCGGAACACGTCCTCCGCTTGATCCGCTGCTCAATTAACAGAAGGAGAGAGGTGCTCGCATGCAGAGCTCCACTCTCTATAAAGTCTCTTCCTGAACTGGCGCTTTGCGTCCTTGCCGCCCAAACCGCCAGTTCGGGAAGAGACTTTATAGAGAGTGGAGCTCTGCATGCGAGCACCTCTCTCCTTCTGTTAATTGAGCAGCGGATCAAGCGGAGGACGTGTTCCGGGGGCAAGGAGGTATTGGCAGCTGGGTGGGCGGGCGGTTGGTCGGCGGCGGAAGCTGCGGGGGCAAGTGGCTGGGCCGATTTGGCCCTTAATGAGGGAGGGAGGGGGGGTCAGCTGGGAGGGAGGGTCGGCGGCGTCGGCTGTGGGTGCCTTTTAAAAAATATTTAAGTGGCCTCCGCTCCGCTCCGCCCCCGGCCTCCGTCTCTTTTGGCCGAGGCAGCGGCTCTGCCGCTGCCTCGCCCAGTTTATCCCAGCGCCGGTTTTCCGGCTTCTTCGGGGCGGCCGCTTCTGGCCGCCCAAGATGGCTGCCAGGTACCGGCGAGCGTGTCTCCCTTGCCCTGTTCTGCGCCTGCGCTTCGCGCAGGCGCAGA
Source organism: Hemicordylus capensis (assembly GCF_027244095.1). Lineage (NCBI taxonomy): Eukaryota > Metazoa > Chordata > Lepidosauria > Squamata > Cordylidae > Hemicordylus > Hemicordylus capensis. The sequence goes on along the minus strand of NC_069658.1, from coordinate 258,945,523 downwards.
ACAGGGCAGGGAGGCACGGACACACGCTTGGTGTCCGTCCATGGACGGACACCAAGCGTTTTATTAGAGAGGCTGCTTCTGCAGCTACTGCATGCTCTTTCTCTAAATCTTCTGAACTAGTCACTCTGCCCGTTCACTTCCTGTTCCTCTTCTAAACATGACCTTGCTATTGCTGCTTCTATTACAACATATTGGCCTGATTCTGACATTATGCTATATGACTGTACAGCTATCTGTGTATACATACACACTGTGTGAATAACTGTACCTGGGTACACTTTAAAAGTAAACCTGATACAGATCCCTCAAAGGAATGGTAGAAATAGGAAGCGTACTTCTATGTTCAGCATCACATGTGAATGGGTCTATTGTTGCACCCATAATCCCCAACCACAAAGGCCTTTGTGGCTGAGGATGATGGGAGCTGTGCTCCAGTATGTGGGGAATCCCTGAGTTCAACTTCATTGTCATAAACCTAAGCCAAATTCTCTCTGAGTTGTTGAAGATCCTGACCACTCAGAATGGCCTCCTTAGTAGTATAATACAGGAATCTCTTAATGAGTACTGGGAGGTGGCTTACTGGCCAGAGTTCTTTGTGGGTTCTGCCAATAAAGGCATCGGTTCTGGGGCAGCTGTAGTCTCTGGGCAGCTGCTCCATGGAAGGCATTGGGATTTGACTTTCATCACTCTCTCATCATGATGATACTGTTCTGCCTAGATGCACACTTTGGACCCCTGAAATTTCTTAGCCATTTGTCAGTTATGTGCTTAGTACAGCAGTGGTGTCCTCTACACTAAAATGTGGATCTCTGATGACACTGTGCTGAGTAACTGCCCCATCTTTGCTTCTATGTCCCAAATTTGAACTAGGGTTAATGGACAGAACTCTTGTCCTTTTCTGTTCAGTAGAAGTAACAAAACAGCATTTTTTTGGTCTACATCCAGGCTACAGTTCCTGCATTGGGTCAGTGTGAGCTCCTAACCCATGTAAAGCATATTGGATCATGTGTCTATTCTAGTTTCTGTTGTCAACTCTGCAGAGTCCTTAAGGCTGTGCTTCGAGCAGCCTGGAGTATCTCCCAGGGATGGAACCTGAGGCCGCTGAGCTACAGCCCCATCCCCTAAGGGGAATATCTTATAACAGACAATGTTCAACATATAGTAACCCCTCTAAATATAAACCAAGATGAACCCTGCCTAGCAAAAGGGACAATTCATGTTTGCTACAGCGCAGCGAGGAAATGCTTGACTAACAAGCAGAAGGTTGCTGCTCCGAATCCCTGCTGGTACTATATCGGACAGCAGCGATATAGGAAGATGCTGAGAGGCATCATCTCTCACTGCGTGGGAGGAGGCAATCGTAATCCCCTCCTGTATGCTACCTAAGAAAACCACAGGGCTCTGTGGGCGCCAGGAGTTGAAATTGACTTGATGGCACACTTTACAGCAAGATCAGCTCTCCTCCCACTCTTGTCATGGCATGATTCAGGACATCAGTTCCTGCACAGATTTCACACTCACCTTTGTTTTTGCTTGTTCCTGACACATCCACCCACCCACCCACATCTCCATATACTCACTCACTCTTTTATGCATACAGACATTTTGTCTCCCACTTACAGCTTCAGACTGCATACAAGGTTGGTCCTGTCCCCCTCTGTAATAGGAGGATGAGGATAGTGCTACATCTGAAAAAAGCTCTTCTGTGCATACCAAAGGCAGCAAGGTGTCCCTCTTGTGGACACAAATGGAATAACCTGTTCAGGATAACCTCTAATGAATAACTAAAGCTACAATCCTATGCATGCTTGCTTGGGAGTAAGCCCCGTTGAGCTCAGTGGGATCAACTTCTGAATAAACAGGTGTGTGAGAGATATGTCTCAGTTGTACATTTTTTTCAACTAAAAGATGGTTATTAGAATCACTTTAATGAGGGAATTTCTTTGGAAATGTTTTGTGGCAATTGGTTGGGATCGTGGGAAATAGTCTCTGAAATCATAGTAGAAATGTGGGGGTACAGCTTCGATTATTGCAACAAAACAGCAGCAGCATTTTCTCTTCCTTGTAAATTCATACAGTTCCAGGATGGCAAGGGTGGTTATAATTCCACCTGGCATTCAACAGTAAAAGCTTAAGCTAGTGGTACACCATCTGTGATGGTGTAAGGCTCTGTTTGCATACATGATCCTTTACCCTTACAGGTATGAATAACCTTGGCATTTATTGAGTACCTGAATGTGCCCTTTCTCTAAGGAAGTTAGGAGCGTGTTCATGGTGTGAGTTTCTGTGGTGATATCACAGTGCGGTATCACCACAGTAACACTGTGAGGTAGGTTACGCTGAGAGTAAGTGCTTAGTTCCATGGCTGAGTAGGGATTGGGGGCCACAGCTCAGTGTAGACGCAGGCCTGCTCAACTTAGGCCCCCCAGCAGTTTTTGGACTACAATTCCCATAATTCCCAGCCACAGTGTCCAACAGCCAGGAATTATGGGAGTTGTAGGCCAACATCTGTAGAAGGGCCGAAGTTGAGCAGCCCTCGTAGAGCATCTGCTTGGAAGGACCCAGGTCCCATCCCTGGCATCTCTAGGCAGGGCTAGGAAAGACTCTAGCCTGCAACCCGGGAGAGCTTCTGCCGGTCAGTGTAGACAATCCTGAACCACATGGACCAATGACCCAACTCAGTATAAGGCAGCTATCTCATGTTAGTCCTACACTAGCTGCTGACACCACTCTGGCACTCTCCTAATAATTGAGTCGTGAATCTGTTAGTTAGATTCCAAGGTTTTAGTTGTGGATCTAAAGGCCAATGTGGCATAGTGAACAGAGTGTTGGGTTTGGATCAGGGAGGCTTGGGTCCCAGTCTGCACTTAGCCTATGAAGGTGACCATGGGCAACTTCCTACATTAACCTGTTTCGTAGGTTGGGGAGGAGAAAGTAAGAAAATCCTTCTGAGATCCTTGGAAGACTAGTGGGACACAAAACAAAATGGCCAACATCCTAACAAGCATGCATACAATAAAGGAAGGTAGCATGCAGCGTTCCAGACTAAAGGCATTTGCGTAGAGAGGGAGAGAATTTTGCTGATCTCCCCTTCCCTCTGAAGTGCTCTGTGCTACTCAAAAATATGTCCCCATCAGTTATCCAGCCTGTGCAGCGTACATGCTTCCTTTGCTGCACACATGCTTCATTAGGATGCCAGCCAATAATAATGTATCACTAGGAATGTTACGCTGCCACTAATCAAAGTGGGCAGGAATACAGAGGTGCAAAATATCAGCAGAACAATAGCTCCCTCCCCCAAACACAACGTTACCTTCATTAATCATGGAGTTTTGAGTATCAATAGAACATGAATGTTTTAAAAAAACTATTGTGCTGGTTGCATGATGCACATCTAACCCTAGTTAATACGTACTCTCAGGTCCCTACCTCCAGTGTAACAATGTTTTGTTAAGCTACAGTCATTTCTATGAGAGACTAGCTCTTTCAAGTTTGTTCTTCCTTGTTTTTGTTCCTCTGTTGCTTTTGCTCAGTTTGTGCTACCACAAACACTTGACTGCACTTTCTTAACGATCTCTCTCACACACATGCACCTTAAAAAGATTATTAGCATTTATGTTGGCAGATTATTGCATTATTTGTATTTGGAAATAACATGCATGACTTCTGAAGTTAATATGTTGTCTGAACTCTCGTGTATGTCTATGTGCCTGGTTGTTCTAGGAAGCTTGGTATCAAGATGGGATGGGACCAGGAGGAAGCAGATGCTAAGCTGGTCAATTTACGGTGACGACTACTACCACCATTTCTATACCGCTTTTCAATGAAAAACTTATCAGAGTGGTTTACGTAGAAAAAGAACAATAATAAAATGGTTCCTTGTCCTCCAAAGGACTCATAGTTTAAAAAGAAATACAAGGCAGACACCAGCAACAGCCATTGCAAACCCAGGCCCAAATAATGACAGGACATGCGTAGTTGGGAAAAACTAAGGCCACTTAATTGAATATTTGCAAAACATGCAATGAGGAATCTTAACTAAAGTGTGGGTATCCCCTGTGTGGGTCAATCTCATAGGAGGTATGCCCACAGGAGAGTGAAGGACCAGGCTTTGATTTGACTCGGTACCCAGTCCAAACCTCTTCTCTACCACGAGGTTACCCCCATCGAGGGCATGCATGCCAGCCCACCTCAACCAGGTCGCGAGGCACTGAACAGCATTCACTTTGGCATGCATCCGAGGAGGAGCGGATCCAGCCTGAGATTTGCGAAATCACCAAGCCTTCCTCCGTATTCCCACTCACCATAACGGCCCTCCAGCCCAACACCAATGTAAATTAACCGACCCTGACCCGCACTCATCCGCAAAGTGACCAATTAACCTCAGGGACTGCCTTAACGAAATCAGTGAGAAGTAGGCGAAGAAAGGCCCCTACATTAGCCAATCAGTTGACACCCAAAAAATTCCTACTTGGCCCCAGTGGCGACCGGAATATCCCTCACAGGGGTGGGCGGGAGGGTACCAGGCCATAGAGCACTGAAATACAGAGCAAATGAGCCAACTGCTTATGCAGCCGCTCCTTACACAAGATTGGTTTACTGGTGTCATGTGCTGGGGGGCTAAAATGGCAGCCTGCAAGCCCATCTCTCAAACCAGGCCCGCAACTCCGCCTGCCCCACCCCCACCCCCCGCTTATCCCATATCCCTGGTAACATAGCAAAAGGGGTGGGGAGTGGCTTTGGAGTGATACTATGCTGGAGTTGGAGAGGGCCAGTTGCTTTCCCCCTACTAAATATAAGAGAACCACCACTTTGAAAGGTGCCTCTTTGCCTAGTTAGCAGGGGACCCTACCATCTTTCCATTTCTCTTTCTTTCCTTCCACCCTATCTTTCCCAGCGATCCACAACCACCTCTTGCAGCATCTGCCTCCTTGTAACTCTCCACAGAAGCATACAAGGTAATAGGCTCCTTGTTTCCCTCTAGGAGGGTGAAACATGGTGTCCCATTTCCTTGTAGTGAGAGAGAATATCTCTGAGATTAACTGGGCAGGGGGGCCATATCAGGAGGAGGATAATATATCCTCCACTCTCCAGATCAAAGAGGAAGGCAGGCCAGAGGAAAGCAGGCCACATCTCACAAGCAAGGAAGGGCCTCTGTGGGTCCCTTAAGTAAAGATGTCTGTGTCCTGTAGCTAGGAACATAGGAAGCTGCCTTATATCAAGTCAGACCATAGGCCCATCTAGCTCAGTATTGTCTACTCTACACAGACTGGCAGTGGCTTCTCCAAGGTTACAGGCAGGAGTCTCTCTCTCAGCCCTATCTTGGAGATGGCAGGGAGGGAACTGGGAACTTTCTGCATCTTGGAAATTTCTGAACTTGGAACTTTCTGCAGGCATGCAGATGTTCTTCCCAGATCAGCTCCATCCCCTGAGGGGAACATCTTACAGTGCTCTCACACGTCTCACATTCAAATGCAAACCAGGGCAGGCCCTGCTTAGCAAAGGGAACCATTCATGCTTGCTACCACAAGCCCAGCTCTCCTCCCAGCTGAAATGCATCTGGGATCGGAGAGTTACATAGAACTGTACATTACATGTAATTAGAACTGTAATTATATCATATTTTCATTGTCTTACATAAAACACTGTCATATCACATATCACATATCACATTCTGAAAGACCAATGGGCAGGAAGTGATATGATTATTTTAAAATGATGCCTTGTACAACAATTATGCATCATTCTAACAGAGAAAATATTTCATGAGTGCTATTTCAAATTTTCCAGAAATTTCCAAGTTTTCTGCCTCTGGCCTTGGAAGCAAATAGGGCAAACAATTTTTCTGTTGGGAAATGACATCATTTCTGTGAGTTATCGTTTTACTTATGTGATTGTTTCACTTACTTAATATGGGCTTGAGTGTGGTTGTTTTTGATTGGGGGAGGGGTTGCTTTCTTTTATTAATGTATTTCATTATTTACATAAGTCACCCTGAGCATTTCCATTTTGGAATAGGAAAAGTACAATAACAATCCTAGTAAGTAGATAAGCAATGCAAATGTAAATAAGCAATGCAATCACCCTACCAATCTCCAACTGTTTGAAGGAATGGGGCAGGGCTGCTTAACTTCAGCCGTCCAGCTCTTTTTAAACTACCCACTCCCATAATTCCAAGCCACAACAGAATAGCTGGGAATTATGGGAATTGTAGGCCAACATTGGCAGGAGGGTTGAAGTTGAGCAGCCCTGGAATGGGGGAAGAGAGCAGGACAAGTAACAGCAAGACATGTAATAACAACACGCCAAGAAGTGGTGGGACATTATCAACCACTAGTGTTTTTAAGCCCGTTGAAATAACGGGTGCTAGTAGGGGAGAGTTCCAAGAGTGCCGCCCGCCTCCGCTGTCTTTCCCTTCTCTGCGGCCGGTCGGGACCCGTCGCCGCCGCCTCTGCTCTCTTTGCAGCCGGTCCGGACCCGCTGCCGCCGCCCCTGTTCTTTTTGGTGGGCGGGCCAGACCCGCTGCCGCCGCCTCTCCCATCCCCACGTCCGGGCTGGACCCGCTGCCCCCGCCTCTGCCTCCCTGAGGCCGGGCCGGACCTGACCCGCCGTCGGCGCCTCTGGCCTTCCTGCGGGCCGTCCGGACCCGCCGCCGCCCCTGTTCTTTTCAGCGCCGCCAGCTCTCCTACCCCTGCGGCCGGGCTGTACCTGCTGCCGTCGCCTCTGCCCTCCGCGTAGCCGCCTCTGGCCTTTCCACGGAGAGGCAACATGGCCGCCATGTCTCTGCGGCCGTATCTTTCTCAGACGTTCTGGGCATGCACTCCGCGCATGCCCAGAACGGCCGAGAAAGACACGGCCACCGAGACATGGGATCACACGTTAGCATTTTATTATAGAGGATGTCACCAACTGCCTCAGGGGCCACTCCTTCCACAGGGAGCACCAGTAGCACTCTGCAGTCCACATGGGGCAGGATGGTGCTGTACCTGAGCTACATTTATTTTATTTATTTTTTAAGCCACAAACCTTTAAAAGAAAGGACAATGGGGAAAACACTACATTGCAACAGTTTAGCATCACTGTATTTTCCACAGAGCCTTCGTTACAGAAATCAAAACAGACTCATGACCCGTGAGAATGATTCACTCATCTCTTTGACATTACAGCATAAAAATCTCATGCTTGTTGGCTAATCAGCATGTGATCTGTAACCTCAAACCATGAGGGTGACAGACGTCTTGCAGCAGGGACCTTAAGCAATGCCAGTATATGAGGCAACTTGAGAAGAAGAAAGTCTGCCCAGGAACAGAAAGCAAGCTCAGGTTTTCTCTCTGCCTGCACATCTGTTAGACTTCATACAATTGGTCTGGAATGGAGAGGACAGCTGGTCTTGTGGTAGCAAGCATGACTTGTCCCCTTAGCTAAGCAGGGTCTGCCCTGGTTGCATATGAAAGGGAGACTTGATGTGTGAGCCCTGCAAGATATTTCCCTCGGGGGATGGAGCCGCTCTGAGAAGAGCAAAGGGTTCCAAGTTCCCTCCCTGGCTTCTCCAAGATAGGGCTGAGAGAGATTCCTGCCTGCAACCTTTGAGAAGCCACTGCCAGTCTGTGAAGACAATACTGAGCTAGATAGACCAATGGTCTGACTCAGTATATGGCAGCTTCCTATGTTCCTATGTTCCTAATTCTGTGCTGAAAAATAGCAGAGCCTTGTGTCCTTCCTCAAATTCTGCTATTGGATTTTCATGAATGTAGATAGGCATGAGATGAGCAATTTTTGTCTTCTGTACAGCCTCTTGCACATCATTAGTGCCCAATAAAAATCTTGCAATTGTAATTTTCACACTTTTTTAAAAAATGCAGGCTTGATCTTTGCTTTCTCCCAGCATTTGGTAATGGCAACCTGGGAGGACGTGGATTTGGCTATGAGCCAGGCAAGGGGTGGCAAGCTTCTGGATTCTAGGAGGTCTCTCCATTCTCCAGACATCACTCCAGGGGCCAGAGCTACCTGGCTGTCTCCTTGATATTCAGGTACTATACCATAGCTGGCATAACTTAATTGTCCTGTCTTCCATGTGCCTTGCTGTACAGACCAGGCCTGATCTATATACTAATCATTAGCTAGTATATAAAATAGGTCTGGGCCGAGTTCTTTTATATTGGTCACCACGTTTGATCTGGAAACAAGGAAGAAAAGAGATCCAACCACTCAAAGATTCAATGGGCTTTATTGAGTATAATAACATAATCTAGCAAGCAAAAAGCAGAGCACTCTATCAATATTGCTAACAGTATTTAAACAGAACATCCTAACCAGTACCAATATATTCCACAGTGTGCCTAACTGACATATGTGCATGCAATTAAATCTTCCTAGAGCCTAGTACAGTTTAGATACAGGCGGAAAAAGGGGGAGGGAGGGAGGAAGGCTCAGGGCTGGTATGGTTTTGGGGGTTCAGAAATTAGTAGGGGGGAGAGGTGAAGGGTGTAGGAGAAGGGGAAGGGATGAGGGAATTCCAGGTTTGTATGAGCCGCATATTTACCAGGCTTGAGATGGTGGATCTTTCAGCTGAAGTGGAGAGACTGTAGCTGGGAGCAGCAACAGAGCGATGGTCTGGCTTCTGGTGGTCAAGCAGGCAGTTTGCTCAGAGCGAGGCAGAGAGTGAAGGTGCCATGGCTGGGGAAAAGTCTTGGCTTCTCACTCTGCAGTAGAAGTCACAGACAGTTCCTGTTCATGGGCAGAGTTCCTGAGCAAATCTTGCTGTAGGCACAAGATAGCTAACGTGTGAGCAGAATGCCCGTAGGCACAGAACTGCCAAACTGCCATGTCCAGAGACTCTTTCTTATAGTGGTTCCATCCTTTGATGTCCCTTTTTAGTCTTCTGGATCACAAAAGGCATTTATTCCTGCTATCCTTGGAATATTGTCTTTTAATTACCAAAATTAGCTCAGGATATTTGATCAGTCCAGAGAGATCTCACTCTCATCTCCTGTTAGCTGTTATCTTGAGGAGGGGACAAAGTCCAAAAGCAAATCTGCATCCCAGATGTGTTAGCCTGGTCCCAGAAGGTGTTAAAAGTTAGCAATTAGTGAGAGGGAGTTAGTTCTATTTGTGCAAGACATTATTTCTTGTATACCTCTATCTAGTGTGTATTTGCAACAACAGAATATTCAAAGTAACATCAAAAGGGTAAGCATGAGTGAGGCAAGTTAATCAACACATTTGACTTAAGGCAGAAGCATCCTGTTACTGGACACAGGTTAATTTCAGCAGTGTGAGACTGGTAATTAAGCCTGACCCATTGTGTCTCAGTGAGTTTCCACAGACGCTGATAACCAATGCTAGATTACCCCTGCCTCTACAAATCATTTACCAGGCAGTACCCAGGCAGATCTAATTGAACTCTTAATAAAATGAAATCAGACACAGGCCTATATATGTATTAATATTTTGGGGGTGCTCATAACAAGACACCAGTCCAGGGGTCAGAGCTACCTGGCTGTCTCCTCGATATTCAGGTACTATACCATAGCTGGCATAACTTAATTGTCCTGTCTTCCATGTGCCTTGCTGTGTTAACAGCTGCTGCCATGTAAACATGAAGCATCGAATACCAAGTCAGTCCCTTGGTCCAACCAGCTCAGTATTGTATACCCTGGCTGCTTTCAGACATTACACAGATGCAATGGACCTGCAGTTCCGTGCCTTCTCCCACTCTCTGGTCTGCTTTTGGACATTCAGGAGAGCTGTGTCTCTGCAGTCAGCGAGACTACAGAGAGGCGGGGCAGCTGGCTGTGCGGGCTTCCTTCTTGACAAGGACAGCCTGCACAGCCAATAAGGCCAGAGTGAGGGAGGAGCTTCCTTCCTCAACATCAGTTCCATGGGGCCCAAACTGTGGTACCAGCATTCAGAAGTAATGCTGCAGAACTGGAGTGAAGGGTGGCGGAACTCCATTCTAACCGAAGGTTCAGAGTGGAGTTTGGGAAGGGAAACCGCAGGTTCCTTTTCGCCCTTAGCTCCAGTTTACTCTGTTTGGACTTGCAGCTTGGGAAACCCAAAGTGAAGGGACTTTTGGGTTTCCTTGTACGTCCGAATTGGGTGACTGACTGGCAGGAGCTCTCCTGGGTTTCATGGAGTCCTTCCCGGCCTTTCGTGGAGATGCCAGGGATTAAACCTGAGATCTTCTGCATGCAAAACAGATGCTCTGAGCTATGGCCTCTGACTCTTGTAAGGGCGACCTGAGGCTCTTTTCAAGGGTGGAGGAGCACATGTGCTTGGAGTGTGTAAGTTTATCGATTCAGTGGGAGGCTGAGGAACTTCTGTTCTCCCTGAAATAACTCTTCAGGCCATCTCAGTTCTCGAGTTTCTATTGAATTTAACTTGAGATATTGTGAGGAGTTGTGATCACTGCTGTGCATGACTTGGTTTATACATTTATATCCTGCACTTCCTCCCCTCCCAGAAGCCCAGAGCAGTGTACACGGTTATTATGTCTATCCTCACAATAGCCCTATGAGGTAGTTAGGCTGACAGATAAGTGACTGGCCCACAAATTCTGAACCAATGACCCAGTCATTGGCTCAGAAAGACATAGACATTTAAATTTCATGTTATATTAAATAAATTCCTTTTTAAAGCCCAATGTGTAACCTGCCATTTAGACTGCATTCTCTGTTGAGGCTGGTTTTGAAAATAAGAGGTGTCAACATCTCTTAGCAGGTATGTAGAATTGATTGCTGGTCCCCCAGTATATGGGTTATTGCCCCCATGTCTCCACAACAGCAGAGTGGTTGTTCCCCTGACATCAGCATATCATAGCATGAGCAGCAAACCACCACATCTAGATTATTATCTTTTGGTTTCCTGTTGTGTATATCATGTGTTTTCTGAACATATTACTGAGAGTCATTATAAGTTCAAGAGGTGTCTTTTTGAAGTTTTCAGAAAGACAAATTTTATAGTTGTGGTTTATGAAGATTCAGAGGCGAAGGTCCCGTCACTGTCAGTTCACATATGGTGCCTTTTGCTTAGCAGCACAGAATTGAATGTGAAAATGACAAGGCAGTTATCTGTACACTCCACCACCCTTCTTGGTGGTGTCCCTTCAGATCTTTCTGAAGCATTTCCAGACGGATCAGAACCTACGCCTATAGTGAAGTTCTAAGGAAGGGGTAGAAAGCCTTGGCTCTCCAGATGTTGTTGAACTACAACTCCCACCATACCCCGCCACCATTTTTTAATACCCCAGTTTTAAGGTAATTATTTCCACCCTCCATTTAATCCAAACTCCTCCTACCCTCCCTCCCACCAAAAAAAAAAAAAAGCCAGCAAAAAGAGAGAGAACAAAATTATCACCATTGCTGGAATTTAAGCCTAAATATTAACATGAACTGAACCTCTGATCTTAAGGGATGGCTCAAAAAGTGAAATAGTGATACCTCCAAATAATGAGAGCATTTTATATCCTTTCTAATAAGAATTATACAAAAGAATGGTTAGTAGATAGATCTGTTGTTTTGCAAAGCAAATGTTGAGTCCTTAGCTGCTTTGTCATGCCATTTACCATATCAGCAAGTTACTTGGATCAGAACACATGGGACACTAGAAGAATGGATAATCCTGCCCCTTTTCATATTTTTCTTTACATTAAAAAGGGCCCAAGCAGGATTGGGGCAACAAGGTGAATGAAGAGTGCCTTTAACCCTTTCTCTCTATGCTGTGGTACTGACAAATCTCCACCTTCCCCAAAGTTGCTATTAACCCTAGAAGGTCATTGGCAACAAAGCCAGCTTAGGAACATAGGAAGCTGCCATTGGTAAGACCACCAGTCCATCTAGCTCAGTTTTGTCTACACACGCTAGCAGCAGCTTCTCCAAGGCTGCAGGCAGGAGTCTCTCTCAGCCCTATCTGGAGATGCCAGGGAGGGAACTTGGAATCTTTTGCATGCAAGCAGGCAGGTGCTCTTTCCAGAGTGGCCCCATCCCCTAAGGGGAATTTCTAACAGTGCTCACACATGTAGTCTCCCATTCAAATGCAAACCAGGGTGGACCCTGCTTAGCAAAGGGGACTATTCATGCTTGCTACCCCAAGACCAGCATTCCTCTTTTCTTCCATGGCTGCTATTTTAATAGCATAAAGGACAGACAGGTTTCAATAATACATTACAGCAATTTGTTCAGACAATCCAAATTGTGGTATAGGCCAGGGTCCGCCCAGAATGGGGAGACCTGGCTGTGAATGCCTGCTTAGCCATGAAGCTCTCTGAGTCACCCTGGGCAGGTTCATTGGCAGTGTCAGGTTGCAGGCAGCCCGGGTGCAAAATCTGGAGCACACTTGCCCACCAATTTGCTGACCACATCCTCTCCCTTTGCTCACTGCTCACAGTACTTTTTCTTTTGTTCCCCATTACAGCGGCAGACTTGGTTTTCCTTCATTCTCACCATGGCCATGCAGTGGTGTAGTTGCAAATTCAGAAGTGCAGGCACACACTATGACAGCCCCCATGGCCATGCCTACCCTGAAAGCCAAAGAAGCCAAGAAGTACCAGTGCTCCGTCCCTGTGCATTCCCTCTCCACTACACCCCTTCTGCCATGCAGTTATTGAAAAAGATGTGTGTCTTGTTACACTCCCTAGAATTACTGTTTTATGTCAAACTATATCAGATTCAACAGTCACCTAATGGTGCAATGGGGAAACAACCTCCCTAGAGAGCAAGAGGCTGTTGGTTCAAATCCCCACTGTTGTGTTTCTCAGAATATGGGGAACTCCTATATCAGGCAGCAGCAATATGAGAAGGTGCTGAAAGGCATCATCTCGTGCTGCACAGGAGAAGGCAATGGTAAACCACTCCTGTATTTCTACCAAGAAAGCCACACACCGACTCAACAGCACAACCTTATATCAGACTCAATGACACTACTGTACAGTACATTACAGTACATTTGCAGTGTTTTTGGTCCTCTTTCTTCTGCTGCTTGCAGACAAGGGGTTTGTTGCTGTATATTCACTTAAAAGATAGTAAAGTGTGCCGTCAAATCGATGTTGTCTCCTGGCAACCACAGAGCCCTGTGGTTTTTCTTTGGTAGAATACAGGCCAAAAGACCAAGAAAGAGAAGAAAGCAACATGGATGTCAGAACAGACAGTGGAACTTGCCCAGAAGATGAGAGAAGCCAAAGTCAAGAAATATAAAGACCTCAGGAAGGAACTTAATAGGGAATTTCAGAAAGCTGTTAGAAGAGACAAGGAGCAATACTACAATGACATCTGTAAAGACCTTGAGGATGGAAATAGACATGGAAAATCAAGTTTTCCAAAAGATCTCTGAACTCAGAGGGAGGTTCCAACCTCAAATAGGTATGTTAAGGGATGCCAAAGGACAGACAGTAACTGATTCAGAGAAGATCAAACAGAGCTAGAAGTATAATACTGAAAATCTGTACAGCAGGGACATCAACATCCAAGATACCCTAGAAGATATTCCCTACTTGCAGGAACCTCTAGTACAGGAAGATGAAGTTAGATCAGCACTCAGGTCATTACCAAGTCGGAAGGCTACAGGAATTGATGGAATAGCTACAGAAATATGGCAGGCAACAGAAGAAGAATCAGTCAAGGCTCTAACCAAACTATGCCAGCAAATTTGGAAAATGACACAGTGGCCAACAGATTGGAAGAGGTCAGTCTACATACTCATACCAAAGAATGGAGAGTTAACAGATTGTGCAAACCGTCGACAATATCCTTAATTTCACATGCTAGCAAAATAATGCTCAGGATCATCCAACGCAGATTAGAGCCCTACGTGGAAAGGGAAATGCCGGATGTTCATGTTGGTTTCAGAAATGGCTGAGGAACAAGAGTCATCATTGCTGATGCACACTGGATAATTGAGAAAGCCAAGGAATACCAACAAGAAGTCAATAGGTGCTTTATTGACTACAGTAAAGCCTTTGATTGCATCGACCATATCAAGTTGTGGAATATGCTTAGGAAAATGGGCGTCCCAGAACACCTCATTGTTCTCATGAGAAACCTATACATAGGGCAGGAAGCCACAGTCCAGACGGAACATGGTGAAACAGACTGGTTCCAGATCAGCAAAGGAGTAAGACAAGGCTGTATACTTTGTCCTTTTTAATTCAATTTATATGCTGAACATATACTGAGAGAAGCTGGATTGGAAGAAGATGAATGTGGCTTTAAAGTTTGAGAAAGAAACATCAATAACCTGCACTAAGCTGATGACACCACTCTGATAGCTGAGAATGTGGATGATCTGCAAGCTCTAGTAATGAAGGTCAAGGAGCACAGTGAAAGGTCAAGGAGCACAGACTTCGACTAAACGTAAAGAAGACTAAACTAATGACAACGGGTACAGCAACCAGCTTTAGAACTGACAATGAAGACATTGAAGCGGTGGATAGCTTCTGCCTTTTAGGATTGGCCATCAACAGTAAAGGATCCAGCAGTCAAGAAATATGTCGCAGACTAACACTTGGTAGGGTTGCAATGAAGGCCTTAGAAAGGATATTTAGATGCCGTGACATGTCTACACCTACAAAGATTAAAATCATTCAGACAATGGTTTTTCCTGTGACACTCTATGGATGCTAAAGCTGGACTTTGAAGAAGCAAGGTAGAAAAAGCATTGACGCTTTTGAACTTTGGTGCTGGAGAAGACTTTTGAGAATACCATGGACAGCCAGGAAAACAAACAAATGGATCATAGAACAAATCAATCCAGAATTTTCACTCGAGGCACAAATAATCAGGCTCAAACTATCATACTTTGGATGCATTGTGCAGAAAACCCAGCTCCCTTGAGAAGTCTATAGTTCTGGGGAAAGCTGAAGGAAAGAGAAGAAGTGGATGACCAGCAGCAAGGTGGATGGACTCGATCACGACAGCAATGAATGCACCACTGAGAGACCTTAAAGGCCTAGTTGAAGACAGATTATCCTGGAGAGAATCTATCTATGTGGTCGCTAAGAGTCAACACTGATGTGACAGCACTTAATCAATCAATCAATCAGAATACAGGAGGGGTTTACCATTGCCTCCTCCCACGCAGTATGAGATGATGCCTTTCAGATCTTCCTATATCGCTGCTGCCCAATATAGGTGTTTCCCATAGCCTGGGAAAAATATCAGTGGGGATTCAAACCAGCAAACTCTGGCTCCCTAGGCAAGTTGCTTCACCGCTGCGCCATTAGGTGGCTATGGTCCTATAGCATGAATTAATTATTTCAGAAGACCTCAATTGTTTAAAGAAGCTTCATTCACTCATTCCTCTACCCCAGAACAAGCCAGTACGGCCAGGTATGCAGGGGAGTCCTCTAGCCTCCCAGGAGCCATGCCAAACCCTTAGCTTGCTTCCTGGCAGGAACTTAGACTGGGTGAGACCATGTGTGCAGGGGGTTGCAGGGTCACCTCACCTGCAGACTTCAGCTGGTCTGGTACTGATCCCTCTCCCTGCCCAAGTCTTTCCTGCCATATGGTCTTGGACAGGAAGAGAAAACTAGCCTGGAAAGCAGAATGGAAGATTTGGCATAATCACAAAAGACAGTGGGGGCCATGCACAAGATCATCTGGGGATGGCTTGGGGTAGGGAAGAGCCCTTACCCTGATCCCCCACAGAGCCTCCACTTGGCTCTGCTAACTCACCACCAGACAATGGCAGCTGCAGAGAGCTGGGGGAAGAGAAGGTCTTCCAGGAGACATCACACAATGCACCGCGCTGCCAGCAGTATGAAAACCTCATTACATCACAGCCACCCTCTGACTGGCCATGAGGTGGAAGGAGGCGGCGCAAGCCATTTTGAGCAAGTGATCATAGAGTGTGCTAGGCAGAGTGGACCATTCACTAACTTGAGTTAAGATCAGGGGTTAGAAGCAGGGTTTCCCAGATTCAGACTACCAGGGCTTGGGGACTTTGCCCTAGTTCACACAAGCATGCAGCCCTTGGTTATCTGCTTTTCCAGTTTGGGATCATCATGTGAAGAGGCTTATTATTCTCTAAGAGGAATCGGGACCATTTTCTGAAGAAGTTTCAAAATACCAAGCAAGCTTCACTAATAAGGTAAATAAAGCAACAACATTAATTCCTTTACCCCTATAAGTATTTAATGCATAGCAATATCCTCACTCCCCTAATAATGTGTTTTGCCACGCTTTTGCTCCCCCAAACTATTTGTTTTAGAGCCACCCCTGAATATGAGGGAAGAGATCTGGTCTTATGGTAGCAAGCATGAATTGCCCCCCCTGCTAAGCAGCGTCCACCCTGTTTTGCATTTGAAGGGGAGACTACATGTGAGCACTGTGAGATACAGTCAAGATAGGGCTGAGAGAGACTCTTGCCTGCAAACTTAGAGAAGCTGCTGCCAGTCTGTGTAGACAATACTGAGCTAGATGGAATAATGGTCTGACTCAGTATAAGGCAGCTTCCTATATTTCTATAAACCCAGCTGAAACCTGCAACACGTGCTGCCACTGACAGGACTGCAATGGTTTGAAGAAGGAAATCAACAACAAAATCCATTTGATAATATTCTTAGTGGGCCTGTTAAAAGTGATTGCTGTTCCCCCAATATTGGGTAATCAGCCCATGTCTCCTCAATATCAGGGTGTCTTTCCCCCTGATATCTGTGTCATAGCGTGACCAACACACCACCCAATCTAAAGATGGTTTTCCTTTGGTTTCTTGTTGTTCATGTGTTTCACAGAATCTATTTCTGAGAATCATTCTGAGTGCAAGAGTTTTTTATGTAAAAAAAAAAGTTTTCAGAAATAGTTGTGGTTTTTGTATACTCAGCACCTCAGCACATGGGTTCATTCTTGTCAGCACAGAAATGAATGTGAAAATGGCAAAGTGGTTGTCCGATAATTCCTCCACAATTCTTGGTGCTGTTCATCCAGATCCTTTGCATATAAAACAGAACCCGGTGTGGTGTAGTGGTTAGAGAGTTGGACTAGGACTGGGGAGATGCAAGTTCAAAACTCCATCCAGCCATGAAACTCACTGGGTGACCTTGGACCAATCACTTATCTCTCAGCCTAACCTACTCACAGGGTTGTTGTGAAAATAAACATAACCTTTTACACCACTCTGGGCTCCTTGGAGGAAGAACTGGATATAAAGGAGGAAATAAATAAATTTCCACTCTGCTTTTAAGGCAAACTCCTACAAAATGCACCACCACCACAAATGGAAAATAAGCATCATGGCTCACATTTGTTCTGACCCTCTGATTTTACAGGGCGGCTCAAAATGTGAAATAGGAGCCCTATGTTTAAAGGATCAACCATCAACAGTAAAGGATCCAGCAGTCAAGAAATACGCCACAGACTAGCACTTAGTAGGGTTGCAATGAAGGCCTTGGAAAGGATATTTAGATGCCGTGATATGTCTATACCTACAAAGATTAGAATCACTTGGACAATGGTTTTTCCCGTGACACTCTATGGATGCTAAAGCTGGACTTAGAAAAAGTATTGACTCTTTTGAACTTTGGTGCTGGAGAAGACTTTTGAGGATACCATGGACAGCCAGGAAAATAAACAAATGGATCATAGAACAAATCAATCCAGAATTTTCACTCGAGGCACAAATGACCAGGCTCAAATTATCATAATCTGGACACATGCGAAGACCCAGCTCTCTTGAGAAGTCCACAATGCTGGGAAAAGTTGAAGGAAAGAGAAGAAGAGGATAACCAAGCAGCAAGATGGATGGACTCGATTACAACAGCAATGAATGCACCACTGAGAGACCTTAAAGGCCAAGTTGAAGACAGATTCTCCTGGAGATAATCCATCTATGTGGTCGCTAAGAGTCAACACCGATTTGACAGCACTTAATCAATCAATCAATGTCTAAATAGAGGGTTTTATCATCTCCTTTCTCATATACAAAATAACAGTTAGTAGTTTTATTGTTTTGTAGATTAAATATATAAAGATTCATCTTTAGTTCTGTTGTAAGCCATTTAGAATATCAACAAGTTACTTAAGGTCAAAGTAGATGTGATGTTAGAAGCATCATGAATCGATCCTCCCCCGCCCCTCACAATAGTAACCACAAGGGATGGGGAACATGATCAGGGCCACAGTCTGAAGGAAAAGGATATTTTACCCCTTCCTTCCACACTGCGGAGAACATCAGCTCCTCTCTTGACACCACTTATTAGCCCCCAGGAGGTCATGGGCACCAATTGCGTCTTCTCTCCTGCAGCTGCTATATGTAAGGACCACTGATGCATGGGTCTATCATAGCATCTGTTTTGACAATCTATAAAGATGATCTACTGGTGATGTAAAGGAAGGAACATGTATTTTTTTTTAATCATTCACTGATTTTAGAATGAATTTAATGTTTATTTGCTTAATAGCACCTTCCTTATGAGGCTAGGCTACAACATCTGGGGCTCTTTACCTTGGAAAATAGGCCACTAAGGGGAGACATGAACGCTGTGTATAAAATTATGCATGGAGTGGAGCGTGGAGTAGCTGCTTACCACACAAACCCCGAAGCAATCGGACACTCCTCCGATTTTTAATGATTTTTTTGTGGGGAGGATTGCAGTTTCCCCATAAGGTATAATGGAGACTTGAACTGGCCCATTATTCCCTATGCAGAGCACCTAGGAGTGAACCCCGAAGCAATCATACACTCCTGCAATTTTATATTATTTTTTGAATATTTTTCCATTTTTTGCATTTTCCCCATAGGTAATAATGGGGATTTGCGGATGCACCAACTGCCCGGGGGGTACCTGGGCACCAAAGTGGGTTTGGGTGCAAGGCAGGTGTGGCCACAATTCCCCCCAGGAGCCCCAAGCCAGTGGGTTCATACACACACACACACACACACACACACACCCCACAGCCCCCATCCCCAAGTACCATCAAAGAGAAGTATTTCTAGCCAGCCAGGGTATAAACAGCAGGTTCCAGAGGAGACCTACAATGAATGCATATCAAGTAGCCTGTGTGGTCACAAACTGCCTATGATGCATGGGCATCCAGAGCGGAGGGCAGTCCTGTCCCCCAGCTTGAGCCAGTTTCCACTGAATTCAATGGGGCATACTCCCAGGGAGGCAAGAATTAGATTGCTGGCTTTGCACACACACCCCTAGGAAAAGTCCTGCAGTCGCCCATGCTGTGATAGTGCTGAAAACAAACGTTCCCTGCTCTGTTTTCTTTGAGCCAGAGTGCTGGCACCATGACTGGAGTATATGAGACATACTTGTCTGGGTTCCAGCAGTTCCCTGGAAGAGATTAGTGCCACTTCTCTGTGTAAACCACCACAGAGAGGCTTGAGGGAGAGCAGACCCCTCCCAGTTGTGGTTTTCCATCAGGCCTCGGGGAGCTCAGCTGCACCTGCTGCAGAGAGGCTGGGACTGGGAGTGGTTTCAGTAGTTCCACAGCATTTCCATGTAGTATTGGGTGTGGGTTCTAAGTGCTACCTAAGTAGTCAAAGGGTGTGGCCAGCAGAGACCCCTGAAGAGACCACCAAAGCCACCACAGCACCCCAGATACTGAGAAAGCATGTAGAAAAGGAGAGAGTAAAAGAGAGGGTTTAAAATAAAAAGACTTTGTGGATATTTCTGGCTGCTGGAAGGAAGTGGTGTCTTTAATGGGGATTTTTGTTTCTGTGTTTTGGGGTGGTTGTTTTTTTAGTTCACCTCTAGGGAGGATTTATGGTATAGCTTCCTCTGAGCAAAAGGAAGGGTGTTTGTTGTTGTTGTAATTTGGATACTCCTTCCATACAAAGCAGGGGATTGAACAGCCGTAGATGTCAAGGCAGCAATTTGCTTGAGGTATTTTAAGAAGTCAGCCCGGGAGTATATAAGAACAACCCTGCTGGAGCAGGCCCAAGGCCTATCTAGTCCAGCATCCTGTTGCACACAGTGGCCCACCAGATGCCTCTGATATGCCCCACCAGGTGCCTCTGGCCCACAGGCAAAAAGTGAGGGCATGCTCTGTCTCTTGCTGTTGCTCCCCTGCAACTGGTATTCAGAGGCATCTTGCTTCTGAGGCTGGAGGTAGCCTATAGCCCTCAGATTAGTGGCCATTGTTAGACCTCTCCTCCATGAATTTGTCTAAACCCCTTTTAAAGCCAACCATCACCACATCCCGTGGCAGAGAATTCCATAGATTATGCATTTTGTGGGAGAACATCTGTTTGTTGGTCATAAATTTCCTGGCCTTCAGTTTCATGGGAGACCCCTGGTTCTAGTGTTGTGAGAGAGGGAGAAAAATTTCTGTGTCCACTCTCTCTACTCCATGCATAATTTTATACACCTCTATCAGGTCTTCCCATAGTCACCTCTTTTCCAAACTAAAAAGCCCCAGATGATGTATAGTAGCCTTTCCCCATAAAGAAGGTGCTCCAGGCCCCAATCATTTTGGTTACCCTCTTCTGCACCTTTTCCAATTTTACAATGTGCTTCTTAATATACAGTGACCAGAACAGTACGCAATACTCCAGATGTGGCCACACCATCGATTTGTATAAGGACATTATAATATAAGCAGTTTTATTTTCAACCCCCTTCCTAATTATCTCTAGCCTGGAATTGGCCTTTTTCACAGCTGCCGCACATTGAGTCGACACTTTCAATGAGTTGTCCACCATGACCCCAAGATCCCTCTCCTGGTCAGTCACTGACAGCTCATACCCCATCAGAGCATATGTGAAGTTGGGATTTTTTGCCATGTGCATCTCTTTACACTTGCTAACACTGAACTGCATTTTGTCACCCACTCACCCAGATTGGAGCAGGGCTGGTTTAAGCCTACCACAGGCACTGCAATTGCGGTGGTCAGGGAGGTGGGGGGGGACACAATTGGCGGGGGGAGCACCTCAGGGCCAGACTAAGTGTATAGCAAGAACTGCATTTTGAAGTCCATTGTTTATATTCCAATGCCAGATGTTATGAGATAGCCTCCTGCAGACTCTGTTTACATCTTAGGTGTTCTGCAGAGTCTTCCTCTGCTGCTGCAGACTCAACTTCCCACCACCACCACCAAGATCCTCTTCTTTAAGCAAAGACCAACGGTCTTGTTTCAGCCTGACTGCCAGCAGCACTCTCACAGTATAGCAAAAACACTTTGGGAGAGTTTTCACAGATTGGAAAGAGAGTGAGTTAGAAGCCGAACGAGCTTCCATTGAGAGGGAGTTCATAATGTCAATGCCACCACAGAAAAAGCCCTATTCCTCATTGCCTCCTGACCCACTTCAGAAGGCAACAACAGCCAGATCGGGGACTCATATGTAGAGTGCCAGCGTGGTGTAGTGGTTAGGGTGCTGGACTAGGACCGGGGAGACCCGAGTTCAAATCCCCATTCAGCCATAAAACTAGCTGGGTGACTCTGGGCCAGTCACTTCTCTCTCAGCCTAACCTACTTCACAGGGTTGTTGTGAGGAGAAACTCAAGTATGTAGTACACTGCTCTGGGCTCCTTGGAGGAAGATCGGGATATAAATGTTTTTTTAAAAAAAGGAGCATGCAAAAAAAAAGAGTATACATGGACAATGGGAAGAGGACTTAAAAGGTTAAAAGGTGAAATAAATTTTAATGATTGTTTAAGAAAAATCTCAGAGCCATGAATAGTACAACAAAGCACTTGCTGTATTAAAAATTACTAGCTTGTGCAGAGCATCTGCGCGCTAGTACTTGATTGCTCCCCTCACCCCCCCCACCTCACCCCCCTCTCTTCAGAGATCTCTCCACCCTCACCTGAGCTGTGCTCCTGCTCCTCCTCCTCCATCCTGTTGCTTCCATTCCCCTCACCCCTCTTGGTCACAGCTGCGGCATTGCTGGTGCCAATTGGCCAAGCCGTGGCGCAGCCCCCTAACCCTAGAAACCTCCCCACTCTCGCCCCACTCCTGCTGCTCCCTGAAATAGTGGTGGTGGCGGCTGACCGAGCACCTCTTCACTGTCACCACCATGGCCTCTCATTCCTCTCAGGCCACTGACAGGCCTGGGCCCATCCCTCACCTTTCCTTCTTTCTCTCTTCCTCTCCCCTCCATTCGCTCTTCCTCCCTCCCTTCCTGACTTAACAGGTCTTGCTCATCTTGTTTCCTCATCTAATTTGCACAGTGGCAGCCTCCTTCTCCGGAAGAGGCTCTTTCCTCCCTAACAACCCCAATCTTCGCAGACCCCTGCCCACTATCAGTTACATTCCAACTGACCTTCACCATCACAGGCTCCTCCTCCCTATCTGCATATGGAATCCCCACTGCCCAATCAGGTGCTTCTGCTCATGAACTCTCGTGAGAGCTGCCACGCATGAGATTAGCCACGGGTATCCTTAGCAAAATATATATAAAGAAGATTGGACTAGAAATTATAGTTTGAAATGTTGCTTGGTTGGTTGTGTGATTGATGTGGTTTCTTATATCTGTGAAGATGTATGGTGCCACCACTGTTTAATGGAAACAAAAGTGAGAAGCTTTTGTCATGCAAGCTGTGCATCATGACGGATCTCTGACAGATTTGCAGCTCCTGCATTGTGCAACATGGTTATTGCTTTCCTGTGATGCAGTCATGGCTATTTTTATGTGAGTACAAAGCACAGATCATTTCATGCTCCTCTCAGTCTGAGAACCGGTTAGGAAGATCTAACATCAGTGAGAAGAATTGATCAGAGGACCCAGCAGAAAAGGTGAGGAGTAACATGGGGAAGGAAAAGGATTAATGGCTCAATCTAGACAGCACATTCAAACAACAGGGAAATTAAATTATTCCATCAGCAAATTACATTACTAAAACTTCCCAAAAAGAACTTGAAGTAGTACCGTTCTCTGTGAAATCTTTTGACAAAGAGGACAAAATGGGTTGTTGGTAGATTCTTTAGCTGGGTTTCTATTTCCATCTATTCTACTTCTCCATCTGTTGGAGAAGTTTTTATGCATCCTGTTTGGTTTTTATGCATCCTGTTTGATATTCCTAACTGAAATGGAAACATCCACACTTGTTAGAAAGGACCTGGCCAGGTCTGGTTTTCAATTCAAACTGGGGTTTCCCCCCTTTCAGTTACTTGCTAATTCTTCAGTCTAATTTCTTAAATTTAAAAGGCAGTTCCTAGAAAGTGGATATTACAACACTATGATCAGTTTTAAGATGACTTTTTCTCCCACTGAGAATTTGGTTTTTAAAATTCCTATCTTTCAGTCTAAAGGTAGAGTGTGCCGTTGAGTTGATGTCGACTCCTGGCGACCACAGAGTCCTGTGGTTGTCTTTGGTAGAATACAGGAGGGGCTTACCATTGCCATCTCCCACGGAGTATGAGATACCTTTCAGCATCTTCCTGTATCGCCGCTGCCCAATATAGGTGTTTTCCATAGTCTGGGAAACATACCAGCAAGAATTTGAACCGGCAACCTCTGGCTTGCTATTCAAGTCACTTCCCCACTGCACCAGTCTAGCCTAAGTTAAATAATTCTTCCTTTTATATCGACGGGAAAGGGTTAAGCATGTGCTTAACTCCTCCATTGAAATAAATGGTCTTTAAAAGTACATAACAAGCTGGACTGTGATCCCCACAGAATATTATCTTATTTTATATAATATAATCCGTGGTTTAGAAACTTTGTTTCAAAGCAAACACTATCAATGATTTTAATAATCTAGTTTTAAATATATGTATATATTTGTAGAGTTTTGAAGTTTAGGATTTACAGCAAAATTCAGTCTCTAAATAATGAAAAATGTGCAACAGATTTGTTTAACATAAGGTTTAAGGACAATGACATTTAAGTTGCCAGTCATAACAAGCCCTGCTCATGCTCAGCATTGTAACTGAAGAATTAATGTAGTGGGATAAATTGTTCCAGATGCTGTGATGGATTTTGTACCCCCGAAGTGTCATGCCAAGCTGCTCAGCAGGACAGATTTATGGATGTGGCTTCTCCTTCTTGCTCCTTTGAACACCTACCAAACTAAGCTAGAAAGTGAGTATGAAATTGAAGGGTCTGAAAAATAGCGGGGTAGGCACAACCATAGGACTGGTTTGAGTGATGCTTCATCCATCAGCTCAACCACATGCAATAAGAATCTTTCCCTCTGTCGGTGTGCTGGGGAGCTGTTCACTCATCACATAGTAGGCAGCTGGTCTGAACTGCTCCTCTACAAGTGCTACAAATACTAGTTAGCGGTTCAGACGAACCGCCTACCATGGGATTAATGAAAGGTGCTCCAGCACACCAGGAGTGGGGAAGATCATGTGCGCTCAGAGTGCACCTGAGTCCTTACTACATGTAGCTAATGTAAAGTGGTGGCTCAGATGAACCACCCCCTACATGATTAATGAGCAGCTCCCTGGCACAAACAGAGGAGGAGGAATGTGTGTGCCCATAGTGTGCACTTCCATATTGTGTATGGTTGGGCCAGTGGACAAAGTATCACCCAAACTGGATGATATTCCTCTCCTAACTCAGGAATCTGGATTCCCAAAACCTGCTTCCTATTAGGAAGCTACAAGACTTCCCCCTTCCTTTCTAATGTGCCCAGGAGTCCAGAGCCCCAAACAAAGCCATGAAAGTTCGTTCTCTTTCCATGGAACCCAAGCACCTCGCCTCCTGTCCTGACCCACATAATTCCTTCCCACTAGACTCCACTACTTCCCCAGAAAGAGCATATGTCCCTGTACTTGGGTTAACTTCATATGGACGGTGTGTGTGAGCGCCCCATCCATAAAGAGATATCTTTGCAGTGAAGTGGGTTTTCATGTGCACAGCTGATGTGCATCTGGATGTGTGTATACACATCACAATCCTTATCTGAACCCCACTAAATTGTTTGGATGCATCTGTTGATGTGAATAAGGGTGCATATCCCTATCTGAGACCAACTAGAACAGAACTTGGGCTGAACTAGAACCAAGTCACTTTTGTTTAGGAAATAGCAGGAAACTATAAATAGTCATGTGTCATAACTGAACAAGTACGTATTTCACTGTGTTTGGGTGCACTGAGAATGGCAAATGCACATCTGTGGGTTGTTTGCAATTTCCTATACATAATGGACTTTCACTTTCACTTGTCCATAGACTGCAAAGTATTTCCTATCCTATCTACTAGCTTCCTATTCTGAAGTATGCCACTAATCTCCACTCCTTCCTAGTTCTCTTGTTTCATAGAAAGCTGAACCTTTTCCACAAATAAACCCAGTAATTATCAATGCCAGCTGAACGTCTTATGCGACCACACATAGGTCTGCTATCCACATCCATTTATTGTCAAAGGTGGGGTTCTCAACCTTGTGTCCCCAGATGCTGTCGGGTAACAACTCCCATCATTCCCATCCCAGCCACAATGGCCAAAAGATCCCAGGTCGAGAACCCCTGGTCTGAGTCCCTTTACATACCAGCGACACTAACTTCATGAAACTAATCCCCTTGTTCTCCATCCTGACAGGTCAGAAGCATTGTTTGGATATCTCATCAAAGGTTATACAAGAAGGGGGGACAATAAAGGTGCCCCTGAATGTGTCTCAATCTGTTGGAGATCCCTCGATTTGGAGAAGCTCCTCTTCAGAGTGGGTGACTGCCTGCCAGCTTTTCTACAGGAGCAAAACTCAGGATAATATCACAGAGTGCAAACCACTCCTTTCTGATTTCAAGGAGGATGTTTTTCTGGAAGGAAATGTCTTGACGCTACAGAATGTGAGCAGAGGTGCCAGCGGGATATACAAGTTCCTGGAAACCCGTTTTGAAACCTGTGTGGCCTGGATAAGTGTCACTGTGGGGGAGGGTAAGTTTGCACATGTCGGATTTTGGCAAAGAGGTGGGGCTGTGACTGTCTCCAGAGAGGACTTGGGGAGGCAGGATCAGATAAATGGAACATCTGCAAACAGTGTTTTCTTGGATTACTTTTTTAAAAAAAGTAAT
This sequence comes from Hemicordylus capensis, assembly GCF_027244095.1. NCBI lineage: Eukaryota > Metazoa > Chordata > Lepidosauria > Squamata > Cordylidae > Hemicordylus > Hemicordylus capensis. The sequence continues at coordinate 258,919,628 of NC_069658.1, read as the reverse complement.
CACATCTCAGAGTTGTTAAGATGAGTTTAACAATATAGATAGGGGAGAGATTGAATATACTGGCTGACACAATGAGGAAAATTACTCAAAGTAGTCCAGTTGAAATTAATGTCCTTGTGAAGGGTGCACTGTTAGAAATGAAACTCCAGCAGCATCTACTACTCTTAGCGCTTTTTATACTTGTGACCACTAGGGGCATGAGGAGTAGTGTCGTGTCGGCTTTATTTCCTCCTTGTTCTCTCTCTCTCTCTCTCTCTCTCTCTCTCCTGGCCTTTTCTGATTGGTAGACAAATATGCTCAGGGCATATATGCTCAGATATGCTCCACCTTTCTTGCTCTTGCTCTGCTCTCTGCTACAGTCTCCATTAGCCCATGCTGCTTCCCTCCCTCCCTCCCTCTCCCCCCCCTCCTCTATACAATGGAAACAGAAAGCTCAGGGATACAAGCTTTCTGTCCAAGAATGTCTCTTTCCCAATAAAACTTACTTGCGTTTTAAACAACTGTCTCAAGGTACTCTTTTATGGGCTTAACTTTTACTGCTTATGCTGGCTCTAACCGGGATTAGGCAAACCCCTCCTTTCCAACATGCATATGCTGTTTGCCCCATTCCATGCCGTAGTATATATTTGGGGGGAAAACTAAATACTACAAAAATGCCATAAGCCTCCAGTACTTTCTTTCCTCCAAAGGGCATCCATGCACTGTCAAACTTGCACAACAAGGAGCACAGCCTGATCTGCACCCTGTGCCGCCAAACCAATTCCTCTTTTCTGTTTATGTTGCAGCAGGGAACATGCATGCAAAAGAGTGCAACTTCAAGATGTGCGGTAACACAATTTTCTTGTGAGTGCCCAGCTTTGTTGTGCAAGCATTTCATTATTCTGAATGTCAGCCAGTAGGAAGGGCTTTGAGTAAACATGCATAGGATTCATAGGAAGAGAATATAAATTTAGACGTAAAATATGCATATGCAGAAACTCATTTCTGATAATATGTAATGAAATCAGGCCTCCTCCCCATAATATTTAGGTCTACTTCACCCTATTGACAGTTCTCTAAGATTCCATTAACAACTCTCCCCCCCCCTTCCTAGTTCCCAAGCGCTGCTCTTCTGATACATTCTCCATACCAGAAAATTCCTCTAAGACGATAAGGGATAGTATAGCAAACAGCTCCAGTCTCCTTGCTCTATGGAAGAAGAACCACTCCTCTGGTTGGCAACACATCATGAACATCACCAATGAACACCTGCACTACTTTGCAGATGAATATAAAGGGCACTTTGCAATATCAGACGACAGACTTATTATCAAGGATGCCCGGGAATTGCTCACGGGAGAGTACCAACTTGTTGATGAATTGTGCATGCAACATTTCTCCCTCACTGTACCTGGTAAGAGCATTGCATTTGTTCTATTTATGTCCCCACTCTTTATCTAAGGAGCTCAGAAGAGCTGTGCCTGGTATGAAACGCCTGTGCCTGGTATGAAACGCCTGGTATGCGTTTCAGCTCTTATTTCCTGAGGGTGCTATTAGAGTTACAAGGGTGTAACACGAGGTGCTATTAGAGTTACAAGAGTTACACTGGACGCTGCAACGTAGTTGTAAGAAGGATGCTATCCACATTCCCCACAACGCTCTTAATGCGTCTCAGGAAACTAGCTGTATTTTTCCGTGTTAGGGAGGCCATATGCGTACTTAACACACCGCAACGTGTGGCAGCCTGGACAGATTTTTATATTTACTCTGAAATATAAAATACTTACATTTACTCTGATTTTTATATTTACTCTGACATCGGCTTCCTCCTGCCTCTTTAAATGCTCAGTTCTCATGGAGGGGGGAGCAGCATGCGTTACATTTGGAGGGAAGGGCGACAGTCTCCTCTTCCTCCCCTTCCACCCCCCCCCCCCCGCGGAGGCTGCTTAAGGCGGCGCAGGGGAATAGTCTCCCTTCTTCAGCCTCCCGATTTTTGGTTCTTGCAGCCCCTCTCTCCTAACCCGCTCCGACCCCTCCAAGAACTAGGAGCTCCCACCAGCCTCTTCCCACATCTCCCTTTTTCAAAACCGCTCGGAAATATTTCTGCTTCCTGAGTCTCCACTAGAGATGTGCAAAAAATTTCGGGCACAGAACGATCTGTGCCCGAAACGAACAATTTTGGGTGATTCGGGGCTGGACCGAATCACCCCCGATGTCCCCCGATATTTTTCGGGCACGAGCCGAATCACCCGAATTTCGGACCTGAAAAATTCGGGTGATTCAGTTCATGATTGATTTTTGGCGATTTTTTAAAGTTTTAGTGACTTTGGGGCAGTTCAGGGGCATAGCATGGGATCTGGGCAAAAGGAGTGGGGTGGGGTGGTAGTGCCTAATGGGTGCAGGCTACCACCCCAATTTCAAAACTTCTGAGGTGTGAATTCTCATTCTATCATAGCAAATGAGATTTTTTTCAATTAAACAACTCTCATGACCCCACTTTCACTTTTTCACACTTTCCTTTACTATGAATAATATGAGGAAGTAATCAATTTAGCACACTTCACCTTATGAAGACAAACCTCATAAAAATAAATTCACCAAAATTCACCCCCTGCCCAATCACTCTTAAATTGGGGATGGGTGGTAGCCTCCACCCATTAGACACTATCTACCAGCCCACCCCACTCCTTTGGGGCAGATCCACTTTCTGCCCCCAATCTGCCCCAAAGACACCCAAACTTCAAAAATTCTCAAAAAATCAGCCCTCTGCCCAATCCCCCTGAAATTGGGGTGGTAGCCTCCACCCATTAGGCACTACCACCCCACCCCAATATTTTGGGGCAGATCCACTTTCTGCCCCCAATCTGCCCCAAAGACACCCAAACTTCAAAAATTCTCAAAAAATCACCTTTGTCCAAACCCCCTGAAATTGGGGTGGTAGCCTCCACCCATTAGGCACTACCACCCCACCCCACTATTCTGCCCCAGGCCCCACTTTCTGCCCCAATCTGCCCCAAAGACATGAAAATTTCAGAAATTTACCAAAAATCAGCCCTTTGCCCAATCCCCCTGAAATTGGGGTAGTAGCCTGCACCCATTAGGCACTACCATCCCACCCCACTCCTTTTGCCCAGATCCCATGCTATGCCCCCGAACTGCCCCAAAGTCACTAAAACTTTAAAAATTCACCAAAAATCAGGATTTTTCCCAATCCCCCTGAAATTGGGGTGGTAGACCCTACCCATTGGGCACTACCACCCCACCCCAAAATTTTGCCCCTGGGACCCTTTTTACCCCCCAAATCGATTCAGATTTGGATTCAGATTAAATCCGAATCCGAACCGAATCAAGGGTGATTCGGGTGACCCAGATTCGGGCACAAAACAGAACAGGGGTGATTCGGTTCGGGTCCGAGCCGAATCACCCGAAAACCCGAATTGCACACCCCTAGTCTCCACTGTTGGTGGGGAGGTTCTTGGTGTTTCAGAGAAAGGAGAGCCAGAGGAAGCATCTCAGGCTTTTTCTTCCTCCTTGAAGATGACTTGATGGGAGCTGAGAGAAATGAAGGAACTGGGGGGGGGGGGAATATATATTCTACAGAGAGATTGCAAATAAAGAGAGCAGCAAACACACGGAATAATTGGATGGGAACAAAACAAGCCAGGACAGGAGGAGGAGAGAGAGAATTAGTGTTTGCTGGTCTTGCAAGCAGCTGCTGGGACAAGTCGTCGTTGTAAAAATAAACTAATTTGAAGCATTTGAAAAACTAATCCCAGTGGTGGTGGTGGTGGAAGGCAAGGTAGAGAAATGATTGTAAACATCCCCCACCTACCTCCCTAGCCCCTGTTTCAGCTTTCTATCGCTCAAACATACCAACATGAGCAGGCAGAAAGCAGAAAGTTTCAAGCAGAACACCCACCCGTGTCTTCAGACTGCTCGCCTCCTCTTCACCTCCTTCCTCCCTCTCCACCACTGGATTTTTTAATTTAAAAAATTATCTTTGCTTGTCTTGCGCTAGCTTTTTCCTCCTGTCGGATTTGCATGTTAAAAAAAAAAAGTCAGCGACCCCTTTCTCCCTCCAAAACCCCATTGGCCCAAGACAGAGGAGGAAAAGGGGCCAGTGGATGCTTCTAGAGGTATGGCAGCTCCCTGCCTGGAAAAACTGCTGCAGTAATCAGAGAGCTTACTGCCTGAGAATCACTGGACTCCCAGTTTCAAACCACAGCCAGCTGGGGGGAAGGGTGAGAGTGGAGAAGGTGTTGAGTGTGGAGCTGTACAGTATGGGATTCAGCTTCAAGGTCTGGGCTGGAAAGCATTCCAGATCTTACTGAGCATATGATTGTTGGTGGACTAGATTTGATTTAGAGAAGGGGCACGCAACCTTGCATCTCCAGCTGTTGTTGAACTACAACTCCCATCATCCCCAGCCACAATGCATTGTGGCAGGGGATTCTGTAGTTCCACAACAGCTGGAAAGCCAAGACTACCTGTCCCTGGTTTAGAGGGTTACATGGGATTCAGGCCTGGCTCAAGCCTTCATGACAAATTTTCAGAAATGTTGCACATGAAGATTATTAAGGATAGCTAGGTTTGCCAGTTACATATAAGCTAACATACTTTGCTTTCAATTTTAGGATCAAAACCTGAACAAAACCATTCCCACTGGGGCATAGTTGTACTTGTGCTATTTCTGGTCGCTGTTTGTTGTGGTGGTTGCATATTGTATTGGCGAAACAGAAGAAAGCGAAACAGACCTCATCGCACCCCTGAGTTAGAAAATGAACATCAGCCTCCCTAGGCATCAGAGCAGCCAGAAACTAAACTGGATGGACTCAACAAATAAACTGGAGAAGAGTATCCCATGAAGCAATTTGTCGCTGAGTGGGGAGCACTGTCTTTCTTCCCACATGGAAGGAGTGTATAGTGGTGTTTACAGAGAAGGAGAGAGCAAGCAGGGGCGTAGCTAGGGGCCCGTGTTCATCCTTCTCTCTGGCGCCCTCCCCCGCCCAGAGTGATGGAGATAATGACGGAAATAGGGAGGGAGGGAGTTGGAGGGCCCTCAGGAGCTGGGGGCCCATGTTCTTTGAACCCTTTCGCTCAATTATAGCTATGCCCCTGAGGGCAGGAATCTGACCTGTGGGTGCCGTGTGGAATTTCTCTTTTTTCGTAGCATTATTTGTTTACTGCATTTGTAGACCATCTGTGCCAAGGCACCCACAGTACATGCATTTTGTACTTTGTTATCCAGAGCTGAGTGCAACATATCTAATTGTCTCTCAGTCTCAAAGAAAGCCATTGTTTATTTGGTGGACGTCTAAGCCTAAAGATCTATTCACTTTGGACAGAAAATGCCGACTCAGAGTGGGGAGAACCTCAGGCTTTCCAGGGTTCTTATGTCATCAGCATTTGGATTCAGATGATACTTAGTATGCCTGGTTTCATCATATTCTCCTAATACTCTAAAAGCACAGGACCAACCAAGTTACATTATATAGCTGAGTGTTCTCTTTTCACTGCACAACAGGGAGGTAGGGCCTTTTGCTAGTGTCTACCCTATGTTTCTTTTTAGATCGTGAGCCCTTTGGGGACGGGGAGCTATCTTTCTAATTAATTATTTATTTTTCTGTGTAAACCGCTTTGGAACCTTCTGTTGAAAAGCGGTATATAAGTAGTAGTCATCGTCATAGGGCATTCAGTGCAACATTTTGGGGCAGGGGAGATGGCTGTGCACATTGAGGAGAACAAAAAAAGAAAATCTTGCAGGATTGTGGAAAGAATGGAAAATGCTCCAAATTGTCAGAGTTCTTTGTCATGTAGCCTTACCTGCAACAAATTTGCACAGTGATGAAAATGTAAACGGATTGTTGTTGTTATTGCTATCTTTACACAGTTAGAAGTCCTGTTCACAAGATGGCTTCTGCCCAGTAAAACGCCAGCTTTCACAAATAACTGCCTCAGAGTAATAATAATAATTACTATTAATAATAATAATAATTATTATTATTATTTACTATTATTAATAATATTTATTCAATTTCTATACATTCCTTCCAAAAAATGGCTCAGGGCATTTTACACAGAGAAATAACAAACAAATAAGATGGCTCCCTGTCCCCAAAGGGCTCACATTCTAAAAGAAACATAAGATCGACACCAGCAACAGTCACTGGAAGTACTGTGCTGGGGGGTGGATAGGGCCAGTTGTCTCCCCCCCCCCCGCTAAATATAAGAGAATCACTGCTATTAAGAGAATCACTATTAAATATAAGACTCCCATGTCCCATTTTTTAATGCCAGTGTCGTGGCTTGATCTTAGTACCTCATTTCAATTCCAGTAATAGCAATATTGTCGTCTGTAAATGGGTCAAAAATTACTTCCTGCATTAAGATGTGGATTTGCTTGGATTTTTTTTTTTTTTTTTAAATACATTTCAAGTCTATTTTCTTACTGTGCAATAAAGACTGAGAAACTGCACCAATTAGAATTCCTCCTCCTTCTTCACAAACGTACAGGAGCTCTGTCCTTTTTTTGCAAACAAACACTGGCTGATATCCTGACTAAATTACTAGAGGAAGTCCTATTGAAATGTAGTAGTTCTTTGGAGTAACTCCTGAATAGTAATACTGAGAAACTGACTCTAGTTGTTAGCCACTGATATTTGAGGATGTTCCTTTGATCAGACATGTGTGCTTGACATGAATATGGTTGCATGAAATACTGTAGATCATGCAAAGAAAAATGTGGGAATATGGACTAACAGATTAGACCATTTTATGAGCCAAATGTCCTACTCAGATGGGTCACTATGGCAGCAAACAGGTGATCAGAATGGGGGTGAACAGCCTCTGTACTAACAAAGTATCATGGCATTGCACACCTTTGAGAGCATTGGGAAGAGAAACCCCTGGAGGGGCTGGTTTTTTAAGAAGCCACAATGATTCCCGAGTTCACAGTGCAAAATCAACCAATAATAGTAAGAAATAATAATTAACAAATAAAAATGGCTGACATACAGAGCAAGATGCACTGGTGCAGTGAGAAAGCTGCCTAACAGAAGTTCCCAACTAGCTGCATTCATTGGTGCGTTGGGGAAGCAGCAATTTTAATGCCCCCCCCTTCTCCAGGAAGCCCTCTGAGCCACCTGGAAATATGTCCCTGAGGGCTGCACAGTTCTCTGGAACATATTTTTGAGAGGCATTGAGGGCTTCATGGAGAAGGGGAGAGCATCAAAAATTGTCAATTCCCTGCTGCACCGGAGCAATTAGTTGGGCAGTTCTGTTAGGCTGCTTTCTCACTGCGCTAGTGTACATGTGGTCTGTATTTCAGCCCATCTGCTTCTGTCTTTAGGCCAATATAAGAGCAGGAATGACCAATCTGCAAATGTTACGAGTAATATAGCTCATTACTCTGGAATATTTGCTAGAATCATGGCATGGTTTCTTCAGCAATGTTCCCAGTGACTTATGGCACTGCATGGGCATTTTGCTCAGACCCAAGGCATCACGCTGGTGCAACCCTGTGGGCCAGACTATGCTGAGAACTGCAACCATCACTAGCTCCAAATATTACAGCAATGTGGAAATACTTACATGGTGCCCCAGCCTCCCAATCATGGAAGTGTCTGCCATCACGCATATGGCATTAGCCTCTTCAGGAAAACACTACTCTAAACATGAGCGGCATGCTGCTGCGGCTGACTGACAGGGACAGGGCGGGAACTTCTGGATGCTGTTTAGACACTGTGGCCACATTCACACCTAACGGGAAGCCAGAGGTGAGGGAGCCTGAGGTTGATGTTCTTGTACAGCTGAAGTCGTGAAACCCTGATCCCTTCAGAAATGCAACCTGAGGTTTCCCTTCCCAAACGCCAATTTGAAACCTAGGGTTGTCATGAGTTTTGCTGCTCCTACCTGAAATTTGCAGCCACCAGCATTACAACCAAATGCTGAACTGCAAGCTGCACTCACTGTAACCTGAGTTGAAGGAGGAAGCTCCTCCCTCTCTCTGGCTATGGTTGGCCATTGGGGCTGTCCTTCATGCCAGAAGGAAGCCCGCACAGCCATTTCCCCCTCCTCTCTGTAGTCTCCCTGACTGCAGTTCGGTTCCTGTCCATTTTGTCCGAACGTGGACAGGTAAGTGCAAGGGGGGCAGAACCGTGGGTCCATTGGACCCTTGGTCTGACCTTATGTGCAAATGTGAGTACTGTGTCTTTAAGAGAACATCTGACTAGGGCTAGAGTGGCCATCTTTTTTTTTTTACCAAGAGGGTTCTGTGCGATTAACAACTGCATGAAGAACAGCTAAACTCAAGCATTTTCACTGCATTTCTGACTATCATGCAACTACAGTATAAAGGCATAGGAGCCCATCCTTTAAAAATGCTGCGATGAAGCCTTATCCTCCTAAGGGTATGTATTAGAGAAGTCTCACTGTGCTCAATGGCACTTACTCCCAGTATGCAGTTCTAGCTGCTAGCCCATCCCACCCCACCCCATTCACTAAATTGAAATCCTGTCCCTTTAAGTTAAGTGGGTGTAGAATAGTGAAGGAGACAACAGTTGTTATATAAGTATGAGGAAGTTCTATGTAGTCTCAACTCATTGCAAAAGGGCTTTGTCACAATAGGAAAAAGAGGGGGGGAAGGAAGAGAGAAAAGGGAAGGACTTTTGACCAATTTAGTGCATTAAATGCTACTTTCCAGTGATACTGCCAAGGACACCATAGATTTTACCCAGGAGGGCCCCTGAGTCAAATCTAGGATTCTGCTTTCAGAAGCTCACAGAAGGTCTTACTAGCTGGTGTCTCTAGAATGACAGAACATAGGATTCTAGAGTTGGAAGGGACCCTGTAGGTCTTCTGGTCCAACCCCCTGCTCAGAGAAAGAGTTGCTAATTTTCAAGAACTAGCTGACTGCCTACTTTGTCAAACAAGCCTATCAAATATGGCGCTGGACATGCAGACCACAAAAACAGGGGAGTTATCATGGGTCTAGAGAGTCATGGCCAATGGTTGGCGTGGGGTTTGACAGGGCTGCTGAGGAGGGAAAGCACTTTTGCTGCAAAATCAAGCTGGAAATGGTCCCTTCCGGTGCCACCTTGGTGAACGTGTCCTGTGGTTCAGGAACAATAAGGGATACAAAAGAACAATTGCAATTACCAAAATAGGCAAGGAGTTCCTGTAACAGTACAGAGGGCTGGCAAGAAGTAAAGTAGGCCAGGATGCAAGGTGCAGATGGGTGAGCAAAGCTTTTAGTTGTGGCAGGAACCAGAATAGCAGAGGGCAGAACTAGATTATGATAGTTTGCTTGAAAATGTATCTTCGTCTTTATTGTCCAAAGAAGCTCTCCAAACAGCCTGTACAAGTAAAAACCACATGGTTTTTACCTGGTGCTGGGATTGCTCAGGTAGATTTCTCTGCCCTCACTCTTGTGTGTGCTCCCAGTTTTCAAAACCTGGGTAGCTTTTCCTCCTATCTTGCTTCCACACAATCTCTGACTTCTACCCAGGTTTTCCTCCAACCTTGCTTCCACTCAACTGAAAACTGCGAGCAGCACACACAGCTCCCAAATCCAGGTAGAACCAGAGGCGTATCTAAGGAAAATAGCGCCTAGGGCAAGCATTGAAATTGCGCCCCCTGTCCAAACATCTGACACCCATCTTTCAGATAACTTTACCATAATATCAGCGGGAAAATACAAGTCTGAAGGTCACATACAAGTCACATATCTGAATATGTGTACAGTGACTTATATTATATTATAATTTTTTTTAAAAAATTACCTGTAGCCCCTTTGAGGGGTTTCTAAAGGCTGGGGGGGTCTGAAAAGGTTCCCCCTCCCCCCTGCTGGCCTCTAGGGCCTCACAGGCACCATTTAAGCATGTGCGGTGGCCATTTTTTAATTATTTTTTTTTAAAAAAATGGCAGCTGAAAACAAAATGGCCACCACGCATGCTCAAATGGCCTCTGTGAGGCCTGGTATGGCCTAGGGCCTCAAAGAGGCCATTTGAGCATGCGCGGTGGCCATTTTGTTTTCGGCAGCCTTAAAAAAATTTTTTTTTAAAGAAATGGCACCCCCCTTTAAGTGGCGCCCGGGGCACGTGCCCTGCCTGCCCCACCCTAGATATGCCCCTGGGTAGAACACAGTTTTTGATTGTGTGAATGACCTCATTGGGTGCAAGAAGAATTGTAGAATATGATGCAGACATCTGCTTCTGAGCAACCTCAACTAGCCTTCCCTCTAAGGCAGGCGCCCCACGTGCTCCTCACAGCTTCCTAAAAACTGCCCACCTCCACCTCTCCCCGCCTGCTGAGCTCTTATTAAGAAGGAGGGAATCGTCTCCCTCTCCCTTTGGCACCAGTGCTGCCCGGGCTCTCCCTTCTCTTTCCCCCTCAGCCAGCTTGTCTGTTTCCAGTGCAACTCCTTTTCATGCCTGCAGCTTTCCTCTCCCTGACACCCAAAACCTCAGCCCTGCCCTGGTCCATCTATTTTCAGTGCTTCTCCTTGGCTGAAAAAGAAAGAAATGCCTTCTGGCGCAGCAGAAGAATGCAATGCATTAGCATTTTGTATGCTATTTATAAATGAATGGATGAAATGACTGATTCTCAGTTAGAGAGGCACAGGGGGTCAGAGTGCTCAGCAGGGAGCAGGCCGGCAGGGAAGTTCCTTTGATTTGTTTGCTGTCCCAAAGTGTTCGTTTTTTAATTTTATAACGATTACTTTTCAGCTCTAACATACTTTTTTGCTTTAAAAATCATTAATTGCTTATTGGTGCAGAATGCTGCTGCATGCTTTTAGCTGTTGAGAAAATGGGAGCTTGTTGGTTGGTGAGTGATGGCATCCATTGTCCCATTTTGCATTTGTTAGGTTAGTTGGGGGAATATCTTCCAAATGGAAAATGGGACAATACATGTTCTGCCTTGAGGGGGAATTCAAGAAAGAAACTTCAAAATATACTGATACTGTACTATCTGTACTATCAGAACCAGTTTTAAGTTCAGCTTCGTTAGTTGGCTCCTGGGAGCGTGCAGACTTCAGCATGATGCAAGCTGCAACTTAAGACCTAGCTAGAGCTCGTGTATAAATCATGGATATTGTATTAAGAAAAATGTCATTTACCAACGTTCTCTTTCTATATCGAAATATTTATTAAGGGCAAAAGTGCATATTTGGACTCTTCAGAGGCCAAGATTTATTTTCTATCTTGCTTAAAATAGTCCCATGGTGACTAATGGCAATCAAATGCAACAAAATAGTGTGATAATACTATTCTACCATCTGCAGCAGTGTGATAATACTATTTCTACCATACTAATTTGAATAATGAAGTATTATCACTTCCAGTAACTATTTGTTGAAGTATTGCCTTGTTTTTATTTGTAATAAAATAGAGTAGAATTGTAAAATACATTTCTTTTTCCTTCCATATTTATGGTGCATATTCATGGTACTTAGTAATGAATAATGAGTTTCAGTGTTGATTAATAAGCTGCAGAAGAAGAGGGGGGACAGGGGGTGTAAAAAATTTGCATGCCACACTATGCGCGGTGCAGTGTTAACATATATTTCTCTGTGTGAGAGATAATTATGTGCGCACACTGCCTTGAAACTGCCACCCAGAACAAAACTGTTTCCACTCACTGATGATAAAAATCAGAGGGAACACTGACCTCAACCCTAGGCTAGTGTGCAGCCACTTGCTCTTCTCAGCATGATTCTGTGCAACACATCAGAACAGAAGAGGGTTCCAAGCAGGAAGGGCTCCACAGGTTGTGTGGGTGCAAAGCTGTCTAGAATGTATGCTCCTCCCAACTTAGCAGAGCTAGCTACGGAAACATCCTAGCTACTGAAACCTGTTTGCCCAAATGCAGGGTTAGTCTGGATGCCAGCTAATATCTCTCCTCCTTTGAAATATCATGAACTACGACACAAAATATGGGTGTGATGTAGTTATGCTGTGCACTTCCTGCCCACTCCATCCAATGATGTGAAGGCTGGGGAAATGTGCAGCATGGGGATATCATCTCATGCATTCCGTTATACTAAATATACCAGGAAGGGACAGTGCGGCAGTAGTTCTGTGCCTCTTGTTAGGTCTGGTTCTACCCTGAAAGGTATATGGGACGTGAGAGGAGGATGTCAACTGGAAGTCACTTGCTCATCAGGTCACAGAACTGGGCAGGACAGGGAGGGATGAATTCTTAACCCCTCAAATTCCATGCATGTTGAATTGCAGAGGTCGTCCATTTCTTACTGGGCCTAGGAGATCAAAAACAATTGGGGCATTTACTGGGGAGAATGATGAAAGGAACTTTCATCTGTAATCAAGAAAAGGACAATTCTTAGAGGATGTGGTGATAATTTTCAAACATGTAAGAAGACGTTGGCAAGAGAAAGCAATCATATGCCCAACCTGGTATGAATAGCAGAAGAGGCAATGGTGTGAAACTACTGGATTAAACATTGTGTGCAGCCTCTCAAGTATGAGAACACAGAAGAGCTCCTGTGACACCTTAAAAGTTGGATAACTTTATTGAAGCAGAAACTTCTGTGAATGACAGCCTACTTCTTCAGACAGTGAAGATGGTGGACACATATAATATGTATACATACATATTAGCTATGTACAACAGGAAAAGTGGGATTGTTTTTCAAGGTGGGATTGAAAGATGAACACACTCAGAAAACAATGATACCATCAGGCCCATAGGGAGCTTTGACAACGTCTGAGTGGCAGCTCCCCCGCCCACTGGGTGTTCTTTTACGCACGCGAAGCATACCCTCCCCCAGGCCATGCCCCCTGTGTCTGATGTCAGACTCAAGGAGGTGGGGCCAGTGCAGAGAACAGGGTGGTCACAGCCCTGGCATAGTTTCATTTCCCCTGTGAAATTGCTGAAAGGGAGCTCCTATCCAGGGAAAAGAGGGAATGGAGGAAATGAGGTCAGGGGAAATGAGAAAAGGAAGACAGGGGAAATGAGAAAATGAAACTATGCTGCTGCTGACAGCCCTGTTCTTTGCACTGGCCCTGCCCCCTTGTGTCTGACATCAGATGCAGGGGAGGGGCCAATGACCAGGGCAGGGGCATACCGAGGTTGGAGTGGGCCCAGAGACAAGATTTTAAAATAGCCCCCCATAACTGAAGTTTATATACACACACACACACACACACACACACATATCACACCTATGTGCCACATCATCCTAAGATCTCTCTCTCTCTCTCTCTCTCTCTCTCTCTCTCTCTCTCTCTCTCTCTCTCTCTCTCTCTCTCTCTCTTAGGATGATGTGGCACATAGGTGTGATATCTATATGATGTGGCACATAGGTATATATATATATATACATATACACACACACATATCACACCTATGTGCCACATCATCCTAAGATCTCTCTCTCTCTCTCTCTCTCTCTCTCTCTCTCTCTCTCTCTCTCTCTCTCTCTCTCTCAGGATGATGTGGCACATAGGTGTGATATATATATGATGTGGCACATAGGTATATATATATATACATATACACACACACATATCACACCTATGTGCCACATCATCCTAAGATCTCTCTCTCTCTCTCTCTCTCTCTCTCTCTCTCTCTCTCTCTCTCTCTCTCTCTCTCTCTCAGGATGATGTGGTACATAGGTGTGATATATATATGATGTGGCACATAGGTATATATATATATACACACACACACACACACACACACACACACACACACACACACATATCACACCTATGTGCCACATCATCCTAAGATCTCTCTCTCTCTCTCTCTCTCTCTCTCTCTCTCTCTCTCTCTCTCTCTCTGGATGATGTGGCACATAGGTGTGATATATATATGATGTGGCACATAGGTATATATATATATATATACATATACACACACACATATCACACCTATGTGCCACATCATCCTAAGATCTCTCTCTCTCTCTCTCTCTCTCTCTCTCAGGATGATGTGGCACATAGGTGTGATATATATATGATGTGGCACATAGGTATATATATATATATATATATATATATATATATATATATATATATAAATATACACACACACACATACATATCACACCTATGTGCCACATCATCCTAAGAGAGAGAGAGAGAGAGATACACACATATCACACCTATGTGCCACATCATCCTAAATTATTTTTTAAAAAGCTTTTGTAAATTGTGGACGATGCAAGTCATTTAATGGTACTAGAGAAAGTTCTGGTAGCTCCAGGACTTAACACTCACATCAATTACAGAGGATGAATACAATGGAAGGAAGCCCAGGCGGGTGCGTGGCTGGGGGAGTCAGTCATGTGACTTGCCTCTGGGGGACCTCCCAAGGCAGTGGGCCCCCAGACAACTGTCTCCCCCTGCCCTATTATAGTTACACCCCTGGATCCAGGGGTAGAGGAGAGTCCATCCCTCCCCAGCCAGCTTTGCTTGCCAGCTGGGTGCAGGGGTGGGCAAGTGAGAGCCCTGGCTGAGGGCAAGGGGGATCCTTGGGACAATTAGCCTCCCTTGCCCAACGATTGCTATGCCCTTGGATATCATAACTATGATGGTCAAATCACCTGTGATGTTAGACATAGAGTTAGAGAGCTTCTGATAAGATAAAATAAAATAAAATAAAATAACAGCTGAAGGGTAGGGGATCAGGATGGGCTCCTGGCACAAATGGAGGTGTGGTGGTTAGCCCTCCCCTCCCCTTGTGCTAACTTGATAAAAATCACACACATGCATACACCCCACTTGCTATTAGCCTTGGGAGGGAAGCTCTGACTGGTGCCTTTGAGTCTGGGACCTTCTCTAGGAGTTTCGGAAAGGAGAGCAATTTTTATTGGGACCACAGTAGAACAGGAAAGGATCCAATGGACCCTGAGGAGCCAGAGCTTGCTGGCCTTCCTGTACTTGCCCCACATAGGAACCCGGGAACTCTGGGGACCCAGTGCTCCCCCACCCACCCACCCAGCAGGACCTCCCTGGAACTCATTCTTTGCCCTGGGACCCCAGGAGTGGAGAAAATACCAAACCAGGGCTGAGCTCCAGCACTGCAGGCAAAGTGCTTGCCTGGCTGCTTGGGGCCTTCCTCCCAATGGGGAGGCCAGCTCAGGCGCCTGCTTTGCATCTGTGCCAATCCAGGAAGGGTGGCGCACCTGGCACCCGTATATGCCCTCCATGTGAAGCTTGAGCTTGCTGGTGAGCAGTTATCTCAGTGTGCCCTTGCTGGGCCTGAACAGAAAAACTCCAGTGGATGAGAAGGCAAGGGGCTGCCAAATTATAAAGAGAGGAGAAAAGGGATCAGTAGTTGGGGTTACAACCCATCTATGTCATGTGCATCTGCTATCTCTAGCGGGAGGGAGATATTGCTTTGCAGGCACGTGGGAAGGCGGATTCCAATGCAGCTTGGTAGTGTTTGCTGTCTCTTTTATTCATGGCTTTTCTCTTCCTGCAGTGAATGAAGAAAATATGCTGTGGGGTGGGGGGGGGAGCAATTCCTGATTTAGCTGGATATTAGATGGGTTGAGAAGACATATACAAAGGGACCCCCCTCCCCTCCCTGATGCCTGAGATGGAGTCGTCATTGTCCTGATGAGTGCTGAGAATTGTGACTCATGGCTGCTGACTCATGGCTGGACGGACTACGGTCCCCAGTGCTCCTTGCCTCAGGCCAGCTGTGATGCTGTTGTAGGCTTTGGGGAGGGGAGCCAGGAGAAAAATCTCTTCCCATTCTTCTGCTGCCACCATGATACAGGTTGGCATGAGGGGTTTGGGGAGGAGGCAGGTGGGCAGGAGAAGGGGGCCATTGGGGTTTTACGGAGGGGTTGGGGAGGGGA
This sequence comes from Hemicordylus capensis, assembly GCF_027244095.1. Taxonomy (NCBI): domain Eukaryota; kingdom Metazoa; phylum Chordata; class Lepidosauria; order Squamata; family Cordylidae; genus Hemicordylus; species Hemicordylus capensis. The sequence goes on along the minus strand of NC_069658.1, from coordinate 258,903,817 downwards.
TCGGACCAGACTGACAGTCATGTTCCCAAAGACATCACTGAGGTCATGAAGTATTCAGACAAGCTTGGAACTGATCCCTTTTCTCCTCTCTTTATAATTTGGCAGCCCCTTGCCTTCTCATCCACTGGAGTTTTTCTGTTCAGGCCAAGCAAGGGCACACTGAGATAACTGCTCACCAGCAAGCTCAAGCTTCACATGAGATCATGAAGTATTCAGACAAACAACGGGGGGAAATAATAGGTTGGGCTTTCCTGCTCTGGTCAGGCACTAGAGAGCTTGACACGGTGGGGTTTGCCAATCACTAACAGAAAAGTGTATTCACATGTATTAGTCCTAAAGGTATCAACTTGCTTCTTCAAGCTGGAATATCAGTGGTCTGTATAGTCTGAAGGTGAGCAAGCAAGATGGCATGCTCAAGGCATATAAATGAGCTCCACCTTGGCTCCCACGTTCCATTGACACAGAAGAATCTGCTTTGCCCAGAGTCATAGGACCATAGGTCCATCTAGCTTAGTATTGTTTGCAACAAGGCAGCAGCTCTACAGGGTTTCAGATGGATCTTTCCCAGCCCTACCTGGAGACACCAGGCAGGAGCGGAGCCACCATTGGGCCAAGGGGTTCAAAAAACCTGGGCCGCGCCCAATCAGGGGTCACAACTTGCAGCCCCAACACCCACCCACACTGCGTCTGACGTTTAGCTCCCAAGCGGGGGCCGTGCGGCCCCTTCGGGAGCTAAACTAAGGGTTCGCAGCGCAGCCAGGAGCGGCTCTTCCCTGCAGGGAAGACAGACAGGTGCAGGGGGCGGGGTCAGTGGGGCCACCACCACGGCCGCACACAGGCCGCCGGCGGTCAGGCTCTGCCAGTGACGCCAGGATTGCACCTGGGTCTTGTTGCATGCACAGCTATAGCTCTTCCTCATTTTCCCACCTATTCATCTATAGGAGGGGTATGGCACAAATGAGAGAGCAAGATCCTGTTGGATGCTGCTTAGTGCCATCCTGGTTATCTTCTGTACCCACTATGGGTACAGATGATAGAGGTCACAGAAGATAACCAGGATGGCACTAAGTATCCAACAGGATCTTGCCTTCTCATTGCCCTTGTCAGAAGATAAAGGGAGCTGAGCTGAGCTTCTACTTGGCAGTGGCTCATCAGGATAGGACTTTGCTCCCTCCAGAAGCTGCCTTCTGTATGGATGTGTCAGGGACCAGCCCTGACAGAACAGGATTTTAATTCAGGTAGCAGGGGATAGATGGCAGGAGAAGTTGACATCTTGTGTAACTTGGTAAGATGTTTTTAAACAACAAGCTTTTTCAGACCCCATATGTCTCTGGTGTTCTCTTTTGTAAAGAAAATGAAGTCTGCAAGAGCTGCCTTAATTTATTTCATATATTACATTTCTATTCCACTCTTCCTCCAAGGAGCCCAGAGTGATGTACAACATGGTTATGTTTATCCTTGCAACAATCCTGTGGAAGTAGGTTAGGTTTAAAGATAACTGAGTGGCCCAGAGTCCCTCAGTGAGTTTTATGGCTAAATAGGGATTTGAACTCAGGTTTCTAACACTCTAACCACTGCACCACACTGGCTCCTTAAAGTTCCTGTACTGGAAGCAGCGGGGGCAGGGGAGCTTGAAACAATATGAATGGCTTAGGCTGCATCACTTACCTTGGCTATCATCAGCCCAAGGAGACAGAGGACCAGGCCCGCTAAGCTCAGCCGGATGATATTGGACACCATGTAGTCTACTCTGTGGTCATTCACTGCCTTCACTGAAGCGATGTGAACCTCTGAATTCACTGTAGAAAAGAGACGGGCACCATCACCTCTAAACTTTTAGCTCACAAACTCTGGGGGTAGCGGCCAAAGGAAATGTAGGGACATTCTAGCTCTAAGCCACCCTGAACAACTTTTGGCCTTGGCCTGGCCAGTTTCCAGCTTGCCACTTCTGAACAAGGTATTGGAGCATGTGGTGGCATCTCAGCTCTTGACAATTCTGGACAAAACCAAATAATGAGTCCCCACCAATCAGCAGTCATTCCCACAGGGCAGACGGCAAGCAGCAGGGGGCAGCAGCAGACAGACAGACAGGCACACACACAGGCTCTCACCCTGGACCTGCCTGGGAAGCAGATGTTCTTCTTCCTCTCCTGCAGGGCTTCTGGCTTCTGTAATGGGGGAAGCAGTGCTATAATTGCCTCGTGGAACCAAAGTTTTAATCCCAGCTGATTTTGAAAGGGGAATGCCTCAATAGTCTACCTTATAAGTTTGAACTGGGCCCAGTGTTTGGGTCCTGCTTCTACCCCACACAAGCCCTGCTGTCCCAAGCATCTGAGATGAAGAGCAGATTTGTCCATTCCCACACACCCTAATTTTCCAAATTGAAATCCTTCCCCTTGTTTATTGCAGGAACAGGGAAAAAGAGTTCCAAGGAAAATGCTTGAGGAGCAAACACAGTTGCCCCAAACAAGATGCAGCAACATTCATCTTCACCAAGGGCAGTATAATAGCATACCTGCCAACATGTCCCTATTTTTCCATTCAGGTGAATGGGAAAATAGGGACATGTTGGCCAGTATGTAATAGCTTGAGCCAGTTCTGAAGCTTGAGCCACACACTGCCTAAAGTAATGATTGGTCTGATATTAGGGTTGCTGACTGAAGTTATTCCCGGAGATGTTTCCCCCACAGCATTTTTCACAAAATGAAGCCATTAAAATATCCAGGATTGCTTAGAATTGTCCTTTGGAGACTAGCGCTGATTCTCGGAGACTCCATGGCAATCCTCCATGGCTACATTATCCAATATATCCACCATAAAGATTTTTTTAGTGGAAGGGCAGCACATACTTCTTTAAAAATCCATTGGTTCCTACTGCCGTTTACTGACAATCAAATTAAACAGGAGGTGGGTTGGTGGGGGATTTATGGGTCTCTAAAGAGGCAGGCAAAGAGAACTCACTTGAGGGAAGGGGCAGCACTGGCCTGCTAGATGAATTCTCAGTCTGGTGGTTTGAAACACTGCTTTCTGGGGGGAAGGAAGGAAAGAAGAGACTTGTTTATGTATTGTTTTCACATCCTGGCTCTCTTTTGTCATGGAACTTTGGTATTCGGAAGAAATCCATTCAATGATCCAGGCTGGCTCTTGCTACAGCCCAGTCATCGTTGCCGTCGTCATCCTCCTCCTCCTCCTCCTCCTCATCTGTATTACGGTCACTGATCAGAAGAAACACATCACAGTCACACAGGTGAAAACTAAAATAATAATATACTCATTGATCTACTAACCAATAACGAAGAGATTAAAGTTTGGGCGGTATATACATTAGATAGATAGATAGATAGATAGATAGATAGATAGATAGATAGATAGATAGATAGATCCAACTAATCAAGAGGATATACTATCCTCTAAATTAAATTCATGAGTAAACATTGATAAAATCTAATCAAATTCTACTAACAGACAAAACTTAGCTACATTTAAAGAAATCTCATCTTTCTTGTCAGACAAAAAGACAATGGACATAGAAGTAATCCGAACAGCCTGGAAAATAAATTAAAAAGGGCAAGAGAGCCTTCGGATAGGGTGGTATAGAAATGTAATAAATAAAATAAAATAAAATAGATAAATATATAATGAGTATGGATATAAGAACATAAGAACAGCCCTGCTGGATCAGGCCCAAGGCCCATCTAGTCCAGCATCCTGTATCGCATAGTGGCCCACCAGATGCTGCTGGAAGCCACAAGCAGGAGTTGAGGGCGTGCCCTCTCTCCTGCCATTACTCCCCTGCAACTGGTTCTCAGAGCCATCCTGCCTTTGAGACTGGAGGTGGCCCACAGCCCTCCGACTAGAAGCCATTGATGGACCTCTCCTCCATGAAGTTATCCAAACCCTTCTTAAAGCCATCCAGGTTGTTGGCTGTCACCACGTCCTGTGGCAGAGAGTTCCACAAGTGGATCATGCATTGTGTGAAAAAGTACTTCCGTTTGTTGGTCCTAGACCTCCTGGCAATCAATTTCATGGAGTGACCCCTGGTTCTAGTGTTGTGTGAGAGGGAAAAGAATTTCTCTCTCTCTACTTTCTCTAAACCATGCATGATTTTATAGACCTCTATCATGTCTCCCCCGCAGTCATCTTTTTTCTAAACCTAAAAGCCCCAGGTGTTGTAGTCTTGCCTCATAAGAAAGGTGCTCTAGGCCCCTGATCATCTTGGTTGCCCTCTTCTGCACCTTTTCCAGTTCAACAATGTCCTTTTAAAGATGTCTCTATTGAAATTACGGTATAACACAAGCTGTGCCATTGTTTCAATGACTCCCACACCAGATGGGCAATAAAGTTCGGCATAGGGTATTTTATTGAATTTTCCCTCTAAAACCGCAGTGGGTAGAACATCAAAATGTGCTGGCGTTAGTTCCCTATGGCACTTCAGCACGGTATACAGCCAGTGTTGTACTGTGGGGTGGAGCATACAAATGACAAAGTGAGACAAGAAAGAAGGAGGCTGGATTGTCTTGCTGTGGAATAGAATGGCAAGATTTGCTTGATTAAATGTTTAAGTGTATTGTTTTTACTCTGCTTCCTGGTCCTTGCCTATCATAGCCCTTCATTCTGTGGACTCTACATAACTGAATGTGACTGAGTGCATATTTATGCAGAGAATTGGGATACAAATAAATTCAGGCACCAAGAGCCCCTGGTGGCGCAGTGGTAAAAAAACTACCGCCCTGTAACCAGAAGGTTACAAGTTCGATCCTGACCAGTGGCTCAAGGTTGACTCAGCCTTCCATCCTTCCGAGGTCGGTAAAATGAGTACCCAGAATGTTGGAGGCAATATGCTAAATCATTGTAAACCGCTTAGAGAGCTCTGGCTATAAAGCGGTATATAAATGTAAGTGCTATTGCTATTGCTATAGACTGCTTGGGAACTTTGTGTGTGAGTTCCAAAGCAGTCTCAGTTTAATCAATCTTCTCTGTGGGAAATGCATACAAAACATATACATGGAAATAAACACACCAACCAGGACTAGAACTAATAGTAAAGCAGCAGCTTGTTTATGTAGCTTTATAGAGTGTCCAGGTGTTTCACTGGTATTGTTTCACTACTCCTTACTGTTGGAGCTAGGATCCTAGCAGCATCAGCTCTCAGCTGCAATGTCTCATAGTGACCACTGGTGGGGGGCGGGGTGGGGGTTAGGGTCATGGATAAAAGTGCTGGACTCCTCCCCTCTTTGTTCTTCCAGTGTTAGTCTCCATTTTGTCTCTCCAGAGATGGCTGTTTGTTTTGGTCTCTCTCTTCAGCCATGAGCTACAGCTGGAATTAAGCTGCAAGCTTTTTCACATTCGTTTGTAACCTTTCCTTTAAATAAGTCCTTGTAGTTCTTCAGTACTAAAGAACTGTCTCAAGACCTCTTGCTTTGCTCCTTTCTCACCAAACTGGTTTTGCTTTGCTATTTGGGGACTGAACTGTCATTCTTGCCCACTTACAACAGGAGGTCAGAATTATGTTTATGGCAAACTGTAATGAGTGGTTTGCCAGCTTAGCTTATCACTGAGGTGAAAGTTCCATAGGGGACTTTCGAGCTCAGTCTCAGCCACTGTATCTCCTTTCTCAAAAACAAAGGCCAGAACATCATTACTCTGGGAAGCAGCCGTGAATCTACAAGGATGAGGCAAGGGCTATGTGCCCCACGCACAGCCCAGCCAGGGGTGCCAAGGCCATGGCATGATCCCCTGGCATGGTCTGAGGGCACATGAAGCAGAAAGCTTGCTGAACTTCTCAGTGTGTTTGGATCTGGAAGGGACATAATTTTAAAATCCTATGTGTGCCATCTAGAGTTCCATGGAAGGCCATAAATGTCGATAAAATGCACCAGCAGTTATGAAAACAAGGTAATATGAACTTTCTAATATGGAATAATTAAGTACATCCTCAAAGCAACCGATGAAACCCTATATAACGGCTTGCTCAGAGGTTTACAGAGGGCAGCAGGCCAGGCAGCATGGCACTGCTTCAGCTTCTCATTGGCCCCTATGCAGCCAGACACAGGATCTTTCCATGGGGCAATAAAGTGCAGGATATTCAGAGTTTTCACACAAGCTTCAAGCATGAACGAATTCTCCATACGCACACTGCTGCAGACTTCCACACTACTCTGTCTGCACACATGCAGAGCAGGGACCTCACCTGATTTTTGCAGCACTGCCTGCTGGCCAGTTCAGAAGAGTCTGCCCCCACCCTGCCCCCCAGTCACTGCAGAAGTGATCATTGAAAAGGGTGGCTTCTTCTCGGAATGCAAGAGTTGGCTGGCAGGGTGCACTGTGAAAACTGCACCAAGTCCCTGCTCAGCGTGTGGACCGAGTCAACTAGGAAGCACTAGGAAGTAGCCTGGAAACCTGAGCATCGTGTGTACAAAGATTCCACTTGGAAATTCCGCAAAAGCTTTGAATATCCTGCACTTGACTGCCGTATGGGAAGACCCACAGGCAAGTGCTTTCAGTCACTGAATACTGCTGAGAAGGGAGGAGGAAAACTGGAAACTCTTGATGTTGGAGAACATCAGAAGGAATCCAGCAAAGGCAAGCAAACCGGTAGTCTGAGGAATGGGAAGATTTCTGGCACTTTTCCATTCTTCACTTGCCACAGTGCTTCAAAACTGGAAAAGTTGGCAGGCAGGAATCTCTAGATTTTGAGGAGGTTTTACTTCTCCAGTTTTGAAACACTATGGCAAATGAAGACGGGAAAATACTGTACATCTTCTCATTCCTCAGATGGATGCTGCTCAGAAGCTATTACGCAAGCAAAAGTTCAATGACATATGGGACATTTTAAAAGTTAAAAACTCATCAGCTACAAGTTATTTAAGGAGAAGAGGAACTAGAGGACTCTTTCCTATTTTTGAGCTGTTTATTAACTGAGAAGGTGGTGACTCATTGGCTATACTGTTTTCCACCAAAAAAAAAAAAACCCTACGTGTACAGTAGAAACTTTCGCAGTATACAATATTACACTTCCTTAGCACCAGGACATATTGGAATAACTTAGTCATGGTCTAACTTTCACAGAAGTATGCATTATTTAAATTACATTACTGTGATAGTAGTACTGTATTATACTGGCTGGGTTCAGACATAATAAAAAACCGGAGGTCCCTTCACCTCCAGTTTCACTAACCGATCATCCAAACAAGAGGAACTACATTTAAAGGGGGAAATGGACCCGTAGTTTCCCTCCACAAACCCCATTTGTCACCTTCAGTTATCTCTACGTTGTCTTGTTCCAACTTCTGATTTGCCTGTGCCAGCATTACATACTAATGCTGGCACTGTTGTTAGCCTTCTCCAAGCCGGAGTTGAAGGAGGAAGCTCCTTCCTTGCTCCAACTGCTATTGGCTGTGAGGGCCTTCTCTCAAGAAAGAAGGAAGCCTGCACTTCCCCACCGCTCTGCAGTCTTGCTAACTGCTGAGAGGCCCCTCTCCCCAATGTCTGGATGAGGGAGGGAGGCATGGAACCATAGTTCCATTGGACCCACAGTTCCATGTTATGTCTGAACCAGGCCACTGTCTTTTTGTTTAATCCACACCAGTCCTGTTATGTATCTCTTGTTGTTGTTTTTTAAAAAAACACCTCTAGATTTTGAGTAGGTATTACTTCTCCAGTTTTGACGCACTATGACAAGTGAAGAAGGGGAAATGCTAGAAATCTTCTCATTCCTCAGATGAATCCTGCAAAGTTAAAAACTCAGGACATATTAAAAGTTAAAAACATCATTGGTTACAAGTAAGTTAAGGAAAGGAGGAAGTAGAGGACTTTTTCCTATTTTTGAGCTGTTTTTAACTGAGAAGGTGGTGACATTGATTATACAGTACTGTATTCCACAAAAACCTATTTACATATATAGTATTAATGTATGCAATATACAATATTACACATACTAAGCAGCAGAATGTCTTGGAATAACTTGGTCAAGATCTCGTTAACTTTCACAGAAGTTTGCATTATTTAAATTACATTATTGTGATAGTACAAATAAAACAAATATTTATATACTGCTTTTCAACAAAAGTTCCCAAAGCGGTCTATTTATCTATAAATAAATAAAAGGGCTCCCTGTCCCCAAAGGGCTCACAATCTTAAAAAGAAACCTAAGATAGACATGTGCAACAGCCATTGGAGGGATGCTCAGTGCTGGGATTTAAGAATCATTGTGGTTAGTATTTTCTTTTGTTTGTTTGTTTGTTTGTTTGTTTGTTTGTTTGTTTGTTTGTTTGTTATACTGCCTGACTCCAAAGGCTCTAGGCAGTTCACAAAAATAACCGCCTAGCCTTGTATCATCTTATGGAGTTATTAACTGAAATACATTTGGACATATATTCATTCTTTGACCTAAGTTTAGATATGAAAATGCCTGGCAGTATTTCATTTTTGACTTTTCAACCAAATATTTCAAAATGAACTACTATTCATTTCTATTTCACTGTATATGGTAGTGCTTTATTACATTGTCTTTTTATTTAATCCATGCCAGTCCTGTTTTATAGCTCGTTCGCTCTTTTTTTTAATATTCTGCTTTCAGGGATCTCCTTCCTTACTGCTAGTTGAGGAACCCTGGACTGCCACATCTCTGCTGCAGGGAATTTGCAAATTATAATGTAGACAATACTAGGGCAATGCTTCCTCTCAGCCCTGTCCTCTCTTTAAAGTGGCAGGACGTAGCTCTGGAACACATGTCACATGTCAGAATAGATCAAAGGGCCTTTGAGAATGTGCAGAGTGCATTCCTCTCACCAACGAGTAGCCACAAAGAATCTCCACAGTTCTCTCCACTGTAAGAGAGAAGAGGGAACAGTTTCTAGAACAGAAGCTGCAGTTTCTGGGCAGACTGGAGCCCCAGTAGCAACATCTCTAGAAATTAGGCACTCTGCATGAGACAGGCAGGCACTCTGTTCAAATGGCACACCAGTCAGGTCTTCTGGGGCCTTCCTATCATACCAGTCTGACCAAAAAAAGTGTGTGTGTGTGTCCTAAAACACCCATAGCACATTGCACACTATTGTCAAGGGAAGTTGGTCTTACCGGTTGTCTCATTGATGAAGCACACAGACAAGCTTAAAAACCACAATGAATGAGTGGGTTTCTGTTGGAGATGAACTTCCAGTGAATTGACCTTTTGCACCAACAGTCCAAATGACCACTAGGGGCACTGGGTGTAGAGACAGTGAGTCAGGGTCTCCCTATCTGTCTCTACTCTATGACCCCTGGACTGACTCTGCAGCACTTCCTGTGCTGAGTCACACAATCCTTCCTTTCCTCCTAGAGAGCAGATGGAAACATCTCTCTCTCTCTCCTTACCTATCCACTATGTAGTCCTTTAGATGGGACAGGATCTCCATGTGTTTTCTCTAAACAGCTGCAATATCCAAACCATCCTCTGCTACCTACTCTGTAACTGGAGTGTGTGCTCATTCCTTAGTGCTCTGCTGTTTTACCTATTGTGGGTAAGAATCAACAACCTCTAACAGTTTCAAACGGTATACTGTCCCCTCTTCCTGCAAGCCATGTCTTCATTTCCCCATCCCAGTTTATTTTTGTTTATTTTCATTCTATTAGAAACATTGAATATACCGCCCACTCCGAAGACTCTGGGCGGTATACAAAAACATGCAAAGCAAGACAACGTTAAAATTACATTCTAAATTAAAAACTAAAGTAACTAACAAAAAAGAAAAAAACCAAATAGGTAAACTACAGGGCAAAAGCCTGGCGAATGAAGGAAGTTTCCCCTTCCTTCTCCTCCTATTTCCCTTCCCTAGAATGTACCATGCCACCTTAAGTGGCACAATGGGGAAATGCTTGACTAACAAGCAGAATATTGCCAGTTTGAATCCCCACTGGTACTATATCGGGCAGCAGCGATATAGGAAAATGCTGAAAGGCATCATCTCATACTGCACAGGAGGAGGCAATGGTAAACCCCTCCTGTATTCTACCAAAGACAACCACAGGGCTGTGTGGGTGCCAGGAGTCGAAATGGACTTGACGGCACACTTTACCTTTAGAATGTACCCATTGCTCCTGTATCTCTGCTGAGATTATTACCTCTTTTATTTATCACCTAGGAAATGTCCATAAGGAACTGTGTGACGCATTGCTCGATTCTGTTAAAACAGACCTAGGCAGCTGCCTTCTACAGAGTCAAGTCCATCTACCTCATTATTGTCTATGCTAACTACAAACTACTCTTTCCAGCCCTGCTTGGAGGTGATGATGAAGATATACTGCTTTTCAACAACAAAAAGTTATCAGAGTGGAAATACACTAAACTAAAATTGTTCCCTGTCCCAGAGGGCCTTAGAACTTAAAATATCCCCTGTTAACTGGGCAAAGAGGCACTACATATAAGAGAAACAGTGGTGTTTCTCTTATATGGGAGAGAGCAACTCCTATCCAAGCCCAGCACAGCATCCCTCTAGTGGGTGTTGCTGGTTTTACCTTATATTTCTTTTTAGATTGTGAGCCCTTTGGGACAAGGAGCAGTTTCTCTATGTAAACTTCTTTGAGAAGCAGTCTAGTAGTAGTAGTAGTAGTAGTAGTAGTAGTAGTAGAAGTAGTAGTAAAAAGATTAAAGATTAAGTGGTAGGATTAACGCTTACCACTGAGCTCTCACAGTGCCCACAGCTAGCCTGCTCATGAGATGAAGGCCATCTCAGATGGCAAATTGGTAAAGGTGAAGGATTTGCTCTCGGAGGCTTGACATGCTGCCTCAGATGCTAGGAGGGCTTGGGCTGGCCCTGGCAATTCTCCTCCACAAACCAAGCAGAAGGGACTGAGAGTCAGCGTAGTGATTAAAGGACTAGAACCAAGGAGACCCAGGTCCAAATCCCTGCTCACCATGTAGCTGATCCTGGGCCAATGAGTCTCTTTCAACCTCAGGATTGTTGTGAGGATAAAATGAATGGAGATGGAGAGACCATGTATGTTGTTTTGAACTCCTTGGAGGAAAGGCATGTAAGAATAATACTATGTATTACAGCGGTCCTCAAACTTGGGTCCCCAGATGTTCCTGGACTTTGGCCACTGTCGCTGGGGATGATGGGAGCAGTGTTCCTTCTAACCAGGATTCCCAGATGTTGTTGACTACAATTCCCAGAATCCCCAACTACAATGGCTTTTGCTTGGGGATTATGAGAGTTGTAGTCAACAACATCTGGGAATCCCTGTTAGAGGGAACACTGGATAGGAATTGTACTCATCTGAGGACCCAAGTCTGAGAACCCTTGTACAGTAATAAAATAATTTACATGAAATACTTTGAACACTCAGAAGTGCTATACAAATGTTAAGTATTAATTTTTAAATTAATGTCAAACCAAACCACATTGTAATGAACTGAAACCACTGGGCACCATTATCACAGACATACCCTAATTCTCTTACCGTTAGTCACAGTTAGGTTGATGTTGGCCAACAACCTCACACCCAAAGCCAGCATTGTGATGCTGTAGATCCCCGAATCTTCCACTCTCACATCCTGGAGTACCAGTGAAGCATCCTCAGAAGACAGCTTTGCTCGAAAACTGTACCTCTCTGTCTTCTCAATGCTGATCTCACAGGAGTCCCTCCAGTTTCTAGGAGCTGTCTCTGCCAGGCAGCTATCAGCCTTGAGCAACAGCACCAGACAGCTACCAGTGACAAAATGCCACCTTAGTTGGAAGTAGTCTGGCAGCAAAGTAGAAAAATTCAGTGAGGCAGAGAGCAAAGCTGTATTCCCAGCTGAGATATAAATTGGGGATTTGGGCACAGTCAACAAGAGGGCTGTACTGGAGCCTGGAAGAAAGAACAGGGGTAAGAATTATTATTATTATTATTATTATTATTATTATTACATTTATATCCCACTCTTCCTCCAAGGAGCCCAGAGTGGTGTACTACATACTTGAGTTTCTCCTCACAACAACCCTGTGAGGTAGGTTAGGCTGAGGGGGAAGTGACTGGCCCAGAGTCATCCAGCAAGTATCATGGCTGAATGGGGATTTGAACTCGGGTCTCCCCAGTACTAGTCCAGCACTCTAGCCACTATACCACTGGCTCCTTGAGTCAGGTCAACAGGGAGCATCGTTAATAAAAACAGCCCTGCTGGATCAGACCCAAGGCCTATCTAGTCCAGCATCCCGCTTCACACGGTGGCCTACCAAATTATTATTTATTATTATTATTTCTGTTTACACAGTCAGACAGGTGTTATTGAATGGTTTGTTTTATCCAGACATTGAGTCCTTCCCAAGGACCTGGGATGGCTGAATTTTATTATCAGTATTGTTGTTATTATTATAGATCTCGTCACAAAATATAGGCTGTTCCCAGTAAAGTTGCTTTTTGTAATAGGCTGATGGTGATTTCTGTGGCCCCTATGGTGTTGAGGTGCTCTTCAAGGTGTTTTGGAATTGCACCCAGGGCGCCAATTACTACTGGGATTATTTTGGTCTTCTTCTGCCACAGCCTTTCAATTTCAATTTGTAGATCTTTGTATTTTGTGATTTTTTCTATTTCTTTTTCTTCTATTCCACTACTACCTGGTTGTTGTTGTTGTTGTTGTTTTATTAGACATATTTGTATACCGCCAAATACTTGCGTCTCTGGACAGATGCCTCTGGGGAGCCCACAGGCAAGGGTTGAGGGCATGCTACCTCTCTTGCTGTTACACCTCTGAAACCTGTATTGAGAGGCACTGTGCCTCTGAGGCTGGAGCTGGCCCACAGCCACCAGACTAGTAGCCATTGATAGACCTGTGCTCCATGGATTTGTCTAAGCCCCTTTTAAAGCCATCCAAACTAGTTGCTGGCAAATATGGTAGACCAATGGGACTGAACCAGAAGGAGAAGGACCAAAAGTGGTAAAGAATGAAAGGCACGCTGTATCTGTGGACTTAAAAGAAGTCCAAGGCAAGCACTATAGGTAGCCCTATCGACATACATGAAGTGTGAGCAAAACGTGCACAGGTGTCTGCATTTGAGGAGCACACAGTCTAAATATTGCCATTGGGAAAGACAATAGAGGGGAAGAATGGGATGGGTAACTGAAGAGATCACTGAAGAGATGTGGCATGGCCAGCAGGATAATAAACATGTGCAAACCCTTTGTTCCGCTTGAGCAGGAATGAAGACAAGGGTTAGGATTGAAGGCTTTATGGATGGCAGGGAGGGTCAGGTGCTCCCCACTAGACAAATAGTTTGCCCACCTATCCACTCACCATTGCTGGGCTTCTGCAGTTACCTCAAGGAAATACTCTTTTCACATTCAAAGAAGAATGCTTTTCTTTATGAATACGTGTGTGTGTGTGTGTGTGTGTGTGTGTGTGTGTGTGTGTGTGTGTGTGTAGAAATATATTGCTATTTCTCTTTCCGAAATGGAACGTGCAGGACAAAGCAGATTCAGTAAAGACAGAAGGAAGGGTTTCTTAACTGTAAAGGCTGTTCAGCAGTGGCTCAGTCGGCCTCGTACAGTTGTAAGCGCTCTTCCGTTTAATGTTTTCAAGCAGAGGCTGGACAGACGCCTGTCAGGGAGGCCACAGCAGTTTCCTACTACGGGAGGGTGGACTGGAAGACTGCCAAGGTTTCTTCCAACTATAAAATTCTGTGACTTGTTATTTTAAAGAGTGATGATTTCCATTCCCATGCACTCTTATGTCCAGTCTCCTCGTGGTGGAGCTATAATTGGGCAGACGTGTTGAAAGAACACAAGCCACCTAGCTCCTGGGAGCCACCTGGCTTGCCCCTCCCACAACCTCATGTTTTCTGCTGGGAAATGAGCTCCAGAGGGCCATGTGGGCCCTTCCAGGTGCTGGCTACACCGGCAACGAAACACCAGCTACATGTGCTCTTCGTTCTCTCCATCACTCCAAGTGAGGGGGGAAACGAAGAAAACACATGGCCAACAAAATTGGCTGGGGAATTTGCTCCAGTGGGTCCTTGTGGGTACTGGCCACACCCCCTGCATGTGATGTCACATGCAGGGGGAGTGACGGGTGCACTCAAGGGGCCACCAGGGAGAGGGGTGAACATGAGCCCAGCCTCCCCTAGCTATGCGCCTGATTTCTTCCTGACTCTTTTAGATGTTAGAACATGTCTTGTCAATAGACTATCATAATATAAGAGCTGATATAGTGCAGTGGCTACGGGTCTGAGCTGCAAGTCTGGATTTCCCTGGTTCAGATCTTGCCTCTGCCATGAATTCAGTAGGAGGCCTCAGGTGAGCCCCACCCTTTCAGCTGTGATAGGGAGACAATAATACCCAATAATAATCACTACTCTGGGCTCCTGGGAGGAAGAGCAGGATATAAATGAAAAAATCAACCGCAACAAAACAACAAACAACTTATGTACCTTACAGGATTGCTACAAGGATTGCATCAAGATCAAACATATGAGGCACTATGCAAACACATAGTGCAGAGGTACCCAGACAGATTGGAGGGGCTCTATACCAAGCTATTGCTTTCTGATACAAATCAAACCAAAACACGCACAGTAGCTAAAGGCAGCAGCAGTGAAAATATGACAACAATTGGTACAATCATGATCCAGTTGGTTGTATTATTTTTATGTATTTATTGTTTGCTTTAATCTCTGTATTTGATCTTTGATCAAAATAAACATCAACTTGCTCTGCCAAACACATAGTATTTTAAAGCAATAACATACCGGCAGTGTGTTTCTTGGCTATCCTGGGATATTATGAAGTAAGTGCTCACTCAAAGAAAGGATTGATTTCCAGCTGGGTTTTAAAGCTTTATTTAATTTCCAAGCATGTGGATGACTTACATTCCCAGAGGCTCGGCTGGCGGGGGTTTGTAGTTAAAAATTGAGATTACAGGCCCAGTAGGTGCATATAGAAGGTTGTGGATGCGCTAACTGTTATTTCCTTAGGTGGGTAAACTGTGCTTTCACTAACTATGAAAGCTGTTCATAGAAAACTCCCTTCCCCTTTCTGTCTAGAAGGATGAGAATCTAAACTAAAGAAGGAGCAGAGCTGCTTGCTCTGGATTGGTTGAGAGATTACATAGACAGGTGCTCCTGGGTAATCCAATAGCATAAAGACTAAAATCTCTAAATAGACTTGAGGTAAGGATAACGCAAGGCAGGAGGCCCTCCTTATTTGTAGATATTCCATTCTCAGCAATTAGCATGAATATGGAAACTGTGAATAAAGAAACCTTATCGCTATGGGAATCCAGGGATTAGGTTCCTTAAGGTTTTGGGTTTTTTTAAAGACCCCCACCAAAAAGTGGTGGCGGAAAACAAAAATAAGAAGAATAAAGCATAGTATCTCGCTCCCCAGCAGGTGCATTGGATACTTCCGGTTGTATCCGGTAAACAGGGGTAACGGGGCGGCAGGGAGGTACACTGCCACCCTGATTAACTTAAGAAAAAAGGAGCACTGGCAGGGGAAGAGTGGAGGGAGGAGTAAATTCACCCTCCCCCGCTCTTAAAGCAGCACAAACACCCCGGCCATCGAACCAGCAGAACCAGCCACCTTTCGAACCGGTTCGGAGGCCCATAAAGGGCCTCCGAACTGGTTCCGTGCACATCCCTACTGAATGTATATAAAACACCCTCTTTATAGAAACAGCTCCTGTCTATAGCCCTTTACTTACCCACCAGCAGACAGAACAGCCACGGCCCTGCCATTGCAGCAAAGACAGCTCTCTCTTTTGCCTTCAGAGGCCCTCTGTCTACTGCATGGCATCGCCCACAAAACTCTGACACTCACGTGCTCTGCTGAGGGTAAGATAGCTGGAGCCAGAGCTCCCAGCAGGGTCACTTGGGTCTAGCGGAACTTTGCAGAGGCTTCATAAGAGGGAATTGTCTCTCCTTTCATAGAAACAGAAGTAGTAATGACGAACGTCCTGGAGTTCACAGAGCATAGGGCAGTTCACATGATCAAAATCAGGGTAAAAGTAAAGTGTGCCATCAAGTCAGTGTCGACTCCTGGCGCCCACAGAGCCCTGTGGTTGTCTTTGGTAGAATACAGGAGGGGTTTATTATTGCCATCTCCCACACAGTATGAGTTGATGCCTTTCCAGCATCTTCCTATATCGCTGCTGCCTGATATAGGTGTTTAGTGGGGATTAGAACCAGCGACCTCTTGCTGCCTAGGCTAATTACTTCCAAGGTAGGAGAAGCCTAATTTGGGAGCTGTGCACGCTCCCGTTTGCTTATCATCTGTCAGTTAAAACCAAGGTTGGACGTGCCATTTTATATAGCCATTTAATTTAATTTATTATTTATATCTATGCAGTTTTATTCATTCCCTTATTGTATTCATTTGATTGATTGATTTATATCTATGTTATTTATTTTTATCTATATCTATGTAAACCGCTTTGGGAACTTTTGTTGAAAAGCGGTATATACATATTTGTCGTATTCGTCTCTGTGCTTGTGTGCTAAGCAGCTGCTGGACAAGAGGACCTTTTCACCCACTCCATTCAGCAGCTGGGTTGAAGGGAGTCCTCTGACCCAACTGCCGTTTAGCACAAAAGCACGGATGACGCCCCTTGTTAGAGATGGAGTTCCAGGGCATCGACCTTTTGCAACAACTATCCTAATGGCCACTAGGGGCACTGGGAGCAGAGGTGGTTGTGAGGATCTCCTTACCTGCTTGCCTCTACTCTATGACCCCTAGCTTGACTCCTCATAAACTTCCTGTAGTGAATCAATGTCCTCTTCCTTTCCTCCTAGAGAGAAGATGGAAACATCTCTCTCCCTCCCTCCCTATTCATTATGCAGCTGATAAATAGGATAGGTCTTTCCTATCCCAAATGTATTTCACTAATAAACCTATTTAGTTTAGACTCTGCAGTGATCTCCATGCGTGTTACTGAAATAGCTTCAACAACTAAACTCCATGCTCTGTAACTGGACTGGTAGCTTCCTTGGCACTCTGCTAAATAATCACAAACCCCAACACCTCTAAACTTTGTTTTAATTAACAGACAATCAGCAAAAAGGCTTCTTCTACCCTATATAAGAACATAAGAACAGCCCTGCTGGATGAGGCGCAAGGCCCATCTAGGCCAGCAGCCTGTTTCGCACAGTGGCCCACCAGATGCCTCTGGGAAGCCCACAGGCAGGAGTTGAGGGCATGCCCTCCCTCCTGCTGTTACTCCCCTGCAACTGGTACTCAGAGGCATCCTGCCTTTGAGGCTGGAGGTGGCCTATAGCCCTCCGACTAGTAGCCGTTGATAGACCTCTCCTCCATGAAGTTATCCAAACCCCTCTTAAAGCCATCCAGGTTGTTGACTGTGACCACATCTCGTGGCAGAGAATTCCACATGTTGATTATGCATTGTGTGAAAAAGTACCTCTGTTTGCTGGTCCTAAATTTCCTGGCAATCAGTTTTATGGGATGACCCCTGGTTCTAGTGTTATGTGATCCCTAATTAGGATCATGTGGATTGTCCTAGTGTCTTGCCTGCTCCCACTTAAAAGCCACACATCTGTGATTACAGAAAGCCAGGGCTTTCAAGTTCAGAATATGTCACGTATGAGGAGGTTGTTAGTGGTCAAACATTTTTCACTTCCTTATTTTTGCTCCACATGTTCTCAGGCCAGGCATACAAACCAGATCATTGTGAGCCACTGTTCAAAATAAACTCAAAGCAGGTGTGTAGCTATGGGAAAGGGCCAGGGGGCCTGTGTTGGCCCCTCTCCCCAGTGGTGAGAGCAGGGAGGGGTGGATCTGGGGGCCCTCCGGAGCTGGGACCCCCAGATTCTAGGGATGTGCACAGAAATCTTCAGCGTCTGCGGGGGTAGCGCCTTAAGGACGAGGGAGGGTGTACTCACCCCTCCCGCCACATTTCTCCCACCGGCGCGCTGGTTTTTTTAAGCCCCTCGGGGCGGCAGCATTCCTCCCTGCCGCCCCGTTTGCCCCGTCGGCCGGAAGTGGCGAGTGCGCGTGCGGCCATCGTGCGCGTGCACACACAGCAGAAGGGCACGCACGCACACAACAGGCGCATGCGCACTCACCACTTCCGGCCACTTCCGGTCGACGGGGCAAACGGGGCGGCAGGGAGGAACACTGCCGCTTCGAGGGGCTTAAAAAAACCAGCGCGCTGGCGGGGAAAATGCAGCGGGAGGGGTGAGTACACGCTCCCCCACCCTTAAAGCGCTACCCCCGCCAGCGCCGAAACGTCAAAACAGCCCCCAGTGCCAAAACGTTTCGGAGGCCTTCATAATGGCCTCCGAAATGTTTCGGGCACATGCCTACCAGATTCTTTGAACCCATTCACTCAATTACAGTTACCCCCATGACTCAGAGTGAATGTGGTTTGTTTGTTTATGTTTATATACTGCTCTTCATCCTGAAAGCCCAGGGCAGTTAACAAGATAAAAACAATAAACTTTCAATTAAAACAACATAAAAATAGAACAAATGCAATACTGAAGGGAGAGTCAGAGGCAGGAAATAATAAATGACTGTATGAGAGGGGCAGAAGAGTCAAGAATATCAGGAGTTTCACCACAGCTCCATTCCTTCTCCTGACTGAGGTGATTAGATGCCAAAGGAGGTCAGCTGTAAGTCTAAGAAGATGGTGGTACTGCCTACAACAAGACCCACTGACTGTGGCAGGAAGTGATGTCAGCTGGACAGAGTGACTATCCTTTTTCTAGTCCTAAGCAAAAGTAGGATTGTTGGCAATTGTATTTTGTCATTTCACAGTGTCGAAGAAATTTTAAAAGCTGCTTCAGGTTTTCTGTAGAGCTTTTAAAGATGCAGGAGCCCTGTCCTCTATTGTGTTGGGTTCCAAAAAGAGAATAGTAGTGATGCCACTGATGTGACCCAGCTTAGTTTGGTCCACACTTGTATGTTTGGACCCACAAGTGTCACACAGACTGAACTAAGGTGGATCACACCAATGGTGTCATCACTGCAAATCAAAGGATGGCACAGTTCCTTTATGTTTGATACTGGAAGTCCTCAGACTTCCAACACAATGGACTGCTGAAAACTATGTCTTGAGTAGAAATGTCTCAACTCGGAACCTGTTTTCCCATAGGAAACAACATTTTAAATGGGGGGGTTGGATCCTAAACCAAGGCTAAATACCATTTTTTGAGCTGGAATTCTCTGCCACAAGATGTGGTGACAGTCAACAACCTGGATGGCTTCAAGAAGGGCTTAGATAAATTCATGGAGGACAAGTCCATCAATGGCTACTAGTCTGAGGGCTATAGGCCACCTCCAGTCTAAGAAGCAAAGTTCCTCTAAATACCAGGAAGCAACAGGGGTAGAGAGGGCATGCCCTTAGCTCTTGCCTGTGGGCTTCCCAGAGGCATCTGGTGGGCCACTGTGTGAAATACAGGTGAAACTCGGAAAATTAAAATATCGTGCAAAAGTCCATTAATTTCAGTAATGCAAATTAAAAGGTGAAACTGATATATGAGACAGACGCATTACAAGCAAAGCGAGATAAGTCAAGCCTTAATTTGTTATAATTGTGATGATCATGGCGTACAGCTCATGAAAACCCCAAATCCACAATCCCAGAAAATTAGAATATTACATGGAACCAAGAACACAAGGATTGAAGAATAGAACAATATCGGACCTCTGAAAAGTATAAGCATGCATATGTATTCAGTACTTGGTTTGGGCCCCTTTTGCAGCAATTACTGCCTCAATGCGGCGTGGCATGGATGCTATCAGCCTGTGGCACTGATGAGGTGTTATGGAAGACCAGGATGCTTCATTAGCGGCCTTCAGCTCTTCTGCATTGTTTGGTCTCATGTCTCTCATCCTTCTCTTGGCAATGCCCCATAGATTCTCTATGGGGTCAGGTCAGGCGAGTTTGCTGGCCAATCAAGCATAGTACACTGTATACTTTTCAGAGGTCCGATATTGTTCTATTCTTCAATCCTTGTCTTCTTGGTTCCATGTAATATTCTACTTTTCTGGGATTGTGGATTTGGCGTTTTCATGAGCTGTACGCCATGATCATCACAATTATAACAAATTAAGGCTTGACTTATCTCGCTTTGCATGTAATGCGTCTGTCTCATATATCAGTTTCACCTTCTAATTTGCATTACTGAAATTAATGGACTTTTGCACGATATTCTAATTTTCCGAGTTTCACCTGTAGAATGCTGGACTGGTTAGGCCTTGGGCCTGATCCAGCAGGACTGTTCTTCTGTTCTTATGCCATTTTTCTTCTCACATGGGCAGCTTTTTTATGCTTGGGTGAAAAGCTGTAAGCGGGGCAGGCCCACGACATGACAGCGCCAGAGATGAGGCACCAAATGATGCCTTGGCCCATGACCCTGGTTGGGGCTAGCTCCCTTTCAGAACCAATCTTTGCAAGCTTTGGAAGTCGCATGGGGGCGGGAGGGGAGGAGAAGGGCAGTTTGCCAGCAGCTTCCTTTTCTCTCCTCGTGCTTCTTGCAAGCTTTGTAAGGAGTGTGCTCTCCAGGCAAGGCATGCAAGGGCCAGGTGGGTGCCAAACAGCTGCTCTAATAGCAGCAGCAGGAAGCACGTGGCTGCCCTACTGGCCACCCCAATCCTCTGCTGCCTCTCTTGCCTCATGGAAGGGTCGCCCCTGCCTGGAAGAAGCCTCCTCCTTCTATGCAAAGACATAAAATACAGGAGCGTTGCTCTCCTTTGCTTCTGGCATCAGCGATGAGGGGGAAGTTAGAAAAACAACTGAAGTGATCCCAGGCTAGGCAGTTTGTGGCTAAAAATGAGTCCTGATTTTGACATGGATGACGACTACAGGCCAAACAAAACAGGACGCTGTAGATGCTGACCCCGGCTAAGTGAGCAAAGAGACACCTTTGAATGGTGGTGATGGCGATTCTCTTATATTTATTTATATTTATTTATTTATTTATTTATTTATTTATTTATTTATTTATTTATTTTTACATTTCTATACCGCCTTTCGTTAAAAGAAAACCCCAAGGCGGTTTACAAAAATTAAAACATACAATAAAAGCAGTAAAAACATCAAGCAATAAAACATCAAGTTAAAACATATAAACAAGCATAAAAACATGACAACAGATAACAGATAAAAACAGAGAAGCCGCAGTAAAAACGATCATGTAAAAGCCTGGGTAAAAAGCCAAGTCTTTAAAAGCTTTCTAAAAGCCATGATGGAGTCTGAGGAACGAATGGCCACCGGGAGAGCATTCCAGAGTCTAGGGGCAGCAACCGAGAAAGCCCTGTCCCGAGTGCACGAAAGCCGAGCCTCCCTCATTGTCGGCACCCGGAGCAGGGCCCCCTCAGATGTCCTTGTCAAGCGGGCAGCAACTCTTGGGAGCAGGCGGTCCCTCAAATACCCTGGGCCCAAACCGTTAAGGGCTTTAAAGGTCAAAACCAGCACCTTGAATTGGACCCGGAAACGAACCGGCAGCCAGTGCAGCTCTTTCAAAATGGGGGTGATATGTTCCCAACGGGCAGCTCCAGATAACACCCTCGCTGCCGCGTTTTGCACTAGCTGCAGTTTCCGGATATTCTTCAAGGGCAGCCCCACGTAGAGCGCGTTACAGTAATCCAACCGCGACGTGACTAAGGCGTGGGTAACCGTGGCCAGATCTGCCTTCTCGAGAAAGGGACGCAGCTGGCGCACCAGCCGAAGCCGTGCAAAGGCACCCCTGGCCACCGCCTCCACCTGAGCTTCCAAAAGCAGAGCCGGGTCCAGTAGTACCCCCAAGCTGCGTACTTGCTCCTTCAAGGGGAGTGCAACCCCATCCAGAACCGGTAAAATCTCCTCATCCCGATTGGCTCTCCTACTGACCAACAGTACCTCCGTCTTATCCGGATTCAATTTCAGTTTATTAGCCCACATCCAACCCATCACGGCCTCCAGCCCCCGATTCAGGACATCCACCACCTCCCTAGGATCAGATGACAAGGAGAGATAGAGCTGAGTGTCATCCGCATATTGCTGACAACTCAGTCCAAATCCCCGGATGACCTCTCCCAGCGGCTTCATGTAGATGTTAAACAGCATGGGGGACAAGACCGATCCCTGCAGGACCCCACAGGCCAATGGCCACGGGGCCGAGCAGTAGTCCCCCAGCACCACCTTCTGGACCCTCCCCCCAAGAAAGGACCGGAACCACTGCAACGCAGTGCCTCCGATCCCCATACTCGAGAGGCGGCCCAGAAGGATACCATGGTCGATGGTATCGAAGGCCGCCGAGAGGTCCAGCAGAACCAACAGGGACGCACTCCCCCTGTCTAGTTCCCGGCGTAGGTCATCCACTAGAGCGACCAAGGCAGTCTCAGTCCCATACCCGGGGCGGAAGCCAGATTGAGAAGGGTCCAGATAATCCGTATCATCCAAGACCCTCTGCAGCTGGGACGCCACCACACGCTCCATCACCTTGCCCAAGAAGGGAAGGTTAGACACAGGTCTATAATTGTCCAGGTTGGAGGGATCAAGGGAGGGCTTTTTTAATAGAGGTCTTACCACCGCCTCCTTAAGGCACGATGGCATCCTGCCCTCCCTTAACGAAGCATTAACTATCACCTCCAGCCATCTGCCTGTCCCCTCCCTGGCAGCTTTTATTAGCCATGAAGGGCAAGGGTCAAGAGCGCACGAAGTCGCCCGCACACTGCCCAGGATCTTGTCCACATCCTCAGGCCGCACCAACTGAAAAGAATCCAAAACAACGGGACCAGATGGTACCAAAGGCACGTCTGCCGGAACTGCCAAAACTCTGGAGTCCAGGTCAGCACGGATGCAAGCGACTTTATCTGCAAAGCGACAGGCAAACCGATCACAAAGAGCCGTAGATGACTCCTCCCCCATTGTCCGGGGGGATGTGTGGAGCAAGGTTTTCACCACACGAAACAGCTCTGTTTGCCTGCACTGAGCAGACACAATGGAGGCGGAGAAAAAACGTTTCTTCGCCACCCCCGCCGCCACGGCATAGTCCCTAAAATGGGTTCTAGCCCGTGTAATAATGATTCTCTTAATAATGGTGATTCTCTTAAATTTAGCAGGGGAGGAGCAACTGGCCCTATCCAGCCCCAGCACAGCATCCCTCCAGTGGCTGTTGCTGGTATCTGCCTTATGTTTCTTTTAGATTCTGAGCCCTTTGGGGAGAGGGGACCATTTTATTTACGTATTATTTATTGTTTCTTTGTAAACCGCTTTGTGTACTTTGGCTGAAGATCAGCATAGTAGTAGTAGTAGTAGTAGTAGTAGTAGTAGTAGTAGTAGTAGTAATGAATGTATCTCCCAACATCCTTGTTAATGGTAGTAGCAGCAGCAGCAGTAGTCATCGTATTTTGGCCAAAAACAGCCATGGGGGATGTGTGGGTCTGATTTGGATCAAGACCATGGTGATTTGTGTGTGTGTGTGGAGGGGTATCCTTTCTGCCTTCCCTATGGCCCTGATCCACACAGCCCCCCAAGCTGCTATTAGCTGTCCAAGTGAAAACAAAAATACAGGCCTCTCTTGTTTTGGGGAAGGAAGGACGGAAGGCCCCTGGCACCATCTTGCTTCTTTTGCTATGGAGTTCGGCCAAAGGCTGAGGGGGGAAGTCCCTCAGTGGTGCAAATGGAGAAGCAGGGCTGAGGGGGCAGGGAATAGGGTTTCACAAGCATTGCACAATCTGGGGGCAGCAGTAGTTACTTTGGAATAAGACAGACATGGAGCTCAGGCCTGCCTGGGAACCATGACCTCTGATTCTATTAGAGAGCTAACTTTTTGTTGTTCGGCTGCAAGAAAAATCCACTCGGCCTAGACTTAAAGCTCTCTGTCATGTATGTGACTTCACGGGTTCTGCCATTAAAGCTACTCCAAGGCTGAATTCTGTTGGTATTAGATGCTGTCTCTCTCCAGTCCAAACTGGAGTCATCTTTGACACGACTGGCATCCTATCCAACACGCCCTGGAGTGATGGTAATGGCAGTTATATCAGCCCCCACCATGGGCACCTGCCACTGCAGAGGTTCCATTGTGACATCAACATGGAACACTTGCCTTCATTCAAAGTGTTTTGAAAAAAACAGCGTTAGGGAACGGTCAGTACGGTGGTGGTGCGATGAGGGCCTACAGTTCCCCACGGCAGGAAAGGAAGAGCTTATGGGTGTCCAACTCTACCTTGGTCCTAATGTTAGCGGTTCTTTGGGGACAAGGGGTCACAGAGGTTGGAGCTATGTCTATGAGTGAGGAGGTAGTAGGTAAGATGAAGGCGTCGAGGGGCCTGTGATGTGCCCGGGTCATGCCCAGTCCAAGGACAGGAAGGGAGGTGCCGTTGGTGGCTTTTCCAGAGCAATGGGATACCCTCTTTTGGAGATTCGCCAAAGTTTGAGCCTGAGCATTTTCAGAAGAGCTGTATGGCCTCATGGCTTTCTTTGGTCTTTTGGCGATCAGCGCCACCCCACTGGAGAATCTTAGTGGACGTTGTAATGGGGATATATAAATGGCATTTTATATTTTCTTTTTAACTGATAGCTGTCCCAAAGCCTTTGAGATGGAACAGTCCATGCATCCAAATCAATAACTAAGTATACCCCTAATTTCTTTCCACTAGCACCGAGCATGTGCCCCACTCTCTACCGGTATATCCCCCAAGACTCCAGAGCCTTCATCCCCATGACTCTCGCCAAAAGTTACACCATCCTCTGCAGAGTGAACACTTCCTCATCTCTCTGTGACTGGATCCTGGTTGCCAGCAGAGGGCGCTCCTACTATTTCAACAGAGGCCTGAAGAAACGGCTCTTCCTTTACAACATGGGCCTTATCATCATACAAATGAGCAAGGACCTGGAAGGGGAGTACCATGTCCTCTCGGGTGTAAATAGAACCTGTACAGTTCGGGTCTTGATGACAGCTGTGGGTAAGAGTCCCTCAGGGCAGTGGGAGAAGAATTGGCATTATCACTGGAAAAAAGGTACTAGTATTAAGATGGCAACTAGAAGGCCAACGTGTGTGGCAGATAAAGCACTGGACTAGGACTGGGAAGACCCGAGTTCAAAACCTTGCTCACCCATGAGCCTCACTAGATGTCCTTGCATCAATCTTTCAGATTATTCTACCTCATAGGGTTGTTGTGGGGAAAATAAGGATAGAACATGTACTCCACGGGTTGTGTGGAACATGTTTTGGAGGAAAGGTGGGACGTCAATTACATAAATGACAATAAACAGCCCACTCAATATGATAGGATTTATTTGATAAATAAATAAATAAATAAATAAATAAATAAATAAATAAATAAAATATGGGCTGGAACAGCTCAATATGGAGGAACAGCTTGGGATGGGGGTGAGCCTTCAGGTACAGAATGTGGATTCACAGCACCCAGAAGTTTACCCAGGAGTAAGTAACTCCTGCCAAGTTCAATGGGACTCACTCCCAAGTATGTATGGTTAGTACAACCTTCAGATTCAGAACATTTCATTTCAGGGGGAGTGTTTAAGATTCCAATCTCACAGCCCAATTGGATTCATGTTTACTAAGAAGTAGGTCCTGTTGAGTTCAGTGGAGCTTACTCCCAAGTTGGGTGCATAGAATTACAACGATAGAGGGTCTTCGTTCCAGAAACAGGCAGCTTAGATAACATGGACATTTGAGCCCTATTGAGACAATATGTTGTACATGTGTGCAGGTATCTGCACATATGTACACTTTTTGGTATGAAGGTCTGTAAAAGTGAACTTGGGTATGTGGCGTTTCCTCTGCACAAGCCTCACAACCCCTGGGCATAAAGGCCTCAGAAGAATGGGGAGAGAGTTCTAAGCACCCTGCTCCTCCTCCATCTGCCAGGGAGAGGGGATGCCTTGCTCTTCTCCTGGAGTCCCTGCATGCAACCACCCTCCATCTCCACTGGCCTCCTCATCACTGGCTTCAAGCCCAATGTTCACAGGTTCAGCCGCCACCCCTCTTAACCCATCCCCTACCTTCCATTCCCACCCTTCTGTATTCTGCCTGTTAGCCCTTAAAGGGGCCACCTTACAGGACTCCATTCCTTCTCCCTGCATTACCCCGCAAGGTTTCCCAAGAGGGGAGTGGCCTGCTAGCTCCTGGCTCCAGCCAAGCAACAGCTTGTCAGGCCATTCTGGGTCAAGGGTGGCTGTCCTCCCGACTTCCTTCCCCCTCCCCTGCCTCCCAGCACGGTTGTCATCAGCTCCGTGCGCGGCTGGGCAAACCCCAGCTGTTGATCTGCTCGCCGCCTGGTCAGGTGAGTGCTCTGCTCTGCTGGGCATAGAGGGAGACTCCTAACTCATCACATGTAGAGTAGGAAGTATTCTACTGTATGTGTATTAAACATGATGAGTCCTTCCAGACAGCACTAAATCGTGCAGTTCAAAGTGCAGTCTTACTGACAGGACACATGCTCCCACAGGCTTCTATGCTCCTTGTAATCGGGATCTTTTCCTCTGGCCACACACTGATCAGAGACCTTGCAAAAATTTCACAAGGCCACCTACCAGCCCCTGCTTTCATTCTAAGAAGAACCCCGTTCTCTTTATAACATTACTTTTGTAGCAACTCTTGGTTCTTCTTAGAATGCAAGCACTGACCAGCAGGTGGCCCTGCGAAAATTGCGTACGGTCAATAGGAAGGAGTGCAGAAGTCTACAGGAGTGTAGCATCGGTAAGACTGCATTTCAAACTTGAGCAGCAGCTTTCAACATTGCCTGATTTATTGCTGCAATATGTGGATATTGCTGTTTGGAAGGACGCATGTACAGATCTGTACATGCATACACTGTACACAGACTGAAATGCATTGAACACAACATGTGAACAGGGCTTGTATGTACATACAGTTTGTACACACAGATCTGTAAGTATGTACACAGTTTGTACATACATTGTACATAACATGTGAATAAGTCTATGAATCTGTCTTCTGCTGTCAGATTACTGGTCCACTCAAGTCACTGTTGCTATACTCGCTGACAGCAGCTCTCCAGGGTTTTAGACAGAGGTCTCTTCCAGTACTATTTGGAAATACAATTTACCTTCTACATGCAAAGCACGTGCTCTGCCACTGAGCTATGGCCCTTCATCTAGATCAGGCCTGCTCAACTTATGCCCCCCAACTGTTTTTGAACTACAACTCCCATAAGCCCCAGCCACAGTGGCCAATAGCCAGGGATTATGGGAATTGTAGGCCAACATCTACAGGAGGGCCAAAGTTGAGCAGCCCTGAATCTACATCAGAGGTGATGAGGTACAGAGCTCACTGAGAGAGGTCTGTGAAAATGATGCATTAGGAATGCTCAGTCTTTTTCCAGGGAGCAGAAACTTCCGTGTTTGACTAGCTGGCTTCAATACATCCAAATTTGTTGGGAAGCAGGGAAGGGAAGGTTAAAAATTGGAATCAGTGGGCCTATTAAGGAGCCAATGATGGAGAAACAGGTTTACAGACCATTTCACATACATACATACATTTCACATACATACTTGCCACAGTGACATTTGAACTAGCCCAGTGGTTCATGCTGACTGGGGAATTGCAGTCATGGTCCCACACCTGCATGTGCCTTATTGTGGCCCACACATCCACAACAACCCTGTCCCTCCTAAGATACAGAGCCCTACTTTGCCTGTGCTCTGCTGCCACTTGAAGACCCTTCTTTTCTGGCAAGCTTTTCATCAGATGTCTATTGTATAATTCTCAGTTCTCACTAGATGTTGTTGTTTTCTTCGTTTTTACCACTGCTTTTCCCCCCGAATTATTTTTTATTTTATTGTTTATTGTTAAATTTATATACTGCCTTTCATTAAAAACAATCGCATGGCAGTTAGGGTTATGATTGATTGATTGATTGATAGAGTGATATTCACTATTGTTTTTACTGCACCATTCCTTGTTATTTTTTCCTACATTAACGTCATAGCTGGTATAGATTTTGACAATGTGATTTGCATGTGAAAACATCCCCCCCGTTTATGCTGCTTTTTCAATACCAGGTCCATTGTTGCTCCATCGGATCCTCTTGCTGGTCCCTGGCATCGTATTCCTCTGCGTCCTGGGGCTGCTGTGGGACTGGCTGACCAAGATGCGCAGTCAGCTGGCCATCTCTGGGGAGCAGCAGAGGGCCAACGAACACATCCAGCAAGTCATCATTCCCTTGCAGCATAGTCAAAACCTGTGATGGGTGCCAAGTCATCTTCCTCCTTCATTGCAGGAACATCTTGAGTGCGACTCTACAACCCATTTTGCACTGTCTGCGCGGCTTGTCGAACTCTCTTACTTACACATTTCCTGCTTGGCTTTCTAATTAGCCAGGATCTCCTGGAAACTTGGTTTTGTTTAATGAATTTTTGTTTTCCATTTCTTCAGTATGTATATTAAAGTAAACAGGTTTCATTTGTGTTGGATGGATGGTTGTTTACTTTTTAGGGCTGGAACATTTGTCCCAGCAAGCAACATTAACATAGCTTCAAGTTTTTAACTGAACAGGCAACTGAAATGGCATCTGATCACAAACAGCAATTCACAGGTTTACAGCAGGGTCTTGTGTTTTCAGGTTTTCGGGTGCTAACTAATTATAATTGTTCTAAGTTCTAAAAGTACTTATACATCAAGTGGGGGAAATGGCTGACACACCACACAGCGTTCCGTCCGCCTTCCAGCGTGCATGTGTCAGCAATTTCCGGTCATATCCAGAAGATGAGGGCAATGGGGAAGCAGGGAGGGACACTGCCGACCCAATGGGCTGTTAAAAAACCCAACGCCAGCAGGGGGAAAGCAGTGGGAGGGGAAAATACTGCCTGCTCTTAAAGGGAGATCCCAGCCACCTTTGAACCAGCGAAACCGCTGGTTCTTCAAACCAGTTCCGGGTAGATCCCTAATGGGTGCGGGTTCCATTCTCACCTATAGGCACGAATACAAAAATTGCAAATAACAAAACCTTAGCCCTATGGGAATCCAGGGGTTAGGTTCCTAAGCTAAAAAGGGGCCAAAAGAGCAGGAATAAAGCACAGTACCTTGCTCTCCAATAAGGCCCAGCAAATCCTCCAAATTTGTGTGATTTTTGCCAAAGATCTTGAGGGGAGGTAGAAAAATGAACCACAAAATGGCTTCATGCTGCAAAATGGCAGCCGGAAAGGAGCACAATTAAGCGGGGTGAGGAGTCATTTCTGGCCACCGAAGAACCATAGATAGGCAAGTTTTGTCTATTTTTTAAAACCACAAATAAAGAAACTGGGTCTCTTAGACCCAACTGTGGATACGCGAGACTACAGATAACAAGGGCCATCTCTATTCCTATTCTGAAAAGCAATGTGGATTGTGTGTACAGGAGGACTGGAATGCCAAACAATTAACATGAAAACAATCCCCACCCACCCCCAGAAAATGTAAGTGTACAGATTGCTTTTCCGAGGATTCAAGGAAGGTATGCCAGAAACACTGTTGCCCACAGTGAACATATGATCACATTTTCAAAAAGAGATTATAGTGCTTCCAAAGTCAGCAGAAGCAGAACCAGGAAAAAGATAACCTGTCCTGGCTGTTCTTGTGCTTTTAACAGCAGTTTGATGTGCCGAAATCAGCAGGTGAAGCTTTTCAACAGGATGGAGATAAATATCACCTGTCTGTAATCAAGCTGCTGCTAAAAGCACAGGAGCAATAACCAGTTTGAAAGCTGGCAATCCAACCTACAGAACCCCCAATAACCAAAGACTAGCGTGACAGGAAAAAGTTAACATGGGCAATGATGGCTTTATCATACCAACTTCAAATTCTGAAAGACCATAGTTTGTAAACAATGCAAAAGACTAAAATCTAGGTCACCCTTTAAAAAAAAATTCCACAGCCACATGGTTTCCAGCTCTTGATAAACAAGAGTTGTCTCTTTTTACAGTACTATAAAACCTGAGGGTCAAACTAAAGGCTACATTAAATACAGAGTTTATGCTTGCATGCTTCTTTACAAAGAAAAAATGGCAGGAGGCATGATCAGGATTGGGACCATGGTGCCATGGAGGGGATTTAACCCTTTGCCATTATGCTGTGGTTCCAATGAAAATTCTCTCCTCAGTTTAGAAGTGGCTTGTTCTAACGAGCCAGGGCTATGCCAAATGAGGTTCCCAACAGTCCCAATTGTGTGTCTCTCTCCTGCCTCACCCCACCCCAGCATGGACAAGAGCTGGACTGCCTGCAGGCTGGCCATTCATCAGGTAAAGCTGCACAGGCTGCTTCATGACTGACCAGCCTACACCGTTCTAAATGGTCAGGCTGCAGGCAGTACGGCTCTCATTAACACTCTGGGAGGTTGAGAGAGGGGGGGGGGGGGCCAACCAGGACTGCTGGGAACCAGAGGCAGCTGGGCTTCGTTTGGTGCCCCCTAACTCATTGGGACCAGCCGCTACTTCCCCAACTCCTATTTGCTTTAGGAGGAAAGCTACCGTCTTCACCAGTGCAGCTTTGGGCTGGGTGCAGAGGTCACGAGGAGGGCAGTGCGAGGGGTAAGGGGTTGACACCCCTCTCACGGCACCATGGCCCCTGATCCTGTGGCTGCAGTGACTATTTTAAAAGGGGGGGAAATATGCAAGGGCAAAAAACGCCACTCATTGGATGTACTGTGGTCTTCCGCCAGGGACTCAGAGCTCCAGGTCCCAGACGGAGAGGGGGTGGCTACCTTGGGTGCTGAGGAAGGGAAGCAGTTCCTCGTGGAAGGAGACCTGGAAGGTGTAGAGGTGGCTCATGCTGCTGCTGTTGTAGAACGAGATCTGCCCCCCCTCAAAGTCCAAGTAGACCCCGACCTTGTCCATCCTCCCGCAGACCGATAGGTGAGTCCGGGGCTCGCTCAGGGCTTGGTACTCACCTCCTCTGAGCTCAATGGCCCACACCCCTTCCCTGGGCCAGAAGTTCAGGCGTTTTTTGCGCTTCACTGATTTTTTAGCTGCCCCTATGACCCACCCGGTGCTGTCCCCGACTCGCACCTCCCAGTAGAACCGCCCTGTGGTGAAGCCCTTCCGCCCCACCACGCAGGGGCTAGAGATGAAGCGCTCCGGCTTCCGTCGCCAGAAACGTCGGCCTGGGCTGAACTTCACTCCGGTGGCTTCCTCTACAAGGACCAGGCTTGGGTGAGCAGAGTTGCAGTCCAAGGTGATACATGCAGGGACTGTGGGAGCGGGGGAAAGGAGAGAAATGTAAGAGTGAAAGAATGGTACGCCCTATCCATAGTCAATCTTTGGAACTCATTGCCACATGAAGATTTGAAGGTCAGCAGTACAACTAAGCCCTGCTAACTAGACAAAGAGGCACCCTTTAAATAGCAATAGCAATAGCATTTACATTTATATACCGCTCTATAGCCGAAGCTCTCTAAGCGGTTTACAATGATTTAGCATATTGCCCCCAACATTCTGGGTACTTTAAAGTGGTGGCTCTCTTATATTTAGCAGGAAAAGAGCAACTATCCCTGTTCAACCCAGCATAGAGTTTCTTCCAGAGGCTGTTGCTGGTGTGTGTGTGTGTGTGTGTGTGCGCGCGCGTGTGCGTGTGAGAGAGAGAGTGTGTGTGTGTAGATAGGCAAGCACTTTTGAGACAGGTTGTTTTTTAAACCATACCTTTAGTTATGCAAACCGCATTAAAAAACCTTTTTCCTTGAAAAGTGATATACTGTATATAACTAATAGTATCAATAACAAGATCAATAATTCTTCAAAAAGAATTAGACTCTGACTGAGTATCACACATAACATCTCAAATTCATCCACATTCTGACAATACTACTCTCTTCCCCATATACTGTCAGCCTATCCGTTAGTTTTCAGTCCCCCAAATCTCCCCATTTTTTCCAACTGGGTGTCCGATGGCATGATCTGCAGTGGAAGCATAATCTTCTGCCCTGCTTACCTTCGTCAACATTCTCTGTTACTTCCTCTAAATTATGGAAGGTCTGTGTTTGCATCAGCTTGCAGGACCAAGCCTGTCCAAAAGGCCATTAGGTCATCACACAAGGACATATGCACTGAGTTAGACCATTAATCCATCCAGCTCAGAAACTGTCTACACTAACTGGCAACAGGTCTCTAGGGTTTTGGAGAAGAGCCTTTCCCAGCCCTACCTGGAGATGCCATTGCCAGGTCTGAACCTGGGACTTTCTACAGCCCCCTCCCCACAGCACCAGGGCCTGGCTTCATTTTCGACCCAAGGCAGGGGTGATCTCTAGCTTCCCAGTCCCACCAGCAGTCCACAGTGAGCCCACATGGGGGAGGAAGCGAGTGGGACTTCAGCAGCAGCAGGCAGCACAGCACACCCAACAGACCTGTGTTCAGTTGGCCATACGAAAAATGTGTACACAGGCTTGTCCGTGTGATCTGGGAACATGATTCTTGCAGGATCCCTACTAACTGAGCCAAGAAGAGTCATCTCTGGCAATTTTCAAAAAACACCTGAAAACCCATCTTTCCACCCAAGCTTTCTCAGCTTCCTAAATTTTTTAGATTTTAATCTCTGGTTTATTTTTAAATTGTTAAAATTGTTTTAAGTTTTTGTAAATGTTTTTAACTTGTTTTATGCTATTGTTAACCGCCCAGAGATGAAAGTTTGGGGCAGTGTACAAATTAGATAAATAGATAGATAGGTAGATAGATAGATAGATAGATAGAATATTTGGCAGGGGGAGAGCAATTGGCCCTATCCATCCCCAGCACAGCATCCCTCCAGTGGCTGTTGTTG
Source organism: Hemicordylus capensis (assembly GCF_027244095.1). Taxonomy (NCBI): domain Eukaryota; kingdom Metazoa; phylum Chordata; class Lepidosauria; order Squamata; family Cordylidae; genus Hemicordylus; species Hemicordylus capensis. The sequence continues at coordinate 258,871,151 of NC_069658.1, read as the reverse complement.
ATGTTGAACTTCTATCTCGTTTTTAGATTGTGAGCCCTTTGGGGACAGAGACCCATCTTTTTAATTTATTCTTTATTTGTCTATGTCAACTGCTTTGGAAACTTTGTTGAAAAGCAGTATATAAGTAGCAATAGCAATAGCACTTACATTTATATACCGCTCTATAGCCGAAGCTCTCTAAGCGGTTTACAATGATTTAGCATATTGCCCCCAACATTCTGGGTACTCATTTTACTGACCTCAGAAGGATGGAAGGCTGAGTCAACCTTGAGCCCCTTGGTCAGGATCGAACTTGTAACCTTCTGGTTACAGGGCAGCAGTTTTACCACTGTGCCACCAGGGGCTCTGTAGTAGTAGTATAGGGTCTGTTCATGCAACCACCTATACACATGTTGGTTGAGGCTGGGGCCTGCTACCACAATCCTGCTCTGCTCATTTTGGATTTTCAAACACTGGCACCTTTGCTCAGGAAGCCCCACCCTCAGGACACTCCAAGAATCTCCTCACCTGGATGTACAGCACCCAAGAGCTCCTTCCATGCATAGAACTGCAGGGGTCCCTTGAACTCTCCCAGGTTCAAGTCCACAGGCACCACTCCATCTTCATCCTCTTCCTCTGCTTGGGATGCCTTCTCTTGCTCTGCTTCCTCTCCCTCCTCCTCCTCCTCTTCTTCTTCTTCCTCCTCCTCCTCTTCCTCCTCCTCTTCATCTTCCTCCCCTCTCATCAACCCCTCATCTGCCTCATTCTCACACTCATCTGTGTCGTCACTGCTGGCTCCAAACCCTTCTTCTACCATCTCTACTTCAATGTCTTCTTCTTCATAATCCTGGATGCCTTGGTCCTTGTGGACCCTGAGTGGGGAGAATTCCCAAAGTGTCAGCCATTTGAGCTATATTCTACAACCTGGCTTAGTAGTATTTGCGGCCTTCTATTTATAGCGTGATGGAGGGGTGGGCAAATAAATAAATAAATAAATCGTGATCTCCTGGTGGATCCCTAGTGCTTTTTACTAGATTGACAAAGATTTTTGACTCTCAAGACTTTACCATAGCAAATAATTGCACAGGGAGGAAACTCTGCTATGGCTGTCCCAGTGTTAATTGCTTGGCTCTTAGCCTCAGCATTCCTCCACCTATCAAATATTAGTATTCATGGGCTATCTTTGGTCTGGTCTTTCTGAAGCTCTGCTGGCCAGCCGTGAAGTTTTGTGTTTCAGCCAAATTACATGTTATGTCAGGAGTTCTGAAACTCGGGTCCAGTGTTCCCTCAACCCTGCTAACTTGGCAAAGAGGCACCTTTTACCGTGGTGATTCTCTTTATTTAGCAGGGGGAGAGTAACTGGCCCTATCCACCCCCAGCACAGTACCTCCAGTGACTGTTGCTGGTGTCTGTCTTGTGTTTCGTTTTAGAATGTGAGCCCTTTGGGGACAGGGATCCATCTTATTTATTTGTTATTTCTCTGTGTAAACCACCCTGAGTCATTTTTGGAAGGGCGGTGTATAAATTGAAAACATACATACATACATACATACATACAACTCCCATAATTGCCAGTCAAAGTCCATTGTTTCTGGGGATTATGCGAGCTGGTCCAACAGCATCTGGGGACCCAAGTTTCAGAACCCTTGCATTACGTTACACATGTTATTAAGAAGTGGGCTTAATACGGGGAGTAGAAAGAATAAACTTGCCTATTTGTTGTTTTAAAAAGAAAAAGCAGCCACAGGGGTGAGGGAGAGATGCATATCAGGATTGTGATGTACAGAGGGAGAACATTTTCTGCTGTCCCACTTTTCTTCCTAAAAGCCCCCACCAAATCTATCCCCCCTGCAAACAGCTATTTGCTGTAAATAGCCACTCCAGGGCAAACAGCAGCTTGCAGCTGGAGCTTGGTGGGGAAATGGCAGGTAGGAAAATTCTATTTCCCCCAGCAGTGGTCCCCATGCATTTCAGACACCTTCCTCCATTCCCCCACCGGCAATTTTACTTATTTATTTGTTTTTTACAACGAAGAGACACTTCCAGCTTACTTAGTTCACCTCTTCAAGTTGTCCAGCTTGGCCATTCCAATAGTTACTGAGATGTACATGTCTATGGAGCTGTCGTAGTGTATGATTTATTTATTTATTATTTTATACCGCCCAAAACTTAAGTATCTGGGCGGTTTACAACAAAATAAAAACAAAAAGTAGAACATCAGTTAAAACAAAAATCAAAAGTTTAAAACATTACAACAATTTTAAATTTTTAAAACAATATTTTAAAACAGCATTAAAACCATTAAAACAATATTAATTAAACGCCTGGATGAACAGATGTGTCTTTAAAGACTTTTTAAAAGCTGTCAGAGATGGGGAGGCTCTTTTTTCACTAGGGAGCACATTCCAAAGCCTCAGGGCGGCAGCGGAGAAGGCCCATCCCTGAGTGGCCACCAGATGAGCTGGTGGCAACTGCAGACGGACCTCTCCAGATGATCTCAGTGGGTGGTGGGGTTCATGGCGTAGAAGGTGTTCTCTTAAATACCCTGGGCCCAAACTGTTTAGGGCTTTATAGGTTATAACCAACACCTGTATTTTGTCCAGAAACATATTGGCAGCCAGTGTAGCTCGTTCAATACAGGAGTTATATGGCCTCTCCAAGATGACCCAGAGACCAACCTGGCTGCCACATTCTGGACCAACTGTAATTTCCAGACCACATACAACAGCAGTCCCACATAGAATGCATTGCAGTAATCCAGTCTGGAGGTTACCAGCAGATGTACCACTGTTTTGAGGTTGTTCATCTCAAGAAACGGACACAGCTGGCGTATCAGCCGAAGCTGATAGAAAGCTTCACCCTGGTCTGGCTTCACCCCGCTCCCCGGTTTCACCCAAGCTCCACCACCCAGCCACTATTCTACTCTATTCCTGACCTGGGGATTCTAGATTCTGCAAGCCTGAAGTCTGCCCATGCCTGGTGTAATGCACTGTTTCAAGCAATATTATGAGTATGCTGTTTAAGCCAATGGCACCACAGTATTAGGAGCAGAGCCCCTTTCTGAGCTAAAGACACAGGGGAGAGGAGAAAGGGTCTTGTGGTAGCAAGCATGACGTGTCCCATTAGCTAAGCAGGGTTTGCCCTGGTTGCATTTGAATGGGAGACTAAAAGTGTGAGCCCTGTAAGATATTCCCCTTAGGGGATGGAGCTGCTCTTGGAAGAGCAGAAGGTTCCAAGTTCCCTCCTTGGCATCTCCAAGATAGGGCTGAGAGAGATTCCTGCCTGCAACCTTGAAGAGGCTGCTGCCAGTCTGTGAAGACAATATTGAGCTAGATAGACCAATGGTCTGACTCCATATATGGCAGCTTCCTATGTTCCAGATTGGCACAGTCTCTATTCCAATATCTTTATATAGCAAAAGGTCACAAGATAGACAGTGCATTGTTCCTTTCCTTTTATCCTGGGTTGCCATCTTTTCAACTGTAGCAGAGCCTTTGAATGGCTTTTTATTGTCTTTAACAGAAGCTAGCCAGTGGTTATGTTTATTTCTATGTTGTGAAAAGCTTCACTGGTTAATTTCTGCAGATCAAGCTCCTGGTTACAGGCACAAGAGCAGACCAAACTATGGCTGAATTCATGTAACACGTCCCGCTCTCCCATCTGAATTCGGATGATCAGGAGAGCCGTCTCTCTGCAGTCAGAGAGACTGCTGAGAGGTGGGGATGCTGGCTGTGCAGGCTTCCTTCTTGACAGAAGGACAGCCTGCACAGCCAATTGGGCTGGAGTGAGGGAGGAGCTTCCTCCCTCAATTCCAGTTCCATGGGGCTGAAATTGCAGTGCCAGTGTTCGGATGTACTGCTGGTGCTGAAAAACCAGAATTAAAGGCAGCAAAACTCCACTCTGACCAAAGGTTCGCAGTGGAGTTCAGGGAGGGAAACCTTGAGTCCCTCTTCGCCCCTAACTCCAGTTTACAGCATATGGACATGCAGGTATGGAAACCAGAGGAAAAGGGACCTCTGGTTTCCTATTTCATCTGAAGTCAGCCTACGTTTTCCTGGGCAACTGGTAGCCCTAATGCACAATGAGGAGGCAAGGAGGTGTTGTGATTCAGCTTCCTAAGGGCTATATCTGAATGCTTTATCTGTCCAAGATAACATTGGAGAAAAGGGCTGGCACTACTCACCTCTCCAGCAGCTCTTTTGCCTCCTGGCCAAGAAAAAAAGATAAAGGGAGGGGGTGAGATAAGAATACAAAATGGCTTTTTTTTCTAGAGCGGCTTCCTTTTTTCCCCTTGATAGAGACTCTTGTGCTCTTAACTGCTGCATGATAAACAAAACAGATTCAGGGTTTCCCTACAGGGTGAGGAAGTGATAAGGAAAGCTTTGTGAGCTGTTGTTTTCTTGTCATGCATCTATTAAAGGCAAATAACCTCTGTTAAGGCAAAAAGATGGCTACCATAAGGTAGCCTTACGGTACAACTTTACTAAAGGTAAAGTTGTACCGTTGAGTTGGTGTCGATTCCTGGCAACCACAGAGCCTTGTGGTTTTCTTTGGTAGAACACAGGAGGGGTTTACCATTGCCTCCTCCCGCGCAGTATGAGATGATGCCTTTCAGCACCTTCCTATATCGCTGCTGTCCGATATAAGTGTTTCCCATAGTCTGGGAAACATATCAGTGGGGATTCTAACCAGCAAGTTACTTCCCCGCTGTGCCATTAGGTGGCTGCTGACAGGAAAACCTTGGCCCAGTACATTACTAATATTCCAAAAAATCCCCCCACCATACAAATAGGGAACAATCACAACAACTCCTCTGAGCTATCCCCTCCTGCAAAAGGCCACCCCTACAGGGCCCGTGTGTGGCCATGGCAACCACACTCTTTCCATCCTTGGCTCCAAGGAAGTTCAAACTAGGGTTGCCACCTCTGCAATACCACCCAGGGCCTGATTAGATTTTCCTCTCCTGGAGCATTTTCAGACAGGGAAATAATCGATTTGAAAATGAAAGCTGTTTGAGTGCGCCTACTCTCTCTCCAGATTACATAGCTCCCTTTGTACAATGTATTAACATTTATCAACAGGCTTCAGCATTACATATTGGCATCTATGCAGCTCCACCTGTTGGCCACTTGTGGGAAAGCCATGGTGAAAATTAAACTATGGTACTTTTAAAGTGTGCACATATTAAGTGGCACAGTGGAGAAATGCTTGACTAACAAGCAGAAGGTTGCTGGTTCAAATCTCCGCTGGTACTATATCGGGTAGCAGCGATATAGGAAGATGCTGAAAGGTATCATCTCATACAGCATGGGAGGAGGCAATGGTAGACCCCTCCTGTATCCTACCAAAAAGCCCCACACGGCTCTATGGGCGCCAGGAGTCAGAACTGACTTGACGGCACACTTTACCTTTACTTTTAAAGTATTCACAAAAAATATGATTTTCATCACAGATTTCTCACAAATGGCCAGCAAGTGGAGATGCATAATATCGCATGGAGGAAGTAAGCAGTGTGAGCTGTAGATGCTAATACATTGTGCAAAAGGGAGCTATGTAATCTAGACACAGATGACCCTGCAGATAGATGGCAGTGGTCAGAAAGCTTAAATCAATTAAAATGATAATGAAAAGCCTACATTGCTTAAGAAGTTGATTCCTTTTATCTTCTCCACTCTACCTCATGCGTTTAGTTTCTTAAATGCTACTTTGAGGAAGTTTTGGTATGAAACCAGCACAGCAGGAAAGTGTTAACACACTCACATACATAGACTATACACTACGGATGTGTACGGAACCAGGCGGGGGTGGTTCGACAGCTGTTGGGAAGTGACGTGTGCGCCGAAGTGACATATACGCGCCTGTCCACGTGTGCACGCCCATGCCTGGCATGCGCATGTGCATCTGTTACTTCCAGTCACTTTCGGGAGACACAGCAATGGGGTGGCAGGGAGGTACGCTGCCGACCCGAAGGGCTTTAACAAAACAGAGTGCCGGCCAGGGAAATGCGGCAGGAGGGGTAAGTGCATCCTCCCCCACCCTTAAAGATGCATCCCCTTGCCATCGAACCAGCAGAACTGCCTGCCGATCGAACTGGCGCCATAAAGGGCCTTCGAACCGGTTCTGTGCACATCCCTACACTGTACACCACACTCCCAGCCCTGATCAGGGGCCCTTGCAGCTAACGTTTAAAGCTAAAAGAACCACCTCTGGTCCACTTCTGCATTCAACTTTTCTTCTAAAGGCAGATTTTATTTCATGTGTAGTTTGGCCCTAGACTACATAAGTGTGCACCAAATGCAAGCCAAGGGACAAGTTAAATCAGACCCTTGACGTGCAGTTCAGTATCCACTTCTGGATACTATAGTGCTGGTCTTCTAGCAAGCATGACTTGTCCCCTTTGCTAAGCAGGGTCTGCCCCTGTTGCATATGAATGGGAGACTATATGCATGAGCACTGTAAGATATTTGGGGCTGCTCTGGGAAGAGCAGAAATTTCCAAGTTCCCTCCCTGGCATCTCCAAGATAAGGCCAAGAGAGACTCTTGCCCACAACCTTGGAGAAGCTGCTGCCAGTTTGTGTAGACAATACTGAGTTAGATGGATTAAGGGTCTCACTCAGTATAAGGCAGCTGAGCTTCCTATAACCTGGACAAATCCTCCCAGATCATATCTCCATTGCTTCATTACAGGAATGTCCTTAGCTAAAAATGCTCATCAACATATCCACAAATATTCTACTGAAGTATTTTGGAATTATGGCTTACTTCTACACTGCAACATTTGTTTTCTTTATTCTACCCACCCCCTCTATTTTCTGCCTTTATATGTAACTAGAATCAATATAATATAATATAATATAATATAATATAATATAATATAATATAATATAATATAATATAACTAGAATCAATAATATAACAAAGTTATAACTTATGCTATAATATAGCTTTTTGTTATATTATTGATTCTAGTCACATTACAATGAAAAATGTCATTTAAACCACATAGTTTTTTAAGAGCGCTCTTTAGTGTCACATGTGAACACAGTCTCCATCAGTCTCTACTCCTCTCCCTTCTGGAGGACACCACAGCTGAGGAAGGCTCTCACCTTGAGGAAACTGATTTGGTCCTTGCATTCAAGGCCCGTCCGCACTTGGCAAATGGTCTCTGACCGAGAGGCCACCTTCCAGTTCAATTCCTTGAGCTTGGTTTCCATCTGGGCCAGGTTCTTCTCTCGCTGGTTCTCCAGGGCCTCCTTTAAACTCAGCTCTCTCTCACTCAGCAACTGATGCATCTTCATAAACTCTCCAGAGACATGATCAGACAAGGACTCAGAGCAGGTCTGTCAGGGAGAGATGTTACACACAAAGGTTTCTGCTCCAACAGGAAGTGTATATGTTTCAAAGCAGAGAACAGAACCCAAGGGTTCTGTTTCCAGCATCATAAATTCTCTAAATAAGAATCCATTTCTCCTCTAAGATACTCTGCTCTATCCATCATAAACCATCCTCTTCTGAGACCCAACTAGACAAGATTGCAGAAGTTTGTAACTGGGTCTCCCAATCCCTTCACATTTTAGCAAACAGTACCACCATGGATTGGGGAAGGGGAGAAACTGATTTTGATCAAGACCACAGTAATAGTGGGGGAGGGGTTGGGGTTTAACCCTTTCCCACAGCACTATTTTCAAGCACCCCACCACCACCACCACCCACTATTTCCCCTATTTAGGGAACGTTACATGCAGCATGTACATTTGTTCTAAGATAACATTTAGCAGTTTGGAAGGCAATTTTCATTGGGAGAAGACTGCATTGGGGAAGGCAGTTAGGTTAGCCCACCCTGCCTTTCCCAGCACTATGGTCCTAGTGCAAATCACCCTCCCCAAACAATCCACAGAGAAGGAGATTTGGGGGCTGATTTGTAAAGGGGTTACATTCCAAAGTCTGGTACTTAAGTCGAACTTGCAAAGTGCTACCATGTGTCACGAAACCCAGTGTTGCAGCCCGCACCTTTAATTCGATTATGTTCTCCTGCTGGCGGCACTGGCTCAGTTTCAGCCGCCTGATACCCTCCTCCAGAGGCTCTAGAGAGGCCTTTAGTTGATCCTAGGTGGAAGAGGAAACCTGAAGTCATTTAAGGTTAAGGCAGGGTTTCTCAACCTGGGTTCTCCAGATGCTGTTGGGCCACAACCCCCATCATGGGAGTTGTGGCTTTCGGCTGTTGTGGCTAGGGATGATGAGATCTGTGGTCCAACATCATCTGGGGACCCAAGTTTGAGAAACTTTTGGAATCTTTTGAAGGATATCAGAATGAGTGGAATAAGAAGTGCAGTGTATAGATACTGACCCCTGGAAGCTTATGAGAGAATAGCTGGTGTTGTAGCTTGGGTCCCCAGATGTTGCTGGACTACAATTCCATATCATTTGCCTTTGGCCAGTGTGACTGGACATGATGGGAGACATAGTCTGATAACTTCTAGAGACCAAAGTCTGAGAATCCCTGTATTGAAGTATAACAATGTATACCAGGCCCCATTCTCTTCTCACAGAAGCTGATTCTCTGGAACTTTCTTCCAGGGGGATCTGCACCTCCTGCCCCTTGTTGTCTTTCCATAAGAGTTTTGACATATTTTAATGCTATGAGCCACTTTACAATTGAAAAGTGGCCTATCAATATTGCAATAAATAAATGTTTGTTTTGTTTTTTTAAATATCCAACTGCCTTTATGAACTTCCAACTAAGCTCTATTGATCAGCTACCTCTACCTTCTGTGTCAATATTTTGTGATTTATATTGCTTTTTATTTGTTGTGGGCTGAGGGGGTGCATCTGTGATTTATTGTCATGGTGACCATTATTGTTTTAATTGCAGGCCACTGTGAAACCTTGATTGCATGAAGTATGGAATAAACATAAATCACCTGCCCAGAATTCTCCCACCTGATAGGACTGAACTGCATTTTTGATGGGCAAGAAGTCATGTCCACGATGTTGTGGCAAGTCTCGGCAGATGACACAGACAGGTCCCGCATCCTGGCTGCAGAAGAGTTTGAGTGGCTCCTCGTGCTCCTCACAGAAGTACCATCCTCCTGTCCCGCCCAAGTGGGGGCCTTCGTCCAGCTTCAGGAGCCGAGCCTTCTCCGCCAGGCTGCAGAGGGCTCGGTTGACGGCCATACGGCGCAAAGCAAAAGGCCGCCGGCACTCAGGACAGAGCCCACGCCGTTGGCCCTTGGGAATGCAAGGCTCTAAACATGGGGCACAGAAGCTGTGGCCGCACTCCAACATGTGGGGGTCCCGAAAGATAGAGAGGCAGATGGGACACAGCAGGTCTTCCGTAAAGCTAGACACTTCTTTCACAGATGCCATATTCTGAGAGAGAGAGAGAGAGAGAGAGAAAGAGAGAGAGAGAGAGAGAGAGACCCCCACTTCTCTTAGGTATGACTTGCTCTTCGCCTGTTGGTGTGGTGAAATGTTCTCCTTGTCAAGCTAAAATGCCGTTTTTCCCTGAAAGAAAAATCCCCAAATTGTGTTGTTCTTGTCTTCAGTCAAGCTTCTTCTTCCTGATTTAGATTGTCTCACTTGAACATCAATGGTTCTTGAACTAGGCTGTCCTAGTTCAAGACTGTTTTAAAATAAAATATGAATAATAATCATTTAAAATGAGGAAGAATCCAGAGTTAAATTGTTTACCCTCTTTACATTTTTCAAATAGTCTTAGATAACAACCCTGGAACTCACTTGAAATGTGAAAAGTAAGTTCCTAAATTAATCTGAGAGATGATCAGAGATAAAACTGCATTGAAAGAACATCAACAGCTTCTAGTGAAATCAGAGGTCCTCCCATTATACATCTGTACCAAGTATCATTTCTCCAGGCACCGTATAAACTCCCTCCTCCACAATCTCTTGTCTCTTTTGAAACAAGGAAAGTATACAAATATGATAAACAAAGAAAGAAAGAAACAAAAATTACATATGATTAATTATACATTAATTACACAAGTGGCAAATGTTTGTTTGTTTATCATATTTTTATACCGCCTGATATGTACATATCTAGGTGGTGTACAAAATGTAAAACACACTATAAAACAGAGTAAAAACAGTTTAAATTTTCAGAAAATAAAATTAAAAGAGTCTCATAGGATAAAAACAAATTAAACAGTTTAAAATTAATTTCAGTTAAAAGCCTGAGAAAACAGGTGTGTCTTGAGGGTCTTATTTATTTATTGTACTATTGGTTTGATGCATTTATATACCACCCTATATAAAATCTGAGTGGTTTACAGATCAAAAGACAACAATTAAAACCTTGGAGAAGCTGCTGCCAGTCTGTGAAGACAATACTGACCTAGACAGACCAATGGTCTGACTCAGTATATGGCAGCTTCCTATGTTCTGGGGAGCAGCTGAAGGTTCTTCTTCAGTGGCAGGTTGCAGAGCTATGTGATGCAAAAGCATGGATAGGTAGGCCCAGTAAGTGCAGCTTACTTCCTTCATGGGAACATAGGAAGCTGCCATATACAGAGTCAGACCACTGGACCATCTAGCTTAGTATTGTCTACACAGACTGGAAGGGGAGAGGGAAGAGCCACTCCTGGCCACGGGAGCTAAATCAGCAGCCCCGTGTCTGACGTCAGATGTGGGGTGTCGGGGCCGCAAAGCAAGGCCCCTGATTGAATGCGGCCCAGGTTCTTTGAACCCATTGGCCCAATGGTGGCTCCTCCCCTGCTACCCTGGGATCCAGCCTGTTCTTCGATGTGCTCTGAAAAGGCCTGACACCTTTATTCACATGTTTGGGAGCCAGTAAATCCTAGCAGCAGCACCACTCTATATAATATTTCCTCACAAATGTTCTGTGGCCTGCAAGTCCTATCAGCAGCAGCATGGGTTTCTCAAGAATTAAAAGTCCCAGCATTCTTTAGTTCTATAGTAAAGGGTATTTAACAGTACTGTGGGAACTGAGAAAAGTTAATAATTGGAGGAGGGAGGGGTTTATGTGCAGGCAAGAGGAGGAGCTAACAATGTGTGGCAAGACCGCGACAGGGAGAAGAGCCTTGAGGGACAAGCACCATCCAGACACTGAGACAACCGTCCCTGGGACAGTCAGAGTCAGTTTTGCTAATAGGATTAAAGTCCCAATCTTGTGTCTCATACCACAAATCCTGGAGTTTTCTATACAAACACACACTCTGTGTGTTCTGGAGGAGGGCCTGTCTGGGCAAGCAAGTCACAGATTAGAAAATTGCTGGCTCAGTTCACTGCCTCTGACTGTGTCCAGCAAATCTCAAAAGGCATTCCAAGAGCTTGACACAGAATCTTCATAAACAGATACCAGGAAATAAGCTTGAATGAACATCCTCAGACCTCATCAACAATTTAGTCTCAGTTTTTTCTCTTGGGGTTGCAGCCCGGCTCAGCCCTTTTTGCACTAGCATGGAAGCAGGGGCATAACTATAATAGGGCAAGGGGAGACAGTTGTCTGGGGGCCCACTGCCTCCCCCCCCAGCAAGTCACATGATTGACTCCCCCAGCCGCACACCCGCTTGGGCTTCCTTCAGTTGTATTCATCCTCCAAAACTGATGCGAGTGTTGAGACCTGGAGCTACCAGAACTGCATGTCTTTCTCTAGTACCGTTACATGTCTTGCATCGTCCACAATTTACAAAACCTTTTTCAAAATAATTTAGGATGACTTTCTACTGTGGCACATAGGAGAGAGAGAGAGAGAGAGACAAATTTTACTATGCTTTTTGTTACCACTGTTCAGCCTCATTTAAGATTTATTTACTTCATGAGCTGAGCTTCAGTGAGGGGGGGCATCTAAAAATCTTGTCTCTGGGCCCACTCCAACCTTGCTACACCCCTGCATGGAAGTACGAGATGTTCTCTTTTGCACTAGCATTCAAAGCCTGGACACATCATCTCAACACATCTGTATGGCAGGACAGTATCATTATTTCCCTATTATAGATGCAGGGCTGAAAGTCAGCATACCTTAGTCTACTTAGTGTGGGTTCATAGGTTTAAGGAGATTCGAACCTGGGACTTGAAATGCTATAGTACACCAGATCATGTATCATATAACCCCAAAATCACACCACTCAAAACAATCTTGTTGTCTTTACTGCTTGTAATTATGACTTCTTGGCGGGGGGGGGGGCCTTTAAACTTTTTAATAGTATATAGCAACAAAAGCAATCAGTCAACAATTAGCAAATCACAATCCCACTCCCAACTCCTTATTTTAAAAATGTGGTTTTATATAATAAATGTAATAGAAATCAAGGGCTTTTCCGCAAAACGTTTAACATTACATCTGCTTCCATACAAAGTTCTCTCCCCACCCACATCTTCTATGCTGGGTTCAAATTTATTTTGCAAGTGTATCCATAATTATTGAGTCTTCCTGGGATTTTATCAAGGCATTTCCCCCCAGTGACTTAAATGCTCAGGTTCCCTTGAAAGCAAACATCCTGGCTGCAGAAAGTACAAGATGTTCTCTTACCCTTTTAGCTGCAGTGCTTTCCCCTAGTTTGAGCTGCTGTGCCCCAGTCTTCTCTTGGGCTATTTTCTCCTTGATTAGGATGGTTGCCTTTAGGTTAGGAACTCTCCTCCTGAATTAGGCTAGATATCCTCTATTGGGAAGCCCCCCTCCCCTCCTCTCCCCTCCCCAGTCTTCCTTCCCCTTTGCATTCCAAATGCATGGGGTGGTGGTGGAGTGGGGAGGGGGGAGAAGTACTTTGGAACCTGCAGACGGCAGTCGGGCTCACATCCACAGAACATTAGTGATGCGGCATTTCTTTCCTCTGCAAGCTGCCAGCATCCCAGCAAGCTGACTCGGCACTTTTCTTGGCCTGTTAACACTGCTGCTGCCAGGTAGAAGGAGGAGAGGGAGCATTAGTGCATGGTGGACAGAGAATGGGTGATATAAATGGTGCATGGAGGATCACAGGGAGGCATCCAATAAAAGAATGAGTGGGATGGGAAAGTCTGAGAATGAGTGGGATGGGGAGGAGAACTGGTCTTGTGGTAACAAGCATAAGTTGTCCCCATTGCGACACAGGGTCTACCCTGGTTTGCATTTGAATAGGAAACTACATGCGAGCACTGGAAGATATTCCTCTTATGGGATGGGGCCGCTATGGGAAGTGCATCTGAGGTTCCAAGTTCCCTCGCTGACATCTTCAAGATTGGGATGAGAGAAACTCCTGCCTGTAACCTTGGAGAAGCCACTGCCAGTCTGTGTAGACAATGTTACAGGATCTGGATCCCAGATCTGACAGCGCACACATACACACACACGCCGTTTGGTTTACACCCCTACTAGAGTGTTTGGCATGGTTGACACGTGTCTATGAGGAAATGCTCCAGGAATAAGCAGTGTTTTAAACCTGGAGTTTGGAATAACCTAGGAAGCCCTAAAGAGGGAGAAGTGTGGCAAATCCATTTAGAGGAGAGTCCAATACAGACAATTTGGTCCATTAAAATCAGACTGGCCACACGATTCATTCCCTAAAGCCTGAGATTTCCCTTGGATGCCGTCTCCATTGCTCAGATCCCTCTGGAGCAAGTCTGCAACATTCCTGACATTCCTGCATTCGAGTATCCAAATGGCCCAATCTCCTCTTGGATCCATTCTATAGTCCCAGGGATACTAGCTCTTTTGCCACTCTGTCTCCGGTATGGGTTTTCTGGTACCTTCTGGAAGCTCGTTTTGCCCATCCCTGGCCCTCATTGTTTTCCTACCGGATTGCCAATCACCAGTAGCCAAGCATCCCTCCTTAGGAGGTAACTGCCCAACACCAGTATTTTTGTATTTTTGGTCATCAGGATAAGCCTGTTTCCTGCCTGGCAACTTTTAACCCCATTCTTCCTATTCCCTGACACAAGAAACATCTTGAAGTGTTCAGTGACTCATCTGGGCCCTGAGCACATGACTTGGACCCTATTCTAAAAAGGGACTTCCAAGCCCCACAAGCTCTTTCTGATCCTGGCAGCACACCCCGTTTTTGCTTTGCTGAACACCTGGCTTCAGTACATCACACCTGGCTAGGTAAATATTGGAAGTACTTAGGACCAGCAAACGGGAAAATTAGGAGCAGCAGACAGAAGTACTTTCCCACACAACACATAATCAGCTTGTGGAATTCTCTGCCACAAGATGTGGTGACAGCCAACAACAGGGGCATATCGTCCGTTAGGCAAGGGGAGACAGTTGTCTCCCGGCCCGCTGCCTCAAAGCGCCCCTCAGAGGCAAGTCACATGATCCATCGCCACACCCGCCAGGGCTCTCTAAGGAGAGCCCTGCTGGTTTGCTGCAGCAGGTTCAAGGTTCTTCTTCGCCTGTAAAGGAGGGTGGGGGCGGGTGGCCCCTCCCTCCCTCCCAGACCGGATCACCCAGTCGGAATGCCTGTGGAGGAGCGCCCAAGCAGGCAAAGGTGCCTGCTTCTTGGGCACTGCTTACTTCAGCTGCAGCGGCAGGCAGTTGCCACTTGGAGCCTGACTCTGGGTGCTTCCTTGCTGCTGCTGCAGCAGCAGCAGCTGCCACTCTGGAGCAGAGGCGCAGGGGCCAGGCCTTGAGGGAGCAGATAAAGTGAATGAATTAACTTGGCAGCCATCAGCGCCTATTTCCACGGAGGTGATTCCGTGCCACCTGCTGTATTCACTGGCCAGAGGAAGGTAGGCATGCTTGGTCTTCCCAGGTGGGGGAAGAGGTGCCCCCCCAAGTCCCGCCCATCTCCAGAGCACAGCAGCAGCCCCACTGTTTGGGGGCTGCAGCTGCTGCTTGCCTCAGAGCTTTGGCAAGTGGAGGGCTGGAAAGAAGGGGGTGGGTGGACCAGATCAAAGATATCGGGCTGTGCTGCACAATCTGGATGGATCTATTGGGAGCCAGCGTGGTGTAGTGGTTAGAGTGCTGGACTAGGACTGGGGAGACCCGAGTTCAAATCCCCATTCTGCCATGAGACTAGCTGGGTGACTCTGGGCCAGTCACTTCTCTCTCAGCCTAACCTACTTCACAGGGTTGTTGTGAAAGAGAAACTCAAGTATGTAGTACACCTCTCTGGGCTCCTTGGAGGAAGAGCGGGAGATAAATATAATAATAATAATATTGACCTCGGCTATGAATGGTTACTGCCGCAAAGAGGCTCCTCTTCTTGCTTGCTGCTGCTTTACCACAAATATCTAGAGCTGCAGAGAGTGTCTGAAATGCCCTCTGACTCTCACTCTCTCTCTGATTAGAGAAAGATGAAGGGCAGAAAGCCTTGAAGCTAGTTGGTGGGAGAGTGTGACTGACATTTGGGCTGGGAAGGGGCCCCCTTGGCATAGCTATTTTGTGCCGTCTTTCAGCTCCTCCGAGGAACTTTTGCTCCAAGAGCAGCCTGATGTCTGTTGCACTTCTAATTTTTTTATTTTTTTTTAAGTGTTGGTCTTTCTGTCTTTCTCCAACCTTGGGTGATTCCTCGTAAGACACACGTGGGGACTGCTTGACTAATTTCACAGCAGCCTTTCGCCATTCCAGCCCCATAACTGTCTGGCAATTGGCAAAGCTCTTGTGAGTTTTTGCATTTTTCAAAAGCAGGTTGTGAAATGCCCTCGCCCCCACACAATGGAGTTTGCTCTTGCCGAGTTCCCCGCCCCTCACAACGGTCTCGTGCCGAGTTCCTGAGAACATGCTCCATGCCAAGAACACGCCCCATGCTGGCAACATGCATGGGGTAAAAGGACTACTGGCTCACCCCCCAAGCAGCCATCCCCTCGGCCATGCAGCAGCTTAAATTTACAAAAATTTACAAAAACAAAAACACAAAGGTTCACGGCAGGGGGAGGCAAGTGGCAAGTAGTGGGAGGTTCGGAGTGGCGGGGTGGCTCTTTCCATCTTGCTTTCTTTTTAAAGTCTCCCCCCCCCAGCCTGCCCTATCCCCTTTTCCTTTTTCTACTCGTCTCTTTCTCTCGCTCTCTCAAGCCAAACCTACCTATCCTTTCCCCATCTGTTAAACTTTTTCTTCTCTCTTTCTTTCTCTCCCCACTCAAGCCTGCCCCATTCCTTTTCTTTTTCTATTCCTCTCTTTCTCTCTCATCTCTCAAGCCAAACCTACCCATCCTCTTTCCATCGCTTTTTAAACTTTCTCTCACTTTCTTTCTTTCTCTCCCTCTCTTTCCCCTCAAGCCTGCAGCATCCCCTTTTCCTTTTTCTATCCTTCTTTCTCTCTCTGGTCAAGCCTCCCGCATCCCCTTTCTCTCTCATCTTCCACAGGTGGAGTTTGTGTTGAAGGATCAGAACAGTGTGTGGTGAAGGATGAAGGTGTAATTTTAATCAAAATTTCAGAGACAAACTTCTCTTATTATTTTCCTCACAAGTGCTCCATGTTAAGTGGGGTTATTTGTATGAATAATAAACTGTGAAACCACGGGGGCTTGTATTATTTTTCCTTACAAATGCACTGTTTTCAAGTTTGTTTGTGAATTATCAAGAAGGTTGTGAATTCATGGAGGAGCCTCTGCTGTTTTTCTTTTTAACAAGTGTATTTATGTATTTTATTAGAATGAAATTTAATTTTAAATTAATCTGAGCCTGCCAACAGAAGTTAAATTGTAATTACATTCATTTTAATTTGATTTAATTAATTAATATTAAGTGTTACTTTAATAATCAGCACCCTAAAGATTTACCTTGGCCCCCACACACCAAGTCACAGTCAGTTTCGGCTGTTGCCACTGTTGAAAAGCAGTGTAGAAATATATTGGCCCATTTTAAAATCTCGTCTCTGGGCCCACTCCAACCTTGGTACGCCCCTGCAACCTGGATGGCTTTAAGGTGGGGGTTGGATAACTTCATGGAGGGGAAGTCTATCAACAGCTACTAGTTGGAGGGCTATAGGCCACCTCCAGCCTCAAAAGCAGGATGCCTCTGAGTACCAGTTGCAGGGCAGTAACAGCAGGTGAGAGGGCATGCCACCAACTCCTGCCTGTAGGCTTCCAGTTGCATCTGGTGGGCCCAGGAGCGTAGCTATAATTGAGCAAAAGGGTTCAAACAACACGGGGGGGGGGCAGCTCCTGCAGGACCTCCAGCTCCACCCCTCCCACTTTTCTTCATTTTCTCCCTCATCTGGGGGGCCGCCAGAGAGAGGGATGAACACAGCCCCCTCTCCCCTAGCTACGCTCCTGCTCATGTGTGTCTTCCTAGTTTGCCAAAACCACAGTCCCTGCCTTCCTCCCAACAGCCCCCCCTCGCACAAGTTGCCCCACTTAGCACCCTCTGCCCAGGGGCGTAGGAAGGTTGGAGTGGGTCCAGAGACAATATTTTAAAATGGGCTCCCCCCGCACTCAAAGTCCAGGGCCTCCGCACACCCCAGGCCCCCAAGGATTTAAGTCTGATATTTCAAAATAAGTATGCTGCCTGGAAATACATTTCACTGAATACACACATGCACACTTCACAGTATATTTGTGCTACTTTTAATGCCTAGAACACACTAGAAAGATGAATGATTAAAATGGCCCCCTCGCTGCAGATTAGCAAAGGAGACTTTCAACCATGCAGGGTGAGCCTATGTTTGTTTTCTCAGAATTCTGAACAAATTCAGTCAAGTTTGATTGCAGGAGGTTTTTCACAGGAGGCTTTTAAAGCCCTTTAACACACATCTCCTCTGGAATGGAGGTGCTGCATTCACATGTTGGCCAGATTGACCCTGAAGTCCCTGCAAGTTATTGGGGAGCAGTTCACACACAAGAAAAATAAAATAAAATAAAAGCACAGCACACGCTTCACAGTTCTCACTCAGACCTTCTGGGTTGCTAAACAGCTTGAGCATAAGTGCATATATAAATGAATGAATAAATAAATAAATATAATATTGTTTGTTCCAGAAGTTTTTATAATTTTCTGCCATGAAACAAGCCACTTATAGGACTTGTTTTTTAAGCCAGCAAATTTTCCAAGCTGTTTTAAATTAAATATTCAGAGACTTCTCAGTCTCTCCCCCCTCCATATCAAAGCCCTATGGCAAGCAGGTCCCTATATATGGGCGGGGAAGGGGGGGTGACCACAAAAAGGAGTTCACATTCTACCTGGCAAATGCTGGGCTGGGCAGAGGGTCTGCTGCAGAGAGCTGTGGGGGCCACTCTGCCTGCCTGCGCTGCCTGCCTGCCTCCTTCCTTGCTCGCTTGGGGCCTCCCTGCAAGCCTACTCCAGTTCAGGCTTCACTGAGGCCTACACAGAGGCCTCCCTGGAAGCCCCGCCCACCCGCTGATCAGCTGACTGGCAGGGAGAAAAGGAGCTCTTTGCAGGCAGCTTGTCTGCTGCTTAGATTGCTGGCCAGGAGGACAAGACGGAGAGAGGGCGAACAGGGCAAGTGGCTGAGGGGACTTGGGGCTGGGCAGGGGGCAATGGGGAGTCATGTGAGGTGTCTCTGGGGGGCCCCCCAAGGCAATGGGGCCCCCAGGCAACCGCCTCCCCTTGCCTAATAGTAGTTACGCCTCTGCCTCAGTCTACCTCTTCCGCTTCTCTGCTGCCCGGGTGGCACTTAAGTTTCGATTTCTCCTTGCTGAGCTGTAGTTCCTCCCATGCATGTTGAGTCGGAACAGTGGAAAAGCTGGCATGGATTGCAATGGGCTGGAACAGCCCCTTAACAATCCAACTGGATGCCCCAAACCTTGAGCTGTGTTAGAGACACTTCGGAACTGTTGGAAGTTAAAGGACTTTGCGCTGTCTCTTGTCTCAGACAGTGGGGGACAGACTAGTGAGTCAGAGGGCTAGAGGGTCAAGACACTGGCCATCCCTTCTCCACTGCTCTGACACTATCCCTTTGAAATGTGGATTGGTACCCTTAGGGATTAACTTCCTTCCTCTTTCTCTTCCCTACCTGTCCTTCTACCTTGCAACATGGCAAGCTCCTCTCTCTGCACCATGTGTGCAGAGAAGATGCAGAATCCGTCTGCATCCAGCTAGATAGATAGATTAGAGATCCTAACTCCTCCTCACTTTCCTATCTAGAATGGAGTTCCTTAATAAATGCCTTATATATTGATTTGAAACTATGAATTGGCTCCAAGTTACTTTACTCTCAACATACACGCATGCCTAAGTAAATTCCACTGTGTTGTGCCTCTGTGCACTATGCTATACTGAAAAGGGATTCTCTTACCGCAGAGAATTTCCAACAAGAACAACCTTTTAGAATTGAAAGCTTTATGATATTATACTTTGACCAACCCCTTCATTCACACACAGGCAGGAATGGCCCGAAACGGCCCAGAGTGGCACGGAACAGCCATTTCATATACCGTATTTTCCGGCGTATAAGACGACTGGGCGTATAAGACGACCCCCTGACTTTTCCAGTTAAAATATAGATTTTGTTATATACTCGCCGTATAAGACTACCCCCTCTTCCGCACACCAAATAAAACTTATAAGAACATCAGATTTGATTTCAACATGGTAATTTTAATTCAAAGCAGCAAAACTGTCACTTATAAACATAAGGCTGAATGTCATCAAACATGTACCGTAAACATACCGTAAGTGCAGGTGGATTAAACTCAGAAGCTGAATGAAAGGATAACACAATAAACGCATGGGAGCTGCCATACTGTTTGTTTTCTAAGCTATAAACTAAACTGGAACTGACAATGATAGGAGGAAGTTAACAAACAATAGAGAGAGAGCAAGTGCTGGGCAAGTCACTGGCGAGTAGCATGCATCATAACTGCAAGCTATGGTATTTTTTGCTAGCGTGACAGTTTCCCTTTTAAAAGCCTTCAAAATCCTCCTGTTCGTCATCTGATATCATAAGTTCATCAATGACATCTTGTGATACATTTGCAAGGCAGTCGTCATATGGATCGAATTCCGTATCAGATGGTGTGCTCTCAGCTTCGGCTTCCTCTTCATCTTGCCACAAGTAGTCGTCCTCCATACCATCTAATGAATTTGATATTCCACACTTCTTGAAAGACTTGACTACTGTCTCTGCGTCAATATCATTCCAGGCTGTTATGACAAATTGGCACAAAACATCCAACTGTGGAGCACGCATATTTCCTCCTTTTGTGTACGACTTTTCGCCGCTAACCATCCATTCATTCCACTGTTCTCGAATGCGATCTTTAAACGGCTTGTTTAGGCACACATCCAATGGCTGTACTAATGATGTCAATCCTGCAGGAATAACTGCTGCATCCGTGTTTAGTCTTGCAAGCCTTTGTTTGGTGGTGGGAGTTAAATGAGCCCTGAACATATCCCACACCAGTAGACTACGTTTTTGAATAAGACCGCCTGGTCGTCTGCTCCATACATTATCAAGCCATAGTTTCACACCCTCTTCATCCATCCAGCCTTTTTCATTCACATGTACAAAACAACCAGCAGGGAACTTGAGTTTTGGCATTGTTTTCCTTTTAAAAATAATCATCGGTTTCAGTTTGTTGCCATCAGCTGTGCATGCTAGTACCACTGTAAAACTCGACTTCTCATGTCCTGTTGTTTTAATCAGAATTGTTTTTTCACCTTTTTGATGGACAGTTTTATTTCCAATCATATCAAAATTCATTGAAGTTTCATCCATGTTTCCAATATTACTTAACGCATAGCCATGTTTAGTGCGCTGTTGTATTACGTAGCGATGGAAACTATTTACTTTGCTATCCAGATCTGCAGGTAATTTTGGGGCAATTTTTGTCTTTTGCCTTAGTACCATATTATGCCTTGTCATGAATCTACTACACCAGGATACAGTGGCCTTAAAATTGTTGCTGTGATCTGGGTTAGATTTGGCCCACTGAAGTGCAAACAAGCGTATTTTATTTCGTGTTACTACATAACCGTTTTGGCGATGCTCATTCACCATGTCTGCTACATGTTTTTCGAGTTCTGGCCAATGTGGGGTGCCTCTTCTTAATGCACACTTACCCCTTGGCATAGTCTTTAATGCTTTTTCATTTGCTTTCCAGTCCCGAACCATCTTTTCTGTTACTCCATATTGTCTTGCAGCAGCGCAATTATTATGTTCCATGGCAAAGTTTACAACTTTAAGTTTGAAACTAGCTTCATATTTCTTTCTTCTTGCTGGTGCCATGATGGGGTTTGATGATGGCATGATAGGATTTTGACTGTTGGACATTTTCTATACTGTACTGTATGCTGTGTGTGCAGGAGGAGGAGGTAAGGGGCACAACAGGAGCTCGGGACTACAATGGGCGGTAGTGGATGCAGGGGCGGGCTCCGCTTTCCCTCCGCCCACTGTTACACTGCACCGGAAAGCTGTGTGTGTGCAGGAGGAGGTAAGGGGCTTTCCCTCCCTCCGCTTTCCCTCCGCCCACTGTTACACTGCACCGGAAAGCTGTGTGTGTGCAGGAGGAAGTAAGGGGCTTTCCCTCCCTCTGCTTTCCCTCCGCCCGCTGTTACAAAGCACCGGAAAGCTGTGTGTGTGCAGGAGGAGGTAAGGGACACAACAGGAGCTCGGGACTACAATGGGCGGTTAGTGGATGCAGGGGCGGGCTCCGCTTTCCCTCCGCCCGCTGTTACAAAGCACCGGAAAGCTGTGTGTGTGCAGGAGGAAGTAAGGGGCTTTCCCTCCCTCTGCTTTCCCTCCGCCCGCTGTTACAAAGCACCAGAAAGCTGTGTGTGTGCAGGAGGAAGTAAGGGGCTTTCCCTCCCTCTGCTTTCCCTCCGCCCGCTGTTACAAAGCACCAGAAAGCTGTGTGTGTGCAGGAGGAGGTAAGGGGCTTTCCCTCCCTCCGCTTTCCCTCCGCCCGCTGTTACAAAGCACCAGAAAGCTGTGTGTGTGCAGGAGGAAGTAAGGGGCTTTCCCTCCCTCTGCTTTCCCTCCGCCCGCTGTTACAAAGCACCGGAAAGCTGTGTGTGTGCAGGAGGAGGTAAGGGGCACAACAGGAGCTTGGAACCATAGTATAATTAGCGATCCCTAAACTACACTCGGCGTATAAGACCACCCCCCCATTTACGAGCAGAAATTTATGGTGTGAAAAGTCGTCTTATACGCCGGAAAATACGGTAATTTCTTTCTCAAAAACTACAGGAGGTTTTGTTTAGTTTAGGGATGGAATCCATGCTTTTGGGGAAATCACCATTAATCAGTTCCCAGCCAAACCCAAAATGGAACGGAGCAGGCCAAAATGCACCCTTAAAAATCAAACTGGACAAAAACAAAACAAAACAGCAATATAGGAACATACAATACGATACGATACGATGAATCTTTATTGTCATTGTCCTGTACAGAACAATGAGATTGAAAGAATCTACAACAACCTCTACAGGATCTAACAAGAAATAGCTAAATATATCCCAATATACACCCCCCCCCATATACCCATTGCCCTAAAAAACTCTAAAAAGAAACACTAAAAAAAAAAAACACCCTCTGAAAAACTGAAAACAAAAACCCCATCAGAAACTGTATTTTGCTGCATTCAAAGCTAAAACCGCTTTTGGATAGAAACATAGGAAGCTGCTTTATACCATGTCAGACCATTGGTCCATCTATCTCAGCATTGTTTGCACAGACTTACAGTAGCTTTCCAAGGTTTCAGGCAGGCGTCTCGGAAACACCTGAGAACAAGGTTTCTGAACAAAATCTGCCCAGTATTATACTTCTATCAATCCTAAGCTGGAACAGACCAGAATGGAATGGAACAACTCGTTAAAAATCACACTGGGTTCAGGAAACAGCAGGATGTGTTGGAGGCACAGACAAATAACCATGTGGAAATAATGCACCAAAACTTCTTCAGAACAGGAAGCAGAAATCATAATCATTATGAGAAATGTTGAAACTTTATCAATTCCTGATAAGTGACACCTATGAGCATTCCTCAGGAACGAACTTAATAGGGAATTTCAGAAAGTTGTTAGAAGAGACAAGTAGCAGTACTACAATGACATCTGTAAAGACTTTGAGGATGGAAATAGACGGAGAAAAACAAGGAAAGTTTTCCAAAAGATCTCTGAACTCAGAGGGAGGTTCCAACCAAGTCAAAAGGCTACAGGAATTGATGGAATAGCTACAGAAATATGGCAGGCAACAGAAGAAGAATCAGTCACGGCCCTAACCAAACTATGCCAGCAAATCTGGAGAACCACACAGCGGCCAACAGATTGGAAGAGGTCAGTCTACATACCCATACCAAAGAAAGGAGACTTAACAGATTGTGCAAACCATTGCACAATATCCTTAATTTCACATGCTAGCAAAATAATGCTCAGGATCATCCAACGCAGATTAGAGCCCTACATGGAAAGGGAAATGTGGCATGTTCAAGCTCATTTCAGAGAAGGCCGAGGAACAAAAGACATAGTTGCTGATGTACGCTGGATAATTGAGAAAGCCAAAGAATACCAGAAAGAAGTCAATATGTGCTTTACTGACTACAGAAA
The DNA here is from genome assembly GCF_027244095.1 of Hemicordylus capensis. Lineage (NCBI taxonomy): Eukaryota > Metazoa > Chordata > Lepidosauria > Squamata > Cordylidae > Hemicordylus > Hemicordylus capensis. The sequence goes on along the minus strand of NC_069658.1, from coordinate 258,847,774 downwards.
AGCCTTTGATTGTGTCGACCATGTCAAGTTGTGGAAAGTCCTTAGGAAAATGGGTGTCCCAGAACACCTCACTGTTCTCATGAGAAACCTATACACACAACGGGAAGAGAGCTGGTCTTGTGGTAGCAAGCATGACTTGTCCTCATAGCTAAGCAGGGTCTGCCCTGGTTGCATCTGAATGGGAGACTTGATGTGTGAGCACTGCAAGATATTCCCCTCAGGGGATGAAGCCGCTCTGGGAAGAGCAGAAGGTTTCAAGTTCCCTCCCTGGCTTCTCCAAGATAGGGCTGAGAGAGATTCCTGCCTGCAACCTTGGAGAAGCCGCTGCCAGTCTGTGAAGACAATACTGAGCTAGATAGACCAATGGTCTGACTCAGTCTATGGCAGTTTCCTATGTTCCTAAGCAGACTGGTTCCAGATCAGCAAAAGAGTAACACAAGGCTCTATACTTCCTCCTTCTTTATTCAATTTATATGCGGAACATATACTGAGAGAAGCTGGATTGGAAGAAGTTGAGCGTGGTTTTAAAGTTCGAGGAAGAAACATCAATAACCTGCGCTACGCTGATGACACCACTCTGATAGATGAAAAGCAGATGATCTGCAAGCTCTAATAATGAAAGTCAAGGAGCACAGTGAAAAAATGGGACTAGGACTAAATGTCAAGAACAGGGGCGTAGCCACCATAGTGCGAACTGGTTCAGAGAACCTGGGCCACCAATGAAAAAAGGCCACCAAAGCCCTATGGCTCAGGCTCCAGAGGAGCCCAGAGCGAACTACCCCCTCCCACTGAGAGCCCAGGCGAACACTCCTGCTCGATAGAATGTTTTCCCCTTTCTCTCCTCTCTGGATGGAGAGAAAGGGGAAAACGTCCTATCAGGCAGCTGATGCTGCCGGAAATGACAAGCTGAGAGTTCTCTCAGGCTCTCGGCAGCCCAGGCCACACCCCCTATGCGCGTGACATCACATACAAAGGGGCGTGGTCCAGGCTGCTGAGAGCTTGAGTGAGCTCTCAGCTTGTCATTTCAGGCAGCGTCAGCTGCGCAATAGAACATTTCCTCCTTTTTCTCCCTAACCCTAACCCTAACCCTCCAGAGAGGGAGATAAAGGGGGAAACGTTCTATCGGGCAGTCGGCACTGCCTGAAATAACAGCAGGAGAGTTCACCCGGGCTCTTGGCGGCCTGAAAGTGGAAGGGGGGCGTTTGCTCTGGGTTCCTCCGGAGCCTGAGCCACGCCCCCGTGCACGTGATGTCACGCACACAGGCGTATGTGGTGGGGGCTGCCGAGCGAGGCTGGACCCAGGCCGCCACTCGGCTGGCTCCACACCTGAAGACTAAACTAATGACAATGGGTACAGCAACCAGCCTTAGAAATGACAATGAAGACATTGAAGTGGTGGGTAGCTTCTGCCTTTTCAGATCCACCATCAACAGTAAAGGATCCAGCAGTCAAGAAATACACCACAGGCTAGCACTTGGTAGGGTTGCAATGAAGGCCTTCGAAATGATATTTAGATGCTGTGACGTGTCTACACCTACAAAGATTAGAATCGTTCAGAGCATGGTTTCCCCCATGACACTCTATGGATGCAAAAGCTGGACTTTGAGGAAGTAAGATAGAAGACTTTTGAGGATACCATAGACAGCCAGTAAAACAAACAAATGGGTCTTAGAACAAATCAATCCAGAATTTTCATTCAAGGCACAAATGACCAGGCTCAAACTATCATACTTCAGATACATTATGCTAAGACCAAGCCGCCCTTGAGAAGTCTGTAATGCTGGGAAAAGTTGAAGGAAAGAGAAGAAGAGGATGACCAACGGCAAAGTGGATGGACTTGATTACGACAGCAGTGAATGCACCACTGAGAGACCTTAAAGGCCAAGTTGAAGACAGATAATCTTGGAGAGAATCTATGTGGTCTCTAACAGTTCTTATGGTTGGCAGTGTTCCAATTGGCCCCTATACCTGAGCCTTTAACAGCAGCCTGAAGTGCACATACTAGCTAGTGGCCATATTTATTTCCACACCATGAAAAACTTCACCTGCTTATTTCTATACATCAAACTGTTTGTAAAAGCAAAAATACAACCAGGGATAATTTTTACTGGTCAGTTGACAACCAGCCCCCACCGCAGCCCAATTTAAACCTATAGGAGAAAAACCTCCACATCACCGGGTATTCCAGTGTTTATGAATCTCACAGGGCTAGATTTTGACATGCTGATGCCCTAAGCAACACCAAGCTTAAAAGGTCCCATGGCATTACAAAAATGGGTTGGAAGTCCTGCCTCAGCATGTGTGACAAAATGGGTTGCTCTATGCTTTCCTGGATGGGTCAGTGAACATAAGAACTTCCTGCGTCAGAGCTCACGTGCTCCAGGAACTCCTTGCGCAGGCGCATCTGAGGACTCCCGCGGCCTGATCAAGCCACCCACTGCCCACACAGAAGAGAGACCAGGCAGGCTAGTGGGCATCCTGCCATGTGTCTGTCTTGCCACGCTCGGCCGCCACCATGTGGGACATTTCAACACCTAGGCCCCCAGCGGACACCCCCTCCACCCCCGCAGAGGACCACACCTCGGAGCGGTCCAAAGAGTGTCGCTGGTCCTAAAAGAAACTTGCAATATTCTGCACAGAAGAAGGATGAATTAATCACACTATAAGAGCCCCTACTGGATCCCCCCATTGTGGCTATTCTCAGGCCATTCTCAGAGTTGCTCTCTTTCCATGTAGTAGTCACTCTTTCCACCTTCCAGGATCAAAGTCTAGCTCTGCTTGTAACTTAGGATATCTCAGTTTTGAAGATGCCATAAGCTACAACTCCCTGTCAGAGAGAGAGAGAGAGAGATCTACACACACACACACACACATACACACACACCTCTCCCAGAGGTTCAGCAAGTTGTTCTGATGTCATGGAATGTCACTGAACATTTAACTGTGATAGTTAAGTGGGAGATGTCACCAAAAGGATGCTGACAGATAACCGCAGCTTGAGAGGACAGTGAAAAAAGTTAATTTTGGCAGTATGCCAGGAAGCGGCTTCAGAAAGGAGCTCTTGAGAACGGGGTGTGGGAGCAGTATCTGAATCAATAAACACAAAAGGAGCATCAAGGTTAAAGATATGGGAGTAAGAAATGGGCTGAATATTTGAGTGCATCAGCCAAATCTGTGGCTGATCAGAGTTATTTCTATCTATTTTCAAATCTGTAAACTTCCTGTTTCCATACATATATATCCCATCTCTATTGCCATTTTGAAGTATTTTCCACTGCTGTCATTTAGGAACATGGGAACATAGGAAGCTGCCATATACTGAGTCAGACCATTGGTACATCTAGCTCAGTATTGTTGTAAAGTTGGGGTAACTGCCAGGTACCCCTAAATTCAGATCACAGTACTTGGTTAAGCAGTCCCCAAGAGAAATGACAGCCATAGACTTAATGGTCCAAATAAATATATATTTTATTGATTATAATGAAGAAGCATGTGAGTATATATGAGTATTCTCACATTACATAGAACACACTAGATGTTAACTGTGTCTAGGAACTAAAACCTAACCTTTATTGTACTAGTGTGGATTCTCTAATATGTATGTAATCAGCTAGGTAATGAATAACTAAACAGTTAACTAAGCATTTGGCTAACAAAATGTATCCCAAGACGAAGTCCTATTGAGAATAGAGGAAGAAAGAAGCAAGGAAATAAGATTAAGAGATGTAACCAAGGCTCAAAAATAATCAGTGTCAGAGAAGGGATATGGGGGAAAGTGGGGTGAGATGAACCCACACCTCAACCCAGAAAACAAGAGACCATAACAACTGAAGCAAAGAAACGGTGACAAGGACTAGGTGCAAAACAATGTCAGAAAAGAAAGGACAATGATAAGGATTAGGTGAAAAGCAGAGGCAGAGGCCAAGGAAATCTAGCAGGTTCCTAGTTAGGAGATAGGTCTAGGCTATGTAGATGAAGCAGATTGAGAGTACTTCCTAATCAGAGTTAATTATTAATCAACACTAATTCCTATAACAGATGGGGGAAGTTAGCCAAAAGGTGGGGGAAATCAACCAAGGCTGATGAGCAATCTGTGTCAGAGAAGAGACAAGGGAAATAAAGAGGGAGAGCTGAGGCTACAACCAAGACACAGGGAGCAGAAAAAGCAAGAGAAGCAGATAGACTGGGTCAATTAAGGAAACAGTGAGAGGTTGCAGGGGGAAGACAGACAGACAGACCTGTTAGGAATCACACCACTCATCTTTCCACTGTTAGGAAAGATTGGGGAGAAATGAATCTGGAGCGGAGGACTGCTGAGCGTACCTCCCTGCTGGATATGACCAGAAGTTGCTGACGTGCCTGTGCGCACCGGCACGGGTGTGCGTGAGTGACGTGTGCGTGCCTGTGCTGATGCATGCAGGTGCATCAGCAACTTCTGGTCATATCCAGAAGACGAGGGCAACAGGGCGGCAGGGAGGTATGATGCCACCTCGATGGGCTGTTAAAAAAACCCGACGCCAGTGGGGGAAAAGCGGTGGGAGGCGTAAATGCACCCTCCCCCTGCTCTTAAACTGTTCCCCACCACCTTCGAAACAGTTCCGTGCACATCCCTAGCTTAAAACTGAGAAAGACACAGGATCGGAATCCCTCCCATGATACCTGGTTGAAATCTACCTACCGTATGGCTGGGCAGTGAAAGTCCAAAAGTGTATAAACTGCCTCCTGAGGCAGGCCTTTGGATTGAGTGTTCCCATGGAGACAGGGGCGTAGCTAGCAGAGAGGGGGCCGTGTTCATACCTCTCTCTGGCGCGCCCCCCCCAGTGAGGGAGATAATGAAAAAAGTAGGGAGGGGTGGAGCTGGGGGCTGGGTTCTTTGAACCCTTTCGCTCAATTATAGCTACTCCCTTGCACACGAGGGAAGGAAGGGGAAGGAAAACAGCCCTGCTGTCTCTTCTGCTCCTGCACTGCTGGCTAGGACAACTTTCATCCTCCGCCAACTGCGCACCCTCCTCCTCCTCCTGCTGTCCCCACTAGACCCTCACTCCTTCCCCGTCTCCTGGAAGGTAAGCTGGCAACCTCCATTCTGGGCAAGGGGACGCACAGCTCCATGGCCAGCGGGGAGGCTGGGCCAGGGCACTTGCCACGGGTGGGCTGCAGACAGCCCACAGGTCCATCCAGGGCTGGATTAAGCTAGTGCGGGGCCTGTAGCATATGTTATAAAGGGGCCCTAAATTTAAAAAATGCACATAAATATTAAAACGTAAATTATTTACGACTTGCCAAATAAAATAATTCAATTTTTTCATTTGCTATCATAGTCGGCTTTCTTTTTTAAAGCCCACTCCTTGGCTTTTTCAGGAGAACCAACCCTCCCTAAAACAACTGACTTGAAGTAATGCCTATTTATTTCGCTCCAACCTTTCCCAAATTGATGTTTTGGAGACAATAACCTTACCGACTCCAGCCTGGAATCCCCTCCAGCCTATTGGTGTCAAGATGGTTGTTTCCCCCTCACAAGATCCTATGAGAGTTAGAACCTCTCCCTTCGCCTCTTGGTTTTCTGCAAATCTCCATGAATCTCCTTGTTCCGCCACACCCATTTTTGTCCTTATAGAGACATTTCATAGAGAATTTGGACCAGGGAAGGAACAGCCTGAAAGGATACTTATTGCTAGCATCTCCCGCCAGTCTGAGCCCCCCATCGTTTATATGCAGCTTGAGCGTGGTGAGCAGCGCTGCTAGAGCTCCTACGAGCTGCTGCTACTGTCCATACCAGACGGAGCTGGGAAACTCCAAAGGGGCCAGGAGAGGGAGGAGGGGAGTCACGCAGCACCTCCTTAGGAGCTAGGCGTGTTTGCTTGCTGCGAGAGAATATGACCCCAAGGCAGCAAAAGTCAGGCTCCGAAAGAGGGCACGGAATTTCCTTCCCGGAGGTGTTTGGCTGACAAAGCCATCAAGATGCTAAAAAGAGAAGGGGATGAGATGCAAGCCAGGATTTCACTGCAGAGGGAGGCTGGGCGGCACGTGCACAAAAAGTGCGTACAAGCGGCGGCAACCTGCTCCGTGTTTGCTGCTGCCGAGCAGAACTTCCCACCTCGCACCACTCAGCCGCACTCAAATTACAGGGCAGACTGAAAAAGCAGTCCCGGTGCATATAGCTAAACACCCAGTTCCCCCACTACGCTCCACACTGTCAGGCAGACAAACGCCCTGCTCTTGGCCGTTTGATCCGCTGCCGCCCCCCCTTCCCCCCCCCCGTTCCTTTCTTTCTTAGTTCCTTCAAAAAGGGAAACGTTTGCATCTCTGTTGCAACAGCAACAGACTTTTGGCAGAGGCAGGCAGCGAGGAAAGCGACACCAACCAAGTAGAGAGCAGAAAGAAGAAGGGGCAGTTCAAGCTGGGCGTGTGGGGCCCTCAGAAAAGCAGGGCCATAGTAAATGCTACATTTGCTACTACGTTAATCCAGCTCTGGGTCCATGGGTGCTCCTAGCAACTTGCATTTGTGTACGGAATAGCTGCGCAAAGCAAAGACGCAAAACGTTTTGCAGCCCAGGGAAGCAAGAGCAGCTGAGAGAAGAAGTGATGCTTGCTCTAACATCTGCCACATAAGCTAAAATCCAAAAGCCCTAGTGTTCAGGCATGATGTTGTACTTGCATGCATGTGTCTCTGTACACATGTGCATGTGTTTGTGTGAATGACTGTACATGAGTTCACTTTCAAAGTTAACCTGGATACGGAAGGTCCATCAGATCCAGATCCAGCAGCTCCAAACCAATGCCAGTTGTGCAACATGCAATCAGGAGGAGAGTGCACCCCCCCCTTCACTGGAGGGCATTTTGACATGCTGTCCAGGCATCTCTTTGTTTATTGTTCAAATTATAAACCACCTTTCATAAAACCTATCCTGAGTCGGTTTACAAAAGTTAATATAATAAAAGTCCATAAAATCACATTAAAATCAATTGAAACCATAAAAACATAACCCCCAAAAAAACAACAGCCATGAAAAACAAAATTGGAGTGGCTGGAAAGGAGAGACTAGCAACTCCTAAGGGGTAAAAGCCTGAACAAAAAAAGAGTTTTCAGGTTTTTAAAAAGCAGCTACAAACACCCAAGAACAGACACCCTCTGGGAGAGCATTCCAGAGCAGGCGGAACAATAGAGAAGGCCCCATCTCACTTGCGGTGCCTCCCTTAGTGTTGGGACATGGAGCAAACAAAGCCCCTGCCTCCAATGACCTTGTTGGATGGGCAGAAACCAGGGGCGTATCTAGGGGTAGGGCAGGCAGGGCACGTGCCCCGGGCGCCACTTGAAGGGGGGCGCCATTTTGTAAAATTAATTTTTTAAAAAAATGGCTGCCAAAAACAAAATGGCCACCGTGCATGCTCAAATGGCCTCTGTGAGGCTCTAGGTCATGCCAGGCTTTGCAGAGAACATTTGAGCATGCACGGTGGCCATTTTGTTTTCAGTGGCCTTTTAAAAAAAAAAGATTATTTTAAAAAATGGCCACTGCACATGCTCAAATGGTCCCTGCGAGGCCCTAGAGGCCAGCGGGGTGAGGGGGAATCTTTGCAAACCCCCCAGCCTTTAGGAAGCCCCCCAAAGGGGCTACGGGTAAAAATAATAATAATAATAATATAATATAAGACACTGTATACATATTCAGATTGGCACTATGTACAGAGAATCAGGGCTTGTGAATACTGAGCTGACGCTTAAGAGCTAGGATTGTATTCATTTGCTCTTACTTTGCTTCTTGTGATAAGTGAGTTAAATGTGATGTCTTGCTAATATGGCTATTAATGGTGAGTTTGTCTTTGAATCAGTGTGAACCCTTAATATTAAGGCCCACTGGGAGTTTCTTGCTCTCTTTCTCTCATTTTAACTGTCTTTCTGAAAGACTAGAAAGACTAGTTTGCCCTAGGCGCTATTTTCCCTAGATACGCCTCTGGCAGAAACCCTGGGGAGCCGTTGGTCCTTCAGATATCCAAGGCCCAAACTGTTAAGGGCTTTAAAGGTCAAAAACAGAATCTTGAATTGGATACAGAAACAGATTGGCAGCCACTTTTCAACTTGAGTCCAGCCAACACCCCTTGCTTAGTCCACAGTGAACAATTTCCTCCTTACATGGTTCATGCTGCTCACATGAGTAACTTGTGACAGTTATGAAACCGTCTGGATCTGTAAATCTCTTGAAAAAAGCTGCACAGCCTGCTGATTTTAACACGGGTCTTTTCCACATGGAACCTTGCCAAAACTTTGACTTGCGTAAACCTTGCGTAGACCTTGCATAGACCTTGCTTTGTGTAAACCTTGCCTTGTGTAAATCTCGCGTAAACTTGTGTAAGCCTTGCGTAAACTGGGTGCCCTGGATATCTGGCACGCCTCACTGCCCCCTCCAAGTATTCCTGTTGGGAGTATGAAGGGGTCAGGGTCTGGAGGTATGCATTGGACTAGAGCAGAAGAGGCAATGGGGAGAAGGTGCTCCATCTGCCCCTCCCCTTTCCATTATGGCACTCATGGAAGAGAAGGTAGGGTTCCTGAGCTGTGAGCCCTCTTGGGGTGGCATCCCTGGCTCTGGTAGCACAGCAGTCTGTGCCCAGCAGCAACACACACTACTGGGCTAAATGAGGAACCAGAGGTGCTGGTGGAGGTGGGGAAGTTAAAAAAAAACAAACCCTAGGAAAATTGTACGGTGGCAAAAGAAAAAACTGAACTAGAGGGCGCTATGGAGGAGGCAGAATAAATTAAAACACACGGGGGTTTTGCCCACACAAAACAAATACTAATGCATTGGGTGGAGCCCCAGATCTCTTCTGCACTTAGCAACAAACCTGCTACAAACTATCCCAGCTTTTCCTGGTGTCTGGACTAAGTTGTGGGACAGTTCAGTGGGCCTGTTAAGTTGTGGGCCTGTTAAGTTGTGGGCCTCTTCAGTGGCCCTCCTCCAGTTGCCCCTGCCAAACAAGGTGAGGTGGGTGGCTACCAGGGAGAGGGCCTTTTCGGTGGTTGCACCCCATTTATGGAATGGCCTCCCCAGTGAGATTCACCTGGCTTCATCACTTTGTTCTTTTAGATGCCAGGTGAAGACCTTTTTGTTTACCCAGACCTTTTAAATTCTGGTTTTCAAATTTGATCTGATTTTTAACTAATTTTAAAATGAGTTTTTTAGCTACTTTGTATTTTATTTTGTATTTCTTTTCTACTTTTTTGTCTGTTATGATTTAATCTGTTTTGCATTTTTATTGCATGTTTCAATCCTCTGTTGTGAGCTGCCCGGAGAACAGAGAGTAGCTAACAAATAAAGTTGTTATTATTCATTATAACCGATACTATTACTATAATTTCATCTCCTTTAACATGCATGAGGCATTTGGGGAAGAATTGCACCAAAAGTGTGGTGCCTTGTCTGTTTCTGTCCCTAGGCTTTTTCCCTGTTAAAGTAAGAGCCTCCCCATTTCTAATAGCTTTCAAAAAGACTCTTAAGACACATTTCGTAATGAACCCCACCGCCCATCAGGAAAGGTCTGTCTGCATTTGCCACCGGCGAATGGGGTGGCTACTCAGGGATGGGCCTTCTCCGTTGCTGCCCCGAGGCTTTGGAATGCACTCCCTAGTGTAATAAGAGCCTCCCCATATCTGACATCCTTTAAAAAGTCCTTAAAGACACATTTCTTCACCCAGGCTTTTAACTGATATTGTTTTGATTGTTTTGAATGTTGTTTTTAGAATATTGTTTTAAATTTTTTAAATTGTGTTTTACATTTCTTGCTTTTAAATTTTTGTTTTGTTTTGCTTTTGTTCTTAATTAATGTTTTACTTTTTAATCTTGTTGTAAACCGCCCAGAGACATAAGTTTTGGGCGGTGTAAAAATATGATAAATAAATAAAATAAATAAATAAATTTATGCATCCAAAGTTTGAACTAGATTTGTAATGCTGTGGATTTGTTGTAAACTGTGTTGATTTTATGTTATATTTATGTTATATTTGTTATAAACTGCCCAAATATGTGAGTTAGGGACGGTATACTAAAATAATAATAAATAACTGTTTGTGGCTGAATTGCTCCACCTAATTAGAGTTCTTTAAGAATGCACTGCGTTTAAATGAAAATAGAATGCTTTTTAAAAATATCTTATTTTCTATATGTATTATTTTCCTACTTTTATATCTACATGTTCTTACCTCAAGAAGCAGATACCCTCTAAGTCGCTGTGGAGCTCTGGAGCATCTGAAATGGCCTCTGTCCTGGAAGTGTCCAGTATTGCTGAAGATCTGCTTTGCCCCATCTGCCTCTCCATCTTCCAGGACCCCCACATGCTGGCCTGTGGACACAATTTCTGCCTGTCTTGCTTGGAGAGCTGTGTTGTCCCCAAGGGGCAGCATCAAGGGACATGCCCGCAATGCCGAGATCCCTTTGACCTTCAAGGCGCCACTCGCAACAGACTCCTGACCAGCCTGGCAGAGAAGGCCCGGCTGCTCAGGCTGGAGGAGGGGTCCCAGTCTGGCAGGGCTGGGAGCTGGTATTTTTGTGAGGAGCATGAGGAGCCGCTCAAGCTCTTCTGCAGCCAGGATGAGGCCCCTGTCTGTGTGATCTGCCGGGACCTGCCTCAGCATCAGGGCCATAGCTTTTTGCCGATCAAGAACGCTGTGAAACGTTATCAGGTAGGAGACACTCAAGAGTCCTCTGGGAATCGGACTGGAAGCTTATGGAATGCACTGAAGGCTGAGTGCTGGGACTCATGAGATTGTAGGATGAGGGCCAGTGCATTCCTGGGACTGGGTGCTGGATCTCACCGTAGATGCTAATTGGCCCCAGTCCCCATGCAGACCGTTTGCTGTTTCCGGTTTCAGACTGGCCACTGCTGTTTGGGTGAGGTGGGAACCAGTGCCGGGAAAATAGGATTTGTGCCCTAGAGGTCTGTGTAGAGTAGAACAAATTCCAAATCTGGGACATGCTGCAGTGCTCAAATTATAACAGCAAAGATTGGGGAACCTTGAGGAAACTTGAGGAAACCTTCAAGTCACACCCCCGTCTCTCCTCAGTTTGGGCCTAATCCTGGCCACCTTCTGAACACTAACCTCCTAAAAACATTAGGTAAGAGAGCATACCTGCCAACATATCCCTATTTTCCCATTCAGGTGAATGGGAAAATTGGAACATGTTGATGGGTATGAGAGAGCAGAAGCTTCTCTGACTACCCCTTCTCTGTAGTTTGAGCACTGACTGCTTCTCAGATGCAGTTTTCAGTTTGACATCGGAAGCTCCATGCCAAATACTGGATACAAAACCTAATGGAAAACAACCAAGTTGTTTTCAGGAAGATCTTGTTAGAGGTTGTTGATTTTTACCCACAATAGGTAAAACAGCAGAGCACTAAGGAATGAGCACACACTCCAGTTACAGAGTAGGTAGCAGAGGATAGGGGTGTGCACGGATCAGTTCGGAGGCCATTCTACTGGCCTCCGAACTGGTCTGGAGAAGAGGTGGTTTTGGTTCGGGAGGGTTAGGGTGGGGGGTTCCATTAAGGGCGGGGGGGGCTTTACTTACCCCTCCCGCCCTTTCCCGCGTTGGCGCCGTAAATATTGTAAGAAATCCGGGCGGCAGGATCCCTCGCCGCCCGCTTCTATTACCGATTATGGCTCTGCTCCTCGGAATTTTAAACATCGGGGGGCGGCAGGGTGCTTCCCTGCCGCCCCCTCGAAGCCCCCTGCTGCCGCTGAAGCCCCTTTAAATCTCGCCCGGACCGGAGATTCCGGCGGAGAAACCGCGCTCGGGCGGGCGGCAGCGAGACGTACGTCCGCCCGCCCGCTCCCTGCCTTGCCGAGTGCAAAGTGCAGGGAGCCTTCTGCGCACGCGCGAAGAAGGCTTCCTAGTTCCTTCTTCACGGGTGCGCAGAAGGCTCCCTGCACTTTGCACTCGGCAAGGCAGGGAGCGGGCGGGCGGGCGGACGTCTCGCTGCCGCCCGCCCGAGCGCGGTTTCTCCGCCGGAATCTCCGGTCCGGGCGAGATTTGAAGGGGCTTCAGCGGCAGCAGGGGACTTCGAGGGGGCGGCAGGGAAGCACCCTGCCGCCCCCCGATGTTTAAAATTCCGAGGAGCAGAGCCATAATCGGTAATAGAAGCGGGCGGCGAGGGATCCTGCCGCCCGGATTTCTTACAATATTTATGGCGCCAACGCGGGAAAGGGCGGGAGGGGTAAGTAAAGCCCCCACCCCGCCCTTAATGGAACCCCCCACCCCAGCACCGAACCGCAGCTCCGCGGTCCGGTGCACATGACTAGCAGAGGATGGTTGGATATTGCAGCTATTTAGAGAAAACACATGGAGATCCTTGTATGACTAAACACTAAACATTTATTGGTTAAATACACTTAGATAGGAAAGACCTATATCTAATCTAAAGGACTACATAGTGGATAGGTAAGGAGAGAGAGAGAGATGTTTCCATCTGCTCTCTAGGAGGAAAGGAAGGATTGTGTGACTCAGCACAGGAAGTGCTGCAGAGTCAGTCCAGGGGTCATAGAGTAGGGACAGATAGGGAGACACTGACTCACTGTCTCTACACCCAGTGCCCCTAGTGGTCATTAGGACAGTTGGTGCAAAAGGTCGATGCACTGGAAGTTCATCTCCAACAGATCTTGGGTTTGGCCATATGAAATATCATTATACTACTAACTATAAGTTTCCTGCTAACTGAGCAATGAGGCAAATTTCAAAGTGGTGATTCTTTTATATTTGCCAGGAGGAAAGCAACTGGCCCTAACCAACCCCAGCACAGCATCGCTCCAGTGGTTGTTGCTGGTGCCTGCCTTGTATTTCTTTTTGAGGGCTTTCGGGACAGGAGACCATCTTATTTTTCTTTATTTCTCTATATAACCCACTTTGTGAATGTCTTTGTTGAAAAGATGTATATAAATATTGATGATGATGAAGAAGAAGAAGAAGAAGAAGAAGAAGACAACCAAAAGAACACAGTTTAGTCTCCAGGGCCTTAGACAGAAATCCCCACCCACCTCCGCCCCCAGACCTACTAGTTAGTATCCATGTGTTTTTATTACTAAGCAGTCACTGGGAAGGATTCCAATCCATATCCACCGTGGGGGCTGAATTTTCCATATGATTAACCAAACAAATTCTGGACCAAAGGTCCCAAGTTGATGTTGCTGCATCCCATCTGAGCCGAAAAAATCCTGAAGCGGCTTTACCAAATCCCTCTGTAGACATTTTAAGATTGTGCCGTGGAGTTGGTGTGGACTCCTGGCGATCACATTCCATGTGATTTTCGTGGTAGAATACAGGAGGGGTTTACCATTGCCATCTCCCGTGCAGTAGGAGATGATGCCTTTCAGCCCCTCCCTATATCACTGCTGCCCAATATAGGTGACTACAAATGTATTTACTAGGCACAGTCTGGCAAGCACACTGGCGGGGATTTGAACTAGCAGCCTCTTGCACTCTAGGCCTGCTGCTTCCCCACTGCACCAGGAGTGATAAAAGCTCCATTGTGGTGAAACAAAACCAAACCAGGCCCTGAAAATGTGTGAAGCAAAACCAAGCCCTGGAAATGTGAGGGATGTTTGGGTGCCAGTTCTGGATTACAGCAGTCAGTACTGAAGGAAGGTTCACACACAGTGGGTAGAGGTGGATAGGGAAGTAGCTCAGGGCTGTGGTGCTGGGGGAGGAGTTGTTGGGCGAAGTCCTTTTGTCCCATGAGGTTTTCTCAGACTAAATTGCAATGGAAACTGCAAATATTTACCTTACTGGGACAGGTTAATATTTGGACAGGCAGCTCCAATATGCAGAGACGCTCTAACCCCTGGACCTTGGAGACCCAGTCCATGTCCTCCAAATGGCCGGGGGCGGGGCCCTCCGGCAGCCATCCCACACCCGCTGTGCTGAACCTCTGTGGTTTTTTAAAAAAAATTACCTCCATGTTTGTTTGTTTTTAATTACAGCTGCCGCGCAGCCGAGGGGTGGCTGCTGGGGGGGGGGCGGTGAGCCCAGGCCAGCAGTCCTGCTCCCCACCCCCCAGCAGCGATGGTGGCTGGCAGCCACCCCATGGCCGTGTGGTGGTTGCAATTTAAAAAACAACATGGAGGTATTTTTTTTTAAAAAAACCAGGGAGGTTTGGTGCGGAAGGAGGCCCCCCAAAAGTAGGTTTTGGGAGGCCTCACACTGGGGGGGGGGGGGGTTGCAGCGGAGGCGATCTGGGCAGCAAAATTGCCTAGGTGCACCCATGCCAATATGGATATCTTGTCTCCCCCACCACTACCATGACTAGTAGCAGCTTCAATGGGGGAAACTTTGGTCATGAAAAGAACAAACGGTTTTTAAAATCCCTCCCACAGCACCACTGCCTCCACTCCCCTCCCTCCATAGCTGCTTTTAAGCTTAAAAAAATATTGGGCAGGTTAAGAACATAAGAACAGCCCTGCTGGATCAGGCCCAAGGCCCATCTAGTCCAGCATCCTGTTTTGCACAGTGGCCCACCAGATGCCATTGGGAGCCTACAGTCAGGAGTTGAGGGCATGCCCTCTCACCTGCCATTACTCCCCTGCAACTGGTACTCAGAGGCACCCTGCCCTTGAGGCAGAAGTTGGCCTACAGCCCTCCGACTAGTAGCCATTGATAGACCTCTGCTCCATGAAGTCATCCAAACCCCTCTTAAAGCCATCCAGGTTGTTGGCTGTCACCACATCCTGTGGCAGAGAGTTCCACAAGTGGATCACACGTTGTGTGAAAAAGTACTTCCGTTTGTTCGTCCTAGACCTTCTGGCAATCAATTTCATGGAGTGACCCCTGGTTCTAGTGTTGTGTGAGAGGGAAAAGAATCTCTCTCTCTCCACTTTCTCCACACCATGCATGATTTTATAGACCTCTATCATGTCTCCCCGCAGTCGTCTTTTTTCTAAACTAAAAAGCCCCAGGTGTTGTAGTCCTGCCTCATAGGAAAGGTGCTCTAGTCCCCTGATCATCTTGGTTGCCCTTTTCTGTACCTTCTCCAGTTCAACAATGTCCTTTTTAAGATGTGGTGACCAGAACTGTATGCAGTACTCCAAGTGTGGTCGCACCATAGTTTTGTATAAGGGCATTATAATGTTAGCCGTTTTATTTTCAATCCCCTTCCTAATGATCCCTAGCATGGAATTTGCCTTTTTCACAGCTGCCGCACATTGAGTCGACACTTTCAACGAGCTGTCAACCACGACCCCAAGATCCCTCTCCTGGTCAGTCACCGACAGCTCGGATCCCATCAGCATATACTTGAAGTTGGGGGTTTTCATCCCAATGTGCATCACTTTACACTTGCTAACATTGAACTGCATTTGCCATTTTGTCGCCCACTCCCCCAGGTTGGAGAGATCCTTTTGGAGCTGCTCACAATCCGTTTGAGATTTCACTACCCGGAAGAGTTTGGTATCATCTGCAAATTTGGCCACGTCGCTGCTTACCCCTGCTTCTAGATCATTTATGAATACATTAAAAAGCACCGGTCCCAGTACAGATCCCTGGGGGACCCCACTTCTTACTTCCCTCCATTGTGAAAACTCTCCATTTATACCTACCCTCTGTTTCCTGTCTTTCAACCAGTTAGCAATCCACACATGTACTTGTCCCTTTATCCCATGACAGCTAAGTTTCCTCAGGAGCCTTTGATGAGGAACTTTGTCAAAAGCTTTTTGGAAGTCCAGGTAGATAGACTATGTCAACTGGATCACCTTTATCCACATACTTGTTGACACTCTCAAAGAAGTCCAAAAGGTTGGTGAGGCAAGATTTACCTTTGCGGAAGCCATGCTGGCTCACTCCCAGCAGGGCCTGTTCTTCTAGGTGCTTTACAATTTTATCCTTGAGGATGCTTTCCATCAATTTGCCTGGAACGGATGTTAGGCTAACTGGCCTGTAATTTCCCGGATCTCCCCTGGATCCCTTTTTGAAAATCGGTGTTACATTTGCCACTCTCCAGTCCTCTGGTACAGAGCCCGATTTCAGGGATAAGTTAAATATTTTAGCAAGAAGGTCGGCAATTTCACATTTGAGTTCTTTGAGGACTCTTGGATGGATGCCATCCGGCCCTGGTGATTTGTTAGCTTTCAGTTTTCCCAGACAGTTTAGAACATCATCCCTTGTCACTTTATCTGACTCAGCTCTCTAGCCTCCATCCCTAAAAAGCCTGGTTCAGGAACAGGTATATGCTCAGTATCCTCTGCCGTGAAGACAGATGCAAAGAACTCATTCAGTTTCTCTGCAACCTCCGTATCCTCCTTAATAATCCCTTTCACTCCCTCATTGTCTAATGGCCCAACCGCCTCCCTGGCAGGTTTCCTGCTTCTGATGTACTTAAAGAAGTTTTTGTTATTCCCCTTGATACTTTTGGCTAAATGTTCCTCAAACTCTCTTTTTGCCTCCCTTATTGTCACCTTGCATTTCTTTTGCAAGAGTTTGTGTTCTTTTTTGTTCTCTTCGTTTGGACAGGCCTTCCAATTTCGGAAGGAAGTCTTCTTCCCTTTTATGGCTTCCTTGACGGTACCCGTTAGCCATGCTGGCATCCTCCTGGACTTAGTGGTACCTTTCCTCCTTTTGGGTATACAATCTAACTGGGCTTCTAGTATTGTGGTTTTGAGTAAACTCCATGCACTCTGGAGCGAAGTGACTCTCCTGATTTTCCCCCTCAGCTTTTTTTTCACCATACTCCTCATTTTGGAGAAGTTTCCTCTTCTGAAATTCAAAATGTCCGTGTTAGACATCCTTGGTGATTCTCTCCCCGCATGTATGCTGAATTTGATGGCACTGTGGTCACTGTTCCCTAAAGGGTTGATGACACTGACATCACGCACCAGGTCCTGGGTGTCACTCAGAATTAGATCTAAGGTCGCCTTCTCTCTGGTTGGTTCCATGACCATCTGTTCTAGGGCACAGTCATTTAGCGTATCTAGGAATTTGACCTCTTTGTCCTGACTTGAATGTGAATTTACCCAGTCTATGTGTGGGTAGTTGAAATCACCCATTATTACAGCCCTGCCTCTCCTTGACGCCTCCCTGATTTCCTCCTGCAACTCCCAGTCACTGTCATCATTTTGATCCGGAGGGCGATAGCACGTCCCCAGTAGCACGTTTCCTTTCCGACCTTGTATAGTCACCCACAGGGTTTCTGTGGAGGACTCCAGTCCACTTAGGTTTTCTAGCTTATTAGATTCTATCCCTTCTTTAACATACAGTGCTACCCCTCCTCCAAGGCGCCCCTCCCTGTCCTTTCTGTAGAGTTTATACCCAGGGATAACAGTGTCCCACCGGTTCTCACTGTTCCACCATGTTTCTGTTATGCCCACTATGTCTATTTCTGCGTTAGCAACCAAGCACTCCAGCTCACCCATCTTGGTTCGGAGGCTTCTGGCATTGGCTTACAAGCCCCTATACACTGAATCTCTCCCCTGATGTATGCTACTCTTTTGACTCTTTGACCTGCTGGCACAGGCTCCCATCTGCTCTTTATGCGGTTTTGCTCCATCCCCTTCTGTTTTATTTGCATTCTTTGCAGCCTCACACTTTAAAGGATGGCTTTTGCCAAACGGGATACTGCCCAGCTCCCATCGGCTGTTCCCCAAGTGTCATTTTAAAAGCTGCTCTGCAACCTTTTTGATTTTAAGCGCCAGCAGTCTGGTTCCATCTTGGTTCAAGTGCAGCCCATCCCTTTTGTACAGGCCTTGCTTGCCCCAAAATGTGTCCCAGTGCCTAACAAATCTAAACCCCTCCTCCCGGCACCACCGTCTCATCCACGCATTGAAACCCCTCAGCTCTGCCTGTCTCACTGTACTTGCGCGTGGAACAGGTAGCATTTCTGAGAATGCTACCTTGGGGGTCCTGGACTTCAAAATGCTACCTATCAGCCTAAATTTGGCTTCCAGGACCTCCCGACTGCATTTCCCCACATCGTTGGTGCCGACGTGCACCACGACAGCTGTCTCCTCCCCAGCACTGCCTAGGAGCCTGTCTAGACGCTGCGTAATGTCCGCAACCTTCGCACCAGGCAGGCAAGTCACCGTGCGGTCAACACGCGGGTCACAAACCCATCTCTCTATCCCCCTAATGATCGAATCACCAACTACAAGGAGGCCCCCAACCCCCAGAGGAGTATCCCCTGTGCGAGAGGAGATGGGCTCATCATCCACGGAAGGGGTCCCTTCTAAAGGAGCATCTCCCTCTTCCTCAGACTGATGTCCTCCTTGCCCAAGACCTTCACTCTCCCTGACAGCAGAGGAGCTACCGGCCCTGGAGTGGGATGCCTCTATCACATCCCTGAAGGTCTCGTCCACATGCCTCTCTGTCTCTCTGAGCTTCTCCAGATCCGCCACCTTGGTCTCGAGGGAACGGATTTGTTCCCTGAGAGCCAGGAGCAACGTGCACCGAGCACACACCCACGACTTCTGCCCATGGGGCAAATAGTCGTACATGTGGCACTCTGTGCAATACACTGGGAAGTGCCCCTTCCCCTGCTGACCTTCTATCTTCATACTGTTTTAGTTAGCTCTTTACAGTATTTAAGGAGCTTATTGTCCATTTATTAGATAGTTTATTAGGATAGGTCTCAGCTGTAATGGTCAACTATTTAACTGTCCAAACAGCCTTTCCCAAGAATATGAGGGATACGAGGGAGGGATATGTACTTACGTTCTCTTCTCCACCAGGCTCCTTGTGATCGCGATTGCAATCGCGATTTCAGGGGCTCGTTCCAGGCTCCCCCGCACACTTCCCGCTAAACTCCTGCAAAACTCCTACGTCCTGTTCGCTATGTTCTCGGGCCTTCGCCTCATATGTAGAGTAGCCTTCCAACTGTCACACAGGATGAGAGACAAAGGAAAGGAAATGTGGGGCCCCGCCCAGCCCTAGCTGACTCCACGCCCACCAATCAGCAAACAGTGCCTTTAGGGAACCCTAAGAACTCCTAGCCCTCTGATATCTTAACCCTAACAAGGAACCCTAGCAAGGAACCCTAACAAGTAACACTCACAAAGATAGAGAGACTAAGACCTACCCCTTAAAGAGAAACAGCCCCCGCAAAACTCTCCTCTTCTTGTTAGTTTGTTTGAGGGAGAAAAGGCTAGATGCTTAGAAAGGCTTGCTCACCTTCTCAGCTGTGTCTGCTCTTCCCAGAGTAGCCTTCCAACTGGTTCAAGTGATATTCTGTCTGTTCAGCCCACCACATGTGATCAGGATGCATGTGCACCATAAGCATGAACATCCCTCTGCCTGCTCCCAGATCCCACATCCTTCCAAGCTCCCAGCATGAGGTAGCACCTTCATTAATCACGGCGGGGGGCAGGGGGTGTCATCTGAACTGCTTCTCTGGGCTGTAAGTAGAAGAGTGGTTTGGATTTTTTTAAAAAACCCAAACAATTAGGAGGTGTGCAGGGGGATGTGCGCACTCGTGGTGTGCACACATCCTGATTGCTTGTGATACTCTGGGCTGAGTAATTGACCCCTTGAGAGATGCAATCACATATGATTTGACCTAGAGTGTGCAAATGATTATTTGCATGTCTTTTCATTGTGGCAGTCTGATGGGATATGAGACTTCTCCCTGTGGTGTTTTGCAGTTCATTCGCGCATGTGAGTCATCTCCTGATGCTGTAGTTATCAAGTGATGAAGCATGCATAGGCCACCCAGCAGTGATAAAGGCATGCAGTACAGCTTTAAGCACGTGTACTCAGAAGTAAGGCTCACTGTGCTGTTTACTTCATAGTAGGTGTGATCAGGATTTCAGCCTTCATTGGAGTCCTCCCTACAGGGCTACACAGCTTCAGCTCTCCAGCTCTTGGACCACAGCTCCCATCATCCTCAGCCATAGCAGCCAATCGTCAGGGGTGATGGGAGTTGTAGTCCAGTAACAGCTGGAGGGCTGAAGCCGTTCAGAAGGACAGATGGGGTTCTGGTGTATTGGAGCAAGTTGGGTTGAGGAGCCAGTTTTCCTTTTCCTGTGCTAATTTCTTTTATTCTTTTTGTGTGCCCTGATTGATTGATTGATGGTTGGCTGCACAGGATCAGCTGAAAGCCTCCCTGGAGCCCCTGGAGGATGGTGTGAAATGGGCCACAAAAAGTCAATCTCGTCAGCAAGAGGCAATAGAGGAATTGAAGGTAAACAAAAGAGGGAAACTACATGGAGCCTCCGTAGACAGGTGTGGATCTACTGTGGGTATATCCATGTATATATCCAGTATATCTGTGGGTTTGGACTGCAGTGTCATCAGTAGGGATTTGCACGAACCGGTCTGAAGGCCATGCAAGAGGCCTGCGAACCAGTTTGTGCTGGTTCCGGTTTGAAGTTCGATGCTGGCAGGGGGTCTCCCTTTAAGGGCGGGGGGTTGCACTTACCCCTCCCGCCGCTTTCCCCCCACTGGTGCTCCGTTTTTTAAAGTTTTCGGGATGGCAGCATTCCTCCCTGCCGCCCCTGCCCAGAAATACAGGAAGTATGGGCAGCGGGCGTGGCCCATACTTCCTGTATTTCTGGGCAACAATGGGGGCAGGGGCAGCAGGGAGGAATACTGCCGCCCCGAAAACCTTTCTAAAAAATGGAGCAGTGGTGGTGGGAAAGTGGCGGAAGGGGTAAGTGCAACCCCCCATTAAAGGGAGAACCCCACTGGCGTCGAACCACGCCTCTGCAGTTTCATTCACATCACTAGTCATCAGTATACTGCAACCTCATCCAATATGCTGAAGACACCCAGCTCTACCTCTCATTTAAATCTGCTGATGCCAGGAAGGCAGCTGATGTCCTGAACCAGAATCTGGAGGTTGTTCTGAGTTGCATGGGGGCGAGCAATCTGAAACTTACTCCAGATAAGGCAGAGGGGTTTGAGATCAGTAAAACTGGTTATCCGAATAGCGAAGTATATCTGGTCTTGGATGGGGTTGCACTCTCCCTGAAAAGATCAAGTCTGTGGTTTAGGAATTCTCCTGGACTCAGTGCTTCAGCAGTTTCTCTCTTTGCTTAGTTTTAAAAAGAACGTAAAATGCTCCTTTTAAAAGAAGCTTTTGAAGATGGTCTGTGATGATCATCTTGTTTTAAACCTGGCTGCTATTCTACTTTTATCTGTTCTGTCTTTTATTATGTTTTAAGATGATTCACTGTCTTTAATTTTTTTACGTTTTAATTTTTTATCTTGGATTTTATGCTTTTACTGTAAGCTGTCCTGAGCAGCAGTGTGCTGGAGTGGTGGGATATTTGAATTAATTAAATAAATGCCTCTGAATGCCATGTGCTCTGGGCAAACATATTGCTTATATGCCAGAAGGACTCTGCAGCACTGGTGAATATAAACAATAATTCTCCACAAGAATATATTGCTGCCAGTTTGAATGTCACTGTGGACATACAACTGGCAACCTATGATAGCCAGTCCATACAATTATTACTCCTGTAGAGCAGAGCAGCCACCCATGTCACCATTTCAGCACCATCTGCTTTCTCTACTCCTCTGCAGAGCTTAAGTGAACATCTGTGTGGCTGCATCTTCGTAGAGTTTGAGAATCTGCGTGAGGTCCTCAACGAGAGAGAGCAAAGCATGTTGGAAATGGTGAGGCAGATGAAGATGGACAACCAGGTGGAAATGGAAGGGAAGCTGGAGTATTTGAAAGCACATATGTCCTCTCATACTGAGACCATCTCTGGGATTCGAGCTGCACTCGACGAAACCAATGAATTTGCTTTCCTGAAGGTGAGCCACTTGGGGCCAACCCACACATGTCCGGCAATGCATTAGGAGGTGTGCTGAAGAGCAGAAATGCCTGAGGAGGGGAAGCGACTAAGAGGTTGTTCTTACTATCAACCAAAACCGAGCTAAGTAAGCCAAGCCCAGTCCTGGCTGATCATAAGAATCACCAGCAGCTGCACAGCTGCCACCGGCACGTCAGCGGCAAACTCGCCTTCGCAGCCACCCTCTTAAATGAGGTTAAAGAAGCACTTGCTCGCTTGACCCCATTTTGCTGCTTGTCTGCAGTGTCGGGCGCCCACCTGTCGCTACTGGGATACCTGTAATGCACCACACACTCGCACAGTGCATTCTGGGATTTCTGGGGGCTGGGATGAGGCATCCCAGCCTCTGAGCTTCTGTGCTGCTGGTGGCTGCCAGTGATCATCTGGGTGGGCAATCTGCCCGTCCTGGGATCAACGAAGGATTGTCTGTGGGGAAAGTAAGTTTGAGCCGCCTTCTTCCTACCTCCTTCCACTGAACCTTTCTCACTGATCAATTCTGGTTGATCCTAGAAAGGGCTCTGTGGCATCTGGGATTGGGACAGAGTTAGTATTTACCCCCTACACTGTTTTCCCACTGAAAATCCCCCTCCTCCTCTGAAGCTGCTTGTTGCCCCCAGAGTGGCAATTTGCTACAGATGGCGGCTTGCAGAAAAGAGGTTGCCTGAAAAGTAGAGGGAAAGCAGGATAGAAAGTTTAAAAATAACAAAACCATTTTGACCAATTAAAAAAAAAAATGTTCCACATTAACCAGGCAGTGGCTTACATTTCACAGAACCAGCTGTGCACCCAAGAGGGATGTGGCTTCACTGGCTCCAAAGGACTCACCTGCTCTTGGACGCCTCCATTGATGGGATGGGAGGTTCTGTGTGCATCCTAAGTACTGCATCAGAGCAGCTGCAATCTACTCCCAGTTGCAAGTGCTCTGACACAGTGCTTAGGATGCTTGAAGTCTCCCCCACCCTTGGTAGGAGTGTCTATGTGCTGGTGAGTGCCACGAAGCCAGTGAGCCTCCATCCCTCATGGGTGCATGCAGATTATAAGCTAGTAGATTTTAGGAAAATGATAATAATAGCAGTACTTACAAAAATGTTGTTTGGTAGTGGCCATCTTAGAAGAAGCTTTTTCTCCTCCTGCTCTCTTTCTCTCTCACAGAAGAGGGAGTTCTCCTTCTAAGAGTCCGACTATTTTATTTTATTTTATTTTATTTTATTTTATTTTATTTTTACATTTATATCCCACTTTTTCTCCAAGGAGCCTAGAGCAGTGTACTACATACTTAGGTTTCTCCTCACAACAACCCTGTGAAGTAGGTTAGGCTGAGAGAGAAGAGACTGGCCCAGAGTCACCCAGCAAGTGTCATGGCTGAATGGGGATTTGAACTCGGGTCTCCCTGGTCCTAGTCCAGCACTCTAACCACTACACCACGCTGGCCTACATGTAATGGACTACAAAGTCCATTTCATGGGAGTGTGTGAATGCATCTCTCATTGTGTTTTTATTTATCTAAAAACAGCTTTGTGTTTGGAGAGGGTAATTTGGATCAGGTCTGTGGTGCTGCGGAAGAGCTGTGCCGCTGCCGCCCCCCCACCCCACCCCACCACTAATTCCCAAATACAAATCCTACCCCCCTGGAGCTGTGTGGAGGGAAACATACAGATGATGCTATAAGGTTTTTTCTTCCATGGCTGAGAGCTGCTCTGAGAGAAGGAGCTAATTGAATCAAGGCCGCAACAAAAGAGAAAATGGTTAACCACCCATGCCGTTAACTCACCATTTAAAGGAGCTCCAGATGACAGCCCATTCTCCCCTGTGCAATGCCCTGATCTTTCCCAGTGGGATAAAATTAGAGTTGGACTCTTGAATGCTTTGAAAAGAGCACCGGGGTAAGTTACTGTGTCAAGAGGTTCCAGAGATTAACCTTATCTGTTCTCTTCCATTCAGGGAGTCAAGGAACTGATAGGACGGTGAGTATCTGCCTTACCCTCCTTATGGTACACAGACAGCAGCTCTGATTAGAAAAGGCAACTCCACACATGTGAGGACTCGGAGTGTTGGCTGGGAAGCCAAGCTCTGACAGGTTGAACAGACGCAGCAGCCTGCCGCTCCACAGTGCCAGCTGCCCCATCTCCTCCTCCTATATCTTTTTGTTAGGATGTCACGTGTGTGTGTGTGTGTGTGTGTGTGTGTGTAGGGCCAGCTCCAATTTGGAAGGGGCCCTTGACAAACTGCCCTCTGTAGGCCTCCTCCTACCTAGTGGCCCACTCTAAGGTTCATGGTGGGACTTACACTGAAAGCACTAGCCCTAGCTGGACATGTGTACAGATGCCTGTGCACATGTACAGTTTTTTTGTGTGTGACTGTACATATTATTTTCACAAGTTGTTCTAGTAAGAACTAATCTGCCTACTTTCCTTTCACTATCCCTACAACCAGACTAAATTTGGTCCAAATCGGTTAGGCAGTTCACAAGTAGGCCACTTGTGCCTCAAATATTCATGCATCCGCCATCTTGAATTGGGGTGAATGACATCATCACAAAACTATGTGTTTGAGGCGTCCCTATGTGTCCCTAGAACTGTACCAAATTTTGTCCAAATCAGTTTCGACTTGCACCTCAAATGTTCATGTGCCCGCCATCTTGAATCACAGTGGATGACATCATTACAAACTATGCCCTTGAGCCATCCCTGTGTGTCCCTACACCTGTAGCAAATGTGGTTCAAATCTGTTTGGCAGTTCACAAGTTAGTCCAATTGCTCTTCAAATGTTCATGTGTCCTCCATCTTGAATTGGGATGGATGAGATCATCACAAATCCCACTGTTGAGGTGTCCTTATGTGTCATTCCCTACAGCTGTACCAAATTGGTTAGAGCTAGGCAGTCCACAAGTTACCCTCTTGCACCTCAAACATTCACATGTCCGCCATCTTGAATTGGGGTGGATGATATCATCATAATCTAAGCCATTGAGATGTCCCTATGCATCTCTACAACTGTACTCAATTTGGTTTATATTGGTCCAGGCATTGTGAAGTTGCTGGGCGGGTGGGGGAGACACACATACGCACAAATGGGCACACAGATGGAGTGCTGGGTGATCTCATAATCTTACTGGAAAGTAGGCTCAAATGAACATAGGTACAGGTCTCTCAAATGCATGGTACAGATAGGAAGTATACTACTGTACATGCATTGAACGCAAATAACTGTACATGTGCACAGATCTATTCATATGTACACTTTACACAGATTATATGTGTGTTGAACATAATGTGTGAATAGGGCTACCAGTACTCTATATTTTTCATGCAGCGAGGACTGAAAATTTAAACAAAAATTTTATTTTATTTTATTTATTGTTGAATTTATATACCGCCTTTCATTAAAAACAATCCCAAGGCAGTTAACAAAAGTTAAAAATAATAATAATAATGACAGTTAGAAGTATTAAGCTAAAAGTATGACAACAAATCTGATTTAAAATATATAAAATACAAACATAAAAACTGTAAACAGATAAAAACACACAGAAGCAGCAATAAAACCATCATGTAAAGGTTTGGATAAAAAGCCAAGATTTAACAAGCTTTCTAAGAACTGTGATGGGATCAGAGGAGCGAATGACCACTGGGAGAGCATTCCAGAGTCTGGGGGCAGCAACAGAGAAGACCCTGTCCTGCGTGCATGACAACCGAGCCTCCCTCATTGTCAGCACCTGGAGCAGAGCCCCCTCAGATGATCTCATCAAGTGGGCCGCAACCCTTGGGAGCAGGCGGTCGCTCAAGTATCCCGGGCCCAAACAGTTAAGGGCTTTAAAGGTCACAGCCAGCATCTTGAATTGGACCCAGAAACACACTGGTAACCAGTGCAGCTCTTTCAAAATAGGTGTGATATGATCACACCAGGCAGCTCCAGATAGAACCCTAGCTGCCACATTTTGTACAAGCTGCAGTTTCTGGATATTCTTCAAGGGCAGCCCCACGTAGAGCGCGATACAGTAATCCAGCCGTGACACGACTAAGGCATGGGTAACTGTGGTCAGATCTGCCTTCTCAAGAAAAGGACACAGCTGGCGCACTAGCTGAAGCCGTGCAAAGGCACCCCTGGCCACCGCCTCCACCTGAGCTTCCAAAGACAGAGCTGGGTCCAGTAATACCCCCAAGCTGTGTACTTGCTCCTTCAAGGGGAGTGTATCTAGAACAGGCAGAATCACCTCATCCCGATTGGTTCTCATACTGACCAACATTAGCTCCATCTTGTCCAGATTCAGTCTCTGGAATCTGGAATCCAAGCAGATCCATAAGCCTCCATAGGTGGACCATTCTAATCGGTCCACCACCCCTGCAGAGGGCAGACGGAGCAGTCAAACTAAACCCCACCAGATGATGATCTGTCCATAACAAGGGAGTTATCTCAAACTCCCCCCAGCTCCAGATCATTTATTCCCCACTCAGCAAAAACCAGATACAGAGTGTGTCCTGCCATGTGGGTAGGGCCCGATACCAATTGAGACAGGCCCATGGTTTTCATGGAGGCCATGAAATCCTGAGCTGCACCTACTAGGGGGGCCTCAGTGTGGACATTGAAATCCCCCAAAACAATAAGCTTGAGGGAACCCAAGGCCACCTCCGAGACCACCCCCGCCAGCTCAGGTAGGGAGACTGAAGTGCAGCGGGGTGGTCAGTACACCAGCAGAATCCCCAGCCTATCTTGGAGGCCCACCCTCAAGGACAAACACTCGAAATTCTGAGATTGCCTGACCGGGCACCTGGAAATGGGGAGGGTCTCTTGATAGATTACTGCAACACCCCCTTCCCTGACCCTCCAGCAGGGGCGTAGCTATAATTGAACGAAAGGGTTCAAAGAACACGGGCCCCCAGCTCCTGAGGGCCCTCCAGCTCCATCCCTCCCTATTTTCTTCATTATCCCCCTCACTCTGGGGGGCCGCCCGAGAGAGGGATGAACACGGGGCCCCTCTCCCCTAGCTACGCCCCTGCCCTCCAGGCGGGGCTGCTGCACGATCAGGAAACCTGAAGACAGAGCTGAGAGGGACCAACCGCACCCTGCTCATCCAACCAGGTCTCTGTCACACATACCAGGTCAGCATGCTTATCCACAATCAGATCGTGGATGAGAGATGTTTTAGCATTAACCGACCTGGCATTCAGTAGCAGCACCCTAAAACTTGAGGGAGTGTTCTCAGAGCTCCCTGGGGTCTCAGGGCTGGGAGAAGGGCTGGGAAAAGGAACAGGCCTCAGTTGCCTGGACCGTTTCCCCCTGTAACGGCCAGCCCAACTCCCACCACCATATCTTCCTCTGCCCACTACCAGCAATATTGCTGCCCCCACACCAATCCCATTTTCCTGCTCTCCCAGACATCCCCCAGTCCAACCAACCACAGCTCCACGACTTAACAAAACCAGATCCAGGACTCAACAGACTTATGCTGACTTCTTGATAGAAGAGACGTCAGAAGGATCTTCCATTCCGACCCCAGGCAGCTCGTCCCAAGGCTGAGAGCCATAAGGAGGAGAGCCCTTGTGCTCTTGCCCCTGGCTTAGCCTGAGCTTTAAGGCAGCAGAGGCAGCCCCATAGATGATCCACACCTGGAGAAGGTGGGGCAGAGGCAAAAAGGCCCAATCCATGCCCTGCCCAAGATGTTCCCTCTTCCCTTCTCCAAAAATTATATTTTGTTGCTGTCTTCTCTTGATGCTCTCCCACCCCACCCCCCAGAAATAGGAGGTTTAACCAAGAGGCCTCTGTGTCATTGCAGGGAACTTTGGGGAAAGCTTATGCTGCAGATGGGATGGGAGAGAGGAGGCATGGATGAGAAGGTGATGAAACTCTTGGCTGAAGAGAAGGGCACAAAAGTGCTTCTCTCGGGGATTGGCAGTAGGCCCTTCTGCGGGCCCTGGCCCAATGATGCTGGCCTCTGACAACAGAGGTGTGCATGCGTGGTCTAAGTGTGTGTTAATAAATGCAATGAAATTCTGAAAACATAGACATAGATATGTTCCTGGTTGCCCCTGGATCCCAACACACATACACCCTGCTGCTGCCCTGGTCTGAGGAGGAGCTCCTGATTTTAAAAGAACCAGAAAAGGGAAGAACACCATCCCTCTGTCATAGTCTTTGAATCCAGCCATTGGTATATTTCGCTGGCTTATCGTTCATACAGTAGTTGCCTGCTCTCCACTTTCCAGAGAAGTGCCAAGGCAGTGATATCCAGATTTTGGTTTCCTTTGGAGGGCAGAGCACTGCATAAATGAGGGCAAGCAGCATGCCCCTTCCCACTGCCCCACTTCATATGCCAGAGAGAGGTCCCCTTGGTGTCTTGGCTCTTTCTTTCTTTGTCTTGACTGTTCCAAAATCGTTGTTTACACACACACACACACACACACACACACACACACACACACACACACACACGGGGTATCTTCCCCCCAACTCCTACTGCTAGCACTCAAGAGAGGTCTCCAGTTATCACTCATTAAATTAATAGACATCAGTTAACCTTCTAGGCCATTAGCCACATGAATATACTTCTCATTGCCTATATTCTCCACTTACTTATCTTATAACTATATATGGTCTATATAGTTGCCCTATCATCCTTGCAGTCATACCAGTGGATAGCCTCTGGGAAGGTTTTAGGGCTTGTTTCTGTTTTTTACTGCCCAATATCCTTTCAGCTACAGTTACTGGGATCTGAACCTTGGACCTTTATTTTAGCCTACTTTCCAGCAGGCTTATGAAATCACCCGGCATTCTCTGCGTGTGTCCGTGTGTCCCTCCCTATCAACTTCTCAACGCCTGGAACAATATGAACCAAATTGGGTACAGTTGTAGGGACACATAGGGACACCTCAATGGCGTAGTTTGTGATGACGTCATCCACCCCAATCCAAGATGGTGGACACGTAAACCTTTGAGGTGCAAGTGGGCTAACTTGTGAACTGCCTACCCCATTTGAACCAAATTTACTACAGATATAGGGATACCCAAATGGCGTGGTGTGTGATGATGCCATTCAAGATGGTGGCCACATGAACATCTGAGGCACAAGTGGGCTAATTTGTGGACTGCCTAACCTATTTAAACCAGATTGAGTACAGTTGCATTGAGTGACACAAATGGACACCTCAGTGGCATAGCTTGTGATAATGTCATCCACGCCAATTCAAGATGGTGGACACATAAACTTTTGAGGCACAAGTGGGCTAACTTGTGAACCGCTTAATTGATTTGAACCAAATTTGCTGCAGCTGTAGGGACACATAGGGGCACCTCAACGGTGAAGATTGTGACAATGTCATCCACCTCAATTCAGGATGGTGGATACGTAAACTTTGGAGGTGCAAGGGCACTAACCTGTGGACAGTCTAACCAATTAGAACCAAATTTGCTACAGCTGAGTGAACACATAGGGATGTCCCAATGGTGTAGTTTGTGATAATGTCACCCACCCTGATCCAAGATGGCAGATGCATAAACATTTGAGGCACAAGTGCACTAACTTGAGGACTGTCTAACCAAATTGAATCAAATTTGGAACAGCTGTAGTGAATGGCACACAGGGACACCTCAATGGTGCAGTCTGTAATGATGACATCCACCCCGACCCAAGATGGCGGACACATGAACATTTGAGGCGCAAGAGATCTAACTTATGGACCTAGATTTGCACCAAATTTAGTCCAGTGTAGAGACAGTGAAAGGAAAGTAGGCTAATTAGTTCTTACTAGAACAACTTGTTAAATATGCAAAGCATATGCAAGTATATGTTTCCAGGCAAAATACAAAGTGTTGGTAATTACTTTAAAGCCCTGAATGGCTTAGGACCAGGTTATCCAGGAGAGCGCCTTCTGCACATTAAGGCCAAGGCCAAGAGAGCTTGTCTGGCTTTCTCTATAGTTACTCCTGGGCTGTGGAATGCACTCTGTATAGATAGATATCTGAGGATTAAGATCTTCAGCAGCCTTTAAAAGTGCTTTAAAGGCACTTTTATTAGCCTGGTCAATGGTTTTTAAATGGTTTTAATTTTTAATTGTTTTAATGGGTTATTTATTTTATTTTTACTTATGTGAACCACCTAGAGCCATCTGGGTTAGATGGTATTATTAAATTTAATTAATTAATTGGTATGGTATAGTCTCCTCTCCTCCCTTCAGAATCCAGGATCTTCTAAGGAGTGACGAAACAGAAAGTGAATCAGGGGAGCATGGCCATGGGGCCAAGGAAGGCAACGAGAAAGATAATGAAAATCAGACTGACTGCCAGGGGGATGACGCCATCAGCAATGATTGGGGAACTTATGGAGAACCTCAGGACAGTAGGGAAGGTATATATGAAGATATTGTACCTGTGGACCCAGCCATTGGAGAGCTAGAGGAGTCACTAGAGTTTGAGACCTGGAAGGAAATTCTGAGAACTATCGGTACGGGTGAGACTTTTGCTCCAGAGTCAGCCTACAGCTCCCCATCACCACCAGAGGAAGATACATTTGTACCTGAAGGCAGCAATGTCTCTATATCTGTGGACCCAGCCATTGGAGAACTGGAGGAGTCACTAGAGTTTGAGACCTGGAAGGAAAATTGGAGAACTATTGGTACGGGGGAGACTTTTGCTCCAGAGTCAGCCTGCAGTTCCTCACCACCACCAGATGAAGCTATGCTTCCAACTGGAGGCAGCAACGTCCCTGAGGCAGCAGGAGAAGCAGCTCCAGCAAAATTGGGCTGCAACACAGAAGTTGGCACCACAGTACCAGGTGAAGGTTCCTGGTACTCCAGGCCTAAACAGGCTTGTGCTTTCTTTGTAGTTCATCAACAGGCTTGGGCCAAGAAAGCTTTTGACTCAGGACAAGGAGGCTGGAGACAAAATCAAGGCTCTGCAAATAAATCGTCAACCCACCACAAAGGAGGTGAAGCTTCTTCAGTAATGAAGCAGTCTCAGAATAGACATCAAATGTTCCACCGTGGAGCCCAGGGCCGTGGCCGTGGTCAGGGCCGTGGCCGTGATCAGGGCCGTGGTCAGGGTCAGGGCCGTGGCCAGTCCCAGGGCCAGAGTCAGGGCCGTGGCCGTGGTCAGGGTCAGGCCCAGGGCCATGGGCAGGGCCAGGGTCAGGGCCGTGGTCAGGGTCAGGGCCATGGCCAGGGTCAGGGCCGTGGCCAGGCTCAGAGTCAAGGCCGTGGCCAGGCCCAGGGTCAGGGCCAGGGTCAGGGCCGTGGCCAGGGCCAGGGCCGTGGCCAGTCCAGTGGCCATGGACAGGCCCGTGGCCATGGACAGGCTCGTGGCTGTGGCCGTGGTTTTGGTTCAGCAAAAGGCCCCTGAAACAAACATTATTATGGTTATGGTTATCATTATGATTGTTTAGATGATTGCTGGTAAGAATATGATGTGGGTCACTTCTCAACACAAACATTTGTCTGTATGTGCACACACAAAAAATTCACTGGGGATGGACTCATCAGATATCCCGCAACCACACTAGGAGTTGAAGCCATGTGCGAAAAGGCTCCAGGCAGCTGACAGGACAAAAGAAATAGTGCTGTCCAACCGATTTCCTGCAGAAGTGATTGCATTGGAGTGCTGAGAGAAGGATCTTTCTCCAGTCCTGAATGAAAGGGATGACACATTGAGAGAGCTGACTTCAGATCTCATCTGAGGCACGGACTGCATAGCACAGTCATTATTATATCTCCCGGCCTCCGTTATGAGGGTTGAAGAGTGTAGTTAATTCATCTATTAGACTAATGGAGTAGGGCAACCGACTCTGGAACGCGCTTCCTAATGAAATTAGAGCTTTTCCTTCTTCCTTTTTTAAGAAGGACCTGAAAACATTCCTGTTTAGCCAGACTTTTAGTTTATAGTTTTAAAGCTTCGGGTTTTAGAATTTGTATTGGTATTTTTAGATTGTTTTAATTGTGTTAATGTTTTAATGGTTTTTAGATTGTGAACTGCCCAGGGACTTTTTTATACACACACACACACACACACACACACACACACACACACACGTATTTAACAAATAATGCTGGTGATTTGGGCCATCCTAGAAAATGCATTTTCTCTTCCTCTCTTTTGAGTGGGAACGTGTCTTCTAAGATGCTGCTGCCTGTGCATCATCTAAAATGGAAGACTGTGTGCCTTTTGCTTCTTTGTTTTTATTCCTGGATACACTTATGCAGATGTAATAAACTAGTTAATTGATGAAAGCTCATGTGACTAATCAACTAAGATTCCTCTAAATGGGTGACATCTCTGCCAGTTGCTTCTCAGCACAATGACCAATAACACAAGATTGTCTCTGAGAATGATAACTTGCCCAAATGATCAATTATCAGTATTATTTTTTCTTTTGTTGTCCAAGATGCTTTCAGGCAGCAAACGCTGCCTGAAATAAACAGCAGTGCTTGCTGGGGTGGGGGAGCTCCTAGTAGCCCGGGTGGGCGGGGCGCCGTGCACACGCTCTCCGGACCACAGCCAATGGGAGAGCGCCCGCCCGCCCACTGGTGCCCAGACCGCCCGCAGCAAACCCAGCCCCTTTTGCTGCTCTTCCATGGCGGAGGTATTGGAGTTCCGTGTCCCGACAGGGACGGACCCTCCTAGTCCTGGGGCTGGAGATGGAGGCAAGTGATGCGCCATGCTGGGATAGGTGGCTGGGTGGGTTTCTGTTCTGTTATTTGCGTACGGACATATCTGTGAGGAGAGTTTTTAATTTGGCAATTTTTAATTTGGCAAAAGATTGCATGAGAATTTGGGGATATGACAAGTTTCTGCAGGGATTGTATGTATGTTGCATTTCTTCTCTGCCCCCCTCCCCAAACTCTGTTTGTAGCTAAATGAAAATATTGATTAGTGCTTGTGGTCATGTTTGCTGCTTCTGTATAATTGTATATTGCTTAGCCAGTGAGGAAGCTGCTTATGCAATAAATAGAGAGTAAAGTTTGTCCTCAGGGTTGTTAGATGTGACTTTTCCAAAATGTGTTTCTTACAGCAGAATACAATGGGTGCCTTCATTTTTTATAATTGATGCCTCCATGGAACATAATGGATGTTCCTTTTTAAGCCCTGTAGTAGCCACCTAATGGCGCAGCGGGGAAATGATTTGCCTAGCAAGCCAGAGGTTGCAGGTTTGAATCCCCGCTAGTATGTTTCCCAGACTATGGGAAACACTGGTGTTTGGACGGTGTGTGTGTGTGTGTGCGCGCGCGCAATTTCAGTGCTTGCCCTAGGTGCTATTTTCCCTAGATACGTCCCTGAATACTGGGCAGATTTTGTTCAGAAACGTTCAATCTCAGGTGTCTCCGAGACTCCTGCCGAAAATCTTGGAGAGCTGTGGCCACTCTGTGCAAACAGTGCTGAGATAGATGGACCAATGGTCTGACTCAGTATAAAGCAGCTTCCTATGTTCCTATCCTGCTATTTTGTTTTGTTTGTGTCGTTTGATTTCATGCCACCAGCTCGTCTGGTAGCGTCTCAGACGCATCTTCTCTGTGGTTGCCCCTAACTGTGGAATCCACTTTGCTGAGATTAGAGCTGCTCCATTCCGGTTGACTTTTAAGAAACAACTGAAGACACACCTCTTCAGCCAAGCTTTTTAGTTAGTTAGTGTTTTTATGGACATTTTAATCTGGTTTTATGTTTTAACAGTTATATTCTTGGTTTGTTTTATGCTGTAAACCACCTAGAGACTTCGGCAGTGGGTGGCATACAAATTTGTTAAATAAAATTAATTAAATAAATACTTTTTAAATGTTTCTTTTTTGGCTATTTCATTTCCGGTTTTGGCTGGGAACTGATTAATGGTGATTTCCCCAAAAGCATGGATTCCATCCCTAAACTAAACAAAACCTCCTGCAGTTTTTGAGAAAGCAATTATATGAAATGGGTGTTCGGTGCCACTCTGGGCCGTTTCGGGCCGTTCTTGCCTGCGTGTGAATGAAGGGGTTGATCAAAGTATAACATCATAAAGCTTTCAGTTCTAAAAGGTTGTTTCCGAAGTGTCTCTAACACAGCTCAAGGTTTGGGGCATCCAGTTGGATTGTTAAGGGGTTGTTCCAGCCCATTGCAATCCATGCCAGCTTTTCCACTGTTCCGACTCAACATGCATGGGAGGAACTACAGCTCAGCAAAGAGAAATCGAAACTTAAGTGCCACCCGGGCAGCAGAGAAGCGGAAGACGCAGACGGAGGGACGGACAAGGTGCTAAAGTGGGGCGACTTGTGCGGGCCCTGCTGAGAGGAAGGCAGGGCCTGTGGACTTGGCAAGCTAGGAAGACATACACACACACACGAGGGAAGGAAAACAGCCCTGCTGCTCGTCCTGCTCCTCCTCCACTGCTGGCTACGACAACTTTCATCCTCCGCCAACTGCGCACCCTCCTGCTGTCCCCACCAGACCCTCGCTCCTTTCCCGTCTCCTGGAAGGTAAGCTGGCAACCTCCATTCTGGGCAAGGGGACGCACAGCTCCATGGCCAGGGGGGAGGCTGGGCCAGGGCACTTGCCACGGGTGGGCTGCAGACAACCCGCAGGTCCATGGGTACGCTTAGCAACTTGCATGTGTGTACGGAATAGCTGCGCAAAGCGAAGACGCAAAACGTTTTGCTGCCCAGGGAAGCAAGAGCAGCTGAGAGAGAGGAAGGGATGCTTGCTCTAACATCTGCCACATAAGCTAAAATCCAAAAGCCCTAGTGTTCAGGCATGATGTTGTACTGGCATGCATGTGTCTCTGTACACTTGTGCATGCGTTTGTGTGAATGACTGTAAATGCGTTCACTTTCAAAGTGAACCTGGAGACGGAAGGTCCATCAGATCCAGATCCAGTAGCTCCAAACCAATGCCAGTTGTGCAACATGCAATCAGGACGAGAGTACACCCCCACCCCCCCATCCCTGTCACTGAAGGACATCCTGACACGCTGTCCGGGCATCTCTTTGTTTATTGTGCAAATTATAAACTGCCTCTCATAAAACTTTCCCCGAGTCAATTTACAAAAGTTAATACAATAAAAGTCCATAAAATCACATTAAAATCAGTTGAGACCATAAAAACATAACACACACACACAGACCCCGCAAAACAACAGCCATGAAAAACAAAATTGGAGTGGCTGGAAAGGAGGGACTAGCAACTCCTGAGGGGTAAAAGCCTGAATGGAAAAAGAGTTTTTAGGTTTTTAAAAAGCAGCTACAAACACCCAAGAACAGACACCCCCTGGGAGAGCATTCGGGGGGGGGGGGGACACACACAACAGAGAAGGCCCCGTCTCACTTGCCTCCCTCAGTGTTGAGACAGGGAGCAAACAAAGCCCCCGCCTGCAATGACCTTGTTGGATGGGCAGAAACCCTGGGGAGCTGTTGGTCCTTCAGATATCCAAGGCCCAAACTGTTAAGGGCTTTAAAGGTCAAAACCAGCATCTTGAATTGGATA
Organism: Hemicordylus capensis; assembly: GCF_027244095.1. NCBI lineage: Eukaryota > Metazoa > Chordata > Lepidosauria > Squamata > Cordylidae > Hemicordylus > Hemicordylus capensis. Next base: position 258,812,586 of record NC_069658.1, on the reverse strand, counting down.
CAGAAACAGATTGGCAGCCACTTTTCAACTTGAGTCCAGCCAACACCCCTTGCTTAGACCACAGTGAGAAGTTTCCTGCCTACGTGGTTCATTCAGAACACATGAGTCACATCTGTAAGCCTCTTGGGAAAAGCTGCATGGCCTGCTGATTTTAACACGGCTCTTTTCCACATGGAGCCTTGCGTAAACTTTGTTTTGCTGGGTGCCCTGGATATCTGGCTCTCCTCCTCACTGCCCCCTCCAAGTGTTCTTGTTTGGAGTATGAAGGGGTCAGGGTCTGGAGGCATGCATCAGACAAGAGCAGAAGAGGCAGTGGGGAGAAGGTGCTCCATCTGCCCTTCCGCTTTCCATTATGGCACTCCTGGAAGAGAAGGTGGTGTTCCTGGAGCTGTGAGCCCTCTTGGGGTGGTGGCATCCCTGGCTCTGGTAGCCCAGCAACCTGTGCCCAGAAGCAACACACACACTGGGCTAAATGAGGAACCAGAGGTGCTGGTGGTGGTGGGGAAGTTAAAAAAAAAAAAGATGACACAGTGGCAAGGCAAAAGAAAACACACTCAACTAGAGGGCAGGATGGAGGAAGAAGAATAAATTGAAACAAACAGTGCCACGACAAAACAAAGACTAATGATGGGGGGAGGGAGAGGACCTGTGAGCCCCAGATCGCTTCTGTACCTAGCAACACACCTGTTGCAAACTCCCCTCCAGCCCTTTTCGCCATATCCCAGCTTTTCCTGGGGTCTCTGGAGTCGGACTAAGTTAGGGGACTAGTTCATCTCCTTTAACACTCAGTCAGCCAACAGAGGCCTCTGAGGATGGATTGCTCCAGGGAGTGATGTCTTGTCTGTTCCTGTCCCGAGGCTTTCCCCCTGTCATAATAAGAGCCTCCCCATCTCTAAGAGCTCTCAAAAAGACCCTTAAGACACTTTTATGCATCCAAACATTGAACTAGCTTTGTAGTGCTGTGGATTTGTTGTAAACTCTGTTGATTTTATGTCACATTTGTTGTAAATTGCCCAGATATGTGAGTTGGGGGCAGAGTACTAAATAAATGTTTGTGGCTGAATCGCTCCACCTAATTCCAGTTATTTTAAAATGCAGTGCTTTTAAATGAAATTAGAATGCTTTTTTAAAAAAAAAACTTATTTTCTATACATCTTATTTTCCTATCTTTATATCTACAGGAAGCAGATACCCTCTAAGTCGCTGTGGAGCTCTGGAGCATCTGAAATGGCCTCTGTCCTGGAAGTGTCCAGTATTGCTGAAGACCTGCTTTGCCCCATCTGCCTCTCCTTCTTCCAGGACCCCCACATCCTGGCCTGTGGACACAATTTCTGCCTGTCCTGCTTGGAGAGTTGTGTTGTCCCCAAGGGGCAGCATCAAGGGACATGCCCGCAATGCCGAGATCCCTTTGACCTTCAAGGCGCCACTCGCAACAGACTCCTGGCCAGCCTGGCAGAGAAGGCCCGGCTGCTCAGGCTGGAGGAGGGGTCCCAGTCTGGCAGGGCTGGGAGCTGGTATTTTTGTGAGGAGCATGAGGAGCCGCTCAAGCTCTTCTGCAGCCAGGATGAGGCCCCTGTCTGTGTGATCTGCCGGGACCTGCCTCAGCATCAGGGCCATAGCTTTTTGCCGATCAAGAACGCTGTGAAACGTTATCAGGTAGGAGACACTCAAGAGTCCTCTGGGAATCCAACTGGAAGCTTATGGAATGCACTGAAGGCTGAGTGCTGGGACTCATGAGATTGTAGGACAAGGGCCAGTGCATTCCTGGGACTGGGTGCTGGATCTCACCGTAGATGCTAATTGGCCCCAGTCCCCATGCAGACCGTTTGCTGTTTCCGGTTTCAGACTGGCCACTGCTGTTTGGGTGAGGTGGGAACCAGTGCCGGAAAAATAGGATTTGTGCCCTAGAGGTCTGTGTAGAGTAGAACAAATTCCAAATCTGGGACATGCTGCAGTGCTCAAATTATAACAGCAAAGATTGGGGGTGGGGCTTGAGGAAACCTTCAAGTCACACCCCCGTCTCTCCTCAGTTTGGGCCTAATTCTGGCTATCTTTTAAACACTGTAAACTCAAGCAAATAAATAAGAGCGCATACCTGCCAGCATATCCCTACTTTCTCATTAAGGTGCATGGGAAAACAGGGATTTGTTGGCAGGTATGAGAGAGCAGAAGCCCCTCTAACTATCCCCATCCCTGTAATTTGAGCACTGACTGCTATCCAGGTGCAGTTTTCTGTTGACATCAGTGTGTGCACCATGAGCATGCTCATCTTTCCTTACTCCTAAAGTGCAGGAGCACCTTCATTAACCACGTGAGGGAAGGGTTCATTTGAACTGCTCCTCTGGGCTGCAAGTAGAGAAGTGGTTTGGATCAACCCCCCACCCCAGCCATACAATTAGGAGGCAGGGGGCGGGGTGCACACTTGTGGTGTGTGCACATCCTGATTGCATGTGCTGTGCTGCGCTGATGATGTAACTTGCCTCTTGAGAGATCCAATCACAGACCTTTGCAGTTACATATGACATGACCCAGAATGTGCAAACAATTATTTGCATGTCTGAAGGAACCATCATGGAGCAAACACACAGAGAGAGGGTTTCAAGTAGCCACAGGTTCAGTGTTCTCTCTAATTTTTTTTCATCTGTTTGCGGAATGAGATTTGTTCTGAGCGGCAGTATCAAGGCAGTGTGCGCGCATGTGCATTCAGAGTGGGGCCTTCCTGATTCAACCTGAGCAGGACCTAAATTAACTGAGTGGACATCAAAAACCATGTGAGTGCATGCACACATGCACGCCTTAGAGGGAACATTGCTCAGGCTGTCACACTGAAAAGAGTCATCACCCAAATATGACACTTTTCATTGTGGCAATCTGAGGGGATAATCCTATGAAACTTCTCCCTGTGGTGTTTTGCAGTTCATTCGCACATGTGAGTCATCTCCTGATGCTGTAGTTATCAAGTGATGAAGCATGCATAGGCCACCCAGCAGTGATAAAGGCATGCAGTACAGCTTTAAGCATGTGTACTTAGAAGTAAGGCTCACTGTGCTGTTTACTTCATAGTAAGTAAGAGGGAAGCTGGTCTTGTGGAAGCAAGCATGACTTGTCCCCTCCGCAGGGTCCGGCCTTGTTGCATATGAATGGGAGACTAGAAGTGTGAGCACCATGAGCTATTCCCCTCAGGGGATGGAGCCGCTCTGGGAAGAGCAGAGAGATTCCTGCCTGCAACCTTGGAGAAGCCGCTGCCAGTCTGTGTAGACAATACTGAGCTAGATAGACCAATGGTCTGACTCAGTATATGGCAGATTCCTATGTTCCTAAGTGGTCAGGATTGCAGCCTTAATTGGAGCGCTCCCTAGAACAGGGCTGCACAGCTTCAGCCCTCCAGCTATTGGACCACAGCTCCCATCATCCTCAGCCATAGCAGCCAGTCATCAGGGGTGATGGGAGTTGTAGTCCAATAACAGCTGGAGGGCTGAAGCCGTTCAGAAGGACAGGTGGGGTTCTGGTGTATTGGAGCAAGTTGGGTTGAGGAGCCAGTTTTCCTTTTCCTGTGCTAATTTCTTTTACTCTTTTTGTGTGCCCTGATTGATTGATTGATGGTTGGCTGCACAGGATCAGCTGAAAGCCTCCCTGGAGCCCCTGGAGGACGGCGTGAAATGGGCCACAAAAAACCAGTCTCGTCAGCAGGAGGCGATAGAGGAATTGGAGGTAAACGAAAGAGGGAAACTACATGGAGCCTCCATAGACAGGTGTGGATATACTGTGGGTATATCCACGTATATATTCAGTATATCTGTGGGTTTGGTCTGCGGTTTGGACTCTACCTCTTATTTAAATCCGCTGGTGTCAGAGAGGCAGCTGATGTCCTGATGAGACAGAAGGGTTTGGGGTCAGTAAAATCGAGCAGCGAAGTAAATCTGGTCCTGGAAGAGGTTGTACTCTCCCTGAAAACATCAAGTCCATAGCTTGGGGGTTCTCCTGGTCTCGTTGCTGTCCATGGAGACCCAGGCAGCGGTGGTGTCCAGGAGTGCCTCCTACCAGCTTTGGCTGGTACACCAGCTGCAACCCTACTTGAAGAAAGCAGAACTGGTCACTGTCACTCATGAACTGGTCTCCAGATTGGACTGCTGCAATGCACCCTATGTGGGGTCGCCTTTGAAGACTGTTCGGAATCTTCAGTTGGTCCAGAATGCTGCTGCAGGGATGCTTGTAGGTGCTAGTCACTACACAAGTAATAGACCTATCCTGCGGCAGCATCATTGGTTGCCTGTTTGCTTCTGGGCCAGATTCAAAGTGCTGGCTTTGACCTTTCTTGGGACCAGGATACCTTTGGGACTGCATTCTCCCATATGACTCTGCCAGGGCCCTCAGACCATCCAGTTGAGCCCTTCTCTCGGCCACAGCATTGATACAAATCTGGTTGGTGGGGACCAGGGATAGGGCTTTCTCAGTAGTGCTCCCACCCGTCCACCATCTTTGGATTCCTTCCCAGAAGGGCTTCGTCAGTCTCTCTCTCTCTCTCTTCTTGGTTTTAAAAAGAACTTAAAATGCTCCTTTTAAAAGGAGCTTTTAAAGATTGTTTGTGATTATCACCTTCTTTTAATCCTGGCTGCTGTTCTACTTTTATCTGTTCTGTCTTTTATTGTGTTTTAAGATGTCTTTTTATTGAGTTTTACTCTTTTGTTTTTTTATCTTGGGTTTTATGTTTTTATGCTTTTACTGTAAGCTGCCCTGAGCATGCTGGAGGGGAGGGATATACTGTAAATATTTGAAATTTTTTTTAAAAATGCCTCTTGGGCAAACATATTGCTTATATGCCAGAAGGACTCTGCAGCACTGGTGAATATAAACAATCATTCCCCATAAGAATATGTTGCTGCCAGTTTGTATGTCAATGTGGACATACAACTGGCAACCTATGATAGCCAGTCCATACAATTATTACTCCTGTAGAGCAGAGCAGCCACCCATGTCACCATTTCAGCACCATCTGCTTTCTCTACTCCTCTGCAGAGCTTAAGTGAACATCTGTGTGGCTGCATCTTCGTAGAGTTTGAGAATCTGCGTGAGATCCTCAACGAGAGAGAGCAAAGCATGTTGGAAATGGTGAGGCAGATGAAGATGGACAACCAGGTGGAAATGGAAGGGAAGCTGGAGTATTTGAAAGCACATACGTCCTCTCATACTGAGACCATCTCTGGGATCCGAGCTGCACTTGACGAAACCAATGAATTTGCTTTCCTGAAGGTGAGCTTCTTGGGGCCAACCCACACATGTCCGGAAATGCATTAGGAGATGTGCTGAAGAGCAGAAATGCCTCTTGAGCAAAAAGCAGCCAAGGGTACATAGGAACATAGGAAGCTGCCATATACTGAGTCAGACCATTGGTCCATCTAGCTCAGTATTGTGTACGCAGACTGGCAGCGGCTTCTCCAAGGTTGCAGGCAGGAATCTCTCTCAGCCCTGTCTTGGAGAAGCCAGGGAAGGAACTTGGAACCTAGATGCTCTTCCCAGAGTGGCTTCATACCCTGAGGGGAATATCTTGCAGTGCTCACACATCAAGTCTCCCTTTCATATGCAGCCAGGGCAGACCCTGCTTAGCTAAGGGGACAAGTCATGCTTGCTATCACAAGACCAGCTCTCCTCTTAAAGGGTAGGGGGGGCCATCCATACTAAGACTGGCATGTGGGGAGGGTGCAGAGTTAGCATTTCCCCCTGCACTGTTTCCCCCTAGAAAATCTCCCCCCTCCTCTGAAGCTGCATGTTGCCCCCTGAGTGGCAACTTGTTGGAGATAGCAGCTGGCAGAAAAGGGGTTGCCTAACCCCTGCTGACTTGGCAAAGAGGCCAAGTTAGCAGGTGATTCTCTTTATTCAGCAGGGGGAGAGTAACTGGCCCTCTCCACCCCCAGCACAGTATCTCCAGTGACTGTTGCTAGTGTCTGTCTTATGTTGCTTTTTAGATTGTGAGCCCTTTGGGGACAGGGAGCCAGCTTATTTATTTGTTATTTCTCTGTGTAAACCGCCCTGAGCCATTTTTGGAAGGGCGGTATAGAAATCAATCCATCAATCAAACAAATAAATAACATAAAAAGTGGAGGGAAAGCAGGACAGAAAAGTTTAAAAATAAAACCATTTTGCCCAATTAAAAAAAGGTATTGCCCATTAACCAGGCAGTGGCGTACATTTCATGGAACCAGCTGTGCACCCAAGAGGGATGTGGCTTCACTGGCTCCAAAGGACTCACCAGCGCTTGGACGCCTCCACTGATGGGAGGTTCTGTGTGCATCCTAAGTCCTGCATCAGAGCAGCTGCATTCTACTCTCAGCTGCAAGTGCTCTGACACAGTGCTTAGGATGCTTGACGCCTCCTCCGCCCTTGGTAGGAGTGTCTATGTGCCGGTAAGTGCCATGGAGCCAGGGAGCCTCCATCCCTCATGGGTGCACAGAGATGCTCTTACCCCAGACTTTGGGGCCAAAGTCCAGGGCCTCCACACCTCCTGATGGCCCACTAATTCCCAAATACAAATCCTACCCCCCTGGAGCTGTGTGGAGGGAAACATACAGATGATGCTATAAGGTTTTTTCTTCCATGGCTGAGAGCTGCTCTGAGAGAAGGAGCTAATTGAATCAAGGCCGCAACAAAAGAGAAAACGGTTAACCGCCCATACCTTTAACTCACCATTTAAAGGAGCTCCAGATGACAGCCCATCCTCCCCTGTGCAATGTCCTGATCTTTCCCAGTGGGATAAAATTAGAGTTGGACTCTTGAATGCTTTGAAAAGAGCACCGGGGTAAGTTACTGTGTCAAGAGGTTCCAGAGATTAACCTTATCTGTTCTCTTCCATTCAGGGAGTCAAGGAACTGATGGGACGGTGAGTATCTGCCTTACCCTCCTTATGGCACACAGACAGCAGCTCTGATTAGAAAAGGCAACTCCACACATGTGAGGACTCGGAGTGTTGGCTGGGAAGCCAAGCTCTGACAAATTGAACAGATGCAGCAGCCTGCCGCTCCACAGTGCCAGCTGCCCCATCTCCTCCTTCTATATCTTTTTGTTAGGATGTTGTGTGTGTGTGTGTGTGTAGGGCCAGCTCCAATTTGGAAGGGGCCCTTGACAAACTGCCCCTCTATGCCCCAGGTTCATGGTGGAACTTACACTGAAAGCACTAGCCCTTTTCAGACATCATGTTGTACGTGCATACATGTATGTGCTTTTGCGTGAATAACTGTACATGGGTACAGGTCCCTCAAATGCATAGTTCAGATAGGAAGTATACTACTGTACATGCATAGAACATGAATAACTGTACATGTGCACAGATATATTCACGTGTATACTGTGCACAGATTTTATGTGTGTTGAACATACCGTATAAATAAGGCTATTCACACGAGCGTGCAAAAACGGGCTAAGGGAGCCCAGCCTGGTTTTGCATGCTCATGTGAACCCCTGGGGTCATGCCTGATCCCGGTGGCTGCATGGCAAACCCGCCAAAGTAGGCTCCTCGTTAAATGAGGTTAAGAACATAGGAAACTGCCATATACTGAGTCAGACCACTGGTCTATCTAGCTCAGTATGGTCTTCACAGACTGGCAGCGACTTCTCCAAGTTTGCAGGCAGGAGTCTCTCTCAGCCCGATCTTGGAGAAGCTGCCAGGGAGGGAACTTGAAACCTTCTGCTCTTCCCAGAGCGGCTCCATCCCCTGAGGGGAATATCTTGCAGTGCTCACACACCGAGTCTCCCATTCAGATGCAACCAGGGCAGACCCTGCTTAGCTATGGGGACAAGTCATGCTTGCTACCACCAGACCAGCTCTCCTCGCCTTAAGCGAGTGAGCACTCCCTTAACCACATTTTGCTGCTCGTGTGCCTGGCTGCGGTGGGCACACTTGGGGTGGGCGCTCCCAGCAGTGCACTTGCCTGGTTCACCATTGCGGCTCTGGGAACGGGGTGCCGCGTGATGGCAATTCCCTGCGCCTGACCCCCCCCCCCCCGGAGCTGCTGGGCGAGCCATGGGACCGCAGGCGAGCCGCTGCTCGTCTGGGCTGGCGATCTGCCCACCCCGGGAAGGGTAAGCAGTCATCTGCCGGGAGGGTCGGGCAAGCCCTCTCTCCCGGAAGAGCTGCAGGGAGCTCTTCTCCGTGAACATGAGAAGAGATCCTGTGTATTTTTCATGCAGCCGGGGCTGAAAGGAGCACCAATTGAAAGAAAACCGATCCTGTTGCTCTCTTCTCCTGGTGCTACCCCCACCCCCACAAAGAGGAGGTATAACCGGGCGGCTTCTATGTCATTGCAGGGACCACTGGCGACCGTGGTGTGTGCCTGTGTGGTCTCAGTGCGAGGCTCTTCTCACGCTCAGACAACAACGGGCGAAGGAAGCCCAGCCCAGTTTCGCCTGCACATGAGAACTGCTAGGAGCCGCTTAGCACCTGGTGGTGTGGCGCGGCGGCAAAACCGCTTAGGGAGCCCGCCTTCGAGATGCGGTAAAGGAAGCAAGCGCTCCCTTGACCTCATCCCCCACCCCCATTTGTCTGCAAGCAGCCAGGGCTGAAAGACTGCAGGGCTCCCCACCAGCACCGGGGTGGGGGGGAATCCCCATAATGCACCACGCAGTGCATTATGGGGTTTCTGAGGGCCTCCTGGCCCCCAAACCTCCCTGCAACCAGCAGTGGGAGAATCCTCTGGGTGTGCAATCTGCGCATCCAGCAAAGAGGGACAGATCTCCCGGGGGGGGGGGGGTGTTTGCTTTTTAAGGCTCCCTCCCCTCGCCCCTTTGAGCCCTTTCTCATGATGATTGTGAGAAAAGCCTCTGCGTCTTGTTAAACGCAATGAAATTCTGTAAACATAGACATGTTCTTGGTTGTCCCTGGAAATCCCCCGCACCCCACTCTGAGGCTGGATAGGTAGGAGGAGCTCCTGATTTAGGAAGAACCAGAAAAGGGAAGAACGCAATCCTTCGGCCATAATCTTTGAATCCAGCCATTGGTATATTTCGCTGGCTTATCGTTCATACAGCAGTTGCCTTCTCTCCACTTCCCAGAGAAGGCAGCACTCTCCAGATTTGGGCAGAGCACTGCATAAATGGGGGCAAGCACAAGCAGCATGCTCCTTCCTTCTGCCCCACATCAGATGCCAGAGAGAGGTTCCCTTGGTGTCTCAGCTCTTCTCTGTGGCTGACTGTTCCAAAATTGTTGTTTCTCTATACACACACATGGTATCTTCCTCCCCTGCTGCTAACACTCAAGAGGTCTCCAGTTATCAGTTACCTCCCATTAAACATCAGGTAACCACCTAGGTCATGAGCCACATGAATATACTTCATTGCCTATATTATCCACTTATCTGTCTCCTACATGGTCTGTATAGCTGCCCTATCATCCTTTGGGTCATAGCAATGAACAGCCTGTGGGAAGGTTTCAGGGCTTGTTTCCTAGGTTTTTTAACTGCCCAGTATCCTTTCAGCTACAGTTACTGCGATCTGAACCTTGGACCTTTTTTTAAAAATATGCAAAGCATACGCAAGTATATGTTTCCAGGCAAAATACAAAGTGTTGGTAATTCTCTTTAAAGCCCTAAATGGCTTAGGACTAGGTAAGAGTTGCCTCCAACAGAGATTCCCAGATATTGTTCGCTACAACTCCCAGCATCCCCAGCTGCAATGGCCTTTGGCTGGGGATTATGGGAGCTGTAGCCACCTAATGGCGCAGTGGGGAAATGACTTGCCTAGTGAGCAAAAGGTTGCTGGTTCGAATCCCCACTGGTATGTTCAGGCAGCAGTGATATAGGAAGGTGCTGAAAGGCATCATCTCACACTGTGTGGGAGATGGCAATGGTAAACCTCTCCTGTATTCTACCAAAGAAAACCACAGGGCTCTGTGGTCGCCAGGAGTCGACACTGACTCAACCGCACAACTTTACCTTTAGTCAACAACATCTGGGAATCCCTGTTAGAGGGAACACTGGGCCAGGTTACCCGAGAGAGCACCTTCTGCACATTAAGGTCAAAAGAGGTCTGTCTCTGGCTGCTGCCAGCTTGCCTGGCAGCACTTGGGACCAAACTTTTCTCTCTAGTTACTCCTGGGCTGTGGAATGCGCTCTGTATAGATAGATATCTGAGGCTTAAGATGTTTAGCAGCCTTTTAAAAAGCCTTAAAGGCACATTTTTTAGCATGGCCTTCAATGATTATTAAGTGGTTTAAATTTTTAATTGTTTTAGTGGATTGTTTATTTTGTTTTTATCCATGTGAACCACCTAGAGCCATCTGGGTTTGGTGGTATTATTAAATTTAATTAATTAATTGGTCTTCTCTCCTCCCCTCAGAATCCAGGATCTTCTAGGGAGTGACAAAACAGAAAGTGGATCAGATGAGCATGGCCATGGGGCCAAGGAAGGCCATGAGAAACATAATGAAAATCAGACTGACAGCCAGGGGGATGAAGCCATTGGCAATGCAAGGAAAACTTATGGAGAACCTCAGGACAGTAAGGGAGATCTATATGAAGATATTGTACCTGTGGACCCAGCCATTGGAGAGCTGGAAGAGTCACTAGAGTTTGAGACCTGGAAGGAAAAACTCAGAACTATCGGTACGGAGGAGACTTTTTCTCCAGAGTCAGCCTGCAGTACCCCACCGCCACCAGAGGAAGATACGCTTCCACCTGGAGGCAGCAACGTCCCTGAGGCAGCAGGAGAAGCACCTCCCGCAAGCCTGGGCTGCAACACAAAAGTTGGCACCACAGTACCAGGTAAAGGTTCCCTTGGTAAAAAGAAAGAGCCACCTAAGCCCAAGAAGGCTTGTGCCTCAAAACAAGGAGAAAAGGGAAAAAAGAAGAAAAAAAGCAAAGGGTCTGCAAAGAAACAGTCAACCCACCAAAAAGGAAGTGATGCTTCCAAAGTAAAGGAGTCTCAGAATAGACATCAAACATCCCACCGTGGAGGTCATGGACATGGCTTTGGTTCAACAACGGGACCCTGGAACAACTATTATTATGGTTATAGAGATGGTTTTAATTATTATGATGATTATTATTGGTAAGAATATGGTGTAGAACTCTTCTCAACAACAAAAAGTTCTCCAGGTAGTTGACAGGACAAAAGAAATATTGCTGTCCTATCAATTTCCTGCAGAAGTGATTGCATTGGAGTGCTGAGAGAAGGATCTTTCTCCAGTCCTGAATGAAAGGGATGACACATTGAGAGAGCTGACTTCAGATCTCATCTGAGGCACAGACTGAGTAGCACAATCATTATTACGTCTCCCGGCCTCCATTATTAGGGCTGAAGAGTGTAGTTAATTCATCTGTTAGACTAACGGAGTAGGGCAACTGACTCTGGAATGCACTTCCTAATGAAATTAGAGTTTCTCCTTCTCTGAATGTTTTTAAGAAGGACCTGAAAACATACATGTTTAGCCAGGCTTTTAGTTTATAGTTTTAAAGCTCTAGGTTTTAGAGTTTGTATTTGTATTTTTAAATTGTTTTAATTGTGTTAATGTTTTAATGGTTTTTAGATTGTGAACTGCCCAGGGACTTTTTTGTACGTACACACACGTACGTATACACACACACACACACAGAGGGGCATAGTATAAACCTATGTGCCACAATAGAACATTATCCTAAATTATTTTTTAAAAGGTTTTGTAAATTCTGGACAATGCAAATCATTGAATGGTACTAGAGAAAGACATGCAGTTCTGGTAGCTCCAGGTCTTAACACTCACATCAATTTCGGAGGATGAATACAACTGAAGGAAGCCTGGGCGGGTGTGCAGCTGGGGGAATCAGTCATGTGACTTGCCTCTGGGGGGGGGGACCCAAGGCAGTGGGCCCCCAGACAATGTTCTCCCCTTGCCAATTATAGTTACACCCCTGCACGCACACACAGACAGATATTTAACAAATAATGCTGGTGATTGGGGCCATCCTAGAAAATGCATTTTCTCTTCCTCTCGTTTGGGAGGGAATGTATCTTCTAAGATGGTGCTGCCTGTGCATCATCTAAAATGGAAGACTGTGCCTTTTTCTTCTTTGTTTTTATTCCTAGATAAGGAATATTATTTAGGAATAAAATTTGTTTTTATTCCTAGACTATTATCTTTGTTTTTATTCCTAGACTAATCAACTAAGGTTCCTCTAAATGGGTGACATATCTGCCAGTTGCTTGTCAGCACAATGACCAATAACAAAGTTGTTTCTGAAAATGATAACTTGCCCAAATGATCAATTATTATCAGTATTATTTTTTCTTGTGTTGTGTTCATGGTGCTGTAGAAAGGATGAGAGGATAGAGTGCCAGCGTGGTGTAGTGGCGAGAGTGCTGGACTAGGACTGGGTAGACCCGAATTCAGATCCCCATTCAGCCATGAAACTAGCTGGGTGACTCTGGGTCAGTCACTTCTCTCTCAGCCGAAAACACTTCACAGGGTTGTTGTGAAAGAGAAACCTAAGTATGTAGTACACTGCTCTGGGCTCCTTGGAGGAAGAGCGGGATATAAAATGTTAAAATAAAATAAAATAAATAATAGGTCCAGAGGGGCTTGTAGCAAGATATTGAAGCAGATGAAGGGGTCGGAAATGTAGGCAGAGATCAGGAGGAGGAGAATATGCCAAAGATTTCAATTGCAGGGACTTGAGAGTAAGGAATGAGGAGGCATTGTGCCAAAGGCTTCATGGAAAAGGTGGGTTTTAAGAAGGAATTTAAAGACAAATTGGCTAGTGAAAATGTTTCTGGACCAAGAGGTTTTGTGGATTTACTTGAAAGGCCACCCTAGACATATCCCACTGCCCAAAGTGGGGAGAACCAGTTTGTTTATTCTCTCCAGCACTGTCAAAAACGACACAATGGAGCTCTTATCATGAACAGTGAGAAGAACTCTGGGGCGGTCAGCAGGGAGAGCGGGTTACACTTACCCCCCCCCCCCCCGCGATGATTGTCCTTGCTTCCCTGGGCAGCTGCCTCACCCGCCCAAACCACTGGCGGCTGCTCCCTGCAGCTCTGAGGATAGGGGTGCCAGGACGTGCCCTGGAGCTCCAATAATCCTGCCCCCCGAAGCTGCAATATTGGGATCCCCTCCCCCCCACCCAAGTGTGCCAGCTGCAGCTGCAAGATGACATGAGCAAGTAAATGAGGTTAAGGGAGCGCACTCTCCCTGAACCTCGTTTTAAAGGGAGGCTACTTAGGTGGGTTTGCAGATGTGTAGCTGCTGGGATCAGGCGTGGGAGGAGAGCTGGTCTTGTGGTAGCAAGCATGACTTGTCCCCTTAGCTAAGCAGGGCCCTCCCTGGTTGCATGTGAATGGGAGACTACATGTGTGAGCACTGTAAGAGATTCCGCTTAAGGGATGGAGCTGCTCTGGGAAGAACATCTAGGTTCCAAGTTCCCTCTTTGGCAGCATCTCCAAGATAGGGCTGAGAGAAATTCCTGCCTGCACCATTGGAGAAGCCGCTGCCAGTCTGCAGAGTAGACAATACTTAGCTAGATGGACCAGTGGTCTGACTCAGTCTATGGCAGCTTCCTATGTTCCTATGGGAATAGCCTCAATCTCTCCTCCATGTTGTAGTGCAGGGATTCCCATCCCCAACCTTTTGGTCCTCGGATGTTGTTGGGCTGATGATGGGAGCTGTAATCCAACAACATCTGGGGACTCAAGGTTGGGAACCACTCTTGTAGTAGGAGTGGGGCCGAATATAAAATGATGTGCTGAAATCTGAAGATGTCTAAGCTAAGGAAGCCCTTGATAATGAGTCTGTAGTGTCTGGTTTTGTAGGATATTGCGAAACTGGAATGGGCTGAAATAACAAGTGTCCCTTATGCTGGATTAGATGTTCCCTGATTTCATTCATCCACCAAAGCAGCTCTTATGATCTGGAAGTCACCATCCCCAGCACAGCATCCCTCCATCGACTATGGCTGGTGTCTGTCTTCTGTTCTTTTTTAGATTGTGAGCCCTTTGGGCACAGGGAGCCATTTTATTTATTTTTTGGTTTGTTATGTAAACCACTTTGGGAACTTCTGTTGAAATGCGATATATAAAGATCTGTCATATTCATATTCATATCTGTATGTACCTGTAAGGGGAGTACCAAACACATAAGAACAATCCTGCTGGATCAGACCCATCTAACCCAGCATCCTGTTTCACACATTGGGCCACCAGATGCTTCTGAGAAGCCCACAGGCGAGAAACTGCCCTCTCTCTTGCTCCCCTGCAACTGGTATTCAGAGGCATCCTGCCTCTGAGGTTGGAGGTGGCCTATAGCTACCAGACTAGTAGCCACTGATAGACCTGTCCTCCACGAATTTGTCTTAAGCCCTTTTTAAAGCCATCCAAGTTGGTGGCCATCACTACAGATAATTCCATAGATTAATTATACACTGTGTGAAAAAGTACGTCCTTTTGTTGGCCCTAGATTTCCTGGCAACACAGACTCAAAAACAGTCCAGGTGCCGTAGAAACCTCCGCCTTACTCACTCCGTAATGGTTAGCCCTTTGCTTTCGAAATGGAAATCGTGTGCTGCTCCTGCGATTCCAACAGTTTGTTACTTTATTGGACTACAATTGGTTTTATTGCCATTCTTCCTGTCTTCTGTTACGAGTATCCTCCAGGCGGCTCTTCTGTGTGAATAATCACATGAGAGTCAAGCTCTGTAGACTTTGGAAACTATCCTTGGCTTCTTGTCACAGGACCCCCAAAATTATTGCATCTGTCTAAGTTAGGGAACTGGCTATGGGGGCTGACACAGAGCGCTTGGACTTCTGAATGCGCAGCAACACCACTGCACAGGTCCTGTGTTCATTTGCAGAGCCAAATGCTGCACCTGGTGAGAGATTCACTCTGTGATTGGGAACACCAATTCTGGAGGCAGGGCAATCGAGCACATCAGTGTAGTGGGCAGGGCTTGTTGGTGCTTCCCTCTGTAACTGGGTATACCTGAGAAAAGGGCTTTGTGGACTCACAGGAAGTGAACCCGGTCAAAATCAAGTTTATACAAGAAAGTAAAACTGTTAACTTTGGGGTGTTTGTCAGTTGCCTGGGGAAGATTCTCAGTTCACTCCTCTGGTAGAGAGATGTCATCCGGAAGAGCTACTTGGCTCTTGGCAGAGTTTTCAAAAATCAAGCAAAGATGGCTATACCAAGAGAGACAAAATTCCAGTCTTCTCTTTTTCTTGGTCATAGTGGAGGAATACTGTTCCCTTCATTAATCCTGGTATTTCTCCTTACTAAAGGCAATTGGTTTGTTTTTTCTTCTTGTAATCACAGGCCTGCTGTTACCCGTAACTGTTTCCTCTCTCCCTGTATGCGCAGTGTCAGTACAGATGGCAGCCTTAGGACTGCATCTCATGGGGTACACTCTGCTTCTTCCTTCTATGTGTTTTTGAAATGGTAATTATCAGTTTAGCTAGGTAAATCTGATCATGAAACACTGCAGTGACACATACTTTGCTAGTAAGTCCTGTTAATGTCACATCTTCAACACTGAAATAGCACTTTCTCAAACCTTGGAGTTGGCTTGTAGAACACTTGTTTTTTGTGGTGTGTTTTTTTTTTAAGTTTGGCTACCACTGCCTTAGTAAACATTTTAGATTTCTGGTGGCTAACAAGTGTATGGCTAGAATGGATTTTTAATTCCCTCTTTCCTTAAATTCATGACCGACCCCGCCCCCCCCGCATAGTAGTTCTTTTTAAAATAAACATTTCTGAATGTTGCCTCGGGTATTCAGCAACTTAGCCTAGTACAACATAAACCTCCGCATGTTGGTTCTAGGCTACTTGCATAATTTTTGAGGGCAGAAGGCGATGAGGATGGAAAATTCCTGTTTGGTTGTTGTTGTTTTTTTAAGTGGCTAATTCCATTTAACTCCTGTGTGTGTTATTACAAGTATCTGTCTCTTCCTATCTGAATGTAAGTAAAATTGTAGCAGGTAGTGAGTGAGGTACTGGTGTGAAAGCTGGTTTGTCTCTGCCTGATTTTGCACGTCAACTCATTCTCCTCCTCCTCTTCTCCCCTCAACAATTTTGCTATCTCTGCACTGGTCAGTCCTGCGGCAGTGGAGGTAATGATGTTTCCAAGATGGTGCTGTATGAGTGGGTGAGGCTGAACACTGTCCCAACTCTGCTACCAGTTAAGTTCCACTTTTCAGAGCCAGCGTGGTGTAGTGGACTAGGACCGGGGAGACCCGAGTTCAAATCCCCATTCAGCCATGAAACTAGCTGGGTGACTCTGGGCCAGTCACTTCTCTCTCAGCCTAACCTACTTCACAGGGTTGTTGTGAAAGAGAAACTCAAGTATGTAGTACACCGCTCTGGGCTCCTTGGAGGAACAGCGGGATATAAATGTAATAATAACAACAACTTCACGACAGGGCTGTCCTTGCCTCATTTGTCACTATTCCACCCCATTTCCTCTCCCCACCCCCACCCCTCCAGTTCACAGACTGACACTTACAAGAGTACTGTACAAAATGCAAAGCGCTTTATTCACCACATAAATGGAAAGGACTAAAAAACCCCAAACATCTATATATTAGTGTAAAAAATCTGTCTATTTTTCTCTGCTCTTCAAATATGTACATATCCTGATGCACAATACAAACAAACAAAGAGCTACAAGTATCCCACAGAAACATCGAAAAGGCAGTGCGGAGGAGAGGCAATGGTGACACAGAGAAGCAATGATGGACAGAAACATAGCGCTGAAACATCTTCAAATAGAAATATACATCTAGTTAATTAAAATGACTTATTTCACATCCTTGAAAAGATTCCAAAAATCAGTCTGTCCCAATTAAGTCAAAGTTAGTCATGACGGAAGCTACAACCCTGTGCACACTTGCTTGGAAGAAAACTCCACTGAACATAGTGGGACTTTCTTCTGAGTAAACATGCATAGAACTGGGATGTATGTCATTACCTTTTGAAATATTTTGCTCAATGTAGATTTATATTTCAGTCTTGATTGTTTTCCAATGTGTGCCTGCAAACAGCTAAAGCACTGTCTATAAAGCACTCTTGATTATTTCAGAACAGTTCGAATGGCATGTTGGGTTTCCCATCAGCCCTTCTCCCCCCCCCCTTTACCCTTCTCCCCCTGCCCCACTTCCCTGCTTTCTACAGCTATCCATTTAAACAAACCTTACATTTTAAAAGATGGGTGACAAAATGGGACTGCTTTAGGTCTATAGAAATGCAATATATATATATTTTGCTTAGGAAACCAAACACTTGGAATTAATTTACCTTTCCCCCTGCTCCCCACCAAACGGCATTGGCATTAGCAAAGTTTATTGCATTAGTTATCTGTTAAGAGAGGCCTGTGCAGACTGATCCAGCGTAGATCAGTGTACAGGCTTGTATGTGCAGATTTCAGTGCTGCAACGTTTGTAGCTGTGGAGTGTGGTGCTGATTTTCAGGATACATTCTTGGGGTGCCTTCCAGATGATCTCACAGGGAAAAAACACCTCCAGAGATTCATTCCCCAGTGCTTTTGCTGGCTTTGGAAACATACACCCCCTCCCCTGCCACTTTGTACAGTACAGTATCTACAATCTTGTCACCTCAAGTCTCCAGGAGAAGGAAAATGAATTTACAAGTAATCGGGCAGATCCCCATGGCAGCTCATCCCTTAAGGTGCAAGTATACAGTGGATGGGAAACTCGTCCTGTTGATTATTTTTAAGGTTGTACCATGATCACATTGGGCTTCCAATCCGTTCTGTGCCATGTGAGATCTTACCAGTCAAGTCTCCTGCCCCTCTCGTTTGTCAAGACAGAGAAGAGCTAGAAGTCTCTCCCCACCACCTTTCCCTTAAAGAGCAGCTAGGACTGGGTTCTTCCAGCCTCCGATGGGTTTGTGAAGTACCTTTGAAATAACTTTTTCCAGCCTCCAAACATCCAGTGCTCAGTTAATCCCAGTGTGCTCAGATGAGAGTGTTCTACTTGTTTAGCCAGTGTTAATCCAGTCGTCGTGAAATCTTAAAAGCAGAAATGCAGTCTCCAATATGAAGACTATCCAAGGCCCAAAGTGTGTTCAAGCTCCTGCACTTTCTCAGGAGAAATGGCAGAAAGAAGAACACTCTCTGGGGAAAGAGAATAAACAGGGTGAATGGAACAGTTAGAGTTCTCAAAGGTTGAACTGGTGAGCCTCCACAGAGCAAGGGAAAAGAATAGTGTGAATATTCCCCACCCCCAAATATCACGGAGACCTAACAAACTATTCAGCTCATGCCATCACATTTACCCCAGTGGGGTAAGCTCAGCAGGAGAAAGTACCACAATAGGTTTTAAAGCAAAGTTTCCCAAACTGAGCTTGCTCCCCCCTTCTAAACCTATTCTGCCAATCACAGCAGAGTGTGTATGCAGCTTGAATGCTGTATGGAAAGACCTGTGGATTAGATATTAATCCAACAGTGCCAATCAACAGAGGGTTGGAAGAAGATATCTCTGACCACCACCACCACCACCACCACACACACACACACACACACACACACGGAAAATGACATTAAAACAAAGTAGCAGCTCTTCCTATATCATGTTGGGATAATGGAACACGCAGGAGAGGAGTTACATCTCCACAAACACAATGTGCATCAACAAGGGTTCTCTGCTGGAAGGCGTTCAACCTACTCATGCCTTGGCTGGTGAAGGGAGGAAGTACTCCACCTGCTTCAGGTTCCTATTCTTCCCTGGAGCTTAGTATTCCCCCTTTCACGCTCCACAAGGAGGGGAACGGCCCCACAGTTTGAGAATCTCTGGCTTTGGAGTCTCAGATAGAATAATCTCTAAGAACTGCCTGCACAGTTCTTAGTCACAGCCTGCATATGTATTCTTAGCATCTTCCGAATGTTCAAAGCATACATCATCTCAATAATCCTCACAACCACCTGTAAGGTAGGCCATCATCATCATCTCCATATTGCAGATAAAGGGTTGAGGCTGAGAAATCAGTGGCTTGTCTAAAGTGAGTTCATGGCTGAAGTGGAATCTCAACAGAGGCTCACGTTCTTAGCCATTGTACTACATCAGCTCTCATCGGAGCATGCATGTGACTGCCAGTATTGAATAGACTAGAGAGACACGATTGGATGAGCATTCCATCTGTTGGACCAATCAGAACACTCAATTCTACTTGACTTGGCGTTGGAATAATGGGTTCTGGAAGGGGCTCCTAGATACCCTTTAGTAACATCTTAGGGAGGCTCAGCTCACACTTTGAGAACCTAGAGATTGGAGGAAGGAAGGGAAATTATGCAATGGATATATTTAAAAAGTATCAGAATATATAAAGCATATATAGATCAGAAGAATGTAGAGGTATGTTTATGAAAAAGTGTATGTGTATATACATAAATGAATGGACTGACAGTCAAATGTGAGTATAGAGGACATTGGTTTGTTGAGGTTAAAATAGATTCAACAGATCCGATCAGGTATTTTGGAGAATAGATAAGCTAGGAAACAGAGAAGGGGGGAGAATGTTTTGGAGAGATATCGCTGTATGACAGTTCTGGGTTATTGGGTGGAAGGCTCAAGAACAGGTTGAAGATGAATAGCATACCTGCCAACATGTCCCTATTTTCCTGTTCACTTGAATGAGAAAATAGGGACATGTTGGCAGGTATGGAATAGCGGGGAGAGAATATGATGGATTTGGGGATAGAATGAGAGTGATGGGTGGACAAAGGCAGCGTCAGGAATGGATAGATCCTGACAGGCAGCCCAGTGGAGACGATTCCAGAGCATGATACACCCTCCTCAGCTACATCCAGGTCCCCAGCAGTCTCTGTGATGCTGCCCAACTCCTCAGCGTAGCCTCCACTGGCCAGCAGCAGCCTGGTTCACACCATATTGAGGGCATCCTCCACCAGGAAGCAGTGCAGGTGCTGGAAAGAGGGGCGGTCTTTGGCCTCTCGTGCCCAGCACCTCAGCATCACCTCATAGACAGCCAAGGGGCAGGCAGGAGGACGGGAAAGATAGACCTGGGGGTGGAAGGAAAGGAGCCAGTTAGAAGGCCCTGAGCTGGAGACAAGCAGGTCCAAAGCACAGCCAGGACTCCCTTAACCAGGGCTTGATTTTAACAGGACATATAAAGCCTATGCTCCTGAAACAGATTTCAAAGTCAGGGCTCCGCCATGGAACATATCAATTAAAAATAAAGAAAAGAGTTCCACGGGGCATGTGCAGAGTGGGTTTCCCTCACCCGAAAGTAATAGTAAGTTGCCTTAACTCACTGGGACCTAAGATAAAGGGCAGAATGTGTGACTTGCAATAAACTCCCAACATCTTCTTTCTCTTCAATGATGAAGCACTGCTAGATCAAAGCCCTGGTCCACGACAGCAACGTTTGTCCCCCTCTCCTGAATGCCATGTGCTGCAAAAGTGAAGGGATGGCACTTTACACCTGTACAGTGCCACTCTCTTCCAGTTACGGGAATGCTGGAGTTTCTACAGACATATGTATTCTATATTCCTGTTTAAAGCCAGAAGGTCATCGTCGGCCCCTTTACTAAGCAGACAAGACAAAGAAAGGAAGCCTTTCTTTGCACTATTAGTTAATAATCTAGGAATGAGACACATTACTACAGGATAAGGGGATGATGACCACTAGCTTGAATGGCTTTTTAAAAGGATGAGACAAAGTCAAAGAGGATAGATCTGCCATGATAGCTAAGGATGAATCCTCCATGTTCAAGGACAGTATAGCTCCAATGATCACATGCTAGAGATATCCAACAGGGGACGGCGATTGCATCGCTGCCATTGTGAGCTTCTTAGGGGCATCCTGTTTGCTAGTTTGGAGCTAGCTAAATGAATGCAGCAAGGCCAAGGCAAATCTGATATTCCTGCATTTCCTCCTCTCTGTAGTACCCAGTTCCAGCTTCATCCTAGCCTCAAATCAAGCCTGTACATGTAAGTCTCCAACCCCCGCAAACCAAATGCACAAGGTATGCATACAGCCTGCCAGATGTTTGGACACCCCCACCCCCCTCCCATTTCTGCAGCTGAAGGCAAAGGGCAAAAGCAAGAGATCAGCTGAGCTCCGGGTGGGCAGCCTTCTCTTTGGTGAGCCACAAGTTGCACAGACGTGTCCTGCAATCTTTCTCTGTGCTCCTTCGTCTGCCGTCTGTGCAGAGAAAGTTTGCAAACACCCTTCACCACCTCAATGGTACATACCCCTAGACAAGCAGTGGCCGATGGAAGAAGCCGAGAGAAACATTCACTGGAGAGCCATTCGTCAGAACGCCTCTCCCCTGTCTCTGCTCACTCAAGGCCTCTGGCCAGGGGCCCTCGTAGTTACCTGCTTGCCCTGGTGCCGGAAGAACTCGCCCGCATTCTCAATGACGGCTTCGTCTGTGAGCTGGCTGTAGGGCTGCTCCTGGCACAACATAAGCACCTCCCACAGTGTGACGCCAAAGGCCCAGACGTCGCTGGCTGTGGTGAACTTGCCCTGAGGGGAAACAGAGCAGGAGTGTGAACACACAAGGGGCAGCAGAGACCGACCACACACACACACACACACACACACACACACACACACGCCTTATAACCTCCCCACACCATCCCTCACTCTTTGTCTCCAGAGTCCAGAGCTTGGGAAAGATTCCAGGTACTGCCAAGCTGATCTCCCCAAGGCAAAGTGTTCTGAAGAGTCCGTGCTTCCCTCTCCCGCTGCACAATGCCTTGCTTATTATCCTGCCCTTCCTCTGAGGGGTTCAGGGTGGCAGACATGGTGCTACCCCTGATTTCACCCTCACAACAACCCTGTGAGGTAGGTTAGGCTGAGAGATATCGACTGGTCCAAGATCACCCAGTAGGCTTCACGGTTGAGTGCGGCTTGTCTCCTCAATCCTAGCCGGATGCACTAACCACTACATCTCACTGGCTCACGAATGCCTTGAACTAGGAACATAGGAAACTGCCATATACTGAGTTAGACCACTGGTCCATCGAGCTCAGTATTGTCTTCACAGACTGGCAGCGGCTTCTCCAAGGTTGCAGGCAGGAATCTTCCTATCTTGGAGAAGCCAGGGAAGGAACTTGGAACCTTCTGCTCTTCCCAGAGCGGCTTCATCCCCTGAGGGGAATATCTTGCAGTGCTCACACATCAAGTCTCCCATTCAGATGCAACCAGGGCAGACCCTGCTTAGCTATGGGGACAAGTCATGCTTGCTACCACAAGACCAGCTCTCCTCTCCTAGGAATGGATGTATTCCAAATGAGTGCAGAAAGAACACAGAATGTGGTGGCAGATGCAAAGTTCCGTTTTCTTAGAATCTCAGCTTTCATGGTTTACAAAATCAAGGACTAAAAATGGCAGTGAAAATCTGAATGAATGGGCAGTATGTGCTGAAATCTCACGCACCCCAGCGGTGGCCAGGTCTTTCAGTGACTGGAGCCATATTGCCTTCCCATGACTCGCAAAACCAGAATTGAGCAAAACAGCAAAAACTGCAGAATAATTCCACCCTTCTCCCCATCATACAACCTTTGCAACTACGTCCATAGATTTATGTTTTCTCACCATGAGGATGCACTCCCAGGCCATCCAGCGGATAGGCAACACTGCCCGGCCCTGGATGCGATAGTAGTCCCCGGCATACAGGTTCCGACTCATGCCAAAGTCAGCAATCTTGATGGTGAACCCTTCGCCCACCAGGCAGTTCCGTGTCGCCAGGTCCCGGTGCACAAAGTTGAGGGAGGCAAGGAAGGCCATTCCTGAGGCAATTTGGGCCCCCACATGGACCAAGGTTGAGTAGCTGGAGCAGTGGGGAGGAAGAACAAGGCATGTCAGAAACAGTCCACTAAGATCCCATGAGACAAGAGATCCCAGTAATGGGTAGAGTGCTTGAATTTAGGGAACTCAACTAACCAAGCTAGAATATGTTCCACATACAGTTAGGTCAAAACCAAAATGGTCTGAAGTTGTCTCAAGAGTCTAGTGACACAGTGCAATGTCACAGATCATTTAATTTTGTTTTTTATTTTAACCATTTATACCCTGTCTTTCTCCAAAATGGATTCAAGGAAGCTTACAACAATCAATTCAAACTAACACAGAAATCAGTAAGATCAAAATGGATCAGAAATCAGTAAGGTCAAACTGCATCTTACAACAAAGCCTTTTGTCTATGAGAAACTCATGATACTATAAATTGTTCAAGGTCCTTTTTGATGCCAAAGCATCAGCCTTGATGCTTAGGCTGATATTTCCAGCCTAAGAGGCAAGATGCTTCCAAATACCAGTTGCAGGGGAGCAATAGCAGGAGAGAAGACATGCCCTCACCTTCATTAATCTGGGATGGGAAGGGGTGGGGATTAATGTGGAGAATATGCTTGAAGATATTTCCTCTCAAATTTATTCCAGCCCTAGTCACAAACTGAAAAGAAACTGAGACAAAATGGCGCCCGACTGCCAAGAAAAGCAAGGCACGGAGCACGTGCACGGCAGGGAGGGGCGCCAAAGAGGAGCTAGTTAATCCATCCAAGAGGTCCCTGTGCAGGTGCAGTAACCCATTTCTTATTATGACAACAGATTACTTCCAGATCTATGGGATTTCACATGTGCAGGGTTAGTACCTGATGGTTGGTTTTCCACTGGGGCTACCACCCAGCTTGTCTTCCAGCTCGTGTCCACTAAGAAACTGGTTGAGGTCCCCGTTCTCCATGTACTCTGTGATCATGCACAGGGGGTCATCCTGCACGCACACACCCAGCAGCCTCACAATGTTGGGGTCCTTCAGGCGAGACATGATCTTCACCTCCTTCAAGAAGTCATTCCTTCACGGGCAAGAGAGAACACAGACAAGATGAGGACCCCGGGAAGGAAACCTAGTCACAACTGCTTTTTGACCATCAGGCCCCCAAAAACAGTTTACAACATTTTAAAATACAATGTGAAGCATCCAGACTAAGTTAGTCATAACTAAATCCCATTGAAATTAATGAGATTTAAGTTAATCGTGACTGTGTGGTTAGTCATGACTAACTACTCTGGATGCTATCCGATGTTGACCACTTTTCACCCCTTCCTCCATTTCCAGTTGATCAATCCACACAATGGAATAGAGTTGTATCCCCACTATGTAGTCACTTACTAAAGAAATCCCATACCATAATCCTCTCAGTGTCAAAGCAAACAGGCCCCAGGCTAGCTAGCCAGCCAAATAAACAGGACTTAAAAACCCTTGAAATTAGGCAACAACTGAAGCTGAAGCTGGAATCAGTATAAATTAGGAAACTTGCTCCTCAAGACGTGGCTGCAGAGCACTTCCTGCAGTTGCTTAGCAACCAACAACAACAACAACAACTAAACATTTATATATCGCTTTTCAACAAATGTTTCCAAAGCGGCTTACATAGAGAAACAACAAACAAACAAACAAACAAACAAGATGGCTCCCTGTCCCCAAAGGGCTCACAATCCAAAGAAGAAACATAAGGCAGACACCAGCAACAGTCACTAGAGGTACTGTGCTGGGTGTGGATAGGGCCAGTTACTCTCCCCCTGCTAAATAAAGAGAATCACTATGGTAAAAGGTGCCTCTTTGTCCAGTTAGCAGGGGTCCACAATGTTCCTGATTATATTATGTATATATTACTACTATATTATGTGTATATGTATGTAAATTTTGGTCTATGACCGTAGATAAACATGATGATGATGATGGTGCTCTACCTGCTGAGAAAAGAGACATGTGGCCATGTTAGTGGGTGATTCCAACTGTTAGGTCCCTCCCTAAAATCAGGGCCTGGAACCATAGCCACATTCCCATTAATTTGATCCTGAACAAAGATAGGGCCGGATAGGGCTTAAAACAAAACAGAAAGCAGGAAAGTAAAGATGTAAGAAATAAAGAATAGCTGGGAATACTCAGCTGATGGAGCAGCTTAGCAGAAATCCCACTAGCAGACGTTGTATACATGAGCCTCATTCAGGGAAGGGCCCATAGTTTAGTGGTAGAGCTCATGCTCTGCATGCATAATTTATTTACATAATTAGCTTTGTTATTATGAGCATTTACATCCTGCCTTTCTATTTTGCATTGAAACACTCAAGATGGCAAATATCATCAAATAAAATGCACAAAAACCCAGCACATCACAGTATTTTAGGTCTTTCCATCCCCAGCACTTCTAGTTAAAGGTTATTAGGCAGAAGAGTTGGGAAACACCCCTGCCTGCAACCAGGAGGGCCAGTGGGCTACAGGAGACAATAGTCTAATTAATTCAGGATAAGGCAGACACAGATGCTCTAATAAGGTTATTATTAATGCTACTTATGTGTCACGGAATGGACCAGATGGTGGCATCTGGTGACCTTAAGCTTTACACTTCACTGCGTGAGTGGATAATGGACTGGTCTTTGACCCTGCATTCTTTTAAAGTATCTAGACAGAGAGAACGGTGCGCTTACCTAGCATTCTTGGTGGCATCAGAGCGCAGAATCTTCACAGCCACCAAGAGGGGGCGCCCCTTGCGCACATTGAATGGGAATTCCAAGCTTGGGAGATCCTGCGGGTTCTCCACCTCACACAGATGAACCTTGAGAGGAGAGAGAAACCCAGTGAATAAATAACCAGGGAGGCCACTCAAGGAGGAAGGGGTCTTTCCCCTGTCCCTTGGTCCTTCCATCAGAAGCAACAGGGCTGGCTCTGTGATATTTCCTTGCATGAAGCAAAAAGAAGACTGCCTGTATTTTAGCCATCCATTTAGTATTTTAGCTTCTGGTTTAATATCAGGCATGTTGTTGAAAAACCAGGTGATTTGTGATGAAAGTTTAACTTTTGTTTGTTTATGCCAATTGACCGCATACTCCGAGCTGCCAGGTTCTACTTCCTAATGCCCTCAAAACCTGCCAGGACCCACCTCTGAATTGCCAGACTCTGTACTGGCTCTACCTAGTGACCCACCCCTGGCTATATCCACTGTAAAGATATTTTTAGTATCATAAGTTGGCAACCCTATGCAAAAGGTCAAAATGGTCCATGGAACACATGCACATGCGCGCGTGCACACAGCCAGAGTTGAAGATTGCATTTTAAAATAATACTCAAAGAAAGCCCCCCACACATCACCCACACACTCCATAATCCTGATTTGGGGCTCTATGTGGATGCTATTGAGAAACAAAATAAGAGGCATACAATTGCTATGCACACAGCAGACACTGAGTCTAATTTGACCCTAAGTATCCTTTACGACATTAAAAACAACAACAACACAGTAATGGCTAAAATAACCTTGCATCTTTGTTCTGACCACTTTCCCCTGCAAGGACACAAATGAGAGCAAATATCTTCTCCAATTCAAGTAATGGGAACAGAGACTGCAGGATTAGGGGAAAGAGAGACAAGCCTTTTCCGGATTCTTCAGACCTTAGCAGGTGAGAACGAATGAGGAAAGCAAAAGAGCCTATGAATGACATCTCAAAGGTAGCTGGCCAATATATTAAAAGGAAGAAGCCAGTGGAGGGGGAAGGGGAGGGAGTCAATGCTAAGAAAGGACAGGTAGCCACATAGTAAGAGGGAACTGCAAGATGAGTTGGTTTCATCTTTGAATATTAAGAACGTATATAAAGGCCAGACTAGGCATGACATAGGAGGACCACGACTGGTTCTCCCAACGTCTTTTTCTTTGTTTTGAAGTGCGTGGCGGGTGGGGGTGTTTGGATGGGAATTTCAGTTTTGCAGCTAACCTTTACATAGGAACAAAGGGAGCTACCTTATTCTGAGTCAGAGCCTTGACCTACCTAGCTCAGCATTTGTCGAACTGGCAAGGGTTCTCCAAGATTTCAGGCAGGAGTCTCTCCCAGTCCTACCTGGAGATGCTGCCAGGGACTGAAGCTGGGACCTTCTGCACGCAAAGCAGATTCCCTACCATGGAGCTATGACCCTATCCCCCAGGTTTCCCCAACTTAACTGGCATCCCTCAAAGCAGCTATGGAGGAAAACATAGATGGGTACAATACAGGTAGCAGGGAGTGCCATTTACATCAGGAAAGCAACAGGGGGAGAAGGGTTAACTCCAACCCACCCCCAGTGCTGCAGCCTCAGTCCAAACCCCCCCCTCTCAACAGCCACTTTTAAGCAGATAAAACCTGCCAGGTGATCCCACCACGGATCTCCCCTACATGGCACCTCCTCTGCCCCTAAGGAGCTGCCTTTACTGGAATCAGACCATGGGTCCACCTGCCCCTGTGCTCGCTACCCTGAGGCTTTCCAGGGTCTTAAGAGATAGTCCACCTTCGTTCCTTAAACCTTCAACTGCAGAGATCAATGATTTGAGCCTTGGATGTTATCCTCT
This sequence comes from Hemicordylus capensis, assembly GCF_027244095.1. Taxonomy (NCBI): domain Eukaryota; kingdom Metazoa; phylum Chordata; class Lepidosauria; order Squamata; family Cordylidae; genus Hemicordylus; species Hemicordylus capensis. Next base: position 258,785,280 of record NC_069658.1, on the reverse strand, counting down.
ACTCTTTTTGAAAGGATAGAATCTTTCCACTTTACTAGATGTCCAAACAGTCTACATAAGCAACTTCTACTACGACAACAACAACTACTACTACTACTACGACACCACCGTGTCCGGATGGGCTCCTTGGAGGAAGAGTGGGATATAAAATGCAAATAAATAAATAAATAAATAAATAACCTCTCCAAACTGCCCCTCCCCCAGCTTCTCCTTGAAGACGAGACGCTCCCGAGGAAACTCGCCCAGTGCCATGTCCTTGCCAGTGAGGGCGTCCACCGCGACAGCCGGGACAGCATACGTGTTCCCGCCGGTCACCCCCTGCAGGTTGATGATGTCTGCTTCAGCATAATGTGGCACATTGTTCTGGAAGCCAGGCTGGCTGCCGCTGGATTCTGGTTCCATGTAGTCAGCTCCACAGGCTGTGGAAGGAAAGAGAAAAACAGTGAGTTCATCACAGCGGTTAACACCATGAGGTACTTGCTCCACCCCAGAGAGGGCTGCTTTGGTAGGAACCCAGCAGCTGTTGTAAGCTCAGAGCCAGCTGCATCTCAGCTTTGGACAAAAGGATCCCTGTATACAGTCCTGCCCTCAACCACCCATCCACCCCAGAAGCTGCTGCATCGCAGGACCTGCAAAGCTGAAGGTTAAACGTTTTCTGAGCAAGAGAGGTTAGCCGTGCATAGGATAGACAAGAGGGAGATGAACTGGAGACAGACGTGGTGGGGAAAGAGAGATGGAGACAGACAGCACCCCCTGGTGGAAGGAGAGAAATTGCAGGAGGCAGAATGTTCCTAGCATGGAGTGTGGCCACCCAAGATCCCAGTCACGCCACACAAGCCTGCGCTCTCCTTACCATTGGTGTTGATTGGTTTAACCCAGTTGGGTGGCGGGAAAACAGGCCTTCCCATTGGCTGGGCATAAGTGGCCAGGAAGAGATGGTAAGCCGGGTTGCTGAGCAGCAGAGCTGTCGGGAGAAGGGGAGGGTGGGTGGGTGGGTGGAGACGACAAATGGACAGATGAGGAACAGACAGACAGATGGAAAGACGCATACGAAAGGTAAGGCATGACACAAAGAAGAGGCAGCACTTTAGGGATTCCTGTCCCTTTTAGGCCTCTCATCCCAAACACAGCAGCAAGAGACGCAGACACCAAATGACATACAGTATAATGATGGCAGCATGCCATCATTAGCACCTTGGACAGAAGGAAGGGACCTAGGAGCCCCGATGCTTCCAGAAATCCTGCTCTAACTCTCCTCTAAATCCTCTCTTCTCCAAAAGGATCCAAGAGCTTCACCCCGGCTTGCTTGCCTTCCTCCCTGTTTACAAACCACAAACCTCCTAGAGAAAAACTCAGGAATTAAGGCCTGGCTTACATAAAGAGAAAGTGAGATTGTAAAAACTGTTCCTTGGCTGTCCCTGTTCAGACTGCAGCTGGGGGAGATCACATGACTGAATGTTCCGACATATAAACAATCTCCATGTACATCTATAGATTTAATTCTCCTGGGTGAGCCTTAGAATGTGAATCCCGGCACCCAGCTGATTGGCTGGGTGGTGGAGGCGCCTGATAGGCTGAGGCGCACCCAGAAGGATGACGACCAGCGGTGGCCAGGCTGTCCCGGGTAAGGGGGAGCAGGCAGAGGCAAAGCCCGGCCGCCAGAGGTGGCAGCGAGAAAGGGGGTGAGTGGGAAACGGGTGGCGGGGCGCAGCCCTGGCGCCCATTGGAGGCTGGGACGGGAGGGGAATGGGCGACGGGACTTCCCTGTTCGCTGCCCGGGAGGAGGAACAGCAGGAGCGGGGCCCTTTTCAGCCGCCCGGTAAGGAGGGCCTGTGGCGGCAGTGAGATCTTGCTGAAAATGGCCGCCCACCGCGGTAAAATGCTCAGTGTGGGTGGGGGGAGGGAGGGGGGAGGGCAAGAGAGTGTGGCAGGAGGGAGAGGGAGGGGGCAGGAGGGAGGAGGGCAGGATGGAGGGGGAGGGGCAAGAGAGAGGGGCAGGAGGGAGGGAGAGGGAGGGGAAGAGAGAGTGGGGCAGGAAGGGGGAAGGAGGGTGAAATAGTGGGGCGGGAGGGGGAGGGAGGGGAAGAGAGAGTTGGGCAGGAGAGGGGGGGAGGGCAAGAGAGAGTGGGACAGGAGGGAGAGGGAGGGGGGCAAGAGAGAGTGGGGTAGGAGGGGGGCAAGAGATTGGGGCAGGAGGAAGGGGGAACAGCCAGCCCCAAAGAGCACACAGATGCTCTGTGCGGGTTGGCTAGTAGGAAGTTAAATGTCAAGGGAAAGAGTTCTAGTCTAGCTTTCTGTTGGATATGCCACCTTTCCCCCCATGGGGAAGCATTCAACTATGAATAAAAACCCATACTAAATGGTTAGGATTTCCTTGCTGCAACAATATAAAGTGTGTATCAATGTCATTCTCACGACCATTTATCCTGGGGCCGGGGAGGGCGGGTGCGGGGGGGAGAGGCAGGAGCATTCTCACCTTCCCGCACATGACTAGTCATTTATTTCCCTCTCACTGCACTGTGCAGCCACTCGATTGCCGCTACAGCGAGTGGTGCGGTGAGAAAGAGGCCGGGTGAAGCACGCCCAGACTCCAGAAAGCCAACAACGCACCGTGCTGCTCGTCTGGTGCACTGAAGGCATTCTAGAGGCCAGGACGCTCCTCCCCCCCAGCCTCTGTGGTAGGGTGGGCTGCTGGCAGTCCAAACGGTGCTGTAGGCAGCCCATGCTGGCATACAACCAGGTAGTGGGGTAAAAAGGGAGCATGCACACCCTCTTGCTTCACTTTTAGCCCAGGTTAAAAATCCAGGCTACCCGGTGGGGCAGAGCTAGGATCAGGACCAATCCCGGCACTCCATACAAGCCCTGTTATGCTTGTGTCTGCGTCCCTTTCTCGAGAAGGCAGATCTGGCCACGGTTACCCATGCCTTAGTCATGTCACGGCTGGATTACTGTAACGTGCTCTACATGGGGCTGCCCTTGAAGAATATCCGGAAACTGCAGCTAGTGCAAAACGCGGCAGCTAGTGTTTCATCTGGAGCTGCCCAGTGGGAGCACATCACATCCATTTTGAAAGGGCTGCACTGGCTACAAGTTTGTTTCCGGGTCCAATTCAAGGTGCTGGTTTTGACCATTAAATAACTTAATGGTTTGGTCCCGGGATACCTGAGGAACCGCCTGCTCCCACAGGTTGCTGCCCGCTTGACAAGGTCATCTGAGGGGGCTCTGCTCTGGGTGCTGACAATGAGGGAGGCTCAGTTGTCGTGCACACGGGACAGGGCCTTCTCTGTTGCTGCCCCCAGACTCTGGAATGTTGTCCCGGTGGCTATTCACTCCTCAGTCTCCATCACAGCTTTTAGAAAGCATGTTAAATCCTGGCTTTTTACCCAGGCTTTTATATGATTGTCTCTGCTGCTGCTCTTTATATTCTGTACTGTTTTTATGCTTGTGTTTTAAATTTTTAATCAGATTTGTTTCTATATTCTTAGGTTATATTTTAATTGTGTCATTTTTATAATCTTGTTTTGAATTCTGCTATAAACCACCTTGAGATTGTTTTAATGAAAGGAGGTATATAAATTTAACAATAAAAATAAATAAATAAATACAATAAAATGTCCATTTCCATGTTAAGGCCATTTACAATGTTTCATTTTCCTCTCATTTACTTTAATTGGGGCTTAAATGACCCCCCAATGCCCTTTAGTGAGACCTCTCACACAAAGCACAGTGGGATAGAGAGCATCAGGGGTTGAAACATCACAGAACAATCAGCCTCTTTGTTGTAGGAGAATACGTGAAGTGAGGAAGGGGTGCATTGTGTAGATTTTTATATGCCTCTGGGGTCAGTTATGATCCCAACTAGGGTCTAAAGTGATTAAATTTAAATTATTTAATTAATTCAGTGGTAAAAAGGCAGATGATTAAAAAAGAAATTTCAGCCTTTGGGGCCACATTTCCAAGATGTTCAGAGCCCCTGATGAGATTTCCTGCTTCCACAAAAGTGCAAGGTTCTTCCTAAGCAATTCGTCTCTTCAAGTGAAACCAAATCTGCCCCACACCCGCTCCACTAGGCTGTGTTATCCACACACATCACATGAGCATTAAATCTGCTGCTGAGCACAGAATTTAGCATCAGCAAAAATAAGAATATAAGAACAGCCCTGCTGGATTAGGCCCAAGCCCATCTAGTCCAACATTCTGTTTCACAAACTGGCCCACCAGATGCCACTGGAAGCCTACAGCAGGAGTTGAGGATATGCCCTCTCTCCTGTTGTTACTCCCCCGCAACTGGTACTCAGATGCATCCTGCCTTTGAGGCTGGAGGTAACTTATAGCCCTCCGAATAGTAGCCATTGATAGACCTCTTCTCCATGAAGTTATCCAAACCCCTCTTAAAGCCATCCAGGTTGTTGGCTGTCTCATCTTGTGGCAGAGAATTCCACAAGTTGATTGTGTGTTGTGTGAAAAAGTACTTCTATTTGTTGGTCTTAAATTTCTTGGCAATCAATTTCATGGGATCTCAGTTTTCACTTTAAAAAACGACGAAGACCTATCCCCTAGGATCACAAGAATAATCTGGAAACCTCTGGTGTAAGAAGCCAGAGAAAAGCCAAGCTATGAGATTCAGACCTCTACACATGCACACGCACACACATACCCTCCTCATAACTAACAGAAGCAAAATAAATTAGTCAAATTAACACAGATATATGCAAGGGCTGAAATTGCCTTTGCTTGGTGCAGAGCTACTTTTTTTTTTGCCGCTACTCTCTTTTTTTGCCACTTCCCCCACACCCAGAGCCCTTAGAGCCCTTCGTTCAATCTTCTCCAGCTCCCAGTAGCCCTACCAAATTTATAAAAAAATATCCCCTTGTTAATAATTTTACAAATGGTAAAATTTTCGCATGGTGAGGTAATGAAGCAATGAGTTTCCATGTGTAGGTTAGGATTAATGTCACTGCGTTGTTATTTCATGTGCATTCTGGAGTGGTAGAGGACCGCTGTTGGTCTACCCCAGGCCTGCTCAACTTAGCCCCCCCCCACCAGCTGTTTTTTGAACTACAACTCCCATAACCCCCAGCCACAGTGGCCAATAGCCAGGGATTATGGGAATTGTAGGCCAACATCTGCAGGAGGGCCGAAGTTGAGCAGCCCTGGTCCACCCTTTGCGGAGTCTTTCAAGAAACATGCCCTTCCGCCTGCATAGCTGATGTCCTCACATCATCCAAGTGCATGTGCTCCAGGCCTATGAGGCTCTTACTGCTAGCTGGTATTACTTACAAGACCTCCATGCAGGGTCCGGATGTTCTCGTGCTCCAACATGTGTGCGACTTCTTAAGAACACAGATGCTGTTGATTCCTATCTTATTATATTCCTACCCAAACCTCTCCAGTAGTCTAGCCGTAATCTTTCCGCCCCCTCAACAGTTTCCATTTCCTGCCCCCCATTTCAGCTTTGCTCCCTCCTGCTGTCCAAGAGTCAGCCCCTCACCGGAGTTTTCGGCACTGTGGGGCAAGTCTGGCAGTTTCATGCGGGCCCTGTTGGGCTCCTGGTACTCCGTCTCCCCCGAGTGGATGCGCTCATAGCGGTTGGAGTGCCGGTGAGAACCCATGGTGTTGTTGATGACGATGGTGTCACTAGGTGCAGAGAGGTGGACGGTGAGGTCATCGTCTGATATGCGGCGTTGAGCCTATGGGGCAAGGAAGAGAGTATCAGTGACAATACAGATAATGGCAAAGGTCAACTGGCAGACATCCTGTTTCCCAACCCCTCAATCACCTAACCCACCAAAACCTCCTCATCTTCGGAGAAACCCAGGAAAGGCTCAACTTCCAATTATTTCCCCACTTTGATGTAGCAGGCTTGCCTCCTCCTTATCTCAGCTTAGCCAGCAACTCAGAACTTTTGGCTCTTCTTTGTAGGGGTGTGCTCAAACATGATTCGAGCACCGGTTCGAGCCCTGATTGGGAGTGGGAAGCATGAGCTTTAAGAAAGAGAAGAGTAGGCCCTTACCTGCTCTCCTCTGCCCCATGCAGTTTTCTGCTGGGGTGGCATTCGGCCTAAGTACCCCCACATGGTGCCAGCATGCACATGTTGTCCACACATACGCAAGCACCATTTACGTGGTCAGCATGGTGTTGCCCGAATCACGCTACTCAAACCACAGTTCGAGCACACCCCTACTCCTTGGTTTAACCTGGCAGTGTTCAAATTGTGTTCCTAGAAACCCTGCAGTTCCTCAGGGGTTCCTTGATGAGAAGATCAGCCACAGAGGATAAGCTGCCCTGAAGACAACATGTTCTCCACGACCAACTGTCTCCTGCAACATGCAGATGCAGGGGAACATCATGCACCTTAAACCTGCTTTCCAACTATCTAGGGCAGTGGTTCTTAATGTGGGATCCACCAGATGTTGCTGAACTGCAATTCCCAGCATCCTCAGCCACAATTTATATATTCTGGGGATGCTGGGAGTTGTAGTTCAGAGACATCTGGCAGCAGAACGACTGATCTAGGGGGATAGTTAGATCCAAGAAGTCTGGCTAGTGATGCACAGAGTCTGGGATTGTGCCCTGGAACATCATACTCACACACACAGACACACACACACAATGCATGGAGGTGGAAGCTGAACCACACCTTCCCCTTTCCTTTCAAAGACACCTGTAAATAACCTACAGGGTACTTGCCCTCCAGCCAGCACTATAACCATTTTCTTCCCTTCTTCCCTCCACTGTCTTTTGTTGGTGTTTCACAAGCCCAGGCTAGACTTGCTATCTTTCCCAGAGCAGAGAAGAGCGGCCTCATGTGCATGAGTGATTCCAGTTATTTCCAAAATGCGTGTCATGCAAGGAGCACAATTAATTAATTAACTAATTAGTGGCTTCGATGAACTGAAAGTACCCACCAACAGAGGAGATGCCCAACACACCTCTGCATGATTACCTGCTTTGGCCGTGCCTGCTTCCCATCTGCCTTTGCTGGAAGGGAACAATGCTGGTCTGCATCAGATGGGACTGAAGATCACACCGGATGCAGAGAAGCATCAGAATGGTCCACCCTCTTAGGAGACTGCATGCTGCATATCTTAATGAGCTTTCAAAGAAGATCAGATCAGGGACCCGAGAATACCAGGGGGTGGGCAATTATGACTCTTGCTCTTACACACACTGGCCAACATGCTGCACAGTGAAACTCGGGTGGTTCTGAACTGCCGGCACTGCTCAGGTACCTTTTTTTCAAAAGCCAATAGTCTTGCACAAGATCTTGCGCAAATACTTAAACTGACACAACTGCACTTCTGCAACGCTACTTACATTATTTACCAAATAAGTAGCATCATGGAAGTGCAATCGCAACAAGTATTTGCACAGGAGTGCTCTTACACAAGACAGCTGGCAATCTGCGGAGGCACCTGCAGTGGTGCAGGCAGTTCACTGCACAACACGTCAGCCTCTAAAAGGAAACATTTTCAGCTGTAAACGTGAAATAAGCCTCCAATATTAATGGCCAAACACTTTAAATCTCATCACTAAACCATGGCAATAGCTATAGCATCTCCCCCACAACCCAGCCCAACTTACCTTCCCCAAGATCTTCTGCCAATATTGCCGCCAAAGGATGAGGAATATCACAACCAATAGGAGCAGGATGATGGCCACGAGACATCCAATCAGAATGGAGGTGTTGCTGTTATCATCTATTGCAATGGGCTGGCCTGTTTTCGGTTCCCCTTGATTCTCAGGGTCTTAAATGGAAACACAGAAAAAGAAGTCTAATTTAGGCCCTCAAGCGCCAGTATTCTGAAACAGGTGACACCCTGGGGAAAATAAAAATCAAGCCAAACACACTCTGAGGTTGGAAACTTCTTACCTTGGAGTGTAAGGTTTGAGTTGACACCAGCTCTCTCATTCAGTTCAGAACCCAGGGCTGGGGACAGAGGAGTGTCACGGCCTGAGGGATATGGAGGGGCCACTACTGGGAGTCGGCGGGTTGAAGTGGAGAGAAAGGGGTCCTCCACAATGTCTGGAAGAAGAAGAAAAAGGAACAAGTACATGAGAATAAGCACATGAATCTGCCTGATTAATCTTAGCTTTTAGAGATGCCTGCCTGCATATACGGCCTCTGACAGAGGTCCAGCTGGTGGTCACATGGGTCAGGGCCTTCTCTGTTGTAGCCCCAGCCCTTTGGAATGCTCTACTATTGCAGATCCAACACACACTCTCTCTCCTTATATGTTGCTGTCTCATAAAGATCTGGCTGTTTAGGCGGGCCGTTGTTCATCTGCTGTAATTATTTTATGTGATCTTTCGGTTGTTTTACGCTGTGTCTCTTGCACCCTGCCGTTGGTTTTTATACTATTGTATTTTTGCTACTGTGGTCTACTATTTTTTAAATGATGCTCTATGCCACCTTGAGGGTTTTTCTAAGCAAGGTGAAATAGACATTTTTAAAATAAATAAATAAATCCAAGAAAGAATATAGCAAAGAACTATGGTAGAGCAAGAGGCAAGAAGCAAAAACAGAAATTGGAAGACACTGGAGAATATGACTGGTCAATTAGGTTTGGCAGCCATCACATGCCTGGGAAGCACAGCTTGCTTTACTGCAAAGTGGTGGCAGGCAGTGGGCATTCGGAAGGGAGAAATGGGGGCATTCCATGGGGACAGTGGGCATTTGGTAAGGGGCAGTTCACTTAAACCTTTCTCCACCTGCTTCTTTCCCCCCAGGATGTTTGTAGAGTCAAATGGGGAAAAGCAGTGAAGGAGAACAAAGTGGGGAGGTATTATAAGGAAAAAGCTGCAGGCAGGCAGAAGGGTTAAGGATCCTCCCTTCTGCTGGTTCTCTACAAATGACTCTGGACTCTGTCGTCACTTTTCAAGGGAGAATCAGCAGCTAGGAAGTCAGCAGCTTTTTAAAATTATATTTTCCTCCCACTGTTCTGGGCTCTGGGTGGCATGCATGCAGAGATTATTCCTCCTGCTTTTATCCTCACAACAGCCCAGTAAGGCAACTTACGTGGGGAGAGAGAGAGAGAGAGAGAGAGAGAGAGAGAGAGAGAGAGAGAGAGAGAGAGAGAGAGATTTTAACACAGGTCTCTCCAGTCCTGATCTAACCACGTTATCACACGGGCTCTCAAGTGGCTGCCAGACATGTAGTTCACATCGGAACATAGGAAGTGGTCTTATACTGAGTCAGGCCATTGGTCCATCTAGCTCAGTATTGTCCGCACTGCCTGGCAGCAGCTTCTACAAAGTTGCAGGCAGGAGTCTCTCTCAGGCCTATCTTGGAAAACGCCAGGAAGGGAGATTGGAATCTTTCACATGCAAGCATGCAGATGCTCTTCCCAGAGCAGCCCCATCCCTTAGGGGAATATTTTGCAGTGCTCACAAATGAAGCCTCCCATTCAAATGCAAACCAGGGCAGACTCTGCTTAGCAGGGGGACAATTCATGCTTGCTACCACAAGACCAGCTCTCCTCACGCGAGAAGAAAGGAAAACATTTCTACTCAGAGAAGGTGTGCGCTATTGATTCACAAGCTATCACCTTAAGGATCAGTGAAGACCCTGACACCATGCTCAAATGGAGAATTATGACCTTTTTTCACTTTTGCAAAACAGGAGCCGCACACCTCAGTCCCGTGATTGGTGAGGTTAATTTCTTACAGCTTCTGGTACAGATTAAACACTGCCCCTCAATTAAAGGGAGGAGCTGACAATAAGCAGGGACCCCAGGAATCAGGGGTCTCGGATTCCCCTCCTTCTACCAGCCCCAGCCCATCAACCCAACTCACCAGAGCGGAAGGCAATTTCGCTGAAGAGCATCCACTCGCCAGCAAAGTGGAAATGGCACTGGACAAAGAGGCCAAGCCGCCCTTCCAGGGGCACAGTGAGGGAGCGGGCGCTGGGATCCCTCACGTCGACAGCAAGTTGCTTGGAGACTGGCTGGGGCTCCCAGGCTGTGGCCAGGCTGCGCTTGAAGAGGCAGTCCACCTGCCGGAAGACGCTCACCCCGTGCGTATGCATGTTGTTGCAGTGAACCTGGAGGGGGAAAGGCGAAAGGGTGGAATCAGGAAGAACATGTGAATGGGAAGCAACCACCAAAGAAGCCCTACCATGCTGATCTCCATCTGCTTCTCACTTTTGGGGTCCAGGTCCACACCCACCCACCACTATCGCTCAGTCTCTGCCCACTCACCCTCTAGGCACCCTCTGTGGTCTCATTTTCTGTGGTGTTCGCTGTATAAGCACTAAGGGCCACTAGGTGGCACTATGCAAGAAGGCACTAGAGTTTACACAGGGGCTCACAGGAACCCAGATGAAGCAGCTCAAAACATGCAAGGGGAGCTAGGGAAGGAACAAGCACTTCCTGCCTCTCTGCAATTTCTGAATGAATTCAACTTCACTCTTGCAAGCAAGAGCAAAAAGAGTCAGTATCTGAATTTGATTGTAGCTTTGCATGCCCTAATCCAATCAGAGAATCCAGCAAGGTATTAAAAGGCCCAGGACAATCGATGCTAAATGCAAGAGGCAAATTCCCAAGAGATTATGTGGTGGAAGGCCTCCACATAGCCCTCCTAGACCTTGCAGCAATCATGGCTCCAGGCCTGCTAATGAGAAAAGACAGGAGTTCTCTCTCAAGTGCACACTCTGAATAGTATGCAGGCAGCTAATCTACACAAGATATAAGAGTATTCCACCTGAAAGTGGAATACTCAACCAGTAGTTCCTCAAACGAAAGAAGTTTTATCGGTGGAAAGCAGGGAGGGGAGATTTTTGCCAATTCTCCTTTTCCTCTGTGGCCTCCTGTCCCCCAAAATATGTCCCTGGGGGTTAGGGGATTCTCAGAACCAGATTTTCAGGGGGCAAAAGGGGACAGTGGCTCTCCACAGCCTTAGGTAGTGAGGTTTTCCAGTCACAAAAACGAAACTGCCTTAAATAGAGATATTTGGATTGAACTTGGCACCTTACAGTTGCAAAGTATGTGCTCAGTCGTTGAATGACAGCCTTTTCCCTGAGAAATGAAGGATATGGGAAGGACACCGCTTTTCAGATGCCTTCAGTGTGTTGCAGGCTGAAACACTGTGGACCATATATTTGAGTGATGCTATTCCCTTCTGCATCCAACATAAGCTTCTTTTCCTTACCTTTAAAGTGCTTCACCAGGTTGCCCCACACGATCTTTCTGCTCTAATCTCCCTGTCCGTGACCTTCCTCCCTCCAACACTTGTTCCCTCAAGTAGCTCTGCTCTTTCTCCCTTACTGCCATCGATGCCTGGAAGTCCCTCTCAGAACCTCAGCATGGTGCAACCTCTTCCTTTGCCTTCCTTCAGATACCTCCTCAAAACCCACTTCTTCCATAAAGAACTCAGCTTAAACTCTTAATCCTTACCCAGAACTAAAACTAAGCTTATACCCATGTAACCACCTTTGGGCCTAACCATCTCCTACTACCCTCGTCTCTCCCTTTCCCTCTTCTATTCTCTCTCCCGGTGTCAACATTTGAATTTAAGCTCCTTAGGGCAGGAGCCTGACATTGCTGACAATAAATCAATAAAAATCAGAAATAGTTGCCTTTATTTATGCCACACCTCATCACTGCTCTTGAGACATAAGAGCTCACCCTGAGTTAGACCTTCAGTCCATCATGTTCAGTATTGTCTGCTCTGAATGGAAGCAGCTCTTCAGGGTCTCTGGAAGAGACTTTTCCCCAGCCCTGCTGGTTGAAATGCAGGGGATTGAACTTGGGAACTACTGCAAGCAAAGTCTTTGCTCAGCTACTTAGCTAATAAGATATCCCTGCTTAATTTGCAAAATGTGGACAAGTGACAGAATTCAGTATTTCCCACAAAGAATATTGATACCTTTTCTTTTCTTTTTTAAAAAAAGGATAAACTGATATATTTTACACCGAATGTCTGAAATGCCATGGCCATCGACATTCAAATGTGGCTACTGATTAATTTGGTAGGTGTCTGAAAACTCAGATTCCCTTACAAATACAATTGTAAGCATTCTCACTTGGGAAAGTGAGAACATACATATCTACGTCACAAAATTCTTCTGGAATTGTCAGCACCCACATGTAGAAGTTGATATTCTCCAAATTTCAGACATTGATTGTAACATATATTTCCTTAGCTATATTGATTGTAACATATATTTCCTGGACTTCTGTCAGTCCTAGAGATCATCATCTTCCCTAAGAAGCATATATGTGGAAGCATATTTTTGCCATTTTGGAAGGGCAGTATAAAAATCGAATAAATAACAATAACAATATATTAATTCATTTCATTTTGTCCCAAACCACGGGAATTGATTTCTGCGGCATTCTTCTCCTTACTTCCCCAGACCTCTTGAACTGTGAGCATCTGTCACATTCGGGTTGGTGTCTTCCAGTCCATCACTCCTGCCATTTCATTTAGATCTTTCCAGGAGGATGCTCAGCTCTGGCCCCATTACCTTCATATATGTGAAGGCTCTGAGTTGGTCGAACTCGAACTCCATCTCAACGAAGCCACCAGGGAAAGAGCTGTTCTCCCAACCCACATAGTCATATCCTGGCCAGACACGCAGCTCCTTGGTCTGGGTGAAATCATCCAGGCCCACCACGCCATCAGTCAGCTGACCTAGACCCCCAAAGTGCAACCTGTCATTAAAGTAGAAACAGAAAAATAGGAGGATCAACAAGAGGAGGGAAATCTACGGCTCCCACATCTCAGAGCGGTTCACAACAAAGCAATAAACAAAACAATAAAATCAATCAAAATTCTAAAAACAATTTAAAACAGTCTAAAATTTAAAAAGCCTGGGTAAAAAGATGAGTCTTCAAACACTTTTTAAAAGCAGCTAGAGACGGGGAGACTCTTATTCCCATGGGAAGCGCGTTCCAATGCATTCCAATCCCCACGGGAAGCACGTCCTTTAAACATCACACTAGTGTTCTGGAAGGTGCTTTTCTGTGCATTCATCCTGTGGCGTAATGTGTAAACGTCCATGTGGGCAGAGCTGATGGTCTGGATTTTCCTCATAGAATGCATACTCTGGGAGGAATGGAGATGCCAATTCCATGTGGAATTCACATGTGATCATTTCCCTTCATGCTTACACATGTGATCATCACCCGACACTCTACATGTCTTTAAGCCTTACACCAGTACTGTGGGATGCACTCCTACACCACTACTTCAGTGTTTAAAAGTCACCTCAGGAATGTCAGAATTGGGGGACAGCAATGAGATGGCAGAGGATAAGGTTCTTCAAGGTAAATGACTACTATGAAGATAATCTGTGCACATAAATATTTCGTTCCCTCCATCCCCTCTTCTTTCTGCATGAAGTTATCTGCCTTTTGGCAACATCCCAACTTGAGGTCCTTCTTCACTTAAAGCTGTTATTGCACATCTCTATCGTATTTTAAAGAACAAATCTTTACCTCACACCATCCTCATGGCTGCTCTGTGAGGCATGCCGTGATTACTTGCTTTATCGAAAAGTAACTGGGTGTGAGAGATAATGAGGCGAGTCACACGATCAATGAGACTTGCCCTAAGGGGGTTTGCAGGGAGAGCGGGCTTAGCCTGCTCTCCCTGCAGACGGTCACCAGACTGCCCTGGGCAGCTGGATTGGCTGCCCACATGACTGCCGGCTCCGTCATGGAGCTGGCGGAGGCTGCACGGATCGGGGGCCACGTGGCCCCCGGAAGTTTCAGCATGCCCCACGCCAGCATCCTGTGTGTTGCCGCGGCGCAATACATGATCAAAACGCCGAGGTTAACGGAGCACTTGAACTAGGCTAAGGGGAGGGGTACTTTGGGCGGTTTGCTGCTGGGAGACGCACAGCCCCCGATGCAGCACACGATCGCCAAAAAGCGGGCAAGGCTCCCTTAGCCCGCTTTTTGGCAATCGTGAAAATCACCTCATTGACTAGCCTGAGTTGACTTTGGGGATTTGAACTCAGGAATCCTCATTCCACATCGACTCAATACACAGTATGACACTGTGCTGCCTTGGTATCAACTTTCCCTTTGGGTGGATTCACACAATCTGCTTGTAACTCCATTTACAAGGTAATAATCTGATCATATAGGGGTTTTCTTCCTGTAGATAGCTCAGGAGATGAAAATATTATCTAATGTAAACCTGTGTGTTACCAGGAAACGAACATTTCAAATAATCAGACTAGCATATGATAAGTGCAATGAATAACTTGGGTCAACTGAATCTGCTCTTTGACATTTCAGGTCAGAATAGCTATGCTTTAGGGCTACCCAAGACCAGGATGCAATGACAGGGGGGTATGGTCACTCACTCACTTGCTGACTCTGTGCCCATCATATGTGGAATCGTTCAAGTAGGCTGGTTCTGGGATTAGAGGCATGATCTGGCCTGGAGGGGCTGTATATGACTGAAGGCCATCTGTGGGAAGAAACAGAGTGCATCACACATTCAGAGGAGGATCTCAAGCTGGAAACACGACTGAGCAAAAGGCTTCAGGAGCAGGAAGCTCAGCATATAGCAAAGGGGTTTGGAATACATGGAACAAGCATGACAGGGGTGTGAAGAGTGCTGGGAAATAAAATGGCAGGTATATAAGGGGTGTAGTACCAATGCTAGAAGTACCTGTTGGGAAGTTCTTGCTTGGTTCAAATCTTACCTCAGCCACAAATTCACCTAAACTCTGCTATGGCTGACCTCTGGCCTTAGCAAGCCAAGAGCTCAGTTCAAACACCATACTGAACCATGGTTATGGATGTGCAGCCATGGTTAGTAAGATGTCTGAACTGACCACCAGTGGAAAGTAGAGAGCAAATCAGAAATCATATTTGGAAGTGTGTTTGCAACGTCTGGTCTGTGCCAATGATTTGCTTATTTTTTAATTTAAAAAAAATTATAACCAACTTTTCATTTACAAATAGCAAAGGGGCTTGACAAAAAACAACCAATTAAAAACATTTAAAAACATAACAATAGTTTAAAAACACAATAAAAGCAGATTAGCAGTAGCAGAATGAATAAAACGTGTTATAGTAAAATGAATTTACTGACAACGGTGGCGTTTTCTTTTCGACAAAATACAGGCAATGGTTACATTTTTACAAAGAATTGTTTTAAATGCTGAAATAGATTGGGGGAGGGGGATAGAGCAAAGTAGCTTGAAATATACAGGTAGGACTTTCTTCACAACCCCTCATTACGTAACAAGATGCTTGAGACCAAAAACTCTTAAGCTCCTTATTTACTGTGAAGAGACTGGGGGAACTTCTTAATCAATAACTGAAGATATTACAGACATTGCTCTGACTCATAAGATGATGGCATGGAATACAGCAAGAGGTGCTGAGAAGGGGGATTGTGAGGAAAAGCATAAGCTATGGGAATGTGTGAGTGAAAGAGGAAAGGCTGAACTGCTGAGTAGCACAAAAGGGGGGCAGGGGACTGCAGCTCAGTGGCAGAGTGCAGACCAGGGGGCTATTCTTACGATCACAAAAATCGGGCTAGGAAAATCCTAGCCCGATTTTTGTGATCGTAAGAACCACCGGGCTCGCAGCCGAGCCCGGTGGTTCTGGAGCGGCTAACCCGCTCCTGTAGCCCACCCCTTAGCGAGCGCTCCGCAAACCTGGGCTATCTGCTCGTGAGTAGCTGCGGTGCGGCTCTGCGCCGTGGTTACTTGTGAGTAGACCCCCGGCCGGGAGGCTTAAAAGCAGCCACGCGGCCCCCAAGCTCCCCAGCCCCCGCCAGCTCTGTCTCAGAACCGGCCATTGTGTGGGCGGCCGATCTGGCCACCCTGGGCTCTCTTCCTGCTCACTTCCCAAAACCGGGTCTCACGGATCGTGAGATCCGGCCCCAGGTCTCCGGTTCAATTCCCAGCATCTTCGAGTGCAATGGGGGGAAACCCCTTTCTGAAACCCTGAAGGGCTGCTGCTTTCTGTTGCTCAGGGTCTCCTGAGCGATACGAACCCATGGCTTGCTTCAGTGCAAGGCCGTTTCCTATGAAGGATGCCACTGTTGGCTCTCACCTCTCCAGACACAGCCATACAGCTCCACTCGCAGGCAGACACTCATAACGCGATCAGCACGTGGGTAGAAGCGGACATAACGGGCAATGATTGGCGGTCCCAGATCCTTCAAGACCACATGCTCTGTATTTTCGTTACCTGAAATCACCTGAGGGGCAGAGAGGGGGGTTACGGGGGGGTTACCTTTCTTGCCATTTCTCAAAAACCCAGACAGGGCAGGGCCATTCTAGTTTTTTAAGCGACTAAAGACATACTGTATTGAAGCAGTTAAAGCAAAAACTTGTGCTTTGTCAGGACTACGCCTGGAGAGTGGTGCATCACTGAGCAAAGAGGTGCCTTTTCAAAGTGGTGAGTCTCTTCTATTTAGCAGGGGGAGAGCAACTGGCCCTACCCACCCCCAGCACAGCATCCCCCCAGTGGCTGTGGCTGGTGTCTATCTTATGTTTCTTTTTTAGATTGTGAGCCCTTTGGGGACAGGAAACCATTTTACTTATTTGTTTGATTGCTTATATCTATGTAAACTGTTTTGGGAACTTCTGTTGAAGAGCGATATATAAATATTTGTCGTCATATATGTATTCATAACCCAGCTGATCCACCTGACTTGCTATGAGAGCTTCTCCTCATTTATTAGACATGGGCTTAGTCCTCACTGAAGAGGTAACCCTGTTTCCAGATTGCCTTCCCTGCCATGCTTGTTCCCCCACCGGACATTATAGCTTAATGTTAGGGGGGAACTGGGTGCAGATGAGGTCCTTTCATCCTTCCTACTTCTCTAACACAGTCCTGAGAATGTTTGCTTTAATGTTACAAAACAAACTTCTAGCCCTCCAGAGAGCCAGCAGGATGTAGTTGTTACTGCTGCACTAGGACTGGGGAGACATGAGTTCAAATCCCGTTCAGTGATAAGGATTAACTCACTGGGTGACTCTGGGCTGGTCACTTATCTCTCAGTTTAACCTACCTCGCAAGGTTGTGGTGAGGATGAACACAACCATGTATACTGCTCTGGGCTTCTTGGAGGAAGAGCAAGATATAAATTTAAAAGGATAAACTAAGGTGATGCAGGAACTGAGATTGGTTAATTGCTTTAAAAAGATCTAGAAAGGGAATGGGGAAAAAGAGGCTATCTTAACATTATTATCTACTACATTTTATATCTTGCTCTCCCTCCAAGGAGTCCAGAGCGGTCTACTACATACTTAAGTTTCTCCTCACAACAACCCTGTGAAGTAGGTTAGGCTGAGAGAGAAGTGACTGGCCCAGAGTCACCCAGCTGGTATCATGGCTGAATGGGGATTTGAACTCAGGTCTCCCTGGTCCTAGTCCAGCACTCTAACCACTACACCACACTGGCTCTCATGGCACAGTGTTCTTCGCCCTTTCCTTTACATACCATCGCCTTCCCTCATCCCACTGTACTGTAAAACTTATCACTCCAACAGTCAAAAGCTTCCTTCTTCAATAGCTATTAACAGCTTTTTTAAATAAACAACAGAGTGAAATATCTCAAACCATGCTGTAAATCTGCACAGCAAAGACTGACAATCGAACTCCATGTATGTGAATCCATATCATTTGTGATCACTACAGGTTTTCTCATTGCAGAATTTAAATTTTTATAAATGCACATTTCTAGGGTCTATGAAAAGATTGTGCCGTCGACTTTGTGTCAACTCCTGGCAACCACAGAGCCATGTGGCTTTCTTGGTAGAATACAGGAGTGGTTTACCATTGCCTTCCTCCCGCGCACTATGAGATGATGCCTTTGCCATTGTCACTGAAGTGAGCATCCGCCTCCAGCACCTTCCTATATTGCTGCTGCCCAACATAGGTGACTACAAATACATATTTACTAGGCACAGTCTGGGAAGCACACCGGCAGGGATTCCAACTAACAGGCTCTTGCTCCCTAGGCAAGCTGTTTCCCTGCTGTGCCACCACAGCTGATAGAGTCTCTGAACTCCCCCCAAATTGCATCAGCATGCAGGTCTCTCCTGGTATTACCATCTATGGTTTCATGTTTTGTAGCATCCAGCATCTGGGGTCCATTCTCCTTCAACCAGTGACATCACAGATAAGACTGGATCTATGACCAGCACTGCTGTGGATGTTGTTGAGGCCCCACCTTCTGCTTGCTCTGCCCTCCACAAGTCCAGCTGGCTGCCTTCTCCTGGGCTAATCTGGCTCTATCCCTTGCTCACCTCATTGCCCCACCGATCATGCCAGGGCATCCAACGGTGCCCATCGCGGCTGTAATGCAGCCGGTAGGTGCGGGCAAACTCCTTGCCATGGCCACTTGCATGCCGACCCTGCGTCCCCACCAAGGTTAAGAAGTGCAGCCGCCTCAGGTCGATCTCTAGGTACTCAGCATCATTAGGATAGACAGGTCCGGCTGGGCACCAGGCTCCATCTCCATCATTTAATGCAAGCCTGTTGAGCGAAAAGGAGGAATAGGGACCACGCGTCATTTTACAGTTATTCATAAGTATGTTCCACTCTCCTGTTATGGGCCATTTCCAATTTGAAACTTAAATAATGTTGAACTTCTCTCCCACTATTGACGTTCATTATTAATAGGAAAGAACATAAGAACAGCCCTGCTGGATCAGGCCCAAGGAGGCTCATCTAGTCCGGCATCCTGTTTCACACAGTGGCCCACCCAATGCCACTGGAAGCCTACAGGCAGGAGTTGAGGGCATGCCTTTTCTTTTGCTGTTGCTCCCCTGCAACTGGTACTCAGAGGCATCCTGCCTTTGAGGCTGGAGGTGGCCTATAGCCCTCCAACTAGTAGCCATTGATAGACCTCTCCTCCGTGAAGTTATCCAAACCCCTCTTAAAGCCATGTTGGTTGTCACCACATCTTTAGTCTGTGCAATGTGTAGTAGCTATTCTGGGCATTTTCTTTTGTCACTGCCCATGCAGGAGGCGAGGGCATGCCTTTTCTTTTGCTGCTGCTCCCCTGCAACTGGTATTAAGAGGCATCCTGCCTCTGAGGCTGGAGGTGGCCCATAGAGACCAGACTAGTAGCCATTGATAGACCTGTCCTCCACGAATTTGTCTAAACCCCTTTGAAAGCCACCCAGGCTGGTGGCTGTCACCACATCTTGCGGCACTTGTCATACAAATAAGCATTCTGACACTGCATTCACATTATGAATCCAACTGAAGCAAGAGTGCCTTTACACCTCATATATGAAAACTGTCGATGCCTTGCATGTTACAAGTCACTTACAGTGGTTCAATGATTATTTTTACAAAGACCAGCAAGTAGGGTTTCAATTCTACTCTGTACATTCTGCAAATCTGCAATTACACGATGCAACTACAATAATTAACACTGGGAGCAGACTCAAATGTCATTCTTTCTTTCTTTCTTTAAAAAAAAATTGGTTTCTAGGTCTTAAGGCTGCAATGACACTCTCGAAAGTGAGTGGGTAATGCCTAGGGAAATATCAGAGGTGTGTGTGCGTGTGTATGCTGGACAACATTTCATAGCTCTTTGGCTGTCTCCATGTCTAAGGAAAGCAGAATAAAGGATGCAAAAATAATCAGATTCATTTAAAATGTACAAACTGTGCAAATTATGTGTGCTTGAAAAATCCATCTTAAGACCTGTTTCCACTGGATAAAACAAGAGATGGACACATAGTGGATAAAATCAGACATGTGCACTCAGTTAAATTCAAAGGGCACCGTTACCTGCTGTGTTTCGCAGCGGTCGAATCAGACCATGAGCTGGAGGCTGAAAGGGCCTCATCGGGGATGGTGCGGTCTTGCATGCCCAGTGCATAGCGGCACTTGGCTGTAAGTGGAAGGAGAAGCGGGTTAGACACTGAAGAGCATCCTCTGCAGCCAAACCAGCCCTTTGTCCTCCTTGTCATACAATACTGCTCAATAACAGTGAGACAAACACAGTTGTATTGAGGTTTCCTCAGAAGCAAGCCCTGCTGAGTTCAGTAGAATGTATTCTCTAGGAGGTCGTTTTAGGATTGCAGCCACAGTGTTATTCTGTTACTAGAGGCCTGATTTAGCGACACTTAGTCTGGTCCAGCTCCAAGTGTCAAGGGACCCCCCACCCACCTGGGCAGACCCCAAGAGAGCCACTCCACCACCAGAACATGAAGGCTCTGGGCACAGAGGTGGTTTTAGGAATCAGCAGTGGGCCCTTCTGTAGGCCCCTGGGCCCTCAGCAGCTGCTCAAACATGCCGACCCCTGGGGCCAGCCCTGCCATAGGTGGAGGGGACCAGTGTCATTAAACACGTAGGAAACTAGCACATCGCATAGAAAGATCAAGCCCCTTGTCTGTTTTCTTTTAAATGTAGGGGAGCACTGCAAAAAATACAATCCTCCTACCCTGAGTGGGAAGTGGTACAGTCCAGCCCACCTTCTCATCCTGTTGCATTTGAATGACTAATGTCAATCATGACTCATTTCTGGACCACTGCCAGGAGGGCCATCTCTAACCCTGACCTGTCAGTCCAGGAGCATCCCCTCTTCTACACAGTTTGCCATGGCCACTGATGTCACCTTACGCTACGATATCCTCAAGAGCCACGGAGGCCGAGGCCGGGGCTGGGGGCAGCTGCGGGGCCAGCCGTGCTCTAGATGCAAACTAGGCAACCGCCTGGGGTGCCAGAATTCCAGGGGCACAGGCCTCCGCTACATACATGGCTGAGAGAGGAGAGGGAGGCACTGCCTACTGGAGGATTGCAAGGGCATCTCAGCCACTCATCAGCTGGGTGGCCTCCCCTGTATTCCAAGGGGACCCAAGATTGAGATCTTTCTGATCCCAGCTGGGGGGGGGGGGCGCTGTGGGACAGACAACATTATAAAAGACAGGCAAAGGCATCCTAGTCAACCCTCGCGCATTCAATATGCTACTTCTATTCCCTCAGCATGTGATATTGCATGATGGGAGAAGAGAGCGGAATATTCATTGGCCGAAGGCAACAAAAGACTGTGGGGAAAGGGAAGGGGTCCTGGTGATTGTCAAGATCAGTCGAGCACTCTAAGGCCCCAGACTCAAGGCTCAGCCCTGCACTGCTCTGGGTGTTCTGGTCCCCACGTGGAGGAATAGGTTCAAATCCCACTTCTCACACGTCGTTGGGGAGATGGGGCCTGAGCTTTGCTCGGCGTGCAGAAAGTCCCAGGCTCAGTGCCTGGCATCTCCGGGTAGGGCTGGGAAAGACCCCGGCCTGAAACCCCGGAGAGCTGCAGCCAGTCGGTGCAGAAAATTCTGAGCTAGAGGGAGCAGTAGTTTCACTTAGAATAAGGCACTTTTCTATTGTCCTATGTTCCTTTGATTGGGAAGGGCCGGGAAAAGGGAAAGATTAGAAGGCTGGTTAGAGGAACAGGCCAGGATGGCTTCACTCTTTCAAGCATCCCTCCCCAAAGCCTCCTAGTTAGTTAGTTGTTCATTTATGATCTTAGATCAAACAGGCAATGCCTCCTGTACTTTTTCTTCCCAATCTGTGGTGCAGGTCGAGTACCCCTTATCCGAACATCCGAAATCTGGAATGCTCCAAAATCCAGACACCATGCCATAACAGAACAGAACAAAACAAAAACAAGCCTCAGCTCACTTTAAAAATGCAGTCGAGCCACCTTCCTCAGGGCCAGGGCTATCCCGCTGCCACCTTCCTCAGGGCCAGGCCAGGCTGTCCCGGCACCGACCGCCCACCCCCACCGGCGCCTCCCGCCTCCTCTGCTCGCCTCTTCATCCATCCACCTCCCTGCTGCCACCTCCTTGCTGCCACCATTATTTCTCGCCCGCTGGAACTCTTGCACGCTCTCGTGAGAGTTCCGGCTCGCATTCCAGACCCCCGTCTACGAGAATTATATGCCCGTATAACTGTATAGAAGATTCCCAAATCCAGAAAAGTCCGAAATCTGGAACACAACTGGTCCCAAGCAGTCCAGATAAGGGGTACTTGACCTGTACTCCAGATGTTGCCAAACTACAACTCCCATCATCCCCAGCTCCAATTTACTGTGGCTGGGGATGATGGGATTTGTAGTTTGGCAACATCTGGAGTACCACAGTTGAGAACCTCTGTTCAACAGTATTCATAACTCTAGAACTCACCATTCTCCTGTCTATTTCTTAGATGCATCTTGTCCTCTATATGTTCTCCTCTCGTGTTAAGAACCTACGAATAGCCTTAACGGCTCACACCAAGTTGATAGTTCAGCCAGT
The DNA here is from genome assembly GCF_027244095.1 of Hemicordylus capensis. Taxonomy (NCBI): domain Eukaryota; kingdom Metazoa; phylum Chordata; class Lepidosauria; order Squamata; family Cordylidae; genus Hemicordylus; species Hemicordylus capensis. The sequence continues at coordinate 258,763,058 of NC_069658.1, read as the reverse complement.
AGCCATCGCCATGTCTTATGGCCGTGAATTCTATAAATATGTGCTGTACAATGTACTTCCTTCTGTCGATTCTGAACCTGCTGCCAATCAGATTCATTCCCAATTCTAGTATCACGAGAAAAGAAAACTATTTTTCCGTTCCTCTACTCTCCCCCTACGGTTTGTAGTTTTATCAACCTTTATCAAAAGGCACAGGTATTTATCATGCAAGGGACACTGGCTGACATTCAGAGGAACAAACCACATGTGGAATGAGCCAAGTTGCCCTCGCACAAGAGAATGTGGCGGTGGCAGGGGGGTCGAGGATTTCAAGAATTGCACAAAACGTCCCATTAAACACACGAGGCATGCCACAGTTGTACAATTGCTGCACAGCTGTGAGCATGCTTGCAGTTGTGCAAGCCTAGTTTGCAACACAAGCTCCAGACTTCGCAAAACCAGCAAATGGAACATCCATCTTCGTGTGATTCTTCCAGAGCACATTGTCCACTGTTTCTGCACTGTTTACACAATCCTTGTATTTTATTTATTTCACCATTTGTACACACTGACTTTCTGCATAGTACTCAAAGCGGTTTCCACCAAAACTAAACAATACAGTTACAAGAAAGCAAGCATAATAAGACACAATCATCAAACAGAATTATTAACTAAAACAAGAAATCATTTTATACACATGATACACACACACACACACACACACACACACTATATATATATATATATATATATATATATATATATATATATATATATATATATATATATATATGGCACCTTTTAAAAGCATTTCAAAATGAAGTTATTGGTAGACACTGATATTTTTTAATTAAAAGAATCAATATTTTTAAAACTTTGGTGTTATTTTATTATAACCAGTGGTTACCAAATTTCCTTTTGCCTCTTCAGTTTTTAGGTGACAGAAAATGAAGAGGCTTTAAAAAAAAGGGAGCACAAGTTTGAAATTAGGTTGAATTAAGTTCTGGACTAATATCCTGAAAAGGTTTTGAGAAAATATATTTGTTTTAATATTGTCACTTTAAAGCGGGCTGGCAGGATGAGAATATTATATTAGATTTTTATCTTATTCTTCCTCTGCAGAGCTCAGAATAGTGGGAAGGGCTTCTAAATAAGCACGTCAATGCTTTTCAAAATCCAAGGTCTTGAAAGACTATTGTACTCTCTTGCTGGAATCCTGGTTGGGGAGGTGTTTTAAATGCCTTGCTCCTGGCAATCTAGCGGATGAACTAATTATTCTTTAAAAGCCACATTGTGTGATACAGAATATTAAAAAGGTTGACATTCTAGTCATCTTGAAAAATTTCAAAACCAAATAGAAATCCCATGCTTCTAAGAAGAAGCTATTTTCCTACTCATAAGAAGCAGAATATTTAGCACTGGTGGGCTACTGACATCCACCAGAGGGCACTCTATTTTCACACAAGAGAGAAGACCTCTTAATGGGGGCGGGGGGGGGGAGAGATGGGCGGGGGAAGGATGTCCTTGACTGGAGCCAGGCTAGGTATGAAATATTCTGCAAGCTTTCAAGTCCGGCAACCTTTTATTGTCTGGAATGCTGTAAAACCTGCCTGAAACTGTGGAACGTGTGCAAACAACCAGAGCTGGACAAATGTGAAATTACCACTATAGCTATTCTTTTGTGTTCTATCTGGAGCTGGGCAACCCCATCTTATGTATATTTACTTAGAAACAAATCTCTCTGGGTTCAAAAGGGCTCACTTCCAAGGGATTTATATCCCACTCTTCATCCAGAGAGCTCGAAACAGCATACATTCCCAGGCAGTCTCCCATTCAGGCACTGGCCAGATCCAGAACTGCTTAAGTTGAGCAAGGAGGTTGCATCATGTGCCTCCAAAGGAAGCCCTGGGCACCATGCATGCATAGGATGACAGACTTTGGTTCTTTCGTCTACAGCAGAGGTAGGCAACCTTGGCATTCCAGCTGTGGTTGAACTACAATTCCCATAATCCCCAGCCACAATAAATTGCACCTGAGGATGCCAGGCTTGATTAAAAACTGAATGAATATTTGGCCCCAGTGTTGGCTGCGCTTTTCACCAGCACTGAGCAATCTATACAAATTCCCAGAGACTGGGACCTTGCAGTTATAATCCCCGTATATAAAAAGGGAATAAAATCAGAGCCTGCCAATTATGAGCCAATCAGTTTGCTCAGCATAGTTAGCAAGCTCTGTGCAAGACACCTATGTTGGAAGTTGTGGGGTTGGTTGGACCCTGAGGAGATCTTAGTCAAAGGGCAGGCAGGTTTTAGGGTGGGCAGGTCCACTGTGGACCAGTGCCTAATACGACAGCATTTGGATGAGAAATATCGTTTTAAGCCTCGGCCGAGGAGCTTTAGATACTGCATTTGTTGGTTTCAAGTAACTGGGGATGGTGAGAGTTGTAGTTCAACAGCTGGAGTGCCAGGGATGCCTCACCCGACTTATAGGATAAAAATCTTTAGTTTCTACTGAAAGATTCTGTAAAACTCCAGAAGTCTGACATCTCCTACACACATTCTGTTCAAGGGCCTAATTCTATTTGCCTCAGCAGTTCAGTCTGTCTTTTTTGTTGTTGTTGCCTCATGCCATTCTCCTTATACTGTCATCATTCACCATTTTTTCCATGCTTAATTAGTGAAAACAGAAGTACTAGTGGCCAAGCCTGCCGAGTAGCATGGCTTCCCATGCTAGAAGTCTGCATGGACCAATTGACAAAACAGCTTGACAAATCCCAGGTGCCAGGGAGCCAGGGTGCCTAGAAATGTAAGGGCGGTGCCTAGACTTGGATATTAAGAGGTAGAGTTCTTTAATCAAATCTTTATTTGTCCGAGGCAGCCCTGTTTCTGTTCTATGTTATTTGCAAAAGGGGCAACCCACTTAACCACTTTAGCCCTGCCTATCCATTCTGTCCCTTCTCTTTCCTACTTGCCTCACACATTCCTGAAACCCCTGCACAGGGGCAGAGCCACCGTTCAGCAGTAGGGTTCAAAGAACCCAGGCTGCCAATGAAAAGGGCCACATGAGACACCCTGTGAGTGTGACATAACACACATGTAGGAGTGGCCCGATTGCCAGAGTGCAAACGCTGGCTGGAAATCAGCTCTGGAGTGAAGAGCTCACATGGAGAGCTCTTCAGAGCCCTGGACACGCCCCATTTGCACATGACATCACATGCACAGAGCGTCTCTTGTGTGCACGGCGTATGCACAGTGGGGCCATCATGATGAGACATAACAGAGGCCGCCATTCTGCTGGCTCTGCCACTGCTGCTGCACAAGAGGATACTGTAAACTTGAGTCTCCTCTCTCTGTGTCACTTCAGCATTTGAGGACTTCACCCAGACACTAAACATTACCACATTTCCCTGCCCAACTGATAGTTGTGAGGGCTGTTCTCATAACCGTTAACTCTCATAAGCCTTCCCAGCTTAGGGAGTTGTGCATGTTTCCAATTTTCAATTGTGCACGATTTAAAAGCTAGGTCAGAGGAAGGGAAACTGACTGGGTAGGAGGTCGGTACAAGCTCCAACAGTGGCATCCTACCCAGCATTTTTGCCCAGCATATTATGCAGGAAATGACACTGGCGCCTGCACTTGCCTCCCACACAATCCCTTTCCCCTCCTCTCACCTAGCTTTTAACTCTCACAGTTCCCGAAGCTGGGTAGGGCACTTGCCCTACCCAGTTAAAGGCCATGAGAACAGCCCTATGGTTTTTCTCACCTGTATCCAACTCACCTGGATCAAAGTGCTCTTCCAACTCGGATGCACCAACGGAAGCCAAGAGCAGCAAGCAAAGCACTGTGGGTCCCATTATGCTCTTTGGGCTACGGGTTACACCAATAGTGGAGCCTTCATGCCTTTCAAAGAATAGAACAGAGCCATTTACATTAGTCTATGTTAGTCACAGATGGCCAAAATCTACAGCTGGGTGATTCAACATGAATGGGCAGCCCCATCTCTTCCCAGGGTCAGGCACTTTCTCTTGGCCCCTATGCTACTGAATAACAAACATTCCACGGACAGGAGTCACCAGCATCCTGGTATTGTGCTCACTTTCCTACTCAGGCCAGAAAGGAATGGAGCTGACACACTGGCAATGGAGCGACACATAATCATCACCGGGAAAGGGCAACAAGCCAAATCTGTGGCTGAACATATGCTCTGGATGTGGGAAATCCCAACTCTGATTTACAGCAGGCACTGACAAATTTTCTTTGGTTCTAGGAGACAGCTCACAAATTCCAGAAACCAGACAATGGACTCTTGACAAAATTAGTGGACTTGATGACAGATATTGTGGAGAGGGAGGGTAAATGGGCTTCTCTTTATCCCATTTACAAGTGACAAAGTTAGAACAGAAACAGGGTTGGGGCAAATAAAGATTTTACTAAAGAACTCTACCTCTGAATAGCCTAGACTAGGTGCCATGGATAGTTAAATTTCTAGGTGCCATGGATCCCTGGTGCTTGGGATTTGTCAAGCCCTGATTTATAGAGCTGACCATCTGGTCAAAAACATTCAGTCAGTTAACCAATCAAATATTGGGGAAATATGAAGAATGAGGGCATTGAAGAATGACACCATTTATTAAAACAGAATCAATGAGAAAGGCACAGACTAATACAAGACAGTAAATTCTGCACATAGCTAGGCTGTTCGAATCCCACTGAATTTATCTAAGAACATAGCCACAGCCTATGCTGGACCAGACGAGCAATTCATCCAGTCCTGCACTCAAATATGGAAGCTCCATTTATCTATCATGGGTAATAGCCACTCTTGGTAAACCCATTTGAGCTAGAATTCCACAGGATTTAAGCAGTATAACCGGCAGAATCACAGTCCAACTACTGCAATGAAACAATTGTCATCAGTGATTATTTATAACAAATAGTGGCTGACATCCAGACTCACCTTTCACAAATGTGTCAGGTTTTCCCATTGCAGAAGAGGGAAGGAACAATTCTTGGTGATCTCCCCTTCCCTCTGCGGCTGCCTGTGCCTCCTCAAACTGTCTCCCTGAGGGTCCCCCAACTCTAGAAGACATAGTTTCAGGAGGCACAAGTGGCTGCAGAGGGAAAGGGATATCCAGAAAACTGCTCCTCCTGTCCACACAGTGGAAAACCTGGTGTATCTGTGGAAGCTTCGTCTGGATGTTGGCCACTGTTATGCAAATATAAATGTATGTGAGAGATATTCAAGATATTGAAAAGTTCTTTTTTATCATGAAGCTTTTATGACTGTCCAAACAATTGCAGTAAATAAATAAAGTAAAGTAACACACACATAACTCCCAAAATAAGAGAAAGGGCCAAAGGACATCACATACAAATGCATATATCTTAATCCCACCAGCTGCTTGGTTTGTGGAAAAAGCAGCTATAGAAGGGGGTGATGTAGAGAAAAAAGCAAAGGGGTGGGGTGGGGGACAGAATATTTAATCTTTTCCCTACTCGTCATTCTTCCATTCCGGAGGATGAACATGCATCTGGAACCCCACAGCAGGAAAAGTTATTTGCAGGCTAATTTGGAGTGGAAAAATGGTGGGTGGGGAAAGGGTTACCCTTTCCTCTGCTTCTCTACTCGCCACCCCAGCTGCTTTTCAATAAACAGAGCAGTTCATGAGATTTTTAAAACATGCATTGCATTTGGCCCTTAGCTTTTAAACGTGATTATGCAAATAGTGCAGAGTAAGGGCTTGCAGGGGGAAAGGCACCCTCTCCCCTGCATTTGCTGTCAGATGTGATTAAAAAGGCTCCTAAGTAAGGACATTCTTGGAGTCATGGATTACTTGATAATATTTTACCGTGGTCAATAACAGGCAGTCAATCGATGACATTTGATTTGTCAGTCAGTGGGCATCCCGAGCCTATTGATATATGTCACAAGCAATTTAAGGGATCTCAAGGAATTCAGCTAGTCCTTTGCCTAAGACACTAAGCAAGCAGTTTCAAGGCATGCAATAATTGGTGCATCCTCCCCATGATTATATTACCCCGAGAACATTTTGAAGTAGTAGCTTCAAAACAGACATTTCCTGTCAATTCAGAACATTTTCTTCTTCAGAAGATGCTTATACATCCGTGTTCATCACTCAGTGCTGTGGCATCCAGACAGATCTGAGTCCTGGCGCCTTTCTTTTGTGAGATTCTCTGATATTATCCTACAACCCGTGGACAACAGGCCCCAAAGCAAAGACTGAAACATTTGCAGTTAATGAGTTATTTGGGTTGCCTAATAATTAGGCTGAACAGCTGATTTGCAGTGTTTCCCTCTAAGAGATACTGGGCAGCTCAAAGAATATTTCCTCATGAGACATCCACACAGCAAACTCCCTTTTTCATTGACAATGCTCTACTGTTGTGAGAAAAGAGTGCCCTAAGTGACCACCCCACAGTATCTCTAGGAAACGGGCATAAGAAGTTAAATCTTCTGTTTCCTAGGAAGCAATTTCTACACTCCCCACACACTCCACTGTTCCCTGACCAGTGGACTGGGCACTGGGGGGAAAGTGTGGGTGGGTGTGAAAGGGCTGTAGGCCAGCTGCTCCCATAATCCTTTGCTGGAATGTCCCTTCCAACAGCTGCCTTGATCTAAGGCTAGTAAACAGCAGCTGACAGGCCATAGTGGGGGGTGCCGATGCAAAAAGGAAAGGAGATGAATCAAGGCATTGATCAGACACCCCCTTTGTACCTAGCAGGATAAATCCTATATCTAAAGCAGACCAAAACCCCAGCAGAGAGATATTATGCGAGAGCTGGAGAGAATGACTCTTCAGGGTTGTAAATATTCAGACATAAAGAACTTGATGGGAACTTCTATGGCTTTGTGGGTCAGGCAAGGACTGAAGGACTGTGAGAACATGTTAGTCTATTACAGGAAGTGGGGCAGAATTTCTAGAAATATAAAGGAGAGAAACGTGACATTCCAGGGCGATTAAGCCTGCTCAGAAACCCCACTTTCTGACTTTTAGTGCTTCATCCCAGTTTCAGACGTGCAAGTTAATCAGTTAATGATAGAAGCATACTTTTTACATGCTCAGAGAAACTCTCGTTTATTACTGCTTCATTTATTACCCTAGGGCCAATTAGAGAAGGGAGAACACTTTCCTTTGTTATTCAGGCCACAAGTGCCTATTGCTCAGTAGCATCTCTTCCCTACTGATTATAGTGACTCAGAAAAGTGACCACAGCAGATGTCCTAAAAATACAAGATTAGATGGCCTGGGGGAAAGAAATCCTCTGAATATATCCAAGAACTTTGCCATAAAACCACCCCTCCCCCACAACTGTGTGCTCCTTTGCCACAGAAACTCTTTGCTACCTCTACCAAAATCTGAAATGATGCCCCTCAGCTGAACGCTAACATTAAAAACATGTTTTGGGGCTAAAGCCTGGCTCATATTAAGCCTGGCCAGGATTAAAGGGTACCCACTCTAGTACGATTGATTGATTGATTGATTGATTAAGTGCCGCCAAGTCAATGTCGACTCTTAGCGACCACACAGACCACATAGTACGAAGAACGGCTGGCATATAATGAAGTGGGGTGTTTCTGTGGTCCCTTTCCTCAGTTTCTGTCAGCACAGCTGAGGGTGTCCTCATTTTGCCCAGCTGGTTTTTAACCCCCTGCAGCCCAGAGATGTCCTAGGCCTCTGGGCTCCTGGAGAAAAGACAACATGCATTGAAGGGGCAAGGAAGGCAAGGAATCCCAGCTATGCGGCAAGAATGCAAGCAGCTGGGATCCCAGTGCCAGCCCAGCTTAACTGGCCTGCTATGGAAGAGCTGCAAAGCTCAAGGGATGCCCCAAAGTCCTGACTGTCTGCCAGCAGTAAATTAACCATTAGATTAAATGGCCTAGAGAGCCGAATGTCATCACAGGCCCCTGCTGAAGAGAAATGTTCTAAGGATGCATATGCAGCAGCGAAGGCCAAGGTCTTTCAGTTGTCCTATACGGGCTTTTGATTATTAGGCAGTATCTTTCATTCTTTAAAAAGCTAACGATACAAAGGGATGCTGGGAGGGAGGGGCCTCAGACTTCATAAAAGTCCTCTGGGCACATCTACGCCAACAAATTTAAACAGATTTGAACTGGTGTAATGCTGAGTGCCCCTGCCCAAGTCCTACTATGCTGCCTCATCATGGCGGGGGAGGGGTGTTCCTGGGAGGGATGAACGAAGTACGCCGGGAGGTATACTCCCAGTAGGGTCAACCAAAGTGCGAAGCTCATCCCAATTGCCCAGCTAAAGCAAGCAGGCACCTATATTGGGTGGCAGCAATATGGTGGACAATCACTTCAGTGACAACGACAGAGGCACTATTTCATACTGCGCAGGAGAAGGCAATGGTAAACCACTCTTGTATTTTACCAAGAAAACCACATGGATAGACAAAACTGAATAATTGCTGATGTAGTGCCAGATGATGGGCCCTTCAGATCGGATGGTACTCAACATGCTACTGAGGAAGAGCTAAGGATCTCTCAGAGTACTGATGGTGTTTATGATGTGGTTAAACTAAAGCCTTTCTGGACATCTAGTGGCTGATGATGTCGTGCAGGAAAAGAAAATCCAAAGCTGCAAAGACAGAATTAAAATGGGGAACATGGAATGCAAGAAGGATGAATATGGGAAAGCTTGACACAGTGAAAGATGAAATGAATCAACTACAGGTTGACATCTTGGGCATCAGTGAATTAAAATGGACTGGAATGGGACACTTTCAGTCAGGAAATCACACCTTTTACTACTCAGGACATGAAAACCAAAGAAAGAACGGTGTTGCTTTCACAGTCAGGAGGATCTAGCAATGGCAGTACTTGGGTACAATGCGGTCAGTGACCAACTAATATCAATTAGATTTTGTGGGCAACCCTTTAACATGACAGTTCTTCAAGTTTATGCCCCAAGAATTGATTCAGAAGAAGAGGAAGTTGATGAGTTTTATGCTCAAGTCCTGACTGAAATTGACAGAACATGCAAGCAAGATGTGATGCTGGTGGTTGGAGACTGGAATGCCAAAGTTGGAAAAGGTAAGGAGGAAAACACAGTCAGCCTATATGGCCTAAGAATCAGAAACAAAGCAGGAGAACGACTTATTAGTTTCTGCCAATCCAATGATCTCTTCTTTGCTAACACATTCTTCAAACAACCAAAGCGGTGCCTATACACATGGACATCACCAGATGGAGTACACAGAAATCAGATTGATTACATTATTGGTACAAGGAGGTGTAGAGCAGAGTTGCCAGAACCTAAGGGGTATACTTGTTGGTCAAATGGGCTGTAAGCTAGAATTTGGCTTTTTTAAAGCCAAATCTGGCCACCTAGGTGTAGAGCTCAGTTATAACAGCAAAGATATGGCCAAGGGCCAATTGCGGAACAGATCACGAACTGCTCATGTAAAAGTTCCAAGTCAAGCTAAAGCGGAAAAACAAAGCTATTCAGCTTCCACAATATGATCTTGAAAATGTACCCACCATTTTCAAGGAGAACATCAGGAACCGTTTTGAAGTTCTGAACCTCATTGATAGGGAACCAAAGGAACTGTGGGATGAAATCAAATAAGTTGTTAAGGACGAATGTAAAAAGAGACTGCCAAAGACTAAGAAACAGAAGACAGCAAAACAGATGTCAGAACAGATGGTGGAAATTGCCCAGAAGAGGAGAGAAGCCAAGTCTAGAAAGATGAAGACCTCAGGAAGGAACTTAATAGGGAATTTCAAAAAGCTGTTAGACAAGACAAGAAGCAGTACTACAAAGACCTTGAGGATGGAAATAGACATGGAAAAACAAGACAAGTTTTCCAAAAGATCTCTGAACTCAGAGGGAGGTTCCAACCTCAAATAGGAATGTTAAGAGAGGACAGACAGTAACTGATTCAGAGAAGATCAAACAGAGATGGAAGGAGTTTACTGAAAATCTGTAAAGCAGGGACGTCGTCAACATCCAAGATACTCTAGAAAATATTCCCTACTTGCAAGAATTTCTAGTATGGGAAGATGAAGTTAGATCAGCACTTCGATCATTACCAAGTGGGAAGGCTACAGGAATTGATGGCATAGCTACAGAAAAATGGCAGGCAATGGAAGAAGAATCAGCCAAGGCTCTAACCAAACTATGCCAGAAAATCTGGAGAACCACACAGTGGCCAACAGATTGGAAGAGGTCAGTCTACATACCCATACCAAAGAAAGGAGACTTAACAGATTGCACAAACCACTGCACAATATCCTTAATTTCACATGCTAGCAAAATAATGCTCAGGATCATCCAAAGCAGATTAGAGCCCTACATGGAAAGAGAAATGCCGGATATTCACGCTGGTTTCAGAAAAGGCCAAAGAACAAGAGACATCATTGCTGATGCATGCTGGATAATTGAGAAAGCCAAAGAATGCAAGAAATAAGTCAATACGAGCTTTATTGACTACAGAAAAGCCTTTGATTACATTGGCCACATCAAGTTGTGGAATATCCTTAGGAAAATGGGCATCCCAGAACACCTCATTGTTCTCATGAGAAACCTATACACACAACGGGAAGCCACAGTCCAGATGGAACATGGTGAAACAGACTGGTTCAGGATCGGCAAAGGAATAAGACAAGGCTGTATACTTTCTCCTTCTTTATTCAATTTATATGCTGAACATAGAAGCTGGATTGGAAGAAGATGAGCATGGTTTTAAAGTTGGAGGAAGAAACATCAATAACCTGCACTACACTGATGACTGAGAATACTCTGATAGCTGACAATGCAGATGATCTGCAAGCTCTAGTAATGAAAGTCAAGGAGCACAGTGAAAAAATGGGACTACAACTAAATGTAAAAAGACTAAACTAATGACAACGGGTACAGCAACCAGCCTCAGAACTGACAATGAAGACACTGAAGTGGTGGATAGCTTCTGCCTTTTACGATCGACTATCAACTGTAAAGGATCCAGCAGCCAAGTAATATGCCACAGACTAGCACTTGGTAGGGTTGCAATGAAGGCCTTGGAAAGGATATTTAGATGCCATGATGTGTCTACAACTACAAAGATTAGAATCATTCAGACCATGGTTTTTCCCATGACCCTATGGATGCAAAAGCTGGACTTCGAAGAAGCAAGATAAAAAAGCATTGATGCTTCTGAACTTTGGTGCTGGAGAAGACTTTTGAGGATACCTTGGACAGCCAGGAAAACAAACAAATGGATCATGGAACAAATCAATCCAGAATTTTCACTCGAGGCACAAATGACCAGGCTCAAACTATCATACTTCAGACACATTATGTGAAGACCCAGCTCCCTTGAGAAGTCCATAATGCTGGGAAAAGTTGAAGAAAAGAGAAGAGGACGACCAGCAGCAAGGTGGATGGACTCGATTACAACAGCAATGAACTGAGAGACCTTAAAGGCCAAGTTGAAGACAGATCATCCTGGAGAGAATCAATCTATGTGGTTGCTAAGAGTCAACACCAACGTGACAGCACTTAATCAATCAATCAATCAATCAATGCTGAGTGGCTTCACACACATGCCTCCCCAAGAACTGTGGGAACTGGAGTCTCATGAAGGTACAGAAAATTCTTTGTTACAGAGCCTTAGCCATTCATAGGACTCCAGTTCCCAGAGTTCCTAAGCATGGCAATAAACAGATTTCACACTCTGTGTTTGACTGAGGACAATTCCTGACCGGAACAGGCTGGAGGACCCAAGGGTCACAGTGGTTAGGAAGTAAGTGCAATAGTTCAAGGTGACACTGAAATAGGAGACCTCCCTATTTGTAAAATATTCTTTTTATTGTCTTATTGTTATGCACTGCCTTGGGACGAGTTTATTCTTAAAAGGCAGTATAGGATCCCAGTGCCAGTGCTGAACATATCCAAACAAACAATCTTGTACTGACTAGTGATGTCATTCAAGATCCAACCCATCCAATAACTTGGGCAAGTGGAAAGGCGAGAAACAAGCCAGCTTGCCCGTGTGGGGTGGGGGTGGGGGAGAAGAGACTGCTTTCTGGCCAGTTACTGGAAAAACAAGGGGCAAGGCCATTTCTTTCCTCTTTTTTTAATGTTTATTTTCTAAAAATGATGCCCATGTGCAAGTGCGCGTGAGTGTGTGCATGTGCATGCCATTAGTTGTGGTGGGGAGATCTGGTGCTGGTAAGCGTCTACGCCAGGGCTGCTCAACTTCGGCCCTCCTGCAGATGCTGGCCTACAATTCCCATAATCCCTGGCTATTGGCCACTACGGCTGGGGATTATAGAGTTGTAGTCCAAAAACAGCTGGGGGGCCTAAGTTGAGCAGGCCTGGTCTACGCTGATTTACTTTTTGTATTCACTGCTGCCTGCTACCTTTTCCTGCTGTCCTTCCCGAGTTATGACTTTTCATGCACACTCTGGCAGGGGTGAGCAAATCTAGTTCCAGACCCCACCATGGCAGGAGGAGTGACTTGCATTCCAAGAAGGATTGGGTCTAAACCCCCAAGAAGGGTTTAGATACAGAGCAGCCGAATCACCCATTAAGCAAGCACTTAAGGTTCACCATCAACAACCAAGCTGGGGGGGGGGGGACACAAGAGGGCATGTTTTCACCTCACAAAACACAGCAGTCAGCTGCATCAGCATGCATCCAATCAGTTCTGCTGCTTTCCCTAAAAGGAGCAATATGTTTTATCTGTTTCCCAGTCTGGACAGACTGTCTACTTCAGAAAGTGTTGATCCAAGACAAAAGTCTGACAGGCAGCATTTTCCCACCTCACCAACCAGACTCTTTGCATTCATCAAAGCATTTTCGCCAAGTGCATGCTGAACTTGCTGTAAGAATGTAAATGTTTATTTCAACTCAATCGCTCACTGTCACAGTCTGCTGCTTAACATGACTTGTTGCTTCCTTAAACACTTTTTCTCTTCAGCTTCTTCTACACACACAGAGCAGCCAACCTCTAGCAACAGGTTTAACTTTCAGTTAAGGTTTGCATAAAGTTTTCTTTGCATAAGCAAAGATAAATTATGTGAGGCCGATCCTTGTGCAAAAATCTTGGTTACCAGAGACCAAATAATTTTCTAGTTAACATATCATGATAAAGTGCATACAAACTGACAGGTACATATTATGTTTGTCCAAAGTTCACATCCATTGGAAATAAATCCCCAAGTGTGTTTTTCATGAATAGAAACTTCAATTTTAAGTGTGATTTTTAGTTTTACATGGTTTCGCACAAGGGGAAGTACTCTGTTCCTCATTGAAGTGAGAACCCTAATCATCCAGTGTTCCCAGTTCCGTAGTGCACACAGGTGCTGCCCTTTTCATAAGAATGCCAAATGTGCAGCTGAAGCAGGGGGTATGGCCATCATAGGAACATAGGGAGCTGCCATATGTGGACATATGGATGTGGACAAGATCCTGGGCAGTGTGCGGGCAACTTGGTGCACTCTTGACCCTTGCCCTTCATGGCTAATAAAAGCTGCCAGGGAGGGGACAGGCAGATGGCTGGAGGTGATCGTTAATGTTTCATGAAGGGAGGCAGGATGCCATCGTGCCTCAAGGAGGCGGTGGTAAGACCTCTATTAAAAAAGCCCTCCCTTGATGCCTCCAACCTGGACAACTATAGACCTGTATCTAACCTTCCCTTTCTGGGCAAGGTGATGGAGCGTGTGGTGGCGTCCCAGCTGCAGAGGGTCTTGGATGATACGGATTATCTGGACCCTTTTCAATCTGGCTTCCGCCCCGGGTATGGGACTGAGACTGCCTTGGTCGCTCTAGTGGATGACCTACGCCGGGAACTTGACAGGGGGAGTGCGTCCCTGTTGGTTCTGCTGGACCTCTCGGCGGCGTTCGATACCATCAACCATGGTATCCTCCTGGGCCGCCTCTCGAGTATGAGAATCGGAGGCACTGCGTTGCGGTGGTATGGTCCTTTCTTGGGGGGAGGGTCCAGAAGGTGGTGCTGGGGGACTACTGCTCGGCCCCGTGGCCGTTGGCCTGTGGGGCCCCACAGGGATTGGTCTTGTCCCCCATGCTGTTTAACATCTACATGAAGCCGCTGGGAGAGGTCATCCGGAGACTTGGATGGAGTTGTCAGCAATATGCGGATGACACTCAGCTCTATCTCTCCTTGTCATCTGATCCTAGGGAGGCGGTGGATGTCCTGAATCGGGGGCTGGAGGCCGTGATGGGTTGGATGTGGGCTAACAAACTGAAATTGAATCCGGATAAGACGGAGGTACTGTTGGTCAGTAGGAGAGCTAATCGGGATGAGGAGATTTTACCGGTTCTGGATGGGGTTGCACTCCCCTTGAAGGAGTGAGTATGCAGCTTGGGGGTACTACTGGACCCGGCTCTGCTTTTGGAAGCTCAGGTGGAGGCGGTGGCCAGGGGTGCCTTTGCACGGCTTCGGCTGGTGCGTCAGTTGCGTCCCTTTGGACGCCACGGTTACCCACGCCTTAGTCACGTCGCGGCTGGATTACTGTAACGCGCTCTACGTGGGGCTGCCCTTGAAGAGTATCCGGAAACTGCAGCTAGTGCAAAACGCGGCAGCGAGGGTGTTATCTGGAGCTGCCCGTTGGGAACATATCACCCCCATTTTGAAAGAGCTGCACTGGCTGCCGGTTCGTTTCCGGGTCCAATTCAAGGTGCTGGTTTTGACCTTTAAAGCCCTTAACGGTTTGGGCCTGGGGTATTTGAGGGACCGCCTGCTCCCAAGGGTTGCTGCCCGCTTGACAAGGACATCTGAGGGGGCCCTGCTCCGGGTGCCGACAATGAGGGATGCCCGGCTGTCGTGCACTCGGGACAGGGCCTTCTCTGTTGCTGCCCCTAGACTCTGGAATGCTCTCCCAGTGGCCATGCATTCCTCAGACTCCATCATGGCTTTTAGAAAGCTTTTAAAGCCTTGGCTTTCTACCCAGGCTTTTGCATAATCATTTTTACTGCGGCTTTTCTGTGTTTTTATCTGTTGTCTTGTTTTTATGCTTGTTTTATATGTTTTTAGCTTGATGTTTTTATTGCTTGATGTTTTTACTGCTTTTATTGTATGTTTTAATTTTTGTAAACCGCCTTGGGGTTTTCTTTTAACGAAAGGCGGTATAGAAATGTAAAAATAAATAAATAAATAAATAAATGAATATACCGAGTCAGACCATTGGTCCATCTACCTCAGTATTGTCTCCACCAGGGATTCTCAACATTGGGCTCCCATATGTTCTTGGACTTCAACTCCCATAAACCCCAACCAAAGGCCACTGGGGCTGGGGATTATGGGAGTTGAAGTCCAACAACATCTGGGGACCCAACATTGAGAATCCCTGGTCTACACAGACTGGCAGCAGCTTCTCCAAGGTTGCAGGCAGTAGTCTCTCTCAGCCCTATCTGGAGATGCCAGGGAGGGAACGTGGAACCTAGATGCTCTTCCCAGAGCAGCTCCATCCCCTAAGGGGAATCTCTTACAGTGCTCATGCATGTCATCTCCCATTCATATGCAACCAGCGAAGACCCTGCTTAGCAAATGGGACAAGTCATCCTTGCTACCACAAGACCAGCTCTCCTCCAGCTCTCCATCAAGTGCATCAGCATCGCAGACAGGGCCAACAGGCATCATCCTGCTCCCCATTCTGCATTTAGCGAACGTGTGGAGAATAATTTGAGAGCAGAGCTACCATAGAGAGCCCGCATAGCACAGTGGTTAGAGTGTTGGACTAGGACCGGGAAGACTTTTCAACCATGAAACTCACTGAGTGACTCTGGGCCAGTCACAACCCTACCTCACAGGGTTGTTGTGAGGATAAAAATAAGCATGTACTCTGAGCCCCTTGGAGGAAGAGCAAGATATAAATGTAATAAATAGATAGATAGATAGATAGATAGATAGATAGATAGATAGATAACCAGTTTTTCATTTCATTGTGAATCATTTTATCATGTGGCTGATAAAATTTGAGTCTGGCAATCCAGAGAAAAATTCCTTTTTTGCTCTTCTAGTGAAGAAAATTACCACATTAGAACTCAGAAAATTCTTTTTATTTTTAATGCTAATACTGCCAATGCAAGTAATGTTGCCACTGCCACAGCTTCTACCTCATTTCTTGTTAGGTCCTGTCACGTATCTTTCCTCGCCTGCTAAAGCAAACAGAGCCTCTATCTTGCCTGGCAGCAAAAGCAAGGGAGGGAGTGAAAAACAGGACCAAGAAAGAAATGGAGTGGGAGTTGCCACAGCTCCAATGGGTGTTAAAGGTAATATGAATTCTCTGGCTTGCGAAACCTGGAAACTCTGCCAGTTAGGCTTGCCAGCTTTTTACTTGCTCCTGTGATGGCGATAGCAGCAGCCTGATATGCAGAAATGAACTGAGTGAGGCTTTTCCTGGCATGGATAGAAGATGGGGGTTTTAGCTATTTAATTTCTGTAGGGCAAACTGGTATTAAAGGCAAAGGAACAGGGCCTGTAAGAAAGTTGGCAACCCTATCTCCAGTATGCCAACACCAACCCCGCCCGTGCCCAAGACACTTTTTTCCTGTTTTTATTCCTCCTGCCTTTTTCTTCTTCATGCACTGGAACAAGCTAAACATCCCAATTTTTCTTACGGATGTCGGAAGGTGGGGGTGAGTGCCGTGGGGGCTGTGCTGGAAAATGGGAAACTGTGCTATGTTATCTCATGACCCGACTTCGTGCAAGCACCAGTCAGTTGGAATGGAGATCCTCATATATATCATTCATGTAATTAGACCATCCTTTCATCCAGCTCTTTCATCTTCTCTTCATTTGTTTTGGTAAGTGCTCAAAAGAACTTGGCTTGTGGCACGCGCTGTAAAACTTGGGAGAGCTAACCCATTATATCCAAGGCAAGGCGCTTGAAACAGATGTGCCGGATGGTTTTAAACTCCACCGTAGAAACTTGCTGTTTTCTAAGTCAGGGTTTCTTAACCTTGGGCCCCCAAATGTCGATGGACTACAACTCCCATCATCCCCAGCCACAATGGACATGGCTGGGGGTGATAGGAGTTGCAGTCCATCAACATCTAGGGGCAAAAGGTGAAGAAACCCTATTCTAAGTGGCCTATGACACACGCCAAATAGGAACTGAGAAATCAAGGGATCAGCAGTCACAAACTGAAACAGAGGCATAACCCGTGTTCCCTCTAACAGGGATTCCCAGATGTTGTTCACTACAACTCCCAGCATTTCCAGCTGCAATGGTGTTTGGCTGGGATTGATTGATTGAGAGATTTAATATGCTGCCCAGTGAGTTTCATGGTTGAATGGGGATTTGAACTCAGGTCTTCCTGGTCCTAGTCCAACACGCCCAATATGCCCGAGAGAGAGATTTAAAGGGAGTTGTAGTCAACTATATCTGGGAATCTCTGTTTGAGGGAACATTGGCCATAACCTGCTACTTCCCTGTTCACGTGAAGTGAGTAACCTTTCCTCCACCAGCACATGCCCTTCTGAGATTGCCAAGTGGAGAAGAGCCATAGTTCAGTGACAGCGTTCGGCGATAGATCCTACTTAAAGGATCTCAGAAAGCACCAAGGATCCCTGTCTGAGTCCTTGGAGAGCTGCTGCCTGTCAGCATGGCAGAAGCAAACAAGCCTGGCACCTTCATGGCTATTGTTTAGGCGTCTGGTGGCGTTTGTTCTGCCCTTTGGGGCTTTTACTCAGGAATTTTACACCTCAGGAATTTGCAGCAAGGTGGGATAGAACTTCCTAAACAAAACTAGGGATTTTTGGTACCCATCTAGCCCAAACAAAACAGGGATGGACAGATACCAAGACAACAGGTCTGACTATAGGGCAGCTTCATGTGTGTTCAGCTTCTGGCTGTGGCCCTGTTCCTGTGCAGTTAACAGGCTGTTACTAACAGGTGAAGCTTTTTTCTTGCATGGAGATAAAGGGGACAGACTCACTTGTGTAATATTTGCATGTCAGCCTTGCATAACTTGTGACCCTCCAAGCCAAATGCAGGCCACTGGGACTCCATAAGCCTGAGACTGCAAAATCACGGGGCTATCTAACACCAGGTAGGCCACAAAACATTAGCAGGAAATGAATGGACGGACAGTGTTAAGCTTGATGGTTCACAGGTTATGCAGGTTTGAGTTATGCGACACAGCCAGTTAAAAAATCAGAAACCTATGCTGCAACCTTCCCCCACCCCTTTAATTCTTCCACCCCAGTTAGAAATATGATCTTACAGCACCTCCCCAGCTGCATCTCTTTCAGGTCTTTATAGGCTAAGAGAGCTAAGGACAAACTACAGGTTAGATCACGGGAGGGAGCAGCCCAGGAGGCAGACGATTTAAGCAAGGGTGTGCGTTTGCGTGTGCATGCACATGTGTGTGCATGTGCACGCATAACTCTTTTGCTGCTGCCCAGTTTTTCTGCTCCAGATCCCTCAAGCTGTTCCCCCCATGCAAGTTCAAATGTGTGTTTACCCTCATATATCTGGACCGCTAACCAGGGAAAGGCAGCCTGAAAAATATGATGAGATTATATGAAAGGTTAATCTCTGATGTTTGATCCACAATGGCCCACTGATGTTGTTCTCCTCAAGTCACGTACATGCACACGTGACTAGAACCTCAGTTTGGTCTGTGGTGTCTCTGGACTCATCTTTGCACATTTCCACCTCTGAAATCCTGATGGTCTGCATTTTTTTAAAAAAAAAATCATGCTGAATCTGTGCAATATCATTGCTAGCTGTAACCATGTACTTCTACACACCCAATACATTTGATGCAATGCTATTCTCACATGCAGGCAAAACCAGGCTAAGGAAGCCCAGCCCGGCCACCAGGAACCATGAGGCTCATGGTGGCAGCACAGCAGCAAACCCTGTAGGGAGCCCTGGCTGTTAGCCAGGGTTAAGGGTGCAAGTAACCCCTGCTAACTTGGCAAAGAGGCACCTTTTAACGTGGTGATTCTCTTTTATTTAGCAGGGGGAGAGTAACTGGCCCTATCCACTCCCAGCACAGTATCTCCAGTGACTGTTGCTGGTGTCTATCTTGTGTTTCTTTTTAGATTATAAGCCCTTTGGGGACAGGGAGCCATCTTGTTTATTATTTATTTATTCTTTCTCTGTGTAAACTGCCCTGAGCCATTTTTGGAAGGGTGGTATAGAAATAAAATAATAATAATAATAATAATAATAATACACAATACACCAGACATAACTGTAGTCGAGAAGAAAGAAAAACAAGTGAAAATAATCGACATAACAATTCCAGGGGATAGCAGAATAGAAGAAAAAGAAATAGAAAAAATCACCAAATACAAAGCTCTACAAATTGAAATTGAAAGGCTGTGGCAGAAGAAGACCAAAATAATCCCAGTGGTAATTGGCGCCCTGGGTGCAGTTCCAAAAGACCTTGAAGAGCACCTCAACACCATAGAGGCCACAGAAATCACCACCAGCCAATTACAAAAAGCAGCTTTACTGGGAACAGCCTATATTCTGTGACGATATCTATAATAACCAACAGTATTGACGATAAAATTCTGGCATCCCAGGTCCTTGGGAAGGACTCAATGTCTGGATAAAACAAACCAGTCAATAACACCTGTCTGACTGTGTAAAATAATAATAATAATAATAATAATAATAATAATAATAATAATAGCGTTCTCACCCCCTAGCTAACGGATCGTGTGTCAGCACCACACAGCTTTGCGCAGCACCTACACATGAGTAGCCTCCTGGTCTGTGTCGAGAGGCTCCCTATAATGCACTGTGCACTCACACAGTGCATTGTGGGAGTTCTGGGGGCCTTCTGGCCTCCAAACCTCTCGGCTACCAGTTGCAGCAGGCGAACATCTGAGCGAGTGATCCGCTTGCCCAGCCACAAAGCAAGGATCATCTGCGGGAGAAGCAAACGGTTTAAAGCTTCCTCCCTGGGAGCATGGAGCCTTTTCTCCTTGATCATGAGAAAGGGTTCATTGTGTGCCCTCCAAAAGGGAGATGGCATCTTGCAATATGTTTCCAGCTTTAGCATTTGCCTAAGGAAATTAATGCATGGCTGCAGAGGTACAATAGTGACACAGACCATATTTTCTTTAAAAAATACTTTTCTTTTAATTTTTTTTAAAGAAATGGGAGTAGTAAAATGATGCTTGAGAGAAGAAAAAAATGCAAGATTCTGAGCTAAGCACAGGAAATTGTCTACCTCTTTAATGTACAATTGAATCCAGTTGCCAGATCTAGGTTTTCTCCATTTTAAAGTTTTATTTAATTTTATTTGTTTGTTTGTTTGTTTATATATTTAACACATTTGTATACCAAACACATTTTTAACACATTTGTATACCAAAACACAGGTCTCTGGACAGTTTACCACAAAACCAATGTATTGGTTTATCCAATACATTTGTGTGTGGCATAAATAGTTATTTAGTCTTTATATGTACTGATGTTACATCTTGTTGTATGTTATATTATACTGTTATACTTTATACAAAACCTCTTGCTTTCACTTTGTAAGTAGACAGAAGTCCCTAACCCGAGTTCCCTTTGGCCCCATCCCAACCCTTCACACTCAATTTTTAAAACATTAACAATACATTAAAAAAATTATATTCATGGCAAAATCAAACCCTTTCTGGTTCTCTCTTCTTCAACATTTACAACATGCAAATGCATTTTTATTGTGCCAAATGCTCATTTGAGCACAGAATTCTACACACACCTAAAAGTAAGGCACTTTCTCACAGCAACGAAATATCTCATCAGTATCCGCCTCCAACGCAGTAATGAAAATCCATCCACCTATCCGTAAATAAATGCAATTAATTTGTTGCTCATTTAAAATATATTAGAAGCTTGAGTTTAGCAACTAAACTACAAACTTCCCTGTCTACTGATTTATTGGCAAAGAGAGAGACATGACTACAGCAAGATCTCAATAATCAGAACCACTTTCTCTCCTAACTTTGGTTACCAACTGACAAGGATTTTTTTTTTTTTAACCTCTGGGCCAGCTGCCAGAATTTATTTGTTTTACAAATGCCAGAAAAATGGGCTGTTTTCCAACAGGGTTTGAGTTTTAAAAAACAAACAAAAATAAAACAGCAGCAGTATTTTCACTTGGTGCACATGTTTGAAGTAGGGAGCCGAGACACATGAAAAGACCTTGGTCACTAAGTTCAATCATTTCAGACAAGGTTGCATGCAAGACTGCAGAATGCCTGTGTGGGGTTCATCTGTAACTACCCCTCCACTATCTGAAAGAGCCTCCCAAAGACCAAAATCCAAAGGAGATGAACAAATGGGTGGCATAGCAGTGGCAGCTGGGGTGACTGGTTTACACTCTCTCTCCTTTGTGCAGCTCCTCCATCCATGAAGTCAAGTGCATGCTCAGACCAGCATGCTTGTTAGGCATTATTCACTGAAAGGAAGAGTTCTGCTATTGGCTCTTCCTCCTCCTTAATCACTACAGGTCCTGCCCCCTGACTTGCCTGGGCCCTGCCCCCTGGCCTAGATGGTGTCAGAGGGGAGGAGGACGCAGTTATCCCACAGACAAGTAACTCACCCCAGCCCCATTGCTGGACTCTGCTAAATCATAGATCAAGAAGTAGGCATAGATCAAGTAAGCAGCGAGGTGGCCAAATTTGTAGATGATACCAAACTCTTTCGGGTAGTGAAATCCAAAACGGATTGTGAGGAGCTCCAAAAAGATCTCTCCAAACTGGGGGAGTGGGCGACAAAGTGGCAAATGCGCTTCAATGTTGGCAAGTGTAAAGTGATGTACATTGGGACGAAAACCTCCAACTTAGAGTATACGCTGATGGGATCTGAGCCGTCGGTGACTGACTAGGAGAGGGATCTTGGGGTTGTTGTTGTTGTTGTTGTTATTATTATTACATTTATATCCCGCTCTTCCTGCAAGGAGCCCAGAGCGGTGTACTACATACTTGAGTTTCTCTTTCACAACAACCCTGTGAAGTAGGTTAGGCTGAGAGAGAAGTGACTGGCCCAGAGTCACCCAGCTAGTTTCATGGCTGAATGGGGATTTGAACTTGGGTCTCCCCGGTCCTAGTCCAGCACTCTAACCACTACACCACGCTGGCTGGGTTGTGGTGTACAGCTCATTGAAAATGTCGACTCAATGTGTGGCAACTGTGAAAAAGGCCAATTCAATGCTAGGGATCATTAGGAAGGGGATTGAAAATAAAACGGCTAATATTATGATGCCCTTATACAAATCTATGGTGTAGCCACACTTGAAGTACTGCGAACAAATCTGGTCACCACATCCAGCAGCCTGCGCCGTGCCCTTGCTGCATGCAGGCTGCTGCGGGGAATGCTGCCACAGCAGGAAGCTGCCTGGAGCCGCGGGCATGCAGGTAAGGACCTGTTTACTTACTTTTTAAAGTGCTGCTCACTGCCTGCCCCCTGCCCCCGGCACCGCTCTTGAACTGCCAAACTGGTTTGTGGTTGGGCCAACCACACTGAAACAAAATGGCTCACAGAACAACGAACCAGTCCGAATTAGGACCAGTACATGAACCTCGGTTCGCACACATGCCTAGTTCTGGTACTACACTTATGATAATAGCCAGATGGGGGGAAGCTACAAATACAGGGATATGTACAGGCATATTGGGAAATGACACTTACGATGAAAATCAAGTTATATGGGGGGAAAGGTCAACCATATGCAGGCAATTTTCTAAATAAACCTGGAAGTCTTTTAACAACTTTCTGAAGCCACATATTAAAGAATAAGCGTTGAGTTCTTGAAACTTGACAGTTATTTGTACCTGAGCCCTGGTGTCACCTTTTCAATTTCTGAAGCCTCATTTTGTAATCAGACTGGGTGATCAATTTTAGAAAAGAACACCCATTCAGAATGGGGAGCCAGGGTTACGTGACTCCTATGCAAGTTCCCTCACGCAGTGTCACCGCCGAGCAATGCTGCCTCTAATTATAGGGTGGCCTTTGCTGCTCCGTGGCCAAGGTGGCCTCAGCATCCTGTTTAGAAGCTCCATTTTTGGACTGCCCGGCAGCTCATACTGTGACTCTGTCTGGATTCAGATAAGGAAAGAATAGGATTAGTGGCCGGAGTTCGGAGTCACTTGTCAAAAAGGCTCAGAGAAATAAATCCTGCAGGAAACAAAACATTCTCCCAGTGGATTTGCCCACCTGCTTTTCCTTGACTTTCATCTCCTCATCTTGTCCCTGCAACTTAATTCATTCAAAACCCCTAACTGTTCTCAAACAAGATGTGCACTTTTTTTAGTTGGGTGTGAATAACTGCCCAGAGCTCACTAGGGTTAATAATATCATAATTACTTAGCATATGCTGCTTGCAGGAGTGTACCAAGGCTGGAGTGGGCCCAGAGACAAGATTTTAAAATGGGCCCCTCGCCGCCTTCCTCTCCTTCTCCTGGCCCCATGTCTCTGCCGCAAAAGAACATTAAGGACATGTGTAATATAATGCAGCAGATTAACAGAGGACAGGAGACTAGTTACAAGGTATAAACAACAGCAGAAACAAATAATACAACAGTATCAGCTTTGTGAAATACAAGGGGGCAATTCATGCTTGCTACCACAAGACCAGCTCTCCTCCCCTTCTGTGGGTTCCAAAGGAGGCTTCAGTTCCGAGCTTAACCATTTTTGTCAGGGCTGTAGCATGGCGGAATCTAAAAAACAACAACGGGGGGGGGGATTCCATTTGGACGGGGGGGGGATTCCATTTGGAAAAGGCAAATGAAGGGATATCCAGGTACAGCCGACTCCCTCCCACTCTGGCACACAGAGAAAAGAGAAGGGGCAAGAAAAACAGAACTAGCCTACGAGAAGCACAAACAGAACAAATTGAAGGAGAGAACTCTTTCCAAGTGCTGCCAGTCTAGAGCAAGACAGGCCCAGAACTGGGGCTTGATTGACAGTTACTTGGACTATGGGAACCAGCCTGCTCAAATTTGATTGGCCCTGTCTTGGAGCATGCAGTGACTGACAACCCAGTGTTAAGAGGACGACCTCCCTATACTGAGGGAAAACAATTGAATCTATTTTCAACAACTATGGCACCATCAAAGAACCAATCAATAAACCCCTGCCACCACCCCATCGTTCCTTTCCACAGAGAGGAAAACGACTCACTGCAAGTTCTGAGGGGGAAAAGATCACTTCACATGAATTATCAGGACTTGGAGGGAAGAAAAACCCAATCATTTAAAATCATTCAGGCACAAACAATGGCTGGGGGGGCACACATAAAGGAGCAAGGAAGGCTTTCAACTGGGGATAGAAAATCTATGTCTCTCTCCCTCTCTCTCCCCCCTCCCCAGCTCACACACACACTCCATAAATGTGGGAAATGGGGGGACGGGACAAATCACACACAAAAACACACAGATAAGAGTTGCTTGTTTGAATTTCTTTTCCACTTGAACAGCTTGCTAGCTCCCAGTCCCAGCTCCGTCCTTCCACTGCACTCAGTTGCTGAGGGGGGAGGAGCTCAAGATGAGGAAGATCAATGGCTGTGGCGGCTGTTGCTGCTCTCCTCCACTCCGACTGACAAAAGGGAAATGGGGAGTCACAGAGAACCTGCACAGGGAGACTGCAGCTCACACTCCTGGCTATGGGACTGGAGAGAGAGCAAGGAGTAGCCTTGGGGGGCCCTCAGAGGCTGTGGGCCAGGAGACATTCATCTCCCTTTTTCTTATTAACGGTATGCCCCTATAGCTTCAGGCTGCTCAGTTTACTTCACATACACTATCCTAGAACAATCTAGACATGTGGTGGCAACCATGTTTGTTCACATGCCTGTCCCATTCATGAATAAAGAAACATGAGACTAACTTGAACATCAAAAGGAGCATTCAGGAGACGGGGAACTAAAAACTCTCCCCTTCTCCCCTGGTTTATCTCCACACTCTTCATCATCTGACCCTCCCCACTCTCAGCTTCAATATTAGAAGTGAGCCAGGTGGGGAGAAAAATAGCTGTGGTAATGGATCGCAGGGGGGAAAGATGGAGGTGGGTTCAACTCCCCTCCCCTGTGCATTCTTTGGGTATTCAGATTAGACCTCTATATCCTGCTTTATACATTAATAGGGCAGACAAGTGAATGAACAAATCTGGCTCATGTCAAGTTTGGTCCTCACTGAATCTTGATTGATTGATTTATTCAATTTTCATACCGCCCTTCCAAAATGGCTCTTACATTTATAACCTCTAGGTCTCAGTGTGGTGTTGCCACCAAGACAGAGTAACTTGCCTACAGCCACCTAGTGAGTCTGTAAGATTATAGCTAAAATACCTAATTTTCGCCAACATCCAGTGAACATGCAGCAAAGGAAGCAAGCGTGCAGTGGCTGCATTCCCAACTAAAGCAGCATGGATGCTCATGCGGGGGAGGGGGGGTATGGATTTTCACCAATCTCTCCTTCTGAAACCCTTTGTGACACCTGAAAATATGTCCTTGAGGATCACACAGCCTTCAGGGACATATTTCGTGTAGCACAGAACACCTAAGATGGAAGCTGGGCCGGAAGGAGATGTCTGATGAAAAATGTAGGGTTCTGTTATTCTCTAGTACGCAAACCAAAAGCAAGGGGGCATTTTGCAGGGGAGGATGGCTTAACACTTTCATCATCATGCCCTGTGTTTTTCCTCTATGAACCCTACCACCACGTGCTTTTCTCCAGTACTGGAGTTGGGTTGGGGAAAAGGCAGCTAGGGTGTGCAGGGGAAGGCAGCAGGCAAGGAAAGGGTGACGCACACACCTCCCTGCCATTTCTCCCTTGCCAACCTCATTTTGCACATCAGAGGCCAACTTTGCTTGGAATGTCTAGTTAGGAAAATAATTAAAAACTACAGACTTAAATGCAGTACACAGCCTCAATGATATCATAAAAACATAAGAGACGATACAAACTGCACATTATGGTGAGCTGGTCATTAAGAGACAGGCCCAAACCGCACCCCTACTCCCATTAAAAGCAGCCACGAGGGAGCCAACTGGGAACTGGGAACATGGCACTGGGGAGAGGGAGGTAGACACATTTCTCTTATGCTGTTTTGCCACCCGAAAATGCTCCTGGAGCAACTTATTTGCCCCTGAAGTAGCCTGTGAATCGCCCAGGGACTTTTTTTGTATAGGGCGGTGTACAAATGTATTAACTAACTAAATACAGATTTTTGCAGCAAATAGTTGATTTAAGGGCAAACAGGAACAATTCATAGGAACAATGGCACAAGAAGGAAGTGTTATGCTCTGTCACACCATGGTCCAGATACACATTGCGCACAAACACACACACTGCTTTGTCTTTGACATTTCACTTCATAAGCCCATCTCTTGATGACAGGTAAGCACAAGGTGCAGTTGGGATTCTTCTTTGCCTTTAAAGTTATTGAACCCCAGTGTTGTCCCACAGAACATCAGGGTTTTAGGGACAGCAGCCTTTTTATCAACGTATGTATTTGTGTTCTGCAGTATTAGGTAAAACTGACAAATCTGCGTTCACATGGTAAAACTGCAGTTTTTAAAACATAATATACTAACATATACAACCAGCAGACATTGCTGATATATAAAAAGGCATTATCTTAGCACTCACAGTTATATTTAGGCAACTGTCCATTGAATAATAAGGCTGTTCACATGAGCAGCCCTAACCAGGTTTGGGCAGCCCTACCTGTGTGGGGCTGCTTGTGTGAAGTGCCAGGATCGCTGCTACCTCACCAGGTAGCCCAGGAATTTCCCCTGGACTATTACCCAGGTAGAAGGTAATAGGTGCAAGCGCACCTTTCTACTCGGGCTTCCTGGTCATGTGAATGCTTGGGCCTACTGCAGCATGAGCAGACACAGAGCTGGGTGCCTAGAGTGCCTGGCTTGAGGGGGATGCACCACACTCTTCACATGTTGCATTGTGGGATTTCTGGAGGCCAGGCAGTGTTTCCTCAGCTTCCAGAACACCACGCCTCTCGCCACAGCAGCAATCATGTGTGCAGTGGCACAGCAACGGGAGCAAGAGGATCATGTGGGCGGAGGTAGGTATACTCCTGCCTATGCTGGGAGATTCCCTTTTACTGGTCTCTCAAGGCAGGGTTGAAATACATTGCAAATTTGGATGCAAAACTTGTGTGCAAAAACTTGCTCCTATGGGGGCTTGGGGAAAATGTTTAAAATCTGTTAAAAATCACCCGCTTGCTAATTTCTTTTGTGGGTTGGATGCATGGTCGGTAGGTAGCACCCATCATGCCCTACCACCCAACCCACTTTGGTGTCTCTAGGAACTACCTTGTGGGGAACAATGGGGTGTTTCGAGTTTCCCCATTGTTCCTTGTGGCCGGAACACTCAAAACATTTCGTGTTGTTTCATTGAAAACACCGCTTAACTGCTGTTTTGACAAAACATTTCCATCATTTTGCGTTTCGTCGAAACAAAACGCAAAATCTATTTCGTGCACATCCCTACTAGCCACCAGGGATTTCAGTTGTGTGAATGACCTTATTGGATTTTAATGTTTGTACATGAATCCTCTAGTCACTTTAAGTGGCACAGTGGAGAAATGCTTGACTAAGAAGCAGAAGGTTGCCAGTTCAAATCCCCGCTGGTACTATATCGGGCAGCAGCAATAGAGGAAAATGCTGAAAGGCATCATCTCTAAAGAAAACCACAGGTCTCTGTGGGCGCCAGGAGTCAAAATCGACTTGACGGCACACTTTACCTTTACATGAATTCTCTAGTGCACCTATTTGGCTGATTAGCAGCTCTCTTGCTTCAGCACAAGATCCACATGCCACAAAACCAAACACCCCCCTATCATGAACAGCTCCAGCCAATATGGCTGTATGAGTCATAGAGCTGGAAAGAGGCCTGAGGGGTTATCTACATCAGCCTGCTCACAGAGCAAGATTGCCTTGATGTAGGCTGTAACTAGCCATCCAACATTTTTTTATTGGTTCCTTTTCAATTTGCTTTCAATGGTTTCTATTGTTTCATTTCATTTTATAGTTAAGCATTTAGATAAGCCTTTGATTGCAAAAGGTACCTTTAGCGCACGCACATTCAATTTTACAACAGTCTCATAAGGTAAATCATATTATTCCAGGGCTGTGTATTTTTCTTTAGTTTCTCGATTGCATCATACAAGTGGCAAAACTGAATAATGCAGCATCTCAACTTTTAAAAAAATTTCTCGTCCTTAGGTTTTAGAGCCAGCGTGGTGTAGTGGTTAGAGTGCTGGACTAGGACCGGGGAGACCCAAGTTCAAATCCCCATTCAGCCATGATACTTGCTGGGTGACTCTGGGCCAGTCACTTCTCTCTCAGCCTAACCTACTTCACAGGGTTGTTGTGAAAGATAAACTCAAGTATGTGGTACACCGCTCTGGGCTCCTTGGAGGAAGAGCAGGATATAAATGTAATAATAATAATAATAATAACTAGTGGGCCCAGGCGCAGAGCATCTGCGCCTCTAGCTGGACACAGCCATTTCCCGCCGTCTCGGGGACTGGGGGCAGAGCCAGCCATGCCGCCGCCTCCTCCTCCCTCCACACACCCCGAGAGTGCTGCTGCGGCCGGGCGGCAGAGCCGAGAGTGCCGCCGCTGCTGCGGCCGGCCGGGCCAAGAGTGCCGCCGCAGCCTGGCCCGCCACCTTGCCTCCGCCACCGCCCAGCCAGGCAATTCTCCTGGGTGCACCAGGACCAATCAGGCGCCCCCGCAGCCCAGCCAATCAGCTGGGCTGCCGGGATGCATTTTTCCTGGGCACACCCAGGAGAAATATATATATATAGATAATAATAATAAGAAGAAGAAGATAGGCTTTTAGAAGTATTGGGTACTATCTGCTAACGTCTCAGAAGTCAGAGGGCAGCTCAAGGATGATTTTTCAGGGGTCAGGGTTGAGGCTTCATTGCCATGTAGCTCTTTGCCATTTTTTAATTCCATTTTTTAATTCCAAAAGTGGAATTAAGCAAAGGAAACCTCTATGTGCAAATATGTGTAATTTGCATGACACTAGTCACAGAATTCAAGTTGTTGATGCAACTTTTAGGTTACATTGTCATAGAAGGGCTGACATAAATGTTGAGATTGTACAAGTATGATGTGCCAGCCATGGAGTTCGCACTAGCTATGAAGGCCTTGGAAAGGATATTTAGATTCCATGACGTGTCTATACCTACAAAGATTAGAATTGTTCAGACAATGGTTTCCCCCGTGACACTCTATGGATGCGAAAGCTGGACTTTTAAGAAGCAAGATAGAAAAAGTATTGACGCTTTTGAACTTTGGTGCTAAAGAAGACTTTTGAGGATACCATGGACAGCCAGGAAAACAAACAAATGGATTCTAGAACAAATCAACCCAGAATCTTCACTCGAGGCACAAAAGACCATACTCAAACTATCATACTTTGGACACATTATGCGAAGATCCAGCTCCCTTGAGAAGTCCATAATGCTGGGAAAAGTTGCAGGAACAAGAAGAAGAGGATGATCAGCAGCAAAGTGGATGGACTCGATCACGACAGCAATGAATGCACCACTGAGAGACCTTAAAGGCCAAGCTGAAGACAGATCATCCTGGAGAGAATCTATCTATGTGGTCGCTAAGAGTCGACACCAACTTAATGGCACTTAATCAATTAATGAATACAAATACGATGAATATTTATATACCGCTTTTCAACAAAAGTTCCCAAAGCCATTGACATATAAATAAATAAATAAATAAATAAAATAAAATAAAATAAAATAAAATAAAATAAAATAAAATAAAATAAAATAAATGGCTAGTTTGGCTAAGTGAAAACTTCCATTCCAGGCTAGTGTTGTGCAAGCTCAATGTTGTTGCACTAGCCCAAAGATACTGTGCAGTCCTTATTACATGCCGATGTCTGCTCCAGACAAATCCTTAACTAGTGGAAGATGCCAGCAAGTTGCACAATGCGATACTGTGCTATATATTCTATGTCCCGGAGAAGATCTTCTACTAGCACTTGTGTGACATCAAGAAGCAACATAGCTTTGCACAGTTCTGCATATATCTCAGGTGTGTGAGTTGCAGGCAGGAGTCTCTCTCAGCCCTATCTTGGAGATGCCAGGGAGAGAACTTGGAACCTTCTGCCTGCAAGCATGCAGGTGCTCTTCCCAGAGCGGCCCCATTCCCTAAGGGGAATTTCTTACAGTCCTCAACGCAGTGTCCTATTCAAATGCAACTGGGGTGGACCCTGCTTAGTGAAGGTGACAACTCATGCTTGCTACCATAGGACCGATTCTCCTCCAAATAAAAATATGAAGAATATTTACATACCACTATTCAATAAAAGGTTCCCAAAGTAGTTAAATAGGCTCCCTGTCCCTAAAGGGCTCACAATCTTAAGAAGAAGCATAAGAAAGACACCAGCAAAAGCCACTGCAGGGATGCTGTGCTGGGGATGGATAGGGCCAGTTGTTCTCCCCCCTGCTAAATAAAGACAAACACCACTTTTAAAAGGTGCCTCTTTGCTCAGCTATCAGGGAAGGTAAATAATAACTTACCTTCACAGAGTAATCATTAAGATAATATGTGGGAGAAATCCCATGTAAAGCATCCCAAGCCCCTTGGAGGAAAGGAAATTTAAAATATAACAAACATTTTAAGAGAGCAGTTACTGGAGGATTACACAGAGAAGAAGAAATCTATGAACTTCTTAAGGAAAGATGAAAAGGTACAAGGCATGATAACTGATGATCCCACAGATCTTCCCTGAAAAATCCATTTTGATTTTTATATTTTCAAGGAGTAGTCCTTCGTGAGTATCGTTCCATAGGGCTCCCATAGAAGAAAGGATTAAGATGAAGCAGCATCCTTGGGAAGAGGCCATGAGGAGATTCTCACAATCAGCAAAAAGCGGGCTAAGGGAGCCTAGCCCGCTTTTTGCTGATCATCTGCTGCCACGGGAGCCATACAGCTCCTGGCAGCAAACCCTCCCCTCCCCTTAGCCGAGGATTCCCCCTCCCCTTAGCCGAGGTTAGCCCCTTAGCCCTCCCCTCCCCTTAGTCGAGGATTCCCTCTCCCCTTAGCCGAGTTTAGTGGAGCGAGCACTCCGCGAACCCCGTCTTTTTGATCGTGGATTGCCATGCTGCAGCTCCACACTGCGGCAACACACGAGGAGACCCCTGCTGGGAGGCTGAAACAAGCCTACCAACCCTGGGGGTCTCTCCAGGATGCCCCGCACGCTCACATGGGACATCCTGGAACTTCCAGGGGCAGCGCGGCCCCCGATCCCCACAGCCCCTGCCGGCTCCGTCACGGAGTCGGCAGTCATGTGGGCGGCCGATCCGGCTGCCCAGGGCTTCCCTTCCGATCATCTGCAGGGAGAGCAGACTAAGCCCGCTCTCCCCGCAAACCCCGTTACAGCGAGTCTCACTGATCGTCCACATGGCGAGTCTCACTGATTGAGTCTCACTGATCGTGAGACTCGCCTCCATGTCTCAGGAGTAGAGCACATGATGTGGATGCAGAAGGTCCCAGGTTCTGGGATTTGTGCAATCTCTGTCATCTCCAAGTAGGACTGGAAAAGATCCTTGTCTGAAACTCTGGGAGTCACTGCCAGCCAGTGTAGACAATTCTGAGCCTGATGGTCCAATGGTCTAACTCAGTAAATAGCTGTTTCCTATGTTCATATGGAAAGGGACAGGTGGAATACTTGGTAGCTTTAACCAGCCTCACAGTCAACGGTATCCATTGTGATAATAGGTAGCCTTTGGCCACTCTGCACACCTTCGCAGGGCACAGGATTCAACACTGGTGCAACTGATGTGTTACAAGGACTGTGCTATAAACACATCAATTGTACCAGAATTTCTGTTTCCAGGGACTGACATCCTAACAAAGGGCTTGCATTTCAAGCAAAGTTGCACTAGTGCAAGAAGAACATGAACTTGTACTAATGTACAAGTGTGTCAGTGTGGTGTAGTGGTTAGAGTGTTGGACTAGGAGCAGGGAGACCTGAGTTCGAATCCCCATTCAGCCATGAAACTCACTGGGTGACTCTTGGCCAGTCATATATCTCTCAGCCTAACGTACCTCACAGGGTTGTTGTGAGGATAACTATAACCATGTACTGGGCTCCCTAGAGGAAGAGCGGGGTATAAATGTAATAAATAATAAATAAAAATGGATTTGTGCAACTGCACAAGAGTTCAAGACTTTGCACACATAGGTAGCACAACAGCTTTGCACTAGCACAATGTCCTCCTTCTATGTGTGGACCTCCAGAATTAAGAGTTCATAGTCCCTTGCAGTTTTCTCTCTCATTTTTGGTGTGGAATGAGTTTTGTTCCAGGCGGCAGTATCAAGGCAGTGTGCATGCACATGTGCATTCAGTGTGGGGCCTTCCTGATTCAACCTGAGCGGGATCAAAACTTAAATGAGAATTAAATTTAAAAACTTGTGAGCAAGCACACGTGCGCACACCTTAGAAGGAACACGGGTCCCTTTATGTATGGGGGATCCTGAAGACCAGATAGCAGTCATTAGCACCAAGGTTGACAGGACTCTGAATCCTGGTATTGACCATACACAGGAGAGAACTAAGTCAGTTATGCAACAAGGACAGTGACTAAGCGAGAGAGAAGCCCTCTTAGAATAGACTTTTAAAAA
This sequence comes from Hemicordylus capensis, assembly GCF_027244095.1. Taxonomy (NCBI): domain Eukaryota; kingdom Metazoa; phylum Chordata; class Lepidosauria; order Squamata; family Cordylidae; genus Hemicordylus; species Hemicordylus capensis. Next base: position 258,730,459 of record NC_069658.1, on the reverse strand, counting down.
GGTAACAGCTCTGAGTACGTTCTTTCTGCCAAGCAGCCAATAATATTTCCAGATTTGGCTAGTACCACTTACACTTATGTCCATGATAAAGGTTTGCTTTGATGAGACTTTATTAGTTAAAAAAAAGACTGTCCTTTGCAGATGTTGTCATTATTATTATTATTATTATTATTTCAATTTCTATACCGCCCTTCCAAAAATGGCTCAGGGTATTACACAGAGTAATAATAAATAAATAAGATGGATCCCTGTCCCCAAAGGGCTCACATTCTAAAACGAAACATAAGATAGACACCAGCAACAGTCACTGGAAGTACTGTGCTGGGGGTGGATAGGGCCAGTTAATGCAGGGGAGAAAACGATATAGGAAGGTGCTGAAAGGCATCATCTCATACTGCATGGGAGGAGTTTAATGGTAATCCCCTCCTGTATTCTACCAAAAGAAAACCACAGGGCTCTGTGGGCGCCAGGAGTCGAAATCGACTTGACGGCAGACTTTACCTTTACCTTTAAACGATGCCACTGAGCGGACAGCCCTCTATCTCATAAGAATAGTTTCAGAGGAAAGCGAGAGGAGATGTATAACTGCTAGTTATTAAGAAGAAAGGTGCTGGGGATCTCTTATGCATGCTTGCTGAATCCTAAGGCACTGAATTCTACGGGACTGCCCAGTAAACATGGACGGGCTTGAGCTGTAAGACTTTTTATTTTAAACATCTATATCCCACCTTTCTTCTCAGGGGGCTCAAAGCAGCTCAATAAACAATCTTAAAACAATCATAGAGTAATAATAAAGTGTGCACTCTCTGACCTGGTAGCTTGACCCCTGGCTCTGTAGCTCAGTTGTGTTAAGTGTGTGGTTTGACCTGGCATTTTTATCAAAATACATTATCTTAATCTGTTTCAACAGCACCCAGGGGGTGGCAATCAGGATTCAGATTGCAGCAAATGGAAAGTGGTGTTTTAACCCTTTCCCTTCACACTGTAGTCCCAGCAAAAAGTATGCCCAACTCAAAGTGGGAAGCTGCCATCTACACCAACAGCAGCTTCTCTCCCAGGGCGACTAGAAACTGGGAGAAGCATTATTTTCATTGGGGCCCTAACAAAAGGAGAAAGGGTCCCATGGTCCCAATCCTCATTCCCCCCATAGATGCTATTTAAGCAGCAAATAATAATAATAATAATAATAATAATAAAATCCACAATCACTTCACCCATTTAACATGTAGTTTGATCACAAGGCGGGCATGATCAAACTATGCAGGCAGCAGAATTAGGTGATAGGGCCCTCAAGTGGTAGAATGAACTGCTCCACTTCAAACTATGATGGATAACTCTTTTGAATGTTTATTCTACCTTAAGAAAAAGTCCCCCCCACACAAATTAGCATAAGGAAATACTGGACTAGAACACATTACTCCTCTTTTTACAGGGAGAGGGGTTTTTTCCCTTTTAACCAAAGAAACATTGAGAAATGGTTTCCTCCATCTGTATAATAACGTGATAAGAGTATATTTCATCAGTTCAGGTTCCTGCCATCTCATTTTGTTTCAAGGGTAGATCTGGCCTGAGTGCGGGATGTACTCCCGCTAGTCAGGGATGAGGTAAATATATATTCTTCATATATTTTATTTATTTATTTACATTTATATCCTGCTCTTCCTCCAAGGAGCCCAGAGCGGTGTACTACATACTTGAGTTTCTCCTCACAACAACCCTGTGAAGTAGGTTAGGCTGAGAAAGAAGTGACTGGCCCAGAGTCACCCAGCTAGTATCATGGCTGAATGGGGATTTGAACTCGGGTCTCCCCGGTCCTAGTCCAGCACTCTAACCACTATACTCAGAGGCACTCTGTTTGTTTATGATTTATTCACATGTTTCAGTGCTGGGGATTAGCTGAGAAATAAACTCCAGGGTTGAGCCCTATTAGGTTGTGGTTTCAATTAAATGCCTGGGGAAGAAAGGGGAAAGAAAAGCAAAAATAAGAATGGTGGGGGAAATCTGAAAGAGAATGAGAGGAAATGCAGTAGTGAGAAGTATGAAAAAGAATCAAAGAAGCTGATGGCAGAGGAGTGTTAACATATGTTGGTTTTGACCTTGGGAGCCCAACACACTGAAAAGAGGGTTTCTTTCCTTTTATCCTGCTGTCTTTCCTCAGACAGATAAAGAGTGCTCTCTTAAAACACCACATGTGTACCAAATTCAGATAAATGCATGTTACACTCTGAATTTCCCCCTTTAAATGCACAAAGCCTTCGCCTCTTTCATAAATGTTCAAGGACACTTTTTTTCAAAGACCCAAAGTACTGGGTCTAAGGAGCAAGAGCGGCAAGGGCACGCACCAAAAACCGCCCAATTGACTTTTAACATTTGTTATGTTTTAATCTGTATCCTTGACTGTAGCTGGAGACAGCTGAGATACGACAGGCTAAAAAGCCAAAGTAAATAATAAATAATCACCATCAACATTTTCTGCAGTACTTTTGTTATGCAGAAGGCTTTTTTTTCAATCGTTCCAATATTTTACCTTCAGAATAAAACTGAGAATGGCCACTTATATGAACAGACAAATGGGTAATGTTTGCTGGTACCAGGCTAACATTCAACAACTGTAATTTTTTCCTAAAAATTCACTGGAAATGCAGTGATGCAGGAAACTGCACTTGTTGAATTTCTGTCTGTTATGTAACTGTTCAGGCCACTGGGTCCCTGCATGGGGCAGAGGGAAGATGGCAATCCATGGTGTATTCCCATTGTGACTATAACTCTATTCAGACATTATGCTGTATGTCCATTTGGCTTCTGTATACATGCACATGTTTTTATGTGAATAACTGTACATGAATTGATTTTAAAAGTGAACCTGGGTACAGAACCTCTCAAATGCATGCTACAGATAGGAAGTGTACTGCTGCACATGTGTTCAACACAACATGTCAATAACTGTAACTATATACATAGGAACATAGGAAGCTGCCATATATGGAGTCAGACCATTGGTCTATCTAGCTCAGTACTGACAGACTGGCAGCAGCTTCTCCAAGGTTGCAGGCAGGAATCTCTGTCAGCCCTATCTTGGAGAAGCCAGGGAGAGAACTTGGAACCTACAGTAGATGCTCTTCACAGAGCGGCTCCATCCCCTAAGGGGAATATCTTACAATGCTCACACTTCTAGTCTCCCATTCATATGCAACCAGGGCAAATCCTGATTAGCTAAGGAGACAAGGCATGCTTGCTACCACAACACCAGCTCTCCTCTCCATCTGCATACACTGTACACAGATAGTGCTAATTTGAACATAATGTGTTAACAGGGCTTTGATAAATTGAACACGTCCATCAATATGAACATCCAGCCACCTTATATCGAGTCAGACAACAGAAGCTCTCGAGTCTCCACGTTTCTGCTTTCCTCTGCCACAGGAACCTCCTGCCTGGTATGGAGAGGACAAGGCCAGCATTACCTGTTCTTTTTTTAGTAGCTGATGCTGCTGTGGAAAAGTTTCATGTCAGGCAGAAAAATCACATGGACAGCTGCTTCAAGAGGCCGAAGGAAAAGATGCAGGCAAGGGCAATCAAAGCAATCAATGGACTGGAGCACCTTCCTCGTGAGGAATAGCAACTGTCTGGGGGCGCTTTTTGGTTTAGGAAAAAGGTGATTAAGGAGGAACATGACTGAGGCTTACAAAATTATGTATGGTGTGGAGAAAGAGACCGTTTTCTAGAACTAGGGGTCAATACTAGAACTACAAGACTAGAACTAAGGATCTAGTTCAATACACAATACTAGAAACATAGGAACATAGGAAGCTGCCATATACTGAGTCCGACCATTGGTCTATCAAGTTCAATATTGTCTTCACAGACTGGCAGCGGCTTCTCCAAGGTTGCAGGCAGGGATTTCTCTCAGCCCTATCTTGGAGATGCTGCCAGGGAGGGAACTTGGAACCTAGAGTCTCTTCCCAGAGTGGCTCCATCCCCTGAGGGGAATATCTTACTAGGGGTCATCTCGTGAAACTGATTGGCATGAGATTTAGGACCAACAAAAGGAAGAACTTTTTCAATAAATCGATGGAATTATCTGCCACAGGATGTAGTGATGGCCACCAGCTTGGAAGACTTTAAACGGGACTTAAGACAAATTCATGGAGAACAGGTCTATATATGGCTCCTAATCTCAGCAGCCACCTCCAAGTATGCATCCAAATACCAACTGCAGGAGATCAACAGTGGCAGAAGGGTACTGCCTTCATCTCCAACTTGTGGGCTTCCCAGAGATATCTGGCTGGCCACTGAAGGAAACAGGATGCTGAGTGAACAGGCCTTGGTCTGATCCAGCTGGACTCTTCTTATGTTATGTCCTAAAGTAAAGAAGATCACCTTGTTTTATGAACTAAGGTTTTCTGTGACTACGTAAAGTAACGATGGTTGTGTCCTAGGCCGCACACTATTATAACCAACAGGACTAGTTGCTGACCTCAGCCCAAATCCCTCTCTCCCCCTGAGACTCATTTCTCCCCCAAACATGAGAACCATCACAGTGGGTCAAACCAACAGCCCATCCATCTCAATAGTTTATCTACTGACAGTGCCCAGCCAGATGGGAAGGTCACAGGCAGGCCACAATGAGGATATCCTTTTTTAATAATCCCCAGCATCTGGGAACCAGAGGTAGACCGTCTTTGAATATGGAGGCTGCATGTTTTCCTATCCTTCACAGATGCATCCAATATATTAAACAAAACCATTTAATATGCTAGTTGCCACTATAACCATTGTCAGGTGGAATGAAGTCTAGCCCTTCAGGGCAAGATGCCTGAATTTTCAGCTTTCTCTTTTAAGCCTGCCTAGATATTTTATATACAGAGATTTCTGCTTAGATTGCATCTCTCTTCCTTCCTTCCTTCCTTCCTTCCTTCCTTCCTTCCTTCCTTCCTTCCTTCCTTCCTTCCTTCCTGCGCTGGTCATAGAGAGGGGCAAAGAGAGTAGTCTTTGCAATGTTCCTCTTCATCCCCTGGAGATCATCCCTCCAGTGAGTACGGCTGGTGTCTACCTTCTGTTTCTTATTAGATTGTGAGCCCTTTTGAAACAAGAAACCATCTCATTTCTTTTTAAAAAAAAATGTAAATCACTTTGAGAAGTTCTTTGTTGAAAAGCAATATATAAATATTTGTAATAATATACTAGTGTTCTCTCCCATGCCCCACTCAATCCACTACTCTGCCCCCACACTGAGCCCTAAATCAAGTGTGTCTTTGCCAGCAAAATGGCTAGAAACTTGCTTTACCAAAAAAAAAAAGGTAAAATCTGAGATTCTCAGGACGGTGAATTCAGCAACAAATTCTACAGTAGAATACACACAGCCCTGGATTCTTTTTTCTTTTCTTTTTAAAATATTATTTATTATTATTATTATTGTTATTGTTATTGTTATTTCTTGTTTACACAGTCAGACAGGTGTTATTGACTGGTTTGTTTTATCCAGACATCGAGTCCTTCCCAAGGACCTGGGATGGCTGAATCTTATTGTCAGTTGTTGTTGTTGTTGTTGTTTATACTGTGCTTTTCTGTTAAAAGGCACCAAAGCTGCTTACAATTTTTTTAAAAAAACACACATACACAACATCTACAGAATAACCACACTGGGGTGGTGTGTGCTTTTATGTGGGTTGATTAAAGAATCTCAGTGGACAGTAGGCCTTTAGGTTGTCAGAACTGTTAATGTCATTTTTGTCTTGTTCATTTACACGGCCCAAGACAGCTTCAGCTCCCTGCAGACTTCCATTTAAGAGGAGCTGATTCAGCTAGTACATCCTGTAAGGAGTGATTATTTTAGCAGCTCCTAAATGGATGATCAATAATATGTTTCCTCATTAATGTATGTCAGCTTATATGAGCTGCTGTATTTTATAATGACATAGTGGGGGGAAACGTGTGCTGGTCAGGAAATTTGGAAAGCTTCTTAGCCTACCCTATCTGCCTTTCCTTTTCTGCTTCCCCCCCTCCTTTTGTCTTGTTATCTCACCCACCGGCAACACTGAGATTGTATGATCCTTAGGGGCAAGGACCTGTCTTTTTGCTTATAATAATAGCATCTTGATTGTAATCTTATTTTTGTCAGGGACTTAAGAGCTGTTTCACACATTGAGCCTATTCTCACAACCAGGGATTCCTGGGTAGGAGAGGATTAACCCTGTGGTAGTCTGGGGCACTGGGAGTCCTCCCAACCCAGCAGCTCCAAACCTGGTTACCCCAGATCCACTACCCAGGTTAAAAGTGAGGTAGAACAAAAGCTGAGACCATCCTACTGTTTGTTTTGGTTATATGTGCTGCTACACCATTTTAAACTGTTCCCCGCCAGATGGCAGCCATGTTTACCATAGAGTCCTGTGGCTGGCAGGGTCAGGCAGAGCAGAGCTGCTGCAGAACTGAGGGCTGCCTCTCCACTGCTCACACAATACGATGAGGCGAGTCTCGCGATCAGTGAGAGCTTAGCCCGCTCTCCCCGCAGACAATCACCCATGAAACCCTGGGTGTCTAGATCGGCCGGCCACACGACCGCTGGCTCCATCACGGAGCCGCCGGGGGCTGCAGAGAGCGGGGGCCATGTAGCCCCTGGAAGGTCCTGCAGAGACCCCCGAGCCCGGGAGGATGCTTGCAGCCTCCCGGTCGGGGGTCTACTTGTGTGTCATTGCACGTCACAGCAACACACAAGCAAAACTCCAAGGTTAATGGAGCGCTCGCTGAGTTTACCTCAGCTAAGGGGAGGGAAAATTACCGAGGTTTGCCGCGCGGCTCCCGTTGCCGCACACAATCGGCAAAAAGCAGGCTAGGCTCCCTTAGCCTGCTTTTTGCCGATCGTGAGAATCGCCTCATTGTGTGATAGCTGGAGGCCACAACTCCTAATATTAACAATGGAGATTGCCACTGTCCCTTTTGTATGAGTACACGAGCTGCAGATTCAAAGGAGGCTCTAGTTGTTTGGGAGGCACGAGGTAGCAGAGTATCTTTCCTCCAGCTCACACCTATATGGTCGTGAGAATACAAGGTAAAGTGTGCGGTCGAGTCGGTGTCGACTCCTGGTGACTACAGAGCCCTGTGGTTGTCTCTGGTATAATATAGGAGGGGTTTACCATTGCTATCTCCCGCGCAGTATGAGATGATGCCTTTCAGCATCTTCCTGTATAGCTGCTGCCGGATATAGGTGTTTCCCATAGTCTGAGAAACATACCAGTGGGGATTCGAACCGGCAACCTTCTGCTTAATCAAGTCATTTCCCTGTTGAGCCATTAGGTGGCTGGTCATGAGAATAGGCTCATTATATTTTTAAGGTCTGCCTATAAAACATTTTACATATATACATAACATCGTAATAAATGGGTTTAGCATTAGTTGCAAATCCGTAACAAAGGTACACCGATTTGCCATCATATAGGGGATTTGCCATCATATAGGGGCAGTTCAGACATAAGAGTAAACCATGGTTTCCTGTTGCATGAATGTGCTACTGCTAGCCATGGGCTCTTGTGCTCCTCTTCCTCTTTTGCACACAAGAGGGGAGTTGTTACTTTTGCTTTGAAATAAACCACAGTTCCACGTTATGCATAAACTCAAGGGAACTGTGGTTTATTTCAAACAGGGGAAGCAAACCAGGATTAAACCATGGTTTCAGATACAAGTTTGTTCCCTAACGGTGGTTTGAAGAAAACCACAGTTCCTTGAATTAATATGTGACGAGGAACTGTGATAATGTGATTTACTTCACATTGAAAGTAACTTTTCTCTCTCCTCCTCCTCTTGCACATGAAAGGGACCTAGAAGTGAGTACAATGGCGGTAGTACTCGTTTCCATCTGTTACATCTGAACCAGGCCAGTGTGTGACCTTGAACAAATCAAATCCTCATCTGTAAAAGCCAATATATAAAAGGTGCCATCACACTTCCACTCGTACACTCTGGTGTGTTCAAGAAACAAAACCCAGGATAAGGAAGGGTTATTCATGCGGAAGGAGGTTAGATTCTCAATGCTTAAGAACATAAGAACAGCCCTGTTGGGTCAGGCTCAAGGACCATTTAGTCCAGCATCCTGTTTTCCACAGTGGCCCAGTAGATGCCTCTAAGAAGCCCGCAAGCAAGAGGTGAGGGCAAGCCCTCTTTCCTACTGTTAATCCCCTGCAACTGGTTGGGGTAACTGGACTCATCAGAGGCAGAGGAATCATGTTTGGTCCCCATCCCATTGGTGTCCTTGACTATGTACCCCTTTCTCCCATTTGCTCAAATAACGTGAAGAGTTTAACTGGAGATAGTATCATACTGAGGGCAACATCTGCCCTCCAACCCTGACACTGGATGGCCTGGACCCCACTAACTGGGCAGCAGATGCAATGTGAAAACAGAGGTGCACTTTCCCTGGCTACAGGCCATTACAATATGAGCCGGGTCTCACGATCAGTGAGACCCAGTTTGGGAAGCTGAGTGGGGAGAGCGAGCTAAGCCCGCTCTCCCCACAGACGATCTGGATCGGATCGGCTGCCCACACGATTGCTGGCTCCATGACGGGAGTCCGTGACGGGATTCTGTGACGGGGCTCCATGACGGGATTGCCGGCGGCTGGGGAGTTCGGGGGCCGCACAGCCCCTGGAAGCTCCAGTATGCCCTGCACAAGTGCATAGGGCATACTGGAGAGTCCCTCGGAGCCGGCTTTTCGCCTCCTCTCTGGGGGTCTATTTGTGAGTAGCCACGGCGCAGAACCACGCCATGGCTACTCACGATCAGAAAAACCAGGTTTGCAGAGCGCTTGCTCCTCAAACCCGGTTTAAGGGGGGGGTACTTAGGCGGGTTAACCGCCGGGAGGCAACCGGGCTCGGCTGCGAGCCTGGTGGCTCCCACAATCATCCGAAATCGGGCTAGGCTCCCCTAGCCCGATTTCAGCTGTTTGTGGGAATAGCCTCTATATGTCTTCTCTACATACACACGTCACCTTAAGTGGTGCAGTGGGGAAATGCTTGACTAACAAGCAGAAGGTTGCTGGTTCGAATTCCGCTGGTACTATGTCGGGCAGCAGAGATATAGGAAGATCCTGAAAGGCATCATCTCATACTGTGCGGGAGAAGGCCATGGTAAACCCCTCCTGTATTCTGCCAAAAGAAAAACACAGCGCTCTGTGGGCACCAGGAGTCAAAATCGACTCAACAGCACACTTAACCTTTACTTTACATACACATACATACACAGCCCATCAACATCATCATTTTATTAATATACCAATTTTCAAGTGGCTTACACAGAAAAAGAAATAAGATGGTTGGTTCCCTGTCCCCAAAGCGTTTACAATCTGAAAAGAAACACAAGGTAGATACCAGCAACAGCCACCGGAAACTCTGGGCTGGGGTTGGACAGGACCAGTTGTTCTCCCCTTGCCCAAAATAAGAGTCCCCATTTTAAAAGGTCCCTCTTGGCCCAGTTAGTAGGGACACAAATGTCGGAATGATGGGTATCTTACTAGTAGGGATGATTCACGGGGTAGTTGTAGGGATAAACCCGCACTGCAGAGCAGACGCCCCACTAAAAGGAAAGAGGATTAGACAAATCATGGAGGAGAAGTCTATCAATGGCTCTTAGTCATGATGCCTGCATGGAACTTCCATCCTCAGGGGCAGTATACCTCTGAGTATAAGTTCCTGAGGACAGGGGCCATAGAAGGAACTACTGCCTCATGCCCCACTCATGGGGTACCCAGAGTGACCTGGTCCACTGTGAGAAGCAGGATAGTGGACTTGATGGACCTTTTGTCAGTAGGGTTCCTCTTAAAGCATCCCACATACACTTCACATCATTTTATCCTGAACAAATTAAACCAGAAGAACTACTGTATTTTGGTTCCGTGCTTGCAATCCTGAAAGAAGACTAGAACTTACTCTTGCTACTCTTAAAGCATGACTGTGCAGTTAAAAAGCATTAAGGGATAACCAATCTGCACTGTGACCTTGTATATACATCATTATACAGGTATATGATAAATAGGAACATAGGAAGCTGCCATATACTGAGTCAGACCATTGGTCCCTCTAGCTCAGTATTTCTACACAGACTGGCAGCAGCTTCTCCAAAGTTGCAGGCAGGAATCTCTCTCAGCCCTGTCTTGGAGATGCCAGCAAATTCTAATGATGATGATAACAACACATAACACGTAGGTAGTGCTTTTCCTAAGTGGTCAAAGTACCTTACATACATTATTTCCATAATAAATCCTACGACAATCCTATTCAGTGGTCTAGTATTACTGTCCGCATGTATTATATTAAAAGTATTAATTTTTAAACTTAAGTGCATGTTCACTGGTAGTTGCTGGCTTAAAATGCCAGTGATTTTTTTGTTGCGGTTATTAACGAAGCGTTTATTGGATGTCCAGCCTCTAGAGTACAGTGTGTTTTTTCTGCAGCAAATAAGAAGGAACATTATATCGCCTTCTCTGCACATATGGAGGAAACACAAAAGCTCAGCACGATCCACCTGCCTTTTGAAACAGCTGGCGTCACCACTGAAAAATGGGATATGAAGGGGAACTTCGCACATGCTGGGGTTTCATTCTCCAGTCTGTAAAACGCAGCCAGAGGCTCAGTTTAAGTAAAAGCAACCCAGGGTGGAACCTGATCTCAGTTTTACAAGAGCCACGCTGCGGGAAACTAAGATCAGGATTTATCCTAGTGCGACGACAATTGGCTCTGGGGCTGACGTCTACCTGGAATTTTCTCTCCCTAATCTCAGAAATGGGCCTGCTTTAGTTATCTTGGGGTGCTTCAGACTTGACAACATTTCTACATTGTGAGCACTTCCATAAAGGAACTGGCACACATCTACAAAATAATCTTGCTTACATTTTTATCTGCAACAAACGGAATAACTCTTTCCCCAAAGACACCAAAGTGGCATAATACGAAAAGAAGAAGAAGAAGAGGAAGAAGAAGACACTATAGTAAGGAGCAAAACCAGACCGGAGAACCACGCCAAAGGCATAAAACATTACATATACGTGCGATCTGCAGTGAGTAGATATACAAATGTACCTGAGACAATCTACAGTCATCTAGTCTGCATACCAATTACCACAGGAAAGTAGCAACCCTTTGTAATGTTTGCCACAACCCTTCAGGGTGAGAGAAAGGAACTCTGCCCATGCTCAGAGGCACTGTCTTCTTCATCTAGGCTTCTTCAAAGCCTAGAGACTTTGGTAGTGGGAGGTGTGTACATGTGTTAAATAAATACATAAATAAAATTAGGACTTCACATCTCAGAAGATGTGGTTTTTCTGGGGCTAAACGCAGACGATCCTTGACCCAGGCAAGACCCTGACTTAAGTCAACGGATTCCATTCCAGAGGGCACCCAGTGAGTCCAAAAATCCGCCTATAGATTCAAGGACAGGCAGCAGGTGACTCTGGCCTTAAGCCAAGGTGCGATCAGGAACTTAGACGCTCCGTTTGTTTTCTTTTCTGGAGGCTCCCGCCTCGCCCGAGTTCTATCAACACACTTGAAACTTTTCACCCTGGTTCAAGGTTACAAAAACTACGCGGTTACCTTTTCTGGATTCTCCTCTCCAAACTCAACAGCGTTAAATCCACCAGATTACAGGAGGGAGAAAGAGACAAAAAGAGAAAACCTCCACAAAGCCCAGAGACAGCAATCCACTCTGATCTTCGATGCAGCTCGCTGGGTAAAATCCAGTTGGAGAAAAGCCGGTGTGTGTAAGTGTGGGTGCAGAGACGACGTGGGAATCAACTGTGCAACGATAATGAACCAGAAACGAGTCCCGCTCCCCTCTGGCTTACAACTGACGAGAAGGAGAGACCTGCTCTGAAGTTGCACGGCCAGTTGCTTCTAGCTGATCTCATCCAGAATTTGCATAACTCCCTTTCGCCCGTCGCTAGTGGGGCGGGGACTCGGTTGCCAGTGGCTGGCTGGTGAAGGCCATGCAATGCCATGCCTCCTCCCACCTCGCCTCCTTCCTTGCTCCTTTCTTTCCTGGCTGGATTCATCGCTCTTCTCCTCCCGCCCCCGCTCGCCTCTTCTCCCCTCCCCTCCTCTCTCCCCACCAACCTTCTGAAATTAACTCACGCCTTTTTGCTCAGCTGTTGGCAGGCGAAGGGTCCCCCCCGCCCCGCCTTTCTTTTTCTTTCGCTCTCTCTCCCAGGAGAGGCCCCCCTCTCCTGAGTTGGTGGCGGCGCTGACTTGTTCCTGCAGAGAGAGAGAGAGAGAGAGAGAGCGGCTACTGTGTTTTGTACCCTCAGGGAAAGTTGGACTCTGAAGGTCGGGCAAAGATCTCCTCTTCTCGGCTCTTTGTCTCGACCGAAGGCAACCTGCAAAAGGGATTTTTGGAGATTGACCATGACCCAAGCAGCTAGTGGGAGTTTATGCCATAATTGCCTCAGTATTTCTTTGTGTCCCTGAAAAAGGCCCCTTTTTAAGTAGTGGCTCTTTATACTTTATCAAGACAAGTGTCCTCCTTTTTCAGTCCACAACCAGTTGCTGGTTCAGCAACAACCAGTTGCTGCTGCTGTTGTCTCCCCTTCGTTTGTTTCTTTTAGATTGTGAAGTCCTTTGGGAGAGGCCAGGAAGCATTTTATTCTTTTTCTCATTCCATTTACTTTGTAAAGCTCTTTGTGGACTTTTTCTTTTCTTGAATAGCGGTATATACATATTCTTAATAATGATAATAACCATGCCAAAACACAAAACATAGGAAGCTGCCTTGTAAATCAAATCAAATCAATCAATCAATAAATACAGGAAGATACAAACTTGTAATGCATTCTATATCATCTGCCTTTGATGAACACCTTAGAGTTTGTCTTCTCTCTTTTTTTCCTGTTTTGGGTGTCAGCAGCCCCTCCCTTTCACCTTGCCCTTCATAGCATCCCATCACAGTCCACCCTTTTGCTTTAAATCTGGACCTCCTCATCCACTTCTCCCACTTTGTATATAATTGAAGTAGACCCAAGATGGAACAAAGGAGTCTGCCACAGTCATGTCTAGTAGTTAGGCCTTTAGAGTCATTCACTCAGAAAGCCTTCATGGCGTTATCACAGCCCAGGCACATATCTACACTGGATATTTTATTTAACCACACCATCTTCATGATTAAGGTGCTTAACCAAAACTTAGTCTCATCTGATCAACTGGTCATCCAAAATTCTCATGCATAATCCATCCGCATAGCTATCAGCAACTCCTTTGCATAGCCATTGGAGAAAACAGAAGCCCTGGAGTTTTTTTCAAAAGCTGCTGGAAATAGAGGATTTTTTAACCCCGACTTAATTCAGGCTAAGCCAGAATTTGTAGCCTTCATTTGAGAAGAATCAAAGTCCTGTCTGTCCTGGTCCCTGATAGCCTGCAGGGAGGTCGGATTAAATCCAGCGAATATGTGGACTGGTACACTCCAATCAGGATTGGGGGCAAAGCCCTGTCTTCATCTGATCAACTGATCATCCAAAGTTCTCATGCAGGTGGAGTACGTTGGAATGGTCCTGTGGCTGGGAGTGATAGGAGTGACCGTTCACGAACATCTGGAGATCCAAAGTTGGGAACCCCTGCCTCTGATTGGCCACTGTGGAAAGCAGGATTCTGGATCACACCTTGGCTTGAATTTGTAAGAAGCTATTGCCTACATTGACTAGCAGCAACTATTCCCGAGTCCCAGATAGGGATCTTTCACAGCTATAGCTCGAGATGCCAGGAATTGAACCTGGGACCATCTGCATGGACATGCTCTACCACTGAGCCATGGGCCCTCCCTTTAAAGGATTAAATTCATCTTCAGTCTGATGACCCATAATGGCTCTTCTTAAATTCTTAGAACTCTACAATGATCATGCCTAGCAGATGCTTCAGCCATGTAAAACAACAATGAAGGTCTTGTTGCAGGGGGCATTTTCTTATTTCTTTTAGTGAGAGTAAAAATTCTTCCTGCTAAGGCAAAATGGGTATTTCCCCCATTTTCCCCACAAAAGAGGAGATTTTAATTTTTCTCCCAGTCAGGTAGAAGGATATTTCTTTCTCCTGCCATATACTGGAATGCAACCTGTTCCCAGAAAGAAGTGGCAAACAAAGTCCATCAATTTATTTTGCATGGAATGAACTTCCAAGGACAGGGGATGAATCATGCCATTATCAAACTCAGGATTTCCTGACTTAAGGAATGACTTAGATCCTGCTTCCACAATTGCTCTCTCGACTGGAAATTACTGAATTAGTAAGAGTGAAAGCTAAATTGGGCCAAAATAGGAACAAAGAATGTCCCATGCACGCAGCTTCAAAGGCTTTCCTTTGATTATGAATGAGCCTATGGCCAATCTGAGAGGTGCACATGGAGTGGACATTGATTATTTAGTTTTATAGATCTGGAGGGGGGAAACAGCTTTTTGCAAATTTTGTGAGCCAGTCAGTATTTCTAGGAGCCAGCTTGGCTGGAGAGATGGAGTCCGGATTGTTCTAATGAAAAGAGCAGTCCCATTCTCATTGTGCTGTTCTGATCTCCTCCCCCTCCCTACCTTTCTCTCCATATACTTTTATTATGATCAGAGAGGTAAATGCGTTTGTCTGTTACAGCAGACAGACAGACACACACACACACGTCCCATAGCACTTTAAGGACTAACAGATTTATTGTGGCATAAACTTTCATGGATCTGATGAAGTGGGCTCTAGTCTACCAAAGCTTATGCCATAATAAATCATAATAAATGCCACAAGACGCTTTTTTGTGTGTTTATTACTAATTCATGTCTTCCAGAGTCAAGCACTAGAAGGAAAACCTGGCACAGATGAAGGAAAAAAATAGGGGCAAAGGGAGTAAAGAGGAGGGGTGCCCGTGTCCTCAACACAGCAGCACATGAGGAGAAGAAACCTCTTTTCTTTCAAACCCAATGATTACATCACCAGTAGTCAGAGGCGACTTCAGAACAACTAGTTTGAGGGAACAAAGGGGTAGCAAAGAACATTATTAGGGGAGTGAGGATTTTGCTAGACATTAAAAACTTCCAGAGGTAAGGTAATTACTGTTTTTAGTCTATTTACCTTATTACTGAAGCTTGCTTGGCATTTTCAAACTTATTCAGAAAATAGGCCAGATTACTCTAAGAAAATACTAAGGCAGTCCACGTGATCAGAATGAGGATAGGAGAAACCTTCTACCCTAATCTGAGAGCTGGGTGCATTCCCATTTTGCAGTCCTGTGTCAGAGTAAACCAAGGTTGGAGGCACCTTCTGTAGGGATCTGTGAAGTAGGGGTGTGCAAACAGGTTTGATGTTGAACATGTTTGATGTCAAACCGCTTCGGTCTGACGGTTCGGGGTCAAACCGAACCATCTCCGGTTCGGTCCAACCCTGGATCAAACCCGCCCCCGGCCCGTTCAGGGGGGTCGTGAGGGGTTTTTGTTTTTTTGTTTTCTGTTTTAATTTTAATTTTTTAAAAAACTTACCCCCTCGGGGGGAGTGTTCTCCAAGGCAGCTGGAGGGGGGAGCCTCAGAGGTTCCTTCTCCCCCTGCTGGCCTCCCTTCCATCCATAACTGGCCCGTTCAGCTGTTCTTCAGCCCGGTTCGGGCCTTTCTCCTGAGCGCAGTGGCCGTTTTGGAGACCGCCGCACCTGCGCAATGGTCCTCTGCATGGCCTGGCTACATTGTTCGCTGCCCTGGCCTCCAGTTTATGGCTGCCTCCATTACGTCCATATTAAGTAATGGAGGCTGCCTTCCCTGGGACCAGAGTTGAAGGAAGGAAGCTCCTCCCTCTCTCCATCCTGATTGGCTGCCGTGGCTATCCATCAAACAAAGGAGGAAGCCTGGCAGCCACTTCCTCCTCAGAGGAATGTACTAATATTCAAATTTGGACAAGTAAGCATAGGTGCGGGAGCAGAACTGAGAGTCCATTGGACCCTCAGTCCTGTGTTATGCCTAAATGTGCTCTAACACACAACTGCAAAACAGGAGCGTACCCAGCTCCCAAATTAGGGTAGAAGAATTCTCCTACCCTAATTCTGATTGTGTGAACTGCCCTACAGTCTTTTTGGATTAGGCTAAACATTCCAGTCTGCTTCCCAGGCTAGTTTTCTCTTCTTGTCCAAGGCCATGTGGTAGAGAAGACAGGAGTGAGGAAAGAGGTCACTACCAGGACAGCTGAAATCTTCAGGGGAGATAACCCCCGCCCCAGTGGAGGCGACTGCTCTCTTTGGGCAAGTGGGGCAGCACCCTCCCACCCCAAAACACCTCCAAGCAGCCCTCAAAATATACATTCCATTCTGTTCATTCTCCCTGCCCACTTTCTTTGCTTTCTCTGTTTTTCTGACTGGACACTTCCACAACTTTCCTGCAGGGGGCGCTTCCTCTGTTTCCATCTCTTTTTCATTCCTCACTCACAAAATGCCTTCCTTAAGCAGGGCGCTGGTTTACCAACGACCAAGATAACACCAATTTGCATTCTTAGATACGCCCAGAATGAATAATAATTGTCCCTGAGCCAATCCTGGAGCTCCTGTGTAACTTCCTTTCTGAGCCCTGGAGTCTGGCGCCCAGAGAAAATACAGCAAGGAATATTTGTTTGTTTGTTCATTCAGTTTTTATACCGCCTTTCATAAGACATCCCAAGCTGGTTTACAAAAGTTAAAATACAATGACATTCCATTAAAAGATCACATTTAAAACCTTAAAATCAGTTAACCCATAAAAACCGTAAAACACCAAAAACAAAAAACCATTAAAAAATTACAAGCAGAAACAGAAAAGCTGAGAGAGCTGGCAGCCCCTAAGAGGTAAAAGCCTGAACAAATAAAAAGGTCTTTGGTTGATTTTAAAAGCAGCCATAGATGTCAAAGGGCAGACATTCTCTGGGAAAGCATTCCAGAGCCTGGGGGCAACAACAGAGAAGGCCCTATTCTAAGTGTACTACAGTTTAGCCTCTCTCCGTGTCAGCACACAGAGCAAAGGCCCCTCTGACAACCTTGTTGGGTGGGCAGAAACCCTTGGGAGCAGGGATATGTACAGGGAGGTCAGCTGCAGTGAATTTGGCCAGGCTGCTGGAGAAGAAGGGAAGGCTATTTTGCTAGCACATTTGGAGGAGAGGGATGCAGGAGAGCAAGCTCTCTGTTTGTGATTGTGTTTGACATTTGGGAGAGAAGAGGAGTCCAGGCACTCACTGAAAATATTTGAAGAATGTAGGGACCATGGCTCCCCTCTTTTCTGGGGTTGCTGCTGGGAGATCTTTCTTCTGCTGCTGTCAGGCCAGTGTTTCTTGCAGCAAGGGAGCTTCCTCAGAAAATTTTTACTCAGACTCCCCTCCCTGGAAAAATAAAAATAAAAACAAATCTGAAAAAAAATCCAAGAGTAAAACTAGTGTGAGGACTGGTCATCCATGATCTCTCCCCATGCGGTCTGACTCACTTCCTTTGAGAATCTGCTGCCTTCTGCTGTGGTGGCCCGGCCCAGAGAGCCAGAATGCACTGAAATCTAAAACTGCAAAACCCACACTGAGACAGCACTGATAGCTTGCTGCTGGAGAACAGGAATTGGTTCCTTGCAATTGGCCAAGGGAGAGTGAAAGTGAGCAAGTGTGTGTGTGTTTGTGTTTGTGTGTGTGTGTGAGAGAGAGAGAGAGAGAGGGAGCAAGAGAGAGAATCAGAAGTGTGGTGAGTGTGTAGGGGAGAGAGGGACCGAAAGAAATAAAACAGCGGCAGCAAAAACCTTTTCCTCCCCTCACCACCAATCGTCTACACGTGAGCTCACAGTCCATGGGTTGGGCAAAGCCCTTACATGGGCACAGCCTTCCCCAGTAGACTGGCCCTTTCATGAGAGGGTGAGCCCGCTCAGCAGCAAGCTTTCCGACAGTAGATTTCAGTTGGGTCTGCATGGATTGCTTTGCCGGGTTTACCCCTTGCAATATTTTCCCACGTTATGGTGGGACAGACCCTGCCCCCCCCCCCAGCATCTTTGGCTCTCCCTCATCTACATATCCCCCCTCCCTTAATTAAAGCAGAATACCAACCCACCCATCCCCGGACACCAAACCCCCTTCGAGAATTTGTGTTTGTGCCAGACTATTGGGTGTGGGACTGCTTGGGGGGCAACGGTACCATCACTGGCAGAAGAAGCGCTGCCATGCCATGCCATAACATTTAAATGGGTTTCAACACCCTTTCCATGCCAAGGGCAGGTGGGGCACTCCAAAAATGCACGAGCACACTCGCCATGCCCTCTTCAAGATCATGGCCAATCACGGCCACCCCACTAAAGAGGTGATGCTTTCCCCACAGACTGGCCATATGTCTGGCTGGGATCAGCCTCAGAGGCTGAACAGTGGGGAAGGGCTTCCTTCTCTTGCAAGCAGAGTTTGGTGGGCCATGGTTTGGCAAACATCTGCAGCACGATTTGCAGTTACAAACGGAAACCTCAGTCACAGTTACCTCCAGTTTGGTGTTACGTGTAAATTCAACCACTCTCACAAACTAGGGTTTTTATTTTTTGGGTAGACTGTGAGGCGCTTCACATGATTACTGTGAAGTGCCTCGATGAGGTCTGTGGGGAGAGCGGGTTTAACCCACTCTCCCCACAGATGATCATGCCCGGAGCACTGGGTGGCCAGATTGGCCATCTACACAACTACCGGCTCCATCACGAAGCCGGTGAGGGCTGCAGGGATCGAGAGCCACCTGGCCCCAGGAAGTCCCAGGATTCTGGCGGGGGGACCTCTGAGCCCAGGAGGCTGCTTGCCACCTCCCAGCCAGGGGTCTACTCGTGTGTCACCGCACGCGATGGCGGCGCACGAGCAATAAAATGAGGTTAACAGAGCATTCGCTCCGTTAACCTCATTTAAGGGGAGGGTGGATTAGGCAGGCTAGCCGCCTGGGAACCACCAGGCTCACCCATGAGCCTGGTGGTTCCCACACTTGGAAGAAAGCAGGCTAGGCTCCCTTAGCCAGGTTTCTAGTGACTGTGGGAATAGCTTCTGTGGTTTGTTGGGAGGCTTTTTGGCTATGTAAGTCGTTATTGGTTAGAGAATCCCCACTGGTACTATATCGGGCAGCAGCGATATAGGAAGATGCTGAAAGGCACCATCTCATACTGCATGGGAGATGGCAATGGTAAAGCCCTCCTGTATTCTACCAAAAAACCCCACAGGGCTCTGTGGGTGCCAGGAGTCAAAATCGACTTGATGGCACACTTTACTGTTTAGAACTGAATGCTCATTTGTGTTGAAAGATATTTTTAATTGATTTTAGTATTGCTGGTCTGGCTCTTATATCAGTAATGAAGTTGGGTTTTTAAGCTAGATAAATTCATAAGCTGTGCAAATTACTGCTTCTACAAATCTTTATATATTGCTTTTCCAAAAAAACAGTTCTCAAAGTAGGTTATATAGAAAAAAATGAATAATCAATAAAATGGTTCCTTGCCCCCAAAGGGCACACAATCTAAAATGTCTTGCATATGACTTATGTGTAAACCTGAAAAATACTTCAGTAAATACTTGAATATACAAAAGAACAACATTTAACATATTTTGTATTGTTTAGTGTGTGTTCATGTTGCTACCAGAAAGCTCTGCGGGTGGGCAAACGTCGGGAGAAACCAAGAATTAGTTGGCTTCACCTGATATTGCTAACAGACCTGCTTACTCTTAGCTCGGCCTCTTGTTACCAATGGCTTTCCCCATCATTACCTGCCCTGCCCACTGCCCCGCCATTCGCAGGGACCACCTGCCACCACTGCCCTGCACCTCCCTGCACACATGGTCTCAGCAAGCTAAAGGGTTGACCTGGCTCCTGGGAGGCTGGAGGTGTCTCCTGGTTGTACTGGCTTCTGCTGCTTGTTCTGGGGTAGAGGAGTGAGTGGATGAAGCTTCTTTAAACAATGGAGGCCTTTTAAAATATGTAATGCAAGCTATAGGACCATAATATATGATGACTGTATGGTCTGGTACTTTACATAAAGCTTCAGTGTGGTTTTGGGGGAGCAAAAGGGGGAGCAGGAAATATTTTGGGGGGAGCACCAGCTACCCCATGGAGTCATCCCTGCCAGTTGTGACTGGATTTTTGCACTGGGGCGTGCGTGTGTGTGTGTGTGTGTGTGTGTGTGTGTGTGTGTGTGTTACAGGGCTGACCCAAGGTATAATGGCACTTGCCCCATGGCCCTGGTGGGGGCCAACTCCCTTTCAAAACCAAGCATGGTGGGGGCCAACTCCCTTTCAAAACCAAGCAAGCTTTGGAAGTGCATGAGGGGGCAGGAAGGAGGGAAGGTGGTTAGCATCACTCCTCATGCTGCTTGCAATCTTTGCAATATGTGTGAGGAGACATGCTCCTTGCAAAGTTTGCTTGGGTTAGATCTGTCCCAAAGAGCTGCTCCTATGGCAGGGGGGCATCTTGCCGTCCTGCTGGCGTCCCAATAATCTGCCACCTGAGGCAACTGCCTCGCCTTGTCTCATGAAAGAGTTGTTCCTGCTGTGTTATGTATCTCAATACGCGTTTTTAAAAACCCCATTCATCCTCTGAAGACTTTGAAGCAGCAGACACCACCCTCTTACTTTTCTCCTCACAACAACCCTGTGAGGCTAGGCTAGGCTGAGGGCCAAACTAGACAATGTGCCTATTGAGTAACTAGGGCCTGTAGGTAGGGGTGTGTGTGTGTGTGTTTACTAATAGCATGCTATAGACCACAACTGTACAACCCTCAGCTATTGTTGGACTACAACTCTCATCATCCATGACTATTGGCCACTGTGGCTGGGGATGATGGGAGCTGAAGTCCAACAACACCTGGAGGGCCAAAGGTGTGCATCCCTGCTACAAACACATAGAGACACACCTGATGCATCCCCAAAGGAACAAGATTAAAAAACAAACAGTGGAACAAAATAAAATTTAATCAAACAGACTGAAATGACCCCAGCCTTTCCTGTGTCATAAAGGACAACCCAGACTGGTATTTCTGGGAGTTGCTCAGGCTTAGATTTTGGTGAATTGGTAGTGGGAAGGAGTTCCGTAACAGGGGGAAGGGGAGCCACCCAAAATGCCCTCTATTCGTTTATTTGCATTTTTATACCTCACTTCATCACATGATTCCAGGGTGTTTTACAACAATAAAAAAATCACAGTATAAAAAAGAAAATTTGCTTACTGTTCTTCGTGCACCACAAGATCTGCCCCAATGTGGACAGGTTCAGACAGCAGCCAGAGCCTCAAGATGGTGATAAAATAATCATTTTAGCTAGGACCTTGGAACTCTCTGCCACTAGTACAGGGGTGGCTTTAGAACAACTGGTTTGGGGGAGCAAAGCGGTAGCCAAGAATGTGGTTAGGGGAGCAAAGAGTTTGCTGTACATTAAATATTGATAGAGATAAGGTAATTAATGTAATTAATGAGTTTTCTACCTACCTGGCTGTACTGACCTTTGCAACTTGCTCTGGGGTTGAGGAGTGAGTGAAGGAGGCGTCTTTAAAAAACTGAGGACTTTACAAATCATTAATCCAAGCTATAGGACCATAATATACCATGGCTATATTGTCTGACACTTTGCTCTAAAGTTCCAGACCGGTGGGGGGGGGGGAGCAAAAGGGGGAGCGAGAAATATTTGTGGGGAAGTGCTTGCTACCCTTTGGAGTCATCCCTGCACTAGTAACATTAAGCCTGTGTAAGCTAAAGGTAAAGTGTGCCGTCGAGTCGATTTCAACTCCTGGCACCCACAGAGCCCTGTGGTTCTCTTCGGTAGAATACAGGAGGGGTTTACCGTTGCCATCTCCCGCACAGTGTGAGATGATGCCTTTCAGCATCTCCCTAAATCACTGCTGCCCAATATAGGTGTTTCCCATAGTCTGGGAAACATACCAGTGAGGATTTCAACCGGCAACCTCTTACTTGTTAGTCAAGCATTTCCCTGCTGCGCCACTTAAGGTGGCTCTAAGCCTGTGTAGCCCCTTGCATACTTTAAGAAGGAGGAGTCCATGCCCCCATGTGGTGGAGGTGGTACTGTTCTGTGCCATGCCAAGGGAGCATCTGAAGTTCTGATGGCTTGTAAACTGCGTAGTGCTGCAGGGATGCTCCAGGATGCCGTCCCAGGACACTTTTTCCCTCCAGGGTCTCAGCAGGGATACTAAGCAGACACCAGAGAGGGGATCAGTTTTGTCTTTCTTGCTGCTTGTCCTGCCTTTTTTTACAACAGCCAGGGAGATCCTCCCTCCCTCTGTATGTTGCTTGACCAAGCAAGCAACAACCTCCTTCCCCCTTCCGTAATGGGTTAGCCCTTTGCCGTCTAAATGGAAATAATATGCTGTTCTTGCTATTCCAACAGTTTGTTATATAATTTAATATCCAACTGCAGTCGATTTTATTACCATTCTTCCTGTCTTCTGTTACAAGGAGTATCCTCCAGGCTGCTTTTCTGGGTGAACCACATGAGGTTCAAACACTGTAAGATTAGGAAACTGTCCCTGACTTCTTGGAACAGAATCCCACAAATTATTGCATCTATTTAAGTGGGATGTGTAGCCATGGGGGTGTGGCCATTGTGGCAGGCCTGGCTATGCAGCTGTCATGGAGAGCACCACCACTGCTCTAGGTTTTGGACCCCCAACAAAGCAGTAGGCTTCACCTGATTGGTTTCTCCGGTGAAGGAGGTAGGCAGGGACTCCGAGAATAAACTTCCTTTGTTGTCCCACAACTCTTTCTCATCCAGCTGTCAAGGAGTTAACAGGATGTGTTTTACTGCAGCATAAACTTGTGTGGACAACAATCTCTTTCATCAAATGCATCCAATGAAGCAGGCTTTTGCGTAAGGTGTTTAATGCGTAACAGGGTTCTTACAGGGGTGTAGCAAGGTTGGAGTGGGCCCAGAGACGATATTTTAAAATGGGCCCCCATCACTGAAGCTCAGCTCATGAAGTAAAGAAATCTTAAATGAGGCTGAAACAATAGAACATCATCCTAATTTTTTTTAAAGGTTTTGTAAATTGTGGACGATGAAAGTCATTTAATGGTACTACCGGTAGAGAAAGACCTGCTATTCTGGTAGCTCCAGGTCTTAACACTCACATCAATTTTGGAGGATGACTACAGCTGAAGGAAGCCCGGGCGGGTGCGCAGCTGGGGGAGTCAGTCATGTGACTTGCCTCTGGGCGGCCCCCCAAGGCAGTGGGCCCCCAGACAAGTGTCTCCCCTTGCCCTATTATAGTTACGCCCCTGGGTTCTTATATCATCTAGCCTTGTTGATACAAGTATACAGTAGGCACTCCTGATCTGCATATACTACAAAATCTGGAAGAAGTGTAAACCCTATAGAAGAGAGGATTTTAATTAGAAATGGCCTTGGAGCACAAGGCTGTAAGCTGCATCTTTAGAAACTGAAATGTTGACGGAGCACAGGGATGCTTGCTATAGCACTTTATAGGCTATAGCACTTTCAAGAAGGGATGATAGTGAATTGCACGTTGCATTCAGTCAAGAAAGCAATGATGCTTCAAAAATTAAGCAAGGCATAATGGAGAGACATGTTCTACCTCAACAGCAACAACAGGGTTGCACCATGCGTCTACTCAGGTTTAACCTGAACATTTTTGTCCAATCACTACATTACAGTATACTGTGTTTTTGCCCCATGGGACAAATAACAGCTCTGAACAGGATTATTTCAACTGGGAAAACAATGCAGGGAAAAAGGTTAAGCCCCCTCGCACAGAGCTGTGTTCTGTATCAGGGGTGCCTGAGGCTACTTTTCATTTTTAAAAGGGGAGATCCTGTTTACTGATCTCCTGCATCACACTGGGCCCTTCTAAAGTCGAGAGGACTCACAGGAGAGCAACATAGATTATTACCGGTTTGGAATGCATGATTAATTTAGGAGAATAGCTTTCATGATAAGTTCAGAGGTTTTAAAATATTGTTTTAAAAAATTTAAATTGTTGTATGTGTTAAACTTTTTGTTTTTGTTTTAACTAAGGTTTTACTTTCTGTTTTTATTTTATTGTAAACCGCCCAGAGACGTAAGTTTCGGGCGGTATAAAAATACTTTAAACAAACAAACAAACAAATAAATAAAGGTAACAAGTGTAAGCTAGTGCAAAAAGGATTATGGGGAATTTAAGCAGCAGTTTTCTAAGAATAAAAAATATTGCTGAAAATAAGCAGAAGACGAGAACATTGATGGAAAGGTCAGGAAGCCATGTGAGGGTTCACAGTGCAGAGGAGAAGATTTAAGGTGAGCATCCTGCTGTCCATCAGTAAGTATCATAATTGTATTATATAAATCTAAGGTATGGCAACTGTGTGCAATACTGGGCACAGTTCTGCCTGCCCCATTGCCAAAGGGACACTGAAGAGCTGGAGAGGGTGCAGAAGAGGGCAACTGAAATGGTCAAGAGTTTGAAGGATCTCACCGACAAAGAGAGTTTAGAGCAGCCGACCCCCATCCTCAAGGCAGCAATAGTACCCTTGCAGCCAGGGTGAGCAAGATGATTGTCTATTGTACACTGCTGGTAAGCTTCCTTGACAGGGCCAGCTCCAGGTCTGAGGGCTGGGAGCCATTGGCAAGGCACCCTCCCCATGGGTCCCCACCTATGTGGGAGACATTATTAGCATAACACGTAGTTTGGCTGTGAAACAAAACACTTTAAAGTCTAAGGGGGAAGCGCACCTTTAATTTTAATTTAGAAAAATAAGTGAGCTGGAGCTATCAGAGGTTTGGGAGACGTTGTTCTAGCACAGTAGTTTCCCACCAGTTTTCCATGAGCATCCCCCAGGGATTCTGTGAAATTTGTAACATCCCCATTCAGACTCTTCACTTTCCCCTCTTGTGTTGGCCAAGAGTGGGAGTAACATGTGTTCTGGTCTAGTCTTGTGACACATCTTGCAAACTTCAGCCCTTTGATGCTGAGTGTTCAAAATCAGGCTTTATTTGTAAGTGGTGTGACAAAATAGGCCAGTATATGTTGTGATATATTTGTTTCATTTAGATTTCTTAAAGTATAACAATTCATACAATTGTTTTCTTTCCAGTTTTGTAATTGTTAAATAAATTACTGATTGCCAGTTTAAACAACAACAAAAACATAAGTGTGTGTGGAGTGGTGGGAGGTTCTGCACATCTCACTTGGTGTGTTATAGGGGTTCCTTCCTCAACCCAAAAAGGGTTGAAAACCAATATTCTAGCAGGTATTACCTATAGTCAGGAATGGACTGCATATGAAAAGGAACCCAGTAAGAGACTGAGATGTCATGAACATGAGATGCTCCTGATAGGATCTGCCCATGTCTTTTTTTTCTTTGCCTAAAAGAAGTTTTATGGGAAATTTGGATTGCGGCTGTGATGCTGGGAACCTCTGCACCATCCCCCCGAAACAGCCGGGGGGGGGAGCTATTTACATGGGGTGGTATATAAATGAAATAAGTAAGTAAGTAAATGCAAGATATAGCTATTCCCCCTCCCTTTCTTTTATTTGATTTAAATAAAGCAAACACACAAGTCCTACTCAGACACGATGTCTGTATACATGTACATGTGTTTGTGTGAATGACTGTACCTGAGTTCATTTTAAAAGTTAACCTGAGTGCAGGTCTCAAAATGCGTGGTACAGAGAGAAAGCACATTGCTATACCTGTGCTCAACATAACATGCGAGTAACTATACATGTATACCAATAGGGCTACATGGGGAGAGGGTTAGAAACCCTCCTGGCACCATGTTTCAGGTGCAAATTTCCCACTACCAGCTGCTTTTAAACAAAGAAAAATATGTCAGGAGATCTAATCAATCATGGATCTCCCAGGCCATCATCTAGTTTGGCTCTGAGATAACAGTATACTAGCACTGCCTTCGAAAAGTGAGGCAGGACATTTTGCTTGTTCAGAGTTTGCACTCGGAAAGGCGCTTTTTCTGATTCTTGGCTACCACCCAGAGACTATTTGCAGGCCCCGGCAGGTAAAACATCAACCCGAAACAACTTATTTAATAGCGGCAAAGAATTGAGCAGAGGGCAGGTCTAGACGTCTCCTGCTGGATTAACTGAAATGACTCAGAGAGCAGCTGGGAGAGGAGAGGGGGACACGGATGCTGGAATTTCAAGTGGGTAACACGGGGGGGGGGGGAGAGGCTGGGAGACGGAACTCCCTGGGCTCCCTAGAGTGGAATCTAGCATATTAGAGGGGTGGGGAGAGAAAGCGGAGTATGACAACTTGATGCCTAAAGAGTCCAGAGAAAGGAAGTGGGGAATTTCTGGGTTAGAAATGAGCAGGAGACTAGAAGCCAGGATTCCGTACTCTCCATATATAGCCTTATTCCCAGTTTTTGATACAAGCTTCTAATGAATTTCTGTCCCTACCCTATGTTGGCCTTTGGGGTGTTATTTGTAAGAATGTTGTAAGACTAGGCAGCTAACGCTGTCGTTCTTCAGCTCCCCATTCCTGATCTCTACAAGCCAAGCCTCTGAGTGGAGAGAGGGGATGCATCTCATCTCAACTGCACAGGCAGGCACATGAATGCTAAATCAACCTGCCATTTCTCGTGCTCTGCAGCTGCAGAGGCATATTTTGAACTTTTGATCCTGTATGATAATTGTGTTCTTTGAATAGATTTTTCACCCAAAGAACACTTTTGGAGGATGGGTTATTGCAGAGTCAAGGCTGTAGCTAATGGAGGCAAGGGGTGCGGGTGCCCAGGAGCCCCCAGCCACCTCCCCCATGCTCCTTCCACTAGGCACTCGGCCCTAACTTGTGCTGGCTGCTCTGATGCCAGTGCCCCGATGCCAGCAAGAACCGGCAGCCCTTTTAAGGCAGGCCTGTTCGTGTGAGCAGCCCTGCCTCACCAGCCAGCATGGTAACATCTCCGGACCGTGCTGGTCAACTGCCCTCCGGCTCTGCAGAACAGGCAGGGGGTGGCCGTGGGGCCCACGGTGGGGTTGACAACATTCCATTGCCTGGATAAAGAACACGTGGGGAGGGTGGTCTTCGGGGCAGGGTAATCCCAGGGGTAATCAGAAGCCTGAGCAGCAGTGCATTTGAGCCAGCATGGTGTAATGGTTAGAGTGCTGGACTAGGAGCGGGGAGACCCGAGTTCAAATCCCCATTCAGCCATGAAACTAGCTGGGTGACTCTGGGCCAGTCACTTCTCTCTCAACCTAACCTACTTCATAGGGTTGTTGTGAAAGAGAAACTCAAGAATGTAGTACACTCCTCTTGGCTCCTTGGAGGAAGAGCGGGATATAAATGTAATAATAATAATAATAATTTGTAACAACAACAAAACAGCACAAGCCCCATGATTTCACAAAGCCTCTTGTTCACACAGATCATCCCACGTAGGCATGGAGCAAGTGTCAGGTGAAAAATTAGGAGAATCCCCCAGGTTTACACACACATACATGCTATATCCCCCCTCCAACTTGCCCATGGCTGTCACTGATAGCCTTATTGAAAGGCTGCTTTATCTTCCAGAAATGGTGAGTCAGTTAGCAGGAATCTGTGGCTCTGTTTACATTTGCTAAGTAAGGGATTAGCCAGTCAATTGCTCCTGCAAGTTTGCGGAACAATTGGGGCTTCTTTTGTGAACTTTGTTGTTTCTTTCACATTATAATATGTACTTCATCCAGACTTAAAAGGGCTCAATGCAAATGCATTGAGGGATGAGGGAGAGCCCCAGGCTCTGCCAATAATAAGGGAGAAACAGCATTTTTTCCCATGATGTGGGACAAGAGATTTTTGCCTCAGATACTGAACTTCCCAGTATAATATGGGATTGTTGGGAATGCTACTATGCCATATTCCCTCAGGCAGGCATTAGTGTCAGCAGCAGGGGCCTTGGTGGCAGTGGACAGGGGAAACCCATTCTCAGATCTTACCCCAGGGCCTCCTCCAACCTTGCTACACCATTGTAGCAGAGCAATTCAATACAGCAGGTAGAAAAGACCTTAAGCAATGTGTAACATTGGAACTGGGCAATGGTGTTACAAAGATTGGCCTGTTTTCATCGGTGAAGTGGAAGATGTGGGATACCTGAGTTGTCTAGGAGGGGGATGGGACTGAATGAGTTAGTGCCAAGATGGGAGGCTGGATCCCCCAGGAGGCAAATATTTTCTTATATTTTGCCTGTGTGTGATGTCTGCACATACTGTACTTCCAGAAGGTAGTGTGGAATCTTGCAGACGGAACTCTCAAGTTATCTTGGAAGTGGCAATGAATGGAATGTGGCGGACTCACCATGAGGCAAGGTGAGGCTGCGGCCACAAGCAACATATTTTGGATGCTGTAGAAGACAGTTGTGTGGGAGACTATTCTGAACCATGGGGCACAGGATGTTCTCTTGTGCAAGTGTTACTGCAATAAACAGGAGCTGTGCAAGAGCACACGGTGAATTGTGCTTTGTGTTCCTTAGTGTGTGTGGAAGAAGTGCCATCTGGGTTTGTTGTTTGTGTGTGGAGGGGTTGCCTCAGGCATCAAAATGTCTATTGTTGGCCCTGACAGAATTCTGTATTACAACAACTGCTCAGAAGGGAGAAGGCTGAGAACATAAGATGAGCCCAGCTGGGATCATATCAAAGGTCCATCTAGTTCAGCATCTGTTTCTTACAGCGGCTAACTAGAAATCACTGCTTCAGGGACAAATTGCCGGTTCAAGGGAGGGTATGATTGGTGGGACACAGGAAAAGAGTGAACCTCTGAGTTTGTCCTCTCCTATGGGGCTGTTTTTGGCAGAAAAAAGGCACTTCTGATTAGAAGCACACCTCTGTAGCATTCATATGTAAAAGAAGTTTTGCCCTGTGGCTTCTTTTGGGACGGACAAAAGGAAGCACTTCTTCACATAGTGCAAAATTTCATTACAGAATTGACTGCCACAAGTCATTCTTTGCACTGTAAGGTCCCAGGTCTCAAAGGATCATGGGTACCAGGGCTGGGAGAGAATTTCTGCCCGGTACTTGGAGGAGATAATACTGGACTAGAAGGACCACAGGTCTGACACAGTATAAGGAATGTGTGTGGGCAGACTTATTAGGCACAAAGCAAATAATAGGTCGAAGGATCTGGTCTGAAGTAAGGATGTGCCCGAATTATTTCGGCACCATTTTGAAGAGGTGCCAAAATGATTCGGCTCCCTGCAGCTGAAACATTTCGCACAAGGCGAGGGATTCCCTTAAGAGGAGGCAGGCAGGTCCTACCTGAAGAGCAGGATATAAAATGTAATAAATAAATAAATAAATAACCCCTGCCCCTTCTGGGAGTCTCTGCTGCCCCATCGCGGTGCTGTACTCTGTAAAGTTCTACCATGACAGCAGCAGCCTGTGCAGCTGTCTTCTTTAAGGCACCCGCTGTGGTGACGGGACACTGCTCCCAGCATCCCAGCATCACGCTGGTGAGCCAGCGTGGTGTAGTGGTTAGAGTGCTGGACTAGGACCAGGGAGATCCAAGTTCAAATCCCCATTCAGCCATGAAACTAGCTGGGTGACTCTGGGCCAGTCACTTCTCTCTCAGCCTAACCTACTTGACAGGGTTGTTGTGAGGAGAAACTCAAGTATGTAGTACACTGCTTTGGGCTCCTTGGAGGAAGAGCGGGATATAAAATGCAAATAAATAAATAAATAAATAAATAAATAAATAAATAAATAAATAAATCCTTTGTGCAGCGTCAGCACTGGGGTGGGGCCACCATTGGGCCAATGGGTTCAAAAAACCCGGGCCGACGCCCAATTAGGTGCTGCACCTCGTGGCCCCGAAACACACCTGGTTGAGCTCCCGAGCGGGGGCCGCGCAGCCCCTTTGGGAACTAAACTAAGGCTGGCGCTGCTAAGGCAGGGAAGAGCCGCTCCTGGCTGTGCTGCGAATGCAGCGCCAGCCTAAGTAGCTCCTGAAGGGGCCGTGTCAGCCTTAGCTTAGCTCCCGAAGGGGCCATGCAGCCCCTTGGGGAGTTGAACTCCAACTCCCAAACGGAGCCTCAAGGCCATGCCCCCCCCGCGTCTGACATAGGGGGCGGGGCCACCGCTGCAGCTGCACATGGGCCACCGGTGGTCAAGCTCCGGGCTTGGTCAGTACTCAAATGGTGGTGCATGCATCAGCACCATTTGTGTGCCGAGACTGTGCGAGGGATGCTGGGAGCGGCAACCCATCCTCATAGCACTCCTTGAGAGCCAGCATAGTGTAGTGGTTAGAGTGTTGGATTAGGAAGGGGAACTCGGGGAAGACCCAGGTTCAAATCCCCATTCAGCCATGAAACTGACTGGGTGACTCTGGGCCTGTCATGTATCTCTCAGCCTAACCTACCTCACAGGGTTGTTGTGAGGATAAACATAACCATGTACACCACTCTGAGCTCCTCAGAGGAAAAAGCGGGATATAAATGTAAAAATAATTTGTTTTTTAAAATGTGGGATTGCTGGGGAACCTCATGTATGCTGCTTTGAGCTGCAGTATGGAAGGAAGAGGGGATATATACATGTAATAAATAAATTTAAAATCCAGTGTTTCAATTTACAAAAAGTTCTTTTTCAGGGGAAGTGTTATTCAGTACAATAAAGCTCTGCGATTGTGTTACATGTGGTTCAGGAAAGTCTGACTAACTGATTCATCAGTATAAAGCCACATTGCATTATTTAGAGAGAGAAAGATCTTAAGATAAAGGGGAGCCACCGAAAACAGTTACTAGGAAGAAAACATGACCAAAATATAAGAGACGGTGAGAAAGAACTGAATCAACTTGCCTAGCACAAAATGCTAGGCAGGGCAGGTTGATACATCTCCTTCCCACCCTGGCTCTCATCCTGCTTGCATGTTCTTTCTCCCTCCCCATTTGCCTGGGATGAACCGGCAAGACTGCCTAGTGGTTAGGGATGCCATTAAACCACCACACACTTAGTCCTAGTCATCATTGTCATAATAACCATCACAGTCACACTTTCCCTTCAGGCCCAACCAAGGGTGGAAGAAGATGCTATTTACTGTCCCTTTTTCAACAGACATTTTTGAGGACTGCTGTTAAGGAATGAATCTGTTTCAAATTATGATGATGGATGTTGATCTGTTTTAAGATTTTTTTTATTTATAATCATTGTTTTAGTTATGAATCCATTATCATATAACTTATGTTTTTTCTTGAAGTTATTGTTTTTCTGACTTGACCATTTTGATTGCAGGTTAAGGTAGAAAAGTTTCAGCTAAAAAACTATGAGAAGAAATAATAAAGCATGGCAGTTGCTTAATCATGTGGAGAGGTGAGTAGTTTGTAGAGCCAGTTATACAGTAAGCATCACCTCATACCTACTACACAACTTCCCAGATGGTTGTGATTACACACTCTAACAAGGGCAAATCACTCTGCAACTACGCAGAGGCACTCTTTCATTCGTTCATATCTTACAGAACTGAACTCAGGGGCGGAGCCACCATTGGGGCAACAGGTTCAAAGAAACCAGGCCGCGCCCAATCAGGAGCCGTGCCTCATGGCCCCGACACGCCCCCCCCGTGTCTAACGTCAGATGCAGGTGTGCTGGTTTAGCTCCCAAACGGGGGCCATGTGACCCCCCATTCTGGAGTTAAATGGCTGCTGTATTTGTGGTGCGGCCAGGAGCGGCTCTTCTCTGCCTTTAAGGCAGGGAAGAGCCGCTCCTGGCTGCACTGTGAATGCAGCCCCAGCCCAAGCCTAACTCCCTAAAGCACGGCCCTTTCAGAGTTAAATGGCCGGGCGCTGCAAACGCAGTGCCAGCCTGGCTTTCAGCTCCTGAACGGAGCCGCGGGGCTTCATTCAGGAGCCAGACCATGCTCCCCGTGTCTGACGCAGGGGGCGAGGTGAGAGGGGCTGCTGCCGTGGCCACACACGGGCTGCTGGCGGTCGGGCTCCATGCCTGGCTGACCCCAACCAGATTCTTGTGCTTACCCTGGATGCGTCCTCACTCCAATTTGGCCATGGAGCCATTCACGGGACGGGGCAGGTGTGGAGGCAGGCAGATATGGGGGAAGGCTGCTCAGACTTGCCTTCCTCCCAGACAAGCACAAACATGCTGCTGGGAGCACAGGCGGTGATCCCAGAAGATCCACACTGGGACCACACAGCACGGAGCTCCAGAGTCTGGGATCCAGCCTCTGGATATCCCACAAGGCACTGTGCCACAAGCGAGCTGCATTGAAGGGGTCCCCTGTCAGACGGGTGCTCTAGGCACCCATCTCTGCGTCTCCTCAAGCTGTCTCCTCTGCATCTCCTCAAGCTCCTCACACATGAGGCTGGTAAAGGGAGTGCTTGTTCCCTTAGCCTTGGTTAAGAGCCGGGTTCAGAAGCGGGGTTAGGCTGGGCAGGAGTGCCAGGATCCCAGCACTCAACTAGTCCAGACTAGGCTGCTCATGGAAACAGCCTCCTTGTGTCATCCGTGCCTTGTTTTCTCATCCATTAAGATCCTACACCAATCACAGAAACCTCAGGAATCCAGGCACACTTGCTAACCTTGCTAATTCCATTTCATCCCAAAAGAACCTCAGAGACTTGACTCTCTTTTTCTAATTTTCCTCGATTCTCTCTAGCTAAGAATATTGGGGTTTGACTCCACAGAGTGCAGCTAAGACAGGGTTAATCAACAGACTCCCACGAACCATTATTTCAGATAATCGGGCAGTGTGGTGATTTGAGAAAAGAGTGGTGGGAGGAGGCTGACTTGTCTAAAGGGATTAGTGTGCCAGCAAGAACGCTATAAAAAGCGGGGGGGGGGGGGGGGTTGTAAGGGAGGCAACTTGGGAATTCAGGACCAGCGTTGGGATGTGTGCCTTTTGTGCTGAGAATTCAATGAGTTCAATCAAGCAACCACACTCCACTGCCTCTGACAGACAATCAGCCCCCAACAGGCCCTCAGCTGAGTTTCTGAAAGAAAGGTGGAACGGCATTAATTTGTGGGAGGGCACAGGGGTGCAGGCCTGGGAAAGCAAGAGGAGAATGCATCGTGTGGGTAGAATAAGGTAATATCTGCACCACAACCGTATGCTTCAAAAGTAATTTCCTCACCCCTGAGAAATTTAGAAACTGTAATTCTGTGAGAGAGACTAGGCATCTCTAGCAGAGAATTCTCAGCAATTACAATGGCCAGCATTCTTTAGAGGAAGCCATGACTTAAACTGGTATAAAGAGCCAGCATGGTGTAGTGGTTAGAGTGCTGGACTTGGACCGGGGAGACCCGAGTTCAAATCCCCATTAAGCCATGAAACTAGCTGGGTGACTCTGGGCCCAGTCACTTCTCTCTCAGCCTGACCTACTTCACAGGGTTGTTGTGAAAGAGAAACTGGGCTCCTTGGAGGAAGAGCGGGATATAAATATAATAATAATAATAATAATAATAATAACAATAATAATAAAGCTGGTGTAGGTTTGTAGCGCAATGGTGCCACCACCAGAAGGCAGGTCTCCAACAAATTCTTGGGCTATTAACAGATTCCCATATTCTTTTCAAAAAAAATTTTGTTAATTATATGCATCCTTCATGAGAAAACAGGAGAGCAGATAAGAGCAATAACATCTGGAGTGCTGAAACATTCAAAATCCTCCCAAAAGTCAAATTCTGATTTATTTATTTTTTAATGTCACATTTCTAATTTATGCAACATTTCATTTCAGCTCTGGACCAAGCAGGCAGCTGCTTTGTTGCCTCTGTTGCTGCTAAATATATGTAGACAGCACAGATGTTGCCTGTTCTCTGCCCCAAAAGGCTTACAATTTATGTTGGACAGGCAAATTGAGTGGAGAGGATAATGCCATCCATAGTAGCATGGCATTAGGAAGACTCAGGTATCTGTGAAGGTACACACAAAGACTATCTCTTCTAATCTCATAGGCTCTTCCCATACAGTGTAACTATCTCTCCTGCATTTCAAGTCTTAGATATGGGGCAATAAGTCAGGCCCCATGATTGGACCAAGTCTGGTGATTGGATTTACTACTGTTTTCGCATCTGGGAAATCTTGCTTAGGATGCACAGCACACAACCACTGATGGTGATTTTCTCCTTAACAAGGACTAGAAACTCCTGCATCTCTGGGCAACACCATTTGGTTGCCTAGATAGAACCTGCTGTGACCTAGTGATGTGCACAGAACCGCAGAGGCATGGTTCGACGCTGGCGGGGGGGTCTCCCTTTAAGGGCAGGGGGTTGCACATACCCCACCCACTGCTTCCCCCCCCCCGCCGTTGCTCCGTTTAAAGCAAAAGGTTTTTGGGGAGGCAGTGTTCCTCCCTGCCGCCCCTGCCCCATTGTTGCCCGGAAACACAGGAAGCACGGGCTCTGTGTGTGCTCACCGCTGCACGCACGCACCTGCCGCACACGTCGCACATTGCATCATTAATCAAAGCTCAGCAAAGTCAAAATTATGAACGGCATGCCAACTTCAAACATTCTCAGCCAAAACCCAGAGTTGTGTGTGGGCATCAACTCCTCGACATCCTCCCCCTTGCCCCAAATCACTCATTCTCAAGTTCAACTAGGAGTTGGCAGCATGGCCAGCTATGAAATACATGAGCTTAATGATAAAGAATCTTCAGGGCTACTACTACTACTACTACTACTACTACTACTACTACTACAAATATCTATATACTGCTTTTCAACAAATGTTTCCAGAGTGGTTTACATAGAGAAATAATTAATAAGTAAGTATTGACACTTTTGAACTTTGTGCTGGAGAAGACTTTTGAGGAGACCATGGACAGCCAGAGAAACAAACAAATGGATCCTAGAACTGTTGGAAATTCTCTGTGGTGAGAGAATCCCTTTCTCATTATAGCAGAGTGCACAGAGGCACAACACAGCGGATTTAGTTAAGCATGTGTGTGTGCTGAGAGTAAAGTAACTTGGAGCCAATTCATAGTTTCAAATAAATATAAAAGGCATTTATTAAGGAACTCCATTCTAGATAGGAAAGTGAGGAGTTAGGATCTCTAATCTATCTATCTAGCTGGATGCAGATGGATTCTGCATCCTCTCTGCACATATGGTGCAGGGAGAGAGGCTGGCCATGTTGCAAGGTAGACAGGCAGGTAGGAAGAGAGAGAGAAGAAGGAGGAATTTGAATCCCTAAGAGTAGCAATCAACATTTCAAAGGGATAGCATCAGAGCAGTGGAGAAGGGATGACCAATGTCTTGACTCTCTAGCCCTCTGACTTACTAATCTGTCCTCCACTGTCTGAGGCAAAGAGACAGTGCAAAGTCCTTTAACTTCCAACAAGAACAAATCAATCCAGAATTTTCACTCGGGGCACAGATGACCAGGCTCAAATGATCATACTTCGGACACATTATGTGAAAACCCAGCTCCCTTGAGAAGTCCATAATGCTGGGGAAAGTTGAAGGCAAGAGAAGAAGAGGGAGACCAGCAGCAAGGTGGATGGACTCGATTACGACAGCAATGAATGCACCACTGAGAGACCTTAAAGGCCAAGTTGAAGACAGATCATCCTGGAGAGAATCGATCTATGTGGTTGCTAAGAGTCGACACCGATGTGACAGCACTTAATCAATCAATCAATCAATCAATCAAGTAAGTAGGATGGATCCCTGTGCCCAAAAGGCTAACAATCTAAAAAGAAACATAAGATAGACACCAGGAGGGGTCAATGGAGGGATACTGAGCTGGGGATGGGTAGGGTCAGTTGCTCTCCCCCTGCTAAATAAAGTGAATCACCACTTTTAAAAGGTGCTTCTTTGCCCAGTTAGCAGGGAACTGTCCTGGGTCTAGTACTTGTCACTGTTTTTATCAATGACTTACATGAAGGAGTGGAAGGAATCATCAGATATGCAAATGTAACAAAACTAAGTGGAACAATTATCATCTCAGAATGGAGATCTTTTAACACATTTTTAAAGATGGGGCAGGCTTAAGACAATCAGGAGATGATGAATTTTGCCTACTTTTCAGATGCATTTTCATACCTGCAAATTTAATGCAAATTTAATAACATTTGCTTGTTATTTCTCTGTGTAAACTGCCCTGAGCCATTTTTGGAAGGGCAGTATAGAAATTCAATTATTATTTGATTAAATGATGATGATGATGATGATGATGATGATGATGATGGGCAAATAAAATTATACTCTGTCACATTATTGTTCAAATGAGTTTATCACAATTGTACATACCGTTGAACAACAAAAGGCAAGAGATTTGTAACTATAATTTTTACTTTGATTAAATATTAGAAATTATGCAATAATCTTTGTCTAATGAAGTTAACCCATAGCATAGCAGATTTGGCAAATGAAGGTCTTTGGTAGAAAGTTTTAATCTTTTCATTTATTACTGTGTGATTCCAAAAAACTGCTGTTCCATGGCATAGGCACATGATGCAGCAACCTTGCTGAAGCTAAGCAGGTTTGGGTCTGATCAGTGCCTAGATGGGAGACTACCTTGAAATTTATGTACACAGCCCTGAGTTTCATTATGAAAGAAAGGCTGGATATAAATGTGGATAATAAACTACTGAACCTGGATGTTCCTCCTTGTAGCCATCATGGCTAGTAACCATCAACAGGCTTTTCAAAGAAGGAATTTTGGCAGGCTGGGTTTCTCACACAGGGATAAGAACATAAGAACAGCCCTGCTGGATCAGGTCTAAGGCCCATCTAGTCCAGCATCCTGTTTCACACAGTAGCTCACCAGATGCCTCTGGGGAACCCACAGGCAAGAGGTGAGGGCATGCCCTCTCTCTCCCTATTGCTTCCCTGCAACTGGTATTGAGAGTTAGGAAAGCTGACAATCTTTCTCATGCACAGCTCTTAAAGGAGCCTTCTCTTCCATTGCATCTGGTCATCCTGTACTCCCTGATGCCTTCCTTGAACTCAGTGCCCAGGTCAGAGCTGGCATCCCCTTCAGGGCCAAAGGCCCAGTCTGCAGAGTGTTAACTTGTACGGCAATTATCCCTGTTTGCCTTAGGCTTGTACCAGCCACTCCCTGGCTGGAGCTTCTTTGCCAACAAAGCCAGGGGAGGGAAGGGCAGGATGCCAAGCTTCTCTGCCTGGCACACTCCCTTCCTCCCCCGCCCCCCGCTGCTTGGCATAGACTGAATTGTGGCAGAGAGAGGGGATCCTGCAGTGGGCACTGCCAAGAGTTGGCTATGTAATAAGTCTGCATGCAACAGGGAGGGGGAGGAGGAGGAGGAGGAGGAGGAGGGGACAATGGGGACATTGTTGGGGTTGGTTTGGCTTGGGTGCCTGTGACTAATTCAAGGTTTGGGAAGGCGGGGTGGTGGGGAGGGACAAAAGAGCAACAACACACAGAGAAGTGGTTTCGGGGGGGGGGGGACGGGACACAGAAACACAGGAAGCTGCCATATACTGTGTCAGACCAAAGGTCCATCTCCAGTATTGTCACAGACTGGCAGCGGCTTCTCCAAGGATGTAGGCAGGAATTTCTCTCAGCCCTATCTTGGAGAAGCCAGGGAGGGAACTTGGAACCTTCTGCTCTTCCCAGAGGGGCTTCATCCCCTGAGGAGGGGAATATCTTACAGGGCTCACACTTCTATGGAATCTACCATTCATATGGAACCAGGGCAGACCGGATCCTGCTTAGCTAAGGGGACAAGTCATGCTTGCTACCACAAAACCAGCTCTCCTCTGGGAGTGAGTGGAACCCAGGGGAGAACAAGGAATCAAGACCTGACCTGAAGAGGAGTGAATTTGGGGTTTATGTGTGGATACAAAGCTGCCTTATACAGAGTCAGACCATGGGTCCATCATAGGGTTGCCATTTCCCCCAGAATTTAGGGTAGTCCCTGGATTTTGGCTCCTCAACCTGGCTGCTAAATTCCACCCAGATTTACATGGATTTCACATGCGCTGCCCAGATTGTCCAGATTTTACTCTGGCGTCGATCACATGGGAGGGCAGAGAAGGAGGGAAAAGTATACAAATCTGTCAAATAAATAAATGCAAATTAGTCACCACAAATTTGCATAATATGCAAATCAGGCCACCCGGATTTGGGAAGCTTGAATATGGCAACCCTAGTCCATCAAGTCCAACACTGCCTACTCTTGACTGGTAGCTGCTCTTCCCCAGCCCTACTTGGGAGTTGCCAGGCATTGAATTTGGGACTAGAAAACTTTTCATTCTCCCTCTTCACAGCCCCTCTCTGGATGGCTCTCTTTCCATACCTGCCTTGGTGGCTTGTTCAGGATGCTTCTGGGTTCAAGGCAAGAAACTGCAGGAAAATTTCTGCATCCTGCAGAATGAGCACAAAGACTGATTCCTTATCAGCCCAGGAAACTCCCGAATACAAAGAGACTGGCAGCACAGCTTGATAGCCATATGCAAGAAGAAAACATCTTGTTTGGTTTGTTTTCACTTTGGGGTGGGGGCAGGGTTTTGGTTTGTTTTCACTTTGGGGTGGGGGCAGGGTTTGCCCTGCTAACAGGGCAAAGAGGCACCTTTTAAACGTGATTCTCTTTATTTAGCAGGTGGAGAGTAACTGGCCCAATCCACCCCCAGCACAGTACATCCAGTGACGCTGGTGTCTATCTTATGTTTCTTTTTAGATTGTGAGCCCTTTGGGGATGGGGATCCAACTTATTTATTATTTCTCTATGTAAACCGATTTGGAAACTTTTATTGTAAAGCGGTATATAAATAGTTGTTGATTTTATTTATTTTTTCATTCTTATTTTAGTTTTCATTTCCCCATTCATTTTCAGTTGGTTTTTTTAAAATTAAAGATAAGTGTAAAACTTACTCCTAATAGTAATTCCCAATAGGAGCTCCTCCAGACAGATACCACCTGCTTGCAACAATCATTTTGAACACTCATGCGCCTCAGGATGCAGCATTGTCACAGGGGAGTATAGGTAGAAAAACTGGCCATTGTCATTTACACTTTAAAAAAAATCAAAACCCAAACCAAACATAACACAGTTGGTCATCATTCATTCCCAGTTAATTGAGTTTGCCCCTAATGGAGCTGGATGCAAATGGAATACAAGCAGTTGGCCCTTGCACCTATCACACACACACACACACAACCAACACACACTCCTAGCCTAGGAAAGCATTGTATGTTTGCAGCTGCCACTTTTCCTTAGCACTGAAGAGGTTTCTGAGTCAAAGGTAATTCGTAGCTGTGGTTAGTCCCTCGATGTGTCCCACAAGAGAAGCAAGTCCTGGGATTGATTCTCTGTGACTGCTGCTTGTTTTGATTCTGGGAGCCTCTCTCTGGAACTGAGCCAGGCAATAGCTGCTTGATAAGAACTTTCTTCATGGCAAGTGGAACCAGAGACGCTCTTACCTAGGGTTGCCAACATTTCATTGCCAGAATGAGGGACACAAGGGGGGAGGGTTTGCTGGCTGGTTGGCGGGGGGGAGCTGGCACATATATGAGGAGAGGAGAGCTGGTCTTGTGGTAGCAAGCATGACTTGTCCCCATAGCCAAGCAGGGTCTGCCCTGGTTGCATATGAATGGGAGACTTGATGTGTGAGCACTGCAAGATATTCCCCTCAGGGGATGAAGCCGCTCTGGGAAGAGAAGAAGGTTTCAAGTTCCCTCCCTGGCTTCTCCAAGATAGGACAAGATTTTTTTATAGGACAAGATTTTTTATTGAACCAACAAACTACCAAAGCATACAGTACTGAGAGAGATTCCTGCCTGCAACCTTGGAGAAGCCGCTGCCAGTCTGTGAAGACAATACTGAGCTAGATAGACCAATGGTCTGACACAGTATATGGCAGCTTCCTATGTTCCTATATGCAGTGGTAATCAAGAGCCTGAGTATTATTGATGTATATATAATTGAATTATATGTTATTGAATAAGTGAGGGACAAATGCTGCCCCTATAGGGGCCATCCTGTGTAATGAGGGACAGTTGGCAACCCTACTCTTACCCCTGGACTTTGTGGCTGAAGCCAGAGCCTCCACACCCCCTGGGACCCCCCAAATCCTCTTTAGTCTGTCCTGAGTGGTGTGGTTTGTGCCCTCAAGAACCTACATGTTAAGAAATGATGCTTAACTTGCAGCTGGCAGCGGGGCTCCAAAGGCCTCTAGGTCCAGGGGCCAAAATTACCTAGGTGCCCCTCTGATTGGAACTGCACTGCTCCTGGTCATCAACATCCACCCAGTGGTAGGGGCTCATGAGTGCTTGGAGAATGTAAGATTTTGGATCCAAGGAGATCGGCTTTGTGGTGGTTACAGATTTTGGAAGAAAGTGGTGTTGAAACTGATTTTTGCAGGATACTAGAAACAGCCAAAGATGACTTGGAAAAGGAGAATAACTCACACATCTCCAAATAGTAGCAACGGCAGCAGCTGTGCCTCAGAGCCCATTAGTTTTCTGCTGGCGTCTCTGCCAGTCTCTCTAAGTGCATAAATGTGACAACGCGTGACCCAGCCCCTCCCAAACCGTCTGATCTCTGGGCTGCCAGCCGGAGAGGTTTTCTGGCTGGAGAAGGAGACTCTGATTTCCCAGGGAGATTATGGTGGAGGGAGGGGGAGACCCTAACAAAACCACAGTCACCATCTGCCAAAGTGTTCTTTTTCCAAGTTCAACCCACAACTGGCCTTGTTTGCTATGTCCCCCCCCTGGAAATTAAAAGGAGTGTGTGTTCACATTTTCAGGGACTGAACCTTAAAGGTAAAGATGGGCTGCACAGTGCTGTAGAAAAGGAGGAAACTGTTTCATGCCTGTTTCATTAGAGTTAGCATTTATTTTAATGTTTTTGCATAAACTCATCACATAAATTGAAGTTGACTAGTCAACTCTTCTATGAAGCACATCACCTACAATAGTCTTGAGCTTTAAATGACAATTTTGTGCAGGTCTGTTAATGTATCTGAGATCTCCACTACAGTGCGTTCATCTTCAGAGGCTTGTGTCCACCACTTCAACTAAAACCGAGAATTGCTTTTTGGTTGTGGTGGAGATGCTATATTGACAGTCGGAGGCTGTATGTTTGCTTTGCTCAGTATAGGTATAGGTAGCGGTATGTTTGCTCAGATGCAGAGTCACAGTTTGAACCTTCAGATGACATGTTGGCAATTGGCATACTCTTCTTCATCTTGGTTGGTTTTTGAGGTCCCTGAGGGGGGAAAGGTGCTGTATTATTTTGACCACCAACTATAAAATGGATATGACTAAATAGAATTTAGTGTTAGAATAATGCAAATTTACCATATGGTCAAATTATGCCAAATTACAATACACCTTCAGCTTTCTAAAGCAACCCCTCATTTATAATGTGCATATTTATCTCTGTTGTTAAATACATCCTAGAAAGAATAGAATTTATTTAGCAAGGGGGTGGGGAATCAAGGTGGAAATTATATAAACGGATTTGTAATTTTGAATTTTGTAGTGAAGACACACTTTCTTAATAAAATGTTTTATCCAGGAAGAATTACCTGCACAGACCAAAGCCTCACTTCAGAAAACTCCGTTTTCTTCTCCACTCAGGTCTCCCTCACAGAAACTCTAGTCTCCTTAATCTCATTTTGGACTTGGCCACCTCCTGGCCTCTTTCAGGGGGAAAACAAATCTTATCTTTCCAGGGATCCGCCATACTGATAGGATGGCATATCGACAATAAAAACAAGGTCAATAAAATTAATAGCGGGAGTCCGTTAAAATAACTTCTGTGGAAAGTCCTTGTCCAAAGTGAGAGCAGATGGGAAAAGGCCCCCTGTTTCTCAGACCTGTAACTACTGCAAGGTCCCTGGCTGGACTCACAGGCCCTCTCTAGTTGGCTCTCTCGTTCTTCTCAGTTTCTACCTCAGATCTTTACTTTCAAGATAGTCTCCTCAGATTTCTGGGACCTTCCCTTGCATTCGTCCACCCATGGGTTAAAGATACTGGCTGACATCCTGACTAAATTTACTTGAGGAGATCCCACTGAAACTAAAAGTACAAGTTGGGCATGCTTTTCTATCTTCTTTTTTTTTAAAAAATTACATTTTATATCCCGCTCTTCCTCCAAGAAGCCCTGAGCAGTGTACTACATACTTAAGTTTCTCCTCACAACAACCCTGTTAAGCACGTTAGGCTGAGAGAGAAGTGACTGGCCCAGAGTCACCCAGCTAGATTCATGGCTGAATGGGGATTTGAACTCGGGTCTCCCCAGTCCTAGTCCAGCACTCTAACCACTACACCACACTGGCTTTCATGGATATCTTGTCCTTTTAATCAATGGAACTTCCTCCTATAAATGGAGTCAGGCTGTCAGCCACAGAATTGCATGTTCGTTATCTGACGGATTATTTACAATACTTACAAGCATTGTGCTTTCTTGAAGATGAGCTTATAGATTTACACATAGCTCTTCAGATGTTACTCCATGCATGTTGGGCTTCATCATGGCCATCTCCAGGAAGTGGTGAAATTACATTTGTAGTTGGAGTGGGTACTGGTTGAGTGTGTGCCACCCCACTTCCAGACTTTAAGTGGTGAGAAGCCCAGGGGCTCAGCCAACAGATTTAGTTTCCTTTGGACGAGAGCACACTAGAAACTTGTGGTATCAGGTTTTTAGTACTTGCAGGAGTGTATCTGTGCCAGTCAGATCCAACCTCCTTCAGGCTGTTCCCAGCTTAGCTACATTCATCCAGCTAAAAACCCTCAGCTCTCAGACTCTGGCTTTTTCCACATGAGGCTTTTCTTCCGAAATGGACACCAATAATTCACTGACTTATTACTGTGAATCTATACTGCTGTCAAACTGTTGCACTCCCATTTTATCTCCTCTAACTGCTTTGTGGCAATCGGGAGGCAGTGTGTGTGTGTGTTAAAGCACAATCTTATAGTGTATGGATGGACTAGGGTAAGTATTCCATGTGGAGGAGCGGGTAATGATGTAATTAGTGATGTAACTGGCAAGTGAAACAAAAATAATATTAAAGACACCAGGGACTGCTGCAGTGCTGGCATTAGTAACCCAAATATGTGGGGGATGGAGGGAAGAAGCACAATGGGAGGAGAAGGGGTGATATATTTTTGTTCCATTCCTTCAATGCAGACAAAACCATGCCATCTGTTCTTTCCCCCTCTCAGGTAAGGGAAACAAACATACAGAGAGCAGTAGGAGCCAAAAGGACAATTCTCCTTTCCTTTATTATTTTTTATTTAATTTATTTTTACATTTTATATCCCGCTCTTCCTCCAAGGAGCCCAGAGCGGTGTACTACATACTTAGGTTTCTCCTCACAACAACCCTGTGAAGTAGGTTAGGCTGAGAGAGAAGTGACTGGCCCAGAGTCACCCAGCTAGTATTATGACTGAATGGGGATTTGAACTCGGGTCTCCCCGGTCCTAGTCCAGCACCAGTCCTAGTCCAGTCTAGTATCACAGTCAGTTGTAGGCAGTGTTGGTCCGTGCCTCAGTGGTGCCTGAAGTGGCATTGTAGGCTGCCACCCCCTTCCTTGGTGTTCAAA
Source organism: Hemicordylus capensis (assembly GCF_027244095.1). Taxonomy (NCBI): domain Eukaryota; kingdom Metazoa; phylum Chordata; class Lepidosauria; order Squamata; family Cordylidae; genus Hemicordylus; species Hemicordylus capensis. The sequence goes on along the minus strand of NC_069658.1, from coordinate 258,687,078 downwards.
GTGTACCAGATTGCATTTTCTGCTGTCTCCTCACCCCCCATGCAGCCCAAATCCCCCTGCCCGAGACCCATTGCTTAAGCAACTCCCAACCAGCCCCAGATCACTGCTTGCCTGTCCAGTGGGCACTCTGCCTCTTCTCTTCCTTTCTTTCCTGGGGGAGGTCCAGCTTGGTTTCTCCTTTGGTGGTGGGAGCTGTTGCCATAGCCCTCCTTGTCCTCTTCCTGCTGTCAAGCTTCGAAAAGGAGAGGAAGGAAGTATACTGAGACCCGTACAGTCCTGGCCTAGAGAATCTCCCTGCTGTGAGTCCACACTCTGCTGGCCTCAACACACTTCCTCTTCTGCTCCCTTCCCCAGCCATCCAGAGTAGCAGCAGAAAAAGAGGATAGGAAGTGTGGCTAGCTCACAACCAGTGGGAGATGTTGTGTGGTGGTGGTGGGCTCAGTGCAAGGAGAGTGGAGGCAGCCAGTCTGCTGGGCAGGCTGGCCTGGCTGCAGAAAGAGTGGTTGCTGGAATGGAGGACGGGTGAAGTTTATTTGTGCCCCTCAGTTCCCAGACAAGCAGATCCAATCATCAGCTGGGTTCTGCTGAATAGTATTGTACAACATTAGTATGCAAAGAACCCTTATCTATCACTGAGTAATTCAAAAACTGCGGTTGCCTTCCTTTCTACTCCTGCCACACACCTACATTGGAAGTACCATCTCAGAACCCATGCCTGCAAGTAGATAGGCCATTTAAAAACAAAACCAAAAAAACACCCCCAGTTATCAACTCCTAGGTCCCATCGCAGAAGTGCCATCTAATCACCCTTGACTGTTATCAAGGATTATTAGTCATTCTGCGGCTGGAACAGCATTAATGTTTCAGTCAATGCAAAATGTTCAAGTTGATAATTGAAAGGACAAGAGATTTCAAGTGAGGTAGTGTTCAGAGAATTCAGGGGTGGGAAGAATGAATGTAGGGAAATCTGTTTTTGTTCCATCCCAGTCTGAAAGATGTCCAAGGTCTGGACATCTTTCAGATGCCAAATGTAAACCTGTTGTCCAAAGTTTGCAGGGATAAAGGCTTGGGTGCCTCTGGGAGCAGGGCAGGCTTTATCTGCTGTGATTCCAGGTGGTTCCATGTTGTTAAATATAGCTGTGGAGCAGGGGCGTAACTACCATTAGGTAAGGGGAGGTGGCTGCCTGGGGGCCCCCACGCCTCAAGGGGGCCCCCAGAGGCAAGTCACAAGACTATATATTGTAGTGTGTGTGTGTGTGTGTGTGTATCAGTGAGGGGGCCATTTTAAAATTTTGTCTCTGGGCCCACTCCAGCCCTGTTACGCCCCTGCTGTGGAGAAAGAGAATGGTAGTCAGACATACGTGGAAAGAGTGGAGGGCAGATAGACAAAAGGAACAATAGCTAAGAGGGCTCCTGTACCCAAGCCTGTGTGTGCTAAATGCCAAACACAAACAACAACAAAATTAGACCAGACACCATATTAATCCAGATTTTACATCAAGAAAAGATGGATTATGAAATCTATAAAAGTCAAGCAAGTGCATATTTTTTATTTTGAATAATTTGTTCTGGTTTTGCTAGTTAAGGGAAGGGGATGAGGTACAGAAGCCAAAATTCTGACCCCTATAAATCTGTTTCAGCCACTCTTCTGTCTTCTGAAATTTCAGTAGGCATTGTCTACGTAGGTTTCAGACCCATCAAATCCTAATTGCCATTGCATGTCAGTTATTTTATTTATTTATTAGATTTATATACTGCCCTTCCAAAATGGCTCAGGGCGGTTCACAACATGATAAAAACAAAACAATTAAAATCAAACTATTAAAACACAATAAAACCAATAAAACAGCTAAAAGCCCTGAAAATCAGGGCAACAGTTTAAAACAGTTTAAAACAATTAATCATTTAAAACTCTGGAAGGCCAGGCCAAATAAGTACGTTTTAAAGGCTCTCTTGAAGGACAGCAATGATATCAGATTACGAATTTCTGCCGGGAGTACATTCCATAGCCCAGGAGCAGCTACAGAGAAGGCCCGCCTCTGTGTCGCCACCAGATGAACTGGTGGCAACTGGAGACGGACCTCCTCAGATGACCTTAACGTGCGGTGGGGATCATGTAAAAGAAGGCGCTCTCTTAGATAACTTTTAGTTATTGAATGTCTATTGTCAGGTATTCAATGTCATTGGTTGTTAAATAAAGGAATACAGCAAGCCCTGACAAATCTTTTTAGGATCTAGGAGCGAGTCCAAAAATTTCCAAGCCAGATACTTCATAAAATCACCAAACTTATTGACAGACATTGTAGAGGAGGAGGGTAAATTGGCTTCTCTTTATCCCCTTTACGAGTAATATACTTAGAACAAAAACAGGACTGCCTGGGACAAATAAAGCTTTTACCTAATAACTCTACCTCTGAATATTCTAATCTAGGTGTCATGGCTTCCTGGTGCCTAGGATTTGTCAAACCCTGGTATACAGTGTACAATATTAGGCCAATATTAAAAGATTCAGAAATACCTAGAAAATATTCACTGTCAGCTTTTACAAAGGGGAAGTCTGAGGAACAATTTGCAGGGCAGATTCATTTCCACTGCATTATACAGAACTGCTCCAGGAGGTTTGGTTCGAATCTGAACTGGTTGGAACCGGCCAGCTGTTCGGTTTGTGCACTAGAACCAGGTTGAACTGGTTTGGCCCAATTCTGCATGCCAGCAAAAGGGGATCTGGTAAAGATTCCCCTTTACAAACAGAGGGGGAACCCTACAGGGTTGAAAGAGAGTGGGTGGGAGGTCACCTTATGCTCCGCCGCGGTGGCATGGCTTTTCAGCGGCAGGCCGGCAGCAGTTCCCTTAGGCTCCGCTGGCATTCCCACCCCATCAGCACAGGCCTGGTCCTAATGACTTCCACACTTGCACAGAGGCCCAAACCAGGCCCCCTTTGATGGGGGGGGGGAAGTGCAGGTGGGGACTAGAGGAGCTGCCGCTGAGGAGCTGTGGTGCTGCTGTGGCGCATAAGGTGACCTCCCGCCCACCCTTTTCCAACCCCATAGGGTTCCCTTTTTGCTTGTAAAGGGGAATTCTTACTGGGTTCCCCATTGCAAGTATGCAGAACCAGGCCAAACCAGGCTTGGCGTGAACTCGGACCAGCCCTCCTTTGCAGGGAGGGCCAGTCCAGTTCAAGCTCGAACCAGTTGAACTGGGCCAGTTGGATTTGAACCAGTTCTGCACATCCCTACTGCATTAGGCCACAATTCTGCATCCAGTCCCACTGAAATCCACAGAAATACACATTAATAGTTTGTCTGTCTATTTATCTATCAAGTTTGTACACCGCCCCAAACTTTCGTCTCTGGGCAGTTAACAATAGCATAAAACCAGTTAAAAACATATTTTAAAAAAACCTTAAAAACAATTTAACAATTTAAAAATAAACCAGAGATTAAAACCCCCAAAATTTAGGAAGCTGAGAAAGCTTGGGCGAAAAGATGGGTTTTCAGGTGTTTTTTGAAAATTGCCAGAGATGGGGAGGATCGTATCTCAGCAGGGAGTGCATTCCAAAATCTCAGGGCAGCTACAGAGAAGGCCCGTCTCTGTGTAGCCACCAAACGAGTTGGCGGTAACTGGAGACGGACCTCCTCAGATGACCTCAATGGGCCGTGGGCTCGTAGTGAAGAAGGCCCTCTCTTAGATACCCAGGGCCTATGCCATTTAGGGCTTTATAAGTTATAACTAGCACTTCGTATTTTGTCTGGAAACGTATTGGCAGCCAGTGTAGCTCCGTCAGTAAAGGAGTAACATGGTCTCTTTGAGATGTTGCAGCACAACCACCGCTCTCTGCTCCAATACTATGGACCTTTACTTGAAAGTAGGTCTTACCAGTTTCCATGAAACTGCTTCCCAAGAAACTATACCAAAGAGCCAAGTCTGAGTTGCTGAAACACCTCCACACACTTAGTGTTTCTTTTCAATTGCTGTTTTTATTCCATTTGATCTGATCCTTGTGTTTCTGGTTTGTCCAGTTTTTCTGCTTGGGTACAGATGAATGTTTGAGCAACTGCATGCCCCGACATACCCCCATGAATCATACGCATTCATCTTCTTAACAAACGCAGACAGACAGAGGCATGTAATGCTCATTAACTGACAAATACAAAATTGTACAGTTTTTACTGCTCAATCCACTGAAAGCTTTATTTATTTATCTTGCAAGAGTGGCGATGTGGGAAGATAAAGGGATACATGCCAGTTTGCTTCTGAACTAAGTGGAACTTTTGAATTATAAAACCCTAAAATGGCCAAGGATTTTTATGTCTTTGTTTGGGGGGGGGGGGAAGATCCTACTTTTTTAAAATAAAAATTTCCCAAGCAGCTTACAAATGAAAATGAAAACCACCACATCAGATAAAACTGTTACGCATGCAAACAAGAGTCAGCTCAGTGGAGAAACGCTAAAGCAGCAGCTCTAAAAGTCAGTCGCAGGGCTGTGTAAACAACCTCTCAGGCTTGTGACTAAAGCTAATCAGACTAGGCATTGGGACCATTCACAGACGGCAAATTTCACTTTCCTTCACCACCATGGGAAGGACTGGTGTGCATTCATATATCACCAGATGAATGTCAAAGTCCCTGAGAGCTATCGGGGAGCACTCCATACACGATTTGGGTTTTGAATTGTGCATTGGAGCTTTGCATGATTTACATCCAGAGAAAAAAAATCCCACTTTTTGTGTCAGGCAAATTCAAAATATCAGATATGTCCTGTAACTCAGAGTACTTCAGATTTCTTAATCCCATAGTAACCCCTACTGTCTGGGAAAGGCCCAGACAAGAGTCTGCTAGAGAACTCTTCTCAGTCATGGCATTACCACTGAGCATCCTTCAGTAGCCAGCTACCTGATCTTTCATCATGGGGGCACATAGAGAAGGATTTCAAATGAAGATCTTATCACATGGGCAAGTTCACATGGAACACCTTCTCCCATATGTAACCCATTCTCCACCGGTATCTGTTCCAAATGGCAATTGAACACAGCTTCACTACACTTAAGCTGCCAGGGGTGGAGTGGGGTAGTTCATACAAGAGAATTTTACAGCAAAGTCAGGACGGTGACTGAAGGTGCCGTTCATACAGCTAATGGCATTATTCAGCTTTGCTCCCGACGATTCAGAGTTTCCTGCACATTATATCCGTCCTTTAAAAGTAGCACTTTGGTGCAGTGCTTAGATTGTATTCTAAGGTTTCCTTCCTCTGAAGCAAGAAGTTTTTCCTCCAGAAAAAGGAAATCTGAAGGTACAACCTATAGGTGACATCACTATCTGACATAAAGCTTATTACTGCCAGAAATAAGGCTTTTTTAGCGATGGCATCTATACTGCATAACTCCTAAAGGAAGATTCATTGGGTTCATTCCACTAAGACAGACATTTATTTCACCAGGCACTCTGGGACCTGCAATTTGTGAATGGAAACTAAATGCTGTTAGAGCTGCTGCCATTTTGAATAGTTTTTGGTCTTCTCAGCGATTTGTGGATTCTGAGTTGTTGTTGTTTTCCTTTTTAAACATATTGTCTGATGCTTTATACTCTTTTTATTATAAGCTGCTTTGAGGATATGTTGCAAGAAAGCAGCCTATATATCTTTCAGTATAATAAAATATGTGATAAATGACAAAACAGTTTCATGGCTTCACAATATAATGGGATGGAGCCTGGGAACTCAAGGCAGGGTGTGGCTGGTCAGAGGAAGACACCTGGGAGATTAGGACAGAGCTTGGGAACACCTGGTGGAGATGGCTCCTTACCAAAAACCTGCCTCATCACCAGGTGCCTCTGTGTTCTGCCCTTATCTCCCCCATGATATCCCCTGGCTGGCCAGAAGGAAGTGACCATGGTATTCCCCGCCCCCAGAGCAACTATTTGTGGCAAATAACTGTTTCTGGAACATAACAGTATAACAGCTTTGTTGGGGGCAGGGTAGGGTTGCCATATTCTGGCTTTCCAAATCCGGGTGCCTAATTTGCATATTATGTAAATTGGCTGAAAAATAATTTCTAAGCAAAATAGTGACTGCACATTTTGCTCCATAACTCTGCTTCTACAAGGGCTAGAGCTAAGTTTGTTTTTTGTTTTGTTTTTTAATGAAAGCTGAAATCTGGTAGAATCTGGGTGGGCTAAGCAATCTGGGTGAACCCCGGAATTTCGGGAGACATGGCAACTCAGGGGAGGGGGGGGTTGCAGTGTTAAACCATCCTTCCTCACCAGTCTCAGCCTGGACTAGGCCCCTGCAGTTGTTTTGTGATGTAAAAGGAAACTTGTTTTCATCTGTTTTAAGTTCATTCTTTAAAGGTAAGGTGTAGTTTAGCCCCAAGGTAGGAAAAAAGGGCGTTGAGGTGCTTAATACTTTCAGGTGCCATGCAAAAGAAAAACAAGGCGTGGCCTCCCTGCTCTCTGGAATGAGGCAACCAAAGATTTTCTTCATTATTTTCCCTGTTTCAGGGGCATTATCACATGCATTTGTCTTCTGCTGTCCTCTTATCCCAGTGGGATATGGAGTCATCATTATCAGGGGCTTATTCATTCATTATTCACCCCTCGGGGTTGTGAAACTCTCTCAGCCCATCTGGTCTGATTGCAGCACAGAGCGGTGTCAGGGAAAGAAACTGCTACTAAATAATTCAAAGATTGCTCTGATGCCCCTGTGCCCAATCAATATGCAGAGAAGGGGCTGGGAGACAGGAATATGTCACTGTCAAACTAGAGCTTTCGTGTCTTGTCACACACACTCCTCTGAGAACCTTATCAGGATTCCTTGTCTCCACCCAGGGCCCAAGAAGCTTGGCTCCTCCACTTCTCTCTGGGAACACAGAAATCACAGCTCAGCCAGCCCAGCCAGTTGGCCTTTCCAGCCAGGAGCAGACCCTGGGAGGCTTCCTTCGTTGTACATAGAAGACGATTTTTCCAGGGGTCACTTTTCTTAGCACAGTGCCATAGTGATGGGGGAAAGCCAAACCTGGTGAAACTCCTCTCTCCTGGAGGAGAGCTGGTCTTGTGGTAGGCAGCAAGCATGAATTGTCTCCTTTGCTAAGCAGGGCCTGCCCTGGTTTGTATTTGAATGGGAGACTACATGTGAACACAGTAAGATATTCCTTTTAGGGGAAGGGGCCACTCTGGGAAGAGCATTTGCATGCTTACATGCAGAAAGTTCCAGGTTCTCTCCCTGGCATCTCCAGATAGGTTTGAGAGAGACTCCTGCCTGTAACCTTGGAGAAGCAGCTGCCAGTCTGTGTAGACAATACTGAGTTAGATGGACCAATGGCTCAGTATAAGGCAGCTTCCCCTCTCTTCTGCACAACTTCATGCAGTGTGATCTTGAACATATGAAACTCTCTTATGAAGTCAGACTATTGGTACATCTAGCCCAATATTGTCTACTCCAATAGTAGGGGCTCACTAGAATAACTGGATACATTTTGCATTACCTACTTACTGCCTGATCCTGTTGGGTTTGTTTAATCTGGAGATGTGGAGGATTGAACATGGGGACCTTCTGCATAAGAGGCAGTTCTTCTACCACTGAGCTTGACATGAAAGGATGGACAAGAATCCCTTAATAATTAAGCCTTGTCACTTTCAAGAAAATCAGTTGTATTGGTAAACTGACCACGAACATAACTTAAAATGTTTAATTATACTTAACATTAACAGAAATACATCATCTCCAGTTTTTATAATGCCTAAAATGGGCTTATTTCAGCTCTCAGTTATTTTTAATCCCACAACAGACCTTGTTGGACTTATAGTGGACCAGCTGCAGCTCAAACACAATCAGCAGCAACATCTACTACCTGTCTTTTGTGAGAGTGATGTGAAGGCAGCAGTACACTGGCATTTTGTGTCTATATATATCCATTGACAAATATGTGAATTAGGCACATATTTCTAATATCCAACACACTTTAAAAAAAATTATTGGATGCTGTTCTAGTTTTGTAAACCAACCTGAGTCTGTGGATTGGATGGTATATTAAATCCTTTAATTAATGTCAATATGTATCCACTGCATCTACTCATTTATTCATTCATTCACCACACCATCCAGAGGCTCTGGACTGAGTACTACTAGTTTAGAAATCATAAATTTTAACACAATTTAAAATCAATTAAAATAATGAAACAATTTAAGAACTTTGGAAGGCCAGGCCAAACAATTATTTAGGGCTCTCTTAAAGGCCAACACAGAGCCTAAACTGTGGATATCTGCCAGGAGTGCATTCCATAGTCCGGGAGCCGCTACAGAGAAGGCCCGGTTCTGAGTCGCCACCAGACATACCGGTGGTAACTGGAGATGGACCTCTCCAGATGACCTCCATGAGCAATGGGGATCATACCAAAGAAGGCACTCTCTAAGGTAGCCCGGACCCAAGCCATTCAGGGCTTTAAAGGTAATAACCAGCACTTTGTATTTTACCAGGAAATATATTGGCAGACAATGCAACTGTTTTAAAACAGGCATAATATGTTCTCTCTTGGTTGCCCCAGAGACCAATCTAGCAGCTGCAGATATAGTGGGGAAATGATTTGAACCTGAACTCTAATGTATGTGTATGCACAATATATATATATACACACATTTAAAGGCAGCCTAATCATCTCCCCAAAAGAACAAAAAAGGGACAAAACAGGAACAATGATTTACTAGAGAGAGAGAGAGAAAGATACTAGAAAATATGGTGAACTGCTGGTACCTAGAGCATATAATGTTGTCCCAGTCAATGTACTACTCACCTCCTAAAGAACCCTGGTGTCCTGGTGGACCCTCAAAAACAGGATAAACCTGACTTGTGTGCTTTGGAAAAGAGAAGAAGAGAAACATCTACCAGGTATTATTCTGAAATATTTGACCCTCGGATGTGAAATTTTGCAGTATCCCTCTCTTCTCTAACACACATAGACACTGATCCAATAGCACAATTGTGCAAATGGGTTTGTGGACAGAAGCTGTTGCGAAGGGTGAGAGAAGTCTGACCTCAAGACATTGCAAGCTGGCTGCATAACCGTGATTTTGTTCCTCCACCTCTGGGAAGGAGTGTGGAGTTCAGCTGGTAACAATGGCAAGGGCCATGAGCTGTGGTACATTTGTAAGAAGAAAAATAGCAGAGCTGACACTGGCCTAGAAGACACCTCTGGAAGCCTTTCTCAGAATCCAGAATTACAGTTCCTCGAGGCTGATTAGGGTTGCCAGATCCTCACCCACTAGTCCCAGCTGTTATATTTCCCATCCTTTCCCTTTAGAGGTTCCTTTGCTGACTCCCTGCTTGCTTTGAGCCAAACTAGAGCCCTGCAGACCACAGTAAGTGGAGAGGAGCACTGGCTAAAAGGAATCAGTGGAAGAGAAATGGGGCAGAAGATACAGCAGCTCTTAGAACATAAACATAACATAAACATAACATAACATAACATAACATAACATAAGAACAGCCCTGCTGGATCAGGCCCAAAGCCCATCTAGTCCAGCATCCTGTTTCGCACAGTGGCCCACAAGATGCCGCTGGACGCCTACAGACAGGAGTTGAGGGCATGCCCTCTCTCCTGCTGTTACTCCCCTGAAACTGGTACTCAGAGGCATCCTGCCTCTGAGGCTGGAGGTGGCCTATAGCCCTCTGACTAGTAGCTGTTGATAGACCTCTCCTCCATGAAGTTATCCAAACCCCTCTTAAAGCCATCCAGGTTGCTGGCTGTCACCACATCTTGTGGCAGAGAATTCCACAAGTGGATTATGTGACACTTGGTGTCTTCGATCTTTCAAAGATGTAGGTTACAGAACTGTCTCCTGGTGAGGACCTGGCAACCCTGGGAGATGTTCAGAGATGCTCCTGTGCCCCTGGCTATTACAATCCAAGGCTGAGGAGGCATGGCATTGATAATACATCCTGGGACTCTTATTGCTTAAGCACAAAATATAGTTGTCGGGTATTGCCCGATGAGTTGCGGGCTGGTGTGAGAGATTAGGATGGCATTATGGAGCCATCGAGGAGAGGAGAGCTGGTCTTGTGGTAGCAAGCATGACTTGTCCCCTTAACTAAGCGGGGTCCACCCTGGTTGCATCTGAATGGGAGACTTGATGTGTGAGCACTGCAAGATATTCCCCTCAGGGGATGAAGCTGCTCTGGGAAGAGCAGAAGGTTCTAAGTTCCCTCCCTGGCTTCTCCAAGATAGGACAAGATTTTTTAAAAAAATTTATAGGACAAGATTTTTTTATTGAACCAACAAACTACCAAAGCATACAGTACGTTGCCAAAGCACAATTATATACAAAGTGGTTGTTTGTACATGATATATCTGCAAAGATTTACACACAAGGATTTGGAAACACACAAGTTATGAAGTATATGCAGGTAGTACTGTAACTCGGGGGGCGGATTACAAGGCACATCAGGTAATCGGGGGCGGGGGGGTTACGTCTGATGTCCATTTCCACAATTTGTCCCATTGCTGTTTAGAAGAGATACTCTTGTCTTTTTGCACATAACCATACAAACTTTTCCAGAAGAGATTTACTGTCTCATCTGCGTGAACCTCTTGGTCGCGTCTTCCCTCCCTATTCCTATGCAGGAGCATTGCATAAATGACATACAGGTTTACTAACCTGATTACGAGAAGGGGAACGTTCCAATTCCCTAGTATGGGGGCACCCGTTCCGTCCCGTTTCCTTGAAGGTTTCTTTCTGGGACCTCGAAAGGAGGTTCTATCACTCAAACCCAAGGGTTAGTTCTTCCCAAGTCTGTTTTTCCAAATCAGGCCACTCTAACAGCTTGCTTACTCCAAGTTAGGGCTGAGAGAAATTCCTGCCTGCAACCTTGGAGAAGCCACTGCCAGTCTGTGAAGACAATACTGAGCTAGATAAGCCAATGGTCTGACTCAGTATATGGCAGCTTCCTATGAGCCTACCCTCCAGGTGTGGTTGGTGTTGGTCCCTCCCGGCCATGCAGGCCTGGAGGTGGCTGCTTGCCCCAGCCAGGGAGCATCTGCCTGGCCCGCACAGGATAGCAGCACACTATCACTTGAAGATGGCAAGATGTCACAGAATCAAGGGCAACTCACACAAGATCTCGGGCCGAGATCTCACAGGATTTGCCTCACCCATCAAGGGCTATATAAACCAGGGCTGGCCAGTGCTGAAGGGCCAATTCAGGAGGAAAGCTGCCAGGAGAAGGAACTCTTTGACTCCCTTGGAGAGCTGGAGGCAGCCGTTCCCTGGGGCAATCTGTGAAGGGCACAGATTGCTGAACGGTGGAATATCGCTCTCCCAGTGGCCATAATTCTGTCTGGAGCCCTCTATACAGGAGGAGGCGGAACTTGACAATAGTCTTTGCTCAAACAAATACAGAACACTTTCCTCCAAGGAAACTAATGGCACAGGATGTTGTCTAAACTACAGACCTGAAGTGATTTAACAGTCATTCTCTATCCTCAGAGAATAAGAGATCTGTGAGATGGGAGAAGCATTTAGAGAGAACTTCATTTCCCAAGCTGGTAGCCATGATAGTTAAGCTAATATAAAACCCATATTATACTTCCTGTGGGCATATCTACCCTACACAGTTCTCCCTAAACAGCTAACCACTTGGGGAGGGAGGACAAAACCACCTCAAAGAAATGGCAGATTTCAGCAAATCTCATGTGCACCTGCACCTTTTGATGTTCCAGGGAGATGCTGGAAGTAAGAAGTTTTCTTGACACCTCATTGTCTTCGCATAATTTTCCTTGAAGGAAGGGGGAAACCGAAACCAGATCAGTTAATGGAGACTGAGTGGTCAACAATATCTCAGAACATAAAAAAAGAATCTAAATATTATATATGAATATTTTAATAGCAATAAAACTGCATGGTTTGAAAAACTGTCCAACTATGCAAGATATAAATCGGAATCAATAAAAATATATCTACATGTCTAAATAAAACTATTATGATCCATGAGATAGTATCTGTGTCCAACTACAAAGTCCAATCGTTCATTTCAAAATTGTGATGAAATGTGAGAAGTATAGATAAATGTTCCCAGTATCGTATTTTAATTAGAAGATGAAGTATCATGTCGTAATTTTTCCAGCATCCGATCAGTCTTGTGTTGTTGCCAGACACGTTTCGATTATTCCAAGACTTCTTCAGTGGCAATTGTCTACTATTAGTCTCCACTCCACCCAACATAAGGATTGAACTGCTGTTGGCTTCTCCCTTCAGGAATGCCTTTGCCACACAAGATCCCTCTCCCCACCCATTGGTACAATAAACAAATAGCAAGTCTCTAAGCTAAGCCCTTGCCACCTAATGGCTCAGTGGGAAAATGACTTGATTAGCAAGCCAGAGATTGCCAGTTTGAATCCCGGCTGGTATGGGAAACATCTATATCGGGCAGCAGCGATACAGGAAAATGCTGAAAAGCATCATCTCATACTGCGCAGGAGATGGTAAGATGGGAGATGGTTTTCCTTTCTACCAAAGAAAACCACAGGGCTCTGTGGTCGCCAGGAGTCGACACCGAGTCGACAGCACACATTACCTTTAAGCTAAGCCCTGCATCCCCTTCAGGTAGGCACTCTGTGAGCACCCAGCTTGCCCAGCCCTAAGCCCAGCACTGTTAGCATCACATGACTTCCTCTAGAATCTGTGATGGTTCATTTGCCTTTGACCTCACAAATACACAAAATATCAACACAAGCATGCATTTGGAGTTCAAGGCTGCTGGCTCTTGCTCCTAGGGAAAGAGAGGACTGTTTTCCTGTTAGGAAACCAAAGGCTCTGTCCTCAAGTTCCCAATACATCCTGATCCCAGGCCCTATTCTGCTTGTAAAATAACAAGTTTTCGGTTAATCCATTTCTTGATCCAGGCCAGCTTTTGAATGGTGCTTTAGTTACTTAATAGCAGGGAAATGCCTGACTAACAAGCAGAAGGTTGCCAGTTCGAATCCCTGCTGGTACTATATCAGGCAGCAGCGATATAGGAAGATGCTGAAAGGCATCATCTCATACTGAGTGGGAGGAGGCAATGGTAAAACCCTCCTGTATTCTACCAAAGAAAACCACAGGGCTCTGTGGGCGCCAGGAGTCAAAATGGACTTGACGGCACACTTTACCTTTGTTACTTATATTTCAGTCCTGGAATACTAGAGGCGGGGCTAACAAACAGCTAGGAGCAAGAGCACTGAAAGCAGACTGCACTTGCCTCTCTGTAAATAATAACTATTTCAAAGAACCACTAGTATTCCCGATTCTGTTCCACTGCCTTGTCCTTGCATACTACAACTCTTTCCTCTGGATTCTACAGTATTTTCGACCTGAAAACCTCTGATGTGACCACTTGGCATTTCTGTTCTCACAGGAACCTTGGCTTCCAGTCCCCTCCTGCAACTCAGTCCTGTTCCAGGGGATGCCCATCCCAACTCCCTCTCCCACCCCCCTAGACCCTGTTCCTCCCTTCCTAAGCAAGTCAACAGTCCCAGCTTCCAGTTTCCATGGCCACCTATCAGGAATGGGCTGCAGGGCTTTGGGGCGGGGGAGAAAGAGATGGATGAGACATGACCTAATGAGTCTTTTCCAGAGATGACCTTCGCATCTTCAAATGCAAACAAGAAAGTGAGAGAGCTAATAATACACAGCGAGGCCTGCCTGGAGTAAACAGTCCCTGCCCTGGCTGTGGAAGCAAGGAGCTCGGGTGACACCCGCCTGGAGCCAGCATAAAGAGCCAAGAATGTGCCGAGGACGGATATACTGTTACTGGGTTGCTGTCATATGTGCATTGCCAATGTCTCTTCCTCCTGACCCTCAGCCTTTGAGCAGTGGCCGAACTGCTAAGGGAGACGTGTTGGGACAGACGTCTGCTGCCACCAAATGACACTGGCTGACAGACTGAGGAACATTTCTCAAAGTAGTCCCACTGAAATTAAGAGGATGTCGATAATTTCTTAACGAGTCCTGTTACTTTCAATTGGACTACTCTGAGTAATTTTCTGCATCATGTAAGCCCCTGTTCCTTTGGGTAGGGGAAGGTTCTAAAAGTGGATTAGACACATATATGGCAGATAGATCAAACAGTGTCTAGTAGTCATGATGGCTCTATAGAGCCTCCAGGCACAGAGGCAGGGTGCTGCTGAATACCAGTTGCCAGGCAGCAAAGGCGAGAGGGGGCTATTGGCTGTGGGCCCTGGTTGTGGGCTTCTCAGGGGCATCTGCTTGGTTGCTGAGAGAAAGAGAATGCTGGACTCGATAGACATGGGCTCTGATCCAGCAGAGCTCTTCTCATCTTCCTCTGTTTCTCTTAGGGTTGATGGGGTTGAGGAGAGTGATTTTTTGCCTAGGCCAGGGTTTGGGCCCCCAGATGTTGTTGGACTACAACTCCCATCATCCTCAGTCACAAAGGCCATGTCTGGGGATGATGGGAGTTGTAGTCCAACAACATTTGAGGGCCCAAGGTTAAGAAACCCTGGCCTAAATGATTTTTTGACATCTGGGTCAGTTGCCATGCATTTGGTTAGTCTGCCAGGGTTTTTTTGTGTGTTTTTTTAAAGTCACCATCACTTAGTGGCCATCCTGAAACTGGGCATGTGCACCAGGGCAGAGATGGGAGGACTTAAGGTTACTTTGTCTTTTTTGCCACAGTGTTCTACACTGCTTGGAGAGGCAGATCTAGTCACAAAAAATGTCATTAGAACAAGGGTTTGTTTTTTGTAACATCAGCCCCAGGTTTTTGTAACATCAGCCCGTCCCCCACCCCGCATTATGAGAGAATTCTAATGCAGGACCGGAGGGGAGCCACTGTGTTTTGAAAAATCATTTCAAAGTTGCAGGCTCACAATGTTCCAACAACAGTAACCTCACGGACACACATGCTTGTAATAAAAATAGCTGTTATACCAGCGTCAACTCTTAAAAGTACTACATATTGTTACCGCACGCTTTTCAACCATTCAGTCTTCTTCAGAGCCTTACATGTAATATGTGTTGTCATCAAAAGCATGATTTTTCTTCCTCTACACCATCAGGGGAACCAAACATGACTTGATCATAAGTCCAGAGTTCCCCATAGCGGCTGCTGCCTCTTGTTTTAGGTTTTCTTTTGTCCCACCACTGCTGCCCCCACCCGCAACACACCCACCCAGGGCTTCATGCTTTGCTCCCTTGCCTACAAATTAAAATGTGATAGGATCACCTTGACTGGAGCCAGAACTGATATGGAGAAAGATTAAAGCATTGATTTCCTGTCACTGCACCTCAAGCTGTCCTGCAATTAGTTCCTGATTCTGCTTTTGATCAGGAGCTGTAGTTGGAGTTTTCCTCCTCTTCCAAGTTTCTTATCTGCCCCACAGAAAATACCATCCAGATAAGGATACTCCTCATAATTCATTTGCTGCAATGCCTTCCAAAAGGGAGGGATATAATCTGACTTCTGAGCATGTGCAGATTATATTTGGGTTATTAAAATTCATTAATAACCTAATATCAGTGCTGTAGTAGTAGTATATGTGTTTAGTCCATTTAGTATATAGTATTCCAATTGTTAGCCAACATGAAAGGGTGTTGTGTGGGGTTTTTTGGTACAAAAAGGCATGCTTAGTAAAAGTATGCTAATAAATAAATATCCCCTCACCACCAATTCAACTAGAGCCATGGTGGCTTCCACTACTAATATATAAAAATTCTGCAAATAAATCTGCACCAAAAGCTGAATTCCACAACCTGTATATATTATGCAAAATAAGCAAATGTAAATGTTCCTGAACAATTTATTCTGTTGTCCATCGTCACAGGAAGAAGCAAGAAACTACACAGCACACTGCAGTCCAAACCTTTAAGTATTAGTAATCTTAGCATGCACAAACACAAAGGAGGTTACCCCAGAGAAACCAAGAAACACAAGAAGTAAACCACTTGGAACAAGATAATGCATGAGTCATGTATTAAATAGTGCAAATTTCAAACCACAATAAGATGACAAAGGATTAAATACAATTTCAAATAATTGCATGAGAACTCAAAAACTTAATAATGTTATGATTTGTTTTTAAATGATTGTCTTAATTGTGTTGTTCACCACCCTGGGGCCCTAAGATTTGTATGAGATGGCATACAAATGTAAATAGTAAAATAAGTTTAAGGAAATCTAGAGATTGGTGGAAGAAAATCCAAGACTTGAAAGGACTCAACATTTCCAGATCAAGCCAATCCTGACATAACACTGAGCTCTCCCATGGAAAAAGAAGGCTATTGGACAACATTCACATCTTATCCATCTCAGAAGAAGCAAACATTTGTTTCTCTTGATCTTAAAATGCTGCTTAAAATGCTGCAAAGATGTGAAGCATGCACAAACACAATCTTATTCAGCAACTCTGGGATTCAACAGGCATTGCCCTGCATTCATAAGAACATTAGAACATAAGAACAGCCCTGCTGCATCAGGCCCAAGAAGGCCCATCTAGTCCAGCATCCTGTTTTGCACAGTGGCCCACCAGATGCCACTGGAAGACACAGGCAGGAGTTGAGGGCATGCCCTCTCTCCTGCTGTTACTCCCCTGCAACTGGTTCTCAGAGGCACCCTGCCCTTGGGGCAGGAGGTGGCCTACAGCCCTCCGACTGGTAGCCATTGATAGACCTCTCCTCCGTGAAGTTATCCAAACCCCTCTTAAAGCCATCCAGGCTGTTGGCTGTCACTACATCCTGTGGCAGAGAGTTCCACAAGTGGATCACGTGTTGTGTGAAAAAGTACTTCCATTTGTTGGTCCTAGACCTCCTGACAATCAATTTCATTGAGTGACCCCTGGTTCTAGTGTTGTGTGAGAGGGAAAAGAATTTCTCTCTCCACTTTCTCCACATCATGCATGATTTTACAGACCTCTATCATGTCTCCCTGCAGAATTCTTTTTTCTAAAAAGCCCCAGGTGTTGTTGTCTTGCCTCATAAGAAAGGTGCTCTAGGCCCCTGATCATCTTGGTTGCCCTCTTCTGCACCTTTTCCAGTTCTACAATGTCCTTTTTAAGATGTGGTGACCAGAATTGTACGCAGTACTCCAAGTGTGGTCACACCATAGTTTTGTATAAGGGCATTATAATATTAGGCGTTTTATTTTCAGTCCCCTTCCTAATGAGCCCTAGCATGGAATTGGCCTTTTTCACAGCTGCCGCACATTGAGTCAACACTTTCAACAAGCTGTCCACCACGACCCCAAAATCCCTCTCCTGGTCAGTCACCCACTTACCCAGTTTGGAGAGATCCTTTTGGAGCTCTTCACAATCATTTATGTATTTCACTATCCGGAAGAGTTTGGTATCATCTGCAAATCTGGCCACCTCACTGCTTACCCCTGCTTCTAGAGCATTTATGAATAAATTAAAAAGCACCGGTCCCAGTACAGATCCCTGGGGGACCCCACTTCTTACTTCCCTCCATTGTGAAAACTCTCCATTTATACCTACCCTCTGTTTCCTGTCTTTCAACCAGTTAGCAATCCACACATGGACTTGTCCCCTTATCCCATGAGTGTTAAGTTTCCTCAAGAGTCTTTGATGAGGAACTTTGTCAAAAGCTTTTTGGAAGTCCAGGTAGACTATGTCAACTGGATCACCTTTATCCACACACTTGTTGACACTCTCAAAGAAGTCCAAAAGGTTGGTGAGGCAAGATTTATCTTTGCGGAAGCCATGCTGGTTCACTCCCAGCAGGGCCTGTTCTTCTAGGTGCTTTACAATTTTATCCTTGAGGATGCTTTCCATCTATTTGCTTGGAACAGACGTTAGGCTAACTGGCCTGTAATTTCCCGGATCGCCCCTGGATCCCTTTTTGAAAATCGGTGTTACATTTGCTACTCTCCAGTCCTCTGGTACAGAGCCCGATTTCAGGGATAAGTTATATATTTTAACAAGGAGGTCGGCAATTTCACATTTGAGTTCTTTAAGGAGTCTTGGATGGATGCCATCCAGCCCTGGTGATTTATTAGCTTTCAGTTTTTCCAGACAGTTTAGAACATCATCTCCTGTCACTTCTACCTGACTCAGCTCTCTAGCCTCCATCCCTAAAAAGCCTGGTTCAGGAACAGGTATATACTCAGTATCCTCTGCCATGAAGAAAGACACAAAGAACTCATTCAGCTTCTCTGCAACCTCCATATCCTCCTTAATAATCCCTTTCACTCCCTCATTGTCTAATGATCCAACCACCTACCTGGCAGGTTTTCTGCTTCTGATGTATTTAAAGAAGTTTTTGTTATTCCCCTTGATACTTTTGGCTAAATGTTCCTCAAACTCTTTTTGTCTCCCTTATTGTCACCTTGCATTTCTTTTGCCAGAGTTTGTGTTCTTTTCTGTTCTCTTCATTGGGACAGGCCTTCCAGTTTCAGAAGGAAGTCTTTTTCCCTTTTATGGCTTCTAGTATTGTGGTTTTGAGTAAACTCCATGCACTCTGGAGCCAAGTGACTCTCCTGATTTTCCCTTTCAGCTTTCTTTTCACCATACTCCTCATTTTGGAGAAGTTTCCTCTTCTGAAATTCAAAATGTCTGTGTTAGACGTCCTTGGTGATTCTCTCCCCGCATGTATGCTGAATTTGATGGCACTGTGGTCGCTGTTTCCTAAAGGGTCGATGACACTGACATCACACACCAGGTCCTGGGTGCCACTCAGAATTAGGTCCAAGGTTGCCTTTTCTCTGGTTGGTTCCAAGACCACCTGTTCTATGGCACAGTCATTTAGCGTATCTAGAAATTTGACCTCTTTGTCATGACCTGACTGTGAATTTACCCAGTCTATGTGTGGGTAATTGAAGTCATGCATAATTACAGCCCTGCCTCTCCTTGACGCCTCCCTGATTTCCTCCTGTAACTCCCAGTATCTGTCGTCGTTTGGATCCAGAGGGCGATAGCACGTCCCCAGTAGCACATTCCCTTTCAGGCCTTAATCACCCACAGGGTTTCTGTGGAGGACTCCAGTTCACCTAGGTTTTCTAGCTTGTTAGATTCTATCCCTTCTTTAACATACATTGCTACCCTTTCTCCAAGGCACCCCTCCCTGTCCTTTCTATAGAGTTTATACCCAGGGATAACAGTGCCCCACTGGTTCTCACTGTTCCACCATGTTTCTGTTATGCCCACTATATCTATTTCTGCGTTAGCAACCAGGCACTCCAGCTCACCCATCTTGGCTCGGAGGCTTCTGGCATTGGCATATATGTACCTATACACTGAATCTCTCCCCTGATGTATGCTATTCTTTTGACTCTTTGACCTGCTGGCACAGGCTCCCGTCTGCTCTTTATGCGGTTCTGCTCTGTCCCCTTCTGTTTTATCTGAATTCTTTGCACCCTCACACTTTAAAGGATGGCTTTTGCCAAACGGGATACTGCCCAGCTCCCATCGGCTGTTCCCCAGGCATCATTTTAAAAGCCGCTCTGCAACCTTTTTGATTTTAAGCACCAGCAGTCTGGTTCCATCTTGGTTCAAGTGCAGCCCATTCCTTTTGTACGGGCGGCCTTGCTTTCCCCAAAATGTATCCCAGTACGTAACAAATCTAAACCCCTCCTCCCGGCACCAACGTCTCATCCACGCATTGCAATCCCTCAGCTCTGCCTGTCTCACTGTACCTGCGTGTGGAACAGTTAGCATTTCTGAGAACGCTACCTTGGGGGTCCTGGACTTCAATACACTACATATCAGCCTAAATTTGGCTTCCAGGACCTCCCGACTACATTTCCCCACATCGTTGGTGCCAACGTGCACCACGACAGCTGTCTCCTCCCCAGCACTGCCTAAGAGCCTGTCTAGATGCTGCGTGATGTCCGCAACCTTCGCACCAGGCAGGCAAGTCACCGTGCAGTCAACACGCGGGTCACAAACCCATCTCTCTATACCTCTAATGATCGAATCACCCACTACAAGGACGCCCGCACCCCCCAGAGGAGTATCCCCTGTGCGAGAGGATATGGGCTCATCATCCATGGAAGGGGTCCCTTCTAAAGGAGCATTTCCCATTTCCTCAGACCGATGTCCTCCTTGCCCAAGACCTTCAATCTCCCTGACAGCAGAGGAGCTACCAGCCCTGGAGTGGGATGCCTCTATCACATCCCTGAAGGTCTCGTCCACATGCCTCTCTGTCTCTCTGAGCTTCTCCAGATCCGCCACCTTGGTCTCAAGGGAACGAATTTGTTCCCTGAGGGCCAGGAGCTCCTTGCACCAAGCACACACCCATGACTTCTGCCCATGGGGCAAATAGTCATATATGTGGCGCTCTGTGCAATACACTGGGAAGTGCCCCTTCCCCTGCTGACTTTCTATCTTCATACTGTTTTTGTTGGCTTACAGTATTTAGAGATAGTTTATTAGAAGTAGTTTATTATCTGTTTGTTAGATAGTTTATCTAATAGGGTGTGCCCTCTCTCCTGCTGTTACTCCCCTGCAACTGGTACTCAGAGGCATCCTCTCTTTGAGGCTGAAGGTGGCCCACAGCCCTCCAACTAGTAGCCGTTGATAGACCTCTCCTCCATGAAGTTATCCAAACCCCTCTTAAAGCCATCCAGGTTGATGGTTAAGCATAGCTAAGCATTCCTAAGCATATCTTTGCAATCAACCATAAGGGCTAGAAACACACTTTTAAAACAAAAGCAAAATGGAATTTGGGGTTTTCAGAAAGTAGAATTCTGTGGTTAACCATATCCTGCAGTTTTTCTGTGGCTTCACTGAGCCACGCCCATGGTGTATCCACAGAGCTGGACCACAGTGTATCCAACATCACACCTAGCAGACAGGACTTCTGGGTGAAAGGTGTGGATTCCTCACAAGCTTGCTGTGAGTCCCATCATTCTTCTGAGAAAATTAACAACCACTAGAAGTGAATGAGACCAGAGACTCAGGAAGTTAGCTGGCAAATCATCAAATGTTTCCAAGTTGAAGACATTTAACGATTTGCCAACCAATTTCCTTAGTCTCTGATCCAAGGGCACAGAATTAAATCAGAGGAAAACCTCATTCTCTCCTTCCTGGAAGGCTCCTGCTTAAATAATGGTGAACTCTTTGGTTCAGCTCTGGAAATCATCCCAGTTTTGCAATTTATTTGGGGGAGCATCTGCCACTCTGGCTGGGACAAGTTTTGGTGTATCGATTTATTTGTTTTATTTACAAGCTGCTTTTCCATAACTACTTTCAGAACTCTTTTTGCATGAAGCAGTAAATATATTTTTTAATTGTAATACCATAACAAGAATGCCCAAAGAGTATTATCAGAATAAATAAAAAAAGCTAACCAAAGTAAACAAATGCTACAGGAAATTATAGAAGTCCATTCATCGGCTCACAGAAGAAAAGGGCTTGTTGGAACAACATGGATGCAATGTGGCCGGCTCTAAACATGGACAGTCCATATTTTGGTATCATGGGTAATAGCTACTAGTAGACTTATGCTCTGTAAATTTACCTAGTACTTTTAAAAAGCCAACAGCCATCGACACATCTTGTGGCAGCAAGTGCCATAAAGTAATTGTGCATTGTGCAAACCAGCTAGCTCGCTTTCCCCTGAAATTCTGAGATTTGGCAAACCCCCTCAAGAGTTTGTTGGATCAGACAAGCGTCCCAAGCTCCTCCTCAGGGCCTGCAGCAAAGGTGTCATGGTCACACCCATGGGTTCAGCAGAGCAAATGCGGGAAGAATTGCACCTTACCATGAAAAAGGGGGAACCTCTACACATGTTACATCTTTCTCTTTTGACAAAAGATGATTTCAAGTAAGAATTCAGTACAGTGGCTTTGAACAGTGCATGCCCTATTTCAATGGCAAAAACTGGAGCTAGTGGGGTTGCTGCCCCCCCACCATCCCCCCAGAGCAGTGTGAAGTTCAGGCAGCATTGATTTCCACACCACACCACTGCATTACTATGCTAGGAGAAGAGGCAGCTGTTGAATCACTCCATGTTATGGAGATGTTACTGCTCTCTCCCAGAGGCACTCTTACCCCTGGAATTTGGGGCCAAAGTCCAGGGACTCCACAATCCCAGGGGGCCCCAAATCCTCTTTAGACTGTACTGGGTGGTGTGGTTTGTGCCCTCAAGAACCTATGTGCAAAGACCTTTAGGTCCAGGCTCCAAATTTACCTAGGTGCACCTCTGTTCCCTCCACAAGTTGGTCTTGTGGTAGCAAGCATGAATTTCCCCCATAAGCCAGGGTGTGCCCTAGCTTGTGTTTGAATGGGAGACTACAGATGATTACTGTAAGACTGGGCTGCTCTGGAAAGAGGTCCTGCTTGCATGCAGAAGGTTCCACCTTCCCTCCTTGGCATCTCCAGATAGGGCTGAGACTCCTGCTTGCAGCCTTGGAGAAGCTGCTACCAGTCTGGGTAGACAATGCTGAGCTAGACAGACCAATGGTCTGACTTGGTAGAAGGCAGCTTCCTATGTTCCTAATCACCTTTGGCCTGGCAAAGGGACAGAGAAGGGACAGATATGGCCCAGGTACTGTTAGCTACAGATCCTTACATTTCAATGATCCATACATGCATCTCATGCCAACCGCCTGTCTCATAAACTATAGCCAAGCCTATCAAGCAGTTTGCGCCAAAGACTAGAGAGAATGAAAGGCAAAACCTGGGAAAGTTAGGGAAAGTCATTTCACATTGGCTCCAGTCTGCAATTTAAGAGTGAACTTGCTCCCAGCAGGGGTTATACAGGGCTCCTAGTGAATGAGCCGCTTCTGGTGGGCTTGGAGCCAACCAGCACTGTAGAGATACCTCTAGAGCACAGGTTTCTATCCTTGGGTCCCCAGATATTTTTGGAGTGTAACTTCCATCATTCCCAGTCATAAAAATGGTGATTGTAATCCAAGAACATCTAGAGACCCAAGGTAGGAAATTCCTGCTTTATGGAAAAGTGAGAAAATCCCAGTACTTCCTGGGCCTTCTATACTTGCTGAAACCTCTGTCTTTGGACCTGAGATTTGGACCCCTACTAACTGAGCAAAGAGGAACCTTTCAAAGTGGTGGTTCTCTTATATTTAGCAGGGGGAGAGCAAATGGCC
Source organism: Hemicordylus capensis (assembly GCF_027244095.1). NCBI lineage: Eukaryota > Metazoa > Chordata > Lepidosauria > Squamata > Cordylidae > Hemicordylus > Hemicordylus capensis. Next base: position 258,664,036 of record NC_069658.1, on the reverse strand, counting down.
ATCTCCAACCCCAGCACAGCATTCCTCCAGTGGCTGTTGTTGGTGTCTACCTTATGTTTCTTTTTAGATTGTGAGCCTTTTGGGGACAGGGAATCACCTTATTTATTTTTATTTTTATTTTTTATGTAAACCACTTTGCAAGCTTTTGTTGAAAAGTAGTATATAAATATTGATAGTAATAGTCATCGTCTTCTGAGGGCCAGTCTCTGGCATAAAAGAAACAACCCTGTCCTGTCTCTCAACCACAGCTAATATTTGTTTACACTTAATTTCCAAAAAGTAGTAGCACCAAAAATTCCATCCTTATTTCTGTTCACATAAGTACTTCCTACCTGTTCTGCCCCGTAAACTCCTTAGCTCTCACTTTTGAGTAAATATGCTACGGGCATTTCTTATAGTTTTCGCAAGGAACATTATATTAAGAAAGAGACTTCAGAATGAATTGTTTAGGGCAGGCTTCACAACCTTGGATTCGCAGATGTTGTTGGATTACAACTTGCATTGCCCTACTGGGAATGATGGGAGCTGTAGTCCAGCATCTGGGGACTGAAGGCTGAGAAGCCCTAGTTTAGGACATAAGGATTAGGTTTGTGCATTTGGATTTTGATCAGGGATCAGAGACAAAGGGGACACACAATAGCTAATTTCCTCACCTGATGGGCCTTTTTGTTGTTTATTGACGAGGAGAAGGGCTTAATCCAGGCCTAGCTAAAAAGCCCCTTGACCCAACCAATCCGGACTCAGAGCTGATGAGACAACTGTTCCCAAACCTTCCATAAAGAGACAACTGTATCATGGACAGTTGTGGAGAGGGGGGTGTTCCTTGCAAGTGGCAACTGCTGCGGAAGGAGAGACAGGTGGGGGAAGAAAAAGAAACAGCCTTTTTCAAGCTGACCTGTGAGGAAAGTTCAGGTTCACAACTCCTCTCTTGTTTATTCATATTAGAATCGCCCCCCCCCCCCGCCTTATAGTTTACGGATAGATTAATTTAATTCTTTATTCTGGGAAATGCAATGATCTCATTAATTATTTATTTTTTATTTATTTATTTATTATTATTATTATTATTATTATTATTATTATTATTACATGTATATCCCGCTCTTCCTCCAAGGAACCCAGAGCAGTGTACTACATACTTAAGTTAACTCTGCGAAGTAGGTTAGGCTGAGAGAGAAGTGACTGGCCCAGAGTCATCCAGCTAGTATCGTGGTTGAATGGGGATTTGAACTCGGGTCTCCTCGGTCCTAGTGCAGCACTCCAACCACTACACCACACTGGCTCACATCCATTGGAAGTTCAGTGTTACACTTCAGTCCTGTTCACATGTTATCAAGACCATGTACAATACAGGATACAGATGAAGATAGCCATGTCTCCTTTACTTCAGTGGTGCATAGTCATGGCTAACTTAACTTTAAGTTAGTCATGACTTTGCAACATTGAAATAAAGGAGCGTATAGAATACGCTGGGTATTCTGGTACAGGCAGACCTCACCATTCATGGACCTGACATCTGTGGTTCAGCATATCCGTGGTTGGGAAACTGGCACCCAACCTTAGCATAAGTAGGGGAAAGAGGGTTTAAAGGGGTTCATTTCCACATACAGGTGAAACTCGGAAAATTAGAATATCGTGCAAAAGTCCATTAATTTCAGTAATGCAAATTAAAAGGTGAAACTGATATATGAGACAGACGCATTACATGCAAAGCGAGATAAGTCAAGCCTTAATTTGTTATAATTGTGATGATCATGGCGTACAGCTCATGGAAACCCCAAATCCACAATCTCAGAAAATTAGAATATTACATGGAACCAAGAAGACAAGGATTGAAGAATAGAACAATATCGGACCTCTGAAAAGTATACATTGTACTGTGCTTGATTGGCCAGCAAACTCGCCTGACCTGACCCCATAGAGAATCTATGGGGCATTGCCAAGAGAAGGATGAGAGACATGAGACCAAACAATGCAGAAGAGCTAAAGGCAGCTAATGAAGCATCCTGGTCTTCAATAATACCTCATCAGTGCCACAGGCTGATAGCATCCATGACACGCCGCACTGAGGCAATAATTGCTGCAAAAGGGGCCCAAACCAAGTACTGAATACATATGCATGCTTATACTTTTCAGAGGTCCGATATTGTTCTATTCTTCAATCCTTGTCTTCTTGGTTCCATGTAATATTCTAATTTTCTGAGATTGTGGATTTGGGGTTCTCATGAGCTATACGCCATGATCATCACAATTATAACAAATTAAGGCTTGACTTATCTCGCTTTGCATGTAATGCGTCTGTCTCATATATCAGTTTCACCTTTTAATTTGCATTACTGAAATTAATGGACTTTTGCACAATATTCTAATTTTCCGAGTTTCACCTGTATTTGTGGTTTTGGGGTGACTGGAAATGACCTCCGAGGGAAAGGGCCCATTTTGTGGCTCTCTCTTTTTTTTTAAATTTCCATGAAAAATCACGGGAAAATAGCAGATTTTTTACTTGGGGGGGGGGGCATTGCGCGACAGCTGCAGACCTGTGAAGCACAGTAGGGCACTTTACGTCCATAATTCCTGGCCTCCGTGGGGGAGTTTTGCAGCCTCTGGGAACCTAACCCCCTCCACCCAATTCCCATTGACTTAATACTTCGTTATCTGCGGTTCTGTGATCCGCATTTGTAGCAGAGACCAGAACCCCTTCAGATAATGGGCTTTGCCTGTATAAGGTACATTGGAACACGCTGGCTAACAATCTTCCTTAGCCATGCCCCGTTGCCCCCTGCTCTCCCTGGGTACAGGTTCGTCTGCAGAGACAACTGTGGAACTTAGAGAGAGTTTCTGCTCATTATTTGGAATGCTGATTTGTCACATTTGCTTGTTCAGACCCAACTGGATTTGAACACATCATCCAATCATGTACAAATCTTGGGTGGGTAGTCAGATTTTGAGCCAAAGGGGTGCAAAGGTGGGCGCACTCCCCACCACCACCATCCACCTGCAACCTATCTCTCTGAAATTGGGACCCCACCACCAAGGAAAGGCAAATTGTATTTATTTATTTTATTGTTAAATTTATACTGCGCCTTTCATTGAGAAAATCCCAAGGCGGCGCACAATAAAATTTAAAAACAAGTTTATAAAAAAGACACATTAAAACACGGAGCTAAAAAAAATATAAAAACAAATCTGATTTATTTTTTAAAAAATTAAAACACAAGCATAAAAACAGTACAAAATACAAGAAGCGGCAGTGGAGACAATCATATAAAAGCCTGGGTAAAAAGCCATGATTTGACATGCTTTCTAAAAACTGTGATGGAGACTGAGGAGCGGATATCCACCGGAAGAGCATTCCAGAGTCTGGGGGCAGCAACAGAGAAGGCCCTGTCCCACATACACAGCAACCTAGCCGCCCTCATTGTCGGCACCTAGAGCAGAACCCCCTCAGACGACCTCATCAAGCGGGCAGCAACCCTTGGGAGCAGGCAGTCCCTCAGGTATCCCGGGCCCAAACCATTAAGGGCTTTAAAGGTCAAAACCAGCACCTTGACTTGGACCCGGAAACAAATTGGTAGCCAGTGCAGCTCTTTCAAAATGAGTGTAATGTGCTGTCACCAGGCAGCTCCAGATAAAACTCTAGCTGCTGCATTTTGCACTAGCTGCAGTTTCCAGATATTCTTCAAGGGCAGCTCCACGAAGAGCACGTTACAGTAATCCAGCTGTGACATGACTAAGGCATGGGTAACTGTGGCCAGATCTGCCTTTTCGAGAAAGGAACACAGCTGGTTCACTAGCTGAAGCCGTGCAAAGGCACCCCTGGCCATTTCTCCTCAGTTGAGCTCCAGTACCGGAAAAAAAGCTTGACTGTCTGGGAGAAAAGTACCTGGCGGTGTGGGAGGAGGCAGATATAGGGAGCACTCCTCTCCTCTCTCAGCAACATTCCTTTTTGCTCTTTAAAAAAAAAACCACACCCTCCTGCCCTGCTGTATACATGTTTGAAGCAGACCAAAGTTCTAAACAAATAGGTCTGCTGCAGTCACAGGAAGTTTGGTCATTATGTGCACTTACTTTCGTGTAAGAAGCATTGAATTCAGTGGGACTTAGTTCTAAGCATGCACGAGACTGGGTTGCATGGGACTGATTTCTGAAAGGAAAAGTATAAGAGGCAAGTCACTGGCCTCACTGGAAGCTTCAGCTCCTGATCTAGAGAAAGGATCTGAAGGGGCTTAAGTGCCCAGTCTGATTTCCCCACAGCTTAGTGCCTGATCTCCCTAGATCTGCTCAAGATCCAGCCAGGACCAAGAGGGTGTTCAGTGCCCATGGATTCCACACTGACATTAATGGGATGTTAAACAATGCCATTTGCTTCAAGGTCAGCTGGGTGGATGTAAATGTCACGCCAGCAGCAGTGTTTGCCGAGTTCCCAGGGGAAAGATAACACCACCAGCAGTCGCCCTACTGCTAACAATGTATCATCCATCAGCCACATTCTTGGGCCTGCTGGAAAAGAAACTGTGCTTGCTGCTATGTACAAATCTTTGTCAACTAGAGCCAGACAATGATTCCAGGAGTCCTGAGCCCCTTGCTACAATCCACAATTCAGTACCTCAATTTCTCTTGTTAACTAAGGATGGTGAATATGGCTAACCCTTTCTTTTTCTATATAACGGAAAGGGTGATCAATTCCTACGTTCTCTACACTCAAACCAGTTTCACCTCTAGCCAAGCAGGTGTTTGTGTGGTTTCCAAAAATGTGTCAAGCCTATCTGAAGAGAGGCAGTGGTGGGAGGAAAACTACTGTGTACGAGAGATGTGCAAATTGATCCAAATTCAAATTGATTCAACTCGAATCTGAGTGATTCGAGTGATTCGAACCCCCCCTTAAAAGGGCAAGCAAATTCAAATCAATTTTTTTAAATTTAATTTGAATTCATTTCAAGGGCCATTTGGCACCTTTTAAAAACCATTCAGGCCCCCGATTGGTTAGAAAAGGAGCCAAAATAGGCTCAAATAGATTCAAATTCAAAATGAATTTTTGCATTCAAATTGAATTTGAAACAATTTTTCAAAATTTGATTAGATTAAAAAAACCCTATTCAAGCACATCCCTACTGTGTACACTCTGGGAAGTAAAAGCTCTCTCAAAGCACATTCATTTCTTTTTTAAAGGGTATATCTCCAGCCTATTAAAAAGAAGGGCAATGGTAGGCCAGACTCCTTGGTGTTCTTCGAGGGAAGTGGGGTCAAGTACATTACTTAGGGGAAGACACTCTGCAGTCTACAATGGGATCTTAAAGGGGCATATGAAATCATAAAAATGGGGGATAATGTCCAGATCTCAGTGGTCCTGCTTTGTGGCTTGGCCCCTAGCAATGAATGCTCCTGGGAAATCAAGGTCAGCACAGAATGCAAGGTACAGTTCTACCAGGCTTGGAGCTTAGACCGCTGTTCTGCTGGTATACGTGGGGGGGGCGCACATGCATGCCTATGTGTCTGCACAGGGTAGAAAAAGGCAGATTTGATGGCAGCCATAAAAAAGAAATGATGAAAACGTTTTTGGAGGTGGCTGACAAGAAGCAGCCTCAGGGAACAGCAAGTGTCTGTGGTTGATTGGGTGGGGGGGGGGCTGCTTTCAGACTAGCACTGCCAGTTGAATGCCTGCCTGCTCAACTTGTGAACAAATATTGTGGAGCCACCATAAATAACCGGTCCTCTGGAACTGCCAACTCTTGAAATAAATTTAAAAAATCTAGTTCTGTGCTGGTCTGGAGTAAGAAATTGGTCTGGGGGTGGAGTAAGGGAAAGGATCAAGTTGCTTTTGTGAGTTTGGGAGAGGAGCCCTGATGTTTGTGGCAGATCTAGAGAGGAGAAGCAAAGTGCAAGAACGACAGTTTTGCTCCTGGCTCTTCTAACAATTGGCCCAAAACATCCTACCCACAAATCAGGCTGTTTTTTTCCTGATGGATTAGCAGCAGCCCTGTACAGTAATATTGTTTTCTCACAAGATGTCCATACCTTGAGAGCACTTCCCTTCAGCATACAGAATTCGAATGGGAGGGGAACAAGGGAAACAACAAGCAGATAGTGGCCTATTTTGGTTTCCTACTGGTTTCAAAATGCATTCCAAATGAAGGCTGCTCGTCATGAATACAATGCTATTCAGCTTCCTTCTTTTCACTCACTCACTGGCCATGCCTGAGCACTGCTTAAAACAGACTGAGACTAGAGAGGCGCTTCTATAGTTGATAAGCACAGCACTGGCCACGTTTTGTGCCCCCAGTTCACAACATCTATTCTGATAACATTAACATAAGTCTGGAGAGGCTTCAGTCTAAAATGGCAAAGGCTGATGCCTGTGGAAGAAACATAAATGAAACTGCCGGGGAAATATCTTGCCACTAGTAGAAATGGGGAAGATGAGAATACCAACCTTTTTAGCAGTGCCTAAAGTTCGGTCCTTATTCTTAGATTACTGTTTGGTCAAAGAGTGTACCTGATGTTAATTGTACATATGGTATGTTTTACTGGAAAGCAGATGCATTACTGTATTTACCTGAATTACCAAGACTAGGCACACACACACCCCACCCATTCTTTGATTTTAGAAGTCAGGGGGTCATCTTAAATTCAGAGTCCTCTTCCTTTCAGGTAAATATAGTATAACCTGTATTTTTAAGAAGGTTATCTTAAATTCAGAGTTGTCTTTGATTCAAGTTAATACAATGAGGCTATTCTGACGATCAGGTGAAATCATTCACCTGACCATGTGAGCCTGACCATGTGAGCCACCGGGCTCACAGGCGAGCCCGGTGGCTTCCAGGCAGTTAACCCGCTTAATTACCCCTCCCCTTAAACCGGGTTTGCAGAGCGAGCACTCCACAAACCCGGGTTTTCAAAATTGTGAGTAGCTGTGGCGCGGCTCTGCACCATGGCTACTCACGGGTAGACCCCCAGCCTGGAGGCTTAAAAGCAGCCTCCCAGCTCGGGGGTCTCTCCAGTATGCCCTGCGCACTTGCACTTGTGCAGGGCATACTGGAGCTTCCGGGGGCTGCGCGGCCCCTGATCCTCCCAGCCCCTGCCGGCTTGGCCACCCAGAGCAGACTGTCTGCTCGCCTGCGAAGAGAGTGGGCTTAGCTCGCTCTCCTCGCAAACCCCCTAGAGGCTCTTCTCACCGATCTTGAGAAGAGCCTCAATATCTTCTTGTTTACTATTCAGCAGATCAATACAATCTCTCTCTCTCTCTCTCTCTCATAGGTCTTAAATTCTAAGCACTGCTATATTTCATATCACTACCTCATATTACAGAATTTTTACTCAAAAGCTTCTGATCAAACCACTACTGCGTAAAACTTGAACTGCATCAGTTAAAAGGCTTCTAAAAACTCATTATGGACCTTTGTTTTAAAAATTCTAAAAATAGCCGGCAAATTATGGAAAGTAGTTTAAGTACACAAAGAAGTCTGCTTTACAGAACATGGCACCATACTGGGGACAAGCAATCACGAAGGAAGGAATTTCATGCCTGGATTCCCAGCTCCACTCCTCTGCTAATCCACTAGCCCCCTTGATCCCAGCCCAAGAATCCTGGACTCATTACTGTTTCAAGCACACAAGAAATCACAGTGGTGAGGAGTTACAAGTCAAGTCATGAGGCAGAAATTCCTGAGAAGCATGCATTAGCATCTGGTATTTGGGCAGGACAGGAGCATATCCTTAAAGGGCCCTACAGTGGCCTAGTATCCTTTTGCGATGGAGGAAGCAGGAGAAAAATCTTGTCCGTCCACATGCCCAAAGGCATGGCAGGGATCCAAGGACAGAACGAGTTAATAGTTTAACAAGGGCTGCATGCTTTGATGGAGAAATATGTGAACACAGCTCTATTGGAAAAGGACTGTTGCTATGGATGCTGTCTGGAGGTCATTGGGATCAAATGAATTACTACTATAGGGTGGTTGGTGCTATTGGATTAAATCTATTGGGCTAAATGTTAAGGGGCTAAATTTGGGCAGAGGGATGCTGGCTCAACTATAGGGTTGCCAGCTTTCTTAAATTGCCCTTGTTCCTTTCCCCTTAACAGCAAGGCAACTTGCAGAAATGTAACAGATGAAGCCTTTCCTGTTGCGTCACCTGCTACATTCTTGTGAGACAGGCCAAGGAGGAGAGATGGTCTAAGGAGGAGAGCTGGTCTTGTGGTAGCAAGCATGACTTGTCCCCTTAGCTAAGCAGGCTATGCCCTGGTTGCATATGAATGGGAGACTTCAGGGGATGAAGCCGCTCTGGGAAGAGCAGAAGGTTCCAAGTTCCCTCCCTGGCTTCTCCAAGATAGGGCTGAGAGAGATTCCTTCCTGCAACCTTCGAGAAGCCGCTGCCAGTCTCTGTAGACAATACTGAACTAGATGGACCTATGGTCTGCCTCAGTATATAGCAGCTTCCTATGTTCCTAAAGGCAAAGGAGTGGAACTGGTAAAATAAGGTGGCAAACCTCTTTCACTATATGACCTGCTCAGACAATACTCATGCCTGAAATGGAAGATCACACATTCCTAACAAGAATAAAGCAGTGCAGTCTGCTTTCAGTGCTCTTGCTCCTAGCTGTTTGTTAGCCCCGCCTGTAATATTCCAGGACTGAAATATAAGTAACTAAGGTAAAGTGTGCTGTCAAGTCCATTTTTACTCCTGGCACCCACAGACCCCTGTGGTTGTCTTTGGTAGAATACAGGAGGGGTTTACCGTTGCCTCCTCCTACTCAGTATGAGATGATGCCTTTCAGCATCTTCCTATATCGCTGCTGACCGATATAGTACCAGAGGGGATTCGAACTGGCAAACTTCTGCTTTTTAGTCAAGCATTTCCCTGCAGCACCACTTAAGGTGGTCTATGTTGTTGACTACAACTCCCATAATCCCCAGCTCAAGGCCACTGCAGTTGGGAATACTGGGAGTTGTAGTCAGCAACATCTGGGAATCTCTCTTACAAGGAACACTGCAGCCACAGAAATCCTCATTAATATCTCTCGTTTGGACACTAATATATAACAAATATTTATCATTCTGTAAGCATTAGGGTTTTTTGTTTGTTTGTTTAAAAATCACTAAGGACAGGCATTGGTGACTGACCACCACTGCTACTAAGGTAGTCACACACAAATATACTGTGTGTTGTGTATATACTGCACAACAGAGGGGAATTTTGGCAGATGCAGCTTGTCATGCAAGGATGAGGAAAGCTGAACCTCCCTTTTACAAAACTATTAAAGGTGCAGCAGCCTTGCCTTCTTTTGCATCTTATCACTCAATGTACAGCTGATGAGAAATGATAGCAGGGAGAGTGTGGCAAGCCTATTAATTTGCATAGGGTGGTGCAGTGAATAGAGTGTTGTACTTGGGAGACTGAGGATGAAATCACTTTTCAGTAGAGAAACATGAGCAACCTTGAATAGTTATTATCCCTCAGCCTACTCTACCTCACAGGGTTGCTGTTAAGATAAGATGGAGACAGGAACCATGTATGTCATCCTGAGTTCCCTGAAGGATGGATGAGGAGGGAAAATCATAGCAGTGCTTTAGAACAGCTAGATTAGGATGTTATGCAAGCTTTTGAGACTTTTGTGGGTAGTCCTGTATGGGCAAGCCTGATGCATCTCTTGCTTTTGTTCCTGTCTAAGACACAGACTGGATAAGAAAGAATAAGGCATGAAATGGATGGGTTTAGATGGGCTAAAATGAAGCTTTGTTTCTCAACAATACTGTGCCAAAAAAAAGAAAGAAAGAAAAAAAAGCTTGATTGTAACTTTATATTGCCCAACATGCATTAACCAACCGTCTTACCATTAAGAAACAGGAATCTTCACAAGGAGTCATTTTTTAAAAAATCAAACACATTGTACACTTAGGATGCTGGGAGACTTTTAAAAATCTTCTCTTTCACAAATCCATTCCCGCCTCCTTTTAAAAGTGTTGCTATGCTGTAGTGTTACGGCTGCTTTCAGGTCACAGAGCTCATGAATAAGAACTGCTATAACGGAACAAGTCAAGTTCCTTTGAGACCCACTCCCATCACCAGCCAGTCAGATTCCTCTGAGCATGCACAAAAAGGAGGATCGCCTTCCCCTTTGGTTTGCACCCAGCACCTGCCATAGAGTCATACTATCTCTGGCCTTGCACAAATATCATGCTGAATATGCACATCTGTACACTCATACATGCTTTTGTGATAATGAATGAACCAGTGTTCATTTTAAAAGTGGACCTGGGTACAGGCTCCCTCCAATGCAGGGTATTGATAGAAAGTGAACCACTGTGTGTGTGAATAACTGTATGTGTGTTCAGATCTGTACATGTGTACACCGATAAGTGCATTGAACATAATGTCTGAATAGGGCTTCCGTCCATAGAGGTTTTATTTCATCATCATGACCAGTTGCCATTAGATGCCTTCATGTCCATAAATTTATCCACACCTTTCTTTAAAAAAGCCATCTAAGCAGGGAAGTGGCCATAGTGAATTTTGTACATTAATGATCAGGACATGTTAGGTGAAGATGTTCTTGGGGTCGGGGATAGGGCCATAACTCAGTGGTAGCGCATTTGCTTTGCATGCAGAAAGTTCAGGAACAATCCCTCCCTGGCATCTTCAGATAAGGCTGGGAAAGTCTCCTGTCCTGTGTGTATATAACCTTGGAGAGCTGGGCTCTTTCCCGATTACACGCTGTTAAGCTGTAAAATGCTTTGGCTTGGCAGGATCGTTTTGAAAACGTAAGTAGCTTGCACAACCCTGCTACAACAGGAAAAACCCCTGCTAACTTGGAATCCCTGCTAACTTGGCAATAAAGAGGCACCTTTTCACGTGGTGATTCTCTTTTATTTAGCAGGCGGAGAGTAACTGGCCCTATCCAACCCCCAGCACAGTACCTCCAGTGACTGTTGCTGGTGTCTTATCCTTTGTTTCTTTTTAGACTGTGAGCCCTCTGGGGACAGGGATCCATCTATTTATTTATTCTTTCTCTGTGTAAACCGCCCTGAGCCATTTTTTGAAGGGTGGTATAGAAATCGAATGAATAGATAGATAGATAGATAGATAGATAGATAGATAGATAGAGCAAGCTATTTATCTGCGACGCACATGCAACATTGTGGGACTAAAACAGAAGGATAAAATCCGAAAGAAGGCATCGGAGGTGTGAACAGCATCTTGCTGACAGGTCAGGGACTGCAGTGTCGAAACACAGGCACTACAGAAGCACACTTAGTAGACAGTAATGACACCATTGTAGCGTGTAATTTGGAAAATGCCCAGATGTCAGTCAGTGGAGACAAAACTGAGCTAGATAGGCCAGTGGTCTGACTTAGTATAATGGCAGCTTCCTATGTTCCTCCGATCCCTCCTGAAACTATAGCCAGTTTTACTGGCAGCCCACATGGTGGCCTTAACTTATTTTATCCTCACTATGACCTTGTGAGGTAGGTTAGCTGAGGAAGAGCGACAAGGTCACCCAGTGCATTTCATGGCTGAGCAGAGATTTAACCTAGTTCTCCCCAGTCCCAGTCTGACACTCTACACGCAACACCACACAAGTTTCTTATGAGACAGGAAGGAAACAAATCCTTCTCTCCACACTGTTAATAATTTTACAACCCTCTGCAGACATTGCGCAAGCAGTTTCAGGTCCATTTTGAAAGAAACAAGTTAACACATTCAAGTCTGAACATACCATAGCAGATTAGGGTGGGTCTGGTTGTCAACAAAAACATCTTCTTTCTCTGAGAGGGAAAGCAGAGTTTAGTGGATAACCGTTAGCATGCATAATGAAGACACACACCTGTTCCGTGGCAGAAAAGGTCTCCCACGCTTTTCTCATCCTCCGTGTCCAAAGAGCCATCTTGGGTGGCACAATGTACTCTCAGTGGCAGAGTTAGCTTGAACGAGTCACCCACACAAAACAGATGCTTCACCAATGGGCTCAGGGCAGCAGCTGGAGAGTGAAATCTGAATTGGTTTCAGTAAGTTGGGCAGGCAATTCTGACTGCAGGCCAGTCTGTTCCAGGTTTCCTATTGGACTAGGAGGACAGAGGGCTCTCTGGAATAAGAACATAAGAACAGCCCTGCTGGACCAGGCCCAAGGCCCATCTAGTCCAACATCCTGTTTCGCACAGTGGCCCACCAGATGCCGCTGGAAGCCACAGGCAGGAGTGGAGGGCATGCCCTCTCTCCTGCTGTTACTCCCCTGCAACTGGTACTCAGAGACAACCTGCCCCTGAGGCTAGAGGTGGTCTTCAGCCCTCCAACTAGTAGCCATTGATAGACCTCTCCTCCATGAAGTTATCCATGAAGGTTGTAGAGTGGCGGCCTGGCTGTATTTACGGCCAGAACCATTAAAACTCTACAGTGTGGGTTTGCTTTTGAAAGAATCAAGCCGCTCTGTCTAATCTTTTCTCAGAGGCCCCATGTACTAAGACACAACAGTTACATGAGGCCAGCAAGACTGACTGGAGGAAGAGTAAGTCAAAAGAATGGTGGTGGTGGGAATGATGCCAAGGGCATGGAGGTCCACAAGCCTGGCTTTCAACTTTCCCTCCAGTGTCAAAGGAAATCTGAAAGAGGGTTTCCAACAAGGGAGTACTTGTTGCAAAGCAATGTCTGAACTAAAAAGGCCTTAGATGGACATCTAGTGGCTAATGTATGTTAGAACTACAGATTACAGTCTTCCCCTCAGTTCTGCAAAGTAATTCACATTCTCCCTTGCATCCATTCACTCAACTCTCAGTTCCCTTAAAACACACACACACCTTAAGTGATGTAGTTGCAAATTCAGAAGCGCTGATGCTCTCCCCATGGCATGCCCACCCCAACAGCCAGTACCAGCGCTCCATCCCTGTGAGTCCCCCCACTGCACCCCTGAAAACCTTGGAAGGTTTGAATATGTGCACGGCAACCATGGTAACCATTGTGTGTCATGCAGAGAGTACAAATCCCACCGTACAGTGCAAGAGTCACATTGTGCTAATGAAGCATTGAGTGGAACAATCAGAATTCCAAGCATCTCATTTCTCTTTCTTCCAGATATGACAGGTTTCCAGCCCTTGCGTCGCAAATAACTGCCTAGAAGAACACAAGTAGTGTGGGGGAGAAATCCCAACACACACATATTTTCACTGTGGATTTGAACATAATGTGAGCCCTGGAACCCAAGTACCATGGCAGGAAGAGATATCTGTGCTGTGAGGTCACAATCCATCCTGTACAGAGGCAAACTGAAAGCCACAGAAGTGGGGTTCAGATCTGGAATCTTGATATTTCCCTTGATTCTCTCCCAGCTTAGAGATGCTCCTCCATTAAAATATATATTCCCCTGGAGCAATGTTAAAGCAATATCAGCATAGGAGGCACAGCTGGTGCCGCCCAGATCTGGGACAAAGGAAATGGGAGATCAAGAGGAACAAGTCCTAGAAGAAATGAAAGAACAACAGCCTCAGGGGAGAAAGGTGCAACCTTGTAGACAAAAGAAAGCAAAATAAAACACAGGGAGCTTGGGTCTTGGTTGCTAAGTGATGCCACGAACTACTCTTCCTAAGAAGCCAATCAGACAACTACTTTTGTTGTTGTTGCACATTTCTCCCATTGTTTGGCTGGCCATCATTTCAAACAAAGATCACTGTAATGGAATTTTACAGAGTACGTGACTATTTAACCAAGGGAACTTAATAGAATGCATGCTTATTTTAATGCTTCAGACGGCCTCAGCATTGAGCTTTTTTCAGTTTAATTGGAAGACTGAGTGAACGGCAGCCATTTTGAGAGCCAGCATTATTTAGAAGGCATGGCAGGAAAATGTTCTGTAAGCAGAATCAATTGGTATCAGAGGCGTATCTAGGGAAAATAGCGCCTAGGGCAAGCACTGAAATTGCGCCCCCTGTCCAAACATCTGATACCCATCTTTCAGATAACTTTACCATAATATCAGCTGAAAAATATAAGTCAAGCTCATTAATCTTTTAAAATTTCAAAAACTATTTAGCAGTGGATGTAGCCAGACCAAAAAATGCTGAAAAACTACAAATTTCAGTATGCTGGGGCTCCTGAAATACCCAAATACTATGTGGAGGTGTACTTGGAAAACTAAACAGAAGTGCCTGTCTAATTCTCTACTGTGCATCTACTAGCATCACTATTACATAAGTTTTAAAAATAATTGGAATATGTGACTTTTCCCAGATACTCTGAAAATAATTAAAGGATATGCAGAGTAAACTGTGTCACTGCTTGGAATATATTCTAGTATTTCAGAAAGACAGTTAAAATGAGAGAAAGAGAGCAAGAAACTCCCAGTGGGCCTTAATACTAAGGATTTCACACTGATTCAAAGACAAACTCACCATTAATAACCATATTTTTAAGACACCACATTTAACTCACTCATCATAAGAAGCAAAGTAAGAGCAAATAAATACAATCCTAGCTCATTAGCTTCAGCTCAGTATTCACAAGCCCTGATTCTCTGTACATAGTGCCAAACTGAATATGTGTACAGTGACTTAGATTAGATTAAATTATTTTTTTTTACCTGTAGCACCTTCGGGGTGCCTCCTATAGGCTGTGGGGGGGTCTGCAAAGGTTACCCCTCCCACTGTTGGCCTCTAGGGCCTCGCTGAGACCATTTGAGCATGTGCAGTGGCCATTTTTAAAAATAATTCGGTTTTTTTAATGGCCACTAAAAACAAAATGGCCACCATGCATGCTCAAACAGCCTCTGCGAGGCCTGGCATGTCCTAGGGCCTCACAGGGGCCATTTGAGCATGTGCAGTGGCCATTTTGTTTTTGGTGGCCTTAAAAAAAAATTTTTTTTAAAGAATTTGCACCCCCCTTCAAGTGGCGCCCAGGGCACATGCCCTACCTGCCCTACCCTAGATATGCCCCTGATTGGTATCCAATGAAGCAACCAGTTGCAAGGGAGAGCCAGGCTGCCGTACCTTTAAAAGTGGTATAAAGAAGAGGTTTGGCAGGTACAGCAGGGCGTTTTTCACATAGCAGGCTTTACTGTGCGTTCAAAGTTGTCCCTAAAATCCAATGCAAAAAGTGGGATTTTTTTTGAAACCCGGATATAAAATCAGGCAGGGGCAGAAGGAGACCAGTGGCACAGCCCCCCTAGCCCCACCCCCTGTGTCTGATGTCAGATGCAGGGAGTGTTTAGCCATGCCCCCCCCCCATGTCTGACATCAGACATGGAGGCATGGTTTAGCTCCTAAACAGGGCCGCACAGCCCAGCTCAATGGTGGCTCCGCCCTCGAAATCGGGCCACACTCTTAACGTGCAAAGAAAAACCTGACTTGTGTGTGAAGTGCTCCCTGATAGCTCACAGGGACTTCAGGGTAAACTTGGCCAATATGTGAATGCGCCTGCTCCATTCTGGAGGAGACGAGAGCGAAAAGCCCTATGTGGAAAATGCCCTGGCAGCTAAAGTCCTTCAGCCAGGGTTTTCTAGCTTGGGTCCTTAGATGTTGAGGTCATTCTCATGACTGTGCTGGGGAGAGCAGGTGGAGAGGCAGGCTCCTGCCTACTTCCCCACAAAACAATTTCCCTGCCCTTCTATACTCTGTTGCTCTGTCTACCTGACACACAATCGACACTGCGGCTAGCAGCAGCCAGGAGCCCGAGGAGGAAATCTTCCAGCATCTCACAATGCACCCTGCCAGGAGCAGAGTGCATTGGGGGATTCCACCACTGCTGAGCACTCTTGCCACCCGGCTGTGTGCATGCTCTGCGCACAGCTGGAATAGAAGGGCATGCTCACACCCTCCTACCTCAGTATTGAAGGTAAAGTTGTGCCGTCGAGTCAGTGTCGACTCCTGGTGACCACAAAGCCGTGTGGTTTTCTTGGGTAGAATACAGGAGTTTACCATTGCCATCTCCCACAAAAAGAATTCAGGCTACCCAGCAGGGCAGCATTGGGATTGGGTCAGATTCTGAGGCTCCACAAGACCAGCTCTACCCAGGTATGGCTGTGCAAACCCAGGTGGGGCTGCTTGGGTGCATGCTCTTGTTGTTAGGCTATTGCTGAATCAGTGCCAGTGGTGGAAGACGTCAGCTGGCGGCCCATATTCCTCCCACCGGTGCCCCCCCCCCGCCATGACAAACATGGCCACGTTCCCCGTCTGAAAGCAAATACCGGCCGGCGCTGCCTTTGCAGTGTGGCCAGGAGCTGCAGCATTCCTGGCCAAGCTGTGAATATGGCACTGGCTGGAATATGCTCCCAAATGGGGAACCCGGCCCCGTTTGTGAGTGAAGCCACACCCTCTGCACCTGACATCAGTGTCAGGGGCCATGTGGCTGGGGCGCCAGACACGGCCCCTGATTGGTGGCAGCCCAGGTTCTTTGAACCCGTTCGCTCAATGGTGGCTCCGCCCCTGATCATTGCTTGGAGGTGGTAATGGACTGGATGAGGGTGAGCAAGCTGAAATTCAGTCTAGACCAAATATTGGTGGTTGATGGTTCATCCATCCAAGTGAATGATAGTCAGCATGTTTTAGATGGGTTGAACTCCCACTAACGTACCAGGTAGGGGTGTGCACAGAACGGGTTCCATGAATACCTGGGAGGTTGGGGGGAGCTTACCTCCCCCACCACACTTCCCCCTCTGGTGCTGCTTTAAAAACCACTGGCATGGGGCAGCTGTATATATCCTCTTGCCGCCCTGGTCAGTGTAATACTGGAAGTGGCCCGCACGGAAAGAGTTTTGTCCTGGGCAGCAGTGGTTAAGACGGAGCTACTCATTGTGCGGGGTAAAAACCCAGGAGATGAGTTTGATCTGCCTGTTCTGGATGGGGTCACACTTCCACGGAAAGAACAGGTACGCAGTCTGGGGGTGAGATCCAAGCCTCTCTGGTGTCCCAGGTTGAGGCAGTGGCCAGAAGTGCTTTCTATCAGCTTTGGCTGATACGCCAGCTGTGTCCATTCCTTGAAATAAACTATCTCAGAACAGTGGTACATCTGCTGGTAACCTCCAGACTGGATTACTGCAATGTGCTCTATCTGGGGCCGCCTTTGTACTACAGCTGGTTCAGAATGTGGCAGCCAGGTTGGTCTCTGGATCATCTTGGAGAGACCATATTGCTCCCGTATTGAAGGAGCTACACTGGCTGCGGATAAGTTTCCGGGCAAAATACAAGGTGCTGCTTATAACCTATAAAGCCCGAAAAAGCTTGGGCCCTGGGTATTTAAGAGAACGCCTTCTTCGTCATGAACCCCACTGCCCATTGAGATCATCAGGAGAGGTCCGTCTGCAGTTGCCACTGACTCGTCTGGTGGCTACTCAGGGACAGGCCTTCTTCACTGCTGCCCTGAAGCTATGGAACACGCTCCCTGCTGAAATAAGAGCCTACCCATTTCTGATAACTTTTAAAAAATCTTTAAAAACACATCTGTTCATCTGGGCTTTTAATCAAATACTGTTTTAACATTGTTTTAAAATATTGTTTTGCGGTTTTAAATTGTTGTGATGTTTCAACTTTTTGCTGTCATTTATTTTAACCAATGTTTTAATTTCTCTGTTATTTTTTTTAACTAATGTTTTAACTTTTCTGTTGTTGTTGTTTTGATGTAAACCACCCAGAGACGTAGATTTTGGGTGGTATAAGAATATTAAAATCACTATTGCACTGCACGTAGTGTAGTGGAAAGTTTTTTAACCTCTCCCCTGGGTGGGGGGGAGTGACACTGCCTCCTGTCCTCCTCCCCCCACCCCCACCCTCAGCTCTGGTCTCTGTCTGGGCTCTCAAGGGGGCGGTGAGCCTTCGCTTCCCATCCTCCTCTGGCAGCTCTCTATGCAGATCTTGTGAGATCTGCAGCTGAAACTGGAGGAGGAGGAGGAAGAGGGAGGAGGAGGAAGAGGGAGGAGGAGGTGGCCTGGCTGGCAGGGGTGGGAGCGGCACGGCAGTGACCCAGCTGGGGAGAGGGGGAAAGTGTGGCAATGCTTCCCGGCCGGGAGAAGGGAAATGGGGTGCTGGGGAGTTGGGTGGCAGTGTTGGGTGCGGCAGGGACTGGGCACCCTTCAGAAACTGCTGTGCAGCAGCTTGGAAGTTGGTGCATGAGCACATACAGGCACCTTAGAGGGAACAGTGGCGGGTGGCTTCAAGGGAGAGGGCCTTTCCAATGGTGGCACCCTGTTAATGCAATAGCCTCCCCAGGTGAGCCCACCTCCCCAGGCATCATCACTTTGTTCTATTAGATGCCAGGTGAAGACCTTTCTCTTCACTCTGGCCTTTTAACACAAACGTTTAAAAAGTTTTTAAAATGTGTTGGTGTCCTATTTTGTATTTTATTGCAATTTTGGTTTTTTGTGTATTGTAATTGTATGTTTTATTCTATGGTTTTATTGTGAGCCATATAGAAAAGCATCTGTTATGGGGCAGCTAACCAAGTTGTCAGCCCATAACGTGGGTCCTTAAGAGTCGACACCGACTTGACCACACTTAATCAATCAATCAAAACAAAGTGGTTACTACAGCCACAACTCTCACCTTCCGCAGCCCCAGTGGCCATTGTGGTTGGGGATGCTAGAAGCTGTACTTGAACGGCATCTGAGGACCGAGGTTTGAGAACCCTTGCCTTAAGGGGTGTGAGCCCCTTCCCCACCAGAGAAGACTAGAACATTTGGTGCTTGTGTTTTGTTTTAAAGAGATAGCTTACTATGGAGGTGGGGGAAACGAAAGATGTTTTATAAAAGCTATGCATGGTGTGGAGAATGTGGGTGGGGAAAAACATTTCCCCTTGCCGAAAATACTAGAACTTTAGATCACCCAATGAAACTGATGTGCATCTGATTCAGAAAAGACCAACAAAAAAAGCCTTATTCACAGAACACAATTAACTTAGGTCTGAACACTGGATGATATGTCCAACTGGCCCTGCCCACCAAGTGATTAGGGACATGAGGGTGCAGGCCCTGCTCCCCTCCTGGCATGTCATTCTATTTGTCATAATTGTGTCGTGGGGCGGGGGGACTCCCACATCATGTAATCGGAACCTCATACAATTATGGAAAGTAGAACAGTGCGCAGGAAGGGGGAAGGGGGCATGCATGCTCATGTCCCTAATCATGTGGTGGGTCAGACATATCACTGGGAATTTGCTACCACAAGATGTAGTGGTGGTCACTGGCCAATATGGCTTCAGAAAAATATGTTAGTCTCACCCTACCTGAATTTGTCTATCAATTGCTCTTAATCATTATCCTTTCCTAGTTATACCTGCCCTGCTAACTGGGCAAAGAGGCACCTTTCAAAAAGTGATTATTCTCTTTATATTTTGCAGGGGGAGAGAACAACTGGCCCGACTCAACCCCAGCGCAGGATCTTTCCAGTGGCTCTTACTGGTGTCTCTCTTGTGTTTCTTTTTGCCCTTTGGGGATAGGGAACCATCTTCTCCTTATTCTTTTTCTGGAAACTTTTTGTTGAAAAGTGGTATATAAATAGTAGGAGTAATTGTAGAGCCTTCATGTTCAAAGGCAGTATACCTGTGATGAAGAACATGGCACGGGGAGGGAGCCAGAAGGAAGGTTGCCAGCATTCTCTTGTAAGATTTGCAAGGGGTGTGTGAGGAGAAGAAGAAGGCCGCTAGTCAACCTTATCTCCTCTCCCCACACTCCTTAAAACACTTGCAAGGGTCAGATTGATCCTGATAATCCAGTTAAGTGTCCACCACACGACCTTTGGTCTATTCTATTCTAGCAGCACTCTGGAGCATATATGAGAAGCACCTTACAACCATGAAAGATGCTCATATATACTGACCAGCAAGTAAAACAGCATCAGAACATCACCTATTCAGTAAGGCTGCAGCAGTCTTATACATGCTTCCTTGGGGAATCCTGTTGAACTCAAGTGAGATTTACATCTCAGTAAATATGAGTTTGAGCTGTATAATCATGCTGTCATTCTTTGCAAAGTAACACCTGCGAGTAACACCAGCCAACACAACAGGACTTATTTCCGCATAAGCACACTTCAGATCCGTGCTGTCTGGGAATATCATTTCCTCCCGTTCACACAGCAGCTACAATTTCTATCCTCTGCTTTGCTGCGAGAAAATGCGGGGGAAGACGCTAACTCCTCCCACCTTTCTCAGGTTGACCATTAGAAAGGCTTACGCACGCAGCCAATAGGAGGAGAGGCGAGAAATTTGGGCAGCGAAGCAGATTCCCAGCATGCTTTACAGTCCTCCGTCCTGAGCAGTGTCTACATCGGAGGGCCCGGGCCCCGGGTGGGGGCGCTCCTTGCTCTGCTCTCCAGGGAGCTGGATGGCATCCCTCTCCATCCTCGCTCTTGAATGGCTGTCGCTAATTAGGAAGGTGAAGCGACGGGCAGCTGGCGAGCTAGGGGAGGGTATGAAGGCTGCATTGAGGCTTGTTGGATTCACAAGCAGTACTCTTTCCTCAAAGGATCGTACACGTCCTGACAGTCTGGATGGAGCTCAGAGATTATTAAGCAGATTCGAAGTGGGAGGTGGCTGCTGATTTTTCTGGCAGCTGATTTCTAGCAGTTGGAGCCAGTAGGTAGGGTTGTCACTTTTTGTTGTTGCTGCTGCCGCTGGCAAGGCTACTGTGCATTTAAAAGCTATGCGGGGGACTTTATGAATCTGTGCTTGCAAAGCGGGCTGGGGAAACCTTTGTATCCCTACTGCAAGTTTTTGTGGCTGTCTGTAAGCAGGACTACATATTTGTGTAGG
This sequence comes from Hemicordylus capensis, assembly GCF_027244095.1. NCBI lineage: Eukaryota > Metazoa > Chordata > Lepidosauria > Squamata > Cordylidae > Hemicordylus > Hemicordylus capensis. The sequence continues at coordinate 258,643,318 of NC_069658.1, read as the reverse complement.
TGATGATCTGTATGCTGTGAATGTGTGTAGACGCTATTCTGTCTCTGTATGAATTGGATCCTGCCTCCTCCTAGGAATTTGGAATATTTTTCCTTTGCTGTGGTTGAATGCAAAAGGACTTGCTTTCTCTTTGTAATTTCTTCTTGCCACTTTGGGTCTGTGGTTATGGTGAATAATCTTTGTCTTGTGTATTCTGTCAGCTGTGTGTCTGTATAGGTAGCTTTATTTATGTTGTGGCTGTCGGTGTGTTGACTGACATAAGCTCAGAATTTCTGCTTGGTTAACCTGGAGAGGGTGTTGGTTTTTAACGGTCTGTGTTTGCACGTGCAGTGGTGTATATGCCTGTGAGTTGCGTCTCTAAAGAACCCTGTGACAATGAACATGCTATCACTAGAGCTGTGTGGAATCCTGTGCTTTTAACAGTTCCATAGGAGGAAAAAATTGCCCAGTGAGGCTTTCCCCAACACATTGCTGTTAAAGTGAGAGGGGATTCCCTTCTCCGCCACCCCATGTGTCTTTAAAGGCCCTGCAGTCCTGGACCTAGAAGTCCTCTGGGCATATCTGTGCAAAAGTGTGTATCCGTTTTATTCCTCTTCAGCTGTCATGGGTTTCCCCAGAGAATCTTGGGAATTGTAGTTTGATGAGGATGCCAAGAATCCATTGTTGGAGATCCTTATTCTCTCTCTCTCTCTCTAGCCCTCTTCAGATATTGTATAACAAGGTACACAGTTGCAGTGCTAATATGAGCCACATGACAACGCACTCTTGAACTGCACACACCCCTCCGCTCTCCACAGAGACGCTAGGGATAAGCCCTCTAGCTGTGGAGAGTAGGGGTGTGTCCTTAAGAAGCATCAGTGTGGAAGCAGAGCTTACCGGGATGCTCTTGGTAGCACTGCAACATGCTTCCTACTGTACAAAGGTGGTATAATTTAGCCTTAACTCATTTCCCGCTGTATTAAGGCTGTATAATTTAGCTGACTCAGTTCATGAGCTGAGCTGTACCAAAGAGTTCCTGTCTGGGTCTGCCTGTGATGATGGGATGAGACAATTTGTTACATGATATAGACCCAATGTGATAGTATGTTAAGTTCTTCTAAACAAGAAGTAGCCTACGGTCAGTCCTGTGAGGTCTCCTGTTTGAAGAACAGAACGAAAACGAGAAACCCTGCGGTCCATGGTCAAACTTATAGCACAAAAGCATGTAGTCCTAGGGCAATGTTCTGAAGACACATAATGTAGCAACCTTGCTGGAGCTCAGCAAGGCTGGGTCTGGTCAGTACCTGCATGGGAGACCACCTAGGAATTCTGTGTTCATCACCTTGTATTCTATGGCGGAAGAGTGGTGGGACATAAATATTTAGAATCTCAAAATAATTAATGTAGAACTAATAGTGATCCTGAGTATGCAGTTTAAGAATATACATAATTCAGATCAAGGCTGTTGTGACTGTGGATGATGGGTGCTGTAGTATAACATCTGGGGCTCCAAGGTTGGAAAAAGCCCTGTGCTAAGGGGCACAATTGGTTCATGTTGGAGCCTAACTGGATCTACTGGACCTCACTGTTGCTTTGTATGAACTGATAATGCCCCATGAAACACACCCAACTGGCTGTGCACTGAAGATAGGTGGTGATGGGCAAACTTCCTTACAGGGAAGCTTATCTGCAATCACTGGCCGCCTTATTGAGGGTCTCCTGATAATCCTCCATGGAGTCCCAGGGAGGGTTTGTAAACCTCGATATTATCCCCTGCTAACTACTCAAAGAGGCACCTTTTAAAAGTGGTGATTCTCTTTATTTAGCAGGGGGAGAGCAACTGGCCCTCTCCAGCCCCAGCACAGCATCCCTCCAGTGTCTGTTGCTGGTGTCTGTCTTATATTTCTTTTTAGACTGTGAGCCCTTTGGGGACAGGGAGCCATATTTATCTATTTTTATTTCTCTATGTAAACCGCTTTAAAAACTTTTGTTGAAAAGTGGTATATAAATATTTGTAGGAGTAGACTCAATTGAAGTCTATATAGAAATATAATTTAGCTATTTCATCCACCAGGATGATGATGATGATGATGATCAATTCGATTTCTATACCGCCCCCCCCTTCCAAAATGCCAGTTACTCACAGTGTACATATTGGGGCTGGAATGTATTATTCCGAAGAACAGGGCGTCAGATCATTGAACATTTGAGTTCAGTTCTGGTTCAGATCCAGATACCTTCTGGGCATCTGTTTGATGGGGAGTTTGTCCCTCTACCCACTCTTGCAAATACATCCACAAAAGCCTGCTAGCCTGTCCAAATGTTTGGTAGACACACTTGCCCACATACCTGCTATAGTAATTTGTTACTAAATTGGCCTAAAATGGCTAAATGGGTGGTCAGAAAACGGCAGATTGTGGTCCTATAGTAGAGAAACCATCATGGGGTTTCTGTAAAGCAAATCCTCTTGCTGATTGTCACAGGTGAAAAAACTTTGTGTGCCGAGTTGTGTTTGTATCTCTTTTTGTTCATTGAGATGTCTTAGGAAACTCTTATAAATAAGGAAAGAGTTTCACATAATTAATATCCGTGTCCTTGTGGCAACAGGATATTGGCTGGCTGTCCCAGCATTTGTGATAGGATCCGGTGTCTAGCTCGAATCCCTCTTAACCCAAACTGGCCTGTGCTTTTCATGAACTGGCCAAGGGTTGGGGGGTCAGAGAGATGGGGAAACCTACGGCTGGGGTTACCTTCCTAATGGTGACTGCAGTATACACTCACCCCAACATGGCAGCTGCTGCAGTGTGTGAGCTGGCACCTCCGTGGTCCCAATTTGCAATCTCCCTTGCCTTCAGCTTTCCCCTCATTCTCTTAAAACATCAACAACCTGGCTTGCGTTCCCTGCAGCAATCTCGAATCCTTGCTTCTCCAATGCCCCTTCCTAGTCCTGACTCCTCCTCCTCCTGTTCTTTGTCTTGGCGTCCCTCACTCCAGGCCTGCTGCATATTTTAAAAACCAAATTTCTAGACCTTATATTTGTGGGAATACATTTGGAAACACCATGGCATCCTCTTGCAGAACATCTGTGCCCTGAATTGCATTCCTGTCTCTCCTCCATAGCTTTCAATCAGGTTATTCCATCCTTCCGAGGTCGGTAAAATGAGTACCCAGAATGTTGGGGGCAATATGCTAAATCATTGTAAACCGCTTAGAGAGCTCCGGCTATAGAGCGGTATATAAATGTAAGTGCTATTGCTATTGCTATTGCTATTATTCTGTCCATGCATCTCTGTTGTCTTTCATTTGGTACTTACCCTTTCTTTTAGCACTCTTAGCCCAAACAGCCCTGTTTTTCAAAAACTCAGATTCAGGTTCAAGTTCAACACCTTGAACATGTCCATGCAGAAATGTGTGTCTCATTTTGCATGCAATTAGAGATGTACACAAACCAGTCCGGAGGCCATTGTAGAGGCCTCCGAACCGATAGTAGTGTGCATGGTTTTGGTCCGGTGCCGTGGGAAAGCTCTCCGGACTGGTTCAGAAGTCCAGTGGTCCGGAGCTTCAGATGGGGGGGGACTATTACTTTAAGCGGGGGGGTGGTAGTACTTAACCCCCCCCCGCCGCTCTTCCCCCTCCAGCACTGGTCCTTTGAAAAATCTTCTTGGTGTGGCAGAGTTCCTCCCTGCCGCCCCTGCCCCCATCGTAGTTTCTTAAGGGTTAAAAGTGACTAGAGCTAGCGGCGCGCATGCGCCCTGCATGGCGCGCGGCAGCGTCAGAGACGAGTGTGTGCGCCGCTAGCTCTAGTCTCTTTTAAGCCTTAAGGAACAACGACGGGGGCAGGGGCGGCAGGGAGGAACTCTGCTGCCCCAAGAAGATTTTTCAAAGGACCAGTGCCGGAGGGGGAAGAGCGGCAGAGGGGGGTAAGTACTACCACCCCCCTGCTTAAAGTAACAGTCCCCCCGTGCCGGACCGGGCGGGACTCCGGACCGTGCACACCCCTACAAACCGATTCGACTGTGGTGCCGTTCGAAGGTTCGACACCGGGGCAGGGGGTGGCTCTTTAAGGGGAGGGGAGGGTGCACTTCCCCCCGCCACTCTTCCCCCCGCCACTCTTCCCCCCTGCCACCTGCTCTCATTTTTTTGGAAAGCATTTGGGGTGGCAGTGTATCTCCCTGCCGCCCCTTCCCCCATTCTTGGCCGGAAGTAACATCTGCATGTGCGCCCGGCCCACGCGCATACGTCGCACCCAGATATTGCATGTTACACTTTAGTATAAAGAGCCCCCCCCGCCCTGCTGCCGGCATGGAACCACATGCGGTTCCATGCACACCACTACATGCAAGCTATAGCCCTATTGGTCGTTATCTAAAAGGACACTGTATCCAAGTACAAGCATCCCAAAGCGCACTGGAAGTCCCACTCCAGGCCATCACTCGCCTCTTCCTGCCACCTCCACTGCCGGCTGCTCACAGTAAACAGCAGCTTTCATCTGAAGAGGCAAATGCTGTAACTGTTATGCCAGGCATCTCTATGATCAAGAAGCTGGGGTAATCCCAACACAGAAATGCCTGCCCCCACGATGACAGCATTTGCCTCTTCAGATGAATGCTGCTGTAGCCATGAGCAGCGCCAGGAGTGGGGGAAGTGAGTGATGGGCCAGGGCAGGACTCCCTGTGTACTTTGGGGTCCTTGTACTCGTCCACATTGAGCTTGAGTACAGCAGTTAGGTCCCTAGGGTACAGAATTTGGAGAGGTGGGGGGAGGGTTTTTTTTTGGTTTTTTTTGCATTTACTACATCTTTGGCAAGTATAGATCACACTTCAGGTGAACCTCCCCATGCGGTTTTCATAAAACCATTGGACCATAAGCTTTAGCCAAAACCTGCACAACAAAGTATCAAAGAAGAGCAACACAATAACTAGGTCTTTTCCTGTTGCACTGTTAAATGAGGTCATCTTGATAGGCTGTGTCTGTCTTTTTTCCCCTCAGAGCAAGATTGTCCTTGGGTAGCATTGTGCTGGTAGTTGTGGGGGCGGATGGGGGGGAGGGGCCCAATAATAATACATTATTAATTAAAAATAAAATAATTTATTAATACTTGGTCAATAGATATTGCATATTACACTTTAGTATAACCAAAAGGTTCCTGCCCCCAGCAGTTTAAAGTCTAAATAATGATAAGCAGAGACTATTTTCCCAAAGACAGAATTCCTTATTCTCCTGTTTTCTCTGCTTCATTCAGATGGGACACCTGCTTTCTCCACTGGACTCCATTTGACCTTTCTGCTGCCCCCACTTGAAGTCCATTACTTGTAGCTTCTTATCCTTTGAGATGTGGTCTTTATTATTGGACCCTGAAAAAACCCGGATTGCTGCACCTCAAGCTGTGTTGTATTCTGGAAAGGTAATTGTGTTCTGACTTGTCTAAGGTGTATGTGGAGTGGGGTCTGGTGAGATGATCCTTGAGGGTATAACCTGTGTTGCCTCAGTTCTTCCAAAAGCAAGAAATCAGATGGGTTATAGCAAAAACAGAGATGAGTAGCCCACACTTGAAATTGCAGAACTGGAAAGAACCCACCTCCTTCCCAATGAAAGTCAGGTCTATTGTCAGTTCCTCTACCCCATATTAATCTCTGTATTCATCTGCAATTGCTATCAGCTCATCTGGTGGTTATGCAGGGACGGGCCTTCTGTTTTTACCCTGGAACTCTGGAATGCTTTCCCTGCTGAAATAAGAGCCTCTCCATCTCTGACAACTTTTTAAAAGTCCCTAAAGACTCATTTTTTTCTCCTAAGCTTTTAAAATTGACTGTGTATTTAAATTGTTTTAAGGTTCTCATTTCTAATTTGTTTTATGTTCCGCCCAGAGACGGATGTTTGGGGCGGTCTACAAATTAGTGAAAGAAATAAATTTTATATCCAGGCCACATTACAGGCTGACTTCAAAATATGCTTACAGAACATTTGCTCCAAATGACTCATTAATGTGACATAACACATTTCCCTTTCCCCCACTGCCAGCTGCAACTCAGGGTTAGGAGGAAAGCCTTCTTAGTTTCTTGGTAGTGGAGGAGAGAGCAAGTATTCTTGGGTTTAGAGAAACCGCTGAAACCTGAAGCTTTCCCAGATGTCTTCATGGGATACGCTATCATTTTGTAGAGACCCTGGCCATCTAGTGCCGCCTCTGCCTCCTCTTCCTCCCACCACCGCCACCTTGTCCTCCCTCCCCCCCCCACTTTTCTCCATGGAGAGAAAACAACCCATCGACTGCTTGCCAGCACCCCACCTCCTCCACCTTGAGCAGCTACAGGGTCTCAAGGGAGCTCTCTGCAGAAAAATCCCCATCAAATTAAAAACAGATATAAAGATATAGACAGATACAAAGAAAATGAATGTAGAAATTAAAAATCCCATTAGGAACAGCTTAATGAGGTATGGGATCAGTACAAAAAATGGATAAGTCCAACATTGTTGCCGGTAGCTTCAATATTGAATACATATGTTCATGGAGAACTGCATACAAAACAATTTGATCAAAGGAGCAGGGGTGTATCTAGGGTAGGGCAGGCAGGGCATGTACCCCAGGTGCCACTTGAAGGGGGCACCATTTTTTAAAATTAATTTTTTTAAAAAATGGCTGCCGAAAACAAACAAAATGACCCCCCCTCACACAGACTTAAGGAAGCCCCCGAAGGGGCTACAGGTATTTTTTTTAAAAAAAAATATTAATATAAGTCACTGTAGACATATTCAGTTTGGCACTATGTACAGAGAATCAGGGCTTGTGAATACTGAGCTGAAGTTTATGAGCTAGGATTGTATTTATTTGCTCTTACTTTGCTTCTTATGATGAGTGAGTTAAATGTGATGTCTTTATAATATGGCTATTAATGGTGAGTTTGTCTTCGAATCAGTGTGAAATCCTTAGTATTAAGGCCCACTAGGAGTTTCTTGCTCTCTTTCTCTCATTTTAACTGTCTTTCTGAAATGCTAGAATATATTCCAAGCAGTGACACAGTTTACTCTGCGTATCCTTTAATTATTTTCAGAGTATCTGGGAAAAGTCAAATTCTCCATTTATTTTTAAAATTTATGTAATAGTGATGCTACAATGCATAGTAGAGAATTAGACAGGCACTTCTGTTTAGTTTTCCAAGTACACCTCCACATAGTCTTGGGGTATTTCATGAGCCCCAGCATACTGAAATTTGTAGTTTTCCAGCATTTTTTGGTCTGGCTTCATCCACTGGTGAATAATTTTTGAAATATTAAAAGATTAACAAGCTTGACTTGTATTTTTCAGCTGATATTATGGTAAAGTTATCTGAAAGATGGGTGTCAGATGTTTGGATGGGGGGCGCAATTTCAGTGCTTGCCTTAGGCACTATTTCCCCTAGATACGCCTCTGCAATGGAGAGTATACGATTTGCAGAGTCTTATGGCAGGAAGATAAAAAATGAAATCCTTTCAATGTTTAAGTCAAGAGTGGAAAGAAACTCCTTCCTGGTTACCATATTTACAGATTAACAGCATAATTCAGGAAGAAGTACAGAAGTAAGGTGGGAAATTAAGATATTTGACAGAAATGGAAATTTTAATAAAACTCAGAACACATGCTAAGCCTTATATATAAACTTCTATTGAAGTATGACTCAGAATCTGAAGGATTGTATGGTAAAATGGATGCAGAACTTAAACAGAACAATAGAGATGCAACAGTGGGAATTTCAATGGAAGGTGAATATAAAATTTACAGTGAATAGTACTTTAAGGGAAAATTGGTATAAAATATACCTGCGTTGGTATATTACTCCAGCAATGATTTCAAAGATGGACAATAACTACCCTGGAGATTGTTGGAAATGTATGGAGCAGACAGGCACTTTCTATCATATGTGGTGGACATGTAAAAAAGCTCAAAAATTTTGGAAAACAATACATTCCAAGATGCAGCAAATTTTGCATATAAACTTCCCTTTTCTCCTGGAAATTTTCGTGTTAAATTTTACTAAACAGGATATTCCTGCAAAATATGCTGAACTTTCTTTATATATGATAACAGCAGCAAGGATCCTTAATGCTTCCTGTTGGAAAACAAATTTGATTCCGACTTTAGATGACTGTCATCTCAAACTTTGGGAATATGCATCAATGGCCAAAATAACTGTATATTAAAAATAAATCTGAGGATTTTTTCTTTCAAGTGTAGGAACCATTTTTTCAATATAATATATCTCAGGAATTGGTACCCCATCCGAGATATGGCTTTTCTTTGTAGAGGAAATTAATGCAGACAGCAAGAATATTGTTGTTTCAGTTCTGTACTCAATAATGTGTAGAGTACGAGGAGTGGGAGGATATGTTGGCTGAAGGAATTAAGGTTGATGTATATAGACTATATTGAGAATCTTTGTAATTGCTGGGTTTGAGTATTCTGTTTCTTGTTTCTTCTTTTCTTCTTTCTCTTTGTTTATATCTTTTAAAAAACAATATTATAAAAAGAAAGAAGAAGAGATGAGGCCTTTGCTTTCTGAGGGACACCTACCTGGATCTAGTCCCACTTATAGGGTCAAATATTTGTTCTTTGGGAATGGCTGACTCATGAGCACAAGAATTGGGAAACGGAGCCGCACCCCTCTGCAAGAGCTTGGGATGTCACTCCTTTACTTCCTATTAGACTGCCCTTATTACCCAGGCATTTGGCCAATGAGTTGCCCTGGCTCTCCTTTTAGTGGTTGCAGGTGTGTCTGCTTTATTTTGAGGAAGTTGTAAGTGTAATTTTACCATTGTTTGGTTTTAACGTTGTTCACTGCCCTGGGGTCTTTGAACAAGTTTATATTAAAGTATTAATAATTCATACATACATATTACAAAAAAAATGACAGTTATTCCCCATCTGGTCCTTAGGTGGTGCTGACACGAGCAAATCAAGAACTGGTCTGATGTGCTTCAAAACGCAAAAGGGGGACCTAAAAGCTCCTCAAGAAAAATGCACTTTTGGAAGTGTCCAGCAGGTATCAAGCCTTGAGATGGGGTGAATTCCATCCATACACAGAGCTGCCACCACACATTTCTCCAGCACGATCCACTCCTGGATAACCGCCACAGGTATAATCACTCACACATTTACACCTCTGTGCTGCCACTAACTGTCTCTATTCAGATATATCCTCCCCCACCCCCACTCAACTGGCGATCCAATAAAAAGAATAAATATTTGGGAATGCAAAGCACACAAAAAAGAAATAAGATTCCTAACGCAAAGTCTGACTAAACATACTTTTTTCTACGCTAGATTCTGAAGCCCCCAAAGCCTGGGTTTCGTTTCCCCTTGAAAACTCACCAAAAATCTTGATGTGTTCAAGCCTCCTATAATCCTGTCTTTCAAGGATCTGCAGAGTCACCATCTGGGAAGTGTCACCCTCCGCACTCTCCTGTTCCACTTCGCCCTTCTTCATACCAGCATTCCCAGCAGCAGCCCTCATGTCCCACCCACCTGGTGGATTGATTGGTCAGCCTGGAGGTCACCAGCCTGTCAGTGAAGGACAGGGGTTCACTTCCTGTTGATCTTATTGGGGGTGGGGAGGATGGTCACCACAGTAGCATCTTCCCATTATCTGTCCTGAATGTCTGTGCTTATTAGCAATGAGCTGAAACAATCTCCACGAAAGCGAATTTATTCTTTATTTTAAAGCTTTTATGTGTTGCAATTCACATGTGATTCATGGTGATGGCTTACAGCAAAATATTAAAATGCAGCATCAATGTGTTGATTATCCAATGCATGGATAAGAAGATAATTTCTGCCTCACTCTGGAGGAGGATGAGGATGGTGGTAATGATAGAGGAGATTTTAGCTCAAGAAGGGTTTCTCTATTAAACTGTATTTTACCCTTCCTCCATAGCACTTCCAATGTTGCACAGCAAGGGTAGGTAGAGAAGGTAGATCAGGATTTGCTGGTAGATTTCTGGTTAATTGACTCTCAAAAGTTTAATAGCAAGCAATAGTGCACGTAAAAAAGACTAAACTTTGAGCCTTAGTGGCCAACATCCTGACCAAGGAAGCACATGCACTTCAGACTGCCGTGTGTGTGTGTGTGTGTGTGTGTGTGTGTGTGTGTGTGTGTGTGTGTGTGTGTGACAGGAGCCCTTGCACAAATCCCTCCTCTAAATCCCCTGCATGTGCACTGTTGTACATGGGGAATGTTGAAGTGCTCTATAATATGTGTAGGATACACATTGTGATATACAATGTGTAGGATACACATTGCTGAGAGTCAGTGACCTATTTCTGGCCTTACGGAGCATTTTTGTAGTGCTCCCCCCATGCTCAGTAGTGAACTCTAAGCATTCTTACACAACAGGATTCCCACAGGGGATTTGGGGGTTATGTGTGGGCTCCCGTTGCATCCCTGCAGTCCCTCAAGCAGATGCTTCCTTCGTTGAGATATCAGCCAGCATTCTTCACCTGTAAGATATGACTATGAATTGCTTGCTTTTGACCAGAACTTTGTGTGGTCTGCTGGCCAGTCTGGAGGGTTTTTTGTTAAAATTCCTGATTTGTAATTACTCAGATGCAGATTTGTTCTTGTATATGCAGGCTCATGAGGTGTCGTACAGTTGTAGGTATTTCTACATCCTGGGCCATCGCTTGGCATCTGGACCAGCCCTCCAGCCATTATTTTGTATCTGGTTCAGTTTGATGGATCTCAAGTTCTAGTAAAAACAAACCGCCTTGGGGTTGTTTTTAACGAAAGGCGGTATATAAATGCAACAATTAAATAAATAAAAATAATAAAATAAAAAATAGATCCCACAACTGTGAAGCCTGCCCTCTCCCGTCTCAGGATGTGCACATGTGTTCTCACAGATCATAAATGTGCATTAGCCATGAAAATAGCTGGTTAAAAGTCAAATTTTCTTCATGCTGACAGAAAGATTGTTATCTATAAAAGTTATAGTGCTTTGCTTCTGTTCAAGGACATGAAGTTTTTCCCTAGCAGATTTGAACTCCTCAATGAGTCTTCTAATTTCAGCACTGGAGAAGACAATCATGACTGCCTGGTTTTCCTCCCTTTTGAGGGGCTCAGTTAATGGGAGAACATGTTAGAGAATACCTTCAAGTGCATTTTGAAGACCTTTATAAAATAAAACATCTCTGGATGAAACTTCAACTGCATCAACTTGACCAATCAACGATTTTAGGAAGCGCTCACATTTCCTCCGTGTTTCCTGCAAAGTCCCTATTTTTGCCTGCCGTTCAGCCAACTCCTTTAGTTCTAGTTCAGTTGACTGAATCCCTTTCTTACTCGTCTTCATATAATCTTCAGCCTGCTGCTTCAGGGAGGAGATTCTCTTGGCTTCTGCAGAGAACCAAGAGATGTCCTCTGCACACCGAGTGGCTGCATTTTCAGTTTTCTTCTTCTCTTCTTTTGCATGTTTCAGTGCTGCTTCACCATAACCAATCATTGCAGCACCGGGAGAAATTATGCAGATATTTATTCAAAATATAGCGGCGGCGCCCCCCCCCCCCCGCCACGTTGTTGGTTGACATGCTCCGCAGAAGCGTGAGTGGGTCTGCAGTGCTCACATTACACCACAGAACTCATTAACCATTACTTTAGAATGGTGGCTAGTAATATAAGTACATTGTCTGCTCCTAAATGTTAAATTTAAAATGTTTTTGTTTGGCTCTCAGCTTCACCCTCCCCTCCCCACTCCCGACCCCATCCCTTGCCTTTTAGCCTGAATAGTCAGATAGTTTTAAATTGTCTTGAATTGTTTTAACTATTACATTGTCTTTTTAAAAAGAACTGCCTTGAATTTATGATTTGGTAGTATAAAAACGTAATAAATAAATAATGTCTTATCCCATCAGTCTTTCCCAGTCTCCATTTCCCATATTTTATAGCAATACAGTATATCATTTTATAAAACGCTGCCACTCTTTTTGTGCCTCAAGATTATTTTATATGCATTTTCTACTATTCTTGTCTTCTAGTGAGCAGGATTTTGGAGGTCTTCAGAGGGAGCCCCATGTATGTGCAGGAGGACTGCAGTGTTCCAAGGAGGTTTGTTGCGAGGAAGCAGCTACAAGGGAGAAGACATGCACCTAACCCACAATGCCTGGCCACTAGGCATATAAAGTCATACAACATATCATGAACATTGCGGGGGTGGTGAACTCATTTCCAGATATTTTAGTCCATGAAAAAAGTAGCGTTTTTTAAAGGCATTACATCCCTATGGCCCCAACTCCAGGATAGGCGCTCAGTAGAATTAATTCCCTTCCCACTTTTCTGGGTTTGTTTTCCTCCAACAGACACCTTCAGCATTTTATGGCTCCTGGAAGCCACTGAGCAGGGTGGTGAAATATAATCAATTGAATATCGAGACTAAACTGTTAAGATACAAGCAACCAATGTTTGCTTTCAAGCAAAATTCCATTTTCCACTGATTTGTTCCACAAGCACAGAGGTGGTACTCCATACAATTCTGTATCTCACCTAAAGAGAGTCTCCGTTTTTCTTTTCTTTTAAAAAAGCTACTAGCATTTAAGACTATGATTATGCAATGTGTAGTGGAATCTCAAAAGACTGGGATGGAGAGAAGAGAGGCCAGAGCAGGATTTCCGGTGGACAAGGTAGCGAAACATCAGTACCCTTCATAACTCATTGCAACTCCCCTACAAGTAGCGGAAGGAAAAATACATTATGCAAAAATGCAAGTGTTCAAGCGAATTCAGCTCATCTAAAATACTTTTAGTGGCTGACATGATGGGGAGCCTTCTGTTGATGTTAGAGACCTGGCCAGGGTTGCTGTGCAACTTAAGACAGCCCCAATGGTGCAATGATGGTGCTGCCATGGAATGACTGTAAACTGCTTCCAGGCAGCAGTGCAGTGCTCCAGTGGTTTAAAGTCATTCCGCAGCAGCCCTGTCATTGCACCATTGGGGTTGCCTTTTGGGAGACTGCTCATGATGTTGGCCAATGTCTCTAGTGCAATGTATGCAGCCTTTGTGGCGATGAAAAGGGTCTGGACCCCATGTTGAGCTGAAATGGAAACTAACTTTAATCTTCCCTTTCCAAAACCTTCCCTATCTCTCCACACAGTGCCACCTGGTAGCGATGAATGATATACAACTATTACCACAGCCTGGACTACTCTTTTGTAGCTTACGTATCAGCAAGAAGTCACTCACCAGAGATTGTTCTGAGAATAGGGATGAACAACAGCCCAATGCCAATGTTTCTGAGCTCTTGATTTTCACTGATTTCCTCTTGCTTTTCTGATATTTGCTGCTCCATTTCTTTATGATTTATTTGAATAATTTCCAACATCTTTATGCACTGCTCTTCAGAGTTTCTATATGAATCCAGTTGGATCTGCACTTGAGGGAGATGCTGTGTCTGTGCTCTTCTCTCACCCTCCAAAGTGTTCACTCTTGCACTTAGCTCCACAGATTTGGCATCAGCAGCCTTCAGCTCTCCATCTAGCAGCTGCAAGGCAGTATTCATGTCTTGCAATGCTCTCACAATATGAGCCCGCGTATTCTTTGACATGTTAGAGTCTGTTCTGGTTTCCAGCAAGCTCTGAACAAAGTTCACAAGTTCTTGCATTCCAGACTGGAAATGGGGGTGGACATTCGAGAAAATCTCAGTGCTTTCAAAGGAAGATGAACTGGCCATGATACAAGGAATCCTAGGGGCAGAATAATGGACAGCAAGTCACTTTGGAACTAATAAGAAACATGTGTTATAAGATAATTGTGGGCTCACATGGAACAGGAACATAGAAAAGATCCAGAAAAGCTGAGGAAAAGGTGCTTAGGGTGGGCATGATAAAGGTTTGTAACAAGAATCTGGAGAGAGCAGGCAGAGGGCTGTATCATACCTTTTTGTCTGGCTTCTTTCTTCTGTGATGTCTAAGAGAGAGAATGTTGCTCTTGGTCAGAAGGACATCAGAGCAAAGGTTAATTCTTCCCAGTAGAAGGCAGGGCTAAAACAAATGTGCCTGGAGAGAAAGAGAGGAGACAAGGAACTCACTTCATGCTGTCTTTTCCTTTCCACTCCCTCAAGGTTTCACTGCCCTAAACCCAAGACAATAGACTTCTCCATGAACTGCCTTCAGTTCTCTTCAGGGGCTATGGTTTTTGGAGAGTGTTTTGTTGTAGGGGTGTACAAGTACAAGATTGCTATTTGAAAGTAAAATTTAACTGACAGGTAGTATTAATAGACAAAGCAATAAGTTAGCTGCCACAGAAGGCACTTGGGGCTTTATTTAGCAATTTTTTAAAAATGAACAAGAAGTGAACATAGAGATGTGAAGGCCTGGAACAAAAACAGCTTAAAAACCCCACAGGTTTAACCACCCTCCAAAATAAGAGACACCCCCCCCCAAAGGGAAATAAATGGTTATTGTTCCCTGGTTGTTTTCCAGGCCTTCGCATCGTCTTAAGTGAGCATTTTTTATATCTTATATAATTCATAGTGATTCTGCTATCACAGTTAGTCCCCATTGGACTAACCCTAATGTTGCCACATCCTTCCCCCAACACACACACTAAATTAGTGCGGAACATTATAGAAGCATGTACACATCCTTTGACACCCATGAGCAGCCAGGTTAGGAAGTCCGTGCCTGTTTTCCTTGTCAAGCACGCACACACTAGATGCCTTAGCTTACCGACTAAAAGTTATTAAATGAAATCCATTGCTAGGTTAATCTTACCACTGTGCTTCACTGCCTTTCACTGCAGTGCTGGCCAGACACTGAATTTTTTTTTTTTTCAAGTCACGATCCGTACTTGTCAGAGAGTAGAGTGTTGCTCTTCATATGTGCAGCACATGCATCTCACCGGTGGGAAAGCTGTAAATCTCACTGGGCACCTGAGAGCCCTCTTTCATAGTTTAGACTGTCCAGAAAAGAGGTGGACAGATAAGGGGTAACCTTGCAATTGGTCCAAAATTTCATCACTTACTACTTCTTCCCCCACTTCCAGTCCGAGTGTCCCAAACACGTTTAATAACTGATCACATGCCATGCCATCTTCAAGTCTGCTGCGCGCTCTTCTAATATGTGGACCATCCATATGTTCTCTTGGGTTCCTTATCTCCCCTTAACATGCATGGCTTATACTTGGTTCAAAACAGCTTGTTTACTTGTCCCTGTTGGGAATTCTCTCTGGTAAGAGATACCCTTCTATTACAGCAGAGTCCATGGAGGCACAACACACTGGAGGGAGAGAAAGTGAAATAAACGCTGTTCAGGCAGCAAACACAGCCTGAAATGAGGGGGGAGCTCGCTTGGTTTCAGAGTTGAGAGGTGAGCCAGGTGATGCCCCCTTTTTGAGGTTATTTATATGGCACTTGAAAAGGAAAAGGAAAAGGGGGTACTCTTCCCTCCACCCTCCCTGCTGCCAGCCACCAACTCTGCACCCCATCCTGCCGTGGCAGCTGCAGTTTTTATCGGCAAAGAGGGGGATTTCCCCTCACACACCCCCTCCCTGCAGCCACTGCCGCCACCCAAGAGGCATGGTGAAATTTGAGGAGCCCCAAAAGTTGCCGCTCCTCAATTTTTGCCGCCCTAGGCAGGCGCCCCCACTGCCTATGCCTTAATCTGCCTATGGCGCCGAGTCAGAATCCCTTCCTTTCCTCTTAGATAATAGATGGAAACATATATCTATATCTATATCTCCCTACCTATTCATTAGATAGGTCTTTAGATAGGTTTAGGTCTTTCCTATCTAAAAGTTTTCTTCACCAATAAATACTTAGTATTTAGTTCTACAAGAATCTCCATGTGTCTTCTCTAAATAGCTGCAACAACTAAACTCTGCATTCTACTCTGTGACTGAAGTGGGTAGCTTCTTTAGTGCTCTGCTAATTATGTGGGGGTAAAAATTAAAACTCCCAACCAGGGGCTTAGCAAGGTTGGAGTGGGCCCAGAGACAAGATTATAAAATGGGGCCCCTGTCCCTGAAGCTCAGCTCATGAAGTAAAGAAATCTTAAATGAGGCTGAATAGTGGTAACAAAAAGCATAGTAAATTGGAGAGAGAGAGAGAGAGAGAGAGAGAGAGAGAACATAATCCTATATAGAACATCATCCTAAATTATTTTTTTAAAGGTTTTGTAAAATTGTGGACGATACAAGTCATTTAATGGTCCTAGAGAAAGACCTGCTGTTCTGGTAGCTCCAGTTCTTAACACTCACATCAATTTCGGAGGATGACTACAACTGAGGGAAGCCCGGGCGGGTGCATGGCTGGGGGAGTCATGTGAGGCAGTGGGCCCCCAGACAACTGCCTCCCCTTGTCCTATTATAGTTATGCCACTGCTCTCAACATGTAGATTGTAGGAAGCAGGGACAGAAGCCAGAGGCTGAGGGTGAGAAGCTTTAACATGAAGAGGTAGATCATAGGGATGGTGCAAGCAAGAGGGCAGATGAGTTGCTTGCTCTCTTGTAGCATGAGAGAGGAAACGACCTTCTGACTTCTCGCCAGCAGGAGCCGGCAGGAAGTGACAGGTGGGCAACAGAAGCAAGAGGAGGAGCAGGAGTCAGGTGGGGTGGGGGCAGCAGCCATGATGACCACATAAAAAGGAGGTGGCAAGGCAGGGGGTGGTGCAGAGCAGCCAGTGCTGCTGGGCCCCCACATGATAATGGAGGGGGGGGCAGCTGCTTGTCGGGGTGGTGGGTGGAGAGGCCTCATGCAGTGCAGAACATGGGCTGCTACAGGGCTTCCTTCCTACGCCACGGATTCAGAATGTCGGAAGCCAAATAATTGAAGACTCAAATAATGTTTTGGGTCCTTCTCTGTGAATAAAGGGGTAGCTCTGCATTCCGGTATCTCTACTAACCAACCCCAGATGATGCACACCATCCCTTTAGAACTTTGCAGAGGCAGCCTCTTCAAGCGTGCCATCCAGTACTGCGAGATCCCCTCAAGCGGTGGGTCTCTCCTTTAAGGGACGCAAAACAAGGGAAGAATTGGAGAAAGAAAAGTGAGAGCTGATTCCTCCAGTGGGAGCTGCTACCTATCCAGAAGCGGTCTTGCACTGAGATCTCACCTGTCTGAAGCCAAATAAGAAACTTAAAGGTTTTGAGTGCCTCTATATGTGAATAAAGGAGTATGAACGTAGGATGCTGCCATATACCAAGTCAGACCATATGTCCATCTCGCTTAGTATTGTCCACACAGACAGGCTACAGCTTCTCCAAGGTTGCAGGCAGGATGGAATCTCTCTCAGCCCTATCTTGGAGATTCTGCCAGGGAGGGAACTTGGAACCTTCTGCTCTTCCCAGAGCGGTTCCATTCCCTGAGGGGAATATCTTGCAGTGCTCACATGTGCTCTCCCATTCAAATGCAACCAGGACAGACCCTTCTTAGCTAATGGGAGTGGGACAAGTTATGCTTGGTGCCACAAGACCAGGTCTCCTTTTCTCTTTTCTCTTCTCTTCTCTTGCTCTACATCCTGGTAACTCTGCTAACTCAGTGCGCTGTCCAGGACTGCATGTTTCCAATATAGCAGAACCTCTATGCACAGTCTTGTATTGCTCCAATAACAGCTGGGAAGGTGTGTGGGGAGCACTGGGAGATGTAGTCCTTTCCCTATAGTGCTCTGTGGGGAAAACTTTGAAAGGACCACACCATCCAGTCCTCCCTATGCACTTTCTCAGCCATGGCTGGGAAGTACATGAAGCAGTACAGGACTCTATTTCCCATAAAGGAAGCAGAGCCCATGAACTAGAAGTGTACAGGATTGCACAGGGTTGGGTGCACTAGAAACAGCCACATTGCACAGTTCCAAAGAAGTTGTGCACATATTCAGCTTCAGATAGTCCAAAGCAAAGTCCTATTATTTGGCTATTTCAAGGGTTTTCTTTTATTTTTAGCCTGTTCAACCTGAGGATGTGGACAGAATCCTTAGATCATTGGGTTCACCCACTTGCACACTTGATCCTTGCTCTTCGTGGCTAAAAAAGTTGCCATTAAGTTTTTTCCTGCGACCATTATACCTGGGGCCAGGGAGGGCTGGTGGTGGGGAGGCAGGACACAACCTGCCTTCCCCCATACAACTGACAGCTCACCTGCACTCTGCTGTGCCATGCATCCACACAATTGGCACAGTAGAGATGTCCTTATCGGAGATCCAAAGGAGGCAGCCATCCAGTATCCCACAATGCATTATGTGGACAGTGGAGAGGCTGCCTACATCAATACATCAGCTCCCTGTCCCTGACCGCTCTATAGGCAGCACTCACTGGTGGAGAACAAGCCGGGCTGATGGAAGGTGCTGCAAACAGCCCCGATCACGCACATGATTGGGGCTGTGAGGTAAGATGGGGCTTGCTCCCTCTTACCTTGGTTAAGACCAAAGTACAACTGTTGGGTAGCCCTCATCTGGAGCACTAGGGTAGGAGTGGGTCCCATGGTTCCACACGAGCCTCTCTACTCTGGTTTTCCCAACTCCTGCCCAGCTTTGACTGGTCGTGTGAACAGCCTTCTTGTGTCTTATTGTACTACATTGTATTTTGAAAATTTTTGTAAGCTGCCATGAATTCAAAATGTGAAGAATGGTACCATATAAATCTTAAATGAAATGAAATGAAATGAAAATAAAGGACATTGACATAAAATATGTTAGCAGCTCTGGCTTTCCACGCTTCCCTCACATTCACCAGAAAAATAATTTGTAAAGTGGTGGGTTAATCATGGAAAGCAAGAGTGGGCCAGCAGATGGCACTGTGAGGAACTTGTGAGGAACGTGCTGCCCTTGTGACCTCCCTGTGGGATCCTGCAGGGAAAAGACAAGGATAACCTGTAGCGATGTTTGGATGCTCTGTAAGCTCTCACTTTATACTTACTTGCAAGCTCTTTTCTCAATACTTTTTATTGCCCTCTGGAAGAGCCCCTGAGGTGTGCATTTGTTTTATAACAAATGGAAAACCAAAATGAACGGGGTTCATTAACTTCATTTGTTACAAATAAAGCAAACAAATGCCATCGCCACAAACAAGTTCCAAATGGCACATTCATTTATTGTCCTTCTTGTTCATTCTCCCCATCCATTTCCCCCTCCTCAGGCAGCCAGAACAGGTCAGATGGAGGCTGGTGGGATGGATCATGTGACTTGCTTCTGGGGGGCCCTTTGAGGCAGCGGGCCGGAAGACAACTGTCTCCCCTTGCCTAATGGACAGTACCTCCCTGCACATTCCTCAGGGCAATGATTTATTTTGTTTTGTTTATGGTACTGGGCAGTTTGAAAGTTTGGCAGTGGGCGGGGGTAGGACTTTAAGAGTGGGGGAGGGTGCACTTACCCCCTCCTCCCGCTCCCCCCCCCCAAAAAGCTGGAATCCTGTAAAATCTTTTAGGGCGGTAGCATACCTCCCTGCCACCCCTTCCCCTCTGTGGCCGGAAGTGGCCGGAAATACCGGGCACGCATGCGCTCGCTGGGTGCATGCATGTGCACATCACACATGCCCAGCGTGAGCACACGTGCCCGATAATTCCAGCCACTTCCGGCCAAAGAGGGGAAAGGGTGGCTGGGAGGTACACTGCCTCCCCGAAAGATTTTACAGGACCCCAGAGCTGGCGAGGGAAAGTGGGGGGAGGGGATAATTGCACCCCCCACCCTTAAAGTCCTACTGGTCCCCACTCCTTTGAGCCACCCCTGCCTGGTTCCGTGCACCTCCCTAGCCTGGGCAAGGTCTGGAACCTACCTGCGAGAATGACATGTTTCTATCTTCTGGGGTTTGGTTTGGGAGTTTCACTTCAGTCCGTGTGTGAGTCTGTGAGGACTTGCGGTTTGCAAGCATCTCAGTGTCTTAGCTTGCTGTGACTCTCATCTTGAGAGGCACAGACTCTATAAAGTCTTATTCCCCATGCTTTCCAAAGAGAGAGTTTTCCCAGAAAGTAATAAATTTTCCAGGGTTTTTATTTTTTATTTTTTGGTAGGTCTGGAACCTACCTGTGAGAATTTTACAATCTCAGAAGTGGGGAGAGCAAAGTAGGAAGCATCATATAATTATATGCGTCCCCTCTCCTAGAGTTGCCATATTCTGGCTTTCCAAATCCAGGTGCCTATTTTGCATATTTTGCATATTATAAAAATTGGCTTGAAAATAATTTTTGAGCAGAAATAGCGACTGCACGTTTTGCTCCATAACTCCACTTCTACAAGGTTTCTAGACCTTAGCTTCTCCCTCACTCCCAAACTTTCCTTTAAATGAAAGCTGAAATCCAGGTGAATCTGGGTGGGCTAAGCAATCTGGGTGAGAAGCCTAAAATCTGGGAATCCCAGGGGGGCATGGCAACTCTCTCCCTGAAGGATGCTTTGAGATAAAAATGAAAAGTTTAGGAGGAGATCAAATCACTGATTCCTGCTTCCAGCTGCTTTAGCCCTAAGACCTAGTTCTCACTTGGAGAGGTCTGAGCTGCATTTCTTCAAACTGCAAGTGGGGGATCAGAGGACTGGATCTTCCTCCTTTCAAACAACAACAATCACCTCTCTAACATGGAAAACCAGTGTTTTCTCCTTGACACTTAAGAAATTTTTGCCTAGACACCTAGAAGTTTTCACATGGGGCTTTTAAAGCCCAGAATGGAGGGTGTGCGTTCACATATCGGACAGATTTACCCCAAAGTCCCTATGAACTATCAGGGAACTCTTCACACACAATTCAGGTTTTTCACTGCACATTAGAGTACAAACCGATTTATATCCAGGGTAAAACAAAATCCACTTTTTGCATCTTTTTTTGGGGATAACTTTGAGTTCTCAGTAAAGCCTCCCCAAAAAATTGCTGTAAAGCCTACTGTGTGGAGTGCTCCCTAGTTTGTTTTTAGTTACAGAATCATACAACATTAGAGTTCGAAGGGACCTTGATGGTCTTCTAGTCCAGTGGTTTGCAAAGGACAAGTCACAGCCAAGTACTTGGTTGTGGGATATTAGACACTGGTTCCCTTCGATATTAAAGATTTTATGACCCATCACATTAGATAAGTGACACTTAGCCAGTTCCTCTTCAGTACAGTATTTAAAACATTTTATAAGTAATGTCTATCTCTAATGTTTCAGTTAAAATATTAAGTCATTCAAATAGCATGTGTTGTTGCCCTACCGTGATTTTATGAAAACTCTTATGAAAAGAAATTATTCTTTTGGGTCATGGGCATAAGTCGTTCAACAGGGTTGCAAGAAAAGAAGTTTGAAAATTGCTGGTATAGTCTGTCTCCCTGCTCAGAACAGGAAATTGCTACAGTGTGGGCTCCCACTTCCTGTTTGAAACAATGCGGCTTAGACAGTTTTATCACCTCAGCTTTCCCAGCCAGCTGGCTTTATCACAGGTTTTCTGCAAGGCTTTTCCATGAGTTCGAAGTCCCCCACCCCAACAACGCAAAAAGTGTAATTTTTACCCAGGATATAAATCAGGCTACACTCTAATGCATGATGAACTCGGATTGTGTGTTTGGTGTTCCCCGATAGCTCGCAGGGACCCGGGCGTAAATTTGGCCAATATGTGAACACACATCTCCATTCTGGAGGAGATGCAAACTAAAAGCTGGATGTGAAAAGGTTCCATAAGCTAGACCTGGACTGCAAACTTGCCCTTCCAGATGTTGTTCAACTATAACTCCCGCCAGCCCCAGACACAATTTATTCTTAACATAAGAACAGTTCTGCTGGATCAGGCCCAAGGCCTATCTAGTCCAACATCTTGTTTCACACAGTGGCTCATCAGATGGTTTGAGTTCAACAACAGCTGAAGGGCCAAGCTTGTCCAAGCCCTGAGCGAGACCTAAGACTCCTGGGAGGAAAATGGGTCTAATGACTTACAAGGATGAATCAGAGAAGACTCCCGAGTTCTTTTCAAGGAGAACAACTGGGTCTTAAGTGGTTAGGGTGAGTGAGGACAGGAGCCGAGATTCCTGGGCCCTTCTGGAGAACAGTAAGCAAAGGGAAGGATAGCTTTCTGGATTTCTCTGGGAGCAGAATGAAGCCGAATTGATTTAAAGATGGAAAGGTTAAGGTGGGATCTCATGGGTTTGAAGGGATGCAACTGGAAAACAAAAACCCTTAGGTCTTGCAGGAGAGGGGGAATGCATCAGCTCTCTATACCTGATCATTTCTCTCTTTACTTATTCACTGCCTAAGGTATCCAGCACTTCCTAGAAAAGCAAGTACAGCAGTCGTACAATTTGCAAGTTTCCTTCTTAAGGTCAAGTACATCTGCAGCAGAATCCAGGAATAAAGCTTTTTCTAGAGTATATCACTTTAATCTGTAGGTGGAGGTTACTATGTCTGAATGCTTCTCTATTTGTTTTAAAAGCCCTTGAGAGGGGTGGGGGAGCTAGCATGTTAAGCAGAAGGAATTAGTTTTGTTTTCTTCCTGGATTGCTTTTTTCCCTACGTGCATGGAGTAGCACTTGAACATAAACTCCTTCCTATGGCTTGAAGTGGTGAAGTACTATCTCTTGATTCTGCAACTGTACATGTAAAACTTGGCCCCTGGGCTGGTTTACACCTGCAGGAGCTTTCTCAGACAGTAGGCTTTACCCCAAGTTTGAATTTGTCCCAAAAAACTGATGCAAAACATGGATTCTTTTATAACCCCAGACATTTTTTGCCCCTCTCTCTGGGGCAGCCATTCCAGTGGTGGTGGTGAATCGACCAAGATTAGGTACTGATAGATCAGCATGTTATATTAGGGGAAGGGAGTTTAGTAATGATGGTTACTAAACCGTGGTTTCCCCCTCAATCAGGCCTTCTACCTCTTTAACCTTGGAGAGCAATGCCTTCAACCCACAGAACCTTGCCATATTACTTTGTAATGCCAGGTCAGTCCAAAATAAGCTTGAGATCATCCATGATTTGACCTTGGATGAAGGTGCCGACCTGGTGTGCATTACGGAGACCTGGTCGGGAGAGGCTAGTGGCCCAGTTTGGTCCCAGCTCCTCTCAGTGGGTTACTCCATGGTGGAGCAGGTGAGAGGATGTGGGCAGGGAGGTGGGGCGGCTGTGGTCTATAAGAATACTATCTCCCTTATCAGGATCCCTGTTGCCAGGGAGTTGGGCTATATTGAATGTGTGTTCCCAAGTCTAGGGACCAAGGATAGGTTGGGACTTCTGTTGGTATACTGACCACCCTGTTGTCCAACAGAGTCCCTAACTGAGCTGACGGACCTGGTTGCTGAGTTGGCATTGGAGTGGACCAGGTTGTTGTTGGTGAGGGACTTCAATGTCCATTTTGGGACTGGGTTGTCAGGGGCAACTTAGGAGTTCATAGTGGCCATGATGATTATGGGCCTATCCCAAGTGGTCTCAGGACTGACGCATGATGAAGATCACACGCTCGGTCTTTTGCTCTATGGGAAGAATGCCAGAGTTCCATTATAGGAACATAGGAAGCCGTGTTCCACCCAGTCAGACCATTGGTCCATCCATCTAGCTCAGTATTGTCTACTCGCAGCACTCCCCCCAGCTGTCAACGCATGCCGGTGCCGGCAGCACTCTCCCCCAGATGCCCCATGTGGTACCAGCTGGGGGAGAGCGCCACAGGCATGCACCTACTTGCTCTCCTCCATGTTAAAAGGACTGTGGAAGCCCTCAGTTTTAAAGGGATTGTGCTGCGATTCAGACGCCAAATCACATTTCGAGCACATTCCAACCTTCCAGACGTACCTTAACTCCCACTCACCCGCCAAGCTTACTCAGGGGAAAATAGGTGTACATCAGGCACACACACACACAAATGTTGGTCAAGCTCAGCGTTGACAGCTTGCCCCATATGTCCTGTTGACTCTGGAGCACTTCATTGCTCAAAGACAGAATAAGCAATGCACGGAAGGGGGGAAAAATACTGTCTCAAATTCACTTTATTTTACCTGCATATGCTAGGATCCCTAGCATGCTGGTAGTACTACTTAGGAGCTGTCTTGGTTCAAATCATAGTAATCTATTGCAGTTTGAACTTTTGCCACAGGATGGTGCTGCCCTATAGAAACCGGCGAGTAAGGGCCGAATGACAGAGTGTACCTGCAGCCTTAAACTGATATTTATTCCCTCTCCCCAGAGCACTTTGGGAGCTGTAGTTTTGTCTGTGTGTGTGAGGGTGTGGGTGGGGGGTTAAGGCTGTCTGAGACAGAATTCTTAGCAGTGTTCCCAAACAACTGTTCACAGGGTTCACTAGGGGAAGCCATGACACTTAAACCAAATCAGATGTGTAGTGTAGATGTGTCCTCTGACAATAGTTGAAATAAACTATTTCAACACAGAATCTCCCTACTCCTACATTTGTCTGTGTGTGGGGAGCTGGGGGCCATATTCCTATGCCACCGGATCAGTGCAATCCCATGTTCAAATAAATGCACGACAGTCTCCCTCGAGTTATTGGGGCTATTTTCACACACAGGCAAAAAGAGGCTAAGGAAGCCCAGCCAAGCAAGTACGTCTCTGGAGCCTGCCTTAAGTGCTCCCTTAACCTCTCAGATCCTTACCTGCTCTCTGCTGCCCCATGCAGCTTCCTGCTGTGACTGTACTCCCCCAAGAACCCCTGTGTGGTGCCAGCACACACATGACATCTGCACATGCACAGATGCCATGTGCCCACTAGCACTGCACCTACTCGCCACTCTCCCCCCCCACCCCAGTGGCAAACTCGTTCGGACATTGTCTAAACTGGTTCAACACTGAACCTGTGCACGAGCCTCAGTTCGTACACATCCCTAGCAAGCATCCACAACATTACTCCACTAATGTCAGCCTGTGGAAATCACGATTTGGCCAGAGATAAAAAATCACCGCATAGAAGAGGAAAATAAGTATCCTTCCCTACACCACTCCCCTCACACAGATTTGTTCTGCCAGACTGCTGGGTGCTCAAAAACATTCAGTTCTACAAAATGGCTGTCATAAGACTCTGGATAAGACACTGCAATTTGAAATATTACACAGAGTAAGAGCATTTCCATTATATTTTAATTAGGGTTGCCAACTTTAAGGGAGAAGCCCAATTTTACAAAATATGGGCAAGCTATTGTCAGCGAAGCTGCAGGTTAAAAATTCTCAGCACTTGTATGGTACTTACATGGCTACAGAGTGCTCCACATCTACATTATTGTTGTAATCACAACATAAGAACAGCCCTGCTGCATCAGGCCCAAGGCCCATCTAGTCCAGCATTCTGTTTCATACAGTGGCCCACCAGATTCCTCTGGGGAGCCCACAGGCAAGAGAGTTGTGCATGCTCGCTCTCCTGCTGTTGCTCCCCAGCAACTGGTATTGATAGGCATCTTGCCTCTGAGGCTGGAGATGGCCCACAGCCACCAGTCTAGTAGCCATTGATAGACCTGTTCTCCATGCATGTCTAAACCCCTTTTAAAGCCATCCAAGCTGGTGGACATCACATCCCATGGCAAGGAATTCCATAGATTAATTATGCACTGTGTGGAAAAAGTACTTCTGCTTGTCGGTCCTAAATTTCCCAACCTTCAGTTTCATGGAGTGACCCCTGGTTCTTGTGTTGTGAGACAGGAAGAAAAATTTATCTCTGTCCACCCTCTCTACTCCATGAATAATTGTATACCTTAAAATTGATCATGTGTCCCCTTAGCCACCTCTTTTTCAAGCTAAAGAGCCCAGATGCTGTAGCCTAGCCTCATAAGGAAGGTGCTCCAGGCCCCTGATCATTTTGGTTGCCCTCTTCTGCACCTTTTCCAGTTCTACAATATCCTCCTTAAGATACGGTGACCAAAGTTGTACGCAGTACTCCAGATGTGGCCGCACCATAGATTTGTACAAGGGCATTATAATATTAGCATTTTTATTTTCAATCCCCCTCCTAATCCTTACAAAGAACCCTGTAAAATAGGTTAGTACTACACTTACATTGCGGAGGGGGGACTGAGAAAGAAATAGTAAGTGGCTTGCTTAAAGCTACCTAGTGAGTTAATGGTAGAGGCATGATTTGAAACAGGAGCTGTCTTGTTCACAGCTGCCCATTTGCTTAGTGACTATGCTACACCATTAAGGACATGAAGGATGTTTTCTGTCTCTTTTAGTTTTGTATTTCACCATTATAGAGAATGAAATAGAAAAATATTAAAGCCTTCTAATCATGAAGGGTAGCTTTAAAATGTAAGTTGTCCTAGAAAGGCACCAATACCCAAATCATCTATATGTACATTTAAATTGATAAATTAAACGAGGGATGTATCAAGTGGAGTGCCCCAGGGCTCTGTTCTGGGCCCTGTGCTGTCCAACATTTTCATGAATGACTTGGAGTGGGGAGTCAAGAGAATGTGTATCAAATCTGCATACGACACCAAGCTTGTGGGGGCAGCAGGGGGACAGCTAACGCTTAGAAGATAGACTCTGGACAGGCTTGAATATTGGACCCAAACCAACAAGATGAAGTTCAACAGAAAGAAATGCAAAGTCCTGCATTTGTGTAAGAAAAATTAAATGCCCAGGTACAGGATGGGGGTGGGGTGGGGTGGGGTGGGGTGGGGTGGGCAGAGATCTGGTGGGGCAGAGGTACATATGAAAGGGACCTAGATGGTTCAGTGGACAAGTTGAACATGAGCCAGCAGTGTGATGCAGCTGCCAAAAAAGCATAAATGCAATCTTGGCTCGCATTATCAGATGCATAGTGGCCAGCTCACAAGTAGTAACAATTCCACTCTGTTTTGTACCGATCAAACCTCACTTGGAATATTGTGTCCAATTCCAGCCTTGCATTTCAATGAGGACATTGGTAAACTGAAACAGGGTCGGAGGAGAGCAACAAAGACGGTTGAAGGAGCTTGGTACGTTTAACCTGCAGAAGAAAAGACTGAGGAGAGATATGACAGCCATCTTCAATGTCTAAAGGTCTGTCACACAAAAGGAGGAGAGGACTTGTTCTAAATTGATCCTGAGGGCAGGATTAGAACCAATGGGTTTAAAATGGCAAGAAAGCAGATTTAGGCCAGGCACTAGAAAGAACTTCTTAACTGTAAGAGCTGTTTGATAGTGGAGACAGTCTGCCTCGTGCAGTGGTGGGCTCTTCTTCACGAAAGGTTTTCAAACACGAGTTGAACTGGTACATCTGTAGCAGTTCCCTGCACTGAGCAGGGGTTAGAAGGCCTCCAAGGTCCCTTCTAGAAATGCAAAATTTCCAGAAATTATGAAATCATGAAAAAAACACCCTGGGGGTTGTTGGGCGGGGGGGGCGGGGGAATTAAATTTTGGGGGAAACTGAAATATATGCATATTTTGTGTTACCAATGGACTGCAATCTGCTGAACTCCAAGGAATTCAATATCTCTACAAGCCAGTTTCTTCTATTTTCAACATTAACTTTTTGCCTGCTTCTCATAATTAGTCAAAAACTGTTTAAGAGAAGTAGGCAAAAAGTTAAAACTGGCTTAGATACAATATAGCGCCCTTCCAATTGAAGAGTGGGGCAAGCACATTCACCCCATGCATTCCAAAACAACGTCCCTGCTTCTACCAAGCTCACAGAGGCGCCATCACTATTAATGATTGTGTCATTGCTGCAGTGATGAGCTTCCTGTCACTTTCAGAAAAATGAAAGGGGGAGGTGAAGGCTTCTGAAATACAATTTTGCCACAAGAAGCTTTGTCTAATCAATCTCATTTTCTGAGCTATCATTACCAGCAGTTTCTTCTGCTTTTGATCCTTCAATTTTATCATCTTAATTAGATATGAAAACTGAATTGTCTGGATTGAGACAAGCCTACCTTTTCACATTTTCATTCATTTATTGATCTGGTATATTTCCAAATATAGACCAGTTTCTTTCACATACTGCAAAAGATGGAGGAATTTGAAGCAAGCAAGAAGCTTGGGAGAGTAAAGGCCAGAACAGCTCTCCTTATATTTATTTATTTATCATATTTCTATACCACCTGATATGTACATCTCTTATAAGTATATTGTTACCAGCTGAGCTTATTCTGCCTGTTCCCAGAAGCCTCCCTGATTGCAACTGCATCTCCAGGCTTGGAGATTGCACTTTGGTTATGCTCAGGAGCTGCACGGCAAAGTGAGCTCAGACTGGGAGCTCACTTTGCTGTGCAGCTCCTGAGCATAACCAAAGTGCAATCTCCAAGCCTGGAGATGCAGTTGCAATCAGTTGCGATTTGTCCCCATGTTATACATGGGGACAAATTGCTTAGTTGGCAGTGGACCGGTCACCCCCAGATTTAGCTACAAGAACCACAAGTTGGAAAGGGGATTAGATTCACACTCCCTCTTTCTATGAGGGGGCCCCAGCTAAGCAGAACTAGCTACTGTGAGTGTCTGGCATTCCAGGTCATTTCGGCCTTGGAATGAAATCTAAACTCCCCTCATCCTCTCACAAGAGAGAGAACACCCGATGCTAACAAAGCAATCAGGCCAGGAAGAGAAGGCAGATAAGACAAGTGCATCAACAGCCTCCATTACAATAGGGATGAGTTAGTGATGTAACTTTCAAGAGGTGCCCACTTTTGAGAGAACTATTGGGAATCTCCTTCCAGAACAGGATACTCTTGGACGCACCTGCACTCTCCAATTGTCTTCACAATAAGCCTAATTCACATACCTTCCCACAACAGGAAGGATAATTAGGCACAATGCATTCCAAGAAGCCTGTACAGGCTACCCTATTCAGCAAAGTAGGACAAAAGAACGAAGAGGCACATTTTGGGATATAAGTATCCAGTGTGCTCCCTTGTACTTTACACTTGGGACTCCATCAGACTGCAACAAGCAAGCTTTGTGTTCCCCTCTCTCTGACACTGGGGACTCCATTGCAACAAGAACTCCAGCAGACCACCTTAGTGCTCCCCTCTCCATTGGGGCCATCTGAGCTGAAATCACTACCTGGATTGGTCCGTGTGCCTTTCCAGCCAACGTCCCTAGCAGGTGTAGGGAGCTGGGTCCACAAAGACACTTATCTCGTGGGCATCCATCCTTTCACTAACTTCTGCAACCCTCCTTCCTTTCACCTCGCTGTCCCTGAAGGACTTAAGTCTCCTGCTGCTCGAAGCCCCATTGCCTAGAGACAGGTACAGTAGAGCAGTTGTCCAGCAATCAGGACCCCAATCTATCACTTTGATTCAAATTTCCCCCCTTCCCCCTCTCTTAGTCTCTCTCTCTTGCCCACCTGGGAATTTACACACAATCTGGAACTTTAAACAACATGTGCCTTAGAATAGTCTATTTTTAAACATATTTGTATTGCTTTTACTTTAGGACCACCTAGTAACTTAGTTGCTTTTATTATTTTTCTTTCAATAAACTCCTTTTTGTTAATTAAAACCTCTCTCCCAAGTCGGTGTTCTTGAGTTCAGACGCTTGCACAAATTAAAACTGCTTGGAACTCCCTCCCCTTTTGAGCTAAAACATTTGCCCAAACTGGAGGTGTTGACCAATCATCCCCGAGGCAGTTCCATCAACAATATTTAAACACCCTTTCTTAAATATTTTATTCAAAATTCCAAAATAAAATATTTCATAACCCCGCCCTTTTTGCAGGTGTTTTTTTTTGGGGGGGGAGTCCTTTGAAACCACCCCCACCCCCATTTTTTTCTGTTCCCAACCCCCAGAGGCCTTCACATCTCTAGTCCCTTTCAACTAACATTCTGTGATTCTGAGCAACATTTCCAACCCTAAATTACATTATTTGTTTGGGATCATAGGATTCTGGTATGGAATATCATTTCCTCTCCTAATGTTCCATTGACAAATAGTCATTTTTATACCCAGTTTATTGACAGTCATAAAAATCCACTATTTACAAGATTAAGGCAGTGTCTCCACGTCACGGGCTGTGTTTCAGCATCAACGCCGTCTCTTGGCTGTGCTGGGTGGGGCTGGGGCTGTGAGCACTGCGGCCCTCCTCTTGCTGGCCCTGGTGATGGGAGCAGCAGGAGTGGCAAGGCGAGGGGCATCCACCCCATCCAGCTGGTGGGCTTCCAAGTCTACTTTCTGCTGCAATATGCCCGTCAGGATGAACTCTGAATTAGCAATGGGGATCCTGGCGTCCTGTGCTACTTTGCAGCGGGGCAGGTCCTCAGGACAGGAGATGACAATACGTTTGTCCTAAAAGGGTTAAAATATCATCAGAATACAACCTCGGCCTTTTCCTTCAGCCCCACATTACTCCCAGCACCCCCATCGCGCTCTGTGGGGGGCATGCAAAAGCACACCATCTCCTGCTCACCTTGTAGGCGCGAGGCATTCTGGGTAAGAAGGTCCCACCACTGCATTTGACAATGTCCTTCATGTGCTCAGGCTCTGGTTGGACATTTGGGGTAACGTGGATCTCATAGCCCTTGAAGAAAAAGGGACAGATACATGGTCTAACAGATGGAGCTGGTCTGACAAATGTTAACAGGAAAGGTGTAGCAGGGATGAACTGGTAGACCCACAACCAGATGTGGATCTCCAGTCCACGTCTTTTGGGCTGCAACCCACTCACAATGCAAAGAAGAAAATTAGTGTGTGTATGTGAAATCAAATCATCTTATGAAGTGCAGATCAAAGGAACATGGGAAGCTGCCCTATAACAAGCCAGACCGTAGTCCATCTAGCTCAGTATCGTCTACTCCACACAAACAGACCGCAGCTCTCCAAGGTTTCAGACAGGAGTCTTTCCCAGCCTTACCTGGAAATGCCAAGGGGACGTGGGACCTTCTTCATGCAAAGCAGATACTCCTCCACTGAGCTACAGCCCCACCACTATGGCCACAACTTTTTCAAACCTCCATGAAATATCACTGCCTGACACCAATCTTTCTCTCCTCTTGTTTAACATCCATCTGTTTTCAAGTCCTATTTGATGCATTGGTATTTACCTTTAAAGCCCTAGACTGTTTTGGAGCAGGATATTTAAACGGCTGCCTTCTACACACCCCTGCCCAGGTTTTCAATGGAGGTTATGTTGCATGTCCCATCACCGGAAGAAGTGCAACTCTGGCATACAAGGGACAGGGCTCTCTCAGCTGTGGTGACTAGCCAGAAGAGCTCCCTATTCCAAGAGACTAATTTAATCCCTTCTCTGCTGGTGTTTAGATATCTGGTCAAAGCTACCTTGTTCCACCATGTCTTGGGCATACCAATTACATTAAATGTCTTCTCTCCTTTCCTTAGCAACTTTGTTACCTGTTTCGGCTGTTGATATTACCTTTAATTTCATTAGTTTCAATTAATTTTGTTCTGTTCTTTTAATTCATGTTTTATTAGCCACTTTGGGGGGGATAGAATCCCCCTTGGAAGACAGGAATGTCGATATTTTAACAAATATGAAATTTATGGTATCAGGAGAAGGGAAGGCATGGGGAACTAATAAAACCAACGTGAAACTGAGTGCCGGCTTACACAACCAGGCACATTACAGTTCAAAGCATGCAGGCTAGGGTCCTTTCCTGACAGGGTTCCTGTACCTTTAATGGTTGCATTTCATGAATACGTTCAGCTGGGGTGGCTCTTCCCTTCTCCGCAGTTCCAGCAAGGGGAAATACTGCAGGTGTGACTCCCCACTCCCACCCGCCACGTATACCCGACTAGATGAATCCGCGCAAGTGGTTCAGTGTAAAGGCTACCGATTCTGGGTCTCACCTGGAGCAGGCCACCTTCTTGCCGTGCTCTCTGCAGTGACTCGGTGAGGCTGAAGCAGAACTTCTTCTCCTGCTCAGGGTCATGAACAAGGAAGCTGCTGGGCACCAGGAAGGAGGAGTTCCGCCTGCTCTGTATGGGGAGGGAGAAACCGGAAGAAAACAGCTTGCCCCTTAATATTGGCGCATGAACAAAACCAGCTAGGAAAAGTTATCAAGGAGCCACTTTAATACCAAGTCAGATCACTGCTCCCTCTTGCCCAGTATTACTCACTCCAAAGGGTAGTTTGCTGAGATGTTTTCCTAGCTGTTGAAGATGGTGTAACTAGAATTAACAGAAATTGCCCCAGAAATTTGCTACATGCAAAGCTTGTGCTTTCCTGCTGAGCTATGGGCCCAACCCACCAGGACAATTATGGAACACCAAGTAGGCATCTTTATGTGTTATCCCCCATCTGAGCTACCCAAATGGCAAGAAAATAGTTGTTTCTATAGGCCCATTCACACATTATGTTCTACACCCATACGAGTGTACAGTGTACACAGGTACAGATCTGTACACAGGTACAGTCATTCACATGCCATGTTGAATGCAGGTACAGAAGTACACTTCCTATCTGTA
The DNA here is from genome assembly GCF_027244095.1 of Hemicordylus capensis. Classification (NCBI taxonomy): domain Eukaryota; kingdom Metazoa; phylum Chordata; class Lepidosauria; order Squamata; family Cordylidae; genus Hemicordylus; species Hemicordylus capensis. Next base: position 258,611,113 of record NC_069658.1, on the reverse strand, counting down.
CCAGGTATTTGAAGGGCTGGTATCCAGGTTCAGTTTTTAAATGAATACAGTTACAGTCATTCACACCAACACATATACAAGTGTACAGACATCTGTACACTCGTACAGCATAATGACTGAATCGAGGTTGTGATACCTAGCAATCTAGCTCCTCTCCCGATTATCCACTGAAATGCACCCCCCATCCAATAATATATCCTCTCTCCATTCTTGGGTTCCATATACCCTAGAGCAAGCATAGCCAACTCGCACACAGTGGGCCATATCCAGTCCCCAGGGCAGTTTTATCTGGTCCCCAGCAGCCCTACAAAATTTAAATCAAAATACAGTAAACACCGTGTGTACAACTTCACTTATAAAGGAAATGAAAATGGTTTCCAAAACTTACAAGAGAAATTCAACACGTGTGTGTGTGTGTGTGTGTGTGAGAGAGAGAGAGAGAGAGAGAGAGAGAGAGAGAACGAGAACACAAACATGAACACACACACCCATCTCTCTCAGGGTTTGATAACTTTAGCGCCCTTACTCATAGGTGGAGCCCGTGCTGCTTTACATCACTGTTTGCCAAGGCTCTAGTAACAGGGAAAAGGGGTTTCCCCCACCAAATTAAAACTGGAGAAACATGCATAACATTAAAAGTCTTGCTGGATCAGGAACAAAGCCTATCTAGTCCAGCATCCTGTTTCCCACAGTGGCCCACCAGATGCCTCTGGGAAGCCCACAACCCAAACCAGATGAACACATGACTCCTGGTATTCGGAGGCATCACTCTGATGGTAAGCAAGGAAGCTACCCCACTGTTTCTTCATGTCACCGTTCAAAATGCCTCTCCTAACTAGAAGGCAGGAAGCCTAGAGCAGCCACTCAGGGAGACACACAGTGGGTTGCCTCCTTCGCCCCACAAAAGGCAGGCAATTCTGCATTGGGAGCCATTCAGTTCTCCATCTGCACATCTTTTGCAGAGACGTGGCAAAAGTGCCTCCAGAGAGGCTGTATGGAAGGAGGAAAAGTTAAAGCAATGAATCACACACGAGCCCAAGCTGCTAAATTGCGTGACCAATCGTAAACGCATTGGTAGGGCTGGACTCATTGCACCCTGGGCGAGGAGTGCCTTCAGCGCCTCCCCCACCCCCAATGGCTAGTTTATCCGTGTTGCTGAACTGGTGCTCTCCTGTTCCTATTCTGGGATCCCACTGAAGTCTCACAGGCCTTCTGTAGCTTCTTCTTCGGTCTTCTGCCTTCTCTCCAGGTCTTTCCTTACATCCTCTTTCCAACCCAGCTCGCTCTCTCGCTCTCTCTCTCTCTCACCATAAGAGAGAAATTAGGCAGAGAAAGCCTTTTCCTGGTTCTTCTTCTCCAGCTCCTCCTTTCCTATCTCACTGCATAATACACTCAACAAACAATGAGCCACCAAGCTCAGTGCAGTGCCCACTTCAGGTAGGTGCCCTGGGCAACCACTCAGCCCATCCATCCCGTGTGCTGGATCACGTGGCCATTCACACTTCTATCTCCTGGACCTCTGTCTGGAAAATAAAATGCTTCCCACCAAGAACGAAAGCACGGGCCATCCCTGCAATAGGGCCTTGTGAGAGGATGCAGGGAAAGCAGCTCACCTTTTCCAGCCAGTCGAGAGTCACAATGGGAATGCCCCGAGCCAGGGCACACAAGAACTTGACTGTGCGGCGCACGCGGTCCGTCACCAGGTGGGTGCAGTCAAAGACGGATTCCGCCAAGGAGCCTCCCAACTCGGTGACTACATGCTCTCCCTCTTCATCAATCACCCCTGTGAACAGCACCTGGGAGGGGCAACAGATGGGAACAAGACACCGTTTAGTAAATGCTACAGATGGGATCCTGAAGGGGAGTCCTAATCAAACACTGCCATTAGGAGAGTGTATTGTATTGTAATTTCTGGCCATTGACCAAAATAAACTAAACTAACTGTCATTAGGAGAGAAACAGAACAGGACACATCCAACCCCTTCCTAAGGCCACAAACAAAACAGCAGCTCTTCCAAAGCAACCAACTTCTCAACTCGGGTTGAGCTGGTGGGGCAGTGACGATACAGTCAAGTTCAACATGGATCACTTCTGCGTCCTTCTGCCAGGGAGCATTCAACCCATCGGGCCTAGGCTGGTGAGAGGAGAAAAGATCTACTACCTCAAAAGCCGATTCTCCCCTTGAACTTCCCACTTCTTCCTGCACGTGTTCACGCAGATACAGGTTCCACTTATCCCAAGCAGGGAGGCTGCCTCAGTTTAAGAACCACCAGTTGAATCCCTTTCCCGCCCACTGCTGACAGGGTAAATCCTACTCAAACAGCCTCTAGTTCAGGACCAATTCCAAAGTAAATTTGACAGGCAACCCATTCCCAAAACTGCCACAATTCTCCTGGAGGACTCAAGGTAGTCAACAACGACAAGAGAGAACTTGCCATTTCCACAACCCTCCTCTTCTAGGTTGTGGAGAATTCACTTTGGCCCAGCCTTTAGGGGGTTAGCTTTGTCTACCAGAAGGATTTGTTTGAACTGGAAAGTCTGAGTGAGGCAGGGAAGCCTGTGAGTTTGGCCAGCAGTGAAAATGGTTAACATTGTCGAGAACTGCCAGTCAGGTGAAGCCAGTGCTGTCTGCCAAACTGAGGTGATTTCTGGCTTCTAACTAGGTAGCAGTTTCTCCACATAGGTTAAGGGGCTCGCTGAAAGGTGCCTTGCCACGAGGACGCCAAGATCTGGGAGCCGGCCCTGCTTCAGGGCTGGGGCTCCCTTCAGATGCTTCCCTCCAGTTCAATATTTTATAGTACCTTTGGGACAGGGACTCCAGAACCCTGGGCTCGGTTCCGGGGCTGGGCTCTCGTTCCCACCGGTTGGTTTTCCGTACTCTGGCGTCGCAACCTCCTTCCCAAGGATGGAGTGGATTGTGCCGGCTCCTAGGGAAACGGGGTGACAAAAGGAAAGAGGGAGAGGAGCTCAGTTGCATCAAGGACTGAAAGACTCACAGCAAAGGCCAACCCTATGACTACAAGCCCTTTATACTAGACTAGCTGAACCGGGCGCAGAGCATCTGCACCTCTAGTTCTCTCCTCGGCTTTCCTCTTGCCCTCCCCCGGCTGCTGCTTTCCTCTCACCCTCCCTGCCCAATGGCTGCCGCTTGGCCATTCTCCAGGCCAGCAGTTTCTTTACCCCCATCCACCCGTCCCCGTTACTATCTGGCAGCTGCTCACAAACTCTCACATGAGCTGCCACACATGGGATTAGCAACGGGTAATATATATATACACACAGACACGCCCCCCCGTGTTTCCCCAAAAATAAGACAGTGTCTTATATTAATTTTAGCCCCCAAAAATGCACTAGGGCAATTAGCGGTACATCAGAAATTACTGCTAGGTCTTACTTTCGGGGAAACAGGGTGTGTGTGTGTGTGTGTGTGTGTGTGTGTGGAGAGAGAGAGAGAGCGCTATTATATATGCCATTTTTCAACATAAAAAGTGCCTGCTCCCCTTCCCCACACATAGCCTCCCTGTCACCCATCGCCACTGCCTTTCCTTACTCCACTGGGGTATGCTATTCATTTCCCCTCCTCAACCCATTGGGTCATGCCTCTTCTTTCCCCCCACCTCAGCGTGAGCTAAGGACATCCCTGCCACCACTGTCTAATTTGGTGGCACAGTCCCGAGTGCTTACGTGCTGCTGTTGCCTTGGCAGCATGGCCTGAAAAGACAGGGGGCATCATTTTATCCTTTGCCTCCGGCAGCAAGGTATCTTGGACCGTCCCTGAGCATGTTACAGCTATAAAGGGAGAGGGCAGCTAGGACTGCAGCACACCAGCCACCCAAAGCAGCAAGTGTGTAGGACCACGATAAACAAAGGGTGGAACTAGCCCATCGGACAAGATGTTTTCAAAGAAGATTTCATTGCAATGCTTCTTGTTGATCCCAGTTTTCCTTCTACTACTTGGCTACCCACCTGCCTAGGCTTGGCAGCTTTCCCAGAATCCTTTGGGCTTGGCGTAGTCACTGAAGCACTGCCTGACCGCCTGCTGGCCCGGGTCTTAGGGAGTTCTGCCTGTCGTTCTTCCACAGCTTTGGTTGCTGTTCTCCGTTGCTCTCTCTTTGCTGGCTCCCTGGTCCCTGGGCTGTCTACAGTTGTTGCCTTTTCTTCCTTAGGCCTACTGACAACACTGGATTCTCCTTGTGAGTGCCTGACTCGCCCCTGACACACAGCGACTGTCGGCTCCCCATTCTTGGGCTTCTTGGTACGACTCGCCTCCTCCCCCTCCGGCTGTTCAGTCTTCCTCTTGGGCTCGTCCAGATACTCGGCTGGATTGCTGAGCTGCCGCAGCCCCCTACGTCTGGTGACAGGGGCAACCGGTTCGCTGGACCCATCTGCGTCACCAGATCCCACATGGCCGCGGAGGCGGCTTCGTCCTTCTGGAACAGAAGCCGGGGAAGCGGCAGCAGAAGAGGACCGAAGGCTGCGCCGTCGCCCAGGGGCAGGGGACACAGATTTGGTGGGCTCTTCTGTGACACACACTGGCAGCTGTTAACATAAGTGGGATAAGGCCTACTGGGCTGTACAAGGGAGATCAGGGAAGCAGGGAGTAGGAGTGTTGCAGCATCCATCTGTGAAGCATAACAAGCCAGCCCCATACTCACCTGCTCAGCATTCCTTGCTTCTCCTGCGGGTGTTGAGCTCCTCTCCACTGATTCAACTTCAACTTGACCTAAAAGACAAAAGTGGGAAACGACTTAAAGTGAATGATGCAACTCCCATTCCGGCCACCATGAGGCGCTATTGAACGGTTATGGACCACCACAGACATCTGCTCCCCTTTCACAACAGTTCAGGAAATCAAGCCCTGTTCCAGAACCCTACACACCCAAACCCACTAAGCCCCACACCGGCCCGCTCTCCTTTCACAAAACCTTTGGAAGTCCAGTCCCCTCGGCTTGTCAACTATCTATAACTAGCAAAAGTGACCAGGTCACACACACGTACGCAGCGAGGTCCTGTAGGTTGCAAGAACCTCTAGGAGAGTGCCATGCTGCTGGGGTGCTCTCTGTGCACAGACAACATTCCACAGAGTAATGCAAGAACAAGTTAAAGGCATTGCGAGGGACAGCCCTCTTCTTCAGGGAGAAACAAAAACAAGAGGGAATGGTTTCAGCAAATGTTGAGCCAGGCCCAGACCATTTTAAAGGTGTGTTTTTAGTACTTTTTTTTTTTTTTTAATGAGGAAGTGGATACTGGCCTTATCCCAGAATTAAGACTTATTTCCAGATATGTTCTTGTATACCTTTGTTTCAGTGCTGGCATTTTGGCTTTCGTTGCTTATTCTCACTGCAACAGTATCTCCAAGTAAAGCACTTTATTCTTCCATACAGGCATGAATGACATACCCTGATTTATAAAGGGGGAAAGTACATGAAAACCCTCGCAGACACGATTCTTGGCCTTGGTGACTCTGGAGCCTGGGGAAGGACTGTAGCTCAGTGACAGAGAATCTGCTTTGTGTGCAGAAGGTCCCAAGTAGGGAAGCGCCGAACCAGTTCAGTGGGGTGGGGGTCGGTTCCTTTAAAAAGCAGGTTAGCAGGACCTTCCATGCTTCTCCGCCACCCCACCACTTTTCCAACCATGTGTGTGCCAACGCTGTGCGCAGGCTGCTAGGAGCAGCACTGCAGCTGCAGGTCACATGGCCTTTTGAACAGCAATGCCCAGGAAAACAGTGGGGCAACAGAGGAGCACGGAAGGTCCTGCTTTCAGTCCCTGGCATCTCCAGGTAGGGCTGGGAAAGACTCTTCTCTGAAATCCTGGAAACCTACTGCCAGTCAGCATAGACAATACTGAGTAAATATGCCAGTGGTCTGACTCGCTATAAAGCAACTGCCTATGTTCATGGGAGCAAAAAGCAAATTTAGTCTCCTCCCAACCATGGCCCACACTGCAAACTGTCTAACAAACCTTAAAAGGGTGCCGCTGACAATCACATCTGCTTTTACCTGCACAGCATCACTTTGGATTCCATTTCTTGGTCACAAGAACAGAAGAACAGCCCTGCTGGATCAGGCCCATGGCCCATCTAGTCCAGCATCCTGCTTCACACAGTGGCCCACCAGATGCCTCTGGGAAGCCCAGAGGCAAGATTTGGCCCTCTCTCCTGCTGTTGCTCCCCTGCAACTGGTATTGAGAGGCATCGTGCCTCTGAGGATGGAGGTGGCCTATAGCCTTCATATACCAGTGTGACAAAAACTTAGGAACAGGCTTTCAAATAATGAGTCTAGCCAAATGTCCAACATTTTGAAAGGTGGGGTGTATGGGTGGGGGGAGGGAGAAGATGTGGCACAACACACCACAAGGATCATGCAAACATGCACATGTGTGCAATGAACTGCAACATCTCCATCAGCAAGGAGGGCAGATTTTGCTCCACCAACACCATTAACCCCAAGGGCAGTGCCTTATTTCCCCCCACTGGCGTTAGTGGCAACTATTCCCTTATAAGGAAGAAAAGAAAGGGGTGGTCTCAGGGACACCTTTGGAGTAGAGCTGTGGTACCCAACCAGGGTTCCTCCAGATGTTGCTGAACAACAACTCCCAGCATCCCCATATATAGCCCTGGAGTAGAGGCTACACATGCTCCATGTGCAGAGAGAAGAGCTGATCTTGTGGTAGCAAGCATGACTTGTCCCCATAGCTAAGCAGGGTCTGCCCTGGTTGCATATGAATGGGAGATTTGATGTGTGAGCACTGTAAGATACTCCCCTCAGGGGATGAAGCCACTCTGGGAAGAGCAGAAGGTTTCAAGTTCCCTCTCTGGCTTCTCCAAGATAGGGCTGAGAGATTCCTGCCTGCAACCTTGGAGAAGCCGCTGCCAGTCTGTGGAGACAATACTGAGCTAGATAGACCAATGGTCTGACTCAGTATATGGCAGCTTCCTATGTTCTTCCTATGTTCCTATGTCTCTGGTGATCCGCAGAAAATGAGAATCAAGTGTGTTCTCTCATTTGCATAATGTCATTATGGATTCTGCTTCCTGATCATGACAGAATTCTGGGAGAGGAGAGAGCGTTGGCTGCTGGCTTTTAGGTGCTTCAGTAATAGCACTTTTAGGCTGGATTCAGTTGGCAACTTCTCAAACCATTGGTTACGCATCGTTATGCTACAAAAATGCAGCATTTGGAGGAATGGGTGGGGGGAAGGCATGCAACTGTGCAGGATTCTGCACACAAATCCCACTAAAACAGTTGGTGTGGACCACGCTATCCCTGCTGGCCCCACTGGGCCTGCTATTTGAACTAGCAAAGATGAGCTTGGGAACTGGTCCAGTTCCCTGTGTAGCTTTGAGGATGTCTGGTACCTGATCCCTGAGGAATCAAATCCTCCATCTAGAACCTATCCTGGTGCCTTCTTCTTTGAGCACAAAGATGCTTAAGAAAAGGCCAACGTGGGGTAGGCAAGTTGCTAGGATCAGTGAACACGATATGGAGACAGGTCCCTCTCTTCTCAAGACCACATAACTTCGCATGTATTTGTTCTGTCTGTGCTATAAAACAATGCCCACCCAAGTCCCAACCCTGTGGCTCACCTGCCCCTCTCTGTGACTGTGAGATTTCGGCAGTGCTTCCATCTTCAGGCGTTCTCACAAGCACCTGTTCCTGGCTTGTGGAGACCTTCTCTCCCTTCTGTAGCACCAACAGCTCACTACCCTTAACAGGGAGAATTGGCACTGAACAAACAGGTTGTGTTTCCTCTGCCTCCTGGGGTTCCTCTGCAGCAGAACCCCCTGCTGATTGTAAGACAGGCTCGGAAGAGGTCAACACTATGGAATAGGGTTGAGTGCTAGCTCCTGTGAGGCTGCCAGCCTGCTGCACCCTAGTGGCCACAACTGGAACTAAAGTCCGAGCTGTTTGCTCAGAGAGGTCTTCCCCTTCAGGCGGGTGCTGGGAAATCAGTTCCGTATCTTCCTCCTCTTCAGCAACAAAGGCTTGTGTGGCCTCTTCAGAGAGCTGCCCAGGCTCCTTACAGAATGGCTGAGTTGCTTCTAGCATGTACACATCTGGATCCGAATCATCATCTTTCAAGGGAGAGCTGCAGGCTGTGTGGGACAAAGGCAACGTAAAGAGAAAAGGTAAAAAGTGTATCCCAGCAGACCCACTTCATATATTGCCTCGGGACAAGCCACTAGAGATTGCATTCCTCGGACTACTGCACAGAAGACCTCAACAAAAGACCTGGCTTTCTGTTTTAAAGCTGTGCTGTTTTCAAAATAGCAATTTTTTATTATACAAATTATTCTGGTACTGGTGTTTTTTCTTGATCTTTGCAATAGCTATCCATCCCCCCCTTTCTGTTCTTAAGTAGTTTTGTAATCCACCCCAAATGCTTACAATAAGGCAAAACTCTAGCTTTCCTGTACACCCTTCCCCCCAGAGACATACTGCAGTAAGGGGGCTTAAGTGTACAGTGGATGGTGGAGAATGAGTTGGAACTTAGGCACAGGTTGCCTAATAGGTTTAAAGGTGATTCAACTGTAAGTAGGGATGTGGCTGAACCGGTTCGGCACCTCCTCAGGGAAACGCCAAACTGGCTCAGGTGCCCACATTCAAACCAGTTCAGTGGGGCAGGGATCTGTTCCTTTAAGAAGCAGGTAAGCAGGTCCTTACTTACTCTTCAACCGCCCCACCACTTTTTCAGACATGGCGCCCACTTTCCAAAGGCCACGCACGGACCTGCTTTTTAAAGGAACTGATCCCTGCCCATGGCTGCCCCAGCAGGTTCGGACACACCCCTAACTGTAACAAACAGTATTTTTTGTATTTTCTTTATTTCAAACATGTAGCTACCTGCCTTTAATCAACAATTCCCAGGGCAGTTTACAACAATTATAATATATACTTCACATTCTATTACAATACAATGCTTGTCAGTTATCCTAGTGCCTTTGCACTCATCAGCCAGAATACTGGAAGAGAGGAACTGGTTTCTCCCATACTGAGCAACTGGGCAGAATACTGCTGGCATGCTTCTCTTTATATTTTCACAAGAAAAAAAGAGAAGAGCTAGAAACCTTTCCACTACCCACTAGACCATGGGCAGCCAATGGTACAGGAGGTAAGAAATCTGTGGCATGCCTAGCCAGGGACAGGAGGTATCTCCTTCAGCACAGGTGGAGGAGCACCTTGAAAGGAGCATGTGGGCACATGTTTCTAATGCCTTGCATGGTATGGAAAAGAAATACGAGGAAAGGAGTGTAGTTGCTAGGCAACCATCCCTTCCAATTTCTCCAGTGAGGCAAAGAAGGGGAGGAGAGAGATGGTCCTCCTGCACATAGGGATGGTGACAGAAGAGCAGGCACAGGGTGAAAGGAACACAAAGCAGGGAGACGTATCAATGGAAGCCTGAGGGACTGCATTCATGGTTTCAGCGTTGGTAACAGCCTTTGGTCCTCTAGGCCGCTTCGGCTGCCAAACATTGTCGGCATCAGTGAACTCCATTGATCCAAAAGAGAAATCAAGTGTGCATGTGTGTGCTTGACTTTCAGTATCCATTCCCCCAAATTCCCCTAGCACTTTGCTCTTCGAAAACCCAGGGCACCTGGTAACCCAAACAAAATAGTCCTCCCATCACTATTACTTCTTCCTACAGTTGACTGTCTCACATGGAACATTCAGGAAACTCCCAGGAGAGTTTCCAACAACATCACAGAGGCTATGAAAAACAGGAAGCGACAAAGGGAGGTAACACACCTGACCTGGAGTGCCAAATGCCATCCCATTTCCCCCTGCACAAGCACAGTTGTCACCCACCCCATCTCTTTCTGCTGTGCTGCCCCTGCTCTTCACTGCTGAGTTGAACTGAAGCCATGGAGGAAGAAGAGGAAGCAGAAGGGGAGGCAGGGAGAGGAGGGCTTGCCAATGGCTAAAGCTGGGCTGACTAGAGGGGTGCTAGTGGCTGTGTCGTGCTGCCAGCCAATGCACAGGTGAGCAAGGAGTGGGGATGGCTCCAAATCTGCCACGCCAAGTGATTTGCTTCAAGCTGCAGGGCTGATCCTGGTGGCAGTTGACCTCGCCACCAAAACACACAAAATAAACACACACACGTCACTTGCTCACACAAATACACCTCATCTAAATTTCATCTCAGGTGCAGCCCCTGTACCATCTTGGGAAGCAGGAAAATATGCACAAAACCTAAGGAGCTCATTCTAGTAAAGAGTTCTCAGATGATTCAATGCAAGAGAGGCGAGTGGCTGAGAGATTCAGGAGCAAGTCCAGCCACAGACTATACTCATCTCTGTTAGCCCATGTGGCAGACCAGAAGAACCAGCTAGATCAGGGGTTCTCAACGTTCGGTCCCCAGATGTTTTTGGACTTCTACTCCCATAATCCCCAGCCCCAGTGGTCTTTGGTTGGGGATTATGGGAGTTGAAGTCCAATAACACCTGGGGACCCAACACTGAGAATCCCTGATCTAGATGAATCAGCTGTACCCGATCCCACCTCAGCTGGTAACTCACTCCCCACCCCCAGTGGAGCACCAGAGAGCAAACCCAACTATAGGGGAAGCAGCCTGTGGGGACAGGACAAAAATAAGCTCACCTCTCCCAGGCTGGAACTTGGCTGGCGCAGAGGGGGGTCTAAAGTCAAACATCTGAGTGGGTTCCTCTTCCAGGGCACAACTGGAGTCTGAAGAGGTGGGAAGGGGGAGAACAGAGAGTGGCAAAAATAGGGAAGGTATTATTCTTCAACGAACCTCTGAATGACCTCACTGAATTTGAGGGATGAGTGGCTCCAGTTTAAAGGGAAACTTCAGGGAGGGAGTCAAGACACTGATCCTTTCATGCCCTCCCACCCCACTCCGGTTGTGACCCACCAGATCTTATTCAGAGCCCTACCTAATTCACCCCAAGAAATTAAGGCCCTTTCTAGACTAACACAATTCTCTTCATTCCGTCTGTGCCACATTCAAGTGGTCCACTGTTTTAGTTACTTCCCCTCCAGCATCCACCCTCAGTTCTTCTTGTTTAATTTCCCCCTACAAGGGTTGTGTGCTCCTGCCCTCCAGAGCAAGAGCACAGATCTTCCCCAGTATGTTCAAAGCAGACCCACAAGACTATCCGTGCCCCCTTCCATAATACTGGGACAGGGAACACAGAGCCACCAATGACTGGCTGGGGCTAGTGCTTAGACCACGCAAGCAAGACCTCATAGGAACATAGAAAGCTGCCATATACTGAGTCAGACCATAGGTCCATCTAGCTCAGTATTGTCTACCCAGACTGGCAGCGGCTTCTCCAAGGTTGCAGGCAGGAGTCTCTCTCAGCCCTATCTTGGAGAAGTCAGGGAGGAAACGTGAAACCTTCTGCTCTTCCCAGGGCAGCTCCATCTCCTGGGGGGGAAATCTTGCAGTGCTCACACATCAAGTCTCCCATTCATATGCAACCAGGGTAGACTCTGCTTAGCTAAGGGGATAAGTCATGCTTGCTACCACAAGACCAGCTCTCCTCTCATAAGATCTGCAAAGACTCTAAAGGCTGCAGTTTCCAATCTGATATGTTCTAATCAATTCTCCCCTTGGAAAACCTAGGAATCCTGGACTCTGAACCCCTGCTGGCTTTAGATTGGTAGATCCCACTCCTCTGTTGGAGAACCCAGGAGCCCAGCAACATCCCTCACCGGCTGCTGTAGTATTCCCAGCCTTCTCAGCCCTGGGAGGCAAAGCCTCAGCAGGTAGGTAACACTGTGTTGCCTGGAGAAGCAGGTCAGCATCATCTGAAGGAAGAGAATAGAGAGAGGAAGTGAAAGGATACGGACAACTAAATCTTATATCCCAGGATGCACTGCTTCCAAACTGTTGCTATAACCTCTCAAAGCCACCAGACTTTTGCAAGACCCTGAACAATTGCACAGGTATAGTTCCACTGCATTTGCCACATTACTCCCAGGTAATTTCCCACAGAGATGTAGGTAAGTGGCATAACGGCACTCAAATCTGATCCACATCTTGCTTTACTAACCGGACCCCCAGGATGGGCTATAAATAATCGACTAAGAATACAAAAAAAGCAGGTAGAGATTAGAAACCTGCCTTCCTTTCCCTCTTACCTTCTCCATCAGTGTTGCTCTCATCTTCTGGGTGGGATGCATGTCCCTCTCCATCAGTATCTTCATCTTCTTTGTAAGGCTCATGGCAGACTCTCAGTTCTATTGCAGAGCTAGCCGATTTCTCCCCAGGCACCCAAGATCTCTCAGGGACTAACTGAGTGTCTTGCTCTTCCAAGGGTTTCCCTGGCAACAGTGTGATCACTTCCTCCACATCCGTATCACTGTCATGAGCCACAGGTTCCTTAAGAGATGGTGAAGTGGCTTCCACATCTGTATCACTGTCCCCATCGTTTCTGGATTCAGAGCCCTTCTGGGGTCCCAACGCTGGATTCTCAAGAAGGCTCTCCCTCTCTCTTCCACTGGGCCCAGCATCTGCAGTTTTGGGGCTCCCCTTTGAGTCCACATCTGGATTTTCACCAGCCTTCTCTTCATCTGTATCACTATCCACAGAGAGCATGGGCAGGTGTTGATTTTGAGGCAGAGCAGTCAGATCCTCTACAATTTCAGGGCCTTCCATGGGTTCCTTCACATTTAAGGTCCTGGGCTGTTCACTGGAGGCTCGCTGACTCCTCTGGAGTTCAGGGCTAGGATGCTTCGTCTCTTGAACATTGTCACACCCAGAATCTTCACTTGGGTAACTGTCACCGTGCAGCGCAATCCCCTTGCTGGGGATCTCTTGCACATCGCCGCTGCTGTCCTTACAGCTTGTGGAGTGGAGGCCATGAGGAATAGCAACATCTGGGTCCTCTGTCTCCAAGTTAGCCCCTTCCACATCTGTGTCAGCATCACTATCCCCAACAGCCTTATGGGCCTTCAGAGATCCATCCGGATTCTCCCCCTTGGGAGGGGTCTCTTCCATATCTATGTCACTGTCCTCATTTTTAGCAGGCCGTTGGGTCCTCAGACACACACTGGGATCATCTGCTGCCTCCTCTGCATCTGTGTCACTCTCATCAGGCGGATGGTCTTTGGCATGTGCAACATCTGGATTGTCTCCTGCCCCTTCCACACCTTTGCAGCTGTCCTCATTTGCGTGGTTCCTCTCACGGCTTTTGAAAGATGCAGCACTTGGATGCTCTGTTGTCTCCTCCACATCTGTATCGCCACCCCCATTTTCAGCAGGGCCTGCGCTTTCTACTGCCTCCTCCACATCTGTATCATCAGTGTCACTGCCAACATCAATTGCAGTGTGGTGGTCCTTTTGACAGCCAACATCTGGATTGGCTGCCACAGGTTCTTCTGTGTCGGTGTCACTGCCCACTTCCAAGGCATGGTTCTCTTTCACCAAGTCTCGCGACACTGGTATTTCAGAGGTGCTACCCTCTTCCGCCTCATCCTCCACATCCGTATCACTGTCTAGGTGGATGTCTATAGGGATAGGATCTTTTAAAGCTCCCTGCTCCTTAGCTGTCGGATCACCTGAAGGACCTTTCGCTTCAATCTCTGCAGCTCTTGCAGGATGCCTCTCTTGGTTTGAAGGGGTAGCAGCGGCACCATTCTCTGAAGGGCCTGGTTCAGCCACAGGGCTGTCAAAGGACAAGCGCAGGGAGGGGCCAGATGGGCCACTGCCTGAGGGTTCCTCGCTTTCTTCATCACTGTGGGAGACAAATAAACTCCAAGGAAAATTTACAGGAAAGTTTAAGCCTGCAATAAGTCACTGGATGCCTCTACCCCATCACCAAGAATTGTCACCTGATTAAAGACATCAGTCAGATGAGTTTTAAGGCTTCTCCTCATAACCCTAAACTGCGTAGGACAAGCAGCCTTCCCAGCTTCAGGAGCTGCGTGTGTGCTCCTGATTTTTGATCATGCGCAAGTAAAAATGTGGGTAGGAAGAGGGGAAAGTGATTGGGTGGGAGCCTGCTCCGGATAGGAAGGTTCTACTTCCTACCTGCTCAGTCCCACCCCCTCCTTCCCACCACTGCTGCTATTTGCCATGGACTGTGGGTGGGGATGCTCTCGTTGGTGGCAATCAGAATGGTCTTTCTTTGGCAATCAGCTGCAGGGCAGCACAAACTAGACTGCGATTGTTGACAGGCCTCTGCATCTGCTCTGAAAAGCATACTGCCCCTGGACATGGGGGATCCATTCCCAGCTATCATGGCTCTTATCCATCTATAGGCTTCTCCCTCCATGAATGAATCTAACCTTTCCCCAAACTTGTACTCTTTTTCTTTTCCAGAGAAGAAAGCTGCCCAGGCTCTTAACCCTCTCCCCAAGCACACAGCTAGAATAAAACATACCTTTCAGGCACAACAGTAGCAGAGGGGGAAGAGAACATGGAAGAGGCCACATTCAAACGCCCTTCAGTGCCATCTTTGATGGAGGAATAAGACCCTAGTGAGAGAGACAGGTGAAAGTAAGAGAAATAGCTAGAAGAGAGAGGGGAGATTTTCCTAAACTACCAGCCACAACTGCCTTAAGGCACAGATTCTCAAACATGAATCCTCAGATGTTCTTGCACTATAACTACAACTCCCCTCCTGCACTACAATGGCCATTGTAGCTAGGGATGATGGGAGTTGTAGTATAACATCTGAGGATCTAAGTTTGAGAACTCCTGCCTTAAGGCTTAGAAAAGGGCTGTCACTCTGTGGCAAAACACAGGCTTATATCTGTAAGGTCCCGAGTTCAAATGATGGCCTTTCTGATGAAAGGATCTCTACTTCTAGAGTTCTGACAGAGCATTGCTTTTTTTTTTTTTAAATAGAATTTTAATTTTCAAAATAAAAAGTAGATAAAAGAGAGATACAACAATAGTGTTCGAAAATATCAAGCAATACAAATTTTTAAAAAGGAAAAGAAACAGCAACCTCCTCCCACACTTTTCACCGCCCATAGATTGATAACTAAATAAATAAACAACCTAACATTTCATAATTACAGATATGATAAAAAGCCAATTCTATTGAGTAAAAAATAATCATTTCTATAAACATCATTTAATTTTTATTTTAAAAAATCATTTCTTTAAAAATGCCAAGTTAACGATGATGAAATGATTTAAAAAAACAACCACCAATTCTTTCGAGTAAAAAAAGAGTCATTTCAATAAAAACGCCGAGTTAACAAACGGCAAAACACCCCTTTCTGCAGTATTTTATACTGTGCCTTGTGTACACAGAAGATCATAAATCAAATCCCGACACTGGGAACAAATGGAGACCTGGTTGAATCTTGTAATTTATAAAAGGCTCCCAAACAGACATAAATGACTCAGAAGAGAGACCCTTCTTGTAAGGTGAGATTTTCAAAATTGATGCATAATCCCATAGCTTCAAAAACCAGTCGTTTAAAGAGGGAATCACAGGTACCCGCCAGTTTGTGGCGAATATAATCCTTGCTGCGGTAATCATATATAGATAACTCATTAAGTTTAGAAGAAATGTAAGGTTTAGTCTCACTAAGAAGAAATATTTCTGGGAGAAAAGGAAGCATAACCTCTAAGATTTGTGATGAATGAATTTGCTTCCAGAACAGTTGAGCTTCCAGGACAGTTGAGCTTTGTCACAGCTCCACCACATATGATAAAATGAACCAGGATGCTGGTTACATTTCCAGCTATTCTTCGAGATAGAATCATCTATTTTGTTAATTATCAAAGGAGTTATGTACCATCTAAAAAACATCTTATACCAATTTTCTCTTATTGATTGATTGATTGTTAAATTTATATACTGCCTTTCATTAAAGCAATCCCAAGGCGGTTTACAGCAAAAAAAAATTTAACACAAGATGGTAAAAAAGACACAATTAAAATATTAAGTGTGGGGGGTGGGGGGATATTAAACAAATCTGATTTAAAAATTTAAAACAAAAAGCATAAAAGTAATAAAGATTATAAAGAGCAGCAGCAGAGAATCAAATAAATGCCTGGGCAAAAAGCCAAGATTTTACATTTTTTCTGAAAGCTGTGATGGAAACTGAGGAGCGAATAGCCACCGGGAGAGCATTCCAGAGTCCGGGGGCAGCAACATAGAAGGCCCTGTCCCGCGTACACGACAACCGAGCCTCCCTCATTGTCGGCACCCGGAGCAGAGTCCCCTCAGATGATCTTGTCAAGCGGGCAGCAACCCTTGGGAGCAGGCGGTCCCTCAGGTATCCCGGGCCCAAACTGTTTAGGGCTTTAAATGTCAAAACCAGCACCTTGAATTGGACCCAGAAACAAACTGGTAGCCAGTGCATTGATATTCCCAATCATCTTCCACTGATATTCCCAATCAGACATATCAATTGATCTGTTAAAATTCTGCATCCATTTTATCATGCATTCTTTAATCTGCTCAGACTCTGTGTCATATCTCAGTAACAATTTGTATATTCTACCTAACAGATGATCCGTATTTCGAGTAATGAGATCCTCATAGTCAGTTAATTCTCTGAGCTTACCACCCTGTATCTGCAACTCCTTCCGTACTATCAAACTGATCTGGGCATGTTGAAACCAAGATGAAAAAAGCAGCGGTTGTTCAGAAGATTTACTTTGGGCAAGGCATTGGATTAAACTATGCAGAGTATGTGAGTGCTCTCTCAAAGATGTATACTTGTACGAAGATTCCTCTTCATAGAAATACACATTCAAGATTAAGGTCAAAGGTGATAGCCTTGGACTTATTTTTTTATATTTATCCCAGACGTATAAAAGACTTTGCCTAATGGCATGATATTGGATCTCCAAATCTTTTCTTGAACTTGTAATCCACAAATAGTTATGTAGTCCTCTAGAAAGACCAGAGCTTTCCATTCCAGTAAGATAACCGTAGGGGGATATAATCCATTCTGAACTCCAAGTCAAACAACTGGCATGATAATAGAGTTTCAAGTTTGGAACACCTAGTCCACCTCTTTCCTTTACATCTTGCATAACCTTTAATCGTATTCTGGGTTTTTTTAATAGTTCCAGATAAATGAGTTAAGCTGACTCTGCCATTTATTCAGTATCCTATCTTCTATCTTTATAGGGATCATTTGAAAAAGAAAATTCATCTTGGGCAATACATTCATTTTTATCGCCGAAATCCACCCAAGCCAAGAAAGGATCAGCTTTTTCCATCTGTCCAGATCAGCCGAGATAGAATTCCAGATTTGCATATAATTGTTTTTAATCAGGTCTTTATTATCCTTAGTGAGATTTATTCCCAGGTATTTTATTGGCTTCTTCTTTGTTTGTACTCCTAAAAGCTTAGTGAAATTTTCCATTTCCTCTTCTGTAAGGTTCCAAGTCAGAATCTGTGTTTTATCCCTGTTAATCTTGTGACCGGAGACCAGACTGTACTGATGTATCTGTGTCAACAGTGTGTCAAGAGAATCTTCTAGCTGTGTTACAGTAAGGAGTACATCATCTGCATACAATTTTATTTTATGTTCTAGGTCACCAATATTAACACCCCAGATCTGTTGCTCCTGCCGGATTTTAACTGCCAGGGGTTCAAGAGCGAGTATAAACAAAAGTGGAGAGAGCGGGCATCCTTGTCTAGTTCCTTTGTTAATATAACACTTTTGGGATAATAACCCATTTACTATTATTTTTGCTGACTGTTGTTGGTATATACTGCGAATCCAGGATAGAAAATTAGAGCCACAGTTCATTTTTTCTAAAACTGAAAACAGGAAAGGCCATTCCAAATTATCAAAGGCTTTTTCGGCATCTAGGAAGAGCATAGCTGCTTTTGGACCTGTTGCAGTTATTTTGTCGATTGCTTTCAAAACAAATCTTGTGTTATCTTTCATAAGCCGTTTCGGGATAAAACCGGTCTGGTTTGAGTGGATTACCTCAGACAGAAAACCTCTTAGTCTCGCAACAAGGATGGATGTAAAAATTTTGTAATCCACATTCAGAAGAGATATTGGCCGATATGATTCAGGCCAAGTTGGGTCTTTCCCGTCTTTGTAGATTAAGGAAATGAATGCTTCTTGCCAAGAAACAGGTAAAGCATAGTGGGATAATATTGCATTCATTACTTCTGTTAAAGGGCCAATACGTTTTTCTTGGAACTTTTTATAATAGAGTGGAGATAGGCCATCAGCTCCTGGCGAATTATTTTTGAGGTTTATTATTGCCGCTTTAGTTTCCTCCATAGATACAGGTTTATTAAGACAGCTCTTATGTTCTTCAAAAAAGGCTTTATTTGTATATTTTCTAAAAATTGTCTTATTCTTTGTGGTTCTTTCTTATCTTCTTTGTAGAGTTTAGAGTGGTATTCCACGAACTGTTCTGACATTGCATCATTAGTCATAACAAATTCATTGCCATATTCCAAATTGACGTTATTGTTCTCTTTTCCTGTTCCTTTCTCAGCTGATAGGCTATTAATTTTTCAGGTTTATTGCCTTTTTCAAAGTTTTTTTGTTTCGCATAGGTCATATTCTTAAATAGCTCTTTAGATTCTATAAGGTCCATTTGTTTTCGGAGTTCTCTAATATTTTGCCAAATATCCTGAGAGTGGTTGGTCTTATGGAGAGTTTCTAAACGACTCAGTTCCTTAAGTATACGGTCCCTTTGCATTTGTAGATCCTTCTTCCTTTTGGATGATTCAGAGATAAAGATCCCCCTCATAAAGGCCCTACTCGAGTCCCATACAGAAAAAATGGAAACATCTGAGGTCTTATTTCTTTGGAAAAAAATGTGACAATTCTTCATTACATTTCAGAAGCACTTGCACTGGGAAAAGCACAGCACAGCGGGAAGATGGTGCCAGAGAGACTGTGCTGAGTATTCAGCTTCAGCTGAACATTTGCACAGGCCAAATAAATAATTAGGGTTGATGGGACCCTAAATGCCACTACTGGCTCCCAGGCCTTAAAGCAGGGCTGCTCAACTTCGGCCCTCCTACAGATGTTGGCCTACAATCCCCATAATCCCTGGCTATTGAGTGCTGTGGCTAGGGATTATGGGAGTTGTAGTCTAAAAACGGGGGGGGGGCGCTAATGTTGAGCAGCCCTGCCTTAAAGTGAAGAATCTTGAGGTAAGGGATTTCTAACAGCCATTGCTTCAGGGTGCTCACAAGCAAGATAAGAAGATAGCCTTCCCCTGTTGCCTGGCCAAGTAACTAGTATTCAAAGGGACACTGCAACTATACACGGAGGCTCCTTTTACTTATCATGGCTGCTAGCCTTTGATAGACTTATCTTCCATGAATTTTGTCTCCTGTTTTAAAGCTGTCTACATTAGCAACCATCATCACTAACTTGTGGCGGTGAATGGCATAAGTTAATTACGCATTTGTGATCAATCATTTTGTGTGTTTTGAACCTACTTGAACTCAAATCATTGAGCTCAACTGTCAAGCAATCTACTTGCCTCAATCATGTGACAGAGTTAAAAAACTAAACATCCAAACAACAAATATCCAAGTTTCTAACCTTCATGGCCACTGAAAAAACCCTGAAAACATGTACCCAACTTATGCCAAACAGCATCTTCATATAAGATTCTAAAAATGCTGTCTATGTGCATGTGTGAGTATTGCTAATGCTAGGAAGAAATAGAAGGAGAACCCATTTCAAGCCTATTATACATTTCTAGCTAATGTAAGCCTCACACTTTGCTTATGAAGGAAATGCAGAGAGAGAGAGAGAGAGAGAGAGAGAGAGAGAGAGAGAGAGAGATTTAAGCAGAATACAGGAATATGCTTTAAGAAACCCGAATGCTGAACATTCCAGGAGGAAGCACTCTTTCCTGAGCAAAGCCCATCATCCTTTCCTTGTGCCCCCTCCCATTTTTCCATGAGTTCCAGTGCTCTTTCCAAGCCCCGTGAATCAACATTTGAGTTTCCCCCTAAATTCTAGGTCACTATCAAACAAATTTCTTATAGCTTAAAAAAATATTGTACACCTTATACAAAACATGCAAATCAGTGCAGGTAATGTGCAATAACTAATAATAATTATTTTTTATAGTTCTCAGCTTTGAATAACTTTCAATTCCATTTGAAACTTCTTTAAAAATTTGTAATTTTAAATGTGGTTTTAGCATGGTCTTTTAACTTGTTTAACTTTACTATTCTTTTATTTTACATTGTATCTGTTTTATTAATGTTGTGAGCAGTAGTGTACTGGAGGGGCAGTGTATAAATATTTTGAATAAATAAGGTGTATAATGGCGCAGCGGGGGAAATGACTTGATTATGAAGCCAGAGGTTGCCGGTTCAAATCCCCGCTGGTATGTTTCCCAGACTATGGGAAACACCTATCTCGGGCAGCAGCGATATAGGAAGATGCTGAAAGGCATCATCTCATACTGCGCAGGAGGAGGCCATGGTAAACCCCTCCTGTATTCTACGAAAGACAACCACAGGGCTCTGTGGGCACCAGGAGTCGACACCAACTCGATGGCACACTTTACCTTTATATCAAAAGAAGAGTACAAGTTTTGGGGGTGCACACTAACCTGCTCTCTGGTGATCCTCATCAGCACCCCACAACCTTCATGCAAACCACCCATTTGGTATGCCATTAGCCCCTACTTACTGGACAAAGAGGCTCCTTTTTAACGTGGTGGCTCTCCTGCATTTAGCAGTGGAAGAGCAACTGTCCCTGTTCAGCCCAGCGCAGTGTCTGTTCCAGTGGCTGCTGCTGGTGTCTCGTTTGTGTTTCGTTTTAAACTGTGAGTTCCTTGGAACAGGGAATCATTTTTTTATTTTTGCCTTGTAAAGTGCTTTGTGAACTTTTTGTTGAAATTTTTTGTTGAAAAATTATATATAAAAATAATATAATTTATTATTGACAGAGTTCTGTGTACTCCATGCAAAACAACAACATCATCATTCTGAGATCTGCAATTCAAATTCTGCACCAAGGAAAGGTGGATCCTGTAACCTGTATAAATGATGGAGCAGATTGGCAGAATTTCTCTAATTTTGCATAACTTACCCCACACTTTTTACTATGTTGCATACTTTATTCTAGTTTCACTAACTGTGTGTGCGGGGCGGGGGGGGGACTATGCAAGCCACCGAAGGCCTGCCCCTCCTACTGCCCCCCACTCCCCGCCCACATTCAACCACTGGAAATCTTACTCAGTTACCTCTTAAGCTTCTGAGATTCCAGCAGCCATTCCCCACACACTTTCAAGCCTACCTGTCATGATCAATCCTCACAGAATTATATCCTAGTGGCTGATAGATCACGTTTTGGGGATACAATTTATCCATGTTCTATATCTGTACTAATGTTCATATTCAATTTAATAAACTATTTTGGAAAAAGAATCCAAATAAGTTTCCAATTGTTGTGCCCAGTGTTACATTCTGAACTTTTCCTGTGCTCTCACAGATTCACAGTTACACAAACACAGCCTTAACTGTTGTGGCAGGGTGGTCTACCATAATATCATAGGTTCCAGAGCTGTAATGGCAAGAGGCCTAAATCTGAATATCATTTCCTTCACACCCCTCACTCACCATCACTCCTTGGGAGATGCTGGAGTTTGCTTGCCTTGTTCACTGCTTCCTCCTCTTCCTCTTCCCTGTCAGAATCCTGGACCAGGATCCCTCCAAATCCCATCCTCCTTTTCCCTGGTGCAGGTGTCTCCTCAATAACCAAAGCACTGGCATCCACTCTCGGCTGGGTAGGTGGCACCTCCATGGAGTCATCAGGGGAGTCAGAGGTACTGCCTGGGGCCAGTATGAAATACTGGCAGCCTACATCACCAAAGAGCAAGGTGTCCCCATCCTGAAGGCTGTATCGGACTTGTGGTATCAACACCATACGCTGGCGCCGGGTCCGGTTCAGGCTATCCCGATCATATAAAAGGTGAGGCCCATCAGAAGAAGGGACCTCAATCACAGCATGAGCTTTAGAAACTGAAGAGACAGGCAAACATATCTGACAGCTTTCCAGACGACCAATGACATTCTCTCCAGGGTAGATCCAGAAATCTGGAGGGAAGATAAAAGAATGGATGAGGACTCCAGAAATGTCTGGTTTTTTCATACCTCTACCCTACCCTGCTTTCATCCACTAGATCAGAAGTACGTGCAGTAACTGGCCCTATTCACCCCCAGCACAGTACTTCCAGTGACTGTTGCTGGTGTGTGTCTTAAGTTTCTTTTTAGAATGTGAGCCCTTTGGGGACAGGGAGCCATCTTATTTGTTTGTTATTTCTCTTTGTAAACCGCCCTGAGCCATTTTTGGAAGAGCGGTATAGAAATCGAATTATTATTATTATTATTATTATTATTATTATTATTATTATTATTATTATTATTATTTACACATATAAATGTCATTAATCCAAAACAAGCACACCCGGTGTTTACATAACCAAGGGCAAAGCAGAGGTTGAGAGTAGTTTAAAAGCAAGTCAGCATCCCCTGTAGAGCTCAGAAATGCTCAATCCCCATGTCTTCTGCACCAAGACAGATGATCGTATAAGCTAAGCATGGGCCAACCTGATGGTCTGCTGATTAGGCCCAGCCCACAAGCCAATTTTATGTGGCCGAGACAAAACTTTCATCAAGATATGGCAAAAGGTTCACTCACAGTTGCACGAATACAGAAAAGAAATTTTTTTCAAGCTGAACAGATGAAACTGCCTTGTACCTAGCCAGACATTGGTCCGTTTAAGCTCAGTAATGTCTACCCTGACTGCCAGCAGCTCTCTGTGACTGGAGATGCAGGCATCATCTCCTGTTGCATCTGGACAGCCCAGGAATTGAGCTGGAGACTTTCTGCATGCAAAGCAGGAGCTCTGGCACTGGCCCCTCCTCCGTGAGTGTATGAAACAGATTCTCCACATTGTAATACATTAATGATACTTCTTTGGATTTGGAATGCAACATGTCAGTGTACTTTTTCTTGTAATCTACATAACTAAAGCCATTACTGTGAGGCAGTGCCAGGTTTATTATGAAGCCCAAGGATCTATAAAGATGTCAGTCTCTGCAGCATTACGGTCTGCAGTATAAATGCACCTCACTCCTCCATCAAAGCAAGCCACCCTTTTAAATCACAGAGAGGTGTTTATCTCTGGTGCATTCTGGATGACATACACAGTTCCACAGAGATGTAGAGAGCGTACAATGACTCAGCATTGTCAGCAGAGGTATGACCTACCTTGGGACTCCAATGCTACGTGTGCTTCCTCAGGAACTCAGATCCACTGATTTCACTGAGACTTACATCCAGATTACATATGCTCAGGGTTACATCATTAGTGGTCTGAGTCCATCTGTCTAATAAAGTGCCTCATAAGAACAGCCCTGCTGGATCAGACCCATGGCCCATCTAGTAAAGCATCCTGTTTCACAAAGTGGCCCACCAGATGCTGCTGGAAGCCTAAAAGCAGGAGTTGAGGGCATGCCCTCTCTCCTGCTGTTACTCCCCTGCAAACTGGTACTCAGAAGCAGCCTGCCTTTGAGGCTGGAGGTGGCCAATAGCCCTCCAACTAGTAGCCAATGATAGACCTCTCCTCCATGAAGTTATCCAAACCCCACTTAAAGCCATCCAGGTTGTCCTCCTTCCTATGTCCTTTCACTAAGATATCATCTGTGAACCATCTTCAAAATCAGTGCCCATTAAGGCACATTTTCAACAGCTACTCCTTGATGATGAGACTTACAGGCACTTGGTCTACACAGTTCAGCAAATAAGAAGTTCATTTCAGTGTATTGTGTTTTCCTTCATAGGAGAGACACCACATTATCTACCCTGAATTTACCATCTCAGATATTTAAATGCATTATAATATCGCCAGGGACTTTTTAGCTGGGGCACCCAGGTTATTCTGCCCTGTTAGGCGCACTTGGCCCACTCACTGTGAAATTTTATAAACACCAGCGAAACACTTTTTGGTCAGGTATTTGATTTAGGGCAACTTACCTCTCAAACCCCCACATGCACACACAAACACACATACTTCATGACTTTGTATCCTTGCATTCTCTTTTCTGTTTGCAGTTGGTTGATTTTTGTTTTAGTATTATTTTTATTCATTAGTTATTTTTGTTATCCAAGTAACGTTGAATTTTAAACTGACTTGTAAGTTACCTTGAAGGCCTTTTTAGGATCGAAAAGCAGCACATAAATGACTAGATTAATAAATTAAATAGAATGAAGACACAGGAAGTCCCTATGGAAGCTCACAAAGAACATCCTTACCTTTCTCAGGCCCATACTTGCTGCTCAGAAGGTGGAGCCGCCCAACAGGCTTGGGGGGCTTCCCATTGTCACCAGCCCCATCCGAGGAATAATCGGCACCATCTTCCCTATCCCAATCCAACAACTGAGTCTGATCCATTCTGCAATAACAAATAATAACATAGGAACAGACCTGCTGGATCAGACCCATGACCCATCTAGTCCAGCATCCTGTTTCACACAGTGGCCCACCAGATGCTTCTGGTAAGCCCACAGGCAAGAGGTGAGGGCATCAGTGTTTCCTCTAAGGTGTGTGCACGTGTGCGTGCGCTCACATGCTTTTTTGATGACCACTCAGTTAATTTTAGATCCCACTCAAGTTGAATCCGGAAGTCCCCACTCTGAATGCATGTGCGCACACACACTGCCTTGATACTGGACAAAACTCATTCTGCAAACAGATGAAAAAAATTAAAGAGAACACTGGAGGACATGCCCTCTCTCTTGCTGTTGCTCCCCTGCAACTGACATTCATTGTGCCTCTGAGGCTGGAGGTGGCCCACAGCCACCAGAATAGTAGCCATTGATGGAAATGTCCTTCATGAATTTGTGTAAGCCGCTTTTAAAGCCATCCAAACTAGTGGCCATCACCACCACAACCCATGGCAAATCATTCCATAGATTAATGATGCTGTGTCATAACTGATCAAAAATGATACTGTACCCTTGCAGGATAAGATGAATCTAGGAATAGCTTCATTCAGAGTTAGCAATCCTATAGCCTTCCCCTCCCCTCCCCATCCACTTTTTAAAACATCAAAATATTAAATCTCCAGGGTTGCTTGCAAGAGTCAGGCCAATCCTGGAAGACCGGCAACCCTTGAAGAAACCCCCTTTTCCGAATACCAACTGCACCTGCCTAACTTGTATTACTCCAAGCCCAAAAGACCCTCCCGCTCCCAACCTAGCCCTAAATCGCCCTCTTTTAACCCAATTTCCCAACTAACTTTCCTTTTAGGAGGTGGCATGAAGATTTCCCTTTAAATCTTCATGCCACCCCCTCCCCGACCACCCGCAAACGTACCAAAGGCAGCTTAAGATGCTCTGCTAAAGCGGGTGGGGGTCCGTTTGTTTGTTTGTTTCTTCTTCCCCCCCCCCTCCCACCCCCCAAGCAGCAGCCTAGGAGCTGGACTCTGGCAACCTCTCCTGCCAGCGGTCCCGCCTCTGCTAAAGAAAGTAATTTTCATTGGACAGTTGGGCTGCCATTGAACGATGTTTCTTCTCCCGATTGGACTATTCGTTTGCAGGCAGTCGAGGGGGGGGGTAAACGGTCCGGCCTCTCTCCGCGCGTCCCAGATTCAGTGACAAGTCTAGGAATAGGAGATGGTCATAGAGAGGAGAAAGACAAGGCTACACCATAGATTTGGCATCGCACGCCCCTTTCTCCTATAGAGATATGAAATGACTAAAGTGACAATTCAGTTGGAGACGGAACTTCCTTTCTCGCTACTGTTTTTACTGTACCCACACCCGTCTTCGTCGTGCAGAAACAGCTTCTCATAGAAAAGAATAGGAAATAGGAAAAGAGGAAAAGAATAGGAAATCCCTGATTTTAGCATAGGTGTGATTGGGCAGCAGCTTGCTCACCCCACCTAAAGCAAAAGGTAGCAGCAAATGCAAGTTTTAAGTTTTTAAGTTGTGCCGTTGTACTCGTTGCGTCGGTGTCGGCTCTTGGCGCCCACAGAGGCCTGTCGGTTGTTTTTCTTTTTTAGCAATAGCAATAGCACTTACATTTATATACCGCTCTATAGCCGAAGCTCTCTAAGCGGTTTATAATGATTTTAGCATATTGCCCCCAACATTCTGGGTACTCATTTTACCGACCTCGGAAGGATGGAAGGCTGAGTCAACCTTGAGCCCCTGGTCAGGATCGAACTTGTAACCTTCTGGTTACAGGGCGGCAGTTTTACCACTGCGCCACCATTTTAGTAGAATACAGGAAGGGTTTACCATTGCCATCTCCCTTGCAGTGTGGGATGATGCCTTTCAGCATCTTCCTATATCGCTGCTGCCCAATACAGCTGTTTCCCATAGTTCTGGGAAACATACCAGCGGGGATTCGAACCGACAACCTCTTCCTCCTTAGGCAAGTTACTTCCCTGCTGTGTCATTAGGTGGCTACACATATCAGAGGTGTTGGGGATGGCGGACAAGGGATCATCCCAATCGACCCTGTGAACAAATAATTGTACAGTGAATGCATTCACTCAGGAGCCTAACAAGAATTGGGCCCCGGGGACAAAAAGTGAAGGTGAGCCCCTGCTCCCTTCCCTTCTTCAGAGAGGCATAGAGAAGAGCAAAGGGCAAACTGTCAGCCCCCCTGAGGGGCCAGGGAGGACATTTGTTCTTCTTGCGCTTGTTCTATGGTAGTGTTGGGGGAAAATCAGAGAAGGAGACTTGAACCAAAGTTTGCAGCCTAGGCCTCACTCCATTACTGTCTGGTATTTGTTAAGATGCTGCAGGTGCAGATTTTGAACAATGGCATCTACTGTAGTACAAGGCAAAGCATGTGTAGTAACTCTGAAGAAATGCATCTTGTTAGTTAACTGTGATTGGTCAATGCTGTTTGGAAGATGGACAATGTATTGGTGCATCTTTCCCTCACTCTATTAGCATATATTAAGGCTTTAGTATATAATCTGTAACCACCATTTTGTGGGGTCCCTTCTCACTCATTTCGATGTTAGGAGACAGCCTGGTATACCGTGATCAATAAAGCTTTGAATCTGACGGTGTGGCCCCTGCCTATAAAGAACTCTAGCGGTAGAGGAGATTTTCTCCAACAGTAGCTATGCCCATGTGCCCTTTAAAAGTGAACCTGGGTATAGGGTCCCCTCAAAGACAGGGAACAGATAGGAGGTATGCTGCTGCTATGCATGTATTGAACATAATGCTGGGTGACTCTGAGCCAGTCACTTCTCTCTCAGCCTAACCTACTTCACAAGGTTGTTGTAACGAGAAACTTAAGTATGTAGTACTCTGGGCTTCTTGGAGGAAGAGCGGGATATAAATGTAAGTAAGTAAGTAAATAAATAATGTGCAAATAACTATAGCTCTATTTGGATGTTATACAAAACCCTGCTGTGCACACTTACAACCGTGAAAGCGGGTCTGGAAGTCCCTCCTCAGCCTATCACTCACCCCTAGCTCCACGCTGCTCACAGTTGCAGCTCTGTTTGTCTGAAGAGGTAAACTAACCCTGATGGCAGGCACTTCCATAATTGGCAGGCTCTGGTGCCCAAGCCTGCCAGCCACTAGGGATGTGCACGGAACATGTGCACCTGTTTGAGTAGCGGGTGGTTCCGCCAGTTCGAAGGCGAGGGGTGCTGCTTTAAGGGTCGGGGAGGGTGCACTTACACCTCCTGCCACTTTTTCTCCGCCGGTACTTCATTTTTGGCAAAGTCCATTGGGGCGGCAGCGTACCTGCCTGCCACCCTGTTGCATCAGATACATCTGGTTAGTTCTAGTAAACGGGGCGACAGGGAGGTATGCTGCTGCCCCATGGACTTTGCCAAAAACGGAGCGCTGGCGGGAGGAAGCAGCGGGAGGGGTAAGTGCACCCTCCTCCTCCCTTAAAGCAGCACCCCCACCCCCGCCTTCGAGCCTCCCCCGCCCGGTTCTATGCACATCCCTGCCAGCCACAGCTGCACCCGCCATCACAGTTACATAACATTCAAATATTATTTTATTATTATTATTTTACATTTATATCCCACTCTTCCTCCAAGGAGCCCAGAGTGGTGTACTACATACTTGAGTTATTTGTATGTGCATACACTGCACAGATTGTATATACACTGAACATAATGTGTGAATAATGTTCAAGTGAATGAGCCCAATGATATAACTGGTTATTTGGCCCTGTGATAATTAGCATCTGGGTTTGTTACAAGGTCTGGTTCCTGTGTCTGTGTCTCTGCTCCCCTGTGGCCTAGAGAAACATTAAATCTGAAACCCTTTGCTGTATAAAGGTAAAGTGTGCCATCATGTCGTTTTCGACTCCTGGTACCCACAGAGCCCTGTGGCTGTCTTTGGTAGAATACAGGAGGGTTTTACCATTGCCTCCTCCCGCACAAGTGGAAGATGATGCCTTTCAGCATCTTCCTATATCACTGATACCCGATATAGGTGTACCAGCGGGGATTCGAACTGGCATCCTCTTGCTTGATAGTCAAGCATTTCCCCACTGAGTCATTACGTGGCTTTGCTGTACAGACTTCCTCAACATGGCCATCTCTGACCTGCTCCTGTGTGTTTAATCGCAGCTTAATCTGCAGAATTTACTAGGCAATGTTTTTAATAGCAGGCATGGGCATTGTGTGTGTGTGCATGAGCGTGTACAAAGTATAAACATATAAGTACATAAATAAAGGCATCTGCTGCTCTACATTAATTCAGCCATTAATCTGGGGGGGGGCACCTTCCCCCCCTCTGCATATGCCCATGATGGCATGGAAGTAAACACTATCACCTTCTAATTCCTGCAGAATAACAAACTGCTATAAAAAGGCACCAAAAGGCAACCTTAACTTGGGCTCATGATTACCCTTTGGTCATGAAATCACATGAAGCAAAGGTTTCAGTCTGAGCCTGGGGGTGGGGATGGTATTTTCCTGCTTTATCTCTGTATCTTTTTTTTTTTTTTTAAGTAAAGGGGGTAGAGTGCTATTGTCATAGCCTAAGCCTTTCCATGTTTATTCAGAATGTATCAGAAAGAATGTCTGTATTTATCTGAAGAATTTCTACCATGCCTTCCTAGTATAAAAGTCTTCACAGCACAGCTTACAAGTCCAATGAAGATAGTGTAAAATCATTTTTCTAAAACATCAGAGGGAAAAAACTCTTTTAAAAAAGAGGTGTTCAAAACAAGCTTTCAAACAGTAAATGTCACATGGAGGAAACAGCAGTGCAAATACAGATAAAAACCAGTCCCAGCCAATGAATCCTAGTTGCCATTAAAAGCTGGGGCAAACAGAATGAACTGACATAGCATCTAAAAGGTGGTGGTGGTGAATTTGTTACAGGCAAATGCCATTTATGTTTTATTTCTTTACGGTTTTCCAAGCAACTTTCCCCCTTATTTTTAGTTCAAACAATACTTTCCAGCCAACCCCATTCCCACTTGATTAAGCCATGGGTGCACATATCTCTCTCCACCAGTGCACCATTCCTTTATCGAATGGGAAAGTAGTTAATCCAAACTGCCCCTCTACATGTACTCCAAATTCTACTTTATAGTATTTGGAATACATATAGGGGGAAGTTTAGATGAACCTCACCCCCACTAGAAGAAGATATGTGCACTTATGACACATACATGTCTTAATCAGAGGGGAACAGGATTGGTTAGAAAGTATCATCCAAACCAGGCCAAAGTTTAGGTTATAAATGAGGGGAGAAGGGCAACAGGTGGGGGCTGGAGAGTCCTCAACATTCTTTTGGATACAACACTTTGCAAATGGGTGCCTCAACGGGCACAGGTGTCAAAAAAAGACAGAGAGCTAGGTTCAGGTTTAAGGGGCCCTTGACAAGGTGTTCTCCATGGGCTCCTTCCTACCTTGATTGCCTCTCCAAGGTTTGCGAGGGATTTATGTTGTCATTCTCCAAAGGGCGTTGATGTGTTCTGAGAAGGCAACGACAGAGCTTCCTCCAGCTCCCATTTGCAGATGGGATGAGAGGAAAGAGGTAGCTGACAGGGTCTCTCAGCTGACAGTCACTCTATTGCCATTGCTGCAGAGCTTATAGATACAGGGCCTATAAGGGGTAAGGATCGGAAGGGGCAGGAACTGGCAGTGATCCTGGACTGGAGGGCTTATTGCAGCTGCCAAAAGGATGCCAACCTCTGATGCCAGCACTAAGTAAAGGCTGGTGGTGCCATTGATTGCAATGCAACATAGTAAATCAGGGTAGGATTGAAGCCTTAATTTCATCTACGGCTGGTAGGATGAGGCGGTTGCCTCAGGTGTGAGTGCAAGGAGGGACGCAGGGGTCAGCAAGCACTGCCCCCTCCACCATCACAGGTGCCTCCTGCTGCCACCGCTCTACTGAAGCACGCTGATCCTTTCCCCCTCCTTGCCCCACTGGAGCACACCTCTTCTTTCTTCGTATAGCGCCCCATGACGTGAACTCTGCCACCACTGCTTGCCTTGTTGGCATGGTCCAAGAGTGCTTGTATACCAACACCCTTGCTAGCATGGCCTGTGAACATAAGGACAGCCCTGCTGGATCAGGCCCAAGGTCTACCTAATCCAGCATCCTGTTTCCCACAGTAGCCAACCAGCTGCCTCTGGGAAGTAAGTCCCCAAGCAGAAGATGAAGACATGCCCCCACTCCCGCTACTGCTCCCCTGCAACTAGTACTGATTCAGAGGTAGCCTGTATCCATCAATACCAGTAGCCATTGATAGACCTATCTTCTTTATATATATTTCTCTAAGGCATACGTGTGGCTAATCCCATGTGTGGCAGCTCTCGTGAGAGTTTGGAGAGCTGCCAGATAGCCATGGGATGGGGAGGGGGAAGAAAATGGTGGTGGCAGCTGGCTGGCTGGCAGGCAAAAAAATGGCGGTGAATGGTGCCGACCAAAAAAAATGGCGGCGGGCAGCAGCGGGCAGGGAAGGAAGAAGATGGGCAGTGGGCAGGTGGGGAAGGATGAAGATGGAGGTCAGGTGATGGGTGGGGAAGGATGAAGACGATGGACAGGGGCAGATGGGGAAGGATGAAGGCAATGGACAGGGGTGGACAGGGAAGGATGAAGATGATGGGCAGGGGGCGGGCGGGAAAACAGACTTCCAGCAGGTGGAGAAGGAAGAAGATGGAGGGCAGGTGGAGAAGAAGACAGTGTGTTTGTGTGGGGAGAATTCGGCAAAGGCAGGCAGGCAAAAAAGCGGCGGTGGGGTGGGGGGAGAAAGCAGCAACAGCGGTAAACTGGGGTCGCAGATGCTCTGCACCGACCGGATCAGCTAGTTTGTCTATAATTTATGCTGAGCACCCACTACAGATGGGGAAAGCATCATATTGTTATTCACCTAATGCAGCAAAATGTCTGGGACTCTCTCTGTGATTCTGGTGGTATTCCCACAAATGCAATATGATATGCACATTTGCGATCATTTTGGTAACATCCCTAAGAATAGCATACCGTTAAAAAGCAGCTTGCATGTCAGTGGTATATCATTCTAAAAAGTGTAACCGGGAAATGACCAGAAATATACTCTTTCAATATTTGTGTGCATAATGGGAAACACCACACTTACAAAAGATCACGGTCTCTGATGTGGGAGATACATGCCCAAAGCCACTCTCAACTTGTTCCAATTCTGCATGCAGGATTATTAAATTTAATAATTTCCTGAGAATGACAACTGGAATATATAAAAATGAATCATTTTTTTTGTAATGATAGTATTTTAGTTTGCTAATGTTTGGGTTTGTTTAAGAAGTCAGCTATCCTGACATTTTAATTTGCTTTGTTCTCTGATTTGTTTATACAACTGAAGGGAGGGTGTTAATCAGAGACAAGTACATAATGAAAGCCAAAAGAAAAAAAGTCTCAGATAATTAGGGGGTTCCTGATCTTTTTTTTACATCCTATTTGTTTGGGGAGGAAAGGATAAGCTAAGCCTTTCCACTGAAACTGATGGAACTTTAGAACTTTTCTGGAAATTGATCATGCCCAGAGTTTGCTGAATCAGGATTAAAAATTTCTATCAGCAATCTCAGCAGCATGGCATCTGATTGTGTTTGCTTTTTTTAATTTGGGGGTGGGGCTGCCCAAATGGGGTGAACAGGGAGAAAGATGGATTTCTGGAATTCACTACTGTTTTGATCAAGAGAGGGCTATCCAGTTAAATCCAAAGCTACAGGCATTGACTCATCCTTTCCTATGTGCTTTGTATTTAGCTTCTGCAAGCAGACAGTGATTCCGGGTTTTTAATTGTCCCTGTGCTAACACGGCCAAGAATCAGAAGTCTTGAATTCTCCAAGGAAAAGATGGCCTCCATGCCCCCTGGGGCGTCCCAAATCCTCTTTATTCTGTCCTGGGGTGTGTGGTTTGCGCCCTCAAGAACCTATGTGTTAAAAAATGATGCTTAACTTGTGGGGTGGGGTGGGGGCGCGCTCCAGAGGTCTTTAGGTCCAGGCTCCACAATTACCTAGGTGCACCTCTGGTGTCTAGTAGATTAGAGCAGAGGGGAATTACAACTATCATGATAGGATTAGAAAGTCATCTTATCCTTCACCTGAGGCAGCAAAAAGTCTTGGACCATCCCTGCTGTTGAAGCTGGCCCTGAGTATAAGGCAGCTTCATACATGCACAAAGGGAAACATCAGGGCTGGCCTGTCCACTAGGCAGACCTAGGTGGTCATTTAGGGCACCAGTTCTTGAGGGGTGCATTATATGCCTCCCTCTCTAAGCAGACACTGGCATGTTTGTCTTATTGGGAGTGAGCAAAGCCAGCCTTGCCTTGCCTTGCCTTGCCTTACACACACACACACACACACACACACTCTCTCTCTCTCTCTCTCTCTCTCTCTCTCTCTCTCTCTCTCTCTCCCTCTCCCATCCTGGCAAATGAGCAGCCTGTGCAGCTCCAAGTAAAGCCGGGGGCTCTGCACTTTTCAGCTGGGTGGGGGGCACGAAAATCAAACTTCACCTAGGTCACCAAAAACCCAAAGGCTGGGAAACATCTGTTTAAAAGTTTGTCCTGCTTTTCCATCAAGATGCAAATGGTGGCCTCCTGTTTAATGACTAGGGAAGGAAATACTGGGAAAGTGGTGCCTCTGAGAACGCCTGGAATCATTCAGCCCTGACTCAGACCTGGAGGTAGATCATAGCCTTCTGGATGCACCACAGCGTGCCTGATGCAATGTGAAAGCTGCTGCAGCTGTGTGCAGAGCAGCAGTGCCTGGGCCCCTTCCTGGCACCCTGCCCACCGACTTCCTGGCATCCTGCTGCAAAAGGGGGTGGCCAGTGGGGGACATGCTGGTGCCACCGTGGCTCATATCCTCTGCTCAGTAACACTGTGCCTGTCAGCACTGAGTGACGGGTGGGGAGAGGGGAAGCTTCACCCAGATGTGACAGTGCCGTCCGATGTACCCTTCCAGTATTTCACAGATAAAAATCAGGGCATGCTTGTAATTCCCTGTGTTTGTACCATGGGTGATTTCCTGAGCACCCTCCCCTGAAGACTGCTCAGCCTGTGGTATGCTGTGCTGTGCTGATTTATTCTGCAGTTGCATGTCTTGCACTCTTTAAAAAGCAAAGACGTTTGGGTTAAAGATAAAGTAGAAGAAAACAAAACAACATCGAGTTATTCTGCTTCAAAAAGAGCCTCACCAGCTAGGGATGTGCACGAACCGGTTCGGAGATCCTTTTACGGGCTTCCAAACCAGTTCGAACCCCCGCGGGCTCGAAGGTTCAACAGCGGGGGGGGTGGCTTTAAGTGCAGGGGTGGGTTCCCCCACCAGCACGGGAGTCCTTAAGAGCCTTTCAGGGTGGCAGCGTACCTCCCTGCCGCCCCGTGCCGGCGTTTACTGAATGTACCCAGAAGTAGGAACAGCGACTGCACATGTCGCTCATGCGCATGCACATGTTGTGCGCGCACGCACACACATGCGTCGGGTGCATGGACATGATGTGTGTGACGTGTGCGCGTGAGTGATGTGTGCAGTCACCATTCCTACTTCCAGGTACATCTGGTAAACGGCGGCACAGGGAGGAAGGGAGGTACGCTGCTACCCCAACCGGCTCTTAAGGACTCGCGTGCCGGTGGGGGAAACACAGCACGGGGTGTGTGTGCGTGTGTAAGTGCACCCACCCTCACCCTTAAAGCCACCCCCCACCTCGAACCGGCCCCTGCCGGTTCCATGCACATCCCTATCACCAGTATGCAACATGACTGGCTGTGCATTATATAGCACCCTTAACTTTGACATGTGTGCATTTACATGTATATGCACTAGAGCATACGAAGGCTACCTTGGCTTGCCAGCTGTTGAACTACACAATCAATTGGCACAATAAATTGTGGCTGGTGATGATGGGAGTTGTAGTTCAGCAACAGCTGGAGAGCCAGGGTTGCCCACCCCTGCACTAGAGAGTGGGTGTATGCACCACCCACTTAACAGTCTGGACCTAGAGATGCCTACTTTAAAATGTACGTCCTAGTAACTTTAATGGGACTGATTCCCAGGCAAGTGTGTACAGGACTGCAGCCATAGTTTTAACTTCTATAGACCTAACCGAGGGGGTTGAATCTTGGCAACCTAGTCAATGTTTGAATCGCTAGACTATCTCACAATTCACATTAACCTAATTTTAATATGGCATATCAAAAAGCAAAATAGGTACAGTGATTTCCCAGGGATATGGACCACAAAATAGGGGCCTTGCCTGATAAACAGGGACAGTTTATGTCTATGGTCTGATTCTAGGAATATCGATACAGAAGTTAATTGCTGTGGGTTCAATAGGGGCTTACTCCCAAGTATGCATAGGACTGCAGCCCCAGGATCACAATCAGAGCATTTTCTGTCTTCCTAGATTTTATTTCTCCTCTTCTTGATCACATATTCCCTTTCAGTACCTTCTTTTGTCTTATACACAGTTCCTCTTGTCCTGTTTACAACCCACCTTTTATTCTTCCCCTTTTCCTCTTGTTCCTCAGACATTTCCTTTTATGCAAGCTACTTTTTCTGCCTCTTTCCAAGTGCAGCATTTCAAATTTCAGCTGGGCACATAACAAAGAGGTGTTCATTATCAAGATGCAAGATTCAGCAAGGCCCAAATGCTCACACTTGGATATAATCAAGATTAAATTAAAAATAAGAAGCCTACCCACAAACACTGGTCCAATCTAGTTCAGATTATACTCCCTCCAAAACTGTCTGTTCAAAAAGAGATCTTGGACAGCTCATTGAAAGTGTTGACTCGTTGTGCAGCAGCTGTGAAAAAGGCTAATTCCATGCTAGGAATCATTACGTAGGGGATTGTAAATAAAAATGCTAATATTAAAATGCCCTTATACAAATCCATGGTGTGGACACATCTGGAGTACGGCGTACAGCTGTGGTCACCCTATCTTAAGAAGGATGTTGTAGAACTGGAAAAAGTGCAGAAGAGGGCAACCACGATGATCAGGGTCCTGGTGCACCTTCCTTATGAGACTAGGCTACAGCATCTGGGGCTCTTAACCTTGGAAAAGAGACAACTAAGGGGATTCATGATCAAGGTGTATAAAAATATGCATGGAGTGGAGAGGGTGGACACAGAGAAATTCTTCTTCCTCTTAACACTATGACTGAGGTCACCACATGAAATGGAAGGTTGGGAAATTTAGGACCGACAAGAAGAAGTACCTTTTCCACACAATGCATATTTAATCTATGGAATTCTTTGCCATGGGACGTGATGATGGCCACCAGATTGGATGTCTTTAAAAGGGGCTTAGACAGATTCATGGAGGACAGGTCTATCAATGGCTACTAGTCTGGTGGCTGTGGGCCATCTCCAGCCTCGGAGGCACGATGCCTATCAATACCAGGTACAGGGAAGGAACAGCAGGAGAGAGGGCAACACATATCTCTTGCCTGTGGGCAGGGGCTTATCTAGGGAAAATAGCGCCTAGGGCAAGCACTGAAATTGTACCCCTGTCCAAGCATCTAACACCCATCTTTCAGATAACTTTACCATAATATCAGCTCAAATATACAAGTCAAGCTCATTAATCTTTTAATATTTCAAAAACTATTTAGCAGTGGATGTAGCCAGACCAAAAAATGCTGGAAAACTACAAATTTCAGTATTCTGGGGCTGATTAAATACCCAATACTATGTGGAGGTGTACTTGGAAAACTAAACAGAAGTGCCTGTCTAATTCTCTATTATGCATTGTAGCATCACTGTTACGTAAGTTTTAAAAATAAATGGAGAATGTGACTTTCCCCAGATACTCTGAAAATAATTAAAGGATATGCAGAGTAAACTGTGTCACTGCTTGGAATATCTATATATTTAATCCTCGTAGACGTGCCTCTGTGGGGATGCGTCCCAGCAACCCAGCAGGTTGGCTGGGCGGCGGAGGTGCCGGATTGGCTGGGCAATGGGAGCTCACGTGGCAGGAGGCCATTGAGTTGAGCTGCTGCGGGGGGGGGGGGTGGCAGCGGCCACAGCGAGGAGGTGGCGGCGGCCCCAGCCGCGTGTGAGCTCCCGTCGCCAAGCTGCTGTGAGGAGGTGGCGGTGGCGGCCGCAGGCCTAGCCCAGCCGCAGTTGCGACCGTCGCAGCCGCAGCCTGGGCTGGGAGGAGGCGGGAGGCAGCAGGACAGACTGGCCTTGGCGGCGCCGGCAGGGGTGAGTGGGGAACGGGCGGAAATCGCGGTGGGGCCCTTTTTGGCCGCATACCACGCAGTGAGGCTCTGTGTGTGTGTGGGGGGGGGGAGAATGGAAGTGGGAGGGCTAGAGAGCGCAGGGCTGGAGGGAGGGCGAGAGAGAGGAGAGATGGGGCAGGAGGGAGAGGGAGTGAGAAACAGCCGGCCCCCAAGCGCAAAGATGCTCTGTGCAGGGTCGGCTAGTATTCTAGTATTTCAGAAAGACAGTTTAAATCCACCACCTAATTGAGATCATCATTGAGATCATCAGGAGAGGTCCGTCTGCATTTGCCACCGGCTCGTCTGGTGGCTACTCAGGGACGGGCCTTCTCTGTTGCTGCCCTGAGGCTTTGGAATGCGCTCCCTAGTGAAATAAGAGCCTCCCCATCTCTGACAACTTTCAAAAAGTCTTTAAAGATGCATCTGTTCACCCAGGCTTTTAACTGATATTGTTTTGATTGTTTTAATGTTGCTTTTAGAATATTGTTCTAGAATTTTAAATTGTTGTGTTTTAAATTTCTTGTTGTTTTTGTTTTTAACTAATGTTTTACTTTTGTTTTTATCTTGTAAACTGCCCAGAGACGTAAGTTTGGGGCGATATAAAAATATGTTAAATAAAAATAAAAATAAAAAAATTTAAAAATGAGAGAAAGAGAGCAAGAAATTTCCAGTGAGCCTTAATACTAAGGATTTCACACTGATTCGAAGACAAACTCACCATCAATAGCCATATTATTAAGACATCACATTTAACTCACTTATCACAAGAAGCAAAGTAAGAGCAAATGAATACAATCCTAGCTCATAAACTTCAGCTCCGTATTCACAGGCCCTGATTCTCTGTACAAAGTGCCAAACTGAATATGTGTACAGTGACTTATATGATTTTTAAAAAATTTTTTTACCTGTAGCCCCTTTGGGAGGCTTCCTAAAGACCGTGGGGGCGGGGGCTCTGCAAAGGTTCCCCCTCCCCCCACCGGCCTCTTAATTCACCACCGCAGCCTGTCCTGGGCTGATTTTTGGGCTTGTTCGGGCCTGCAAAGATCAGCATGGTGGCCATTTTGGAGGCCATCATGCATGCTCAAATGGCCTCTGCGAGGCTTGGCAAGGCCTAGTGCCTCACAGGGACCATTTGAGCATGTGCGGTGGCCATTTTTAAAAATAATATATTTTTTTTAAAAATGGCCGCTGAAAACAAAATGGCCACTGTGCATGTTCAAATGGCCTCCGAGAGGCCTAGCAGGACCTAGGGCCTTGCAGATGCCATTTGAGCATGCGTGGTGGCCATTTTGTTTTCGGCGGCCATTAAAAAAAATATTTTTAAAAATGGTGTGCCCCCCTTCAGGTGGCGCCTGGGGCATGTGCCCTGCCTGCCCCACCCTAGGTATGCCTCTGCCTGTGGGCTCCCCAGACGCATCTGGTGAGCCACTGTGTGAAACTGGATGCAGGACTGGATAGGCTCCTCAGGCCTGATCCAGCCGGGCTGTTTTTATGTTATGTTTATGTATGCCGCCCTGAACTCCTTGGAGAAAGGGCAGTATAGAAGTGCAATAAAGTAATTAATTTAATTAATGTGCTCATTCTAGAGGGTGGGGGAGAGATCATCTAGAATTGGCTGCCAGAAATGATATCAGTGCTTCCAGGGTCGGATTACTTTGGGGGTTTAAATTACAAGGCTGTTATAAGGTGACACATCCTACCTACCCCACTTAATGGGTGGGAAAGAAAGAAGAAAAGCAGCAGCTTTGGGGCCAGATGAGCAGTCTGGGCTGAGATAAACACCATGGGACTGAGATTGAGTGGATTGCTGAAGCACCTTAGAGTCCACCAGTGGTCTCTGGGAATCTGATGTGATCCAGTGATGCAAGATTGCTAGGAGTGTGCATGTTACTTATCTCCATCTAATGCTCAGTTGGAAATACT
This sequence comes from Hemicordylus capensis, assembly GCF_027244095.1. NCBI lineage: Eukaryota > Metazoa > Chordata > Lepidosauria > Squamata > Cordylidae > Hemicordylus > Hemicordylus capensis. The sequence continues at coordinate 258,572,583 of NC_069658.1, read as the reverse complement.
TGAAAATAAAGCAAATATTACAAGATAGCATGAACCTCCCATGCTCTCTTTTCCAAAGCAAGCCTAAAAGGAAGTACTACCTGCCAGAATTCTGGCCAAAAAAAAAAAATCTCATTGCTCGGGTAAATTGGGAGCATATAACAACATCAACGGAAAAGAACATGCATTTAGCAAGGGTGTGTGTTTAATGTGCGTGTGTAATGGCAGGAAATAGCCCTTAGTGTGGTATATGTCAAGCTAAGTTGTGTGTACACTGGCCAACACAGGTCTGAAGGCCAGGAATCAAAACAAAATGTCTTTTCCCTGCAATCATCTGCTGAAATGGTAATAGACTGGAGAGTAAAGAGGAGGTAGGAAGGAAGGCCAGGAAGAAGCTGACTGGCGCATTTCAAAAGCAAGCCTGGATGAGGCTTTTGAAGCCCTTTAACTCACATCTCCTCTGGAATGGAGGGGATGCATTCACATATCAGCTAGATTTACCCTGAAGTCCCTGCGATTTATGGGGGGGGGCAGTTCACACTCAATTCAGGTTTCTCACTGTGCATTAGAGTGTAACCCAATTTATATCTGAGGTAAAAAATCCACTATTTGTGTCAGGTTTGGGGGACAACTTCGAGTTTGCAGTAAAGCCTCCCTGTAAACTCGTGGTAAAACTTGCTGTGTGTAAAAACCCATGGCAGAACAAACAAGGCTACAATTCTTACTTGGAGCACTTACTTCTCAGTAAACATCACTAAGATTTGGCTGTTAAAATTATTATCCATGTTCAAACTATAGGGAGTTAGAAGGGGCCTGGTGATTTGGCTAAAAATATAGGCTTGTGTTTGTAAGGGCACCTGCTTTTACTCTTGCAAATAAAATAATGATGATGATGATGATGATGAGAAGTTTGATTTATTCATTTATATATTGCCAAAACAAATGTTGCAGGGTGATTTATACAATTTAAAAATTGTAAAAAGCAAGTTTTTATATTGTAACCTATGCAAACCACTTTGAGATAATGGATAAACTATTAAGTTTGTGTATTTATAACTTGAAAGATTAAGTTATTATTGCCATTATCAGCATCATATAAATGCCAGTTTCCTGTCATGTCAAGGCAGGGTTACATAGATCGGAGCAGACAATGGCTGGGGTCATTCAGGTCACTGTGGGCAGTGAGCAAGTTTATCCACCCTTCCAATGGTATCCACGAATGGGAGGCCCTTTACATTTCCCATAAAACTGCAAGTTCGCCATTCATCACTATAGGGAAAAGTAAGGCACTGGTATTTCTGCCCTCCACCTCCATCCCTGACACTGGCCACTGCTGACATGGCTCCAGCAAGCCTTTCCTACAGGCACACACCCACAATCGCTGCCTGTGTCATTATGCGGGACGTTTAGCTAGAGGCGCGGTGGGGAAATGACTTGATTAGGAAGCCAGAGGTTGCCCCAATCCTCGCTGGTATGTTTTCCCAGACTATGTTTCCCAAACGATACGAAACACCTATATCCGACGACAGCAATAGAGGAAGATGCTGAAAGGCATCCTCACACTGCGCCGGAGAAAGCAATGGTAAAGTCCTCTTGTATTCTACCAAAGACAACCAACCACAGGACTCCGGGGTCGCCAGGACGGCACACTTTAGCTTTAATACAACATAAGAGACACTTTGAAGCTGTGGCATTTACCTTCTGCATTGTGGTCACAAAAGGGGAACCCCACAGAACCTTGCAGCAAGAGCGCGCGTGGGAGATCTGGTCTTATTTTTGTTGGAGATGGGGAATGATATCTCATCATTCTGACCAAGAGCAGTCAGTAATTGTCTCCCCTACTCCCATTTTGTCACAACAAAAGGAAAATTGCAACTTTCAACATCCTTACCCTTCTTCTTCTATCAGCTACCACACCCAGCTCTACCCCCACTTTTACCATGTGTCTCTTGTTGCCGCGGTCCAATGAGCTCAGCACTCATGACCCCTTTCGACCAATCAGAGCGCGGGCCGCCCGCCAGTTTATAAAAGCTTTGTCTCACTAGCTCCGCTTTACCTTGCCACCTCCTTAGAACGCTTTAGCTTCTGTCGCCACGTTCGGAGAAGAGAACCTCAAGCTCCTCCAGTCTGTATTTAAAGGAGCTGTGGCGCTGATCTAGCATAACCTTTTCTGTTAAAAGTGCGGGGAAAGTAATTTTAAAAAGGGCCAGGCAAAATGAGGGAAATCGTGCACATTCAAGCTGGACAATGTGGCAACCAAATCGGTGCTAAGGTGAGGATGACATTTTTTCCCTGTGTAACTTCAAAACTAGACTGGTATTATAAAGAGAGGCTAAGATATGGAGACGGTGGGGAAGAAAAGGGGCGGGGCAGATCAATAAAAGGCTTCCAATATTTGCCACGGTGGCAAAAAAAAGAAGCACTTTTGAGGGTTCTACGTGGTGCACTTAACTTAAAATAAGGCGTTTAAAAAACACACCTGTATGCTCTCTGGAAAAATAGGAAGCTTCTCACTATAGCTTTCTCTGTTCCCGGCAGAGGGTCGCCTCTAGGCAAAGCTATTGTTAGGGTGGAAAGACGAGCGGGAGGGGCGTGCTCGCGGATTCATGTAGCTTGCTTTATTTTTCAAACCTAATAACTTTCTCTGTGAGATCCGTGGACTAGTTCTTCCAAAAACTTCCGCTTCAAAAGATGCTATCAAGAAAATGATGCTTTCATGTCTGCGTTTTCTCTCGCAGTCTTTCTCTCTCTCTCTCAACAAATACTGCGATTTAAAACTAACGGGATTAGATTCTCTTTACAGCAGATGACTCAGCCCGGAAAGCCATTTTCCTCTCGCCCTCCCCACCGCCATCTCGGCGTGGAGATGAGAAAACCGCCAACTACTGTGCCTTCCTAATGTTGCCGTGTAGATTTAAGCGCCAAATCGGCGGCGGTAGAGAAGGAGGAATTTGAATTTTTTTTTTTTAAAGGGGCGGAAGGGAGGAAAACAAAGCGGGGTTTTGCATCGTGGTAATGTCAGGGGAGGGTTTTCGTCTTTTCTGTCGGTGATTTTTGGCTTTTATTACCTATTATTTTGGGGGGAGGTGGGGCGCTGCTTTTAGTAGCAGAAAAAGATCGGAAATGGGGCGATTGTCTTAAGTGATGAGCTCTGGGCGTGGAGGAGTAACCCACATTACACAGCTGGAGGAAGGAGGGGTAACTGCACCAAGAGTATTAAAACTCCAGACTTCCCACATAATAAAACGTACCCCCCAGTCACGAAAATCTTCTGCTCTCCAAGCAGATAATTTGCTGTAAAATATAACTAAAAGTTACGACGTATCGCACGTAGTAGCCCACATCCTCGGGCTTCCCGCCCCAACCCAACTTCAGCGTGCATCGTCGTGAACATAAAGCTTATTTCATTGAGTGCACAATCCTAAATGTGTGCTTACTCAGAAGCTAGTCTCAGAGGAGCCTGGAGATCCGTGCAACCCTGCTTGGGTTTGTAAGCTTAGATTTTTTTTTTTCTTAATGGGTTGGCTTTGCAAATGATTTTCGCCTCTGAAAAGCCCTTTCAATATTCTGCGATGAGCAACAAAGTAGCTTCCTGAAACCGTTACTCCGGAAACGCAAAATTGAGGAATTGTTCTTGTTGAATATCGTGATTGTATTTGAAAAGCTGCCACTATATAGTAGGGCAGCAGGTTTGCTACAGAGGTCGAATCTCTCCCCTCTTCCCGCGACAGCAAATGCATTAAGATCCGTTTTTAAAAGCCACTCTCTTGTGTCTAACGTAGATATCATAAGGGTGTGTGTGTTCTCATTGCATATCTAAGAGACACGTCCTCCAGATCTCTAATTATGAGCAGAATAGATTCTGCCTCCTTTTGTATTCAGAACAGGCTCTTCCTGCTGCCCCTTATATATATATTTACATTGTGGAGGTGCTATAGTAATAAGGCAAGATTGTAACTCGGTATTGAAACGTGGGAGCTGATGAACCGCTCCCGCAACATGGCTGTGACCTTCTGCATGGCGAAAGAAGAAATTGCAATATAAAACATTGTAGCAAACCACGGCTGCCTGATACTGTTGCCCAGAAAAATCTGGATTCTTCGCGCGCGCGCGCTTCGTTCTTTGTGACCCAGAATCGAGGCAGGCTCTTACTCTATTCTTCCTCTCTTTTTCTGCTGAGCAAATGCCATTTCTGGCGCCAAATGGCCCGCCCCCTCCCAGCCCGCCCACCATCTTCCACCCTTCTTTGTCTGCAGGCAGGCAGGCTGCAAGCACATGGCCGCAGGGGCTGGCTTGCTCCACTGCCTCTCGTTCACAGCCTTTCCTCTGCCGTTACATTTCGGGAATGGCTCGACGGCTCCGTTTCTTCCTGCCCCGCCCCTCCCCGTCCCGGCTTCGGCTCTCTTTTCCGCGGTCTTAGAATGACTTTTGGCTCCGTCGGGTTCCTTTCTAGCAGCCACGGCACCATTACCGTGCCTTTGTGCGCGCGTAATGGCTGCTGGCTGGGTGGGACTTCCCCGCGAAGGGGGAGGGGGTTGCAGTCTTGTCTGGCTGGCTGCGCTTGCTTGCTTGCTTGCAGAAACCAAGATGGTGTGGCTTGTAAACGGATACGCATACGGCGAATATTATCTCAAATAAATGGCTCCCTTCTCCAAAGGGTTTCACACAATCTATAAAAGAAACATAGGATAGACACCAGCAGCAGCCCCTGCAGGGATGCTGTGCCGAGGATGGATGGGGCCGGTTGCTCTCCCCCTGCTAAATAAAGAGAATTGCCACTGTAAAAAAGGTGCCTCTTTTCAGTTAAGGCACGATGTAGCAGTCCTGTGGTGTGCTTAATTTAGGCAGTCGATCCTATTCCCCCTGTTTGTCTCTAATAAGCAGAACAAGCTTGGCTTATCCTGAACTGTTTGCTGGCTGTATTCTCCAGTAGTCCTGGCACATGGATGGCTCCAGAGGGACTGAACTGGCTCCAGTCCAAATCTTAACTCTTTTGTGCAGTGGCATCAGACTACAAACCATTTATTTTCTATCTTGCCTTGTTGGGATGAATGAACCTACTCCACAAAGTGTGCAGACTGGCATATTTGTAGGCTAGATGCATGGGATAAGTGGGCAGTGACTTCCCCAGTTCTGCTGTAAGGGACACGCCTTGGAAACAATGGCAGGTAGCAAATTGCTTCTCCCCCCTCCACACACACAGAAAGTGGTGCCTTGGGGAATTAGTATTTTTCATGCTCCATGTAGGGTTGGATCATATATTCTTGTTGCTTAAACTGGAAATAGCTTTCCAGTTGTGTCACAGAAGACAAAACCAAAATTTATGAAGGGGTTCAACAAGGCAGTCACTTCAAGCCTTTAAATGGGGTAGTTGGTCCCAAGAATAGCAGGTCAAGAAAGTTAACATAAGGAATAGACTTTACACAATTCCCCCTTGGGTAGAAGCAATTCTGTGGAACCCCGAAGCTTGCCTATGTAAAGGCAACCCATCCTGAATCAGTAAAACACTTTTTTTTTTTTGGTCAACCTTAAATGAGACAATAATTCTAGGTGGCTTCTTAGTGCTTCTCTTCTTTGCAGTGTTCCAAAATTAAGTGGGGAGGGGGTGCTGGCTAAATCTCTCTCACACACTTGCAACATGCCCGTTTTGAAGGGTGGGTTGTGTGTAAAGCATCTCTACATAAATGCTGCACCTCCTTGGAATTCTGTTAGTGGGGACTGACTTACTCAGTGTGGGGATGGAGGGCAACGTTTCCTGTTGCCAAAAGCACAAGTCCCATATGAATGAATTGGTCATTCCTGCATATGAGAGAGTCAAGAGATGTACTTGGTGACACCACTGAAGTGTGGGGCTGAAACTGCCCCCTGCCCTGGCAATCCCAGCCATTGGGAAAACAATCCTGCTCATTCCTTGGCCATAATACAATATGATGGAGCAGAACAGAATGCTGGGCCCATGTAACATCATAAACATTATATTTTCAACACACACTAATTGGATGCTGGATTATAGGTCTGTAATTGGAGGTAAGGGTTACACTGTTCTGGTGGCCCGTAAATCTGAAGTGGGAGGCTTTTAACTAGTGAGCCTTCTCAATGTTGTGTGTGTGGCTACAATGTGATGTGATAAAGAACAATCCTTCCTACGAAGGGATAGTGGTTCCGTTGTCTGAATACTGCTCTCCTAAGAAAAATGCCCTGGCTACTCTGGGTTAGCCCAAAGATCCACCTAGCCCAGTAATCCAGTGTCTGATATTTCCCAGCCGCCCCACCCTGATTCACCCTCTGCATGACCTACATTGCGGTACATGCTTTAGTATGCAGGAGGGTGTGTCTGCACATCTCTGCTGGTACCTTCAAGGAGCAATTCTGCTTACACAGCTGAGCAGGAGAGCTCTGCTTGTGTGCACTGGCACCAGGCATCTATCCAAAATGAGGAACAGCTCACGCTTGAGAAACTCCCCCCCTGTTCCCATGGGACAAATGCTCTCCACAGCTCCATGTGGCCCCTTGTTCTGGAATTCTGCCAGCCCTAGAGAAGCTGCTTGGATTTTTTTTTTTTTTTTTGGCAGTTGGGTCTGCAGTGAGGGTGAGGTCCTTTCTCCACACACTCTTTAATATTTATGGATCTGCAGTGCCTTGGGTGTGTTTGGCCAGCAAATAGCAGATCTAGCCAGCCACAATTAGTTTTTTCTTGGCAAAGCCTTCAAGGCTAGGACACAAAGTCAGAGCCCCAGGGTGGAATAGAAATTGCAGGGCATCAGGGTGAGGTGGGTGTGGGCTGTCCAATCTTATGTATTTGAGAATTGTACCCTTGAGACCTTTAACTTCTGCATTGTCTGCTTAATTGCTTGTTGTAAAACTATATGCATTCACAGTTGGGTTTGTCACCAGTTTTTTCTCTCCCCCAAATTGCGACAGTATTGCTCTTTTACAAATAGGGGTGTCAATGTATCCAGTCGATTGATGTGGCTTGGGCTACAGCTTCCCTCGTTTCCAGCGATAGTGGCCAATAGTAAGGGATTATGGGAGTTGTAGTCCAACTTCTGCAGGAGGGCTGAAGTTGTGCAGCCCTGCTATAGAGCATTAGCAGTGGATCACACTTGGGCTGCCAACTTCCTTGATTAACCACTGAGAGCTATTCCACATTGGCAACCCAGTTGTGCTGTCACATAACTGACTCATAACTGAGCAAGCTGTAGCCATTTCTGGGTTCAGGCACACCTGTTTTCCCCACACACTTGCCCTGTGTTACATTTTTGGCTACACATCTATAAAGCATAATGGGCAAAATGATCTTGAGTCACCAGTTTTGAAGAAAAGTTCTCTTTCACAGTACTAGTTTTAGAATCTTAGTCCCCAGTTATTCTGCTGATGAAACAAACAGGAATTTGCACACACCGTAACAATCTAGAAAAATGAACAAATATTGCATTCTTGATTTTTAAGGGAACTTGGAACATCAGTTTCGTGTTGCTCTGATCAAATGCACCCCACCCCGTTCCCCAGTCAATAACAAGGCTATATTATGCTTGGAATTGTGACTATAACTGGTCTATTGATTCCGAGGGCAACAATGGAGCCCTTTGAAAGCAAAGACACTGGTCTGGAATTATCTTAATTGCTCTTCTTGCAGCCCTACCAAATGTGCATTTGGTTTCTTCAGCATTGGCCTTGTCCCATTCTATGGGATGAATAATGGGAACAGAGTTCTTCAGTACTTCTATATCCAAGAGTGTGCATAATTCTTGCAGTATAATTGTTTGGACCTAAAACTTAACTAAATGTCCACAACACAGTCAAACATTTCAAAGGGGTTTCTTTGTCTCCTGGAATTACAAGCTAATTGAGGCTGCTGAATTTCAAATATCAAGGTTCTCAAAGTCCATATTGATTTAAGCTTTTGATATATACTCCGGGCAGGGGGCGGATACAAAGGTTCTCTGTACGTATGTACTTTGGAATTTCTCAAACTAAAGAGTGTGGGTAGAAACCATGGTGCATCTTCTCCAAAGGACGGAGCCTCCATCTTGTAGGCGACCCCCCCAAATTATAACAATACACATACCATACACACACACCCCTACTTCTGTTTGGGAAAAGGTCTTGTAGCAAGCCTGACTTGTCCCTTTAGCTAAGCAGGGTCCACCCTGCCTTGCATTTGAAAGGGAGACTCAAGTGTGAGCACTGCAAGATCTTCCCCGCGGGAGATGGAGCCACTCTGGGAAAAGCAGGTTTCACGCTTCCTCCCTGGCTTCTCCAAGATAGGGCTTAGAGAGACTCCTGCCTTCAACCTGGAAGAAGCCGCTGCCAGTCTGAAGACAGTACTGAGCTAGATAGACCAATGGTCTGACTCAGTATGTGGCAGCTTCCTATGTTCCTAAGGGTGCTGTATACAATAGCCCAGGGGTTCTCAGACTTGGATCCCTATAGTGGCTGGAGATAATGGGAGTTGTTATTGTCCAGCATCTGGGGACCAAAGTTTGAGAACCCCTACTATAGTGCAAGGACTTGCACACAAATGTTCTTTGTAAACCTTATAGCAATAGGGATTGTTATAAGGATAATGGAGAAGATTTAATAGGGAAGCAGCCAGTGGTCCCTCTAATTTTTCTTCTTCTTTGTGCGGAATGAGTTTTGTTCTGGGCGGCAGTATCAAGGCTGTGTGTGCACCTGCATTCAGAATGGGGCCTTCCTGCTTCAACCTGAGCAGGATCTAAAATGAACTGAGTGGACATCCAAGAACTTGGGAGTGTGTGCACACCTTATAGGGAATAGTGGAAGCAGCACATATGTATTCTCTATTACGGACTGAGACTACCTGAGCTCCATAGTTAACAGTTTGCCTAAGACAGGACTACACAACTTCAACCCTCCATTGTAGTCCAATGGGTGCTGGACTACAACACCCATCATCCCTGATCATTGGCCACTCTTGCTGAGAATGTTGGGAGTTGTAGTCCAATAGCTATGAGAGGAGAGCAGGTCTTGTGGTAGCAAGCATGAATTGACCCCTCTGCTAAGCAGGGCCTGCTCTGGCTTGTGTTTGAATGGGAGACTACATGTGAGCACTGTAAGATATTCCCCTTAGGGGATGGGGCCGCTCTAGGAAGTGCATCTTCATGCTTGAATGCAGAAGGTCCCAGCTTCAGTCCTTGGCATCTCCAAGATAGGGTTGAGAGAGACTCCTGCCTGCAACCTTGGAGAAGCCGCTGCCAGTCTGTGAAGACAATACTGAGTTGGATGGACCATTGCTGGTCTGACAATACTAAGTTAAGAGGACCAATGGCAGTTTCCTAGGTAGCTGGAGGGCTCAAGTTGTGCCCTCCAGCTACCAGGAGGGGTTTACCTGGCCTAAGGCAATCCACATGAGCTCATGACTGAGGAGAATTGAATGGTTTCCGTGGCTTGTGCTGCTATACTACATGAGCTTTCACTCTGAAGGAGTATTCATGTGATCACTGAATGCAGGTTGGTTACTATGTGGGGCCATATTCAAGTGAAGGCTTGCTTCAGTGCAAAGGTAGATCTACACAACCTACTTAAACCCATTTAAAGAGCATTATCTTTCCCCCAGACACACCCACCCCGATCACTCTTACAGTTTCCAGAGTTTAACAGAATTCTTGGCACTTGTAGTTTGGTACAACTTCAGTATTCTTTGGGTAAAACTATAACTCAGTGGTGACAAATTTAGCACTGATATTTCCTAACACCCTAAATTTGTATTATGCTCTTGGTCATAAAGCAAAGAGCAGTGGGGAGTGCATGGTCTTTAATGTACTCTTTGTAAACCACCCTGGGAATCTGTTTGAAGGGCAGTGTAAACCTCTTTAACAAAATCCTACTCACTCAAAATCCTATAACAAGTGGGGTCTTGTGATATACTACTGATCTTTCCAAGGTAGGACTCAAGATGCTTTAGAAGAGCAAGAAGAAAGACTGATCCCCAAGTGCCTCATATGGTGGAGGGTAGGAAATGTTCATTCTGCATAGTACTGTCCACCCTCCTGGATCATAACCCTTGTAAAAATTTGTTTGACTCAAAGAAACACTGAATACCACCACCCCCTTTGAAGTTGGGGAAACGGCACATGATAGCCAGCCTAATTTTATATGTAAGAATGTTTCCTTAATTGCAGATTTCAATCTACCTAACACAGCAGTGGTTAAAGTGAGTTGAATATTAACCATTGTGGAGTGATCGTGAACATCTCTGCAATTCTTACAATTGCCTTGCATAATAGGTGGGTATTGTAATCCCCAAGTGAAGGGAAATGAGGTTGAAAGATAGTAGCTTGCCTAAGGCCACCTTCTGGGTTTATGACCAAGATAAGAGGGGCAGCCTCTTGCCAATATGGGTTAGAATCTTTGGGTCAGTGTGGAAGGTACTGTGTGCCTACCATGCAGTTGAAAATGAGGGAGCATACTCCTGTTAGGTAAAGGTTAGGGGTGCTGTTGAGTTGGTGTCAACTCCTGGTGAGCTCAGAGCCCTGTGGATGTCTTTGGTAGAATACAGGAGGGATTTACCATTGCCATCTCCTGCAGAGTATGAGATGCCTTTCAGCATCTTCCTATATCACTGCTGCCCAATATAGGTGTTTCCCATAGTCTGGAAAACATACCAGTGGGAATTTGAACTGGCAACCTCTGGCTTGATAATCAAGTCATTTCCCCGCTGCGCCATTAGGTGGCTTCCTGTTAGGTGGACATGTCTCAACCATCCCAACTGAACAGTTCCAATTCCTTTTAGAGCCGTGACTTGAGGCAGTTGGGTTGTTCCACCCCCCCCCCCCATATGAGAAAGGGTGCAGCGTACTGGATGAGGGGGAATGTGTACAGTCGCTTCTGGTTGGGTGTCGGGCAGGATTAGTTTTGAAATGGTAGTGAAAGTCATTTCAGCCCCCACGATGGAATGACCATGCTATGCTGTTGGATCATAGCCCTGTTCTCATGATAGATGAATCTGCCGCCTTCAGAGTCGGACCATGGGTCCATCTAGCTCGGTATTGCCTACACTAGGCTTGGGCCGTTGTGGCTGGAAGTCATTCATGCATTTGATTTCTATACCGCTCTTCCAAAAATGGCTCAGGGTGGTTTACACAGAGAAATAACAAACAAACAAGATGGCTCCCTGTCCCCAAAGGGCTCACAATCTAAAAAGAAACATAAGCTAGACACCAGCAACAGTCACTGGAGGGATGCTGTGCTGGGGGTGGAGAGGGTGCCAGTTACTCTCCCCCTGCTGAATAAAGAAATTCACCACGTTAAATGGTGCTTCTTCGCCAAATTAGCAGGGGTAAATAATGAACGTTTCAGTCCAGCAACACTGGGGGACCCAAGGTTGGGAATGCCTGGTCTACACTGACTGGCAGCAAGCTCACCAGCGTCAGGCATACATTAAGATGCCAGGGGTTAAAACCTGGTATCTTCCATATGCAATGCACGGGAGCTGCGGTCCCTCTCGGGATCAGTGAACCCTTGTGGATGGGGGCAGGCGTCCGTACATGTGTGCAAGTTGATGTCTGTGAGATCTCTGTCCACACAACTGTTCATGTAGGATGCCCTCTCTATGTTTAGGGACCCTCTTGGTTTCTTTTAACAGGGTTTCAGATTGTGGACAGAGCCCTATATATGTACTGTTCTGTATGCACAGGCATCACTCGGACATTCAGCTGAATGCTCATGGGTTGGGGGCAGAACTGGCATCTGTTTCCTGCTATATGCACATGTGCGCACACCCTGAATATGGGCTGACACTGGGAAATGGCGTTTTTAGAGCCTTGCCTGGTAGCTGCACTTTTAAGAAGGGCCATGCCTTGAAGTGAAGGCCAACAGCATCAGTTCTGCTTACTCTCATGCAAACAAGATAAGCAGAAGTCTCTCATTCCACAAGAGTGTCGTCAGCAATAGAGGCTTTGGCAGACTACTACAAATATTTATATACTGATCTTCATCCAAAGTTCATAGAAAAATAAACAATACATAAATAAGGCCCCCTTGTCCCCAAAGGGCTTGCAATCTAAAAAGAAACATAAAGCAGATACCAGCTACAGCCACTGGAGGGATGCTGTGCTGGGGTTGGATGGGGCCAGTTGTTCTCCCCCTGCTAAATAGAAGAGAATTGCCACTTTGAAAGGTCTCTTTGCTTAGTTATCAGGGGCTAACTCCATGCCTGGAGCTCACACACTCCAGGCATGACTAAACCAGAGTATGCAGCAGAGGTATACAAAGAGAGGATTGACAGTGGTGGGTGTGCCGTATGCTGTGCAGAAAAGTGCAGTGTGAGAGTGAGATCTATGTAGGATAAAATAGCTGAGCTTTAAAATGGGAAGTGGGGCTGGGATTGGAGATCATGCTGGGGGCCAGATGGGAGGTTCCAATGGCCAGGCTGAGCCTCTGGGGTCTCAAGGTGTGCCCTCCAGTGAGAGGAGAGCTGGTCTTGTGGTAGCAAGCATGACTTGTCCCAATAGCTAAGCAGGGTCTGCCCTGGTTGCATATGAATGGGAGACTTGATGTGTGAGCACTGCAAGACATTCCCCTCAGGATGAAGCCACTCTGGGAAGAGCAGAAGGTTTCCAGTTCCCTCCCTGACTTCCCCGAAGAGGAATCTGAGAGAGATTCCTGCCTGCAACCTTGGAGAAGCCGCTGCCAGTCTGTGAAGACAATACTGAGCTAGATAGACCAATGGTCTGACTCAAGTATATGGCAGTTTCCTATGTTCCTAGAGGTAAAACCCTAAGTAGGAGCTATGCTTGGATAGGATTGTTAATGGAGTGAATTAGGAACCGGCTTGACTGTAATTAGGTAACTGTTTGGCACAGATGGAGCTCCACATCTGAGCTGATAATGCTTCATTTCTTTTTGCAAGAGTGAGGTTAAGGTCTGGTCACGCTACCTTTTTTTAGCTACCTGTTCCTGCTGAATAGCTGTCTTCAGAGAGAGTCTTTGAGGGCATGAGAGCTGGGTGGATGGATGTCTGTGTCCTTCCAGTCAACCATTACTCAGGCATGAAAAAATGCTTGGAATGTTTTGTCTGCCCACAGCTGTGATCTAAAGAGAGGCGGGGTGTGTGGAGGTCTCAAAGAAAAGAAAATGGAGTCTAGTCTTGTAGCATGAGATGGCTTCCTGTGGCAGCTTAAGGGGCCCCTCCCTAAATCCCATTCATCCCCGGGCAGATGGGGCTACATAGCAACCCCTTCCCTGCTTGACTACGTCATATAGCAGCCTCAAGAAGCGAAGGGGAGAACAGAGGGGGGTCTGGAGACTGACAGAGAGAGGCATGTGCCGTGTGTAGGGTGTTCTCTAAAGCTAACATGTGCTCACGGCTCTTGTGTTCTTTTCTCCAACATAGGCTTAAGGAAGGGGTGGCTCATCCTCTTAAATAGATAAGATCTACATCTTAGGAGGGAGGGTAGCTCTTGATCCTGTGACCTCTTGGTCTACAACCATGGAGCATGGTGACTTGCCAGTAAAGAGAAGGGTGGGTTCCTAGGCTGCATCTGCTCTCTGGTCTTATTCCTCCATTCCAGCACTAGAAGAAACTGGGGTGTCTAGCGGTGTTCCTTCTAAGGCGTGCATGTGCACAAGTTTTTTAATATCTGCTCGGTTAATTTTAGATTCCACTTGGGCTGAATCGGGAAGGCCCCACTCTGAATGCACATGCACGCACACACTGCCTTGATACTGCCGTCCAGAACAAAACTCATTCCATACATAGATGAGAAAAGTTAGAAAGAACAGTGGTGTCCAGTGATGTAGGCAGTTAAGAATTGTTGGAACACTCTTCCCCCTGAAAATCTCCCTTCTCTGCTCCCAGGATGACCCTAGATCCTGACAATGTTATTCAAGGCTTTTAAATACTTTTCTCCCTGTCTCTCCAGTGAATCTAGGTAATTCTGGCATTGTCTGGACCAGTGCTGCTGCTAAGGCATATGTGTATGTGCGCTCTCAAACGTTTTTTGATGTCTAAGAATCGGCAAACATTGCAGAGCCCTGCAAAATGTCTAAAAAGCCTTCAACAAGTGGCTGGAATTAATGTGGAGGGGAGGACACGGCCAATGCCTCTGTTTCTGCTCATGTGGGGAAGGAACTTTGTGCTTGTCTCCCTTGCAGGGAGTGAGTGTCAGTGTTGCTAGCCTTACTGAATAAAAAATGACTTTTTAGAATTCGTGGACCAGTTTTTCTAGACTCTTCTCTGTCCCTAGGCAGATCTTATTTCAAACAATACAGGCAATCTCTCTCTCTCTCCCCCCCCCCTCCACCCATTGCCATGCAAATTGGAAACTTTCCCAGCAGAGCAGAAATCCTCTAGTGTTCCTCAGTTTAGGTTTGGGAAAGTATGCATGAGGAAACCTTTTGCAGTTTTCTCCTGGCTTTCTGCATTTGGTTTGTATGTGAAGCTCATTTGCCACCCTAGTGCTAATCAATGGATGGTGGAGATAGATATTTAATACAATCCTTCCAGAGGTCTCTGGTGTTACCTTCTCTACCACCACCACCACCCCCGCCGGAAAACTTTGGCTCTGCTTTGTTTGGTCTGATTGGACTCCCCCAACTCAAATTCTTCTACCCTGACCGGCTCTTAGAACGAGCTGTAATCCCTTGTGGGGGATTGATCCACAGAGGCCGGATACAAGCAGCTTAACCTCAGTCCTTTGCCATCTGTCCACTCCGTGAAGTTGGAAGCTTGTTGATGGGTGGATGTATGTGTGTTCTCGGCTTGTGTTTCAAACAGCTGGCCTCAAGATGCCATGAACTGGGGCAGGGTGTGGGGGAGGAAAGAGCCATGCTAAAGATCTTCAAGGGATCTCTGAATGGGACTGTGAGCCAGAGAATTGTTAGCAGGCATAGTGTGTGAAGGCATCACAGAAGGCTAGCTGGAAGTGACCCTGGAGCTCTATCTAGTCCACCCCCCTGCTCAGTACAAGAATCTGCTTCAGCAGCCCCGGCAGATGGCTGCTCTGCCTCCAAGAACATAGGAAGCTGCCATATACTGAGTCAGACCATTGGTCTGTCTAGCTCAGTATTGTCTAACCAGACTGGCAGTGGCTTCTCCAAGGTTGCAAGCAGGAATCTCTCTCAGCCCTATCTGGAGATGCTGCCAGGGAGGGAACTTGGAACCGTCTGATCTTTCTTCCGAGAACGGCTTCATCCCCTGAGGGGGGAATATCTTACTGTGCTCATACTTCTAGTCTCCCTTTCAAATGCAAGCCAGGGTGGACCCTGCTTAACTAAGGGGACAAGTCTGGCTTGCTACCACAAGCCCAGCTCTCCTGAGAACCTTTAAAGGAGAGCCTATCTCTGTGTGAAACACTGGCTCTTACCCTTGGGAAACCTTTTTTCCAAGGTCTAGCCTCAAAATGCTTGTAACTTCAACCCATTGGTTCTAGTCCTGCCCATGGCAGCAACAGAGGAGGGCAGGGGAAGCCCTGTTCAAGTTCCTGTTTCTTCTCCTTTTGTAAGAAAACAACTTTACATATATCTTCTTGGAATCAAAGATCTGTGGGTGGAGCGATTGGGTCCAGTGGAGTGGCTTTCAGAGTATGCTGTGGGACCCCCTGAGCTGCTTTGCCAGAAGACTTGAGTGGAGAAGAAGATCAGTAATGGTGGACACACTTCCTTGAAAGAGAACTTACCCATCCCTATCAAGCTTTGCTTTTAATATGCAACCACAGAGAAGCGAGTGTGTTCTTGGCAGAAGTGGGTGAAGGGTGAGGTAGAGTTGCTGGCATAAGGATTTTCAAATAGATCAGCAAGGGTTGCACTCACAGTTGCTTAACAAATGGCAGCAATTCTGTGTCCCGCCCCACCACCCACCATCCCTGTAGGGTGGGTTGCACTTGGGAAATGACTTGACCAGAGGTTGCTGGTTCGAATCCCCGCTGGTATGTTTCCCAGACTATGGGAAACACCTATATCGGGCAGCATCTATATAGGAAGGTGCTGAAAGGCATCATCTCATGCTGCATGGGAGGAGGCAATGTTAAACCTCTCCTTTATGCTACCAAAGACAACCACAGGGCTCTGTGGTTGCCAGGAGTCGACACTGACTGGACGGCACACTTTACCTTTATGTGTGTGGGTCATCCAATATGTGACGCCACCGTTTTACTTCAGGTGTCACACCCAGTCCCTGTCTTACACCTGGCTCCAATTGGGGTGGACCTCAGGATTTTGTTCTATTTTGAATCCACCACTTTGCAATCTGCCTGTTCTTCCAGGGAACTACTGTCCTTCTGACTTGTGTGGGACAGCAGTGGCATTCAGTAGGCCAGTGATGGTACTTGTAACACGCCTCGGTATCCTCCGCTGCTGCTGGCTGGCTGGCTTTTGTAGTAGAGAGATCGGTGTGAAAAGGAAAGAGCGCCTCTGACTTATTCTAGCAAGGAGGACTTCATGGGTCCTCTGGAAAGAGGCTTGCAGGGCAGCTGGTGAAGGACTTGTGGAGACTTTCCTAGAAGGAGTCTCTGGGGGAAGCAGGGCTAATGGGGTTCTCTTGGGTGGGAGTAGACAAGCCCCATGGGGCCTGGGGATGTAGCGTGCTTGAGCCAGGTGGTGGGCAGACATGGCTAGGAGGAGTGACCCAACGAGCAAGGCAGAATGTCTGCCTCCCCTCCGCCCCGAGCAGAGGACCCTGCTGAGGCAAGTAAAGAGTCCTCTTGCTCTCCCAAAAGAGCAGTGTGACTCCTAAATATTTGGGCTGGCTCATAGAGCCAAAGAAAACATGTTAGGGCCTGGAGTGAGACCGAGCAGAATAAAATCCGGGAACGCCTACAGGGCTGTTGCTGCTTTCTGTGGGAGGGAATTGGGTTCTGATTAGAAGGGGGTGCTGGGTGTGGAAATGCCTAGCTCGTGGGGTCTCCGGGAGAGAGGTTTACTTGGTGCAGGGCAGAAAATACTCCAATAGGCCTGTCAAGCCATGGCTAAGCGCCCTTTCCCCAGGACTGGCCTTCAGGGGGAACAAGGCAGTCCTTGTGTTGGTGGTTCTAGCTGCTGACTCAGCCCACCTGCCCTTTCAGAGGAAAACAGTTCCTATCTCTCTTGTGAAAGGGGGTATGAGACTGCTGTGAAGCAAGAAATCTAGTCCCTCCTCTTTCTCGTACCTCTATCTCCTAAATGCTCTTGAGTTCTGAAACGTGGATCTGTGTAAAATATGTTATTGGGATCCTTGGGCCTTTGAACTGGAGTCAATCCCTGAAACCAGCTTTTCATTGTGGAGTTCAGCCCTGGAACAACTTGGGTGGTTAACGAGTGCCTCTGGCCACATATAGAACTTGTCATTACTGAATAACCACTGTCCATCCTACAGGCCTGAGACTGGCTTTTTCGGGCTCCTAGATCCAAAGTTGTGGCATCTTTAAGCATGCAATGAACACCATATTAAATTACTCAATAGTATCAATCATTGGAATAAGTTAGTGATAACTAATTTTCTTAGATTAGGGATTCCCAGTCTAGGGTCCCCAGACGATGGGCTTCAGCCATTGTGTATGGGGATGATGGGAGTTGTAGTCAAACATCATCTGGGGGTCCATGCCTTTGACAAACTGTTTTGCAGTTGTCCCAAATGATCCCCTCTTGTATAACTTGCCTCTCCAGGCAAATATAACTATGACTTTACCCTAAATGTGAGAAGGTGGCATTTTCTATGAATGGAAAATGGACCCAAGTCATCCAGGTGGGGACTGATCACATGGGTCTTCCCACCAAATTAACAATAAAGCCCTCCCAGTAGGGTTCCAATTTCACAGCCAGGACGTGCACAATCAGCCCCTGAGTCATGTTACTTAGTAACTGCTCATGAAAAGCAATTCCCACATGGGTGGGGTATTGTTTAAAGGATACAAATGTTGGAATTCCTGCTTGCTGTTCTAAATCACATAGCTGTCTCTTCTCTTGGGCCTTATTTCCTTCTTGCTGGGAGAGGATGATTATGTAGAATGCTGAGTTGGGAGCATCCCCACTGTTGCTGAGGGCTGTACCTACCCATGTTAACTCTTGTCTCTTCTCTCCCTACAGTTCTGGGAGGTGATCAGTGATGAACACGGAATTGACCCCACTGGAACCTACCATGGGGACAGTGACCTACAGCTTGACCGCATCAGTGTTTACTACAATGAGGCCACTGGTAAGTGCTCAACTTGCCCCGCCCCACCCCAAACAAGATGAATTGATTTAAATCAGCGAGAAAAACCTGATTTAAATCAAGATTCTCACCGATACGATTTCCACATTTCTTAAACAGCGGTGCAAATCGGGTCACTAAAACATGTTCATTTACAAGCTCAGTGGAGCATTTGCAACATCTATAAGTGTTAACTTTGTCTAACCTTTTAAATTACTTGATTTTTTTGCTGATTTAGGAAATGGCACATTATACTTGTGGTTTATTTATTTAATGGATCTGCCTTGGTCCAGCTCCACCACAGACAAGAATCCTACTATCCAGCCTGTATCTTTGCACACAGGATTTTAGTCTGCTTGGAAACTAAAAGTCCAAAAATTTCCGGAAGCAATAGCTGGTAGTGGGCAGATTAGAGCCATTTTCATGAAATGAAACTGAAATGAATGTCCATGTTTAATTGGTAGGTTAATGAAATGTGTGAGAGCCATTAACTCATTTTTAAGACCATGTTGGATGTCACATGTTTGTGATATTTAATATTAACCATGTTATTTCCTTAAATGAGAAGTCTAGTAAAAAAATTTAAACTTGGGGTTTTTTAAAAATCCATTTTTCTCTTGTCTCCACTGTTTTCTCCGAGGTGTGTGCTCTCACAAGTTTTCTGATGTCCGCTCAGTTAATTTTAGATTCTGCTCAGGTTGAATTAGGAAGGCCCCACTCTGAATGCATGTGTGTGGATACTGCCACCCAGAACAAAACTCATTCCGCACAGAGATGAAAAAAATAGAGGGACTGTTGCTTGTCTTCCTCTAAAGATATTCTGGGGGTAGCTTAGTCTAAAGCTACTTTTCCTGCTCTGCTGTGCACACTTGAAAATATAGAGCAAGTTTCTCCAAAGAAGCTGTGGAGATAAGATGAAGAAACTTTAACTTGAGTTAAAGTTAGATTTTTTTACTTTATTCTCCTGGTCTTTGTACTCGCTAGGGGTTTATAGAGCTTATCCCCATGTATGGTCAATGGAATGTGTGAAGCACAAGTCAGCCAGTAGGCTTCTCTTAACTTTGCAATTTAATACTAACCTACCAAAAAAAAGAAAACAACCCAAATTCCAGTGATGTAAATTGGCACAGTAAAAAAACTTCCTTGTGTGGCTTTGTGTGTGTTCTGATTGTTCTTTCCTGCTAGAAGTGCGTGCCCATCCAAACTGCATTAAGACTTAGCATAACCAGTTCTGTGAAGGCTAGACATTTGTAATTGTAAAGCAAACTGTGTTTTTAAAAACTCTTGATTCTGACTGTGTGGATGGGAGCTGGGATCATCAATGCATCAAATCGTATGTGTCATTTATGCTAGGTGGCAAATATGTCCCTCGTGCCATCTTGGTCGACTTGGAACCTGGAACCATGGACTCAGTGAGGTCTGGACCTTTTGGCCAGATCTTCCGACCAGACAACTTTGTATTTGGTAAGATACAGTTCCACCCTCTGCTTTTTTAAAATCTACAACTGGTGGGAGAAAATTCAGATTGGGACGATGACTGACACGGTGTCTTACACAAACGGCTTTTAAAAAGCTGGTATCAAGACTGTGAGAGGAAAATATGGTAGCTACTTCTGTTCTGGTATCTAGGCTAGTTCATACCCAGATGGTCCTCTAAACTTGGACTTGTGGCAATGGGGGTAGAAGATAATTGCCTCGTATGTGAGGAGTATCACTGAATCCTAGGTACACCTGGATTACTAGGGGCTGTGCTTGCTGGGGTTTTCTTTTGTAGAGCTTTGGGTTGTCTGCATTCAAGCCATTGTGAGGCACATAGGCATACTAGGAAGGTCTGACCAAGAAAGTGTTCCTGGGACACACTCACAGGGATAACTGAACTTCTGATACTTATTCTAAAGACCTCTTATGTATTTCCTGTTAAAAGTGGAATTTAGCATGCTAATTCTATTAACAGGCAAATCAAAGAGGGGACAAGATCCTGTTGCACCCCTACACCATAAAAGGGAGAGGGGAAACCAGAAGCCCACTTACAGTGGTTCCCACTAGTACCCTCCAATGTTGGTACACATGTTGAGGGGTGCAGGGAGAATGCACAGCCTTCTGAGGTGCACTGATTGGCCTCACTCACTCCCCATCCGGGGCAGAATCCAGGTGATGCTTGCTTCTTTCCAGAAAGACCATCTCTAGTTGGCCCCCAGCTTCCCTGCAGAAGCCATGAGCGCTCAGTCTAAGCTTGTCCGGCCACCTCTGCCTTTCAGCTATGTCCTGAGAAGGCAACATGAGGGTAGAAGTGCCTTGATTTCATACTAGTATCGGCGAGAGTGGAAATGCACCATTTTCTCTTCTCTTTGTCCTCTTCGCTCTGACTGTTGTAAGGCCGACTTACAGCTCAGACTTTTAAAGGACTTTAAAGCAGTTCTGTATAGCACCCCAGCTTAAACAGGGCCCTCAAGGAAATGAGACCCCCAGGGTGACACTTGATTCTGACTGCACATGGTAAGCTTCTGGTTGCACCCTAGATCACTTGCTTAAAGTTGTGGGATTAGTTTCTCCTTCCTACCTTGCAACATTCCAGTGATATAGTTCTGCCTCCTCTAACCCCTGGATTCGGCCATATTCCTGTGATTTTCATCTTGGGTTTCTCTAAGCTGGGTATACAGGTAGATGACATCAACCTAGTAGTATTAAAGATGCCATGAAGTAGATGTTCTCACTACTGAAGAGTTTTAAGAATTGATCTTGTGCGGGTTCAGAAAGATGTATGGATTGAACACAATGATGGGGACAGGCTGGAAAGCTACTGGAGTGGCCATGGGTTAAAAGGAATGATGGCTACCTTGGCCAAAGCTTTATGGTTTCTCTCCCACCCCTCTCCTGCCTCATACAGGCCAGAGCGGAGCTGGTAACAACTGGGCCAAAGGTCACTATACAGAAGGGGCCGAGCTGGTGGATTCAGTCCTGGATGTAGTGAGGAAGGAAGCAGAGAGCTGCGACTGTCTGCAAGGTTTCCAGCTCACCCATTCTCTGGGTGGTGGAACCGGCTCTGGGATGGGCACCTTACTGATCAGCAAGATCCGTGAGGAGTACCCCGACCGCATCATGAACACCTTCAGTGTGGTGCCATCTCCCAAGGTCTCTGACACAGTGGTGGAGCCCTACAACGCCACACTCTCAGTACACCAGTTGGTGGAGAACACAGATGAGACCTACTGCATTGATAATGAGGCCCTCTACGACATCTGCTTCCGTACCCTCAAGCTTACCACTCCTACCTATGGCGATCTTAACCACCTGGTCTCTGCCACCATGAGTGGTGTAACTACCTGCCTCCGCTTCCCTGGACAGCTCAATGCTGATCTCCGCAAGCTGGCAGTCAACATGGTTCCCTTCCCCCGTCTCCACTTCTTCATGCCTGGCTTTGCCCCCTTGACCAGCCGTGGCAGCCAGCAGTACCGGGCCCTGACAGTTCCAGAGCTGACACAGCAAGTGTTCGATGCCAAGAACATGATGGCCGCCTGCGACCCCCGTCACGGACGCTACCTGACTGTGGCAGCTGTCTTCCGGGGCCGTATGTCCATGAAAGAGGTGGATGAGCAGATGTTGAATGTGCAGAACAAGAACAGCAGCTACTTCGTAGAATGGATCCCCAATAATGTCAAAACCGCTGTGTGCGACATCCCTCCCCGTGGTCTGAAAATGGCAGTGACCTTCATCGGCAACAGCACAGCCATCCAAGAGCTCTTCAAGCGCATCTCAGAGCAGTTCACTGCTATGTTCCGCCGTAAGGCCTTCCTCCACTGGTACACTGGCGAGGGCATGGACGAGATGGAGTTCACAGAAGCAGAGAGCAACATGAATGACCTGGTCTCTGAATACCAGCAGTACCAGGATGCCACGGCTGAGGAAGAGGAGGATTTTGGTGAAGAGGCTGAGGAAGAAGCTTAAAGTCTTATCTGCTATCATTAAATAAATCTGCACAATAAAAATTAAAAAAAAAATGCATCTTCTGTTCTATTTCTTTTTCCTCCTTAAACCTAGTCTGTCTGTCCTTCTCCAGCTTCTCTTATGGGGCAGTTTCCATTTTAATGTTGGCTTAAGGTTACCTCAATTAGCATTTCTCCTGATGGTAGGAATAAGCAGTGGCTGAGAGAACAAGTAAACACTGGTTAGTGTCTCTTGTGAGTAGCTGAATAGGGGTCAGTTTGGGAAGATGAGGTACCCTTTCTTGGCTACTGTAACCTGTAAGTTACTGTTTCTGAGACTCCGGAA
Source organism: Hemicordylus capensis (assembly GCF_027244095.1). Lineage (NCBI taxonomy): Eukaryota > Metazoa > Chordata > Lepidosauria > Squamata > Cordylidae > Hemicordylus > Hemicordylus capensis. The sequence goes on along the minus strand of NC_069658.1, from coordinate 258,550,208 downwards.
TAAAGAAGAATCTGAATTTCGCCCCCTTCTCATCCTGGTCTTTGCCACAGCTGTTCCTCATACGAGCAACATGAGCTGTAAGTTGAAGGCAGAGTGTCCCTAATTGTGAGAATATATGGTGGTGGAGAGATGGGGCCATGTTGAACTTAGATGTGTGCCACAGACAGAGAGGTAACTGCTTTAAGGTCACGTTCTTGAAATTTCAGTTTTCTGCCAAACATAATGTTCTCTGAAAACTGGGATCTGTGTTTTTTCTTCTGGTGTGAGCAGTTGATCCAAAGAGCAGCAGCAATTTGGTTTCCTATCATGACAGGAAGAAGTTTAGCTTGGCCCATGATCAGTTCGTATAGAAGGAACTCTTCAGATTGGAACTACAAAGCACTTTCTTGTTCCAGGAGCACTCCCTGTCGTCTTCGGGTGTACACATTTAGTCCTGCATGCTCACAATATAAAAATAGCATTGGGCATGCCTGACAGTTGTTCCAAGGAACTGTACTTTAAAACCTATGCTCCATTCTCGGTTCTGAAATAATTCAAAACTCTAGAAGTGAAGGCCAGGGAGGACACTCTACTGCTTCATACAGTGCCAAATAAGTGAGAGAGTAGAAAAGCCTGACTTTAGTGTGCCTGTCACTTTGGCCTAATCTGGTAATCCTTTGGATCTTGCTTGGTCAATGCTCGGGGGCAGCAGCAGCTAGCTCCTGACCCCCAATTCAAAGGAGCTGCTCCCATAAGAGAATTGTTGAGGAAGGCTGGAAGAACAATAAACCCATTTTGCTTTGGAAACATTCAAACCTTAAGAGCACAAGCAGAGAGTTTGGTACACTGCTGATGCTGAGGCACTCTGGCTGTCTAGCAGCTAAGATGACTATCAAAACCCTGTTTGGGCATCAATATAGTTATACCAACTGGAGTGTGTTGGCAAACCCTATCCCCATGCCAATGAACTTTACAGCCCTGGAACCCCCAATCCATGAAAGCAACACCTATCTGCAGACACTCCTACACTCCAGTCAGTGTTGTAGTAATGGTGTGTAGCATAAATAGTTACAGAATTGCCAAAGCAGGCTAAAGGCTTGGCAGAATGAAGGAATTAAATGTTTTCGGTATGCATCAGCAGGGGGCTCTTTCCAAGTAAGACTAGAGCACTAGTTCCTCCTTGTACCGATTCTCTACTGTGAGCTTTTTAGGAAGATGAAAACAATGATACAGGCTCTCCTATACAGTCTGAAGTGGTACAGCTTTCGGCTAGTACCCACCCCATCTTGCTGCATGCAGAGAGCACTCTGTAGCTGTACCACTGTTCTGTTCATAAGAAAGGCTGGTTCTGGGTAAGGGATAACTGCTGTCATCCATGCACCACTCCAAACAGGGTTACATCTGAAAAGGATCCTCCACTCCTGGCTTTTTCAGTCTCCTGCTTGTTGCTTTGGCTACTGCTTTATCTTTTTTTGCTCACTCATTTCCCCCTCTTCTTCTTTTTTTAAAAAAGCCCTCCTTTTTCATATTGAAAAGATGTCTTGTGAACCAATAAAGTTTTTTTTAATGTTTTCTTTTTGTGTTGAGTGTCCTCACTTTCCCTCCCCATCCCCTCAAAATACCCATTAAAACTATTAGCCTTTTCACCTCTTGCTGTGGTACTTTTAGTAGTTTGGTGGGTTTGGGGTGGGGTGAGGCCTTGATAGAGCACAAGCATCTTCATCACATGCCTGCAATTTGGGAAAAATGAGTTGACTGAAAGGCAAAAACAGGATGTGGAATACAGCCAACTTGCTGGAAGGTAAGGTCTATACTTGGAGAAGATTGCCCAAGGAACTGGAGCAGCTGCACCTACAGAATATGTAAGCTAGGAGGGGACTTACTCCAGCTTTTCTTCAACTTCTGTGCAGTACGCTGTGCTGCAAAAAAAATAATAAAAATGACTTGCTCAAGGCCAAAGTACTGAGCTTCTAAGTCTCTTCAACCCAAACCCAGTGCTAATACTGGCTCCCCATCTAATTCTACCCTTCCACCAAATCGCTCAGTGTGATTATACATAAGTGTTAGGGGGTTTTGTACTATTGTATCAACCCTGTGATGTAGTGACTGGCCTGAAGCCACCAAGGGAGTTGAGTGATTAAAAAAGAATCTGAACCTCTGTCTCTTCAGTCCTAGTCTCAGCCACCACATCATTCTCACCTTTAAGAAACCCTAATGAGGATTTAGCCACCTAATGGTGCAGCAGGGAAATAACTTGACTAGCAAGCCAAAGGTTGCTGGTTCGAATTCCTGCTGGTGTGTTTCACAGACTATAGGAAACACCTATATTGGGCAGCAGCGATTTAGGAAGATGCTGAAAGGCATAATCTCATACTGTGCGTGGGAGATGGTAATGGTAAATTCTTCCTGTATTCTACCAAAGACAACCACGGGGCTCTGTTTGACTGGAGTTGATACAGACGCAACAGCACACTTTACTTTTTCATTAAGACTTGTGATGGCAAAAAGATAAGGATTTGTTTGGGTGGAACTTCTTTTAGGGAAGAGCTGGAGAAGGTGGGGGGATGTGAACAGCAAGACTTGTGGGGGGCAGAGTGTGTTGGCTTGAGCGGTAATTAGTGCAGACAGGAAGACTGTAGGTCTTCTACTTGCAGCTCTTGCATGATCTGCTTCATCCTAAGTAAGGCCTGCTAGCTGAAGCCAGCTCCCAAATAGTGGCTGGGGGTCTGAGCCAGGTGCAAAATTGTGGCTCAGAAAACTGAGCTAATCAGTTGTTACTAGCTTAACCCATGCAGAGCATTTGCGTGCAAGTACTGATTGCTCCCCTCACCCCCTGCCACAGCCCCCCTCACCACAGAGATCTCTACCCTCACCTGAGCTGCACTCCTGCTCCTCCATCCCTTTACTCCATCCTGCACACCCCTCTTGGTCATGGCTGCAACATTGTGGTGCCTATTAGCCAAGCTGCAGCCCCCTGTCCCCAGAGATGACCTCACCTGAGCCCCACTCCTCCCCCCACCCTGCCCTCAGGAGCAGTAATGGTTGACCGGGCCCTTCCTCACTGCTACCACTGCCATGGACACTTATTCCCCTCAGGCCGCTGACAGGCTCGGGGCCCATCCCTTGCCCTTGCTTCTTTCTCTCCTCCCTTCTCTCTCCCTGAGTTAACAGATCTTGTTCATCTTGTTTCCTCATCTAATTCACACAGTGGCAGCTGCCGCCTCCTGAAGGGGCTCTTTCCTCCCTCACAACTCCTCTCTTTGCAAACCCCTGCCCACTATCCTTTTATATATAGTCCTCCCCTCTACAATCAAGAACTTCTTCCGATCATTAACAGTTACATTCCAACTGACCTTAACCATCACAGGCGCCTCCTTGCTATCTGCTTATGGAATCCCCACTGCCCTATCACCACGGTGCATTTGCTCGTGAACTCTTGTGAGAGCTGCCACACATGGGATTAGCCACAGGTATGCCTTAGAGAATTAAATATATAGAAGAAGATATCCCAGGTTGACTTGCATGTATATGTGAGCTACTACACTCTGTGGAAGGAGGCAATAGTAAACCCCTCCTATCTTCTATCAAAGAAAAACCACAGGGCTCTGTGGTCTCCAGGAGTGGACACTGACTCAATGGCACACTTTTACCTTTACAGAGCAGGGCTTCTAAAAAAGTTCTAAAGCTGGCCAGCGGAGCTGCATAAAGACCTGGTCAAAGGAAAACAATACATATTTTACTGAGAACACTGAGGTTCAAGAGGTAAGTAATTCACATAAAGCCAACCATGGCAGATAATTTGCTGCTGCTGCTTTTTTTTTTTTTTAACTTATCACTGTTAAATAATCTGTCTACTGCAAACATTCCAATGTCTGCCAGTAGGCCCTGATCCTATCTGTTGCCTGTCCCCCATGTAGCATGAATTTTGGAACTCTGAACATAAACTTATTGCAGATCTTAAGTGGGTTATTGGTTTTACCATTTACTTATTTATATTTAGAATTCTATGCAGTCTAATAAGATCACAAGGCATTAAAAAAAAAGAATACCAGACATCAATAAAACAAATCGGCATAAAAGCAGAGCAACATGCTACTTGGGCAGTAAGGGAAGGCAGCAAATGGACATCCCTGTGGAGAGAGTGTCCCAGCATAACACTGCTTAATATTTGGATTGACTGTACCCAATAAATATTATTATTATTATTATTACATTTATATCCCGCTCTTCCTCCAAGGAGTCTAGAGCGGTGTACTACATACTTGAGTTTCTCTTCACAACACCCCTGTGAAGTAGGTTAGGCTGAGAGAGAAGTGACTGGCCCAGAGTCACCCAGCAAATATTATGGCTGAATGGGGATTTGAACTCAGGTCTCCCCGGTCCTAGTCCAGCACTCTAACCACTACACCACACTGGCCCTCATCAGTATTAGTATTAATAGCAAAATCAGTATTAACAGTATTGTGGATATTGCTAATCTCTTTAAATATTTAAAACATGTATACCCCCTTTCTTAATAAAAACTGATTGATGAGGCAGCTAATAAGACTCTTTAAAGCTCTGCATATCACACTAACTTGAGTTGTCATTGCTTTCTGTTTCTCACTCTGTTTTATCTGATCAGTCTTGGCAGCCATGTTAGGTTCAAGGAAAAGGAAAAGAATAAAGAACAAGGATAGGGAGTTTGCTATCATTCTGAGTGCTAGAAGTAACATCTGCAGAAATATTCTTCAAGCATAGCTGTTGGGAGCAAACGGGGAATAAATGTCATGGACAGTCAGAATGCTTCATGGACTAAGGATTCAAGTTTCAAAAAGCCCCTCTGATGACAAAGCATAAAATGACAAGGCATATGTTTCCTTTGGGGGGAGGGAATACTGAAATACAAACATACTGCCTTTCACAAAAGACAGCAGTCACTACCAAGCCATTACCAACAGAATACGTTGTAGTATTATAACAGCAACATTTACAAGTGAAGACAGCATTTAATGAAGTGCTGTTAAGGAGAAACTTGCTGGATCAGCCCCAAAGTTTATCTCGTCCAGCATCCTGCTTCTCTTCATGACTAACCAGGTGCCTCCAGAAAAGCCCACAAACCAGGGATTCTCAAACTTGGGTCCCCAAATGATGATGGATCACAATTCTCATCCTCAGTCTCAATGGCTGAAGGCCACTGGCTGGGGCTGATGGGAGCCGTAGTCCAACGATGGATCAGATTTGGATCCATCTGGGATCCAAATCAGAACTGTGAAGCTCAGTGGCAGTAGTCTCCTGCTACTGTTGCTCACTAAGGTCTGATCTTCAATGATCTGCTGCCTCTGGCCCTGGAGGCTATATATTGCCATCGTGACTAGTAGCCATTGATAGGGATGTGCACAGAACCGGTAGGGGCCGGTTCGATGGTGGGGGGGGTGGCTTTAAGGGTGGGGGTGGGTGCACTTACCCCACCACCACCACCACCACCACCACCACCACCACTGTGTTTCCCCCACCGGCGCATGAGTCCTTAAGAGTCCATCAGGGCAGCAGCATACTTCCCTGCCACCCCGTGTTACCGTTTACTGGATGTTCCTGGAAGTAGGAACTGTGACTGTGCATGTCGCTCGTGCGCACACGCATGTTGCACATGTCGCATGTACACACCTGAGCGATGTGCACAGTCGCCATTCCTACTTCCCAGTACATCCAGTAAATGGCGGCAAGGGGCGGCAGGGAGGCATGCAGCTGCCCTGATGGGCTCTTAAGGACTCATGCGCCGGCGGGGGGAGGGAAGTACACCCATCCCCGCCCTTAGAGCCATCCCCACCCTGCAGTCAACTCTTCGAGCTGGCGGGGGTTCAAACTGGTTCGGAGGCCCATAAACAGGCCTCCGAACTGGTTTGTGCACATCCCTAGCCATTGATAGATTTGTCCTCCATGAATTATCCAATCCCCTCTCTATCATCTGTGTTAGTGGCAATAACCATATTCAAAGGACGTGGAAAGCTCGTTTCATACTGATTCAGACCATTGGTTAACCTAGCTTTGTACCATCTACATTTGTACCATCTAACAGCTCTCCAGAGTTTTAAACACGAACCTTTCCCAGGCCTACTTGGAGATAACAGGGAATGAACCGGGGACCTTCTGCAGGCAAAGCTTTTGCTTTACCTCTTGAAGTGTGTGGTCCCTCTCTGAAAAAACAAAAACGTGTATCTCACCCTTCACTTGAGGCGGCTTATATAACAATTAATACTTTCTTTATCCCTTCTGAGCAAGAGAGATTGGCCTAAATGAGTTTCATGACTGAGTGGAGATCTGAACCTGGGTGTCTCAAGTCTTGTTCTAACACTCAACACCATTAACATGGCTGCCCCTTTGGGAGTTTTAAGGACAATGATGCTCAGGCTGGTATAGCCAGACCATTGCACAGAAGCACAAAGAGGGCTGTAACATAAACGTGTGCAGTTCTCTCACATACCTTTAGGGAGAAAAGTGTTAGCTTTTAAGGTGTCACAGGCTTCTGCTTTTCCCCATCAAGACTCCACAACCCAAAATCTTCCTGAGCACTTGCAGAATGCCTTCCCTCCACCAAACATACATTGTTGACTGCTTCACATGTGCATCTTCACATAATGGCTGCAGAACTGTGGGTCCAATGGACCTGCGGTTTCGCCCTTTATGGATGTAAAGGACTGCAGCTTGATAGGGTTCTAAGTCCTGAAATACATGATGTAATGATAAGCGCATGCTACTGAATATGTGCAGAACATATTTTCACACTTTGAAGTAACTGCAGCCTGTGCCAACATCCTTTTCAGGGCTCTTCCATACTCCCACATTAGCACCACTGGCATTTTGTTGGGTCCCCCCCCCTTGGGTTATCCTTCCTGGGACACAGCAGTTTTGGGGTGAGATAGTTGGGTGGGATGGAAGAGAGTTAATGCTGATAGATTCTCTAAGGCTGTTAAGGTCATGTGTACATCTTAGGACTTTTCACTTCAAGCTAAATTATTTAAAAAACTAAACACATATAAGGAAACTTTCTTTTTTTGCGTGTGGGGAAGGCGGGGAGTCTTCTGCTACTTTAAGAGCAACACGTTTATCATAGCATACTTTTTCGTGGACTTAAGTTTATGCTACAATAAATTTGGTAGTCTTCAAGGTGCCACAATATTCTTTGCTGTTCCAGACGAACATTGGGGCTACCCCTTAAAGTTGTGCCATCGACTCCTGGTGACCACAGAGCCCTGTGGTTTTCTTTGGTAGAATACAGGAGGAATTTACCATTGCCATCTCCCACGGGCAGAATGAGATGATGCCTTTCAGCATCTTCTGTTATATCGCTGCTGCCTGATATAGGTGTTTCTCATGCCAGCGGGGATTCGAACCTGCAACCTCTTGCTCCCTAGGCAGGTTACTTCCCGCTGCGCCATTAGGTGGCTCAGTAGCGGCCCCTTAGAACATTTTTTGTTCAGAGGAGAATTTCTTCTGATCCGAGAATGGAACGTAGCTGCTCAGCACTGGTCAGTTGCTCTCTAGGGCATATCCTCTGAGCCGTTCTTAGTTTCATTTATTATTACTTCACAAGTTCCAGGAATTGAATCCCGGCGTTCAAAATGCGTTTTGAGGCTCAGCCCTGATGCAGGGCGTGGCCGATGAGTCGGCTGTGGCTGCCCAGCGCTCAGTTGAAGCCTGGAAGTGGAAATGCATTTACTACTCGCAACTCCCGCCTCTGCTGATGAGCAGCTGCTACGAAATTCAGACGAAATTCAGGCGGCTGAGGGAGTGCTTCAGAGGAAGGGAGGAGAAGGACGGAATTAATGGCCTGGGGGCGTGGGAGCAAGAGGCCGGATTTAAGGGGGTGGCGCTCGACGTGGCACTTTGGAAAGGGACTTTCAGGGGAATGAGCGAGGCGAGGCCTCTAGAACATGCGCCGGAGCCTGCTCTTTAAGAGCCGATCCATGCATTAATTAAGGCAGAACGAGTAGGGGCGGTAGCTGGAGATACTGTAGAAGGATTCTGGACTCTACCACTTGTACTGTAGGTGGCAAGCTCAACATTTTGAATGATTCCTCCATTAAAAGAAACAAAAAACACCGCCATTCACCCGCTCGTATCTGTGAGAAAGATCTAGCATAAGTCTCTCCCTGAGGTGCAAATGTTATTACATGCAAGCAGTCTTTAACATAGAGGGGCGTTTAAAAACAACCACTTAGTCTTTAAGTGGTACAGTCCAGAATGCTTCGTTCTGCTTAATGTATAGAACAGCTTGTAAATTTTATTTTATTTTTTATTTTTTGTTTTACATTTTATATCCTGCTCTTCCTCCAAAGAGCCCAGAGCGGTGTACTACATACTTGGGTTTCTCCTCACAACAACCCTGTGAAGTAGGTTAGGCTGAGAGAGTGTGACTGGCCCAGAGTCACCCAGCTAGTTTCATGGCTGAATGGGGATTTGAACTCGAGTCTCCCCGGTCCTAGTCCAGCACTCAGTAAAATTGCATTTCACTGTTTGCATTTATGCATGCTTCGGTGGGAGTTGGATGTTACTTTATTCTAGCAGAGTTCCTGTGCCTTAAACAACTGCATGGCCAGGAAAAACTTAACAAGCTCAGCTTTGTCATTATTATTTATTAATTTTTTAAATAATCAGTGCAGCTCCCTTTTTTAGCGCATAAAACATAGGAGTTTCAGCCCACCGTTTAGCAGTTAAATCAGGAATCTTGCCAGAAAAAAAGTGCAAATCATCCAGTGACTGAGAGTTTGCTTTGAAACAAATCCATACTGCACCAGGTCGAGCAGCAAGGATATTACATTATGAGAGCCTGAAGTCTACTTTCCCTTTGCCTCAGTCCGTGCTCTCTCCCCCGCTCTTCAGCACAGCTCCCCCTATTGTTGCCCTTAAACTAATACCGATTGGGAGTGGGTAACTAGGCAGGCCTCAAAGCCTGTATTAAACAACTATTAGAATCCTGACTTTCCCTTCCTCTGCTAACCCCTACTGTACCTATTGCCAATTGTCCTAATGGGGCAAATCTAATTTTTATACATACAAGGTGCTTAATTTCTCTCTAGTCAGCCTGAAAAAAAGATGCTTCTTGAGCCTGGATAAGAAGCCCTGCTGCTTAATCCCCAGTGTTTGAGAATATGTTGCAATTATTCAGGAATCTATATTATTAATTCTCCTGGGTGTGCCTTGGAATGTGCATCCCAGCACCCAGCTGATTGGCTGGGTGGCGGACGCGCCTGATTGGCTGAGGCGTACCCAGGACACGAGGGCCAGAGGCGGCGGCGGGCCCGGCCATGGAGGCCAGAGGTGGCGATGGGCCCGTGGCAGAGGCAAGGCCCAGGAGGGGGGAAAGAAGGGGGGGGGGATGGCAGAAGTGGCGGTGGGGAGGAGAGGCGGCTGGGCCCAGAAGCAGAGACTGGGGCAGAAGGGGGGGGGGGAAGGTAACCGCTGGCCCCAAAGAGCACACAGATGCTCTGTGTGGGGTCAGCTAGTTATTATTTTTTAAGGGTGGGAGGGACCATAGTAAACATATAGAAGAACAGGCCTTGTTGAAGGAGAACCAGCATGGCTTCTGTAAGGGCAAGCCTTGCCTCACTGACCTTTTCGAGTCTTTGAGAGTGTCAAAAGGTATGTAGATAAAGGTGATCCGGTTTACATAGTAGTGGCTCTTGAGTACACTTGGCAGTCATAGGATAAGGGGACAGGTTCATGTGTGGGTCTGTAACTGGTTGAAGGACAGGAAACAGAGGGTAGGAATAAATGGACAGTTTTCACAATGGAAAGACATAGGAAGTGGAGTCCCCCAGGGATCGGTACTGGGACCAGTGCTCTTTAACTTGTTCATAAATGATCTAGAAGTTGGGGTGACCAGCGAAGTGGCCAAATTTGCAGATGACACTAAACTATTTAGGGTAGTCAAATCCACAACAGATTATGAGGAGCTCCAAAAAGATCTCTCCAAATTGGGAGACTGGGCGACAAAATGGCAAATGCAGTTCAATGTAAGCAAGTGTAAAGTGATGCACATTGGGGCAACCCCCCCTAACTTCACATATACACTGATGGGATCTGAAGTGTTGGTGACTGACCAGGAGAGAGATCTTGGGGTTGTGGTGGACACAGAAACACAGGAAGCTGCCATGTACTGAGTCAGACCACTGGTCTATCTAGCTCAGTATTGTCAGTATTGTCTTCACCGACTGGCAGTGGCTTCCCCAAGGCTGCAGGCAGGAATCTCTCTCAGCCCTATCTTGGAGGTTCACGCAGATGAGACAGTAAATCTCTTCTGGAAAAGTTTGTATGGTTATGTGCAAAAAGACAAGAGTATCTCTTCTAAACATCAATGGGACAAATTGTGGAAATGGACGTCGGATGTAACCCCTCCATTACCTGATGTGCCTTGTAATCCCCCACCCCCGAGTTACAGTACTACCTGCATATACTTCATAACTTGTGTGTTTCCAAATCCTTGTGTGTAAATCTTTGTAGATATATCATGTACAAACATTACAACCACTTTGTATATAATTGTGCTTTGGCAACGTACTGTATGCTTTGGTAGTTTGTTGGTTCAATAAAAAAAATCTTGTCCTATTAAAAAAAATAAATCTTGTCCTACCTTGGAGATGCCAAGGAGGGAACTTGGAACCTTCTGCTCTTCCCAGAGCGGCTCCATCAGCTCATTGAAAGTGTTGACTCAGTGCGCGGCAGCTGTGAAAAAGGCTAATTCCATGCTAGGAGCCATTAGGAAGGGGATTGAAAATAAAAATGCTATTATAATGCCCTTATACAAATCTATGGTGTGGCCACATATGAAGTACTGCATACAGCTCTGGTCACTGTATCTTAATGACACTGTAGAACTGGAAAAGGTGCAGATGGGAAACAAGGATGATCAGGGACTTGGAGCACCTTCTTTATGAAGCACGACTACAGCACCTGAGGCTCTTTACCTTGGAAAAGAAGCGACTAAGGGAAGACATATAAACTAAAAGGTGTATATAAATATGCATGGAATAGAGATGATGGACAGAGAGAATTTTTTCTCCCTCTCTCACAACACTAGACCAGGGATTACCCCATGAAACTGAAGGTCGGGAAATTTAGGGATGACAAGCGGAAGCACTTTTTCACACAGCGCATAATTAATCTATGGAATCCCTTGCCATGGGATGTGGTGATGGCCACCAGCTTGGATGGCTTTAAAAGGGGCTTAGACAAATTCATGGAGGACAGGTCTATCAATGGTTACTAGTCTGACTGTGGGCCATCTCCAGCCTCAGAGGCATGATGCCTATCAATACCAGTTGTGGGGGGAGCAACAGTAGGAGAGAGGGCATGCACATACCTCTTTCCTGTGGGCTCCCCAGAGGCATCTGGTGGGCCACTGTGTGAAACAGGATGCTGGACTAGATGGGCCTTGGGCCTGATCCAACAAGGCTGTTCTTATTGTACATGAAGTGCAGTGTACAAGCTTATTTCCTTAAGTATACCGGTTAGGCAGCCAGACTACAGCTCTTGCCATTTCTTTCCCCACAAAACAATTGTTATGACAAAGAAATAGCGATTTCCTTTGTGAGGTAGATTGCTGGTTAATAGCCCTGGAGGAGGAGCTGATGTTTTGGGAGTGAATGGGTAGGAGACAGCTGGAACTCCATGTATTTGAAAAAGATATCCACCGTGGCTTGGGTAAGGCAGCACCCCACCCCATGAGTGAGTGTGGGAGGGAGGGAAAGAAACGAACAAACCATATTTGTTGGGAGCCAGCATGGTGTAGTGGTTAGAATGCACTAGGACCGGGGAGACCCGAGTTCAAATCCCCATTCAACCATGAGACTTGCTGGGTGACTCTGGGCCAGTCACTTCTCTCTCAGCCTAACCTACTTCACAGGGTTGTTGTGAGGAAAAACTTGAGTATGCAGGGCACTGCTCTGGGCTCCTTGGAGGAAGAGTGGGATATAAAATGTAAAAATTAAAAATAAATTTGGAAGAAACAGGAGAATGAGCAATGCAAATTGGATGAAAGCACTTCAGGGCTTCTTCACAGGAATCTAACATGGGATAGCTTCTTTGTAGGATGGCCTGTTTGCCTCTACTTGTATGTTTGTAAATAAAGCAAATATTTTATATTTAAAAAACCAATCCCAATGCCACAGAATTTCCACAGTGCTCTCTTATCCAAATGCAACCCATGCAATGTCTTACTGCTTGAGGAAGTGGGGAGCACAGAACAGTATTGGAAGGTCAACCCACCCAACCCCATCCACCAACCTGAGGAGTAGCAACGTTGCCACTCGCTGCTTCAACTGTTGGCCCAAGGCCTTGCCACCAGCCAGAGAAGTAGGGGCCATTGGTTTGTTCTTGTTTTTTGCAACCCATTATAAGCTGCTTTGGAATCATTTGGATCAGAAAGGGGGATAAAACTATTCATTATAAATAATATTAAAAGCAGCCATCTCCTCTGGTGACTCTGATCATGATAGACCTATCCCAGAAAATTGTTCCTATGCCCTGCTACATACAGCCTTGGGCACCCAGCACACTGCTCTCCTCACATATGTCCGTTGTGCCATTCCTCAGCCATCATGTGCATCAGGAAGCAGGGCTGTGAGCTTTACTCCAGAAGCCTAGTTTAAAAGTTCCTTTGTTCCCTGCTCTGCTCACATGATGCCACATCTGACACTTTCCACCCCTCCGGTTTACAGGGAGATTGGCAACTCTTTCCAGCTGGTGTCCATAACACTGAACTTCACACACACATGCATTGCTCCAGCCAGACTCACACACCATCCCATTATTTATGGAGAGTGTAGTCCTGTCTAGCAGCTGCAGCATGATGTGAGGCTACATGTGGTGGCGGCTGCTGTAGCTGCTGGATGCAGGAGGACAATTGACAATAGGGATAGTTGGGGTAGAGGAAGGAAAAGCCAGGATGTCAGTCGAGAGTCAGAGTTCGGGCTGGCTGCCACTGCCAGTTGTAAATCTGACTCTCTAGGGCACTATAGCAGAGATCCTCAACGTTGGGCCCCAAGATGTTATTGGACTTCAACTCGTCCACTAACATCTGGGGGCCCAACATTGAGGATCCCTGCTCTATAGCACAGCAGGCAGAAGCCTCAAAAAATGGTAAAGGAAAAAGGACCCCTTTCCCCTTCCACCCTCCTGAGGCCTAGACTTTATTGCTATGCTGCACTGGGGTGAGCACTGGCTTTGGAGAGTGGGAAAGAGAAAAAGTATCTTGTTTCCATTCTGTATCCTCACTCCTCTCCAGGGTACTTATTATAAACGGAAGAGGATTGAGCAGACCAGTTCCTCTCCCGTCCCTTCTCCCCTCATTTTGTTTTCCTGTTGTTTTCAACTGACCCCTAATATTTCATCGCAAATACTCTCAACCATAGATTAAATAGACTCACACAGCCCGATTTCTGGTTCCTGTGGACCCCCCTCCTTTTTTCCTTCCCCAGGTGGACATGGGAGCTGCCCATAGGAAACAATGGAGAATTCTGGAATTTCAGGGCAGCCATGACTGGGTGGACAGCAAATGGTAGCAGCAAAGATATAAGTTCCTCTTCTCCTGTCAACAAGATGTATTACTGTACTACGTTCTCATTTCGGTAGCCTCGACATTCCTTAAGACCTGGTAGCTCACAGGGCTATTCTGGATTTGTTTAAAGATCAAAATTTCTCTCTCTCATATAAAGAGTCAACTGTGAATGTAGCTCACAGCACTACCTCGCTTTGGTATGGCCCTTCCAACTGAGACACTCCATCTGCCAAATAAACTATTATACAGGATGATGGTAAAACAAAACTATCCTGCTGCAGCAGACCAAACACCCATTTTCTAATCAAGCTTTCCCTCCTCAACAACCCCTAGTCCAGGCCCTCTTGCAGATGTTGGACTACAATTTCCATCATCCCTATGGGCAACTGTGGTTGGGAATGATAGGAGTTGTAGTCCAACATCTGCAGGATGGCCAAAGTTGTGCAGCCCTAATTTAGTTACTTCTGAGGAACTCACAAGGAGTGAACTGAGGCTATCATTTGCTCCCTGAAGCTGAGAGGTACCTTACCTCTGAGATGGAGGACCCATTTCATTATCATGATGAATACTGGTACAAGTATCTATCATGACAGTCATGCCCACTTAATTCCTATTAAGCAAATATACGTGAATTGTGCATCATCCCCTCTGCTTGTGGTCTCCACCACAATGCTCTTCAGAACCAACGGCTACAGCATCATGGCAGTGGGGATTCCTTGGCTTTGGTTATGATCTCCTATCCTATGCAGGGGATGTGGGGGGCAGAGATAAATTCAGGAATTAGGGGTCTGGGGAAAGTCACAGTGCTCTGATCCCAGTATTATAGTAAGGGCATACATGCAGCCCAATCCTATGCATGTTTACACAGACACAAGTGCCACTAAGCTCCATGGGAACTTATTCCCAAGTGAGTATACATAGGGGTGCAGTATTCTAAACTGTTCTCCCCGTAAACTCTCCCTAGCTATTGGCCCATTTAATGCGATGTTCACACTTGTTCTGTTGACAGGTGAAGTATCACAATCAACTCAGCTACTGACAAGGAAATAGAAGAGTTGGGAGGGTTAAAACAGGCAGTGTAGGGAGGCAGAAGAAGTGAGTTTCAAATATTACATCTAACCAATTAGCACTTGACTGTTTTTATTGCCCCTAGCTGACCATAAAACAGGCTAGACAGGCATCAAAAGTCTAATCCTCGTTACACAAACAATCTGGACAACATATAATGAGTGGTTACAAGAGGACATGGCTTCTGCATGCGCTCTCTCTCTCTCTCTCTCTCTCTCTCTCTCTCTCTCTCTCTCTCTCTCTCACACACACACACACACACACACACACACCTCTCCCAGTTCCACCAATACCCACCTATAACAAATCAGAATTACACACATTGCAGAAATGTATTTTCAGGGTTTAGACTGAAGAAGGGACAAGGAGATTCGCCGAGCCTTAAAAAAAAAAAGTGAAAGATTATTTTTAAACCCAAACTGAAAAACACACACACACACGACTCCAAAACACAAAAACAAGAACAATCAAAGGCAGTAATCCTGGATTTTATTATAAGCCGAGGATCTCAGTAGCAGGGAGGAGGAATGGGCAATTCCTGCCTCTTAGGACAAGGCACCGTGCTGAGGCCTCACGACACAGCAAGCAGGGCAAGAGCTGGAGGACACACACACACGTGCTTCTCCATCACAGTTACAGGGTATGGCATCTTGGCCCCATAGAACTACTGCAGTAATATCAAGCATGGTTCATTCAAGGAGTGAGCAGCAGGGGTCACTCATGGCTTGGGACACTCAGGGCAAAGACAAAAGGCAAAAGCAACACTGGGGAGCCCACAGCTCAAGACCAGGAAGCTTAGGCATGGCTCATAATATCATGAAGTGTAAGGGATGGTTACTGGCGACCAGCAGAAAAGGGAGACTCTCAATACTTTCTCTACTACAGTGCACCCATTCCGAATGGAGCAAGGGGAAGTGAGTGCGCATGCGCGCATGGGACTATTCACAGCCAATTTTCACTGCTTGAATAGTCACTCCTCAGAGGGCCAACCTTCTCTCATCAATCATTTTAAGCAGTGTAACTGAACTACACATGCCGTTGAATTGTGTGTATGGAGTGCCCACTTCAGAATGCCCATGGGAGGATTCCTGTTCAAGTGCTCTCCCATGTGAAAACTCCCTGCAAACACAGAAAACTAGCATGTCAATAGCGAAACCTAGGGCAAGACCTGGGCCGAGGTTTTCACGAGCAGCAATGTCTAATCCTCCATCCCTGCCCAGAACCTGAAATGGTACAAGCCAAATGAACCTGCCCCCGTGTGACCTTCCTGATTGTGTTTTCCAGTTAAGAAGCCTATGATTGTGTCTCCACACCCCCTCTTCCAGCAATGAGAGCGGTGGCGGTAGTGTATGGTTGTTAAACAGATATAAGGCACATTCAGATATTGATTTTAAAGAGAGGGGGGTAAAGATTCATCAGTCCACATTGGCCTCTGCAATGCACACCTAACAAAACTTTCATCTCACTATGGTCACCCACTTGTCATCAATGCAACACAGACAGTGTGACATGTGCCTTTCGTAGGTACTTGCTTGTCTGATTTTCAATACTTCTAGTTTAGTGCAAGGAAGCTGCTATAAGCTCACCTTAAAAAGTGAGAGAGAGACCTTGCTTGAGGAAGCTTAGTTCTTAGGAATCAACTATGGCACAAAAAGAGAAGGAGGCCGAACTGGCACGGATGTTTTGGGCAAGCAAAAATACAGAGAGCTTGGTGTAGTTCCAGTCCTATGACTAGGCAAGGGCTGCATCTTTGACAATCACTAATTACTTCATAAGCATCAGGCAAGAACGCAAAACTGCTTCTCCGTAACGTTTCCACACATGTAGCAATGCCTTAGAAATACCATCAAAACCCCACCACTTTATGCCAACTCTGACTCTCAACTCTTACAAACCTTTGTGGCAAAACATCCAGTACCTGCCAACCTGGGGAAAAAACAGGCCTCTCAGATTCACCTGCATCCATACTACATTCCTGTTGCCTTCTCAGCGATTCCAGAAGCAGCTCCTTTCTTAAATTCTTGGAGAAGAATAACTTTTTGGAGTGACAGTGACCAGAGCATCCAGACAACAGAGCAAGAACTGAAATCAGTGGTCTGACAAAGGGTGCTTGTGAATCGAAGTGGGAATGGTGGGGATGGGAGCAGCAGAATCAAGCTTTACAAGTGGCACTCAATATCAGGATATTCTAAGATACACACAAGGGTGTCACAAGGGGTGTACAGCAAGGTGACAGATCTCTGCAGTGAAGTGTTGTTGGCCAACATGCAAGAATTCAGTCCATGAGTTTGGCGATCTGAGAGGGCTCTGGATGGGGAAGACCTCTATATATGCATACATATAGATGAGGTTCATGGGAGTTCATGCTAGGGAATGGCTCCTCCCCACCCCCCAAAATCTGCAGCGTTTAGTTCATTCGTCCTGGCTTCTTCTGGTTTATCTGCTGGCAAGAAAAGAAAAACAGATCAAGGCCATCAATCCTAGGCACACAGATGGAATGGCCACACATTGCATTTCACTGGTGTACAGAAAGGGGGAGAAAGAAGTATTTGTGGTTCCTAGAAACCCATCTTCCCCATGGATAATCAGGAAACTGGTTCTAAGAAGAACCTTCCCAGGTGACCTTTCCTCCTCCTGCAGAACCTGGCTCCCAGTTCCCAGACTGGTGCCAGTGAGATGCATAGTTCAGTGGAAGAACACACGCTCGACATATGGAAGACCCCAGGTTCAATCCCTAGCAGCTCCTAATTTTAACCAATCTCAGAAAAGATCCTCTGCCTGAGATCCCGGAGAACCACCATTTGCCAGAGCAGACAAAATGGGGCTAGAAAAGGTATTCTCAGCCTTGAGTTTCAGGATGTTGTTGAACCACAACTCCCATCTTCCCCAGCTGCAAAGGCTGGAGACTCAGTGGCTTCCCTAAGGCCACCTAGAAAATTAATGACTAAGGCAAGGCTTTAATGGAGGATTTCTCAGTATGCTAGCTCTCACTAACAAGCCCATGCTGGATGGGAGAGAGTTTGGCTTCTCACTCTCAGCTCAAAATGTCATTCCTCCCCCCCCCCACCCCCAACACTAGAACTAGGGCTCAGCCAAGAAACTGAATGGCAGGAGATTTAGGATGGACAAAAGGAGGGACTTCTTCACACAATTCAGCTATGGAATTCACTGCTACATGATGTGGTGATGGCCGCTAGCTTAGAGGGGTTTAAGAACAGATTAGACAAGTTTATAGAGGGCAAGTCTATCAAGAACTACATACTACCTCCGGACTCAGAGGCAGGATGCCTCTAAATACCACTTGCCGGGGAGCAACAGCAGGGCAAGGGGCATGCCAATTCCTGCTTGTAAGCTTCCCAGACACTTCTGGTGGGTGATGGTGGGAAACAGGATGCTGGGCTGGACAGACCTTGGACTGATCCAGCAAGACTCTTTGTACACCCTCCCCCTACAAACAGCTGCCAATGCCTAGGGAACAAAGTATCTCCCCCAATTCCCTGAAAACCCGGCAGCTCTATCTGGTACCTGAGATATGCTAATGCCAGTGAGTTTCTCAATGGTGTCTGGCAGCTTGTTCATGATCTCCAGCACCTCCCCAGTCATTTTGGCAGCTCCCACATCCCCAGTCCCACTTGACACCATGGTGATCTTCTTCACTGAAGTCAAGGGCTTGCTGATCTCTTCGGCCACCTGGAAGGAAACAGGTGTAGAATATCCACGTATCAACTGGGAGTTTTCTGGACACCGATTTGGTATTTGGCAACAGGATCTGGCAATTTGGACAGATTCTTGAGTGTCTGAAGCCCTATTCACAGGTTATGTTCAACACCCATACAACCAGTGTACAGTGTATACAGGTACTGACCTGTATGTGGGTACAGTTATTCACATGTTATGTTGAATGCAGGTACAGCAGTACACTTCCTATCTGTACCATGCATTTGTGGGGACCTGCATCCAACTTCATTTCTAAAATGAATGCAGGTACAGGTACACAAAAATATGTATGCATGTTGAGACATCTGTGCACTCATACAACATAAAGTCTGAACAGGGCTTGGGTTTCCAAGGAAAACAGCAGCAAAAAACCTAGGCCTGCAATCTTTAGTTGACTAATTCAAAACATTTTAATTGTCTAAAAAGGGTGCCCCCAATGAATTGGTCAGCAGGTTTTTACCTATCCCTTCTGCCACCTGACTGCTCCTTGCAACATAAAAAGCTGCTATAATCTACACCCCTCCCCCATTAATTACCAAGTTTTTAATAAAGTACACGCTTCTGGAATGTTTATGCAAAGATGCACATATGTTTCTATAGCTTATTCTGAAAGCAGAATTCTAGTTTTCATGGTGCAAGTTTGGGGGTTTTCATGGCACAAGATTTCCAGTCTCAACTAAAAATATATTTCCTGGAGTGTGAAGTTTGTTGCTGCTTGTGACTGCAGGTCGCTATAGCCCTATCACACGGCAGAAACAGAGGGCAGGTTCTTAACAAACACCCGCTTAGGACTTTCTTCAATCTCTCCTAGCTGTTGCTGTTATCACTGATCTCTCTTCTCGTCAGGACAGCAAGGCTGACTGGGGCACAGTCTCCATCTTTGGGGGATACTTGCCTCTGGAAGCTTCTCCAGAAGCATGTCAACCATGGCTGCCTCCTGGTACTGCTGGAAGGCCTCTGCCTTCTTGGCCATCTGCTCGGCGTCAGCCCGGGCCTTGGCCTCAATAGCATAGGCCCGAGCCTCACCATTCAACTAAAGACAAGAGGAAAGAGATTAAAATGGAGCATCAATGCAATATGGTTCCCCTTCGGCCTCCACCACTGCACTCCTCCTGCACAACACACAGAGAGACACTCACCCTGGCCGATTCGGCCTCAGCCTCAGCCTGCATGATCAATTGTGTCCTGTGGGGGAAGAAAGGAGGATGACACACCTGTGCCCTGCTCCCAACATTCAAGGGTGGCTTCATAGCTCTTTTCCACCACTTTGTGCCTCTCAAAATAGAGGGCAAAACCAAGATGGATGGGGCTAAAACAAGCCAAGGGTGTAGTGTTGTCCATTATATACAGAGAAGCTGAATAATATTCTGGAGCTCAGCTCAGAACATCCCACATCCCTTAGCCCTGGCTGCCTGCAATACAGTGAGTGAGTTCCTGGGAACTATAAAGGACAAAGAGTGGGGGAGAAGTTGGGAGCTGAGACTGAGAAAGGGGAGTTGCCACCTAGGTAACTCTTGAGCTGGATTCCCATGCATACAGAAGAGTAGGCATTAAGCAGAAGAATTGTAGCTCAGCCAGCTCCTTGATATGCTAGTTTTGTATGTGTAGAGGGGTGGGTAGGTGGGGCGGGTAGCCAAATTCAACCTCTCTCCACCTGCAGTACAAAAATGGGGTGGGGGGGAGCCAAAAATGGGGCGGGGGGTAGCCAAATTCAACCTCTCTCCACCTGCAGTACAAAAATGGGACAGTCTGCAACCTCTCTCCATCTACAGTCTGAAATAGTACAGTCCAAAAGCAACTTTATTGCACAATCTGTTCTTTGGTAGAATAGCCCTAAGGACTGAATCAGATGAGTAGAACCCCCATGTGATTTGTTGGTGTGCTACATAAGCAACTGGGCAGTAACACTTGCGATTAGATGGTTTGAATGTTCCTGCATGTGAAAAACCTCCTGACATGCTAGTTATGCTCTAGGTGCAAGGAGGGCTTTTTACAAAAATGCACGGAAGCATTTGATTATTCAGCTCCACCCCAACCCACTTCAATGTGAAATTGTGTAGCCCAGCTGCACAAACATTCTGGTATGTGTGTAGGGGGAAACTGCTTTAGCCACTGATACCGGAGGGGAAGAGAGAAAGAGAGCACACACAGCTTTTGCTAAGGAAAGGGTGAGGGAAAGATGGAAGGGGACGCCCATGCCTTTCAGCCTCAGCCAGTGTCTCCAGTCGGTAGCGCTCTGCTTCTGCAGGTTTCTTGACTTTGGCCTCCAGCTCATGCTCCTTACGGACAATTTCCTGCTCCTGGATTTGAATCTGCTGGGTCCGCTCCACCACCATCACCTGCATCTTCTGTTCCTCAATCTTCTGCTTTGTTTTGGCTACCTAAAATATGTAGAGGACACAGAGAACACTCAGGGGTCACCTTGGTGGAGCAGGGTCATAAGTCAAGAATAAGGCAAAGAGGGTTCCAGAAGTGAGGAGGAGCCACCACCAAGAACACTCTTTTCTCAGTCTGTGCCGTGGCAAATGTACCTGAACATATCCCCTGCTTGCCCACCATTCTCCATCATGAAGTCTTCCTCACCTGGAGCTGATAGGCTAGGTCAGATTCAGCTTTCCTCGTGTTCACCTCGATATCATAGGTAGCCTTCTTCAGCTCGTAGTCCCGCTGGGCCTTGGCCATTTCGATTTCATTCAAGTACTGAGCAGACAATTTCTCTTGCTTGGCTTTTGCTTCCTATAAGAGAAGAGGGACAAGGGCTCAGCCAATCGCACACAGGAAGGTCTGAAGTTCGACCACTAGTACCAGATGACAGGGCTAGGAAAGAGTTCTGCTTCGGTCCTGGGAAAGCCACTGCTCAGAGTGGACTATCCAGTGGTTAGACACAGAATAAGGTAGTTCTCCCTTTGTTTTTCTTGGGGATTATTTTAATGGTTGCTTTTATGCATTACTAGAATATGTAATGTAAGTTGTGCAAATTCTTGGGTACCCATGTGGCAGATAACAGGATATATATATATTCTGTAACAAACTCTTTTGAGTAGTGAAATTCCAAAAGAGATTGTGAGGCGCTCCAAAAGGATCTCTCCAAATTGGGTGAGTGAGCAACAAAATAGCAAATGCGGTTCAATGTTGGCAAGTGTAAAGTGATGCATATTGGGATGAAAAAACCCCAACTTCAAGTATACGCTGATGGACCCGAGCTATCGGGCCAGGAGAGGGATCTTGGGGTTGTGGTGGACTGCTCGTTGAAAGTGTCGACTCAATGTGCAGCAGCTGTGAAAAAGGCAAATTCCATGCTAGGGATCATTAGAAAGGGGATTGAAAATAAAATGGCTAACATTATAATGCCCTTATACAAAACTATGGTGCGACCACACTTGGAGTACTGCGTACAATTCTGGTCACCACATCTAAAAAAGGACATTGTAGATCTGGAGAAGGTGCAGAAGAGGGCAACCAAGATGATCAGGGGACTAGAGCACCTTTCTTATGAGGCAAGACTACAACACCTGGGGCTTTTTAGTTTAGAAAAAAGATGACTGCGGGGAGACATGATAGAGGTCTATAAAATCATGCATGGCGTGGAGAAAGTGGAGAGAGAGAAATTCTTTTTCTTCTCACATAACAGAAGAACCAGGGGTTATCCCATGAAATTGATTGCCAGGAAATTTAGGACCAACCAACAGAGGTACTTTTTCACACAAAACATAATCAACTTTTGGAATTCTCTGCCACAAGATGTGGTGACAGCCAACAACCTAGATGGCTTTAAGAGGGGTTTGGATAACTTCATGGAGAAGAGGTCTATCAATGGCTATTAGTCTGAGGGCTGTGGGCCACCTCCAGCCTCAAAGGCAGGATGCCTCTGAGTACCAGTTGCAGGGGAGTAGGGGTGTGCACGGAACCGCGGAGCTGCAGTCCGGCACTGGGGTGGGGGGTTCCAATAAGGATGGGGGGGCTTTACTTACCCCTCCCAACAACCACGTCGTATTTCCTAGAGCAATCGGGCGGCAGGATACCTCCCTGCTGCCTGCTTCAATCCCCGCTTGGCTGTGGCTCCTCCTGAAGTATTCAGAATCGGGCGGCAGGATACCTTCCTGCCGCCCCCTTCAAAACCCCACTCGGCTGGCTGCCGCCCCCTTCAAGACCCATGCCGCCCCCAAGACCCCTGCTGCCCCCTTCTCCCCAGTGCCCCATTGCAAAGGGGCGGCAGGAGAACTCCCTGCCGCCCCTTTGCCTGCTCGGCTGCAAATGGCTTCTAAGAAGGCAAAGGGGTGGCAGGGAGTTCTCCTGCCGCCCAATTTCTAAAAGGAGCAGTTGCTCCTTTTAGAAATCGGGCGGCAGGAGAACTCCCTGCCGCCGGCAAAGGGGCAGCAGGGAGTTCTCCTGCCGCCCGATTCCTAAAAGGAGCAAACTGCTCCTTTTAGAAATCGGGCGGCAGGAGAACTCCCTGCCGCCCCTTTGCCTGCTTGGCTGCAAATGGCTTCTAAGAAGCCTTTTGCGCATGTGCGCGCAAAAGGCTTCTTAGAAGCCATTTGTAGCCAAGCAGGATGTTGGACTAGATGGGCCTTGAGCCTGATCCAGCAGGGTTGTTCTTGTGATGTTTCAAATATCTCTGTGTGCATCCACCATCCTCCCCTGTGCTATTTCACTGATATTGACAGAAGAGGAGCTGGCAGAAATCTCAGAGATAAGCAAGTTAATAGATTACATTTAGGAAACCTATCACCTGTTGCCTGGAAAACAGCTTTGAATGTCAAATTCCCCTGTGGAACCACAGTAAGAAAAAGGCTCTTTCGCTGCAGAGTGAGTGGTAGTTGTGACACCATTAGCCTGAAAACCAATCTTCTTCTGCCCCCTCTCCTATTTGCATTATTAAAAACTTCAAGCTTCAACTGGCCCATGCTTGACTATTGCAAAATGTTGTGTCGCAACTTAACATGCCAGTAAAGCACTAATCCCTGCTTAGGGAAGTGCGAGCTGTTTAATTATGAAGGAGGGGTTTTGCATAATGTATCACTTCCTCCAAGCTAGCTGGGAAGGGAAATGAGCATGAGCGGTAGCTCCTGCCCACTCAGTCAGATACAGCCACCATATGGTGGGCCCCTGAAGAGTAAATAAAGAAAACCCTGAATCAAGAGACCAAGGCTCTAGATTAGCAGAGGAGGTCCACCAGGAAGCCTTAGGGCCTCGTTCCTTTTCTTCCAAATCAGCCCTCGGTTCACCTTGATGCCTGCATCTCTCTTGGCTTCAGCTTCTCCAATCCTGGCATCCTTCTGCACCTGAGCAGTTCGGGCTTTCCCCAGAGAGTGAAGATAATCCTGCAGTTGCCAAGAGAGGGAAGTAACCATCAGAGGTGCATATATACACACGACACTAAACAAAAACCTGACCCAAAATTCAGCTCCAGAGAAAGCCAAATTTTGCAAATTGAGTCTGCACCCTCCCACCTGATTCAGACATAGTTGCCAGATAAACTCCCAGTTTAAAAGTACAAGCATAAAAACAGAATAAAAAACAATTAAGACAGTCCAAAAATATTTTCAACTAAAAACCTGAGAAAACAAATTAAAGTTACAAATTAAAACAGTTAAAAGCTAAAAATTCACCAGATATGAATAGCGGATAAAACATGTAAACATATTTTTATTTATGTATTTAAAATATCAATTAATCAAATCAATTAATTGACTAAATAATGCAGCCCTAGTTTTCTTTTTAAAAAACATATTAGCCCATTAAAGGAATACAATCTAACCCCAGCCATTTTACCTGGTCATCATGGATGTCTTTGAGAGTGTAGCTGACTACACTAATTCCCATGTTGACCAGATCAGAGGAGGCTACCTTGAAGACCTGCTCCGAGAACTTCTGTCGGTCCTTGTAGATTTCCTGTTGGGCGAAGAGAGACAACAATGTGTGTCAGAGGACGGGGAATGTCTCAGACATCAGAATCCAAACCAGCTTGGAAAAGGCATCTAAGTTTACTCCCCTTCTCACCTGCCCTCTCCATTTGTTGAGGACATTCTAGTACCGGAAAATGTTTCCAGAGGCAGTTACCTCTGCAGAATACGTTCCCTGCCCAGGAACTCTTAAAGAAGCAGGTCCCATCTCCAGGATCAGGGACACTGAAGCTGCTGTGGAGGTCTCTCACACATGTTCCAGCAGGGGGCAGCATCTCATATAAATATACAATGACCAAAATGTTCCCCCTCCAGCAGGGGGAAGTAAAGATGCATGTAGGCAGCCTCACCTCTACAGTCATATGGGCCATGATAGCTCTCTGATGCCCCTCCAGGGTCTCCAGGGCAATATGGGTAATCTCAGCCTCTGATTTGCCCAGGAACATCTGACAAGCAGCGGCTAGCATCTCCTTATTCTGGCCTTGGATCTTCACCTATGCCAGGGGAAGAGAGGGAAATTAAGAGAATAGATAACCTTCATTCTCTACTAACTCTTGCATCCCTCTTCAAGTTTCAGTGATGCATCAGACTGTGGATGCTTCCCCCTTTAAGAGGAAGGGGTTTTCTCCTTGTTCCCAGGACAACCACTGCAGGAGACAGTTGCCATGGCAAAGGGCATCTTGTGCCTCTGGCCACAAGACAGAGCAAAGATCATTCAGTGAGAATCAACGCTAGGCAGATACTACACTGAAACATTGCAGCACGGTAGCGAGGGGGAATTGAGGGACAGAGCTGACTTGAGGCATGTTTTTGTAACTGTCTGGAAGTGGGAGCTCTTGTGCATTCTGAAAGCATGGGGGTAGGGGTTGAGGCAGCCAAACTTATGGCTGATAATATCGCTGGGAGTAGGGGGAAGGAGAGTAGAAAGAAAAATAGGTCCAGTAGAGGCTGTGCCACTTGAGATTAAAAAATGCACGCATCTGTCTCTATAGGCACTGCTCTTCTGCCTTGTAAGTTTCCCCAGTGATAACCCTCAGTGTGGTACTGACAACCTGTTACCTGGGCAATGCCAGTAACTGAGATAGGGACGCCATGCCGGGTATAAACTTTTTCACTCTTCACATTCAGGGTCAGAGTATTCAGTGAGATCCTGAGGAGAGTGAAAGGGGTTAGTACAGAGTTGTTGAAGAAACAGACCTTTCACGCCAATACATGCCTCTCAACTAAGATGAGTTTTACAACATTGTTTTATTTTCCTCTATCAATTTTATCAATCTTCCCACCCCGTCTTATCATCCAAACATTTCCAGTTTTCAACAGGTGGTCCTCAATCAGTCTAAATTCTCTGGAAAAGGCCGGTAGCAGTGTCAGCTAGAAAGCCACTGGTGGGGTTATCAAACAGTGGCCTGGTGGATGTATTTCAATCATCAAGATTTATCACTGAAAGCAAGTTTAATGTTTTAAACTGCTGGACATTTACACTGAATTTCTTCATTTTGTAATTCACGAATTCTCTGAACAAGAGTGCTTGATGTGACAATGAAAATGTACCAGGTTTTTAAAGCAACCCCTCTTGAGTTAGTCCCAGGTACTTTGTTTCATGGGCTTAAATGGGACACAGTCACAACTGACGTGAGCTAGATTTGGGTCAATGCAATTAACACAAGGATCATGGATTCTGTTTTCAAAGATTGTTAAACGTAGGCATTAAAATGTTTGCAGGCTTCATTTTAACTGAGGTTTTTTAAAAGGCTGTTTTTAAAAAAGAAACACTTCATATACAGAAAGCAAGTGAAATCTTGGCTTTTTACCCAGGCTTTTAGATGAGTGTTTTTGTTGTTACTGTTCTGTATTTTATGGTCCTATTGTGTATGATTTTTAAAATTTTAATTACATTTGTATTTTTATATCCCATTCTAATATTTGTATTGTGTACCTGTTTTATAGTCTTATATTGTTTTAAATATTTTGTAAACTGCCTTGAGATTGTTTTAATGGAAAGCAGTATAAAACAAAACAATATTTTACACACACACACACACCCCAATTGCATTTTTAAAACAATAAAAATCTGATTATTCTCTTACTTTTAAGAAATCCAGCTTTTAAAAATTGATTTTAATCTATCCTGGACAATGGTTTTGTACCCCTCACTCATTTTCAACAAGGGGAACTAGACTGGAAGAAACAGCACCAGCAATTAAAAACAAACAGTGGTTTTATTAGCAACTTCATTCTTTAGTTGGAATCCTAGGAACAGTAACAGCAATTCTGAGCTTAGTCCTCCTTTCCCCAAGGATGCAATTCTTCTCCCAGTAACAGCACTGTGCAAACACGATTCCATTCAAATAAAAAGATAAAGCTTTTGAAAATCTCACAAGCAGGGCAAGATGCAGGAAGTCAGCCCTGGTCACCAGCATCTGATTATCAAAGCATTTGGCTTAATCCCATAGGGTCACAATACAGTACACTACATATTCACACAAAACATATGCTAAAGAGCTAAGCTTGTGGTAAAGGTAAAGTGTACTGTCAAGTCGGTGTTGACTCCTGGCGCCCACAAAGCCCTGTGGTTTTCTTTAGTAGGAGGGGTTTACCATTGCCTCCTCCCGTGCAGTATGAGATGATGCCTTTCAGCATCTTCCTATATCTCTGCTGCCTGATATGGTACCAGCGTGGATTCGAACTGGCAACCTTCTGCTTGTTAGTCAAGCAAATTGTCCTCTTTGCTGAACAGGTTCCACCCTGGTTTGCATTTGAATGGGAGACTACATCTGAGCACAGTAAGATATTCCCCTGAGGGGATGAGGCCGCTCTGGGAAGAGCACCTACATGCTTGCATGCAGAAGGTTCCAAGTCCCCTCCATGGCAGCATCTCCAAGATAGGGCTGAGGGAGAGACTCCTGCCTGCAACCTTGGAGAAGCCGCTGCCAGTCAGTGTAGACAGTACTGAGCTAGATGGACCAATGGTCTGACTCAGTAGGAGGCAGCTTCCTATGTTGCTTCTACTTTCATGGGGAGGGCCAGGAGTGCAATGTAAGGTGAGGTTAACTTTTTCTTCTTGTACCGTTTTCATGCAGGAAGTCCCCCAGACAGTCATTTACCCCCAAAGCAGCAATGTGCAGAAAATAACCAGTGAGTGCATGAGGGTAGATTTCGGCAGGAAAATGGCACAGCAAGAGTTAAACCTGCCCCTCTTCCCTCATGCCACTTCCTCAGTCAGGACTGGTGGCCACTTTCAACACAACAAAGAGGCACTTCAGTTCAGAGCAAACCTCTTGAACACATCTAGTTGGACTCTTAATCCCAACTTCCAGCCGAAACGAAGCACATGTCTCTCTGCATTTGGCCACATTCACCCACTGTTTATCCTTGCTTCTCTCTGTCCTTGTTGTTAGCTGCCTCACCTCAAACTAACAGTAGACTGCAAGTTGTTTGGGGCAGAGACCTTCCTTCTGCTTATGTTTGCTTATAAAATTCTAATTTATAAATCATGTGCACTGGTAGTGTCTCATCACCATCCCTCCATTTTGAACTTTGCACACGTACTGTCTCTCTTTCACTGAGAATTCCTCACTTTAAATCATTTTTGTCTTCAGTTTCAGAGTGCTGGAAGTCTGGGACCGGGTATGATGTCACCATGAATCCAACCCATGGATTTAACTTGGTTTATTAGATTTCTCTCCTACCATTTCCTCTGTATAAACCTCATCCTTCCAGATGCACTTGGCATGATTCCCAAGTATATTTTTGGCAGTTTCCTGTTTTTACAGGACAAAAAGAAACCCCTTTAAGGGGCTGATTGCAGATTGTACAAGCAGGACTGCTTATTTTTTGTTTAAGCACAATTTCATGCAGAATCTGGTAGCAGGAGTAAAGTTTGGTATCTGAGAGGTGGTGGTTGCTTTTGGGGAAGGGGAAGTATGCTTCTAAATCTCGTTGTTCAGCTTGAAGATACAGCCTGTAGAGTAAGACAACCCCTGACAAATTTTCTTTGGATCTAGGAGCCAGCTGAAAAATTTAAGAGCCAGACAATGGACACTTGACAAAATTACTGGATCTAGTTATACACATTGTGGATGGCGAGCGTAAATGAGCTTATCTTCATCCTCTTTACAACTAACATACTTAGGACAGAAACAGGACTGCCTGGGACAAACGACAACAACTGTGTTTGAGTAACAGAGTCTGGGCACCACGTTTACATTTCTAGGTATCAAAGTTTCCTGGCGTCTGGGATTTGTCAAGCTCAGCAGTAAGCGACTACAGGAATGCAGGAAATCATCTAATAAGAACATTTTGCTCCATTTTGCTGCAGACAAATTCTGGAACCCACTGCCATAAGGAGGTAATAATGACCAACAGTCTAAATGCAGGACTAGCACATTCCCAGCTAAAGTATCCTAATGGCTTACACCCCATCCCCCAAAGATGCTTCAAAGTTTGCCTTGATCATTCTACGTGTTTTTTCTTTTATACGATGAGTTCACCAGAACGAGGCACAATATTCTAAAAAAGGGGGTGCACCACAGATGTATATAACACTGTTCTGATACTGCATGCTTTGTTTTCAGTCCCTTTCCTTATACTGAATGGATCTTTTTCACTTCTGTAGCTCACTGAGCTAGTATGGTTAGCCATAGCTAACCACAGAAGCATGGTTAATGAACATGAACATATAAAGCTGTCTTATACAGAGTCGACCATTGATCCATCGAGCCCAGTATTGCAGACTGATCTCCAGGGCAAGATCTTTTCACTGAGCTACAGCCACTCTTCTATGGCTTCAGTATTCAAGTCCTAAATAGTGATAGCCAATTTGGATCTCCTTGCTGAAGAAGCAAAATTTAGATTTGCAGGAGTGGAAAAGAGAGTGAAGGGAACGGGAAGGCTTTCACATTTGGGCCGCAGACTGAAGGGCATTAATGGCAGATACAAACCAAGCAGCTGCTTGGTTTCTGGCCAACCTGTCTCTTTTCAGAGTCAGAAAAATTCCATCATCTCTCCCTTTTCCCAAACATGCACTTGGGCACCACTTCCCAGCACACACCACACTGTTGCATCCTGTGTGGATCTATTCAGGACAATTATTAGGGCTGCCACTTGATTAAAGTAATTATAGTTTGCAATCCTATGCACGCTTCATTAAGAACAAGCACCACTAAACTTATACTGTTAGGCTATTAATCACAAGTTTTAATTAGGGCTATCATCTGATTAAATAAGTCTTCACTGATTAACCAAGCCAGACGTAATCAATTCACTGAATGAATCTGTGCAAGTTTATTACTAAATCAGTGGCTTTGATGAAAAACGTGCACTCTCTTTGCTTTTAGATGGTGTGTGTGTGTGTTGTCACTGCACGTGCTGTTTTATAGTTCATATATTTGTATATCACCTTTTCACAAGGCAGTGAAGAATAAAAGCTATGGAAAAATAAAATAAAATAAAATAATAATAATAATAATAATGAAACAGTGGACTACCTAATCAGCTGTTGTAAAAAGATCACACAGACTGACTACAAACAAAGGCATGACAAGGTAGCAGGGATGATACACTGGAACATCTGCAAAAAATACAAGCTACCTGTAGCCAAACATTGGTGGGACCATAAAATTGAAAAAGTTGAAGAAAATGAAGATGTAAAAATATTATGGGACTTCCGACTACAAACAGACAAACATCTGCCACACAATACACCAGATAGAACTGTAGTCGAGAAGAAAGAAAAACAAGTCAAAATAATTGACATAGCAATACCAGGGGATAGCAGAATAGAAGAAAAAGAAATAGAAAAAAATCACCAAATACAAAATCTACAAATTGAAATTGAAAGGCTGTGGCAGAAAAAGACCAAAATAATCCCAGTGGTCATTGGCGCCCTGGGTGCAGTTCCAAAAGACCTTGAAGAGCACCTCAACACCATAGGGGCCACAGAAATCACCATCAGCCAATTACAAAAAGCAGCTTTACTGGGAACAGCCTATATTCTGCGACTATATCTATAACAATTAACAATAAAATTCAGCCACCCCAGGTCCTTGGGAAGGACTCGATGTCTGGATAAAACAAACCAGTCAATAACACCTGTCTGACTGTGTAAACAAGAAATAATAATAATAATAATAATAATAATAATAATAGGAGAAATGCCTACTCTAAGCCAACACTTTAGATCTGCAGTTTTTATAACTACATATTGTAACAAATTCCATTTACTCAAACAGATTTTTTAAAGATCAGGGGTGCCTTGTTGTCCAAGTATTTTTAATCAATGAATCTAACCCATTAACTAAGCCGGCAATCCTAAATACGTATATTAGGGACTAAGCCTCATGGAATACAGTGGACCTTCTGCATGTTTCTGAGTAAACATCCATAAGTTTGTACTGTAAACGTTGCAGCCCTAAGACTGATAATCTATTTCCAGGCTTGCTGTCACACAGATTAGAATAGCCATTTAGCATGCATTAAACAGTTTGAATAAATTCAACTCCTCTTCTACCAGATTGAGAGAACAGGGGTAGTTAAGAGATGACAATACTGTGCTATATTAAGCAATCCTGACTATGCATGCGCTGCCATGAAAGCACCACAAGTTTAGTATGCATGCAAAGTCGTAAGCCATGTTATTATTGTGTTAGTTTAAGTAACTAACCAAGTCTGGAATACAATGTCCATGTGTTGTCAATGGTGATATATGAACACATTTTAAGCACCTCTGGGATGGAAATGCGGGCTCAGCTGAAACATCACAGAAGCAATGGGGTGTGCGCATCATATACTGGAATCGGAGTATACCTTCTGTCAGTGTTCAATAGGAAGTCCTAGAATGGCTCTTAGGGAGCGGGAGTGACAAGTTGTTGGCTCCACTGCCCCCATTCTTGTTTCAGAAGCCAAATATTTGGGATACAGCTTGCCTAACCAGAAATGCACTTCGCCCCTTCTGTGCTGCTAACCCTCCTAACTGAACAAAAGAGGCACATTTTTAAACTGCCGATTCTCTTTACTGAGTGGGGGAGAGCAACTGGCCCTATCCATTCCCACCACAACATCCCTCCAGTGGCTGTTGCTGGTGTCTATCTTGTTTCTTTTTTAGATTGTGAGCCAGTTGGGGACAGGAAGCCATTTTATTTATTCATTCATATCTATGTAGACAACTTTGGGAACTCCTGTTGACAAGTGGTATATAAATATTCGTTGTATTTGTATCTGTAACATTTTTTCCTGGTACCACCACTGTAAGGGAGGTGTATGGTTGATCTCTCTTTTAGCTACATAAGACCATAAGAACAGCCCTGCTGGATCAGGCTAGTTTTATTTACAATTGTCTAACGACTTTCCTTTTTTATTGTTTGATTGAGCATGTAGTCCTTTAAAAAAATATATCTGACTTTTCTGTTTTGGACATGATTTTGTTCATATATACACATCAGTATTTCCATTTAAAAACAAAACAAAACAAAACCTGAAAAGAAGCCATGTGTGAGAATGTGGGCTTTAGCCAGGAGTCATTCTGGGTACTGATATGTGCCACATATCAGTGATATGTGACACAGAGTCATCATCTCTGTGTCTTCCACAGCACCTCTGCCTGCTGTTGGTTCTCTAGATGGGCTAGAGCAGTGATTCTCAAACTTGGGTCCTCAGGTGTTATTGGACTTCAACTCCCATAATCCCCAACCAAAGGCCACTGAGGCTGGGGATTATGGGAGTTGAAGTCCAATAACACCTGAGGACCCAAGTTTGAGAATCCCTGGGCTAGAGAATGGGAGCAGCAACAAGAGCTGCAGCTGGTGGCAGACAGCGAGATCAGCAACCAGCAGTGGTGACACCAGAAGAAGACTGGGTGACAGAAGGAGCCAAGGGCATTTCAGGGGAAAGCAAGCCAGGTGAAAAGGGCCTTTCCTTCAAGGAAACA
This sequence comes from Hemicordylus capensis, assembly GCF_027244095.1. Lineage (NCBI taxonomy): Eukaryota > Metazoa > Chordata > Lepidosauria > Squamata > Cordylidae > Hemicordylus > Hemicordylus capensis. The sequence continues at coordinate 258,518,077 of NC_069658.1, read as the reverse complement.
CAGGTCCACCAATGCAGAGGCAAGAGGAGGATGAGCTATTTGGGGGGGGGGGCAGCACTCACTGCCCACCTGGTGCCACCTATGGTAGCCAAAATCTAAGATACAACCTAAGGGTCATTACAGGGACTATTGTCACCACGAAATACCAAAAGCCAAAGCACAAGCAGGGTAGCATCTTAGGTCCTCAGTACTTAATGAGATATCATTAAAAGCAAGTGAATTTCCAATTTTAAAAGCAACTGATTTATTGACACTAAAATATGTGTGTGTGTGTGTGTGTGTGTGTACACTATACCAACTTCGAAGCAGTTTACAGATCAACAATTCCAACAACAGCATCAAACACAAAACCATAAAAACAAGTAGCAGCAGTTAAGAAAATACAAAGCATCAGCAGAGAAAACAAACTCTATGGTTTTTGTGTTGTTTTTTTAAAAGTGGTTGGGTAATTCAGGGTACTTGTTACCCCAGAACAGGACTGATACAGGAGGTTTGTGGTATCCGTGGGGTACTATTTGCCCCCAAACAATTTGTAGAGAAATTAAGAACAGTGAGCCCTTGTTCTGTTACGAATGTAGGAAACGTCTTGTGTGTTCAGCCTCTATGCCCCTTTTCCCACAAGACATGAAAGGAACAGCTTCTGGTCTGAGAACCTATGGATATATATATATAAAGGGCGATTACAGTATTAGGGAAGCATTTTGTGAGGTCTTTTTGCATGTATAGCACTAGGGGTAATTACACTTGCTGGAAACATTCAATGCAATAGGAATTGTCAATATCCAATGTCCATATTGGTAAAAACAGCAGTTTTAAACAATATTGTGAGGGGATGTTGGGCAAAACATCATAGGGCACAAAACCTCACTGATGGTGATCCTGACCTGGGAGTGGTAGAACACTGAAGGTTTTATGATCCCCCCCCCCGCCCCCCGTTTGCAAATAGGATACTATTCACCCTGATTTCGTCCAAGGGATAAACATTAAAAGCACTGCAACACCACACACCTTAAAAAAGCAGCAGGCAATAAGACAATAAATAAAATTGTTTTTCACTCTGCATCTAAAATGTCTAAGGCGGAGGGAAGCCATGTGGATCATGGAAAGGCATTCCCAAGGCAGGATGCCATGCCTGAGAAAGCCTGTGCCTCAGTCACCACCACACACCTGATCTCAGCAGGCAGGGATCCCCCGAGAATCCCAAGGCACGGGCAAGTTCAAACAGGAGTCCTTGGGAAACCTGGGTCCCCAGTACCTAACACACTAAGTGTCAGGTGCTCGTGAGATGAACACAGGAAGCTGCAAGTTTTGACCAAGCCAGACCACTGATCCATCTAGGCCCATCTTATCTACATGGACCGGCAGCTGCTCGCCAGGGTTTCAGGCAGGAGTCTCTCTCAGTCCTACCTGGAAATGCCAGGAATCGAACCGGGGACCTTCTGCATACAAAGCAGATGCTCCATCACTGAGCCACAGCCCCTCCCATCAGTCACTGAGCTCTTCACACTCATTGGCCTGGCCAGTCTTCTCTCCTTAATATAAATATGAGGGGAGGGGGACTGTGGCTTGCTGGCTACTCATCTCACAGCAGAAGGGAGAGGTAAACCAGGATCTCCTGATCCATAGCTTAGGTCAGGGGTGTCAAACTCAACGGAGAAGCGGGCCAGATTAGGGGTGTGCATGAACTGGTCCGAATGTCTGGTGTCCGGACAGTCAGCGGCGGGGGGGGGGGGCTTACCTTTAAGGAGCAGAGAGGGTGCCCAACACCACCCACCCCCGCCGTGTTTCCCCTGCCGGTGCTGTTGCCAAAGCCACTGCTGTGGGGCTGCTGCATACCTCCTTGCTGCCCCGGTCAGTGTCATACCGGAAGTGGCCAGTGCACATCTGCATGTCCCGCACGCACACTGGCCACTTCCAGTATGAGCACTGAACGGGGGTTGCAAGGAGGTATGCAGCAGCCCTGTGCCAGCGGTTTTGGTGACAACGTCGGTGGGAGAAATGCAGCGGGGGTGGGGGGGTGGGCACCCTCCCTGCTCCTTAAAAGGTACCCCCTCCCACCTCGGAACACCAGTTTGTGCACATCCCTAGGCCAGATTCAATTCATATGCACCTCCAGGGGGCTGAACAGAGCCTACCAAAAATTTTATCTTTTGATTTATTTATCCAATTTCTATACACTTTTCCAGTGACACTCACTAAACTAACTTGTTTTTCCAAATGTCCCTGCAATAATAATAATAATAATAATAATTCAATTTCTATACCGCCCTTCCAAAAATAGCTCAGGGCGGTTTACACAGAGAAATAATAAATAAATTAGAACCCTGTCCCCAAAGGGCTCAAATCTAAAAAGAAACATAAGATAGACACCAGCAACAGTCACTGGAGGTATGGTGCTGGGGGTGGATGGGGCCAGTTACTCTCCCCCTGCTAAATAAAGAGAATCACCACATTAAAAGGTGCCTCTTTGCCAAGTTAGCAGGCGTTAAAATGACCAATTACTTTGAAACCTAAGATTATATCTACAGCCCCACCCCCCACTCCCATGGCCCCCATTTCTCTTCAGCTCCCTCTGCTTCTTGAAAGAGCAGAGAAAGAGGAAGCAAAAAGTTGCTTAATCATATTGGAGCTCTGAAAGGATAATCTGTCCGTTTGTGAGCATACTGAGATCATCGGCAGCGACAAAAAGAACAAAGAGGAACAGATTGGATTGAAACAATATTTTTACAGATGTTTGGTGATCGATGTGAGCTGCTGTATTATGATAGGCCGATCTGTGGCCACACCCCCAAATGCAGTATATTAATACACTGCTTATCACTGACTCGACGGCACACTTTACTTTTATCAGCAAAAGCGCACAATCTCCAACGTCCAGCCCAGCCCCAAAGCATTAGGCAGGCTCAAATAAACTCAAACTGACAGGGCTCGCTCCAGCCATTCAGCAGCAACAGCAAGTTGGGTTGAAAAGGGGGTGCTAGCAACAGTGCAAGCAGCCAGGAACTCACTCCGTTAAAAAGGCGTACAATTTCCCCACCCTGGTGAGATCTCGAGCTCTTGCGAGACCCCAGTCTGCTCCTTCCCTTCTTATACTGAGTCAGACCCTTGGTCCATCTAGCTCAGCATTACCTACACTGACTGGCAGCAGCTCTCCACGGTTTCAGGCAGCAGTCTTTCCCAGCCCTGCCTGGAGATGCCAGGGGTTGAACCCAAGACTTTCTGCATCGAAAGCAGATGCCCTTCCACCGAGCTTCCCTGATATCTCAGCATGTAAAAGGGTAACCGACTTCCTTTTAAATGCAAGCAAAACCTCCAGAATGTCCCGGTAATGTTTCTGAAGGGCCCACAAGACTCCTTCCCACCAACGGCTGCTCCTGGGACCAGCAATTATATGAATTAAATTAGATATGGTCATGTCAACAACATAAAGCTGCCTTGTCAGGATTTCCCCACACTTTCCAATGGTGCAAAACACACAAACACACACACACACACACACACACACACACACACACACACACACAACCCACCTCTGAATCTGTTGGATGCAGGGCATCACAAACACCCGGCCACCAGCTATCATGACTGGGGGGCTGCGGCAGAAACCTGGGGGAAAGGAATAAGTTAATGCTGCATGTGAAGATCTCCAATGAACAGAGATTTCTCACAAGATGCTTAGATTCAGCCACCGCTGCTAGATGGCAGAAGCCGATTACCCCATCAGGTGCTGAGAAGCAAATGAAATTTATTAGGAGAGCATCCCATTCTTCCTTGGAATCTGAATTAACCTCTTAACCTTGAGGATGGTGAAAGAGGTGGATCAAAAGAGGATAAACAGGGCTTTAGGAAGGCCTTTGATAATACAAGTGGAGATTTGGTGGTGTGGCTGTGCTGCAACCTTTTTTGACCATCTAATACTACCTGATAGGCTATACTACCTCCCTCAAAAGTCTCTCTCCTCAATTATGATTAGATGCAGAGGAGCAGGGTCACTTATTTATGGGGGAAGCAATGATACATTAGGAAATTATATATCATGGGGCCTCCACCCACCAAGGAGTACCCTTCTCCCATTTGAAATTATAGACCCATGATACTTCACTTAATCACTCTTAAAAAACAACAACACCCAACCCTCTTTATTAAAACAAGTTTACAATGCCAAACAACCTTGATCTAAACACAAACAGCAAAACCCAATACAACAAACCCCAATTCATCAATCTTAATAACTCTTTATGCAATATTTTATACACTCATCCCTCGTCAACCGTGAGTGTTCCATTCTGGGAAAACCTCACGGCTGGCAAATTCGCAGCTGGCGAGCCATTGAAAAGCAATGGAAACAGGGGGTTGGGGAATCATGGCTGCGAAAAGACCGGAAAATAAAGAAAATATGCCCCCCCCCCCAATTCACCAAAAATAATCTGGAATCCCTTGAAATCACCAAGATTCAGCAAAAGGAGTGAAGGGGAGCCGCCGAAAATCACACCGGAACCGCCCCCAAATCACAAAAAATCTTGCCAAACTGAGGATACTCAGGTCACAGTTGAAGAGACCTGTCACAATTTCCCAATCGTGGATACTCAAAACAGCGATGGGGAATACCGCGGTTGGCGAGGGATGACTGTATTATTTATTTAAAGTGTTTAATACCTCTCCCTTCAGCTTAAACAATTTTTTGGGCAGCTTACAACCAATATTTTAAGGCAGTAGAAAAATAGATATCAAACACTTGAGAAACAGCAGAATAGCAGAGCATATTAGCAAAATGCAGTTGGATAAACAAACAAAAAGTCTCAACCTGCCCTGGGAAAACATAAGATGAAGGCAGGGGAGAAGCTCCCAGGGAAGAATGTTCCACAGACAGAATATGCCACAACGCTTTCTCCATTTGCCACCTATCTAACCTTTGGGGGGACCCAGAAAAGAGTCTCAGAAAATGAGCAGAGCATTTGCGGCAGGTTCGTGTGGACGTAGCAGGGTCTGACTTGTTCAGGGTTCTGGAAAACATCTGGAAAAGGCTGCTGGAAAATGAACCCCTTTACATAGGGACCTAATTCCGCACCATCCCCAGACAGCAATTTTACTTTGTGTCATCATGTAAGGGCAACTGTGCATTCACATATAGTCCAGATTTACACTGAAGTCCCTGTGAGCTATCGGAGAGCACTCCATATACAATTCCGGTTTTTTGTTGCGCATTGGAGATTAGCCCGATCTATGTCTGGGGTAAAAAAAAAAAATCATCTTTTTTCATCTTTTTTTTGGGGGGGGGAATTCAAAATATCCAATATGCCCTGTAACTCGCAGTACTTCACCCTTCTTAATCCCGCAGTAAAGCCTGCTGTCTGGCAAAGCTCCAGCCAAGATTAAGAGCAGCTTTGGAAATCTGGAGGTGTTGAGCCCATGTTTTCCAATGCAAAATGTACAACAGCTGGATGTGGGGACAACCTGTCCATTGAGGAAGATGCAGAGGTTCCACTTTGGGCATGACAGAGAATTGCAGGGAAGAGGAATACAATCTGTTCCCTGGCATCTCCGAGCACCTAAAAGTTGCTAGACTTGGAGCAATGGTTCATTGAGATTGAGATATTTGGTAAGCAGAAGGGAGAGAAAGAGGAGCACTTACCTGAGACAACCATGGCCTCATTAGGGCCACAGGTAAAGAACATCTTAGCACCAGCAAGGCCTGGAAAAGTTTAGGAAACACAGATGTTAGAATCTTGGCAGTCGGTGTCATCTCCTCATATTATACAACTTCACTCTCAGTCTCTCCCTGAGACTATTTGTTTTTTTAAGTTATGTTTGACACCGTGTTTAGACCTGAACCTAATTCACAGTGTGCTTACACCTGAACATCAGCTGAGACTGAACCACAATGTTGTCCCAGCCACAGAACGTGAACCCAAGCATGAAATAAAACAAGTTGTTCTGGTGAGAACTAATCTGCCTACTTTCCTTTCACTATCATCTTCATTGATCATTACCATCCTCACCAGTCAGTCCACTTCAGCCTCAAACGTTCTGCCATCTTGAATTGGGGTAGATGATGTCATCACAAACTACGCCGTTGAGCCATCCCTATGTGTCCCTACACCTCTGGCAAATTTGGTTCAAATCGGTAAGGCGGTTCATAAGTTAGCCCACTGGCACCTCAAATGTCCATGCATCTGCCACCTTGAATTGGGATGGATGACAGGAGTTGCTTCAATGAAACTACTCCAAAATCTTCTAGAAGTTGGTGCAACCAAATAACTTGTGCCACAGATATAAACTCAGCTTTGGTTGAAGATATAGCTACAATAGTTTGTTTCTTGCTCCTTCTCCATAGAAAGACACATTGGCACTAGTTGACTTTCTGTCATCTCTATCTTCAGCCCAGTTGGCAACCATGCATCCGACTAACCTGGATTGCTCACATGCTGCCAGTACTAATTCCAGATCTGCTGTGCCCTTTAAATACTGTGCAATTATTTTAAGTCCTTCTTGGTTGGTGAATTCATTTTCCTACACAGCACAGTCATCCCTCACCAACTGTGGTTTTCCCAATCACAGTTTTGAGTATCCATGACTGGGAAATTGTGACAGGTCTCGCCAACTGCGGCCCAAGTATTGGTGGTTTGGTGACTTTTTTGGTAAGGTTGTGTGTGTGTGTGATTTTTGGAGATTAAGAGTGGTTTTCAGGAGGTCCCCCCCCACTTGCTGACTATTGGTGATTTAAAGGGATTCAGGGTGATTTGGGGCAAATATTTATCATTTTTTCTGTATTTTTGGTCTTCTCGCGACTGCAGTTCCCCTAACCCCATTTCCAATTGTTCATCAAACGTGAATTCATCAACCACAAGGTTTTCCCAGAACAGAACCCTCACAGTTGCCGAGGCATGACTGTATTCCAACTGCTGCTACAATATCAGGATGCAATACAGTTGTAATTAACAGTAACTTTCCAATTCCCATTCTGTAGTTTTCATTGCTTCCACAGACTCACTGGATTCCTTCTCCTTTAAGAAACCCATTTCCCCCAAGTACTCATTTCATTTGCCTCTGTTAAACCAAGACACTCAGCTAAGTCTTCTATTATATTTTGCCTCTGAGTATAAAACTTCCATCATCTCGCCTTTTTATTTGTATCCCAAGATAATATTTCTCCCAAATCTTTAATTTCTGCTTTTATTTAAACTCTTTACTATCTCATCATAATCTTTCTTATCCTGATGACAAACAGTAAGTCATATACATATATAAGAACGTGTGTCCATCTTCCATCTCTTTTTTTACTCTACAGACAAGGACCAGCTTTTCCCTGTCTAAGTCTTTCTTCAGAAGCAATTGATTTAGTTTACCACTCCAAGCTCTGGCTGCTTGTTTAAGTCCATATATACTTTTCTGTAGTTTACACATAATAGTTTCTTTACCTAACTTCTCGAAACCTGGAGGTTGCTGCATATCTATCTATCTCCTCTTTGATATCACCACATAACAATGCAGCCTTTACATCTAGATGGAGCACATCCATTCTTTTAGAGGCAGTAATTGTAAGTAACAGTCTAATCGATATGTACCAATCTTTTCCTTAGCAGCCCGTACCCACTTATGTGCATCTGAATCAGGTATTCCTTTTATTTTGTGCCAATCTATGGATTCAAGTATCTTCTCCTCTTTTGCCTCAAAAGAGAATCTTTTAGGTGGAATCCCTTTATTAATCCTGTTTGAACATCTCACCTCTAATTGTGGTTCAATCACCCCTTCTTGATCAGATCTCTCTGCAACATCGGTTATTACTTCTTTATTTTGACACTGTAGTTTGTTGAGGGGGGAGCAAGTGTGAGAATCCTTGCCTTATTCCATATTCTACCTACCTTCCATATACCTTAGATGCCTACCTTCATCATCTAAGTGAAACATATCCTTCCCTGATTTACCACTGTCTCTGTTTTCTCTCATAGGAACAAAGGAAGTTGCCTTATACTGAGTCAGACCATTGGTCCATCTAGCTCAGTACTGTCTACCCAGACTGGCAGCAGCTTCTCCAAGGTTGCAGGCAGGAGTCTCTCTCTCAGCCCTATCTTGGAGATGCTGCCAGGGAGGGAACTCAGAACCTTCTGTTCTTCCCAGAGCAGCCCCATCACCTAAGGAGAATCTCTTACAGTGCTCACACTTCTAGTCTCCCATTCAAATGCAAACCAGGGCAGACACTGCTTAGCAAAGGGGGCAATTCATACTTGCTACCACAAGACCAGCTCTCCTCCTGTCGTTTCTAGACTGTAGGCTCCTCGGAGCAGGGACCTGTGCTCTCAAATAAAGCACCACACTCATTGACGTGCATCACAAATACTTTGTTTACTTGCTGCTGCTGGCTATGCCCAAGCAGAGGTACACTGCCTCTCAACACGGAAAGAAATGGCTCCAGCTTCACAATGCCTAATAGGCGCCGCCAATGCCAAAACCCCACCCGGCTTCAACATTCAACACTTCCTCAGTGCACGCGTTTTGCGTGTCGTACGTGCATTCGCCCACTGAGAGAGAACATTTGGGCATAAACGTCCCCGCATGTGCCTGCAGGCTGTGTGTTCCTCCGGGCGTAGTGGAGGAAGACACCGGAGGCCGGGAATTGGCTTCCCCAGGCGACATCGAAGCCAAGGACATGTCGCCTTCTCCCTTCCAATTCTTCAATCCGTTACAAATCACAGGAGCCAAAATCACGAGCTTTCCCGGGGAGGCAGCAGCACAATGAGGACTAGTGGGTTGAGACCGGAGGAGTACGGAGTAGCCTTAGCAAAGCAAAAGCACCCTTCGAAGTGGGGCTGCTGGCTCTGCAGCCAAGACAGTTCAAGTTGCCTTGAAAGGGGCCAAAAAGGAGCAGGGCCGTTACTTATGGGTGTTTTTTTTTTTAGGAGGATGCAAAGACAGCTTGCGCGTCTTCTCCCCCAAGCGACACCGCACTACCTTGCAAACCCCAGCCTCTCCCAGTCGCCCCCTTCTCACTCACCCTCTCGGCTGACCGAAGCTCACACGGCAGCTGGGCTGGCTTCCCCCCGCCCGAGGCACCTCGCCTGCGTTTCTTCCTGTTCCAAACAGACACACCCTTCCTGGCTCTCTGACACCGCCACTTTCCCGTCAGGCCTCGGTGTGGTACTTTCCCTTTCCCACGTCCCCGATCGCGTTTAAGGGGGACAGCACAGGCGATCTGCTGCCATCTAGTTGCTGCGCGGTGGCGTGGCAATCGGCACAGCTAAATTGCGTGGCGAAAGCAAAAATCCAAGCCTCTCTGGAGTACTTGAGGATGCATTGCTTTCTTGACTGCGGCCGGCGGCTGCATTGGTGTGATTCGATTGCCTCTTCAAAATGAAAAAAACACCAAACAAACTCCACAGCTCACGCTTTCTTTCTTGTATTGAATTGCAACGATGCGGAGAGCAACTCGTTTTGCTTCAGGCATCTGTGAAAGGCACAGAGCCTTCTGTCCCATTGTTGACCAGGTAGTAAAGGTGAAGTGTGCCATAACTGAGTCGGTGTCAACTCCTGGCGACCACAGAGCCCTGTGGTTGTCTTTGGCAGAATACAGGAGGGGTTTACCATTGACTCCTCCTGCGCAGTATGAGATGATGCCTTTCATCAGCTTCCTATATTGCTGCTGCCTGATATAGGTGGGAAACTTATCAGGGGGATTTGAACCGGCAACCTCTGGCTTGATAGTCAAGTCATTTCTCTGCTGCGCCATTAGTTGTTAGTGTACAAGTTTGTTTACCCAACCCTTCCGTGCATAGAGAAATGTGCATGGCAGGCATACTTAGGAACATAGGAACATAGGAAGCTGCCATATACTGAGTCAGACCCTTGGTCCATCTAGTCTACACAGACTGGCAGCGGCTTCTCCAAGGTTGCAGGCAGGAATCTCTCTCAGATGCGGCTAAGCCATGGCTCCCAGAGGACCAGCAAGAGTGCCCTAAAATCACCTGCAAACAGAAAGCTAGTGAGCTAGGCAAAACATTCAGGGAAACCCACTCACATTTCTTAAAAGAGTGTGTGGTAGCCAAAAGAGTGTGGCGGGGAGTAAGCAAGCTGTTAGAGTGGCCTGATTTGGAAATACCGACCTGGGAAGAACTAACCTTGGGTTTGAGTGACAGAACCTCCTTTCGAGGTCCCAGAAAGAAACCTTCAAGGAAATGGGACGGAACGGGTGCCCTCATACTAGGGAATTGGAACGTTCCCCTTCTTGTAATCAGGTTAGTAAACCTGTATGTCATTCATGCAATGCTCGTGCATAGGAATAGGGAGGGAAGACGCGACCAAGAGGTTCATGCAGATGAGACAGTAAATCTCTTCTGGAAAAGTTTGTATGGTTATGTGCAAAAAGACAAGAGTATCTCTTCTAAACAGCAATGGGACAAATTGTGGAAATGGACGTTGGACATAAACGCCCCCCCCCCCCTGATTACCTGATGTGCCTTGAAATCCCCCACCCCCGAGTTACAGTACTACCTGCATATACTTCATAACCTTGTGGGTTTCCAAATCCTTGTGTGTAAATCTTTGTAGATATATCATGTACAAACAACCACTCTGTATATAATTGTGCTTTGGCAACGTACTGTATGCTTTGGTAGTTTGTTGGTTCAATAAAAAAATCTTGTCCTATATATAAAAAAAAAATCTTGTCCTATCTTGGAGATGCCAGGAAGGGAACTTGAAACCTTCTGCTCTTCCCAGAGCGGCTCCATCCCCTGAGGGGAATATCTTACAGTGCTCACACTTCTAGTCTCCCATTCATTTGCAACCAGGGTGGACCCTTTTTAGCTAAGGGGACAAGTCATGCTTGCCACCACAAGACCAGCTCTGATCTGGCTGCTTAAGAACTAATGCTGTGTGGAAGCAGAAGGGCTCTAAACAAACTTTAGCGGCTCTCGAATGCTTTTCTTGAGAGTGTTGGCAAAGGAATAATTCAAACAAGGGCAACAATTCCAACAAATTGTTTCTTAACAGGGAAGATGGCATTCTAGAGAACTGGTGCCACTACTGAAAAGACCCTGCTCCAGGTGCCCAATTTATCAGATATGCACCAGGCACCCATTAGAAGCAGGGTCTTTTCTAGGGATGTGCATAAAACCGGTTCTCCCGGTTCGGTTCGGGTCCGAACCGGGTCCGGACCGGACCGGGGTGGTTCGGTTTTGGTTTTGCCAGACCACCCCCCCGGTCCGGTTCGGTTTCGAACCGGTTCGGATCACAAAAAGTGGCTGGTTTTGAAGGGGACATTGTGTTCTACCTGCCACCCAAATTTCAAGTCGATTGGACCTTCCTCTGATTTTTTACAAATTTTTTTCAAAAAATAAATTTTTGCCCATAACTCACAATGTGGAGCCCTTAGGGGCAAAAAAGCTGGGGTGGGTGGTAGCCACCCATGGGTGTCCTCCACCCCAAAAATCCCAAGGCAATTGGTGGCTCCTAGTATTATTGGTGAATTTCTGAAGAAAATTTTTTTTTCCATTGGCTAGAATGGGGGTTCGGGGCTGCCCCAGACCCACCTCTGTGGGGTGGCAGCACCCCCAAAGTGGGTCCGGGGCCATGGCAAAAATGCCCTCAGTCCCTCCCAGCAATCCCCGTAGAGATAGGAGTGATGGTTCTGTTGTTTTTCTGAGGTATTCTGAGTGTTGATTCTATGATAGCTTATGAGATTTCCAATGAGACACCATGAATCCACTCTCATTTGCTATCACAGAATCCACACTCACTCACTCAGAACACCTCAGAAAAACAACAGAACCATCACTCCTATCTCTACGGGGATTGCTGGGAGGGACTGAGGGCATTTTTGCCATGGCCCCGGACCCACTTTGGGGGTGCTGCCACCCCACAGAGGTGGGTCTGGGGCAGCCCCGAACCCCCATTCTAGCCAATGGAAAAAAAAATTTTCTTCAGAAATTCACCAATAATACTAGGAGCCACCAATTGCCTTGGGATTTTTGGGGTGGAGGACACCCATGGGTGGCTACCACCCACCCCAGCTTTTTTGCCCCTAAGGGCTCCACATTGTGAGTTATGGGCAAAAATTTATTTTTTGAAAAAAATTTGTAAAAAATCAGAGGAAGGTCCAATCGACTTGAAATTTGGGTGGCAGGTAGAACACAATGTCCCCTTCAAAACCAGCCACTTTTTGTGATCCGAACCGGTTCGAAACCGAACCGGACCGGGGGGGTGGTCTGGCAAAACCAAAACCGAACCACCCCGGTCCGGTCCGGACCCGGTTCGGACCCGAACCGAACCGGGAGAACCGGTTTTATGCACATCCCTAGAAAAGACCCTGCTTCTAATGGGTGCCTGGTGCATATCTGATAAATTGGGCACCTGGAGCAGGGTCTTTTCAGTAGTGGCACCAGTTCTCTAGAATGCCATCTTCCCTGTTAAGAAACAATTTGTTGGAATTGTTGCCCTTGTTTGAATTATTCCTTTGCCAACACTCTCAAGAAAAGCATTCGAGAGCCGCTAAAGTTTGTTTAGAGCCCTTCTGCTTCCACACAGCATTAGTTCTTAAGCAGCCAGATCAGAGCTGGTCTTGTGGTGGCAAGCATGACTTGTCCCCTTAGCTAAAAAGGGTCCACCCTGGTTGCAAATGAATGGGAGACTAGAAGTGTGAGCACTGTAAGATATTCCCCTCAGGGGATGGAGCCGCTCTGGGAAATTCACCAATAATACTAGGAGCAACCCAACAATTGCCACCCCATCTTTTTGGCGCCTCTCTCTGGGCGCCCTAACACGTAACACCTAGTCAGTCCATCTTAATGCCTACCTACTACCACCACTCCTATCCAAGCAAGTAAGAGGAGGACACTCAGAGAGACAACACCCACTCTCTGATCTAACAAAAAGGCCACTGCTGTGCTGCCTGCCAGCACAGCAGCAGCAGCGGAGCAGCACACTAAGCACAAGAGCAGCACACACAGAGAAGAAGCAGGAGGCGGAGCAGCAGACCTGCCGCTCTGCATGATGGGTGACGTGATGCCCAAAGAAACCACCGCCTCACTCAGTGCCTGCCACTGACTAGGCCCGACAGACAGAAGCCAGCCAACCTGCTCTGCTCTGCTCTGATGCTCCCCATGGATGATGCACACACACCCTACATCTGCATCCCAATGACCAGACCAGACCAGACCAAGTGCGCAGAGTCAGCACAGGCCAGCAGCCACCAGCCCAGCAACAACAACAGCTACTACTGCTACCACCACAACCAGTGTTGCCGCTACAATAACATTCCCAGTCCAGTCACGCGCGCCACAGCCTGAGCCTAGCACACAGCCAACAGCTGCTGCCAGCCAGTGCCTGGCAAGCCCAGCCAACATGAGGAGGAGAGAGCTAAGTAGACGGCGCACGCACATCACCAACCCATCACGACGGCGCAACTGCAAGGGGAGAGGGCACAATTACAGGCAGGAGGAGGAGGAGGAGGCAAGGCAATCCTAGCACAGATTTGAAAGTTTAAAATCCACCAGGACATCTTCTAGAATCTAGACTTCTGTTTTTTCTACCACCAGCTGTAGTGTCTAGTTAGTCAGTGTGCTGTGCAGCTGAGCTGAGCTGAGCTGAGCTGCATGTGAGGAAGGGTGATTGTAGCTAGTTCTTTAGTTTCAGCAGACTGAGCATTGAGCATGGGCAGTGGCCTTGGGAAGCAACACAATTACACGACACTCACCTGCTGCTGCTGGTTCTAGAAGTTGCCTCTTCTCGTCTTCACCTCTTCGTGTGTGTGTGTGTGTGTGTGCAGTGAGTGCATGCCTTTTGCCTTGCTGGAAAGAAATGCTTCTCTGGTCCACCACCACATATCTGCTCAAGGACACAGAGGCCCAAGGCAGAGGTGGTGGCACCAGTGTGAGTGCATGTGTGCTGGTGGTGTTTGCCACCACAGGTGTTTTGTGTGTGTATGTGTGCGCTGCTAGCTAGGAGGGGGGAGGGAGGCAGGGAGGGAGGCTGGGAGGCAGGGGGGAGGAAAGGGGAGGGGGAGAGGGATGTAGAGGGGATTGAAGGGGGGAGGGTCCGGCTCAGAGTTGGTCAGCCACATATTTGTGCACACACGTGCTCACGTGTGTGCTTCGGTGGGAGAGACCAGACTCTCATCATCTGCCAGACCGGGGTTGGGGGCAGGTGAGGCGGTGGTGGGCTGGAAGGGAGGGAGGATGGAAGGTGGTGAAGAGGAAGGGGAGAGGATGAGAGGGGAAGGATGGAGGGAGGCATGGGGGGGAGGAAAAAAAACATGTAGACAGACACACACCACACTACACACAGAAAGCATCCACACACAGAGACAGTGCTAGGCATCCATTCACACAGACAGACAGACAGACAGACACACAACAGGAAGAGACAGACTGAGCCTGCACCACACACACACACAGAGACCCAATTCCCCCCCTGCACAGTTATCAATCAATATGTTGTGTTGGCAGCCAGTTCATTGCTATTCTGATGGTTTTGGGTTTTTTGCCATCAGCCAACATCAACAGTGACCACAATCAAGATGAACATAAGATGATAATAATTCATTCGTTTCATTTCAAAAAATCACCCAATCATTTTCTCCATGTAAACCAAGCCCCCCACACATGATTTCTGGTGACATTTTCAATAAAATCAATTCATTTGGCATTCATCATTTTGTTCTCCCTTTGTCACCTTTTTTTCTTTCTTTTGCATAATTTTGAGGCTTGATTTTGACATGGGGTTTTTAAAGAAAAAATTATTTACATGTTTATTTACATACAGTATTTACATATCTACACTGCATTTTTGAACGTATACCCGCCGCTGCCGCTAAGTCTAGTACTCCGTGGGCTGTGCTACTTTGGGGGGGTGTGCCGTGCCCACGCCAGGTCCCCAAATGCTGACAGGTGGATAGATAAAGGGCCTGTGCTGGTCAGCATTGGGTTTCTTTTTAGGTGGGCGTGGGCATTGTAAACATCTGGCCAGTCGCAGCACTACAACTACTACTACAACTGCATCTCTGTGTGGGCACACTACACGCTGCGACTGGCTGGCACGGCTCAGCATCTGTCACGTCAGCTCAGCTAGAGGTGGAAGGGGGGAGGGTAGGGATAAGCAGAGGTCGAGCCAGGCAGGTGACCAACCATGGGGCAACCCACGGTAATCACTCGCCTGTCTCAAACTGCAGCTTGGGGTAGCCCAACAGGGGGAGGTTCACCTTAAGGAAGACCAGCTGCTCCACCAGACCAGGGTCCAAGCGGGAGCGAGAGGGTGTCACCACGTCCCCGGCACGTGAAAACACCCGCTCGCTCTGGACACTGGTTGGGGGGCAGGAGAGGAGGCGCACAGCCACCACCGCCAGGTCCGGCCAGACTTGGCGGCGGCTCGCCCAGAACTGTGCGCAGTCCACGCCGTCTCCCTCCACAGGCTCCTCCAAGTACTGCGCAACGCATTGCTCAGCACTGGAGGGGGGCCTGGCAGGTCGAGCCTCCCGCATACCAGGCATGGCGCCATAGCAGAACCGCTGAAACCACTGGGTGGATCTCGAGTCGGTAGCAAATGGCTGCTGCGATGGCGCCGCCTGGGATGCCGCGCTGCTGGACTGGGAAGAGGGAGGGGAAGGGGAAGCTGACGCCGGCTGGCCGCCCATGCTGCTGCTGGGTGCGGGTTGGGCCGCGAGGGCTGCCCCCGCACCACTACCAACACCCTGGTCTCTGCGGGCCCTAGCGGCCTCCTCCTCCCTAACCTTCTCGACCAGGATGCCCTTCCACCTGGGCAAGTCGTCGGCACTCACGGCATTGCCCTTGAGGGCTGGGTGACAGAGACAAGCGAGGACATACTCCTCCCTGTCTCCCAGCACATCAACGAGCCGCTTGTCAACCCCAGACCTCAGCCTCCCAGCCAGAGCACGACCCTCTGGCGTGGTCAGAGAGATATGGAGTCCACCCATCAGCTTCTCGAGACCAACAGCTGTGGGCAGCGCCTGGCTCAAGGGAGTGGTGTCGCCACACAAGCCCTTCGTGGCAAGCTGGAAGGGCTCGAGTGCCGACACCGCCTCGGACATCTGCTTCCACTCTGCGTTCGAGAAGTCGCAGACATCCAAGGACTCGTCCCTCGCCAGGGCGACAAGGGCTCTCTCCTGCTCCAACAGGCGCTGGAACAGGAGGAAGGTGGAGTTCCACCGCGTCTCCACATCCGTAGGGATGAGATGGCGAGGAAGGCCAAGGTCATCCTGCTTCTGGCGAAGCAGTCTCCTGGACTTCTCGCTGCGGTGGAAGTGGGCGGCCAGCTTGCGGGACTTATCCACAAGCGTGGCCGTGGCAGCAACAGCACCTGCGATGGGGCGGGCCCCCTTCTCCTGGGACGCCCTCAGCTCCTTAAGGCCAAGGGCGTCCCTGACGGTCAGATGGAGCGTGTGTGCCATACACCGTATGTTCACACAGTCCATGACTGTCTCGACAGCGGCGGTAACGTTGGCTCCATTGTCGGTGACAATGAAGCCGCGGGAGAGGTGTGGACACCCGCCAATCCACTCCTCTATCTGGCGGTCGAGTACGGCCGCCACCTCCTCCGCGGTGTGCCTCGTGTCCATCGTCTCCACGTGCAGGACGGCCCACCTGTGCCGTAGTGCATCGGGAGCCGCGCCGGACCCGGAAGCATCGCCCGCGGAGGTCCCCTCACTCTCCGGTCCCCACCAGTGGGCAGTGAGGGCCAGGAAAGAAGCGTGCATCCCACTGACACTGGTCCAGAGGTCAGTCGTGAAATGCACGCTTGTCCCGGCCGGAGCTGCACGCAGCTCGGCCGACACGAGCTCCCTGCACCGGCGGTACAGGGAGGGGACCACGTTCCGGCTGAACGTCGTCCTTGAGGGGATGACGTATTCGGGAGCCAGGTATTGGAGAATACGGCGGAAGCCGTTGTTCTCGACCACCTGAAACGGCTGGTCATCGGTGGAAATCATCTCCCCTATGAGGCGGGTGAGGTGATGATGGTCCACGCGAACAATACGCTGGCTGCCCGAGGACTGCGTCCACCGCTGGACGGGCAGTGTAGCCTGCCTGCTGGCTGGCACACTGCCGCTGCCCGCCCTAGTGGCAGATGCACAAGGCGCACTAGCGCTGCCAGCCTGTCCCCTGAGATCTGGGTGGTGACGCTCTAGGTGTCTCCACATAGGCGTCGTACCCAGGTGCGCAGGGTCCCTTCCACGGCTGACAAGCATCCTGCAGTGGACACAGCGGGCGTGGAATGGGGCATCTTGAGGGACCTCAAAATGCACCCATGCACCACTGCCCTTGGCCTCCTGCGCCCTGGGCGCCGTCCTAGGCCGTTTCTCGCAGGGTGGCTGCAGTCCTAGGGGGGGGGCGGCCGCCGCTGCCTGCCCACTGCTGCCACCCAACCCGCCCCTTCCGCCCTCCACAGCGGAGGAAGGGCCCGGCTCAACTGGCATCGGAGAGGCAGGCCTCTCCTCCACCACCTCGCCAGACCGCTCCCCACCAGAGTGTCGGGCTTCACGAGGGGGGGCCCCACTGAGCGGCGAAAGGATAGGGGGAAGGGGCCCCAGAGGGAGGGAGAACCTGGCTGCATCGCTGCCAGCCGCACGGTCCTCACCGCCCTCTACCTGCTCTTCCAACTCCACAGTCTCCTCCACCTCAACAACTGGCGGTAGCTCAGCAGCACCTGGTGCCGCCGGCGAGGAGGGACCCGCCACAGCCCTAACAGTGCCTCTGCCTCTGCCGCGATTGGCGGCAGCAGGCGTGGGGAACTGAATCCTGCGCACCAAAGATGGGGCCGGAGCAAAGAATTCTCCAATGGGGAGAACTGGGGTGTCCTCAGGCTCCCCGCGTCCTCTCCCTCCCCGTGCCGCAGGCGCACCCCGCACCTGGCCTCTCCCACCTCTGCCTGCCAGCCTTGAGCGAGCCCTGCCCGCCACACGGCGCTCAGACATGCTGCTAGGTCAGAAGGAGGGAGACTTTAGGAGGAAGGCCAG
The DNA here is from genome assembly GCF_027244095.1 of Hemicordylus capensis. Lineage (NCBI taxonomy): Eukaryota > Metazoa > Chordata > Lepidosauria > Squamata > Cordylidae > Hemicordylus > Hemicordylus capensis. The sequence continues at coordinate 258,500,118 of NC_069658.1, read as the reverse complement.
ACAGGGTCAAAAAAATAATTTGGAGGGGCTTAGGGGCCAAAAAAAAGGCAGCTGATTTGGAGGCGGCGGGGGGGAAGTTTGTTTTCAAAAAAGGAAGCCAATTGGGGGAAAAGGAAGACTTTTTGATATGGGGGGGGGAAGCCAATCGAAGTGAGGGGGAGGGTGTCCTTTTTGAATTTGGGAGTCAACCACCAAGCCAATTGGGGAGATGGGTCTGGGAGGGTTTTTTTTAGAAAAATAGGGGGTTAAAGGGTGGAACCCCGGTGTGGGAGGGTGGCACGGGCAGTTGGGTGGAGTAGTTGTGGTGTGGGTGGCAAGTTTTTAGCTTTTTGGGGGGGGGAGTGGATGGGGGGAGGGCACAGCACCTACCGGGGGTGGGGGAGGGATGCAGTCAACGCTTGGGAACCTGCAGATCAAAGGAGGAAACCCTTATTTAGTGAACTGGAACACAAAGTGTGGGTTCTGGGGGGTGGTTCTCAAGTAATGCTCCTGTGGGGGGAGCATCAAACTCAATGCAGCCTATTTAGTGACTCTAAATTGCACACAACCAAAACCAGAACCCAGTCACACCAACACAGAGGTTGAACCCACCCACTCTGTGACTCTGCCTGCCCAATGCCATGGCAAGCAAGCAGCAGCAAACACTTGATGGCAGCCTCATGGATTGAACATCATGATCATCATCATACGTGTGTATTGGCCCAGCATGTAGTGGCAGCATCAGAGCCCAGCCAGGACCCCACTCAGACTGCCCCAGAGGCAAGGAAGCACTCTGGCATGGCATGGGCCCAGCATGTAGTGGCAGCATCGCATCAGAACCCTGGACCCCACTCAGACTGCCCCAGAGGCAAGGAAGCACTCTGGAAGGCACCTGTTCAAAAACCACCTGCAAGACGCATGCAATGCAACGCAACACACAGCAGCAATTTCTTTACTGGGCATGGGCATGAAGACACAAGTTCTACAACAGTACATCTCCTCTCCAAGGTTCCCTCCCTCCTCCCCACACCCAAATGCATTTCAGAATAGGGGTGTCCCTATTTAAAACCGCCAGCTAGGGAGAGAAAGGGGCAACAAAAGGTGCACAATCGCACACGCACTAACCCCTCTTCTTCCGGTCCTTCTCCTGCCGCTCACTGCTGGTCACGGATTCGCCGCCGCCAGCCAGCCACCCTGGGCTGAGACACAGCAGGGCGGCCGCACGAGGCACACAGGCAACCGGGGTAGTTCAACAACGATGGAGGGGCAGAAGTGAGGAGACAACACTATTTGTGTCGCTCAACTCACCCCCAAGCAGAGACAAAATCAACCAAAAACTATAAAAAGAAAAAAAAAACCGATGGCAGCCGCCAGGTGGGTAGGCTACTGTGTGTGGCTGCAGCTGTGGGAGAGGAGGTGGAAAGTGAAGGGGAGCAGAGAGAGAAAAGACTAAGAGAGAGAGAAAAGAGGGGGGGGCAGGGACAAAGAGAAAGAGAGGAGAGAGAGAGAAAAGAAAGAGAGAGAGAGGAGAAAGAGAGATGATAGAGAGAAAGAGGAGAGAGGAGAAGCGCAGCGCAGCAGGGAGGGGGGATTCAGGTGTGGGGGGAGGACACAGCAGTAGCAGCGGTCCAAAGAGGTGGGGGGAGCAGAGAGGGTGTGTGTGGTTGGGGGCTAGTGTGTGGCAGGGGGCCTGGGGTAAGTGGAGAGAGTCGGGGGCAAGGAGGAAAAGAGGTGGGGTGGGGGGAGCAGAGAGGGTGTGTTTGGTTGGGGGCTAGTGTGTGGCAGGGGGCCTGGGGTAAGTGGAGAGAGTCGGGGGCAAGGAGTAAAAGAGGTGGGGTGGGGGGAGCAGAGAGGGTGTGTGTGGTTGGGGCTAGTGTGTGGCAGGGGGCCTGGGGTAAGTGGAGAGAGTCAGGGGCAAGGAGGAAAAGAGGTGGGGTGGGGGGAGCAGAGAGGGTGTGTGTGGTTGGGGGCTAGTGTGTGGCAGGGGGCCTGGGGTAAGTGGAGAGAGTCGGGGGCAAGGAGGAAAAGAGGTGGGGTGGGGGGAGCAGAGAGGGTGTGTTTGGTTGGGGGCTAGTGTGTGGCAGGGGGCCTGGGGTAAGTGGAGAGAGTCGGGGGCAAGGAGGAAAAGAGGTGGGGTGGGGGGAGCAGAGAGGGTGTGTTTGGTTGGGGGCTAGTGTGTGGCAGGGGGCCTGGGGTAAGTGGAGAGAGTCGGGGGCAAGGAGGAAAAGAGGTGGGGTGGGGGGAGCAGAGAGGGTGTGTGTGGTTGGGGGCTAGTGTGTGGCAGGGGGCCTGGGGTAAGTGGAGAGAGTCGGGGGCAAGGAGGAAAAGAGGTGGGGTGGGGGGAGCAGAGAGGGTGTGTGTGGTTGGGGGCTAGTGTGTGGCAGGGGGCCTGGGGTGAGTGGAGAGAGTCAGGGGCAAGGAGAAAAAGAGGTGGGGTGGGGGGAGCAGAGAGGGTGTGTGTGGTTGGGGGCTAGTGTGTGGCAGAGGGGTGTTGGGGGGAAGGGGAGGGGGCAACAACAAACAGCAAAGGAGAAACTGGAACAACTCGGGCAGCAGCAGCGATTAGGCTGGATGGGGTGGTTGGGGGAGGAGCTGGGCCTGGGCTAGGGTAGGGTCTGGGAGGAGGGAGGGTGGGGGGGGCAGGCAGGGGGGGGGAGGAGGAGGAGGAGGGTAGCAAAATATATAAAGCAATATATATCAAGAGAACACAAGCCAGAAGTTAAAAAAAAAAATTTAAAGAAAGACTATAACCAGCAGAAAAAACTTGGGGGTGGGGGTGTGGGGAGGGGGAACCAAACACAGACTCTGAGGGGGGCCACTAAGTGAACAGAGACAATGAAACCACAATTGCTGCAAATTAATAATAGCAAATGAATAAGTGGAACCAAGCAAAGAAAACTGGACTCGGTTTGGCAGCAGCAAACTTGGGAGAAGGCTGGATGGGGTGGGGTTGGGGTGGGGTGTGGTTGGACTTGGAGGGGCAAGTTTGGAGCAGGGAACCAAAACTGATTATATGGGACAACAAGAAACAACAACAGAATCCTCTGGGGGTGGGGGGGAGGGATTCAGGGAACCAACTCGCAGGGCAGCAGCAGTCAGCAGAAACAAACAAAATGGTACAATTTAAGCAAAACCAGCAAGCAATATATAACTGAAGCCAATGGAATGCAATGTGAAAATCAAAAAGTTGGACAACAACAAGGCAGGACAAAGAGCAATAATTAATGGAAGAAGATTTAAAGCAATGAGGATGCAGTGGGTGGGAGTGGGGGAGGGGGAGGGTAGGCCCAAAGGATGAGAAGGGAAAGGGGGGCGAGGGGGGGGGGAGAAAAGCAGACAGACAAGGAACAGGGAAAATTGGGGGAAATTAAGAAGAAAGTAAAGTGAAGTAACACACAGTATACAGACAAGAGACAGACAGAGAGAGGAGACACACAGAGAGTCACAAAGGGCAGGTGGACAAAGGATTAGACAGAGCACACACAGAGAGACACAGGACACAGTCAGGACTCACAGAGACACCAGAGCAGCCAGCAAAGGGCAAGCAGGTCTCAGAGATGATCCCACAACTGCAGCCAAGAGAAGTTTCCAGAGAAGAGGCTTGGGTTTATATAGGTTTGAAATTCCCTCCTTTGGGAGCCCCCACCTTTGCACTCCCCCCACGGCCAACAGGGTGCCAGCTCTCAACAGTGCAACAGCCAAGCAGCCTACCAGACCAAAGGACTCATTCTGGCCAATCAAGGATCAATAGCGCAGCCAATACAATGCCTGGAAATAGCATCACAAAATGGATGCAAGGAGGAGCAAACGTTTCGGGAAGGAGACACAAAATGGAGGACAGACTTGGAACTTTAAAGAGACACTCCAGAGACTCAATTTCATTCCCGAACCGGTTCGGGAAACCCGAGCCGGTTCGGTACCGAACCGGCTCGAATTCGGTCCGGCTCGGTCCCGGAAGGGCCCGATTCGGTCCGGGATCGAGCCGCCGGATCCGGACATGTTCGGACGAACCGGTCCGGATCCGAACCGAACCGCACATCCCTAGTCTTTTCAGTGGTGGTATTGGTTCTTTGGGATGCCCTCCCTGTTGAAGCCAGGCAAGGTCCCACCCCATATACCAGGCATGGCCAACCTGAGGGTCTCCAGCTATTGTTGGCTGCAATTCTCATCATCCCTAGCTACAATAAGTTGCAGTTGAGGATAATTTTGGCTTTTTACCCAGGCTTTTACATAATCGTTTTTACTGCTGCTGTGGGTATTTTTATCTGTTGTATTGTTTTATGCCTGTTTTTATATGTGTTTATACTTTGAGCACGATGTTTTTATTGTGTTTTTATTGTATGTTTTTAACTTTTGTAAACCACCTTGGGGTTATTTTTTAATGAAAGGCGGTATAAAAATGCAAAAATAAATAAATAAATAAATAAATAAATAAAAATAAATAATAGGTGTTATAGTCCAAAACAGCTTGAAAGCCTCAGGTTGGCCACCCTGCTATATGTGTTTCAGTGACAGGCAGTGTTGCAGATGTATTTTCAAGCAAACTTTCAATTGTGACTGGTCTGTTGTTGCCACCATTTAAAAAAAATAACATTTTTATACTGCCCAAAAATGCAAGTTCCCTGGGCGGTTTACAACAAACCAATAAAAACAACCAATAAAAATATTAAAACATTTCAACAATTAAAATTTAAAATGTTAAAACTATATTTTAGCATTGTATTGTTCTTTTGGTTTTGATGCTATTAATTTGTGTTTTATTCTGTTGTTACTTTGCTTATGATATTTTGGTATATGTGTTGTCAGCTACTTTGGGTCTTTTCAAGAGCAAAGTGGGTTACAGACATTTTAAAATAAATCACTGCTGAAATCCCCACTCCATATCCCCTACCCCTTTCCAAATTAGGGCTGCCAGCCAATCACGTCACTTGTGTGCGTGCAACATCATGTACTGGGCACTTGCACTGAGCAATTCTGGACACTTCTGGTCCAAGGAAGCACTGAGGTGGTAAGGAGGTACACTGCCACCCCACCGGACCATTTAAAAAGATAGCGCTGGTGGGGGAAATGCAGCGGGAGGGGTAAGAGCACCCTCCTCCACCCTTAAAGATATCCTCTCCCACCTTCAAATTGGCTGAACCGCTGGACATTCAAACCAGTTCGGCGACTCGTTAAAGGGCCTCCAAACTGGCTCATGCACATCCCTAGTGTGAGTCCCTTAAACAGCATCTCCATGTTAGGGATAAAGCATCCAAGTGAATGGGTTTTTGACCTTAGAGATACACTGCCAGTCAGTGTAGACAATACTGAGCTAGATGGACCAGTGGTCTTGACTCAGTATAAGGAAGCTTCCTATCGTCATCAGTGTTGGCATTTCCATTTAAAAATGAATTCATTTCCTTTAAAAAATGAATACATTGTGTTCTTATATTATGTTATAAGCCAGCTTCCTATGTTCCTGTCATCATTAGTGTTGCCATCTCCTTTAAAAAAAAGAATATATCAAAGGCTGCATACTTGCCCCGCCTGTTTCCTCATTCCCTGAAATGTAAAAACTGAATGTAAACCAAAACTACTCCACAAAATTCCCAGTAAGGTATTTCTCCAGCACTCTTTCTGGGCCTGCAACAAAGCATTTCACCACATTTATTTCCTGTCTTGTGAGGACTGGATCAAATCAATGAGATTTGAGGTCAAATTAGATGTGTGTACTTTTAAGAGGCTTCTGACTAGGGGTGTCTTTCCTTTCCAAACAAACTGTGGGAACCTCCAGCCTCCATCAGGACCATGGCACACAGGAAGCAGGAGGCTAACTTTCCCCTTGCACCATTTCCCCACTGAAAATTGCTCTCCCCGGCCTCTTTTTGTTAACAGATTTATGGGCAAAATGCAATTTGCAATCTTAGGGACAATTTACATCAGGAAGATGGTGTCATGTGTGTGTGCTGTTGCCCTCCCCCCCCCCTTTAAGGGATTGAGGTGTGGTTATAAAGCAGGCAGTTTCCAACAGGACTTGACAACCACAGGTTTAAATTTCAATTAAAAATATATTTTATTGAATACAAAGTGAGGCTTGAATCACATATACATCGGGGCATTCCCACACAACATAGAACGCATTCAATGAAACAAGTGACTGGGCACTAACACTTAAACCTTTATTATAAACTAACATAACTAGAGTGGATTCTTGAATATGAAGTAAGCCAGTGGATATCTTATATATTTGTTCTAAACAATGGACTAAGCATTTGACTAAGCCACTAAAAGTTAATGCATGCATTTGGTAACTAGTTAAATGTAAGAAAGAACTAAGCATTAACTCCTATGAGAAGCGGAAAAGGACAGCAATGAAGGACATGTAATATAACCAAGGCCAAAGAGAAATCAGTGTCAGAAGAAGGTTTAGTGAAGTTTGGAGTCAGAAGAGGAGAGAATGCTAAGCGACTGGTTTAAGCAGTCAGCTGGGTTGCTAGGACGCATCCCCACAGAGGCTGAGGCAAATCTACGAGGATTAAATATATAGATGTCTCACTGACTGAAACACCCCCCCCCATGCATACTATGGATAGGAAATTAAATAACCATGTAAAAGACTCTTGAGGGCTGTGGAAGGAAGGGGTGCCCTCTAGACACACCTGGGTGTTTTCTGGACTATGGGCTTTGCAACAGTTAAAGGGTTGCAAAGTGCAACGGGATGAGGTAGTGGTTTGAAACTCCAAGCGCAGTGGTTATCAGGTGGTTTTCTAGGTATCGTGACAAGGTTTTTGCTGTCCATATTGCCCGCCACTGCAGCAGATTTTCCAAGCATGATGTGTCTATATTCCACCTGGATCGCATTCACTGGCCCCTCCTCCTCAATTTCAGGCCAATGGGGTTGCGGAGGGGGTAGTGGGAGGGTCGCTGATGTGATGAACTATGTTTAAAAAAAAAAAAAAATTATTGGCGCTACAAATCAGATTCCAGAGACAAATGTGACCAAAACCTAGGACTGAAAGCAGAAATGAAAAACCGAGAGGCAACAATATATTAAAAATATATGTTATGTGGCTTTACATACCAGCAGATCCTTGATCTGCCAAATGAACCAGCAAATCCACAGTGTGAATGTGTCAAAAAAAAAAAAAAAAGGCTTATGAAAAACATGAGGAAATGTGATTTAAATCCAAAGCCAATGAGAATTGAGTTGCACCCTCGCACTCTTGCACAAGAACTTGCATGGACATTTTTTTTTTAAATTCATTTTACATGAGTGGCAACATTATTTCAGGGATGGGTGGAAAGGGGCTGTAAAAACTAGCAAATCATTGTACTGCGAGTCGTTACACTGACAGTATAACGACAGTGATGTCATTACACGGGCAATATGGAGGGGCACTTAGCAGACACGTTGCAAAACTGTTGCAGTGCGTAGTCCAGAAAACACCCTAGTCTAAGCGAGATGTGTTGCCGAAGAGATCTGGTAGATTGGAAGTGCACAAGGCAGCTCTCTCCTGGATCTTTGGGGTTTGAATAGCTGCACTAAAAAGTTGAAAAGGGGTCCATCTCTGGGCTCATGGTGTTCCCTGGCACTTGACAAAACAAAGGAGTTTCAAAAGGAGCCAGAGAAGAGCCATATGGGGGACAGGGATTCCACGGGTAAGCCAGGAACCTCCTGGAGGGGATTCCAGAGATCTGGGGACCCCTCTGGCTTTCACATGGATCCAAAAGGAACTGAGCCATTTGGTGTATGTGCTGGTATGCACACTGAATGTTGCAAATGTGCTCTGGATGCTTTGGGACAATGAGGTATCTGGGAATGTCTCGGGGATTGCTGGGAAATAGTCATATGGTGAGCCTAATTTGGAACATCAGGGAGTCCTTGGCAAACTCTCAAAAGAATGAAATGCATTACTCTTGCTTCTCACCCTTCCCCTGGTTGGATTTCTAGGCTAGTCCTAGCATTAGTAATAGGACACATATTCCTGGACTAAATCCTCTCAGACACATGTCACCCATGTCCAGCACCTCTATAGAGGTGTAAAAAGAAAAGAGCAGGGTGTACTGCCAGGTCCAAAATCGAACCCCTTTAACAGTGGCATGAGGGGGATGTCTCCCTGCATGTCATGGTCCTGATGAGGATCTGTGGCCCCCAAGGCTTCTTTTGGGGAAAGAAGAGACCCTTCTGGTTCAAAGCACACCTCTTAAAAGTACATTTGTGCACATTTCTACTTTGACCCTTCCAGGCGGACTGCTCTTCTGATAAGCAGAGGGACCAAAAAAAAAATCTGAATTAAAATTGGAAGCCTGTTTCACTCTTACACCCCAAAGAGGTGGTGCAAGCAGAAGAGCAAGTCATACAGAGACATTTCAGATAGACTCCATTCTTGGTGTGTATTTTGGATTCACAAGAGCCTTCAATTTTTAATTTATTTCTCACGACCCACTAGCCTGTCTCTCGTTCCCCATGAGAAGTTCACAAGAGTGTCATTTAGGAATTCCTGCTGTACAGAAAACATGTATTTGGGACATGTTTTGCAACAATACGTGGATAACCCCTTGTATATAAACAGTGGATGTACAGCAAGAGCAGGCTGGCTTGTGTGGTCTGCTCCCCTCCCTCTCTCCCTCGAATCCCATCATCTGCTGCTGTGTGTTTAATTGTTACAGAGCAACAGCAGGCTTTAAACTTAAATCTTGTAATTTGTCTTATTTTAATATTGAAATTTAATATTTCTATTGTTTTAAGTGTTTAATATGTGTGTATTGCTTCAAAGATACTGTAAACTACTTTGGGATTTTTTAAATGAAAGGCGGTATACAACTCTGCCATTAAATAAATAAAATAAACAGTCTGTACCCAGGGTCTCTTAACAAGGCATAACTATCCTTTATTAAATAAGCTATGAGTGGGTCCATAAGCTTAAGACCATAAAACACGCCTTAACAGATCAGATTAAGATGACATACTCTTTACAGCCACCAAGTGGTGTGCACAGCTAAGGCTGTTTCCTACCAAATGGACCTTCTCATTCTGCCTGAGGAGGGCTTAATGTGCGTAATTCAAACGGCATGTTTTTATTTAAGCAGGAAGTTAATTCAGTGAAAATATCACCTTCCCCAGGCATCCACAGTATTCACTCCATGCTTTATTTATTTGTTTGTTTGTTTAAATTATATTTCTATACTGCCCTTCATCCTAAGACCACAGGGTGGTTAGCAACACAATAAAAACAATTCAATAAAAACAGAGGCGTGCCTAGGTAATTTTGGAGCCTGGACCTATAGGCCTTTGGAGGCCCCCCTGCCTGCTGGAGGCCCCCCCACTATCACTGCAAGTTAAGCATCATCCCCCTACACACACATACAGTGTGACACATATGTGTGTCCCCTCTCCCCTCTCTGTCTCTCTAAAGCACCGGACACAGGTCATAATCATACTCGGTTGCCTGGTGCAGTGTGGGCCAGCAGCAACCACACCACCCAGGACAAAAGAGGATTTGGGGCCCCCCAGGGGTGTGGAGGCCCTGGACTTTGGCCCAGAGGTCCAGGGGAGAGAGCGCTACTGAATAAAAACAGGACAAGTGTAACGAAAAATTTAAAAAGAGCAAAGGACAGCTCATTGGCCAAAAGCCTGAACCAAAAGGGCAGTCTTCACTTTCCCTCCTAGAGGCTGGCTGGGAGAGAGGGAGCCATGCAGGTATCAGCTGAGATTGGATTCCTCAGCCTGGGGGCAATACCTGAGAAGACCCTGCCCTGCGTGTTCAACCAACTGGTCTCGTATGTGTCGGCATGCGGAGCAGAGCCCTCTCAGCCAATCTAGTCATGTGGGTAGATTCAGCGGGGAGTGGACATTCCCTAAGGTACCCGGGGCCCAATGCATGGGTGCAAAAAGGGGGCACAAGGGGCGGCAAGTGCCAGCCACCCGCCACCACGGACACCACTCCATGGGTCGGCCTGCGGTCTGCTGCCACCTCCCTTAATCACTCCACTATTCATTTCCCCCTTCTCGCCACACTGGGGCGCATATTTCTCTTTCCTCTCTTCCTTTCCCCAGCACGAGCTAGGAACACCACTGCTGCCACTGCCTGGCTTGATGGCCCACTCTGAGACAGCTTGCGTACCATGACAGGATCATGACCCGAGAATGCCGAGCACCCGCCACAGGTGGGGGAAGCATCGTATTGTCCACCTCAGGCAGCAAAACGACTCCTTCTGCCCCTGAAGCAGCTTCATTGATGTTTAGTTGGAATGTAGCCAGCCAAGAACCTTGGGAAACTCCCAGTATACTCTGTTTGGTTTTTGAGGGAACTGATGCTGCTTTAAAGGCGAAGGGTTTCCTCTCAGGTTGCTTGCCTGCTCCTCCATGCCAAGTTTGTGAGCCTGCAAAGAGAAGAAAACATCATACAAAATTACTGTGATCCTTTCTTCTTCCAAGTCTTTTCTTCTTGCAAGAAAGCTGGTGCTGTAGAGCAGGGGTTCCCACTGTGTATGGGGATGATGGGAGTTGTAGTCTTAACAACATCTGGGGACCCTAGGATGGGAACCACTGCTGTAGAGGCTGCCACTTTCCATCAATGGGGAGCAGGGGCATAACTATAATTGGGCAAGGGGAGACAGTTGTCTGGGGACCCACTGCCTTGGCCCCCCCCCGAGGCAAGTCACATGACTGACTCCCCCAGCCACGCACCCGCCAGGGCTTCCTTCAGTTGTATTCATCCTCCGAAACTGATGTGAGTGTTAAGACCTGGAGATACCAGAACAGCATGTCTTTCTCTAGTACCATTAAATGACTTGCATCATCCACAATTTACAAAACCTTTTAAAAAAATTAGGATGGTGTTCTATTGTGGTGCATAGGAGACACACACACACACACACAGAGAGCTTTTTGTTACCACTGTTCAGCCTCATTTAAGATTTCTTTACTTCATGAGCTGAGCTTCAGTGAAGTGGGGGCATTTTAAAATCTTGTCTCTGGGTCCACTCCAACCTTGCTATGCCCCTGATGGGGAGTAAGTGGAAGTACAAAACAATACTTACTCAGCTAGCTATACTCTCAAAATGGATTTCCCACTATTTTTCACCAGTTCTTCCAGTGATGAATCTATATTATTGGACTAATTTTGTCTCCAAGTAACAATGTAATTTGTAGTATTGTACACAATCAACACTGCTGTAGAATCATTTTGATAATTTACTTGAAGTTCTTAAGATGAAAGGAGAAGCTAACAACAGTTCAACCCTCATGGTGGGTAGAGACCACTAGTAGAAAGAGATTCTCTAGAAAACAGCCACTGAAGAAGACTCAACAGAGTCGAAATATGTCTGGCGAGAATATAGGACTCATCAGATGTTGGCAAAATTATTACATGAGACTTCATCTTGGGAATACCCACCTGCACTTCTTCTGTTTTACCAGCAATGTGATATCTTTGGAATGAACTATTGGATCCAATCTTTTCAGATGGACATAGAGACGATTTTAATGATTATTTTGTATAAATCTTATGGAAACACGCAGATCTAATTTTATTGATCCAGTATTATTACAACTTATGCAATTGCAGAGTCTTTAATCACATGGCTTTATTATGATTATATTAAAATATCAAGTATATGATACTTGGATTCTCTGCTAATGCTTGCATATATTGTTAAATCCATACAGGGTTTTGTTTTCTTTTGAAGTTCTTATTAGAAATCCTTGATTTCTTGAACAAATCCTTGAACGGGTATTAAAAAAATTAAGCAAAATTTACATCTTTGGAAGGAACTGTGAAAAATTTCTGAATAAAAAAGCGGGTTCTTTCTTTAAAGCAATGGATTATGCAGGCTACTTCTTGGCCTCATAATTTCTGTAAACGAAAGGAGATAAAAACACACACCGGCATCATAAAAACACCAACTCCAAAGCTAGAGGTTTTGTGAAGACATGGAGTGACAGCAGCTCATCTGTTTTCCCTTCCTCCACACATTGCCTTTTATGAGCTGCTTCCTCTGATCATCAACTTGAGCTGAGGTTGGGAGGCGGATGTGGTCTCTTTAGTTTCTACTTTCCTTTCGTGTTATATTTCCCTTTTCTTAATGAATTTTCCACATCCAGGCAGCTGACAGCTGACTAAGACCAAGTCTCTTCCTTCCCCCCTTGAAGGCAAAAATCTGCACTCTAACTAATCACCCCCACTTCTTAAGTGATTCCCTAAGGTTGCCATTTCCCCCCGGATTTCCGGCTAGTTACCAGATTTCAGCTTTGTTCCCCAGCACCCGTTCATCTGTTCATTCACTCGGATTTGCATAGCCCTCTGCTGACTGTGATGATGTGTCTCCTGCTGCTTCTGCTTCTGACTGCTGTCAGGTCCCACCCAGAGGCTTCTCTCGGCCTCGTCTCAAGCTGCTGACTTCCTAGTGGGACTAGAAGGGACTTATCTGTCCCTTAGGCAGATTTCTTTCTTCCCTCCTCCTGCTAATGCTGCAGTTATGTATCCTTTAGCAATGCATCTGCATTCTGCCTCTTTTAACTGCTGCTCCCTCTCCCTGCAAGTTCTGCCATCAGTTTCTCTCCCAGAAAGAGAGAAAGGAGAGATCTTCCGGATAACGATTCCCTCCCTCGCTGTGAATGCTCAGTGGACAGATGAATGAAACAGGCTGCATGTGCAAACAGTACAATCTATATATTGCTGCAGCATAACTTTGGTGACCTCAGTTGCTGTGAGTTCTATCCAGGGGTGTAGCCACCATTACGTGTGTGTGTGTGTGTGGGGGGGGGTGTTCAAAGAACCCAGGCCACCATGTCCCAGGGGCTGTGCCTGCCACCATGGCCACACCCCCTCCGCTTGATGTCAGATGCACCGGTGTCCAATGTCAGACGCAGGGGACATGGCCATGTTCACAAACAGGGCCGCTTGTCCCATTTGCAAGTAAACTTTGGCCAGAGCCACATTTGCAGCACAGTGGACAGGATCACTTCTCCCTGCTTGCAAAGGCAGAGAGACGTGTTCCCAGTCACGTCTCAAAAATGTGAAGCGTCTCAAAAATGGAGCGTCTCAAAAATGGCTGAAGTGTCTCAGAAATGGAGCTATGGAGAAGTTCACTTGAAAACGGGGTACACGGCCCCATTTGCGAAAATGGCCACACCCCCTAGATATGATGTCAGGAGCTGGTGCATCTGATGTCAGGTGCAGGGGGCGTGGCCGGGGTGGCGGGGACTCCTGGTGGTGGACTGAACAGGGCACCGGCATCCTCGCTAAGCCACTGTCTATGACTACATTCTTCAAGTGTCAATAATACTAAATAGTATATCATCTCAAACCAAGTATGACTGATACAGCAAAAAACAAAAGTAGATCATTATACTAGTTTTAAAAAGGTTAACAGGCTGCCTTCAGAAGCAATTCAGAAATTGCATTTGGTTCAAAAGAGGGCCAAGATGAACAGAGATTGGGTGTTTTGCTCACATCATGCTGGTGCTTTGCCAGTTGCACTGTCACTTTGTGTAGTTAATGTGTCGTCAATTAAATGTAAAGGGTGATATAAGGCTCAAGCATACTGAAAAGCCTTAATCCCTAGCACCAGTTCTGTAGGGTCAATTGTAGAATTTAGTGGCGTGTGCTTGAACTGCGTGGGGCAGCGGTGTGCTCAAACCATGGTTCAAGCCCTGGTTTGGGGAGCAGGGAGTGGGAGCTTTAGGAAAGAGGAGAGCCAGGTCCTTACCCTTCCTGCTGGGGTGGTGCTCGGCCCAAGAATCTCCACTTAGCCCAATAATCCCTGCGTGGTGCCAGCGTGCATTTGGCAACTACATATGTGCGGATACCATTTGTGTGGTCAGAATGGTGTTGCTGACCATGCAAATGGCACCAGTGCATGCGTGGATGCCATGTGCGTGCTGGCGCCATGTAGGGAAAATGGTGAAGACCTATCACTTTTTATTCAAGGTACCCCCCACCCCCCCGAGTTTTACTGCAAGGAAATGGTTTTCAAAAGCTGTGAGCAACAGAGGCCTTCTGCACATTAATGTTACGTTTTGTGTACGTAATGCCCCATCCATCCTAAGCACAGCTGCTCTGTAATTGTGATTTTATTATCAAGCCACATAACCCATGAGGTAGTTGAGCTGTATGGCAGGAATCAGATCTAGTCCTACCCATCAAACCCCTGTCTAGAGAACAGAGGTACCTCTCTCAGATATACAGTACAGAAGTCGAGGATCCTGATCTGGTGGATCTGGTGAATTGCTTAACATCAGCTGGTCTTTTTCTGAACACATAAATAGGAGATGTTTGTTCCAATAAAAATACATAAATAAAAGAAAAATATTGTCCCAGTCCTTATTAGTAATCTAACACAGTACTTGTGACTAAAAGGGACAAGTTAAGGCATGTCGTCAGCTTGACTGGCTGCTGACAGCAAACTGGGAGGGGAGGGTGTCCCGGGGGGGAAAAAGCCCAGCTTGTTCCTTTTGTTGGCATACTTCTCCCACACTCTTCATTGTGTGCTCCAGTACAGAAGAACCAGAAGATCAGGGAACCTCTCATCTGGCTGTGTCGTTCGATGGTCATTGCTGTTTTCCACGAACAGCAGCTAGCACAGCACTAACTCTAAAGGTAAAGTGTGCCATCGAGTTGGTGTCGACTCCTGGCGATCACAGAGCCATGTGGCTTTCTTGGGGGTTTACCATTGCCTCCTCCCGCACAGTATGAGATTATGCCTTTCAGCATCTTCCTATACCACTGCTGCCTGATATAGGTGTTTCCCATAGTCCGGGGCCTGATATAGGTGTTTCCCATAGTCTAGGAAACATACCAGCGGGGATTCGAACCGGCAACCTCTGGCTTGCAGGTCAAGTCATTTCTCCGCTGTGCCCTTAGGTGGCTTATGCACTAACTCTGCTGCTTGTAATTTTCACCCACCCACTTCCATGTGCTATAGCAAGCAAGATTCCAGTTATCACCCACAGCAAGCAAGAAGAGAGAGTGGCAAAGAAACAAGAGGAAGAACAGGATGAAAGACACCTGCTGCTTTGTGCCTTTTGATAGTCTAACCACGCTCATCTCTACCCCCAGAGGAACAGCCCCATACCTTAGACAGCTGATCAGCCTTTTAACAGGTAGGCCTGTTTTGTCAGGAAGCCACTCTCATCGGCTGTATTTCCAACGTAAGAGGCCTTTGTGCAGTACAACCTTTCGGAAGTGTGCATGTTTCCTGGCTGCATATTTGAGGTGGCGAAGTCCCAGTTCCCAAGAATTATTTAGGTGCTTCTTTTTGAGTGCATTCTGACAATATGTGGGAGGCCAGGCTGTGCAAAAACTACTCACATATGAGTGGCCTGCTTGTGTGAGCATTGGAAGCCCTGAATTCAGCCAAGATTCATCCTATTTGTGCATTAGGTTAAACACTCTTACAATCTGTGTACAGTGTAGTTAGGCACAAATCTGTACGTGGGTGCAGTTCCTCAAATGCTATTTTAAACGCAGGTGCAGCAACACAATTCCTTCCTGTATCATGCATTTGAGAGGTCTGCACACAGGTACAGTCACTCACACAAAAAGATGTATGTATCTAGACATCTGAATGCATGTACAACCTAATGGCTGTGTATTTACAATCAAGGAAGTTAATTCAAGGAGCAACCATTGATTCAGAACCATGCATGCCCCCAAAAATTGTTTGTGCAGAAATACTGGCCAGAGGACTGGGAAGTCAATGTGTATGAGGCAGGCACGATTGTAGTGGATGTGCTGCACCACTGTACATCAGGTCTAAGATTGCCAATGTTGACATAGTGCCCAACTATGATCACAGCCTGGATTTCCTCTGCCACATGCACAGTTTTTGGGAGTGCGTATGTCTCTGAATCTTAGCTGGCCGCTTCTTGAACTGACTTTCTTGATTGTAAAAATATGGCCTTCATCTGAATAGGGCTAGAGCCTGCTTCTTTTCTGCAACATGACAAATCTCAATTTGGTTTCAGAACTGACTCCTGACCTTGGAGATCTTCTAGCTGCCCAGCTCACTATATGAAAGGAAGTTGCTAAAAGCCACCAGGCTTCTGCTTTCATAGCAGTCTGTGGTAATAACCACCCCTTTGAGGCTTAGGAAGTACACAACATCACCAGGAACATGGAGTCCTCCTGTGGTCAGGGGGAGGCAAATAATAGCTTTTTATCATCTGCTCTCTTGGCCCTTTATCTGTCTCCTTGGCCCAGCCACCACCAAGGGCAAAGGCAAGGGCACTGGGTGCAGCCTACAGAGAGATCTGGTAGCTTGGATTCTGCAGTTCAGAGAAGGAAGTGGATGGGGTCAAGGGAAGAAGGATGAGACAGAAGGCAGGGTATATGGAAACGATAAACAGAGGAGATATCTAGTATTCATATAATCAGTTCCTAGCGATCGTGTCTATTATCTTAGGCCTGGTTTGTACAATCATTTTACTCTAGTTTTAAAATCAGTAACTGACATCAGTCTGATGGTGCATATCCACCCAGATTACTTATGTTGATTTGTGTCTCGAGATGAATCTGAGATATTCGCCTTCGCATGAGATATCTTAGCATGAGAAATCCACCTTAGCATGACTTCACACAATCGTTCTAATGTTGGTTACCGACTTTAAATCTAGATCTGAATGATTGCGCGAACCACCTGGCCGTAGTCATCCTTATAACAGCTCACAACATAGAGTTGTTATAATGTATGGGTATTATTAATATGGGTATCATGATTCCCATATTGCAGCTGGGTTGCTGAGGGTGGGAGAGACTGGCGATCCTAAGACAGGCCTTGACAAGTTTTCTTTGGCTCTAGAAACCAGACCAAGAGTTTAGGAGCCAGCAGAGGCGCTCTCAGCCTCGGATCTTGGAGTGCTGGCTTGTGGCCTCCTGTCTCCAGTGGAGCCTCCAAGTGTCCTGGGGGGCCTCCTGCCGCCACCTCCATGCCCACCCCGCCATTGCCCCGCCACTGCCCCACACCCACCCCACTGCGCTGATCTTGCTAGACTCAGCGCCTGCCCACTCTGCCCACAAACTTCTGCCCACAAACAGCAGCCCTTCAGAGGCATTAGGGCTTCCACAGGTCCCTCAGAACTAGTCATGGTGGGGCCTCGCTAGACTCAGAGTCTAGCAAGGCTCCCTACCCCAGCCCTCGAGGAAGGCGGAGAGCATGCAGCTCTCTTGTGTCCTTGCCCCTCTCCTTCTTCACACCACGGCAGAGAACGAGATGCGTGGTTGGGGGGAGGGGCCGCACGACTAGAGAGTGAGGTGGTTTGAGGCAGCAGTTGTCAGGGTGGTGGCAGTGGCGTGTTGCCGCGCGGAGCTTTGCCGGTGGTGAGAGTCGTAGGAGCCGCACAGGGAGGGACTCTAAAGAGTCCGGGTTCCATGAGGAAGCAAGAGGAACATCTGAGGCAGCGTGGAGGAGGAGGAGGGCACGTGGAAGATGAAGACAGTTTGCTCAGACGGGAGGACGGTAGCGGCTGCGGATGGATAGTGAGTGACCAACAGACCCCCCTTTTTTGTTCTTCTGGTCAGGGCCAGGAGAATAGGTAGCTTCCCTCCACCGTTGCCCCACGGGAGTCAGTGTCCTTGGCTTTGGCGACGGGGATGAAGAATAAAGTAGGTCGCCCCCTTTTTTGCCTTCTTCCCCCCTCCCCACAACTTCTGCCCACAAACAGCAGCCCTTCAGAGGCATTAGGGCTTCCACAGATCCCTCAGACCTAGTCATGGTGGGGCCTCGCAGTGGAGGGGAGCCTCGCGTGGTGGTGGGGCCCTCCAAAGCCCTTCAGGTCCGGGCACCAAAATCACCTAGGTGCAATTTTGGGAGCCAGACTGCCCTCTGCTCCATGGAGGGTGGACTCCTTGGTCACCCCCAACAAGACTCTCTGCTCCATGGGGAGGGGTGAACTCCCTGCCTTGCTTGCTTACTCCTCCTTCTGGTCACATCCGATTCGTCCATCATCTGACCCCAGCCCCACACCTAAGTTTCCAGACACCATATCAAGCTGGCACCTGGGAGCTGTCCAGCCCTGGCCTAAGGTAACCTAGGCACTTTCCAGATTACACATTACAACAGTGTCACTATGTATCTGTTAAGGGTGCTTCCACACTGCCTGTATTTTGACATCACAGTCCCTGCATTGTCAGCAAGGTGATGTTCACATTTCCCATGCCTTCTTTCGGGTTTTATCTTTGTGTTACAGTACAACCACCTTGTAAAAATATAGCTATATTTTCCTGTTGTAGGAGGTTTGCGCAAGCTAGAAAAGGCTGCTCCCCCTGCTGGTGGCTTCGCACAACAACTTTTATTTACGGTTTCAAGACGATCCTGCCAAGCCAAAGTAAACTACTGCTGAACAGTGGGTAATCTGGAAAGCACCCCTGTGAACCCATGACTGAGGTAAGTCTTGAATGGAGGTTTTCTCAGCTTGAACTTTTAGCTACTATGTTATACCAGGCCAGTGACTAAAAGGCTAACACATTTGGTGATTTTTAGGTGACAAAGTGGGAAGGGGACATGATAGAGGTTTATAAAATTATGCATGGCATGGAGAAAATGGGTAGAGAGACTCCCCCTCCTCCTACCACAATACTAGAACCAAGGATCGTCCAACATAACTGTTTGTCAGGAGATTCAGGAGAGACAAAAAAGTAGTGCTCCTTCATACAACGTGTGTGTGACACAACATGAATTCACTGCCACAAGATGAGCTGATGGCCACTAGTCTAAATGGCTTTAGAAGGGGTCTGAAAAAAGTTATGGAAGACAAGTCTGTCCATGGCTACTAGTCTTGATGGCTATATGCTACCTCCAGGTTCAGAGGCCTCTGAATACCAGTTGTTGGGAAGCATCAGTGGGAGAGGGCCATTTGCCTAAATGTCCTGCTTTTGGACTTCCCAGAGACATCTGGTTGGCCACTCCAGGAAATTGGATGCTAGATGAGATGGGCCTTTATTATGTTCTTGGGGACATATATAAGGGGACAGATATAGATTATTATTGTTATTTCTGTGTCCAATGTGCTTTATAAGGCAAGGGTGGGCTGAGGCTTTTGAACTTTGGTGCTGGAGAAGACTTTTGAGGATACCACGGACAGCCAGGAAAACAAACAAATGGATCATAGAACAAATCAATCCAGAATTTTCACTCGGGGCACCAATGAGCAGGCTCAAACTATCACACTTCGGACACATTATGAGAAAACCCAGCTCCCTTGAGAAGTCCATAATGCTGGGGAAAGTTGAATGCAAGAGAAGAGGAGGATGACCAGCAGCAAGGTGGATGGACTCGATTACGACAGCAATGAATGCACCACTGAGAGACCTTAAAGGCCAAGTTGAAGACAGATCATCCTGGAGAGAATCTAACTATGTGGTCACTAAGAGTCGACACCAACTTGACGGCACTTAATCAATCAATCAATCAAGGCTGAGGGCTGAGATTTATCACTGCCTATAGTGATTTAGAATTGGGTCTCCCACATTCCTACCCAATAGTTTCCACTGTAATGCTCTAGGAAGGAAGGTATGCAAGGGGAAAAAAAACCCAGCCACAGCTTTACTATTGTGTACTGTTCTAGTTACACAATCTCCAAAAAAGATATAGTAGCCCTGGAAGAAATCCAAAGAAAAACACCCAAAACAATCAGGTTTCCAATCCATACAAGTAGATTGTTTGCACAATCAGGCACAATGTGGAGTAAACAAGGAACAGCTCTTGACCTTTTAGTGTAATGCAAGAATGACATGAAATGGAACTCTTTAGCTTTGAAACCAATGGAAGAACATTTCCCTCCTCTCCTACAAGACATGTGCAATCATGGTGTCCCCTGCACCAAAGGACAATGTGACATCCCGCAGAAGAAGAAGCGCTCTCTTTCTCCTTCCTTTCAAAGTGTTTGCCTACCCCATCCTGCCTAGATCACTTAGGGCAGGGTTTTGAAACGGCAGCCCTCCTGCAGAAGCTGGCCAGCATCGGGAAGTGGGGCGCGTGGCCCTTGCCTGCTCCGCGCTGGCACTTCACTAACGGGGAGGTGGGCATGTGGATGCCCTCCTTCTCTCTCCCCCCTGCATTTCAGTTGAAGCTGCATGCTGTGCCCAAGAAAATAATAAACATCCCCAGTCACAATGGGGAAACATCCCCAGCCAGGGATGATGGGAGCTGAAGACCAACATCTCATGATGTAACAACAGCCAGAAGGCTGCAGCTTTGATTGTTCCCCTGCAACACAGGTCAACACAAGCAGTCTTAAGCCCAGGTCAACACAAGCAGCAGAATTAAGTGGTTGAATTCTGAACAGATGTTCCCCTTCAGGCTAGAAGTGGGGATGCCATTTCTGAATACTCTCCCATGTGTGTGTTTTGTTGTTTTTTTAAAAAAGCCTTGCAAGTAGAAAACTAGCACGGGACAAACCAATCGGCCTACGGATGAGCAAGCGGGCACGGTGGGAGCCCCAAACCCCGGCAAATAGCACTCTTCTGCTATTGACTTCCCAGCAACTAGTAGTTCAGAAGTCTCTGAACCTAGGGGTAGCATGTAGCCAGCTGAGAGTAGGCGAGGGGCTACACCTTGTGCTTCCAGCTGGCAACCCAGGGACATATGTCCCACTTTGTACATTTGCAACCCCTTTGGTGGTTACATGTCCTGCTTCTGGGCTTCCCAGAGACATCTAGTTGGACGCTCTAAGAAACAGGATGCTAGTACTCTCCTATTGCTAACGTCCCCTTGATTGCTAACATTCCATTCTCCTACATCTATCTCAGTCTGTTCTTTTCATGGGCTTCCTGTTCTGGATTAGGTTAAGGGCACAAATAGAAGCAAAAGAGAAATCTGCAAAGGCATGGGCAAATGGAAAGGAAGAGGAACAGCAGAACCATAATCTTCAGGAGTCAGGTACAAGGAGGCATCTTTAGTAAGTCAGCCACCTGCTAACTGAGCAAAGAGGTGCCTTTTAAAGTGGCGACTCTCTTATATTTAGCAGGGGGAGAGCAACTGGCCCAGGGGGAGAGCAACTGGCCCAGGGGGAGAGCAAGACCCCTGGGGGGCCCAGGGACAACATTTTTATATGCCCCTAAGCCACGCCCCCTGCGTCTGATGTCGAACGCAAAGAGTGGGGCAACAAACATCCCCCCCCCGCCGCTGATGCTGCCCTGCGCCCTTGCCCTGCCACCACCACTGCCCTTGCCCCACTGTTGCTTCTTATCTTTGCCCCCATGACGGCGGTGGGCTCTGTGGCTGGGCTGGGCCTCTCCAGCCAGCCAGCATGCTTCTCTCTTTCTTGACAGCCGGCCGAACTGTGTGCCTGCGCAGTTCGCCTATGGACGCCACATGCCCGTGACGTCACGGACATGCGACTTCCATAGTCGAACTATGCAGGTGCGCAGTTCGGCCGGCTGGTGAGAGAGAGAGAGGCATGCTGGCTGGCTAGAGAGGCCTGGCCCAGCTAAAGTGCCCGCCACTGCACGGGGGGCAAAGACAAGGGGATGTGGCGGGGCAGAGGTGGTGGGATGGTCTGCTTGGGGGCCTTTTGGGGGCCCCCTGACCCTCTGGGCCCAGGGACATTTGTCCCTGCTTGTCCAATAGATGCTACGCCCATGATGGCCTTATCCAGCCCCAACACAGCATCCCTCCAGTGGTGTCTACCTTATGTTTCTTTTTAGACTGTGACCCTTTTGGGGACAGGGGACCATCTTATTAATTCATTATTGTTTTCTCTATGTAAACTGCTTCGGGAATTTTTTTTGTCAAAAAGCAATATATAACTATCCATTTATTTGTTTGTTGTTTTAAAGTGGCAATTCTCTTATATTTCACAAGGGGAGTGCAACTGTCCCGATCCATGCCCAGCACAGCATCCCTCCAGTGGTTGTTACTGGTGTCTACCTTATGTTTCTTTTTAGGTTGTGAGCCCTTTTGGGCAGGGGTGTACCTATAATTGAGCAGATGAGTTCAAAGATCCCAGTAGGCTTGAGCCTGAAACGTTTCAGAGGCCATTATAGAGGCCTCCAAAACGTTTTGGCCACTGGGGCCGTTTTGGTTTTTGGAGGCAGCGAGGGTGTTCCCTTAAGTGTGGGGGAGGGTGCACTTACCCCTCCCGCTGCATTTCCCCCACCAGCGCTCCATTGTATTAAAGCCCCTCAGGGCAGCAGCGTACCTCCCTGCCACCCTGTTGCCTTCATTGGCCGGAAGTGTCCAGAAGTACCGGGTGTGTGCGTGCTCGTCGCTTGCGCACCCGTGCATGGCAGACAGGTGTGCGCGTGCTTGCAACAGGTTCACACGAGCCTGGTACTTCCAGTCACTTCCGGACGATGAGGGCAATGGGGCGGCAGGGAGGTACGCTGACGCCCTGAGGGGCTTTGATACAACGGAGTGCTGGTGAGGGAAATTCGGCGGGAGGGGTAAGTGCACCTTCCCCTGCCCTTAAGGGAACATCCCCGCCACCTCCGGAATGGTTCCAGGCACATCCCTAGGACCCAGGGCTCCCAGCTTCTGAGGGTCCCCCAACTCCACCGCTGCCTATTTTCTTCATTATTTCCCTCACTCTTGAGGAGCCGCTGGGGAGAGGGGCAAACACGGGGCCCCTCTCCCCTAGCTACACCCCAGCTTTTGGGATAGAGAACCATCTTATTTATTATTAACTAGCCAACCCGCACAGAGCATCTGTGCTCTCTTTGGGGCCGGCTGTATCCCCCTCCCTCCCTTCTGCCCCACACTCTTGCCCCTTTCCCCCTCCCCTCCCTCCCCACTCTCTCTTGCCCTCCCCCTCCCCCTTCTCTCTCACCCTCCTGCCCCAGTCTCTCCTGCCCCCTCCCCCTCTCTCCTGCCCTCCCTCCCCCTCCTTCTTGCCCTCCCACTCCTTCTTGCCCTCCCACTCCCCTCACTTTCTCTTCCCCTCCCCCTGCCCCACTCTCTCTTGCCCTCCCCCAACTCTCTTGCCCTCCCCCTGCATTTTACTTTACAGTACTTACCGGGCGGTGGCGGCGGCCACTCCTCCTCCCAGGCGGCGAACACAGAAGTCCTGCCACCTGGTTCCCTCCCACCCCAGCCTCCCATGGGTGACTGGCCTCGGCGGCCGGTTCCGCTGCCGCCTGGCCATGAGCCGCCTCCGCGGCCAGGCCCAGCGTCTCCACGGCCTGGCCCGCCACCAGGCCGAGTGTCGCCTTTGCGGCCGGGCCTGCCAGGCCCGTTGCCACCGCTTGCTAGCCTCTGCAGCCAAGCTCTTTGAAGCTGGCTACCTCTCCCCCACCCCCACCTTCTTGCCCAGGCTGCTGGGCCGAGTCCTGCTGCTGCGGCCGGGCCTGCCACCACCTCGCCCAGGCCTGCTGCCTCGCCTCCGCGGCCAGGCCGGGCCGGGCCTGCGGCCACCGTCGCCACCCACAGCCTGGCTCGCCACTGGCCAAATTCTTCTGGGTGCGCTGCGCCAGCCAATCAGGTGCCTCCGCAGCCCAGCCAATCAGCTGGGCTGCCGGGATGCATTTTCTCTGGGTACTCCTAGGAGAAATATATAGAGAGATTGGTCTACGTAAACCATTTTGAGCACTTTGGTTGAAAAGCTATATAAATATTTGTGGAAGAAGTAGCAACCTTAAACCATAGTCCTGTTAAACAACTCATAATTAACTAACCTTCCTGAATGGAGGTTTCACAACTTCCGAAGGATGAATGTATTCCTTTGTTTAGCATCTTTCTCAATAAGGTTGGTTTTAATTTCTGATACCCAGCTCTGAGTTTTTTGTTTTGTTACAGCGTGAACTTATTGCGCCTTCTATCTGGTCTGTAAACAGTTCTTCTTTTTGTTCCTTTTTGAGAGATCAGGTAAGTGATATCATATCCTTCCTTAATCTCTGGACTAATACATCCACTTCTTTCAACTTTCCTCCCAGACCAACCAGCCATTGCACATCGCTTGGTCATCTCTTGTTCTCTGAATATGATGAGGTAAATGGTGATGAGGGCAGCTTCATGAGCAAAGCCTGGTGATTAGAAACCTCTCCTACTTCCACTAAGCCTGTGTCATATGCTACATGCCTTACTCACAATTTGTTGAATTCAACAAATTCCACTGAGCCTATTTGAAAGAAACAAGATTCCTACCAAGATAATCTTATCAGATTTCTTGCGCCAGTGGAATAAATTCTGGCCAATTAAGTCATCAAGCCATTGAAGACCGAAATGTCCACTTTCTGAACGAGTATGCACTTTCCCCTGAAGGGATGCACACGTGGGATGCACTCCTTCCCATGATGAGCCCAGTACTACAACAAATATTTATATACTGCTTTTCAATAAATGTTTCCAAAGCACTTTACACAGAGAAATCATACATACATACATACATACATACATACATACATACATAGATAAGAAAGATGGATCCCTGTCCTCAAAAGGCTCCCTCCCTCCCTCCCAATAATTACTAGTATCGATACATGGATGTCTCAAGATATGGAGAGTAACTCTGTTTCTTGGTCCCATGAGTGATGTTCTTCCCAGTCAAACCAACAGTTGAATACATTGTCTAGGGGCAATGGGGAATTGGTTTGTTTACTTGTTTTCATTCAGATGTCATGGGCATGCTGGAAGACTCCGAGGAGGAGTTGGAGGCAGAGATAGAGCTTACAGCAGAGGAGGGTGGGCAAGAACCAGAAGTTGCAAAGGAGAATGGGTCTGACGCACAGGGAGTCGAAGATGAATTAGAAACGACCAGTCTCAGCTGTGGAGAGGCGCTGCTCCAAGAGACAGCAAGAGTTAAGGAGCCGCATGCGTAGAACAACAGGCAAAGCTGCTGACTCAGCAACTCTTAATTAACAGCACCGGGGGTCAGCCTATTTAAGACGCCTGCTACCCTGCTGATAGCAACAACAGTTTCCTGTGAGCTAATCGGCTGTGTTTGTGTATTATTTATTTATTATTTATTTATTTGTTCGATTTTTAGACCGCCCTTACAAAATAGCTCAGGGCGGTTCACAAACATCAAAGACCCTTTAAAACAATTTAAGAGCACTGGAAGGCCAGGCTGAACAGGTAGGTCTTTAGGGCTCTCCTAAATTACCTTGCCCGTGTTTGGATCCTGGACTGTGTTGACCTTGCCTGTGGATTTCGCTTTGGACTCTGTTGGATTTATTGGATTGACTTAGACTGGACCTGGTTTGGAGAATTTATTCCTGTTAGATTTTGCTGTTCTGCTTCTGCTTCTGTTATGCTTCATCTGGCTAGCCTGACAGATTTACAACAGCAGGATTCATAAGCCAGCCCACTGGCATAACCAACATTGGACAAAGGGGACAAATGTCCCTGAGCTGTCAGGGTCTAGGGCTGCCAGGGCACTCCCTTCCCTCCCTCGAGGCATCCCCATGACCCCTCCCACACCCAGCCAGTGAAAGAATTGCTTGCTGCCTGGGAGCACAAGGTGTAACCCTCGCCCACTCCCAGCTGATTCTTCATTCTCTGGCTGGGTGCTTTCTCATTCAGAGGGAGAGAAAGATAAAGCACCCAACCAGCGAATGAATGAATGGATTTCTTTATTATGATCTTTGATCAGATACAAATGCACAACAACAAGAATAATAATTTGTCAAAAATCCTCTTTTTATTTCAGACTATTCCATGTCCTCTCTCTAAAGCCCAGATCTCACAATGGCAGCAGATACTGGACCTGTTTATCTGGAGTTATAAAAAACCAAGAATACAGAGTGATACTAAAACAACAAACAAATAATGGAGGTTTAAAATTCCCAGATTTACAACTATACTATGACTCCACAATACTTTTGTACTTACTTAAACTTATATTGTCTCACAATGATCAAACATGGGCAAACCCGGAGAATCAGTTCTGCTATCCATACTATGTTGAAGAAATATTATGGCAAACTTGGAAAAGTGGACCATCGATGTGCAAAGACAATCCATACTTATAAAACACCATTCTAATTTGGGACAAATGGCATCATATATTCACTCCATCCCCATCACCTAAAACCCCAATTCATGGTCAACCTTTTTTTTTTTTAACCTGGAGCGGAAGTTAAATCTCTTCAGTACTGGAGAAAACATGGACTTACAAAATTATATAATTTTGTTAGTGGAAACAAGATAATATCAAAACAAGAGTTGATTGAAAAAACAAAAGATACACATCTCCCTTGGTATGAATATATTCAGATAATTCACATGATAACACCCATACTGAAAAATCTTACTCATTTTAAAACCTTTAAAAAAAAAAAATAATGGACAACATTGCATATAACAAAGGACTGCTTTCTCAAATATATGATGTATTATTAAACGAGAAATGGAAATGCACCTTATTATATAAACAGAGATGGACACAACACTTGGACCAAGAAATCACTGACAATCAATTGAAAAATATCTGGAAGTCCTACTCAATGCTTTCATCTTCTTTAAACATCAAAGAGGAAAATTATAAAATATGAATGAGATGGCACCTTTCCCCTTCAAACTGTCATGCCCCTACCTTTGGATAGTGAAGAGGAGGAGGACATGGGCAACCCTCCAACAGAGCAACAGGAGGAGAGTTCAACTATCGGGCCACAGGAAGAAACAGAGGCAGGCCAAGTCGGGACTGCAGCTCCCAGGGGGCCGTCAGAAGCTGCACAGGAGAGGAGGGTGCAGAGCCAAGCATAGGCGGAACTGGGGGGAGCAGGCAGGGCATGTGCCCTAGGCGCCACTGAGGTGGGGGTGCCATGCCAGTTCCTGCCACCCCTACCCCATTGCCCACCTGCCCAGCCCCAGGGCCCCTCAGCCACTTGCATCCAGCTCCGGCCTAGGATCAGCGAGGCCTAGGATGGGAGCAGCCTGCAAACTGCAGAGCTCTTCTCTCCCCGCCTCTCAGCTGATTGGTGGGTGGGCGGGGCTTCCAGAGAGGCCTCGGAGTAGGCCTCCCTGAAGCCTGAACTTGGCAGGCCCCAGCAAGCCAGGAAGGAGGCTGGCAGAGCTCCCTGCAGCAGACCCTCCCTGCAGCAGACCAGACCATCCAGCACAGCTTTTGCCAGGTAGGCTGTGAATTCCTTTTTGTGGTTACCCCTGTATATAGGGATCTGCTTGCCATAGGGCTTTGATATGGGTGGTGGGGCAAGACTGAGAAGTCTCTGAATATTTAATTTAAAACAGACTGGAAAATGTGCTGGCTTTAAAAACAAAAACTATCTAAAAAGGCCTATAAGTGGCTTGTTTTATGTCAGAAAATTACAAAAACTTCTGGAACAAATATTTATTTATTTATTCATTCATTCTTTCTTTCATTCATTTATAAATGCGCTTATGTTCAAGTTGTTTTGCAACCCAGAAGGTCTGAGTGAGAACTGTGAAGCATGTGCTGTGCTTTTATTTTATTTTATTTTTCTTGTGTGTGAACTGCTCTCCAATAACTTGCAGGGACTTCAGGGTAAATCTGGCCAACATGTGAATGCAGTACCTCCATTCCAGAGGAGATGTGTGTTAAAGCGCTTTAAAAGCCTTGTGTGAAAAACCTCCTGGAATCAAACTTTACTGAATTTGTTCAGAATTCTGAGAAAACAAACATAGGCTCACCCTGCATGGTTGAAAGTCTCCTTTGCTAATCTGCAGCGAGGGGGCCATTTTAATAATTAGCGTTGCTAGTGTGTTCTCGGCATTAAAAGTAGCACAAATATATAGTACTCAATGTATATCACTATATACTGTGAAATGTGCATGTGTGTATTCAGTGAAATGTATTTCCAGGCAGCATACTTATTTTGAAATATCAGACTTAAATCCTTGGGGGCCTGGGATGTGTGGAGGCCCTGGACTTTGAGGGGCTGGGGGTCCATTTCAAAATCTCATCTTGGCCCATTCCAACCTTGCTATTCCCCTGGCGGTCACTACACATGGGTTTCTGCACAACACCTGCACAGAAGAAACTTCCATGTAGAAAATGTGTCTCTTGTAAACTGACCGCGAATTTTCCATCCATGACTGGGATATTTGAGAGTTAGAGTCAATAATAAAAGAACAGCACACTGCTTGTGACAGGAAGGGGCAAATTACAATGATTTCTTAGTCTGGCAGGGGCTGGTTTTGGCCCTGGCAGAACTTGGCTATCTGCTCCTGTTGCAAATGCCTCTGTCAAGTGTGGAAAACTAATGTATCCTCCTCTGTCTCTGCCTCTGTCAAGTGTGGCAAACTAATGTAACCTCCTCTCTCTTGGTGTCAAAGTAAGCACTGGTGTGGTGAATGCACATATACCCCATCATGAGCCAACAGTCATCATAAGACAAAGGCTGGCAGGAATCATTCACTGGTTTATAGACACCCCCCCACCACCACCACCTTCTTCTTCCCCTGTTTTGCTAGTGGCTATTTGGGCAGGTGATCCTCTAGGACAAAGTCATGTTTTTTAGAAAGCATGAGATGAGACAGAGAAAATGACACTTGGAATCCTCGCATAACTCCTGACTGTTGTTCTAAGTCCTTTACAGAGATGGCTCATGTTTTCAGGTTTTGATCAACAACCATGTCTAGATGGTACAGTGTTCCTTTTAACAAGGATTTCCAGATATTGTTGACGACAAGTCCCATCATTCCTGTTTGGACAGGGGCGCAATTTTAGTGCTTGCCCTGGGCGCTATTTTCCCTAGTTACGCCTCTGGAGCCAAGCCCAGAGCTGGAGAGCTTGCAAACAATAACACCCCAACAAAGGAGATATGAGTGGAGACAACAACAGCTGGAAGCACAGACAAAGCAAGAGACTGCTTAACGAGCAAGATAAATCCTGAATCATTGGCAGCTGATCGGAGGAGGAACCCAATTAGTCAAAGCACTATCAAGGCCAGCAGGCAGTGAATGCTTCTGAAAGCAACAAATCTCTTTTGAGCCTGCTGCAGCTGAGCCTCAGTCTCTCAGAGGAAACCCCAGCTTTGTGTTTGGTCTCTGGAGACCCAAGCTTTTCCTGATTCTACCCTGCTACCTGACTGAGTCCTGACAACTGCCCTAGCTGCAATGTCTCCCCGGGGAACGACTTGCACTCATTTTGCTCTGGACCCGTGCTATCTGGTGAGCGGACTGAGTTTGCGGGGGAGACTGTCTGAACCTGATACTTTGAGTAAAGTTTCTCTTGTGTTTTCTTTGCAGACCAGAGAGGATGCCGAGGGACTTCCCACATACGTGATGGAGACCTTGACTTGGACACCAGACGGACAGGCTCTTGACACAAACTTAGCTGTGACAAATCCGGACATGTCCCACTTGTGCTGGAAAGGCTGCAGGAAAAAAGGCTCTATCACCAATGGTAGTCTTGTTCATTTATATACAAATTTTGGCTACAAGTACACAAGCATATTAAAGCAATATTTTATTTATTTATTTATTTATTTATTCATTCGATTTATATACCGCCCCTCCGAAATGGCTCAGGGCGGTTTACAATTAAAACAGAAATCATTAAAAACAATTAAAACAGAGATACAAATATAAATACCAGTTTAAAACATCTTAAAAAACAATTAAACTATCAAAACAATTAAAACCCTGAAAACCAGGTTAACATTAAAACAATTAAAACTGATTAAAAACCCTGAAAGGCCAGGCCAAACAGATGGGTTTTAAGGGCTCTCTTGAAGGTCAGTAAGGAATCAAGATTACGAATTTCTGCTGGGAGTGCATTCCACAGTCCAGGAGCAGCTACAGAGAAGGCCCGCCTCTGAGTCGCCACCAAACGAACCGGTGACAACTGGAGACGGACCTCCCCAGATGACCTTAATGTGCGGTGGGGATCATGTAAAAGAAGGCGCTCTCTAAGATATCTTGGACCCAAGCCGTTCAGGGCTTTAAAGGTAATAACCAGCACTTTGTATTTTGCCCGGAAACATATTGGCAGCCAGTGTAACTGTTTCAAAACAGGCGTCATATGGTCTCTCCGGGTTGCCCCAGAGACCAATCTGGCTGCCGCATTCTGAACTAACTGAAGTTTCCGGACTACGTACAAAGGCAGCCCCACGTAGAGCGTGTTGCAGTAGTCAAGCTGTGAGGTTACCAGCTGATGCATCACTGTTTTGAGGTCATCCTCTTCGAGGAATGGGCGCAGCTGTCGAATCAGCCGAAGCTGATAGAAAGCACTCCTGGCCATGGCCTCCACCTGAGATACCAGGGTGAGGCCTGGGTCCAGGAGTACTCCCAAGCTGCGCACCTGCTCCTTCTGGGGGAGTGTAACCCCATCCAGCACAGGAAGATCTAACTCACCCCTCAGATTCTGAGCCCCCACAATGAGCACCTCCGTCTTGCTTGGATTCAGCTTCAATTTGTTCTCCTTCATCCAGCCCATTACTGCCTGTAGGCAGGCATTTAGAGAATGAGTGCCATTTCCTGGGGATGAAAAGGAGAAGTAGATTTGGGTGTCATCAGCATACTGATAACACCCAGCACCAAACCTCCTGATGACCTCACCCAGCGGTTTCACGTAGATGTTAAAAAGCATTGGTGACAGAATGGAGCCCTGAGGGACTCCATATAACAGCTCCCGTTTTGAGGAGCAACTGTCACCAAGCTCCACCATCTGGAATCTACCCGAGAGATAGGAACGGAGCCACTGCAAAGCAGTGCCCCCTATCCCCAACTCTCCCAGGCGATCTAGAAGGATACCATGGTCGATGGTATCGAATGCCGCTGAGAGATCCAGAAGAACCAGCAGTCACACTCCCTCTGTCGATTCCCCGGTAAAGGTCATCCATCAGGCCGACCAAGGCTGTCTCAACCCCATAGCCCGTTCTAAAGCCAGTTTGAAATGGGTCTAGATAATCAGTTTCCTCCACGACTGCCTGGAGTATATTAAACTCCTGGAGAATATTAAACATAGACCTAGAGTTAAGCCAAATGAATTATTTACTGGACTTACCACTACAGTCTCAACTCACCACTTCAAGCAAAGAACCCTTTAGCCTCCTAACTATATCAGCAAAATTTGTCATCAGCTCACAATTAAAGAAAAAAGGGCACATTTAAGTTAGAGCATGGTTCAACAGAATATGGTCTACAATGGTTATAGATAAAATTTCTTTACTACTGAAAAATGATACTGATCAGAACTTAAGTGCACTATACTGTGCTAGATGGGAGCCCTTCTGGAAATATATAGAAGAGGGTAAGGACCCAGTGCATGACCCTTACATTCTAAACTACATTTACTTTTTGTGAAAGTGAATGTTCATTTGCAGAAACCAGCTGATTCTAGTCTGTATGTTCGAAAATGGTTATTTAATTGAACGATGCAGGGGGAATAACAACAACAACAATTATTATTATTATTATTGATGGTATAAATATATGTCATTGTTATTCCATAATATGATACTTCCCTGTCATTGTATTTTGAAGGGGAAAATTCTAATAAAATTTTATTTAAACAACAACAATGCACTCACATAGGGATACTGTCTCACAAACAATGTGCTAGCGGGCTAATGAAGTGCTGGCTGGGAGCTGGTATGGGGCTGTGTGCCCTGATCCCAGTGCTGGCCACACCCCTTGCATTGATGTACATCTGATGTCAAAAGCACACCACTGCACACTGCCGATGTGGGCAGCAGTGGGGAGACTGAAAGTGGCAGCCTGTCCCCTGGGCCACTGGCAAGCTCTCTACACCTCTGTGCCCACTCCGGTTAAAAAGATTATTGGACAGGGCAGTCCTTTCATGAGGCGTGGTGAGGCGGCCTCCCCAAGGGAGGCAAATTATTGGCCAACAGCATGGCACCTTGTTGCTACTGGAGCAGCTCCTTGGGAGCAATTTGACTCTTGAAAACTTTACAAGGAGCACCTCTCCTCACATTTCATGCAAGCCCTGCGAGAAGCACAAGGAGAAAAGAGGGGTGGGTTGCCAACCTTCCCTCCTCCCTGCTGCTTCCCAAGCTTCCAGTGGTCAGTTTTGAAAGGGGGGTGCCCCCCACCAAAGGCATGTGGCCCCCACCAAGCATTTGGCATCCTCCCTCTGGGACAGCAGTATTGTGGTCCACTCCTGGGCTAGGAGTGTTCCCAGATGGCGATTTTACTTTGCTTAACCATGGAAGGGCAAGTCTGTGTTCACATATTGTCCAGCTTTAAGTCAAAGTCCAGCTTTAAGTCAAAGTCCAGCTTTAAGTTGAAGGAGCACCATCCATACATGATTTGGGTTTTTCATTGTGTGTTAGAGTGTAGCCCGATTTATATCTGGGGTAAAAAAAATTCACTTTCTATTTCGGTTTTTTAGGCCAATTCAAAATATCTGTAACTTGCAGAACTTCACTCCTCTTAATCCCGTGGTAAAGCTTGCTGTCTGGGAAAGCTCTTGTAAGTACAGTACTAAAAGCGGGGGAAAGCCCACCATCCAATTTTCTCTTAGGGCCACTTTACACACTACAGAAGCCACAAACACATTGGGCTACTTTGAACAATACTTTGTCTGCTGGCACAGCCACATGTGATAAAGGTGTGTGTGTCCTTCCCCACTTCCACAGTGCTGGGCACCATTCCTTAACTGCGCAGGAGGGGAAATGTTCATCTGAACTGCCCCTCTGCGCATGCTAGCTATATAAGTTTAAACTAGCATTTGTAATGTGTAGAGGAGCAGTCGATTAGGGAAAGGTGCCTAAGTTTTCAATAAGTTAAAACGTCAGCTTTTAGAAATACAGCTCTCCATTCCTTTTTCTTCAGTTGGGGTGTATTTGTCAATGTTCATGCTCCCCTCCCACCGCCCCTACTCCGTGGCGGAGGCCCTAGGCATTTGTCCCCACATAGGGCATGGCTGGAAATCTTATCACAAATTAAAATGACATATGAGATGAACTGAAGAATTATTCTTGGTCTGGATGCTGCTGCTTTGCACCACACCACCACCACCACCACCAAACCGCAAGGATTCGTTTCCCCTTCTCTTCCCCCCTCCCCTCAGCCTCTCTGCAAAGTGCTTGAGGAGGAAGTCAATGTCCTTCCTCTGCTCAGATAGACTAGAGGGGAGATGATGGATGCACTCACCACCCTGATAGTTATTATTGCAGTTTGGCATGTTAGAGGGACAGCATCAAGGCTGGGAGGCTGAGCTGGCAAGTGGGCAAGGGAGGTGGGGACAGGGCCGGGACCCATGAGGGAGAAAATACAAGGAGAGCAGCAGGAGTGGAGGTGAGACAGGGGTGGTGGCAGCAGACAGGTGAAGTGATGCCTCGGGCAGAAGTTGGGGCAGGGTGCCCACATTCACCACCCTGTGGTACACTGCCTGTGGCAATTGCCTCACCTTCAGCCGGGTCTCACGATCAGTGAGACTCAGTTTGCGAGAGTGAGCGGGGAGAGTCGACTAAGCCCGCTCTCCCCGCACACGAGCAGGGTGGGAGCCCTGGGCGGCTGGATCGGCTGCCCACACGATTGCCGGCTCCGTGATGGAGCTGGAGGGGGCTGGGGCCGATTGGCCCCTGGAAGCTCCAGCATGCCCTGTGCAAGCTTTTCGCCTCCCCTCCGGGGGTCTCCTCATGAGTAGTCGCGGGGCGGTGCTGCACCGCACCTACTCATGATAAAAAAAACACGAGTTTGCGGAGTGCTCGCTCCACAAACCCGGTTTTAGGGGCGGGCTACTTGAGCGGGTTACCCACTCAAGAACCACTGGGCTTGCAGCCGAGCCCGGTGGTTCTCACGGTTGCAGAAAATCAGGCTAGCGGAGGCTAGCCCGATTTTCTGCAATCGTGTGAATAGCCTCCTTGTCTCATAGGTCTCAGGGTCTCATGTTCCTGGTACTAACATCCACCAGAAAGCATCCCCTAGTCCTCAGGGGTCTCAGTACATGGCATCCCCTGACTGACAAAAAGAACTCACCAGGCTCCCCTCACCAGGCGATCAGAACTTCCTTCTAGCTTCTCCACACTGACTAGGTATTTTTAAAATACAATAGGTTTCCGGGCAAAATACAAAGTGCTAGTTATAACATATAAAGCCCTAAACAGCTTAGGCCCTGGGTATTTAAGAGAGTGTCTTCTTTACTATGCGCCCCACCGCCCATTGAGGTCACTTGAGGAGGCCCGTCTCCGTTACCGCCAACTCGTCAGTCTGGCTACACAGAGACAGGCCTTCTCGGCTGCTGCCCTGAGATTGTGGAATGCGCTTCCTACTAAGATACAATCCTCCCATCTCTGGCAACTTTCAAAAAATATCTGAAAACCCATCTCTTCTCCCAAGCCTTTTCAGCTTTTTAAAATTTCTAGGTTGTAATTCTGTGGTTGATTTTAAACTGTTGAATTTTAAGTTTTTATGTGTGTTTTGTTTTATGTTACTGTTAACCGCCTAGAGACTAAAGAATAAATAAATAAAATTAGAGACTGGCAACCACATTCTTTCCTGATCAGTTCTGTTTCTTCTCCATCACAGAATTAAGTGAGCGAGAGGCCTTTCCTACTCTCAGGGGGGTGTTCCCCATCACCCTTGCAAGAGGGAACAATCTGCTCTCAGGGAGGTTTTCCAAATGGCGATTTACTCCTGCTTCATAAGACTTAGGATAGGGGTGAGTGCATATGAGGGAGGCATTGACAATGCTTTCAGTTCAGTGCTGTTCATAGCCCATGGCATTATTCAGCTTTTTTCATGACAATTGACCCGTAGTAATGTGTAACATAAGCATTTTAAACAAGTTGCATTTTGCTGGATTGTTGAAAACGGTTGTGTGGTATACTCCAGTATTCTTGCAGAGCTGTGTGGAGAGACCCCACGGATAAAGCGAGAGGTGGCGAGAGGAGTGACTTTGTGGGGTGTCAGCTTCACCAGCCACCCCTCTCAATTCCACTCCTGGGCAGACTTGCTTCCTGCACCCTTCAGGTTACATCCAGTCTAGTGTGATATACTTTTTTGGTTTATTTTTCCCCAGTGCTCTCCACTGCCAGTGGTGTGCTAGAACAATTCATTGCAGCGGCAAATCCAAAATCCATAGTAGCATTCATGCTCTGTTGTACAGTGAAAATACAGGAAGAGAAAATGGTGGCAGAAATGTCTCCTGCATCTGTTTTCTGCAGGTCTCGCAATTCCACCCGCTCCCATCGCAACTGCAATAACTGTACTCTGAGCTTTTCTCTCTCTCTCTCTTTTTGGCACAGCAAGGTGGTCATGTGCACTTCCACTCTTACAAAAGGAAGAAAACAAGTCAGAAATCCTTCTGAAGTAGCACAGTTGTGCAAGAGCATCTTCTCAAACCAAAAACAAAGCCATCTATGGGGAAAAGAGAACAAAATTCAGAGCATGTTAATGGCTAGGCAGAGCTCTGAAAACTGGCACACAGGTAGTGGAGGATGGCAGGACTCTGTGTATTGCCTTCCAAGCAAATTTGTCCGTGTATTGATTTTTAATTTGTGTGTGTGTGTTTGTTTTTTTAAAAAAACCAATGTTTTCCAGATGTGAAGTTAATTTTTGCTGTGATTCTCTGATTTTAGTGTGATTTCAGCTTACTCTTTTAAAATCATCAAAAATCAGTGGATGAACTGATGTACTTGGAATTCAATACACAAGTCCTGCCATCCTTCACTACCTGTGTGCCAATTTTCAGAGCTCTCTGCTCAGCCATTACCATGCACTGATTTTTTCCCTTTCCCCCATAGATGGCTCTGTTTGTTTGTTTGTTTGAGAAAGTGCTCTTGTGAAGCAGCACTACTGCAAAATGATTCCTGACTTCTTTTCTTCCTTTTGCAATAGCAAAAGGTGCAAGAGCACAAAAATTAAAATAAAATAAAGTGGGGAAATCCCTGAGAAATATGCATGTGCATTACTTGGTGCTTGGGCTTACTGCTCCCTCACAGTGAGAATCCCAAAGTAGCGCTTAATGACAGTAGATGCAGTATGGAGCATTGGATTGTGCTTTCATGCAGATGTACTTGTGCAAGAGCACCAAGAGGGGGAAATATAAACACACACACACACACACACCAAAAAAAAAAAAAAACCCCTGGAAACCACACATATGCACACACACTCACTCCTTGCCTACCTGGGCACAGGTAAATGCACCAACAGGAAACAGGAGGCAGGGCGCTCCTTCTCCTCTGAGATGGATGGGGAGAAGCTTGTCCTGAACAAGCCGGGGCTTGAAAAACATAACAGACTGTAATCAACTGCAATTAAAAGCAGCAATGTGAATGGCCCAGATATGCTTTACACTGATATGCACATTACATACTTTCATCCTAATTTAGACTGCTTCCTCCCACAGTAAAGCCCCCCCCAATCTGGGAAACCTCAGGGTACCATATCAGTGAAAATATGAAGTTTCTATGGATTTCACTAGAGGCATTGCTCTGCTGATAAGTAGGGCTGGATGGTGCTTCTTTAACCAGCCCTATCAGATGTTTCTGAGTATGTGGGTGACACTGAGGTTCTGGGGTGCTTCAGGCCCAGTACACTTGGCCATTGTGCTTTGACGACAGGACTTTCTGCTTGGTCAGCACTTCATGGAAAATGGGTGTCCAAAGACCCACAAAAGGCTAGACCAGTGTCAGTATCTGTGATAAACCATTGCTTTAGATTTTCTCTAATGTCACATACTAGAAGCACTCGCTTCAGAAACAGCTGTGTGCTGCGGAAAATAAAGGCCACATTAATTGTCATTTCCCAATATATATATATCATGCAAAGAAATCCAACGTCACATTAGTAAACCATCTCTGTGGGTGTTTTTTGTTTGCCTTTCCCCGAAGCAAAAGTGGCTTGCCTTTATCTGTGTAAGTCATCTAGAGCTTTCTGCTCTGCAGACAGCTTCAGCATGACACACTTCTTGTGTGCTCCTGATAGGATACACGGTTGTGGCTGAGGTCATCTGGGGACTTGGACTGCGTAGTCAGCAATATGCAGAGATATTTCTTTATCTATTTAATTTAATTTATTTATCATATTTATCCTATTTTTTTATGCCACCTGATAGGTAAATCTCTAGGCGGTGTACAAAATTTAAAATATTTAAAAGTCACAAAATTAAAACACATGACAATAAAAACAGTAGAATAAAATAATTATTAAAACAAGTTTTAAAAATTATTAAAATTAATTCTAATTAAATGCCTGAGAAAACAAGAGAGTCGTGAGGTTCTTCCTGAAAACAGACAGAGAAGGAAGGGGATGCTCTTTTTTCAGCAGGGAGCTTATTCCAAAGCCCTGGGGCAGCCACAGAGAAAGCTTGGTCCTGGGTCGCCACCAAACGAGCTGTAACCGGACCTCTCCAGAAGATTGTAACAGGCAGCAGGGTTCATGACAAAGCAGGCGCTCTCTCAAGTAGCCTGGACCCAAGCCGTTAAGGGCTTTATAGGTAATAACCAGCACTTTGTATTTCATCCGGAAACAGATTGGCAACCAGTGCAGTTCTATTAAAACTGGTGTTATGTGGCCCTTCGTGTTGTCCCAGAGACCAATCTGGCTGCCGCATTCTGTACTAATTGTAGTTTCCGGACTACATACAAAGGCAGCCCCACGAAGAGCACATTACAGTAGTCAAGCCTGGAGGCTACCAGCATACGTACCACTGTTTTAAGGTCATTCACCTTTTAAGGTCAGATGACACTCAGCTTTATTTCTGCTTGTCACCTGATGCTAGGGAGGCAGTGGATGTCCTGAATTGGCAGGTGGAGGCAGTGATGGGTTGGAGGTGGGCTAATAAACTGAGACTGAATTTGGGCAAGATGGAGATACTGTTGGTCAGTAGGTGAGCCAATAGGGATGAGGAGATTCTACCAGTTCTGGATGGGGTTGCACTCCCCTCGAAAGAGCAAGTGCGCAGCTTGTGGGCACTGCTGGACCCGGCTTTGCTTTTTGAAGCTTAGGTAGAGATGGTGGCCAGGGGTTCCTTTGCATGGCTTCGACTAGTGTGCCAACTGTGTCCCTTTCTCGAGAAGGCAGATCTGCCCACTGTTACCCATGCCTTAGTCACGTCTTGGCTGGATTACTGTATCACGCTCTATGTGGGGCTACCCTTGAAGAATATTTGGAAATTGCTGCTAGTGCAAAATGTGGCAGCTAGGATGTTATCCAGAGCTGCCTGCTGGGACCATATTACCCCCATTTTGAAAAAGCTACATTCGCTGCCAGTCTGTTTCCGGGTCCAATTCAAGGTGCTGGTTTTGACTTTAAAAGCCCTAAATGGTTTGGGTCCTGGATACCTGAGGGACCGCCTGCTCCCAAGGGTTTTTGCCCACTCGACAAGGTCATCAGAGGGGGGCCTACTCCATGTGCCCGACAATAAGGGAGGCTCGCCTGTTGTGTACTCGGGACAGGGCCTTCTCAGTCATTGCCCCCAGACTTTGGAATGCTCTTCCAGTGGGCCTCTGCTCCCCAGTCTCCATCAGAGTTTTTAGAAAGTAAGTAAAATCTTGGCTTTTTACCCAGGCTTTTAAATGAGTTTTGTTTGTTGCTGCTTTGCATCTTATGGTTATATTGTACATGTTTTTTAAACTTTTAATTTGATTTGTATTTGTTATGTTTTTATATGTTTTGTAAACCACCTTGAGATCATTTTAATGAAAGGTGGTATGCAGAAGGTCTCAAGTTCACTCTCTGGCATCTCCAGGTAAGGCCAAGAGAGACTCCTGCCTGAAACCTTGGAGAGCCACTGCCAGTCAGTGTAGACAACAGGTAGACCAATGGTCTGACGTAGTACAAAGCACTTTCCTATGTTCCTAATTAACACAGGAAGCTGCCATAGACTGAGTCAGACCATTGGCCTATCTAGCTCAGTATTGTCTTCACAGACTGGCAGCGGCTTCTCCAAGGTTGCAGGCAGGAAACTCTCTCAGCCCTATGTGCCTTGTAATCCCCCACCCCCGAGTTACAGTACTACCTGCATACACTTCATAACTTGTGTGTTTCCAAATCCTTGTGTGTAAACCTTTGTAGATATATCATGTACAAACAACCACTTTGTATATAATTGTGCTTTGGCAACGTACTGTATGCTTTGGTAGTTTGTTGGTTCAATAAAAAAATCTTGTCCTATCTTGGAGAAGCCAGGGAGGGAACTTGGAACCTTCTGCTCTTCCCAGAGTGGCTTCATCCCCTGAGGGGAATATCTTGCAGTGCTCACACATCAAGTCTCCCATTCAGATGCAACCAAGGCAGACTCTGCTTAGCTATGGGGACAAGTCATGCTTGCTACCACAAGACCAGCTTTTCTTCTTTGCAGGTATTACTGAAGCTTTATCTATGGAAGTAAAATTTGGTATTTCAGGCCTTGCCAAACAAATTTTGGATTTACACTGGTATTTTACTTCTGTAGTGATCTTCCAAAAGAATTACCAGATCAGAGTCTATTATTTTTAAGAGCTGTGAGTTGCATAAAGTACTGGTTTCTTCTCCCATTTATGACCCTGAAACCCACTGGTGTTCTCAGTTGTCATTACTTCTCATCGTGCATCAGGCTGTCTCCCCGCCACTTTAATATATGCAATTCAGACAAAAAAAATAAATGGTGTAAACGTGTTTATTCATTTGTTCACAGAACATACAGAGTTCAGAAGATTCATCTGGAATAGTGTCAGCATACAAAGTGCAATTCACAAATACATTTACTACAATTTCACAAAATGTCACTGCTGCTCAGAGAGCACGAGCTTACGTAGTAAGCAACACTATAGCAAGGTACACTGCTGGCTAATACCAGAGCAGAAGAACATATGTCATGAGATTCTTAGAGCGGTGTTTTTTTTTTTAAAGTTACTTGGGGCATCTGAAAAGGTCCTTAGTTCCCTCTTTTATTGTGTCTGACATCAAGGAGTCAAATATTATACATTCTTTTTATTTCAGCCCATGGTTTAAGCCAATCAATTCCCTTGCAAGTGTTTAGGTCTAGACAATATTAAATAAGTCAGTTTAAATTATACATATCATCATAATATTAATAATAATAATAATAATAATAAATAAATATTAAATTAACACCCTTCTCTTTTTGCTTGCCTGAAGTCTGATCTGTAGCAGAAGCAGGGATTTCCCCCTCTCTGTTGCAGATATAGTGTCGATTCAAGTCATCTTGACGTCAGTCTTGCTGACTTTAGCAGAGTCCAGGAAGCGGCTGGCGAGGTTCCAAACGGCATTTTAGCTCATTCGCTCATTCGTGGCTCCAGTCTTGCCTGGGAGAGGATTGCTTTTTTAAGAGTCAGGGTCCTGCCCTTGACAATGGCAAGCCCTACACTGTTGTTGTTTAGGGCTTCCAGCCTAAACGCTTTCACAGTCCTCCCCCCCCCCCCCGGGGATCTTCAGAAAGCTGCCAGGCTTTGCTCCAAGAATTGAGTGATGTCAACAGCAGCTTCAGATGCTGCTTCATCTTCCCAGTGCCAGCTGGAAGCATTGGCCACCTCCTGGATTTCCACAGAGAAAGACGTAGTGATGGGCTGCTCCTGGAGGAGGGCTTCGCAGTGGGAACCGCTCACCCCCTCCACGGAGCAATGGGAGGCATTTTCCTCGGTAGCTGGGATGGCTACTGTGAGGAGGAGGTCCTCTTCGGCACTGTAGACTTGGAAGAAGATGACAAGGAGAAGAGCAAAGAGAAGGCGTTTGGCATAGCTGGGCTCCTCGGTGGGGTAGTAGCGCTTCACCTGCAAAAAGAATGAAATGGAGAATTTAGACATACAACAGATATGAGCAGCACCCCAGTATTTTCCTGCAGTATAGCACATTTCTATATATCTCCACTAAATATACCAAGCTGTGCTCCAGCCTAGAAATCCAGACACAGGGCAGCATTTT
Source organism: Hemicordylus capensis (assembly GCF_027244095.1). Lineage (NCBI taxonomy): Eukaryota > Metazoa > Chordata > Lepidosauria > Squamata > Cordylidae > Hemicordylus > Hemicordylus capensis. The sequence goes on along the minus strand of NC_069658.1, from coordinate 258,459,465 downwards.
TTCCAGAAAGGAATGCACTTTTCCAGTTACACTCACCAAACTAACTTGTTTTTCCAAATGTCCCTGCAATATTAACAATAACAACAACAACAATAATAATTATTATTCAATTTCTATACCGCCTTCCAAAAATAGGTCAGGGCGGTTTACACAGAGAAATAATAAATAAATAAGATAGAACCCTGTCCCCAAAGGGCTCACAATCTAAAAAGAAACATAAGATAGACACCAGCAACAGTCACTGGAGGTACTGTGCTGGGGGTGGATAGGGCCAGTTACTCTCCCCCTGCTAAATAAAAGAGAATCACTGCGTTAAAAGGTGCCTCTTTGCCAAGTTAGCAGGGGAGGTATTCCACATTTCCCAAAATTCACTGCACTCTTTCCTCCCCACCACATCCCAATCAGGGGCGTAACTATAATAGGGCAAGGGGAGACAGTTGTCTGGGGGCCCATTGCCTTGGGGGGCCCCCCGAGGCAAGTCACACGACTGACTCCCCCAGCCGTGCACCCACCCGGGCTTCCTTCAGTTGTATTCATCCTCCGAAATCGATGTGAGTGTTAAGACCTGGAGCTACCAGAACAGCATCTCTTTCTCTAGTACCATTAAATGACTTGCATTGTCCACAAATAATTAAGGATGATGTTCTGTTGTGGCACATAGGTGTTATATATGCTTTTTGTTACCACTATTCAGCCTCATTTAAGATTTATTTACTTCATGAGCTGAGCTTCAGTGTTGGGGGGGCATTTTAAAATCTTGTCTCTGGGCCCACTACAACCTTGCTACGCCCTTGATCCCAATAATATTACTCTGCCCCAGATCACAACTCAAGGGATTCCAAAACATAGCTGACTGCTTAGCACCCAGAATATGCCTAGGAGAACTCTTGACGCACATGGATCACTTTCCCCAGGGCTCTTCAGAGGTGTGTGAGGAGATGAGGAGCCTCCAACTTGCTGAAACAGGTAACAGAAGGTGACTAACTTTACATCCATGGCTGACTCAGCATGAAAAAATTCTAACTGCTTTCTGTTTTGGCAAGGTTCTTGTGCATCTGACACTTGCATGCCAGAAAGAAACCTAAGAGCTTTCCTCACCTTGCAGATATCATGATGGGGAAAGTCAGCCATGGAACTTTTAGAGGCTTGGTAACCTTGCTAAATAACCCTTCAGGAAAGAGATAAATATCCCTCCATATCCCCTCAGGGATATTTCCCACCACTAATGGAAATTTTGCAGGAGTGGACCAGGACAGGGCCTTGTCAGTGGTGGCACCACACTTTTGGAATTCCCTCCCTAGAGAGATCAAAGTGGACTCCCTCTCTCTTCATACATAAGGCGTTTTTATTTGCAACTGCATTTAATCCTGTTTAAGGCAGATTTTGTTATAGTTTTATCTGTTCTCTGTCACTGATTGCTTTATTGTAGTTTTAGCTTGTGTGCCTGTTTTCTATGGTTTTTATGATTTCGTAAGCTTTGGCATTTCCAATGAAAAGGCGGGAAACTGTCTAGAAAAAGTTTGCTTTCTAGCTTCTCTAGTCACCCTTAAATATAGTTAAAACATTAGATTGTGAGTAACTGAAAATCCTGTCTTTGGGTCTTGCACAGTAACCCAAATCCTTTGAGATAACTCAGGAGTCCCCAGCTGGATCAGGAGAGGAGAGCCTGCGGAACCTGCTGCTGGACTCAAGACTCCTTGTGCCCTGTCCTTCTGTTCCCTGTCTCCCAGGAGAGGCCCACTTGTCTCCCAAGGAACCCAGTCGCCCTGGCTCCTAGCACTGCCCGTGGCGGCCCACTACCCCACTCCTCCGTTTGCGTTCAAGGCTCCAGCACGTTAACTCACCACTGGGGGATAAAGAACTCTCCGCGATCGCTTTTTGATCTTGCTTGTCTTTGAGAAGTTCCTGTAGGCTGGACTCTTCTCCGCCTCTGGCAGAGGATCGAAAGTGAAGTACTGGGGCCCAGTGGGCACAGTCCTGCTAGGGATCTTGGGCATCTTTAGCGCGGACAGTCTGGGCTCATAAGCGTAGCACATGCTCGTCGACGTGCTGTATAAGGTGTTCATGTAAGCAAGAGCAAGCGAGAAAGCACAGCACGAGTGCTGAAGTTAGGCAGAGGCTGAGTGAGTCCGGCGGCCAGCCAAATCTTTATGAATGCTTCGGAACGGGAGACGCCGCCCCACCCCGCGCGAGCAGCGACCTAATTGGCTAGAAAGCTAGAGGGAGGCGCTTAGCATGGGGTGCCGGAAAGACAGCTCAGTCTGGAAAATCCAAACTAGACGGGCTGTGTGTGGCGCGATGTCACGCACAGCGCAGGAGCCGGTGTGGGAGGCGGAGAATGGAAGAGGGGGTGAAGGGAGGGGCGGGGGATTGCCTAATTGCAGACAGCGAGAGTGGAGGAGGATCGGTGTCACCTACAGAAGATAAACAGGCTCACACTCGGCGCCTGACATTTCACTGTCCGTCGATATAGATCTACATCCTGGTTTATAAAAGAATAGACAGAGAGGCCAATGGCTTACACGCGAACCCACACACGAAATAAACAGGCAGGAGAGCTGGTCTTGTGGTAGCAAGCATGACTTGTCCCCATTGCTAAGCAGGGTCTGCCCTGGTTGCATATGAATGGGAGACTTGATGTGTGAGCACTGCAAGATATTCCCCTCAGGGGATGGAGCCGCTCTGGGAAGAGCAGAAGGTTTCAAGTTCCCTCCCTGGCTTCTCCAAGATAGGGCTGAGAGAGATTCCTGCCTGCCTTGGAGATGCCGCTGCCAGTCTGTGAAGACAATACTGAGCTAGATAGACCAATGGTCTGACTCAGTATATGGCAGCTTCCTATGTTCCTATCTGTACAAGCACAAAGAAATCTATCTTTGGCCTAGAAGCCTGCTGCATCCGAACAATCAGATGGGTAGTTCTGAAAAAATCAAAATGGGAAATTCAGTCCTTCTCCCCCTCTCGGATCTTCAGCTCTTTTCTCCTGTTTTTCAAGCCCTGGCTTGTTCAGGACAAGCTTCTCCCCATCCATCTCAGAGGAGAAGGGGCACCCTGCCTCCTGTTTCCTGTTGGTGCATTCACCTCCTCAGACCTTCGCTTCAATATCACGTGAGATTTCCTGCCAGAACCGCACTCCTCCCCCTTTGTTTCCTGATTCTCAGCTACCTTTCCCTGGCTCCGGGTGGGTGGGGGGATGGGGAGCAAGCACCCCCCTCAGAAAAGGAACGCCCCCCCAGCCCCCCCCTCAGTTTCTGTTTAAGAAATCCGGGACATACAGCTTAAAGGTAAAGTGTGTGTCGACTCCTGGTGCCCACAGAGCCCTGTGGTTTTCTTTTAGTAGGATACAGGAGGGGTTTACCATTGCCTCCTTCTGCGCAGTATGAGATGATGCCTTTCAGCATCTTCCGATATTGCTGCTGCCCCATATAGTAGCAGCGGGGATTCAAACTGGCAACCTTCTGCTTGTTAGTCAAGCATTTCCCATACAGCTTACCCACCCAGAAATGCACCTTGCCCTTTCTGTGCCTGGCTCAAGTTTTTTCTTGGTGCTGCCACAGCCTCCCACCCAAAGCCTCTTGCACATCGCTTCCCCTGTTCTTAGATCCTGTGTTTTCCTACCTCCTCCTGCCTCTTTAGCCCCCCGTGGGTCCCTCCCTGCTCTTCTTTCAGAGTCACTTGTCAACCTTCTCCCTTGCAGCACAGATCCCTCCTGTCCACAGGCTCACAGGTTTGAAACGAAAGGGAAATTAAAACGCTCAGCTAGAATCAGACAACTAGATGGCTTTAGATCAGGGATTCTCCACCCTGGGCCCCCAGATGTTGTTGGACTACAACTCCCATCATCCTCAGCTACAATGGACTTTTGTTCATTTCAAAACTAGGATTGGAATTATTGCTGCTGCCTTTTTCAGCGTTCTCCAACTTGGGCCCCCAGACGCCGTTGGTCAACCACAACCCCATGCTCAGGCCATTGCTTTTAATTATTATTATTATTATTATTATTATTATTAATTATTTATTTGATTTCTATACCGCCCTTCCAAAAATGGCTCAGGGCAGTTTACACAGAGAAATAATAAATGAATAAATAAGATGGATCTTATAATGGCTGCTTTTCAGAAACACTTGAAGACACACCTATTTAATCAGGCTTTTAGTTCGTAAGTTTTAAAGTTTATTGATAGTTATTGTTTTAACTGTTTCAGTTAAATGTTTTTAATTGTCTGTGTTTTACATTTGTAAACTGCCCAGAGTTCTGTATATGGGGCAGTATACAAATGTCTGGGGGGAAAATCAGGTTTTTTTGGGGGGGGGGCTATAGCTGGAGAGGGCCATGGCCTCCAAGCCCTGCTTGTGGGCTTCCCAGGGGGAACTGGCTGGCCATAGGAGGCTGGATAGATCTTTAGTCTGATCTAGCAACCTTATGTGGCGCAGCAGGGAAAATGCTTGACTAACAAGCAGAAGGTTTCTGGTCCGAATCCTCACTGGTACTATACCAGGTAGCAGTGATATAGGAAGATGCTGAAAGGCATAATCTCATGCTGCACAGGAGGAGGCAATGGTAAACCCCTCCTGTATTCTACCAAAGACAACCACGGGGCTCTGTGGGTGCCAGTAATCAGAATCTACTTGATGGCATACTTTACCGTTACCTGATCTAGCAGGGTTCTTCTTAGAGGCGTATCACAAAAACTGGTCAGCAGCACCATGCACCAATTGCACCAAATGCCGGTTCCAGGGAAAACACAAGCTGCAACAGACGGCAATTCACAGGATGTGGTTTAGCAAATGTCCCCTCCTGTGAATAATGTCATCATGTTGCGTGAAAATTTGCCGATGTGGAGTCAGCTAAAATACCTCCCCCCCCGCCACATGCTTTCTCCCCCCATAAGTACTGTACATAAGAAGCTGTCTTATAGTGAGTCAGTCCCTTGGGCCATCTAGCTCAGTATTGTCCACTGACTGGCAGCAGCTCTCCAAGATTTCAGGCAGGAGTCTCTCCCAGCTCTAGCTGGAGTTGCCAGGCATTGAATATGGGCTGGGACCTTCTGCATGCAAAGCAGATGCTCTGCCATTAAGCACCTCTCCCCACCCCACACGTTCAAACTAGATTATACAAGGGATGAGTGGCAGCCCCAAATCCATGTTTCTTCCCTGTAACGCCAATGGCAGATGCATGGTTTTGCACTCAATAGTTCTCTGGCCTCTGCTTCATTCACTAGTTTCCACTTTCAAGGAGATACAAGGATGGGACATGGGTCAGTGTCTGCCATGCACCCCCCACAATGTATGGGTTGAGCCTTTTTCAGTTTTAGACCCTGATTGATGAAGTGCCGTCAAGTCGGTGTTGACTCATACACACACTATTTTGCAGAATGCAACTTCTTCCTGATCAAATGCATGAGATGAACTAGCAGGCACAAACATGCTCTTTCTCTCTCTCCCATTGTAAACATCCTCCTGCAGGATAACACAAACACACACAAACACACACACACACACAAACACTGACTCACAGCTACCTCGATACATTTGCAGGCCTTGAAATTTCACAAAAATTCTATATATTAGCTATTTGTGCTTGTTAAAATTTAAGTCTCGCACATGAAAAAACAAGACCAAATAGAAAAGTATATGTGAACTCCCTGCAGGAAAAGGAACAAGAAAGAGATCACCACAATACAACACTGGAAACCAATTTTACAGTTTTTAAGAACAGTACTTGTACTATAAGCAGCTTCTTCTTCTTCTTCTTCTTCTTCAAAAATCATCATCATAATTATTTTTACTATTACTATTATTTTGTATGTTGGCCCAAATGAGGGCAAATTTAAAAAATCATCATGCTAAAAAAAACCATTAGAAACAATTTTATAATAACAATAATAATAATTTCACAGCTAAATTCCTATCAGTTAAAATGAAAAACAGTTAAAATGAAAAACAAATTCCTATCAGTTAAAATGAAAAACAAAACAAAACACAGCAGCAGATAAAATAATGCTGGTAAATGAAGGAGCGATGGGGTGTGCATATGCTTAACACTTTCTCTGCCAGCTGTTTTCCCACTCGAAAACAGCTGGCAGAGAAAGTGAAGCATATACACTTAACACTTCTCGAAAACAGCTGGCAGAGAAAGTGTTAAGCATACACACTTAACACTTTTCTTCTGCTTTTCTTCCCATGTAATTCAAGGTGCATAAGTTCACATTTGTCACAAGCACTACAGGGGGAAAATCAGCTGTACTGGGCGGGGTGGGGGGGGGGAGAGGCAGAGAGAACCTGATCTGAACAAAGCCTGGAGAGCAAAGGGTTAAGCACCTCTCCCCTTACCAAATAAATAAATAAATTATACAGAGTAGGGCTATGGACATGAGCAGCCCTACCCAGGTTTGGGAAGCCTAGAACTGGTCTTTGCTTATGTAATCTCACATAGTGGCACCTCATTACTAATTAATGACAAACTTGGATACCTGTTATGCATGACAGAACCCCTAATTCATCCTTTGTGTCCTGACAAGTGAGAGACTCAGGCGGGGGGGGGGACCCCAAATCAGAAATTTGCCCAGCGTCTGGAGTGCTGGAGAGTCACTTTTGCTTTCCACCCTTAAAGGAAAATTAGAAATGAAGAGTGGGGGGAAACTGTTCCATGGAATAAAGACAAGAAATAAAGTCATGTTTAACATGGCAGCTGCTGCCTTTCAAGCCCTCAGAAGGCTTTTTAAACATAGCCAAACTAGATGTGTAAGCAGAAGCGTTCACTTTTCTGAAAGTATTCATAGCAGCTGCAGGAGGCTTCGACTAGAGAACGACATTCCAGGGAACATAGGAAGCTGCCATATACTGAGTCAGACCATTGATCCATCTCGCTCAGCATTGTCTATATAGACTGGCAGGGACATCTCCAAGGTTGCAGGCAGGAGTCTCTCTCAGCCCTATCTTGGAGATGCTGCCAGGGAGGGAACTCGGAACCTTCTGCCTGCAAGCATGTAGGTGCTCTTTCCAGAGCAGCCCCATCCCCTGAGGGGAATATCTTGCAGTGCTCATGCATGTAGTCTCCTATTCAAATGTAACCAGGGCAGACCCTGCTTAGCAAAGGGGACAATATAAGAATAAGCTGCAGGAGGGTTCGTGATCTGGACCAGGACTGTGGTACTGGGTAAGGGGAGTTTAAGTGAGTGAGAGGAGAGCTGGTCTTATGGTAGCAAGCATGACTTGTCCCCTTAGCTAAGCAGGGTCCACCCTGGTTGCATATGAATGGGAGACTTGATGTGTGAGCACTGTAAGATATTCCCCTTAGGATGGAGGCACTCTGGGAAGAGCATCTAGGTTCCACGTTCCCTCCCTGGCATTTTCAACATAGGACTGAGAGAGATTCCTGCCTGCAGCCTTGGAGAAGCCACTGCCAGTCTGTGAAGACAATACTGAGCTAGATAGACCAATGGTCTGATTCAGTATATGGCAGCTTCCTAGGTTCCTAATCATTTCCCTCATGTCATTTTTCTGGATAAAAACTACACAATATGCATACAGTCTGCCAGCATGGTGTAGTGGTTAGAGTGTTGGACCAATAATGGGGAGATGGGAGTTCAAATCCTTATTAAGCCATACAACTCATTGAGTTATCTGGGCCAGTCACTTTTCTCTCAGCATAACCCACCTCACAGGGTTGTTGTGAGGATAAACATAACCATGCACACTGCTCTGGGCTCCTTGGTGGAAGAGCAGGATAGAAATGTACAACAAATAAATAAACGTACACACCGATTCGACGGCACAGTTTACCTTTACCTTACAAACAAACAAACATAAGTAGTTGCTATTTGCCACACAGAGCAAAACAAACAGATATCAATATGCTACTCATATGCTTTGCCCCATGGGAAAATAGCAGCTTTGAAGGGGGCAATTTCTACAAAGAAAAAGACATGAGGGGAAAGGGTAACCAGGCCTTATGACTTTTTACGTTTTTAGAAACCAGGGAAGATCCTGTTCATTGATCTTCTGCATTATATCAGGGGGAGAGCAACTGGTCCTCTCCAGCCCCAGCACAGCATCCCTTCAGTGGCTGTTGTTGGTGTTAATTATATTTCTTATTTAGATTGTGAGCCCTTTGGGGCCAGGGGACCACCTTCTTTATTTATTCTTTATTTTTCTATGTACACTGCTTTGGAAACTTTGTTGAAAAGTAGTATATAGATATTATTAGTATTAGTATATCTACTTTGGCTTTCAATGCACGTCTCTTAAATATGGCAGTTCTCACTGTCAGGAGTAATTTGTCCGCAGCATGGGCAAAGACAGCTTGTTGTTCATTATATATGTGGGTGTCAGTACCCCACAGATCTGTTTCCTTTCAGAAGTTGCCTCATCCCCACCTTGAAAAGGTCACTCTTAACATTCCTCTGAGAGGCCAAGCCACATGCGATGTCGAATGAGTCAGCACATGTTTAGTCCTGAGTAGCAGCTGCACAGGGCAGTGATTTGGACTGGGACCAGAACTTGGGGATAGTGGGTATTTAACTCCTAACCTTTGTACTGTTTTCCTGCTGAAAAACCACCTCTCTGGAGTCATTTTTTAACCCTGAAAGTGTCATTTGCTACAATGGGAATTAAACAGCAGCTAGGAGGGGAGACAACCACCCCAAAGACAACCACAGGGCTCTGTGGTCACCAAAGAGTTATTCACACATGGCTTCTTGCTTCAGGGTAAATGTTGGTTAGACTGTCCACAAGTTAGTGCATTTGTGCCTCAAAGATTTATGTGTCTACCATCTTGAATTGGGGTGGATGACATCATCACAGTCTTCGCTGTTGAGGTGTCCCTATGTGTCCCTAGAGCTGTAGCAAAGTTGGTTCAAATCAGTTAAGTGGTTCACAAGTTAGCACACTTGCACCTCAAAGGTTTATGCTTCCTCCAACTTGAATCAGGGTGGATGACATCATCACAAACTACATCACTGAGGTGTCCCTGTGTGTCACTCACTACAACTGTACCCAACTTGGTTCTAATCAGTTAGACAGCCCACAAGTTAGCCCACTTGCATCTCAAACATTCACGCGTCCACCATCTTGGATTGGGGTAGATGACATCATCACAAACTATGCTGTTGAGGTGTCCCTATGTGTTCCTACAGCTGCAGCAAATTTGGTTCAAATCGGTTAAGCAGTTCACAAGTTAATCCACTGGCACCTCCAAAGTGTACACGTCTGCCATCTTGAATTGGCGTGGATGACATCATCACAAGCTATGCCATTGAGGCGTCTGCCATTAGGGCATCCCTATGTGCCACTGCAGTTGTACCCAATTTGGTTCAAATAGGTCGGGCAGCCCAGAAATTAGCCCACTTGCACCTCAAAAGTTTATGTGTCCACCTTCTTGAATTGGAGTGGATGACACCACACCATTTGGGCATCCCTATGTGTCCCTGTGGTGGTAGCAGATTTAGTTCAAATCGGTGAAGTGGTTCACAAGTTAGCCCACTTGCGCCTCAAATGTTTACGCATCTGTCATCTTGGATTGGGGTGGATGACATAATCACAAACTACACCATCGAGGCGTCCCTATGTGTCCCTACAACTGTACCCAATTTGGTTAATATTGGTCCAGGCGATGCAAAGTTGATGGGACACACACACACACACACACACACACAAAATGCTGGGTGATCTCATAAGTCTACTGAAAAGTAGGCTAAAAATCTGGAAATATGTTGAGATAAGCTAGAATTCACATCACAATGCCCGATTTGTGTGCAGAGTGGGTCCAAGGGTCTCGAAGGGACTTTGGGGTAAGTTTGGCTGGTGTGTGAACACACACACTTTCTTCTGAAGTAGATACATTGTAGAAGCCTCGTGTATAAAGCCTCCAGGAGTCGAAGTCGAAACTGACTTGACGGCACACTTTACCTTTAGGAGAGGAGGGGTGTTTTTTTGGCAGGAAAACAGCATAAAGGTAGCAGGCTAAATATCCCCTATCTCTGCGCTGTGATTCCAGTTCAAATTACGACCCTGTATTGACTAATACTCATGAGCAAACCAAGCCTGTAACAAGAGGATGCATTTAATGCAGGGTTGCCGGACTGGCCTGGAATCTCCAGGAATTCGCTTGCTCTTCAGGTGGCTACTTAAAACATCCTGGAGATGTTAATGGCTTGATATTGGGCTGTTTCAAACATCATGTGGGACCTTGTTTAAATCCTAGCTCTGCACAATGTCCCTGAGTCTTGGGAGCGAGTGTCAACTTCCAATGTAGGTTAAAATAGAGTGAGATTGTTTGTGACATCCAAACCAACTGATCTTGGTTTATTCTAACTTGCATACCTGAAATAAACCACAGTCTGTAGCTCACTCCTAACCTTGTTTTCCAGTTGCAATTTATTTCAAGTAAGTAGGTTAGACCAGGGGTTCCCAGCTTGTGGTGCTCCAAATGTTGCTGAACTCCAACTCCCCAGTTGCCATAAATTGAAGCTGGGGGTGATGGGAGTTGTCGTTCAGCAATATCTGGAGTCCCACTGGTTGAACCCCTGCGTTAGACTAGATTGGCTGGTTTGGATATTACAACCTTTCTTGGTTTATTTAAACCTAAATCAGAAGTAGATGTTCATGGGGGCAGGATGACACAAGGAAGCACACGCTCATAGGAACACAGGAAGCTGCCTTATACTGAGTCAGACCATTGGTCCATCTAACTCAGACTGGATGACCTTCTCCAGAGTCATCGCTAACCTTTTCCAAGGTTACAGGCAGAAGGCTCTCAGCCCTATCTTGGAGATGCTAGGTGGGAACTTGGAACCTTCTGTATGCAAGCAGGCAGGTGCTGTTCCCAGAATGGCTCCATCCCCTAAGGAGAATATTTTGTTTGTTTGTTTGTTTGTTTGGCATATTTTTATATCACCCAGAACTTATGTATCTGGGTGGTTTGCAACAAAACAAAACAAATGACAACAGAAAAAATTAAAACACTAGTTAAAATAAATGACAGCAAAAAAGTTAAAACATTACAGTTTAAAATTTTAAAACAATGTTTTAACATAATGTTAACACTATTAAAATAGTATTTAATTAAAAGCCTGGGTGAACAGATGCGTCTGTAAAGATTTTTTTAAGAATTGCCAGAGATGGAGAGGCTCTTATTTCACTAGGGAGCGCATTCCAAAGCTTTGGGGTAGCAGCGGAGAAGGCCAGTCCCCGAGTAGCCACCAGACGAACTGGTGGCAAATGCAGACGGACCTCTCTGGATGATCTCAATGGGCGATGGGGTTCATGACAAAGATGTCTCTTAAATACCTGGTGCCCAAGCTGTTTAGGGCTTTATAGGTTATAACCAGCATTTTGTATTTTGCCCAGAAACCTATTGGCAATCAGTGTAGCTCTTTCAATACAGGAGTAATATCGTTTTTCCTAGATGAACCAGAGACCAACCTGGCTGCCGCATTCTGAACCAGCTGTGGTTTCCGGACTACATACAAAGGCACTATATATCTTATAGTGTTCACACATGTGGTCTCTCATTCAAATGCAAACTAGGGTGGACTCTGCTTAGCAAAAGGGACAATTAATGCTTGCTACCAGAAGACCACCTCCCAAGGCTTGTGGATATGGCATGGAGTTAGGCATGGAACAAGGTTCTACATAACATCTGAACCAGCCCATTGTGTGCAATGTTGGAGGAAATTTTTCTTCTTCCTAGGTATAGCTTCAGTCAGAACTGGCAGCCTGTGACATCACATATTCAGTCCTGCGTGGGAATTGGACATGAGGGTATTTCTTAGAAAGCTTGCGAAGAAATACCCAACATGTGTAGCCAACAGTTTCTCTTTAAGCAGCTGTTTCACCAATTTCTGGCAAGCACCAGGAATCGGGGGGCGGGGAGATTTCCCAGTCACTTACATCACTAGTTGTCCTAAAGGTAGCTGTGCAGATGCATGTTAAAAAGACTATATTAGCAAGTTAGCAAGCATGAGCTAGCAAGCATGAGTTGTTGTGTGAATCAGATTTTCTGCGAAACGTGGCCGGACTCTGGATGTGATATGAATAATTTTATGAGATGGAAAGCACGAAGCCGGTTTCAGAAGAAATCTGACAACCTGAAAGGCGTCAGAGGCAAATTCCTCTGACATGTGTGAAGGTTATCAGCCAATACAATCAGTGAGAACAAAACAAACCCCGCAAACTTGCACTGCTTTTAAGTGCAACTAGTGAGTATTATGAAAATTAAGTACCTTTGCATATCTTTCTTATTTTGTTTCTCTTCTCTTAGTCAGGGAGGTGGCTAAGGAGCTTTGTCAGGGGCTCAAACTCTGGCTCTGACTACTGGGAACCCTGTGTAGCCCTGTGGCCCTCCAACTTCAGAGTGGTCAGCAAGCATTGCCTATGACTGGGGTGAAGAAATGTTAGCTCAGTTTATCAGCCAGACAAAATAGTTTACTCATCAAGCTATATTGGTACATAGCTCATCAGGACTATTTTCGCTCCTCAAGCACGGTTTTTTACTCGTCACAGATTAGTTAACTAGTGGGTTTCTGCAGTCCTGCCCTGCCTAGGATGTTATTTCAAGCCTATATAGCCTTAGGGTCTAGATACTTTGAGGGGGGGAAAACACCACCTGCAGTGCTTGGAAGACTGGTCACCGACATCCCCATTTACTGTGTGTCATGAAGAAGCATCTCCAGAGTGGAATGCTTCCTTAGCACCACAACATTGATTGTGCAATTAAAGGGGGGAAAGGAAAGATTGCGCCATAAAGTAGGTGTCGACTCTTGGCAACCACAGAGCCATGTGGTTTTCTTGGTAGAATACAGGAGGGGTTTCCCATTGCCATCTACCGTGCAGTATGAGATGGTGACTTTCAGCACCTTCCTATACCGTTGCTGCTCGATGTAGGTGTTTCCCATAGTCTGGGAAACATACCAGCAGGGATTCGAACTGACAGCCTCTTGCTCCCTAGGCAAGTTGCTTCCCTGCTGCGCCATTATGTGGCTGATTGTGCAATTGGGGGAGGTGATTTTTGCAGATCTCCTCTTCCCCTGGAAGTGCCCTACACTACTCGAAAATATATCCTGGGGGGCTGCACAACTGTCAGGGATAGATTTCCATTTGGCACAGCGCAATTCTGGGGGAGAGATCAATAAAAATCTTTCTCCCCTTGTGTGGTCAACTTTGTGGAGGTAAGGAAGCACTTTGCTGTGGGGATATCTCTATGCAGCAAATGGCTTCACAGTAAATGGGTATGTCAGCCACTGCTTATCTGACATATGTACCTATGTCACTGATATAGAACCTCTTTTCTTGCGATGAGTGCAGGATGTTAGTATTATTATTGCTGCAGTTGAAGACCAAGGACTCTCTTGTGAAGAAGATCCTGCTTAGATAGGATACCTGGGCGGACGTTTGCTTAATGGGAGTTAATGGTTGGCTTATATCTGTATGGGTGTGCTCAAACTGATTCCGGCAGTTCAGTTCAAGTCTAACTCAAACCAGACTGCCAGCCCACAAGTCAGTTAGAGTCGAACCAGCCCCAGTTCAGTCCGAGTGCCAAACCAGGTCGAACCGGTTTGGAACCACTTCAGCGATTTGAGGTGACATACCTGTAAAGGGGAATCCAGTGAGGATTCCCCATTACTAACAAGGGGGTACCCTGCCTACCTAAAAAAAATCCTAATGGGGTAGACAAGAAGGCACCTGTAGTCCGATGAGGGTGACGGCGGCATGGCTCCTCCTCTCTGGTTTGGGCTCGGCACTCCAGCATGCGTGGAGGCCGGAACTGAGTCACATTGGAGTGCCAGGCCTGGTCCAGAGAGGTGGAGCCGTGCTGCCACTGCCCTCCTCAGACTACAGGTGCCCTCTTCTGCCCCATTAGAATTTTTTTTAGGTAGGCAGGGTTCCCACCTTCCTCACTGGATTCCCCTTTATAGGTTGCCCCCGAACCACCGAACTGGTTCCAGAGCAGTTCGGCTTGAACTCAGACCGGTTGGTACCCCTTTTGGGGGATCTGGTTTGGTTCGAGTCCAAACCTGTTGAAGCGGGCCAGTTCTATTCAAACCTGGTTCAAATAGAACTGGTTCTGCACACCTCTAGATATCTGGAGATCTTTCTTGAGTTCTAGCCATTAGAGTTGGAGGCGGTCTCTCTCGGAGAGGTCTCTATCACCGACCTTATCAGTTTTTGCTTCTCAATATGTTCTACAGCAAATGCACCAAATATTAGCACAAGAGTAGGCAACCTTGACTCTCCAGCTGCTGCTGAACTACAACTCCCATCATCCCCAGCTGTAATAAATCACAGCTGAGGATGATAAGAGTTGTAGTTCAGCAACAGCTGGAGAGTCAAGGTTGCCTACCCCTATATTAGCAGAACACCATCAGTTCTCAGTGATTTCTCCTCCAAAAGGAAGTCAAATGCCTGGAACTTTGTACTTCTCGAGGAAATGGGGAGTCTGTAACAGCATCATAGCTGTTATTTATCTTGCTTTTCTGCACTGGATTTGAGGCTGCTTACAACAATAATTAAAATATACAGTGAAGCACATAAAAAAGAAACCACTGCAATATAAACAACTGAAACAGCAGCATCAAAACATGATGATCGGGGTCAGCTCCATGCTTGAGTGGGCCCCACAACAAGGTAATCTCTCTTCTCCCCTTGCCATGATGGCCTAGGCAGATTTCTTTCATTCTCAGTGAGCCACTAGCATGAACAATGCATTCTGATTAGTGGCAGCTGCCTGCCGTGCCCCCCACAACCTCCCACAATGCTGCTTGGGGCACTGGGAGGAATGGTAGGTAGCAGCCTCCAGGCCGTAAAGAATGAGGACCAGGGCGGAGCCATCATTGAGTAGATGGGTTCAAAGAACTGGGGCCCCAGGTGCCCTATGCCTGATGCCAGATACGAGCAGTAAGATTTAGCTCCCAAATGGGGGGCGTGGCCCAGGTTGGGAGTGGGGCCTGGGGCTATCGCCCTGCTTGCCCTGCCCTAAGGACAGCCCTGGGGGTGGGCAGCAGTGTGCCTTCTAACAGGGCTTCCCAGACGTTGTTGACTACAACTCCCATAATCCCCAAGCTAAAGCCATTGCAGCTGGGGATTCTGGGAGTTGTAATAATAATAATAATAATAATAATAATAAATTCCAAATCCTTCCAAAAATGGCTCAGGTGGCTTACATAGAGAAATAATAAATAAATAAGATGGATCCCTGTCCCCAAAGGGCTCACAATCTAAAAGAAACATAAGACAGAAACCAGCAACAGTCACTGGAAGTACTGTGCTGGGGGTGGAGAGGGCCAGTTACTCTCCCCCTGCTAAATAAAGAGAATCACCACGGTAAAAGGTGCCTCTTTGCCCAGTTAGCAGGGGTAGTCAACAATATCTGGGAATCTCTGTTAGAGGGAACACTGGTGGGTAGTTATGGGCTCAGGCATCCCTCTCTTGAGAGGCTATTCCAGATCTTGGGCACAGAACTGAAAAAACCCTCTCCTGGGTACCCACTCACCAAACCTCTCTCTGTGGGAAAAGCTATGGGAGGGTGTTCTTGGGAAGGGAGGAGGTGATCCCTGATTCTGAATTATTTGGCTATCTTGGATCTTATCTTCTAATTGCTGCTTATTCTGCTGGCAAAGCAGAAATCCCAGCAACAGTGCTGGGACCTGTACAATACAAATCCCATCAAGAGACGCAATGGACATGCACATTATTTGGTTGTTAAGAAGCACCCACCTGATAAGTGCTCCACCCTGCTATTGCCCAGAGCAAGGGCTGAGATTGTGCAGGGTGAGTGACACACCCCAAATGCCAGCAGCATTTCAGATACAATGACAGAGCCGCAAATTATCAATTATTTCTTATAACAGTGTTGCCCCCTTGCAGAGAGAAGGCGTGCTGTTTGGATTTCTGACTCAGCAGCAAATTTTCTCAGGCTGCCTCTACCTAGAGCAGGTTTTAAACTGTTCTTAAAGATTCCCCCCCCCCATCTCAATTTTTAAATTATGTGATAAAAGGATGAGCAGTTTGTTAGATATCCTTTGTTGTGTATCCAGCAATGGAGGGTTGCTAGGTTTTTAAAAGTTCTGGGCCTCAGGCTCACAGCTCCCTTTTGATGATTACACACAATCATGCACACAGCCCTCCCACAAGAATAATGGCCTATATGTTTTTAAAGTCTCTAATTTTATAATATAGTCCTTAATGAAGGTGGAAGCAGCAGAGAGCTTGGTGAGCCAATGAGCTCTTTCCCCTGCTCTGTACAGTGCCTTCACTTCTTACTTCTTTTTAAAGAGAGGTCATGGAGGAGGGAGATATTGCTGACTAGGTTTGGGGCTGTTAGCAATTAAGAGCCCCATGGACCAGTCTCTCATGATGGTCCTGAAGTCAGGGCCGTCCCTAGGGGGATGCGGGGCTAGAGGCAAATCAGCATGTGCAGGGTCCCCTTACCATTTTGTAGGATTACAAAATCATACCAACTGATGACATACTGTGTAAATAGTGTGAGTGAGTAAGTGAGTGAGGTTTTTAGACATGTCCAAGCAGCTTGGTCATATAGTGCATTTGTAAGGGAAAATGCTAAAAGCACAGCACATGCCCCTTGCTTCACAGTTCTCACTCAGACATTCTGGATTGCAAACCAACTTGAACACAATGCATGTACAAATAACATAAAGTTTATTTAGATGTTTACAATTAGCTCTACTTTCACTAGTTGTGAAGTACTCCATGGATAGAGAGAACCCTTTCTGGCAGCTTTACTGCAGTAGGAAAAGTTATTAAAAGCCATGAAACAAGCCACTAATAGGACTTTAAAAAAAAAATTTTTTTTGGAAAAAATTTAAAAAATATTAAACACAAACAATTTGTCCAGACTATTTCAATTTCAACATTCAGAGCTCTCCCACCCTGCCCTATATCTGTGCCCAATATCAAAGCTCTATGCCAAGTCATTCCAGGTGATCTAAAGGGTGGGGCAAAAAGTGGGGTGCTTTTACCCTTTTTTACATGCAAAGGTCAGAGTCCTCCACATGGGGGTGGAATGATGGTCCAAGTGGGTGGGGCTTCAGTTCCACCCATAATTTTCCAGTTCCAGTTTTAATTTTCTGCCATGAAATAAGCCACTTGTAAGACTTTTAAAATATTTTTTTAAAAAATATTAAATAAGCAATTTGTCCAGTCCCTTTCCATTTCAATATTCAGAGCCCTCTCACCCTACCCTATATCAAAGCCCTATAGGAAGCCATTCCATAAATATACAAGGGGGTAGGGAATTGTGAAAAAAGGGAAATCCCATACCTCCCATTGCTGGCTCTGAGAAAAAGGAGGAAGGCACAAGCTCTCTGCACAGCTCAGCAGAGGCGTAGCTAGGGAAAATAGTGCCTAGGGCAAGCACTGAAATTGCGCCCCCCCATCCAAACATCTGACACCCATCTTTCAGATAACTTTACCATAATATCAGGTGAAAAATACAAGTCTGAAGGTCTCATACAAGTCACATATCTGAATATGTGTACAGTGACATATTATATTATATATTTTTTAAAAATCTACCTGTAGCCCCTTTGGGAGGCTTCCTAAAGGCTGTGGGGGTGGGGCTTCTGCAAAGGTTCCCCTCCCCCGCTGGCCTCTAGGGCCTCACAGAGACCATTTGAGCATGTGCGGTGGTCATTTTTAAAAATATATATATTTTTAAAAATGGCCGCTGAAAACAAAATGGCCACTGTGCATGCTCAAATGGCCTCTGTGAGGCCTGGCATGGCCTAGGAACTCACAAAGGACATTTGAACATGCATGGTGGCCATTTTGTTTTCGGCAGCCATTTAAAAAAAATTAATTTTAAAAAATGGTGCCCCCTTCAAGTGGCACCTGGGGCACATGCCCTGCCTGCCTCACACTAGATACGCCTCTGCAGCCCAGGGCTGTAGGGTGGGGAAGGCAGACGGTGTGTACAGCGCTCTGCTGGGCAGCCAGTGCTGGCCACTCTGCCTCCTGGCTGGAGAGCTTCAGGGACTGGGGAGAGCTTCAGCAAACTGGGAGGCCTTCAGGGAGGCCTGCTCCAGCAGAGAAGCCCTTGGAAGCCACGCCTACCTGCCCAACAGAATCTGTTGTAAGGGGAGCTGTAGCAGCATCTCCTTTTGTGCAGGGAGCCTTTGAATAGCAGGCTAACCTCTGCATGGCTCCTACAGGCTGCAGCTCTACAGGTTGGCCAAGCTGGGAGAGGGGAGGTACATCAATTTTTGCAGGGCAGTCTGCTTCCCTGTGGGGCTTGTCCCAGCATGCGGGGCCAGGGGCGATTGCCCTGGTTGCCCCGCCCTAAGGACCAGCCTGCCTGAAGTGACCTCTTCTGTCTTCCTTTCAGCAATGCCCCAGTTTTCAATTCCTTCCTTCTCTCCCTCCCTCTAGGAGTGAAATAGACTTGACCAGAACTTGCTGAGTCAGAATCTAGTCTAGTCAACTTTGCTACTCAGGACTCATCCTGAGTGACTTTCTCCTCTCTAACTTGAGATCCCATGTGGTGTGGTGGTGGGAGTCTTATACAAGGACTAGAGAGACCTGGGTTCAAATTGACAAAGTGCTAACTGGATGACCTTGGACCAGTCATGTCCTCTCAGCCTAACCTGCCTCTCAGAGTTGTTGTGAGAATACAAGGGAGGGTGAACTTTGTATAATGCTCTGAGCTCTTTGAAGAAAGGGCAGGACAGAAGTGTAACAAAGCCTGGAATTGCCTGAAGCTCTCCTGAGCTCTGAAAGGGCATCATCACCTTTGTTGTCTTTCATGCCTGGTCCCTCTCCCAGAACACTGACTGGTGCCACCTCTCTCTCCCTTCATCAGACCCTACTTCTTCCACAAAGCCTTTGGTTTAGCCCATTTGTTCACTTCCCCAACTGAAATGAAGCCTAAGTATGTGCTTCTGCATGTGCCCACTCACCACTCCTTACCACTGCCTTTTCTTGCTCTTCTCTCCAGTCTCCACATATTGACTCCTACATCAAACACCAGAACTGTAAGCTTCTGAGGGCAGGGAGATATTATTATTATTATTTCTTGTTTACACAGTCAGACAGGTGTTATTGACTGGTTTGTTTTATGCAGACATCGAGCCCTTCCCAAGAAACTGGGATGGCTGAATTTTATTCTCAATATCATTATTGTTATTATTATAGATATTGTCACAGAATATAGGCTGTTCCCAGTAAAGCTGCTTTTTGTAATTGGCTGATGGTGATTTCTGTGGCCCCTATGGTGTTGAGGTGCTCTTCAAGGTCTTTTGGAACTGCACCCAGGGCGCCAATTACCACTGGGATTATTTTGGTCTTCTTCTGCCACAGCCTTTCAATTTCAATTTGTAGATCTTTGTATTTTGTGATTTTTTTCTATTTCTTTTTCTTCTATTCTGCTATCCCCTGGTATTGCTATGTTGATTATTTTAACTTGTTTTTCTTTCTTCTCGACTACAGTTATATCTGGTGTATTGTGTGGCAGATGTTTGTCTGTTTGTAGTCGGAAGTCCCATAATATTTTTGCATCTTCATTTTCTTTTTTAATTTTATGGTCCCACCAACTCTTGGCTACAGGTAGCTTGTATTTTTTTGCAGATGTTCCAGTGTATCATCCCTACTACCTTGTCATGCCTTTGTTTGTAGTCAGTCTGTGCCATCTTTTTACAACAGCTGATTAGGTGGTCCACTGTTTCATCAGCTTCTTTACAAAGATGTAATAATAATCAATCATCATCATCTTCAAGTTGCCATTAATAATAATAATTATTTTATTACCATTACCATCTTCTTCTTTATGTATATTTCTCTTAGGCATACCTGTCGCTAATCCCATGTGTGGCAGCTCTCTCGAGAGTTTGCGAGCAGCTGTTGGATAGGGATGAGGACGGGCGAGTGGGAAGAAAATGGCAGCAGCAGCCGGTGGGGAAATAAAATGGCAGTGGATGGCAGCGGCAGTGGCCGGCGGGCAGGGGAAGAGGGCGTGCAGGCGGCTGGGAAGAAAATGGTGGTGGTAGTGGACGGGTGGGGGAAGCACGGGGAGGGGGGAATGGTGGCGGAGGCTGACGGGCTCTCAACTCAAAGGTCTGCCCCCGGAGGCAGTTTAGAGGCTTTGGGGCTTTTACTGCCCAGCCATAGTTAGATTCCAGCCAGATCTCCATGGGAAGGATTCCAGTCCTACGTCTTCCCCAGTTTTCTGTAACTCCAGTCACTAGAATCCCTCCAAAGTGGATTCTAGTAGTTTAAACCCCCATAATTCTGCTCCAGTTGGCCAGTCCCTCGCTGATGACCCCCTGGTAACCTGGGACAGCTCCCTCTGCTCTGCTGATTTTACCTCCCAGGCTTCCCCTTCACGCACATGGCCTCATCTTCCAAAAGCTCAGTAGTTCTCACTTTTAAAGAATGAAGCTTTTCCTTCCCAATCCTTCCTAGTTTGTCTAATTCTATTATTTTCTTTGGCTCTGCTTCACCAACATAGCCTAGACCTATCTTCTACCTAGGATATCTTTCTCCCTCTCTGACACTTGGTTCCCTTGGTCCTTGGTTGCCTTCTCTTTCCTTCTCCACACTGAGTGCTTTCTATTTCTCTTTGCTTCTGGTTGCTATCTTTTCTCTCAGTTGTCTCTTCTCTCACCCTAATTGTTCTTTGGCCTTGGTTGTTTTTCCTCACCTTTTTCCTATTTGCTTTCTTCCTTCATCTAGGAATTAGCCTTGATTAAGAATTAGCTTTGATTAGGAGGAGTATTCAAGTATTCTGACGCTGCTTCCTCTAGCTAGCCTCAACTTGTTCCTTAGCTAACTAGAGACGCTCTCTCTTCCTCTCTCTCATAAAAGCCTCTTTCCCCCTCTATCTCCCTGGCCCTTTTTAACCTTTGTCTTAGACACTTCTTTTCACTTAATCCTTGTCACTGTCCCTTCTCTGACACTGTTTTGCACCTAGTCTTTAAAGTGGTTCTTTGCTTCAATCATTAACCATCATTCAAGAGTTTAGTTAAACTCATTTACAGTTATGATGGTGAGTTGCTTTCTGTGTTGGGGTGTTGGCTCTCCTCACTCCACTTCTTCCCTGATCTCTTCTCTGACATTGATTATTCTTGGGCCCTGGTTACTGCTCTTAATCTTATTTATTTCCCTCCCCCTCTCATCTATTCTCAATAGGACTGAGTTTTGGTTAGTAATTTAGACACATATGTCTAGTGTGTTAGCTGATTGCTTAGTTAACAGTTTAGTTATTCATTACCTAACCAATTACAGTGGTCCCTCGACTTACGAAGCACTCGACATCCGAAGATTTCGACATACGAACGACAAAAAATACCGGAAGTAGTTGCCGGTTTAGATGCGGCTTCCTCGACCTACGAATTTTTAGATGCTGTTTCCTCGACTTACGAGTGTTCCGGACCTCCGTGGATGCGCTTTTCGACTTACGAAAATTCCGACCTACGAACATGCATTCGTATCGGATTATCTTCGTAAGTCGAGGGACCACTGTACATACATATTACAGAATCCACTCTAGTTACAACATAGTCAAGAACTCACCCTAGCTATAATATAATAAAGGTTAGATTTTAGTGCCTAGACTCCATTACTATCTAGTGTGTTCTATGTAATGTGAGAATACTCACATGTGTTCTCAAAATGCCATGCCTCTTCATTGTAATCAATAACATATATCTTTATTTGGACCATTAAATCTGGAGCTCTCTTTACTCCCGGGGACTAGGGGTGTGCGAGCCGGCTTGCTTCAAGCTGGGTTTGACATCGAGCCGGCCTGGTTTGAGTGGTCTCATTTCGAACCGGACCAGACCAACCCCTGGTTTGAAGAACTGGCTCACGGGCTGGCATTGGGGTATATTTGTAAAGGGGAATCCAATGAAGATTCCCCTTTACAAGTACAGCACATTCCCTACTGTAAATGGGGGGTTAGTGAGAGAAAAGGTAGTCTTTACCTTTAAAATGCAGGCAGAGGGGATGGTGGAGTTGGCCACAGTGGGAGCTGCGGTGGCGGCAGACATGGGCTCTTCCAACTCTCACCCCTCCTGCCTCCCAAATGGCAGCCTAGGCCAGCTGTGGCCTGGTTTGCACCTTTGCACACATGCGGAGATCATTTTTGTGACCTCAGCGCATGTGCACAGACCATTTGCAGCACCACACCATGTACGTGGTGGTGCAAATGGCCTATGTGCATGTACAGAGGTCATGAAAATGGCCTCCCTGGGTTCTCAGAGGCCCAAACTGGGCTAATTTGAGGGGGGTGGCAGCGGGGTTGGAGGAGCCCCCCCCTCCTCCAGTATCTCTGCTGCCACCCCTGCCACTTGTATTTTAAAGGTAAAGACTACCTTCACTCTCACCCCCCACCCCATTTACTGTAGGGAATGCCATGTACTTTTAAAGGGGAATCTTTGCCAGATTCCCATTTACAAGAATACCCCATGAGCTGGCCTGCAAACCAGTTTGGCCCGGTTCAGTGACTAGACCCGGTTCGGCTGAGCCCAAGCCTGGGTCCAGGCCAAGCCGGTTTGAATCAGGTCTCCAGATTTGAACCGAGCTGGCCAAACAACCGGCTCGCACACCCCTACTGGGGACTGCTTCGCCCAGCTTTGCAATCTGAATTTAGGGGTGCCAGAGTACCCCACGTTTCAGATGCAGCTGAGGAAAACAGTTGCAACAGGTCTACCACTTGACCATGAGCAGTTAGAGGTGAGTGACCTACCCAATAAAGCAGGCTGATGGGCCTGTTTCCCTTCCCTGGTCCAGTTCTTTAGATCATCATCTGAGTCTGAAGTTAAGTAATCCCAGGGATGGGCAAAGGAAACCTTAAGTTTGCAATTGAGCCAAGGGGAGAGCGTGCAGGTTGGCAGGTCTGTAGCAATAAGGGTGGTGGAGGGAGGCCCTTTGCGTGCGAAGAGCTGGAAATGCATACACTGGCACCTTGCCCGACAGCTGCGGCTGGAGTGCTGGCACCACTAAACCGGATGCTGAATGTTTTATGTGGGACACAACACTATTTTTAGCTCTGGGGCAAAGGGGAAGGTACAAGTTTGGGCAGCAATCTGGGTATTTCCCTAGTATCAACTTGGCCTTCTCTTTCATTCAAAAGCTTGAGACATATCCTTTTCAGCTGAGTACTCTGACTGCTATGTTTTCTTTACTGATGAACAGAGGAAGAATGATTGATGACAGTTAATAAGACAATAATGTAAGACGGGTCAAGCTTTCCTCTAGTCCAGCACTCTGTCGCCAGACGAGGTCACTCAGGTGCCCCTGGGGAGCTCCCAAGTAGGATGTCATGGAGATGTTGTTTCGTTTCCACCATCTGAGATATACTATCTTTGAATCTGGAGGTTCCATTTTAGCTCACAAGGCTAATAGCCATCAATAGGCCTATCTGCCCTGTGTCTTTCTAATCCCTTTTTTTAAAAAAAGCACCTTAAAGGGGCTGGACTGCCAATCATGACAATGAATAAGTTAATTATGTGTTTTCTGTAGAAAGAAAACAAATTCTCTAGAAAGATAACACATGTTATCTGTAGAAAGATAACATATGTTTTTTTCTGAAAGATGTAAGCCATATTCACATATTATGTTCAACACATGTACAATCTGCATATAGTGTACACATGTACAAATCTGTATATTATTAATTATTATTATTGATTACCTTTATATACCGCCCCATCCAGAGGCTTTGGGCAGTGTACAACAACTTTTAAAAGACATAAAAAGAGCCAGCGTGGTGTAGTGGCTAGAGTGCTGGACTAGGACTGGAGAGACCCGAGTTCAAATCCCCATTCAGCCATGAAACTAGCTGGGTGACTCTGGGCCAGTCACTTCTCTCTCAGCCTAACCTACTTCACAGGGTTGTTGTGAGGAGAAACCAAAGTATGTAGTACACCGCTCTGGGCTCCTTGGAGGAAGAGCAGGATATAAATGTAAAATAATAATAATATTAATAATAAAAACAAAATTGAAAACATAGTGCTAAAAACAATATAAAAACAATCCAAAACCAATTAAAATACCTTTAAAAAACAACAACACTTTTATACACATACAATTATTCACACATTATGTTCAGTGTATATACAACAGTACACATTCTGTCTGTACCCTGCGATTGAGGGGATTTGTACCCAGGTTCACTTTTGAAACGAACACGTGTACAGTCGATCACACAAAAACATGTGCACGTGTATAGACAACTGTATGCATGTACACCATAAGGAGGCGATTCTCACGAGCGGCAGAAACTGGGCGAAGGCAGCCAAGCCCGGTTTCTGCTGCTCGTGTGCAGCAACGGGAGCCAGGTGGCTCCCGGTGGCGGCTTAGTAGCGAGCCTGCCCAAATACGCCCCCCCCTTCAAATGAGGTTAAGGGAGTGAGCGCTCCATTAACCCCAATTTCCTGGTTGTGTGTCTGCTGCGGCTGCTTGGGGAGGGGGGGAGGGGAGGGGGACCCCAGGAATGCACCGCACACTCGCGTGGTGCATTACTGGGGCTCCTGGGGGGTGGGGAGCTGCACAACTGGGCTTCCCTTGGTCCGACCCCCGGAGCTGCTGGGTGAGTTGCGGCTGGGCGTGGGAGAGCCAGAGCTAAGTGGCCACTTGTCTGGGCAGGCAATCTGCCCACCTGAGGAGGGGTGATCGATTGCATGCGGGGAGAGCGGGTCAAGCCCGCTCGCCCCACAGAACCCCTTTCAACTCTACACACTGATCGTGTGTAGAGCCTTAATGTGTGAATAAGGCTTTAGTATATATGGGGGGGGGAAAGTATGTGCGAGAAATTTGTGTGTGCAAGAAAATCATCTCATCCTAAAGTGATGTCTGGTCAGTATCATCATCATCATCATCATCATCATCATCATCATCATCACCACCACCACAACATTTTATATCCCGTTCTTCCTCCAAGGAGCCCAGAGCAGTGCACTACCTACTTAAGTTTCTCCTCACACCAACCCTGTGAAGTAGGTTAGGCTGAGAGAAAAGTGACTGACCCAGGGTCACCCAGCAAGTATCATGGCTGAATGGGGATTTGAACTTAGGATATGATGAAAAAGCGAATACCTGTTAATGGTCAAAGATGCTTCCTCAACAAGAGACTTCCTTGAAAGGTAAAGCCATAAGAGGTTACTCATCCTCTCCACTCCTCAGCCAAGAAGGTGTGTGTGATAGTGGGGGCGGGGGCAGAGAGGTAGCTTCTGAATGAGACAGACAAAGAGTTCCCCCCCATAAGCTGATATATTCCAACTTCTAAAGAGCAGCCCTTAAGCATATCTCAGGCTGTTTGTTCACATGTGTGAGTGCTGTTAATAAAAGTGGGTTGATGGGGTGGCCATGCCATTAGGCGAGGTGAGTGCTTCAAGCACTAAGGCGCCAGCATGGTGCCAAACAGCCTCCTGCCATTGCCTCACCTGTCTTCCTCTGCTGCTCCCCACCACTGAGGCACTTCTTTGCCAAGAGGAGGCTGTGCCACTCCTAAACTATTGGATATGGAGTTCCACTGCACCAGCCTTTTGCATCAACTATCTTGATGACCACTAGGGGCATTGGGAGTAGAGGTAGCTAGTGAGGGTCTCCTTACTTGTCCCTGCTTGCTTCTACTCTATGACCCCTGCTTTGACTCCTTAGGTACTTCCTGTAGTGAGTCAGTCCTCTTCCTTTCCTTCCTAGAGAGAAGATGGAAACATCTCTCTCTCTCTCCTTACCTACTCATTATGTAGCTGATAGATAGGACAGGTCTTTCCTATCCTAAATGTGCTTCACTAATAAACTAGTTAAGTCACTTAGAATCTACAGTGATCTCCATGCATGTTTCTCTAAACAGCTGCAACAACTAAACTCTGTACTCTGTAACTGGAGTGGCAGCTTCCTTGGTGCTTTGCTAAATAATCACAAAACTCAGCACAGTCCTCTCCTACTTCTCCTTTACTTACGTCACAGTACCTACTACCCACTGCCATCCCTGCCCCTGCCATTGCTTGTCTCAGTGTGATGTGCACCCCCCCTGCCTCTTGTATACTGCTGTGCTTGTTATGAAAAGGGGGAGAGAGTGTAAGAGAAAACGAAGAAAGGACAGGAGAGGGTTGGAACGTATCTCTAGTACTGTACTGCTCTTTCATTATTTTCTTCCCTTTTCATAAGCAGCTCAGTGACATGTGAGGAGCAGAGGATGGCACACACTGCACAGTAGAGGTTATTGCCACTATGAAAGAGGAGGAGGTGTAGGTGAATGAATGTGTGCACATGCATAAGGGGGGGCATTTGGCAGATAAGATAGTGGGTATGCATGCAAGGGGGGCAGCATTGGTGCCCTCCCTCAGGCACACTGAGGCAGGCCTGGGACCTTTACACACAACAGGCTTTACCATGGGTTTACAGGGAGGCTTCACTGCAAACTCAAAGTTGTCCCAAAAGCCTGACGCAAAAAGTGGATTTTTTACTCCAGATATAAATTGGGCTACACTCTAAGCCTCAGTGAAAAACTCAAATTATATGTGAACTGCTCCCCGATAACTCGCAGGGACTTTGGGGTAAATCTGGCCGATATGTGAACGCACCCCCTCCATTCCGGAGGAGATGTGAGTTAAAGGGATTTAAAAGCCCCATGTGAAAAACTTCCTGCTGATTTCTGTGCCTTTTCAAACTCCTTTTATCCTAACTTTGCAGAGTGGAGGCACAGTTTATTCACTGCAGTGATTCTTGTAATAAAAAAGCATCAAAAGCAAATAGCATCTCCTTAGCCCTCTTCAGACATTATGTTGTATGAGTGTACAGATGTCTGCACACAAGTAGATGTTTTTTGTGTGAATGACTGTACCTGTGTTCATTTTAAAAGTGAACCTGGGTATAGGCCCCTCAAGTGCATGGTGGTAGAGAAGTGTACTGCTGTATCTGTGTTCAGCATAATGTGTGAAGAACTGTACCTGTACACAGAACTGTACCTGTGGCATAGCTTGGGAAGAGGGGGCCCATGTTCATCTCTCTTTCTGGTGGCCCCCCAGAGTGAGGGAGATAATGAAGAAAATAGGGAGGGATGGAGCTGGAGGGCCCTTGGGATCTGGGGGTCCGTGTTCTTTGAACCCTTTCGCTCAATTATAGCTACGCCTGTGTGCACTGTACACTGGTCATATAAGTGTTGATCATAATGTTTGAACACAGCTCTTATTTCCACCTTTGGGGGGCTATGCTGTCTGGGGAGGGCCTTTGGTTAGCAGAAAGGGTAGTAGGAAATAGGTTTTACTTGCTGCCTCTGCTTCCTTCTCAGGCCCACTTTCATTAGTTTACTGGGCCACACACAGTATTCTGTTATTCACAGAGGTTTCCACTGTGGAGGTGGGAACTTGACCTTCAGGCGACACTGTCATGGAATGGGTTTGTTTTGATTTTGACCGGGGGTCAGTGGGCTGGGGGAGTGTGACCCAGCCTGGAATGCAGCACAGTCTTTTCCACACAGCAGTCAGCGCACTGGTTTCCAAACACAGCAGCAAGATATAATCTCCTTAATCTCACTCTGAAACGCCTCACAAAAGCTCAGAGTAAACATCCCATGTGAAAAAACCAGTCTCTCTTGTTCTGGTCTCCATTATTCAGTTTGATTCCATAGTCAGCCAGAGAAAGAGTGCAAGGAGGTTAAGCCTGCATTCTAAACATTATGGTTTCACCGACATGACCACATCAATCTCAGGCCCACATTTTTGCACCCAGTTCTCCACTCTGGTCTCAATGAGGTTACAGAGAGTGACTCACAATCTTGAGATTTAAGGCATGTTATTGTATGATCTTCTGTGTATATTTCCCCCACCTGCGCCCCCTCCCTTTTCCTGCTCTGTTATAACCTCTTAGGTCCTACGTCACCACTTGCTGAGTCATGCTGCTGCAGCGGGAACGAGCTGGGGCCCTGTTGCGTGTCTTAAAGAGAGAAGAGCAAGAATGAGCAAGAGAGGGACGACTCTGTGTGTATGGCAACTGCAGCAGGACAGCAAACCAGGACTGGGTTATGACATGCTGAGGTCCTAAACTATGTCAAGCTTAAAAGGCCCCATAGCACTAAAATACATACATACATACATACATACATAAAGGGCCTTTTCGGTTGCTGCCCCACCCACTCCTTTGGAACTCTCTCCCCCTACAGATCCGGCTAGCCCCTTCCTTACTGATCTTCAAATCACTATTGAAGACTTTCCTTTTTCGCCAGGCTTTTGCCCTGTAGTTCATTTTTCTGTTCTTTGGTAGTTTAGTTTTTTAAAAACAATTTTAAATTATTAATGTAATGTAATTTTTAATGTTACCTGTTTGCATATTGTTGTGCACTGCCCGGAGTCTTTGGAATGGGTGGTATATTAAATGTCTCTAATAAATAAAAATAAATAAATAACATTACATACATACATACATACATACTTACATACATAACAAAAAGGACAATGAAAATAGAAATAATAAAACTTTATTTTTACATGGCAAAGATGCAATGAAAAACTCATCTGACAAAAACAATTATCTTGCAATAAGCCTATTTGTATGATAAATGCCTTTACATGAAAATACAGTAAGGTTGTTCACACGAGCAGCCCAGGTAGGGCTGGTCATGTGGAGCACTGGGATGGGCCCAAATCATGGTGCTCTCGGACCGTATTTTCTACCCAGGCTAAAAGTGAGGTTGGAGGGTGTGCCCAGAGGTGTATCTAGGGAAAATAGCACCTAGGGCAAGCACTGAACTTACACCCCTGTCCAAACATCTGACCAAAAAAAAAAAAAAAAAAGACATTCTAAAATATAACTTTTTTAGAAGGCAAGGAAACTTGAGCAAATCTACTTGGGATGCACAGGCAATAAAAACTCGAGTAGAACTCAGCTAAATTGAAGGGAATAATTTTCAGCATGTTAACCACTTATTTCAAAAGACAAGCCATTTATCAGTATGGTAAGACTGCACAACACAGGGATGGCAATACATTGCAAATACAACATTTCTGGGTGTGAATTCTTAGAACAGTTGTTTTTTTTTAAAGCACCACACAAGTTAAAGGCAGGCACTTTCCAAGTTTGAAATCCCACAAACCTTATAATCAGATTGCTTGACAAATATGCAGATAAAGATAGAGCTCTGTATAGAGAATTAAACAGCATGTGAGTGAATATTTCAATTTTATTCCTTGCCTCTCCCCCACCCCCCCTTCAGTTTTGCCAGCTTACAAGGTATTAAACCAACACTACATTTTTAAGGGATGTTTTGTCCACTTACTTTTGTGCCTTTTATATCTGTTTTTTTAAGTTCTCGGGTCCCTTGCCAACAACTTTGCATTCTTCTGACTCGCTAGATCAGGAAAAAATCTAGACTTGGGTCTTGCAGAGGCCATTTGAGCATGTGCAGTGGCCATTTTTGTTGGCCAGTAGCCTTTTTTTAATTTAAAAAATGGCCGCTGCACATACTCAAATGGTCCCTGCGAGGTCCTATGCCTTGCCTTGCCAGGCCTTGCAGAGGCCTTTTGAGCATGTGCAGCAGCCTCCAAAACGGCCACCACATTGATCTTTGTAGGCCTGAACAGGCCTGAAAATCAGCCCAGGACAGGCTGTGGCAGTGATCTAAGAGGCTGGCAGGGGGAGAGGAACCTTTTCAGACCCCCCCCCCGTGGCCTTTAGGAAGTCCCCCAAAGGGGCTAAAGGTTAAAAAAGAATTCTGCCCATTGGGGATGGGGTGGAGGGCACCATGGCACTGGTGCCCCCCAAGTGGTGCCAGTTGCCCCAGTGGCAATCATGTGGGAAAGTGGTGTGGCGAATCAGGGAAGGAGCTGTGATCATGTGGGGGTAGGTAGGTATAATTCTGCCTTCTCCCGAGCCTGAGCCCTCCCTGGCCCAAAGGATTTTGGTCATGTAAATGACCTTATGATGGAAAACTTGAAATTCAGGTTGTTTTTAAAATTTATTCAGAGGCATCTCAAAATGTGAGGCCCTGAGCTATAGTTTACTTGACTGGTGCCTAAATCCGACACTGCTGGGTCAGAGAAGAGGAGTATTTAAGAGAACCTCCAGGTGCGGAGCCAGCCAAGCGGCGACCTGTGTCCAGCCCCACTCGGTGGCCATCTCTAATTTGCCTGTGTGCGTGACGTCACGTGGCTCTGGCTCTGGAGGAGCCCAGAGAGAACTCCCCACTCCCACACCTGGGCTGCCAAGAGCCCGGGGGAACTCTTTACCAATTATTTCAGGCAGCTCCGACTGCCCGATAGAATGTTTTTTCCTTTCTCTCCCTCTCTGGAGGGAGAGAAAGGGGAAAACGTCCTATCAGGCAGCCGACATTGCCTGAAATGATGAGGAGAGAGCTTGTTTGGGCTCTTGGCAGCCCAGGCCACGCCCCCTTGTCACGTGCAAAGGGGGCGTGGCCTTGGCTGCCGAGAGCTCGAATGAGCTCTCCCCGTCATTTCAGGCAGCGTCAGCTGCCTGATAGGAGGTTTTCCCCTTTCTCTCCCTCCAGAGAGGGAGAGAAAGGGAAAAACATTCTATTGGGCAGTTGGAGCTGCCTGAAATAATTGGTGAAGAGTTTGCCCAGGAGTGGGAGGGGGGAGTTTGCTCTGGGCTCCTATGGTCCTATGCCTCCTATTTCAGGCAGCTCCTATGCTGCCCTGAGGCTTTGGAACACACTTCCTGCTGAAATAAGAGCCTCCTCATCTCTTACAGCTTTTTAAAAGGCAGTCAGGATGCATTTGTTCACTCAGGCCTTTAATTAGATATTGTTTTAATTGTGTTTTTAATAGTTTTAATGTTTTAAATTTTAATTGTTGTAATGTTTTAATCTTTTTATGTGTTGTTTTTATTGTAAACTGCCCAGAGACTTGCATTTTGGACAGTATACAAATGTGTTAGATAGATAGATAGATAGATAGATAGATAGATAGATAGATAGATAGATAGATAATTACTGATGCAAGCATGCTCTTTGGTTATGGAAAAATGCCCACCCCGTCCTATTATGTTTCCTGACACTTGCATCATCCTCACAGTCCTGATGCTTCCAGGGAGGGGCAAAAGATAGAGGTCTGTAGCCACTTACCTGGGAATAAGTCCCATGGAATTCAATGGGACTGGCTCAATTTGGGGTGGGGGCAAATGCGTCCCCGCCCCAGAAGTCCACATCCTGATGAATAGCCTTTGACTGCTAGTGGCTACTTCAAGACATTGGAATACATGGCACACCCTACCTAACAAGGTGTGGAGCAGCGGGGGGGGGGGAGCATTTGCCATTAAGATATGACAGAAGAGTGGGGGGTGGCGGAAGGCAGGTGGAGTCAGCCTGTGTTGGGAACTTGGTAGAAAATATTGCTGATGTTCCAGGCTCCCAGAGAGCAGTTAAAATATTGGGCAGCTGAACTGATGTTGATTGTTGAGTAGCTCTTTCTGCCTGTGTGCATGAGTTCATGCTTGCTTCTCATCTGCTTAACCAGTATGTTTATAAATAGTTGACTGCCAAAGGTTCTATAAGGCACCCGTACTCTTTTTCCACAAGGAAAATAATCCTGTAAATAGCTCCCTCTGGAACTTCCTACTGGTTCGGGATATAGGGAGCATGAAGAAGAATACATATTAGGGATGTGTGAATTGATTCAGGTACAAATTGATTTGTACCCAAATCTAGCTAATTTGGGCAATTTGGAGACAGAACAAATTGCCCCTGTGTTCCACTGGCGAGATTTGGGTCCAAGTCGAATCATGCCAGGTTCAATTTGAATTGCTTTGAGATTCAGATTCCTCCTATCATTTCCCCAAGATTCCCAATTTTCATTTAAAGAATAAAGCTAAGCTCTAGCCCTTGTAGAAATGGAGTTATGGAACAAAATGTGTGCTCACTGTTTTTCAAGTGTTAGAATTATTTGGTGTATAATAACCTTTCCTCAATGAATCCCTATGAGGAGTCATTACACACCTTCATTTCTTCTATTCATTTTGACTGTCTTTTCGACAGTGCCAACTGTCAACTGCCATGTGCCAACTACACCCCCCTCCCACCAACAAGACAGTGGGGTACTACTCAGTTTATGTTCTAGGATTTCCCCCCCCCAAGCGTTTAGACTCTTTGGTATCTAATAACCTTTCCTCATAATGAATCCCTATAAGGATTCATTACACACCAAATAATCTAAACACTTCAAAATTCCTAAAATATAAACCGAGTATGCAGTGGCTTGTGGGTTGGGGGGTAGTTGGCACATGGGTTGCCACTAATTCCCCAGCCCCACCCACAAAGCAATGGGGTAAAAATGAACCAAATAAATGAAGGTGTGTAAAGAAGACACTAAAGAATCTAAACACTTAAAATTCCTAAAAATAAACTGAGTACCTCAGTGTGTGTGTGTAGGGGGGCGTAGTTGACACATGGCAGATAACAGTTGGCATGGTCCAATGACAGTCAAAACGAACAAAAGAAATTAACGTGTGCAATGAATCCTCATAGAGATTAATTATGAGGAAAGTTATTATTCACCAAAGAATCCAAATGCTTGAAAAATAGTGACCACACATTTTGTTCCATAACTCCACTTCTAAAAAGGCTAGAGATTAGCTTAAAAAAAATTAAAGCTGGGGAACCATTTTAGGGTTAGGATAGGGCAACCTTAAATCCCCAATATTTCCTATGGCGGAAATATTGATTGATTGATTGATTAAGTGTTGTCAAGTCGGTGTCAACTCTTTGCAAGCACATAGATAGATTCTCTCCAGGATGATCGGTCTTTAACTTGGCCTTTAAGGTCTTTCAGTGGTGCATTCATTGCTGTTGTAATTGAGTCCATCCACCTTGCTGCTGGTCGTCCTCTTCTTCTCTTTCCTTCAACTTTTCCCAGCATTATAGACTTCTCAAGGGAGCTGGGTCTTCACATAATGTGTCCAAAGTATGATATTTTGAGCCTGGTCATCTGTGCCTCGAGTGAAAATTCTGGATTGATTTGTTCCATGGTCCATTTGTTTGTTTTCTTGGCTGTCCATGGTATCCTCAAAAGTCTTCTCCGCACCAAAGTTCAGAAGCATCAATGCTTTTTCTATCTTGCTTCTTCAAAGTCCAGCTTTTGCATCCATAGAGTGTCATGGAAAAAACCATGGTCCAAACTTTTCTAATCTTTGTAGGTATAGACACATCACAGCATCTAAATATCCTTTCCAAGCCCTTCATTGCAACTCTACCAAGTGCTAGTCTGTCTCGTATTTCTTGGCTGCTGTGCTGGATCCTTTACTGTTGACAGTCGATCCTAAAAGGCAGAAGCTATCCATCACTTCAATGTCTTCATGATCAGTTCTGAGGCTGGTTGCTGAACCCTTGTCATTAGTTTAGTTTTCTTTACATTTAGTTGTAGTCCCATTTTTTCACTGTGCTCCTTGACTTTCATTACTAGAGCTTGCAGATCATCTGCATTCTCAACTATCAGAGTGGTGTCATCAGCGTAGCGCAGGTTATTGATGTTTTTTCCTCCAACTTTAAAACCACGCTCAACTTTTTCCAGTCCAGCTTCTCTCGGTATATGTTCAGCTTATAAATTGAATAAGTAAGGAGAAAGTATACAGCCTTGTCTTACTCCTTTGCCAATCTGGAACCAGTCTGTTTTACCATGTTCTGTCTGGACTGTGGCTTCCTGTCCTGTGTATAGGTTTCTCATGAGAACAATGAGGTGTTCTGAGATGCCCATTTTCCTAAGGATATTCCACAACTTGACATGGTCGACACAATCAAAGGCTTTTCTGTAGTCAATAAAGCACATATTCACTTCATTACGGTATTCTTTGGCTTTCTCAGTTATCCAGTATGCATCAGCAATGATGTCTCTTGTTTCTCAGCCTTTTCTGAAACCAGCTTGAACACCCAGCATTTCCCTTTCCACATAGGGCTCTGATCTGCGTTGGATGATCCTGAGCATTATTTTGCTAGTTTAATGTGAAATTAAGGATATTGTACGATGGTTTGCACAATCTGTTAAGTCTCCTTTCTTTGGTATGGGTATGTAGACTGACCTCTTCCAATCTATTGGTCACTGTGTCGTTCTCCAAATTTTCTGGCATAGTTTGGTTAGAGCCTTGACTGATGGAAATATACAAAATCATTTTTAAAAAATCATTAAAAATCAACCAAATGCCCCACTGCCTTGAAATTTGGGTGGTAGGTGGTACCCATGGGGACCTACCCACCACCCTTTTGGTGCCCCTCGGACTTTCATAAGTGGTCTGAATTGATCTGGATCCAAATTGAATCAAATCTAATCCAAATCGAATCTGAGGTGATTCGGGGGGACAGATTTGGACACAAAACAAATCAGGGGTGATTCGATTCAGGGACAAATTGAATCAAAAATTGATTTGTGCACATCCCTAATACATATACCAATTTGCAAGAATTGTGCTTATGGTTTGGTGCATGAGGAATTAATTAAATCCTAGAACACAGCTAAAGGCCTTCTAGTTCAACCCTCTGCTCAACATGGTCAGGAGTATCATCCAACCAATGTTTGCATTCCAGACCAAATCTATCACACAGAGGTCCATACAGATGCCTTGAGCAAGCTATCTGAGTGTGATGAAATGCAGACCTCCATCGTAGCACAAGAATGTTGCCCACTCCACCCTGAGTGCTCCAAATGGGGGACATTCCTCCATTTTAATATTGAATGAAGGCAGTTGTTGCCCTTTGAACTCAAACATCAAGGTCTAGTTTACATCCATTTTTCACAATAGGTAGCCAGCTCAAACCAGACCTACCTGTAGTAAGTTTATACCCATTAAGGAGGAGTTTTGAGGGAAACCCTCAACCCTAGATTGGCCTAAGACCATCAGAGATACGCTGGCTCTTTTAATTGGATCCCAGAGTTGTCTGTCTCTGGAGCAGTGGGAAAGCCTTCCCCCTTTTTAATCACTATAAAATAGGGGCCAAGACCCCCCACCATTTTGTCACCAGTCCAGTCATGAGTTGCTAGTAACCAGGCAACATGCCACTAGCTGCTACTGGTGTCCAGAAAGGGAGACACTGGAGAGATTATCATTCGCTCAGCCAACAACCTACCTACTTGCTGAACTCAGATAAAACTACGTTTTAGTGAGTTGGTTAATGTTTTGTAATTTTCTTTTCTAGTCAAAGTAGGCAATACTGGGTGAGATGTACCAGAGGTCTGATCCAGTAAAGGCATCTTTCTGTGTCAGAAAAATTGAATCTGTTAAAATTTCCTTTTTTACACAACTATGAAAGTCACAGGAGCCCTGGAGCTTCCTTTGCATTTGGTCACTCTAGTTAAAAGTGCATTTCAGTTTCAAAATGGGTTTCTTCTTCTCTTGGTGGCCTAAGATCTAAGTCCACCTGAGGGAAAGCACAAAATGCTGCCCCCCCCCCGCCCGCCGCCTGCACCACAGGCACATCCACTATTTCCTCTTCTGCCAAATGATGCCCCTCATGCATGCAAATATTCATCTCACCACCTTCTCTTTTGTAGTGGCAATAGCCCCCACACCTTCCTCCAGTCCTTCCTCATGTGCCACTGAGCTGAGGGAAGAAGAGGAAATAAAGAAGAAGCAGTGAAGTTCTGGAAATTAGGGATGTGCATGAAGTGTTTCACACACATCTGGGTGTGGGGTGGAGAGCTGGCACTTTAAAAGGAAGAAGGGAGATCTTACCTGCCCCTCCGTCACTCCTCGAGCGCCCCCTGCCGCCCCACCACGGTGTTGTCGGTATTAAATGCCACGTGGCTGCAGGGCTGCTCCCAGAAGCCCTGGGTGGCGTCAGCGCATAAATGGCATCTGCACATGCACAGAGGCCATTTATATTCCGCTGCTGCCTGTGGGCTGCTGGGAGCAGCCCTGCAGTTGTGCACCGTGGTGTTTAATACCAGCATCGTGGTGGGGTAGCAGGGCAGTGGAGGAGTGATGGAGGGACAGGTAAGATCTGCTTTCCTCCTTTTAAAGCACCCTCTTGCTCCCCGCCGAAACAATTCAGCTGGGGCAGCTTGAAGCATTTTGGCACCTCAAATTAGAGGGACCGAAATGGTTCATCCCTACTGGAAATGCTCTCCTAAACTCCCCCACCCTTTCTTCTTTACTGCCTGTTCCTTTTCATAACCAGCCCAGCAGCATGTGAGAAAAGATGTAGAGGTGGAGGGGAGGGGAGGGGAGGGTACATGCTGCATTAAAACAGGAAATGGTAGTGTCAGCAGCTGCTGCTGCCACTGTGAAGAAGATAAAGGAAAAGGGAGAGACCTGCCTAGGAGTGGCACAGTCCCTGCTGGACAAAATGTTGCTCCAATGGCAGGAGTCAAGTGAAGAACTAGCAGAAGAGGAGCGTGTTGCCCCACTGGCACTACACTAATCTGCAATCACCTTACTTCGCCTCTTGGCAGAGGCGTACCTAGGGAAAATAGCGCCTAGGGCAAACACTGAAATTGTGCCCCCTGTCCAAGCATCTGACACCCATCTTTCAGATAACTTTACCATAATATCAGCTGAAAAATACAAGTCAGGCTCGTTAATCTTTTAATATTTTAAAAACTATTTAGCAGTGGATGTAGCCAGACCAAAAAATGCTGGAAAACTACAAATTTCAGTATGCTGGGGCTCATGAAATACCCAAATACTATGTGGAGGTGTACTTGGAAAACTAAACAGAAGTGCCTGTCTCTACTATGCATTGTAGCATCACCATTACATAAGTTTTAAAAATAAATGGAGAATTTGACTTTCCCCAGATACTCTGAAAAAATAATTAAAGGATATGCAGAGTAAACTGTGTCACTGCTTGGAATATATTCTAGTCTTTAAGAAAGACAGTTAAAATGAGAGAAAGAGAGCAAGAAACTCCCAGTGGGCCTTAATACTGAGGATTTCACACTGATTCAAAGACAAGCTTACCATTAATAGCCATATTAGCAAGACATCACATTTAACTCACTTATCACAAGAAGCAAAGTAAGAGCAAATGAATACAATCCTAGCTCATAAGCTTCAGCTCAGTATTCACAAGCCTTGATTCTCTGTACATAGTGCCAATCTGAATATGTGTACAGTGTCTTATATTATATTAATTTTAAAAAAATGTTTTAACCTGTAGCCCCTTTGGGGGGCTTCCTAAAGACTGTGGGGCTTTTTTTTTTTTTTGCAAAGGTTCCCCCTCCCCCCACTGGTCTCTAGGGCCTCGCAGGGACCATTTGAGCATGTGCGGTGGCCATTTTTTAAAATAATCTTTTTTTTTTTAAATGGCCAC
The DNA here is from genome assembly GCF_027244095.1 of Hemicordylus capensis. Taxonomy (NCBI): domain Eukaryota; kingdom Metazoa; phylum Chordata; class Lepidosauria; order Squamata; family Cordylidae; genus Hemicordylus; species Hemicordylus capensis. Next base: position 258,422,264 of record NC_069658.1, on the reverse strand, counting down.
TGAAAACAAAATGGCCAGCATGCATGCTCAAATGGCCTCTGTAAGGCCTGGCATGACCTAGGGCCTCACAGAGACCATTTGAGCATGCATGGTGGCCATTTTGATTTCAGCAGCCTTTAAATTTTTTTTAAATTTTACAAAATGGCGCCCCCTTCAAGTGGCGCCCGGGGCACATGCCCTGCCTGCCCCACCATGGATATGCCCCTGCCTCTTGGTGTGGCCACCCCATCTTTCTCTCTCTTTTCCCTCACACATGTGGACCATCAGTGGCTAACAGTAGCTAATGAAGCATGAATGTAAACAGCAGCTTTGGGCATGCAGCAGGACAGACTCCACAGCTCCGTGTGTTCCCTTACATGCACATTTTTGTGCAGTGGAGCAAGCAGGCACGTCTCCTGGAGCACAGGAGCTTGCTCCAGGAGAAATGCCAGCTTGCTTCACTGAAGAACGCACATGTAGGGGAAGGGAACACATAAAGCTGTGGGGATGGTCCTGCCGCATGCCCAAAGGTGCTGCTAATGCACACACTTCATTAGTTGGAATATCAGCCAGTGAGAGAGCTGCTGAAAGGTGCTTTTAATGTAATGTGTGAAAATGCCATTTTGGGCATGCTCTTTTGGGTCTGGAAAACCATGCTAGAAACCATAATATAAACCAGTGTTTCTCAACCACCGGTCCGTGGACTGGTGTCAGTCTGTGAGCAGTTGAGTGCGGGTCCATGCTGGTCCATGAGGAATTAATCCCCCCACAAAACAATTTTGAGGTGGTGGGGGCCTCAATTGCAGCAGAGCTTTCCATAGCGGTGCCCCCCCCACTTGAAATTGTTTGGGGGGTGCCTGGGGGTGGGGGCAAGGGGTGTCTGTGACCCCTTTACTAACTGCTGGTCCGGGAAACTGCGCACAAAGAATGTACTGGTCCATGACTCCAAAAATGTTGAGAAACACTATAAATCAATTTTTAATATGCTTCATGTAATCCACTGACGGGAACACCCAGGAACAACATGCGATTTAAGCACAATACTCCACCCTCCTTGACTTTCTAGCACCTCTAAGGAATGTTAATAGCTAGGAGCCTTGTCCTGTTGCAAACCAGGAATTGCCCAGGGACTGTAAGAGTCTCCACTCCCTCAGCACTCAGGGTTAAGCAATTAGTCAGGAGATAATTGAGGATTTCGTAGATTGTTGTGTCCTGGAAAGGTCAGTTGCATTTTATAGCAGACTATATTCTATGAGCAGAATATAGATGGAAATGGACCAAATTGGAGAGGAAGACAGGAAAAGAGAGAGAGAGAGAGTGATCCTTAGATGCTCATGATCCTGAATCTCAGTCCTAATACTCCACCAGTACTGCATTTCTAAAATGAGAGATGCCAAGGAACAACCTCAAAGAAGACTGTGTCCACACCAGCCCCCTTTTTTATACCATATTTACTCAAATAGAAGGCAACTCTGAATTTAAGATGACTCCCTTAAAAAGTAGAGGTTAAGTACAGGTTAGACCTACATTTACCTAAAAGCCAGGAACAGGTCTCTGAATTTAAGACAGCGCCCCACTTTCTAACATTAAAAATTTGGAGGGAAACCTAGTCTTGGATTCAGATAAATACAGTATTTTTCTGTCCAGGGACAGCTCCTTGTTTAAGGAAAAGCATCCTTCAGTGGGTGCCCACATGGGTGGGCCCTGGTGGACTTTCAAGGGGGCAGGATTTACAGGCCTGGTGCTCCTTTCAGTGCTGATACAGCTAATATATCCCTGATATAGCATCACGCCAGCCATTGTGAGGGAATTAAAAAGACTCCTCCAGCATGCCAGCAGGAAAGAAGAAGAAGAAGAAGAAGAAGAAGAAGAAAAAGGTGGGCGGGGGGGGGAGACCCAATGATAGTGCAGGTGTCATAGCCATGGGCCCACACGAGGCACTGGACCTCTTGCATTTGCCCCAAGGTGGGAAATGCTGATAACCCCCCTGCTTCTGTTCCCTATGGTCTCCATACATACGTTTCACTTTGTATTCATAAGCATTCCAATTGCATTTTTCTAAACTAGTCTTGGGAAGGCTAGATAGATGGAATTGTGGGCCATGACCAGGCATTACAAAGCAGAAATTCAAAAACAATACAACAATACAATAGAGTATCCTTTCTTGGGAAGGAGCTGTCACTCCGTGGTAGAGTACCTGCTGTGCATACAGAAGCTTCAGTTATTGTCATTTCCAGATACAGCTGGGAAGGAATCTGTCTGAAACCCTGCACAGCTGCTGCCAGTTAGTGTCGATAACACTGACCTAGATAGTCCAATGTTCTCACTCAGCATAAGGCAATCTCATTTGTTTGTTTGGCCTTGAAATTTTACAACCTATAATTCCTTGCCAGTCCTCCATTTCTGCAACCTTAAGTGGCACAGTGGGGAAATGCTTGACAAACAAGCAGATGGTTGCCGGTTTGATTCCCCACTGCTACTATATTGGGCAGCAGCGATATAGGAAGATGCTGAAAGGCATCATCTCATACTGCACGAGAGGAGACAATGGTAAACCCCTCCTGTATTCTACTAAAGAAAACCACAGGGCTCTGTGGGCTCCAGGAGTAAAAATCGACTTGACGGCACACTTTACCTTAGAAGAGGCAAAGTGCATCTGCAAAATCTCCATGGAAAAGAGGGGGCTTGAGGATGGATTTTCCCCATGTTAGATTTCTGAATGTGGGAATCTGGGACCAGTGTATTTCTCACCTTAATGGTTCTATCCAAACAGAATGGAAGTGAGCCGATGAAGAACTATATATATGTTTGTATGCAGGCTCGGACAGGCCCACAGGGCAACAGGGCATATTCCTGGCGCGCCCCATCCGCAGGTTGCCCCTGAACCCCTACTCCCATCCTTAAGCACCCATTCTGTTCATAACCTGGTGCCCTCTCCACATACATTCCACCGCCCTCTCAGTGCCTCCAGTCCGGCCCTGTGTGTCTATCTACCATACGTAACATGCTTTCTCCTGCTCCAGTATTTCCTCCCTTTATTATTCACAGTATCAAGCCGTTAAAGTCTCCAGGATTTCTTTCCATTGTTGATTGATGCCAAAGCCTGGGGACTGCAGGCCAGCCCTGAAGGCTTGGCAAGCCCAGCTACAAAAGGCAGCTTGAAAAGCTGGCGATGACAACCCTACGTTAATTAAATCACTAACTCAAAAGTTTGTCCCCTTCAAATGGTGGATTTTGAGACTGTCGTGTGGCAACTTTAAGATCGGCTTCAGTTCTGCTTGGTTTACAAAGCAGGGTATGGGGACGAAGGGATTCTGCCAAATAATCCCATGGAAAAGAGCGGGGCTTCTGGATGGATTTGAAGGAGTGGGAGAAGTGGCAATGGGCTGAAACACGCTTAACTGTGTTGGACTGTGGCCAACGTATCTAGTGACTGAGTGCACATGTGCAAATTCACCATTAAACATAAGAGAGAGAGAGAGAGAGAGAGAGAACCTGACTAATGGAAGATTCATCCTAAGAACCACAAAGATCAGTATTTCATTCTGTCTAAGCATTGGGCTTCCCAACTTCTTCAACTGGATTGGTCTTTCTGGTTAGTTGTAGGCAGCAAAAGCAAAGTTCTTTTACCAGTGACGTTCACCTAGCTGGTGAAAACCAGCTTTCCCCAAGGAACCACAGGGTCCCAGCCACTTCCACTAATTAATGCTTAAGCAGGAAATTGCACAGCACATTAAGTTGCACAACATTCAAAGAAAAGCCCCCTGGCATGTTTACAAAACATTGTATTTTAAGGGCTCATATTCATTCTTCCTGAAGTCTTGACATTTTCTTAAGCTCCTGGTTTTCAGAGCAATTATTCACAAAGCTGAAGGTGGGTGGAAGGAAGTTTAAGGTTAATGGGCTGTGATCTGGGTGACTAGCGGCAAAAAGTCCTGACATGTTTTTTAGGCTGCTGGTTTTCAAAGCAACTATCACAAAGCTGATGGTCAGAGGAAGAGGAAGAGGAAGGGAGTCTAGCTTAATTTTATTTGTGTATATTAAATATAAATAATATATGTTTACCTGATATAATATATTTACCAAGTTACCTGAGAGAACGCCTTGCCCCGTATGTCCCTACCCAAACCTTAAGATCTTCTTTGGAGGCCCTCCTCTGGGTGCCCCTGCCAAATGAGGTGAGCCGAGTCGCTACCAGGGAGAGGGTCTTTTTGGTGGTTGCACCCATTTATGGAATAGCCTCACCAGTGAGGTTCACTTGGCTTCATCACTTTGTTCTTTTAGACAAGAAAGGACCTTTTTGTTCATCCAGGCCTTTTAAATTCTGGTTTTGAGATTTGATCTGATTTTTTAACTAATTCTAAAATGAGTTTTTAATTTCTGCTTTGTATTGTATTTTGTATTTTCTTTTCACCTTTTTTTGGTCTGTTATGATTTAATGTGTCCTGTGATTTTATATGTTTTAATCCTCTGTGTGAGCCACCCAGAGAACAATTTGTTATGGGGCGGCTAACAAAGTTGTTTATTAATGATATTATTATTATTATTATTATTATTATTATTATTATTATTATTATTATTGCACTTCTTTGTCAATAATTGACAAAAGTTATTTCAAGGAAGTGTGAAACAGCAATTTGCAATATAAAACAATCAAGAATTATAAAAGCAAAAATAATAAAACCAACAGCACCATGGGGAAAACCAACTGTTTTGGGCAGTAGCTAATAAGAAACCCAGCAGAGTACATGGACAACACAACCTGAGCTGGACTCTTCTTATTGCCCAAAAGTCCAAGTGATGAGAATGGCTTCCAGATGTCTTTGGAAAATTGGAACGTGGGAAGAGTACACAAGGCCGGCCGGCCTGCTAGGCAAACTAGGTGGTTGTCTAGGGAGAGGCACTGATGGTTCATGTCACGTGTTGCCCCCATGGGCTGGCGGGCAAGTGGGTGAGCAAACAGGCAATGGACTGAGTGGACACTCTCTATCCCTTACACTCCCCCCTTGCTCCTCCACTTGGTGTTCCACCCCTTCCTGCTGACCTGCTGTGGCAAGGAGAGCAGGGGGCGGGCAATGGGGATGGGGAGCACTTGATTGCTCTCCTTGCTGTGGTGAACCATTGCTGTGGTTTCTGCTGGCATGTTATAATGGTGCTGGTGCATGACATCATTATAATATGCCACAGGAGCTGCTGGCAGCAGAAGTGGGCTGCCCACCACTGTGAGAAATGTGAGTGGGTGGGTACTTGTAGTGATCAGGCACTGATCAGTCACCCCTCCCATAAAGAGATTAACTGGAAGTGAACACTGTCCTGACTGACAGGCGGGTGACTCCAGAGCTCAGCCAATCAGCACACCAGGTGGGTGGGACTAAGAGGGCTGTTGGGAGGAAGATAAGAGTTTATTTGTTAGAAGGAGCTGGCTGGAGAGCAAGGGAGATGTGGTCATGAGGTCTGGCTGCAGGAAAGTCTCTCAGTGAGTCCAGGGAAGCCAGGAGGGAAGGAAACTTGAATTCTCTACCATGGTTTGATGAGTTCAAGAAGAAAAGGAAGCCAGGGCTTTTGGCTTCGGGAAGTAGTCTAGGGGAAAGTTCATTTAGTCAGACTTGGCATTAGACTTTTGTTTTCTTTTGTGTGTTTTGGATAGTCCTTCAACTGTTCTAGGATTGTTTACCTGTAACATAACTAAGCTAAGAAACACTAACCTGTGCCTATCCAGCTAGGATGTTGCAAAAGACTCTGTAAGCTTTTAATGGTGCTTTTGTCTTTTCCTACATCCCTGTTCCTTGCAACTGAGGTGCTTTGTAAAGTATTCTTGTAACCATTGAGTATATTTACCTGTAACTAAAAGCTGAAAGAGCCTCAGGCCAAAGTCATTTGTAGTATTTAAATAAAGCTTCCTCCCCACCTTTTGTACTTGACATTTTACCAGCCTCTCTGAGTGGATTTTTGACTCAGGAAAGAGGGGGGCTGCAAGGGGGTTTCTCTGGTGTGACATGTCTTAGAAGTTCAGCAATCTACCAGTTTTCTCACAACATGTAGGCTTGCACATGGAGGATTTTTGAGTATTTTTCCCATAGCAAAAGAAGGAGAGTTTCCCTGGGATTTCCACCCCAAGCCCAAGGAGGGTCAAATTCTGAGATAAAGATGGGTGATGGTGGCAGCCATTGTGAAACTACCAGAAGTACAGGAAAGTTTAAGGAAAAGCCTTGTTCAGAAAGCATAGAGGGGATGATTCACCATTTTCCTTCCCCTCACATGGGCTTGCTTTGAGACAAAGGCTATAATCTACTACAGTACTCTTCATCCCTGTTGCCCACCCCTTGCTCTTCTTGCCATGCAGGCCACCCCTACTTCTCAAGGGCGGATCTTATCTTTGGGCAAAGTGGGTGGCACTCATGTTAAATTTCTCAGTCAGCCATGTTGTCTCTGCCTCCATTTTGTGTGCCTACTGCCTCCCGTTTTGTTCCCTGCTCCTGCAGCCTGCTGCTGCTGCTTTAAGCCTGCAATCTGCTGCCTGCTGCTTTCAGAGTTGTGAGAGTGGGCAACGGTAGCACAAAACAAATGAAAAGCCCCAGATCTTTTAAACTATTAATATTAAGAAGGCAGGAGCCAATAAGCATGCTCACTTTTGTATTTGCAAAGTGGGAGGTCCTATAAACCAATCAGAGAGGGACTAGGCTGATTGACAGGCAGCCAATCAGATAGCACAGAAGGTAAGGACGTCTTTTTCTTTAGCTACTCAGAAGAATCCAATCACCATTTTAGTTAGAGAGCAGGCAGGCTGGCTGGCTTTTGACAAGTCTGATCATTTGCTGGCTTCTTTGTGCTTGTTTGGAGGGGAAGAATACAACCTCTTCTTTCTCTCCCTTACTCTCTGATCTAATCTGTATGCAAAGCAAAATGACATGCCATAAAACATTGGCAGGAACAGCTAACTGTAAGACTGGACTAATTAGATTAGAAACTGGCATAACAAGGCAGAAAGGTTTTTTAGGGTATATTTATTAATTATTATTTATTTATTTGATTTATATACCGCCCTTCCAAAATGGCGCAGGGCAGTTTACAAATCTACATTCCCGCTGCCTGCCCCAGGAACCATCAGCTGCCACGGCTTCTTCTCGCTTTAGCGGGCAGGTACAGTTAGCAAGTGGGCAGGCAATGGGGATGGGGAGTTTGTTGCTCACCTCCCTGCTCACACCCACCAAATGGAAGTGCCCAACCATGTGGGTGAAGGAAGTGTGGTACAGGGAGGAGCACCCACTTTGCCTGGGGTGCCCCCAACCCTTTGGCCAGCCTTAAGAATACAAACCTCTATAAGGAGAAAATTCTAGAGTCTGGGGGCAATAACCAAAATTATTTCCCATGTGCATGGCAATCAGGCTCACCTGGTATTGGCACAGGAAGCAGGGCCCCCCACCCCAACAAGACCTTATGGGTGGAGAGGTCCACTTGGGAACAGGTAGTCCTTTAGATATTTAGGACTCAAGTCATTTAGGGTTTAAAAGGTCAAAACCAGCATGGAAACAAATCAGCAGCCACTGCAGTAGTTTCAGTGTTGGGGTGGCATAGTACATATTAACCTAGTGGGGACATAGCTGACATTTTTGCAGTAATCTGACTATGACACGACTAAGGCATGGGTACTGGTATCCAGATCTACCTTCTTAAGCAAGAGTTGCTGCACTTCAGCTTTGGAAGTAGTGCCTTTGCACAAACTGGAGCTGTGCAAAGGCAGCCCTAGGTATGGCTGCCCCCTGATGGGATTGAAAACAAAACTGCTAATATGATCATGCCTTTATACAGATCTGTGATGCTGCCACATAAGGAGTACTGTGTACAGTTCTGGTCACTGTATCTCAAAAAGGTCATTATAGAAATTGGAAAGGTGCCTCCTTACGAGGCAAGGCTACAGTATCTGGGGCTTTTTAGTTTGGAAAAAAGGCGACTACACTACGGATAGACATGGTAGGTAAAGGTAAAGTGGCGCTGTCCAGTTGGTGTTGATTCCTGGCGGCCACAGAGCCCTGTGATTTTCTTTGGTAGAATACAGGAGGAGTTTACCATTGCCATCTCCCGTGCAGTATGAGATGCTGCATTTCAGCATCTTCCTATAATGCTGCTGCCTGATATAGGTGTTAGAAGTCTATAAAATTATGCATGGTGTGGAGAGAGAGACGTTTTTCTCCCTCTCTCACAACACTATTCATTCATTTATTCAACATATTTTTATACTGCCCAAAACCTATGTTTCTGGGCGGTTTACAACAAAAACCAGAAAAGTTAAAACATTAATTAAAACAGATAAATGACAGAGAAATTAAAACATTGGTTAAAATAAATGACAACAAAAAGGAAAAACATTACAACAATTTAAAACCTTACAACAATATTTTAAAACAATGCTAAAACTATTAAAATGGTATTTAATAAAAAGCCTGGGTGAACAAATGTGTCTCTAAAGATTTTTTTAAAAATTGTCAGAGATAGGGAGGCTCTTATTTCAGCAGGGAGTGTGTTCCAAAGTGTTGGGGCAGCAGCTGAGAAGGCCTGACCCCAAGTAGCCACCAGACGAGCTGGTGGCAACTGCAGATGGACCTCTCCTGATGATCTCAATAGGCAGTGGGGTTCATGATGAAGAAGACGTTCTCTTAAATACCCAGGGTCCAAGTTGTTTAGGGCTTTATAGGTTATATCCAAAATCTTGTATTTTGCCCGGAAACTTATCAGCAGCCAGTGTAGCTCTTTCAATCCTGTATTTATACAAGATTGTATATATGGAGTAATATGGTCTCTCCAAGATGACCCGGAGACCAACCTAGCTGCCACATTCTGAACCAGCTATAGTTTCTGGACTACATACAAAGGTGGCCCCAGATAGAGCACATTACAGTAATCCAGTCTGGAGGTTACCAGCAGATGTATAACTGTTCTGTGGTCATTTATCTCAAGAAGTGGACACAGCTGGCGTATCAGCCAAAGCTGATAAAAGGCACCTCTGGCCACTGCCTCAACCTGGGACACCAGGGAGAGGCTTGGATCCAGAAGCACCCCCAGACTGTGTACCTGTTCCTTCTGGGGAAGTGTGACCCCATCCAGAACAGGCAGATCAAACTCATCTCCCGAGTTTCAACCCCACACAGTAAGTAGCTCTGTCTTATCTGGATTCAGTCTCAGTTTGTTATCCCTCATCAAGCCCATCACTGCCTCCAAGCAGGCATTTAGGGAAGTTATGCCTTCTCCCAATGAGGGTGACATGGAGAAATAGATTTGGGTGTCATCAGCATACTGATACATCCTACACCAAATCTCCTGGTGATCTCTCCCAGCAGTTTCATGTAGATATTAAACAACATTGGAGACAATACAGAGCCCTGAGGGACACCATAGAAAAGTTCAGATTTTGAAGAACAGCAATCTCCAAGGGACACCATCTGGAACCTGCCTGAAAGGTAGGAGCAGAACCACCACAAAGCAGTGCCTCAACTCCCAATCCCCTCAGACGCTCCAGAAGGATACTATGGAAAGCTGCCGAGAGGTCTAAAAGGACCAACAGAGTCACACTCCCTCTGTCAATTTCCAATTGGAGATCATCCATCAGGCCGACCAAAGCAGTTTCCACCCCATAGTCCGCCTGAAAGCCAGTCAGACCCACTAGAACTAGAGGTCTAGTGTTGTGAAACTGATGGCCAGGAATTATAGAATTGACAAAAGGAAGTACTTTTTCACACAGCACACACTTAAAAACTGTGGAACTCTTTGCCATAGGATGCAGTGATGGTCACCAACTTGGATGGCTTTAAAAGAGGCTCAGAAACATTCATGGAGGACAGTTCTATTAATGGCTACTAGTCTTGATGGCTATAGACTTTTTCCAGACTCAGAGGCAGGATGTCTCTAAATACCAGTTGGAGCTGTACAAAAGCAGAAAGAGGGCATTCCTTCATCTCTTGCCAGTGGGCTTCACAGAGGCCTGTAAAACAGGATGCTGGACTAGATGGGCCTTGGACCTGATCCAGCAGGGCTGTTGTTATGATTTTCCAGGCAGTGCTGGATCCAGGATAACCTCCAGATTGTGCACCTATTCCTTCAGGGGGAGTGCAGCCTTGGCTAGAACAAACTGAGCTCCTTCTCCTTGACTGATTGCCCACCAGTACCTATGTTGTATCCAGATGAGCCTCAATTAGTTTGCCCACCTCCAGCCCATTACTGCCTCCACCCCCCCAGTTCAGCATGTCTGCCAACTCCTTGGGATCTGAGGACAAAGTGAGTTAGAGCTGAGTGTCCTCCTATTGACCTGAATCTCTGGATGACCTCCCCCAATGGTTCCATGTAGATATCAAACAACAATGTTGGTATTCTAGCTGGCCTTGTTTCAGTCTTAGCATTGGGCCTCCTTCAGTCTTACTTCTGTTGGGCCTTCTTGGGCCCATGGTGGTACTTCAATGGTCACATACTGAAGCAGTTTCCCTGGGGGTTGTAGCCACATGGAGGCATGTAGAAATCTGTCCCCTTCATGAGTATTACAGACCCCATTTCTGAATTTTCATCTTTCTTTAAAACCAAATATAAGTCTGCGTTTTATAGAAACACAAGGAAAAATGTCTAGGCAGTATTCTACCCAATTGTTCACTATGAAGTAATACACTTAAATAACTTTAAACATATTAAGCTAGCTGTACTTCCATTCTGGCTGTTTTGCAATTATTAGCTCTTTCACAGAGGCTCCCTTGCCAAAGGCTTTCTGGCTCTGGCCGTGTGCCCTATTGTTTCCCATCACAGGAGGAGTGGAGGGAAAAAAACAAACAGAAAACTGAGAGAATGCAGGCTAGTGAACATTCTTGGATCCTCAGGGTGTGTTTACGTCCTATCTCTACCAAGCAGAGGTGTTGCTAGGTATTTAAAAGCCCCAGCCCTTTGATAATCAAATATTTTCATGCTCTTTAAAGGACCACACTCTCTTCCAGTTTTTGAATAATCACATCTTACCCAGTAAGGAGGCTGTTGCCCCCCCCCCTTGTTATCAGGCTGTGGTGTGGGAGGTCGGTGCCTGTAGAGAATGCAGATGCAGAAGATCTCAGGATCAATCTCTGGCATTTCCAGGTAGGGCTAGGAGAGACTCCTTCCTGAAACCTTGGAGAGCTGCTGCCAGTCAGTGTTGTAGACAATACTGAGCTAAATGGATCAATAGTCTGACTTGGTATAAGGCAGCTTCCTGTGTTACTGTGTTAGTGCACATAGCAGTTAGGAGTGACAGTGCAGCATGGAGGTTGTTAAAATAACAGTGTGCCTAACATCAGGCAGTATGGAGACCTAGGACACTAAAAGGTATTTAAGACAGAGGAGCAGCTAGGTAATTTTTGGATCCTGGACTAAATGAATGTATGCTCTTACCTCCTCCAAAACAAGCATCTTCTCCATATATATACATTTCACCACAAACACATAGGTCTCGGCTAGAGTACATTTGAGATAAAGGAAAAAAAGTCTACACAAGAGTGCCCAATTTCAGAATTCAAAGCCCAGCCATTCTGGAACTGTAAAGGGTTGGGCAAAGGGGCATGGGGCTTGTTGCACTTTTTTATGAAGGCAAGGGTCAGAATCCTTCACATGGGGGGGTGGGATGATACTCCAATAGGGGGCTTCAGTTCCAGAAATTTTTGTAATTTTCTACCATGAAACAAGCCACATAGGACTTTAAAAAAAAAAAACTTCAGTTTTTTTAAAATGCAAAAAATCATTAAAAACCAATCAATTGACCAATCTGCTTCAAAATCGATACACAAAGTCCTGCTAACCTGTTCTACATCTATACACAATTTCAGTACTCCATGCCAAGCCATTCCAGAAATATAAAAGGGTCCCTCCTTTCCCTTGGGGACCGTTATAGGTGAGTGGGCACACGGACTTGTGCCCCCAGATTCATGCCTAACAGTGCTCCTGATTTAAGAAAATGCCTTCTTCAGTATGAGCTATGCCCACTGAGCTCATCCAGAGAGGTCCATCTGCAGTTGCCAGAAGTTTGTCTGGTGGGTACTCACGGAAGAGTCTTCTCTGTTGCTGTCCCGAGACCTTAGAATGCACTCCCTGCTGAAACAAGAGCTTTCTCAAAGTCTCTAAAGACACATTTCTTCACCCAAGCTTTTTAACTAGAACTGTGGTTTTAAATTGTGTTAATTTTTGTTTTAATTTTTTTTATGTTGTTGTGAGGTGCCCAGAGATGTAAATTCTACAAATATAATAAGTAAATAAAATAATGGACACATATCCTGGTGGCCCAATTTATTGTTTATTTATTTATTTGATTTATATACCGCCCTTCCAAAGATGGCTCAGGCCAATGGTGTCAACACTGTGCATCGCCCAGAGCCTCTGGATGGGGCGGTATAAAAATGTAATAAACAAACATGGTGTCAATGTTCCTGCTGCCAGGGGCTGAATAGGAGGCATTTATAGAAGGACCTGCCATTCCAGTGAGATGTGGGGCAGGGAATAGAATTGCCAACTTTTCTCCTTCTCCCCACCCCGTAGCTGGACTCCTGGATCTTTTATAGCTGCCTGGCATAATATAGGAACCTGTGAAGTAAAGAAAAGAAGTCAGTGGTTTCGAAAGCCTGGCTTTGAAAGAAGTCAGTAGCTTTGAACATTGTATGCAGGCTAACCTGCAGGAGGCCTTTGATTCTGGGTGAGGAGAGGTGTCACTTTCTCCATGAGGGAAGTGGTAGACACTAGACAGTGACCACACCCTCCCCGCTCCCCGTGTCAGACTGAGAGGGGAGCATGCAGAGAGGCAGGCAGGCTGGCTAGCCTGCTGGATTCCATCCTTGTTCCAGTCAGGGAAAGGGGAGGGTGATCTGGCTATGAGACAGTGGCCATTCTATGCGTGAATAACAGGATCTTCCACTCACAGAAGGGTCTGCTTGCTGAGGTCAGCCCTCGCTGGCGTCTGGGCTGTGATCTTGGCGTCTCCATTACGCGTGGAGCCTGGTCATGTCAGGGAGGGCAGGGTGTGTTGCATAACCAACCCCTGAATTACAGGGCTCAGAACCAGTCAGCGGGAGCTGGATTTCTTTCTAAACGAGCCTTTCTGCTTCTCTCCCTTCAGGCAGCTGCAGCCAGACACCCCCTAGGTTGGCAGAGTTATTGTAATGCCGGAAATGGAAATGATTGGACACAATTCCTGTCCATTTAGGACAGACTTCCCAAGTTCCCTGGAGTTTAACAGCTGGGCTGTTAAAGAGCTTGCTTCAAGTAGCACATATTAGCTGGGAAAGTTTTTAGACCAGCAGGGGTTAGTAGAGCAGAGCAATGTGAGTACGTGTGTAATCACTTGTAGACTCCGTGGGGAGAAGGGGGAGAAGAGATGTTCCAACTGCAAAAACATCTCCACCCATATTTTTTGTGTGTGTGGTGGGAGGGAGTGACTATATTTTAGGTGTTCCTGTGAAGCAGTTGCTGGATATGACAGAGATATCCCAACAACTTCAGCACTGCAGCTCCTAGAATGCAAAGCGTAGACACATTTCCTCACTTTTCACAGATGAAAATCGAGACATGCACATATTTTTTAACACCTTTGCTTTCCTATCACTTGAGCACCATCTCACACCTTCCGGTGTTAGAAACCAGTGAAAGCTCATATTTGCCTGCTTTTGGTAGGGCAGCCAGCTTCTTTAAGCAGCCCTTGCTGTGCCTTTTAACGGTAGGTTGATCGTGCTGGGGGAGCCACATGTTTAAACATTATGCACATGTTTAAACAAACAAACAACATTTATTTATTTATTTCTCATCTGCCAATTGAAGTAGCTCATGCTGCTGTGAGAGGCCTAGCTACAGGGGCAGGTTTATTTGTTCATGCACTTATTTAAACATTTGCATACCACTTTTAGGAACATAAGAAGCTGCCTTATTCTGTGTCAGACCATTGGTCCATCTAGCTCAGTATCGTCTACACAGAATGGCAGCGACTTCGCCAAGGTTACAGTCAGGTTACAAGGTCTCTCTCAGATCCATCTTAGAGATGCCAGAGAGGGAACTTGGAAGTTTCTGATGCTCTTCCCAGAGCAACCCCATCCCCAAAGGGAATATCCGAAAGCAGTGGAGTAGCCAGCAGAAGGGCGGCCCATGCTCCTCCCACTGGTGGCCCCCATGATGTCATGCACAGAGGGGGTGTGGCCTGATTGCTGGAGGGCCCACCCCAACCCTACCAATTGCATTTCCGCTGACTGGGTACATTTATTTCCCTTTCAGCAGCCCTTTTCATTGGCGGCCCGAGTTCTTTGAACCCTACCGTTCAATGATGGCTCCGCCCCGTCTGAAAGGAAGAAAGCTTATGACATCATGTTTGTTAGTATGTGTGTTTGTGAGTGTATATTCCCCTCTAATATCTTTTGCCTTTATAGTCTGATACAAATCAAATTCACAGAACATAGGAGGGGGCCCTAGTGGACCCTGACAGCCATATATTTTTTCACCAATCCACCATGTTGTTTGAAGATGGCAGCCACTCGAATAATAGGCAGCACCCCTTTGTAACTCTTGTGCTGCTAGTCAGATACAAATTTGCAGCACATGGGAAGGGTCCTAGGTACAAGTCCCCATGTTAAAAGAAGCTAAAAGCAGGCTGTTTAAAAGGCATCCCAAAAGACAAAGTAGGGACAGCAGTTTATCATTTATCAGGAAATATGGCCTGGAAATGGAGACAGTTGGAAGGCTTGCAGATACTTGGGCAAGAAAAACATCTTGGCCTAGCTCCAGGTGTATTAGCTGGATGAACAAGTTTAAGGAGGGAAGGAAAATATTCCAGTAGCTGGAGAATAGGGATGTGCACAAACTTGTTTGTGTACTCCTGGGTGGGGTGGGGTGAGCTTAAAGGGGTTGGGTGAGTGACCTTACCTGTCCCACCGCTTTCCCCCCACTGGTGCTGATCCCCAAAATGCTGGTGCGGGGCTGCAGCACACCTGCTTGCAGCCCCAGTGAATGTCATACCGGAAGTGACCTACCCACCCGCGTGCTCCCCTGTCTCCAAACCAGCTCGGATGCCAGACTTCCGAACTGGCGCTCCACAAAAGGAATGCTAAACCAGTTCGTGCACATCCCTACTGGAGAGTAGGACTTAATTTTCATCTCTTCTGTCCATGTATGATGGGTGGATGGATAAATCATCACTCTGATTTAGCCTCTGTAACTTATCTGTAAAATGGGGAAACCAGTGACCTACTTCTTAGTTAAGAGTTGCCAGCCTTCCCCCACCCTCCAGCCATGCTCACAGATTCATGGAATTTTGGAAGGGGCCTTAAAGGCCTTCTAGTCCAGCCCCCTGCTCAGTGCGGGAAACAGCTACACAGCACCCCTGACAGATGGCTGCCCAGCCTCTGTCTGAAAATTGCTAGTGAAGGAGAGTCCACTACTGTGCAAGGAAGATCGTCCCACTGTTGAACAGCATTAAGAAATTCCTCCTAATGTCTAACCTAAATCTGTTTCCTTGTCATTCCAACCCATTGGTTCTAGTCCTGCTCTCAGGAGCAACAGAGAACCAGCCTGCTCCTTCTTCTATTGATAGCCCTTCAGATGTTTGAAGAGAGTGATCCTATTTTCCTTTGTTTCTTCTCTTCTCTTGGCCAAACATACCCAGCTCCTTCAACCGCTCCTCATAGGACTTCATTTCCAGACCCCTCACCATTCTGGTTGCCCTCCTTGGAACCTCTTCCCATTTATCAGTGTCCTTAAAATGTAGTGCCCAGAACTAGCAACTGGGCTTTTAAGAGCAGCTTGATCTACAGAAATCCCGCTGCCAAAACTTTTATTGGCACTGAGATAAGGTGATCCTTGGACAAGCTATGTTGTGATTGTAAACTATGTTGTGAAGGCAAGGTAGACAGAGATGGTGTGAAGCATGCTGCAAATGTTGAGGTGTTGTAAATGAGAAACAGAAGTAGAGGGTGTGGAACTGAACTGTGTCCATGTGCCAGTTTGCATGACAGGTCTCCAAGCCTTCTGCAGAGCACTTCCTTGGGCCTTTCCCCCTTTCTCTCCCTCTTCAAAAACAAACATCCACCTTATTGGCAAAGTTTCTTCTTGTTTGTTCTACCCACACCAAACCTGCTACCACTTGAATCTTGCCTGGGCTGCTCCCAGAGGTGAACCTAGGTAGTTTCGGAGCCTGGACCCAAAGGCTTATGGAGGGCCCCCCCCCAACAGTATTTTTAACACATTTTTAACATGACCACACCACCTGGGACAGACTAAAAAGGATTTGGAGGTCCTCAGGGAGTGTACAATGACCTCTGCCTGCTCCTATCTCATCTCCACAGCTCCTTTGTCAGTCCCTGATCCTGGCTCTAGTATCACTGCCTTATCCATCTGATAGAGACTGTGGCTGATATCCTGACTAAGGAAGCACTGGTGGAGTGGGAGAAGCACCAATCTTCAGAAACGTTCAGCTAACTCAATTACATTCTTGGCTCAGGGGTGGGGGGCAAATTTTGGTGACCTCCCCTTCCAAAGGAAGCATTTTTTGTCACCTAAGAATATGTCCCTGGGGGTGGCACAGCCTTAAGGCACATATTGTCATGTGACACAGATTGTGGGGGAAGGGGAGGTCATTAGAATTTCGCTATAGATACACTCTATCATCGGTGGAACTCTTCAGGAGCATTGATGCTACATTGGCCTTTCTGCCGTTGCACTGGTGTACATCGATGTACAGCACATAGCACACAGAATAGAGCTTTCAGAATCAGGCGGTATATACATCAAATAATATTTATTTATTTATTTATTTATTTACACAGTCAGACAGGTGTTATTGACTGGTTTGTTTATCCAGACATCGAGTCCTTCCCAAGGACCTGGGACGGCTGAATTTTATTGTCAATGTTTTTGCTGTTGTTATAGATATCGTCGCAGAATATAGGCTGTTCCCAGTAAAGCTGCTTTTTGTAACTGGCTGATGGTGATTTCTGTGGCCCCTATGGTGAGGTGCTCTTCAAGGTCTTTTGGAACTGCACCCAGGACGCCAATTCCACTGGGATTATTTTGGTCTTTTTCTGCCACAGCCTTTCAATTTCAGTTTGTAGATCTTTGTATTTTGTGATTTTTTCTATTTTTGACTTATTTTTCTTTCTTCTCGAATACAGTTATATCTCGTGTATTGTGTGGCAGATGTTTGTCTGTTTGTAGTCGGAAGTCTCATAATATTTTTGCATCTTCATTTTCTACAACTTTTTCAATTTTATGGTCCCACAAATTTTTGGCTACAGGTTGCTTGTATTTTTTGCAGATGTTCCAATGTATCATCCCTGCTACTTTGTCATGCCTTTGTTTGTAGTCAGTCTGTGCGATCTTTTTACAACAGCTAATTAGGTGGTCCACTGTTTCGTCTGCTTCTTTACAAAAGCGGCACTTGCTGTTTGTTGTTGATTTTTCAACTTATGCTCTTATTGCATTTGTTCTTAGTTACTGTTCTTGTGCAGCCAGTATTAAACCCTCTGTTTCTTTCTTCAAGTTGCCATTCTTAAGCCATTGCCAGGTCTTGGTGATGTCTGCTTTTCCACTTATATTGTGCAAATATTGACCATGCTGTGGCTTATTTCTCCATTTTTCTGCTTGGTTCTTGACTTGTTCTTTCTTGTAGGCCTGCTTTGTTTCTTTGGTGTTGAATAGTTTCTCGTTATTGACCATTTGAAGTACATCTTCTACACTGTCCTTGATATATTCTTCAAGGCCTCTTTTCTCCTCCTCTACTGTTTGATGGACTTGCAGCATTCCTCTTCCACCTGAGCTGCGAGGGAGGTAAAGCCTATCTATATCACTGCGGGGGTGCAGAGCATGATTGATGGTCATGATTTTCCTGGTCTTACTATCTAGCGTCTCTAGCTCTGCCTGGGTCCAGTCTATTATTCCTGCAGTGTATCTGATAACAGATATAGTCCAGGTGTTTATGGCTAGTATGGTGTTCCCGCCATTGAGTTTGGACTTGAGGATTTTTCTAACTCTCCTGATGTATTCACTTCCAATTTTTCTTTTAACTTCAGTGTGTGCAATGTTATCAGCCTGGAGAATGCCCAAGTATTTGTAATGTTCTTTCTCTTCCAGGTTCTTGATCTTGCTTTCATTGGGCAGTTCTATTCCTTCTGTTTTTCTTATTTTTCCTCTGTTCATTATTAATGCAGCACACTTGTCTAGTCCAAACACCATTGCTATATCACTACTGAATATATGGAAAGTGTTTAGCAGTGATTCAATTTCTGACTGGGACTTTCCATACAACTTCAGATCATCCATGTACAGCAGATGGTTGATTTTACTTGATGTTTTAGATGTTTGGTATCCGAGGCCTGTTTTGTTTAGTATTTGTGAAAGTGGGGTCATAGCGATTACAAACAACAGAGGGGATAGTGAGTCCCCTTGGAAAATGCCTCTTCTAATGCTAACCTGTCCAAGTGTCTCGCCATTGATTGTTAACTATGTACTCCACATGCTCATTGCTTTTTTTTATAAATATCTGAATGTTTTTGCTGACACCAGTTGTTTCTAAACATTTTAGTATCCATGTGTGAGGCAATGAATCAAAGGCTTTCTTGTAGTCAATCCATGCAACACTTAGATTTGTTTTTCTTCTCTTGCAGTTTTCTAAAATCATTTTGTCAATCATCAGCTGGTCTTTTGTGACTCTGGTGTTCGGGCAATTTCCTTTCTGTTCAACTGGAAGCTGTTTGTAAGTTAATAAGTGTCGCATGACTTCATCTGCTATTATTCCAGTTAATAATTTGAACATGGTTGGCAGGCAGGTTATCGGTCTATAATGACTTGGAACTGCACCTTTTGCTGGGTCTTTCATGATGAGATGAGTTTTCCCAGTTGTTAGCCATTGTTCAATATCACCGCCTTTCATAATGTGATTGAACTGTTTTGATAGCTGTTTATGAAGGCTTGTTAGGTGTTTAAGCCAAAAGCCATGCAGTTCATCGTCGCCTGGCGCAGTCCAATTTTTAATTTTCTTTGCTCTTTCACTTATTAATTCTGGTATTATTAGATCTTGCATTTGTTGGTTACATTTTTTTGACCTCTTTTATCCAGTCTGCTTTTTTTATTATAATCTATTAGATTGTCCCATAATTTCCCCCAGAATTGCACTGTTTATATATTTGGTGTTTCTACGTTTCTTGCAGTTTCTCCTTCTATGCTTTGGTAGAAACGTCTCTGATTCGACTGGAATTGGAGATTCTGCCTGTGTTGTGTAATTCTGGCTTCGTATCTGCTAATCTTCTTTGACACTGCTGTTATTTGCTGCTTTATTATTTCCAGGACTTCTCTAATTTTTCTTGAATCTAGGCGGTATTTTTGGATCAGATACTGTTTGGTGTTTTCATTCTTCAGCTTCTTGTCTTTCATATCTTTCAATTTACTAGCATCTGATCTAAGCCTGGCAATTTTGTTTTCTAATCTAATCTTCCATTTAGGTGATGTACTACTTTCTTTTTTTACAGGTCCACTGATCTTATATCCGAGCTCTTGTGTTGTTATTGTTGCTGCAATATACATTAGTTGGTTTGTTTCTTGCAAATTATTGGTTGTTATTTCTGCAAGTGCAGCATTGACATCTTTTAATGCCTGAACAAGTTGTTTTTTGGCAACTGTTTTTAGAGCTGGAAGTCGAACCCTGGTGCTTGTTTGGTTCATGTGCTCAGTTATTTTTTGCTTTAGTTCTTGTTGCTTTTCTGTTAAACGGCATTCGGGTTTTTTAGGTGAAGGGGAGGTTGCCTGGTTTTGATTTTGAAACAGTTCAACAACAGTGGCATCCTCAATTTCCAAAACCTCCTCCACCTGCGCCTGAGCAACTTCTTCAGTTGGTGGTAATTCGTCTTCCATATCTTGAGCCTGTGTTGCTCTTTGTAGTTCTTCCAGCTCAACTCCTGTGAATACTTTATTTCTTCTTATAAATCTTCTCTGGTCTGTTAGCCTTTGTTCTGTTATTTCTGTATCTGGATGTTTCTCTTTCCAAACTTGGTACATTCTTTTAAAATAACCTCTTCTAGTTGGACTAGACTTGTAATAGCAGATCATTATTTCCTTGTTGGCATTTTTCGTATATTTTTTCCTGTTAAGCGACGTTTCTTCCAGTAACCTTGCCGTCTCCAGCCCTGGTTGCTCAACTGAAGATCCTGAGTCCTGTTGCCCACTTGCCACCAGATGTCCAGGGACTCCAGCACCTGGCGCGGTCCTTGTTGACCCGGGTGACGACTGATCCGGTATAGATTTATTAAAATTACGTCTCACCATATTGTTGATGGGAGAGGCACTCTTTGTCTGGCTCCTCTGGTGAGACCTGTCCAGTATGGTTGGACTTCTGGCATAGCTCTCACCTTCCTCAGAGCACGCAAGCCCCACAACCATGCCTAGGTAGTGCCTCACTGGGGGTATTTTTTTATTATTATTATTATTATTATTATTATTATTATTATTATTATACTACTAGTGTTTTCAGGCCCGTTAAATAACGGGCGCTAGTAATTGATCCGGGCCCACCCCCACTCCCTCTTGCCCTCCCCCCTCCCCAGAAGTCTTGCGCTCCACCCACCACTCACCCGGCAACTTTAGTCAGTTGGGGCCCAGTCTTCCCCTTGCCACCGCCTCCATGGCCACGCTGCCGGTCCGATCTGGGCCGCCCCCGCCCCCGCCTAACATTCCCGGCCGGTCTCCCCGGCCAGGCAAGGGCCCCAAAGTGTCTCCGCCACCGGGCGTTCCCGGTGCCGCCAGGCCTCGGCGGCGGCTCTGCCGCCACCTTGGGCGGCTTTCCTCGCCGCCTCTTGCCCCCGCCCGGCTTCCTCTGGCCCCCCGCCCGGCTTCCTCTGGCCGAGACGGCGGCTCCGCCACCGTCTCGGCCAGCTTACCCCGCCGCCTCTCTCCTTGCTTCCCAGCTTCTTCGGGCGGCCGCTTCTGGCCGCCCAACATGGCCGCTGGGTGCTGGCGGTCGTGTCTCTCTTGGACTGTTCTGAGCATGCGCTCTGCGCATGCTCAGGACAGTCGAGGCACGAACGCACACTTGGTGTCCGTCCACGGACGGACACCAAGCGTTTTATTAGAGAGGATTTATATCCCGCTCTTCCTCCAAGGAGCCCATAGCGGTGTACTACATACTTGAGTTTCTCCTCACAGCAACCCTGTGAAGTAGGTTAGGCTGAGAGCGAAGTGACTGGCCCAGAGTCACCCAGCTAGTTTCATGGCTGAATGAGGATTTGAACTCGGGTCTCCCTGGTCCTAGTCCAGCACTCTAACCACTACACCACGCTGTCTCCCCACAATAACAATAACAATAAAGCAAGCTTTATCTAAATCCCTACCTGAATCCCTGAGTGACAAAAGCCCTTTTCACACGTTATGTCCCTCACTTGTACAATGACTGTACAGTGTACACAACACCCAGGTACCGATCTGTACACAGCACATTGTATTGAACATAGGTACAGCAATAGCACTTACATTAGCAGTACACTTCTGATTGGTATGCATTTGATGGGCCTGTACCAAGTTCACTTTTAAAATGAACACAGGTAGAGTCATTCACATAAAAACAAGTATGAGTGTATAGACATCTGTACAAGCGTACAACATTATGTCTGAAAAGGGCTAAACACGGGCATGGTTAAGTGGGGCAGGGAGGGGAGGTCCCTGGGCCCATGAGGGAGGGGGTAATGGCTGGGAAGCAACTCTCTGTTTGCTCTTCCTTCCTGTCTCATTGAATCATTGCCAAGTTGCTGGCTTCTGATCAGAGTGTGGCGAGTGAGTGATATTATTTGCATGGGAATGAGAGAAAGGGCCTGCTGATGAATGTTTTCTTTCCCACCATGTCCACATAGTTCTTCTGCAGCCAAGACATAGGTGGAGATGGGGGACGGGGAGGAAGAAGGCGGGGGGGGCAGAGGCCCATTATCCCTTCTCGTCCCGGGGCCCACTTCAACATTGTTCCGCCCCCTGGGCTAAGGAGTCCCTTTGGAGGAGTCTTGGCCTCATCTACCTCTCTGCCTAACTTACCTCCTCAGAGGGTAGCTCTGCGTCCAGATATGCTGCCTTGAGGTTCATTGTGGTTAACAAGAGGAAGAGTAGCAATCATAAATGCAAATAGTAACGGCAGAGGAGAAAAAGGGGTCAGGATGGTCTAGTGGGTGAGCAGGATGACTGGGCGGAATGGATGACTGAATATTCCCTGCCTGCAGCAGCATTAGCCCCCAGGCCTTTGGCATCTTCTTGCACATTCCCTTCCTTGTCTGCTTCCCCTTGGAAGAAAACCCTGCAGGGGCAGTTTCATGCTGCTTCCCTTTTCTGCACTTCTAGGGTAGTCACGCAAGGGGAGAACTCATGCCTAGCCTATCTGATGTGTCACTTTTGTCTTTGCATGTTACCTTCGAAGAAGTGCAGATGTATTGGGAAATAAGGATGTGTAGAAATGAAGCTATGTATGTACTGAGGAAACCCTTTATCAACTATACCGTATGTCGACTTATATATGGTGCTTCATCAGTGAGGATTTTAGAAATATTACGTGTAGTTATGGGTTAGATGTAGACCATATATGAATTTATATTGTTTAAGTCGCAGATAAAATCAAAGGACTTACATTGCTTGCCAGCTTCTTCATTTGGTGCTGACGGCTCCCCCCAGGAGCATAGCAAGATTGAAGGGGCAAGATTTGAGGAGGGGGCCCCTGCCCCCCTACTCCTGCTGCTTGCTGGCACCCCGCGCCACCCACCAGCCCACACACGTGCTGCCGCCACTGCCGCCAACCTGCCTTTGCCAGGCAGTGCCTAACTCTTGGGCCCCAGCTCTGTGCCAGCCACTCCAATATGGCCTGATGACATTTGCAAAGCCAGCGCAGTCACGCTGCCCCATGCCATTGAGAACATGCCACCGAGATCTGCCAGTTTTCAATGGGATTGCAGCAGCTCTGCACCATCTTGGTAATGTTGGAGGGTGGCTGAGTCCGAGCACCCAGGACAGGGGGGAGTGGGTGGGGGTGGCTGGCAACTCCCCAGAGAGTAGGACCCCCCCCCCGCCACCTTTCAGTGGTTGCTGCACCACTAGCTCCCTCCCCATAAGGTTACCAGCTCTAACTGAAACTGTTCCTGGATGCCGCCCCCTCCAGGGGCGTAGCTAGGGGAAAGGGGGCCGTGATTGCCCCTCTCTCTGGCAGCCCCTTGGAGTAAGGGAGATAATGAAAAAAAAATAGTGAGGAGTGGAGCTGAGGGGCCCTCAGGAGCTTGGGGGCCTGGGTTCTTTGAACCCACCCGCTCAATTATAGCTACACCCCTGTGCCCCCCCCCCCAGCACACTATTTCTCATTATATCAATGTCTTTAATGCCTCCAGAATTGCTTTCAATTGTGACCTGGAGGTTGATGCCAGTTTGGGGGGACTTCAGGTCAAATACGGAGGGCTGGCAACCATACACTTCAGTAATAGGCAAAGCTCCCCCGCCCACTCGCCTCTGAACTGCAGCAGGAGCATGTCCTGTTCCCTTCCCCCACCCCAAGCTGCCTGCCACCAACCATCTGCCTTTCTGCTAACACTGAACAGACTTCATGCTGGCCTTTCTGGGAAGTTCAGACCAGGCCTCTGGGTATGCAAATTCTTATCTAGGGAATGGGAATGATTTAAACATGGGAGATTAGAGACGGACCTGCAGACAGGGGAAAAGCTTGAGGAGT
The DNA here is from genome assembly GCF_027244095.1 of Hemicordylus capensis. Classification (NCBI taxonomy): domain Eukaryota; kingdom Metazoa; phylum Chordata; class Lepidosauria; order Squamata; family Cordylidae; genus Hemicordylus; species Hemicordylus capensis. Next base: position 258,398,578 of record NC_069658.1, on the reverse strand, counting down.
GACTCCTTGCTTAAATGTGTTTTTGAGGGAGAGAAGAAAAACATTTTTTTGGGGGGGGTATGTTTTGGGGATTGAAAATATGGGTTATTAGCTTTGGCGGGGGGGGGGATGTCAGTAAAACGGGGGATCTGCAGAGATGTGCCTGGGTAATTTTGGAGCCTGGACCTGAAAGGCTTTTGGAGGCCCCTCCCCCACCCACCCAGTATTTTTAAACACATTTTAATGTGATTACACCACCTGGGACAGACTAAAAAGGATTTTTGGGGTCCCCAGGGGTGTGTGGAGGCCCTGGACTTCAGCCCAGTAGAGCGCCTCTAGGGATCTGCTCCTGACTGGGGACTAATAAATAAAAAAGGAGACAAATTCTCACACCCCCCCCCCGTATCTTTGTCCTGCCTACTCTCCAATGGTAGATAGGTAGGGCTGTGTTTGTGTAAGAAGTTTATAACTCTGTATGGTTGGTGGGTGGGGCAAGAAGAGTCACAGGCTACATGCAGAAGGTTGTAGGTTCAATGGCCATAGAGATTTGCTGCCTGTCAGAGCAGATAACTCTAGTCTAGGTAGACCAATGAATAGGGGCGTAGCTATAATTGAGTGAATGGGTCCAAAGAACCTGGGCCCCCCAGGTCCACCCTCCCCCATTTTCTGCATTCTCTCTCTCACTCTCAGGGGCTGCTGGAGAGAAGGGGCGAATATGGGCCCCCTCTCCCCGAGCTACGCCCCTGCCAATGACCTGATCCTGTAAAAGCCAGGATATGGGGATGAGGCTGTAGCTATGAGGGGATCATGAGGGGATGAGGCTGTAGCTATATGAGGGGATGAGGCTGTCGTGGCCGAGCACAACCTTTGTATGCAGAAGGCCTCCGGTTCAATCCGTGGCGTCTCCAGATGGGGCTAGAAAAGACCTTTGATGGGAGCTCTGGAGAGCCCCTGCCCAGAGGTTCAGACAATAATGAACCAGATGAGTCCATATACTGCAGGTTCATATACCTGCTCTGGTTTGTCGTCAAGATCAAATCACCAACAGTGCAGTGTATTTTAAGAATACTGGCCACGGTTGCTTTTTTATGCTTCTTAGAACCCATTCACAAGTCATGTCGAACACTCGTACAAAATGGGTGTATAGCGTACACAGGTACAGATACATACACAGGTACAGTGATTCACATGTTATGTTGAGCATAGGTACAGCAGTACACTTCCTAGCTTTACCATGTGTTTGAGGAGTCTATACCCAGGTTCACTTTTAACATAGGAACACATAGGTACAACACATAGGATTAGGAACAACATAGGCACATCGCTGCCATATACCGTGTCAGACCATTGGTCCATCTTGCCCAGTATTTTCTACACAGACTGGCAGTGGCTTCTCCAAGTTTGCAGGCTGGAATCTCTCTCAGACCTATCTTGGAGATGCCAGGGAGGGAACTTGGAACCTTCTACTCTTCCCAGAGTAGAATCCATCCCCTAAGGGGAATATCTTACAGTGCTCACACATCAAGTCTCCCATTCATATGGAACCAGGGCAGACCCTGCTTAGCTAAGGGGACGATTCATGCTTGCCACCACAAGACCACTGTGGTCTCCTCAGCCAGTACAGGTACAGTCGTTCACACAAACACATGTACGAGTGTACAGGTATCTCTACACTCATGCAACATAATGTCTGAATGGGCCATTAGTAAATTAGAAATAGGTGCTCATAATCATGTGGGAATCCGCCCCCCACCCGTGTTCAGATTAGGTACATAATTTTATGCACAATGCTGACATTGCACCTGAAAGACCAGAACTTCTGGCTGTAGTTGACTGAGTTAGCCAGGCCATTGGTTAACCTGGCCCGGTGTTCTCTGCTTCAGTTTTTTACATGGGGGTCATGTCCAGCTCTGCTATCTGTGATCCTTTAGACTGAACATGCCAGGGACTGAACCTGGGACCTTCTGAATATAGGAATATAGTACCTTAGACTGAATCAGACCATTGGTTCAGCCTAAGTCAATATTGCCTATACTGACTGGCAGCATCTCTACAGGTATCAGACATGGGTATTTCCCATTCCTGTCTGGCGATGCCAGGGACTGAATGTGCGACCTTCTGCAAGCAAAGCATGTACTGTGCTAATGAGCTATGAGCCTTCTCCTTCTGCAAAACCAGGTCTAGAATTCCCTGATCTGTCCCTTAACACTGGTGTTTCCTTTGTCCTCCACCTCCTGCCCTGAAAGATAGATAAACCTACCTCACAGAGTTGTTGTGAGGATAAAAATAAGCATGTACACCACTCTGAGCTCCTTGGAGGGAGAGTGGGGTATACATGTTTTTTTAAAAAAGCTTCACAAAAATACACAGAAGTAGTGATGAGGAGACAATTCTTCAACCTCTTTGGCTCCAGAGTTATTTTCTCAGGTATTAACACAATGAACAAACTCTGAAATCCAAATAGAAAGATAAGTCAACTTGCATACAGCTTTGTATGGAGAAGTTTGTATGGGGAAATCCTCCTGCCCTTTCCTTTTGTCACACTGTAATCTGGATGATCACAGGGCTGTATATTTCCATCAGATTAGTTAATCTGTTAGGAATGGCTGTGAGTGTAAATTTAGATCCCTTCCCAATATTGCCACATCAAGAACTGAAATGTGTCACCCTATTTGGAAGCACCCTTTGTCCAGAGATTGCCTCAAGACTTCTTGGTTTTCTATTGTGTGACAGTCATTGCTTGCCCAACATCTCAGCTTCCCTCACTCCTCATCACGTGCTCTGAAAACTGGCTCAGCTGCTTTCTTCCTTTCCTTTTATATTAAAGCATTTCTAACCTGCCTTTCTATTAAAAGTTTCCAGAGTAGCTAAGAATATTCAGACAATATAAAATCATAGAAAAGCATATCTTTTTAAAAAACCACTGGATTAAAAATTAATCCTCTCTAATAAAACGCTTGGTGTCCGTCCATGGAGGGACACCAAGCGTGCGTTCGTGCCTGGCCTGTTCTGGGCATGCCCAGAACAGGGCAAGGGAGGCACGAACGGCAGGACCCGGCGGCCATGTTGGGGCCGGGAGAAGGAGAAGTGGCCGCCGCCTACGCCAGGAGGAGAGTGCGGGAGAGGCGGCGGCGCAGCCGTGGCCACGGCCAGAGGTGGCGGTGGCCGCGACAGGGCAACTGGCGGCGGGAGTGCGGGTGAGGCGGTGGCGGGGCCAGAAGCGGCCGCCGCAAATAAAGGAGAGAGGCGCCGGGGGAAGAGGCGGCGGGGAAGCTGGCCGAGGTGGCGGCGGAGCCGCCGCCGAGGCCTGGCGCCGCCAGTAAAGCCGGGCGGGGGGGGGAAACCTTGGGGCCCGATCCCACCATTCCCGTCCCCCCGCCAAATTACTAAGGGCCAAATTGGCCCTGAAAAATGCCGCCGCCGAACCGCCCTCCCAGCTGCCCGATCCCACCATTTGTACAGGAAAGAGGAGCTCGCTAGCAGAGGGCGTCCTTTCCGCTCAAAGCGCCAGTTTGAGAAGAGCCTTTGCAGAAAGAGGAGCTCTGCTGGCGAGCTCCTCTTTCCTGTACAAATGGTGGGATCGGGCAGCTGGGAGGTTCGGCGGCGGGGGCCGAAAGCATTACTAGCGCCCGTTTTTCAACGGGCTAAAATTCACTTGTTAGCAATAACTTTAAGCAAAGCCATATAAATAGGAAACAATGTAACCATGGCAACCCAAAGGTCTTCCCCCACAAAAAGGGCTACCATGGCCTGGTATCTAAGAGCCAATTAGGAAAGAGTAAGGCTAACATCCCAAGATAGAGAGCTCTGCAGTTTTGGTGCCACCGAATAGAAGGCCCAGTCCTGCTTTCCTGGCCCCTATACTTCAGACTTTTGCTTTGCAAGAATATACTAGGCTTGAGCCTGAAACATTTCGGAGGCCATTATAGAGGCCTCCGAAACGTTTTGGCCACTGGGGCCGTTTCGGTGTTCTGGAGGCGGTGGGAGTTTTCCCTTAAGGGTGGGGGAGGGTGCACTTACCCCTTCTGCCTCAATTCCCCCACCAGCTCCATTGTAGCAAAGCCCCTCGGGGCAGCAGCATACCTCCCTGCCGCCCCATTGCCGTCATCGGCCGGAAGTGGTCGGAACTACCAGGCAGCAGGGCAATGGGGTGGCAGGGAGGTATGCTGCTGCCCCGAGGGGCTTTGCTACAATGGAGCACCGGCTGGGGAAATGTGGCGGGAAGGGTAAGTGCACCCTCCCAAGCCCTTAAGGGTACACCTCCACCACCTCCAGAATGCTGAAACAGCCCCGGCCTCCAGAACGGTGCCGGGCACATCCCTAGAATATACAGAAGTGGAGGCCTGATGTCAGACGCAGGGGGTGGGGCTATCGGGGCACCCGCCGCAGCCACACACGGGCCTTCGGCGGGCTAGCTATGCCCCTGGGATCAGGTCTCCTGTGTCTTCCATATAATGCCTTTGTAAATGCGCCAAAACAGCCCGCCCCCACTTCAAGTCATTGCTTTGAAGACTCATATTTTAGTTTTGCAATCCCCCTATGAAACTTTGGCCTAGGTGACTTCTCTGACTGACTGCTTTCAAGACTTCCACCTGTATTGTCTGTCCCCTCTATGGCATGCATGAAATTCTTGCCCATGGCTTCTCTGGTTGGTTGTGCCCAAATATAGACCTCCTCTCTTATCCTCAGTCCTTTCTTACAAACTTCCTAGGGGGCCACCCTACTGGCGAGGTGGTGAGTCATACTATAGGATTCAGAGTCACCATGTAGGGAGAGAATTACAGAAGAGCAGACAGGAAGAAGAGTCTGGACAGAGTCATCTACCTTCCGATCAGGGTAAGCAGGAGGGCCTTTCTCCATCCAACTATGCTGGATGAAGGTGACTCAGGCCATGTGGGGGAGGTCTCCCAATAGGGCATGGAAGTGGTGGGGTCCCATCAGAAGTTCCACTGAAGTAAAACCTCAGTTATTTTTACTGTGTGTCAGAACTGAAGATTAGGGTAGCCCTTTTCATCTAGGGAATTTCCCCCCCAGCAAGGCCAACTTCAAAGGTTCAGTTTCTACCTCCCCACACCCTGATGAACTCACACTCTCATCCGTCGCCATAAACAGAGTCCCCAAAGCCAGCCAGCCTTCCTTTGTGGCATTGCTGCATTTCCTGGTGGGGCTTCAGAGAAATGAATGGGAAAATGTGTGATTTCCTCACATCCAAAGTGAACATTGTTTTAACTGTAACCAAGCCCAAGTTTTTATATATATATATATATATATATATATATATATATATATATATATGAATGAGAGTGTCATTTGTGTCAGAAACGTATACGTTGAATAAGAACAGTTATATTTAGAGCTGCAGGAAGAGGCCGTAGGCAGTGGCAGAGTCCTTGTTTTACAACCAGAAGGCTCCAGTTCAGTCTTCAGATAGGACTGGGGAAAGCCCTTATGTGAAACCCTGGAGAGTCCCTGCCAGCAGTGCTGAGCTGAATGGGCCAGTGGTTGGTATAAGGCTGCTTTATAGATTCTCAATCAATAATTTGCAGTTAGAATGTGGGGAAGCAACAAAAGGAGAACCAAAACTGTCCCTATATTACATTTGCTCACTGCCTGTTTCATGGCAATGGGGGACACCTCTTGGTGATTGCCTTTGTTTGTTTGTTGTTTGTCACATTTATATACTGCCCTCAAGGGCGCACCTAGGTAATTTTGGTGCCCAGACCTGAAGGGCTTCAGAGCCCACCCACCCCCCCGCCGTCCACTGTAAGTTTTTTTTAAAAAGCCTCCCCAGTAGCATGCCGCTGCTGCCCCGTGGCTAGGGTTGGCAATATTCCATTGCCTGAATATGGGATACAAGTGGGGGGAGGGTGTCTTGGGGGCAGGGTCATCTGTGGGTGGGGTCATCCTAGAAGCCTGAATAGCAATGCATTCGTAACAAGTTGTTCTAGTAAGAATTAATCAGCCTACTTTCCTTTCACTGTCTCTACATCTGGACTAAATTTGGTGCAAATCGAGGTCCATAAGTTAGATCTCTTGCACCTCAAATGTTCATGTGTCTGCCATCTTGGATCGGGGTTCGGGGTGGATGTTGTCATTACAAACTGCACCATTGAGGTGTCCCTGTGTGTCATTCACTAGAGCTGTTCCAAATTTGATTCAAATTGATTAGACAGTCCTCAAGTTAGTGCACTTGTGCCTCAAAAGTTTATGAATCTGCCATCTTGGATCAGGGTAGGTGACATCATCACAAACTATACCATTGGGGTATCCCTATGTGTCCATTCAGCTGTAGCAAATTTGGTTCTAATCGGTTAGACCAGGGATTCTCAATGTTGGGTCCCCAGATGTTATTGGACTTCAGCTCCCATAATCCCCCGCCAAAAGCCACTGGGCCTGGGGATTATGGGAGTTGAAGTCCAATAACATCTGGGGACCCAACATTGAGAATCCCTGGGTTAGACTATCCACAAGTTAGTGCACTTACACCTCCAAAGTTTATATTTCCACCATCTTAAACTGAGGTGGATGACATCGTCACAATCTTCGCTGTTGAAGTGTCCCTTTGTGTCCCTCCCTACAGTTGCAGCAAATTTGGTTCAAATTGGTTAAGCAGTTCACAAGTTAGCCCATTTGCACCTCAAAAGTTTATGTGTCCATCTTCGATTGGGTGGATGACATAATCACAAACTGTCTAGGATGTGTGAGGGGTGAGCCGAGCAGACCTCCCCTATCGCCGTGGTGGTAGGTGGAACGGGAGCGGCTGCTAGGCCTGACTGTTTGGCCCAGTGGCCTTTGAGAACTGCAAGGCACTCCAGTGTGCTTGTGCAGTTGGAATAGAGTGTTGCGAGGCCTGACGTCACGGGCTTGTGACACTCTATCCTAACTGTGATGGTGTTCTGGAGCACCTCACAAATTCTCAAGGGCCTCTGGGTCGAACGGTCAGGCCCAGCGGCTGCTCCTGCTCCACCTGCCACCGCCACCACCATCACGGGGGTGGGGGAGCCCTGCTTGGCTCACCCCCCACCCCCCGGCCACGCACATGTTGGTTAGAACTATTTTTTGGTGTTGCGATTTAGCACTGCAGGGCAGTGGCAGAGCAGACACGGGGTGGGGTGGCAGCAGGAGCCCCCCCTGGACCTTGGAGGTCACCCCGGACTTTGGAGGCCACGGCCCGGGACCCCAAGGTCCGGGGGTAAGAGTGCCTCTGACTGCCCTATATTAAGTCTCAAGGCAGTTTACATCCCAATCAAACAAGCCCAAACCTAAAAATCATATAAACAGATTAAAATTACCATAAATAAAACTTCAAAACTTTAAAACATCATAAACGAAAGGCCTGATAAAAGAGGTGTGTTTTCAGAAGTTGTTGAAAAACAACCAAAGATGGGGATATGCTGATTTCATTTGGGAGAGTGTTCCAGACCCTTGGGGCAACCTTAGAGAAGGCCTGGGTTTGGATCACAACCACAACTGGACCTCCCAATCTTAGTGGGTAGTGGGGCACATGAAGAAGAAGGCGCTCTCTTAAGTACCCTGGGCCCAAGCCGTTCAGGGTTTTATAGGTTTTTCTTCTTCTCAGAAGACCCCATGAATGCTGCTCTGTCAGTGTAAGGCCTCCCTTTTTTTTCGTTGTAAGGTCCAGGGCCCAGTGGCAACTCCCATTCACAAAATGTTGATTTTGTTGGGGGCCCTGACTGATTGTTTATTGTGTGTGTGTCAGGGGCGTAGCAAGGTTGGAGTGGGCCCAGAGACAAGATTTTAAAATGCACCCCCCCCCGAAGCTCAGCTCATGAAGTAAAGAAATCTTAAATGAGGCTGAATAGTGGTAACAAAGAGCATAGTAAACCATTCACATCAATTTCAGAGGAGGAATACAACTGAAGGAAGCCCGGGCGGGTGCATGGCTGGGGGAGTCAGTCATGTGACTTGCCTCTGGGGCCCCCCCCAAGGCAGTTGGCCCCCAGACAACTGCCTCCCCTTGCCCTGTTATAGTTACGCCCCTGGTGTGTGTGAAACTTTGATCACAGCTGAATACTCTGCAGTGCACAGTTCTCCTAGCACCATGTGGAGACAACTGTTCTCACTCTGCAGTGCTGTGCTTTGTCCAGTGCCAGGGTGTGTGTGTGTGTTCCTTTAAGGGAAATGGCATGCTCTTGAACCCCTGCCCCATCTTGGAAGGCATGTACACAGAGTGCTGGGGAAGGAAAGAGCCCTTCCCTTCTAAGGCTTTTAAAAGAGGGCTCTCTTAAAGGATCCCCCACCACCCCAGCACTGAGAGAAACACAGTACAGTGTGGAGATAAGTCCAATGAGAAATGGGTCTCACACGGAAGTTTTTTGGTTTGCTTGTTTGTTTTGCCAAAGTGGCCCCTGCTTGAAAAATAGTGAAGATCACTGCGTTAATTTATGTGATGACATGGTGTCATTCCAATGGGGGCTTCTGGGGGGGGAGGGCAACCCCCAGCACCAGCACAGGAGAGCCAGCACTTTTTATGAGAATTCTCCCTCAGAGTAACCGTGTTACACCCTGTTGTGTCATTCTTTGGACCTTCCCAGGGGGAAGCTAGGCAATAGCCTGCAGTCACAGGGAGAAGCACCACCAGTGGCGGATTTGGCCTCCCCCCGTCCCCCAGTGGTGCACCTAGATAATTTTGGAGTCTGGACCTAAAGGCTTTTGGCGCTCCCCACCACCACCCGCACACCCAGAATTTTCAACACATTTTTAATGCAATCACACCACGCAGGACAGACGAAAAAGGACTAGAAAGAGTGGCTGTGCCCCCCACCCCCACATTTTGCCCTTCTATCTCCCCAAAGCCCACCAACATGCCAGAGGGATGTGTTTCCTCTGTAACAGAGAACTTCCAGAGGGTGGGGAGAGCACCTAAAATAGTTGTGCTCTTGTGAAAGTGCCCACACTTGGAAAGAATGGGAGCTAGTAATGGGCATCTGCAGGACCTTTCCCAGAGGGTGGCAAAGGCTGCAATTCTATACTCACTTACCTGGAAGTAAGCCCCATTGAATTCAATTGCTTTTATGCTGTTTGGATAATTGTGATTATAATTGTTAATTGATTTTAATTGTTTTTATTTTGATGTAAACCTCCCTGAGCCAATTTTGGAAGGGCAGTATATAAATTGAATGAATGAATGAATGAATGAATGAATGAAATGGGCTCAATCCAGTGTGTGGTGGTGTAACTACCCCCTCTCTTGCCCCTGCCTCTGGAAACCACCGGGACTAGTGCAGTCTGCATGCTGCTGTCTGAAGCATGCACTGCACTCAGCATTAGTCAGGAAGGCTGTCAGCCACAAAATTTTCCTTAAAAAAAAAAAAAGTATTCTTCAAATGAAAGCTGCCATGTTAGAAATTACCAAGCTAGTTTTTCAAAACATCCTGCGGTGGGGTGAATAATTGCTCTAGGTGGGGCAGTGCACCCATTGACCTCAGGCTAGCTATGGTCCTGCCAAGTGGATGGAAATTAACCACCTCAGTTGAGCCTGCAATGCTGACTTCAGTTGCCAATGAGTCAGGGAGTTTGGGCGGAGGGAGTGGGAAACAGCTTGGCATGTTCCTGTGTCCCTTTAATCAAGGTTTGATCTGCAGATGTGATCAGGTGAAGCTTTTCATGGGATGGAACTAAGTCTTAATGACTGACATACTGTGCAATGATATGCCAGCCCAGGAATGTCTCGTGCTCACAAGTTGTACAAGTTACACAATGCAAAATGTGTGCAAATGCTGTTATACAAGAGCAAGCTTATGGGAAAGGATGGGCTTACTCTCATGTAACCGCATTTGAGCAAATTTTGCAATTACACAACTTGTGTGCATGCAACGCTACTAGGCTGATGCAAACGCAGCCCCAGACACGCCCCCTGTGTCTGATGTCAGATGCAGGGAGGTGTTTTTCCGGTCCCAAATGGGGCCGAACGGCCCTGTTTGGAACCGAAATTGGCCCGTGCTGTATCGGCAGCACAGCTGGAGTGACTCTCCCTGCCTTAAAGGCAGAGAGAGCCACTCCTGGTCTTGCTGCCAACACAGAGGGGCTGATCGATCTTCCTCCCAAACGGGGGCCACGGGGCCCCGTTTGGGAGGAAGATTGGCCTGCACTGTGTTGGCAGCCACTGCACTGTGTTGGCAGTTGGGAGATTGGCCTGCACTGTGTTGGCCTTTAAGGCAGAGAGAGTTGCTCTAGTCCGCGCTGCCCAATGCTGGGGGGAAACTATGCCCCTGCATCTGACATCAGACGCAGAGGGCTGGGCCAGGGGGCCGTGGCCAAACACAGGCCACCACCAGCCTCCCTACGCTTCTGCGCCTGACTCTCTGTGCAGCCCGACCTCGGTGCTGGGTTTAAGAGTGCACATGTGCTAAGTGCCAGGATAAAAGGTCAGACTACCCATGAGGGCAGTGCCGGGATTGTGCTTGACTCAAACCCAGGCTGGACAGCCAAACCCTCGACTTGGTTTGGCTGCTCATGTGCACAGCTTTATATTCTAAGTGGTAAGGGGGAAAGAATCAGCCATAAGAAGCTTGCATCTGGCATAGCTGACATTCAGCTATGAGGAAGATTGGTTTGGCTGGGTGTTTTGTCCAGGACCAACCAGCAGAACATGGGGCTCTTCACTAGAAGAAAGCTGGCTGAGTAAGGATTTGAGACCACATCTCCCTGATCCAAATGAATGGTTGTCCCTCAGAAAAAGGCATGGAATTGTTCTCTGTTGCTCCTGAGGGCAAGACTAAAACCAGTGGGTTGACATTATGACAAAGCAGATTTAGGGTAGACATTAGAAAGCATTTTCCAACTGCAAAAACTGCTCAACCATGGAACAGCCTGGCTGGTGTGCTGGTGGCCTCTCATTCTCTGAGGGTTTCAAACAGAGGCTGGACACCCACCTGTCAGTCAGAGATGCTGTCGCAGATTCCTGAATTGAGCAAAGGGGGTAGACTAAGACCTCCAAGGTGCCTTCCAGCTCTAACGTTCCATGTTTCTGTGATTGCCCACTGACCAGTGTGGTTGCCAACTGGCTGGGGAAAAGCCAAGTCTTTTCTTGTGCACTTCACAATAGTCTGATGTGCAGAAATCAGCAGGGGAAGCATGTCATAGCATGGAGATAAACATTATTATCTCTCTTTGCACTTCAAAGTGCTATAAAGGCATAGCTACAGGGGGGCTGGTTGCAAAGCTGGCAACCCTAGGTCTACATCCAAGAAGTTACCAACTAAGTACAACACACTGGCCTATAAATGGGTCAGTAACAAAACAAAGAGGGAAGAAAGAAGAACTGAGTAGATGGGTGCTTGCGGCCCCAGATCGGTGGCAGCCCGGGTTCTTTGAACCTGTTCGCCCGATGGTGGCTCAGCCCCGGGTCAAGCACCTAGAGTGCCTGACTCCCAGGGGAATCCCCCAAAGCATCACACTCATTGGTGCATTATGGGATTCCTGGAGGCTGGGACTCGTTTTCTCAGCCTCCAGCAATTCGCGCTTCACAGAGCAGCATGGATCATGTGGGTAACGAAAACATCAGAGACTGTTGTCTGGGGGAAAGGTAGGTTCCATCTTGCACCCTCCCGCCTGCCTGATTGTATGAATACCCTTTATATGTAATTTTTCTATTACATCATAGCAGTTTAGTCAGTGGCTAAGGGGACTTCACAAAATGGTTGCAACCAGTTTTTAATCTATATATCTATTTCTTTGTATCCTATGGGCTTATGACAGAGTGTGTGGTTGGGTGTGGATGTGAATATGTATAACCCAATGAGACCTCTCTTCCCTCCATTTTTCTTGCTTCACCTTCACCTCTCCCTTGCCACATTGTGGCCACTTTCATATGGCAATAAAGTGCAAGATATTCAAAGCTTATGTGCAAATTCCATGCATGATCTTACTGCTCCTACACACCCTGCTGCAGGCTTCCGTGCTATTTCTTAACGCAACCGTACCCTTTGTATACACATTGAGAAGTAGGGTTGCCATATTCTGGCATTCCAAATCCAGGTGCCTAATTTGCATATTATGTAAATTGACTTAAAAATAATTTTTGAGCAGAATAGTGATGGCACGTTTTGCTCCATAACTCTCCTTCTACAAGGACTAGAGCTTAGCATTTTTTTTTTTTTTTTTTTTAAAAGATGAAATCTGGGTGAATCTGGGTGGGCTAAGCAATCTGGGTGAAACCCAGAATTCCGGGGGGCATGGCAACTCGAGAAGGGACCTTATGCAGTCTTCACAGTGTCACCTGCCAGCCAACACTTGCATTCCAAGAAACTCACCCCCCCTCCACACACACACGCACACAAAAGTGGTAATGGAAAAGGACAGGATCTTCTCAGAATTCCACATTTATTGCCATATGGCAATAGCTTGTGTATGAATTGGTTATACCCCATTAGTCTGCAAAAGGGATTTTGAACTGAGTTACTTATTATCTGTCCCCGGGTTCCAATTTCCTTCTCTACTCTATGGTGGCCTGAACAGTAGCAGTCCCGGGGCGATTGCTAATTGTGAGTTCCATGTAAACCATTTGGGGGAGGGGCCGGGTGGGAAGACTGGAACATTTTAAAACAAATATCCTCCATAATGATGCTTTGTTTTTGATGGTTGAAGCCCCCTGGGGAACTGCATTACCAATGAAGAACACACACACACACACCACTTTATATTGAAATAGCAACTCAAACTGATAAGCACCGGATGCAACAAATCCTTACAGGGGGACACCCTCTGTTCATCAACAGAGGCAGCACCAGGAAAAATATACTGGAGGCACAAGGAGCAAAGTGCATTTCTGGGGGGAACAGCTTGGTGGCATATGTTAGATTTTTGAAAGAAAAATAATGTTGTACATATGAATGTATGCTTTTATGTACATAAGAACAGCCTGGCTGGATCAGTTCCAAGGCCTATCTAGTCCACCATCCTGTTTCCCGCAGTGGCCCACCAGATGCCTCTCAGAACCCCACAGGAAAGAGCATGCCCTCTCTCTTGCTGTTTCTCCCCTGCAACTGATATTTAGAGGCATCTTGCCTCTGAGGCTAGAGGTGGCCTATAGCCATCATATGTATTTCATATTAGTGCTCCCATCCTAAACATAAATTAGTCTATGGGGAACTGCTTTTTAAATATATTGATGCGTGCACACGCGCACGCACGCACGCACGCACGCACGCACACACACACACACATCTCTCTCTCTCTCTCTCTCTCTCTCCCTCTCTCTCTCCTAGGTAACTGGGGCACCCAGACCACCCTGGGCATGAGGCCCCACTCCACATGGACCCCCAAGCCTTCTTGGGGGGGCCTGCTTCAGCCACCCCGTGCCCACCCTTCTGCTGTCCCGCCACACCTCTGTGGGATTTTTTTGCTTAATTTAAGCCGCCATGTGCATGGCCGAGGGTGGGCTGAGTAGGTCTCGCCCCCACCGGTGGTGGCCGGAGTGACCATTGGGCCTGACCTTCCAGCCCAGCTGCTCTTGATAACTGTGAAACGCTTCAGTACGCCTGCACAGTTGAAATAGATCGTTGCAAGCCCATGATGTCACTGGCTTGCGACAATCTATTTCAACTGTGCAGGCATGCTGGAGCACCTCGCAGGCAGTTATCAAGAGCCGCTGGGCCGAATGGACAGGCCCAGTGGTCACTCCACTGGGGGAGAGAAGAGGCAAGGCCAGGCCTGCTCAGCCCACCCCCCGGCCCACCCCTCAACCACGCACATGGTGGTTTAAATTAAGCAAAAAACCCCAGGAGATGCGGCACGGTGGGGCAGTGGCGGGGTGGGCACGGGGTGGCTGAAGCAGGCCCCCTTGGCCATTTGGAGCCCCCCTGGATTTTGGAGGTCACGGACAGGGCCCCCAAGATCCAGGGGTAAGAGCGCCACTGAGATATAGATATGCATACACACACACATTGTATATTGATTGATAATAACAAAGTAAAGCACTTGGAGTATGTAAAATGTATTTTTCCTTCAAGCTATCACAGAGGTCCAGCAAGAGGGGGCAATAGGAGGAGTGAATTACTTGTTGTGGGGATGCTTGTCTACTCACCCCACTCTGATGCAGCCTAGGTTCACCACCAATCTGACTCCTGAGAAATCTTTCAGGAAGCACAATTGTTTCTTAGTTTCTCTACACTGTACATATAAAGCTCTTACTACTAGGTGGTGGCAATTATACAATACAGACCCTTTGTGAGAAGCTAGCTTCTCTCTCTCTCTCACTCTCTCACTGTCACACACACACACTGTGATGTATGTTTTACTTTAAATGGAATGGTTTGGAGGTGTGCTCTTCTAGCACACCTGTGGATCATGAAAGATACTTAAGGAGCGTGCCTTTTGGAAGAGGCAGGCTTTTGCATCTTTGGAGCCCTTATGTGGTTGGCCTGTGTTGTCTTCATCTCCTCTCCTTCTTAGCAATAAAACTGTCTTCCATAAATACGGATTCTTGTGTGTTGGACTCTCTGCTACAACTTTGGGGCACAGCCCAACATTACATGGTGTCAGAAGAATGGATTTATTTTGACCCCCGCGACCACTCGTCCTGCAAGGTAATTTGGCTGAGAACTGGAAGCGATGGGATCAGTCTTTCCGTTGGTATTTGACGGCAGCTGGACTTGATAAAGTAGCAAGTGAGCGACAGATAGCTATTCTCCTGAATTGTGTAGGAGAGGAAGCAGTATTGATTTATAATATGTTTGTTTTTTCTGGCAGTGAGCCAGATGATGTGGAGGAGGTGCTGGAACAGTTTAGAATATATTGTACTCCCAGAAAGAATGTTATATTTGAATGTTATTCATTTTGGAACCATCCCTGGAAACATGGAGATACCATAGATCAATTTGTGACTGAGCTGAAATTAAAGGCAAACAGTTGTGAATTTGGCTCTGTATGCAAGGAGTTGATTAGAGACAAGATTGTTTTTACTGCAACAGAGAAGTTAAAGGAGAGACTTTTGAGGGAACCAGACCTGACTCTTGAGAAAGCAGTGCAAATATGCCAAGTAGCTGAAGTAACAGCGACCCAGCTGCAAACCATGGCAGACTGCTCCAAGCAAGTATACGAAATGTCTATGGCAAAGAAGGATTATGAAGAAAAGCCCGTTCAGACACTTGGGCATAAGAAGTCACCTTCTGGATACAGACATGATGGTGCAAGGAATAAAGAATGCTCTCAGTGTGGCATAATTCATAAGCCTCAAAGGTGTCCAGCTTTTGGAAAAACTTGTTACAAGTGTGGAAAGAAAAACCATTTTGCTAACATGTGTGTCTCAATGTCAATGAGTTATAATAGAGGACAACAAAAACATCAAGTGCATAATTTAGAGTTGCATAGTCTGTTTATAGAAGAGTTGTCTCAGAATATAATGGAATTTGATGATTGTCGAGCCCCAGGATGGTATGCAGATGTGAATTTAAGAGGGCTTATAGTAAAGTTTAAGCTGGATACAGGTGCTGAAGCAAATGTGTTGCCAATTAAGATATTTAATGAGTTACCAGGTCAGAAGGTATTAACCAAAAGTGAAATGACTCTTGTAGCCTATGGGGGAGTACAAATAAAGCTGCTGGGCACTATTGTTGTTCCAGCGTATACGGGAAAGAGAGAAGTGAAACTATTGTTTTATGTGACTGATATATCAACCCTACCATTGTTAAGTAGGGAGGCTTGTGAGATTCTGGATTTGGTTCATCATGTTGATGTTATAAGATCAGTTGTATTTGTATCATGTGAACAGTTGTTTACATTGTATTCTGATGTTTTTGAAGGTCTTGGTGAATTTGAAGGTCCTTATCATATACATGTTGATACAACAATTCCCCCAGTGATACATGGCTGTAGGAAGGTACCATTTGTAATACAAGACAGGTTAAAAGAGACTCTAGAACAAATGGAAAATGCAGGGGTGATAACTAAAGTTGTGGGACCTACAGACTGGGTAAATAGCCTAGTTATCACAGAAAAGAAAAATGGGAAGTTGCGTATATGTCTTGACCCATGTGATTTAAATAAGGCAATTCGCAGGCAGCATTATACAATTCCGACGGTAGATGATGTATTGGGTTGGTTAGCTGGAATGAATTTTTTTACAATTGTAGATGAAAAGGATGGTTATTGGCAGGTGAAATTAGATGAACCCGCATCACGTTTGTGTACATTTAATACACCATGGGGAAGATATTGTTTTAATCGCTTGCCATTTGGACTTAAATCTTCCAGTGATGTGTTTCAACAAAAAAATGAAGAGACTTTTGGACACATATATGATTGCTGATGACATGATCATAGCAGCCAGAACCTCTGAGGAGCACAATCAGATTTTGCATCAGGTAATGGAGACAGCAAGGGCAAAGAACATTAAATTTAATAAGGAGAAGAGCCAGTTTAAAGTTGACTCAGTGAAGTATATGGGACATATAGTAACAGCTCAGGGGGTTAAAGTAGATGAAGAGAAAGTGAAGGCTATTCGTGAGATGCCACCCCCATGTGATAGACAAGGCGTTCTTAGGTTTCTAGGATCTGTCCAATATTTGTCAAAATATATTCCTAGGGAGGCGGAGTTGACTGCCCCTCTGAGAAATTTGTTGAAAAAGAATGTGTTATTTCAGTGGATGCCAGAACATCAGAAGGCTTTTGAAGTAGTTAAACAGCAGTTGTGTCAGGCACCTTTACTTCAATATTTTGATGTCAAAAAATCAGTACTTGTGCAGGCAGATGCATCAAAAGATGGTCTGGGAGCATGTTTGCTTCAAGAAGGCAAACCAGTGACTTATGCTTCTAGATCTTTTAGTTTATCAGAACAGAATTATGCACAAATAGAGAAAGAATTGCTGGCTGTGTTATATGCTATGAGGAAACTTCATCAATATGTATTTGGTAAAGTTGTTTTAGTCCAGACTGATCATAAGCCACTGGAGGTAATATTTAAAAAATCTATTGGAAGTGCTCCTGCTCGTTTGCAGCATGTGTTATTACAGCTTCAAAGATACCAGCTTGATATAGTATATACCCCAGGTAGACAGATGTATCTTGCAGATACGTTATCGAGGGCTGCAGTAGATCCACCTAAGAATGATGAAGAACAATTAGAGGGGGAGAGAGTTATACACAAGCTGAGTGCGGTAGCTATGCATTCAGAAGGAGTATCTGCTATACAGGAGGCAACAAGTCATGATAATCAGCTCCAGGCAGTAGTGGCTCTTATAAGACAAGGGTGGCCACAATACATGAAAGATGTACCTCTCCTTGTAAAGCCATTTTGGCCTATGAAGGACTTGATGCGTTATGAGGATGGTATTATTTATGTAGATGAAAGGATAGTTATTCCATTGTCCAAGAAGCGAGAAATTCTCCTTCAGTTGCACGAGTCACATCAAGGTGTCCAAAGGACTAGAGCCAGGGCAAAAGAAATAGTGTACTGGCCTGGGATGGGCAATGATATTGAAACAACGGTAGGAAACTGTTCAATATGTGCGCATTATGCATCCGGAAACCAAAAAGAACCACTTATACCACATGAGATTCCTAAATTACCGTGGGGAAAAGTTGGTATAGATATTTTTGAATATGGTTCCTTACCATTTCTTTTGGTGGTGGACTATTATTCAAAATATCCAAAGGTGTTGAGTTTGCCAGACAAGACGGCAGGAGCGGTGATTAATAGATTGAAAGCAGTGTTTGCTCGCCATGGGATTCCAAGGAGAATTGTGAGTGACAACATGCCATTTGCTGGTCGTGAGTTTAGGCAATTTGCTCAGGAATGGGGTTTTGAACAATGTTTCAGTAGTCCAGGATATCCCCAGTCTAATGGGATGGCAGAGAGAGCAATTTGCTCTATAAAGCAACTCATTAGAAAGGCAGAAGATACCCAGGTAGATTTATACATGGCATTGCTAGAATATCGGAATACACCTGTCACGGGCATGGAGTATTCACCAGCCCAGATGCTGATGGGTAGAATGTTGAGGAGTAAACTCCCGGTGACTACTGATTTATTATGCCCGAAGATACCTCATGGGATCTATGAAGGTTTACAAAGAGTTCAGAAGAGGCAAAAATACTTTTATGATCAGACTGCAAAGTCTCTTAAGCCCCTGAAAGAAGGAGATGAAGTATGGGTAGAGAACAAAGAAGGGTGGTTTCCTGCGGTGGTAACAAAGAATGGTGATCAACCCTGTACATATCGGGTGATGATGTCCGAGGGACGTAGTTATTGGCGAAATAGGCGGAAGTTAAGGTATCGCAGGAGGAATGAAGAAGAAAATGATATGAGGGAGGATATTGTACAGAGCATGCCTATAGTTGCACAGCATGATCAGTTATCAAACATGTCTAATGGGAGTATGGAAGAGGCCAAGTCAAGAAATGATGTAGTAGACAAGACACAAGTTGTTCAATCTGAGGAAAGGAGTCCTAGGTATATAACATCATATGGTAGGTGTGTCTTCTCGCCAGAAAGATATATACCTGGATAATTGTTTTATTTTTGTGTCTTTCTTTTAATGTATATACATTTGTATTCATGATTTTAATTGTATTCTTGTTTTATTTCTTTTATTTTTGTGAGAAGGGAGATGTGATGTATGTTTTACTTTAAATGGAATGGTTCGGAGGTGTGCTCTTCTAGCACACCTGTGGATCATGAAAGATACTTAAGGAGCGTGCCTTTTGGGAGAGGCAGGCTTTTGCATCTTCGGAGGCCTTATGTGGTTGGCCTGCGTTGTCTTCATCTCCTCTCCTTCTTAGCAATAAAACTGTCTTCCATAAATACGGATTCTTGTGTGTTGGACTCTCTGCTACAACTTTGGGGCACAGCCCAACATTACACACACACTGCCCCCAAGTCAGTCATTTAGTATAATTTTATCCAGCTCTTCCTCCTGCAGGGAATTTAGGGGTCTTCCCCACTGTTTTATTCCCACAGCAGCCCTGTGAGGTAGATTAAGCTGGGAGATAATAGTGACTGGCTCAAGGTTCACCAGTGTGCTTCGTGGTTAATGGAGACCTGAACCAGGGGCAAAACATTAAGAGCTGGCCAAGTGGGGCACTGGCTGAGGGCCCAGGAGGACTATCAGAAAGTAGTAGTGTGCACGGATCGGTTCGGAGGCCATTCTACTGGCCTCCGAACCGGTCCGGACAAGGGGTGGTTTTAGTTCGGGAGGGTTAGGGTGGGGGGGTCCATTAAGGGCGGGGGGGGGCTTTACTCACCCCTCCCGCGCTTTGCTGCTTCGGTGCCATAATTACTTTAAAAAATGCGCCGCAGAATCATTTGCCGCTCCGGGGCTCCTTGACTTCAAAATCGGGCGGCAGGATACTTCCCTGCCGCCCCCAAAGCCCCCTCAAGCCATTTGAGCTCTTTAAATCTCGCCCCGGACCGAGTGCTAAAGCGCTCGGGCGGGCGGCGGGGAGATGTCCGTCCGTCCGCCCGCCCCCTTCCCTGCCTTCTGCGAAGTGCAGGGAGCCTTCTGCCCGCGCGTGCGCAGAAGCAGGGAGCCTTCTGCGCGCGCGCGCAGAAGGCTCCCTGCACTTCGCAGAAGGCAGGGAAGGGGGCGGGCGGACGGACGGACATCTCCCCGCCGCCCGCCCGAGCGCTTTAGCACTCGGTCCGGGGCGAGATTTAAAGAGCTCAAATGGCTTGAGGGGGCTTTGGGGGCGGCAGGGAAGTATCCTGCCGCCCGATTTTGAAGTCAAGGAGCCCCGGAGCGGCAAATGATTCTGCGGCGCATTTTTTAAAGTAATTATGGCGCCGAAGCAGCAAAGCGCGGGAGGGGTGAGTAAAGCCCCCCCCTTAATGGACCCCCCCACCCCAGTGCCGAGCCGCAGGTCCGCGGTCCGGTGCACACCCCTATCAGAAAGCCTATGTCCCAGGCCCGAGACCTTGCCCAGTGCCTGAGTCAGTGGACAGCCTGAGCGACAGCAATAATCTGGAACAGAGGCGTCCCTTCCATGAGGCAAGGTGAGACAGTTGCCTTAGGCAGCAGATGAATGGGACACCAGAAGGTATGATGTCCTTCTGTCCCTGCCTTTTAAAAAGGGGAGAGGAAGGGGAGGAAGTTGCATACTGGGGGCAACATTTAACATCTTGCCTCAGGAGCACAGCGGTCTGGAGCTGCCACTGATTTGGAGCACAATCCAGAATGCTCTGTGGCGGCTGTTCTGGCTGCCACCACCACCACGGGTTAATAGGGCAGGCACACTGCATTTTTGTTAATATAAGATAGCAGCAGACAGCATGGCACCACTGCCAAGCCTTCCCCTAACCCTTGTGGGGGCTTATTTGGGTGGTGGGGTGCCGGCAGTGCTCTTGACATTGGGGGGAGGTGGCAAAGGCCCAGTATACTATGAGGTAGCCTAATGCAGGGCTCTGTCTTGGCACCAATCTTGTTATAATTGAACCCAGATCTCCCCAGATTTATGCAAGCCTTCTAACCACCACACCACACTGATAAATCCTTAGCGTTCATATAGTGCTTTTTTGAGCGTGCAAAGTACTTCACCTGTATTATCTTGAAGTAATCCTTACAACAATCTTGTAAGGTAAGTAAGTATTATTATCTCATATAATAGCTGCTGAGCTGTGCATGAAGGTCACCTCACAAGTTCATTACAGAGGCAAGAGACTCCAATCTGCAGCTCAGTCTCTTAGCCGCTTTACAACGCTAGCTCTTTAGATCCAGCACAAGTGACTTTAAATGCCTTTCAAAATGCTCTTAAGAAACAGCAATTTTTTTTAAAGTGCACACCATCTTCTATTCAGCCTTTTAAAGTAATTGGATGTGGATAACGCATTTCACCTCTGTATTGAAACACTGCCACCTGCTGGAAGGCTTCTGTATGTATTTGCCAGAATTACCGGTATGTGATTCCACAAACTCTAGGACAGTCTCCAACAATAGATTAAAACAGTCCTGCTGCACTCTTTATTAGCCCTTCTGGTATTACTTGAATTGTTTGCTCCTCTCTCTCTTCCCATGTGCTTCAGTCCCAACCTGGGTTGCCTCCCCAACTGCGTGTGTGTGTGGGTGTGTAACAAAATACAAACTGATTTAACAGGAACAGGAGAGAGAGAGAGTGTCCTTGGTAAACAGGGTCACTTAGAGCATATGTAATCCTCTTCCCACAAAATGTCCAGGACAGTTAAAGCTTACAGAAACAAATTTAAAATAATAGAAAAACAGGATGTTAACATCTGATCTAAATGAAGAGAAATCAGCAAAAGCTATGCTGGACAGCGTTTCAAAAACAGGAAGGTCCTTACCCTTCTCCCTTAAAGCACAAGCAGCTCATTTTTTCAGGACACCATAGCTCCAAAGTGCAATCTATTTTTCCAAGTTGGCCTGGCAGACTTGAGTGCATGACTTCACTTTGACTACAACTCCCATGATGCAGTGGGGCAGTTGGTTGCTTTGTTCACTGGCTGAAAAGTGTTTTTACCTCCTCTCTGCCTGATGAATGGTCTCTATGGTATGATATTTCACTGCACAACTCAACATCACATAGCACAGTGCGAGTGAGTCCTCACTAGCCCCAAGGACAACTCGGGCATTTTCAGGCCATGATCCTCTGTTTCATTGCTCATAGTAGAATATTGTGCCCAGGAATACCATGGAGAGGCTGTGTGGGAGCCATTGAGCTGGATCCAGAGTACTGCAAGTGAGCATCACTTACGCTATGGGGGTGTCCGACCCTTTGCTCCATGCTGCAGATCCCAGCATTCCCCTGTGATCAGATGCCAAGGTTCAGGGGATCCTTAGTAGCAGTGTAGAATATTTCATGGAGCCCCTTCCTGTGTGAATAGAAGTGCTGTTCCACTTGTGCAAACCCTCCTCTGGATCCACTCCACTGTGTCAACTGCTTGCGTCAGTCCGTCAGTTAGCACAACTCATATTCCACGTGTGGAATTCTCTGCCATAAGATGTGCTGACAGCCAACAACCTGGATGGCTTTAAGAGGGGTTTAGATCAGGGATTCTCAACGTTGGGTCTCCGGATGTTCTTGGACTTCAACTCCCATAATCCCCAGGCCCAGTAGCCTTTGGCTGGGGATTATGGGAGTTGAAGTCCAATAACATCTGGGGACCCAACGTTGAGAATCCCTGGTTTAGATAACTTCATGGAGGAGAGGTCTCTCAATGGCTACTAATCCTGTAGCTTTAATAGTTGGGGAGAAGAGGGAATTTAAACAAATGACCTTGTATTAGCCATAAATTCAGGAGCATCAACACAAAACAGCCTTGGGAGACCGTCAGAGTCCTGGCACCTGCCCTCCGCAGCCCCCTGCTGGTTGCTGTTTCCCCCCCTGCCCCCGCACTGCCCCAGTGGAAGATTATTCTATGGCACTCTGGAGTGAAAATGCTTAATTTTCAGAGGCTGCCATTGCTTAATAAAATAGAGGACCCGTCTCAGCTGAGATGGCCTCAGAAACAATACAAGAGAAACTGCTGAAGAAATATTTATTCTGACGCATTTTGAGAATATATGTATCTTTCCAGGAATATTTTCACTTGACTGCCTGGCAGAGAGCTCTGAGCAGACTGCTCTTGAATGGCTTTTGCTGCAGTTGCCTCTCTCATGACATGGAGTAGCACTTTCATTGGGAGCATTTGCGGCGGGGCGGGGGGAGGGAGGGCTTCTAGTGGGCCAATTTGGAAAACAGAATGCTGAACTAGATCAGCCTTGGCTCTTGGGCTCTTCTTATGTTCTTATGCATTGTGGGGGGAAATTAGGTAGTTGCCAGTCTGCAGCTTCTGAGAGGAGGACAAAAAATGTATTGCTGCTCCTCAGGAAAGCCCCCCCCCCGAACCTTAGAGGGTGTGTCCTTGAAGTAAAGGTAAAGTGTGCCGTCGAGTTGGTGTGGACTCCTGGTGACCTCAGAGCCCTGTGGTTGTCTTTGGTAGAATACAGGAGGGGTTTACCATCACCTCCTCCCACATAGTATGAGATAATGCCTTTCGGTATCTTCCTGTATCGCTGCTGCCCGATAGAGGTGTTTCCCATAGTCTGGGAAATGTACCAGCGTGGATTCAAACCGGCAACTTCTGGCTTGCTAGTCAAGTTATTTCCCCGCTGTGCCATTAGGTGGTGTGTCCTTGAAGTAGCGGGGTCTGTAATGAACTGTATAGATAGACGTTGTACTGCATTCACTCAGACGACCACAGGGGGCAACAGAGTGCACCCTACACTCTCTTTCGTTTTTACCAGAATCCAAAACGGAGGACTGAAGAAAAGTTTGTTTGATCTCAATATCAAATTGTGTCTTTCTGTACTGGAAAGACCAGGACACAACAGGACAGGGTCCACTGAGGGCACCTTGCCAAAGGCCAGTCCTGTCTGAATGAAAAAAAACTTACCTGCCAAAATTCCCTGTCTGCATGAACATTAAAAGCACAGGAGCCTGGGCCTCTATCATTGCAACTGGCCACCCTGTGAAATGTTTTAAAGGCAGCAACCCCCACCCCCTAAACAACCACCACCAACAACAACAACAAGAGGAGAGAGAGAGAGGGTGGGGGGAGGAAGGACTGGTGCAGGCATTTGATCATGCTGTGTTTATTAGTTAGCTCGCTTCTGTAGGGAAACCTTTCAAACTGTTCCATAGCTCAGTGTTTTTCTGCTAGCCAGGGTAACTGATACCTTATCTATGTCGAGTATAAGGGGATATATCACTATGTCTAGTGATACCTTATCTATGTTTAGTACCTTATCTATGTCCAGTATTGCAGCAATGCCTCCATGTGCAAATATGATATGGGAGCAGAGGCCACCAGCGTGGCTCATGCAGGCACTGCTTCTAGGAAACGTTCCATCTACTAGAGTGAAGATTATGAAGCTTTAAACCGGTCACAGAAATATGTCACTGGCTGTTCCACATTGACTGGCTGGCAGTGGATTGCTTCTACTTTCACACTCTTATTATACAGGCGAAACTCGGAAAATTAGAATATAGTGCAAAAGTCCATTAATTTCAGTAATGCAAATTAAAAGGTGAAACTGATATATGAGACAGATGCATTACATGCAAAGCGAGATAAGTCAAGCCTTAATTTCTTATAATTGTGATGATCATGGCGTACAGCTCATGAAAACCCCAAATCCATAATCTCAGAAAATTAGAATATTACATGGAACCAAGAAGACAAGGATTGAAGAATAGAACAATATCGGACCTCTGAAAAGTATACAGCGTACTGTGCTTGATTGGCCAGCAAACTCGCCTGACCTGACCCCATAGAGAATCTATGGGGCATTGCCAAGAGAAGGATGAGAGACATGAGACCAAACAATGCAGAAGAGTTGAAGGCCGCTAATGAAGCATCCTGGTCTTCCATAACACCTCATCAGTGCCACAGGCTGATAGCATCCATGCCACGCCGCATTGAGGCAGTAATTGCTGCAAAAGGGGCCCAAACCAAGTACTGAATACATATGCATACTTATACTTTTCAGAGGTCCGATATTGTTCTGTTCTTCAATCCTTGTCTTCTTGGTTCCATGTAATATTCTAATTTTCTGGGATTGTGGATTTGGGGTTTTCATGAGCTGTACGCCATGATCATCACAATTATAACAAATTAAGGCTTGACTTATCTCGCTTTGCATGTAATGCATCTGTCTCATATATCAGTTTCACCTTTTAATTTGCATTACTGAAATTAATGGACTTTTGCACGATATTCTAATTTTCCGAGTTTCACCTGTAGGTCACATTAATTTCCTTTCTCACAGGGATTATAAATAGCTTAGTAATGTGGGCTAAATATTTTCCAAATCAGCATTTTTTGATGGGTGTGGGCAGGAAACCCTTGACTGCATGAAATTAATTTTCTGAGATGAATCTCTGCTGGTATTTAACCATGGCAGAGGAAAATCTGCCTGACAGGAAAGTCCATATGCGAAGGAAAGAGCTGTCCAAAGTGGCTGGTACTAGCTTTCACCACGTATCTATTTGCTACATGAAACCGATGGGGTGAGTTTATCTCACACAGGGCTGCCACTCTTTTAGACTTGTTCTTAGCTGTCTAAAAGAAACCGTTTCCGTTTCCTGCTTCAGGGCCTTGGACAGCAGCCCTACACAAAGAAATGTGGCAAATCCAGCCTTTCCTGGGATGGAGATATAGCGATGGGTGAAGCTTCAGCTGCTGGTAGGTTAGCTGCCTGCAAAAAGCAACTGTCCCATTCTAGCATGAGAAATCCATGAATGCAAGCAGCTTTTCAGATATATTCCCCATCCCGATGGTCATATGTATATGTTGCATTGAAAAGTGTTATATATATATATATATATATATATATATATATATATATATATGTTTGTCAATGCTGTAGTAGTAGTAGATGCACATCTGAATAAACATCTCCATTCCATCCACGAGATGCTAGCGTTGCCATCTGGTGACTATTGACCTGGATGCTGGACTATTTTTTAACCAATTATTTCCGTGTTGGAAGGGGTGTCTGGAGTCGGGGTCTTGCCACCATTTTTCTGCCTCCCCCCCAACTGCGGCAATTTCAAAATGTTCCTTGCCACGGCAGCAGCCAATTAGAGATCTCCATGTTGCACAGGCAGCCCTCCTCGCCAACCATCAACTGTTCAGTGGGGGTGGACGATGTCCACCCCCTCCGGCAGCCTACCTGCCTGCTTGTCCTGTCTGCCAATCAAAAGGGTTCCTGCCTGGGCCAGTCAGGCAGGGAAGTAGCAGCTCTGCTCTCCTGGAGGGCCCCAGCAGTGGTGATTCTCAGAGCCTGTCAGTGCCAGGGAACCCCTCCGAGCAGCATGAGCTCTGTGCTGCAATGCGTCTCCTCCTGGCACTGGCAGGCTGCTGCTGTGATAGCCTCAAGGAGGCTCCTCTCCAGCCCTCTGCTGCCATGCTGCTGTTGCTATAGCCTCTTGTGTGCCTGCCTGTCCAGAGCCAGGGGCGTAGGTGGAGCTTGCCTGTGGCCAGAGGATGAAGTCCTGCTGGTGGTCCCCCCACCCCTTTTAATCCTTAATTGCACGCACACACACCCCAAGCCATCTGCATCTGGCATCAGATGCAGGAGGCATGGCCAATAATGGGGACAGGGCAAGTCAGTTCCTGCAGAGTTTCCCCCGTCAGTGGGTTGTTGAACTGCTGACTGGGAGCTCCTTTCCTTGCCTCCATGTAGCTTGTAGCAGGCATGGCCATTGCCCAGGAGAAGGTCCGTTCAGACCCTCTCCCATCCTCGGCAGTCAGCATTTCATACCCCGCCCCCTATATTTCCGCTTTGTTCACTGTCTGGGTGTGGGAGGGCACAATGGGTGCCTTGGCTGAGGGTGAGGAGATGCCTTGGTGGGGTCCCCAGACCCTGATGGCTGAGGGGTGATTAGCGCCTCCTTGCTCCATTGTCCCTACACCCCTGCTCAGAGCCATGCTCAGAGCCATCCACCATGAAGCCCTGGAGGTGCGTGTGTGGGACTATGGGGTTATGTGGGTTATATTTCCTCCTTTGTGTAGTTCCAGGAAGGCTTGGAATAGGGCTTTGATATTGGGCACAGATGTGGGGCAGGGTGGGAGGGCTCTGTGTATTTAATTTGAAGCAGACTGGCCAATCTATTGAATTTTAATAAATAAAAAAATCTGTAATCTAATAAATAAAAAAGTCCTATAAGTGGCTTGACTTGTGGCAGAAAATGAGAAAACTTCTGGAACTGAAGGCCCTCCGCTCTTGGACCATCATTCCACCCCCATGTGGATGAATTGGTAAAGTGCCCCCCCTTTACTAAGAAACCCTTTAGAACTCCTGGAATGGCTTGGCATACTATTTTGATCTTGGGCATTTTGATATTGGGACGTAGGACAGGCTGGGAGGACACTGTGTACTGAATTTAAGAATTGTTTCCCTACTGCAGTAAAGCTGCCAGAAAGAGTAATCTCTAGCCATAGAGTACTTCACACCTAGTGAAAGTGAAACTCTTACCATTCCTATAAACAAACATGCTTTTAAAAAAATAAATGCACTATGCTCAAGTTGGTTTGTGATCCATAAGGTCTGTATGTGAAGCAAGGGGCCTGTGTTATTTTATTTTCTCTCTCTTACAAATGCACTGCATGTCCAAGCTGGTTTGCGATCCAGGTGTGTGTTTGAACTGTGGAGCAAGGGACTTGTGTTGTGTCCCAGTTGGTTGATCAAGAAGGTATGTGGATTCTTTGCAGATCGCGTAGAATTTTCTAGGGGTGTGCAAATCAATTTGAACTCAAATTGATTCAACTCAAATCTGGATTATTCGAGTGATTCGAATCTGAATCGAATCACCCTTTAAAAGGACAATCAGATTTGAATTCAAATCAAAATTTGATTTGAATTTGATTCGATTCAAGAGCTATTTGGCACCTTTAAAAAACCATTCAGGCCCCCTGGTTGGTTAAAAAACGTGCCAAAACAGGGTTGAATAAATTCAAATTCAATTTGAATTCAAAATGAATTTTTGAATTTGATTCAAATTCAAATAGAATCATCCCTTTAAAAAAAATTCAATTGGTGCACTTCCCTGTATTTTCTTTCCCCAAATATGCTCTGTCCCAGACCTGTGGATTTGCGATAAATGATCAGGAAGGTGTGTGGATCCTTCAGCTGTTTAGCGGGTGAGAGGGGCTGGCTGAGGCAGGACACTCTGTCCCAGTGGGATTCTGTCTGTGATCCAGAGAAGGCTGATGCATGGAGAAAGGAGTATGTGGTGGCACCCTGCTAATTGCTGTTGGATGAAGGGATGGTGGCCAACCTAACCAGGATGTGAATTTAAGGATAAGAAGCAGGTGCCTTGAGAACTTAGCACCTAGACTGTAGTGTGAGCAGACACACAGCTCTCCTGGTCATCAGCTTTTCCACAATGGTGGGCTGTATTTATTCTCAAATTACCCTATTTTTAGCAAAGTATGCATATATTGTACTAATCAACGCAAACAAATTTTATGGAAATCATTATGCACAGTTGAGACTTTTTTGAGACTTTTTTGGGGGGGCAAATAGCACTAACTATTTCAACTTTTGCGGGGATGGATTTTGACCTTTTTCACCATCTGGACCTGGCAATCCTACATGATGCTCAGTCTATTATCTTTTGATGCAAGTGCAGAGGGGAGATAGTTCAGAGGCTGAGCAAATAATCATTAAATTATTTGCATGTATTCCATTTATATCACTCCTTTCTTCCATCACAGAACTCAGGGCAGTCTACATGGGGTTCCTAGGCAGTCACCCAGCCAGGCACTCAGCAAGGGGGCTGTATCTTCATGCACATGCATGCCCTTGGCATGCAGAAGGTCCCAGCTCTGGTTGCTGGTACCTCTAGTTCAAAGAACTCAGGTAGCTGGACTGAGAAAGGCCATTGCCAGTCAGAGGGAACAATCCTGGACTAGATGGGCCTGCGATTGGGCTTGGAAGGGAGGCAGTTGCATACACTGGATATGATGTCTGGCTGGCACAGCTGCAGCTTTGTTTGTCTTGCACAGCAGATTTTGCTGTTTCTCTTCACCTCACTGTATACACAATTATTTCTTTTTCCTATTTCTTTTAAAAAAACCTCACATTTATTCTGTCAGTACCTGGTCCCTTAAGAAAATAGCCATAATCACAGATCACATGACTACATCTTAAATTGTTAGTTCTAACCTGAGTATGCAGCAGTTGTGGGGCCAGGCCTCAACGACTGGGAGTCTGACCTTAGAATCATGACGTTTTAGAACAGTTGGAACCTGAAACTTGTTTCTGATTATTTTGAGCCTGGCAGTTACTTCTTGGGTTGTGTTCTCTTTAGGATTTCTTCCATAGTCCTGAGGACTAGGAACTTGCAATCCTTTTAAAAAAATCTAGGACAGCTGGGGTGGTTGACCTAATGTAATAATCACAATACACTCTTAACTAACCCAAGTAGAGTTGCACTTAAACTTGCACTATAATAATGAAAAGACATGAAGAGAAATCACTTGAGGATACTTTCCTTACATTACCACAAGTCTGATTTTCAGTTTAGTAGTTCTGGTAGTCATTCCATAAGAAAGCTTTATCTCGTGCTCAGATATTAAGGATGCCCCCATTCCCAGAGTCTTTGACAAGGAGATGCTACCTTACGGGGCATGAGGTTGATCATTTGGATTGGTGGCGTGTTGGCACTTATCACTGTGGACAAGACACAGAGAGTGGCAGCTAATAACATGGGAAAGCACTGGGAGTTCCTTTGGCTCAAACTCAGCTCTTAAGGCGTCACGTTGCCCTGCAGTGGCTATGGCTACCCTCTTTTGTCTTCACTTTCTGGCTGCAGAGCCATTTCTTCTCAGCCGAACAGTCAGTGCTGTTCACAGCCCAGTTGCTTAGGTAAGCGCATCGTCCGTCTCCTTCCACTTCAAAACTACAAAGGAAGAGCAGGAAGAAGATCGGTTGACATGTGCATGTTGGTTTGGTGATAACATGTCCGAGTTGCCTTTCCAATCGATGCGCTCAAGCTGACATACACAAAGACATAACATCGGAAATCTATTGAGACTCCATGTTCACCAGAGTGGCTTCAGAAGAGTTGGGGTGTGATGATTATGAGCAAAATAACAGCAATGATTCACAGTCTGGCTGCTGGTAATAGAAAAACTTTTCCTCAGTTTATTAAGGAGTGGAGTTTGTTTATTTTATATTGTTACCTTAGACCAGGGCTGCTCAACTTTGGCCCTTCTTCAGATGTTGGCCGACAACTCCCATAATCCCTGGCTATTGGCCACTATGGCTGGAGATTATGGGAGTTGTTGTCCAAAAACAGCTGGGGGCCCCAAAGTTGAGCAGGCCTGCCTTAGACTCTGATGGCTGTCCCTGTTCAGAAGAGATCCCTGGATATCTCTCACTAACGAGCATCTACTGAACATTAAGGGACATAGAAACATAGAATTGGAAGGGCCTTTGGAGGTCTGCTAGTCCATCTCCCTGCTCAGTGCAGGAATCTGCTACAGCACAGATTCTCAAACTCAGGACTGCACAGGTTGTTGGACTACAAATCCCATCATCCCTAGCCTTCAGCCACTGTGAATGGGGATGATGGGAGTTGTAGTTTGACAGCATCTAGGGATCCGTTGGAGAACCCCTGTGCTATAGCATATCTGACAGATGGACATCTAGCTTCTATCTGAAAACCTCCACACAAGAGAGCTCACCACTGTGCAAGGCAGACTGTTCCACTGTTGAATGTTTTTTACAACTGGGAAATTCCTCCTAATGTCTGTTTATTTAGCAGAGGGGAGCGACTGGCCCTGTCCATCCCCAGCACAGCATCCCTGCAGTGGCTGTTGCTGGTGTCTATCTTATGTTTCTTTTTTAGATTGTGAGCCCTTTGGGAACAGGGAGTAATTTTATTTGTTGGTTTGTTTATATCTATGCAAACCGCTTTGGGAACTTCTGTTGAAAAGCGGTTTATAAATATTTGTCATATTTGTATTCTAGTTTGAATTTGCTACCTTGTCATTTTCACTCACTAGTTCTAGGCTTGACCTCAGGGGAAACGGAAAGCAAGTCCACTCTTCCTGTGATGTGATAGCCTTCAGATATTTGCAGACGGCGATCATATCACCCCTTGGTCTTCCCCAGGCTAAACATATTTTTGGACACATCTTGGACTCCGAACAGGCACAGGACAAAACTCAATGTGATAGGCACAATCACCAGCAATCGGGCAGCAAGCTTACAAAAATATAAACATATAATATATAAACTGTAGGAGATAATTCTGAGAATCTCGATATGGCATTGCGGCCGGCATGGGCTTTATATTTGCATTTTGGAACCAATCTAAAGCAAGGCTGACAAACATTGCGTATACAAATCCTGTCAGAGCAGCCTGTGGATTTGGGTCTTCTCCATGATGGAGAAAGGCATGCTTGAGTTAAGGAAGTAGGAACTCACAGGTTCTTGAACAGGGTGCCATCAGGCCATTTCCAGCCATCATCTGGTTCTCTGTGGAGGCCAACCCAATGGTTGAAGGGAACTTTGTTCTTCACTGTGATGTTCTGATAATAAATAAATAAATGAGCAGAACTGGGTTTTAAAAACAGGACGTGCACATTTAGGGTTGCCAAGTACCAACCTGAAAAGAAAACAGCCTGCCTGGCATTTTTAGTCCTTGGGCCAAGCCAGGATTGGGGGCTGTTTGCCAGTATTTTATTTTATTTTTTAGTAAAGCTGGGAAATCAGCAGCATTATGTTAATGCATTGCACCAGCTTGAACAGTGTATTCCAGGGCTGCATAACTTTTGTCCACCTGCAGATGTTGCTGGCCTACAACTCCCATCATCCCTGATATTGGCCACTGTGGCTGGGGATTATGGGAGTTGTCGCCCGAAAACAACTGGAGGACACAAGTTGTGCAGCCCTGCTATAGTCCATGTGAATTGAGGAGCTAGGCTGTGGCACACACAGGCCCAGCACATCATTTCATCACCTGCTGCATAAGAGGCTGCAGAGCGCATGAATGTGCTTCTCCTGTAGTCAATATTCCCCACCACCGCCATGGAACAGGTTCTGCAGCAAAGGGAGGCAGGCTTGGTGGTGGAGCAATTTGGCAGTGAGTGACAGCTGAAGATGGGGTGTGTGCTCTTCCAAGGCTGCCCAACCCTTCAGGAAGTGGAATTTTCAGTCAGGCTATTGAAAGCAATCCTGGAGGCTTTGATGGTTTGATATTGTGATACATTCAGTGGTGGACAACATTATCGGGTACGGGGTGGGGGAGAAAATCTCTAGGAATAGCTTCCATCAGAGTTGGCAATCCTCCTTGCTTCTGTGCACAACTCGGCTTCTGTATGCAGCCCTTCTCCACTCCTTCCCCTCACACTAGAACGCAAGCATGGATCCAGCCAACGTGCTTTGCCTCTACCAGCCATGGGAGCAGCAAACAGAAGGCTTTTGTGACAAAAGCCACCATTGGGCCAACGGGTCCAAAGAACCCAGGCTGTGCCCAATCATTGGCCGCACCTCACCCAACACCCCCCACAGCCTCAACATGCCCCCCGCATCTGGCATTAGACGCGGGGGTGCTGGTTTAGCTTCTGAGCAGGGGCCGCGCGGCTATCGTTCAGGAGTTAAATGGCCGCTACATTTGCGGCGCGACCAAGAGCCGCTCCTTGCTGCGCTGTGAAAGCAGCGCCACCAGCACAAGTCTAACTCCCAAAGGGGCCGTGCCACAAATGCAGCAGTGGCCTGACTCCCAACTCCTGAATGGAGCTGCGAGGGCGTGGCTATCCCCCGCGTCTGACATCAGACGCATGGTCTCCCATGCTGTCATCCTGAAAGTCTGTACTCACCTTCCCTCACAGCAGGGCTGTTTAATGAGACAGGTGCTGCTGCTGATTCTTGGTGCAATCCAGCAGTGCTATAGTAGCTTGCCTCATGCTTCTTGGTACGGAGCATGTAGAATGTCCATAGGATTGCCAGCTTTTGACTGCAATAACTCTGGTGTCTGGGGACAGGGGATGAAGCCTAGGATAGATCGGGGGTGGGGCCTGGTGGACTCCAAGAGAAGTGGACAAAAGCAGGCGTGCAGCCTGACCGCCAGCGTCCCGTGTGCGGTAGCAGCCGCGACCCCACTCACCCCGCCCCCTGAGTCTGATGTAGCAAATGTAGCGGCCATTTAACTCCTGAACGATAGCCGCGCGGCCCCTGCTCAGAAGCTAAACCAGCACCCCCGCGTCTAACGTCAGATGCGAGAAAAAGAAGGGAGGGGGAAGAGAGACAGAAGGAAAGGCAAGGGACGGGCCTGAGCCTGTCAGCAGCCTGAGGAGAATGAGCGGTCATGGCAGCACTAGCAGCAAGGAAGGGCCCATTCAACCACTGCTGCTGTTTGGGGCTACCGAGGCCATTGTCAGAGGGAGACAGGCAGGCAAGGGATGGGCCGTGGGTCCGGGCCTGTTAGCGGCCTGAGGGGAAAGGGCGGCCATGGTGGTGGTAGCAGCGAGGAACGGCCCGGCCAGGAAGAGGAGGCGGTGGGGGGGGGGAATAATGGCGGCGGCAAGGAGGTGGACAGACGGTGGACAAAGCCCTACCAGCTGGGAGGAGGAGGTGGTAGGCGGCGGGATGGCCTGGCCCTGGCCCGCCCAATGGGGAGAGCTGGGGGGGGGGGAGAGAGAGAGAGCTGCGGGGGGAGAGCGAGTGAGCTATGGGGAGAGAGGGAGAGAGAGAGAAAGAGCTGTGGGGGGAGAGGGAGAGAGAGAGAGAGCTGCGGGGGGAGAGCAAGCGAGCGAGCTGTGGGGGAGAACAAGAGAGCGAGCTGCGGGGGGATGCCACAGGCTCAGTGCACAACTGCACATATGCTCTGTGCGGGGGTCGGCTAGTATTATAATATTTTACAAAATCACACTGTTGGCTGAAGCAACTTCATTGTGAATATGTGCTACTTTGCTCCTGCTCCCACTCCCTGTTCTTGGATTCCCTGGCTTCTTCTGACCCCTTGCTTGTTTTGGGACCTTGACCCTGCCTGCTCCTAATGGATTGATCTTTGGCTCCCTCCCTTCTGCCTGTTCTTCTGACTCAGACTTGCCTGCTCCCACGGTCCCTGCCACATCTGACCCGCACAGGTACGACACAAGCTACATGCAAAACAGTGGAGAGACATTTGGTAGCCTCAAGCGCAGTGATGTAGTTCAGAAGTGCAGGCGCTCTCCGTGACAGCCCCCATGGGCCATGCCCATCCCCAACAGCCAGAGAAGCTGAGACATTCCGGCGCTCCATCCCTGTGCACCTCCCTTCCACTCTACACCCCTGTTCAAGCGTGGCTGAGAGCTCACAGCTCTCGCATGCTGGCATGGAGGTCATGGTGCATAGCAATTTCAGCAGGTCCTTCTCTTACCAGTTTCTCTAAGTTACCAATCACAGCCAGGGAGGCACCAAGAGAGGAGCAGTGGTGCTGGCCAGCCTCCCAGGCCCCTTCCAGTTCTGAGAAGTGGTAGCAGCTCGCTTGGTTCATGATCCAGCCATGAGGGCAACAAGGGGTGGCAGAGATGGCAGCTGGTATATCGGGTTTAGCCACTGACAATGAGAAGCACCATTGTTTTATTTGTTACATTCGTACTGCGCCCATTTTCCGAGGAGCTCAGAATGCAAACTGGCACTACAGGAGATTCAAAGATGCCACCACTTCATGTCAGGACCCCCTCTTCCTTGTGATGTCCAGTGAAACACAGTGCATGATGGGAAAGCATCACATCCATTGCTAACTACAAGAGGTGGGGCAGGACAATGCACAGCGTGATGACATCACTCGATGACTTGAACCCGATGTTCTGAAAGAGGCAGAGAAAGAGCCAAAGAGCAGTGGCAGCTCTGTGGCTCTTGAAACATCGACTGAGACCCTCAAGCGGCATTTTCAGCCTCTTATCAACCTTGTCAGGCAGAGGAGAACTGGTCTTGTGGTAGCAAGCATGAATGGTCCCCTTTGCTAAGCAGGGCCTGCCCTGGTTTGCATTTGAATGAGAGACTGCATGTGTGCATTTGAATGAGAGACTGCATGTGTGAGCACTATAAGATATTCCCCTTAGGGGATGGGGCTGCTCTAAGAAGAGCATATGCAGTCCCAGGTTCCCTCTCTGTCATCTCAAAGACAGGGCTGAGAGAGACACCTGCCTCTATTGTGTAGACCAGGGGTTCTCAGCGTTGGGTCTCCAGATATGATTGGACTTCAACTCCCATAATTCTCTGCCCCAATGGCCTTTGGTTAGGAATTATGGGAGTTGAAGTCCAATAACATCTGAGGACCCAACGTTGAGAATCCCTGGTGTAGACAATACTGAGCTAGATGGACCAATGGTCTGGCTCGGTAGAAGGCAGCTTCCTATGTTCCTATGATCAGGCTGCAGGACAGGGATGCCCATGGCCATCCAATGAGTGTCCTCACCCAATAGAATTTGAATGGAAGGTTTCTGTATCCAAGTCCTGCACCATAGCACTCACATTACACTCTCATGAAGTGTGAAATCATAATGCAAGCCCTGGACATGGCCAGACCATCTTCTGAGGCCATGTGTCCACTATCTGTGCCCCCGAGAAATATTTATATGCCACTTTTCAACAAAGGTTCTCAAAGTGGTTTACACAGAAGGTGTTGTAACACACACAGAGAGAAGCACAGGAAGTGCCACTGGAAAAGGCAGGTATCTGTTCACCAGGGCCACCTTCACCAGGGCATATTTCACACAGGGCTTAAAAAGCCCTTTAGTTTGCATCTCCTCCGGAATGGAGGGAGTGCATTCATTTATCGGCCAGATTTATCCCAAGTCCCTGCGAGCTCTCCGGGAGTACTTCACACACAATTTAGGTTTTTCACTGTGTGTTAGAGTGCAGCCCGATTTATATCGGGGGTAAAACAAATCCACATTTTTCTTCAGGTTTTGGGGACAACTTCGAGTTTGCATTAAAGCCTCACAGTTAACCCACGTTTTAAAGCCTACTGTCTGGGAAAGCTCCATGAGGCAAAACATGCTGCCTCAGGCTGTAGATCTTGCCCTTTAACAGTGTGGCAAATCACCTACTAAAATTGAAAGTCACCTTGTGGATGTGCCCTTAATTCTTGCAGAATTAATGCTCTGAGCTTGGTAAAACTAACTCTGGAGTGTGTGTGAAAGCGACAAACGTTAGGAGAAACTTCTTAATGCTAAGAGCAGTTCAGCAATGGAACCCTTTGTCTGGGGTGGGCAACCATCTTTTGGGATGCTCACCCCAAATCTCCTGCACTGAGCAGGGGGTTGCAGTAGATGAAGCAGGGGGTGAGCTGGGGGGTCGCACTAGACTCCCCTTCAACTTTAGAGTTCTGTGGTGGAAGGGGAGTGCAATGCACACAAACTGCTTTTAGAATGAACTCTGTCACAGAAGCATGCACATCTTTAATATTTATACTTTGTTAATGTATATCCCAACAGACAAACAAGAGCTCAAGAAATACCTTCCCAATATATAAACTCCTGCTAACTTGACAAAGAGGCACCTTTTAACATGGTGATTCTCTTTATTTAGCAGGGAGAGAGCAACTGGCCCTATCCACCCCCGGCACAGTACCTCCAGTGACTGTTGCTGGTGTCTATCTTATGTTTCTTTTTAGATTGTGAACCTTTTGGGGACAGGGATCCATCTTATGCATTTATTATTTCTCTGTGCAAACCGCCCTGAGCCATTTTTGGAAGGGCGGTATAGAAATCGAATGAATGAATGAATGAATGAATGATCTTAGGCCATACAAGTTATTTCCCTTCTGTTTTAATGCCCCCTTTAGGCAATTGTCCCATCCTTGAACTAAATGCACTCATGCTGATTTCAAAAGGAAAGACACCAAATATTGGCTCACATTTAGCACAGGGGAACACAGGTGGCTCAGTACCGCCCACACGGATGCATGTATCTAAACACCACCCGCGCACTTGCAGAGCAGGGCTGTTCCACTCTGACTTGTGCTACTACAATGGTTTGATGCCACCTCCATGATTTCCAGTGGAGGTAGCATCGCACAACTACAAGGGCACAGTTTTAAGCTGTAGCAGAACATCCCTGTTCCGCAACAGTGCAGGCACTGTTTAAATATATGCAGCAGCATGGGCAGTGCTTAACTACCCACGTTTCGCTGCACTAGATGTGCGTCATTGTCTGTTCCTTTGTGGCATATTTGCACACCAGAATTCCACTGGTTGCAATATGTGAGCAGCATGATCAAGCCTGGGATAGTGTTAAAGGATGTTCGCATTGAAATGCTGTCTGAGTATTTTAATCAGACCAAAGAACCGTAACAATTATTAAAATACCCAACACAGCTCATTAAGTATATAAACTATACTTATATACTTATAAATTTATATACTTAATGAGCTGTGTTAGGTATTTTAATAATTTTAGAGTTTTTTGTTTGGTCTGATTGTTACAGTTAGAACCCTATAACACCTTGTGTTGTGTTGGTTCTGAGTAGTTTAATTTTATTTATTTATTTATTTTTTACATTTTATATCCCGCTCTTCCTCCAAGGAGCCTAGAGCAGTGGAGAAACAACCCTGTGAAGTAGGTTAGGCTGAGAGAAGTGACTGGCCCAGAGTCACCCAGCTAGTTTCATGGCTGAATGGGGATTTGAACTCGAGTCTCCCCGGTCCTAGTCCAGCACTCTAACCACTACACCACGCTGGCTCAAACACCAGCATTAGTTCAATCAAACGTGTAGCTAAGGTTTACCAAAATAATTTACATTACACCAGAAAGTGAATGGTATTAAAATATGTGAACAAATATGAGGCCTGATTTTATTAAATTATACATAATTTACTTTGTCAGAGGGTGGAGGAGAGTATTAAAAAGCCAGCTATACAAAGGGCTGGATGTCTGCTTCACACATGACATTCATCCTGGGTGGAACGGATGTGGAAAGCAGTCATCATGTGCAAACATCAACTGTGTGGTAGGATGAATGGTTTTGTACACATGCACATATGATAAAATAGGCCTACCTGCAGTTTTCATCCAGTCATTTGAGAAAATAAAACAATTATAGGTAATAGAGATTGGGGGGAAATAAGAATTTCGAAAGTTCTATACAGTGGATTTTTAATATTGCACACTTGTTTCTACTTACTTGTAAAAACAAAGATGGTTGTTATTAACCCCACAATCTGGATGATGAATAGCACAAGGAGTATCCATGTGACAGAGTTCTGGACCCTGGAGTTTGACTGAGGGCCTGCAAATGGTAACAGTATAGAATTACAAGAAACTAGCTTGACATGTGCAGAGCATCTGCATGCTAGTACTGTATCGCTCTCCACGCCCTCCACCACAGCCCCCTCACTCCAGAGACCTCACCACCCTCACCCAAGCCCCAGATTCCTCCACTCCTGCTCCTCCTCCTCCTCCCTCCTCCTCCTCCTTGTAGGTTCGGAGCAGCTCCCAATTGGAGTTCCAGCACCACCCCTGCCAGGAGCAGCAGAAGTGGAACTGCTCCCACTGCCACAACCTCTAACTGGGCTCGACACCTGCGTAGCTCTGTGCTCCAAGCATCTCCCCACTTGTGCCTCCAATGTTCAGGCATCTGCTATCTTAAACTGGGATGGATGACATCATCACAAATGTGTCCATATGTATCTCTACAACTACAACTCTGCCAAATTTTGTCCAAATCAGGCGGTGTGGATAAGCTGCTTTGGACTGTACATCCTACAACCTGTTTTCTTGACCCTTGCCCAACTTGGCTCATTTAATCTGCCAGTAGTACTATCAGAAAGGGTCTGGTACATGTTATAAACACTTCTCTGATGGAGGAGGCCTCTTTGCCTTAAGGAGGCTATTATTAGACTTTACTTGAAGAAACCTGCACTGGATCCCTCAGAGTTAGCCAATTATATGCCTGTCTCCAATATTCTATGGTTGGGCAAAGCAATTGAGAGGGTGGTGGCTTCTCAGCTCAAGGTAGTCTTGGAGGAAGCAAATTATCTAGACCCATTTCAAACTGGCTTTTGGGTAGGCTACAGGGTTTAGACTGCCTTGGTTGGCCTAATGGATGATCTCCAACTGGGCAATGACAGGGGGAGTGTGACTCTGTTGATCCTTTTGGATCTTTCAGCAGCTTTAGATACCATCGACCATAGTATACTTCTGGGTTGCCTGAAGGAGTTGGGATTGGGTGGCACTGTTTTACAGGGGTTCCAGCCCCACCTCTCTGGCAGATTCCAGATAGTGCCACTTGGAGACTGTTGCTCTGCAAAGTTGGAGTTACTGTATGGATTTCCACAAGGCTCCATACTGTCTCCAATGCTTTTTAACATCTATATGAAACCACTGGGGAAATCATCAGGAGATTTGGTGCAGTGTGTTATCAATATGCTGATGACAACAAAATCTATTTCTCCATATTGACCTCATCAAGAAATGGCATAACTTTCCTAAATGCATGCTTGGAGGCAGTAAGGGGCTGGATGAGGGATAACAAACTGAAACTGAATCAAAACAAGAGGGAGGTACTGACTGTGGGAGGTCAGAACATGAAATGGTTTAGATCTGCCTGTTCTGGATGGGGTTACACTTCCCCAGAAAGAACAAGTATGTAGCTTGGGAGTGCTCCTGGATCCAAAACTCTCTCTGGTTTCTCAGGTTCAGATAGCGGCCAGGAACCACTATCAGTTTTTATCAGCTTCAGCTGATACATCAGCTACTTCCATTTCTGGAGGAAAATGACCTTAAAACAGTGCTAAATATGTCAATAACCTCCAGGCTTGGCTACTGTAATGCAATTTATGTGGGGCTGCCTTTGTAGGTAGTCCAGAAACTACAGTTGGTGCAGAATGTGGTATCCAGACT
Source organism: Hemicordylus capensis (assembly GCF_027244095.1). Lineage (NCBI taxonomy): Eukaryota > Metazoa > Chordata > Lepidosauria > Squamata > Cordylidae > Hemicordylus > Hemicordylus capensis. The sequence goes on along the minus strand of NC_069658.1, from coordinate 258,359,303 downwards.
GCTCTCCAGGATTACTCAAAGAGACCATATAACACCAATCTTAAAAGAAATGCACTGGCTGCTGATATGTTTCTGAGCAAAATACAAAGTGCTGGTTATTACCTATAAAGCCCTAAATGGCTTTGATCCAGGGTATTTAAGAGAGCACCTCCTTTGCATGAATCCTCCCTCCTATTCTTCTGGGGAGGTCCAGTTATGGTTCCCACCAGCTCGTTTGGTGGCTACTCAGGACTGGGACTTCTCTGTGGCTACCCTGGGGCTCTGGAATGTACTCCCTGTTAAACTAAGAGTTTCTCCATCTCTGGCTGTTTTTTAAAGACCCTTAGGACACAACTGTTTTCTTAGGCTTTTAATTAATTTTAATTGATTTTATATCATAATTGTTTTAATCATTTATCCTGTTTTTATATTGTATTTTAACTTATGTATATGTCAGGCAGTATAGAAATATGATAAATACCCCAGCTAAACGGGCAAAGAGGCAACTTTTACCATGGTGATTCTCTTTATTTAGCAGGGGGAGAGTAACTGGCCCTGTCTACCCCCAGCACAGTACTTCTAGTGACTGTTGCTGGTGTGTGTCTTATGTTTCTTTTTAGAATGTGAGCCCTTTGGGGACAGGGAGCCATCTTATTGTTTGTTATTTCTCTTTTTAAACCGCCCTGAGCCATTTTTGGAAGGGCGGTATAGAAATTGAAATAATAATAATAATAATAGAGTAGAGGAGGAGAAAAGAGGAGGAGAAAACAGTAGAGGAGGAGAAAAGATGCCTTGAAGAATATATAAAGGACAGTGAAGAAGATGCACTTCAGATGGTCAAGAATGAGAAACTATTCAACACCAATCAAACAAAGCAGGCCTACAAGAAAGAACAAGTCAAGAACCGAGCAGAAAAATGGAAAAATAAGCCACTGCATGGTCAATATTTGCACAATATAAGTGGAAAATCAGACATCACCAAGAACTGGCAATGGCTTAAGAATGGCAACTTGAAGAAAGAAACAGAGGGTTTAATACTGGCTGCACAAGAACAGGCACTAAGAACAAATGCAATAAGAGCAAAAGTTGAAAAATCCACCACAAACAGCAAGTGCCGCCTTGTAAAGAAGCACATGAAACCGTGGACCACCTAATCAGCTGTTGTAAGAAGATCGCACAGACTGACTACAAACAAAGGCATGACAAAGTAGCAGGGATGATACACTGGAACATCTGCAAAAAATACAAGCTACCTGTAGCCAAACATTGGTGGGCCCATAAAATTGAAAAAGTTGAAGAAAATGAAGATGTAAAAATATTATGGGACTTCCAACTACAAACAGACAAACATCTGCCACACAATACACCAGACATAACTGTAGTCAAGAAGAAAGAAAAACAAGTTAAAATAATCGACATAGCAATACCAGGGGATAGCAGAATAGAAGAAAAAGCAATAGAAAAACCCACAAAATACAAAGATCTAAAAACTGAAATTGAAAGGCTGTGGCAGAAAAAGACCAAAATAGTCCCAGTGGTCATTGGCGCCCTGGGTGCAGTTCCAAAAGACCTTGAAGAGCACCTCAACACCATAGGGGCCACAGAAATCACCATCAGCCAATTACAAAAAGCAGCTTTACTGGGAACAGCCTATATTCTGCGACGATATCTATAACAACAGCAACAACAACATTGACAATTAAATTCTGGCATCCCAGGTCCTTGGGAAGGACTCAATGTCTGGATAAAACAAACCAGTCAATAACACCTGTCTGACTGTGTAAACAAGAAATAATAATAATAAAAAATAAATCACCACCACCATGTGGCCGCAATTCAGAGTCACACAGGTGCCCAAAAAGTCCATTGTCTCTGAGCTTTGCAGGAACACCAATTACTTTCTCTTGCTTTTTGTCAGCAACTGGAGAGCCTTTCTTCTGCACGTGTGGTTACAATGCTAGATCATGTCTAAAAGCAAGGGGAGTCAGCACCTTGCAAAATTTTGCAAGGCGCAGTAGCTGATCGATGAACACTCTCACTTTGCTTGGGCTGCCATATACCCCGCTGGAGAATATGTGACTTGAGAATGTGAGATGGAATCTGCAGTCGGAGCATTTTCATACATGAGGCTTCAGTTGGTTTTGATATGGATGTTCTGTTTATTTGGAGTTCTAGTTAAAATTAATTGTTGGTCTGGGGGGAGCACAAGGAAGGCATTTGCAAGACAAATGGACCTTCAAACTAATGTAGGTTTTAGATTTGAATTATAAGCCAGTATAGGGGAGAATTGCTTTAAGCCATCTGTGTGAGAAGGCCTTAGATCATTGGTTTTCAAATGGGGGTGGGGATTTCTCATGAACGTCATCAGGGGTTTCATGGTGAGAAGACCAGTTATGCAGACAAACTTTCTTTAAAGGAGCAGTTTCCCTGACACTGCTTAATGTTCCATAAACCATATTGGGCACATTCTAAGGCACAAAATGAATAAGAAGAGTCCAGCAGTTAGCCATAAGGGTCATCTAAACCAGCTTCCTGCTTCCAGATGCCTCCAGGAAGACGAGAAACAAGGACAGCCACAATAGCCCTCTCCCACTGTTGCCTTCCCCCAGCCACTGGTATCCAATGAAACACCCAGCAATGAAATGCCTACCTTCTTACCCACTACGTTTACCTTTTTCCTTGTTTTCCTCCAAGTTGAAGTCGACCCACTGCTCGATCAGCACGAGCTCGTCTGCACCAACTTTCTCATTCCCATCAAGCGTCTCTCCTTTAAAGGACAATCACAACTGACAGTGACCTCGGGGTGTATCTTCCACAGCCATAGTAAACAGCTTCTCTGGATGACATTTCTTTTCTGTTCTGATTTTCAGCAGGCTGGCAAGGGTTTGACTCCCAATAGTTAGGGAGTGGAGAGCTGTGCACTTTTCAGACTAGATCCTACAACGGGGTCAGACTAGATCCTACAACTAGATCCTACAACGGGATCCTACAACGGGATCCTACAACTAGATCCTACAACGGGGTCAGCTGTGCACTTTTCAGACTAGATCCTACAACGGGGACGTATCTCAGAAGCGTGCTTCCACACTTCTTGTGTCATGACAGCACAGTCCCTACGCAGACAACAGGGTGCTGTTCACATTTCCAATGCCTTGTATCAAATTTAATTGCTGCGATATAGAGCTAGGACGTTGTATATCTGGTGTGGAAAAGTTGCTGGTTTTCTGGGTTGTTAGTTGCTGTGAGACTGCTCCCCCTCCTGTTTACTTTTTGAATGGAACTTGCCCGAACGGAGGCATTTTGCTGCTGATGAGCAGCTACTCTGGAAAACGCCCAGGTCTTGTGGCAGCAAGTATGACTTGTCGCCTTAGCTAAGCAGGGTCCACCCTGGTTGCATATGAATGGGAGACTAGAAGTGTGAGCACTGTAAGATTTCCCCCTCGGCATGGAGCCACTCTAGGAAGAGCAGGAGGTTTCAAGTTCCCTCCCTGGCTTCTCCAAGATAGGGCTGAGAGAGATTCCTGCCTGCAATCTTGGAGAAGCCGCTGCCAGTCTGTGAAGACAATACTAAGCTAGATAGATCAATGGTCTGACTCAGTATATGGCAGCTTCCTATGTGCCTTTGTTTGTTTGTTTGTTTGTTTATTACATTTATATCCCGCTCTTCATCCAAGGAGCCCAGAACGGTGTACTACATACTTAAAACAGCAACAAGTCTCCCCTACCCTAAATTAGGCTATTCGGATCCCTGATCCATAGTCACCAAGTGTATGGTTCATAGGGCCCACAAGGTCACTAGCTCTACCTCCTGAGCCATTTTGCATCTCACTTTGCTACCCCTCTCCCTCAACTATTGCTTTACTGTTGGTTCCAGTTGGTGGTCATTTATGGCCCACCTTGGGCCACTTGGTTCCTTATCTAGCTCCCCTTTTCTCCCCCCAGAGGCCTCAGTGTTCCGGAGAGAGAAAGGGTTTAACTGTCGCCAGGAGGTTTTACACACATGGCTTTTACTTCAAATCTCCTCTGGAGTGTGCCAGTCCACATATTAGCTGCATTCACCCTGAAGTCCCTGCAGGCTATCAGGGACCAGTATAGACAGACAGGACTCTGTTTTTCCCTGAATCAAGGCTGCACATTCTGGCTTAGCCTGGATTATGTCTGGCTTTAAAAAATCCTCTATTTCAAGTGGCTTTTAAAAAAACCCTCGAGGCTTCTGTTATGTCCCCCTGTTTCTCCCTGATATGTGGAGTGACCATTGGCAGTAAATTGGTGGTTTTCAAAATTCAATGAAGTGGAGTTTGACAGCTGTTTCAGATGGTCTGCTCTGAGTATTTGTAATTTCAAGCACTGGGGGGAGGGGTTGTAGCAGATTGGTGAAGTTCTGGGGAGGGAGTCCAGAAGGGGAGGGGGAGGGAGCAATTCCTGAGTTAAACGCAAGCACATACTGCAAAATCTGTGTCTGAACATAGGCTTTAGATATGCAGAATGGAGACTACAGCTTGATGTAACCAGAGCCCTTTTTGTCTGAGCTGATTCACCTGCATTTTTCTTCATGACAGAGAAAGCAATGATTTCTACTTTAAATTTCCCTACTGCTTAGATGGTCTAGGGTGTGTGCGGGCGGGGAAAACATGAGGTGATGAAGGCAGTCACTCACAAAGGCAAGTTCATTATAAAAATCAGCAGAGATTTGGGTCAGATTCGGCAGGCTCGGGTTAAGCATTCTGCTGTTTGATCTGCCTGCTTGGCAACTTGTCATGCTGTTCTTCCGTAATGCTGTCAAACTAACAAAACAAAAACAAAAGCTCTCTCAGCTCCTCCTCTGCAATGTGATTGGTTGGAGGAAAAACCCAGAGCAAAGTGTGGGAACGCACAGGAAAATGATCTGCCAGGGATTGCGGAGAGAAGCCGACCCTATGTGAAGTGTCCAATTAATCCCTGAATTAAATATCTGCGAATCTGCTGCGAAGCAGATTCGCTCTTCAGATACCCAGTGGCATGAAGCCATGTGTGAATAACTCCCTAGGGAGGAGAACTGGTCTTGTGGTAGCGAGCATGATTTGTCCCCTTTGCCAAACAGGGCTTCTTTGGGTTTGCATTTAGATGGGTGACTATATGTGAGCACTGTAAGATATTCCCCTTAGGGGATGGGGCCATAGCTCAGTGGAAGAATACCTGGGATCCTGAGATCATTCCCTGGCATCTCCAGGTAGGGCTGGGAGAGGCTCCTGCCTGCAACCTTGGAGCAGCTGCTGTCAGTAAGTGTAAATGAGCTAGATGGGCCAGTGGTCAGACTGTTATAAGGCAGCTTCCTATGTCTCCAGGGGTGTAAACGTCATGGGGGCAGTGGGGCTCAAGCCCTCCTCTGGATTTCCTGGGGGAGGCAATGCACACACACCCAGCTACCAGGTAGCATCAGCAAGCTCTCATGTTCAAGTTCATCAGTCAGTTGAACAACACAGTCAGATACTCTTCAGATCAACTCTTCAGTGTTGTCTTTGTAGCAACTCAACAGGTTCTTAGGAGGCACGGCTGCCTCTCCAGGCTCTTTCACTCTCTGACTAGAAGTAGAATAACAAGGAGAAAAGCTAGTGGTGCTCTATGCATGCAGGTGCTCTGCCTAGAATGACCCTATCCCCTAAGGGGCATATCTTACAATGCTCACATATAGTCTTCCATTCCAATGCAAACCAGGGTGGACCCTGCTTAGCAAAGGAGAGAATTCATGCTTGCTACCACAAGACCTCTCCCCCTATGTGCCCCGTGTGCCCACCCCCCGGGAAATTGAGAGATCTACACCCCTATATGTCTCTTCCTATGTTTCTCCTCCTCTTCTTCCTTTGCAGCTCTGTGTCTCAGCTCACTCTACTTGGAACCCAAACCATCTTCTTCATTCCCTCCATTTCATCCTTGGCCTTCCAAAAACTGGCCCTGACCAGTCCACAGCCTCTACCAATCCGCCACTTGACCACTGTCTCATCCAGCTTCATGTCCTCCTCCATTGCTCCTGCTTTAAACATTTTCAAAAGCCAGAAGGGAAGGGAGAAGAAGGAAATGTGTAGCGGACTGCATGGGAAGTGCATATTTTGCATGCCGAAGGTCTTGGGTTTGATTCCTGACATCTCATCCTATCTGAAACATGGGACAGCTGCTGCTAATCAGTGTAGACAATACTGAGCTGGATGCACCAACGGTCTGACTCAGTATAAGGCAACCTCATGTAAACTTTCAAATCTTGACCTCACCTAACCATTCCTATAACTTTTGCTTCAGCACATTAACATTTTGGACACAAGGCCATATTTCTGTCTTCTTCTTAACATGTATATACTGCTTTTCTATTTTAAAAAACACAAGAGATACAGCAGCACCTGCCATTAGAAGCTATGCTGTATTGGGGCATTTCTAGATGGAAAAATATTCCATTTGAAAATGAAAGTTCTTTGCATTTATTAATTGTCTATGCACATTATGTAGCTCCCATTTGCACAGGGTATTTGCATTTACTACTACTACGACTACTACGACGACGACTATTTATATACTGCTCTGTAACCAAAGTTCTCAACGCGGTTTAAATAGAAAAATAAATAATATAATGAGCTGTTTATATTACTGATTTTTATTGCAATGCTCCACCAGCTGACCACTTGAGGAAAATTTGTGATGAAAATTGCATCTTTTGACACGACTATAAAAGTAGTTTAATTTTCATCACAGATTTCCCACAATGGCCAACAGATGGCCCTGTGTAATAGCATATGGAGGAAGTAAGCAAAGTAAACAGCCAATCGAGGAAGGCAAATATTACATAGTGTGAAAGGGAGCTATGTAATGTGGATGGAGAGTTAATAAAGGCCAAGAACTTTGGTTCTCACATAGAATATTTCCCCACCTAGAAATGCCCTAGAATAGGGACAATTGCTTTGCTTTTTACCTTTGGAGCCAGTCACCATGTTTGAATCTCCTATAGTGGTAGAAGTGGTCGGTTCTGATTTTGGAAAGTTTTCCTCTCATCTGCAAAGCAAGATGAACTCCTGAATTCATGCAAGCAACATCAAACTTTGCATTTTTAAAAAGGCCTATAACATTGAGTGCCAAAACCTGGATATCAAATGCCATCCCTTCATTCCACCACTTCTCAGCTCAGCACCAAACTCTGGCCACAAAGGCCTTACGAAGCTACAGCCCCCCCGCCCACCGCATAATGGTGCATCAAAGGGAGAAAGTTTAAAAAATGACACTTACCCACTCAGTGAGCTTCCAGTCCCCTAGATGAGGAAGAACTGAGAAAGAGAAAACATATTTTATTTCAATAATTTTACATTACTAAAAGGGACCAAGTAAGAAATAACGAACACAGGAAGGCAGCCACCAAGTTAAAGAAATTTTAGGACTAGATTAGATGACATGCAAGAGATCTGTGAGCAGACCTCTCAATGTTGCCTCAAAGAAAAAGCACCTGTGCACCCAATTGGATCATGGCTTTGGCACTGGGCTTATGGGTTTAACTCAGGAGTTCTCAAACGTGGGTTCCCAGATGATGTTGGACTACAAGTCCCATCATTCCCAGCCACAATGGATGAATTGATGGGAGTTGTAGTCCAACAAAACCTGGGGGCCCGAGTTTGAGAACACCTGGGTTAACCCTTTCCTCCTGCCACTTCTTTTCCAGTATAAATCACACTCATCCCGCCCTTCAGCTGTTCTTTACCCTGCTGCACAGTCAGCTTCACTGAACACTATGACTAACATGGTGTGTGGAGTTTTTAGGGATATGAAGTGACTGGCAGAGCTGCTGCTGCTGCCGCTGAGACAAAAGCTGCAGTGCTTCTGTAGAGAACAGTTGGACCTGCTACTACCAGCAATACAATTTTAGCCCTGTTTTGTGTTTCTGTGGTTGGGTTTTCTTGTTTTACGTGATGCTTGTGTTAATGTAATTATCTTTCTTTTTTTTATGGCAGCCCCTTTTAAGGGGCTTTAACCTAAAAAGCAGTGCATAAAAAATAAATATGTCATACACACATAGTTCTCTCTTTAGCAACCCTAGACATATTCTGAGGATCACATCTTGTAGGCAGTGGCATTATTAAAAAAAATAATGAGGGGGTGGGTGGGCACAGAAGGGACAAAGTGCATTTCTGGGTGGGTGAGCTACGTCGCATTTGTTAAATTTATGAAACAAATGTGGGACAGGTGGGGGAAACTGCTTTCCTGTGGGGGGTGCTTGCCCCCCTCCTCTGGAGCCACCCTTGCTTGTAGGGGAAGTAGTACTTTGCTGCAGCAGTCAATGATCAAACATAGCGATAATGCCAATTTCCATGGAGGTCAGGAACAGCAAATGCCAAAGGGGTCATAGAATCCTGAAGCTATGGCTGTGAAAAAGTCTGTTACACTGAGGTGTAGCATCCATCCCTGATGCCTCATTGCTAGACTACCATCCTATGTCTTATGTGGGGCTGCCCTTGGTAGCTCAATGGGAAGACATTATACCTCTGTTTCTGCATTTGAATTTGCATCACTTTTGACAAATTTGGCCACTTCACTGCTTACCCCAACTTATTGATCATTTATGAACAAATCAAAGAGCACTGGTCCCAGCACAGAACCTTGTGGGACCCCACTTCTTTCTTCCCTCCATTGTGAAAACTGTCCATTTATTCCTACTCTCTGTTTCCTGTCCTTCAACCAGTTACTGATCCACACATGAAGCTGTCCCCACACATGAAGCCACGTGTGTGTTACTGATCCATGAGTTACTGATCCACACATGAAGCCACGGCCTTGCAGAGGGCATTTGCGCATGTGTGGTGGCCGCCAAAATGGAAAGCCTGAAAGGGCCGAAAAGGCTGCAGTTACCCGGCCGTGGCGGGCCGCGGCGGTGATGAGGAAGGCCGGCGGGGGGGGGGAGAGAACCCACACGGACACACACACCCCCGCAGCTTCAGCAAGCCCCCCGAAGGGGCGAAAGGTAATTAGTATCTAATTTAATTTTTTTTAAAAAAAATTCGCGGACTGGCCGCACCGGACCCGGCAGTCCGGTTTCGGTCCGATGGGACCGGGGGTGGTGTGGTGGTGGTGGTTCGGTTCGACCCCGGACCGGACTGCCGGTCCGCTGGTCCGCACATCTCATCCACGCATTGAGACCCCTCCGTTTCATACCCTCAGGGTGCGTGTTTCTTACACACACCCTCAGTTGACAGGTTTGTTTCACCCAAAGTTGCTAGTCTGATGGCCTCCTCCATTTTCCCAAGAGCTTTAGGTTTATTTTTCCAGAAAGATTCCTCTGCAAGCAAGAGCGGGAATTTTCTCCTTTAGCTCTCTTATTCAGAATTGGGAGGAATATACTTGACAAAAATGGTGTCCACAGGGCCTGGTGTTCACCTGGTTGCTGACAGATTGAACAAACCACTTCTTTCTTGGAACATTCTGGAGGTGTTTGCCTGTGATGTCCACTATCAGCGAGAGAGGAGAGGAGAGCAGAAGTTTTAATATGTCCAGCTAGAGTTATATGACAGATTTATCTACTTTAGGTTGGCTCTGTTAAGCCATTTCCAGAGGACAAAAAAGGAACTTCATGCTGTGTCTTATAGTTATCTCCCCATTGGGCTAATAACAGTTTGAGGGGAATTTGGACTGAGGAAATGACAGATGAGCCCTGACCCAAGTCCTGAACGGCTTGGGTACGGGCTGCCTTAGAGAGTGCCTTCTTCTGTATGCTCCCCATAGCATGTTGAGGTCATCTGGTCATCGTCTTTCTCCAGTTACCACCGGTACGTCTAGTCGTACCTTGGAGCCGGGCCTCCTCTGTAGCTGCTCCTGGCCTATGGAATGCACTCCCAGCAGATATCCTTAGCTTAGGCTCATTGTTGCCCTTTAAGAGAACCCTAAAAATGTACTTGTTTAGCCTGGCCTTCCCAGGTTTTTAGATTGGTTTTAAGTATTTTAATTAGTTTTACATGGTTCTGAATTGTTTTAAAATTGTTTTTATATTGTTTTAAGCAGTGTGTTTTAAATGGTGTTTGCTTTTATGTTTTTTAAACTTTATATGCTGAGAGCCTTTGGATGAGGCGGTCTAGAAATGTAATAAATAAATAATAAATATGAGGAAAGGAGTAAACACCCTTCCTCGGCACCAATCCTCCAATGACATCTGGAGTTCCCTGTGCCTGTGTGTATGTGTGTGTGTATGGGTATATGTAGGAATGAAATTTGTTGTTACTCTGTAAAATGCTGTGTATATTGATGATACTGTAGGAACAATACATAGTAATAATAAATATTGCACTTTTCCTGTAGTGAGGACAGAATGGCATCTTGCCTCAAAACAACCCAGTGAAATAGGCTAGTTTAGAATAATAGGATCACAGAATTTTCAGTGAAATGCATTTAGAGGCCTTCCAGTTCAGCCCCTGCTCAGTGCAGGAAATGGCTACATTATGGTTGCCCAGCCTCTGTCTGAAAACTTCTAGGATAGCCTACCAGACAAAACAACTGCTGTCTAACTTGAACCTCTTTCTGGGGATGTACACACATCAATTTTTTTATTTGATTTGTGCCCCAATTGATTCACCCTGATTTGTTTTGAGTCCAAATCTGTCCCCCTCGAATCACCCCAGATTTGATTTGGATTTGATTTGATTTGGATTCAGATCAATTTAGACCACTTATAAAGGTCCTATGGGCACCAAATATGGGTGGTGGGTAGGTCCCCAAGGGTGTCACCTACCAACCAAATTTGTAGGCAGTGGGGCACTTGGTTGATTTTAATGACTTTTTTTTTTTTTAGTTTTTAATGATTTTGTATATGTCCACTATAGGAAATATTGGGGATTTGAAGTCACCCCATCCTAACCCTAACATGGATCCCGAGCTTTAATTTTTATTTTTTATGCAAAGCTCTAGCCCCTGTAGAAGTGGAGTTATGGAGCAAAATGTGCGGTTACTATTTTTCAAGTGTTTGGATTCTTTGGTGTCTAATAACTTTTCCTCATAATGAATCCCTATGAGGATTCATTAATGCCTTCATTTTTTTGTTCATTTTGACTGTCATTGGAGAGTGCCAACTGACAACTGCCATGTGGCAACTTCAGCACCCCCACCCCCGGCCACACACACCCCACATGCACTGGAGTACTCAGTTTATATTTTAGGAATGTTTGAGGTGTTTAGACTCTTGGGTGTGTAATGAATCCTCATTGGGATTCATTATGAGGAAAAGGTATTAGACACCAAAGAGTCAGATTCCTAGAACATAAACTGAGTAGTACCCCAATGCTTTGTGGGTGGGAGTGGGGGTGTAGTTGGCACATGGCAATTGACATTTGGCACTGTCCAAAGACAGTCGAAATGAACAGAAGAAATGAAGGTGTGTAATGAATCTTCACAGGGATTCATTGAGGAAAAGTTATTATACACCAAAGAATCCAAACACTTGAAAAATAGTAAAAGTGTGCCATCAAGTTGGTTTCAACTCCTGGCAACCTCAGAGTCCTGTGGCTGTCTTTGGTAGAATACAGGAGGGGTTTACCATTGCCTCCTCCCGCGCAGTATGAGATGATGCCTTTCAGCATCTTTCTATATTGCTGCTGCCTAATATAGGTGTACCAGCAGGGATTCAAACCGGCAACCTCTTGCTTGATAGTCAAGCATTTCCCCGCTGAGCCATTAGGTGGTAACCACACATTTTGCTCCATAACTCCACTTCTACAAGGGCTAGAGCTTAGCTTTTTTAAAAAAATGAAAGCTGGGGAATTAAGAGGTGGGAACCCATTCTCGAAGTGATTTGAATCAAATCTGGTGTGATTTGATTTGGACACGAATCTAGCCAATGGATCACTGGGGTGAATTGTTCTGTCTCCAAATCACCCGTATCAGCCAGATTCGGGCACAAATTGATTTATACCCAAATCAAATCACATATCCCTAAGGCTCCTTCTTTGTAACGGAGAGGGGACACACACACACACACACACACACACACACACACACACACACACACACACACACACACCCCTAGCTCAGTACATGATGACAGCATGGCCAAAATCACAAATATTAGTAAATAATAAATATTACTTGCAGAACAATCCCACACAGGCTACAATGCAGCAGGATCACACTTTACCTACTTAGCAGAATCAGTATGGTATAGCTGTTAGAGTGATAGAATAGGACCAGGGTTATATACTGAGGTTCAAATCCCCACGAAAAAAAACCACCATTGCGTGATCTTGGGCCAGTCACCATCTCTTAGCCTAACAACTCATATGACTGATTGTTCTGCGGAGGAGGAGGGGGGCAAGGCTTGTATGCCTTGGAGGAGAGGTAGGATGGAAATCTAACGCTAACATTATAGGGTTTGGCTGGCCGTTTTGTTTGTTAGGCAGGAACTGGTAAATAGCCCAGCATGCTTAGTTCATGTTGCTACATAGCTAAAATATGTTTCTTAATGGGAGTCTCTGGATACAGATATATCTTTTTGGAATAGAGGGTTGCCAACTCTGACTACAGCTATTCCTGGAAACCTTTCCCCTCAGTATTTTTCCGATATATTTCACAATAAATATCAAGCTATGAAAATCTCCAGAATGTTTTTCAGAAGATGGATGATGATCCTTGGAGCCTCCAGGCCAATCCTGAAGGGTTGACAGCCTTACTGGACTGGGGAGAAGCCTAGGTCCTAGGACTGGAAGAGAGCAGAGGAACATTAAGTCCAACTCCTTGCCTAGACTTGCCAGCCCTCAAGGATTGGCCTGGACTCCCTAAGAATCTATCAGTCTCTGAGAGACGACCAAAAGCAATCCTGGAGATTTTAATGGCTTCGTATTTTGAAAAATATTGGGGGGGAAATATCTAGGAACTGCTTCAGTCATAATCTCTTTTCACATGTTCAACACTAGTACAATCTATGACCAGTATACACAGGTACAGTTATTCACACATTATGCTGAACACAGGTACAGTAGTACACCTCCTATCGGAGCTAGCATGATATAGTGGTTAGAGCAGGCTTGCTCAACTTCAGCCCTCCTGTAGAAGTTGGACAACAACTCCCATAATCTCTGGCTATTGGCTACTATGGCTGGGGATTATGGGTGCTGTAGTCCAAAAACAGTTGGGGGCCCTAAGCTGAGCAGGCCTTAGTTAGAGTGTTGCACTAGGATGAGGGAGACCCGAGTTCAAATCTCCATTTGATCATGAAACTCACTGGGTGACTCTGGGGCCAATCATGTATCTCTCAGCCTAACCTACCCCACAGAGTTGTTGTGGGGATAAACATGACCATGTATGACTGCTCTGGACTCCTTGAAGGAAGAGCAGGATATACATGTAAATAAAAATAAAACAAATAAAGCATAATCTGTACCCTGAATTTCAGGGGGCCTTTAAAGATGAACACAGGTACGGTCATTCAAGCAAAAAGATGTACTTGTGTACAGATATTTGTACACAGAATGTCTGCAAGAGGCTAGAGCTGGCTATTCTACTCTTGCCCCTAAAACTCTTGCCATCAGTTACTCACATAATTCACACTGGAGAGTGCCACAGAGAGCAGAAACAAACTCAGTATACCTCAGCAAAAGGCCTGCAGGAAAGATTGCTCCAGGGGACTCAAGGCAACAAATGATCAGAACCACTGGCTTGGCAGAAGGCAGACTGGCAACTTGCCTGTTCTTTTCCGACCCCCTAATATGGTGGTCAGCTGGACCGTGAGTGTCAAGCATAGCTCCCCATCAACTGCTTCTCCACAAAAGGATCATACTCGATCATCTGTTTAATTGTAGCTATCCTTGATTTCTTTCAGAGAGAGAGTGATAAGAGAGAGAGAAATCTTCCTGACCCTAATGGGCTCCAGAGCCAAGACACCAGGATAAGAATCACAAGACGGATATCCAACTGAGCCCTGAAAACAGTGTGGCTCTTTGTTCCCTCAACTATGTTAGAGACGAATGTTCTAGAATGTTATGCATTTAATGCAATACTGTGTAGCATTTGTTTAGTGCCTTGGAATGTTCAGTGCTTTTCATTTGCATGATCTTGTTGTAATTCTTAAAGCAATCCTACATGATAGGCCAGTATCCTTATGTCCATATTGTAAAGAGTGTGTGTGTGTATGGAGTTTGGCTTGCCTAAGACCCCAATTTGTCAGTTCATAGTAGGGGTGTGCATGGTCCGTAGTCCCCCCCGGTCCGGCACGGGGGGGGGACTGTAACTTTAAGCAGGGGGGTGATAGTACTTAACCCCCCCCCGCTGCTCTTCCCCCTCCGGCGCTGTTCTTTTGAAGAATCTTCTTGGGGCGGCAGAGTTCCTCCCTGCCTCCCCTGCCCCCATCGTCGTTCCTTAAAGTCCAAAAGAGACGAGCGCTAGCGGCGCGCATGCGCCCTGCACGGCGCACGCTCGTCTCTGACGCTGCCACGAACGCCGTGATGTATGCGGCGCGCGCGGCAGCGTCAGAGACGAGCGCACGCGCCGCGCAGGACACATGCACACTGCTAAGTACTACCACCCCCCCACTTAAAGTTACAGTCCCCCGCCCATCCGGACCGCCGGACCGGTCCGGCGGTCTTTTCTATTGTGCCGGACCAAAACCGTGCACACTCCTAGTTCATAGCAGAGGTGAGATTTGAACCAGGGACTTTCTGATATGTAGTTCAGTACCTTAGCCACTGCTACTACTACTACTAGGCTATTTATATATTTTCCAACAAAAGTTCTCAAAGCAGTTGAGAGAGAGAGAGAGAGAGAGAGAGAGAGAGAGTTCCCTGTCCCCAAAAGATTCAGAATATAAAAATAAATACAAAGGAGACTCCAACAACAGCCACTGGAGGGATGCTGTGCTGCAGCTGGATAGGACCAGTTGCTCTCCTACCTGTTAAATATAAGAGAATCACGCAGGGGGAGAATCAAGCAGGGGTTATACTGTCTAATAAATTTGCTGATAAACAGGAAGCTTCTGATAAATCATAGAATACTTGCATCAAGAGAGGACTCCCCCTCGTCCCCCTATACCAAGTGTTTACAAATTGTTGATAACATACCTGGGAGTACACCTTTTAACCTCGTCTTCTTAAGTTTTCTCAGAGCAGTTTATGGGAAAGTTGGGCTCCTGATTGCATTCTAGATTTTTTGTCTCAGCTTTTCAGTCCCATTAGATTTTGTCTGTTCTGACTTGGTTGCACCACTTCCCAAGAAAAACAACAGCTAACTGACATGGGAGCGGTAAAAATAATTGTGGGAGGGAGCTTGAAGAAAGCAGATTCATGACAAACTGGAAGGGCTAAATCTGTCCAGCTTGGTTTTGCCAAGGCTAGCAGACATTAAATAACAGAGAGATGTCAACACGGAGAGGGTTGAGGGGCTGTTTGGAGCGACGGGAGCAAGTGTGACCTGGAGTAACCCATGAATGTGGAAGAAGGGAACATTTTAAGGGAACAACTTCAGATCTCAGACTGTAAAAAGGGTAGATTTGCCAACTTCAAAGGTCCTGACATTACAAACGTAGATGCCTGGGTCAAAGAGATTGAGTTCCTCCGAATAATGACAGGCTAAAACGAAGACTAAATCACAGGTTTTATTACCTAGCATTCTGGTTCATGGGGCCTCAGGCTAAACGAGGACTCAGTCTTTGACAGGTATGTGCTGCAGTCCCATGCTGGGTGGTCGGTGGCACCAAACATTGACAGATAGTTGGCAGGTTGCGTTTATCCCATTTGAAATGTAATGGTCCCTGAGGTTACTGTGTTCAGCTCCCTAGGCAGAATTACCCAAAGTTGTTTGTTAGAGTTATTACGCATTCATTATTAAAACCAATTATGGGCCAATAAGGGGCCTCTTATAAACATAGGGGTGTAGCGAGGGGAGAGGGGGCCTGTGCCCACATAAGGGTGGTCTCCCCACTCATAGTGGCATCCCCTGTGTGGTGTGTGCACTCATGTGCATATTCACCCCCACTTGCCACACTCCACCCACCCTCCTTTCATTGGCCGGGCTCCCAGCTGATGGAAGGAGGGTGCACACATGGTTCATCGAGAGCACATGCATGCACTGCTTCCTTCAGCCAGGAGCCCAGCCAATGGAAGGGGGATGGATGGAGGGTAAGTAGTCAAAGGAGACAGCTAGCTGAAAGCACACCCCTCCCTCTGCTCACCCAGCGCTGCCCATCCTTCTTCCACCAACCATGCTTTGGGATTTATCCTGGAGATTGTGACCTTCTGCTTCTCCATCATTGTAGAAGGCCTGGTAGATAATTATAAATGCTTCTCTGAGGGAGGGAAGGATGCCTTCCTGTCTTAAGGAGGCAATCATTAGACCTCTTCTGAAGAAGCCTGCTTTGGACCCCTCAGAGTTAAACAACTATAGGCTTGTCTCCAACCTTCCAGGGTTGGGCAAGATGATTGTGAAGTTAATTGAGAGGGTGGTGGCCTCCCAGCTCCAGACAGTCTTGGAGGAAACTGATTATCTAGACCCATTTCAAACTGGCTTTTGGACTGGCTATGGGGTAGAGACTGCCTTGGTCAGCCTGATGGATGTTCTCAGATGGGGAATTGACAGAGGAAGTGTGACTCTGTTGGTCCTTTTGGATCTCTTGGCAGCTTTCGAAACTATCGACCACAGTATCCTTCTGCAGCATCTGAGGGGATTGGGAGGCATTGATTTGGTTCCGCTCCTACCTCTCAGTCAGATTGCAGATGGTGTCACTTGGAAACTGTTGCTCTTCAAAACATGAGCTTTTATATGGCATCCCCCAGGGCTCCATACTGTCCTCAATGCCTTTTAACATCTGCATGGAACTGCTGGGAGAGATCATCAGGAGATTTGGTGCAGGGTGTTATCAGTATGTTCTCCATGAAAGCACCTTCAGGAGAAGGCATAGCCTCTCTAAATGCCTGCCTGGAGGCAGTGAGGGGCAGGATGAGGGTCAACAAACTGAGACTGACTCCAAATAGGATAGAGGTACTTATTGTGTGGGGTCAGAACTCAGGAGATGATTTTGATCTGCCAAGGGTCACACTTCCCCAAAAGGAACAGGTATGTAGTCTGGGAGTGCTTCTGGATCCAAACTTCTTTCTAGTGTCTCAGATTAAGGCAGTAGCCAGAGGTGCTTTCTATCAGCTTTGGCTGATACACCAGCTGCATCTGTTTCTTAAGATAAATGACCTCAGAAGAGGGGTACATATGTTGGTAAGCCTCCTACCCAGTTTAAGGAACGTTACAGCTACCAATACGTTCCTGGGCAAAATTCAAGGTGCTGGTTATAACCTATAAAGTCCTAAACAGCTTAGGCCCAGGGTATTTAAGAGAACGTCTTCTTCATCATTAGCTCCATCCCCCATTGAGTTCATCTGGAGAGGTTCACCTGCAGTTGCCAGCAGCTTGTCTGATGGCTAGGGATGAGCCTTCTCTGTTGCCGCTCAAGACTCTGGAATGCGCTCCTTGCTGAAATATGAGCCTACCCATCTTTGACTACTTTTAAAAAGTCTTTAAAGATGCATTTATTCACTCAAGCTTTTTAACTAGATTTGTGGTTTTAAATTGTTTCAAGGTTTTAATTTGTTTATGTTGCTGTAAAGCACCCAGGGATGGAAGTTTGGGGCAGTGTAGAAATATAATAAATAAATAAATAAATGAACAAGCAAACAAACAAACAAATAAGTAAAACAAGTTAAAATAACCATCAATAAAACTTTAAAACATTTTTTCTTTTATACTGTGTTTCTTTTTAGACGGTGAGTGCTTTGAGGACAGGGAACTATCTTCTTGCTCTTTTTATACGTAAACCACATTGAGAACTTTTTTGTTGAAAACTGGTCTGGTGTCATGGTAAGAGTATTGGACTAGGACTAGGAAGACTTGGGTTCAGATGTGCGTGACTTAAGGTAAGTCACTTTCTCTTAGCCTAACCTACCTCACAGGACCACTGAGAGTATACAAGTGGGGAGGAAGAACCATGCCACCCTTAACTTCTTGAAGGAAGGGCAGAATATAAATGTCATGATCAAATGCATGTGTATATGTGTACATCATCTATATATATAATTCTCCTGGGTGTGCCCAGGGAAAATGCGTCCCGGCAGCCCAGCTGATTGGCTGGCGGCGGAGGCGCCTGATTGGCTAAGGCACACCCAGGAGAATTGGCTGGTCGGGTGGCTGCAGAGGCAAGACGGCGGCCATGTGCGGCAGCAGTAGTAGGCCAGGCTGCGACCTGTGGCAGCAGTAGTGGGCCATGCCGTGGCGGCAGGAGAATTGGCTGGCCGGGCAGCCGTGGGCACGGTGGAAGTAGTGGGCCAGGTAGCGGGTCCGGCCCGGCCGCTGAGGTGAGGAGGCAGCGGCGGGCCCGGATGCCAGGTGGCGGCGGGCCTGGCCGCGGCGGCGGCACTCGGCCAGGCCGGAGACTGGGGCGGGGGGAGAGAGGCGGCGGATCCGGCCCAGCGTGGAGGCAAGGTGAGGAGGTGGCGGCGGCCCAGCTGGAGACTGGGGCGAGGGGGAGAGAGGTTGCTGGCCCCAAAAAACGCACAGATGCTCTGTGCGGGGGTTGGCTTGTATGTTCATATTTGTTTTAACTTTTAGCCACACACACAAACTCTCTAATTCTAAGCATGTAAGCTCAGAAGCAAATTCATAGGGCTGGGAAAGATCCCTAGAGAGCAGCTGCCAGTCAGAGTATGTAGATAATACTGAGCTAGATGGACCAAGAGTCTAATTCAATTTATTTGGGCAACCAATGCACAACGGTGGCCAGTTTTACAGGCAAGATCATGTTTAACTCCTCCAGGGTGTTTTCCAGATTACACACTGCAACAGTTTTGCAACATGTCCATTAAGCACCTCTCCACATTTCTAATGTTGTGACATCACAGTTGCTGCACTCTCACTAGGCTGCTGTCCATATTTCTGATGCCTTGATTTGGGTTTTATTGATGTGATTTTGCCCTATAAGGTTGTAAATCTGTTGCAGGAAATTGCTGTGTTTTTGATGCGTTGCAGCACAGTGTGGTCTGGACGGTTCACTTGGATTTGCCAATTTTTACAGCCCTTTTCTGCCCATTCCTGAAATAATTTTGCCACTCATGTAAGATTGTTATTTTTAAAAATTTTCAACGCGTGTTCTTGTGCAAGGTCGCAACCCACAATGGTGCAACTTGTTTCTTTTCTTCAATTGGCTTTTGATTTTGATCACTCATGTTTTTCATATATATATACCAGGTGTGTGTGTGTGTGTGTGTGTGTGTGTGTGTGTATGAATGACACATTCAAGATTCTGGTGATATGTAAAGCCACACAATATATTTTTCTTAATATATTCGCCTCTCGGTTTTTCATTTCTGCATTCGGCCCTAGGTTTCGGTCACATTTGTCTCTGGAATTTGCTATGTAAAGCCAATTTTTTTCTTTGAAAAATATATATCTAATGTATTTCCACTGTGTTTCATTTCTACATTCGTCCTAGGCTTTTGATCCAATTGGTCTTATGCCTCACGTGTTCGGTGCTTCTGCTTGTACAGAGGATAAAGTTGTTGCACAAAAGCACTTTGCACAAAAGCACTGAGGATTTTTTTTAAAAAAAGAGTTCATCACGTCAGCATTTCCCCACCTACTCCGTGACTCTGTTGGCTGGAAATGGAGGAGGAGGGGGCAGTAAATGCGATCAAGGTGGAATATGGACACCTCCTGCCTGGAAAATCTGCTGCAGTGGCGGGCAATAAGGACAGCCAAAACCCTGTCACATTGCATAGAAAACTGCATCAAAGCTGCTGTGCTCGCGGTTTCAAAGTGCTGCCTAATTCCACTGTACTTTGCAACACTTTAACCATTGCAAATCTCTTATCCTCAAAACACTCAGGAGATAAAGAGTTTAACAGGGGTGTTAGACCTGGACCTGGGAGGCATGTGTCCCCATTGATTTTTGTGGTGCCCCAGATCTCATGTACATCCCCAAGCTTGTTTGGAGAATGGAGGTGGTTGGGGCTGACCCAGCTGGTGCTACCTGTCTCCACCTCATCACTTCAAATGGGCCCTGTACTGTATCCTGCTTCACCCCTAACCTGCAGGGTACACTCCACCATTGCCGTTGTTCAAGCAGCAATAATCAGCTTCTCATTGTTTGTGTTGTGCTAAGGACAAGAGAGACCCTCTAGCTCCCAGTACGGCACTTGTCTCCTCCAGTTTCTCCAGCTTCTCTTGCTGAGGAGTGAGAAGCAGCAGCGGGAAGAGCGCCGAAGAAACAGAAAACGGGAACTCAGCTACAGGGATCTCTGCTATCTCTATTGGGCAGCATCCCCCCCCCCCTTTTGGCCTCTCAGCCTTTTTCCTTTTGGGACTCTGCCTTAAGGTCATGATTTGGGATTTTAACTCTCTTCTCCGCCGTCCTCTAGATTCTGGCAGGATTCCCCAGCAGAATAAAAGGGGTGGGGGGAGAGATAGGCAAAGTCCTAGTTCGTGACATTAAAGAGTTGATATCTCTTCCTTTCCACCCACCAGAGCAGAGTCTGGCTCTTTCCCATCCCCTCTCCTCTTCCAGAAATGCTTTCAGCTGCTGAAGTGTTTCAAAACAAACGAAAATTATCACATGCCCTTATGTACCATTACAAAAAAAAAAAGGGTATGCTGCCCTCTGCTGTGCATTTTCCCCTTTCAATGAAAACTTTAGGCAATAGTTTCCGAGTTGTGCGAAAGGTTGCATGTGGTTTGAAGGAAAAGTCAGGGGTGCCATTAGGCATGGACCTGGGGCCCCCAGATCTGTGATCTCACCCTCCTAGAGGACCCCATGGTGTTCCCAAAGGGAAATGAGGGCCCCTTTTATATTTCTGGAATGGCAGAACATAAGAGCAGCCCAGCTGGATTAAGCCCAAGGCCCATCTAGTCCAGCATCCTGTTTCATACAGTGGACCAGCAGATGCTTCTGGGGAGCCCATAGGCAAGAGGTATGTGTATGCCCTCTCTCCTGCTGTGCCTCCCCTGCAACTGGTATTGAGAGGCATCATGCCTCTGAGGCTGGAGATGGCCCACAGCCACCAGACTAATAGCCATTGATAGACCTGTCCACCATGAATCTGTCTAAGCCCCTTTTAAAGCCATCCAAGCTGGTGGCCATCACCACATTCCGCAGCAAAGAATTCCATAGATTAATTATGCACTGTATGAAAAAGTACTTCCTCTTGTTGGTCCTAAATTTCCCGACCTTCAGTTTCATGGGGTTACCCATGGTTCTAGTGGTGTGTGTGAGAGAGAAAATTTTCTCTCTGTCCACCCTCTCCATTCCGTGCATCATTTTATACACCTTGATCATGTCTCCCCTTAGTCGCCTCTTTTCCAAGGTAAAGAACCCCAGATGCTGTAGCCTAGTTCCAGGCCTCTGATCATTTTGGTTGCCCTCTTCTGCACCTTTCTCAGTCACCTGGAGCTGTCTCAACGAGAATAGTTGCCCGTTGGATCTCTCCCTGTTATCTAAGCCCCTTGATTCTTCACTGCTGCTTGCTGCTCCCCTATCCTTCCCCAGGAAAGAGGCCCCTCCGTCGTTCCTGAGCCATGAGGATCCACCCGCTACTGAAAGAAGTAATGAGGTTGTATGATAACCACTACACCCCAGTCTGGGCTCCTTCTATCCTTATCTCTCACCTCCTAAATCCAAGAGCCTGTTTCTCTAAGCCACCTTTCTCTGGCCAGCCTAGAAGCTACTTTAATTCAGACCATAAGCTAAATTGCCTCTTAGTAATTGTATGGTTAATCTCATAACATATTTTTTGTAATAATATTGCCTTTTAGTGACTCTGTTACTCCAAGTGTACCCCCTCTTCCTCCCTCAGCCAGTCATTTTCCTGTAACCAGCACTTTGCATTAAATTTATTCTGAGGTGGAACTGCTTCACTCTGAACTAACCTCCCCACATAAAGCCCGAATGCAATTTTGGGGTGTTCACCAATCACCCCGGGGCAGTTCCATTAACACCCCCCACCCCAGAGACCTTCCCACCTGCACCTGAGCCCTGCTTCTGTTCCTCCTCCTCACTTTCTCTTTCCACCTTCCCCTCCTTGCTCTCTCTCTCTCCTCCCTGCTCTCTTCCCAGAAACAAACAAACAAGGGTTTCTTTCATTCTCACTCTCTCCCTCTTGCTTCCTCTCCATTCTTTCTTGCTCTCTTCCCCTCCCTTCTCTCTCTCTCTCCTCCCCTCTTTCTCCTCACCCTGATGTCACAGCCTCCCCATGCCCTCTTGGAGTCCTCACTTCTCACTTGGCCCTCTCCAGTATCCCTCCTCCCCCCACACCCATGTGGATGCTCTTCTTCCTCCGCCACACTTCCACATCCCCTCTGCTGCCATTGCTTCTCACCCAGCCTCTCCCCACTCACACACCCTCAGTGCCCCATGACATCGCTTCTCTATCACACACCCTTCTCCCACCCATCCCTGCTGATGTAATTGCTTTCCCCCTCCCACCAAAATGGGTGGGAGAGTCATTGCTTCTCTCATGTCATCACTTTCCTCTTCCCAACCCTCCCACTCCTTCTCACGTCCTCAAAACACAGATCCTCCTATGCGCACTTCTCCCCCCGCTGGCCTTCAGCCACCACACACACACACACACACACACACACACACACACACACACACACTTCATTGCCAGATCCCCACTTACATCTCTCTTCCTCCTCCTGCACCCACACCTACTTCTTCCCACCCCTGGCCTTAGGTTGTCCCCTGGCCTTTCCAATGCGCATGCATGCATAGAGAGCCCTGAAATGGGGCAAAAATTGCCCAACTTGTCATTTGGGTGGCAGGCGGGCCTACGGAAGGAGCTTTCGCTGCTGACTCTGCTGCCATCCCCGCCTCCCCTCTATGCCACCTGTGCCATTGGAGCACCGTGCCCCGCCAGCTGCATCACCGCCACTGCCATCCCATCACACTGCAGTGGTTTTTAAAGGTTAAAAATAAAAATAATAACTTCCCTCAGTCCACCCTCGTGCCATGGCAGCAAATTTTTTTTGCCTACGGGCAGCAAAAAGCTTACTCCACCTCCAACTTTCCCTCCCCACAGAAGCAGCAGCCACAGCGGTTGACTGCCCCCTTACTCACTGCCACCACAATGGCCATTTCCAGTCTGTGTCTCCTCCTCCTCTAGGTATGGGCCCACATTTTAATTGGTTGCAGCTGCAGCGGAGGAGGGGCTTGCCACATACCACCTAAGCATTTATTTATATAGATATAGATAATATAATGGCTTATTTACAACAAGAAGAGGTTGGGAAATATCAATGCAATATATTTACAATTCAAGGGTTTATTTTACAAAAACCAAGAGGTCTAGGCCTCATTCCTCCACATAAGAACTTTTAATAATTTCAGCTAGCCCACTAATTGCACAGCCCTAATGAGTAATTAAACCAGACCCCTATGCTAAGCTCTGATTTCTAACACATTTTTATTTGCATCTTGTATTTTGATAGATTTATAAGTAGGGTTGTAAGTTGTCGCTTGATGTATTACCTAACAGCTAAATACCATCATGCAGCTGAACCCAATGTTGGTTTTAAAAGAAATGCTATCCAGAGACAATTGTTTGGGCAACAGGGCAACGTTGCTAGTTACTTAAAACATCAGGGCCCCATTGCGGCTACTTCTGGGCCCTTTTCTCTTGGCTCAGTTGTTGTGATGTGAGAGGTGTTGGGAATTCTCTCTGGTAAGAGATACCCTTCTATTACAGCAGAGTGCACTGAGGCACAACACAGCGGAGTGTGCCCAGGCATGTGTGTATGCTGAGAGTAAAAGAAACTTGGAGCCAGTTCATAGTTTCAAATCAATATAAGGAGTCTTTATTAGTAACTCCATTCTAGATAATAAAGTGGAGAGATAGGATCTCTAATCTGTCTAGCTAGCTGGATGCAGAGGGATGGTTTCTGCATCTCTGCACACATGGTGAAGGGAGAGAGGAGCGTGGGTGTTGCACGGGGGAAGAGAAGGAAAGAGGAAGTGAGGCAGGCAGGCAAGAGAGTAAAGAGAGTTAAAGAGAGTAAAGAAAGAGAGTTCCTGAGAGTAGCAATCTACATACCAAAGGGATAGTGTCAGAACAGTAGAGAAGGGATGACCAATGTCTTGACCCCTCTAGCCCTCTGACTCACTAGTCTGTCCCCCTCTGTCACTGAGGCATGAGCCAGTGCAGAGTCCTTCACTTCCAACAAGAGGGAGGGAGTTTGTTCCCAGCCCACACACCACTTCTTGCTTGCCCTCTTCCTTCCTTGTCTAACTGTTGCCCAGGAGGAGGAGATGGAAGTGAGCTAACCTGTTGCCTCCCTTCTTTCCATAAAAAAGTGAGAAAGCTGGGAAAGGACTCGAAGGGACTGGGTGGGAAGTGTGAGCAACCTCTACATAGGAACTCCAGTATATATGTCCTGTCTCTTTAAGATTAGGTTGTGTTTAGTTGGGTATGGCTTAGCTTTCGTTTTTCTAAGTGCAAGCTGCCTAGAATTTGTTGCAGTCTTGTCTGAATAAAGAAGGCTTCTACAACACTTTGTCTCCTGCTCCTTCAAACCCAAGTCAGGCCAACAAAGTGACTGATTGTGAGTATGCCTAATATGTCTTACCTAGGAGAAGATACTATGTGGTGTTAGAAGTGGGATAGAAAAATTGTTGCCTTTTAATAGCCTTGTTCAAATCTCTAGGATCAAGACAAAGAGAGCCATCCTCTTTTTTGAGTTATGACAAGGTTACTGACTCAGGCTGTTGGCCTTGTAACCTTAGAAATAACATCCATTTTCCCCCCATTTGATCTAAAGTATCTTTAAGTTTGGGCAATATAGTATATGGAATCTTCTGACACCCAGGAATCACTGGCGGTACCCAAGAATTTATATAAATGTGACAAGATCCTGGGAACTAACCAAGCCCTTCAAAAACATCAGAGTATGTCTTCAACATGTCATCCTTAGTGGCCACTATAGGAATAATTTCATGCACTTTCCTTACAAGTTCAAGTGCAATGTAGGTTTGCCTGCCTAGTAAAGGTGGTTCATCATCTCCTGTGATATAAAATGTTAAAGTAGTGTAATGAGAACCAGCTTTGCAATGTGCTGTAATTGTGCCCCTAGGCTTGATCCTGGCTCCCCCAAAGGCCACCAGGATCACATTCATTTGTACTCTCTGCACACTTGATGGTAAAGAGGAGACTATATTTTCAGGTATGGCATCTTGGCTCCAGTATCAAGTTTGCATGACATAGTCACACCTGCTATGTCAATAGCAGTGAACCATGGTGTGAATCCCCTGAAGTTTGGGGTGCTGCTACCATCTCCACAAACAAGGAGTTTAAACATTTTTCTTGTTGAGGTCACCATATACACTTGTTTGCAAAAGGATTTTGCCAATCACATTTGTAGCACATAGCTCCAAAAGCTGGACAAGCCCTAGGCTTATGCATGCCTCCACACCTGTTGCAAGAATAATTCAGCGTTGAAAACTTGTCTCTTACTGAAGGCTTTACTGAAGGCTTCCTTGCCTTCTGCAATAAAAGGGGCTTGCATTTCCTTCTGGCTTACTACATGCATGGGCATCAGAGTGGCCATAGCAAATGCTTGTGCATGAGTAAGGGCTTGAGCTCTGCAAATATCTATTGCTTGAGAGAGTGTAAGATCTGAATGTCATAATTTTTCCTTCTTTTTGCAATCAGGAATACTGAAAACAATTTTATCTCTTATCAGGTCTTGTGAGGCTCCAAACTAACAATCTTGATTAGTCAGAATTGATAACTTCCAAACACTGGGTTTTTCTTTGACTCACAATAATTTCTAAAAGCTCTCAAGGTTTCTCCCAAGGTCTTCCTTGCAGAATCTACAAAAACATTCTGCATGTTCTACTTCTAATGCTTTATCACCAATACAATGAAGAAAAACGGTCATCTTATCCTCTTCTGGTTTATCCTCTGAATTAGTCAATCACAGTCAGATACAGACAAAACTTTTGTTCCCATCTTCTCCAATTTCCCCCCACTTTTCCAGACAAACATTACTCAGAAGGAAACTTTAAAACTTCCATTATTATTGTGTTTCTCCACGTCTAGGCCTCCCATGTAAATTAATGTAATCTACAGAAGCAGATTTTAGGAGAGGTTCTGAACACAATATTTAATAAAAGAAATATTTTGATATGCGATCTCTTGAAGCTTGCACAGTTAAAACAAGCAACCTCGTGCTGCATTTTAGCTTTAGGTTGCAATCCTTTGTGCATTTTATTTTATTTTATTTATTTTATTTTTACATTTCTATACCGCCTTTCGTTAAAAACAACCCCAAGGCGGTTTACAAAAATTAAAACATACAATAAAAAAGCAGTAAAAACATTAAGCTAAAAACATATAAAAACAGGCATAAAAACAATACAACAGATAAAAACACCCAGAAACAGCAGTAAAGACGATTATGTAAAAGCCTGGGTAAAAAGCCAAGTCTTTACAAGCTTTCTAAAAGCCGTGATGGAGTCCGAGGAACGAATAATTCGGCCACTGGGAGAGCATTCCAGAGTCTAGGAGCAGCAACAGAGAAGGCCATTTTCTTATGATGGAGCATGTCCTATGGAATTGAGTGGGAGATCCTGCAGAGCAAACGTGCATAAGACTGCACTGTTAGCAATAGCATAACAATCCTGCACATCTCTTTAAATGGATAAGAGCACAATATTTAATTCCCATACAATGGATGGGCTAAGCAACATATGTCTGTTGCCATCCTAGCCCTCAGATAGAAACATTGGTCTTACCGTGAAAGGTTCTTTTTCACAGCCGAGGAGGTCATCCACCAATAGTATGGGACATACCCAAGCTGATGTAAGCACAAAGCAGGGGGGTGGGGGAGGAGGATATGAATTTAAACCACCTGTTGAAGAAAGGAAAGAAGAGGAGCCCAAGGGTGTCCTGAGCAGAATAGAAAGAAGAGATTTTGTGATAGAAGACCATGTAATCGCCTTGCAGATCTCCAAGAAGGTAATATTGGCCGAAAAGGCTGCGGAAGTCTTTCCTGTGGGTGGAATGAGCTGTGATGCAGAGAGGCATGACTAGATTGAGAGATTTGTAAGCCAGTGAAATACAGGATTTAATCCAACTAGACAAGGTTGTCTTGGATTCCTTGGTGCCCATAGACGACTGGTGGAAGGAAACGAACAAGGCATCAGAATGGCAAAAAGATTTGGTTCTATGTAGGTAGATGAGCAAAGCACGCCAAACGTCAAGTGAGTGCCAAACCCATTCCCAGATAGACAGAAGGATGGCAGCACTACATCTTGTGAGTGGTGGAAGAATTCACCTTGGGCAAAAAGGTGGGGTCTGGTTTTAGGATCACGGCATCTGGCTAGAAAATACAGAGGCGATTCTCATGATTGGGTGAAATTGGGCTAAGGGAGCCTAGCCCGATTTTGCCCACACGTGAGAACCACCGGGCTCGCAGTCGAGCCCGGTCTCACTAAAGTGGCTAACCCACTAAAGTTTATTCATACGTACATAAGCCTTTATTACAGTCAGAGACCAGCATAAAATTACACATTAAATGAAGGTAATACTAGAGAGGTTACATGTTGATAGTGGTGATTGTATAGCTATGATGATGGCTATTGTGAAAAGGCTAGAATTTAAAATAATTACAATTTTAAAAGAAACAAGCTACACTACTAAGAAACTAAAACCGCTAAACATACTTTTCCATAATAAAATGCACAGAAAGGATAAAATTTAAATAGTAATAGTAATATAGCTGAGAGTAATTACATATGTGGTAAAAAGCTAAAATTAAAATTAAGATTGGTTAAAACTATAATGGTTACCATAGATTGGAGTATTACTGAAAATGGTAAAGTTACACTAAATTATACTAAATGGTAGAGTGCACTAAAATACACTAATTGGTATAAATACACTAAATAGTTACACTACATTAATCTAATAAAATATTATGCCCTGCCATAATGCAAGTTGTATGATACGAAGAATATGGAGGTGAGTGTTATCAGGAATCAGATTAGGGGAGCCCATCAGCTATCATCTTTCGCCGGATGCCAATTGCAGCTGAACAGAACTTAGCAATGATCTTTGTGGTGGGGGGGTTAGAGTCAGCAGCAATTGAATATAGAAGTGACTCGTACGACCCGGAAGCTTGTTCAGCAGTGGAGAAATAAGGGTGGCACGAGTGTCTCTGTAGAACAGGCAGTATAGAAGGACATGCTCAGTGGTTTCAATTTGTTCTGAGCCGCAGGGGCATAATCGCTCTGCATACGGGATCTTTCTGTATCAACCCTCTATTACTGCTGAGGGGAGACCATGGCAGCGGACCAGGGTGAACGCCCTTCTATGGTTTGGGGCCTCCAGTTGAGAAAGGTATGTTGCCAGAGAGACCATATATCTAAGCTCCTCACTTATACAAAATTTTGGGGCACTGCTGAGGTCCGCTTGGCGCTCAGTGTCTGTGATGCGCTGTTTGATGATAGCTTTTGCCTGATGGTATCCCATGTTGATCAGGGACAGAGGGGCAAGGCCCAGGGTAGCTAATTTCATCACAATTGCCTGAGCCCATATAGAATGGTAATCGTCATGAAGGGTTAGAGGGGCAAGACCAATTGGACTGAGGGATCGTTTAAGCCAATAGGAGAGAGTGGCCACCCATACCCTAGCCTCAATCTTGATCAGGCCTGTCTCCAGGCACAGTGTAGCATTGGAAACATATCTTGGTACACGCAGCGCTGCCCTGAGGAACTTGGATTGTACCCATTCCAAAGTCACGATATTGGGGAAAGGGCCCAATTGAGCGCCATAGAGTAGTTGGGCTAATGACTTGGCTTGGAACAGTTCAAGAGCTGCAGGGACATAGTGGCCTCCTCTTGTGTGCATAAAATGAAGAATAGTGGAGGAGCTTCTCTGAGCATTTAAGGCCACATGATCTCCGTGGGCTTTTCTGGAGCCACTTGAGTGAAAGACTACACCCAGGTATTTAAAATGAGTCACTTGTTCAATTTTATGTCCCTCGATCCTCCAGGAATGGATCTTGGGCCTCCTAGCAAAGGCCATTATTTTAGTTCTGTTATAATTGATTTCAAGACTGTTCCTTGCAGTGCAGTGTCAGAGCCCTCAATGCTCTTCTAAGGCCAATGGGAGTTCTTGAGAGGATGACTGCGTCATCTGCGTATAGTAAGGTGGCTAGGTGTCTCCCAGCAAGCTTAGGAGAATGGAAGTCAATGTTGCTGAGCTGGTCCACCATTGAGTTGATGTAGAAATTAAATAGGAGTGGGGACCAGAAGGCAACCTTGCTTGTCGCCCTTCTGTGTTAGAATGGCATTTGTAAGATGACATTGTGGACTACACCTCACCTTGAGTGAGGTATTAAGATGCAGAATTCGAACGAGATGTAGCAGGCACCAATCAGTAGTGGAGGCCTCCAGCTTCTCCCATAATTTTACATGTGAGATGGAGTCAAAAGCTGCCTTATGCTAGATGAAGGCAACATAAAGGGAGGTCGTCCTACAGGAGGAATATTTTCCGATGAGGTGCTGTAGGACTATGCATTGATCAATAGTGGAATGCCCCTCTCTGAATCCTGCTTGTTCCTCAGCAAGAAGCTTTTCCTGCTCCAGCCAGTCCCCGAGTTTCCCATGTATACGTCTTGCATAAAGTTTACTGATGATATTAAGTAGACTGATAGGTCTATAGTTGGCCGGGTCATCCTTCTTGCCCTTTTTAAAGATGGGGACAATAATTGCTACCCCCCAATCTTTGGGGATTTGGCCACTCATGTCGATGAAGGTAAAGAGCGAGGCCAAGATGGGGGCCCACCAGTCCAGATTGTTTTTGATAGCCTCTGGGGGAATAAGGTCCTCACCTGGAGCCTTTCTTGGTTTCAGTTGGGCGACAAGACTGTGGATCTCCGAGATGGATGCCAGAACCCATGCCGGAGTGTCCTCTATGGCACTAGAAGGGTCTCTGCAAGCAGTGGTGGGATCTTTATATAGATCATAAAAGTGTTTCTCCCAGGTTCCTGGGTGGATGTGGCAGTCCAGGTGGGTGACTTGGAGCATAGCTGGGAGAGGATTTTGCGAGACGTCAAAACATGGCAGAGTCCCTGGATCTAGCAGCCTGGATAAGTATCGTCCAGGCCTCTTTCATGGCCTCTTTTTTCAGCAGGAGTTTATATTGCTTTTTCTGCTGAAATAGATTCTGTGCTGCCCTCAAACCAGAGGTATATTTGTAGACTTGATAGGTGTTGACGAGGGTTTTCTTGGCATTAACGCAATCCTTGTCAAACCACTGCTTGGAGGTTGGTTGGTGCAGAGGCTGTTGGTGCAGAGCACGAGGAGCACAGGTCCTACGAGAGAGGAGCTGCTGTAGTTCCCGAACAAGTGCTTTGTATGATTCCAGAGGCATAGAGTTAGGGTCATTATTTAGCAGCAATGAGTGGATTGACTGCAAATGATCAGAGGCTAGCTCACACAGCTCTTGATCTAGCTGTGGTGACCATTTGGTGTGGCAGTGTACTCCCTCCGCTGCAGATACAGTGGGCTCGTAGTGGTTCTCCATGTGAGATTGATGAATAAATGGTTTTAGGAGTAGCGTGATAGGAAGATGGTCACTATCGAATTTAGGAATAACCTCCAATCCCTCCACTAGCGGTAGCAGGTTCCTTGATGTAATGAAGTAGTCGATCAGACTCATTCTTGTGCTGGCAAGAAAGGTGAACTCAGCCGGGTGGTCACTTTCAAACGAGCCGTTCAAGATGGAGAAGTCAAGTCTCATGGCCAGTTGGCTCAAGCGGAGACCCACTTAGTTTGACTTCTGATCCTTAGAGAGGCGGCTAAGAGGGAGTCCATCTGCCCCAGGGCTGGGTAGATAGGCCCTTTGTTGGGAGTATAAGGTGGAGTCATCCGGGCTTATCCTAGCATTGAAGTCACCACCCAGCACTACATAAGCGTTGGGGTTGGAGTGGATGAGATCTGTTACATAGTTTTCTAGCTCAGTCCACAATGTACTGACCTGTGTCTTTCTGCGTTGAGGAGGGAGATAGATATTAATTATAAGCAATTCACATCGACTGAGTTGAACCAGGACAGCCATTGCATATTGTTTGATTGGTGGGAGCAGTCCGGAGGCTGCGTGTAGGGCTGTAGCAATGAGTACACCCAGACCTCCTTTGCATCTGCCACGACCCGCCCCAGGTAAAGCTCCAACGGTATGTGAGTGGAAGCCATTGAGCAGTAGCTCCCCGGTAATCCAAGTTTCCTGTATCAGTATAATATCGTGGGAGGCTAAATAGTCAGTGAAGGAGGGGTCCGAGAAGGATGCATTCCAACCATTAACATTCCACATTAGGATTGCAATTTTATGCTGGCCTGCTGAATATCATTGGGCATTTCGTGTTGGACTATCAGCATCTTGGGCGTCCAGTGTCTCTTGCCTACTATTGGTCAGGTGAACTGGATCAAGCACAAGCAGGCTGGAGGGAGAAGCCATCTTGTTCCCCTCCTCTGATGGGTTGGCTTGATTGCCCTGCTAACCATTGTCTGGGGCGGTACTGGGCCTTTCACCCAATGTGGTGGTGTCTTCTGCAGCATCTGGGATGGTCTGGGGGCCTGGGTCTGGAGAGGCACCTGTAGTGACTTCTACGTTGTTCAATTGAGCCTCAGTGGATGGGGGTAACTCAATTCCCTGTTCCAGTTCTGTGGGAGGCGCTTCTCCTATGAGGGGTTGTTGTGATGTCTCTGTGTTTTGGGTTACCGCTAGGGGGGGACCCACTAAAGTTACCCTCCCCTAAGCCCAGGTTAGCGGAGTGAGTGCTCTGCTAACCTGGGCTTTTGGATCATGTGTTGCTGTGGTGTGGCTCTGCACCGCAGCAACTCAAGAGTAGACCCCTGACTGGGAGGCTAAAAAACAGCCTCACAGCTCGGGGGATTCTCCAGCATGCCCTGTGCGCTCACGCAGGGCATTCTAGAACTTCCGTGGGCCACACAGCTTCCGATCCCCGCAGCCCCGGCTGGCTCTGTGACAGAGCCGGCAGTCGTGTGGGCAGCTGATCCGGCCACCCAGGGCTCTGCGGGTGCTCGTCTATGGGGAGAGCGGGCTAAGCCCGCTCTTCCTGCTTAACCCCATCTGGCGGTTCCCACTGGTTGTGGAAACCACCTCAATGAATGCTTTACAGTGCTCCAAGCTCCGACACCCTATGAGCCGACATTATAGCCACTAGAAAGAGGACCTTGAGGAAAGAAACTTGAGGGAAACCTCAGCCAGGGGCTCAAAGGGATTCTTGGTGAGGCCATTGGGTACCTTGTTCAGGCTCCAGGATGGAAACCTGTGGATGGTGCGTGGGGCTAGGTTGGTAGCTCCCCTGAGAAACCTCCTGAGATCAGGGTGCAGCTGAGGGGTGTGCAGCTGAGGTTGAAGTGTTTCAGATCTAGCACCACCCTCCAAGACCTGTTTTTTTGGGGCGCCAGAAACAAAAGCAAATAAACGCCACACCATAATTTGTTCGATGGTACAGGTTCTTCAGAATTGATCCATATCAGGCGCAGAATGGCCTATTTCATCTGAATATGTATGTTCAGACCCTTGGACTTTGGAGAACAATGTGGTCGGGAGGACGGGGAATTAAAAATCTAGGGCATAGCCGTGAGCAATTGTCTAAAGCAGGGATTCTCAGCATTGGGTCCCCAGATGTTCTTGGACTTCAACTCCCATAATCCCCAACCAAAGGCCACTGGGGCTGGGAAATATGGGAGGTGAAGTCCAATAACATCTGGGGACCCAACGTTGAGAATCCCTGGTCTAAAGCACCCAGTGATCCTGTGTGGTGGCTTCCCACTGCAGGTAAAAGTGGAGAAACTTGCCACCCACTGGAGGGTAGTCATTGTTTATGGGAGGGTGGGACGGAAGGGGGGGAGGTACAGGAAAATCAGCCTCGAAGTGCTCCCCCTCTTTGCTGCTGCCACTGGTTGTGCCAGGCCGGGTGATATGCCCTGCCCTGATTGTCTCTAGGTGAGGTGGCTGCAGAGGTGGAGAAGTTTCTGCAGGAACACAAAGGCTGGTTATTAAACCTAGAAGGCCTATGGAAATCTCTGTGAGTGGATGGCAGTGCCTTCTTTTTATCCATGGTTTTGACCAGAATAGGGTCCAAGGCTTCACCAAAGAGCTAGGCACCTGTAAAAGGAGTACCAGAGAGGTTAAGCCTGGATCTAGAGTCTATGTTCTAGGCTTGTGCATTTCGATTCGGCAACAAAACGTTTTGCATCCGAAAATGCCATTTTTGGACGTTTTGTATACAAATCAAAATGAAAAAACTAAAAACATTTTTTTTTTTGGTATACAAATCAAAATGACCCTATTTTGGAGCCAAAGTTTTGTTTTGTTTTGTTCTTCGGAGCTTTGGTCTCTGACTGCTGCAACTAGGGAGACAGTGAGTGTCTGTCAAGAAGAGAGTAGCAGAAAATAAGATATGCAAAAAGCAGGGACAGCATCACTGAGGAAGCTCATTTCCTTGGAATGTGTTCTATTGTGATGCAATTATGTGCTAAGAAATTCTGATTGCCAGCTCTAAAAAACAATGCCCTGTTTCCACTCTGTCTGGGCTGATTGCTTTGAGGGTGGAGACAACGGGGAGTTTGTTTCAGTTCATTAACAAGTTACTCACTTGCTTCTGCCTTTCTGGCTGCCTCATTCAAGAGAGAGAGAAAGAACTAATTTTGCATTGCATGTCTAAACTCAAGTTTCCATGATGCCATCCTTGCCTTGCTACCTGCCTGAGCCCAGCATACTGCTCCCTATTTAGTTACCATGTATGTATAGTATATAATGCAATTCAAATGCCTGCCTGCCTAGGATAGTTTGTTGTTCTGCTGCCTCTGTGTGATCTTGCTTTGGAAAGCTCTGCTATTGTTGTTGATGTGTTGAAAAAAATGTCTGTGGGTGAGAACTGCTTGCTTGGTAGAGGAGAGAGAGTAGGGCACACTTGATGCTGCTGTTAGCCATAGTTTGCTGCAGCAGTGGAGCGTGGGCTTGGGGGTTGCAGCAGTGGAGCGTGGGCTTGGGGGTTGCAGCAGTGGAGCGTGGGCTTGGGGGTTGCAGCAGTGGAGCGTGGGCTTGGGGGAGTGAGGGGTTGTTGAAGTTTGTGTGTCTTTGTGGCAGATTTGGGGCAGAAAGGGGTCTGCTGTGCTGAGACAGAACAGTGGGTTGGGTGGAAGTGCCCCAAGGGGCGCCTGCTACAACCCAGACTCCCATGGAATTGGCATAAGGGCTGATTTTTAAGTGTGTGTCTTTGGGGCAGATTTGGGGCAGAAAGGGGTCTGCTGGGGCAAAACAGTGGGTTGGGAGGAAGTGCCCCAAGGGGTGCCTGCCACCACCCAGATTTCAAAGGAATTGATCAAAGAGTTGATTTTTTTGTGATTTGGGGAAGTTTGAGTGTCTTTAAACTTTCCCCCCATAGGGAATAATGGTGGTTTCAGCAGCCCCATAACTGCACCTGGGGGGCACTGGTGTGGTGCTGAGTGAGTTGTGGCGTAGTGCACAGAGGGTGCCAACCACCCCCTGGATTGCTAACCTATTGGGGTACTGGGCTTTGTTGTTTCTGAGGAGTGTTGAGTTTAGATTCTCTGGTAGCAAATGAGATTTTTAATGAAAAACCATGAATCTACTCTCATATGCTACTAGAGAATCTACTCTCAGAACACCTCTAGAACAACAAAACCCTGTACTTCATGGGTTGGCAACCCATGTGGGTGGCTGGCACCCTATGTTCACTACACCACCACTTGCTCTGGGCCACCCCAGTGCCCCTCAAGTGGAGTTATGGGACTGCAGAAACCTCCATTATATCCTACGAGTAAAATCTGAAAGATGTGTAACTTTATTAACTCTTTAAAAATCAGCCCTTTGCCAAATTCCTCTGAAAAAATTGTGGTAGCTTCCTTATACCAACTGGGCACTACCACCAACCACACTCCACTCTGCCCCCCCCCCCCACACACACACGCATGAAGCTATACTTTTCCTGAAACTTCCATCATACCCTATGGGGAAAATCTGAAAGATGTGTAAACTTCAAAAATTCACCAAAAATCAGCAGTTTGCCCAATTCCTTTGAAATTTTTGTGGTAGTTTCCACTCATTGGGCACTATAACCCCCACCCACTCTTTTGGCCATGTGACCCATTTTTAAATCTGAGTTAATTCAGATTCTGATTCGAATTTATTCGGATACAAAACAAAACTGGAGTGATTTGGAAGGCTTAATTTCTGACAGAATACAAAATGGGGTTGTTTCAGATTTGGTACAAATCGAAACAGAAAAAATACAAAACGCACAACCCTACTATGTTCCAATGCTTTAACCATAAGGAACAGCGGACCACCACCCCCGACACTATGGCCCTAGATGCGTACTGTATGCAGTCCAGGCTAGAATCAGCCATAAGGGCTGTAGCATTGGCCAATTTGTTGAGACCTTTTCTGAGCTTGGAATTTTCAAGGGGCATCATAGATGCCAGTTCTTTCACCCAGAGCATTGAAGCCCTGGCAAATAGAGTTGGTGGTGGCAGCTTTAATGACTGTGGTGGATGTGGTATGATTCTTTCGTAAAAGGAGATCATATTTGCAGTCTTCTGGGGATTTAAGCTGCTCATCACCTTCCTTAACTACCACAGAAGCGGAAACCAATTGAGTCACAGCGGGGTCCACAGAATCTCCTGAGGCAAGTTGTAATGCTTTGGGGAGGTAAGCCCCACTGGCTTGGTGGAGGTAGGGACAGCCCATTCAGCCATCATGACCTCCTTGAATAAAGGAGGGAAGGGAACAGTGGCAGAGTGGGTGGAGCGGGGGGCGGGATGTTATGATCAAGCGAAGATGCAGTTTGGGCCACACAAGTCTACATCCTTGATAGCATGTTTGACCTTAGAAAGCATAACATCAAAGTCAGCTCAGGAAAAAAGGCATGAAGAAGAGGTAATAGGGACTGGGTTAGCCTCATTAGAGAGCTCATCCTCCTCATCAGATGGTGACCCGTGGTTAACAGGTAATGTGTGTGGGTTTGTCTGGAGATGGGGAGCCAAGGAGTGCCTTTGTTGAAGGTGGGGCAGCTATTCCGGTGGTGGTGGGGAATAGAAGAAGAAACGCTGGCAGGTCAGCAGGCTGTTCCAGGGGAAGGGTAGTAAGAAATCTAATAGCTGTCCCCCTTTCCTGCTGTCCTGCCAGCTCTTTGACCTCGGGGAGCACTGCCAACATCCCACATAACCTTACCTTGCTCCTCTGCAATGCCAGGTCAGTCCAAAATAGAACTCATCCATGATTTGATCATGGATGAAGGGGCCGACCTGATGTGTATTACTGAGACTTGGTTGGGGGAGGCTAGTGGTCTAGTTTGGTCCCAGCTTCTCCCGCCAGGATATTCTGTAGAGGAGCAGGTGAGGGGACGTGGGCGGGGAGGTGGGGTGGCTGTGGTCTATAAGGATAACATCTCCCTTACCAGGGTCCCTGTTAGGGTATCAGACCATATCGAATGTGTGTACTTGAGTTTGGGGACCAGGGATAGATTGGGACTTCTGTTGGTGTACTGATCGCCCCGCTGCCCAACGGAATCCATTACTGAGCTCACAGACTTGGTCGCGGAACTTGCGTTGGAGTCTCCCAGACTTCTGGTGCTGGGGGACTTGAATGTTCATTTTGGGATCAGTTTGTCCGGGGCAGCTCAGGAGTTCATAGCGGCCATGACGACTATGGGCCTATCCCAAGCGGCCTCTGGATCGACGCATATTGCAGGTCACACGCTTGATTTGGTCTTTTATTCTGATCAGGGTGGTGTTCCATGGGTGGGGACTCCTATGATCTCCCTGTTGTCATGGACGGACCACCATCTGGTTAAGGTTGGACTTAAAACCGCTTTCCACTTTTGCAGGGGCAAGGAGCCTATTAGAATGGTCCGCCCAAAGAGGTTACTGGATCCAGTAGGATTCCAAGAAGCCTTGGAGGGATTTAATGTTGGCTCTGCTGGTGATCCTGTTGATGCCCTGGTTGAGAACTGGAAGAACTTGCTCACCAGGGCAGTAGACACGATTGCTCCTAAGTGTCCTCTCCAACCTGCTTCAAAATTGGCCCCTTGGTATACTGAAGATCTACGGGGGCTGAAGCGGCAAGGTAGGCGACTGGAGCGCAAGTGGAGAAAAACTCAACTCGAATCTGACAGATTACGACATGGAGCACATTTAAAGATCTATGCTCAGGCAATAACGTGCGGCAAAGAAGCAGTTCTTTTCTGTCCATATTGCCTCTGCGAGTTCACGTCCAGCGGAGTTGTTCAGGGTTGTGAGGGGACTAGTATCTGCTCCCTCTCCCTTGAACCAGAATTTGGAAGCATCGGTTACCCGCTGTGGTGTGTTTAATGAATTTTTCACAGACAAAATCTCTCGGATTCGGGCCAACCTAGATGGAAACTCCACAATTAATTTGATGTCTGAACTGGAGGTGTCTGACAACTCCTCTTATACAATTCGACTGGATCAATTTCAGTTTGTGACTCCTGATTATGTGGACAAACTGCTTGGAACGGTGAGGCCTACCACCTGTCCTCTTGATCCTTGTCCAACATGGCTTGCTCTATCTATCAGGGAGGCTGTTGTAGGCGGCCTGGTAGAAATCATAAATGCTTCTCTGAGGGAGGGCAGAATGCCTCCTTGTCTTAAGGAGGCAATTATTAGACCTCTTCTAAAGAAGCCTGCGTTAGATCCCTCAGTTGAGCAATTATAGGCCAGTTTCTAATCTCCCATGGCTGGGCAAGGTAATTGAGAGGGTGGTGGCCTCTCAGCTCCAGGCAGTCTTGGAGGAAACTGATTATCTAGACCCATTTCAAACTGGTTTTCGGGCAGGCTATGGGGTGGAGACTGCCTTGGTCGGTCTGATGGATGATCTACAATTGGCAATGGAAAGAGGAAGTGTGACTCTGTTGGTCCTCTTGGATCTCTCGGCGGCTTTCGATACTATCGACCATAGTATCCTTCTGGAACGTCTGAGGGGGTTGGGTGTGGGAGGCACTGTTTTACAGTGGTTCCACTCCTACCTCTCGGACAGATTCCAGATGGTGTCAATTGGAGATAGTTGCTCTTCAAAATCTGAGCTTAAGTATGGTGTTCCTCAAGGCTCCATACTCTCTCCAATGCTTTTTAACATCGACATGAAACCACTGGGAGAGATCATCAGGGGATTTGGAGCTGGGTGTTACCAGTACGCTGATGACACCCAGATCTACTTCTCCATGTCAACTTCTTCAGGAGTTGGCATATCCTCCCTAAATGCCTGCCTGGAAGCAGTAATGGGCTGGATGAGGGAGAATAAACTGAAGCTGAATCTAGATAAGACAGAGGTACTTATTGTGTGGGGTTGGAACTCTAGAGACGATTTTGATCTGCCTGTTCTAGACGGGGTCACACTTCCCCAAAAGGAACAGGTTTGCAGTCTGGGAGTACTTCTGGATCAACATCTCTCCTTGGTTTCTCAGGTTGAGGCGGTGGCCAGGGGTGCTTTTTATCAGCTCTGGCTGATACGCGAGCTGCGCCCGTTTCTCGAGATCAATGACCTCAAAACAGTGGTACATTTGTTGGTAACCTCCAGACTTGACTTCTATAATGTGCTCTATGTGGGGCTGCCTTTGTACGTAGTCCGGAAACTTCAGTTGGTTCAGAATGCGGCAGCCAGGTTGGTCTCTGGGTCATCTCGGAGAGACCACATTATTCCTCTGTTGATGGAGTTACACTGGCTGTCAATAGGTTTCCAGGCAAAATACAAAGTGCTAGTTATAACTTATAAAGCCCTAAACGGCTTAGGCCCTGGGTATTTAAGAGAGCGTCTTCTTCGCTCTGAGCCCCACCGGCCGTTGAGGTCACTTGAGGAGGTCCGTCTCCAGTTGCCACCAACTCGTTTGGTGGCTACACAGAGACGGGCCTTCTCGGCTGTTGCCCTGAGATTGTGGAATGCGCTCCCTGCTGAGATACGATCCTCCCCATCTCTGGCAATTTTCAGAAAATACCTGAAAAGACATCTCTTCAACCAGGCTTTCTCAGCTTTTAAAAACTTGTTTTTAAATTGTTCTGATTTAATTGTTTTATGCTGTTTTTAATTGTTAATCATTGTTTTATGCTTTATAATTTTTGTTTTAATTATTAACTGATTTTAATGGTGTTTTAATGTAAACCGCCCTGAGCCTTTTGGAAGGGCAGTTAAAAAGTTTTAATAACAACAACAACAACAACAACAACAACAACAACATTGTTCAGAACACCCTCATGATCAGAAATAACAACCTGAGACATTGGGGCCTATTAGAAATCATAGTTGTGATGGGGTGGTGTCTGGTGGGTGGTATTGGATTGGAGGGAGGCAGAACAGGAGGGAGAGCAGGATGTTTGCGGAAGTGATCTCTCTCCAAAGAGGATGAGGAAGATGATCTAGCCTTCTTTCTTCTCCTGGTGCCTATGCAACGAGGATGAAAACAACCCCTCTCATTAGATGGAATAGGCTGTTGCAAGGGGCTGGAGGCTGGAGAGGATGATCTGGATTGGTGACGATTTGTCCTTGGGATGGGAGGGAGGGTAGGAGGAAGAGGGGGAGGCAGGATTGGTGGAGAGAGATGAATGAGCCTTAATGATAGAACACTGTCTTATGATAAAGTCACCCAACCAGGCAGTGATGTCTGGTGGGAAGGGGTCCTTTATAGGCAAGGGTACATTACTCACTTCCACTGGCACAGGAATGATTGGCCCCACTGGAGCTGGGGGCTGTTCAGGCCGGTCCAGAGCAGGTAGCTGCGGGCATGGCAAGGAAGGATGGTACAGAGGAGAAGGAGGAGATGGTGCCGCTGGAGAAGGAGGAGTCAGTGCTGAAGACGGTGCTATAGGTGGCAGTGGTGTCAAAGGCAGCGATGGGGATGCTTTTGCCAGAGCAACCAGCCCACCTTCCTTTGGGAGCTCCAGAGTGGGAATGGGTGGCTCGACTGGTGTGGAGTCTGCCAGGAGAGTCTGAGTCAGGGGCTCCTCAGAGAGTGGGGTCACATGAACAGGCAGAGGCAGTTGGGGCCGAGCGCCCTGAACATCAGGCAGAGTGGTTTGAGTCTCCTCAGAAGCTGGCAAATGGCAAGGGCGATGCTCTTCACATACTGCCTACAGCAGATGCCTCTCACTCAGGAAAATGGGGTTTGCTGGTGCCGAGTGTTGTTTGATTGAGCTGCCTGCTTTTTAGATTGTTCCATATGTTTGGTCTTCTTTTTTGCCTTTTTGTGAGCCTTTCTGGAGGCCTCCACAGAGTTGCAGGGGTTGCTGGGGGATTGTACGCACTGCGCTCCTGGCCAGGCAATGTAGAGCAGGCTCGATTGGAGGCAGAGGGAGAATCTCGGTGGGGAGATCTGCCTCTGGATTCAGATTGTGCCCTTTGAACAAGGAACTCTCCAAGGGGGCTCCAGCATGAGAGCGCAGCATAGCACAGAGAGAAAACAACCCACCAAGGCAAAAACAAAAGTAAAAAACGCCAATCAGATCAAATGAAATAAAAAGGATAATTTTGTAGTTTTGAGTAAATTCTTTGACTTCCTTCCCACCCTGGCACAATGCTAAAGGAGGACAAGGAAGGAGGGTAAGAATTTAAGCGAGGAGCTAGCCACAGTAGAAGAAAAGATAGTGAAGGAATAAAGAGCCTCTTTGCAGTCCTGTTCACTGGAGCAAGACAGGACCGGAACTAGGGGTTTTCCACCTCCCAGGCAGGAAGCTAGCCATGCCTTCAGTTCTAATTTGGTCCTATCTTTGGAGCATGCTCGACCCACAAGACATACTATTGGTGGATGACTTCCTTCCATGACGTATGTGGCGCACGCGCGCCAGTGACAAAGACGAGCATGCGCACTGCGCAGGGTGCATGCGCGCCGCTAGTGCTAGTCTCTGTAAGGCTTAAGGAACAATGACGGGGGCAGGGGCAGCAGGGAGGAACTCTGCCGCCCCAAGATGATTTTTATAAGGACCAGTGCCAGAGGGGGAAGAGCGGGGGGGGGAGTAGTACCACCACCACCCCCTGCTTAAAGCTACATGCCCCCGCCCATCTGAACCTCCGGACCACCGGACTTTCAAACCGGTCCAGAGGTCTTTTACAGTGTGCCCGAACCGAACCATGCACACTACTGCTGGGCTGCATAACATTCTTGAGTAAGTAAACTGCTGCGGAAAAACCATATGGGGGGGACTTTATTGATGCAATTCAGCAATTGTAATCCTGTAATAATGGTAATGGAGACTGGACTTCATTAGATGGGGATTGGATTAAAAAGGAAACCTGCTGGTGTGTGGGGAGGGGAAGTAAAAAAACCCTGGTGCTGTGCTGGTGGCTTGTAAAATGAAGTTCTTCTCTGGGATTTTCCTTGCACTGGTGGGGCTTTGTCTAGGCAGACTAAGCAGAAGAGCTGGTTGCTTTATATTTTTTTCCTCATTTTGGTGGTGGTGTTGGAAGAAAGTGAATAAGGCAGGCTTAGGCATCCCCCCTCCCCCTCCCCGGCAGATATGCTAACAAATGCTGTTGCTAGATGTGTGAATATGCTCTAGTTAAAACCTCTGTCTGCTAAATCAGTGTTAAGGTACACCTCTTTAAAACAAAAATTCTCTCAAGCTAGCTACCCTTTTGGATATCTGTTTGCGTTTTGATTCCCCCAAGCTTCTTCAGCCAGGAACTAGGGAGATCTCTTCTTAATATCTCCTCCTGGTAAGCTGCTTTTTCTTTCAACTTGAGCAGGAGAATGCCTTTCTTATAGTTAAAGGATCATTTATATTCAGCATAGGGCTGCTTTTTATACATCATAGTTTCTACAAAAAGATCAAAGATTTGGACCTGCAGTTCTGTAACACATTTGTATTCTATGCTGGCTGGCCTAAGCCAAATTCTGCCTGTCCCTATTCTGTACTCAAATGGGTTTTTTTTGTTTCCTTCAATATTTTCTATTATTATTATTTCTTGTTTACACAGTTAGACAGGTGTTATTGACTGGTTTGTTTTATCCAGACATCGAGTCCTGCCCAAGGACCTGGGATGGCTGAATTTTATTATCAAGGTTGTTGCTGTTGTTATTATAGATATCATCACAGAATAGGCTGTTCCCAGTAAAGTTACTTTTTGTAATTGGCTGATGGTGATTTCTGTGACCCCTATGGTGTTGAGGTGCTCTTCGAGTTGTTTTGGAATTGCACCTAGGGTGCCAATTACCACTGCGATTATTTTGGTCTTCTTATGCCACAGCCTTTCAATTTCAATTTTTAGATCTTTGTATTTTGTGGGTTTTTCTATTGCTTTTTCTTCTATTCTGCTATCCCCTGGTATTGCTATGTCGATTATTTTAACTTGTTTTTCTTTCTTCTCAACTACAGTTATGTCTGGTGTATTGTGTGGCAGATGTTTGTCTGTTTGTAGTCGGAAGTCCCATAATATTTTTACATCTTCATTTTCTACCACTTTTTTCAATTTTATGGGCCCACCAATTTTTGGCTACAGGTAGCTTGTATTTTTTGCAGATGTTCCAGTGTATCATCCCTGCTACTTTGTCATGCCTTTGTTTGCAGTCAGTCTGTGTGATCTTTTTACAACAGCTGATTAGGTGGTCCACTGTTTCATCTGCTTCTTTGCAAGGCGGCACTTGCTGTTTGTTGTGGATTTTTCAACTTTGGCTCTTATTGCATTTGTTCTTAATGCCTGTTCTTGTGCAGCCATTATTAGACCCTCTGTTTCTTTCTTCAAGTTGCCATTCTTAAGCCATTGCCAGGTCTTGGTATGTTTGATTTTCCAGTTATATTGTGCAAATATTGACCATGCAGGGGCTTATTTTTCCATTTTTCTGCTCTTAATTGTAGGCCTGCTTTGTTTGATTGGTGTTGAATAGTTTCTCGTTATTGACCATTTTAAGTGCATCTTCTTCACTGTCCTTGATATATTCTTCAAGGCCTCTTTTCTCCTCCTCCTACTGTTTGATGGACTTGCAGCATTCGTCTTCCACCTGAGCTGCAAGGGACGTATATCCTATCTACATCACTGCGGGGGTGCAGAGCATGATTGATGGTCATGATTTTCCTGGTCTTACGATCTAGCGTCTCTAGCTCTGTCTGGGTCCAGTCTATTATTCCTGCAGTGTATCTGATAACAGGTATAGCCCAGGTGTTTATGGCTTGTATGATGTTCCTGCCATTGAGTTTGGACTTGAGGATTTTTCTAACTCTCCTGATGTATTCACTTCCAATTTTTCTTTTAACTTCAGTGTGTGCAATCCTATCAGCCTGGAGAATGCCCATGTATTTGTAATGTTCTTTCTCTTCCAGGTTCTTGATGTTGCTTCCATTAGGCAGTTCTATTCCTTCTGTTTTTCTTATTTTTCCTCTGTTCATTATTAATATAGCACACTTGTCTAGTCCAAACTCCATTGCTATATCGCTACTGAATATACGGACAGTGTTTAGCAGTGTTTGATTTCTGATTGGGACTTTCCATACAACTTCAGATCATCCATGTACAGTAGATGGTTTATTTTACTTGATGTTCTAGATGTTTGGTATCCGAGTCCTGTTCTGTTTAGTATTTGTGAAAGTGGAGTCATGGTGATTACAAACAGGGATAGTGAGTCCCCTTGGAAAATGCCTCTTCTAATGCTAACCTGTCCAAGTGTCTCGCCATTGATTGTTAACTGTGTACTCCACATGTTCGTTGCTTTAAAAAAAAAAAAAATCTGAATGTTTTTGCTGACACCAGTTGTTTCTAAACATTTTAGTATCCATGTGTGAGGCACTGAGTCGAAGGCTTTCTTGTAGTCAATCCAGGCAACACTTAGATTTGTTTTTCTTCTCTTGCAATTTTCTAAAATAATTTTGTCAATCAGCAGCTGGTCTTTTGTGCCTCTGGTGTTCGGGTAATTTCCTTTCTGTTCAACTGGAAGCTGTTTGTTAGTTAATAAGTGTTGCATTACTTCATCTGCTATTATTCTAGTTAATAATTTGAACATGGTTGACAGCAGGGGCGTAACTACAATTAGGCAGGGGGTGGCTGTTGTCTTGGGGCCCCCCACCTTGGGGGGGGCCTCAGAGGCTCTCCCCCACCCGATCTTCCTTTTGAAGTCATTGGAAAAAAAATTCCTTCCTATCGAAAGAGGGGCGGGTGTGAGGTATGATCCCCCCACCTCCAGCCACATTCACCTGGCGCTTCTATAAATAGCCCAGGATCTCTGCGACATTTGCCTACGTCCCCCTCTCTGCAAGTGGGAGTCTAAAGTTTACCTGCACAGCGGCTGGGAGCCAGTGTGTACAGTATGTGAGTGTGCGAGAGGGGCGGGGACAGAACACTGAAGAGAGAGAGAGAGCAGAGAGAGCAGAGCCAGCTGCTCTGGAGCCCGCTCCGGAGGGGGCGGGGATTTTTCTCACTCATAGCTCGGGCGGGAAGGTGTGTGTTTGCGCGCACGCCTCGAGTGCTGTGCTGCTGCTCTCTCTTCCCCCGCCCACCTTGCAACACTGCTTATTTGCTAGTGGGGAGGGCTTGGCTTCAACCCCCGCCCTGCCTCGCCTTCCCACAAACCCTTCCACTGTCGAGTCTTGCATGGTTAGTGAGAACGGGCAGCGGAGGCACACTGCCGGGCTTCTTTCACACCGTCTTGCCCAGGGGGATGCAGCGACCCTCCTTGAAATCTAGGGGCGCGCCGTGGCCAAGGGGTGTCAGGACTCAGGAGTGGCTCCATGCTGTGGTTCTAAGCGGCACGCTGGCTCTCGATTATGCCCAGCGAGATGCAGGCGCCACGTCGTCGAGTGGCGCCATGCTGCGGAGAGCCTGGTCTCTGAGTCTCCCGCCCCCCGGGTGTCTCCTCGGG
Source organism: Hemicordylus capensis (assembly GCF_027244095.1). Taxonomy (NCBI): domain Eukaryota; kingdom Metazoa; phylum Chordata; class Lepidosauria; order Squamata; family Cordylidae; genus Hemicordylus; species Hemicordylus capensis. The sequence goes on along the minus strand of NC_069658.1, from coordinate 258,314,462 downwards.
GCGAGGTGCCCGCCTAGCCTAGGAATGCGCCTGTCCTCAGAACTTTTTCTCCGTCTGTCCCATCTCCCAAGAGAGGCTGCGATCGGGTTTCACACTCTGCTCGGTAATCCCAATGCAAAACAATGTGCGAGTGTAGCGTAGCGGCTGAGCTACGAATCGGGCAGCCACCCTCCCCTCCCCACTGAACTTACTAGGTGGTGACCTTAGGCAAGCCAATCCCTCGCAGCCCTCCATCTGCAGTGGGGGGTGGGGTGCACAATATCTTAAGGAGTCGCTGTAAAGGTTACCAGAAGAGAATCTGCGGCTGAAGCGCTTCTCACCCTAACAGTGTTAAATGAGAGACTGTTTTCGGGCGATGTAAAAAGCGCTTCCTTTTGAAGTCATTTTTAAAAAAAATTATCGGTGGCGGGGGGCCCATTTAAGAATCTTGTCTCAGGGCCCACTCCAACATAGTTACGCCCCTGGTTGACAGGCAGGTTATTGGTCTATAATTACTTGGAACTGCACCTTTTGCTGGGTCGTTCATTATGAGATGAGTTTTCCCAGTTGTTAGCCATTGTTCAATATCACCTCCTTGCAAAACGTGATTGAACTGTTTTGATAGTTGTTTATGAAGGCTTTTTTAGGTGTTTAAGCAAAATGCCATGCAGTTCATCGTCGCCTGGTGCAGTCCAAATTTTCTTTGCTCTTTCACTTATTAATTCTGGTGTTATTATTAGATCTTGCATTTGTTGGTAAAATTTTTGGACCTCTTTTTCCCAGCTTGCTTTTTTATTATAATCTATTGGATTGTCCCATAATTTCCCCCAGAAATGCACTGTTTCTTCTTTATTTGGTGTTTCTACGTTTCTTGCAGTTTCTCCTTCTATGCTTTGGTAGAAACGTCTCTGATTTGACTGGAATTGGAGATTTTGCCTGTGTTGTGTAATTCTGGCTTCATATCTGCTAATCTTCTTTGACACGGCTGTTATTTGCTGCTTTATTATTTCCAGGACTTCTTTGATTTTCCTTGAATCTAGGTGGTATTTTTGGATCAGATACTGTTGGGTGTTTTCATTCTTCAGCTTCTTGTCTTTCATATCTTTCAATTTACTAGCATCTGATCTAAGCCTGGATATTTTATTTTCTAATCTAATCTTCCATTTAGGTGATGTACTACTTTCTTTTTTTTACAGGTCCATTGATCTTATATCCGAGTTCTTGTGTTGTTATTGTTGCTGCACTGTACATTAGTTGGTTTGTTTCTTGCAAATTATTGGTTGTTATTTCTGCAAGTGCAGCATTGACATCTTTTAATGCCTGAGCAAGTTGTTTTTTGGCAACTGTTTTGAGAGCTGGAAGTCGAACCCTGGTGCTTGTTTGGTTCATGTGCTCAGTTATTTTTTGCTTTAGTTCTTGTTGCTTTTCTGTTAAATGCCATTCAAGTTTTTGAGGTGAAGGCAAAGGGGAGGTTCCTGGTTTTGATTTTGAAACAGTTCAGCAACAGTGGCATCCTTTATTTCCAACACCTCCTCCACCTGCGCCTGAGCAACTTCTTCAGTTGGTGGTAATTCTTCTTCCATATCTTGAGCTTGTGTTGCTCTTTGCAGTTCTTCCAGCTCAACTTCTGTGAATACTTTATTTCTTATTATGAATCTTCTCTGTTCTGCTAGCCTTTGATCTGTTATTTCTGTATCTGGATGCTTCTTTTTCCAAATTTGGTACATTCTTTTAAAATAACCTCTTCTAGTTGGACTAGACTTGTAATAGCAGATCATTATTTCCTTGTTAGTATTTCTCGTATATTTTTTTCCAGTTAAGCTACGTTTCTTCCAGTAACCCTGCAGTCTTCAGCCCTGGTTGCTCAACTGAAGATCCTGAGTCCTGTATCCCACTTGCCACCAGATGTCCAGGGACTCCAGCACCTGGCACGGTCCTTGTTGACCCGGGCGACAACCAATCCGGTATACATTTATTAAAGTTACGTCTCACCATATTGTTTATGGGAGAGGCACTCTTTGTCTGGCTCCTCTGGTGAGACCTGTCCAGTATGGTTGGACCTCTGGCATAGCTCTTACCTTTCTCAGAGCACGCAAGCCCCACAACCACGCCAAGGTAGTGCCTCAGTGGGGGGTTGTTATTATTATTATTAATAATAATAATTTGGTTTCTATACCACCCTTTGAAAAATGGCTCAGGGAGGTTTACACAGAGAAATAACAAACAAGTAAGATGGAACCCTGTCCCCAAAGGGCTCACATTCTAAAAAGAAACATAAGATAGACACCAGCAACAGTCACTGGAAGAACTGTGCTGGGGGTGGATAGGGCCAGTTACTCTCCCCCTGCTAAATAAAGAGAATCACCAAGATAATAGGTGCCTCTTTGCCCAGTTAGCAGGGGATAATTACCCATTTGCTTGGTTGTTTATAATCCAGCCCTACAAAATTTTCTCTGAGCTGTAGAATATACTGATTGAAGTCAGGACGCTGCCAGCAACACTTGTCTATGTTACTGCTTAACATTGTCTATTTCTGATGGTAAGTGTGTGGAAACGCCAAGTGGCTAACCTTTTTGTGGACTTGAGCTCACTTCATCTAGTCCATGAAAGCCTGTGCTACAACAAATGAGTTAATCTTGAGAGTGCCACAAGACTGCTTGTGTTCTTACTGTTGGGAATTCTCTCTGGTAGGAGAAATCCTTTTTCATTATAGCAGAGTGCACAGAGGCACAACACAGCAGAATTTAGTTAGGCATGCGTGTATGCTGAGAGTAAAGTAACTTGGCACCACTTCATAGTTTCAAATCAATATAAATGGTATTTATTAGAGAACTCCATTCTAGATAGGAAAGTGAGGAGTTAGGCTCTCTAATCTAGCTAGCTAGCTGGATGCAGATGGATTCTGCATCTCTGCACACATGGTGCAGGGGAGAGGAGCTTGCATGTTGCAAGGTAGAAGGAAGGGAAGAGAAGGAGAGAGAGGAAGAGGAAGTGCAAAGCAGTAAGTAAGTAAGTTAGTCCCTAAGAGTAGCAATCTACATTCCAAAGGGATAGTGTCAGAGCAGTAGAGAAGGGATGACCAATGTCTTGACCCTCTAGCCCTCTGACTCACTAGTCTGTCCTCCACTGTCTTTGAGACAAGAGACAGTGCAAAGTCCTTCACTTCCAACACTTACTGCATCAGACAGCATGGCCCCTCTGGAAATTGTTACCACAGAAGAGTAGCAGCCCAACTTTTAAAAGTGTGATCATCTTAATTGCAGTCAAGATTCAGAAGTCTCTTATCTTGACTTAACAATTTATTGATTTTGTGTTTGCAATCAAGATGATCACACTTTAAAAGGTCGGGCTGCTGCTCTTCTGTAGCAACAATTTCCCGAGGGGCTATGCTGTCTGATGCAGTAGGAACACAAGCAGTCTTGTGGTACTTTAAAGATTAACTCATTTGCTGTAGCACAGGCTTTCATGGACTAGATGAAGTGAGCTCAAGTCCACAAAAACATACCTGAATGATTGTATATATCTCATGTAATGTGAAGCAGTGCTGGACTGGGACCAGGGAGACCCGAGTTCAAATCCCCATTCAGCCATAATATTTGCTGGGTGGCTCTGGGTCAGTCATTTCTCTCTCAGCCTAACCTACTTCACAGGGTTGTTGTGAGGAGAAACTTAAGTATGTAGTACACTGCTCTGGGCTTCTTGGAGGAGGAGGAAGAACGGGATATAAAAAATGTAAAATTAAATAAATACTTGTATTTGAGCTGATATTATGGTAAAGTTATCTGAAAGACGGGTGTCAGATGTTTGGATGGGTGTGAGTGTGTGTACGTGCAATTTCAGTCCTTGCCCTAGGCATTATTTTCCCTAGATACGCCTCCAACAGCATGGTACAGTGAATCACTGCTGTGCCCTCCCAGGCTTCTACTCCCCTGACTTCTGGGCAGGATGCAAACTGTGCTACTCTTCCCTCCCACCATAATCTGTTACTACATTTTACTCTGAAGTGTGATTGTTGCCCCTCTTTGTGACTATTATTTGGCTTAAGTGGGAAAAGAAATTAACTCAAATTGGATGAAAAGCATAAAGCAATGTTGTCTTATAAGGTAGCCAGAAAGTTGGCCGTGGGGGAAACAATATCATCAATGTTAGGATACCCAGAAAGGAGTAATGGAGTTCAGACAGATTTCTTGAAAAACAGGAACAACATTTATTACAGATCAGTGATGTACGAGAGAAGCAGTAGTGAGACAAATCTTCCCCCACAGGTTCACAAGAGCAAACATGGCTCTTGCTGATGAGGGGAGGGATTTTGTCTGAGAAAAGCCTCTAACTTTTATTAAGACATGGTAGAAACTAAGTGCTTGAACAAGTGTTCTTATAACACACATTCCAAAGGGAGCCTGTACATTATGCTGATGTACTTTTTAAACCTAAGCAACAGGTAGAAATTCAGTAGGCAACGCCTCTCATTATTGCATTTTTATTTGCTGATTTTCTTCTTTTCATAAGGCATTTCAAAGCAGAAGGTGTCTGCCAGTAAAACAAAAACAAATTATTCTATAATGTTTTGTTAAATTTGAGGTGGAAGGCATGATTATTTCAAAGCACTGCAGTAAAAGAGTCATGCTTGCTTTGAGTTTTTACATCAATTCCTATGTAATTCCACAACCCTTGTCCTACATGTGCTGGATTCTATCAAGTGCAATGAAGAACTATAATTAATACTAAATAACCTTTAAGAAGAAACTGATGTTTGCAGCAGACTGGATCCTTGTTATCTTTGGCCCCTTCCACAGGGGGTCTTTAGCACAGCTGAGGCACTGCTCTCCTTTAATCAGCTGAAAGCATGTTGATTGCTTGGGTTCCATGTGCCAGAATCACAGCATGACTATTCAATGTGTCTTTTAAAAACAATTGTGTTCAAAGTAAAAAGGGAGTTGCATTGATTTTTTAAAAAAAGACTTTCTAAAATATAACTTTTTTAGAAGGCAAGGAAACCTGAACTAATCTTCTTGGTATGCACAGGCAATAAAAACCCATTTGCAGCACGTTAACCACTTATTTCAAAAGACAAGCCATTTCTCGGTATGGTAAGACTGCACAACACAGGGATGGCAATACATTGCAAACGCAACATTTCTGGGTGTGAATTCTTACAGCAGTTGTTTTGTTTTTTTAAAGCACCACACAAGTTAAAGGCAGGCACTTTCCAAGTTTGAAATCTCACAAACCTTATAATCGGATTGCTTGACAAATATGCAGATAAAGATAGAGCTCTATAGAGAATTAAACAGCATGCGAGTGAATATTTCCATTTTATTCCTTGCCTCCCCGCCCCCAGCCCCCTTCAGTTTTGCCAGCTTACAAGGTATTAAACAAACGTTGACTTTTTAAGGGATGCTTTGTCCACGTACTTTTGTGCCATTTATATCTGTTTTCTAAATGCTCAGGTCCATTGCCAAATTCAAGTCTGCATTCTTTCAACTCCCTAGATCAGGGGAAAAACTAGACTAGGGCCTTGCAGAGGCCATTTGAGCATGTGCGGTGGTCATTTTTAAATTTTTTTTAATAAAATGGCCACCGCACATGCTCAAATGGTCCCTGCGAGGTTCTAGGCCTTGCCAGGCCTCTCAGAGGCCTTTTGAGCATGTGCAGCGACCTCCAAAATGGCGGCCGCACTGACCTTTGTAGGCCTGAATAGGCCTGAAAATAAGACTGGGGCTGCAGTGGTGATGTAAGAGGCCATCAGGGGGAGGGGGAACCCTTGAAGACACCCACCCCCCCGCAGTCTTTAGGAAGTCCCCCGAAGGGGCTACAGGTTAAAAAAAATTTTTATTTTTAAAATAATAAAATTTGTGAATTGGGAAGGGGGTGGGAGTGGGGGGCAGCATGGCACTGGCACCCCCCCCCCCCGTGGCACCTAGGGCACATGCCCTGGCTGCCCCCTTGTGTGAAAAGGGTTGACTTAAGCAGGGCAAAAGGTAAACAAACTTGTTTGGGCGACAACTGCAAATGCAGAACATTCCCTAACAGTTTTCTGTTATTAACCACATAGTACTTTTTCAAGGTGTAAAGTTCTTTACAATCATGGTTGTCCTCATAAGAATCTTTAGAGATAGATCACTCTGCTTAGCATCTCTTGCGGGGAGCAGGCGGGCAGGGGTGCACATTTGTGCTTGGTGAAGAGAGAATGGCACTCGGTGAGGAGGTGGAGAGTGCGTGTGCTTTATCTCTTGGGGCTTCTCACCTCGTGCAGGCACAATGCTGGCTCTGCCACAACCAAATCACAGCAATCCGTCTTCACAGCAGAGGATACTGAGCATATACCTGTTCCTGAACCAGGCTTTTTGGGGATGGAGGCTAAAGAACTGAGTCAAATAGAAGTGACAAGAGATGATGTTATAAACTGAAACTGACAAAACCTGAAAACTAACAAATTTCCAGGGCCGGAAGGCATCCATCCAAGAGTCCTCAAAGAACACAAATGTGAAATTGCTGACTTCCTTGCTAAAATATATAACTTATCCCTACAATCGGGCTCTGTACTGGAGGACTGAAAAGTAGCAAATGTAACACCAATTTTCAAAAAGGGTTCCGGGGCAATCCGGGAAATTACAGGCCAGTTAGCTTAACATCCGTTCCAGGCAAATTGATGGAAAGCATCTTCAAAGATAAAATTGTAAAGCACATAGAAGAACAGGCCCTGCTGGTAGAGAACCAGCATGGCTTCTGCAAAGGTAAATCTTGCCTCACAAACATTTTTGGAGTTCTTTGAGAGTGTCAACAAGTGTGTGGATCAAGGTGATCCAGTTGACATAGTATACCTGGACTTCCAAAAAGCTTTTGACAAAGTTCCTCATCAAAGACTCCTGAGGAAACTTAGCACTCATAGGATAAGGGGACAAGTACATGTGTGGACTGCTGTTGAAAGACAGGAAACAGAGGGTAGGGATAAATGGAGAGTTTTCCCAAGGGAGGGAAGTGGGGTCCACCAGGCATCTGTACTGGGACCAGTGCTTGTAAATTTATTCATAAATGATCTAGAAGCAGGGGTAAGCAGCAAGGTGGCCAGATTTGCAGATGATACCAAACTCTTTCAGGTAGTGAAATCCATAACTGATTGTGAAGAGCTCCAAAAGGATCTCTCCAAACTGGGTGAGTGGGCGACAAAATGGCAAATGCTGTTCAGTGTTGGCAAGTGTAAAGTGATGCACATTGGAACAAAAAAGCCCAACTTCAAATATACGCCGATGGGATCTGAGCTGTGGGTGACTGACCAGGAGAGGGATCTTAGTGTCATGGTTGACAGCTTGTTGAAAGTGTTGACTCAATGTGCGGCAGATGTGAAAAAGGCCAATTCCATGCTAGGGATCATTAGGAAGGGGGTTGAAAATAAAATGGCTAATATTATAATGCCCTTATACAAAACTATGGTGCGGCCACACCGGGAGTACTTTGTACAATTCTGGTTACCACATCTAAAAAAGGACATTGTTGAACTGGAAAAGGTGCAGAAGAGGGCAACCAAGATGATCAGCGGCCTAGAGCACCTTTCTTATGAGGCATGGCTATAACACCAGGGACTTTTAAGTTTAGAAAGAAGATGACTGCAGGGAGACAGGATAGAGGTCTATAAAATCATGCATGGTGTGGAGAAAATGGATAGGGAGAAATTCTTCTCCCTCTCCCATAACACTAGAACCAGGGGCATCCCATGAAATTGTTTGCCAGCAAATCTAGGACCAACAAACGGAAGTACTTTTCTACACAACACACAATCAACTTGTGGAATTCTCTGCCATGAGATGTGGTGTCAGCCAACAACCTGGATGGCTTTAAGTGCAAACCATAATTTGAATTCTCTATTAGTCTGTAATTTGTCCATCAAATTACGTCTGGATTGACGGACTGTATTATTGATGGACTCTATTAGTCCGTCAATCCGTAATTTGAATTCTCTATTAGCCTTCAGGAGAGCCCTTAGAACATATGTGTTTGGCCAGGCTTTCCAGGGTGTTAAAATCGGTTTTAATATTTTAAAATATTTAATATTTTAACCCGGTTTCAGGGTTTTTAATTACTGCAGTTGTTTAATTGAAAGTTGATAGAGAGAAATTATTTTCCCTCTCACATAACTCTAGAACCAGGGGTCATCCCATGAAATTGATTGCTGGGAAATTTAGGACCAATGAACAGAAGTACTTTTTCACACAACACATAATCTTAGACTCCATCTCCACAATTACTGCAGCATCTGATGTGGAGGTGTCCAGCAACTCCTCTTGTGTGATTAGGTTGGATCAGTTCCAGTTTGTGACTCCTGAGGATGTGAACAAGCTGATTGGAATGGTGCGGCCTACCACCTGTTCTCTTGACCCTTGTCCGACATGTTGTAGACCGCCCGAGACGTAAGTTTTGGGTGGTATAAAAATAAATAAAATAAATAATCAACTTGTGGAATTCTCTGCTACAAGATGTGGTGACAGCCAAGGGAAAGGTAATTAGTTGTTTTAATTCAGGTACATTCTTGGTGTCTTAGATGCAAAAGGATCATAATGAGTCAGGAAGGGAGCACTGTAGTAGTACAGCTATCCACGAAATGGGCTAGCACAATAAATTGTGGCTGGGGAAGATAGGAGTTGTATTTCAACAACAGCTGGAGCATTTCCGGATGGCAATTTTACCACGGAAGGGCAGGTGTGTATTCACATATCATCTATATTTATGTCCAAGTCCCTGCGAGCTATTGGGAGCACTCCACACACGATTCGTGTTTTTCTTCAAGCATTGGAACATAAGAACTTAAGACCAGCCCTGCTGGATCAGGCCCAAAGCCCATCTAGTCCAGCATCCTGTTTCACACAGTGGCCCACCAGATGCCACTGGAAGCCACAGGCAGGAGTTGAGGGCATGCCCTCTCTCCTGCTGTTACTCCCCTGCAACTGGTACTCAGAGGCATCCTGCCTTTGAGGCTGGAGGTGGCCTATAGCCCTCTGACTAGTGGCCGTTGATAGACCTCTTCTCCATGAAGTTATCCAAACCCCTCTTAAAGCCATCCAGGTTGTTGGCTGTCACCACATCTTGTGGCAGATAATTCCACAAGTTGATTAACTGTTGTGTGAAAAAATACTTCTGTTTGCTGGTCCTAAATTTCCCAGCAATTTTTCTACACTTCATACACAGAAAATGAAAACCCATATCGTGTAAAGAAAAACAACTTTAAGAAGGGGTTGTTTTGAGTCTGAGGGCTATAGGCCACCTCCAACCTAAGAGGCATGATGCCTCTATATACCAGTTGCTTTGGGAGAGACTGCAGGAGAGAGGGCATGCCCTTAGCTCTTGCCTGTGGACTTCTCAGAGGCATCTGGTGGGCCACTGTGTGAAACAGGAGGCTGGACTGGATAGGCCTTGGGACTGATCCAGCAGGGCTGTTCTTATGGGCAGGAGAGGAGAGCTGGTCTTGTGGTAGCAAACATGACTTGTCCCCATAGCTAAGCAGGGTCTGCCCTGGTTGCATCTGAATGGGAGACTTGATGTGTGAGCAGTGCAAGATATTCCTCTCAGGGGATGAAGCCGCTCTGGGAAGAGCAGAAGGTTTCAAGTTCCCTCCCTGGCTTCTCCAAGATAGGGCTGAGAGAGATTCCTGCCTGCAACCTTGGAGAAGCCGCTGCCAGTCTGTGAAGACAAAACTGAGCTAGATAGACCAATGGTCTGACTCAGTATATAGCAGTTTCCTATGTCCCTATGAGTGAAATGGTGGTTGAACTGCCATAGCTTCCCTCAAAGAATCCTGGGTTTTATATTTTAATGAGATGCTGAATATTCTCCATTTGGTCCAAGCCCCCTCAATGAACTACAGTTCCCAGGATTCTAGGGAGAAGACATGTTTGTTACAATCACTTAGCTGTCTGGTAGAATTTACAAACCCACACCCTTTAGTAATTTACAAAGTTGGGTGGTTACATAAGAACATAACAGGAGCCCTGCTGGATCAGGCCCAAAGCCTATCTAATCCAGCATTCTGTTTCTCACAATGGCCCACCAGATGCCTCTGGGAAGCCCACAAGCAAGAGCTGAGGGCGTGCCCTCACTTGTGCTGTTGCTCTCCTGCTGCTCTCCATGCTTGCCTCTGGGACTGGAGGTTGCCCATAGCCATCAGACTAATAGCCATTGATAGACCTGTCCTTCATGAATTTATCTAAGCCCTTCTTAAAGGCTGGTGGCTGTTACCACCATGTACTCCATGTGTTGTCATGTGCTCTTGTAATAAGTAATGACAATAACTTGTACGGGTTGAGTATTCGTTATCCAGACTGCTTGGGACCAGAAGTGTTCCAGATTTCCAATTTTTCCAGATTTTGGAATATTTGCATAATGAGATATCTTATCTCAAGGCAGGAATAGAGGAGTCCCCTTTGCTGCCTCCTGCCAGGGGAAGGCCAGTTTAAGGGTTAACCTGACGGAGTCCAGGTTCCTAGAGAGGCGACTGGGAAGAAACATTTGGCACGGGCACCTTCCCTTCCAGCCCCTGTCCCGAGAAAGGAACCTTTGTGTCTTTTCCTGCCTGCAGGATCTGCAGCCCCGCCTTGAAGAAGAGAACTCTGTGGTTGCCAATGTAGGTGGGGTGTGTGGGGACCCCAGAGCCATGGTGGGAGGCGATGCAAGGGAGGAAAACAGGGAGTGGGCTTGGGACAATGGAACCAGGGGAGAAATGTCCTGGGTGGGCAATGAGGGGGATGAGATGTGTGCAGCCTTCTGAAATAAGAATCTGCAAGCGAGTGAGCTGAGGCATTTTGTTCTTTGTTTTTGTTATGGCATGGTGTCCGGATTTTGGAGCATTATGGATTTTGGATGTCCGGATAAGGGATACTCAACCTGTATGAAGGTGAACATCTGCTTGCCTGGATATAGAGACGAAAGCCAAATGGATATTAGCAAATTGCATGCATATACAACAGTCTCACATTCTGTCTAAATTGTAGGTGGCATTGTGGCTATTGATGCCCACATAGCTATGAAGAGGGCTGAAGAAAAAACAGCTTTTGCAGAGGATCTGATTCATTACTGCAGGGAAAATAAGGAAAAATATCAGAGAGAAGCTGAAAAATATGCCAAACTGCTGGAAGAACAGGAGAACAGTATCTTGGGGAATGAGAAGAGGATCCAAGCGATTGAAGAAGAAAAATCCAAGTTGGCCAAAGTTCATGAGGAGACTCTGGATTTGCAAGAGGCACTGAGGCACTGTTTTCTTTTTGTGGGTACTCTAGCTGCTAAAGTAAATGTGGCAGATATAACAAGTCAATACAATTGTTTCTATGAATCCCTGAGGGCCCAGTTGGATGATATGAACAAGCATGTGCTTCCATTATTCTGTGCAAAAAGCACCGAGGATGAGAGGCTAGCAATCCTTCTCCCAGTATCCAAACAACTATCCTAAAGCTGAAGTGCTACTATGGGCCCAAAACGATATTCTGAGACATACTAGAACAGAGATTCTCAATCTTGGGTCCCCAAATGTTATTGGACTTCAATTCCCATAATCCCCAGTCCCTGTGGCCTTTGGTTGGGGATTATGGGAGTTGAAGTCCAATGACATCTGGTGACCCAACGTTGAGAATCTCTGTACTAGAAAATGTTGGAGATGCAGAAAATGTTGGAGATGCATTGACCTTTTGCACCAGTAACCCTAATAACCCCAGGGGCACTGGGAGTAGAGATAGTTAGGGTCTCCTTCTCTTTCCTGTTTGCCTCTATGGCCCCTCTATGGATAGAATGTACTCAGGAACTTCCTGAGAGTGACTTCTTTTTTCTTTTCCTCTCCATTATTCTAAAGGTCTCTCTCTGACCAACATGTAGCCAGCTGTTAGATATAGGTCTTTTCTATCATCATGGACTTCTGAATAAAATAAATTAGTTTAAGCTCACATGAATCTCTATGCTTATCATTGACAAGCTGTTGCCCCTGAGACTCTGTTAACTTCTGCTGTAATGGGAGTGAGTTAGCTCCTGAAATACTCTGATATATAAGTAATTTTCCAGCAGAAAATCTGCTGGGTGGGTAGCATTTTATGTTTTATATCATTGTATTTTCCTTTTTCCTCACAGTTTTCTTTTCTGCCATTGGGTTATGCTTTTGCATGATTTGCTTAATCCCCCTCTGCATGTGTGTAGAAAATCTGAAACAGAAAAGGCAAAAATAGCACTGACTGCTCTTTTATTGTTATAAAAATTAAAAAACTGAAAATTAATGCATTTATTTCTATAGAGTCCATATATATCACATGGTATTCATAGCTCTCAAGACCAGGAGAGTTGGTCTTGTGGTGGCAAGCATAACTTGTCCCCTTAGCTAAGCAGGGTCTGCCCTGGTTGCATATGAAAGGGAGGCTTGATGTATGAGCGCTGTAAGATATGCCCCTCAGGGAATGTAGCTGCTCTGGGAAGAGCAGAAGGTTTCAAGTTCCCTCCCTGGTTTTGGCATATCCAGGGTGGGGCAGGCAGGGCACGTGCCCTGGGCGCAAGTCAAGGGCAGGAGCAAAGTGCATGCCATGCCCTGCCCCCCCCACCCCCAAATTAAAATAATAATAATTCCCCCCTCAAATTAAAGCAGGCAGCGGGTGCTGCCAGATGGGCCCGCTGCTCACCGCTGCCACTGCGCCGGCTCCAAATGACACCCGCATCACCACCACTCACACAGGCGAGGTGTGCAGCAGGCACGCAGACTCGCAACCCGGCAAGATCTCCTCCGAGTCCAGGCAGGCGGCGCACTGGGGGGGGGCAGCAGGCGGTGAGCTCACGCTCCCATTGGCTGGCAGACTGCACCCTTTCAGTCAGTGCATGTGGCATGGGTTGACCCTTGGCGTTAGAGAGAGACTAGCACCAGCAAGCAACTGCTGGGCCGGGCATGCACTTTGCGTGCTGACTGTGTTTGGTACTGTTGTTCCATCTTCGTGTGCAGTGCTGTGTGCTGCCGTTTGTGTTCCTTGTTCCATGTTTTGCCCACCACCTAGCCTCTGCTGGGCTGCATAACATTCTTGAGTAAGTCAACTGTTGTGGAAAAACCATATGGGGGTTACTTTATGTAGGGTTGTGCGTTTTTTAAAAAAATGTTCACATCTTTTATTGATTTTAACAATATCTTAACATTCACATCACATTACATCACATCACAATAAACAAATATTGACTTCCCACTCACACCTCCTCGTGAATCACCAACTATAGAATTAACCCTTGCTATAATAATAATTCAAAACATATATCTTAAACCTTACAAACTCGATTTTGATCTACCCAACCTGCTATTATTACTAAATTTCAAACCCTGTTGTAAAATCAATATTAGGGAAATAGTTCTTTAAGTATAATAAAAATGGTTTCCAATCTTCTTTAAAACATTCATGTAGGGTTGTGTGTTTTATTTTGTTTTCTGTTTTGTTTTGGCCTGAATTTGAAACAGCCCCATTTTGTTCCTAGTTCAAAATTGCAAAATCCGAATCCGAAATGTTTTGGATTTAGAAAAATGGCCCAGGGGCAAAACTAGTGAGTGGAGGTAGTACTGCCCAATGGATGGAAGTTACTACCCAAATTTCAGAGGAATTGGGCAGAGGGCTGATATTTGGTGAATTTTTGAAGTTTAAGATTTTTCCCATAGGGGATAATGGAGGTTTCACCAAAGGTATTGTTTCACGTTGTGGGGAAAGGGGGTGGCCCAGAGCAGAATAGGGTGGGTGGTAGTGCCCAGTGGGGGCAAGGAAGCTGCCAGAATTATTTCAAAGGAATTGGGCAGAGGGCTGATTTTTAAAGATTTAATGGAGTTTACACGTCTTTAAGGTTCTTCTCCATAGGGAATGATGGAGGTTTCAGCAGCCCCATAACTGCACTTGGGGGGCACCGGGGTGGCCCAGAGTGAGTGGTGGTGTAGAGCACATAGGGTGCCAACCACCCCCATGGGTTGCTAACCCATGGGGTACTGGGTTCTGTTGTTTCTGAGATGTTTGGAGTGTAGATTCCATGCTGTGACTCCATAATGTAGTCTGCTGACCCCATCTTATTGATATCACACTGATGTTTTGAATACATTCTCCGTGGACCCTGACATATGCTTCATGGACATATGCTGCTAGATTTCTGTATCCATATATTTTGGCTGTCTTGGATTCAATTCTAGCTTCAATTCTAGCATGGACTGTCTGAGACCATGATACAGTGAGACAATTTGCTTCCTCAATGGATTGTAGTTATATTGAATCTTCCCCTATTTTCTCTTGTTCCAGAGACCAGCATTATCTTTGGTTGTATTATGTTTTTAATGTCTATTATGTATTAGTATTATTTGGGAGGAATGGAATAAGAATTCATGTTGGAAATTGTTTAGTCACTGCAGTTTAGTGTCTATATATCCTCTCTAATAAAACGCTTGGTGACTGTCCGTGGATGGACACCAAGCGTGTGTCCATGCCTCCTTGGCCTGTTCTGGGCATGCGCTCCGCGCATGCCCAGTTCGGCTGAGACAAAAACGGACACAGCCACCAGGCAGCCATCTTGGTGGCTTCGCCCGGCCGCAGAAAGGACAGAAGCAGCCGCCGCGAAGCCGGGTAAGAGGAGGCAGGGGAAATTGGCCGAGGCGGCGGCAAAGCCGCCGCTTCAGCCACAGGAGAGACGGAGACTGCACCGGGGAGACGGGGACCAGGGGCCGAGCGGAGGCTGTTAAAATCTTTAAAAGAAAATGCTGCCCCCGCCGTTGCTGCCGAACTCCCACCCTCCCTCCCAACTTCCGACACCACCTTACCCCGGCCCATGTCAGTTGGGGGGAAAAAGTCCTTAATTGAAGTGGGAGAGGAGCGCACAAGCAGTGCTCCTCTCTGAGCAAAGGCTCTGCCCGAACTGGTGCTTTGGGCAGAAAGGACGCAAGAGACGTCCTTTCCGCCCAAAGCGCCAGTTCAGGAAGAGGCTTTGCAGAGAGAGAAGCACTGCTTGCAAGCTTCTCTCTCCCTCTTCAATTAAGGACTTTTTCCCCTGAAAACTGACATGGGCCAGGGTAAGGTGGTGTCGGAAGTTGGGAGGGAGGGTGGGAGTTCGGCGGCAACGGCGGGGGCAGCATTTTCTATTTAAAATTTCTACGGCCTCCGCTTGGCCCCCATAAAGAGAGGGGGAAAAGGCTAGTGCCCATTATTAACGGGCTAAAAAATACTAGTTGGAACATAATTTCTGAGCCCATGTATATTATTCAATAGCTGTATTAGATTTATAGAAGGGTTTTCAGTAGGTTTCTACATTTGTATTTGTGAGATTAGGAGATTTACAATATACATCTTTTCATATTGGTTCTACCTTCATTTAGTTACATCATTTTTTCCGTTTTTTATTCATTGTGATTGGTCCTCTTGTGCTTTAGAGGATGATATGATCATGGTTATTTTGGGTTAGTTTCTTCTGAGCCTGAAGTATGTCTGGCTTTTAAAAATCCTCTAGCTTCAGCAGCTTTTGGGGAAAACCCCCCTGAGGCTTCTGTTATGCCTTACCGCTTCTCCCTTGATGTGTGCAGTGGCCATGCCAGTAATTCGGTGTTTTTCAATACTTTTAAAGAGGATGGCAAAGCCCACATTTTCCCTTCATTTTCCTGATTGTGTGAAAAGGGTTGACTTAAGCATGGCAAAAGGTAAATAAACTTCTTTGGGCAACAACTGCAAATGCAGAACATTCCCTAACAGTTTTCTGTTATTAACCACATAGTACTTTTTCAAGGTGTAAAGTTCTTTACAATCATGATTGTCCTCATAAGAATCTTTAGAGATAGATCAATGTGCTCAGCATCTCTTGCGGGGAGCAGGTGGGTACTTGTGCCCGGTGAAGAGAGAACGGCAGTGGGTGAAGAGGAGGAGGAGAGCGTGTGCGCTTTCTCTCTTGGGGCCACTCACCTTGTGCAGGCACAATGCTGGCTCCACCACAACCAAGTCATAGCAGGAGGGAGCCGAACCAGGCAGCATCATGGAGGAGCTGAGCAGCGTGGGAGAGCAAGTCTTCGCCGCCCAGTGCATCCTCAGCAAGTGGCTCCATATCTGGTGAAGTGGTGAGGCTGGTCTTTCAAGCACAACATCTGGGAACCTGAGGAGAACATTCTTGATACCCAACTTCAATGACAAACCATGAATCCACTCTCATATGCTACCAGAGAATCTAAATCCACACTCAAAACATCTCAGAAACAACAGAACCCAGTACCCCATGGGTTAGCAACCCATGGGGGTGGTTGGCATCCTATGTGGTCTACACCACCACTCACTCTGGGCCACCCTGGTGCCCCCCAAGTGCAGTTATGGGGCAGGAATTATGGAGGTCCATCATTCCCTATGGGGAAGAACTTTACAGACACGCAAACTCCATCACATCTTTAAAAATCAGTCTTCTGCCCAATTCCTTTGAAATAATTCTGGCAGCTTCTTTGCCCCCACTGGGCACTACTACCCACCCTACTCTGCTCTGGGCCACCCCTTTCCCCCCAACATGAAGCTATACTTTTGCTAAAACCTCAATTCTTCCCTAAGGGAAAAATCCTATACTTCAAAAATTCACCAAAACCCAGCCCTTTGCCCAATTCCTCTGAAATTTGGGTGGTAGTTTCCACCCTTTGGGCACTATCATCCCCACCCACTAGTTTTTCCCTGGGGCCATTTTTTAAAATTCAAAACGTTTCGGAATCAGATTTTGCAATTTCGAACAAAGAACAAAATTGGGGTGTTTTGCATTGGCTGGTTTTGAACAAAGAACAAAACGGAGGTATTTCGGATTCGGGCCAAAAACAAAACAGAAAACAAAACAAAACGCACAACCCTAATGGAGACTACCTTCGATGTAACTTGAGCCCTTTTTGTCTGAGCTGATTTGCCTGCATGCCAGTTTTGCGGTATTCCTTAACCACTGTCAAACTAACAACAACAAAAACCACTCTCACCTCCTCCACTTGATGTGATTGGAGGAAAAACCTGGAGCAGCTGTGGGAACGCACAGGCAAAATTTCTGCCAGGGATTGCGGAGAGGAGCCAACCCCTATGTGAACTGTCCATTTAATCCCCCGAACTGAGTCAGACCATAGGTCCATCTAGCTCAGTATTGTCTACACAGTCTGGCAGTGGCTTCTCCAAGATTGCAGGCAGGAATCTCTCTCAGCCCTATCTTGGAGATGGCAGGGAGGGAACTTGGAACCCAGATCCTCTTCCCAGAACGGCTCTATTGCCTAAGGGAAATATCTAACAGTGCTCACACATGTAGTCTCCTAATCATATGCAACCAGGGCTGGCCCTGCTTAGCTAAAGGGACAATTCATTCTTGCTACCACAAGACCAGCTCTCTTGAACCCCTGTAGCTGCTCAAGATGGAGGAGGTAGGGGGCTAGTGCACAGTTTTCTCCCCATGGAGAGAAGCAGGAGGAGGAGGAGAAGCAGTGGGGGTGACATAGGTCTCTCCAAAATGACAGGGTACCCCATGAAGGCATTTGAAAAAGTGCTACTTTTTCCTGACTCATTAACAACCCCATAAGAGCCAAGAGTCAAGAAAAAAGGTGAATAATGTGTATGAATGGCACGTTGCTGCTGCCATCCTGGAGCTATTGTCATGATATGAACTTGCCCTGACCCTAAGCATCTGAAAAGAATAAACCACGGAGCACAAACGCTGACTCCAGGCCAAGGACAGAAAGAATGTTATTCCGCTAACATGAGAACAAGCCAGTCTGCTAGAAAAGTCAGAACATTTCCCAGAAACGGAGAGAAACTTTCACTTTCCATTTACACACATACCCACCCCCACCCCTGCTTGGCGAAACAAGATAGCGTGCTATCTCATTCTGGCATGGCAATGGAGGCCAGGAAGGAAACAGAATAAACCACTGAGCACAAATGCTGACTCCAGGCCAAGGACAGAAAGAATGTTATTCTGCTAACATGAGAACAAGCTCCTGTTGGCTGTAAGCCAGTCTGCTAGAAAAGTCAGAACACCCAGAAAAGTCAGAACACCCAGAAAGCTAGATAACCTCTTTCACTTTCTGTTTACCCCCACCCTCTCCCCTGCTTGGTGAAGCCATGTAAGATTTTCAGCACAAATAGCCCTCCAATTCATGAGAAAATTACTCCCCCCCCCGCTGCAAACCTAACGTAAGAAATGAATCCAATTAAAACAAGTTGTAATTCTGGTCTGTTTGAGTCTGACTCTTAGGCCCGGTTCACATGTACACTTTAACCACTGTTAAAGCTGCCTGAGGTTGCAACTGTAGTATGCCCAAACACGCAAAACCACTGTTAAGGGTCCAAAGTTAACTCGTTTTCCCTGCCAAACTCCAATTGGAACCTGAGGTTCATCATACATCAAGAGCACCACCTCGTGCAATGTGAGTACTATCTAGTACGTTTGCTATTTGTGTCCACTTAACTCTTCTCATGAGTAAGACTTGGGGAGCATACATCCTCACCCAGAGCCTGGGCCCCCCTTCCCCACTCTTTCTGTGGGAAAAATAGAACTTTTTTTGGTATGATGAAGAGCACCTCGTTACCTCACAGACCGCTCTCTCACAAGAGTGGCAGACTAAGGGGAGTGAAGGAAGATGCTCCATGCAGGAAACCTGTGTGAATGGGCACTTGGGCAAATGCTGTCCTTGTCTCGGCAACTGCCATTAAGCCACTGTCAAACCCTGCCAACCTACCCACCAATGTGGAGATGTGCACCCCCACCTGTGGCCCCCAATGGGCAACACAGTCGTCCCGGGGTCACTGGAGACCGGGACTCTCTACTCCCAGGAATCACCACACCTGGAGATCTACATACACCGCAACACCAGCCCTGGCCCAGGAATTTCAAATGGTTGGAAGGGTCTGCTCTGCAGCCCACTGCCCACACCATCCATGCAAATGGTTTGTGTGGGGGTATTATTGGCAGGGTCTGAAAGGCAGATCCAAGCAGGAAAGCTGGAGCAGCCAAGTTCTATTTTTCACACAGAAAGGGTGGGGGGAGGGGGGCTTAGCCCCTTCCCCTTTGGGGGGGTTCATGTCCCCAGAGTCCAGCTCATGATCAGGGCTGGTCACTAAGGACAGTCTTGGGTCAGCTGAGATCCTTCTTCAGGGATCCAGCCACCTGACCCAGGGCTCAATGGCCAGGCATGAGAGTGACAAGCCACGGGGACTCCCCGAGACAGCTCATGGGAGGGACCATCAAAGTCGAGACGAAAAAAGTGAATTGCCCGGACAAATCTGCTATGATGCCAGACTGCAAAACTTCCCCTTCTCCACGTAATACCTCTTTAATGGGATTTAATGTTGGCTTTGCTGGTGATCCTGTTGATGCCCTGGTGGAGAACAGGAAAAACATGCTCACCAGAGCAGGAGACACGATTGCTCCTAAGTGTTCCCTCCGAGCTGCTTCCAAACTGGCCCCTTGGTATATGGAGGATCTATGGGGGCAGAGGCGGCAAGGTAGGGGACTGGAGTGCAGGTGGAGAAGAACACGACTCGAATCCGACAGATTACGACATAGATCACATTTTGAAGATCTATGCTCAGGCAATACATGCGGCATAGAAGCGGATCTTTTCTGCCCGTATTGCATCTGCGAGTTCACATCCAGCAGAGTTGTTCAGGGTTGTGAGGGTGCTCGTATGCATCCCACCTCCTTGAATCAGAATCTGGAATCATCAGTTACCTGCTGTGATGTGTTTAAAGAGTTTTTTGCAGATAAGATCTCTCTGATTCAGGCCAACTTAGATGGAGACTCCACAATTAATTTGATATCTGAATTGGAGGTGTCCAGCAAATCCTCTTATGTGGTTTGACTTGATCGGTTTAGACCTCTTCTAAAGAAGCCTGCATTAGATTCCTCAGAGTTGAGTAACTATAGGCCTGTTTCCAACCTTCCATGGCTGGGCAAGGTAATTGAGAGGGTGGTGGCCTCTCAGCTCCAGGTGGTCTTGGTGGAAACTGATTATCTAGACCCATTTTAAACTGGCTTTCGGGCAGGCTGTGGGTGTCACGCACTCGATCTCCGACAGCGAGGAGGAAGGGGAAGCTGTCAACTTTCCAGGCGATGCAGGAGTGTCTGAGGGGCAGTGCCCGGCTGTCAGTGTTCATGAAACAGCTGTGGATAATGACTCTGAGCAGGCACAACAACCTGAGGCAGCAGAAATCGTGAAAGACCAATCGGAAGAAGAGCTATGCAACCAACCCCCGCTGACCCCCCAACAGCGGCGTGTCACGAGACGCAGGGATCAATTGGAGACTATTAGGAAAAGCAAACGCCTCTTGCAGAGGGCTGATAAGCCTTAAATCCCTGCCAGCTGGGAGCTCTTGTGGCTTGCACTATAAATCACGTCGTCAGTCGGCTACTCACTGCTGAAAAACAACATTCGTCAAACCATATGTCGACAGCATGCAGCCAAGTCTGGTCAAAACCTTGACAGTGGGGTGGAGACTGCCTTGGTCAGCCTGATGGATGACCTCCAATTGGGAATTGACAGAGAAAGTGTGACTCTGTTGGTCCTTTTAGACCTCTCGGCGGCTTTCGATACTATCGACAATAGTATCCTTCTGGAACCTCTGAGAGTGTTGGGGGTGGGAGGCACTGTTTTACAATGGTTCCACTCCTACCTCTCGAACGGATTCCAGATTGTGTCACTTGGAAACTGTTGCTCTTCAAAATCTGAGCTTAAGTATGGTGTCCCTCAAGGCTCCATACCCTCTCCAATGCTCTTTAACATCGACATGAAACCACTGGGAGAGATCATCAGGGGATTTGGAGCGGGGTGTTAACAATATGCTGATGACACCCAGATCTACTTCTCCATGTCAACTTCTTCAGGAAATAGCATACCTTCCCTAAATGCCTGCCTGGAGGCAATAATGGGCTGGATGAGGGATAACAAACTGAGGCTGAATCCAGATCAGATGGAGGTACTTATTGTGCGGGGTTGGAACTTGAGAGATGATTTTGATCTGCCAGTTCTGGATTGGGTCATGCTCCCTCTGGAAGGAACAGGTATGCAGTCCGGGGGTGCTTTTGGATCCGAACCTCTCCCTGGTGTCCCAGGTTGAGTTGGTGGTCAGAGGTGCTTTTTTTCATCTTCAACTGATACGCCAGCTGCATCTGTTTCCTGAGATGAATGACCTCAAAACAGTGGTACATATGCTGGTAACTTCTTGGCTGGATTACTGCAATGCACTCTATGTGGGGCTTAGGGATGTGCACGGAACCGGCTGGCCCGCTCCAGTTCAAGTCATGACCAGTTTTGTCGGGGGGGGGGGGTGGTATACGAATATATATATATATATATATATATATATATATATATATATATATATATATAAAAATTTCCTCTAGCCCCTTCGGGGGAGGGGGGCTTCCTCTAGGCCACATGGTGTGTATGTCCACGAAGGTTCGCCCTCCCCCACCAGCCTTGGTAATCACCGCCGCAGCCTATTTTACTGCATTTTCTGGCCTGTTCAGGCCTCTGTAAGTTGGTGTGATGGCCATTTTGCCCACCGCTGCACATGCACAAATGGCCTCTGCAAGGCCTTGCATGGCCCAGGGCCTCACAGAGGCCATTTGCCCATGCACGGTGGCCTTTTTTTTTTAATGGTAAAAAAATGTTGGGTGCACACTTAAAACTAACTAGTGTTTTTTAGCTACATAAATATCTCATCTTTCTTATGTTAATGTAACAAGATTAATAAATATAACAATAAAAGATTTAGAGCTTGGGCCCACACGGCCTGGCTGAGGCCCACAGCCTCCCCACATTTTGGTAATTAAACCATTTCATTCTCTCTAAAGATCTCCATTTCATTCTCTCGAAAAGATCTCCAACTCTCTCCTCCCCACTAGTTTGCTTCACTGCTAAAAATGAATCTCCTTTTTCTCCTGCGATCAATACCCACACAGATGAGAACCAGTGTAGTGTAGTGATTCGTGTTAAGACTAGGACTGGGGGAACTTGCGTTCCCCATTCAGACATGAAACTCACTGTGGGACTTTAGCCGATACACACATTCACTCTCACACTCTCTCTCCCCCGCACCAACCCTGCCTCATTTTATTTATTTTATAAATAAAAGTCACTGGAGGTACTGTGCTGGGGGTGGATAGGGCCAGTTACTCTCCCCCTGCAAAATAAAGAGAATCACCATGTTCAAAGGTGCCTCTTTGTCAAGTTAGCGGGGGTTAAGATAGCATTATGACAGGATGGTTCATAATAAAATATATTTATGTGTGTCTATAACATACATATTTAGGTTGGCTTTCAGCCACATGCACTCCAATCCAAAGTGTGTAAACTCAGGATCAAATTCAAATAGCTTTCCCCCTGTACCTATCACTGCAGCAAGCAATCCAGTTTGATCTCTTCTATTAATTACATTTAAGGGGAAAGCATATGCTACTATAGTGTATATCTATACACTACAGAAGGAAAAGCCACCAGTTTTATTTCGAACAGGACAGAGCAGAATGTCATATATTTAATTGGTGTTTTATGCAGTTTTATAATTTCTGTTTTAATTGTTAATTGATTTTAATGGTCTTTTAATGTAAACCGCCCTGAGTCTTTTGGAAGGGCAGTATAAAAATTTATATAATATAATATAATATAATATAATATAATATAATATAATATAATATAATATAATATAATATAATATAATATATGGAGCTACCCCAATTTCTTAGAATTTCAAGACAAGCAAGGGGCAAGGGAGCTTTTAAAATGAGTTTCCTGTGATCTGATGTGCAAAGCCTTATTTCGAAGCAAGTGTATAAAGATAGATTTTTGGTAGGGGAGGGGGAAATTCTTAATGTTAATTTTAACATTAAAAGTATTTTTTTTCACACAACGCATAATCAGCTTGTGGAATTCCACAAGATGTGTAGACAGCCAACAACCTGGAAGGCTTTAAGAGGGTTTTGGATAACTTCATGGAGGAGAGGTCTATCAACGGCTACTAGTAGGAGGGCTATAGGCCACCTCCAGCCTCAAAGGCAGGATGCCTCTGAGTACCAGTTGCAGGGGAGTAACAGCAGGAGAGAGGGCATGCCCTCAACTCCTGCCTGTAGGCTTCCGGCAGCATCGGGTGGGCCACTGTGTGAAACAGGATGCTGGACTAGATGGGCTTTGGCCTGATCCAGTGGGGATGTTCTTACGTTCTTATGTAGCAATTTGTGAAGCTACTTTCAATAAGGTGAGGGTATTTTAGTTAGGGTTCCCAGATGTGGACTTTTACCCTGGATTTGCAACTGTTTTAAACCTCCTGCAACTATTTCTGTGCTGGAGGGGGGTTTGAGTCTCAGCGATCCTGCTGCAAGTGCTGAGTGTCTCAGATCACTCAGCAGTTGTTACCTTTGAGTAGGCCCATTGGAAATAATGGGCATAATTGAGCAAAATAATGGAACAAAAACAAGAACAGATAAATTTTGTTGGAGCATTTTTTTCTTCCCTCTAATTCTTGTTAAAGCTTTTAATACTTCTGTACTAATTTCCTCACAAGAATGTATAGCGTTGGCATGGGGTAGATTTTTCTCACAAGTTTTTACAAGAACAGTTTTGGCTTATACTTTGAAAATGAGAGAGAGTTTAAATCGAAAGAGAGAGAGAGAGAGAGAGATGCACACAAATGAAGGTTTCAAGTATGTGTGTGGTGGGGCCCTCTCTCATACATACACCACTTTTAAACAAAACAAGTCCCCAAAGCAGTTTACATAGCAAAAGGCATGGGGAAATTGTTCTGTGCTCCAGTATGGCTTTCTTCAAAAGAATTATCAGATTTTTAATAATTTTGCTCAGTGCTTATAATAGCTCATACTTAAATCATGTACATAGTGTCTGTTTTTATAAGTTTGCAGTGTAATAAAATAGACCAAACTTTGAGAGTGATTTCACTGTTTGCAAAGGGGTACCAAGTACAAAAGTGAAAATCAAACATTTCTCCCTCGCACCCCCTGCAGCAAACGATATGATTCTGTTGTCTGCTTTTTAATGCTTGCATCAAAATTAGAATTGGTTACCTTGAAATGTGCTTGAAATTAGCTTATGAGGGGACCGAGGGTCTGGCCACAGCACAGGGGTATAGCGACAGGGAGGCATATGGATGCATTGCCTCCTCAAATGAAAATTCTGCCTCCCCCCAATTGAAATTTTATTTCAGTCCTCAAATTCCTAACTTTCCAATAATGTAAAACTTAGCTTTAAGAAATACAGCTTAGGCATTCAAAGGGGGGCAAGGTTAAATGACCGTATCAAAGACATGTGCACACAGATGATAAATACATGAAAAAAGGTGTGAAGAAGCTTAAAAGTCTCACTTTGAAATAGGGATGTGCGAAACGTTTAGGATACAAAACGTTTAGGATACAAAACAGCCCGTTTCGGATATTTTGCAGACAAAACAAAACACCCATTTTCCAAATCCGTAAGTTTTGTACACAAAACAAAACATCCCTGTTTCGGCTACAAAACATTTTGTTGTTTCGGACCTCCATTTTGTGACAATCTCTGAGTCAGTCCATTTTGTGTTTGACATCTCTTTGAATTTCCTGCCCTTCCAGCCTTCTGATTGGTGACCTAAAGCATGGGCTGACCTGCAGACAATTCCTTCCTTGTTCACCATTGGCTCTTTTGCCTCTTGCCACTCTTTACTGACCCCACATTGGCCAGGGGAAGGGTCAAAGAAGGAGCATGTGTGTGTGGGGGGGAGTTCAGGGGTTTTCAATTCATTCAGCAAGTTAGTAGTCGCCATTCTGCCTTTCTGCCTCATTGGAGGGGGGCGTAACTAGTTTGCAGCACTGCATGCCTCAAGTTGCCATGATGCCATGTCATTGCCTATGCCTGCATTGTTGCCAGCCTGAGCCCAGCCTGCTATGGCTACTACATGCCAGCGTGGGAATGGATTCAGGGGCAGAAGAGTGGGTTGGGTGGTAATGCCCCAGTGGGTGTCTGCCAGGCTGCCACCACCAAGATTCCAAAGGAATTGGGCAAAGGGCTGATTATTTGTGATTTGTTGAAGTATATGCGTCTTTAAAATTTCCCCCCATAGGGAATGATGGAGGTTTCAGCAGCCCCATAACTCCACTTGGGGGGCACCGGGGTGGCCCAGAGTGAGCGGTGGTGTAGTGCACATAGGGTGCCAACCACCTCCATGAGTTCTTAACCCATGGGGTGCTGGGTTCTGTTGTTTCTGAGGTGTTCTGAGTGTAGATTCTCTGGTAGCATATGACATTTTCAATGACAAACCATGAATCCACTCATATGCTATCAGAGAATCTACACTCCAAACATCTCAGAAACAACAGGACCAAGTACCCCTGGGTTAGCAACTCATGGGGGTGGTTGGCACCCTATGTGCTCTACACCACCACTCGCTCTAGGCCACCTCGGTGCCCCCCAAGTGCAGCTATGGGGCTGCTGAAACCTCCATCATTCCCTATGGGGAAGAACCTTAAAGATGCGTAAACTCCATTAAATCTTTAAAAATCAGCCCTCTACCCAATTCCTTTGAAATAATTCTGGCAGCTTCCTTGCCCCCACTGGGCACTACCAC
The DNA here is from genome assembly GCF_027244095.1 of Hemicordylus capensis. Taxonomy (NCBI): domain Eukaryota; kingdom Metazoa; phylum Chordata; class Lepidosauria; order Squamata; family Cordylidae; genus Hemicordylus; species Hemicordylus capensis. Next base: position 258,288,915 of record NC_069658.1, on the reverse strand, counting down.
CCACCCTACTCTGCTCTGGGCCACCCCTTTCCCCCCGACATGAAGCTATATTTTTGCTGAAACCTCCATTATTCCCTATGGAAAATTCACCAAAAATCAGCCCTTTGCCCAATTCCTCTGAAATTTGGGTGGTAGCTTCCACCCACTGGGCACTACCACCTCCACCCACTAGTTTTTCCCTGGGGCCATTTTTTAAAATTCAAAACGTTTCAGATTTGGATTTTGCCATTTTGAACAAAGAACATAATTGGGGTGTTTCGGATTGGCTGGTTTCGAACAAAGAACAAAATGGGGGTGTTTTGGATTCGAGCCAAAAACAAAACAGAAAAAACCCAAAACGCACAACCCTACTTTGAAGTCAGAGGAATTCTGGTACAAGGGCCAATGCGCTGAACAAAGGAGGAAGAACAGCCAACATTTGTAAATTGCAGTCAAAATACTGAGGCCTCCACATCAGGTAATCTAGTCCTAAGCTGTTTAGGGATTTAAAAGTAATCACTAACATAAGAAGAGCCCTGCTGGATCAGACACAAGGCCCATCTAGTCCAGCATCCTGTTTCACACAGTGGACCACCAGATCCGTCTGGGGAGCCCACAGGCATGAGGTATGTGCATGCCCTCTCTTCTGCTGTTCCTCCCCTGCAATTGCTATTGAGAGGCATCATGCTTCTAAGGCTGGAGATGGGTCACAGCCACCAGACTGGTAGCCATTGATAGACATGTCCACCATGAATCTGTCTAAGCCCCTTTTAAAGCCATCCAAGCTGGTGTCCATCACCACATCCCATGGCAAAGAATTCCATAGATTAATTATTCACTGTGTGAAAAAGTACTTCCTCTTGTTGGTCCTAAATTTCCCAACCTTCAGTTTCATGGGGTGACCCCCTGTTTCTAGTGGTGTGAGAGAGGGAGAAAAGTTTCTCTCTGTCCACCCTCTCCACTCTATGCATTATTTTATACACCTTGATCATGTCTCCCCTTAGTCGCCTCTTTTCCAAGGTAAAGAGCCCCAGATGCTGTAACCTAGCCTCATAGGGAAGGTGCTCTAGGCCCCTGATCATTTTGGTTGCCCACTTCTGCACCTTTTCCAGTTCTACAATATCCTTCTTAAGATACGGTGACCAAAGCTGTACGCAGTATTTCAGATGTGGCCGCACCATCATTTGTATAAGGTCATTATAATACTAGCATTTTTATTTTCAATCCCCTTCCTAATGATTCCTAGTATGGAATTGACCTTTTTCACAGCTGCCACACACTGAGATGGCACTTTCAATGAGCTGTCCACTACAACCCTCTCCTGGTCAGTCACCCACAGCTCAGATCCCATCAGTGTATATGTGAAGTTGGTGTTTTTTGCCCCAATGTGCATCACTTTGTGTTGGAAGTAAAGGACTTTGCACTGTCTCATGCCTCAGACAGTGGAGGACAGACTAGTAAGTCAGGGGGCTAGAGGGTCAAGACATTGGTCATCACTTCTCCACTGCTCTGATGCTATCCCTTTGAAATGTAGATTGCTAATCTTAGGGGATTCAACTTCCTTCCTCCTTCTCTCTTTTCTTGCTACCTGGCTGTTTACCTTGCAACATGGCAAGTCTCTTGCCCTGCACCTTTTGTGCAGAGAAGATGCAGAATCGATCTGCATCCACTTAGATAGATAGATTAGACATCCTAAATCCTCACTTTCCTATCTAGAATGGAGTTCCTTAATAAATGCCTTTTATATTGATTTGAAACTAGCAATTGGCTCCAAGTTACTTTACTCTCAACACACACACATGCCTAACTAAATCCGCTGTGTATTGTGCCTCTGTGCACTCTGCTATATTGAGAAAGGGATTCTCTCACCACAGAGAATTTCCAACACTTTGCACTTGCTTACATTGAACTGCACTTGCCATTTTGTTACCCACTCCCCCAGTTTGGAGAGATCTTTTTGGAGCTCCTCACAATCTGTTTTGGATTTCACTACTCTAAATAGTTTGGTGTCATCTGCAAACTTGGCCACTTCACTGCTTACCCCAACTTCTAGATCATTTAGGATCAAGTTAAAGAGCACTGGTCCCAGTACTGATCCCTGGGGGACCCCACTTCCTACTTCCCTCCATTGTGAAAACTGTCCTTGTGCCTGATCCAGCTGGGCTGTTCTTATGAGCTTATGACAGGACAGCCTAAAGGGGAAACCGCAATTAAATTTCTGGTCTCTCTTCCCCTGTAATGGCCAGCTGACCTGCCAACACCAAACCTCCCATTCTCCACCAGTACTGCAATAGCCGCTCCAGAACCCCCAGAACTGCCCCCTATTCATCAACCTATACCAGAGCCCTGAAATATATCTATAAATAGCCAGGCAATATAAGAAAAACTGGTACTATAGAGAAGGAGTCCAAAGAGATAAATAAATACCGCCCTGAGACCTTGGGTTAGGGCAGTATTAAAATGTGCTAAATAAATAATAATAAATAAATAAATAAATAAATAAATAGGCCTCAGCCCTCAGTACCACCTCAAAAGGCCAGCCCCCTTTTGCAGCCGCCTGGCGAGCTGCCATTTCTGTCATCCTTTTTAAAGGGCCGGTAGTTGGAAAAGCCCCACCCACAGGAGCCTGCCGCCCATCTAATGGGCAGGGCTGGCCCAGCTGCCCAGTATCTGAGCAAATTAAGGAAGGCAGAGCAGCCAAGGAGCTGCCAAGAAGAAAAGGGGTGGGAGAGGAAGCCCCAAGCAAAGCAAAGCCAAGCCTGCAACCAAACCTTCCCACCCAGAAGGGAAAACAGCGAAGGGGAAAAATATGAAACAAACACACTTCCCAATGCCTCCTTCACCTTCAAAGTGCCACGTATATATCATTTATCTTTATATATAAAAGCCTTAGGGCATATGTAGCAAATCTTGTGGTACGTGGCACATCCTGTGAGAGTTGAGAGAGAGACAGTTGTCCAGAGGAGAGAGAAGGCATGGAGTAGGGCTCAGCGGCAGAAGGAGGGGCAGCTGCTGCCGAGGAGGAGGCGGTGGCAGCAAATAAAGAAGAAGATACATTGAGCAGCGGCCTCCATCACCCTGCCGAGTTTTCTTGCGAGCAGGACATACAAGCCAGCTCGGAAGAGTGCACAGAGGGCCATCCGTGCAGGAGGGGCTTACCATAGCCTCCTCCTGCGCAGTATGAGATGATGCCTTTCAGAATCTTCCTATATCACTGCTGCCCGATATAGGTGTTTCCCATAGTCTGGGAAACATACCAGCGGGGATTCGAACTGGCAACCTTCTGCTTGTTAGTCAAGCATTTCTCTCTGTGCCACTTCAGGTGATGGCAGGCAGTAGTAGGGGAGGTCATCTAGTGCAGGTGACTTCAAAATTGTGATGCTGTGCCCGTTCCCACACCACCATTCTGAGAACCCCTTCCGGACATGAATGGTCCTCAGGCAAAAAAAACACAAACAAAAACACACACACAAAAAAAACCCTGCAAGCAAAACCAAAACCCGAAAGCAGAGATTGTATTGCCAGGTATGCATTCCATGCCCAGTTGATTGTTTTTGCTTTTAAATTGACAAATGTATTGATGTTGTCTTTAGGGTTGCCAACATTTCATATCCAGAATGAGGGACACAAGTTCCAGAATGAGGGACACAAGTTTGTGGGGGCTGGCTGGGGGTGGGGGAGCTGGGAGGTATATGAAGTGGTAATCAAGAGCCTGAGTATCATTGATGTAAATGTAACTGAATTATATGCTATTGAATAAATGAGGGACAAATGCTGTCCCTATAGGGACCAACATTTCCTCCCTGAAATGAGGGACATCCTGCATAATGAGAGACAGTTGGCAACCCTAGTTGTCTTGTCTCCAATTCCTGTTAATTTCTGAGGCTTTCTAACATTCCTTCACTGAGCGCCAGCACACTGTAATGGTTGCAGGGACCAGGACCAGAGATACCTGAGCTCAAATCCCCATGAAACTCACTGAGTTCTCTGGGCCAGTCACTTATCTCTTCACCTGATCTACCTCATAGGGTTCCTATGAGGACAAACATAACCATGTCCACTGCTGTGGGCTCCTTGGAGGAAGTGTGGGATATATATAAATACAAAGTAGAGTGGATTTCTTGCATGATCTTTCCCAAACAATATGATATGGTAACAGGGTGTGGGGACCAGAAAGACACTTAATACAGCAAAAGGTACTTCCATACCTCAATGGCCCAAGTAGTACTGTGGGGTCCCCAGAGACCAGAAAGAGTTGTTCTTGTTCTTGAACTGGGTACAATGAATAGATGATTGGCTGCATTTGATTGGCTCACTTTTTGCTTCAGTGAAAAGTGTTGCTAGCAATGACTTTCTGTCAGCTCCCCAGAGCCCCCTCATTTGTATTTGAGTCTCAGGCTTAGTGACCTCAAGCTCTGTATAAGCAGAGTGTATATGTAACACTCTGTATATGCTCAGGAGCCTCACAGCATTGTGAGCTCTCCTTTTATAGCACATGGGGAGAGGTCACTTAGTGACAGTGGGCCAGTTGCCCCTAGATTTGGCTCCTGACAAGCAAATTGTACAGGGGAGCAGATGCACACCCTCCCTAATCCTAAGTAGACCCCAGAAGTTAACTACAAGCAAGTTAACTCTCTGCCAAGGCCACTCTGCACTAAGAGTGAAGCGCCTTTCCTTTCCCCTCCTTTCACAATTGATAGTAGCCAGCTAATGTGCCAATTAACTCAGCAGGAAGAACAGAGGTAAGGCTTGCTGAGGTAACTCTCCCCCTCACAAAAAGGGTGAGTTAGCAGTGTGAACCTAAGAGATGCACCCATTAAAAGTACTGATTCGATTACTAGACTTTTCCATCTATGCAGATTTCCTCTTCATATGTCTATGCACTCCATTTTCATAACAAAAGCCTTGGCATACCTCGGCAATTCCCGCATTGTCGCATGCAGGAAGAAATATCAGTAACAATGGGATCCTTGCCAATCCCTCCCTACACATCTGTCAGAGAGCAACGGTCACTTAGAATGTGCCCCCAGAATATTACTTTGGGTATAAAGGAGTCCAAGTTCATGATCCAGTGTGCTCCTTGGGATTTGTGTGCTCCCTTGTGCCTCTCACTTGGGGACGCCATCGTGTGCTCTCTTGAAGTTACCATCAGCTTTTGGGGTGATTTACAGTTCACAGGCCACACGAGGCTGAATTCAGTATTTCGTGCCACTCTGCAGATTGGCTTTCTTGCCCAGCCTGATCTGCCCAGTCTTCCTCGTTAACATAGGAAGCTGGTTCCATAGAGGAAGCACCCTCCTGGATTCACCTCAGCTGACTAACTCCCCCAACCTTCATGCACTTGCCTTGGCCCAAACTGTTCTTGAAGAACAAGGTTCATCAGTGGTTTCCACAGCCCTTCATCGAGACCAGGTGATTTGCGCTTTGCCCCTCCCTGGGCCCAAAATCTATGTCTGCTCCCCTTTCTTAAATCCAACCCCCTCCTTCTCTAAAAGCCTCTTTCTCCTGTCCACCTGGGAATTTACAGAATTAGGAATCTAAACTAAAATGTCTCATTGCAGTTAAATGTATTTTTGATAGTAATAATGCTTTAACCACATAATTCTCATTTCTGTACCCCCTCCTACAATAAATATCTTCTTTTTATTTTGAAACTTAATTCTTGTCTCAGTCCAGTCAAGGCATCAGTATGACATCACTGATAACATAAGAACAGCCCTGCTGGATCAGGCCGAAGGCCCATCTAGTCCAGCATACCGTTTCACACAGTGGCCCACCAGATGCCGCTGGAAGTCACAGGCACAAGTTGAAGGCATGCCCTCTCTCCTGCTGTTACTCTTCTGCAACTGGTAAAGCTTATTGGAAGTCCAGGTATACTTTGAGTAGTAGTTTATATACGTACCTAGGCGGAACCTAAGTAAGGGCAAAGTGAAGCCATAGCCTAGTAAGGGCAAGGAACTATGGGCAAGGTGAAGCCAGAGCGTAGTAAGGGCAAGCTGAAGCTCTGCCCTTCGAAAGGCATGATGACGTCACAGCAGGGAGGAGTTGAAAGCCCTCCAGAGAACATGCCCAGGCATGCCCAGCAGGAGCATAGCTATAATTGAACGAAAGGGTTCAAAGAACACGGGCCCTCAGCTCCTGAGGGCCCTCCAGCTACATCCCTCCCTATTTTCTTCATTATCTCCTTCACTCTGGGGGGCCGCCAGAGAGAGGGATGAACACGGGCCCCCTCTCCCCTAGCTACGCCCCAGATGCCCAGAGCATCCCTCCTCCTGTACGATGAGGCCTACCCCTCCTGACATGTGAAGACCTATAGGAAGTAGGTCCCACCCTGCCATTCAGTGCTTATAGTGTTGCGGCACCATCAAAAACATAGGAAACTGCTATATACTGAGTCAGACCATTGGTCTATCCAGCTCAGTATTGTCTTCGCAGACTGGCAGCAGCTTCTCCAAGATTGCAGACAGGAATCTCTCTCAGCTCTATCTTGGAGAAGCCAGGGAGGGAACTTGAAACCTTCTGCTCTTCCCAGAGCGGCTTCCTCCCCTGAGGGGAATATCTTGCAGTGCTCACACATCAAGTCTCCCATTCAGATGCAACCAGGGAAGACCCTACTTAGCTATGGGGACAAGTCTTGCTCGCTACCACAAAACCAGCTCTCCTCTCATCCTATGCATGTTTACTTGGAAATATCCCCACAGGGCTTCCAGTCATGCTTACTCCTAAGTAAGCATGACTAGGATTGCAACATGAAATCAACAGCAATTGAGAGAGAGGAGAGGATTTTGCATTTGTTTGGGGCTGGCATTTTTTTAAGGGAGATCTCACTAGATGCCCCAGTGACTCAGCAAGGACACAGGCTCTATTTTCTGGCCATGATCCTTAGTTAAATTTGTGGGTCCCTTGCCAAAAGGGGAAAGATCCACAACTACCTAATAATTGCTTGTATTAATATTTTAAATAATTAATTTTAATTGAATAATGTGCTGAAAATTGACCTTGACCCCTGAACACCATTGTGGTTGGTTCCAGCCCATCAAAACATTTGAATTGTGCACCCTCGGGTTAGCCCCAGAGCAGGGTTTTTTAAAGAGAGAAAATAAAATGCTCTTCAGATTAACTAAATAGGGTATATTCGGCATTTTAAGAACCCATACACATTAACTTGGTACTATGGATTCTGAAGTTGAAAGTTTTCCCCTTTTAAAAAGAAAAGTTGCCCTGCAAGTAATGCTGGATCATCTTTTCTTTGTCTCTGTGATGAGGCTAGCCTGGAGTTTTATCCTGAGAGCCCCCTGAAACATCAGCCCTATCCATCCTCAGCTCTGTATCTCCAGTGACTGTTGCTGGTGTGTATCTTATGTTTCTTTTTAGATTGTGATCCCTTTGGGGACAGGGATCCATCTCATTTATTTATTATTTCTCTGTGTAAACCTACCTGTGCCATTTTTGGAAGGGTGGTATAGAAATGGAATGAATGAATGAATAAATAAATAATGCTTTTTGTGTGTGATGTATAAGTAGGACAATTTCATACATTCTGATAAGTACAGCTTCTTAAAAACACTGAAATCATGATCTCTTCCGTTATGCAGTGACAATGCCTTGCTGTCTAAGAAACAAGGCTTTTATTTTTTTAACCAGTTCTCCAAAAAACTGGCAGGACTGGGCCCTTCAAATGGTATGGTCTAACCGTTAAGTGTTCATCAGATCTATGACCACTAGAGGCTTTTGGTGTGTGTGTGTGTGTGTGTGTGTGTGTGTGTGTGTGTGTGCGTGTGCGTGTGTGCGCGCATGCAGAGGTAGGCTGACAGATGCAATTTCTATTTATCTGACGCTTGTGGGGGGGGAGTTTGTATTTTGTGTATTCACTAGGAAATGAGAGTTCTGGTTCTTTAGCCATCAACTAACACACACTAATTAAATGCATCAAAATTACTGACCAAGACTAAGTCATATTGAGGACAGAGAAAGCAAGCAAGCAAGCAAGAACGAAAGATTAAGAGCAGTGACAAGGACTAGTTGTGAAACTGTGACAGAGGAGAAGGGACATTGACAAGGATTGAGTGAAAAACAGTGTCTGAGGCAAAGGAAATCTAGATGGTTAAAAAGTGACAAGAACACAGGGTGGGGGTGGGGAGAGCCTAGTTAGCTATGGGCCAGGTTGAGGCTAGTAAGAGGAAGCAGAGTCAGTATAATTGTCCTTATTCAAGTTAATTCCTAATCCAGGCTAATTCATATTAGAGATGTAGGAAGAAAGGTGGGGGGGGGAGATTTGTTAAAAACGGAAGCAAAGAAACAGTGACAAGGACTAGGTGCAAAACTGTGTCAGAGATGGAAAGGGGAGGGAGAGAGATCCTAGTTAGGGGACAAGTCTAGGCTATGTAGATAAAGTAGAATCAAAGAAAATTTGAGATACCATGGTCTATAGAACTGTGGTTTTTAGAGATATGCTTGCACTAAAAAGACACCTGTAAGAGTGTCTAGCACTAAGAGATAATGTACATTGCATTAATAGTTCACTGAGAACTCCCGATTAAATAGAGGCAGTCATCAGATCAAGCCGGGGTCTGTATTGCCCTAGTCACTAACATTCTAACTTAGAATCACTGGAAAACAACCAGACTAGCTAATACCTCCCAAGAGAAATTATAAGAAATTAAATTATTTCTTATAAAAGTCCATTTTCTCTTCTATAAAACAAATCCTGTTTTTTAAAAAGAAATTAAATTTGTTGACAAAACAATTACATATCAGACAATCTCTCATTGTGTGTGTAAAAATGAAAATTGTGTAGGCTTACTGAAGTGAATGGATTGCTGCTTCCTGCTTGTATGTACAATGACATATCTGTGTGCATTCATCCTACATGATGGAGCTACATGTCCATTCATGCATGGACATGTAGGATATTTCATCATGTGTGTAGGCCAGACCTTATGCATGTAGAGCCATTCACTTTCCTTACAAAAGAACAGTGAACAACTAAATAGCAATATGATGTGTGTACGTGTGTGTTAAATACATCTTGTATGTTGTATATAACATCATGTATGCTGACTCTGCTGTACATATCATATGTTTTGGAAATTGTTTTCTCATCAACAGTGCAGAATTATCCAATCGAAACACTTTAGAATTCTAATCAGTTCTGTTTTTCTTGGCTCTGTACTATATGTTATGTGTTTTCCAAAGCAGCCAATCAATGTCTGCTCTAGATCCACACAAAAACAAGTGCCTGCTTTTTGAAGTATGAAAGGTCTTTTCCTCTAAAAGATGAGTATGGATAACGACAAGATAGCGCACAGGCAGCCAGGGAGCTCCCAGCCTGATGTTACTAAGCTCAGGATTGGGTTTACAAAGCATACTAGTACTCCAGAGAGTCGGTGCAGTGTAGTGCATAGAGTGTCAGACTAGGAGGGGCATGTGCTGCTTCTTGGCTTAACCTACCTCACAGGGTTGTTGTGCAGATACAATGAGGGAACACGACCTTGAGTTCCTTGGAAGAAGGGGCAGGGTAGAAATATCATACATACATACAGTACATACAATGTAGAAGGCTACAGGGGCCTCCTTTTCATGTACAACATATTCTGATTGTAGAAGATCATTGCTGTCTAGATTGTTACATAATGAAATCCCCAGATGTCTAGGGGAGAGCACACTGGCATGCCCCACCACCATGCTGATGTGCTTCATAGATAAATGTTGGACACTTGGTTGGCGGGGGGGTGGTGGTGGTGGCATGCATAGCACAGCCTAGGGATACTGTACTTGGTAATGCCTGAAAAGGACTCACATGCATATATACATACATACATACATACATATGGTAGCATGTTCATAGTTTGCCAGGGAGGATACTTGTTTGAATTTAGTCCCTTAATATAATGCCATGCATGCAGATGTGTCAATATTAACTCAGTGAAAAAGATTAACAGGGTGTTTCAAAAAATTAGTCAGTTTACAAACATCTGATTCTTCAGAGCTGCCTGACAGTTTGGTACCAACTTGTCTGTAAGCAATAGTTTTTTGCTTCTGCAGATGAGTTTGTCTGAGACAGCTCTGTAGGATCAACATCTGAATCTGACTGTGTATCATCACAGCATGGCTTCCTACCCCCTCCCCACAGAGTGGCACATATCTCATTGCTATAGGCATACAGGAAATCATTTTTAATATCATCCACAAAGGCCAACATTCCAGATAGCTCAGGACTGGCTTACAGGGTTGTTGTAACTGCAACACCAGCAAGTTCTAAAAACAAGAACTCACTGGAGTTAGAAAACTCCACCTCACAGGCAGGCCACCTCACAGGGTTGCTGTAGTAAGTCTAATTTGAAACAAATAACTAAAACTTAAAAGGATAGTATTATTATTTTAAAAAACCCACACATGAATTAATAAAGCCTCTGGTCAGAAAAGCCTTTTCACATAGGAAAAGATAAGGATCAAAGGACACATGGTTGGGGAAAGACGACAGGAGGGACCTAATTTAAATTATCACAGGCTACAGGGTAGCGGGGGGGGGGGGCGCAGGGAATACTGTTGCACAAAACTATTTAGGCAATTAAAAATACTGTAGGAGAGATCAGAGCCTCTCTGATCCGATAAGAAAAATGACCATGTACTTACTGTTGGAGATGAACTTCCAGTGCATTGAGCTTTTGCACCAACTGTCCTAATGACCACTAAGGGCATTGGGAGTAGAGACAGTGAGTCAGGGTCTACCTATCTGTCTCTACTCTATGACGCCTGAACTGACTCTGCAGCACTTTCTGTGCTGAGTCACAATCCTTCCTTTCCTCCTAGAGAGCAGATGGAAACATCTCTCTCTCTCCTTACCTATCCACTATGTAGTCCTTTAGATTAGATATAGGTCTTTCCTGTCTAAGTGTATTTAACCAATAAATGTTTAGTGTTTAGTCACACAAGGATCTCCATGTGTTTTCTCTAAATTCCTGCAATATCCAAACCATCCTTTGCTACCTACCTTGTAACTGGAGTGTGTGCTCATTCCTTAGTTCTCTGCTGTTTTACCTATTGTGGGTAAAAATCAACAACCTCTAACAGGGTTATGGGCCCAGCAGGAGCAACAGGCTTCTAGGCACAAGCAGAGTTTATTTTATTTTTCATTTTTCATTTTTGAAAGTGCAGCTGAGTTAGTTAGAAACTGCTGCATGGATCCTGTGACTACAGCCTACTCAGGAATGGCTCCTTCTTTTCCCAAACTGGATGGCAATAACTACGAAACCTTGGCCCTCAAGATGAAAGCGATCTTCAGGACAAAAGCAATCTTTGAAGTGCTCAAGGAGAGAAGGCCAGCCCAAGATGAAGCTGTTCAAGCCTCGTGGGACAAGAAAAACCAACACGCATATGACCTTTTAATTTTGAGTATAAGCGATGATTTATTGATCTATGTGCAGGATACTGATTTAGCCTCAGAAGCGTGGGATAGACTGAAAAAGCAATGTGGCCAAGTCTCTGCAAACGCAGCTCTTCTCCTGTATAAAAGGCTATGTGAAAGCAAACTGCAGGAAGGGGGAGACTTTATTTATTTATTTATTTATTTATTTATTTATTTATTTATTTATTTATTTATTTATTTATTTTTGCATTTATATACCGCCTTTCGTTAAAAAGATAACCCCAAGGTGGTTTACAAAAGTTAAAAACATACAATAAAAAGACAATAAAAACATCATGTTAAAAGTATAAAAGCATATAAAAACAGGCATAAAAACAATACAACAAATACAACAAATAAAAACACAGAGAAGCCGCAGTAGAAAATGATCATGTAAAAGCCTGGGTAAAAAGCCAAGTCTTTAAAAGCTTTCTAAAAGCCGTGATGGAGTCCAAGGAACGAATGGCCACTGGGAGAGCATTCCAGAGTCTGGGGGCAGCAACAGAGAAGGCCCTGTCCCGAGTGCACGACAGCCGGGCCTCCCTCATTGTCGGCACCCGGAGCAGGGCCCCCTCAGATGTCCTTGTCAAGCGGGCAGCAACCCTTGGGAGCAGGCGGTCCCTCAAATACCCCGGGCCCAAACCGTTTAGGGCTTTAAAGGTCAAAACCAGCACCTTGAACTGGACCCAGAAACGAACCGGCAGCCAGTGCAGCTCTTTCAAAATGGGGGTGATATGTTCCCAACGGGCAGCTCCGGATAAAACCCTCGCTGCCGCGTTTTGCACTAGCTGCAGTTTCCGGATATTCTTCAAGGGCAGCCCCACGTAGAGCACGTTACAGTAATCCAGCTTTGGATTACTGTAACTTTGAAGCCCACATAGCAAATATCTTAGAAATTAACAGGCTTTTGAAGAGTAACCAATGTGAATTGAATGAAACTATTCTAATTGGGGCAATCCTACAATCCCTGCCTAAAAGTTTTGAACCCCTAATTGGCGCTCTTGAACTGTCTCACTGTGAACTGAAGGTTGATTATGTTGTGTCCAGTCTGAGAAATTTTAATATAAAGTTGCAGCAGGAGAAATTTGAAAGTGATGGCACTCTGGCACATTTCAGCAGGCAAAGTAATTCCAACATTAGCAAGCGAAGTAGCCTCAGTGACTCATCAGCATATCCAAAGAGCAGGAAACTCAGAGGGCACAGACCTGGTCACCATGGCAATGAAGTAAACACAGGGATGAGTCATGGTGACAAACAAAGAAGGGAGGAGAAGCACAGACAAGGTGGCTTATCTGAAAGGGTCAGTAGTAATGCCAAGAGCTACAGCATTACCTTAGGAGAGCGAACACACGGTCACACTTTCATCCTGGACTCAGGTGCATCCCAGAATGTAATCTGTGATCGCAATCTTTTCATTGACACATGCTACAAATCGGATGTCACATTAGCAGATTCAAGGAAGATAAGTGTGGCAGGCAAGAGGACAGCAAAGATACTTTGTGGCTCTACTACTGAAGCTTATGAGGTTAAGATAAATGATACACTTTTCATGCCAGAGATGCAAGTCAACTTGATTTCAATTGGGCATGGACTCAAGAAGGGGTGCAAAGCAATTTTTGAAAATGAAGCATGCTACATCTCTAAAGATGATGAGTAAATCATGACTGCCCACATGCAGGATGATGGACTTTTTGAAGTGGACTGTGCTACTGCACAAGCAAACGTGGCAAGTAGTTGCCAACACAAAAATTGTGATTTCTTATGGCACAGAAAACTGGGCCACCGAAGCCTAGACTTTAAAACTGACTCCCAAATGAGGAAACTAACCGAGGGATTTAATATAAGGGCATGTCCAGAAATGGCCAGCAGATGTCAGTGTTGCATTCTTAACAAGGGAGTCGAGCCAACCTTTCCGGCAAGGGGAAGTGTACAGTCCGGGAGCATTTTGGAACTGGTGCACTCAGATGTTTGTGGGCCGTTACCGGTCAGTTCAGGTGGAAATAGGTATGTCCTGACTTTCATTGATGATTACTCCCGATTTTGCTATGTGTATGTTCTAAGAGAGAAAAGCCAGGTGTTTGAGAAATTTAAAGAATATATTGCACTGGTGAACAACAAATTTGGAAGGAAGCCCCAGTGTTTGAGGTCAGACAATGGAGGGGAATATATGTTAAACCAGATGGAAGAATTTATGAAATCAAATTGTATCTCTCACCAGACTGTCCCTCCATTTACTGGACAGCTCAACGGGGTAGCTGAGAGAAAGAACAGATCTCTAGTGGAAATGACCAAATGTCTACTGCATGATGCCAATCTAGCAGACAGGTTCTGGGGTGAAGCAGTGATAACTGCTAACTACCTGCAAAACAGATTGCCAACCAAGGCAACAAATAAGACACCATTTGAACTTTGGCACGACAGAAAACCTTCCCTAAGACACATCAAAGTGTTTGGCTCAATGGCCTATGCATATATTCCCAAAGCAAAGAGGACCAAACTCAATTGCAGATGTGAACTGGGAATTTTTGTTGGCTATGAATCTAGAGGATACAGAATCCTTGATCCAAAAAGTGGAAAGGTCAAAGTCTGCAATGCAGTGTATTTCGATGAAAGACAAAGACCAAATAAAGGTGAAGCATCAAAGATTTCCCCAGAAATCCAGATGAATAAAGAGCCATATGATTGGACTCAAATGGATCTGGAGTCAAGCAGCGATCCCGAGGAATCAGTGCCAGATTCAGAAGGGGCTGCACAACCAGAACCAGAACTGAGGCACTCACAGAGGCATAACAAAGGGGTTCCTCCTAACAGACTCTCACTCATGGCTAAAGGAGGAGAGATGCAAGAACCCACTACGTGGCAAGATATAGAAAGGTTGCCAGCTGATGAAGCTGAGAAGTGGAGAAAAGCAGCAATGGAAGAAATTGACTCCTTGCACAAAAATGAGACTTGGAGACTTGTGGAACTACCCACTGGAAGAAAGACTGTGGGATGCAAATGGGTCTTCAAAGTCAAGCAGGTTGCAGAAGGGGATGTACAGCGCTACAAAGCCAGACTAGTAGCCAAAGGATACTCCCAAGTCTATGGTCAGGACTATGATGAGACTTTTGCACCAGTTGTGAAACACACGTCAATTAGAACATTGCTCAGCATGGCAGCAGCCAAAGGGATGCAAGTTGAACACTTGGATATAAAGACTGCCTTCCTACATGGGGAAATCGAGGAAGACATCTACATGCAACAACCACCAGGTTTTGAGGAACCTGGAAAGAAGGGGCTAGTGTGCAAACTGCAAAAGAGCATCTATGGCTTAAAGCAGGCAGCCAGAGCATGGAATGAGAAATTGAATCAATTACTACTTAAGGAGGGGTTCATGCAAGGAAAAGCTGACCCCTGCCTATATTCTAGAGTCAGAGACAATAGATGGACTTACATTCTGACTTACGTTGATGATTTGATTCTTGCACATGAGGAAATGCAAGACAGTCATGAAATTGTACAACACCTGAACAAGGAAATAGAGGTGAAGGAACTCGGAAGCATCTCATATTACCTTGGCATCCAAATAGAAAGAGAACGGAAAATTCGCTGGCATTCTTCTGCACAATCATTACATAATTTGAAGTGATCATTCAATATTTCCCTATTAATGTTCTAGATTTTATACATTTTTAATTTTTCAAAACATATTTTTTTAAAAAGTTCAACAACAGCCTCTAAAGGAAAGATGCAGGGGGAGTATCTGATTAACCAGTTAGTGTTACAGGAGCTCTGTCCTTCTTGGTATCTAGTAATTCCAGGCAATTTTTTCAGCCGAATGCAATGCATGTTGACTTGCAAGTAACAGTTCCACTCAGTGAAATGAGGTTTTCTTCCAGTTTAGTAAGGGTCAGACTCCCAGGGGACAAGATGTGCTCCTGGCTCTTCTTGTACTCTGGAATGACTGGGTAAGCACAGACAAGATCAGCCTCAGGAACAACCAGGGGAGCAAGTTAGTTGGTCACCTGAGAGTCCTCCTCCTAACTTGCTGTATCCAGCCGGTTCCTTCTCCTGGAGAACTCCCAGCTCACATACCCAGAAGCAGCTCCACATCATTGAATGTCTTGTCTTTAAATACCCCCAGTGCAGAGCTGACAGGGCTTAAAGCCTACTTCCAGACTCACCCCCTTTCTGACCTTTCTTGCTGTTTCCTGCCCCACCACTTAGCTGTCTCTCTGGAGCTGTTTCCTGCAGCTCTCCCTGCCTTGTCCTCTCAACCTCACTGGGATCCGACCAGCCTGGACCCTTCTCATCCCTACTGCCCCCTGAAGGGAATGAAAGCCCCACAGGAGGGATGCCACACCCTTCTCCAGACTACACAGGACTACACAGGCAACCAGGTAACATGGCATCCTGACAGTAAGCATGTTTGTTATAGCACCTGTGCAGTGCAATCTTATGCAGGTTTACTCAGAAGTCCCATTGCATTCAGTGGCAAGTGTCTATAAGGAATGGACTCAAGCAGAAGAATGCCTTTAAAACAAGTTGTTCTGGTAAGAACTAATCTGCCTACTTCCCTTTCAGTATAATCTTAATTACCATTCTCACAAGAAAGCTCCCTTCAGCCTTAAATATTCACACATCCACCATCTTGAATTGGGGTGGATGACATCGCAAACTACACTGTTGCGGTGTCCCTATGTGTCACTCACTACAACTGTACCAAATTTGGTAAAAATTGGTTAGGGAGTACAGAAGTTAGCCCACTTGTGCCTCAAATGTTCACACGACTGCCATCCTGAATAGGCTTGTGCACAAAGTTGCTTCGGCACCGGCGGGAGTAGTCCTTTAAGGGCAGGGGAGGGTGCACTCACCCCTCCCGCCGCATTTCCCCTGCCGGCGCTCCGTTATTTTTAAGCCCCTTGGGGCAGCAGCGTTCCTCCCTGCCGCCCCGTTGCCATCATCGGCCGGAAGTAGCAAGCGTACGTGCATGGCGGACGGGCGCACACGCATGCAACGGGCACACACGCACTTGCTACTTCTGGCCATTTCCAGCCGATGATGACAACGGGGCGGCAGGGAGGAATGCTGCCGCCCCAAGGGGCTTAAAAATAACGGAGCGCCGGCGGGGGAAATGCGGCGGGAGGGGTGAGTGCACCCTCCCCCGCCCTTAAAGGACTATCCCCTCCAGTTCCGAAACGGCCCCCAGAGCCGAAACGTTTCAGAGGCCTTCATAATAGCCTCCGAAACATTTCAGGCACAAGCCTAATCCTGAATTGGGGTGGATAACATCATCACAAAGCATGCCACTGAGGTGTCCCTACAATTGTACCCAGTTTGTTTCATATCGGTCCAGGCATTGCAAAGCTGATAGGGACATAGACAGTGCTGGGTGATCTCATAAGCTTACTTTCCTTAAGGAAAGTAAGCTTGAAAAGTTATTTATGTAACACTTTCCTGTAATTTACACACACAGGGAAATATGGCTGACATACAGACCAATACTGTGCTAGCGCAAACATGTTGCACTAATGCAAGATCGTTGTGCTAGCTAGTTCTGCTAAGTCTAGAGTTTGCATTCTTGACTAAGTGATGCAACAGTGTGTTCTTGCACAACCTGTGGCATGCCTCCGGCTGTGAAACTGCTTCCTCAGTCCATACATGTTGCAGGGAATGATGCAAGACTATCCAGGTTGCACAAGCAGAGCAAGACTGAGCATCATCTTAGCAATGTAGCTTTCTTGCATATGTACATCTCTGTTCATTGCACCACCACAGCATTCATCTGAATGCAATTTTGATAGCGCTACAATCTGTATTGCAATCTGCATCACAATCAATTGTGAAAACATTTTCTAAAAGACTGAAAATGGAAAGCTGTAAAACAGAAGGGGGCTGAAGGGCAGGAGAAACAAGAGGGAGAATTGCTTCTGCTCAATCTCGTTCTTGAGAGTGTTGCTCAGGATCAGGGGTGGTCCTTCCATGAGGTGAGGTCTCCTTAGGTGGCCGATTATTGGAGCAGCAGCTGAGTGGCAACATGCCCCCTGCAGCCATCAGAGCAGTTGTTTGGGTCCATCTGACTCGTACAAGGAGTGTCTCTCCTCACACTCTCTGCAAAGCTTGCAGGAAGCACGAGGAGGGAAGCGGAGGCTGCTGACAACTTTCCCTGCCTCCTGTGCCCCCTGCTAGGGTTGCTTTTGAAAGGAGGCTAATATCCACCAGGAGCAAGGCAGCATTTGGCATCTTGCCTCAGGCACCACAATACTTGGGCCACCCCTGCTCAGGGTGCTGCCTCTAGTTTATAGCCATTGCCTGGAGCAGACATTTTTATTTTTTAACTAGTTTAGATTAGCTTGGTTGACAGAATTGCTATGCTATGCAATGGTATCTCTAGTTTTGCTCAAATGAAGGTTGGGTTTTAAAATGAGAAGTGTTAGTTTTCTGCCTGTAGGTAAAGTGCAAGTTATTTGAAGATTTTAGAATGATTTCAGCCTAAAGATCAAGGTGTGATTAAGACGCAGTTCCACTGGAGACATGCAGAGGAGCCAATTGCAGTCCGCTCAGGTGCTTTTTCAGTACCTAGATCCAGCTAAAGGATGTGGCTAAAGACTGAAAACTGGACATCAACAAGTTCGTGTCACACCCTTATCACCTTTCAAGTTATCTTATCTGCATCTTCCAGTGACATCTAGAGTGTTTGAAGACTGGGGGTGAATTTGCAACATTCTGACAATTGCTCCTTTGACTTCCATGGATAAGCCTTTATAATAGGAGTGGCCAAATGGAGGCTTTCCAGCTGTTGATGGACTACAACTCAGGTAATTCCCAGCTGTAACTGTTGATGGGAGTTGTAGTCCAAACACAGCTGGGGAGCCTTAGGTTGGCTGCCCCAGCTCAATAAGAGTGATAATATATATTGTACCAGAGGGGTGGCCATGTTAATTTTTTTGCAACAAAGAACAGCAGAGTCTTCTGGCACCTTAAAGACCAGTGTTTTTATTCTGGAATACAGTAAACTTTCATATACTACAGCTCACTTAATCAGATGCATGAGGTGTTATCCTTGGTTTACTTATTATTTATTTATTAGATTTCTATACCGCCCTTCCAAAAATTCGGATTTGGAAAAATTTGGGTACAAAACAAAACAGGGGTATTTGGGGGGGGGGTGGTGGTGTCAAATTTGGACCAGAAACAAAATGGGGGTGTTTCAATTTGGCTACAAATCGAAACGCAAAAATCGTTCCGTGCACACCCCTACTTGGAACAGCCCTCTTTGCTCGCCTATTTGCCTCCAATTGCTTGCTGGCAAAAGGGAAGTTGTCCAGGGCCTTCCTGTGCACTAGACAGACCTAGGCAGTCATCTAGGGCACCAAACCTTGCGGGGTGTGGGCACTGCTACCCCTGCCCCCTATAATGAATAGCCCCAGCAGCAACCAGTGGTGGCAGGGGTGAGGGTGGTGGTGGTAGCAGATTATACTTTTAAAAATTCATAAAATGTCCTGCCGCTGCCGTCCCATCCCCACGCTGCTGTCCCACTCTGTGGGGAGTCCACCCCCGCCATGCATTCAGGCCTTGCTACTCAGCTGGCCAGTAAGCATGCACGGAGGCCATTTGAGGAGCTAGTGAGGTAAATCACTTTGCTGGACTGACACCTAAAATGGCCGCCGTGCATATTCACCAGCCAGCTGAGTGGCAGGAATGGGGCATTCTGTGCTGGTCGAAGACCGAAATCAAGACTCTGTCTATGAATGGGGCATTCAGAGCTGGGCAGCGGTGCAGGGTGGCAGAGGCAGGACATTTTACAAATTTGTAAAGGTATAATATGCTTCCTCACAACAACCACCCTGCCCCAGCTGCCATGTATTATTTATTATTACAGTATTTATTTATTCGATTTCTATACCAAACTGCTCAGGGCAGTTTACATGGAGAAACAACAAACAAATAAGATGGATTCCTGTCTCCAAAAGGCTCACAATCTGTAAAGAAACACAAGATAGACACCAGCAACAGTCACAGGAGGTACTGTGCTGGGGGTGGATGGGGCCAGTTACTCTCCCCCTGCTAAATAAAGAGAATCACCACGTTAAAAGGTGCCTCTTTGCCAAGTTAACAGGGTAATATAACCTGCTAACCAGCTATCCCTGTTAACCAGGGTTAGCAGGTTGGCAGATATATCTATATATCTATATTTATATCTATAGATATAACAGGTGAGACAAAGAAACACACACACACATGTATATAAAGGGGGGGGGATATTAAGCAGTGGCTGAAATTCTGACTAATGCTGTGTGCACCTCATATCAGTGCCCATACAGTGCGAGCCCCTGGGCTAATCTTCACACTTCTGAAGCAGGGGTGCTCTTGTGCAAAAGGCACAAACGTGTTAATACTGCAACTTGCCCAATATTCTGGAAGTGCTTCCAAAGCACGGGGACTAACGCAGGAGCTGGCGCTGCATGGGCACTGATATTAGATGCTCTGTTAGGATGTCCGGAAGTGTGTCTAAAAGGCCACGAAGAAGCGCATGGATTATCCAAGTACACCTCTTAGATTTCGTGACCTTTTGATCTCACTGTTTACAATCTGATTTCTTTATATCCATATATAATATATTTGTATCTGCCCATTGAAGATAACACCTCATGCATTTGGTGAAGTGGATCCCAGGTTACAAAAGTCTACGCCACAATGGATCTGGTCATCTTTAAGGTGCCCCAAGACTCTTTGTTGTTCCTCTTAAGAGTAAAATTATAGCAGTCTGCAGTAATGGCAACATATGATCCATTAATAAAACATGATTTCTAGATATATTAAGTTTAATTTGAACATATTTTCTGATGTGTACTCAACTTCCTAATTATTAATTGCTAATATTAGCCATGAAGTATGCTTTTCATCTTATGACTACTGATTTAGGCATGCAACTATTAATCTCATATTTTAGTTGTTTAAAGTAAATAAAGTGAAGAGCCAGCGTGGTGTGGTGGCTAGAGTGCTGGACTATGACCGGGGAGACCCAAGTTCAAATCCCCATTCAGCCATGATACTAGCTGGGTGACTCTGGGCCAGTCACTTCTCTCTCAGCCTAAACTACTTCACAGGGTTGTTGTGAGGAGAAACTTAAGTATGTAGTACACCGCTCTGGGCTTCTTGGAGGAAGAGTGGGATATAAAATGTAAAATAATAATAATAAAAAATAATAATAAATTTTATGTTGTAATTTCATTATCTTTCTCCCTTTGTGGATTCATTTAGTCTAAGGGCTAAACAAGATGATATGATATCGCATGACTAGGGTATGTGCGCTTGATTTTTCTAATCAAAGGTCAATTGTAATCTTGATTTTTCTGTATTAGCATACATGCTAATACATAGCATGTATGGGCGGGAGCAATCGGGACTATCATAAAGAAGTGGCAACTTTTCCCCTTGTGGTCCCAATCTGGATAGGGTGCTGTCATATCTCCTACCAGATCCAGAGAAGGAGCAGGGAGTTCACTGGGGTTGAATCATTGTCTGTAAGGGATTCACAGTAGGCTGTCCCCATCCACTTTATTTTGATGTGGGAAAACTCACTCTCTATATATGGTTCCTGGGGGATAAAGTGACAAAACCCTCCCTAGAAGGGCTGAGCAGTCCTAAGCCTCCAAAGGCTTGTGACTAAGGCAGACACAGGTCTGCTCAACTTTTGCCCCCCGGCTGTTTTTGGACTACAACTCCCATAATCCCCATCTACAGTGGTCAATAGCCAGGGATTATGGGAGGTGTAGACCAACATCTGCAGGAGGGCCGAAGTTGAGCAGCCCTGCTTATGAAGAGTCACACACTTTACCAACAAGGGTTTATTATTAGATTGAAATAAAAATAGTGTGCAATAACAATAATTGTCTCTTGACAATTATTCTCTTAGTCTCTTGATTGTAAAAGAGAGAGTTCTCATTAACCAGGCATCTCAGATGTCAAGCAATATAGTAAAGGAAAATAAATTCCCTCCTGCATCTAACTGAACTGGTCCTTCACTTATTACTCGCAGGCTGCAGCCTTCCCATTTCCCCAGCAGCTCTCAGACAGCTGGTTCGTCCCTCAGGGCACTCTTGGACAGAACGAACTCTTCTTTAGGTGGCTTGCTCTTCTTTAGGTGGCTGTGCGTGTAGATCCCGCCCAGTCCTCTGGATTGGTCCTTCTGTTTTGAGTTTCCTGGGCCTTCCCCCTTATTAGGAAAGGTCTACCCTCCCAGCAGTTGCTCTAAGTAAGACCTACTCCTCTCCTGACACCTTACTATCATTACAGGTGCTAATGGGAGCTTTTCACTTGGGACAACTAGCAGCCACAGGGGGATCCAATCCAAATTGGGACTACAGGTGGAAAGTCCCTACCCCCTCACCACAGTCCTAATTGCCCCCACCCCCTGCATGTGCTATTTACATTAGAAAAATCAAGAATGTAGAGCCCCACTGTGCAATAGGCACTGTCTAGTTTGACATTAACTTTCTTTGATAAATAACTTTGACATTAACCATTTATATTTCTATCCATTATTTTAAGCAATCACTCTGTAGTTTATTTCATTCAATACTGTTGCTTTGTATGCTTTGAATATGCAGTACAATATGTAAACCATTTAAATTGGCCTGTTTTTATTACTTTTTAAAGATTTAATAGACCTGAATAATCCATACCAGCAAATTAGGACTGCACCAGAACGTAGAAGTGGGACACGATTGGTGTCCATGCAGCAGTTTCAGTTTCAAACACCTTGATCTCAGAATCTTGCCACAGGGCACAAGGGAAGGGTTCTAGATTATGGAAGGGTAATGAGGGACACATTGGGCCCCTCTGTTTAGTAGCACTGTGCATCAGAGCACAACAACAACAAGATTCAAGTCAATACAGTCCCTATCAGTGACATTTTCACTGTACTGGTTTCAATGCAGAATCGCTAATACTAGCACTATCCAATACAATATTTTCAATCTCATATTGGGCTCTATCGAACTTTATCAAAAAATTAAATGGGTTGTTTTCATGCTGTTTTTATCTGTTACTGATGTCACAAAACTTGCTTGTCATTGGTGATGTGCCATATAAGAAAATACTGAAGGGGAAGAAAACAATTATGTGATTTACATCCCTGCTTCAAATCAATGCCTCTTCAGGCATTGTCCGCTTCTCAGAAACCCTGGCACTTCTTCATGAAATGAGAGTGGTATCAAGCACTTAAAAAGGGTCTACCAACTCTATGAAAGATCCACTACGCCTGAAAGTTTCATCCCATTCTGACTTGGAATAATATTTTCATTATATCATCTGGGCCATTATATTCCGATACACTGAATGATTCTATCCAGGTTGATACAATTAACCTCAATTAGATAATCAGTTGCATCTGATCCGATCATTTCATCTGTGTACACTGCTATTCACCAAAGAAGAAAAATATGCAATTGAAGCTCCTTTGTAATAATATATAATCCATAAACAGTTCTAACCCATTTAGTGCATTATTCTGGAAAGAAATGTTGCAAAGTAAAAACAAGATAAGGTTTATCATATCAATCTTGTTGAATGCTTATTTAATATCAGATAGGGACAAAAACTTTATTGGGGCATTTTTTAGTACATAAGAACAGCCCTGATGGATCAGGCCCAAGGCCCATCTAGTCCAGCATACTGTTTCATACCGTGGCCCATCAGATGCCTCAAAATCTTCCCTCCTCCTGTTAGTTAGTTTGAAGGGGGGGAAGGCTAGGAGCCAGGTCTCATGATCAGTCTCACGATCAGTGAGACCCAGTTTGGGAAGGGAAGCGGAGAGAGCAGGCTAAGCCTGCTCTCCCTTCAGACGAGCAGGGCAGGAGCCCTGGGCAGCCGGATTGGCTGCCCACATGACTGCCAGCTCCATGATGGAGCTGGCAGGGACTGGGGAGTTCGGGGGCCGTGCGGTGAGTGCATACTGGGGAGTGCATACTGGAGAGACCCCCGAGCCGGGAGACTGCTTTTCAGCCTCCAACCAGGGGTCTACTCATGAGTAGCCATGGCACGGAGCCGCACTGCGGCTACTCACGATTTTTAAAATTTGGTTTGCAGAGCACTCGCTTTAAGGGGAGGGTTACTTTGGTGGGTTAACCGCCGGGAGGCAACCGGGCTCGCCCAGTGGCTCCCATGATCATCCGAAATTGGGCTAGGCTCCCCTAGCCCGATTTCGGCTGATCATGGGAATAGCCTCCTTATGTTGTTTTATTTAGAAAAGCTTGCTCACCTCCTCAAGCAGAGTAGGCTTCCAACTGTGTGTGTGTGTGTGTGTGTGTGTGTGTGTGTGTGTGTGTGTCTTCTTTGCAATGAAGATTGGGTCATATTGTGACTTCTAGTATCATCATCATTTTTATTCAAACTAGATTGCTTGCATCAAATAGGTTGTGTGGTGCCACAGACTCCAATCTGTTGCAGAAATGTCAAAAAAATGCACCAAAAATTGTGTGTCATTGTTGTCATCATCAATGATCATCACTCTTCTATTTGTGTAGGTGGGAGGAGAGCCAAACCTCGCTGTTTCACTGGCAGAATGTTTTTGTTGTTTGCACTCTTCCTTACTTAACCCGCTTTTATGGCCGGGTGCCACAGATGTAGCTGTGTCTTTGTTGCTTGTGGACAAAAAATGCTTGTGGGAAGGAGGGCAGGGCACTGTTGTTGGTCCTAGGGCCTAGTCTGCTGCATCTGTGTGTGTATTGCTTGCTTTGGAAACCTGGTTCTTTGCAAAGCTCTGCTGTTGTTGATGTGTGCTGTTATGTTCTTTGGGGCGTATTCGGGCAGAAAGGGGGCTTTGGGGTAAAAGAGTGGGTTGGGTGGTAGTGCCCCAATGGGTGCCTGCCACCATCCAGATTTCAAAGGAATTGAGCAAAGGGCTGGGTTTATTTTAGGAATTGTTGAAGTTTACCCATCCTTAAGATTTCCCCCATAGGGAATAATGGGGGTTTCAGCAGCACCATAACTGCACTTGCGGGGGCACCAGGATGGCCAAGAGCAAGTGGTGGTGTAGTGTACTTAGGGTGCCAACTATCCCTATACCCATGGGGTACAAGGTTGTTGTTTTTTTGTTTCTGAGGTGTTCTGAGTGTAGATTCTCTATGAGAGTGGATTCTTGTTTGTCACTGAAAATCTCATATGCTAGCAGAGAATCTACACTGAGCACTTCAGAAACAAAACCCAGTACCCCATGGGTTAGCAACCCATGGGGGTGGTTGGCACCCTATGTGCACTACACCACCACTCTCTCTGGGCCACCCCAGTGCCCCCCAAGTGCAGTTATGGGGCTGCTGAAGCCTCCATTATTCCCTATGGGGAGAAATCTTAAAGATGCTTAAACTTCATTAATTCTTTAAAAATCAGCCCTTTGCCTAATTCCTTTGAAATAATTGTGGTAGCTCCCTTGCCTTGCCACCATTGGGCACTGCCACCCACCACACTCCTCTTTGGGCCACCCCTTTCCCCCCGACATAAAGCGATACATTTGCTGGAATCTCCCTTATTTGCTGTGGGGAAAATCTTAAGAGGTGCAAACTTCAGAAATTCACATAAAAACCACCCCTTCGCCCAATTCCTTGGAAATTTGGATGGTAGCTTCTGCCCATTGGGAACTACCATTCCCCGACTCAATTTGCCCCGGCACCTTTAAAATTTTTTTGAATAGATTCAGATTTGGATTCAGAAAAGTTTGGGTACAAAATGAAACAGGGGTGTTTCGGGTCTGGGTGTGTGCGTATGTCTAGTTCAGACCGAAAAAATTTAGGGTGTTTCGATTTGGCTACAAATTGAAACACAAAAATTGTTCCGTGCACACCCCTACTTGGAACAGCCCTCTTTGCTTGCCTATTTGCCTCCAATTGGTTGCTGGCAAAAGGGAAGTTTTCCAGGGCCTTCCTGTGCACTAGACAGACCTAGGCAGTCATCTAGGGCACCAAAACTTGGGGTGTGTGGGCACTGATTTCCCTGCCCCCTACAGTGAATAGCCCCAGCAGCAACCAGTGGTGGCAGGAGTGAGGGGTGGTGGTGGTAGCAGATTATACTTCATTACATGTCCTGCCGCTGCCGTCCCATCCCCACGCTGCTGTCCCACTCTGTGGAGAGTCCACCCCCACCATGCATTCAGGCCTTGCTACTCAGCTGGCCAGTGAGCATGCATGGAGGCCATTTGAGGAGCTAGTGAGGTAAATCACTTTGCTGGACTGACACCTAAAATGGCTGCCATGCATATGCACCAGCCAGCCGAGTGGCAGGAATGGGGCATTCTGTGCTGGTCGAAGACCGAAATCAAGACTATGTCTATGAATGGGGCATTCAGAACTGGGCAGCGGTGCAGGGTGGCAGAGGCAGGACATTTTACAAATGTGTAAAGGTATAATCTGCTTCCTCACAACCACTACCCTGCCCCAGCTGCCATGTATTATTTATTATTACAGTATTTATTCGATTTCTATACCGCCCTTCCAAAAATGGCTCAGAGTGGTTTACACAGAGAAATAATAAATAAATAAGATGGCTCCCTGTCCCCAAAGGGCTCACATTCTAAAAAGAAACACAAGATAGACACCAGCAACAGTCACTGGAGATACTGTGCTGGGGGTGTAGAGGGCCAGTTACTCTCCCCCTGCTTAATAAAGAGAATCACCATGTTTAAAAGGTGCCTCTTTGCCAAGTTAGCAGGGATGATTTTCTTTCATTTTGTATGTATGACTTTGGAGGTCACTACCCCACCAAATTCAGGTTGGGTACAGAATAAAATTTTAACAGACTGGGGTGAGGGAGCTGATGCAAAGTCACTATTCTAAAACCCTTGGAAACCCTGATGTTGTTTAGTGTTTGTGCTGTCCTGACACAATTCCTTGCCTCAAGGAATTCTGGAGGATGTGGCTGTGAGTGGCACTTGTGAACATCGTTGTTTCCTCAATCATGGCTATAGTTGTGCTGAGAATCATAGTGAGCTCACACAGCCGCTGTAACTGAATCCACTCATTCTGTTAAATCGTGTGTTTTGTAAAAACTATGTCACCACCTTTTGGTTGAGGTCATACTGTACCTCATATTGTAGTCTCAACGGAGTAGTTCCAGGATTTAGTTCACTGCCATCCTACCAATGCCTAGCCTCCAACCTGACTGGTTGACCTGACCAGTGCAAACAAAAGCAACAGCCTAAACACTCTGTTAAAACTGTTTTATAAGATAGGCTGCAGAGGTAATTTTCTGCTGAGATTGCACAAGAAAATTATCCAGCAAACGTTTAATCTGGTATTGCTGCTTCTCTGATTTCTCATGGCTCTGTACCAGATTCCTGACAGTTTTAAGTGTTGTAGAGTGGCGTGTTTCTTTTTGTTGTTTTAGAATTTGTTTTTAATGTTCTTTTTGCAAACTCTTTTGAGGACGCTGATCAGTTGAGCTTTATATAAATATAACAAATGAAATGAACAAACATCTGGTGGAAATACAGTATATGGAAGTTGAGGTTCTGATGTCTGAGTCTATGCAACCTGTATGATTCCATTTTTGTAACCCCAGAAGTCTCTGCAGTCTTTCATGTGTTGCCACAAAGTTCAGATGTCCTTTCACTTCAGATGCTTGTTTATAACATTTGAAAACACCATGTTTTATTACAGCCATCAACCCACCTTGTTTCAGGGGCCCCTGAAAAACTCTGCCGCCTTACCACCAGACCAGCCACCCACTTGGCCTCCATGGGCCAAGCCATGACATAATGGCATTGTCTTACTCTGAGCAGGGGCATAAAGTAAGTGTGTGTGTGTGTGTGTGTGTGTGTGTGTGTGTGTGTGTGTGTGTGTGTAGCTCCATCCTTCCCCCAAGGGTTTCACAGCTGGGGCAATGACTCCCACCCACCCTCAGCTGCCAGGTAGCATCAGCAAGCTCTCATGCTGTCAAGCTCCTCTTTCAGCCCTGTGTTTAAAGCTATGTTGTCTTTGTAGCAACTCAGCAAGTTCTTAGGAGGCACCACTTATTTTGTTTGATAAGACAACAAGGCAAAGATAAGACAGAGAGGAGGACTTTCAGCAGGCAGGGGTGAAAGGGGTGAAATACTGCCTGTGAACAAACAATGGAGAAAGAGTAACAGGACTGGTTGAATCCACACGAACATCCCTGCAGGATCTGGCCCAAGGCCCATCTAGTCTGGCGTCCTGTTTCACACAGTGGGCCACCAGATGCTTCTGGGAAGCCCACAGGCAAGAGGTGAGGAACTGCCCTCTCTCTTGCTGTTGCTCCCCTGCTAGTGGTATTCAGAGGCATCTTGCATCTGTGGCTAGAGGGGGCCTATAGCCACCAGACTAGTAGGCATTGATAGACCATGAATTTGTCTAAGCCTCTTTTAAAGCCATCACCACATCCCATGGCAGAGAATTCCATAGATTAAATTATGCGCTGTGTGAAAAAGTACTTCCTTTTGTCGGTCCTAAATTTCCCAGCCTTCAGTTTCATGGGATGACCCCTGCTTCTAGAGTTGTGAGAGAGGGAGAAAAATTTCTCTGTGTCCACTCTTTCTACTCCATGCCTCGTTTTAGACACCTCTATCATGTCTCCCCATCGTCGCCTCCTCTTTTCCAAACTAAAAAGCCCCAGAACAAAAATTTCATGAAAAAAGCCGTTTCTCTATGAAGAGCACTGCACTGAAGTGGCTGTAAATCACAGGCTCAGGTGAACGCTCTCCTACCCTAAGCATGGCAAAGGGTAGCAAAGTGCTGTAAAATCGCCATTTGGAAAAGGCCCAGCTCCAGCATCTCCATCCCTACAATCCGTTCACTCCTTTGCCTTCCACCCAGCTAGCCACTCTGCAGCTGGAGCAGTTCCCTCCCGGGAAGCCTGTCTGCACCTGCAGGTAATGCACAGGTGAGGGCAATTCAGTGTGGTGGTGGTTTTTATCTATCCAACCCCAGCACAGCATCCCTCCTTTGGCTGCTGCTGGCATCTATCTTCTGTTTCTTTTTTAGATTGTTGGTAACCTCCAGACTGGACTTCTGTAATGCGCTCTGCGTGGGGCTGCCTTTGTACGTAGTCCGGAAACTTCAGTTGGTTCAGAATGCAGCAGCCAGGTTGGTCTCTGGGTCATCTCGGAGAGACCACATTACTCCTTTGCTGATGGAGTTACACTGGCTGCCAATAGGTTTCCGGGCAAAATACAAAGTGCTAGGCCCTGGGTAAACGGCTTAGGCCCTGGGTATTTAAGAGAGCGTCTTCTTCACTATGAGCCCCATCGGCTGCTGAGGTCACTTGAGGAGGTCCGTCTCCAGTTGCCACCAACTCCTTTGGTGGCTACACAGAGACGGGCCTTCTCGGCTGCTGCCCCGAGATTGTGGAATGCGCTCCCTGCTGAGATAAGATCCTCCCCATCTCTGGCAATTTTCAGAAAACACATCTCTTCAACCAGGCTTTCTCAGCTTTTTAAAACTTGTTTTTAAATCTTTTTGATTATTTAATTGTTGTTTTATGATGTTTTAAATTGTTAATCATTGTTTTATGCTTTATAATTTTTGTTTAATTATTAATTGATTTTAATGGTGTTTTAATGTAAACCGCCCTGAGCCTTTTGGAAGGATGGTATAAAAGTTTTAATAATAAATAATAATAAATAAATAATAGATTGGGGAGACTATTCATTTATTTTATCTGTGTAAACCACTTTGTTAACTGTTGTTGGAGAGCTCTTTATAAATATTTGTCATAGTAATTTTTAGAGAGTCAGTGAGCAACCGTAGGTTATATTTGTGTGGGGATTATATTCATGAAAATCTAGTAATTAACCATCAGCAACAATGTCCAGAAAGCAAGAAGTGCTGAATAACACATCAGGCATGGTTGCTTTTGTTTATATTAGGAACATAGGAAGCTGCCTTATACCAAGTCAGAATTGGGCCATCTGGCAGGGCTGTGCACAGAACCACTCCAGGCAGTTTGGTTCGCATTCAAACTGCACTCGAACCGAACCACCCGATCCATTGGAGAAATAGGGGATGGCCCAGGCAATCCAACCCCACAATATTCTACGATGCTCCATACCTCATGCAGACATAACAGTGGGGTGCAGTCACAACCGTGGGATATGCAAAAATTGATAGGTATGCAGGCATGTGGCCACCATTGAGCAAGGGAGGAAGAGTGTCCCGCAGCCGCCACCTCTCCAAGCACTTCCAGGAGCCACCCATAGGCTTACCCTCGCTTTCCCCCAGACCTCCGGGAGCCACCGGCACTCACACATCCCTTTCCGTTCCAGGTGCTCTGCACTCAGTGCTTCATTCACGTGCAACTGGAGTTCAGTCTCCAGTGGTGCACAAACAAGCAGGCAGACGGGTATCTCTCCTGTCTTGCTACTGGTGAGCATGACCCTTGCATATGACATAGTGTACTGGTCAAGCTTGTCCTGAAGCCACCGGCAAGCTCCTTATGCCTTTGTAGGTAAGGATCCTTAGTTATGACTCTATGAGCAATTCAGTGCAAGATCTGACAGAAAGAAACCCATCATCCGAAGGACCCCCAGGAAAGTGAATGCATTTTATTGATGCTTTCTCTTCTCATCTCTTTACAAGCCCTCAGTACTCCAAAAGGATATAAAAACATGGATAAAGCAGACAGTATATCTTGGATTACATCAATGGAGGGGAGTGGACATGAGACGCAAATCTCAAGATCACTCTAAGAGATTTGTGTAGTTTAGTGTGGTAGATGTTGAAAGGTCAGAGGCCCAAGGTGGTATCCCATTACAGAGATCTGTCTTACAGCATGCAACATACACATCAGGTTTTGTTCTTGAGGTTTCTTCAAATTTTCTACACATCCCTGAGTTCATACATAAAAACTTCATTGACTTCTTTTCTGGAGTGGAAGGAGAAAACAACAGGAGTGTAAATCTCCTTTAGTTATGACTAATTAAGTCCAGTTGTTTCAATTGGTTTTCTCAAAGAAGGATTAACTTTGGATACATTCTGTTTTGGTTTGGTTTCTATTTTGAACACACTCTTGGGAAAAGGTCCAGCAGATGCCCATGTCCTCCAGAGTAACCAAGACGTTTCAGCTCCAGAATTGGGCTGAAAGCCAGACAGACAGTTTCATCCAGGAATCCCTGGAGCTGAATTACCAGTACAGCCTGGTTTGTTACTAAAAAGCTTCCCTCCCCCTACTTTTGGAGAACTCCGGCTTCCTACAGAGACAAAGGAAGCAGAGCATGGGCAGATACCTGATGCCAGGAAGAAATTGGTTTCTGCATGGTTCAAGCACCGGTGTCATGAAATACTAGTAGTTTTGAACTTGTTTTGATAAGATTGTAAAATTTGAATTCAACTGTCTTTGCCTCTGACTGCGGTCCTTTGACTGCGGTCTGTTTGTAATCTGGAAATTCAGTTTCTGAGCTAAAATCCCCAGGTTGATCCAAAAGCATAAGTGTACATTTGTGCAGCATACATGTGGGTGAGCAACTAACTGGGGTAGCACCTTGCCCAAGACTGGCAAAGTGGAGAGTGGCCAATATTTCTCTAAATATTCTGGGGCTAAGGAGGGCTTCTTTATCAGGGGGGAGACCATCACCAACTGAAGGC
The DNA here is from genome assembly GCF_027244095.1 of Hemicordylus capensis. Taxonomy (NCBI): domain Eukaryota; kingdom Metazoa; phylum Chordata; class Lepidosauria; order Squamata; family Cordylidae; genus Hemicordylus; species Hemicordylus capensis. The sequence goes on along the minus strand of NC_069658.1, from coordinate 258,257,958 downwards.
CTTGGTAATGGATCCATTGCCAGTGAATGGCCTGTAGGTTGGCCCTCCGGGAGAAATCCCTCACTCCCCAAAATGGCTGCAGAAGGTGGAAGATGGCAAGTTTGTTGGAGGCTGGTCCTATCTCAAGGTAATGCTTTGGTGTCTTTTCTCATTGTTCTGGCTGCCCCAGCCAGTCCACCCCTGTGCTTTCATGCCTCTCTCTCCACCTCCCCACCCCACCCACCCTACTCCCTGCTATAGCAAGCAGCACAACAAGATGCCAATGTCATCAGTTGCAGGGGTCTTGCAGATTAGATGGAGTTTCATCTGATCCAGCAATGCACCCTTTGTGGCCTTCAGCAAAAGTGCCTTTTTGGGGACAGTGGATACAAATTACTCATGCTTTCCGTTTTATGAGATCTTGAGATGGCAGCCTTAATTTTGAAATTTAAAACGGATTGCAGGAGCACAGGAATTCAGGAAAGAAAGTAGGCCACACAAGACTGCCGTCAGTCCACCCTAGTATAATGTGTTGTAGTGGCAGGAAAAGTTTGCATTCTAGAGGTCAAGATCTCTTGGGTTCAGTACCAAGTCTGAGAATATTTGAGGATTTTGCATTTTACCTATAGAGGTTACAAGGGTCATGCAGACATTTCCAGAGGGAGATACTCGACATGTCGATTCCTTGAGTTGACAGCGACCCTTCTCATAAATCAGGCATTGCCTGCACTTTATTATACCTTGGACTTAGAGAGAAAGAAACAACCGTTAGTGGAGAGTTTCTAGAATCCAGATTGTGTATTGCCCTAGATGAGGTGTGGAATGAAAGAATGCCAGAAGCACCATCTCCCACCTTTAGAGATGTGGGTATCTCAACACTAGGCCACCTCCAGCCTCTGAATCCCAGTTGTAGGGGAGCAACAACAGGAGAGAAGACTTACCTGCATATCCTGCTTGTGGACTTCCCAGAGACATCTGGTGGGTCACTATGGGAAACAGGGTGCTGGCCTAGATAGGCCTTGGGCCTGATCCAGCAGGGTTCTTCTTATGTTAATACTAGCCAGGTGCCAGTTTTGCCCTATCAGCAGACTGACATGTAGCTGGAAGTATCCCCACTAGAAACCACCCACAATCCTAAGCAAGGTGCTTTCCAGGTTGCACGCTGTCACAGTGTCACAACGGGTCCCTTAAGTGTGATTCTGTATTGCCTGTGTTTTGACATCAGAGCCCCTGCATTGTAAGAAAGGTGCCGTTCATATTTCTCTTGGATTTAATCTCTGCATTATAGTGCTACCATGTTGTAAGTCCATTGCAAAAAAAAAAAAAAAGCTGTATTTTGCCCATTGTAGGATGCTTTCCCCCTTACAATTGATCTCTAATGCAGTTTGAATTCAGCGCCACAAAATGTTGCAGTTTACACCACTTTTTGCAGTGTAAGGCTATAAATCTGGAAAGCACCCAGACGTGAAATGTAATTCTGGACCAAATCCTTTTGCTATTTCTCCCTGTGCCCAGAGGTGAGATTGTAGGTCAACAGGGAGTAGTCTTCTGAAAATACATATTTTAACTATTCATTCCCTCCTATGTGCTGTCATTTGAATCGGGATAGAATCTTTCTCTGTTCCACTGCCAGGTTCTCCTCCCTGCTCCATAATATCCCATCTCTCCTCTGGAAACATTACCTGCCATGCCCCATGCAGGACTTACCAGTCCTCCAGCAGAGCAGAGCAGAAACTCCAAGGAGAAGTATCTTATTCATCTTGTTAGATTTCACCAGCACAACTGAAGATGTATCAGAAGGAAACGCAAAGAGAATCACCTTCATGTGAGGAAACTCTTCTCTGGATACCTTGAGACAGCTCTGTGCTCGGAATTTATTCTCTACAAGACACTGGAAAGAGCCCAAGGAATGAGGCCAGAGGGTCTGGAAATGCCTTCTTACTGGAAAGGGCTGATGAGCACAGATCTTCATGTGCTTTTACTGTAACTTGTGAGAAGAAGATTTTGTAATATATTTTGGGAACTGTTTGTAATATCATCCTCATAAGATTCATTTGCTGAAGGGCACACTTGGGTTTTAGTGCCATGGGAAGGAGAGGCCGAGGGAATTGAATAGAAGAGAAGCCCCCGCAGCTGTCCCTGCCAGTGATGCCACACTGTTTTGCTACCACCTCTCCTGCTTTCCTCACCTCAGCCAGCCACAGAAAAAGCATGGCTGCACACTCCCCAGCCTCTCACATACGAAATAGTGAACATGGAGAGAGCTCTTCAATCTGCCTCTTTAGCATGCATATTTGAGCTATACAGCTGAGGCATGCACATCACTGGGGCTTGAAAATGCGGCTGCTAACATTGTCTCACAAAATCATTGTTGTCAACAGTCCAAAATGCAGGGTTGACACTACCAATTCTGGCAAGTGGCTGAGCAGTCAAGGAAAGGGAGATATTATGTTACTACAGGTGAAACTCGGAAAATTAGAATATCGTGCAAAAGTCCATTAATTTCAGTAATGCAAATTAAAAAGTGAAACTGATATATGAGACAGACGCATTGCATGCAAAGCGAGATAAGTCAAGCCTTAATTTGTTATAATTGTGATGATCATGGCGTACAGCTCATGAAAACCCCAAATCCACAATCCCAGAAAATTAGAATATTACATGGAACCAAGAAGACAAGGATTGAAGAATAGAACAATATCGGACCTCTGAAAAGTATAAGCATGCATATGTATTCAGTACTTGGTTTGGGCCCCTTTTGCAGCAATTACTGCCTCAATGCGGCGTGGCATGGATGCTATCAGCCTGTGGCACTGATGAGGTATTATGGAAGACCAGGATGCTTCATTAGCGGCCTTCAGCAATTCTGCATTGTTTGGTCTCATGTCTCTCATCCTTCTCTTGGCAATGCCCCATAGATTCTCTATGGGGTCAGGTCAGGCGAGTTTGCTGGCCAATCAAGCACAGTACACTGTATACTTTTCAGAGGTCCGATATTGTTCTATTCTTCAATCCTTGTCTTCTTGGTTCCATGTAATTTTCTAATTTTCTGAGATTGTGGATTTGGGGTTTTCATGAGCTGTACGCCATGATCATCACAATTATAACAAATTAAGGCTTGACTTATCTCGCTTTGCATGTAATACGTCTGTCTCATATATCAGTTTCACCTTTTAATTTGCATTACTGAAATGAATGGACTTTTGCACGATATTCTAATTTTCCGAGTTTCACCTGTATGTGAATAATGCACACAATCAGGCTCTGTGCCAGAGGACTGGAAAGTAGCAAATGTAACACTGAATCTGGGAAATTACAGGCCAGTTAGCTTAACGTCTGTTCCAGGCAAATTGGTGGAAAGCATCCTCAGGGATAAAATTGTAAAGCAAATAGAAGACAGGCGCTGCTGGGGGAGAACCAGCATGGCTTCTGCAAAGGTAAAACTTGCCTCACCAACCTTTTGGAGTTCTTTGCGAGTGTCAACACAGTTGTGTGGATAAAGGTGATCCGGTTGACATAGTATACCTGGAGTACCAAAATGTTTTGACAAAGTTCAAACTGAGTGAGTGGGTGACAAAATGGCAAATACAGTTCAATGTTGGCAAGTGTAAACTGATGCACATTCGGACCAAAAACCCCAACTTCACATATACACTGATGGGATCTGAGCTGTCAGAGACTGACCAGGGGAGAGATCTTCGGGCTGTGGTGGAAAGCTTGTTGAAAGTGTTGACTCAATGTGCGGCAGCTGTGGAAAAGGCCAATTCCATGCTATGGATCATTAGGAAGGGGACTGAAAATAAAACTGCTAATATTATTATGCTCTTATACAAAACTATTGTACGGCCACACCTGGAGTACTGCATACAATTCTGGTCACCACATCTAAAAAAGGACACTGTAGAACTGTAAAAGGTGGAGAATCGGGCAACCAAGATAATCAGGGACCCAGAACACCTTCCTTATGTGGCAAGGCTACAACACCTGGGGCTTTTTATTTTAGAAAAAAGTCGACTGCAGGGAGACAGGATAGAGATCTATAAAATCATGCATGGTGTGGAGAAAGTGGGTCAAGACAAATGCTTTTCCTTCTCACATATCACTAGAACCAGGGGTTATCCAATGAAATTGATTGCCAAGAAATTTAAGTCCAATAAACGGAAATTCTTTTTCACACAATGCACAATCAACTTGTGGAATTCTCTGCCACAAGATGTGATGACAGCCAACAACCCAGATGGCTTTAAGAGGAGTTTGGATAACTTCATGGAGGAGAGGTCTATCAACGGCTATTAGTCGGAGGGCTATAAGCCACCTCCAGCCTCAGAGGCATGATGCCTCTCAATACCAGTTGCAGGGGAGTAACAGCAGGAGAGAGGGCATGTTCTCAGTTCTTGCCTGTGGGCTTCCCAGGGGCATCTTGTGGGCCACTGTGCGAAACAGGATGCTGGACTATATAGGCCTTGGGCCTGATCCAGCAGGGCTGTTCTTCCTATGTTCATATTCAAATGTATTATTATTAGGGATGTGCGAAATGTTTCGGGTACAGAATGATCTGTACCCGAAACGACCAATTTCGGGTGATTCTGAGCCAAACCGAATCACCCCCGACGAGTTCTGATAAATTTTGGATCCGAAATGAATCACCCCTGTTTCGGATCCGAATTTTTCGGGTGTTTTGGATCTCCATTTTGTGCCCCAGAAAAGTGCCAGCCTTGTCTTCTTCTTCCCCTCCGTTTTCCGTTTGACATCTCTTTGAATCTCCCGCCTTTTTGGCTCAATTGTTTTCAATGCAGAAATTGCTTTCTTTTCACTTTAATTGAAAAGGTCCTGGGGCCAAAAGAGTGGGGTGGGGTGGTAGTGCCCAATGGGTGAAGGCTACCACCCCAATTACAGAGTAGAGGGCTGATTTTTGGTGAGTTTTTGAGAGTTTTAGTGTCTATGGGGCAGATTGGGGGCAGAAAATGGGATCTGGGGCAGAAGAGTGGGGTGGGGTGGTAGTGCCCAATGGGTGGAGGCTACCACCCGAATTCCAGGGGGATTGGGCAGAGGGCTGATTTTTGGTGAATTTCTGAAGTTTAAGCGTTTTTAAGGTTTCCCCTCTTTAGGTATAATCGCTTCACGTCGGGGGGAATGAGGTGGCCTAGAGTGGGGTGGGATTGGTGGAGGTGCGGGGTAGGGGCAAGGAAGCTACCTGAATTTTTTCAAAGGATTTAGGCAGAGGGCTGATTTTTGGTGATTTCATTTGTTGGAGTTTTGTTGCTTCTGAGGTGTTCTGAGTGTGGATTCTGTGATAGCAAATGACACACCCTGAATGCACACACCATGAATGCACATGAATGCACCATGAATGACACACCATGAATTTTCAATGACACACCATGAATCCACTCTCATCTGCTATCATAGAATCTAAACCTTAAAGACATGTTAACTTCAACAATTCACCAAAAATCAGCCCTCTGCCCAAATCCTTTGAAAAAATTCAGGTATCTTCCTTGCCCCTACCCGGCACTACCACCAACCCCACACTTCTCTAGGCCACCCCTTTCCCCCCGACGTGAAGCGATACACCCTCCATTCTACCTAATGGGGGGAAACCTTAAAAACGCGTAAACTTCAGAAATTCACCAAAAATCAGCCCTCTGCCCAATCACTCTGCAATTCGGATGGTAGCCTCCACCCATTAGGCACTACCACCCCACCCCACTATTCTGGCCCAGATCCCACTTTATGCCCCCAATCTGCCCCAAAGTCACTAAAACTTCAAAAAAAATCACCAAAAATCAGCCCTTTTTCCAATCCCCCTGAAATTGGGGTGGTAACCTCCACCCATTGGGCACTACCACCCCACCCCACTCTTTTGGCCCCAGGACCCATTTTTTTAATCTGAATCTATTCAGATTCAGATTAATTCGGATCCGAACCGAATCGGGGGTGATTTGGGTGGGCCATATTCAGGCACAGAACAGAACAGGGGTGTTTCAGTTTGGATCAAAAATCCAAATTTCACACCCCTAATTATTATTATCCTTGATTATGTTTATATACTGTAGCCTTATTGAAATAGAATAAAAAGGCAGGCGGGGTGGGAGGAAAAATGCTGGTTTCCTTCTGTGGCCCTGTGGCTATTCTGTTTGAATGGAATTAGCCTTGTTCTGTTTACTGCTTGGCCTTCTCACCTCCATTGAGAACCCCAGCTTCTCACCTCCATTGAGAACCCCAGCTCTTAACGTGGTGATTCTCTTTATTTAGCAGGGGCAGAGTAACTTGTCCTATCTACCCTCAGCACAGTACCCCCAGTGACTGTTGCTGGTGTCTATCTGATGTTTCTTTTTAGATTGTGAGCCCTTTGCAGACAGGGTTCCATCTTATTTGTTTGTTATTTCTCTGTGTAAATCGCCCTGAGCCATTTTTGGAAGGGTGGTATAGAAATCATTCAATCAATCAATCAATCGTTTTTGCAAACTATAGTCTTAAGCTGCAGTCGTTAGACAAAATGCAGTCTTGAAGATGAAGAGATTTGGAATTGGAGAAAGAGGATGCAGACCAAGAAAATGGCCTTTCTGCATGGCTTTGACCTGATGATATGCAGAAGGGATTATAGGCACTGGGGCTTCTTGGACCAAACTTGGCTCCTTGAGAGACACATCTGGACCCACTTGCCCCACCCCCCAAAAAGAAAAAAGGATTAGAGAGGGAATATTGTTTTTGTCAATGGGACCTCTTGTATTTCCACTTTGAGGGGTTGCAAGAGAGTTTCCAGATGGTCATTTTATTTTGGAAGGGCGAGTTTGCATTCACTTATCAAAGTCTTTGCAAGCTATCCAGGAACACTCCATACACAATTTTGGTTTTTCATTGTGCATTGGTGCTTAGTCTAATTTATGTCTGGGGCTAAATAATCTACTTTTTGTGTGTGGTTTTTTGGGCAAACTCAAACTTGCAGTAAATCCACATTAAAGCTGCTGTCTGGGAAAACTCCAGGGATTTTTATAAATACTCTACTCTCTAAGGCACAGTGAAAAACTCAAATTGTGTGTGAACTGCTCTCCAATAACTCACAGGGACTTTGGGGTAAATCTGGCCAATATGTGAATGCACCCCCTCCATTCTGGAAGAGATGCAGGTTTAAAAACCCCATGTGAAAAACTACCATTAGGAGTTTTCACTGTCCACCCCATACCCAATTCCTTAAGTGCCCAACCAAGAAAATATGTTGCTGAGCGATATCAGTTTCAAAGCACAAGTGGTGGCTGTGCTTTGCCATAGTGGTTGTTGAAAAATTGAATAAGCATTTTTAAAGAGCTTAGACAATCTTCCCAGGGTGAAGAAATGTTTAGGTCCTACAAGCCTGAATGCAGAAGCAAATGCCTCGTCCATGGGGGATGGGTAGTGCTTCAGTAGAAGAGCACAAGCTTTGTAGGCAGAAGGTCTCAGGTTCAATTCATCACATCTCTAGTTCAAAGGATCTGAGAAGTTGGAGAGATGCTATTGCTATCGGACCAACAGTCTGACTTTGGTATAGCTTTGGCAGAAACTCTAAAGGGGATGAAGAGTTCCTTCAGAAATTGGAAGGCCTGCCCAAATGAAGAGATCAGGAAGGAACACAAACTCTGGCCGAAAAAATGCAAGGAGAAAATAAGGGATGCAAAAAGAGAGCAAGGAACATTTAGCTAAAAGCATCAAGGAGAATCACAAAAACTTATTTAAATCCATCAGAGGCAGGAAAGCTGACAGGGAGGGAGCTGGACCATTAGAAGATGAGGGAGTGACAAGAATGATTCAGGAGATACGGAGATTGCAGAGAAGCTAAACGAGCTATTTGCATCTGTCTTCATGGCAGAGGATATTGACTGAGCATATGACTGTGCCTGAATGGAACTTCTCAGGGACAGGAGCTAAAGAACTGAGTCAGACAGAGGTGATGAGGTTCTAAGCTGTCTGCGAAAGTTAAACATTAACAAATCCCAGGGAGTCCTTAAAGATCTCAAATGTGAAAATGTTTGAGATAGAGTGTTGATAGAGTATGATAGATATAATATGATAACACTCATATCATAGAGTGTTGATAGACATAAGCTTCCCAGGGTGCTAGGGGAAGCCCTTGAAACAGGGGGGCATAGGGCAAAACTGCCTTGTCATGCGCTAACAGTGATGGGGCATCTTGTCAACACATGCATGAGGCAGAATCCCCTTTTAATGGAGGCCCATTTCGTGTTTGTGTGTATACCATCACACACACACACACATACACACACACACACATACACACACACATCCCTTTCCATGCCCCGTCTTCCTGGTGTCAGCATGCCAACATGCACATAGGGCTGTTCAGCACTTTCATGAGTCATTTGTGTTGTGGCGATAGGAGAGCAGTGTGGACTGGCAGTGCCAATGGCACTCTGGTTGGTACCTCAAGAGGTTAGTGGACCTGTCCACAGAGTGGCCACCCTGTCCTTCCATCTCCTTCTTGTGCATGTACCCAGTAGGGTTATTATGAGACACAGTGAAAGCCTTCATGTCAGGGCAGTTCCAGGTGGGAGCAGCAGGGAAGTGTCTGTGATGGACCTCTCTCCCCCATTCAAATTTCCCAGGATATGATTGGCGTTGCACCATCTGCAGATCTGTGGCCGTGGGGAATTGCTGGGAATTGGGGGCACCTTTCTTGGGTGGCCCCAGGTGACCTACCTACCCACTTTGCACCAGCAGTGATGGGCCAATTTGCCACAGCAGGGACAGTCTGGCAGAAGGGGTGTATCGGCAGTTCCCAGATGGCATTCACCAAGACTGGCAATGGAGCTGTTCAGGAAGCCCTCCCCAGGGTTTGCCTGTATAGAACAACCAGGCTGGGCGGCAGTTGCCCCCCAGTCCAAATGATTATCTTTATGGCCTCTCACTCTCATGAAGTAGTGGTTCATTCAGGTGAGCAACTTTTAAATGGAGAAATAGTGCTCCAAATGGACAGCCCTGGCATGAACCCATCTGTGCTATTTCCACTGGACCAGAAGTTCCATCAGGGACTAATCCACCCCAGTGCACTGTCTCCAGTGCCTTCTTGCCCAGTGGATGGCCCTTCTCATGAGAAATGCCATAGAGACTGCAATTTTGCACCTCTTTCCTGATGTGTCATCAATGTGCGGTGTCCCTTTGTACAAGCACACAGGGAAGAACTGCACTGACAAATGTCACTTCTGCATGCTCTACCTTCACGCAAAGGACACACAAGCAGAATTAGCCAGGCATGAGTGGACCGCACAGTTCCTGTCTTTCAAGAGAGATAGAGGAACAACTCCAATGGGAGAAATCTGTGTCGGTTCTGCATGTCATGAGCACACAGGATGGCAAAACTCCCCTAACATATTCCCCCCAGTGTGTGGCACACCCTTCCACAAAGACACATGGCACAGTTCACTTTGCATGTGTCATTGGGGGGGGGATTTTGGGGACTCCCTAGACCTTAATCAAAGTATTATTTTGTACAAGCGGACAGGGTGGACCCCCCCCCATCATCTGTTGCCTGGCAGAATATGGAAGGTAGAGGAGAAGGCCGGGGGCGTGTCGGTTTGACTGAGAGGTGGACAGCAAGAGGTGCTGAAGGCATAACGCTGCCACATTTCTGCTCCGCACCACCCAGAAATGGCGCGAAACCACAGTTATGGCTGTGACTATGTTTAGGCCTACAGGTTGCACCTTCAAAGCCTAGGTTTTGGCAGTGAACCTCACCACCAACCAAAGGCTCAACTATGAGTTTGGCAAGGGAAAGAGAAGGTCCTTTTTGCGCAGAAACTGCAGTTCCACAAATTCAGACGTTGCGGTTTCCTGAATTAGAGTTGCTCTAACTGCAGAGCCATGTTACATCTGAATCTGGCCATGATCTTAAGCAGAGCTTCTACCCACTTCCTGTGAAAGCAGGAAGCTGACCTTGAGTTAGGCATACTAATTGTTCTGGATGGAGACCTGGATGTGATCTTTTTCATATCCAACTCCTCAAATATTGGGAATAATTAGAATACAAAGAAATATTATTTGATATTTACAAATTGTCAAGCAGGAGAATCTCTAGAAGTCTCAGAAATTCTGGAGCAAATTAATCAGATCAAATTAAAACACATTACAAAAATATGACCCCAGAAATAAAAGGTTGGGTTAAGAATGGTTAAGTAGGAAAAAGGAATGAAAAGTAGGGGAAGCCTCTGAAAGGCACATCCGGTTTTACATGGAAGAAGAAAAGAACGACTTCATTTCGTTGGAGATTGAATGAATACCTCTTGAAAAAACCAGATGTTGTGGAGAAAGCTAAAAAGAAATTAAAGGACTATTTTGAATTGAATTTAAATCAGGGAATGGACAATAAAACTGTTTGGGATGCAAGTAAAGTGGTTATGAGAGGTTTTTTTATACAGCAAAATTCATATTTTAAAAAGCAAAGAGGATTGAAAAAAGAGATTTTATTGATGCAGATCTCCAAAAAGGAAAGGAAATTATTATGGGCCAAAGATAAGAAGACGGTCACACAAGCTATTAAAATGCTGCAACAAAAACTTTCTATGTTGATAGTGAATGAACTAGAACGGAATTTGAAATATGTTAAGCAAAGGACATTTGAGTTTGCAAACAAACCAGGCAAGTTGTTAGCTTGGAAAATTAGATCTGAGAAGAAGAAAAATTACATATCCAAAATACTTACAAAAAATGGGCTCTCTTATGATGGAAAGGAAATAAGAGCGGAATTTTTAAAATATTATTCAGAATTATATAAAGGCAAAATAGTTGAAGATAAAAAAATTGAGCAGTTTCTTAGGACCAGAAATATTCCAAAACTTACTAAGGAGCAAATAGAAACTATGAATGCTCCGATAAATAATAGAAATAATAAATCAAGTCAAGCCCAACAAGGCCCCCGGGCCTGATGGACTGTCAGCATTATACTATAAGTCATTTAAAGATCAAATTCTACAACCTCTTCAATGGACTATGAATTATATCTTACAAAAAGGGATTATGCCGGATTCCTGGAAGTACGCAAATATTGCAGTAATTCCAAAACCAGACCAAGACTTAATGTTAGTTAAAAATTATAGACCAATTTCACTTTTAAATAATGATTACAAACTCTTTGCTGCCATTTTGGCAAGAAGAATGAAGGTTATATTGAGGCATTTTATTCATGAAGATCAAGCTGGATTTTTGCCAAAGAGACAATTGAGAGATAATGTCAGAACAGTCCTGAATGTACTGGAGTACTATGAAAAACATAATGATAAACAGATGGCGATGATTTTTTTGGATGCAGAGAAAGCTTTTGACAATATTTCATGGCAATTTTTGTGGAGACTACTAGAGGTAATGACTGCTGGCAATAATTTTATTAGGGCAATTAAGACAATTTATTTGGAGCAATATGCTAAGATTATTGTAAATGGGGAATTATCAGACAACTGTGTAATACAAAAAGGGACTAGACAAAGATGTCCACTTTCCCCATTGCTTTTCATATTGGTTCTAGAAGTGCTTTGTAGAACTATCAGAGAAGATGATAAATTACATGGTCCCAAAATTGGGAAACAGGATTACAAGTTGAGAGCCTTTGCAGATGATGTTGTGCTGTTTTTAGAGAATCCAATGGACAAGATTGAAAGACTCTTGGATAAAATACAATAATTTGGTCAGCTGGCTGGATTTTATATAAATAAGACCAAGACCAAGGTCTTAACTAAAAATATGGATCAGAAAACCAAGGACAGATTCTCTGAAATAAGTGAGTTGAAAGTGGAGAAGAAAGTTAAATATCTGGGGGTCTGGTTATCAAATAACAACTCCTTGTTGTTCATAAACAACTATGTTAAAATATGGAATTCAGTGAAAATTGATCTACAAAGATGGTCTAAAATGAATTTGTCTTTAATGGGAAGAATTTCAGTGGTGAAAATGAATGTCTTGCCTAAAATGTTGTTTCTCTTTCAGACTATTCCCATAATTAACACTCTAACTTGTTTTAAGCAATGGCAGGAGGACATAACTAAGTTTGTTTGGCAGGGGAAAAGACCAAGAATTAATTTTAAGAATTTAACAGATGTAAAGGAAAGAGGTGGTCTTACCTTGCCAGACTTAAGGTTATATTTTGATGCTGTTTGTTTGACATGGTTAAAAGAATGGATAACATTAAGAAACCCTAGAATTCTTGATTTGGAAGGATTTGACAGAAGGTTTGGATGGCATGCGTATCTGTGGTATGAAAAAAGTAAAATACATAAAGACTTTTTGAACCACTATGTGAGAAGGAGTTTAATGAGGGTGTGGTTAAAATACAAAAATTGGTTTTAATCTAAAACTCCGTTATGGATATCTCTGATTGAAGCCTTATCACGTAAAGAAGTAAATATGCAAATGTGTTGGGGTACCTATAGGGATTTGTTACATTTTCAGGAAAAGGATTGTAAGTTAAAAAGTTTAACTGAAATACAAGATTTGGTTAGAGATTGGTTTCAGTATCATCAGTTAATTGAGATATATAAGAAAGACTTTAAAGTTGGATTTGAGGATCAGACTTCAAATTTTGAGAAGGAATTATGTCAAAATGATGAAAAATTAGTTTCTAAAATGTATAAACTGTTGCTTTTGGAGGAGACAAGAGAGGAAGTGGTTAAAACGACTATGATAAAGTGGGCTCAAGATGTGGGGCATAATATAGAAATGGCAGCCTGGGAAAAGTTATGGAAAAATGATTTAAAATTTACTGCATGTTATGCTATAAAAGAAAACTATTATAAAATGATGTATAGATGGTATCTGACACCAAAAAAATTGGCATTAATGTATAAAAATGTTTTAAACAAATGCTGGAAGTGTGGACATTCTGAAGGCACCTTTTTTCATATGTGGTGGACCTGTGGGAAGGCTAAAGCCTATTGGGACATGATTGATAATGAATTAAAGAAAATATTTAAAATGACATTTCCTAAGAAGCCAGAATCCTTCCTGCTGGGAATAACACAAGGTGCAATTTCTACCACTAACTTAACATTTTTTATGTATGCCTCTACGGCGGCTAGAATTATATATGCACAGAAATGGAAGACCAGTGAACTGCCTTCAAAAGAAGACTGGCTGATAAAAAATTTGGAATATGCGGAGATGGCAAAACTTACAGCATTACTAAGAGATCAAAACTTGGAATGTATTAAAGAAGATTGGAAACCATTTTTGTTGTATCTAAAGAATTATTTTCCTACTATGGACTTGACAGCAGGGTTTGAAATTTAGTAAAAATCGCAGCTTGGTTAGATTAATTATGTTTGTAAGGGTTTGAATTTATGTTTTGAATTATTATTATAGCAAGGGTAAATCTTGTAGTTGATGATTCACGAAGAAATGTGATCGGGAAGTCCACCTTTTTTGTGTGTATTTGTAATGAATGATAATATTACGGTTGTTAAAATTAATAAAAATTGAATTTGGAAAAAAAAGGAGAAGGTCGGTTACTTGAACCCTGTGTTCCTCCCCTGGTAGTTTATGTTCAGCCAGCATCAAGGTAGTCATGTTCTTTGCACAGGCTATACTTGAAAATTCTATAGACTGTACAAGCAAACAAAAAAACAAACACCAGCACTGTTCTCACTCCATCAAACTGCTGATTTGGCTGACACACAAATAATGTCTCAGAACTGGCAGTTCATGAGCCAAGCTACCTAATATGGATCCTTAGGAGTTGAGTCATTTTCTTGAAACATCTGGGGTAAAATTTTCACCTGGGTCACACCTGTGAGATAGGTTAGGCAGGCAGACAGAGAGATTGAGAAAGAGGGGGGACAGATTGTGCTTCCTTGGCCAATTCTCTGAAAGAGAATCAGTCCTCTGTAGAAGATGTTGCACTGCAGTTTTTGTCCTTTCTCCTCTGAAACAGATGAAAACCTTCTTATTTTTGCCACCTCCAAATGATTTCAGGTCACCATTTGTGGGCATGAAGGCCTCTGAGAAATATAGAAGCCATGGGGAACCACAGCTCTTGGAGGTTCTAGTGCCCGGGTGGCTGTTCTTGCAGTGTTTGGGGATGTAATCAGGGTTTCAGCAGTAGTCATTCTCATCACTACTGCAGTGGGCGGTGGGGGGAGATTGCTTGACTCTAGAACCTGTTGTGGCCCCAGTGGTATCAACAAAAAGGCAACGAGACCAGAGCTCAGAACGGTCCTCAAATTAAAATGAATCAATTTTGCCTAATCCAAATAGAGGAGAAATCAACTCATTTTTTAAAAGGCCATTTTGAATCAAGCCTGAAAAAACTTGCCTGTTACTAGCCAATACATCCCATTGACTCTACAAGGAACACTTTGGTATTTCGTTATCAATGGTATTTTAAGGCTTAGAAAACCAGGGCATAGTTAGAAAGCGCCCAGCAGAATGGCAATCCTTTAACAAATTCTTGTAATAACCTAGGGTTGCATGCAATGAACTGAGAGAGAGAAGGAGAGGGGGGTTATTGTGTTTATTATAATAAAAGAAGAATGCAGGCACAAAGCTAAAATATTAAGAAATAAAAAATAACACATGGCATGGGGCAAAGAAGTTGAAATGTACCAGATCAATAATTCAAAATGTCATCATGCCCAAGAGGAGCAGAAGTTCTTTCTCAGATTCAAATTTACTATGATTCAAATTTACAGTGTGTGCTAATTATTCAATAAAATCAATAATGTTTGAAGGTGAAACCCTACAAATTTATAACTATTAGTTTGCTTCCCTTTTCCGGTCTGACAAGGAGATGGGACGGCAGGGAGGTATGCTGCCACCTCACCCGACCAGTTTACAATGGATCGCCGATGGGGGGGAAGTGGCAGGAGGGGGGAGTGCACCCTCCCCCGCCCTTAAAGTCACCCCTCCACAGACCTTCGAACTCTGGTAGCCTCATCTCTGGTAACCCCTGGCTCCCGCCCCTCCCCTCAGCCCCACACCCGCCCTGCTCCACTACACCCCTAGAAGCTGTTGGAGATGGAGTTCCAGTGCATTGACCTTTCACAACAACTATCCTAATAACCACTAGGGGCATTGGGAGTAGATGTAGTTAGTAAGGGTCTCCTTACCTGTCCCTGCTTTGCGTCTACCCTATGACCCCTGCATTGACTCCTCAGGTATTTCCTGTGATGGAGTCAGCCCACTTCCTTTTCTCTTGGAGAGTAGATGGAAACATCTCTCCCAGCCACCCCAATCTATCCATTATGTAGCTCTTAGATAGGGCTAGGTCTTTACTATCCAGAATGTACTTTACCAATAAACCTATTTAGCTTAGTTTGTGCTACAATCTCTATGCACATTAAAGGGGGAGCCATTGTACTTATGAATAAGAGTGATTATATTTCAGAAATCGAGAGACAATTGGCTGATAGAACTTATTATGTGCCATTGGATCATGACCCCACGAAAAAGATCATGTCCCTGATCAAGATTGTACTTGATGAGGCGGATATGTTGGGGATCATCACGGCAAATGAGAAGAGGTATATCCTCAATCAGTACCCTAGGGTTCCTGTATTTTATGTCCTGCCCAAAATACACAAACCAAGTCGACCCTAAGGGTCGACCTATAGTCTCAGGCTACAATTCGGTCCTTGAGCCACTGTCTATTTATGTTGACCACCAATTGATACCCCGGTTTGGGCCCAGGGTGTTTGAGGGACCGCCTGCTCCCAAGGGTTGCTGCCCGCCTGACAAGGACATCTGAGGGGGCCCTGTTCCGGGTGCCGACAATGATAGAGGCCCAGCTGTCGTGCACTCGGGAGAGGGCCTTCTCTGTTGCTGCTCCTAGACTCTGGAATGCTCTCCCAGTGGCCATTCGTTCCTCGGACTCCATCACGGCTTTTAGAAAGCTTGTAAAGACTTGGCTTTTTACCCAGGCTTTTACATAATCGTTTTTACTGCTGCTTCTGTGTGTTTTTACCTCTTCTCATTTGCCGTGATGATCCCCAACATATCCGCCTCATCAAGTACAATCTTGATCAGGGACATGATCTTTTTCGTGGGGTCATGTTTTTATGCCTGTTTTAATATGTTTTTATATTTTTTGCTTGATGTTTTTACTGCCTTTTTATTGTATGTTTTGACTTTTTATGTTTAAATTTTTTATTGATTTTAACAATATCTTAGCATTCACATCACATTAAACAATTATTGACTTTCAGCTCGCACCTCTTTGTGAATCACCAACTATAGAATTAACCCTTGCTATAATAGTAATTCAAAACATATATCTTAAACCTTACAAACTCAATTTTGATCTACCCAACCTGCTATTATTACTAAATTTCAAACCCTGTTGTAAAATCAATATTAGGGAAATAGTTCTTTAAGTATAATAAAAATGGTTTCCAATCTTCTTTAAAACATTCCAAATTTTCATCTCTTATCAGTACTGTGAGTTTTGCCATCTCAGCATATTCCAAAATTTTTATCAGCCAATCTTCTTTTGAAGGCAGTTCATTTCTCTTCCATTTCTGTGCATATATTATTCTGGCTGCCGTAGTAGCATACATAAAGAATGTTAAATTGGTTGCAGAAAACACTCCTTGTGTTATTCCCAGCAGGAAGGATTCTGGCTTCTTAGGAAATGTCATTTAGAAAATTTTCTTTAACTCATTATATATCATGTCCCAAAAGGCCTTAGCCTTCCTACAAGACCACCACATATGAAAAAAGGTTCCTTCGGAGTGTCCACATTTCCAGCATATGTTTGAAACATTTTTATACATTAATGCCAGTTTTTTTAGGCGTCAAGTACCACCTATACACCATTTTATAATAATTTTCTTTTAAAAGATAACATGCAGTGAACTTTAAATCAGTTTTCCATAATTTTCCCCAGGCTGCCATTTCTATATTATAGCCCACATCTTGAGCCCATTTTACCATAGTCATTTTAACCACTTCATCTCTTGTCTCCTCCAGAAGCAAGAGTTTATACATTTTGGAAACTAATTTTTCGTCATTTTCACACAGCTCCTTCTCAAATCTCGACGTCTGATCCTCAAATCCAACGTTAAGATCTTTCTTATAAACTTCATTTAACTAATGGTACTGAAACCAATTACTAACCCAGTTTTGTACTTCAATTAAACTTTTTAACTTACAGTCCTTTTCTTGAAAACATAACAAATCCCTATAAGTACCCCATTGCGATTGCATATTTACCTCTTTACGTACTAAAGCTTCAATTGGGGATAACCATAGCGGAGTTTTAGGTTCCAACCATTTTTTATATTTTACCCAAACTCTCATTAAACTCCTTCTTATATAGTGGTTAAGAAAATCTTTATGTACGTTACTTTTGTCATACCACAAATAGGAGTGCCATCCAAACCTTCTGTCAAATCCCTCCAGATCAAGTATTCTAGAATTTCTTAATGTTATCCATTCTTTTAACCACGTCAAACAAACAGCATCAAAATACAACCTTAAGTCTGGTAGGGTAAGACCACCTCTTTCTTTTGCATCTGTTAAGTTTTTAAAATTAATTCTTGGTCTTTTCCCTTGCCAAACAAATTTAGTTATGTCCTTCTGCCACTGCTTAAAACAAGTTAAAGTATTAATTATAGGAATAGTCTGGAAGAGAAACAACATTTTGGGTAAAACATTCATTTTCACCACTGAAATTCTGCCCATTAAAGATAAGTTCATATTAGACCATCTATGTAAGTCAGTTTTTACTGTATTCCATGTTTTAATATAATTATTTGAGAACAACAAAGAGTTATTATTTGTCAGCCAAACACCCAGATATTTAATTTTCTTCTCCACTTTCAGTTCACTTATTTCCGAGAATCTATCCTTAGATTTCTGATCCATATTTTTAGTCAACACCTTCATTTTAATCTTGTTTATATAAAACTCCGCCAATTGGCCAAATTGTATTTTTTTCCAAAAGTCTTCTGATCTTGTCCAATGGATTTTCTTTAAAAAACCATGACATCATCCGCAAAGGCTCTTAATTTATACTCTTGTTTCCCAATTTTCGGGCCTTGTAATTGATCGTCTTCTCTAATATTTCTACAGAGCACTTCCAGTACTAATATAAAAAGTAATGGGGAAAGTGGACATCCTTGTCTAATTCCTTTTTGTATTTTACAATTGTCTGATAATTCCCCATTTACAATAATCTTAGCATATTGCTCCGAATAAATTGCCTTGATAGCCCTAGTAAAATTATTACCAATGCCCATTGCATCTAATAACCTCCACATGAACTGCCAGGAAAGGTTATCAAAAGCTTTCTCTGCGTCTGTTTATCATTGTGTTTTTCGTAATACTCCAATTCATTCAAAACTGTTCTCACATTATCTCTTAATTGTCTCTTTGGCAAAAAGCCAGCTTGATCCTCATGAATAAAGAGTCTTACTATAGCCTTCATTCTTCTTGCCAAAATGGTGGCAAAGAGTTTATAATCATTATTTAAAAGTGAGATTGGTCTGTAGTTTTTGACTTGCGTTAAATCTTGATCCGGTTTGGGGATTACTGCAATATTGGCATACTTCCAAGACTCCGGCATAATCCCTCTTTGCAAAATGTCATTCATAGTCCATTGCAAAGGCTGTAGAATTTGATCTTTAAATGATTTATAGTACAAAGCTGAAAGCCCATCAGTTCCTGGCACCTTATTGGCCTTGCTTTGATTTATTGCTTCTGTTACTTCCATTATTGTTATCGGAGCATTCATAATTTCTATATGTTCCTTAGAAAGTTTTGGGATATTTTTGTTCTTAAGAAATTGTTCAATTTTTATATCCTCTACTATATTTCCCTTATATAACTCTGAATAGTATCTAAAAAATTCTCCTCTTATTTCCTTACCATCATAAGAAAGCTCATTTTTGTAAGTATTTTGGATATATAGTTGTTGTTGTTTTTCAGTTCTAATTTTCCAAGCCAGCAACTTGCCTGGTTTATTTGCAAATTCAAATGACCTTTGCTTGACATATATTAAGTTCCGTTCAACTTCATTTACTACTAGCATAGAAAGTTGTTGTTGAAGCATTTTGATAGCTTGAGTAATCATCTTCTTATCCTTGGCCCATAGTAATTCTTTCTCATTTTTAGAAATCTGCATCAATAATGTCTCTTTTTCCAATCCTCTTTGCTTTTTAAATTATGCATTTTGCTGTATAAAGAAACCTCTCATAACCACTTTTCCTGCATCCCAGACTATTTTGTTGTCCATTCCTTGATTTAAATTCAGCTCAAAATAGTCCTTTAGCTTCTTTTTAGCTTTCTCCACCACATCTGATTTTTTCAGCAGGTATTCATTCAATCTCCAGCGAAAAGAAACTGTTCCTTTCTTCTTCCGTGTAAAACAAATTGGGTTATGATCTGAAAAAGTTCTTGGCAAAATATCCATTCTTTTTATACATGGCGTAATGGGTTTTGATGTCCAGACCATATCTATCCTTGAATGAGATTGATATCTTTCAGAGAAGTAAGTGTATTCTTTTGCATTTGAATTTTTAATTCTCCACAAATCATAAAGATCCATATGTTCTGCTAAATCAAAAAACGCTTTAGGAAGCTTGCCTTGTAGGTTCCATTCTGATATGTCGGATTTTCTATCCAAAGATGTAGAGACAACACCATTAAAATCTCCCAAAATAATCAAGTTTTCGATAACTCAGCTATCTTCTGTTCTAAATGATTATAAAATTCAACTTTCTTTTCATTAGGTGCGTAAATTCCAATTATCACCGTTTAATTTCAGAAATTAAAATTTCCAAGGCTAGCAGCCTGCCTTCTCAATCTTTAAAAATCAACTTGGGTTCAAATTGTTGTTTGACATAAAATACTACCCCTCTTTTTTTTTTTTTTTCAGAAGAAACAAATTCTTGTCCTAAAGCCTTATTAACCAAAAGTTTTCTATCTTGTTTTCTAATATGCATCTCCTGTAAACATACAATGTCCAAATTTTGTTTCTTAAGGAAATGAAAAATTTTATTTCTTTTTATTTTGGTATTTAACCCATTAATGTTCCATGAAGCTATCTTGTAATCCATTTGGTCTAATTAGAATTATGTGTTGAGGGGGCTGTGTTGAGGGGGCAATTAGCCGAGTGAACAACTCTTTACACCAGAATATGCTTGGGGAAAGGATTTTTTTAAACTGTAATTTTAGAAGAAATTCCGAATCTCTGAATACATCAGATTTTAATGGTTATGGTTCTGAACATATTATTAACATTCAGTAATCAGATCAAAAATGACATTGTGCCCAAGAAAAGCAGAAGATCTTACTCAGATTCAAATGTCCTGCCATCCAAATTTATCATATATGTCCATTATTCAGTAAAAGGAATAAGGTATGAAGTTCACATCCTACAAATTTGAGACTGTTTGTTGACTTCCCTTTTGTGAGCACATCCGTTAAAAAATATCTTATGTATATAAAAAATGGTCTCTCTCTATAAAGTGGTTTGAGCCACTTTTGAGCCTCATTCACTGACATGAAATTCTCAGACCAAACCACAAAAAATGCTGCTGTTTTCACAGGTAGGTTACAGACCTCACCCAGACTACCAAAATAAATAAATAAATAAAACCCCAGAAAAATTCATTAATGTACCAGAAAATGCTGGAAAACTCTCCCATTGGGAAAGTAAGGGTGAGGGTTCATACAAATTCTGGCTGTATTCTCAGGTACTTTAAATGACAGAAAGTCTCAACTTTGTGGTCCAGGATACGTGCTTGCAAACTCCCAGTTGCTTCACTTGTCTCTCTTAAATTCTGAGGAGCTTCTGGATTTGTTCATACAAAATAAAGTCTCATTTTCTGATTAGCTACATGCCAAATTTTGCATAAACGAACAATCCTGCCTCTTTAACTTAAAGCTGTACCTTTTACACGGGAATATGATGGTGGGGAGGGGGAGGTATAAGTTACATTTTTTTTACACACAAATTTTTTGTTCACTTAATGAGGGACCTCACTCACTCTGTAACCACCAAGGGCACTCTAAAAAGAATAGAAAAAACAAATGCCAAAATGCCCCAAAGCTCCCCAAAGACCATGCCTCCTGCCCTTATACTCTGACCCAATCATGCCAAACTTTCCAGACTTCTCATTGGCTCATTCAGGTCTTAGCAAGCTGGCCAGATGCTTATTAATTAATAAAGTAAATTCTGTATCGAGCAGTAATTATTCAAGTTATTTTCCTCACATTTTCCATTGTAGGCACCTAAGCAAGCCCAAATAATTATCAAGAAGGTCGGTTACTTGAACCCTGTGTTCCTCCCCTGGTAGTTTATGTTCAGCCAGCATCAAGGTAGTCATGTTCTTTGCACAGGCTATACTTGAAAGTTCCATAGACTGTCCAAACAAACAAACAAACCCCAGCACTGTTCTTACTCCATCAAACTGCTGATTTGGCTGACACACAAATAGTGACTCAGAACTGGCAGTTCATGACCCAAGCTACCTAATATGGATCCTTAGGAGGATCTTATACTTATATGTGCTGATTTCCCAGCATTTTGTTGAAAAATTACCCCCAAATATTTTATTTGATTTACCTGTTCTAGTCGATGTCCATCTAGCATCCATACAAATTTTTTTACTTTATTGGTGAAGCACATAATTTTAGATTTGTCATAATTGATCTGTAGATGCTCCTCTCTGCAGTATAGTGCTAAGGCATCTAACGCTCTTTTAAGCCCAACCCTGGTTTGAGATAATATTACTGCATCATCGGCATACATCAGGATTGGATTTTCTTGTTGACTAGTTTTGGTGGATGAGTGTCAGATGTCTGCAAGCGCTTTATCAAATCATTAATATAAAGGTTAAATAAGTAAGGGGCTAATACACACCCTTATCGCACCCCTTTCCTAATGGGTACTGAGTTTGTAAGATTGTCAGCATGGTCTAAACACACTCTTAAGAAGGAATTTTCATGCAGTTTGATGAGCAAAAGTAGAAGTCTTCGGTCCATAGAAGTAGCCGCCAATTTAGACCAAAGACGACTTCTAGAAACTGTATCAAAAGCCATCTTAAGGTCTATAAAAGCGACAAACAGAGGTCGCTTATTCCTTTTGACCTGTTTGTCCACAAGATGTTGTAATATTAAACAGTGGTCTAATCCAGATCTATTAGCTCTAAATCCTGCCTGTTCATCCTCAATAATGCACTCCTGCTCCATCCAAGCACATAATGTAACACATAAGTGCTTGGCATAGAGTTTACTTATAATGTTTAAAAGGCTAATTGGTCTATAGTTAAAGGGGTCATCCCTTCTGCCTTTCTTATGGATAGGACCACAATCGCTGTTCCCCAATCCTGGGGAAATTGTGCAGTTTGATAAATATGTGTGAAGAAAGCAGCCAGCACAGGAGCCCACCAATCTTTATAGAGCTTCAGAAGTTCCGGCGGGATACAATCATTTCCAGGTGCTTTCCCGCATTTCAATTGCATGATTAACTGCTCTATCTCATATGTGGAGACCGGAGACCAATGTGGTAATGAACCTATTTGAGGGGCACTTTGAGGAGAGATATCATTATAAAATGCCCGAAAATGAGTTTCCCACGATTCTGGGGTTATTGGGCAAAACTGAAAGGAATATATCTTATTATTTGGTATTGAAATTAGTCTCCAAAAGCTCATCGAATCTTTGTTCTTCACTGCACTTATTAGAAGTGACCACTTCTTTTGTGTACCAGCCCTTTTTTTAATCTAAGAAGGGCTTTATTTTCTTTTTTCTTTCCCGATATTTCTGTAACCAGGTCTGCAGAGGGATTGGAACTAGTGTACTTTGAAAGAGTAACAATATGTTTTTTAGCCCCAATACACTCATAATCAAACCATTTTTTAGGGCGGTAAGATTTTATTTCTGAACTGGCATGATCCGATTTGGTTATTAAAGCTTTAATTGAGCAAATAAGAGTCTCATAGTTCTTAATAACACAATGATCTCTATCCAGGTCAGTTAAAACACCAAGTAGATTCCTCCTAGCCACTTCGCCAGTCTTTGAATTGATCCAAAGGGAAAAAAGTTGATCCAGTTTATAATTCCACCTAACTCTGCCATCCCGCAATTCCTTAGATTGAGTTAAACACACATTCTTATAGGTCTTGGGGTGTCCATCATATATATATGTTAAAGTTAAGGGATTATGGTCACTTTCAGGTCTAGCACTAATTTTAAAGTTGTCTATTGAGTCAAATACATCTCTCGTGACAAGCACATAGTCAACTGTGGATAAACTTTTCCCTCGATGAAAAGTGTATTGACCCGGACAATCACCTGAAGCCACTCAATTTAACAGGAATAAATCCAAGTTATTAGCCATACGGGCTAGACATAGTCCTGCAAAATTGCTCGTGGTATCTAAAAACACACGATTTGAAGGACTAAACTCCGTGTCCTCCAATGGGGACCACTGGGAAAATTTGCCATAAAGAGAAACATCACCATACCCCAATCTTGCATTACAGTCACCGGCTATAATTATCGGAACATTAGGGTATTCATCAATTAACCTTGAGATGTACGACTCAACCTCTTCCCATAATACCTTTGTTTGGAGATGACAACTCTGGGTAGGAACATACAGACCAACACAGAGAAATTTAATGTTATAAGAGGTGATCAACACTGACAAAGCCCAATCTACCGGGTAGGATAGCATTACAACCTGTCCTTTCAGTCTGGCAGTTATAAGAATTGTGAGACCTCCACGTGGTCTACCAGCTTTCTGACTCACAACGGCAGGCACCATGAAGGGAGAGTAATCCAAAAATCTTATCTCGCCCATCCACCAAGTCTCTTGCATGATTATAATATCGAATGTCAAAATGAAGTTTAGAAAATCGCAGTCCAGCAACTTTGAGCCCCAACCATGAATGTTCCAAGAGATTATAGAAGCAGATCGTTGATGCGGATCAGGGGCAACATATCAATCCTCCACAGGTCTATGAGGTAGCTTCAGTACATCACAATTATTATGTTGGTTCTGCAGACCCAAACCTTCATCATCCATGTAGGAAGTCTCTGTTCGATTAAAGTTAGTAGGTGTCAGTATTGAGAAGAAGTCATCTAAATGTGGGTCAGCTGTCAACGGCAATCTTGGAACAGGTTTATTGTAATTCAAAAAATTAGTATCAACAGTTGCCACATTGCAATTCCCACTATAAGTCTCAACAGTCTCAACAGATTGATTATTCCCGATTCCTGTAGATAGTTGTAATTGTTTGTCACCATGAGGTGAAAGACGATGTGCAGATCACACACTCTTTTCCATCGCCTTCGCCTTCTCATGACTCTCTTTAGAAGTTACACTATTAATCTCAGTTGGAGCATCATGCATGTCCAACAACGATGAAGCTAAAGAATCGATGGTCTCCAGAGAACTCTCTATCTGGGACAGCGTAACTAAGTGCGAGTCTTCTAAGTCCGCCAGATGCTGATTGGAATCATTTGCTGTTTCAGAAATCTTCCCGCTAAAGAGAGAATAAACTTGGGTTTGTTTATTGATAAATTTGGGAACAAATTTCTCCCTCCGTTGTTTCATACACTTTTTGATTTGAGTCAAGAATTCATTCGCTGAAGATGTCATCAGATTCCTAGAAAATACTCTGTTTGGAAAAATTCTCCATTTGTTCAGGAATTGTTTCATCCTTATCAGGGAAGCGGGTATCAAACTGGACTCAAAGATTAGAAGTAACTTCAAAACACCAGGGTTTCGCGTAAACTGTTTCTTATACATTTTTAAGTCCACAGACTCCATACAGAATCCTAACAACTGTGCCAAGGATCTCCTTATACTAAAGGAGTCTTCCCAACGATATTCATTGTAATGGTTCAAGATAATCGTAAGTTCACTTTGGCAGGGCTGGAAAGTATTCTCTGATTCTGATTCAATATAGGAATCTCTCATGTTCAGGATCTCTTGATCAACATCTACTGTTTGAGTATAAGCTTCTGAGGTAGTGAAATGCTTCTTTTTAGAATCAGGCATAGTCACATGACTTATCTGTGTGCTAATCTTGTCTAACTTAGCTATTACTGTTGAGAACTTCTGAAAAAGATGAATTAAAGTCTCGGCCATTAAAATAGAAGTCTTTAAGGTGGGATCTGTAGCTAAATCAGCAACTATAAATTTATCAGATGTGTGACCAGGCTGAGTTGCTCCATTCCTATTGCCTTCTGACAGCACTGATGATAGTGGAGATTGGGGGGCAAAGTTCTTGGGAAGTGGGGAACTTAACAGTTCCTCAAAAATGCTTCTTTCTAAACCAGTTCTTTCAGTAGGATTGAATTCTATTTGTGAGTTATGAGTTTGTGGATTGTAATTTTGGTCTAAAGCTCCATCTGTAGGTTCACTGATTGATGGCTGCATTGGGAGGTAGGATTCTAACTTGGTTTGCATAGAGTTTGTAATTAGTCTAGTAGCAACTTGTTTAACTCTCTGCTGTTCCTTTTTCCCATTTGGTTTCTTTTTAGTTTGTTTCTTCCTCATTATTAATACCCAGTTTTCTTGCCAAATATTAATTAACAGTCAGGAATAGTTGTCCACTTACAGCAGCTTAAGGGGTTTTATTGTGCCTTATCTCGCTCCGTTCCAAACTACATACTACATCCTCTGCTGTAAGCCGAGGACCTTCAAACCAGTAATTCTTCCTGTAGTTTGTCAGTTATGGGTTACTGCAGGAGCCTCTTATTTTGGCAGATTATTGAGATTAACAAATATTAATTAGCTGATGTTTTACATAGTTTTGTTCTCCTTGTTTCCTCAGTCACGAATGCTGACTCAGCCATTTCAGACTAAGCCAAGCTAAACTGAGCTAAACTGTAAACTACCAGCTACTAATTAGATTTTTGCAGGCTTTTCCTCATAACAACTGACTAAGTCGATAAGGAAACGCAACAGTAGCTAGAAATATTTATAAACATACCTAAATAGCTAAGATAAAACGGAGCTCACAAAAAAACATCTCCTCACCCTGATGCCGGAACCGGACATGAGCCTTTGAAAAGAGTTTTCAGGTTTCAAGATCAATTCTATAGCCAGATTAAGGGATTAGCCATGGGTTGTATACTGGTACCCAGTGTAGCATGTCTGTTTATGGCTATGCTGGAAGAGAACTGGATTCTGAATCAGAGAATCAATCCTTTTTATGAAGATCTGGAAGTATATAAACGCTACATTGATGATGTCTTTATTGCATTCAAGAACAGGGGCAGATTTACTGAATTTGTTGACTGGTTGAACTGTTTGCATTCAGACATTAAATTTACCAGTCAATGGGATCTCCATCAGATCCCGTATTTAGACACCTGGGTACGGGTTGGGCCAGGGAGATGACTCATTTTTGCTTTGTACAAAAAACCATTGCATAAGAACGCTTATCTACACTTTAAGTCTAATCATCCTAGACATCTTAAGCAGGGTCTTCCTTATGGCCAGTTTTTACACGTTAGACGTAACTCTACTTGGGATGCAGACTTCGAGAGGGAGGCTTAGATTCTTGAGCAACAACTGATCCAGAGAGGTTACCCCCCTGTTGTGGTCCAGCAAGCAAGAGACCATGCCAGACGTAGGGACTGAACAGAACTTTTCAAAGATCAGCCTTGTGAGAAAACACACAGAGTTATTTGGTCTATCGATTATACCCCCCGGCCTTTAAGATTCAAGGGATTATTCGAAAGTACTGGCATATAGTCGATGACATTCCAGGCTGTGAATGTCCAATGGTCACTGCTTTCCGTAGGATTATGAGTATTAGAAATATACTTATTAGATCAGATTGCTTAGATACTCACACAGAGAGGCAGGTCACCACAGGTTTCCATCCATGTGGTGGCTGTTCAGTATGCCATCTAGCGGTCTGCACCAAAGAGGTTCGTCATCCCATTACTAGCGAATCCATGTAACTTAGGTTTTTTGCAATGTGCAGGACCAGGGCAATTGTATATGTTGTCACCTGCCCATGTGGTAAATGGTTCATCGGCAAGACTGAGAGATGTGCACATGTGAGGATTGCCGAACAAAGGTCCAGGATCAATCTACGAGTGATGGATACACCTTTGGTGTGTCATTTTGTTGAAATTCAGCACTCCACAGATGACATCCGTTTTTTTGTATTGCATGTACATCAGAGGCATCGATTCACTTTTGAAGATGTACAACAGTCCTTTTTGCAAAGAGAAGCCTTCCTTATTTTTACATACCAGACGTTGGAGCCGTTTGGGCTCCATGCCAATTTATTATTTCTTGTTTACACAGTCAGACAGGTGTTATTGACTGGTTTGTTTTATCCAGACATCGAGTCCTTCCCAAGGACCTGGGATGCCAGAATTTTATTGTCAATGTTGTTGCTGTTGTTATAGATATCATCGCAGAATATAGGCTGTTCCCAGTAAAGCTGCTTTTTGTAATTGGCTGATGGTGATTTCTGTGGCCCCTATGGTGTTGAGGTGCTCTTCAAGGTCTTTTGGAACTGCACCCAGGGCGCCAATTACCACTGGGATTATTTTGGTCTTCTTCTGCCACAGCCTTTCAATTTCAATTTGTAGATGTTTGTATTTGGTGATTTTTTCTATTTCTTTTTCTTCTATTCTGCTATCCCCTGGTATTGCTATGTCGATTATTTTGACTTGTTTTTCTTTCTTCTCGACTACAGTTATATCTGGTGTATTGTGTGGCAGATGTTTGTCTGTTTGTAGTCGGAAGTCCCATAATATTTTTACATCTTCTTCAACTTTTTCAATGTGATGGTCCCACCAATTTTTGGCTACAGGTAGCTTGTATTTTTTGCAGATGTTCCAGTTTATCATCCCTGCTACCTTGTTATGCCTTTGTTTGCAGTCAGACTGTGCGATCTTTTTACAACAGCTGATTAGGTGGTCCACTGTTTCATCTGCTTCTTGACAAAGGCGGCACTTGCTGTTTGTTGTGGATTTTTCAACTTTGGCTCGGATTGCATTTGTTCTTAGTGCCTGTTCTTGTGCAGCCAGTATTAAACCCTCTGTTTCCCATTCTTTAGCCATTGCCAGGTCTTGGTGATGTTTGATTTTCCACTTATATTGTGCAAATATTGACCATGCAGGGGGTTCTTTTTCCATTTTTCTGCTTGGTTCTTGACTTGTTCTTTCTTGTAGGCCTGCTTTGTTTGATTGGTGTTGAATAGTTTCTCGTTATTGACCATTTGAAGTGCATCTCTTCACTGTCCTTGATATATTCTGCAAGGCCTCTTTTCTCCTCCTCTACTGTTTGATGGACTTGCAGCATTCCTCTTCCACCTGAGCTGTGAGGGAGGTATAGCCTATCTACATCACTGCGGCAGTGCAGAGCATGATTGATGGTCATTATTTTCCTGGTCTTACGATCTAGCGTCTCTAGCTCTGCCTGGGTCCAGTCTATTATTCTTGCAGTGTATCTGATAACGGGTATAGCCCAGGTGTTTATGGCTTGTATGGTGTTCCCGCCAATGAGTTTGGACTTTAGGATTTTTCTAACTCTCCTGATGTATTCACTTCCATTTTTTCTTTTAAATTCAGTGTGTGCAGTGTTATCAGCCTGGAAAATGCCCAAGTATTTGTAATGTTCTCTCTCTTCCAGGTTCTTGATGTTGCTTCCATTGGGCAGTTCTATTCCTTCTGTTTTTCTTATTTTTCCTCTGTTCATTATTAATGCAGCACACTTGTCTAGTCCAAACTCCATTGCTATAACGCTACTGAATATACGGACAGTGTTTAGCAGTGATTCAATTTCTGACTGGGACTTTCCATACAACTTTAGATCATCCATGTACAGCAGATGGTTGATTTTACTTGATGTTTTAGATGTTTGGTATCCGAGGCCTGTTTTGTTTAGTATTTGTAAAAGTGGGGTCATGGCGATTACAAACAACAGAGGGGATAGAGTCCCCTTGGAAAATGCCTCTTCTAATGCTAACCTGTCCAAGTGTCTCGCCATTGGTTGTTAACTGTGTACTCCACTTGCTCATTGCTTTTTAAATAAATATATGAATGTTTTTGCTGACACCAGTTGTTTCTAAACATTTTAGTATCCATGTGTGAGGCAATGAATCGAAGGCTTTCTTGTAGTCAATCCATGCAACATTTAGATTGGTTTTTCTTCTCTTGCTATTTTCTAAAATCATTTGTCAATCAGCAGCTGGTCTTTTGTGCCTCTGGTGTTGAGGCAATTTCCTTTCTGTTCAACTGGAAGTTGTTTGTTAGTTAATAAGTGTTGCATCACTTCATCTGCTATTATTCAAGTTAATAATTTGAACATGGTTGGCAGGCAGGTTATCGGTCTATAATTACTTGGAACTGCACCTTTTGCTGGGTCTTTCATGATGAGATGAGTTTTCCCAGTTGTTAGCCATTGTTCAATATCACCTCCTTGCCAAATGTGATTGAACTGTTTTGATAGTTGTTTATGAAGGCTTGTTAGGTGTTTAAGCCAAAAGCCATGCAGTTGCTCATCGCCTGGCGCAGTCCAATTTTTAATTTTCTTTGCTCTCTCACTTATTAATTCTGGTGTTATTATTAGATCTTGCATTTGTTGGTTACATTTTTTGACCTCTTTCATCCAGCCTGCTTTTTTATTATAATCTATTGGATTGTCCCATAATTTCCCCCAGTATTGCACTGTTTCTTCTTTATTTGGTGTTTCTATGTTTCTTGCAGTTTCTCCTTCTATGCTTTGGTAGAAACGTCTCTGATTCGACTGGAATTGGAGATTCTGCCTTTGTTGTGTAATTCTGGCTTCATATCTGCCAGTCTTCTTTGACACTGCTGTTATTTGCTGCTTTATTATTTCCAGGACTTCTCTAATTCTCCTTGAATCTAGGCGGTATTTTTGGATCAGATACTGTTTGGTGTTTTCATTCTTCAGCTTCTTGTCTTTCATATCTTTCAATTTACTAGCATCTGATCTAAGCCCAGAGATTTTATTTTCTAATCTAATCTTCCATTTAGGTGATGTACTAGGTTCTTTTTTTACGGGTCCACTGATCTTATATCTGAGCTCTTGTGTTGTTATTGTTGCTGCACTTTACATTAGTTGGTTTGTTTCTTGCAAATTATTGGTTGTTATTTCTGCAAGTGCAGCATTGACATCTTTTAATGCCTGAGCAAGTTGTTTTTTGGCAACTGTTTTGAGAGCTGGAAGTCGAAACCTGGTGGTTGTTTGGTTCATGTGCTCAGTTATTTTTTGCTTTAGTTCTTGTTGCTTTTCTGTTAAATGGCATTCGGGTTTTTGAGGTGAAGGCAAAGGGAAGGTTGCCTGGTTTTGATTTTGAAACAGTTCAACAACAGTGGCATCCTCGATTTCCAACACCTCCTCCACCTGAGCCTGAGCAACTGCTTCAAGTGGTGGTAATTCTTCTTCCATATTTTGAGCCTGTGTTGCTCTTTACAGTTCTTCCAGCTCAACTTCTGTGAATACTTTATTTCTTATTATGAATCTTCTCTGGTCTGCTAGCCTTTGTTCTGTTATTTCTGTATCTGGATGCTTCTCTTTCCAAATTTGGTACATTCTTTTAAAATAACCTCTTCTAGTTGGACTAGACTTGTAATAGCAGATCATTATTTCCTTGTTGGCATTTTTCGTATATTTTTTCTGGTTAAGCGACGTTTCTTCCCGTAACTTTGCTGTCTTCAGCCCTGGTTGCTCAACTGAAGATCCTGAGTCCTGTTGCTGACTTGCCACCAGATGTCCAGGGACTATAGCACCTGGCGTGGTCCTTGTTGACACGAGTAACGACTGATCCGATATAGATTTATTAAAGTTACGTCTCACCATATTGTTGATGGGAGAGGCACTCTTTGTCTGGCTCCTCTGGTGAGACCTGTCCAGTATGGTTGGACCTCTGGCATAGCTCTCACCTTCCTCAGAGCACACAAGCCCCACAACCACGCCAAGGTAGTGCCTCACTGGGCATTATTTATTTATTTATTTATTTATTATTATTATTATTATTATTATTATTATTATTATTATTATTATTATTATTTCGATTTCTATACTGTCCTTCCAAAAATGGCTCAGGGTGGTTTACACAGAGAAATAATAAAGATGGGTCCCTGTCCCCAAAGGGCTCACATTCTAAAACAAAACATAAGATTGACACCAGCAACAGTCATTGGAAGTACTGTGCTGGGGGTGGATAGGACCAGTTACTCTCCCCCTGCTAAATAAAGAGAATCACCACGTATATATTTTCACTTGTTTATTGCAATATGTGATCTTTTATACATTTTTGCTTTAGTCATGGGTGGGTTCTTCTCCCAATGGTTTTTAACATATACAGGTGAAACTCAGAAAATTAGAATATCGTGCAAAAGTCCATTAATTTCAGTAATGCAAATTAAAAGGTGAAACTGATATATGAGACAGACGCATTACATGCAAAGCGAGATGTCAAGCCTTAATTTGTTATAATTGTGATGATCATGGCGTACAGCTCATGAAAACCCCCAAATCCACAATCTCAGAAAATTAGAATATTACATGGAACCAAGAAGACAAGAATTGAAGAAAAGAACAATATCGGAGCTCTGAAAAGTATACAGTATACTGTGCTTGATTGGCCAGCAAACTCGCCTGACCTGACCCCATAGAGAATCTATGGGGCATTGCCAAGAGAAGGATGAGAGACATGAGACCAAACAATGCAGAATTGCTGATGACCGCTAATGAAGCATCCTGGCCTTCCATAATACCTCATCTGTGCCACAGGCTGATAGCATCCATGCCACGCCTCATTGAGGCAGTAATTGCTGCAAAAGGGGCCCAAACCAAGTACTGAATACATATGCATGCTTATACTTTTCAGAGGTCCGATATTGTTCTATTCTTCAATCCTTGTCGTCTTGGTTCCATGTAATATTCTAATTTTATGAGATTATGGATTTGGGGTTTTCATGAGCTGTACGCCATGATCATCACAATTATAACAAATTAAGGCTTGACTTATCTCGCTTTGCATGTAATGCGTCTGTCTCATATATCAGTTTCACCTTTTAATTTGCATTACTGAAATGAATGGACTTTTGCACAATATTCTAATTTTCCGAGTTTCACCTGTATTTGTGCACGAAGGGGTCTTGAAAAACGCCGGTGAACCGTGGAAGATAAGTATTTCATCATCATTATGAAAGAGCCCCTGGTGGCACAGTGGTAAAACTGCCGCCCTGTAACCAGAAGGTTACAAGTTCGATCCTGACCAGGGGCTCAAGGTTGACTCAGCCTTCCATCCTTCCGAGGTCGGTAAAATGAGTACCCAGAATGTTGGGGGCAATATGCTAAATCATTGTAAACCGCTTAGAGAGCTCCGGCTGTAAAGCGGTATATAAATGGAAGTGCTATTGCTATTGCTATTGCTATTGCTATTATACCATGTAACTCTCTCTCTTGCTTTATGAAGAGACAATTGTTCATATTGCATACTCTTGCTTCTCTTTTAATTTAATAATAAACTTGGTCTGGCCGGCTGGCTAGCCTGCGACCCTAGCTTACCTCGGGGTGGGAGGGGGAGAGAGCAAGAGCATGGAGAGGTGGGTTGGGAGGCCTGAGAGGAGGCTGGGTGGGGCGGGCAGCATTTCTGAGCCGGCGAGATCAGAGCAGGTGGCCAGCTGGCAGCAGGAGGCCTGTTGAGCCAGGTGGCGCCTGCTGATGACAACAGTGGTGCGGTTTGGGTGGTGCAGGTGGAGGTTGCCAGGTGGAAGGAGCCACACATGGACGAGGGAGACACAAACAGGGTGGAACTGGACTGGAGGACTTAATAAAGGCTATAGGCCTGGGAACAGGGAGGTCTGGAGCGTTCGGCTTGTGGAGAATCCTGAAATAGAGCCAGCCCGTGATGTTGGGCAGAGCAACAAGGAGCAGACTGTAATCTCCCGGAGAGGGTCCAGCCGCTGACTCAAAGTGCCAAAAGGAGGAGGGCATGGGTGAGAAGGAGCCCTCCCCTTTACTTTAAGGCTTGGCTTGATGTTTCAGCTAACTCAGGAGTTCTGTGTAGGTCTGGCATGACAAACTCTTGTTGAAGTAAGTGCACTACTCTTCATTTTGGGTCTGCCTTAGTTGCAGGCCTCTGGAGGCCAAGGAATGCTCAGCTCCTTTTAGGGAGGAGTCATCTAATAAAGAATTGAGTGTTAGAAAGCTAAATATATTTTTGAAGATTGGAAGAAATCTTTTCTTTGTGCATCAAGTCCCAGATTTTGTGAACCATGATCAGATGGAGATGTGTTCCTTTTTGCCATCTGCTGCATCAAATAATGTTCCTTAGAGGCCACAGCCTTTCCAGCAAATGGGTGAAGTTTTAGGAAAGTCACCTGATAATCTAGCTGGAGGCATATGCTATCTCGTCAGAATCTTAAATGCAAAGGTATAAGGTGGAAGAGGAGAGGGCGTAGGAGGCCAGATCCACCTCCATGGCTCTTCAGATCAATCAGTATTCAAATCCTCTTCCCATTTCTTGAAATATGATGGGATGGCTTCCTATTTATTTATTTTTATTTATTTATTGCAATGAGGGTTGCACACAAACCGGTTTGGCAGTCCTTATACAAATTGCTGAGCCGGTTGAGAGGTCTGGCAGTGGCAGGGGGTTACCTTTAAGGAGCAGGGAGGGTGCCCTTACCCCTCCCAGTGCTGCGTTTCCCTGCCGGCGCTGTGTCCAAAATTTCTTGCACGGGGCAGCAGCGTACTTCCTTGCCACCCCAGTCAGCGTCTAACCAGAAGTGGTCAGTGTGCATGCGCGTGCACAGAGGCCTGAAAATAGCACAGTCTGTCATTTGGGAGGCATGTAGGCTTTTTTTAAAAAAAAACACACAAATTTTACAAATTTGTAAAGGTATAATCTGCTTCCTCACAACCACTACCCTGCCCCAGCTGCCATGTATTATTTATTATTACAGTATTTATTCGATTGCAATACCACCCTTCCAAAAATGGCTCAGGGTGGTTTACACAGAGAAATAATAAATAAATAAGATGGATCCCTGTCCCCAAAGGGCTCACAATCTGAAAAGAAACATAAGATAGACACCAGCAACAGTCACTGGAGGGATGCTGTGCTGGGGGTGGAGAGGGCCAGTTACTCTCCCCCTGCTTAATAATCACCATGTTTAAAAGGTGCCTCTTTGCCAAGTTAGCAGGGATGATTTTGTTTCAATTTGTATGTATGACTTTGGAGGTCACCACCCCACCAAATTCAGGTTGGGTACAGAATAAAATTTTAACAGATTGGGGTAAGGGAGCTGATGCAAAGTCACTATTCTAAAACCCTTGGAAACCCTGATGTTGTTCAGTGTTTGTGCTGTCCTGACACAATTCCTTGCCTCAAGGAATTCTGGAGGATGTGGCACTTGTGAACATCGTTGTTTCCTCAATCACGGCTATAGTTGTGCTGAGAATCACAGTGAGCTCACACAGCCGCTGTAACTGAATCCACTCATTCTGTTAAATCGTGTGTTTTGTGAAAACTATGTCACCTCCTTTTGGTTGAGGTCATACTATAGCTCATATTGTAGTCTCAACGGAGTAGTTCCGGGATTTAGTTCACTGCCATCCTACCAATGCCTAGCCTCCAACCTGACTGGTTGACCTGACCAGTGCAAACAAAAGCAACAGCCTAACACTCTGTTAAAACTGTTTTATAAGAGAGGCTGCAGAGGTAATTTTCTGCTGAAATTGCACAAGAAAATTATCCAGCAAACGTTTAATCTGGTATTGCTGCTTCTCTGATTTCTCATGGCTCTGTACCAGATTCCTGACAGTTTTAAGTGTTGTAGAGTGGCGTGTTTCTTTTTGTTGTTTTAGAATTTGTTTTTAATGTTCTTTTTGCAAACTCTTTTGAGGATGCTGATCAGTTGAGCTTTATATAAATATAATAAATGAAATGAACAAACATCTGGTGGAAATACAGTATATGGAAGTTGAGGTTCTGATGTCTGAGACTATGCAACCTGTATGATTCCATTTTTGTAACCCCAGAAGTCTCTGCAGTCTTTCATGTGTTGCCACAAAGTTCAGATGTCCTTTCACTTCAGATGCTTGTTTATAGCATTTGAAAACACCATGTTTTATTACAGCCATCAACCCACCTTGTTTCATGGGCCCCTGAAAAACTCTGCCGCCTTACCACCAGACCAGCCACCCACTTGGCCTCCATGGGCCAAGTCATGACATAATGGCATTGTCTTACTCTGAGCAGGGGAATAAGTAAGTGTGTGTGTGTGTGTGTGTGTGTGTGTGTGTGTGTGTGTGTGTGTGTAGCTCCATCCTTCCCCCAAGGGTTTCACAGCTGGGGCAATGACTCCCACCCACCCCCAGCTACCCACAGCTGCCAGGTAGCATCAGCAAGCTCTCATGCTGTCAAGCTCATCTTTCAGTCCTGTGTTTAAAGCTATGTTGTCTTTGTAGCAACTCAGCAAGTTCTTAGGAGGCACCACTTATTTTGTTTGATAAGACAAACAACAAGGCAAAGATAAGACAGAGAGGAGGACTTTCAGCAGGTGGGGGTGAAAGGGGTGAAATACTGCCTGTGAAGAAACAATGGAGATAGATTAACAGGACTGGTTGAATCCACATGAACAGTCCTGAAGGATCAGGCCCAAGGCCTGTCTAGTCCAGCATCCTGTTTCACACAGTGGCTCACACCAGATGCCTCTGGGGAGCCCACAGGCAAGAGGTGAGGAACTGCCCTCTCTCTTGCCGTTGCTCCCCTGCTAGTGGTATTCAGAGGCATCTTGCCTCTGAGGCTGGAGGTGGCCTATAGCCACCAGACTAATAGCCATTGATAGACCATGAATGTGTCTAAGCCCTTTTAAAGTCACCCAAGCTGATAGCCATCACCACATCCCATGGCAGAGAATTCCATAGATTAAATTATGCGCTGTGTGAAAAAGTACTTCCGTTTGTCGGTCCTAAATTTCCCGGCCTTCAGTTGCATGGGATGACCCCTGCTTCTAGTGTTGTGAGAGAGGAAGAAAAGTTTCTCTCTGTCCACTCTTTCTACTCCATGCATTGTTTTAGACACCTCTATCATGTCTCCTCATAGTCACCTCCTCTTTTCCAAACTAAAAAGTCACAGAACAAAGATTTCATGGGGGGAAAGCCATTTCTCTATGAAGAGCACTGCACTGAAGTGGCTGTAAATCATGGACTCAGGTGAGCACTCTCCTACCCTAAGCATGGCAAAGGGTAGCAAAGTGCTGTAAAACCGCCATTTGGAAAAGGCCCAGCTCCAGCATCTCCATCCCTAGAATCCGTTCACTCCTTTGCCTTCCACCCAGCTAGCCACTCTGCAGCTGGAGCAGTTCCCTCCCGGGAAGCCTGTCTGCACCTGCAGTTAATGCACAGGTGAGGGCAATTCAGTGTGATGGTGGTTTTTATCTATCCAGCCCCAGCACAGCATCCCTCACCTGTGCAGTGGCTGCTGCTGGCATCTATCTTCTTTTTCTTTTTTAGATTGTGATCCCTTTGGGGACAGGGAGACTATTCATTTATTTTATCTGTGTAAACCACTTTGTTAATTGTTGTTGGAGAGCTCTTTATAAATATTTGTCATAGTAATTTTTAGAAAGAAACCCACCATCTGAAGGACCCCCAGGAAAGTGGATGCATTTTATTGATGCTTTCTCTTCTCATCTCTTTACAAGCCCTCAGTACTCCAAAAGGATGTAAAAACATAGATAAAGCAGACAGTATATCTTGGATTACATCAATGGAGGTGAGTGGACATGAGACGCAAATCTCAAGATCACTCTAAGAGATTTGTGGAGTTTAGTGTGGTAGATATTGAAAGGTCAGAGGCCCAAGGTGGTATCCCGTTACAGAGATCTGTCTTACAGCATTCAGCATACATATCAGGTTTTGTTCTTGACTTTTCTTCAAATGTTCTACATATTGCTGCATGCATACAGCTATACCTCATTGACTTCTTTTCTGGAGTGGAAGGAGAAAACAACAACAGGAGTGTAAATCTCCTTTGGTTATGACTAATTAAGTCCAGTTGTTTCAATTGGTCTTCTCAAAGAAGGATTAACTTTGGATACATTCTGTTTTGGTTTGGTTTCTATTTTGAACACACTCTTGGGAAAAGGTCCAGCAGATGCCCATGCCCACCAGAGTAACCAAGACGTTTCAGCTCCAGTATTGGGTTGAAAGCCAGACAGACAGCCAGTTTCATCCAGAAATCCCTGGAGCTGAATTACCGGTACAGCCTGGATTGTTACTAGAAAGCTTCCCTCCCCGTACTTTTGGGGAACTCCGGCTTCCTACAGAGACAAAGGAAGCAGAGCATGGGCAGATACCCGATGCCAGGAAGAAATTGGTTTCTGCATGGTTCAAGCACCGGTGTTGTGAAGTACTCATTCTTTTGAACTTGTTTTGATAAGATTGTAAAATTTGAATTCAACTGTCTTTGCCTCCGCTATAAAATACTCAAGTAAGATTGTCTTCTTGACCTTCCCTGTGTCTAATACTACACCCTAATGTTGGCATGTGCCTGGGCCCAGACTGCAGTCTGTTTGTAATCTGGAAATTCAGTTTCTGAGCTAAAATCCCCAGGTTGATCCAAAAGCATAAGTGTACATTTGTGCAGCATACATGTGGGTGAGCAACTAACTGGGGTAGCACCTTGCCCAAGACTGGCAAAGTGGAGAGTGGCCAATATTTCTCTAAATATTCTGGGGCTAAGGAGGGCTTCTTTATCAGGGAGGAGACCATCACCAACTGAAGGCCTTGGTAATGGATCCATTGCCAGTGAATGGCCTGTAGGTTGGCCCTCCGGGAGAAATCCCTCACTCCCCAAAATGGCTGCAGAAGGTGGAAGATGGCAAGTTTGTTGGAGGCTGGTCCTATCTCAAGGTAATGCTTTGGTGTCTTTTCTCATTGTTCTGGCTGCCCCAGCCAGTCCACCCCTGTGCTTTCATGCCTCTCTCTCCACCTCCCCACCCCACCCACCCTACTCCCTGCTATAGCAAGCAGCACAACAAGATGCCAATGTCATCAGTTGCAGGGGTCTTGCAGATTAGATGGAGTTTCATCTGATCCCGCAAGGCACTCTTTGTGGCCTTCAGCAAAAGTGCCTTTTTGGGGGGCACTGGATACAAATTACTCATGCTTTCCGTTTTATGAGATCTTGAGATGGCAGCCTTAATTTTGAAATTTAAAACGGATTGCAGGAGCACAGGAATTCAGGAAAGAAAGTAGGCCACACAAGACTGCCGTCAGTCCATCCTAATATAATGTGTTGTAGTGGCAGGAAAAGTTTGCATTCTAGAGGTCAAGATCTCTTGGGTTCAGTACCAAGTCTGAGAATATTTGAGGATTTTGCATCTTACCTAAAGAGGTTACAAGGGTCATGCAGACATTTCTAGAGGGAGATACTTGACATGTCGATTCCTCGACTACACAGTGATCCATCACATACCTCATGCATTGCCTGCATCGCAGGCCTTGGACTTGGAGAGAAAGAAACAACAGTTAGTGGAGAGTTTCTAGAATCCAGATTGTGTATTGCCCTAGATGAGGTGTGGAATGAAAGAATGCCAGAAGCACCATCTCCCACCTTTAGAGATGTGGGTATCTCAACACTAGGCCACCTCCAGCCTCTGAATCCCAGTTGCAGGGGAGCAACAACAGGAGAGAAGACTTACCTTCATCTCCTGCTTGTGGACTTCCCAGAGACATCTGGTGGGTCACTATGGGAAACAGGGTGCTGGACTAGATAGGCCTTGGGCCTGATCCAGCAGGGTTCTTCTTATGTTAATACTAGCCAGGTGCCAGTTTTGCCCTATCAGCAGACTGACATGCAGCTGGAAGTATCCCCACTAGAAACCACCCACAATCCTAAGCAAGGTGCTTTCCAGGTTGCACGCTGTCACAGTGTCACAACGGGTCCCTTAAGTGTGATTCCGTATTGCCTGTGTTTTGACATCAGAGCCCCTGCATTTTAAGAAAGGTGCCGTTCATATTTCTCTTGGATTTAATCTCTGCATTATAGTGCTA
Organism: Hemicordylus capensis; assembly: GCF_027244095.1. Taxonomy (NCBI): domain Eukaryota; kingdom Metazoa; phylum Chordata; class Lepidosauria; order Squamata; family Cordylidae; genus Hemicordylus; species Hemicordylus capensis. Next base: position 258,218,984 of record NC_069658.1, on the reverse strand, counting down.
CCATGTTGGAAATCCATTGCAAAAAAATAGCTGTATTTTGCCCATTGTAGGATGCTTTCCCTCTTACAACGGATCTCTAATGCAGTTTGAATTTGGCACCACAAAATGTTGCAGTTTACACTGCTTTTTGCAATGTAAGGCTAGCAATCTGGAAAGCACCCAGACGTGAAATGTAATTCTGGACCAAATCCTTTTGCTATTTCTCCCTGTGCCCAGAGGTGAGATTGTAGGTCAACAGGGAGTAGTCTTCTGAAAATACATATTTTAACTATTCATTCCCTCCTATGTGCTGTCATTTGAATCGGGATAGAATCTTTCTCTGTTCCACTGCCAGGTTCTCCTCCCTGCTCCATAATACCCCAACCCTCCTCTCAACAAGTTATCTTCCATGCCCCATGCAGGACTTACCAGTGCTCCAGCAGAGCAGAGCAGAAACTCCAAGGAGAAGTATCTTATTCATCTTGTTAGATTTCACCAGCACAACTGAAGATGTATCAGAAGGAAACGCAAAGAGAATCACCTTCATGTGAGGAAACTCTTCTCTGGATACCTTGAGACAGCTCTGTGCTCGGAATTTATTCTCTACAAGACACTGGAAAGAGCCCAAGGAATGAGGCCAGAGGGTCTGGAAATGCCTTCTTACTGGAAAGGGCTGATGAGCACAGATCTTCATGTGCTTTTACTGTAACTTGTGAGAAGAAGATTTTGTAATATATTTTGGGAACTGTTTGTAATATCATCCTCATAAGATTCATTTGCTGAAGGGCACACTTGGGTTTTAGTGCCATGGGAAGGAGAGGCCGAGGGAATTGAATAGAAGAGAAGCCCCCGCAGCTGTCCCTGCCAGTGATGCCACACTGTTTTGCTACCACCTCTCCTGCTTTCCTCACCTCAGCCAGCCACAGAAAAAGCATGGCTGCACACTCCCCAGCCTCTCACATACGAAATAGTGAACATGGAGAGATCTCTTCAATCTGCCTCTTTAGCATGCATATTTAAGCTATACAGCTGAGGCATGCACATCACTGGGGCTTGAAAATGCGGCTGCTAACATTGTCTCACAAAATCATTGTTGTCAACAGTCCAAAATGCAGGGTTGACACTACCAATTCTGGCAAGTGGCTGAGCAGTCAAGGAAAGGGAGCTAGTATGTTATTACATGAATAATGCATACAATCAGGCTCTGTGCCGGAGGGCTGGAAAGTAGCAAATGTAACCGCGATTTTCAAAAAGGGATCCAGGGGCAATCCGGGAAATTACAGGCCAGTAAACCTCATCTTTTGTGTGAAGTTTTATCAATATTTTGTACTGCTCTTTACAGTAATCTTTGACAAGCCAATGACTTTTTACTTCAGATACATAGTTTAGTAGTTTCTCGAAACTTTAGTTGTTCACCGAGCCAAAGAAAATTTTTTTTAACAATGCAGAGTAAAATTAAACATGGCAGATAAAAACAATTACAAAAAATTGACTAAAGTTGAGGGTGGCAGTGAAATGCAAGGTAGCAAAAGAAATGCAAGGTGACAATAAGGGAGGCAAAAAGAGAGTTTGAGGAACATTTAGCTGAAAGCATCAAGGGGAACAACAAAAACTTCTTTAAATATATTAGAAGCAGGAAACCTGACAGGGAGGCGGTTGGACCATTAGGGTGTGAAAGGGATTATTAAGGAGGATATGGACGTTGCAGAGAAGCTCAATTAGTTCTTTGCGTCTTTTTTAACGGCAGAGGATACTGAGCATATACCTGTTCCTGAACCAGGCTTTTTGGGGATGGAGCCTAAGAAATGAGTCAGCTAGAAGTGACAAGAGATGATGTTCTAAACTGTCTGGGAAAACTGAAAACTAACAAATCGCCAGGGCCAGATGGCATCCATCCAAGAGTCCTCAAAGAACTCAAATGTTAAATTGTCGACCTCCTTGCCAAAATATATAACGTATCCCTGCAATCAGGCTCTATACCGGGGGACTGGAAAGTAGCAAATGTAATACCGATTTTCAAAAAGGGATCCGGGAAGTTAAAGGCCGGTTAGCTTAACGTCCGTTCCAGGCAAATTAATGGAAAGCATCCTCAAGGATAAAATTGTAAAGGACATAGAAGAACAGGCCCTGCTGGGAGTGAACCAGCATGGCTTCTGCAAAGATAAATCTTGCCTCACCAACCTTTTGGAGTTCTTTGAGAGTGTCAACAAGTGTGTGGATCAAGGCGATCCAGTTGACATAGTCTACCTGGACTTCCAAAAAGCTTTAGACAGAGTTCCTCATCAAAGACTCCTGAGGAAAATTAACAGTCATGGGATAAGGGGACAAGTACATGTGTGGATTGAAAACTGGTTGAAAGACAGGAAACAGAGAGTAAGGATAAATGGAGAGTTTTCCCAATAGAGGAAAGTAAGAAGTGGGGTCCCCCAGGGATCTGTACTGGGACCGGTGCTTTTTAATTTATTCATAAATGATCTAGAAGCAGGGGTAAGCAGCGAGGTGGCCAAATTTGCAGATGATACCAAACTCTTTTAGGTAGTGAAATCCAAAACGGATTGTGAGAAGCTCCAAAAATATCTCTCCAAACTGGGTGAGTGGGCGACAAAATGGCAAATGCGGTTCAGTGTTGGCAAGTGTAAAGTGATGCACATTGGGACGAAAATGTGCGGCAGCTGTGAAAAAGGCCTATTCCATGCTAGGGATCATTAGGAAGGGGATTGAAAATAAAACTGCTAATCTTATTATGCCCTTATACAAAATGATGGTGTGGCCACATCTGGAGTACTGTGTACAATTCTGGTCACCACATCTAAAAAAAGGACATTGTAGAACTGGAAAAGGTGAAGAAGAGGGCAACCAAGATGATGCCTAGAGCACCTTTCTTATGAGGCAAGGCTGCAACACCTGGGGCTTTTTAGTTTAGAAAAAAGACAACTGTGGGGAGACATGATAGAGGTCTATAAAACCATGCATGGTGTGCAGAAAGTGAATAAAGAGAACATCTCCTTCTCACATAACACTTGAACCGGGGTCATCCCATGAAATTGATTGCCAAGAAATCTAGGACCAACAAACGAAAGTACTTTTTCACAGAACACATAATCAACTTGTGGAATTCTCTGCCACGAGATGTGGTGACATCCAACAACCTGGATGGCTGTAAGAGGGGTTTGGATAACTTCACAGAGGAGAGGTCTATCAATGGCTACTGCAGGATGCCTCTGAGTACCAGTTGCAGGGGAGAAACAGCAGGAGAGAGGGCATGTTTTCAACTCTTGCCAGTAGGCTTCCAGCGGCATCTGGTGGGCCACTGTGTGAAACAGGATGCTGGACTAGATGGGCCTTGGGCCTGATCCAGCAGGGCTGTTCTTATGTTCAATGAAAGAGTTAAGGGCATGATAGCTAGGGGGAAAACACTGTGGTGCCCCGCTTCCCTTGATGCCCTAGGCACGTGCTTATTTTGCTTAATGGTTAATCCAGGGCTGAGTACTGCATACAATTCTGGTTACCACATCTAAAGAAGGACATTGTAGAACTGGTAAAAGTGCAGAAGAGGGCTACCAAGATGATCAGGGGGCTACAGCACCTTTCTTATGTGGCAAGGCTACAGCACCTGGGGCTTTTTAGTTTAGAAAAAAGCTGACTGCAGGGAGACATGATAGAGGTCTATAAAATCATGCATGGTGTGGAGAAAGTGGGTTGAGAGAAATTTTTCTCCTTCTCATAACACTAGAACCAAGGGTTATCCCATGAAATTGATTTCCAAGGAATTTAGGTCCAATAAACAGGAATTCTTTTTCACACCATGCACAATCAACTTATGGAATTCTCTGCCACGAGATGTGGTGACAGCCAACAACCTGGATGGCTTTAAGAGGGGTTTGGATAACTTCATGGAGGAGATGTCTATCAACAGCTACTAGTCGGAGGGTTATAGGCCACCTCCAGCCTCAGAGGCACAATGCCTCTCAATACCAGTTGCAGGGGAGTAACAGCAGGAACATAGGAAACTGCCATATACTGAGTCAGACCATTGGTCTATCTAGCTCAGTATGGTCTTCACAGACTGGCAGCGGCTTCTCCAAGGTTGCAGGCAGGAATCTCTCTCAGCCCTGTCTTGGAGAAGCCAGAGAGGGAACTTGAAACCTTCTGCTCTTCCCAGAGCGGCTTCATCCCCTGAGGGGAATATCATGCAGTGCTCACACATCAAGTCTCCCATTCAGATGCAACCAGGGCAGACCATGCTTAACTATGGGGACAAGTCATGCTTGCTACCACAAGACCAGCTCTCCTCTCCAGGAGAGAGGGCATGTCCTCAGTTCTTGCCTGCAGGCTTCCTAGGGGCATCTGGTGGGCCATTGTGTGAAACCGGATGCGGGACTAGATGGGCCTTGGGCCTGATCCAGCAGTGCTGTTCCTATGTTCGTATTCACATCTTTATATATAATTCTCTTACGGCCAACCAGAAAGAGATCTTTGTCCAGATGCGTCTGGATTACTGGAACCATTGCCTGGGGAGGGAGCGGCCGTGAGGGAGGCAGGCAGAAATCGGCAGTGGGGAGTGGAGGATGGAGGAAGAAAGGAGGAAAGGCAGATTGGAGAGGAGAAACCAGACAGAGAGGGCGGCGGAACAAAGGAGAGAGAGAGGGAGGGGTAGTTTGTTCGGGTGGTCGAGGCGTGTGGGAGAGAGGCTGTTGCTGGGCTGAGGAGAGAGGGAAATCGGCCGAGGGAAAACACAGGGTGGGTGGTAAGGAGGCTGCGGCAGAGGCGCTGGCAGTCCCAGCCGCAGCAAGGAGGTGGCGGTTTGGGCCCTGTGCGTCCGCCAGGGTCAGGAGGTGGTGGTTCCTGACTGTGGGCAGTGAGGCGGCAGCGGGGAATAATGGGCCAGTCAGGGAGGGCGCGGAGAAGCGGACCAGGCGGGCATCTGAGGTGCTTGGGGGAAGAGTCAGGGAGAAGGGGCTGAAGGGGGGGAAGAGTCAGGGAGAACTAGGGGCACACGAAGAAAGGAGGAAAGGCAGAGTCTGGGTGTGGGGAGAAGGAAGGAAGGAGGAAAGGCAGAGACCGGGTGTGGGGGGGAGAAGGAAGAAAGGCAGAATCTAGTGGGGGACAAGGAAGAAAGGAGGAAAGGCAGAGTCCAGGTGTGGGGAGAAGGAAGGAAGGAGGAAAGGCAGAGTTGGGGGAAAGAAGGAAGAAAGGAGGACAGCCAGAGTTGGGGAAAGGAGTGGTGGTGGGGAGAGCACGAGAAAGAGAGAGTGAGAGTGGTGGGGAGGAGAGAGCGAGCGAAAGAGTGGGGGGGAGGGGAGATGTCACAGGCTCAGTGCACTACCACACAGATGCTCTGTGCGGGGTCAGCAAAACCTCAAAAGTAAGTAAACTACCGCACAGATACTCTGTGCGGGTTCAGCTAGTATATTATTATTATCCTTGATTATGTTTATATACTGTAGCCTTATTGCAATAAAATAAAAGGGCAGGCGGGGGTGGGAGGAAAAATGCTGGTTTCCTTCTGTGGCCCTGTGTCCATTCTGTTTGAATGGAATTAGCCTTCTTCTGTTTACTGCTTGGCCTTCTCACCTCCATTGTTTTTGCAAATTATAGTCTTAAGCTGCAGATGTTAGACAAAACCAGAATGCCATGTCTTGAAGATGAAGAGATTTGGAATTGGAGAAAGAGGATACAGACCAAGATAACGGCCTTTCTGCATGGCTTTGACCTGATGATATGCAGAAGGGATTAGGCAATGGGGCTTCTTGGACTTATTTAAACCCACCAGAAGAATGAAACCTGACAGGGAGGGAGGAGGCTGGACAACTAGATGATTAGGGAGTGACAAGAATGATTCAGGAGATATGGCGATTGCAGAGAAGCTAAACAGGTTCTTTGCATCTGTCTTCAGGTCAGAGAATATTGACTAAGCATATGACTGTGCCTGAACGGAACTTCTCAGGGACAGGAGCTAAAGAACTGAGTCAGATAGAGGTGATGATGATGTTCTAAGCTGTCTGCGAAAGTTAAACATTAACAAATCAACAGGACCAGATGGCATCCCCCAGGGAGTCCTTCAAGATCTCAAATGTGAAAATGTCGACATATGATAGAGTGTAGATGGTAGATGATAGACATAAGCCTCCCAGGGGTGCTAGGGGAAGCCCTTGAAACAGGGGGGCATAGGGCAAAACTGCCTTGTCAGGCGCTAACAGTGATGGGGCATCTTGTCAACACGCGCATGGGGCAGAATCCCCTTTTAATGGAGGCCCATTTCGTGTTTGTGTGTATACCATCACACACACACACACACATCCCTTTCCATGCCCCGTCTTCCTGGTGTCAGCATGCCAACATGCACATAGGGCTGTTCAGCACTTTCATGAGTCATTTGTGTTGTGGCGATAGGAGAGCAGTGTGGACTGGCAGTGCCAATGGCACTCTGGTTGGTACCTCAAGAGGTTAGTGGACCTGTCCACAGAGTGGCCACCCTGTCCTTCCATCTCCTTCTTGTGCATGTACCCAGTAGGGTTATTATGAGACACAGTGAAAGCCTTCATGTCAGGGCAGTTCCAGGTGGGAGCAGCAGGGAAGTGTCTGTGATGGACCTCTCTCCCCCATTCAAATTTCCCAGGATATGATTGGCGTTGCACCATCTGCAGATCTGTGGCCGTGGGGAATTGCTGGGAATTGGGGGCACCTTTCTTGGGTGGCCCCAGGTGACCTACCTACCCACTTTGCACCAGCAGTGATGGGCCAATTTGCCACAGCAGGGACAGTCTGGCAGAGGGGGTGTATCGGCAGTTCCTGGGTGGCAATCACCAAGACTGGCAATTTTATTTTATTTTATTATTTTATTGTTAAATTTATATACTGCCTTTCATTAAAACAATCCCAAGGCGGTTTACAGCAAAATTTAAAAACAAGATTGTAAAAAAGACACAATGGAAGCCCTCCTCGGGGATTGCATGTATGGAACAAACAGATTGAGTGGTAGTTCCCACCTAGCCCAAATGATTATCTTTATGGCTTCTCACTCTCATGAAGTAGTGGTTCATTCAGGTGAGCAACTTTTAAATGGAGAAATGGTGCTCCAAATGGACAGCCCCATCTGTGGTATTTCCACTGGACCAGAAGTTCCATCAGGGACTAATCCACCCCAGTGCACTGTCTCCAGTGTCTTCTTGCCCAGTGGGTGGCCCTTCTCATGAGAAATGCCATAGAGATTGCAATTTTTCTAAAAGGTGGGGAGGGGCAGGGCCCCCCTTCCCCTACCACTTTGTGTACAGGAACAGATCTGGGACAATCCCTAGTGGAAGGGGAAGCCTTTGGCCATGGGCACATGGCTGGATGACCTTAGCATATGGGGCTGTCAGTCATGGGGCTGCCTTGTGACAAAGACTGGGATGAAGTCCCTGTGCACAGACTGTGTGTATGGGGCCAGCCAGAACCACAGCGAGCAGAGCAGAGCTCCACTGGCAAGTATCATCTGTGTCTTGTCACCCAGTGTGGGGAACACACAGAACAGAACTGCCTTGCCAGGTGTCTTCTCTGCCAGGTGTGCTGTGTAAGAAACACACGGGGCACCTCTCTCCTGATGTGTCATCTGTGTGCGGTGTCCCTTGGACAAGCACACAGGGAAGAACTGCACTGACAAATGTCACTTCTGCTTGCTCTGCCTTCACGCAAAAGACACACGATCAGAATTAGCCAGGCATGAGTGGACCGCACCGTTCCTGTCTTTCAAGAGACATACAGGGCACAACTCCAATGGGAGAAATCTGTGTCGGGTCTTCATGGCATGAGCACAGAGAGTGGCAAAACTCCCCTAACATATTCCCCCCATTGTGCGGCACACCCTTCCACAAAGACACATGGCACACATGGGGGGAATTTGGGGGACTCCTGAGTTCTTCTGGAAATAGGAGTGTGGCTGCCGTGCAACTTAGACCTTCATCAAAGTGTTGTTTTGTACAAGCTGACAGGGTGGACCCCCCATCATCTGTTGCCTGGCAGAATAGAGAAGGTAGAGGAGAAGGCAGGGGCATGTCAGTTTGGCTGAAAGTGGACAGCGAGAGGTGCTGAAGGGATAGAGCTGCCACATTTCTGGTCTGTACCACCCAGAAATGGCGTGAAACCACAGTTATGGCTGTGACTATGTTTAGGCCTACAAGTTGCACCTTCAAAACCTAGGTTTTGGCAGTGAACCTCACCACCAACCGAAGGCTCAACTATGAGTTTAGCAAGGGAAACAGAAGGTCCTTTTTGCGCAGAAACTGCAGTTCCACAAATTCAGACGTTCCGGTTTCCTGAACTAGAGTTGCTCTAACTGCAGAGCCATGTTACATCTGAATCTGGCCATGATCTTAAGCAGAGCTTCTACCCACTTCCTGTGAAAGCAGGAAGCTGACCTTGAGTTAGGCATACTAATTGTTCTGGATGGAGACCTGGATGTGATCTTCTTCATATCCAACTCCTCAAATATTGGGAATATCATTCAGGAGCTCATGGAGGAATATTTAAGGTTGTCCTATTCCCCTGCCCCACCCCACAACACTCCTGTTGAAAATCAGGTTCATTATTTACATCAGTGGACTAAAACGATGGGCAAATGTATAGCTGGGCAAACACAGCTGCTTACTCAGCACTGACACACTAGTTTTACTGAAAAGAATAAAAATGAAACAGAGAATGAAACCATTGTTTCAATATAAAACAAACTTTTATACAACTATGCAGTTAATCGGTCTCTTCACCCTCCTCCAGCTTAGATCACTTGGAAGGACTAGAGTTCCCAGAACCAGAAAGTAGAACATTCACAGTTAGAATACAAAGAAATCTTATTTGATATTGACAAATTGCAAATTGTCAAGCAAATTGTCTAGAGATTCTCTCTAGAAGTCTCAGAAATTCTGGAGCAAATTAATCAGATAAAACTAAAACACATTACGAAATGTGACCCCAGAAATAAAAGGTTGGGTTAAGAATGGTTAAGTAGGAAAAAGGAATGAAAGGTAGGGGAAGCCTCTGAAAGGCACTTCCCTTCATCCTCCCAAAACTAATATATTTTGAAGTTTGTGGACACATTTGTGTGACAGAAAGTCATTACCAAATTTTGCATACACAATCTTGCCACTGCAATTAGCCAACTGAACAACTCTTTACACCAGAATATGCTTGGGGAAAGGATTTTTTAAACTGCATTTTTAGAAGCAATTCTGAATCTCTGAATACATCAGATTTTAACGGTTATGGTTCTGAACATATTATTAACATTCAGTAATCAGATCAAAATGACATTGTGCCCAAGAGAAGCAGAAGAGCTTACTCAGATTCAAATGTACTGCCATCCAAATTTATCATATATGCTCATTATTCAGTAAAAGGAATAATGTCTGAAGTTCACATCCTACAAATTTGAGACTGTTTGTTGACTTCCTTTTTGTGAGCACATCCGTTAAAAAATATCTTATGTATATAAAAAATGGTCTCTCTCTATAAAGTGGTTTGAGCCACTTTTGAGCCTCACTCACTGACATGAAATTCTCAGACCAAACCACAAAAAATGCTGCTGTTTTCACAGGTAGGTTACAGACCTCACCCAGACTACCAAAATAAATAAATAAAACCCCAGAAAAATTCATTAATGTACTAGAAAATGCTGGAAAACTCTCTCACTGGAAAAGTAAGGGAGAGGGTTCATACAAAATCTGGCTGTATTCTCAGGTACTTTAAATGACAGAAAGTCTAAACTTTGTGGTCCAGGATGCGTGCTTGCAAACTCCAAGTCGTTTCATTTGTCTATTTTAAATTCTGAAGAGTTTCTGGATTTGTTCATACAAAATAAAGTCTCATTTTCTGATTAGCTACACTCCAAATTTTGCATAAACAATCCTGCCTCTTTAACTTAATGTAGTACCTTTTACACTGGAATATGCTGGGGGCAGGGGGAGGTATAAGTTACATTTTTTACACACACAAATTCTTTGTCCAGTTAATGAGGGACCTCACTTACTCTGTAATCATCAAGGGCACTCTAAAAAGAATAGAAAAAACAAATGCCAAAATACCCCAAAGCTCCCCAAAGACCATGCCTCCTGCCCTTATACTCTGACCCAATCATGCCAAACTTTCCAGACTTCTCATTGACTCATTCAACTCTTAGCAAGCTGGCCATATTCTTACTAATTAATAAAATAAATTCTGTACCAAGCAGTAATTATTCAAGTTATTTTCCTCACATTTTCCATTGTAGGCACCTTAGCAAGCCCAAATAATTATCAAGAAGGTTGGTAACTTGAACCCTGTGTTCCTCCCCTAGTAGTTTATGTTCAGCCAGCATCAAGTTAGTCAAGTTCTTTGCACAGGCTACACTTGAAACTTCCATAGACTGTCCAAACAAACAAACAAACAAACAAAGCCCAGCATTGCTCTTACTCCATCAAACTGCTGATTTGGCTGACACGCAAATAATGACTCAGAACTGGCAGTTCATGACCCATGCTACCCAATATGGATCCTTAGGAGTCGAGCTGTTTTCTTGACACATCTGGGGTAAAATTTTCAGCTGGTTCACCTTGGACAATTCTCTGAAGTCTTTAAAGATGCATTTATTCACTCAAGCTTTTTAACTAGACTTTTAACTACACTTGTGGTTTTAAATTGTTTCAAGGTTTTAATTTGTTTATGTTGCTATAAGCCACCCATGGATCCTTAGGAGTCGAGCCGTTTTCTTGACACATCTGGGGTAAAAAATTCACCTGGGTCACACCTGTGAGATAGGTTAGGCAGGCAGACAGAGAGATTGAGAAAGAGAGGGACAGATTGTGCTTCCTTGGCCAATTCTCTGAAGGAAAATCATTCCTCTGTAGAAGTTGCACTGCAGTTTTTGTCCTTTCTCCTCTGAAACAGATGAAAACCTTCTTATTTTTGCCACCTCCAAATGATTTCAGGTCACCATTTGTGGGCATGAAGGCCTCTGAGAAATATAGAAGCCATGGGGAACCACAGCTCTTGGAGGTTCTAGTGCCTGGGTGGCTATTCTTGCAGTGTTTGGGGATGTAATCAGGGTTTCAGCAGTAGTCATTCTCATCACTACTGCAGTGGGCGGTGGGGGGAGATTGCTTGACTCTAGAACCTGTTGTGGCCCCAGTGGTATCAACAAAAAGGCAATGAGACCAGAGCTCAGAACGGTCCTCAAATTAAAAAGAACCAATTTTGCCTAATCCAAATAGAGGAGAAATCAACTCATTTTTTAAAAGGCCATTTTGAATCAAGCCTGAAAAAACTTGCCTGGTACTAGCCAATACATCCCATTGATTCTACAATGAACACTTTGGTATTTCGTGATCAATGGTATTTTAAGGCTTAGAAAACCAGGGCATAGTTAGAAAACACCCAGCAGAATGGCAATCCTTTAACAAATTATTGTAATAACCCAAGGTTGCATGCAATGAACTGAGAGAGGGAGGGAGAGGGGGATTATTGTGCTTACTATAATAAAAGAAGAATGCAGGCACAAAGCTAAAATATTAAGAAATAAAAAATAACACATGGCATGGGGCAAAGAAGCTGAAATGTACCAGAGAAATAATTCAAAATGTCATCATGCCCAAGAGAAGCAGAAGTTCTTTCTCAGATTCAAATTTACTATGATTCAAATTTACGATGTGTGCTAATTATTCAATAAAATCAATAATCTTTGAAGTTGAAACCCTACAAATTTATAACTATTAGTTTGCTTCCCTTTTCCAGACTGACAAGGGGACGGGACGGCAGGGAGGTATGCAGCCGCCTCACCAGACCAGTTTACAATGGAGCACCGATGGGGGGAAGTGGCAGGAGGGGGGAGTGCACCCTCGCCCACGCTTAAAGTCACCCCCCACACACACCTTTGAACTCGACCACGCCAGTTCTTTGCACATCCCTAGAACTTAGAGAAAACCATGGGCTGGTGATTCACTTCTTTTAAACTTAGGGTTGGACCTGCCTACCCTTAGCCTCATCTCTGGTAACCTCTGGCTCCCTCCCCTCCCCTCGGCCCCACACCCGCCCTGCCCCGCTACACCCCTAGAAGCTGTTGGAGATGGAGTTCCAGTGCATTGACCTTTCACATCAACTATCCTAATAACCACTAGGGGCATTGGGAGTAGATGTAGTTAGTAAGGGTCTCCTTACCTGTCCCTGCTTTGCGTCTACCCTATGACCCCTGCATTGACTCCTCAGGTATTTCCTGTGATGGAGTCAGCCCACTTCCTTTTCTCTTGGAAACATCTCTCCCCCACCCCCCCACCCCCATCTATCCATTATGTAGCTCTTAGATAGGGCTAGGTCTTTACTATCCAGAATGTACTTTACCAAAAAACCTATTTAGCTTAGTTTGTGCTACAATCTCCATGCACGTTAAAGGGGGAGCCATTGTACTTATGAATAAGAGTGATTATATTTCAGAAATTGAGAGACAATTGGCTGATAGAACTTATTATGTGCCATTGGATCATGACCCCACGAAAAAGATCATGTCCCTGATCAAGATTGTACTTGATGAGGCGGATATGTTGGGGATCATCACGGCAAATGAGAAGTATATCCTCAATCAGTACCCTAGGGTTCCTGTATTTTATGTCCTGCCCAAAATACACAAACCCGGTCGACCCTAAGGGTCGACCTATAGTCTCAGGCTACAATTCGGTCCTTGAGCCGCTGTCTATTTATGTTGACCACCAATTGAAACCGTTTGCGGAACAGATTACATCTTATATCAAGGACACAAGAGACTTTATTTTTAAGCTTGAAGGAAAAGTTATATCTGACCAGGCCATTTTGGTGACCCTGGATGTGGTGTCTTTATATACCAGTATACCTCTAGATCAGGCACATAATGTTGTTGAATCTTTACCACTGACGAGAGCTGACCCTAATCCCCCTACGTATTTTCTGCTTGAATTAGTGGACCTCATCTTTGAAAAGAGTTATTTCAGGTTTCAAGATCAATTCTATAGCCAGATTAAGGGATTAGCCATGGGTTGTATACTGGTGCCCAGTGTAGCATGTCTGTTTATGGCTATGCTGGAAGAGAATTGGATTCTGAATCAGAAAATCAATCCTTTTTATGAAGATCTGGAAGTATATAAACGCTACATTGATGATGTCTTTATTGCATTCAAGAACAGGGGCAGATTTACTGAATTTGTTGACTGGTTGAACTGTTTGCATTCAGACATTAAATTTACCAGTCAATGGGATCTCCATCAGATCCCGTATTTAGACACCTGGGTACGGGTTGGGCCAGGGAGATGACTCATTTTTGCTTTGTACAAAAAAAACATTGCATAAGAATGCTTATCTACACTTTAAGTCTAATCATCCTAGACATCTTAAGCAGGGTCTTCCTTATGGCCAGTTTTTACACGTTAGACGTAACTCTACTTGGTATGCAGACTTTGAGAGGGAAGCTGAGATTCTTGAGCAACAACTGATCCAGAGAGGTTACCTCCCTGTTGTGATCCAGCAAGCAAGAGACCATGCCAGACGTAGGAACCGAACAGAACTTTTCAAAGATCAGCCTTGTGAGAAAACACACAGAGTTATCTGGTCTATCGATTATATCCCCCGGCCTTTAAGATTCAAGGGATTATTCGAAAGCACTGGCATATAGTCGATAACATTCTGGGCTGTGAATGTCCACCAGTCACTGCTTTCCATAGGACTATGAGTATTAGAAATATACTTATTAGATCAGATTGCTTAGATACTCACACACAGAGGCAAGTCACCACAGGTTTCCATCCATGTGGTGACTGTTCAGTATGCCATCTAGTGGTCCGCACCAAAGAGGTTCGTCATCCCATTACTGGCATATCCACGTCACTTATGTTTTTTGCAATGTGCAGGACCAGGGCAATTGTACATGTTGTCACCTGCCCATGTGGTAAATGGTACATCGGCAAGACTGAGAGATGTGCACGTGTGAGGATTGCCGAACATAGGTCCAGGATCAATCTGCGAGTGATGGACGCACCTTTGGTCTGTTATTTTGTTGAATTTCAGCGCTCCACAGATGACATCCGTTTTTTTGTATTGCATGTACATCAGAGGCATTGATTCACTTTTGATGATGTCCAACAGTATCTTGCAAAGAGAAGCCTCCCTTATTTTTACATACTAGACGTTGGAGCTGTTTGGGCTATATACCAATTTAGACCTGTCCTGTTACTTATAGGACTACCCCACCTTCATTTCTTTGACCTTTGGGTCCAATATCCATCTGGATCTGCCCTGTTATCCATAGGTTTGCTCCACGCTCAGTTCCTGGATTTCATACAGGGGGATGTATGCCCCTTGATTCTTTTGCCCTATGTTGACCAGTATCTACCATTCAAGTTTCCCTTTGGCTTCTGCTCTTTATATTTCCTGACAGGTGCTGCATGTCTTTTTTCTTCTCTTTAGACATGCTTGTTTTCACTTGATTCGCCTCCTTTTTCCCTCCCTCTTATTATACATCTTTATATCTGTCTTCATTAGGCAGGATTTATGGTTTTGTTATGCCAGTTCAATATTGTAACTGTCTCAGCTCGCTGCAGCTCATTTTTATGGACTCTGTGCCTTTAGTGATTTTTAGGGAATTTGTGATTTGCCAAGACGTTCCAATTTATTTTCTGCTGAGTCAGTGACATGCAGGTGCACATGTCTGACTTTGATTTAGATGACATTGTATGCAGCTGTAGGGAGTCCCTATCAGACTGGTATAAATTTGAGAAGTTTATACGAGTATGTACGATTGACAGCACAGATAGGCTTTGGCCAGCCTGAGGAGTGAGTTATTTATGTGAGTGGAGGTTTGTATTTTTATATCGGGATATTTTTCCTTGCAGCGTTCTGTTTGTTGGGACTTATGCTTGGCTGACTGTACTCATGTTTGATATCCAATAGGCTGATGAAGCTAATTTTGCGAAACGGCTTTTTTGAATATCTGGAGAGAGCCGTATGCTTGATTGGATACGCATATCTCTACATATGAAGTTTGCATTCTTCTACAATGGCATGTGGAGGCTGAGTCTGAAATTTATGGAACCTACATTCTACTGAGGCTATATTTACAGCTGGACTCTTCTTCGGAACTTGTATTTCTCCTCCTTTGCAGGGATGCTTTTGAGACCACGCCACTCACAATATCATCTGGCAACCGTGCTCAGACATTACTTTCCTTTTGTCCCTCAGTACGGGCTGTTATTGGTTTCTAATTGTTCATTGTTATTCTGTTATTGTATTTTCTTGGTAATTGTTTTAGGTTTTTCATTTCTTCATGCTTTTTGAGTTTTACAGATGTTTACAGGTTTGAGGTTATTTACTTCAGTTTTCTAGTTTTTGAGTTCTTTTTGTCATTCTTGGTCCTTTAAGGTTTTTTTTAATGTCAGCCAGTTAGGGATAGTTTACTTAGATCCCTGCCTACCTCATTTAGTTCTTTAGCAGCCCCACGTTTGCCTTGTTTAGGAGTACCTCTACTAGATGGTTATGACCATTATTATTTATATTTGACCAATATCAATTGGTTTTCATTATAAGTGGTTATTTATGGTTCAGTTATTAAGTTTCTTACCATTGTCTCATTGGCTATCAGTATATATTTTCAGTATATATTGTTTATTGCAATATATGATCTTTTATACATTTTCGCTTTATACATTTTCGCTTTAGTCATGGGTGGGTTCTTTTCCCAATTGTTTTTAACATATATTTGCGCATGAAGGGGTCTTGAAAAAAGCCGGTGAACTGTGGAAGATAAGTATTTCGTCGTCATTATACCATGGAACTCTCTCTCTTGCTTTATGAAGAGACAATTGTTCATATTGCATACTCTTGCTTCTCTTTTAATCTAATAATAAACTCGGTCTGGCCGGCTGGCTAGCCTGCGACCCTAGCTTACCTCGGGGTGGGAGGGGGAGAGAGCAAGAGCCTGGGGAGGTGGGTTGGGAGGCCTGAGAGGAGGCTGGGTGGGGCGGGCAGCATTTCTGAGCCGGCGAGATCAGAGCAGGTGGCCAGCTGGCAGCAGGAGGCCTGTTGAGCCAGGTGGCGCCTGCTGATGACGTCAGTGGCGCGGCTTGGGTGGTGCAGGCGGAGGTTGCCAGGAGGGAGGAGCCACACATGAACGAGGGAGACACAAACAGGGTGGAACTGGACTGGAGGACTTAATAAAGGCTATAGGCCTGGGAGCGTTCGGCTTGTGGAGAAGCCTGAAATAGAGCCAGCCCGTGATGCGGGGCAGAGCAAAGACAATCTCCCAGAGAGGGTCCAGCCGCTGACTCAAAGTGCCAAAAGGAGGAGGACATGGGTGAGAAGGAGCCCTCCCCTTTGCTTTGAGGCTTGGCTTGATGTTTCAGCTGCTAACCCAGGAGTTCTGTGTAGGTCTGGCATGACAAACTCTTGTTGAAGTAAGTGCACTACTCTTCATTTTGGGTCTGCCTTAGTTGCAGGCCTCTGGAGGCCAAGGAATGCTCAGCTCCTTTTAGGGAGGGTTTTCCCATGTCACCCCCAAAAATCTTATATGGAGAGTGGGTTTCCCCACATCAAAATAAAGTGAATGGTGGCAGCCTACTGTGAATTCCTTACTGACAAGGATTCGCACCAGTGAACTCCCTCTCCCCCTCTGGCTCTGATAGGAGCCATGAGAAATGGGGTAAATAAAACGTCAGGCAGCTACCACAAATAAATGTCTGGAGTCCTCAAAAGTCCTTAAAAGACTGGCATCTAATAAAGAATTGAGTGTTAGAAAGCTAATTATCTTGTTGAAAATTAGAAGAAATCTTTTCTTTGTGCATCAAGTCCCAGATTTTGTGAACCATAATCAGATGGAGATATGTTCCTTTTTGCCATCTGCTGCAGGTTACAAATTTTGTGGCCATGCTGAGTAAAGAGAAAAGGTCTTTCTATGTTCAAGTAGGAATAGTCAGCAATGGGAGGTCTAGAAGATGAATGGGTGTCAATGAAGTCTGAGTGTGTAGAATGGCATTTATATGAGCCTTAACCCTCAGCCAAAACTTTTGCAAGTAGGGGAACAGCAAATAATGTTCCTTAGAGGCCACAGCCTTTCCAGCAAATGGGTGAAGTTTTAGGAAAGTCACCTGATAATCTAGCTGGAGGCATATGCTATCTCGTCAGAATCTTAAATGCAAAGGTATAAGGTGGAAGAGGAGAGGGCGTAGGAGGCCAGATCCACCTCCATGGCTCTTCAGATCAATCAGTATTCAAATCCTCTTCCCATTTCTTGAAATATGATGGGATGGCTTTTTATTTATTTATTGCAATGAGGGTTGTGCATGAACTCGTTTGGCAGTCCTTCTACAGATTGTTGAGCCAGTTCAGAGGTCTGGCAGTGGCAGGGGGTTACCTTTAAGGAGCAGGGAGGGTGCCCTTACCCCTCCCCACGCTGCATTTTCCCTGCCGGCGCTGTGTCCAAAATCTCTGGCACAGGGCAGCAGTGTACCTCCTTGCCGCCCCAGTCAGCGTCTAACCAGAAGTGGTCAGTGTGCATGTGCGTGCGCATAGGCCTAAAAATAGCCCAATCTATCATTTGGGAGGCATGTAGGCTCAGGGAGGGAGGGAGCCCTTGCTGCCGACTCCCCCGCCTTGGTCTTCCCTCGAGTGGCTGTCCCCACCGCACAGTGGCAGATGGTTAAAAGTTTTTTTTAATTGACTTCCCCTCTCAAGCCCTCAAGTGTGTGTGTGTGTGGGGGGGCTCCAAAGCCTGGCCCCTTCAGGTCCGGGCTTCAAAATTACCTAGGTGCACCCCTGGTCGAGAGCTCCTAGTAGGCACCCACCTCCCGAATCCTGTCGGGCCAGGCGCAGTTGCTGCTGGGCGTGGGTGTTGGAGAGGCCCGACCTCTGTCATTTGAGAGAGAGGGGGCCTGTGTGAGGAGGTCTCTCACCACCTCTCCGCTATCCCTGGCAGACACGGCAGCGAGAAACCTCACACGGGCCCAACTTCCTCCCAAATGACAGAGGTTGGGCTGAGATCAGCTCGACTTCGCTCATTTGGGAGGAAGGCAAGCCTGTGTGAGCTCTCTCTCCACCACCATCTAGGCAGGCAGGACACCCTGTGCCCGGCCTGCCCAACAGGATTGGGGAGGCTGGCGGGCCCACTAGGAGCTCTCGCCACCACACAGTGGCAGTTTTAAGTTTTTTTAAAAAAGATTTTTAAAAAAGATCTAACTTGCCACTCCTCCAGGATTTGCCACCGTAGGCAATTGCCTCTGTGGTAATCCACCTTTGGCCACAAGGGAGGAGGCAGGGAGGAAAGTGGCAGCAGTGGAGGAGAAAGGAAGCGCTGGTCTCCACTGACTGGTCCCACCTTGCCCGCCCCTGCAAGCTGCTCCCTGTCAGGATGGGTCTCTGCTGGTGGGTCCCACACAAGGTAGAGGAGAGAAAGAAATGCCACTGCCAACAGTGGGGTGGGGAGGAAGCCTGCCTGTCAGCAGGCAAATAAGAAAACATGCTGCCTCTTCAACAGGCAGCGGCGGAGGCAGTGGCAGTGGCAGCAGCAGCTTGTCCGGGCTTCACGTGAGCTTTTCAGGGGGAGCTCTACGGGCCTGATCCGGTCCACGGGCCAGGATTTTGACACCCCGGTTCTAGAGCTCTCACATGAAGCATCTGGATTATTGACTCTCTTCCTGGTGAGATCCATCAGCAATTAAAGATTTACCTGTTTAAATCTGCTTTTAATCCCTCTTAATCCCCGTCACCCTTTATGTGTAATTAGATGCCTAAGGATAGCTGCTCGGAAAATCCTTGCAGGATCTTTTATTGTATCTCTTATCTATTATGTTGCTTTTAACTGAATGTTGTAAGCTGCATAACAGTTGCAAATAACATACCTCAAAGAGTCTAAAAACTCAAAACTGTTTTACAAGAAGTGTGGTAGCAGACACTTTTCTCACATGACTGCATAAGGAAACTATCCAGCAAACCTTTAATCTGGAATTGCTGAATCTCTTATTTCTGCTGGCTTCTACTTGCTTACTAACTGCTTTAATTGCTGTAGAGTGGCGTGTGAAGTTGTTGTTTTCATTCTCTTAGATTTTGTTTTCAATGTTCCTTTTGTAAACTGCTTCAAGGACTCTGGTCAGTTGAGGTTTATATAAATACTAGCTGGGCCGGGTGCAGAGCATCTGTGCCTCTGCTGGCCTGCCCGGCTGCAGTTTCTGGCTGGCTTTCAAACTGGCCCATCCCCTCCTCCTGCCCACTGCTGCCTGCTCCCGGGCCAGCACCTCCAAATCCTGGTGGCCGGCCCAGCCCGCCACCACCGCCTCCTCATCCCAGCGGCCGTTTTATCCCTGTCCCCATCGCTAGTCTGGCAGCTGCTCGCAAACTCTCGTGGGAGCTGCCACACATGGAATTAGCGACAGGTATGCCTAGGATAAATATGTAGATAATAAATGAATGAATATCTGGTGGAAATACAGTATATGAAAGTTGTGATAGTGACTATGAAACCTGTATGATGCATTTTTTGTAACCCCAGAAGTATCTGTCGTCTTGCATGTGTTGTTGTATGTTTTGCCATGAAGTTCAGATGTCCTTTCATGCTGAGAGACAACTCACTGCTCATTTAACTTGGTCCGACAGGAATATCAGAGTTCAGACACGATTCCGCCAGTGCCCAACAGAGGGCATCGCTGGTCTGACAGGCCTGTCAGACCAACACATCTGCACAGCTCTGATGACGTTCCTTTCACTATATTAACTGCACCACCTGCTGGCCAGAACTTGCAACCTAGTAACGTTTGCTAAATATGTTTACTTCACACATTGAGGGCCAATCCTTATGGGGCTGGGGCCAGGAAAGTTCCATTCGCCATCTGAACACCCTGCAACTGGAACCTTAACGAGGCAGCTATAAATCCCTTCGCCATCTCTACACTCCACAACTGCTATAGTTGTCAAGCTGCTATGAACTGCTGTCTGGAAAATTTCCTGATAGAAAGAAATGCTTCATCTGGAAGGGTCCCAAGAATGCAACTTCAATTTATTAATACTTTCATCTCTTCTCTCTCTCTCTCTGTCTAGAGAGGATATTAAGAAATGGATAAAGCAGATAATATCTGTTGGATTACATCAGGGGGGTGGATGAAAATCAGATATCAAAGTCACTCTTGGAGGTTCATAGAGTTTGGTAGGGTGGAGGTAAGCAAGTGCAGGTTCATTACAGAGATTTCTGTCACAGCATATAACCAACTTATCAGGATCTGTTGATTTTTCAAAAGATTTACACCACGCTTTAACTATACACATAGACTTGATTTGCTTCTTTGCTATAGTGGAAGAGAAAAAGAACAGGAGTGTTAATCTGGAGACAGAATGCTGTCTTTTCCTTTGAAAGGGAGAATCTATGGAAGATCAGACTAGGAGAGCAACAAAAGTTCCAGGCAGAGTGTAATACATCGTTGGGAAAAGGGAAATTGTGGCCCACTGATGCATAATTGGCCCACTTTTTGTGGTATACCTAGTATCTGCTGGATCCAACGATTATTTGCAAAGAATCCTGGATGGTTTAGTTTTTAAATTTTACATCCTGTTTTTCTCCAGGATTCAAGTAACAGTAGCAAAAGAAAAAAAGCAAACCACACACCAGATGCAGAATAAATCTCATGCAGAGTATCTATCTAGAAGCAGTGAGAAGCAGGAAGACCTACCTTAAAAGCCAGGTCTTGGTCTGCCTCTGAAACATAGGGAAGAGGCCATCCATATTTCACAGGGAGAGAGTTCCAAAGCAAATTCACTGCTAGCAATCCACCAGCAGGTTGGCCCTCAGGGAAAAGGACTCCTCTCTCCCAAAAATGGCTTCACAAGGCAGAAGATAAGCCCTTTAGGGGCAGTTCCTACCACAAGGAAGCACTCTGGTTCCTCTCCTCTCTCCTCCAACTCCCCCAGTCCATCCATCCCTGCACTCTCCTGCCTATCTTTCATTATCCTCACAGCAGATGTCATCAGTTGCAGGGGTCTGACAGATTAGATGGACTAATCTGAATCCATCTGATCCAAGGCACCGCATACGGTCTTAAAGAAAAGTACCTATTCCAAGATGCTTAATGTAATCATGTTATTATTAATATATGACGAGATTAATATAGTCATGTTATCATAATTGTTAATATAACAATTATGTTATATTAGGTAACATAATATAGTCATGTAACATAATATAGTCAACTAACGGCACAGTGGGGAAGCAACTTGCCTAGAGAGCAGGAGGCTGTTGGTTCAAATCCCCGCTGGTGTGTTTCCCAGAATATGGGAAACTTCTATATTGGGTAGCAGCGATATAGCAAGGTGCTGAAAGGCATCATCTCATACCGCACAAGAGAAGGCAATGGTAAACCATTCCTGTATTCTATCGAGAAAACCACATGGCTCTGTAGTCACCAAGAGTTGACACCAACTCAACAGCACAACCTTTATCTCTTTTATAAGATCTTGAGGATGCAGCCTTGTTTGGTAAGTTTAAAACACATTGGTGGGGTATGGGGATACTAGGGGGACCTTGCAAGACTGCAGTTAGTTCATCCCTGGTATAATACGTCATAGTGGGGAGAAAAGGTGTGCATTCCGAACATCAGAGACTCTCGGGTTGAGTACCACATTTGAGAATATTGGGGGGCCTTGCATCTTACCTTTTGAGATGGCAAGCATCATGCAGGTCTGCCCGGGACCAGTTTCACATACACCTTCCTTGCTTTTACACACACCATTTCTATAGTTCAAGCATTCCCTGCACTGTACAGCTTGAGCTTTGAGAGAAAGGACCAACAATTATTATGGACAGTTCATAGAATCCGGATTGTTTGTTGCCCTGGTATGCAGAGGGGGTTAAGACGTGTGACTTGTCTCCTCTAGCCAGAGAAAAAGGAAAGAAGCACTCTCTCCCACCTGTAGAGATGTGGCTTCTGAACACTAGCTAGTTTACATGAGGGAGGGACTAGTTTTTCCCTACCAGCTAACTCGAATGCACCTGAAAGGATCCTTACTGGAAACAACACATGATGCTTAGCAAATGTGAAATCTGATTCCAGACCTGCTCTCTTTGCAGTTTCTCATTGGGGATGGCAGGGCAGGGTGGGGGGAAGAGACTAGAGAGTAAAATTCTCTAAAAATACATCTTTCATACATTTACTCCCTCCTCTGTGCAGTCTTTAGAACCAGGACTGTGCTTTTCCTTGTCCCACTGCCAGGTTTCCCCAGCTTCACATCCCAACCCTCTTAAGGACAGATCATTTCCAGGCTTCCCTCACAGGACTTACCGGTGCTCCAGCAGAGCAGAGCATAAAGACCAAAGAGAAGACTCTTATTCATTCCACCAGATTTCACAGGCACAAGTGAGGACACAACACATGAAGAGAATCAGATACTTCGAGACAGCTCTGTGCAGGGAATTTGTCCTCTCCAGTATGAAACACTGAGAAGAGCCAAAGGGATACGGGGAAACGAGATGGAAATGCCCTCTTACTAGAAAGAGATGTGTGCATAAATTCATGTGTCTTTACTGTAACTGTGAGATGAACATTTTGTAACAGGTTTGGCGAAATGTTCAGTATTCTTATCCTCACAAGATTCATTTGCTGAACAGTTTGAGTTTCAGTCTATTTCTCAGGATCAGATGCACTGACAAGTGCGGCACTCTCTGTACACAAGTTGGGGGGATTGTGTCTTCCTTTATATATACATATATTTGCTCCCGGCTAAAAATCCTTACTTAAAATGCTCACTCGTTTACAGCGATAAAAATTAAGCAACATAGGAAAAAAACATATCAAAATAAACAATAATAGAGAAAAATAGGAGATAAAACAATACTAGCATAAAAACAGAGTAGAAAGGAAAGCAATAGAAAATGTTTAACAGTAATCAAAGAAAGTGAACAGCATGTGGAAGGAGAAACATTTTCACACAGCAGCAGCAGCAAGCCATTAACAGTCTGATCAAGCCCCCTTGCAGTTGTTTTCAGAAGGCTATGGTGGGGGCTATGGAAATGGTGAGGTTGAATTGCAGGGGGTGGGGCTGCTGAGGATCTTCTCATTATCATTTGGCAAAACAGGTTGTTCAGAGAAAGAGTTCCAAATCCTGGGAAGAGTAACAGAAAAGGCCCACTCCCAGGATCCCAGCCGCATGCAGGTCAGATGCTGACAGATATTATTACTGCTACACACACACCACACACCCATCAATTTGACTTGGTTTCTTCAAACTAATGTTAGGTTGCCAAAAGGGTGATTATTGTCACATTTCATTTTTCTGTCAAAGTCAGTTCATGTGACCCACATAACTGAGAGAGACCCCAGATATTTCATAGGGAATACAGGGTGGGTGGGAGAGGGTGTTAAAATAATGCTCTAGTGACCTCTTGATACTGACTGGTCATGATGTTAGTCTTATTTGTTCCACATCCTATCCTGAAAATAAGATGCAGCACATAGGTGGTACATAGGGTACATCAGATTCCATTGTTCATAATGTTATGGTTAGGCAAGGTGAAAAAAGGCCTGCGGATGCTACCTACTATCACCAGTGTGGAGATTGCAAGTCATCATTTCTGGAGAGGGTGTAAGGAGATTGGAGTGAGCCCTGGGACAAAAGGTGAAAATGGGCCCTGCCCACCATATCACCCTGCCTTCTACTGAGAGGTGGGAAGGAGCAAGTGAAGAACAAGCTGTTGCTCAGATGTTGGCCCCCTTCTCCCTCAGGGGCCACCCGTTTGTTTAAGCTACACCCTTGCCCATAAGCTATTCAAGACATAAACCCTAACCATGATTTCCCTAACCCTGTATGGTAATGGTGTTAAAGGTAGATGTGGGGTCAAATTCTCTCCATCCAGGAGATGCCTAGGGACCAAATCCAAAGTTATTTTTATTTTCTGTGAATGTGAAAAGACAAATTCTTCTTGCTGTGGCATTTAGTAGCGGGCATTGGTACATTAGCCCTTTCACCTTCACTTTATGCTTGACTTTCCTCCTGTTTTATCTTTGACACCTCAGCTCATTTATTTATTTATCCTGGATTTGCAACAAGGCATGTCCAGGGCATAACTGATATAGCTACACTGTAAAGGAAATTCCTAGTCAGCCAATGAGGCAAACGTCACTTGTTGACTTTTTTGCCTTTTTCTGAACAGATGCAAGTATTAAGGGCACAGAAACCCCCGCCAGAAAAAAAAGTAAAATTAATGGAATTAACAACCCTAGACGGAGAGTGGACGGTAACCTTGCAGCACTTGGCAAATGAAGACAGAGTCAGCAAGATAATTAGACGCATTCCTGGAAAGGGGTTTTCCCCTCCACGAGATTGTAAAAAAGGAAGTTCTTACTGCCGAAAGTCAATAAAAGAGCTGCGTAAAGAAAAGCCCAAGCATCCGCTTGCAATATCTCAGACACAGCTGGCAGCCTAACAAAGGATGCAAAGCGAATACCGCTCCAGCTACTTGGGCAGATTCCTGATTGGGCAGTTTTGAAAAGGGGCGCGTCCTCACCTTTCATGCGCTTACGTTAACGGCTTAGAGCTAGACGGGAGGAAAAGAGATTCTCTATCCGGGGTATCAGCCCTGGTAAGCGCGTCCTACAATAGCCAGGTTTGATTGGTTGATTTACAAACAGACTCTCCAACTCACTTTCGCTTCACAGTCTTGCCACGCCCATATCATTTATGGCTTAATAGATGCTTCCTTAATCCCGCCTCATTCCGTTCTGATTGGTCTAGCTTGTGAGTGTGTGTCTCGGAATGGTTTCGTCAAAGGCGCTCACGCTGTTTTCCGCTTGGGAGTCGAGCTGCGCGCATGAGCAGTTTGGACTTCAGTTCGTTGACGGCATATAGCTACCGTTGGTAGGGGTTGGCAAGCAAAGAGGTAGCATCTCTACAGCACAGCCCGCGGTGCTGGCCAATGAGGGCAGAGCGGGTCCCAGGTCCAAGCCAATGAGAAAAAGGAGTCCTTTTAAAGGACAATCCAGTAGCTCGTAAAGGGAGGAACGGGTGAGGGTCCCGGTAGCAGCTAATGCCAAGGTGTGGCACTAGGGAATTGATCCGTAGGTGGGGATTGCCAGGTTTTGTTTCTTTTCCTCTCTTTCCACAGCTGTGCGAAGCAGAAGTTGGGCAGGGCAGGGCGACATCCCATCGCTGCCCTTGCATATAGACCACTCAGGTCCTGAATGGCAGTCACTGGAAAAGGCAGAGGAGTATCGCGGGGTGTATGTGTGGGGGGAAGCTGGCAACCTTAAGACTGGCCCTTGCGGAACTTGGGATGCAGTCAATGGCAGATGAATATAAGTGATTCTATAGTGGCCTGTGCTAGATTAGAGAGATAAAAGTTGGTCAGTGACAGGAGGGAAAAATGCAAAGGGTCATCCAATGGTGAGGGGACATATTTCTGGGGCACACCAATGAAAGGACATGAGTTGCTTCCACTTTCTTAAGGTTTGCCTGCAGAAAAATTGACATCATCTAATTGGAAGTCTATCCTAGGTTCACTCTTTTTCATAAGGTAGAAGTGTCCTGTAAAGGCTGAGCTAGTCCCAAGAATTAAGGGTAACCTTATGGGGCAGAAGTAGGGTCTAGAGAGTAGCCTCTGTGTCTGTGAAGTAACTGCAAGAGACATAGGTAATTGTTGGTTCTCCTTTTACTTCTCAGATGCTCCTTCATAAATACTGCCTTATTGTCTAGGGATGTGGTTGCAATGTTGTTGTTTAGGGTCTCTGAGAGAGCCGTTATTGTATAGTGTTTTCTATAATGATTTAGGCACAGTGTCTTAAAATGAATTTGAGTATATCCAATATAGCTTAATAATGATATTAGAATAAACTTGTTTGTATATTTTGAAGGACTGTGACTTGGCAACATGGACAGACGGGAAGAGTCAGATAAACAGCTGGACCCCCCTGCTGCCTTTGGAGCCCCAAGGCCCACTGGTAAAATTTCCAATACATTGGTATATACACCAATTTATTCATGTTTATTATCTGCCTGTTTTGAAGGGTTGCTGCATAAATATTACAGTAATATACATTCTTGTTCCTCAAAGCTCCTCTAGCTGTACTGCCTGGTCAGATTACTTGTGGCTTATAAAGATTTAGATTCAGTTCTAACTACTCTTATGTGATATTGCTAACTATCCATCATATGTTTTTGAATAATCGCATGGTATAATGTATATTATCAGCTGCGGTGGTTCAGCGGGGAAGCAGCTTGCTTAGGCTGTTGATTCGAATCCCTGCTGATGTGCTTCCTAGACCTAGTAAACATATATATATGTAGTCACCTATATCAGGCAGCAGCAATAGAGGAAGGTGCTGGAAGCAGATGCTCACTTTAGTGACAACGGCAAGGACATCAACTCATACTGTATGGGAGAAAGGCAATGGTAAACTACTCCTCTATTCTACCAAGAAAACCACATGGTTCTGTGGCCGCCTGGAGTCGACACCAACATCTTTCCTTTCCTATGATCTATATTATCTGTTAAGCTCTTAAGGGATAAGTAGACACCTTGCTAATATTAAAAATGGACAGTTAAAGAAGAGATGATAAAAAGAAAAGAATGGGGAAACGGAGGAGATGCTAACTGAGAAAATGAGATTCTTGGATGAAGCCAGGTCCCAGCATAGTCAAAGAGTGTCTGTCAGTAACCTGCCTTGTTTCCTCAGTGATAACAGTTCCGATCCCATCAGGGAAATTCATAAGGGTACATTCCAAGGAGTCAGTGGTGTGGTTTTGTTTTGCTTCTTCCCTAGGTCCCAGGGGGTTGATCCCACCATCACATTTCCAGAGCCGGTCAGCACCACCTCCACCCATGCCTGCTGGAGCACCCTGGGGTACCACAGCTCTGCTTAACTGGGAGGCAGCTGAACTCAGACGAGAAAATCAGAGATTGAAGGATGAACTCCATAAATGGGCTACAAAAGGAAATAAGACAGAAGTACTAGGAAACAGAACCAGGTGAATGGCCTCATTGCTATGTAAGCTGCTTTGATGACTTTTTTTTATTGAAAAGCGTTGTTGTTTCAATTATTAAATTTCTATACCACCTAACTCAGAGGCTCTAGGCAGTTCACATGAATAAAGACAATACAAAGATAAATAAGCCATTAAAAATTAAAACAATTTAAGTGTCACTAAAAGCCAGGCTTAAAAAAGAGTGTCTTTAGGGCTCTTTTAAAGGCTAGTAATGATGTTAACTCGCAAATGTCTATAGGGAGCTCATTCCAGAGCTGAGGAATGACCTAGGCCACACAGAGGCCAATTGCACAGGCGCGGCACCCTCCAAAATGACCATTGCACTGGAGAAGGAAGGCCAGAATGGGCCCGAAGAGTCAGCCGGTATGGGCATCAAGGGAGGCCGGCAGTGGGAGGAGGAATCTCCGCAGAGACACACACACACACACCCGCCGCTGCCTTCAACAACTCCCCTGGAGGGGGTAAGCTTACAAAAAAAAATTCCCCCCCAAAAAATTGCAAATCAAACTGGGGGTGGGTGGGCGGGTACGAGGGGGTGCCGGACCAAACTGGCCCAGTTCGGGTCCAGACACGGACCAGACCAGTTTGTTCTATGCGCACCCCTAGCCCCAGGCCTTCCAGTACAATGTTACTTCAGTGGAAGGCAATCATACACATAATCCTGTCCATTCATAAAGAGACTTTAAATGGTGACTGTGAAATAAATGGACACTGAGAGAAATACAAATAAGTGCAGACACACACATTTTAGAAATATGTGCCCCGCCCCTCCCCATGATAGTGGAGTATAGTGTGGCTGGGGAAAATTATTCTGTTTTTATATCTCTGTGGTGCTGTGCTGTATTTGTCTGGGGATCACTCTGTATGTGGCGGTTCATGTTGTGATCAGCCTTCAGTACTGGAAGCTTAAACTTTGGATAGGATTGTAATAGCCTACACATCTTACCTTTTCCTGGATTTTTGGCCTCATTGTTTGATTATTTTCTCTCTACCTATGTGTGTGTTTATATAGATGTGTGTGTCTGCATCTTTCAACTGAGGGTAACACTTCTGCAGAGGCAGGCAGTGCCTCTGCAGAACTAGTCTCTAGTCCATGAAAGCTTCAGTCCCAAGCCGTCTGCTAGTCTTTCAGATGCCAGTTGATTCTTGGTGGGTTTTGCTGCAACAGACTAACATGGCTACCATTCTGGAAGTTGTTACTATTCACTTATGACTCTGCGGTCAATGGCCCTGAAAGGGGAAATGCACAGAAGTGTGTCTTCAGCCCCTCTGACTGGGAATGATGAGAGTTGTAGCCCATAAACACCTCTGGGGACCCCAGGTTGGGAGCCCTTGAGCCAGTAGACAGAGCTTTAGAAAAGGGCCTCCTGAAGGAGAAGGGATGTTGTGACCCGTTTCTCTTTCTTGTGGTGCAGGTCCCTGGACAGAGAAGCGGAGCCCTCCGATGTGCGTCACACCCTAGCCATGTCTCAACAAGCTGAGATAATTTCTCACCAGCTCCATGAGATCCAAAGGCTGGAGGCCGAACTTGCTGCCCTGCGAGTTGCCTCCGCCCAGCAGGAGTCAACAATGGCCAGTCGAGAGAATGTCCTCTCCCACCTCCAGGAAGAGCTGTCGGAGCTCAGAAGGCAGAGCCAGACAGAAGTCGCTGCCTTGAAGGCGGAGCTGGAGGCAGTCGGGGAGAGCAGCAGGCTGGAGACGGAGGCTCTGAGGAAAGAGTTAGAGGAGCTTAGGAGGCAGAGTGGTTTGGAGGCAGATTTCTTGAGGGAGGAGCTTGAGTCATCCAAGGCCAGGCATGGCCATGAAATTGGCTTGGCGCAGAAAGAGCTGCAGAGGGTGCTTGAAGAGGCAGAAGCTGAGCGGAAGAGGCAGAAGGAGAAAGCTCGGGAGTGCCTACAGGCAGTGCTCAAAGAGCAGCAGGCAGAGGTGAGTGCTGAAAGAAGAGCATTCTGGGAGATTCTTTAGACTGGGATGCAAAGTAAAATGTCTTGCAAGAGGGCCTCAGACAAACAGAACTCGAATTCTCTGGGAGGGGGTTTCAGTTTATAGGAATGGGGAGGCTGAGTGCTAAGCCTCCAGTCTCTTCCTTTCACCCCACAGTTGTCCAGGCTCTCTGAAGCCCATGGGGCTGAAGTAGCCTCCCTGAAACATCAGGTATGTGCACTCCAGCAGGATTTGGAAGCTCAGCATCAGGAGGTTGCCCAACTAAGAGACAAGAGGGATGCTCTACAGAACCAATTAAGGTACAATCCATTCCTCCACCCCCACCTCCCAGCCCACTGGACTTCTCCAGACTGTATTAAAGGCAGCCACCTTTTTCTCTTCTTCAGTGTTGCTGAGGCAGAGCTGACTTCCCAAAATGCTTTGCTGCTGCAGCTGAAAACATATGTTGGAGAGCAGGACTCAAGGCAGCCAAATGCTGAGCGGGAGCAACTGATCACTAGAGTGCAGGTGAGACCTGGAAAGATGTGTGAACTTAAACAGCAGGGCTCATTGTCTTCTGCATGGATTTATGGGTATACAGCAGTTCCACTCCACTCCTCTCCTGCAAGGGAAAGCAATACAGGTGTTTTCCCCATTTCAGCAACTGGAAGAGGATAAGGATGCCCTGAAAATTACAGCTGAGCTGCTGCAGATTCGTCTAGCTTCACTCAGTGATATACTGACTCTACAGGAGACAGAGCTCAGCAAAAAGGTAGGTACACTTGAGTGCACTATGGGGTGCTTGTTCCTTACAATCATTGATGAGCAGTAGTTGTCTTGCTGTTCCCAAAGAATATACAGTATCAGGGCTTCTCAAACTTGGGTCCCCAGATGCTGCTGAACTACAACTGCCATCATCCCTAGCCACAGAAGTGGCTGTGGATGATGATAGTTGTAGGCCAACAACATCTGGGGACCCAAGTTTGAGAATTCCTGGAGCAGATGTTAATAACATAGGGAAGTCTTTGCTGGGCTAGGAATCTCCCCCACCCCTGGGCCCACTGGAAGCTTATTGCAGAGTGGTGGTCTTCTCCTCTCGCAAGATCCAGTACAGATTCTTCTCAATGGCCTTTGTAAGCGAATAGCCCATTTCTGATCATTACAAAGAGTGCCTCTTCTGCCCTTTCCTCCATTAGAGGAAGCAGGGTTAAAAAAAGAGTCTTTGGACACATCTACATGATGCTCTTAAACCGGTTTTTAAGCAATTTCATTACTGTGGGTTTCTCTGAGGAATTTTAGAAATGGTTCTCTGGATGAACTGTGGTTCCCAGAGTAAACTCTGTGACTGTTCAACATAAAGTTGTACTTGATCTCCAGCTTAGTTCTCACAAACAGCAGATAGTGGTGGTAAACTGATGTTTTGCACTGTGCCAATTCAAACTGCAGGTGAGGCTTTGTATGAATGAGTGCTCCTCAAGAAGAAGAAACCCCTTCACATAAGAGAACTAGTCCCTATCCCTCACATCCTAGCTTTCTGTGTTCAGACATCATGATGATTATGATGATGATTTTATCTCATATGGAGCAGCATGCATTCATGTGAGGCCTTGCCTTCAGGCTGAAGAGGTACAGCTCAGACAAGGTTACCACCATATCTCCTGTTTTGTGAGAACTGTCGGTAGCCCCCCTATTTCACTAGCTGTGTTTTAGTTGTGCGTAGGTTTGTAGTACCTTCTGCAGCAACTCCAGTGTTAAGTATTCAGTGAATAGAATTGAAGATTTCATGTTTTTGAATCCTTTCAGGTCCAACTGCAGGATCCCCTTCAGTCTGAGTCGTCTGAGAAGCTTCAGTGCCTGATGACCCGGTGGCGTGAAAAGGTTTTTTCTCTCCTGGTACAGCTGAAATCTCAGGAGCTTAGTCATACAGACACCACTAAATTGCTACAGAGGAAGGTATGTGCTTGACTGGAAGCAGGGCAGGAAGGAATTGGTGAGAGAGAATATGAAAGCCAAAACCTCTGGGTTTAAGAAATTAAGGAGGTAGGAGAGCTGGAACAAGACTGCTGAGTTCTTGGGGGTGGGGGGGTGGGCTGATCTAGGACACTTGGAATGGTGGGGGTGGTGAATAATGATTGGGAGTTGCCTGTGGAATTCTCTCAGATGGAAGAGAGAAAGCAGTGTTGTCAGGCTATGTAGCCTGTGGGTTAACGTAAGGATGAAACTGAGAGTTAGGCTTTACTTTTCTGTCTAGGTAAAAGAACTAGAAGAAGAAGTAGCCTTCAGAGAACAAAAGGTGACTCTTTTGCTCCATAGCCTTGAGGACAAGACTGCTGAAGCTAATATGGAAAGAGTGAGAAACAAGGTAATTGGTTTTTTTCATGCACTAATGTTGTGACTTGGAGTCAGTTTAGGAAGGAGAAAGCGAACCTTGTGACGTTGTTTCTACTGAATGGAGAGTGTTGCCCCTTCTCCATATCACCATAGCCAAAAGCCCTCCAGCTTGAATGTGAGACTAGATACCTACCACTCTGCTCCACAGCAGAGCCCAGTTTAAGAGCCCTTCTCCTGTGTGCTCTTTGTTTCTGAAGGGTGGGGTGTTAGATGGAACCACTAGGAAGTGTCTTCAGGGCCAATCCCATTCAGGAGGCAGCATTGCTCTGAAGCTTTCTGATTCCTTACAGACTCTGCAGGCAGAGGCATTGCGCTCAAAGGAACTGGCACAGAATCTCCAACAGAAAGCCGAGGCTGGTGAAAATGCCCTTTGGGGTCTGAGGGAATTTGTCAGCAGGTAATGGGGAGAGACAAAGGAAGAAAAGAGATCTGCATGAACTTTCACTTTTAATACATCCCTTGTCTTTGTCTCTTCCTTTTGCCACAACTCTTTGTTCTTCAAAACATCCGCTCTCTGCCTCTTCTGTTTGTCAAGTCCTTCCTTCTCTGATGATGGAGAGCCTTCACAGTAGGTTGTCCTCATGCACTTGCTCTAGATGAGGCAAATGTTTAAGAGCCTTATGTGAGGAAAACCCTCCCAGCTCTACTGTCCTGCTGCTCTAGAGCCAGTCACCTCCTCTTAACCTTGTTTTCCTTTGAGGGGGGGAAGTGTCTTTTTTGTTGTTCTTGCAGTAAACCCATTTTTAAAAATTAATTTCTTCACTTCTGTTCCTACCCCTGCTAACTTGGCTAAGAGGCACCTTTTATTATTATTATTATTATTATTATTATTATTATTATTATTATTACATTTATATCCTGCTCTACCTCCAAGGAGCCCAGAGCGGTGTACTAGATACTTGAGTTTCTCTTTCACAACAACCCTGTGAAGTAGGTTAGGCTGAGAGAGAAGTGACTGGCCCAGAGTCACCCAGCTAGTTTTATGGCTGAATGGGGATTTGAACTCGGATGACTGGCCCAGAGTCACCCAGCTAATTTTATGGCTGAATGGGGATTTGAACTCGGGTAACTGGCCCAGAGTCACCCAGCTAGTTTTATGGCTGAATGGGGATTTGAACTCGGGTCTCCCCGGTCCTAGTCCAGCACTCTAACCACTACACCACGCTGGATCTGTTTTAACGTGGTGATTCTCTTTATTTAGCAGGGGGAGAGTAACTGGCCCTATTGATCTCCAGCACAGTACTTCCAGTGACTGTTGCTGGTGTTTGTCTTAAGTTTCTTTTAGATTGTGAGCCCTTTGGGGATAGGGATCCATCTTATTTTTATTTATTATTTCTCTGTGTAAACCGCCCTGAGCCATTTTTGGAAGGGCGGTATAGAAATCGAATAACTAACTAAAAGTCCCTCCTAAATAACAATTTTTCCCTCAGTCTCATGAACCACCCTAACCTTGCCTTACCTGCTCCTGCACTGCTGCTTGACTCTGTGTTCTCTCCACTCTCTACTGCTTATTGTCAGTCTGCTTCCCTCACCACCATCTTGCTCTCATCCCTCTGGACAAAATCCATCCTGTGTCTATGGTCTGCTCAGGGCCAAGCAATCTGTAGGTGCTAAACAGTTTATAGTAGAGTTGTCTGAATGACCAAGTTCTCCACTCAGCAGGTCCTCTGAGATTCTATCCGTATTTTTTCCCCACATACCATAAATAAATGCATTTCAACTTCTTGATTATTATTGGTTTCCCCAATAATGCCTACAACAAACTGCAAGTGTGTTACTTTCTGAAGTTTATCCTAGTGAAATATTTCAAGGGCAGGAGGGAAAGAAGCCTTTTTGGGAAAGTGTCTGCTCTCAGAAGTCTACCTATTATATTTTATATTATCTGGTGATTTTAAACTTTTGAACTTGCTACTTCTAAATTTGATTTTTATTAATCTTGTTTTTATATTATCTGTTTTTCTCACTTTGTGAGCTACCTTGAGCAGCAATGTGCTGGAGGCGTAGGGTATAAATTTTTTAAATAAAGCAACTTACCTTATCCTAGTCTGAGGAATGTTGCTGCAAGCTTGCCTCAAGCACAGAGATTGTTTTTAAAGGGCATGCTGGAGCCATTTCGGCAGTGACTCTGCTTATGAGTAAGTCTGCCAGCCTATCATTTTGTGGCTTTTGGCCATGAAAAGGATTTACTTCTGTAGTGCAGGAAGGATGGTGCCCCTCCCACCACCTTGGAGGCTGTATGTTTGGCACTCATGACTCACAGAAATCCTCATTCTGCTCCATAGGCTACACCAGCATCTTATGGGACAGGAAGAGACATGGAAGGCAGCCTTGTCACGTCTAGTAGGTTTGGGAAACAGAGTCGCTTTTGCAGCAAAAAGAGTTGACACCATCCAAGGTGACAGACTGTGTAACAAGTTTGTGCTCTAGGTTGTTGCACCTTTGTACCTCACTCTTTATCTCCTT
Organism: Hemicordylus capensis; assembly: GCF_027244095.1. NCBI lineage: Eukaryota > Metazoa > Chordata > Lepidosauria > Squamata > Cordylidae > Hemicordylus > Hemicordylus capensis. The sequence goes on along the minus strand of NC_069658.1, from coordinate 258,185,255 downwards.
ATGTGGCATACATTGTTCCAAACTGAACTCATAGAATCAGTGGAAATAGTTTGCTTTGGTGCTACAATATTTTGGCTCTGGGTAGCTTCTTTCTTGCTGTCTTAGTGGTGGATATGCATTTAAATATATGTGGACATTGTTGACTGATTTAAAGGATGGAAATTCGGTAACTTGAGTTGCTGCCCCCCCCCCGCCTTGATTGTGTGTTTGAATTTTATAAGTTGGATACAAACTCAGATTTAGACAGGGACAAATCCTTAAACTTTACACTCTCAGTAAAGTAGCAACATGAGGAAAAACTGAAATGCATTCCTTTGAATTGCCACTAGATGTTGCTTTCTGATCACAGTACTGTATTCCTTCCAAATTACCAGACCTTTTTCAGATGGCTGCCAGAAATCTACAGACAAACCCTGAGGTGCCCTCAGAGGGTGGGTTTGTCTGTAGACAAACAGTCTGGTCCTGTAGATTGGTGAACTGATCCTGTGCACAGTCTCCGAAATATGTTCTCCATGAAAAGTCTCAAAGGCCCTTTGAAAATTCTTTGCTATTAAAAATATATATATATATATCACAGATTGTGGAGCCAGTGCACACCCATGCCACCTTGGCCAATTATGCATGAAAGTTATGGTAAATGTGCTTGCATTATGTGTGACCTCTTTTTTTTTTTGCACACTTTTTTCACAGGACTTTCAGTCCCTTGGCCCCATCTCCCAGTTTACTCCTGTAGGTTGTTGGAAGCGCACACATTTGTGTACAAGATTTTAGGTGTCATAACAGCATCTAACACTTTTTCAGGAATGACTGAAAGGAAGAAGGGTGTAAGGCTTGTACCTTTTTAAATCACTGTATAGAAGGGGAAGTTGGGACAGCTAGTCATGCAGGGCTAAGTGAAGTTGGATCTGCTAAAAGAAATTCCTGTTGTTGTAACATAACTAACTGCTAAAGGTACAGGAGCCCTGCCCTGTTAGAACAGCTTCAGCATGTTCCTTCCAGCTTCATGGATGTGCTTGAACTTTAACCCCTATGTCTTTGCATCAGCTGGGGTAATCTGTGAACAATCAGTCAGCCCCTAAAATGAGTTGTCTTTACTAGATTGTTTATCTCTGTGTCTTGTTAAAGATGAGACTTGCATTCTTGTTAGTGGGTAACTGAACCATCTTGGCTTGTAGGGCTCGTGTGTCAGAAGGTGGCACTAGCTAAGCTTCAGCAAGAGGAGAAATCTGGTCCTGCTAGACCTGACCAAGAGAGGTAAGTCAGAAACCCTTAATCTGCTGGAACACACTGGAAGCCAGATTGTTAAGGAGCTTATATGCCCTCCCTTTTTAATGGGCAAACTGCTTTAGAAGCTTCAACTAACTTGTGTTTCCAACAGTACTGTGTGATGGGTTACTGTGTGACTTCTGCTTTGCATACAGGAATCGAAACTAAAAATTAGAGAAAGTCCTACCATTTCCTCTTGGAGAAGAAAATGTTGAATTTTAATTAGAACATCTAGTGCTTCCATGACTACAATGACATTTCAGTCCTAATTCAAATCCAACATTTTCTTCTCTAAGAGGGAAAACTAGGTTAAATCAGAGAAAGTGGAAATCAGTAGTTCTCTGGGAAGGCACTTAAGTCTTGTGGGATAGAGCCAGTCACCTAATGTATCCCCATTGGCTGGTCCAGCAGGAAAAAAAAATTGGAGAGGCTCAACTGAAATATAGGATTTCTCACCTCCTGTGGCTGCTTCTTCCCCAGGATTCATCCACCTTACGAAGACCTACAAGTCGAGTTACAGATGCTGCATGAGGAACGGGACCGGCTCTCAGTGGAGCTTAAACGTGGGGCACAACTCATAGAGAAGAAGGTGGCTGAAGCACATGAGAGAGGTGACTAGCTTGGGCCCAGTTTTCACTGAGCTGGTAAGCCTGTGTCTGTATTGCTGCAGAGTGCAAGTGAGGCCTTGGATAAGTGCCCTTCCATACAAAAAAGATCCCTGCACATAGAAAACCAGCTGTCCAGAGAGAACAGTTTTAACCTAGTCTTCTCTCTCAAGAGTTTTTCAGGCGCAGGGATTTTTAAAAATTATTATTATTATCGAGGAGCCTTCATGTGAGCCCACACCTGCATTCTGTGGTAGTACAGCCCAGACACAGGTTTACAACTAAAGAACTAGACCCTGGTGACTCCCAAAAACTAGGGATGGAATTTCAGATAATTGAGGAAGGGGAAATTGGAAGGGATACTGACTTATGTGCTTCCAATAGCCCTGCTGTCTTGACCATCCCCTCTTCTCTTCTGCAGCGGAGTCCGATCTTAAGGAGATGAGAGAGACAGTACAGAGCCTGCAGGAGGCCCTAGGGGCGAAAGTAGTAATGGAACAAGCCCTGCGGCAACAACAAGAAGCTGTGGAGAGGCAGCTGGAGGCAGGACGCAATGACCTGCAGAAGAGTCAGGAGGCTGCGGAGAGTCTGAGGCAGGAGCTGGGACAATTAAGGGAGGAGTATGAGAAAGGTGCGCTAGGACACACACAGATCCTCTTTCTGGTGCATGAATAAACTTCAGGGTCCAGGCATGAGAGGTCTAAAACCTTTAAGCATCATTGGCGCATACACTCATTTTTGTCTATGTGGCCGTCAGAGGAAAAAATATTGGTGCACTACCAGAGCAGTCAAAAAACCAACTATATAAATAAAAATGTGGTTATTGTTGGTGTTGACTTTAAAGATGAGATAATATAATTTCACAAGGTAGCATACATTCTAAAGTAGAAATAGCCCATAAAAAGAAGGTAAAAATACAGTAATCTTAAAAACCACTGCATTTGTATTACATTAAGGTATAAAAACAGCAAGACCATACAACTGGCAGTATAAAGCTAAATCAATTATTGAAGGCCTTACAGAATTGGAATACTTTTAAGGGCTGTTTTTAAAAGCAGGGTGTAGGTGTGATACTTGGCAAGTCTCCCTGTGGAAGGAATTCCACCACTCTGGTGCTGCCACTGTGGAAAGGCTCTGTCTCTGGTATCTGCTTATTGAATCTCAGTTGATGGCAGACCAGAGAACAGGTCAGTTACTTCAGTCTTAGGACCAAAGGCAGCCCTTAAGGTAGCCTGGTCTCGGGGCATTTAGGGCTTCAAAGATGAAGGCCAGCATTCTAAATTGGGCTAGAAATAAACTGCTAACCCGCGTAACTGGTATAACATTGACAAAGTGGGAGTTGTAGTAACATGGTTCAATAGTATAGTAAGTATTTACTGTACTCAAGGTCTTGAGTTCAATGCCTACAGACAAGGCTTGTTGATTTTACAGGTAGATTTTGCTTTCAGTGTTAAAAGTCCTGGTTTTAAATCCTTGATCAGTCCCCTCTTTCTGACAAGGTGGAATGATAAATGTCTGAGCCTTGGAGAAACCTGCTGCATTGTTTCTGTGGCTGAATGTGGAAAGGTTGAAGCTTCGATGACCTGGGTTTGAGGCCAGTCACCACCTCAGAAACAGACATCAGATATTTGCTTAGTTTAGTTGCATTAAGAATTATGGAGAGCTGGTGATAACTGGTCAAGGAGTGAAGAGGAAGAGGTGCCATGGGCCCAAAGGGGAAGTACAGCATGCGAGACTTGGTGCATGGGTTCACGAGTCTAATGCTGTAATGAGCAAGTGTAGGGAATTGTGTGTGGGTCAGGAGGAGTCGTCTTTTCCTTAGACATTCCCAAAATGTCCTCCTGGCAGCCATGCAAGAGAAGGTGACGGAAGTTGAAACAGAGCTACGGAGGGATCTGTCGGAAATGGAAAAAAGGCTGAATGAGGCACGGAGAGAGCACACCAAGGCAGGTGAGTAGCACAACCCCTGTCATGGAGAGGAGCCGTCAAGACATCTATGATAACAACCAACAATGTGTTTCTCCAATATGCCATCTGAAACATCATTTTTTCCTTTAGTAGGGCCAATCCCAAGAGCCAATCCCAATAGTAGGGCCAATCCCAAGAGCCGTAACAGAGTACATGCTCTGTATGCAGTTTTTGAGTTGTCTGGCATTTCCAGTTAAAAGAATCTCTGGTAGCAAGTTTGGTGGAGACCTTTTTCTGAGACTTTCTGGAGAGTTGCTGCTAGTTGGAATAGGCAGTAAAGGTCTACATCTGGGATGTAGAACTCAAATGCCCCAGTGTGCTGGAACCACCCAGGGGTGGGGCCAGCAAGGCAGGCCTGGGGCATTGGTCTCAAGCAGCCAACTGCATTAAGCTGTTGCTGCTGCTTATCAACAGACCAAGAACTCTGCATGGCTCCTGCTGTTGCTGAAGGACACTCCTTCCTGTGAGCCTAATATGTTATGCAGGTCTGGTCCAGAAGGACCAATAACCTGAAGATGATTTGTGGCTTGCTGCCCTTCAGTTTAAGCCTTAGGTCCCATGTGCCCAGCTCTGCCTGCCTGTTACCCAGTTCTAACACATGTCCCTCCATAGTGGTTGCCCTACGCCAGGCTGAGCGACAGGCAGCAAGAGATAAAACCCGCAGTGAGGAAATGGCCAGGCTGCAAGAATCTGCCACACAACAGGAAACCACACGACTTGAAGGACGTTTGCGAGAGCTTGAGAGGGACAAGAACCTGCTAATGGTATGTTTAGGGTGTGAGGCTGTATGGCTGCCCTGTTATGATTGTGACTGTTGCATTAATCAAAGTATCTCCTTCCTTCCATAGGCTACCTTAAGACAGGAAGGGCTACTGACCCAGTATCGGCAGAATCGGCTGGCAGCAGTCCAGGCCCCAGTAGAGTCAATTGGGAAGATGGGAACTAAACCTCCATCTAAAGGTATTGAATTCTCCTCTAGGAACCCGCTGCTGCTGCAAAACCAGCTGTCATTTTGACTTCCTTCCCCATACCACCTGCAGCTGCTAGGTGTGGCTTTTCTTCCCATAATCCCCTGCCATTCTTACCATCATCTCATCAGCTAGTATATTGGGGTGGTGGGGTATGTGTGTGTGTTTACTACATTTTATATACCACCCTTCTGCCAAAGCAAAACCATTATTATAAACTGTAAGAGTGATGAGGTTTTTAAAAAGGGAGGTGGAGGGAAGAGGAAAGTGAGCATATGCTGGTACCAAGACTTTCATACTGTGTCATAGTGAAGTTACATAATGACCATAATGAGTGGTTACTGTAGGAGGCAGTTCTAGGAGGGGCTGAACCAGTGGAGAGGGGCTTTGCTACCTTGCCTCAGAAGCAGCCTGGTAGAATGGCACAGGAGGCAGTTCAAGAGGGAGAGAAGCTAATGATGGTTGGTTCCAAAATTACTCTTCCCTGCCAAATAGGCTACAGGATGAGAGCACGCTACTCACTGTCATCTTCCTCTACTCTCTCTTGTTTTACTTGCTTACAGTTTGACTTTGTATTTTCCCCTCATCTCACAGAGTCCCTTTTTGCTGTGCTGGATGACCTGCAGGTTCTGAGTGCTGCTATTTTGGATGATGAGGACAAAGAAAAACCAGACAAAGATATCAGCACCAGTGCTGACATCTAAGGGTTGGTGGAAGGGAAAATCTACTTAGGGAAGATGTGGGAGTAGATAGGCCAGTACTTGTAAATAAAGATTATTTAAAGATACACACAAGCCTTTGTTGAATGCCCTGCATTTTAAAACCATGACTCTTCAACTCCCGCATGAAGGCCATCCTTACCTCTCAACACTTCACTCTTTAGTTCTTTGTAGCTTTAGTTCAAGGCCCTGTCTCCACAAATCAGCAGTCCAGCACCTCTCCAAAAGTGTATGATAACCTGAGTTCAGACCCTGGCGATCTAGTTAGCAAACTTGATATAATACTATCTCTTCAGTGGGAAGGGCTGTGAAAGACTTCATCTACAAAGCTGATACACAGTTTACGGGCTTTACAAGGAATGCACAATTTACATTACTTTTGCTTAGAAAACTACAGTTCAGCCACTCCCTAAAGTAACACATGTATTTCTTTTAAATCCTATTGGATGAGTTTCACCATGGAAGAATGATACAAGAATATCAAAATAAGATGTCAAACACTACAAGCATGTAACATTCTTCATCACTGAACTCAGTGAAGCTTGTGCTGGGGTATACTTAATTATTACACTTGTATCCCATCCTTTTTTCCAAAGACCTCAGTGGGGTATATGTGGTTCTTTTTATCACAACCACGCTGTGAGGTGAGAGATGTGACTGGCCTAAAATTGCCCTGTGAGTTTTATGGCCAAAGGTATAGAGTAGACTCTGGTCTCTATAGCCCACCACTCTGTTCCACATATCTGGTCTGATTATAGTTCAAGAAACAGTTGTAATAATGGCAAGAATTATTTCTTGCCTTTCTGTTTAACAGATGTGGCTCTCAGCTGGAAGAGATCTTGTGACACTCTGTATATAGTTGAGCTTAGTCATGTTGGTTAGACTTCAAGAAGGCAGGGAACAATAAATTAGATCAGAATGTATTGTGAAAACTGGAATTGTTTTGACTTGTTCCTATAGAAAGTACTACAAAAATGTGTTCACAGGATGACTTGTTTTCTAATGAATCAATGGTTGGAAGAGAATAACTGATTCATGGGACCGTTGAAATACAAACTCTCACCTGTAGTGATAAATCCCAAGGAAATGTATAATGGCACTTAGGGGCCATTCTCAACACCATAACAACCAATTGGAAATACATAACATTACATGCTCACCTAGTGAACGGCATTCTAAGTCACACAGATCACTGCAATCTGTATTCATTAATCTTGAATAACAACAACCACTTCCTAGCTCCATACACTCTTCACTGCTGGTTAGTATTACCACTTAAAAGTCCTTAAAATGAATAAATATCACTATTCTACAGTAAGCAGTATGGAATTCTGAAGTGCACATGTGCCAATTATTAAAAAACCAAAGCAGAAGAACGACTCACTGCCACTGTGTACAAATCTTTTATTTGTACAACTTAATCCTATGCCCAGCCTGTTTACTCCAAAATAAGTCCCACTAAATTGAGCATTTTTGAGTATAAAACTATGACCTTGCAGTCCCAGCAGTGGGAATAAATTTCATTTTCTCTCAATGGGGGTTTCTGCAATCTTGAAAGATAATAGGGTAAACAGCATGAAAATTAGATCCTACACCTGCTTGCTTACATTTAGTCCCACTGACTCAATTAAACGATGGCTGATCATTGCAATGCATAGTATTTAATCATAACCCACGCCTCCTATTATCATAAAGGCAGTCCACGATAACCCCGGACTGCCTTTATGATAATAGGAGGCGTGGGATTTCCTGCAGACTTCACGGTCTCTCTCTCCCTGTCCCAGCTAGTCGCCACCCCCGCCCTTGCAGCAATTACTGCCTGCCCCCTCCCGCGGCCACGCCAGAGTCAGCAGAGGCTGATAAAGATCTGAGGAAGTAATGGCCCATTACTTGCGAACAGCGAGGAGGCGGGCTGCCCGCTCACTACAGCTCAGCTGAGCCTGATTGGAGGCAAGTGAAGTGAGAGCAGGGCTGACTGCAGACCCGGCGGAGGCAGGAGTCAACAGACGGCTGCCTGGGGGGCGGAGGGCTTTGGTGGCGCCCCCTTCTTTGGCCAATGCCCGCAGGCGGCTCTGCCAGAATAGGAGGAGGAACGGTACAGGCAGCACTTCACTCTTATTCCCGCGGCGCGTGCGCAGTCACGAAGGACGCTCATACAACGCGCCAACGAACCAATCCACACCCATCCGCGGCTGTCAGATGCTGGCCAATCAAAAGCTTCGTCCTCGAACCCCACCTCTCCCGCGCGCTCTCCTGCACGCTTGCCGCGCCCTTCCTAGTTCAGCCAATGAACAAAGAAGCTATTAGGCCAATAGGGTGCTGAGATGGTACTTTTCCTAGTTACTCTACCTGAATTGGACCAATCAGGGAGGAGCGCGCGGTGCTCAGAGCCCGGGTAGCTGTTGCTAGAGGTGGCCATGCAAATCTCCGACTTCGGCTGTGGACTGGTCTGTGGCGGTGTCACCCCCACATCCCCACCCCTCTGGTAAGGAACCAGGCAAGACAAGAACTGGGCTCCAGAACCTCGGTCCTAAGACTTCTATACGCGCTGCCAAGGAGATGGGAGTTCTAGAGCCTACCACGTCGATCTAGATTATCAAGTTCTTAAACTACGTTGCCAAGGAAACCGAAGGGGTTCCAGGCAGCTTCCTAAGCAGAACGGTGACTATATACCTGGTTGCTAGGGAAGCCTCCGATGACACACACACAGGGTTCCAGATCTCACCAAACAGGATCTCACTAATTGATCTGGAACGGAATTACTGAAAGAGTCTTCGGCAGCACTGGGAAGAGAAACCGATTTCCTGGGAATCCAGAATCTGCATTTTTACTGTCAAGGATTAGACGGATAAAGGTCTAGAGTCTCTGCACTGATTGCAGGCACAGGAGGTGCAAGAGGTATTATAAGACAAGGGGTATTTCTTCTGGAGCATCATTGCACTGGTGGTAGCAGAACGGGTCTTGAAGGCATCCAGGGGTAACTTTCAAAAGGATGTTGCCGGTTTATACAGGGTCTTGAGCCAGTTTGCACTAGAAGGAGCTATTTGGCAAATTGCACCTGAACTGCACCTAAACCTGCATTTTGTGGACAAGTAGCAGGTTTGGGAGTTGATAAGAAACTGGTTGTGGGATTTAGGAAAATACTTCTTCTGTGCAATAAGCAGATCAGATAGTGATTAATGTCAATGAGTGGCACTGATGAAACTCTCCCATCCCAGTGGTTCAGACAGTCGAAATGGTCACTGCTGAGCTTGAATTGAGTGGCACCCAGTTAGCCAGTCTTTCCCTGTAGCAACCTGAATTTGCACTGCTGACCATTTTTCCTTGCACCTAATGCTGCTATATAGTCAACAAGTGAATTGTGCAAGGTTGAAGAAATTAACTCCCTCAAAGAAAATTGGCATTATTATAGCTGAAAGTGGATTTTGAGACTTGCAGTGGAGTGAATGAAATCTACAAGATCTCCTGTCACTTCAGTATTTTATTACTACCACTAGACTCCCATTCCAATCTATTAGAACTCTGTTCCAGCCACCCTCCTGCGTGACTTCAGAAGTCCTGACAGCCATCCCCTCCTGGGCTTGTGAAAAACAGAGGGAGCTAGCGATGCTTTCTGAAACCCTGCCCTGCTTCCAGCTACTCCGGATGGGCCCAGCTTTGCCTGGAGGTTCACCCAACCAGGACCTCTACACCTTCCGCCCCGCCAAGCCCAGCTGTACCTATCGGTTGGGGCGCAGAGCCGAGATCTGCGATATTGTTCTAGTGTCTGAGCAGAATCCGGCCTTGATCTCACGGATCCACGCAGAAATACATGCAAAGAGGGATGCTGACAGCACAGCTGGGGAGTGGCAAGTTGGTCTGGTGGATTACAGCACTCATGGTGAGTCCTGGGAAGTGTTCTTCTACCAAGGAAAGGGTGGCAAGTTCAAACCTAACCATTGCAAGGATCTCGCTGCATTCTGGGCACTTAATCCTAGTCATGCAAGTAAGAATTTGTGTTTTGCACTGACAGGGTGGGGATGGCTTTAGCTCTTCCATGGGGAGAATCAGTTTGAGACAAGAAGGTTCAAAGTCTTGCAGTTTCCTCAATGCCCTCAAGATAGAGAAGCAACAAACACTGATGAATTTTTGTCTTTGCCCTGTTTCCTCTCTTGGCTCTGCACCTCATTTCCAACTCCTGCATTGTCACCCAGACAGTGACTAGTCATTGATTAGGCATGCTAGGGCATGGCAATCTTTGTTTTGTTTGCTTGTTTGTTAGATTTCTATCCTACGCTTTCTGACCGGCCCAGGCTTACAGTATATTTAGAAATGAATACTCCTGTCCTGAAGGGGCTCGCTATCTTATTTTTAAAAACTGAGAGGAGAGGGTCCAGAGGGAATACCTCATCTGATGATGCCTCTTACCACCCACTTGTGCATAAACTAAAAATAAAGGATAGTACTTCCTTCAGTACTATCTTACTTATCCATATTCAAATGTATGCAAATTTAACTGGTAAGATTAACTGACCAAAACTCATACAACTAATCAACTTAGATTTCTTTAATTGGTGAACAGCCTTCATGTTATATAGAGGAGATGGATGTAATCCATGATGCCACTTGGGCTTTCCAAATAAATGTTTCAGAGCACACAGTGTGCACATTAAGACACACTATACATCCGCAGCCTGGGTTCCTGCATTATGAAAGTCTTTCACATAATCCCATTCCATCATAATGATGGGCATTTCGCTAGTAAATATGTTAACAGCAACCTTCCTCTCTTATCCAATAATATTTTCAGGTACTTATGTCAATGCCATCCGCATACCCCATGGTCAGCAGGTGGACCTGAATGATGGAGATCTTCTGACCTTTGGCTATCCCAATCCAGTCCCCGAGGGCTGTGCCCTGCCACCGCCTCATGGCAACTCCGAGTTCTACTTCCTCTTCCAGAAGGTCCAAGTGCGGCCCCAGGACTTTGCTGCTATCACCGAACCAAAAGCCCCTGGAGCTTTCTCCTGTGGCTTCCGGCCAGTGCTACCTTCCGGCAACCACCGTATCCGCCCGCTATCCCGTCACTCGCGCACCTCCCTTTCCTGCCGCTCCAAGGCCACCCTCATCCTTAGCTCCATCGGCAGTCTCAGCAAACTCAAGCCGCAGCCATTCACCTTCTCACTGGGACGGGGCCGATGTACGGAGCCGCCCATCCAGCCAAGAACCTCCCGGAATCGCCGCAAGTCTGCTCACACGCTGCTGCCGGAATTGGACGATGAAATCACACGGCTTGAAGAGGAAGAGCCACCACCAGAAAAGGAGCAGCGATTGGATACGTATGTACATTGCCACAACCCCCTGCGACTCCAGCAGAGAGTGCAAGAGGGAAGCAAGAACCTTCAAGAGGCTATGGGACCAAAGCTTCATGTCACACCCAGTGGGTAAGACCCCCTTTAATTCCACATTATAGTCACCATAGTTCATACCAGAGGGCACCATTATGATGCCTACATTTCTGATTTAAAAGAAAGATCTACAGTATAGTCATGACCTAAGGAATCCATTGCTATTTTTTTAAAGTTTCTAGTTCTCATGAGGGTTGGAGAGAGGAAACCCTGTGGGCCACTGCCAAAGGCAGGGAAGAGCCAAATGTGGAGTCTCATGCAGACATACATGAAGTCACAGATTTGATCTCTGTTGTCTTATTAAAAAGGCTCTCAGGTGGCAAGACTGGGAAGGACTTCTTCCCAACACCTTAGCGAGCCAGTCAGAGTAGACAGTACAGAGGAGTACATGGACTAGCGGTCTGACTCAGTATAAAAGAGCTTCACGTGTTCAGATCTAAGAAGGTATGGAAGCAGTGTTCCCTGTAAGAGGGAATCTCAGATGTTGTTAACTATGGCTCCAAGAACTCCTAGCTGCAGTGGGCTTTGGCTTAGGATGCTGGGAATTGTAGTCAAGAGCATCTGGGATTTTCTGTTAGAGGGAACACTGTATGGAAGTCATGTCTAGTGATCAGGAGCTGCGATTTCCTTACTTTTCACGGCTGGCTAGCAATTCTTCCCTTATACGTCTATGTATCTACAGCTTTCCAATCACCAGCATTCTCATGCCTGATAAACCAGCAGATACATGGCAGTGGATATGGTATTTATAAAAATGGCTGCACATGCATAAGTGCACGATTATGTACCTTTATTTTGATATTTGGGTTGAGTTTTTGCTATGCTTGGCAAACATACTGAAACCAGTGTGGTAGCAGGAACAGAACTAGGGGTAAATAAGGGCCTGCAGGAGGTATGGATGGATGAGGGACAACATAGCCTTGCAGGGAAAATAAACGCATCCTTCTTATCTCTCTAGTATCTGCAAATGCTTTCTACTAAAATGGCTAATCACCTACTTTGCTAGAAACATGAACCCTGAGAGATTCTCAGCAGTTCAAATCCTGCACCTGAGACTTCCATGTGGAACTGCTGGAGACAACCAGGCTTAGCCCAAAGGCTCTTTAGTAATTCCCCCTCACCTGGTCCTTCAGTGGCAGTGGGACCATGTGGCAAATAGGCAGGCAGAAGTGGGGTATTAGGAATAAACTTTTCAGTTGCAAATCTAATCAAGCCAGTGTAACAGGTTCCTGCTAATGAACTGGAGATTGCCTCTTCATCATTCAAAGAGAAGGCATTCTTCTGATGAGGCCTTAGGCTTCTGGAATACTGAAGGCCCTGTTACCATGGTGACACTATCAACCGTAAGGGCAGACTGCCGTGGAAAAAGGGATGCAGCTCAGTGGAGGAACATCTACATGCTTGCATCAGACCGTCCCAGGTTCAGTCCCTGGCAGCATTTCCAATAAGGCTGAGAAAAACTGCCGCCTGAAATCCTGGACAGCTGTTGCCAGTCAGTACAGACAATACTGAACTAAATGGACCAATGGTCTGACTCAGTAAGAGGTACCCTCCTCTATTCCTAAGAGACAGAGAAAGGAGAACAGATAATGCAGGGGCCAAATGTGGCAGCTTTCTTTGGGCTTGATGGGGAGAGGTAGCTTGGAACCAAGGACTCAAACCTTTAACAACAAACTTCTCACAAGAGTAGTCCCCTTCCTTTTCTTGTTGCTGGTGCTGAGCTGAGCTCATCTGCCCTTTCTTCCCTCAGTCCCCAGCTGAGGGAACTGTTCTTTAGAGCAAGGATTCTCAGCGTTGGATCCCCAGATGTTTTTGGACTTCAACTCCCATAATCCCCAGCCCCAGTGGCCTTTGGTTGGGGATTATGGGAGTTGAAGTCCAGTAACATCTGGGGACCCATTGTTGAGGATCCCTGCTTTAGAGGACAAGGCTGGCCCACTGGATTAAAGGCTCTTGTAAGAACCATTTCACACAGTCTGATAACATCACCATAAGATGACTTGTTTTTTCATAATTATCTTTGTCTGATCAGTGCTGGTGTTTGAAATGTGCCCTCATTAGCCGATATTTATTTATTTATTTATTTATTTATTTATTTGATTTCTATACCGCCCTTCCAAAAATGGCTCAGGGCGGTTTACACAGAGAAATAACAACCTGTCCTCAAAGGGCTCACAATCAATTTAGAAATACTCTCCCATGCCAGAGCAAATCATGGAAGGTTAGGCTTTGCTCTGGCATGGTGAGGGTTATTTTTAAGTATTTCCTTCATCACAAACCTTTTAGCACATCAAAACTAATGTGAGAAGTGGACCTAGCACCTGTAGTGCCCTCTAGTGTCTTTCCTTGAGAGCTCGTAAGCTAAAGTGTGCTGTCAAGTCAATTTCAACTCCTGGAGCCTACAGAGCCCTGTGGTTTTCTTTTGGTAGAATACAGGAAGGGTTTACCATTGCCTTCTCCCGTGCGTTATGAGTTGATGCCTTTCAGAATCTTTCTGTACAACTGCTGCCCGATATAGTACCAGCGGGGATTCGAATTGGCAACCTTCTGCTTGCTAGTCAAGCATTTCCCCGCTGCACCACTTAAGGTGGCTCGTGTAAGGTAGCATACCAAAATCATAAGATTTGGTCCTCTAGGAAAGCAGTCCAGAAAGAAGCCACAGTAGGAGAATGTGGTTGTGTTGTTTTTTAGGTCCCACTAAAAAGTCACAAAATAGTGAGCAAGGTTTTGAATGCACTGGAAATCTCCCATCTGGATTCTAAACAGAATGGAAGCCACGTAACATTTGGGCAAGGTGTTCAAGCCCCAAATCTTGAGTTTGTAGCATTCTTAAGATGGAGTGCCAGCAGTGCTAGGCAAGACTAGATTATACTTTGTGAGGTGCAAAACAAATTTCAGGTTGTGCCAGTGACTGCTAGGACAAAAGCAATCACAGCTGCCTCCCCCCACCCTTGCACTTTATTGAAAATATACAATAGATCTGTCTCCAGCATTAAATGAAACACACAGGTCCCTTGTGAGACAGAGGGCAGAAGAGAGGAATGTGCACGTCTTTATGTTAGCAAAGGCAGAGATTAATTTTCGGTGGTGTGCTAGGTAGGGTCAATAGCAGTCATACTGGGTAGTATTGCCTACAAATTATGATATTAGTGATTGAGGGGGATGTAACCCCTTCAGAAGATAATCTTCTTCCAGTTTTAAGATCCCTCTCCTGGACAGCTAAACTTGGTATTTTCCAAAATGGCTGTATCAGTTGTATCAGAGGATGAAGTTGTAAATTGAAGACTTTGATTTAAAGCTGAAATTAACATAATATTAGCCTATTCATAGGGTCGTTATAGGGATTACTGAGATAGGGGTGTGCATGAACGGTTTGATAGCTAACCAGACCAGTTCAACAGTTCCAGCGCAAACCAGACCGGCCTTCAGGGCAGGCAGACCAGTCCAAGATCAACCTGAATCTGGCCCAGTTTGGGGCAGACTAGTTTGCTGATTTGAGTAACGATGTATATGTAAAAGTTTGCTTGTAATAAAGGAGATAAAGCTTAGGATAGCCGGTGAAGGCGGGTGGCTCTGGGTGGCGGGGGGGGGCAGCAAGAGTGAGGCACCTTTAAGAGTAAATGATAAGGTGCTGGCAGCTTAACAGCCTTGGTACCACTCCTGGAAGCTGCAGCACCAGCACACCCCACCGCACCCCACCCCAGCAAGGCACGCACTCACTTGGCCTCCGCCCATACACATAGCCGCTCAGACCGGTGAACCAGTTCGTGGTCCACACCGTGAACACACACTAATACCAGTATAGCGGGTATTATCCATACTGAGATAATACCAACTGAAGCTCTGCTCTGATACCCACCAGGCCCAGGTGGCCTCTTCTGTAGTAGAGCCCCCAGTAGAAAGGAGAGCCAGTCTTGTGGTATCAAGCATGACTTGTCCCATTCGCTAAGGAGGGTCCGCCCTGGTTGCATTTGAATGAAAGACTACATGCATGAGCACTGTAAGATATTCCCCTCAGAGGATGGATCCACTCTGGGAAGACCAGGTTCCAAGCTCCCTCCCTCTATTAGTGATGGGCACGGGGGCACGGTTCGATGCCAGCAAGGGTGTGTGTCTTTTTTTAAGGGTGGACGGGTTGCACTTACCCCTCCCGCTGCTTTTCCCCGCTGCTTTTCCCCCACCAGCGCTCCGTTTTTAACAAAATGTTTTCGGGGCGGCAGCATTCTTCCCTGCTGCCCCTGCCCCTGTTGTTGCCCAGAAATACAGGAAGTATGGGCAGCGGGTGTGTGCACGCCACCCCATGCGCACACCCAGCTTGCACGTTGTGTGCGCATGCAAGATGTGACGTGTGCACACATGTAGCCCGTAATTCCGGGCAACAACGGGGGCAGGGGCGGCAGGAAGGAACGCTGCTGCCACCCCAAAAATATATATATATTTTAAATGGAGCACTGGTGGGGGGGAAAGCGGCGGGAGGGGTAAGTGCAACCCCCCCCTTAAAGGGAGACACACACCCCGCCAGCATCGAACTGCAAACCAGCAGGCCTCTTGCATGGCCCTTGGGCCGGTTTGTGCACATCCCTCCCTGGCATCTCCAAGATAGGGCTGAGAGAGATTCCTGCCTGCAACCTTGGAGAAGCTGCTGCCAGTCTGTGTAGACAATACTGAGCTAGATAGACCAATGGTCTGACTCAGTATATGGCAGCTGCCTATGTTCCACTATGGAATGCCATCCCCAAACACCCTCACCCACCCACTTTGTTGTCTCTTAGGCAGCATGTGAAATCTGTTCTGCCTTCCCAGCTTTTTAGCACCATATCATATGGAGCGGTTTATTAGTGTTTTGCTGTGTGTGAGGGGCTGGGCTGTTTGTTTGAGTTGCTCCTTGTTTGCATTTTATTTTGATGCTTCTTTAATATGCTTGTAAATCTGATTGGTGGACAAAGAGGCCATAATTCTCCAAATATAAAATAAATAAAATGTAGGAGATATGAGAGTGGTGCTTTATTCCTTCCTTTCTGTTCCCTTGTAGGAAACGGCGTGGTCGGCCACGGAAGAACCCCCTGGAGGGCACTTGCCAGGTTTTCTCGCAGACCCTGTCTGCCTCAGAGCCCTGTGCAGCTACCCGGTGCTGCCTCCCCCAGGATGAAATCGTGGAGTGGGTCCAGTGTGACAGCTGCGATGCCTGGTTCCACGTGGCCTGCGTGGGCTGCAGCTACAGCGCTGTACAAGAGGCTGACTTCCGCTGTGTCACCTGCCGCTCCTAATGGGTGTGAGGGAGGCACAGCCCAGAACACACAGGAGGCATTCGCAGGGAACCCAAGCATGTGTGTACTTTGATCAAAGTGGGTGTGTGAATACAGACTAGGGAAAATTTGCACAAGGGGTATGTTTTCAGGGGAAACCAAAAGTGAGCCTGTACAGAAGCCTGGTGAAAATAACACCCACTTCAGACCATGGAAGTCTCTCCAGGAGGAATTGGGAGAGCATTTGTTGAATCCCAGCAATCTGGGTCTCTTCTGCCTCTCATTCTTCCTTCCTTCTGCAGAGAAGTCACATTTCCCAACCAGGGCAAGAGACTGGAAGAGGCTAGCTCAAATACAGAGCTGCTTGCCCGGACAATCTACGCAAGTGAACAGCTCCATACTTTTCAAGGCTTTCACTCCTCAGAACCTGCAGGACATATGTAGGTAAAAACACACCTGGACAGAGACAGGTGTGCTCTCAGAAGAATAGCAAAACCAAGTGAGAGCTCATGACAATGTAAACAAACAGCTGGGATTGGTCCAACTGTGCAAGTTTTCCAGCTATACAAGTGGCTGCTGAAAAATTCCTGCGCTCTGCTTGTTACACTGGAATAGCAGCCGTGTTCTCTGGCCAACCTCCTACCTTTACAGGCTGGTTTACATTTCTCCAAATGCCACATGCCATGAGAAGAGCTAAGTGCCTGAGAGCACAATCTATCGCCACTCTACAACATGCTCCAAACCCAAATCTCATTGGACTTCTCAAGAAGAAATTAATGTTGCAACAATGTTGCGAACCATGTGCACTGTTGAAATGCTTGGAAAGGGACTCCTGTGCTCTCAGGTCTTTTTACAAAGAGACAAGTAGAAGGTTAAGATGTGAAGGTGAGGAAAGGGTTGGGAATCTTAAACCATGCTAGATATTAGCAAAGTAGCCATGATTGGGGTTCATGTTGACATTGCCCATTTACATATAAAGGAGGGAGCATGTGCTGAGTTTTCAGGAGAGTGGGGGTAAGGCCCCCTGAACCCTACACCACTTCACCTCTAATTGTTCCAGCCACTTTTCTTGTGGCCTAGCAGCAGTACCACTAGGCTGCAAGAAAAGCAACAGGTTCACCTCCCCTCACCTACATGCCCTGCATAGGAAGTTTTTTTTTAAAAAAATCAGGGCTGCAGCTTTGACAGGGAAGGCACATGCGCAACCAACATGGCTGACTTTATCACATCAAACCTGGCCCATAAGCTGTTGCAGTAAAAAAATAGAAGCAAACCAGCAACACTGTGGCACTTTAAAGCCCAACAACTTTATTGTGGTATTGGCATTTGTGGGTCAGAGCCCACGTCAGAGAGATACATTGATTGTCCTCTTCAGTTGGTAGTTATCAAAGACACAGGGGGAGACATTCACAAAACTGGGGGGGGGGATGACATGATTAAAAATGGGGAGATGGCTCTGTGGCAGGCCCATACTGAGCCCACATCTACTTACAGTAAGGACAGAGGCTCCTATGGAAAACTGCAGAAGCACCATTTACATTACAGCCTGTTCTAAAGGGGCTGCCTTCAGTATCTGCAGCAGCCCTGAGGCACAACATTACAGTTCTGTAATGTCAGCTGGTATGTATGCCCCCCACACCCATGGATTGTTGCATTCAAGGATTTCATTTTATTTTTTGCTAAAACCAAATTGTCTCTTCAGATAAAAAGATACTCCTAACTAATTTCTAACACAGACCCTTTTTTGGTCTGGTGGTCACACTACTGGCAACAGACTCACAAGTGTCTGTATATTCATGCACACAAAAGCATGTGCAGAAACTTCTGTGTTAACTCCTTGCACGTGTGTGTGCTTCCCTTCACTGAGGAGCAAACAAGGCTACAGGAGAGAAACCTCTCTCTTTGCTCAGGCAGGTCAAAGCATTTCTGGAAAAGAAGACACCTTGCATCTTCTCCCTGTGCTGCATCTCCTTCCGTGGTAGGGGAGAAAACTCAGAAGCTTCAGAAGAGAAGATCATCTTTGGGATAGAGTGATCCCTGCAGCTTGTGACCTCCAAGCAGCTCCCCCAGCCCCTTGGGAGTCCCACTCTCTTGGCTAGGGCCACAGCATTGCAATTAGGCCATAAACAGAGTAGGGAAAGCCACCGTGGCTATTGCAAGGGCTGCACTGAAGAGGGAAAAGGTGCCTCCACATTCCAAGATAGTGTCAAGGATGCATTTTGGAAAAACTGCTTCACTGTTCTACTGTTTGTCCTTCTGCGTGCCTTTAAAGGAAGAACTCTGAGTAACACAAGAGAATGCTTACCCTCTAGTGCCCCGCAGCTAGAATTACACTTTGCTGAGAAATACAACTTCTAAAATGCTAAATCAAAAATAAGCTATATGTATAGGTCTACAGGGAGCTTTCTGCAACTAAAAGGACAAGGAGCATAACCAAAGACTCCTGTAGTTGAGGGAAGATAAGACAGGATTTATTCCTGCTAACATGTTTGGTCAGGTTTTATCTTCAGGAAGGAAGGGGCTTATCTGCCCTCTGCTAGGGCATCTCTTGTTTTGCAGCATCTACAGTACAGTTACAATTACTGAAATAAACCAAACTGCAAACTCAAGTGTCTCCCCTGAATGTATTTTGAAGAAGTGGGTAAGTAGGATGGAGAAGTTCTGGCACAGAGGCATCTAAGCCAGAGCACTAGGTCATGGTTCAAGCAGCCTTCTCCCAGTTTCTCTTTAGATCATGTATAGAACTGCTCTCTGTCACAGCCAGGTCCCACTAATTCAAGGTGTTTAAGAATGAAAAATTAGCCTTCTCTCTTCTTAAAAGGTGAAGAAAGACTTACAAAAGCAGCAAGGCCTACATGGTACAGCTGAGATGGCTGACACTTACACAATGTGTTTTAACAGTGATAGAAACATTGTATGCTGCCACCCCACCCCCACACACGAAGAACCTCCCTCTTTAGCAAATACCAAGGAGAGTGGCAATGCTTTCAGAAACATGGCCATAATGTCAGAATGTACTGGAAGAGGGTGCAGTTCAACTTCCCCTCCCAGCTGGCTCTGCCTCAGCTTTTTAAGAACATAAGAACAGCCCTGCTGGATCAGGCCCAAGGCCCATCTAGTCCAGCATCCTGTTTCACACAGTGGCCCACCAGATGCCGCTGGAAGCCACAGGCAGTTGAGGGCATGCACTCCCTCCTGCTGTTACTCCCCTGCAACTGGTACTCAGAGGCATCCTGCCTTTGAGGCTGGAGGTGGCCTAAAGCCCTCCGACTAGTAGCCGATCATAGACCTCTCCTCCATGAAGTTATCCAGACCCCTCTTAAAGCCATCCAGGTTATTGGCTTTCACCACATCTCGTGGCAGAGAATTCCACAAGTTGATGATGTGTTGTGTGAAAAAGTACTTCCGTTTGTTGGTCCTAAATTTCCCAGCAATCAATTTCATGGGATGACCCCTGGTTCTAGCGTTATGTGAGAGGGAGAAGAATTTCTCTGTATCCACTTTCTCCACTCCATGCATGATTTTATAGACCCCTCTGCTTCCCGACTGTATGAAGCTGCTTTGCTCATATCCTTAGCCCACCTGCCTCAGTCCTGTCTGCATTTCCTTGGCAACAAATTTCTAGAGTTCCAGACAAAGGTATTTTTCGGTCCTGCTTGGTGATGCCAGGGATTGAACCTGGGGTCTTCTGCATGCAAAGCATGTACTCTGCCACTGATCTACAGCCCCCCGCCCTGCTGCCCATTAAGCATGGCAGTCTTTACACTTTCTTAGTGAGAGATCCGATTGCTAGGAATGCAGATGAGTGTGAGGTGTTGGAGCTCAACAGCTAGTTCTCCCATGCCCACAAAGCTACTGGCTGACATGAGGAAAACTACTCTAAGTACTATTAAAATCAAAGACAAGTTATGCAATGCCTCTACAGGGGGATTGAGAGTAATTTTCTTCATATCAGCCATTGTCCTAAAGCAGGAGAAATCTCCCCCAGGAGAAAGGATCCCCAAACAATTCCCCTTCTCTCCCACACTTGGAAGATATTTTTCTTACCCTTGTTCAGCAAGCTCAGTGAAGGAAGCAGAAGACAATAGACAGGACTACAGAAGTTTCAGACATTACTAGTAAGATTCTTGTTCAGAGAAGAGAAGGCAGGTGACCTGAAGAGTTAGATGACAGGAGGAAGTGATGGGATAAGGGTGGCTAAACTCTGGTCAGTATTAACTCCAAGCTGGCAGTAGGAGATGCTCTCCTAGTTTCCTAGACAAGATACACACAACAAAGTTAGCCATTTTTATTTAATATGGATATCTTGAGAAACGTTATGCATGCAAATCCGAGTGCCAAGAGCACATTACAATAATCAGTTACAGAAAACTCAGATCCTAATCGATGTTTGTTTTTTAAAACTCTACAACCACCATCCCTCTCCAATATCAGAAGCAATAGTCAATATTGGAGGCAAAGAAATGGGGAAGGGAGCAAAGAGAATCTAAACAACTCTTGAAATAATATTTTAAAACCTTTTTAATCCACCAAATGTTTGCCATAAGATTTAAGGAATTTATGAGTGGGCCAAGGTAGAAAGGAGGGAGAAAAACCAGCCTAAATCCATAGATAGGTGCTGCTATTCCATGTCGCACGTTTTAAGAGATTTAGATTTTGTACAGCCTTAAGGAGCATCCTGAGGGGAAGACATTTATCCAGACATCCACACCCCAGGCAATGGGTTTCAATGGGCAACATTCACTGATCTCAGAATTGTTACAACTCTTTCCCCATGCAAATCCAAAGAGATGGTCAGCATCTAGAAAGGAAGCCATTTTGAGGGAAGTTGGTGGGAAAGGAGACCCATAGGGGGATACATTTCACAAAAGGTTGCTATGCAGCTCTTCAAGATCAATTATTCATTACTCTGGTCACTGCTCATTCTAGAACTTCTGGAGGACAAAGATGCTAACAACAATTTTCCAGTCAAAATGGAGATGATCCAGCCATAGGCCAAACTCACACAGCACAGCAAATCACATTCTAAAATCCCTAACCATTCCAAAATGCTCTTCCATAGAAGAAACACTTTTCACTCAGAAAACTAGTTTTTGTTTTAGAGAGTTCTAGCCACACTTCTCCCCAACAGCTAGTTGCCTATGTGAAGGGAAGTTTACTTCAATGTGGAAGCAATTCAACCACACACACACTCCACCTGCAGTCTCAAATGGTACACTCCAGAGAGAACTTTTACCATCTCATCTTCAGCTTGGATGAGCTAGCCCATCGTTAAGCACTTCTCTGATTTCAACAGTAAAGTGTTACTCAAAAGTGCTTAGGTTCAGCCAGATCATGCTCAGTCTCTTTAAGACTGTAGGTTCTTTAACTGGGGGCCCAGAGAAGAGGGGTGAAATAGACATATTCAACTTAAAATATGTTCCTTGTTTATAGTAAAAGATTTACTGGAGATGAGAAGGTACTGATGGCTCTAGGAAATTACTACACTTTTTTTTTTAACACTTTTGGTTCTAAAAGCAACTTTTACATGGAAATACATAATCAGTTTAGAACTAGGATTTAACACGTTTTCTTGATTAAAAGCAGAGTATTATAAGTCATTCATTCCTGATTTATTTATTTTTTTGACAGGAGAGAGAAGTTAGCCTCTCCCTTTCCTGAAGGGCCCCCTGGTTAAAATCTCAAGAAGCAAAAAGTGGCCAGAAGGGACCCTCCCTGTTAAAAGTTAAGTAGGAGGGAGAGGCTTGCCCGAGCATGCTTCAGTTCGAAGGCATTGGCTGGCCCATGACTGTGGAGCTGGATGTGGAAGGGCCAAATGGGTCCCCCTCATGGAACTGGGGAAGGTAAAGAGTAGTGAATGCAGCTCCATTGTAGCCCGGAGGTGGTGGGGCTAATTGGTGGTGGGCAGGACCTAGGCCAGGGGGTGGAGCTTGGAGTGGGTTAGGGAAGGGCGACAGAAGAGCAGGGTTGTCATATTCATCCCGAGAGCCAGTTCCCAAGTTGCGCTTGTCCTTCTGGCGACGGTTGCAGAACCAGACACGGACAACCTAGAAGGGCGGGGGGCAAGGGAGAAGACAGATACAAGTTATTGCCAAAGCAAACCTCTCGTCTCACCACACACACACGCACACACACACACACACCCCAAATCTCCATTTAACACTTTCCTTCATTTCTCCTCATGTAACTCACCCTCTTGAGTTCTGCAAGCCCTTTCTTTGGACTTTGCACTGGAGCAGGGCTGCACAACCTCAGCCTTCCAGCTGTTTATTGACTACAGCTTTCATCACCCCTGGCCACAGTGGCCAATAGCCAGGGGTTATGGGAGTTGTAGTCCATCACCTGCAAGAGGGCCAAAGTTGTGCAGCCCTGCACTAGAGGCAGAGGAGCAAGGCACTCATGTTTCTTGCAATCCCCACAACTGGTGAACGTGACTGGCCAAGCCTGGGAAGATACTCTCTCAGCCTGGTTTCCAGTCATGGAACTAGAATAGGGATGTGGCATTTAGCAGAGGAAGCTGCCTTATACTGAGTCAGACCATTGGTCCATCTAACTCAGCACTGTCTATATAGACTGGCAGGGACATCTCCAAGGTTACAGGCAGGAGTCTCTCTCAGCCCTATCTTGGAGATGCTGCCAGAGATGGAACTTGGAGCCTTCTGCAAGCAAGCATGCTGGTGCTCTTCCCAGAGCGGCTCCATCCCCTAAGGGGAATCTCTTACAGTGCTTACACATGTACGCTCCCATTCAAATGCAAATCAGGGCAGACCCTGCTTAGCAAAGAGGACAATTAGGCTTGCTACCACAAGACCAGCTCTCCTCTGCTTATTTGTTGACTATCTTGCATGTCATTTGAGAGCTACAAATAACTCAAGACAAAGAGCAGGGTAGTGTGGTGAAAAGGGTGTTGAATGTGGGAAACCTAGGTCCAAATCCTCCACTCTGTCACAGGTGGTCTTGGATGAGTCACAGTTGCTCAGCTTAACCTACCTCAGAGTTGTGACAACAAAATAAAATAACCCCATGTATAACTGAGCTCCTTGGAATGGGGTCTCTCACTTGTAGACAGACTGATGTAACTAATACCACTACCACCACCATTTGAGAATGAACACCTAGTTGCATTGATTAAACCCTGAGCAGAGTTAATCTGACCCCTATTCATTTTTAATGTTCTTTTTGATATTTATTGCACCTCTGTATGTTCTTCCTGTTGTTTTTCTTCCTGGTTGGCTTAAGGCTGTAATAATAAAATTGATTGATCGATTGATCAGACTCCTATTTGGAAGCCTATCCTGTCCTAACTGCAGTACAGGAGACCCTTGAATATCGGAGAAGTAAACGGTCCCGGAAAGTTCCGTGAACATTAACTCTGCAATATCCAAACACGAAAACCTAACCCGAAACCTAATGAGGTCAGGTTTTGGAGAAGTTCCAGGGATGGAGCATTCAAAGCTATCTTTTTAAAAAGGGTATAAGCAGAGCATAGAACTACAGATATTCACTTGGCTATCTGGCTACACTAGTTGGGTATTTTTTTAAAAAAAGTCAGCCATTTCAGACTGGGGGTCAGAGTTTAAGTACCCAATCTTGCACCGCTTCTCAGCTGGTGCATGGGGTTGGATATTTACATGTTAAACTCCCAGAATAACCTGTGCACCAGCAGAGAAGCACACAATGGCATGTGATTGGGTATCTACACTTCCTGGAGCAGCCTGTGTGCCATCTCAGCTGGTGTGGGTGCTGCTCCAGATAGACCAATTTAATTAGTGGGTAGTTAAAGGGGTTTCCCAAGTAGAAACCCCCATGAACAAACAAAACTACCCCTACAACAGCTAAACTGATCTACAAGGAAGTTACCTGAGAATGGCCAAAGCCACAGGAAATGAACCTGCAAAAGTAAAGGGTTACCTGCACTAGAAATGAGTTGAGAAGGTCTGCATGCATTTCAACTATCCCCGAATGATCTTGGGGCCATGAGAGAAAGCTCCCTGCAAAACATCAGCTCAGCAGTCTGTGGCAATGAAACAGGCAAATCCAAACAGGTTGAAAGTTAAAGTGGCACTAATATCCTTGTACAAGGCTATGGTGCAGCCACATTTGGATTATGATGTTTGGTTCTAGTTGCCCCATCTCCAAGAGGACATCTAACTGCTAAATGAACAAAAGAAGCACTTTTTAAAAGTGGTGATTCTCTTTCTTGAGCAGGGGAAGAGCAACGGGCCCTATCCATCCTTAGCACAGCATCCCTGCAGTGGCTTCCGCTGGTGTATCTTTTGTTTATTTTTTAGACTGTGAGCCTTTTGGGGACAGGGGACTATTTTTAAATTATTATTATTTCTATGTAAACCACTTTGGGAACTTTTGTTGAAAAGCGGTATATAAATGTTTGTCGTATTCATATCATAGAGCTGGAAAAGGTACAGAGAAATGCAACTAATATAATAAAGTAAAGCAGGTGTAACATTTGACATCCGG
This sequence comes from Hemicordylus capensis, assembly GCF_027244095.1. Taxonomy (NCBI): domain Eukaryota; kingdom Metazoa; phylum Chordata; class Lepidosauria; order Squamata; family Cordylidae; genus Hemicordylus; species Hemicordylus capensis. The sequence goes on along the minus strand of NC_069658.1, from coordinate 258,160,618 downwards.
GGAGTAGACACTTGCCAGCATTATACTCCAGCCTTTATGTCCCCCTTTTTTTTTAAAGTGGTATAATTGTATCTTGGATGCCTGTTGTCAGGCAGAAAGGTGAGATATAATATAAAATTAGCATATCAAAGGATCAGAGCACATTTCCAACAAGTATGAAACTTTTGGGACTTCATTTGGAGTGTGGTGGGAGATCGGGGGGGGGGCGCAAAACGGAAGGATATATACTATGAATGGCATGAAGAGACCGAAGAGAAAGAGAGAGAAAGTTTCCACCCTCCAAATACCAGACCTTGCATTCAGCCCATGAAGTCCGTCAGCAATAGGTTCAGGTCTGACATAAGGAAGTATTTTGCAGAACTCCTAACTTAACTTGTGTAATTCAACAGAAGTTGTGATGGTTACCAGCTTAGATTAGCGATGAGAGCTAAATGGGCCTTCGGTGTAGAGAGATGCTTCAGTGCCTCCAGCTACCAGATGTGGGGACAGGCAACAGCAAGGCCTGTTGCCTTCATGCCGCACGTGCAAGCTTCCCGAAGCATCCGCCGACTGCTGTTGGAAACATAACACTGGACCTTTAGTCCGGCCCTATAAGACCGGTCTTGCATCCTTAGAGGCAGGCCACAATTTAAAACCTGAAGCATAAGTTTCAGCTTTGAGCACTGACAAATAAACAGTTGACCATCTCCTGGCTGCCTGCAACCACATGGAAATCTGGTTGCCTGCAGCATTATGTAGTGGTTAGAGTGTTGGACCAAGGAGACCCACATTCAAATTCCCGTTCAGTAACCACAAGCCAGTCACTTCTCTCCGAGCCTAACCTACCCCACAGGGTTGTTGTGCGGATAACAATAACCACATACACCACTCTGAGCTCTTTGGAGGAAGAGCGGGATATAAATGTCAACGAATTTGGCCACATAAAATGAAATTGCAACCCTGAAAACATAAGCGGTCGTTGTCCCCCCCACGGTATACTATAAGTCAACCAGTCTGATCCAGTATCAAGAGTCTGTTCCTTCTGATGGTGGAAATTCTGTTTTCAGGAGCAAGACAGGGGCATGCTGGGGGAAATGGGGCAAGATGGGGTCACTCACATCCTTATCCAGCCCGAGCTCAGCAGCAATCTGCGAGATCACCTGCAGGGTGGGCTTGGGGCAGCGCAGGTAGTGAGCCTCGAGCACGCCCCGCACATTGGTCTCAATGCTGGTACGTTTGCGTTTCCGAGCCTGGATCATGGCCGACTCCATGGAGCACAATCGCTGGACAGAGGAGGAGAGCCGTGTTCAGCGATGCTGGTTGGAGAGCACAACCCCCCCCACACACACACAAACAGCTGGGCAAGCCTGACTGGTCGCCCCCCACCCTCCACATCCCTGATCTCTCTCACAGCAGCCAAAAGGCGACACTGTGGGCCTCAGCAACTATCCCAAAGGTCTCCTGAGCCACTTCAGAAGCATGGCTCCAAATACGTTCCTTCTCTGCTGCGAGTTCTCTGGACAAACATTACTACCCCACCCTGATTCACTCCCGTTCCAACAATCCCCAGAGCAGGGCTTTTTAAAACTGGGTTACTAGACACAAAGTGTGCAGTTCCAAAGGAACATTTGTGCAGGTGAAACACAAAGTCATATGGAAGTTGTATTATATTAGATGTGAAAAGTGACCAATTACTTTAAATCATTGTTAAATGAGTAGTCCCTTCTCTAGAACCCAGACCCTGATCAAGAATACGGGTCCTCCTCCCCCTGCCAAAGATGCTTCCCACAGTTGTTATACTCCAGAGTCTTCACCAGTGAATAGAACATTCTTCTGCAACAGTACGGTCAAATTTTTGGTTCTGAGAATTCCGCCCACCTCCACTCTGTTTAGGGTTCCAAGTGTCACGGAATGCTATGCCAAGCAACCAAGTATGTGCTGCCTTGTCTGTTGCACACAGACAAAGAAGACGCACCGGTGTGTGTTGTAGCAGTACACATTACGCATCCAGATTACACTCGCCATGGTGCAGTTCTGAGTTTTCCTTTTTTAAAAGCCCTGCCCTGGAACCTCCTCTCTGCCTTCAGTACTCTAAGTCCCCCTCCTAATCCCTCAAACTGCCTTCCTGGAACCTTGTCTCCTCCTCCTATAAAGAAATGGAAGCTGCGCCATGACATCTCCCTCACCCATTCTATCCCTCAACCCTTTCCCCCAGTAGTAGTACTGCTTTATTTTTAAAATTTATATCCCGCCTTTCTCCACAGATTCAAAGCAGCTTACAACACCACTGATGAAATATTCTAAACCGTGATCAACAGAAGTAAAACAATGCAAGATACAAGGCACCAAGAACACCACAGAGCTGTCACCTGGCCATCAAGGGTGAAAAGGCGCTCCAGAACTGTGAACCTGTTCCTTCAAGGGGAGTGCAACCCCATCCAGAACAGGCCAACATACTGCATCAGTATCTGTAGTTATCCTGACCAGGAGAGCCTTCATCTGGATTTAATTTCATTTTAAAATGTAACTTTAGCCCTCATCCAGCCCTTCACTGTCTCCAAACAATGGTTCAAAACATTCACGGCCGCTTCAACTGGGAAGGTGCAGAAATGCATGAGTAACTGCATACAAATGGCACCTAACATGCAATCTGTGAACGACCTCTCTTTCAACAGTTTCATATAGATGCTAAAAAGAGCTGGGGGGGGGGGAGCAGCAGCAAGGAAACCTATGGAGACAACTGTCCCCTGGAGACCATGGTGCCAAGCATGGAACCTATCCGATAGGAGGAGGCGGGGCCACTGCAAGAACAGTGCCTCCCCATCCCAGCAGGTGGCCCAGGATATCATGGTCAATAGTATTGAAAGCAGCTGAGAGGTCCAGCAGAATCAACAAGGATGCACTCCCCCATCAAACTCTCAGCACACATTAACCACTAGAGCAACCAAAGCCACTTCAGTCCCAAAATCAGGTCTGAAGCCAGACTCAAAAGGGTTAAGATAATCAATTTCATCCAGAAACCTCTGGAGCTGTGCTGTCAATACATGCTCGGGCACCTTGGTCAGAAAAGGTCAGCTGGAGGCTGGCTTATCATTTTTAAATGATGCCAGCCAAGAGAGGGCTCCTTCAGCAACAAATGAACCATTGCCATTTTAAGGCAAGATGGCATAACACAAAGCATTAACAACCCTTCCAACCTCTTCGGCCAGCACCCCCATCAGTCTGGGCAAAGATCAAGCAAGCTTGTGGATGACCTCACACTCAAGAATTCTGTCCATGTCCTCAGAGACAACATTGACTTTACAAATGCATTGTTAGAGGACAAGCAGATGCCAAGGGTACACCATTGTCAGCTTCCAATGTGAAATCCAAGTCATGGTAGATGCCAGTAATTTTATCTGCAAAGGACTTTGCAAATTGGCCATAGCAGGCCTTGGAAATATTGTCCATCTGACTGGACAGGCCAAGGTGTAAGAGGTGCTGTACCAACTGAAAAGTTCTGCTGGACAGCTCTCTGTGGAGGCAATAGCTGGAGAGGAGTAGAATCTCTTCCCTACCATAATTGCCCTGGAACAGTCCTGAAGATGGGCTCTAGCCAGTGTGGTTATACTCATTAAGAGTTCTCCCTCTGCTGCTGTTCTAACGGCTCCATAGAGAACTAGGGAGCCATCCTGGTTCAGCATTTAGGGAGAGGTTGCTTACAAGCAATTGCATCAAATGGCTGGATCACCTCCTCAGTTCAGAGGCTGACCAGGTCCACAGCAGAATCACCAGCCCTATCAGCAGGAAAATCCCCTAGAGCTTGAAGGAATCCCTTGGATTTGTACCTCTGGGTGGACCATGCTAACAGAGCACAAGAGCAGCCTTCCTGGATCAGGCCCAAGGCCTATTCAGTCCAGCATCCTGTTTCTCATAGTGGCCCACCAGATGCCTCTGGGAAGCCCACAAGCAGGAGATGAAAGCATGCCCTTGTCCCTGCAGTTGCCCCCCCAGCGACTGGTATTCAGAGGCACCCTTCCTCTGAACCTGGAGGTACTATATAGCCATAGACTTGTCCTCCATAAAAGCGCCTAAGCCCCGTTTAGGTCCCCCACCCTTGCAGAAGCCTAAGCCCTATTGAGTAGTCATCTGACCACGACAACAGAGCAATATTAATCCCCTCTGCAGCCAGATCACCATCATCCTGCCCAGCAGTAAATATCAGATCCAATCAGTGTCATGCTGTGTGTGGGTGTAAAATTCAGCTGAGCCAGGCCCACGGTGGTCACAGTAGCCATGAAAACCTGAGCTGTGTCCAAGGCCAGCACCCATGTTGAAACTGCCTGGTAGGCTCCAACACCACACCAGCAACTACCTTGGCCAGCTCAGGCAGGGAGACTGTGGGGCAGAAGAGTGGGTGGTATACCAACACGATCCCAGTCCTGCCCTAGACACTTAGTTCCAAGTGCAGGCACTCAAAGACTGGCAACGGAGATAGAACACCTGGCCAGAGGGACAGTTTCACAATAGATGGCTGTGACTCTACCTTCCTGCCCCTGCAGCCAGGGTGGAAGACAAAAAGGAAAGAGGTCAACTCCCACCTCAGATCATCCAGATGGGTCTTGGCAACACATGCCAGATGGACTTGCCTTATTGGCCAGTTTGATTCTTGCCATCATTGGCCAATCTGTCACATTCAAGCTAGAGGGGTCATTAATCGAATTTCCAAGACCCAGATGGCTTGGGGAAGGAATGGCCACAATCCCATGCCTTTGGATTGTTTTAATGACAGGCGGTATATAAATTTAACAATAAATAAAATAAAATAAATACTGCCATGCCCTGTCTCGGTCTCCTGTAATGGCCTGGACACTGGATTATATTTATTTATTTATTTATTGTTGGATTTCTATACCGCCTTTCATTAAAAACAACCCCAAGGCAGTTTACAAAAGTTAAAAACATGCAATAAAAATGACAATTAAAATATTAAGCTAAAAATATAAAACAAATCTAATTTAAAAACTATAAAAATACAAGCATAAAAACTATAAATGAGTAAACACACATAGAAGCAGCAGTAGAAACAGTCATGTAAAAGCCTGGGTAAAAAGCCAAGATTTAAGAAGCTTTCTAAAAACTGTGATAGAGTCTGAGGAGTGAATGGCCACTGGGAGAGCATTCCAAAGTCTTCCAAAGAGCATTCCAAAGTTTTTGAACTCTGGCTAGAATGGGTTTGGCTCTAACAAGTGAACCTGGCTCGTTCCTAACCAGAATCAGATGTAGAATTCCTCTGACACTTGCATTAGCAGGGGAGATGGGAGAGGAGCACACTTCAAGGCTCAGCGACATCATGCAGCCAGGATTTAATCCGAGTTACACCTGAACCAGCCCAATAGATTCAACATATCATAACTGTTCAGACATGGTGTCCCTTCCAGTGTTCCCTGCCACAGGGATTCCCAGACATTGTGGACTACAAATCCTATAATCCCCAGCAAAAGGCCACTGTAGCTGAGGATGCTGGGAATTGTAGTCAACAACATCTGGGAATCTCTGTTACAGGGAAGACTAGTCCCTTCTCATCCTGCTCCCTAGAAGCAAATTATGCCCATTTAAAGGAGCTGCACTGGCTCTGGGTTCAGTTGAAGGTGCTGTTTATAACCTTTAAAGCTCTGAATTATTTGGGCTCCAGGAATCTGAAGGAGTGTTTGAAGGATGCTCCTGAATGTTTCTTCCCACCCAACAAGGGGGGGAGGGGGGCGGTCTGCTTCATGTGCTGACACTTGGAGCGGCTCTCCCAGCAGAGTTCTGCTTGTTGGCCTTCCCTTGCTACCTGTAGGAAACAAATAAAGACTTGGCTGTTTCCCCCCAGGTATTTGGCCCTAGGGGATGCTATTTATTTATTCGATGCTGCTTGCTGCTCATGTTGATTTTTTTTTTTTAAGTTGTTATATTTGGAGATGTTTAATTTGTTATGGATTTTACATTCTGATATTTTAATGTGATTGTTTTGTAAACCACCTTGGGATAACTTTGTGAAAGACAGTATAGAAATTTACCAATCAATAAAATCTGGTTCACTTACGTCCTGCAAGTCCTTATTATTGTCCGCCTCCTCCAGCCAGCGCTGGAGGAGGGGCTTCAGTTTGCACATGTTCTTGAAGCTAAGCTGCAAGGCTTCGAAGCGGCAGATGGTGGTCTGGCTGAACATCTTACCTGCATAAGGGGAAACGACAGGGAACATTAGACCAAAACTTGAGTAGGCTAGAAGCAGGAAGCAAGTGGTCAGCAGCAGTAATAATTCAGCTCAAGAATTCACTAAGAAGCAATGGAATACTTGAGTATACATCCTTTCATAAATACTCCCATGGGCCACAGAGCCCAACTGATCAATCCAAGGCTTCTCAAACTCTTTGATATTGTGACCTTTTAGAAGTTATGCAACCCACAACCTACCCCCATGATTAACAATTAATGCTACTTATTCAATCAGGTAGAGATTATTGTTTCAGTGAGGATGGGCTTGCTTCTGCTTCTTTTTCAAACCTGAGCTTCATGTTTCATACTACTAATCTGATTTTGGGCCCCAAGTTTATGTTTGATCAGAAGCTGCTGCTATAAAGAGCAAATACCGGAAAACACTGAACTGGTCCGAGTTGGATGTTGCAAAAGCAACCAGTATTTTCATAGCACTCATTTAATTCTTTGTACTCCACATAAAAACCACCTTAAGTGGCGCAGCGGGGAAATGCTTGACTAACAAGCAGAAGGTTGCCAGTTTGAATCCCTGCTGTTACTATAGCAGCAGCGATATAGGAAGATGCTGAAAGTCATCATCTCATACTGTGCAGGACGAGGCAATGGAAAACCCCTCTGTATACTCAGAGGCGTAACTAGGGAAAACGGCGCCCGGGGCAAGCACTGAAATTGCGCCCCCACCATCGTGCCCCCCCCGCCGCCCCCCAACATACATCTGACTGACACACATGTGTTTTTTCTTCACAACAACCCTGTGAAGTTGGCCTGTATCTCAAACATCAGAATTATGATGCAATGATGATACATACTACATTAGGTTTTTCCTCACAACAACCCTGTGGAGTTGGCTTGTATCTCAAACATCAGAATTATGATGCAATGATGATTATTATGATTATGATGCCCTTCCCTCACGCCCTGGTTCTGTTCCTGACTTTCCCTTGTGAGTGACTGTATTTTAACAAACCGAAAACCAAGGACTCCAGAGTAATTCGAGGGACTAGGGTGATAGTGCTAAAGACTCCTTATTCATGCCATCCTTTTTAATCCACTTTTTGCCACTTTTTGAGCCACTTTTTGGCACCCCCCCATGTGACCCACCAGGGTGGTGCCTGGGGCACGTGCCCCCCCTGCCCCCCCTATAGTTACGCCCCTGTGTATACTACCAAAGAAACCCACAGGGCTCTTTGGGCACCAGGAGGAGTCGAAATTGACTTGACAGCACACTTTACCTTTCCCCTTTACTCCACATAAACACCAATCCAAAATTCATGAAGAGACGTGGACAGGAACTTTAAGTGGTCCTGAAGAGTGGGGAGGTGGGACAAGGCTGAGCCGCTCCCAAAAGCAAGGGCAGGCATAGCAGTTACCCTTTTTTGGCCAATGGGCTGGAAGCAAGTTCCCTCTTCAGAGAGGAGTTCTTGTCAATATCTCCCAAGAGGAAACTCTCTTCTGGCCTGTTGGTCCAAGCAGCACCACTAAGCCTTCCCTCAGCTTTGGGATTGGCAGAGAAGCTGGGCAATTGTCAGCTCTTCTCCCTCAGTCCACCTCCCATCCCCAGCCATGCCTGTGCCTTACAGATGTTGGGATAAGTTCTCTGCCATCCAACAGCTACCTCCGGATTCCCCATTCCCTTCAAAGTTGCTTGTGCCCCTCTGGGGATCCCAGTCCACAGTTTGAGAACCCCTGGATTAATCAGGAAGAGGAGGAGGAAAAAACAACATTGGTATAGCACTTTTCAGCATTCAAGGCACTTCAGATGCACTCTCCCCAAGGTAAGCAAATAACATCCCAATATTGCTGGGGGGTGGGAAGCTGAGAGAATAGTGGTTTGCCTAAGGTCACCCAGTGAGCTCATCATGCTTAGAATTGAACTATTTTTAAGACCAATACAAAATGTGGTTGCTCTTTCAAAATTAAAATCAAAAACTCTGAATGTCAGAAAAAATTGTTTTGAAAATTATATTAAGGTATACGGAAAAACACTAATGTTTATAAACCTTTTGCAAATGCTGTAGAACATTTTTGTTTAAGAAAGCATTGGGAGGAAAGAGTGAAATAGTTCCTGGATAGAGTTGTTAATATTGGTTTTAAACATTGTCTGAGTGATGTATTTACTTTTGCCTCTTCAGTGCACTATATTTCAGAGGGTGTTTAAGGTTTTAAACCTGATTGTTGTAGGCTACACTTTAGTTTTTCCTGTTAGACAAGCATTAAATCACTCACACACATATGTGCGTAATAGTGCTATAAAATGATAAAGACATTAAAACTGCCAAACTCTGTATTTGACATTAGACTTTTCTGGAAACCACATATCATATGTAACCATGGTTCATCTGGTGGCAATCTGGGATAAGGCCTTCTTTGTTGTCACCCCTAGGTTGTGGAACATGCTCCCCATGGGTATAAGAGGCTTGTCTTCCTTGGAGGCCTTCAGGAGAGCCATAAAGACCCATCTTTTTAGCCAGGCTTTTAATGATATTTAGTTTTAACGGTTAACCGCCCTGAGCCACCTTTGGAAGGGCGGTATATAAATCAAATAAAAAGATAAATAAAACGATTAAAATACTGTTAACCACACTGGAAATATTTGTATTGAAGGGTGGGGTATACGTTTGTGAAATAAAGTAGGAAAGTGTACATTCAAGACCAGTTCAATTTAGGAGCTATTAATGAGTAAACCAATTCAGTTTAGGGTAATTTGTTGGAGAACTCCTAGAGTCTCCCTACCCCAAACTAAGTATTTTCCACTCATGTTCCCATAAAGGAATGGCCATGTTCACAAGTCAATAGAAATAAGCAGGAGCTTATACTTCATTTAATTTTTGTTCTTCTTGTTATTAGAAGAAATGAAGATAAAGTGAACTAAGCCTTCACCCTACAACAGGGGTTCTCAAACTTGGGTCCCCAGGTGATGTTGGAATTCAGCTCCTATGATGTCCAAACACAATGGCCCAAGGCTGAGTTTGAGAACCCCTGACCGAAGAGAGATTCTGTGCACACACAGGATGAGGGAAAGTCTATGGTTAATAAGCACATTCTCTCTCCCCCTCCACCAAGAAAATCCCTAGGCACCCTTTGATACTCCATCAACACTTATTTGGACAAAGAACAGTTCACTGCAGGGTACACTAAAATCAATCGATCAGTCAGTCAATCTGCTGTCAAGCTCCTGCCTTCAACATCCTTGCAGTACCCACCATACAGCACACCCAGAGCCAGTCCCACATCGGCCTGAGTGTAGCCCAAGTTGATTCTTTTGTGCTTCAGTTCCTTGGCAAATTGTTCCAGTTCCTCATTGGTAGGAAGAGGCCTCTCCTAGGGAAAGCAAGGAGAAAGGTTTATGTAAACACCCAGTCTCCACTCCAACCTGTGCAAAATCAAAGAGCACCACATACTCCAGCGAATCATTTTTTCTGTCCAGGAGTCCAGGCCCCAAAGCCTTCCATCTCCTTCCCTACAACCACCAAGCCACCATGCTAGGGTTGCCAACCAAGCAACATTTTACTGGTCTGCGAGATGAACTGAAGCATTCCAGTGGGAGTGATGAGCCCCAGTTTTCCTTCCAGCTTTCAAACTGAAGAGGTGTGTGGCTTCCTAGAAGCCCCAAAAGGGATCCCCCAGAACACAGTTGGAAAACTAACACTTTAACTGCAGATTGAGTTGGTCCCCACAAACTACTCTAAGGTCAAGAACAAGCAAAAACGCTGGGACTTGGGAGCATCTATGTAGCCAGCGAGAGCCCTAATTGTATGGCATGTCTACTCAGAAATAAGAGTGCCTAGGATTGCAGACTTCGTAGAACAGAGATTGTTTTGCCCCTCTTCTCCCAAGACATGCATTCATATGCTGGAGTAAGTCCACTGACTGACTTCTCTCTAAAAGGCAAAAAACATACGTCACAAATAGGAATCTACAGGTAAGTTTTCCTGTAGTTGCAGTTGCAGCTTGTTGATGCAGAAGTAGTTTTTTGCCATGGATGCAAGTGAGTCTAGGTTCAATCCCCAGACCAGACTATGCCTCTGCAGGGAAGAAGGACCACACTTTTAGGAGACTAGGCTGTAACTCAGTGATAGAGTGCATGTTTTCCATCAGTGGCATCCTGTACAAGGAGGATAGAAAACAAACCCCAAGTGCAACTCGTTCCCACTCTCCTCTCCCCACCCCTACTGCCTTGATCTCCCCCGCTGCAACATTAACCACAGACACACAGGCTGGTCATTTGCCCAGGCTGCAGAATGAGCAGTCCACACCCCACCTTTACAGGCTGCTACTACACCTGCTAACTTGGCAAAGAGGCATCTTTTAATGTGGTGATTCTCTTTCTTGAGCAGGGGGAGAGGTACTCGCCCTATCCACCCCCAGCACCGTACCTCCAGTGACCGTTGCTGGTGTCTATCTTATGTTTCTTTTTAGATTGTGAGCCCTTTGGGGACAGGAATCCTTCTTCTTTATTTATTATTTATCTGTGTAAACTGCCCTGAGCCATTTTTGGAAGGGCAGCATAGAAATCAAATAATAATAATAATAATAATAATTATTATTATTATTATTATTATTATTATTATTATTATTATTATTATTATTATTGCTTTCCATGCAGAAGGCTGCAGTTCCAATCAGTGTTCTCTCAAATTCTTCTCATCTGTGTTCAGAATGAGTTTTGTTCTGGCAGCAGTATTGAGGCAGTGTGTGTACATAGAGGTGCAACTAGGTAATTTCGAAGCCTGGATCTAAAGGCCTTTGGAGAGCCCCCACCACCACTGGACCCACCCAGCCAGTTAAGCATGATCCCATTACAGTATTTTTAACACATGGATTCTTGTGGGCAGAAACAGCAACTGAACTCACAACAATGTAAGAATATAAAACAGACATATTTGTGCAAATATGCATTAGCAGAAACATTTCAACACACAACTTAACATATTCCCATCCCACATGTTTCTTTCCCCACTCTGCCTCTAAAGGAGATTTGGGGGTTCCCATGAGGTGTGGAGGCCCTGGACTTTTGCCCAGAAGTCCAAGGGTAAGAGCACCACTGTGTGTGTGGACATGCATTCAGAGTGCAACCTTCCTGAGTCAATCTGAGCACAATCTAAATTTAACTGAGCGGACATTAAAAAAAAAAATATGTGAGCACGTGAACACCTTAGAGGGAACACTGTTTCAAATCCTTGGCATTTCCAGTTAGGGCTAAAAAAGACCCCATCAAACTCTGGAAAGCTGATGCCAATCAGTACAGTAGATAATACTGAGCTAGATGCACCAATGATCCAACTTGGTATTAGCAGCTTCCTACCTAATGCACTGAGATACCTTAAAGGGCAAGCTGAAAACAGATCATCCTGGAAAGTATCTATATGTGTTAAGAGTTGACACCCACTTGACAGCACTTAATCAATTAATCAATGTACCCTAATGAGCCACCTAGTGGCACAGCGGGGAAGTAATTTGCATAGGGAGCAAGAGGTTGCTTGTTCAAATCCCTGCTGGTATCAGGTGCTGAAAGGCATCAACTCATACTGCGCAGGAGATGGCAATGGTAAACCCATCCTGTATTCTACCAAAAGGAAACCACATAGCTCTGTGGTCGCCAGGAGTCAACACCGACCCGATGGCACAACTTTATTACGTACCCTAATGCACATCTACGTAGCAATTCTTGCATCATGGCAAACAGCACCAAGCACCTGCAGCCAACAATGCTCAGCTGACATCAATGACATTCTCTTTTGAAACAATGATGGGTCCTCTTTCCCACATTTATTTCTGAACCCAGCTTTGCATCTGGTATATTACTACCACTGAGAATGTTCCTATTCCCAATAGGTTTTGGAGTAAGAGTAAATAAAGAGTTTATTAACTATTGCTAACTTGGCAAAGAGGCACCTTTTAACACGGTGATTCTCTATTCAACGGGGGAGAGTAACTGGCCCTATCCATCCCCAGCACAGGACCTCCAGTGACTGTTGCTGGTGTCTGTCTTATGTTTCTTTTAGATTGTGAGCCCTTTGGGGACAGGGAGCCATCTTATTTATTTATTTCTCTGTGTAAACTGCCCTGAGCCGTTTTTGGAAGGGTAGTATGGAAATCAAGTCGGTGTTGGCTCCTGGCAACCACAGAGGCATGTGGTATTAAGAGGGAGGCATTAACACACAATCCTATTAGTATTACTCAAACAAATTCAGTTGTGCTGTTTACTCCCAGGTAAGTGTGCACAGAATTGCAAGCAAAGAATCTTTGTGTGACCAATAGACCTCAAATGGATTTTTCACTAGATACAGAGATACTACTAGATTTCTTCTCAATTCAGAATATGTGGAAGGAGGCACCTCAACCCAACAGACCTCACTGCCCCCACAACAAGGAGGACCCAGGAACCTTGGCTCCCACCCACCATCTGTTCTAATCCAGACCACTCTTATAATCTGAACCAGCCAGGCCAATACAAAATCCCAAATCTTTTTTTTTTTTTTAAACACCCACACACCCATCATTTAGAGTTGCATTTTTGATGTCAGCTAGTGCTGAGTACAGAAATACCAGGGAGATCTTTTTTCCCTCCAGCAAAAAAGCAGGGTTGTTTCCATTTAGCCTTGGGTCAGACCATCAGCAACTTGCAGATGGGCTGGAATCCAGAGAAGGCTTAAGCATGTCTGTGCCTGGAGGCCTATCAGAATTAATCAAGTCTTTCTCAGACTTGTCTTACCTTAAACCCTCCCCAGTGAAAGCAAAGGGATCCCATTTCACAATCTCACATTCTTCAAATACACTTTGTGTCTGCATTGGTGGGTGGGGTGACAACCTCCAGTCACTCTTTAAAAAATGTCACCTTCCCCAGACCAAGGCCCATTTAACTCAACATTCTGGCCAACATCCTAACACTGCACATATGCAGCAGGAGTGTCCCTGCTTCAGCAAGACTGTGTCACCCATGCGGGGGTGGGGGTGATTTTCTCCCAACTCCCCTTCCTCTGAAAGTGCTCTGTGAAGCATGGGGACATTATGTCCCCAAGGGCAGCATGAAATTATTTCATGCCGCCCAGAATGCTCCTGCAGGAAAGGGAGATCGGCAAAAGTCACCCTCCTGTGCAAATGATTGTGCCACTGAAGTTAGTGGAGACACTCTCACTGCATGCATCTCTGACAACTTCTAAAAAGTCTTTAAAGACACATATGTTCATCCAGGCTCTTATTTATTAGATAATTAAATACTGGTTTAATAGTTTAATTGTTGTAATGTGTTAACTTTTTCTGTTATTTTGTCTTCTTGTAAACCGCCCAGAGATGCAAGTTTTAGGCAGTATAAATATATGTTTAATAATAACGATGGTGGTGATGTGCACTTTTGGCTGCACACACACATAGCATTAGTCAGGATTTCGGCCACTGTCTCCCAGTAGTAGCCATGCAGAAACCCAGAGAAGCTTACAATAGCCACGGCCGTTGTCCTCATTTGTCTCAAGCTACATATTCAGAGTATACTGCCTGAGAACTTGGAGGGCCAGTTTAGCTATTATGAAATGATCTATTTTATTTATATACCACACACACACACACACACACACACACACACACACACTCCTCACCCCATCCTACACTTGAGGCTGCTTATTACAGTTTATTTTCATCCCACCTTTCTTCCAAGGAAAGTGCACATCCCTTCCCCATTTTCCCCCTCACAACAATCCTGTAAGGTTAAGTTGGCTAACAGACAGTGACTGGTCCAAAGTTACCAAGCGAGAATTTGCGCCTGGGTCTCCCAAACCCTAGTCCAACACCAAACACCTACACCACACTGGCTTTCCAGTGATCAGCATCGGAACCTAACCTATGAATATGTCAAATCCCTTTTTAAAAGCTCTGCCAGCCAGTGGCCATTAACACACAGCAGCAACAAATCTCACAGGAAAATGTGGATGTCTTCATAGAAAGCCAACATTATAGACCCTTCAAGCCACACTTGCATAGAGAAACACCTATGTAATTTCAAAAATCAAAATATGTATATATTTGCCCGAGAAGCCACACAAACAGCAGTGCGCATAGAAGGGTGAATATATCTAGTACTGTGGCTTCATTTTCCGAGTGCGTTTTGGCAACAGTCAAAGTGGAAGTTCCACACACTATGGTGCAGCCATATGTGGAAGTTCCCAACATGGAGACACCCTGCACAAAATTGGGCTGGGGCTGGAGAAAGATACTGCAGTTAACTATGAAGTCACACTTCTTGTTCTAATGGCCTTACCCAATATAAGGCAGCTTCCTTATACATATTCATACTTAAGCTATTAGTATAAAAGTAAAGTGTGCCATTGAGTCAGAGTTGACTCCTGGTGACCAGACTGTGGTTGTCTTTGGTAGAATACAGGAGGGGATTACCATTGCCATCTCCTGTGCAATATGAGATGATGCCTTTCAGCATCTTCCTTTATCACTGCTACCCAGAATAGGTGTTTCCCATAGTCTGGGAAACATACCAGCAGGGATTCAAACCAGCAACCTCTGGCTTGCTAGTCAAGTCATTTCCCCATTGCACCATTACGCGGCTTTTATGGTATTAGTATAGCATAGCACTATTCAATGGTTGATTTGATAAAGAAGATTACTCAAAGTAGTCCCACTGAAATTAAGGATAAGTTAAGACTATTGAATAATTTTCCTCATGTCAGCCAGAAAGTTGGTCTGGATGTCAGGCACTGCCCTAAAATGTTACCGATCAGGAAAGCTAACAGTGGCAGTGGGCTGAAGGGCTGACACGCAGCAAGAGACTCAACAACCCTACATGTTGCTGCACACATCAAGAACAAGGAGAGCTGGTCTTGTGGTAGCAAGTATGACTTGTCCCCTTAGCTAAGCAGGGTCCACCCTGGCTGCATACGAATGGGAGACTAGAAGTGTGAGCACTGTAAGAAATTCCCTACAGGGGATAGAGTCACTCTGGGAAGAGCAGAAGGTTTCAAGTTCCCTCCCTGGCTTCTCCAAGACAGGGCTGAGAGAGATTCCTGCCTGCAACCTTGGAGAAGCTGCTGCCAGTCTGTGAAGACAATATTTAAGGAGGAGAACTAGTCTTGTGGTAGCAAACAAGACTTGTCCCCTTAGCTAAGCAGGATCTGCCCTAGTTGCATTTGAATGGGAGACTTGATGTTTGAGCACTGTAAGATATTCCCTTCTGGGAAGAGCATCTAGGTTCCAAGTTCCCTCCCTGGCTTCTCCAAGATAGGTCTGAAAGAAGTTCCTGCCTACAACCTTGCTGGCAGTCTGTGAAGACAATACTGAGCTAGCTAGACCATGGTCTAACTCAGTATATGGCAGCTTCCTATCTTCCTATGCTCCTAAGCCCAAAGAGGAGTATAGCAGTCAAAAGCTGCAGAGATTGTGCTACTGCTGCCCCATTCTTTCCAAGAAATTGGATATTCTGTGTCCTGACAAGATACTGATGAAGCACAAGGAACACACATGAGAACAATGAATGGTTGTAGATGCTCTTTAGAAGGCGAGTGAACAGGAATCAGGGCAACTTAAGACTGGCACCATGCCATTCTCTTTGGCGCCTAGTTAGAATTCTAGAAATGGCAGGGACCTTAAAGGTCTTCCAGTCCTATCTCCTGCTCAGCGCAGAAGCTTCCCTGACAGATGGCTGTCCAGTTTCTGTGTGAGAACTGCTAGAGAAGGGGAGCCCACCACTGCACAAAGCAGTTGTTCCATTGTCAGTCAGCAACTCTCCTTAGGAAGTTCTTCCTGATGTCAAATCTGATGAATCTGTTTCCTAGTCATTTCAACCAGTTGGCTCCTGCCAACTGCAAGTAAGGAGCAGCAAATTCGCACCTTTTATGTGACAGCCCTGCAAATATTTGCAGGAAGCCATCCTATCTCCCCTTAGATCACTCACTCTTGTGCCCTTAAGGTGAAGGGTCAGCAATTCCTACTGCCTGAAAGCAATGTGTAGATTAATTGAATTCAAGTGTTGTGGGCTGTAGTAGACCTACACACACTGGCACACTCACTACTCCTGCACACCTCCCTGTCTAGTCACAAAGGATTATGGGATAGCCACTGCTTACTTTCTCAGCCTGGGGACTCAGCAGTGTTAGTTAACTCTGGCAGAGTGGAGAGTCCAGAAGAGAAGTATTTACTGCTGAAGTTACTGCTGTTGCTTGGAAAAGGTATGTGCAAACTAACCCACCCTAAGCAATGTTCCTCACACATTGTGAGAGGTAGGGAAAGAGAATTATTAAAAAAAAAACAAAAATGTAGTACACTTCAAATAGTTGATTACACACCTGCTTTTAAAGGGGAAAAGGATTAAGGAGCATTTGGAATTGTGTTGTAGAGGATCTCTCTTGCTCTTTTCTAATGTGGTTGAATTTTGTTTGTAAGCTGCTCTGATTGGTTTCTACAAAAGATCAGGTTATTCACAGTTTTCTAAAATCAAATGTGTTTAGAAAGTGCCAAGTACAATCAGAGGGGCAATACTGCCCCTTCAGAACAAGGATAGATATGAAGATACTTATCTCCTCTCGACCTCTAGGACTGCCAGGGTCTTTGAGCAGATGTTCGTGCACAAGTGGGCCTGGGTGGGGCAGCCTGTTTCAACTGCTGATAGCATCAACTGCACTTAACAAGGAATGAATATTACTCAACATCTCATAGAAGTCCCAAATGCTCCTTTATCCCCATTTGCTTGGTTTTCTTTTTCCAAAATTATATCTCACCTCTGGGATTGGCCAGCTAAGTAACTACTGCATAGCAGCAGTGGGGGGGGGGGGACCTCAGATCTTTCAAATCACAGGTGAAGGTTTTAGCATAAGCAGTCAGGTATGCTGTGGAGTAGGGGTGAAGTTTTCCTGGCAGAGAAGTTGGGGAAAGTTTCACCTATTCACACCAGGGCTGCTAGAGAGACTATGCATCAGAAACAGAGCTGGGAAGCCTAATCAAGACCAATCCAGGTTCCTACCAGGGATTATTCCAATGGATAGCAGGCACTCCCCCCAAAGTATTTCCTTCTTACCCTTTCACTCTCCCATCCAGCAGACTGTAACTTGACAGCAAAGTGTCAGACCATACAGTTCTAGTTTATTATGGCCCCATAGCTTGAATTAATTAATTTCATGGTGGTTTAGAGAAGCCTCATTCACTCTTAAGAACATAAGAACAGCCCTGCTGGATCAGGCCCAAGGCCCATCTAGTCCAGCATCTGTTTCACACAGTGGCCCACTAGATGCTGCTGGAAGCCTACAGGCAGGAGTTGAGGGCATGCCCTCCCTCTCCTGCCGTTACTCCCCTGCCACTGGTACTCAAGAGGTATCCTGCCTTTGAGGCTGGAGATGGCCTACAGCCCTCCGACTAGTAGCTGTTGACAGACCTCTCCTCCAAAAAGACCTCTTCTGCCCTAAATAAGCAGCAGAAGCCAGTGCAGCAAGGTAGGTGGGAGACTCCTCTAGCCTCCCAGGAGCCAGGCCAACCCCTTCCTTCCTGACTATGACCTCTACTGGGTGAGACCATGTGGGCAGGGTTATCTCCCTGCATACACCCTTGCACTCTTCAGCTGTACTGACTTCTCTTCCCACCCCAGCCTCTCCTGCCAGACGGTCTGGGGTCAGGAGAAGAAAACTAGCTTGAAAGAAAGATTTAGTCTAATCCAAAAAGGTATTTTCTAAAGAGGAACTTGGTCCATTTTCAGAATAAGTTTGCAAGTGTCAAGCACACTTCACTAATAAGGTAAACAATCAATAATGACCTTACCTATATAAATATCTCATATATAGTAAAATCCTTGTTCCTCTAATAATATTCTTTGCTCCCGCAAACCAGCTGTTCTAGCATTGCCCCCACTACTGTGTCAGAATTCAAAACCAAATTCCTAGACAAAACACACTAGCCCACAATATACAAACCCTCACACCAGACAGAAGGAATACAAAATTCATGGTTCATGAATTCATGGCCAGCGTGACGTAGTGGCTAGAGTGCTGGACTAGGAATGGGGAGACCCGAGTTCAAATCCGCATTCAGCCATGAGACTAGCTGGGTGACTCTGGGCCAGTCACTTCTCTCTCAGCCTAACCTACTTCACAGGGTTGTTGTGAGGAGAAACCTACGTATGTAGTACACCACTCTGGGCTCTTTGGAGGAAGAGCGGGTTATAAAATGTAAAAAAAATATGAAAAATAATAATATGGTTCCTAGCTAGGCAGCCAGTCTAGGCCTCCATTTCATCTCCCCCCACCAAAAAAGGAAGATGGGGGGGGGGGGAGACAGGCATATAAAGAGCAGGCCTTTATCACTACTCCCACACCCATACTTTATGGCATTTCCTCAACCCAGGGAAGGGGCGAGCAGCACCACACCTTGTGAGAACCGCAGAAACAGAAAGCACAAAGTGTTCACATGCAACTATATTCCCTCAGATCAGTGGAAACATTTACTATGCCTCCTGGTATGGTACTTCAGTGTGGTGTGAATCCTTTCTCCTAGCTTACAAAGGTTCACCCCTGACTCCAGCACCTTGTTTCCATTCAAGAATACCATAAAATGAATGCAAGCTTTCTTTGTGACCTTAGGGCATGGGATTTTACTATTCTATTTCTATATGCATGTCTTTTAAATTGCTTATTTTATGTGTTTGGAAAAGGTTGTTTATCCAGCCAGTTTCTGGGATGGGGCAAGCAAAAAATCTGAACACTACAACCATGTAATGAGAATGCCCTTGAGAATGTGCAGAATGCCTCTCCCTCACCATTAGGCAACTACTGCCAGTTCCCACACCCACACATATCCAAGACTGAAGGACAGAACTTCAATTTAGTCACTTAAAACACACACACACACACACACACACAGAAGAATACATCAAACAAACACCCTCACCCAGCATGAACCCCTAAGAATCTACTTTTGTTCTAGAGGAATTCCACAGGAAGAATACTCAGTTGCCATTCTTCACAGCTAGAAGTTTCTGCCTCCTGTTCCAAAACAGCAGTGAGGGAGCAACGGCTGGGCCTTTCTCAGATGGTGAGTTTAACCATGGAATTAAGTGGGGTGAAGTAGAGCGAGTGATGAGGTAACATATTAGCAACATATAAGCGCAATAAAGATAATTTGAAGAAACCTAGGGGCCGTTCACATAGAGCTGCTTTAATAGGGTTCCTCTCACAAAAATGAATGTTGTGCACCGTTCATATCATGCATCGTTCAAGTCTGTGTAGGGTGTACCACTCGCAGTAGTACTTTAGGGTAAACAAAGGAACATAAATAGGCTTTTCTGAAAGCCTTGCATTCTGCTATTAATTTTTTTACGTTTGCCCTGTGATCTTGAGGAACATCGAATGCACCCGCACAATTGTACAACCTTATGCCAAAAGCTTTTCTTCTGTCACTAAAGCCTATTTGCCTATAGTTGCCTCCCCCATCACTCTCTTTTGTGCTGAGAAACAGGGGGCTATCTTGTACGCCTTTGCATTTGAATAGGCCACTCTAGCTAACTCTTCGTGGTCAGGAGGGCAAAAGTAGCTATTTGAATTATCTTGTTTGCTCTGGTATGTTTGAGATCTAACCACCTAATGGCTCAGCAGAGAAATGGCTTGACTACCAAGCCAGAGGTTGACAGTTCAAATTCTTGCTGGTATGTTTCCCAGACAATGAGAAACACCTATATCAGGCAGCAGCTATATAGGAAGATGCTGAAAGGCATCATCTTATACTGTGTATGGGAGATGGCAATGGTAAACCCCTCCTGTATCCTACCAAAAAAACCACAGGGCTCTGTGGTTGCCAGGAGTCGACAGCACACTTTACGTTATGTTTGAGATCTTTCTCAAAATTTCAATTCAGGAACCATTAGCCCTAGAGCAGCAGGAGCCAGCATCGTTTATGCAAGGAACAGGTTAGAGGACTTGGAGGGGGGGAATTGCTGGGTTCACCTACAGTCCCACCTCACTGGGTTATCAGAATGGATAAAAACAGTTGATTGGTTTAAATTTTTTTACGGAAATTTAGTGTTTTATTTACAGGCTGAGAGAGACTCTTGCTTGCAACTTTGGAGAAGCCCCTGCCAGTCTGTTCAATACTGAGCTAGATGGACCAATGGTCTGACTTAGTACAAGGCAGAATAACAGGGGTGGCATTGCAGAGCAATGGCCACCACCTAACTCCAGGTCTACCAATCTGTCTTGCAAGAAGGAAATCAGAATTCAAACACATCTTCATGAAAGTTAACAGTCCCCAGGGTTCTTTAAGCAGGGTGAGGATGGGAGGCACGAGGCAGGACAGTTAACTGGCTTGAAAAGCCAACATTTTTAAAATTCAAAGATTACTAAAAGCCAAGCTTTAGAAGTTGCATCATATGGGCTCTCTTAAAAGCTGATTAAAACGTTAAAATGCTGGGTCTTCAAGAATAGTTCACAGCTGGGAGACAGAACACCAGCTTGAAAGGGTTCTCTTCATCATGACTCTCATAAGAGCAGCCCTATTGGACTAGACCAAAGACAAAACCCACTTGGTCCATCATCTTGCTGCTCTCAGTGGCCAGCCAGATGCCTCTGGGAAGCCTACACACAGCACACAAGGGCAGCTGCCCTTTTCTGCTGTTGTACTCCAGAAACTGGTATTCAGTGACACACTGCCTCTAATAGGCAGTATTTATTTATTTATTTTATCTATCATATTTTTACACCGCCCAAAACTTACGTCTCTGGGTGGTTTACAACAAGATTAAAAGTAAAACATTAATTAAAAACAAAAACAAAAAATTTAAAAGCAAGAAATTTAAAACGCAATTTAAAATTTTAAAACAATATTCTAAAAACAACATTAAAACAAAACAATATCAGTTTAAAGTCTGGGTGAAGAAATGCGTCTTTAGAGACTTTAAAAAAGATGTCGGAGATGGGGAGTGCATTCCAAAGCATCGGGGCAGCAACGGAGAAGGCCCGTTCCTGAGACGAGCTGGTGGCAAATGCAGACGGACCTCTCCTGATGATCTCAATGGGCGGTGGGGTTCATAAAGAAGTCTTAAAACATATGTATGTTCAGTATGTCTCCATATAGCCACTGCAACTAATGAATCGGTCTAATTCCGTTTGAAAGCCAGCTAATGGTCATCACTTGTGGCAGTGAATTCCATAGATTACTTATGCACTATGTGAAGTGTTTTGCATCTGAATCTACTGCCGATTAATTTCACTTGGATGACTGCCCCCACCCCCGAAGTTCTAGTATTAGAAAAGCAGGAGAAAATTTTATCTCTATCCACTTACATCACACCATGCACAGATTTTATAAGCTTCTGACACCACACACACACACACACACCACCTTTGCTCCTCAATAAAAGCAGCAGCTGGAGAAGATGTTGCTCCCTCCTATGCTGGAGATCAAACACATTCAAGCATCTCACCCCGCTCAGTTACAGGGCAGGCAGGCAAGATGAGAAGGGGCTGTACTGATGTTCTAGTCAAATATCTATACCAATCCAAGAATTCTCACATTCAGGAGTAGGACACATGCCACCAAGCATGAGAAATGCTTACTCTCATGCACCAAATGTGTGCCATGAGGATGGAGACTGTAAAGTTTTTGGAGTAGAAACCTTGGGCTAAGAGAATCCATCCATTCTACAGGTTTACACCAACTTTCCTTTTCAACTAGGGTGCTTTCATATTTGTACCACCAATGAAAATGCTGCCAGTAATAACTGGTTTTGCACAACCTGGCAAGAGCTGATGGAATAAGAATGAGTCATTTGACATCTTTCACACTTGCAATTGACCAACAGTAACACAGATTTCAAACAAACAGAAGAGCTTTGCCATATACTGAGTCAAACCATTGGTCTATCTAGCTCAGTATTGTCTTCACAGACTGGCAGTGGCTTCTCCAAGGTTGCAGGCAGGAATCTCTCTCAGCCCTATCTTGGAATTGGAACGTTCCACTCCTCATAATCAGGTTAGTAAACCGTATGTTATTTATGCAATGCTCCTGCATAGGAATAGGGAGGGAAGACGCAACCAAGAGGTTCACGCAGATGAGACAGTAAATCTCTTCTGGAAAAGTTTGTATGGTTATCTGCAAAAAGACAAGAGTATCTCTTCCAAACAGCAATGGGACAAATTGTGGAAATGGACATCGGATGTAACCCACCCACCCACCCCCGCCATTACCTGATGTGCCTTGAAATCCCCCACCCCCCGAGTTACAGTACTACCTGCATATACTTCATAACCTTGTGGGTTTCCAAATCATTGTGTGTAAATCTTTGTAGATATATCATGTACAAACAACCACTTTGTATATAATTGTGCTTTGGCAACATACTGTATGCTTTGGTAGTTTGTTGGTTCATTAAAAAAATCTTGTCCTATTAAAAATAAATAAAAATCTTGACCTATCTTGGAGAAGCCAGAGAGGGAACTTGGAACTTTCTCCTCTTCCCAGAGGGGCTTCATCCCCTGAGGAGAATATCTTGCAGTGCTCACACATCAAGATCACAGCCAATGTTTGCGCAAGTCACTCTCACTCTGGGGGGGAAATGATTCAACAGGATTAGGGTGAGAGGGCATTATTTATGCAAGTTCTTCCTCAGTGGACATCTGGGCATGTTGTTGAATCCAGGCAAAAGAAACTTGACAAAAACCATGAACACACCAGCAACCCATGTTCTGAAACAAACTAATTTAGGATCTTAATGCGGCAGCTTTCATAGAGCTACCAAAGAACTTGAAGATTGCTCACAATCAGGCAGTCAGTGTGATCATCAGCAAGTCTCTCAGACCTTAGCCAAGATTTTCTGCAAGATAGGAACCACAGAGGATTCCTTCAAAACTAATTTACAAGTTATTTCACCACCATCTACTTCTTCCCTCCAGACACTTCTCCCAGAACTCCCACAGAACCTTTGCTTCTCTTATACCCCATAATACCTTCAATATCCCACAAATTGTATTGCTGGATCATCCTCAGAATTTATTTTCTTTACATTTATATCCTGCTCTTCCTAGACCAGAGCAGTGTATATGGTTATGCTAATCCTCACAACAACCCTGTGAAGTAGGTCCAACAGAGATAAGTGACCGGCCAAGAGTCACCCAGTAAGTTCCATGGCAGAGTGGGAATTGTGTCAGAGAAATCATGGTGAATGAGCAGGAGTTCATTTCCAAGAAATCAGATGTCAGAGCTCAAGTCATGTATTTTAGCCTGGATATGGTTTCCTTTAACCATTTGTTTGAAGGTATCTATACCACCTACTACTAGTGTCACAAGGCAAATTGATGTTTTCTTCTCCCTTTCCCATAACATTAAAATTCAGAACCACCCAATGAAACTGGTTGTGTTGTGTTAGTCCTAAATCTCCTGGCAACTAATTAACTTTTGGAATAGCCATTGACTTAGATGGCTGGACAAGTTGATGGAAGATTTGTTGAATCTTCCTTTAAAGCCATCTAAGCCAGGATCCTGTGGTTAATCCACAGAACAGTTACTAACCATGGTTGAACCTCCATATGCAGTGGCAGTATACCACCCCCCCCCCCAGTGCCAGTGGCTTGAAACAAACAGGGATTGTCATGGAGGGCTGCTATTTTTATGCTCTGCTTGTAAGCTTCCCAGAACTACATGGGTAGCCACTGTTGGCGAAGGATGTTCAAATGTGACAAATAAACTAGATGCACATTAGCCATCACATTAGAAAAACAGCAGGGTTTTTCTGTGTATTTACATCTGGAAATAGTAGTAGGAACAGTCAGAGCTATTAGAAAACAAAATTAGAGAAGAGGCAACTAAGGTGGGGAATATGCAAGGTATAAAATCATTAGCAGCTTGCAGGGAGGGGAAGAAACCTGCACTTACAATTCCATGTAATACTAGAATTAAGGAGTACTTGATGAAACAAACAGTAATGTACCATTTACTTTGGGAACTCACTGTCATTTTATGTACTTATTTCTCTCATATAGGTGGCACTAGAAAGGGAGTTTCCAGTAGCTCATCCACATCACCAGACCCATTCCTAAGTCATGAATTGGCAGTTAAAATAAGGCTGCAATCTAAACATGCTTACGGAGAAGTTAAGTCCATCAACATCAGCCAAACTTATTTCAGGTAAAACATGTTTAGGAAGGAACCCTTATTTTTTGGAAATCCAGTAGGTGAGACAATGCTTATATCCTCTGCAAGAAATTCACTTTAGTGCTTCTGTACTCTGATAGCATTGTTTTGATGGTGTAAACACTATCAAATTTTCTTTTCACCATTTCTCAGCAACCTCATGATTGACCTCTGTGTCACAATGGTGTCATTTCTTAAAAGGGCAAATCCAGCTTGTGGGTGGGCGACAGTAATGTTCTCCCAAAGTTACTCAGTAGACCTCACAGGTACACACACCATGGGGGCCCCAATCCCTTTAAATACTACTGAGAAGAAGCAATTTCACCAGTTAAGGACTCTATCACTAAGCCATATGATATAAAAAGCGGCACCTGGTGAATAACCCATAACAAGTTGTTCTCTGGGCAGCTTGCAAAGTAAAACAATAAAACTGAATAAAACATGCAATTAGAACACATGAAGTTCTGCCTTCTACACAACATTTAAATGGTGCCAGTCCAGAGGTAGTACACCTCTGAGTACCACATGCTGGGAACCACCATCACCAGCAACAGGGGAGGTTCTTGATCTTAATGCCCTGCTCCCCGGCTTCTCTAGCACATGGCAGAACTACCAAAGCTGGACTTTTAGTCTGCCTCTGCCAGTCAGTTCTGAATGTTCTTGCAGGATACTGCTCAAGCCAGGATCTGAATGTTCTTGCAGGATACCTCTCAAGCCAGGAGATCTAAATATTTCACTTATCACATTTGCATCCTGCTTCTTCCTTCAACTCAGGGCAGCTTACATTACCTATCCCACTTTATCCTCAGAGCAAAGCCAAGACAGGTTGTGCTTACAAGGTTTCGAGGCAGCTCAAGGATTTTTATATATTTGTATTTATATCACACACTTCCTCCAAGGAGCCCTGAGTAGTGTACAAGGTTATGTCTATCATCTCAACAACCCTGTGGGGTGGGTTAGGCAGAGAGATTAGCGACTGGCCCAGCCTCACCCAGTGAGTTCCATTACTGAATGGATATTTGTACTTGGGCTTCCCCAGTCCTAGTCCAAGACTAATCCAGGGGTGCACAACTTCGGCCCTGCTGCAGATGTTGGACTCCAACTCCCATCTTCCCTGGCTACTTACCACTGTGGCTATGGATGATGGGGGTTGTAGTCTAAAAACTGGAGGGCCAAAGTTGTGCAGCCCTGTGCTAACCACTATGCCACTGACACAAACACACCCTTTGGACCAACTCTCCCCTCTCCTCTCCGCCCCAACAGCATGCTTACCTCATCTTCACTGCCACCTTCTTCCCGGCCCTCTCCAGGGGGCAGCGGCCCACTAGGACTTCGACTGCCATCGCTCCTGGGACTGCTGTCAGCGCTGCCCCTCTCCTCAAGCTGGTTAGCCTGGCTGCTGGAAGGCCGGGGCTCGTCGTCAGGCGAGACGGTCTCCCTGCTGTTGCCCGGTCCGGTGCAGGGCAAGGAGGAGGAAGACCTCATGTGGGTTCCTGTCCAGGGGAGCCCATAGTAGGGCGCTGGTTGGTCAAAGTCTCGCTCCACCTTGATGTCAACCTTTGGGCCGCCTGGGCAGACCTCTGCCGACGGAGAGACCATATAAGGGCCCGTCATCATCGAATGATGGCGATTCCAAGCATCCCCGCCCGCAGCGAAGGAGTAGCAAGTTCGAGGAGCCTCTCCGCCACCGGGATGGGACTCCACCATCCCTCCTCCTTGGGGCCCGTAGTCAGGCCTGAAGGGAAAGCCCTGCCCAGGAATTGCTCCATTAAAGGTTTCAGGCAAGAAGCCCCCGCTCGCTTCATGGGAAGGGACAGCAGGGAGGTTGCTACGGTGGACAGAGAAAGGGTACCCAGCCATGCCGACTTATTCAGGGAGAGCGGATTCGGCGCAGGTGTCCAGAAAGTGGAACTCACTCACACTTCTGACTCGAAGAGAGTCGCCTTGGAAAGAGGCAGCAGGAGCTCAAATGTCCCCCAAAACAGTTAAGACTGATGCTAACAGGGAGGGATTCTAAGCAAGCAGAAGAAAAGCAGTCCCCAGTTCTCCTTTTTCCTCCTCCTTCTGGCCTGACCACTAACAGAAGCCCGACAGCCAAGAGTCTAGCAGATCTCTAGAGCCCCTAACTTGAAGCCAACTGATGATGTAGAGAAGCGGTAGTGTCAGTCCCACTTCAAGTCAGTTTTAGGCTTGGGTTGAGAAAGAGAGAGAGAAGGTGGAGGTACGAGCCAGCTGTCCAGCAGCTGGTTCAAATACCAATGGGAGACCCGCTGTGTCTGGGAATGAAGTTTGAGGGGTCCCGCAATTGCAGTTTTCTTCTAAAATATAAGAGGAGCCCAAGAGAAGACTAAGACCCAAGAAAAACCAAGAGGGAGAGAGAGAGGAGGTAAGATGTCGTTTTTCTCTTAGTTCCAGGTTGCAGAAGGAGCCAGTCGAGGTCACCAGGGAGGCAAGAAAGCTAGAAGTCAAGGAGATGAAGCTACAAGAACACGCAGGTGATGAGAGAGGAGGCCCGACCGACTAGCCAGGAGGACCCCAAGGCAAGAACGCAGATTGTTTAACTCAACCCGGGAAGAGCTGGGCGAGTCTGAAGCCATCCTGAAGTAGCCACGCCCTGTGGTCTAAAAAGCCCCCTCGGGCCACGCCTCTTCTCCAGGTATTGGTCAGAGCGGAATGGGGTTGGGAGATCGGGCAGAAGATATGGCCTCACCCTTTTCACCTCTGGATAAAACGAAGCGGGGCTCCCTCCTCACGCTCAGCTTCAAAGACAGTCAAGGTTGGAAGCCCCTTCCCCCACTCACAAAACCCATGGCCCAGCAGGCTCAAGTACCAGCGATTCCCCAGCCCACAAGGCCCATTCAGGCCTAGACAATAGGCCTTGGACCCACCGGGGGAAGGCTGGAGATTGTGTGTGTGATGGCTGAGTGGGAGGGGAAGGGATTTGGGAAAGCCATAGAGGGCTTCAAAGCAGAAAGGGGAAATGAGGGTGGAGACCAGAAACCTCAAAAGAGGGACCACAGAGGGGCCAGGACTCCTGGGTTCTCTCTGAACTAGATACCATCAGCAAGGGGGGCTGTTGATTGGGGGTCAAGAAGACAGGATTACGTGGTCCTCTACCAGGGCAAAAAAAATTTTTTTTTGCGTATACTTTTTATTCAATTTTCACAACACCAAAAGACAAACACAAATAGTACAAACACACACAATAAGGACTTCCATCTCATCCTTGGAACAAGTGTTGTTAACAATAACCGGATCTTGCCTATAGGTTAGGCATTCTCTCCCCAGTTGTTCATGTAACAATATCTTTAATTGTTATCAACACGTTTGCATTGGCCCAAATCATATCTATTCTCATATGTGTTTTATGTCTATCTAAAAAAAAAGAAGTATACTCCCTCGCATCTAAGTTTTGATTCTCCATATGTCATGTAAACCAAAGTGCTCAACCATATTGAAGAAAAACTCTTGGTGATTTCCCATCATTTTTCCTCAAATCTGTTGTCTCTCTATCAGCCTGTGTTGAAACAATTCAATATAATCTGTTACCTATCTATCTCTGTTAGTTGTTTTTCCAATTTTCTATAGGATTCTGCTTTTGCCTCATTGGGGGCGTATATGCCCACTACTATGTACTTTGGTTCTCCAACCTTTATTTCTACCCCCAATACTTTTCCATAATCCTCTTTATATAACAATTTATTTTTTATTCTGAAAGGTCTTTTGTATAAGAGACTATGCCCCCTTTTTTTCTTAATATCTAGGGTTTTGAATTGCTTACCTAGTGCTTTAAGATTAATTTTGATTTACTATAGTATTCTGTGAGTGGTTGGAACCCCTCATGTTATCTCAGCAATGCCTGGGGACAAAAAGTTAACAGACACACTCAACAGAGACAGTGTGTCTGAGACACTCAACAGGTAAAACATTCTATGTTGCTGCCACTCCATTATGGGGAGAAGGCTGTACCTGTTGGATTTCTGCATCCACACAGCAGTTAAAGACATAGTATCCCAGTCAGGAAAAAGTGGTACCTTTGTGTGTAGGCGTGGGGGAGGTAGGGAGGAGAGAAATAAACACTAGACCAGTTGAGTTACTCTAGGGCTTTGGCCCTCCTACAAATGTTGGCTTACAGCTCACCTCATCCTTGACTATTGGCAACTGTGTCTGGGGGTGATGGAAGTTGCGGTCTCACAGTAGCTGGAGGGCTGAAGCTGTGCAGCCCTGAGCTGTTGGAAAGGAAGTGATGCCTCTTGGGCCAGACCGAGTGAGATGGCAAGATGACAAGCTCCTTTTGAAAAGTGACTATCTATTAGAGAAAGGTTAGAGAAAGAAGATAAGGGAATCTAAAAACGTTAAAAGCCTTCACACTATAAAGGTAACTTACAGCCTGAATCTATACAAATTTTGGCACACCTAAACCTATTAATTTCAATTTGGCTTAGGCCCCTCACTCTGATTAGGATCCAGACCAGCTGTTCTATTGCCACTCATTGCCACTCGGGAATCTGCTGTGCTTGTTTAGGTCTTGTTCAAATGAAGAGTTCATCAGTTTATTGAATGCCCTACAACTCCATCTGAAATTCTTACTCAGAAGTAAGTCCTGTTGAGTTTTGTGGGTTTAGTTCCTGGTAACTTCATTTAGAGTTACCTCTGAAGATTTCAGTCCAGTCATGCTTACTAAGAGACATGCCCTATCAAAATCACAGAGATCTACTTTTGAATAAGCATGTGTAGAATTAGGTGTGGTCTGCATGTTTACTCAGAAGTAAGCACCACTGTTGTCAATGAGGTAACTCCTAGATACTTGTGCATAATATTGCAGTCTTGATGTCTGTTAAATTGTTTACAATTGAAATGTTGCAGCATAATCCTAGAACATGTTTACGCAGAAGTAAATTCATACCACTGAGTTCAAAAATGCTAGCCCACAGCAAACTTCAGGCTTTTAATCTTAATCTGCCTTAACTTCTCTTCTGTTCATACTGAAAGCAAAAAATATTAAAATATAATTGAACATCTGGATAGCGTGTGTTTAGTAGTCCAACTATAGTGAATAAGCTTGGTTGTGAAGCTTAAGGGAGTGAACTATGATAAATAAGCTTAGTTGCTTAGGGAGGAGATCGTGGGACCATTTGTTATTGATGTGAATGTTAGCTGATGGGTTTGCTCCATCTGATCATTATAGGGAGGAGCATTATTAATTTTTCTAAAGAGCAGAGGAAAATTCTGCAATTAAACCTCAGTGAGCAGGATCCCCCATTCAGTTTAGGAAAAAAGATGTCTGGTAGAGGACATTATAGATGCTTAATAAAATTATTCATGGTGTTGATAACAAGTAACTTGCTTTCCTTTCCTATAATTCCAGTTGTGGGGGGAAGGGGAAAAAATTCATCGGCAGTATATGTAGAACAGGCAAAAGGAATGCCTTCTTTACACCGCACATAATTCATGTATAGAATTCAGTGCTACAGGCTGTGCTGATGGCTACTATTTTATATGGTTCCAGAAGGAGATTAGACCATCCATGGATAAGAGGTCTAACAGTGGCTATTAATCATGGCAGCTGTGTGGAACCTGCCTGTTCCTACTATATTGTGAACCACCCAGGGACTTGTTTATATGGGGTGGTATATAAATGTGCTAATTAAATAATAATTAATAAATATATCGGTGTGCAACTTTAGAGATTATTCACATAGTTGAAAGTCAGCCTTGATTGCAGAGGGATTTTCATCGACCCTGAGATCCAGAGCACACCAGGGTACAGGCCTGATCCTGTCATTATCCCTTGAACTTAAAGAATGCATCTCTAAGCATAAGCAGAGTGCCCAGCCCTTTAGTGTTGAGTAACTATACACCTAGCCCCACACATCAAAGATTAGGAGGGAATTGTTCCATGTCACAGCATGTGGCTTTCAAGCAGGCCTGAACCTTAGCTCCTCTGATTTTAGACATGAATCTTGGTTCCATACTTTATATCTTGTCATTAGCATATACTTTCACAGTGATATGCACTTAAAAGTGGGAATATCTCTCATGTGCACACACACACACAATATTAAAACAAGGACATGCATTGCAATTAAATAAATGGCATCAAAGCATCAAGAAAGCCATAAAAGTCGACAGTACAAACATCATGTGCTATACAGTCCAATTCTGTGCATGTTTACTTGTAACTCCCGTTAAGTTCAATGGGCATAATCCCAAATCAGTGCATAGGACTGCAGTCATGGCGACCTTTTATACCTGAAATATATTATTATTATTATTATTATTATTATTATTATTATTAATTATTATTATTTTGCCATTTATATCCCGCTCTTCCTCCAAGGAGCCCAGAGCAGTGTACTACATACTTAAGTTTCTCCTCACAACAACCCTGTGAAGTAAGATAGGCTGAGAGAGAAGTGACTGGCCCAGAGTCACCCAGCAAGTGTCATGGCTGAATGGGGATTTGAACTCAGGTCTCCCTGGTCCTAGTCCAGCACTCTAACCACTGCACTACGCTGGCTCCTAATAATTATCAGAAGTAATCATACTCATCAGAAGTGGCTTGTCTGCACACACAGAACAAATTATATGGAATAATAGATATTAATGGCATTCAACAACTTGCTCCATCTCCGTACGAACATTATTCCAAATACATTAATACATATTATGAGTTACACAGTGAAAATGAGGATACCTCGGATATTAAAGATCAATTTAATGTTTGTTTTTTAAAAATCTATTCCACAACCTAAAGAACATATAATGATGGGGGCTGGTAGGGGCTGAAGCCCACAAAGGTTTATACTGCAATAAAATGTAAGAGCTTTTAAGGTTGGTTTGTTTTTCATTTTTTTACATTTTATATCCCGCTTCTTCCTCCAAGGAGCCCAGAGTACTACCTACTTAAGTACTACCTACTTAAGTACTACCTACTTAAGTTTCTCCTCACAACAACCCTGTGAAGTAGGTTAGGCTGAGAGAGAAGTGACTGGCCCAGAGTCACCCAGCTAGTATCATGGCTGAATGGGGATTTGAACTCAGGTCTCCCCAGTCCTAGTCCAGCACTCTAACCACGACACCACACTGGGCTGGGTTGACAAGGCCATCTCTCTAGAAGCTTAAATAACAGTGACCTGTGAATCTACTCAAAATAATCATCTGTTGGATTACTTATTGTATGACTCTGTTAGGGGGTCCACTTTTATTTCTTATTCCAGGTATGAAAGCTCTCCCACCATCATAATGCTCTCCCACCATCATAATGACTAGTCCTCATGATACAGTGCAGTCCTCCTTAGAGGACTCAAGATTTCTTGTTCTTATCACTGCCCCCCAGACATCTAATCTAATTCTAATCTAATCTAATTCTAATCACAGCCCCCCAGACAGTCTAATCACTGCCCCCCAGGCTCTCCCACCATCATAATGACTAGTCCTCATGATATAGTGCAGTCCTCCTTAGAGGGCTCAAGATTTCTTGTTCTTCTAATCACTGCCCCCAAGAGATTCCAAGAGTACCAAACTGGTATTGAGTGCTCATCAGTTTCCATAAAGCGATCAAAATTCAACTGATAACTGAGAGATTAAGCTACAGGAGTCAAGTTCTCGCCCTCCTCTCTCCACCCCTCCCTCCTCTTGCCCCAGAGGTGTCAATGCTCTGGAATCAGGACAATGTATCAAAGGGGCTTCAGTCCCCATTATCTTGTTAAGTGAGCTGTCAAGTTATCAATGGCTCTTGCCAAGGTCTTGATGGGTCTCCCAGTGGGTTGGTTTCCTGGACTTCTATTATCTCTGGCCTACAGGAGTTGCAGCCCGCCCGCAGCCCCCCCACTGCCCACCTCCAAAAGGACCCATCAGCTTCCCCCAACAATGAGGCATTCACACCTCCCTACTTTCTGCCAGTGCTCCCTCCCACCCAGATTTGCTCAACTGTAGTTGTAAACAACCTCTCCCCCCCTCCCCATGTATACTGGAAATCAAGTTCATCTGCTGCTTGAAGAGAAACAACCCTTCGAACCAGACCTACTAGGCCTATTTCATAACCACAGTGTCTGTTTACTCTGGTCCCTGGTATGTACTACATTTGTGCCCAATATTATAGTTGACCTTATCTGCCAACAGCACAATCAACCACATTACAGTCCTGGATTTTGAAATTGAAAGCAAGTATGGAAATGGAGCAAGATGTTGAGTGACAATGAAAATGGATGAACGGCACACATCAAAATGTGGAAATGTTCCTCTGAGACTGAAAGGGAAAGTATGTGTGTAGTTGCGCATTCACACATTTCCCTTCAGTCCAAAAGGGATGTTCTGATGTCATACACTTCACACTCTAATGCAAGACTGCACAGCTCTGGCCCTCCAGCTGCTCTGGGACTACAACTCCCATCATCCCCAGCCACTGTGGCCGGTAAGGAAGGATTATGGGAGTTGTAATCCAGCATCTGCAGGAGGGCTGAAGTGGTGTAGCCCTGCTCTGATGTCATACACTCATTCATTTGCATGGCCACGGTAACATTTATCTCTGTTTTGTAGCCCCACGAGATTTTAGAAGTGGAAGAGACTATGGAGATGTTCTAGTCCAGGGATTCTCAACGTTGGGTCCCCAGATGTTATTAGACGTCAACTCCCATAATCCCCAACCAAAGGCCACTGGGGCTGGGGATTATGGGAGTTGAAGTCTAATAACATCTGAGGACCCAATGTTGAGAATCCCTGTTCTAGTCCAACCCCCTGCTCATTGCAGGAACCTTCCATAGCATTGGTTCCAAACCTGGCGGCCTCCAAACTATTGCTGGACTACAATTCCCATCAGCCCCAGCTACATCTGGAGCCCCCCCCCCCATTGGGAACCACTGTACTATAGCATCCATGGCAAATGGCCATCCATCCTCTATTTGAAAACTTCAAAAGGAGGCGAGCGCACTATTGCTTGAAGCAGGCTGTTCCACTCATGGGTGTCTGCAGGACCTTTACCAGTGGTGGGCAAAATATGCATATACAAAGGATGTAAATATAAATCAGAACACAATAGATTGTTCCTAATTTTAATCCTGCTTAGAGTAGACCCATGCAAATAATTGGACTTAAATTAGTCATGACTAAGGCTGCTATACTATACCCATTTACCTGGGATTAAGCCCCACTGAACTCAGTGGGACCTACTTCTGAGTAAACTTGCATAATACTATTATTTCAATGGGTCTACTCTAAATAGGACTAATATCAACTTGTATAACCCAACAAATTGCCAGAGTGATAGACCAGCATTGATGATACATCACCAAAAATGTGAAAATGAACACAGGCGAGAATTGTGAGCCATGCCCCACTCAAACCTGGCCCCAGAAATATTGTCAATGCTTTGGTTGGCAAACCCTGGTGTGCATAATAAAATAAGTGGGGAAGGGAGTTAAGCCCCCCAAAATCCAAATGAAGAATATGGGCCAAACCCCACTGGGAAATGAGAGGTATTTTAAAAGCCCATCAAAATATTACTAATAAACTGGATTTGATTATACAGGTTTTAAGGAAGCTTCAGGCCTATCCCCGGCAAAAGGAGGGAAATATTAGTTTGAATATTAAACTCTAAAAAGCAGAAGCCAGCAGCTCTTCTTCCCAGTTTCCAGATGTGAACAGGGAATTGTGAGCCATTTGGGGTGCAAGGAACTATTTTTGAAATGTTTTGCTATATATACCATTTTGAGAACTTTTTTTGGTTGAAAATATATATAAATATTTTATTTATTTATTTATTTATTTATTTATTTATTTATTTATTTATTTATTTATTAACACAGTCAGACAGGTGTTATTGACTGATTTGTTTTATCCAGACATCAAGTCCTTCCCAAGGACCTGGGATGGCTGAATTTTATTGTCAATTGCTATAGATATCGTCACAGAATATAGGCTGTTAGTAAAGCTGCTTTTTGTAATTGGCTGATGGTGATTTCTGTGGCCCCTATGGTGTTGAGGTGCTCTTCAAGGTCTTTTGGAACTGCACCCAGGGCGCCAATGACCACTGGGATTATTTTGGTCTTCTTCTGCCACAGCCTTTCCATTTCAATTTGTAGATCTTTGTATTTGGTGATTTTTTCTATTTCTTTTTCTTCTATTCTGCTATCCCCTGGTATTGCTATGTCGATTATTTTGACTTGTTTTTCTTTCTTCTCGACTACAGTTCTATCTGGTGTATTGTGTGGCAAATGTTTGTCTGTTTGTAGTCGGAAGTCCCATAATATTTTTACATCTTCATTTATTATTATTATTATTATTATTATTATTATTATTATTATTAATTCGATTTCTATACCGCCCTTCCAAAAATGGCTCAGGGTGGTTTACAAAGAGAAATAAAACAAATAAGATGGCTCCCTGTCCCCAAAGGGCTCACATTCTAAAAAGAAACACAGGACACACACCAGCAACAGTCACTGGAAGTACTGTGCTGGGGGTGGATAGGGCCAGTTACTCTCCCCCTGCTAAATAAAGAGAATCACCACGGTAAAAGGTGCCTCTTTGCCCAGTTAGCAGGGGTTCTTAATAATAAGAACAAAGCAAAAGCAACCCCCCCCCAAAAAAAACCTCAGACCAGATTAAAGCCAGCAAACCATTAATCTAGCACCCACCACCAATTTTGTTAGAGCATTAACACAAGATTCTTTCGCCTTCCCCATGCTTAGAAGCTGCAGGGGAAAAGTTTTAAAATCAAACTACCATTTTATCTTCACAACAACCCTGTGAGGTAGGTTAGGAACAACTGGCCCAAAGTCACATAATGAGTTCATAGCTGAGAGGAGATCAGATCTCCCAACTCCTAGTCTGACACTCAAATCATTGTACTATTAGAGACGGTGTAGTAGCTAAGAGATGGAGTTATTAATCAACTTTGCTAGTTCAGTTCTCATCTCTGCTGTGCAGCCTAGGTGATGTTACTCAAGCTGCTAGCCTCAAACCCCCACCTGCTAAATGGGAAAAATAATACTAAATAATACCTTACAGGAGAGCCACCTAATGGCGCAGTGGGGAAGTAACTTGCCTAGGGAGCAAGAGGTTGCTGGTTCGAATCACCGCTGGTATCGGGCAGCAATGATATAGGAAGGTGCTGAAAGGCATCATCTCATACTGTGTGGGAGTTGGCAATGGTTAACCCCTCCTATATTCTACCAAAGAAAACCACAGGGCTTTGTGGGCACCAGGAGTCGACACTAACTCAGTGGCACAACTTTACTTACCTTACAGGGTTGTTGTCAGCAAGAAGTTAGACAGAACCTGTATTTAAAAGGTGATCCAGGAAGTTTTTTTGAAATGAACATACCTGAACCTAACATCCCCTTTTCCTTGAACCAAATGAGAACCAAAGCCCTAACTCAAAAAGTTGTAGCTTGTGGTTCAGTAACCAGGCGTTCAACTTCCAACAGCTTCATTAAGGCTTCATTTAGCATTTTAACAACAACAAAAAAATCTTATTTGTTTTTTGTTAGTAAAAACCTTTAAAAATGAAAAAAAATTGAAGAGGAATGCATCTTTTTTGCCAAGTTAAAGTCTTATAATCATATTCATGTTCTAGAGGTACATTGCAAGTTAACACATTTGATATTGTTCTGCATGAAATTAAACCGGTCAAACCACCTGGCTATCAAATCATTTTTTAAAGTTTGTGGCTGACATTCAGTGCAGGCTAATGCAAGTAATTCTAAACCACCACTGCCACCCCGGCATCTAAAACAATGCCCGTGGTGTTGTGGAATCCACTACTACTTAAAATTGCACAATCACAATTGTGCAATGCCACGTCTATTATTTCCAGTGGGTGTAGCATAGCCTATAGTGGATCCCTGTTCTGCAACACCACACACATTGTTGTAGACACATGCAGCGACGTGGGTGGTTCAGAACTGCCTGCGTTAGTCTGCACTGAATGTTGGCCAGTGTCCGCAGTGGAAATGAACTGGAGAATTAGAAACCGCAGTGAACCTGAACTGAAGCCAAATGCTTAATATTTTGACTTCCTGGTTGTAAGGATACAACAAGAGGATACACCTGAAGGACTTTAAACATGTGAAAGCACAATTCTGATGTTAAATATTATCTATCTAAAGTTGATATTTTGACCATTCATTGGCAGGTCACCATACCTGGAGACATGGTCTTGTGGTAGCAAGCATGACTTGTCCCCATAGCTAAGCAGGGTCTGCCCTGGTTGCATCTGAATGGGAGACTTGATGTGTGAGCACTGCAAGATATTCCCCTCAGGGGATGGAGCCGCTCTGGGAAGAGCAGAAGGTTTCAAGTTCCCTCTCTGGCTTCTCCAAGATAGGGCTGAGAGAGATTCCTGCCTGCAACCTTGGAGAAGCCACTGCCAGTCTGTGAAGACAATACAGTTTCCTATGTTCCTATGTTCCTATTTGGCTTACTCCAGGCCGAAAGAAGATCATACTAGATGTATTATAGCACAATACCTCCAGCGACTGTTGCTGGTGTCTCTCTGATGTTGCTTTTTAGATTGTGAGCCCTTTGGGGACAGGGATCCATCTTATTTATTTATTATTTCTCTGTGTAAACCACCCTGAGCCATCTTTGGAAGGGCGGTATAGAAACTGAATAAATAAACAATAAATAAATAATAATAATCTTCAGAGAATGGAAAGCTGTCCCATAGGAGAAAAAGCGGACTTGTTCTCTGTTGCTCCAAGGCATGGACTAGAACCGGTGTGTTGAAATGACAAGAAAATAGATTTAGGCTAGACATTAGGAAGCATTTCCTTACCTTAAGTGCTGACTGACAGTGGTACAGTCAGCCACTTGCAGTTGTGGACTCTCTTCTTTGGAGTTTTTCCAACAGAGGCTGGCTGGGCATCTGTCAGGGTTGCTGTAGCTGTTTCTTCTCTGAGCAGAGAGTTCTGGATTAGAAAATCTCCTCTGTCTCTTCCAACTCTGAGGTCCTATGATTCTCTGAGGGCCACTGTCCCTATTCAGCCCAACATCGCATCTCTCAAGGAGCTAATTCTGGTGCTCCCTTTTATTTCTTTTTAGATGGTGAGTTGCCTTTCCTCGTTTTCTCATTCCTTTTGCTCTGTAAACTGCTGTGTGGAATTTGGTCGCAAAGCAACATATAAATATTCTTAATAACAGCAACAAACAAAATAAATGACATTCCAAAATTACAGTTTTGCCATAAGGTCGATAAACATTTTAAAAAGAGCAATGCTGAAATTAATCCACCCTCTCTAGGATGCTGCCTTGTGTCAAGTCAGAACTTTGGTCCATCTCATTCCATATCTTCTGCCTCCTGTAGTCTTGACTGATGGACAGCAGTGATCTGCTCCAGGGTTTCAGACAGGTCTGCCTGGAGAAGCCAGGGATCATGTAAAGCAGATGCTCTTCCCTTGAGCTATATAGTCCTTCCCTTTAAGCATCCGAGGGATTAAAGAATCCGAGAATCCGAGGGATTAAAACAATATTCACTGAGCAGCCTTGCTGGATAAAAACCAGACAAGGAAGAAGGCTGGCATATTTTTCTTTGGAGAAATATCCATCCTAGGGTTGCCATATTCTGGCTTTCCAAATCCGGGTGCCTAATTTGCATATTATGTGAATTGGCTTGAAAATAATTTTTGAGCAGAATAGTGGCAGCACGTTTTGCTGCATAACTCCACTACTACAAGGGCTAGAGCTTAGCTTTATATATATATACTTTTATATACTTTTCTCGGTGCAGGGAGGGCCCTTTAAGGGAGACTTGAATCCTCTCTTAAGCTCCTTGGGAAAGTGCTGGAAAGGGCTACACTTTCCCTGCACGCTGTTCAAGATGGTGCAGAGGCTCAAGAAGGCTCCATTTCCCTTAAAGGAGCCTCCTGGCACTGGGCACAGCCCAGCCTTGCACAGTGGGAATGGATGTCTCCACATGGTGCCGGCGGGGGACGGACTGTGCAGAGTATTTAGTTTTGGCCAAAGCCTCACACAGGCCCAAGAAACAATTAGTCATGAGGGCCATGCTTAGAATTCATGGGGGCTCCTACTGGCCTTTCAGTGAAGAACTCCGATCTAAGAAGAGCCCTGGTGGC
Organism: Hemicordylus capensis; assembly: GCF_027244095.1. NCBI lineage: Eukaryota > Metazoa > Chordata > Lepidosauria > Squamata > Cordylidae > Hemicordylus > Hemicordylus capensis. Next base: position 258,122,216 of record NC_069658.1, on the reverse strand, counting down.
TCATACCAAAGGTCAAGTAAGTCAGACGTCTCTTTCCAACACTGGCCAGTCCCTCTAAATGCTCATACACAAGGCATGGTGGCAACAGCTTTCCCCTCCTGCCTGTCCCAAGCATCTAGTACTCAAGAGATACTTTGCTTCTCAATATGGGGGCTCCATTTAGCTATCATCATGTTCTCTAAAGCATTTTAAAAGGTGGAGAGACACCAGCAAAGCCTCTTCCTAAGCCAACACACTACCATTTTAATAACATTTTCCCATTATTTTTTCCAGTTCATTTCAGGCATTCACCTTCTGTGTGGCAGCATAAGCTCCTCTGAACATTAGAGCTTTGTTAGTTCCTGCCACTACTTTGGGGAGATGCAAAGGCTGCAAACGGGATATTTTTTAAACTGGGTTTGTAAACCTTTAAAAATTCTTATTTTTTGTGTGCAAACTTCTGAATTTAGGAGAAGGAAGTACCACGATTAGGATGTTTAGAGAGACAGACGGTATCCCAGGCTGCATTTAGCTTCTGGATTATAGAACCAGAAATTCAACAGGTAGCACAGAATCCTTGCCAGGAGGAAATGGGAAAACCCTGTGAGAAAAGCCTTTATAAGGAAATGAAGGCTGGAAAATGTCTCAGTGATGAGCCATTCAGCTCCAGACAAGAGTCCCATCTTGCAGTTCATTGTCATGCATTGCGCTGCCTTGTACTAGGAGGGCAGGATGGTGTCACAGGGCCCCAGGGATAGGAGCTATTTGGCTGGTCATAAAAGCCTGTCTCCATTAGTCCCCTCAAGTAGGAATGTCTCCCTCCGTGCCCCCTGGCAAGCTGGACAGACACCTGACAAACTAGTTAGGTTGGTTCCAAGTCTAGTGTCCCTGGCTCAAATCCACAACAAGGTTATAGAGCAGGGCTGCTCAACCTCAGCCCTCCTAGAGACTACAACTCCCATAATCCCTGGCTATTGGCCATGTGGCTGGGGATTATGGGAGGTAGTCCAAAAACGGGGGGGGGGGGGGCAAAGTTGAGCAGGCCTGTCATAGAGTCATGGGATGTTAGAGCTGGAAGGGTTCTTGGAGCTCTCCCAGTCCAGCCCCACTGCTCCATGCAGGAAACTGCTACCGACGCCCTGGAAGAGGACCTTCTTTGTAGCCCCAGGCCTGCTCACCTTTGGCCCCCCACAGCTGTTTTTGGACTACAACTCCCATAATCCCCAGCCACAGTGGCCAGTAGCCAGGGATTATGAGAGTTGTAGGCCAACACCAGCAGGAGGGCCAAAGTTGAGCCGGCCTGCTCTAGCCTCTGTTTGGAAACCTCCAGCAAAGGAGAGCCTGCCGACTGCCCGAGGCTGACTGTCCCGTTGTCAAGCAGCTCTTAGGGTTAGGAAATGCTTCCTAACGTCTAGCCTAAATCTGCTTCCTTGCCGTTAAGTGCTGAGTTCTGCAGGTCTGGTTGCTGTTAAAGGCACAAGAGCAGAGCAGATTTCTTTCGGGCCAGCTGGCAATCCCAGAAGGTGTGACTGGTGGTATCCCACCCCACCTCCCCGAAAATGTACAGAATCAGAAAGAAAAACGAACGTATAGACAGACATATCTATTATTTGCTCCCTCCCCCACCCCCCACCCCCCAGTCATTTATTCAAAGATTGTGGTAAATGGAATGACTAAGTTTTGATTAGTGGCCAAGACAGAATTGGGAGAGAGGGATTTAGGGAAGACTGGGGGGTAGGGGGAAGAGGAAGAGTGAAGCTTCAAAGACATGCACAGTTGCCACCTTTTTTGTTTCTCCCCAGCAAGGCTCTAAAGCCTTTATTTAGCTGCAATAGCAGGCAGAAATCAGCAGAAGAGGCCCCGAAGTTGTGGTGGGGGGAAGGGGCAGCAACCTGTGCCTTTCTCCCTTCTGCCCCCTGCTGGAGGAAGCGAGAACTGCTGAGGACATCACCTCCCTTCCTCAGTCCGTCTTGGGGGCATGCATAACTGGGAATGATACTTAGGGATAGTGAAATGCAAAGGGTTTGAAGCTGGTTTGAGCACCAATGCTCCAGCTGGCAGCAGAGGCATCTGGCATATGCAAAGACCTAGTGCCATATGCATAACAGGCTTGGGGTAAACAAAGAGAGGCAAGGATGAGAAAGCAGATCATCTAACCCACCTTCAGGGTTAGTGCAGGACACAGTTAGGATCGCTCATGTCTGCTGGTCAATGACTGTAATATACGCATGGTTGGTTCTGATTCCCATGTCTGCTATGACAGAGCCACCTGAGTGTGGCTGAGGAGGGCTCCTTTTGGAGAAAGCACACCCTCCACCCTTTCACAAGCGGAAATAGGGACATGCTTGTAACACTCCTCTCCTCACTGGTCCCTGGCCACCTGTTCCTCATTGCTCTACTACTCTCTAGAATGATGGAGTGTGGTGCATAGCATGAGCTCAGGGTTGTAAAGGTGGGAGCAGAAGGGCAGCTGCGAATGAGAATTGCACACGGGTTGGCAACTGACTGAGGTGGGGGATCTGTCCTAACCACTTCCCACCCCTCACCCCCAGCTTCTTCCCAGATTGTCTTTTCCCTGTAAAAGTGAAGCCTGGTTTGGGGAGCTGGTCACCAGCATTTCTTGAGTTAAAAACTAGCATCATTTTCATTTGGCATGGGTTGGGTGCTTGAGCTGCATCTCTCACAAATGCACACTAAGGAACTCAGCCCAGCTCTTCTTTCCTCCCACAGCTGCTGCTGCTGGATGGGAGATTTCAGCAGTGCCGGCTCAGCTGCCTCGCCATCCCAGAGTCTCTCCCCTTCGTCCTTGCTGCCATCACGGCTTGCTGTTGACATACTGGTGGCCCAAGGCAGCTTAGCGCCAGCTGGCTTCTCTCTCTGTCCTGAACTGCTAAGCCAGCACCAGCTCTCTCTCTCTCTCTCTCTCTCTCTCTCTCTCTCTCTCTCTCTCTCTCTCTCCCACTGTCTCGCTCTGAGCATAATTCCAGACCGTTTCTCCAGCACTTTGAGGGAAGAGGGTAACCAGGCAGGACAAACTGAGGCTGCTGCTGGATGTCCCACTGTATTGGCAAATTGCAACCTGGCAGTCTTTCTGATTGATTGATTGATTGATTGAGTGAGTGAGTGCTGTCAAGTTGGTGTTGACTCTTAGCAACCACATAGATAGCACAATCCGTATGTTCTCTATAGGTTACAGTTCACATATGGGGTCCAAGATTCCTAAACCCACCAATCCAGAGAAATAGTCATATTTCATTTGCAAATGCTAATTTATTTAAGCACGTGTCACTTTACTCCCCGCCCCTCAATACTGAATAGCAAAAAACATGATGGGCCAGAGTTACAAACAACCACATGGTAACTCTAGGTCTGTCAATATAGCACTACATAGTGGCACATGTATGTACATGCAATCTATGCACAACAAACAAAAGCAGATTAGTGTGGAACATTTTACAGATGTGTGTGTGTGCACGCACACATACACAATCATGTTAGGCCCACAACATTTATTTGATTATTTGGTTAGATTCTCCAGGCCTTCTCTGTTGCTGCCCCGAGGCTTTGGAATGGGCTCCCTGCTTAAATAAGAGCCTCCCCATCTCTGACAACTTTTTAAAAGGCAGTTAAGACACATTTGTTCACCCTGACTTTTAATTAGGCTTACAGCTTTTAACGTTGTGTTAAGTTTTAAATTATTTTAATGTTTTAACATTTTAATTTTGTTTTAATTTCTATTGTTTTATTGTAAACTGCCTAGAGACCTAAGTTTTGGGTGGTATATAAATATGTCAAATAAATAAATAATAGATTAAAGGTAAAGGTAAAATGTGTCATCAAGTTAGCTGATCTAAAAACCTTTTGATTGATTAAAAGGCTGCCTCCAGTCAATCCAGTAGCAAGTTTAATACATTTTTTTTAACACAGGTACATGTACAAACTGCAGATGACAAGCATCATTGTGGAAGAGGAACTCTCCCTTCTCCCTCACACAGGAAGAAATGCCTCTTCTGAAATGTCTACTACATCTAAAGATAACAAAAGTATTCTTTTTTTCTTTTTGCTTCAGAGTGATTATTTATACCTATAGGCAAATTAAACTGATTATTTGACTAAAACTAATTTCTTCTAGTAGAGATCCTTAATTGGGTGACAGCCCCAGATAACATACAAACTACATACATAATGCTCAGGTTCTGTTTAACACTGAAAAAATTTACATTCGTGTGTTAATCCTTATATGCATGCACACTAGGAGAAGAGGTCTTGCTTGTGGCATACATGGAGCAGGTCAACTGCATGCAGGTAAAGAGATTCCATGCTTAAGCCAAGGGGGGTTGTTCTTCCATCAAGGTTCAAACTTGTACAGACTGTGTGAGACAGAATCATCCTTTAGGCACCAGTACTTCTAGAAACACAAGTTAATTACACCCTTCCGACGGTGTAAGTCCATTATAGCAAAAATAAGGAAGAGTCTTGGTGGAGCACACAGGGAATGTTAAACAAACTCTAGCCTGCATATACATTGATGTGCGGCAGTGATGTGCGGCAGAAAACTTTCCACTACCAAATTTTTCTGCAGAAAAATTTCCATCCCAGATCACTGGAAATAACATGCCAGATTAGATCACAAGCTACCTAGGGCGCTGGGAAATCTGCATAGTGAAATTTTCTGAGGAAAAATATCTTCTGTGGATTTTATGCAAATGAGGGCAAGTTGCATGAAAAACTATCCAATTCAAAGTTTTCCAGAAATCCCACATCACTGGGTGACGCACACCAAGATGCAATGTGCAAATGACATATGAGCCATAACTAATATAGCGCAAGCACACACATCTCTGACAAGCAGCTCTTTGCACATGTGGGAGCTTCAAAGTACGTTTGGAGTTCCTCACATGAGCAAGAACCTTCCTCATTCACTTCCGAGCTGAGGTAATCTCATACTTGCATCCATTAAAGAACTGAAGAGGGGTATAGACTAATGAGAGCTCCATGCATATATTAGCTTGAAGCTTTAGGTTGAAATCCTAGAGTCGGATAAACAGAAAGGACAGACCAACAGGTTGGTGAATCATAATGGTCAAGAGTACAGTGTTTATAACAGAACCGTTCCTTGCTGGGCCTCAGGCTTTTCCAGATGGCGATACATTCCAGCTTCAGTGCAAACCACAATGGGAAACGAAACAAGAAATCCACACACAACATTTAAAGATATCATGTAATATTCCTAGCGCCATCTGTTGGAAATCTGTGGCAATTCATTAAAAAAAGCTGGCTCCCCCCCCCTCCAAGTTTGAATAAAAAGGAATTTGAAAAGACACCGCTTAGCTCAGATTGCCAAAAGATGGCTCTAAGAATATTATGTGACACCCTTGAGCATCATGTAGATCTCTTGTTTTATCTCCCATTGAAATTTGTGTTGAAACTGGAAAACATCATCATCTGGAAGAGCCCAGTGTTGGCCTTTGTGAAATGAAAGTTCCCCAGAACACCCCCTGTTTTCCCTTGTGCATTGCAATGGAAAATCAGTAGTAGTGAGCAGACTATATTTTTGGAAGCTTACTCACCATTACTGATTTTGTCATTGAGGAAATATTGATAAGAACCCAGGATTTTCAGAGAGAGAGAGAGTTTGGAAATGGCTGGTTTATCATATTTTGCAGTATTGAGGACTGGCCTGTAATAGGATTTAATATTTGACAGAACTTTACAACTGACAGTCAGGATTCAGAAGCCCCTGGATCAAACAAGAAATTACTTTAAGCACGTGATTAGGATTAGCATGTTTGCTGCTTCTTTTCCCCAATTAATTTGTTTACATTTCAGTTTTAAACTACCTTTTACCTATAAACCACCTTTCATCCATAAGGCAGTTTACAACAGAATAAAAATAACATTAAAAGACACAATTAAAGCAAAAAACAAAACAGAGATAATAAAAAAACACAGCACAAAATAAAAATATCAGGCAGCAGTCAGAAAGAACACCATCAATATTAATCAGAGGACGACACCACTGCCCAAAGGCTTGAGCAGATCAGAGTCAGATTGACCCTCATGGATTGAGACCCACAGCTTGGAGGAAGGGTTAATCCACTACTCCCACCATGGTCCCAATCTAGACTGGATCCATTGTGGCTGGGAAGGAAGCTCCCATTGGTGTCAAGGGGAACTCCCCCCTGCCCACCTCTGGGCAAGCAACAGCAGTTGAGGGAGGGTGATCTGGATTAGGACCATAGAGTGGGCAAAAACAGAGATAATCTCCCTCCATCTTTCATGCTATGGTCCAATTCTTCAGAGGGGCCCAGCCAGCAGCTGTTAATTGAACAAGTACACTAGTCTCATTCACATGCTGAAAGGCAGATGAGAATTATTTAGGCTATAGGCGACTCCATTTTAGATCTTCTTTTGGTATAGTAGACTAGAGGGCACTCTGGGGGAAAGGAAGCAGGGAGTCCCTTAGGTGTTTGCCTGTCTGCATTTAGAGGTGGTGCATGATCAGTGAGCTGGGGTAAGAATTTATAAGAACATATGTCCTTATGTCTCCCTTTCAAATCTCAACTCTGCCATGAATTTGCTGGGTATTCTGAGAGCCCACATCTGTAGCACACACATCACCCCCAGCTACAATGTGGCTGTGAGTGGCACAGTGGGGAAATGCTTGACTAACAAGCAGAAGATTGCCGGTTCGAATCCCTGATGGTAATAGTACCAATAATATTGGGCAGCAGTGATATAGGAAGATGCTGAAAGGTATCACCTCATACTGCGCGGGAGATGGCAATGGTAAACCCCTCCTGTATTCTACCAAAAGACAACCAGGAGCCAGCGTGGTGTAGTGGTTAGAGTGCTGGACTAGGACCGGAGAGACCCGAGTTCAAATCCCCATTCAGCCATCAAACTAGCTGGGTGACTCTGGGCCAGTCACTTCTCTCTCAGCCTAACCTACTTCACAGGGTTGTTGTGAAAGAGAAACTCAAGTCTGTAGTACACCGCTCTGGGCTCCTTGGAGGAAGAGCGGGATATAAATGTAATAATAATAATAATAACCACAGGGCTCTGGGGTCGCCAGGAGTCAAAATCGACTTGACGGCACACTTTACCTTTATAGTCCAACAACACCTGGGGACCCAAGGTTGGGAATTCCTGTGCTAGAGAATGTTGAGATAATGCATATGAAAGGTTTATATACTTACTAAGAAGAAACAGTGGATATATGCTTGATTCTATTGGGCATGATCCCATGCCAGTCCATTGTCCCTCCGCCCACACAATCTGGACCAGCAAGCCAGATGCAGAGAGCAGATGTGAACAAGGAGCATCACACCAAGGTGGCTAAGAGCAACTCAAGCAAGTAAGCCAAGAAGTCGGCACTCCTATATGTACAAAACATTAGACTGAGACACGTAGACAGTGGTATTTTATACAGTGTATGGAACCGGAACCAAATGCGACTTCTGGCACACCTACAGACTCAAGATTAGAGTGTGACAAATGCATTAACAAGAGGCAAAGGTGATCCCAACCCTTATTCAGTGGGGAGGGTCTGTCAAGCTTCTTATATGTGCAGAGTCCACATCACAGAAAGATGAAATTAGGTAGTTGTAAAAACATGATTGCATGCATGTCCATACATGTGCAGGGGAAAGGGCTTGAGGAACCCAGAATTCTGCAGAGGAGCCCTCCATGTTACTAGGGAGGCAAGATCTATGGATTATCAGGACAGACATTGGCACTGCAGCCAGGGAACGGCTTCTCCAGGATGACTCACCAGGTGACTATTCTATGTAGGTTTTGCTGCCAAGTTAAGGATAACGTTATCTGATTTTTAATTGGGATTTGGGTGGAGGGCAGGTTTGGCAAGTTTAGTGGCCTTAATGCGGTTGCTTATGGCTGTTTATGTGGATTATTTCAGGGGTTCCCAACTTTGGGTTCCCAGATGTTGTTGGACTACAGCTCTCATTATCCCCAGACACCTGAGGAAGATGGGAGTTGTTGTCCAACAACATCTGGGTAGGGGTGTGAACAAAACCAGTTTCTGAACTGGACTCGAACCCAACCTGGCATGTTCAGGGTTTGGGGGGAGGTTGTGGCCCCAAACAACCCCTCTCCAGACTTGGTTCAAATTCAAGTTGGTTTAGGGGTTCTAGAGTCTTTTTTTTTTTTTTTAATTTAACTCATCAGGTCCACCAGGTTTGGCAGCAACTTCGCGTGGTGCTGCAGCAGCCACAAAGGGATCTCTGGCAATTCCCCCTCCCCCTGCCAGCCACCCCCAGTCTCCAAAGGGCCGTTATGGCCTGTTTTGGGTCCTTCAGCCCTTTCTGTGGTGGCGGCAGCCATTTTGGAGGCCACCATGCATGCACCCTGGCCATTTGCGACCCTGCACGGCGGCCTCCAAAATGGCCACCATCACCAGAGAAAGGGCCAAAACAGCCCGAAAATGGACTGTAAGGGCCCTTTGGAGACTGGGGTGAGGCCAGTGGGGGGGTGGGGGGGGGAAATCACCAGACACCCCCACTCAGCTGTGGCAGCACCCCCTGAGGATGCTGCCAAATGGTGAGTTTAAAAAAATGTTTAAGACTCTAGAACCTACAAATCAGCCCCGAGCCTGCTCAGGGGGTGAGGGTTCAGCTCGACCTCGAGCCAGACCAGTTCAATGTCAAACCAGCTCAAGGTCGAGCCAGTTCGCACATCCCTACATTTGGGGACCCAAGGTTCAAAACCTGATATTATACCACCACTTTGGTCAGTTTAGAGGGAAAGAGGTTACAAAATTGGATAAACAAATAAAATGATATAAAGTGTATGGCCCAAAGTCAGCTGGTAGCCAGGCACAATATCTGGTGGACCAGTTGGATATGCATGCAATGCCCTTTGCATTAATGCCCTTTGCATCAAAAGATGCTTCTAGCCAGTTCATGGGAGGAGAGATGGTCTTATGTTAGCAAGCATGAACTGTCCCCTTTGCTAATCAGGATTCAACCTAGTTTGCATTTGAATGGGACACTACGTGTGTGAACACTGTCAGATAGTCCCCTTAGGGGATGGGGCTGCTCTGGGAAGAGCATCTGCATGCTTGCATGTAGAAGGCCCCAAGTTCCCTCCTTATCGGATATCTCCAAGATAGGGCTGAGAGAGACTCCTGTCTGCAACCTTGGAAAAGCCTCTGCTAATCTGTGTAGTGCAGACAATACTGAGTAGTGTAGTACCTCTGTGTAGTGCACTATGTAGTGTCACTATACCTCTGTGTAATTTACTCAATACTGAGCTAGCTGGACCTATGGTCTGACTTGGTAAATAGCAGCTTTCTGTGTTCCTAATGTGGGGCATAGCAGTGTTGCTGCAGATATTAATTCAGATGTGCATTCACTTGAAAGAGGATCTCTGCAGATGGTAAAAAAAAAAGGGGGGGGGGGTTATTACCCAGTTGTTGAGGAGGGGGGATATTGATTGGAAACTAATCAACAATAAGAATCTCCAGATCTTTCCTCTTTTACACCCTTCTCATAGGATTATGGTGGGATGGCAGGTGGGTGGGGGAGCTGATCACGAGTCTTTCCTCAAAGTAGCAGAATACACAAAGAGCGTTTTCCCGTAGGAGCAAGGAGGCTTTTGTGAGTCTGAATCTTCCCCGTATTAATCCATGATATGGAGATGTGTGGAGGGTATGAAAGAGGTGGTGGGCCCCTAGGGAGGGCATTGATGTATGGTGGAGGTATCGAAGAGAGGATTGTGGATCTCCATTTCTCCACTCTGTGAAAAGAGAAGTTAATTAAGGCATTATTGGAAAGAAAGGCAAAGAACATTTATAGGAGAAGTGCATGTAGCAGGACTCCCCTGCCGCCCCACCACTGGACTATACCACATTTGAATGCATCCACATGAAAAAACTCTCTACACACAGAACATTAGCAAGCCAGGAAGAGAGGTTTTAGGCTCGCCTTCTCCCTGACCTGCTAATTTTCTATGTATGGGAACTCTCCCCGCATCCGTCCACCACAAGAGAGCATTCAGACATGTGATTCCCTCACCTGCAGTCTAAATGGTACACTCCAAAAAGATCTCACCTGGCGATTCTGCCGTGCATCTAGATTGGCTCTTACTCAACCTTCTTTCCATCCTCACTTTCTGCCATTTGGCGTTCCCAAGCAGAACATGGAGGCAGTGGCACCCAGGGTAGATTAATAAGAGGGAGTTGGAGCATGGCAGATCCAAAGCCAGAGATTCAATCGGTAGCTTTAAGAGCTCTGGGCTAAAGCAACAGATTGACAGCAATGAATCATCCCACCCCAGGGCTCTGACACTTCATTCCGTCACCTTTTTCATAGCTGAGGGTCAGAAGCTAGCAGGCTAGAGGCAGAAGCCCACGCACCCACCCAATTTATGTCTACAGCTGCCCCAAGTGGCTCTAGGCTAGAGTACTACCACCCCACAGCAGGCCTGCACAACGTAAGTTCCAGGGGCTGTAGGAATATCCTGCTACAGCAGCAGCCATGAAGAGGTCTTGACTTGCCCTGCTGACAAACATCAGTATAGGATACATATAGCAATAGCAATAGCACTTACATTTATATACCGCTTTATAGCCGGAGCTCTCTAAGCGGTTTACAATGATTTAGCATATTGCCCCCAACGTTCTGGGTACTCAGAATGTGCCTCATGGCTCAAATCTTTTTGTTTTTAGCTGAAAATTCAGGGAAAGGGCCTGCAGTATCACAGAGGGGGGCAAGGTCCTCCTCACAGCTATGGCCCTGATTGCTGAAGCCACCTTTGCCTGCCCAGCAGCACCACTGACTCCAAGGGGGTACATTGACATACCGGTGCCAGTCCAGGGCATTCATACACCGTGTAATCCCCATTTTCGGTCTCTGACTCTGTGGAGAGCTGCTCTACTGGTTTGGGAGATTCCCTACTGGAGGGAAAGACAACAGTGTGAGACAAGGGGTTGCAGGAGAAGGAACCTAACAAATTCCAGTCTTCGACCTGAAAACTCTCTCCACCAGTCACGCTAACTTGCTAGGCAAACCATCTCCATCTCCTGAAAAACATGCAGCGTCTTCTCCTTCCATATTTGACATAAAGAGTTCCCTTATAGCAGGGCTCCAAAGCTTAGCTGATTATTCAGTTAGATTAACTCATTTAATCTAATTGTTTTTTAAAAATGTAAAATCTGCTGCCTGATTAATTGATGGCACCTTTTTAGTCATTAAAAAAAAATTAATTGACTTTAAAGGTGCCAGCAATTAATTAGGCAGCAGATTTAAAAATGATTTTAATACAAGTACTTTTTTTAAAAAAGCAAATTGCAAGCAGTATGAGAGAAGGTGTAATGACGAACGTCAAAAAACAAAGAAAATAATCATAATAAAATTACAAAACATCAACTACAGAAGGCCATACTACTTGGGACAGCATGAATACTATGACAATATTTTTAATTCTTCTTTAGTTATCCAAAAGGTAAAGCGCGCCGTCAAGTCAAATTCGACTCCTGGCGCCCACAGAGCCCTGTGGTTTTATTTGGTAGAATACAGGAGGGTTTTACCATTGCCTCCTCCCACTCAGTATTAGATTATGCCTTTCAGCATCTTCCTCTATCACTGCTGTCTGGTATAGTACCAGCGGGGGATTCAAACTGGAAACCTTCTGCTCAGGGGCGTAACTACCATTAGGCAAGGGGAGGTGGCTGCCTGGGGCCTCCCACGCCTCAAGGGGGCCCCCAGAGGCAAGTCACGTGACTTGTTGTGTGTGTGTGTGTGTGTGCGCGCGCGAGGGGCCCATTTTAAAATTTTGTCTCTGGGCCCACTCCAGCCTTGTTACGCCCCTGCTTCTGCTTGTTAGTCAAGCATTTCCCCCCTGCGCAACTTAAGGTAGTGTTTAGTTATCCTAGACCAGGGTTTCTTAACCTTGGGCCCCCAGATGTTGATATACTACAACTCACATCATCCCCAGCCACAATGGACATGGCTGGGGATGATGGGATTTGTAGTCCATCAACATCTGGGGGCCCGAGGTTAAGAAACCCTGGTCTAGACCCTTAGAAAGGGCCCGATAATTAAAGTACCAAATCCAGTCAATAATATCTGGTAGACTGTGTGTAAATAGCATAATAATAATAACTAGCTGAACTGGGTGAAGAGTATCTACGCCTCTAGTTCTCTCGGTTCCCCCCCCACACACCCCACTTTCTCCCCTGCTTTTTGGCCCCCGCTTCCCCCCTCCCCGCTCACTGGTCTACCATTTGGCCGGCAGGCAGGCCTGGAGAGGGAAGCTGTGCCGCCCTCTCCACCGCCTGCTTGGCCATTCTCCAGTGTGGGCCGACCTCGTGCCAGAGAGGGAGGCTGCACTGCCCTCTCCATGCTTTACATTTCAGCCCCAGTGCCTCCCTTTGGGCTGGCAGGTAGACCTGAGAGTGAGGCTGCACCACCCTCTCTGCCGCCCACCTGCCCGCCCTTCACATTTGGCCCCAGTGCGGGTTATGTTTCCTTTGGGCCGGCAGGTGGGCCTCTTGTTCACCGCCGCTGCTTCCCTGCCACCCACCTGGCCACTTCCCCGCCGCTTCCCCACTGCCCCGCTGCCCACCTGGCAACATCCCTGCTGGCTGGCCACCTGCCGGTCAGCCACCCCAGCCACTGTTTTCTTCTTTGCCCACCCACCGCCATCTCCCCCCCCACTTGCCTGGCTGCCACCGCCATTTTCTTCCCTCCTATCTGTGCCCGTCAGCTGCTCACAAACTCTTGCGAGAGCTGCCACACATGGGATTAGCGACGGGTACGTTTCAGATAATATATATATATATATATATATATATATATATATATATATATATATGTCCATCTCCAGTTATCACCAGTTTGTTTGGTGGCGACACAGAGGCGGGCCTTCTATATATATATATGTCCATCTCCAGTTATCACCAGTTTGTTTGGTGGCGACACAGAGGCGGGCCTTCTCTGTATCTGCTCCTGGGCTGTGGGATGCACTCCTAGAAGAAATCTGCAATCTTAATTCCTTATTGACCTTCAGGAGAGCCCTAAAAATCTATCTGTTTGGCCTGGCCTTCCAGGGTTTTAATTGTTCTTATTGTTTAATTGTTTTTTAAGATGTTTTAATTGTTAATTGGTGTTTATATTTATATTTCTTTTTTAATTGTTGTTGGGTTTGATGGTTTCTGTTTTAATTGTAAACTGCCCTGAGCCTTTTCAGAAGGGCGGTATAAAAATCGAATAAATAAATAAATAATAAAAATAATAAATATTGATAATTAATAAATATAAACTTTATTTGTTAGCCGCTCCATAACAAATTGTTCTCTGGGCAGCTAACAAATGTGCTTTCTTCTCTGGAAATATTTATTTTTTCCTCCCATATGTAAATGCAAATTCATCAACTAAAATAGCAATAGCAATAGCAATAGCACTTATATTTCTATACCGCTCTATAGCCGGAGCTCTCTAAGCGGTTTACAATGATTTTTAGCATATTGCCCCCAACATTCTGGGTACTCATTTTACCGACCTCAGAAGGATGGAAGGCTGAGTCAACCTTGAGCCCCTTGTCAGGATCGAACTTGTAACCTTCTGGTTACAGGGCGGCAGTTTTACCACTGCGCCACTGCTTGAGAGTTCTTTAACTGGGTTTCACCTCAGCTGTAGATGAAAGAATGCATGGATGCAAGCAACTTGGCTCTTGCAAAAACCAAAGTCTTGTAGTGCCTCTAAAGACTTAACAGACATACAATGGGATAGAGGAAAAGATTGTAGAAAAGACTGTAAAGCAGAAATGCCATGAAGTGCAAGAGGTGCAATTTGTGACCATTCTTTGTAAAGTATAAATTTATAAGAAGTTTGTAAGATAATAAACTTATAGAATACTTATAGAGTAGCATTCACAGCAGCAGTATTCTCTGGTACTTTGCTAGGATAATTAGCAGCTATACTGGGAGAGGAAACCATTATCCCAATTCAAGCCTAGCTGGAGCAAATAAATGTGCTACAATAAATAGCAAGTCTTGGTCTAACTTAGTCTTCGAGGTGCCACTGCAACAGATGAACATAGCTATCCCTTTGAAACTCAGCTCATGTTAAAGATGTTACTGAGCTGTAAGACTTCTGATTACAGATGAAGGGCCGCAAGAAAACTAGCATGAGAGGGGGAAGTCTAGGCTAGAATTTATCTAGAATCTAGTTTGTATATATGTACAGGGTGATGATGATGACTGATGACATTACACATCAGCATTTAATTCTGAAATTCCCACCTGTGGTCTAAAGTAGAAATTCCTACAGTTTCACCGTGTTATGAATTGTTTGTGTTGGGACCTTTTCAACCACACCGATGGTCCACCTGGCCCAGTATGATCTATTCGGCTCTCCGGGGGCCCTCCCCCTCCCAGGGATTGTTACAACCCACAGCCCTCCCCCAGGAAGATCTAGAAAAGATTACTTACTCCTCACTGGTGAGAAGTTTCTTCTGATGTTGATAGTGGTGAACCTGGCAAGACTGAGCTAGTCTGGAGTCCATGTACTAAGAAAGAGGGATCAGATATAGTCAGATGTTTTCCAGCACCTCCCACACAGCTCAGTGACAACCAATGGCAAAATCACTTACTGCACTGGGTTGATGGTATCGGTACTGGTTCCCCCGAGTGGCTGTGTAGGCCATCTTCTGAGCCATGTGTACCTCTTTCTGTAGTCTGGAAATTAATCATAGGATTTTTTACAGGTAACTAAACAGCTATTTGAATTTTGGAATATGTCTGCAGCTCTTATGAACATTGAGTCTTATGAACATCGAGCCTGGACTTGGCTGCCCACGAAAAATGCTGGGATCCATGCGGCTACCGGCAGTGCCAAACCCAGCACTGAAGCTCGACTCTTGGCCGTGGTTAAGGGCTCAAATGCACCCTTAACCCGGCTGTCAGGATCATGTGTCAGCGTGAGATGCTTGCAGCTCGCATTGACATAGAGAAGTGTGTGGTGCACTGTGGGATACTCGGAGGCCAGGATAATGAGTCCCAGCCTCTGTTGCTCCATGATGCCAGGAGCAGCATGGGCTGTGTGGGTGCATGGCTTGTGTGCAGCAGGGGCTGAAAATGATCATCTGGGGGAAGGTAGGAGAGGAGAGCTGGTCTTCTGGTAGCAAGCATGACTTGTCCCCTTAGCTAAGCAGGCTATGCCCTGGTTGCATATGAATGGGAGACTTGATGTGTGAGCACTGCAAGATATTCCCTTCAGGGGATGAAGCCGCTCTGGGAAGAGCAGAAGGTTTCAAGTTCCCTCCCTGGCTTCTCCAAGATGGGGCTGAGAGAGATTCCTGCCTGCAACCTTGGAGAAGCCGCTGCCAGTCTGTGAAGACAATACTGAGCAAGATGGACCAGTGGTCTGACCCAGCTGCGTGCGTGGCTGTGCAAATAGCCCCTTAATCTCAGGATCATGGGTTCAAGTCTCATGTTGTGGAAGAATGTTTTACTACCAGTTGGTTAGCTCAGTTGGTTAGAACGTGACGCTAATAATACCAAGGTCACAGATTTGATTCCCATACAGGCCAAGTTAATGTCTGGGGATGGGGCTATACTTCAGTAGTAGAACATCTGCTCTGCATGCAGAATATCCCAGATTCGCCCCTGGCACCTCCTGCCTGAAACCTTGGAGAGCCACTGCCAGTCAGTGTAGACAAGGGCTGCACAACTTGGGTCCCCCTGCAGATGTTGGCCTACAACATTTTCTTTGTCATGAACCCTGCCGCCTAGTAAAATCATCTGGGGAGGTCTGGTTAGGGTTGCCGCTGGCTCGTCTGGTGGCAACTCAGGGCTGGGCCTTCTCTGTGGCTGTCCCAGATGTCAAAACAAGAGCCTCTCCATCTCTGATTGCTTCTTAAAAGACCATTAAGACACACCTGATTTCTCAGGCTTTTAATTAAAACTAATTTTAAACTGTTTAATTGTTTTTATCCTGTGAAATTATTTTAATGGTTTCATTCTGTGAATGGTTTTAATTTGTTTTTATTCCGTGAAAGTGTCTTGTTTTGTTTTTATATTGTAATTTGGATTCTGTACACCACCTAGAGAAGTATATATCAGACGGTATATAAATATGATAGATAGATAGATAGATAGATAGATAGATAGATAGATAGATAGATAGATAGATAGATAGATTAAACTCTATAATCCCTGACTACTGGCAACTGTGGCTGGGAATCATAGGAGTTTTAGTCCAAAAGCTGCTGAAGAATTGAAGTTAAGACAATACTGAGCTGGATGGACCAACACTCTGACTCTGTATAAGGCAACTTCCTATGTTGCTATGACACTTTTCTTTCAGTCCTTGCATCCAGTCCCATATCCTTAACCTTCAAATTAGACTTTTGTGGTTTTGCCCCCTCCCTTTATCACTCGTTCTTGAATCATGATATATAGCCCTACCTTTGACCTTAACTCCCCCCCCCACTTAGATTCCTAATTTTCCTAAGTTTCCTGCTCTCTCATCTCATTTGCTGCCTCTTAGGCTTGGAACATCTGCCCAGTACATCTATATTCTGCCACCTCTCTCTGTCCCTCCAAATGCTTCCTGAAAATCTCTCTCTTTCATGGAGTCTTGGGGTCCTTGCAGATGCTGACATATTTCAATATCAGTGCAAATTACCACAGGTAATCCACAGTAAGAAGGTTGTCATGTTATATTAGTGCCATCTGCTGGCAATCTGCAGCAACCTCTAAAGTTAGAATAAAAGGAGTATGAAAAAAAGACTGTCCTTTCACAGATTGCCAGAAGATGACACTACAAATATAATCCCCTTCCCAGTTAATTTGCACTGGTTTTGGAATATATCACCATCTGGAAGACCCTTCATCTCAAATCCATCCTTCACCCTCATCCTCTACTGAAACCAAACCTAAGCATACACAACAACATTCACACACATTCTTCCTGTCACACTTGTCTTGACATTCTTCTCTTCCCTCCCACTTTGTTGGAATTTAGACTGCAACCTCCTCTGGGGAAAGAGCCCTGTCTTTTGGCTTTTTAGCTCTGAAAAGCACCCTCTCCACAGACGGCACAATATAATTCATTACTAATAAAGTGCAGGTATAGTTCCTACCTGTACCAGCAGATGGCAGCAACCACCAGTCCAGAGACACCAGTCACTGTACACATCACCACCAGAGCTGCAAGGACCAGAATTAACCTTTTGAGTGCTACATTTGAGTAGGCATGGCTAGTCCTCATTTTTCTAGCTATGCACACACCCCATCCCTCTCTCCATCCTCCCAAGCTCTACTGTCACTCTCTCCCATCTTTTCCAGAATTATTCATACTCACTGAGGGACACAGCTTTGTTCAAATTAGGAGCAGGGGGGCGAGACCGTTGCTTGAAATCCACTTTCACTCGCCATGTGGGCATGGTGGTTGAAACTGGGGTATCTTCATAGGGCTCGGAAGAAGCTGCTTCAGGGATGCTGCTCACAGAATAGGAGGCATTCATAGGGGGAAAGGTTGAGAAAGGAGTGGGGGAGTTTGGTGGTTCAAACATCTCAGTGCTGCCTGTAAAGCAAACAGGTGGTTTGAATCAGTCCTGAATTTTCTCTATGATAGAATGCCCCCTCATGACACCAGTAACATGATAGTAGGGTCTCAGTCATACTTGGTCTATCTGAGGCTACATAGGCATGATCCTCTCCTAGGGTTTTCCAAACAAAGCTCTGTGCCAGCATGACCACTGATTCTTATGGGTGGGTTTGCAGGTGGTCCAGATGATGTTTTGATATACCATAACTTCTCTGCACAATCTACCTGCCAATCCACAAAACATCAGTGTCTTTAACTACATTGATTCAAACGATTACAGAAGGGTGAAACCCTGAGTGAAGAGGAAAAGGTACAGACAGACAGACCATAGTGCCAACTGTAAGGGGTGACTACCTGCATAGGCAATGACATATAGGAGGGTTGGGTACACCCCGGCATGCCCCCTCACTCTGCACCTGAGTGCACTTTTCTTCTGGTCCTTACCTTGGGAGGACCTTTCCCCTTTTAATTGATATTATATTTTGGCCCTCTTTTAAATATATATATTTTTAATTTTTATTGACTTTTTTGCAATTATGCTCTTCCCAGTGTGTTTGTTAAGTTTTTTGGAGCAGGAGCGTAACTAGGGGGAGAGAGGGCCCGTGTTCACCCCTCTCTCCAGCAGCCCCTTGGAGTTAGGGAGATAATGAAGAAAATAGGGAGGGGTGGAACTGGGAGGCCCTCGGGAGCTGGGGGCCCCAGGTTCTTTGAACCCATTTACTCAAATTTTTGATTAATTTTTTAAAACCCCTGTGTTGGAGGGTTTTTGGGGTTTTTTTAGGGCTTTACCCAGAATGTTGGGGGCAATATGCTAAATCATTGTAAACCGCTTAGAGAGCTCTGGCTATAGAGCGGTATATAAATGTAAGTGCTATTGCTATTGCTATTGCTATTTAGGCAAATAGGTCTTCTCCCCCTTCAGCCTTCTCTCCCTCCCTCCCTCCAAATGATTGCTGCTGCTCTTGATTCAATGATGCAACCAGGAGATAACCAGCTAAACCATATCAAAGGAGCATTTTCAATTGTTCCATTGTTCCCATCTTGCGGCAATCACATATGGATTTAAATGGCAAAATCAAGCTTCAACATTTTAATGCAGGAAAACCCCAGGATGTAGCTGCATGGAATTTGTCTGGAATAGTGGCCTCACAAGGGCCTACTGTGCATTAAATTTTCATCCAGTTCTGTCAGTAAACAAATGGTTCATAAACCTTCGATGATTTCCCATTACAGTCTGTCGCTCAAGCATCAGGGAAAGAGGCGAGGACAGCTGAACGCAGCAGCAGCAGCCTTTGTGCCTTCCTACTCAGGCTGAGCACCCAAGTGATCCCACTCCTTCTCCTCTGCTCCCCTATTGTGTTCCGCCCATTATATAAAGAGCAGTAAGGTTTAAACTCTAGGTTTTAGAGTTTTTAATCTGCATTTTAAACTGTTTTAATTGTGTTAATGTTTTTAATTGCTGTGTTTTTAGATTTTAGGAAGCCCAGGGACTTCCATATGGGGCATGTGTTAAATAAAATAAAATAATAAAATAAAATAAAATATCTGTACTATATCCATCTCCTCCCCACCCCCAGTAAAAATAAGAGTGCAAGAGCAGCAATTTAACATTAAGAAATCAAACATTAAGAAATAAAAGAGAAGGAAATTGTAGCCTCAATAGCAGAATAGATGCATGTTTACTCGGAACTACTTTCAGTGGGAGTTACTCCCAGAAAAGTGTGCCTAGGACTGGAGCCAAGTCATTTCAGACAGTCAGGCAGGAAGAGAGGGGAACAATTCAATGTGATAGCAGGAAGTGATTAATTAAGCGGGATCTTCAGAAAGCAATTTATTAGGACAGCAAAGAGACACTGAAAACCACAAGGATTCCATTCCAACTTCCATGAGAGTCTTGGCATAAGTGTGGGGAGGAATGCTGCAAATATTTGGTATGCTGGAAGTGCAATAAGCTGGAAGCATGCAAGACCACAATTCAGACTTTTAAAAACTTCAGTGGGAGGGACCCCTACGGTGTTCCTTGTACCAGGGATTCCCAGCTGTTGTCAATACAACTCCCATATTTCCCAGTTGCTGTGGGCTTTGGCTGGAGATTATGGGAGTTGTAGTCAACAATATCTGGTAATTCCGGTTACAGGGAACACTGGATCCCAACCCACACTGTTCCCCAATACTCTAGCTCTGATGTGGACAAAAAATAGTGAGATAAGCTATCACAAGAACTGTTAGGTGTAGACACCTGGCTATGATTCTCCATTGCGCAAAAAGCCCTCAGCCTGGAAATGCTCTTATTCAATGTTTCTGTATAACAACTAGCAACCTGCTAATCCATTTAACATGCTGCATCAATATAACAAGTTTTAGAGGTTGGAGAGAGAAAGACAGGAGGCCTCTGCAGCTTAGCCTGTCCTCAAAAGATGTATCACCACCAGTACAAGTAAAAGGGAGCCTGATGGGAATTAAAGCAATTATTCTCCTCCCACTCCAGGGTCCTTGTAAGCAGAACATTGCTTCCACTAAACCTTAGTCACTTCTTTGTGTATGGCTTGCCTAACTTGCTTGAGTAGTCTGGAGCTATCATCACTCCCTCAAATATTCAACTCAGGATCGGGTGGGGTCAGTGTTCGGGTTCCATCAGTTTGGAAATGAAACAGCATCACGCCAAAATAAGATAGTGGTTTCTACATACTGGGAGACACCCTAAGGCTAGTGACAGGCTTTCAGTACAGCCATCCGCCTTCTGCTGCCAAAGGAGGTTGAGGTGGCCTCAGAGTTTTCAGCTGGGGGAACTTTAAGGCACAGGCAGGGCCAGTTGTGGAGAGAGGCCAGTGGCGGCCCGGGTGCTGATTCCACCGCGGCCCCCCCAGCCCCCCCATCTGACATCAGATGCAGGGATTGGCTAGCCACGCCCCCCCATGTCTGACGTCAGACATGGGGGCATGGTTTCGCTCTCAAACGGGGCCACAAAGCCCCGTTTAGGAGCTCAGTTGGCCAGCACTGCATTCACAGCATAGACAGAGTGATTCTCCCTGCCTTTTAAAGGCAGGGAGAGTAACTCTGGCCATGCTATGAATGCAGAGCTGGCTGATCTAACTCCCAAACGGGGCCACACTTGTCAGATTATCTAGACCCATTTCAAACTGGCTTTCAGATGGGCTATGGCAGGGATGTCAAACTGTGGCCCTCCAGCTGTTTTTGGACTACAACTCCCATAATCCCCAGCCACAGTGGCCAATAGCCAGGGATGATGGGAGTTGTAGGCCAACATCTGCAGAAGGGCCACAGTTTGACATCCCTGGGCTATGGGGTAGAGACTGCCTTGGTTGGCCTGATGGATCATCTCCAATTAGGAATTGACAGAGGGAGTGTGACTCTGTGGGTCCTTTTGGATCTCTCGGCAGCCTTCGATACTATTAACCATAGTATCCTTCTGGAACATCTGAGAGGATTGGAGGTGGGAGGCACTGCTCTGCAGTGGTTCCACTCCTACCTCATGGACATATTCCAGATAGTGTCTCTTGGAGACTGTTGTTCTTCAAAATCTGAACTTTTGTATGGTGTCCCGCAGGGCTCCCAGCGGCGTAACTATAATAGGGCAAGGGGAGACAATTGCCTGGGGGCCCACTACCTTGGGGGGCCCCACAGAGGCAAGTCATATGACTGACTACCCCAGCCGTGCACCCACCCGGGTATCCTTCAGTTGTATTCATCCTCCGAAACTGATGTGAGTGTTAAGACCTGGAGCTACCAGAACAGCATGTCCTTCTCTAGTACCATTAAATGACTTGCATCATCCACAATTTACAAAACCTTAAAAAAAAAAATTAGTATGATATTCTGTTGTGGCACATAGTGTGTATATATATTTATAAATTTTACTATGCTTTTTGTTACCATTATTCAGCCTCATTTAAGATTTCTTTACTTCATGAGCTGAGCTTCAGTGAGGAGAGGGGGCATTTTAAAATCTTGTCTCTGGGCCCACTCCAGCCTTGCTATGCCCCTAAGGGCTCCATATTGTCTCTGATGTTGTTTAACATCTACATGAAACCACTGGGAGAGATCATCAGGAGATTTGGCACAGGGTGTTATCAATATGCTGATGGCACCTAAATATATTTCTCCATGTCAACATCATTGGGAGAAGGCATAACCTATCCACCTTATAAATAAGGTGGATCTCTGTCCCCAAAGGGCTCACAGTCTAAAAAGAAACATAAGACAGACACCAGCACAGTACCTCCAGTGACTGTTGCTGGTGTCTGTCTTATGTTTCTTTTTAGATTGTGAGCCCTTTGGGGACAGGGATCCACCTTACTTATTTATTTATTATTTCTCTGTGTAAACCACCCTGAGCCATTTTTGGAAGTGCGGTATAGAAATCGAATAAATAAATTAATAATAACCTTCCTAAACGCCTGCCTGGAGGCGGTGATGGGCTGGATAAGGGATAACTAACTGAAGCTGAATCCAGATAAGATGGAGGTACTTATTGTGCAGGGTCAGAACTCGGGAGACAATTTTGGGTGCTTTCTGGATGGGTTCACACTCCCCAGGAAGCAACCGGTACACAGTCTGGGGGTGTTTCTGGATTTGAACCTCCCTGGTGTTCCAGGTTGAGGTGGTGGCCAGAGTTGCTTTCTATCAGCTTTGGCAGATACTCCAGCTGCGTGACCGTCTGTTTCTTGAGATGAATGACCTCAGAATGGTGGTACATATGCTGGTAATCTCCAGGCTAGACTACTGCAATGCGCTCTGTGTGGGGCTGCCTTTGTACATAGTCTGGAAACTGTAGTTGGTATAGAATGCAGCAGCCAGGTTGGTCTCTGGGTCATTTAGGAGAGACCATATTACTCCTGTGTTGAAAAAGCTACATTGGCTGCTGATATGTTTCCGGGCAAAATACAAAGTGCTGGTTATTACCTATAAAGCCCTAAACAACTTAGGCCCTTGGTATTTAAGATAATGTCTTCTTCACCATGAGCCCCATCGCCTGTCAAGGTCATCTGGAGAGCTTCGTCTGCAGTTGCCACCAGCTCATCTGGTAGCTACTCGGGGACAGGCCTTCTCCATTGTTGTCCCTGGGTTTTGGAATGAGCTCTCTGTAGAAATAAGGGCACTGAAGACATATTTATTCGCTCAGGCTTTTTATTGGATTTATAGTTTTAATACTTTTAATGTTGGGTTTTAAGTGATTTTAATTGTTTAATTGATTTTAATGTTTAATTGATTTTAATCGTAAACCACCCAGAGACACAAGTTTTGGGTGGTATAGAAATATGTTAAATAACTAAAATAATCAAGCTGAGGTCTGAATGTTGCCCTGACTAGAGTTGATCACACCAGGAGGAGACAGCACAGCCTGCATGATCAAGAGACAGAAGTCCTATACTGACCATATAATATGATAACAAGATCTCTGGCTGAGTTGTTGTTTTTTAAAAGGTTTCTGCCTGAAACTAGGATTGTTAGGGGTTCCAAGCTTCAATGCCACTGAAACCAACAGTCCTGAGTTAAACTGTTGCTCAGGTTTTATTAGAGCAAACCATTAATCTAGTATTAAACTTAAACTTCATCCAGTATTTTTTAAAAATAAGTATTTATATTGTGTAATTGGTACCTATATTTCAATTCAATAGATATATTGGTAGAAATAAAATAAATAAATAACCAGGGTTGGTTGTTGTTTTTAAACTAGCCCTTTTCCAACGCCTTTTACAAGAATATGAGCACGTGAAGCTGCCTGATAACGTATAATGTGGTGTTATTCTGGTCAGAGACTGTAATAAAGATACTACTTCTGCTGCCTTATAAGAAGTTAGACCATTGGGCCATCTAGCTCAGTACTGTCTACACTGGCTGGCAGCAGCAGCGCTCTGCGGTTCCAGACAGGATTGAACCTGTTGCCTTTTGCATGCAAGGCACATGTTCCACCACTGAGTTCGAAGAAGCCCATTTGTGGAGATGGGGCCATAGCTCAGTGATAAAGCATCTGTTTCACATGCAGACGGTCCCAGGTTCAATCCCTGGCCTATCCAGGTAGGGCTGGGAAAGGCTCCTGCCTGAAGCTTGTCAGTCAGTGTATACAGTGCTGAGGTAGATGGGCCAATAGTATAAGGCATGTTTTAATTTATTCATAAATGATCTAGAAGTTGGGGTAATGGGTAAGCAGTAAGGTGGCCAGATTTGCAGATGACACCCAACTATTTAGGGTGGTGAAATCCAAAAGAAATTTAGGACTGACAAAAGGAAGTACTTTCTCACACAACGCATAATCATCCTATGGAATTCTCTGCCACAAGATGTGGTGACAGCTAACAGCCTGGATGGTTTTAAGAGGGGTTTAGATAAATTCACAGAGGGCAGTTCTATCAATGGTCTGAGGGCTATAGGCTACCTCCAGCCTCAGAGGCAAGATAAAACACTAAATACCAGTTGCATGGGAGTAACTGTAGGAGAGAAGGAGAAGGAGAGCACCTTCAGATCTCCACTCCAGCCCCAAAATGGAGCAGCTTCTTTCTAGGCTGTCCTGTTAAGATTACTTTACCAGTTAAGATTACCAGTTAAGATTACCAGTTAAGATTACCTTACCAGTTAAGATTACCAGTTAAGATTACCTGAAAGCAATACACCCAAATATTTGAACACACTTGTTTCAGAGAGTTATCACACCACATCCATTTATAATTCCTAGCCGTTTTTCCAAATATCAATATTTTAGTTTGACGTGGGGTGTTCAGTATTGGCAATAGGTGGTTAGATTATGTAATAGCCATGTAATAGATTTTTAAGGCTTCCACCACATAGCAGAAGAACCATATTGTGAAGAGAGATGGGTGTGTGTGTGTGTGTGTGTGTGTGTGTGTGTGTGTGTGTGTGTGTGTGTGATGGGTTCACATACCAGGCAGCGTGATCTCCATGTCCTGAGGTTGCAAACCTTTCTCATGCTTGGCCAGGAGGGAGCGGATGAGAGCCGGCAAATCTTTGGGCCTCTTCTGGGTTTTTGTTTTGCCTTCTGAAAGAAAAAGTGATCAAGAGGAACAAGAATGTCCTTTAAATACAACCCACATATTCCATCCTCCTCCCCACTATTCCCAACCATTTGACTGGCTCTGTCCCACCAGTTATACAAAGGTGACTCCAGAAGAAAGGCATGCACCCCTCAGAAAAGTAGCTGCTCTCCACCTGCCCCCCCCCAAATCTAACATATGGGACACAGCTCACCCACCCAAAAATGCATTTTGCTCCTTCTGTGTACCTCCTCTTGTGATGGGTGTGTGTGCCACCACTGAGATTTTCTCATGATATGTACAGCGTGGTGTAGTGGTTAGAGTGCTGGACTAGGACTGGGGAGACCCAAGTTCAAATCCCCATTCAGCCATAAAACTAGCTGGGTGACTCTGGGCCAGTCACTTCTCTCTCAGCCTAACCTACTTCACAGGGTTGTTGTGAAAGAGAAACTCAAGTCTGTAGTACACCGCTCTGGGCTCCTTGGAGGAAGAGCGGGATATAAATGTAATAATAATAATAATAATAATAATAATACTACATTGCTAAATACATATATTTTCTTAATTTTGTATATAGTACATTTATATACCTCCTATTTGTTATAACTCACGGCAGTTTACAAAAGATAACAACAATTAAAACCAGTTGCAACCAATTAATAACAACATAAGCTAAAGGCCTGACAGAATAAATGTTTCCACAATCTTAAAGGCCTTGAATCTGAACCCTGAAAGAGAGAAAGAAATGTTTTCAGACTCCAAAAAAGTGCCTGAAGGTTGCACTTCTCTTTATTTTTTATTCACATAGGGGTTCTCAAACTGGTTCCCTAGATGTTGTTGGAATACAACTCCCATCATCCCCAGCCACAATGGCCACAAGCTGTTTTTTATCCTGCTCTTTCATGAAGGAGCTCAGGACGGTGTACAGGGCAGCGCAAAGCTTTGT
Organism: Hemicordylus capensis; assembly: GCF_027244095.1. NCBI lineage: Eukaryota > Metazoa > Chordata > Lepidosauria > Squamata > Cordylidae > Hemicordylus > Hemicordylus capensis. The sequence continues at coordinate 258,096,708 of NC_069658.1, read as the reverse complement.
AAAGGGCCAGAACTGTACTTACTGTACATCCAAAGCGAAAAATGAGCACAATGCTGTCACCTCAACTAGTTTTATAAACTATCCTCTGCTTTATTATAAAGCTGGTCCTGATTTGGTACCAAGGAAAATGTTGCACTTCCCCATTCATTGCTGTTGTGGCAGACCCTCCCACATCTCATCTGTTGGGGTAGGGGACGCTTATGTGGATGGTGCCTGCAAGTTTCTCCCCTATGGGTCAAATATTGGAAGGGGAGTGTTTTGCAACAGGCAAATGGCATGCAAGGGGGAAGGGTTAAGCCGCCTTACCCCAGAGCTACAGTTCTGATCAGATCTGCTCCCCTGCTTGTGTGCCATGTACATTTAGATATATATATAAAACAAACAATAATAATGTACATGGGTGATGTTTGTTTGTTTGACTGAATGCTGTTTAAAAGCTTTTATGTGTATGTGTTGCCTCATCCCTCCATAAGAAAAAGGACTAGAAACTTACTCTTTTTAAAAGAAACGGAAGTTAAATACTCAGTGAAGGGACCCAGAATACCACTGAGGCCAGAACCTGGTTCCTTGGCTATACCTCTCTGAACAGTTTTCACCTCACAGGGGTCTTGTAGCAATAAATGAGGTGTGAACCACAATGCATTTTTTAAAATATGGACTATGTACTTTTAATGCAGAAATCAGGACAAACAAAAATTATACTGTACAAATCACCATTAAGGTATGGCAAATTAAAGTAAATGTCAATATCAAGGTATTACTAATAAAGAACATACAGGAGGACCTTGTTAATCGTGGGTCCAGCACTTGCAGTTTTGCGTATCCGCGGTCAGGTAATTAGCACCTAACTTCGGTATAGGCGGCAGAGGGGGGGATGGGGAGGAAAGGATTAAACCCATGTATTAAACCCCCGGGTTGGGGGTGGCCGGAAATGACCTCGGAGGCCATTTCTGGCTGCCATTTTGTTTTTGGGAGCCATTTTATGACTCATTTAGTTAAAACAAATGAGGGGGGAAATGGTAATTTCTGGCCAATTTTTGGCTGATGTTTGGCCCCCTGGATGCCCTGGACTACTCTGCAGCATAGTAGGGCACTTTGAGGGGTGCTTTGTGGGGGGATTGGGGGCAAAACTCACAATTCTTGGCCAATTTCATACCATTTTGAGCAGTCCAGAAACCTAAGCCCCCGATTCCCATAGACTCCCCCCCCCGCCCGCAGTGATGTGTTCCCAAAGCCTACTGGCCTTACCATGCTTAGAGACCTTCTTTGGCACACAGTCTCCCCCAGAGTCCTCTTCATGATTGGGGAAGCAAGGGCCGCAGCTGGGGCCTCCTTCAGGCCCACAGCCCATACGTCGCCTTAGCAGGCAGTTGAGTTTGTACCTGGGAGGGCAGAGGGGGTCTGCAGAAATAAAGCGTCAGAAAAGAGGAGAAGACAGACATGGTTGAACAGTGAGCCTCACTGCAGTTTGCAAAGAATCCTCACTCAAACCCAAATCCACACTGGCTCCCTTCCTCCCTGCTTCATGAAACTGGTTTTCCAAATGTATACATCACTTTTCATGTCATCATTCCAAAGTGGCTTACAAAAACAAATTAAACCATACAAAATGAAGCTAAAAACAATTGACAGATACAGTACTCCCAACACAGTAAAATGAGGGTGGGGGGTGGGGGTGTTTCACCACAACAGAAGAGTGGATAAAATCAACATACTATTAGATTTGCACAGGACTAAAAGCTTTCAAAAGATTAAAAGGAGAGAGGTTGCCGAACTTAATTCCCCAGGGAAGGAGTCTCACAAGTACAAAGACACCACTGAAAAGTCTTTAAGGCTATTCGGGTGGGCGGGGTGGGGGGAGTCGAGGATGGACCTACTTTCCCCTCAGATGATGGCGGCTGAATTCCTGAGCACACCGCTGCGCACCCACATGATCAGCACTGCCCCCAGCAGAGCAGATCAGTGGAGGCCGGGACTCGTTTTCTCGGCCCCCAGGAATCCCATAATGCACTATGCAATGAGCACAGTGCCTTGGGGGATTCTCTAGGCACCGGACTCTACGTCCAAGCATATACACAACCCCAGGTTAAGGACACGCTCATGCCCTTAAACCCTGGCTGAAGGCTGGGATAAAAAGTTCAGCTACCCGTGAGGGCAGCACTGGGATCAAGCTCAATCCTGGCGGTGCACATAAGCAGCCAAACCCAGGCTGGGCTGCCCTAGCTTAGTTTTGGCCGCTCATGTGCACAGTCTCATTGCTTCTAGGAGCTGCCAGCTGGATTTCTGATAATGGCAGCCCAAAGAGCAGAGCCTCTGCTGGTTGCTTCACACAGAGCAGAAGGTCCTCAAGAACATTCAGAGCTCCTGGCTTCTTCTAAGACCCAAACTACCTTTGATGGCAGCATATCTGCTTTTTAAAACATATGTCTGCCCGATTTATTAGTAAAGTATGTGTGCATTTATTTGTTTAAACGAATTCTATCCTGCCTCTCTGCTCCATCAATAGAACTCCCGAGACAGCTAATGATGACCATTTTTAAAAGGACAATTTTTAAAAAGCAAATAAATAAAACAGCAGATCATACACATTTAAAAAGCCAGGAGATGTAGAATTATTATTTTTTAAACCCCATCAAAAATGTGTCACACACTTCTAATGGAAGCTAGAATAATACCGTCTTTGCTTGCCTTCTAAACACCATCAACACAAAGACCAACCACAGAACAGTGAGGCCTGTGAAGGAATGAGGCACAAACCTCTTCATTATTGTAAACAGTATGTGTTAGAATGCTGGATGGACTGTGCAGACGGTCCTGCGCAGAAGCCTGAAATCGGCCCGTCTGCCTCATTTGGGAGGAAGGCTGGGCGAGGAAGGGACTCTTTTGCCACTTCTCTCCCACTCCGTCCCTCCCTCCTGCAGTGAGTCAGTGGTGGTGAGTGCTTGAGTTCCTTTAGTTCAGCTGCAGCGTGCCTCCCACCAGCGCACATGCCCCAGCAAGCCTCTGCCCCAGAGCAGCCATAGCCCATTCCCATAGCTTGTGGGGCAGGAGAGCTCTTGCCACCGTCCCAATCCACCGCCGCTCAGTGGCGGCTTAAAAAGCTTTTTTTAAGAAAAAAGAATAAAGGTCAAAAAGTTGGAGAAATTGCGTCCTGAATGGGACGAGTATTTTCCCGCAGGAAGTAGGGACATCTGGCACAGTGTGGGACAGTTGGCAAGCCTACTTGGTTTGCCAGGTCGGGTCCATCTCAGCCTAGTTGAGTCAGCCTCTCCTATCCACATGATCACTTCCTCCCGCTCCAACCTTGGTTTTAAGCTGCAGACAATCAGCAAACAGAAGCATGCTCAGCTCCCAATTTAGCGTAGGGGTCTTCTTCTACCTTAATCCTGGTTGTGTGAACAAGTTTACTGTTTTCTAAGAGCAATCTGGCCCATTCTCTGAATATATTTGAAAATGTCAAGCTTCATTAATAAGGGAAATGAACTAACAACATTAGTTCTCTTACTTCTATAAGTATTTAATGTATAGTGAATTACCTAATCATGTTCTTTGCCACCCCTTTGCTCCCCAAACTATTTGGTCTAGAGTTGTCCCTGTGGGGTGGAGCCCAGCGGTAAAGGGGCAGAGCTCCCAAAGGGCCTGAAATTAACCTTTGCCTCCCAAACGCCTCAGGAAATAAAGGACAAAAAGCTGGAGAAACAGGAGTCATTTATGGCAAACTGGCAACCCTACTGCTGTCACGACTTGTTTGGGACACAGACTCATTACCCAACTGTATCCCACCAAATTCCCTTTCCTCTCTACAGCCGGTTAAGGCCTCACTCCAAACTAACACTGACGTCCTCAGAACTCAAGAGGCCCATTCACACATTATGTTCAATGCATGTACAGTAGTCCACTTCCTATAATTTAAGCGGGCCTGTAGCCAGTGTTAGCGAACTCTAGGCTCACTTTTAAAATGAATGCATGTACAGTCATTCACACAAAAATGTACTTGTGTGCAGTGCAGACACCTGTATACAACATAATGCCTGAACACAGCTGAGGGGCCCTCAGAACAAATTCCCCATCCTCTGCTTTAAAGCACAAGAAGCCACTTCCCTTTCTGTGTCAACTTGCATGCCTTTAGCTCCAAATTACACTCAACAGGGTGGGAATTGTTAGTTGCAAACACATAGTGGTTGCAATAACACCCCCACACATACACATTTATATTCCACTCTTCCTCCAAGGATCCCAGAGATACATACTTAAGTTTCTCCTCACAACAACCCTGTGAAGTAGGTTAGGCTGAGAGAGAATTGACTGGCCCCATTCATGGCTGAATGGGGATTTGAACTCGGGTCTCCCCAGTCCTAGTCCAGCACTCTAACCAATATACCACGATGGCTCATTTTCTCACATGGGGAAAATGCAAGACCTCCTACAGATAACACATGCATTTGTTTTTCGAAAAGATCTCCAGGCTGTCTTTTCGCCAAAAGTAATGGCAATAAAACAAAACAAAACAATTTAAAGAACATTAGCATCAAGTACACCAATAAAATAACAAATAAATGCAGCAGTAAAACAGTAATTGAGGCATTGCTATAGCCATCACCCGTGTTATATACGCCTTACACCGCCAATGCACGACGGGTAAAAGGGAGTGCAATGGCTAGCAATAACCCCCAGGCTGATATGCTGGCCGGTCACCCTCCCAGGCCTCTGCATATCTGGTGTTTGCCTGCAGAGGGCAGCAGCAAATTTGGAACTCACCTGCCCACATATACAGAGACCCAGTAGTGTGGCCAGCAAGCATTAAGGGACAGAGGTTTCCTTAGCCACTGCTTCCTTCTTTGCTCCTCCCTCACGCACTGTTTGTACATGGCAGGCGTAATATGTGAAGAGGCCTTCTTGCTCTGTGGAACGTGTCTGGAAGGCCACTAACCAGATTTGAGGGTGAGCCCCCTCACCGTCCACCTCCTGCCTGCCTTTGCCACCTTTGCCACCTCCTGCATTGGGTAGGATGGCCATGTGGCATGGCCTGATGATGTCACCAGCTCAGTGAGGCAGGGCCATCCCAGCTCATGCTGACTGCAGCTGTTTCTTGGCTCTTAAAGGGGCTGCCTGTTCTCACTGAGAATCAGCAGTGGCCAGTGTGGGGGGAGAGAGAGGGAAGAAGCTGGTAGCCCCTATACCTGTAACCCTGACACAGCAGCACCCCCTGTTGCAATGATGGCTATGCGCCTGCTGGTTTTTTTATTTGTTTTGGGTGTAAATGTGGCCTCAGAACTCCCTCACTCTCACCTCAGCCATGAACTCACTAGGCAAATTTAAGTAAGTGACTGGTCTCTCAGCCTCAGTGCTCGATGTGACATGAGGATAAGAATAGTGAAATCAGGTGTATGAAACATTTCAAATGCTCTGGGACAAGATATCTTAAGGACTGTCTGTGCCCATAAAGCTACGTCTCAGGCCCTGCTGTCGGGTCTGCCAATTACATAAATGTGGTTGGTGGGTACTGGCCGGGACAGGGTCTTTCCAGTGGTGGCATCACAACTGTGGAAACCCTCCTCCCCCAAATATCTCAAGCCCCTGCTTTAGGTGCTTAGTAGTTGCACACCCCTCAGGGACATATTTGTGTAAGTCAAAAGGCCCTCTGCAGGGAGGGGAGAGAAGCAAAAACTGCTTTCCCACCCCCCTCTCTGCTTGCTGGGCTCTGCAACAAGCCTTCACTGCAGCTACTCTCCAGCCCTTCTAGTAGTGAGTCTTTCAGTTATACGGCAATTAAGTGATGGGGAAAGTTTCATCTGTTTAATTTCTGTATGTCAGGTTGCTGTTATAGGCACAGGGGCAGGGGCAGAAAATAATTGGCACCATAAAACACCCCCAAAAAAACCACACTCCTCAAAAACACCACCATAAAAAAGACAACAAAAGCAGGAAAGCTGAGAAGCCTGGCAACCCCTAAGGGGTAAGAGCCTGAACAAATAAAAGGTCTTTAGTTGTTTGTTTGTTTTCAAGCAGCCACAGATGTCAGAGAGCAGACATTCAGTGGGAGAGCATTCTAGAGCCTGGGGGCAACAACAGAGAAGGCCCTGTCCTGCATGCATGACAATTTAGCCTCTCTCAACATTGCCACTTAGAGCAAAAGCCTCCCTGACAACCTTGTTGGGCAGGCAGAAAGGAGCAGGCTGTCTTTCAGGTATCCAGGGCCCAAACAGTTAAGTGCTTTAAAGGTAATAACCAACACCTTGAATTGGATCCGGAAACAAATTGGCAGCCAGTGCAGTTCTTTCAAAATAGTTGTAATGCTCCAAGTGAGCAGTTCCAGAGAAAACTGTGGCAGCTGCCTTCTGCTCAATTACAAAGGCAATGGATTTCCTCATCCTTGCATCTTTTGAGGGATGCTGCACCTGTTGAATTTCTGCATGTCACAGAGCTGGTAAAAGCAGAATAATCCTGCCAGGAAAAGGAAGAGGCATCCTCAGTTCTTTCTTTTAGAGAGGTAGAGTTAGGAAGTGGGGTTAGAAGTTAGGAAAAGGTAGCGAGGCTCTTAATACAATCTACCAGTGGTAGATTGTATTAAGAGCCTCACTACCTACCAGCAATCTACCAGCATTTGACTCCCACCAATTTTAACCCAATCAAGGCCCTCCCTAAGGACTTCTCTAAACACAATAGCTAGAGGGCATTATAAAAAAATAAGGGGCTGGCTCGCTTTCTCACTGCCCCCCCCCCCGCATTCAAGCATTTCTCGGTATGCAGGACTTCTTTGTCCACTGACAACTGTTGAGTTACTTCAAGGAAGGAAGGTTGAAAAACCAGGTTCCCTAAGTTCTCCGAGAAGGGAAGGAAGGTCAATTGGTTTAAATCCGAGAAAGCAGAACTCCAGAAGGAGAGGAGGTAGCAATTAATTTGAGCCAAAGCTCTGCTACCGAGCCCTAGGATGTGCTTTCAGCCTAGGACTCACTTCTAGATTATATAGGCACATAACAAACCAAAGCAAGAGTGCCTCTGAGCATGTATAGAGGTTCCAAAAATATCTGCTGGCATTAACCATAACCCAGTCCCCACTCTTTAAATCCCTTTAATTTAACAGAAGGGACCTTGGGGCAAAGGGATGGATTCCAAGCAGGTTTGAACACTGGTACCTTATTATTAGGGTGGGATCAAGTAAGTTAGAGCAAAGGAAGCCTAGAGGAGCAAGAAGAGGCTGATGTCAAGACTCCTGTGTTTTCTAGCACCAGAGCTGTGTCTAGGCTAGCATAGGGCATTTTCCTCTTCCATCTCAGTCTCCATTCATTCCATTATTCCCAAATGTTTATTGCTCCTCGGTTTTCTTTTGAAGCCTCTGCTCCTGCTCCATGAACTGAATATTCCTCTCTCTCCTCTCAACAATAGCTCTCCTTTGTGTTCTCTCCCTCCTTTCCCCCTCCTCTCCTACATTTCTTTGCCTTTTCTCCTCTCTTTCAACAATCGCTCATCTCCTTTTTGCTTACATCCCAGGAAGGTCATGTGGAGCCCCCCAATTCTGCATTCTGCCCCCCCTCAGGTGCCCCCTCACCTGCTTCCCAGTTGGCCCCCGTAGCTATCAGTATTGCGAAGAATCCCAGCCATCGTATCGCTTTGCTCAACATCTCCTTTCAAAGGGCGGATGAATCAGGTGGGTGGGAGTGAGTAGTGCCCCCCCTCAGCTATAGCAGGGGGTGTCCCCCTTTGCTGCTGCTGGCATCTAGCCGAATGCGTGAAAAGACCTGGTTCTGGCAAAGCGGGGAGGGACTGCGGATCTTTATGAATGAACAGTTGGGAGGGTGCACGGAGGTGGTGGTAGCCGGGATGGAGAAGTCGATTAAAATGGTCCGGAATACCTTGAATGTTTGACAGGGGTAAACAGACTGATTGATGGATAGGTGGGTAGACTGACATATTAGTCGGACTGAGAGTCAGAAGCTTGTATTGCAAGATTGAACAGATATGACTAAATAAATGAACAGATGAAGAGTTAGAGGTCATACATGCAAGCAGCTGGGGGTGGGGGGGAGAAATATCAATCCCCTATACGTTTTTGCATGTTCACCAAATGAAAGTCGAATACACATGTTCCAGATTCCTACCTCTTCCTCCCCCTTGCCAGCTTTTCAGTCTGAATGTTGTAAGAATGATATTGCTTTTCTTCTTTTTCTTTTTAATTAAGTGGTTTATGATATTGTACAGGGTTTTGGTTTGATTTCATGCTTAAGAAAATTAAGGACTTCTTTCTTAGATTATTTTAGATTAGATTAGCTAAGGATTATCTTTCTTAGGCGTAAGATAATTTTGTAAAGATTTTGCATGAGAACACAACTTCCAACACAGTACCTCAAGTTACAAAGCATCAACAAGCACACAAGCACATTTTACTCACACAAACACTCATGCAACGTATCTTAAGGATCTGATAAAATAACTCTTCTGAAATGCTGTATTTCCATTTATTTACAGATTGACCAATGACCAATTGACCATTGACCAATTGTCCATACAGCTGCTTCTCCCCAGAGAGGAAACTGCATCTTAGTTCTGGGGCAGGAGAGATGCCTATAAAAAGTAATTGTCCAAGGTTTGTGTATGTATGTGCAGACAAGCCAAAAATGGCTTAAATTTCCATATCTATGGGTCGGGGTAGTGGTGGCCGGAAATGACCTCAGAGGTCATTTTCAGCCGCCATTTTGTAAAAGGGAGCCATTTTGTGACTCATTTAGTTTTTTAAAACCCTCTTTATCTATGAACAATCATGGAACAATGGAACAATGATGACTTCTAGGGAGCACTTCTGGAGGCCCATAGAAGACGGTAGGGCGTTTTACTTGGCATTCCCTGCCCCCCACTCATTTTTACCAATTTTTTACCACAGTTGGTTTCCCAGCCTGCAGGAACCTAAACCGCCAATCCCCCATCCCCATTGACTTAATGCCTCAGTATCTACGGTTTCATTATCCACAGTAGAAGCTGGGAACAAAACCCTCACAGATACCGAGGTCCACCTCTATAGCTACTCATTGTAGAATATCTCCCAACATCCATTCACACCTGCCAAATAATTCCTCCAGTTTTACTAAAATAAAATAAAATAAATAACTCTCAGTGTTCACATGTCTAAAATAAACCTTAGTCTCTTAATTATCTAGTGACGGGTTCCTCTAAGTTCTTTAGGAACATAAGAACATAGGAAACTGCAATATACCGAGTCAAACCATTGGTCTATCTAGCTCAGTATTGTCTTCACAGACTGGCAGCGGCTTCTTCAAGGTTGCAGGCAGGAATCTCTCTCAGCCCTATCTTGGAGAAGCCAGGGAGGGAACTTGAAACCTTCTGCTCTTCCCAGAGCAGCTTCATACCTTGAGGGGAATATCTTGCAGTGCTCACACTTCAAGTCTCCCATTCAGATGCAACCAGGGCAGTCCCTGCTTAGCTATGGGAACAAGTCGTGCTTGCTATCACAAGACCAGCTCTCCTCTCCTTCTTTATCCATGTGTTTGTTTCAACTAGTACTGCACACACTGTTGAGGGCTGGTACTCCCGTGAGGTTTGATGGCCACTTCAGATTATTAGACCGCTTCTGAAGAAGCCTACCCTGGATCCCTTGGACTTGAACAACTACAGGCCTATCTCCAACCTTCCGTGGCTGGGCAAGGTAATTGAGAGGGTGGTGGCCTCCCAGCTCCAGACAGTTTTGGAGGAAACTGATTATCTTGACCCATTTCAAACTGGCTTTCGGTCTGGCTATGGGGTGGAGACTGCTTTGGTCGGCCTGATGGATGATCTCCAATTGGCAATTGACAGAGGAAGTGTGACTTTGTTGGTCCTTTTGGATCTCTCGGCGGCTTTTGATACTATTGACCATAGTATCCTTCTGGAGCTTCTGAGGGGGTTGGAAGTTGGAGGCACAGCTTTGCAGTGGTTCCGCTCCTACCTCTCGGGCAGGTTCCAGATGGTGTCCCTTGGAGATTGCTGTTCTTCAAAATCTGAACTTTTGTATGGTGTTCCCCAGGGCTCTATATTGTCTCCAATTTTGTTTAATATCTACATGAAACCGCTGGGCAAGATCATCAGGAGATTTGGTGCCGGGTGCTACCAGTATGCTGATGACACCCAAATCTATTTCTCCATGTCAGCATCATCGGGAGAGGGCATAACCTCCTTAAATGCCTGCCTGGAGTCGGTGATGGGATGGATGAGGGATAACAAACTGAGACTGAATCCAGCTAAGACGGAGGTAATTGTCCGGGTTCGGAACTCGAGAGATGATTTTGATCTGCCTGTTCTGGATGGGGTCACACTTCCCCAGAAGGAACAGGTACGCAGTCTAGGGGTGCTTCTGGATCCAAGCCTCTCCCTGGTGTCCCAGGTTGAGGCGGTGGCCAGAAGTGCCTTCTATTAGCTTCGGCTGATACACCAGCTGAGTCCATTTCTTGAGGTGAATGACCTCAAAACAGTGGTACACCTGCTGGTAACCTCCAGACTGGATTACTGTAATGCGCTCTATGTGGGGCTGCCCTTGTACGTAGTCCGGAAACTACATCTGGTCCAGAATGCAGCAGCCAGGCTGGCCTCTGGGTCATCTCAGAGACACCATATAACTCCTGTATTGAAGGAGCTACACCGACTGCCGATTTGTTTTCGGGCAAAATACAAGGTGTTGGTTATAACCTATAAAGCCCTAAACAGTTTGGGCCCTGGGTATTTAAGGGAACTCCTTCTTCTGCACGAACCCCACCACCCATTGAGATCTGTTGGAGAGGTTCGTCTGCAGCTGCCACCGGCTCATCTGGTGGCCACTCAGGGACGGGCCTTCTCCGCTGCTGCCCCGAGACTTTGGAATATGCTCCCTAGTGAAATAAGAGCCTCCCCATCTCTGACAGCTTTTTAAAAGTCTTTAAAAACACATTTCTTCACCTAGGCTTTTAATTAATGTTGTTTTAATGTTTTAATGCTGTTTTAAAATATATATTTTAAATTGTTGTAATGTGTGTGTGTCCCCCATTTTTGTTATAACGAATGTTTTACTTTGTTTTTATTCTGTTGTAAACCACCCAGAAATGTACGTTTTGGGTGGTATAAAAATGTTTTAATAAAAAATAAATAAAGTGCGGAGGGGGGGAGCACCACCACCTCACCTGTGTACCCATTGCCACCACCTCTTTCTTCTCCACCCTGCCTGGATGAACACTGTTTCTCTCTCCCTTTCTTCTCCTCCCAACTGGTGCCCTCCTTTACCCAGTGGTGTGGCAACTATGACCACCACTGCCGCTCCTCCTCCTTCTGGCCTGGTATGGGGAAAGCAGTGCACCCCTTCAGAGGGAAGGAAGAATGATCATCAGCACTGTCTACATGCACAAGGCGGGGGACGAGTGGTGGTCAGTACAATGGCTACTAGTCTGGTCACTGTGGGCCATCTCCAGCCTCGGAGGCACAATGCCTCTCAATACCAGTTGCAGGGGAGCAACAGCAGAAGGGAGGGCATGCCCGCCTCAGCTCTTGCCTGTGGGCTTCTCAGAGGCATCTGGTGGGCCACTGTGTGGAACAGGATGCTGGACTAGATGGGCCTTGGGCCTAATCCAGCAGGGCTGTTCTTATGTACTTCCCCCACCTTGCCTCAGGCATAGAGGGCGGCTTCGGTCAGTCCTGACACTGTTGTTGTTATTGTGCCAAGGACAAGTCTCTATCCTGAGGAGCTTACAGTCTAAAATTAGACCCAGAGGAGTTAACAGAGGAGGAGGGGTGACCTGTAAGCAGTGGGAAACAGAGGAAGAATATGACATTATTTTAGTTGCATATGCTTAGTTAATGTGGGGCCTGTCTGGTATCGAAGTCATTATGCCAAAGGCTTAATAGAGCTTGCTGTGTCTCTGTCACTCAGGGATGACCCTCCTGCCAGGTCAATAAGATTTCACATATTTTCCATCTCCAAGGAGCCACATCTGCCCACACAGTAGGGAGGGGATGCAGTGGCAGGCATGTTTTAGCAATGACCTTGTTTTTTCAAAGATCCTTGGATTCCTAGCTCCTATTTTTAATCTAGGAAACCTCTCTCAAAGAGTTCCGGAGTCCCCAGGAAAAGTCCCCAGGAAAAGAGTTGGTAGTCCTGCCACCTCTTTTCCAGCAAATCCTCCTATACTGTTTATAGTTGCATGACAAATGAGAATCCAACAGAGGTGCCTCACTTCAGCATATAGCTGCAGCAACAGCAACTTCACCTGTTGAATCTCTGGTTGTTGTGCCAATGTAAACAGTATAAGATTCCTTCGAGACAAGTAACCAACCTCCCTAGCCCCCTCCCCATTTAATGAGGCCTAGAGCGCAACCATCTCATCTCTGCTTCCAAGCCAAAGGTTGCCATAGCAACCATCTCTCCTAGTTACCATACCGTAAATTCCTCTAACTTGGCCCCTAGTGTTGCCATGGCAATGGGATAGTGGCAGAGGAGGAGGGAGGAGGAGGAGGAGGAGGGAAGAGGAACCAGGCTTCATCTTCATTTGGTTGGAGAGTGATGCATTCTACTGATTGACAGAAGCAACAAGCATGAATAAGGAAGTTCCAATAGAACAAAAGAGAAAGGTTACAGTGGGGAGATTACAGTCTATTTTGGATTGTTTCCTTTCACAATTAAATTAACATTAAATATATGTTCTATCTCAAAATGGTGTAAAAATCTTGCTTGTGATCATGAGGCAACTCTCACGATCAGTGGAAAGCGAGCTAAGGGAGCTTAGCCCACTTTCCACAGACTGTGGAAACCACCGGGCTCACAGGCGAGCCCAGTTTCCTCAAAGCGGGTAAGCCACTTAAATACCCCTCCCCTTAGCCCAGCTTAGCGGAGCGAGTGCTCCGCTAACCCGGGTTCTCCGATCGTGTATTGCCATGGCACAGCTCCGCTCTGCAGCAACATACAAGGAGACCCCCATCAGGAGGCTGCAAGCAGCCTCCTAGACTTGGGGGTCTCTCCAGGATGCGGGGCATCCTGGAAATTCCAGGGGCCACACAGCCCCTGATCTCTGCAGCCCCCACCAACTCTGTGACGGAACCGGCAGTTGTGTGGGCGGCCAATCCAGCCACCCAGGGCTGCAGCCTTGATTGTCTGTGGGGAGAGTGGGCTAAACCCATTCTTCCCACAGAATCCCCTCCGCAGTGTCTCACTGATCATGAGACTCTCCTCACTAAGTTACATTTTTTTAAAAAAAACAAGTTTTATCCTGAAATTCTGATACTTGGCAGAGAAATATGGATGACAAATACAGAGGCGTATATAGGGAAAATAGTGCCTAGGGAAAGCACTGAAATTGCACCCCCTGTCCAAACATCTGACACCCATCTTTCAGTTAACTTTACCATAATATCAGCTGAAAAATACAAGTCAAGCTCGTTAACCTTTTCATATTTCAAAAACTATTTAGTAATGGATGTAGCCAGACCAAAAAATGCTGGAAACTACAAATTTCAGTATGCTGGGGCTCATGAAATACCCAAAGACTATGTGGAGGTGTACTTGGAAAACTAAAGAGAAGTGCCTGTCTAATTCTCTACTATGCATTGTAGCATCACTATTATGTAAGTTTTAAAAATAAATGGAAAATTTGGCTTTTCCCAGCTACTCTGAAAATAATTAAAGGATATGCAGAGTAAACTGTGTCACTGCTTGGAATATATTCTAGTATTTCAGAAAGACAGTTAAAATGAGAGAAAGAGAACAAGAAACTCCCAGTGGGCCTTAATACTAAGGATTTCACACTGATTCAAAGACAAACTCACCATTAATAGCCATATTATTAAGACATCACATTTAACTCACTTATCACAAGTCGCAAAGTAAGAGCAAATGAATACAATCCTAGCTCATAAGCTTCAGCTCAGTATTCACAAGCCCTGATTCTCTGTACATAGTTCCAAACTAAATATGTGTACAGTGAATTATATTATATTATTTTTATTTTTAGCTGTAGCCCCTTCGGGATGCTTCCTAAAGGCTGGGGGGGGGTCTGCAAAGATTCTCCCTCCCCGCGCTGGCCTCTAGGGCCTTGTGTCATGGCCATTGTTTAAAATGTTGGGGTTTTTTTAATAGCCGCTAAAAACAGAGGCCATTTGAGCATGTGCAGTGGCCATTTTGTTTTCGGTGACCATTTTTAATTTTAAAAAAAAATTATAGAATGGTGCCCCCCTTCAAGTTGCGCCCGGGGCACGTGCCCTGCCTGCCCTACCCTAGATACGCCCCTGGACAAATATGAAGATGGATGAATAAAGAGAAGGAATGAAATAATCTCCTAACAAAGAGACAGAAAGTAAAGTAATTATATTAACAAATCTTGCAGAAATCCAGAATTTAAAAAGGTAATTAACATTTCCCCCTGTGAAGGAAGAAGAAAAAGTAATATTATAATGGCAGTAGCCAAATCTTCTCTGTCCTGCCACGGATCATGCCAGACAAGGTGAATTCAATAATACTTCATTGGCTGTTCTGTAGGTTTATTGTAGAGCAAAGTCTTTAGCAACAATCCTTCCTATACACACTTACTTGAGACTAAGTCTTCTTGAACCTCTGCATAGATATGCATCTGGTTCAGCTCAGCTGTTACGTTTGGAGCCTATGGTTTGCATAACCAAATGCAAAAAAGGAAAAAGGTGTGTGTGCCTTTAAGAGCTGAGTGGAAACAGGATTTTCAGCAAGTACAACTTGACATGCAAGGAGGAGAAAAGCTGCTGGTATTTATTTATTTCTGAAATATGGTAGGCAACTTTCCACTGTGTTGAACGTAACATATAGCATGGGAATACAAGTGTATGTTAACCATACATTAAAAACAAGCCTTTGGAATTCCCTCTTCTACATATTTAATGAAATGCAGTTGGTGGGACTCTCAGTGAAATGTTGTTGCATGCTTAAAATTTGTTTCTGTAAATACAGGTTATGTCCAGTCTCTTGGGATTTCACTACACCCCCCCTCCTTCCCCCAAAAGACTGTGAAAGACTTCCTTACATATGGCCTCTCAGAGGTTAGACTTCTTTTGCCATTTTGTGACTAATTCATAATTTGGACCACTAGGATGTTTCTGGATTGAAAGAAATAAATCTATTAGAAAACTGAAATTTGTACTGCTTTTCAACTGGGTGTTCAGATAATATTATTGGCCATTGTGTAATTTCATAGCACCATCTTCTGGTCATTAGCTGCCAGTCTGCAATGAGAACAGAGTCTTTAGAGACTCCCTTGATTGTACCTTTAAAATATGCAGATATGGCATCATACTTGTTGATTAAAACTAGATATTCAAATAGCTTGTTAGCATCTACCTTTAGTTAATAAGAATGTCCCACATTTTAAATCACAGTTCCCTGTCATTTGTTTTAAAGTTAGCTTTCTTATGGTGAACCCAGTCCCCTAACTAGTTCTTTTTTATATCTGGGACGGGTACCCCATTCTACATCCTTCCTCTCTCCCCAGGAACTGGCACTGGAACCAGTTAAAAATGACTAGATGTGTAAAAGTACTGCTGCTAAAATTCCAACTGCTACTAGATTGATCTTGCTTAAAAACTGTTGTACAAAGACTATTGCTACAATATTTTTGCTTCCTGGGACCAAACTCAACTCATTACTGCAGCCAACCTTCTTTGCCCATTTCCTGGTATGGCCTAAAAACGGAAGGGAAAGGAAAGGAAAGGTTGTGCAGCCAAGTTGGTGTCGACTCCTGGTGACCACAGAGCCCTGTGGTTTTCTTTGGTAGAATACAGGAGGGGTTTACCATTGCCTTCTGCCATGAAGTATGAGATGATGCCTTTCAGCACCTTCCTATATCACTGTTGCCCAGTATAGGAGTTTCCCATATTCTGGGAAACACACCAGTGGGGATTTGAACCAACAGCCTCCTGCTCTCTATTCAGGTTGCTTCCCTGCTGTGCCATTAGGTGGTTCATGGGCTAAAACAATCCTTAATTACATTTATAGATCACTGTGTGGGACAGGAGTACATTCCAATGCAAACTAAAGAATCCATGATTATGGTTAATGGTAGTGGTTGACATTCAGCCACCTGCACAAGCCACAAGATCACAGGAGATGTGATCTTTGAGCAGCACTGAAGTACATTCCAATGCTACCTGAAGAACCATGACTAAAGTTAATACTAGTTGCTCAAATTTAGCCACCCAGACGAGTCACCAAGTTATAGGAGATAGAGATCGGTTGGGGCAGAACAAACTGTCATTAGAATCATTGTGAAGTTCAGCCTCTAATTCTACCCACCACCTCATTGATAGCCACCTACTCAATCTTGGCAGGGTGGACCTGGGATCCGAGTATATAAGCCACCCGTCTCAGAGGACTAGGGTATCACCAGAGAAGACATTCAGGAGAGCAGACGACAACACCATCCAGTAAGTTACAACTTTCTTGATCACTAGTAGTATTATTGGGGAGAAGACAGCTTTGGTTTTAGAGTTGAACAAGGCAGGTGTTAGCTGATAGATAGATAGACAGATAGACGGATAGATAAAGTGCCGTCAAGTTGGTGTCAACTCTTAGCGACCACATAGATAGATTCTCTCCAGGATGATCTGTCTTCAACATGGCCTTTAAGGTCTCTCAGTGGTGCATTCATTGCTGTCGTAATCGAGACCATCCACCTTGCTGCTGGTTGTCCTCTTCTTCTCTTTCCTCCAACTTTCCCCAGCATTATGGACTTCTCAAGGGAGCTGGATCTTCACATAATGTGTCCGAAGTATGATAGTTTGACCCTGGTCATTTGTGCCTCGAGTGAAAATTCTGGATTTGTTCTATGATCCATTTGTTTGTTTTCCTGGCTGTCTATGGTATTCTCCAGCACCAAAGTTCAAAAGCGTCAATGCTTTTTCTATCTTGCTTCTTCAAAGTCCAGCTTTCGCATCCATAGAGTGTCATGGGGAAAACCATTGGCTGAACGATTCTAATATTTGTAGGTGTAGACACATCACGGCATCTAAATATCCGTTCCAAGGCCTTCATTGCAACCCTACCAAGTACTAGTCTGCGGTGTATTTCTTGACTGCTGGATCCTTTACTGTTGACAGTCGATCCTAAAAGGCAGAAGCTATCTACCACTTCAATGTTTTTATTGTTAATTCTGAGACTGGTTGCTGTACAAGTTGTCAGTGATAGATACATTAGTTTAGATCAGGGATTCTCAAACTTGGGTCCTCAGGTGTTATTGGACTTCAGCTCCCATAATCCCCAGCCTCAGTGGCCTTTGGTTGGGGATTATGGGAGTTGAAGTCCAATAACACCTGAGGACCCAAGTTTGAGAATCACTGGTTTAGATTATACTGGGAAAGAAAAATGGACTAAGAAGGAAGTTGTTTCCAGATCAGATGGGCTATTGACTCCTGTGATTTTGCCTTCCACAGAGTGGATGGATTGGCTCACTTGCTAGAGTCATCTGGACCATGAGTTCTGCTGGCACCTTTCGATCTATTTATTATTGTTTCTTTGATTTAATAGATCTATATCTCAGCCTTCTGGCTGACAACACTCATTCAAGGCAGCTAACAAAAGACAATTTATATATGGCAAACATTCTGGCTGACATAATGGGCAGACATGCAGCAGCCCCAGGGTGGGGAACATTACAATGGTGACAGGCTGCACATCATGACAGCCAGAATGTTTACCATGTATTAAGCATCTTATTATGTCTTTGAGGTCTGCAGCAGCCCCGGGGTGGACCATTATGAAGGTGGTTGACTGCACATCCTGTTAGCCAATTTTTTTAAAAAAGCGACGGTGATTGACAAAAAGCTGTCACTGGATATAGGAACATAGGGAGCTGCATTATAGTGAGTCAGACCATTGGTCCAGCTATCTCAGTATTGTCTACACTGACTAACAGTGACCCTCCAAGGCTACAGGCAGAAGTCTCTCCTGGAGATTCCAGGAAGGGAACCTGAGATCACTGGCATGCAGGCATGCAGATGCTCTTCCACTGAACTATGGCCCTATCCCCTAAAGGGAATATCTCACAGCACACACATGTAGTCTCCCATCCAAATGCAAACCAGGGCAGACCCTGCTTTGCAAAAGGGGCCATTCATGCCAGCTACAACAAGACCAGCTCTCCTCCTATGATGGGAGGACAATGATGGGAAATGTTCATTCCACAGGGCTCATGTGTTACTGCTGCCACTGCTGTGGACTGTAGCAGTTCAGCTGCTGCTCCTCAAATGTTCCGTGGTGACTACCAAGAGAAATACCTACCCCTCAGTCAGTGTGCTTCCTCATATTTTTCTCTAGCGGGGAGACAGGGGGATGGACACAGGCCATCTCCTCTCTTGGGCAGCTGGGAAGTTTACAGTTTCTAGTTCTTCCTGGTGCCACAGGTGCCTCAGAAATCTGTGGGGATAGATGGGGGATCAAGATAGAAAATGTCAATTCTAGTGTCTGAGGATCAATATATTCCTTCTCACAGATTTTTAAAATTGTAAGGTAGTTAAGGGGGCTGTGATCTGGAATAAAGGATTAGGGGTGGAGTGGGGAAGGGAGTTAATCCTTTCATGTCCATTTCCCCATTCAAATAATCCCAAACTTCTCTCTCTTCTTAGCATCTGCTTTTCTTTAGGGAGTGGTAGGAGTAGGGAAAATTAGCCACTAAGGTAGTGGTTCTCAAACGTGGTTCTTTAGATGTGGTGATACTACAACAAATCCCACAATGGCCATTGTGGCAGGGGATTATGGGATCTGTAGTACAACAGCATCTAAAGTCTGTGAACCCTTGCACTAAGGAGAGAGCTCAGGGGAAATAAACAGTGATGGAGAAAGGCATTTAGTTGCTGTACCTTCGCTCTGCGTATGAATGCAGTCCCCTCTAGCTTTCTCTACCTTCAGAATTCTTGATGGTTGAGTATAAAGCATAGCCAGGCTCTTCTTTACACTTGGGGTAAATCTTGCATTTCCCTCTGACGCTATTTCAGTAAGAATTTAATGATTAATTCAGTACTCCAGTGACTGTTGCTGGTGTCTATCTCGTGTTTCTTTTCAGATTGTAAGCCCTTTGGAGACAAGGATACATCTTATTTATTTGTTATTTCTCTGTGTAAACCGCCCCCAGCCATTTTTGGAAGGGCGGTATCGAAATCAAATAAATAAATAAATAAATAAATTGCTGCTTCCTGTGCAAAGAGCATGGATGTTATCACTAGAAACAGAATATCTAAAATAATGGGTGTGTGAAAAATTTACCTGGAGATACCTGGCCAGATAATCAGAGCATAGGTATCAGATTCCAGTGTTAATTAACATAATCAGGCCTCATGACACAAATGATAGGACTGTAAACAGGAAGGAGGAGGAGGAGGAGCACCCATGGAACACCTTTTGGCTAAGATCAAGTGTAGATCTGAAGGTGAACATAAGTCTGAGAAACAGGAGATGTAATTTTGGATTGCACTTCTGTGGCACCATTTGTGAAGGGGTTAGTTAGTAAGAATATTAGTTAGTTAGTTAGTTAGTATATTTGTCTACCGCCCTCTACCAAAGTCTCTAGGTGGTTTACAGCAATAAAAGAAATCAAGAAAATTTAACAATTAAAACATAAAGAATCCAATTAAAAATACCCATTAAAACTACCAGACAGCTAAAAAGCATGGCTGAAGAAATGTGTCTTTAGTTGTTTCCTAAAAGCTAACAGGGATGCAGCAGCTCTAATCCCAGCAGGAAGTGCATTCCACAGCCCTGGGGCAACTACAGATAAAAGGCTTGCCTTTGAGTTGCCACCAGACGAAAGACAAACCTCCCCTAAAGACCTTAATAGGTGGCAGGGTTCATAATAAGAACATAAGAACAGCCCTGCTGGATCAGGCCCAAGGCCCATCTAGTCCAGCATCCTGTTTCACACAGTGGCCCACCAGATGCTGCTGGAAGCCACAGGCAGGAGTTGAGGGCATGCCCTCTCTCCTGCTGTTACTCCCCTGCAACTGGTACTCAGAGGCATCCTGCCTTTGAGGTTGGAGGTGGCCTATAGCCCTCAGACTAGTAGCTGTTGACAGACCTCTTCTCCATGAAGTTATCCAAACCCTTCTTAAAGCCATCCAGGTGCATCCAGCCATCATAATGAAGAAGGCGTTCTCTTAAATACTCTGGGCCCAAGCTGTTAAGGGTTTTATAGGTAATAACTAGCACTTTGTATTTTGTCCAGAAACCTATTGGTAGCCAGTGTAGTTCTTTTAAACCCAGGGTTTTTCCAGACTATGAGATTTGCAAGGGTTAATTGTACACCTCCCAGAGCCTCTGGATGGGGCGGTTTATAAATGTAATAAATGTAATAAATAAATAAATAAATAAATAAATAAATAAATAAATAAATAAATAGTTAATGTGTTGCAAATTGTGATGGAATAGTGTAATGGTTTCAAAACGAGAGTAAAGGGGTTTTTAATGCTTCGTTGTAAGCTGGTGGCCATTCATATTTTCCATCCCCAGAAATGTATTTCCCAGGCAAGGGTGTCTATATTCTTCTTGAAATGCATTTGGGCCAATGGAGTCGTGGAATGCGTGTGAAGTGATTTTTTAAAAAGTTCTTTTTTAAATGGGGGAGCGAAAGGAAATCCTGTGGTGAGCCTGGAAGGGGAAGATAGGAACTGGCACGCACTGGCATGCCGGGGTGGGCATTCTCTTCCACATCGGTGGTGGTGACCAGCAGCCCCTCAGCTTCCCCCACCCTCCAGCTGAGGTGGGCACGTGGGCAGCCTCGCAGAGGGGAGCAGGCTGTTTGCTGCCGCTGCTCCCCCCACAGAGCCAAGGTGGGCATGCGGGCAGCCTCGCCAAGAAGAGCCACTCACTGGCTGCCGCTACCCCCCCCCCCCCCCACACACACAGACCCAAGGCGGTCATGTGGGCAGCCTTGCTGTTCAGAGCAGGCCCTTCACCTCTCAGTGAGGCAGGCTGCTCACCGCTTGTACCGCCATCACAGCACTACCACTGTGGGCCCCTCCAAATGCCAGGCCTGGGCTGAGGCCCACCCTAAGGATGGGCCTGCCCCTGGCAGAGCTTCACTAGTGCTAGGGAGCCTTGCAGCTTTCTCCTCTCCGCCATCGCCTTTGCTGCTTCCCTCCTGCCGGGCCTTCTCCTGAGGAGGGAGGATGGCGGTGGTGGCCCGCCAGCAGTGGAGCGGGACTGCCGGCAGCCCGCGTGCAGCCGCCCCACTGACCCCGCCCCCTGCACCTGATGTCAGATGTGGGGCTAGCCACACACCCCATGTCTGACGTCAGATACGGGGGACGGAGCCTTGAGGCTCCGTTCGGGAGTTGGAGTTTAACTCCCAAAGGGGCCGCTCAGCCCCTTCAGGAGTTAAACTAAAGCTGCCACTGCTTTCGCAGAGCAGCCAGGAGCGTCTCTGCCCTGCAGGGAAGAGCTGCTCTTGGCTGCGCTGTGAACGCAGCACCAGCCTCAGTTTAGCTCCCAAAGGGGCCGCGCGGCCCCCACTCGGGAGCTAAACTAGCACCCCCGCGTCTGATGTCAGACGCGGGGGTGGGGTGTCAGGGCCGCGAAGCACGGCCCCTAATTGGGTGCGGCCCGGGTTCTTTGAACCAGTTCACCCAATGATAGCGCCGCCCCTATGGCCCGCCTCCAGAGAAATAAATAAATAGGAGGGAAGAGGAGGAGGAGAGGGGACCGCTCCTCCTGTGAGGGCTGTGGGATTCACAGAAGTAAATGAATCATGATTCAGTTCAATGGGTTTCCTTTTAAGTAAGTGACTGCTCTCTCTCCCTGCCCTTTGCCTTGTAGTATGTATTATTGATTTATTTAACATATTGACGATCAGCAAAAATCAGGCTAGCCTCCGCTAGCCCTATTTTTGCCGATCTTCAGAACCACTGGGCTTGGCTGCGAGCCCAGTAGTTCTTGAGCGGTTAACCCGCTCAAGTACCCCTCTGCTTAGCTTGGATTTGCGGAGCGAGTGCTCCACAAACCTGGGCTATCTGGTTGTGAGTAGCCGCGGTGTGGCTCTGCACCGCAGCTACTTGTGAGTAGACCCCCGGAGGGGAGGTGAAAAGCTGCCTCCCGGCTCCAGGGGTCTCCCCAGTATGCCCTGCGCGCTCGTGCAGGGCATACTGGGGCTTCCGGGGGCCACGTGGCCCCAGCCCCCGCCAGCTCCGTCACGGAGCCGGCAATCGTGTGGGCGGCCAATCCGGCTGCCCAGGGCTCCAGAGCGATCATCTGTGGGGAGAGCAGGCTTAGCCGGCTCTCCCCGCAGTTTCGGCAAAAGCGGGTCTCACTGACTGTGAGACCCGCCTCAGTATTTAATTAAAAGCCTGAGTGAACAAATGTGTCTTGACTGCCTTTTTAAAAGTTATAAGAGATGGGGAAGCACTTAAGCAAGTGGGATTGCACAGAAGTAAATGATTTAGTTCAATGGGCTTTCTCTTCAGTAAAAAGTGCACAAGAAAGTAAAAAGTGCACAAGAAAAGTGCACAAGAAAGATTCAGAAATCTGCTCAGCTGTACTTGTATGAGTCTCTGGCCCAAGTAGCAAATTAAAAGGGGAATGCACAAAAGAACCCCATGGGAAAATAATAATAAAACGCTTCCAATCTCCTCCCTACCCTACCCTTCTGTGCTGAGAAGCCCCGGTTATGTTGGAAGCAAGTGGAGGAGGAGGGAGGTGTGGGGTGCCAAGATTTCTCCCTGCCTGCTTCTCTCCTGGAGGTGAAGGGACAGAGGAATTGGGTGGGGAGGGGAGAACTGTCCACACTGCAAAATGCTACAATGAATAAAATGTCGGGCAAGGCTCCTTACAACGGAAAAATACAGCTGCTTTCCTGCAGCGCATTTACAATGTTGTAGGGCAAAAACGCATCATTAAAATTCGAATCAAGGTATAGGCAATGTGAACACACCCCGCTTACAACGCAGCGACACCGATGTGGAAACACAGGCAATATGGAGGGGCACTTAGAGGATACAGTGTGAATATGTTCCAGTGTGTAATCTGGAAAATACCCTGGAGCCTTCGGGACATCCTGGAGACCTATCTGTCAGCAGCATTCTGCACCAATTGCAGCTTCTGGACTACATACAAATGCAGCCCCACATCAAGTGCATTGCAAGCTTGGGGGTTTCCAGCATGTGCACCACTATCTTAAGGTCACTGTCTTCCAGGAAAGGGTGCAGTTGAAAAACTAGCTGAAGCTGATAGAAAGCACTCCTGGACACCACCTCCACCTATAGTATCATTTCCCATTTCCCTGTATGCTTTGGCCTCGCATACAAGATAGATGTCATATGACTGGCTTCCTCCAGAGAATGACCCTTTGTCATAGCTGCTCCTACCAGAGCTGGGGAGTGGGACGTTCACTGGGGTGAATCCTTGACTGTAAGGGATTCAGAGTAGGCTGCCACCATCCACTTTATTTTAGAGTGGGACAAACCACTCTCTCCATATAAGTTTCCTAGGGGGAACTTATGGCAAAAAAACCCTCTCTAGCAGGGGCTGAGCATTCCTAGGCCTCCAGAGGCATGTGACTAAGGCAGACCCAAAATGAAGAGTAACACTTCACCAACAAGGGTTTATTATTAGAGTAAAAGAAAAACAAGAGTATGCAATAAGAACAAAGTGAGGTTCTACACACGATCAGTTTTTAGAGCTTTACTGGGTTCTGCGGGGAGAGCAGCTCAAGCCTGCTTTCCCCACAGATGACCCGCAGGCTAGCCCTGGGTGGCAATATCGGCCGCCCACACAACTACCAGCTCCATCATGGAGCCAGTAGAGGCAGCGGGGATCGGAGGCCTCCCAGCCGGCAGAAGTCCCAGGATGCCCCACAGGAAGTACGTGGGGCATTCTGGGGAGACCCCCAAGGCTAGGAGGCTTGTTGGAACCTTCTGGTCAGGGGTCTCCTTATGAGTCGCCGCACCGTGGAGCCGAGCTATGGTGACTCACAATCACAAAAATGGGGTTAGCAGAGCACTCACTCCACTAACCTTTTAAGGGGGAGGACTTAAGCAGCTCCCGGTGGTTCCCACTGCCACTCAAAAGCAGGCTGGGCTCCCTTAGCCCACTTTCGAGTGGTCGTGTGAATAGCCTCATTGTCTCTTCATATAGCAATTTGTAAGAGAGAGAGTTTTCATTAACCAGGCAACTCAGATTCAAGCAATACAATAAAGGAAAATAACTTCCCTCATATGTCTATCTGAACTTGTCCCTATTTTATTACTCACAGGCAGGGATCTTCCTGTCTCAGCCTCCCTGGCTGTGGCTTCTCATTTCCCCCCAGCAGCTTCTCAGCCAGAACAAACAACAAAACAAAGCTTTCTCTTCTTCTGCTGGGCACTTTCCAGATTAGACCCTGCAATGGGGTCACCACAAATCTCTGAAGTGTGCTTCCACACTTCCTGTGTTGTGAGTGACACCGCAGTCCCTACGCTGACAGTAGGGTGCCATTCGTATTCCCAATGCCTTGTTTCGAATTTAATCGCTGTGATATAGTGCTATAACGTCGTATATCTGGCATTAAAAATTTGCTGTGTTTGGTTTTTTTTAGTTTTTGTGAGACTTCTTTCCCTGCTAGGCATTTTGCTATTTACGTTGTGAATAGGATTTGCCTGAACAGAAGCATTTTGCCCCTGTTGAGTGGATAATTTGGAAAGCGCCCTGGTGTCTGTGTGTGTAGTTCCCACCCAGTTCTCAGGACTGGTCTTTTTGTTTTGATTTCCCTGGGCTTTCCCCCTTATTAGGAAATGCAGTTTTCCTCAGCAGTTGCTCTAAGTGAGGCCTAGTCCTCCCTCAAATTCTTCCCATCACCACACCCCTAGTAGAGTGTGAGACTGCCAGAAGGTTGGTGACCCAGCCACGAATGCATGGAGGTTCTAATAGTAGAGATTAGTATCTCCTTGTGAGGGCTAGACACACAGCTTCCATGATTTGCATAACTGCAGTGCCTTGTAATTGCACAGGTCACAACTGCCATGTGTCTCAGCTCCACTTAGTGCCTCTGATTCATGCAGGTGGTACTTCCATCCCATCTGGGCTGCTGGGTCATAAGACCAGGGAAGGCTCCTGGATGCCACCGAGGTGGGTGGGGGAGGTTGGCCATCTGAACTGGCCTGCAGTGGTGTGCCACACTCTATGGATCTGCACTTTGAGTTCATTTATTTCTTCAAGACATGTCAAGGCTGCTTTTCAAAAGAATAAAACATGCAAAGTGACATTCAAGAATGGTTAAAAATAACAAGAAAAACTAAAACAGCACAGAAAACAGTGATTAAAACTGCATTACAAACAATTGGTTCTAAAAGGCCTAGGAGAGTTAAAACGCCTTTTCCTGGCACCCAAAGGGCAATAATGTAGTCATCAGGCAAGTTGCCCCCGCCACCCTCCCCTAGAGGGAAGGCGAGCAGCAGAGCGCCACAGCCCAGAAAGCCCTCTCCCCAGTCACTGGTACCCTCCTCTCAGAAGGCAGTGGCACTTCTGAAAAGGGTTCGGACAAGAGCAATAGGAGCGGTCAAATCATTTTCATTTTAAAATATGTTTAGAAAACATACTGGAGGAGGTGAAAGAAACTGCTTTGCAGTTTTCGTTATCCTTTAAATGTTTCATTACCATGAAAGGTTTTATTATCCATGGAAACTGTTGGAAACTGCAGGTAATGAGGTCCACCTGTACCACATTTCTGCCATGAGTAAGGCTCCCAATACATCTTGATTGACTGATTGATTAAGTGCTGTCAATTCGGCATCGACTCTTAGCGACCACATAGATAGATTCTATCCGGAATGATCTGTCGTCAACTTGGCCTTTTGCTTTCATTACTGCTGTGATCGAGTCCATCCGCCTTGGTGCTGGTCATCCTCATCTTCTCTTTCCTCCAACTTTCCCCAGCATTATGGACTTCTCAAGGAAACTGATTGATAATGTGTCCAAAGTATGATAGTTTGAGCCTGGTCATTTGTGCCTCGAGTGAAAATTCTGGATTGATTGCAGCTTACAGGGTTAAAAATAAACATGTTACAAAAGATTCAAAAAGCAGTGTTGTCTCAAGTCACTGATGGTCTTTTCAGAAGCTGATGAGAGCTCTCTGACCTGAGTGCCTCTCTTGCCTTCCTCTCAGAGCACACACTGATAAACTGGAATTAGGATCTGGAAGTCCTATGATGCAAGGTTAGAGAAGCTGAGTGTGCTCAACAAAGAACAGCCAAAAGGGAGGAGATACGATAACCATCTTCAAATATCTGAAGAAGGAGCAGACTTGTTCTCTTTTACTCCTGAAGACAGGATTAAAACCCAGTGGGTTGAGATTACAAGGAAGATAATTCAGGCTAGTCATCAGAAGGATTTTCTAAGAGCTGTTGGACAGTCTGCCTCCCATACTGATGGACTCTCCTTTGCTAGTGATTTACTAATAGAAGCTGAACTTGAACAGCCATCAACTGCACAGAGAGTTGGACTAGAAGATTGCCAAGATCCTTTCCAACTTTAAAATTCTATGATTCTGTAAAATAACACTGCCAACTTTTCTAATCACTCTGCTTCTATGCCTTTAACAGAATTCCAGCATGTAAACCACCTAGAGACTTTGTAGTGGGCGGTACACAAATATGTTAATTTTTTAAAAAAAATAAAAATGCAGAAATAAATCAGGTGATGCTTTTCCAGGCATGAAGCTGAAATCATGGGGGGAAGCTCCAGGAGCTCAAACGCTGCATGTTGGGCAAAGGAGGAGCACTATAAGGAGTAACCAATTCTACAGAGTTTATGATGCAACAGGCATTTCCTCAGTTATCCTGGAGCCACTGTGACATCTTTCATCCCAATTTCTCCATGCAGGTGAACACAGCAAGCTACCATGGTGTGTGAGTGTGCTGTCAATGCACTGAACGCCGTGTTTAACCTTTTGAGGAGCATCCTCAAAGCAACAAAAGGTAATGGAGCAGGGAGATAGAGGAGGCCTTGGAATATAGACTGGCCTCAATATACTTCTGACAAAATCATTTACAATTAACATCATCTTTCTTCCGGCAGACATACAAGGATTTGTTCAGCCTTTATATGAGAACAAATAACTTGGAACAATTTACAAATATGTCACCTGGGCATCTTGCTTACAAATATATTAGGTGCTTAGATCAGACGTGACATGTGGCCTAAAACACTGCAATCTAATACTTACAGTGTAATCCTGTGTATGCTTACTGTGGACCTTCTAAGTAGGTCGTATTGTGTTCAGTGTGGCTTACTCTCAGCTCTGTGTTCTTAGAAGTGGTAGGCCACTCTAGAGGTGTGGCCATACCACATATGAATACTTCACTGGAGGTAGCTGAGGCTGAGAGAGAGTGACTTGTCCAAGGACACCCAGGGAGCTTTCTGGCCAAGTGGCAATTTTAAAGCAATGTCTCCCTGATCTGTCCAAGACACCAGACTGGCTCTCAATTTACAGTTTACTATGAACCTATAGAAATAGGTAGACAGGAGCTAGTTCTTGATCAGCAAGTATTGTTATGCTGACACTCACAATTGGACAGGATCTGCACAGGTTATCCTGCTTAAGTGCTGGTGCAGTGAATTTCATATATATATATATATATATATATATATATATATATATATATATATATATATATATAATTATTATTTCTTCTTGTTTACACAGTCAGACAGGTGTTATTGACTGGTTTGTTTTATCCAGACATCGAGTCCTTCCCAATTATTACATTTATATCCTGCTCTTCCTCCAAGGAGCCCAGAGCGGTATATTACACCTAGTATATAGTATAGTATATTACACCTAAGCAGACGCTGATTGGTAATGACTTTCCAGAATTTCAAGCAGAGGACTTTCCCAGCCCTACCTGGAAATGGCAGGGATTGAAATTGGAACCACCTGTATGCTGTGACCTTCAGGTGCTCTGCCAATAAACTATACCTCCTCCTAGGAGCTCATGATCAGTTTACTCTCCTCCAGATCTGTGATTCTGTGACAAATGAGGGGAAACTGGTTGGGTTTGCAACAGGGAGTGGAGTGTGAAATAGACATGAAGCCAGTGATAAATCTGCAGCTTGATGAATGGGGAGGGGAAGGAAAAGAAAAAGGTGTTGGCTGGCCAGAGGCGTATCTAGGAAAAATAGCGCCTAGGGCAAGCACTGAAATTGTGCCCCCTGTCCAAACATCTGGCACTCATCTTTCAGATAACTTTACCATGATATCAGCTGAAAAATACAAGTCTGAAGGTCACATATGTCACATATCTGAATATGTGTACAGTGACTTATATTATATTAATTTTTTAAAAAAAATTACCTGTAGCCCCTTTGGGGGGGTTTCCTAAAAACCATGGGGGGGGTGTCTGCAAAGGTTCCCTCCCCCCCCCCGCTGGCCTCTAGGGCCTTACAGGGACCATTTGAGCATGTGCGGTGGCCATTTAATTTTTTTTTAAAAATGGCTGTTGAAAACAAAATGGCCACCGTGCATGCTCAAATGGCCTCTGTGAGGCCTGGCATGGCCTAGGGCCTCACAGAGGCCATTTGAGCATGCACAGTGGCCATTTTGTTTTCAGCAGCCTTTTTTTTTTTTTTTAATTAATTTTAAAAAATGGCGCCCCCCTTCAAGTGGCGCCCAGGGCACTTGCCCTGCCTGCCCCACCCTAGATATGCCCCTGTGGCTGGCGCATAAGGACTAGGCAGTAGGGTTGCCGGTCTCTCCTATAACCAGCTAGACTTCTCTCACTTCCAGAGAGGTTTGGCCGCAAACCCACTCTTAAATTCAAGAGGCTCTTTCAAGCCTGTAATGCAGTGGTCTTCACTATTTCTGAAGTGGGGCCACTTTGCAAAAGAAACCTCCAATAGAAGAGCCATTTCACACCTTGCTGACTTCCCCACAGTCCTGCAATTTTTCTAGTGCCATGAGGGGGAGGGCTCTTTAAGAGAAGTGGAGCCCTGTGAAGCACGGACAATCTTAGAAGGTGCACATGGAATGCTGGGAAGTGTAGTCCTTTCCAATGCTTTCCTCATAGAGCTATAGGGAAAGTAAAGTCCTACACTTCCCAGAGTACTGTGTGCTCATTTTAAGATGATGCTGAGGCATAAGAGAGCCCACTTTTCTTTAAAGAAGCTCCACTAGTGCTTGCAAAGCATAGTACTGTTCAGTGGGAATCGCCTCTACACGGTGGTGGGAGGGGCAGGTGGGCCACACAGGGTATTTGGCTTCACAATTAGTCAGAGAACCATACTTAGGTTTGATGGGAGCAGTCATTGGCTCCCAGAGCTTGCAATGAAGAACACTGGCATAATTCTTTCACCTAAACCACATGTACATCTGTGTTTCTTCTTCAGACATGATCGAGCACCCTTTTGAGGCACCCAAACCAGATAAGAATGACTAACATGGGAAGGAACAGTGCATTCTTGGATGATCCAAAAACCAACCTGGCCATTTCCATATTGACAAAGACATCCATAATATGAGTACACAACATCCTAAAGGAGAATAAAACTTATTTGGAACTTTTGAACCTTCTTTTCTTCTTTGGTTTTTTCTTTCTTTCTTGCTGTGAAAACAGGAATTCTCACTGGTACATCCTGGAAAAGAGCCACAGCACCGAACTGACTTGGAAAGTCACAAATAGATAGATGGGTGATTGGGGGTGTAAGTGACATCACAAAGTGATTTTGTCGGAGGTTTGCCAATCTGTTTTTTTTACTGGCCCTCTTCCTGTGCCTTTTACAGTAATTTAAAGAGTAGAAAGGTAGTAGGTGATATTATGGAAATAAAGGAACAAACCACATTGCATGCAAATGTGTGCAATGCAAGCCTTTTTTAAGCCTACTTTCCTTAAGGAAACCCTTTCTGTGGCCCCCCTTTCCCTGCTCCAACTAACCCATTTGAAAATGGAAGCACTCACCAGTTTTCTATTTTAAATACAGGAGGCCTTTGTTATATGCAGGGGTTCCATTCTTTCCTACAACCATGAATACAAAAACTGTGAATAACAAAACCTTAAATCTATGGGAATCTGGGGATTAGGTGCTTGTGCAAAAAAATAAAAAAATTAAAAAAAAAATTGCCCCAAATTATGAAAAATATGGGAGTGAAGCAGAAATAAAAGGAGTACAGTGCTCTCCAGCAATGCCCCCCAACCCCCAAATTGTCCAGCTTCCTTTGTGGATTTTCATGGGCTTTTAAAAATTACAAGCCGACCCCTCACAGAGCATCTGTGCGCTCTTGGGGGCCGGCTACCTCTCCCCCCCCCCCGCAGTCTCCAGCGGGGCTGAGTGCTGAGTGTGGCTGCCACCAGCGGGCCAAGTGCGGCCGCCGCTGCTAGCGGGCCAAGTGCTGCCGCAGCCAGCGGGCCAAGTGCCGCCACCTGTCGGGCCCGCCGAGAGCCGCCTCCGCTGCCTGTTGGGCCCCCCGAAAGCTGCTTGACAGTCTTTGTTGCCCGCCTCTTTGGGGCTGGCCACCTCTCCCCTCCCCAGCCCTAGTATCGGGGCCCACCACCGCTGCCGCCTCCTCGCCCCTCGGCTGGTTTTTTGGGGCTGGCAACCTCTCCCCCCCACCGTGCCCCAGTCTCCGGCAGGGCCGCCGTTGCCTCCTCCCCTTGACTCAGCGCTGGGCCGGATCTGCCGCCCCTCTCCCCCCGCCCCAGTCTCCAGCCTGGCAGAGTGCTGCGGCGGCGGCCAGGCACCGCCTGGCATCCGGGCCCACCGCCTCCGCCTCCTCGCCTCAGCGGCCGGGCCGGACCCACTGCTTGGCCCACTACTTTCTCCATGCCTGCAGCTTCCCGGCCAGCCAATTCTCCCGCCGCCGCCGCTGCGGCTTGGCCCGCTGCCGTGGCCTGGCCCACTACTGCTGCCACGGGTCGCAGCCTAGTCCATTACTGCCCACAGGTCGCAGCCTGGCCCACTACTGCCGCCACCTTGCCTCAGTGGCCACAATTTGGGGCCGGCTACCTCTCTCCCCCCCCCCAGTCTCTGGCGGGGCTGAGTGCTGCGGCCGCCACCGCCGGCGCCAGTGGGCCGAGTGCGGCCGCCGGCGGTGGGCCAAGCGCCACCGCTGTGGCGGCCGCCGCCAGCGGGCCAAGTGCCGCCATCTGTCGGGCCCACCGAGAGCTGCTTGCCAGTCTTTGAGGCCTGCCTCTTTGGGGCCAGCCACCTCTCCCCCCACCCCTGGTTCTCCACCACCTCGTCCCAACTGGCCGCGCCTCCTCAAGCCAGTGGCCTTCGCCTGCTGGACAGCCACACCCCCTCAGGCCGGCCGACGGGAGCTTCGCCCACCCGCCCACCGCCACCTCACAATGGCAGCCACCTCCTCAGGCCAGCAGGGCTTTGCCCGCCCGCCCGCCAGCCACCTCTTCAGGCCGGCAGGGCTTCGCCCGCTCGCCTGCCGCCGCCTCACAATGATGGGGCTTTGCCTGCTCGCCGCCTCCTCATGATGATGTGGCTTCACCCGCCCACCGGCCACTCCTTCAGGCCGGCAGGGCTTCGCCCGCCGTCTCCTCAAGCCGCGGGGCTTTGCATGCTGCCGGCCGCCTCCTCATGCCGGCGGGGCTTCATTCGCATGCCGGTCGGCCGCCTCCTCCTCTGCACCTGGGCTCTTCCCGCTGCCACCACTTTCCAGAGAGGTAGCCAGCCCCTTCTCTCCCCACCCCCTTCTCCCCCCACCCCCACCTCATGTCCTTGCCTCCAGGCAGGTGCGGACCGAAGCTGCTGGCCCTCCACCGCCTTGCCTCCACGGCCTTGCCTCCACGGTCCAATTCTCCTGGGTGCCCCGCCAGCCAATCAGGCGCCTCCGCAGCCCAGCCAATCAGCTGGGCTGCCGGGACACATTTTCCCTGGGCACACCCAGGAGAATTATATATATAGATTACTATCAAAGCTTTTTTCAATGACCTTCTTTAATGCACAACTGAAAGTTAAAATCTTTAAACTTTAAAACATTCAAAAATAAAAAAAACATTCAAATGTTTAAAAACTAAAAAAACTAAACCACAGCTGTAGCAAAATAACAAACGTTTGGATGTAAGACATCATCCTCAATGCTATATAAAGGTGGCTTCCAACATCTTCCAAACAGATGTTGGAAGCATTACAAAATATGGGGAATAGTGATAGTGAATTACATATGGAGAGTCTTGGATAATGAGGGAGCAAGGAAAAGTCTAAGACAGCTATTGTGAGACAATAAGCAGGAAATTTAGTGTTATGGTGTCACTATTAAAGACATTGAAGGTTTAATAGAAGCTTGTCTACAATGTAATGTGTTTAGCTTTAGTGCAGAATGCTATGAGCAGAAATGTGGCTTGGCCATGGGAAATTATTTGGTCTCACTCCTGGTCATAAGTTATATGTTTTCCATTGAGAGGAAATGTATCACTCAAGATGTAGTTTTGTACAGGAGGTACAGTGATGACATAATAATTATCACCAAATCTAAAGATAACATTGATCAGGTGTTCAGGGAGCTGAATAGAGTAGGAAATGTGCCATTGACCAGGGAACAGCCTGATGCTCAAGGGTGGTTGCCATGAATACAAAGATATTCACCTTGGCAGTGGAGACAGATGCGAGGAAATGAAAAATCAGAGAACCCATAGATAGATAGATAGATAGATAGATAGATAGATAGATAGATAGATAGATAGTTTTTCCCTCCTTCCACTGTCCCCCACCCCCAGTATGTGATATTGGGAGCAGGATAGGTTGATTGCCTTCAGTTCTTTAGCTGAATCATGGTGTAGAGTTGTATTTAACAACAAAACCTCAGCCACCTTTGTATAGCACTGATATAGTCTTTGTATAGCACTTTGTATAGCACTGTATAGTCTTCCATCAAAACGTTTGCTATTTTGCTAAATCTGTGGTTAAATTTTTAAACTTTTGAATTTTTTTAAACTTTTGAATGTTTTAAACTTTAAAACTCGCAACTTTCAACTGCGCTTTAAAGGTGGTCATTGAAAAAAGCTTTGAAGTGTGGAAATGCATATCTCATCACCCTTACACCACCTTAGTATTATTATTGTCTCACTCTCAATCTTTGTTATGGTCACAGACCATATGGTCTTTATTATGGTCTTTATTATGGTCACAGACCAGCATAAAGTATAAGGGTGATTACATGTTAAAAGTGAGAGTAGATAAAAAGTGATTGCATATAAAATGTACATATTAATGCTAAAAGGACTAAAAATACTAAAAAAAATAGTAGATAATGCACCAAAAGCATGAGGGCCTGAACACCTGAGAAATAGTAAAAGTCATAAAAATGCATGAAAGGCATAAAAGGGGGGGGGGGCATAAAATGGATGTAATAAAGTTAAAATACACGAGAAGACAGAAATATATAAAACCTTAAGTAATAAAACTGGAAAACAGCCAGATTAAAGGTGATAAGGAGCAGTAAAAAGGGAGGCATTTGAGCAATTGCAGGGCCTGCCCAAAGTCACCGAGAGTCAGTTAAGGCTGATAGGACTCACTGCCTGTCATCCACTGACGCATGCTGATCGCAGCTGCACAATACCTGGCGACGCTATATGTGATGGCAGGCTTAGAGTCAGAGAGTATCAAGGAGCTGTAGAATTGGCTTGGACGACCTGAATATTTGCTTAGCAATGGAAGGATGAGGGAGGCACGGATGTCTCTATAGAACAAGCAGTAGAGGAGAACATGCTCAGTAGTTTCAATCTGCCCTAGGCCACAGGGGCATAGGCACTCTGCAAATGGGGTCTTTCTATAACAGCCTTCTAGCACTGCTGAAAGGAGGCCATGACAGAGAGCCAAAGTGAACACCCTTCTGTGCTTTGGAACCTCCAGGTGAGTGAGGTATGCTGATGGAGAAGCAGAATATCTACACCTGTCACTGATACGAAATTTTGGGACCCTGCTGAGATCGGTTTGGTGCTCAATGTCTATAATGATGGTTGCTTTTGCCTGATCGTAGCCCATGATGAGCAAGGTCAAAGGGGTTATTATTATTGTAAACTTGAGCCACAAAATGGCTCCACACTGCCACCGGTCTGGAAATGACAACAGAGGCCATTTTCAGGTGCCCAGGAACCACAGATGGGTAAAAATAGCCTATTTTTGCCCCTGTGGTTATGGAAGCCAGGTCCATAAGACCTGACCATGGATATGTGAATCCTCAATCCATGAAGCTGCAGATAACAGGGGTCTCCTGTATTCTATATGAAAATGGTAGTAGAAAAGTGAGAATTCCTGTTTTCTAACAGGAATATTTTAGAATATTTCTTTATCTGGAAACACTCCGAGTGTGTTTCCAAAGCTGGATCTAAGAGTACTCCCAAGCTGCAAATTTGATCCTTTGCAGTAGGCCTGCATAGCATAAGGCCCCGGCAGAGGCATATCTTGGGAAAATAGCGCCGAGGGCAAGCATTGAAATTGCACCCCTGTCAAAACTGTTGGGAATTCTCTCTGGTAAGAGATAGCCTTCTATTACAACATAGTGCACTGAGGCACAACACAGCGGAGTCTGCCCAGGCATGTGTGTATGCTGAAAGTAAAATAACTTGGAGCCAGTTCATAGTTTCAAGTCAATATAAGGAGTCTTTATTAGTGAACTCCATTCTAGATAGTAAAGTGGAGAGATAAGATCTCTGCAGGGAGGGAGGAGCATGGGTGTTGAAGGGAGAAGAAAAGAAAGAGGAAGAGGAAGTGGCAGGAAGGAAGTCATTCCCTAAGAGTAGTAATCTACATACCAAAGGGATAGTGTCAGAGCAGTAGAGAGGAGAAATGACCAGTGCCTTTACCCCTCTAGCTGTCTGACTCACTAGTCGGCCCCCCTCTGTCATTGAGACATGAGACAGCGCAAAGTCCTTCACTCCCAACAGAAACATCTGACACCCATCTTTCAGATAACTTTACCAAGCATAGGGGGAAGGAAATCCCAGAAAGAGAGAGCAGGGGCATAGCAAGGTTAAAGTGGGCCCAGAGACAAGATTTTAAAATGGATCCCTCACTGATACACACACACACACACACACACACACACACACACACACACACACACAGACTTCACAATATATAGTGCACTCACACTCACATCCCCATTATTATTTTTATTTACATTTTATATCCTGCTCTTCCTCCAAGGAGCTCAGAGCAGTGTAGTACATACTTAGGTTTCTCCTCACAACAACCCTGTGAAGTAGGTTAAGCTAATAAAGAAGTGACTGGCCCAGAGCCACCCAGGAAGTATCATGGCTGAATGGGGATTTGGGACCCGAGGGGGGGAGGAGGAGGGGGAGGGGGCGCCTCCGGTCTGGACTCGGGGGGGGGGGGGGAATTAAAAAGAAATTGGGGGGCGGGGCATGGCAGGCACTTTGTGCCCCCTTCAGCTGCACCCAGGGCATGTGCCCTGCCTGCCCCACCCTGGTTACGCATCTGGGTCCTGGGGCCCAGGTCCAGCCAACAGGGACTTTTTTGCTGGTCCACAGAAAGGAATGCCCTGCAGCAACAGCAGGAACAGTGAAAAGTTCTTGGTCTGTCCCACTGATAAGTAGCATTGACTCAATGCAGCTGGCCACTTGAGACCATATGCCCCTCTACCAAGTGTAGTGGCACTGTGGAAGATATGGCGAGGAGGTTTAGTAGTGTGGTCCCCTTTTTCTCTTTGCACATGTAGGATTTTATAGATTTCTTATACTCATATACATAATGCATTTCAGTTTAAACTTTTGTAACCTTGTAATCCTGTTTTTCACTGAGGACCGTGTAACCTCCTGTATCCCTGTACTCATATTTTGAATTTTATATCTTTGTACTAATTAGTATAGCAAGGCAAAGATAAGGTTTACTTAAAAACATACTCTCTAATCACCCACCTGAGATCGGGAGGATGGGAAGATGTGCAGCCAAGAATGGTATCTTGATTGGAATGTACTTGGCCGTTGGTCAAGTGTTTGGGTCTTACACAGGCTGCTGATAAGCAGCAGCCCATTTCCAGGTGGTGCTTATCAGTTTTGTAAAAGTATAAGAAAGACAGCAGAGCTACCCAGTAATTGGAACCTTGGTGTAGACCTAAAGACCCAGGGAGGTGCTACGCAGCCAGATTTCAAGGGGGTCCATCCACCGTTGTCATCCAGGGTTCCTGACAACTTGGAGAAGGGACATACCATATATCTTTTGTTCTCGAACCCTCTTAGGTTTTATTTAGCTCTATCTAATAAAACTTCTTTCGGCATTTACACTGGTCTGAGCTTATTGCCTCCAAATCCCTGAACATGTTGGACACCAGCTGGTGCCAACACACCTACCTATCTTACTGGCCCTACCTTTGGGTCGGAGCCCACTGACACCATCCTTCATCCCTCTTTCCCTTCACCTTTCCCCCTGACGCCAACTTTCTGCCCCCTCGTTTTCATTAATATATATATATATTTATATTTTTAATGTAATAATGTGCTGAAAATTGACCTCCCCTGCCAACTCATGGTTGGTTCCTCCCTACTGGGGCATTTGAGCTGTGCACCCCTGCTTTACAGGGAAAACATTCCCTTCCAGAAGAAGAGACTGAACACCATCATCCTGTGAGCAGATGAACTGCACAGCTACAGAGCCCCCATCTGATTCTGGACAGAACATCCATTACTGATGCCAAAGAACTTTTAGCAGGGGGAGAGTAACTGGCCCTATCCACCCAAGCACAGTACCTCCAGTGACTGTTGCTGGTGTCTCTCTTATGTTTCTTTTTATATTGTCAGCCCTTTGGGGACAGGGATCCATCTTATTTATGTATTATTTCTCTGTGTAAACCGCCCTGAGCCATTTTTGGCAGGGCGGTATAGAAATCGAATTAATAATAATAATAATTTTCCCCCATATGGGCCAGAAATTAGAACAGCCCATCAAAAACAATAGAGAAATCCATGTGTTAGCATAGTTGGAATTGGGCCTGGCTGCCTGTCCTTGCAAACTGTGAGGCGCTCCTTTCTGCACAAGTGCGCTGGAGCACCTAACATTTTGCAAGGACTGCTGGGCAGGGCCAAACAGGCAGGCCCAGCAGCCTCTCTGGCCGCTGCTGTGGCAGAGGGAGGCCTGCTCGTCTCATCCCCCCACACCCCACACATTGGCGACTAAAGTAAAGTAATTAAAGTAAGATAACTGCCGTGTGGCCCGGTGCGGCGGGCCTGGGTTAGTGGCAGGAGGCCCCCCGGAGGGCTGCCCCCCGGTCCACTGGATGCCCCCCCCCAGACCTTGGAGGCCATGGGCCAGGTCCCCAAGTTAGGGCGTTAGAGCACCTCTGGTGTCATCTACAAAGTTTCTAGTCATTAAACTGCTGTTGATGTGTTGATTGGCTAATAATTACTGTCAATCAAGAAGAATTTAAACTTAAGAACCTCCACTAGAGAGAATTCCTAAAGGAGGGGCTTTGGAATGGAATGAACAGGTGGTTATAAAATTCAGTTGGAGTTAACTGACAGATTCAAATAGGGATGGTTAGGGCTAAAGAGAGGATCTCTGGTTAGGGTCTCTATAGCAGGATTGAGGGTGGAATTGGGAAGTTGGAGGGTAGTTTTACTCACCCGGCATGACCTCTGTAGAGCTATCTTGACTATCAGATGTAAATGCTGGGTGTGTATGGTTGATTACACAGGAGATATAACCTGGGAGTAATTCACACATGGCTTCATGCTGTGGGTTATCTGAAGAGCGAAACTGCTTTGCAGCAGATTCACAGATGTTTAATTTGGGGTATTAAATGGACAGTTCACATAGGGTCGACTCCTCTCCTCAATCAAGCAGATCTTTTTCCTGTGTGCGTTTCCACCACTTGCTCCGGGTTTTTTATCCAACCAATCACATCCCCAGCTGAAGAGGAGGCGAGAGAGCTTTTTTGTTTGTTTGTTTGTTTGACAGCTTGTAACAGAAGACGGCAAAATTGGCATGACAAGTTGTCAACAATAGAATGCTTAACCCTAACCCTAACCCTGCCTTTGTGAGTGAATGCCTTCATCACCTCATGTTTTCCCCCCAACACACACACACAGCGCAGACCAAGAGAATGAACACAGGGAGAATCCCTGACTTCCAACAACTGGTTCCTGATAGCCTGCATGGTTTTCAGGGTAAATGCAGCTAATATGTGGACTGGCACGCTCCATTTGGGAGGAGATTCGAAGTCAAAGCCATGTGTGTAAAGCCCCCAGGGAGGTTGTATCCCAGTGAAGGTGTTGAAAATCTAAAGAAGCTTGTTATTTCTAAATAGTCACCTCAGTAACATGAAAGTAAAACCTTTGTTGATGTATAAGATTGTGTCAGTACAAGTCCCTGAGTTTGAAATATAAGAGGTGGTGTACAGTCTTGCCAGTTCTTAAGGTTGTTTGTCTCAAAAACCATTACACAATTGTCCCTACATTGTAGTGAATAAGAAACTACTGAAGCTATTGTACAAGAATAAAGTTTTTTTTCTTTGGTTTGGAACTTTGAAACTGTTTCAACTGTGTCTATTTGCTTCTCCCCATGTTACTACTCATGTGCAATGCCAAAGCTGGTGTTAGAAACCCAAATTAGGATTTAATTTAGTGGTGGCAGCATATGGGATATAAATGTTAAAATAAATAAATGAAGATTTATTATTATTATTTATTATTATTAAAATAAATAAATGAAAATAAATAAATGAAGGCTCACAAATATACTGTTTATTTCAACATCTATATCAGGGATTCTCAAACTTGGGTCCTCAGGTGTTATTGGACTTCAACTCCCATAATCCCCAGCCTCAGTGGCCTTTGGTTGGGGATTATGGGAGTTGAAGTCCAATAACACCTGAGGACCCAAGTTTGAGAATCACTGATCTATATATTTTAATTAGCCCAGTCTCAACCTCAGGTCCTGACAGAGACATAGGAACAGAGTCGGGGGGGGGGGGGATGACAATCCTCTCACAAAATCACTTTGTGATTTACACTCCAATCATTCATCTATTGATTGGTGGCTTTCCAAGGCAGTTCAGTGCTTTGGCCCTCTTCTGGGACATACCAGTAGGATTCACAT
Organism: Hemicordylus capensis; assembly: GCF_027244095.1. Lineage (NCBI taxonomy): Eukaryota > Metazoa > Chordata > Lepidosauria > Squamata > Cordylidae > Hemicordylus > Hemicordylus capensis. Next base: position 258,057,728 of record NC_069658.1, on the reverse strand, counting down.
GGGGGAAGTAAACTACTACTACAACAAGGCTCAAAAGATCCAAATAATATTTATTCTCCTTTGCGATGTTATGTACTCATAATATGGAGCCCTTTGTCAACAAGTGGGTGGACACCCTAGGCCGGTAGTGGAGGTGAAGGGTCAGTAGATTCCATCATCAAAGAAAAGCAGGTGCTTCTTCCCATGCCATGTTAGTCATTCTTTTCTTCTGGTTTGGTAGGTGCCTCAAGTGGGTGTATGATAAAGTCTGAAAGAGAAACACAGATGTACATGGGTTTAGGTGAAAGCATTACAGGTGCAAAAGAAATCAGTTTCTTGGATAAGAGCAGTGGATAGGATTGGGAAATCCAAGGATGCCTGGTTTATCAGGAGAGAACAACCTCCTGTGAATTTAGGAGTGCATTTGGACCCAAACTCTCCTAGAGGACTGGAGATGGGAGATACCTAGCTGGTTATAAAAGAATCCAGCAATCCTGCTGTCTAGTTCTCACATTCCAGTTGATACCTTTTTCTCCCCACCCCAGAGGTGCACTTTGGTAATTTTGGACCCTAAACCTAAAGATCTTTGGAACACCACCCCACTGGAAGCCGCCCCCTCCCCCGCTGCAAGTTAAGCATCATCTCCCTACACACACACGCGCGCGCGCGCGCACGCACGCACGCACACACACACCGTGACAAACACAGTATTTTTAACACATGGGTTCTTGAGAGCACAAACAACAACTGAACTCACAAGAATGTAAGAATATAAAACAGGTATATTCTTGGGGTGTGCATGAAACCAGCTGGCCTGGTTCAGTTCAAGTCCAAACCGGACCTGAACCGGGCCAATTCGGTTTTGCCCCCCATTGAACCCCCCCAGTTTTGTTTGGGGTTTTTTTTCTGAATTTTTAAAAAAATGTCATTTACCCCTTCTGTGAGGCTTCTCTGAGGCCACGGGAGTGGGGGTAGGTGGGTCCACAAAGATTTCCCCTACCACCGCCAGCCTCCATTTTGTAGTAAATTGCCCCGTTTGTGCATTCTTTGGCCCTTTCTGGGCCTTCCCTCCATTGCAGCGGCCATTTTTGAGGCTTCTACATATGCCCAGTGGGCCTCTGCATGGCCTGGGTCATGACCCAGCCATGTAGAGGCCCATTGGCCATGTGCGACAGTCTTCAAAATGGCCATAGCGAAGGAGGGAAGGCCCAGAAAGGGCCGAAGAACATCTGAAAGGGATGATGTACTGCATAACAGAGGCTGGCATTGGTAGGGGAAACTTCCGCGGACACCCCCCCGCCCCGTGGCCTTGGAGAAGCCCCCTGGAAGGGTAAGTGATTTAAAAAACAACAACAAACCTTTGCCACCCACCTGAACAGCTGGGGGGTTTGGGTCCAGGGTCAAACCCAACTGGTGGTGGTTTGGTTCAACCCCAAACTGTTGAACAAAACCAGCTCGATGTTGAACCAGTTCAACATTGAGCTGGTTTGCACATCCTTTGTATATTCAGGCATTAGCAGAAACATTTCAACATGCAACTTAACATATTCCCATTCTACATATTTCTTTCCCCACTCCCTGCTCTGTCTCTAAAGCACCCAGCACAGGTCATAATCACACTTGGCTGCCCAGCACAGTGCTGGGCAGCAGCGACCACACCACCCAGAACAGACTAAGGAGGATTTAGGGGGTCCCCAGGGGGAGTGGAGGCCCTGGATTTCAGCCCCAAAGTCCAAGGGTAAGGGTGTCACTGTTCCCCCCCACATTCATCTATCTACAGATTTATCTCTTGCTTCTTCTCCATCTTACATACCCCACCTATCCACTCAGTCCCTCTGTTTCTGTAGTTCACAGTAATCTTTTATAACCAGCTAGATGTCTCCCATCTCCAGTCCTCTAGGAGAGTTTGGGTCCTCATCGTGCCCATCACTGGGGTTATGCCTTCTTCCAATGAGGTTGACATGGAGAAATAGATCTGGGTGTCATCAGCATATTGCTAATACCCTGCACCAAATCTCCTAATGATCTCTCCCAATGGTTTCATGTAGATGTTAAAACAACATCGGAGACAATATGGAGCCCTGAGGGACACCATATGAAAATTCAGATTTTAAAGAACAACAGTTTCCAAGAGAGACCATCTGGAATCTGCCCGTGAGGTAGGAGCGGAACCACCTCAAGGTGGTGCCTCTCACCCCCAATCCCCTCAGATGTTCCAGAAGGATACTATGGTCAGTAGTATCGAAGGCTGCCAAGAGATCCAAAAGGATCAACAGAGTCACACTCCCTCTGCCAATTCCCAGTTGTAGATCATCCATCAAGCCAACCAAGGCAGTCTTCACACCATAGGCCATCTGAAAGCCAGTTTGAAATGGGTCTAGATCAGGGATTCTCTGTGTTGGGTCCCCAGATGTTACTGGACTTCAACTCCCATAATCTGCAGTCCCAGTGACCTTTGGTTGGGGATTATGGGAGTTGAAGTCCAATAACATCTGGTGACCCAACGTTGAGAATCCCTGGTTTAGATAATCAGTTTCTTCCAAGACCACCTGGAGCTGGGAGACCACCACCTTCTCAATCACCTTGCCCAACCATGGAAGTTTGGAGACAGGCCTGTAGTTGCTTAACTCCAAGGGATCCAAGGCAGGCTTCTTCGGAAGAGGTCTAATGATTGCCTCTTTGAGAAAAGGAGGCATCCTGACCTCCCTTAGAGAAGCATTTATAATCTTCACCAGGCCCTCTACACCAGCCTCCCTGCCAGATAGTATAAGCTATGTCAGGCAAGGATCAAGAGGGCAAGTGGTAGGCTGTACCACTCCAAGCAGCTTGTCCACATCCTCAGGAGTCACAAACTGGAACTGATCTAGAGTCACCACATAAGAGGAGTTGCTGAACACCTCAGCATGAGACACTGTAACAATTATGGAGTTTGAATCTAAGTCGGCCTGAATACATGCCCAAGTTCTTTGTTCTCTTGTAAAGACTGATGAATAAATCCTTGTATGTTTGTAGGTAGGAAGCATGCCTATATATTCACCCTATATATTTATGTTTTTTATCAAAAGAACATTGGGGCCAGTCCCTTTACGGATGCCAAGACCACCTCCATCTCCCAGCTGCCCGCTCACCTTTTGTTGCACGAAGGATGCCCCTAACAAGGTTAAACACGGACTCCACTATCAGGACAATGAACTCACACTCCATGGTAACTTGCTGGGTTCACCTGCATGTAGAAATGGGGATGAAAGTTGTCACCAATCGCATGAATCAGAACCACAAAATTGGACTGGGACACGTGGCAGCTGTGATTTGTGCAATTGCAAGGTGTTGCAATTGTGCAAATCATGGCAGCCATGTGTCTAGCCCACACAAAGAGACACCAACCTCTACTATCAGAGCCTCCATGCCTTCTTGGCTGGGTCACCAACCTTCTGGCAGTCTCGCACACTACCAGAGGTCATTCTCTGGAGGAAACCAGTCATATGAAATCTGCTTCTCCTGCTGCCCCCCTGTTTGTTATCTGCCTCCCAGGACTGGCTGCTGTGCTGAGATGAGGCCTTGCAGGATTGGGGCCCAGGGAGGAGGGTGACTTTATTATTTATTTTATTTATATACCGCCCTTCCAAAATGGCTCAGGGCGGTTTACAATTAAAACAAACCACTAAAACAGTAAAGAGCTAAAAGAAGTTAAAACAATATAACAACAATTAACAATTTAAAAACATTTTAAAACAACAATTAAACAGTTACAGTGATTAAAAGCCCTGAAATCGGGTTAGAATATTAAAACCGATCTAAAAACCCTGGAAAGCCAGGCCAAACAAATACGTTTTAAGGACTTGGCCGTTTCCTGGATTCCATCTGCTTAGAGCTGCCTGCTCAGGGCTATATAGGCTTTTGCCAGTGACTTCAGTCTTCCAGAAGCCTGCAGGAGAGAGCAGAGGAGGGACACCACCATCTGCCCCCAGGGAGAACCCAGGGTGAGAGACTGGGTGCCTGCCTGCCTGCTTCTCCTGCTGCCCCCTTGTTTGTTATCTGCCCCTCAGGACTGGCTGCTGTGGGTGGGGTGAGGTGAGGCCTTGCAGGATTGGGGCCCAGGGAGGAGGGTGACTTGGCAGTTTCCTGGATTCCATCTCCCTAGACCTGCCTGCTCAGAGCTATATAGGGCAGCAGGCCCGCCACTGGTGGGGGTTGCCTCTTTGGGGGAGCCACCTCAGGGGATAGTGAGGGCCAAGGCTCCTGGCCCAGGTACTTGTATGTGGGGGGGGGGGCATTTAATAGTGGGGCTTCTGTTTTAATTAGTCCTGGGTGAGATCGTTTTAGAATGTGTCTGGGCTTATCTGGAGATGGGGAGACAGGGGTCGTGTCCTCTGATTGTGGGGCAGTCATTCCGGTGGTGGTGGGGAACAGAGGAAGTAACATTGGCAGGTCAGCAGGCCATTACAGGGGAAGGGGACTTGGAAATCTAATAGCTGTTTCCCCTTCCGGCTGTCCTGCCAGCTCTTTGACCTCGGGAAGCAGTGCCGACCACCCTTGGAACTTCACCTTGCTCCTTTGTAATGCTAGGTTGGTCCAGAACAAATCAGAAACCATGCATGATTTGATTCTGGATGAAGGTACCGACCTGGTATGTATTACAGAGACCTCGCTGGGGGCCCAGTATGTTCCCAGCTTTTTCCTCCAGGGTACTCTGTTGAGGAGCAGGTAAGGGACCGTGGGCGGGGAGGTGGCGTGGCTGTGGTCTATAAGAATAACCTTTCCCTTACCAGGATCCCTGTTATGTGTCGGACCATATCAAATGTGTGTACTTAAGCCTGGAGACGAGGGATAGACTGAGACTTCTGTTGGTGTACCAATCGCCCCGTTGCTCAACAGAGTCCCTAACTCAGCTGACTGACTTGGTCTCAGACTTGGTGTTGGAGATGTGTGTACTTAAGCCTGGAGACGAGGGATAGACTGAGACTTCTGTTGGTGTACCGATCGCCCCGTTGCTCAACAGAGTCCCTAACTCAGCTGACTGACTTGGTCTCAGAATTGGTGTTGGAGTCCCCCAGGCTTGTGGTGCTGGGGGACAAATGTTCACTTTGGGACCAATTTGTCCAGGGCGGCTCAGGAGTTCATAGCAGCCATGCTGACTATGGGCCTATCTCAAGTGGTCTCGGGGCTGACACACATTGCCGGTCACACGCTTGATTTGGTCTTTCACTCTGATCAGGGTGTTGTTCCGTGGGTGGGGAATCCTGTGATTTCCCCATTGTCATGGACAGACCACCATCTGGTTAAAGTTGGACTCACAATCACTTCCCACCTTCGCAGGGGCGCGGGACCTATTAGGATGGTCCGCCTGAGAAAGTTATTGGATCCTATAAGATTTCAAGAAGCCTTGGAAGGATTTAGTGTTGGCTTTGCCAGTGATCCTGTTGATGCCCTGGTGGAGAATTGGAACAGCAAACTCACTGGGGCAGTAGACATGATTGCTCCTAAGCGTCCTCTCTGACCCGCTTCAAAACTGGCCCCTTGGTATACGGAAGAACTACGGGGGCTGAAGCGGCGAGGTAGACAACTGGAGCACAAGTGGAGAAAGACTCGGCTTGAATCCAACAGATTGCAACATAGAGCTCATTTGAAAACCTATGCTCAGGCAATACGTGTAGCAAAGAAGCGATTCTTTTCTGCCCGTATTGCATCCACAATTTCACATCCGGCGGAGTTGTTCAGGGTTGTGAGAGGGCTAGTATGTGCCACTCCTCCCTTGAATCAGAATCTGGAACCATCAATTACCCGCTGTGGTGTGTTTAATGAATTCTTTGTGGATAAAATCTCTCGTATTTGGGCCAACTTAGACTCCATCTCCACAATTACTTCAGTGTCTGATGTGGAGGTGTCCAGCAACTCCTCTTGTGTGATTAGGTTGGATCAGTTCCAGTTTGTGACTCCTGAGGATGTGGACAAGCTGATTGGAACGGTGGAGCCTACCACCTGTTCTCTTGACCCTTGCCAGACTTGGTTTAGATTATCTGGCAGAGGCATTGTTGAGGAAAGCCTAGTAGAGATTATAAATGTGTCTCTGATGGAAGGTAGGATGCATCCTTGTCTTAAGGAGGCAATTATTAGACCACTTCTGAAGATGCCTGCCTTGGAACTTTCAGAGCTGAGCAACTACAGGCCTGTTTCCAACGTTCTGTGGCTGGGCAAGGTAATTGAGAGGGTGGTGGCTTCCCAGCTCCAGACAGTCTTGTAGAAAACTGATTATCTTGACCCATTTCAAACTGGCTTTCGGGTAGGCTATGGGGTGGAGACTGCCTTGGTCAGCCTGATGGATGATCTCCAGTTGGGAATGGACAGAGGAAGTGTGACTCTGTTGGTCCTTTTGGACCTCTTGGCGGCTTTCGATACTATCGACCATAGTATCCTTCTGGAGTGTCTGAAAAGGTTGGGAGTGGGAGGCACTGCTTTGCGATGGTTCCACTCCTACCTCTTGGGCAGGTTCCAGATAGTGTCCCTTGGAGACTGCTGTTCTTCAAAATCTGAACTTTTGTATGGTGTGCCTCAGGGCTCCATATTGTCTCCTATGTTGTTTAACATCTACATGAAACCACTGGAAGAGATCATCAGGAGATTGGTGCAGGGTGCTATCAGTATGCTGATGACACCCAAATCTATTTCTACATGTCAGCATCATCGGGAGAGGGCATAACCTCCTTAAATGCCTGCCTGGAATAGGTGATGGGCTGGATGAGGGATAACAAAGTGAGACTGAATCCAGATAAGATGGTGGTACTCATTTTGCGGGGTCAGGAGTTGAGTTTGATCTGCCTGTTCTGGATAGGGTCACACTTCCCTAGAAGTAACAGGTACACAGTCTAGGGGTGCTTCTGGATCCGAGCCTCTCCCTTGTCTCCCAAGTTGAGACGGTGGCCAGAAGTGCCTTCTGTCAGCTTCAGCTGATACGCCAGCTGCGTCCATTTCTTGAGGTGAATGACCTCAAAACATCTGCTGGTAACCTCCAGACTGGATTACTGCAATGTGCTCTATGTGGGGCTGCCCTGGTATGTAGTCCGAAAACTACAGTTGGTCCAGAATGTGGCGGCCAGGTTGGTCTCTGGGTCATCTCGGAGAGATCATATAACTCCTGTATTGAAGGAATTACACTGGCTGCCGATATATTTCCAGGCAAGATACAAGGTGTTGGTTATAACCTATAAAGCCCTAAACAGCTTGGGCCCTGGGTGTTTAAGAGAACGTCTTCTTTGTCATGAACCCCACCGCCCACTGAGATCCGCTGGAGAGGTCCGTCTGCATTTGCCACTGGCTTTTCTGGTGGCCACTCAGTGATGGACCTTCTCCGTTGCTGCCCCGAAGCTTTGGAATGCGCTCCCTAGTGAAATAAGAGCCTCCCCATCTCTGACAGCTTTTTAAAAGTCTTTCAAGACACCTGTTCACCCAGGCTTTTAATATTGTTTTAATGGTTTTAATGTTGTTTTAAAATATTGTTTTTAAAATTTTAAATTGTTGTAATGTTTTAAACTTTTTGTTTTAACTAATGTTTTACTTTCTATTTTTATTTTGTTGTAAACTGCCCAGAGACGTAAGTTTTGGGCGGTATAGAAATATGTTAAATAAATAAAAATAATAAATAAATATCCTGTATGTGAGGCCAAAGCAGTTGCCATGAAGAGTTGTTGTGTTACTTTCCTCACTCTCCACAAAAATGGTACCACACAGTGCAATCCCAAACTACCATACTTCCACACATATAACCTGTGGGGTATACAGAGGTTTCCCCCCTCTGACGAAAGGAGGTTTACAAAGCCACCACTGCCACAGTTCTCATTCCCCCACTGCATGCATCCCCATTTACATTCACAATATCACATTCAGGTTCAAGGAAGACCCAGTGACAAAAGCAAAGCAGAAGGGGGAGGTGTGTAGAGAGCCTCCCATCTCCCTTTGAATACCCCAAACAGTATCCCCAAGACAACCCTGGCTTCAGGAGTGGTGGCGAGTTCCATTAGGAGGGCAGATGAGGTGGCTTCTTGGCATATACCCCACAGGTTTAACACAGTGGGGTATAAAGTAAAGTTGTGCTGTCGAGTTGGTGTCGACTCCTGGTGCCCACAGAACCTTGTGGATTTCTTTGGTAGACTACAGGAGGGGTTACCATTGCCATCTCCCATGCAGTATGAGATGACTCCTTTAAGCATCTTCCTATAGCACTGCTTTCTGATATAGGTGTTTCCTGTAGTCTGAGAAACATACCAGCAGAGATCCGAACCAGCAACTTCTTACTCCCTAGGCAAGTTACTTTCCTGCTGTGTGTGTGTGTGTACACACACTTACAAAACAGGTATGCCTGTAAATTATACCTGTGAAACAGGTATGCAGGTCTTGCCCCTACCCAAAAATGTTGATGATTTTCTGCAGAGATACTTGGGTGCTGGTTATACTCAGGTGTGGGATATATGCACAAGAATACAGTACACCTGCCATTTCTCAGAGTCATATTCACCTTCTGATCTACTGCAACTCTAGATATTTCCAGGTACTGCTTCTCCCTATTTACAGTCATATCTGCATCATGAGGCTTGATGAATAATTGCCATCTGAGAGCCATGCTCTGCTTATCTAGCCAGGTATCTCCAGATTTTATTTATTTAATTAAAATATTTATACCCTGCCCCTCTGGTACACTACTGCTCAGGGCGGCTCACAACATTAATAAAAAGATACAGAGGCTATTCTCATGATCAGGTGGAATCGGGCTAGGGGAGCCTAGCCCTATTTCGCCTGACCGTGAGAACCACCGGGCTTTCAGGCGAGCCCGGTGGCCTCCAGGCGGTTAACCCACCAAACTACCCCTCCTCTTAAACCAGGTTTGCACTCATGCAGGGCATTCTGGGGCTTCTGGGCGCCATGCAGCCCCCAATCCTCCCAGCCCCCACTGGCTCCATAACAGAGCCAGCAGTCATGTGGTCTGCCAACCTGCTCGTGTGCAGGGAGAGTGGGCTAAGCCCGCTCTCCGGGCTAACTCCCTAGAGGCTCTTCTCACTGATCGTGAGAAGAGCCTCACAATGTAAAATAAGACGAATAAAGTTAACCAAACTTAAGGTAAACAAGTTCAAAGCCAGGCTAAACATTAAAAATTACAATGTTTTTTTTTAAAGTTCCAAATTAAAAGTTATTTTAAAAGCTAAAAACTAAGAGCTATAAAAACGAAAGAACCTACCAGATATAAACAGAGATGAAACATTAAAAAGCCTCTTTTAAAAGATGTGTTTTCAATTTTAAAAAAAACAACACTGAGGGAGGGAGCATGGTGAAGCTCTCTGGGGAGGGTGTTCCAAAGTAGAGGGGCCACAACCGAAAAGGCCCTGTCTCAAGATAAATTTCTAGCGTGAAGGAAGAGTAGCTGGAAGCCCTTGCCCATCACTCTTTATCCCCTCCTTAGCTGTCTCCTTGGTGCAGAGCTTCCCCAGATGTTGTCCTACATCCCCTGTCACAAGCCGTTGTGGGATTTGTAGTACAACAATCTCTGAGGACCCACGTTTGAGAACCCCTGCCTTAGTGACTAATTTTCCCTACTCCTACCAGTCCCTAGAGGAAATCAGATGCGAGAAGAGAGAGAAGCTTGGGGTTATTTGAATGGGGAAATGGAGATGAAAGGATTAACATCCTCCCCTTGCTCCCTTCCCCAACCCCTATATCTTTGACTCCAGATCACAGTCTCCTCAGCTGCCTTACAATTTCAAATATGTGTCCGAGAAGGAATATATTGATCCTAAGACACGGAAATGAACATTTCCCATCCTGATCTTCCCAGACCCTTCAGAGATGACCCCTGGCATGGGGAAGGACTAGAAGCTGCCCAAGTGGGGAGATGGCCAATGTCCAGCCCCTTGTCTTTGCTCCAGAGAAAAAGACGAGGCAGCACATGGACTACGGGGGAGCAGAAGAGCAGTAGCTGAGCAGTCACCACCCACAGCAGTGACAGCAGTAACACATGAAGCCTGCAGAGTGGTCACATTCCCCCATCATTGTGTAGCCAGAGCCTTTTGTCAGTCACCACTGCACTGCTTCTGTTTCTTCTTCTTTTTTTAAAGGAAGTGACTAAAAGGCAGCCAGCCAACCACCTACATAATGACCCACCTCGGGGCTGCTGCAGACTTAATGCACAAGAAGACACTTAATACACGGTAAACATTCTGGCTGATATAATGTAAAGTGGGGTTCGTCATCTCTGTAATGGTCCCCCCTCAGGCTGCTGCATACTTCAAAGACAGCCCTGACACTATTTTGAAGCAGCACTTGCAGAAGCTGTATTTCCAGAGGTTTTTTTCATTCGGAGCAATAGAGAAACCTGCGCTTCCACAATCACTGCTTCAAACCAGCATTGGGACTGCCATTACAGAGGTGATGGGGCTGCACATCATGTCAGACAGAATGTTTACCATGTATTCATTGTCTTGTTGTCAGCTGTCTTGGATGCCTGTTGTCAGTCCGAAGGCTGGGATATAGATAAATTAAATCAAAGAAACAATAATATACAGATTGGAAGGAGCACTGCAAAAGGTCTCAGCAGAGCTCATAATTTCAGGTGACTATAGCAAGTGAGCCAATCTATCCTCTCTGTGGAAGGCAAAATCACAGGAGTCACTTGCCCAGCTGATAGTTGGAAACCATTTCCGTTTTAGTCCATTTTACTTTCCCAATATAATTTATCTATCTATCTACCTACATACCTGTTCTCTTATTTTACTAGCTAACACCTGCCTTGTTCAACTCTAAAACCAAATTGGTCTTCTACCCAATAATACTACTAGTGATCAAGAAAGTAGTAATTTACCGGATGGTGTTGTCGTCTCCTCTCCTGAATGTCTCCTCTGGTGATGCACTAGTCCTCTGAGACACGTGGCATATATACTCCGATCCCAGGTCCACCCAGCCAGGATTGGGTAGGTGGCCACCAATGAGGTGGTGGGTAGAATTAGGGGCTGAACTTCACAATGATTCTAATGACAGTTTGTGCTGCCCCAACTGAACTCGTCTGGGTGGCTAAATTTCAGGAACTAGCATTAACTTTAGTCATGGTTTTTCAGGTAGCATTGGAATGCACTTCTGTCTCATACAGTGATCTACTTTATTTATTTATTTATTCATTCGTTCATTCAGTTTATAGACTGCCCTTCCTAAAGTAGCTCAGTGCAGTTTACATTAAAATCAAAACCACATCATAAAACAGTTAAAACCAAAAAGTGTTTAAACCAGATTAAGATTAAAATTAAAACTAGATCTCATTAAAGATCAGGAGCTTTCCCAGACAGCAGGCTTTAGTGCAGGTTTACTGTGAGGCTTTACTGCGAGTTTGAAGTCCCCCCCCGCCCCAAACGATGCCAAAAGTGGATTTTTTAACCCCAGTTATAAATCAGGCTACACTCTAACACACACTGAAAAACCTGAATTGTGTGTGAAGCGTTCCCCGATAGCTCGCAGGGAATTCAGGATAAATTTGGCCGATATGTGAATGCACACCTCAGTTCCTGAGGAGATGTGAACTAAAAGCTGGGTGTGAAAAAGTTCCAGGCTAAAGAGATGGGTCTTTAAGGCTCTCCTGAAGGCCTCCAAGGCCTTCATCTTCACCTTCACTATAAACATCTTAATGCCTACTTAAGTTATTTTAAACCACTGCAGGAAATGTGCAGGGGGACAGAAAAGATTTCTCTTTTGTGGATTTGTCATTAATTTACAATCCATCTTGCATGGAGGGAGGCCAGATGTGGGAAGATAACTAAGAGTGCATGGATATTTGGAATGAATTGGAAGTTGGTCCCATGAAGCAAATGAGCAAAAGTAGTGTTGTAGCAGTAACCTTTGTCAAGAACAAGCAGGTGTGGAGGGAGGCCATCAGCAGACTGGCTTCTGCCGCCGACACAGCCCCCTAGCCCCACCTCTGCATCTGACATCAGACGCAGGGAGCATTTAGCCACAACCCTCGCATCTAATGTCAGACACTGGGGCATGGTTTAGCTCCCGAACGGGGCTGCTAAAAGTTGCCCCCCCCCCAAAAAAACCCGCCGCAGATAGTGGATTTTTTTTTAACCCCGGAAATAAATCAGGCTACACTTCAATGCGCAGTGAAATACCTAAATTATGTGTTAACTGTTCCCCAATAACTCGCAGGGACTACAGCGTAAATCTAGCCAATATGTGAACACCACCACCCCTTCATTCTGGAGGAGATGCGAGTTAAAGGGCTTCAAAAGCCCTGTGTGAAAAGCTTCCAGGCATAAGGACCATTCTCCACCACCCTCTCCACTCTGCCCAACAGCTGGATTACTACTGGGCATGAGGGCCACTCACTGTCCCTTCCAACCAAGCTCTGGTTCCTGGGTTGCTATGGAAAGGGGAGAGGCAGACAGGAAATGGGAGAAAAGTGCTTGGCTCTGTCCTTCCCCCTTTCCATTACAATCGCACAGAGGAAGGATGAAGGAGGCTCAATGACCAAGGAGGCAGGAATGCCCCTTCCCACAGTCTACTGCCAAAAAGGGGAACATGTGCCCCTCATGTCCAGTGCCACCAAGATGTACCAGGTCGGTCCGCATGGGAGAGGAGGTGACAACAAGAAAGTTCAGAAGATCCAAACAAGATTTATTCTCCTTTGGAATATTAGCTATAGCAATAGCAATAGCACTTACATTTATATACCGCTCTATAGCAGGAGCTCTCTAAGCGGTTTCCAATGATTTAGCATATTGCCCCCCAACATTCTGGGTACTCATTTTACCGACCTCGGAAGGATGGAAGGCTGAGTCAACCTTGAGCCCCTGGTCAGGATCGAACTTGTTTTTACCAACCTCAGAAGGATGGAAGGCTGAGTCAACCTTGAGCCCCTGGTCAGGATCGAACTTGTAACCTTCTGGTTACAGGGCGGCAGTTTTACCACTGTGCCACCAGGGGCTCATTGTGTCACACATATTGTGTTAACATCATAAGGAGCCCTTTGTCAATAAGGGGATGGCCAGGCCAGGGCAGCCCTGGAAGAGAAGGGGTGGTCGACTCCATCATCCGAGAAAAGCAGGTGCTCCTTGCAAAGTTAGAGATGCCTTTGTTCTATTTGGGGTGCCTCAAGGGACTCCTTGATCATTTCTGAAGACAAAACACAGACATACAAGTGGTTTAGGTGAAAGCATAAAAGGCTTGAAGGAAATGCGAGCCCTTTTGGGACAGGGAACCATCTCATTTCTTTTTTTCTGTGGAAACTGCTTTGAGTACTTTTTTTTTTTTTTGGTTGAAAATATACACATGCATAATACTAATTAATAAAATAGATGTATTGGATGGAAATGGTACATAGGAACATAGGAAGCTGCCAAATACTGAGTCAGACCATGGGTCCATCTAGCTCAGTATTGCGGACTGGCAGCAGCTTCTCCAAGGCTGCAGGCAGGAGTCTCTCTCAGTACTATCTTGGAGATGCCAGGGAGGGAACTGGGAACCTTCTGCTCTTCCCAGAGCAGCTCCATCCCCTGAGGGGAATATCTTACAGGGCTCACACATCAAATCGCCCATCCATATGCAACCACAGTGGACCCTGCTTAGCTAAGGGGACAAGTCATGCTTGCTACCACAAGACCAGCTCTCCTCTCCTAATGCAAAGATGCCTGGTTTATCCAGGGGAGAGGGGCCTTTTGTGAATTTAGGTGTATGTTTGGGCCCAAACCAGGACTGGAGGTGAGGGATATCTGGCTAGTTTTAAGAGAGGCTGATAACCCTACTGCCTAGTCCTTATGCATCAGCCAATGCCTTTTCCTTCCCTCCCATTTATCTCTTACTTCCTGTCCATCTCGCATTCCCCACCTATAATGATGATATTATAGGCGTGTCTATAGCTTTTGTGCTCCACATAGGCCATCTCGGAAATCCTAACAACCACCTTGCAATGTTATATGGCAGATGGGGAGACTTTTTAGCCACCAGAGAACAGTACAGTAGCGCTCACACACAATTCCCCATATGCCTTCAATTCCACATGGGTCAGAGATTAATGCCTCTTTGGAGAGAAACACCCGGATGTTATATGGGAAAAGGTTCCATTGTTTCAGCTCAACTTGAGTCAAGGTAAGCATTTCCTACTCTCTAAGGCAAGCTAACTACTATTATCCTCTTAGTCAGTATTCTGTATGATAGTATATTATTTGTGACTGGTGTTGTGTCCATTCATTATATTCATTTTATAGAGAGTTAATTGTTATAATTAGTTGTTACATTGTTTTATAGTTTAGCTAGCATTATCTGTCCCACTGGAATGGATGCTGGCTGGGCTGAGACTGAGAGATAGCAGCTTGTCCAAAATGTGCCAGTGAGGTGAGGCTTGTAGTGGGGCCTAGCTGGTTCATTTAACCACTGGATGGTGGGCTAAGTATTGAGTTGAGGTGGCAAGACACAGATTCAAATCTTCCATGAGCCATGAAGCTCACTGGAGGGCCCAAGAGCCACCCCCCACCACTCAGCCTAAACTAATCCACAGGGCATGCACATCTGCAGGTGGGTGGGGACAGTTTAATGTGGGGCAGCAGTTGCTTTCACACACACACACACACACACACACACACACACACACACACACACACAACTGTTCCCCCACTGGAAAAATTCCAAAATATACCCATGAATACTGGGATGGGTGGGGGGGGGCATGTACATTGCCCTGAGCTCTTGGGAGGAAACAAGGGGCATAGCTTATGGGTAGAGCACCTGCGTTACATACAGAAGGTTCCAGGTTCAATCCCTGGCATCTCCCTGTACTGATCCTGTCCAATTGTGAGTGTCAACATGACAGTATTTGATTGTGAACCGCCCTGAGCCACTTTTGGATGGTCAGTATATAAATAAAATAAATAAGTAATACATAAATAAATACTTGCTAATCAAGGACTGTCTCCTGCCCACATACTTTTGTAGGCTCACAGTAAACAGTAAATTGAGAGTCGGATCAGGGAGACTTAGGTTCAAAATCTCCACTTGGCCAGAAAGCTCCTCAATGTCCTTGGCCCAGTCACAATCTCTTTCCACCTCAACTACCTCCAGTGGTGTGTGGCCCACCACTTGAATGAAAGCTTACCTGGGACTTAGGCCCATTGAACACATTAAGGCCTACTCAGAAGTAGGCCATACTGCACAGAAAATGTGCAAAAGATTACATGATATTTTGGGACACCATGAAATTTTATTTATTCATTTATTCATTTATTCATCACATGTATATATCGCCCAAACTTTCATCTCTGAGCGATTAACATAAAACAATTAAAACACATATAAAAAGTTAAAACAATTCAACAATTTAAAATGTCTGCTATAAGAACCCAGTGTGTATGTATCTGTAGTGATATATTTTATATTGTTCCAAACTCTTTGTTCACAAAAAAGATTTATAAATAAACCTTTGTGTACTTATAGGAAGTAAGATTCTATTATCTCTATATATTTATATGATTTTATCAGAAGCGTTTTGGGGCCGGTTGCTTTGCAGATGCCAATACCGCCTCCATCCTCCTGCTCCCTTACCTTGTGTCAAATCCAGGAAACACATAACAAACTTGACCACATCTTTGAAGAGGCATCGGAGCATCATGGTGGCTTGCTGGGTTCACCTGCATGTAGAAATTGGGATGAAAGATGTCACAGTGGTTCCAGGATGTCAAAAGTGAGGACAGGTCTATTGTATCCTCATAAACCCTCCATAGAATTGGTCACCATTTGTACTGACCCCTTTGCCTGACATGCAGAAATCAAGCTACTAGAGCTTTCCTTCATTGCTTCAGCTCCATGGAAACACTTTACCTGATTTTGTGTGTGTGTTGCACTGGATCAGGGCCATGAGAAAAGCGTGGCAGTGCTAGTGCTATTTTGTGGAATCATAGAATGTTAGAGTTGGAAAGAATCTTAGTAGTCCTAGCCCAACCCTCTGCTTCAGGGGCACAGCTAAGGGAGAGGGGGCCTTGTTCACCCCCTTCCTGGTGGCCCCTTGAAGTGAGGTAGATAATGAAGAAAATAGAGAGGGGTGGAGCTGGGGGGGCCCCCCAGGAGATGGAGGGCTTGGGTTCTTTGAACCCATCCACTCAGTTATAGCTACACCCTTGCTCTGCTTAATGCATACCTGTTCTATAGCTGGTGACTGTTCAGGCTCTGTTAGAAAACCTCTAGTGAAGGAGAGCCCACCTGTGTGCAAGGCAGACTGTCCCACTGCTGAACAGCTCTTACACTTTACCAGATTCTTCCTCATGTCTAGCTTGAATCTGCTTCCTTGTCATTTTAATCCATTGATTCTAGTCCTGCCCTCAGGAGCACAGAAAACAAGACTGCTCTCCTCCTACAGATATTTGAAGATGGTTATCATATGTCCCAATAGTCTTCTCTTCATGAAACATATCTAGCTCTTTTAACCGATCCTCAGGACTTCCTGACTCTTCCAGATCCTCGCAGGGATCCTCAACGTTGGGCCCCCAGATGTTCTTGGACTTCAACTCCCATAATCCCCAGGCCAGTTCATAAGTGCCCTTCGCATTTTGATGCACATGATTCTCTACCATCCATACCCTGCCCTCTGATTTCCCTTCCAACCATTATGGCTGGTATGAGGGAGGAAAAATAAATCAACATACTAAATATTGCTTTGATTCAGAGGGTTTCCCTGACTTTAAATGTATTTTACTGTCATCAAAAATAATACATACACATGTTATAGATAAGGGCCATTGGAGTAGCAGGGGCACATTTAAGGCTAAATCCCCAAGATCACAGATATGAATTGTAGTCTTGGATAATTCTGACAAAATGATGTTCCATTCCTGTCAAAAATATTACACAATCCTAAATTCAGAAAGGAACATCCAAAGAGAAATTCATCTGTATGCTCTTGCCCTTTTCTCTGTTTTTGATCACAGAAGTTGCAACCAAGATATGTGGACTAAATCCTCATACAGCGTAGTGCTCATAAATACAGATGTGGAAAAGATTTACATCTAAAAACAACTATCCTCACATGATGTAAATGTCAGCCCTCAGTAAGTGGATAAAGGAGGAAATGTCTATGGTTGCCCCATCCTTTAAGAATCTTGGTCCACATTTTAAAGACTTTTCATGCCCTTTCCTCCCTTCCTTCCAAGCAAGATACAATAAGAACAGCCCTGCTGGATCAGGCCCAAGGCCCATCTAGTTCAGCATCCTGTTTCACACAGTGGCCCACCAGATGCTTCTGGGGAGCCCACAGGCAAGAGGTATGTGCATGCCCTCTCCTCTGCTGTTGCACCCCTACAACTGGTATTGAGAGGCATCATGCCTCTGAGGCTGGAGATGGTCCAAAGCCATCAGACTAGTAGCCATTGATAGACCTGTCCACCATGAATCTGTCTAAGCCCCTTTTAAAGCTATCCAAGCTGGTGGCCATCACTACATCCCATGGCAAAGAATTTCATAGATTAATTATATGCTGTGTGGAAAAGTACATCTTACTTTACAGAACTTGAAGAGGTCCCTGTCCTGAAAGGCTCACAATCCAACTTCAGTGAACTTATGGTAAGAGAAGGAGAGTGAAAACATTTTACATTTTTAAAAAACCCACAAAAAAACCCCCCAGTTTCACATTACATATGAACTTGGAAAACTGTGGCTTGCTAATTAATTAGAACAAGCCAGGATATCAAACCATGATTTTTTAAAATTATTATTATTATTATTATTACACTTATATCCCGCTCTTCCTCCAAGGAGCCCAGAGCAGTGTACTACATACTTGAGTTTCTCTTTCACAACAACCCTGTGAAGTAGGTTAGTCTGAGAGAGAAGTGACTGGACCAGAGTCACCCAGCTAGGTCATGGCTGAATGGGGATTTGAACTCGGGTCTCCCCAGTTCTAGTCCAGAACTCTAACCACTACACCACGCTGGCTCTCTTTATTTGCCCCTGGTTTGATATCCTGATTTGATCTAACAAGTTTGTATTTAACGGAGCAGTGGTTTGTTCTTAAAATGAAAGTGGAAGTTTACACTCTCATACAAAAAGCTTTCTCCCTGGTCCTAACGTACCAGATTTGTTTGTTTTTTGCATCAGGGAAGGGTTTTGTTGGGTTGGGTGTTTTTTTTTTAACTTGGAGTATGCAACTACAAAAAAGTATCCCTATCTGCATTTTAAAAGGGTACAGTCTTTTCTGTTGAATCCAGAGGAAAAAGTTGTGGCGTGCGAGGACAAGACAGTAGAACTGAATCAGGAATATTAATGCTTTAATGATATATATACTATTTGTAGAGAGGCAAGTGCAGTCTGCCTTCAGGGCTCTTGCTGCTGGCTGTTTGTTAGCCCTGCCTCTAACCCAGGCCTGGAATAGTTACTACTCCAGTAACTAAAGCACCATGCAAAAGCTGGCCTGGATCAATGAATACATTAACCCCAAACACCACACTTTCTACCACCAAATGTTCTTCTGCTGCATGTGCAAATGAGCCATAGAAGTTATATTATTATTAAGTGAAGGAATATTAAAAGGTGTGTGTTAGTAAAGCTGAAGTAAAGTAAGGACTGCTGGCAGATTGCCAATTGCCATGTTGTGTTAGGGACATGTATACAGAGTCGAGAGCAATAAAATCAACTCCCTATTGATTTTAGTGTGGATCTGCTAAATGGTAAGTGCAGTAATTTTACCTGAAACCATTCAGTTCTTTATTAGAAGTAGGGATGTGCACGAAGATCTTCGGTGCCGACGGGGGGGGTAGCACTTTAAGGGCGGGGGAGGGTGTACTCACCCCTCCCGCCACATTTCCCCCACTGGAGCGCTGTCGTTTTGAAGCCCCTCGGGGTGGCAGCGTTCCTCCCTGCCGCCCCGTTTCCCCCATCGGCCGGAAGTGGCTGGAAGTTGCGAGCGCACATGCGCCTCTCGTGCATGCGCACGTGCCCTTCTGCCATGTGCGTGGGCACGCACGACGGGCGCACGCTCGCTCGCGACTTCCGGCCACTTCCGGCCGACGGAGGAAATGGGGCGGCAGGGAGGAACGCTGCCGCCCCGAGGGGCTTCAAAATGACAGCACACCGGCGGGGGAAATGCGGCGGGAGGGGTGAGTACACCCTCCCCCGCCCTTAAAGTGCTACCCTCATCGGCATTTTGGCGCCGAAACTGCCCCCAGCGCCGAAACGTTTCGGAGGCCTTCATAATAGCCTCCGAAACGTTTCGGGCACAAGCCTAATTAGAAGGCAGGACTGCTGTTTGGTAAATTGGCTGAAAGACATGATAAATGATAAAGTAAGTCGGAGGCCTTAAGCTAGAAGGAGTGTTCAGCTGTGAGTTGCCTTTATAATTAGTATTAGCCAAGCAGAAAAGTAAGAAGGATGTTACTCTGAACAATTATAAGACTCCTGTGGGGTCTGGCTGAGGAAGACTGCCATTATGAGGGCCATGTGGTTTACAGGTGAGGAGGCAATTAGGCATTTTTAGGCTTGTTTGCTGTAGGCAAATACAGCTTGTTATGATAATAACCCAAGATAATTAACTTTATGAAGAGGTAGCTGAGATTTCTGTTAAAGAGGTGAGTGCTGAAGTCATTCAACTTTTGTTGCAGCTGCTGAAATTTTAGTAAGATAATAGAGAGGCAGTATAGTTATAGCAATTGGGGTTTCTACCGGAGCTTTTGGTAACGGTAGATCAGGCCTGCTCGATTTTGCCCCCCCAGCTGTTTTTGGACTACAACTCCCATAATCCCTAGTCACCGTGGCCAATAGCCAGGGATTATGGGAGTTGTAGGCCAACATCTGCAGGGAGGCTGAAGCTGAGCAGGCCTGCTGTAGATGGAAGCCATAGAATGGCTTTTTTAAAAGTGACAAGGCCACCTTATTGGTAAGCTCTGGTTGAATAAGGGGTGAAGCTTTCTTAAAGAGATGTGGTGACATTATTTGTGGAGGTCAAACATAGCAATTAATAATGGCCTAATAGGGTGTAAAATAAAGCTATGAATTAATAGTAGCCTGTAAAATAATTAGATGGCCATACATGGTTGTTTTGTTTGACAACATCAACAAGTAATAATAATAAAGAACAGCCCTGAGGGATCAGGCCCAATCCAGTCCAGCATCCTGTTTCACACAGTGGCCCACCAGGTGCCACTGAGAAGCCCACAGGAAAGTACTGCGGGCATGCCCTCGCTCTTGCTGTTGCTCCCCTGCAACTGGTATTGAGAGACATTTAGCCTCTGAGGCTGGAGGTGGCCTATAGCCATCAGACTAGTAGCCATTGATAGACCTGTCCTCCGTGAATTTGTCTAAGCCTCTGTTGAAGCCATCCAAGCTAGTGGCCCTCATCACATTCTATAGCCGATAATTCCATAAGTTAATTATGTGCTGTGTGAAAAAGTGCTTTGTTTTGTTAGTCCTGAAATTTCTAACCTCCAGTTTCATGGGATGACTGCTCATTCTAGTGTTGTGAGGGGGTGGGGGATTCTCTCTGTCCACTCTCTCTGCTCCATGCATAATTTTATAGACCTTTAACATATATCCCCGTATTTGCCTCTCTTCCAAACTAAAGAGTCTCAGATGCTGTAGCCTTGCCTCATAAGGAAGGTACTCAAGGCCCCCTGATCATCTTGGTTGCCCTCTTCTGCACTTTTCCCAGTTCTGCAGTGTCCTCCTTAAAATACAGTGACCAGAACTGTACACAGCACACCAGATGAGGCCACACCATAGATATGTATAAGGGCATTATAATACTAGCATTTTTAATTTTTTTATATTTTATCCCCTTCCTAATGATCCTTGTCATGGATTTTGCCTTTTTTTACTGCTGCTGCACACTGAGTTGACACTTTTAGCGAGCTGTCCATGATGACCCCAAGATCTCTCTCCTGGACAGTCACTGACAGCTCAGACCCCCTCAGTGTATATGCAGGGGCGTAGCAAGGTTGGAGTGGGCCCAGAGACAAGATTTTAAAATGCCCCCCCCCGAAGCTCAGCTCATGAAGTAAAGAAATCTTAAATGAGGCTGAATAGTGGTAACAAAAAGCATAGTATATCTGTCTATCTAGACATCATCCTACAGGGGCGTAACAAGGCTGGAGTGGGCCCAGAGACAAAATTTTAAAATGGGCCCCTCACTGATACACACACACTTCACAATATACAGTGCACTCACACTCGCATCCCCATTATGCCAGCTTCTCTAGAAAAC
Organism: Hemicordylus capensis; assembly: GCF_027244095.1. NCBI lineage: Eukaryota > Metazoa > Chordata > Lepidosauria > Squamata > Cordylidae > Hemicordylus > Hemicordylus capensis. Next base: position 258,036,544 of record NC_069658.1, on the reverse strand, counting down.
TCCACTCCCTCGCTTTAACCCCGTCCCTCCACCCTCCCATGGGGAAGAGCGCTCCCAGCTCAGAGTTGCTTCTGCAGACAAGGACTTTGCTGCATGCATGCCGCCTTTGCTCCGAACTTGGGGTTGGCTTTTCCACAGCACCGAAGCTCTGCGGGTGTTGGGGAGTCATGTGACTTGCCTCTGGGGGGGCCCGAGGCATGGGGGCCCCCAGGCAGCCGCCTCCCCTTGCCTAATGGTAGTTACGCCCCTGTCATCCTAAATTATTTTTTTAAAGGTTTTGTGAATTGTGGACAATGCCAGTCATTTAATGGTACTAGAGAAAGACATGCTGTTCAGGTAGCTCCAGGTCTTAACGCTCACATCAATTTCGGAGGATGAATACAACTGAAGAAAGCCCGGGTGAGTGCGCAGCTGGGGGAGTCAGTCATGTGACTTGCCTCTGAGGGCCCCCCCCCCAAGGCAGTGGGCCCCCAGACAACTATCTCCCCTTGCCTTATTATAGTTATGCCCCTGTGTATATGTGAAGCTGGGGTTTTTTGCCCCCATATGCATCACTTTACACTTGTTACATTGAATCAGGAGGACTGTTCAATGTAACAAACACCTGCACACACACACACAGAGAATGTAATGGGCTAGTTTGAGCAATGTTTTTCCAGCCCATACTAGTTTAAATACTATTTAAAACGAGTATTTGGGTCACATGTCGAGCAGTAGTGCAAATGAGCCCCCACCCCCGGTAATAAAGGAACATGCCAGAGGACATTGAAATGTCTGCAGAAGAAGTCAGAACAAGTGCCGTCTTTTTGAGCACGTCAGCACTGGGGAAGAATTTCCAGGTGCACTTTTGGGACTCTACACAACGTTCCTTCCAACTCTAGAATTCTATAATTTTATGACCCAGTCCCCTAATAGGAATATCTTGCAGTGTTCACACATGTAGTCTCCCATTCAAATGCAAACCAGGTTACTTGCAGCCATGTAGACCAGGGAGAGGAAGGCTTCATTTGGCACATGTGTTCTTATCCAGCAGGGCAATTCTGTTGCTGGGTCCCATCCCACAGGCAAAAAACCTATAAGCTCCACCTGGAAACTTTACACACAGGGCTTTTAGCTTGCATCTCCTCTGGAATGGAGGCTGCGAGTCCACTTATCAGTTTTGTTTACCCTGAAGTCCCTGCAAGCTATAGAGACCAGTACACACCGGATTCTGCTTTCCCCCAAATTACTGCTGTGCATTCTAGCTTGGCCTGAATTATGTCCAGGGTAAAAAAAAATCCTCTATTTGTGACAGCTTTCTTAGGAAAAACCGAGCTTTCTGGTATGCCACAGGGCTTTTCCTGAGATATGTGGAGTTGCCATTACCAGTAATTGGGTGTTTTTCAAAACTCAATGAAGGGGAGTTTAACAGCTCTGTTGGGTTTGGTCTTCTCTGAATGATTTGCAGTTGTAAGCACTGGGGTGTGTGTGTGTTTGTGTGTGTGTGATTGGTGAGATTCTGTGGAGGAAGTCTGGGATGGGGAGGGAGAAATTCCTGAGTTAAATGCAAGCACAAACTGCAAAATTTGGGCCTTAACATAAGCTTTACATATGCAGAATGGAGACTACAGCTTCAATGTAACCTGAGCCCTTTTTGTCTGAGTTGATTCCATGGAGCTGCATTTTTCTTCATGACAGAGAGAAAGCAATGATTTCTACTCTAAATTTCCCTGCCTCTTATATGGTCTGGGGTGTGTGTGTGTGGGGGGGGGGACATGAGGTGATGAAGATAGTCACTCACAAAGGCAGGGTTAGGGTTAAGCATTCTGTTGTTTGATCTGGCTGCTTGGCAATTTGTTATGCCGTTCTTCTGTAACCAGCTGTCAAACTAACAACCCCTCCTCCTCTGGGATGAGACTGGTTGGAGAAAATACCCAGAGCAAGCTATGGGAACGTGCACAGGAAAAAGATCTGCAGGGATTGCGGAGAGGAGCCGACCCTATGTGAACTGTCCATTTAATCCCCCGAATTAAACATCTGCGAATCTGCTGTGAAGCAGATTTGCTCCTCAGATACCCCGCAGCATGAAGCCATAGTTAAATAACTTCCTGGTGGCAAAGTAGAACCCTGGAAAGCTCCAAATGAGCCATTTGCTCTGACAAGAGCCAGAGGCTCGGAACAGCCTTCCCAGGCTCTGCTTGGAGAGTAGAAAAATTTAATGGGGTGGCCTTCTGGCCTAGAGTCTTGCACTCCTCCTCTGCTCCACATCCTTCCTGGTCCATTGTCAGTTCTTCATCAGGCTGTGCAGGCTTGGGGGAAGAGGAAATACTCGGAATGGAAGGGGCTGGTTTGTCAGGAGGCTGGGGCTCAGTGCGTTCTGGCTTTGGGTTAGGGTTAGTCCAATTTGGGAGTTTCTGGCTCTAGGGCTTCCGGATTGGCAAACACAGGTCCCAGCCTGGTATCATAGTCTAGGACTGACTGAGCCCAGGGTTGGCTCTTCCCTCCTGACTGTTTCCCCTCTCCTCAGGGTTGCTCTGAGTTACTGCTCCTGGTAGGCAGTACGATGCATTCTTATGCAGTAGCAGTTTTTGGAAATTTAAATAGCTGCAATTGCTCCTGGCTAATCTGAATGAGCAAATCATACCATAAATTGCTCCTGAGTCATTGGGTGTAACTCATCACTTCAGTGCATTTGACATCACAAAGAGATAAACAGGCTGCTAAAGATCTGTTAGGAAGGGATGGAGAATATCAGTAAATATCATATGATTCCTTCACAAAACAGTGGGTCATCCACACGTCATAACTATATAATGCAGTTTCCAACCACTGCAGCTTTATATGGACAATGTAGGATATACATCTCATTCTATTTTTTCTCTTTCCTTTCTATTCCCTCTTTGTGCCAGACAAAGGATCTTTCCCAGACAGACAGCTTTACTGTGGCAGAAAGTGCCTAAAGTTGAGCCGTTTTGAGCACTGCACCAAAATGCTACTTTTTAAGGATGCATATAATGTGCAGTAACTGTGAATCGTCAGGAAAGAAGCTGAATAATGCCATTGGCTGTATGAATGGCATCTTCTGTCACCGTCCTGATGTTGCTGTAAATGGTTTCCTCATATGAACTCTCCTCCAGCCTAAGCTGCGTTCCATTGCCATTTGGAAAAGCTCAAGGAGTCCAGGTGACACCCACTCAAGCTATCAGCTTTTTCACACTTAATAGCTGAACATTTGAATTAAATCCACCTTGGATTATTTGTCTCAATATTTAAAGAGCTGTGGATTAAGCTGCCAATAATCCTTTCCTTATTTGGCGTGAAATTGTTATTCTGTTACTCATAAGCAAGAGCTTCTTTTAACAGTTACTTTTCGCAAGAGTGCTGTTGAACAATTTCATCATGTGTATTGCAACAATATCTGAAGAGCTGTGGTTGGGATCTGGAATGTAACCATGCTCCCCAAATCCAACCCCTATATGGGAAATGGCGTTTGGGATGATGGTGATGGCAACTGCCCTTATTTACTGTGGTTAGTTCTTGTTTTCTGAGACCAGTTTCTGGTAAATCACTGCCCCGTATTATCCACATTACATATTGGCATGTGTGCTTCTCATGGCTAGCTTTTGCCTGTTCATTGTGATAAAGTGTTCCGAAAGATTCATCATAGATTCGTACATCCTATGTGTACATTTCTATCCTGCTCTTCCTCTATGGAGCCCAGAGCAGTGTTGTAGTGACTAGCCTCCCGAGAGTTAACAGGAAGTGAACCCTTGTTGTGACTGACAGGCTGGTGAACTCCAGGGCAACCAATCAATATACCAGGTGGGTGGGACCTAGAGAGCTGTTGCTGGGAATTATGAGATGAAGAAAGGATATCTGGGTTGGAGGAGTGTGGAGGTCATGCAGCAATGGAGTCTTGTTGCAGCAGGATGATTGTAGATCCTTGTAAGACAGGATTGCAGGCGGCTTGATTCTGATCAGGAGTTTGGTGAATTCAAGGGAAGAGGAAGCCAAGGCTAGGGGCTTCGGAGGTTTAGGACAGGAGAAAGTGTTTTAGTAAGAACGTCTGTAGAATTTCTGTTTCTTTGGTGTGTGTGCTTTGCATTGGCCTAAATATCTGTTCTTTGCAACTGAGTAACTAAGAGTTCAAAGTGTGACACCCTGGAATCATTGGGGTGTTTTTGAAGTATTCTTGTAAACAATCAAGTATTTTTAATTATTATTTATTTATTTAAAATATTTCTATACTGCCCAAAACTTGCGTCTCTGGGTGGTTTACAATTAAGATTATTAACATTAGTCAATTAACAATTAAAATTTGAAAGATTAAAAACACTTAAAACCCAGTATTAATATTATTTAAAACTATAAATCTAATTAAAAGCCTGGGTGAATAAGTGTGTCTTCAGTGCCTTTTTATAAGTTGCCAGAGATTGGGAGGCTCTTATTTCAATTTAAATATTTCAAAAAAGCTAAAAGCCTCAGATGGAACCAGTCTGTAGTAATTTTAACAAAAATTCTTTTTTCTTTGTTCTTAATTTTTACCAGCCTCCAAGGTTGATTATTAACCAAGGAGGAGAAAGCGGGAGGCAGAAAGGAGGATTTCTCTGGTGCAAAACATGTCCCAATGAAAGCTTGGCCAAATTAACAATTAACTCCACATGCAGGCAGATGTCTGGGAGAACAATTGGTTTTATTCTTGCCTATTAGCAAGGGGGAGCAGGTTTTTGTATTTGCCCCATACCCAGTTACAGAGGGACCTTGGAATAAAGTGGTTTCTCTGTAAGTCTTAGAGTGCTTGGTGGCGGCGATATTAACTTACCAGAACATCTGGATTTACCAGAACCATTTTCTTAACCTTTGTGTTTTAAAGTTAAAGATTTTAAAACAAACCAGTCTGCTTCGCAGAGCACAGGAAAGGGATGACTCAGCACTGAAGACTCCTCTGTGCTGAAGAACCAGTTTAGACCTGTCAGGGAGATTATCCATGAACCTGGCCTGAGTCAGGAAAGGAAATTTTCCACTACTCACAATTCAGTACAGGTGTGAGAAACATGGTTATGTTTCTCCTCACAAAAACCCTGTGGGATAGGTTAGGCTGAGAAAGAACTGACTGGCTCAGAATCGCTCACTGAGTTTCGTGGCTGAATGGGGATTTAACAGATGTTTTTCTCTGATAGCCACTGGACATTTGGGTCCAGATTGCAAATGCCATAAGAATATAAGAAAGACCATGCTGGATTAGACCAAAGAGCCATTGAATCTAGCATCCTGTTTCCTAGCGCGGCCAGGCAGATGCCTCTGGGAAGCTCAAAAGCAGGATGTTGGGATAGCCCTGTACCTGTTGCTGTGACAACAATGGCATTCAGAGGCATCCTGCCTCTGGACCATGAGGCAGCATATAGCCAGTAAGACTAGTAGCCATCCACTGGTGGATTTGTCCTCTATAAATCCCCTTTTAGAGCCATCTATGCTTGTGACCTTCACCACATCTTCTTACAGTGAATTCCATGTAGGAGAGGAGAGATAGTCTGGTAGCAAGCATGACTTGTCCCCTTAGCTAAGCAGGGTCTACCTTGGTTGCATCTGAATGGGAGACTTGATGTGTGAGCAGTGTGAGATATTTCCCTCAGGGGATGGAGCTGCTCTGGGAAGAGCAGAAGGCTCCAAGTTCTCCAAGATAGGACTGAGAGAGATTCCTGCCTGCAGCCTTGGAGAAACCACTGCCAGTCTGCAAAGACAATACTAAGCTAGATAGACCAATGGTCTGACTCAGTATATGGCAGCTGCCTATGTTCCTCCCCCTCCTCCCCCCTCCTCCTCCTCTATAAATGAATTATGTTTCATGTGAAGAACTTCTTTTAGTCTATTCTGAAGCCCACCAAACCAGTTGCCTTGGAATCCATGGCCTTTCTATCAAACCTTTTCAGTTGTGTCAAGCCTATAAATATAGCAAAATGAGATTAATCCAGGGTGACAAATATAACCTTATGTGCAAGTTATAGAGGCTGCTGTTTAGGGCAAGTCTTGGAATGGCATATGGATAGTAATGTGTTGCAACAGAGGATGTTATTAGTGATAAGGATGAACTTCATCCCTGATCAAAAGTCCCCATTTTCAAAACAGCATGAGACTGCAGCTATTAATGGGGCAAAGTTAGTGAGAATGAATTGTATGCATTGTACTGAATAGGGTAAATGTCAGATCCTTTAATTAGTTCATTTTTCTAACCAATCTATTTAAATAGACTAAAAAGGCATTTTGATACATTAGGCCACATGTTTGTTTTAATTCACTGACTAACATGAGGAAAATTACTCAAAGTAGTCCTAATGTGCCCTAATTTGTCCTATTGATTTCAATGAGATTACTTTGGATAATTTTCCTCCTCAAGTCAGCCATGTTTTTGGTACAGAAATGTGGATCCCCTCTTCCAGGTATTTGAGGAGTTGTTGTTGTTGTTGTTGTTGTTATTATTATTATTATTTTGATTTCTATACCGCCCTTCCAAAAAAGCTCAAGGCGGTTTACAAAGAGAAACAATAAATAAATAAATAAGATGACTCTCTGTCCCCAAAGGGCTCACATTCTAAAATGAAACATAAGATAGACATCAGCAACAGTCACTGGAAGTACTGTGCTGGGGGTGGGTAGAGCCAGTTACTCTCCCCCTGCTAAGAGTTCCCCACTCATTTTACTGAACTCCTTCTGCCAAACCCAATAACCTATATTTCCCCCGCCCAAGTGTCTTTCCTCTCCTCCCACAAAAAAAATTTAAGGGAGGAGTTACTTCTCCAGCTTTCCCTCTGTCACTCCCATTTTAATAGACATACATAAAACCTGCATATGACAAACACTTGACATCACAAATGCTGAAGAGGTATTTCTTCTTCACCTCACACACGAAAAAGGACCTATCTAAGATGGCACCCGCTGCAGCACTTACTATACATGTGCCAACCAAAAAGGAAGAAAAGATGCCTTTTTCTTCAGCAACTAAGTCATGGCTCACAAGGAGTTAATTTGGCTTAAGTTTCCCAATTAGATTCACTCAAGGCTGGCTAGAGAGAAACAATCAGATTTTGATTTTAGGGGAGATGAGGAGAAAGGTAAGTAGAGTTTCAAGAGTAGGGGTTATATACCACCTCACTCCTTCCAAGAGAAATTGATTGAAACATTGCAGCTTAGTCTCTACTGAGAGGCTTCTCTTCTCTGGGGTAGGGAGGCAGGAGCAGGCATCCAGAGACCAGGCAGGGGTCTAGAAGCGAAAAGTAAATCCAAAAATGAACAGGACCTCACAGCTACCAGTACTGGGCAGAACAGGTTAGGAAAAGCCAGTATGGAGGTGTAGGTCAAGGCAGGACAAAATGGAAGTGCTGATGCCAAGACTTGGGGAAAAGAATGGTGGTCCCAAGGCACGCAGAAGGCACTGGTGACCCAGAAGACACACTAATCGATGGTGTCTTCACCAATTATAGGAAAATTCTTGCCTGAGGGCGTTATGCTAAACACGCCTTGCAAAGGTGGACAAAAGGGACAAAACAAAGGACATGCCATTGTGCTATTCAAAAGTGAAAACTTCTTCATGGACAAAAGTGAGTTTCTTCTTGGACAAAGGCTAGGGAAGGTCTGAAAAGACCATATCAAAGTTATCTCTCCTGTCTGTCCGAATATCTGTGAGTAACTAAAATGTAAACAAGCAAACTCCCAGCACCTTGAGCATTAACATTCTCCGTTAGCAAAAGGAGATGGCCTGTTGCTTTCTTATCACTCCTTCCTGAGGAGGTGCTATCTTGCTGTGCCAACATAGGGATAATCCTTGGCTTATTCTTTAAAGAATAGCTCTTGATTAAATCAAGTCTGCTTCAGCTTCCCACCTGCTGAGTAATCAGGGGGCAACCCTGTGGGGAGGTCCTCCTGCAGTTTTGTGCTTTGAACTAGACCTAAGAGTTCCTTCTCCCAAGCTGCTTGCCAAAGTGGCATGCCATCTGAGTTAGCTACAGGTGAAACAAAATGGAGATCTCAGGGTCCCGTGAAATCCAAAGTGCAAGCAGTGGTGACTACAGGCTTGTAGTTCCAAATATAGAGCGGTGCTCCTTGGGGGAGCCCCCAAACAGGCTCTCGTGGTTACAGGGGATAGCTGACAGGAGCCGGGCAATATCTGGTTCAGCAAATGCAATCCCTTAAGGTGGGGGGGGGGTGTAAATGCTTCAGATAAACCAGAAGGGGACAGAGTAGAACCAGGTAAAGAGCAGACCAGTAGGGGTGTGCACGGAACCGCCAACTGCGGTCCAGCACTGGGGTGGGGGGTAGCTTTAAGAGCGGCGGGAGGGTTTACTTACCCCTCCCGCCGCTTTCCTGCTCTGGCGCCGTAATTCTAGGAGTAATTGGGGTGGCAGGATACCTCCCTGCTGCCCCTTCCCTGCTGTTGCTGGAAAAAACTCCCAGGAGTCCTTTGCGCGCGCACGTCACAGAGACATTGTGCGCGCTTCACATCTCTGTGACGTGCGCGCACGCAAAGGACTCCTGGGAGTTTTTTCCAGCAACAGTGGGGAAGGGGCGGCAGGGAGGTATCCTGCCACCCCAATTACTCCTAGAATTACGGCACCAGAGTGGGAAAGCGGCGGGAGGGGTAAGTAAACCCTCCTGCCGCTCTTAAAGCTACCCCCCCACCCAAACCGAACCGCCCAGGTCCGGACCGGTCCAGACTGCTCCGGAGGCTTTTTCAATGGCCTCCGGACCAGGCCCATCCCTACAGACCGGAGGATGTGCTAGTTGGACAAAGAGATCAAATAACCATTAGAAAGACAGCAGAGGAGAGGGCATGCCCTCAGTCTTTGCCTGTGGGCTTCCCAGAGGCATCTGGTGAGCCACTGTGTGAAACAGGATGCTGGGCTAGATAGGCCTTGGGCCTGATCCAGCAGGGCTCTTCTTATGTAAGCCCATTTGCCTACTTCACTTAATAAGGTAAGGCTTAAGTTTAGGACTATAAGGTGATCCGTTGAGATGTTACTAGTTTTGGTTGTTACCATGTCAATCTGGTGCTTATTTTATGGTTTGGTTTTTAAGCTATCATATTGCTTTAATGTGAGTTTTAATCTTTTGTCCCTGTGAAAGCCAGTTGACAGGCTTGAAGAAATAAATCCGTAAAATAAAAATGATCAAATAATGCTTGCATAGGTCCCAAAGCAAACTTCCATCACGGGCCACATTATTCAATTCACACCCATTAATATGCTTCTCTTGGAGGCAACCGACTCCATTAAGGCGAAGGGAGATACATAGCAAGCTAAATCTTTCGCAGCAGAGAGGAGTGGAGGACTTACTGAATGGCATGGGACCACTTTTATCTAGAAGATGTTGACACCACTGACACCTTTAGAGTCAGGGAAGGCCTAAGAGATTTTGGTCTCAGAGGAAAAATTACAAATGGTATCCCCATGTCAGAAAATATAATAATGAAGATGATAATTCTATTTCTCCATGTCAAACTCATCGGAAGAAGACATAACCTCCCTAAATGCCTGCCTGGAGGTGGTGATGGGCTGGATGAGAGATAACAAACTGAGACTGAATCCAGATAAGATGGAGGTACGTATTGTGCGGGGTTGAAACTCGGGAGATGAGTTTGATCTGCCTGTTCTGGATGGGGTCACACTTACCCAGAAAGAACAGGTGTGCAGTCTGGGGGTGCTTCTGGATCCGAGCCTCTCTCTGGTGTCCCAGGTTGAGGCGGTGGCCAGAGGTGCCTTTTATCAGCTTTGGCTGATACTCCAGCTGCGTCTGTTTCTTGACATAAATGACCTCAGGACAGTGGTACATATGCTGGTATCCTCCAGACTGGATTACTGCAATGCGCTCTGTATGGGGCTGTCTTTGTGTGTAGTCCGGAAACTACAGCTGGTTCAGAATGTGGTAGCCAGGTTGGTCTCTGGGTCATCTCGGAGAGACCATATTACTCCTATATTGAAAGAGCTACACTGGCTGCCAATAAGTTTCCGGGCAAAATACAAGGTGCTGGTTATAACCTATAAAGCCCTAAACGGCTTGGGCCCTGGGTATTTAAGAGAACGTCTTCTTCGCTGTGAACACCACCGCCTACTGAGATCATCAGGAGAGGTCCGTCTGCAGTTGCCACTGACTCGTCTGATGGCTACTTGGGGACGGGCCTTCTCAGTTGCTGCCCCGATTCTTTGGAATGCGCTCCCTTCTGAAATAAGAGCTTCTCCATCTCTTACAGTTTTTCAAAAATCTTTAAAGATTGATCTGTTCACCCAGGCTTTTAATTAAATACCATTTTCATAGTGTTAACTTCATTTTAAAATATTGTTTTAAGGTTTTCAATTGTTGTAATGTGTTAACTTTTTGCTGTCATTTATTTTAACCAATGTTTTAATTTCTTTGAAATTTATCTGTTTTAACTAATGTTTTAACTTTTCTGTTTTTGTTGTAAACCACCCAGAGACATAGGTTTGGGGCGGTATATAAAAATGTTTAAATAAATAAATAAATAGTGCTGTCCCTTCGTAGCAGCTGGGTCAGAGAATTCCCTCCTACCCAGCTGCTGAAATAGAAAGGAAAGTCCTCTGACCCAGCTACTGCTTAGCACACAATAATGGGCTTCCAACCTTGGTTTTGACTGACAGATGATGGCAAACGGCGCACAGCTCTTGAATTAGGGTAGGAGGTCTCTACCTTACCCTAATGAGGATTGTGTGAACTGCCATAGGATTTGTTACATGTTACATGTTTGGGTACCTTCTGGGGTACCTTCTAGGGAAAATATGGGAGGAGAGCTGGTCTTGTGGTAGCAAGCATGAATTGTCCTCCTTGCTAAGTGGGGTTTGCACTAGTTTGCATTTGAATGGGAAACTACATGTGTGAACACTCTGGCCACATTATCACATAACACGGAACCGCAACTGAAGATGCCAGAGGTTCCACAAGTGTTACGTGTGAATGCGAGCAATTGCAGTTGAACCCAAAGTTTCAGATTTGGAACTCCAATCTGAACCCTCGGGTTGTAGTGAGTTTGTTGTTGTTATTATTATTTTACATTTGTATCCCGCTCTTCCTCCAAGGAGCCCAGAGCAGTGTACATGGTTATGTTTACCCTCACAACAACCCTAGGAGGTAGATTAAGTTGAGAAATAAGTGACTGGCCCAGAGTCACCCAGTGAGTTTCATGGCTGAATGGGGATTTGAACTCAGGTCTCCCGGTCCTAGTCCAACACTCTAACCGCTATACCACACTGGCTGAACCCCAAACTGCAGGATGAGCCCTCCTTGAACTAGAGTTGAGGGAGAAAGCTCCTTCCACAATCCAGCCATGATTGTGCAGACTGTCCTTCAGTCAAGAAGGAAGCCTACAGTTCCCCCTCCTCTCTGCAGTCTTGTTGAATGCAGAGAGGACACTCTCCATTATATCTGAATTCAGACAAGAGAGAGAGGGGAGTGGAACCCTGGATCCATTGGACCTGCGGTTCCGTGTTACGTGCAAATGAGGCCTATAAGATATTCCCCTTTGGGGATGGGGCCAAGCATGAAGAGCACCTGCAGGCTCCAAGTTCCCTCCCTGGCAGCATCTCCAAGATAGGGCTGAGAGAGACTCCTGCCTGCAACTTTGGTGAGGCCGCTGCCAGTCTGAGTGGACAATACTGAGCTAGAGGGACCAACAGTCTGACGACAGTAGAAGGCAGCTTCCTATGTCCCTACGTCCCTTCTGCAGCTTGCTAGCACTTTCACCCAGCCTGCCAACTGAGTTGGCATTTTGGTTGGTCTTCAGTGTCCTCCTAGCAGGGTCAGCACCAGGTTTCGGGGGGGGGGGACTCGGTAAAGCTCTCCTCTGGGCCCCCTCTTACTTGGGTGGGTCTTGAGGGAGCAAGTCCACGGCCACCACATGGAAGCTGTTGGCAGAAACGTAGGGATTGGCAGCAGCGGGCCTCACTGGGAGCCTTGGGTTCTTAGCAATAGCAATAGCACTTACATTTATATACCGCTCTATAGCCGGAGCTCTCTAAGCGGTTTACAATGATTTAGCATATTGCCCCCAACATTCTGGGTACTCATTTTACCGACCTCGGAAGGATGGAAGGCTGAGTCAACCTTGAGCCCCTGGTCAGGATCAAACTTGTAACCTTCTGGTTACAGGGCGGCAGTTTTACCACTGCGCCACCAGGGGCTCTTCTTAGTGGCCTCCCACCAGCACTGCTGGTGGCTGACATCTCTGCCCTGTTTGCTAGTGGCAAGGAGCAACAACGTGGCCTTGCACACATACCCCACCTGCTGTTTGAGTCCTGTCAGGGATTCCATCACAGAAGCTTCTGGAGAGGCACAGGATGGATTCTATCTATATATCATGTGTCGCACCTCTGCACAGGTTATTGTGGCAAGAGCTTTTGTAGGGCACAGGCAATTACGTCAGAGACTTGGAGTGGGTTGACTTAAAACGGTGATGACTGTTACGATAAGAGTGACGACAACAACAATTGGCTTATTAGACCAAAGAGTTGCAACATGGTATTGCTGGCACTGTGTGGGATATCCGACTGGGGAAGGGAACAGCTGGGCACTGGATCTGGGTCAGGAAGGGTGCTGGAGGTAGGATCTGGGTGGGGAAGACAGAACTGATGAGTTTTCCTCCACCTCCACAAGTCTAGCTAAAAGTGTATGTAAATTTGAGCAGGTTCTGCAAGTTTCTGAAAAGGGGCCCCTTCACAAATGACATTGTGTGTGTGTTCCTCTCAAACACCATAGATATGGACCTGAAATGGTAATGTGTTGAAGACAACTGGTGATTGCAGTGATCTGGAAGGACACTTTTCAGAGAGCCTAGACAGGGTGCAGCTAGCTCCCTATTATGCAGAGTCCATGGAAACCCCTTTGTGATATGCCCTAGAAACATAAGCGGCGTAACCCCAATTCAGTCATTAGGTTGTACGAGTGTACAGATGTCTGTACACTTGTACACGTGTTTGTGTGAATGTCTGTACCTGTGTTCATTTTAAAAGTGAGCATGGATACCAGCCCTTCAAATACCAGGTACAGATTGGAAGTGTACTGCTGTATGTGCATTCAGCATAATATGTGAATGACTGTACCTGTGTACAGCTCTGTACTTACGTACACTCATTGTACAAGTGTTCATACGTGAATGGGCCTATACAGATGACTTGGAAACCCTTGCCCTAAACAAAGAACAAGGGCTGCTGCTGCTGTTACTTCTACTACGACAACTACAAAAACGAAAAACCTGCAACATCCCAGCTGTCTATATATGTTGAAAGTGGCTCAGAAGGCAGTCACAGATAAAAGTACTCTTCACATGCTCAGAGGCACTAACTACAGCAGAGTCTAAGGCATAAACATTGGTTGCATTTTGACTGAGTGGAAGAGGAAGTGGCCATGCCTTCTTTGCTGCAGGGACCAGGCACTGCTTGCCTTCTGTCCTAAGGCTTGGGTCTCCCCATGCAGTGGAATAAGGTGGCAAAGCTTTGTGGTGGTAGAATGGATGATATCATTTCAGACTATAGGTGAGGATTCACACTTTAAAATTCAATTTAGGGGTGGCCCATGAGATATCGGGAGGCATCTTAGGTAAGGTGTAAAACGCCATCTTGTCCTTGCCTGGGCCAGCCCTGCCTCCTTGCTTTGCAAGACTCTTCTCCTTTCCATCTGCCCCTTTAAGGCTTTGCTAAAGTGTGATTGGAAGCAAGCAACCTCCCCTCCTCATGCCATGCCCTTTTCCCAGTCCCCCCACTCCGTGTACGCTTATCTGATGGCAGCGATGGTTGAACACCATAACCATCCTACGCCTCTCTTTTCTTCGAGTCGCCTTCCGCCCTCTTGCCATTCAAACAGGCAGAGTAGGAGGCGGCCCAGAGGAAGGAGGGGCAGAGCAACAGGGGCAGCTAATATAGGCCACACATGCCAGGAGTAATTTTGGAGGACAGCAGGCCCAGAAATAGTGGGGGAGTAGAGGCAGCCTTTTGCTGCCGGTGCCATCCACTGCCTGAGGTGGTCGCCTCACCGGGCTTCCTTGGCAAACCACCTGCAGCTCCCTTTTGGAGGAAAATTCCCTGTGAGTCTGTCTAAACCCAGCACAGGAGGGAGAAGGTTGCAAAAGAACTGAGGTAGGCAACCTTGGCTCTCCAGGAGACTGTGCTGGGGGTGGACAGGGCCAGTTACTCTCCCCCTGCTAAATAAAGAGAATCACCACATTAAAAGGTGCCTCTTTGCCAAGTTAGCATGGGATAAGAATGAAGGGGAAGGACAAACCATTTACCCTGACAATTTCAGATATTCAAGTAGTATGATCTTGGGCCTGAATTCCATTTGGCAGATTTTTGAGGAAAATATTCGGCTTCTCTCCCTATGCAAATCCTCTCTAAAACAGAGATATTATAAATATTAAAAAGCACAGAACAGACTGTTGAGGGTTGTTAATTTTACCCCCCCCCCCCAGTAGGTAGAGCACTAGGGAACAGCACACACTCCAGTTACAGAGTAGTTAGCACAGAGTTTAGTTCTTGCAGCTATTTAGAGAAAACACATGGAGATTCTCGTAGAACTAAATACTAAGTATTTATTGGTTAAGTACACTTTGAATAGGAAAGACCTAATCCTAATCTAAAGGACTACATAATGAATAGGTAAGGAAAGAGAGAGAGATGTTTCCATCTGCTCTCTAAGAGGAAAGGAAGGACTGTGAGACTCAACAGGAAATACCTGAAGAGTCATATCAGGGGTCATAGAGTAGAGACATGTAGAACAGTTAGGGAGACCCTTACTCACCATCTGTACTCCCAATGCCCCTAGTGGTCATTAGCATAATTGGTGCAAAAAGTTGATGCACTGGAATGTCATCTCCAACACAAACATACCCAGATGCAGACTCCTTTCTCCTGTAAGGAACGGGGAGGGCAGCGGGGAGATCAGTCAGAAACTCAGAAGAGCAAGGAAAAAGGCAGGCTTCCAGCTGGTGCTAGAAAGAAGTGTTTTTTCTTCACAAAAATAATAGTTGCCATCAGGCAATGGGCATGCGTACGTGAACCAGGCCAAGACACTGTTTCTTTTACAGCTTCAAGTAGCTTTATAATTCATTATTATGGCCACCAGTGATCAATGGCAGATACACTGACACATCTATCTGTGCACAAACCATACAATCAAACACCTACTCTGCTTTTACGTCAACATCCTATCAACGTTGCATTGCATCTTAGCATTGTTCACATTTCTTGCAATGTAACCTCCTCCTTATGTTCTGTATGTCCCAGTCTCATACTAGCATAGGGTGTATGTAGGGCAAAATATAGTGAGTGAGACTGAAACATGGAAAAAACCAGGTACAAAACAGCCGCAGCTGTACTGCCATTGATGCTTGTCCAGCTATGCTGTGCAATATTTTAAGCAATATTCACATCTTAGGTTTAACATATTATTGCACAGTCTGTTATGGAGATGTCTAGCAACTCCTCTTGTATGGTTAGGTTAGATCAATTTCCGTTTGTGACTCCCGAGGACGTGGACCCTCTGTCTGGAGAAGTTGACCTTACCACCTGTTCTCTTGACCCTTGCCCTACATGGCTCATACAATCTAGCAGGGAAATTATTCGAGAGGGTCTTGTTATAATGTCAGTGCCGCTCTAATGGAGGGCAGGATACCTCCTTGTCTCAAGGAGGCTAAACTTTTGAAGAAACCTGCATTGGATCCCTCAGAACTAGGCAATTATAGACCTGTCTCCAGTCTTCCATGGTTGGGCAAGGTGATTAAGAGGGTGGTAGCTTCTTAACTCTGGTCAGGAGAAGCAGATCATCTGGACCTATTTCAAACTGGCTTTCAAGTGGGCTATGGGGTGGAGAGGGCCTTGGTCAGCCTGATGGATGATCTCCAGTTGGGAATCGACAGAGAATGTGACTCTGTTGCTCCTTTTAGATCTCTTGGCAGCTTTTGATACCATCAACCATGGTATCTTTCTGGACCACCTGAGAGGCTTGGGGGTGGGAGGCACAGCTTTGAAGTGGTTCCATTCCTAGCTCTCGGGTAGATTCCAGATGGCGTTGCTTGGAGATTGTTGCTCTTCAAGGTGAAAGCTATCATATGGAGTCCCACTGGGCTCCATTCTATTTCCAATGCTTTTTAACATCTACTGTACATGAAACTGCTGGGAGAGATCATCAGAAGATTTGGTGCTGGATGCTATCAATATGCTGATGACACCCAGATCTATTTCTTCATATAAACTTCATCAGGAGATGGCTTAACCTCTCCTGCCTGGATATCGATGCCTGCTTGAAATCGGTAATGGGCTGGATGAGGGAGAATAAATTGAAGTTGAATCCAAAGAAGATGGAATTACACATTGTGGGAGGCTGGAATTTAGGAAGTGGTTTGGATCTGCCTGTATGTACTGAAATATCGTGTACATAAAATAAGATTTTACATGAAAGATCAGGTATATTGGGAGTACTTCTGGACCCAATCTTCTCCCTAGTATTTCAGGCTGAGGCAATGGCCGGGAGTGTTTTTAACCAGCTTCACCTGATATGCCAGCCATGCCCATTTCTTGAGACAAATGATCTTAAATCAGTGGTGCACATGCTGGCAACATCCAGGCTTGACTACTGCAATACGCTCTACGTTAGGCTGCCTGTGTATATAATTTGGAAACTACAACTGGTGCAGAATTCAGCAGCCAGGTTGGTCTCTGGGGCCACCCATAGAGACCACATTACTCCTATTTTAAAAGAACTACACGGGCTGCCAATTAGTTTCTGGGCAAAATACAAAATGCTGGTTATTACCTATAAAGCTCTGAACGACTTGAGCATAGGGTATTTAAGAAAGTGCCTTCTTCTTAATGAATCTCACCACCATTAAGAGGTTTGGTTGCAGCTGTCACCAGTTTGCTTGGTGGCAACCCAAAATAGGGCCTTCTCTAGAATTGCCCCAAGGCTCTGGAACACACCCCCAAATGAAATCAGAATCTTCCCATCTCTGGTGTTTTTAAACGACTTTTGAAAACACACCTGTTTCATCAGGCTTTTAGTTTATGATTTTTTAAAGTTTAAAGTTTTATTTGTGGTAATTTTAATCTGTTTTATATTATTTTTAGGTTTTAGTTGCTATTTGTTTAAACTGTAAACCACCGTCAGTTTTTATGTTGGACGGTATAGAAATGTGTTACATAAATAAATATTAAAATGCAAGGAAAGTAAGTTAGGGGCCCTCTTGGACTTGCAGCACAGGGGACACTGATCTACAATCACTGAAGTTATTGTTTTGAGGGAGGGGGGAAGTGGGTGGGGCTGTCCCCTAACTTGAGTACAGTGTGGAGAGGGGTGGTTTAGAACCTCTCTGTGCTGTAATGCCAGCCCACAAACTGGATGCTCTAATGCTGTGTAGGACAGTAAACAGGCCAAGGGAAAGAGAGGTTTCAGGGTGCAGCAAGTGACTCGACTAACCCCAGTCTGAGTAGTACAGTGTGGAGAGGAGTGTTTAACACTCCTTCCTTCCCATGGTTGGTTGGTTGGTTGTGCTGTCGAGTTGGTATCGACTCCTGGCGACCACAGAGCCCTGTGGTTGTCTTTGGTAGAATAAAGGAGGGGTTTACTATTGCCATCTCCCACACAGTGTGAGATGATGCCTTTCAGCACCTTCCTATTCTGCTGCTGCCCAATATAGGAGTTTCCCATCGTCTGGGAAACACAACAGTGGGGATTCAAACCAATAGCCTCCTGCTCTCTAGGCAGGTTGCTTCCCCGTATACCTTCCTATGCTCAGAGGTGCATCCAGGTAATTTTGGAGTCTGGACCTAAAGGCCTTTGGAGGCCCCCCTCACCCTCATCTCTCTCTCTATTTCTTTAAGGTGTACCCGTCGCGAATCCCGTGTGTGGCAGCTCTCGTGAGAGTTCACGAGCGAGCTGTTAGCAGGGCGAGAGGAGAGCACTGGCAGTGGAAGACAGGCTTGTGGGTGAGGTGGGAAAGATGGGGGCGGGGGGAAAATGGCAGTGGGCAGGTGGGTGTGGGGAGGAAACGGTGGCGGGCAGGGGAAAAAATGGCAGCGGCGGGTGGATGGGGAGGGAAAGAAAACGGCGGCAGTGGGCAGGTGGGAAAGAGGGTGGAGAACTAGAGCCACAGATGCTTTGTGCCCAGCCCAGCAAACTATGGTTTGTTTGAGGCTGAGAAATTGGGATCTGAAACCAGGGTTTGAAGTTGGTTTGTGCTCTCTGTGAAATGTGGTTATTTCTGAATTTGAAGGCTATTGACAAATCACAGGAAAGGCCGTTGTTCCACCTCAAGCGGGCTACTGTACCATGAAGTCAAAAATAGACTTATGAGGTCAGGTTCTGACCCAGCAAGAAACAAAAGCAAACAAGTGATTCTAAGGCATGGTTTTCCTGTTGTATGTCTGGAAGCTCAAACCATGGTTCACATTACATCTGAACCCAACCAGAAAGATGTGGTCTTAAGGCCATCCAACCTGTTTATGACAGAGGGTGCGTTCAGACATGACCAAGAATCAGTCCCCCCCCCTTTTTTTTTCTGGGGAGAAAAGGTACTGGAACTAATATTTGACATTTCCTCAGGGGAAGGGGGCAATTGTAATGGAAATTATTGATTCCATTATTACATTATTAATGAAAATGAAAATTATTAAAACATTCCCTATGATCTGCGGATACCAAATTTTGCATGGGCAATCCTACCACTTATATTAGCTGAATGCACTACTTTTTACATTAGAATATGCTCAAGGAAAGGCTGCTCTTTTATTTTATTTTTTGCCTTTATAGCGGAAATTCTGAATATAGTCATCAAGTTATTCTTCTCTACAGATTTTAACACTGTCAGATCAATAATTCCCAAACTACACCATGCCCAAGAAAAGCAGAACCCTTCTTCCCCCTTCCCTTACCCTCCATTCACTCCCTCTCTTCTGCAGCCTTCTTCCTTCCTTCCCCCTCGCTCTTTCTCACTCTCACTTTCCCTCCCCTCTTCCCCCCTCCCTTGTCCTCCAAGCACTTATTCCTATAGAAGGCTCCCCATGCAGCCTTCTGTCTCTCCCCTCTTTCTCTCCTGGGCAAAGTGCCAGAACCCAGTTCTGGTGCGTTCTGCCTGAAAACAGTCCTGCCAAGAACCATGTTCATTTTGCCTAACTATGGTTAGTTTACATGGCTGAACCTGTGGTTACTTTGGTTTATTTGGGGCAGTCAAAATGATCTTAACCAAAAGTTTGAAGTTGGTTTGTTTGTCCTAACCATGATCTACGTGATGCCTGAATCTGCATAGTTGTGGTTTAATGTTGGTTTATTCAATAGCTCCGCCCTCAGGGCTCTCACATACAGAGAGGAAGGCCTAGATCGTGGGAGATGGGAAGGGGTGGGGCCCAAACAAACAACAGAATGATGAAACCAGGATTTGATGATTGTCTTTGTCACCAATCCAAGTTCATTAAATAAATTTTAGTGAAATAAACTCAGGTTCCACAGGATATCTGAACCCACCCAGAGATGGGATTTGAGCAGGGCTTTCCTGGTTCACAGCTTGGTCTCTTAAGTCACTGTGCCTCTAGCTTAATCCAGTCCTTCACAAGCAAAGTACAGGTCTGTTCTTTTCATAGATTCTGGCTATTGTCAAAGAGCCAAGGTGCATAATAGAGTTGCCACATGATGCCAGTGAAAATGACTCCTCTGCAGTGAGTCCTTTCGCACCCTCACTGCAGTGTATCTTATCCTACGGACTGGACCATCATAGTGTGAGTCTCCATATTCCCTGCAGCTGCCAGGAATGTGGAGCGAAAGGGCTGCTCCTAACAGCATACCTCAAGTCAATACACTGGGGGACCTGTAGTTTTTGTGTTTGTTTGGGGGCTTGGGACCAAGATTACTTGCCACAGAGAAGCCATTTTGAAAAAACACTTCCCTAGTGACCAGAACATATGCTCTAGCTAGCTCACCATTTGCCATAGCACTAAAGTCTCATTGGATTGACTTGACTTGAACGGAACAAAGGAGTTAGTGGTAGGTATGTGATGTTGAGCCAGGAAAAGAGATAAGGCAGAGTGAGTAAACAGCCAGCACTTATTTATTCAGAATCCCCCCTGAGACCTTTCCCTGTGAAGATGCCATGAGGTAATTGGTCTCTGCTGCCCCCTGGTGGAATCAGTGAATTTATTTGTATTTGTGATCCAACCAGTACAGTGTGTTATATCCACTTACTTTAATCCCAGAAGGCCCTGCTTCTGAGGCTAGCATGGTCTTCCATTTTGCTCTGTCATTTAAAAAAAAATCCAGAATATACTCACTCTGCCCTGCTAACCGGGCAAAGAAGCACCTTTATAAAGTGATCTTCTCTTTATATTTAGCAGGGAGAGAGCAAATGGTCCTATCCAAACCAAGCACGGCATCCTTCCAGTGGCCGTTGCTGGTGCTAACCCTGTGTTTCTTTTTAGACTGTGAGCCCTTTGGGGATAGGGAATCATTTTCTTAACTCTTTTTTAAATATGTAAACTGCTTTGAGAACTTTTTATGTTGAAAAATGAAATATAAATAATAGTAACAGTAACTGCCCTCTCTCATGTCCTAACACAATACATAGGAACATAGGAAGCTGCCATCTACTGAGTCAGACCATTGGTCCATCTAGCTCAGTATTGTCTTCACAGACTGGCAGCAGCTTCTCCAAGGTTGCAGGCAGGAATCTCTCTCAGCCCTATCTTGGAGATGCCAGGGAGGGAACTTGAAACCTTCTGCTCTTCCCAGAGCGGCTTCATCCCCTGAGAGGAATATCTTGCAGTGCTCACACATCAAGTCTCCCATTCAGATGCAACCAGGGCAGACCCTGCTTAGCTATGGGGACAAGTCATGCTTGCTACCACAAGATACCATGCTTGCTCTCATGCCTGCTCTCCTCCTTTATGGACTTCGACCTCCTAAGACCTGTGACCTACTTTTAATCTCATTAAGCATAATGGAATCCATTTTTTATTTTTATTTTATTGCATATGTTCTCCTTTCTCCCACTTTCCTTCCATCCATCATTCTTCTTTTCTTAAAACGAGAAACACAGCAACTGATGGTGATGAGGTCACTGGTGCCACCTATTTTAGATCAGGAGGATGTGGATAATTCCTCACCTGTGCAATCACCTTGTAATATCTGCTACCATTATCGGAGCACTGATCAGTCAGGTGGGATGGGAAAGGGTGCCCTAATTGGCTTGACTTGTGGGTGGCTTTTCCAGGTCTGGCCTAGACCAGTAACCGAACAACAGGGAAGACAGGTAACACCCACATAAAGTACACTCAGTCCTGCACATACCTAACAAGACAGCCCAGGACTGGTGCATGATGTTGCCATTTGAATGCTCATGTATGCCAAAAAATAGATGCTGGACTTGAAGCCAGTTTCAAAACCTTCCCCAGCCATGTCCTCACTAAGTATGCTTGGATAAATCATCATCTCTTGGCCTCCTATCTGCACAACCAGAATGTTAATCAATGGCTTGAAATCCAGACCAATGAAGGACTTGCACAACAAACAAGATGATCCTGTCGCTGTGTGAAATCCCCAAGATGTTTGAAGTTGTGCTCTTGTGCAAGAGTTCCCTGTGAAACAAATGAAGAGGCTTCACAGCAGGAGATCATATCTAATCAATGTTTATTTCGATCAAAGACCAAAGACAGAGTTCAAAAACAATAAAAGAAAATCTTACAGCCAACTGGATCATGACTATGTCAATTGTGCTTTAACTGCTGCTACACAGAACTTAGCTACCATACAGTTTGGTTTGATTTGTATCGGAAAGCAGTAGTTTCATATAGAACACCTCCAGTCTGTCCAGATACCTCTGCAATAGAGGGGAAATATACCTAGTACGGGAATCCTTGTAAAAAAGGGCAGTATAACAGGATACGTTGGATCATTTCTAATAGACTTTCTATGTCTTCTGCCCCACATGGGCAGGTTCTCTCTGCTAATGGCACTTCTGAGTATCTACCCTGCAAGAGTACAGAAAGGAGAACATTATGCCTAGCCCTGAATAACTCCTTTTGCAGCCTGGAAAAGGTGAGCGTTGTTAAATAGCTCGCAGGTTCCCATACAGAATTTACCACCCACCCTCATGCACCAGGGGTGGAGCCACCATAGTGCAAATGGGTTCAAAGAAAGAACCTGGGCTGCCACGGCCCCTGCTGCACACCCCGTACGTGAGCAAAAACAGGGTGAGCCAAAACAGTTTGCTTGCCCCATTTGTGAGCAAAATGGGCTGCACCCCCCATTTGCGAAAAAAATCCGCCCAGTGCCATATTCACAGTGCGGCTGGGAGCAGTTTTCCCTGCCTTTAAGGCAGGAAGAGCCATGGCCCCATTTGTGAGCAAAACCACGCCCCCTGCATCTGACGTCAGATGACATCAGGGGCGTGGCTAGAGGGAACGCTGGTGGCAGGCTGAACCGGGGCCACCGCTGGCCTCCCTACACAACTGTGATGTACTGAGGCATTCCATTAACATCATTTTGGTATTCTATATCATCTACCTGCTGGGAAGATACCCGTTTGGTTTGTTCATAAGCAAGTAGTTCTATTGAAAGATCCAAATACAATAACGTCTTTGTAATTTCCAGTTTCCATTTGGACAGGTGGTACCTAAGAAGACCAAGGGAGTTAATCCAAATGGAAAGAACTGCACTTTAAGCCCATAGTTGATCATACACTTCCAGGCCCTCACCTCCATTTTGGGCATCCCAGTCTCCAATCTGAGCACTGTGTTAGGCACACATCTGGGGGCAGCAATAATAGACCATAAACATTTTGTTTGAACTTGCTCTATGGAAACTTGATTGAGGTAATGTCCACTTTTGCCCCATATAGGATTTGGGCCCGAGTTTTGGCCTCAAAGGGCTTCAGGGCTGCTGAAATTGATTCCCCTTATTTGGTATAGAAAAACCTCTTAATAGCCACGATGACCTCGATGCCATTTGCATAATATACTCAATGTAGGACTTCCAAATCCCCATGGGGTGGAAAACTACTCCAAGATATTTAAAATTAGACACCTGCTCAATTCTGTTTCCATCCAGAATCCATTTTTGCGATCTCCCACTTTTTGCAAACCTCATGATTTTCGATTTGTAAAAACTAATAACAAGCCTATTCTCTTTGCAGTACTGGATTGAGGCTCTCACTGCTCTTTTTAGCCCAGTTGTCGTGTGCAAGATGATTGCCATGTCATCCATGTATAAAAGTATGGGAATATCAATACCCACAATTTTAGGAGGGTGGAAATTTGGGTTATCCAAATATGTGGCCATCAAATTGATATAAAAATTAGAGTGGGTGCCTTAATACACCCCTGTTTAACCCTTTCTAGGTGGGAATCATTTTTGAGAGTAGCTCCTGTAGGTTGCATCACACTCTTAAAGCAGCATCTGTATATAGCTTCTGGATAAGGAGAAATAAACATTTATCAATAGATGACCTCTTAAATTTTTCCCAAGGGATTGCTCTTGAAACTGAGCCAAAGGCAAATTTGAAACCCAGAAAAGCCACATATAAGGCAGAGTTGGACCTACTGGTATATTTGTCTATTAGATGGTGCAAAACTAAAATACAGTCCCTGGTTGAGCAGCCGGATCTAAAAGTGGCTTGCTCATCATCAAGGATACCTTCAAGCCCCAAACCATCCTGTAGTCTCTGGTTTAAATGCCTTGTGTAGAGCTTGCTTACTACACATAATAAATGAATAGTATGATAGTTGGCTGGGTCACACTTATTATCCTTTTTATAAATTGGAACAATTATCGCTACTCCCCAGGCCTTGGGGATATATGCTGTCTGATCATTGTGTATGAATAAAGATGTTAGTAGGGGCCCCCGTCAATTGGGGTTCTCTTTTATTAGCTCTGGAACAACAAGGTCACTTCCTGGGGCCTTCCCCGCCTTCAGGGAACACAGCAGGAGGTGCACCACCTTGTGGTGGGGAGGAGAGCTGGTCTTGTGGTAGAATTCTCCCCTTGGCTAAGCAGCATTTACCTTGGTTTGCATTTGGATGGGTGACTACATGCGAGTGCTATAAGAGATCCCCCTTAAGGGATGGGGCTGTAGCTCAGTGAAAGAGGATCTATTTGCATGCAGAAGGTCCCAGGTTCACTCCCTGGCATCTCCAGTTAGGGCTGGAAGACACTCCTACCTGAGACCTTGGAGAGTTGCTGCCAGTCCAGTGCAGACAATGCTGAGCTAGATGAACCAATGGTCTGACTTGGTCTAAGGCAGCTTCCTATACTTCCAAGGGCAAACATGTTTGGACTATCACAACACTAGTATAGGGGATGCAAGCTCCAGCCTTAGCCGATCTGGCTAGCCCAGCATCCTAGGGATGTGCACGGAATGTGAAACGTTCACTGATTCGAAGCACAGCCTTTAAAAGGGAGGAGAGCAGGTCTGTATTTGGTCCTCCACTGCTTGCCGCAGCTTCGTACTGTGGTGGTGCCCCCCCCCCGACACAGCTGCCACCATGTGCGAGGGCAGCTGCGGGGGGGGGGTGCACCACCACAGCAGGAAGTTGCAGCAAGTGACGAAGGAGCAGGTATGGACCTGCCCTCTTCCCTTTTAAAGGTGCCCCAGGCTGTGCTTCAAATCAGTGAACAAATCACAATTCATGCACATCCCTACACATTCTTACACTGTTACAATAGGTTTCTGCAGGCATTTTTGTTAGTCTGGATGTCAGCCACTGCTGTACATTGCATGTGCTGAGTGTGATAAAGACTGTCATAACCATTTCTGTGAAGGATGAGTCTAGGACCTCCTCGCGTCTGCTAGATGGCTTGTTTGCGTGAGTCATCGAGAACAATTTCCCCTGTTAAGTATTCTTATGTGCTATATCAGTTTTTGAAATTTCTCCTTTTGCTCCTCCACCCACTGTTGGAAGGTCTTGGCTCTGGGGTTCAGTTGGTGAGTCAAAGCCTCATCAAAATTTGTCTTGATCTGGAGATAGCGGAACATGTCTGCAACCGGCTTGCTAGTCTGTTGTTCAAAGGTTTCAGTAGAGATCTGCAAGCAAAATACAGGGGTGATTTCGTCAACTAAAGCTTTATTTGCTCTTTAATTCCTGTCAATTAATGATTAAAGACAAGCAAAGATTCTAGAACCAGCAGATCAGCTGTAGCTCGGTTGCAAAACACATTATTTGCACATAGAAGGTCTCAAGTTCATTTCCTGGCATGGATCGCCAGGGCATTTTCTGGACTACCCGATTTACAAAGGGTAAAGTGTTGCAAAGTGTGATGGAATAGTGCAATGGTTTAAAACTGAGAGTAAAGCATTATCAATGCTTTATTGTAGGCTATTGGCCATTCATATTTTCTGTCCATTGCAACGTGTTTTCAAGGCAAGACTGCCCATATTCTCCTTGAAACATGTTTTTCTGCCCCTCCTCCTGCTCCATTTGGGCCAATGGAGTTGCAGGGTGGGGGGGACATCATTTTTTTTTTAACTTCTTGGCTGCCTTGTACAAATCCACCAGCGGGGGGAAGCACCGTTCCAAAAAAGAAGAAGCTAACTTTGTCTTACATCATTCCAGTTTTGTGCAAGCAATAACTGTGGGTGGTGGTGGTGGAAATTAAAAAAAAAAAAAAAAGAGGGGGAGGCGGGGAGTGGGAGGGAATCATGTGGCAATCCAGGAAGGGGGAAAGACAGAAACTGGCGCGCCTCCAGAGAAATAAATGAATGAATTAATAGGAGGGAGGAAGCAGAGAGGAGCACTCCTTCAGTGAGGGCCGTGGGATTGCACAGAAGTAAATGAATCATGATTTAGTTCAATGGGCTTCCTTTTAAGTAAATAACTGTTCTCTCTCCTTGTCCTTTGCATTGCAGTCAACAATTGGGATTGCACAGAAGTAAATGATTTAGTTCAATGGGCTTCCTCTTCAGTAAAAAGTGCACGAGAAAGGGTTGGATTCAGAAATCTGCTCAGTTGCACTAGTATGAGTCTCTGGCCAAAGTAGCAAATTAAAAGGGGAATGCACAAAAGAACCCCTGTGGAAAAATAATAAAAGAATCCCTCCAATCTCCTCCCTCCCCTCCCCTTCTGCATTGACAAGCTCAAGTTATATTGGAAGCAAGCGGAGGAGGAGGGAGGTGTGGGGTTTGGAATCTGTGGGGAAGAAAGGAGGGGAAAGCCGAGATTTCTCCCTGCCTGTTTCTCTCCCAGAGGCGAGGGGGCGGAGGAAGCAAGCACTGGGGGGCGGGGGGCACTGTCCATACTGCAACAAGCTGCAACGCATAAACTCCATTGCAAGCCTCCCTACCATGGAAAAATACAGCTACTTCCCTGCAATGCTATTACCACGTTATAGGGCTATAACGTATCATTAAAATTCAATACAAGGCATTGGAAATATGGACGGCACCCTGCTGACAGCACAGCGAGTGCGATATCAAAACACTGACAATACAGAGGGGCACTTGTGGGATACGTGACAGCGTGTAATCTGGAAAACACCCAGGAAGGGCTGGAAAAGATCCCACCCCTCTGAAATGCTAGAATGTCGTTGTCAGTCAGTGCAGACGATACGTACAAAACTAGATAGATTAATGACCTGACATCTGGATGAGACAGCTTCAATTGTATGGTCCTATTTCTCTGGACTCTTAGAGCCAAATACATATGACCATTGTGCCCCTCTGCACTCAGATTCGCAGAGACCATATAGCTAAGCCGGGAGCATGATGTGATGCAATTTTGCTCAGCATTTCCCCCACTCGATGTAAGAGGCAGCCAGAAATAAGACCAAGGAAATACTGTGTGCAAGGACATTAGACCACACAGCTGCTTTAGCTATATATTATGGGAGGAGATGTAACTGTATAATCTGGGGCTGGCATACAGTAACAGATGTACTGTAGAGTTGCCATGCCCCCCAAAATTCCGGGTTTCACCTGGATTTTAAGCATCTCACACAGATTGCTTAGCCCACCCAGATTTGCCCTGATTCCATCCATCTTTCTTTCTTTCTTTCTTTCTTTCTTTCTTTCTTTCTTTCTTTCTTTCTTTCTTTCTTTCTTTTCTTTCTTTCTTTCTGCTAAGCTCTAGTCAGGGGCGTAACTATAATAGGGCAAGGGGAGACAGTTGTCTGGGGGCAAGTCACATGGAGGCAAGTCACATGGGGGCAAGACTTGCCTTGGGCAAGTCACATGCCTGACTCCCCCAGCCGCACACCCACCCGGGCTTCCTTCAGTTGTATTCATCCTCTGAAATTGATGTGAGTGTTAAGACCTGGAGCTACCAGAACAGCATGTCCTTCTCTAGTACCATGAAATGACTGGCATCGTCCACAATTTACAAAACCTTTTAAAAAGTAATTTAGGAAGATGTTCTATTGTGGCACATAGGTTATAATACCACTTTTCAGCCTCATTTTAGATTTCTTTACTTCATGAGCTGAGCTTCAGTGTGGGGGGGGCATTCTAAAATCTTTGTCTCTGGGCCCACTCCAACCTTGCTACGCCCCTGGCTCTAGTCCTTGTAAAAGCAGAGTTATGGAGCAAAAAGTACAGACACTATTCTGCTCAAATATTATTTCCAAGCCAATTTACATAATATGCAAATTAGACACCTGGATTTGGAAAGCCAGAATATCTCAGCCCTGATGTACTGGTTCTCTCTTTCCAGTACCAAACCTGATGAAAAGGTGGCTTTTCCGATCTAATGGTGGGTTTACCCAAAAAGACAAACTACGACTGTCATTTTAACAAGAACCACAAGCAGTGCACAGCTGACTTCAGTATCTCAGTACATCCCTTAAATCTGGGACTTCCATTAGCCCTAATGGGCCTTGAACTTGTTCATTTTGATTCCGGCTGTTTATTGTAATAGGGAGGAAAGGCAGCAGCAGCTGGTTATACTATCCTTGATCTAGTGAACAAGCTCATCTAGGCCCTTCCCTCCTTACCTTAGCATCCCGGATTTTTTTCCCCAAGCATTGCGACAAAACATCAGCAAATCCCTGGACTGTGAGCGTCTCCACAG
Organism: Hemicordylus capensis; assembly: GCF_027244095.1. Taxonomy (NCBI): domain Eukaryota; kingdom Metazoa; phylum Chordata; class Lepidosauria; order Squamata; family Cordylidae; genus Hemicordylus; species Hemicordylus capensis. The sequence continues at coordinate 258,008,534 of NC_069658.1, read as the reverse complement.
ACAGATGGATGGCTTTCCCTATGTAGACTTCGGGAGCTTTAAAGATGTTGAGCACCATAATGCCCAGGTCAGACACAGCCATAGCATGGACGGGGGTATCACCCATGGGCAATGCTGGAAAAGAATATCAGTTCATGTATTTCTGTGAATTTGTACTCCAGCTACATTTTTGTAAAAAAGAAAAGAAAGACAGACCCAAGAGCTTCCCTATCAATATGTGTCCAACACTGAAGAGGACCATTCCCAATCCCCTCCCTACCAACTGTTCTCACCCTCCTTACTTGCCTTGCCTCCTACTGAATATCTCTACATATACACACTTGTCTGTAGGATGATCAGATGTTCAGAGTGTGGGTCTCCTGTACATCGGAGACTGACTTATCTGAAGTCAGGGCACGAGTCCATTGGGCTCAGTATTGCCTACCCTGACTGGCAGGGGTTGGTTCCCCAAGGCCTCCAGCAAGGGGCATAGCTATAAGTGAGTGGATGGGTTCAAAGAACCCAGGCCTCTGAGCTCCTGAGGGGCCCCCAGCTCCACCCCTCCCTATTTTCTCCATTATCTATCTGTCTATCTATCTATCTATCAAATTTGTACACCGCCCCAAACTTTTGTCTCTGGGCGGTTAACAATAGCATAAAACAAGTTAAAAACTTATACAAAAACTAAAAACAATTTAACCATTTAAAAATAAACCAGAAACTAAAACCTAAGAATTTAGGAATCTCCCTCACCCGGAGGGGCGACCAGGGAGTGGGGCAAACATGGGCCCCCACTCCCCTAGCTACACCCCTGCCTCCAGGGGTGTAAACAACAACAATAACAATAATAATCCCCCAGTGAGGCACTACCTTGGCGTGGTTGTGGGGCTTGTGTGCTCTGAGGAAGATGAGAGCTATGCCAGAGGTCCAACCATACTGGACAGGTCTCACCAGAGGAGCCAGACAAAGAGTGCCTCTCCCATCAACAATATGGTGAGACGTAACTTTAATAAATCTATACCGGATTGGTCGTTGCCCCAGGCAGAGCTAGAGACGCTGGATCGTAAGACCAGGAAAATAATGACCATCAATCATGCTCTGCATCCCCGCAGTGATATCGATAGGCTATACCTGCCTCGCAGCTCAGGTGGAAGAGGAATGCTGCAAGTCCATCAAACAGTAGAGGAGGAGAAAAGAGGCCTTGAAGAATATATCAAGGACAGTGAAGAAGATGCACTTAAAATGGTCAATAATGCAAAACTATTCAATACCAATGAAAGAAAGCAGGCCTACAAGAAAGAACAAGTCAAGAACTGAGCAGAAAAATGGAGAAATAAGCCACTGCATGGTCAATATTTGCACAATATAAGTGGAAAATCAGACATTGCCAAGACCTGGCAATAGCTTAAGAATGGCAACTTGAATCAAAAAAGAGAGGGTTTAATACTGGCTGCACAAGAACAGGCACTAAGAACAAATGCAATAAGAGCGAAAGTCGAAAAATCCACAACAAACAGCAAGTGCCGCCTTTGTAAAGAAGCAGATGAAACAGTGGACCACCTAATCAGCTGTTGTAAAAAGATCGCACAGACTGACTACAAACAAAGGCATGACAAGGTAGCAGGGATGATACACTGGAACATCTGCAAAAAAAATAACAAGCTACCTGTAGCCAAAAATTGGTGGGACCATAAAATTGAAAAAGTTGAAGAAAATGAAGATGTAAAAATATTATGGGACTTCCGACTACAAACAGACAAACATCTGCCATACAATACACCAGATAGAACTGTAGTCGAGAAGAAAGAAAAACAAGTTAAAATAATCAACATAGCAATACCAGGAGATAGCAGAATAGAAGAAAAAGAAATAGAAAAAAATCACCAAATACAAAGATCTACAAATTGAAATTGAAAGGCTGTGGCAGAAAAAGACCAAAATAATCCCAGTGGTAATTGGCGCCCTGGGTGCAGTTCCAAAAGACCTTGAAGAGCACCTCAACACCATAGGGGCCACAGAAATCACCATCAGCCAATTACAAAAGGCAGCTTTACTGGGAACAGCCTATATTTTGCAACGATATCTATAATAACCAACGGTATTGATGATAAAATTCTGGCATCCCAGGTCCTTGGGAAGGATTCGATGTCTGGATAAAACAAACCAGTCAATAACACCCGTCTGACTGTGTAAACAAGAAATAATAATAATAGTAAGGTCCTTGGGAAGGACTCGATGTCTGGATAAAACAAACCAGACAATAACACCTGTCTGACTGTGTAAACAAGAGAGATGATGATGATGATGATGATGATGATGATAATAATAATAATAATAATAATAATAATAATAATAATAATAATATCATCTATATCTATATCTATAACAATTGACAATAAAATTCAGCCATCCCAGGTCCTTGGGAAGGACTCGATGTCTGGATAAAACAAACCAGTCAATAACACCTGTCTGACTGTGTAAACAAGAAATAATAATAATACTTCCTGTTGTTTACACAGTCAGACAGATGTTATTGACTGGTTTGTTTTATCTAGACATAGAGTCCTTCCCAAGGACCTGGGATGCCAGAATTTTATTATCAATATTGTTGCTGTTATTATTATAGATATCGTCACAGAATATAGGCTGTTCCCAGTAAAGTTGCTTTTTGTAATTGGCTGATAGTGATTTCTGTGGCCCCTATGGTGTTGAGGTGCTCTTCAAGTTGTTTTGGAATTGCACCCAGGGCGCCAATTACCACTGGGATTATTTTGGTCTTCTTCTGCCACAGCATTTCAATTTCAGTTTGTGAATCTTTGTATTTTGTGAATTTTTTCTATTTCTTTTTCTTCTATTCTGCTATCCCCTGGTATTGCTGTGTTGATTATTTTGACTTGTTTTTCTTTCGTCTCGACTACAGTTCTATCTGGTGTATTGTGTGGCAGATGTTTGTCTGTTTGTAGTCAGAAGTCCCATAATATTTTTGGATCTTCATTTTCTTCAACATTTTCAATGTTATGGTCCCACCAATTTTTGGAAACAGGTAGCTTGTTATTTTTTTTGCAGATGTTCCAGTGTATCATCCCTGCTACCTTGTCATGCCTTTGTTTGTAGTCAGTCTGTGCGATCTTTTTACAACAGCTGATTAGGTGGTCCACTGTTTCATCTGCTTCTTTACAAAGGTGGCACTTGCTGTTTGTTGTGGATTTTTTGACTTTTGCTCTTATTGCATTTGTTCTTAGTGCCTGTTCTTGTGCAGCCAGTATTAAACCCTCTCTTTCTTTCTTCATGTTGCCATTATTAAGCCATTGCCAGGTCTTGGTGATGTTTGATTTTCCAGATATATTGTGCAAATATTGACCATGCAGTGGCTTATTTTTCCATTTTTCTGCTCGGTTCTTGACTTGTTCTTTCTTGTAGGCCTGCTTTGTTTCATTGGTGTTTAATAGTTTCTCGTTATGGACCATTTTAAGAGCATCTTCTTCACTGTCCTTTACATATTCTTCAAGGCCTCTTTTCTCCTCCTCTACTGTTTGATGGACTTGCAGCATTCCTCTTCCACCTGAGCTGTGAGGGAGGTAGAGCCTATCAGCATCACTGCGGGGGTGCAGAGCATGAGTGATGGTCATTATTTTCCTGGTCTTACGATCTAGCGTCTCTAGCTCTGCCTGGGTCCAGTCTATTATTCCTGCACAGTATCTGATAATAGGTATAGCCAGGGGCGTAACTACTATTAGGCAAGGCTGCCTGTGGGCCCCCACGCCTCGAGGGGCCCCCTAGAGGCAAGTCACATGTGAAATGTGTGTGTGTGTGTATCAGCGAGGGGCCCATTTTCAAATTTTGTCTCTGGGCCCACTCCAGCCTTGTTACGCCCCTGGGTATAACCCAGGTGTTTATGGCTTGTATGGTGTTCCCGCCATTGAGTTTGGACTTTAGGATTTTTCTAGCTCTCCTGATGTATTCACTTCCAATTTTTCTTTTAACTTCAGTGTGTGCAATATTATAAGCCTGGAGAATGCCCAAGTATTTGTAATGCTCTTTCTCTTCCAGGTTCTTGATGTTGCTTCCATTGGGCAGTTCTATTCCTTCTGTTTTTGTTATTTTTCCTCTGTTCATTTTTAATGCAGCACACTTATCTAGTCAAAGCTCCCTTGCTATATCGCTACTGAATATACGGACAGAGTTTAGCAGTGATTTGATTTCTGATTGGGACTTTCCATACAGCTTCAAATCATCCATGTAAAGCAGATGGTTTATTTTACTTGATGTTTTAGATGTTTGGTATCCAAGGCCTATTTTGTTTAGTATTTGTGAAAGTGGGATCATGGCGATTACAAACAACAGAGGGGATAGTGAGTCCCCTTGAAAAATGCCTCTTCTAATGCTAACCTGTCCATGTGTCTCGCCATTGATTGTTAACTGTGTACTCCACATGCTCATTGCTTAAAAAAACAAAACAAAAATCTGAATGTATTTATTTATTTATTTTTATTATTAAAACTTTTATAACACCCTTCCAAAAGGCTCAGGGCGGTTTCCATTAAAACACCATTAAAATCAGTTAATAATTAAAACAAAAATTAAAAAGCATAAACAATGATTAACCATTAAAAACATCATAAAACAACAATTTTTGCTGACACCAGTTGTTTCTAAACATTTTAGTATCCATGTATGAGGCAATGAGTCAAAGGCCTTCTTGTAGTCAATCCATGCAACACTTAGATTTGTTTTTCTTCTTCTCCTTCTCCTCCTCCTCCTCCCCTCTTTTTCTGCTATTTAACTGGAGATACCCGAGATTGAACCTGGGACCACCTTTGCATGTGGAACTTGCATTCTGCCACTGAGCTTTGGGCCTTTTCTGTAAGAATGCTGGCCAGTGCAGCTTGTCTCATCCCTACAGGAGAAGCAGCCAGCCAGTGGGGGCCCAAGGTCTTGTTGCTGCTGGTTGCATTTGTTGCTGCTGCTCCTCTTTCCTTTTTTCAGATGACAGCGGCACTAGCTACCACTACTTGATGTTAAGAACGTAGGAAGCTGCTTCTACCAAGTCAGACCGTTGGTCTATTTAGCTCAATATTGTACACACAGACTGGCAGCGGCCACTTCAGAGTTGCAGGCAGGAGTCTCTCTCAGCCCTCTCTTGGAGATGCGAGCGAGGGAACTCGGAACCTTCTGCATGCAAGAAGACAGCTGCTCTTGCCGAAGCAGCCTCATCCCCCAAGAGGAATATCTTGCAGTGCTCACACATGTAGTCTCCCATTCAAATGCAAACCAGAATGAACCCTGCTTAGCAGAGGGGAAAATCCATGCTTGCAACCACAAGACAAGCTCTCCTCCCATAGACTAGCTCTATGGGAGATGCATGTGCCGCCTCCTCCTCTGCAGCAATGATAGCCACCACAGCACCACACGCATTCCCTCCTCCTCATATGCGACACATAATACACTCTTCCACTCCCTCCTCTGTGGTGGCAATAGCCACCACCACACAGCACATGTACCCTCCTCCGCTCTCAATAGCCACTGAGCTGAAGGAGGAAGAGGAGGAAATGAGGAAAGAGTATTAAAGCACTGAAGAGACAGGAAAACCTCTGTATTTTGGGGGTTTCCGTTCTCGGCTAGTGTCATGGATACCAAAACTGCGAATACCAAATAAATGAGGCAATGAAATTGCAGGGGTTAGGTTCCTAAGGGTGGTGGTGGTGGAACTGGCCAAAAATCACCCCCCCCCCGCATTTTTTAAAAAGGAATTGGCCAAAACACACACCCATTACAACGAAAAGCATGGTAAAGTGCCCTACCGTGCTCCGCAGGTCCTCAGCAGTCCTTCAGTGCCCCCCAAGGGGCGGAAATCAGCTGAAAATTGCCTGTTATTTTTTCCATTTTTAAAAAATAAATGAGCCATAAAATGGCTCCTGAAGTAAAAATGGCAGCCTGAGGGAAACTCACCTCACTTTGTAGAATGAGCACCCTTGCAGAGAGCTTGCCCTCTTCTAGAAAATTCCCTCTTCCACCCAGCAAAGGCCCTTGACATTTGGAAAGGTACTTAAAATATCAATTCTATTCATCAGGAAGAACAGAGCAACATTCTCCCTCACATATAAGTTTGCAACCAATGTTATGAATCCTACTCCTGTCCTTTAACGACAGCCTGACTGACCGTGACGTTTTTCCTCTCATGGAAATGCTACATACCAACGGTGTAAGCGTCTTCCCCTGGCCTCCTCTGTGGGGGGTAGAAGTTCAGAAAGTTCTCGTAGTAGCATGGCAGCCGAACACTCGTAAAGGGCACCCCGAGTTCCCGGTATCGGGCCTCTGCTTCTCCCTTGCTGTCAAAAAATGGGACTTTCAGCTGACCACCTGTCAGCTTCTCCACATGATCCAATCCGCTAAAGACGACATGTTTCAAATTCTGGCATTTGGCGACCTCAGCAGTGTTCTTACCCTTTCATGAGAGAAAATAATGTCAGTCAAGTGTGTCAGTGGCGGTGGGAACTGGAAGGAGGGTAGAATGGAACACGTACTCACTTGTAGGATGACCAGATTCAAAGTGTGTGACTCAGAATTCCCGAAGGAGGGCATTGGGGTTGCAAGATTATTTGACTGAAGAATGAATAATTTGACTTCATTAGTGGTGGTAACTATTCAATTCAAGGCCTAAAAGCCACAGCCTCTGATATAACATTTTCCTTCTAATCTCAGAGGCTGATTGTGGATAAGGAGAGTGACAGACACCTGGGATATGCTGAAATGCATGCTTATTTATGTGCTTCATAACTGAATGGAACTTGCCCTGAAAATATTCTGACCAAATGCATCTAGAAACCAGGTCACTTAATTGCCCCTGTGGGTTGAACCTAGCAGGTTTTGCCCACTGGGGCAATTAAAGGACCTGATTTTCAGCATCCGATCCTTGAAAAGTGTATGTCTGAGTATTCAGCAAATGCAACAAAAATACAACCATGAAGAAAAAATGTCTGGAACATACCCCACAAATTAGGGGTATGTTCAAACAACTGGTAGCCTTGAAAGGTTACGAAATGCATACAACACTGTCCATTTAATTCTTCAAGGCAGAAGTGTTTCAGATTTTGTTTGGAGGAATGCAGAACAGGCTTTCTCAGGAGAAGCCTATTGGTGTCAATGGGAGCTTTTGCCAGGGTAAATAGCAGCCATGAGAAGGCTGATTCAGATTGGGACCATGGTGGGAGCAAAGGGTTCAAAGCCTTCTTTGTTGCACACACAATGCACTCCCACACAGGTCATAGGAACATAGGAAGCTGCCATATACTCAGTGAGACGATTGGTCTATCTAGCTCAGTATTGTCTTCACAGACTGGCAGTGACTTCTCCAAGGTTGCAGGCAGGAATCTCTCTCAGCCCTATCTTGGAGACGCTACCAGGGAGGGAACCTGGAACCTTCTACTCTTCCCAGAGCAGCTCCATTTCCTGAGGGGAATATCTTACAGGACTCTCATCAAGTCTCCCATTCATATGAAACCAGGGTGGACCCTGCTTAGCTAAGGAGACCTCTCCTCGAGGTCCTCCATGGCTGCTATTTAACAACAAAAAAGCCAAGTATATGTTTATCATAAAGTGTAGTCTGGTCTTTAGTTTATCCAGGAAGAAAGTGGAATCTAATATGTGACAGATGATTCACTGGTTTAGGTTTAAAAGCTAATTTAGTTGTCATGACCGGCAAAAAGCTTGGGGAATGATAGTTTTATGAGAGTACTAAGGAACTCTTTGGATCCATAATCCTCTCACAGAACTATAATTCCCAGGATTCCAGGCAGAAGAAGTCATGGAAAAGTCAAACCATTTAAGCTTCTAATGTGGGCATGTCACAAACACAGGATGCTAAGGAAATATACTCTTGGATTTTATTTACTTGAAGGCTCTCTTGCTCCTTGTTGAAATCCACTGAGAAAGTGGTGACCACGAAGGCCCCATATGCTCCTTCCATTGCCTGCTCCAGTGAATCTAAGTTATTTAGATCTCCCTTCACCACCTCAGCTCCACGACTAAGGAGGGCCTTAGCTGCTGGATGGGCAGGGTTGCGGGTCACAGCACGGACACTGAAGGAATCATCATCCAGGAGGGCCTGAGCAACTGAACCTCCCTGGGCACCTGCCAAGAAAAAAGGTGAAGGAGCAAGTGTGGTTACCAATAGAACAAGGACTTGCCCTCTCCTTCCCTTGTTATTATTGGATAGGCACTGCTCAAACTGGTGGGAGAACTGTGTCAGGAAACTCCGTCCCTATGGTCTTTCACCTGAGGCAATCCTGTCTGTGGCTTTGGTCAGGGCCAAAGAACTTATTAAATGAAGGATCTGGGATACTGAGTTTCAGAAAGACCTGTTGAGGACATCTAGGTCATTCTACCTGCTCAGTGGTGGGATGAGAACTCACCCAGCAGATTATCTATTCCTCCTTTCTGTCCTCAAACATAGATGGGCCTTCTTGAGGGTCTGTATGAATGCCCTCCCTTCGAAACTTTTGGCTGGTAGAAATAGAATTCCAACTGAGCAGAGATATTGTCCCTGTAACTCTGATGAGATTGAGTCAGTTAGACATGTGCTCCTGCAGTGTGTCTTTTATATAGATCTTTGGCAAAGGTTAATTGATCCTCTTTTTACATAATCTGCCAGGTGGATCAGACGAATTCTACATCAAGTATTTGCTAATAGATGCAGATTTGTCTATCACACACACAGTTGCAAAATTCTGTTGTTCAGCAATATGAGTTCATCGCACTCTGCTCGCTAATGGTTAGATCCAGTGTACAGTTATGTTATTAATATGACTATGTTTAAAATTTTAGATTTTTTTAGATGTTGTTATCTTGGTCAAAGACTGTAATAAAGACTGACTGAGGCGAGTCTCACGATCGGTGAGCCTCGCCAAAATGAGGTTTGCAGGGAGAGCGGGCTCACGGAGCCGTCACAGAGCCAGCAGGAGCTGTGGGGATCAGGGGCCATGTGGCCTCCGGAAGTTCCAGGATGCCCCGCGCAAACACGCAGGGCATGCTGGAGAGAACCCTGAGCCCGGGAGTCTGCTTGCAACCTCCCGGACAGGGATCTCCTCGTGTGTTGCCATGGTGCAGAGCCGCACCGCAGCAACACACAACCACAAAACCCGGGTTGGCAGAGTGCTCACTCTGCTAACCTGGGCTAAGGGGAGGGGTAGGTAAGCGAGTGACCTGCTTTGGGGAAACCGGGCTCGCCTGCAAGCCCGGTGGTTCCCAAAATCCATGGACAGCGGGCTCAGCTCCCTTAGCCCGCTTTCCACTGATCGTGAGAATCGCCTCACTGACTAGATCAAGGACCTGCAGGATCTACTTTGTTTTTGACTAGAGCCTCAACGTCCACCAATTGGAGACAGGTACAAAAAGGAGTGGCAATCAGATGAAGCCAGGTACAAAATGGTGCCTGAGGAGGCAGATCCAAGCACCTAGTGCTCTACTGAAATGACCTGCCTATACACAATTACAAAACTTCCTCTGGGTTATTACTCTTGGGGTTTGTAATTATTTAGCAAGGCGCCAAAAGGAAGCTACCCACTCTGGTTACAGAGTAGAGTGCTGAGTTTAGTTGTTGCAGTTATTTGAAGAACGTGTGTGGAATGAGGGGAAAATGCCTTTTCTGAAAGCTGCTTTGTAATCACTTTGTTCTCATGGAATGGGAAAGTGTCTTTGCACTGGTCAAGAAATGGTTAATAGAGTCTGCAAGTTGCCTTGCCAAATTGCGAGCTGTAAAGCCATAAATTTGCTGACAAGCTAGAGGGGGAAGAGCCCCGCCCTCTCCTTGTATCTCTTGAAAAAGCAAAGGCCTGTAAAAATAACACTTCAAGGCCATCTGAGGAAGACAGTTTCGCTTATCAATAGGCAGTAGAAATGTTTCTTTCTACTAGGGAATGCTTGTCTAACTAGCAATGATTATAATATTTGTAATATGACGGACAATGATGTTAACCAATGAACTAATTGGTTCTTTGGGGCTGAATGTTGATGCCCAGCTATGTAGTTATGCCAAAGTGTAAAAACTTGTGACCCAGGCAGCTGCGCGCGTCTCTCTGACTAGCTGTTAAGCTCAGAGAGGAGCCACCAGCGCTGGTTTTTCAATAAATGGTGATTATTGCTTCCTTCAATCATCCTTGTTTGTTTTGGTTTGTGGTAACTGGGCCTCCCAGGTAACACGTGCATGGAGAATGTTGTACAATCTAAACTAAATAGGTTTATTGGTGAAGTACATTTTGGATAGGAAAGTCCTAGTCCCATCTATTAGCTACATAATGGGTAGGTAGGGGGAGAGGGAGGTTTCCATCTACTCTCCAAGAGGAAAGGAAGAGGACTGACTCTCTACAGGAAGTACCTGAAGTTAGGGGCCATAGGGTAGAGGCAAGCAGGGATAGGTAAGGAGACCCTCACCAACTACCTCTACTCCCAGTGCCCCTAGTAGTCATTAGGATAGTTGGTGCAAAAGGTTGAACTCCCTCTCCATCAATTGAAGGTTGAACTCCATCTCCATCAACTGGAACTCTCTCTCCAACAATTGCAGAAACCCAATTCAGACTCTTCAAAGGGAGGTTGTACACTTGATTAGCAAGCCAGAGGTTGCCGGTTTGAATCCCCACTGGTATGTTTCCCAGACTATGGGAAAAACCTATATCGGGCAGCAGCGACATAGGAAGATGCTGAAAGGCAACATCTCATACTGCACAGGAGGAGGCGATGGTAAACCCCTCCTGTATTCTACCAAAGACAACCACAGGGCTCTGTGGTCGCCAGGAGTCGACACTGACTCGACAGCACACTTTACTTTTTACAGTCTCTGAAAACGCACTGGAAGTCCTACCCAGTGTATCACTCACTGATTTCCTCCAGCACATCCCCCATGCTTACAGCATTCATCTGAAGAGAGTCTCCTGATTACAGAAGTGTCTGTCATCATGCTTACAACATTAATCTCTTCAGATGAATGCTGTCAGAGACGCGCTGGGGAAATCAGTGAGTGGCACACCAGGCAGGGCTTCTAGTGTGTTTTCAGAGACTGTATGTGAGTACGACCTCCCTTTGAAACGTCTGAATGGGGCTAGATTCTTCTAACACACAACTCCAGAACCTCTTGTCATCTTCTCTCTCTATAAAAAGCACAGAGGTCTTGCCAGAAAAAAACCCTGACAACTTTATTTTCTAGTAGTTGCTGCTCTTGCTTACTAGTCCCGATTCCTATGCAAGGATCATAACCCCAGAAGAACTGCCCTCCAGCCAGTAGGGGTGTGTCCGAACCGGTCCTGCGGCCATTCTAAAGAATGGCCGAACTGCCGGACCGGTTCGGCCCTGGCTGGTCCGGGTCCAGGTGGGGGGTATTGCTTTAAGGGCGGGGAGGGCTTACTTACCCCTCCCGCCTGTTTGCCCCCTCCAGCGCCCGTATTCAACAGAATAACGGGGCACTGGAAACCAGCCGCCCCCCCCCCCGCGGGCAGATTTGGCCAAAAACTCAAGGTACAAATGCCGCCGCCGTCGCCCGCCAGCCCTCCCTCCCTCCCAGCTGCCCGCCCGCCCGAGTCCTCACCCGATCTCTTTGAAAAAAACGAGAGGAGCTAGCGAACAAAGCTCCTCTCGTTAGGGAGTCCTGTAGCATACTGAAGAAGCTTTGCGCGTGCGCATGCGCGCACCGCAAAGCACACCGACTGCCGGAGGCCCGGTCTACCCGCCGGGAAAAGGCCGGGTAGACCGGGCCTCTGGCGATCGGAGGCCCAGTCTACCCGGCCTTTTCCCGGCAGGTAGACCAGGCCTCTGGCGGTCGGCGTGATTTGCGGCACGCGCATGCGCGCGCACACAAAGCTTCTTCAGTATGCTAGAGGACTCCCTAACGAGAGGAGCTTTGTTCGCTACCTCCTCTCATTTTTTTCAAAGAGATTGGGTGAGGACTGGGGCGGGCGGGCGGGCAGCTGGGAGGGAGGGAGGGCTGGCGGGCGGCGGCGGCGGCATTTGTACCTTGAGTTTTTGGCCAAATCTGCCCGCGGCGGGGGGGGGGGGGTGGCGGCTGGTTTCCAGTGCCCCGTTATTCTGTTGAATACGGGCGCTGGAGGGGACAAAGAGGCGGGAGGGGTAAGTAAGCCCTCCCCGCCCTTAAAGTAAGGCCCCCCTTCGGTGCCGGTCCGGACTGCTCCGGACCGTGCACATCCCTACCAGCCAGGTTCAATTCCATTTAAAGAATGGAATTTCCATTCCATGAAAATGGCCAAATTATACTATCATGCAATATGTGAGGGAGGAACCATCTTTTCTCTTAAGTGGTATGTATGTATGTGCAAATAACTACCCTATGATTCCCTCTTATGATTTCATAACTGGGCTTCTGAAGTGGTGATTCTCCTTATAATAAGAAGCAGAAGAGCAAATGGCTCTATTTGACCTCGGCACAGCATCTGGCAGTGGCTGTTGCTGACAGCTACAGTATGTTTCTTATTAGGAACATAGGAAGCTGCCTTATACCAAGTCAAACCATTGGTCCATTTAGCTCAGTACTGTCCGCACAGACTGGCAGCAGCTTCTCCAAGGTTGCAGGCAGGAGTCTGTCTCAGCCCTATCTTGGAGATGCCAGGGAGGGAACTTGGAGCCTTCTGCATGCAAGCAGGCAGGTGCTCTTCCAGGAATATCTTACCGAGCTCATACATGTAGTCTCCCATTCAAATCCTAACCATGGCAGACCCTGCTTAGCAAAGCAGACAAGTCATGCTTGCTACCACAAGACCAGCTTTCCTGGTCCACAGGTCTTCTCTGTGGTGCCCCCTGCCCTCTGGAATCCTCTTCCTCATGAGTTTTGAACACTCTCCTTGTCCATCTCCAAGCAGCAACTAAAGAAGCTATTCCAAACAGGGCTACCAAATGGAAGAGCGGACAGGTCTCCTGTTCCTTTAAGAGATGCACAGAAGAGGAGATTTCAGCAAGCACAGCCTTTCTTTCCCCTCCATAACAAGCTCCATCTGCTGTAATTCTCACTTCTTTTCCATGACACCCCTAAATTCAGGGCAAAGGGAGATTTCCTCCTCCATCTTCAAGTGCTCATGGGGAAGAGGAGTATCCCCTGTGAACTTTGCAAGGTGGGTATATTTGTAATATTACTGAGACCATCTCAGAAGTGTCTGTGATAGCCATACCAAAAACATGCCATGTCTTTAGTGGTTCCCCTGGGGGTTATTTGCACATGGCTTCATGCTGCGGGGTAAATGTTGAGCAAAGCTACTTCGAAGTACACTCGCGGCATTGAGGGAAGCAGCCCCTCCCCTCTGCTCTCCAGTTTTGTTTTGAAACAAGTTCACATGTTTTCCTTTGTGTTTTCCTTCTAAGGGGGAGGAGAGGAGAGAGCACTGAAGAGCTACATCTGCATTTGTAAAAACAGTATCCTTCTTATGATGTTGATGATTCTACATCCGTGCCTCTCCTTATTTACTGTCGTTTTCAGAAAAAGTAGCTTAAAACCAGCATTTAAAAAACTCAGAAATCTCTCGCGATAAGCTAGAATTCACAAGACAAAGCCCAACTTGTGTGTGGAGTGGGTCCAAGGATCTCGAAGGGACCTCGGGTTAAGTTCGTATGGTGTGTGAATGCACACACCCTCTCTCGAAGGAGATTCGGGGTAGAAGCCCTGTGTGTAAAGCCTCCTGATCACACTTATGAGAAAAAAGCAATGGCCAACGTGTGGTCTTGTGCAGGTGTATCCCAAGGCTGTAATACAGTGCACACTTATACAGGAAGAAATCTGACTGAGCTAAGCGTAGTGCACACTGCACTCACAGTCAGGTAAACCTGCACAGTAAAGAGTCCTTACCTGTGGCCCCAAATACCACTATGATCTTCTTCTGTGTGGCTCCTGCCATGGCTGGTCTGGGTCCAGAGGCTGTTGCTGGTGGAACCTGGTCAGAAGAGATCTGGGAATGTGTCAGGTTCCCGAATTCCTAACCTCCCAGCCCTCCCAAAAGAATAAGCAGTGTTCTCACTACCCACTCCACTCCAAGTAGACTTTGACATACATTGGTAGAGCAAAATCAGATCGGGAAGAAAGGATAAAAGGCAGACAGTGAATGTGGAAAGGCCATGTGTGTTCCTGTGGTCATTTGGAAAGAAGCAATGCATTCAGACGGCTATTTAAAGCTATGCTCTTTAATATGAGAATAACCAGGGAGAGTGTTACCTGGGCTTTGACTTTGGAAGATCTTAGGAAGGAAGGAAGAAGCCACATACGGAGTCAGACCCTTAGTCCATCCAGCCCAGTATTGTCTTCACAGACTGGCAGCGGCGTCTCCAAGGCTGCAGGCAGGACCCCCTCCCAGCCCCATCTTGGAGACGCTGCCAGGGAGGGAACCCGGAACCTAGATGCTCTTCCTATCCCTTAAGGGGAATATCCTGCAGTGCTCACACTTCTAGTCTCCCTTTCATATGCAACCAGGGCAGGCCCTGCTTAGCTAAGGGGACAAGACAAGCTTGTTGCCACAAGACCAGCTCTCCTGGAGGATAGGGGTCAGCTAGGAAGGTGCCTTACAATAGCAAGTCAGTGGTCCCGCTAATTTGTTTCCATCTATGTGCAGAATGAGTTTTGTTCTGGATGGCAGTAGGAGTGGGGCCTTCCAGATTCAACCTGAGCCCTGGTTTGCATTTGAATGGGACACAGCATGCGACATGAGCACTGCAAGATATTCCCCCTTCAGGGATGGGGCCTGCTCTGGGAAGAGCATCAAAAAGTTCCAAGTTCCCTCCCTGGCAGCACCTCCAGATAGGGCCGAGCAAGACCCCACCTGCAGCCTCGGAAAAGCCGCTGCCAGTCTGGGTAGACAATAACTGAGCTAGAGGGTCCGAGGGTCTGACTCAGCATATGGCAGCTTCCTATGTTCCTAACAATCTCAAAGCGATGTACACAGAGAAATAAATAAGTTGTTTCTCTGTCCCCTAAGGGCTCACAATCTAAAAGGAAACATAAGACAGACACCAGCAAAAACCACTGGAGGGATGCTGTGCTGGGGACAGATAGGGTCAGTTGCTCCCCCACTGATAAATATAAGAGAATCGCCACTTTTAAAAGGTGCCTCTTTTGTTCAGTTAGCAGGGGTACAGATAGGAACCAGACCACTGTATGTGCCTGAGAAATAGCTTTCCCAGCCCTACCTGGGACCTTCAGCACACTAAGCAGATACACTGCCACTGAGCCATGGATTGCCCCCTTTGCTAAGCAGGGTTTGCCCTGGTTGCATTTGAATGGGAGACTAAATAATGCGTGAGCACTGGAAGATATCCCCTTCTTCTGGAGCCTTTGACGTCTGTGTAATATTTGGTTTATATTTACAAGTGTACAAGTTAAGCTTCAGGTGGAGGTAGGCACTGGCAGCAGCATGTGTACTTCTTCTGAGCAGCAAGTTTCCTATCTCCTATCAGCTCCACAAAAAGAAGCCTTGTATACCATAAGAAATGTGGCACTAGAAAGAAAAAAATGAAGGGAGCACAGAAGGGGCAAAGTGCATTTCTGTCTGGGTGAGTGTGTGACCCACATGTTAGAAATGGGGGGCAGGTAGGGAGGCAACTGCTTTTCTCAGGGAGTGCTTGGCTCCGTGCCCCCCGCCCCTCACCAGCTGCCCTTGACCATAAGGCACATTTAGGTCCCAGCCAGCTCTCTCTCAGAGTCAGAGGAGCGCCCTGCCAAGGTAGGAGAGTCATGCACACACTCCCAATATGTGATCATGTGAACTCAAAATGCAAGGCAGCAGGAATGGAGGTAAGAGCTGGGTTGGACGGGTGTGCCATACCCAGATTCTGTCCCCAGCATTTTACCAAAGGTAAAGCCATCTAACCCAATGCCCACCTCCCACACAATCACTCTTCCGCCTTTCTCCCTTGTTTTTTAAGTTCACACAACTGAGTGCACCCAACTCTCCTACTCCGGCTGGGTGGTG
This sequence comes from Hemicordylus capensis, assembly GCF_027244095.1. Taxonomy (NCBI): domain Eukaryota; kingdom Metazoa; phylum Chordata; class Lepidosauria; order Squamata; family Cordylidae; genus Hemicordylus; species Hemicordylus capensis. The sequence goes on along the minus strand of NC_069658.1, from coordinate 257,992,605 downwards.
CTCCTAGGATGGTGTGAACAGCCTTTTTGTGTCTTTTGCTTTACGTTCACACCCCAGTCCCTCCCCTTAGTTTGGGAGAGAATATGGGAGAAGAAGTGTTACTTTCCAAGCTCCGATGGCTTCTCTGTTCAAAACATCCCAGCCAGGACTTTTCCCCACTGACCACCACTCTGCTTAGCAGATGGAAACGACTAAAGTTCCCCTGAGGAACATGAACGTTCTTTTGTCACCTATAGTGTGATCAGACAGGGCAAAACCATAATCCCCAGCACCCACCCACAGATACCAATACAACAGGATCCTGACAACAAATTATGAAAGAATGTCCGATGTTACACTTACAAAAGCAAGTGGTACAGGATACGGTTTCCCAAGAAAATACAGTCGCATACAAAGGGACGTGGAGTTGTAATAGCACCAAGCAGATCTTACAGTGTTCAAGCCCTTTTCCGTTTGGGCAGTGGCGTGTTCAGTTTAGGAAATCAGCCAAGGTGAAAGTCCAAAAAGCCCCAGGGCGGGGTGAACCCCAGACTCGGCTGTCTCCCGCCTCTTGATTACCCCTTCAAGCCTTTTGCCAAACTCGCTCCCTACCAGGCGGCGCTCTGGCTCCGCCACTCTCCCACGGCAGTGAACGACAGCCTCTGCTCTGCCCACCGTCCGGGAGTCGACACCGACTCGGCGCGGCACACTTTCCTTTTACCCAACTGTGAAAGCACACACAGCCTTTGCTAAGAAAAAGGTAGCAACTCTGGTGGGGAGCTGAATGGGAGAGAGAACCAGAAGAACCGCCTTCAAAAGGATGATGATGAACTTAAGGCGTCTGCAAGAGGTTTTGCAGGGGCAGGGCGGGGGAAGCCAGCAATTCTGTACCCCGCCTCCTTGGGAGTAGCCCCCATTGAATCCAGTGGGAACTGGCTCAATCCGGGGCGGGGGGCAAATGCTCTCTCCTCTCTTGCCCTCCACCCCGCTGAATAATACCAAGTTCCTCTATCCAGCACTGATCAGCTAGATGCCTCTGGGGAAGGTTGTAACCAGGGCGTGAAGGTAGCAGCTTTCCCTCGTTCTTCAATTCCAACATCTCGTATTCACCGGTATACTAACTCTACACATGGAGGTTCCATTTAGCTTTCATGGCTAATAGCAAGCTTAATAACTAACGAGACCTCAAAAAAAAAAAAGGGCGAAGAAGGATTAGTTCTCCCCTACTCTTTGAAGGCGTTTCTCTTTTAACTCCCTCAGAGCCCTTAAAGGGCAGTAGCGATAACCCACTCTCCGCCTGAAGACTCAAGAATAATTCATGATATAATTAGATCGTGGCCCCTTTAAAAATACCCTCCTTTCCCCATTTCACTTCCGAGTGTGCGTGATATCGGAATTTCCCTTGTCACGTGAAGAGGGACATACAGGCAGGCCCGCCTTCTCTGCTTCATAGATCCTCTCAGAGCGCATGTGCAGCCCGGGAAGTTCTTACTGGGTCCGAGGTTTGGTCCACGTTCTTTCCTACGGTAATTAGCTGCTGAGTGAGAGTGCAATGGTGAGTGTATGACATAAAAATTATATTTCTGTGACGTAGTTGCGAGTTTTCTTTCTTTCTTTTCTGAAAGCAAGTCTGTGTGGGGGCTAATAGGATCGTTCTCCAGGGTGGCTATTAGCCTTTTCTTTGAGCAGCGGTGGCTCAGCCTTCACTCTGGGTAACTGTAAATCATGGGAGTTGGTACATGTTTGTGGCGTGTCATGGTAGACAGTGGTGAACTTGTTCTGCTGTAAGTACTGGAGACAATAAGGAGTTTCTCTTTGGCTTGGCATACAAGGGAAGGTAGCAGCAGTTTGGTAGAGACGCTTGATAAAGGGCAAAAGTATCTGTTTCTGTTTCTCCCAAGAAAGAACGGAAAAACGAGTCCTTCAGGTGACAGTAGAATGTTGGATTTAGGGGTAGTATATATACTGGGGACATGGGTGGTGGTGAGATGTGGTGTGAAATAGTGAATAATGATGTATGTCATTTCCACTGATTGATATATGTTCTTAAGGAATCTCAACTGGGCAGGCCAGTTTATCACAGACCATGGGTCCATAAATAAACCCCAACATAAACTCTAAACTAAACTTCCAGGGATCCTCAACGTTGGGCCCCCGGATGTTCTTGGACTTCAGCTCCCATATTCCCCAGGCCCAGTGGCCTTTGGCTGGGGATTATGGGAGTTGAAGTCCAAAAACATCTGGGGGCCCAATGCTGAGGATCCCACCCAATATAAACTGTGATTATTGACCATATTCTATAATGCAAAAGGATCGCTCACATGAGTTGTCTGTGTTTGTGTATGAACTACAAAACAACTGAAAAGTTCAAATTGTTTCCACAAACAAACATCGATTGTGCTCATAGCATTAATGTGTGGATTTGTTGTGTTGGCTGAGCTAAAAGCCTTCACTGTGAAGGCTGTGAGTTAGTCTGCCTTTTTACTAGGTTTAGAGGCTCCTGCTGCCAGAGAAGAGAAGTCCTTAGCTTAGTTTGGGTGATGGAATATATACATAAAAAGGTTATGTGTTTAATTCAGATGATCCTGTCTACTTGTGGGAGGATGTGATCTGAATCTGGAGTTTGCATCACATGTGCATGCATGCATAGTGGTTCGGGGCACAGTGCTTCCTTCTAAGCTATATGGAATAAAGAGTGTGTGCAGGGCTCTAAGGACAGCCCTGGCAGGGTGCGGGGCCTGGGGCAAATCAGCCAGTGCGGGGGGGCCCCTTCCAGTTAATTCTAATGGGGGTTAAAAGAGTGAGGCCCGGGGCGGTTGCACTGCTTGCCGTGCCCTAAGGACAGCCCTGTGTGTGTGTGTGGTTTTCAAGTGCACAATCTCTCCTTGTGATCAACTGCATTCATTTTCTCTCATTTCTAGCTCTTCTACTCATTCTTCAAGTCCCTGGTAGGGAAGGATGTGGTGGTCGAGTTGAAGAATGACTTGAGGTATGACCTTATTCAGTACTATTTGGCTGTGGAATGGGTTCTGCTTCCCTGTGGGATAGGGTGGGGGGATGGGGCCCAGGAATCCTGACTCCCAGTACCTTACCCCTTGCCCAGCCTCTATTCCCCTGAAGAGCCCATGGTTTCTAACTCCTCTCCTCTCCCCGCTTTATTCTAATGCTCTGCATTCCAGTCTGCTCTCTGAAAGTTCATATCTTCTGGCTACCTTTTATTTATTTGTTTGATTTATATACCGCCCTTCCAAAAATGGCTTAGGGTGGTTTACAACAGAATAAAAACAATTCAAACCAGTTAACAATTAAAATCAAAACTATAAAAACATAATAAAACCAATTAAACATTCCAACAGTTTAAAAACCCTGGAAGGCCAGGCCAAAAGATAGGTTTTAAGGGCTCTGCTGAAAGCCAGTAATGAACTCAAATCACGGATTTCTGGCGGGAGTGCATTCCATAGCCCAGGAGCAGCGACAGAGAAGGCCCGCCTCTGAGTCACCACCAGACCAACTGGTGGTAACTGGAGACAGACCACCTCAGATGACCTTAATGTGTGGTGGGGATCATGAAGAAGAAGGCATTCTCTTAGATAACTCAGACCTAAGCCGTTCAGGGCTTTAAAGGTAATGACCAGCACTTTGTATTTTGCCCGGAAACATATTGGCAGTCAGTGTAACTGTTTCAGGACTGGCATAATATGGTCTCTCCGGGTTGCCCTGGCGACCAATCTGGCTACTGCATTTTGAACTAACTGAAGTTTCCAAACTATGTACAAAGGCAGCCCCATGTAGAGTGCATTGCAGTAGTAAAGCCTGGAGGTTACCAGCTGATGCACCACTGTTTTGAGGTCATCCTTTCAAGGAATGGACGCAGCTGTCGGAGCTGATAGAAAGCACTCCTGGTCATGGCCTCCACCTGAGAAACCAGGGTGAGGCCTGGGTCCAGGAGTACTCCCAAGCTGCGCACCTGCTCCTTCTGGGGGAGTGTAACCCCATCCAGCACAGGAAGATCTAACTCACTCCTCAGATTCTGAGCCCCCACAATGAGCACCTCCGTCTTGCTTGGATTCAGCTTCAATTTGTTCTCCCTCATCCAGCCCATTACTGCCTGTAGACAGGCATTTAGAGAATGAGTGCCATTTCCTGAAGATGAAAAGGAGAAGTAGATTTGGGTGTCATCAGCATACTGATAACACCCAGCACCAAACCTCCTGATGACCTCACCCAGCGGTTTCATGTAGATACTGAAAAGCATTGGTGACAGAATGGAGCCCTGAGGGACTCCATATAACAGCTCCCGTTTTGAGGAGCAACTGTCACCAAGCTCCACCATCTGGAATCTACCCAAAAGATAAGAGCAGAACCACTGCAAAGCAGTGCCCCCTATCCCCAGCTCTCCCAGGCGATCCAGAAGGATACCATGGTTGATGGTATCGAACACCACCGAGAGATCCAGAAGAACCAGGAGAGTCACACTCCCTCTGTCAGTTCCCTGGTGAAGGTCATCCATCAGTCCGACCAAGGCTGTCTCAACCCCATAGCCAGCTCTAAAGCCAGTTTGAAATGGGTCTAGAAAATCCGTTTCCTCCAGAACTGCCTGGAGCTGGTTTGCCACCACTCTCTCAATCACCTTGCCCAACCAAGGGAGATTAGAGATTGGCCTATAACAGGCATCCCCAAACTGCGGCCCTCCAGATGTTGCTGAACTACAACTCCCAGCATACCCAGCCACAATAAATTGTGGCTAGGGATGCTGGGAGTTGTAGTTCAGCAACATCTGGAGGGCCGCAGTTTGGGGATGCCTGGCCTATAACTATCCATTGCTAAGGAGTCCAGGAAACCCTGTTTTAACTGTTTCTGTCCCCCCCCCCATTTTTTTCCAGTATATGTGGGACCCTGCACTCCGTTGATCAGGTATGAAATGCCCCATGTCTATTTCTTTCCTGGAAAATACATTTGTTTAGGCTGACTTACTGCTCTATCCCCAGGGCTTTTGAGTAGACTGCGTAGGTGGAATCACTAACCTATTAAGAAAAGTACACTTCTGTTCCTTGTAAGCTCAGGTTTCCAAGATCTGTATGAAGAACAGGGATGTATATGAGTAGATTCCTAAAAAGCAGACTGTTTTGGTATTGTGATTTTAAGAGGTAGTTTTAATTTGTTCTGTTGTGCCCTTGATTATGACCTTGCCTCCAGCATTAGAGGTGACCTTGCTTGGTGTAGTGGTTAGAATGCTTGACTAGGACCAGGGAGACCTGAGTTCAAATCCCCATTCAGCCATGATACTAGCTTCTCTCTCGGCCTATCCTACTTCACAGGGTTGTTGTGAGAAGAAACTCAAGTATGTAGTACACCGCTCTGGGCTCCTTGGAGGAAGAGCGGGATATAAATGTAAATAGATAAATAAGAACAACCTTGCAGGATCAGGCCTAAGGCTTGATGACTTGTACGTGTGAATGGGCCATCATAGAATGGAATCTTGAATTGTATCTTGCCACTTCAAAGCAGATGTTTTTCAATGGAGTAAATGTGTAAACATTTTGGTTCACACAGTCATCAAGCATGGAGAAATCAAGTGATGTTTGTACATCTGTGAACCAGGCCTAAAGCTAATTGCTTCTTCTGCAGTGGCTGGAGGTAATCCTAGTGGGAGATAGACAGATGTGGGTTTGGGTTAGGGCAGGCTCTTCTATCCATATAGGCCAGTGGCAAAAAAGCCTTTATTGCCTCAGTAGAATTTGAAACACCCATACCACCACCACCACCACCACCACCCCTCTCTTACACTTCCAAATAATCTTATTATATTTATTTGCCTGGAACATCTATATTGTATGATTTCATTATCATGGCTGAGCAGAGATTTGGACCTGGGTCTCCCTAGTCCTAGTCTGACATTCTAACCCAGGGCTGCACCACTTCAGGCCTCCAGCTGTTGCTGGACTACAGCCCCCATAATCCCCAGCTACAGTGGACAATAGTCAGGGATGATGACAGTTGTAGTCCAGCAACAGCTGGAGGCCTGAAGTTGTACCCTGTTCTAACCACTACACCACGTTGGCTTTCTAATGCATTTGAACAGTATAGTTTTGAGGATCAGCCTAGTTCTTGTCCAAGTGGGAGTGACACTCCATATGTTCACCAAATGACTGGACTCCTTTTCCCTTGAAATAACCAGTGCTTATCTTAATGGGTCCTGAATTATGATTCTTCAGTCCCCTACCTTTCTTGCTTCCTTCACTTATATGGTTCTCTTGTTGTGGTTGACCAGTTATTTCAAATTCCTGAATGTTATTAGGGCCAGTCGCAACCTTTAAAGAGGCAACTTGAGTGACTGGGAAATTCTGTCCTCAGGAGCTTGCATCCGATAACAAATATGAGGCCATCCAGTGACGGTGGGGTGTTTTGGTTTCCCTCCAATCCTCTTTTTGGCTCTCTTCAGCTTCTGGCTTCCACAATCCGGTGGGATACTCAGAAACTGAAATGAGATGGGGAAAAGCATCCCTCAATAATTAGGGGGCTCTGCCAGTGAGGAGAGAGTCCCTTGATGATTAGGGGACTCTGGGCTAGCTTAAAGTTTGGCTAAAGTAAGTTCGTGAATAATTGTTCATAGTTCCACAAAGGGAGTTTGAGACTCCCCGAAGGGCAAGGAAGGGGCTCAGTGAAATCTGAAAGGAACTGTTGATTGAGGCAGATATCCCTGTGTAGGCAACCCTGAGTCTCTCGAGGAGTGTAAAGGAGCTCCCAAATCTTGTATAACTATTGAACCTTGGCTGCTTAGTGTGTCTTTTTCCCCTCTTTGGCTTCCTAGTACTTGAATATCAAGCTAACAGACATCAGTGTGACAGACCCAGAGAAATACCCGCATATGGTGAGTTGGTTAAAGGGAGTTAGGGAGGCTGGCTGAGATAGAAATGTATATCTATTGTTGACTTTGAACACGTAAGGCCCCTAAAAATCTTGGGGCCCTGCCTAGTTTTCCCTTGCTCCTTTGTGATCTCTACTGACCCAATCACTCTCCACCTCTCCCTGGTTGTAGTACTACAGTATTGGGCCTCCTTCTTGGTAACTGAGAACTCTGATGCTTTTGTTAGCCTTTAACGCCCTAAACACCCTGGGCACTAGTTATCTGAAGGATCACCTTCTCCCATCTGAGTCAATTCACTCCACAAGGTCTTTTGGTGTGGGATGCTGCTTTTTATCCGGGCATTCAGACAGTGGGGACTTGGTTGGTTTGACTGTAGCTGAAGAGTGTGTCTTCCACTACTAGAGACTGATGATTGAGTGTATGCTTCTGTTTGGTATTGCTTTATGTTGTATGTTCTATGGTGTACATCGCCTTGAGGCAGATGGTGAAAGGTGGCTTATAAATAAAATATATTTTTTTAAAATATCCAATAGACATTTGTTTTGTTCCTCCTCGAGGAACCTTTCAGTGTCCCTCCCTCACCATCTCTGTTGCTCTTCCCCCCCCCCCCATCGCCTCAGTTGTCTGTCAAGAACTGCTTCATTCGTGGTTCCGTCGTCCGCTATGTCCAGCTTCCAGCCGATGAAGTTGACACACAGTTGCTACAGGACGCCGCACGCAAGGAAGCCCTTCAACAGAAGCAGTGATGGCTTCTCCGAATTTCAGTGCTGCCTGGTTTCTCCTCCCCCGCCCCGCCCTGGGAAAGCGTTGGACGATCTAGGGAAATCATACCAGCCTTTCCTGAAGGGAACCAGCAACCTTTGTATGTATGCGTGTGCCCATCCTGGCTGTACATGACTGGGTGAGAATGTGTGCGTTTTGTATGTCCGTATTGGAAAAACACACTTGCTTTCTTTCAGGTTGGGGCTCTGGTTTGGGCAATAGTCCACTGGCACATGCGATCAGGATGGTGACGCGCCCAGAGTGCGCTTGCTCTGACATCACTGCAGGAAGTCCCGATGTGCTATTGGGGGCATCCTTTAATTGCGTGGTAGGTGGGCGTTCATCTGAATTGCCCCTCTGCATATGTTCCAAAACCCTGTTTTGGTGCATATGTAGAAGGGTGATTCATAGGCCTGCCCTTCTCATGGGATGTTCAAATAGTGCTTTGGAATGCACAATGACATCAGGATGGGCGTGCTCTGGGTGCACCACTGTCTTGATCACATGTGCCAGCCGACAGTAGTCTGAACCAGCCCTTGGTTAACTAGAGTTTATACATGTTCCCATTCTGTTTCTAGTTCCATTGAACCTCTTGTTGGGAAATAGCAGCAGCTTAAAAAAGGGGGGGGGGCAGGCAGAAACCTTCATGCTGGGAGCACACTTTGTTTCCCAAGCTTCACGCGGTCTCTCTCTCTCCTAGCAGTTCATCTGTATCCACGTGGCATTGCTTATCAGTGGGAGAGGACCCTCTTGGCAGAGGGCCAATACCTCATTTAACCTGCATTAAATTTTAATTTCATAGTTCAAGGGCTGGAATGTTGGCTTTGTCCATGTATTGCCAACTTTTTCCAGATTCCTCATGCCCAGCATAACAGGCTAATGCTAATAGAGGTTTTGTACTTCTTGCTCTCTGTGTTTTGCTAATGTAAATAATGCTTTTTTGGAGGCAGTCCAGCAAGCGCAGAAAGAACTGGCAACATCCAATAATTTCTAAGGTGTCAATTTCTGTTCGACGACTTGTAATTTCATTCCCTGTTACCCAAGCACCCTTAGGTTTTTACCATTTAAAACAGTCTTTTCTAAAGCTTTAAAAAGCCTGTGAATTTTTTTTTTGCCACTAGAGGGTATTGTAGCATCACTTAAAGCAAAGTGTGGGGTTTTTTTTGTGTTTTTTTTGCCATGGAGCCTGAATCTTTACCCATTCTTTTTGTTTCTGATCTTTCTGTTATGGATGTGTGCGTGTGTGGTGTTTTAATTTTTAAATAAAGAGGTTTTCTTTAAAGGAAATTCATATGCAAAATAACTTCAAGAAAAAATGTTGAGTTTGAACGTTGTTTGAGGTTATGGACAGGACTGAGTGTACCAGTTTTTTAAAAAAATATATAATTCTGTATTAAAGTAAAGTTGTGCCGTTGAGTTGGTGTCAACTCTTGATGACCACAGGTTTTCTTTGGTAGAATCAGGAGGAGTTTACCATTGCCATCTCCTGCATAGTATGAGATGATGCCTTTCAGCACCTTCCTATATTGCTGCTGCCCAATATAGGAGTCTCCCATAGTCCAGTGGGGATTCGAACCAACACCAGTGGGGATTCGAACCAACAGCCTCCTGCTCTCTAGGCAGGCTACTTCCCCACTAGGGGCCTCCTGATCCTAGTTCATCTAATCGCAATAGTTCTCACATCAATGGCGTGAAAATGGATTTGAAATAATGGGTGCAACACCTGTTTAAAAACCTGCTACGGCACTGAGTTTTGGGGCACTTACCTGTGCCCCCCAAATACATAAAATTCTGTTTAACTTTGACTCCTAGTCATCAGGGAGGAAGGGGGCATTAAAGGCCTCATCAGTGCCTTAGCAGGTTTTTAAACAGGTGTTGCTCCCATTATTTCAAATCCATTCTCATGCCATTGATGTGAGAACTATAGCAATTAGAGGAACTAGGATCAGGAGGAGCCAGTTTCAAATCCCCAATCAGCCATGAAAGCTCCTTACGTGACTTTGCCTCAGTCACGCTCTTGCCCTACTCTGCCTTCCAGGGTTGTTGGGACAAAACGGGCAGGACAGAATATGTATTCCCTTCTGAATTCCAAGGAGAAAAGGTGAGATGAAAAACAGAATACCCAATAAAGACTAGAAGATCGCTTTACCATGCTTGGTAAAGTGCATTTATCCTCTCTAATAAAACGCTTGGTGTCTGTCCGTGGACAACCAAGCGTGTGTCCGTGCCTCCCTCAGCCGTTCTACGCATGCGCGGAGCGCATGCGCAGAACGGCCGAGGGAGGCACGGACAAAGGGAACAGGCGGCCATGTTTGTGACTCTGCCCGGCGAGCTTCCCTTCCGTTCCCCAGAGAGGTCGCTGCTTTCCGGCCTGGTGGAACAAGGAAGCAGAGGGAACAAGGAAGCGGAGGGCCGGGCAAGCTCCGCAAGTCATAACGTTCATGCTCGGCGGAGGCGCCGATTAGGAAGGGCCGGGGATTAACCACCGGGAGCGGGGGTGGTGGTGACAGGTGGTGGTGCTTGGCCCAGCTCGGCTGAGAGGTGGCTGCAGCGACCTGGGGGTTGTGCGGGTCGTGGGAGCCCGCTGCGGAGATGGCCAACATCGCGGTGCAGAGGATCAAGCGAGAGTTCAAGGAGGTGCTGAAGAATACCTTGCCGTTGCCCCTTCCTCTCCGTCAGAGAGAGAGAGATAGGAAAAGATGGAGAGAAAGTTCCTTCTCTCCTCGAAAACTGACTCGAGGGAGGGAGAGAGCGTGGGCGGGAGTGGGGGCTCGGGTTGCAGAATGAGAAGGTGCGCCAGCCCGAGGAGGAGGAAGAGCAGACACAGAGAACGAAAAGGTTGGCAACCGTCTCTCCTCTCTGGAGAGCGGGCGACGCGAGGGAGCAAGCAAGCGGCTACGAGAGCCACTGGAAGTCAGAGGCGGCGCCGGCTCCAGGACCGCCGCGAAAACTGTAGAGGCAGCACTTCAAAACGGCATTTTACAAACGTTGAACGGAGCTGCAAAGCGGCTGCGAGAGCCGCTGGGAGTCAGAGGCAGTGAAGAGTGTAGAGGCAGCACTTCAAAAAAGGAACAAGGGAGAGGGAAGAGGGGGGGAAATGGTGCAGGAAAACAAAAACAAAGAGAAAAAGAGGCAGAAACAGAGAGAGAAAGAAGCAGACAGACAGGTTAAAAAAAAGTAAAAGAGATGAAAAAGACTTAAGGGGGGGGGGGAAGGCTAGCGCCCGTTATTATAACGGGCTCAAACATACTAGTGTACCAATAAATGCACTGTATATTTTTGTGTTCCTTGGAGTAGCACAAATCCCCCTCATCTCCGAATGGAAGATGGTAAATGTGAGCCCTGCTTGTGTGCTGCAGTATATCCTGCTTATTTCTGTCCCATGGGGGAATGGGAAGTGATGGAGCTGAAATCAGCCAACCCTCCCCCCGCCCCCCCCCCAAACCCAAGCAGAGTATATGAAGTGCTTTTTTCTTCACCCCATACCTGGACATCATGTGGGCTGTTCTGGATGTTAATACATCACAGGGACAAAGGTGTAGTATCTTCCCCTAGGTAAGGTGGTTAGGCATACTCCCAACCATTCACTTTGTTGGCCTGACCTTGGGCCTGAAGGAACGGGAGACAAAGTAGGTTTGGAAGCCTTCTTTATTCTAACAAGACTGCAACAAATTCTGGGCAGTTTGCACTTAGAAAACAGAAAGCTAAGCCACACCCAACCAAACACAATCTCCTCTTAAAGAGACAAGACATATCTACTACAATAGGAAGCTGCTTTCTACCAAGTCAGACCATTGGTCCATCTACCTCAGTATTGTCTACCCAGACTGGCAGTGGCTTCTCCAAGGCTGCAGGCAGGAACCTCTCTCAGCCCTATCTGGAGATGCCATGGAGGGGACTTGGAACCTTCTGCTTACAGGTGCTCTTCCCAAAATGGCCCCATCCCCTAAGGGGAATATCTCATAGTGCTCATATGTGGTCTCCCATTCAAATGCAAACCAGGGTGGATCCTGCTTAGCAAAGGGGACTGTTTATGCTTGCTGTCGCAAGGCCAGCTCTCCCATGAGGAGGAGATAATGCTCATGAACATAGCATGTTATTAAAAATCAGCATACAGAAGGAACTAAAGGGCTGAGAGGAAGACTTTTCCACAATTGGGTTCAGAACGGGGCATCTGACAAGTAGGTCAGAAAAAGGGGTTGATTTTGTTTCTCACTCGAGCTCCATCAACTAATACCAGATGCAAAACAGTGGCTCGTGGGGGGCAAATGTAGCAGGATTCAGTGGAGGACATGCTGAGCCCAGGAACTTATTTTCAGGACCAGAACTGAGCTCATTGTTCTCTCACATAAAAATCTGCTCCTGGTTTCCGCCACGTTTTCCTTATCTTAGTGGCCTAATTCAGAAAGAGAATCACTGGGAGTTGCAAACCCTTGGTGATTTTCTGCAGTCACACAGAGGTCCACCGGTAAATCCCCATCTACCTTCGGCTCAGCTCTAGTAGGGAAATGGTAGAGGGACAGGACATCTGTCATTGTAACTGGCTTCACTTTCATGACCTTCTCCTACTTCCCCGGTTTTGAGAGGTAAATGTGATCAGGCTGTTGAAGAGAATTCCAAGCCTCTATATCCATGGGGCAATGGAATGAAACTGCATCATAAATGGACATCATATCTTAAGGGCAAGTCACTAGAGGGTGTAAAAAATGTCTTAACAAATGTGAAACCTATCTTGGGTATTCTGTACAGCACCTGATAATTCTGTTGGTGCCCAAGTAATTAGTTCAGGCAATGGATGGGCCATTAACAGGTGGTTCTGGTGAGAACAAATCTGCCTACTTTCGTTTCATTATATTTATTTATAATTGTCCTCACAAATTAGCCTCCTTCAGCCTTAAATGCTCACGTCTGCCATCTTGACTTGGGGTGGATGACATCACAAACTACTCCATTGAGGTGTCCCTACAGCTGTAGCAAATTTGGTTCATATTGGTCCAGGCATTGCAAAGTTGATAGGCGTGGGTCAGGCAAGGGGAGGGGGGGACATGGGGAAACACTCACTCACTCTATGCCGGGGGATATCATAAACTTACTAACTTTCTATAAGGAAAGTAGGCTAAAAATGATGTGGTTATTGCCTTTTGGAATTCATGGTCGCAAGATAACTGCAGTGTAAGAAATGCCTTTTAAAAAGGCAATAGCTACATTCATAGAGAAGTACAGCTTCTGGCTATTAGCAGCTTAGTTTAAAAACATAAGAACAGCCCTGCTGAATCAAGCCCAAGGCCTATCCAGTCCAGCATCCCATTTCACACAATGGCCCACCAGATGCCTTTGGGAAGCTCATAGACAAGAGGTGAGGGCATGCCCTCTCTCTTGCTCCACTGCAACCAGTATTGAGAGGCATCGTGCCTCTCAGTCTGGGGGTGGCCCATAGCCACCAGACTAGTAGCCATTGATGGACTTGTCCTCCATGAATTTGTCTAAGCCTCTTCTTAAAGCCATGCAAACTCGTGGCCATCACCACATCCCATGGCAAAACATTCCATAGATTAATTATGCACTGTGTGAAAAAGTATGTCCTCTTTTTGCTTCCTAAGTTTCATGGGATGGCCCCTGATTCTAGTGTTGTGAATGAGGGAGAAAAAATTTTCTCTGTCCACTCTCTCTACTCCATGCATAATTTAATTTTATATACCTTGATCATGTCTCCCCTTAGTCACCTGCTCTTTTCCAAACTAAAGAGCCCCAGATGCTGTAACCTTGCCTCATAATGAAGGTACTCCAGGCCCCTGATCATCTTGATTGCTCTCTTCTGCACCTTTTCCAGTGCTACAATATTCTTAAGATATGGTGACGAGAACTGTAGGCAGTACTCCAAATGTGGGTGCTCCAGAGATTTGTATAAAGGCATAATATTAGCATTTTTATTTTCGATCCCTAGAATGGAATTTGCCTTTTTTACCACTGCCGTGCACTGAGTCAACACTTTCAATGAGCTGCCCACCACAATCCCAGGATCTCTCTCCTGGTCAGTCACTGATAGCTCAGATTCCATCAGTGTATATGTGAAGTTGGGATTTTTTGCCCCAATATACATCACTTGCTTATACTGAACCACATTTGCCATTTCGTTGTCCACTCCCACAGTTTGGAGAGATCTTTTTGGAGCTCATCACAATCTGAGGAGAAGAACAAAGTTTCTTTGTTCTTTCCCTGTTATAGCTATATTGCTCATTATCTTTTATAGTGTGGGCACGTGTGCAGACATCTGCCAGTCTGAGATTCTCATACTTCTTTCTTTAGGAAATAATATTGGTATATGAATACATCAATATCTAGCCATCCTATGTTTCACACCAGAGCCAGGCATGGCTGTGGATGTGGAAGATGCTTAGAGTCAGACATGGATTGGATGAGGACATACGCGGAAGCTCAATCCAGACAAGAGTGGTACTGTTGGTGAATAGTCTATCCATCCAGCACAGTGGTACTGAATCTGTTCTGGTGGGTAAGGTAAGGTGTGCCTAAGTTGATTTCGACTCCTAACACCCACAGAGCCATGGTTTTCTTTGGTAGGAGGGATTTACCATTGCCTCCTCCCATGTAGTATGAGATGATGCTTTTCAGCATCTTATATCGCTGCTGCCTGATATAGTACCAGTGGGGATTTGAACCGGCAACTTTCTGCTTGTTAGTCAAGCACTTCCCCACTGTGCCACTTAAGGTGACTCGTATTCTGGTGTGTACCCCCCCCCAAATAACACGTTTGCAGTTTTGGGGTGCATGTGCCCACCCACCCCCTACTAGATTTTCTATTTTCAGAAGTGGTCCTCCAGTTATCAGATGTTGAGGACAAATGAGAAGAGATGGTTGCTATCATCACATCCTACCTTGTAGATATCCCAGGAGTGGCTAGCTGCCTAGAGTTAGAAGCTTGGACTAAGTGGTTTGAATCTGCAGGGCATTCTCATGTTCCTCCTCACTAGGATAATAGAGATTTTTTAAGAGTACAGAAGTGTAAACATGCATAATGTGGGTAACATGGTAAGCGTATTTCAACATACCCAAACTGTCAATCCCTGCCCATTATTCCACTTATCTAATAAAGATAGCAAGGCAGTTTTGGGCAAAGAGTTTTATGTTTTATTGCCAGCGATAGCCATTCCTCTTAAATATTGGACTTTCTCAATGAAGCTCCCCCGCCCACCCCCCTGGACAACATAATTAACCGACCCTGTGGCATGGTTGCCAGAAGTAACACAAGCAAAAGGGGTTTGTGGCACACAGAGATGGGCACAAGCAGGCCCACTTATGTCACAGAGCCAGGCCTTGCTAGAATGCCTGCTCCACACCTCCATGCAAACCACACTGAGCACAGAGACCTGCGAATGTCCTGCAGTGAGCATTAGGGAGACTGTCTCATACTGTGGACTTGTGGCCCACCACTCCATACAGGCTCCATCCTGTGCATTAACACAAGGGTTCCCAACCTGTAGCGCTCCAGATGTTGCTGAACTACTACTCCCATCGCCCCTGGCTACAACACATTGTGGCTGGGGATGTGAGTTGTAGTTCAGCAACATCTGGAGTGCCACAGGTTAGGAACCCTTGTGTTAACGATTTGGGTTTGGGCTCAGGTTTCCCCCACATTAATAGGGTTTCTCTCCAGTGTGGGTTCTTTCATGACTAACAAGCTGTGAGCGCTGACTGAAGTGTGTTTCACAATGTGCGCATTTGTATGGTTTTTCTCCTGTATGCGTCCTCTTGTGTTTAATAAGGAGTGAGCTGCGGGTAAAGCTTTTCCCGCAGTCCGAGCACTTGAATGGTCTCTCTCCACTGTGGCTTCGTGCATGCGCAGTGACAGCTGAAAGCTGTTTAAAGCTCTTCCCACAGTCTGAGCATTTAAATGGCCTTTCGCCCGTGTGGGTCCTCTCATGCGCAATAAGGATAGACCTCTGGTTAAAGCTTTTTCCACAGTTTGAGCATTTGTATGGCCTCTCTCCTGTATGGGTTCGTTCATGCACAGTAAGAGCTGACCTCTGGTTGAAACCTTTCCCGCAGACCGGGCACTTGTGCGGCTTCTCGCCAGTGTGAATCCTCTTGTGCGCAATGAGGTGTGACTGATGCCTAAAGCTGTCCCCACAATCGGAGCATTTATAGGGTCTTCCTCCTGTATGAACCGTTTTGTGAGCAATGAGATTTGAGCGATGGCCAAAACACTTCCCACAGTCTGGGCATTCATACGGCCTCTCTCCCGTATGGGTCCTTTCGTGTACAGTCAGAGTTGACCTTTGGTTGAAGTTTTTCCCACAGACTGAGCATATGTATCGTTTCCCACCTGTCTGGATCTTTCCATGCGCTAGAAGGTCACATGGAAGAGGTCTGAGTTCTGTTGTCTCTGGGCCGCTTTCTTGCTGGCTCTCAGAGATGTTTCCCTGTTCAGAGCTGTAGGAAACATTTTGTGGACCTCTTCCTGACAACATCCAACATGGTTCCATTCTCCTGGAATGTTCCAGCTGGTTTTCCAGCTCCTCCATGTGGGGCTTCCCATCATCTGCTAGAATCAGGAGACAAATCTTAACACGAGCTATTTCTCTTTTCATCTGCATGACAAACACCACAACTTTAAAGAAAAGATCATTAACATTCAAAAGTTCCTTCTAAGCCACGTAACATACTATTTATATTTATTTATTGATTTGATACTAACCAAAATAATCTTCTAATCCAAGGTTTCCCAATCCTCAGATGTCGCTGGAATACAACTCTTATCATTCCCAGTCACGAGAGCCATTGTCCATTGTGGCTGGGGATGGTGGGAATTGCATTCCAACAACATCTGGGGACCCAAGGTTGGAAAACCCTGCTCTAATCCTCCCATCATCACCTTAAGTGGAGCAGTGGGGAAATGCTTGACTAACAAGCAGAAAGTTGCCGGTTCAAATCCCTGCTGGTACTATACTGGACAGCAACAATATAGGAAGATGCTGAAAGGCATCATCTCATACTGCACAGGAGGAGGCAATGGTAAAGCCCTCCTGTATTCTACCAAAGACAACCACAGGGCTCTGTGGGTGCCAGGAGTCGACACCGACTTGATGGCACACTTTACCTTTAATCCTCCCACCAGAGACCCATAAATTTAGGCTTAACTCACTAGCCAACCATTATTTGTGTTCTCCACTAATCCCCTCTCTTCCCTCAGATCCTTTTCTGGCACACAAGTAGAGGTCTTAGGGGGTAAGTGGGTATTTTATGGAGACCATGGATATAGAGATGCTAAGAGATAATGGAGCCCTCACCTACTGCTCCAGCAAAGATTCCTGCTGTTTCTTACCTTCTCAAAAATGGCAGTGGAAATGTCTGGTGAGGACTGAGGAGACCTTTGTGGTGCTGGGTGTACTCCCAGTTTCAGGGGAGTAACAGCAGGAGAGAGGGCATGCCCTCAATTCCTGCCTGTAGGCTTCCAGCGGCATCTGGTGGGCCACTGTGTCAAACAGGATGCTGGACTGGATGGGCCTTGGGCCTGATCCAGCAGGGCTGTTCTTCTGTCTTGCTCGCAGGAGAACTGGGGATACTTGCCACTAGTGAACTGGCAGGTGGTTTTGTAGATGTCTGCCTCCCACCTTATTTCCTTTTTCTGCTGTACTTCACTTATCATTGTCTCATTCAAGGGGCTGATCTGATCCACGTTTGCTTAGCTTTACAATGCTGCAGTATCTGTATCCATATTCATAATATTCCAACCTTTTCCCTCCATAGTCAAAATTGCACTACTGTTGGCTTTTGATTTTCAGCTTAACTGAGTTTATGTGCACTTATGTTAAGACTTTTCAAAATCTATACACAGAAGTTCCCATTATTCCCCTTTCTGGTTAGTAACTTAACCAGTGATTCCCAGATGTTGTTGACTGCAAGTCCCATAATCCCCAAGCAAAAGCCATTGCAGCTGGGGATTCTGGGAGTTGTAGTCAACAACATCTGGGAATCTCTGTTAGAGGGAACACTAAACTTAATCATTTCCTATCTTACACCTTCTCCTCCTCCCAAATTATTTGGCAATCTACGTATTATTCTAGAATTCAGCCTTTCTTTCTCCAGTATTTCTGTTCTCCATCTGGAATCCAATTAATACAGTTATTGGGCAAATATTTTTGCTGGACAAGTTCTATATTTTGGAATGACTATTAAAAACATTATAGATTTGCAGAGAGGATGGAGGCTAGCTTTCACACAAGCCATGGTGACTGCAAAAGTAGCCCATAAGTTTGACACCTCAGCAACAGAAGGGTTTTCAAAGTGAAATTTATCCTAGGGACCTGAGAGCCCCCAGTCATTTAGGCACAAGGAATCCTTACCCAGAGAGTTGGTGTCACAGTCATCCTCCTGTTTGATCTCCTTGAAGAGAGGCCTCTGCCAGGCTTCCAATGGAGCCCTCGCTGCCTCTGGGCCATGTGTGGCTACTACTTCAAAGGGCTCTGGTATCTGAAAGAGCAGTGAGGATCCTATTTAGGGCACAGCGAGCCAAGGCTTATACTGTTCAACTTTTCACTTTTACACCTTTTGTTGTTGGTTAATAAACAATATGGAATCTTGGAAAGGTTATGAGATTCAGCAATGGAATAGGGTATCTTACAGGGAGTTGAGGAGTTACTGCCTTGCAGATCTTCAAACATTATTAGATGCAGCACAAAATGTTCTCATGAACATTAGCTAAGCATTAATGATAGCCCTTCAAGGCAAGCCTGTATTATTATATCGCATATTACTGATGGGGCAGGGAGCCCACTAAGGCTGTTCCAGTGGGTTCATGGCTGGACTGAGATTTGAACTCCCTGGCTCATTGCGTATGCTGCCAGCGCTACACCATAGCTGGACAGACAGATGCCAAGGGATTATTAGATGCCATCCTTAAGCCAAGGGTTCTCAACCTTGGATCCTCAGATGCTGGTCTACAGTTCCCTTTGGACATTGTGGCTAGGGATGATGGAAGTTGTAATCCAACAACAACTGGGGACATGGGTTTGGAAACCCCTGGCCTAGAGCCAAGGTATTGCTCTAGGTGTCCCTTTCTTCTCTACAATCCCAGCTTTCCATTTGGTTTTTTCACATGGAAGGCTGATTCAACTGGCCTTGTTCACCACTCATAGCTCTGTTCCATCATTTGGCAAAGTGTGGACACTGCCTGAGTACAGCATCCACAAGAGCACTCTGGCCCACCTCCACACAGGCCATGTCTACAGCATTTGTTGGAGGAGACCAATGTCATTCCTGGGGAAAGGTTCTGGACTTGTTGGGGATGGGGCTACAGAGTGCATTGACCTGGGAGAGAGGTTTGCCAGTGCACTTTCATGGATGCTGTAGCAGGGTGCAATTTTGCTGAACAACTAACTGAATTGATTATAGTTGTTTATACCACTAGATGATATGCAAATATGTGAGGCCACCACCATAGGCAAAACAACCTCAAGCACAATACTTTTCCATGGAAGTTGTTGACACATTCCTCTGCAAGCCATCAAGTGTTACAAAATGAAGCCGCAGGACAACGAGCAGATGAGAATCGGCCCCAAGAGGAACAGAGGTTTTGCTCCAAGTCTTCACAGACCCTTGGGAAAACCACACTCAATGAAACACTCTCACCTGAGCGTCTTGCTGCCTCAACAGGAAATCTTCTGCCAGGGCCACTGCCTGGGAACACGTCTGTGGTCCACCATCACTGACCCCCTTCTGGAGTTCTTGGGGCAGGATGGTCAGAAACTGCTCCAGAATCACCACCTCCAAGATCTGCTCCTTCGTGCGGCTTTCTGGCTTCAGCCATCGAAGGCAAAGCTGCCACAGCTGCCTGCAAGCCTCTCGGGGGCCCTCAGCTTCCTGGTAGCAGAACTGCCTGAAATGTTGGCACTCTGAACCCAAGATGGCGGCATCTTCATTCAAGCCCTTCTCCTTTAGTCTTTTACATTCTGCCTTGGCTTTGTCTGACAGTTTGCTATCCATTGGTTGGGCTACTTTGCTGAGGCCTGGCAAGAACTGGGCCAGTCCCTCAACACCAGGCTGCTGGCTAGGGCATAAGGTTCCTTCAATGTGGGGCAGAAAAGCTTTAATATCATCAACTGGTGTGGGCCCCAGCAACTGTGAATTTCTCCACTCTGGCTGAGACAGCTCCACTCTTTTTAGAAACTCTTGCAATTGGTTTCCCCAGCATTGCTGCAGCTGCTCCTGAGGTTCCAGTTTAACCTCTTCGGATACCGTTCTTTCCCCCCAATCCCCATTTGTTCTCACATGGGTGCCACAAAGCCTGTTTTCTGTTCCACTCCTCCATCCAGGGCCTGTGTACTCTGGCTCCTCCATTTTCAATGCTTTCTCTCCCATAGTTTGAAATGGGAAGGCCATCTCTGAGGCATCCCTTTCACCAGCAGCCATTTTCACCCTCAGAGAGTGAGGTGAGGAATAAACTGCTGCTACTAGTTAGCTGCACAGGCTTGAAGAGACGCTGGGTTAATTTTAGTCTTATCTTCCCAAGTGAAATGTTATGTCCATGACTAGGAAGAAAGGGACTTCTCCCTGAGAGAAAAGCAGACAATCACAAAAAATCAGAGAGAATTTTGAGACCAAAGATGTTCTATGAGCTGTATGCCAAACTCTTTCTATAGCTGGCAGCCACAAGATGCATTTTTTTGCCTTTGCTCCTTCCCCAAACTTCACCTCAAGCCTACTGAGGGAGGGAGTTCCAGAGAGTGGGTGCCACAACCAAGAAGGCTCTGGCATGCATGCATATACACCCACAATGAACCTCACACAGAAGAGTGACATGGAGCAGAACATCTCCAGCCAGTATTAAAAGACCAGCAGGATCACATGCCGTGATTGTCAGGACTTTTTCAGTGAGGCCAGCATCTTGTCTGTGTTATCATCACATTGCACTTCGGGGGTTACTTTGAGCTCCTCTAGAGCAGAGATTCTCAACGTTGGGTCCCCAGATGTTAGTGGACTTCAACTCCCATAATCCCCAGCCCCAGTGGCCTTTGGTTGGGGATTATGGGAGTTGAAGTCCAATAACATCTGGGGACCCAATGCTGAGAATCCCTGCTCTAGTCTAGAGCAAAGCATAAGACAACAGCAGGGATCTGATCTGATCTACTTTAAGCATTTAAGGAGGGCTGAGGCTGATCATACTCTGGGGAGGAGGTGGTAAGCAGGAAGGATGCTTGCCATGGTGAGTGAAGGTGTGTTCTCCTGAACTTAAGTGATTAAGCATCTTTTATTTTTATTTATTTATCTACCTACCTATATATATACATAATACATACAAATCTAAATATTTATCATATACATAAATTATCACATAAATCTCAGTTTTATACTGGGATCTGTCCCCAACCCCCCGCAACACCTTTGGGCAACATCCCCAATCAGCACATCCCACCTTGGATCTTCAGTGGGAGAGTGGGAGGTCAGATCAGACCAGACCAGACTGGTGTCCTATGTGCGACTTTCCTCGTACAAATTCAGCACGCTTGAAGGAGGGGAAAGCAGTGCCCAAGCAAGAAAGTGAGTCTATGTTCAAAGAAGAGCAACTCAGCTTTACACCAGCTGCAGCTGCCAATATTCCCTCTTTCATCCAAATACGAAAAGATACAGGAGTCCTGCCCTCCTCTGCATCTGACCATCTTAGGCAATGCTTTCTGACAACCTTTCCGTCCGTGCTGGGTCTTCATGCCACCCCAGTCCCTCTCCTAACCAGCTCTCAGTTATTCTGCCTGCCTTGATTACTCTCCCTTTCGCCGTTTAACTCACCAAATCCTCTCTCACAAGCTGTAAAGATCCTGTATCTAAATTCGAACACTATTTTCCCACAGGAGGAGGCAGAACACAGGAAGAAGTCTCTCTCAATGGCCCCCTCCTTCCCTCACTTCTCAGGGTTGCCTGGGAAATGTGGACTTCATCCATTTAACCCTTAGAGAACATCGCACTGAAAAAGCAGAAGGCGAGGGGCGCCCAGTTTGACAAGGCTGGAAATGGAAAAGGCTACCATAAGGAGAGCACCACCTGCACGACGCGCTTTCCATCTGTCCTGGGTTGACCAGTTACAGTGCCCCTTCTTTGACATTTGAGATGCAGTGAGTTCAGCTCACTCCTACGAGGAGTGAGTGGAACTGTCTGCAGAGCCTGGGAGCAGCCAAAAACAAATTCCTACACAATCCTATGCTTGATTATTCAGATGCAAGTCCCACCGATTCCAGTGGAACTTACTCCTTAGGAAGCGTGCCTGAAATTGCCACCTCGCAAAGCCAGTGCTTAAATCAACGCAGACTTGCTTTCCGCTCCATTTAAAAGTCTGTGCAGACGCGCTCTACTTTCAACATGGTTAAAATGGAAATCCCAAATCAAGCAAAGCAACCAGAAAGCGTGCATGGACATGTTGTTACTCTAGTCTTTCTGTTTCTCAAGTCTTTAACCACAGAGACGGGGGAAATACTACACCGGTGTAGCACCACACCATACCATCGTCTTATGAGAAGGGAACTCTTGGGGGGTTGGCACTTCCGGTTTAAAAGCAAACTGGGTTTCCACTTGAACTTCCAATGCAGAGAATCCAGCATAAGAACTCACCGTAAAGGAGCCAAGAGATAGAGCGATGCCACTCTGCGCCCATAGACAATAATGGCGCACTTTTCAATTATTATTAGCTTGTTGTTATTAAGAATATAGAATATACATTTATCGCTGCTCAACAAAATGTTCACAAAGCGACTTTCATAACACAGAAACGAAAAAAGATTTTTTTTAAAAAAAAAAAGATGCCGGAAATCCAGACTGTGAGTCACTCTATTCTTTTTCTATCTTTATGAATAAAGCGGCTTTTGTTGTACACTCTATGATTTTCTGAGGCCCTTGACCGACCCATGATAAGAGGTCCCTTGCGAATTTAGGGCTGTCCAAGAAACAGCCTTTGTAAAATAGCTGGTTGCTGGCTGCTGCATCATAGAAGTCTGATGTAAGTTGGCTGTAATATAGACTAGAGCGCCATATGCAGGATGATTTTTTTTCCCTTTTTTGCTGCTATATTTTTGGGACAATGCTGCAAAGCTGAGTTTTCTAAAACGGACACTTGCAAGCACTGAGCTACTTTTAAATATTAAAAAATTAAATTAATTTGAATTTAAACGTTTTAATTTTTTAAAAATACTTTTTAAAAAAGTAGGTAAATAGGAGATGAAGACCTTTCTTCTCCCCCCCTCCCCCAATTTTTTAGCTGGTTGTACACAAGCACCACACTTTTAATTTGCACAGCATCAGCATGGCATGTGGTGCTGGGCACAGTAAATCCCACTTACTCCCGTTCCCTAGTTAAGCAGACCTAGAATTGCAGCCTTAATAACTGTGAATAATAAGAACATAAGAACAGCCCTGCTGGATCAGGCGCAAGGGCCATCTAGTCCAGCAGCCTGTTTCACACAGTGGTCCACCAGATGCCTTCAAGAAGCCCACAGGCAGGGGTGAGGGCTTGCCCCCTCTCCTGCCATTGCTCCCCTGCAGCTGCTATTTAGCAGCATCTTGCCTCTGCAGCTGGAGGTGACCTATAGCCACCAGACTAGTAGCCATTGATTGACTTGTTCTCCATGACTTTGCCTAAGCCCTTTTAAAGCCACCCAAACTGAATATTTTATACTGCCATGCTTTCCCACAAAGCTTCCCAAAACAGTTAATAGCACAAAAGAGGTAATTTCAGCAAGAGTAACTTTTCTGTCCCTTATAGGAAAAATTGCACCTCCCCCCAAATACCTGCCTCAATCTATTCTAAAAGCTGTTATTCTTTCAACCTCATTGTCAGTCTTCATACAACGAGGTTGAATGGGGACAGACTATGCTGTCAGTGGCAAGGGGGAAGGCACTCTATATGGATGGAGCACTTGTTCCAACACACCAGCCTGGCTGCCTTCTGGGTGCTTCTGCCATCTGAGATAACTGCTGTGGCTGGAAAGTGGGAAGACTTTCTTAGTTCTGACTCTTCAAAAGTGCTCTTCCCGGGGAGGCTCGCCTGGCACTCTTTTTGGTGCCAGGATGAAGACTTTTAGTTATTTCCCCACTCTTTTTTCACCCCAGATGAGAAAGTTTCAATGCTGCTAATTTTGCGGCTATTTTTACTGTCGCCCCCCCCCCCCTAAAATGTATTTTTCTTCTTCTTCTGATATTGTAAGTTGCTCTGGTGATATTTATGCGAGGGTGGGACACACATTTGTTAAGTAAAATAAACGCTTTACATTGCAGAACAGTGATAATTAATTAATTCCAGGACTTAGACCTGCGGGTGAAAGCAGATTTTCAGTTCTTCTTGACTTCTGAGGTTTAAAACCACTACTCCTCGACTAAAAGCCAAGAAGTCAGGCTATGGTGTGGCGATTAGTACCGGCGAGGGGGAAAAAGCCCTCTGCACATGTGCACGGGAACTGTTGCTTATCATATTACTTCGCCTAAAATCACAGTGGGAGGAGGAGGAGAGGGCTATTGTTCCTATAAGCCTGAGCGAGGCCGGGCATGTCCCCCCCCCGCCCCGAGCTCTGGCTGGGGTGTCCTGAGCGCATGGATCATCTTCAGTTCGAACTTGAAAATAGTCGCGCTGTGCTGAGGAAAGAAGCGTCCCCCCTGCTTGCTCGCAGCAGGCATTGCTGCGGACGGCTACAGGCGGGGTCCTTCTCCGAAAAGAAAGTAGCAGCACGTGGGGGATACGCTGCAACCGGCTGGAGGCTCAGGTAAGGGGGGACCCCGCCCCCTCCCTTTCCCCTCAACCCCGGGGGTCCTGGCTCCTAGTCTGGCCCAAACCCACTGCCCACCCTGTTTTCTAGGGAGCCTCCATACATACTTGCAGTTATTCTTCTTTCTGTCTAGTGCCTCGTTTATCTCCCAGCAGAGAACCCAGGAGTCCCAGTTCCTAGTCTGCTGTTTCCAAATTCACAGCAACTCTGTTCTCTTCTAAACAATGGATAATTCTTTGATTTCGTGTACCCCGGCCCCTTCTACCCAAAATCCCGCATTTGTTTCCCGGCTGCTGTCCTAAACTCACACCCGGTCATTAGTTGTTTGCTCCCTTCCAGAGATCCATATTCCAAAGATCCATATTGTCGGTTCCCAGATTCCACCATCACTTATTAACCCGTCCTGTGCTAGGAAACCCCGGAATCTTGGCTTTCACTAATCAAATCCTTAGATTTTAATCTTGCCAGTCTCTGTCTCCCCCTGCCCCGTTGTCCACTAAATAAAAGGTGAACCGTCACTCCCAGATTTAAGCATATTGTTTTTCTTCTCTGCTGACTAGATTTCAGATTGATTTGACAAAACAGCATGTTGAATATTTTATTTATTTATTTGTTCATTCATTCATTCATTCATTCAATTTATATACCAAATAAATAAATAAATAAATATTCAACTCAATCTGAAATCTCAAATCAATCTGAATATGATTTATAGGTGTAATCTCTGGGCCTTTCCTCCCCCCCCCCCCACATCTGCATTAGGGGAGTGATTATTCCTAGGGAAGAGGCAGACTAGCAGGGGCGTAGCTATAATTGAACGAAAGTGTTCAAAGAACACGGGCCCCCAGCTCCTGAGGGCCCTCCAGCTCCATCCCTCCCTATTTTCTTCATTGTCTTCCTCACTCTGGGGGGCCGCCCGAGAGAGGGATGAACACAGGCCCCCTCTCCCCTAGCTACGCCCCTGAGGCAGAGGAAGCAAATTAACCACCTTCATCCTGTATCTCAGACCTTCAAAAATGTGTCTGAGGGAGAGGAGGGTTCTTTTATGCTTGGGATTTATCCATTTGGATTTTTAAGACGCCACTAACCTGAGTTCTCAAGAGTGTGCTATGGTATCCTGGAGTATTTAAAATAAAATTCTTAGTGTTTGTATAATAATACAAGATAATCAATCAGAAAATCAATTCCTGTTCTCATTCACTGCTACAATTCTTCCTCCTGACTGTAATGCCAGGGGGAGAACTGGGTAGGGCAGATCTGGGAGCCAGAACTCCTGGGTTCTCTGGGCAGGGAGTAATGGCTGTTTAGAGCAGAGGAGGAACTGCTGAAAGGCAGGATTCCTGTCTCCTCTGAAAAGGGAATGAGATCTGAAGACCTGGTGCAGAAAAAGGAAGTGGGGGGGATTGGATTCTTCTCCCCACCTCCCACCGAACACTTTTCCTTCACATGGCAGTGTCTATAGGAGATACTTTAGATCAGCACTTTTATATTTCATATCTAGACAAAAGCATGTGCAGTGGTAGGGATTGTAGAGAGACAATGGATGTTTGGTCTGTCTGCCTGTCTCTGCAATTTGCATTTCTGCCCTAAAAGAGAAACTGATGAAGGGATTGCTGTAAATTGCATCATCTAAGTGCCGGTCACAAATCCTTTAGAGTTGAATAGTGCCAAGTCCATCCTATAAGACAGTGGATTCTGTAGTCATTGTGTCATTTCTATCCTCATAGCTGGTGGTATTATTAGCTGTAAAGTGATGCATAGTGTGGAGTAAGTTGTTAAAAAAAATTTCCCTCCTGTTTCATAATACTGACACTGGAGGTCATCACATGAAACTGGACAGGAAAAGAGAACCCTTTTCAGACGACGTGTAATTAATGTCTGGGATTCATTACCACAAGATGTGGCGGCGGCTTCTGGCTTCGTTAGTTTTTAAGGGGGATTAGACAATGTCATACAGGATAGATCTATCAGTTGTTATTGGGCATGATAGCTAAATGGAGCCTCCCTGTTCAGAAGCAGTGTACCTCTGCTTACCAATGGCTGGGTAGCAGTAGAAGGGGAGGACTATTTCTATCATGCATTTACTTGTGGACCTCTTGGAACTATCAGTTGGTGTGGTGTGAAGTCTGAGAGACCCAGAGAGCTGGTCGGAGGAGAGCTGGTCTTGTGGTAGCAAGCATGACTTGTCCCCTTAAGCTAAGTAGGATCCACCCTGGTTGCATACGAAAGGGAGACTAGAAGTGTGAGCACTGTCAGATATTCCGCTCAGGGGATGGAGCCGCTCTGGGAAGAGCATCTAGGCTCCAAGTTCCTTCCCTGGCACCTCCAAGATAGGGCTGAGAGAGATTCCTGCCTGCAACCTTGGAGAAGCCGCTGCCAGTCTGTAGACAATACTGAGTGAGATGGACTTATGGTCTGACTCAGTATATGGCAGCTTCCTATCTTCCTATGTTGTTCCTATGACCCAGCCATGAATCTGGGCTTTCCTAGTTTGAATCATGCCTCTGCCGTGAAATCACCCGGTGGTCTTAGGCAAGCCCTCCCTCGCAGCCTCAGTTTTTCAACTGCCATATGGAATGAATTATACTTCCTTCTTCCTTGCAGGGTGGTTGTAAGGATTACATCAGGATCATTTATGTGAAGTGCTTTTCATGCTCAAAAAGTGCTATAGGGTTGGGGCCGTAGTGCAGAACACCTGCTTTGCATGTAGAAGGTTCCACATCCTAACATCTCCAGTTAGGGCTGGGAAAGACTCCTTCCTGAAACCTTGGAAGGCTGCTGCTTGTCAGTGTAGACAATGCTGAGCTAGATGGACCAATGATCTGACTCGGTATAAGGCAGCTTTCTATGCTGTCTGAATGCTATGTGCTGTTATTGGACTAGATAGATCTTTGGTCTGATTCCCTGTCACTAATTCCCGTGTGGGTGAACCCTGTGTTTTGAGAAGCAGAGAGTCCTAGGGCACCTTAAAGACTAACTGGTTGTGTCACAAAGTCCTATATATTGGTCTTGTCTAAAGACTGCTTTCCTAATTTTCTGCTATGAGCAAGAATGGCTCCTGGGAAATTGAGCAGAGAAGCTATTGCAAACCGGGAGACGGGTAGTTCTTGATTTCCTTTTAAGATGTCAGTAAGACACAAAGAACTAATATAGTGTGTGGGTGGGCAGGTAAATACGGTGTATGGAGTAGTCACTTTTTGAGATAAATTTGCAAGGCTGCTCTCTGTACATGCAGATTGATGTCCAACTGAGGAGTCCATTTACATGTAAACTCATTTTCACTATGGTGGGCTTTTCTTCCATGCTTGCCTGAGTAGTATGAAAAAAGGATCTGCAGTGGCCCAATCTGTGATATAAAACCCTGCAAGTAGAGAGATTTATATTGGCTTTTGTTTGTGGACTGTATTGTGCGTGCTTTTCTTCTCTAAGGTTTTTTGTTGTTTGTTTTCAGGTCAATCCATCTTCTCAGCATGCCCACCTTATATCTTTCTCCGCATCCTGATAACTTCCAGAACCTCCGTGTGCTGGTCGCAGCTCGTTATGGCCGACAGGAGCCCAAAGTGGTTGGGCTTCCTCCCGATACAGAGTTGGGGAACCCTTCCTTCTCCTTGCCCAAACTTCCAGCTTTAGAAACCCAGACGGGCGTCTACGTGTCTGGTCCAGCAGCTGTTTCTTACTTCCTGTCCCCCGATGCTATGAGAGGAGAAAACCCAGAAGCGGGCACTCTGATACGGCAGTGGATTAGTTATGCTGACTTGGAAATTGCCCCCGCGGCCTGTGCAGCGGCCTTCTCTGTGCTGGGTGTCTCCAAGCAAAGTAAACAGGTGAGAGGCAGGCTGTGTGGGCTGTGCTGGTGTCTTGTACTGTAGCGGTTGTGCAGCATAGTGGTTAATAGTGTGAGCTGTGAACCAGGAAGTCATAGAAACATAGGAAGCTGCCATCTACTGAGTCAGACTATTGGTCTATCTAGTTCAGTATTGTCTTCACAGACTGGCAGCGGCTTCTCCAAGGTTGCATGCAGGAAACTCTCTCAGCCCTATCTTGGAGAAGCCAGGGAGGGAACTTGGAACCTTCTGCTCTTCCCAGAGCGGCTCCATCCCCTGAGTGGAATATCTTACTGTGCTCACACTTCTAGTCTCCCTTTCATATGCAACCTACCACAAGTTCAGCTCTCCTCTCCGACCAGCTCTCCTCTCCGACCAGCTCTCCTCTCCGACCAGCTCTCCTTTCCAAGTCCCTAGATCAAATCTTGCCTCCTCTACAAACATTCTAGATGACTGTAAATAAACAGGGATTTCTTCATTCCAGCTCCCTCCTCCCCCTGCTGCAATATGAAAAAATTGACTTACCTTACAGGGCTTAAGTTATTGATATTATGAATGTGAAATGCTTTAAACACTTTGACAGTGCTGTGTTAATTATTATGCATATATTTTTATACTGCTCAGTGAGATAGTCCTAGGTGGTTTACCAACAGAGAATTAAACGTGTTAAATAATTAAAACAGTGAGGTAATATTCTTGAGGCAGGCATCTGTTGGGTTAAATAATACTTTGCCAGAGCTGCATCCAAGTATTCTTCCTTAAAACCACAATCAGGTTTGTGATCTGTAAAGCATGCACTTGGGGGTCTAGATAAAGAATCCATCCATGTGTGCATGTTTGGGAGGATTGTCATGGGAAGGAGCTGTGACTTCTGTGCTCTTCAGAAAGGAAAATTGAGGTGGGAGTGTCAGACGGACCAGGGAGACCCAGGTTCAAATCTCCGCTCAGCCATGAAAGTCAGTGGGTGATTTTGGGCTAGTCACTATCTCTTGGCCTAACCTACTTCACAGGGCTGTGATGAGTCCATTAAGGTGTTGTTGGGGAATGGGCACATTGTCCTAAGCCAGGGATAGGCAGCCTTGGCTCTCCAGCTGTTGTTGAACTACAGATCCCACCATCCCCAGTCACAATTTATTCTGGTGGGGGATGATGGGAGGAAAGCTGGATTTGTGGTAGCAAGCATGAGTTGTCCCCTTTACTAAGCAGGGACTGCCCTGGTTTGCATTTGAATGGGAGACTACCTGTGAGCACTGTAAGATATTCCATTTAGGGGATGGAGCTGCTCTGGGAAGAGCAGAAGGTTCCAAGTGTGCCAGCTCTAGGGTTTGTGGGACTGCTGGGCAAGATGCACTCTGTGTAAGAGATTGCCCCACCTGTCTGCTTGCATGCAGAAGGTTCCAAGTTCCCTCCCTGGCATCTCCAAGATAGGGCTGAGAGAGATGCCTGCCTGCAACCTTGGAGAAGCCGCTGCCAATCTGGGTAGACAATACAGAGCTAGATGGACCAGTGGTCTGACTTGGTATCGTGGCAGAGCCTCCAATGAGCAAATGGGTTCCAAGAACCCGGGCTGCTACTCCCAGCCACACCCTCTGTATCTGACGTCAGACTCAGGGGGTGTAGCTTTGCTCACAAGTGGGGCCACACGGCCCCATTTGCAAGCTAAACCAGCGCCGCATTCACAGCGTGGCCAGGAGTGACTCTCCCTGCCTTTTAGGCTTTCACACGGGAGTATGTGGCCCCCTTTGCAAGCAAGCCCTGCCCCCTATATCTGATGTCATATGTGGGGGGAGGGGGCTAGAGGGCCCGCCCCACAGCAGGCTGCACCCAGGCCAACGCTGGCCTCCTTCCGCCCCTGCTTGGTATAAGGCAGCTTCCTGTGTTCCTGTGTCCTATGTATCTTCCTATTGTCCTAACCCAGTGCTTTTCATGGCAAGGCCCAGGAGCCAGTGGCAGCTCCCATCATCCCTAAGTGCATCTCCTTTACAAATTGCTTATTCGACCTCTGCAGGGCTGTAGCCAAAGCTGAACATGCCACACTGCCCCCTCCCTTGGCACTGCGCGGCGGCAGCTGTCCCCTACCATCCAGTGCTATGATTTTCCTAGTGCTGTGGGCAGGGCAGGCTTTAAGCGAAATGGAGCCTTGTCAGGTCTCTGGGATGGTGCTCATGGAGCTCTGGGAAGGGTAGTCCTTCCCTAGAGCTTCATGGCTAGGGCTCAACAAAGCTCAGTTTCTCTTCAAGACCACCCTCCCTGCCGGCTCTGAGGAAAGCACAGCACTGCACAGAAGTCAGTACCAGGGGCGTAACTACCATTAGGCAAGGGGAGGCGACTGCCTGGGGGCCCCCACTCCTTGAGGGACCCCCCAGAGGCAAGTCACATGTGAAGTGAGTGTGTGTGTATCAGCGAGGGGCCCATTTTAAAATTTTGTCTCTGGGCCCACTCCAGCTTCGTTACGCCCCTGGTCAGTACAATGGGAATTTGGCTCTTGCAGTGAATATCTTTTTTTGCCGCAGTGGCCCTCACTCGAAAAATAGTGAAGATCACTTTCCTAATCTCTTGGAAGAAGGACGGGATAGAAATGTAAGCAATTGTTGTTTTGTTTGCACCAGAACAAGCTTGGTTTATTTTAATTTATTTACCATATTGATATACTGTCCCAAACTTGTGTCTCTGGGCGGTTGACAATAAAGCAGCACAAGCCAAAACAAAATTTAAAATGTGAAAACATTAAAATAATTTAAAATGTAACAGAATGTTAAAAACGGTGAGTCTGATTAAAAGCCTGGGTGAACAAATGTGTCTTAACTGCCTTCTTAATAGTTATCCGAGATGGGAGGGCTCTTATTTCAGCCAGGAGCACAGGGTTCTGTATGTGAGTCTTGTTACACTCTCTCCTCCTACCCAGGTGACGGATCGTGCTGTGGCAGAACTCCAGAAACTACTTGCAGTGTTGGACGGTCACTTGAAGCTGCGGACGTACCTGGTGGGGGAAACTGTGACCTTGGCTGATGTGACAGTAGCCTGTTCTCTGCTGTTGCCATATAAATACGTGAGTTTCCTTGCACTCCCTCTGCTCTCTCTCTTTCACGCCATCCTAACTTTGGCAGGAATTTCTGCAGCAATTTCTAGATGGGCCTTGTTTCCAATCGGTTTTACTCAAGGTGCTTTTGAGCAAGTTGCAAAAACCAGCTGGTATTTTCTTTTTTAAGAGATGTGGGGGATGGGGGAGAGAGCAGAAACTAGAATATTTGCAACCTGTACTGGATACTTTGCTTTGTTTCCTTATAGATATGCTGTACTAGTGCAGTGACAATCCCAAACTTAATTATACCTTTGAGGATCCAGAAAGATACATAAAAATACAACATGGCTTTTCTCCTAAAAATTAACATGTATAAACAGCAGAAACGTCTCTTTCTAGAGGTTAGGAAATCCATATTCAGGAAGCAGGAAGAATCAAATGGCAGCAGTAACATTATTTGACTTGTGTAAAAGTAAATGTGATATGCCATTGTAGTCAATTATATAGGCCAAAAAAGGAATAAGGCAGTGCCTCATAGACTAGTTAATATTTTAATGTGTGAGCTTTTGTGGATTATAACCCACTTCCTTAGATGCAGAGTAAAAGCAAGGATGGTCAATTACTGGCAGATAGTGACAAAATAACATTATTTAAAATATTGCTCTAAATATTTCATAGAGCAGTAAGTGCCTAAGTGCCTTCCTGGAGGCGATATTGGGCTGGATGAGAGATAACAAACTGAAGTTGAATCCTAACAAGACGAAGGTACTGTCTGTAGGTGGTCGGGATCTGAGAGATGGTTTAGATCTGCCTGTTTTGGATGGGGTTACACTCCCCGTAAAAGATCAGGTTCGTAGTCTTGGAGTGCTCCTGGATCCCAAACTCTCCCTGGTTTCTCAGGTTGAGGCTGTGGCCAGGAGTGCTTTTTATCAGCTTTGGCTGATATGCCATATATATCCATTTCTGGAGACAAACGACCTTAAAACTGTGGTACATATGCTGGTAACCTCTAGACTTGACTAGTGTAATGCACCCTATGTGAGGCTGCCTTTGTATGTAGTTCAGAAACTATAATTGGTACAGAATGTGGCAGCCAGATTGGTCTCTGGGTTTACCCGAAGGGACCGTATTAACACTGATTCTAAAAGAATTTCACTGGCTGCCGATATGTTTCCGAATGAGATATAAAGTGCTGCTTATAAGGCCCTTAGTGGCTTAGGTCCAGGGTACATTAAGAGAGCGCCTTCTCTGTCGTGAACCCTGTCGCCTATTAAGATCATCCGGAGAGGTCCGACTATGGGTGCCGCAAACTTGTTTGGTGGCAACTCGGGACCGGGCCTTCTCTGTGGTTGCCCCAGGGCTTTGGAATGTGCTCGCTGCTGAAATAAGAGCATCTCCTTCTCTGTTTGCTTTTAGGAGGACCTTGAAGACATACCTGTTTTTCCAGGCTTTTAGCTGAAATTTAAATTTAAATTTTTAAATTTTTAATCTATTGTGATTTTTATCTGTTTTTATGAATTTTAAATGTTTTGTTTTATATTATGTTTTAATCTGTACACCACCTAGAGATTTCTGTACTAGGCGGTATAGAAATGCAATCAATCAATCATTTTTTTTTACTCTTAGTAGTTGTAAACATATTTAATGGACTAGTGATTCCCAAACTCCCTTCACTTATTAAATGGAATCTCCCTGTCAAATTCTAACCTCTTCATCCGTAATTATTAACACTCCCCCACACTTCTGCACCTCCTGATATTTCTTCTAGGTCCTAGACCAAGCTCTCCGTACTTCTTACACCAACGTTACCCGATGGTTCCAGACCTGCATTAACCAGCCAGAATTTCAAGCTGTTTTGGGTCCAGTGAAGCTGTGTGACCAGGTGCCAGGAGTGGGTGCCCCTAAATCGGAGCTCAAGGGTAAGATGAGGCTTCTTTTCTCTTTGTCCCCAAACAATTTGTGAGTATTTGGGGCAAAGGAACTTGGATAGAGACTAAGGCTGCCACATTTATTCAGTTAACTGACTAGATTGATTTAAACACCCTTTGTGTGATTTTTTTTTTTAAAAGGTGCCCTGATTAATTGGGCAGAAGATATGTTTAAGATTGATAATTATTTTAGATACAAGTACCTAAAATTGTGTGTGATGAGTGACATCTTAGAAGAGCATTCCCCCCTTCTTTCACATGGATGCACATGAGCAGGATGGCCCTTCTAGGGTAGTGCCTGAAGTGGCAAATTAGCACATCATCTAAAAGTAGTGGATAGCATCTGGACTACCAGGCTGTGGTAGTCTGGATATGTAGTATCCAGGCTGTGCTCTATCAACAGAAGCTCCTTCCATTTGTAGAGGGAGCTTCTGAAGAAGGAGCACCGCTCTGGTAAAGTCCTGGATGCCTCCCAAAATATGCTTTCCCCCCTTCAGAATTATTTATGTAGATTAAATATTAGTAAGATAATAAAGTGATCAGGTTAGTGAAGAACCAGGATGATTGTGTTCTTCTGTAAGGAAGTAGATGGGTGGTTTGGAGGTGGGTCTAATGGCACAGCGGGGGAGCAACCTGCCTAGAGAGCAGGAGGCTGTTGGTTCGAATCTCCGCTGGTGTGTTTCCCAGAATATGGGAAACTCCTATATCGGGCAGCAGCGATATAGGAAGGTGCTGAAAGGCATCATCTCATACTGCGCAATGTTAACCCCTCCTGAATTCTACCAAGAAAACCACAGGGCTCTTTGGTCGCCAGGAGTTGACACTGACTCTACAGCACAGCCTTTCCTTTTCGGGGGGAAGTGGGATCAGATTGGTTGAAATACAGAAGGAAGTGGGCGGGGGGGTAAGACAAGCTTGGATATATTAAATTATAAAGTTGTTCTCAACTTTTTATAAAGAAAAAAAAATTGACCAAACCAGTATACAATAAAATATATAAGCCCGATGTAATAAAAAATAATAAATCCAGTCAAAGAAGGAACTCTGAAAAAAATTCCACCTTGCAACCTTAGATGCTAACCTAAAGCAGAAAGTTTTACTGCCTCCTAAAGGAGACAAAGAACTGGTAGGCACCACTACAAAGAAGGTTCTAGCCTGCATTCCTATCTCAGCCTATCATCTTGAACAAATTGGTGGAAGAGCTGGACTTCCCCACTGATTTAATGAGAGGTGTGTGTGTGTGTGTGTGTGTGTGTGTGTGTGCGCGCGCGCGCATGCATGTGTGTGCATGCACGCACTGGTGGTTGGTGTGGAGGGGGCACGGTTTCTTGTGAGGAAAGGCATGATCTGTTGAAGAGGTGGGATGAGTGTACTGGTCTCTGTCCTGTCCCTCAAGAGCCTTCAGTACGTCCTGGGACAGAGCTGCCAGAGCAGAGAGAGCTAACAGAGCCCCCAGCCAAAAGTGCATCCCAGCTGAAGAAAGAGGCCAAGAAAAAAGAAAAACTGGAGAAGTTTCAACAGAAGAAGGAAAAGAACCAGCAGCAGCAAAAGGGAGAGGTAAATGTTGTAGAAAGGGAGCAGGTTTAGACTTACAGAAAAAGCAGGGCTTCTGAACGGAGGAATGGAGGGAAGTGTCTTCAGCTGAGTTGGTCCATCTAGCTCAGTTGTTTCTACATGCACTGATCAGCAGCCGCTCTCCAGGGTTCCAGACAGAGGTCTTGCCCTGCCCTACCTTGACATGCCAGGCAAACTTCTTGGGAAGTTCTGCATACAAAGCATGTGATCTGTGACTGAGCCAGTCCCCCACAGCCCTTGGAAGGGGTATATGCTTAGGTTTTGGGGTGTTTCTAAAAAACAGTTTCCCCTAGCCAAAACTCCTTGCTGTGAGAAGCCATCATGTTGGGAGGAGAGATCCCAGTCTAGTCACTTTCTGACATGCAAGTTCTCTGTGTGCAAGATATAGCAGTAATGTCAGTAGCTTTTAACAGAGTATGCTAGATCAGGTTTTTTTTTAATCTTGGGCCCTGCCGATGTTGATGGACTACAACTTGCATCATCCCCAGCCACAATGGACATGGCTGGGGATGATGGAAGTTGTAGTCCATCAACATCTGGGGGCCCAAGATTAAGAAACCCTGTGCTAGATTATTGTTTTGCCCCTTGCCTTCTCTTACTTTGCCACATTTACTGTAGCTTTTTTGATGTTTTATTGTCGTGATTTTTGTGTGTTGTTAATTTCACATTGTTGGCTATTTATTTATTTTTAATTGATTGTACACCTCTGGCAAGAACTGAAAGCTGGGGCATAAATATCTAAAATAAATAAATAGTTACTTTCCTTACTGGTCAGCAGTTACATTTATAAATTGCCTTTGGGAACCTTCTGTATGGGTACGTATGCTGATGTCTTGTTGTAGCTCAGTTGATGTTCTTTTTTTGATCTGACTTTGTGTTGTCCTTGATTGATTTTATTCTAATCTGGGCAGCTTTGAAATCCAGTTTCACTGAAAAGTGAGAGGAAATTGATTATTTTTTAAAATGTGGTTTAAAGCGGGAATATGCATTTAGCTAACCTCAGAACATGGTGGAAAAAAGAGAAGAATGCTCATTGTATTTTAAGCTAATGACCCTCTTCCTCTCACCCCTTGGATTCTTTGCAGAAGAAGCCCAAGGCTGAAAAGAAGGAAAAGAAGGATCTTGAAGTTATAACCTATGACATTCCAACCCTTCCAGGGGAAAAAAAAGGTATTGTGAAGGTGGACAGGGGAGGGGAAAGGAGAGAGCTGGGGTGTTTGTGAGTCAGAGGTGATCTCTGCCTCACTCTGTAGTTGGGCCTTAGTGAGTCTATGGGTCAGTTGCGGAGAGCATGCTTTGCATGCAGAAGGTCCCAGGTTCAATCCCTGACACTTCTGGGCAGGGCTGGGGAAGACCCCTGCTTGTCATCCTGGAGGGCCACTATCAGGGTAGACAATACCGAGCCAGATGGATAGTCAGTATAACGCAGTTTCGCGTGTTCAGCCATCTAGTAAGCTATTAGAAGCTGCATTCTGCTAAGGCATGGTGTGGGGAAGAGAAGAAAATGAAAAGTGTTCTACAACCCAGGTTCACAGATTGCTGCCTGTACAGTATAGGACACTGTGCCTTTGGATGTTGGGCAAATGAAATTAAATGAACAGCAGTCCAGCTCTGTGTGGTCTGCTCCAGCTGGTGGTGGCTCTCCAAAATCTCAGGCAGAGGGTCTTTCCCAGCTCAGCTTGCCGAGATCCCTTTTTGTAGAATCCTAGAATGGTAAGAGTTGGAAGGGATCTGGGTGGTTTTCTCGTCCTGCTCAGTGCAGGAATCTGCTGGAGCATCCCTGAGAGATGGTTGTGCAGCTGGGGCTTGAAAACTGAAGAAGAGTCCCCCACTGCATCCTCCACAGTTCCTCCCAATG
Organism: Hemicordylus capensis; assembly: GCF_027244095.1. Classification (NCBI taxonomy): domain Eukaryota; kingdom Metazoa; phylum Chordata; class Lepidosauria; order Squamata; family Cordylidae; genus Hemicordylus; species Hemicordylus capensis. The sequence goes on along the minus strand of NC_069658.1, from coordinate 257,956,029 downwards.
GCTAGCCTAAATCGGCTTCCTTGTAATCTCAACTGGAGATAGATTGAGCGTGGGGCCCAGTTATGAAAGAACAGTGGTCCTGGTGGGTCACCTCTTACTACGCTCCTGTGGCCCAGAGACCTTTACGCTCATCAGCAGTCTCTACTACTAATGAACATCAGTCAGTTGCTTTTGTTCATCACTGGTGATTGCATTAGAAACCTTGCAAAAGATGTGGCTTCCTCCGCCCTGCTGTGCCCCTGACTGGATGGAGCAGGAGTGGGTTGTGTGAGCAAACCACTCCGTCTGTCCTCACTCACAGCCCTCCTGCTTTCTCCTCCCAGATGTGACTTGCGCCATGCCCGACTCCTACAGCCCACAGTACGTTGAAGCTGCCTGGTACCCGTGGTGGGAGAGCCAGGGATTTTTCAAGCCAGAGTATGGGGTGAGTGTGGGCCTGCCGTTCATGCTAGATGAGACCCCACAGGGTCATTTAGTTTGCTGCTAGAGTTGCCCAGGCTGGGCAAGGACAGCTGGTCTTGTGGTAGCAAGCATGACCTGTCCCCTTAGCTAAGCAGGGTCTGCCCTGGTTGCATATGAATGGGAGACTAGAAGTGTTCCCTCCCTGGCTTCTCCAAGATAGGGCTGAGAGAGATTCCTACCTGCAACCTTGGAGAAGCCACTGCCAGCCTGTGACAATACTGGAGATGCACCTTTGGTCTGACTCAGTATATGGCAGCATCCTGTTTGTTCCTGTGTGTGTGATGTGCAATGGAGTGGGATATCTTCCGTCACAAGGTGGGAGTAAGGAGCTAAGTTTCTTCAGCATTCTCCTTGCACTTCAGGATACCACTCAGCACTTACAAAGTGCTTTAAAGTGTTGAAAGCACTTCAAGAGGTTTATTTCAGTAATCCTTACAACAACACTGTACATCATTCCATATTGGGGGTCCGGGGCTGAGAGACAGTGGATTGTCCAAAGCAGGGCTGCACACCTTTGGCCCTCCAGGTGTTGTTGTATTACTGCTCCCATCATCCCCTGCCACAGTGGCTAACAGTCAGGGATGATGGGAGTGGTAGGCCAAGAACACCAGGAGAGCTAAAGTTGTGCAGCCCTGGTATAAGGTGTCCGGTCCCATGCTTCAGCCCAGAGCCCATGAGGTCTGGTGGCTGATGAAGCAAGGTAGGGCTTGGTCAGGATAGCATCACAGATTGTGTTGACCCAACAAGCTGAGAAATGCTCCTGGGCTCAGTTGGCCTGCCCCTGCTGCTGCCTGAAGAGCAACAGTCTTAAAGGAGCAGCCCTCCTGAAGTCTGGCACCTCACCTGTCACTGGTGCTGACGTGCAAATATCAGAGAGGGTGAAGGAAGGGGAGGAGCCAGCTACCCCCAGAGGTCTGGGGTTCCAAGGATGTTGCTTTGGGGTGGGCAGTGGTGGTGGGGAGATGTTCAGGCTCCACAGAGATCTCTGGAGCTCTCTCAGTTTCTGTCCTGGTGCTGGATCTGCTTCTTTGGGGTCAGACTGTGGTCTGGGGTCTTCTTTCTTTCTTTCTTTCTTTCTTTCTTTCTTTCTTTCTTTCTTTCTTTCTTTCTTTCTTTCTTTCTTTCTTTTTATTGTATTTATGATATAACCTAATGAGTACAAGGCAGATGCAAGATTTTAATAAGGGATTTTCTGGTTCGCAACTCACTCCTTGAGCCTGTGCAATTTTCCCCCACCCCTGTATTTTCTTCCCTGTACTTGAGAGCAAATGCACAGAGTTACCACCCTGCAGGAGTCTATGACGATGCAGTGGCAACTTCTCTTCAGCACCCTGTCCACGCCCCCTCCTGGCTGCCCAGTGGGCACTTGCGGGGACCAAATTCTCTCTCGAGTGCTTGTTCCAAGTGCAGAAGGACTCTGCCCAGCCACATTTGCCACCTCTCTTTCATCTCGCGGCATAGAGTGGGTAATGGGTTCACCACCACAGGCAAGTCTCTCAGTCCTCACTTAATTTGTCTTCTCCTCTCACCAGCGTCGCAGTGTGTCTGAGCCGAACCCCAAAGGCCTCTTCATGATGTGTATCCCTCCACCCAACGTCACAGGATCTCTCCATCTTGGCCATGCTCTCACCAACGCCATCCAGGACTCTCTAACTCGATGGTGAGGTACCTCTGAGGCATTTATTTACAGTCGCCCTGTTCTTATCCTGGGATTCCAGGCCTTTTCTCTCCACTCCATTACTCACAGGGATACGATCTTGTATCATTTATATATGTGTTGTTTAAATTTCTACTTTGCCTTTCTTCCATTATGGAACTTGTGGTAGCCTGTGGAGAGTTTCAAGGTGGTCTCCCATCAAGGCACTGGCTGACATCCTGACTAAATGTACTAGAGGAAGGCCAATTGGAATTTAGTAGTTCTTTAGAGTAACTCCTGAGTGGTTCTAGTTGTGCACTTAAAAAACAAACAAAACCTGCCTGAAACTGTAGAGATCTCCTGCCAGTTGATGTAGAGTGCTAGGCTAGATAGACCAATGGTTCGACTCAAGATAAGGTGGCTTGCTTTGTTCTCCTGTGGCTGCTTTGGATTATTTGTCCTGAATCTGGTCAATTCCTGCTCTTGTGCAAGTCCCCTCTCTGAAACACTGAGCACTATTGTTAAGAATGACCATATGTTGTAGACGCAAGACTAAAGGAGAGGTGTCACTGAACATATGAATCTGCCTTCTACTGAGTCAGGCCATTGGCTCACCTCGCACAACACTAGCTAATCTGGCTGATAGTCACTTTCTAAGGTTGTTTTCATTCTCTTGCAAGATGTGATGACAACCACTTGCTTAGACGGCTTTAAAGGGGGGGGGGTTAGACAAATTCATGCAGATCAGACTTATCTATGGCTATTAGTCACAGTCACTTTGTGGAACCTCCATGTTCAGAGGCAGCATGGCGCTGAGCACTATTTGCTAATGCCAACAGCATCGGGAGGTCTGTTGCCTTCATGCTCTATTTGTGGGTTTCCCAGAAGCATTTGGCCTTTGTTGGCAAGAAGATGCAGGAGGAGAGCTGGTCTTGCGGTAGCAAGCATGAATTCTCCCCTTTGCTGTGTAGGGTCCACCTACACAGCAAATACTTTGCATTTGAATGGGAGACTACATGTGTGTGAGCACTGTAAGATATTCCCCTCAGGAGATGAGGCCACTCTGGGAAGAGCACCTGCATGCTTGCATGCGGAAGGTTCCATGTTCCCTCCCTGGCAGCATCTCCAAGATAGGATTGAGAGAGATTCCTGCCTGCAGCCTCGGAGAAGCCGCTGCCAGTCTGGGTAGACAATACTGAGCTAGAGGGACCAATGGTCTGACTCGGGATAAGGCAGCTTCCTTAACTCTCTCCTTCTGTTCTGCTATTGAGCTATGGAGCTTCCCCTCATCATGATGTCACGGATGCCACCCAGTTGCTGCCCGTGACTCTCATGAGGCTCCATTCCAAGCAGAACTCTGAATGGTAAAGGGGCTCCTTAAAGAACCTCTTTCCCCCCGCAGCAGTCTATTGCTGCTCAGATTCTGGAAATATGAAACAGACCTCCTTCTCTGAAAGAGGATATTGGTATATCACTCCATACCTGAGCAACCGCTGTACAGGTTCCATTACAAACGGATGGTCTGAAAAGGCCCCTCGTCTTATAGGCACCGGATGAAGGGGGAGACCACCCTGTGGAACCCTGGTTGTGACCATGCCGGCATCGCTACGCAGGTGGTGGTGGAGAAGAAGCTTTGGAAGGAGCAAGGGAAGACACGGCATGATCTTGGCCGTGAGCTGTTTGTGGAGGCAGTCTGGAAGTGGAAAAATGAGTGAGTTATCTCACGGCAGTCCCCTTTCTGGAGTGTCCTCTGTGGGTTCCTACACCATGCCATGTTCTCTAGTGATACGCTGCAGCTAGCATTCGTTTGTATCTCTACTTGCAGAAAAGGTGATCGGATTTACCATCAACTGAAGAAGCTTGGTTCTTCAATGGACTGGGACAGAGCCTGTTTTACTATGGACCAAGTAAGATCTTTTGGAGGGGGGAATTGTATGTGTGTGTCAAACTACTCTGGAGGTGGAGGCACCTCTTCTAAACTTCAGTGGGATATGAGACAGCTATTTTCTGGAGCATACCTTTCCCTTATGACGAGTCTCGGAGGTAGGCTGGTATTATTATGCCCGTCGTGCAGAGGCAGATGGAGGTGGCCAAAGCTTGGAGACTCTGGTTTGTCCAAGGTCCTCTAATATTACTTGTTATTACATTTTCCCCCCACACCGTTTTATCCCAACCACAATCCTGTAGAGTAGATTAGGCTGTAAGAGGGAGACTGGCCTAAGTTTCATGACTGAGTGGAGATTTGAATTCAGGTCTCGTCAGTCTGACTCCAGGGTTCTAGCCACTATACCACAGTGTCTCATGGCTGCGAATTGACCCAGAATCTCCTGGCCCATGTTTAACCACTTCTGTTCCATTCGTTTCCAGGAGTCTAATATTTAAAGAACTGTGCGAATGAGCTTAATTCCCGCTGAAGGAACAAGCAAAGAGTGTAAAAGTGAACTTAACGACCAAAGTTTAATGTGAGAGTAAACAATTGCTCTTTGAGAAAGACTCAGTTGCATCTTGCATGACAGAAACAGTGGTGGCAATCCAGAGAAATGGAAGCCTGATTTCCAATGAAATGGATGGAATTTTAATTGCATCCTCAGAGGGCAGAAGAGGCTAAGGAGTTTCCTTCACTGCTCTTCTTGTCTTACCCACAGAAACTCTCCCGCGCTGTCCAAGAGGCTTTCATCCGGCTGCACGAGGAAGGGGTCATTTACCGAAGCAAGCGCCTCGTCAACTGGTCGTGCACCCTCAACTCGGCCATCTCTGACATCGAGGTGATTGGGGTGGGAGAGCACATAGGTCACACCCTAGATAGCTGATGCTTCAATATTAGGCACACACAGAGCCAAGCGTCATGCATCTTGATGTCTTTCTCTTCTCAGGTGGATAAGAAGGAGCTAACGGGCCGAACACTCTTGCCAGTCCCTGGCTACAAAGAGAAGGTTGAGTTTGGGGTGCTAGTCTCCTTCGCTTACAAGATTGAGGGCTCTGGTGAGAAAGGGGGCCTGGCTGGCAATTGGGCAAGGGTCAGGATTGGGAGCCCTGCTCCCTGACGCATGGGTGGCGCTGTCCTGGGACTAACTCCCCACCATTTTCCTTCCTAGGTGAAGAAGTGGTGGTGGCTACAACTCGTATTGAGACCATGCTGGGGGACACAGCGGTTGCGGTCCATCCTCAGGATCCCCGGTACCAGGTAAGGAACCCCAAGAACAAAGGCACAGGTGCTACAGGTGAGACTTTGGAAGGGGTGGAAATGGGGAGAGGCAAGCGTAAGCTCAGTGGCAGTCTTCAGTATGAGGGTACTCTCTTTCTTTCTCAGTTATGGCCACTTTCTTGTCGTGACTGCATGTCCCTTCCCACATTCTCAGTTATGGTTGGCATGCCCATAAGGATGAGGGGAGCTCTTCCTACAGCCACTTAGGAATGGGCACATTGGCCCACTTCCTGAGGTCCTCTTTTCAGAACAGTGCTGAGGACAAATATCCTATTTGTACAATGAAATGAACTGGCCACTCTGAACACCTCCAGTGCTGAACTGAAGGGTACAGGGTACAGTCGGAGAGGCAGTATTCCTTGAAGATGGGAGTGTGGAGTTCAGTAACCTAGAATGGACTATAATCTAGTAAACTAGCGACAGTCATTCTGCCAACTTTTCACCATTCAGCAGTCCAGGCACTGGGTGCTCTCTACTCTGTCAGTGAGGAGATACAGTTTGTTTAGACTTGGCTAGAGGGTGGACTAAGAGGCACTTCCCACTTGCTCTAGAGCCTTCTTTCATCTCTTTGAACTGTTATTTATCTGGCCAATCTGTGGATCCTTCATTAAGTGGTCTTCTCCCCCAATTCCTCTCCCAGCATCTGCATGGCCGGAGTGTCCTGCATCCTTTCACCGGACGGCTCTTGCCTATTGTTTGTGATGACTTTGTCGACATGGAGTTTGGAACTGGTATGCCTGGGGCTAGTGGCTGATGGACAGGGGTGTGCGTGTTGTTGTTGTTGTTGGGGTGGTTACCTATTGGTTTAAGAGTAACAATTCTGTTGCTACTTCTTTCTGGAGGGATTGCCTTGAGATGACTGAGCATGAAGAAGCATTCCTGGCGCGTGTGTGTGTGAGGGGGTGGGTGGGTTAAGGGTTATATTTGACAAGTTAGGACTGCACCCAGGTGTTGTGGTAGGTGTTCTCTTCAGAGAGTGGGAGGCAGGTTTTCATGTGGAAGTGCAATAAAACAGGATGAACCTGAATAAAATGAGTCTGGTTTGGGAATAAGAGGGGAAGAGCCTGAGGGGGAAAATGGGTATGGCTTACCTGGAAGTGTCTTCTGATAGAAAGATGGGAAGGATATTCTCCCACCTTTATATCTTTAGTTGTGCCACAAAGGTGGTGGTGGTGGTTGGGGAGTAACCCCCAGACCTTGTCAGGTTTGAGATGGTCTTCTTTGATCTCCCTGGACCACCACCCAGATAGAAGCCCCCTGTTCTCTCTCCTGCCATCCTCAGGTGCTGTGAAGATTACCCCAGCCCACGATCAGAATGACTACGAGGTTGGCCTGCGGCATGGACTTGATTTCATCACCATCATTGACGAAAACGGCTATCTTGTCAACGTGCCGCTTCCCTTCTTGGTATCAGTGGGATGGGGAGGGAGGTGCAAGGGTGAAGCTGAGAGGACTGACCTTTATTCATTCATATGGGGTATTTTAGCTGTTGGATGGGTGTGGTATCTGGGGTCACCACTCAGTTAGAAGGGGTTGAGTTAAGGTGACCCATGTGTGCCTTTCAGCCTTACTGTTATCTAATTGTCATTCCCACCCCCACCAGGGTATGAAGCGATTTGATGCCCGTCAATCGGTTTTGGAAGCTCTGAAGCAAAGGGGTCTCTTTAGGGAGGTGAAGGATAACCCCATGGTGGTGCCCGTCTGCAGGTGAGCAGATGATGTGGGGGTAGGGCAAGGGTTTAATTCAAGGTGGCCAGGTTCTGTGTTTTCAGAGGTCACCCTGTTTTCCAAATAATGGTCTGAGGGCCATAAGCCTTTTGCCACAGTCGGTTACCTCTTCGTGGATGTACATCAAAATCAGTGCCATCTGACAACAAAGACTTCAGAGTTATGGAGCACGTGTGTGATCCAGCACAGCTGGGATTTACATAGAACATCCAAAGAGATGCAACATTAAAGTGTGACATCAGCTCACTCTCCACTTCAGATATAATGACTGACCTTGGCTTCCTCGAAGTGAGGGAGGGGATTGGAGCATACAGGGGGAGGAGGGTGTGTGTGCCAGAGGGACAGTCCTGACACTTGAACCAGTGCAAACCTTGCATTTCAACTGAGCCTGTAACCTGCCCATGGCCTTGCCGGGAGTCTGCCGGGAGCTGAATTTGAATCCCAAGTCTCTCCAGTACCGTGCTTGACTCTGTTGCCACTTGACACGCCCCCCCCGCCCCATTTATTTCTGAGAGGAAGAGATTGAATGCATTGACAGGAGGGGGCCTCTCTGTGAACTGTATTATCAGTATTACAGATAGTTTCTGTGATGGGGCAGGGTGCAGGTGGGGAATATGGACTTCCTTGCAGTGAATCTGGAGGATTTGAAAGGGTTACGGGGAGATGCATGTGATTCGAGGTGTGGGGAAGAGTGGTGATGACAGGAAGTAGAGAGTTTTAGCTTTCTGAAAAAAGGCTTGAGAGGTACGAACATGTTCCTTAGAGGGGAAAGGGCACTATTTGAACAGGCAGAAGAATATCCTGGCTTGAGCAGAAGGGGCTCTCGTCCGCACTCTTCCAGTAGTCTTTATTTAGGGCAAGGGATGTCTGAGGTGGATTATCATTCTGTGAGTCCGTATTAATGCTGCATTCATGGGCCCGGGGTAATTCAGTTTCCCTCTTTCCCTGTGCTTCCTGTTACCCTCAGCCGCTCCAAAGATGTGGTGGAGCCACTGCTGAAGCCCCAGTGGTACGTGCGCTGCGACACAATGGCCCGGGGGGCAGCTGAGGCCGTGCGTCGAGGTGACCTGCGCATTGTGCCGGACTTCCACCTCAAAACTTGGTTCAATTGGATGGACAATATCCGGTGAGATTCTTGTCCCATTTCGTAACCTTAGGAAGGAGGGTTAAAAGTAAGCCATCCATCCTTCTGAAATTTGGGGAGGAGGTGAATCACGGTGTATTTTTCGTCTTCTCTACCCCACCACATATGACACTGACCAAACCATCTCCACTGCTGTTAGGGAAGCTTTCCTTGGCCTCTCCCCACTCTTCATATTGTAATATGGAAAAACTGGACTGTCATCCCCACCCCATGATACTTCCCAACTGTTTATCAAGCATTGTTTTCTTTTGCCTCAACTTGACAGAATCACAATGACTTTTTGTGTGTGCATTTTTGAGCCAAAATGAATTAAAATAATATAATCTATATGTCCTGGTTTTGATAGTCAAGTACTTCCTGCCATTTCCCCCCCCCAAGTTTCCCCACTTTTTTCTGTATTGTGTCAGCCTGACCCAAGAAGGATTTGTGCACATTCTGGATCTTTCTTGTTTGCATGCATTCAGATTCACCAGAAATTGTAGAACTCTACAAAGCAGGCCTTGATTAATCTTTTGTCACACTTCCCCTTTCTTGCCTCCCTCTCCTCGCTCTAGGGATTGGTGTATTTCTCGGCAGCTGTGGTGGGGCCACCGTATCCCAGCATATTTTGTGACCATTGATGATCCCTCTGTTCCACCAGGAGACGTAAGACCAAACCAATGAGCTACTCTGGTGTGCGGGTGGTAATGGTAGGAGATCAGACATTTGCAGAAACAGATACCAGAAAGAGGCTTCTTTTTGCCAGGCAAAAAATGTGGCCAAAGATTAGATAGCAATTGGAAGGGAAGTTGGAGGGAATCTAGGAGAGAGAGCTATGTATTCCTTTTAATTTATCTAATTGAGAAATCTGTTGAGGATCCAGGGCAATGCTAAAACTATAATCCCCTGAAAACTAAATTGAATCTAATGGTGGGATAATATTGATTTGTACATGCATATTGAAACTATCTCACGAGAGAGAGAGAGAGAGAGAGAGGGAGAGAGGGAGAGAGGGAGAGAGGCAGTAAGACATACTGGATTGATATGAGAAAGAGCACAAGGGAACATGACCATTTTATGGCTTAATGGTCTGGTTTGGCCTGCTTCAAATTGCATTTGGGACCCATTTGCACAGAAATGCTCCTGCAAATGTATTTAAATGTAGTAAGTCGAATATCTAGCTTTCAGCCCATTCCATGAAAACCTTTTCAGTAGGGATGTGCACGGAACTGGGTGGGGGTGGCTTCATGGGGTGGGGGTGGGTAGGACTTTAAGAGAGGGGGAGGGTACACGTATCCCTCCCCCCGCTTCCCCCCCGCCGGCGCTGGAGTTAGGTAAAATCCCTCTGGGTGGCAGTATACCTCCCTGCCACCCCTTCTGCTTCTTCAGCTGGAACTGGCTGGAAGTACCGGGCGCACATGCACATCATGATCGTGTGTGCGTCCGCCTGATGTGCACGAGCGCACAGCCGGCATGCGCATGCATGCCCAGTACTTCTGGCCACTTCTGGCTGAAGAAGCAGAAGGGGCAGCAGGGAGGTATGCTGCCGCACCGACGGATTTTACCTAACTCCAGCGCCGGCTGGGGGAAAGCGGGAAGAGGGGTAAGTGCACCCTCCCCCGCCCTTAAAGTCCTACCCCGCCCCCCCGCCGAAAGTTCAAATCGGCCAGTGTTCAAACCTGTTCGGAGGCCCGTAAAAGGACCTCCAAACAGGTTTGTGCACATCCCTAATTTTCAGTCCGTTGTTAGCATAGATACTCTGTATTGGTAATTTGAATTTATTGTTGCCTGCTTTACATCAGGATGGGGCAGGTGAAATATTTTAATGCATCTGTCGTTGTCTTCCCAGGATACAGATGGCAAATACTGGGTAAGTGGCCGAAACGAGCAAGAGGCCAAAGAGAAAGCGGCCCAAGTCTTCAAGGTGTCTCCAGATAAAATCTCCCTCCGGCAAGGTACACAGAATCAAGGTTGTGGGGTGAGGGAAATAGCTAGGAGGTTATGGAGCAGTGGTAGCATCTTCCCGCTTGCTGAGCTCCTCAAATCTTAGAGGGAGCCCTGTACAACACATCACCCCCTAGCAAAGCAGGTGGGCACACTTAGTTCTCTGCTGCTCTTCCGAAGCCTGCAGGAAGGGTTGGCCTTAGGTTGGCTTGAGTGTTCTCGAAAGTGGGCAGCAATCGGGGATGAGGCTGCAGCTCAGTGACAGAGCACCTGGTTTGCATGCAGAAGATCCCCGGTTCAATCCCTGGCATCTCTAGGTAGGGCTGAGAAAGACTTGGAGAGTTTCTGCCAGTTAGTGTAGAAAATACTGAGCTAGATGGACTGGCTCAGTTTAAGGCAGCTTCTTATGTTCCCAAACATCCCTACACCACAGCTACTTATTTCAAACCTCTGCCCCCAGCCTACCTATCGGCAGTCTCCGTCCCCATCCCTCTTTCCTTCCTCATTCAGCCCTTACTACAAACATTACAAATATTTTCAGTATGCAGAACTAGCTTCTCTAAAATATATTTGCATAATGTATTCCAATCAGAATATTCATTGTAGGGGTGTGCACGGAACCATCTGCGGCAGTTCGGTTAGGGTTAGAATTTGGTTAGAATTCAAACTGAACGGCTGGTCCGAGAACTGGTTCGTTAGAACCAGCTGGTGGCTTGGTTCGTGCTGTTGAACCGGTTCTGCCCGGTTCGAGTGCCTTTTGCTTGTAAAGAGGAATCTGGTGAGGATTCCCCTTTACAAGCAAAGGGATCCCTAACTCAAGGGATCTAAAGGGGATCCATTTCTCTAAATTCTGCAGGCAAGAGGACACCTTACCGGCGTCCTCTTTAGGCCCTGCCAGCACTCCCCCTGCACTGTGGGCCGGCCTGGTTCCAGCCTCCATGCATGCACAGAGGCCATTTACATCACCACGCAAATTTGCATGATGATGTAAATGATCTCCGTGCATGCATGGAGGTCACACGAATGGCTTCCGCACATGCGCGGAGGCTGGAATCAGACCAGCCTGCAGTGCAGGGGGAGTGCCTGCAGGGCCTAGAGGGACCGTCACCAGCACTGGTAAGATGCCATTTCATCATCCCCCTGCCACCCACCCCTCAAACCTTTTTAGCGTTAGGGATCCCCATTGGTTGTAAAGGGGAATATTTACTTGATTCCCCTTTACAAGCATAGCCACCAGAACCAGTCGAACCGGGCCGAACTGGTTCGGCTCAAACTTGGACCAGCCCCTGGTGGGGTTTGGGAGGGGGCAGTCTAAGCTCAAACTGGTCGAACCAGGCTGATTCAAATCAAACCAGTTCTGCACACCCCAGTTCATTGCCTCAATGGAGAATCTGGAGTTCTGCAGCACAGAGTATAATATATTCCTTGAAGTCTTCCTTTTCACTGCTGTACAGGGCTGCTCTTGTTTTGCTCCAGGGATCAATCACCCCCATTTCTGTGCTCCAAAAGAAATCAAGCAGGACAAATACGTGCTTGCTTTTTAAATCTTCCAGGTAAATGACAGGTTTTTTCCCCAGAAACCTCCCATGAAACTGGGAGGAGAGAGTGAGTATGTGATGAACAGTAGACGTACATGGAGATCAGAACACTTGCTAGAGATCAGAAGAAAAAGAGGTATAAGGGTATGGTGTTGCTGTACATGAGCACTCTTCCAGCTAGCCTGGTACTGTCAACTCTGTCCAGCAGTAGCTCTCCAAGGTCTTGGGCAAGGTCTTTCCCAGCAGCCCTGCTATCTGAGATCTTTTAATTGGAGATGCCAGGGACTGAACCAGAGACCTTATTATGCAAACAGCACGTGCTTCTAGCATAGGACCCTCTTCTTTGCATAGATAACCATACAAGACTTGAAGTTCTCCTTAACCTCCCATCGACCAATAGTCTAGGTTTGTCCAAGTGGGGGTGGGGTTGACAGTGAAGATTACCCACCTTCTACTGCTTTTTATAATTTCAACCTTACTTCTGCAAGTCTTGGAGGACAAAAACTTGTTCTTTGAATAAAAGCTGAAATGCTTGGATTTTTTTGATTTTTTTAAAGATATACTTTCGCTTCCCTAATCAATGACTTTGTGCATTCCTCACATCCCATTTTCAGATGAAGATGTCCTGGACACTTGGTTCTCATCTGGTCTGTTCCCCTTCTCCATCTTTGGATGGCCAAACCCTGTAAGTCCAATTGTTAAGCAGGGCTGGGAAAATGGATAAAGGTGTGTGTGTGTGTGTTTGTATGCTGTTTTCCAAATCTCTTTCACCCTCTCCAGCTTGTTACTTTTCTTTTAGAGTGAAGATCTCCAGGTGTTTTACCCTGGGACCCTTCTGGAGACTGGGCATGATATTCTCTTCTTCTGGGTGGCCCGCATGGTCATGTTGGGTCTCAAGCTTACGGGGAAGTTGCCATTCAGAGAGGTGAGAAAGAGGCTCTGTTGTTTTCTTTTCTGAGCCTGAGCGCACTCTTCCAACGTATCTTCTTTCTGTGATTCCTTTCTAGGTTTACCTTCATGCTGTCGTTCGGGATGCCCATGGTCGAAAAATGAGTAAATCGCTGGGAAATGTGATTGATCCACTAGATGTTGTTGCTGGCATTACGCTAGAGGTACATAAGAAGCTGCCTTGTACTGAGACTGACCCTTGGTCCATCTAGCTCAGTATTGTCTACACTGACTGGCAGCAGTTCTCCAAGGTTTCAGGCAGGAGTCTTTCCCAGCCCTACCTGGAGATGGTGCCAGGAATTGAACCTGGGACCTTCTGCACTCAAAGAGATGCTCTCCCACTGAGCTTTGGCCCCATCCCGTTGGGAGAATACCTTACAGCAGAGAATGGTCGCAAGTAGTTGAACCCTGCTTAGCAAAGGGGACAATTCATGCCCGTTACTGCAAGACTGGCTCTCCGCCCCATTAAGTAACCTGTTGCTTTAGGCAGGTGCCTGTAAGCCAGCATTACAATGGAATTCCAGAGCATCACTGGCTTTTGAACTCCTTACACTATCTGGTAATACCTTTTATTAGGACCAGCTAAAATGACACACAGTCATGAGGAGCAAGATTTTGAATTCTCCAGAACATTCATCAGGATGAATGTGAAGCAAGGCAAAAGGGAAGGAGGGAGAAGAAATGGCTGGGCCTGCTGTGATAGCTTCAAATGTCTACTGTTTATAACAGCCTTAAGAGTAGACTACAGAGTTGCACAGACTTAATTTGTTTAGAATGCCTAGGTGTCAGACGCTGATCTCAGCATAAACCCAGGGCTCCTGGAACACAAAAGCACTTGTTCTTGTTGAAAATATTTATATACCACTTTTCAGCCAAGAAGTTCTCAAAGCTGCTTATGTAGCAAAAGGTATGAGAAAATGGTTCCCTGTCCGAAAAGGGCTCACTACAACCTTAAAAAAAGAAGAAGCAAAAAAGCCTTGAGACATCAGCAAGAGCCACTAAGAGATGCTTTCCTGCGCTGCATAGGACCAGCAGGTCTCCCTTTGCTCAGTATAAGAGAGCCTCTCCTTGAAAGAGCTTCTTGCCAAGTTAAAGCTTCTTGCCAAGTTAGCAGGGCTGTCCCCCGCCCCTCCCACCACTTTTAGGAAATATAAACTCTAGCCGTTCCCACCACTTTTAGGAAATATAAAATCTAGCCGCTCTGTCTCCAACCCTAATGGGAGCACACAGGCCCTGGTAAGGCAGAAAGCAGAGCTGAAGAGAAACATGGTAGCCTTTATTTTTGCAGCTCTTGAAATTTAAGTTTAGATGTCGCACTAGGCAGTGTAATGAGTTGTCCCAGATGCCTTTTGAGGGTAGTGTGACTTGTTGCCAAGGCGACCTCCTGTATCTGGTGGTGCGTTTCTCTGAAACTATTGAATTTTCCAATTTTGAGTGGTGAGGGGGGGGGAACAAAGAGTGAGTGCCTATGTGAAGCCCGAGCCTTGCCAATGATGTAGACCACATAAGAACAGCCCTGCTGGAACAGGCCCAACTTGGCCCATCCAGCCCAGCATCCAGTTTCACACAGTGGCCCACCAGATGCCTCTGAGAAGCCCACAGGCAAGAGGTGAGGACCTGCCCACTCTCCTACTGTTGCTCCCCTGCAACTGGTATTGAGAGAGATCTTGCCTCTGATGGGCAATGGATAAGCTGCATCTCCTCTTCATCCTGGGATTTTTTACTCACACCTCAGCTGAAAGGGCTGGATTGCTGAGAAGGAAGTCTGAGAGCAGTGCTGCTGGTTGCCTCAGCCCCCTGCGAAACAACTAGATGCCCAGGCAGTCTCTTTGACCTTACCGAAGGTTCTCTGTGGCATCTTCCCATTGCTGGAGGAAGACTCTGGAAACCAGAGTTGCAGGTAGACCCAGCAAAATGCAGGACAACACTCAGACTTTCCTCCTAATTTTTTTGGCATACCTCTTGTATATGCCACATATTTGCATACTGTCCCAAACTTGTGTGTCTGGGCAGTTTACAAAACACAGCTTTATAAAAGCAACGTTTAAAACCGTTTAAAACAAAATCATGTTAGTACTGCATGGGAGGTTGCCCCAGATGTTTCTACATTGTCTCAGTGCTGGGAGGATTCTTCAGCTTTGGGGTGGTGGCAGATCTTCCCTTGCCACTTTTCACAGAGAAAAGAAAAACTGTGTGTGTGTGTGTGTGTGTGTGTGTGTGTGTGTGTGTGTGTGTGTGTGTGAGAGAGAGAGAGAGAGAGAGAGAGAGAGAGAGAGTATTTTCTCTAAATTTTCTCATCTGTATGCGGAGTGAGTTTTGTTCTGGGCAGCAGTATCAAGGCAGTGTGCGCGCACATGCATTCAAAGTGGGTCCTTCCTGATTCAACCTGAGTGGGATCTAAAATTAACTGAGTGGACATCAAAAAATGTGTGAGCGCATGCACATGTGTATGCCTTAGAGGGAACTCGTGTGTGTGTGTGTGTGTGTGTGTGTGTGTGTGTGTGTGTGTGTGTGTGTGTGTGTACACGTGCGCTTGGCCCCACAGCCACAATGGTGGTCATCGTGACTGAATGATGAGAGTTGTAGTCCAACATCTGGAGACCCAGGTATGAGAACCCATGCTGTAAACAGAATGCTGCTGGATGGGCCTTTTTCCCCCCCATTTGACCTGGTAAGGAAGTTCTGGTGAACTGGGCAGTGCTGCTGACAAATGACTGTGTGTATGGGCTTGGGCAAGGAATCTCTGTTGCTGATCTGGAAGCCTCTCTGGGCTGCTTGTGGCTCTATTTAGGATCCCTGGGATGGGATAAGGGAGAGTCTGATGCTCCTCTACTCCGTGAACAACATCCTGTTGTGTGTCCTGGTTGTGACATCCCATGAAAGATCAATCTTCTTTCTTTGTAGGGCTTACATGCTCAGTTGCTAGAGAGCAATTTGGATCCAGCTGAGGTAGAACGAGCGAAACAAGGACAGGTATGTTCTTACTGTTAAATGAGTGGGTGGGGGCGGGTTTGGACTGAGTATTTTGGTCATGCTAGTTTCTGTATAGAACACAGATTTGACCTAGTCCTGTTCAGTTTATGTAATGATGTCATGAATACTGCACTGGAGGAAAATAAAACAGAAACCTATTCCAAATCAGTCATGATACCCATTCAGTGGAATAACAAATTGATTTGCCTACAATTCATAGCCCAGGCTGGATATCTATATGCAATTATATCATTGCTGTGTGTGTGTGTGTGTGTGTGTGTGTGTGTGTGTGTGGTCGGTCCAAAATGTGTTTCAGTTTTGACACCTTAATCATGAGTTTTATTATCCTGATGCAATAGCGCCAGTATAGGTAAGATGGAGAGTGTCTTCAAAGTACTTTTATCAAGGATGTGGCTGGCTTTCCCACCAGCCCCCCCCCCCCGGCAAGCTGGCATTCTCTGCCAGCTGCCCCGGTCTCCACGCATGTGCGGATGGCCAGGCTGTCTTTCCTACCAGCTGGTGCCCTCTGCTGCTGCTTCTTCCTGCAGGGTGCCTGTCCCAGTCCAGTGCATGCCCTTTCAGTTGGACATTGGGCTGGGGAGGGATGGATCCAGGCAGACATTTAACAGGTGCAGTTTCCTACTCATGTCCTAGAGATGCCCCTGATGAATTTCTGCCTGATGCATCTCTGATCAAGGCAAGGTGTGGATGCATGGAGCCTCATTTCTAACGCCATCATTATATACCAGACTGTACAAAGTCTTCACAGCTTATATGGCACGGAAGTTAAGATGGGCACCTTAACTTGCAATTTCCATTCTTTTTAGAGCATGAGTGAAAATGTAAAGCATCTTAACTCTTGTCTTAAACCTAAGGTTTTTAAAATTACTGAATATTGATATAATATAGGGCGAAATGGAGCTACTTAATTACTTTTATAATACTACAGGGTCTCTCAATATTTTGTTTTTGTTTTTATTTGTTTGCTGAGCGTTATTGTCTGTGAAACTAAAATTACTGGAGTTGAATGTCAGTGACTGAATCCCTAACTGCTTCACAGAAATCAGATTATCCCTGTGGGATTCCAGAATGTGGGACAGATGCGCTCCGGTTTGCTCTCTGTGCTTACACGTCTCAAGGTAAGTTTCCTTCCTCCATGTGAGAGATGCATAAAAGGCACCTTTTCTTGCCCTACTCCTGACTCGCTTCCTTTTCCCTTGCTTGTGTTTTTAATATCCTCCTTCCTTCTCTGTCTGCCTACAGGCCGGGATATAAACCTGGACGTCAACCGGATTCTGGGCTACCGGCATTTCTGCAACAAGCTCTGGAACGCAACCAAATTTGCTGTCCGGGGCCTTGGGGATGGATTCCGGCCGCAAGCCAGCCCTGAGGTGAAACTATTCCCTGAAGGTTCCCTGCTCCATTCCCCATCCCCACCAGCTCCTTAAATACTTTACAATGGGGTGGCCATTAGTAGTGCAGAGGCTGGACTTCTCTCACCTCCTCCCTCCATGTGTCACTGACCCACTTCAGTAGCTGCACCATCAGGAGCATTTCCTTGTTAACAGGAAAATATCTGTTGCAGCCCAGTGGCTCAGAAAGCCTCATCGACACGTGGATGCTGAGTCGCCTGAGCCATGCCGTGGAGTTGTGCGATGTTGGATTCAAGGCCTATGACTTCCCTGGCATCACCACAGCGGTGTATAACCTCTGGCTCTATGAGCTCTGTGATGTCTACTTGGTGAGTGGGATCTCCTGAAGGATGTTTGTTCTCTTTCTCTTTGGTGAGGGGGTCTGGAAACTAAGTCATAGGACTAAAGGAAGCTGCCTTCTAGGAATAAATCTGAAGACTCCCCCTCCCCCCCCTGACATGGGAACCATTTTTCAATATAATACAATACGGGGTTTGGTACCTCATCTGAGATTTGGTTTTTCTTTGTAGAGAAATTTAATGCAGACTATTGTTTATAGATAGCAGGAACATCAATTTTGTTACTTTTCAGTTTTGCAGTTATATATATATATTTAGAGGGGAAGGAAGGGAGAGAGATGTTGGTTGAAAGAATTCAGGTTGATGTATACGGACTGTATTGAGAATCATTGTATTTGCTTTGATTTTTTATTTTATCTTATTTTCTTTCTTGCTTTTTGTTTTCTTATGTCTCTTTGTTTACATTTCTGTTAAAACAATAAATATATGTCAAGAAAAAGAAAAAAGGAAGCTTCCTTCTACCGAGTCAGACCATTGGTCCATCTAGCTCAGTATTGTCTACACAGACTGGCAGTGGCTTCTCCAAGGCTGCAGGCAGGAGTTCTTCTCAGCCCCATCTTGGAGATGCCAGGGAGGGAACTTGGAACCTTCTGCATGCAAGCATGCAGATGCTTTTCCCAGAGTGGCTCCATCTCTTAAGGGAGTATCTTACAGTGCTCACACTTGTGTAGTCTCCCATTCAGATGCAAACAGGGTGGACCCTGCTTAGCAAAGGGGACAATACATGCTTGCTACCACAAGACCAGTTATCCCTGAAGTCCTATGAGGAGTGTTTGAAGGAGCTGGGTATGTTTATCCTGGAGAAGAGGAAACTAAGAGGCAGTGGGCGGGGAGATAAGAGAGCCATCTTCAAATATCTGAAAGGTGTCACATAGAAGGGTCCATCCTGGTTGCGTTTGAATGGGAGATCACATGTGAGCACTTTAAGATATTCCCCTTAGGTGATGGAGCCACTCTGGGTGGAGCAAAAGGTTTCAAGTTCCCTCCCTAGCATCTCCAAGATAGGGCTGAGAGAGATTCCTGCCTGCAACCTTGGAGAAGCTGCAGCCAGTCTGTGTAGACAATACTGAGTTAGATGGACCAATGGTTCAACTTGGTATATGGCAGCTTCCTGTGAACAAGAGTTCCCAACCTTGGGTCTCCAGATGTTGTATTACATCATCCCCAGTCACAATGGGGATAATGGGAGTTGTAGTTCAACAACATCTGGGAACCCTAGAATGGGAATCCTGGGCATGGAAGGAGGAGTGGGCTTGTTCTCTTTCACCAGTGGGATAAAATTACAAGGCTAGACATTAGGAGGAATTATAAGAGTTGTTTTACAGTCTGCATCCTGCAGTGGTGGACTTGCTAGAGGCTTTCAGATAGAGGCTGGACGGCTATCTGTCAGGGATGCTTTAGCAGTCTCCTGCTCTGAGCAGGGAGTTGGAGTGGAAGATCTCCAAGGTTTCTTCCAACTCTGACACTCTATGATTCTGTCTGTGCTGTTGGACAAGCTGTATGGGATGGATGGGAGTCTGTGTGTGCATCAGAAAGGACCATAATGATACACACAAGCTAGTGGATTGTTGCGCTTAAAGTCTAGTTTTGGATGTGACAATCCTAGTCTCAAAATCACTGCTCAGCTTTGAAGCTTGCTAAGTGGCCATGGGCAAAATTTCCTCTCAGGCTTGCATTAAGGACAAAACACTGCTCGAAGTTCCTTAGAAGAAAGAAAGAGATGCAACGATTGTGAAACAGCAGGAAGAAAAATGTGGAAACTGTTTTAGACATATCACTAAGACAGTGCTTTATATTCTTACACACTTTTAAAAACTCCCCATTCAGGAGTGCCTAAAGCCTGTGTTTGCTGGTCCAGATGAGGTCGCGATCCAAACGGCCCGGAATGTTCTCTACAGCTGCTTGGATGCTGGACTTCGTCTACTCAGCCCCTTCATGCCTTTTGTCACGGAGGAGCTATACCAGCGGCTGCCTCGACGATCTCCTTCCGCCGACCCCCCCAGCATCTGCATCACTCCTTACCCCAGTACAGAGCAGGTAATGAGAGACCAACTCTGAGCCAGAAATATCGTTGCGGAGGGGACTTTATTGGTTAATGAGAAACAGGCTGCAAATTTTAAATATCCATAGTTAAATAAAATTTGTAATAATGCTCACTAAAATTGTCTAGTCATTTAAATAACAAGTGCCCACCTACCCCACCTCAGGACAATAGGTGTCAAATCCTGACCAATTTGTTGTCACAGTAGGAAAACCCATGTTCATCCAGGTGTGTTGTTCTGATTTGTCAGCTTGCATTCTTGAACCGTGATGGTCAAGGTATTGTTAATCCTTTTTCTGTCCTGCTTCAGTATCACTGGAGGAATGAGAGATTGGACCATACCGTCGACTTCATGTTGAGTATTGTTAGGGCTGTGCGTTCACTCCGAGCAGACTACAACCTCACCAAGACCAAAGCTGATTGTGAGTACAGGGTGTGTGGAGAGCAGAAAGTTCCTTATGGCGGAAGGGGCAGAGACAGAGACTGAGCAAGGAGAAATGTTGTCTTAAGTAGCTGTTAGAAACCAAACTAGTTGACCTTCCAAAGCTGAAATGCTGCTACATTGTGAGGTAAAATAAACTCACTTGTCAGTTTGAGCTGGACTTTTCAGTTCAGTGAAAGTTAAATTGAGAGAGACCCAAGGTCGCTCAGTGAGCTTCATGGCTGAGCAGGGTTTTTAAGCCAAGGTTTCCATGGTTAAAAACTCAGTACTATACTGGCTGCTTAATGGCCCTTGTGAATGTGTTGAGGACAGAAGAGAATTGTTGTTGCTGAAATCTAAAATTTGGCTGACTCTTTTCTTAAAAAAAGAAAGAAAGAAAGGTGAAACTCAAAATGTCATGTGTTCAGATTGTCACGGATGATTTTTATAACTTCCGTTTTTAGGGACACTTAAAATGACTCAAGTCTCTGGTTTAATTGTAGGAACATCATTAATTTGCCAAATTACACATGTGACACTCTCTTTTTCTGAAACTTCTAGACCTGTCAGGATCTGCTTATTGAGTCCTGCTGCAAGGTGTAGGAAAAAAGAAATGTGAATTTTTGCATGCAAGTTTTACTTGGAACGTGCTTGCGATTTCCCCTGCACCTGCCCATGTTTCTGTCTCTTCTTGAGACGGAGGCTGCATACTTGTTGAAAACATTTAGAACACTCTGCTGAAGTAGACTAGGAAACATTTGGGCTGATATTGATTTGTAACAAACAGTCATAAAAACCGACCATCCTTCCTGGGGTAGGGCAGCACTAGCCTGGGAAGGGCTGGTCATGAGAACCACTGGGGTTGGTTCAGATCCCAACACTCCTCAATCAAGTAGTCCGGGTTTTGTACCCGGGCTAAAAGCAAGGTACGAGGGTTTGCATGTGCCCCCCAATCCCTCTGCCTGGTCGTGTTTGGGCTGCTGGCAGCCATTATGACCATATTGGCCGTGGGAAGGAATGAGCCCACCTCAGGAATTTACATATTGCACCGTGCTGCTTGTGCAGTGCATTGTGGGATATCTGGAAGCCAGGTGTCCTTCCCCTGGCTTCTGGAGCCAGCTGAAGTACAACCAGCACTGCATTTCCTCCTTTCTGACTCCAATTTCCCCCACTTCCCAGGTTACTTGCAGTGCCTGGACTCTGGGACAGTGGAGGCTGTGACTCACTGCTCCGAATACATCTGCACTCTCTCCTCCTCCAAGCAAGTGTTGGTTCTGGAGCCTGGGCAAGCACCCCCTCCTGGCTGCGCCGTAGCTATTGCCTCTGACAAATGTACCGCACATCTTCTGCTCAAGGTAATGGAAGTCAGACATGAAGTGAGATGACCAGTGGCTGTGAACCAATGAGATAAAACTGCTCTGCTCCAAAGATCAGTGTTTATTTCTCATTTGGGAACACAGGCTGCTCCAACTTAGCTATACCACTCTCCTGCTCTGCCCTCATGCTGTTGTCTTTCTGAAGTGCTCTGTCTGTGTCTGAGCATGTGCAGTATATCCACAATATTTTACTTATACAACTGGAAAACTGATATGTGACAGCAATGGGCATCTTGGGAAACCCGTGTTTTTAGCCTTCAAGATTTTGGAGATTAACTTGGAAATGAAGGTGGTCATTGTGGCCAAGATGCACATGTACTGGATGGATATAAGCAGGGATTACAGCCCAGCTTTATGTTTAAACTCAAAGGTCTGTTCTTCAGTACAGTGTTCGCCTAGTGGGAGCTGCATTGTATCTTTGAAGGTGTGTTGTAGTGGTCAGCAGGAGAAGAGCAGTTTTATATGCTACCCATTCTAGGGATGTGCACAAGCCAGTTCGGCACATCCTCTGGGAAGCGCTGAACCGACTCGGGTGCCCGTGTTCGAACCGGCTCGACAGGGTGGGGAGCGGTTCCCTATAAAAGCACTTAAGGAGCTCCTTACCTGCTCATCCCCACCCCGCAGCTCTTCCATTGACTGCACCTGCTCTCCAAACAGCTATGCGGGGCTGTTCCCTGCGGTTTCCATGCGGTGTTGGCATGCATATGGCACGCATGCATGTTTTTACTCTGCATGTGCACTGGCCATGTGGGGTCCCCCAGGGATCTGTACTGGGACTGGTGCTTTTTAATTTATTCATTAAGGATCTAGAAGCAGGGGTAAGCAGTGAGGTGGCCAAATTTTCAGATGATGCCAAAGTCTTTTGGGTAGTGAAATCCAAACCGGACTGTGAGGAGCTCCAAAAGGATCTCCAAACTGGGTGAGTGGGCAACAAAATGGCAAATGCGGTTCAATGTCGTCAAGTTTAAAGTGAGGCACATTGGGACAAAAAACCCCAACTTCAAGTATACACTGATGAGATCTGAGCTGTCGGTGACTGACCAGGAGAGGGATCTTGGGATCATGGTGGACACTTCGTTGAAAGTGTTGACTCAATGTGCGGCAGCTGTGAAAAAGGCCAATTCCATGCTAGGGATCATTACGAAGGGGATTGAAAAGAAAACTGCTAATACTATAATGCCCTTATACAAAACTGTGGTGCGGCCACACCTGGAGTACTATGTACAATTCTGGTCACCGCATATAAAGAGGGACATTGTAGAACTGGAAAAGGTGCAGAAGAGGGCAACCAAGATGATCAGGGGCCTAGAGCACCTTTCTTATGAGACAAGGCTACACCACCTGGGGCTATTTAGTTTAGAAAAAAGACGACTGTGGGGAGACATGATAGAGGTCTATAAAATCATGCATGGAGTGGAGAAAGTGGGTCGAGAGAAATTTTTCTCCCTCTCACATAGCACTAGAACCAGGGGTCATCCCATGAAACTGATTGCCAGGAAATTTAGGACCAGCAAACGGAGGTACTTTTTCACACAATGCATAATCAACTTGTGGAATTCTCTTCCACAAAATGTGGTGACAGCCAACAACCTGGATGGCTTTAAGAAGGGTTTGGATAACTTCATGGAGGAAAGGCCTATTATCGGCTACTAGTTGGTGGACTATAGGCCACTTCCAGCTTCAAAGGCAGGATGCCTCTGAGTACCTGTTGCAGGGGAGTATCAGCAGGAGGGAGAGCATGCCCTCGCCTCTTGCCTGTGGGCTCCCCAGATGCATCTGGTGGGCCACTGTGTGAAACAGGATGCTGGACTAGATGGGCCTTGGGCCTGATCCAGCAGGGCTGTTCTTATGTTCTTACGTGCATGTCAACGCCATGTGGAGGCTGCAGGGAACAGCCCCATGTGGCTGTTTGGAGAACAGTGGGGCAGGGACAAGCCGGTAAGGAGCTCTTTACCTGCTTTTTAAGGGAACCGCTCCCCGCCCTGCTTGCAAGTGCATGAATGGCTCATGCACATCCCAAACCCATTCATATGAACTGAGGTCTTCCCTTTACCTTTCCATCTTCTATGCCAGGGCTTGATTGATGCAGAGAAGGAGGTCTCCAAACTGGCAGGCAAAATAGCTGAGCTGCAGAAACAAATCCTGAGGTTGCATGAACGCATGGACAGCCCAGACTATGCTGCCAAGGTGCCTACCAAAGTCCAGGAGACAGACACAGCCAAGGTAAAACATACCAACAGTAGAGCTCTGAGCTATACCATGTCACAAGACTGAGTGCAAGGGCAGGGACGTTTGGCAGTAGGGGCTACATTATTCTTATGGGAGAAATATGAAGGGGCATTTAGTATAGGCACAGGTAGAACTGATACAGATACTCTATTTACAAATACATTTCATTTTTCCCTCCAGCTGAAACAAAGTGAGACTGAACTGCAGAAGGCAGAAGAAGCCATTGAGAACTTTAAGAAGATGATCTGAAATTGAAGAAAAGAATCGATGTGACTATTGGAATACGTTTTTTCCCCCCTGAAGTTGGGATTGGGGAGGAAACGTTTCAGAGAAAGTCCTTATCTTTCAAGAGAGGAAAGGACCTGTTACTTTTTTGTTGGGGCATTTCTTGGTTTATTCTATTTTCTGCAGAGACATTAAAATATTTTGCTGAGTTAGAAGTCTGAATAGTCATTGGTATGTAGAAAGGCAAGAAGATGAAGGATGTGGGCAGTGGGGATGCAAAATACTCTGGATCTTGGGATTGATTCACACATGCTTTTTCATCAGGTGTTGACAGTAACATCAGGTGATAACTTGAATATGTGAATAGGCCATCACCCATTAAACTTTCAGATCATCTCAAGTGTAGTACTTTTCAAATGAAATAGACTTACTCCATTTGTGAATTTTCAAGGTTCATTGTGAACCATCAAGGATTTAATAATCAAGTGATGAGACATCAGATGAGATACATGCATCTGTGAGTCAACCCAAAAGCTCTGTTGGGAATTAATTAGGTCAGGGCTCTGTGTCCGTCTAAAAAAAAAAAAGTAAATTTCTGTGCTCAGGTATTCCCAACTCTGCATCAAGAAAAGCTGAATTCTGCAACCTGTATAAATTATACAAATTAAGCCGATTGTTCAAGTTCTTTTCCTTGGGTTTTGCGATTTTGCTTAACTTATTCTGGCACGCAGATCATGGTGAAAGAGCAAGGAGCATTGCAGGCCACTAAAACCTGGCCTCTGCTTCCCATAACCAGAAATCTTATTTGGCCACCTCTCTCAGAAACCAGATTTCAGCACACTGTATGTAGAAGATTTATACTGTGCCCTTTGATAGAATGATCCTCAAGGTGGGTTGCCATAGATTGCAACATTACAATAACAATTATACACACACCCACCCAACACAGCAGCCTCTAATCTGGCTGCTGGCTAGTGACCCTTTAGTTCTGGGTTTCTGCCAGCTGGAGCAGTGTTTTCTGGCAGGAAGGGAAGAGGCAAACTCTCTGCAGCTGCTGCTTCTCTGGCCAATACCTGGGGCTAAGCTGGAATTTTACTTGCTGAGATACTCCTCCTGAGAGGCATGGGTCCTTATCCCAATAGCAGAGGCGAGTGGGTGCTTTCCTGTTTAAGTCTGCAGACCCTGGGCAACTGCCGTTCGGAGCTGAGCAGTGCAAGGTTCTGTCTGACGTTGCCTACATGCTTGCTAATGTGTGTTCATAGGCATAAGGACTAGAAACACGATTTGCTTTGAGTGAAAGCTGAGATTTTCAGGATGTTTCAGCGTGTATCCCCTGAAATAATCAGCTCTGAGTTGAGATATGTTGGACTAACTGGGGCAAACAGGACTGATCTAGGGCACATTCACATGTGTTGTGCTTCTCCCACCCCCTCCGGAGACCTTGATGTTTTTCATGCAGCAGTTTTCTTGGTGCTGTAAAATGGAACAGAGAAATCATTCTGGGTAGGCACAGATGGCGGAATCCCTCTTTTCCCCCATACATACAGCCTCGCTCAAACTACAATCATCTTCTGGTACCACTTCTTTCCCACTTTGGCTTGATGTACTAAGGTTCCATAAATGTATGGAAAAGTCTACTGAATTATGGCTGAAAGGTTGATTCTTCTCTCCACCTCCTGCTGCTGAACAAGTGACAGGTTTAACGTCACCCAGGAATCTCCTAATCCTCAAAAGTTCCGATGGGTAATCCTACTTTCCTAAGTGCATTCACACTATGCCATCTAAAGTGCCTGAAATGGCTGAAAGCATCTTTGTTTGTTTATTTGACATATTTTTATACCGCCCAAAACTTGCATCTCTGGGTGATTTACAATTAAAATAATTTAAAACGTTAAATCAATTAAAAATTTTAAAGCATTTAAATGCTAAAATCATTAACATTAAAATCATTTAAAACCAACATAAAAAACTAATTCCAAGATTTGTTGTTATTTTTAAAGTTGACATAGCGCTTCTGAATTATTTCACAGTCACTCTGCATGGTCCTTAAAGTTTGTTATGCTGGAATGCATATTGCATATTGCTTTTTATGGCGTGGCAATGAACATGTTGCAGATCAAGCTGCTCTTAAAGACCACCCGAGGGCAGGTTTGCAACCTCCAGTGTCTTTTCTCCCTCAATTTGCAGGGCCACCCCAATCTGCCATCCCCCATTAGTGGTGCATGAAGCTTGCTGCTCTTCCCCTGCCACACACACCCCACTAGTGGTGCACAGAGCATGCTCATATCTCCTTACCCTCACCAAACCTTCCCCCTCCCCCTTACCCTGGCCAGTGGTGTGTCAGGCACTGTCACCACTTCTTCCACTTTCATGTTGTCAAGGGGCAGAGTGGAAGGAAGTGTAGAGGAGAGGACAGTGATGGGCCAGAGAGCAACCCACTAGTGTTCCTCTAGCCCACCACTCTCCTCTCCTATGCACTTCCTTCCACTCTGCCTCCTGAAAATGTCAAAGGGGTGGGGTGGGGGAGCAGCAGCCATGGTGGCTGGCTGGGGGGAAGCTCTGACTCCCAGTCTCCTTTGCTGCTGGACCCTCGGCCCCCTTCATCTCAGAAAACCCAAGAATCCATTTTGGCTGCTGGCCCATCCCCACTGTAACCCAGTAGGGCACTCTTGGTACTTGGCAATCTCCAGCAGTGACTCAGCATGCTCTTCTGAGCCAAGAATCCACTTTACTTTATATGGAAGAACCTTTCCCCTTATGGGCTAAAATTTCCCTCTTGCGGGTTAGTCGCACTGCAGATGAGCATGTGAGAGAGTGCCTAGATATATTTCTTCAGTGCATGTGTGCATGCATGTACACCCACCCATCCTTGCCTCTATAATAATTGGACCTATTGTTCTAGGGAACCCAGGGGGGGTCCCTAGTTTCAGTTGATTAGGGTTGTTGTTTCCCCACCTCCACCCCCACCCTTGCACTTCTAATAACAGTCTGAGATAAGATTAATCTTATCTCCCTTACCTGTGTATCCAGGAAAACACCTACTTCATTTCTGTGTCATGTTACTATTAAAAGCACAGGACACAGCTAGTTAAAAAAGAACTGGCAACTCTACAGCAGCTCTTTGTATCATTCCACACACCCAGAAGGTTCTGAAGTTTGAAAATTGGCTTTCTGTGTTGTAACTTCTTTGTCTTCCCCTTTTGGGATACATAAGATCAGTTCCTGTGACCTTGTTATCCCTAATTGGTCCATTTGTCATTTAAGAGGGTGGTTAAATGGGTGAAGTCTTTTCCTCATCTTTTCAAATCATGGGTGTGTGATAGTGACTTGTCTGAAAATGCAGAACAGACTGTGGGAGTGAAAGAGCCTGGTAGCTTGGTGAAATTTAAACCCAGGTCTCAAACCGAAGTCTCTATTATTAGATTGCCAGCTTTTTAAACTATTATTTTTTCTCTGTGTAAACTGCTTTGGGAACTTTTGATGAAAAGTGGTATATAAATATAGTAGTAGTAGTAGTATACTAACAAGCCACCTAATGATGCCGTGGGGAAATGGCTTGACTAGCAAGCCAGAGGTTGCCAGTTCGAATCCCCACTGGTATGTTTCCCAGACTATGGGAAACACCTGTATCGGGCAGCAGTGAAATAGGAAGATGCTGAAAGGCATCATCTCATACTGCATGGGAAGAGGCAATGGTAAACCTCTCCTGTATTCTACTAAAGACAACCACAGGGCTCTGTGGTCGCCAGGAGTCGACACCGACTCGACAGCACAACTTTACCTTTAGTATACTAACAGGGCTCCTAGGAGCATTTGAGGGGAGGCAAGATCAGAAGAGCTCTGTTGGATCAGACCAAAGGTCAATCAAGTCCATCCTTCTGAATCCCAACCTGGGCAGCCAGATGGTCTCGGAACTCCACAGGTTAGAGGTATGGCAAGAATTCAACAGCATTTGGGATAAATCTCTGAACATGGAAGAGAGAGTCAGTAGCCTGCTAGATTCTCCTTAAGTCAACAGTGGGATTTCTGGTTTCTTGGTCCGGAATAAGCAAAAGGTGTGTGTGTGAGAGAGATTCTCCAGAAGAGAGTGAGGCACCATCCAAATGGTGCCTGGCTTGGGGAGGGAAGTTCGATGGGCTGGGCTAGTAGTGTGCGAGTTAGGTTGCCAGCTTCTAAAAGCGGCCCTTGCCCCTGTGCTGCTTGGACGAGCAGCCTTTGAGCAGGCGAGCAATGCATGGCCCTGCGTGGAGAGAGAAAGGGATGGGGCAGCCAGGCTCCCCTCAGCTTCCGCCTGTCGGGCTGCTGTTGGCGCCGCAGGTGCAGGGCGAGTACAACAGGTGGCAATGGGAGCTGCTGAGTGTGCTGGGAGGGAGGAGGAGGAGGAGGAGGAGGAGGGGGGGCGCACGCCAGAGCGCCGGGGTCCTTCCTTCAGGGGGAGGGTGGGCCACCGGGCTCTCCCTCTCCCGGCCCCGCCCTTTCTCCCTCCGCTCACGTGTGCTGTAATTATAGTCCGTGACACCGGATGGCTCTCCGTGCCCACTTGCCAGCCAGGCAGCTATTAATATCAGGCTGTTCCGTGGGCACGGGGAGATCCTGCCCTCCAGCAGAGGGGCGGTGCCCGAGAAAGCAACAGCCGCCCCGCAGCCCCGTAAGCCCAGAGGGGCAGAAGGCGGCGGAGGTGTGACACTCCCCTCCCCGCTGGGACATAATTTCAAGGTGAAACGCTTCCTGAGTCATTCCTGTATTGCTAATTCCTTGCCTGGTAGGTCTGACTGAGGGCATCTGGTTCTGGAAAAATGGGGCATTTAATCTGAGGTATGGGGTGGGCGCGAGAAGGTTGCAGAGTGCCTTGGTGGGGAGGGAGGGGGGAGAATTGGGATGTATATTTGGTTTGGATTCGCTACCCTTTAACCCAGCAGTTTTTAGCCCTTTTAGACATGAGACCCACCTCTTAACTATGACCTGCAGCCTGGGACCCACTTGTAATTAATAGTGTTGTGTGTGCCAGTCTCCCCTTTTCATCTTTCTGTTGCTTTCTGCCCTGCTGTAATAACATTAAGACCTTGGGTTGCAGCGTGCAGCCCACTTGGGGGTCATCATAATCCCTGCCACCAGTTCAGAAACCATCTTAACACTTATTAACCATCCTGTCTTGCTCATCAAGATGGTAAAATGGTACCATCCCCCCCCCTTCTTCATTTCTTGATTATAGGTGGATCAAGGGCTTTTAATCTGGCAGTGGCATTGGATTTGCAGTGGTGAGGGAAAGGCACTCTAGTCTGCACGTGATCAGATGTACTTTTTGTTGTCAAATCCTGGTTCAAGTGAAACACTATTTCCTCAACAATGTGGTTTGTCATTGTGCATAGGGTAACTGTGTGTTACCATTTTTGTGCTGTGTTTTGAAAGCTGTAAAGGATGGCTTTAATGTAGATGGCACCATATTATGGATAATAAAACTGTGGGTGTTCGTTTAACTTTGGAGGCAGTTGTGTAACTTGCAAAAACATACACAAGGTCACACCTTTTAAAATCTGAAGTACATAATTCATTGTAATGACTACAGATTTTTAAAAGCCTATACTAGCAAATTACATATATGTAGCACATGTACATATATTATATGTACACACACACCCCACAATAATCTATCCAGTATCAATTAAACAATCATAAAAGAAAAAACACTGAAATTGAGAACGTAATGGTAATCTGCTAAATAGGCTTTTCTAGATGAGATTGTCATAGTTTTGTCACTGCAAAATCAAAGGGAGCCACTCCTTTGGTTATCCTGCATCCTTTGAAATCTGGGTTGATTGTTCTGGAAGAACTGCTTTTCTTTAGTTCTGACTAGCCATTTGGATGATACGTCTTACTGGCGCTGCCCATCACTCAGTGTAGGACATGAACATGCCTATTTCTCTCTCAGTGCACCATTCCAATTTTCATAATTGCGCAGGGGGCAGTTTTGCCTGACCCCGTCCCCATTCAAACTGGAAACATTGTGAAAACTGGAATTGCGCACCAGGAAGGGGAGCAGGATTTGTGCATTCCCATCCTGCATCATGTGGTTGGTGGGGCCAGTAAGGTATTTTGTCCAAATTGGCCCACTTATTCAGGAAGATTGGGTGTTGGAACATACAAGTCCACATAAGGTAAACACCAGCGACAACCACTGGAGGAATGCTGTGCTGGGAATGGATAGGGCTGGTTGCTCTCCCTCTACTTAACCTTGGACTTGGTCTAATCCAGTAAGTAATATTTCTCTCTCTTGATTTGCATGGTTTCTTTCAAAATGTTTGAGATAAAACAAAATAAACTAAACCATAATCAGTCATCCCCTGCTAACTGAACAAAGAGGCACCTTTTTAAAGTGGTGAGTCTGTTTATATTAAGCAGGGGGGAGCAACTGGCCCTATCCATCCTCACCACAGCATTGTGGCTGTTGCTGGCGTTTATTTTATGTGTGGACTCATTTATTTGCATATTACATTGATCTCCACACTTTTATGCTATATATTTGTTTCATTGATATCCTTTCCAATTGTCTTGTCTTAGATTGTATATATTTTCAGTGATTAAGTTGTTGCTTGCTTTTCATCATGTGGTTGTATATCGTTTGGTGGGGGATCTTATTATTTCTTGTTGGTTTGATCTCTCAGATCTCAGTACGCTTTACTTCTCATCCTGATTCAGTACAAGGCAGCTTTCTATGATTTTTTTTTTTTTAAAGATTGTGAGCCCTTTGGGGACAGGGAGCCATTTGATGATTTGATTGTAAACCACTTTGGGAATTTTTGTTGAAAAGCGGTATGTAAATGTAATATGAGTATGGTAAATGTTTGAGCTCAGAAGTGCAGGTAAAGTTAACTGAGCTAAATTGTTCATCCTGGTGGATAGGGTGACTGCTTAGGGGGCAAAATTCAAAGGGTTCCAGTCGTGTAAGAAGCTCCCTGGAGTTCAGGCTTCCTGCGTCCAGTTCTGGTTACCTTTCTCTAGGAAGGATATAATGCATACAAATAATAATAATACATAAATTTGTTGGCTGCCCCATAACAAATTGTTCTCTGGATGGCTATAAAGCATACAGATTGGAATGGGTTCAGAGGAGGGCAGCAAGGATAGTCGAGGGTATGGAAAACAAGCCTCATGAGAAAATGTTGAGAGACTGGGCATGTTTAGGCAGGAAAAGGGAAAGCTGAGCGGGACATGATAGCACTCTTGAAATACCTGAAGGGCTTCCCCATAGCAGGGGGCAAAGACTTGTGCTTTGCTGCTTCAGAGGGCAGGACTACATCTAATGGGATTAATGTACAGGAGGACAGGTCTTGATTGAACTTTAGGAACAACTTCTTAGCAAAAGAGCAGTATGAATGTGGAACCTTTTTCCTGGTGGGGGCTCACCCTCCCTGGAGCAAAACCTCTGTTAGAGATGCTCTTGATTATTTATTTATTTATTTATTTATTTATTTATCTATCTATCTATTAAAGGCAGAACATTACATAATAATATCACAGATCACAGAATGCATAACAACTCATATACTCTAGCTCCTTAGAGATCAGGTCTCCATTATTATTATAGATGTTACCAGTCCAGAATGTTAACCCAAACAAATCAGAGCATTTCATGAATAACACACATCTTTCCATATCTGAATATAACTAGCAAGCAATACTTTACCATGATTTATTTGATTAATAAAAATATTGATTTTCTACATTAAGCAGGGGGTTGGACTCAAAGGCTTATAAGATTCCTCCAGCTCTGATTCTGGGCTGCTTTCTAGCCTGTCTCGCTCCCTATGTGAACTGAAAATGTCCTTCATAAATTGCCGGGGTGTGTGTGTGTGTGTCTATGACCTACTGCTAGTCCACACAGGAAGCTGGTGATGCTGGAATGGAGCGAGACTAGATTATCCTGCTTTCAGCAGTACACACCATCTGTCTTTCTGCAGTTTTTCAGTTTGGTGTGCTTTACGCAGGAGTGTCAGGGCGGTTATCTCTGCGACCCAAGCTGCCCGCCTCAGCCCAGTTCTAAGAAACTGCACAGATCTTAACTGTCAACACACAGAGTTTGTTTGCAGGGGAGGGATGGGGGACAAGAGACCAGCGGAGGGGCAACTGTCAATGTTTTACAAGCTTGGATGTGACTAATCTGTAAGTAAAAACGTTTAGAAACTCCATGAATAATTTCTCTCATGTTTGCCCACTTGACTTCCATCATCTGGAGAGACTTCCTCCTTAACGGCATCTTGCAATGCACTTGCTCTGCTTGTGTTTCATTACATAGACTGAGCTGTGTGTGATTAAGTTCTCAGTCTGCAGTGCCAAATGCTGATGAGGAGGTCCACTAGTGATGAGACACGCCCCCCCGCCCCGCATCTTGTCCTGTTGAGCTCCTGAGGATCCTGTGTGCCATTTCAAGTGGTAATGTTGAAGGCAACGAGTCAGTATCTTTTATGATGGAGAGGCAAGGGCAGCAGATGCTAGGAAGCAGACTGACAGGTGGATGATCCCGCCTGGAAGGGGTATCCTTATGTAGGGATTGTAGCTCATTGGCAGCTTACATGCTCTGCATGCAGTAGGTCCCAGATTCAACCCCTGGCATCTTCAGATAGGACTGGGAAGAGCCCCTGTCCAAAATCCTAAATTGTAGATGATATTTATTTATCACATTTATATACTACCCCATATAAAATATCTGGGTGGTTTACAAATTAAAACGCAACAATTAAAACCTTAAATTGAGAGCCAGCGTGGTGTAGTGGTTAGAGTGCTGGACTAGGACCGGGGAGACCTGAGTTCAAATCCCCATTCAGCCATGAAACTAGCTGGGTGACTCTGGGCCAGTCACTTCGCTCTCAGCCTAACCTACTTCACAGGGTTGTTGTGAAAGAGAAACTCAAGTATGTAGTACACCTCTCTGGGCTCCTTGGAGGAAGAGCGGGATATAAATGTAATAATAATAATAACAAAAAGCAGCATTACTGGGAACAGCCTATATTATGCGACGATATCTATAATAATAACAGCAACAACCTTGATAATAAAATTCAGCCATCCCAGGTCCTTGGGAAGGACTTGATGTCTGGATAAAACAAACCAGTCAATAACACCTGTCTGACTGTGTAAATAATAATGAAGAAGGATACCATGATGGCCAATGGTCTGACTCACTATAAGGCAACTTCATCTGCTATAAGTCTTTGGTGGCTGCATCACATATTAGCCAAAAATCGGCCACAGCTGCCTAAGGATGCCTGTACTCACAGATTCTTTTTGTTGTTGCACACAAATTTCATGCTCTTTATGTGAAGTGGCCCTGTTGTGCCTCTGAGGTTCTATTAATCTTTTCTCTGTAGACCGAAAATAACTTCTATAGAAGTCTCCAATGCTCTCACTCAAAAGAAACTGATCATATGAAATGGGCAGAAGTTGGGCTGAGGTCTACAAGAGGACTGTTTGCTTATTTCCAGTGCCTGCAAGTTGCTGGGATTCTTGCAGAGTCAGGGTGGATTTTATTTAAATCAAATTGATTTAAATCACTAGTCAGTAAGACTAGATTTAAATCATGGTTTTTTATATAAAGACTCATTCTTGCTGGTATAATCTTAATATTTAAAACCAGATGAAGGTTTCATTTTTGGTCCTCTTCTAGATAGAAAAATCCCCCAAAATAATCTCACAGAAACTTCTGGAACATTATGAATGGATTAATGGAATTCATTTACCAAAAAATTTAAACATTGCATATATACAGCCTCATGCTACTTAATTAAAAACTAATCCTTATTTTATGATTAATAATCTTTGGACTATAACGTATCTTAAATAGAAAACTATCTTTAGATAGATTTGTTTTCCTCCAAAAGCATTTTATTTTTAAAATCCAATTTAAATAAAAAAATCCAATTTAAATTTTAAAAATCCAATTTTTCTGATTTTTTTTTTTTAAAAATCATTTTTTATCCACCCTGCAAAGACTAGGACTCGGTTCTGGACTAGGTGAGGTCTAATCAGCAATGTTCTTATGTTCTTGACCAAAAGCTCACACGCTGAATAACACAGATTATTTTATGCTTTAAATATTAGGTAGTTCTGAGTAATATTAGGAAGCTTTTGCTTGATACATTTAAAATATCTATAAACACACAGACACACACAGCAAGATTGAAGTCAGTCCATTTCCAGGGTAAAAACAACCCTGAATGTCCCAATACCTAGGGAAAGAGAAGTGCAAAGCAATACATCTATGAATACTCAGTATGAAGAATTGCTTTCTGGACTGTGTGTACATGTATAAATTGAAGCTAATGTTTCTTGAATCCTTTGGAATTAACATAATTATCATATATACTCCAGTTGTTCCCATTTTCCAGGGAGAGTCCCTGTTTTTGAGAAATGGTTGTTCCTATTTTATCTTTTAGATTGTCTGTGGAGGCCTTTCCTTAAACTTGTTAGTGTGAACTGCAAAAGTTGCCATTCTCGAGCATTCAGCCCCCTCCCCAGTATCTCCTTGGGGAGGAGACGCAGCAGGACTATTGGTGGACATACATGTAAATGCATGCTTTTGTATGCACCATGCCAGTGCACTGCTGCCTTCCATCTTCCCATGACTGCCTATACAAATAGAAAAATAAACTCTGCTAAGCTTGAACATGTTTAATAGGATTATTAATTCTGCAGTTGATTGGGTTATACATTATAGAAGAGTTGAAACTCAAATACATTCCAACAGCACTTCCTAACATACCATGCCTGCAAACAAATATTGGACAAAAATGATTTTAAATGCCCCAAACTCATCATTTCAGCCTATAAGAGGAGGATGTGGGGAGGGTCAGCTAAGTCAGTAGGGCTTGGGATGATGAGGGAGAAGGGTGGGTTGGTTTATTAGGGCAGGCCTTTTCCAGGCTAAATATTCCCAGCTCCTCTCAGGACTAGGCTTCCAGAACCCTTGCTGTGTGTGTGGTGTTGTCCTAGGATGGTGAAGGGTTTTGAAACCAAGTCCGGTGAAGAACTTCAGAAGGGATAGTTCCCTGTGTACATTACCCAATCCTCCCCCTTCTATGTTTATGAACATAAGAACAGCCCTTGGATCAGGTCCAAGCAGAGGTTATCCCTGGATTTCTGGGCTGAAGTCCCAGGGACTTCACACCACCTGGGGGACCCCCAAATCCCTTTTAGTCTGTCTCGGGTGGTGTGGTCAAGGTAAAAAAACGTATTAAAAATACTGTGTGTAGAGGTGAGGTGGGGCCTTTAGGTCCAGGATCCAAAATTACCTAGGTGCACCTCTGGGTCCAAGGCCTATTTAGTCCAGCATCCTATTTCTCACAGTGGCCCACCAGATGCCTCTGAGAAGGCCACAGGTGAGGGGCACGCCCTCTCCTGCTGTTGCTCCCCTGCAACTGGTATTCAGAGGCATCTTGTCTCTGAGGTTGGAGGTAGCCCATAGCCAACAGACTAGTAGCCATTGATGGGCCTCTCCTCCATGACTTTGTCTACGCCCTTTTTAAAGCCACCCAGGCTAGTGGCCCCTCACCACATCCTGTGGCAGAGAATTCCATGGGATGTGTAAGTAATTATTTACAAGCTGTGTGAAAAAGGGCTTCCTTCTGTTGGTCCTAAATTTCCCAGCCTTCATTTTCATGCGATGACCCCTGACACCTTTTTATAAGGTGAAGTTTTTCATGCTTCACCTTGACCTTGCTCTGGATGGGCCCGATAGCGAACTAGGTCACTGGAGTAATGTACCACCAATTATGCTGTTCCTCTTTTGCTTGGGTGCTAGGAGCTACTCCCCATGCTGGCAGAGATAAGAGGACAACCATGCACAATCTGCTGATGATGCCCGAGGGAGTAAGGCTGGAGGGACCTGGAAGAGGGCCTGCTAGACCTTCACAGTTGCCTGTGCCAAAGCAGCACAGAATTATAAACAACTGCTGGTGCAAATTCCATCTCTTCTATCTGTGCAGATAAATGTATCCAATATGGACCATACCCTGGCCTGCTTCTGGAATCTTCCATGGACTCTGCTGCTGCTCTATTTGCCTCCACAAGAAGTCCATGGATTCTTCCCCAACTTCTGGTCTCGCGCCATGACTGCTGCCTGGGGCTCCATTACCCATCAGGACATGACTGAGGAGGCTATTCTTAATGTCACCCTCCGCCTTTTCATGGAGATGCCTCATCCCGAGAAGAAGCGTATCAGAGAGGAAGACTTTAAGGTGAGAGGAAACTACTCTGGATCTCTGAGGGCTGCTGTGATTACAAAGAACATGGCCCATTTAAAATGGGAACTGTTGATAGACGTAGGGCTGGATTGGACAATGTTTTCTGCTGCCCTGACCCTGCATGATAAGGATATTGAGCACACACATCTTTCCCTAACTGCATGAGGGTACAACTTGTCTGAACTGCTTCTCTATATCCAGCCCAAATACTAGTTTAAAACTAGTGTAGAGGAGTGGTTTGGATGAATTGCCCCCACCCCATGTGTTTAGGGAAATACTCCCTGTATGCCAGGAAGGGGGGAAACGACATGTGTGCTCATGTGCTTATCATATATGCTTGGGCTAGTGTACAAAGTATCATCTGAAGCAGCCCATAGACCAGGTGTCCCCAAACTGTGGTCTTCCAGATGTTGCTGAACTACAACTCCCAGCATCCCGAGCCACAATTTATTGTGGCTGGGTATGCTGGGGGTTGTAG
Organism: Hemicordylus capensis; assembly: GCF_027244095.1. Taxonomy (NCBI): domain Eukaryota; kingdom Metazoa; phylum Chordata; class Lepidosauria; order Squamata; family Cordylidae; genus Hemicordylus; species Hemicordylus capensis. Next base: position 257,919,695 of record NC_069658.1, on the reverse strand, counting down.
TTCAGCAACATCTGGCGGGCCGCAGTTTGGGGAAACCTGCCATAGACCATTTTCTATAGCTGCTGCTAACCATACAGGTTCAACATCTGCAAGCAGGTATTCCCTGTAGCGGGGACTGACTACAGCTCCCATCACCCTCAGTTAAAAGCCATTGCAGCTGGGGATGATGGTAGTTCTAGTCAACAACATCTGGGAATCCCTGTTGGAGGCAATATTGCCTGTAAGTACTGATAATTTAAAATTTAGAAGTCCTCCTCCTCCTCCTCCTCCTCCTCCGCACTTCTCCCCTGTCCCATTCCAGTGCTGCTGTGGCATAGGCAGCTGGTGTTTCAAGACGCTGAAGTGTGTCATTCTGCCCTTGTTGAAATGATTACAGCTGGATGCCACATCCCTAGGTACAAGTCAGTATGGTCAGTTCCCCAGTGCTGCTTTGTCTCCTCTGCCTCCCACTTCACACAGCCAAGGAAGAAAGACTTGTCTTCCCTCCCTCTCTCACCTAGGACAGGACGCTCCTGGCTGATGACCTCTTTGCTGCTTTCTATGGTCCTGAGGTGTCTGCTAAGCGTTTCCGTGGAGCCATCGCCCAGGTGGCCAATGCCAACGCTGCCATGGACTTCCTGAACACGACGCGGGATGATCCTGTGCTCCACTTTGATTCTGAGCTCATCCACTCCGCCAATGCTTGGCTGTTGCAGGCCCGCAAAGAGGTCCTTCAGGCTGTGCGCTCGGAGCAGTACAGCATTGCCCGGGAGAGGCTGGGACAGCTGCTCCATTCCTTACAGGTGCACACCAAACTCCGCAGAGCTCTTAAGTGGGAGAGCAGGGGAAGGTGGCTGATTCTGAGCTATAAGGCATTTGGCTTCAGCCTGTCACGGACTTACTCCAGCATAATTTATTTATTAGTGGGCTTGTAGACCATCTAGCCTAAATCCCTGCTTGATACAGGCAATCCAGGGGTAGACCATGCCCAACAGATGGTGTCCAGTCTGTGCTTTATAACCTCTAGCAAGGGAGACCCAACCTCCCCCTTACGCAAATAATTCCATTGTTGAACTGCTCTTACTGTTAAGACATCTCCTGAAGTTAAACCAAAATCTACCCGCCTGTAGCTTATGCCCATTAGACAGGTGACTGGCCCACAGGGCAACAGGGCATATTCCCGGTGCGCCCCAACCACGGGGTGCCCCTGCGCCCTGACTCCCACCCTTAATTACCCATTCTGCTGTAAACCTAGCGCCCTCCCCACATACATTCCACCGCCCTCTCAGTGCCCCCAGTCCAGCCCTGCCATTAGATCTATTCCAGAGCAGCAGAGGACAAGTCTTGCATTCTGTGCAACAGCCCTTCAGTATTTGAAGAGTGTATTATTTCTTCCCTCAGTCTTCTCTTCTGCAGGTGAAGCACACCCCATTCCTTCAACCTTTTCTTAGGGATTGCTTTCTAGATGCCTGACCATCTTTGTTGCTGTGCTCTGAATTAATTCCAGCTTGTCTACCTCCTTCTTAAAGTGTGGTGCCTAGAACTAGACATAGTGCTCCAGATAAGGTCAGCTTAGTGAGGAATAAAGTGGAATTATTGTATCTTGTGATCTGGGAACTATTGTTCTATTAATGAAGTCTAAAATCACCTTAGTTTCCCCCCCTGCTGCATGCATCACACTGTTGACTCTTGTTTAGCTTCTGCTAGACTGCAATCCCATGATCCTCTTTTGCATGTACTACTGCCAAGCCAGGTAAAGTAAAGTTGTGCCATCGAGTCAGTGTCGACTCCTAGTGACCACAGAGCCCTGTGGTTTTCTTTGGTAGAATACAAGAGGGGCATACCATTGCCATCTCCCATGCAGTATGAGATGATGCCTTTCAGTATCTTCCTATATCGCTGCTGCCCAATATAGGTGTTTCTCATAGTCTGGGAAACATACCAGCAGGGATTCATACCAGCAACCTCTTGCTCCCTAGGCAAGTTATTTCCCCGCTGTGCCGTTAGGTGGCTCTGCCAGACCAAGTGCCCCCATCCTAATCTGTGCACTTTTGAGGGGCCTGTGCAGAATATTGCATTTGTCTCTGCTGAATTTCATATTCATTCATTCGATTTCTATACCGCTCCTCCAAAAATGGCTCAGGGTGGTTTACACAGAGAAATAACAAATAAATAAGATAGAGCCCTGTCCCCAAAGGGCTCACAGTCTAAAAAGAAACATAAGATAGACACCAGCAACAGTCACTGGAAGTACTGTGCTGGGGGTGGATAGGGCTTTTGTTAGTTTCAGCCCAGTTTTCCATTATATCAAGATCCTTCTGAGTTTTATTTCTCATCTTCTGAGTTGTTAGCTGTCCTTCCCAGTTTTGTGTCATCTGCAATTTTGAAGTGGATTCACTCCATTCTTGATAAAAGTATTGAGGAGTTCTGGGCCCAGCCTGAGGCACCCCACTAAAAACATCCCTCGAGTTGATGCGGAGCCATAGATGAGCACTTCTTGAGTAAGGTTTTGCAACTAGTTGTGAATCCATCTGATGGTGGTACCTTCTAGCTCACTTTTGATTGGTTTGCTAAACAAAATATCATGGGGAACTTTGTCATGATATTTGCTAAAATCAAAATGAATTCCGTCCATGGCATTCCCACAATCCACTAAGCTAGTAACCTGATCAAAAAAGAGGTAAAATTAGTCTGGCAGGATTTATTCTTGACAATTCCATGTCAGCTTCTATTAATCACTGCATTGTTATCAAGGTACATACAGATTGGCTGTTTTATCATCTGTTATGGATCAGTCAGTCTGACTGATCTGTAGCTTCCAGGATTCTCTCCCCGCCCACTTCTCTGAAGATTATTACATTAGCCCATCTCTTGTGGCATCTCACCTGTTCTCCAGGATTTCTCATAGGTAGTAGACAGAGGTTCTGAGGGTATTTTTGTTGTTGTTGTTTTCATTTATGTCAATTACAATAGTTGTTTTTGTACATAATACATATGTAATTACACATGTGTAATGCAGCTGTTAAAATAATTTGGTAAAAGACAAAGAAGAAGAAGCTTTTCTTCTCTGATTAAGCCAGGGGCCTAAAACCTTTCAGTCATTCACCTGAAGTATTCTTTCTCTTGGCAATCCTGCTACCTTTTGCAGGAAAAATAGAGTCGAATGCTACCTGATCCCCAAAGTCCTTCACCTCACAGCCTCTTAGTCAGATGTGTTGTGTTCATAGCTGTGTCATTCATTCCCACAAGGATGAAGAAGGGATCAGGGGTCTTGATCAAATCTTGGCAACACATCCGTTCACATTCTGGGCCGTCCATACTTTCTCATACTTTCTGAGCCGTCCCGTCCAGTCAGCACACAGCCACCTCTGTATCTCTCAGTAAGGAGTCGCTGACCCCCACCATTCTTCTGCTCTTCTTGCAGCTGGTGTTTGAGTAAAATCTGTCTTTAAAGGTTGAAAGTCTTCCTTCTCATCTAACATAGCCTACTTGCTGAAAGATACTGAAAGTGATTTTGTAATTCCTGTAGTTCAGAATGCCTTCTGATTCTCCTGCTCTGCTCTTGTATGCACTTTCCTCTCCTTGCACAACTTATCTTCCTCCCTTGTCCTTGCTGAGTGTCCCCTGTGTCCTGACCAAGAACTCCTTATCCTCCTTAATGAGGTGAAGTGTTGAAATTCAGTCCCCCAGTTGTCTTACCTTCTCTTACAACAGAGCAACCAGTTTATGCTTCCTGCAGGTGTAATCTATGATGCTATCGGCAACAAAATAAAAATGTAGCACATATGTTGCAGTTCACTGAAACAAAGCCCTTGCTGTCCATCTTTTTTTTCTTGTTGTTCGCATCCTGACTTCTATTGATGCCATGGCCCTTGTTCGCCTGCTCGCTCACTCACTCACTCTTTCCTTAGTTATTGCTTGAAAGTTGTCTGAGATCCTATGATGCAGTGCTGTTTAGGAGATATATAGCAGAATAGAAATAAATAGGAACTCCCTGTCCATTTCAGGCCAACAGCTGCCCATCTTTGGGCTTTGGGCTTTGGTCAACAAGTGAAGATGTTTTTATGCTTATATCTCATAGGATCTGATTTTTATTACTGCTGTTGAATGAGTCTTATTTAAAAATTCAAACAAAGTAGAACAATTATTGCTAAAAGAAGAGTAGTAGCTATAGACAATAAAAGATTGTATCCTAAAACCAGTAATCCAACTTTATCTTTCATTCTGGCCAGGATTTCTACAGCCACAGCAACTGGGTTGAACTTGGGAATCAACAGATACATCCAGATCTGGTACGACCTGGATGGGAAATCAAGTCTATTGCAGAAGGTAATGGACTGGCACGATCTCTTAAAAATACTGCCCCACCTCCCGATGTTTATCTTGGCATGGGGAGCTTTTAGTATCGTTAGGATGAGATTTCAGCTAAGACTCTGCCCAGACAGTTGCTATGTTTGTGTGGTTGTCTTAAAACAAATCCTGTACTTCCATAATGAAGGGTACATTGTTCTTCCCCTCCATCTGCCCAAATGTACTGTTGTAAGTTCGACTGAAAGTAGTAACTGGTTCAAGATCACCTAGTGAGCTCCAGGGCTGAGTAAGGATCTGAACTTATTCTTCAATCCTATTTGAACATTCTAACAATTACTCCATGTTGTCTCTTCGTAAGAAATGTACTTGCAGTCTCCTACATAAACAAATGAATAAAACATTTCTCTATCCCTGAATGAAACATTTATTTACTACCATAACAGGGAACCCCAGATGTTGTTGACCAGACTCCCATAATCCCCAGCTGCATTGCCTTTGTCTGGGAATGATGGGAGTTGTAGTCGTCAACATCTGGGAATCCCTGTTACAGGCAATACTGCCACTAAGCCCTGGATGCTCCCTAATAAAAGGATGTGAAATTCCAAGGATATATGTAATGTGCCTTTCTTTCACCAGTATGCAGACATGACCATCTTTTCTATCGCAGTGCAGGATTTGGGGAGGAAAGCTGCCAGGACAAAGGAGCTTTTCTCTCGTGACAGAAATGGAGCTTTAGCAATGCTGCTGACTGCGATTCTTGCAATCGGGCTCTCTCTCAATTGCAACGGGGCCTCCCCCATTGTCTAGCACCCTGACCAGGAATGTGGTCTTGTAGCCACACTGTGGCTGGGGGAGGGGGAGTAGGAGATTAAAAGAAACTCAGGCCCATGGCTAGGTTGTATACTCCGGTCAGTCTGGGGATTAAATCCAGGTCCCTCAGGCCTCCCTTAGTGTGTTTCTTGTATGCCCCCAGCTGGCATCAGGACTTGCAGAGACTGCTCTGACTGGACGTGTAAAGGAAACCTCTTGGAAGGCCTCACTGCTAAAAGACTCCTGACTACTGGTTACTATGGCACCCAGCCAGAAAAACCACTTGGTATGTGTTTGTTGCCAGGGAAGGATGGGAGTGGGGTATGGCTCTGGTATGAGGCAGAGTTCTCTGCCATTAAAGACTCAAGTGGGTTTGTTCTCCTTCTCTTATTTGTATTCCTCCTGAGTCTTTTGGTAGCTCCCATTCAAACTCTTAAGAGTCAGATTTTTTCCCACAGTTTAGAGAAGAATTTCTCTTTGAGGCTCTTCTCACATAGTAAATATCTATTTCACCCCTCTGCTTGTTTAGATAGATGTAGGGTTGACAACTCTTGTGTTCTAGCACTTTGAGCTTGATGTATCTAAGTGTGTGCAGGGTGCCAGCATTACTGAAGCCAGCATCTTTTTGCTTCGGGGCATGTGCAGAGTCCCTTTCACCTCAGAAAGAAATCATTTCTTAAGAAAGCTGAGGTCAGGAGAGAGTTCCTTGAGTCATCTGTAAATGCTCTCTTCTCCAACCATTGTTTGTTAAAAAAGCATTTTTGAAAAGTAAATAAATAGCATTAAAACATGAAACATTTTTTGTGTTTCTCTTTTTGGCAACTCTTGGTTGAGAGGATGAAATTCTGGCTTGGGCTGTAAAATTCAGGACCACTGGTAACCTTATTTTATAGAACATTCAGTTTCTTGCTGTGGAAATGGAGAGTTTTGTGCTGCCCTACCATAGATAATTAATGGAGGACCTGATCTTTGTGTGATTCTCTGTAGTCAGCAAACTCTTGTTTGTTCTAGAAGACCTAATGCATTTAGGAGCTGTTTGCTGTCTCTTGCGGTCTACAGCATTAATTTCTTGTATTGGAAGAGAGAAAACAGAGTAACAGTGTACCATAGACAGTGATTGGAACCTGAGCCAGGAGTCCCTTATTTCAGCTCACCCATGAACTTGGAGATTATTTAAGCATGTGGTATAGCGCTCTTGATCTGAATCACTTCAGCATGTAGGGGGAAATAGTATGTTCATAAAAAGTAGAAGATTAAAACCATTAATGTGGGAAACTATTAGGATGGGAGAAGGCTAGACCTGGAACCCTAGCTTTCCTTGTACAGGGATTTTTCACTTGGGGCAGGCATTTAGACATGCAATCCCCAACCTATATCCTGAAGTGATGAACTCTAAGGAAGGACTATACCGTATCCTTTCCCTGAACATATAAGTTGGTCAATTGCTTTCCTCAATGCCAGACTTGGAATGCCCGGCTCCTCTAATGTGGCGGTTGTGTATTGCTAGTGAAACGGCATGCAGTTTGCAAGCATGTGTCCTGTACCACAAAGTCTGGACTTTCTGTTTGTAAAAGTACCTGAGAAAACTGCCAAAGTTTGAACCCAAACACGCTAATCCCACTGCTAACCCTACCGCTAACCCTAATCCATGTTTTTCCTCCCCCCCCCCACCTCAACAGTTTTATTTTATTAGAAATTCCATCTTTTTGATTAACATAATGAATTTTTCTGGGTTTTTTAAATCTCCGCTCCCCCCTTTTCTTTCTTTTTTGGTAGCCTGGGTGAGGTCGGGAGTTTGATATCAGTCAGTGAGGCCCAATAGCTTTATATTAAAGATATCCTTTTCTTTCCCTGAAAGAACATGCTCTAGCTTCCTTGGAATTTGGTGATCACTGGTTGACATACTGCACAAGGGAACATGAGCAGCTGGAGCTCTGCCCACGCTCTTGTCTTGCATGTCTGTCAGCACTGCCGATGGGGCCGCACGGCAGGGCAGCAGTGCTCCTCCGTAAGCACTCTGTGAATGCAAGTGTGCGACATGATGCTATTATTTCCAGTGGGAGGTAATGGTCATGTGTGTTCACTTGCCGCCCATGTTCTCCTGCACAGCTGCCATCTCTTAGGTTATGGTGGGGCATCTATTTTCCATCTCTCTTGTGTGATATTTTTATGTCTCCCAGGGAAGTGCAGTCATGGAGGGAAACTTGATGGCAGCAGCCACAGAGAGCCTCGGGGTGGTATCAATAAGGACAGTTCATCCTGGATCTTCTCGCCCCACCACTATCTGCATAGCAAGGCAGCTGTACTGGCCCAGGATGCCTCAACACATTTTTTGGAGACGCTCCGGCGGCAAATAGGGAGCAAGCAGTTCATGAGGTAATGCTGAACGTTCTGGAAGACTGCATTGTGGCACCATATACCTTCCATTCTCACCTGTTGTTGTGTGCACATGCCACGCTTCTCATACTTGTCCACTCTTAAGTTAGCACTGCAATGGCAGTAACCTTGGTCAGGTCTTCACTATCTGTAGACAGCAAATATGTAACGGGGGCAAAAGGGACTGTGCCTCTTAGTCAAGCACTCTGTGGCCACGCCCCTCCTGCCTCTGTGTTCAGCACTGAACAAAAAACGGATTCATAATCACAGGGATGACCTCTCTCCATGTTCAGAAGTGGTGACTGTAGGGGGCATGGCCATGGAGTGTGTTGGTGTGGCTAGCTGGCACACTCCTACTTGCCCCCTTCCTGCCCTTTGATCCACATATGACAAATGTCTGAAGAGAGCCAGTGTGTTGCACCATACCACTCTGGTTACAGGCAGGGATGTTTTTCCTGGATGCCCAGATATTCCAGACTTTGCAGTTGTTTAGATTCCTTCAACCAAAGATCTGATTCATTTGGCCAAACTGAAGTTGATATTCATCTCTCTTCCCACTGCCCCTCATTTTCTTTAGCCTCTGTGTACCTTTTTGAGTTTCTGCTCTGCAAATCAAAAGTGTCCTTGCCAGATCACCCCCTTCCTGCTAGCAACATGATGCTCCTGCATCTAGAATGATCCTCTGTGAGATTTTCCCCTCCAGCCTACTATTGTTGGTTCCCCCCTGCCCCATCTCACCTCATTGGCTCTTGTCTCCTTCCCTTGGATCTCTGCCTTCTCCTTTCAACCATATCTCAAGTCAAACTGCTGTTCCAGGCCCATCGACTTTTTCACATTCCTTCTACATCTGGGCTTACTTCATGTCTGTCCTTAGTTTTCCCCAGTAACACATAACCTTTCCTGCCCTTAAACCCTTTGTAAGCCTTTCCTGCCCCAATCAAACTTGAGCTTTCACATACCTTTCAGAAGCTACACTATTCTTCAACATTCTGTTTGTGACAGTTCCTCCCCCCAACCCCACTCCCCACCCACCCAGTAATAAACAGCTGGAACTTCCATGAGCATTCCATGGTGTCAGAGCAGCTCGGCCAATGGGTGGGTAGTGTGCATGCAGGTAGACAAACGGGCAGGTGATAGGTAGACAGTAACCCATTCTTAATGGATTCTATATAAGTTTACGCAAAATTGGACATGTGTCAGAGCTATTCCCACTGATGTAGTACAAGCAGGGCAAGACTGGATGTGGCAAGGCAAAGACGGAAGTGATGTGAAAGAACAGGAGCATCAAGTGGAGACCTCTCAAACCACAGAGCATAGGAACATAGGAAACTGCCATATATTGAGTCAGACCATTGGTCCATCTAGTTCAGTATTGTCTACTTAGACTGGCAGTGGCTTCTCCAAGGTTGCAGGCAGGAATCTCTCTCAGCCCTATCTTGGAGAAGCCAGGGAGGGAACTTGGAATCTTCTGCTCTTCCCAGAGCAGCTCCATCCCCTGAGGGGAATATCTTACAGGGCTCACACATCAAGTCTCCCATTCATATGCAACCAGGTGGACCCTGCTTAGCTAAAGGGACAAGTCATGCTTGCTACCACAAGACGAGCCTGACCTGGAAGCTTATACAGAGCTCAGGCAATGTCACATGACTTGATCTCATCTACTGAGTCTTAAAATGCTTCTTCCAGTTCTGGCTGGTCATCTTGCAGTTCCCTGGTTTAGCCAGAGCTTGGCAGAGCTTCATGGGCTTAGTCATTGCCTGGTTTGCCCCATTTTCAGGGTTGGCTGCAAGTCTGGGTCCTGGCTGGGTATGTACGTACTTAAGAAGCAAGCAGATTGAACAGTCACTTCCCTGGGATGCGTTTGGTATAGGTGATGCTGTTGTGTTTCAGCATTTTAGACCTGATAATCCATTCAGTTGGCACAAACTTCAGATATGGCAGTTTAGAATTAACCCTGTGTTTTTCTCCTGTGCTTATGAGACAATGACTAAACCACGATTCCTGATATCTTGTTCCCAGGCTACTGGATATCAGTCCAGCCACAGGACTGAGCTTTGTCGTGGACACCACAGGAAGCATGGGAGAAGAGATCAATGCTGCTAAATTGCAAGCATTGCATATCATCCGCCAGCGCCGTGGCACCCTTCAAGAGCCAGATTTCTATCTCTTGGTGCCTTTCCATGATCCTGGTGAGGTGGGAGTAATATCAACACAAGCACAGTTCTGTGAGAGGGGGAAGTGTCTAATTTAGGGCTCCACAACTTCAGCCTTCCTCCAGATCTTGAACTACAATTCCCATCATCCCTTACTACTGGCCACTGTGGATATGGGATGATGGGAGTGGTAGTTCAGCAACAGCTGGAGGGTGGGTTTGTGTAACCCTGGCCTAATTTCTATGAGCTTTATCTGGGAGAGTTAATATAACCTTCTTCTTGCAATTGCTAATATAGATCAGGATATGGATTTCACCCATACACTTAAAGGGAGGAAATAGTGCCCAGTTTGCTACTCCAAGCTGTGTGCATGACCAGCTGGGCTAAGAAGTAATTCATATTGATTGTAATTCAGATTGAAGGCTGTAGTGTCCTGTATTGCTTGAATGTGAATTTTTAGCTGATAGGTTAGAACTCTGTTTAGGAAGAAGCACCAACATCTGGAGGCCCAAATAAATCTTGGGTCAGGAAGGGTTAAAGTTCTAGAGTAGATAAGGCTAAGCTTTAATAGGCATGGACCATGAGGAAATCTGGTACTGGGAGCAGAACAGGTGAGTGAAGCCAGGAGGCAGATAAGAGGACTATTGCACCAGTGTCATTCTGTCCAGAATTGAGATTTTACATAGCTGGAGGTTCCTCCTGAGCTCCACTTCTATCTTGGCACTCTTAAAGGCCCAGAATCTAGCTTGTGCATTTAGTTTCACCTTGAATCTGGGTGCCTTGTGTATGGTGACTTAAGGAGAAATCACTTCTGGGATGTGAGATGGGGGAGAACTTGGCTCCAGAATCCAGGATGGGTTCTGTATTCTTTACTCTGGACAGTTCTGAGCCCTCATATGGTTGATAAGTGAATACCAAAGATGGGATCTAATCCAGCTGTTGAGTTACGTCTTTGTCATAGTAAATCTCTATTTGTCCAGTCATCCATGGGAATCTTCATTGTTCATAGATGGGTCATGGGAGCAAGAAAGCAGCCATCCCTTATATATCTACACTTGAACCCTTGCCAACTGGGCAAAAAGGCACCTTTTAAAGTGGTGACTATCTTTATATTTAGCAGAGGGGGGGAGCAACTAGCCCTATCTAACCCCAACACACTGTCCCTCTGGTTGCTGTTGCTGGGGACTGCCTTTGTGTTTCTCTTTCGATTGGGTGCCCCTTTGGGACAGCGAACCATTTTCCTATCTTCCTTTTGCTATGTAAATCACATGGAGAACTTGTCTGTTAAAAAGTAGTATGTAAATAATAATACTTATAACTGCAAAATCTTTCGCTTTCATTGCTGTTGCTTGGAGCTGGTTCGTACATGTGCATCTGTCACTTGGTGATTGCTGGCTGAAGTGGAGCCATTGCAGATCAAATGACAGGACATGCTTCCTAGCACCTCGGCTGCAATGCTTTCCGGCTGAGATGTAGGTGGCCTGTTCGAATCAGCCATCGCTGTCTCTTTTTTACATCCCTCCAGGGTTTGGCCCTGTCCATAAGACCAGTGACCCAGAAGAATTCCATAAAATCTTTGATGATATCAGCCCTTTGGGTGGTGGTGATGAGCCAGAAATGTGCCTTTCTGCACTGCAGGTACTACCTGTGACTCCCTTGATATCAGCATAATGTATAGATTTCAGCACCTGTGATGAGAGAAATGTTTCTTCCACAACTCTCTTTGACAGCAGGACCTTGCTGTACGTGCAAAGCTGATAGGCCTCCTGATATGTTAATGCTGATTTTTTTTTTTGTGGGGGGGATTTTTGCATAAGGGTGAAGGCCAGTCCCAGTATGAGGTAGGCAGCCACCTCAGGCAGATTTGGGACATTAAAGGGCAGTAAATGGCAGTGCTGCACATTGTGTTGGATCCAACAGAGCTGTCTGATCCAACAGTGCCTATGTTGGAATATGTCTGATCTAATCAAACACAACATCAGGCAGCCTCCATCATGTCAGAATCATCTCTATTATGTCAGATTTTCTTTCAGAATTGTCAGATTTATAAGCATTTTTTTAAGGGCTTCTGGAAAAAGCACTAAAAGCAGCTGAGCAGGGATAAGAAATAATAATCTACGACCCTCCCCAAATGCACTGTGACTGGAAGGCAACAGACACGAACCACTGAAATGATCAATTGCTCATAGCCAGCCTGATCTGTCACTACAAAAAATTGTCCCCCTGCCCCCTACATACTTGCTGGATCAGGCTCAAGGCCTTCTAGTCCAGTATTCTATTTCCCACAGTGGCCACCAGAGGCTTCTGGGAAGCACACAAGCAGGAGACGAAGGCATGCCTCCTCTCCTGCTACTGCTCCCTGCAATTGGTATCCAGAGGACGGCCTCTGGACTTGGAGGTCTTTCTTTGGAAGGCCCCTCAGAGTCTTTCAAATAAGGCACTGCAAATACTTTCACTTAGGCAACACTGACTCTGTTGCCAGATTTGGCTTATTTTAATGAGTATACCCATGAGTATACCCCTTAGGTTCTCAGTGTGGAGAATGCTGAAAACGGGCATAGCTATAATTGAGTGAAAGGGTTCAAAGAACATAGGCACCCAGCTCCTGAAGGCCCTCCAGATCCACCCCTCCCTATTTTCCTCATTATCTCCCACACTCTGGGGGGCCGCCAGAGAGAGGGATGAACACGGGCCCCCTCTCCCATACCTACACCCCTGGTTGGAAAGGATTTTGTAGAGGGAGGGAGACAGGATTTTATTTTTTTTGCTTCTCTCCATCTCAGTCTTTGTGCTTAGTGATCTGTGACTTTCTGCTGAAAAACAAAGCAATAATGGTGCTTTTAAACACACTTAAAAAAAATTAATCAGAGTACCAGTCTCCTTCAGACTCCACATACTTAATGCTATCACCATGTGCTATGATCATAAGAAGTTTGAGAACTTTCTGCCAGCTGTTCTGGAGGAGTTGTTTCTTTCCATGTTGATCCCTAGGGAGGGATAATCCAATTTAAATTGGACATTTCTGACTAAAATCCTACCTGATCTGATAGTCTAGGAGGGGACAGTATACCATCTTGATTGTCTAATTGGATCCAGCTTTTCTCTTATTCACAGGACTAGTAAATATTCAATTATTTTTCTACTGGCAGATGAGGTCTGTTGACCGGGTAAAGTCATTTTGTGTAGGTTACACTTATAGGAAAGTTCAATAAATTAAATTTAAAAATCAATTTCCTATATTAATGAGCTTACAAAAAAAAAGTAAAAGAACAGTTTGAAATTTGTAGGATGTTAAACTTCAAACATAATTCATTTTATTGAATAATGACCATATATGGTAAATTTATATAATAGTTAATTTGAATCTGAGAAAGATCTTCTACCTATCTTGGTCATTATGTCATTTGGAATTATTGATCTGATTATTAAAAATCTGGGAACAATCACAGTTAAAGTGATGGTTTTCAGTATTTCTTCCCAAATACAAAAGAATTCATGTAAACCTTTCCCCAAGCATAATCTGGTGCAAAACATAGTGCATTCAGCTAATTTCAGTGACAAGACTGTGTATGCAAAAGTTGGTATCTGTAGATTATTGGGAAGTCAAACTTTATTTTGCACAAACATAAAAACAAATTCTTTAAAATATGTAATAGACTTTACCATAGCTGGGGTGGCTGGGTCTGCGCTTGGATTTTCTGCCTCATCTGCACATATAGCATGCTATATTGAGAGAGCGCTGCCATGATCTTTGGCAGCTTAGAGTGTTTTCACACAAGCAGTTTAAAAGTGGCATTTCTTCAGAATTGCTTCATAATGTGAATTCTACCTTGGCCAGCTTGCTAATTTACATTACAAATGTCTCCCCTCTCCTTTCTCTTCTGCATTAATAGGTCAGACATTAACATAAATAGCATGGAAGGGGCCCAGTGTGGCTTTCAGCTTCCTTTTGAAAATGGCCTTAAAGCTACAATGCTCTTCCCACCCCCACTCCCACACCAACTCCTTGCTATAGTTTTGTAGAGTTCCTTTAATCCCCTGCTTAACTGGGCAATGAGACACTTTTGAAAGTGGTGATTCTCTTATATTTAGCAGGGTGAGTGAAACTGGCCCTATTCATCCCCAACGCACATCCCTCCAGTGGCTGTTGTTGGTGTCTGCCTTATTTTCTTTTTGATTGTGGGGCCTTTGTGGACAGGGAACTATTTTCTCATTATTTTTTCCTTATTGTGATGCTTTTTCTATGTAAACCTCTATAATGAGCATCTTTAGGATGGATACCTTGCAACTGTAACTCTGTTTAGTATAATAAGTTTCAAAGTGGAGGCCTGAGATAAAATGAATTGAGGTTAAATAACTCCTTAGGCACCCTGGTTGCAAAAAACTATACTCTAAAAGTCTTTCAGTTAGTACCACTCCATCCAGGTTAGTTAGTACCACCCCATCTCAGATACCAGTGGCTGTAATAGCCAGATGAGGAGAAAGGTCTGTGTCTGTTGGCTGTAATTTACTTTCTTTTAACGTTGATGTTTTTGTTTGCATGCCACCTTGAGGTCAAAAGGCAGCCTAAAAATGCAATAAATATTGCTTGACTGGTGCCCTTAGATAGACCTGTCCCTGTAATATAGAATCAACTATGGTACAAGTGTGGTGAAATAATCCTTTTCATCTTTTTGGAGTGTATGATGATCTCATGCACAGCTGTTGAGTGTACTTATACCACCCAAAACTAAGTTGCCTTATACGGAGTCAGAACATTGGTCCATGTAGCATGGTGTGCTGTGTATTCTGACTGGCCATTGCACTCCAGAACCGTTTCTGTTCACTTGCTCCCCGATATCCTAACCAGAGATGCCAGGGTTGTATCTAGGACCACCTTCTTGAAAAGCATGTGCTTTACCACTAAGCTATGGCCCCTCAATGTCCTGTAGGGCAGGGGTGTCAGACTCAATTGGGTGGTAGGCTGGATTTCATTTGAATGCACTCGGGGGGGGGGCCCACGCATAGCCTCCCAAGACTTTCTGCCACCTCATGCCCGCCTTGTTCCACCTTCTGTCTTTCTGCTCCTCCTCCATCTTTCATTCTTTTCCTTTCTTCCTCCCTCCCTTGCCCTGTCACTTAAATTAGCAGAATGCACTACTTTGTACACCAGAATATGCTCAGGGAAATTTTAAATATCTTGGGGGGGGGAGGTATTTTTAGAAGAAATTCTGAACATAACCATATTTTAACTGTTGTTCTCAACAGACTTGATAATCAGATCAATTCCAAAACAATATAATGCCCCAAGAAAAACAGAACCCCTCTTCCCCCCCCCATCCCTTATCCTTTACTCACCCTTCCTTATTTCTCCTCCCGTCTCTTTCTTTCACTCTCTTCCTTCCTTCCTCCCCTCTTCCCTCCCTTGCCCAAAGAAAAAGTGCTCCATGTTGTCTTCTGACTTGGTCGTCATCGTTGTCCTCCCCTCTTCCTCTCCAGGGCTAATGCTTTGCTTACTGAAAAGCCTGCCATGAGGGAAGAGGAGGCAGAGAGTGACAGCGGCAGAGGAACGGAGCAACTAATGGCTTCTACTGTGGAACGCGGGGTGTGGGGAGAGAGCAGAGGCGCTCTTACCCTTGGACTTTGGGAACCCGGTCCATAGCCTCCAAAGGCCCAGGGGGCCCTCCTACCACTGCCCCACAGTGCCGAACTGCGGTGCCGAACACTTCAAGAATTCAAGCCACCATGTGCGTGGCCAGGGGGGTGGGAGGTGAGCCGAGCAGCCTCCCCCACCCCCGTGGTGGCATCGGCAGGCGGAGCAGCCACTGGGCCTGACAGTTCAGCCCAGCAGCCTTTGAGAACTGCAACTCTGGCCTGCCTGCACAGTGAGAATAGAGTGTCGCAAGCCAGTGATGTCAAAGGCTTGCAACACTCTATTTTCTTTATTTTGTTGTTAAATTTATATACCGCCTTTCATTAAAAACAATCCCAAGGGGGTTTACAAAAGTTTAAAAAAAATACAATAAAATGAACAATAAAAAAATATTAAACTTAAAATATGAAACAAATCTGATTTAAAATATATAAAATACAAACATAAAAAACTATACGCTGGTAAAAACACACAGAAGCCGCAACAGAAACAACCATGTAAAGGCCTGGATAAAAAGCCAAAATCTAACAAGCGTAGACTCTGGTGCGCCGGAGCTTCCTCACAGTTCTCAAGGGCCACTGGACTGAACGGTCAGGCCCAGTGGCCGCTCCCGCTCCACTTGCCCACACCACCATGGGCGTGGGGGAGGCCTGCTCGGCTCACACCCCGGCGGCCACGTACATGCTGGTTTGAATTCTTGAAGTGTTTGGTGCTGCAGGGCAGCAGCAGGGTGGGGTGATGGCAGGAGGCCCCCCTTAACTTAATTTTAATTCCCGGGGGGTGGGCCTCCAGAGTCCTTCAGGTCTGGGCAACAAAATTGCCTAGGTGTGTTGCCAGTCCGTTGCAGAAAAATAGGTGTATTTTCCCGTTGTGGGAGTTTGAGATTCTGGGGATTGTTGTTTTGTATTATTTATATTTATATTTATATTTATTTATTTAAAACAAATATTTATACCCTGCCCCTCCAGTGCACTGTTGTATCCCTGTTGTAGCATGTAATCTGGAAAGCACCCAGGTAAAGGAGCATACCAGTTGATCTGGAACCAGTTAATTGTTCTGGTTCCATCCAACTAACTGAGCATGGGGAGCAGGATTCAATCAGGATAAAACAGGTGGTATCACACACCCTGCCTAAGAAGCCCTCCCTAGACCCCAGGAATTGTGCCAACTCTCATCCAGTCTCCAGTTTGCCGTTCTTGGGCAAGGTGCTCCAACAGGTCATGATGACTCAACTCCAGGAGTATCTGGATGAAACTGATGACCTAGGTGGATCAATTTTTGTAAATTGTAACCTTTGCTGTAAATAACTGTTCTATAAGTTATTAAACTTGCAATTTTGTTGTATTGAAACAGCAGAAAATTTTGTTAGATTTTTAAATTGATTTTCTTGGTTTGATTTTTGAGTAGTAATGTGTTGGGAGATTGCGCCAAAAATTTGTGATGTGTTTGAACTTACAGAGCATTGCACTCATTGATTCAAAACACCTGCACTTTCTAAAATAGAGGTTTTATAAAAGCAGGACGTGGAAGTTGATTCAGCTAATTACAATATATAGCAATGTTGCTTTTGCAGCATAACAAGACTGAAGATTAGATTAGAAGTCCCCCTCCTCCCGAAAACCTGAAGCCAGAGCTACTTCTGGGGCTTGGTTTAAAGGCACATGATGACTAACTGGACCAAGAGGCACCTTTCAAAGTGGTGATTCTCTTGTATTTAGTAGGGGGAGAGCAGATCACCCTATCCAACTCCAGCACAGCATTTGCTGGCATGAATGTGTGTAAAATGTTGAGCCCTTGGGGACAGGAAGCCATCTTTATTCTTTTTCTGTGTAAATGGCTTTGAGAATTTTGCTAAAGTGATATATCAGGTTGATATTTATTTAAATAATGTTAATAATAAATTTTAATATTTATAATTAATATTTAATAATGACAATAATAATATTGATATAATAGTAGGACTATTAGGAAACCCCTTTGGCTGTTGTCATGGCCAAATTGTAAACCACCGTGAGTTTAATTGTAAACCGCCCTGATCCATTTTGGAAGGGCGTTATACAAATCAAATAAATAATAATAAAATAAAATAAATGGCTAACAGGCCAGATGCTGCACTAGGTAGAGTGATGTGAATTTCACTTTTGTCCTCTTCTCCAGCTTGCCCTCCAGAACTCGCCCCCGTATTCTGAGATCTTTGTCTTTACTGATGCATCAGCTAAAGATGCTCATCTCAAGAACAGCGTGGAAGCCCTCATCCGGGAACAGAAATGCAAGGTTGGCTGGGGCATAAATGTCCCCCCTCCCCCACTTGGTGGCGATTTTTTACAAACTGTACTGTTGAAACAATGTTAAGACACTCTCCCAAAGAAGGACGCAATGCTTCTTCCTTCTTCAGGTGACTTTCCTAATCACAGAAGATCCATCCAGGACCCGGGTGAAACGGGAAACACTTGCTCCGGACCGATTCAGTCTCTACATAAGCCTAGCTCACAGCTCGGGTGGCCAAATCATTTTTACAGACAACGAGAACATCAAGCGTATGGTTGAGATTGTTGGCGAATCCACCATATCTACGGTACAGAGGAGGGGGGATACTCTTTTCTGTGTGTGCTGTTCTTATTTGTCTGCTTTTGAGGGTTAGGATATCTGACTGGTCAGCTAACCAAGACAACTTTGGGCCAGTCAAATGCAAATAATAGAATGCATACTTCTATTATTCATCTCTTCATCTTAGTGACATGTTGTTCTTTCCATTAGCATTAACTGAACTTCTAACTGAACAAAAGAGGCAGCTTTTTCAAGTGGCAATCCTCTTTATTTAGCAGGAGGAGAGCAACTGGCCCTATCTATCCCCAGCACAGCATCCCTTCAGTGGCTGCTGGTGTATCTTATGTTTCTTTTTTTAGACTGTGAGCCCTTTGGGTACAGGGGGCCTATTTATTTATACATACATACATACATACATGTCAGGCCTGCACAACATCTGGTCCACGGGCCACATCCGGCCCGCAAGGCCGTTTTTTTTGGCCCGCCACTCGCTCCTGCCCACTCGCCTCTCTGGCAACTGCTGCTGCCTTTATCTCCCCGAGCCCTCCACAGGGATCACTTTCCCACTTGCAGGCTAGCTTCTCTCTAGTTACCTCCGAGCACCTTGGCTGCTGCCGGGGCAGGAGCTTCCTGGAAACGAAGGCGATTTCAGAGCATGCATGCACCCTCGTTTCCAGGAAGCTCCTGCCCCGGCAGCAGCTGAGGTGCTCAGAGATATCTAGAGAGAAGCTAGCCTGCAAGTGGAAAAGCAAGCCCCATAGAGGGCTTGAGGAAATAAAGGCATCCCTAGCTGCCAGAGAGGCAGGCGGCTGGGGGGATGCAAGCCCTGAGGAGGGCTTGGGATGTAAAGGCAGCCGTAGCTGCTGGAGAGGCAAGCGGGCTGGAGAGGTGAGCAGGCTGGGGAAGCGAGCCCTGAAGTGAAGGAAAACACACACACCAATTTCTTCCCCCACCCCAACTAGACTCTCCCTGTCCTCAGAAGCAGGACAGAATCCCAGAATAGGTCAATGGACGTCAGTGCCGTCTGTGCTGGTCAACAAAGATGCAGAGTTTTTAAAGGAAAGGGCAGAACCCCCACACAGGTCAGCCCCACTGACGCCTCTCTCTCCCTTGATCCTCTGTCCCCCCCCCTTTCATCTCGCCAAGCCTGCCCCCATCTTCTTCCTCTTTCTTTTTCTCGTAAAGCTTGAACCTTCTCCCCTCTCCCTCTCTCATCAAAGCCTGCTGCTCCATCTTCTTTCTTTCCTCTTCTCTCTCTCTTGCCAGCGCTCCTTCCACATGCAAGCAATTTAAAGTTCGAGAAATGTTGTCAATGGTTCTCCCTCCCTCCACGCCTCTTCTCTAGCCTGCCCCATCCCCTTTTCCTCTTTATTTCTCTCTCCGTCTCCCTCTCATTAAGCCTCACCCATCCCCTTTCTCTCTCATCTTCCACACTGGTGGGGTTTGTTGTGAGGGATCAAAAAGTATGTGGTGAAAAAGAGAAAAACCTCTTTTTTCCCCTTATCATCCCACTGGACGTTCCATGTTAAGTGGGATGATTTGGCAAAGCTGGAAAAGAAGAGCTATGCAGTTTATCATTGTGTATTTTGTACAGATTGTATTGTATTTATGTTTTTTATTAAAATTTTAATTGAATTCAATTTAATTTAAATTAAACTTGGCCTGTGAGAACTTCACAAGTTAAATTCTAATTAAATTCATTTAAATTAATTTCACTCTAATTTTAATCAATTAATTAATTAACTTATATTAAGTGTTACTTTAATAATCAGTGCCGTAAAAATTGTCCTCGGCCCCCACAAGCCACTTCACTGTTGGTTTCAACCCACCAGGGCATTTGAGTTGTGCACCCCTGAGCTACGTAAACTACTTTGGGGACTTTTGTTGAAACACGGTATATAAATATTTGTCATATTCGTAAATCTCACACTTTGTTTAACCATAGAAGTCCTGGAGGCATATGAACCATTAATCTTCATTCAGCTTTCTCTTTTTTTGTTGTCTTAACACATCTTGATATTTCTATCATCTTATTATTTCTAAAATTAATTCCTTTCTTTCTCCAGACGTGACCAAGCTTCCTTTCTCATCATAATGCTCTCCATTTTCATTGTCTTCCATTTTGGGGTTGGACTAGATCAGGGGTGTCAAACTCAATTGGGGGATGGGATGGGTTTTTTTCTGGTGGACCTCCAGGGACTGCACATAGCCTTACGCCACCTTCTGTTGCCTCTCATAAGAACAGCCCTGCTGGATCAGGCCCAAGGAGGCCCATCTAGTCCAGCATCCTGTTTCACACAGTGGCCCACCAGATGCCGCTGGAAGCCACAGGAAGTAGTTGAGGGCATGCCCTCTCTCCTGCTGTTACTCCCCTGCAACTGGGACTCAGAGGCATCCTGCCTTTGAGGCTGGAGGTGGCCCTCCGACTAGTAGCCATTGATAGACCTCCCCTCCATGAAGTTATCCAAATCTTTCTTAAAGCCATCCAGGTTGTTGGCTGTCACCACATCTTGTGGCAGAGAATTCCACAAGTGGATTATGCGTTGTGTGAAAAAGTACTTCCATTTATTGGTCCTAGATTTCCTGGCAATCAGTTTCATGGGATGACCCCTGGTTCTAGTGTTATGTGAGAAGGAAAAGAATTTCTCTCTCTCCACTTTCTCCACACCATGCATGATTTTATAGACCTCTATCATATATCGGGGAAGGCTCGGGGTCAGAGGAAGGAGCTCGCCTGCCTTGGTTTTTTCTCCCTCTTTCTCTCACTCTCTTCCTCCCTCCCTTGGCCTGCCACTTAAATGAGCTCAATATGCCACTTCTTACACCAGAATATGCTTGGTGAAAACTTAATCAATATATTTTTGGTAGCTCTTTGAAGAAATTCTGAATATCATACTTCCCAGTTAACTATGAATACCAAATTTTGCATGAACAATCCTGCCACTTAAATTAGCTGACTGCACCACTTTTAATACTAGAATATATGCTCAAAGATTTTTTTTCTATTTTTCAGGGGGAAAATTGAATATATTTTAACTGTTATAGTTCTCAATAATTTTTAACACTCAGTCACCTCAATGACTCAAAAGAACATCATGCCAAAGAAAAGCAGAACCTCTCTTTCCCCCTCCCTTGGCCTCCTCTAACTCCATTCACCCTGACCTCTACCTTCTTCCTCCTTCACAGAGTTTGCCTCCCTCTTTCTCCTTAGTTTATGTTCCCCGCCAGGCACACCGTTGGTGCTCTGTGGTGGGAGAGGAGAAAGGAAGGAGCAGCCCCCCACACACACACCCCAGCGTGCCATTGGTGCGGTGCCCTGGGAAGGAGAGAGGAAGGCTCCGGGTCAGAGGAAGGAGCTCCATGCAGCTGGCGGGAAAGGAGCGGCTTGTGGTGGGAAAGGTTCAGTTCACCTCCCCCCAACCCCAGGAGTGGGAGCAGAGCAACCCAGTATGGCGGGGACGGGTGGGAGGTGAACTGAACCTTCCTCTGCGGAAAGCTGCTCCTTCCTCTGCCCTGATCTTGCCTGATTTGATCTCCCTGGACTAGATGGCCTAATAGATCCCCACTTTTTTGTGTTAGGATTTTAAGAATCCTATCTCTCCTATTTAAATCACTTCATTTATATGAAGATACCAGTGTTGCCTTACATCAGGTCAGATTATTGGCCCATATTTTGGCCCCTTTTGGCTCTCTAGAATTTCAGACAGGGTATTATCCTGAAGACGTATCTATTTCCCCAGGCTTTTCACTGAAACGGAAATTTTTAAATTTTAATGTGTTTATTATTTTTTATCTTCTTATGAATTTTAAATGTTCTGTATTTTATATATTACGTTTTAATTCAGTACACCACCTAGAGATTTCTATATTAGGTGGTAATATAAATTCACCTAATAAATACATAAATAATTCCCATCCCTACCTGGAAATGCCAGTGATTGAACCTGAGACCTTCTGCACAGCAAGCAGATGCGCTCCCACGGAGCTTCAGCTCAATTCCATCTTCACTTGCTCCTCCTTAACACTCGTGTCTTCTTCTCTGTATTCTCTGACATTTTCTCCATCCTTCTGATACATGTCTCTAAACCACACATGTCTGCTCTCTTTTTCTCGCAGTCCTTGTCTTTTTGGATTCTCTTGCTAAGATTGGTTTGCTCTTTTGAGTATAACTCTCTATTTCTTCCCACTCCACCCCCCCCCGCCCCATCCCCCAGATGTCTTGTCAGTGCTTTGGCTATTGACCATTTGGGCAGGGTCCTTTGTGATTTTTGGTTTCTAACTGTAAGTGCCTATATAACACTTTTAGCTGCTGTTAAGAGAAAACATTAGTGTTTGCCCCATTTACTGAATAACTCCTCTGCTATTTCCTAGTACTAAGGATTTAGAAGAATCAGACAAAGCCTAGCTGATCATCCCTTTAATGAACTCCTAACCCCTCTTTTTATTTCACACAAATTCTCTAAATTTCCCAGAGATCTCTAGATGATTTGTCATTTAATAAGAAACTCAAATCCTGTTCTACGGTGACACATCTTTAAGGCTATTTTGGAACTCTTAAGTCACCCTAGAAAGCACTGTTTAACCTTTTTGGCCCCCAGACGGCTACAAATTCCAGTAATCTTGCTCCTTCAAATTCCACACACCTTCATTTCCCTCCCACAAATAAATTTGAATTGATGTCAGGGAATTATTTCCAGGTGACCCTCTTTCGCCACCAGAAAGGCAGCATCTTCAGCCATAAGGGTTCTCGGAAAAGGACAAAGAAGCAAGCCACACCACTGGAGCATCACCGGTTCTGGATTGACAGCATGGTGGAGAAAGTGGTTGTGACCATCCAGGGTGCCATTCAGGACTTCAGCATCATAAATCCTAAAGGTAATAATCGTGTATTTTCTACCTCCTCATTCTTAAAGTGGATTGTCTTCATTAGAAACATTGCTTTGAGTCCCTTGCAGAGGGTAGAAAATCAGGGTGCATGGTAAATAAAATATTATTTGAAAGGCAGGGTAAAAACTGTTCAAAAACATACAGAACCTATGAATTGGGAATGAACATCCTATGGGACATTCATCTAATGCTGCCAATGCCAATATGAGGAAGACCTTAGGAAGGTTCAAGCCTCTCTACATCTAGATTTTGGCTGGTGCTCCAAGATGGGACATAACAATGCACAGGATTTATGTGGCATTTTCACAAAGTGCTCAAAGCACTGCTTGTACACTTTATTTCAGTAAACATTTGCAACCCCATACAACTTGTGACCCACCCAGGTAAACACAGCCTTCTAACGGTGGGTTCCAGTTGGCCACATGCTTGACTTGTCTCGGTCTTTCTGCTATCCCAGGTAGACAACACAGACAGGCTGGTGAGTCTCTGATGGCCTGCATTCACCTGGATGAATCAAAAGTTATGCAAGCCCCTAAAGGGACAGAAATGGTGCATCCTTTTTCATTGATAATTGGAGGAGAGGAAATGGTATAAAACTAACAGGGGAGTAGATTTAAGTTAAGCATTTCTAAAGAGCTTCAGAACTATGTCAGCATTTCCCCAAATAAACTCCTTAAGAACTCTTAATATAAGAACAGCCCTGCTGGACCAGGCCCATGGCCCATCTAGTCCAGCATCCTGTTTCACACAGTGGCCTGCCAGGTGCCACTGGGAGCCTACAGGCAGGAGTTGAGGGTATGTCCTCTTTCTGGCTGTTACTCCCCTGCAACTGGTATTCAGAGGCATCCTGCCTTTGAGGCTGCAGGTGGCCTATAGCCCTCCGACTAGTAGCCAGTGATAGACCTCTCCATGAAGCTATCCAAACCCCTCTTAAAGCCATCCAGGTTGTTGGCTGTCACCACATCTTGTGGCAGAGAATTCCACTAGTTGATTATGCATTGTGTGAAAAAGTACTTCTGTTTGCTTGTCCTAAATTTCCTGGCAATCAATTTCACTCATTCTCTCATTCAATTTTGATTTCTATACCACCCTTCCAAAAATGACTCATGCTGGTTTACAAAGAGAAATAACAAACAAATAAGACGGAACCCTGTCCCCAAAGGGCTCACAATCTAAAAAGAAACATAAGATAGACACCAGCAACAGTTACTGGAGGTACTGTGCTGGGGGTGGATAGGGCCAGTTACTCTCCCCTTGCTAAATAAAGAGAATCACCACATTAAAAGGTGCCTTTGCCAAGTTAGTGGGGGGGGGGATTTCATGGGATGACCCCTGGTTCTAGTGTTATGTGAGAGGGAGAAGAATTTCTCTGTATCCACTTTCTCCACACCATGCATGATTTGATAGACCTCTATCATGTCTTCTAAACTAAAAGCCCCAAGTGGTGTTGCCTTGCCTCATAAGAAAAGTGCTCTAGGCCACTGATAATCTTGGTTGCCCTCTTCTGCACCTTTTCCAGTTCTACAATGTTGTTTTTTTACATGTGATGACCAGAATTGTACGCAGTACTCCAGGTGTGGCTGCACCATAGGGCATTATAATATTAGGAGTTTTATTTTCAATCCCCTTCCTAATGATCCCTAGCATGGAATTGGCCTTTTTCACAGCTTACTCGAGCTGTCCATGAGGACCCCAAGATCCCTCTCCTGGTCATTCATCGATAGCTCAGATCCCATCAGCATATTCTCGAAGTTGGGGGTGTTTGTCCCAATGTGCATCACTTTATACTTGCCAACACTGAACCGCATTTGCCATTTTGTCACCCACTCACCCAGTTTGGAGAGATCCTTTCGGAGCTCCTCACAATCTGTTTTGGATTTCACTACCCTAAGAGTTTGATATCATGTGGAAATTTGGCCACCTCACTGCTTACCCCTGCTTCTAGATAATTTATGAATAAATTAAAAAGCACTGGTCCAAGTACAGGTCCCTGGAGGTCCCCATTTCTTACTTCCCTCCATTGGGAAAACTCTCCATTTATCCATATCCTCTGTTTCCTGTCCTTCAACCAGTTAGCAGTCCACACATGTACTTGTCCCCTTATCCCATGACTGCTAAGTTTCCTCAAGAATCTTTGATGAGGAACTTTGTTGAAAGCTTTTTGGAAGTCCAGGTATATAATATCAACTGGATCACCTTGATCCACACACTTGTTGACACTCTAAAAGAACTCCAAGAGGCTCATGAAGCAAGATTTCCCTTTGCAGAAGCTATGCTGGTTCTCTCCCAGCAGGGCCTGTTTTTCTGTTTGCTTTACAGTTTTATCCTTGAGGATGCTTTCCATCAATTTGCCTAGAACGGACGTTACGCTAACTAGCCTGTAATTTCCCTGATCGCCCCTGGATCCCTTTTTAAAAATCGGTGTTACATTTGCTGCTCTCCAGTCCTCCGGTACAGAGCGCAATTGCAGGGCTAAGTTAGATATATTTTGGCAAGGAGGTCGGCAATTTCACATTTGAGTTCTTTAAGGACTCTTGGATTGAAGCCATCTGGCCCTGGCAATTTGCTAGTCTTCATTTTTTCCAGACAGTTTAGAACATCAACTCTTGGCACTTCTGTCTAACTCAGTTCTCTAGCCTCCATCCCCAGAAAGCCTGGTTCAAGAACAGGTATATGTTCAGTATCCTCTGCCGTGAAGCTATATGCAAAGAACTCATTTAGCTTCTCTGCAACCTCCATATACTCCTTAATAATCCCTTTCACACTCTCATTGTTTAACGGTCCAACTGTCTCCCTGGCAGGTTTCCTGCTTCTGATATATTTAAAGAAGTTTTTGTTCTCCTTGATGCTTTTAGCTAAATGTTTCTCAGACTCTCTTTTCGCCTCCCTTATTGTCACCTTGCATTTCTTTTGCCAGAGTTTGTGTTCCTTTCTGTTCTCGTCATCTGGACAGGCCTTCCAATTTCGGAAGGAAGTCTTCTCCTTGATGGTTTCTTTGACATTACCAGTTAGCCATGCTGGCTTCCTCCTGGACTTAGTGGTACCTTTCCTCCTTCTGAGTATACATTCTAAATGGGCTTCTAGTATTGTGGTTTTGAGTAAACTCCATGCATTCTGAAGTGATTTTCCCTTTCAGCTTTCTTTTCACCATCTCATTTTGGAGAATTTTCTTCTTCTGAAATTCAAAGTGTCTGTGTTAGACTTCCTTGGTGATTCTCTCCCTACATGTATGCTGAATTTGATCGCACTATGGTCACTGATCCCTAAGGGGTCGATGACACTGACCCAGAGAGAAGGTGACCTGGGACTTAATCATGAGTGGCACCCAGGACCTGGTGCGTGATGCACCAGATCCTGGCTGCCACTCAGGATTAAGTCCCAGGTCGCCTTCCCTCTAGTTGGTTCCAAGGCCAACTGTTCTAAGGCACAGTCATCTAGCGTATCTAGAAATCTGACCTCTTTGTCATGACCTGACTATGAATTTACCCAGTCTATGTGTGGGTAATTGAAGTCACCCGTTATTACTGCCCTGCCTCTCCTTGACGCCTCCCTGATTTCCTCTTGTACACAGTGTTCTTGAGAAAATGCTCTGTTGGTATCTGCCATAGGCAATTTAGGTACAGAACCAGGACTGGCCTACACTGCATAAGAACAGCCCTGCTAGATTGGGCCCAAGGCCCATCTAGTCCAGCATCTTGTTTTGCACAGTGGCCCACCAGATGCCTCTGGGAAGACTGGCAGCCAAAAGAGTCTCTTACTAGAAGTGGGAGCGTTTTTAGGTCTAGTGTATTTAGTATTCTGTTTAATTCAGTTCTTGCTTCTTACAGTAGCAATGTTCTTCCTATAACTTTCCCTACAGGTATATCTCATGCTACAGCATCAACAACTCAGAGCTCCTTAGCAACGGTCCAGTCCATTGGAGGCATCTACAGAGTGTTCCTTTCTTCCTCGGTCCTTGCTGGAGAATGGACATTGGCGCTCCAGCCCAGAGGCCACTACTCTGTGCACATACAGGGTGAGAAAAGGGTGGACCTAAGCAGATCATAATCCTGTCCCCACCCCCTCTTCCTAACATGAATATTTATACATTTGCATTCATGTGCCTAGGACAGGGGCACGTGTACGATGCTTTACCTTATAAATTGGCAAAAAGATACCTTTTTTTTAGAAGGGAAGAGTCTCTTTTATTTTAATTACAATAGTATTTTTAAAATTATAAATATTGTATGTAATAAAAATATATAAATGCTTATTTATTTGCATGTATATACTGCCTTTCAACAATAACAACCCTACAAAAATAGCAAAAGAATAGAGAAATGGCTTCCCCTTCCCAAAGGGCTCACAATCTGAAGACACAAGTGGTCTGGGCACGAGAAAAGATGTTGTGCTGAATAGGACAGTTGCTCTCCCCCTGCTAAATATTAGAGCCATAACATAACTGGGCAATAGGCACCTTTTAACAGGGGTTATTGCCCAGACAGCAGCAACTGTCCCTATTCACCCCCAGCATAACATCCTTCCCAGTGAATACTGGTGGTGTCTCCCTTGTGGTGATGGTGGTGGTATTGTTGGTTTTTAGATAGTTCAAAGGGACTCGCAATCTTCTCATTCCTTTTGCTATGCACATGGCTATGAGAACTTCATTTCTGTTGCAAAGTAGTATATCAATTTTATTTTATTTTTTAAATAATGTACCCATCATTAGTCTAATCTGTGGGAATGTTGCAAGATCCTTAAGCTCTTGGATGAATTGATCAGACATGTGATTACTTCAGTAATTGGATGGTTCATTGTGAAGTTCGGTCCTCCAGTGCCTGGTGGATTGTTTCCATACTGGGGCCTTTTAGTGCTGCTTTTCTGCAGTTGGCGGGAAGTGGATTTCAGTGGTGGTTCCACATGGCATTTATTATGCCGTGTGTGTGCATTTCTCATATATATAACACATACATACATATGGAATATAGTGCTATAATATACAGAAATAGGTGGGAGGACAACCCTGAAAATTTTAGAATTTTCAAGAATCTGGTAATGACATTATCTGGATTCTCCATGAAACGTGAGTGAACAAACGAAGATAATTCTAATCTGGACCAAACACCTAGTGTGAAAGCATCGGGGAATAGAAAGGCTTTATTGGATCCCAGGCTGCCTTCCTGAGCGGCAGCAACTGACTTCCCTGGGCTCTGCTCCATTATTTGCAGTGAGAGAGCATCACCTTTCAAAAATCTCAAATATTCCTACTAACTTACAGGTCAGAGCACCTTTGACTTCCTCTATTATTTTGCTGTCCCCGTTGATGGACCCCACCCAGGATTCTTTATGATGAACAGTCTCCCCAGGGAAGGTATGTATGGGATCTTTGCCCTTTAGTGAATCAATGTTTGTGGTTTCTCTGTGGGGACCCAAAGTTTGTAGTTTCTCACACACAGTTGGAAAACAGATTTTTATTGGGATTTTACCTTACTACAGAACTTAGAGAAGAAACAGATACAAAACACAGAACTAATTCAAAATAAGTTCAGGTAATGGGGGCAGTCATTTCCTCTGTCCAAACTGTCTCCACATGGAGGGGGGATCTCCCCTTCTGAAAAATGGCTATTGCCCTCAAGCGATTGGTTACCCAGTTCACAGACTGCAGCACACTGGTCTCACTGTCCGTTTTCAGTTCTCTTGAATGCCACAGGCAAATTGCCAGAGCTACATACAAACTGAGAAGTCATACCAGAGAGGTCAGAATTGTCCAGTATTTCACCAAGGTTTCCCCAAATGCCCCTTTTACTAGATTTACATTCTTTATATATATATATTTTTTACAAAACGCATCACCTGATCCCTTGTCTATAGACCTCTTGCGTTTCTCCCCCTTCCCTCAGTTTGATAGGACCTGTGAGTGGTTCTGCCCGAGATAATCTCCTGATATGATTGGCTGCTCAAGTCATGCCAGTTCAAACAGGTAGCCAAGCCAGATGAGCCTGCAGGCGTCTTGTCAAAAAATGCTCAACAGTTTCTATATGGGGTTTCTATTGAGAGAAGGGCTTCCTGTTGACAGTGGATCCTGGAGCACTGCCTACCCTCTAGATCTAACCAGACTGTGTGAGCATTTATGTAATATTCTTGATGGAAAAGCTTCCACCTCAAATCCCACAAGGAAAATGGGATGACTTTATCTTTTAAAAATCCTAATGGGCAATTGAACGGTTGCAAAAAATCCGGGAGGTTTGTCCCAGGGGCGTAACTACCATTAGGCAAGGGGAGGCGGCTGCCTGGGGGCCCCCACGCCTCGAGGGGCCCCCCAGAGGCAAGTCACATGACTCCCCAACACCCGCAGAGCTTTGGTGCCGTGGAAAAGCCAACCCCAAGTTCGGAGCAAAGGCGGCATGCATGCAGCAAAGTCCTTGTCTGCAGAAGCAACTCTGAGCTGGGAGCGCTCTTCCCCATGGGAGGGTGGAGGGACGGGGTTAAAGCGAGGGAGTGGAGTTTTCTAGAGAAGCTGGCATAATGGGGATGCGAGTGTGAGTGCACTGTATATTGTGAAGTGTGTGTGTATCAGCGAGGGGCCCATTTTAAAATTTTGTCTCTGAGCCCACTCCAGCCTTGTTACGCCCCCGGTTCATCCATTTCTGTCTCCTTTCCCGCTCTTGAAAAATGCTTCTTCTAGAATCTTTTGATAGAACACCCTTTTCTTAATTTTCTTTGGATCTGGCTTTTAAAACCATTCCACTTTTTAAATAAAGCATACAGATCACTGAAATAATCTGGAGCAGATTGCTTGATGTGAAGCATCACCTGTGGCGGGTGTTTACCTTCTTCCCACCAGCACCTACCCCACATGCCTTTCCTCCACTGCTTTCTGAAGAAAAACAGCCAGGCAGTGGTTAAATTGGAGGCTTCTCTACCAGCCATAAAATTGGCCTGTGGCACAAAATTAAATGCTAAAAAAAACTGTAAAAAGAGAAAGAAGTCCCAATGGTGGGAAGAACAGACCAGCTCTATCAGTGGGTATATAGGTAATCAATTGTGTCAATGGGAGGGGAAATGGTGCCCAATAAAGATAAAGGGTACTTCCAATCAATGTTCCCTCTAACGGATTCCCAGATGTTGTTGGCTACAATGCCCATAATCCCCAGCTGCATTGGCTTTTGCTTGGGGATTGTGGGGATTGTAGTCAACATCTGGAAATCCCTGTTAGTGGGAGGAGTTCTTCCAATTTTTATTTAGAAGAGCCACTAGTGGTGGAAACACCGCAGCTAAGTTATTGACCATCGGAAGGAGGTATGACCTTAACATACATTGCCTTCTGGTAAAGTGATAATGGCCACTTGTTCCAAAACATTAATTTATCTCACACCTTGATTGCCCACTTTTGCCAGTTTTTGTCACCTCCATGCATCTGTAGGGGGAAAGATGTTAATGGGCGTTAACTTTTCAATAGAGCATAACAGACATCATCACCAAGGGGAGCACTGGAAAGCTCAACTAGGATTTTATTAAATTTAGACAGTGCAGTTGAAATAAATCAAACAGCTTTTTTGAAAATTAAGACAGGAGCCAGAAATGCTGTACTTTATTATTTTTTTTAAAGGGAAAAAAGCCAAAACTTTTTATAATTGCAGACAATTGGAAACAAAAAGGTTTTGCTTGGGCTTGGTTTCCTCCACACAGTTGGGGGTCCATTGGGCTTTGTTTGTTAAAATATACTTTTTGTAACTGTATTTGGGGGTCCCCAAAGTTGATTCCAAAGGGGTATAAAATTATGTAAAATGTTCTTGTGTTGCTTCCATGTTATGACTTGGCCTTAGTCTTCTTTGTGTCACCTGCTTCCTCACAGGCTCTGATACTGGCTTCCTCCTACAATGCCATTTTCTAGCATAATTGCAGGAACACAGAGATTTCCTTATCTGCTCCTTATAACTAGGCTGAGCCAGGGACTGGATGTAGGGCCCAACTTAGCTTCTTTCTTGTTTTAAACAGGCTTGCCCACTTACCTGGTGGTTATGGCAATGGGCTTGAATCGGTCAAAGTCGGGCTCCATTCAGCTACAGGCTGTGAGCTTGGAGGGGAAGAAAGGCAGCCTCGGGGAGCTGAAACTTCAAGGAACCAATAGAAGTGCCCTGTTTACTGCTGAGCTGCCGCAGGATCTGTTGGCCAACAGCAGCTTCTCTGTGGTTCTGCGTGGCATGGACAGTGAGGGTCAAAAAGTGGAGAGAGCCGCTCCTCAAGTTGACACTGCTGTGGGATCCCTGTTGGAGGTGAGATGGGAAGGCCAAGGAGAAGGGAGCCAGGAGACATATCCCTCAGTCCTTGGACTCTGAGGAATAAGCTGTGCTCTATTCTTCCTCCCTCCCCCTGCCATGCACTGGGTGGGGAGGGAGTCCACACTGAGAACTCTGGCTGTAGCCTAAGTTTTGTAACCTGTGCCCTGGTTTGTTCTAGCTGAGCAGGGACACTCCTGTGTTTCCAGGGAAGCCAGTTTCTGTTGCTTGGAAGCTGACAAATCTTGGCTCATCCAAGCTGTATAATCTGGAAGTGAGCTGTGTTCCCCCGTTCCCAGTCACCATCTCCAGTTCCAGGTAATTCAGTTACTCTCCAACACTGGAAGGTGCCAGTTTCTTATGCTGTATCTTGGCATGCTGTGGTCCACTTTCCCCTGCCCCTGATTCACAGGCAGCACGCGGGGAGTGGTGTATATATGTATATATTTCCAGAGGTTGGGAAATGAGACTTCACTACTCAGCATAGTTTGCTGCTTCTTCTCATGACTAGCCTATGACGAATTTAAACAAAACAAAAATATTCCTGTGCGGATTGCAAAGGCAATTCTGTTGCTTTGCAAACAGGAATACATTGTCCTCTTTACAAGGCAACCTCTTTCTTTAAAATGGCAAAAACAGAGTAATTGTGCAGGTTTTCAGCATGGCCAAACCTGAATGGGGTAGATCCACTTGTGCACAGTTCCTATTGACTAGAGCCTGTGATGTTACAAACCCAGTACTCCCACCTTCCAAGCTTCAGAAAGCAGAAAGCCGTTTTGAAACTTAGAGTTTGTAGGCTTGCTGTTTAAAAAAATAAGATGCAGAATGAATGGATAAATGTATATGTGGCACTATTTTGTTGTTGTTGTTAAGGCAGACTGTGTGCTTGAAGTATTCCAGGAAGGACAAGAGTGAACCAGCCCATAGCTACCAAAACTATCAATTCTTGCTTGGTCTACTCAGCTTGTCTCTATCTTCTCATCTACACTAGTTTTTTGTTTTTAAAGTCATGCTTATAGCCATTCTTTCTTCCATTATGGAACAAAAGCTGACATGGGCTTCCTAGGTGGGCACTGACCAGATCCAGACCTCCTTAGCTTTAGCGAAGTTGTTTTCTCATGTGCCTTCAGACTGTGCCCTAAGATACGGACAGACTTTCCATAGCTGGATAATTACCTTTTTGAACTATAGAAGATGAAGTGTAGTTGAGTAGAAGAGCACATGCTTTTTATGCTGAAGGTCCCAGGTTTAATCTTGGCATCTTGAGCTAAGGCTAAGAAAGACCCCTGGCCGAAATCTAAGAGAGCCGCCACCATTGTACGGATATGGACAATAGTGGACCAACAGTGTGATCCAGTAGAAGGCAGTGTCATGCATTCAGAACAGATGAAGGGGGTTTCAGCAAGTTCTTCTGAACTGCCCCAGATGGCCTCCCAGAAGCCACACGCTGACCACCCATGATGTTGCTCTGGCAGTTGTTCTGTGTCTACCATCTACAGGTGAAACTCGGAAAATTAGAATATCGTGCAAAAGTCCATTAATTTCAGTAATCCAAATTAAAAGGTGAAACTGATATATGAGACAGACGCATTACATGCAAAGCGAGATAAGTCAAGCCTTAATTTGTTATAATTGTGATGATCATGGCGTACAGCTCATGAAAACCCCAAATCCACAATCTCAGAAAATTAGAATATTACATGGAACCAAGAAGACAAGGATTGAAGAATAGAACAGTATCGGACCTCTGAAAAGTATAAGCATGCATATGTATTCAGTACTTGGTTTGGGCCCCTTTTGCAGCAATTACTGCCTCAATGCGGCGTGGCATGGATGCTATCAGCCTGTGGCACTGCTGAGGTGTTATGGAAGACCAGGATGCTTCATTAGCGGCCTTCAGCAATTCTGCTTTGTTTGGTCTCATGTCTCTCATCCTTCTCTTGGCAATGCCCCATAGATTCTCTATGGGGTCAGGTCAGGCAAGTTTGCTGGCCAATCAAGCACAGTACACTGTATACTTTTCAGAGGTCCGATACTGTTCTATTCTTCAATCCTTGTCTTCTTGGTTCCATGTAATATTCTAATTTTCTGAGATTGTGGATTTGGGGTTTTCATGAGCTGTACGCCATGATCATCACAATTATAACAAATTAAGGCTTGACTTATCTCGCTTTGCATGTCATGCGTCTGTCTCATATATCAGTTTCACCTTTTAATTTGCATTACTGAAATTAATGGACTTTTGCACGATATTCTAATTTTCTGAGTTTCACCTGTATAACTTCCCCCTTCTCTTCTTTTCAGGCACCATTTAGGCCGTAACCAAACAGCAACGGGACAGATCTCCATGACTGTACCCAATGCTACTGCTCCTGGCTCTGTGATCACCATAACCCTGCAGGCCAATCTTCTCCACCCAGCTGGGGATTCCACTTTCGCCCATATCCACCTGCTTGTGATGCCTCAAACTACAGTGAGTTGGGGAAGGGAGGGGGGCACTAATGGAACTGATATTCCCAAGTGCTGTGATTTTCTGTATTCTTCCTTACCACCACCATTCTATCTCTGTGCAATCAATTCTCTCCTAAAGACATGAATCGAATTGCTGGATCCAATGAAAGATCCATCTCATCTGGGTCTCTGGCTCCAACATGATGAACCAGATTCCTCTGCAGATCTGATCCATCAAAACTTAATGGCAATAGCCATCTTCAGTTGCTTGTCTCTGCAGCATCTAGTGCATTGCCTCTGGACATGGAGAATGAAATTCTCTTGCAGGGAAGAAGTGGTAGCTCAGGTCCTTTGCATGCAGCAAGCCCAGGTTCAATCTCTGGCATCTCCAGGTAGGGCTGAGAGAGCCCCTTGTCTGTGGAGAGCTACTGCCAGTGGGGAGTAGATAAGACTGACCTAGATAGACCAGTCATTTTGCCACTCTGGGCTCCTTGGAGGAAGAGCGGGATATCAATGTAAAAAATAAATTTGACTCTGTAAGGCACCTTCTGTGTTGCTGGGACCAAGGACTCCTCTGGGTTATCCTTCCTGTAAGCGCCAAGGCAGGACAGATAATTGGTTAGTTAAAGGAAGACTCCACCCACTTGAAGCTGAGGGGGATAATCCGCCCTGTTCTTTTCTGTCCTTGAAAGCTCCAGGCAGCCTTTTCTTCACTCTCCTGGTTCCTTAGCCTTTCTCTCTTTCTATTCTGCCAAAAAACCCTTACTGTTTTATTCCTTTACTCTTTATTCCTCTACTGTTCCTTTAAAAAAATTAAATAAATCTATTGTCCATTCCTAACCCCCCACCCTCTCCTTCACTGCCTTTCTTTTCATGCTGCATGAGGCGATTGGGACAGATTAGGTGCTATTTGGTCTGTCTCCCGAAGGGTAGAGGCCCTCACGTGGGCTTTCCTAAGGTTTTGCTGGAGAGCAGGGATTTTTTGCCAGCCACGTCCGCTCTCGAGCCGATCGTGCACCAGGCCGCATTTTGGGCTGAGTCCCTTCCGTCGCCAGCAGCCGCCTCCAGGCCGCTCGTTTGTGCCGACCTTCTGCCACCGCGACCTCTACAGCTGACTGAAGAGCCCCAACCCGCCTCAGAAACAACCACTCCCGGGCCGACCGTCTTGGCTTCTTCTGCGCCCGGCGTGCTTCCCTCATCGCACAACACGGTTCCCTCACCACCAGACACGACGCTCCCGGGAGAGCAGCCGGTTGAGAATAGAAACCGCGCGCCCCAATATCGGCTGACGCGTTTGGCTGCACGGCGACCCAGATCGTCGCTGGAGTGCCATGAGTCCCCTTGCAAGGGCTTCATTATAGGAAAAACGTTCCCCTTAGCCAACCCACCCGCTGCTTCGGCTGAAGTAAGGGCCCTGGGGAAGCAAAAATCCTCTGGTCTCCCTAAGATAGCAGCAGGGACTTCTGATAAGATGGCGCAAGTTTTGGTGGGAAACTCAGGAGATGTCGATGTTTGCCTTCAGTCAACTGCTAATGCATTGCCTTCAGCTAATAGAGGGGTGGAGGCGGGAGATCAGACAGTTCAGCAGGTCTCTGCTATGACTAGTCTACCAAGGTCTGTCCCTCCTGAGTGGCAGGCCTAGTTTAAAAATGCAATAATTGACACACTACATCAGATTAAACCACCAAAGAAACAAAAGGTGTCCAAAAAACGTAAGGGGCAGGCTTCCTCCTCAAAGAGCTCAGAGTCATCTGATCCACCAACTCCCCCTCCTCGTAAGGCTAAGACTAAGCACATTAAGGCACAGAAAAAAAATCAAAAGGTGCCTCTAGGGACCTCCATTCTTCAGAGGAATCAGCCAGAGACTCAGAGGATCCTGATTCTCGCCTCTTCCACCCTTTATTGAGAAAGACACAGGATTTGGGGATGGATCCCATAGGTTATGGGGACTCTGGACTCCAAGAGGACGTTCATGACCCAGATTTTCTCCCTAAGGAAGAGGGAGAATGGTCAGGGGCTGAGGAGTCTGAACCCTGTGCGATATCACAATGCCTTTTTATTGTGGATGATTTCACTCCCCTGATGTCACGGGTGTTTAAAACTATCGGCCTACAGGCGAAAGCGAGCCCTGAGCAGGGTTTGTCTGGAAAAGGGATCTTGTATTCCCTAGGGCGGTCCCCAAGGGCATGCTGCTACCAGTTCCTGAAATGTTTGCTGACAATAAAACAAGGATGGGCTACTCCAGCAGCTAGTAGGAAAAATGTAGCAGCCGCTACTAGATTTTATTCATATCAGCAGGACTATGGGGATCTCTTTAAAATCCCTAACACAGATGCCCCAATTGTACAACTGGTCAGTGGTTCTCTGGTCCCAAAAGATGGGGAGGTAACACTAAAAGATACTGCTGATAAAAAAGCAGAATTGTCATTTCAGAAAGTACATGATAACACTTCACTGACAACACGAGCTGCAACAGCGGCCTCTATGGTGACCAGGGTGTCACTGCTGTGGGTAGATGACCTGTTGAATGACATACCTTCAGACACTGCCAAACTTCAACAGCAGCTTCTAAAAATTCAAAGGCACAAGCCTTTATGACAGATGCCACTTTGGATTCAATTCGCTTTGCCTCACGGGCTTCTGCTGCCACAGTTGTGGGACGTCGTAATATCTGGCTTAAAAGCTGGCAAGTCGACATCACCTCTAAGAAAAACCTGGCCACGGTGGCTCATGATGGCACTAAATTGTTTGGGGATAATGCACTAAAAGACATGCTTGTGGAGTCCAAGGACAAACGTAAAGCTATGCCTGCTGCTCCACGTAAGGCAGATAGGTCATTTTTCAGGAGGCCTTTTCAACAAACTCATACCTCCTTTCGGTCCTTCCGGCCTTTTCAGGGCCGGGATCGGGACTTTAAAGGCCAAAGGCCAAACTGGAACAGGCAATGCGGGTTCTTCAGGAATGCCAAGTCCTCTAGGCAGTCCTTCCAGCAGAAGCAGCCCAAGTCACAACAATGACTCACTGCAACCAAAACTAGGTGGACGTCTTATGGAGCACTTCCAGGCATGGAGGTCTTCCATTACAGACAAATGGACACTCAAGGTTATCAAGTCCGGGTACAAAATAGAGTTGGAAACCCTTCCCCCTCTGAGGTTCCTACCTACTCCCCGCCTGCACTCTATTTCCAAACATTTTGGTCTGTCTCAGGCCATTCAACATCAGGTCGAAATAGGCGCAGTGGAACCTGTCCCAGAACAACAGCGGTGGGAGGGCGTCTACTCTATTTTGTTCACTGTGCCCAAAAAAGATGGGACACAAAGGGCAGTTTTGGACCTAAAATTTCTAAACAGATGGGCCAAAAGGGAACGGTTCCAAATGGAGACCTTAAGGTCAGTAGCAGAGGCCCTTCATCATCAAGACTATCTATCATCTAAAGACTTGAAAGAGGCTTATCTACACGTTCCAATTCACATTCAAAGCAGAAGGTTTCTCAGATTTCAGTATGTGGGCCAGCACTGGCAATATGTAGCTCTACCATTCGGCCTGTCGTCAGCCCCCTGGGTTTTCACAAAGGAGCTGGCGCCATTAGTGGTGTACCTACGCCTCCAGGGGGTCCAGATTCTGGTTTACCTAGATGACCTGCTTCTGTTATCCAGATCCATCCACGAGGCACATTGGGATATAGAACTCACTCTCAGTACCCTTCAGAGTCATGGGTTTTGCGTGAACCTGAAAAAGAGCCAGTTATCACCGTCTCATAGTCTCCAACATCTAGGAGTGCTCATAGACACTCAGATGAACTGTCTACTTCTTCTGCAGGAGCGGCTGCAGCTGATTACGGCAGAGGTGTGTCAGACACTTGAGAGTCCTACCGTTCTGCTGTCTGCTCTGGCTCGGCTCCTAGGGCTGATGGTCACAAGTCGAGGCAGTCCTGTGGGCAAGGTTCTATTCTTGCCCCCTGCAATGGTTTCATCTTCCTTACCAGAGAGCCATATCCAGAAAATGAGTTCTCCGGCTCCGACTCCCAGAGAACGTTTGTGTCGTGCTCAAGTGGTGGTTGGATCTGTTGCACCTGTCAAAAGGAAAACACTTTTTGGATCCGCCAAAGACTATATTCACCACGGATGCCAGCAACAGGGGTTGGGAAGCTCGCTGCCTCCATCTTTCTGCACAAGGGACTTGGTCCACCCAAGAAAGAAATCACAGCATCAACTGGAAGGAACTGAGAGCAATCCGCCTCACCCTTCTGGCCTTTCAAAAGCATCTCCAGGGCGATCATGTTCTCGTCAGAACAGACAACACCACCGCAAAAGCCCATGTAATCTGGCAAGGCGGAACAAGGTCCAGGTCATTACATCAAGAGGCTTCTTTGCTGATATCCTGGGCGGAGTCCAATCTCGGGTCATTGGTGGCTCATCATGTCAAAGGCAAGCAGAACATTGTAGTCGATTGGCTGAGCCGGGAGGACCTGTTGCCGGGAGAATGGTCTCTCTCACCTCGTGTGTTCCGTCAGATCACAGCTCGCATGGGAATGCCAGTCATGGACCTTTTTGGGTCTTCCAAGAATGCCCAGATCCCACGCTTCATGTCTTGCTTCCCCTGTAAGGAGTTGGAAGCAGTGGATCCGCTCTCCAGCCCCTGGCCTCGGGGGCTGCTGTACGCGTTTCTGCCAACACCGCTTCTGGCCAGGGTTCTGCGAAGGATCATAATGCTACAGGCCACAGTCATTGTGGTGGTGCCGTTCTGTCCGAGACACCCCTGGTTTCCGGAGCTTCTCCATCTGGCATTGGGGGAACCTTGGATTCTGCCCATGTCCAAGGACCTTCTGACTCAGGGTCTGGTGCGGCATCACAACCCGGCCTGGTTTCAACTAGCCGCATGGAAACTGAGCGGAGGGTCATAGGACAGCAAGGCTACTCTGAGAAGGTACTAGGGACACTGCTAGCATCACGCAGGTCATCAACCAACAGAATATATCAATACACTTGGTGCTTTTTCCTATGTTGGTTAGCAAAACGATCAGTTCCTGAGACAATTCCTATAGGATGCCTTGGACAAGGGTCTCCGTTCTAACACCCTGCGGAGACAAGCAGCCTCACTAGTTGGGCTGATTTCTGGCATCTCCGGGAAGCTGTGTCAAAACCATCTGGATCTGGTCCGTTTTCTTCGTGGAGTTACTTTGCTCTCTCCTCCAGTGGTGCATAGGTTCCCTTCCTGGGATTTGCATACCGTGTTAACAGCCTTGCAGTCTCCACCTTTTGAACCTCTCACAGACGTTTCCTTGAGACTGTTATTCCTCAGGCTAGCCTTTCTGGTGGCAATAAGATTGGCCCAGCGAGTCTCAGAGCTCAGAGCCCTTTCCGTCAGTAAGTCACTGTGTTTTTCAAGAGGATTCGATTCGCCTGATACCAGATCCTTCTTTTCATCCGAAGGTGACCACGCCTTTTCATCAGTCACAGGACAATTTTCTCCCGTCCTTTTGTCCTCACCCTGTCCATCCCAAGGAAAAACAGTGGTATAAATTGGACATTCGCTGCTGTATAAGACAATACATTAAATGGACTGCGGCTTTTAGGACCACAAACACTTTATTTGTGTCGTTTCATCCAAGTACCATGGGCTCTGCTGTCTCAACCTCCACTGTCGCACACTGTATTGGGGCATGTATATCCTTGGCTTACGAGTCGCAACATTTGAAGCCACCTACGCATGTCTCAGCACATTCCACCAGAGTGGCAGCCACTTCAACCGCTTTCTCTACGAATGCCCTGATCCATGAAATATGCAAAGCGGCTACCTGGCAGTCCCCTTCCACCTTTGTAAAACATTACAAGATTGACCTGCATGCTTCGGCCTAGGCAGCCTTTGGCAGGCGGGTTTTACAGCAGATGCTCCCACAGGAATAGGCAAGGATGTCCCTCCCTGCCTGGGACCTGGGCTGTGGTATGTCCCAGAGGTGTCCTCGGTCCCAGCAACACAGAGCAGAGCGTTGGATTCACTTACCGTGAAGGCTTCTTCTGGCTGCTGGGACCGAGGACACCTCGACCCGCCCTCAAACATGCTTGCCTGTTTCTGTTAGACCACCTGGGAGAGAGAAAAGGGAAAGAGAAAATTTTCATCCGTTGCCAGTCCTTCAGTCACTTTTGTAATTCTGGCTTACTGTTAGTAAGATTTATATATTCTTTTCTGATCTGTTCATTTGTGCAAATTCCACTGGTTGTTTTGTTGTTATCAGTGTGTTATCAATGTACCTGTTTGTATCTATCTCGGACTGAAAGAACTGGGCAAGTTATCCCCCTCAGCTTCAAGTAGGCGGAGTCTTGCTTTAACTAACCAATTATCTGTCCTGCCTTGGAGCTTACGGGAAGGATAACCCAGAGGTGTCCTCGGTCCCAGCAACCAGAAGAAGCCTTCACGGTAAGTGAATCCAGCGCTCTGTTTTCATATTTACAGAATACAGATTCCATTGTTGGCTCTCCTAAATAATGGGTATGGATAGATGTGGTCTCCGTAGGTCTGCCTTATCCCTTTTGCTACAACGGCAGCTGGAGGAGAGAAGAGTTGGAGAATTCTCTACACTTTGACCCAATGTCTAATATGGTGATCATTCTTGGTCCTCAGGTGCCGATGTCCTCACCTCCACATTGTAATGTGACTTGGGTAGACAGCTCCTGTGGCCCTGTGAAGAGAGTTTGTCAGATTCAGCGCTGGACAGCCACCTTGCGGATCTTGGACGAAGCCGGAGTCCGCTGGGTGCAAGAGGAGTGGGGCACTGTGGTCCCTCACCAAGCTGATGGCCTGGCGGAATCGGTCACTTACAGCTCAGATTGTTGCTTGCAGCAGGCCAAACTGATGGTCACCAACCTGCTTGGGGAGAAATACTGGTGTCATATAGCCGCACCGCCTCCTGTTTCTGGCAAGGGGGCGACGATGCTCACTGATGGTGCTGGGGTGTTGGCTAGTGCTGCTACTGATGCATTGTGCTGGTGGTTGATATTGACGGCTTTCATGGCAGCCTATTGGTTAAGATAAGGCTTGGAAGAGAACATTCTTACCATGGGGAAGAGATCTTAATGCAGAGGCTGCCCTCTAGTGAGAGGTGTTGGGGTCTCACCCTATTATGGAGTACATGAATGGGCTTGGGGAAAATGGGGGATGCTGAGCAGAAGGGCAGTTCCTTGAACTGTTGACTCCTCAAGAAGCAAGATGGAATGATCCCTTGATGCATTGGCATGATTCACAGATGATCTAACATGCAGGGAGCCTTGGATACCATTCCTTTACCTGATCTAAGCTGATCTCAGGT
This sequence comes from Hemicordylus capensis, assembly GCF_027244095.1. Classification (NCBI taxonomy): domain Eukaryota; kingdom Metazoa; phylum Chordata; class Lepidosauria; order Squamata; family Cordylidae; genus Hemicordylus; species Hemicordylus capensis. The sequence continues at coordinate 257,878,985 of NC_069658.1, read as the reverse complement.
CTGGCTGTTACAGCAGAGCTGGTTGTAGACCATGTGTCTCTGATCTTTAGAAAATAGGAAGCTTCCTTCTACAGAGTCAGACCATTGGTCCATCTAGCTTAGTATTGTCTACACACTGGCAGCGGCTTCTCCAGTGTTGCAGGCAGGAGTCTCTCTCAGCCCTATCTTGGAGATGCCAGGGAGGGAACTTGCAACCTTCTGCATGCAAGCATGCGGATGCTCTTCCCAGAGCAGCCCCATCCCCTGAGGGGAATATCTTACAAGGCTCATGTACTGTACGCATGTAGTCTCCCATTCATAGCAGTCGGACCCTGCTTAGCAAAGGGGACAAGTCATGCTTGCTACCACAAGACCAGCTCTCCTCCATAAAACAACATCCTCTCTTTGTATAGAGCAACATGATGTATGAGCTTATGAAGCTGCTTTTGACCCTACCACTGACTTAGCTCGCCCATGACGGTCTACTCTGAATGGGGGCAGCTCACCTTTTGAGCTGTTTTTTTTTACCCTTGAACTTGAGATGGTAGAGATTGAAACTGGAATTGCTGCATTCCAAGCACGTGCTCTGCTACTGAGGCATGGCCACTCCCAGGAGGAGGCACTGGCGTGGCCACTGGCTGCAATCCATGTTGTTACTAGCACCATGTTCTACGCTCTTCAGCCGCATCTCTTGCTGCTTTCATCCTGCCTCTGCCTCATTTCTTTTTAGCTGCTTGCCCTTCATTGGGTCCCTGCTGCCTTGGTGGCATTGTAAAAAATCTTCCCTCCTCCTGCACATGCTTCCGTGATCTTCTGACATTGCTGTCAGGAGTGAATCCCCTTCCACTCAGACCGGCTGTCAATTCCCATGGCTTTGGTCATGGCCTCTGAGAATCAAACCTGACTCCCCTTTAGGCCAACTTCTGCTGGGGGCTCAGATGGGTAGGAGAAGTACTACACCCCTCAGCACATCAAAGTTGAGAGTCTGGTAGAAAACTGTAGTACATAATTCTATTTGATTTCATAACTCTGAAATTCAACATTTCGTTGGGCTTACTCTGAGTAGCTTTCTTCACTGTCAGCCAGTGAGAATTTTAAAAAGCTGGAATAACTGATGGAATATGACAGGTGGGTTCAGATGACCTCCCAAAAGCCCAGTTCGTATTATCCAAATCTGCCAAACTCCAGTTTCCAAGCCTTCCGCTAGACACCTTCCACCCATTTGTCACCTACATTTTGAAGCTGGACAGAAAATGTTGGGCAAATGTCGGATGGAAAGCTCAGGAGCCCAGAGCCTGGTGGGTTCAGACAACACGCCTGCCAACAATGCACACTCCTCGGGAACCTGGCTTTGGGCAGGTCTGAACCTGCCCATAAACTATCACAGCCAAGCCAGTATGATAAAATATGTATTGAAAATGCTGTTAAATATCCTGCAACATTTTCAGTCTTTTCTTCTAATAGCTAGTCTTCTGAGGGTCAAACACTACTGACGGTGGAATATCAGTGATTCAATATCTTCTCTTTAACTTCAGAACCAGAGGAAGCAATTCACTTGATTAGGAATAGCAGAGCTGGGAGTGGGAGCATTTAACCCTCTTTCCCCCCCTCACTAATAGTAATGAGGGTGTTCCCTCTTATAGAGATTCCCATATGTTGTTGACTACAACTCCCAGAATCCCCAGCTGGCATTCAGTGGCTTTTGCTTGGGGATTATGGGAGTTGTAGTCAACATTTGGGAATCTCTTTAGAGGGAACACTGCTCAGCACTGCTTCTCTGATATAATTAGCAGTTCTAAAGATTCAACATCTACTCTGAAATAAAAATAACTTGGGAAATCTGGTCACCAGTTTCCTGCATCCTATTTATTCTGGCCCTCGCTTGTATGCCTATTGGCATGAACCCCATCTCTCACCCCACCCTTTCATTTAATTCTGATCTGTATATTTTTGCCTTGTATATATTTTTATGCAAATTATTTTTTTATTTACAGAAGTTTAATGTTTGCTGTATGAGATTATGTGAGTATGTAGATAGACGTTTAATAGGTACTTTTAAAAAGTTTTAGCCTAGTGGTGTTAAACTCAGTAAGTGACCAGAACTGGGGTGAGATCCTGCTTCAGTCATGAAGCTCAGTAGGTGAGCTGAGGCCAGTCACTGTCTCGTGGCCTAACCTACCTCACAGGGCTGTTGTGAGGATAAAATGAGGGTGGGGGTGGTGAACCACATTCTAGGGGTCTTGGAGGACAGATGTGATAAGAAACATAATAAAAAAACTAACTCAGGGTGTTGGATCAGTTTTTACTAAGCCTTTCTACCACTAAGATGTGCAATAGGGGCTTTCTCCTTGCCATGGTTGCGAGAGCAGGGCACATTCAAACAACTCCATGCATTCAAATAAGTTTGTTCTTTAATCACACATTAACTTCAGTCCTTTCCTATATATTAAAATTAGAATAAATACACAATTGTTCAAATAAAAGATAAAACTATGAGATAAGTTTGCAACTGTAGGGGAAACCAAGAGTTTATCAGGACTGAATTGCTGCCTCTAATTCAAGCCAGCAGGGGGAGCTAGCAATGCATGAGCTAGAGGGTGGTAGCTGGCGGCTGGCCTCAGTGAAGAACAATGATTAGGGCTGTATAAAAATACCTGGTCTGTGGGCAGCACCTGGCAGGTCCTGACCCAGTATCAAGGGATAAAGCCTAGTGGAACAGGCTGCAGGGTCAAGAGGAAAGAAGGCTCAATATAATATTGGATTGTTGGCAACCTTAATGCTAAGGGTTCTAGTCAAACAGTATTTGGCTTGCAGAGATTGAGCGTCTTGTTTCCTTCCACTCTTGTTTGCAGTTTCTCTGTGCGTGTGTGTTTTTCGGCTTTCAAACAGGAACCAGCAGTAAGGGTTGCATCTTACTCTAGGAGTTTCCTAGAATGGGGATAGCTTTACAGCTATCGACTAAGAACCCCAGAAAATAATGCAACGGGAATAACTTTGAAAGGCTTAGGAAGCAGCCTCTTCAGACAGAACAAAATGGGAAGGCAACAGAACAGGAGCAAATTGAAATGGTTAACCCTTAAAAGTTTGTTCTTTAAATGAATGCACAGCATTGACATAATGAGTCTTTGGCCCACAAAGTGATCTCTTGAAAGGGGATGTAGGACTAGCATAGGCAATTAAGAGGGTGGAAAATTAATCAGTGAGACCAGAGTTCAAATTTTTGCTCTGCTGTAGATGAGGCATGGCCTCTTGTTCTTATTACCCCTGCTAACTAGGCAGAGGAGGCACCTTTTCCACATAGTGATTATTTTTATTTAGCAGGGAGAGAGCAACTGGCCCTATCCACCAGCTGCTCAGTACCACTCCAGTGACTGTTGCTGGTGTCTATCTTGTGTTTCTTTTTAGATTGTGAGCCCTTTGGGGACAGGGATCCATCTTATTTATTTATTATTTCTCTATGTAAACCGCTTTGGACACTTTTGTTAAAAAGCAGTATATAAATATTATTTGGTTGTTCCCAACTCTATGGAATAGCAATAATAATGGCATATCTTGCTCCCTTGATGTGAGGATAAATGGAAATGTGATCAAGTACTAGAAGATTATACTGTGACATTATCAAAGAATGGACCACACAGTATGGCAACCAGGGAAAGAATGACCATATTGAGTCTCTGTAGGAAGTGACATCATACAGCACCCAAGATGCCGCATGTAGTGAAAGCACACAGTGACAGCAGTGGAGATATGGAGTGTCAGTGAGCGAGATGCTACAAGTGCGAGTTCCAGAGCTTGCATCGTTGCAGCTGTAGCACAGCATGAGAAATTTTTGCAGGTCAGCAAAAATAAATAAATCCTGAACTGTCACTTTAAGAACACAAGGTTCTAGGCCCCATAGCTAGAATGGATGGAACATCCAAAGCCTGTGAAATATATTACAGGAGTGGGGAGGACAAGAAATAGCACAATTCTCAGTCCTATACTGAAGATCTTGGCTCCTTTCTTATACAGATCTATTTTCTTCTACCTGATCTTTTCCACAAATCTCAATGACCCCCTGACTGTGTCAATCAATTCATCCCAAATTTTTCCTAAACAACTTGTGCAATTAGGCAAATTGATTCCATCTATATGTATGTTTTACGTAGTAGTAGTAGTAGTAGTAGTATGAATTGTTCTGCAACAGAACAACTGGGGTATTGTTGTGGTCATAAAGGGGAGAGAGGAGAAACTGCTTCTTGAGCTACTTGCAGAGGCAGATGGAATGGCACAAAAGGGGAAGATGACTGCAGGCTCCTGGGACAGAAACGTGTGCTGGAGAGACTGTCTTTTGTCTTGGGCTCTAAGGAAGGAAGAGGGACATGGTGATGACCTTGATTGTCAGATAAAGGTGGACTCCTTATGGCTAGGTAGTCGGTAGCCCCGGCTCTCTTTAAGTTGCTTGCAGAGAGCTGCTTTCTCCTGTTCCAGCTGGGCAATGCGGTCACTTTTCTCAGACACTTCCTGTTAACCAGACAGACGTCAAAGATTATAAACACAACAACCCTTATTTTGTCAGCCCAAAACACCATTCTATCCCTCTCCCTTCACCAGGTAAGGAGAGCGTGTTGACGCCATCTTTCTTGGGCTCTCACACATTGCTAGAGCTGGCCTTGTGCACTACAACAATATGGGGTTGTCTTGGAAGATGGTTTGGCAACTTCAGTTCGTGCGGAATGTGGCTGCCTACCTGTTGGCAGGTGTGAACCAATTACTAATATCACCTATTTTGGCTGGCTGTCAGTTTCAGGGCCCAAATAAAAGTGGTAGTTCTTGCCTTGAAAACCCTAAATGGTCTGAGTCCTGATCATTTCAGGGGAATACCCCTTCATGCATGCCCCTCAGCTCTTGAGGTCATCTGAGAAGATGGTCTTGCTTCAGATTCTGTCTTACAGGGAGGTTATTAGCCTCCACGAGCAGAAGGCTTCTTTGGTGGCAGCATCTCGAGAGGCTTGTCCAGCTGCCTCCTTACTCTCAAAAAGTGGGTAAGAACTTTTGCAGAAAACCTTTGAGAACTGATTGCTGCTATATTCAGTGCTCTTCACTGTTGGCTTGTTTTAGGAGCTGCTACTGTGTGTGTTTTTGGTTTTTTTAAAATTGGCTTCTAAATAGTAGAAAGATGCAGATTTTTGACGTTATTCTTATTGAAAAAACACAATTGCAGCATGTCTGCATGGAAACTTCCGTTATTAGGTTTTGCTTACTGTCATACACGAAACCTTGTATACATAAAAGCAGCTAGAATTAGAGGGGCACACATGAGCAGAGTTTCAAGGGTCACTCTTTAACAGTGTTCAAACTTGCACCCTGAGGTCATCTCATTCTGCCTCATGGTAGGTATAAGCCTGAGGCAACCATTAGGTTCCACTACTAGTCATTCCTCTACTAGAATATTATTTTTCTTTTTAGTGGAGATGATGTGTGTGTGGGGGGGTGTTTTACCTTGATTAGTAGGTGGTTCTGCTCCTTAAGGACATTGACTGCTTGTTGGTGAAACTCCTTTCCTGGTGGATAAAGGGGAACGCCAAAACCACTGGGTGGGACATCCGACTGCATCAGGAGGAAACCTCTGTAAGTATCAGTATGAGTCTTCCCTCCATCCCCAGTTCTCTTCCATTGCCCCCACAACTTTTTATTGAACACTAACCCTGCTGGGCATAGTCTCTACCTCAAGGGCCCTACAGTATCAAGCCTGCTTTAATGAAGCACAGCATGAATGTTCCTCTGAGCAGTCTCGATTAAGGAGTAAATATAAAACTTTTCTATTGATATTTCAAAATATGTTGGAAATAAAAAATAATCTATGCAGCTGCTTCCTTTTGTGGGTGGTTTGTTTTCACGTTCCTTACAATCTCCCCGGACAGACAAGGCAGATATGGTATCAGGACAGGGAGGTGTCGTTTGTGCCAGGGAGCAAAGATAACTTTAGCACTGGCAGGTATCTAAAGCAACTGGGGAAAGGAATGTGGTTGCTGGAAAGGCCAGTCAACAGATTTACTCTTTACTGTAAAAGATCAGAGCTTGGTCTAGAGGAACATGGGGAGCTGCCTTACGAGTCAGACCATTATTGGTCCATCTAGCACAGTATTATCTACACTGACCAGCAGCAGCTCTTCAAGATCTCAGTCAGGAGTCTCTCCCAGTCCTACCTAGAGATGACAGAGAGTGAACCTGGGACCTTCCACATGCAAAGCAGCCGCAATCCCTAAGACATCCATCTATGTAGGTGCAGAGGGTCAATGGGATTATTTAGTTATTGCTGTTCAATTTATATACCGCCCCCCCCCCCCACATAAAACCTATCCCAACTCCATGTTGGCCCATGTTAGAGACAGAAGACCATCCCATCAGGGCCAGAGGTCATCCTTTCCAAGCTAATGGTCAGCTCAGAACACTTTGGGGCCCAAGGCATAAAATCCAAAATGGCACTGCCTCTTAATCCTGTCAGTTTCCATGGGGACACAATCCACTGGGAAGTTATCCTTTGCAAGTGCCATTGAAATCTGCTCCTGTTAAGCTAGCCCAACTCCCGTTCATTTCCAAGACACTTGCACAGGACAGGAAGACCTCTGGCAGGATTGTGCTCCCTCCATCTGAACCTTAAAAAATAAATAAATCTCCCATTCCCTAATGGAAGCAAGAAGTCTCCCACCGGTGGCAGTTCCTTCCCTTTGCCTTGTGGGAAGTCTCCCTCAGTCACAGACCTGCCAACCCCCGTTCCTAGTGATGCCCCTCAGGCCTCCTAACCTTTCCAGGAGAGGTGAGCAAGTTTTTCAAGCACAGATTCACTTCCTGGATCTTGGCCAGCAGCAAGAAGCTCTGGTTGGAGTAAGAGTCTGGGAAATAGTTCTGCAAGTGGACAAGATGCACTGTGAGAATCTAGAAGTCTGGTCCCCCTGTATCCCAAGCATCACAATTCAAAGAGTCAAAAGGACACACTTTTGCATTGAACCTACAACCTGTTACTCTGGTTGCAAAAGCACGTGGGCTGTGAGTGAGCTGCATCCAGCACTTCAGAAAAGCCCCCAACTGGCCTCTGACCTACTGCTCCTGCTCTTCTTCAGGGCAATGTCTGCTGCTCACTCGTCGGGTTCTCAGGGTGACTGAGCAGACAGCAGCAGTGGCCATGAAAAAGGACTGCAAGTGAGCTAATGGTGAAGAAAAGGACCAGCAGCCTGCCCACTTGTTCGGAGATGATGAAGAGGGGCCGCGCCAAGGGAGGGAAGCCCCTGGAGGGCCTCGTGGCAAGAGCCATAGAGCAGTTCCCATCTATCCACACATACTCACACTAAAACACACACATGCATCGTGGGCTTGGCTGGCTCACACCACCCTCTGGAAAATGGGAAGGGTAGGTACCAAATGCAGTCGCGAAAAACAAAAAAGAGAGAAGTACTGTCCAGTCTGACATATTTACATCAATTAGATACTTCTCTTTTGTGTGTGTTGCATGGCTGCATTTGGTACCTACCCTTCCTATTCTCCATACTCTGTTTGCGGGTAAATATGTCAGAGTGGGCAGTCACTTGTTCCTATAAATGATGAGGATATTTTTGAAGGTTTTCTCTTACCATTGATATTATAATTAACATCTGTTAGGTACTTCTCATGCCACCCTCTCTCAGACGTCTACTTGTGGGACAAGCCGTTCTACACACACCGTTCTACATTGGAGGTCCTGCCCCAGATGCCACTACCCACTGAGTTGAGACGGGCAGGGCCTTTTCAATGAGTAGCTTGAACATAATGGAACGCCCTTTCACCAGAGGCCTATTTGACCCTGATCTTACTCTCCTTCTGGCATTTTAGATTGTGAGCCCTTTGGGGACAGGGATCCATCTTAATTATTTGTTATTTCTCTGTGTAAACTGCCCTGAGCCATTTTTGGAAGGGCGGTATAGAAATCAACCAATCAATCAAATAAATTTGGTGAAGACCTGGCTGTTCCACAAAGCATTAGGTTTGAGATGAGGCAAGCTATCGATTAGTGTATACTTGTTGCTCTGTGCAATCTTGGATTTAACAGCTGCTATGTTGTTGTTTTTAATTTAATTTTTGGCTGGGTTTTTAAAAAAAGTTGTTATGATATGCTTTAAATATTATATCATAAATATTTAAGTATTGTTGTAAACCGCCCTGAGCCATTCTGGAAGGGCGGTATATAAACCGGAGAGATAAATAAATAAATAAACAAACCACCCTGAGCCATGTTTGGAAGGGCGGTATAGAAATTGAATTAATAATAGTAATAATTAATAATTAATAGGTAAGCTGCTCTTGGGTTCTAGATGCAGGAAATGCAGCTTATTAACAGAAAGGAAATTGCCTGAACACCAGAGGCACAAAAGACCAGCTGCTGATTAACAAAATGATTTTAGAAAATTGCAAGAGAAGAAAAACAAATCTAAGTGTTGCATAGATTGACTACAAGAAAGCCTTTGACTCATTGCCTCACACATGGATACTAAAATGTTTAGAAACAACTGGTGTCAGCAAAAACATTCAGATATTTATTTTAAAAAGCAATGAGCATGTGGAGTACACAGTTAACAATCAATGGCGAGACACATGGACAGGTTAGCATTAGAAGAGGTATTTTCAAGGGGACTCACTATCCCCTCTGTGGTTTGTAATCTCCATGACTCCTCTTTCACAAATACTAAACAAAACAGGCCTCGGATACCAAACATCTAAAACATCAAGTAAAATCAACCATCTGCTGTACATGGACAATCTGAAGTTGTATGGAAAGTCCCAGTCAGAAATCGAATCACTGCAAAACACTGTCCTTATATTCAGTAGTGATATAGCAATGGAGTTTGGACGAGACAAGTGTGCTGCATTAATAATGAACAGAGGAAAAATAAGAAAAACAGAAGGAATAGAACTGCCCAATGGAAGCAAGATCAAGAACCTGGAAGAGAAAGAACATTACAAATACTTGGGCATTCTCCAGGCTGATAACATCGCACACACTGAAGTTAAAAGAAAAATAGGAAGTGAATACATCAGGAGAGTTAGAAAAATCCTAAAGTCCAAACTCAATGGCGGGAACACCATACAAGCCATAAACACCTGGGCTATACCTGTTATCAGATATACTGCAGGAATAATAGACTGGACCCAGGCAGAGCTAGAGACACTAGATCGTAAGACCAGGAAAATCATGACCATCAATCATGCTCTGCACCCCCACAGTGATGTAGATAGGCTCTATCTCCCTCGCAGCTCAGGTGGAAGAGGAATGCTGCAAGTCCATCAAACAGTAGAGGAGGAGAAAAGAGGCCTTGGAGAATATATCAAGGACAGTGAAGAAGATGCATTTAAAATGGTCAATAACGAGAAACTAAGCATGCCTACAAGAAAGAACAAGTCAAGAACCGAGCAGAAAAATGGAAAAATAAGCCACTGCATGGTCAATTTTTGCACAATATAAGTGGAAAATCAGACATCACCAAGAACTGGCAATGGCTTAAGAATGGCAACTTGAAGAAAGACACAGAGGGTTTAATACTGGCTGCACAAGAACAGGCACTAAGAACAAATGCAATAAGAGCAAAAATCAAAAAATCAACAACAAACAGCAAGTGGCGCCTTTGTAAAGAAGCAGATGAAACCGTGGGCCACCTAATCAGCTGTTGTAGAAAGATTGCACAGACTGACTACAAACAAAGGCATGACTAGGTAGCAGGGATGATACATTAGAACATCTTCAAAAAATACAAGCTACCTGTAGCCAAAAATTGGTTGGACCATAAAATTGAAAAAGTTGTAGAAAATGAAGATGCAAAAATATTATGGGACTTCCGACTACAAACAGACAAACATTTGCCACACAATACACCAGATAGAACTGTAGTCGAGAAGAAAGAAAAACAAGTCAAAATAATCGACATAGCTATACCAGGGGATAGCAGAACAGAAGAAAAAGAAATAGAAAAAATCACAAAAGACAAAGATCTACAAATTGAAATTGAAAGGCTGTGGCAGAAGTAGACCAAAATAATCCCAGTGGTAATTGGCGCCCTGGGTGAAGTCCCCAAAGACCTTGAAGAGCACCTCAACACCATAGGGGCCACAGAAATAACCATCAGCCAATTACAAAAAGCAGCTTTACTGGGAACAGCCTATATTCTGCAACGATATCTATAACACCAAGAACAATATTGATAACAAAATTCAGCCATCCCAGGTCCTTGGGAAGGATTCGCTGTCTGGATAAAACAAACCAGTCAATAACACCTGCCTGACTGTGTAAACAAGACATAACAAATAGGTAAGCTGCTTTTGGGTTCTAGATGCAGGAAATGCAGCTTAAAATGTTTTAAAACAAACATGCACATTTGTGGAGGGACCAATGCAATGTGGAGAGTCAATGTAAACAAGTCCCAACCATGCAACCTGTTCACCACAATACTAAGTATATGGATTATGTGGCTGGGACCTACATGCGTCCTTTCAAATAGTTCAGGCTGAACTGTTGAAAGTGACCTCTGTGTCTTTGTGACTGCCTACCTCTTCTTCCAAGCTCTGGGTCTAGGGTCCCCTAAGGCTGTGGCATCTTGCAACCTCCTCATGCAGGAATTCTCCATCAGTTGTCAAAGAAACCAAAAAAGGCTGCAGCTCTTAGAAAAGGGCAGAATCCACAGGCTTTTTGCCCACGGACATCTCCGCCAAACCCTCCCTTTCCGGATTGATTGATTGATTGATTGTATTTGTTTTATATACCACCTTTCCAAAAATGGCTCAGGGCAGTTTACACCAAAATAAAAACAAAACAGTCGAAAAGTATAGTGGTGGCACCAGAAAAGAGATGGTGCGGGGTGGGCAGAAGAGGCAAAGTGCCTTTCTGGGTGGGCTAGCTGTGTTGTTCCACCTATTAGATTTCTGAATGAGAGGGCGGTGGAGGTGCAAGCTCCTTTTCTGGGGGATTTCTGGATGCCCACCCCACCACTCTCCCTGGCTGGTACGTACTGCCTCCGCTCCCAGGTGCTTCTGGCGTCTCTGGGCCTCCAGCAGGTGGTGCTGGAACCAGTCGCGGACTCGGTCGACCATTTCCAGCCCTTGCACCAAAGCATCCCGCTCTCGTTCCAGCTCCTGCATCCGCTTCAGCTGCAAGACAGACAGAGAGGAGGATCGTGTCAGGATTCCAGCTTGGAATTTTCCTCCTACTGGATGGCCATCTGCTGGCCTACGTGTACTTAGGACACACACACACACACACACACCGTATTTTTAACATGTGGGGTATATTTATGCAAATATGTATTAGCAAAAACATTTCAACACGCAACGTAACATATTCCTGTCCCACATATTTCTTTCTGCACTCCCCCCTCTGTCTCTAAAGCACCTGACACAGGTCATAATCACACTTGGCCACCTGGCGCAATGCAGGCCAGCAGTGACCATACCCACCCGCCCCAGGACAGATTAAGGATTTGGGGAGGCCCCAGACGATGTGGGGGGGCCCGGACTTCGGTCCCAAAGTCCAGGGGGTAAGAGCACCACTGTCTGCTGGGGATGCTTCAGCAGTTTCCTGCACTGAGCAGGGAGATGGACTAGAAGACTTCCAAGATCCCAACTCTAAAATGCTATGACTGACATCCAGAGCAAGCAAGGAAGCACCAGTGCAGTGAAAGGCGCAGACTAACAGCATTTCTGGACTAAATGCACTGGTGCACCACTACACAGCTTTCATGGACATACTTTTGGGCGGCACAAAGGGCTTCCGGGGGTGGGGGTGGGGGTGGGAGCAAGCATGAATTGCCCCCTTTGCTAAGCAGGGTCCACCCTGGTTGCATTTGAATGGGAGACTATATGTGTGAGCACTGTAAGATATTCCCCTCAGGGAATGGAGCTGCTCTGGGAAGAGCATCTAGGTTCCAGGTTCCCTCCCTGGCATCTCCAAGAGAGGGCTGAGAGAGATTCCTGCCTGCAACCTTGGAGAAGCCGCTGCCAGTCTGTGTAGACAATACTGAGCTATATGGACCTATGGTCTGACTCAGTATATGGCAGCTTCCTATGTGAAAAATTGCCCTCTCCTTGGTGCACCAGTCCAATAGTCTAGAAATGCTGTTTGTCTGCTCCTGTTGCTGCCCCAGGGCTTCCTTGCTCTGGAGGTCAGCCTATGATTCCAAGTATAACTCAAATGGTGGTGTACACACTTTGCATGCACAGAGTCCCAAGTCCAGTCTTTGGCATCTTCAGTTAAGGGATCTCGGGTAATAAGGCTAAGAAAGTGTAAGCCCTTGAAGGGCAGCTGCCAGTCAGAACAGCCCTTCCTAGGCTAAGGTAGAACACGAGCCTAACCCAGCAGACAGCAGCTGCCTCTGCAAAACAAACATAATTCTCTTTCATGCTTTATACCCTGGACATTAAACTCATGGACAGAAGCAGCCTAACCAGGAATAAGTTACTTTGAAACAAAGGGCAGCAAATCTGCAATACAACCTGCGGACTGTGGCAAACCCCTCCTGTACTCTACCAAAGAAAACCACAGGGCTCTGTGGGCACCAGGAGTCAAAATCCACTTGATGGCACACTTTACCTTTAGGGGTTCAATGATAGGGTATGTTTTGCATGCAGAAGGGTCCCCAATTGCTGGTAAGAAGGGACAAAGTTGTGCTGTTGAGTTGGTTTCGACTCCTGGCCCTCACAGAGCCCTGTGGTTGTCTTTGGTAGAATACAGGAGGGGTTTACCATTGCCATCTCCTGTGCAGTAGGAGATGATGCCTTTCAGCATCTTCCTAGATTGCTGCTGCCCAATATAGCTGTTTCCCATAATATTCCCATAGTATGGGAAACATACCAGCCAGGATTCAAACTGGCAACCTCTCACTTGCTAATCAAGTCATTTCCCCACTGCGCCATTAGGTGGCTATGGGTTTAATTGGAATCTTTAAAAGGAGGGGAGGGAGGGTTTCGCTTTAGACAGCAAAATGCCACAGGCTTGCACTGGTGGGGATTGTACTGGATACAGGAGGCGCTAATGAGTATTTTAACATAAAACGTAGAACTTCATCATCATGTGAACTTCATCATCATCATAAACACAATGCAATCCCTACAGTCACTACAAGAAAGCCACCATAAAGTATCAGTTGGCCACAGGAGCAGGGCCACCCCCATTAAATAAGCTAGTGGCCAAGGGCACTACAGCACAAAGACACCTAACCCAACTCCTGAAGATGTGACGGGATGGGGGGTGGGAGGGCAGACTTTGGCGGAGCTTCCCAGGAATGAAGTGTCAATGCCACAGCGCCACGAATGGAGGAGGTCGTACTTGGGGCCGCAAACCGCCCACGAACCTATCACACACAGATGGAACATCTCCCAGAGTCTCTCCATCTGAATGAGGTCCACCATGAACTCCTCAACAACTGAGGAGGTTTGTATGGGAGAAGAAGGCAACCCCTCAGGCATGAAGGCATCGTGCACTGGGCATCTTTCATTTTCGACACTAAACCCTGAGGAGAGGGCAAAGTCTTCTACTTTAGCGCAAGCATGTGTGTGAGAGAGAAAGGGAGTGGGGGGGGAGGAAGGGGGAGGGCCTGGGTCTCCTCATCACTCACCCAGAAGAAGAAGCGCAATGCCTCCAGGCTGCCAAGGGCTGTGCCCAGCGGGACGATGAGGATGGTGTAGCCTCTTTGAACGGCCATTGTGGCGCTGTGGTGGCAGGGAGGCAGCAGCGCCCACAGGAGGAGAGGCGGGTTCCACCCCGGCATTCCAGCTGGACAGGAGGGGTCCCCAATATCACCCCCGCTTGAGGGAGGAAAAGGTCTCCGAGGCAGCTACCTCGCTTTGCCGAGCAACATTTCCCCATCCATCCTCCCCTCCAGATCTGCTCTCTTGCTCTTCCTCACGGTTCACCTACTTCCAGCCCATTGCCACCCTAGTCAGCAGTGCTGTGACCCCGAGGCCTGGTGCTGTAATGCGAACTGAAACCCCAAATTCCTTCAGAAGAAACCCCCTCACACTTCTCCTCCTAACCTGTCTCCACTCTCCCGCAAGACTAACCCTCCCTCTACCCCATCCAATTCTCCTTTCCGTTTTCCTTTTTAATCCACTCACACGCCTCCTCAAATCCCACCACAGCTGCCTCTCAACCCCACCCCCTCCACACTGACTTCCCACCTTCTGGCCTCACTTCCCCCGCCCGCCCGCGGCAGTCTCCCTTCTCACCCTCCTGTCCAACAACCTTCTCTCCAGTCACCCCAAACACTCTTCTCCTCTTCCTCCTCCCTTTCTGACAAGGGCTTTCCTTATCACCCTGCCACACAGAGCTCCTTTCTCATCTCCTCCCCACTCTTCCAGCACGGTCCCCTTCTTCCTTCAAACTGCTTTGCACTGATTGATTTCCATCACCCCCGGCTCTCCCCTCAGTCTTTTCTTCTGCCTGTCACACTCCCTTTCCCCCTAGGGCAAACACAGTGCCCCATATCTCCCCCCACCCTTCCCGTTTGCCCCAATTTGCTGAACTCAGCACTACGCAGTGTATCCTGGGATAGGCTTTAAAGCCTCAGTGGCCTTGGACAATGGTGGCCATAATCCCTGCCTTTCCGGCTGGCCGAATGAGCTTGCGGGACAGAGGTGAGCACAGCAACTGCTTTGCTGCAGGATTAACAACTTTGGATGAGGACAGGCCTTGCAACCTGGTGTCCCTGAGCCAGCTAAGCCCTGACTGGAAATTTTAAAGTTTATTTTTATACACCCTTTCCTACCCAGCTGAGTCCCCCAAAAGGCTAACATTGTAAGCAATGCAAAAATAAACAAATGTACCTTAAGATAGAAGATTAGCAAAAAAAATTTTAAAGGTAGCTAAATTGCAGGCTCATCAGCATTCGTCTCTGTTCTGGTTTGTTCAAGCATTAACCTGAAACTCAGGGAAGAAAAAGCAGCAGCAGGGGTGGGCTGGATTTTGAACAAGGAAAAACGGCTGCACAAGAAAGGATTAAGCATGCTGCAGCTACGGTGGTGAATATTTATCAACCGCTCTTCAACCAAACATAGAAAAATAAATAATACATAAATAAGATGGCCCCCTATCTCCCAAAAGCTCACAATCTAAAAAGAAACATAAGGCAGATAACTAGCAACAACCACTAGAGGGACGCTGTGCTGGAGTTGGATAGGGCTAGTTGTTCTTCCCCCTACTAAATATGAGACAATCACCACTTTAAAAGGTGTATCTCTTTGTTCAGTTAGCAGGAGTTTAGGAACATAGGAAACTGCCATATATTGAGTCAGACCATTGGTCTATCTAGCTCAGTATTGTCTTCACAGACTGGCAACGGCTTCTCCAAGGTTGCAGGCAGGAATCTCTCTCAGCCCGATTACCTGATGTGCCTTGTAATCCCCCACCCCCGAGTTACAGTACTACCCGCATATACTTCATAATCTTGTGTGTTTCCAAATCCTTGTGTGTAAATCTTTGTAGATATATCATGTACAAACAACCACTTTGTATATAATTGTGCTTTGGCATCGTACTGTATGCTTTGGTAGTTTGTTGGTTCAATAAAAAAATATTGTCCTATTAAAAAAAAAAAAATCTTGTCCTATCTTGGAGATGCTGCCAGGGAGGGAACTTGAAACCTTCTGCTCTTCCCAGAGCAGCTCCATCCCCTGAGGGGAATATCTTACAGTGCTCCCATTCATATGCAACCAGGGTGGACCTTGCTTAGCTAAAGGGACAAGTCATGCTTGCTACCACAAGACCAGCTCTGCTCAGTTACCTACCCACTCCTCCACTCAAACTTACAAATACGAATACGACAACTATTTACATACCGCTTTTCAGCAAATGTTCCCAAAGCAGTTTACATAGATAATAAATAATGTACATATAACTCACAGCCTCCCCAAATCTTTTGTTTAAAAAATGAAAACAAATGGGGCTTCATTACATAGGTTTGTTTGTGAGGTGTCGTTTGCCCCCATGACCATGTCTAGTATCTTGGCCAACTCTCTTCTACGACGATCCATATCTGACTTTAGAGTGACTGTACCTGGCCAAATGGTTCCAGTGAGACACTGGAGGTCAACTTGCACAACATCACAACTGATTTAAACGGACTATTATTTATTCTATCTAGAAGTTTCTCCCAGTGGGATCCTGTAGGGAGAGTGTGGTGGGTAGAGTCAGAAAGAAAATAGAGGGAAAGGAGAAGGAAAAAATGGAGTTGTCTCTGAATAAAGTCTTAGTTAAACTTACATAAGATTTCTTTGTGTTTACGAGGGAAGAAGTGATAAAACAACTATTTGTATGAACAATGCAACATGGGAGTGACATACCATGGGAAATTGCCTGCTCTTTTCCATGAACTGAAAAATAAGAAGTTGCCATTTTCCAGTGCGTAGGAGGAAACAGGTAATCTCACATAAATTTGCTTCTTCCACACTTTACACTTCTCACACAAATAGATCTCTTGCCTGAGCAGCAAACTTTCCACAAGGACTATGGAGATCTTGCTGGATCCGACTCTCTCAGCCAGTTTGACTCTCATGCCTTGCAGGGAAGGAACTCTAGCAATCCACACGTTATGTTCAACATTCGTATAATCTGTGTAGACAGAGCGTACACAGGTGCAGATCTATACCAGGTACAGCGATTCACATGTTATTTTTAACAGGTGCAGCAGTACACTTCCTATCCTGTATTTCAAGGGGCCTGGAACCAGATCCACTTCTAAAATAAATACAGGTACAGTACAGTCATTCACACAAAAACAGGCAACTGTACGTAGGTACAGCATAAGGTCGGAATATATCACACCCCCCTTCAGACATTATAAAAAAGGGACACTCACCTGTGTACGCTGTCCCAAGAGTGTGCCAGCAAGCCCCGCCCTGGCACTGATGTGCTGAAAATACTCATCATGCCAATACATTGTCCATGCTTATAGTGTTTGTCCCTTGTTTTCCTAACATCTGAAGGCTCACATGTTATTCTAAACGCAGGTACAACAGAACACTTCCTACCTGTAGCCTGTATTTAGGGGGCCTGTACCCAGCTGGGTTTACTGTTGCAGGTGCATTCAGTGGGTTCACTGAATGCAGGTACACTCATTCACACAAAGCATGTACATGTATACAGACATCTTCAGGGACCACAATTGTGTCTGAATAGGGCTACAGTTTGCAATCTAGATTAGAACTCTCACTCACTCCCTCTCGCTCACTCTCTCCACAAAAGAGTTACCTTGGGTTGAAAACCAAGGCCATTAAAGAGCTTAAGTTTGTGATGCGGACATATCCTTGAACAGAACATCATCAAAAGACAATTACAGCCTGAGGATGTGGAATTTAATTAATTAAACTTGATTTCTATTTCAGGAGGCCTTTGTAAGGATTATGGAGATCTCTCTCTCTACAAAAAAGAAGAATCCATTTCTAAGGAGAGCATGGAAGGATTGAACTAAAAGGTTAGAACAACAATCGGCTAACCCTTGAAGGCCGCTTCCTTGCTCACCACATTGTATTCCACGGCATTGGAAATGGTGTGTCTGCGGGGCTCCTTTGGAATCCGGATGCTTCGGTGTCGGCCGGCTTGGCACAAGGAACTGTTAATGCTGCGGGAGCGAGTGACACCTTTCCCATCAGATTCTCCTGGAGAAAAGGACCCAAGGCATGCTTATACTATGACTTGCAATTTTTATTTTAAAGAAAGAAATCTACATAACTCTTATTTATGAAGATCTTACAAAATCAAGAATACATTACCTGGCAGCCAATGGGACCCATCATTTAAATTCCAAACTGAATCTGTCTTGAGGAAGTCTTTTAAACAATAATTCTCAGATTTTCCCTCTGATTGCATATTGAAATACCACCCCTCTGTAACCCAACCCCCTCCATTTTCCACTATGTACATGGAAGATGGCCATGGTAAACCTCTCCTGTATTCTGCCAGAGAAAACCACATGGCTCTGTGGTCACCAGGAGTCAACGCCGACTCAACGGCACAGCTTTGCCTTTACCAGTCTTTAGTTTCTACTCAATAGCAAAATGCAGTTTCCATAGATTTAAGTCGAGGTGAGCAGACTTAAGGCTTCCAGGAGCTCCTTTAAAAACAACAACAACCCAGAGACTGAGGAACAAATATGTACATCAAAAGAATAAGGGTTGTCCAGGGGTATAGCTATAATTGAGTGGATGGGTTCAAAGAACCTGGGGCCCCCAACTCCACCCCTCCCTATTTTATTCATTACCTTTGAAGGGCCGCCGAGGAGTGGGACGGGCACAGCCCCCTCTCCCCTAGCTACGCCCCTGGGGATGTTAACATGATGGCGGATTAACGTAGTAGCAAATGTAGCATTTGCTATGGGCCCCGCGTTTTTGAGGGCCCCGCATGCCCGGCTTCCAACTGGGAATTAAAGTTAAAACTTTACCTGTTTTATCTGGTCCATGTTAGATAAAATATCCCCTTTCTGCTAAATGTGCCTTTTAAGAGAAAGCCCAGCACAGCATCTGTGCAGTGGCTGTTGGTGGTGCCTACCACATTTTTCTTTTTAGAGTGTGAGCCCTTTGGAGACAGAGAAGCATCTATCCACTCTTTATTTTTCTATGTAAACCACTTTGAGAATTTTGATTGGAAAACAGTATATAAATGTTCACTGTTGTTGTAGTAAGTGTGAGTTTGTGGCTTGGTCTCCCATACTCCAAAATATAGCAAATGAAAAAAAATTGAATTACTTTACTATGCAAGTAAATAATTTATGTTTTAATATTTATGTGCATCTTTAAAAAAAAATAAATTAGGGCCCCTTTATAACATATGCTACAAGCCCCGCACTGGCTTAATCCGGCCCTGTTAACATCAAAACCCTCGGATTCCAGGAGAATTTTGCTGCAGGGCAGGAGGGGAGCAAGAGCAGTTGCTTTGTGGCAAAGAAACTGGAGAGCAATTAATAGAAGCGAAAGTAAAAGCAACCCTAACCCTAATCACTCAGAGAGAGAGAGAGAGAGAGAGATTAAAAATGGCCTGGGCTTGCCCCCACTCTCAGCCAGCGAGCCAGCCAGACAGATTTGCAGTACTGGGGGAGAGAAGCAAGCCCAAATGACTGGAAAGCTACTTCAGGAGAGCCTGGGAACTACCTAGTGTCTGCCTCTGCAGCCTGCATTACACCACACTGGCTCTCTTTACCTGGAAGGGATCCGTTCACCTGTGGACTCATGCTTTGTTACTAGGTTTGTCGCCTTTTCCACTGGCCGGACTCCTGTGTCTTTGTCAGCAGCCCGACACACAAAAAGTTAGCCCGTGAGACACCTTTCCTAGAGTGGGCATGAGGAAAGTGTCACCTGCTAAATAACTGCATTCCAGGTGGTTGCTAAAGACACGAACAACAAGGCCAGTCAAAAGGCTAAGACCCCTATGGACCACTGTATATAGTTCACTCCCCATTTTTATAGATTTCCATCTCGGCGGCATCCTGGGCTGCTTTAATTAAAGTCACTAATTACAAGGTCTCATTGATTAACGGAGCCTCTCCTGGCTCTCATCCCATGGGATTGATTGCTCTAGCCGGCTTCCTAGAGATAGAATTAATGAGGGACAACACCAACCACTCATCATAAAAGCAAAAGAAGGACTTGGGCCTCCTGCCCCCTCCTTCCTGTCTGTCTGTCCTTTAATCCTGTCCTCCAGCTCCGTCTTGCTATTCCCGCTGTGATGTCTGACACTGAATGCAAAGGAGGGTGGACGGGGATTCTGTACCTTTAACTGTTGTGCAGCGGGAATAGAGGCAGGGGCCACTTTTCATGCAGAGATGAGAAATAACGCAGTTGTTACAAATCCCACATTTATACAAGTATTTGGCATAAGATCCCTGCTCTCCTTTGCATCTGGTTACCCTACCCAAAGGTACCTGAAGAAATAGATGTAAAGATGCATTGCCAAACAGATACAGCTTCTCAAACTTCTGTTGAAACTCTCTCTTGTACCACTCTATCCCTGTCCCTCAGGCCTCCTCTGAAAACTCCCATCCTCTTAGAGTTGCCATTTCCCCCAGATTTCCAGGTTTCACCCAGATTTTAAGCATCTCACCCAGACTGCTTAGCCCATCCAGATTCGGCAGGATTTCAGCTTTCTTTTTTTAAAAAAGAAGAAGCTAAGATCTAGCCCTTGTAGAAGCAGAGTTATGGAGCAAAATGTGCAGTCACTATTCTGCTCAAAAATTATTTTGAAACCAATTTACATAATATGTAAATTAGATACCCAGATTTGGAAAGCCAAAATATGGCACCCTAAATGCTTGACTAACAAGCAGAAGGTTGCTGGTTCAAATCCCCGCGGGTACTATATCGGGCAGCAGCAATATAAGATACTGAAAGGCATCATCTCATATTGCATGGGAGGAGGTAATGGTAAACCCCTCCTGTATTCCTCCAAGGAAAACCACAGGGCTCTGGGGTTGCTAGGAGTCGAAATTGACTTGATGGCACACTTTACCTTCACCTTACATCCTCTGTGTCAGGGGTTCCCAACCCGTGACACTCCAGATGTTGCTGAATCACAACTCCCATCATCCCTAGGTACAATGTATTGTGGCTGGGGATGATGAGAGTTGTTCAGCAACATCTGGAGTACCACAGGTTGGGAACCCCTGTGGGAACCCCTGTGGTACATTCCTTATAAAGGATGTGTCTCTAAGTTATAACAACCACTGTACACTCAGTGCCTGCTGCTTTTTAACAAAGGAGATTTGTGGTAATGGCTGTCCTCACCTAAACCTCGACTCAGGCTCCACACAGAAGTTGGTAAAACCCTAGAGGGTTCCGTATAGCTTCTTTGCAAGACTGTAAGCACAGGTCCTGCAGCAGGTTCTCTCCTCCAAGGGTCAATACAAGGTAGAGTCTGAAAGTGGTACTGTTAAGGCAGGGCCACTCAAACATGGGCCCCTAGATGTTGTTGGGCCACGACTTCCATAATGGGGTTCAATGATGACGAGGACATTATTTATATACTGCTTTTCAACAAAAGTTCCCAAAGCGGTTAACATAGAGAAATAAAAATAAATAAAGATGGCTCCCTGTCCCCAAAGGGATCACAATGTAAAAAATTTAAAAAAATTATTTATTTATTATTTCTCTGTGTAAACTGCCTTGAGCCATTTTTGGAAGGGCGGTATAGAAATTGAATTATTATTATTTATTTACACAGTCAGACAGGTGTAATAATAATAATAATAATAATAGGAAGAAGAAGAAGAAGCACCTTAACACCACAGGGACCATAGAAATCACCATCAGCCAATTACAAAAAGCAACTTTACTGGGAACAACCTATACTCTGCGACATCTGTAATAATAACAGCAACAACATTGACAATAAAATTCAGCTATCCCAGGTCCTTGGGAAGGACTCGATGTCTGGATAAAACAAACCAATCAATAACACCTGTCTGACTGTGTAAACAACAACAAAAACAACAACAACAAAAAGAAACATATAGTAGACACCAGGAACAGCCACTGGAGGGATGCTGTGCTGAGGATGGATAGGGCCAGTTGCTCTTTCCCTGCTAAATATAAGAGAATCATCACTTTAAAGGATGCCTCTTTGCTCAGTTAGTATTGTCCCAGAGGGGAGTCATAGACCAAAGGCCATTGTGGCTGGGGATGATGGGAGTTGCACTCCAACAACATCTGGAGCACCCAAGTTTGAGAAGCCTGACTTGAGAGGATAGTGCAGAGTAAATTCACTGTGCCCAAATATACCACAGTGCTCTCTTTTGCCTCTCTCCATTCCTGTCCCTCTGTGGACCAGTCTGCAGGGAGCATCAGAGGTGGGCAAGAAATTACATCAGGAACAGAGGAAGTTGGTCAGGTATGTGGGAAGCCAGGGCAGGAAGAGGCTGTGGCAAAGAGTGAAGCTGAACACCAAATCTTACCCGAAAGACACAAGATCCACAGTGTGCCGGATATAGGTGCCAATTGACAGCCACAAATTGCCTGGCAGGCGCCCAGACAATGAGGCTGCTCGGGCCAACTCAGCAGATGGAGGGATGCCCGTGGCTCCTTGCCAAATACTGAGAGCCGTCAAATTCTCTCCGCTCCACAGACTGCAGCTGGGATAGCTCCTGCCAATCGGCACAGCTCTGGGAGTCTTCCATCCCCAGTCTCTACCTTCTCATTTCCTATCCCCCATTCTCTTGCTTCTGAACATGTTTAGCTAGCCTGGCCTCTTTGATCTCTCTGCCCTGGGTTGTTCTAATTCATTAGATCATATTTGGGAATTTCCCAGAACCCCTCCCCTCAAACGCCTGTCAAGATAAAAGTGATTCGCACTTGAATACCACCTGTCTCTCTATGCAAGATTGGCCTTGTGATTGGCTACCTTGTACCACCGTCCGTGTGCAAACTCCAATGCAATCAATGTCCCAGTAGAGTGAGGAGGGAGAAACGATAGCAGGCCAAGGGAGAGCAATGGCTGTGGACAGCGGGGTGGTTTCCATGGTGCTGTGCCCTGCACCTGTGCCTGACATGCCTGCCTCATGGAAGAGCCTCCCTTGCAGAGGGTCAGAACAAGCTTTTCTTGATATGGCGATGAAATAATGGGAAATGCTTTGTCTGCTCACTTTCTGCATGTCAGCCAACTGTTCAAGTTGCAGGGATTTTAGCAGGGAAATATATGTATATATAACTATGCTAGAGGTCAATGGGGTCCCTTACTCAAAGTGGCAAGTGGAAGATATGAGGAAGCAATTCTTAAAGCAGGGCTTCTCTGGTGCACATCTATGTAAGCAGTGGCATTGGTAGACCCTTAAGGCTCACAGTCCCCCTCCCATTTTGATAATGAAATCTTAGGCTAGTTCACATGATCAGCAATAGGGTAGGACAAGCATCCTACCCAAGTACAGAAGCTGGGTGCCCTCCCATTTTGTGACTGTGTGCAAGTAAAAGGTAAGGTAGGAGGCAGGCAGGGGAAGGGATCGTGTGCAAGGCTTTACTCTGGGTAGGATGGCTCCATCCTACCTAGCAGCTGTACCCAGCTGCTGAATGAGGTAGATGGAAAAGTCCTCCTACCCAGCACAAGCCTCACACACAGTCACTTCCTCCCACTCTTGTCTTGCTTTTTGCTCCCAGACAATCACAAAACAGGAGCACACACAGCTCCCAAACTTGAGTAGGACAAGTTCTTGCTGATTATGTGAACTAGCCTCTTTTCATGCTCTCTAAAAGAATCTAATGCTAGTCTTTTCCATTTTTTTAAGCCATTAGTTAGTCACCAGTATCCACCAACTTCAGACAGTACAGAGGACTAAGGCACTAAAGAACTGATCCGGGGCACGTGCCCAGGTGGCCCAATGCTTTCCATGCCTCTGCTTACTTTGTTTATCCCCCCTCGCCTGTGGTTTCAGTTTTTGAACTGGCTTCCATGGTTGTACTTCTGGCTGCAGTTTGATCTGTAGCCCTTGGCAGGTGATAATGTTTAGCTCTGCAAATCAGACCATTTCCCCCGCTTACTAGTTGATAACTCTCCCCACAAATAATCCTGCTTCTGGGTCTGCTGCAGAAGATGTATTATTCCATTAGTGGCAATTATGCAGGGTGGCTAAATGGAACCTCCATATTCAGTGGCAGTATATATCTGAATACCAATTGCTAAGGAACACAAGTGGGAGAAACCTTCAGGCCCTGCATGTGGGCTTCCTAGTGACATCTGGTTGACAACGGTGGGAAGCAGGGCCATAGTGAGAAGAGAGCAGGCCTGTATTCCCCACCCACGGCGGCGTATGCACCTATGTGCATGCACACCCCACTTACCTAGCTCCGCCAGAGCTGAGCAAGCCACCAAAGGAAGTGGCTGATGTCAATGATGGGCCACATGCGCACCCTGCTTCAATTGGCCAGGAGCCCAGCCAATGGAAGGAGGACGGGCAGAACCAGTAGAGCCATCAAAGGAGGCGGCTGACAGCTGCAGGTGGCCAGCCGCAGGAGCCCCAGCCAGGGGCAGCTCAGCAGCTCCCAGACGCAGGGCATGGCAGGTTCTTTGAACCTGCATGCTCTGTTACAGCTCTGCCCCTAGTGCAGGGCTGCTCAACTTCGGCCCTCCTGCAGATGTTGACCTACAACTCCCATAATCCCTGGCTATTGGCCACTGTGGCTGGGGATTGTGGGAGTTGTAGTCCAAAAACATCTGGGGGGGCCTAAGCTGAGCAGGCCTGCCCTAGTGGGAAGCAGGATGCTCGGTTAGGGGGATCTTTGGTCTAATTCAATAGGGCTCTTCTTATATCGTTAATATAGAGGAATCAGATGAAAGCAGGGGCGGATCAATGCATGGGCAATATAGGCACTTGCCTATGGCGGCAGATTTTGAGAGGTGGCAAATTTTGGGAGTGGTGTGCAAGTAAAGGGCTTGGGTCAGGGGAACTTAAATCTTCCTTCTCTACCTTTTAAAAACCACCACTGTGCATAGGGATGGCGGAAGGATGGTGGTGGCGCGATGGGGATGGCGAGAGCTCCTCCCAAGGGCCCGCCTGCCTCCCAAAAGACAGGTCAGGCTGTTTTTGGCCCACTTGGGGGGCTCTATGCACACGGAGAAAAGAACCCCCCACACACACCGCAAGCCCTTTACTTGTAAAGGGGAATCCTTGCCAGATTCCCCTTTACAAGTATAGCCGTCGAGCCAGGGCGGCAAATCTTTGGTTGCCTACAGGAGGCAAAAAGCTTCATCCGCCCCTGGATGAGTTGACAGAAACAGACACAAGTGGGAGGGGCATAGTTAAATGTAACAGGAGGGAGGGATTACAGGTGTGAGAAGCACAGAGGCCACCCCTGGGGCAGTGAGTGGGGAAAAAATAGTTCCATTTATCCGCTGTAAGTGCAGACAAATGGATCCACATATACCCAGCCCGGCATGCAAACGGCCACAAATAGCCAGAAACGCTCAGGCAAGGAAAGGCACCCCCTCCCCCAACTGTGCAATACACATAGATTCAACTGAAACACACCTAGAGTTGCTAGGTCGCCACCTGGAAATCCCCTTCATCTTAAAACTGCCTGTTAAGTAGGAGACATCCGCTTGTCCGCCCCCTCCCTGATTACTGTCTGTGCACCTGCAAATCCTGCCACTTGTGACTTCAGCTAGAGCAGGGGGTCAGGTGAAGGAGAAACAAGGAGTGGTGCAGTTATGGATGCTGCTCTCTGTCCTGCTCTACTAGTAGTTTTAAGTGGACAAGGTGAAGCATGGGTTTGCAGCCTGGCAATCCCAGACACACCAGAACGAAAAGGCACTTCCTGTCCTTTGATAAACTTGGAGTGGAAGTATTTCTTGGCATCATTTTTAATCCCACCCATCCTCCAAAGAGGGCAGTTTACATGGCTCTTTCCACCATTTTATCCTCACAACAACCCTTTGAGGTGGGTTAAACTGAGAGCAGGGGTGTAGTGGAGGGGGGATGCACAGGGACAGAGCACTGGTACTTCTCGGCTTATCTGGCTGGTGAGGTGGGCATGGCCATGGGGGATGTCATGGAGAGCGCCCTCTGCACTTCTGAATTTGCAACTACATCACTGACCGAGAGCTAATAACTGGCCCAGCGTCATGGCTAAGCAAGAATTTGAGCCTGGATTTCCTTGGTCCTAGTCTGACACTTGCAACATGGAGAAGAGCCAGTGTGGTCATAGAACATAGGAACATAAGAAGCTGCCATATACTGAGTCAGACCATTGGTCTATCTAGCTCAGTATTGTTTGCACAGACTGCCAGCGGCTTCTCCAAGGTTGCAGGCAGGAATCTCTCTCAGCCCTATCTTGGAGAAGCCAGGGAGGGAACTTGGAGCCTAGATGCTCTTCCCAGAGCGGCTCCATCCCCTGAGGGGAATATCTTACAGTGCTCACACCTCTAGTCTCCCTTTCAAATGCAACCAGGGCAGACCCTGCTTAGCTAAGGGGACAAATTATGCTTGCTACCACAAGACCAGTTCTTCTCTCCTGGTCCAGTGATCAAAGTGTAGGACTAGGGCCATGCTCAAAACCTTACTTAGGATCCAACTAGACATGTTTGAGTGGATATCTGGTTAGGGCAAGGCTGCACAACTTCGGTCCTCCAGCTGTTGTTGGACTACAATTCCCATCAGTCCCAGCCATAGTGGCTAATAGATATGATGGGAGTTAGGGGCTTGTTTTCACTCTAAAATAGTAACAACTACTTTTTGAAAAGTGGTATATAAATATTAATCGTCATTGTAAAGTAGCACCTATGCAGGGCCCTGATCTAGGACAGAACCATGACACAGAAGTAGGGGGTGTTTAACTCTTTCCTTCTATTGTAGGTTATAATGCCCCAAATTATACAGGTAATATTTTAAAGTCATATTTTAAAATTGATTTTTACAAACTTCATTCTTGGTTTAAAAAGCCTTGTGGGGCTGGGGGCTTTTTATAAGTGGGAAAGTGATACATTCCCTAAATAAACAAGCATGCAGAAAAATGTGCACAGGATCAAAACTTGCCTCCATGTTTCACAAACAAACATTCCTACTCCAGGGCAAATACTTGCCTGTTTTCAGTTTCTTGAATGAGCAGATACAAAAAAAAAAAAACAGACTTCAAGGATTCTCAGTTTAGGGAAGAAATCAGCTTACTGGTAATTATGAATATAAGTTGCTAGTCACAGAACCAGGATCTGGTGACAAGAAAAGCCTGATTGATTGGTTGGTGGTGTGTGTGTGTGTGTGTGTGTGGTGGGGATATAGTTCACACAAAGCAGCTGCCATAGAGAAAAGCACTCTCCATGTCCATTACCCAATCCCACAACACAGGACAAAGTAGAAAGCGGAGTCATGAGCAAGACACATGCCCATCTAGAAAGCAAAAAACAGAAGCAGCAGCTAGACTTGCAGATTTGGCTGGAGCCAAGAAGTCTACTACTATTGCTGCTACTACGAATATTTAAATACCGCTTTTCAACCAATTTCCAAATTGGTTTACATAGTCCAAAGAGAAGGGATGTAGCAAGGGGGTTAGCATAGTTTTAGAGGTGGCCATCTAGGAAGGTATGATATTAGGATATTAGCAATTTTATTTTCAACCCCCTTCTTAATAATCCCTCAGTGTATGTGTGAAATTGAGGGGGTTTTGCCCCATCACTTTACACTTGAACCACAGTTGCCATTTTGTTGGTAACCCAAACTGGAGAGATCCTTTTGGATCCCTTTTTGAAAATCATGTTACATTGGCTACTTTCCAGTCTTCTGGTACAGAGCCTGATTGTAGGAATAAGTTACATATTTTTGCTAGGAGATGAGCATTTTCACATTTGAGTTCTTTAAGAACTCTTGGGTGGATGCCTTTTGGCTCTGGAAATTTTTTTTTAATTGTTCAAGACAGTTTAGAACAGGGCTCCTCAACATTGGACCCCCCAGATGTTCTTGGACTTCAACTCCCATAATCCCCAGCCAAAGGCCACTGGGCCTGGGGATTATGGGAGTTGAAGTCCAAGAACATCTGGGGGCCCAACGTTGAGGATCCCTGGTTTAGAACATCATCTCTCCTTACCTCAATGTGGTTCAGATCTTCAGCTTCTGTCCCTGAGAAGCTCATTTCAGGCAAGGGTATACTTTCAGTATCCTCTGCCATGAAGACAGATGCAACAAACCCGTTCAGCTTCTCTGCAATCTCCATATCCTTCTTAATAATCTCTTTCATTCCTTTGTCATCTAACTGTCCAACTGCCTCCATGGCAGATTTCCTATTTCGGATGTATTTAGAGACATTTTTATTATCCCCCTTGATGCTTTTAGCTAAATGTTCCTCAAACTCTTTTTGCATCCCGTATTGTCTCCTTGCCTTTCTTTTGCCAGAGCTGGTGTTCCTTTCTGTTCTCATTTGGGCAGGATTTCAATTTTCTGAAGGTAATCTTGTTCCCCTTTATAGCTTCCATGACTTTACCTGTTAACCATGCTGGCATTTTCCTGGACTTGGTGGTACCTTTCCTTCTTTTTGGTATACATTCTACCAATGTATAGAATGGGCTTCTATTATTGGGCTTCTATTATTGTGGTTTTAACTAAACTCCGTGCATTCTGGATCAGATTTACCCTCCTGGTTTTCCTTTTCAGCTTTCTTTTCACCAAACTCCTCATTTTCGGAAAACCAGTGCCTGTGTTAGACTTCTGTTTTATAGCTGCTTCCCTCACAAACACAAAATAATGTTATGTAGATTTAACTAAGAGTTTATTCAGAAACAATTCCATTCTCTCCTTCTCCTTTCTCTCCCTTTTCCTTTCTGACTCCTCCTGAATACACTCCCTACAGGAACCCAATGGGGATCCTTCTAAACAACAAAACATAAAAGATTATTGGACTGAGTTCAACAACTTCCTTGGCAATTCTTTACTTGCATATACTGTAGATGATATAGAGAGAATTCTCTACTCGCATATAGAAGAACAAGTGATGTTTCAAGCAATATTAGCCTGAAGTGCTTAGTTTTTCATGAGTAAATAGCAGCTGGATTGGGGCTGCTCATGGATCAGGACTGTAGTGGGGGGCAGAGTTAAAGGCCCTTCTCCCCAGTCAAGGCTATATAAAGTCAAGATATTTAAAGAAATATCTTGTATAATTTGGTGTCCCTTGCCTGTGAAAATATGATCTGTAGTAACTCAGTTACAGATGTTAATTGTATAGGCAGGTGTGGTGTTTTTTTGGTTAATCCACTCCTTGATCCAGGCCAGCTTTTGGATGGGGCTTTAGTTACTTGTATTCCAGTCCTGGAGTAGAGGCGGAACTAACAAACAGCCAGAAGCAAGAGCACTGAAAAGCAGTCTGTGCTTGCCTCTCTGTACGTAATATCTATTTCATTAAACTTTTAATGTTCCTGATTCCATCCCACTGCCTTGTCCTTGCAGACCACAACTCTTTCCCTTGGATTCTACAGCAGGTTATCTCAGGGCTGCTCAACTTTAGCCCTCCAGCTGCTTTTGGACTACAACTCTCACAATCCCCAGCCACAGCAGTCATTAGCCAGGGATTATGGGAATTGTAGGCCAACATCTACAGCAGGGCTGCTCAACTTTGGCCCTCCTGCAGATGTTGACCTACAACTTCCATAATGCCTGGCTATTGACCACTGTGGCTGGGGATTATGGGAGCTGTAGTCCAGAAACAGCTGGGGTGCCTAAGTTGAGCAGGCCTGATCTACAGGCATTAGATGTTGGGTTACACTTACAGCCATGTGGAGCTGTAAGTAATTTGCTGCACCCCATGAGCTGCTATTTTGCATTTGGCCCCTTCCCCCAGCTACTATTTTGCACCTGGTTCTGGATGTTGGATCTTAAGAGTCCTGCAAAAAATTTAAAAAGTAAATCCTACAAAACCCTGAAGTGTAATCGTTACTGCTTTGGAGACTGAGCCTGCCTGTCATTCAGCCCTTAGAAGAAGGCAACGAAGGGAATCTGATTATTTCTTCCTTTTATTTGCATCTTCAAAATCCTTACTGCTTGCCTCTTTGTGCACTCATGAACTAAGAGGTGTGTTCCATGACCCCCTATAATGTCACAGAGGACATGGGCGCAACGCTTGGATCTGTAGGATCACAAGGGAACCTGTGAGTCCGGGGCCAGGGGATCTCTCAGATGACATTCACCATTATTAATCTGCCAGGGCCTGCTGTTCTACATCTCAGGCCCTGCTGCTCGCCGTTGACTGACATCCATTCGGTGGGATTCGTGATAGGGAGGCTATTCCCATGAGATCGATGGAAAGCAGGCTAAAGGAGTTTACAGTTTAGCCCGCTTCCCATCGATCGTGGGAACCACCAGGCTCGTAGGCAAGCCCAGTGCTCCTAAGGCGGCTAGCCTGCCTAGAACTCCCTCCCCTTAAATGAGGTTAACGGAGCGAGTGCTCTGTTAACCTCATTTCTTTGCTCATATGTCGCTGCAGTGCACAGCGACACACGGGTAGACTCCCGACCAGGAGGCTGCAGCCAGCCTCCCGGGTTCGGGGGTCTCTCCATGATGCCCCGCGCACTTGTGCAGGGCATCCCGGGACTTCCAGGGGCCGCACGGCCCCCAATCCCTGCAGCCACCGCCGGCTCCATGACGGAGCCAGCAGTCGTGTGGGCGGCCAGTCCGGCTGCCCCAGGGCTGCCCTTTGATCGTCTGCGGGGGAGAGTGGGCTAAGTTCACTCTCCCCGGAAGCCCAACAGAAGCTCTTCTCGTGAGAAGAGCTTCAGAGCCTTTTCAGTTGTGACCCCATTTGCTTTGGCATACCCCCTCCTGGATGAACTCTGCCATGCTTCCTGATCTACAGTTTGTATGTAATGCTTAGACCCATATTTTTAGAGAGACCTTTTTTGTTTCTACTTTCTCTCTGTTTCCAGTGGGTTTTTAATTATTTGTAAATCTGGTTTTAACTGGGTTTAATCTAAATTGTATTAATTTCACATTGTTTCATCAGTTTGTTTTACTGTCTTTATGAGCTGCCCTGAGCATTATTGCACAGGAGGGGCGAGAGACCAATGTTTGAAATAAATAATGAATAAACCTGGAGTGTGTACTTTGGATTGTACACTGCTCAGCCAGAAGTAACAAAATGTTTTGGGCTGATCACAGAAAGCAAAAGCAAAGCAATATTTTTTTTAAAAAAATATGAACTGTACAGGGGTGAGGGTGTGCCCAACAGAGAAACTGAAGCATGACCGGCAAAGCTGGCTAGACAGGAGAATGTGGGGGGCCGGATGGTTATTTATGCAGTCTAATCCCACTCCCCATTCTCCGTCCAACGCATGGCCCATTAACCAAAGCTCCTTACTGTGGGCTGGGGGAGGTTAGATCAGAGCAGCTGGGTAAGAGGATTGGTTGTCTCTATAGCTGAGGAGACGGGATCAGAAGCACTAAACCTCTGGCCGTATGGTTCGCTGGCTGAACCACAAGCCTCCCTGGGGCAGGGAGACGGGAGAGAGTGTCCACGGAGCAGGGAAAGGAAAAACGCCCATCCTGCCTTCCGTCACCTGTTCTTACTCGGTTCTTTTTTTCATCTGTTCCCTCCTGAGACACCCCTCCATTATGTCTAATTTTCTCATCACACAGAGGGATACGGGAATTCACAGAGTCCAAAACACTCACCCTGAAGCTCCACATACCCGCAATCCACTAGCACAGAAATTACCAACTCCCATCATCCAAACCAGTGTGTCCCAAGCACAGAGAAAACAACTAGCTGCCTTGCATCAGAGATGCCTGCATAATTCAAGAAAAGACTTTTGTGAAACAATCTAGACTCTTGATTCTAGAGGCAAATCTACCTGTTGCACATGCCAGCTAGCAGTGGTGGCGGCGGGGGTGGAAGGACTATTTATTTGAACTCTCCCTTAACCACAAAAACTCCCTGCATAGAGAAAGCTAGCACCTCAGGATGTTTTAGCCTAGTCTTCTTGTGCAAGTGTTGTATATTTGGTTTGATGCAGGGGAGCATTCAGATATTACACCCCCCCCATACACACACACACCTGCATTCTAAAGAAAACCATAATGTGTGCCTTTTTGGGCTCCTAACGACCAAACTAGACATGACTAGTCATTTGCCCTTCTGTTTGCATTTGTGGTTCTTTTCGCAAATAGCAAATGTGGGGAATTCAGACTGGGATGATGGAGCAAGTTTAACTTTCTCCTCTCCATGCTACAATTCTGATGAAAATGGCTCCTGCCCCCTGCAATTGAAGCACTTAGTGCTTGTTGAATTGTACTCAAAATCCTTTACCTTGGGACAATCTCAAGAACTATGTATAAAGGTTACATTTATAAAAAGAGAAAAATAGACTCCACTTTCCAGAAAACCCAGGAACCAAGCCTTTGGGCTCCATCCACTACACCCTCCCCCCTAAACTGCAACTAAGGCTGAGTACATCTAACTCTAAGATCCCATACAGTCTTCTCCTGTTTACCCTTGCCTCCATTTCCCTCCCTTTACTCTGTTGTCTCCCTAGACTGTAAGCCCCTTGGGGCAGGGACCTGTCCTCTCTCATTATTTGTTCAGCACCATGTGCATGGATAGCACAACAGGCAGACAATGCACGCAACTCGCTTCTCATCAGCTGCAGGCCTCTTGGCTGTCCGTTGTTTCACTTACGTATGCGGCTCAAGTTCTTCATGGACTGCGATGAAGTCTGCCCACTCTTGGCCTGCCTGGCTCCAGCGCTGTCTCCTGCCTTCTCTGCTGCTGCTGCTTCTTCCTCTTCAGCCCGGAGGAGGGCAATTCTCAATCCAGCCACCAGGCGGGGGAAACTTAAGTAGCCCCCACAAGGCTCTGCCACTTGTTGTAAGGCCTGGAGAACCCCACTGGGGAGCTGGCATTTCTCTTGGTCCTCCTGAGGGCTTACCCCAGAGCCTCCACGACCCCAGCGGCTCTCAATCTCCGAGATGTGGATGGTCCCACTCCGTTGGTCATCCAGGATTTCGAAGAGTGTCCGGAGGCTGCGGAGAAAGGGACGGGGCAGGCGGGTGCCATGAAGTGGAGAAGGGTCCTCTGGGGTAGGGGGAAGAGAAGGGACAGTCAACACAGAGCTCATTGGGAGTGCAGCTCAGGGTGCCCGGGTTCCTGTGGAGGGCAGTAGGGTTTGGTGAGTAAGAGCAGGGGGCTTTGGAAGCCAGGACTCCTGGGTTCTGTGGGAAAGAGTGAGCTCGATGGCCAGGTAGAAGGGAGTGGGGGAGAAAGCTGGAGGTAGTGGCTTTAGCGATAATTGAAATGGAGCAGAGGGACTGAAAGCCAGCACTCCTAGTTTCCTGGGAGGGAGGAATAATGTGTGTGTGTGTGTGTGTGTGTGTGTGTGTGTGTGTGTGTGTGTGTGTGGGAATCAAGGCACCTGGGTTTTCAGTGGGAGGGGAATGGGTGCTAGGGAGTTAGAAAATAAGATCTCGAATCCAGGACTCCTGAGTTCTCTGTCTGCACCATTAGGGTTGCTCTGATGCTTTGCCGAGGTCTCTAGCTTGTCAGGAATATCTGATTGAGTCAGATTGTCCAAGCTGGTGGGGGGGGGGCAGCTGGGGATGAAATCATGTGACCCATCCCAGATAATCACCCTGGACGCCAGATGATTAGCGGCTCTGTCTAATGAGGTGGCTTCCCCTCTGGGGGAGAAAGGCAGACAGAAAGAGAGAGGGAGAGAGAGGCAGGGACGGAAAGGGAAAGAGAAAGAGATCTCCCTGGTGGAAAACTGAAATTGGAATCTGGGGTCAGTGTGGTCTTCTTTCTTTCTTGTGGGTGACGGAATATTGGAAAAATGGGACAGAATGTTGAGAAATTGCTTTTCTATACAAAGATCTGGTCTTCTCTCTGTCTTTTTCTGCATTCCCCCCCCCCACGTTCTTTTGCTTCTTTAGGACCAATTTAATGCCACCAAACTAGCATGCCCTGGGTCATGGCAGGGCTCTTTTAACACCGAGGAAGATGCAGAAATGGTCCTGCAATCAGTTTCTTCAGTCCGTGCATCAGTTGCTGCTCCACTGATTTGTGCTGCTACTCCTTCCAGCCTGCTCTTGGCAGCTTGGCTGTGGTGTGTGGGAACTGTGGGCTAATGTTGCCAGCTGGGGATGTGGGAAATCAGCCACATGATTCCTTCATCATTGGGTTCCAAATGCTGCATGGATTCATTCAGGTCCATGTTCTCAACATGCCATGCGTAAACACAAGGAAGTCAAAAAGAAAGATGCTGTAATAAGACCAAAGGAATCAAAAGGCCACGGCATGCTGGCTGAACTCTGCATAGATCCATGTATGTGACACTTTTATGTAACGTTCACCGTTTAAAAATCTTATGCTTGGGATTCTCCACATCCCACATACACACACCCTGATGGTCTGTGTGTGTGTGGGGGAGAGAGTTAAACCCTTTTTCTCCCTATGTTATTTCTTTATAATATCACCACCCCAAAGTTGCTTTTTCTCTACCACCACTCCCCACCCCCACCCACGCCAAAGGTTCTCAAACTTGGATTGGGTCGCTAGAAGTTGTTGGGCTGCAACTCCCAGCCACAATGGCCAAAGGCCTCTAGGGCCCCCACAGAAGCGGGGTGTGTGTGTGTCCAGCTTCATCTAGATCCAGTTTATCTGGCCTTTTAAATCACAGCCTGGGGCACCACACTTATACTGAAGCAGTGCAAAGGTCAACTGTCTGGCCTGCCTCCACTGCCGCTGGATACTTGCTCTGGCACAACTATGAACAAAAAAGAACAGCCCTGCCGGATCAAGCCCATCTAGTCCAGCATTGTTGTGTATCCTGGAATGATGGTTGGTTGTGAACTTCCCCTCTCCTGCCTTGCAACATGCAATTCATCCATCCATCCATCCATCCATTCATTCATTCATTCATTCATTCGATTTCTATACCACCTGTCCAAAAATGGCTCAGGGCGGATCACACCGAGAAATAACAAATAAATAAGATAAACAAAATGGATCCCTGTCTCCAAAGGGCTCACAGTCTAAAAAGAAACATAAGATAGACACCAGCAACAAGCACTGGGGGTACCGTGCTGGGGGTGCATAGGGCCAGTTACTCTCCCCCTGCTAAATAAAGAGAATCACCACATTAAAAGGTGCCTCTTTGCCAAGTTAGCAGGGGTAACAATGTCATGTCGCTTCTGAATTAAGCATGAAGACATTCTTGGGGGAAAGTATGCCCATTTCACATATCAGAAATACAGAACCAAGAAAAGGTAAAGGACAGCCGAACCACAGAACAACTTAATCTCACCCAAAGCAAGGCAGTTAGGGGGGATTCAGGCATGGCAGAGGACATTATTATTATTTATATACTGCCTTTTCAACAGAACATCCCCAAAATGGTTGAAACAGCAGCAGAAGTAATACAATGGTTCCCTGTCCAAAATATCATAATTTGTAAAAATAAGAGACTAGGGGGCATACATGAAAGCAGCCACTAGTCTGGAAAATATGCAGTGCAATAGGGACACCTGCTCTCTCCCTGTCCTTTGTTCTTTGGTTATCCTTTACCTTTTCTTGGCCTCTGTAGTTCTGCTATGTGAAATTGACACACTTTCCCTCAGGAATGTCAGAGGCCATGTGCCATTGCATGATGTTCTGTACTGCCCTTCCAAAAATGGCTCAGGGCAGTTTACACAGAGAAATAATAAATAAAGAAGATGGATCCCTGTCCCCAAAGGGCTCACAATCTAAAAAGAAACATAAGATAGACACCAGCAACAGTCACTGGGGTTACTGTGCTGGGGGTGGATAGGGCCAGTTACTCTCCCCCTGCTAAATAAAGAGAATCGCCATGTTAAAAGTTGCCTCTTTGCAAGTTAGCAGGGGTTAAACAGAACAATTCAGCAGGATGGTGGGAAGAAGACTTGTGGGACACATACAGAAACAGAACTACTTTTAAATATTAAGTGTAATCTCTCTTGAGTTCAGTGGCTACTCAGAACGCTCATAAATGTGCATAATAGGACTTGGGAAGGAGGGGACCCAGATGTGCAAAAGAACAAAGTATAAAATAGAGATGTCCAAAAGAACTGAGGTTCATGCACAGGTTCGGTGCTGACTGCCGAACCAGTTTGGACAAGGTCTGAACCAGTTCAGCACCACAGGGAGGGGAGCAGGGTCTTTTTAAAAAGAGAAGAACAAGTGCTTACCTGCTCTCTGACACTGCATGCAGCTTTCTGCTGTGGCAGCATTGGCCCCAAGAACCTGCACACGGCGCTGGCACACGCACATGGCATCCACGCAAGCGCAGGTGTGATTTTCATGATCAGCATGACCAAGAGAGCACCTGTTCTCCTCTTTTCAAAAGACCCCACTCCACTCTCCGTGCACAGACTTCAGTTTGTGCACATCCCTTGTACAAAAACAGCAGCAGCAGCAGCAGCAGCACAGAATCACAATAAAAAGATAAAATGTGTAGTTTTATAAGGATAATCAAGGGAGAGGTTTACAACAAGCAAAATAAAATGTGCAAAACATAAAGGTTCTACTTCCATTCCTAATCCAGAACAGAAGATCACAGAAATCTTAGGTGCAGAAAAAGATGGATTTTTAAAAGATGTTTTGTGCGCTCAGCTTTTCTATCTCATACGAACATAAGAACAGCCCTGCTGGATCAGGCCCAAGGCCCATCCAGTCCAGCATCCTATTTTGCACAGTGGCCCACCAGATGCTGCTGGAAGCCACATGCAGGAGTTGAGGGCATGCCCTCTCTCCTGCTGTTACTCCCCTGCAACTGGTTCTCAGAGCATCCTGCCTTTGAGACTGGAGGTGGCCCACAGCCCTCCGACTAGTAGCCATTGATGGACCTCTCCTCCATGAAGTTGTCCAAACCTCTCTTAAAGCCATCCAGGTTTTGGCTGCCACCATGTCCTGTGGCAGAGAGTTCCACAAGTGGATCACGCATTGTGTGAAAAAGTACTTCCGTTTGTTGGTCCTAGACCTCCTGGCAATCAATTTAATGGAGTGACCCCTGGTTCTAGTGTTGTGTGAGAGGGAAAGAATTTTTCTCTCTCCACTCTCAGTCAGGAAAAAGCACTCTCTGCATTCCTCCCACAACAATCTGAAGTTCTGAACAAAAACTGTAAAGCCCACCCACACCCTTGGGTCAAAAAACCCAACACATTTGTCTTTAGCTACCAGGAGAAGGTGAAATGCTCAACAATTTGTTCAGTTGATAGTAAACAATAGAGGGAGATAATCTTCTCGGGAAGACAAAT
Organism: Hemicordylus capensis; assembly: GCF_027244095.1. Classification (NCBI taxonomy): domain Eukaryota; kingdom Metazoa; phylum Chordata; class Lepidosauria; order Squamata; family Cordylidae; genus Hemicordylus; species Hemicordylus capensis. The sequence goes on along the minus strand of NC_069658.1, from coordinate 257,842,299 downwards.
ATAACAACCTGCCTTAGGTAATAATATAATGATGATGATGATGATGATGATGATGATGATGATGATGATGATTCAATTTCTATACTGCCCTTCCAAAAATGGTGCAGGGCAGTTTACACAGAGAAATAATAAATAAATAAGATGGATCCCTGTCCCCAAAGTGCTCACAGTCTAAAAGAAACATAAGATAGATACCAGCAACAGTCACTGGAGAGATTCTGTGCTGGGGGTGGACAGGGCCAGTTACTCTCCCCCTTCTAAATAAAGAGAATCACCATGGTAAAAGGTGCCTCTTTGCCAAGTTAGCAGGGGGTATGGAGTGGAGAAATAGAAAAGTTGCAGTTCAGCAATCACACTGCATTGGAGATGGCAATAGTAAACCCCTCCTGTATGCCACCAAAGAAAACTACATGGCTTTGTGGTTGCCAGGAGTCAGCACCAACTGGACAGCACAACTTACCTTTACCTTTAACCAGGTCTAGCTGCAGCTTTGTTGGGGGCCACGGTGAGATTAATTTTGGTCCAGTAGCAGAGAATAGTTAGGACTGTGAATGGCCATGCTAGGCTGATGATGGAAATTGTAGTTCACATCTGGGGATCCAAGTTTGAGAATCCTTGATTAGCAGCATTGAATCTCAAGCATGGAATTCAAAGATACATTAAATGGCACACTTTGTTTGACCATTAGTGCTCAACTAGGTTATGTGAATTGGCTCTGACAGAGCAAAAGATGAAAGATTAGAAGAAAATAATGGATGGGTGGATGGATTGGCCTCAGGGGTCCCCATCCCAGCGCAATCCCATCATTGGCACTTGTGTTGCCACATTTAATGCTGTCGCCACTGTGGATACAAATCAAATAGTACTTGCAGCACAGAGATACACATTTAAAGCTTTTTAAATACCCCTATCTACATCCAGAGAAAGTACTATTACATATTTCTAACACTAATTTCAGCACAATGTGTATGAAACCTTTGTGGTCTTTCTTTTGTTTACAGCAAGACTAAAGAGCCCACCAGTAGAAAAGTCAGGACTCTTCTGCAATATAACAATGGTATCAACAAACATGGTCCAGGCACACTCAGCAGAACAAATCTGTGCCTCAAGATGACTCAGCTTCTTTTACAGAAGACTGGTGTCCATTCATCCCATCTGTGAACAAAAAGCCATTGGGTTTCAAATTGTTGTTATCTCTGTATTTTAGTCATATTTTTTTTTGTCATGCACAAGTAATTATCTATGGAATTTTTTTAAAATTAAAACACAGAGTTGTGGGTTTTTTTTTAAGTGCTTACCATAGGCTGGATAATCAGCATTGCTGCATTTGGGTATAATATCATCAATATCTGGGAAATGATAACAGCCCCTGATTGCAGAAGGAGAGATCTGAGGTGCAGACACGTGGAGGTTTTGAAAGGGATCAGACATGCACTGGGTGAGCTGTGTTTCCAAAATCCTCCAGGAACAGCTGATGCTGATCTGACCACACTTCCATTCCTGGTAGTCCATACAGATCATAGAAGGGATCAGGCTCATATCAGAGCCAGCGTGGTGTAGTGGGTAGAGTGCTGGACTAGAACTGGGGAGACCCGAGTTCAAATCCCCATTCAGCCATGAAACTAGCTGGGTGACTCTGGGCCAGTCACTTCTCTCTCAGCCTAACCTACTTCACAGGGTTATTGTGAGGAGAAACTTAAGTATGTAGTACACTGCTCTGGGCTCCTTGGAGGAAGAGCGGGATATAAAAATGAAATAATAATAATAAATATCAGCACCAGCTGTTCAGACTTCATCCCCAGCTCCCTCTTTTCCAAACAGGTGGAAAGACCTCTTCTTTACCAGGAGAAGACATGCTCCTTACTAGTTTTGAAATAGTGCAGTCTCCTCCTGTCTTTCTTCTGCTTTCACCAGGAGGATAAGGCAGGCAGAGAGAGGCCTGCCATATGGAAAAGAGGACAGGTCTCTTGTCCTTTTAAGAGATGCACAGGAGAGAGAATTTCAGCAGCTACAACTTTTCTTCACCTTACAGGACAAGCTGCAACTGCTGAAATTCCCTCTTCTGTACCTCTCTTAAAGGGATAGGGGACTTCTTTATTCCATAAGGCAGCAGCAGGCATGGAGGAGAAAGTATCTGTCACAACCAGATGTTAAGCACTCTGCCTTTGAAAGGATTTGTTAACACAATAAGGGAGACAGGGTTAGAAGAGGAATGAGGGCAGATAACCAGGACTTGATGGTCAACAGACTGTGGAGGAAAGAGAGAGAAAGTCGCCCATTAATATAGATAGATAGATAGATAGATAGATAGATAGATAGATAGATAGATAGATAAGTGTTTTGTTAAATAGCTCAGAACAAGAGGCTCTACACAGGATTAATGTGTGCAGCCTAATTGGGCTATGTGGGGAGAGCGGAGAGAACTCGCAGATGATCAGGGGACTAGCCCTGGGCATCCGGATCAGGTACCCACATGATTACTGGCTCCGTCATGGAGTCCATTGGGGCTGTGGGGATGGGGAGGGGGCTGTCCGGCCCCCAGAAGTCCCAGAAAGCCTTGTGCGAGTACACGGGGCATTCTGGGGAGACCCCCCCAACACCAGGAGGCTTGTTGTAGCCTCCGGGTGGGGGGGGTCTCCTTGTGAGTTGCCATGGCACGGAGCAGTGCTGTAGTGACTCACAATCACAGAAATGGGGTTAGCAGAGTGCTTGTTCCGCTAAGCTCATTTTAGGTGAGGAGTATTTAGATGGGCTAGCTGCTGCTGAACCACTAGGCTTGCCCACGAGCCTGGTGGTTCTCATGACCGCTCGAAAGTGAGCTGGACTCCCTTAGCCCACTTATGAGCGATTGAGAATAGCCTCCAAAGGTATCTAAAGGACCATATGATCCTGCTATTCTTCAAAAGCTATTCTTCGAGAGGAGAGCTGGTCTTGTGGTGGCAAGCATGACTTGTCCCCTTAGCTAAGGAGGGTCTGCCCTGGTTGCAGCTGAATGGGAGACTTGATGTGTGAGCACTGCAAGATATTCCTCTCAGGGGGTGGAGCTGCTCTGGGAAGAGCAGGAGGTTCCAAGTTCCCTCCCTGGCATCTCCAAGATAGGACAAGATTTATTTATTTTTTATAGGACAAGATTTTTTTATTGAACCAACAAACTACCAAAGCATACAGAGGGCTGAGAGAGATTCCTGCCTGCAACCTTGGAGAAGCCGCTGCCAGTCTGTGAAGACAATACTGAGCTAGATGGACCAATGGTCTGACTCAGTATATGGCAGCTTCCTATGTTCCTATGAGAATATCTTCTGAGGCCATGCTCTGGGTAGCCCCATTCTTCAGAGACTGGGCAGTTGGCAATTGATAAAAGGGCCTTTTTGGTGCAGGCATCCAAGTTATGGAGTTTCCTCAGAGATATCTAAAGTTGCAAAGTTGTGCCATTGAGTCAGTGTCAACTCCTGGTGACCACAGAGCCATGTGGGTTTTCTTTGATAGAATACAGGAGGGGCTTACCATTGCCTCCTCCTGTACAATATGAGATGATGCCTTTCAGCATCTTCCTATATCGCTGCTGCCCAATATAGGTGTTTCCCATTGTCTAGGAAACTTACCAGTGGGGATTTGAACTGGCAGCCTCTTGCTCCCTAGGCAAGTTACTTCCCCGCTTCTCTTGGTACCAATTTGTTATCTTTTAAGCACCAATTTAAAACTTTTTCTTTTTCTGGGTGTATAATGCTTGGCTTTCTTTCTGCAATGGATGGTTTCAAGAATACACACAAATGGATTTCATTCACATAAACCATTTAAAAACAGAAAGGCAGTTTAAGAAATATTTTAAACAAACATAATCCTATCATTCCTCAAGGCTGCTCAACTTCAGCCCTCCTTCATATGTTTATTTATATTTATTTATTTACTCAATTTCTATACCGCCTTTCCAAAAATGGCTCAGGGTGGCTTACACAGAGAAATAATAAATAAAGAAGATGGATCCCTGTCCCCAAAGGGCTCACAACCCATAATCCCTGGCTATTGGCCACTGTGGCTGGGGATTCTGGGAGTTGTAGTTCAGAAACAGCTGGGGGGGGCTAAGTTGAGCAGATCTGCAGGGGGAACTCCTACCCCACACACATCCCCTATATGCGTTTGCAAAGCTTTGGGGGAATTCCAGGGGACTTTCACAAGCCCTGCTTGCTGGCTTTCCGTTTTGCCACTCAGTTCCTCCCCATCTAGGCTTCACCCAGTTTCTGTTCTGCCCTTCATGTATTTCTCTTTATACCCTCATTTTTTTCCTTGCTAGCTTGGCTTTTGGGGTGGGGTAGAGAGGGGCAGGGATAGCAGCTGCTGAATAGAGCTTGGAGCCTTGGAAACCCTTTTGCTAATCTTTCCCAGAGGGAGGAGTGGGGAGGATGGGATAGCCAAGAGAACAGATGCATGTAGTATTCCCTGGAGACTAAGCTACTGTCCTAATTTCCTTGTGATTCTCCGTTAAGAACACTGAAGCAATACTGGAGAGGAGGCCAGGTTTGAACAAACATCAGCAGGTCAAAGGGCGGGGGGGCAGCTGATTAGGTTGCTCCCACTTTTCCCTGACAAAAGTTTGGTGCCTTTTACAGCTTTACAGCAAGCAGAAAGTCAACAGGTGACTTTTCCTGGCACCTTTCCCATCCTGCCTGTCCTTCAAGGAGTTCAGGTTGTGTAAATGACTCATCGCTATTTTATCCCCACAATAACCCTATGAGGTAGTTTAAGAGGGTGATGTCTCTGTGATGAAGGCAGAGACCCGAAGCTCAGATTCATAGAGATGAGAAGATGTTTTTCTCCCCATTGCTAGGGAGAGGCAGAGGTCTCCATCAAGAGTGGGGCTTCCCCCCACCCACCACCTTGTGCCATTTTCTCTCCAAAAATTTGCCCAGCTGCTTTTGGCTCCCGCTGAGAAAAAGATGAGGGTGTACATTTTCATGAATGCTTGGGGGGTGGGGCTTCTCCCCCACTTAAAGTCCACCTCTCTGCCTGTATTATATGACATGACAAGCTGCTTCTGAATCCACAGGAAATATAAAAGGTGGCTTGCAAAGGGAAGCTGCTGTTCAAAGGGTGGGGGATAATATGGAAGAACATTCTGCATTCATGTGCCCTGACTAAGTGAATGCAAACTGTTGGTGATAGCGGGGTTTCTACAGGAAATTCCGCCACAGGATACTATTGCTGCTGCTACAAACATTTATATATTGCTCTTCAACTCATGTCCTCAAAGCAGTTTACATAGAAAAATAAATAATACATAAATACGGTGGTCCCCTGTCCTTAAAGGGCTCACAATCTAAAAAGCAACATAAGGCAGATACCAGCAACAGCCACCGGAGGGATGCCATGCTGGGGTTGGAAAGGGCCAGGTGCTCTCTCAACCTGCTAAATATAAGAGAACCACCTCTTTAAAAGGTGTCTCTTTGCTTAGTAAGGAGGGGGTAATAATAATAACAACAACAATAATATAATTAATCTTTATTTGTTAGCTGCCCCCTGACATATTGTTCTCTGAGTGGCTCCAGGATGCTCCTAGAACAGTGGTTCCCAACCTGGGGGCCTCCTGATGTTGCAAAACTACAACTCCCATAATCCCCAGCTACAATTTATTGTAATGTATACTGAATTCCATATATACCCCATAGGTACCCCATATAACCAAGCCAGGATACTTATCACTCTTGCTCCATAGCCACAACAGTCTGTATATAGCCTCTTGCTGCTCCTACAATTTGTGGGCCCATTATGGATCATTGGGAAAGCTGGGTTGTGTACACACTAAGCACCCCTTTCATTCTTTTATAGCAGAATAGTGCTATTATTTTCTATAAATGAAATAAAAGGAAGGGAAGCTATTACAAAGAAGAAGAAGACAGCGACAAATATTTACATACCGCTTTTCTACAAAGGTTCCCAGCAACAAGTCTGGGGGTGCTTCTGGACACAAAACTCTCCCTGGTGTCCCAGGTTGAGGCAGTGGCCAGAGGTGCCTTCTATCAGCTTCGGCTGATATGCCAGCTTTATCTGTTTCTTGAGATAAATGACCTCAGAACAGTGGTACATCTGCTGGTAACCTCCAGACTGGACTACTGCAATGTGCTCTATGTGGGGCTGCCTTTGTACCTAGTCTGGAAACTGCAGTTAGTCCAGAAGGCGGCGGCCAGATTGGTCTCTGGGTCATCTCGGAGAGACCATATCACTCCTATCTTAAAACATCTACACTGGCTGCCAGTAATTTTCCGGGCAGAGTACAAGGTTATAACCTATAAAGCCCTAAATAGCATGGGCCCTGGGTATTTAAGAGAATGTCTTCTTCGCTATGAACCACACCGTCCATTGAGATCATCTGGAGAGGTTCATCTGCAGTTGCCACTGGCTCGTCTGGTGGCTACTCAGGGACAGGCCTTCTCCATTGCTGTCCCGAGGCTTTGGAACACACTTCCTGCTGAAATAAGAGCCTCTCTTACAACTTTTAAAAGGGTAGTCAAGATGCATTTGTTCACCCAGGCTTTTAATTTAATTAGATACTGTTTTAATTGTGTTTTAAAAGTTTTAACTTTTTAATTTTAATTGTTGAAATGTTTTAATCTTTTATTGGCTGTTTTGATTGTTTTGTAAACCGCCCAGAGAACTTGCGTTTTTGGCGGTATAGATCTGTATTAAATAAATAAATAAAATAAAATAAAATAAAATAAAATAAACACCTGCATCCTCCCAGCAGAGAACGGAAGCTAAGAAATAAGGAACAATTCAACAACTCCAGCTGTGCTGAACAGGAAGCAATAGAATAGGCTGAACTTGCAAACAGGAAGCATTCGATTAAAGGCACAGACAGTAGTCCGACTCCAGGCCTTCATAATGCTTTGTCTATCCACACTGGAGAGACTGGTGTTGACACCTTTTCCCATTTCCACTCTTAATTCCTCACCCCCAGCTATATAGCAATCAAATGCTTGTTTTAGGAGCTTGCCGCCAATCCCAAATATGTTCCTCTAGCACCATACAGCATGGCAGGCGAAGGCTGCAGCAGGCGACAATGTTTTACTAGGGGGAAAAACAGAAATCTGGGGCTCTCCCTTGCTAAAAGGACCCAGGCCTTTTTTTCTGGCCCCGAGTCAGTCCTGAACAGCCAGTCCCAAATATGTTACAGGCATTCTCAACTTTGTATCCCCAGATGTTGTTGAACTACAACTTCCATCATCCCCAGCCTCCACCATTGTGGCTGGGGATGATGGGAGTTGTAGTCCGACACTTGGTTGGGAGGTTGGAAACCCACGGAACAGAGTGATAGGAACCTCTGCCCTATAATATATTATTATGCCGAACAGTTCAAATATGATCTTACATCACTCTATGGCACCTTCCTGTTCCTCCACATCCATTTTCAATCCTGTGCCTTGGAGACAATACATATCCATCCTTGGCATAGATATCTGAGCTTAGACCTGGAAGAGGGGACTGAAACCTGAAGAATGTCAACTCTGGAAACTCACACTAGGTTTTATTTTAAAGGCATCTCTTGAATGTCTCCCAAAAGCAAAGGCAAAACAAGGACAATGTTTTACTAAGGGGAAAAAACCCAGAAATTGGGGGCTCTCCCTGGCAAAAAGGACATAGGCTTTTTTTTTTCTGGCCCTGAGTCAGTCCTGAGATCCATGAACACAGGAGAAGGTTGTCATGGAGACACGCCCCCTCAGTCTAGGCACACCCACCCTTCTAGAGGTGATCAACCTGGCTTTGTGTCTATGTTCTTCCCTCCTAAATCGACACAGCATAGTACATAACCACACATTCTTTATATGGTTGACCATACACCCTTTTTTCCCTTTCCTTTTGGTGTGGGGAGCCCTGCCCATAAGCTCTGCATCATTTTGATACTGAAATGTCATGTACAATCACGTATCCTTTTGTTGTGGAGCTTGTCCTGCTAGTATCCAGGGTGGATCCCTTGTATGGCTCGATAAGAAGTGCCGGGTGTGTACATCTCTAAGCTTTAAAGACAGGCCGTGTTTCATTCTACGGCCTGATCCCAGTGACTGGGCAGGCAGCCCAGAGGCCACACTAGGCCATCTTTTTGTATAACACGTTGCCCATGCACACATTTGTGTCCACAGGTATAACATGAATTATCGATTACATTAGTGATGGGTTGTGATTAGCAAAGGCCTCTGCTTGAGACCCCAAGGAGCCAGCACCAGCAAAGGTATACCCAGGGCTGGAGTCAGTGATTGGCATCCCCTGGGCATAATAAGTCCCTGCTGCTGGGACGTACACCCTAGCTGGGGGACTCGGCCCTGCAGCCTGCCTGCCTGCTCTCTGCAAGTGTGAGGCCAACAACAAGAGAGAAAAGAAGGAGCAGCAGTTACTGGCCTCACACCTGGAGAGTGCAGGTAAGCAGGCCGTCTCACCCTCTTCCTCATGGAAGTGCTGCAATGGACTAGGCCCAGAGGGACCACCATGGCTCAACTGAATGAGTTGTGATGATGGTGGAGGGGAGGAGGTGGGAGGGACAACTCTGGGATGAGGAAAGTCTCATAGGAAGTTCATTCATTCATTCATTCAATTTCTATACCGCCCATCCAAAAATGGCTCAGGGCGGTGTACACAGAGAAATAACAAATAAATAAGATGGCTCCCTGTCCCCAAAGGGCTCACAATCTAAAAAGAAACATAAGACAGACACCAGCAACAGTCACTGGAGCTGTTGTGCTGGGGGTGGATAGGGCCAGTTACTCTCCCCCGGCTAAATAAAGAGAATCACCATGTTAAAAGGTGCCTCTTTGCCAAGTTAGCAGGGGTTGCCATATACTGAGTTGCCATATACTGAGTCAGACCATTGGTCCATCAAGCTCAGTATTGTCTACCCAGACTGGCAGCGGCTTCTCCAAGGCTGCAGGCAGGAGTCTCTCTCAGCCCTATTTGGAGATGCCCGGGAGGGAACTTGGAACCTTCTGCATGCAAGCAGACAGGTGGGGCAATCTCTTACACAGAGTGCATCTTGCCCAACAGCCCCTCAAACCCTGGAGCTGGCACTGGGCTGCATTGGCCAATAGCCTGAGCTGAGTTGGTATAGGCAGCCCCTCACCCCCTTTTTACTTGGCAGTTAAAAGGATGTCAGGCAGCAGCGCTGAGAAAGTCTCTGCCAGGGACCTTGGGAAGATTCTGCCGGCCAGAGAAGACAACACTGAAATGCAGTCCAAAGATGGGCCATATCACCCTGCCCAATGGTGAGGCAGGCCCTGACTTCTGCTGTCACTCAAGATGATGCATATCTATTCATGTATATTTTGGTGGTTGTTATTCTACCTTTCCTCCTCAAAGGAGCTCAGAGCAGTGTACTGTACTGTACAAGATTTCCCTCCCACTATTACCCCCACAAATACTCTATGTGGTAGGCAAAGTGAAGTCACCCAAGGAGCTTCAGGGGTGGGGGTGGGTCGGGGGGGCTATCAACCCAGTTTCCCCCGTCCTAGTCGAGCATTTTGATCACTATGCCACATGCTTGCATTCTTCCAATCCTCTAGCAGAGGATAGAGGGGTCGAGCGGCCCTCCTACAGTTTCTCAGCTACGGGTGGGGGACGGGGAGAGGGGAAACTCCCTCAAGGGAAGAAGAAGATGGTTTCGCGTAAGAAAGGAAACAGCCGCATCCTGTTCAAGGAAACCACCCGGAGTTACACGAAAAGGCAAGTGTAGTTGCAAGGAGAGCAGCCAGCCAGCCAGGAGAACTCAATAAGGGAGACGACTCCCTTGGTAGTTCTTTCAGTCCGGATCCAGTTTTCTCTTTTCCTTATCTCCACCTCTGGCTTTTCCCTTGCTCCAACCGGAGCGAGAGGCATTTCACAAAATCTTCCCTAAGGTTAAACAATTGTTGTTTTTAAACCGTCAGTTTCTAGGAAAACCTGGACTGGATCGTTTTCCTCCATTTTTTGCTCCTTGCACAACAGCGCCTCCTAGTGCCATACTTAGTACTTATTCTAGGATACATTATGACATCCCAGGTATTCGACCCTGCTCTCCTTGTGCTGGGAGGGGGACGGACAATGGGTTGGTGGGGGAGGAAGAGTATATTTTGCTACATCTATGTCGTCCGCGCCACGTTTTCCTTTCTCCCTCGTAAGAACCTCGAAATGAATGATGAGCTGTTTCACACATTGTGGCTTCTGGCCAGTCAGTCTGCCATTCATCACAGCGCACAGACGTTGATTGTGCTGTTTCTAGTCCACACCCATCTACTCCCATCTCCCAACAGTTTCCTGTCTAGGTCAGGGCAATAATGATCTTGACTGTTTCGCTGAAGAAGTTCTGAGCCCTCTCCCCAGCCCCAGATAATCCGGATTCTGCAGTCTTAGCCAACCCCATCCACAAGATCTCTCACTCACCTGAGATCCCTGGGCGTTCTAAAAGAGGAGATATTAGGCCAATAAATTTAGTCATTTATCCTAAGTATGCAAAGGAGAGCTACCACCAGCCCCCATATTTCCAGAAACAAGTGGCAGGTAGGCCATCTTGCATACTGCTAACACTTAGGCTACTTACATATTGTCTTATTCCAAAGAATCCTGATTGGGGAGGATGCTGAGATGTATTTACTTTTTATTTATTTTTTAGCAATTTCTAGAAAACCCCATTAATCCCCAGGGCTCTCTGGAAAGAAGGAATACAAATCTAAGAATGCAGCACGGGTGCACTCTAAGACACAGGTTCTCAGCCTTGGGTAAACCAGATATCATTGAACTTCAACTCCCATCATCCCCAACCACAGAACATTGTAGTCCAATGACATCTGGAGACCCGAGGTTGGGAACCCTTGCTCTGTGGTTACCACAGCAAGAGGCTGGGCTTCCTAAAGAGGCATAATTATTTATTACATTTTAATGTATTATGAATTTAAAATATTTATACCCTGCCCCTCCCGTACACTACTGCTCGGCACAGCTTACAACATTAATAAAATAGATACAATAATCAAATTTAGTAATTTTATTAAAATGGATTAAACATTAATACAATGGGGTTCCCTCTGTTTCCTTTCCCATTAATCTACCTGGGCCCCTATTACTACAATAGGAGTGAGCAGCATTTATATTGTCTCTGTTTTAGTCTCAGTTATGCTTGGAGAAGTGCAATCCGATTATGTTGAACTGGTATGCAGCAGTGAACTGGTATGCAGCAGGTGCTGGAGACGGATGCTCACTTCAGTGACAAACAGTGTTCCCTCTAATTTTTTTCATATGTGAGCAGAATGAGTTTTGTTCTGGGCAGCCGTATCAAGACAGTGTGTGAGCACCTGCATTCAGAATAGGGCAGGATCTTGATTCATCCTGAGTGGGATCAAAAATTAATTGTGTGGACATTAAAAAAAAAAAAACCCTGTGTGTGTGTGTGTGTGCACACATGCACACACCTTAGACGGAACACTGGTGACAACGGCAAAGGCATCATCTAATACTGCATGGGAGGAAGGCAATGGTAAACCACTTATGTATTCTACCAAGAAAATCACATGGCTCTGTGGTTGCAGAGGCGCTCTTACCCCTGGACTTTGGGGCCAAAGTCCAGGGCCTCCACGGCCCCTGAGGGCTGCAATTGTTTGTTATAACACATTTAAAAGACAAGAGGATGCTTGTTCTTGGGTTAAAGATATACTAGGATACACACAACTGTCTTACGATATATCAGGAGTTTGATATAACATTTGCAGTCTTTGTTTTTTTTTTAAATTACAATTTTATTAGAGTTTTTCCCCTTCAAAATATGACAGGAAGGTATCATACTATGGAATAAAAAATGACACATATTTATAACATTGATTCCCCCTGCATGGATCAATTAAATAACCAGTTTTGAACAGAAAGAATAGATTCAGCTGGCTTCTGGTTGCAGTGTTAGAAATGATAGATGTGTGCTGCATGGTGTCTTGGGGCAAAAGCAATGTGATTTTATTCACATCCTTGCATTAGCCTGAGTGTGCTTGTTTTTTGCCCTGTAAATAGCATGCTTGTGGAGCCCAGATTCATGGGATCACAATGGGGGCAGGGGGCTTTAGTTCTCCCCTCACTGTGCTCCCAGTCTGGATTAGGGCCCTCCCATGTGTGCTATTTACCATGGAAAAAGAACTTCCATTGGCTCCAAGGCGATCTTATTTAAGGGACATGCATGTCCCTCCATCTAGATTGGGACAATAGAGCGGGGAGGATTAGAGTCTCCCTATTCCTGCATCATGAGTTTGATCCAGATCATCCTCCTTGAATATGCTAGCTTTGGGGTGGTGGGGTGGCGGGGGCGGGGGGAAGAGAAAACAAGTGCACCAAGGGTAATGACTTACTTAAAGGGACAGAGCAGGAGTTTAAACTAGAAGACCTCCAAGGAGGTCCCTTCCAACTTGAAACTTCCATGATTCTATAGTTCTCTGTCTAGTCTGGCCCTCTGCATTAACACCATCCCCACCCCAGAGGCTTAAGTTCTAGAGACCCAGAAGGCAGAGCCACTTGCTGAAGAACAGGCTCGGACTGGCCCACAGGGCATATTCCCAGTGTGCCCCACTCGCGGGGTGCCCCTGCGCCCTGACTCCCACCGTTAATTACCCATTCTGCTCAAAACCCGATACCCTCCCCACATACATTCCACCACCTTCTCAGTGCCCCCAGTCTGGCCCTGCTAAAGAACAACTTGAGCAATTCACACTAACAAAAGTTTAACAAGGCATCCCAAAAGACAAACACAGTGACAAACCAGGGTGGCAATTTACCAGGGACAGGAACTAGAAAACTGGGCCCTATCCTCCTCCGCCTGGTAAGATCCCTGAAATATGCAGGTCGATCCACTCTATGGGTGGCTTCACTAGATAGATATAGAGAGAGCCAGCATAGCGTAGTGGTTAGAATGTTGGACTAGGACCAGGAAGACCCAAGTTCAAATCCCCATTCAGCCATGAAGCTTACTGGGTGACCCTGGGCCAGTCATGCATCTCTCAGCCTAACCTACCTCACAGGGTTGTTGTAAGGATAAGCATGTACACCACTCTGAGCTCCTCAGAGGAAGAACAGGATATAAATGTAATAGATAGATAGATAGATAATAAATGTAACAGTGAGCACACACTTCTGGTACTTCCACCTCTTCTGCATCATCTGAAGCTAGAAATGTCAGGTTGACAGTGTTGGGTCCCCCCCCCCCAGCATTCTCCACCCAGCTTCAAATGGTTACAGAGATCAGGAGAATGTCAGCAGAGGGAACCCAACATCATCAACCCATTATTCATTCATTCATTCATTCATTCATTCAATATTTATTTATTTAATACATTTCTATACCGCCCAAAACACAAGTTTTCTGGGCAGTTTACAAAACAATAAAAACAGCCAATAAAAGATTAAAACATTTCAACAATTAAAATTAAAAAGTTAAAACTATTAAAACACAATTAAAACAGTATCTAATTAAAAGCCTGGGTGAACAAATGCATCTTGACTGCCCTTTTAAAAGTTGTAAGAGATGGGGAGGCTCTTATTTCAGCAGGAAGTGTGTTCCAAAGCCTCAGGCCAGCAATGGAGAAGACTCGTCTCTGAGTAGCCACCAGATGAACCTCTCCAGATGAGATTAAACAGACCAGAAAACAGGAGAGAGAACAAAACCAAAGTAGAGAGAGAAAGAGAGCGCTGGAGCAATGGATAGCTGCAGGGAATAAATCAAGGAAAAGAATACAGTCAGGAAACAACTCCAAAGGCCAGTCTAGTCCAATATTCTGTTTCCAGCGGAGACCAGCCACATACAAAGGGAAGTTCACAAGCAAGACAAGATGTACATAAGTAAGCAAGTATTTATTTACTTTATTTTTCTATGCAAACTTCTTTGAGAACTTCTGTTGAAATGCGGTATAAAATAGGAGGAGGATGATCCAGGATCACTCTTAAAATGAACAGCCATCTACATGCACAAGCACCTGAACGCAAATAATTTGTGCATATATAGGATTCATGTGTGCATATATGAACGCCCATATACGTGAACAAGCACCTGAATGCACATACAGCATAATATCTGAATTGGGCTCTTGATTTTGAGAGAACTGCCTTCCAAGTAACATGTTTCACACTGGGCTGTAAAAGGCAGGGAACAGGTGCTTCCACCTGCCCCACACGAGAGCAGAAGAGGGTTTGCTGCCTGTGGTGCATATACTGAGTGCACTTGATTGATTGATTGATTGTATTTGTACATCACCCCAAACTTCTGTCTCTGGGCGATTTATTGCCTCTGGTAACACAGGCAATGCCAATGGGGGTGGCGGAGGATGGATATTTTATTATTATTATTATTATTATTATTATTATTATTATTATTATTAATCCCTCAGAGTTAAGCAACTCTTGGATACCTCAGAGTGAAGCAGCTATAGGCTTGTCTCCAACCTTCCATTGTTGGGCAAGGTAATTGAGAAGGTAATTAAGAGGGTGCTGGCCTCTCAGCCCCAGATAGTCTGAAGGAAACTGATTTATTATTATTATTATTATTATTATTATTATTATTATTATTATTAATAAGCACCCTTTTGGTGTAGCTTACCCACTTACTCGTCCCCCTACCATTGCTGCATCATAACTGGAAATTAAAATGAGGCTGCAATCCTAAACATGCTTTCATGAAGGCTAACTCCACCAAAACCAACAGGACTTATTTCAGAGGCCAGAGCATTAATTCAAAATACATTGCTATTTATCTTTCAGAAATTTAACATGTGGGACAAAAACTGTATCTCCCCCAAACACACTTTGCCTGCATTGGATCCCTCAGAGTTAAGCAACTATAGGCCTGTCTCCAACCTTCCATGGTTGGGCAAGGTAATTGAGAGGGTGGTGGCCTCCCAGCCCCAGATAGTCTAGGAGGAAACTGATTATCTAGACACATTTCAAACTGATTTTTGGGCAGGCTATGGAGTGAAGACTGCCTTGGTCGGCCTGATGGATGATCTCCAACGGCATTGATGTAGGAAGTGTGACTCTGTTGGTCCTTTTGGATCTCTTGGCAGCTTTCAGTACTATCAACCATAGTATCCTTCTGGAGCATCTGAGGGGGTTGGGAGTGGGAGGCACTGCTTTGTAGTGGTTCCGCTCCTACCTCTCAGGAAGATTCCAGATGGTATTGATTGGAGACTGTTGCTCTTCAAAACTTGAACTTTTATATGGAGTCCCCCAGGGTGCCATACTATCTCCCATGCTTTTTAGCATCTACATGAAACTGCTGGGAGAGATCATCAGGAGATTTGGTGCAGTGCAGGGCATTATCTGTATGCTGGTGAAACCCAAATCTATTTCTCCATGTCAACATTATCAGGAGAAGGCATAACCTCCCTAAAAGCCTGCCTGGAGGCAGTGATGGGCTGGAGGGAGATAACAAAATGAGACTGAATCCAGATAAGACAGAGGTCTTTATTGTGTGGTGTCAAATTGGGAGACAATTTTGATCTGCTGGTTCTGAACAGGTATACAGTCTGGGAGTGCTTCTGGATTCAAATCTCTCCCTGGTGTCTCAGGTTGAGGCAATGACCAGAGGAGCTTTCTATCAGCTTTGGCCGATATGCCAGCTGTGTCCATTTCTTGAGATAAATGACCTCAAAACAGTACTGCATATGTTGATAACCCCCAGACTTGACTACTGCAACACATTCTATGTGGAGCTGCCTTTGTAGTCCAGAAACTGCAGTTGGTCCAGAATGTGGCAGCCAGGTTGGTCTCTGGTCATTCCGAGGAGACAATATTGCTCCTTTATTGAAAGAACTACACTGGCTACCAATAAGTTTTTGGGGAAAATACAATGTGCTGGTTATAACATATACAGCCCTAACCAGCTTAGGCCCTGGGTATTTAAGAGAACATCTTCTTCACAATGAGCCCCATTGCCCATTGAAATCATCTGGAGAGGTTCATCTACAGTTTCCATCAGCTCATACACAGGGACACTGTTGCTGCCTCAAGACTCTGGAATGAGCTCCCTGCTGAAATAAGAGTCTCTCCATCTCTGGTAACCTTTAAGAGTCTTTAAAGATACATTTTTTCACCCAAGCTTTTTAACTAGACTTGTGAATTTAAAACACTTTAAGAGTTTTTTTTAATAAATGTCTGTTTTAATTTGTTTTGTGTTGTTATAAATCGCCCAGAGATGGAAGTTTGAGGCAGTATACAAATATAATTAAAAACATAAGTACATAAACAGGTGTGGCAGGTTTTTGTGTTGTTCCCAAAGCCTGAAAAACCTGTTTGACCAGGTCCGGAGGTGACAGTGGGACAAAAGCAATATGTATATGTATACACCATGGGGAGCAATGGTTCTCCCAGGTAGCTCTGAACATGCTTAAATCAACTCTTGCCAGTCTTCAGCTTTAATCTCTCTCTCTCCCCTCCCGACTTCTTAGTACTCAAGAAAGATGCTCCATCCCTCTCAAAGATGGAAAGGAAGAAAAATGCGAGTGGGATTCGAGAAGGAGAACAGGTCAAGGGACAAAGCGAACCGGGCGGGGGGAGACGGAGCCCCCCCTCCCACCGGCAACTTGGTTGCTCCCCTCCCGCCTTCCTCCCCCTGCTCGGTTCCCATCCGCCCATCCTCGCTGACTCAGAGACCGACTGGGCTTAGTTCCTGGGCGTGGCCCCAGTTTGCGGAGGGAAGTTGCTTGAAGTTGCGAGAGACTCCTCCGTGCTGGCAGACTGCACCGCCCTCCACCCCCGTTAAATCAATAGAAACTTCACATTCTTGCTAGAGTCCGAAGAAGCTCCCTCCCACCTCCAAATCAGCTCCACCATGGCCGAAGAGCAGCCCCCGGTTGAGCTGTTTGTAAAGGTAAGTGTGTGTTTGTCCTTTTTGTGCCCAGGGCGCCTTCCTGCGTGTCTCTGTACTTTAGTTGCGGGGAACCGGGGAACGTGGACGCGCAATAAAGGAGAAGAAGAGAAAAGGCTCTCGAGTCCTGGCGTCGCTGCCTTTCACTGCGGATTCTCTCGTTTTAATGAGCCCCCCGTCCTGGAGAAGGAAAAAAGGAGCGGCCGCCGCTCTCCCCGTCCCCCTCCCCACTTCCTCCCTGGGTAGGAGCTGATGAGAGTGAAAGCCAAAAGGGAGGAGGAGAGACGCTCCTGCCCCGCCCTTCTCTGCCCAGACGGCTCGTTTTGACCTCTCTTGCAAGCATCTGCCTCTTCTGTTCCCTACACTTCCCGCCCGGCCCAACGGCTTACTTCTCTTCTACAGTGACAGTGGGTAAAGGGAGGCGTGCAAGGTTGCAGCATAGGATCCGGGCGGGTCGTCTTCTTGCCAGCAGAGAGAAACAAAGAAACGCGTGGCGCCTTCCGCCGTATGAAGGGCTGTCAGATTATGACCGCAGGTTGTAATACTATCAATAATAGCGTTAAACATAACTTTTACTTGTTAGCCGCCCCACAACAAGTTGTTCTTTGAGTGGCTCTCAACACAACAGGTTGAATAATGCTTTCCCTGCTGCTTAAAACCCCACTCTCTCCTTTCCTTTTCCATCCAGGGTTTTATTTTTAAAGGTGTGGATATTGGTGGCTGAAAGAGAGACTCCAGCCTATGGACAATTAGGAAAAACCCAAACTTTTCCCATGCCACTATCCTTCCTAAATTGCGGTTTGAAGTGATGATAGGGAGAACTAATTAGGATTAGTTTAAAAGTCCCTTTTGAACTAATGAATCCCTAATGCTCTGCTTTTGTGCTAGTCTTCCTTACCCTGGCTCCTCCCTCCTTTTCCCCCTTCTTTGGGGCATGCTGGCTCAAAGGGAAAGGAAGAGAAATGGAAGGACTCTCAGTTCTCCTCCTATTTTCAAATATGTCAGCAATTCTTCTTCTGCCAATCTGTTCCTCAGCTTTTCCATCTCCTGGAGCCCTTCTGTTTCTGAATTTTATTTATGTATTTAATATTTATTTATTCAATACATTTATATACCTCCCCAAACCAAAGTCATCAGTGAATGTGAACTGATTATAGTTTAAGAAATGATGAAGACAAAAATAGGCTCTTGTTTCTTTCCAGACATCAGTTTCTTTCATCTCTGCAGACTTTGTGAATAGGACTTTCTGCCATCTACCCTTGATTCTTCTTCCCCTCCTTTGGAATATGAATGGTGGGGGGAGCCAGCATGGTGTAGAGGTTAGAGTGCTGAGGACCTTCTACATTACTGATACTTCTCCAGTCTCTCTGAGAGGTTTCCCCTCCGCTGAATGATTCCCGATTTTGTGTTCTAGAAAGGCAAGGCTTCTATGCCCACCGATGAGGGTGACACGCCACTTGCTTGGATGGCTCTGTTCCTTTGTGTTTCTCGCCCAGGGTAGGCAACATTGGTTCTCCAACTGTTGTTGGACTACAGCTCCCATCATCTGCAGCCACAATAAATTATGATCGGGAATGATGGGAGTTGTAGTTCAACAACAGTTGGAAAACTAAGGTTGCCTACCTCTGTTCCAGCCTTACGGGCAGGAGCAGAACACATGAGCCTCTGTGTGGTATACAGAATCAGACCTACAATCGGACATGCTTCTCCAGTAGGGATGTGCCCAAACTGGTTCGGCGTTCTTTTTCCAGACTGCTGAACCGGCTCGGAGGTCCAGCGATTCAGATGGTTCAGTGGCGGGGTGAAGGATACCTTTAAGAGACCGGGAGGATACTCTCCCCCCCCCCCGGCCACATTTCCCTCCGCCAGCGCTGTGCCCAAAAATCGCTGGCATGGGGTGGCAGTGCACCTTCTTGCCACCCTGGTCAGGGTCGGACTGGAAGTGGCCTGTGCGCATGCGCATGTGCACCAGCCACTTCTGGTCTGATGTTGACCAGGATGCCACCCCACGGCAGTGATTTTGGGCACAGTGCTGGTGGGCGGGAACACAGCAGGGTGGGGGCGGGGGAGAGTATCCTCCCAGTCCCTTAAAGGTAACCCCCCTGCTGTTGCTGCCGCCACACCATTGGTCAGACAGTTCATGCACATCCCTAATGTACTTTGGGCTTGGCTTACAAAGAGCTTTCTACTGAGTCAGACCATTGGTCCATCTAGCCCGGTAACTGAGGAAAGACACCTTTTAAAGTGGTGTTTCTCTTATATTTAGCAGGGGGAGAGCAACTGGCCCTATCCATCCCCAGCACAGCATCCCTTCAGTGGCTGTTGCTGGGATCTGCCTTATGTTGCTTTTTAGATTGTGAGCCCTTTGGGGACAGGGGACCATCTTATTTATGTATTACTTTATTTTTCTATGTAAACCGCTTTGAGAACTTTGCTTGAAGAGTGGAATATAAATATTCGGAGTACTAGTAACAGCCCTGCTGGATCAGGCCCCCGGCCCATCTAGTCTAGCATTCTGTTTTACACAGTGGCCCACCAGATGTCTCTGGGGAGCCCACAGGCAAGAGCTGAGGGCCTGCCCTCTCTCTTCTGTTGCTCCCCTGCAGCTGGTTAGGGACATGCAAGGAACTGGGAGGGGCTGGGACAACTTTAAGGGTGGGGGAGGGTGCAGTTAGCCCTCCCTCTGCTTTTCACCTGCCAGCGCTCTGTTTGTAAAGACTCCATTGGGGTGGCAGCATACCTCCCTGCTGCCCTGTTCCCTCCTTGGTTCACACGCACCTGGCTCCAGCCAAGGAGTTGGACTTACTGTTGGGCTTCCAGAGTAAGTGGTAGGGATGTGCATGGAGCTGGTTCAGAGGTGGGGGGAGGATAACTTTAAGGGTGGGGGAGGGTGCACTTTCCCCCCTGCCCACCATGTTTCCCCCGCCGGCGCTTACTTAAAAACCGGTCCGGCGGGGCGGCAGCGTACCTCCCTGCCACCTCGTCCACTCCTTGGACCGGAAGTAGCGCATGCACATGTGCACGTTGGGTGCATGTGTGTGCACATCGTGCTTGCGCACACGTTGGGCACGTGCATGTACCGATGGTCACATGCGCTACTTCTGGTCACTTCTGGTCTGAGGAGTGGACGGGGTGGCAGGGAGGTACACTGCTGCCCTGCCAGACCAGTTTTTAAGTGAGTGCCGGTGCGGGAAATGCGGTGGGGGGGAGTACTTCCTCCCCCACCCTTAAAGTTATTCACCCTGCCTTCGAACCCTTCAAACTGCCTGGCGTTCGAACCTGTTCGGAGGCCCAAAACCAGGTTTGTGCACATCCCTAGTAAGTGGGAACAATTCATGGCCTGTTCAGTAGGAGTAAGGGTTGAGGAACCTCTGCCCTCCCTTTTTATTTGTCCTGTCAAGTGCTCCCTCCCTATTCGCTCTGCATTTTTCCAGTGATGTCTTGTGAGTTCTATATATTTGAGGCGTGTCGTTTAAATACTGAAAGAAAGCAGCATGGGCAGGGCGTCAGGTGACAGTGAAGTATGTTTTTCCTCCCTGCCCCACTGCCAAGTGCTGCCTGAAGCCACAACGTGGTAAAGCTAGTTTGGCTATCTCCATCCAAACACTTCACCGTTTTCCCACCAACTGTTACTGCCTGCAGTACTTTTCCAGTGTCACACCCCAGTCTTTTGGGGGAGTGTGGGGGAAAGCGAGCAACTATATCTCAGTGGTTCCACCCACAGAGTGACTATTGTTGTTAAACTATACAATGGATCTAAGTAAGCAAGCATGCCAAAGGCACAGATTCCTTAAAAGAGTGTGGTGGTTGCAACAGCTCTTAAAGGTAAAGTGTGCCATCAAGTCGATCTCGACTCCTGGTGCCCACACACTCCTATTCTTTTGGCAGAATACAGGAGGGGTTCACCATTGCCTTTCAGCATCTTCCTATATCACTGCTGCCTGATATAGTAGTAGCAGGGATTTTAACTGGCAGACTTCTGCTTGTTAGTCAAGCATTTCCCCGCTGCGCCATTAGGTGGCTGCTAAAATGCACTTGTGGCTTTAAACACATACGGACATTTTGACTATATCTAAGAGTGGAATATAAACCTTGGAACATAAGAACATAGGAAACTGCCATATACTGAGCCAGACCATTGGTCTATCTAGCTCAGTATGGTCTTCACGGACTGGCAGCGGCTTCTCCAGGGTTGCAGGCAGGAATCTCTCTCAGCCCTATCTTGGAGAAGCTGCCAGGGAGGGAACTTGAAGCCTTCTGCTCTTCCCAGAGTGGCTCCATCCCCTGAGGGGAATATCTTAGAGTGCTCACACATCAAGTCTCCCATTCATATGCAACCAGGGCAGACTCTGCTTAGCTATGGGGACAAGTCATGCTTGTTACCACAAGACCAGCTCTCCTCTCCTTGCTGAGACTTTTGCCCACCCTGATGAAAACCTTTCCCTGGCAGCAGCTTCTCCAAGGTTGCAGGCAGGAATCTCTCTCAGCCCAATCTTGGAGATGCCAGGGAGGGAACTTGGAACCTTCTGATCTTCCCAAAGTGGCTCCACCCCCTGAGAGGAATATCTTGCAGTGCTCACATGTGGTCTCTCTCCAACTCAAATGCAACCAGGGCAGACCCTGCTTAGCTAAGGGGACAAGTCATGCTTGCTGCCACAAGAGCAGCTCTCCTCTCAATGTACCAACGTAGCTTGCCAAGTAAAATGTTTTGTCTGCTTGATAAACTGAGCCAACGTTTCTTCACCCCTGATGATGACGTCTTGGGCAGAGGGCCTATGGGCTATAGCTCAGTGGCAGTGGGTGTGCTTTGCATGTAGAAGGTCCCAGGTTCAATCCCTGGCATTTCCAAGTACAGCAGGGAAAGACTCCTGCCTGAAACCCTGGAGAGTTGCTGCCCATCGCTGTAGATAAGACTGAGCTAAACTCCGTATATTTGACGCTGTATGAGCTACTTGAGCTCTTTTAACTGGAGATGGAATCTTCTTCACACACACACACAGCCTGGACTCTGCCACTGCGTTCCTTTCCCCAGCCCTCTGCAGCATCTCCTTCCCAAGAGTCATGGAGTTTACCGTACCCTTTAGCCTAATGTTCCTTTCCTCTCCTGACGATCTCTCCATCTGGCTTACCTTCTTGCATATGTTAAAACTGCCCCCACCGCCATGCTTCCTCAATCCTGTTTTGGAGCTATCTTTCCAAAGGACAGAGTTAAGATGAAATGGTTGGGTTAATGTGTACCATTATGACTTTCAAAGCTCATGAAGTTTTAAAACTTTCGGAAGTTTCTGGAGGCAGGCAGGTGGGTTGTGGGGGAACTGTCCATCTGTGGCATGTAACTGCATTCTCTGTAGTCTGGCCATCCTGAGGGGCCCTGGGCATTAAGGAAGCTGCCTTGGTAGCCTGCAATAAACACTCCCTTGTTGCTTTAAAAGCCAGCTCAGCGAGAGGCGATGGGAGACTCTGAACCTTTTACAGTTCCATTTGTGTCCAGAAATTGATGTCGTTTCTGATGCTGTCACAATGTTACCACACAAGCAGGTCTCAGCCTGATCTGTGCCTGATTGTGTGGGAGCTTCTTTTAAGAGAGACATATGTATAACATACAGACCCCTCTGCTTTTTCCATAACTTGTGGTACAAAGTGGCTTGCAGTGTCTTAAAACCATTTACAACAGAATAAATGATAAAACCAACAGTAAAATAAAAACCAAAATGGAGAGTGGTAGGATCAAAGCAACAATATCTCATGTTGCTCTGAACTGCTTTGTTTTAAGAGTGAGATATGTCTAATAGCTTAATAATAATTAGGAGGCTCATGGCTGGACCTACTTCGAGTCTGCTTCACCTCCTAGCCCCTACAGCTCTGAAGTTCTTCTCTCTGATTCTATGGTACTCGCCTGTTTCTTCTTGCCCTCCATGATGGAACCTCCATGTTCCATGGCAGTATATCCCTGAATACCTGATGCTAGGGATAAATAGGAGAAGAGTGTTCCCTTTTATGCCATGCTTGTAAGCTTCCCAGAAGCATTTGGCTAGCCGCTGCTGGAAGCAGAATGCTAGGCAGATGCACGTAGGGCTAGCCAGTCACTCACTCTCTGCCTAAACTACATTACAGGGTTGTTCTGAGGATAAACTTAGGGGGACCATGTACACTGCCATGAGTTACTTGGAAGAAAAGCAGGATAAAAATGAAATGTTTTGGCTCTGCCTACACAGTATGCTTTAGGGGTGCATAGCCAGTTGGAGTCACACATGTAGCAGAAGGCTTCTCTACCGCCTACATGCAGCTGTGGATGCAATTTTGAGGAGTATATGAATCCTTAGTATCTGGAAGGTAGATAGGATACTCTGGAGGATTTATCATTCTAGTCCCAAATGGAGAGGAGAGATCCAGACTGATATGAGGTTATCGCTTTACAGATCTTCACTGCTGCCTAGCATGATGTGCAGAATACTAACTGCTTTCTCTTATGCCTTTTGCCGTTGGGCAGAGAGTGCTAGAAACAAAAATGAGAGGCAGCTCTTTTTTCGTTTGTGTTAAGAAAAGGGAGTTGCTTCTTTCACACAGTTCCCCCTTGCTCTGAGTGCCTTAGCATGGAATGATAACACTCGTCGGGTACAACTTGAATAATATGCAAACAAGGATTTTAAGAGTTCCCAGAAGATAGAGATATTGGTCATGACTACTTCATTTGTTTTATGTTGTAGTTTGAACCACTGCAGCTTGACTGCTAGTAGTGCAGCCTATTCCTTCCAACACAAACTGCAGATTTTTACAAGTTTTTAAAAAACAAAACCTTTATCTATATAATTAATTCTCCAAGACGGGCCATGCGTGGGGATGTGGCAGAAAAGGTGATTGGCTGACAGAGGGATGTGGCAGAAAGGATGATTGGCTGACAGAGGGGGAGAGAGTTCTGGAGTGGCAGGGAGTTTGGCAGGTGGCTGGAAAGCAGTTTGACAGTTGGCTTGGTGACACCGTGAAGCAGCAGGGAGCTTGGAGGCTGCGGGCAGCATAAGGAGCTGGACCGTTGGGTCTGGGGGCTGCAGGCAGCAGACGGTTGGCTGCGCCGCACTGTGAAGCAGCAGGGAGCTTGGAGGCTGGCAGGCGAGCAGGCCACAGGCCCTAGCAGCGGCAGGGGGAAGCAAGGACTGCGAGACAGAGACAGAAAGACTGAGGAGAGAGAGTTGTGGGAGGAGGAGAGCGCGAGTGAGAGAGTCGTGGGAGGGGGATGCCACAGGCTCAGTGCATGACCGCACAGATGCTCTGTGTGGGTCAGCTAGTTTGATATAAAAGCTCATCTCCTGTGTTCCGTGAGCCCCTCCCAGAGATTGGCATGGAATGTTCATCCACATTCTAATTGTTCAGAGGCAAGGTGTCAGCAATAGAAAGTTGACAAACAGTGAAACTTATCTGAGGGAAATTAAGGGTCCGATCTACTACACAAAACATCACATGGCTTAGGGACAGAAGTGACCATGTGTTGTTGACAGGAAGGGAGTGGACAGGCAAAAGGAGGATGTTCAAAGGTCTGAAGTAAACCAACCAGTCTTAGAAATTGTTTTGTTTTAACCTTGCCCAAACCTGAAGGCTTAGAGCAAGTAAACATCATTTCTACATCCTTATAACAACTTGTGGGCTTGAAGTCTTGGTGGTGGCAGTGAACAGGACTTTCGGAGGGAGCTGATTCCCCCACACAAGAGCCTGAGCGGCGGGTGGGGAATCGGCTCCCTCCGAAAGTCCTGTTCACTGCCACAGCCACTTGGGCTTGATACCCTGGTGGCAGCAGCGAACAGGACTCTTGGAAGGAGCCGGTTCCCCACACAAGAGCCCAAGCAGTGGGGGGGGGGGGAGAGGTGGAGGGGGTGGGGGGGAGGAACAACTGGGAGCCAGGCAAGGACTGGACTCTGGAGTCTGAGGTGATAGCGGAAAGGTGGTGCGGGGAGAGCAACAGCTGCAGAGGAAGCGGCACTTTCTGGAAAGGCCGGCCAGGACAAGTGAGCAGCTCTGCAGGATCTCTGCATGGCGGTGCGCGCACGCAGCTGCGCACCTTAGAGGGAACAGTGCATGCCTGCACCTCTTGCCTGTGGGCTTCCAAAGGCATCTGGTGCGCCAGTGTGGGAAACAGAATGTTGGACTAGATAGGCCTTGGGCCTGATCTAGCAAGGCGGTTCTTATGTTGCAGCATAATGTCTGAATAAGGCTTGAGCACTTCTTCGGCGTCTCATCCCAGAAGCAGGGTCTCAAGCCCTTGCTTTCCATTCAAACACCCTGATCCTGTCAGTAAACACATGCTGCGCAAAGACCTTCGCACAATCCCCTCCATTAAGACCTCGACTAATAAATGTTTTCCCTTCTTCTATTAAGCTGTCCGTCAGCTGCCATTTCTCACTGGATACAGCCCAGTAATCTCTAGCTGCCTCCTGGAAACCTCTCAGGTGGGCCCATTGTTCTCCTAGTCACGTCCTGGCAGAAAAGAGCACTATTGTGATGGCTGGCTTTGGTAACAGGGGAGTGGTGACGAAAAGCTGCTTTATTTGCCTCAGGCAAAGCAGTTCAGGGTAAGCATTGCTGAGGAAAGGGACTGGAAATAAAAACCAATATAATGAAACCAGTGTATACCTCCATGGAGGCACACACATTTAGAATACTTTGTTCAGTTTGCCCCACAGTCAGCACAGTGTGTTTAGAACAGGCCTGCCTGCATAACTTGAGACCTGCCATGTCCAATAGTAGTCCCTCATGGCCTTGAATAAGCCTCCCTCTTTTTACTAGGGCTGCCTGGGCTTGCAAAAGCAGGGTGGGGGTGTTTTGCACTGATTTCCATTGGCTGGATTGTTCATCTAGGCTTGATGACTCATAAGCATACCCTTTAAAAATGGTCTATTCAGTGGTCCTTAATTTATGCTGTTCTGTCTTTTTTGGTATTATTTTCTTGCTGGAGTTATTACGTCTTGTTGATTGCACATTGCCTCAAGGGTGCGTGTGCATATATACATTTGACAGATATTATAAACAAGTTGTGCAGGCCTGGAGTGGCATATTGGAGCTGAACTTGGGAGCCTCGGGTCTTCCCCACACATTTGTGTCGCCGTGAATTCCTCCTGTGACTGTGTCTCCTGGCTGCCTATTATGTTTGGCAGGCCCCACAGTGGCTGCTGTGAAGGGCTGTTTTCTCGGCTGCTTTCCCCATTACTCGATTCACCAGGGAGAGCAGTGGGAGGGAAAGCATGGGAAGAAACAGGAGTGGTCAGTGGACAAACACTGAGTTTCTGAGAGACTAGTGTAGTCAGTCAGCAGGCCTATGTGTTTTCTGCAGTTGCACAATTCAAGGGCAGAAAAGGGCTGTTTGGTGCAGTGTTCTTCACCCTATTTTTAAATCTTTTTAAAAGTAACAATATTTATTCCTCAAACCTCCAACCGCCCCCCCTTTAAAGCAAGTTTCTAGCTCTTAAGGCTGCACAGGTGAGCTTAAAAGCACATAGACAATACCTGTTGACAGCTCAGAAGTCAGCCTGGGCAGGGCTGATCAAGATTCTCAGGGGTCAGAGATAGGCCTTCCATTTCCCTGTACCTTAATGATACTTAGCCTTTAAACAGCACTTTAGAGTGTTCACAGCTCTTCCTATACATTATCTTGTAATTCCTTATATCAGCCTGTAAGGCAGGTCAGTATTATTATCCCCATATTGCAGGTGGGAGATGGAAACCTGAATGGCTTCAGATCTCAACTCTGCCATAATCACTAGGTATCCTACCTAGTGATTATGACAGAGCTGGGAGCTGAAGTGGAGACTTCCTCATTCATGACTTGTCTCTTGTCCCTCTCAATAACTCATTGGTACAGGGAGCGAAACCTGACCTCTTCATTTTCTTTTTGTGCAGAATAGCCCTCATAGGAGGAGAGGTATCTTCCTGGACTGTTTCCACTGGCTCACATTCAGACTACCAAAGCAGGTGTGGAACTGAGAGCTGCGCTGGAGCTGAGCTTGCTAACAAAGGCAGCACACCCAGTCCTCAGTGCAGAGGGTGAATTTTTTGTGCCTTGTAGAAATATGTCCCTGAGGAATGTGTGACCCTCAGGGACATACTTTTGGGTGGCACAGAGTGCTTCCAGGGGAAGGAGCAATTGGTTGAATGTTGCCCTTCTCTCCGATGGAAGCCTTCTGTGCCACATGAAAGCATGTCCCTGAGGGCTTCATGACCTCAGGGGCATATTTCTCTTGGGCACAGGGCACTTTGAAGGGAAGGTAGGATCCCTGAAATTCACCCTCCCCACTGTGCGCTATGTTAGGTCCTCCTCAGCCAGCTTGCAGCTCATGTTCTGTGCCTGCTTCAGTAGCCTGGCTGTTAGCCACTGTAGCCAACCGCCTCTTCTCCTGGTAGTGCAGGTCTTGCCTTTTAAAAATCCTAGTGATCTATTTTGAAGGCATGCAAATTGCCCACTCTGCTAAAGCTAAGAAGATCTGGATCCATTTTTGGAAGGGTGGTATAGAAATCAAATAAATAAATAAATAAATCTGGCTAGTGAGCTGAAGAAATCCATAGAGTCCACCCTGCTCTCTAATGCCTCTTTGTATATTATTATTAAGAATATATTCTGTTGGAGAACAAAAAATGTTCTCCAAGAGGTTACCATGCAGAAAGGAACTGGAAGATGGTCTGTGTCCCCAAAGGCATCACAATCTAAACAGAAATGCAAACAGCTACTGGAAGGAAGTTGTGCTTGGGGTGGGGTAGGGAGAGTTGCTGACCCCCTGCTAAATATGAGAGCTCAGCCACCAATTAATAGGTGCTTCTTAGCCCAGTCAATAGGGGTAAACACACCAGGCTGACAGAAACACACTCCCATCTGATGATGCGATTTATCAGTTTGTATCTGCTGGAATTTAAGTTGTTGTATCTCTGTAGTAGTCCCAGGACTGTGGAATGCACTTCCTGCTGAGATTAGAGCTGCTCCATCCCTGTTGGCTTTTAGGAAACAACTTAAGACAAAATCTCTTAAGCCAAGCTTTTTAGTTAGTTGGTGCATTTTAAGGATATTTTAATCTGGTTTTATGTTAAATTCTTGTTTTGTTTTGTAAATTTCCTAGAGACTTAGGTAGTGGGCGGTATACAAATGTATTAAATAAATAAATTATATGTTAGTTTTTAAAAGGTGCTAAAGACTCCTCATTATAGTCACATGCAGGCATGCTCACTTGCTCGTAAACATACTTGGTTTCTAGGTTGTTTCCTCTAGTCCAGAAAAAGAACAAACTTGAAATTGAAACTCAAAAAGAACATTCTTAGCACCTGATGAGCTGCAGAACTTCACTGTCTTCCGAAACAAGGACTGTCAGCAGAGTTTAGTCACAGAACTGTTTGACTTTTAGATGACTAAACAGATCATTTGGTTGATTCGTTTGAATGTCTGTTGCAAAACCTTTGTGATTATGCTTCCTGGAGCCTCTCGAAGAAGGGGACAACTTCCCTTCAGTGTGAAAGAGTCCGAATCTGTTTTAGATTTTTTGTTTTTTTGCCTGCTCCTGAAGCAGAGTGCAAGAGGAAAAGATGTTTTCTAAGTTTCTCTTTGATCAGCTTCAGTGTAGGAAGGCACCTACAGCTGTCTGAAAAATGTGTTTACTTTCAAGCACATCAGTAATGGGGAGGCAACGTTGCTGTGGCTGCTTCTGTCCATTCTTCCCCTGTATCCTTGTGTCTGTTGAGGGTGCCTGTGTGCACAAAAATGCGCTAGCTTCAGACTGCATGCCTTCATGTTTTTCAGGAGCACCCATATGTCTGGTTATTAAGAGGTATGCAAAAATAACTTTAAAACATGCTGATAGATCTCTTTAAAACAGGAGGGGCTCCTTGGACAGGTTTCCTGTGTATGCTGTTGTCCCCTTGCTACTGATTTGCTGCTGTTTCCGTTTTTATACAATTTGTGTTTCTTGTGTATTGCTTTTATGGGGTTTTATCACCAAAAAATCAGCATAAAAATTACATTGCCTTTCTGCACTTTACAGCCTGCAAAGTGTGCTGTTGAGTCGGTGTCGATTCCTGGCGACCGCAGAGCCCTGTGGTTGTCTTTGGTAGAATACAGCAGAGGTTGAGAATACAGAATGGCCTCCTCTCGCACAGTATGAGATGATGCCTTTCAGCATCTTCCTATATCGCTGCTGCCCGATACAGGTGTTTCCCATAGTCTGGGATACATACCAGCAGGGATTTGAGCTGGCAACCCCTGGCTTGGTAGTCAAGCCATTTCCCCACTGCGCCATTAGGTGGCCTGAGCCTATGTATATCTACTTGGAAGCAAGTCCCACTGAGTTCAGTGGGGTTTACTCCTAAGTAAACATGCACAGCATTGTCACCCTAATGATGAATATATAACCTGACTGAATTGTGCCTCTGCAAAATCAGAAGAGGTACCTCCATATCCCCTTCTCTTCCACCTGCTATTGCATGCTGGCTTCTACTACTGCAGGTCAGGGAAGGGTGAAAGGACTAGAGAAGGAACAGGTGGGAGTAAATCCTTCACTTCTCACTTGACTGGTGTGTTTAAAAGGTAAATGCACTTTTCCCGGGTTGCAAGCTGACGGCTGTGGAACGGCATATTTCTTGGGCTTGCAGAGCAGTGAGCCCTTCAAGTTCCAGGTGTTTTGCTTATTAATTGGTGGTGCTTATTGTTGGGACCATCAGCTGCATTTGGTACAAATGTTAGGAACATAGGAAGCTGCCATACACTGAGTCAGACCATTGATCCATCTAGCTCAGCATTGTCTATATAGATTGGCAGGGACATCTCCAAGGTTGCAGGCAGGAATCTCTCTCAGCCCTGCGAGTAAGCAAGCTGTTAGAGTGGCCTGATTTGGAAAAACAGACTTGGGAAGAACTAACCTCGGGTTTGAGCGACAGAACCTCTTTTCGAGGTCCCAGAAAGAAACCTTCAAGGAAACGGGACGGAACGGGTGCCCTCATACTAGGGAATTGGAACGTTCCCCTCCTCGTAATCAGGTTAGTAAACCTGTATGTCATTTATGCAATGCTCCTGCATAGGAATAGGGAGGGAAGATGTCACCAAGAGGTTCATGTTGATGAGACAGTAAATCTCTTCTGGAAAAGTTTGTATGGTCATGTGCAAAAAGACAAGAGTATCTCTTCTAAACAGCAATGGGACAAATTATGGAAATGGACGTTGGACGTTAAACCCCACCCCCCCCCATTACCTGATGTGCCTTGTAATCCCCCATCCCCAAGTTACAGTACTGCCTGCAATATACTTCATAACCTTGTGGGTTTCCAAATCCTTGTTTGTAAATCTTTGTAGATATATGATGTACAGTCAACCACTTTGTATATAATTGTGCTTTGGAAACGTACTGGATGCTTTGGTAGTTTGTTGGTTCAATAAAAAAATCTTGTCCTATTAAAAAAAAATAAAAAATCTTGTCCTATCTTGGAGAAGCCTGGGAGGGAACTTGGAACCTAGATGCTCTTCTCAGAGCGGCTCCACCCCCTGAGGGGAATAGCTTACAGTGCTCATGCATGTAGTCTCTCATTCAAATGCAAAGAAGAGTGGACCCTGCTTAGCAAAAGGGACAATTCATGCCTCCTACCACAGGTCTACCACCTTAAGTGACACAGTGGGGAAATGCTTGACTAACAAGCAGAAGGAAGCTGGTTTGAATCCCTGCTGGTACATTTCCCAGACTATAGGAAACGCCCATATCGGGCAGCAGCGATATAGGAAGATGCTGAAAGGCATAATCTCATACTACGTGAGACAAGGCAATGGTAAACCCCTCCTGTACTCTGCCAAAGAAAACCACAAGGCTCTGTGGGCGCCAGGAGTCGAAATCGACTCGACAACACACTTTACCTTTACCTTACCCCAAGTCCAGCTCTCCTCTTTGCAAATGTTCATTTGCACTTAAAACTTTAGTCTATTGATGACTTTACCCTGAAGGTTTGCCCTATCATAAACCAATATGTTGTTGACTACCAGATGTTGTTGACTACAACTCCCAGAATCCCCAGCTGCAATGGCTTTTGCTCAGGGATTATGGGAGTTGTAGTCAACAGCATCTGGGAATCTCTGTTAGAGGGAACACTGCTGTTCAGGGGAAGAGTTGGCATGTCCTCCCCCAATTCCGGGTTTCACCCAGCTTGCTTAGCCCACCCAGATTCTCCCAGATTTCAGCTTTCATTTAAAAAGAAAAAGAAAGAGAAAAAAGTTAAGCTTGTTTTAACTCCACTTCCCTTGGAGAAGTGGAGTTATGGAGCAAAATGTGCCGTCACTATTCTGCTCAGAAATTATTTTCTAGCCAATTTACATAATATGCAAATTAGGTACCCGGATTTGGAAAACCAGAATATGGCAGCCCTATTCAGGGGTCTATCCTGCACACAGCAGTAGGCCTACAATATGTTCAGAACTAATTCAAACTCACAGAATTCAGCCTATTCAGTTGAAGTGCCCCTGGAACACCCCGAGTTGTATGGCAGGAAACTGGCAATGAAAACGGCAGAGTTTCTGCTGATCTGCCAAGTCATTCCCTGCTGCCCCATTAAACTGTGCTGTGTGAACAGGCAGGGGACTGGTAGGGGTTGAAGCCGCCAGCAGATGCGCTGTGAGCTGTGTAGGGTTTTTAATCTTGGGAGGCCTCCTTTTGCCTCTAAAGCTACAATGCAGCAAGGAAAGCCTTTTCATTCATGGAGATTGGGTGGCTGAGGGAGTGCTCCGCCTGTTGAATTTCTGGCTGCTAGGAAAGTTGCCAAAGACATAGGAGCCCTAACAGGGGTGAGGAGTCCGAATTGAGCACACTACATAAGTGCATCTGATACATTAAGATCAAGACATTGCAGATGCCTTCCTGCTCCCTCTACTTGCTCTCCCCTACCTTCAGATAAGCTTGCTGCTGTGAGACCCTGAAAGGGGTTCTGTACTCTAAAAGTTGGAGAGGAGGGAGAACTTCCTCCAGGTCTGGCTTCTCCCAGCCCTGCAGCACTATTACTGGGGAAAGTGACAAAGGCACAGAAACCCTTTCAGGCAGGCCCTGGCAACTTCAGCCTACTCTGTGTCGTCATCTTAGGAGTTCACACACTCTCTGGAATATCCCGTGATTTGCTTATATTATCCGTAATGGAGAATCTGGATCTTGCTGGCTCAGAGTCTTCTATTTATTATATGAAATGAGCATTGCCTTGTACGGAATCATTTTTTCCCTGCAGTTGGTTTTCTTCTCTCTCTCCTGCTCTGCTCCTGCAGCCATTTTCTTGTCCAGCCCACTACAGCCTACATCTCCACACCTCCCTCTCTGCTGTCGCAGCCACAGGTAGTGTGTCTGTAGTGTGGGCGGGGAACCTAAGTTGTAAGCGTGTGCAAGTCTGTCTCGCTGATTTGCTTCTGTATCTTTCTTGGATCAGACCTAAGGCTGTGGCACGGATGGGGCGTAACCAAGCACCAAATGTCTGGTTCTATTAGCATAAGTCGAAGTAATCTAGATGAGAGAGAGAGAGAGAGAGAGAGAGAGAGCGAGCGAGCGAGCGAGCACATGCTAGGAGCCAAGGCGGGGAGGAGTCTTATTGCTCAGAGCAATTTTTCTCCTACATTTCCAGCCGGGGCCTTTTCCCTACAGTCTCTCTGTTCCTTTGCCACTGAACTGAAGCTGCCTTTTACTGAGGCAGACCACTGATCCTTCCAGCTCAGAATTGTCTACAACACACACAGGCTTCAGACAGCAGCTCTCCAGGATTTCAGACAAGGGCCTTTCCCCAGCCCTTCCTGGAGGTGCCAGGGATTGAACCTGGGACCTTCTGCATGCAAAAGAGGTGTTCTGCTGTGGTCTGTGGCTCCTTTCCCAGAAACAGCATCAGGTTTGTGCGGGTTGTGGGGCGAAAGGAGGAAGTGCACAAAATCCTTGCATCTGCGTGAAACGTGGAGCTTTTCCAAAGGGCGGTTGGACTCCACTTAGCTACATTTAGGCTGCGCGGGGGGTGGGGAGGAGGAGGTGGGCGGTGGCGGTTCATACAAGGGAACCATTTACAGCAACGTCAGGATGGTGATCGAAGGAGCCGTCCATACAACCCGTGCTGTTATTCAGCTTTGCTCCTCGCCATTCACTTACTGCACATTGTACGCATCCTGAAAAGGTAGCCCTTGGGTGTGGTGCTCAGAATGGCTTAACTTTAGGCACTTCCTACCGCAGTAAAGCCACCTCTCTAGGAAAGCTCCTGCTGTTGTACGTGAGCCTATATGGGCTGGGTCAAAAGAGTATGAAAGGCCTTTTTGGCTGCAATGCTGTCTTTCATTCCTCCCTTCCTCCCTTCCTCCCTTCCTTCTGTGAAGGAGCTCAGGGTGACAGTCATGGCTCCCACTTCCATTTTATTCTCACAACAACCTTATGAGGTAGATTATACTGAGGACAAAGATTGGCCCAAGGTCACTTAGTGAGCTCCATTGCTCCGCTGGAAATTGACCTCGGCTCTCCCTGGTTCTTGGCCCGGCTGAAGAGGGAGGGAGGGAGGGCAGGTGGGAGCAGTCACTGAAGCAAAGGGAGGGGTCCCGTCAGGCATTCACCTGGACCAGGGCTGTTCAACTTTGTCCCTCCAGCTGTTTTTGGATTACAACTCCCGTAATCCCCAGCCAAAACTGTCAATAGCCAGAGATTATGGGAATTGTAGCCCAACATCGGCAGGAGGGCCGAAGTTGAGCAGCCCTGACCTTGATGTATGCCCAAAATATTGGAATATATATTCCAATGAGCAGATTGCCTTGGTAGGCGGTATATTTTGGGCATACATCAACCTGGAGGATCAGGCGAAGGGGAGAGTGAAGAAACTGCCTTGTCCAGTTAGATCTACAGGTTCTGCATGCTGAGAGAATAGGAAGAGGGTGAGAATAAGCCATCTGGGCCTGTTTGAGTTCCCTGGGCAATGACCCAGGAAAGTCCCTGCTTTTCTCCAGCAAGTGTCTGCTAAATTCCTGCTCAGGGTCTCCTGCATTGTTGCCACCTTCTTCGGGAGGGAGCTCCCACCTTCTCCTGTCCTTGCTCCACACCTACTAGAATTGGGGCTCTGCTTTTGAAGAGGGAGGTGAGGTAAGGGAGAAAGAACGAGAAGGTATATGCAGATGCCCAAGAGGGAGTCCAGCCACTGGGAGAGATTCAGTCCAAGTCATAGCACTTGTTGGAGGCAATTTAGGGTGGAAAAATGTTGGCGAGGAAGCAGGAATTTGAGGAGAGAGTGTAGCTTACGATGGCCAGAATTAAGCTGCTTGAGGTCTGGAGATGGAGCTCACTCTATTGTGAAGGAATATCGCATGGACAAGCAATGCATGTTTGTCTGTTTTCACTTAAACTCTCCAAAACTGTTAATTTTAACCTCTGGGGCACTACTGATTGCATGCAGGCAATCAGAACACAGGAAGCTGAGTTATACCGAGTCAGACCACTGGTCCATTTAGCTCACTATTGTCTATGCTGATTGGCAACGGCTCTCCAAGGTGACAGGCAGGAGTCTCTTGCAACCCTATCTGGAGATGCCAAGGAGTGAACCTGAGACCTTCTGCATGCAAGCATGAGGATGCACTTCCTCTGAGCTGTGGCCCCACCCCCCAAGAGGAATACTGCTTGCAAAGCTCACAAGTCGTCTCCCATCCAAAAGCAAACCAAGGTTGGCCCTGCTTAGCAAAGGGAACAGTTGGTGCTTGCTACCATAAGACCAGCTCTCCACCTCCCCCAGCTACATCATTTAACCAAAATAACTCATTCACCTTACAATTCAAGTTCTGTCATCTGTGTAGTTCCACTTCACAGTCCCTCAAGCTTCTCAGACCCCCTGTAACCTCCAAGGGGGCTGTAACCCTTCTGTCTACCCAGAGTTCACTGTGACATTGGAGCACATCAGTCAACTGCTGCTGGACAACACTCGTGACTGTAGGCCAGGCCTGCTCAACTTTGGCCCCCCCCAGCTGTTTTTGGCCTGCAACTCCCATAATCCCCAGCCATAGTGGCCAATACCAGGGATTATGGGAGTTATAGGCCAACATCTGCAGGAGAGCCAAAGCTGAACAGGCCTGCAGTAGGCTCAGACATGATAGCTGCATAAACGAGCAGTTGTCACTCACCCTGAACTTTCGTGATTTTTGACATTAGAAATTTAATTAATGTATATTGAGGAGCAGGAGGCCAGGGCCAAGTTTGTTGCTGCAGGAGGTGGCGCTTCAGCTGGTGTTGATTTTCTGCTTTTTCTGCTTGCCTTTAAAAAAGGAAGTCTTGTTTATTGCTTTAAGCTCTGCTGCTCACTGCTCTGAGCTTTCGTCATAGTTCGAAGTGTAAAAACATTGATACAAGTAGAGTGCCAGGATTCTTGGCTTGAAGAGGAGAGCCAGGGGTGGAGACCGGGAGCAAAGTCATCTTGTGTTTGGTGTGTGTGTTTGGTGTTTGTGTGTGTGTGTGTGTGTTGCATGCATGCACCAGTAAAAGAGAGGGAAACCAGGAATCTCAATTCCTATCTTACTTGTGCCTATATTGAGCAATGACAAATTGTCACTTCTCCAGAAATGTCTGTGTCAACTATTTCTCAAGTGACAGACTCTTCCTCACCCCACCACCCTCCTTCTGCAAACCATTAAAACCTTAGTAGGGCTGAGGGCCAGATGTTTGTGTACAGTTCAGATTTACTCCAGGGTGCATCTCTCCTGGTTACCAAGCAGAAGCAACTTCCTCTTGCTCCCTCTCCTCTTCGGCATGTAAGACTGCCAGAATCGGAGCCTGATGATCTGGTGAGGTGCATGGAAGAAAGGATTCTGCCAAGTGCAGCCTCGTAGATTGTGAGCCCTTTGGGGACAGGGAGCCATCTATATTACATTATATTACATTGATTTCTATACCATCCTTCCAAAAATGGCTCAGGGCGGTTTACATTAAAAAAAATATTAAAATCAATTAACTGTAAAAACAAAATAAAACTATTATTAAAACAGTCCTTAAAACCCTGGAAAACCAGGCCAAATCTTTACAGTTTAAAAACCCTGGAAGGCCAGGCCAAACAGATAGGTCTTAAGGGCTCTCCTGAAGGCCAATAATGAACCCAGATTGTGGATTTCTGCCGGGAGTGCATTCCACAGCCCAGGAGCTGCCACAGAGAAGGCCTGCCTCTGAGTCGCCACCAGACGTGTTGGTGGCAACTGAAGACGAACCTCCTCAGATGACCCTAATATGTGGTGGGGATCGTACCAAAGAAGGCGCTTTCTAAGATAACTTGGACCTAAGCCGTTCAGGACTTTAAAGGTGGAAACATATTGGCAGCCAGTGCAGCTGTTTCAAAATGGGCATAATATGGTCTCCCCGAGTTGCCCCAGAGACCAATCTGGCCACTGCATTTTGAACTAACTGAAGTTTCTGAACTAATTACAAAGGCAGCCCCATGTAGAACACATTACAGTAATCAAGCCTGGAAGTTACGAGCCAGTGCACCACTGTTTTGATGTCATCCTCTTCAAAGGAATGGCTGCAGCTGTTGGTTCAGCCAAAGCTCATAGAAAGCTCTCCTGGCCACAGCCTCCACCTGAGATACCAGGGTGAGGCCTGGGTCCAGGAGTACTCCCAAGCTGTGTACCTGCCCCTTCTGGGGGAGTGCAACCCCATCCAGCACAGGAAGATCTAACTCATCCCTCAGATTCTGAGCCCCTACAATGAGCACCTCCATCTTGCTTGGATTCATTTTCAATTTATCTCTCATCCAGCCCATTACTACCTGTAGGCAGGCATTTAGAGAATGAATGCCATTTCCTGATGATGAAGATGAAAAGAAGTAGATTTGGGTGTCATCAGCATACTGATATCACCCAGCAGCAAATCTCCTTTTATATATTATATTATTTCTCTATGTAAACCGCTTTCTTTGGGAACTTTTGTTGAAAAGTGATACATAAATATCTGTAGTCATAGTAGCCTCTTCCATCACTGAAATGGTATGATGGGAAAAGCTGCCAAGGGGCATAGTTACAATTGAGCAAGTGTGGGGAGGAAACAAAATGTCCCCAGGGAGAACTCCACCAGCTGCATGACAGCTTATATTTTAACCAGGGGAGAGCCACTGGCCCTCTCCAGCCCCAGCACAGCTCCTCCAGTGGCTGTTGCTGGTGTCTCCATAGGAAGCTGCCTTAAACCACGGCAGTCCCTTGTTCCATCTAGCTCAGTATTGTCTCCTACACAGACTGGCAGCGGCTTCTCCAAGTTTGCAGGCAGGAGTCTGTCTCAGCCCTACCTTGGAGATGCTGCCAGGGAGGGAATTTGGAACCTTCTGCTCTTTCCAGAGCAGCCCCAATGTCTTGTAGCACTTGCATGTAGTCTCCCATTCAAATGCAAACCAAGGTAGACCCTGCTTAACAAAGGGGACAATTCACACTTTCTATCACCCTTGTGTGTGTTCTTGGACTGTGACTCCTTTGGGGGCAGGGGACCACCCTACTACTACTACTTTTCTGTGTAAACTGCTTTGAGAATGTTTTCATTGAAAAGCAGTATATGGATAATAGTAGTATCTTGCTTTTTGCTCTCTCCTTGCGCCTCTCTGGAGAAGAAGGTGGCAGGGAGGGGGCAGGAGCCTGGCTTCACTTTTTGTCTCAGGGCCCACTCTGGTCTTACTGCACCCTTCAAACTGCCCCATTTTCTCTCTCTGTGGTACTCAAAAGATACCTGCTCAGACTTTGTACCTGGCAGGTGTTTAAACTGGACTGCCTTATAGGAAAGGAGTGCAGGGATCATGTGGATTAAAACTGAAGAATTCCCAAAAAGGGAGTTAGGCCTACTGGTTAAGGCAGATGAGTTGTCTGGAAATGGAGCAAAATAAGGCTTTTATTGCTGATGTTTCCAGAGGAGCCCGATCAGTTCATCTTCTGGGTGTTCTTGGACTCCCTACTTGCAATCCTATAAGTATATTAGTGAGAGTGGCTGGCCTTTCCAGAAGGGGTGTGTGTGTGTGAGAGAGAGACAGAGAGAGATATGCCTTAGATTCTCTACCCCTCCTCAGCAGAACTACGCAGCGATCGGAGAAGTAGGCTTCATAAAGTTTAGATCAAGGGGCCAGGATTCCTGGGTTCTCTGAGAGGTGAGGTGTCTTAGCAGGGGGAGTCAGTGACTTCTTTGGAATGGATATAGTATATTGCAGAGATTGGGACTTCTGGATTCCCTGGGAGTGGAAGGCATTTGGCAAAGATAAGCAGAGGACTGGGTGTCTGCCTAGAGTGGAATTTCCTGTCCGCCTTCCAAAAGACTGAACTGAAAGTCTCCCTTTCTTAGCAGAATGTCTCAGAATGACATC
This sequence comes from Hemicordylus capensis, assembly GCF_027244095.1. Taxonomy (NCBI): domain Eukaryota; kingdom Metazoa; phylum Chordata; class Lepidosauria; order Squamata; family Cordylidae; genus Hemicordylus; species Hemicordylus capensis. The sequence continues at coordinate 257,804,141 of NC_069658.1, read as the reverse complement.
AGCTCAGGAAACCCCCACCCCCTCCACACCACACCAGTTCCTGGGTAGTAGGCAAGCCAGGACCTTAAGGCTATAATGTAATTCCAACTACCCGACCCCCTCCCCTCCCCTGCCCCACGCCTTTTCCCTGGAAGCTGGTTGACTTATCATTTTATAGCTCATTCTTGCTTGATCCTGTTCCAGGGAAGGGCATATTTTTCTCCATGTATGGCTTTGTGGTTTTGTTTTCTGAGCTGTTTTAACAACCAGTTTTGATTCAAACCTGGTAGAATTTTAAAAAGGGAGGTTATGCTTGGAATCAGAACAACTAACCACAGCTAAAGAAAGTGGCCATCTTAAAGGTACTGGCAGTTATTTATGGTGGGAAATGTTGGAGAGACTGTGAAGGGGAGGGGTGCTCAGAGTTTGGAAGAAAATGAAGGATGGCGCTTTGATGATGACATTGCAGAATATTTAGGGAGACTTGTTGAAGGTCAGCTTCTGCTTATTTGGCAATGGGAAATCTTCCTGGCAGGATTGTCATTCTCTTGCACAATGAAAACCCAACATCTGGGATCAGAACACAGGGTGCAAATTAAGCCCGGGGTTTTGGTGGCAGGAGAATAGAGGTCGGACGGAGTAGAAATGTCTGGAAGTGGACAGTAGGGACAGAAGTGTCTAGACTGGGGTAGGCAGCCATGACTCTCCAGCTGTTGAACTACCACTCCCATTATCCCCGGTCACAATACAGTGTGGCTGGGTATGATGGGAGTTGTAGTTCAACAGCTGGAGAGCCACAGTTGCTGATCCCTGATCTCGAAGATAGATAGTGGGGTCAGAAGTTCCTATGATAAGGACAGAGTTGTTTGAGGTTGCTTTACGGCAGGCCTGCTCAACTTCGGCCCTCCTGCAGATGTTGGCCTACAATTCCCATAATTCCTGGCTATTGGCTGCTGTGGCTGAGAATTATGGGAGTTGTAGTCCAAAACAGCTGGGGGGGCCTAAGTTGAGCAGGCCTGCTTTACGGAGTGCCTTCCTCCGGAGTGCCTTCCTCCAGTGTCGGAGCCTCCAACAGGCACTGCCCAAATTCTTCCCACATCCTCCTGCAACAATGAGAGTTAGATACTTTGTCTTCTTGTTTGAGAGCAACAAAGGTGCCCCAGCGGGGGCGGGGGGGAGGTATGCGTGCTTATCACATCCTTATCACAAGGATGAAGTGTCATCCAATCTGGCCCAACATTCTTGCTGTAGAGGATACTGCTGACTTTCAGTGGGGATCAGTCACGAAATCGAGAAGTGAGGATCTTGTCTTGTTTTCACCTCCCATTAACTAACTTCCCCTATTTTCCCCAATATAATTACTGTTATACTACTTTTACAAAACAAAAAAGTTTTCAAAGCAAAAACAAACAGAAATACAAAATAAAATAAAATAAGATGATAGTTTCCCCCTCCACAAACTGTTTGCAATCTGAAAAGAAACACAAGTAAAAAAACAGCCACAGCCACCAGTAGGATGTTGAGCTGGGGCTGAAGATTTGCTCTCCCCTGCTGAATATAAAGAAACTCCACTTGAAAAGGTGCCTTTTTGACTAGTTAGCAGGGCTTGCACTTCACTGTATCCGGAAACTAACCCCCATCTTTTTTTTTTTTAAGTGTATCCAGATACACAATTCTGTCTTCAGAGAAACATGGACCATCTCTGCTGCAAAAGGGTTTCTACTTATAATAAATGGAGCTCCCACAATATGAAGAATCTTAACAAATTTATGAAGAGGTGGCAGCGATAAGCCAGGAGGCCATCTTGATTACAGCTGATTGTGTGGCTGGTCCTGTTTGGGCATCTCCATAGCAACTAGATATCTCTGTCAGTTGGGTGGATGATGCAGTTGCTACTAAGCAGCAAAGGCGGGTTTTAGCTGTCTCTTATCAGCCAGTGGCAGCCAGCTGACTTGAGGATTTGAGGGAAAGTGATCTGTTCCTGTAATAAGAGGAGGTTGCTGTAGGCCTCTTTGAGGCTGATTTGGTCTGTCTCCACAGCAACTGACTGCGCGGTTGCTAGGGCAAAGATCCACCCCTCCTTGGCAACTGTTGCTATTAAAAATTTCCTATTATTTCAGCAGGCAACTGTTCCCGGGTGTGCTGACTTTCAATGGGGATCATTCAGGGAATCGAGGAGTGAGGACGATGGTGATAAACTTTTATCACAAATTGTTCTCTTGTCTTGTTCTGATGAAAAACATGAGCAAGGAGAGAGATTTTGAGAAACGGGACTTGGGAGTCCAGTTTGTGGACTCTTCCGGGCAGTGGTGGTGATGGCCAACCTTTCTGGCAAGTGTGCCGAGTCCACCGTATGAAATTGTGTCACTCCAATCTGTATCCAGTTCCTTCTCCCTTGGGTTGGTTTTTTCCTCTAGTCTGAGCACAGAGGAGGCAGACCAGGAGTCAAGGCTGTAGCCAGAAAGGCAGGCCCTTGTGCTGTGGACCAGCAGTGCCGCAAACCTCCATTGCATGGGAGCCACAAATTGGCCATCCTCGCTCTTTCTCTAAGAATCCAGGAGCCCTGGATGTTAAGACTTCTCTCTCCCAGCCCCAGGAATCCTGGCTCCCAAAGCTTCTCTATGGCCAGTTACAGGCAAAAGCTTAAAGATATGTGGAATCCCCACTTCATAGGCTGTGGGAATATGTGTTGTTTAAGTTTTACACAATACCCTCTCTGTGCATGGTGCCTTACAACATGGTGTGACATTGAGCTGGGGCCCAGTGGTAGAGCATCTGCTTTGCACATGGAAAAGGTCCCAGGTTCACTCCCTGTCATCTTCAGTTGAGGCTGGGAAAGACTCCTGCCTGTAACCTTGGAGAGCTGCTGCCAGTCACTGTAGATGTTACTGAGCTAAATGAGCCAAGGGTCTGACTCGGTGTAAGGCCGCTTCCTAGATTCCTATGTAAGGGGCGAAGGGGTAGATCCTTGCTCCAAGGTGCTCACAGTTTAGAAACGGGCACAAGGGAGACAACAGAGGGAGGGGGGCGGAGGCAGGTTCAACAGGGAGGAACCTCTGATTATTTCATTTGCACATGCCTAGGCTTAGTTGCTGTCAGTAGGATGTTGTGCCAAAGCTTTAAAAGGGAAGGTGGGTTTGGGGGAGGGATTTGAAGGAAGTGAGAGAGGCGGCATCACACAGGTGATCTGTGAGGCAGTACAGGGGAAAGGGGCTGCAAGGAAGAAAGGGTGGAGTCCTTTGAGGAAGCTGAAAACCTTTGAATGGCGGAGGTGGATGGAACTGGAGGAGTGAACTGGAGGAGTGAATGGCGGAGGTGGATGGAACTGGAGGAGTGAACTGGAGGAGTGAATGGCGGAGGTGGATGGAACTGGAGGAGTGAAGGTTAGAAGTGTAACAGGATATAAGAGCCGAGAGATAGGGAGAGGCAAGGCCACGCAGGGATCTGTGGAGGAGTCGGAGTCGTCTGTGCTGGATCTGGGAGCCGCCTGGGATTTGTGACACAAGGAGAGAGCGGAGTGAAATTGGTGAGAGTATGCTGGATGAAGTTGAGATGAGCTGAGGTGAGAAGATGGAAGACCAGAGAGGAGAAGGTTGCTGTAGTCAAGTCAAAAGATGACCAGGAGGCTTTACAGACAGGGCTTCTACCCTGAATCTCCTTCGGGAGAAAGTGTGTTCACGTTCAAACACACCAGCCAGACTTACCCTGAAGTCCCTTTGAGATCCTTGGACCACTCCACACACAAACCGGGCTTTGTACTGCGAATTCTAGCTTATCTTGCTGTATTTCTGGGTTTTTTAAATGCTGGTTTTAAGCTACTTTTTCTGAAACCCTGGAGCAAATAGGGAGAGGCACTGAGTAGAATCATTGGCATGATAAGAGGGATACTCTCTTTACAAATGCAGATGTAGCTCTTTAGTTATCTATCTATCTATCTATATCTATCTATCCATCCATCCCCCCCATTGACTAGAAGGAAAACATGAAGGCATGCCATGTGAACCTGCACCAAAAGGAAACCTGAGAGCAGAGGGGAGGGGCTGCTTCCCTCAATGTCACAAGTGTAAATCAAAGTGGCTTCACTCAACATTTACCCCACAGCATGAAGCCATGTGCGAATAACTTCCAGGGTATGAACTGGAGTCTTGGCTGAGGAAGCAGAGAGGAAAGGACACGACGTTTGCAGAATTATAGAGGGAGAAACAGCATGATTTGGCAACTGGTTGGATATAGGGAATAACGGGGAGGGAGGGAGGGGTCCAAGAGAAAACCAAGGCTTTCAGCCTGTTCTACAGAATAGGAACTCAGGAGGCTGCCTTATACTGAGTCAGACCATCGGTCCATCTAGTCCAGTATTATCTATACTGGCAGCGGCTTCTCCAAGGTTACAGGCAGGAGTCTCTCTCAGCCCTATCTGGAGATGCCCAGGAGAGAAATTGGGACCTTCTGCCTGCAACCCTGCAGGGGCTCTTCCCAGAGCAGCCCCATCCCCAAAGGGGAAGATCTTAACAGTGCTCTCACATGTAGTCTCCCATTCAGATCCAAGCCAGGGTGGGCCCTGCTTAGCAAAGGGGACATAGACATTGTCAGTGGCTAAGAGAGCCTGAGGAGAGGTGCTCTCTTGGGGGTGGTGGGGAGAGTGGACTGAAGCATCCGAGCAGAAATGTCAGACAAATAATTGGAGATGTGAGATTGGAGGGGAGATTGGAGAAAACCCTGGGGAGGAGAGAGAGTGGCATCAATTTACAGGTGGTACTGAAGGTCATGAACTCTATCTAGGGACAGTCTGGAGAGAGGAGAGACTGTGGGTGGGGGTGAGATGAGATCCTCTTGCCTGACAGAGAGAAGAAGAGCTTTCCCCTGTGGAAACACTGAAAGGCCACCTGAACAGGTGGAAAGAGAGCATCTGAGCACAGAGTCGCAGAGCCCTTGGGGCATAGAGGGAGTTGAGCAAAAGAGAGTGATCAGCTGTCTCACATGCAGCAAGAGGGATGAGCTCAGTGGCAGAGCCTCTGTTTTGCCTGCAGGTTGTCCCAGGTTCAGTCCCTGGCAGCATCTTCAGATAGGGCAGGAAGAGACTCCTCCCTGAAACCTTGGACGAGCCACTACCAGTCAGTGTAGAGATAAGATTGAGCTAGATGCACCAAGGGTCTGACTTGGCACAAGGCAACTTCCTGTGTTCCTAGAGAGGTCAAGAAGGTGGAAGACTGTATAGAGAGACTTCTCAGTTTGTGTGTGTGTGTGTGTGTGTGTGTGTGTGTGTGTGTGTGTGTGTTCAGGGTCAGTGAGTTGAGGGGGCAATGCACCATCTCCAGACTCTCCCCTCCCTCCTCTTGGTCTCTCATGGACTAGGAGCAGCCTAGCAAAAGGCGTGCATTAGAAGCTCTGCCAGGAAGCAGCACAGAACTCCTGTTAATAAACCTGTCGAGTTGCCCATGCAGAGTCTGAATCAGGGGTCAAGGTTCAACAGGCAACACTGGGAGTTTCTGTTCTTCTCAGCCCTCCAGGAAGATATGGAAAGCATGCCACTTGCTGACCAATGATGGGATTTTCAGCTGCTTCCATAACCGGAGGATTGCTCTGCTTATTTTAGGACTGTACTAAAATGGGGCCCTCCGCTTTTAATCATCCATGAATAGGCAGCAAAACGTGTGTGTGGGGGGGAGAGGGACATTTGGATGTCCTTTCAAGGGTGAGGGATGAAGTCTAGGGACGGGTGACAAACACCACTGGTGATGTGGTGCTTCTCCCAGCAACCACATTCCAACTAGGGATGTGCACAAACTGGCTCGGCGGTTCCCTTATGGACCACAGGGGCAGTTCGGATGACTGGTGGTTCAAAGGTTTACATGCACACCAGCCACACATCATGCATGTCTGACACTGTCTGGGGCAGCAAGAAGGTACTACGCTACCCTGCACAGCAATTTTGGGCACAATGCTGGTGGGGGAAATGGGGGGAAGAGCACCCACCTTGCTCCTTAAAGATACCCCCTCCCCCGCAGCTGAACCATCTACCCTCTGGACCTTGCACATTCCTAATTCCAGGAATGCAAAAGGAGGAGGACTTTTGCCTGCTTTTTGTTGGTTCTTCCCCTCATCAAACTCATTTCAGAACTTCATTCCCGAAGATTTTTGGGCTATCTCTGGTTCCTTTGTGAGGTGGGTGTTGGGGGACCTCTGGGTACATAGAGGCAATATTTGATGATGACACATACCTTTCCTATATTAGTGCAGCAGAGTGACTAAGAGGCTGTGGGTTAGGACTTCCTGGTCTGAATCATAGCTCTGCTGTGAACTCACTTAGTGGCAGAAGAACAGCCCTGCTGGATCAGGCCCAAGGAGGCCCATCTAGTCCAGCATCCTGTTTCACACAGTGGCCCACCACCAGATGCCTCTGAGAAGCCCACAGGCAAGAGGTGAGGACATGCCTTGTCTCCTGCTGTTGCTTCCCTGCAGCTGGTATTGAGCAGCATCTAGCCTCTGAGGCTAGAGGTGGCCTGTAGCCACCAGATTAGAAGCCATCCAGGCTAGTGACGATCACCACATTCCGTGGCAGAGAATTCTGGGGTGGGGATGATGGGAGTTGTAGTCCAAAATCAGCTGGGGGGGCAAAGTTGAGGAGGTCTGTGCTATATAAATGCTAATTACTATTATCGTTGCCTCTTTTTGGTATACAATAACTGGTATAGTTATTGAAGCCATTCCTGCATAATTGTGGTTCTCTAAGGATGAGATCCACTAAGAAAAATCACTGGTGATGTTTACTTTCATTAAATACTGACTTCTCTGAAGGAATAACTTGCTTCTATTTGTCTCCTGCACTGTCCCAAAGGCTGAAGAGTATTCAGGGTATCTGGTATCTCGCACCCTGTCAGGAGTGGGTTAGAAAGGGCAACATATCCAGGGGACACCCAGTGCTGAGCAGGGATGTGAACCTGGGTGTTCCACATCCTATTGCAAGGTGCTACTCACTGGAATCTGGTATAGTGTAGGATTTCCCATAGAAATGTGATCATCTTGCTCCCTCTTGTGGCATGTTATGGTGTTGCTCTCATGAAGAATTAGGCATTTGTGGTGCCAATGATGTATCTTCTATCTCTATCTGTATATTTCTCTTAGGTGTACCCATCACTAATCCCATGTGTGGCAGCTCTCGCGAGAGTTCGCAAGCGAGCTGCTGTAGGGGAAGAGGAAAGCGGCAGTGCCGGACGGGAGGGTGGGTAGGGGGAGAAGGGGCGGGCGGGAGAAAGTGGCAGCGGGGGGGGGGGGGATGATAACTAGAGGTGCAGATGCTCTGTGCCCGGCCCAGCTAGTTTACAGAATTTACCTGGAATAGTGGTTTCTGAATCAGGGACAAATAATTGTTTCTGGGGTTGCAGCTATCTATAGGTAAACAAGAGTTTACCTATAGATAAAAGTCTGGATATGCTCAGGAGCCTCACAGCTTCATGAGCTCTCTGTTTATGGCACATGGGGACAGGTCACTTAGCGGCAGTGGGCCAGTCGCCTCTAGACTTGGCACATTAAAAGGCAGACTGTGGAGAGTAGTGGTAGAGTTGGTGAAATGAAGGCCACAGGCAGGGATATGTTGGAAGTGAAAGGCAGGAAGGGAGACTAGAGACAGGCTGAGGAGACTTTTCAGCTGTAGACTTTGAGTGTGAGAGAGAAGGAAAGTAATTTTACCACTTACTGCTGGCCATAATTGCCATTACAGCTCTTCCCAGTGTAGAGCAATATGATGGAGGTCATAAATGGTGTTTCTCTAAATGCTGCAATGTAGGGATGTGCCCGGACCATGCTTCGAAGCACTCTCAGGGGAATTAGAAAAGAAACTTTAAGAAAAAGGAGAGCAGGTGCCTACCTGCTCTCCCACACCCCTTCCAGCTTCCTGCTGGGTGGCCTGTGTCTTAAAAAGCCCTGTGCCACGCCGTTGGCACACCATGGCCTCTGCAGTGGTGCCTCCTTTTTTCTAAAGTTCCCTTTATAATTTCCCTAAAAGTGCTTGAACCGCGCTTCGAACCACAGTATAGAGCAATATGTAGGGCACATTTCTACTGCAATGTTCAAAATAACTGGAAATTTATTTATTACACTTCTATGCCGCCAAATTATAAAATCTCGTGGTAGCTTACGACCAAAACCACTTAACAGTTAAAAATGGCTGAAACAATTAAAAAATTAAGAACCATTAAACTGAAGGTGGATTTCAACATTTGGTGGGATGGGGTGGGAACTGCCTTTTTGAAAGACTTGGTGGTTGAAAGTGGCCTTGGATGACCCTACATGCTGTTCCCATCAGTTTGCTAGAGAAGGTTAGTATCCGAGAAAGAGTGCTGAGAAATTGTCCCATTCTATCTCTTGTCCCCAATCCCAGGTCACCTTGAATTGTGGGGAATCAGAATAGTTTTCACTGAATTTTTGGATATGGCTTATTAACATTGAAGTGTCAATGTTCTGTTTGGGTTTCCCCAGGCTGGTAGTGATGGAGCCAAAATTGGGAACTGCCCCTTTTCCCAGCGACTCTTCATGGTCCTTTGGCTCAAGGGAGTGACCTTCAACGTCACCACAGTGGACACCAAAAGGTGAGTGACATGTCCTCGATCTCTCCCACTACCTACCGCCTTGTGTATTTTTGCTCCACTAGGTTTGCCACTTTAATTCATTTCATTTCGGAAATACCCTTGTGTAACTGCAATCGCTCAGTTTATTTACCTTCCTTTTGTAGGCGGACTGAGACAGTGCAAAAACTCTGTCCTGGAGGTCAGCTTCCGTTCCTCATGTATGGGACTGAGGTCCATACGGACACCAACAAGATTGAAGAGTTTCTGGAAGAGGTTCTGTGCCCTCCCAAGTAAGAACAAAACCAGGCCATGGAGTGGATTGGGACTATTTCTGACTGTAGAAGGAGTTGTGGGTGGTGCTACTAAGTGAGTCCACTTCCTGATAGATATCTCCCTCCACTTCCATAGGTTTCCCAAGTTGGCTGCTCGTAACCCAGAGTCCAACACAGCTGGACTTGATGTCTTTGCCAAGTTCTCTGCCTATATCAAGAACTCAAACCCAGCACTCAATTTCAGTGAGTATCTTGGATCCCACCCTGAGTCCTTATTGACTCTCTCCTATCAGTGTTTTGAGTCTCATTTGTTCACTTTGTCTTTCTCATTACGTTAGTCACCCCTCTTTCCTCATTTGTAGCTTAATCCACACCCTCGTTTTTGCCATTGGCTCCTTTTCTCCCTATGTGTCAGCCAATCCTTGCTTTTCATTGGCTAATTGTTTCCTCCTCCTCCCTCTGCCTTTTCCACTTCAAAATAAATCTTGGTTCCCATTGGTTGTCCATTGCCATTTCCCATTGGCTGCTCTGTCCATTCTCTCTGGTAGCTGCCTTTTTCACTCCGTGTGTGTGGTGTTGTTTTTAATGGTCCTTTCTATCTTGTCCACCTTTTATCCATTGAATCTCATGGCAGTTATTTCTTGGTTCTCATTGTCTATCTCCTTTCATTTTCATTCACTATGCCCTTCCTTTCCCTTATATATACACACATACAATCAAGCTGATTTGTATGATAACAAGTCAACCAAGAAGCAAGGAGATTGCAAGCCATTTGGAAGCCAGTGCCAAATCCAGTCAGCAAGGGAAAAACAGCACACCAAGATGGTGCTCAGAACACTTGGGATGTTCTGAGTTCGTTCCATCGGAACAACCAGCTCGACCCATTGTTCCAACGGAATGTTCCAGGCATTTGCCTTCTATTCTGAGAACATAAATCCTGTTCCATGCATACCCCTACTTTAGAACTTTCTGATGTATTACATCACTGGTTCCACATATTTCTCCTTCTCCCCAACCTCACTCCCTCCTATCCCCTAGACCTTGAGAAGGGTTTACTGAAGGCATTGAAAGTGCTGGACATTTATTTGATGACACCGTTACCCGAGGAGGTGGATGAGAACAGCGCCGAGGATGAGGGCCAATCAAACCGCAAATTCCTTGATGGGGATGAACTCACGTTGGCCGACTGCAACCTGCTGCCCAAGCTTCATATTGTCAAGGTGAAAACTTCTCCTTTTTAGTTTCAAGCCTGCAGGTTCAGGAGTTATATTGTATCGGAGCATACCTGCTGAAGTCAGACTGGGTGGAAGCTGGGGCTGAAATTCTGCACAAGTGTAGCAAGCGAAATGCGGGGGAAAGTCACTGCTTCTCCTTCCACAGGTGTGATCATTCAGAATGCCCCACATCAGGGAGAATTCACACATGTATATTTGACAACTGCCAGGTCAAGTGACAATATTCATGTGTGAAATTGACACGTTTCCTAGGCTGAGCATTCCCAGCAACTCACATCCTTTCTCAAGCCACTGTGGAAGGGGAGGTGGTTTTCAAGTACAAATCGCTGAATGGCAGGAGGGATTTGGATGAATGGGGCAGGATTCAGACTAAGTTAGTCATTGAAATTAATGGGACTTAAGTTAGTCATGTCTTACCTTGTTTCGCTTATTTCAATGATGCCTAATTGTGACTATCTTAGTCTGGATGGTGCCCAAATTGTGTTGAGAAAATGGCTTCTCCAGCTTCATCGGACTACTGGGGAAATAGCCTAAATATATTTTGGCTGTTCTTTATTTTATTTATATTCTTGCACATCTATCTTACCATGCCTCTGAGAAGTTTGGCAGGCAGGCATCCATGATTCTCTTTCCTTCCTCCCCCACATCTTATCCTCACAACCACCTTGTGAGGTAGGTTAGACAGAGAGAGAATGTGGCTGGCCCAAAGCAGCATAGTGAGTGAGGATTTGAACCTGCAACTTCTGTGTCCTAGTCCACGCTCCACCAAAAGAAAAAAAAGAAGCAGAACTCTGCACCATGAAAAGTGGGTTCTGCAAATTTGTATAATTTGCCATACATTTTTGCATAATGTTGGTCATGGGCTGGTTCAAAGAGTTTTGCAGGGCATTCAGACCCAACACATGATCCCTGGAAATCCTATGCAGTTCTCACCCCTCTGAGATGTCACTTTGAACCCTAACTTGGCAGTTATAAAGGATAGAACATTAAAAAAAGAAAGAAAAGTAAAGTAAAAGCTTGAGATTTTTAGGATGCTTAATCGTGCAAGCATTACAGAATTCTGCCTTGTATGATCTCAGAAATACATACAGGTCTGATTATATAAATACACAAGTGATACAGATTCCCCTTCATCTCACAATCCCAACAGGTGGTGTGCAAGAAATACCGCGACTTTATCATCCCTGCGGAATTCCGTGGTATCCACCGCTATCTCAAGAACGCTTACGCCCGCGAGGAATTTGCCAGCACCTGCCCGGACGATGAAGAGATTGAATTAGCATATGAGCTGGTTGCAAAAGCTTTGAAATAACAAACTTCTGAGACCAGAAAGGGACGTGGGGCTTCTGTTGCAGGGATATCTGGGGGTTGGGGTTGGACCCATTTAGAGGGTATATTTTATGTATGTACTTGTGTTTGGCAGGGTGGGGGTGGGGTATGTCTATTTTCCAGGGCGGACACAGTGATTTGAATTTAAACAATAATAAAATACATGTTTTTAAAAGGATCAAACTTCATTTTTCCCTTGCCCTCAGAAAGTGTGTGTGGGTGGGGGGCAGGGGGGTTGTTGCTGTTCATGCACTGAGTTGTGATTTACTAGCACTTCACTGGAATATGGGGTCACTTCTATGGTGCTGAGATGTTTTGGGAAGTTCTGCTGAAAGGTGGAGCATGGAAGGTAGATGCTTTCACTGATATACTAAACATTTTAAGTGGGTGGTGGTGAAATGTTCCTGTTGGCGAGAGACCCTATTGACCAGTTCTGTGAGTGAAGAACTGGGCTGGCTGCTTGTGGTCAGGTGACAACATCAGAACATTCAAAGGCTCCTCGGATTTTATTACTGTTGTGCTAATGACCACATGATTACTCGTGTCACTGCCCAACAGAACCGAAGAATGGCTTATCTGTGGCCACCTACTAAGTCTTTGTGGCTGAAGAGAAAAGCGGATTCAGATTTCTCAGGTTTGGGTCCCAAATATTAGCTGAAACACCCAATCTGCTCCCCAGAGAGCTCCCTCCACCCAGCAGTGATGCCTGAAATATACTGCCCTTTATGTAAGAATGTGTGGGAGCACTCTCAGATGAGTGTACTTACAAGCAAGAAACTTTGCTGGCGTTTGTCCAGGCCACCAACATGAAAATTGGAAAGATGTTCTCGAAGTGTTTCTCTCGAGGAGGAGGGCAGCACCATAAGAATGTAATTTAGCCCAACATCCTGTTTCCCATAGTAGCCAAATGGCTGCTTTTGGGAATCCCATAAGCAGGAGATGAAGGCATCATCACCACCATCATCGTAATTAATTAAAATATTTCTATACCGCCCAAAATTTGCGTCTCTCGGCATGAGAAACAAACCCAGAAAAAGCTTCCTTAAAGTGTTTCAGCTCCTTTTTAATAAAAGGTCTCATGGCATCTTTCTGAAGTTTGTCACCCTTCCAGTTGGATTTCTCTTCCTAATTAATGGAAGAGTTAATGGTTGCAGTGCATAGTCATGATCACTGAAATATTACAGTACAGCCTGCATTATTACGGCCTGTAATACAGCACAGCCTGTATTATTATTAAGCACTACCAGTGGTACACAATGCCTTCAAAGTAACATCAGTAGCAAAAGAAACTCAAAAATCTCTGCCCCAAGTGGCTTGCTGTCCCAAGTGTGGACCAGAAGGGACATAGGAAGCTGCCATATACTGAGTCTGACCCTTGGTCCATCTAGCTCAGTATTGTCTTCACAGACTGGCAGCGGCTTCTCCAAGCTTGCAGGCAGGAATCTCTCTCAGCCCTATCTTGGAGAAGCCAGGGAGGGAACTTGAAACCTTCTGCTCTTCCCAGAGCAGCTCCATCCACCCCCTGAGGGGAATATCTTGCAGTGCTCACACATCAAGTCTCCCATTCAGATGCAACCAGGGCAGACCCTGCTTAGCTATGGGGACAAGTCATGCTTGCTACCACAAGACCATCTCTCCTAATGAAGCTAATGAAACAAGAAATGGGTGCAACAAGTATGTCTTTCTCTGTCCCCCACATCCTAGCAATCTCCCACTTCTTTCTAATAGAAACTCGGCTTGAGTAGTGAGGTAAATTGAATACAATTTTTATTTCCCATCCCCAAATTTCACTTGTGAAAATAGCAGAAGAAAGGGAAACAACAAGGATGGGGAAAGGGGATGTGAATTAGGCTCCCCTCACCCGCCAAAGCACTGTGAGAAAGTGGCTCTTCTAGGAGGCTGGGAGGAAATAGCAATGTGGTGAGTGGTCCCGAGTCCTCACAGCAGTGGAGAAGGCAACATTTGGGTTGATCTGTTTCAGTGGAGGGAGACCAGGATGAATGACAGGAGAGCAAATGCCAACAGCCCCCAGAACATGCTGGGCCCCCTGGAGACCCCATTGCATAGGTCTGTGGAGCAGCAGGAAATGTAGTAGGTGAAATTGGTTCCAAACATGGGGCGGATGCCATGGGTCGAGCACATGGAAGGATCCCCACAACTCTTCTCATTGATTACCAGCTTGAGGGCGCCTGAGGGGTAGAAATGGGGAGGCAGAAGATCAGTGTATAAGCCCTTCATATATCCACATACCTCACCTCTCCCCACCACCTAATGTTAAATCCACAGGATTCTTTTAATAATACTAGAAGCCTACCACTGGAATTGTGTCTGTTTTGTGTTTTGGCTGTTACATCCAAGAATCTTGGCTTTTGTTTTAAAGAGAAAGTCTCTAGTGTTTGTTGTGGCAGAGATTAAAACATGCAAGCAGTGCTCAGTAAAATATCCAGTGGTGGTAAGGAGGGTGGATAATGCCCCCCCACCTTATGAATAGTAGAAGCAGAATAAATTAGGCAAAATAAATATATGTAAATATTAATTTGCACAAGTTATTCAGATTGTAGAAATTCTGCTCCTTAAAATACTGCAAGAACTGCTCTGCTAGTCCAAGGACCCCTCGGGTCAAGTGTCCTTTTCCCAACTGTGACCAACTGGATGCTTCTGAGAAGCCCTCCCTGGTATGTCTGCAGCATCTGTTGTTCAGAGGTATACTATCTTTGAACATGGAGGTTCCATTTAGCCACTATAATTTGATGGGCTTGTCCTCCATGAGTTTGGTGAATCTGTTTTAAAACCAATGGCTCTTCTTACGTATGACAGCAAACTTGGATTTGTCACTGAAGGCCACACGTATGTTAAGTGCAGGAGCAACCCATTATTATTTTTATTTTTAAATTTATATCCCGCTCTTCCTCCAAGGAGCCCAGAGCAGTGTACTATATACTTGAGTTTCTCCTCACAACAACCCTGTGAAGTAGGTTAGGCTGAGAGAGAAGTGACTGGTCCAGTCATCCAGCTAGTTTCATGGCTGAATGGGGATTTGAACTCAGGTCTCCCCAGTCCTAGTCCAGCACTCTAACCACTACACCACGCTGGCTCCATGCTGGGGGGGGTAGTAAAGGAGCCACAGGTATAGCACATTCCCCCTCATCTCCCTAGCCACCTTGCTCTGCCTCCAGGGGTGTAGCTATAATTGAGTAGAGGGGGGGGTGTCCAAGAACCTGGGCCTTCCGGATCCACCCCTCCCTGTTTTCTTCATTAACTCCTTCACTCTGAGGGGCTGCCAGGGAGAGGGGTGAACATGGCCCCCCTCTCCTCTAGCTACGCCCCTGTCTGCCTCATTTTATCCACTGCCACATTAACCCTGGGCATGTGGGCTGGTTATTTAATATGGTAGTGGGTGAAATGAGGCAGGTGGGGAAAGGAGAGCTGGAATGAGCCACACCTGTAGTTTGTTTACAGCCCCTCTCTCAGCCTGCCTTGATGGGCTGCTCCTGGTTAAGTGTTTCACTGGCCCTTGTATACTGGCTTTTTGTTTCCAAAATAATAGCCACGAGAGGCAGGATCCAGGCTGTGACCACAGGAGGAGCAAAGGTTAAATCACCTTTTTTTAACCACCCTGGGCTACCGTCCTCAGCGCCCTTCCCTTGCCATGGCTGTTTAGGAAACAAATCGAGCGTTAATTATGTGTGTTAACATAATGTGTGGTTGGGCTCTGCATAAACATGGATCAAGGAGCTGGTTCTCCGTGAAGACGTCTGAAACATGTCTTCAAAATACCTTGTCTCCTTCAGACATTGCATTTCTAGATGTATACTTAAGCCTTTTTAAAGTGGATACTTAAACAATGTATTGTGTGAAGAGGCTTTAAGGTGGGGGTGACCAATGACCATCACCACAACACATACAAGATGTGGCTCTGTTCTGTGTGTTTTCCATTTCTGTGGCATTGCTTGAGTCTAGTCCGTTAAAACACTCAAAGGCACCTCACCCAGATGATCTTGGGTGCCCTCGGCTCTGGGAAATCTGCTATTTTAAACAGGAATGCCTGGTGGCATGAAGATGCAACCAGGCAGGAAAGATGGTTTGAATCTGCCTTTAGGGAGCTCAGAACAGGAATTAAAGAGTACTGTGGGAAATTAGCTTTAGCATCTAGGTAAGATTTGGGGTGGAGCTGTTCCCATCTCTAAAATGTTCTGTGTCTCTCCTCTCCCTTCCTCTCACTCTTTGATGGTCAAGAGATTAGGGAAGGGACTGTCATAGCTCAGTGGTACAGCATCCACTCTGCATGTAAAGATCCCAGGTTCAATCCCTGGCATTTCCAAGAGTGGCTGGCAAAGAACCCGGTTTAAATCCCGGGTGCCATTCAGTGCAGGCAGTACTAGGCTAGATGGACCAATGGTCTGAACTCTCATCAGGCGGTTTGCAAAGATCACCACAAATGTTGTAACCGAACCTTTTTGTCCTTTTGTCACAGATGTGAGACATTTCTGAGATGGATCACAAACTGTGGTGAACTTCAAGCACTCCATCGGAGAGATCATGGGGAACAGGCAAGTGTAACACCGCAAGGGGGTCCCTGAAGGCAAAAGAGCAACAAAGCATGTCATTACACCAAGGCACTTTAAAATGGCAGTCTGCAGCCAGTGTGGTGTCATGGAAAGAGTACTGGACTCTCTATGGGAAGAGGTGGGTCCACATCCACCCCGCCCCTCCCCCAGCCGATTAAACTCGCTGGCTGACCTTGGGGCCTATTCTCTCAGCCACATTGCCTCGTGGCAAATATTATTTTTTTGAGGGAGTATTAGGGAAACGTACACTCCCCTGACCTTCTTAAAGGCAGCAGAACGGGCTACCAACATGAGTGGTGGTATTCCGTCTTAGTGAATGTCAGAACACTCTGTTGTGCACTCAGGCCGACTGCAGTTAAATCCTTCCTACCACAAGGGGGAAGCATTTTCTTTTGAATTTCATTAAAAAGTTGTTGAATATGAAGGCTGTCTCTTCCAGTTGTTCCTAGAGGGCCTCTCGTATTTTGAATAGTTGGAATTTTATTCTAGAACATAATGGCTTGATAACTCAAAAAGCATAATTTATTGCAGAAGGATTATGGGCCAGAGCGTGAGCTTTGGACTGCCCTGAGCGGAGCTTTAATTCTGATTCTTTTCACTTCCATTGAGCCTCACAATGCTGTGAGGTAGGATACCCTGAGTGACCCAAGGATTTTCATGGCCAAGTAAGGATTTGAAGTCAGAGCTTCCAAGACCCTAACCACTGCACCACACTTTCCTTACATGACTTTGCTCCTGGCTTGTTTCTCTGTGCCAAGGACACAAATAACAATGGCTGCCAAGCCAGATTAAGTTACTCAGTAGTACTACTCAGCTGTTGCTAAAGGACTACTAAATTACAATAGGACTTCCTCTTGTAAATTTAGTCAGGATGTCAGCCAATAATACTTAGCATTCATATAGAACTTTGGAGCATTCAAGACACTTCACATAAGCTATCTTCTAATTCTTACAATGGCCCTTTAGGGTAAATATTATCCCCCTTTGCAACGGCTAACCCTTGTTTAACTGGCCAAAGAGGCACCTGTTAAAGTGGTGGCTCTCTTATACAGAGGGAGGGGGCTCTTTGCTTTCCCCTGACTCACTGGTATGCTTTTGGCTCCTGACTGGAGGACTTATCTCAGATTCAAGTGAAACAAGACGACGAGAGGGAGAAGTGTCAAGCCCTCCCTGCTCTCCCTCACCTCCTGGCTGGCTGGCTAGTGCTCAGGTTCAGCCCACCTCTCCCACAGCCTGAGTGACAAGGTGTCACTGCGCTTCAGTCAACCAATCACGAGGCAAGGAGGAGGGACAGATGTTGCTCCCCTTCCCTTCAGTTAAAGGAGCTAAGGGGTCCTTTCTGAATCCATTAAAAAGAATGGGGTAAAGCCATAATACTCCTCTTCTCCCCACGCCACAACACACAGCTCCTTAGTAAATGTTTCAGTTTACTCCTAAATCCTGGGGATAAATCTGGGACTCAGTTTACCATGGGAAACTTTGAAATGAGAGAGAGAGAGAGAGAGAGATTGAGAGAGAATGGGCAGATACATATATAAGCGCTGTATGAATATACGAGTCAGGGTTTTTGCTGCCCTTGGCAAAGATTAGTTTGGGTACATATGTGTACACACGCGTGCACACACACACAGAGCAAGAAGTGAAGAGCCCCAGTTTTAACTTGATACATGCAGGCTGTTAATTCGTGCAGATGACTATCAAATGACTAGCCTACACTGTTTTGAGAATACAGTGGGAGAGAGTTCCCAGTTATTTATAGGGCAAACTCGAACACTTCAGAGATGAAAAGAATCTGATGTTAATTTGATAATCCAGTCTGGGCCAATTTCTTCTTGGAAATGAATGCTGAAGCAGGAAATTCATATTCAAGAGAAATAGTGCCGTTTATGAGACTAATTTTTAGGGTGCAGAATTACATATTAATTTATTTATCATATTTATATACCACCTGATATATGTATCTCTAGGTGGTGTATACAATTTAAAACACAACAGAGTAAAAACAAAAGAATTCCACAGAATTAAAAAAAGCTAGAACAATTTCATGGGATTAAAAACTATTAAACAGTTCAAAGTTAATTTCAGTTAAAAGCCTGAGAAAACTGGTGTGTCTTGAGGGTCTTCCTAAAAGCAACCAGAGATGGAGATGCTCTTATTTTGACAGGGAGCATATTCCAAAGCCCCAGGTCAGCCACAGAGAAGGCCCGGTCTCGAGTAGCAATCACAACTGGACCGATTACATTCTTACACCACTGTGCAGTGCTTCGGGGGGGGGGTGGGATAATAATTGGGAGTGCTATATTCTAGCACTGTTTGTGTGCCACCCAAGAACTGGTGACCTAGGTGACTGACAAGGTCTGCGTAGTGGCCTGTTATATATACTACTACAACAACAAATATTTATATACCACTCTTAAACCAAAGTTCTCGAAGTGGTATACATAGGAAAATAAATAATACATAAATAAGATGATCCCCTGTCCCCAAAGGGCTCACAATCTAAAAAGAAATATAAGGTAGATATACCAGCAATAGCCACAGGAGGGGTGCTGTGCTGGGGCTGGATAGGCCCAGTTGCTCTCCCCCAGGAAGCTTTTCACACGAGGCTTTTGAAGCCCTCTAAGTCGCATCTTCTCCGGAATGGAGGGGGTGTGTGGCTAGATTTACCCCAAAGTCTTTGTGAGTTATCGGGGAGCAGTACACACACATCTCTGGCTATTTTTAAAAAACATTTGAAAACTTTTTTTTTTAAACCCAAGCTTTCTCAGGTTTTTAATTTTAAAAAAACCTGTTTGTTTAGTTTTATGGTTTTTAAATTATTGTATTGTTTTAACTTTTATATGTGTCTTAATTGTTGTTGGCCGTCCAGAGATGTAAGTTTGGTCGGGGTATAAATTTGATTAATTAATTAATTAATTAATTAATTAATTAAATTTGGGGTTTTCACTTTTTAATGTGGTTTTTCTCTTTATTTACCAGGGGGAGAGTAGCTGGCCCTATCCACCCCCAGCACAGTACCCTCAGTGACTGTCTATCTTATGGTTCTGTTTAGAATGTGAGCCCTTTGGGGACAGGGAGCCATCTTATTTATTTATCATTTCTCTATGTAAACTGCTTTGGAAACCTTTGTTGAAAGGGGGTATATAAATATTTGTTGTTGTTGTACACTCATGGTAAAACCTGCTGTGTGTAAATATCTTTGCTAAATATAAGATAATCACCACTTTAAAAGATATCACTTTGCTCAGTTAGCAGGGGTTAATATGAGATGATACAGTAGCATACATTTTTTAAAATGTCTCTATGTGTGTGAAAGTGTCCATGTGTGTGAGGAGTGTGTGTTGTGTGCATAGGAGCGAGATAAAGGGCAGGCCGAGAATGTTTAGTTTTTCACGGTGTGTATAACATTCTGCTGCAGCAAAAAGGTCGAGGGAGGGACCCATCTTCACTTCTTGCCCCAGGGCTTACTGAAACCTTGCTGCATCCTTGAATGTAACATCACATGTGACTAACTGTATATGTGGACACTGTACACAGATTATATGTGCATTAAACATCTATAACACGTGAACAGGGCTTCAGTCTTCTAGGCAACTCACAGCAAAATAATTGGGCTAGCAATCCAGCAGACAGCCCCATGCCTGGGTGATGGGGTGGGGTGGGGTGGGGAGCTGATTTCTCAAGCTAGGCTTGAGCATGAGTCCACAAAAGTTACTAGGCTTCAGTATAGGAGCCCACCCAGGGGCATAGCTATAATTGAGTGAAGGGGTTCAAAGAACTCGGGTCCCCCAGCGCCTGCGGGGCCCTCCAATAGTACCACTCCCAGTTTTCTTCATTATCTCCCTCACTCCGAGGGGCCATCAGAGAGCGGGGCAAACACGGGCCCCCTCTCCCCTAGCTATGCCCCTGAGCCCACCTGATCATTCACACGTAATTATATATGACATCAGTGGTGTACCCAAATGTCTCGTAATAGCTTTTTTGCTTGCTTTCTTGCCTTGGGGTGATTCTACAGGCAATGAGGCAGGGAGTGCCTGTTAACAGGTCTGACTCAGCTCTCAGGTCAAAGAGACACCCCCCCCCCGTTTACCCAAACCTCCATCTTCCTCCCCTCCTGCTGTTGCCTCACCTGTGTTGACTTTTAGATTGGAAGCTCCTCAGGATGGCGACCTGCCACATTGTTAGTCTATGAAGCATCACGCAACTCGGTGTCATTAAAATAAACAAAACAATCACAATTGCCTCAGGGCTGAAGGGGGAGGGAACCAAGAGTTTCAATAGTGTCAGAAAATCACAATTCTCCAGGATTCCTTAAAAACACACCACACATTGCTAATCTAACATTTCTCATCCCATGTACACCCTCGATAGCATCCCTCAGTCAGAATTTATTCCCTAGCCCAGGGGTTGTCAACCTTCAGCCACTGTGACTGGGGATAATGGGAGTTGTAGTACAACGTCTGGTGACTCAAGGCTGGGAACCCCTGCCCTAGCCTTGTTCCTGGTGCCTTTATCAGCAGATGGACATAGACGTCTAGTACGTGGCATCTTCCCCGTCCTTTTATCTCCATGCTTGAAAAGTTTAACTTCTTGCATTCCTGCGTGTCAGTCTGCAGTTCAAGGTACAGGAGCTGGGCCCATAAAGAAGGTTGCGACTGACCATGCCCTCGGCCCTTCGGACCTAGAAGGATCCCCCACTTGTTAGTCAATCCTCTGAACACTCTTGGTCAGGGTCCTGTCCCCAGCATTTTCTTGATGTTTGCATTCAGCTGCATTCAAACCCAGGGATGGAACAGCCCGAGGTCCTTTGCTCCCAATTACATGCTCAGTGACTTACTTACCTGATGGGAGAAGGATAAGCAAGGCAGCAGAGATGACTAGAAGGGTGACCCTCATGTTTCCCAGTCTCCTTTTTCTCTGCGTCTCATGTGCTTCTGGGCTAGGGCAGAGGATTCTTTCAGTTTTCCACCCTACTAATTTGCGGCCTCCTTTCTCTGATTAACTTTAATTTAATATCCAAGTTTAGAAGAAGCTGGACGCAAAGGAATTGATTAGGGTTGTGGCTTCTGAACTATGTCCCACAGAATCTCTGGGTTCCTCAGAGAGAAGACTGATGATAGTAGACACCAGGGGCGTAGCTAGCAGAGAGGGACCCCGTGTTCACCCCTCTCCCTGGTGGCCCCTCGGAGTGAGGGAGATAATGAAGAAAATAGGGAGGGGTGGAGCTTCAGGGCCCTCAGGAACCCAATGGGTTCAAAGAACCCATCCACTCAATTATAGTGACACCCCGGTAATCAAGTTGCTCAAAACAGCAGTTTGGCAACTGTTACCAATGTATATGAAGCTGCCTCTTATTGTGTTAGATCACTGATCCATCGCACTCATTACTGTGATGATGAGCTACTCTGAGCTGCAATGTCCCTTTAAAAGCCAAGCTCACAAGGCCTCAGGATGAAAAAGGCCACGTGAGAGAACTGGAGGAGCAGTTTGTTTTGCAGCAGAAGCTCATAGGAGTGGTTGGGCCTGTGTGATCTGCTGGCAATCTGAACATTCATAGGCACAGATGAACAAAACAGTCCTCAGATAAGCTGTTTCCCCCTCCTTCAGCAAGTTTTATGCATTAGGCTTTTCTAGTGAGTTGTTAGCCATGAATAGCTGAGATTAGTTCTGGAGTGTGCTGCTGAGTGCTGATGTCATACATCCAATACTTCAAGCTCTCAGATTGCTTGCTGCCTGCGAGCCTTTTAAATAAAAATATCAAGGATTGAACTTCAGACTTCTGTGTGCAAAGCAGATGTTCTGCCACCGAGCTATTGCCATTCCCCTAATGCAGGAATTTTCAGCCAGGGGGACAAGAACCTCCAAAGTTACTTTGAAGCTGTGTAGGGGGTGTGTGCAGCCTTCCTGACTGCACCATTGGTTGCTGCACCATTGGTTCCTGATTGGAGGATTCGTGTCACCAGCAAAGACAACTAGTACTCTCTGGGAGGGGGAAGAGTGTCAGGCAGCATCTCTCCTTCGCTAAACATCAGTCAGCATTTTCCTCGCTGCTGAGTCTATCGGCTTGATTTATACATAACGGGAAACCGGAGGTCCCTTCACCTCAGGTTCCCAAACCTGTATGTACGAACCTGGGGAATTACATTTAAATTAAAAAATGGACCTACGGTTTCCCTCCCCAAGCTGCTTTTGTTACCTTCGGTTTTCTTAAAGTTTTGTTGTCACAGTCTCCAGTTTGTCAGTGCCAGCGTTACATACGCTGGCACACAGTTTCACCATTCTGAAATCAGAGTTAAGGGAGGAAGCTCTTCCCTTGCTCTCACACAGCTATTGGCTGTGTGGGCTATCCTTCAGGAAAGAAGGAATCCCACACAGCCAGCTTCCTGCCTCTCTGTAGCCTTGCCGACTGCAGAGAGACTGCTCTCCCGAACGTACAAATGTGGACGGGAGATTCGGGGGAGTGGGCGTAAAACCGCAGGTCCATTGGACCCGTGGTTCCGTGCTATGTCTGAACCAGGCCTCAGTCAGACTGAGGGAGGGGTGGGGTGAGTCTGAGCACCAAGCCAACCCATCACCAAGGGAGAAGGAAGCAGGAAGGGCAGGGCCAGGCCAGGTCAAGAGTATGTTGTGGAGCCCTGGCCACCAGGCTTTATGGGCCTCCGAACCGGTTCAAAGAACCGGCGGTTCTGCCGGTTTGAAGGCGGCGGGGGTGACGCTTTAAGGGCGTTGGAGGGTGCACTTACCCCTCCCGCCGCTTTCCTCCCGCCTGCGTCCTTTGTTTAGAAAGCTAATCGGAGTGGTAGCGTACCTCCCTGCCTCCCTGTTGCCCCTGTTGGCCAGATATGGCCAACAGGGTAAGTGCACATTACCCTGCCCTTAAAGCAGCACCCCTGCCGCCTTTGAGCCTCCCTGCTGCCGTTCCGTGCACATCTCTCATGCTGGGTGCATTTAAAGGTGCACACTCAGTTTGTGCAAGGCAACAGCTGGGCCCAGCAACAGGCCAGTCTGGCACTCCCGTCAAACTGAGTATGTCCTAGAATGCATCCCAGAATACTCAACAATGATCAGGAGTTCCTTGGTAAGCAAAACAATGTGGAAAGTACTCTTTGGCAGTAAGGTGGTTGAGGCCCCCTGGACCAACTAATTCTCAACTAACCCTAGCCCTAGTTAATCAAACGATTGTCCAACTCATTCTGGGACGTTGTCCACCACCCTTTATTTACCATTACATTTTCTCTCCTCTTGGTATTGTTTGGACCTTTGCACTTTTATGAAGGAGCACAAAGTTGTAGGGCCAAACTAGCATGATTCACAGGGAGTTACACTGAACTTGAATACAAATCAGAGAGGGTTTTTTAAATTAGTGAATCAGAGGGTGTGTAGTTTTTTTTAAACTTGAAAAGAAAATCTCTTGGCTGCCTTGGACCTGAATTAGAACCAAATCTTTAAACATGAGAAGTGGTAACCAAAACAAATGATTCTGTAATCAGGCACTCTGCTTTCCACTGAGGCTATTCACATGATAGGGTGAAATCGCTAGCCCAATTTCGCCCCATCGTGTGAACCACCGGGCTCGGCTGCGAGCCTGGTGGTTCCTAGGTGGGTAATCCGCCTAACTACCCCTGCCCTAAAACCAGGTTTGTGGAGCAAGTGCTCCACAAATCTGGTTTTAAAGATCGTGAGTAGCCGCGGCACTGTGGTTACTCACGAGTAGACCCCCGGAGGGGAGGCAAAAAGCCGCCTCCCAGCTCCGGGAGTCTCCCGAGTATGCCCTGTGCACTCACACAGGACATACTGGAGCTTCTGGGGGCCACACAGCCCCTGAGCTCCCTAGCCCCCGCCGGCTCCATCATGGAGCTGGCAATCATGTGGGCGGCTGATCCAGCTGCCCAGGGCTCCCGCTCACTCTTATGAACTGGGTCTCACTGATCGTGAGACCCAGCTCATTGTTTGATTAATATTTTGTTTTCCTGCTCTTAAAATGCACTGTTTTGTCCTAAAGGTAAGGTAAAGTGTGCCATCAAATCGTTTTTGACTCCTGGTGCCCACAGAGCCCTGTGGTTTTCTTTGGTAGAATACAGGAGAGGTTTACCATTGCCTCCTCCCTCACAGTTTGAGATGATGGCTTTCAGCATCTTCCTATAGTGCTGCTGCCCGATATAGTACCAGCGGGGATTTGAACTGGCAACCTTCTGCTTGTAAGTCAAGCATTTCCCCTCTGCACCACTTAAGGTTACTTGCTTTGTCCTACTTAACCCCAAATATATAAAGATTCAGAGCAAGGAAGCACCAGTGCAGCAAGAGAGCAGCCTAACAGAATTTCCCAATTAAGTGCACCAGTATAGCATGGAAGAGGCCATTTTTGACGCCCTCCCCTTGCACAGGAAACCATCTGTGCCGCCTGAAAATATGTCCCTGAGGATTGTGCAGCCCTTAGAGGCATATTTTCAGATTCAACTGAGGACTTCCTGGGGAAGGGTAGGGTAAATAAATAAATAAATAAAATAACTATTTCTGCTTTCCACTACACCAGTGCAGTTCTGTTAAGCTGCTCTCTTGCTGCATGGGTGCTTCCCTGCTCTGATTGACAGTCCAAACACACAGGCCTGTGAATCTTGTCCTCATTCCATACCTGAATTGATACCTGATCTAAAATGTCATAGACGTGTTATTAGTATATAAAGTGCTATTGTACAAAAGGTTTTTTCTAAAAAATGTAAACTTTGCGTTACAGCTTGTACAGTGAGCCTGTGCTTCAGGTGGTGTTACCTGTCCTTTACCCAGATCCATATTTATGAGATATTCACAAATGTAATAAAGGATTTAAAGTGAAAACAGGACAAAAGTTGATGAGAACCAGGACTGCGTGTGGAAGTATGTTTTCCAGCGTTGTGCCTCTTAGACACAAATAGCAGCAGAGGGAATGGCATCACGCATGGGGTCGCAGAAATCAATAGCCCTTTTAATCCAGCTGTGCCCTATATCGGGCTAGCTAGAGAGAGGGCCAGAGTACGGAACAGGACAACTGCAGGTTGGTATTGAGGGGCCTTCAGCAGCACAGCACTTGTGTGCTAGGTTTAATGACTGGTTGCTCTCATGTTCTGAAGCTCCAGGGATTTGGGATTAACGGGTCTAATTGACTTGGCTCAGAGCCCTGGGGTGGGGCGGCAGGGAACAGAGCGCAGACAAGACATCAACAACAGCCCTCGTCAACAACAGCCTCACACACTCTGCCCACGCAGGCACAGACGGCATGGTCATCGCAGGCATCCTGCAAGGGGAGAAGAAATGCGGTCCGTGGCTGACGTGCCCCCCCCACTTGCCCCCACCCCCTATCCAAGGCATTTGCACCAAGCATGCAAACAGAGGGAACTGAACTTCTGCATGCAAAGCATGTGCTTTACCACTCAGCCATGGCTCCTCTCCAAAGTCACTGTTTGTTGTGGTTACTTTTTTATATCGCCTAACAAACTGCAGCAATGTTATCAATGCAGATCACATAGTTGCACACACCCCTTCTTTTGTGACGGATTGATGTCTTTGGCATGCCTAACTGTTAGAGAGGCCCATTTAATTGTTTCGAACAACAGCCGCTCAGTGTATAGAACCAGTGAGCTGGCTGGAGAGAATGTGTCCTTCTGAGGAATAATTACACCAGGGCCTAACATGAGGTCTGTGGGTGGGCTGAGAGTGTGCAAAGGCCCCCGCTTGCCCTGCCTAAATGGCACCCCAGGGAACAGATACTGAGTAGGCAACACTCTGGCTTAGTTTGCTCGGCCAATGGGTTTCAGTCATAGAAGCTGGAGTGTGATGAACCAAAAGGTCACCTTGCCCGGACCAGCCAGAGGTACCATACCAAAGTTAAAACACAAGCAGAGAGGGCAGATAGCTTCAGATATCTGATGTTTTCTTATTTTTTATTATTATTATTTCTTGTTTACACAGTCAGACAGGTGTTATTGACTGGTTTGTTTTATCCAGACATCGAGTCCTTCCTATTATTATTATTATTATTATTATTATTATTATTATTATTATTATTATACCGTGCAGGTATAAAAATAAATATGATAAAATAAATCATATTTTTATATGCGTTACATGCATGCAGGCGTGGGTGGTGGCCCAGCCGCCCACATTCCCTTGCACAGTATGTCAGTTCCTGTGCAAATCATTATCTATCTATCTATCTATCTACCTACCTATCTATCTACCTATCTATCTAATTTATATTGTACGTCACTCTCTACAGATTTTATATTAAAAATGACAGATTAAAATAGATAAAACACAATACAAATATATAAATGATTAAAATGATTAAAATTAATTCTAATTAAAAGCTTGCGAGAACAGGAGAGTCTTGAGGTTCTTCCTGAAAACAAACAGAGAAGGAGATGCTCTTATTTCAGCAGGAAGCTTATTCCCTGGAGCAACCACAGAGAAAGCCTGGTCCTGAGTTGCCACCAGATGAGCTGGTGGCGACTCAGAAGATCCAGAAGATCGTAAAAGGTGGCAGGGTTCATGACAAAGGAGGCGCTCTCTTAAGTGGCCTGGACCCAAGCCGTGAATATGATATTCCCATATCATCCCCGCCAACTGTCCCTATGTGCCAGGGACAGCTCCTATTTTCTGGTAAATCACTGCCCTGATTTTGCATTTTGGAGAATGGTGTGTGAGTCACTCATGAAAGTAAATGAAAACGCATGAACACTAAGGCTCCAAGCCACATGTAGCCTGGCATCTCCCACATTGCAGACACTGGTTGATACACCATGCAAGGGAACGTGGGCAGTTGGAGCACTGCTTGCTCCTCCAGAAGACCTGCTGATGGGGCTGCACTGCATGGCAGTAGCACTCTGTTGTGAAGTTCCATGAGCCCAGTTGCACGGTGTGCTGTCCATTGGCAATACTGGGCATTGTGTAACTGTGTTCACCAGGTGCGGAGCCAGCCGAGCGGTGGCCTGCGTCCAGCCCCACTCAGCGGCCCCCTCCAATATGCCTGTGCACGTTACGTCATGCGCATGGGGTGTGGCTCGGGCTCCATAGGAGCCCAGAGCCAACTCCCCCTTCCCATGCCCCTCTCCCATGCCCAGGCCGCCGAGAGCCTGGGCGAACTCTTTGCTGGTTATTTCAGGCAGCTCCGACTGCCCAATAGAACGTTTTTCCCTTCCTCTCCCTCTCTGGAGGGAGAGAAAGGGGAAGGCATCCTATTAGGCAGCCGACCCTGCCTGAAATGACGAGCTAAGAGCTCATTCGGGCTCTCTGCAGCCCAGGCCACGCCCCCTCACTCATGACAAGGCACATGACAAGGGGGCGTGGCCTGGACCGCCGAGAGCCCGAACAAGCTCTCAGCTCGTCATTTCAGGCAGGGTCGGCTGCCTAATAGGACGCCTTCCCCTTTCTCTCCCTCCAGAGAGGGAGAGGAAGGGAAAAACGTTCTATTGGGCAGTCTAAAATAACCGGCAAAGAGTTCGCCTGGGCTCTCGGCGGCCTGGGCATGGGAGGGGGGAAGTTCGCTCTGGGCTCCTATGGAGCCTGAGCCACGGCCTTTCCCCATTGGTGGCCTGGGTTCTTTGAACCCTTTTGCCCAACGGTGGCTCCTCCCCTGGTGTTCACATAGCTTTATGGTGGAGCACTGCTGCCCTTCAGCACAGCTCCATTGGCGGCACATGTAGGTGTGCAGGGGGTGTGGGCGGTGGCCCAGCCGCCCACATTCCTTTGCACAGTATGTCAGTTCCTGTGCAAATCATTATCTATCTATCTATCTATCTATCTATCTATCTATCTATCTATCTATCTATCTATCTATCTAATTTATATACCACCTGACTCCAGAGGCTCTAGGCGGTTCACAATAATGAAATTGTGGTTGATAAAAGGTTGATACAAATTTATTTTATTTTTATATTTCTATCCTGCTCTTTCTCCAAGAAGCCCAGAGTGCTATGCATGGATATGTTTATCCTCACATCAACCTTGTGAGGAAGGTTAGGCTGAGACTAAGTCACCCAGTGAATTATCATAGTCCGGATCCATATGGGGGTCTTCTACACCTCCTATTTAGCTCAGAAAAGCTAAGCATGTTAAGGCCACACACACTATTCATGTAATGTGTCGCTTGGGCCTGAGTTAGTTTTAGATCTGCTTCTGTTGCTTTTACTACATTCTAATTTATTATTTAGAAACCTTGTTTTTTATTATATACACCGACTGTCTTAATAGTATTGGAAGCCATCGTGGGAGCGGTAACTTTGCAGGGCAGTATATTTAAATACATAAATAAATAGTTGCACCACTAAAAAGGGTGCTCAGAACTAATGATTCAGAATAATCCAAGCAAGAGCATCAAGCCAACACCTCAGGGGAAAGCGTAAGAGCAACGTTATGTCAGGGCAGGCAATACATCCTGGGGAAATGAAAATGGTGCCTCTTCACTCCAATTCCAAGAGGCAGTGCCACAGCCCTGTTCCCCACTTGGTAAGCTGGCCGAGGCGGGCCCAGTGAGCAGAGCACCACCAGCTGCCTGTCATTATTCCCACCACAATTCCTTCTGCCTAATAAGCCTGCCAGAGGCGTAGCAAGGTTGGAGTGGGCCCAGAGACAATATTTTTAAATACGCCCCCCACTTCACTGAAGCTCAGCTCATGAAGTAAAGAAATCGTAAATGAGGCTGAATAGTGGTAACAAAAAGCATATATCTATATCTATATCTATATCTATCTATCTCCTATGTGCCACAATGGAACATCATCCTAAATTATTTTTTAAAAGGTTTTGTAAATTGTGGACGATGCAAGTCATTTCATGGTACTAGAGAAGGACATGCTGTTCTGGTAGTTCCAGGTCTTAACACTCACATCAATTTCAGAGGATGAATACAACTGAAGGAAGCCCAGGCGGGCGCGTGGCTGGGGGAGTCAGTCATGTGACTTGCCTCTGAGGGGGCCCCCAAGGCAGTGGCCCCCAGACGACTGTCTCCCCTTTCCCTATTATAGTTACGCCCCTGAAGCCTACCAAGGCCCACATGGATGTGTGGGGAGCACTCAGTGGAGAATTTGCCCTGGCCCCCTCACCTTGAGTGGGCCCTGGTAAGCCTCTGTAGGTAACTGTCAAGCTGACCCTTAAGCTGCTTCCTGACTCCAACTAGGGTGATTAGTTGAAACTATTTTGCACAGGAGGCAGAACCTAATGGTAAAGCTTTTCTGTATTGCTTCAGATCCTATACTTTATTCAGGAGTCAACCCATATACAAATTTCTGTGTGATTTTCCATCAGTGTGGTCCCAGAGAAGTCAAATCGCCTTGCAGAAGAGGAATGACCCATATGGTTGTATTCCTGTGCTTCACAATTGAATCTTCTTTGTAGATCACTCCTCGGTGTCTTTCTCCCTTTAGCTCCAACACAGATCCTTCTTTTGTTTGTCTTCTTGAATACGCTGGTGTGTGCCTGTTGGCATCTGAACCCTCCAGACACACTTTTCTTAAAGGCAAGAGTGAAGCTACACACTGCAAGGCAGATAGGGGATCTGAACCCCAACAGTGCTTCAAGACACTAAGCCTGGGGATAATTAGCAAGTTTGAAGTTGTTGCCCAACCTGTTCTCTGCCTACCAATTCCTCCCCAGCCCCAGAAAACCCCTCAGTTAGTTTTACTCCCCACGCCTATTTCCCCAGTGTTCAAATTATGGTGGGAAAAGTAGGGGGGCATAAAGAAACCCCAAAGCACTGCTCGACTCCCCCTGAATTTTAGTTAAACCATGTTCCTCCTGAAGTCAAAACGGGGTAAAGGGCTAGGCTTCCTTTGCCCCTACCCCACATTTCAGGCAGTGGTCTCTCCCCCCGCCCTTCCCCACTGCTGGCCTAAAGAGCAAAAATAAGTTCTGCTGAAAGCAAAAGGCCTGAGGTGAGGAATTGTGGGAGAGAACCAGTATCGGGCCAAAAGGTTAAACACCTCACCTACAAAATCTGTGATTTAAATTCCCCTTGCATTATTATTAACCAGAAAACTCGTATTTGCTGAGGTCACCTACAGTCCTAGGGGCCACATCAGGGGAATAAAGCAAGCTAGAAAAAGAAACAGGGCAAAAGAGCACTCATCACAAATTAGAGGTCTGTGACATGTGGACCTATTAATAAAAGCCGGAGCAGAGTAGCTCTCAAGTGAATAGACTGCGACAAAATATAGGATGGGAAAACTGCAGAAGCCAAGGTTTAGGAGCGCTAAATTATTCACGTATACAAGACCTATGTCAGACCGACAGTCATAGATTACTCTCTTGCATGCACACACACATTAAAGTAATTTAGAGGCAAATCAGCAAACACAATGGCTGCAATCCAAAGCAGATTACAATTATTTCAATTGGTCTAAGCACATCTAATTCTGCCTTGGATTGTGGCCAATCTGCATATGGAAATAACTTTCTGCAGGCAGCACTACCATACCAGAGCCAGTGTGGTGTAGTGGTTAGAGTGCTGGACTAGGATTGGGGAGACCCGAGTCCAAATTCCCATTCAGCCATGATACTTGCTGGGTGACTCTGGGTCAGTCACTTCTCTCTCAGCCTAACCTACTTCACAGGTTTGTTGTGAGGAGAAACTAAAGTATGTAGTACACCGCTCTGCACTCCTTGGAGGAAGAGTGGGATATAAAATGTAAATACTACTACTAATAATAATGGTTCATCCTTGTTTCTGAAATGTCATGGCCTTAAGGGCTAGAAACTTGAAACTGAGGTTCTCAGAATGCTGAATTCCATGCCCAGTAGCAATTTCTGCACTTGTGTGATGTAACTAAGGAATCTCCATGGCTTTGGCCCTGCCCATCAGGATCCTCATGTACCTCAAGCTAGTGTACTTACCATTGTTGATCTGCTGTCTATAAACATTGTCCATCTATGGGCATAGTGTAAACAATATCCTGCTGATTCTGTGATTCTCTAGATCAAGACAGAGCACAAACAATAATGCACATGCATGCACCACTGACACAAATAAAAGTATAACTTTAGAAATGCAGTGAGAACACAGAAACAGACAAGTTACCCTATCCATTCATGTATGGTTGTATGCGTCTTCAACAACACATAGAACTGAACTACACAGATTCCACACTAGAATCACTGCCCAAACCTTGGAAAATAAGCCACACTGGCAAAATATGAGATTAAATTTTTTTTAAAAAAATGTATGCTTTGAGACAGAACCATGTGCTCTTCTGGGGTGTCACTGGTTTTGATGCAGCAGTTTGCATAGCTGAAGAAACAAGCCCTCTTTTTAAATTTCGCTCTGGCTGGTCTCTTTGGCAATGGTAATCAAAGTCCCAGAAACAGCAAGCAAATCTCCATCTGTGTGTTTAGTTATTTTCCACCCACACGTTTGTACTTTGGATTCCAGCTGAAGACTTGTGGGCAAGTAATTAAGGCGCCTCATCATAAACACAGGTGATGTTTAGATCCTTACAAGTTCACAAGTTTCCCAGTAAGATAAACATAGACACATTGAAACAGTACTAGATTGGGCACAATATTTCAGCATACATATGTGCATACACACAGACACAATGAACTACACAAAGTGCAGACAGACCATAAGATACAACTCGCTAATAGCTACACAAGACAGAAACACAACAGTAGATTTCTGAAGAGGGAGGACTCTGAAGACAACACATTAGGCTTGAAAAAGACACATTATCACAGAAAGGAGAAGAAAGAACAAGAAAT
Source organism: Hemicordylus capensis (assembly GCF_027244095.1). NCBI lineage: Eukaryota > Metazoa > Chordata > Lepidosauria > Squamata > Cordylidae > Hemicordylus > Hemicordylus capensis. The sequence goes on along the minus strand of NC_069658.1, from coordinate 257,772,468 downwards.
ACAAAACAGACAGATGGTGGTTCACTTCAGACATACACTTTGATATAAACATCAAAACACAGGCTGACTGATGAGAACATCCCCTCCCTCCTTCCTATTTCTCTTCATGAGCTAAACCCACACAGGTCTTGTTCCACAGAATGTTAGGAGCACCTCAGAGATATATATGACATATGTGTCTTATTGGGATGTTATGTTCTTTGCATAAGAACAAAACACCAAAAAAAGAAAAGAAAAGAAGCTCTGTCCCCACATTATGTTCAGTGCACATACAATCTATGCACACTCTACACTTGTGTACAGATCTGTATGTACAAACAGTTGTTCATACACTGTATTCAAGGCACACACATGAATGTACTTCCTAACTGTATCCTGGTTCATGTTCAAAATGTACAGTCATTCTCACAAAAACATGTACATGTGTTAGACATGACCTGTATGCGCACACAATGTAATGCTTGAGCAGGGGCAAATGTCAGAGTTAGATATGCAGGATCAGACACTTAAACACACTACAGAAGCCCTCTTGAGATGTTATCAATGTAACTATGAGTGCTGCTTGAAGTTCTGAAAGCGGGGAAGAAGTCCCACCCCGGTGCTGTCACTCACCCCTTCCTGCAGTCCGCTCAAGTTCGTCTATGTTCGTCTAAAGGGAAAAACACCATAACCATGATGGTCAGCGCTTCCGTGAGTGGCAGCCTCGGGAGATCTGTACTGCCGCTCATGGAAACGCCAGACATCACAGTTACGGCACTTTCCCCTTCAGATAAATGGAGACATAACCATGGGCAGCAGGCAGGAAAGGGTTTACGACAGCATCAAAGTGGGGCTGCCTCTCCACTTTGGGCGTTCCAAGTGGCGATCACACTTAGGAACATAGGAACATAACCTTACATCGAGTCTGACCATTGGTCCATCTAGCTCAGTCAGTATTGTCTACATAGACTGGCAGTGGCTTCTCCAAGGTTGCAGGCAGGAGTCTCTCTCAGCCCTATCTTGGAGATGCTAGGAGGGAACTTGGAACCTTCTTGTTTCCACAGAGCGGCCCCATCCTCTAAGGGGAATATCTTTCAGTGCTCACATGTATTCTCCCATTCAAATGCAAACTAGGACCAACCTTGCTTAGCAAAGAGCGCAATACATGCTTGCTAATACAAGGCGATGGAGTCCTGTGGTTGTCTTTGGTAGAATACAGGAAGGGTTTTCCATTGCCTCCTCCCGTGCAGTATGAGATGATGCCTTTCAGCATCTTTCTATATCTCTGCTGCCCAATATAGGTATTTCTCATAGTCTGGGAAACATACCAGTGGGGATTAGAAACAGCAACCTCTGGCTTGCTAGCTACCCACTGCTACCAAAGACAACCACAGGGCTCTATGGTCACCAGGAGTTGACACTGACTCAACGGCACACTTTCCCTTTACCGCAAGACCAGCTCTCCTCTCCTGACCAGCTCACATTGATATCGTCTGAAGATGGCTGGAGTCAGAGACTTAAACATGGTCTATTCATGCAGTGGAATGATGGGGCTAGTTTAGGCAATACTTCGTCTGCCAGACCTTGCATGTAAGGATGTGTGTGTGCTGCGAATGTGCACATTCTGTTGGAGATGGACTTCCAGTGCATTGACCATTTGGACCAACAATCCTAATGACCACTGGGGTGGTGGGAGTAGAGGTACTTAGAGAGGGCCCCCTTACCTGTCCCTGCTTTGCCTCTACTCTATGACCGCTGCCTTGACTCCTCAGGTATTTCCTCTAGCCAGTCAGTCCTACTTCCTTTTTTCTTAGAGAGCAGATGGGAGCATCTCTCTCTCCGCCCTCCTATTAATTGTGTAGCTCACAGTTAGGATAGGTCTTTCCTAACTCAAATGTACTTAACCTAATAAATCTTATTTAACTTATACTGTACTACAATCTCCATGTTTGTTCTTGACTAACTCCCAACAATAAGGCTCTGCACTACTTCATAACTGGAGTGGGCAGCTTCCTCTTGGTGTTTTGCTAAACATTCACAAACTCCAACATATCCTTCCTCCTTCCTGATGTACCAGACACTTTTTCCTTAATTGCATGCTCTAAAAGTACTAGCTTAAACTAATATTTCTAGTATGAATAGATAAATAGTCTGAACAGCTCTCACACAGTTATGGAAAGGGGTTCTGTTGCATCAAGATGGTGAAAGGACGTGTGCTCTCTCAGAGTGCACATGTATCTATTGCATGTTCTAGGGCCAGCAAATGACGTATTGTCTGAACTGGCCCATGGTAGAATTCTGAAGTGGTAGTGGACTGCACCACTTCAGGCTGCGAGTGGGTAATGCTATTCTATATACTCCCTCAAATAAAATATTTCCTGCAAGTAGACAACTGTGACGTTGTAGCAGTTTGTCTGGGATTTCAGGATTTTGGAATAAAACAACTACTCTCTTATAATAAATGTCTCTCGGTAACCAGAAAAGAGATTGTATGCTAAGCTGTCTGGACATACAGTTCAATAAAAGGCACAGAGATTGTGTCAATTTTCTATAATTATCCCAACAACCCCAATTTGCATATTCATGAGCAAGAAAAAGAGATATTTTTATTTTATTGATTGAACATATTTTTATACCGCCCCAAACTTACGTCTCTGGGTGGTTTACAACAAAATAAAAACAGAGAGTAAAACATTAGTTAAAACAAAAAGAAAAAGTTTAAAACATTACAACAATTTAAAAATTTTAAAACAATATTTTAAAACAGCATTAAAACCATTAAAACAATATTAGTTACAAGTCTGGGTGAACAGATGCGTCTTTAAAGACTTTTTAAAAGCTGTCAAAGATGGGGAGGATATCTGATCCCTCTGCAAGGTACGGGAAATCTTAGATTTGGACTTCTGACTTGACAGTTTATTAGAGTTGTAAACACTAATTGTTGAGTTGTTGCTTCCCTGCCCTTGCATTTAATTGCTGATGTGGGGATATATGTGGTCTCATCTTCATACCCATGTTCTCTTCAATTCCTGTTGTTGACTGATTAAAAAACAAATCTGTAATTACAGCAACTCCTTCACAGTGCTGTGAGTAGGAAAATTTTTAAAAAGAGCTCAGATAAAGTCCTTCAGCTGGTAAAAACAGAAAGAAGCGGGGGGCTAAAGCAGCTAAAAATAGCTATAACTGGACAGAGCATCTCTGCTGAGCTGCTGTGCTACCACCATCTTCCCCACCCACTATCACAAGTAGACAACTATCAGGCCAATGAGAAAGAGTCTAGCCCTGTCTGTTCTCTGTTGTGCTACTTTTCTATTTGCAAGGAGCTTTTCATGTAGGGGAACATTCACAAATGACAACCCCTACTTGTATGCTGAAATGATACAGCCCATTCTAGTACTACAGAGCTTTAGCACTGCATTCCCATTTCATTCTGCTGTTGTGTGTGTAGATTAGGACATACGCCAACGCCATTCCTGTGATATGTACATATACACAACACTCCGGCCTTGCCAGCAATATGCCTTCTCAAATAACTCTGGCTGTTATTCTTTCCATTAAGAAATGCCCTGTTAATATTACCACTAAGAAAAGTGCAGAGTGGCTATTTTCCATAACCAATTCATAACAGCAAAAGTGCAGAGTTGATATTCTCAATGACCAATTCATAGCAGCATATCTCCGCCCTCCTACATTTCCCTTTGTCTCTACTCCACATTTAGGTCAAGTGCAAGAACATGAAAATCCCACTAGGCAAGCATTCTTCTAATGTGTTCACTAGAAAGGTGTGAGACTTCAGTTTTATGAAGTAGTTTTATTTTAGACACCCCAGTTTGCCCACAAGGCATAGTAGAAGATAAAAGATTGGCCAATATTGCCAATACCTTTTTGGTGAGTAGTGGCCCATCTCAGCATGGACAAGCCCTGTGCTAGAGCATGGCTCTTACTGTGCAGGTGAAGATGAAATACACCATTGGCAAAAAGTGTGTGTGTGGGGTGTGTGTGTGCGTGTGTGCGTGCATGCGCAAGCATGCTTATTGTGTCTGTCTGATGAGGCAGATGTGTATATGCACTTGGAGGTCTTTCACACAGCCCATTCTCCTCTGTTCTATCTACTTGTCTCTGCTTATAAGCTGAAAGCTGTAGTTCAGTCCAACAGGAGACAGCTTCATTCAAGGCAATGATGTGAACATGTTCCAGAGCTGCCCAAAATGGCTGCTCCCAGAGGGTGGGATATTTGGGCCTTGGCCTTGAGACAGAGAAGCAGCAGAAGGACCTTCTTTGAGAGCAGAAAGGGAGAGGAATAATTAACCCTGGACAAAGAGAGCCTTTGTTTAAGCACCGATATCCGATATCCCGCTCCTCAGTTTAGGGAGAAGGGAGGCAATAGAAGGGAAACTTCACAACCATCATCTTGCAGCCCCTTCTGGCAAGTGATGCCTCTAATTCAGGGCTGCTACACTTCAGTCCTCCAGCTGTTTTTGGACTACAGCTCCCACAATCCCCAAACACAGTGGCCATTCCCACAATCAGGGATTATAGGAGCTGTAGGCCAACATCTGCAGGGGGGACAAAACTGAGCAGCCGTGCAACCTGAGAGGTGAACCTAGCAAGATAGGGCGAGAGAAAGGAAAGTGACTGGAAAAGCAGTGTTGGAGAAATAACGGATGGCCTCTTGCCCAGAAGGAACTAACAAAACCAGGAGCTGCCCACCCAGAACAGTCCCTAACTTGGCTGTTCAGTGCTTAGGATCCCTAAACGGCCACGTATCTGTGTCCCTGACCCTTCAAGTCAGTCAGGTTTGCCACTGAGCAAGAAAATTGACCCAGCTGTAGGGCTGCATGTCACCCTGCTGTGTTCTTTGCACACAGTTCTACATGTGCCACAAGCATCAAGTTCTTGGAACAAAGGGCTCTGGTGGACATGCCCGTGTTACCAGATTCCTAAATGGCATCCAATTATTGCAACACTCTTTAGTCATTTGTCTTCACTATGTTTTAGACTCTCCTGGTCAGACAGAAGAGTATTGTAGGAGGTTATGGAGAGACCTTATGCAGAGGTCTGTCCATATTCCTGCATGGGGATGAGGATCTTCTCAACAAGCACATTGGCCACTTACACAATTCTTCCTTTCAGAAAGGAAAGAATGCTCCAGGTATTTTGCATAAGGGACTACATCACTATCTCTGGTCCCACAATCTGGAACCTTTTTCTTATGAAACCACACGATTGCATTTAGATAGGTTCTCTAGAACTCCTGACTGCAAACTATGTGTATCTTTTTCTAATGAAAACTGCATTGATTTCTAGAGCACAGATGTTATTTCTCTTTCCTTAGGATTCCACAGCTTTCTGATGGGCAAACATTTCTTGCTTGAGAAAAGCAGAAGAACTCTTGGCAGCCTTGAGTCTCTCCCAACAGATACTGACCTCTTCCTCTTGGAGGACTACCAAGTTCTAAGATGTAGCTAATGACCATCAAGAGACTATAAGAACTTCATCTTGGGTGCAGAAAATTGCTTTGGAGAAAGCTCTAGGCATTTGGTGGTTCCTCAGCTTGGATCTGGAAAAACAAAACTCAACAAATTCTACATAAGAAGATGACTTTGGAGATTTCTTACACATGCTACTAACAAGTTTGAATCACATGTTTGGAATATTAGGTGCCCAGATGTTTCAGTTCTTTAGACATTCAGACTAGCATCTCAGACTTATAGAGACTTAACACTTTAAAATAACAAGTTGTTATAGTAAAAACTAATCAGCCTACCTTTCTACAACTGGACTAAATTTGGTTCAAATCGAGGTCCACAAGACTCCTGCCTGCAACCTTGCAGAAGCCTTGAGGATGGAGAGCTGGTCTTGTGGTAGCAAGCACAGCTTGTCCTCTTAGCTAAGCAGGGTCTGCCCTGGTTGTACATGAATGGGAGACTAACACTGTAAGATATTCCCCTCAGGGGATGGAGAAGAGCATCTAGGTTCCAAGTTCCCTCCCTAGCATCTCCAAGATAGGGCTGAGAGAGATTCCTGCCTGCATGCAATCTTGGAGTTGCTGCCAGTCTATGTAGACAATACTGAGCTAGATGGACCTATGGTCTGACTCAGTATATAGCAGCTTCCTATGTTCCTAACACCCAGAGCTCAATACAGAGGATGGTTTTCAATGGCATACCTCAGGATATGCACCATAATAAAGAGACAGTGCCTCTGGGCACAACCAGAGTGCATTCCTTCTCCTACTGAGCAAATCACGGCAGGATCGACACTATCTGGAATTAGGTGGAAAGATTATAGGAGAGAAGGTTCATAGTGCTGCAGAAAGTGCTTCTACTATGCCCTGTCTTTCTTTTCTTTGTGTTATATACTGAGTCTGAAGAAGGGTTCTGTGAAACTTGAAAACTAGCTACTCTTTTGTGATTTTTAGTTGGTCCTTAATAAAGGGGTATGAGGTTACATAAATACCTTGAATACCATTTTCAGACACAGAGGTTAAAAATAATTTAATCCATCCGTCAATTAATTAAGATTGCAACATAGAACTCATTTGAAGACCTATGCTCAGGCAATACATGCAGCAAAGAAGTGATTCTTTTCTGCCTGTATTGCATCTGCAAGTTCACGTCCAGCAGAGTTGTTCAGGGTTATGAGAGGACTAGTAATGTGCCCCTCCACCTTCGAATCAGAATCTGGAACCAACTATTACCCGCTGTTATGTGTTTAATGAATTCTTTGTGAAAAAAATATCTTTTATTTGGGCAGACTTAGACTCCATCTCCACAATTACTTCAGTGACTGATGTGGAGGTGTCCAGCAACTCCACTTGTGTGATTAGGTTGGATCAGTTCCAATTTGTGACTCCTGAGGATGTGGACAAGCTGATTGGAACGGTGCAGCCTACCACCTGTTCTCTTGACCCTTTCCCAACATGGCTTATACTATCTGACAGGGGGATTGTTGTAGAAGGCCTGGTAGAGATTATAAATGCGTCTCTGAGGGAAGGTAGGATGCTTCCTTGTCTTAAGGAGGCAATTATTAGACCACTTCTGAAGAAGCCTACCTTGGATCCCTCAGGGTTGAGTAACTACAGGCTTGTCTCCAACCTTCCATGGCTGGGCAAGGTAATTGAGAGGGTGGTGGCTTCCCAGCTCCAGATAGTCTTGGAGAAAACTGATTATCTTGACCCATTTCAAACTGGCTTTCGGGTAAGCTATGGGGTGGAGACTGCCTTGGTCAGCCTGATGGAAGATCTCCAATTGGGAATTGACAGAGGAAGTGTGACTCTGTTGGTCCTTTTGGACCTCTCGGCAGCTTTCGATACTATCAACCATAGTATCCTTCTGGATCGTCTGAGGGGGTTGAGTGGGAGGCACTGCTTTGTAGTGGTTCCGCTCCTACCTCTTGGGCAGGTTCCAGATGGTGTCCCTTGGAGACTGCTCTTCTTCAAAATCTGAATTTTTTATGGTGTGCCTCGGGGCTCCATATTGTCTCTGATGTTGTTTAACATCTACATGAAACTGCTAGGAGAGATCATCAGCAGATTTGGTATAGGGTGCTATCAGTATGCTGATGACACCCAAATCTATTTCTTCATGTCAGCATCATCAGGATAGGGCATAACCTCCCTAAATGCCTGCCTGGAGTAGGTGATGGGCTGGATGAGGGATAACAAACTGAGACTGAATCCAAGTAAGATGGAGGTACTCATTGTGTCAAAACTCAAGAGACAATTTTTATCTGCCGGTTCTGGATGGGGTCGCACTTCCCGAGAAGGAACAGGTACGCAGTCTAGGGGTGCTTCTGGATCCAAGCCTCTTCCTGGTGTCCCAGGCTGACGCAGTGGCCAGAGGTGCCTTTTATCAGCTTTGGCTGATACGCCAGCTGCGTCCATTTCTTGAGATGAACGACCTCAAAACAGTGGTACATCTGCTGGTAACCTCCAGACTGGATTACTGCAATATGCTCTATGTGGGACTGCCTTTGTATGTAGTCTGGAAACCACACCTGGTCCAGAATGCGGCAACCAGGTTGGTCTCTGGATCATCTGGGAGAGACCATATTGCTCCCGTACTGAAGGAACTTCACTGGCTGCCGATATGTTTCCGGGCAAAATACAAGGTGCTGCATATAACCTATAAGGCCCTAAACAGCTTGGGCCCTGGGTATTTAAGAGAACGCCTTCTTCGTCATGAACCCCGCCGCCCACTGAGATCATCAGGAGAGGTCTGTCTTCACTTGCCACTAGCTCGTCTGGTGGCTACTCAGGGGCGGGCCTTCTCTGCTGCTGCCCTGAGGCTTTGGAAAGCACTCCCTAGTGAAATAAGAGCCTCCCCATCTCTAACAGCTTTTAAAAAGTCTTTTAAAGACACATCTGTTCACCAAGGCTTTTAATTAATATTATTTTAATGGTTTTAATGCTGTTTTAAAATATTGTTTTAAATTTTTTAAATTGCTGTAATGTTTTAAACTTTTTGTTTTTGTTTAAACTAATGTTTTACTTTTTCTGTTTTTATTTTGTTGTAAACCGCCCAGAGACGTAAGTTTTGGGCGGTATAATAAAAATAGGTTAAATAAATAAATAACATGCACAGTTCCAGGTGCAAGAGAGGGTGTGGTCTTAAGGCAGGCAGTTTCTTTTTACCGAAATTAACCAGGGCATCACTCACAAAGACTCCACTAGAAGAACTCCAATATTTCCCCCTCCACCGTTTGAACTCCACTCCCAATTTTTTCTTCCTTCCTTCCTTCCAATCCAGTCATTAATCACCATCCCACTTTTTTGCAATCAGTTCTGGCAGCATCGACGGGAGGGGTGGAAAAGAGACGGGGAGGGGTTGCTGCTAAACCATTCCTGGGCGGAGGAGCGTGGCTTGCGGGAGCCACGCCCTCTCCCCCTCCCCCTCCCCCTCCCAGCTCCAGCCCAGAGACAATGCGATCCCAACCCCCCGTTGCGCTAGCAATGGCGAAGCCGGCGCGCCCCTCGCCCACAAGCAGCTGCTTTTGGGGGTGAGCGTCTGGGCGCCGATCCCACCCCCAGTCGTTTGCAACTGTCCGAGGAGCTGGGGAAAGTGCGGGATCCTGCATGCCAAGAGGCGCTCCCCTTCTGGAGGCGAAGGGGCTTTGGAGGAGATCGGCGGAGCCCTAACGCTGAAGTCCCTCTTTTCTCCAGCTTCTTGAGCAGCAAGAGAGGGGGAGACTTCTGGTGGATGGACTCGCCCTGGGAGAGGTAAGAGGCGGGGAGGAGAGCAGCGGAGCTGGGAGGGAGGGAGGGAGGGAGAGAGGAGCAGGGGTCCTTGGGAAGGGAATGAAAGGAGGGGTGGGGGTGATGGACTCCTGGGTTCGCCAGGAGGGGTGTGGGCTTTAGTAGCCTGGATCAAGGGAGGCTCGAGGTCACGTTCTTAAGAGAGGCTGGGATCGATACGAGTCAGGACTCCTGGGTTATTTTTCCAGTGGGGAGAGCACAGGTCAGAAGAGAAGGCTCATTTCTGAGAAGGAGGCGTGGGGTTAGAGGCCTCTTCGAGCAGAGGGTGGGGGGGATGGAAGACACACCTGTGTCCTCAGTGAGGGGCATTTTGGGAGGGCCTCAGTGGGAAGGGCTGAGTGGCAGGAGGACTCCTGAGTTCTCTGGATAACGAGTGGATAAACTGGGAGGAGGAGAGTGGAGTCTAGGAGAACAAGGGAAGCTAAAGCCAGGGCTCCTCTGGGAGGGGAGTCTCGTAGGGGGTGTGGCCTTCTGGGGGGGTGGGTAAGGATTGGGAACCAGGACGCTGCAGTGGCTTCTGCTGGCTTTAGGGAGCGGGATTGCAGGTGGCGAGGAAGCTGGGTCTGGAGACAAGCTCACTAAACTCTGTTTCCAGCTTCCAAAGGGAGTGGGCATCTCATGCGTTCGGTCGAGGGATGGAAACCAGGATCTCTGGATCTTCTGGAAAGACACACGTGTGTGGGTTATGATGGGTGCAGACAGTTTCTCAGCAGAGCCTATGGCCTGCATGGGCTGGGCATCTTGAGTCCCACCCAAGGGTGTAGCTATAATTGAGCAAATGGGTTCAAAGAACCCAGGGGCCCCAGCTTCACCCCTCCCTGTTTTCTTCATTATCTCTCTCCAAGGGGCCACCAGGGAGAGGGGCAGACACTGCCCCCCTGTCCCCTAGTTACACCCCTGGTTGTTCTAGGGCAAAGCAGCATACAGCTATCCCCTTAATTAGTGGGCACCACAGCCCATGACATCAAAATGGTACTTCAGAGGTGACAGAACCCAGGAGTCCTGGCTTTTGGGCACTAGGACTCTCACCTTCCAACTCTTAGCGTTTTATCTTCTATCCTCCTCTGCCCAGGAGACTTTATGATGCTCAAAGATTACTAGAGATGGGCTGGACATTTTAACCCAAATTCCTTTAGGTAGGAGTGAGGTTTGCCACTAAACTTATTCTGGAAGTGAAAGTTTTTAAGTCACAGTGATGATGTAAAAAATTGCAAAGCACCTAGAAGAACAGGCCCTGCTGGAAGTGAGCCAGCATGGCTTCTGCAAAGGTAAATCTTGCCTCAACAACCTTTTGGACTTCTTTGAGAGTGTCAACAAGTGTGTGGATCAAGGTGATCCAGTTGACATAGTCTACCTGGACTTCAAAAAGCTTTTGACAAAGTTCCTCATCAAAGACTCCTGAGGAAACTTAGCTGTCATGGGATAAGGGGACAAGTACATGTGTGGATTGCTAACTGGTTGAAAGACAGGAAACAGAGGGTAGGTATAAATGGAGAGTTTTCACAATGGAGGGAAGTAAGAAGTGGGGTCCCCCAGGGATCTGTACTGGGACCGGTGCTTTTTAATGTATTCATTAATTATCTAGAAGCAGGGGTAAGCAGCGATGTGGCCAGATTTGCAGATGATACCAAACTCTTCCGGGTAGTGAATTCCCAAACAGATTGTGAGCAGCTCCAAAAGGATCTCTCCAAACTGGGAGAGTGGGCGACAAAATGGCAAATGCGGTTCAATGTTAGCAAGTGTAAAGTGATACACATTGGGACGAAAAACCCCAACTTCAAGTATATGCTGATGGGATCCGAGCTGTCGGTGACGGACCAGGAGAGGGATCTTGGGGTTGTGGTTGACAGCTCATTGAAAGTGTCGACTCAATGTGCGGCAGCTGTGAAAAAGGCAAATTCCATGCTAGGGATCATTAGAAAGGGGATTGAAAATAAAACGGCTAACATAATAATGCCCTTATACAAAACTATGGTGCGACCACACTTGGAGTACTGCGTACAATTCTGGTCACCACATCTTAAAAATGACATTGTTGAACTGGAGAAGGTACAGAAGAGGGCAACCAAGATGATCAGGGGCCTAGAGCACCTTTCTTATGAGGCAAGACTACAACACCTGGGGCTTTTTAGTTTAGAAAAAAAATGACTGCGGGGAGACATGATAGAGGTCTATAAAATCATGCATGGTGCGGAGAAAGTGGAGAGAGAGAGAGAGATTCTTTTCCCTCTCACACAACACTAGAACCAGGGGTCACTCCATGAAATTGATTGCCAGGAGGTCTAGGACCAACAAACAGAAGTACTTTTTCACACAATGCGTGATCCACTTGTGGAATTCTCTGCCACAGGATGTGGTGACAGCCAACAACCTGGATGGCTTTAAGAGGGGTTTGGATGACTTCATGGAGGAGAGGTCTATCAATGGCTACTAGTCGGAGGGCTGTGGGCCACCTCCAGCATCAAGGGCAGGGTGCCTCTGAGTACCAGTTGCAGGGGAGTAATGGCAGGAGAGAGGGCACGCCCTCAACTCCTGCCTGTGGCTTCCAGCGGCATCTGGTGGGCCACTGTGCGAAACAGGATGCTGGACTAGATGGGCCTTGGGTCTGATCCAGCAGGGCTGTTCTTATGTTCTTATGTAGAGTTACTGAAATTCCCAGGTTATTTGGGAAGGAAGGCGGTGTGGATTTGGGCCAGGAGTCCTTGCAGTGTGTTATGCTTAATTTCTTTTTTCTTTCTTTTTAAAAAGTTGACTGTTGTTATTTGGTGCAGAATGAATATATTTTGCATACACTCAGAAGAATTATTATTTTATGTGGCTTGGTTTGGACTGGTTCTGATTTTGAAAATAGTTTCTGGAGCTAAGCCTGGGCTTAGATTGAATGAAATGTAGGAAGCTGCTGTCTGAGTCAGACCATTGCTCCATCTAGCTCAGTATTGTATACTCGGACTGGTAGCAGCGCTTCAGGTAAGGAGTTTTCTCAGCTCTGTCTGGAGATGCCAGAGAGAGAACCTGGGACCTTCTGCATGCTAAGTAGATATTTGGCCACAGATCTACAGCTCCATCCCTCAGATTAAGCCTCCACTGTTAGGGTAGTACTCCTATCTAGATCTCTGTGTGTTAGTCATGTGCACCGGACCGCGGAGCTGCGGTTCGGTGCTGGGGTGGGGGGTTCCATTAAGGGCGGGGGGGGGCTTTACTTACCCCTCCCGCCCTTTCCCGCGTTGGCGCCGTAAATATTGTAAGAAATCCGGGCGGCAGGATCCCTCGCCACCCACTTCTATTACCGATTATGGCTCTGCTCCTCTGAATTTTAAACATTGGGGGGCGGCAGGGTGCTTCCCTGCCGCCCCCTCGAAGCCCCCTGCTGCCGCTGAAGCCCCTTTAAATCTCGCCCGGACCGGAGATTCCGGTGGAGAAACGGTGCTCGGGCGGGCGGCAGCGAGACGTCCGTCCGCCCGCCCGCTCCCTGCCTTGCCGAGTGCAAAGTGCAGGGAGCCTTCTGCGCACGCGCGAAGAAGGCTTCCTAGTTCCTTCTTCGCGCGTGCGCAGAAGGCTCCCTGCACTTCGCACTCGGCAAGGCAGGGAGTGGGCGGGAGGACGGACGTCTCGCTGCCGCCTGCCCGAGCGTGGTTTCTCCTCCGGTCCGGGCGAGATTTAAGTGGGCTTCAGCGGCAGCAGGGGGCTTCGAGGGGGCGGCAGGAAAGCACCCTGCCGCCCCCCGATGTTTAAAATTCAGAGGAGCAGAGCCATAATCGGTAATAGAAGCGGGTGGCGAGGGATCCTGCCGCCCGGATTTCTTACAATATTTACGGCGCCAATGCGGGAAAGGGCGGGAGGGGTAAGTAAAGCCCCCCCCGCCCTTAATGGAACCCCCCACCCTAACCCTCCCGAACCAAAACCACCCCTTCTCCAGACCGGTTCGGAGGCCAGTAGAATGGCCTCTGAACTGATCCGTGCACACCCCTACTGTGTGTATTTAAGCTTATCAGCTCTTCTCTTGAAACTGTTCTGCTAGGCTTCCCAAACCTCTGTTATCTTAAACAGTTTCCTTGCAGTGGGTGGGATGTGTCTTTGAGGCTGTCTGGGAAGTTGATCTCACAGAGTTCAAGATTCAGAATGAGATTGCAATAGCCAAAGTTTATTATTTCTGACCCCATGTGTTTGATTTCTTTCCCTTCCTCTGGCCAAACCCCCCCTCAAATCCTCCAACTGATGGATTGCGTTGCCTTGCCTTTTGGGAGAGGCAGGGCTTGGGGTGTGGGTAGGTCATGGCCAATTCTCTCGCCTTTCTGGCCTTGGACAGCAGGAAATGAAATAATGAATTAGCAGAGAAGGAGCGGAGTGGGGGGAGGGAACCACCCCTGAGATTTTGGATTAAAGAAGTGGGAAACATTTCTTTTCTCGAGAAGCCTTGTATTCCACTTGGAGGCCCTAATGTGTGTTTGTGTGTGCGTTGCTCTTGATTGCTTCTATTTTATGGCCCTTTTGGGGTAACGAGATGTTGATTTGTACCTCCTAGGAGGCGGACTTTGAGCCTTGCAGTTGATTAACAAAACTGATTCTCAATAAACTTGTGTAGGTGTTCACACTTTGTGCTGTAGGGTCCAGATTTTACCTTGAGAATAAATAACCAGAGTGCAGTAAGAGTCTGTGACTTGTGCAGGAAGTGTGAGTGAGCTGTTTGTTTATTTGATGTAGTGCTTAGTGCTTTCCAGAATACAAGAGGACAGATCCCTTCCCTGAGGAACTTTGGATCTAAAATGGACTCTTTGTGTTGGCTCCCACTTGGTTTGTTTTGTTCCAGAATAGGCTAGATGGAGGGAAATAAAAGTCCTGCTGAGGCCTTGGCAACCAATCTCCCTGCTCCCATCCCATCAGGGTTGATTAAAAACAATGGTTTTTTAAAAAAGGATTTTTGAAATTTAAATCAGATTTTTAAATTTTAAATTGATTTTTTAAATTTCAATTGGATTGTAATTTTTTTAAAATCATCAGGAATATTAATCATAATTTCTCATTATATTCTGTGAACATGTTAAGAGCCATATATGGGGATGAAAGATAGCAGATCCAATCAATCCTATTCTGCAGGTGGTGTACATGCAGTGTGTGCGCGCGCGCGCACACACACACACACACAGAGCGCCACCCCCCCCCCCCCAAGTGCAGTGGCAAAGGTGATCAATAAATGAATAGATAATTTGGGGAGATGGAGTAGACCTGAGCAAGGAGGAGCAATAAATTATTATAAATGCAAGGGATGAAGGGGCAGGGGATAGAAAGTGAAAACAAAAGTGAACAGAAGAACATATTCATGCACTCCTGAGGAAACATTTTTGGAATATATCCTCCACGGTAGAAGGGGAAATGCCTATCATGGTAGTAGGCTGTAAAAGAGACCTCATTTGGGAATATTTTAATGAAGTTTCTGTGGGTAAGACAGGCCTGTATGCAAAATGCAAACAGTGCAACAAAGAAATCTAAGGCCTGGTTGCCCGAATGAAACGGCATAATGAGAAGTGTGTACCTATTTGCAGTGTGTACCTACCTTTTAAAAATGAAACCTACAGAAAAGTTATATTAGACAAGAATGTACTTGCACTCGATTTTCCTGACTAGTGATTTAAATCCTTAAATCGAGTCTTTCGGTGAAGCAATTTAAATCATGATTTAAATCAATTTGGTTTAAATTAACCCTGTAACTTATTGCATGATCTGAAGAAGAAAGTGAGGATGGGAGAATTGACCTTCTAGCTTGTGAGTGATCCATGGGGGTGGCACTTCACCCTGTACATTGCCTGTCCACTCAAGGGGTGAAGAGGTGTGTGTGTGTGTGTGTGTGTGTGTGTGTGTTGAACTGTTTGGACACTCAGTTGCTCAAAGGATCAGGGTACATTAACCACATATACTGCTCTGGTCTCCTCAGAGGAAGAGCAGGATATAAATGTAAAATAAAATACAATACCTGTGAGCATGTGCAATAGGTTGGGAATCCAAGTTGGACTTTTGTGTACTGGACAGAAACTAGGTGTATAACTCAGCTGGTATTCTATCACACGCATTCAATTGCTCATGCGCTAAGATAATTCTTCAGGGCCCCTCCGTTAGGTGCCCCCAGCATCTGAGGTGAGCTGGGGGCAGGAACAGAGACAGGGCTACCTTGATGACTGTGTGTGCCCCCCTCCCCTGGTGGAATTTGCCTTTTGCCCTTGCTGCTGCCTGCTCAGTGCTAGGTGAAGGCTTTTGAAAACTCCTCCTAGGCTTTTTAAAAGTTTGTATATTTTTACTTCTATTTTAATTCTTGTAATTGTGGCTCATTTTGTGTGTTTTTATGATGTTCACGAAACCATCTTGGGAATGCTGTTGAAGGTGTATATAAATGTATAAAATGCATTAGAATAGTCTTCAGCCTTTTCTGGACTTCCACATGATACTCACTTCTAATTTTTTAATGCTAAATGTTTATTAAATCGAATTAATCATCATCATCATCATCATCTTCCTGCTTTGGACTTTAGGGTGACCAACCAAATAAAGGAGAATAAAGCTGCCTTCAAACATGGTTTTAAAACAGGGTGGATTTGATTTAAATCAAACTGATTTAAATCACGATTTAAATCACTAGCAGGGTGGATAAAAATCAATGATTTTTTTTTTTAAATCAAAAAAATCCGATTTAAATCAAAAAAATCCAATTTAAATAAAAAATATCTGATTTTTTTTTTAAAAAACCATTGATTTTTATCCACCCTGCTAGTGATTTAAATCAAATCCACCCTGTTTTAAAAGGCTCCTGTACCTGCACACAGTGTCCCAAGAACACACCTGTGAGCCCACCTCAGCGCTGACATGTTCAAAAGCTTCATGCGCACGCTCAACACACTTGCAGCATTTGTCTGTGGAGGCAAATACTGTGGTCTCTTCACGCTTACAGCTCTTGTCTCTGCAGACAAACACTGTCAGCGTGAAGGCGAGGCTTCTGAGTGTGTCGGCGCCAGGGCGGGGCTTGCAGGCATGCTTTTGGGACCCTGTAGATGGGTACAGCGTCCCCGTCCACCCTCTTAAAAATGGCTGAGTCGTCATTGCATAGAAGAGGAAATCTTGGCTGGTGTAGCTTATCAGGTAGGAATGAGGGAAAGTGCACCTGTCTAACTACCCTGTTTCTATAATGTTGAAAGTGCAGCTGCTGGTCATGTTGTCTCTGTGTCTCTCTTTAAAATATCAAGAGAATGAAAATAGTTGTGGTTGCACTATGTCTGCTGCAGCTCAGTTTAGGTTGAGACGTGACCCACTTATGGGTCCTGGTGATATATAAGGTTTCTGGGTATGTCTGAGAGGTGAATAGCTCTTGGCCAGTTCAGAAGATACTTTCTGACTGACCTTGTTCTCACACAATTAAGACATTGGCGTGCTGTTCCTTAATCACGAGGGGATAGTTAATCCAAACCACTCATCTGCCTGTGCTCTTCTACCTGTTGAACTGTTTGGACTCCCAGTAAACCATGTGTACTGCTCTGGTCTCCTCAGAGGAAGAGCAGGATATAAATGTAAAATAAAATACAATACCTGTGAGCATGTGCAATAGGTTGGGAATCCAAGTTGGACTTTTTTGCACTGGACAGAATGTAGGTGTATAACTCAGCTGGTATTCTGTCACACGCATCCAATTGCTCATGCACTAAGATAATTCTTCAAGGGCCCTCCGTTAGGTGCCCCCAGCATCTGAGGTGAGCTGGGGGCAGGAGTAGAGACAGGGCTATCCTGGTGACAGTGGCCTCCCACTTCCCTTGTGGAATTTGCCTTTTCCTGCATCACTCATCTACCTGTGCTTCAGAATACTATTTGGAGCAAGTTCAAAGGGATGATTCAGATGAACTATGCCCCTGTGTGATTAAGGAACAGGACCCTGGTTGGGAGGTGGCATGCTCGCTTGCTGATAACATGGAGTTGGGAAGTATTGTCCAAACAGACCCAATTTGTATACATCACTGTGATGTTAATCTTGTCACACACGACAGCTTTCCCCCACACTAATGATGGACTCACCATAAGCCCTCTCATGAAGAAAGCTTCAAACAATCAATGTAGTCTGACAAATTGCAGTTGTCGTCTGAATAACAAGAAAAGGTCCTGTGGCACTGTAAAGACTAAGAGCCCACACAAGCTATCTTCAGACACGTTTGAAAAAGCAGGGATGCTGTACCCACATACAGAGTGCACCCACAAGCACTGCCTTGGCATTAATGTGCTCAGAAGGCCACCCCCCCCGCTGTCCATGCTTGCAGCATTTGGCTGATGTGCCTCAGCATTGCAATAGTGGAAAGAATCTGTCCGCATTACAGTATTTGACTCTGCAGACAAACGCTGTAAGTGTGGACAGAGGGTGTGTGGGGCTTCTGAGCACATCAACCCCGGGGCAGGGCTTTCAGGCATGCTTTGGGGACACTGTACGAGAGTATGATGTCCTTGCTTCTTTTCACCCCTGAAGAGGGCTAAAGTGTTCAGCTGGCAGATATTGGTGTGGGTGCAGAGTACAAAATTTGTAAACAGTGGGGCCTAAAGATCACAAAATGCATAGGGTATAGTAGTAGGCCTTCACATTTCTGTACAGAATAATGTAGTTGTCTGAATCCACCCGATAGGTCTGCTTTACAGTTCAGACTGATGGAGTGTACCTTTCAACAATGCTTCGTTAAAAGTTTGTCCCAGTTTTTAGATGTGTAAAGCTTAATATACTTTTCCATAACTACAACACAGTGCACCTCTCTGTCCACATCTAGAGGAGGGAGACAGGACCAAGGTGAAGGACTCTAGCGACCAGATAACTTTCCTCTAACCTCATAGAGCCACATGATAGAGCCTTAAAGCTGCCTTGTAATGAGTCAGACCTAGGGATGTGCCCGAACCGGTTTGGCGGTCCTTTTACTGGACCAGTTCGGAGGTCTGGTGTTCGGACCGGTTCGGCAGCTGTTTTTTAAAAAATCTTTAAGGGACCAGGAGGGTGCTCCACCCCCACTACCACCGCATTTCCCCCACCAGCGCTCTCGCCAAAATCGCTGGTGTGGGGTGGTAGTGTATCTCCTTGCTGCCCCGGTCAGTGTCAAACTGGAAGTGGCCCACGTCCGGTTTGACACTGACTGGGGTGACAAGGAGGTACACGGCAGCCTCACACCAGCAATTTTGGTGAGAGCACCGGTGGGGGAAATGCGGCGGGGTGGGGGTGGGGGAGAGCATCCTCCTGGTCCCTTAACGTTAACACACCCCCCCCGCTGCCAAACCATTGGTTGGATGGTTCGTGCACATCCCTAGTCAGACCATTGGTTCAGCTAGCTCATTACTGTACAGTGGCAATTGCTCTCCAGGGATTCAGATGGAGAAGGGCCTTTCCAAGCCCTACCCTAGGTTCTTGACCACTGAACTGTGGCTTCCCTCCGAAGTTTCATAGAGCCCTGTTGAACAGAAGTCCCCAAACAAATCCTGTCTTTCTCAAGCCCCGTTGAACGTATCTCTCATGCCCCTATCTACAAATCCATAGAAATGATGTACTTCCCCCTTCCAAGTCTTCTTCAAGTCCTCAGGACGATTGTCCTCTTCCCACTTCTGTGAGCCCTAAGGGACAAATAACCACTGGGGGGGGGAGAGGGGGGCTTTAGAGTGCCTTACCCCATTGTTGTACTTTTGGGGAAGAGGTTGGTGCTGTATGTAGAGTTGCAAGATGTGGTTGCTTAGATATCCTATTGTGCTCTCTCTCCCTTCTGTCTTTCTTTTCTCTTTCCCTCTCTCTCCCTCCAACATAAATTTAAACGGAAACATGTGTTACATTTTTTCCGCCTTAGCGCATCCTGGCTGTTCCCACTGGCTGGAATTCTTTCCTCTGCGGGGTCCCAGTTTCCTTTTTCTAAACACCCCCAGCTGCAGAATGGCCTCCATCGGGTGACCTCGCTGACCTCAGCTGGTGATTTCCAAGACCCAGCCCACAGGGGAAGAAGGGTGTATATGTATGTGGGGATTTCTGGGTGAAAAGAGTGTTTTCTCCTCCTGTAAACCAGTCCTTTGCCAAAACAACCCCAGCTACAAAGGAAGTGCTGTCTGTTGCTATATTTTAGCCTGAACGGGCTTGTCTCCTGACCGAGATAAGGGCACTGTTGCATTCTGAGGCCATCTTGGAGGCTGCTTTCTTCCCTGTGCTCTCTGAGATTAACTGAAAACGGCCTCTTGACCATAACCATCTGTGCACCAAGTTCACTTCCGAGATGAACGAGGGAATTAAGAATAATGGAAAACTTGGGGAGCTAAATGATGTTTTGGAAATGAGGGATTGTAATGCACAACAGGACCGTGGAATGATTTGTTTTAGCCACAGGCAGAATTGCATGAATAGCTTTACTAGCCCAAGCAGACATTATGTTATGTGTGCATTCAAGTATCCGTACAGACGTGTACATGTGTTTGTGCTGTATATAGATTCACATGTTACATTGAATTCAGTATGTGCATTGAACATAGGGCTGCTGTGAATGTAAGAAGCTGCCTTATATGGAGTTGAACCATTGGTCCATCTAGTTCAATATTGTCTACTCTGACTGGCAGCAGCTCTTCAAGGCTTCAGGCAGGTCTTTCCCAGCCTTGCCTGGAGTTGTTGAGGACTGAACATGAAATGTCTGCATGCACATAGGAAGCTGCCATTTACTGAGTCATACCATTGGTCCGTCTAGCTCAGTATTGCACAGACTGGCAGCGGCTTCTCCAAGGTTGCAAGCAGGAATCTCTCCTATCTTGGAGAAGCCAGGGAGGGAACGTGAAACCTTCTGCTCTTCCCAGAGCAGCTTCATCCCCTGAGGGGAATATCTTCAAGTGCTCACACATCAAGTCTCCCATTCAAATGCAACCAGGGCAGACCCTGCTTAGCAAAGGGGACAAGTCATGCTTGCTACCACAAGACCAGCTCTCCTCCTCAAAGTAGCTGGTCTGTCACTGAGCTATGGCCCTTTCCATAAAGGGTGGACTTTGACATTGACAGTACAGTTCTGCACCCTAGAAGATGGGCTTCTTTTTATTTTTAAAAGAAGGTTTCTTAAATCATACATTCAGCTGTCCCCAGCTCTGTTCAGGTATGAATGTTGTATGTGCATGCAAGTAGCTGTACACATGTGCATGTTATATGAATACGTGTTCATTTTTAAGTAACCTGGCTACAGGCCCCCTCAGATGCAGGAGACAGACAGAAAGCATATTACAGGTGTGCTTTCTGTTATCTGTGGGGATTCTGTTCCCACAGGTTTTCGTGGATAACGGCGCATTAAGGTAATGGGAATGGGGGGGGGTTAGGTTCCTGGAGGCTGAGGAAATCACCAAAAATCGGTGAAAAAAGCCCCCCCCCCCCAATAAAAATAAAAAGCCCTTCTGTGCTCTGTGGTTCTCCAACTGTCCAGGAACCCCACCCCCCAAGTCCTCCATCCCCCATCTTCCCATGGAAAAATTGCAGGGGAAAGATGTTTTTTTTTTTTTTTTTTTTAAGATCCACAAAATGGCTCCTTTCCCCAAAATGATGGCTGGAATTGACCTCAGAGTTAACTTCCAGCCACCTGACACAGCAGCTATGTGGAACTTAACCCTTCCCCGCCCCCCACATAGGCTGAGGTCAGGTGTCAATTAGAAACTAACTTCACTTCCATCCCTCCTCTCCTTGATAATTCTCTTACCAAATAGTAATATGTGGCTGAATGTGTTTGAGTTGCAGCTGTTCTGCATTGAATGCAACCAGAGCCCTATTTACATGCTATGTTCAACACTTGTACAATCTGTGGACAGAGTACACAGGGACAGATCTATACACTGGTATGATGGTTAACATGTTGAACACAAGTACAGCAGTACACTTCCTATCTTTATCCTGAATTTCAGGGGACTTGTTCACTTTTTAAGATGAACAGAGATACAGTCATTCACACACAAATGTGTGTATGTTAGAGATGCATGCAAAACCGGCCAGTTCGGTTAGAATCCGAACCAGATTCAAACTGGCCTGGCTTGATTTTGGTTCTGGTTGAAGAGTTCCGGGCTAGAGTTCCTGCGAATTCCTACTAAACATCCTAAAACAGAGCTGCACAACTTTGGCCCTCCTGCAGATATTGGAGAACAACTTCCATAATCTCTGACTATTGGCCATTGTGGTTGGGGATTATGGCAGTGACAGCTGCAGGAACAAAATTGTGCATCCCCTGTGCTGAAAGAAGTGTACTGTTCATGGCAGTTTACTAACACAGGTACATCAGAAGCCAGGGCAGGATAGGTTATTGTGGAATAAATGAAAACAGCCCTTGGTAAAGGTGTGCCGTCGAGTCGGTCAACTCCTGGTGACCACAGAGCCATGTGGTTTTCTTAACCTTCAGCAAAGTGGGTCTTACTGGTGATGGTGCTGATGGCATCACCTTAAGTGGCGCAGCGAGGAAATGCTTGACTAACAAGCAGAAAGTTGCCAGTTGGAATCCCTGCTGTTATGATATCGGGCAGCAGCAATTTAGGAAGATGCTGAAAGGCATCATCTTGTACTGTGCGGGAAGAGGCAATGGTAAACCCCTCTTATGTTCTACCAAAGAAAACCACAGGGCTCTGTGGGCACCGGGAGTCGAAATTGACTTGATGGCAGACTTTACCTTTACCTGCTGATGGCCCTCCTGGATGTTCAGACTACATGTTATATTAAGCCCATCGCAAATTGATAGGCTTAACACTGGAAGTAAGCTGCAAGTGCACCCCCCCCCCCGCTGTAAAGAAAAGCCTCTGAAAGAGTCCCGATGTGGGGGGAGGGGGTTGAACATTGTTTTCCCCTTACACTGATTTTCTGCCAAAAATTGCCCTCCAAAATGGCAGTAGCAAAAAGCTGCTTCAGGAGCAATTAGCTATTGGATGGGGGGGGGGAGAATTTTACATAAACAACTGATACAGGGGAAGAGTTAAACCCACCCCCCCCCCAGCCCCATGCATAATCAAATGGGCACTTCAGCAGGCTTCTGGTGTTAAGCCTGCCAGTTAATGACAGGCTTAATCTAATGTGAATTTTGGCCCTTGGCATCTTACAGTTGCACAAGCATGTCTCTGTTTTCATCTGTGATATGACGAAGGGTATGCCCTTTGGCTTTGTTACAGGCATATGCTGAAGTTTCAGCAGGGCTTCTCAAACTTGGGTCCCCAGAAGTTGTTGAGCTAAAACTCTCACCATTCTCAGCTTCAGTGGAGTGCCACTGGAGATGATGGGAATTGTAGTCTAACAATATCTGGCTACCTAATTTTGAGGACCCCTGGGCTACAGTCATGCAGCCATTTTCCCTGCCTTGAGTAGCAGAAGTCCCCTCATAATTGGGCGGACTGAAGGGCTGCTTCCTGCTGCTTGAGCTGGCTTCTGAGGTGAGGGCCAGGCAGGTGTCCTCTCAGGAGGGAGTTCTACAGTCTAGTCACCACCACTGAAAAAGCCCTAGTCCCACCTGGCCATCCCCACTGAAAGCCCTAGTCCCACCAGTCAAACAGCCCGCAGCCTTCCTTTCAGCCTGTGGCGGTGGGGATTGCCATACAGCTGTGGGGATGATCCTCACCCATCTCTGCAGCTACAGTTTTGGGGCTTGCTCCCTTCGCCAGAGAGCAGCATTTGCACTTGCCATAGCACGCAAAACTGCATATATTGCTCTGCTTTGTGGGGAGGTAGGAGATGCTGACGTTTTAACCCAGCCAACTCTTATAGATCGGCACATCCGTGGATCGATGCAATAAGCGCTTCCTCTCAGTTCATAATGTCCTAGCTGAGGAGGATTTTTCATTAACTTCCTGACTGTTTGGGAATTTAACAATCGGAAGACTCTGTAGAAGAAAAGATTCATCAATTGCAGATGACACTGAGAAGCAATTAACTTGATTCTCTGATTAACACAGAGAAACCAGAAAGGTATTAGTTGTTTGGAGAAGTGCATTCAGTTGATGAATTTGATCTTTCTGGTGTCTTTTTTTGAGCAGCAATTGAGCTGGAATTCTGTTCCCAGAAGAGAAAATACTTTAGCGATTGGAGCAACCATGTCATCAATTGATAACTTTTCATCCACGAAATCTCCTTATTGAAAGAGATTTCCTAGGAGGGATCTGTAAGAATAATTTTCCACAACTGCCACAAGATTGGCCCATTGCTGCAAAAGGTGGAGGCATATAATGGGGACCTGGTTAGGAGGCATATAATGGGGACCTGGTTGCAAAGGTACATTTTCTCCCTTGAGCTGAGAATGGTAGGAAGTGGAATGCTTTAGATTAGAACCTTCACTGCTGATGAGGTAGATATTTAAAAGGAAACTTTACCATGTCTGTCACCACTGTGTTCATTTGCATTGGGGGATTAAAGTAAAGTGTGCCGTCGACTCCTGGCCCTCACAGAGCCCTGTGGTTGTCTTTGGTAGAATATAGGAGGGGTTTACCATTTCCATCTCCCGTGCAGTAGGAGATGATGCCTTTCAGCATCTTGCCATATCACTGCTGTCTGATATAGGTGTTTCTCATAGTATGGGAAACATAGTATGGGAAACATACCAGTGGGGATTCGAACCAGCAACCTCTGGCTTGCTAGTCAAATCATTTTCTCGCTGTGCCATTAGGTGGCTTACTGGGGGATTGGTTCTGGTTTATTGTTACTTCTCCCTCCCATTCCACTGTTGTCTTTACTGTCGCTTGCAAGCTCCACAATGGATGGACCTGTTTTTGTTTTGCTTATGAATCTAAGCGCCATGTATGTGAAAAACACTGTATGTATCCTCCTCTATAATAAAGAGCTAAAGTGTGTGCCCGAGTCTCTGCGCCCGTGTTTTTCTTGGGCGTTCTGGGCATGCGCAGAGCGCATGCTCAGAGCGCCCGAGAAAGAGACGGCCGCAGGGACACGGTGGCCATGTTGGGTCCCAGTAAGCGGCGAGGGGAAGCAGCAGCAGGAGGCGGCGATGACTGGGGCTGATGCCGGCCGGGGAAGCGATGGCGGTGCCGGGGAAGTGGCGCCGGATGGGGAAGCGATGGCGGCGGCGAGTGGGGCCCATGGCGGCGGCGGCGACAGTTGGTGGTTGTGGGGCCGGCCTGGCAGCGGATGGTCAGCCCGCAGTGGGCCCCGATACCAGGGGCAGAAGGTGGAAAATGGGGGGAGCGGTGGCTGTCCGGCAGCCGGCTGCAACGATGGACAAGCGGCGGCAGCGGCCACGGCAGGCCGCGTGGCGTGGCGGGCCCGCTGTGGCCAGCATCAGACCCAGTCGCCGCCGCCTGCTGCTGCTTCGCCGCCGCTTCCAAAACTGTTAACTGTTAACTCTTTGCCGCCCGGGAGGAGGAGCGGAGGGCCGGTAAGATAAAAATTTAAAAATGTGGGGGGGGGAGAGGGAGTGGGGCAGGGGGGAAGGGGAAGGGGAAGGGCAAGAGGGAGTGGGGCAGGGGGGAGGGCAGGGGGGAGGGGGAGGGCAAGAGGGAGTAGGGCAGGGGGGGGCAAGGGCAAGAGGGAGTGGGGCCGGGCGGAGGGGGGAGGGCAAGAGGGAGTAGGGCAGGGGGGAGGGGCAAGGGCAAGAGGGAGTGGGGCAGGGGGGAGGGGCAAGGGCAAGAGGGAGTGGGGCAGGGGGGAGGGCAAGAGGGAGTGGAGCAGGGGGAGGGGAAAGGGCAAGAGGGAGTGGGGCAGGGGGGAGGGCAAGAGGGAGTGGAGCAGGGGGGAGGGGAAAGGGCAAGAGGGAGTGGGGCAGGGGGGAGGGGCAAGAGGGAGTGGGGCAGGGGGGAGGGCAAGAGGGAGCAGGGCACTCTTGGCGGCGGCGGCGGCGGAACTCTCCCCTACTAGCGCCCGCTATTTTAATGGGCTTGAAAACACTAGTACATAATAATAGGCCAGAGGCAGAGGGAGAATACCTGGAGGATGAATAGCAGGAATAGTTTAGGCAAGTGGAGCAGGGTGACCTCCACCCTGAGTAAATATTTGTAGTGCCAGCTAAATTTCTGCTGAAGTGGCCATAAAAATAGTGCAGAAGTGAAGCACCTTACTGCTGAAGTTAATAAGGAAAAGACTGTTAAAAAAAAAAAAAAGGAAATGTTACATTTTCAAAAGCAAATGGCAGTGGATACAGTCCCCCCCCCCAATAAAAAATATAGGGTTGTGTACAAGAGAAGGCGGAGATGCAGTAACTCTGAGCACACATCCTCGTATGTGAGTCGCTCTTATTTTGGGCAGAATTCTGTCCGGTGGGGGGAGAGAGAGAGTCCAAATTACTGCTGTTCTGAAATGTGAACACATGAGGAAACTGAGCAGATCTGTAAGGAAGAATAAAAAATATTTCTTCATGGGGAACTTTGCAAATAAAGGAAGCTGACTGGGCACCTTTTTTTTTTGGTCCATGGATAAAGTGCTGGGACACCTTACTGATTGGTTTATTGCTGTTAACCTCATCAAGAGGTGCACCTGACCAGGCAGTTGCCAAGGAGGGCTCATCCTGGATCGAGCCAATTAGGGCTTTGCCATATGAATTCTCCTTTTCCTATGGGAGTCATTCTGCTGGCTGTTTGCACTAGCTGTGTCCCTATCCACCATAATGAAAGGGGGCCGGATTAGATTGTTTACGAAAGGCATCAATTCCCGCGAACTGGTCAAAGAGACCCTGTGAAAGTGGTGACTTCCTCATATACATTTAGTAGGGGAAGAGCAATTGTCCATCGTAGCCTGGTGTCTTTTCCCGTGGTGGTTGCTGGTGTCACCCCGGTGTTTCTTTTTAGCTTGTGAGTTCCTTGGAGACAGGAAACAGTTTCTTCATTAAAAAATAATAATATTCCTTTTGCCATGTGAAATGTGTTGTGAATGTTCTATGGGAAAGAAAGTGTTATATAAATGCTCCTGATCATCTTAATTATAGGCGATGTTCCATGGAGCGTTGGAGAAAGTGTGCGCACCACTCCTGAAGGGAAAAATAGCAATTCATTATCCCTGGCTCAGTGGGGGAGGGGCTGGTGACGCAGCATGGGATGGTGCTGGTCACCATCCAGTAGCTGCCTGCAGTGCTTGCACAGCTGCCAAAGGATTAGCAAGAGAGTCACTAACATACGGTACCTCATAGGGTCATTGTGAGATTTAAAGGGAGGGGAATAGGAGAATTGTTTATAGCAGGGATTCCCAACTTTGGGTGACCAGATATTATTGGATTGATTAAAACTCCCATCTCTTCCCCCCCCTCCCCCAGCCCTTCAACCACTGTGGCTGGGGGTGATGGGAGTTATAGACTGCTAACATTGGAGCACCCAGGATTGAGAATCCTTGTGTATACCACTCTGAGTAGCACTCTGTTCCTTGGACAGGATAGAAACAGAATATTATTCCTCTGCTGGATGTTCCATTCCTCCTGGTCCAGACATCAGAATCGCTAAGATTAATTCCCAAATTAGAGCATATTCAGTTTTTCATAGCTTTCAGTTGCACGTTGATGTTGCATTGATAAAATTGCAAAAAGCAGTTGTGATCTCTTTCTTTACTGTGTTACCAGTGCACAGGAGCACATGTGTGTGTCAGTAAAACACTACACAAAAAGAATGTTGATGCTATTACATATTGCGGTCTTGAGGGGGTAGCATGTATGAAAGCAGCAACATTCTTATTTTGTGTGGGTTTTCTGATACACCTGTGTATTCCTGAGCCCCAGTAAAGCAGGAAAACCAAAATGTTCACATCAGGGTTTCCTTTTTAGCCATGTGTTATCAGTACACATGGGCGTGCTGTTGATGTGTGTAGAGACACACAGAATTTTGAGCGGTGACAACTGCCCATGCATAGTCTTCTGGCAAAAACTGGGAATTAAAAACAAACACTGTAGGGTTGCTGATTTATTGGTTCTGCCATGGAAACATGACCAATGGGAAACTCCAAGATCTGAGAGGGAACTCTGAAGTTTGGAAGCATCTGTGTTGTATACTCTGTGTTAAACAAATTAGCATTCTGCACCAAAATATATCAAACTTGTCAAGAATAACTGCATTTTACAATCTGTATACAACATGCAACTGAAGCAGATTTAGTTTGTGTTCATAAATAACTTTTATTGGTCAGACATGAGGAGCAAAGAGCTCTGTGGGCCTCTGAAGCCCTGCCCCTTGACCTGTGGAAATTCTGCTCCTAGCTTTTGCTCAGTCATACAGTACATGCAGAAGGTCTCAGATTCAATTGCTGGCATTTCCAGGTAGGGCTGGGAAGGACTCAGGTCTGAAACTCTGGAGAACCACTGCCAGTCAATGTAAATAATAATGAGCTAGGTGGTCTGACTTGGTAGAAGGCAGCCTCCTATATGTTTACTTGTGCCCAGCTCTGTTGGTTGATATTTTGTCCAGCATTGTCTACATGCTTTCAAGCTTATCTTTGCAGCTTTGTGTTTAAATGTGTTGGTGTGTTTTTAAAAAAAGGTTATGGTTGGGATGTTGAACTTGGTGCCTAGCACTGTTGTTTGAAATGTGACTTGTAGAATGTAGACGGCTGTGCTTGTCCCTATGCGTAGGGCACATTGATCTGTTGATTGCCTGCCTTTTGGAAGCAATTATCTAATCAGTTTGGTGCTGGGATGAAAATATATTCTTGCCCTCTGGCGTTACTGTCTGGCCTTCGGAAGACTAGCCTCTCTGGAGGTTGGGGTTGGTGGAACCATGGAGCCATTCTTTAGGGCCCTAGCAAGGCTGAGTCCAGACATGTGACTTTGAAGAAGAAGCGGGGGGGGGGGGAGAGAAGCACCCTGAGGGAGGGAAGGATATGAAACTGATCCCTGACTAGATTTCCAGCTCAGTTATTCCTGAGAGAGTGAGTCTGTCCTATCCACTGCTGCACCCCAGCTTTCCTTGCTCCAGATTTTGAGTGAGGTCTTCAAAGCTTGAAGATATGTGGGTGTTACATGCCATCTGCTCTGTTGTGAACAAAACAAGGGAACTATGCAAAGTATTCCCCTGTGTAGGAACATAGGAAACTGCCATATACTGAGTCAGACCACTGGTCTATCTAGCTCAGTATTGTCTTCACAGACTGGCAGCGGCTTCTCCAAGGTTGCAGGCAGGAATCTCTCTCAGCCCTATCTTGGAGAAGCCAGAGAGGGAACTTGAAACCTTCTGCTCTTCTCAGAGCGGCTTCATCCCCTGAGGGGAATATCTGTGTGTGTGTGTGTGTGTGTGTGTGTGTGTGTATGGTTCAGGGCTACGTTCATCTTTTTATATTATGCACGTGGCTTCTAACAGGTTCCCAACCCCACCTAACCTAAGGCTTTAATCCACCACCACCCCCGCCCTCAAAACTCAGTCAAAAAAACAACTGCCTCAAAATCCCAACTGTCATTTCCCCCACAACATTTCACCCTCCAAGCATTCTGCTCCCTCCCTTTTACTTCTAACATTTCATGCATCTGCATCCAGACAAGCCTCAGATCGAAGTTTGCTACCCTACCTACTTACCTACCTACATTGATCAGACTTTTAGCTTGCAGTGGGGATAGGCTCCTCTTCTCACACAATCCAGAAGGGGGTGATGGGTGTGGCTGCTGAGGGATCCCTGGTGATGGATCAGAGAATCCGCCCCCCCCCCCCAGAGACCTCTTCTTGCAGGTTGCCATCCTCCTCCACTGTGTCAAGGGATGAATGTGTGTCATGTTTACAACCCTCTTTATCCCAAAGGTTCAGAGTTGCTTTCAACAATTTCATTAACGTCACATCTGTCATTCAGTGCCATTGAAGGGTTTGCAAATGCAAGTGTGGAGGACACGGGACCTAGTTTGATTGTTTAAATATTTTAATTGATGTTTTTATTTCTGCTGAGCAGCTTGGAGCAACTTAGATGGAGTGCTATATTAATAATAATAATAATAATAATTAATAATGGCAAGCACTTGTTTTGTGTGTGTAAGGAACCAGGTCCAATTCCCAGCATCTCAGGTGGCTTCTTTGAAAGTAGAGGCTGGGGAGCAGGTGCTCAGGGCCCCAGTGCTTATAGGGGTCCTGTGTTGCAGCATAGCAATGGAGACTCCTCTAGTCCACACAGGGCTGGAACAATATTGAGTCATGCAGGTTTCCCCTTTGTATTCTTGCAACAACCCCCTGAGGGAGGTTAGGCCAATAGAAAGTGTGATTGGCTCAGGTTCATTCAGTGAACTTCATGGTGGAGAAGGAATTTGTGCCCAGATTTCCCTGGTCCCCGTCCAGAGCTATTTACAATGTGACATAGGTGCTTAATCATTAGCACATATTACTACTAATTCAACTTCCACTGGGCCAAAAATTATTCTTTGTTTCTCTGGGTACAAGTTTGGGAGATTCATGATCCCTAAACCAGTGGAAAACATATCTGTTGTCTAAATTGAAGACTAAATTATGCCCATAGTAGCTTCCAATACTAATAAATAAAATATCACAGCAATAGTATCAACATTAGACAAATATAATAATAATAATAACAATAATAATAATAATAATAATATTTATTATTATTATTAATTCATATTGCTAGTATAGAAAAGCAATTCCAAAACAGCTTATCTTGATGATAAAGTTCATAACAAAAATTAAGACAAACACTTCAAAACAATATCAGCCATAATAAATCCTTTCTAAAACACAAAAATACCCAGTAAAGCAGAATGAAACTTCAGCAACATATAAATAAATGTGTGTGGTTTTATAAATTTAAAAAATCGTTAGAAGCAGCAGTGATTTTTAAAAACAGTTGTGATTTAGATGTGATTGAGAATAAGGGCTCATTTTCCAGGTGAATGGTACATATATGTATTTTTTCCAATCTTCCCTTCCAGACCATGGCCAGCATCTCTTCCTTTGGCAAGTACACTCATGCCATTGTCCGCTGCATCCCTTCCTCGTTTGGCACGGCAGACACGAAGGCAGAGGGCTCCAATGGTGCGACTGAGCCAGTGGACCTGGCCAAGGCCCACCGGCAGTATGGCGTCTACACAGGCATCTTGCGGCAGAAGCTAGGGCTGCAAGTCATTGAGCTGGCGGCAGATGAAGACCTCCCCTATTCAGCACTGGTGGGGGATCTGGCAGTGATTCAGGGAGACACTGCACTGCTCACGCGGCCGTGGGAGTCATCACGGCGAGAGGAGGTGAGTAACGCACTATGGTTCACCTGCATTAACTGGAAGTGCCTTGAATGTCTGAAATCTACAAAAAGTTACAAATCTTCCTGAACGTGCATGCTTGCATTAGGAGCTGTCTGTCTTCCATTCTCCGGAAACCTCTCTGTCTGGTTGCCTGGGAGGCAATGCTTTATTTATTTTTATTTATTCAATTTATTTACCCCCTTTCCTAAAATGGCTTGGGGGGGTTATATTAAAATTAAAAACACATAATAAAACAATTAAAGCAACATTTAAACCAAATTAAAATTAAAGCTAGATCTCAGTAAAAGCCAGGCTAAAAAGATGGATCTTTCCTGAAGGTCTCCAAGGAAGATAATTCTCTTATATACGCGGGAGTGCGTTCCACAACCCAGGGGCGACTTCTGAGAAGGCCTGATCCAAGGTCATGTAAAAAAAATGTAAAAAATGTAAAGGTCACCACCAGATGAATTGGTGGCCCCTGAAGACGGGCCCGTTCTGGTGATCTTAATGAGTGGGAATCTTCTAGAGAAAGGCACTCTCTCAAGATATTCAGGGCTTTAAAGGTAATAACCAGTACTTTGCCCGGAAACATATTGGCAGCAAGTGCAACTGTTTAGGAACAGGCATAATGTGGTATCTCCGGGATACCCCAGGGACCAATCTGGCTGCCCCATTTTGAACTAACTGAAGTTTCTGAACTACATACAAAGGTAGCCCTACATAGGGTGCATTGCAGTAGTCCAAGCTTGCGGTTACCACCTGGTATACCACTGTTTTCAGGTCATTCTTCTCAAGGAACAGGTAGACTTGCCCAATCAATCAAAGCTGGTAAAAAGCCCTCCTGGCCACAGCCTCAACCTGAGGCACCAGGGTGAGACCCAGGTCCTAGAGCACTCCCAAGCTATGAACCTGTTCTTTCTGGGGGAGCATCACCTCATCCAGAACAGAAAGTTCTATTCCATCTTGTGGATTATGACCCCCGACAATGAGCACCTCTGTCTTGCTTGGATTCAGCTTCAGTTTATTATTATCCCTCATTCCAGCCCTTTACTGCCTGTAGGAAGGCATTTAAGGGGCTAATTCCATTTCCTAATATTGATGACAAGGAGAAATAGATTTGGGTGTCATCAGTATATTGATAACACCCAGCACAGGGTATTGTGCATCACAGGCAACCAGAAAAGTGTCTGTTTACAAGACTGGCCAAGAGTATACATCCCAAGTAGGCCTCTGAAGCCTTTCTAGAGCAGTAGTACTTTCCCCAAATTCCTAGAGTGTGTTTTGAGGGTCTTTATTGGGAGTGGGAGGGGTTGTAGATTAAGGTGGGGGTTCTTGGAGTTTGTTGCAGCATGCTTTCCCAAAAGGGCAAGCGAATTACCAACTCTGATTGAAATTACTCCTTGGGATCTTTTTGTCTATTATTATTCATAATCTCAAGCCATTAAAATCTCCAGGATTGCTTTCAAGAGAGTCAGCTGGAGGTGGCTGGCAACTACCTCGTAATAGTAAGTATTTTTCTATCGCCACCTCATAACAAATTGTTTTCTGGGTGGCTCACAAAACCATTATTATTATTTTTTTAAAGCATACAATAAAAAACAAACACCAACAATTACAACTTAAATTTGTTTTTAAAAAGTATTAAGACTGCAGTTGTAGCCACACTTACCTGGGTATGGTTGCCATGTCTTCAGAGACCTGGGGGTCAGAGCCTGAGAACTGAAGAGTGATACCATTGCCTAGTGGCACATGGTGGAACTAGAGATGTGAAGGCTGAGGTGGGGGGAGAACGGAGGGCACAAAAAACTACCACCACGTGTTTTCCCCCCAAGGTTGTTTCCAGGCCTTCACATCTCTAGGTGAGACAAAGGATGGCACCTGGGTATCCTGGGAAACCCCTGCCTATGCCTGGGGCCTAAGAGAGAGCGCTTGGTGGACATGAGGGACAGAAAGAGCAGCAAAAGTTCTCATGCCAAGCAGAAACAGTTTACCCTCTTGATTCTGGCTTCTCCTCTTGATGTTGTTTTCTCTAGAGATCTGGGGAAGAAGGCTCAGACTCTGAAACTTCAACTCAGACCTTGAAACCTGGTAACCCTGTAAATGGAATGAGACTTACTTTTGAGTGAATGTGCATAGGATGAGACCGTAAGGCTCCCCAAATGTAGACAAACCAACAGAGAATTTAGTATGCAGCACTCGTGCCTCTCCATAGTTCATTCAATAGATAAAATATGTTGTAGGCGTCATCCCAGGTTTAGGGATGCAGCTATGTATACTTTGCATTTTAAGAAAGTTAATTCTTCCCAAATTCTACGCCATGACAAGGCAGACCCTTTAAATTAAATACTTGTTGGTTTTGCATTTCTCTCGTTCTGCTTTTGCCAGTGATGTGGAGAAACTAAGAGCTATGACGGGCACGAAGGTGCCCCTCTGCCCTGACCACTGTAAGTCCTGCTCCCCACCAAAGCTTCTGAAATTTCCAAGGCATTGATTGCCAGCACATATTAAAACCTGAAGCATAAGGACTAGAAACTTTCAAGCCTTGGTGGTTGCATCAAAAGTCCCCATGACTGCATGTGGCTCTCCATTGTCCAAGCAGAATGCAGAATCTAGACTGTGCATAAGACAAGGTGCAACCATTCCAAGGCTTGTCAGCATTTCCAGCTTGTTATATGGCCCCTTCAAATTTCAGCATGGCTCCTGAGCCAGATGATGGATGGCCAAGCTGCTTGCCTTCAGCAACGTGCGGTGAGGCGGGGGTGGTAGTATCCTCACCTTGCTTGCTCACTCTTCCTGGTAATGCCCATCTGGCTCAGGCCAGGTGATGGATGAAAGTGGCCAGGAGGAGGAGGGAACAATTAAGGTGCAGTTGGGTTGCTCTCTCCTCCTCCTGGTTGCATTGGTCCATTGCCTGCCTCAGCCAAACACTATCAGGAGGAGGAAGGCGCTACCTACCCCTGCTTTGCTTGCTCACTCCTTTTCCTGGTCGCATCCATCCATCACTCACCTGAGCCAGATTGATGATATGAACAGAATGAGTGAGGCAGCAGGGTGGGGAATCTGCTACCCCACTCCCCACTGCATAGAGCAGAGGGCATTCTTGACTCTTGAAGTTCTGGGCTGGCTCTTCTGACTGAAATGAAACTTGTTGAGGCTTGGCATAAGGGGAATGGGATCTGGAGGTCAGGTTCCCTTGGCTTCTTGGGGCCTAGTGGGGCTAGTAGACAAGCATATTGGGTGGATTTGTGAGTGGCTAAGTTGGCGGAGAGCCCTGACCCAGGATTCCTGCTCCCAAAGGGAGACAGACAGGAGTGTTGAGCTGTTTGTTAAACCTTGTCAATAGCTGGTCCCATCTGTTCCTCTGCAGGAGCCTCTGGGATTAATCCCACCCTTGTTTCTGCAGCCGCCTGACTGGTTGCCTCGGCAATTGGAATCATGCCTCATCCGCCCCTCATGACCCATCTCTGCTTCGGTGTCACTTACTGGATATAGGAGCGTGTGTGTATACACACCCCACCTAAGCTTTGGGGAATAATTTCCTCTTCTTCCAGAGGAAAAGCCCCATAGCCATTTGCCGTCTTAAGTTAACCAGTGCCAGACAGAAGATGATTCTCTGTAAAAGAGAAAGGAACTCTCATGTTCTGATTTGTGGTCTGCCTTTTTTATTTAATGCATCTTTTGAAGTATTTTGCTGCCTTCATTTTTAGGGCTGCTTCACAGAGAATCTCCCATAGGGGTATTGCTCTCGTAAAAGAAATTCTGTGCACAAAAAGTTGCCACCTTGTTTGGTCTCAAAACTTCGATCAACTCAGTTTGAACATGCCAAAAGTACGTTATCCTCAGAACTGAGTCTTCTGTTAAAGGACCTGAAGGCACTGTGCTTCTGAGCATGTGCAAAAGTAGCTTCTGCACCTTTAAATAAATACTTAGAACATGTACAAAGTGTCCTTAAAGGACTGTCTGATAGAAAGTATGGATGTTACAACACTGATACTACATCTCCGCCCCATCCCCTTTTAAAATAAAAATGTATAGTAACTTCTAAAACCCACTTTTGTCACAAGGAAAGGTTTTGACATTGTTAACAAATAGTACATTAGCACATTGTGGTACTTCATAAATAAAATTCAAGCCTATATGTCTGGAACTTAAATGGCTATGAATCATTAGTGAAAAAGAGCAGGCCAGGAGTCTCAAAGAAACAAAAGAAAAGCTCAGTTAAAGGTCTGGCAAGTCGACAGATGTAACGCTAAACCATGGTTTGCCAATTTGGCTAGTTCCAAGGACAAGGCTTTTCCAGTGGTGGCGTTGCCCTTTGGAACTTCCTGCCAGGGGAAATTCATAAGATACTTTCACACACACACACACACACACACACACACACACACACCCCTTGTCCATTTTGGAATGTGTTGTGAAGATTTTCTATTTTGCAAGACTTTGTTTTTCATTTTGATCTGACTGCTGCTTAGCTTTTACTGTATGCTTTTATTTTATTACTGATGGTTTAAAAAAAACATGTTGTCTTAGTTGCCTTGTTGAGTGCTTGGTCCTGAAAGGCAAGATATAAATCGGAACAC
Organism: Hemicordylus capensis; assembly: GCF_027244095.1. NCBI lineage: Eukaryota > Metazoa > Chordata > Lepidosauria > Squamata > Cordylidae > Hemicordylus > Hemicordylus capensis. The sequence continues at coordinate 257,737,534 of NC_069658.1, read as the reverse complement.
CGCCTAATGCAAAGCCCACCCCTCCCCACCTTCTTCCTCCTCTCCCATTTCCCCCTCAGATCAGCAGCATCAAGAAAGTCTTGGAGGAGCTAAAATTGCGTGTGGTAGAAGTTACAGATGAAGGAGCCACCCTGGATGGGAGCGATGTCCTTTTCACAGGTGAATGTTCCCTCTACCAGGGAGGAGTGCAGTAAGTAGAGGCCTAGACATGAACCTGAGAGCCCGAGCTGGCTTAGCCTTGCATTCAGATGTTCCTAGTAAAATGGGTACATTTATTTATTCGTTTATTTATTCAATTTTTATACCACCCTTCCAGAAAGGCTCAGGAAGAACCTCAGTGGGTTCTTGTGAGGAGAGCTAGTCTTGTGGTTGCAAGCATGAATTGTTGTCTTTGCTTAAGCAGGGTCTGCCCTGGTTTGCATTTGAATGGGAGTCTACATGTGTGAGCATTGTAAGATATTCCCCTTAGGGGATGGGGCTGCTCTGAGAAGAGCACCTGCCTGCTTGCAAGCAGAAGTTTCCTAGTTCTCTCCCTGGCATCTTCTTGAAGATAGGGCTGAGAGAGACTCCTGCCTGGAACCTTGGAGAAGCCGCTGCCAGTCTGTGTAGACAATACTGAGCTAGATAGACCAATGCCCTGACTCAGTGGTAGGCAGCTTCCTATGAGAGGGAGTAAGCATTATAAATAACCTCTTAAATTGGAAGTGCTGTATACATGATTGATGATCATGATTATAACTCAAGAGAACAATGGAGAGAGCTTGAAGAGATTTCATTAAGGGTTTACCTCCAGTGGTTGGTTAATTTCTTTAAAAACAAAGGAGGCTTAACATAGCTTGGAAGTCACATTCCTTCATCTGGAAGTGTTTTCTCTCTAATCCCAGATATCTGCAAGTAGATATTTAGGCAATGCACTTTGAGCATGCTCAGAGGCAATCACCATTATTACCTTGTTTATTTCAGGCCTGAGCTTTGACCTATTTGAAAATACACTTTGGGCCTGAGCCCAAAGATTATGCTCTGATTATGCACCACCATTATAGTTCTGTTTCCAGAGAATCTTTATGGCCAGTTATGGTCTGATCTGAGCTAGAAAGCCAACTTAATTGCATGGACTTGTGGGTTAAGTGTAGTAGGAGTGTGCACCGAACCATTCTGGGCAGTTTGGTTTGAATTTGAACCAAACCGCTGGTCCGCAAACCAGTTCGGTTCATGCAGTCAGTCTGGTTTGGGATCCCGGTTTGGGATGCTTGTAAAAGGAAATCCGTTAAGTATTCCCCTTTACAAGCAAAGAGGATTCCAAACTCTAAAATTCCTCAGCACAGCATTCCTCCAGCGGCTTTTGCTGGTGTCTATTTTATGTTTCTTTTTTAGATTGTGCACTCTTTGGGGACAGGGAGCCATTTTTATTTGTATGTATGGTATGTAAACTGCTTTGGAAACTTTTGTTGAAAAGCAGTTCAGTTCAGTTCTTTAATGTTACAGCCACAAGCCAAAACAGAAGAGAAAGATTACAGTTATATAATTGATTACAGTTATATAATTGAATGTATGTAATTAAAACAGACTGAAATTAGAATTAGTTAAAAGTTTTTGACAAAATTTAAAACATAATAATGATAAGAAATTAAAACAGTAAAATATCCTGTTAATAAGGATATATTAATATCCTGTTAATAACTGTAATCTTTTTTGAAAAGCAGTATATAAGTAGTCACCGTATTCATAAAATGGGATGAAAGGGTGGGCGAGAGGACACCTTACCTGCAGTGACGGGAGCTCCTCTAGTTCACTCTCGCAGCAGGTTCTCTCAGCAGATTAGTTCACTTGGCTGGTTAGTCCACACCGGCCCAGCATCACGGGCTGGCAGAGGCCATTTGCGGATTCCTTCCTGGATTCTCCTTTACAAGCAGAGGCCCCTTTACATTTGCAGAGACCTTTCCAGATTCCCCTTTATAAGCATCCCAGACCAGGCCAAACCGGTTTAATCCGAACTGGGTCTAGTTTGGCTGTAACTTGGACCAGCCCCCCTTTTGGGGGGGGTCTGGTCCAGTTCAAGCTTGAACTGGCTGAACTGGGTTTGACTCGAACTGGGTTCGATTTAGAACTGGTTCTGCACACCTCTGAAGTGTAAGTCAAATGCAGAGGGAGCTAGCTTGCCCTCTTTGTGTCTTGAGAGATTATGGCTTGCTGTCCTCCATCTTCTTTATGCTCTTTACAGGTAGAGAGTTCTTTGTGGGCATTTCCAAGTGGACTAATCACAGAGGAGCAGAGATGGTTGCTGATGCTTTCAGGGTGAGCTTGCATTTTGAACTGTAACATTCTTCATCCCTGCATTCAAGGTGGTTGTTCGGTCTGACCTTGCTGTAGTGTATTATCCATCCCACCCTTTGCCCTTTAACACCCTCTATACCATGAATTGGACCAGTCTTTAAAATCTGCATACCCTGAAATACATTAATACAGTAGTTTTCAAGCTTTCTCACTTTAGGGAACCCTTACCACATTAGCTCATCTGCCAAGAAATGTGATATGTTGGCTGTTGCAGAAGCTTTTGAATGGGTGGAGAGTGAGAACTTATATGATATGGATTACATTGAACTGTGGACCTGGGAACATAACTAAGACAGCAGAAGGGCCAGGAGTTTGTTGCTGCACATAAACGGAGTGTATGTCCTAACATTCCTGAGTCTCCTGCAACTGCACATTGTAGGCAGGATTGGTAAAGTTAATCAAGCTGCCCTTTAAGGACACTTGCTTGCCTTTTCTGATGTCTTTGGATAATCCCAGGTTTGAAAACCACTCTTTGTATGAACAGTATCCTATTCCTTCTCCTTTCACACCAGACACTCAGTGATGTACTCTGCTCTGCATTCAGATATGTCCAAACAGATTTTACCCACTTCCAGAGAATTCTGAAGTCTTGACCCTCAGCCCTCACTCATAATCCATGTCCTCACCCTGGCTGAATACACTAGAACTTCAAGAGATTCTTCTTCTAAGGACAGGCTTTAAATACGAGGCAGTGTTTCCCTCTAATTCTTCCTTGACTATGTGCGGATATAAAACATACTCTCATATCTTGTTGGAGATTGTAGCCACTCTAATGCCATCATTGGTCAATGTCTACAGAGATGTACGTCAGTTGTCGCCATGTGAGGTACTGAGATATAAAAACAGATAGAATTCTGGTTTTAGACCTCAATTACAACAGATGAATTGTGGTGAAAGATCACCTCATGGTGACATTTCCCTGTATAGAGTTTTTCTGAGAACCACCATCTTGTTTCTCCATCCTATACCTTGCCATTTTCACTTGTTCCTCGTACAGAAGTCGACTCCTCTTCTGTATAATACTTTAGATAGATTGTGAGGAGAAGCATCAGAATTTTGTGCTGGATGGTGTGGGAGGAAGCAGGTTTTATGGGTTTTAACTGAGAGGCATCTGACAAACTGAACAGGAGGAATCAAATGATCTTTCTGCAGGATTTTGCGGTGTCTACCGTTCCTGTCTCGGGCACATTGCATCTCCGCAGCTTCTGCAGTATGGCTGGGTCTGACACGGTTGTTATTGGCAGCAGTGATGTAGCCAAGAAAGCCATGAAGGTAACACTCTGAATCCTTGAGGGCTATTGAGCTGTACCCTTGTATCTGTCCTCTTGCTTGAGAGAGAATCCTTCAACCACATTGTTGGATTGGGTGGACATAAGAACAGTCTTCCTGGATTATTGCTGTAATAGTTTCCTGCATAGTGTAGAAGGTTGTATTGATCTCCGAGATCCCTTCCAGTTCCAGTTATGATCCATCCAGTTGGGAATTTGTATCTAAGAGCATGCAGCCAGATGGCTCTCGCAAGCGGGGCATGCAGTTGATGGTATTCAGAGGTACACTGTGTCTGTGGTGCCATCTAGAAATGATGGCTAATAGCTATTGGTACACCATCAACTTACAGTATTAACCAACACATGACATATTGATGGCCATGAGCTTCCATCACTTTCAAAAAGTATTAGACTAATTGATGGCCATCCCAACTATTTACCAGCACCATGACTTATATTCAGTAAATGTTGTAAGTTAGTCATGGATTTGGTGAAGAAGCACTTTGACTCATCAGTCCTGAATCTGCTGCCAGTCTATTTCTCTGGGAAAGGGACCATGATGTGATCCAGCAAGGCAGTGTTTAAGTTGGTTTCAGAGCAGATGATGTCATCATTAGCCTTTTTTTTTACCCTGCCTTTCCATCTCCAAATCGAAGTGTCCAAGGTGCCTTACATTGCAGTTGATCAAAAACAGCATTTTAAGAAGGCAGAGATAAGCAATGAGTGTAACAGGGAGTTGGGCAAAAGAGAAAATCAAACCTAGACTTGCCATCCAGCAGGCGGAAGGCCAGAAAAATAGCTCTGCATCTCAAGCCAAGACCAAAAACCAAATAAAAAGCACTCTGTGTGTGTGTGTGCGCGCGCACATGCACGCAGTAACCTTAATCTTGACTAGGGGCAAGAGGTAGGTTTATGTGACTAGTTTGGCTCCGGACTTCACGCAGATCTCCAACTGATTCATTTGTTTCTCTTTTCCTGCAAGACCATGGAGCAGTTAACCGATCACCACTATGAAACGCTGACGGTGCCCGATGACCCGGCCGCCAACTGTATCTATGCGCGGCTTGGCCAGAAGAGCAGCATCCTCTTGCATCGCAGTGCAGAGGAGTACCCTCACAGCCTGCAAGTAAGTGTGGGGGAGGGCTGCCTTAGGAACATAGGAAGCTGCCATATACCGAGTCAGACCTTTGGCCTATCTAGCTCAGTATTGTCTACACAGACTGACAGTGGCTTCTCCAAGGTTGCAGGCAAGAATCTCTCTCAGCCTTATCTTGGAGAAGCCAGGGAGGGAACTTGAAACCTTCTGCTCTTCCCAGAGCAGCTCCATCTACCCCCTGAGGGGAATATCTTGCAGTGCTCACACATCAAGTCTCCCATTCAGATGCAACCAGGGCAGACCCTGCTTAGCTATGGGGACAAGTCATGCTTGCTACCACAAGACCTTGGCAATGGGACTTGGGAACATGGCAGGCAGAAGCATCTAGGAATATATGTGGGTTCTGTTGGAGGCAGGGCTTTGAAATAATGGTTCAAAGGCAGATGTGAAGGGCAATGGAGTGCATAGGTGGAGTATTTGCATGCCCTTTGCAGCATGTCATTTTGCCAGGGCGTGCTGTAAACTCAGTGAATGTGCACCCTTCCTACACCACCACCACCTCTGTATGTGGCAGCGATGGCTTATCCTCAGAATCTGCAAGCAGCTACCATGTTTGGGAGGGTTGTGTAGATGGAGCTCTGTTTCTTAGGCTATTGTGGAAGAGAGACATTGGCAGTCCTACATGCGTGAGGGTGTAATGTTTGTGTTGGGCTTTTCATGTATCTCAGTGCTGCACCAAAGATGTTCCTTCTGAATGTGAGGCATATATCTGATATCCTCATGCATATAGGAGTGATGCCTTGCTGTGTGGAGTGCTGCCATGCAGAAGTGTTCTTATAGTGGCACCCACAAGGGGGTAATGTCTGAATTGCTCACTAGGTATGGAGCAGAGCTTTGATCGGAGATGTTTGAGGATTTGTGAGAGCTCATTTTAGGGTAGCATTTGTAATATAGATGGGTTTGGTTGATGGTTTTCATAGTGTATGGCCTGTCTACTTAAGGGAGCATTTGAGACAATGCTGTCTTCTGCCTGCATACACCAAATGTAAGTTTTATCAGGGGGAAAGGAAGTCCTGCCAGTCTTATGACTTCTTAGGGCCTTCTTGAGCAGACCAGATGTCACCATTGCTAGGAAGGGGGAAAACTCCCTACCTGCTTAATGATTGAAAGGAAAGATTCCATTTCAGGTACATAACTGCTTCATCCTGCTGAGAGGCAGCTATGGGCACCTAAAAGACTCCCTGTCTTTTGCTGGCCTCTTGGCATGATTTGATGCCTTTTAAAGTTTAAGGAGATGTATTTGGAAAGAGAACTAACACGTTTCTGTCTGCTTTCCCTCTTAGCCCTTCCAGAAGCTTCCAGATTATACCCTCATCCCAGCTGCCTGCACTGAGGTGGCCAAACTTGGTGGGACTCTCAGTTCCTGCTCTCTCCTCATCAACAAGAAGCTGGAGATCTAGTGCCTATTGAATCTCATATACAGGGAATCACAATCCCTGAAGAGGAAGCCCTCCCTTAAGTTCCTGTGTGCAGGCGCCCCTGCTTTTCTTAACTTCTTCACGAGACAAGAGCACCCCACCTTAATTTGGCCTTAAATTTTGCGGTTGTCTGTCTTTTCACTACATTGGATCTTCACTTCCATGGAGTCCCACCAATATCTTTATTTCCTGACTCTGCTTACTACTCTGTACCCTCTAGAAAGCCCTTCACCTCTGATTAGATAGCTTATCTTGTTTCTAGTGCTTAGCAGGGAATCAGACGTTTTAGCCCTTTAGACACCAATTGCTGCTTTTAATAAGGTTCTCTCACGTTTGTAGCCTGTTGTGTATGAACTGAGAGGTCCATTGCTTTGTTGCTGATGGGTTTTTTTTGCGTCAGACTCTTGGAAACTGGTATTGAGAGAAATAAAGTTTGTATCCAAGATGGTGACTAGAGTGGAGTCAGAAAGCAGAAAATATTCTGGTAGTGGAGGCTCTCCTATTGCAAGTAGTTTTTCCAGAAGTGGGCTGCCAATTTGGCAGACAAGTTAATATTACATTGCTCCAGAACGGGGCGATTTCCAGACGAGACACCTTTATTTTTCTGCAGTTACAAATCCCATCGCCTGATTATTTATATCTAATGTAGGGAGAATTTGCTAGTGTACCATGTGTACCTTATAATGAGATCCCCCCGCCCCGTATCTTGGCTCTAGAAGAATCTGTAAAGACTATCTTGTATGACTGTTCAGTCTGCCACATACATCTCTATGGTGCTGCAGTTTTGGGACAGAGAGATTGGAGTTAAACCCACTTTCCCACCCCCAAACTCAGAAGAATCGCTTTCCTGCTGCCACCTCAACAGATAACCTCGCTGCGGAGTTGCAGGCTGAAGCAGCCCTGGAGGAGCAGCACGATAAAAGAATGCAGTTGTGTGAAATGCTGCTTCCTCTCTTCCAGTGGCACTGTGTCCGTGTTTGTGTAATGTAGTTGGGGGCCCCTTGGTAGGAATGTTCTTGAAAGCTGTAGGGGAAGTGCCCTCTGTTGGGGAATAGGCGTATTGACAAATGTAGGACTTTAGATTCACTCACTGCCTCTTGAACCTTTTGTGGAAATAAAAAAAGACCAAACCAACTCCTGTTCTTGAATCGTTTTTGGCTTGATTCCTGTGCTTTTAGGCCTCTGGGCTAGGCTTGTTAGCCTGGTGACCTCTGCTTTAATGCACTTAGCATGTTGTGTATTATTTTGGGGCAAAAATAATTCTGTCAAATTCTAGATGTGAAGTTATGCCATGTATGGTTTAATTTTGAATTTCAGGTCATACAGCAATTGAAAGGGCCAATAAAAGGAGGTGTTAATCTGAAGTCTCATGAATTAATGGGCTTGGGATACTTCCCCGTGAGCTCTTTGTGTTAATGGAGCTGAGTTCGTAAGAGATCTTTGTAGGAAGCTATCGGATATTCACTTTGAAGCCACCTGTTGCTGTCTTCCTGTGGCAGCTACCTTGGGGAAGGCCTTCTGAAGTGTAAGAGAAGCTATGTCATCATGTAGACAGAGTTTGTTCTTAGAGCAGGGGGTCCCAGTGGCCTCTGGCCATTGTGATTGGGGATGATGGGTGTTGTAGCCCATCTGGGGACCCCAGGTTGGGAATCCTGTCTTGGAGCAACTGTATGTTGGGACAGCAGCCTTTGTGTGACCAGTAAGCAAACATGGCCTTCTAGGCATGCACTGTGGCCTACCAGGTACTTGAAACCCTCCCTGTTTTTGCAGTTCCAGGCAGGCATAAAGAACCAAGGGTTCTATTCACTGTACCTCCAGGGGTCAAGAAACCCCAATTGTAGAAGTAATGGAAATGTGGTGTCTTATCCCTACCTGTAGCTCCTCAGGATAATTTCAAATGACAACTACAAAGATCAGAAGTGCAGTTTTAAGGCTACTGTACCCTATAGTCCACACCTGGAGGATGCTTCATCCTACACTAGTTCCTGCCAGCCTCTGTGGCTGTTGAGGTATGATGTCAGTAGGATAGCCTGTGTATTTTGTTTTCTTGAATAACACAAGGTTGTTGTGGAGGGATGGTGCAGGGGGACACCTGCTTGTACCAGTTGCAGGGGAGTAACAGCAGGAGAGAGGACATGCCCTCAACCTTTGCCTGTGGCTTCCAGCAGCATCTGGTGGGCCACTGTGTGAAACAGGATGCTGGACTAGATGGGCCTTGGGCCTGATCCAGCAGGGCTGTTCTTACGTTCTAGATGTGAGCTTCAACCCTTGGTATGCCTAGTTAGAGGTAGCCAGATAGGTAGAGATCTTTCCCTAAGAGATCTTCATCAGAGCAGAGTGCAAATTGAGCTAGGAAGGCCTATGGTTTGCTTCAATATGACAGCTTCTCATATCTTGGATATAAGATATATCCAATATAAGTGCCATATACAACTTAGCATCTAGTGAGCAGTCTGTGAAACTGCCCTCTGAAACCCTCTTGACCTGTAACTATGCCACACCTTTAGTGTAGTAACTTGACAAAGAGGCACCTTTTAACGTGGTGATTCTCTTTATTTAGCAGAGGGAGAGTAACTGGCCCTATCCACCCCCAGCACGGTACCCCCAGTGCTTGTTGCTGGTGTCTATCTTGTGTTTCATTTTAGATTGTGAGCTTTGGGGGACAGGAATCCATCTTATTCATTTATTATTTCTCTGTGTAAACCGCCCTGAGCCGTTTTTGGAAGGGTGGTATAGAAATCGAATGAATAAATAAATATAAACAGCTACAATTGGGGGCGCGGGGTGGGGAGGATTCTGGATTTGTAATGCATGGCAGGCAGCAAATGAACAGGTACAGCTCCTGGCATCGAAAAGCAGTGAAGGGAAAAGATACCCTTGTTCAATTGTTTATGTGCTTTATTAATGTACTTTTACTTTTGGCCCAACATGTCTACAAAGGGGTCTCCAATGTAATGTAACATTCAAGTGAGAACAATGAATTATCAAGTAAAAAAGAGCCAAGAGCAAAGCCAGCAATTCCCTAAATAAACTGAGACCTGCCCCCTGTAAAGGATCTCTGAAAGCGAGGTACCTTAGCCAGGAACAGGGGGACAGAGCAAACTTTCCCCAGGAAGGAATTCCACATCCTTGGTGCTACCACACAAAAGGCCTTGTCCAAGAGAACCATCCGCTGTATGCTACAGAGTAGGCATTCGGAGGATAATCTTAGAGTATGAGTTCTTATGCGAGAAGATAGCCTAGGCCCAGATCATTTAGGGCTTTGAAGGTCAAAGCAGCTCTTTCAGTTGAATGCAGAATCCTACAAGGCTGTTTCAAACTTGGCATCATACTTTCCTGCAGTCAGCCCACGTTAACAGCTTGGTGGTGGTCATCTTTTCAGCAGTTGTGGTTTCTGAAAGCTGTTCAAAGGCAGCCCCTTATAGAAGGCATAGCTGTAATCTAGGAGTTCTCAAACTTGGGTCCCCACATACAAATCCCATCTTTGCCAATGGCTGGAGGTGATGGGAGTGATAGCCAAATAACATCTGGGGACCCAAGTTTGACAGCCTCTGCAGTAATCCTATCTGGCTGTCACCAAAACATGAATTACATTAGCTGAGTTATTCTCCAGGAAAGGATGCAGCTGCTAAAAAGCACTTGGGCATCCAGGAACACACCCAAACTGCAGACCTGGGTTTTTAGGAAAAGCGCAAGCATGTCCGAAACCAGCAATATGCCTGTTGTACCATCAGCCAGGTCCCAACCAGTTGGGAACACTTACATGCCATGTATCTTTTAAAAGGAACTACTTTGAGTTCATTCCTCCTTGCCTCTTCCATCCTTGTCCTTGCCCCAGACTATTATGAATTTTACAGACAACAATGCAATCCATCAACAAAGCACAACCTTGCATACTGCTATTGGAATAAATTACATATATTTAAACACACGTGTCTCATGTTAGAACGTAGAATTTAGGTTTCTTCTCTCTGCTATTGCAGCGCATGCACTGCCAGGCTATTAGGTTATTGCAAGGGAGCCTTCTTGAAAGAAAGGCTTCCAAAAACATCCTTTCTTCAATTGTGCCTGTCTTGAGAAGACACCTTCAAGAATACTGTAGTGTCTCTGGAGACCATCTTGAAACCCCTCTTCTATGTCTGGTGCTCGAGTCTCCAGTTCAGGATGAAGAAAGTTCGCAAGTCTAGACTTTCATGTCTATCACAGCTTGAATGGCTAATGTGTCATTGCAGATATAATTGGCTCCTTGGGCATGGAGCACGTTCAAAGGGCAGAACTCGGGGAGTCCACTGGCCACGTTGACTTCTTTCACAGGGCGCTGGAAGGAGGATGACGATTCCAAGGGACGGAAGGAGGTGGAGATGTGCTGCTTGTTGACTTGATCCAAGAGAGTGAAGGTGACCTGAAAAAGAGGACAACTGAAGGATGCACGTTTCACACAAAGTTTGACTAGAAGCCTGGGGGACAAAACCTGTGTGTTTCCCAGCGGACAGCGTGTTTGGCTTGATCCACACACACTGGGCTGGTGCTCCTAGCTATGTGGTGCAGGTGGTCCTTCCCCTTTGCCAGGCACATAACATGGAAGTAACTTGCCCAAGAACACAAAATGAGAACATGGAAGAGGTGAGAATTCAAGTAAAAAAGCCAAGTTAGCAGGCTAACCCGTCCATTTTGGAAGAGTGTTCCAGTCTGCCTTCTGCACCTGCAAGTTAGCAGGCTAACCCGTCCATTTTGGAAGAGTGCTCCAGTCTGCCTTCTGCACAGAGGTGCAATGTATGCAATTATTCCATCCACCCACCCCCGCCCCAAAGATGGCATTTCCCTATGAATAGGCCTCGGTGTAGAACGTCTTGTGAACTTGGCCTTTGACTTGTATGTGAGTGACTTCTCCCCACCCCTCCACCTTTGCTGTGTTCTCATCATGTGGTCTCAAGCAAGCTATTCTCTCTTGGCCTTGGTTTCCTGTATGTCAAATGGGGACAGTGGTATTGTATATGGAGCCACAGCACTGGGCTGCTTAGGATCTTTAAATGCACAGCAGCTCTTCAGGATCTCAGGCAGAGGGTTTTCCCAGGCCTGACACTTTTCTCCCTGAAAAGCCTGTGCTTTCCCTACTGAGTTATGTCCCATCTCTCTCTTGGATTAAAGACTGCTATCCTCCCTAGCTGTGGTGAATTGACTTCAGTCTTCATCGCGTCTACTCCCCGCAACCAATAAAGAATCCTTTTGGCCCATTAGTGTGGGTTAAATTTACAAAGCACTATGGAAAACCCGAGTTCTTTTAACCATTAAGGCATAGAATAATGTGTTAAGTGATCCTGAGCATGCAACTCTTGCCTAAAAAGACATGCCTGCCTGAACCAGACCCAAGTCCAGCACTATTTGCAAGAATCCCCAAAATGAGAGGCACTAGGTGGCCCATCAGTGGCAGCCCAAGACACCCCTGGTGGTGGACGAGCCCACCTCCTCTGCCATCTCACCTGCCTTCCCCTCATTGGGTCTCGTCCTCTTCTGCCTCCCACAGCTTCCTGGCTTGGGGTGGCAGTGGACAAGTGCACCCCATTCCCTTCCTTGGTTGGTGCACTTTTATTTAAAAGGGGAAGGAAGACCAGAACAGGAAAGGAAGTGTGGAGGAGAGGAGGGTGGTGACGGCCTAGAGCAGCTCCTCCTCCTCTCCTCCACACTTCCTTTCCTGCTCCTTTCCCCTCTCCTCGAATAGCATGTCAAGTGAGGAATCACATGGCTCTTTGTCCACTGCCACGACAGGTGGCTGCAAGGAGCCAGTGGGTGGGTGCTCAATGGAAGGGAGGCAGCTGCCGCTGCTTCCTCTGCCACCTGAGGCAACTGGTTCTGGTTGCCTCATGGATGAGCCAACCCTGTGGCCCCCTTGCGGACTGCCGTCAACCTTCAGCCTACGCCTGCTGAAAGATTTAAAAGCTAACCCACATTCAACACATGAATGATCTTGGAATAAGAACCACCACTCCTCAAAGTGATGGGGAAGGGGCCCATATTTGCTAGCCAGCTACTAAAACCCCCATACCTTGTGTCGGAAAGGCCACTTAAGCTGGAAATCATGTTCCCCTTTCATCAGAACAAGGAAGAGGGAGAGGTGGGTCCCGGCTCCTGTCCCATCTCCATTCAGGAAGAGTTTGAGGCTGAGTTTGTAACCATAGCGGCTGGTGTAAAACCCTGTGGCATTGGGGGACGGGAGGGGGGTGGGGAGAGGAGAAAACGGTGTTTTAAGAAGTGTTATGGTGCCCTCCAGTGGACAAAATTTGTTAATATCTTGGCTAAGGGGCGGTTCAGACAATACTTTCAATGCATGATTAGACTTTTCTACATGTACAGGTGAAACTCGGAAAATTAGAATATCGTGCAAAAGTCCATTAATTTCAGTAAAAGTCCATAAATTTCAGTAAGGAGCCCCTGGTGGTGCAGTGGTAAAACTGCCGCCCTGTAACCAGAAGGTTACAAGTTCGATCCTGACCAGGGGCTCAAGGTTGACTCAGCCTTCCATCCTTCCGAGGTCGGTAAAATGAGTACCCAGAATGTTGGGGGCAATATGCTAAATCATTGTAAACCGCTTAGAGAGCTTCGGCTATAGAGCGGTATATAAAATGTAAGTGCTATTGCTAAGTGCTAAGTGCTAATGCAAATTAAAAGGTGAAACTGATATATGAGACAGACGCATTACATGCAAAGCGAGATAAGTCAAGCCTTAATTTGTTATAATTGTGTTGATCATGGCGTACAGCTCATGAAAACCCCAAATCCACAATCTCAGAAAATTAGAATATTACATAGAACCAAGAAGACAAGGATTGAAGAATAGAACAGTATCGGACCTCTGAAAAGTATAAGCATGCATATGTATTCAGTACTTGGTTTGGGCCCCTTTTGCAGCAATTACTGCCTCAATGCGGCGTGGCATGGATGCTATCAGCCTGTGGCACTGATGAGGTATTATGGAAGACCAGGATGCTTCATTAGCGGCCTTCAGCAATTCTGCATTGTTTGGTCTCATGTCTCTCATCCTTCTCTTGGCAATGCCCCATAGATTCTCTATGGGGTCAGGTCAGGCGAGTTTGCTGGCCAATCAAGCACAGTACACTATACTTTTCAGAGGTCCGATACTGTTCTTTTCTTCAATCCTTGTCTTCTTGGTTCCATGTAATATTCTAATTTTCTGAGATTGTGGATTTGGGGTTTTCATGAGCTGTACGCCATGATCATCGCAATTATAACAAATTAAGGCTTGACTTATCTCGCTTTGCATGTAATGCATCTGTCTCATATATCAGTTTCACCTTTTAATTTGCATTACTGAAATGAATGGACTTTTACACGATATTCTAATTTTCCAAGTTTCACCTGTAAAAATGATCATCCAAATTGAAAAACTTACATTCTCTGCCCAGGAGTCAAATAATGTAGGATTTAAAATGTTACTATCATGACATTTTAATCATTGTCTGGATTGTTAAGTGCCATTTCCCCCTACCCCACACCACCACCACTATTGGATTAAAATTGTAAGAACAGAGCCCAGGATAGGATCATTCACTCTCCCCAAACTGGATTGTTCATCTGAATTTGTTTTCCAAATCAAAAAACCACAGATATCCTAATTGCATGTTTAAAAGTCTCATCTGAACTGCCCCTGTGTGAGTTTTGTAGAGTCAGAGGAAGGGTCCAAGCTAGACATTTGGAAGTGCATTGTGGCTGTCAACTCACATCCTTTCCTTCCGTGCATCTCCCTACTAGCGATAAGTGGAAGAAGATGAGTGTGGTGATATCATGTCATGCATTTCTCTGCTCTTCATCTAAGCAGCAGCCAATGACACGGGGCAGAGGGTGCGAAAACACTGAGTGTGATGATGTTGCACATCACATGTCTTATTTCATTGGATGTTACTGACGGATGCTGGTTGGTGCCTTCCAGCTTAGACCTGTGTCTTGCCTTTACGTAACTTGCTTTTGCTGACATGGCTGCACTCCCCAAAGAATGGCAATTCCCAGAAAATGCCCTAAATCCGCTGCCAGCTGTTCTTGGTGCTTGCACAGAACTCAAATCCATGCAGTTTCTTAGGTAAGACATGACATTTTAAAAATCCACTTAGCTATATGACATGAGCAGCCCTGAGGGGGAAATTCCAGGAAGGAGGTCTCTGGATGCCAGAACAAATGAGATCTCTAGATGGTTGGCAGATTAGGAATTTTAAACATTTCCCCCAGGCCTGTGGAAGATAGTTTTAGTGTATTTATTTATGTTTATTGAAAATGGTTTACTCTGCTTTTCCATCCCAAAATGGGATGCCCAAAGTAGCTTCGTGGTCATTGATGGAATCAAAACAATAAAATCAGTGTATATTATCATAATCATTAATTGTAAAAACATGATGGAAGGCTGCTGTTGCTGTTGTGCATGAGCTCCTAGCAGGCATAAATGGTGTCCTACATAACAATCCTTTCTGTCCGGATGGCAGCTACAGTTACAGCTCTTCCCAGGGGTGAGGGCTTTATAACAATATGCTGTGCAGATTGTCTAACTTCTGTTGTTGTTATTGGGATTTTGCCATAGCATAGTCTCAGTTCTTGTACTAGACGTGCTTGTTTGTATGTTTTGTCTCTGTGTACTGGCTTGGGGATGCTGTCATGGTTGGTTTGTTCGTCAGCTTCTTACTTGCTGCCTTGAATTTCAAACCAAGAGGTTCTCTTTCTCATTGCGTAAGAAGACAGTTTATTGTTGTTTTTAGCCTATGTTTTTAATTAGTAATAAATATCAAACTCTGGATTCTCAGTTAAACTGGCTTCCTGTAATTTCTCTGCAACATTTGTTTTTGTTTCCTACTTGTTCTGCTGCTGATTATGTGTTTGCTGTGTTTGTACTGTGTTGAATACAACAGTGCAGCATAGAGGCTGTGAACCAGAAAGTCACTGATTCAAATCTTTGCATCATACTAATTAGGCACCACTGTTCTCTCAACCCCTATCTACAGTCATGGAGATAATAATATTGGCCTATCATACAAAATTGTTGCAATTATTGTTATAACATATATGAAGACCTTTCAATCAGAAGTGACCCAAACCTCTGTGGTGTCTGAGGCAGGAAAGCAATCTGCTGCCTCCTCCTGTGACACGTGAAGTGTGGCAAATGTTCTCCCTATTGGAAGTTAAGGACTTTGCGCTGTCTCTTGTCTCAAAGACAGTGGAGGACAGACTAGTGAGTCAGAGGGCTAGAGGGTCAAGACATTGGTCATCCCTTCTCTAGTGCTCTGACACTATCCCTTTGGAATGTAGATTGCTAATCTCAGGGATACTTCCTCCTTCCTCTCTCCCTTCTCTTCCTGTTCCTTCTACCTTGCAACATGCAAGCTCCTCTCCCCTGCACCATGTGTGCAGAGAGATGCAGAATCCATTTGCATCCAGCTAGCTAGATAGATTAGAGATCCTAACTCCTCACTTTCCTATTTAGAATGGAGTTCTCTAATAAATGCCATATATATTGATTTGCAACTATGAACTGGCTCCAAGTTACTTTACTCTCAGCATACACGCATGCCTAACCAAATTCTGCTGTGTTGTGCCTCTGTGCACTCTGCTATAATGAAAAAGGTTTCTCCTACCAGAGAGAATTCCCAACACTCTCCACACCCCCGCCCCGCCACTCTCTCTCTATATATATTTCTTCCACACATCCCATCCAGCCCATCAGTTCCTTCTTTCTGTCTTTCCCCGCCAGATGGTCACATCTGTACTTACTCACACACTCCACCCTGTTATATCCCCCTCTTTGCCACTTACCACACCCAGCCACATATGATCCCCCTTCACTCTCCTCGCTCCCCCTTCTCCGCTCCACCCTGGGTTTTGAAATCCAGGAAAGGAAGTGGATAGAGGAAGTGTTTTGAGGCAGTGTGTAGAGCAGAGGCATGGGGACGCTCTAGGCCAGCACTCTACTGGCCCAATGCACTTGGTTCTGCTCCCTTCTCTGGCTTCTGCCTTTTTGCAGAATGGAAGCAGACATGGAGGGCTGTCTTGGAGTGACTCTTTTCCAAGAGTTGTGGCTCTGCTTAGCAAAGAGCTGCCCCCATGGAGAGGCATTTTGCTCCCCTGCTGGCACCACCAAAGTATGCCCCTCTAGGAAGCCATCTCGCCTTGCCTCATGGAAGGCCCACCTTTGCATTCAGCATCCTAAAGCCCTCACATCTTTTATCACATGGAGCAGACCAGCTGGGCAAAATATTGTCCCACGATAAATTCCCGATTGCACACAAATGAAAGTGTGGAGTGTGTTTCTAGGTGACGTTTCAGCTAAAGCACCTCCCCACTGCCTTCCACCCAACACTTTTAGTCACTCACAGGGGGAGTACAGGGCAGGCCTGTTGCCGATTTGTGCCTCCCGAGTTCTGAACCCCACCTCGGGGACCTTCCAGAGGAAATGTCCATCATATGTGGTTTGCTCCAGGGTGTGGACCCGGGCTGCTAAGTTGCTGATCATCATATCCTTCAGGGCCAAGAGAGCGTCTTGTTGTTCCACCTGGAATAAATGTGTGGAAACAGGGAAGAGAAGAAAAGAAGTTGTAATAAAGTTGGAATCAGAGTATCTCTTCCAGTTGATGGATATAGCATTTCTTCCAGTGACTGTTGCTGGTGTCTTCTCGATCTAGATCTCTGTATATAGATCTATATATCTATGGGTGTGTGTGTGGTTGGGGGGAAATCAAAGATGGAGACTTGAATCAAAGTATGTGGCCTACGCCTCACTCCCTTACTGTCTGGTATTTGTTAGGATGCTGCAGGTGCAGTTTCTGAACAATGTACAATGGCCTTGCTGTAGTACAAGGCCAAGCATGCATAGTAGCTCTGGAGAAAAAGTATCTTGTTAGTTAACCGTGATTGGTCAATGCTGTTTGGAAGATGGACAATGTATTGGTGCATCTTTCCCACTCTCTATTAGCATATATGATAAGGCGTGAGTATATAATTTTTATTTTATTTTTTTAATCGACATTTAATATACCGCCCACTCCGAAGACTCCGGGCAGTGCACAACAACATGCAAACAGGCAACATTAACAATTACATTCTAAATTAAAAACTAAAGTAACTACCAAAGAACAGAAAAATAAACTACAGGGCAAAAGCCTGGCGAAAAAGAAAAGTCTTCAATAGCGATTTGAAGATTGGTAAGGAAGGGGCTAGCCAGATCGGTAGGGGGAGAGAGTTCCAGTGGGGCAGCAACCAAAAAGGCCCTTTCACAGGTCCTAGAGCCCCAAACATCTTGGAAATCAGGGACCGACAGAAGGGCCATCTGAGATGATCTAACCAGATGGGATGTAACTGGATCTGTAGGTAGAGGTGGATCTGTAGGTAGACAGGTGCCAGGCCTCGCAAAGCTTTGAAGGTTGGAACCAGGACCATTGAGCTCAGAAGCGAATAGGCACCCAGTGCAATGACTGTAGGAAAGGTGTTACCCTGTCATATTTTCTGGTACCCATGAGTAGGCGAGTCACTGCATTCTGGACCCACTGCAGCTTCTCAATCGTCCTTAAAGGTAACCCTAGGTAGAGAGTGTTACAATAATCTAAGTGGGAGATAACAAGGGCATGGGTCACTGTCATTAATGCCTGCCGATCAAGGTAAGGGCATAACTGGCAAACCAGATGAAGCTGGACAAAAGCACTTCTGGCCGCAGCTTCCACCTGCTGCTCAAGCAGGAGGTGCAAGTCCAAAAGGACCCCAAATCATGAACAAGCTCTTTTGAGGGCAGCGCCACCCCATCTAAAACAAAGTTCACATCCAGCTGTTGGCTGGTACGAGGGCTGAGTAAAAGTAGTTCAGTCTTAGTAGGATTCAGTCTGAGCTTCTTTTGATTCATCCATACCTTAGCAGCTTCCAGGCATCGAGTAAGCACAGAAACAACATCCCCAGAATGGTCTGGGATGGCGATATACAGCTGAGTATCATCAGCATGTTGATGAAATCTTACCCCAGACTGGGAAATGACCTAACCCAGCGGCTTCATATAGATGTTAAAAAGGATAGGGGCAAGAACTGAACCCTGGGAAACTACATAAAGGAGTGGCCATGGGTCAGAGCATCTGTCCTCAATGCATACTGACTGGACACGCCGCTAAGGTAAGATCTGAACCACTGTAGGACAGTGCCCCCAATACCCAACACATGCTGGCGGTCGAGAAGGATAGCATGATCGCTAGTGTCAAAAGCCGCTGAGAGATCTAAAAGGACCAGGAGCGGGACACTACCCTCGTCAAGGTCCCGAAGAAGGTCATCTGTCAGAGCGACCAGTGCTGTCTCTGTGCTATGCCGAGGCCTGAAGCCCGACTGATAAGAATTAATATAACTAGTTTCTTCTAAGACCCTCTCAAGCTGGGCACATACAACCCTCTCTAACACCTTTGTTAAAAAAGGGAAGTTGGAGATTGGCCTATAGTTGTCAAGGACCTCAGGGTCCAGGAAGGGTTTCTTCAAGTGAGGGTGAACTATCGCCTCTTTAAGGACTGCTTCCACGAAACCCGCATGTAACCAGGAGTTAACCAACTCCCGTAGCCAAGAATTAACATTCCCACTGACTGTTTTAAATGTTTTAACCAGCCAGGAGGGGCAAGGGTCCAAGCAACATGTTGCCGCACCCATATTGAAAGAATTGTGTCCATGTCCTTGACCAACTCAAAGGTGTCCCATGTAACGTCACAGGGCGGAATCTCCTCTGATCTGATCTGATCCTATAGAAGTAGAGTCCAACTCTAGCTGAAGGCGGGTGACTTTATCAGCAAAGAATCAAGCAAATTGATCACTGCGTAACCACAATTTTGTGGGGTCTCTTCTCCCTCATTTCGATGTTTGGAGAGGGCCCGGTATACTGTGTTAAATAAAAGTTTGAATCTGATGCAACGGTGTGGCCCCTGCCTATAAAGAACTCTAGCACTGGGGGAGAATTTCTCTGTGTGTGCGTACACACACACACACACGCACAAACACACCCCGTCTTTGTGTCTTTACATTCTCACACACACACACACACACACACACACACACACACACACACACACACACACACCCCTTTGGGACACACATCCATTTTTGTTTATGTCTCTGCTATGTAAACTTCTTTGGGCTGGTTTGCATGAGCGCTTGCCACAACAAATGAGCAAGACAGGGTTGCTTCAAGAGCACACCCACCCTGACATCCTGATGCTATTGTGGCATCCTTTAATTGTGTGAAGAGGGCATTCCTCTGAATTGCCCCTCAACATGTGCTCCAAAGCTCAGTCTTACTGGCCATATGCATGCTCCTGTAGGCTTCTGCGATCCTTAACATGGGAATTCCATGATCTGACCATAGGAAGCTGCCATATACTGTGTCAGATCATTGGTCCATCTAGCTCAGTATTGTCGACACAGACTGGCAGCGGCTTCTCCAAGGTTTCAGGCAGGAATCTCTCTCAGCCCAATCTTGGAGATGCCAGGGAGGGAACTCGGAATCGTCTGCTCTTCCCAGGACGGCTACATCCCCTAAGGGAAATATCTTCAAGTTCTCACACATGCAGTCTCCCATTCATATCTAACCAGGGTGGACCCTGCTTATCAAAGTGGACAAGTCATGCCTGCTACCACAAGACCATGCATTGATTGGAGACCTCAGGTGGTTGCTGTTTTTTGCAGCATCATTTGCCGGGTAGCGCTTGCAGTTCTGAGAAGAACCTGCTCCCTTTCCAATCATACTTTTGTGAAGACTGCTGGTTCTTCTTGGAATGTAAGCACTGTCCAGCAGGTGGCACTGCAAATATTGCACATAATCAGCACATGGCCAGATAATAAGATATCAAGAGCAAGGAGCATGGAAGCCTATGAGAGCACTTGGATTATCAATAAGACGTGCTTTCAACTTGTGCAATTTATTAGCGCCTCAGGCAAGCCACTCTTCAGCTCCCCACATGTGCAAGGCAGAGATAATACTGACCTGCTTTAAAGGGCTGTTTTAAGATTGATAGTATGAAGTGCCCAAGGAAGTGCCACAGCTCAGTAGTGGAGCACCTGCTTTGCCTATAGAACATCCAGTTCCTGGTAAGCCATTGGTAGTGGCTAGGGATGATGGGAGTTGTAGTTCAGCAACATCTGGACTACCACAGGTTGGGAACCCATGGTGTAAGACAATACTGAGCTAGATGGATGACCAATAGTCTGGCCCAGTAGAAGGCAGCTTCCTGTCTTCTTTGAACTCTCTAAAGGTGCTCTATAAATGTTATGTATTATTATTGTAAGGATGCATGAAACCTGGCTATTCCAGGCCCTGATCTATCAGATCACCTCTTACCTTTTCCTCCAGGCAGAGGATCCTAGCCATGGCCTCTCCCAGCCTGTCTCCAGGGACCTCCTCCCTTCTGTCCAGTTCCCGACTGAGGACCGACACGATGTTCTCCAAGGTCTTTTGCCGTGTCTCCAGTTCAACCACTTTCTGCTTGAATGAGAGACCAGACCTCAGCCGATCCCGTAGCTTGTTTAGGGGGAAGCCCAAGTCGGCTAACTGGTGCAAAGCCTTGAGGGGGTCGGGATGCTGCAATTCCAAGTTTTCTTCCAGCTGTTCCTCAGGTATCTGTGGATAGTGTGAGCTAACCTGGAATACAGCACCACCTATTGTCACCTTGGAGTAAGACCAGCAGTCCCTTCCAGACCCTGACAGAGACAGCTCTACAGCCACATTGCGTGGCTGCGGCTCCATAGTGGGGAAAGATGGGCCAAGAAAAATCCCACCCCCATAGAAGAAAGACTCTCCCTTCCATTCTTTTGATTCAATGCTACATTCTCAGGACTTGAGGGGAGGAAGAAAGAAAGAAAAAGAAGAGAAGGTTGATAAATGTTTCTTGTAACTCACCTTGTCAAAATGGGTGAGTGGCTGGATTCCATTTTCTGTCCGGCATTTGGGAGATGACATTTCAATGTAGCTGCAAGCCGGAAAGGCAGAAAAAAAATACATTATTAAGAATTATCACTCTCCATATTGCAAAGTGAAAGCACTACTTATGGGCCTAGAGATAAAGAAAGACTAGAAAAACACTCAGACATAACTTCTGATAGTAAACTGAAATACATAAAATCCAATGTCTTTTATTTGTAACTAGCCAACCCGCACAGAACATTTGTGCGCTTTGTGGCCAGCTGTTTTCCACACCCTCTCCCTCGTGCCCCGGTCTCTCCTCTCTCCACCCCCCCATCCCTCCATGCCTACACTCTCTTGCCCTCCCTCCCTTCCGTTCCTCCCCCTCCCTCCACACAGAGCCTCACCGGACAGCAGGCAGCCAAAAAGGGCGCCACCGCCCCGTTCCTCCTCTCCGACGGCGAACAGGGAAGCCAGGCTGCAACAGGTGAGGGGGCTGCGCCCCACCGCCCGTTCCCCACTCGTCCCTGCAGGCACCGCCAGGGCCAGTCTGTCCCACTGCCTCCCGCCTCTTCCCAGCCCAGGCCGCGGCTGAGATGGCTGGGCTGGGGCTTGCAGCGGCCCACGGTGGCCGCCACCACCTCCCCACAGCTGGGGTGGCTGCCGCCGCCACTGCAGCCTCCTCCTTGCCGCGGCCGCCGCCATTTCCCCCCACAGCTGCAGCTCAACTCAAGGGCCTCCTGGCTCGCTCAGCCAATCTCAATGGCTCCCGCAGCCCAGCCAATCCGGCGCCTCGGCTGCCCAGCCAATCCGCCGGGTTGCCGGGACGCATCCCCACAGAGGCACGTCTACGGGGATTAAATATATTTGTAATGTTTCTGAGTTTCTAAGGAGGCTGTAGGGCCAAAAGGCAGTAGAGAAACATTATACGAATCTATCATATAAAGCTGCTTGAGCCTCACGGACTGACTGACTGACTGATTGTCATGACCAAACCACGATAGAAACATGGCATTAAAAAAAAAAAGACTACCAAAACAAATTGTTCTAGTAAGAACTAATCTGCCTACTTTCCTTTCAATACTCCGACAAACTATGTGTTTGAGGTGGCCCTACTATTGTACCAAATTTGGTCCAAATTGGTTCCCACTTGCACCTCAAATGTTCACATGTCCACCATCTTGAATCAGGATGGATGATGTCATTACACTGCACCACCAGGAGCCCCTGGTGGTGCAGTGGTAAAACTGCTGCCCTGTAACCAGAAGGTTACAAGTTCAATCCTGACCAGGGGCTCAAGGTTGACTCAGCCTTCCATCCTTCCGAGGTCGGTAAAATGAGTACCCAGAATGTTGGGGGGCAATATGCTAAATCATTGTAAACCGCTTAGAGAGCTCCGGCTATACAGCGGTATGTAAATGTAAGTGCTATTGCTATTACAAACTACGCCCTTGAGCCATCCCTATGTGTCCCTACAGCTGTAGCAAATTTGGTTCAAATTGGTTAGGCAGTTCACAAGTTAGCCCTCTTGCACCTCAAACATTTACACATCTGCCATTTTGAACTGGGGTAGATGACATGATCACAAACTATGCCATTGAAGTATTTCTGTGTGCCACTCACTACAACTGTACCAAATTAGGTTCAAATAGATTAGACAGTCCACAAGTTAGCCCACTTGTGCCTCAAACGTTCACCTGTCCGCCATCTTGAATTGGGGTGGATCTCTCTCCTGGACAGTCACTGACAGTTCAGCCCCCATCAGCTGGGGCTTTTTGCCCCCAGTATGCATTACTTTATGCTTGCTTACACTGAACCACATTTGCCATTTTGTCGCCCACTCCCCTAGTTTGGAGAGATCCTTTTGGAGCTCCTCACCATCTGTTTTGGCCTAGTTTGGTTCTCTGGATCTCCTGCAAAACCTGACCTGGAAATAGCCTCCTGCACAACTCTGTTCAACAACTACAACAAAAACACAAACTGGACGTCTAAACACTATACTGCACTACTTGAAACAAGTATAATCAGATGGCTGGAGGGTTGGGTTTGGAGCTGTAAAAACTGGATTCATATCCCACCTCTGCCTTGCTTTTGTGGCCTTGAGCCTGTCACTCTCTCCCTTCAGCTCAGCATTTCATTCTAAACTTGGCATAACACCTCCAGTGACTGTTGCTGGTGTCTATCTTGTGTTTCTTTTTAGACTGTGAGCCCTTTGGGGACAGGGATCCAACTTATTTGTTTATTATTTCTCTGTGTAAACCGCCCAGAGCCATTTTTGGAAGGGCGGTATAGAAATCAAATAATAAATAAATACATAAATAAAAATAATAATAACTACTTTCTTAATTGGGTCAGTTCCCGGTCTGATGATAGGAACATCCTTAGCATACTAAATGCATTGCATGAAGCTGGAAGCCTAAAAACTGGCTGGTTACTTCAAATCAATCAATAATGATAATAATATACTGCTTTTCAACAAATATGTGAAAGTTGGCTCCCCCTCCACTGGTTCTTGGCCCTCAACCTGTAATGAGAGTGGGGTCTTTTTTCCATGCAGCTAGGTACAGCAGTCTTGCCTGTGGGCTCCCCAGAGGCATTTGGTGGGCCACTATGTGAAACAGGATGCTGGACTAGATAGGCCTTGGGCCTGATCCAGCAGGGCTTTTCTTATGTTCAGTCCTGTTAGGGTCTAGGCCACATGTTGATGAACTACAACTCCCATCATCTCCAGCCATGTTCATTGTGGCTGAGGATGATGGAAGTTGTAGTCCATCAACTCTGGTCTAGACTGAAGACCCAGCTACCTGTATCCTTGTATCCTTAGCCTACAGATCACCCTTGTTTTTTTATTTCCTTCCGATTCCTTTTGGCCCTGCATCCAATGAAATTTTGGGATCACCCTCACTTCCTCCTTGGCTTCTCCTTCATGTTCTCCACCATCATTGTTTCTTTGGGCCTTTTCCAGCCCATAGCCTACTTTGTCCCATTTTTCCTTTAGCCATCCTAGCACTCCTGTTTTTCCCCTACATAAGCATCTCCTGACCTAAAGCCCTGTGTTGTATCTTTAGAGTCCCCTATTGCATTAGCATCTTCGAATGCTCCCCACTGACTTTTCCATGGGCCTCCTACTTCCTCAAACCTCCCCTCCCCCCAGGTTCTTAGCTTCTCTGTCTCCTGAGACCTCTTCTCATTCCTCAGCTCCCCTCAAAAACTATTCCTGTCCTTTGGCTGAGATTTGAAACTTTATGCAGGCCTAAGTGACAACTTTAGCTCCCCTCACAAAAGCTGGGCTACAGATATTTTGAATAGCTGAAACGTCCATGGGCAACATTCTGTGCAGGCCAGCTCCATAAAGAGGCATGGTGAGGCAGCTACCTTAGGTGGCAGATGATCAGGGGTGGCTGGCAGCTGCTGCCCCCTGCCTTTGACGCTGACTGCCTCACTGCCCTCACCTCTACCGCCTTGCACCATCGGTACCCTCCTTGTGTTGCATATATTTCTCCCTACTGCCCAGTGCAGGAGAGGCGACTCCAAACAACCTGGTATGCCGAGGAGGAAGGATGGTTGGAGCGATTCATCCTGCACTGGAGAAAGGACAAGGGTGGCAAGAAGGAGAAAAGGTGGTGAGGCCGGAGCAGGCAGCATTGGGTGCCCTGTCTTGGGCCACCAGAGATTCCATGCCATCACAGCATTTCAGCGAGTCAAAGTCACAAACTTCACGCCACAAGCACAATGGAGTACAGATGCTCACAGTGTGGCTGGTATTGCAGAGCACCTCCTTGTGGTGTCCTTAGGATTCCCACCCTGGGATCCCCCTTCCTTCCAGTCACTCAATCTACAGTCCAAGCATGCTGGATTTCCCCCAACATTTCTGACTGTCACACAGAGAGACCAGTTATTTCCTCTCTAGAGACAGCAGGCATTTGTTCCACTCATTTTATCACCAGATGACTCCAATATTTTGGGGGTTTTTTTCCCTTCCCCACAGTGGTCAGAGAGAGATACCCAGGGGAACCCCACTTCTGAGAAGTGCATAGGAGTTTAATTGATAAGTGGTAGTAAAACAAGATCCTGGGTTTTGGCAAGGATCTTAATGAAGTGATGGATGGCAAAGAGGTATTTTCAGGACTGCCACCACTGCCTTTCTCTGTTTCAGCCTACAGGTAATTCTTATTCCTCTGAAGCACTCAGATCTCTGACCATCTCACCAGTTCTGCTCCCTGTGTGACAATAATTGTAACTAATGATGAAATAACATGCTGAAGGCACACAACCCTTTGTTTAAAGGGCTTTGGCCTGTGCTGATAATATTGGTTATAGTTATTGCAAGATATAAATGAGATCATCATCATCATCATCATCATCATCATCAATGCTCTTAAATTTATACTAGTGGGTTTTCCATTTTTGTGATTTAATCTTGGTTATGCCCACCTTAAGTGGTGCAGCAGGGAAATGCTTGACTAACAAGCAGAAGTTTGCCGGTTTGAATCCCCGCTGGTATGTTTCCTAGACAATGGGAAACACCTATATTGGGCAGCAACGATATAGGAAGATGCTGAAAGGCATCATCTCATACTGCACGGGAGGAGGCAATGGTAAACTCCTCCTGTATTCTACCAGAGACAACCACAGGGCTCTGTGGGTGCCAGGAGTCAAAATCGCCTTGACAGCACACTTTATGCCCCCAAATGGGCCATTGTGAACTTTGTGATGAAGTCTTCCTTAATCACCCACACCATCAAAGTGGAATAAAGTCCCCCATGCCCCTGAAATTTTGAATGTGATCCATATACCTTTTCTCTAATGGTGTTCAGGGTACAATTCTACCATCTGTCTATTAAAGGTTTCTGTTTCTTTCACTTCTTCTCATTCTCATTCATTACCATTTGCTTCATTGATAACCTGACCTGTCAGAGGGGAAAGGGGGGCAATTGCCCCTGGCCCCGCACATGGAGGCAGGCAGGATATCCAAAGGATATCCAAAGGCTCAGTATTTGAAATGATCAGATCAATTATTTCAATTCAAGGCAGTATAACTAGTCAGTTAAATATAACTCCAGGTTCAAGAGTTATTTCAGTATTTGAGGTTATTATAGTCCTATTCATACATTATGTTCAACCCTCATATGTCAAGGGCACAGTGTAAATGCTTCCACAACTGTAGTGTGGGAATTTGTCCCAGGTCTTCCTCATCTCTGGAAAATGCTCCTGATTCTTCTTTCAACATTTTTTAGGCTATTTCTCTCTATAGACCTGAGAAGTGACTTGGATCCACAGTTGGTTCAAACAACACATTTTCCTCTTCTCCTTTCATCTCATGGGATTCAGGATGTGTAGGCCTGTTGCTATTGGCTCTTGAGTTTGAAGTTACTTGAAATATTTTCAGTCCGGGTTTCAGACTAGAGGTGGAGACTTCTCAGTGGGGTTTGTCCTCTTAAGAGGTTATCGTGTTTTGTAGGGTTACTAATTGGGATATTTACTTGGCAGGGTGCTCCTCTTGGTATCTAGGCCAATATTTCTTCAAGGTATAGGTCATCAGGCCACAATGCATGCTGTACATGGGTCCAACACTTCACATATATGGTCTTTTCTTTATAAATCCATTCATACGATGTGGTGACAATACATACATACATAAGATGCGGTGACAGCCAACAACCTGGATGGCTTTAAGAAGGGTATGGATAACTTCATGGAGGAAAGACCTATCAATGGCTACTAGTCAGAGGGCTGTGGGCTACCTCCAGCCTCAGGGGCATGATGCCTCTGAGTACCAGTTGCAGGGGAGTAACAGCAGGAGAGAGGCCATGCCCTCAACTCCTGCCTGTGGCTTCCAGCGGCAACTGGTAGGCCACTGTGCAAAACAGGATGCTGGACTAGATGGGCCTTGGGCCTGATCCAGCAGGGCTGTTCTTATGTTTTTATACCTTTTCCCTACTTTGTCACATAATTGACCAGAAGTGTTGCCTCTAATGAGGTTTACGAAGTTCTCCACTTTTCCATTGTCAACATGTGGGAAAACATGCTTCATTCTGTTGAGGAAATGGGATATAGGTGCTTTCCTGATTGAACTGCTACAAAACTCCTCAGTAACGTTGTAGTCAATGATCATGTGCTCCATTTCACGTAAACTGGCAAGCATAGAAACAGTCAAGATGTCATCATCTAAGGATAACTGAAACTAGGCCTCAGTCCATCAATCATAGGGTATTGAAGTCCAATCTGCTGCTTTCAGTTCCAGTTCACTGTCTATTTCTAGCAATTCTCCAAGCTTCCTCAGGGAAATTCCTGAAAGATTATCCTTTGTCCTCTGGCTGGATACTATGGATACTTGTGCCCAGAGGCACTCTTATCCCCGGACCTTGGGGTGCCAGCCCATGGCCTCCTGTCTCCGAGGGACCCTCCAAGTGACTGAAGAATAAAGCAGCCCCCGCCCTTTTGCCTTATTTCTCTCTCCCCACAACTTCTGCCCACAAGCATCGGACCTTCAGAGGCGTTAGGGCTCCCACAGGTCTCTCAGAACTAGTCATGATGGGGCCTTGCAGTGGCAGGTGGTGGTGGTGGCTTACGGCAGTGGTGGTAGTGGGGGGGGGGCGCCAACATTATCTAGGTGTGCCACTGCTTGTGTCCCCATATCATACAAAGCTGGGGTCTTGACTTGGTCGAGAAAGCACCAAATAATACATTTCTTTCCCACCAAGTGGACCATTCCGGCTTTCTGCATAAGGGTGAGATGGCAGGCATAAGTAGCTCCTGCCACATCCAGCTGTACAGGCAGGGTACAGGCAGGGTCCTGGCCTTGCTTTGATTCTGGGACCGTGCTGCCTGAGTGGTCACTCCCGGCCCCTTTGGAATGACTTTCTGCCATTTCCCACTGAGTATTTTTCAATGATGCATGTGTCCTCTTGTCCATTCTGTTGGCCAGTTCTGCAAACCCTTCTTGGATACAGGCTCTCAGTGTCTCTTATATTCGCTGACTTCAGCTTTAACTTCTTTAATTTCTTCAAGGCTGGCTTTCAGCTCCTTAATATCATTCATCAAGGGATTGTTTTGCTTGGGTGGTAGTACTCAGGGGCGGAGCCACCATTGTGCGGACGGGTTCAAAGAACCCGAGCCACCAATAGGAAGGGCCTCTGAAGCCCACAGGGGGGCATGGCTCAGGCTCCAGAAGAGCCCCGAGCAATCTCCCCTCTGCCCATGCCTGGACTCCGGAGAGCCCTGAGCGAGCTCTCACCTGTCCTTTACAGGCACTGTTTGCTGCCTGGCATCCTTTTCTTTCCCTTTCTTTCACTCCAGCGAGGGAGAGAAAGGGAAATAGATGCTGTCAGGCAGCAAGTTCTGCCTGAAATGACAGAGGAGAGCTCGAGGCCACACACCCTTTGCACTTGAGGGAGAGAAAGGGAAATAAAAGCTGTCAGGTGGCAAACACTGCCTGTAAAGGACAGGAGAGAGCTCGCTCGGGGCTCTCCATAGCCCAGGTGTGGGCAGGGGGAGTTCTCTCCAGGCTCTTCTGGAGCCCGAGCCACGCCCCATGCATGTGACGTTACGTGCATGGGATGTTGCTAGAGGGGCTGCTGGGCGGGGCCAGACCCGGACCCAGGCTACCATACAGCTGCCTCTGTGCCTGTAATACTGCACTCTCCTCAGGCTAAACTTCTAGTTGCAGATATTGTACAGTTGAGTGTTTTCCCAGTCTTAGCCTGGTCCCCACTTCTCCCTTTCTGGTCCTTTTCTCATTCCTTACTGGCAACCATGTCCAGGTTTTCAAATGTCATCAGTGATCTGGCTGTCCTTTAAATGAGGTTGCATCAAGATCCAGGTATTATCACTCTTAAGTCCTGTCAGGAAGGAGTGGAGGAACATATTTTGTACAAGGGCAGGGTCATACCTTAAGCCAGAGTCTGCTTGCTGTGAGGCAAACTTTTTTGTTTGGTCTCAAATCCACTAGTCTGACTAGGAAATCCCGGGTGTCTCTTGGGGTTCTTGCATTGCTTTTGACAAGGATACATACAGCTCTGTTGCATCGTTTTCCCCTGGTGGTAGGAATCTCATAATTTGTCTTGGTTTTGCTGGGCTGAGATCTCTTTTCCCTTCCAGGTAGCTTCTGAGGCTAAGTGCAGGGGAAATATCCTTAATTACAGCTTCTATGAGCCACCTACTGGTGCAGCGGGAAAATGCTTGACTAACAAGCAGAAGGTTGCTGTTTCGAATTCTTGCTGGTAGTATATTGGGCAGCAGCGATATAGGAAGATGCTGAAAGGCATCATCTCATACTGCACGAGAGGAGGCAATTGTAAACCCCTCCTGTGTTGTACGAAAAGAAAACCACAGGGCTCTGTGGGCACGAGGAGTCAAATCGACTTGATGGCAGACCTTCCCTTTACAGCATCTATGATTTCTGCCTCACTGTAACCCTTTTGTACTCCATACCCCATCTGATAGGCCAAGCTGGTGAAACTCAGACTGTCCTTTTGCAGAAGGTTACCTATTTGTCCAATTATTTTAAAATCTTTCCTCTGTTTTGGTTCCACTCCAACAAGTGATTTTCTTTCCTCCCAAAGTTTCCTGTTTTTTCTGGAGCTGATCTTCTAATAGTTTTACTTTCTCAAGACATTGCTTAATCTGTAGTCCCTTCTCTTTAGTTACAGTTCTGAATTCCTCAATCTGATATTTCACTTTCAGTGATGTGGGTGGGCCCTCATCTTCTAATTCCCTTTGTTCAACACTATTCAAATATTACACTAGATATTTGAGTAAAGCAAAATGGCTCTTACTTGCAATTTTAGCATGATTTGGCCCAGAAATGGACACAGCCTGTGCAGTTTTTAACAGGGGTCCTCTTACTGTATTATGGTCTTAAGAAATTCCCTCTTGTAGGATTTGTTCCTCCAGAACTGAATAAATTTGTCTCTTGGGGGTGAGGTTTGTTAAATTCACAATAACGTTACACCACAATGCAAGGAGATTGTTGGGGGGGGGGTGGGAAATCAAACCTTTATTGCCTCCTACAGCTGAGCAAATATTTTTATAAGCTTGTTGCTCTCTTTCTAGGCCAACCTCTGGTCTAGGTTCTGGGGTCTCCCCACTTCCTTTCCCCAGAGTTCCATTAAGCTTTCCTTTTTAAAGTGATGGTATCATATTAACAATTAATACCAATAAAGTCTTAACCAAACTGGATTGCATTTCAATTCCTTTCACATTAAAAAGAAGGAATAGGTATGTGGTCTGGGGGTGCTTCTGGATCTGAACCTCTTCCTGGTGTCCCAGGTTGAGGCGGTGGCCAGAGGTGCTTTTTATCAGCTTCGGCTGATACACCAGCTGCATCCATTTCTTGAGATGAACGACCTCAAATTGATGGAACATATGCTGGTAACCTCTAGGCTGGATTACCGCAACGAGCTCTATGTGGGGCTGTCTTTGTACGTAGTCCAGAAACTGCAGTTGGTTCAGAATGAGGCAGCCAGGTTGGTCTCTGGGTCATCTAGGAGAGCCCATATTACTCTTGGGTTGAAGGAGCTACGCTGGCTGCCTCATTCTGAACCAATTGCAGTTCAGCAGCCTTCTCCACTGCTGCCCCTGGACTTGGGAATGCGCTCCCTATTGAAATAAGAGCCCCCCATCTCTGGCAACTTTTAAAAAGGCACTGAAGACACATTTATTCACCCAGACTTTTAATTAGGTTTATAGTTTTAATATTTTTAATATTGGGGTTTAAATGTTTTCAGTGATTTTAATTGTTAATTGATTTGATGTTTTCAGTGATTTTAATTGTAAACCACCCAGTCACGCAAGTTTTGGGTGGTATAGAAATATTTTAAACAAACAAACAAACAGATACAGATCTATACACAGCATTTGTACAATTTGTACCAAGCATTTCCTGTCTGTACCAAGCATTTGAGGGGCCTGCACCCAGGTTCACTTTTATAATGAACTGAGCTATATCCATTCACACAACAATGTGTACAAGTGTTTAGACATCTGTGCACTTGTACAATATAATGTCTGAATTGGGCTTATATTGACACAGGCTTCAGTGGCTCACATACTATGCAACATTACCTACGTGGTGGAATAATAGACACACTGCCACGTAACTCCATTTGTACAATATTTACACTTGTGCAACAGTGCTCTTGCACAACTGTGCACACATTACGTTCCACCATGTGCATAATATTGCATGGTATGTCAAACAGAGAAAAGTGAGGAGGGGGCCTCAAACGAACATTCTGTCCCAGGCCTCTCAGACCCTTAAAAAGGCCCTATCAGTCTTCCTTCTGGCATGGCAGAGGAGGAGAGCTGGTCTTGTGGTAGCAAAAATGAATTGCCCTCTTTGCTAAGCAGAGTCCACCCTGGTTTGCATTTGAATGGGGGACTACATGCGAGCACAGTAAGATATTCCCCTCAAGGGATGGGGCCGCTCTGGAAGAGCGCCTGCATGCTTGCATGGAGAAGCTTCCAAGTTCCCTCCTTGGCAGCATCTCCAAGATAGGACTGAGAGAGATTCCTGCCTGCAACCTTGGAGAAGCCACTGCCAGTCTGTGTAGACAATACTGAGCTAGATGGACCAGTGGTCTGACTCGGTAGAAGGCAGCTTCCTATGTTCCTATGCCAAAATGCAGATACTTCTCCTCCACCTCCTTTCACCCCCTGCTCCCTTCCACTTGTGTCAGAGCTCATTGTGGCCTCTGGGAAGCACACACACAGCACTTGATAGCAATAGCCCTCCCCTGCTGCCCAGCGGCGTAGCAAGGCTGGAGTGGGCCCAGAGACAAGATTTTAAAATGCCCCCCACCAAAGCTCAGCTCATGAAGTAAAGAAATCTTAAATGAAGCTGAATAGTGGTAACAAAAAGCATAGTAAAAGTTTTCTATCTATCTATCTATCTATCTATGTGCCACAATAGAACATCATCCTAAATTATTTTTCAAAAGGTTTTGTAAATTGTGGACGATGCAAGTCATTTAATGGTACTAGAGGAAGACGTGCTGTTCTGGTAGCTCCAGGTCTTAACGCTCACATTAATTTCGGAGGATGAAAACAACTGAAGGAAGCCCGGGCGGGTCCGCGGCTGGGGGAGTCAGTCATGTGACTTGCCTCTGGGGGCCCCCCAAGGCAGTGGGCCCCCAGACAACTGTCTCCCCTTGCCCCGTTATAGTTACGCCCCTGGTGCTGCCACTCTGCAGCATCTGATATTCAGAAGCCTCTGACCATGGAGGTTCAATATCGCCATCATGATTAATAGCCAGCGATCGACCTCTCCTCTTCCTCCTCCATAAATTGACTAATCCCTTTGAAGCCTTTAAGCTAGTGGTTAGTATCATCACATCCTGTGGCAGTGAATTTAGCTCAGGGCACAGTCCTGAGCTAATACAGGCACAGTCTGACTCCTGTAGCATATGAACCAGCAATTAAGAACCACATTTGTTTGAGCATGTGCAGAGTGTTTCCCACCTCACCAGAGTGTAACCACTGTGATTCCTGCCCCGCACTCCTCGCCCTGCCCAGCCTAGCCCAGCCCAAGCAACCAGCCTTTCAGGGTTGACTTGAGCCTGGAATTTCTACCTTTGGAAATGACGCTTTCATTCTTCATAATCATCATTTCAAATAATGACAGCATTTATATAGCCCATTTCAAGAAGTCAAAGTACTTTACATAAATTACCACAGTAATCCTGAGTAAGAGTGAATCTTAGTAAGCTGGGCCAGAAGTCTTATTCTTATATGGCACATGGGTTTGTGTGTGTGTGTTATGAGAATAGTGACTTCCTGAGGCTGCCTAGTGATTTCACGATGGCGTGAGATTTGAAACGAGTTCTTCTTCATGCAGTTCAGGCAATTTCACATAGGTTTAAACTGCCTTTGAGTGTCTCTCATGGGCTATGGACCTCAAGTGGGATAAGGTGTTCTTAGAAAAACAACAACAAACAGAAGGGGCATCTGAGGAACTCCCTGCCGCAGGAGATCTAGCTGCCCCCCCTTTAGCATTCCAATGTGCTGTGGAGGCATGGCTCTTCCAGTGGGCTTTTTTGCATCTCTCCTGCCCATGATCCATGCTAATGTATACTCATCTATTTTTGCCTTGCTCTGATGTTTTTGCTTCATTTTAGACTGTATTATATAAGATTCTTTTTATTTATTTTTTCATTGTTATTTTAATGCTAATGTAACTGTCTTGGGTCTAAAAAGAGAAAGGTGGGATACCCAATATATTTAAACAAACAAAGCAAAAAATATGTAATGTGAATGAGCATGTTGGCCAATGAAGGATTTCAATTCCCAGTTCAAAGCAACTGAAGCAAGAGCTGATTTATATAAAGATAAATGAGAGCATCCCGTTCCTCCTTAGCCACTTCTCTGTTCTCACTCTCATTCATTCTAATCCAGTCACCACATTTGGTTTCTAAAGAAGAGAAAGAGGCCCTTAAGCCTTCCTGAAAGTCAGATCCTCTGATCTAAGAGCTGAACCCCTAAGTTGTGATTATTTGCAACCTGCTTTTCAGTTTACATATAATATTTCCAAAGTAGGTAAGAAGAAAACATATAAAGAGCCAGCGTGGTGTAGTGGTTAGAGTGCTGGACTAGGACTGGGGAGACCCGAGTTCAAATCCCCATTCAGCCATGAAACTAGCTGGGTGACTAAGCCAATCACTTCTCTCTCAGCCTAACCTACTTCACAGGGTTGTTGTGAAAGAGAAACTCAAGTATGTAGTACACCGCTCTGGGCTCCTTGGAGGAAGAGCAGGATATAAATGTAATAAACAAGAACAACAACAACAACACTGGAACATCTGCAAAAAATACAAGCTACTTGTAGCCAAAAATTGGTGGGACCATAAAATTGAAAAAGTTGAAGAAAATGAAGATGTAAAAATATTATGGGACTTCCGATTACAAACAGACAAACATCTGCCACACAATACACCAGATATAACTGTAGTCGAGAAGAAAGAAAAACAAGTTAAAATAATCGACATAGCAATACCAGGGGATAGCAGAATAGGAGAAAAAGAAATAGAAAAAACCACAAAATACAAAGATCTACAAATTAAAATTGAAAGGCTGTGGCAGAAAAAGACCAAAATAATCCCAGTGGTAATTGGTGCCCTGGGTGGAGTTCCAAAAGACCTTGAAGAGCACCTCAACACCATAGGAGCCACAGAAATCACCATCAGCCAATTACAAAAAGCAACTTTACTGGGAACAGCCTAAATTCTGCGATGGTATCTATAACAACAGCAACAACATTGACCATAAAATTCAGCCATCCCAGGTCCTTGGGAAGGACTTGATGTCTGGATAAAACAAACCAGTCAATAACACCTGTCTGACTGTGTAAATTAATAATAATAATAATTAATAATAAAGGTACATTAGCAAAATCTGAAGACCAAAAGTACCCCTGCTAACTTGGCAAAGAGGCACCTTTTAACGTGGTGATTCTCTTTATTTAGCAGGAGGAGAGTAACCACCCCCAGCACAGTACTTCCAGTGACTGTTGCTGGTGTCTGTCTTGTGTTTCTTTTTAGATTGTGAGCCCTTTGGGGACAGGGATCCATCTTATTTATTTATTATTTCTCTCTGTGTAAACCGCCCTGAGCCATTTTTTGAAGGGCAGTATAGAAATCAAATCAAATCAATCAATCAATAAGTAATTAAGTAAATAAGTAAATAACTAGAATCATAAGAGCAGCAGCAGAAAACAGGAGAGCAGCTTAAAATCAGAAAGACAGCATGAAAATCAGTTCTACATAAAACAGAATGTCTGGACAAATGGAAAAATCTTAAAGGGGCGCTACTCATATGTTCAAGAGCCAAGCTCCAGCACCAAAAGCTCAGTGGCTAAACTCTAGTGCAGGGATTCTCAAACGTGGGTCCCTAGATGTTGCCATACTACAACCCCCATCATCCCCAGCCACAATTTTGTGGCTGGAGATAATGGGAGTTGTAGTCCAGCACATCTGAGGATCCAAGTCTGAGAACCCTTGCCCTCATGAGTCTGCTGCCTTCCACCTGAAAATCAATCACCTTCCATGCCCCCTCCATTAGTCCTCCCTCCAACAAGCATGGCCGTACCAGTCCTACCCCAATGCCATTCCACTGCTGACGCGACCACTGTTGCTGATTGCTACATACCTCATTGTCTACCTGGATCTTTCAAGTGCTCAGCATTTGTCGCTTTCTGGAGCTTTATGAGCCTTTCCACATGAAAGCAGGACTAACATTTTCCCCTATTTGGCATACTCAGTTCGAGTGGGCAGAAAGAATTCGTGGTTGGCTGCAGAGGTTACCCTGAGAGCTGGGTGGGGGAATCCCAGAGCTGGAGAGGCAGCAAGACAAGCTAAGTATCAAAAGCCAAACTGAAACAGAAGTCTTTTTCAGTGTAGCTTTTGCCCAGCCAGCATTCGGCTGCATGACATACATGGATTACATCTTGTTTGCCTTGGATTAATGGCCCGGACATAAGCTAAATTTTGTTAACTTTTAACAAAAGAAATATGTTGAGTCTTTAAGGTGCCACAAAACTCTTTGTTGTTGTTTTCTGAAACAACGGTCGCACATCTAACACAGATAACAAGGCTTCCTGCCCCAACACATTGGTATCTATGTGATCATACTCTTTTATTCTGAGTGAATTAAACTGGAGGAAGTGTACAAGTTACTTTTCTAGCAGATCCAGTGGTGCCATTAAGGCTGGGCTTTCGGGCAGAAGTCCACAGGCCTCCACCCCAAAGCACTTCACCCCATCTTTGGTGTATGGGGAAGCCCCTGGCTTGTCTCTGGAGGACTGTGGGAAAAGTCCTCACCCTGAACTGCAGAGCTGACTTCTTCTTCTTTCTTCTCTTCTCTCCCTTCTTGCTGGCAAATCTCTTCAGGCTGAAAGGCAGCAGCCAGCAGTTCACCAGGTGAGCCGCAGGTTGGAGGCTGTGCCAGTTTCTCACCTTGCAGCCGGTCTGAACTACAACTTCCAGGCTCCCTTTTGGTCCCTTGAAGGACTTTGCTCCCAAAAAGCTGCTGCAGAACTTTCTTACGTCTGTGGTTGCAACCTGCAAGATGCTGGTTAGGGCATGTGCCCAGGCTGGAGATTCACACTAAGCCACAACTTTGAGTTTAGCTGGCCACACATCACGCCCCCCCCCAACCCCTGCAAACTGATTTGAGAACTTTTATTGATAAGGGGGAGGGCTGAGCTTTTCAGCTGGACATCAGGCTGGGGAAGGATGTGTCTGGGCAGAAACCCCACAGATGCAGCTTCTCCAATCATTTGCTAGAGATACCCCTGATGAATTTCTGCCTGATGCATCTCTGCAAGGCACAGCGCTTCCCCCAAATGCCGCTTACCTAGTAAATGTCCAGCCCAAAATTAACCATTCCTGATGCACTGTGATGTATCCAGTTGCCGATCAACAGCATCCCACAAATGGGCTAAATGAATATGCCATGAGTACCTTACACGAGATCTGCATCCCCACAGCATCCAGCTGTAGTCCTCAAATAACCTGCACTGGATTCAGTAGTTAATGTCAGTCCTGGAAATCTGTCCACGTAATGTTGACACCAATTCCTCACATCTCAGCCACTGTGCCTGGGGATTATGGGAGGTCTAAGAACATCTCCACACCCAAGGTTGGGGACCCCTTCAGTAAGGTATGGGAACTAACTGGGTTCTTCTACACACTCCAGTTCTGTAGGTGTCAGCTGCCTCTCTTTACTAAAGACAGCCCCTATTTTATGGCACCTATCCCTGGTTATTTTGGGAAACGACTTGATTATCAAGCCAGAGGTTGCCGGTTCGAATCTCCACTGGTATGTTCCCCAGACTATGGGAAACAAACACCTATCTCGGGCAGCAGCAATATAGGAAGATGCTGAAAGGCATCATCTCATACTGCGCAGGAGGAGGCCATGGTAAACTCCTCCAGTATTCTACCAAAGAAAAACCACAGGGCTCTGTGGTCGCCAGGAGTCGACACCAACTCAATGGCACACTTTACCTCACTTTATCCCTGGTAAAACACTGTTACTGGTCTGCCTTTTGAGGAGACGTCAGGGAAGCTTTAAAAAACATTTTAAGCGTTCTTAATATGCCCACACACTAAGCTAATGTGCTTTCCAGTCCCTCCCACAGATCTCTAGAAGTTACATCTCTAAGGGGACGGGGAGGAAATGATCTTGACGACTCCAGTGCGCAGGCATGTAGATGCATGTACATTGCCACGCACCACCCCTCCCCCTGCTTTCCTTGGCCAAGAAGCTATGGGGGTCAGGAGCGGGAGGAAGGGTGCTCAGGCCTCCTGACTGTTACATTCCTCCTCACATTAACATCACTTTCTCTATCTTTCTGTGCGAATGTGAGGTATGGATGAAGGCTTTTTACAGACTTTGAAATGTTTTGATCCAAATGATTGATTGCTTATTGACAATCAATTTGCTTTGACTCCTTTAGCGCTACTATTTTTCTGGTCAGGAGTGGGATAGTGGAAGGGGCAATGAATACTCTTTTTGGAGTGCCATCCACTGCAATCCCTCCCTTGGACTGGCAGGGAAAGACCCTGTCTGGAACCCCAGAAAGCTGGTGCCAGTCAGTGTAAATGATACTGACCCAGAAAGACCAAGTCCTCTGACTCAGCAGAAGGCAGTTTCCTACCTTCCTAAACATGAAGTGTTATAAGAGTACCTCTGTTTTCTTCTGTGAAACGTTTGTCTTAATTTATTAGGAGCACTTATAGGTCTCTTATTAAAATAATGCCCTTGGTGGCTTTTTGTTGAAAAAAAGTAGTGTGCGAGTATAAGCCAAGGCTCAGCAATACTCAGTTCCAGAATCTCTTTTCAGTGCCAGGGCTCAGCTCTGGAGTATGTGTGCGGTTGTGGCCTTTTGTTTACAGATATGCTGGCACTCTGGGCTGAGTGCCTCTGAGCATGGACAGAACTCCTTTCCTCCAAGGGGGAAGCCATCCTTTCAAACAAGAACTTAAAGGTAAAGGACATCAGAGTGTAAGGTGCTTTTTGTGAGAGGAATGCTTCCTGACTAGATGGAGACTGCCCCAGAGTGTTGTGGAAACTGGTGCTCTCCACCTCACACTTAAACTGCTCAGAGGGGCTTTCGTGTGCATTTCTTTTGCTTCTGAGGCAGCAACTAAGGAGCCAGATTAGGTTTGGGGAGCACTCATGAGCCCAAGTGTCAGAACGATCAAATAGTTAAGTGATTCGTTGACTGAGGAGGGAAGCACAAAATTGTATCAAATACTGCCACAGAAAGGAAGGGAAATTATAAATATTCTAATTGTCTTGTTTTTAAGTCTCCACAAGTCCAAAATCTTGGAGGAGCAAGCAAGTGATTGAGTGTGTGTGTGTATTCCCTTACATTCCATTCCTCTGGCTGCCAAACTTTGAACCAGACCCTGTTGCTCTGTTTTTAATAGTCCTTGGCTGTGTAGCAGTTAAGGTAGTGTGCAGTCGAGTCAGTGTCAACTCCTGGCGACCACAGAGCCCTGTGGTTGTCTTTGGTAGAATACAGGAGGGGTTTACCATTGCCATCTCCTGCTCATTATGAGATGATGCCTTTCAGCATCTTCCTATATCGCTGCTGCCTGATATAGGTACCAGCGAGGATTCAAACCGGCAACCTCATGCTTGCTAGGCAAGTAATTTCCCACTGCGCCATTAGGTGGGTCTGTGTAGCAGTTAGCAGCAGTTATTAAAACATTTATCTCCATGCTGTGAAAGCTTCATTCACTGGCCAATTGTATACCAGGTTCATGAGTTGCTTTTAAAAGCACAGGAGTAGAACAGGCTGTGTTTTCAGGTCAGTTGGCAACTCTCTCTCTCTTTTTGTTTCCCACCCTCCGCTGTGAACTTCGGCAGAAGGATGAATGAGACACCTGGAGGATTTTTTAAAAAGCCTGTGGGGTTTACAAAAGCAGAAAAAGGAAGTGAGAAAAGGAAGCTGGAGTGACAGATTACAAAAGCTGCCTCGTCCCCCTTGTTTACAGTCATACGACCTACTTGTGTCAACCAATGGGACTCCCCACTCTGGCCAATTGCACATTTCCAACCTTGACTAAAAAAAGAGACAAAATTCTGCCCACTATCTCTTTTGAGCTGAGGGGAAACTCTCAACCACTTGGAAAAAAAGAAACAAGCCCACAACCCTGCAGTGTTCACTGACAGTCATTGGGGCGTTTTTCCAGATTACCCGCTGCCACGTGTCCCATAGCTGCCCCTCTCCCTATTGCCAGTGTTTTGACATTGTGTTTGCTGCGCTGTTAGCAGGGTGCCGTCCACATGTCCGATGTCTTGTTTTGAATTTTGATGATGTGTTATGGCCCTATAACATGGTAATAGCACTGCAGGAAAGTAGCTGTATTTTTCCATGGTAGGGAGGTTTGCAATGGAGTTTATGTATTGCAGTGTGTTGCAGTATGGACAGTTCTTTGCTTCTGCCCATGCTTGCTTCCCCCACCCCCTTGCCACAGGGAGAGAAACAAGCAGGGAGAAATCTCGGCTTTCTTTTCCTCCCCACAGATCCCAGACCCCACATCTCCCTCTTCCTCTGCTTGCTTCCAATATAACTTGAGCTTGTCAACACAGAAGGGGGGGAGGGGAGGGGAGGGGAGGAGATTGGAGGGGTTTTATCATCATCATCATCATCATCATCATCATCATCATCATCATCATTTTCCCACCAGGGTTCTTTTGTGCATTCCCCTTTTAATTTGCTCCTTTGGCCAGAAATTCATACTAGTGTAGCTGAGCAGATTTCTGAATCCAACCCTTTCTTTTGCACTTTTACTGAAGAGGAAGCCCACTGAACTCAGTCATTTACTTCTGTGCAATTCCACTTGCTTACTACAAGGCAAAGGGCAGGGAGAGAGAACAGTCACTTACTTAAAAGGAAGCCCATTGAACGGAATCATGATTAATTTACTTCTGTGCAATCAAACAGCCTTCACTGGAGGCACGCTCGCCTCTCCTCTGGCTCCTCCCTCTTATTTATATCATTCTTTCTCTGGAGGCACGCCAGTTCCTGTCTTTCCCTCTTCCTGGCTCGCCGCAGGATTCCCTTTCGTTCCCCACCTCCCAATAAGCAGTTCCCTTGTTTTGTCACCCCAAAAGATCTCCTCACGCACCCCACTCCCCATCTTCTTCTTCTTTTTTAATCCCCCCCTCCCCGGTTATTGCTTGTAAAAAACTGGAAAGATACAAGCCAAAGTTAGATTTTTGTTTTGGAACAGCGCTGCTCCCTGCTGGTGGATGTGTGCAAGGCAGCCGTGAAGTTACAAAAGCAATTTTCATGTCACCCACCCACCCCACAGCTCCTTTGGCCCAAATGGAGCAGCAGCAGCAGCAGATAAACATGTTTCAAGGAGAATATGGACAGTCCTGCCTTGAAAACATGTTGCAATGGGCAGAAAATATGAATGGCTACCAGCCTACAATAAAGCTTTGAATAACATTTTATTCTCGGTTTTAAACCATTGCACTATTTTGTCATACTTTGCAATGCTTTACCCGTTGCAAATCTCGTAGTCTGGAAAACACCTGGGGGAGGCAGTGAGATTTTGTTGCACTTTCTAGAGTGTAGAGGCATTCAAACTTCTTACCTTCAGTGAATACAGGAAGTCCTCAGGCTCACAGCAGAACAGGTGCCTGAAAACTGTGTCTTAAGTCAAAAATAGCGTAACTTGGAACCTATTTTCCCATAAGAAACAATGCTATCAATGGGGGTTTGGTTCCTAAACAATGGGCCAGAATCCCATCTCCCTCCCCCACTGCTGTCAAAGCTGGTGGTATGTTGCAGACGTGAAGCAGGGAACTAGATGGTGGAGAATGAGAAGTTGCCTCCTTTTGCCACCCACTTCCTTCCCGGTCCCTTCCTGACTTCTTTTCACTTTTCCATGGAAGGAAGAGAGGCCACGGGGTAGCTCACTGCCAACTCCTCTTCCTGGGCAACACTTAGAAAAGGAACCAAGGAGGGTGGGCAAGAAGGGGCGTATGAGCTGAGAACAGGCTGTGCAGTCTCTCTCTTGCCATCACACATGGCAGCTAAGCTTGGAGGAGGAGCAGGAGCAGGAGCAGGAGCAGGAATGGTGAAGGTGGTGGGAGGAGCCTCTTGGGTGGGCAAGTAAGCCAATCGGTCTGCAGCCTCAGAAGTTGCCCTTTCCTCCTCCTCCTCCTCCTCCACACACCAGCAGCCATCTAGTGGGGCCTCCCCTCCCACGAGGAGCGTTGTAAGGTTGAAACAAAGTGGCAGTTTACATACTTCTTAAATGTCTTAATCTGGAGCTTCTTAAATCAAGGACGGCCTGTACTTTCTGTGGTAACTTGTCTGCTAAGGACCTCCTAGGTTTTGCAGATAGGCTTGCCCATTTCCTTTGTTAGCCCTGGTCCTGGGCTTTCTGACAGCAGTGTGGCACACAGAGCTGAGCAGGCGAAGCTTTCCCTGCCTTGACTATAATGGTAGAGAAAGGTTTGCTTCTTTAATTTCTGTGGGTCAGGCTGCTGTTAACAAGCACAAGAGCAGGCCAGTAGAGAAACTTGCATTAGGCATGTGCGAACGCATTCGACATTGAACCTGTTCGGTTCGACTGTTGGGATCGAACTGAACCATCCCCTGTTTGGTCCGACCCTGGACCAAATATCCCCGACTGTTCGGTGGTGGTGGTTTTTGCGGATTTATTTAATTTTATTTATTTATTTATTTAAACTTGCCTCCTTTGGAGGAGTTGTTGGAAGCGGCGGTGTGTGTGTGTGTGTGTGTGTGTCCGCAGATGTTCCTCCCCCCCCTCGCTGACCTCCCTTTATGCCACCACCAGCTGTTCAAAATGGCCTCCAAAATGTCTCTGTATCCCCTGCTAACTGGGCAAAGAGGCACCTTTTTAAAGTAGTGGTTCTCTTTCTTTAGTAGGGGGAGAGCAACTGGCCCTATCCAGCCCCAGCACAACATCCCTCCAGTGGCTGTTGCTGGTACTATAGGTTTCTTTTTAGATTGGGAGCCCTTTTGGACAGGGAGCCATTTTTTATTTATTTTCATTTATGTGAACTGCTTTGGGAACTTTTGTTGAAAAGCAGTATATAAATATCCATTGTTGTTGTTGTTGTTGTTAACAACAACAGTATGCATCATGTCAGCCAGTAGGTGTCCTTACATATATGGATAATTATATGAAAATAAGAAAATAAAATAAAATAGGCCTTCCTTACTGGAGCCAGGGCCTCTGTGGTGGCCTTTCCACCCCTTCCTCTTTCGCAAGATAATGCTGAAGGCTTCTGTGGTTTTCCTTCTTCATGTTATTGACACAGCTTCCCTTTCGCATGAAAGGAAACGGCCCCACTCTGCCTTTGAGAGACGTGGTAGAGGGTTTCTATCTCTTACGCTGAACTACTGGCTCCTCACCCCCCATGAAGTCCGTTCTTGCCTTAATTTTGACCTTGGCTGCTCTGGCTGCTGTGAAAGGAAACACTGAAGATGGTAAGCAGCACGTCCTTTCCCCTCCAAGTGGCTTCGCAGCAAAGCTTTTGAGACAAAACAATTGGTTAATTTGCTGCAAGAGCTTAATTGATACGAGTCAGGACTGTGGTTGCTAGTCTCTCGGTTGGTCACTGTAGCGCCATGCCTTTAACGGCAGCTTAATGTGGAGAATGAACAAGAAGGAGAATTGTGTGGTTTGTTAAACCCTGGCTCATTGAAGTCAAGCTCAACAAACACGGGTGTTTGGGAACTTCACTGGCTTATTAAGAGGGTTCTCTCCAGCTCCTTGGCAGGACTTTTTAACATCGGTCTGCAGCAGGGTTATGCCTTGGCCAAAGGAAGATAGGGATGGAGTTGGGAGACTGGGCCATCCTTAAGGGGGCAGTGCACAGTTAATTCACTGTGGCTGAACACAACACAATGGCTGCATTCGCACATAACGCGGAACCACGGGTTCAATGGACCCACGTACCCCTTTCCACCCACCCCGCTCTCCTGTCTGCATTTGTACATAATGCAGAGGAGGGGGAACTGGCTGTGCGGGCTTCCTTCTTGCATGAAGGACAGCCCACACAGTCAATCACAGCTGGAGAGAGGGAGAAGCTTCCTTCCTCAACTCTGGTTTCAGACAGCCCAGCGTGCAGTTCCACATTCAGACATACTGCAGGCAGCTGTTAACTTCGGGTAGGAGCGGCAAAACTCACTACAACCCAAGGGTTCAAATTGGAGTTTGGAGAGCAAAACCTCAGGTTGCTCTCCA
Source organism: Hemicordylus capensis (assembly GCF_027244095.1). Classification (NCBI taxonomy): domain Eukaryota; kingdom Metazoa; phylum Chordata; class Lepidosauria; order Squamata; family Cordylidae; genus Hemicordylus; species Hemicordylus capensis. The sequence goes on along the minus strand of NC_069658.1, from coordinate 257,694,212 downwards.
TGCGGGTCCAGAGTTTTACACATTTGGACATATAGGTTTGGCAGCCTCTGGCCCATTCAACTTTGGTTTCCTATTATGTGTGAATGGGTCCAATATTTATGTCCATGCTTCTCCTGCCGAGTTCTACACCTCAGGCTATGGTTAATGGCACAAGAGCAGGCCAATTCAGGACTGATTTTTGTGGTTAACAGACAACCCTGGTCAGGACTCCAGACCTCTAACCTGAAGTTTCTTTGACACAACACAACACAGTGCACAGCCCCAGGATATCTGAAAGGAACTATTTTGACAAAATGGAAAATGAGACTTCTTTCTGATGCATTAGTTTTCTATATGGAGCCAGAGTACATTTTTAAACAATGCTTCCTTCTCTCGATACAAATGTAGTGCAGTGCCATGAGGGGGCTACTAGGTCAAAAGCTAGCAACCCTCTGTTGCCATGGCTCCCCAGCCTTTCAAATCTCCATTGCTTGTTTTCTCTATGTGGTGTTTTAATCCCAGCCAAACTGTCAAGTTTAACTTTCCTCACATAAAATCTGTGTGAATATTCTGACAGTTGGAACCTTATCTGACCAGTTGGAATGTTTGTGCATATTTCATACCTGCACTCCGTGGCCACAAATGCAACAGAATATCATCCCCACCACACAAGGTAATCTGAGGAGGTCCATCTCCAGTTATCACTGGTTCGTCTGGTGGCAACTCAGAGACGGGCCTTCTCTGTAGCTGCTCCTGGGCTGTGGAATGTACTCCCAGCAGAAATCCGTAATCCAAGTTCTTTGCTGACCTTCAAAAGAGCCCTTAAAACCTATCTGTTTGGTCTGGCCTTCCAGAGTTTTAAAATTATTTTGTTTTAACTCTTGTAAGTGCTCAGCCTGATTCTCCAGAGTTCTTAACTGTTTAAATGTTTTAACTGTTAATTAGTTTAATGCTGTTTTTGTAGTTTTGATTTTAATTGTTAATTGATTTTAATTGTTTTTACTTTAATGTAAACTGCCCTGAGCCATTTTTGGAAGGGCGGTATATAAATCGAATGAATGAATGAATGAATGAATGAGGGCAAGCTTATATAAATTGGCTCTTCCAGATAACAAAGAGTCTGGTTTCACTTCTGTAAATTTCTGATATGAAACATTCATTGTTTTAAAAAGATTTAAAGGTCTGTTTTAAAAGGAGTAAAATAACATTTTTAAAGGGCTAGACAAATTCATGGAAGATAGGGCTATCAATGGCTATTCGTCTTGATAGCTGTATATTGCCATCAGGATCAGAGGGGGCATGCTCCTGAACACCAGGTGCTAGGGAACACCAACAGAGGGGGGTGGTTGCCCTCTTTTACCTCCTTGCAGGCTTCCCAGATGCACCTGGATGGCCACTGTATGAAGCAAGATGCTGGGCCTTTGGCCTGATCCAGCAGGGCTGTTTTTTTGTTCTTATTATCTGGATATAAATCAAATACATATTTGTATCTGGTGTGTGTGTGTGTGTGTGGTTTCACATACTGTGTATATAGTTTCAATATATGGCATTCAGTATTTTGATGTATATTTTGACATAAAATTGTATTTAGTGCTAGGCAGTATTTTTAATGGATGAACATTTAATGTTATTTGAGAACATATGACTGTTGGCAACTTGTGATGTTTGCCAAAATCAAAATGATCACATTTCAAAGCTCACATCAAAAATTCAAAATTTGACTTTCAGACTTTTAGGGTTTAAATTTATATTTTGAAAAATCCCAGAAGTGGAGTCACTTCAGATTTTCACAAATGATTTTCACGTGTCACCATCTTGTTATCTCGCTGAGGAATAAGAGGTGTTAGACAATAATTTATCATGGTTATTTCAGTGGTGGAGGTGGGATCAGAGGTCAAGATTCCCTGTGATCTGAAGGGACCCCAGCTGAAATGGTACTGGATTCCTCAGTACCCCATCTGTGCTGGTGTGAAGGGAGAAGTGGAGGCAGTGGCCATTTTCTCAATCGGTGCTAGCCAAGAAGACCTTGTGTTTCAGGAAAGGTTTCAACATCGCGCTACTTGGATGGGGCAACGAGTAAATGGCAGCTCAATCCTCATTCTCAGAGCCTTCAACATGGATGACTCGGGCACTTTCTACTGTTCTGATGGCTCTAAAGATTCATCACGGATCTTGATTACTGTGAAATTTGGTAAGACTATGGGCGGGGAGCAGGAAGTTGCACAACAGTGGCATTGGGGCTTCGGGGCAACAGATTGCCTTCTATTTACTCTCTCTAGATCGTCCCAAGCTTGTGACGATCTCTAAACTGTGCAGGCGTGCCTTGCACTTTGTTAAAGACGCTGGCCTGAATGGACGCAGCCAGTGTCCCTCCGGTCTCTCTGCCACCGGGGGAAGTGGGGAGAAGGACTGCTTCGCTCCTCTCCCACCGCAGCCACCCCTCAGCCATTGTAAGAAGTTTTAAAAAGTGGAGGTTGGTGGGGTGGGCCCCGCAAAGAAGGTCTGGGGGGGCCTCGTGCGGGAGGGGGGGCTCGCGCATGGTGGGGCCCTCGCAGCTGGGGAGTCCAGGCAGCCCGAGAGCCCAAATTATCTTGGTGCGCCCCAGCTCCCCCTTGCTGTGACATATTACATAGGAAGCTGACTTCTACAGAGTCAGGCCATTGGTCCATCTAGCTCAGTACTGTCTACACTGACTGGCAGCGGCTTCTCCAAGGTTACAGGCAGGAGTCTCTCTCTCAGCCCTACCTTGGAGATGACAGGGAGGGATCATTGTGGAATATATGGCAGCTGGGCTGTCTCCCCCCTGCCCCACCACCTCCCACTCAGCATGCTGGTTGCTGCCACGCACTCATGTGGGTGTGCAAGCGGTGGAGCCCTCTGCGGGCTTGGATCATGTGAGGAGAAGGAAGGTCGGCTCCTGCCTTCCCCTCAGCCCTCCCCAGTCACAGCCTTGTTGGTCATGTGAATGATCTTAATGGGTTTTCCTGTAGCAATACAGTAAGACATTGCTGTTAGGGTCAACAGCTGTGAGGGTTAACAGAGCAGAAGGTTCCAAGTTCCCTACCTGGCAGCATCTCCAAGATAGGGCTGAGAGAGAGTCCTGCCTGCAACCTTGGAGAAGCCGCTGCCAGTCTGTGTAGACAGTACTGAGCTAGATGGACCGATGGTCTGACTCAGTATATGGCAGCTCCCTATGTTCCTAAAGCAGTGGTTTTCAAGCTTGAGTTGTCAGATGTTGTTGGGCTACAACTCCCATCATCGCCAGCCATATGACTGGGGTTTGTGGGAGTTACAGTCCAACAATATCTGGTAACCCAACCCCACAGTAAGACTCCGATGCTTCATTAGATAGTACAGGGCACTTTCCAGATTACATGCTACAACAGTGTCACTACGTGTCCATTAAGTGTGCTTCGATATTTCCTGTGTTTCAACATTGCAGTCCCTGCGCTGTTAGCAAGTTCACATTTCTGATGCCTTATTTCGAGTTTTGTGATAAAGTAAAGCTTTGCTGTCGAGTCGGTGTCAACTCCTGGAGACCACAGAGCCATGTGATTTTCTTAGGTAGAATACAAGAGGGGTTTATCATTGCCTCATCCCGTGCAGTATGAGATGATGCCTTTCAGCATCTTTCTAGATCGCTGCTGCCCGATATAGGTGTTTCCGGGATTCAAACCGGCAACCTCTTGCTCTCTAGGCAAGTTACTTCCCCGCTGCACCATTAGGTGGCTAGGATACAGTGCTACAATGCTGCAAAAAAGAAAAAGAAAAAAGCTGTATTTTCCCATTGTAGGAGGTTTACACATGCTAGGAAAGACTGCTCCCCCTGCTGGTGGCTTTGCGCAACACTCTTTATTTACGTTTTCAGTTCAATCCTGCTAAGTCGAAGCATTTTACTGCTGTTGCGGCCTGTAAACTGGAAAGCACCCAGGAGCAGGACAACATGTGGCATCTTTGCTGGTGTATGCATTTGTGTTTTTTGCATGTGCATGATTGTATGAGTATGATTGTATTTTTGTCTGTGTGTATTGTATACACAGACAAATACAGTGGTCCCTCGACTTACGAACTACTCGACATCCGAAGTTTTCGACTTACGAACGACAAAAATGACCGGAAGTCATTGCCAGTTTAGATGCGGCTTCCTCGACTTACGAATTTTTAGATGCGGTTTCCTCGACTTACGAATGTTTCCAGACCTCCGTGGGTGCGCTTTTCGACTTACGAAAATTTCGACCTACGAACGTGCGTTTGGAACGGATTAACTTCGTAAGTCGAGGGACCACTGTATTTGTCTGTGTGCTTGTCTTGTGTGTGTATGATTGCATTTTTGTCTGCATGTATTTTTGTCTGCGTATGTGTGCACATGTTTATTTTGCTGTGTGTATTGTCTGTTTGTTGTATGCATTCATTTGTATGTTTGTTTTCTGTGCAGGTGTGTGTATTTTTGTGTTGCATGTTATGCATTTAACAGACATGTCATGTGACCAGTATTGATGTTGCATGCATGCATTTTTGTGTTTGTATGGTGTGCATGTTTGTGTGATATGCGTTTGTGTGTTGTGCTTGTGTGTTGTGCATTCATGCATTGGTATCTTTGTGTTGCATTTTTGCATGTTTTGGAACATTTGTGTTGTGTGTGTGCGTTTATGCATGTTGCATATGTGTGTAGCATGTGTTTGTGTGCATGTTGCATGTTTGCACGCATTTGTGTCATGTGATGAGTTGTGCATTTTCATGTGTTGTGTGTGTCCGTCCATTTGTGTTGTGCATGTGTGTTTGCATTGCATGTGTGTTTGTGCTTTTGTGTTTCATGCATTTGTGGTGCATGTGTTTGTGTGTTGCATGCTTATGTGTTTGCACGGCATGTCTGTGTATCTATTGGTGCTGTGTGCATGTGTAGTGCGTATGTGTGCTTGCTTTTCTGTGTATGTGTGCTTCTGTCTGTGTGTTTCTGTGTGAGTGTGAGTGTGTGTGCATTTTCAAAATCATTTCATACAACCCCCAAACCACAACTGGTCCCATAGCCCCCCTGCCCCCCACTGTGTTGCTAACAACCTACCTAGCTTTTACTACCTGTCTATTTCATGTTTCTCCTTCCTGCCTTGGCAATAGACTCTACTAGCTGGCTTCCAAGGCTGATGTCAGAGGACTGGCAGATGTGTTTCAGCATTCTAGCTTCATTGTCAAACCAGCCATGTGCTCTGTATTACTTTGCCAGCACTTGCTAGCCATAGGCTTTAATGGGGCCGGAAAACCTTAATATGTTTTTGTTGTTGCTGCCTGAAACTTTATCAGACCACTAAAAGGCACTCTTCCTAGACAAGCCTATGTCTAGGAATTAGACTTTTAATTAGACTTATAGAAGTTATCATTGTTTTACATTGTTGTAATGCTTTAATATTTTAACTTTGTTTTTAATTTGTGTTTTATTGTAAACTGCCGCCTAATGGTGCAGTGGGGAAATGCTTGAGTAAGAAGCAGAAGGTTGCTGGTTCGAATCCCCGCTGGTATGTTTCCCAGACTATGGGAAACCTATACTGGGCAGCAGCGATATAGGAAGATGCTGAAAGGCATCATCAGACTGCCCGGGAGGAAGCAATGGTAAACCCCTTCTGTGTTCTACCAAAGGAAACCACAGGGCTCTGTGGTCTCCAGGAGTCGACACCAACTCGACGGCACACTTTACCTTTATTTTATTGTAAACTGCCCAGAGATGTGAGTTTGTAGCACAAATGTGCTATATCCTATATAATAAAAGGCTAAGTGAGTGGCCGTGGCTTTGGAATGTTGGGGATCTGCGTCCCTGCCTCCCTGGGCTGTTCTGGGCCTGCGCGAAGCGCAGGCCCAGAAGAGCCCAAGGGACACAGGACCTCAGACACCAGTGTCCCACAGCCACGGGCGGCCATTAGCCGGTGTGTGGCGGCGGGGGAAAGTGGCCGAGGCGGCGGCAGAGCCGCCACCTCGGCCATGAGCTGCAGCACGGCGAGAGGAGGCTGAGACAACCAGAAGCGGCCGCCCTGGAAAAGGCGAGGGCAATGGCGGCGGGGGAAGACCGAGACGGGGGACAGGGAAGCTGGGCGAGGTGGCGGCGAAGCCGCCAACGAGGCCCCCGCCCGCTCACAGCCGCCGCCGCCTGCTCACCCGCCCTCCCAGCTGCCCAAAATCACCTTCCCCGCTCCCCCCCCCAAAAAGATTAAGGGCCAAAATGGCCCATGAGAAGGTCGCCGCTCCCGCCTATCGCCCTCCCAGCTGTCGAAGACCACCTTACCCGCTCCAGCCCGAGGGAAAAGAGAGGAGCTCACGAGCAGAGCTCCTCTCTGTGCTAAATCACTGCTCAAACTGCCGCTATGGACGCAAAGGACGCCTATTGCGTCCATTGCGACAGTATGGGCAGCAGCTTAACACAGAGAATAGCTCTGTTTCCGAGTTCCTCTCTTCTCCTTCGGGCTGGAGCGGGTAAGGTGGGCTCCGGCAGCTGGGTGCGCGGGAGGGCGATAGGCGGGGGCGGCCACCTTCTCATGGGCCATTTTGGCCGTTATTCATCCACCCCCCCCCAAAAAAAGTATAAGCAAAATAAGGAAGAACAAAAACAGAGACAACAACAAAACAAAAAACAAAAAGAGAGAGGGGACAAGGGGGGGAAAAAGAGACAGAAAGAGAGAGAGAGAGACAGAAAAGACGGGATAGAAAGCTAGCGCCCGTTATCATAACGGGCTTAAAAATACTAGTAAATAAATAAAATAAACAAAATTGACAGAGTACATCAGTCATTTTCATCAAAATTTGAAAGAAATAGGTGATATACCTGGATATACTGGTTTGATTGTTTTTAATGTTGTTTTAGAGCACTGTTTTTTTTTTAAAAAAAAATATTATTGTTGTGTTTTAAATTTCTGGTTTTGTTTTTAACAAATGTTTTAATGTTGTTTTTATCTGTTGTAAACAGCCCAGAGATGTACATTTTGGGCGGTATTAAAATACGTACAATCAATCAATCAGTCAATCAAATTTGAACAAAAGGGGGTCAATTTTCAGCACTTTTAAGAACTTTCTGTAGCTGTGCTAATATTTATCCCATCTCCTTGAAATTAAGCACATTTTTGTAGACCTCATGAAGTAGATCACATATGCCAAGTTTAGCTCAACAGCTGTCATATTTATAAGCCATAGAATTGTGAGACTTATAATGGAGGAACCTTTTTTTATTTTTTTATTTTATTTTTTTTGCTGTTTGCTTTAACTAAAGGGGCAGTCATGGAATCTGGCATCCCTAGAGAGGGGAGTCTGTGGGATTCTCTGGTAGCTGGGAGACAAGAGCTGGATTCTCTAGTACCAAAATAGGATGGACAGAAAATGAGCCTTGGGAGGAACTGCGATTGACTCCACATACAGTATATCACCTTTTATCAGCTTTGACCTAACCTGGACAGATATAGCTTGGCCACAGTTACTCATGCTCTGGTAACCTCTCGCTTAGATTACTACAATGTTTTGTGCATGGGGCTGCCTTTGAAAACAGTCTGGAAACAGCAGCTGGTACAAAATAGGGCTACAAGATTACTAACTGGGACTGGACGTTTTGAGTATATTATACCAATGCTTTGTTAGCTGAAATGGCTCCCAGTCCATTTCCAGCCCAGTTCAAAGTGCTGGTTTTAACCTTTAAAGCCCCAAATGGCTTGCGACTGGGTTACCTGAGAGAGCGCCTTGCCCCATATGTCCCGACTTGGACTTTAAGATCTTCTTCGGAGGCCCTTCTCTAACTGCCCCTGTCAAAAGAGGCGAGGCAGGTGGCTACTAGGGTGAGGGCCTTTTTGGTGGTTGTACCCCATTTATAGCCACCTAATGGCACAGCGGGGAAATGACTTGACTAACAAGCCAGAGGTTGCTGGTTCAAATCCCTGCTGGTATGTTTCCCAGACATACTATGGGAAACTCCTATAAGATGCTGAAAGGCATCATCTCATACTGCGCTGGAGATGGTAATGGTAAACCCCTCCTGTATTCTACCAAAGACAACCACAGGGCTCTGTGGCCGCCAGGAGTCAACACAGACTCAGTGGCACAATTTACCTTTGCCCCATTTATAGAATAAACTCCCCAGTGAGGTTTGCCTGGCTTCATCACTTTGTTCTTTTAGACCAGTAAAGGCCTTTTTGTTCACTTAGGCCTTTTAAATTTTGATTTTTAAACTTGATTTTTAAAACAAGTTTTTAAAAAGTTTTAAAATTGCTTTGCATGCCCCCCCCCACCCCGCTTTGGTCTGTGATTTAATGTGTTTGTGTGTTTTTAGTTCATGTCTTAATGCTGTGTTGCACGCTGCCTAGACAACAATTTGTTATGGGGCAGCTAACAAATAAAGATGTTTTTTAATTATTACTATCTAAGGTAATTCTTTTGTATTATTATTTCTGACAGGTTCTTGGAAGAATTTCACTGTCCAATTTCATAATGAAAGCCATCATCAGCGGTTGTCAGTAACCTTTTCCTGTGTGCTTTGTAAAGAGAATAAAAATACCACCTGGACATTGAATGGCAAGGATGCTGGACACGCAGATATCCAGAAGAGAAGGAATGGCATAACTATAAAATCCCTTTCCAGCCGATTTTATGGTCTCTGGAAGTGTAGTAGTCAGGCTTGCCCTGGACAATTTCATAGCTACTGTTTGGAAAACACTCGAAGCATGTCAAGGAAGGAAGGGCACAAAGAGATCACAAGGACACCTAACACAACATCATCAGGTATGTGTGGGGGTGGGTGGGTGGGGGTTATGGAGTTCTTGTGTATATCCCATAGGTATTGGCTCAATTCATACCTGCATGTACATCACATGATTTATTATCACTTGATTATTTAACCCTCGACTGGAAGCTGAATGTGTGAACGGACTAAATTTAAAAGGACTGTGTGGTGTAGTAGACTTTGCCCAGAGAGATCCATATTCAAATCCCCACTCAACTATGGAGCTGTTTGAGCGACCTTCCTTGACCTAGTCAATCACTCAGCCTAATTTACACCACCTCACAGAGTTGTGAGGATAGAATGGGGAAAGTTAACTCACATCCATATATGCCACTTTATATATGCTCCATGGAGGTAAGGCGAGATACATATGTAATTGATTGATGGATTAAAAAACTTCTATCCCACTTTATATTCCAAAGGGAATCCAAAACAGCTAACAGCACTATCCATCTATCCAAACAGCATAAAACAATAAAAGTGATGAGAAACTCCATCCCAAAACACATACCAAACAACCAAAGGAGGGAGAAACAAGGATAGCAACCTAACTAAAACCAGCTCATATTCAGAAAAGCAGAGGAAAGTTTTAAATTGGTTTACAAATCAATAAAATAATAATAATAATCATAATAATACTTCCAACTACAACTTCCGACTACAAACAGACAAACATCTGCCACAAATACACCAGATATAACTGTAGTAGAGAAGAAAGAAAAACAAGTTAAAATAATCGACATACCAGGGGATAGCAGAATAGAAGAAAAAGAAATAGGAAAAAAATCACAAAATACAAAGATCTACAAACTGAAATTGAAAGGCTGTGGCAGAAAAAGACCAAAATAATCCCAGTGGTAACTGGCACCCTGGGTGCAGTTCCAAAAGACCTTGAAGAGCACCTCAACACCATAGGGGCCACAGAAATCACCACCAGCCAATTACAAAAAGCATCTTTACTGGGAACAGCCTATATTCTGTGACGATATCTCTAACAGCAACAACATTGACCATACAATTCAGCCATCCCAGGTCCTTGGGAAGGACTCGATGTCTGGATAAAACAAACCAGTCAATAACACCTGTCTGACTGTGTAAATAAATAATAATCCCCCAGTGAGGCACTACCTTGGCGTGGTTGTGGAGCTTGCGTGCTCTGAGGAAGGTGAGAACTATGCCAGAGGTCCAACCATACCAGACAGGTCTCATCAGAGGAGCCAGACAAAGAGTGCCTCTCCCATTAACAATATGGTGAGATGTAACTTTAATAAATCAATACCAGATCGGTCGTTGCCCGGGTCAACAAGGACTGCGCCAGGTGCTGGAGTCCCTGGACATCTGGTGGCAAATAGGCTACAGGACTCAGGATCTTCAGCTGAGCAACCAGGGTGGGAGACTGCAGGGTTACTGGAAGAAACGTTGCTTAACCGGAAAAAAAATATGAAAAATGTCAACAGGGAAATAATGATTTGCTATTACAAGTCTAGTCCAACTAGAAGAGGTTATTTTAAAATAACGTACCAGATTTGGAAAGAGAAGCATCCAGATACAGAAATAACAGAACAAAGGCTAGCAGACCAGAGAAGATTCATAATAAGAAATAAAGTATTCACAGAAGTTGAGCTGGTAGAAATGCAAAGAGCAGTTCTCAAGATATGGAAGAAGAATTACCACCAACTGAAGAAGTTGCTCAGGCGCAGGTGGAGGAAGTATTGGAAATAGAGGATACCACTGTTGCCGAACTGTTTCAAAATCAAAACCAGGCAGCCTCCCCTTTGCCTTCACCTCAAAAACCTGAATGTTGTTTAACAGAAAAGCAAAAAGAACTAAAGCAAAAATTTGCAAGAAACAAACCAACTAATGTACATTGCAGCATCAATAACAACACAAGAGCTCGGAAAGAAGATCAGTGGACCTGTAAAAAAAGAAAGTAGTACATCACCTAAATGGAAGATTAGATTAGAAAATAAAATCGCCAGGCTTAGATCAGATGCTAGTAAATTGAAAGATATGGAACACAAGAAGCTGAAGAATGAAAACACCAAACAGTATCTGATCCAAAAATACCATCTAGATTCAAGGAAAATTAGAGAAATCCTGGAAATAATAAAGCAGCAAATAACAGCAGTGTCAAAGAAGATTAGCATATACGAAGCCAGAATTACACAACACAGGCAGAACCTCCAATTCTAGTCAAATCAGAAACGTTTCTACCAAAGCATAGAAGGAGAAACTACAAGAAACATAGAAATACCAAATAAAGAAGAAACAGTGCAATTCTGGGGGAAATTATGGGACAATCCAATAGATAATAATAAGAAAGCAGGCTAGGTAAAAGAGGTCGAAAAATGTAACCAACAAATGCAAAATCTAATAATAACACCAGAATTAATAAGTGAAAGAGCAAAGAAAATTAAAAATTGGACTGCTCCAAGTGACAATGAACTGCATGGCTTTTGGCTTAAACACCTAACAAGCCTTCATAAACAACTATCAAAACAGTTCAATCACGTTTTGCAAGGAGGTGATATTGAACAATGGCTAACAACTGGGAAAACTCATCTCATAATGAAAGACCCAGCAAAAGGTGCAGTTCCAAGTCATTATAGACCGATAACCTGCCTGCCCACCATGTTCAAATTATTTACTGGAATAATAGCAGATGAAATGATGCAACACTTATTAACTAATAAGCAGCTTCCAGAAAGGAAGCCTCCATACACAAGCCAACAGAAAGGCAATTGCCCGAACACCAGAGGCACAAAAGACCAGCTACTGATTGACAAAATGATCTTAGAAAATTGCAAGAGAAGAAAAACAAATCTGTGTAGCATGGATTGACTACAAGAAGGCCTTCGACTCATTGCTTCATACATGGAAACTAAAATGTTTAGAAACAAATGGTGTCAGCAAAAACATTCAGATATTTATTTAAAAAGCCATGAGCATGTGGAATACACACAGTTAACAATCAATGGCGAGACACTTGGACAGGTTAGCATTAGAAGAGGTATTTTCCAAGGGGACTCACTATCCCCTCTGTTGTTTGTAATCCCCATGACTCCATTTTCACAAATACTAAACAAAACAGGCTTCGGATACCAAACATCTAAAACATCCAGTAAAATCAGCCATCTCCTGTACATGGACGATTTGAAGTTGTATGGAAAGTCCCAGTCAGAAATCGAATCACTGCTAAACACTGTCCGTATATTCAGTAGCGATATAGCAATGGAGTTTGGACTAGACAAGTGTGCTGCATTAAAAGTGAACAGAGGAAAAATCACAAAACCAGAAGGAACAGAACTGCCCAATGGAAGCAACATCAAGAACCTGGAAGAGAAAGAACATTACAAATACTTGGGCATTCTTCAGGCTGATAACATCGCACACATTGAAGTTAAAAGAAAAATTGGAAGTGAATACATCAGGAGAGTCAGCAAAACCCAAAAGTCCAAACTCAATGGCAGGAACACCATACAAGCCATAAACACCTGGGCTATACCTGTTATCAGATACAGTGCAGGAATAATAGACTGGACCCAGGCAGAGCTAGAGACGCTAGATCGTAAGACCAGGAAAATCATGACCATCAATTATGCTCTGCACCCCCGCAGTGATGTCGATAGGCTATACCTCCCTTGCAGCTCAGGTGGAAGAGGAATGCTGCAAGTCCATCAAACAGTAGAAAAGAGGCCTTGAAGAATATATCAAGGACAGTGAAGAAGATGCACTTAAAATGGTCAGTAATGAGAAACTATTCAACACCAATGAAACAAAGCAGGCCTACAAGAAAGAACAAGTCAAGAACCAAGCAGAAAAATGGAAAAGAAGCCACTGCATGGTCAATATTTGCACTATATAAGTGGAAAATCAAACATCACCAAGACCTGGCAATGGCTTAAGAATGGCAACTTGAAGAAAGAAACAGAGGGTTTAATATTGGCTGCACAAGAACAGGCACTAAGAACAAATGCAATAAGAGCCAAAGTCGAAAAATCCACAACAAACAGCAAGTGTCATCTTTGTAAAGAAGCAGATGAAACAGTGGACCACCTAATCAGCTGTTGTAAAAAGATCGCACAGACTGACTACAAACAAAGGCATGACAAAGTAGCAGGGATGATACACTGGAACATCTGCAAAAAATACAAACTACTTGTAGCCCAAAATTGGTGGAACCATAAAATTGAAAAAATGGTAGAAAATGAAGATGTAAAAATATTATGGGACTTCCGACTACAAACAGACAAACATCTGCCACACAATACACCAGATATAACTGTAGTCGAGAAGAAAGAAAAACCAGTTAAAATAATCGACATAGCAATACCAGGGGATAGCAGAATAGAAGAAAAAGAAATAGAAAATATCACCAAATACAAAGATCTACAAATTGAAATTGAAAGGCTGTGGCAGAAGAAGACCAAAATAATCCCAGTAGTAATTGGAGCCCTAGTTGCCATTCCAAAAGACCTTGAAGAGCACCTCAACACCATAGGGGCCACAGAAATCACCATCAGCCAATTACAAAAAGCAACTTTACTGGGAACAGCCTATATTCTGCAATGATATCTATAATAATAACAGCAACAACATTGATAATAAAATTCAGCCATCCCAGGTCCTTGGGAAGGACTTGATGTCTGGATAAAAGAAACCAGTCAATAACACCTGTCTGACAGTGTAAAAATAAATAAATAAATTAACAGGTCTTGTCTAAGAGGTGATGATATGGAAGATCTATAACTGCTGTTTAATCTGTGATGGCTGTTTACATGTGCAAGACACCACTGGATGCCGCACTCATCAAGTGATGAACATGCGTGTGTGTGAACCAGAAAATACAGAAACACCCACAGGTTCTTGTTTATGCTTCCAGTTCCAAAAAATAACAAAAAGAGACCATCTTTGTGAATGGCCACAGCCAATGATTCTTTTAAAGACTTCATTGCAGACAGGAATACAACATGTGAATCTATCCCAGCATGGAGATGCAGTATGGGAATAGCTGCACCTCTTACTTTTCCAGCAATTATGCAGCTTTTAAAGGTGCAGTAGACTTTTCAGAAAAGAGGTGTCAAGCCTAGTTCCATTTAGCAGACACTTCTTCAGGGCTTGTGACTGCTGCAATGGAGACATTTTTACCCCACCGCACACATTTAGCCCAAAGTTATGTTTCTGATCTCAGCAAAGAAGAAGTATGTGAGGGACCCCTTTTCAAAAAGCTGCAGCCAGTGTGGCCAAATGGAAAAGAGGGCATGGCTCCTGTGTCTTTGACAGATGTACAGATAGGCATTTCAGCAGGTGCAGCTTGTCATGCTGGAGGAAGAAAAGCTGCACCTGTTGAAATTCCCTCTTCTGTGAATGTGTTAAAGACACAGGGCCCGGTCCATTTTTCCATCTGGCCACTCTAAATCTGTTGCTCTCACTTGGCTCATCCCCCAAATGTTTGTCTTTCTAATTTGGCTATAAAGTTTTTGTTTCCTTTCTCTTTGTGATAGCTGGAAATACAGTTCACCCACATACGATCGGGGCCTGTGTTGCTGTTCTTCTCGGCTTCCTCTTGCTGGGTGCTGTCGTTTTCATCATCTGCAGGAGGCGTCGATCACGTCGCACCAGGTACTGAGCTGGAGGATTTCCTTTTGGCATAAGGATACTGGGCACGGGGCTATTAAATGATGTGTACGTGTGTATGCAGTAATCTTAAATTGGCTGGATTCTATATGTCTCTGCTTCAGCCATGAAGGTTAATGGGGTGGTCACGGGCAAGTCACTGCTTCTTCTTACTGTAACCTACCTCACAGGATTGTTGTGAAGTAAAAATGAAGATCTGAGGGTCACATTCGATGTGACAGTAGCAGTTCTGTACAGAACTGCCTCGGTCATGTAGAAAGAGAAGCAGAAGTGACTCTTCATGAGGCAACAGTGAGGACTCAGGCAGTGAATGTGCCATGAGTGCGGCCATATTGTTTTGTGGCAGGCATCTTCCCCACCTGCCGGCTGCCCCTGCTATCTCAACTGCTGCTCCCCTTGTCTCTGGGATTCTCCCCCCCCCCGTTGGCCTCACCCCCTCGTATCTCCCCAACATTTGGTGCATTCAGTTTTTACAAATGGTGCTTTGTGCAAGTGCTGCTCAAAAGTGGCACCCAAGGAGCTTGTTTGGGGGCTGCCTTAAGTATGGGCCAGTTGTTTGTCTCAAATAATCTTAATGTGGTGTGTGGGTGTTGCAGCGGGGGAGCCTTGCTGAACGAGGGTGTGGTGGGCACGTGTGAAGAGCTTTTTGCTTCTGCTAGATAGGGAGAATGAATGGAACGAGGTCTCTTCAGTTGACTGCACATTTCTGTGTAACATGGTGGAGACATAAATAGTCCTCCTCTACAGTCATCGTCATCAGGCTGCAGCAGAGGATGAGGCAAGCAGCAAGTACCCTCCATCGGCCTGAGGAGGACCAGTTGCAGGGGAGTAACAGCAGGAGAAAGGGCATGCCCTCAACTCCTGCCTGTAGGCTTCCAGAGGCATCTGGTGGGCCACTGTGTGAAACAGGATGCTGGACTAGATGGGCCATGGGCCTGATCCAGCACGGCTATTCTTATGTTCTTATGACTGTCATCTGCACCCCCCAACCCCCAATTAACTTAAAAAAAAATAAAAATAAAGATTGTGAACCCTTTTGGGACAGAATTATCATTTCTAAATAAAGCTCTGAGCCTTTCAGGCATATAAATGTAACAAACATTTGGGAGTGGTTGCTGCTATAGGCCAGCCAGGGAGCATTCAACTAGCAGCCACTTTGCCTGCTAGTCTCTCCTTGCCTCGCTCTCTCCCACATCCAGCCCATCTGCTTCACAGCCTCCATTTCGTGACAAGTTTGGTGTGGGGCAGAGAGAGCTGATGCTGGAGCAGTGGCAGTGGCGAGGAGAGGCCAGCGGGTAAAGCTGCTGCTGGATGCCTGCTGTTTGGCCAGCCTACAACGGCAAGAAGCAGTGGGACACCAAGGGAAGTGAGGTGGGCCAGGGGGAAGAGGGATGAGGCCAGTGCCAGAGCAGGACAGCATGTTGCTTGCCTAAAAGTAAATGGCACCAAGCTGGCTCTGAAGAGAAGGGTGAGGCATCAACTTTTAACAGAAGGAGGCATTTGCAGGTGAATGGAACCTTCCTCCTTCTACAGCTTACCTCCCTCCACTTTACTACTTAAGCACTCTTTTGCTAGTCAAGGTTACAGTATCAACCTCAGTTGATGGCAGGCAAGCCTCCCAATCCCAGCTAGCCCCATGGGGCCGGCACGCGGAGCACAGAGGAGGCATCCCAGAGCCCACGCCTGCTGCAGGGCAGGGAGGCAGGTGCGGGGCCTGCCAGCACAAGGGGCTGGGGTGATCGCCCTGGTCGCCCCATCCTAAGGACTTGTTGGGGGTAATTACTTATATAGCAGAGTATTTCAGGAGCTAACTCACTCCCATTGCAGCAGAAATTAACTGAGTCTCCGGGGCAACAGCTTGTAAATAAAAAGCATGGAGATTCATGTAAGGTTAAACTAATCTACTTTATTCCGAGGCCCATGATGATAGGAAAGACCTATGTCTAACCACTGGCTACGTGGTGGTCAAAGAGAGACAAATAGAAGTATGGGGCTCAAGAGAGAGATTGCTAGAAGCATTCTGGGAAGGAAGAGGAGGAGGAGGAGGAGGAAGTCACTCTCAGGAAGTTCCTGAATACATTCTATCAATAGAGGGGTCATAGAGACAGAGAAGGAGACCCTAACTATCTATCTCTACTCCCAAAGCTCCTAGTGGTCATTAGGGTTACTGGGGCAAAAGGTCGATATCATCTGGAGCTGGATCTCCAACAGGACAGTCCTGAGTTGAGGGGAAAGGCACTTGAGGAGAGACTGTGGGGAGGTTAGGCAAAGGAAGGAAAGGTTAATTGATCTTCTCCCTTGTGCTGTTAGAATAAAATTCCCATCTCCCCCCCTCCCTTTTTTGGTGCTCTTTTGTGATTAAAGACTAGAACTATTGTCTTGCTATCTATCTTGACCTTGAAATGTTCAGTGGAGTGGTACAAAATGTCACAAACTAGCAATTTGCATTGTATAGGAAAGCATGACACCCCATTATATCAAAGCTCATTGATATGAGTTATATGTGATAAAATAGATTATATAGGATATATGGAATTATGGTATAGGCCTCAAAAACAACCCCCCCCCCCTAAAAAAAAAACCTGTAAAGGTGCATTTCAAGCGACAACTTCTATAGATCTCTTTAGATAAAATCTAAAGACTTTGAGGCTATTCCCACGATCAGCCGAAATCGGGCTAGGGGATCCTAGCCCGATTTCAGATGATTGTGGGAGCCACCGGGCTCACAGCCGAGCCCGGTTGCCTCCCAGCAGTTAACCTGCCTAAGTACCCCTCCCCTTAAACCGGGTTTGCAGAGTGAGCGCTCCGCAAACCCGGTTTTTCTGATTGTGGCTTAGCCCACTCTCCCCACTTCCCTTCCCAAACTGGGTCTCACTGATAGTGAGACCTGGCTCTATCCTTTTCTGCTGAACGGGGCCCTGGTGCCTTTGATGAGCAGTATTACAAGCAGGAATGGAACCGGCACAGCTTTCCCAATCTGTGTGGCTATCCTGGGAAAAGCACAGAATTTCCCAAGAGATCTGCTAGGGGTGGGGAAGTGGCAACCCTTCATGAGGACCGCCTTAAACCAGCATGGGCTGTAGCCCAGTTAAGGCATGGACTGCAGTGACTGATGGAAGTGCTAACAAATGGCAGACCATTCCCAACATTAGCACCAACTGGGCATAGCCTCACTTTGCTGCTATCTAAACTGCTGTTGTGCACTGTTCCCTCTAATAGGGATTCCCAGATGTTGTTCACTACAACTCCCAGCATCCCCAGCGGCAATGGCCTTTGGCTGGGGATTCTGGGAGTTGTAGTCAACAACATCTGGGAATTCCTGTTATTATTATTATTTATTGCTTGTTTACACAGTCAGACAGGTGTTATTGACTGGTTTGTTTTATCCAGACATCGAGTCCTTCCCAAGGACCTGGGATGCCAGAATTTTATTGTCAGTTGTTATAGATATCGTCGCAGAATATAGGCTGTTCCCAGTAAAGCTGCTTTTTGTAATTGGCTGATGGTGATTTCTGTGGCCCCTATGGTGTTGAGGTGCTCTTCAAGGTCTTTTGGAACTGCACCCAGGGCGCCAATTACCACTGGGATTATTTTGGTCTTCTTCTGCCACAGCCTTTCAATTTCAATTTGTAGATCTTTGTATTTGGTGATTTTTTCTATTTCTTTTTCTTCTATTCTGCTATCCCCTGGTATTGCTATGTCGATTATTTTGACTTGTTCTTCTTTCTTCTCGACTACAGTGATATCTGGTGTATTGTGTGGCAGATGTTTGTCTGTTTGTAGTCGGAAGTCCCATAATATTTTTACATCTTCATTTTCTACCATTTTTTCAATTTTATGGTCCCACCAATGTTTGGCTACAGGTAGCTTGTATTTTTTGCAGATGTTCCAGTGTATCATCCCTGCTACTTTGTCATGCCTTTGTTTGTAGTCAGTCTGTGCGATCTTCTTACAACAGCTGATTAGGTGGTCCACTGTTTCATCAGCTTCTTTACAAAGGCAACACTTGCTGTTTGTTGTGGATTTTTTGACTTTGGCTCTGATTGCATTTGTTCTTAGTGCCTGTTCTTGCGCAGCCAGTATTAAACCCTCTGTTTCTTTCTTCAAGTTGCCATTCTTAAGCCATTGCCTGGTCTTGGTGATGTTTGATTTTCCACCTATATTGTGCAAATATTGACCATGCAGGGGCTTATTTCTCCATTTTTCTGCTCGGTTCTTGACTTGTTCTTTCTTGTAGGCCTGTTTTGTTTCATTGGTGTTGAATAGTTTCTCGTTCTTGACCATTTTAAGAGCATCTTCTTCACTGTCCTTGATATATTCTTCAAGGCCTCTTTTCTCCTCCTCTACTGGACTTGCAGCATTCCTCTTCCACCTGAGCTGCAAGGGAGGTATAGCCTATCGACATCACTGCGGGGGTGCAGAGCATGATTGATGGTCATGATTTTCCTGGTCTTACGATCTAGCGTCTCTAGCTCTGCCTGGGTCCAGTCTATTATTCCTGCAGTGTATCTGATAACAGGTATAGCCCAGGTGTTTATGGCTTGTATGATGTTCCCGCCATTGAGTTTGGACTGAGGATTTTTCTGACTCTCCTGATGTATTCACTTCCAATTTTTCTTTTAACTTCAGTGTGTGCGATGTTATCAGCCTGGAGAATGCCCAAGTATTTGTAAGGTTCTTTCTCTTCCAGGTTCTTGATCTTGCTTCCATTGGGCAGTTCTATTCCTTCTTGCTTCCATTGGGCAGTTCTATTCCTAAGAGCCCCTGGTGGCACAGTGGTAAAACTGCCGCCCTCTAACCAGAAGGTTACAAGTTCGATCCTGACCAGGGGCTCAAGGTTGACTCAGCCTTCCATCCTTCCGAGGTCGGTAAAATGAGTACCCAGAATGTTGGGGGCAATATGCTAAATCATTGTAAACCACTTAGAGAGCTCCGGCTATAAAGCGGTATATAAATGTAAGTGCTATTGCTATTGCTATTGCTATTCTGTTTTTCTTATTTTCCCTCTGTTCATTATTAATGCAGCACACTTGTCTAGTCCAAACTCCATTGCTATATCGCTACTGAATATACGGACAGTGTTTAGCAGTGATTTGATTTCTGACTGGGACTTTCCATACAACTTCAGATCGTCCATGTACAGCTGATGGTTGATTTTACTTGATGTTTTAGATGTTTGGTATCCGAGGCCTGTTTTGTTTAGTATTTGTGAAAGTGGGGTCATGGCGATTACAAACAATAGAGGGGATAGATGATGATGATGATGATGATGATGATGATGAATTCGATTTCTATACTGCCCTTCAAAAAATGGCTCAGGGCAGTTTACACAGAGAAATAATAAATGAAGATGGCTCCCTGTCCCCAAAGGGCTCACATTCTAAAAAAAAACACCACACCACAAGATAGACACCAGCAACAGTTACTGGAGGTACTGTGCTGGGGGTGGATAGGGCCAGTTACTCTCCCCCTGCTCAATAAAGAGAATCACCATGGTAAAAGGTGCCTCTTTGCCCAGTTAGCAGGGGAACACTGCTGCTGCGCCTCTTTAATGCCTATTCAAGTGCATAATTGTTCTTCTCTTGTCTGAAGACACCCTCTGAAAAGCAGATTTACAGAAGGTGTTTCTCTGTCATCTTTTAAATCCCCAGTGCGACAACAAGGGAACCAGCTACAGATGGGAGCAAGCAGCCAACTGGTGAGTATTTAAGGTAGGGCTGTTATTCTTTGGCCCTCCAGCTGTTGTAGGCTACCATCATTCCTGGCCACAGTGGCCAGTGGTCAGGGATGATGGGATTTGTAGTCCAACATTTGCAGGAAGGCCAGAGTTGTTGTATCCCCCAAGTCTTCCGGCATTTCTCCAATGATCTTGAGCTCTCCAGTACCTTTCTGCACTATTTGGCCCAGGGCCATGGTGAAAAGAAAGCCGAATCAGCAAGAGTATATACATTGTTTGTGCTCATCTTCATTTTGATAATATCCCAAATGTAAGCTTAAATTAAAAACAAAAAGACAAAACTTGTTTTATATGCTATACTCTTGAGGCTGAGTAGCTAATTAACATTTTAATTTCACTCCGCTCCATTTGCAAATTCTTATCTAGGCATCTCTTGCTTAGTTTTGCGGCAAATGAGCTCAGAAGGTTTTGCATCTTAATTAACATGCAAATAAGATGAAGATTATTTGTAAGAAGTTCTACAGTTCAGGTTCTGCCAGATTTGTATTAATTAGCCTGTGGAGAAGCTGAACTGAACTATCCAACAAAGGCTTTTTTGTGGATCTAGCAAGACCAACTTCTAGGCGTTATTTTGAAGGCCAATAGCATTGTTTGAGAAACCTCAGTTAAAGTGAAACTGAGCTCAACAACGGACAACTCAGGAGGTCAGACTGCAAAGCAGGAGGGAAGATCAGCCTTCAAACTATCTCCCAGTCAGAGTAAGAGACTTCCAAGTCAGACTTGGTAAGATAGTGAGATACAAACTCTTTTCATCTGTCGAATAGGGGTTAGCAACTGGCAGCAGCCTCGCCCAGCCCACTGAAGGATTCCATTTGTTCTGAGTTGCAAACTCAAGAGGCAAGGAGATATAGGAAGCTGCCATATACCGAGTCAGACCATTGGTCTATCTAGCTCAGTACTGGCTTCACAGACTGGCAGCGGTATGCTGGATGGAGAAACAGCAATGGTCATGGGACATTCCCAGCCAGTCAGCTTCTAGCACCTCCTCAAGCTATTTCCTGACCAAAGCTGTATGGAGTTTAACACAAAACCTGAACATACCTTTTGTTTTACATCTCCCATCCTCTCTTTTGATCCCAGTAGTAGAAGGATCCCCGAACAGAAGAGACACAGAGGATCCTGGGCTTGATGATCATAGCTCTATAGAGGTAAGAGTTCCTAGTGTCACTGAGGATAAACTCAGCCTGCTTATATTTGTTATCACGTCCCACCCAATTATTGAACCAAGGAGACCCAGCATGTTGTGATTACTGAGCATTATTGGAGTTAATTTAATTTACTTATCTTTCTGGGGCCGAACTAGACAACATGATGGAGATCTGTTGCTGGATCTCCTGGATTTTTTATTTTATTTATTTATTTAAAATATAAATGTATTTAAATTGTGGCCAAAAGCAGTCACGGGTGGGCATATCTGGATCACAGCACTGGGGAAAGGGGTTTAACCATTTCCCCAGCACCATTTCTCTAGTGAATATCATCCTCCCCAAAACTGTTCTT
Organism: Hemicordylus capensis; assembly: GCF_027244095.1. Classification (NCBI taxonomy): domain Eukaryota; kingdom Metazoa; phylum Chordata; class Lepidosauria; order Squamata; family Cordylidae; genus Hemicordylus; species Hemicordylus capensis. The sequence continues at coordinate 257,672,613 of NC_069658.1, read as the reverse complement.
TGCCCAGTTTTGAAGAATGTAGGTGTACACAGACTGTGAATCTAGATCCTGTTAATCTGGATCTCCCCACCTCTTTAGTGGCTATTGGCCAAAATGTAAAGAGATGTACAGTTTGTCAGTAGCCAACATCAGTCCTGGGTTAAAACTCCACCTTTAACTGTGTTAATTGCTCTTTCCTCACATTAGGCAGAGCAGTGATAGCCCAAGACCTTGTCATGCCGGAGGCCGGGAGAATGTACTGCCTCTCCCCAAAGTGTGTGAAATGTGCCATCCAACCCCCTGCCCCCCAAATATCTATTTAGATATCTGCGGTGCTCAAAGTACACTGTGTGAGATTTCCCCTTCCTTATCTAGGATCCTGCTGATGCCTTCCCTTCCACTCCCATCCTGTCAAGTATGTGTCTCTCGCTCTCTTCCAGTCTCCTTCCACCAGTGCCAGCCCAGTGGATCCTTCCCCCCCCCCCACTCATTCTCCCAACTCTGTTCACCTATCCTCATCTAGTCTTGGCCTCCTATCTTTCCTTTTATGCTCCCCTACCTGCTGTGCCTTCCATTTCTCCTTGGTGTGAACCACTGCTGCTCGTGCTCTTTTCTACTTCCACCCTGGCTTTTGAAAAGCCAGGCCAGGCCAGGGAATGGAAGAAGGAAATGTTTTGAGCCAGAGGGTACATTGCTGGCCTAGAGCGTCTCTGTGGAGAGGCTCTAGGCCAGCACTTTTGTGGTCTCACTACCCTTCCTTCTGGCCTCTGCCTTCCCTGGCCTCTGGCTTTTCATAGAGTGGGACAGGATGGAGAGGGGGGTGGTGGCAGCTAGCATGCTGCCAGGAGAAGTTTTGAGGGTCAGTGGACGTGGTGCCAGGTTGGCAAAGGCAGGTAAATTGCTTCCCGTGCCAATCTGCCATCTGAGGGATTGCCTCAGTGTGCCTCATGAGCAGACTGCCCCTAAGGCAGTGCCTTTGTCTGAAGAGATTGAGAACACTTGATTATTTGGCGGGGAGGTGAGGAAGCCTCAAATAATTCTTCCCCCAATCACTTGTTTGTGTCTTGTTTTTAATCATCCAGGGAGCAGAAGGAATGCAGTACTCCACTCTGGAATTCAAGAAGAGTGGAGAGCACTCATTCAGTGAAGCGCCTGCCGTCATATATGCTGAAATACCCACAAGCAAATGATCCAGATGAAGACTGGCTAATTTGATTTGTTCAAGAGGCTGACATACATCTCACGGACAGAATGCAAAAACAATTCCTCCTAAGAACTAATGGATTACTACAAATGGTTTAATTGCTTGGGAATTGGAGTAAACCCCATATTCCATCAATCGCTCAAATGTTAGTTTGTGAGTGGTATCTAGCAGGAAGAGTTACACCAATGAGTTTTATTGGAGTCAGTAAAGGCAGACAGGAGGGAGATGGGTTTGAAAGGAAATGGGCTCTTTTTGTAGTTTGCTGAAACACAAAATATAAAACCAACATGTATTAGAACTGCATTTTCTCTGTTCTTTGACACGGTCATGGTGATCATGTTTGTTTATTTAAACAAAAGTTCTGAATTTGACACATTTAATGGTATAAACCTTCCTTCCTCATATATACTTTAAGTTGGGTTTTTTTTTAAAATCACCATAAAAAGCAGTTAAAGAAAAGACCAGTTCCTGCTGCAAGCATTCTTCTGACCCAGCGCTAATTTATTTATTTATTTCTACAGTGCCATCAATATACGTGGTCTTTGGCAGCGTAACTTAATTTAAAAAAAAAAAAAAAAGTCCCTGCTCCAATGAGCTTGCAAGCTAAATTTTGGCAATGGGAGAGATGGAGGGAAGGAAAGAGGAGGATGAAAGGGACAAAGAGAGGTAATGGGATAGATATGCAAAGATGCCCTTACGTGGGCATAAGCTTAGTCATAGTTCAAGGTGATGCCTAAAGGTTTAAGCTGATGGCTTTATGGAAGAGGTGGCCTTTGAGAAGGTGTCTATAAGAAGAGGGGGAGGTGGTCCAATGCAAAGGGGGCAGCATGGAAGGAAGGGCAGAGCCATTTATGAAAGCAGTAGATTTTGGGGTGGTTAAGACTTATAAAATTAGAGGGGGGGAAAGTCACAAATATATCAACTGGTTCCGGAGAGCTCCAGCAGAAGCATTAGAGGGAAATGAGGCAGCAAAAGTGTATGTTTGTGGTTGCGAGTCAGGAAATGATATTTGGGTCTTACAGTACATGGAGGAAATGACAGAAACCGTTATCAGACAATTACTGCATACACTGTAGTGCTGTCCGAAGCCCAAATGGAGGAGGATATTCTTGAGGGATGTTGAAGTTGTGCATAATGAAGGGAGGCAGATCCCTGTGAGGGAAAATCAGCATTAGAAAAAAAAGAAAGAAAAGCTTAACAGGGACTTGAACTCATGGCCACCCCACTTTATTCTAGCCTTGATTTTCTGACCAGTCAGTTTTACCTCATCCAAACTGTTGCATATCTCCTCATTATTGTGCAGGAGAACTCTGACTGGACTTAGGGAAAGTTGTTCTTCCATGATGCCATGAAGGAGAGAATGGGAAAAAGAGAGTGAGTGACAACTGGATGGAATGATCTGGGGGCAAGTAACACAGTGGGAAATCATGCAAAATTAGAGGGGAAGGCCAGTGTGATGTTTGAAGAGCCGCAAGGTCAAGTTGGAAACACCTTCACTGTGTGTTCAACACAAAAGAATGTTTTCCTCCTCTTCAGTGTTGAGCTCTGTAACATTTGGTTCACAAATTTGCTCCTGCTACTATGTACCATGTCTCAGTTTGAGCATGGATTTTATTATTTAAAATATTATTGCTAATATTTGTTTAAAAAACTTTTTGTAGCTTCATGTTTTAATGTGCTTTTGTATGTGTTATTGTTTTGTCTTCTGAGCTGCCCGTGTTTATAGCAGAACAAAGGCTGACATCCAGAGCAATGAATTGCTCGTGAAATGAATTGCGTTCGTGCAAGACTGTTGCACTAGGAATATACATAGGAATATAGGAAACTGCCTTCTACCATTGGTCCATCTAGCTCAGTATTGTCTACACTAGGGGTGTGCACGGAACCGCCAACTGCGGTCCGGCACTGGGGTGGGGGATAGCTTTAAGAGTGGCGGGAGGGTTTACTTATCCCTCTCGCCGCTTTCCCGCTCTGGCGCCGTAATGCTAAGAGTAATTGGGGCGGCAGGATACCTCCCTGCCGCCCCTTCCCCGATGTTGCTTGAAAAAACTCCCAGCAGTCCTTTGTGCGCGCGCACATTGTGCGCGCGCTTCACGTCTCTGATGTGCGCACGCACAAAGGACTGCTGGGAGTTATTTCCAGCAACATCGGGGGAGGGGCGGCAGGGAGGTATCCTGCCGCCCCAATTACTCTTAGCATTACGGCGCCAGAGCGGGAAAGCGGCGAGAGGGATAAGTAAACCCTCCCGCCACTCTTAAAGCTATCCCCCCCCATCTGAACCGGACCGCCCAGGTCCAGAGGCTTTTTCAATGGCCTCCGGACCAGTCCAGGCCCATCCCTAGTCTACACAGACTGGCAGCGGCTTCCCCAAGGTTGCAGGCAGGAATCTCTCCCAGCCCTATCTTAGAGATGCCAGGGAGGGAACCTGGGACCTCATATACTCTTCTCAGAGCAGCCCCATCCTATAAAGGGAATATCTTATAGTTCTCACACATGTAGTTTCCCATTTGAATGCAAACCAGGGCAGATCCTGCTTAGCAAAGGGGACAATTAATGCTTGCTACCACAAGACCAGCTCTCCTCCCATAGTTCTCCTTAGCACAACTAGCTAACTAGCTAACAACTAGTTGTGCTAAGTCTGGAGCTTGTTTGTGCAACAGTTGCACAACAGCGGCATGCCTCATTTGTTCTAATGGGGACATTTGCGCAAGAGCACTATAGTGCAACCCCCAGTTTTTAGCACAGCCAAGCTTGTTCCAGACATGAGATGATCCCAGTGAGTGGTACTTGAACAAACCAAATTTTCACTGGTTGATAAAGTCTTTATTTTACTTCCAAGCATGCAAAGATAACCACACATTCTACTTCCAACCATGCAAAGATAACCATACATTCTCAGAAGCTCAGCAGTTTGCTGGAGTTTGTAGTTCCAACAGAGATCAAAGTCCAGTAGATGAATTCATGAAGATGGTGAATTGTGGAAAGATGATTGCTTGGTGAAAAGACAGGTGGGCCTCTTAACTCTAAAAACCCATCTTATTTTTATTTAAGTACAAGGATCCAGGAGCTTCTGTCCCTCTTAACTCTAAAAACCCATCTTATTTTTATTTAAGTACAAGGATCCAGGAGCTTCTGTCCCTCTTAACTCTAAAAACCCATCTTATTTTTATTTAAGTACAAGGATCCAGGAGCTTCTGTCCCTCTTAACTCTAAAAACCCATCTTATTTTTATTTAAGTACAAGGATCCAGGAGCTTCTGTCCCTCTTAACTCTAAAAACCCATCTTATTTTTATTTAAGTACAAGGATCCAGGAGCTTCTGCCCTGTAAGCAGCTTCTGTCAGCTGCTTACAGGGCAGAGCTCAGTCTGGATTGGCTGAGAGAGAGAAGCCCCCTGCTTCTGGGTAATCCTATGGCATGTAAACTCAAGGTTCTAGAGCAGAAGCAGGGGTTCCCAACCTGTGATATGTCAGATGTTGGAGGACTACAACTCCCATCATCCCCAGCTACAATTTGTGGCTGGGGATGATGGGAATTGTTGTTCAGCAACATCTGGACTACCACAGGTTGGGATGGGAACCCCTGCTCTAGGCAACTATATAGGATTGTGGCCAGACCACACAGCAATACCACATGGCTGCTAAAGGGCTAGTACACAACAATATAATGCTTCTACCTTGCATGCATTCCATACCCGTGATGTTCCTGTGGCAACACAATGCTACCCTCTTGTGCTAGTGCAAATTTGCTTGCTTTGCAGGTGGTTCATTGCTCTGGCTGTCAACTAAAGTGTGTGTGTGTGTGTGTGTGTGTGTGTGTGTGTGTGTGTGTGTGTGTGTGTAACACAGAAGAAAATGGTCCAAAGATTCACAGGGGTAATAAACTTTTCAAGGCCATGTAAAAACATTTTCCAAGAATGCCTACAATGATCTGAATTTGATATTCAACATTGTTGTTGTTGTTGATGATGATGCATATTCTGGTTTTATTGATTAATTTGTTTGTGTTATTAGGCATATTATAAGCTGCCTCAGGTCCTTTGTTGTGGGGCAGGGAAAGATATTCTGAAGTAAATATCTTAAATATAAATAAATATTCTGAAATAAACTAAAAAAACAAAAGATTTATAAGTGAGTCTTGTTTGGAGCTCCCTGCCATATGAATCCAACAAGAGATATTATACATTATGCAGAACCATGAAGCCCTTTAATAAAAGGACAAGAATGAGGCGTGTTTCACTATTTCTCACCTTTCTCCTTCTTTCTCCTTCTGTATTTCCTGAAAGAATGGGGGAGAACTACATGTTACAACAGACAGGGGAGCACCACTGAAAATAACACCATATTTTGTAGGGAGGCCCTGGGCCCAGATGTCATAATGTTATGGAGTTTCCCACCCTTCCAGTGACGACCAAGGAGGTGGAGTGGAGAAAGACAAGGTGATGCCATCAGATGCCATTTTCAGTGGCATTCCTGTGCTGATCCTTCGCAGCATCAAGTAGAAGGTTGGACTAGGTGGCCTACAGGGCCCCTCCAACTCTATGATTCTCTGAGAAAGGCCTAGGCAGGGATCCTCAACGTTGGGCCCCCAGATGTTCTTGGACTTCAACTCCCATAATCCCCAGCCAAAGGCCACTGGGCCTGGGGATTATGGGAGTTGAAGTCCAAGAACATCTGGGGGCCCAACGTTGAGGATCTCTGGCTTAGGGTGTGTCCAAAATGGATTTCTCTATATTACTAAATTGAAGCCTATCTCCCTCATCTGGGATGGAAATAGGATCACTAGCCAAACAATTCCTGACTATAAAATCATTCAGTTTTTCTCCCTTGAAAGTCCTCCTGCCAAAGCACCTTGACTCACCTGCGTATCAGCCCTCTCTTCCAAAACAACATGGCCATTCCCAGGCCTATGGCCATTAGAGCTAACCCAGCTGACAGCAAAGTCCAAATCCAGACTTCACTCCCCTTTGCATCATGCCCTGCAGTTACTGCTGTAGTCCACCAGCCTGGCACCGAAGAGGTAGGCTTAGTTGAAACAAAATCTCCACCGATGCCAAAGTCGCCTTTGAAAACAGAAATACAGGGTGATTTTTTTAAAATTCCCATAATGCTGTAAAGAACATAACAGCAGGCCCAAGGCCCATCTAGTCCTGTTTCACACAATGGCCCACCAGATGCTTCTGGGGAGCCCACAGGCAAGAGGTGAGGGCATGCCATCTCTCCTGCTGCTGCTCCCCTACAACTGGTATTGAGAGACATCTTGCCTCTGAGGCTCGAGGCGGCCTATAGCCAGCAGACTAGATAAGATTTCATAAAGGAAAATTCCTTCATAAAATGAACAACACTTACAAGCTTTACAACAACCAAGCATTAAAAAACAGACCCCCTTGTAGCAAGTGACCTCAGGGACTTTTACACACAGGGCTCTTAGTTTGCATCTCCTCCGGGATGGAAGATGCGAGTCCACATATAAGCTGGATTTACCCTGAAGTCTCCACGAGCTATCAGGGACCAGTACGCAGACGATTCTGTTTCCCCCCAAATAACTGCTGTGCATTTTAGCCTGGCCCGAATTATGTCCGGGATAGAAAAATTCTCTATTTGCGGCAGCGTCTTCTTCTTCTAAACCCCAAGCTTTCTGGTATGCCCCGTTGCTTCTCCCTTGATGTATGGAGGGGCTATTGCCAGTAATTCAGCTTTTTTCAAAACTGACACTTGTCACCATAGGAACATAGGCTTTACATATGGAGATGTTGTTGGAGGATGCCTTAACAATGGAGACTACAGGTCCAATGTAACTTGAGCCCTTTGTGTCTGAGCTGATTCCACGAGGCTGCATTTTTCTTTGCCACAGAGAGAAAGCAATGATTTCTACTTTAAACTTCCATGGCCTCTTAAATGGTCTGGGGTATGGAACGTGATGAAGGCAGTCACAAAGGCAAGTTCATTATAAAAATCAGCAAAGATATGGGTCAGATTCAGCAGGTTAGGGTTAAGTGTTCTGTTTGATCTGGCTGCTTGGCAACTTGTCCCACTGGTCTTTCAAACTAACTATCCGACTAACAGCAGCAACCAAAGGTCTCTCGCCTCTTCCTCTGAGATGTGACTGGTTGGAGAAAGAACCTAGAGCAAGCTGTGGGGACGCACACAGGAAAAAGATCTGCAGGGAATGCGAAGAGGAGCCGACCATATGTGAACGGTCCATTTAATCTCCTGAATTAAACATCTGCAAATCTGCTGCAAAGTAGATTCGCTCTTCAGATACCCCACGGCATGAAGCCATATCTGGATAACTTCCAGGTGTCAGCCATTACATGCTTCTTAGAATGATAATACAGTGTTGTGTCACTAGGTGGTGGTGGTTGCTTTGTTAATCACGTCTTTCGACCAACAGAAACAGATGCAAAATATAAGAACATAAAGTCCTGCTGGATCAGGCTCAAGGCCCATCTAGTCCAACATCCTGTTTCACTCAGGGGCCCACCAGATGCCTCTGAGGAGCCCACAGGCAAGGGGTGGGGACTTGCCCTCGCTCTTGCTGTTGCTCCCCTGCAACTGGTATTTAGCAGCATCTTGCCTATGAGGCTGGAAGTGGCCCATATAGCCACCAGACTAGTAGACACTGATAGACCTGTCCTCCATGATTCTTTCTAAGCCCCCTTTAAAGCCATCCAAGCTAGTGGCCGAGGATGCATGCTTAAAAACAAGAGCCAACAAGAGCCCACACATTTCTCTTCCCTATCCAGGGGTTTTCCAGATGGAGGACTTCCTCACAGGAATGTCCGTGGGCTTGCGCAATGAACTGCATGCAGAGTCATAGCTGGGTGCCCATCCCTAGCAGTTCTTGTGCTCGCTCAGGAGTAGCTTAACCTTGACTCTTCAGCTGTTGAACTACAACTCCCATCATCTCAAGCCACAATAAACTAGGGCTGGAGATTATGGAAAGTATAGCTCAAAAACAGCTGGAGAGACAGGGTTGCCTAGTCCTGTGCTACTGCTTCTACGACAACACATATTTATATACCGCTTTTCAACAAAAGTTCCCAAAGCAGTTTACATAGATATAAATAAATAATAATAAAAAAAAATGGTTCCCAGTCCCCAAAGGGCTCACAGCCTAAAAAAGAAACATAAGAAAGACACCAGCCACAGCCACTGGGGGGATGCTGCGCTGGGGGTGGGTAGGGCCAGTTGCTCTCCCGCTGCTCAATAAAGAGAATCAGCACTTTAAAAAGGTGCCTCTTTGCTCAGTTTGCAGGGGAACTGTGCTAGCACATGCTATGCTACTATTTTATGCCTGCAAAAGGAGCACCAGTATGTTCACACCAGTGTTGGAGAACACTGCAGGTTACTTCCAACCCTGTCTCTCATTGTCCCTTCTGATTGACTGATTGATTAAGTGCTGTCAAGTTGGTGTCGACTCTTAGCAGCCACATAGATAAATTCCTTCTACTGAAGTTTAATGTTTAAAATCTGAATCTCAGTGAAGTGCATTTCTGGTTTAGTGCACTTCCGGCTTGCTGAACTTCTGGAGCATCCTCCCCCACCTGCCACTTCTGTTGAGACTCCCATAAAGCTTGGAATGGAAGAGACCATGTTCGAATGTGGTTTTCTCCTCTTAGTAAATCACTTTTTAAAAATCCCAATTAATACATCACTTCCTGAAATAATGCTGAATGGTTTCCCTTTCCTCCTGCCATTTCCAAAATGACTTGGTTGCAATCTCATGCACATTTTCCTGAGAGTAAATCCCATTGAGCTTAATGGGATTTACTTCTAAAGTAAACACACCTCTATTCTGCTATTGAGACCACAATTCTCCCCCGTCTTTTGATGTTTTATTGTTGCTTTTGTGCTTGGCCATTCACTGGTGCGCACGGAGAGGGCACTTATATATCACTTTATAAGTGATTCTCTTTATTTAGCAGGGGGAGAGTAACTGGCCCTATCCAGTGTCATTCCAGCAATAAGTTGCTTATTGCTGGAATGACACTGGACAGAAATGGAAAGGAACCAAAAAGAAAAGCCAGGACTGAATTTTGCTCCAGCCCGTAATAACCAGAGGTTCTAAATGTAATTGTCAGATTGTTACAAGCTTTACTGGCTGAATCCCCCCCCCCACCCCGTGCTATTCTTATTCTTAAATATACAGGTGTCATCTTGGAACATGAGTCAAAAGTCAAGCAACTCTTCAGTGTATTCAAATTTACCTGCATCCTTTGCTTCTGTGGGTGGAATCAAGCAGATTTCAGACCCCCATGTGGGGTTGGCAACAGAACGGCACTGCCAGAGTCCCCAAACGTATTGTGGGATGGATGTTGTGGGATGCAAAGTTACGGAGGCCCCATTATTGTTCTTCTTAGCCCACTCTCTGTTGCCCAGCGGGTTAGAGCTAGAGCCAAATGTCCAGCGAAATGAGCCTGCCTTGCGCTGTGGTGGGCAGTGAGAGCAATTGAGCAGCAAAGTGGAGGGATTGAGCTGATGGAAGGAGACAGAGAGATTGTTGTGGCAGCCTGAAGAGAGAAGAGAAGAGAAAAAGCCATGTTAATGGAAGCCAGCCAGAACTCTCATACTTCTTTCTTCTTGCACGACTTCTTTTGCAATCATGATCTGGATCTGAACCCTGGAATCAGGGTATACTGAACCAGTATACTTGGCATTTCTGGCAGAGAGAATAGTGAGACATGCAAAGGGTCAGGAATGAGGACACGGCCAGCTGTAGAACAAAAGTTGAAAATCGTCTCTCATGGCTAATGCTGAGTCAGCATCCCTGCAGCAAGAAGAGGCAAGATATGGCATCATGAGAGCTGCTGATGTCTTCCAGAACCTATTCAAGCTCAGTACACCTTCCTCCCTTGCAGGAGAGAAGACAATCTCAGAGCAATTGCTTGAGAAACTCTAACCATTAAAACAGAACTAAAGCCACCTAATGGTGCAGTGGGGAAATGACTTGACTAGCAAGCCAGAGGTTGCCGGTTCAAATCCCTGCTGGTATGGGAAACACCTATATCGGGCAGCAGTGTTATAAGAAGATGCTGAAAGGCATCATCTCACACTGCGCGGGAGGAGGCAATGGTAAACCCCTCCTGTATTCTACCAAAGACAAACACAGGGCTCTGTGGAGTCGACACTGACTAGACGGCACACTTTACCTGCCTTTTGTCTGAATGGGTGTGAGAACTTCACCCAGTATCAATGCACTCAAACCTTTGTTTTCAGTTATCAAGGATCATTTCCAGCAGCACATGGCTTCCTCTGCCTTTAGGGCAGAAGAAGACGCCTATAAAAGAAGCTACATTTCCCCTTGATGTACATGAATTCTATGTGTGTACCAAACTGTGCATTGTCCCAGTTTTCCCCCTCAACACACCTATGCACCCCAAATCCAGCAAGGTCTCACTTTCCCCGTTCCCTGCAACTTCCACCCAAGCCAAGGTATTCCTGACATGGGTCAGTGTGAGTCTTCTGACTTGCATTTCTGAACTGCTTAGGGCCCTTGTCCATAACTACCGGTAAAGCCAGGGGTGTAGCTAGGGGAGAGGGGGCCCGTGTTCACCCCTCTCCCCGGCGGCCCCTTGGAATGAAGGAGATAATAAAGAAAATAGGGAGGGGTGGAGCTGGGGGCCCCTCAGGAGCTGGGGTGGTGGTCCTGAGTTCTTTGAACCCATCTGTTCAATTATAGCTACAACCCTGAGTGAAGTCTATCTGTCTCCTCCTGCCCAGAGGAGGACAAACAAGAGCCTTGTGGTAAGTGCCCAACAGCTATATAGAAAGTTAGGACAGGTATGTTGACTGTAATTCTGTCTTCATCTTACCACCCCTTTATCACTACTACTACAAATATTTATGTACCACTTTTCAACAAAAGCTCTCCAAAAATACACAATCAGTTATCAGGGATTCTCAGTCTTAGGTCCCCAGATGTTATTGGACTTCAGCTCCCATAATCCCCAGTCCCAGCGGCCTTTGGTTGGGGATTATGAGAGTTGAAGTCTAACAACATATGGGGACCCAAGGTTGGGAACCCATGAATTAGAAGGTTCCCTGTTCTAAAAAGGGCTGCCAGGCTGGCTATCTATCTATCTATCTGTCTGTCTATCCATCCATCCATCCATCCTCTCTCGCTCCCTCTATGCTAGGATCCTCACAAGCTTACATTAATTAGAATCCAATGCTATGCTTTAGGACCAGCATTTTGTAGTCAGTTGCTTCTGACTGGCTCCCTGAGAGGTTGCCACACACTACTTTAATCATGTGTGCTTCTTTCTGTCCTTTAATAAACTTAACCTCTGTTTTCAGAGCAACCTGATCCTGACTCCGTTGCTCCTCTTGGGATACTCTAACATTAACCCTGCCCTTTGCCCATGATCAGCTTTCCAGTTATGTTACATACCAATACTTTTAGCACCTGATTCCCTCACATAAGCCAAAGCATAGAGAGCGATAACAACCTACCGCACAAATGAGGTTGACAAGTATCAATTGGATAAGGACTGCTAGTTTGTTCATCAGAGATTCTGGGTGGCAATAAGAACAAGAGAGCATACTGCAGGAGCCATGGCAAAGAACGAAGCCATGGTCTGGATCACAGAAGCAGCTGTCTTTGGCTTAGTTACCAAGGCATGAGGGACTGGAGACCAGCTTAAGCAAAAAGGAGAAGTATGTACTTAAACATCTCACTTTGCTCAATTGTCAACAGACCATCTGATCTTAGGAGAATTCTTGCTCATCACCATGTATTCCCCGGAACTCCTAAGGATTCCTGACTTCTGTGACTCTTAAGAAGCCTTCTCGAACCTATTGGATCTCATTCTCAAAGCTGCAGAACTGGCTCAGGCTGAGGGGATTCTCTAGGAAAAGGAAGTTCCATAGTGTGTTTATTTTTACATATTTATCCCACTCTTCTTCCAAGGAGCCCAGAGTCATGCAGATAGTTATATTTATCCTCACAACAACCCTGTGAGGTAGGTTAGGCTGAGAGGTAAGTGACTGGCCCAGAGTCACCCTGTGAGTTTCATGGCTGAACTGGTATTTGAACTCAGGTGGTCTCCCCGATCCTGATTCAACATGCTAACCACTACACCAAGTTGTGAGGAAATGGCTGAGAACTCTTCTCCAAGTGGAACATCCTGACTTTTAGGATCAATTCAAACAAGCAGCACTAGAGTGTCCTAAAACTAGGATTGAACCACTTCTACATTCACGTAGAGAAATATCTGTTCGAAAGTGTTATTCCTCTTCTAATACTTGATCTACTTTCCTTTTTGGACAAGGACTATTTTTGGCAAGGGGGATTAGCGACTCGCCTTGACGAGCAGTCGGGGAGTGGCACCTTTGGTTTCCGGCAGCTCTAGTTGTGCCTGTTTCTTCTATCCCACCCTGCCCCAGCATTAACGAGAAGTGAGTTGCCTCCAGGCTGACCATTCATCAGGTAGAGCTGTTCAGGCTGGCCAATGATTAACCAGCCTGTGTGGCTACCTGACAAATGGCCAGCCTGTAGGCAGTGCAGCTCTTGTTAACACTGGGACGGGGCAGGAAGGATGGAAGAGAGAGGCGCAACCAGAGCTATCAGGAACCAGAGGTCGCTGCACCTCACGTGGTGTCCTCCCTGGCTTGTTCAGGTGAGCTGCTTCTAGCATGGGGAGCTTTCCAACCCACTTTCAAACACTGAACATTCAAGAGGGCCCTGTCTGAGAGAATTGCATCTCCTCAGTTATGCTTATTTTCATCAGGTATCGATATTGTAAGACTGGATTGTTGAGGGACATATTTAGTTGATCTCAGAGACGTGAAGTGGACTGGACCATTAGAAAGGAGGAGATATTTTAGATACATACCTGGTCTGACCTCCAGGGTGGTGTTACGTTCTGAACCATTGAGGAGGCGGCAGACATAGGTGCCTGAATCACTCATGACCAGATTCTTGAGAACTAATCCTTCTGTCTTGAGCCTTAGGCGCCGGCTGAATCGAGCAGGAGTCACCTCACCTCTTGTACTGGCCAAGATTATTTCCACACTAGTACTTTTAATGTTGGCACATCTGGGAGTAAGAGGAAACCAAAACCAATGTGCACCAGGGCTCCCTCCTTCACAGGGAAGAGAGACCTGCTCCCCAGACTTGCAGCTGATCTTCCATAAACTGGCAGCTGGAAGAAAGATCAATAGAAGTTAACAGCCTAGCATTAGATCCTCGGTTATTATGTCATGTGGAGTGAGTATTGTATGGGGTTGTGGTTTATGAGACTATGTAAGATATATGTTTATGAAATTGTGTTGTTGTGTATGTTTGCTTGTAAGCCGCCCTGAGTCCTATGGGAGTAGGTCGACATATAAACAGAGGCGTAACTAGGGAAAACGGCGCCCGGGGCAAGCACTGACATTGCGCCCCCCCCTCCTTCCCCCCCGGAAATATGGAAATGTGTCACAGTCATAGTCAAATGTGGGTTGTGGGCTGCATCCGTGCAAGTATACTGGGACAGGAAAAAGGAAACATGAGGCTACAAGGCTCTTTAGAAATATATATTTTAAAGAAATGTCTTGCATACTAACAGCCTAAGTTTGCAGTCCTCATGGCCAGAAAATAAATGCTTTTAAACATAGTAATAGGTTTTGTGTGCCAAAATGGAAAAGACAAGACAGGTATTCTAGTCTTTTCCATCATAGATATTCTAGTCTATTCAAGATTTATGCTTATATTATAATAGAGACTTAAATTATAATAGACATATATTCTAGTCTATCATAGATATTCTATGTTTATTAATTCTATAATAATGTCTATTTGTAGCATGCTTTACGTTGGTTGTATTCCTGGGAAACTCAATGGCCACATTCAGCCACCATTATTTGAGCCATGATCTCCTCCTCTTTCTGCTTCCCTCTCATACACAGTCTTAATAAATAACCTCCTGGTTTAATTAAATCACCATTTGCCTATGCACCTGAACAGCAAAACTGAGGTTTGGGCCCTTCATATACCAGAATTGCAAACCACACTGTGTGATCCTAGTTTGGAGGGCTTACTCAGCAGTTTATTGGATGTAAGCTGTGAATGTGAATACATCCAATTGGACTGAACGTAAGGGAAAGTTATGGTTTGATTACGTAGGAAGCTGTCTACAGAGTCAGATATTGGTCCACCTAGCTCACTATTGCCCACACTGACTGGCAGCAGCTCTCCAAGGTTTCAGGCAGGAGTTTCTCCCAGCCCTACCTGGAGGTAGGGATTGAACCTAGGATCTTCTGCATGTTATTTGCAATTACATCTGACTTGCTTGAAATTACACAGGCAAATCAAAAAGATCATGAATAAGTAGGGGTGAGATTTTTCTTTGTTTTAAAAAAGCCTTCCCAATTTCCTCTTATTTTTAAAACTCTCTCAAAGGAAAATATAAGTTTAATATGTAAAACAAAATACACATTGAATGAAAAACCGTGATTAACTTTTAAAAAACTATTAAGTATGTAATTAGAAGAATTCCATTACATTAAGATACCAATTTCTTTAAAGCCAGAAATAATACCTACTGAAACTTTTAATTATTTAAACAAGGAGAGAAAAAGGCATGTTATCTTCCCTAACAAAGATTAAAATCAATTTAATTGGTTCTCCACTGCCTTGACATGATTCTCTCTGTGAGTCAAGCAACCAAAAAGGGAAATTAATATCGCAGCTGTTAATCAAGTGATATTTGTGCACTCTATCTTATTAAAGCTACAGGGGCAGAAAGAAAAACTTCCCATTGCTACTTTTTGGACCAATTTGTTCACACTGTATTAAATGGGATTTCCCCCCCTTCAAAAATATAGATGCTGTACTTATGTTTTGGAGACAGAACATCTTCAATATGCACCAAATGAACAAGGCTGAAAATGTTGTAGACTGTATGTTTCTAATAAAAATCTGCTATAAAGAATAAACCTAGTATTAATCCAGACAGACTGAACATTATTCAAAAATTATATTAATGAGTTCCAAATTAAATTGCCACCCCACCCCCCATGCTAAGGGATGATTCAGAAGTTATAATTACTAGCAGAGCTGCAAAGATCTTGTGTACTAGTACTACTAGTTTCCTTTTGCAATCCCACCTCTGCAAAAGGAAACTCATGCATGCAAGCCAGGAGAGTGACTTGTGGCTCCACTTGCATTGCATGAGTTTCCTTTTGCAGAGGTGGGATTGCAAAAGGAAACTCGGGCAATGCAAGTGGAGCCACAAGTCGCTCTCCTGGCTTGCATTGCATGAGTTTCCTTTTGCAATCCCACCGGGACTCACAAAATGCAAGCCAGAAACTGCAAGCCAGAAACACATTGCAAGCCAGAAACTCACACAATGCAAGCCAGGAGAGCGCCACTGGCTCAACTTGCAGACAGCTACCCTCGGTTTAGGGGTGGGGGGTGGGTTGGAAGCCTGCTATGCAAAGCACAGAAGAGCTGTGGAGGACGTTATGCAAGGGAGTAGGGGTATTCTCTCACACACAACACACACAGGGGAGAGAGAGAGATTTGAGCAATGAAACTTACTTTGTTAATGCAGAACAGAAGAATAAAATGCAGCCAGAGGGCAGTGTGGTGGGCAAACGGCAGGCAGGCAGACAGAGTCAAGGAACGTCCCCAGCAGCAGCAGCAGCTCTCGCAAGCTGCTCCGCTCCACTCCTCGTGCGTGCAGCAAGCAGGGAGGGAGGAACTGAGACAACCAGCATGGTGGTCATGTGTTCTCCGGCAGCCAATGGGAGCTCCCGCCCACCGGAGATCTCTGTAATGACGGGGGAAAAAAATCACACAAAAATTTTTTTTTGCCAAAAGCAGGGGACTGGCAGGGGCACTTTTTGGCGCCCCCTCCCAAGTGGCGCCTGGGGCACGTCCCCCCCCGCCCCCCCTATCGTTACGCCCCTGCATATAAATCTAACTTTAAAAAAAATAATAATTCCCTGGTTATTTGCAGTTTTTTCCAGAACAATAGTCTTCAATCTCTTAAGACCCAGGAATGATCTTTATCCCTTACATTCAAAAGGGGACCTTAATCAAATCATTAATTGTTAAGAGAACATTCTTCACTATCTGTCCCATTGCCTATTGAGATCATCTGGAGAGGTCCATCTGCAGTTGCCACCAGCTCATCTGGTAGCTACTCAGGGACAGGTCTTCTCTGTTGCTGCCTCAAGACTCTGGAATGTGCTCCCTGCTGAAATAAGAGCCTCCTCATCTCTGACAGCTTAAAAAATCTAATTAAAAGATGCATTTGTTCACCCAAGCTGTTTAACTAGAACTGTGGTTTTAAATTGTTTTAACGTTTGCCTTAATTTGTTTTATGTTGTTGTAAACCGCCCAGAGACATAAGTTCGGGGTGGTATACAAATATAACAAACAAACATCTCCCCTCATTGCTCTGGTCTCTCTCTCTCTCTCTCTCTCTCTCTTATATAAGACTACTAAAATCTCTCTCTTTCTCTCTCACACTTACACTGCTTCTGGTATGACCCATTTATGGGTTGAAGCCCATGAGCTGAAAACCAGTCTTCCATCCCCACCAAAATCTTCTCTAGTGGGAGCACTAGGGGGGGGAAATGAGGGGGGGAAACACAGAAAGGGTAAAGTACATTTCTGGGTGGGTGAGTTGTGTCTCACAGATTTCTGAAACAGAAATGGGCGGTGGGTGGGTGGGGGGGACTGCATGCCCACCCTTGGTCTTCTCAGCTTCCAACTATTCCCACTTCTTGATCTTTTAACTCCAAGTTGCCCACAAATAGCGCTCTTACCAAGTCCTTTCCTCAAGATGAGTAATTCCATCAGGATGCTCAGCAAAGAAGATTCCATATTTCACTCTCCTTTTTGATGCTTTGAAATTTATTTCACAGCCTTGTTAATCCTCAGGCGAGAAATACACATTTTGAACATGAAGCCAAAATGACTCCTCAGGAAATGTTATCTCTTCTTGTGCTCTTTTAGCATCAGGTCAACGGAAAGAGCTGCTTTTAATCATTTTCAGCCAGACTCAGAGGACCACCCTAAGCCACTTTAGGCAGGGTGGAATATAAACTGAATAAAAACATACAAAAATTGGATGTGGGATCTCATGGGGAGGGATGTGCATGGATGCAGCTGGGCTCTGAAGGAAGTGGATAGATTTTTGTTATGTCTCAGGTTACAGAGACTTGATCAGACTCATGTGTCCCAAACTGAGAATGTTTTGTTGTTTGTTTGAGAGTGCTCTCCCTCCCCACTAATGTTCAACCAGAATCTGGAATCTCAGTTATATATCTTGATCCTTCTATATATATACACACACATATATATATACACACACACGAATTGATTGATTGATTGATTCTCCTTAACTCCCTTTTTGAAATGCAACTGTCACCAAGCTCCATCATCTGGAATCTGCCTGAGAGACAGGAGTGGAACCACTACAGAATATGGATGTGCGGACCGGTCCAGAGGTTTGAGGGTCCGGGATCGAACATAAACCCCACCCCCAGTTCTGTTCGGACCGGAACCGAACCTCTGGACAAGTCAGCATTTTTTTTAAAAAAAATAAATTTAAAATACCTCTAGCCCCTTCAGGGGGCTCACTGTAGGCCATGGGGTGGGGTGGGGCTCCGTGGAGGCTCCCCTTCCCCCTGCCGGCCCATGCAAGCCCCACATGGCCCAGGGCCTCGCAAAGGTCATTTGAGCAAGTGTGGTGGTGGCCATTTTCTTTGGGGAAAAAATGGCCGCTGTGCATGCAGAAATGACCTCTGTGAGGCCCTGGGCCATGCCATTTATGCTTGCACGGCGGTGGCCAAAATGGCCACCATGCACACTTACAGAGGCCCGAACGAGTCAAAAACAATCATTTTCCTGGGCTGCAGGGGTAATTTGAGAGGCTGGCGGGGGCAGGGGGAACCTTCACGGACCCACCCACCCGCGGCCTACAGGAAGCCCCCCAAAAGGACTATAGGTATTTTAATTTTTTTAAAAAAAATTTAATTGCAACCCCCCCCCCCGACTGGACTAGGGGGATTCAATGGGGGCCGGAACGAACTTGGCTGGTCAGGTTCACGTCCGGTCTGGAACTGGGCCAACCAGTTCCATGCACACCCCTACTACAGAACAGTGCCTCCTATCTCCAACTCCCTCAGGCAATCCAGAAGGATACCATGGTATCACATGCCACTGAGAAATCCAAAAGAACCAATAGATTCACACTCCCTCTTTCGATTCCCTGGTAAAGGTCTGTGAACAACATGCAAGAGGAAAACCACAGAGATGTGCTGCATCAAAGAGGAAGGGCGGGATGAACACCTGGGAACTGCACACTGACTCATGACTCCATTGTGCAATAGGGAGGATGTTTATTTTTTATTCTATGTTCTCATATAACTGGCCCTCCATATAAAAAGGGAGGGGGACACTATATTTCTGTACGTAAGGCAAAACCAAACAAAGCATTACGATGTACTTAGAATTCCACAGGGAGTAGCGATAAGGTTCTGCAGCCTAGAATTGCAGTGGTGGTGAGCTTATTTCTTGGCTTGATAAACTTTCCATTATATAAATAAACAGATGAAACAAATACTTTTTCAGGCCATGTCTTCATTGTAGTGGTCCTGGTTTTACTCAGCCTGAAGTGGCTATTATTTTAGTCTAGGGCTAAAACCAGGTTGTGACTTGAAAATCAACATGGCTGACATGGCCACTATCTTTAAGTTCGCCAGTGAAGGGCATCACCTCTTACCCATTTCCACTCCCTTTTCTTCCTAGAAAACAAGACTACAGTGGTGTCACCAGCAGGTTGGGGCAGGGTATAGATGAAAGGAGGGGAAGCCAGGATTTGACTGCTGATTTAAAGATAAAGGGGAAATCTCCAGGTTGCAGTCCGGTCACTCCGCTTAGCTCTCTCACTTCTATTTGTATTCGTGATTCCCATAGAAGACAGAATAAGATCCTTCGTGTCCAAAAACAGTGGCTTTGTAACTGTTTCTGGTGTCTATTTTATGTTTCATTTATAGATTGTTAGCCCTTTGGGGATAGGGAGCCATTTTTTTCAATTATATCTATGTAAATCGCTTTGAGAACTATGGTTGAAAAGTGGTATATAAATATTTGTCATCGTAACTGCCCAAATGCAGGGCACTGCTCAGCGCAACAGGCCTGGGTGGCAGTTCACACAACTGAAGGGGGCAGAATCTGGCAAAACTAGAATCATGGAGTTGAAGCAATCTTATTTAATGTAATTGTATACCGGCCACTACCAAAGTCTCTAGCAATAAAAACCAAGAAATTTTAACAATTAAAACATAAAAAGATCGAATTAAAATACCCATAAAAACTACCAGATAGCTCAAAAGCTTGGCTGAAGAGCTCTTGTAGGCCATCTTCCTGCTCGAGGCAAGAAATCCAGAGTGACAGCATCCCCAACAAGTGGTTGCTAGAACATCTCCAGCATAGGAGAACCCAGCTCCCAGCTAGGTGATTGATTCCATTGTCACACTGCCCTTGTTGGGGTACATTATGTGCATCTGAAGTAGCGGATGCAGAAGCTGTGTTTCTGGAAGTTTCCCCATTATCATGACTGGGAAACCTCCAGAAATGCTGCTTCACTATCCCCTGTTTTAGAAAAGCATCAGGGCTTGCTTTACGCATCAGCACCTTTACAACTAACACTGCACACTTCAACCACTGTAAAGAAGTTCATCCTAACATGGAAACATGAACACCTCTGCAGCGGGGCTGGGGTGGGTGGGTGGGAAGTGGTGGTGATTTTTTTCAACCGGGACCTCCCACTCGCTCCATGCTGTGATCAGCGTCATGACTGAGTTTCAGGAGGCAGAGAAGAGCTTACTCTTTCCCTACCTTTTTAGAAAAACACAGAACAGGAACAAAACAAAAAGCATAGAAACTCTGCTCTCTCTACCAGTTGCCCTGAGATGATAGAAAGCATCCCTGCTCATTTTGATTAGACAGTGGGATTGACGGTGACCTTCAAGTGACTACTGCAAGCAACCCTGGATATTTGTGTGACTTGATAGTGTAAACAATACTGGAGAAAATAGCTTCAGCTCAAGCTGACAACCCTACCAGCCAGAGAAGAAAGAGCTATTGGGTTGCTTTTGTGTTGTGTCATGTATTGTACACTGCCTTGGGGATCATTTGAGGAAAAGGTGGGGTATAAATATGAAGACAACCAGGAGTTCCATTCTGTGAACAAAATGTTGCTATACTGAATTGTCATTGTGCTCGACTAGGCTGGACAACTTTTTTCTAACAAGCTTCCTGTGCCTTTAAAAGCTGCATGATGCCAAGACATCTGTTCTGACACAAACTTCTCTGAGATCATACAAATGAAGAAATATCCTGATGTATATATTTAAATGTGTACATATTTAGCATATGGACACATTAAGATAGTATTAGTTTATACTTTAGTATTGTTAGTTAAAAAGGTGCATACAGGTAAAAAACAACATTTGAGTGATGGCAAGAGAAACTCTCTTTCTCCAATATTAATATACCCTTCTCTACTAACCTTTCATATCAATACTAACCCTCAGCACACACCATATCACACACTACATCATGCATAGTCTTCAGCAAACACAGGAGTCTTATATGCCTGTGAGGGAATGAATGGATGCACTCAGATGGGACTCTCATGCTAAGTAGTAATTGGCAGTGCCTGTCTATTGACAGAACCCTAAAGGCCTCCAACTCAGTCCATAGCCTAAATGTGTGACTGTAATTGTCAAAACAATATCATCTCAATGGGGGCTCCCCTGCATATTATTTGGAACTAAAGGCCTGTTTCCTTTGACTAGTTGAACCCCTGGGTTCACAGTTACTTACATGGGCTAACTCACAAAGATAAGTCATTATTTGCTAGTAGCATGGGAAGGTAACTTCAGGTCAAGCCTAACCTGGGACTGAAAGAACAATTCCTCATGATCTCCTCTGTTTAAGCACAGATGAGGATGCTGCAGTAGACATGAGTTAACAAGAAGTTATTCCTCTAAGGGAGGAGCCTAGAACTCCCCTCTACTTTGGCACAAAGGATTAAAGTTAGCCTTCTGAGCTAATCACCTTCCCAAGAACGAAGTGATGAGATTGCAGCAGGCTCATCTCTCTGACCCAAGCATTAATGCCTGGCATGAAGTATGGGGGAACACACTCATTATGGTAAAGACATCAGTTCTCTTTTCCCCAAAGGTCTTCCTGACACCAGTTAAGCTCTGAGTCATTCATACAGGCTGTCTAAACTTTTCCACTTCTTTCATCCATCAGGGATGTCACCCTTTTCAGCATATAGGTGTGCTCAGCATTTGGCTCCAAGGCAGGTTTCTGCATATTTCCATCACAGAGACTATCAAGCAGTGTCTCCCTTCTCTGGATTCACCTGTTGCATGTTTGTGTGTCTGGGCACCAGCTATTCCATCTGGCTGTGCCTTGGCACTTGTGCCCATCCCACTTTCCACCTTCAGGTTAGCCCTGTCTCCAGGCCTAATCTGGGCAGCACGCTTGGTTTCAACAGGGAACTGGTCTCTTGGGATCAGACCACTTTTGGACTTTTACTGGCTACCAGATGTGCAAGTGGCACATGGGTCTCCCACTCTTGCATCCCGTTTTCCTGCTTGTTCCTGGAGAGAGAGAAGTCCCTTAGCACCAGTTGAGCAACAAGTGTCCGACACACCACCGGAAAGGAGCCAGATATATTAATAGACCTCTGCTCCAAACTCTTCTACTCCCTCCTTGCTCTCTTTAAAGTCTAAAGCTGTTCTTTAAGCCTGTTTCTCTGGTCAGCCTAAAGCGGATTGTAATTTGGAACTCAAGCTAAAACGCCTCTTCATGAGCTTCAATTTAATATTAAGTCTTATTAGTCTTGTTAATTATATTAAATTAATACTGTGTTGCTTATCAATCAAGATTTCCTTTCTATAATCCTAACCCTAAATAAACCTGATTATATTTGACTTCAACTCTGTCAGTAGTTTCCAAGACTGAAGCTTTGTATTCTGTAATGAACTGCTCACTCTAGATTTAGCGATTCCCCATACAAGCCCCAAAAGTTAGTCAGGGGGCCTAGCCAACACCCCAGAGCAGTCTCATTAACAGAAGCAGAGCAGCAAGAATTTGTGAACATTCCAGGACAACACAGCAGCCTGGCCAATGGCAGTGCAGGAGAGCCTCACAATCAGATGATGTTTGCAGCCTATATAAAGAGGAACACTATTTGCATTTCTCTGGGACCACCACACACAGCACTGGTCATCGCTTTGCCAATATAGGATGAAACAGTAAGACTCAGTAAGTATAAAAAATACCATCTTTATTGTGAATCCCTACAACTGTGTAGGTTTTGAGGTTAGAGGATAAATATTACAGGGGAGAGGGTGCAAATTTACAGCATGCAGAGGGAGAATGGTGAGGGTCAGACATACACAAACACACACGCAGAAAAAGCAAATGCACTAAGCAGGGGAAAAAAAAAAGACACCAATACAGGAAGCCATGACTGCTGCAGGGAAGGCAAGGATGCTATAAGCTCCATGGGAGGTGAAATTCTTGGGGAGGAAGTGGTGTGCAGTGTGTTGCTTCAAAGTTTTGGAGGTGCTTACGGGCCTGTGGGGCAAGAAAAAAAAATGGTTAGAAGCTGGAGTGAGTGCTGAACTATATACTACAAGATATTCCTATTAAGATATTCCCCTCAGGGGATGAAGCCGCTGTGGGAAGAGCAGAAGGTTTCAAGTTCCCTCCCTGGATTCTCCAAGATAGGGCTGAGACACATTCCTGCCTGCAGCCTTGGAGAAGCCGCTGCCAGTCTGTGAAGACAATACTGAGCTAGATAGACCAATGGTCTGACTCAGTATATGGCAGTTTCCTATGTTCCTATACAACACAGACTGAAGAACAAAATAGGGTGACATCATGCCCTCCTAGATTTGGGAGATGAAAGGCATTCCCTTGCTTCACTATAACAGCCAATTGTGAGGGGATACACAGAAGAGGGACTAGGGCCAAGTTTAATAGGAGAAGTGGCTGACTCCACGAGAACCTCTCTTCACTACCACAAGAACAGTCGGTGTGAACCCAGAGTTGCTTTTGTTCCCGGTGCAAATCATGATTCAACATGCTTGGAATTGTTCCCCAAGTAACTTTTCAGTCCTGACAGCTCCGTCGTCTTCACTGGGCACGAGTTAAGAGTCTAGGCTGCCTGCTCCAAGTTATACCACTGGATTAGCTGCGTTTCTATTCAAGGGTCTATTCTCAAAGCAAGGGGAAGAAGCCTAGTCAGGCAGTGGTGGCACAGACGTTTAGGGACTCTGGGGAAGGACATGTAGCATGATCCCAAACAACTTAAATTATCAGACTTAAAGGCTGCTGCACCTGCTCTGCTTCATGATCAAGTACAGGGAGGAAGTGGTAGCACTTTACATGTACAAGGTCCCACCTTCAATCCTTGGCATCTCTGGTTAAAAAATATTCTAGGTAGCAGAGCTTGAAAAGCCTCTACCTGAAATTTTGGAGGGCTGCTGGCAGTCAGAGCAGAGGATACAGGGCATGATGAACCACTGCTCTGCCTCAGGATATGGCAGCTTCGTATTGTATTGAAAAGGTTAGGACGACTGGCTGTGAGGACTTGCATACATATAAGCCACTGTAGTCCTATAAGCCACTACAGTCCTAGCTTCCAGGACCAGCCTCAAAGCAGAATGCCTCCGAGTACCAGTTGCAGGGGAGCAACAGCAGAAGAGAGGGCATGCCCTCAACTCCTGCCTGTTGGCTTCCAGTGGCATCAGGTGGGCCACTGTGTGAAACAGGATGCTGGACTCGATGGGCCATGGGCCTGATCCAGCAGGACTGTTCTTATGTCTTCCACAGGCATTGTAAGAAATGGAGATCCTGCATCTGCATACAGCATCCGAGAGCTGACTCGAAAGTCCTGAACCTTGGAACTTCCAGTGCACTTGGAAGTCTGTGACACATTCTTGAAACCATACATTTTCATGGAAGGATCCCAAGGAGAGAAACACTGTATTGGTGGAGAGATTCTCCTAGTGATCAGAGTGCACAGATGCCACAGTGTTGCACATCATAAGAGGGCGCCTCCACGAGTACAGTGTTTACCTCTTCAGACAAACACTACAAGTATGGAGAGTGGGGACGGGGCGTTCAAGCGCACTCTCAGACACTGAATGCCAAGTAGAACATCTGTAGAAGTGGAGATGTTCCACATGTACCTGAACACGGCTTGTGCAATACTGCAGGCATCGAGGAGGCCGGTTGCATGTATGAACTTGGCCTACTGAACCCTTACTACCAGGACAGCTTTAATGACGAGGGTCTCAAATTTCAACATGACTTTTGCCAACACCATTAACAGAGATCAGTAAGAGCCATGCAATCTAAAATGCTTCTGTCATGAAGTGAGCCTAGGATTGTCTTGGGATGGGGGTGGAGAAAGAAATTCCTTTTTCCTCGGGATACTTCATTTCTAGACCAAGTGCTGCTGTGCCCCTAAACATTGGGATATCCATTCCAGACTAGTCAGGTTAACTGCCTTGAGATACATTATGAAAGGCGGTATAAAAATTGAATAAATAGTCATGACTTGCTTTTGTCCCATTAATTTCAATGGGACAAAGTCATGACTATCTTATCTACCCAGATTAACACAAGATGTGCATTTGTGAAAATGAGCTAACATTAAATGCAACAGATATGACTTGGAACTCCTGGGTTCCTTGATATGGAAACTGAGGTGAGGTGGGAGTCAAATGTGCTGGAACTGGAAGGAGGTGTCAGATTAGGAGGGCTCCCTCTTAGGCCAAGGAAACTCACCAGAAATAGTGCAAGCTGTCGTCTCCCTTCAGCTGTCATGTCATCACCTGGTTTGGAAAAGGAGAAGGATGGACTTAGATAGCTGAAACAGGTAGGCAAGGCAAGAGAGGGGTCCTCGTATCCCTTCCCCACCACAGACCATCTTGAGCAGTGGCTAATTCCCAGAATCCCCCTCAATCCAGGCATTCCCCAATTGTATTGATCCAACCCTCTTTACTCCAAGTCAGTATCTATCTTATTTTTTCAAATTTGCAGACTGCCCCAAACTTCCATCTCTGGGCAGCTTGCAACACAACACAGATTAAAAATAGACTTTAACACAACTGAAAACCACAGCCCAGTTAAAAAGCTTGGGTGAAAAAAATAAGTCTTTAGAGAATTTTAAAACGTTCTCAGAGATGGGGAGGCTCTTATTTCATCAGGGAGCATGTTCCACAGCGTCGGGGCAGCAGCTGAGAAGGCCCGTCCACCATGTAGCCAGACCACAAGCTGGTGGCAACTGCAGACAAAGCTCTCCACATGATCAATGGGCAATGGGGCTCATTGTGAAGACAATGTTTTCTTAAATACCCAGGGCCTAAGCTGTTTAGGGCTTTAGAGGTTATAACCAGCACCTTGTATTTTGCCCGGAAACTTATTGGTAGCCAGTGTATCTCTTAATATAGGAGCAATATGGTCTTTCTGAGATGATACAGAGACCAACTGGGATGCAGAAGCGTATCAGCTGAAGCTGACAAAAAGCCCATCACTGCCTCTAGGCAGGCATTTTAGAGAGGTTATGCCTTATCCTAGGATGTTGACATGGAGAAAGATTTGGGTGTCATCACCATACTGATACACCCTGTACCAAATCTCCTGATGATCTCTCCTAGTGGTTTCATGTAGATGTTAAACATCGGAGACAATATGGAGCTTTGGGAGACACTATAAAAATTCAGATTTTGAAGAGCAATTGTTTTCAAGGGACACAATCTGGAATCTCCCTGAGAAATATGAGTAGAACCACTGCAAAGCAGTGCCTCCCACCCCCAACTCCCTCAGACACTCCAGAAGGATACGATGGGCTATAGTATCGAAAGCCACTGAGATCTAAAAGGACCAACAGTCACACTCCCGCTGCCAATTCCCAGCTGGAGATCATCCATCTGGCCGACCAAGGCAGTCTCCACCCCATAGCCAGCCCGGAAGCCAGTTTGAAAGGTATCTAGATAGTTTCCTCCAAGACTGTCTGGAGCTGAGAGGCCACCACCATTTCAGTTACCTTGCTCAATCATGGAAGGTTGGAGACAGGCCTGTAATTGCTTAACTCGAGTGATCCAATGCAGGCTTCTTCAAAAGAAGTCTAATGATTGCCTCCTTAAGGCAAGGAGGCATCCTGCCCTCCCTCAGAGAAGCATTTATAATCTCTACCAGGCCTTCTACAACAACCCCACTGCCATGTCAGATAAACATGTATAAAGTCATGTCAGGCAAAGGTCAAGAGAACAGATGAGGCAGCACCGTTCCAAGCAGCTTGTCCACATCATCAAGCATCAAACTGAAACTGATCCAGCCTAATAACATAGGATGAGTTGCTGGACACCTCTGCATCAGACAGCAGTATTTGAGAAAAGCTGGCTGACCCCATATTCTGCCAGTTCCCAATAGCTTATTGGTCAAGCTGCTCCAACACTCTTGTCAAGTGTTGAAGCAACTTGTGTTGGAGCATGTGTTAAAATCCTATCAGTCACAATAGTCTCTCTTGCTTTGTCTTTCCCCTTCCAGGTTAGTTAATCTGCACACATTCTTCAAGCCTCTAACTTTTTATAAGAATTCCCACTTTTGAGTTTCCCCTCCCACACAATTCTCATTGGCAGGTACTTTTCACACACACTCTTCCATGTTGGTTAGATCGTGGCCTACAGCTCTTCCATTTTCCCCACCAGTTGATGAATTCTGAATTTAAAATCACAACATGGTCATAGAAGGGTTAGTAGATTAGAACTTCCCACTGGCCTATTCCCATGCTGGTAACAAACCAGCACCCGACTCTGGGATCTGGAAGTTCTCCCAGCCATTTCAAGCGGCATCCTGATTCTACAGCCCGTTTTCATGCCAGTTTCAACCCTCTCTCACTCCTCTCTAGTGCAGGACTTACCAACACTCCAGGGAAACTCATCTCCGTTTTCAGCCTTGTAGGACTTCAGTACGGACAGACACCAGTCATCTTCTACTTCATAGCGACTATACACTGAGGCTGTGCAAACAAAGGAGGAGCTAGTATGTGTTCGTGTGCCTTGTGAGGACTCAAAAGTTTGAATGCCAGTGGGTAGCAAGAATGGTTCCACCAGCTGGTGGCTACATAGCAAGTTTTATTGAACATAGCACTACTAAAGTACATCTGGGAATTCTAGATTGTTTTTGTGATGTTTTGTAACTGATTTTGGTTCAACAGCACCAACATTCCTCCTCTTTCCCCACCCATTCAATGCTATCCTTCCACTCTTGGTCAAATACTTCCTTTAAAGCAACTATTGTGAATGTGCCTTGATTAATGCATCTAAGCATGCCTTCCTCACTATTACAGACCAACTAGAGCCTGGCCCCATAAGCTTAGAATTAAGCAAGACTTCCTTCCAGAGTGGATGGCAAGGCTCCTACTCTGTCCTTAACCGTGGCACCAATTTTAGAAATTAAACCTTTTCCCTTCTCCTTTGACAGCATTCTGAGAAAAGAGCCCAAAGGATTTTTTAAAAAAGATTACTTTAACACTTATAAAAGTACTTCTGTACAATGATAATAATTTATGCTGTTGTACCCCACCCACTTACTACCACCACTAGGAGGGAAACTGGGACGAGTGTGTGCCAACCTTACCTTCTTCCATGGGTGTGGAAGCTTCCAGCCACTCACGCACAACTCTCATGCCCTCTTCGACCATGACTTTGGGATACCTGAGGTCGACAAAAGTTTGCTGATGTAGATGTTTGTTAGCTTCTTCCTCCCCTCTGCCACCCATCAAAGTTGGGGGCACATTGGAAGTGGACTGTGGTCCATAAAAGCTTACACTATTACATTTGTTAAGCCTTTTCATGGTTTCTACTTTTATTGGCCCCAAGAAGATAGATTCTATGTTGATCTAACCCTTCTACAGGAGAGCCAACCAACACCCTGTATGTGCCCTCTTGAGATGTGTTCTTACAATACCCTACACAGGCTTACATATACTGCTTAACCAATGGTTCACTGGAGCTGCATGTAAGACCTATTTCCAATCTTGGCAATGGAATGTCTAGACTGGGCATGTCAAACGAATCTACCAATATTGGCATAACCTGCCCTACTCGCGGCAGGGAACCAAACATCTGTCCCTCACTTCAAATCTAAGTTACAGATGTCCTGTTCTGTGCTGCAAGTAGAGCAGGATCTGCTAAGATTGGTGAGCTTTTACGACACGCCCAATCTCAGTATATTGCTGCCGAGATGGGAAGCAGGGTTACTGTGTGTGCCTGGGTATTTGGCAGCTCTGCTGAACTGCTGGTTTAGAACTATTTGTGAACCTAACCCCTGAATAGTTTTGCCATCTAAAGACCAAACCAGATGAGATGGGGCAGACAGATGGATAAGTCCTTAAGAGTCACCACTAAATGCCTTTAAAGCATAAGAGGAACTGATCTAACAAAATTCTGCCTCTTTCTTCAGCTGAGGTTGCTTGTGTGGAAGTAGCCCTTGCCTGGGAAAACAGCGAAAACACGTTGGTTCAAGGACAAACCCATGGAAGGGGAAAAGGTAAATGTCTGTTTGGGTATAACGCAGGTTGATTTGCATCACATCTAGTTCCAGTCTAGGGTAACATTTCATGCTCACCTATGCTGTAGTAACTTCAGGAGCAAATCATTTCCTCTGTTGGACATTATATCTTCAGGAACTCTGAAAATGCAGGGAAGGACAGAATTAAGGCCATATTAATAACTATAATGTACTAAAGGAATAAAACTCCCATAGATCACTCATTTATCCCTGCTCTGAAGGAAGACAATTTTAAGAAGCAGCTGCGTTCTTAAGGTTTCACCTTTAACATCTCACCAGCCAGCGTGGTGTAGTGGTTAGAGTGCCGAACTAGGACCGGGGAGACCCGAGTTCAAATCCCCATTCAGCCATGAGACTTGCTGGGTGACTCTGGGCCAGTCACTTCTCTCAGCCTAACCTACTTCACAGGGTTGTTGTGAGGAGAAACCTAAGTATGTAGTATACCACTCTCGGCTCCTTGGAGGAAGAGCGGGATATAACATGTAAAACAACCATGACAACCACAACCACCACTGGAACAGAGGTTAATAATGCTGGCTATACTTCTGGGCATTTCCCCAATGTTGTAGAGATGCTCTCATCTACTTTGTACTCACGTTGTAGTGATGATCTCATCTTTGGTTCTGCGCACCAGAAGCACGGGGCCCTGGTACCTGAATGGGGACAACATTAGGAACCATAGGCAAGCTGTTCCAAGTTCCTCAGAGGAAGAGCAGATTTAAGGGTAAATAACTATCACTCTGCAAGCAGATTACTCAAGGACCAGATCATGGTTTAATGAGGAGTGTTTAATTTGCTATCTCATTGTTTAATTTGCTATCTCATTGAAGTCCTGGGCCTGGATCCAGCCAAAGAAAGAATCCCATGTGTGTAATCAACATTGAGTACATTGCAAATCTGGCTTTTAAATACACAATGTCTGTAAACTCTCTCAGAAGGCAAACAAAAAACAAGAGCTAATCAATCCACAAAAGCACTCTACTAAAGGAGAGGAGAACTTGTGGTAGCAAGCATGACTTGTCCCCTTAGCTAAGCAGGGTCTGCCCTGGTTGCATTTGAATGGGAGACCACATGTGAGCACTGCAAGATATTCCCCTCAGGGGATGGAGCTGCTCTGGGAAGAGCAGAAGGTTTCAAGTTCCCTCCCTGGTTTCTCCAAGATAGGGCTGAGACACATTCCTGCCTGCAACTTTGGAGAAGCTGCTGCCAGTCTGTATAGAGAATACTGATAGATCAAAGGTGTGACTTAGTATATGGTAGCTTCCTAAGTGCTGGGAAATCAGAGCAGGGCTCAAGGAGAGCTTCTAATGGCAAGCAGGGACTCCAACCCACAAAGGGGTCAGACCTTTTTCATTCTGTGTTCTATTCAGAGCCCATTACATTATGAGAACAGTTCAGATGTCAATATCTCTCTTTGTGATGTTTATATACTGGCCTTACTCTAAGAACTGAACTGGAGCAGTTTCCCATCTCAGGGCTGACCAGGTTCCAAAGAGTGTTCTCTCTAACAGGGATTCCCAGATGTTGTTGACTACAACTCCCAGAATCCCCAGCTGCAAGGGCTTTTGCTTGGGGATTATAGAAATTGTAGTCAACATCTGGGAATCCCTGTTAGAGGGAACACTGATCCCAGACCTATGTAGCTGCCTCCATATGGAACCTCAAATGCCAAACTACAATCACCCTACATTTCTCACTGGTACCCTTGTCAAACACACTTTCAAAGTTGTGGAGGAAATGTGGCATTCTGCAGCTAAGCCAATTTGCCTTTGTTCCATCTCTCCCAGCCCCAGGACACTAGCCAAGGGGATTTAAATGTCAACTTTAGATACTCTTGAATGATAGCCCCTCACATATTTTCACATCCAGATTTCACTGATGTGCATTAACAGCCAGGAGACTTTGCTGCTGCTAGTCAGAATAGACAGCACTGGACTTAATATAAGGCAGCTTAATAAAAAAAAACCACACAGACACAGACACAGACACAGACACAGACACAGACACAGACACGCTGCCCTAACTCCAACTCCAATTTAAGATGTTAGCACCTGGAACTTTTGCCATTTCCCCTCTTCTCATGCAGCCCACCCCCCCGAATCCAACCATCTCCATTTTGCCCCCTGCCCAACCTAACAGGCCAAGACCTGTTGCCTCCGCAGCTCCTCTTGCTGCCTACCTGCAAAGCTGCTCCCCGTTGTTCAGGTTCAAGTGCTGTCGCACTGTACTAGTGACCAATCCCCCTGTGGAACCAAGGAAAGAAGTTACGTCGCCTTTGTCCTCGAGAGACCAGGCCACCGATACAAGAGCACTTCCTCTCTTTCAGAATAGTTTACTTCCACAACCTTCATAATAGCCCACTTAACCGTTTTCAAACATAGGGAGGAGCCTGGTCATGGATGGGAGACAATGGACATCAATGGGCAGACAGTACAGCAGATCACCTCGGCCTGTTTGGATGACCAACCACCCTGAATGTACTTTGAGTTACACTCACATAAAAAGGAGACAGAGAGCAAATTGATTTTACCCAGCCCACTGAAGGACTGTGAAGAACCTACTGTCTAGTTATTATGGCTCAGCAAAAGAATACATGCTCTGCAGGCAGGTGACCCCAGGCCCAGTCCCTGGCTTCTGGTTAAAAGGATCTGCATGGCTGGGAAAGATCTTGTAGGCCAATTCAGCCTAGTGCTGGGTGGATTAAACATCCAGCTCAGTAGAAGGCAGCTTCATGTCATGTTCAAGCAAGAGACTTTAAGTTCAATGATTTTAACTTTCTTAACTATCTGTGAGGCACATGGTGTTGCAGCCTTGGCTTTGGATTTCAGGGTTTGGGGCTGCCGTTGCTTCTTCTGTAATATCTGCTCAAGTTATACATTTTTTAAAAATAGTTACAATAGGCATTTTTTTCTTTCCTTCCAAAGGAAGTAAACTCATATTGAGTTACTGCCTCCTGTGGAGAGCCCCCCAAACATGGTAAAATTCTAATAGGAGTCTTGAAATAGTAAAGGGAGTTCTTGAGTCCCTCCCCCAAACCCTCACGAAAGATATGGAAGAGAAATATGGCTAGGGGTCATTCTGTGTGGTTAAAAGCACTCAAAAGCTAGGGTAATGTGACAGCAAATACCACTTGAAGGCCAAGTCAGTTAGCCATGAAGGGGAGAATAGGAATATCCTATAAAGACCTGCAAGTGGGGAAAGGAACAAGTGCAGTGGTTAAGATGATCAGCTATTAGCAAAGTAATTCCCACTGCAAATCTTGCTGCAGCTATACATTTACTAGGGTGGCCACTTATTTCAGCATTACCCCTACCTCCCAGGTACAATACAGAGGTCTGCTTCCTGAGTTTATTGTAAGGATCACTGATGTCATGTGCAAGAGGTGGCTTCTGCACTTAGGAATAGTACTATGTAAATATGAGTAAATATTAGTTCACATGGGTTGAGAAATTGGGCTGACTGGAGAGGTTTAAAAAAAAAAAGATCTAAGCCACTTGACCATCAAAGTATATATTGCATTCCCCCTTACTCCAGCTTTCCGGCATGACCTTGAGGGCAAGAGGAACGAGATCATCAAAGGAGGCATCCAGGACAAGGGCACTGGTGTCTGGGTATGACATGGCTGCCCAAGTGGCTGTTGGGAAAGCAAAGAGAGAAAAATGAGAACCTGCAGTTAACTGTATGCTGTGAATGTAAGTGGAATGAACATAAGAACAGCCCTGCTGGATCAGGTCCAAGGTCTATCTAGTCCAGCACCCCGTTTCACACAGTGGCCCACCAGATGCCCTTGGGGAGCCCACAGGCAAATGAATGCCCTCTCTCCTGCTGTTGTTCCCCTGCAACTGGTATCGAGAGGCATTGTGCCTCAGGCTGGAGGTGGCCCACAGCCACCAGACTAGCAGCCATT
This sequence comes from Hemicordylus capensis, assembly GCF_027244095.1. Classification (NCBI taxonomy): domain Eukaryota; kingdom Metazoa; phylum Chordata; class Lepidosauria; order Squamata; family Cordylidae; genus Hemicordylus; species Hemicordylus capensis. The sequence goes on along the minus strand of NC_069658.1, from coordinate 257,639,918 downwards.
GATAGCCCTGTCCTCCATGAGTTTGTCTAAGACCCTTTTAAAGCCATCCAAGCTGGTGGCCATCAACACATCCCATGGCAAAGAATTTCATAGATTAATTATGTGCTGTGTGAAAAAGTACTTCCTTTTGTCGGTCCTAAATTTCTTGACCTTCAGTTTCATCGGATGACCCCTGGTTCTGGTGCGGTGTGTGTGAGAGAGAAAGTTTTCTGCCACCCTCTCCACTCCATACATAATTTAATACACTTCAATCATGTCTCCTCTTTTCCAAGGTAAAGAGTCCCAGATGTTGTAGCCTAGCCTCATAAGGAATAATGAGCTTATTAGAATAGCCTTCTCCTTCAAAGCAGCCTGGGATCTTTAGTTGCCTAAGAATCCTTTCCGATACTCTCCTCTCAGATCACATAACTACAATACTTTGGTTGGGTGCAATAACAGAACAGGCTTAGGCCTGTTTTGTACCCATGCTGCAGTTCGACATCTAAAAGGGCATCACACACAGCTGTAACAGACGCCTCAGAATGCATGTGTCCATTTCCACATGTCCCTAACTATAAGTTTACACACTTGTCATTTTCACATCAGTGCCAGTCCATTTCTGGCCAACCCTACTCTCTACATCTCTTCCCCCACCTAAAGATTGTATCTTTACATCTGGTTTGGTACCTGTAAAGCCCCCGATGGACCAGGCATAGAGGATGATGTCTTCTGGAAGGAAGCCCAAGCGATGGATGGCATACTGCATCACCACATCCATGGCATTGGCCTCATTCTGAGGCAGTGGCACACCCTGAGGCAAGATAGGAAGGTCGTAAGAACAAGGAGAGGCCTAGAGTAAAGGCTTCTAGGAGAAGAACAGGAATCTAGTGTGCCTCATGAAAATCCTGTCTACCTACTTTTCTACATAAGTGACTTCTAGGCTTTTTAATCTGTGTTTGCTCCAATATCTGGGCAGCTACATAGCAGGGTGGGGCTGAAGGACCCCACCTATGTCTGGTTCTGAATGGGCCCATTTACGTAGTTTTAGTTTGGAGGTTGTCCATTTATTAATCTGACTGAAAAGCTTAGTATAGCTCACCGTGCTGCCAGCAAATCCAGGGTGATTCCATCCCAGCACAGAGTAGCCAGCTACAAGAGAGAAAGATGAACAGCTTAGGGAGAGAAGTCAGCATTATATAGCACCCCATGTTCAGAAATGGTTTGGCCAACTTTGCGCCCCGCCCCCCCCGCCAGTCGCCCATGTTGAAAGACAGACATGCTTGAGTGTGTTAGCCTGCTCCTATACTACTTTCATTCTATCTAGTCCTGCAGAAACCTTTCAAGAGGAAAAAAAATATTGGAAGAAGGTTGCCACCTCAGGTTCCAGCTTTACTGCACACAGTGCTTTTCAAGAAGTTTGCAAAGTGGTTTACAGAGGAGGAGGAGATTATTGTGAGCCCTTCGGGAACAGGGAACCATCTCCTTCTCCGTATCTAGAAAGAAACATTGGAGACACCAGCAACAGCCACTGGAGGGATGCTCACTGCTGTGGCTGAATGGCACTGGCAGAGGACACCACAGACCTGAGCAAGAGATTGTCAACTCACCCTTCCTCCAAGGGGTTCAAGGTGGCTGAAGTGAGTCACAAAATGGCTCCCATGGATAAAATGGCAGCCAGAGATGACCCCTGGGGTCACTTCCAGCCCTCTAGGAACCATGGATACGTGGGTTTTAATCCCTTTGTATCTGTGGATAATGAAACCGGGTGTCAATTAGACACCTGCGAATACGCAAAACCACAAATATAGAATCCCCATATAACAAGGTTCTCCTGTATTGTGGCTGGGATGCAGACCTAATTATTAAAAAGGGGGCTTGTTAGATGCTTCTACACTAGTTTAGGGATCTTGTGGTGACTCATGGCTTTAAGTCTGAATGAATGGAGCTATGCTTCACAATCAGAGGAGAACATTTCCAAGCAGGCTTGAAGCCTGCCATATCTTGTTAAGTGCTAGTCCTTTCCCTTCCTAGGAAGGGAGTGCAGGGAGGTAGATGACCACATGGTCATCACATTTCTGCACCCCAGGACAGGGCACTGGTGGCAGCTGCATTGGTGGGAAAGCACTTTTGCCTCTTGGCTGAATCCCAGACTTGTCCTAGGAGGTGGAAGAAAGGAACTTGCTGGTCCCCAGAAAAATCCCAGACACCCTGCCTGACACATCAAAAACTGCTGGTTTAGCTCAGCTACAGAACTCAAGCTATATCCTCCAAAATGAGGAATTGCAATGTGGTTAGTCAAAGTTTTAAAGGAAAACTTCCATTATAACCAAAACAGGTGAAAAAAGGGATGCAGCCAAGATGGACCATACCATCCAGCGGGGTGGAGAGGCAGCCAACTTCATAGAACCCAGCATTTCCTTCACAGCAGATCACCTACAGAGACAAACGCAGAGAAGACATGCATCTCAAGCCAACAGGCCAGCATCTCAAGTTTCCCTTTGTTTCTGGCCCTGTCCCATCTGACGTGCTGCATATACCAACAGCTGCCCCAATGCAAGCTGCTGTACAGGCCTGCCTGCTTTGCATGGTCGAACACCAGCTCTGGGGCAGATCTCTCCGCCCCCCCCCCCCCGAAACTTCCACATTCCCTCTGTTACTGGGAAAATTTCAGCAGGCACAGATTGTCCTGTCAAAGCTACAGGGAGCTGAAGAACAACATCTCCAAGAATTTCCACCTCCCCAGCTATTAAGAAGTACATGAGTCCCAATGTTGAAATCCTTGACGTTGCTGCTGAAAGAAATCTTCGTGTTTCCACACTGGTGCTTAGGAACGTAGGAAGCGGCCTTATACGGAGTCCGATCATTGGTCCACCTAGCTCAGGACTGTCTATACAGACTGGCAGCAGCATCTTCAAGGTTGCAGGCAGGAATCTCCCTCGGCCCTCTCTTCGAGATGCCAGGGAGGGAACTTGGAACCTTCTGCATGTAATCCTGCAGATGCTCTTCCCAGAGAGGCCCCATTCCCCAAGGGGACTATCTCACAGTGCTCTCATATAGTCTCCCATTCAAATGCAAACTAGGGTGGACCCTGCTTAGCAGAGGGACCAATTCATGCTTGCTACTGCAAGGCCAGCTATCTTTGACAGAGCTTAACTTTGTAGGCAACAAGGCAAGAGTTATCTTGGAGAAGCAGAGCGTTTTTGTTTAAACGACAGAACCTTGCAAGTTGTAACTTCTTTAACCCTCTGAAGAACAAGATAGGGAAGAAAGGGGTATAAAAATCCCTGTGCTATTTTGTTAGATGGACTTCGACAGCCTCCACAGCAGGAACGGTTTTTTGTTAAATGATGTTAGTCTGCAAGTGGGTGCAATTCCAACACCAACATTTGCAGTTCCAGAACGATGAAAAGAAGCATGAAGAGGCACTAAATAACGACAACTAAATCACAAATATGTATTCCTGGGGGCTGCCCAGGAAATGGAAGTTGAGCTAAAGCCAAGCTAACCTATTGGCAGACTCACATTAGCTCAGGATTATTATTTATTCATTACATTTCTATACTGCTCCATCCAAAGGCTCTGGGAGGTGTACAACATGCAAAATACAAGCACACACCATTTAAAATAGGTTAAAACAATAAGATAAGTTTAACACAGTTCAGAATGATTTAAAACCAATTAAGAATACTTTTTTAAAAAACAATTTTAAAACTCTGGCAGGCCAGAATTCTTCTGCATCTCTTAAGTGCACCACATTTGTAGCCCATCTTCTTTCCAAGGAGCTTACATGCAGATTACCCATGTTCTAAGCACAACAGCCCTGTTAGGCAGGTTAAGTTGAGTGAGTGACTGGCCCAAGGGGATCACTGAGCTTCAGGGGATTTGAAGCCAGATCTTCCCAGTCCCCACTGACACAGTCTACACCTCCAGCAGCATGACAAAGCCTATGGGTCTAGGTCTAGCCTATGGGTGGAAGCATTTGATCCCCAAAGCAAAGTTAAGATGAAAGAGATAGGGAATTACCCGAGGCAACCAGGGACAGTTTACATAGGAAGCTGTCTTCTACAGAGTCAAACCATTGGTCCATCTAGCTCAGGTATTGTCTACAGAGGTGCCAGGGATTGAAAAGGAAGGAAAGATTGTGCCAGCCAGTTGGTGTCGACTCCTGGTGACCACAGAGCCCTGTGGTTGTCTTTGGTAGAATACAGCAGGGGTTTGCCATTGCCTCCTCCTGCACACGCACAGGATGAGATTATGCTTTTCAGCACCTTCCTATATCGAACTTGGGGCTTTCTGCATGCAGAATGGATGCTCTGTCACTGACTGATGGACCCCCTCCTTTCTTTGTAAAGAAACCAAAGTGCAGCAACTAGGGGCTCATTTGGCAACAAGGGCTTTCTTTAGATTCTCATTTGGTGCCAAGCTCACCAGTTTCCTGCCTTGTGGTTCAAAGGTCTCTCTCCGGTCCATGAATATGACATCAATTTCATTTCCGTCACAAGCTGCCAACTTGGCTCGTTTTCCATTGCACTGCAAGGAGAGAGACAAGAGTGTAATTGGGATTGAAGCAGCTGCTGCTTGGCTTTAAGCCTTCTGGATACTCTATTTTCAAGGGTGGGGTTTGGGGGGGGGAGTGAAAAGATCAGGGAAGTATTAGGCTAGTGAGGAGAATCCGAGAGCCAGATTTTCTAGCTAGTATTTACTCACTTCCTCCACCAGCCGGGCTTGTCCTTGAAGCAACATGGGCATGAGGGCTTTCTGCAGGAGGTATACAGAGCCTGGGTACAGCATACGCCGGCCAAAGGTGTGAGCCACTATAAAGCTAACCAGACAGGATAGTAATATAAGATCATGCAGTCTCAGTGGTATGGAATTGCCCTGCCTAACTCAGCACTGCAGACGTCACCACCATGGATGGAAAATCTACACAACTTATCCTCAACAATTCAGCAATCACTCAAACACAGACACCCCCCCTCCCCAGTGACAGCCCATGAGTAACCCAGCCCTCTAAAACTGGCTTTTCCAATTCCATCTATTTGCTAACAGGAACCGCATCCCAACCTCTCCAGCCAGACAGCAGGTCCTTTTCTTCCCAACACTCCAGGTTCTACAGCCCAAACCAATTGCCAGCCAGAACATAGCAAATCACTGTCCCCACACAAGAACTCTGTCTCATCATTGAACACCAGCCATACAGTACCCAGAACCTCTATTTAATGTGCAAAACCTGCTGCACAAGACTGGGTCAGTAGCACGAAGCAGCTGCAGACAGTACAAAGGCCTCAGAAGGGCTTACTGTTGATGGCCATCTTGTGCCCATCGCCTCTCTGTAGTGGTGGCAGCAGTGTGACTCTGCTGGCCAAGAGTGTAACACCCTCACCACCACCTTCTTTCCATCCCACCCACCAAGGTAATTCCCACTGTAAGTCTGGTGGTGGTGGGGGCACTCAGGTAATGGCAAAAAAGCGGGATGCACGCCAAATAGGGGAAATAGGGTGAAAAAACACCGTGCAAAGAAAAATGTACAAAATGTACAGAATGTACAGAAAAATGACTATTGGTAGCAGAACCTCTACTAATACTGGAAAAATAACCAGAAATACATATGGAGGAAAAAAAGGCAATTATATCTGTGAAACAAATTAAAGATGCTATATTAGAATGAAACCATATCAATCAATAATCCAGTAAACTGGAACAAGTACCAATGGTCTAACAACAATTCAACGCATTCACATACCCAAATATTTGAACTCTAGTAGTAAATAACGATTGTAGCAAGGAATGAGTATACACATGAACAAACTACAAATAAATGTATATAAGTCCATATGTGTAATAATTGCTCCAGCGTAGCAATTATTACTTCACATATGGACTTATATACATTTATTTGTAGTTTGTTCATGTGTTTGTTCATGTGTATACTCATTCCTTGCTACAATCGTTATTTACTACTAGAGTTCAAATATTTGGGTATGTGGATGTGTTGAATTGTTGTTAGACCATTGGTACTTGTTCCAGTTTACTGGATTATTGACTGATATGGTTTTATTCTAATATAGCATCTTTAATTTGTTTCACAGATATAATTGCCTTTTTCCCCTCCATATGTATTTCTGGTTATTTTTTCAGTATTAGTGGGGGCACTCAGGTAAGCAGGGGTCCCACAGAGGGAAATTTGCAGAAGACCCCCAAAACCTGACACCCCAGTGCTGTACATAATCTCAAAAAAGTACCACTCATATTTTAGTTATTTATTGTTCGATTTCTATACTACTTTTCATTAAAACAATCCCAAAGCGGTTTACAATTAACACAATGCACAATACAAATACAAAAAGTACATAAAACATAAAATATATCTCTATTTAAAAGTTCAAACCCCTATATAAATCAGCAACACACAAAACACAAAGCAGCAGCAGTAAAAACTGTACGTTCATATCTGTATATATGTACTTCTCATATCCATGCAAGAACTCTTCCTTCCCAATATTTGTGATCAGCTCTCAGTATTTCAGGGCAATGCCTAATTAATGAGTATCAGATTTCTGCTATGCATATTTGTTTCCCTATATGCACCTATCAGCTGCCAGCCAGTTTGCACCTTTGTGTCCCAAGATTCCAAATGTTGTCCCCTGAACCAACCATTTAGCATCCTTCCTGCCATGCCCCTTTCCACTGGCCAATTGACAACTGAGCAGATTTCAGGGTCGCCAGTATTCCAGCATTCAGTTGTGCTCCTTACAGGCCAATGCCTCCATTAATATGGAAGCTGACAGGGCATTAGCATGCAGACCCTTATATTTCTAAGCCACTGCTCATACTTTACTCCAGCCTATGCCAAATTCTCTGTTCTCCCAGCCACACCCACCCTCCATCACAAAGGACAAAGTGAGTGAGCAAGAGCTATACCTGACAATCTGGCAGGGCAACTTCTTGATGGCATGCAGGAAGCCGTTGACTGCACTGCGGTGCTTTGGTTCTGACCGTAACAAGGAAACACCTCGTGAATCTGACCTGCAGGAGTCATAGACCAGGAGAGTCACTTCACTGCCTTTTCTCAGAGGGGAGAGTATATACTGGGGTTAGTGTGAGATGGAGCCCGAGTATAAGAACAGGCCATAGTACACAGTCCCTGGAGACTATGGAGAATGTGCAGTATTTAGAAGATGGATCTCCAAGTCATGCTGAAGGAGGAGAGAGTTACACACATTAGCCAGTGAATGTGCAAAGTCCCCAAGGCAAGACTTGTTGCTGATCAGATCATCTACATATTACTCGACATCACTTGGGAGGTTATACACCTTGACAGAGTAGTATGCAAAAACTGCTGCTGGTGAATATGTGTGCATAAGCAGCATCAACATGCCCAAGGAATGCCCACAAGGACTTGTTTTTATGTACATTCAACATTGACCACAACACAATACAGTGAACTACAGCAGAAAGAACTGGCTTCACTGAAAAGAGACTTCGGAGCAGGGGTTGAGGAGGGACAGGACTCCCAGGGTTTCTTCCTACCTACCGACTTGTAACCTCATCCCACCGGAAGTCCACGGGCCAACTTCTGAAGTCAAAATTGTAGGTGGCAAGTTTCTTCTGCAAGGCATAGAAAAAGAAAGAAAGAATGAAAGTAGAAGCCAGAGCAGCATGTCCTCCAGCAAAACATTCTTTCATCTCAGATGAAGCCGGAACATTAAATAAACCTCTCTTTTCTTGCTGTCTCCCCGCCCCACAGGATGAGAAGGCTATTGGTAGATGCAGAAAAGAGTTGAAGCAACACTTAAATAACTATGTTGTATAAAGGCTACAGGAAAGAGTAAGGAAGAAATCTTTAAATCACGGATTCTAGAACTTGGATCCCGAGATGTTGGACTACAACTCCAAAGGCCATTGTAGCTGGGGATGATGGAAATAGTAATCCAATAACATCTGGGGACCCAAGTTTGAGAACCTCTGCTCTAAAGAGATCATGGATAGTGGACCTGGGGGCTGAGCATCAGTGGATGTGGGACAGCAACACATACAAGCACCTCAGTCATTAGCAGATGTAGAGGAACCTCCTTATAGGAAATCCTATGAATAGGTTGTCTAGCCTTGTACTATCAACCCAGGCTGGCTACAACGTTCGGGAGAGCTCTCCAACCCTGCTACCCAAGATCTTTCAACAGCAAATGCTGTAGACAGCCTTTACGTATGCAGAGTATGTGTTCTCTTAATGGGCTGCAGCCTTCATTGAACCCAAAGACTTTCAAGATTAGGTGACTGAAGCATCACCAAGGACAATGCTTGAGAGTCACAGCTGCCTTTACCTTGTGATCGGGTGTGCCATAGCGGTGTGCGTCCTCAAGGATGCTGATGAACTGGATGTACTGAGGGTTGGTCCAACGACCAATGCCTGTGAGATAGTTACTTTCAGTAATGGAAACCAAAGCCCTGGTGTGTTGCTACCCCTTTTCTGTCTGGAGCCCTTCCCAACACATGCACCTGTTATCTTTCCTCAAGTACCTCTTCAAAACCCATCTCTTCTGTGAAGACTTTGGCCCAATCCCTCTGTCCTCATCCCTGACTGAAACCAAGTTCAAGACAATGCAACTACATCTGGATATGTTTTTCATTCATTACTCTTCGCTCCGTTAGCCTTCCCTCCCTTCCCCTAGTTCTCTGATCCTCCTCTCCCTGCTTAAATTTTGTTTGGAAGCTCCCCGGGGCAGGGACCTGTCTTTTTTCTTAGGTTACTCTGTAAAGTTCCATTTACTTTAGTGCATTTGTATCCTGCCTTTCTCCCATAGTAGAACAAGGCAATGTACATGAGATACCCAGGTGATCTCCCATTTAGTAACGAGCAGACCCAGCCCTGTTTAGCAAGGGGGCTGTATCATGTATCCTCAGACCACACCCTGTCTGGGATTAATCAGTGTACACTGAATAAATGCCACCCCCGCCCCGCGGGCCTCAAAATAAATTCCTCCCCCTCCAAAGTGAGCGAAGTAGTGCCTTTCTACTCTGCTTAAACTCAGGAGACTTATGCATTCTCCTTCAGATCCAACAGACACTCACCTCTGAGGCAGGCAATCCCAGCCAACAATAGTAGCATTGTCCCAGCGTAGTGAGAGATCGCAACCACCTTCGACACAGTTAAATACCCTAGGGAAAGAGACAGATTGAAAACAGAGTCCACAACATATTTGAACTTCAAATGCTCCTTCATACTGGACATTCTTTCCTACACAGAATATCTCAGTGCAAGAAAGATGTGCTCAAAATGCTTATAGGGCCTTATGCAAGGAACACACAAGTGCCTATTTGTGCCAAGAATGTGTGTGGTGCAGTAAGACAGTACACCAGCATTTTAGTGCACTGGACTTGCAGCAAGAAAGCCAGTCTTCTATGTGTACCTTACAAGAATGTTAACTGTTGGGAACTGGGGGAGGATAGGGAGAGACATAAATACCCCCTATTCAGGGGCGTAACTACCATTAGGCAAGGGGAGGCAGTCATCTTGGGGCCCCACTGCCTCGAGGGGCCCCCCAGAGGCACATCATATGACTCCCCACCCGCCCATGTTGCACCTCCTATGAATTATGTTGAGTCTCTTGGAGATCGGCAGGAGCAGAGAGTAAAAAAACTAGATTCAATGTGAACTAGATATTCACCGTGTGAGTGCACTATATATTGTGTGTGTGTGTGTATATCAGCGAAGGGCCCATTTTAAAATCTTGTCTCTGGGCCCCCTCCAACCTTGCTACGCCCCTGCCCCTATTCCAATATATTGGAATATTAAGCCACTTTATTGTAACTTTAGTGTCCTGGAATTCTTTTGTTTTGTTGCAATTGCTTTGTGCCATTCTGATTTTGTCAGATTAAGTATATTGGTGGAATGGCACATCATAAAGATAGTCTTCACATGAGCTGAATGCTTGTTTCCTTACACAACCATGCAGAAGAACTAGAGTGACTAGGTTATTTTATAAGTGAAATTTTCACTAGGCACATGTTATTGTGATATTTATTTTTTATATTTATATATACTGCCTGATGTGTATCTAGGTGGTAGACAATTTAAAAAACAGTTAACACAATTTTAAAGGATAAAAACATTTCAACAGCTTAAAATAAATTTCAGCTAAAAGCCTGAGAAAACAGGTGTGTTTTGAGGGTCTTTCTAAAAGCAATCGGAGATGAAGATACTCTTATTTTGAGACGAAGTGCATTCCAAAGCCCTGGGGCAGCCACAGAGAAGGTCCAGTCCCAAGTTGCCACCAAATGAGCCAGTGGGAACCATAACTCCCCCATGACCTTAGTAGGTGGCAGGGTTCATGACAAAGGTGGTGCTCTCTTAATTAGCCTGGACCCAAGCCGCTGAGGGTGTTATAGGTAATGACTAGCGCTTTGTATTTTGCTCAGAAACCTATTGGAAGCCAGTGCAAATCTTTTAAAATCAGTGTTATATGGTCCCTTTGCGTCATCACAGAGACCAGTCTGGCTGTCACATTCTGTACCAACTGTAGTTTCCAGACTACATACAAAGGCAGCTCCATGTAGAGTGCATTACAGTAGTCGAGCTTGGAGGTTACCAGCATATGCACCACTGTTTTTAGGTCATTTATCTCCAGAAATGGCTGTGGCTGACATATCAGCCAAAGCTGATAAAAAGTTCTCCTGGCCACTGCCTCAACCTGAGAGAGTTTTGGATCCAGGAGCACTGCCGAGCTACAGACCTGACCTTTCGGGAGAGTGTAACCCCATACGGAACAGGCAGATCTAAACCATCTCTTGGGTCCTGACCCCCATGCAGTCAGTACCTCCATCTTATTTGGATTTAACTTGGTTATCTGTCATATAGCCCATGTCTGCCTACAGGCAGACATTTAGGGAAGTTATGCCATTTCCCAATGAGGTTGGTAAGGAGAAAGAGATTTGGGTGTCACTGGCATATTGAGAACACCCTGCACCAAACCTCCTGATGATCTCTCCCAGCAGTTTCTTCCAGCAGTTTTTAAAGAGCTTTGGAGACAGTATGGAGCCTTGTGGAAATCCATACTTGGGTCTTGCTTTGCAGCAGTCTCTGCTATAAGAGCAGAAGTCTCCGAGCAACACCATCTGGAATCTACTAGAGAGGTAGGAACGGAACCACTGTAAAACAGTGCCATCCATTCCCACTTCTCTCAGGCAACCCAGAAGGATACTATGGTAACAGCTGCTGGGAGATCCAAAAGGATCAGCAGAGTCACACACCCTCTGTCAGTAGCTAACTGGAGATCATCCATCAGGCCAACCAAGGCAGTCTCAACCCCACAGCCCACTTGAAAGCCCATTTGAAATGGGTCTAGATAATTTGTATCATCCAAAACTGCCTGGAACTGAGAGGCCACCAGCAGCTGAGTCACCTTGTCCAACCATGGAAGATTGGAAATGGACCAATTAACTAACTGAGGGATCCAATACAGGTTTCTGCAAATAAAGTCTAATGATAGCCTCCTTCGGACAAGGAGGCACCTAGCCATCGCTCAGAGAAGCATTTACCAGACCCTCTCCAATAATACAATTACCAGATGAAATAAGCCAAGTTGGGCTTATTTCAAGAGAAGAGATTGTAGGAACGTATAGCAGGCCCCCTCAGCTTAGGACCTCCAGCTGTTTTTGGACTACAACTCCCACAATCCCCAGCCACAGTGGCCATTAGCCAGGGATTATGGGAGTTATAGACCAACATCTGCAGGAGGGTCAAAGTTGAGCAGCCCTGATGTACAGTCTGAAGTAGTTTGTCCACCTCCTCAGGAGTCAAACTAAAAGTGAACCAATCCTATAAGAGGAGTTGCTGGACACCTCTACAGTAGACTCTGCACTAACTACGGAATCCAGTTTGGCCCAAAGAAGAGATATTTTATTTGCAAAAAAGTCATTGACAATGTCACAGCAAGTGACTGATTCCAAGTTCAAATTCAAGGGAGAGAGGCATATACTAGCCCCCTCACAACTCTAGACAACTCTGCTGGATGTGAATTTGTGGAAGCAATGTGGGCAGAAAAGAACCGCTTCTTTGCCACGTGCACTGCCAGAGCATAGATCTTCAAATGTGCTCTGTGTTGCGATCTGTCTTCCTGCACTTTGGCTCTACTTGTCTATCTCACCACTTCAACTCCTATAGTTCTGAATACCACAGGGCTGATTTTGAAGCAGACCAGAGAGGACACTTGGGAGCAATTATGTCTACTGCTCTAGTGAGTTCATTATTCCATGTTTGCATCACAGCTCTGACAGAATCACTAGCAGAGCTAACTCTAAACCCTTCCAAGGCATCTTGGAATCCTATTGGATCCAATCACCTTTTTGGATGGACCAACCTAACAGGTCCTTCACCCCTGCAGAGGTGGGTTGTGGTTGCAAGTCCTACCTTGTCCATCCATGACAATGGGAAGATGATAGGAGTCCCTACCCACGGAACACCACCCTGATCAGAGTAAAAGACCAACTCGAGCATGTGACCAGCATCATGCATCACATGCACATGCCAATGTGCAATATTAGCATTAGAAACCATAAGCGCTCCCAACTGATCTGAGCTCTTCACCCCATGAAAGCTGGTAGATTCTTGGATTTTGATCAAGAGGTTGTAGAGTACACACAAGAACTGTGAAGTACAGGGAACATTCAAGACTGATAGATACCCTTGTGCCTATTGTAAGCTCCTTCCTTATGAAAGTAGTTCATGGTTTTCCTGTAAAAGGAACAAGCTTCTCACATGTAGGACATACTAAAGCTGTGTGTACATATGCGGATATGGGAATGGGGCTATAGCTCAGTGGTAGAGCATCTGCTCTGAATGCAGAAGGTCCCAGGTTCAATCTGTAGTATCTCCAGGTAGGGCTGGAAAAGACTCCGGCCTCAAACTATGAAGAGCTTCCACCAATCAGTGTAGACAAGACTGAGCTAGATAGACCAATGGTTTGATTCGGTACAAGATACTTTCCTATGTTCCTGTGAAAATGGAGATGCAATCAGTGCTTTGATGGAAGACTACTGGGAGGTCCAGATAAGCTTCTTCAAACTTTTAAGAGAAGTAGAATATGCACATAACTTTGCTAACTTGCTAAGAGCCGAGCTGTACATTGGAAAGCCCCCTCCCCACCTCCTGCAAAACTGAATTCACTAGATGGCTTTAGGCAAGCCTTTGTTCCCCTCCTAACTGCAATATTGGCCTATCTGACTTGGTTGTAAGCAGTACCGGTTTCATGTCCCTAAAGTATTTTGGACACTTCCGTTACCACCATACAACACAATCTACTTCTTGGCTGACTATCATACTTAGAGAACACAGAGGTTGTTTTGCAGGGGGGCGGGGATGAGTATTCTAGTTAAAATTCACACTTGCCTCAAACCCTGAAATTTGCATCCATGGCACAGATCTAACAAGGGATCCTTGGCACTGAACTGAAGTTGCCTTGTGATGCTGGACAGCTCCCTAAGAAAGAACACTATTCTTCTGAAAGCAACAGACCCCTAAACAAGTGCACCAGTCTCCTCTAAACAGTGCTTTCCAAATTTCCGATAACTTGGCCATTCTTTTTTATTAAGATTGGAGTATTAAGATTGGAGATGCATTCTGCAACAATGATATATAGGAGTAAGAAGTGGAGACCACACCTTATGTTGTGGTATGCTTCCTGACTGAAGGAGGCAAGCCGCAAGCAGGGACTCATTCTGAGACACCTGAGACAGCTCCAGGTGGTCTTGGAGGAAACTGATTATCTAGACCCATTTCAAACCCAGTTGGCAGAGGCACAAGTTTCTCCCCTCCAAAGAAACAGTACCCTCACAACAGCCCTGTAAGGTAGACATAGCATGGCTCATCTAAGTTCACTCAGTCAACTCTTTGCTGAGCAGGAATTTGAACCTGGATCTTCCCCCTTCTAGCCCAACATTCTAACTACTACACTGTGATGGAATTGCCCACCCCTGCACAGGTCGGCTGGAAGGAGGGAAAGCCAGAGATTATGCAGAGAAGTTGCAGGCAGCCTCTTCTGTGAATAAGGTCTTTGGACCCATGGGAGAGTTTAGTTTCTTTCACAAGCAACTCTCTGGAGGCACTCTATTTTCTTGTGGCACCCTAGTGTGCTCTCGCATACAATTTGGGGTTTATTGCCCTGTATAACCACCTCTAAACAACAGACACTGTCTAGTGCTATGCTGGGGTCAGAACACCTTGCTAAGGGTTTCACACCAAGCAGCAGCCCATACCTTTTTTGTACAGGTAAAACACAGCAAGCGGGGAGGAGTAATAGGAAATGGACCACAGTACGGAAGCCTGCAAGGACAGAGTAAAGGAAGGGTGCAAGTTACACAGAGAACCTACGTTCCAAAGACTTTTGGGGTGGGGTGGGGCAGGGCGGCTCCGATATAGTGCACTGGGTTGAAGAAGCAGAAAGATGAGAGCCAGGGAACCTGGGGACCGTTACTGGTTAGAGCAAGGCTGGAAAGTGCAGACTGCCATGGAGAGGAGGTATCCATGGCTACTAGCTTAAACCACAAGGGACTGGGTTGCAAGTAAACATGCTTTCATGTTCGCTAGGTGACCTTGCTTCTCTCAACAGCCTCTTAGAAACAGGTGGTGGCAGTGACATTCCAGATGAGGGAGAGGTTGAAACCAGAGTTTCCTAGGAAGGGCTAAGAGCTGTCCTATATATACTATGTAGAATGAGGTGGTGACATCCTGGACCATACCACTTTTGAGCTAGGGAAGGGCAACGAGCTTCTACTTCCCCCTTACATAAAGAACTCTGTGCCCAGAAGAAACCAGCACGTCAGACAAAAGGTTTAGTGTACCCTTCCCACAATGCACTAGTTTATTATATGCAGCGAACAGGGTCTTAACAAAACAAAATAAGTAGAATTGGGAAAAACTATGACCCCCGCCACCCCATCACCGTTTCAAGTGGTTCAGTCCAGAATGCTAGCACCTCATTCTCTGAAACTTGTGCCTGGCCTACCAGTTTAGTAGAATGAGGTGGCAGTGTCCAAAGGTCATAGAATGAATGGTGCCACCTCAGGTTGGGTAGGGGCATGGCATTTTAATACAAGGGAACATTTTTAAAAAGGTATATTTATCCTTACTAGTAGAACACTGGTGTGGCAGGAAGTGGCCTGGATGAGAACCTCTCTCTGTTTTGTGCTATTTACTTGCAGGGAGTTTTTATATGGAGCACTCAACAATGGCATCTCCCACTTGTAACCTTAGTGGTACAAACCCACTCTAACACCACCTCATCTTGCTGCATGAGTAAACTAGACCTTGTAGAAGTAGGTACTCACCAGTGCAAGGATGCTGTCGGCATGTTTTTCAAGGGTCCGGGGCTGATAATATGATTCCTGATGAAAGGAGAGACACATTCGGTAAGTTTGGGTTTAAATCTAAAGGTGGGCTAGCACAGTGATCTCCACTATTTTTCCTGGACAAAACCAGCTTCACTGCGAGAGCCATTTCCCTCAGTGCTGACCTCTGCACAGTACTGTGCTTTTCTCAGTGCCGAGAGGGCCCTTTAAGAGAGAAGGAGCTATGCTTCCCAGCATTCCATGCATGTCTTCCTTCCAAGATGGTACTGGGGCTCAAGAGGGCTCCGTTTCCCTTTAGAGGAGCCCCACCTGTGCTGAACAAAGTGTAGCACTGCATGGTGGGAATGGCCATCTCAGCATGGTGCCAGGGGGACTGTGCTGCTTCGGCCGAAGCTTCACACAGGCCCAATAAACCATTAGTCAGGGAGCCACACTTAGGGTTGATGGGGCTACTACTGGGCTAGCAGATCAGCACGATGATAGGACTGAGAAGGAAACGCTTCTTTAAAAAGAAACAACTGGTGTGTCTTCTTGCAGGGTTTGGTGGATCTGCACACCCATATTAGGCTACATACAGCTGGAAGTAGCAATATTCTAGCCTGCTAAAGATGGCAACTGGAAAATATGCAAAGACGACATCTCTGAGATTTCTATCAAAGCAGCCATTTTGATGAGGACACTTTCTATTTCTAAAGAATGAAGCACCAGTTTAGTTTAGCTTAGCTAAGTACCCCCACAATCTTACCTCAGCTCAGAGCAGCACACAGTTCACCCCTTCATTTTATCCTCACAATCATCCTGTGAAGCAGGTTGACATAAGAGAGCAACTGTCCCAAAGTCACTATTTATCTGAACCTGGGTATCGTCAGCAGTGTTCCCTCTAAGGCAGGGATTCTCAAACTTGGGTCCTCAGGTGTTATTGGACTTCAACTCCCATAATCCCCAGCCTCAGTGGCCTTTGCTTGAGGATAATGGGAGTTGAAGTCCAATAACACCTGAGGACCCAAGTTTGAGAATCACTGCTCTAAGGCATGCGTGCATGCTCACACATTTCTTGACGTCTGCTCAGTTAATTTTAGATCCTGATCAGGCTGAATCAGGAAGGCCCCATTCTGAATGCACATGCGCACACACTGCCTTAATCCTGCTACCCAGAACAAAACTCATTCCACACACAGATTTTAAAAATGGGGAGAACACCAATCCCCAGTTGTCATCCAACATCCAATCCCATTCACTGTACAGGAAAACTCATCCCAAAACAGTTAAAAGAAAGGCATTCAAAAGTTAAAATAAAAAGTTTCCATATTTTTTGTAATGAATTCCCGGTGGCTTGTCATTAGATACAAACACTCATTTTAAAAAGAAACAGACACACAGTATTCTGAACTAGCTCTAACCATTTTGATCTTGCATCAAAGTATAAGAATGGGCACAATATCCAACAATAGAATAATCCTCTATTAGGTCCAGATTTCATATGCATGCTCCCAACAGGAAGTAATGGTTTTATGCCCAATGTGGCCAGACCCTCAGAAAGAGGGAATACTTGGCCAATAGGAGAAATATAATCAGCAGTTGCTGGGTAGGTTTTGCCAAGGAAACTGCTGGAAAGAGAAAGCAAGGCTTTTTCTTCTAGCGCCCCCTCCTAAGTTGGTCCGGAAGGAAGGAACAAACAAAGGGAGGAAACAGAGAGGACTGCAGGAGCATGGGGACAAGGGGCTAGAACACTGCCATACAGCACTTGGCACACAGATAGAGGTACTGATGTTAGTCGAGGGTTACAACCCTCTTTTTCTCTGGCCACATTTGACAAAGAGAGTCCATTCTGGTTGGAAGCCTGGATTTGTGTGCACATGTCATTTGGCCCTTGGAGACACCTATCTGAAAGCTACATCATCTGCCCTAGAAGCGTTGCGCCCAGTCCTTGATTGGGGTGATGTGGCTAGGGTTAGGGAGAGCTATAAACACGTTCTTTGTATCTCATAGGAATATAGGACTGGTAGCAGCTCTCCAAAGTTACAGGCAGGAGTCTCTCCCAGCCCTACCTGGAGATGCCAGGGAGCAAACCTGGGACCTGCTGCATGCAGATCCTCTTCTACTGAGTGATGGCCCCATCCCTTAAAGGGAATGTCTTACAGCACTCACATGTAGTCTCCCATCCAAATGCAGACCCTGCTTAGCAAGGGGGACAATTCATGCTCAATACCACAAGATTAGCTCTCCTCCTATTTCATAAGAGAGCCAGTGTGGTGTAGTGGTTAGAGTGCTGGACTAGGACCAGGGAGACCCGAGTTCAAATCCCCATTCAGCCATGAGACTTGCTGGGTGACTCTGGGCCAGTCACTTCTCTCTCAGCCTAATCTACTTCAGAGGGTTGTTGTGAGGAGAAACGTAAGTATGTAGTACACCGCTCTGGAGGAAGAGCGGGATACAAATGTAAAATAAAATAATATATTCCACCACTGAACCCTGGTGAGTCTCTGGCTCAAATTAAGCCCCGAGGACATAG
This sequence comes from Hemicordylus capensis, assembly GCF_027244095.1. Lineage (NCBI taxonomy): Eukaryota > Metazoa > Chordata > Lepidosauria > Squamata > Cordylidae > Hemicordylus > Hemicordylus capensis. The sequence goes on along the minus strand of NC_069658.1, from coordinate 257,622,085 downwards.
CAGCAGCCATTTTGGAATTCAGACAGATTGACTTTTCCAGGATGGACAGATGACTGCTTATGACAAGTCAAAAACCAGCTAGCAAGATTACAAACGTGTTATTGGGGCCATGCGTAACACATGCCAATACAACAATTTCCGCATGGGCTGGCAAGCAAGGGCAAACAGGGCAGGTGAGTGGTCTGCTTTTGTGGCATCTGCTGGCACACCCCGAAGACTATGGAAAACATCTCCTAAATGATGTAAGCGAACCACACACATGCTGCCCTGACCTCCCTGGAGGAAGTGTGGCACAAGTGTGATTAATAAGTCTATTCCTCCTACAAAGCCCAATCTCACATACACATTCTGCAAGTCTGTCTCTGCTGCTGCACAAACTAGCTTGCTTGCACAAGGCTGAAGAATGGCGTTTCAAAGCTTTGTACAAGCTGGTCTCATTTCCCAGGGCATATTATATATGTTGTACTGTTTGTCTAGCAGGTTAAGAAACAGAGAAATCAACACATGGTACATGTGCTGTATATGAGGGGAAATGGCATGTTATAGGTACTAGTAGTACAAAAATAGTTACTACTAGCTGATCCCGAACAGAGCATCTGTGTGCTCTTTGGGCCCGGCAGTTCCCCCTTCCCCCGCATCTTCTCGGCCGCCCTCTTCCTCTTCCTGGTGGCGGGGCCGCTGCCTCCTCACTGCGGCTGGGCTGGTCCCTTGCCGCTGCCTCCATTACCGTGGCCAGACCCGCCGCCACCCCCCCACCGCAGCCAGGCTGGGCCCAGCCGCCACCTCCATTACCACCACCACCCCGCACACACACACCACGACTGGGCCCGGCCATCATCCTCCAATGCCCTCCCACCCAACGTCGGGAACTCTCGCAGCATGTTGTGAGAGTTCCGCTGCAAAAGCCTTGCCATGCAGGGCCGGCCAAGTGAATTAATTATATAGATTGGAAGTCACATGGCAGCCATTTTATTGATCTTATACTATACTGGTGCCAAATTAAAAATATCACTAGAAACATGCTGGCTATTTGAGGGTGTTCCATGAAAGCTTTATTACCAGCCAATGAAAGAACTGTCAAGCCATTGTGATTGGTCAAGCTTATCTTTCTACAGGGGAATGAAGAAACACTAACTCACTGCTACTTGTTGGTGACAACAGAAGCGTGGTAGCCATTCTGACAATACCATGGTTGATTTAGAGACGTTATCGTCACTAGGTTGGGGCCATAGCAGTTAACTCTGACAACATCATCGTGGCTGGAATAAATAAAACCCCACAAAAACACATTCATGCTAGAAGCCATCATGGCACACACCAGGAAGAATGTTTCATGCAGTCTCTGCCTCTCCTACCAGGGTAGATTTAAAAAAGATATTTTAAAAACAGTAAATATGCACAAAGATGCCACAGATACAAGAAAAAGAACCAGATTCTCCCTTTACTTATTTTGCAAGCTGTGTACACTAGTATGTAACCAATACTGTCTCCACTACCCCCAATAATTTTGCCTAGAGAAGCATCAGTAATGAAACAAGACACTGATTTTCTAACTGTGTCCTGAGTAATCTTGGATTTCAATGCAAAGGTTAAGTAATAGTAGACAAGCTTCCCTGAAATAGAGTTTGCCTAACCAACCTTCACTTTCATTTTACGGCAGCAAGGGAAGTTGGCCATTTTCTACAGTACAGTCAATCTATGCAGGAACATGGTGGACTAAGATAACACCTCCAAATAGTACTCTGTATGAGCTCAGCATGAACTCCAGAGCTTGGTCCGAGTCATCTACAAACCACAGAGGCTCTGTAGCAAATTTTAGAGTTCCTCAGCAGGCAAATCAATGTGGAAACCAGTCGCTGAAGTTTAAAAGGGAAGGGGCCACAGCTCAGCAGCAGAGCACATGCTTTGCAGCAGAAGGTCCTGGTTCAATCCTTGGCATCTCCAGGCAGGGCTGGGAAAGACCCTCTGAGAATGGGAGAGCCACTGTCCACCAAAGTAGACAATACTGGATAAACCAGTGGTCCAGCTCTGTATAAGACAGCTTCATATATTCCAAGGTTATTCAACTAGGAGGCGGAAATTTGATTAGAGTTACACTATCCCTTCACAACTGATTTTTGCAGGTTAAGGGGTGCTGTTACCTTTGGTTCTTAGTCTGGGGTCGGTGTTGCCTCTAACAGGTATTCCTAGATGTTGTTGACTATAACTCCAAGCATCCCCAGCTGCCATAGCCTTTGCTTGGGGATTATGGGAGTTGTAGTCAATAACATCTGGGAATCCCTGTTAGAGGGAACATTGTATGGAGTCCCAGGTAAGCTGCATGGCAGAATGCCCAATACTTGCAGCTGCTTAGAGTGATATGCCAGCTGTGGCCACTCCTGGACATAAAGCACCTTACAACAGCTATCTATGGTCAGGGACCACCAAGATTAGATTACAGCAATGGGTTGTATGCAGAATTTGAAGACTGGTTGGAAGGCTCAGAATACAGCAACTAGGCTACCGACTGCAGGGGTAGCCCTTCTATGAGGCAGGGTGAGGTCGTCACTTCAGGCACAGGGAGCACCAAATGCTGTCCCCCCACACAGGTGCCACCCCACAGTCCACAAGAATGTCCTTCCACACCCTGTGGGGGCATGCTGTTCATTTTCACCATTTTGTACTGTTGGGACAATCCACTTATTTCCTACCCCAGCTTCAGCTAGGAGTGTCCCTGCTACAACTGCCTGGCTTGCTGGCACAGTCTGAGTGCACAGACATATGTTGCCATTGGTGCATGTGCAGCATGGCCTGAGAATGCCAACATGCCACCCCTCTCCACAGATGGGGTTATATAATATTGTCCATCTCAGGCAGCAACAGGTCTTGAACCAACACCGCTAACTGATGGGCACCGATACTGAACTCATTTCATTAATACCATATTTACCCAAATCGAGTAAGGCTCCGCATTTAAGACAACCCCCCCCCCCAACGAAAAGTAGGGATTACATACAGGTTATTCCTGCATTTACTCAAGAGGAACAGGACTCTGAATTTAAGACAACCTCCTCATTTCTAATATTTAAAAAACTGGGGAAAAACTCATCCTAGATTCAGGCAAATACAGTATTAGATTGCCATTGGCTTTTAATTTGCTTCCGGACAAATTCAAAGGGCTTATTTTGACCTTTGAAACCCTAAACGAACTTGAACAAACGTTCACTTACATATGAACCTGCCCAGCTTTTAACAACGAGACCTGGCTCCAGGTACCCTCATCTTTCATCTTCCAAGTTAGGCAGGTGGTAACTGAGGCTAGGGTCTTCCTCCAAAATACTGGAACAGCACCAACTTTATTGGTCTTTAGGTGGAAGGAAAAATGATTTTATTTTCTCAAGCATTTGGCCAACAATTATTTCTTTTTTACCCTACTATCTGCTTTTAGCTCTATATTAGTAATCATTGCACTTCATTAGTTAATTTTTCAGATCACTTTAAGACTGTTTTAATTTGTTCTTATTGTTGCAAGTCATCGTAGGAAGCAGAGAGGCAGGACAGAAACGCTTTAAAAGCTATGCAGAGTTTGGAAGGATTCATGACAGAAAGAAATTAAATAAGGGCAGCTTCCATCACCACGCCACGGCCATGCCAAAAGTCTACACTTGTTGGACCTCTGCCCATCATGCAGTTGTTAGAAGAGAACCTAGTACCAGGAAAGGACCACAACAAGGAGCGGAAGCCTTGCACAAGAGAAGGAGAAAATAAAGAGGCGCGACATTCCAGGGGCTGATTCCAGTCTCTCTTTCTTTCTCTCCAGCTCCACTTTCTTCCTCCAGTGCTGGTCCCCTCCCAGCGTTTCCCCGATATTCTGGAGCACAAACTCCTTCCACCCGCCGCCGAACAAGTCTCGCATTCTAGAGCGGAAAAAAGGTCCAGACATTCAATAACGGCATTGTCCGTGGTGGGTGTGTTCTATAGCAGGGCTGAGTTCTCCAGATCTCTAGAAACTGAAAGGGCTCAGTTCTCCAGATCTCTCCCCAACGCCATCACCCAGCAAAATCATTATCTAAGTACTTAGAGAAGAGTATACTGCCATTAAGCAGAGCAGAACTGGCCTTCGTCTTCCACCTCCCACTGTAATGGTTTCGTCCCTAAGTCCCTATGCTGTGCAATAAAGGGTGACGTGGGAGATACCAAATGATCGGGTGTGGAGGGGAGAGGTATAGACTCACCCAAGACGGCTCTAAGGCGCCTTGGGGCCCCTCGGCAGCCTCAGCCCTGATAGCAGCGGGTCTGGCGGGCCCTCGGTCCCGGTAAACCCGGTAGAGCCGCGGGCCTAAAATGCAGCTCAGCAGCTTCGCCATCTTGGGACGGACCTGAAGCCGGGCAGCACTACCAAGAGAAGGGGAAAGAGAGGAGGCTCAATAGTTCCGGGTTTTATACGGAAGCGCAAAGCGGTCAAAAGGCTTCCAGTATTCTAAAATGCGATTTAAGCGCCTGTTTGTCTTTAGCGTAGACTCCACGCCGGTATAGTTCTAAAAGGCATCACAACCCTATTTTTACTGGGGAATAAATCTCACTGAGCATTATAGGATTTACTACCAATTCTAGCAAGTACATTTAGGTATGCAGACTAATCCTGCCATATTTACTGGAAACTAAGTTATTGCGTTCAGTGGGACTTGCTTCCAAAATTAGTATGCTTGCTCAGGTTTGCATTAGTGCTTGTTTCCTTAAAAATAAAATAAAATCCACCTGAATCTTAAAGGGGCTCCATTCAATTTTCAGTTCATAGGAACATAGGAAGCTGCCTTATATCGAGTGAGAACATTGGTCTTTCTAGCTCAGGCGGACCCTGCTTAGCAAAGGGGACAGACAATTCATGCATGCTACCACAAGACCACCTCTCCTAGCTCGCATGCTTGCAATCCGTTCCTACATAGGTTTACTTTATTCAGAAGTTCAGTAGGATTTTTTCTCAAGTAAATCCACAACCAGGCAAACCGTTCCTTTTAATAATACCCATAAATAAATTCCAGTGTGTTCCATGAGTTTACTGCCAAGAATAGGTTCATATGGTTGTAACTTTAAATGTTCATTCACATAGAACCTCCTGCACCGTTTTTCTTAAAGGACCACCAGATATATTTTTTTAAAGAAAACATTCAAGCAACCTCTGCCCACTCATATATACTGCTAATATTAAAATGGGTCAGACAGGCTCTTTTATGACATCCATAGAAGACCAGCACTTCTCTAGGTTTTATGCACATACGCAAGAAGGCACATTTTCATCACATTTCCTTAAAGGTTCGGGAGCCTGTCCATATCATTACGAATCCCAGTTAGTTTATTTATTTATTAATTTGATTTGATTTGATTTGATTTGATTTCTATACCGCCCTTCCAAAAATGGCTCAGGGCGGTTTACACAGAGAAATAATAAACAAATAAGATGGATCCCTGTCCCAAAAGGGCTCACAATCTAAAAAGAAGCACAAGATAGACACCAGCAACAGTCACTTGAGGTACTGTGCTGGGGCTGGAGAGGGCCAGTTACTCTCCCCCTGCTAAATAAAGAGAATCACCACGTTAAAAGGTGCCTCTTTGCCCAGTTAGCAGGGGTTGCTCAGGTTTGCAAGGAGTGCCTGTTTCCTTAAAAATAAAATAAAACAATAATATAGCACAGGGATAATATAGCACAGGGATTCAAGGTTGCAAGCTTGTTTAGGGTAGTATTCCTGTGCCTGTTGACAGCTGAATGGCAGGTGGAAATTCAGCAGCTGGTGCTTGTACCAGCAGTGATGTCAAAAGAAAAGATGCACCCAGGCCAGGGAGCTCTTGACCTCAGTTCCTGAAAAGACCAACAGCCTGAGATAAAGTTTTATTAATCTGTTATTTGCTTCTTTTAATATTGCAAACTGCTTTGGGTACCTTTGTCAAGGCAAAAAGGCGGTATAAAAATATAGTAAATAAATAATAAAAGTCGACTGTCAAGTAACTGTGTTTGAAGAAACACAGGAACTGGGGGGGGGGAGTGGCAATTCTATATGGCAATAAATGCCACAAGTTAAGAATGTGTGTTGCAAAAAAGTACTGTCTTTTCTTTGAACTGAGACTGATGTCAATCATGGTGACAAATTCTAGAAGGGAGTTAACTTAGTTTGTTACAGCACACACTAAAACCAACCAACCAACCAACCAAAAACCAACCAAGCCAAAAACTACCAACCTTACAGCTCCTTACAAAATAACAGATTTATATATACTAGTTCCATATATACTAGTACTAGAACTATCATTATACTTAATTCTCTTAGCCAGCCACCAGCCATGCGTAGGGATGTGGCAAGGCTATGCGTGCCGGCGAGGGAGGCACCTGATAGGCTGGGTGCCGGTTGGCTGCTGTTCGCCGGACTCATGGCAGCGAGGAGAAGCAGGAGAGGCGGCAATGGGCCTGGCCACATTGGGGAGGGGGAGGCGGCGGCGGCGGGCCTGGCCGCGGGGGCGGAGAGATGGCGGCGGTGGGCCCGGCCGCGGAGGTGGTGAGATGGCAGCCATGGCGGCCACGGTGGGGAGGTTAAGGGGGGGCGGGCCCAGCCGCGGCAGGGAGGCAGCAGCAGCGAGGAGGCAGCAGCGGGCCGGCCGCCAGGGTGAGGAGGTGGCAGCAGAAGGGGAGGGGCCGGGCTGGCTTGAAAGCCGGCCAGAAACGGGGGTGGGGGAGCGGGCCGGGTGCCCGGGGGAAGAGGGCACAGACGTTCTGCGCTGGGTCTGCTAGTATATACTATAATTCTAGTATGTGTGTGTGTGTTTGTGTATGGAACTATTTATACTAGTACCAGGACTAGCAACCTCTTGCTTCCTAGGCAAGTTGCATCCCCACTGCTCCATTAGGTGGCTTCTTCACTTCGCCACCTAAAGGCACAGCGGGGAAGTAACTTACCTAGGGAGCAAGAGGTAGCTGGTTCGAATCACCACTGGTATGTTTCCCAGACTATGGGAAACACCTATATTGGGCAGCAGTGATATAGGAAGATGCATAATCTCATACTGCGTGGGAGATGGCAATGGTAAACCCCTCCTTTATTCTACCAAAGAAAACCACATGGCTCCGCGGTCACCAGGAGTCGACACCGTCTCGATGGCACAACTTTACTTTACTTTAACCTGGGATACAGTTGCAGACTTCTTAAATCTCTCTCTCTCTCTTAGTTATATGGTGTAAAAATACAGGACAGAAGCCCGAAGCTCTGGATAGATCTCTCTTAAGCTGTATACACAGACGTTGCTTACACAGGTATCTGGATGAACTTGGGTACTTCTAAAGACCGCCTCAAATGCAGGATACAATAGGAAGTTTAACGTGTGTTGAACATCACTTGCATAATTGTATGTGCATATACTGTACACAAATAGTGCATACATTGAGTGATTTATTCTCTTTTCTCTCTTGCTCAGAACTCCAACTTTTCTCCCTCCAGAATTCTGTCCAGAGTCTCCAGTTCCTCAGGTGTCCAACAGGGGGCTACAGTTCCTTCATAAAATTATCCCCCACCAGCAACACAAACACTTATTTGCTTAAAGTATAAAGGGTGAAAACACTCTGTAACCAGTGCAACCAAAAGGCTAACAAATTCAAGAAGTACAGTTTGTGATAAAGTAAACACAATGACCGTACACAGCAGCAGTAGCTGGAACTAGCGCAGGCTTCCTTGCTTTGATGTGTCAATTTAACATCTGTAATAGAAGAGAAAACCTTGATTTTGTTGGAGCTAGGACCCTCGCAGCATCAGCTTTCAACTGCAATGTCTCATAGTGATGACAGTGGGGTTAGAGTCATGGATAATCGTGCTGGACTCCTCCCCTCCTTGTTCTTCCAGTGTTAATCTCCATGTTGTCTATCCAAAGATGGCGGTTTGTTTTGGTATCTCTCTTCAGCCAAGAACTACAGCTGAAATTATGCTGCAGGCTTTTTCACATTTGTTTGTAACCTTTTCTTTAAATAAACCCTTGTAGTTCTTCAATACTAAATAACTGTCCCAAGACCACTTGCTTTGTTGCTTTACCAAACTGGTTTTGCTTTGCTAGTTGGGGACTGAATTGCCACTCTTCCCCTTTAGGTTTCAGCTGAGTTCTAACTGAATGCAATCACGTGTATTTGCACAATTTATGTTTAAAATGTATACCCCATTTTTCCATTAAAAATACTCAGAGTGGCTTTCAATGACTGCTTTTTTTATCCAGGCTTCTGGCCAATGAGTTGTCCACAGCTCTCCTTTTAGTTGTTGTAGCTGTTTTTGTTTTATTCTGAACATGTGTTTATAAACTGTCATTTTACAATTGATTTTGAGCAGCAGTAGTAGTAGTAGTTCTTTTATTGCAGCCATAGGCCAAACGGAAGCAGAAGTGACAATAACACAGCCATTCAGAATTACAATAAACAGAGTAAATATAACAGTATGTATACAAATAAAACTAAAACTACCATAAAATCAAACCTAGGAATAAAATCAAGTAGGAATAAGCCATCTTCCTCCATAGCTAGGATCCCCCTTCTGGATGGCTAAAGTCAAGTATTCTCCAAATATACAAAAAGTGACAAAGCTGCAGGAAGCTGAAGTTCTGGTCAATTAGGGAACAATAATCCAAAAGTAACAGCAGAGTAATATCTTTATTAGGCTCTCCCATTATGTGTAGATTTCTTTCAGAAGTACCAGCTTTGCTACCTGCAGTATTGGTTCTTTGTGTCGGGATTTGCTAAAGCATTGTTTCTGCTCTTTGTATAGGACATGCATGTCTATTTGAATGTATTGAGTGTACTGGCTTGGGGGAGGAGTCTCGGTTTGTTTGTCTGCTCCTCACTTGCTGTCCTGAATTCAAACTGAGAGGTTCTCCCTCTCTTTGCCTAAGAGACTGTTAGTCTGTTCATTATTTTCTTAGCCTATGTTTTAGTTAGTAATAAAGTTGTGTCCTGCACAATTACTTATAGAAGATAAGGGATTTCTTTGCAACACTGTGGAGAATACAGAATTCACCCATTGGTGAAATATCAACCAAACTTGGGCTATTAAAGGAACAGTCAGTAGTTTTAGCAATGCACTGCAATACAATATTTAAAGCAGTTAAAACGTGCGTTCAGTAAAATAAATATAACCCACTCCACTCCAGTGTAGTACAGACCAATCCCACCTTAGAAAAGAAAGCGTTTCTGACCAACTGTTTGATGAAGGAGGGGGAGAGCCAGATGCTGATGCTCCCCCTCCTGGTTGCCGGTTTGGAAGTGAGAGCCAAAGGTGCATTGCCTATTATTGCATACTCCGTTTCTTATCTGGTGGGTGAAGCCTTCTGCACATGTTGTGTCTCTGGAGTGATATGCTAAATATGGAACTTTATCTCCCCAGTGACTTTCCCTTTCCTTTCCCCTCAATATTCTAATTCATGTCCTTTTGAATAAGCCACCCCACCCAGCACTCTCAGGATGTGCCAGATGCAGAGATATCCCAATGTATGTCCTATTTGCCTTCCTGCTTTAATTACAGTTTGGTCTGTTGTTGTTTTTTAAAAATAAATAATGTAAATATAACGTAGAAGAGGACATGTGGGCATAAGAACATGTGGACATGTGGGCATAACAGCCCAATAAGAAGAGCTCTGCTGAGTCAGACCAAGGGATTTATCTTGTCCTGGACCCTGTTTCCAGCAGTGACCAACCAGAATAATCTCTCCCAAATGATTGCTGTTCTTCGATGCTCCATGGCTGACATCAGTGCACTGGCTGTCATCTTCTTGTCTTTGCGCCTCTGTACAGCAGAAAGTAAGAGCTAAATATTCCCTTTTGAATGTCATTAGTCTTGAGGGGAAGCAAAAGGGTTGGCAAGAACACCAAAAGATGGAGCTTTAGGGGGCTGTGAGTGTGTGGTGCCTGTTCTTAAAAGTTCCATGTATCTGGGGTTTGGATGCTAAGAGGGGAGAGATTAAGTGATATTCCGCAATGGCCAGGTTGCACCCTAGAGATCTGCACTGTACATTTATATTTCCCCGTGAAGCGGGTATGGTTTCTTCCATCTATTCCTCCAGGTTGCAGCTAGAAACCTTAAAACAAGGGATTTGGTGGCAACATTGTCACCTAGCATGATCAGAGGCAAAGGAAACAGGTGTGTTTAAGGTAAAGGTAAAGTGTGCCGTCAAGTCGGTGTCGACTCCTGGTGACCACAGAGCCCTGTGGTTGCCTTTGGTAAAATACAGGAGGGGTTTACCATTGCCATCTCCCATGCAGTATGAGATGATGCCTTTCAGCATCTTCCTATATTGCTGCTGCCCGATATATGTGTTCCCATAGTCTGGGAAACATACCAGTGGGGATTCAAACCGGCAACCTCTGGCTTGCTAATCAGGTCATTTCCCTGTTGCACCATTAGGTTGCTGTCCTTAAGGTAGGGGTGAGAAAAGTTGTATCAGGTAGAGCAGTCTTGACCTTCTTTGTATCAGGTTATCCAGTTACCCTTCAAGGAGTAACTACATTTTAGTGAAAGTTTGGGAAACAGCTTTAGTAGGGCTTTCAATATTTTGCTTACCCTGTTCCTGTGTCAAGGAGCTTGACACGGAGAAATTAAGTATATGACACTTTCCTCAATAACTTCCTCTCTATGTCAAGACAAGCTTCACCAGCTGAATCTATAGTTGTCAGGCAACTGCCTGCCAAGGGTTCCCACACTTGGGTCTGCAGATGTTGCTGGACTACAACTCCCATCATCCACAGCCACAATTGCCAAAGGTTATTGTGGCTGGGGATGATGGGGGTTCTAGTCTAGCAACTTCTATGGACTCAAGTTTGAGAATCCTTGGTTTAAGGCATATGATGTGCTGTCTTTGCTGAAGTTAAAAGGGTTTGGTCACTGCTTGGAGAAGAGACTCACCACCTAGAAATCCTATATATACTCTTCTTTGTGTTATAAATATAAATATAAATGAAATATGAAGAAAACTAGTTGGGTCTGGTGCAGAACATCTGTGCCTCTAGTTCACCTCTGCTCCCCCCTGACCGCCCACCCCACTTCCCACCTGCCCGCCCACCCCACTTCCCCCCTGCCTGCCCGCCCCACTTCCCCCCTGCCTTCTCCCACCACCATCATTGTTTTCTTCCCGCCTGGCTTCCGCCATCTTCTTCTGCCCGCCTGCCATCACTGTTTTCTCTGCCTACCCGCCAGCTGGCTGGCTGGCCGCCCCCCACCCCCTGCTGGGCCCCCGGCCCGACCGCAGACACCACCATTTTCTTCCCTCCTGCCTGTCCCCATCACCATCCAGCAGCTGCTCGCGAACTCTCATGAGAGCTGCCACATATAGGATTAGTGACGGGTACGCCTAAGAGAAATATATAGAGAGAGATGGGGGTAGGGCAGTACAAAAACATTAGCAACTCAGATGTTAGGTCTTTGCACTTGTTAACAAGAGTTACATTCTGATCATCTATGCATATTTACTCAGCAGTCAGTTTAATTGTACTTTTTCTCAGGTAACAATGTATAGAATCGGAGCTATGAACCTCTGATGCATGTCTACTTGGGAATAAGTCCTGCTAAATTTAGGGAAGAAGAAGTAGCGGGGAGAGAGAGAGACCACCGCGAAGGAGGTATTACTGGGGGGATAGATTGGTTCAAGTTCTGAGGGGACCCTGGGAAAAACTAACTCTCTGGTGAACCCCTTTCAGTGGTGATGCCCTCCATGTTGCCTTATGGGGCAGTGGCAGTGGTGGTAGCAAAAGGGGAGAAACAACTTGGGAGGAGGAGAGGTGGTAGGCAGCAGTGATAAGGGGAAAAGCAGAATGGGTGACCACACATTGGGGAGGCCACAGCACTGACCTAACTCCCCAGTTGGGGCTCCCCACCAAGAGGAGGCATCTGGTGGGCCACTGTGTGAAACAGGATGAAGCAGAAATTCCCCGAGTTTTGTGACAGAGACTGACACCAAGGTGAGAGAAAGCAGATTTCTTTATTTGCCGGCAAATGGCCCCAGCGGAATAATTTCAAAAGGCTGAGACCCCCGATCACACTGCGGCCTCGCCTTTTATACACATAACAATTTACATATAGTGGGTACAATTCTCATTGGTAAGCATCACTTAATCGTCATCTTAACAATTTCTACCAATCAGACAATTTCTCTACTAAACTATAACTTAAGCATTCCCCCCCTCCTTCTCCCTGCATATCACTACAACTATTTCACTCCCTACAGCTGTGGCCTTGAGCAAGTGTCTACCAGCAGTTTGTTATCTACAGATAGCAAGGGGCCCCCTGCCTGCATACCAACAGTGGACAGGAGTTTATTATGCTGCCAGCAAGTTGCAATTAGAGCAGCTTGGTTTATGCAGACCTTCTTTAACCATTTCTTGACCATAAAACTGAGTCTGCCTCACCCCCCCCCCCCTTTGCCACCCGAAGCAGCACCTACCGGCCCATTGTCCCTGGTGGACAGTGCGTGGTACAAAGGCAGGAGGTGAACAGCTGTCTTTTGTTCCACCATTGACTCAAGGGCCCGTTGCCCTGAGGAGAGGAGCAGGGGCAGTATACAAGGTATCAGTGTGCAGCCCAGCAGCAATATCAGAATTCCCCCCACCATTGTTTTCAAACCTCCCATGGACTCAAACCAATCCCCAAACCAATCAGAGGTGTCTAGACCCTGCCAGGTCTGGGCAGGAACATGTGCTAGTTTGCACATGTGATCCATGATCTCCTCTATGGCTTTCCCTTGGTCATTTATCTGGATACAACAATTGGAGAGATTAAATTTGCCACATACCCTGCCCTCCATTGCTAGCAGATAATCAAGTGCTAGGCGGTTCTGGTACACTGCCGTGCGGAGCTGGGTGTTAGTTTTGGCTAGGAGGCTGAGAGCCAGGGAAGTCTCATTTGTTATTATAGGCGGGTACATTGGCCACCCAGCCAAACCTAACAGACACTAGGGCCCCTGGGGAGTCTGGGGGAGCGGGATGTAGGTTTACAGTAACTGAAGATAGACCGGGGGAGCCAGTCATAGGATCCAGTGGTGCTGGCTTCTTCCTCCGTGCGTAGATCTATCTGCTTCTGGTGGGACTGAAGCAGGGAGCCGACGCTCAGAATCTTGACCTGTGTCCACTGCCAGTCCCGGTCGGCGGGGAGCAAAGGTATCACCTACTGCCTCGGTTCCTTCTGGTTGGCCTGGGGTTTGAGGGCACCTGCGGTGGAGTCAGAGTCAGAGTCAGAGTGGGCTTTTAGGATCTAATTCAGTGGTCTACTCATGTGGTGCCAGTTTTAGGCAGGACCAGTGGATCCAGGCAGCAATCCCCTCCACCTTGACAGCTGTCAGGGTGGCCAATAGTACTGTATAAGGGCCCTTCCAGAGGGGCCTGAGGGGCTGCCTGTCCCATTCCTTTACCCACACTCGGTCCCCTGGCTGGAACGGTTGCACTGTGGGCATCAAGGAGACTGGGATTCATTCCTGGATACACTGGTTTAGGTCCCTGAATCGGCTCCCCAGCTGTTGGATCTGGCCTGCCACTATAGTGTTCCCCAGTTGGGTCAGATCAGGGGTCACTCGGGAAACAATGGGTGGAGGCCTCCCATACAGGGCCTCAAACGGGGAGATGCCTGTGGATTTAACTGGCCTGGTCCTGATGCGGAAAAGGACTATGGGGAGCAATTTTGGCCAGGTCAAGTGGGTCTCCTGGCATAATTTGACCAATTGGGTCTTGATTGTCCTGTTCATACGTTCCACTCTCGCTGAGGATTGGGGCCTATAGCTTGTATGGAGTTTCCAGGTAATTTGGAGGGCCTGGGCTACCTGCTAGATGATCCTGGCAAAAAACGAGGGCCCATTGTCGGACCCAGTTGTGAGGGGGAGGCCAAATCTTGGTATGACCTCTTCTAGCAGGACCTTAGTGACCTCTCTCTCCTTTTCTGTGCGTGTAGGGAACGCCTCAACCCACCCCGTGTGGGTGCAAACAAGAACAAGGACATGGCGAACGGAGATCAGTGAAGTCAATTTGGATATTATCAAATGGGGCTGCCCCTACTGCCTGAACCCCGGGGGGCACAATGGGCCCCTGTCTAGGATTCGTCCTGACACGTCATGCAACGTGCACAAGCTTTTTCCACTAAAGCAAACAAGTTGTGGATATATAGGGACTTCTGCAGTAGCCTCACAAGGGCCGTTTTCCCATATGGGTGGACTGATGGTAGTGTTCTACCAAAGCGTGTCCCAACCCTCTGGGCACTACCGGCCTGTTGTCTGGCAGATGGAACCAGCCCCCTGGTCCCTGGCTCACCCCCGGCTCCTGATTCAGCCACCTGAGTTCATCCCAGAGGTCGAGGGGTTTGGACAACAGGGCCCCCTGTCAGACTGGATCTGCTTTGAGTAGATCCTCAGCCGCTCTTCTGGCTGCCTGGTCAGCCCTCCGGTTGCCTCGTGCAATCCTGCCATCCCCCCTTTGGTGGCCTCGGCAGTGCATGACAGCCACTTGCTGGGGACACCAAACAACCTTGAGGAGGCGGAGGATCTCCTCACCGTGTTTTATCTTCTGGCCCCCTGCGTTGATGAGGCCCCTCTCCTTGTATAGGCCTCCGTGGGCCTGTAGAGTCAAGAATGCGTATCTGCTGTCTGTATAGATGTTGGCTGTCAGCCCATCCGCCAGTTTGAGGGCCCTTGTCAGGGCAATTAGCTCGGCCTTCTGTGCGGAGGTTCCCTCAGGGAGAGGTGCAGCCTCAACTGTTTTAGCAATGGTGACAACTGCATAGCCTGCCCTACGCTGCCCCTGGGGAGACAGAAAACTACTGCCATCTGTGTAGTACTCTGCATCTGGATTCTGCCAGGGCTGGTCCTTCAGGTCTGGCCGGGAGGAGTAGACCTGGTCCATGGTCTCCACACAGTCATGGTGCCTTGTGTCTCCCCCAGTGGGGAGTAGGGTGGCTGGATTAAGGGTGGTAACAGTGCGTAAGGTGATACGCGGATTCTCACAAAGTAAGCCCTGGTATTTCAGCATGCGTTGGTTGGTGAACCAGTGATGCCCTCGATATTCCACCAGAGTGACTAATTCATGGGGCACATAAACTGTCATATTCTGACCTAGGGCCAACTTATCAGCTTCTTGGACCAGCAGTGCAGTGGCTGCGATGGCACGCAGACATGGCGGCCACCCCTTGGCTACTGGATCTATTTGCTTGGAGAGGTAGGCTACTGGTCACTTCCATGACCCTGTGTCTTGGGTGAGGACCCCCAGGGCGAGGCCTGACTTCTCATGGACAAAGAGATGGAACGGCTTTTCCATGTCTGGAAGTCCCAGGGCCAGTGCGGATAGAAGAGCAGTCTTGATAGCCCGGAAGGCAGTAGCCTGTTCCTTGGCCCACTCAAAAGGCATTTTGTTGCCCCCCTTTGTGGACTCATAGAGCGGTCTGGCCAATTCAGCAAAGTTAAGGATCCAGATTCGACAGAACCCAGCCGTTCCCAGAAATTCCCTCAGAGCCTTCCTGGTTTTGGGTTGGGGCAGAGAACAAACCACCTCCTTCCTACTGTGTCCCAATTCCCGCTGGCCTTGGGAGATGTGGAACCCCAAGTATTTTACACGGTCCTGGCAGACTTGGGCCTTGGCTCTCGAGACTCGGTACCCACTTGTCCAGAGGAGTCTCAGGAGGTCATTAGCGCCCTGGATACACTCCGCCTGGTCTGTCCTAGTCTTCCTCCCAGGTGGCCAGGCCAACAAAATCTCCCGGCTCCTGCCACTCGGGGCCCCTCTGATAGTGGCCATCCATCACCCGTCCCTATGGTATCCCTCTGCCACAGCTTGTGTTGCGGTCGCTGGGCCTCCCATCCCGGGGTTCCCAGTTTCTCTTGGGGCATTCATTCTTCCAGTGACCCTCCTTCTACATCCCTTGCCCTCCTCCCTTGTAGCCTCTCTGCGTTCTGGTCCGCGCCTCCTCTCGCCCATGTTGCCCATGCCGTCTGAGATGGCAGCCGCCAAAAGGCTAGCCTTTTGCCTCTGGCCACGGGCCTTTTCGCGCTTCTCTTCAGTATCCCTATTCATGTAGACCCTGTTGGCGATGGCCATCAGCTGGGTAGGGTTCATCCCTGCAAAACCCTCTTGCTTCTGCAGCTTTCTTCTAATGTCAGGGGCGGCTTGGGTGACAAAGGTAGTGTTCACCATATTCTGGTTCTCTGGGCTCTCTGGATTGAAGGGGGTGTAGAGACGATATGCCTCAAACAGGCGCTCGAGGAAAGACGCCGGATGTTCATCGGGCTTCTGTATGACTTCAGAGAGCTTGGTCATATTGATTGGTCTCTTAGCGGAAGCCTTGAGACCCTCGATCAGGGCCTCCCTATATTTCTTGAGGCACCCCAAGTGAGTGGCATCATTGGGGTCCCATTTGGGATCCACATCTGGAAGGAGCTGAGCTGCATAGGCGGTGGCATCATTGGTATCTGCTGGGGCAGTGTCCCGCAGCCTTTTACGCGCTGCTTCAAAGATTTGGTGTCTCTCCTCAGTGCTGAAAAGGCTCATGAGGAGTTGCTGGCAATCTCCCCAGGTGGGGTTGTGGGTCTGCATGATGCTGATCAGGAGGTCCACCAAGGCCTGGGGTTTCTCCATGAAGGAGGGGTTGTGAGTCTTCCAATGGAGGTCAGTAGTAGTGAAAGAAGTATACTGGAGAGCTGGGGGCCCAGGTTGTAGGGACCCCTGGCCATCATAATAGAAGGGACCTGGTACTTCTCGCAGTAGGGCCTGGGTGACCGGTGAATCTGGGAAGATCGCCCCCATCTTCTTTTTCTGGGCCCGGGTGGACAAGGGGGAGAGCTGAATCAAGGGTCCTGGGGCCTCTTCTGGTTCCTCTTCAGGGACCCGGGCAGGTGCTGCCTCTGCACCTGATGATTTCTCTGATGCTCCGGTCCCCCCGGCCTCAGCCCATTGGGGCGCAGCCAGTAACGGGTAAGGTGGCGGGGGATAGACAGGTTCGTCAGGAGGCAGGGGAGGTGCCGACAGGATGGCTGGCGGCGCTAATGGGGGGTCTCTAGTAGTTTCCCCTCCTTTCCCCCACATTTGGGCCCCTGCCCTCATGGCCACGAAGAGGGCTGCCTGTTGCTCGCAACAGCTCCTGAGCCATGGGGGTTGTTTGGTCACAAGGACCAGCCAGGAATCAATGTAGGGGTATTGGTCTGGGTGCCCTGGGTCCCCTGTAACTTCATTCCACACCCTCTGGGTTACATCTGGGTCTGTACTACCTCCTGCGGGCCACCCTACGTTGAGGGTGGCCACTTCTGGGTACAAAATATCTTTAGTTGGCCAGGGTCAAGGTTGATCCCATAATCTCCTGCCTTCCTAAAGCCTGACTTGAAGTTCTTTAGCATACAGTCTAGGGGTGTGCTCTTTGTGGGTTTCCCTCCCATGATTCAGACAGCTATTAAAGACAGAGACAATGAAGGGAAGGGTGTAACAGACTGCCAGTAAAGGTGGTCTGGCAGTTCACACACAGGGTGACAGACAAAAGAGCTGATTCAAAAGCCCCCTTGAGCGACCCAAATGCACTTGCGTGATTGGGAACTGCGCTCATCAGAGGTCATCCGCACTCAACCCGTCAGATTCACACGCACAGCCACACTACTATCCCTTCCCCTCAAGCCTGGGCAGTGGTTTCGACTCCCTCTACGGAGTCTACTTGGGCCCCTGAAAGAGGTGATCAGTCTCCTCTTCTCCTTCTAAGGAAGGAGGTCAAATGTCCCGGTGCAATATCGCAGTGTCTCACCTGGTCCTGCAGCAGAGCTCCGTTCCCTGTTCTGGTTTCTCTCAGTTGGTGCGATCACCTTCAAGGCCGTTGAGGATGGAGGAGGGCTCCCTGACCCACCCACCGATTTGAACAAGGTTCAAGTGGAACCCTGGCACGCCTAGCTCTCCTCGACGGGCGGTGCCTGATGCCCCCCCACACACTTGCACTCAAGGCAAGTGGGCAGGAGGCCCCAATCCTGGACTGAGCCCCCAGGAAATGAAGCAGAAATTCCCCGGGTTCTGTGACAGAGACTGACACCAAGGTGAGAGAAAGCAGATTTCTTTATTTGCCGGCAAATGGCCCCAGCGGAATAATTTCCAAAGGCTGAGACCCCGACCCCGATCACACTGCAGCCTCGCCTTTTATACACATAACAATTTACATATAGTGGGTACTATATGTACATATAGTGGGTACTATACATTGGTAAGCATCAATTAATCGTCATCTTAACAATTTCTACCAATCAGACAATTTCTCTACTAAACTATAACTTAAGCATTCCCCCCCTCCTTCTCCCTGCATATCACTACAACTATTTCACTCCCTACAGCTGTGGCCTGGAGCAAGTGTCTACCAGCAGTTTGTTATCTACAGATAGCAAGGGGCCCCCTGCCTGCATACCAACAGTGGACAGGAGTTTATTATGCTGCCAGCAAGTTGCAATTAGAGCAGCTTGGTTTATGCAGACCTTCTTTAACCATTTCTTGACCATAAAACTGAGTCTGCCTCAAGGATGCTGCACTAGATGGGCCTTGGGCCCGATCCAGCAGGGCTGATCTTGTGTTCTTACATATGCTCCCCAGCAAGGTCCTGGTGCTTTCTCCACTGCCTCTCCTTCCCCTTCCCATGACACTGATTGGGAGCAAAAGCACTGGGACTCAGCTGGAGGGAGTGCACCACATGCCGTTTTAAATTTCCCACCCCACAATGTTTGATGAGGGGCCCTAATGCAGCAACACTCAGCAAGCAACACTTGTGAGGATATTTGTTGTGTGAAGTGTTCCTTCACTCTTAAATCCCATACTCATGTTACTGTTTGGGGCCTTATGGTAAAAAGCAGCATACAAAATCAATAAGTACACTGAACATAAAAAACATTTGTGCAGTGCCTTGGGCCTATCATGGAATCATTGAGCATTGCACCAGATGCAGTGGGCCTGTCCCTGGGGATACCACCTCTCAGCCTTCTCCCCTCTGACCCTCACTATTGATATGGAACACGATTGTTATGGATATATCATGGAAAATGGAACTGGTGGGTATTTGCTCTCAAGTGACTAAAAGTGGACCTAAGGAAAGCCATTTTGTACATTTCTATGTGGGTCCCTATTTTTGCTGAGAACAGCACCTGTTGTTTTGCACTCTGTGCATGGCCTTCACTTCTTCCCTCCCAGTCAAAACAATTTGGATCATTGGCATTTGACTTTTTCTTTTGAATTTGGAGGGGGGAAGTCAGAGTGAAACCCTTTAACTAAGGCCTGAAACACTAGGCCCCTTCGCGGTGTCTAAAACACGATGGCTAAATGTGTTTTCCTGTTAGGCTGCAGTACAGGACCACTGATTAATAGTAATGGTGCCATTCTGTCTAACGTGCTGCCCCTACTCAGCTTCTGAGCAAGAAGACATTACATATTGTTTTAATTATATCCAGGCTGTTCTTTTGAACCAGTTATTATGATTACTATTACTTGACCACTTTTCAACAAAAAAACTTCTCAAAGTGGTTTACATAGAACAAATAAAACAATGAGGTCCTCTGTCTCCAAAGGGCTCACAATCTAAAATGAATCGGTTAGATTAATCGATTCAACCCTTTTAGCGATGATAAAGGAGCCTCAATTAAGTGGGGCGCACCACCTAATGGTGCAGTGGGGAAACGGAGTTGATTAGCAAGCATAAGGTTCCCGGTTCGAATCCCGCTGGTATGTTTCCCAGACTATGGGAAACAGCTATATCGGGCAGCAGCGATATAGGAAGATGCTGAAAGGCATCATCTCGTACTGCACGGGAGGATGCAATGATGAACCCCTCCTGTATTCTACTAAAGACAACCACAGGGCTCTGTGGTTGCCAGGAGTCGACACTGACTCGATGGCACACTTTACCTTTACTTTTAAATTATTATTTTTGATACTCTTACAGGAACTGCAGATGGCAAGGACCCATATTAGCAGAGGCATCTTCCCCTTCTCTCATATACATGATGGAATGCCTCTTCCAAGAAGATGTCTGCAATGACATTCAGATGTACCACCTAAAACAAATACAATATGTTTGGCTCAGGGCTAGGGGAACATGCTTTGCATGCAGACAGTCCCAGGTTCAGGCTTTGGACATTTCTTTAGCCTGGCTTTTAAAGTAAAGTGTGCCATCAAGTCGGTTTTGACTCCTGGAGACCACAGAGCCCTGTGGTTGCCTTTGGTAGGTTTACCACTGCCTCCTTCTGCGCAGTATGAGTATGAGATGATGCCTGGCTTTTAGTGGTTCTAAATTGTTTAAATTGACTGATTTTGATTTTTAAAAAAATATTTGTTTTGTTTTTCTTTGTTTTGAACCACATAGAGCCATTATGAGTGGGCAGCATATAAATGCTAAATCAATCAATCAATCAATCAATCAATCAATCTATCTATCTATCTATCTATCTATCTGAGAGAAGAGCTGGTCTTATGGTAGCCAGCATGACTTGTCCCCTTAGCAAAGCAGAGTCTACCCTGGTCGCATTTGAATGGGAGACTACACATGAGCACTGTAAGATATTCCCCTCAGGGGATGGAGAACAGCATCTAGGTTCCATGTTCCCTCCCTAGCATCTCCAAGATAGGGCAGAGAGAGATTCCTGCCTGCAACCTTGGAGAAGCCACTGCCAGTCTGTGTAGACAATACTGACCTAGATAGGCCAAAGGTCTGACTCGGTATATGGC
Source organism: Hemicordylus capensis (assembly GCF_027244095.1). Lineage (NCBI taxonomy): Eukaryota > Metazoa > Chordata > Lepidosauria > Squamata > Cordylidae > Hemicordylus > Hemicordylus capensis. The sequence continues at coordinate 257,601,390 of NC_069658.1, read as the reverse complement.
AGCTTCCTATCTATCTATCTATCTATCTATCTATCTATCTATCTATCTATCTATCTATCTATCTATCTATCTATCTATCTCCACAGGGGCGTAACAAGGCTGGAGTGGGCTCAGAGACAAAATTTTAAAATGGGCCCCTTCTGATACACACACACTTCACACTATATAGTCATGTGACTTGCCTCTGGGGGGGGGGCCTTGAGGCATGGGGGCCCCCAGGCAACCGCCTCCCCTTGCCTAATAGTAGTTACGCCCCTGTATCTCCAGGTAGGGCTAGAAAGGACCTCCTTCCAAAACTGCAGAGAAACACCACAGCATAGACAGATAGAGCATGGCCTGAAGGCAACAGCTAAGCTTTGCATGTTTTGGCTTCAGAGCTATTCTTTTTATTCATGTGTAAATCTGATGAATTAATGAATCGGCTAAAGCTCATATGATTAACTGGTTACGATGTCTTCAATCAGGTCGTATCCCTAGTCAATATCTTGCATGACCTTTGTAACATGATATTTGTTCTGGGTCTCTGTCCAAGTGCACCCTCACTTTAGTCCTGGTTGGACTCTAGTTCTGGCTCTTCTAGCAGGGAATAGCTCATCTGTTTCTGCCTATCAGTTAGTTTCTCATGCCTTCTGCCATTTTTGGGCCTGGCGTTCACTAAGCCTTTCCTTCCCAAAAGCTTTTTATGCAGAGAAAGGCTCTTCAACGGAACTGCCATGTCCATGTCCACCCTGTTCTGAGCAAGGCAAGGAAGTGAGCTGGTGGTACTACGACAGCTACAATGGAACAAAGAAACTCTTTCTCAAAAAGGCAGGCAAGAAGGTATGGCGTGGCCCGGATGCCTGGAGCCGCCTTGAGATGCTTCAGAATTACTCCCTTCACTTCCACAATGTGACAGACAGCGATACTGGTAGATACTGGTGTGAACAGCTCCAACAGAAGTATTACGATCTAGTGGTTGTCACAGGTGAGTGAAAATTAATATATCAATCACTATATTAATAAAGTCAGCAATGCCTAGGAGAAGGTAGTAGGGGGCAGGCTGCCTAGGTAACCAGGGCCACTTACAACGTTGTAAACCTCTTTGTGAAAATTGCTTTAGAAAAGCAGTATAGAAACATGTTAAATAAATGAATAAATAAATCAAAACAGCATGTCAAATATTTATTATTTATTTCTGCTCATCCTGTTCTTTTGCCTACATGGGCTCTTTAGAGTGGATTTCAGGGGAAATGCCCAGAGACACAAAATGATAAATATATTGAAAATAAACTGGCAGCTAAGGAACATATCTGCAGGATGTTTTACATACCACTCCGAAAATGCTCAGGTCAGCAGTCTAGCAGCTGCCTTCCAAAGAAAAGGAGGTCAGAGTTAGGAGAATGGCTTAATTTGAATCCAGGTTTCTTGCAGCTTAGCAGCCCTAACTTCAGTACCCTTTCCTACTGGGCTGCTGACTGGACAGGAAAAAGAAAAAAAGGACTGCCAGTTTTCTTGGTTCCTCTGGCCAAATGCCAGGGCATGTTCACAGTCCTCTCCCCTGCCCCCCACTTTATTATTTTACACACCTGTTGAGCTATCAGGATGACTCCTTTTGGAGTGTATTTGTATGAGTTTGCTTGTATCTCAAGCCCCAACATCCCCCAGTGGTGTGTGCTTTGTCTAAATTAAGTCCCTGTCTAAGGAATAGCCATTTTGGCACACTGTATAGCAATCATAATGGGATATGAGAAAGGAAGTTACCTTGCAGCTGGGCACTTTTTAAAGTGGTGGTTATTTTATATTTGACAGAGAGCAACTGTCCCTTCCTATTCATTCCCCCCACAGTATTCTTCCAGTGGTTGTTGGGGGTTGATTACCTTGTATTTATTTTTTGATTGTGGACCCTTTTGGGACAGAGAATTATCTTATGTCTTTTTCTGTGTAAACTATTTTGGGAACATTTTTGGTTGAAAAGTGGTATACAAAGATCCATAACCCTAATACTATAGATCTGTATGCATGTACAGTTATTCACACCTAAGCCCAACACATGTGCAGTAGTATGCTTCCTAACCGTAGCATGCATCTGAGAGACCTATACCCAGATTCTCTTTTAAAGTGAACACGTGTAGAGTCATTCACACAAAAACATGAGCACGAAACCTGAACACATGTATAGTATAATGCCTGAACAGGGTTTCTATCTGTCAGGTATACAAGGGTTGCTCTCTATATACCCTAACCTATAGTATTTCACCCTGGTGTATTACCCTGCCTCTCAGCCAGGTCTGCTCTGAAAGTGACTATCAGCCATTAAAATACAGATGTTGCCAGATGTGTGAGAGCGGTCTAATGTATGCATGAGACCATTTACACTCTTGGTTCTCTTCAAAAAAAGATCCTTTATTGCACAGACGAGAAGCACTGACTGTTGCTGCTATAAGATTCATGAGCCTGTGAGAAAAATCATCTGATTCCCCTCCCGCCCCCTCCTTCCCTCTTCTCTCATTATCTCTCCGCCAGTCACGGAACAGAGTGTTATCTGGTTAAGGAATTTAGCAGCTGGGCAACAGCAGAGGTCTTTTTCTGTGTTTGACCGTAAACTGATGATGGCGTGTACACTGAAACATTTTAAATTGATTTATACGAACTTTCTACAGGAATTGATTTTTGAACAATAAAAGGTCTTTTGTGAAGAGAACTGAAGTGTCAATATGCACATTGCATCACCAATGTATCAACTTTTACACTCTTGTACATCAATATTCCTAGCCTGGCGAATGTGAGTTTTAAGCAAAAGTATGAGTGGCTGAATGTGCTGGGTGGTGGGAGAGTGAGCAGATTTTCTAAGCTCTTGGTTTGTTGTGTCGAGTTTTTTGTAAGTATGTATGTTTTACTAAGTACTGGTCTATGACCACAGTAAAGGATGACTGACTGACTGGTTTGTTGTGTCCTTTTACACCCCCACCCCCACCCCAGCAGCATGACCTATAGAGGTGGTTCCCAACTTTGGGTCTTCAGATGAGGTTGGATTACAACTCCCATCATCCCCTGCCTGTTGTTGGACTACAATTTCCAACAACCTTGGGGATGGAGAGCTAGTCTTGCAGTCTCCCTCTCTCTATCCGTTCAGTCGTGTCCGACTCTGGGTCACTCTATGGATCAATGCACTCTATGCCGTCCTATCTTGTACAGCTTCCTTTAATTCCGCCATGGTCATTCTAGTGTCATTTCCAGTCTTGCAGTAGCAAGCATTAAACAAAGATGTTGGACTACAATTTCCATACAATTTCCATCCCCAGCCTGGGGATGATGGGAGTTGTAGTCCAGTAACATCTGGGGACCCAAGGTTGGGAAACTCTGAGAAGGGTCTGGGGCAGAAGGCTCCCTTCCCCCCTTAGTTTGTCTTGGCAAATTGTGAGCTGCTTCCCCTTGGCAGTGCTGTTGGAAAACGAATGGAAAAGGTTGAGGTTTTCTGCAACAGTGCAGAGAAAAGGGAGCCCCATAGCCCTTTATATTTGCTTAGGTGCAAGGGACAGCCAATATGCCTGAGTTGAAAAGGGGAGCTGAGAAACATGATCAGAAGAAATGCTCTTTTCCTTGCCCTCTGCAGCTGGAACTCTCTCTCCTGCCCCCTCCCAGGGTCTCTAGCCCTAGGGGTTTCAGTGCCTTAGGCAAAGTTTGATTTTTGTGCCCCTCACCCTAAGCTGAGAAGTATGGGGCTCCAGCCTTAACCTGAGCCCCACAAGCTGTTCAGTCATGAGAGCCAGTGACCTACCTGTGCAGATAACCAGCGAATGGCTAGCCCACGCTGGTTTGGGGATACACTGAGAGAGAGTTCCCAGTCTTATGGGGGCAACATTCTAACATTTCATTGATGAAAAAATGCTGCTGTTAATTTGGAAGTCTGAGACCATTTCTTTTTGGGAAATGAATGCCGAGGCAGGCAATTCATATGCAAGAGAGGTTGAGCAGCAGCTTATGCAGCTAGCTATGTTTTCGGGGCTGAGGTACAGTGATCAAAGAAGACTGTATTGCGGGGGATGCAGAATGTGTAGGCCTTTTGGGGAGCAGGGTGCAGAATTACACATTACCTTCTTCTACCACCATGCAGTACTTCAGGAGTGTAATACAAGAGGGAGAGGAAGAATTATTGGCAGTGCTATATTCTGGCACTGGTTATGTGTCCCCCAAGAACTGATGCCCCAGGTGACTGCTTAGGTCTGCCTAGTGGATGGGCCAACCCTGCCCTCCCCATGAAAAGGTTTTACTGTTGACCAAGACTAGAAAATGTTCAGCCTGGGTCTCTGCATGTCTGTGGACTTTGCCCAGGGTCAGGCTGTTTCTGGGCCTTTGCAGAGGGGATGTTTCTCTCTTCTCTAGGAACCAAGCAAGTGATAGAGATCCATGGGGCTGATATTGTATGCTACCTTCTGAGCTGCTTCGTCCCAGTCAAAACATCAGTCCCGGGAAAGGCCAGCTGGTGGGAAGGCAAAGAGAAACTCCTGGAGAGAGATGAGAAGGGAGGCTACAACATCTTCAAAGTGGAAAGGGCATCTCTATTCCACATCTGCTTGAAAAAAGAGGTCTCGAGAGATGAAGAACGGAGGCGTACCAGTGAAAGGAGGGTGAAGTGTTGCTTTGAGAAAATGGAGATCACCTTCAGTTTGACAGGTAATGACCTCATTCACACAGTCATCAAAATCAGGAGTACATCGTTAAGTTGCTCCTCACAACAACCCTGTGAAGTAGGTTAGGCTGAGAGAGAAGTGACTGGCCCAGAGTCACCCAGCAAGTATCATGGCTGAATGGGGATTTGAACATGGGTCTCCCCTGTCCTAGTCCAGCACTCTAACCACTACACCAAGCTGGCTTATTTGTATTTCTCTCATTTCTCCTCTCAATTCTCCTCCTCTTCTATAATAGAAGAACAGGCCTTGATGAAGGAGAACCAGCATGACTTCTGCAAGGGAAAGTCTTGCCTCACTGTTCTTTTGGAGTTCTTTGCGAGTGTCAACAGGCATGTGGATAAAGGTGATCCATTTGACATAGTATTCTTGGCTTTCCAAAAAGCTTTTGATAAAGTTCCCCTAAGTTTACTCAAGAGCCTTTGGTGGGGAACTTTATCAAGTTCCTGTCCTTCAACCAGTTACTGATCCACACATGAACCTGTCCCCCTCAGTGATCTTTTGGAGTTATTTGAGAATGTCAACAGGGATGTGGATAAAGGTGATCCAGTTGACATAGTATGCTTGGCTTTCCAAAAAGCTTTTGATAGAGTTCCCCTAAGTTTACTCAAGAGCCTTTGGTGGGGAACTTTATCAAAAGCTTTTTGGAAAGCCAAGAATACTCTGTCAACTGGATCACCTTTATCCACATCCCTGTTGACACTCTCAAAGAACTCCAAAAGATCACTGAGGGGGACAGGTTCATGTGTGGATCGGTAACTGGTTGAAGGACAGGAAACAGAGTAGGAATAAATGGACAGTTTTCACAATGGAGGTAGGTAGGAAGTGGGGTTCCCCCAGGGATCAGTACTGGGACCAGTGCTCTTTAACCTGTTCATAAATTATCTAGAAGTTGGGGTGACCAGCGAAGTGGCCAAGTTTACAGATGACACTAAACTATTTAGGGTAGTGAAATTCACAACAGATTGTGAGGAACTCCAAAAAGATCTCTCCAAACTGGGAGACTGGGCGACAAAATGGCAAATGCGGTTCAGTGTAAGCAAGTGTAAAGTGATGCACATTGGGGCAAAAAACACCAACTTCACATATACGCTGATGGGATCTGAGCTGTTGGTGACTGACCAGGAGAGAGATCTTGGAGTAGTGGTGGATAGCTCATTGAAAGTGTTGTCTCAGTGCATGGCAGCTGTGATAAAAGCTAATTCCATGCTAGGAATCATTAGGAAGCGGACTGAAAATAAAACTGCTAATATTATAATGCCCTTATACAAATCTATGGTGTGGCCACATCTGGAGTACTGCATACAGCTTTGGTCGCTGTATCTTAAGAAGGATATTGTAGAACTGGAAAAGGTGCAGAAGAGGACAGTCAAACTGATCTGGGGCCTGGAGCACCTTCCTTATGAGGCTAGGCTATAGCATCTGGGGCTCTTTACCTTGGAAAAGAGGTGACTAAGGGGAGACATGATCAAAGTGTATAAAATTATGAATGGAGTGGAGAGGGTAGACAGAGAGAAATTTTTCTCCCTCTCTCACAACACTAGAACCAGGGGTCACCCCATGAAACTGAAGGTTGGAAATTCAGGACCGACAAGCGGAAGTACTTTTTCACGCAGTGCATAATTAATCTATGGAATTCCTTGCCATGGAATGTGGTGATGGCCACCAGCTTGGATGGCTTTAAAAGGGGCTTAGACAGATTCATGGAGGACAGGTCTATCAATGGCTACTATTCTGATAGCTGTGGGCAGGCGCGTAACAACGATAGGGCAAGGGGAGGCAGTTGTCTGGGGGCCCCACTGCCTGGAGGGGCCCCCCAGAGGCACCTCACGTGACTCCCCATTGCCCCCTGCCCAGCCCCAAGGCCCCTCAGCCACTTGCCCTGTTCGCCGTCTCTCCAGCTTGTTCTCCTGGCCGGCAATCGAAGCAGCAGGCAAGCTGCAAAGAGCTCCTTTTCTCCCGCCTCTCAGCTGATCGGCGGGTGGGCGGGGCTTCGACGGAGGTCTGGTGTAGGCCTCTGTGAAGCCTGAACTCGAGTAGGGCCCAAGCCAGCCAGGAAGGAGGAGGCAGCCAGAGAGGCCTCCACTGTTCTCTGCTGCAGAAGACCCCCTGCTGCCAGGTAGTGTGAACTCCTTTTTGTGGTTACCTTCCCCACCCCCCCACCCGGATATATAGGGATCTGCTTGCCATAGGGCTTTGATATGGGGGGGGAGGGACTGAGAAGTCTCTGAATATTTATTTTTAAACAGCTTGGAAAATTTGCTGGCTTAAAAAAAACTATCTAAAAAGTCCTATAAGTGGCTTGTTTCATGGCAGAAAATTACAAAAACTTCTGGAAGAAACAGTATTATATTTATTTTATTCATTCATTTATAAATGCACTTATGTTCAAGTTGTTTTGCAACCCAGAAGGTCTGAGTGAGAACTGTGAAGCATGTCTTCTGCTTTTATTTTATTTTATTTTTCTTGTGTGTGAACTGCTCCCCAATAACTTGCAGGGACTTCAGGGTAAATCTGGCCAACATGTGAATGCAGCACCTCCATTCCAGAGGAGATGTGTCTTAAAGGGCTTTAAAAGCCTCCTGTGAAAAACCTCCTGGAATCGAACTTGACTGAATTTGTTCAGAATTCTGAGAAAACAAACATAGGCTCACCCTGCATGGTTGAAAGTCTCCTTGGCTAATCTGCAGCGAGGGGCCCATTTTAATCATTCATCTTTCTAGTGTGTTCTAGGCATTAAAAGTAAAACAAATGTATAGTACTCAATGTATATCACTATATATTGTGAGGTGTGCGTGTGTGTATTCAGTGAAATGTATTTCCAGGCAGCATACTTATTTTGGAATATCAGACTTAAATCCTTGGGGGCCTGGGGTGTGCGGAGGCCCTGGACTTTGAGTGGGGGGGCCCCATTTTAAAATCTTGTCTCTGGGCCCACTCCAACCTTGCTACGCCCCTGGCTGTGGGCCATCTCCAGCCTCAGAGGCATGATGCCTCTCAATAGCAGTTGCAGGGGAGCAACAGCAGGAGAGGGGGCAGGCATGTAGCTCTTGCCTGCGGGCTCCCCAGAGGCATCTGGTGGGCCAGTGTGTGAAACAGGATGCTGGACTAGATGGGCCTTGTGCCTGATCCAGCAAGGATTTTCTTATGTTCTTAATATGCCTTATAGAACAGATGAGGAATACACTTCTTTCCTTTTAGCTGATTGCTGTGCACTCATAACACTTTGTTTGGCCAAATTCTATGAGGCTGCATGTAAAGTTAGGTCTGAGATGGTTTAAGTTATACTTAATGGTCCTATGAAGATTCTGCTATTATGTTTGTACTCTTTATACAATATTTTGTGTTGTTTTTGTGTTGTTGGGTCAAAGACCATACTAAAGTATTCATTCATTCACAATCATTTCAATGTTGGTAACCCACATTAAACCTAGATTCAGATGAGTGTGTGAACAAGCCTATTGCCTGCTGATCGCAGCCCAAAGAGTGAACAGAACGCATTTGCTGTTAGCTTCCCACCTAACTTGCCTTGGGCTTTGTCCTTTGGTCTTGCTCCTGCATCAGAATATTTGAAACCAAAAGATGGAAATGGCTTAGTTTAGCATGTTGGGGAGATGCTGGAGCCAGGGTTTCATGGCTTTCTTCCCCACTTTCCCTTCATATGCAGGAACAGCAAAAGATTGCTTGTCAGCGTGCCATAATCAAAGCTCATGCCAAGAAAGCAGAGGGAATCAGGACTTCTGTATCCCACTGGCTGTTTGTGTCGCAGTGCTGTTATTAATCATACTTGTTCTGGCAGTGGTGATGTGGAGAAGGAGTTGCAGGTAAATCCTGTTTGCATGATTGGGGATTGGTGAAGGTTCAGCCCCTCCCAGTTTTATGAGCATCAAGGGTGAGCAAACCTCCGACTGAGAACTGTTGCCAATTGGAGTAGGCAGTACTCAATCTTATAATTATGAGAATATGTATATACTCATAGAGGCAATTCTCATGATTGCCATGGGTGGGTGGGGAGGGCAAGGCCATTCCCCCCAGAAGACATGTATTTCCCCCCCAGAAGACAAAGCAGTCAGTCTCTGCTGTGCCTCCCACGCACCTACATGTTCCATGCTCCACTAAGGAGCACGGAGGGATCTCCGACTGGGACTCATTTGTTCTGGCTGCCCACATCCCACAATCCAACATGTGACACGTGCAGGGGCATAACTATAATAGGGCAAGGGAAGACAGTTGTCTGGGGGCCCACTGCCTTGCGGGGGGGGGAGAGGCAAGTCACATGACTGACTCCCCCAGCTGCGCACCCCCACCCAGGCTTCCTTCAGTTGTATTCATCCTCCAAAATTGATGTGAGTGTTAAGACCTGGAGCTACCAGAACAGCATGTCTTTCTCTAGTAAAATTAAATGACTTGCATCGTCCACAATTTACAAAACCTTGTGGCATGTATATATATTTACTTCAGTGAGGGGAAGCATTTTAAAAACTTGTCTCTGGGCCCTTTCCAACCTTGCTATGCCCCTGGACACGTGCGTTGCATTGGGGGATTCCCCTGTTTCTGTGTCTCCTAGCGCTGCATGCAGCCCCAAGAGACACACAATATCCAGTAGCCGGGTTAAGGGTGCAAGCCAAGTTTTGTTAACGGGTTCGGTGAGCTGGCAGAGGAGGGATCAATGAGGATCCCGGTGCTTCTCATGACCAGCCTAACCCCACCTGGGCTGTCCCAGGCTGGGTTAGGCTGGTCGTGAGAGCAGCCTCATAATTTTGTATGCATAAAAATACAGTTGACACCAAGGGTGGCTCTGGGGCAGGGAGAAGGGTGGGCAAGCATCCCCTCAGACAAGTAGTTTATCTGACCCTTATTTCTGTTTCAGAAATCTAACATGTGAGGTGCCGCTTGCCCACTCAGAAATGTGTTTTGCCTGTTCTGTGCCTCCTTCATCCCCCACCCCCTGCCAGTGCTGCTACGGATTCACTTAGAAATTATTTTTAAAAAAATTCTACCTAAAATTACCAACATACCCACAAAGGCATCTACGATCACTTACCATAAACCAGGGGTTCGCAAATTTGAGTCCCCAGATGTTGTTGGACTACAACTCCCATCAATCCCAGCCACAATGGCCAAATACTTTTGTCGCTGGGGATGATGAGAGTTGTAATCCAACAAAGTCTAAGGAACACATTTTGAGAACTCCTCCCATAAACCATTAAACAACCATCATTGTCCAGTACATTCTTCAAAAGATAAACCTTATATCTGTACTAAATTATGTTTGAAATTTTATGTCTCACCTTCTCAACTGGGTTTTGTCTGCTTCTATATTTTATAAATATTGTTGGCTGATACAGCAGCTGCATCCATTTCTGGAGGTAAACGATCTCAGAACAGTAGCGCATATGCCAGTAACCTCCAGACTTGACTATCACAATGCGCTCTGTATGGGGCTGCCTTTGTACATAAGCCAGAAACTGCAACTGGTGCAAAATGCGGCAGCCAGGTTGGTTTCTAGGTCTTCTTAAAGAGATTATATTACACCTATATTAAAAGAACCACACTGGCTACCAGTCTGTGCACAGAACTGGGCGGGCGGGATTGACTTTAAGGACGGAGGAGGGTGCACTTACCCCTCCCTCTGCTCCCCCCCCACTCGCTCTCTGTTAGCAAAGGCTCCGTCAGGGCAGCAGCATACCTCCCTGCCTTGTGTGCACCGGGTACGTGTGCACGCCGGGCACATGCGTGCGCATGTCACACTCGCTTGCTTGTACGCCCAGCATGCATGCATGTGAGTGCTATGTGCACATGCATGCACCCAGTGTGCACATACATGCTTGGTACTTCCTGGTACTTTTGGCCAAAGAGGGAACGGGGTGGCAGGGAAGTATGCTGCTGCCCCGATGGACCCTTTGCTAACAGAGAGCCAACAGGGGGAAAGAGGTGGGAGAGGTAAGTGCACCCTCCTCCACCCTTAAAGTCAACCCCCTCCCCGCCTTCGAACCGGCTGAACAGCTGGATGTTTGAATCTATTCGGAGGCCCTTAAAAGACCTCCAAACAGGTTTGTGCATATGCCTATCTAAAAGCATGCCTTCTCCATTATGAGCCTCACCTCCTATTGAGGTAATCCAGGAAGGCCCATCTGCAGTTGCCACCAGCTCATCTGGCGGCTACTGAGGGACAGTTGTCGCCCCATTGTCACCCCGAGGCTTTGAAATGCACTCCCTGCTGAAATAAGAGCCTCTACATCACTGACAGCATTTAAAAGGGCTGTTAAGACACATTAATTCATCCAGGCTTTTAATTAGATTTACAGAATTTGTCAATGTTTTATTGTTTTAACGCTTAATGTTTTACTTATTGTTTTCGTTCTGGTTATTTCACGGTAAACTGCTCAGAGACGCAAGTCCGGGGCGGTATACAAATATGTCAAATAAGACGATATACCAGTGATGAAATATGAATTACACTGCTCCAAAGACAAAGTTCAAATGACCTCTTTAATGCATAAAAGATATTAAGAGATATTAAAATAACTTTCCACAAAACATGTAAGCTAAAACAAAACCGAGCAAACATTTTGGTGTAATACACCATCCGCAGTGCTCGATTTAGCATGCCAGTTGAAGGCACTTAAATACAGAAGCTGAGAACCAAAAGAAGCAAACAGATAATATTTAACATGTGTGGGAGGAGAGAGCAGCCTTTTGCAGATAAGATATCTTGATCTGGGAGTTTCATATCAGTCAGTGAGTGAGTAGTGAGGGCTTGGAATTTGCAAGCATCTTGACTTCTTAGCTCACCATGTCTCTAGTTTTTTCCTAACTCTATGAGGTCTGTTTCCCATGCTTTCCAATGGGAGAATGTTTCTGGATTTTTCTGTAAAGTAATAAATTTTTCTGGGGTTTGGGATTTTTAAAAAAATTATTTTTGTGTGTGTGGACTGGACAAGGGCTAGAACATGCCTGAGAAAATGGCTTGTTCCTTTCTTTCATGGTTTGGCCTGGGAGTTTCATATCAGTCAGTCAGTGAGGCCCCAAGCAGCTTTATATTACAGATTCTGGTCACACTGTCTATGAAGACGAGGCTGTAGCTCATTAGTAGAGCATCTGCTCAGGGGCGTAACTATAATCGGGCAAGGGGAGACAGTTGTCTGGGGGCCCACTGCCTTGGGGGCCCCCAGAGGCAGGTCACATGACTGACTCCCCCAGCCGCACACCTGCCCGGGCTTCCTTCAGTTGTATTCATCCTCCGAAATTGGTGTGTGTTAAGACCTGGAGCGACCAGAACAGCAGGTCTTTCTCTAGCAGGGGCGTAACTACCATTAGGCAAGGGGAGGTGGCTGCCTGGGGGCCCCCCACACCTCGAGGGGCCCCCCAGAGGCAAGTCACATGACTATATATTGTGAAGTGTGTGTGTGTGTGTGTATCAGTGAGGGGCCCATTTTAAAATTTTGTCTCTGGGCCCACTCCAGCCTTGTTACGCCCCTGCATCTGCTTTGTATGCAGAAGCCCCAGATTCACTCCCTGGCATCTCCAGGTAGGGCTGGGAGAGACTCCTGCTTGAAACTTTAGAAAGCCACTGCCAGTCTGTGTAGGCAATATGAGCTAGGTGGACTAAAGGTCTGACTCAGTATTTGGCAGCTTCCTATGTTCCGCTTATTCTCAATTAGGGTGAAGACAGATTGAGCCCTAATTGAGCAAGAGTGTTAGTGGGAAGGAAGCCTTTAAAAACTTACCTCTCCACAGACGAGTAGGTTCCTTCCTTTGGGCTGGCGGATCGCTCGCCCAGACAATCACCGGCTGTTGCTGGTAGCTCTGAGGGTCGGATGCCAGGTCGCATCACCCCACGTCGCCTCCCCCCGGAGCTCCAATAATGGATCCTCCCTCCCTGGAGCTGGCCGGGATCCTCACTGTCTGCTTTCCACCATCTGATCGCTCTCCTGACATCATTTAACAGGTTGGCTTCATAGGCGGGTTTGCCACCATGGTGCCGCCGGGATCAAGACCAATCCAGGCAGTACACATGTGTGCAAAACCGAGCTGGGCTTCCTTAGGGTTTTGCACGCATGTGTGAATAGCTTCAGTGTGTAACATTTTTAGAGTGAAATGACTGTGTTGAAAATGCCTTCACTGTGTTCAATACAAATATATCTTTTTGTGCCCTGAACTCTGAAAAAACAGTTTTGCATGTTTGTAGTGCAGTCAGTTTGATGTAGGGGGAAGCCAGCTGTGCAGGGTGCCTGTTGGCTAGTGGCTAGCCAGGGATGGCCAGACAAGACTTACCCCCAGATTACCAGCAGATGGGGCTAAGAAGTTATGTGACATGTTTAAACATCATCTAGATGCCCCCCAACATCTCCCATTGGAAGAAATCTGAATTACATTCCCATTTTGATACAACCCTTGCTTCTTTCCTGGGCGCTTTCCAGACTAGACCCTGCAATGGGGTTGGGGAGCATTTCGGAAGAGTGCTTCCACACTTCCTGCATCCTGACACCACAGTCCCCACATGGACAGCAGGGTACCATTCACATTTCCAGTGCTTTGTTTCAAATTTTATTGCTGTGAAATGGAGCTAAGTTGCTGTTTTGTTGGGTTGTTAGTTGTTGCGAGACTGCCCCCCCCCTGCTGTTTTCATTCCGAATGCGACTTGTCCAAATGGAGCCATTTTGCTGCTAATGAGCAGCTAGTCTGGAAAGCACCCTGGGAAGCTGGCTCCAACATAAGACTGATTATCCAGTTAAGCAGTACAACCAGCAGGTGGTAGCAGATACATACAAGTCCCTGATCTTGATCACGCTTTTTGTGCACAAAGCAAAAGGATAAACAGCAATTTTCTTCTTTCTTATATATTTGTACTTTGACCCATCCTCAGAAGCTTGGAGACTCGAGTTGTGCATTGCTTCAGTGGAGATCAATGGGCATGATATCTGCATCTTTTTGTGCTTTTGGACTGATTTTTACCATTTCTCCCTGCAGCCAGAAACCTCAAGAGAAGCCCAACAAAGGTAGGTCTCCCAACATCTTCATGCTGTGGGGGGCATGAAGGTAGGTTTCCCAATTATAGACTAGAACCTGGGGCTCCTTAATTCTCTGAGAGGAAAGTGGGGATCTGATAGGTTAATGGTGCACCTGGGAGCAAGGAATTCTGGGTTGCCTGGGATAAGGGTCTAGTGAGCCAAAGCAGGTGAGGACAGAATTCTTGGACTTGTGAGTTTTCCAGCAGTAAGATGCACTGCATAGGGTTTTCCCACAGCTGCCTAACTTCCTCTGTACGCCTGCTCAGGAATAAACTCCATTGGTTTTAATGAGACTTTCTCCCAGGTAAGTGTTTATAGGATTGCAACCTTAACTAAAAAGCTCAGTGCATTTCCCCCCCTGTTGCTGCTATCAGGGGTGTAGCTATAATTGAGCAGATGGGTTCAAAGAACCAAGGGGGGGGGGAGCTCTTAAGGGGGCCCCCAGCTCCACTCCTCCCCATTTTCTTCATTATCTCCCTCACTCTGAAGGGCCGCTGGGGAGAGGGGTGAACATGGGACCCCTCTCCTCAAGCTATGCCTCTGGCTGCTATTAATATTATGTCAAACTTAGTGTAATCTATTAATATTATGTCAGACTTAGTATAGTTTACTTCATGTATTTTTCATATTTTCATATTATTGTGTTTTCTTATTTTGCTGCAAGCCACCATGAATTCTCCCTTCCCTTCTGCTCTTTTCCAGACTCTGGTGATGCCGGACAGGAGAAAGGTCAGAGAATTTGCTCATAGCCTCTGCATTCCCTTCAGCATAAAGAGAAAGTATTAAGCCGACTTAAGAGTACTTAAATAGGGGCTCATAATCCATGTTCTTGAGTTCTGCTGTTGGGAATTATTTTTATGTAGGCGTCTTCAGTTGTATTGATGGGCTGCATTAAAGTATGCTAAATCAATACTTCCTGTTACTTCCGACCACAGAAGGAACAGGGCGGCAGGGAAGTATGCTGCCGCCCCGACAGAACCTTTACTAATGGAGAGCCGTTTGGGGGGGGGAGCAGAGGGAGGGGTAAATGCACCCTCCCCACCCTTAAAGTTACCCCCCTCCCTGCCTTCAAACTTCCCCGCCTGGTTCTGTGCACACCCTTATATTTAGGTATTGGAAAATGGAATGGGGTGGCAGTCTGTAGTTGGTGAGAGATCCATGACAGCACTGCACACAGCTAATTACACAAGAGCCCTCTTCAGACGTTACAGAGGGCTGCCGCGCTCACGCTTACAAGAGGGAAAGCGGAGAGGAAGTCCCCCACCACCACTGTCACGCATGTGACAACTCGCTTATGGCTTATGGCGCTCTTTGTTTAAAGGAAGCAGCACTGTCTGTGTGTTCAGTGGCATTTCCATGAACTGCAACCTCAATCTAGCACACGGAATCGCTGTTGAATGTTCTTAAGGTGCTACCCCCTTAGACAAATAGCAGCATAAGCATGTTCATTGGGCGCAAGGGCGTGATTGACAGAGGTGGGGTGGGATTTCCTCCCTGCTTTCCCTCTGTAAGTGTTATAGTCCTCTATAATGTCTGAAGGGGGCTAAGATTAAAACCAGAATGGATGTATTACAAAGTGTTGGGATATATAGTCTGGATGTTTAATGCTGCATGAAATGGTCCTATAAAAAGATCTTTCCCAACTGTTGGTGATAGATGTTCAGAGCAGACACAAGTCAATGGGACAGTGCATCAGTTAATTTGCATACCATGCCAATTATTTGCAAAATTTGCATGATATGCCAATTAGGCAACCCTACCCAAGTTTTAATATGGCAACCCTACCAAAGAGCAAGCAGCAGTAGGGGGTCAGGTGCTTGGGACACCAGGTGAAGAGGATGGGGTCCAAGGTATCATGGGGATATCTGGGAACTGAGACTGTTTGGTGCTCATGACTCTGCGTGTACTGTGATTACACTACACATGTGCAAAATGAGGCCAGTGTGGTGTAATGGTTAGACAGTTGGACTAGGTCTGAGACCTGAGTTCAAATCCTCATTCAGTCATGACACTCACTGGATGACTCTGAGCCAGTCATTCATCCCTCAGCCTAACCTACTTCTCATGGTGACTGTGAAGAGAAACATAATCATGTGTATCTCTCTGGGTTCCTTGGAGGAAAAGCAAGATATAAATATAAGTAAATAAAATCTATCATCAGGATCAAAACTCCACATCCTGAGAACCTCAATTTTCTCTTTCTAAATAGAAGCAAATGTATAGCTTTTGTGACTGCAGATAAACACTTGAAAACGTGTGTGTCTGTGTGTGTGTGTGTACCAACACCACCACCACTGCCGCCACCCACAAATTAGGATTCACAAGTCTGCGGAGGGCTGAGCAGGACTCAAAAGAACAAAGAGTGTGGCCTCAGGGCTTTTTGTCCTGCCTGAGAGCCAGCTGAAAAATCTGTTATGCACAATAAGTAAACGTGAACATTTATTAGTTGATATACTGGTGACACAATATGCATAATGGATCTACACCAAATTCTTCTCTCTTAAAAACTACAAATAAAGAACAGCTGTTTCGATGTACAGATGTCAACTTCAGTGTTCCATGTCTCACTGTTTAAAATCCACACTCTTATATCCCAGATACCCTCCCTAAATCCAGACAGGCACCTGATATGCACATGAAAAGGGGGAGGAGGAGGGGAAGGTGGAAACTGATGACTCACAGCTTTGCCTGCTTAACACTAACTCTGACAGAAAAATGAAGATTTATATAATTGATTCTGTCACAGAATTCCAGCTGTTTTGATGCAGTGTTTGGTTACCTTGGCTGTTTTTTCAATAGGCTTATTCATATCACTGACAATGTATATTACAGGTATTTCTGAACCACGATACATGGTTCGAGTGTATGAGAATATCCAGGCCAGATCAGAGATGCTGTGACAAGCAAGAGAAAGATCCTGTATACCATGAGTCAGTTGATCCTGGACTCCAGCTGCTAGTGTTTGACCATCACGGTGTTTTCCAACTTCAACTTTTTCCAGATTTTGTGTGTTTTTCCAGTAGGGAGTTCCTACTCTGTCAAAACTTCCCTAAACCTTTACTGTATCTATACTTCTACCCTCAGATAGAAGAACCCTACATAGAAGCAGTGTTTCCACAGTGAAGCTGTCTGTTTTATTTTCCATGTAAATAATGACTGTTTGTGTAATATTTCACTAAAATCCAAATACTGTCTATTGAAGGTGGCCATCTTTTCAGCATTAGGAGGCCTGTAACAGTTAGGGCTGCCAAATGATCACAAAAACCTACCCTGACCTGTTCTTATGCCTTTAATGTCAGCTTGACTAGCAGTGGTGAGCAGGTGAAGCCGTGTGGGGCATGAAGGTTTTGACTGGCTGATACCTACCAATCCAGCTGACATTAAAAGTGCAGGAACTGGTAAGACGTTGGCAACCCTAATAACAGTTTTATAGCAGACAAAATTCCAGAGGTGTAGCTTGTCATGGCAGAGTTTTGCAGGGGTTTAAAAAGTGATTCCTGGTAAAATGTCCTCATTTATACAACTGCTTGTATTGACCCTAAATTTGAGATAACTCCCTTAAAAACAGAGGTTTAATACAGGTGATAGATAGCTGTAAGTACCCAATAAGAACAGGGCTCTGAATTTAAGACGACCTCCCAATTTAGGGGGTTGTCTTAAAGAGGAACTTAGAAAAAACCTAGTGTTGGATTCAGGTAAATACAGTATCAAAGTCAGAGAAGCCACATTTAAACAGATTTCACTCTTTCTGCTGAAACTTGAAATGGTGCTCAGTGTAATATATCAGACATTTTGAGCATATTTACACCACAGACATAAGTGTTTAACAGTCGTTCCTTTAAGCACGTTCTTCATATTTCATTGTAACATAGAAAACTGCCTTATACCAAATCAGACCATCCTCATAGTCAGTCAAGCAAGCCCACTAATAGCTACTCAGTAAGGAAGATCGTATTCAGTAAGGAAGATCAAAGGAAGACTTTGGTTTGGGGCGGTATAAAAATCAATTAAATAAATAAAACAAATAAAAAATAAATGCAAAGCAGATATTCTACCACTGAGGTATGGCCCCGTCCCCTAAGGGGGATCTCTTACAGCATTCACATGTACTCACCCATCCAAATGCTAACCAAGGCAGACCCTGTTTAGCAAAGGGGACAATACATGCTCACGACTACAAGACCGGCTCTCCTTGTAGAGAGGGAACCAATACTGAAAGATTGACTGTTCTTGAGCTAGGCATAGTACATCTTCCTCACCCAGTAAACCAGTAATCTTTTTGTTAATTATTATAAAATGTCATGATCTATTTTTATAAACTTATGCTGCCTTCCATCCCATTCCCTGTTTTCTTCAATATACCTCTGCTGTGGAGGAGCTGGCGAAGAGCCAGGCAGCTGGTGGTAAGGTGACTTCTCCCCTCCCCCCACCCCTGCCTGCCCCTTGAACCTCTTTATAGTTAGGGATCCCTTTTGCTTGTAAAAGGCACTCAAACCCGGTTCAGCCTGGTTCGACAGCACGAACCAAATTGCAGGCCAGGTCTAATGAATTGGTTTGTGGACCAGCGGTTTGGTTTGAATTTGGTTCAAATTCAAACTGACCCGCTGTGGATGGTTCAGTGCACACCCCTATTGAAGGCTTGCCCCGGAATTTTGAAACACGCTTCCTAACAAAATTAGTGCCTCCCCTTCTCTGGATGTTTTAAAGAAAAATCTGAAAACTTACCTGTTTAATCAGGCTTTTAATTTATAGTTTTGAGTTTAGAGGTTTTAATCTATATTTTAAATTGTTTAAATTGTGTTAAATGTTTTGATGGTTACTGTGTTTCAGATTGTAAACTGCCCAGAGATCTGTATATGGGGAGCCTATAGAAATGTGCCAGATAAATAAATAAATAACTTGTATGGCTTGTAGAGGTCAGCTTCATGCATCTATATATCTGGATCATTTTACTGTACACATATGCATGTTCCTTTAGGACACAGATGGCTCAACTGATGGACTGAGGGCCACACCCAGCCCACACACTGACTTTTTGCACCTCCCTGCCCTGTCCTCATTGCATTCCAGGTTGGCAAGAGTTAAGCCTGACTCCTACTGGTTCCTTGAGCAACTTCCTTCAGAGAGCTGTGCCAGCCAAACTAAGCTTCTGCCCTACTTTTCCCAGGTGCTAGATGAGAAGTTTCCTGGAAGCCTGTGCATATTCACAGGGCTTCAAGAGCATGTTCTCTTCTTACTTGGGCTGGGTGTAGTGCTTAGCACTGCATGACAAGCTGCTTCTATCCTGTTCGCGGCCCCAGATAATGATAGAAACCAAATTCAAACATAGGAAACCCCCAACAGGTTCTTTCTAGGGATATGCATGTAGTGTTTCGTGCACATCTGGGGCAGTGGAGAGTGGACACTTTAAAGGGAGGAAGGTGGGTATTGCCTGCCCCTCCGCTACACCTTTGTTGCCCTCACCATCCCAGAACGGTGCTGTTTGTATTTAGCAGCTGGGCTCTCTGCTCAAGATGGCCTCTGCACATGCTCAGATGCCATTCCCTGGTGGGAACAGGGAGCTCCCTGTTTCTAAGCAAATGCAGCTGGGCAAACAGAGAGCCCGACTGCTAAATGTAAACCGTCCTGAGCGATTTTTGGAAGGGCGGTATAAAAATCATTCAAACAAACAAACAAATAATAAATACAAACAGTACCGCTCTGGGGCGGTGGGGGGCAGCGAAAGTGTAAGGGAGGGGCAAGTAAGACCTGCTTTCCACCCTTTAAAGTGCCCTTTTGCCCCCAGCTGAAATGATTCGGCTGTGGCAGCTCGAAGTTTTTCAGCACCTGGAAATAGAAGTGCCCAAATGCTTTGAACACATCCCTAGTTCTTTCCCCTATCTGCCCTCTTGTTTCAAGAAGGTAGTGTGAGGTTTCCATCTGGGGAGCCCTTCAATGATGATGAATCTGATGATAAATCCCCTGACAAGGGGCCCGAGAGGGCTTTGGTTTGGTAACTCCCAATGCGGACCCTGAGGACCAAGGTGCCGTCAGCCAGTCCTGACATGGAACCCCTTGATGGGGATCCCAAGAAAGTCGTTAGCCAGGATCCTCTTGACGGGGACCCCAAGAACATCCTTGCTGAGGTACCCCAGCTGTCTCCACCATGGACCCTAAACTGGAAGACTCCCTAGAACACAGCACCATCCCAAGTGCAGCCAGTGAAAGCACAGCCCCAGTAGGAAATGGGGACACTTGAACCACAGACTCTGTCCCCTCACCCTGTGGGAAAGAGTGACTGCCATCATCACGAGGTCCCAGGGAGAGCTGCCAAGCTCTGCACTGAAGAAGTACACGGTTGGCTGCTCAACACCTCAGCTTGGAATGAGGCGGGAGGGAGGGATTCTTCAGAGAAGGCAACAGAACTTGGGCCAGGTGTCAGGACTCTAAGGAGTCAAGTAAAGTGTGGAGACCTGCTAGCTTCTACTTAAACCTTTGCAGCTCCACAGGTCAGTTGCTGTTCCATCTGGCTCGTTCTGACCCTACCCAACCACCTTGTACCTCCCAGATCTGTCTCCAGCTTCCCAGAAATGTTCCTCGACTCTCTAGCAAAGCTCCCTCTAACAGGGATTCCCAGATGTTATCGACTAAAGGTAAAGTGTGACGTCGGGTCGGTGTCGACTTCTGGCGCCCACAGAGGCCTGTGGTTGTCTTTGGTAGAATACAGGAAGGGTTTACCATTGCCATCTCCTGTGCAGTATGAAATGATGCCTTTCAACATCTCCCTATATCGCTGCTGCCCGATATAGGTGTATACCAGCGGGGATTTGACCCAGCGGCCTCCGGCTTGCTAGTCAAGTCATTTCCTGCTGTGCCATTATTGACTACCACTCCCATAATCCCCAAGCAAAGGCTATTGCAGGTGGGGATGCTGGAAGTTATAGTTAACAACATCTGGGAATACCTGTTAGAGCAGACCTGCTCAGTTTAGGCCCTTCAGCTGTTTTTGGACTACAACCCCCATAATCCCCAGCCACAGTGGCTAATAGCCAGGGATTATGGGAGTTGTAGGTCAACATGTGCAGGAGGGCCGAAGTTGTGCAGCCTTGTGTTAAAGGGAACACTGCTCTTCAGCCCTGCCCAGTTTGCTGCTTTGGTCCAGCTATCTCCAGTCCAGGCAGTGAGTCATGTCTGACTTCCTGTAACTGCACCCCAGCTGCTCCATTCTCCTGAACCTGTAACTGCACCCCAGCTGCTCCATTCTCCTGAACCCATGCCAGCCCTGCAGCCTCATTCCAGAAGGGGACTTAGCGATGAGCTAAGGACTGGAGATAGCTGGGCCAAAGCAGCAAACTGGGCAGGGCTCAGCAAACTGGGCAGGGCTTCTGACGTCCTCACCACACAAAATAAAGGATGTTCCTAGAAGCCTTTACAAAAATGCAGAGTAGGGTTGTGTACAAAACTGGTTTGCCTGGTTTGGTTTGAGTCCAAAACAGACTTGAACAGAACCGGGTATGTTCAGTTGCGTCCCCGCCGCACCGGCGAACAGACACCACTCCCTGGCTCAGCTCAAATTCAAGCTGGTTCAGGGGTTCTAACGTAATAATAATAATAAAAATTCACTGCCTCCGGGGGGCACTGCTGTGTGTGTGGGTTCTTCTGCGCCCTTGCCACCGGCTGCCCCCGCCGGTCTTTTTACCCATTCTGGGCCTCTCTGCACTGGTGGCTGCCATTTTGGAGGCCACCGCGCATGTGCGCTGGCCATCTGTGCGACCAGTGCGTATGCACGGTGGCTTCCACAATGGTCACCACCAGAGAGTCCCAGAATGGGCCAAAAATGGCCTGAACCATTTTGATGTATCTCTCAGCCTAACCTAACTCACAGGGTTGTTGTGAGGATAAAAATAACCATGTACACCACTCTGAGCCCCTCAGAGGAAGAGCTGGATATAAATGTAATAACTAACTAACTAACTAACTAACTAACTAAATAAATAAATATTGAGACAGGGAGGCCAGCGGGGTGGGGAGAGGGGCCTGGTCATTACAGTGCCCCCCCGAAGGTGGTGTTAAAAAAATTGGTTTTGGACATTAGAACCCCTGACCCGGTTCCAAGTCCACTGGGGGTGGGTGGGGAGTGGTTCGGCTCAACCTTGAGCTGGACCAGTTCAGTGGCACATCCCTAATGCAGTGGCTTCTGGAGCACATGGAAGGAGATATTCTTCAGTGTGGAAGACTCATGCTAAGCAGCATGGGGCAGAGGACATTCTTCCCAGCTAATGTTCATGGAGCAATGGTAACATATGGGTCTGGGGAGAATCTGACCATCCAGGTTGAGAGCTGGCCATCCTTGTTCAGGATGTTGGGCTTTGCCACAATTATAGACGTTCAGGCAGGCACTCTAATGCTTTAGCTTTATGGATGTCAGTGCTCTCAGGGGGCTGTGTGCATGCAGGTGTGCCTTGTCCTCTCCTATGAACTGAAAAACACTTTGGTTGAGTGTGCAATGGGGGGTTGTGCATTCTGCATATGATCTTCTGGTTTCTTCCAACCATTCCAGAGCCTGGACAATCCTTCAGGACAGCCCTGATCAACAGGGCTGGTCCCTCCATGAGTTGAACGGAGTCAGCTCAGGTGACAGGCTGACAGGCTATTCCATCTGGGAGCACAATCCCCCAGACATTGCTAGCCGGTGCTGTTGTTGCCACCACTACTATAGATGGCAAGAAGAGGAGAAGAGATGCTCAAACATAGCTCTCGCCTCCACTACTGCTTCTGCTCCCCCACCCTTCTCCTTCTCAAATTCCCCATGAGAGGAAGAATACTCATGCTTGATGACTGGCCATAACTCATTGTCAGTTGCCAAGTAAGGTGTAGTGGGGCAGGAACGGGGCGGGGAGGGGCAGCATTTGGCAGCCTGCTTCCAGAGCCAGGAGGCCCTGCTGACCAGAACTCAGCTAGGTTGCTAGATGGGGGTTTGCAGAAAAGCCTGCAAGCTCCGATTGAACAATGTGAGAGCAATGAGAGACCTTGAGGCAGAAGAAGCGAGCATCAAACCAAACTTTATTTGGCACGGATTCAGAAAAAACAGAACAGCAACTGGAGCCTTGCCAGCTGAAGCATTGCCGGTCTCAGAGATGCCACCAGAGGGAAGCACTGTATACAGGGCCAGCCCAAGCCCCCACCAATATCTGAGGCAGCATGACAAGGGACTGCTCCATCTTACAAGGCACCAAATCAGCCTTTCTACTTGGTGGCAGCTGCACACCCTCCGTTACCCAGTAGAGCACTAATACCACTGTTGCTCTCCCTCCCTCAGGCTCTTCCTTTTGGCCAGTAGTGCACCAGCACCACTGCTCTTCTTCCTCTTGTTCCTACTGTTTCTGATAGAGGGAAAGAGTGTGGAAGAGGAATGGGAGATGAGAGTGTGGGCTAGACTGCTGTAGCTTACATTCTCTTCTCCACAATTCTTCTTCCTCCTGGTTCCCACCATTTTAAAAAAGAAGGAAGGAGAGCAAAAGAAGAAGAGGTGTAGCAGTCCACCACTGGTGCACTTCTGGGTGTGGTAGGGATGCAGTTGTAGACTGCACGGAGGTGGCTGGCTGCATGGGTTGGATGTAGACTGCATGGAGGTGGTTGACAGGGATGGGGATTGCCTCCCGGCCATCCGCCACCTGAGGCAGCGACCTCAGTTGGCCTCATTGGCGAGCTGGCTGTGACTGTGACTGCAAAGCCATCTTGCATTTGCCTGCCTGGGTGGAAATAGTAGCGATATTTGCTGAAAGATCTGCCTCCAGATGTTTTGGGGCAAGTAGCAACCCAAAACAGGGAAGCAGATCACTTTTAGAGATTACAGACTCTAATCTGCCCCTGGGGAGGCTACTTTCTCCATATCTGAGATATCTTAGCAAAAATATCTTTAGAGTACTGTAGAGTAAATTCATTTTTATTTTGTTTTGTAGCAACAGCTTTAGAATTAATATTTTTTAAAAAATGAATGCCATTGTCAGGTGCACATGATAATTATCTTAGGAAAATGAGGCAATGTTGAAGTGAGAAAGAGGGCGAGGGAAAGAAACTCAAATATGTGGAATCGTATTTATTTTTCTAGAAATGAAGATATTCTTTAGAGCTACAGTTAATTTAAAGGGAAAGTGTCTCACATGAATTCCAAAATGTTTGGATTTCATATGAAATCTCAGCCTTCAAATCCAAATTTTGAAATGTATAAATCTGAATGAATGTTCAGCTCTTTGGGGGTAAGGTGCAGGTGTGCCTTTGAGTTTCATTCTCTTCCCCGCATCCACCTCTGCCCTCCGGAGCAAAACGTGAAACTCTAGTATCTAACCGTCTATTCCTTAAATAGCAAATATTTCTCAAGCTGTTATTGCTGATAAGGAAATAGAAAGTGATTTTTTGATGTAATTTTCTGGGTAGCTCCCGAGCTTTAATAACTAAATATGAATTTTGGAAGGGAAAATGTTATCTCAATTCATGTACTTGGATTTTCATGTGAAAACTAAATTTTGAATTTAAAAAACTGGTAATTTGAAACTGATGCAAAATTTTCAATTTCAGCTGTACTTCAGTGTAAGGAAAGACATAAAACCTATTTATTTGCTCACTCCAGAGTCCTGAAATATAGCTTTTGGAATGGTCTCCAGATCTTTATTTATATTGTTGGCATGAAATGGATGCCTTGTTGGCAGAACTGCTATTTGTGAGAAACAAATTTAAGGAAGCCAGAAGAAACCTGCTGAATCAGACAAAGGATCTGCCTAGTCCATCACCAGTTGCCTAAGCCCACAAACAGCATATGAAGGCACGAGGAAGGTCTGAATGTGGGGCTTGATAGGGCATTTTGCTTGAAATGCTGCCCAGCCAACATCTGAAGACAAGATTCCAGTAGCCGAGTGTGACTCTGAATTCTGAAGTACGTGGCTGCACACAGGCATGCCTACAACAGCTTGTGGTGTAGCTGGAACAGAAATGGAGGCTCAGCTCAACAATCCTTCCAGATGTGTGTGCAGAGCAGAAGTTGCACAGCTGGATGCTTGCAGAACAGTTACAATGTACATTTAGCACCCATCTGGGTCTAAATGTTTGCCTTATGGACAGACAGTTGTGGAGCTGTTATATTTTGATCAGTGTACTGGCAACATATATAACTTGCATACCTTTAAAAAAAGACATTTATCAGTTTGGTTGATATATTTGGTTTCCGTATTCAAACACTGGCATCTGCTGAAGGGCACACCCCCAATGCCAAAAAAAAAGTGCACTTTGGGGCAGGGGGAATATCTACATTCTGGAATACTTCCTCAATGAAACGTTACTGTCATCAGAAGCATCCCCAGACGAGGCTTTTAGCTCTCTTTCCCACAGGAATTGAGGGTGTGTGTTCGCACATCGGCTGGATTCATGTCGAAGTCTGTGCGAGATATTGGGGAGCACTTGACACACAATTTGGCTTTTTCATTGTGCATTAGAGCCTAGCCTGATATATGTCAGGGGTAAAGAAAGCCACAATAAAGCCGCAGTAAAGCTTGCTGTCTGGGAAAGATAAAGAATCAAAACAGGATGAATCCCAGAGCCATGCTTAAAGCAAGGAGTGGTCAGCATATTTTGTGTGTGAGTTATGAAAGTTGACCACAGGCTCTTGGGAGGGGCATAAAAAATACATGTTGATACAGTAAGTGGATTTAAATGGAAGAACTTGGAGTGCTAATGAAAAAAGGGAGAACAGGAAGGAAATAAAAGCAGGAGGAACTGTAAATGGTTGAAAAGGCTGAGAAGGAAGAGACAAAGAAAGTTTAAGCATATATATTAAGAAGAAAAGGAAAGAAAGGGATTGTAATGAATGAAAAGAAGTGAGAAATGAAGGGAAAACAAAAAGTAATGGAAAAATGAAATGCAAGAGAAAGGTGATGAAAAAGAAGGATGAACGATAATACAAGATTCAGTTCCAGGTTTTTATTGCCCTCAAAGAACTCCACTGGAGGAGACTCTGGCTGACAACAAAGGCAGGTCTCCTACAAAGTGAGAGTATGTCCCAGAGTTCCTTGCAGTGGTACACCCCCACCCCCCCCACCCCTCACTAAGTTCACTCTTAAAATGGTTTGGGGCCTTAGCAAGTGGCTGACCTTGTTGGCATTAGCTTGGGATAAAGTTTATACAGGTGGATGGAGGCACTTCTTTGCCAAGTGATTACCTATTTACAACAGTGTGGCTGCAAATCACTTGGTAAGTGAGCCTGGATGACCAAACTAACTAGGCTTGAGGCCCGGAGGATCTATTTTGTGTTTTTACAAAAACCTTGAGGTACACCAACTGAGGTACACCAGGTGTGAAATTGTAGCTCCAGGAGGTGGACATACACTTAGAATTAAGGCACAGGGTGCCACTGAGCACATGGTTGGCTCGGGAATTTGCCTACAGTCCTAGGATGGAGCTCACAGTCCTTGCCACAAAAACCCATGCCTGGTTTTTCCTTGAACTTTCTTCGTTTCAGCAGACTAATGTGGATCAAAGGTGACTCTGTTTTGGATATTTTTAAGCTAATGGGAATCAGAAACCCTTGTGATCTACTACAAATTGCCAAGTGGACTATCAGCAGATGATATTTCATTCTGTGTTGGTTCACCCTAATCTATATCTCCTTGTGGAACTTGAGCAAGATGTGTACTTGCTCGAGTGCAGATGTGTGGTAAAGGGGATGGTAAAAATTGCTCATTTGTGCATGAATACCCAGAATGAAAGAACCAAGGTCAGGGATAAAGAGACAACAGAAAAGGGAAAGGAAGAGAGACTTTCTTCTCCAAACACATCTCTAGTCCCCCCAAACCTTTCCCACAACCAACGTATACTTAGTTCATATGTTTTAAGATAGCAAAGGATTATGAGGAATACAAACCTCAATTAATTAACAAATGCCTCTTAAAGAGGAAAAAGGAAAAGGAGGGGAAGAGCTATTTTACACAGTGTTTGGTAAATTTATTGTCCCCCACTGTAGAAACTGCTTGCTCTCCTTCCTGAGGAGAGGGATTAGAGGAAGCGAGTGAGCCAAACGCCCAACATAGCCAAGGCCATGGGCAGGGAGAGCTGGGCCGAGGGCACCGTGGCAGCCGAATTGCAGAAGTCGCCTTCGCAGCAGTTAAAAGTGGTGACGTAGCTGACCCCTAGGAAGGATGCAGTCTCGTTCTGGTTGCATTTCTGCTGATCGACACAGTTCCTCTTCTTGATAAGCTTGTGGCCAGCTACAGGAAGAAGACAAAGCTCATGAGGTGGGCAGATCTAGCAACAAGCATGCCTGGGCAGCTGCCCTGTGCTCCACACTTAGCCCCCCCCCCCAACTCATACCACTTCTGTAAAGGTTTGGGGCAGAAAGAGAAATAACTGGCAGACCTGGAGTAAACACAGGTCAGGCTGGAGACTGACAGTGGTCTTTGGGTTAGTTCAGATACTAATTTTGTCCACACATACAAACCATTGCATAGTATGCAGATCCCTCCCTCTGTCCACTCCTAGCATGCAGGTGTGTGTGTGTGTGTGTTTGTATGAACTGCTCCTCTAAATGAGACCCAAATATTAGTTTTTGGACTGTGTGTAGAGGAGTGCTTCAAATGAATACTCATTTACTGTTGCAAGATAAGCAGTTTTACAGGAGGGTGATTTTTAGGAGAGGAGGGAGGACAGTAGACCATGATCCTCCCCCCTCCTGCCATGTTTATTACTAGATAGTCCTGTTGCCACAGTCACTACTCTTTCTAGGGGTGTGCACAGATTGGTTGGTGCAGTTCGGTCCGAATTCAGATTTAATTCGGTCCGAAGTACAGATCCACAAACCATTTTGGCAGAATCCATCGGCTGGGCCAATGAATCAGCTCAAACCAGTTTGTGATCAAACCGCTTGAACTGGCCCAGTTTGCAGTGGATTGGTTCGTCATCAAACTGGTTCTGCACATCATTAACTCTTTCTACATACCTCTAGCTTGGCAACCAAGGGCAGCTGTTCTTTCCCCCCCATTACAGCCTCCAATTGCAGACCCACAAGTGCACATCTTTAATTTACATTTACAAAAACATCACTGCAATTAAAACCAGCAACTAAAACCCCAAACAAGCCTGAGGGAATAAAAAGGTCGTCGTTTGGTGTTGAAAAATTAATAGCATAGAAATTTCAGTGGTTTTATAAAAAACATCTCCCACAGGAGAGCTGGTCTTGCGGTAGCAAGCATGACTTGTCCCCTTTGCTAAGCAGGCTCCACCCTGGTT
This sequence comes from Hemicordylus capensis, assembly GCF_027244095.1. NCBI lineage: Eukaryota > Metazoa > Chordata > Lepidosauria > Squamata > Cordylidae > Hemicordylus > Hemicordylus capensis. The sequence continues at coordinate 257,573,456 of NC_069658.1, read as the reverse complement.
GCATATGAATGGGAGACTAGAAGTGTGAACACTGTAAGATATTCCCCTTAGGGGATGGAGCCATTCTGGGAAGATCATCTGAGGTTCCAAGCTTCATCCCTGTTATCTCCAAGATAGGGCTGAGAGAAATTCTTGCCTGCAGTTTTGGAGAAGCCACTGTCAGTCTGTGTAGGCAATATTGAGCTAGATGGTCTGACTCGGTATATGGCAGCATATGCTCATTTCCTTGGATGTTTCACAGAGTAGGGAACTTCCAAGTTTGCCTCAAAACTGATAACTTTATCTACAGTATGGTGATTGACTGATTAAGTGCCATCAAGTCGGTGTCGACTCTTAGTGACCACACAACATGGTACTGGAGAACAAAAACCCTGAACTTCCAACTTAAGGGTAGTCAGGTCTCTTGCTATAGGTATTATGGATGCAGCATCTAGTTGAGGCAGGATACTAGGAAAACCTTTTAAAAGGGACTAAAAGGTAGACTAAAAGGGAAAACCTGGCTTTTTGTTGGGGTGGAGTGTGCATACTTTGCACATGTGTGTACTAGACATCTCTACCTCTGAGCGAGGGAGCCAGTCTTTGTTCAAACTGGCTGCAGCCAGTCAGAACAAAGAATACTGAGCAAGCTGGACCAATAGCCTGACTCGATATAAGACAGCTTCATATGTACCTACTGGCTCCTCCCCTATGTTTAAAACTAATCTCAAAAGGCTTATCACAGAGAAACAGTGTTATGTTAGGAGACATAACAGGAGCTAAAATAGGAAAGCGGCGGGGAGGGGGAATTAAGAAGATGAAGCAGCCATCTTACCTGCTCTTCCATGGATGGTAGCACAGACCTGACCCTCTTCGCAGGTGACGGTTGAGGTGTGGCAGGGGATGTCAAAAACGGTGAATGAGCATTTCAAACATTGCAGAGCTGATCCTAGGGCAGAGAGAGAGAGAGAGAGAGTGAGTGAGTAAGTGAAGGAATGCAGCTGGTTGAGGCTTCCATGGATCAGCTGGAAGGACACTGAGATAATCTCAGTGGGGTTAGTGGCACTTCCCTTATGGGATGGGGTAAGCAGGAGGAATCCTATTCCTACAGCCTGTTTCCTGTAGGTTTTTGCAGAAAGCAGCAATGCCAACATTTGTACAGGTGCAAGGAAAACGTGTATCCTATTCCGGCTGAGCAACCCACAGTCTGTTCGAGCTATGGGCTGTTGGAAGCAGTGTTCCCTCTAAGGTGTGCACATGTGTGCATGCTCACATGGTTTTTGATGTCCACTCAGCTAATTTTAGATCCCGCTCAGGCTGAATCAGGAATGCACCACTCTGAATGCATGTGTGCACACACTGCCTTGATACTGCCGCCCAGAACAAAACTAATTCTTCACACAGATAAGAAAAAAAATAGAGAGGACACTGGTTGGAAGCCTTTTTTTTTTTTTTTTTTTTTGTAGCTGACACCCTGAACTTGAGCCTGCAGTGAATCTTGGTGACCTGAGAGATGTCAGGCAGGGGCACTGCTTCATGTCACTGACCAAAAGAGGGAACTACTAGCCAAGGAAGCTTCCTTGGGCAAATAGGCCAGTGTCAACCGATACCATCTGACCCTTATAATAAAAATGCTTCTGGGTCAGGCTCACTTGTTTGGGCAACTGGGAGGCTTTACACACAGGGCTTCTGCCCCGAATCTCCTTCAGAAGAGAGTGTATGTGTTCACACACCAGCCAAACTTACCTTGATGTCCCTTCAAGATTTTTGGTCCCACTCCACACACAAACCAGGCTTTGTGATGCAAATTCTAGCTTATCTTGACATATGTCCAGGTTTTTAAAATGCTGGTTTTAAGCTATTTTTTCTGAAAACGCTGGAGCAAATGGGAGAGGCACTGATGTAGAATCCTTAGCATGATAAGAGGCATGCTCTCTTCAGAAATGCAGATCTGTCACTGCAGGGAGGTCTCCCCCTCCCCCTTGGCTAGAAGGAAAACACTGATGCCTGCCTGTGGACTTGTTTCAAAAGAAAACCGAGAGCAGAGGGGAGGGGCTGCTTCCCTCAATGCTGCGAGTGTACTTCGAAGCGGCTTCGCTCAACGTTTACCCTGAAGCCAAGTGTGAATAACTCCCAGGAGGCTTGCTCCGGCTAAGCTGCGGAAGCAGCCTTTCGTGCCCCCACCCTCTGCTTTTGCTTCACTTTGCTCAGGAGTCAGGCCTCACATACCAGTGCAAAGTTGCCAGGGGTGGGGGGGAGTTTGTGACCAGTGCTGTAGGTCTTGATCAAGCATTCCTGTGGACTGAAGGTGGAAACGGCAAGCAGTTTCAGGAGACCAACAGAACAAAGACAGAATCTTCCTGGTCCTGGGAATTGGGTGATCTCCAAGAGCCAATCCCACGCCCCTGCCTCCTCAGCTCTCCTGAAATCTCTCGGTCGGTGCAATTCAGTGAAGGAAGACACTTTGCGCTTCTCAGCGGTTTGCCTTCCCACCTGCCTGTTGCCCCCTTTGCCCCAGATACTCCCACCTTTCCAGCTATGGGGGCCAGACAGTCTTCTGACAATCTTTGGTCTTGTTGACAGGGATAGAATTATGCTTAGAATTTATTTGAAACATTTGCACCCCTACTTTCCACCCGAGTTCAAAGCCGCTTCCTCCCAACAAATAATTAAAACAGCATTGATTAGCCTCTCTGTCACTGAAGGCTCCCCCAAATATTGCAACCAGCTTTCCTGGTATTCAGCCTCAATAATTCACCCCTCTTCTGAAATGAATGGCTGGGGGAAAACGGGGCAATAGGTGATTACTTCAGAAGAGTGGGGCTTCTCCCCCACTGGGCAGCAGATTAACAAGTAGCCCTGGGCTGCTTTCCCTTCTTTCTGTCTGGAACAATTCTAAGCACGCTTAGCCAGTCTTAATTTCCTACAGATGCCTTGCTTGACAATGGCCCTCCAAAGCTGCCTCAAAGTTTACTTTTGGCAGAATTTGGTGGTGAAACTCCAGAAACATTGAAAAGTCTCTGCAAAATTTTGCAAAGCTCATTGGATTCTTTTAAACTTTCCTCACCATTGTGCAGAAAGGCCCTCCAAGCGGAGTTTTCCTTACGGCAAAATGTGGAGGCAATTCTCCGCACATATGACTCACTCTGTTGGAAGCAGGGCAGGGCAAGGTTTAGATTCTGCCAGCACAACTGCATCCTGGAAACAGCAAAGAACCATTTTTTGCCTTTTTTGGAGTCCCCAGCCTTCATGCACATTTTAGAATGGGGCTAATTAAATGCACCATCCAGTTGTGTGCTGCCTTTTAAAAAGGCAAACATAGAAGACCTCAGGATGAGAAGGCCATGTGAAAGAACCATTTCAGTTTTGCACAGTAGTCTATGTGAGTGGTTGAGCTTATATCATCTTCTCAGGAGCCTGAAAAGTCTTAGGCCCATATGTACTAAAAACTAGGAGGGAGCAGAGCTGGAAGGAGGTTGCCACTTTCTATCCCGGACGGTAACAGGGGGAACTCTCCCCTCCTCGCCCTCCCACCCTCCCTGCAACCACCACCGCTATGCTCCATCCCCCCCTCCCCCCGGGTAAAGATCTTGGTAAAAGGGATCGCTCCCCTTTCTCCCCGCTCCCCGCAGCTAGTGCCACTGCCATGCAGTGGTGGTTGAGGCGGGGTTTACACTGCAAAAGGGGGGGATTTCTCCTCACCCCCCCCATCGTGATGGGAGGGGGCGGCTCCAAAGCTCTTCAGGTCTGGGCTCCCAAATGTCCTGGGTGCGCCACTGGGGTCAGCATGAGTTCCCAAACTGGTGTCTGAACTGCCCAGGATCTTCATCCACTTCTGTACCTTCCCATAAAGCCTATCAGCCTCTTTCTACCCAGAGCAGGATGACCCAAAACCTTTGAAATCAATGCGCTCCAGTTATGGAGAACATAAAGTTGTGCCATCGGGTCCGTGCTGACACCTGGTGACCACAGAGCCATGTGGTTTTCTTTGGTAGAATACAGGAGGGATTTACCACTGCCATCTCTCGTGCAGTATGAGATGATACCTTTCAGTATCTTCCTATATCACTGCTGCCTGATATAGGTGTTTGGGGATTCAAACTGGCAACCTCTTGCTCCCTAGGCAAGTTACTTCCCCGCTGCACCATTAGGTGACTACAGAGAACATAGGGCATGTATAAAGACTAACTCTATCCTCCTTTGCTTGAAGGTATCATTGACTTGAAGGTATTGCCCAAACTAGCCCAATGATTATTGGTGGGTCTCTGTGGGAAACAGGATGCTAGACTAGATAGGCCTCGGGCCTAATCCAGCAAGGCTGTTCTTAAGTTACGTTCTTATGAACTAGTTGAAGTCTCTGGTGAGCTCAGCTGCTGAGTGTTATTGTGGTGGCATATTTTGTGGTGACATGTGAAAAGTCAGCAAAGTGTGGATCCGCACCATTGAAAACAGCATATCTTAATTGGGTTGTTGATGTCAGTGATATTAGAAGGTGACTCACTGACAGGTAATTAGACACAAAGACCGTAAAATGTAATGGTTTGGGGCTGTCATGGCTTGTCTGCCTTTTGGGGTTGTGGTTGAATTGGCGGCCGTGAAAAGTGATGCTTCCAGACAAATGTAATATTGCAACACTGTTTGCCTGCAAGTCAGGTTTATTTCCTTTCTTGTTAATAATTCTGGGATCACCGGAAAAGAAGAACTGGAGGAGGAGTGCCGAGTCTGTGGAAGACCTGGAGCAGCTGCTTGCAGAACCAAGGCAGAGCTGCCTTGAGGTATTGTAATTACATTTGATATGACATTTCATTTCTAAAACACAATTCAGTCTTTCAGTTCTTTTTAAACACAATTTTCTTTCATAAGAACATCAGAACAGGCCTGCTGGATCAGGCCTAAGGCCTATCAACTCCAGCATCCTGTTTCACACAGTGGCCCACCCAATGCCTCTAGGTGGGAAACGGGATAACAAGTGGATATGTTAACTGCACAGAGACAAAAGTTTGGGTGGTATCTAAGTTAAATGAATGAATGAATGATGAATGAATGAATGAATAAATAATACAAGATGTAGATTCCAATAATAAAGTAATATTGCTAAAAGTCACACAAATTAATGCATGTAGTGATGACCGCTGTCATAGTTCGCTTGACTTTAAAGGGGGATTAGACTCATTGATGGAGAACAAGTCATTAAGGTTCACATGCTGCTGTTCGTTCAAATGGAGCAATGAGACTAAAACCCACAGAACGACGGAAAATTCTGTGTATAGAAAGGAAAGCTCCCACTCAAGTCCTCATCACACATTATGTCTAACACTTTTAGACATAAAATTATTATTATTATTTTATTTACACAGTCAGACAGGTGTTATTGAGTGGTTTGTTTTATCCAGACGTCGAGTCCTTCCCAAGGACCTGGGATGGCTGAATTTTATTATCAGTGTTGTTGCTGTTATTATAGATATCGTCGCAGAATATAGGCTGTTCCCAGTAAAGTTGCTTTTTGTAATTGGCTGATGGTGATTTCTGTGGCCCCTATGGTGATTTCTGTGGCCCCAACATTTTGGTGTTGAGGTGCTCTTCAAGTTGTTTTGGAATTGCACCTAGGGTGCCAATTACCAATGGGATTTTGGTCTTTTTCTGCCACAGCCTTTCAGTTTCAATTTTTAGATCTTTGTATTTTGTTATTTTTTCCATTTCTTTTTAGGGACATAGGAAGCTGCCATATACTGAGTTGGACTATAGGTCCATCTAGCTCAGAATTGTCTACACAGACTGGCAGCAGCTTCTCCAAGGTTGCAGGCAGGAATCTCTCTCAGCCCTATCTTGGAGAAGCCAGGGGGGAACTTGGAACCTAGATGCTCTTCCCAGAGCGGCTCCATCCCCTAAGGGGAATATCTTACAGTGCTCACACATCAAGTCTCCCATTCACATGCAAACAGGGCAGACCCTGCTTAGCTAAGGGGAAAAGTCATGCTTGCTACCACAAGATCAGCTCTCCTCTCCTCTTTCTTCTATTCTTCTATCCCCTGGTATTGCTATGTTGATTATTTTGACTTGTTTTTCTTTCTTCTCGACTACAGTTATATCTGGTGTATTGTGTGGCAGATGTTTGTCTGTTTGTAGTCGGAAGTCCTGTAATATTTTTGCATCTTCATTTTCTTCAACTTTTTCAATTTTATGGTCCCACCAATTTTTGGCTACAGGTAGCTTGTATTTTTTGCAGATGTTTCAGTGTATCATCCCTGCTACCTTGTCATGCCTTTGTTTGTAGTCAGTCTGTGCGATCTTTTTACAACAGTTGATTAGGTGGTCTACTGTTTCATCTGCTTCTTTACAAAGGCGGCACTTGCTGTTTGTTGTGGATTTTTTGACTTTTGGTTATTGCATTTGTACTTAGTGCCTGTTCTTGTGCAGCCAGTATTAAACCCTCTGTTTCTTTAGTTAAGTAGCCATTCTTAAGCCATTGCCAGGTCTTGGTGATGTCTGATTTTCCAGTTATGTTGTGCAAATATTGACCATGCAGTGGCTTCTTTTTCCTTTTTTCTGCTCGGTTCTTGATTGTTCTTTCTTGTAGGTCTGCTTTGTTTCATTGGTGTTGAATAGTTTCTCATTATTGACCATTTGAAATGAATCTTCTTCGCGGTACTTGATATATTCTTCAAGGCCTCTTTTCTCCTTCTCTACTGTTTGATGGACTTGCAGCATTCCTCTTCCACCTGAGCTGCGAGGGAGGTATAGCCAGTTGTTAGCCATTGTTCAATATCACCTCCTTGCAAAATGTGTTTGAACTGTTTTGATAGTTGTTTATGGAGGCTTGTTAGGTGTTTAAGCCAAAAGCCATGCAGTTCATCGTCGCCTGGTGCAGTCCAATTTTTTTATTTTCTTTGCTCTTTCACTTATTAATTCTGCTGTTATTATTAGATCTTGCATTTGTTGGTTACATTTTTCGACCTCTTTCACCCAGCCTGCTTTTTTATTATAAGCTATTGGATTATAGCTATTATAATCTATTGGATGATGATGATGATGATGATGCTTTTATTCAATTTCTGTACCGCCCTTCCAAAAATGGCTCAGGGTGGTTTACACAGAGAAATAATGTCTATGTACAGGCTACACATCTGTAAGTAGGAACAGTCATTTACATGTTACGCTGAATACAGGTACGGCAGTACACTGCCTATCTGCGTCCTGCATTTCAGGAGGCTTGTACCCAGGTTCATTTTTAAAATAAATGCAAGTACAGTCATTCAAACAACGTGTGTACTGACACCTGAGTGCAGGTACAACACAATTTCTGAATATGGCTAAAAACATAAGAAGAGCCCTGCTGGATCAGACCAAAGGTACATCCAGGGGCATAGCAAAGTTGGAGTGGGCCCTGCCTTCTTTTTCAGAGAGGTGCAGGGGGGCAAGCAAAGAGCAAGCTGTCACCCACCTGGTGGCCCCCCTCCCTCTGGGGCCCCAGGCCTTTGAGCCCCACCCCCCACTGCATTCAATCAATCATGTTTATTTACGGTCATAGACCAAAATTTACATACATAATAATACACATAATATAGTAGTAATATATACATAATATAATCAGGAACATGGACTCATCCTAATCAGCAGTTTCCCGTTTGCATAATCTGGTTTACCATCTGTTGTCTAGCCTTCTTAGCTGCCTCACAGAACTTAGCAACTTTAAATGTTACTTCCTCCTTCTGATCTGAGAGCAGATAGTTGACGTAAAATGCATCTGTATGACCTGGGAAATCAGTCAGTAATGAGGAAATATAATAAGTTCGTAAGTTCCTATAGATGAGACAGCGGAGTAAAATGTGAAAGATAGACTCCTGTTCTCCAGAGCCACAAGGGCATAGTCTCTGTTCTTTTGAGATCCCTCTAAATTTACCTTCTAGTCCCCCCGCTGCATTTATAGATACACCCCATCTAGCCCAGCACAGAGATTTCCAAACAGAGGCTCGGCAGCCCTATGACAAGGATGCTGTAGCAGTCTCCTGCACTGAGCAGTGGGTAAACAGCCTCCAAGGTCCCTTCCAACTCTAACTTTCTATTATGGTACTACTTCCTACAGCTGCCATCCAGATACCTTCAGCCATTCTTGCAGGCTTTCCAGAGGCAATTGTCCTCTTGCTTTTGTTCCCCTAGGCACTTTCCAGACTAGACCCTACAACGGGGTCAGGACGTATCTCAGAAGTGTGCTTCCACACTTCCTGCGTCATGACACCACAGCCCCTATGTGGACAGCAGGATACCGTTCACATTTCCAATGCCTTGTTGTGAATTTAACTGCTGAGATATAGAGCAAGGACGCTGTATATCCGGGGTGAAAAAGTTGTGGTTTTTTGGGGCTGTTAGTTGTTGTGAGACTGCTCCCCCTACTGTTTATGTTCCGAATGAGACTTGCCCGAACGGAGGCATTTTGCTGCTGATGAGCAGCTAGTCTGGAAAGCGCCACTGACATTCAGAGATACATTACCTTTGAACATGGAGGTTCCTTAAGGCCATCACAGGCAACAGCCCTTAATGACCTGTTCCCTATGAATGAGTCTAATCCCCCTTTAAAGTCAAGCGGACTGTGCTAGTGGTCATCACTAGATGCATTAATTTTTGTGACTTTTAGCAGTATTACTTTATTATTGGGATCTACATCTTGCCTTATCCACTTGGTATCAAGATGGCTAACAACAATGGTAATCATGAATCACATGATTCGCTTGGTGGAAGAGCCAAAATCCTGGGCCTGCTCTAAATTCTGGGGGACATGGCAAGGCTTGTGCCCACTAACAGGTGCTGGGGAGGATTCAGGGGCTGCCCTTTCATGAGGCAAGAGGAAGTGGCCACTTCAGGCAGGATGTCTCTTGCTGCAGCTGCTGTTCGGGCAGCTCTTTTGGAGCAACCTTGCCCTTGCAAGCTTTTCATGGACAGATTCTCCCCGCGCAAGAAGCACGAGAAAAGAGAAGGCTGCTGGCAACTTTCCGTCCTCCCCATGCCATTTGAAAAGGTTGTTTGGAAAAGAAGTGGGCCCTCACTTCCTTTTGCTATATTTACTGTGCCACCTGCTGGCCAGTACTTGCAAACCCATAACCTCTACTCACAGTATTTACCTGAATGTTCCACCTAATGTTGCAGTGGGGAAGTAACTTGTCTAGGGAGCAAGAGGTTGCTGGTTCGAATCCCCGCTGGTATGTTCCCCAGACTATGGAAACACCTATATTGGGCAGAGTGATATAGGAAGATGCTGAAAGGCATCATCTCATGCTGCGTGGGAGATGGCAATGGTAAACCCCTCTTGTGTTCTACCAAAGAAAACCATGTGGCTCTGTGGTTGCCGGGAGTCAACACTGACTCTATGGCACAACTTTTCTTTATTTACCTGAATAAAGACACTAAATTTAAGACGAGCCGCTTTAAAAATACAGGTTAAACCTGTATTTATCCGAAAGGAAGAAGACTCTGAATTTAAGAAGGCTCCCTGATTTCGAACAGAAAAGAACTTGGAAAAATCCTATTGTTGGATTCAGGTAAATACAGTAATACTTTAAAGTAATAAGCAAAAGTTACAAGTGGTGCAGTGAATGTAGTTAAAGGAAAGTTCTCGCACGAAAATGTGCCAGAAAAAAATGATGAGAAGCTACAAGAGATCATGGAAGCCTCTGGGACACATATGGACTTTGTGTCAGAATGGATAGGAAAATACTAAGGAAGCTTTAAAAAGGGCTCGGTATAATGCCGCTTGGAAAAGCCCAATGACTGTCAGGTCCCACTGCTGACATGCCATTCATGACCAGTCACAGCCCACCTAGGTTCTACCTGTAGGGACATCCTTGGTTTGGCTCTTTGATAAGGTATGTTTAAGATCACAGGTTATCAACCCTAGCAAAGCTAGGGGGTAGAGTTTCCAAGTCCCCAGAAGCTCAGAACATTAAGGGGGTAAAGCTTAGGAGCTGAGGGGCAGTGCTTCGTAAGTCAGGGCAGCCCAGTTGGGATGGGATGGATGCCAGTGAGGCAGGGAGATGATAGGCATAAGCGTGGTGATAACAGCAAAGAACTCCCAATCAGGCCAAGCAAAAAACAGCCTCTTCTCTTGATTCTGTCCCTTTGCCCTGAGCCTGTAGGGTTACCAACAGTCCCATATTAGCAGGGGCGTCCCTTATTTCAGCCCTAACTGACTATTCCATATGGCATGCCATTTGTCCCTTATTTTCAGCTAATGGGAAGAATCTATGGCTCAGATCAAACCAGTTTTTTTCACTAATAATTGAGTAATTAATGAGCCCCAACTTCTTTCCCTTCTCCCTCCCTACCAGAGAACTCTACAGTTCTGGCAGGCTTAGGGTTGCCAACAGCCCCATATTGGGGACATTTAATTAATTAATTAATTAATTAATTAATTAATTAAACTTCTATACCGCCCAAACTTTCATCTCTGGGCAGTTCATAAAACAATTAAAGCACATATAAAAAGTTAAAACAATGCAAATGGAGAACTTGCATTTTGGGTGGTATAGAAATGTATAAAATAAAATAAAATAAAATAAAATAAAATAAAATCAGCCATAAAATTAAAAACAGTTTTAAAAAGCTGGGAAAGCTTGGGTGAAAAGACAAAAACATTAACATTAGCAGCCATCAGTGATTGGCTAGCTTAGCATTATCCAGGTATCAGGATCACAAAAATCATGCAAGCAATGACTACTAGCTTGTCCTCCTGTATGAAACCTGTTTTTACTGGCTAACAACGCTTCTCTTTCTAGAAAACATTATTGCATCACACCCAGTTTGGCTAATCATGGTTATATCAATAAGCAGAGGAGAAGCAATCTAAGTTGTAACTTGTACTGTAGTTTAAGTTGAAAATGGTAGAAACACATACAGAACTCAGGCTCCCAATTACTCCCACATACTCTCCCACTCGTGTCCCTTATTTGGGCAGTTGAACATTGGCAACCCTGCCAATTACTCCTTCCTGCCAATTTACTCCTTCCTATTGAAACTTCAGGTCAAACCCTGGGACCCAGCAGCAACCCTATAAGGGATGGTTCAATGTGATTTTAAGCCTCACGGCTTATGAGAAAATCTCCTAGACTTTCCAAAAGGAAATGTTTTTATGTAACAAGTGTGTTGCACCCAATATCCCGTCTGCATTGTAAGAGCCTTGGAAGCCCCCTAAGAACAAAAAAAGAAAAGGCTGTCTTAAATGTGGGGAGACGGGTGGGACCTGGAAAAAAAACCATTCCATTTTCTGACTAAATATTTTTCCTCATGGGTTCTCCTCTGTGGGGAAAGAGAAGGAAGGAAAATATTGCATTAGAGTTGGGGGAAAAGGAAAAAGGAAAAGAAAGTGAGCCTCAGCTTTAAAACTGCTAACTCGGCAAAGAGGCACCTTTTAATGTGGTGATTTTCTTTACTGAGCAGGGGGAGAGTAACTGGCCCTATCCATCCCCGGCACAGTATCTCCAGTGACTGTTGCTGGTGTCTATTTTATGTTTCTTTTTAGATTGTGAGCCCGCTGGGGACAGGGATCTATCTTGTTTATTTATTATTTCTCTATGTAAACCACCCTGAGCCATTTTTGGAAGGGCGGTATAGAAATCAAATAAATAGATAGATAGATAGACAGACAGATAAATAAATAAAACTGAGGTTCAAAAGCAATTTACCCAACAACCCTCATCTCTTCCCTCTCTACTCTTTTAGACACTCTGATGTGTCTGATCAGCTGAAGATGAGCTGATTATTTTTCTTATTTTTCTTCAGCAGTAAACAAACCAGGTTCTTTTAATGAGCAATCCACCCTGCAAAAGGCACACAAATAAAACGCCACAGCCCCAAGTTTCTCAGGAAAAAATACACACTCAGGGTGTGTGTGTGGTATGAGAAGCTAATATAAGTGTGTTATTCCAGGGCAAAATAAGAAAAATCTGTAGCAGTTCTCATTCTGGAGCCAGGACAGAAAGCAGTCAGAGGTTTGCAAAAGCAAAGCTGGAAGAGGAGAATAAAATGGGTGCCCAGCCCGGAAAAAATAACTCTTCTCCAAACCTCAACTCTTCATGGAAAAACAGAACCTTTTCCAAGGCCTCAGAGAATGTGTTTTTCCTGCTTGCTAGTACAGTATGCCCTGTTTGTGTGTGTCCTTGCTTGCAATGAATGGTGATGGTAGTGATGGGGAGGAGAGGATTGCTGAGCTGAAAGATATATTTTCCTGATTTGGATTGCACAGGCATCAACATATGGTAGCTTTTCTGTTTCCTGCAGATCAGGAATTGGTGCATCCCAAATTATTCCTGCTGACAAAGACTATGTGCATTTGGTCAGGGCTGTCCTTAGAGAGCCTTGGAGGAGTGTGGGGTCCGGGGCAAATCAGCCAGTGTGGGGCTCCCTTCCAGTTAATTCTAATGGGGGTTAGAAGAGCAGGGCCTGGGGTGGTTGCTCTGCTTGCCATGCCCTAAGGACAGCCCTGCATTTGGTCAGAGTGCAGACAGAGCTTCCTTTTTAAAAAAAAAGAACCGGGGTTCAAGTCTATCCAGAAGTAGGGATGTGCATCCCTCCGAACCGGTCCGGATGGGCACGGGGGGGGGTTGTAGCTTTAAGGGTGGGGGGTAGTAGGTGACTATTGGTGCTCTATTGGTGCTCCGTACACGTGTGACGTGTACAGAGCGCGCGCGGCGGCGGTGGCGAGTGCGCATGTGTGCCAGAACGGGCGCATGCGTGTAGCGTACTTGAGCTCAGGAGGGCTAACGACGGGGCCAGGGGCGGCAGGGAGGAACGCTGCCGCCCCAAAAACTTTTACAAAAACTACAGCGCCGGAGGGGGAAGAGCGGTGGGGGGGGGTTAAGTACTACCCCCCCGCCCTTAAAGCTACAACCCCCCTCCGTGCTGAGCCGCCGGACCAGTTCGGAACCAGACCGGTTCGGAGGCCTCCAGCATGGCCTCCGAACCGGTTCGGGCACACTCCTATCCAGAAGCAGGACTGTCAACTCTGACTCCAGCCTCCAGAGGGATTGTCCTCCAATATTGTTCATAATATTAAGCCCATTATATTAACATCTCCATGACTCTTTCAATAGTCACCTGGACAATGAGGCCAATTCCTGGGAGGTTGGCAACCCCACCCCCAAATAAGGATCAGGAGAGCTATTCCCAAGCACTCCCCTCTTGCATTTGAGTCTCTGTCTCAGACGAGTGAGCTGGTCACATAGCAGGGCTATTCTGGCTATCTCCTGGGAAATGTGGGAATTGCATCCAGGGCTCTTGCTTTCTTAATGAAGGAAAACTGACAACCAGACAAGAAAGGTACTTCGACAAAGTACTTGATACTTTGACAAAGGGGAGTCAGAATAGACCAGCATGCCCCATCAGCATGATCCCATAAATGGGGTCAATTAATTGAATTGGTACTCCCAGAGCCACACCTTCTTCATGTCCTTACCAGGAAGCACCACCACCCAGCTCCTGCAAACCCTCAGTACTGTACAGAATATTCAATGGATAAAACATGTTTTGGTTTAACATGACATGTTAAGGGCTTTCCACTTTCACTCATGCTCCAAAATGCCAGGACATGACGTATTTGAAGGCCTCAGCCTTAACAGATACAATTTTTAGACCAGTGGTTCCCAACCTGGGGTCCTCAGATGTTGCTGAACTACAACTCCCATCATCCCCAACCACAATAAATTATAGCTGGGTCTGATGGAGTTGTAGTTCAGCAACATCTGGAGGCCCCCAGGTTGGAGACCACTGGTTTTTAGACAATATAGATATGCTATGGGATTGTGTTTGGTTCCGGCTTCAGCACTACTTTAAAGCTAGATGGCTGACAGTGGCAGAATGGTGGCCCTAACTCTGAGATGTGGCTGTGGCCATCCTGCACTGAGCAGGGGGATGGATTAGATCAGGCCTGCTCAACTTAGGCCCCCCAGATGTTTTTGGTCTACACCTCCCATAATCCCCAGCCACAGTAGCCAATAGCCAAGGATTATGGGAGTTGTAGGCCAACATCTGCAGGAGGGCCGAAGTTGAGCAGGCCTGGATTAGATGACCTTCAGGGTCATGTCCAACTCCAGCATTCTATGTGGATGGTGTTGGTTGCCAGTTGGATACTTGATGAAATGCAATACTGGCTTCAGACACTCTCTCTCTCTCTCTCTCTCTCTCTCTCTCTCTCTCTCTCTCTGTGTGTGTGTGTGTGTGTGTGTGTGTTTCAGTGAAGAGACACATCTGGGACTTAAGTCTACCATTCTACCAGCCATCTAGCTCTAAGATAATGGTGAAGCTGAAACTAACCACAGCATACCTCATTTCAAGCCACAGACAGTAATGATGTAAGGCAATACATGCTCCATTGAGTTCAGTACTTAAAAAGAAATACCTAGTTATTCTTCTAGTACCTAGCAATCAGGGCTATGCTGCAAAAAGTCTGAAGCCAAATAATCCTTTGGAAGCACACAAAGGAGGCTGCTTCCAGTGCAGTGCAGTCTTTTAGGGGTGTGCACAAACCCCAAAACACAGTTGGTTCGAATTCAAATTGAATTTAAACTGAACTGCCAAACTGGTTCGGTCACACCGACTGGCTGGTCCATTTAGCCAAACTGGTTTGGAAGTTCAAGCGGCAATACTTGTAAAGGGGAATCCAGTGAGGATTCCCTTTTACAAATGAAGGGGTCGGGGAATCCACCAAAGGGCGATGGGGGAGCAGTGAAAAAGGTAGTCTAAGGTTCTTATCAGCTGACCTGGCCTGGTGCAGCTGCTGGCACCACTGCTCACGACACCCTAGGGCAGCCCAATCGCCCCCACATCCATCTTTAAGTAGGCTGCCTTTGCAGTGGCAGTGCAGTTCTGGCCTCCGCGGAAGCTGGAACTGCACCACTGCCATGTGGGTGACCGGCTTAAAGATGGATGCGGCGGCAACTGGGCTGAACTAGGGGGCATCGAGCAGTGGCGCCAGCAGCTGGATGGTAAGAACCTTATATTACCTTTCTTGCCGCTCCCCCTGTGCAGCTGCTTTTCTATGTTGAACTGGTCCGCTTGAATTGGGCTTGTTTCAGTTTGACTGTGGATTGAACCACCCTTGGTTCGGTTTGTGATCGAACCACTGAACCAGCCCAGTTCAATGCGAATTGGCTCGACATTGAGTGGTTCATGCATACCCTTACTGTCTTTGTGCAGTACTGAGTGTTTCTGGTGTGGAGTAGGGATGTGCATGAAACCACGGAGGTGTGGTCCGGCACTGGGGGGAGTGTGGCTTTAAGGGCAGGGGGGTAGTACTTACCCCCCCCCGCCGCTCTTCCCCCTCCGGCGCTGGACTTTTCTAAAACATTTTGGGGGCGGAAGAGTTCCTCCCTGCCGCCCCTGCCCCCGTCGTTGTCTTCCAAGTTGAGAAGCAGTAAAAGCTGGTGCCACGCATGCGCACGGCAGCGACGCGGAAGACAACTATGGGGGCAGGAGCGGTAGGGAGGAACTCTGCTGCACCAAAAACATTTTAGAAAAGTCCAGCGCCGGAGGGGGAAGAGCGGCAGGGGTTTTTTTTAAGTACTACCTCCCTGCCCTTAAAGCCACATTCCCCCCTCCCCCACCGAACCGGCCGAATTCCAGACCGGTCCAGAGGACTTTTGCATGGCCCCGGACCGGTCCATGCACACCCCTGGTGTGGAGGTGTGCACAGGAAGTACTGGGAAGTGTAGTCTGTTCCAGCACTTCTCTCCATAGAGCTTTATGGGGAAAGGACTATACCTCCCAACACTCTTTGCATGCCTTTCCATCTATCTCTGGGGCAGTATGGGACTCTGCTTCCCATAAATGAGGTCCTGTCCTGCGTTGGAAGTGCACAGTACTGAGCAGACGTGACTGCACTGGGAGTGGCTGCCTCTTCATGGTTCCAGTAGGGTACTGCACATTATTCAGTTCCAGATGTTCCAAAGCATGGCCCTCCTAACAACACCTCTGCTCTGTTAGGTTAGAGAGAGAGGGGGAGGGAGATTTTCCCAAGGTGACCCAACAAGCTTTATAGTTCACTAGAGATTTTCAACAAATTTTTTGAAATCTAACCCTAGCACTCCAATTCCCCCTTTCACAAGAATACAAACCAATACAGTCCCCAGAACTCCTAAGGGGAATCTTTTAAAGATGAAAAGATATAACAAACTGAGCAATGACCTCCTCCTGTCACTACAGCCAATCAAATGGTTCAGCACACAGTGACCCCACCTTCTTTATAGCATAAACATACCACACAATGTATAATTATAATAAATTCCCTCTCATTGTCTAAATTCCAAGCCAGGTGTCAAACTAACAGAGGAAGGTGAAATAAAAGGGCAACCCCCTCATCCCTATCTCGCAAGAGTGGGACTCCTAAGCATCCTGTAGATCAGGCCTGATCCTTGTTGCAGCTACTTGATAAGGCAAATTCACTGAAGGAAGAGCAGATGCTGCTCAGAATGTGTGAGACTGTCTCTATGCTGCTTATAGGAAATAATAAAATAAAAATGTTATCAACGAAGAACCCCAAGAGCCAGGTCTGGCCAACTGCATCTGCTTCCTTACTCTCTGGAATTGATACAACAGACCTTGTAAGTAAAAATGGCCGCAGCACTAAGAACTTTGCTTCCCAAAATGGGTGTGTTTGAAAGAAACCTGACAAGAAGCTACCCAATTCAATTTTTTGATGAGCCATTTTTCAAAGAACCATAGCTCAGCTATTATTCATCTTTTTCAACTGAAATTTCATGAGGATAATCTTCAAAGGGACCTGCCCGAATGCAGGACACTTCAAATCAATCTGAACATTTCTTCAGAAAATATAAGCTGAACAAGGTAATGCACCCCTGCAGCCTGTTTAAAATTGTAGATGTGATCTGTCTCACACATCTTTAACAATGGAATGCTGAAACTATAATAGATGTATATAGTATTCAGACATGATGCTGTACATGTGTTCAACTACCTCACAGGGTTGTTGTGAGGATGAACATACACTGCTCTGGGCTCCTTGGGAGGAAGCATGGGATATAAATGTTAAGATAAAAGAGTACATGTTTTTGTGTGAAAGACTGTAATGCATTTATTTTACAGGTGAACCTGGGGACAGGCCTCCTCAAATGCAGGGTATAGCTAGGAAGTGTACTGCTACACATGCATTGAACATAGTGTGGAATAACTGTACAGGTGGCCCTTGTTACCTGTGATCCCAATACCCATAGTTTTGCATATCTGTGGTTGGCCAATGGAGACCTGACCTTATTATATACAGTTTTTAAAAGGGTTAAAATCTGCCTATCTGCAATTCCTAGGTGACCAGAAATAACCTACAAGGGCATTTCCAGCCACCATTTTGCTGAAAGGAGCCATTTTGTGGCTCTTTTGTAAAAAAGAAAAAAGAAAAAAAGAACCCCAACAACAGCTTTTTTCACACAACGCATAATCAACTTGTGGAATTATCTGCCACAAGATGTGGTGACAGCCAACAACCTGGATGGCTTTAAGAAGGGCTTGGATAACTTCATGGAGGAGAGGTCTATCAACGGCTACTAGTCGGAGGGCCACCTCCAGCCTCAGGCTGGATGCCTCTGAGTACCAGTTGCAGGGGAGTAACAGCAGGAGAGAGGGCATGCCCTCAACCTCTGCTGTAGGCTCCCAGTGGCATCTGGTCGGCCACTGTGTGAAACAGGATGCCTGACTAGATGGGCCTTGGGCCTGATCCAGCAGGGCTGTTCTTATGTTCTAACCAAACACACACACACACCCAATTTTGTGTGTGTGGAAAATCACCAAAATTGGGGTGGGGTGGGGTTATTGTGGGACAGCTGGAGAGCCACAGAGCATGGTATGGCACTTTATTTCTCTTACTTTTAGCTGGTTTTTTAGCCTCCAGGAACCTAATGCCCCATTTCCCATTGCCTCAAGGTTTCATTATCCATAGTTCCATTATCCACGATTGTAGCCAAGAATGGCACCCCCACAGATAATGAAGACCACCCGTACATGCTTATTGATCTATACATGTCTACACTGTACACAGATTGTAAGTGCATTGAGCATAGCATGCAGGGGCATATCTAGGGTGGGGCAGGCAGGGTAGGTGCCCCGGGCGCCACTTGAAGGAGGAGGGAGAGGAACCTTTGCAGATCCCACCCATGAAGGGGCTACAGGTAATTTTTAAATTTTTTTTAAAATATAAGTCACTGTACACATATTCAGTTTGTCACTATGTACAGAGAATCAGGGCTTGTGAATACTGAGCTGAAGCTTATGAGCTAGGATTGTATTCATTTGCTCTTATTTTGCTTCTTGTGATAAGTGATTTAAATGTGATGTCTTAATAATATGGCTATTAATGGTGAGTTTGTCTTTGAATCAGTGTGGAATCCTTAGTATTAAGGCCTACTGGGAGTTTCTTGCTCTCTTTCTCTCATTTTAACTGTCTTTCTTAAAGACTAGAATATATTCCAAGCAGTGACACAGTTTACTGTGCATATACTTTAATTATTTCCAGAGTATCTGGGAAAAGTCAAATTCTCCATTTATTTTTAAAACTTATGTAATAGTGATGCTAGTAGATGCATAGTAGAGAATTAGACAGGCACTTCTGTTTAGTTTTCCAAGTACACCTCCACATAGTATTTGGGTATTTCAGGAGCCCCAGTATACTGAAATTTGTAGTTTCCCAGCATTTTTTGGTCTGGCTACGTCCACTGCTAAATAGTTTTTTGAAATATGAAAAGATTAACGAGCTTGACTTGTATTTTTCAGCAGATATTATGGTAAAGTTATCTGAAAGATGGGTGTTAGGGGACGGGGGCGCAAGTTCAGTGCTTGCCCTAGGCGCTATTTTCCCTAGATACGCCTCTGATAGCATGACTCCCTGGCCATTCCAAGATGGCAATTTTACTCTGCTGCACCATGAGAAGGGCAGGTATGCATTCAGACATTGGGCAGATTTATATTGTAGTCTGTGCAAGATATTGGGGAACACTCCATACATGAATCAGTTTCCCCCCTGCGCATTGGAGCCTAGCCCACATTATCTCCATCCTAAAAAGTCCCACTTTTTACAATGACTTTCTGGGATACTTCGATATATCGAATATACATCGATGTTTCTTCTGAGATGTGTGGAGGGGCCATGCTGATACAGCACCTTTTCTTAAAGCCTTGCTTTTTTTATTTAGAAAAATTGCTTGATGATCTTGTGGGACAATATTCACAGGCACTAAGTTTTATTTTCCTCTTTTAATAAAACGTATCTCTTTTTTTTCCCTTTTGAAAAGTCTCCTGACTCGGTTTGATTCCCAGTGGTACTTTATGGTGAACATAAGAACATAAGTAGGCTTTACTTAAAGCCTCACTTTTTTATTTTCTAAAAAACCCCACACCATTTGCTTGGTCATCTTGCAGAACACCACATGGGGTGAGTGCATACGATGTCCCACAAGATCACCAAGCAAATGTTAAACACTTTTTTTAAAAAAAGCAAAAAACCCAAGGCTTTATGAAAAGCCTTCTTATGTCCTTATGTTCACCATAAAGTACCACTGGGAGTGGTACACCCTACACAGACTTGAACGGCGCACAGAAAAAAATGGGAAAGGACCGACAGGAACCCTATTAAAGCAGCTGTATGTAAGTGGCCCCCAGGTCTCTTCGAATTATCTTTATTGCACTTATATGTGGCTAATATATTACCTCATAACTTGTTCTACTTTACCCCACTTAATTCCATGGTTAAGCCCACCATCTGGGGAAACATCTTTTAACAACTCTGGAAATTCCCATTCAGAAACTCTCTTGCGTATTATGCCTGTTGTAACCCTCATAACAGATCACTTTGTAATGTATAGATATTCTTTTCTATAGGACATTCATTAACAATGTCATGTATGGACATACCCTAAGAAAATGCACAGTGCTGTGAGGGCACAGCAAGGCTTAGAACTGCTGTGTGAACTGCGGAGGTCTCTCTGCAGATTAAAGCTGTATGTTGCCTCATTCCTGTTGCCTATATTAATGGACCGAGGAACATTACAGGGAGTGGAGGGTTAGGGTTTTCTGCTTCAAATGGTCCCCTCTTCAGCAAGAAATTCCCCGCATGATTCCCATGTGGGTTCCAGGCGCATGGCTGTGAGGGCAGCAAACCTGCATCTGCAACTGCTCAGAGGGAAGAACAGCTAAAGGGGATTTGGAGGGAGCCAGGAGGTGGCAGCATATTTAGAAATAGCTACTGACGGGTGCAGACAGAGGAAAAACTTCAGAGCAACTCCTCAGTTTGTTTTTTTTGGGGGGGAGAGAAATCTATATTTTGAGGATTTAAAATATGGGTTATAAGGTTTGACAGGGTAATAATAAATAAAATGAGCATGGAAATCAGCACCTCCATGAGTAGCCTGGAGCCCCTAGGACACAGCATCCATCTTCAGACAATTCTTGAAAGCAACCCTGGACATCTGAATGCCTTCATATTGTGAAAAATATGGGGGGAGGGGGAATTTCCAGGAATAGCTTCAGTCACAATTGGCAATCCTGTGTGGTGAGAAGAGACAGAGATTTGTTTTTCTCCCTCCCTCGCAACACTAGAACCAGGGGTCATCCCATGAAACTGAAGGCCAGGAGATTTATGACGGACAAAAGGAAGCACTTTCCCCAGTGCACAATGAATCTATGGAATTCTCTGCCATGGGATGTGGTGATGGCCACCAGCTTGGATGGCTTTAAAAGGGGCTTGGACAGATTAATGGAGGGCAGGTCAATCAATGGCTATTAGTCTGAGGGCTATAAGCCACCTCCAGCCTCAGAGGCAGGATGCCTCTGAGTACCAGTTGCAGGGAAGCAACAGCAGGAGAGAAGGCATGCCCTCAGCTCTTGCCTGTGGGCTTCCCAGAGGCATCAGGTGGGCCACTGTAAAAAACAAGATGCTGGACTAGATAGGCCTTGTGCAAGGCAGTTTGTATGCTTCCCATCCATCCTCTCATCCCCCACCCCAGTTGTTCTTTCAAACAAAGCAGGGGGGCATTGCAGACTGCAGTTTCAAATGTCTATGTGGAACAAGTAGTTTAACCTTACGATGAGCCCATCTGGATTAGAAAAGAAGTCCATCTAGTCAAGCATCCTGACCTAAATTAGACCCCTTGGCTTCCAAATCACTGGAGTCACAGAAGTCACTGGCCAGCCAGAGGCTTCTGGGGAACTCACACTCAGGATGCCAAGGCAATCCCCACCCCCATTATTTTGTTTCCACTACCTGGTTTTCAAAGCTATATTGCTTCTGCCCATAGTTCTATTGAGCTATCATTACATATTCGTATTTTATTAAAAATATATATTAACTGCCTTTATTAAAGTGTCTTTTGGGGGAGTATAATGCATCACTTTATGCTCCATAGTGCTCCAAGGACTGTACAGCACCCTCAAACGGCAACCAACATATCAGATGAAAACATCAACAATATACCATTCATATGCAGCAGGCAACAGGAAACCACACAAGGCAGCCACCAAACAACTAAAAATTAAACCATGATATGAAATATTTTTTTTCCTGCTGTAGGACACAAAGCACACTGAAGACCATGTGTAGACTGGTGTGGCAGTGCAGATGGTTGTGTGGGTGTTTTTACTTACCCCACACCAAAATTTCCTGTATGTGGCTTGCTGTTAAATATCCTACTACTAATAACTGTATTTGGAGGAGTTTCCAAACCACTAGATACCAAAAATTTAATTGAAAACATATCATTAAACATCCAAGCCATATTAAAGGTTTACAGCCCCGCCCCCGTCATCCTGTCTGCTCTGCAACCCCTTAGGGAGGCCTCATTTTCCTCCTAATGTTGCTCTTGTGCCTTTAAAAGTTGTGTGACAGGCATAAGGTCAGCTGGAGCTTTCCCAGACAGCAGGTTTACTGCGAGGCTTTACTGTGAGTTCAAATCTGCCCTAAGAAACCGATGCAAAAAGTGGGTTGTTTTAAAAAAAATAAAAAAATCCTGGACATAAATCAAACTATGTCCTAATGCACAAAAGAAAAACTCGAATTGTGTGTGAGATGCTCCCCAATATCTCGCACGGACTTTGGTGTGAATCTGGCTGATGTGTGAATGCACACCCTCCACTCTGAGTTAAAAGCCCCATTTGGAAATGCTCCAGGTGAAGCTCTCCCCATCACTGCATTTCACGACAGGGAAATCATCTCTTGAAGACTATCCAGCTGTTAAAGGCACACAGTCTCTCTCTGCCCTAAAGGTGGCAAGACTTTCTTTGATAGGATGGGGTTTGCATGTAGTCTTTTAGCATAAGGGCAACAGAAGACAAGACATCTGGCTTCTCTGGGAAGGGGGTAGTGTTTCGAAAATTCAAGTGTGGGGGTTGCGAGCTCTCCTCATTACTATTGCTAACCAATCAGAAAAATAAACTTTCTTGACCTGTGCTTTTGATTCTTGAGAGCAGTTTTACGTGTGCAGACGTTAGCAAGTGATAACGTTTCTACATAAACCTGCTGTGAAAGGCACAACCACAAGGCAGGGTGGAAAGCTGGCACCCTACTTCTCAGGGATGTGCTATGGACTAGAGTTGTCCCCTGGCCTGCTCCTGCCCTTGTGACAGAGGTTCCATCTGCAGAAACCAGCAGATGGAGCTTTTAATGGCATGGAGCTAACAGAACTGTCTGCTACAAACCACAGCTTGTTGTCCGAGGGACAGATATAGGGGCTACGTCAAAGGTTGGCAGTCCTGTTGAGCTTGGTTTGATGAAGGCCATTCTGAAAGGAACTGAGAATTGTCTCTCTGCAGGAGGAGGGCAGGACGGGCGGGACAGTCAGGAAAGCTGGCATAGCATACTTGCTAAATGTGAGCCCTGAGCCAGGAGTCAGACATCCAGGGGCGTAGTGAGAGGAGAGTGGGCCCATGTTCATGACATGGGTGGCTTCCCCATGGTGCCCCCCCGTGGCAGTGTGCATGCTCACATGCATGTGCACCCCACTTACACAGCTCTACCCATCCACTTTCCATCAGCCAGGCTCCTGGCTGATGGGGCAGAGCCTGGCCAGCCACCAAAGGAGGCGGCTGGTGGTAGTCATGGACCACATGCACACCCTCCTTCCATTGGCTGGGAGCCCAGCTAATAGAAGGAGGAGGGGCAGAGCTGGGCCAGCCACCAAAGGACGAAACTGGCAACGGCAGGAGCCTTCCAGACACTCCACAGCTCCTTGATGCAGGGTACGGCAGGTTCTTTTAGCCCACGTGCTCTATTACAGCTCCGCCTCTGTGGATTTCCACAGTTATATTTTTCCTCTGCTATGGACTTGCCTACCGTCAGCAAGCTGCCGGCCTCTCCACTCCTGAACAAACTGAACTGCTCTCCCCTTGCCACCTTGCTGCTGCCTCAGTGTAGGGAGAAAATAAAAGCCCACGGGATGAAAATGAGGGCAAAAGGGGCAAAGAAAAAGAAAGAAAGAAAGAAAGAAAGAAAGAAAGAAAGAAAGAAAGAAAGAAAAACTCTTGAAGTGCCAGAGTACACCTAGACTCGCCATATTAAGCAACTACTTTCTTAATAGAAAGTCATTCTTTCTGACTTCCTTTCACATCATTTATTTTGTGGTGTTATATCTAAAGACTGCTTGCTTTTCATCTTTTATCCCTACACATTATCGGGGGGGGACATTAAATAATAATAATAATAATAATAATAATAATAATAATAATAATAATAATAATTCAATTTCTATACCGCCCTTCCAAAAATGGCTCAGGGTGGTTTACAAAGAGAAATAACAAATAAGATGGCTCCCTGTCCCCAAAGGGC
This sequence comes from Hemicordylus capensis, assembly GCF_027244095.1. Classification (NCBI taxonomy): domain Eukaryota; kingdom Metazoa; phylum Chordata; class Lepidosauria; order Squamata; family Cordylidae; genus Hemicordylus; species Hemicordylus capensis. The sequence goes on along the minus strand of NC_069658.1, from coordinate 257,549,677 downwards.
TCACATTCTAAAAAGAAACATAAGACACACACTAGCAACAGTCACTGGAAGTACTGTGCTGGGGGTGGATAGGGCCAGTTACTCTCCCCCTGCTAAATAAAGAGAATCACCTCGGTAAAAAGCGCCTCTTTGCCCAGTTAGCAGGGGTTAAAAACAAGCAAACAAAACAAATCAAAAGTTACATATTTGCTAGCATATATTTGGTTGTGGTAAGGAAGGAAGGTTTTAGAAAAAAATTTATGAAATACAAATAAAATAATTTCATTCAGGAGGGAATGAGAAGTAGTGGAGAGAAATTTTTTCCATGCATCTGAGTCATAGTAACTCAAGAAACCACACCCTACTTGAATTTTTGAAGGGGAAAAAATGGAACAGGAGCTTTCCCACACAGGACTTCCAGTTCTCATGGAGGAGAGGTCTATCAACAGCTACTAGTCGGGGGGGGGGGGGGCGGCGGCGGCTATGGGCCACCTCAGAGGCATAACTAGGGAAAACGGCGCCTAGGGCAAGCACTGAAATTGCGCCCCCCCGGCACCCCCTGTCCAAATATCTGACACGCATCTTTCAGAAAACTTGTCTTTTACCATAATATTCGCTCCAAAATACAAAAAACAAAATTACAAAAATACAAGTCAAGCTCCACTGAGCTCACTAATCCTGACTAACTATTTAACCAGGAAGGATCCTTGCAGTGGTGAAGATGGTAGAATACAGGCGGGGGTTACCATTACCATCTCCCACGCAATATGAAGTGATGCCTTTCAGCACCTTCCTATGTCACTGCTGCCTGATATAGGTGTTTCCCATAGTTTGGGAACCATCCTAGCGGGGATTCGAACTGCACCGGCAACCTCTGGCTTTCTAAGTCAAGTCATTTCCCCGCTGCGCCCTTAGGTGGCTGCACTGCAACCAAAAGGCTCTTCTACGTGTATGAACAAGAAGAATTTGTACAACTGTGGATACTAATCACAATACTGAAAATGCCAAAAAGATTCTGGCATCAAACTAGGCCTATCACTGTCATTTTGTATTAATGAAGCCAGAGATTTTAAACCTGAACATTGTGAACCAGTGGCTTGAATGATCTTTAACACAACTTATTTGGGAGAACTCTAAACTCCCAAGGGTAAAACAATGGGAGAATATGCTGTTTTTTATTATTCAGTCATGGCAAAATCAACAATTACACAAGTCCTAAAAACCAAATGTAAAACAGGCACTTATTTATTATTTATTCATAACTGACACTCAATTTGTAAACTGCCCAGAGAGTTGTTTTGGGCAGTACAAATAAGAATTAATATCCAGCATTAAATCTGCAGACGTTTAGATGTCTGTGATTAATTGCACATTAATGTAATTACTCATATATGCATGCATGTATGTTTAGTTTCCTAAAAGTAATTTGAAAAAGAGAATTGTCTAATTTGAATCATGCCAACTTGCCATCAGTGTTTTAAACTGCTGCTAGACAGGCAGAAACCCAACTAGGTGATTTTATTCAAATAAAATGAATTCTTTTTACATCTTCGTTTTCTTACAGTTTCATTTACTAAGCTGTAACTTATACAAACAACTATGAATTACTGATTGTTAAGATGAATGCATTTTTGTTATTTATTAACAGCATGTTTTTCAAGTTCAGTTTTAAAATATTTATTTTTGTTTCAATATAATACAACAGTAGCTCATCATTAGAATACTCTTGTGATTTTATTTGCCAATCAGATCAATTACACATCTCTGCGTTTTAGCCTTTGCTCTCTCGTGGGGTGGCGGGCCATAGATCATCTATGAGTAAGAGGTACAATGACTGTATACACAGCAAGGGTGCTGCGGAACTTTTAAAGAGACAGGCAGCATTTCTGGCTTGGGACTAAGTTGGCAACTCAGTATATAATGACTCTGTGGCACACAGTAAGCGCTCTGGAGCAGGAAGAGTCTATGATAGATATCATAGATCGCCTCACGGCTTCCTCCACTCTGACTGAGCCGAGAGAAGGAGAAGGAGGTTAAGAACCTCTCTCTCGTCTTCTGTCTCTCCAGTCCTCCTCCTGCTGTGAGCGCCAGCCAGGGCGCCGCGCCAGCTAACCCACGCCCCGCGCATACCTCAGGACAAGCCAGGAAGGCTCTCTCTTCTCTCTCTCGCTCTGCCCCGCCGGCCGCCTCCGCCACGCCACTCCCTGAGACACCGAGCAGGCTTCCAGCTTCGGCACCTTTCGCGGCTGGCCTGGCTTGACTTGGGGGAGGGGGGCGCCATTGGGAGGAGGAGGAGAGGAGGAGGCCGCTATGGATGGCAGAGAGCTACCAGCAGGCGCAGGCGGCTCCCTCGGGCATCGCGAGAGCTTCCTTGCCGCTGCTGCCTGCCTGCACCAAGCCCAGAAATCTGCTCCCAGAGAGTCAGAGTCCGCCCGCATGGCGTCCCTCCTAGTCCCCCAGCCTAGCTCTCTCTCGCCACCCCAGCCAGCCCAGGGTGCGCCGCTAAGGCTAGGGGGAAGGCAGGCTCTCTGCCACCACCACCTCTTGCTGTCGGGGGTGGGGAGGTCACCCGCTGCCGGCCGCCACCCCCAGACAACCCCGCTGAGCCCCAAAACGAACAAGAGCCAGCCAGCACAGCTCAAGCAAGCCCACCGCGCCCACCCCCATCCATTTTCCTCAACCCTCCCCCCTCGTAAATTTAAAGAAAATAAAGTTTAAACACACACACACACAAGGCTCAGGCTAGGTGGAAAGGGTGGGATAGGGAGGTCACCCGCTTCCAGCCACCCCAAACAACCTCCCAGAAGCCAGTAAGCATGCTTGCCCCCACCCCACCTGTTTTCCTCAACCCTCCCCCTGACACCCCTGGGTAAATTTAAAGAAAATAAATGGTTTTTTAAAAAAACTAACTTCCCATTCAGCCAGGCCATGAGCAGCATCAGTACACCCGACATGAGGGCAGCACGCTGTGCTGCTCCTTGTCGTCCAGCAGTGCGGCGCATGCTCTCCGCTCCTCTGTTCGACACCAGGAGCCAATGGGAGAGCGCCCACCCAGCCCAGACAGATCTCGCTACTGGTGAGCCGTGAGGCATGCCAGGGTGGGGTGCCGCCGCTGGGACTAAAACCCCCAACTTTTTTCACTTTTTTTTGTGGTGCCGGGGGGCACGGGCGGAGAATGGCAGGCACTTTGCACTCCTGCACCAGGGAGGGGCGCCGGGACTCAATTTTTTAAAAAAAACACCTTTTTTATGGTGCTGGGGGCGTGGGCAGGGCATGGCAGGCACTTTGCGCTCCTGCGCCAGGGAGGGGGAGGGGCTCCGGGCACCGCCCAGACTAAAAACAAATTGGGGGGGGATTTTTTTTGGTGGTGCTGAGGGTGCAGGTGGGGCATGGCAGGCACATTGCACCCCCCTCAGCTGTGCCTAGGGCACATGCCCTGGCTGCCCCACCCTTGTTACACGTCTGAGTCTGACCCAAATGTCATTAGGTCTTTAATCAGGCAGAAGCTATGGTCTTCAGGTTCCTAACAACTCTGGAGTTCCTTGACAGCTTTTATCAGAGGTTACTCCATGAGAGGACTGGTAATGGTGGCCAGATTCCCCTGCAAGAGGCAGCTACTGAGGGATGTTGTATGTGTTCTAAGACATGGAGATCATTCACACAATCAAAAACTGTGTTCTAACTGGCCTTGGGAGCTGTGTGTGCTCCCAAGTTTTTGGTTGTGTGGGAGCAAGGTAAGAGGAAAAACTGGGTAAAAGTGATTGTGTGGAAGCAAGGTAGGAGGGAAACCTGGGTAGCTTTTCCTCCTACCTTGCTTCCACATAATCACTTCTACCCAGGTTTTCCTCCTACCTTGCTTCCACACAACCTAAAACTGGGAGCACACACAGCTCCCAAACCCAGTTAGAACACAGTTTTTGATTGTGTGAATGACCTCACGATCTCAATTTGTGAGGCCCTGCTTGACTAACTAGGTCTAAGAAGCCTGGCTAGCAACCATAGGAATGGTTGCTGTGCCTTAGAACATAGCCCAGAATCTTCAGGAGTGTTCAGAGATTCTGCAGCTACCATATAGAGAGTAGACAAATTAGTGCTGAAGAGATTAGGAGGTCTGAAATCCACTGGTCTGGTGGCTAGGCTCTTGCTCTAAAATGTCGCTTTTTCCTCTTCTTCTTGTGGTCAGCCAAGACTCTCTCTGACTCATGATCATCCATCCCCAGCTCTTAGAAAAGGATTTCCAAAACTGCTCTTATAAATACCCTTCTCACAGACATTGAAGAACAGTTGCATAACATTTGTTTTGTTCTTTCCTCAAAACTGGTCCTGTTTTGTTTTGCAGCCCAAACTTGTATTAATCATGTTTCCATGGACTAGTCTGAATATGCTCAATCAAAAAGCCATTGTTAAGGTGTGGCTCCCATAAGAAATATGGAAATTTCCCCCTTAAACTAACTCAACTGGAGCTTTCCCACACAGGGGCTTTACCCCAAATCTCCTCTGTGAGGCAGGCTGTGTATTCTCACTACAGAGGTCAGTTCGGTGTCTTTGGAAGCACCCCACACACAAATCGGGCTTTTCCTGCTGGATTTCAGCTCAACTTGGTTTATTTCCGAGGTTTTTAAATGCTGGTTTTCCAAATTTTCCGGGAAATCCAATGCAAAGCACTGACATCAGTCTTTACATTTACATGATAAGAGCAAGTCACACCTATGGAATGCAAAAACAAAGCTACCTAGCGGCCTTGCCTTCTACCCTGAAGCAAAGAGTTGAAAACTCCGTTTTCAGGCTTTTTGCTCTTTGAAAGTTTTTGGAGGGGGGATATCTGGGAGGAGGATTTGCAGTCCCTTGCGGAAACGAGCATTTCCTTGCATGCCCTCCAAGCTGGGATGGGGCTGCAAAAGCAGAGGCAATGCTGCAGGAGGGCTGACACATGCTGGGGACGTGTGTGTGTGTGTGTGTGTGTTGGGATCGTGGCGGGGTGGGAGGAATAGAAAGCCAAGGCTGATGGCTAACGGGCAGTCTGATTCACAAACCAATTAAGCAGAAGTGCATGTGTGTGTGTGTGTGTACTTCAACAGAGTCAGATCACAGAGGGTGCTTTAATTACTAAACCCTTGTGGGAGAGGGAGACATGGCATCCTGTCTCCTCTAGGAAGCCATTGACCACAAGGTAAACACAGAAGTGAGCTGTGTGTGAATCTACACAAAAGAAAACTTGCAGTAGGGAGGGGAGGGGCTGCATCCCTAATGCTGCGAGTTTCATTTGAAGTGGCTTTCCTCATCAGATACTCCGAGAACACAAGAACAGCCCTGCTGGATCAGGCCCAAGGCCCATCTAGTCCAGCATCCTGTTTCAGATGCCGCTGGAAGCCTACAGGCAGGAGTTGAGGGCGTGCCCTCTCTCCTGCTGTTACTCCCCTGCAACTGGGACTCAGAGGCATCCTGCTGCCTCTGAGGCTGGAGGTGGTGACTCAGTGGACTCAGGCCATGGATCTGTCACCACTTTTGCTGTCTACCCCACCAAGCACAGCATTAGCAGGCTGCTGGTGGTGGTGTGGCAGTGCCTTTGCCACTCCCAGTCTTCCTTCTGTGGTGGGGCTTGGGCAGGGCCTACTTGTACTGATGATTTTCTGTTGAAAACAGGCTCATAAATAAATAGAAGAAATTCAGAAGCCCTAGCTTTCCCTTCTTCTATTCAGACCCAAGGGTAAGTCTGCTTGTGCTTTCTTCTGAAGGAATCTGTGAGGGGTTTGGATTGTGTGGTCAAACATATCTTACTCTCCCAGAAAACACTTCTGAAGGATCAGGTAGACGCTAAGCTTATAGAAGTTTCTCTACTCCCCCTACTAGTCCAGGGGCTAGAATAAATCAACCCACAAACGGTAATCCAGAGTTCCGACATCTAGTTCCTTCTCTCTCTCTCTCTCTCTCTCTCTCACACACACACACACACACACACACCCGGCCCTACCTCTTCCTTAATTATCGATCAACATTCAATTAATTGCTATGAAGACAGACTTACCCACTATGTATCACTGCCTCCTACAACACAATGCTGGCCAGGCACTGAATGGAAGGAAGTCAGGGTCCTGACTTGAAGAGTCAGATTGCTTTCTTTACTCAAGCAGCATGGACATCTTTGTCTTCCCTTCACCTGGCCTTGGACATTGAGAAGTCTCTTTTATATAGCCTAAACTGCCCCAAAACATACAGGTGTGCTCTTCTGATTGGTCCAGAATTGCATCCTTTCACCCCCTCCCAGTCCAAGTACCCAAAACATCTTTCCAAGTCCAGGAATTGTTTTCTATCAGAGAAGACAGCCCGCACTTCATCTTGTTATCTGTTGAACACATATCTGGCCCAAAGTTACTTCCTCCCTGTTCTTCTTCCCCATTCAAATTTGAAGTTGCAGATTGTGCCAAAAACGATTTGTCAATTCAGTCCTTTTGTCTGCTGCATGTTCTTCTAATATTTGACCCATCCAGGCTCTCTTGTTCCTTATCTCTCCTTTAAAAATGGCCTTAACAGAAAGCTTCTTAATTTCAACTGCGACATGTGTGCTCTAGCATACAATATGCTGTAATATATCTCAAAGCAAATTATATACATAAGTTATGCCACGCCAGTATATAACATTTAAAGCATTTACTTCAGCAGCTTTCATTCTCTATGGAAACTCCCATTATATTAATATTTAATTCTCTTATCCTCAATTTGACACCACTGAAATTGGAATAAGGGAAGAAAATGAGAGATAAGTAACTTGGGGCCAGATATATGTCCAAAAGATAAGATCATGACATTTTGTGTGATGTCATGTAGAGATCTCATGATGTTTACATGACACAAGGGCTGTTTGTTGTATAAACATCTCTTTATGAAAACAACTTCTGGACTGGAAACATGTTCCACATTTGTTACTCTTTCAGGTACCACAGGGCTCAGCTATAAAAGAAATAGGCCATGCTAATGTAAAGTAAAAATATTGTCTGAGAATTTCCCCTGAGATTTGTTTCAGTTCTAGTGAATTTTCTTTGTCTTAAGGCAGTTGACCAAGGTGTGTGTGTGTGTTGTGTGTGTGTGTGTGAGAGAGAGAGAGAGAGCGAGAGCGAGAGAGAGAGCGTGAGTGAGCCTTTACAAGAATGAGACTTCTATATGTTTGGACATGCATTTTCTTATCTCAGCATCAAGGTTGTCCCAGCCCATCCCTGACTGGTGTCCATTTTGTCATTTTTTAAAACAACATTTCCCAGCAACTGCACAGCATTCCTTTGGTCTAATCAACCATGTACGGCCGCCACCCTCTTTAGAAATATGATTTTATCAGTTAATGTCCCCCATTCCATATCCTCCAAGGCAAACACTGCCTTCAAGTTGCTCATTCCTCTAAGGGCCTTGACATTCTTGTTACTCTTCACTCTCCACATTAAAGAGATTTGCAAGGTTTTAAAGCATGAGGTACTGCAACCAAGCATCAGGAAGACAGGAGGAGATTTTTTTTGCACAGGCAGAAATGTGGAGGCTTGGAGGGCAATCCCAATGGCAGTTGACTGGCTACTTAGTAAAATGGCACAAAATGGCCACTGGAATGCCTTGGTTCTTTGTGAGTAGCCACAGGACTACACTGGATTTCCAAATGGCCACTGGAATGCCCTATCACGCGAATAATTGGTTGCTTGCACAGTGGTTGCTAACCCGAAGGACCATTCTTAAATGGGGAAACAGAAAGAATTGCTTTTCTCAATGGCTGTTGAAATGTACTGAGATGGCTGAAGGGGTTGAACAGTGACCTCTACGATCACTCCATCACTTAATCTCCTTGGATGATGCTCAAGTTGGGTAGGTCCTCAAAACCAAGAACATTCACTGGAAATTTTTACAGCTAAAGAGTCTCGTGGCATCTTAATGAATCACAGATTTATTGTGGCAATGTGTGTGTATGTGTGTTTGTGAGTGTGTGTGTAGGCCAGAGTCCACATCATCTGATGAAATGGAATTTAGCACTCTTCTGCCATAATACATCATATTAGGGTTTCTTTAAAAAAAAACAACCAGCAGTAAAGAGGACAAGGAAGATATTGTACATATAGTCAAAGTTACTTTAAAAGAAATTCTTATGAACATATCTACATTACTCTTCAGAAGAGGTTATGTCAGATCAGTGGAAACAATGATTATGGGCTAACACTCTTGTTAGATGTATCATTCCAAAACAAAATCTGCTATCTTTAAGATGCCACAAGGTGTGGGTGTGTGAGAGAGGAGAGGAGTGTGTGTGAGAGGAGAGGAGAGCTGGTCTTGTGGTAGCAAGCAGGACTTGTCCCCTTAGCTAAGCAGGGTCTGCCCTGGTTGCATATGAATGGGAGACTTGATGTGTGAGCACTGCAAGAGATTCCCCTCAGGGGATGAAGCCGCTCTGGGAAGAGCAGAAGGTTTCAAGTTCCCTCTCTGGCTTCTCCAAGACAGGGCTGAGAGAGATTCCTGCCTGCAACCTTGGAGAAGCTGCTGCCAGTCTGTGTAGGCAATACTGAGCTAGATAGACCAATGGTCTGACTCAGTATATGGAAGCTCCCCATGTTCCTATGTCCTAACAAATGAACACAGCTATGCTTCTGGAAAGTTTTTGGGAGTAACCCTTCCCCGCAATGTTATTCTGAGAGGAAAATATAAAGTACAGCTGGGACTCTTGGGTTGCTTAAGAAAGGAGTGGAATGTTTAGGAAAGCATCTAGGAGAAGGCAGCATCAAGGCAGCTCTTTTGGACCTGAAAGAGGTTACTTCAAAGAGGTCCTGGGATGCAGGGTTTCCCATTTGTTTGGGGAGACAGGAGAGTAGTATAGAGCGCAAAGCACAGAAGGCTGGGAACAGGGCTCCCAGCTTCAGGGGGATGGCACCAAAAGCATTTCAAGCTTGCATAACAACATGAGAACCCTGCTGGATTAGGCCAGAGATCAATCAAGTCCAGTGTTCTGTTTGTAGTGGCTAACCAGATGGTTCTCAGAAGCCTACAAGCCCAGCAAAAAGGATATAATCCTCCCCTCCTGCTGCTCCCTCATCACCTGGTATTCAGAGTTATACTGCTTCTGAACATGGAGGTTCCACATAGCCATCATGACTAATAGCCAGTGATACACCGATCTCTACTGCATTATAGAGTTATTTTGAAATTTCTGTTCTATTACTAGGAGGCAGTTAACTTTTGGGGCAAGGTTACTCCCTCCAGTATCCAAAAGGGGGGCACATTCTTCATCACTTATGGAAATGCTTTTGCTAATAAAAACAAACAAAACCACCAAAACCACCAAACACTTCCTTTTCCTGTTAATATATATCTGAATTAATGAGACACAAGTTTTGGGCAGTATAGAAATACACACACACACATTTGTATTTCCTATTAATACATTGCTTAATTTGGCTGGCTAAATGAAAAATATTTCAGACTGAAAAGGCTCTGGAAACAAGCGATAATAAAATGAATACCCCCTATTTTTCTAGGAAATAGGAATTGCTCCAGATATTGTTCCTTTAATAATGCACAAGAAGAAATGTTAAAACATTTAAATTAAATTTATGTCTTACCAATACCGATGCAGGCAAGGATTGCAACACACAAAACCAGGAGCTTGCCCATGTTGTAGTTGTGCTGAAAGAACGGAATGATAATTCCAAGACGAGAAGTGATCCTGCTAGCTATGAGTGAGGGGTTTTATTTCATCTGTTCTATATATACATACGCACAGACACACCCCACTTGAGGCTAAAATAGCTGGTGTGGTCGGGGCGGGGGGCGGGGGGTTGGATCTGGTAGGCGTAAACAGCCAACTTCTGAGTGGCACATGATCCTCTGAGGCAGAAATAAACATCAGGTTTGAACAAAGAAAAAAGTGAGGAGAATTCAGGGCAAAATGAGTCATGATTCTTCCACTTCCTCTGCTTTCCTCTCTGTGTTGGATGCCAGGGTGGGAACCACTTGCTGGAAACCAGCAGTGAATAGCAGTGTGTAGAGTTGGAATAGGGAAATCAAATCTCCAAAGTGAAATTCAAAAGAGGATCCTAGGGTTCTCTCAAGAAGAAAGACTGGTGGATTTTTAGCCTATTTTCCAGTAGGCTTATGAGGTCACTCTGCATTCTGTATGTGTGTCTGTTCATGTATGTGGGTCCCTGCCCCCCAACTTTGCAACGCCTGGACCAATATGAACCAGATCGGATACAGTTTAAGGGACACATAGGGACACCCCAACAGCATAGTTTGTGATGATGTCATCCACCCCAATCCAAGTTGGCAGACGTGTAAACTTTTGAGGCACAAGTGGGTTAACTTGTGAACCACCTAATCGATTTGAACCAAATTTTCCCCACTTGAATGGGGAAATAGGAACATGTTGGCAGGCATGGGGATTAGGGTTGCCAACAATCCATTGCCTGAATGTGGGTCACAAGTGTGTTGGGGGGGTCTTGGGGGGTAATCGTTGAGGGGGCTCAACCCAGGAGTAATCAGAAGCCTGAGTAGCAAAAACAACAGCCCCATGATTTCACAAAGATTCTTGTTCACACAGACCATCCCACTTAGACACGGAGCAAGTGTTAGGTGAAAAATTAAGAGAACCCCCCAGGTTTCAACACACATGCATCCCCACTCCTCCTCCGTGAGCCAGCGTGGTGTAGTGGTTAGAGTGCTGGACTAGGACCGGGGAGACCTGAGTTCAAATCCCCATTCAGCCATAATACTAGCTGGGTGACTCTGGGCCAGTCACGCATCTCTCAGCCTAACCTACTTCACAGGGTTGTTGTGAGGAGAAACTCAAGTATGTAGTACACTGCTCTGGGCTCCTTGGAGAAAGAGTGGGATATAAATAGTAATAATAATAATAATAATACACCACGCTGGCTCAATCTGCTGACAAGAACTGCTGTGTGTGTGTGTGTGTGTGTGTGTGTGTGTGTACCACCATGGACAGTTATTTTATTTTAATTACTAGAAAAAGGTGCAAAAAACCAAGTTTACAAATGGGTATAAATATAATTACCATAACGCTTAATATATATATATATATGAAAATAGAATCTTCTCTTAATTATTCAGTCAAGAATTATAGTAGCTTTAAGAACATGCTGTACTATAACATACCAAACACATGCAAAACGTCTCCCAAAGAGTGAGCTTTGTTTTTCCAAAACGGAATTCAAGGTTTCCAATTTCTCACGAACATGTCACCTTTTTGCTTTTCCTCTTTCACCCTAACATACTGTTAGTTTTGCCAGAACAGCATAATAATTCATATTTTTAATCTCCATTTTTGACTCAGACGGGGCTTCTCTGCCTTTAATCAATGCAGGGAAGGTAGACTTTAAAACCGTGCAGCTTTTCAGAACTGCAGCAGTTTGCTAGGAGGACCTGTACTTGCCAAAATGCTCTCTTTAATGCATTTATTAAAGGAGCTACATACACCCCACCAGCAATCTGCCAAGTAGCTCCACAGAAAAGCATGTACAGTCTTCATTTTTTATACACACTTACTTGGCATCAAGTCCCACTGAATCCAGTGGAACTTCTGAGTAAATATGCATAGGACTAAGTTTTAGACTGCAATCCAAAACCTAATTACCAGGAAGTATCCAGTGGAACTCAATGAGATTTACTGCCAAGCAGTCATATCTAGGATCAAGTTGTTAGACCAAATTATCCATTATGTTACTTAACCTCTCTTGGGCACTTTCCAGATTAACCCTTACCACAGTGTCACTACGGATCTGCAAAGTGTGCTTCTGTACTTCCTTTGTTGTGAAAATGCAGTCCCTACGCTGTCAGCAGGTTGCCGTTCACATTTCGGATGTCTTTTATCACTGTGATGTAGTGCTATAACGTTGTATGTCCGTTGCAAAAAAGTAGCTTATGTTCCGTTATAGATTCTGGGGATTGTTTTCAATTTCGATCCTGCCAAGCCGAAGCATTTTACCACAGTTGTGGATAATCTGGATAATCTATGGGTAATCTGGAAAGCACCCTGTAGGAGTGTGTTTAGCCTGAATCGGTCTTGCGGTTTGGGGCGGTTATGGGGAGTAGGTCCTTATCAGCGTGGCTGCTGCTCCAGGCAGCTTCCTGATGAGGCTATACTGCACCCAGCAGCCCGCTCACATCAGCAGCACAGCTCTGACACTTACCTGGCTTCAACGCATGCTCTTGCTCTTTTATGAACCCCTTCAGTGCCAAAAATGGTCCAGAATGGTGCATCGGCCTGAGACAGCCCAGAATGCCCCCCAGACTGCATCCCCAAAACAGTGAAATGGGCTGCAGACACTGGAGGACAATATTGTAGCACTGAAATCTTTCCAAACTTGCACTTTTGTGAATCTCTTCAGTGCAAAACATGAAATGGAATGGCACAATGGCCTGAAAAAGCTCGGAATGGCACCCGAACTCTCAAAATTCATCCCCCAAACAGCAGAATGGGATACAGATGCTGAGAAATAATATTGCAGCATTGAAATATTTCCAGTAGTGCACTTTTGTTAATCTCTTCAGTGCCAAAAAATGGTCCGGAACAGTGCCATGGACTAAAACAACCCCACGGTAAATCTGCATCCCCCAAACAGTGGCATGGGCTGCAGACACTTGGAGAAGAATATTGCAGCACTGAAATCTTTCCAATCTTGCACTTTTATGACCCCCTTCAGTGCCCAAATTGGACTGGAACGGTGCAACAACCTGAACTGTCAAGCTGCATCCCAAAACCAATGGGATGTGCTGTAGACATTGGAAAACAATATTGTAGCACAAAAAATTTCCCAACAGTGCACTGTTCTGGAGGTGAGGATGCGGAAAAAGATTGCAATCCTACTTATCTGGGAACAAGCCCCACTGAATTCAGTGGGACAGGCTCAATAGGTGCATAACGGCCCTCTTCCCCTGTTACTCCAGACACCCATGCTATGGAACATGGAGGCGAGTCTCACGATCAGTGAGACTCGTCGTAAGGGGGTTAGCGGGGAAAGTGGGCTTAGCCCGCTCTCCCCTCAGACGATCAAGTCAGCAGCCTGGGTGGCCAGGTCAGCTGCCCACATGACTGCTGGCTCCATCACGGATCCAGTGGGGGCTGCAGGGATTGGGGGCTGCACGGCCTCCAGATGTTCCAGGATGCCCCACGCAAGTGCGCGGGGCATGTTGGAGAGACTCCTGAGCCCGAGAGGCTGCTTGCAGCCTCCCGGCGGGGATCTCCTCATGTGCTGCCACAGCGCAGAGCTGCGTCACGGCAATACACAATCAAATAAACACGGTTAACAGAACACTCGCTCTGTTAACCTCGTTTTAGGCAAGGGCTACTTCAGTGACTTACCCGCTTTGAGGAAACTGGGCTTGCCTGCGAGCCCAGTGATTCTTACACTCACCCTTAGCCCGCCTTTGGCCGATCGTGAGAATAGCCTCAATGACTATAATCTTTTTAAAAGAAACAAAGCTCAACTGAAAATGGTTATTATTATACTGAATATGCAGTTTAGACACTGACAATAAATCCCCATTGCAGAAGCAAAAGGGAAGCACACACCCCACACTGAATTTCATGACAGCTCCATACATTTTAAAAAAGGAAACAAAAATTTTCCAAGGACAATTTCACAGCCCAGCTGTGTGGCCACCTGTCACAACTGATCTGCCAACACATGTTGAATCCTCCCCATGGAAGACGTTAAGATACAACCTATTGTATGAGATAATAAATATTGCTTCCCAGAGGCCATTTTCGGGAAACAATTAATTCCAGAAATAAGAGCAACGCTGCTAGATTATCTATCTAGATCTACAACAAAAAGTAAAACAAAAGATACAAGATGGTAGTCCTTCGGTCTTTGAATACTTGAAAGCCCGTTGTAGCTGCTGGTCTGCCCCCAGTTCAGTCTGTGATTGAACCTCCAAACCGGCCCTGGGTTGGCATAAACCAGTTTGGCATGAACCACTCATACACGCCCCTAGTCACTGGAGAAACAGAGCGGGCAGAGAGTTAGGAGAAAAGAGATACCAGTCATAATCTTTATTATGCAATAGTTTCTGGTTCTCTTTTATGCTACCTTTGACTTTTAGCCTGTTTTCCAGTAGGCTTATGAGATCATCCAGCACTCCGTGTGTGTGTCCCCACTATCAACTTCACAATGCCTGGACCAATAAGAACCAAATCAGGTACAGTTGTAGGGACACATAGGGACACCTCAATGGTGTAGTCTGTGATGATGTCACCACCCCAGTTCAAGATGGCAGATGCGTAAACCTTTGATGTGCATGTGGGCTAACTTGTGAACCTAACCAATTTGAACCAAATTTGCTACAGCTGTAGGGACACATAGGGATGCCCAATGGCATAGTTTCTGATGATGTCCTCCACCCCAATCCAAGATGGTGGATGCATGAACATATGAGGTCCAAGTGGGCTAACTTGTGGTCTGTCTGACTGATTTGAACCAAATTTGGTACAGTTGTAGTGAGTGACACACAGGGACACCTCAGTAGCGTAGTTTGTAATCATGTCATCCACCTGAATTCAAGATGACGGATGTGTAAACTGTTGAGGGGGAATTGGGCTAACTTGTGGACTGTCTAACCAATTTGAACCAAATTAGGTAAAGTTGTTGTGAGTGACACACAGGGACACCTCAATGGCATGGTTTGTGATTATGTCATCAGTGCTGATTCAAGGTAGTAGACATGCAAATGTCTGAGGTGCAAGTGGGCTAACTTGTGGACCGTCTAACTGATTTGAACCAAATTAGGTACAGTTATAGTGAGTGGCACACATGGACATCTCAGTGGTGTAGTTTATAATGATGTCATCCACCCCAATCCAATATGGTGGATACATGAATGTTTGAGGCACAAGGTCTAACTTGTGGATCACCTAACCAAATTTGTGGATCACCAAATTTAGTCCAGTTGTAGGCATAGTGCAAGGAGGTGGAGAGCTGGTCTTGTGGCTGCAAGCATGACTTGTCCCCTTAGCTAAGCAGGGTCTGCCCTAGTTGCATATGAATGGGAGACTAGATGTGGGAGCATTGTAAGAGATTCCCCTCAGGGGATGGAGCTGCTCTGGGAAGAGCAGAAGGTTCCAAGTTCCCTCCCTGGCATCTCCAAGATAGGGCTGAGAGAGATTCCTGCCTGCAACCTTGGAGAAGCCACTGTCAGTCTGTGAAGACAATACTGAGCTAGATAGACCAGTGGTCTGACTCAGTATATGGCAGTTTCCTATGTTCCTATGTTCCTAAAGTAGGCAGATTAGTTCTTAGTAGAACAACTTGTCATTATTTTCTGTACCTTATCTTGCTGCTATTATATTTTATTGTTATGAAAGGATATACTAAAAATTAATGAATTTATTCCTATAGAGACCAGGTATGAAAATGTCAGTGGGCAAAAGAAGGGAAAAGGAGTATCTGGGAGGTGGAGTTTGAAAGAATGATGGGGGGTGGGACCCACTGGGCAAGAGAGGGGGAAAGGAGTATCCGCCCCCCCCGTCCAGATATGCCTTTCCCTTTTTTACCCAGTGGGGATCCCCCCCCCACATAGAGAGAGAGAGAAAAGAAAGAAAACCCTACTGGGCAACAGTAGGGAGAAGAAGTAGCTGAAATGTGTGTGTGTGTGTATGGGGTGCGGATGCAGGAAAAGAAAAGAAAAGAAAAGAAAAGAAAAAAGAAAACCTGGGCAATAGAAGGGAAAAGAGGTAGCTAGAGGGGTAGGGGGGTAGAGTTGTCAACTGAACTACACTGTGCAGGATGTCCTGAATTCCAGTGGCAAATGCTCTTCCCATCCGGGGAGAGCTTTTTCCCACTTTTTTGTTGTTGTTGAAAAAAATTAAAAATACTTTTTAAAAAGCCACTTTTAAGGCTACCGCTCTGCAGTGGCGGAGCAGGGATGGCGGCGAGGGCTCCTCCCACCTCCCAACTAGGTGAAGATTCACACTAGGTAGGCACTAGACAGTAAGCATGTGCAGAAGCCTGAAATCGGCTCGGATCACCTCATTTGGGGGAGGAAGGTGGGTCGGGTAGGGACTCTTCACTGCCTTCTCCCAAACCCTTGCCTTGCCTTGCCTTCAGAGCACTGAATGTGCCTGCCTGGAGCAGCAGCCTGCTACTGCTGTGTGTGTCTGCCTAGTGCTAAACTTCACCTAGTTAGGAGGTGGAAGGAGCCGTGGCTGCCACCTGGGGCGGGCAGTCAATGCAAGTCCTGCCCCAGGTGACCCTGCCCCTGGCCCCACCCCCGCCCCCGCCCCCACCCCCTGCCCCTGCCCAACCCCCAGCCCTCCCAGCCCCTCCTTGGTGTCCCAGTTTTGGCCAACACAATGTTAGCAACCCTAGAGGGGGATGCATAGAAAAATAAAAGAAGAGCCCACTGGGCAAGAACAGTCAGTTAGGAAGGGCAAGAGGGGAGCAACCAAGCAAACAAATGTACTTGTTAAGAAGAAAAACTTACAGCCCTAATCAGAAGAAAGAGAGAGTGTGCCATTTTCTGTGAATAGAAGGGAGCTTGCTTCAGCCCCTCCTCCCACCTGCTGGAGCCTTCTCTCTCTCATGATTGGCTAGAAAAGGTG
The DNA here is from genome assembly GCF_027244095.1 of Hemicordylus capensis. NCBI lineage: Eukaryota > Metazoa > Chordata > Lepidosauria > Squamata > Cordylidae > Hemicordylus > Hemicordylus capensis. The sequence goes on along the minus strand of NC_069658.1, from coordinate 257,533,122 downwards.
CCAGTCAAGTAACCCTTTGGGGGCTACCCTAAGCATTGCCCACCCCTCTGAGGGGAAAAAAAAACACGTAAAAATAATCCACAGGGAGCCCATTCTCATGACTGGAAAATGGACTTGGAAGGGGTGAGGGGAAGAAACTGCAAAAAGCTTATCTCCCCTGTAGGCGATCCTGTCCATGTTGCTGGACAGCTGGATCGGCCTCCCAGATGATTGCCAGCTTCTGCCAGTAGCAGGGAGGGAGCAGGGAGGTTTGGGGGCCAAGAGGCTGCCGGAGCTTCCATAATGCACCATGTGAGTGTGCAGTGCATTATGGGGAGCATCCTGATGCTGGTCATGAGGCTATTTGTGTGTAGGTGCAGTGCGGCCATGTGGCCTCGACACACGAGCATTTATTTTAGACCACTTTTTGGGCACTCTTGCGCCCCAAACCCTGGCTAAGTGGCAGGCTCCCTAAGTAGGCGTGCCACTGCGAGCCGCGTGGCTCCCGGAGCTATACACATGCGCACCAAAAATTGAGCTGGGCTTCCTTAGCCTGGTTTTCCATGTGCATGTGTATAGCTTCAGGCTGCAGCAATCAGTCTGTGTATTTATTTTTACCTTTGTGGCGGGGAGGGGGGGAGGAGAGATGAAGAAAAGAACCCAGAGGCTGTGCACTTACCCCTCCCTCCATTTCCCCCCGCTGGCGCTGGGTGGAAAACTGGTCCGGCAGGGCAGCAATGTACATCCCTGCTGCCCCATCTGCTCTTCGGACCAGAAGTAGGCAGCAGTAGCAAGCGCCTGTGCACATATTGGGTGCTTGCAGGAGCACGTCATGCTCTCCCATGTTGGGCGCACTCACTACTTCTGCCTACTTCCAGTCTGAAGAGAGAAAGGGCGGCAGGGAGGTACACTGCCTCCCCGCTGGACCAGTTTTCCAGCCAGCACCGGTGGGGGTGGTGGTGGTGGAGGGAGGGGTAAGTGCACCCTTCCTTGCCCTTAATGTTATCACACCCCCGCCATTAAACCAGCCCCCACCAATTCTGTGCATATCCCTAACAACAGTATAAGCAACCAGGGGCTGCATGAAAAGGCATGAAAGATAAATGGAAAGAAAGCTCAGCTCTGGAGGAGCTTAAGTAAAAGACGCTTGCATGCTTCAAAAGGAGAAGGAAGTAGGGATGTGCAAACAGGTTCGAATTTGAACTGGTTCGGTTCGAAGGTTCGAACTCGAACCAAATAGGGCATTGAATTGGCAATGCCAGTCCAAGTTTGAACCAAATAGAGCCTGGTTCTATTTAAACCGGTTCAAACCAGTTCAAACTGGGTTCAGTGGTAGGCACCCATGGGTGCCAACTACCACCCATATCCCAAAGCAATTGGACACTCCTACAATTTTTAATGATTTTTTAATTTTTAAATTATTTTTCTCATAGGGTATAATGGGGACTCGAACCAGCCCATTATTCCCTATGTGGAGTACTTAGGGTCACAAAACTGGGGTGGGTGGTAGGCACACAGGGGTGCCTACCACCCACCAAAAGCCAAAGCAATCGGACACTTCTGTGGTTATTAATGATTTTCTGAAGATTTTTTCAATTTTTGCATTTCTACCATAGGGAATAATGGGGATTTGAGGATGCCTCATTCCCCACCTTTGAGGGGTGCCAGGGCACCTCAAAGGGGTCTGAGGTCATAGCAGGAATGGCCTCAACTCTCCCCAGACAGCCCCAAGTTTGTAGGATTTATTGTTTTTTATTTTAAAAAAATAAATAAATAATTTTTTCCTCTCATTGCAATGCATAGGAGTCTCTTGCCATTCATAAGTAGAACTGTGTGTGACCTTAATTGCTGTGAACTCTGAGTTCACTGTTCTACTTACACTTTTATCAAACCCAAGCCAGACTGGAACAGGCCAGAATGACCCCCTAAAAGCCACCTCCAAATATCTCCAATACATCCAAATGCTTTCTGTATGCAGTTTGATTAAAAGGGGCTGTTCTGGTCCATTTCAAACCAGCTTGGGGTTGAGAGCTGCCAGTCTGTGAAGACAATACTGAACTAGATAGACCAATGATCTGACACAGCATATGGCAGCTTCCTATGTTCCTGTGTTCCTAAAAGTATACTATTGCGCATCCTGTCCCCCCCCCCAGTTTGATTTTTAAGGGGTAATTCTAGGCTGTTTTGGTTTGTTCCAGACCAGCTTGGGGATGATAAAAGAATAATATTAGACAGGTGTCAGTTCCCAAACATTGCTCTCGAGTGTCTCCAACGCATCAAGCATTTTTTTTGCACTCAGTTTAATATTTATGAGGACCTTCCTTTCTGTTGTAGTTTTGGCAGGAAGTGGGTTAATAATGTTTACTAATGCAGCAACTTCATTCCTAAGCTATTGTTTGCATGTGTCTCTACCACATCGCCATTGTTTTGGGGATGCAGCTTGATTGTTAGGGGGCAGTTCCAGGCAGTTCTGGCCAGCTCCTGGCTGTGAAGGTGTTAATAAAAGTGTAATATTGGAAATGCTTCTGTTCTGAAACATTATTCTCAGAATCTCTAACACATTCTGCAGTTTTGGGGATCCAGTTTGATTTTTAGGGGGCCATTTCCACCCTGACCATGGAATGGGGTGTAGTGAGCTTCCCCGAGGCCTGGGGACAAAAAGCAGGAAGGGGGCCCCTATCGTGTTCACGCTCCAAGCCATGCCCTCTGCATCTGATGTCAGAGGCAAGGGGGCGGGGCAACCTGCTTGCCTCTTCCTCCTCTCTGCCGCAATGTCCAGAGATGGTGAATCCAAGGGTGCTTTACAAAACAGCGCTTCCATTCTAATGGGAGGAGGGAAACTCAGCCCTTACCAAGCCCTGCGGGGTTGCCAGTGGAGCTGCCACTTTGAATCCTCCAAACAGAAAGAGCCACACCAGCTTCTGGTGGCCCCATCCTCCCTCCCCACCACTGCAGAAGAGAAAGGGAGTGGATGCATGTGTGCATTCCCCGGGCTGTAATTCAGCTCTGATGTGAGAAATATTGGCGGGGCGGCAGACAGTGGTGGCGGCAGCTGTGGGGCAGCAGCAGCAGTGGTGGGGCAACCCCCCAGATCACTGGGAGGCCCTCCCAGGAGGCTTCTCCTTGTGGGCCCCCGACCTTCCAGACCCAGGGACATTTGCCCTCCCTTCTTCAATTGACCCTACGCTTATGCCATGGAGGTCACACATAGGAAGTTACCTTATATCGAGTCAGAGCATTGATCCATCTAGCTCAGTACGGTCTATTTAGACTGGCAGTGGCTTCTCCAAGGTTGCAGGCAAGATCCTCTCTCAGCCCTATCACCAGGGAGGGAACCTGGAACCTTCTGCGTGCAAGCGGGCAGGTGCTCTTCCCAGAGCAGCCCCATCTTATAAGGGGAATATCTTACAGTGCTCACATATAGCCTCCCATTCAAATGCAAACCAAGGTAGCCCCTGCTTAGCAAAGGCGAGAATTCATGCTTGCTACCACAAGAACCGTTCTCCTAAAATATTGTTTTGAAGAGACTTTGGGACGCAGTTTGGTTTTTAAGGGATTTGCATTCTGTTCCAGCTTTCACAGTGCCCCAGAGCAGGGGTGAGTATACTTGGCCCTCCAGATGTTGTTGAACTACAATTCCCATCATCCCCAGCTACAATAGTGCTTGGGGATGATGGGAGTTGTAGTTCAATAATATCTGGAGAGTCAAGTTTTCCGGTGTAGCTATAATTGAGAGAATGGGTTCAAAGAACCTGGGCCCTCTAGCTCCTGAGGGCCCCCCAGCTCCACCCTTCCCTATTTTCTTTATCATCTCCCTCTCTCCAAGGGGCCTCTGGGGTGAGGGTGAACATGGGCCCCCACCCCCCTAGCTACTCTCCTGTTGCCCACCCCATACCAGAGGTATAACAGGCTTCAAGATGTGGGTCTAGGGAGGAGGAGAGCTGGGCTTGTGGTAACAAGCATGAATTGTCTCCTTTGCTAAGCAGGGTCTGGGAGACTACATGTGAGCACTGTAAGAAATTCCCCTTAGGGGGAGGGGCTGCTCTGAGAAGAGCATCTGAGGTTCCACGTTCCCTCCCTGGCATCTCCAAGATAGGGCTGAGAGAGACTCCTGCCTGCAACCTTGGAGAAGCCACTGCCAGTCTGTGTAGACAATCCTGAGCTAGATGGACCAATGGTCTGACTCAGTATATGGTAGCTTCCTGTGCCCTTATGTTCCCAGTCTGGTGTGGGAAAAGGAGGGAGGTACAAAGGTTTCAGGCCTCCTTTCTGCTCTCTCTGTGCCTCAGGGCACCCCTCTCATTTCTTTGGGGCAGTCGGCTGATCCTCAGGGTGAAAGAGCCACTTCTTGCTACATGAGTAGCAACTCCTGCCACTCAGACCCCCAAGCAAGCACTTGGGCTGGACTTGTGTTTTCGCACACATTTTGCTCCTACCCCAACATGTTACTGTGTTGTAGACCTTCAAGAGAACTAGAGGGTCATGTAGGCTCCAGCCTCTCCATCATCCTCACTCCTGGAAGGGGCCAGAGATTCAGACCAAGGCTGCAATCTACTGTCTCAGGGGCCAGAATTGCAGCTTTGCCTGAACCCAGCTCTTGGTGGTGCTGGTTACTACTGACTCTTAGTGATAAAGAAACTCTTGACCCAAATCAGAGAGGTACACAGCTTGTCTTTTATGGATGACTTCAGAGAGAAATAGTTCCCATATTTACTTTTATCTCTTTATTTTTACTCTTATATCCCACTTTTCCTTCGAGCAGCTCAAAGTGGTGTACATGGTTATTTTTAACCTCAAAACAACCCTGTGAGGTAGGTTAGGCTGAGATATACATGACTGGCCCAGAGTCACCAAGTGAGATTCATGGCTGAATGGGGATTCGAACTCCATATGTGGGCTTGGTGAAGACAACACAAAGTAGACCCTATGATCAATATTTTGTAACATGAAAGGGGGGTATTGCTCTGGGATTGTAAAACCTAAAAAACAAGACCTAATCTTGCACTATCTGGCACTATCTTTAACCATACTTGCCAACATGTCCCTATTTTTCCATTCACCTGAATAGGGAAATAGCAACATGCTGGCAGGTATGTATAAACGCACAGAAAGCTTCTGTAATGGGCAGCCAGCCAGCACTGATAGAGTTACCGTATTTTATGGACTATAAGACTCACTTTTTTCCTCGAAAAATATCCGCCAAAATTCAGGTGCGTCTTATATGTTTTAACAGTTTAATATGTTAAAACTCTGAAAAACTGGATTAAAATTAAGGTGCGTCTTATAGACCGTAGCGTCTTATAGTCCGTAAAATACGGTAGCTGGGAAAAAGAAGATGACCTTGATTGACAGACTGGAGACCCTAGGTCATGACCCAATCAGTTAACCAGGTGGGTGGGACTAGAGGGTTCCAGAGGGGCTTCTGGGAAGAAGAAGGGGGTGCCAGGTGAGAGAAGATCAATGGAGTCTTGCCAGATTCTTGCAGGGTGAGTTCTGCAAATCTCTGAGGATCATCAAGGCTTATGGCTTCAGAAGGTTAAACTTTAGAGAAAGTGTTTTAGTAAGACTTGCGTTAGAACTTATTTTCTTTTGTGTGTATTGCTTTGCATTCCCAAGTATCTGCTTTTGCAATTACCTATCTTCAACTTCAGTCTAGTAATAAACAAGTTAAGCACTGCCTGAGAACATTTGGGCGATCTGAAGACACTTGTAACCACTAAGTTAATATTATTTGCAACAGCTACGCGTGAAATCCTGAACTGGCATATATATATATTCTTTGTTTTACAAGCCCTCTCAGAGTGTTTGGCTGACTCTGGGAGTGGGGAAGGTGAAACATCCAGTCCACATGCCTCCAAACAGCCAGCTACAGCTCCACTTAAATTGACATAAGTGGAACCACATTTTTATATTTGCCTCTTAGCAAGGTTGGAACTGGGGGTTTTATCACTCTCTTCCAGTTAAGGAAAATTACTAAGGAGCAATTGGTGGCAGTGAGACAATCTACAAGAGATTCTTCTTTTCCTTTTTAATAAAGTTTAAACCCAGTCAGCAATCCAGGTGACAGGGAGGGGTGACTCTGTGATAATTCCCCTCACATGAGCTGGCTGGGTCAGTTCCTTACATGGTTCACAGTGGTGGGATAAGCAAACACTAGAGGGCCCCAGAGACCACTTCCCCCCCCCACTTTCCTGTCTTTTACTCTCAGAGAGTGCGAGCGAGCAATAGTTTGGGTTTTAGTTTTCATCCCAAATAAAGGGTTTCTCCTCACCAGGGGCATATCTAGGGTAGGGCAGGCAGGGCATGTGCACTGGGCACCACTTGAAGGGGGGGGCACCATTTTTTAAAATGATTTTTTTTAAAATGGCCACCATGCATGCTCAAATGGCCTCTGTGAGGCCCTAGGCTATGCCAGGCTTCACAAAGCCCATCTGAGCATGTGTGGCAGCCATTTTGTTTTCAGTGGCCATTAAAAAATTTTTTTTTTTAAATGGCCACTGCACATGCTCAAATCGTCCTTGCGAGGCCCTAGGCCTTGCCAGGCCTTGCAGAGGCCATTTGAGCATGTGTGGCAGCCTCCAAAATGGCCACCACGCTGATCCTTGCAGGCCCAAACAGGCCCAAAGATCAGCCCAGGATGGGCTGCAGCGGTGAATTAAGAGGCTAGTGGCAGGAGGGGGAGCCTTTGCAGACCCCCCACAACCTTTAGGAAGCCCCCTGAAGGGGCTACAGGTAAAAACATTTTTTAAAAAAATAATATAAGCCACTGTACACATATTCAGTTTGGCACTACGTCCAGAGAGTCAGGGCTTGTGAATACTGAGCTGAAGCTTATGAGCTAGGATTGTATTCATTTGCTCTTATTTTGCTTCTTGTGATAAGTGAGTTAAATGTGATGTGTTAATAATATGGCTATTAATGGTGAGTTTGTCTTTGAATCAGTGTGAAATCCTTAGTATTAAGGTCCACTGGGAGTTTCTTGCTCTCTTTCTCTCATTTTAACTGTCTTTCTGATATACTAGAATATATTCCAAGCAGTGACACAGTTTACTCTGCATATCCTTTAATTAATTTCAGAGTATCTAGGAAAAGCCAAATTCTCCATTGATTTTTAAAACTTATGTAATGGTGATGATGTGAATACCAGTTCGTCCCTGGGTCCGCCTTTTAGCCAATCAAACAGACTCGGTGGGGGTCAATTAGAGGCAATTTTATTTGCTGCTGCAGCCAGCAAGGTAAATCAATGGGCTATTGCTCTGCATTGAAATACAAATTGGTTATAGGTGCATCTTACATTTATACAGACAATCTGAATGATGTTGACACCCTAGACATAGTATACTTGGCAACAAAATGGTGGACTAAGTATCTAGTACGCATGCGAAAGATTCATTGTTCATCTGGTGATCACCCCTTATTTGGTTACATCCTGTTTTCTTTAACTGTCAGCAAAGAACGGTGAGAACCAAGTTTCTTTAGATACATTTTAGTGGAGAGAGATAATTACGTTGATCATGTGAGGCCTTGTCCTTGAGCTGGCCTGAGCTGGGCTGGGGTTACTTTAAGTTAGAGTGAGGTATTCTAAGTAAAATGGAGTTACTTTGGTTTTCTAAAACACATCAATTCCCCCCTTAAACACTGCATCATCCTGAATCTTCAGGATGCCTTAATTAAGGTTTGTAAAGGTACAGCTATATGTATGGGTCTTACATTGTGGCAAGGTTGAAAGGTTCTCATAAACATTTGGATTAAAGCTAGAATGCATTATAAGCAGCAACATGTGATTATCAATACAAAGAGAATACATGCTATAACTAGAATTATCTTCTGTGCCTATAATTCAATAGGCTCTCCATATTAGTTAATGAAAGTTCTAACTGTTTGGAAATATTAATAATAGCATAAACTCTTAGATGGAACTCTGTGTTTCCTGTGGCTAAAGGGTTTGGGACACATGTGGTTTTGGGATGCCTTAAACATTTGTGATGCATTAAGCATAGTTTTTACAGAAATGGTATGTGCTATGGCAGGCACATTGCATACAATATTCTAGAGCTACAAACATAATTATATAATTCTATACATCACACACACATATCCTTAACCACCCATATCTGGCATGATTTGATATATATATAAAAGTTTTACACATAGCAGCAAGGTGTACATATAAAGATCATACAACTTATAGCAAGCAACATTGTTTTAACCCATCTTTATCCCAAATAAAGTATCAATAACAGTCTAGCAATGTGGAACCAGGTGCTTCTGGCAATTAATGGGTTATCAGCTTGTGGAAAGCGATAGCAATGACAAGTCATGTACAATCACACTGATTAATACAAGTGTCTATAAAATTGCAGGTAAAGCTTGGGATGGCTTAATGTCTTAGAGCACAAAGGGACCAGTAACTTGGGGATAGGTGCAGACTCGCAGGTAAATGCTCTGTAAGTGAAAACAATAAGGAAATGATGGAGAGCAAGCATGTGAGGTTCATGACCTTACAGCACAGGAGATAGCAAGGTTTTCAACATAATGATAGCACATAGTCACTACAAGAAAGTAAGTGAAACAAATATAAGAAAGTGGTGCAAATCATCAACTCCCACCCCCCTTAGTGTCCTCTCAAGTCTGTCATGGCCAAAAAGGAAGCCATGGAGAGCTTTTAGAATTCAAAATCTAAAAGTCCTTGGTAAGAAAAACATTTTAGTCCTTCAGCTGAGAACCAAATGCTCTTGTAAAACGTTGCAGGATTTTGGCTATCCTGATCTGTGTTGTTTTGGCTTGTTTGGCTAGTGTCCACAGACAAGCTCAAATGTTCATGTGTTTGGGAGCCTTGACTCCCTCCCCTTGTGGGCAATCTGAAATAGTGTCCTTGGCAAAATGTTGAAATAGTGTCTTTGGCAAGGTATCTTACCCAGGTAGGATGGTTCCAGGGCTTTACAGCTTGGGGAAATGCTGTTACGTGTATGACTCCAGAGAAAAGTGAACAAATTGGCTTGCTTGTTTGTTATCAGGCAGTCTTCAGGCGTTTGTTGTCTATCCTTCTCCTATAACACTTAGGAGCAGGAAGATGAACTGTGCATTAGGCCCTCTTCTTTGAACACAGGACAGGGTAGCAGATGAACGTCCTGTCACCATTGGGTTGGACTGGAAATGCAGATAGGGACTGCCCTCTGGTAGCTGCTGCTGCTGATGGTTAGTTTTCCTGGGTCACTGTTGATAGAGACTCCCTTGGGATCACATTCTGGCGATGGATCCAGGTATTCCTTCGATCTGGGGAGGACCAATCCTTCTTGGAAAGACAATTCAAGGCACTGTTGGTTGCAAACCTGTTTACTTGAGAGAAAGACAGGCAAGTGAGTTGCCAATTCCCTCCCCCCCATGTAGGGACAGCATCCTGAGACTAAGTCTCTGGGTGCCAACCATTAGCACAAAAGGAAAAGTCAAGTTTTCAAGGCAAATAATACAAAGGATGGACAAAACCTGAGGCTAATTCAATTTGGTCTTTTGGCAATTTTTTTTCTTTTTCCCGATTTATATTTTTGTTTCCCTGTTTGCCTTGGGCCCCCCTTTCCCTGAAGACCAGAACAGGGGATGATGTCTTCATTTAAGGCTTGGTGGCTTGTGTTGTAGGCTGGTTTCTGATCACGAGAACAAAACAGCAATCCTGGGCAAAAGCAAAACAATAAAGTCAAAAAGAAAAAGGCATTCACATTTTTCACCCCCCTTGTGAGTTTGGGGTTTTGAGGAGGCATTAAAGCCTTTCAGGTCAAGCATAGTCACTGCTAACAAAGTCCAGTTTCCATGTGGCATCTCACATTCTCTTCTGCATCCTGTTCTTCCTCCTTACAACAACCCTGTGAGGCAGGCCAAATCATTTGAGTTGTAGGCTCTGTGTCACCCAGCGAGTGTCTTGGCTGAATTTCCCCGGTCCTAGTCCAGCACTCTAACCACTGCACCACGCTGGCTGACAATCATATTTATAGTCCTTTGTCAGGGCAATCAATCTCCATCCAGTATAACTGACTTCATCGTCAGTAACGTGTAGATAGTTGTGGTGTCCCAGTTCTCCATCTTTAGCCTCATAATTAACCAGTCACTGATGGATTCAAGTTTGGGTTTGACATTTCTGTAAAGCGAAAACAACCTCTCGAGACAAGGAAAAAGATAGCCCACGCAGGTAAAGTCAATCCCTGCCCTCTGTCTACCCACAACTTGGGCATTACCAGACTTGGTATGTCCAGTGAGATACTATACCTTGGTAAAGTAGGATTGTTTACCACACAAATTACACAGGCTGTTGCCACATGTTCTGCAAAAGGGTACATCCAAGAGGCACAAAAGTGTCTTTGTATTGACTAGGAAAAACCTAAGGATTGGTTCTGCAAGAATTCCACATCCATCTGCTGTTCTTTACCAGCCATCCTCTTCTAAATGCGCCCCCTGCTGTGGTGCAAAGTCAATGTCCTTTTTCTGAATATGTGTGTGGGGGTGGGTGGGTGGGTGGGTGGGTTGTGCCAAGATAGTTAGCACAGGAATCCAAGATGCTTGGAAACAGAAATAGAAGGAGCAGCGGTTTTAGCTGCAGCATCTGCCATCCAATTACCCTTTGTCACTGGGTCATTTCCCTCTGGTGACCTCTGCTATGGATGACTGCAACCTCTTCTAGTAGTGTAACAGCAGTCTAGAGTTCTGATATCTGTGTCCCATATTTTACTTCCTTGTTTCCCACTGTTAAAAATCTTCTTTCTTTCCAAGTGGCCCCATGAGTTGTGTAAAAATTACCTTGAAGGTGATGAGCTCTGCAATCTCCTGGAGAAGGAGATTTCACCACCAGAACCATCTTACATGAAGCTGCCTCCATCTGTGTACAGTTCATCTTTAAGATCAGAATGGCTTGGCATAGATGCAGTCCACAGCTTGCAAGCAAGCATGTTCTTGGTCTTCTGTAGGCTCAAAAGGAAGTAAGTTAGCTGGATTAAGAACAAAGTAGTAGCCATGGAAACCCCAGAATTCCCCACCAAAGTCACATGATATTCGGTAATGTGTGAGGGAGTCAGCCATCTACTAATCCCTTTTAGCTGGGAAATTTCCAAGGTGAATTGCAAACCGGTGCTTTGGAACTCCTTGCCACTTGCAGTATTGGCAAAACAAAATTCCTTTCATCAAATCTCATGTCTGGGATTTTAAGATTCAGCTGCTGTGAAGGCAAAGGCAGGGCTGGCGGTGAGACAAATTAAAATTTAAACCTTTAGACCATTTGATCATTAGTTCTCAGTTTACATCAAATTCAGCTAGCAGAAATATTGCATAGATTTTGCAAAAACATGACAGTAATACAATTTATCTTAAAATCCATTTTTCCTTCTTCAGAAAATAGGTAAGATAGACCACGCCAAGGAAATCAGTAAACATAACATATAAAGGCTTATGACACTCAGTAGTGGCAGAAATATCACAATCAACTTAACATAAGAATGAATGAAATAGAGCTTGCTCTCATGCCTAATGCATTTAGCCATAAGCAGCACTTTTGCAGAGGTGGGAAGATTCAGAACTGCTAATTTTGGAATTCAATGTCAGAGCAAGTTTGGTCTGGAACAGTTTACAGGAAAAAACAACAACAACAACAACAACAACGTGTCACTAGAATAAATACATTCAGAATAAATACAACAGAATAAACAGAATAAATACAACAGAAACCTCATCTTCACAGGGATGAGTTATAAGATTAATGGGGTTGAATTCCTACACAGAACCAGAGCTTTGGGCTCCCTCTCAGAAACATGCACACACACACACACACAGGCTCGTCTTGTGTATTTCACAGAACAAAGGACTAAACAAAGAAAACTTCATATGAATCACAAAGAATTTTATAGCATTTTAAATCTGTTAACCATAAACTCAGTTAAGAAAGTAGCTTAAACAGAACAACTTATCACAGCCATCCATGAAACAATCTGTATATTATATCAATCTGTATCCATATTACCCATTTTACCTCTCCACATCACACTTACATTTTCCAACTTACTGGTTCCTTTCAATCAATTTTCTTTTTGTTTTTTGTTTTCCCCTCTTCCTTTCCCCCTGCAATTCTCTGCATAAAACTACAACATGTGCATTCCTTCAACTTCCATTTACTTTCCTCTTTTCCAACTCAAGTAGTTGAAGAGAGATAGAAAAAAAGAAAAAGAGAACAAAAGCAGCCTTTTGTTCGGAGAAACTCTTTGCAGCAAGAACAGTGTTATCTTTTGGCTTGGTTATCTTTTGGACAGTGGCATCAAGAAATTTAGACTGTTAGCAGTTTTGAACTTGGAAACAGAACATGGAGACAACATGATTTTAGCAAAAGACAATCATTATTTCTTCTTTTCTTCAGACCCCTTGTCTTGGAGCACAGAGGCGTTTTAAAACTTTCATTCTGAGGGCACCTCCCCTTCTCGTGAGAATCACCCAATTTTTCAATACGCATTCTAAAGATACTTGCTATTTCTACTCCCCATAGTCCCCCCCCCCAGTGTGCTCGTGCTTGGGCCATTTATTTTTGACTCAAAGCCGCCCCTCCCTTGGGCTTTTTGGCTTAAATTGCCCCCCCCCCGGATTTTGGCTTAATTTGCCCCTGCGTGGGCAGCCCTTCTTCGGCTGTAGGATTTCCCCCCTTTTCTCGGGCTGAAAATTGCCCCTCCCTGGCCTTTTTCCCCTTTGCCCCTCTTGGGCTGAGGAGAACCAAAAGACGTCTTTGGATTTCACTCTCTCACTCACTCACTCACTCTCTCTGTTCACACTTTCATTCACTCTTGCCTCGATTCCCAGATGTGGTGCGTTGTAATGACTGGCGTGTCTCGGGGCCCATGAGAATCCTCCACAGACAAAACGCTGTGGGGTGTGCTGGATCTCACTGTCCTGTGACGGGTCAGACTGTCCACCCAGAGTCACATCCGACTGTCACGGCACCAAATTGATGTGAATACCGGTTCGTCCCTGGGTCCGCCTTTTAGCCAATCAAACAGACTCAGTGGGGATCAATTAGAGGCAATTTTATTTGCTGCTGCAGCCAGCAAGGTAAATCAATGGGCTATTGCTCTGCATTGAAATACAAATTGGTTATAGGTGCATCTTACATTTATACAGACAATCTGAATGATGTTGACACCCTAGACATAGTATACTTGGCAACAAAATGGTGGACTAAGTATCTAGTACGCATGCGAAAGATTCATTGTTCATCTGGTGATCACCCCTTATTTGGTTACATCCTGTTTTCTTTAACTGTCAGCAAAGAACAGTGAGAACCAAGTTTCTTTAGATACATTTTAGTGGAGAGAGATAATTACGTTGATCATGTGAGGCCTTGTCCTTGAGCTGGCCTGAGCTGGGTTGGGGTTACTTTAAGTTAGAGTGAGGTATTCTAAGTAAAATGGAGTTACTTTGGTTTTCTAAAACACATCAGTGATGCTACAATGCATAGTAGGGAATCAGACAGGCACTTCTGTTTAGTGTTCCAAGTACACCTCCACATAGTATTTGGGTATTTCATGAGCCCCAGCATACTGAAACTTGTCGTTTTCCAGCATTTTTTGGTCTGTCTACATCCACTTCTAAATAGTTTTTAAAATATTAAAAGATTAAGAAGCTTGACTTGTATTTTTCAGCTAATATTATGGTAAAGTTATCTGAAAGATGAGTGTCAGATGTTTGGACAGGGGGCGCAATTTCAGTGCTTGCCCTAGGCACTATTTTCCCCAGATACACCTCTGCTCATCACAGCAACCCTGTAAAGTATATTAGGCTGAGAGATAAGTGACTGGCCCAGAGTCCCAGCAAGTATCATGGCTGAATGTGGATTTGAACTCGGGTCTACCCGGTCCTAGTCCAGCACTCTAGCCACTACACTACACTGGCCACTTGGAAGAACAATTTTATTTGGCTGTGAGCAGAGGGGTGCAAGCACACATGGTTTATTTTTATTTGTAACTGCTGGGTTTGTCAGATAGCTAGGTTAGAACAGGCAGTGGAGAAGGCCACTGCATGCTTTTACAGTTTGCCAAGGAAACTCGATGTGCCAACCCTGCAGAGGAAGACACAGAGGCCAAGATGTCCCAAGCAGTAGAGATGGGGGATTCTGCTCAGGCAGGCAAGAACCCAGGAACTGAGTCCCAGCCAGGTGGAGGTACAAAGGCTGAAGACAGAATACTGGAAGATCCAGCTGGAACTCAAAAAGTTGGAGAAAGAGAAGGAGCTGGAACTCAAAAGATTGGAGAGGGAAGAAAGAGAGAGACAGCTGGAATTCAAAAGAATTGAGCTAGAGAGAGGAGGCGGAGGGAGCTGGAAGTCAAATGAATGGAGCTCAAACATATAGCAAAAATGGCCCAGATTGCATAAGGGCATCTAGACACCCCTGCTATCACAGCCGCAGCTCCAACAGAAAAGCCCAAATTCCCAGAATACAAGGAAAGTGAGGATCCAGACCATTTTCTTTCAAATTTTAAAAGGACTTGCCAAGGTTATTGGATTGAGGAGGGCTTGCATATGAGATACTTGAGGCCTTGCTTAACTGGTTCCCTTCTGGCAATGTCAGCGGAGATGTCAGTTGGTGACATGGAGGACTATAAGATGTTTAAAGCCATGGTAAAATCCAGACTAGGGCTTACCCCAGAAAATGCCAGGCGTACCTTCAGGGCTCTGAGGAGGAAATATGCAGAATCCTACCAGACTTATGCCCAAAAGTTGAAAAGGGCGCTGAACACCTGGTTGGAGCGGGCAGGGGTTGAGACAGTTGAGGAGCTCAGGGAGCTGTTCCAGCTTGAGCAGTTCCTTCCCCAGCTTCCAGATCAGCTTTATGAACCGGTCTTTGTTCAGGGGCCAAAAACCATGGAGGAAGCTGGAGTGCTGGTGCCGAGGCTGGCTGACTCTAAAGCTAGAGAGACAGCAGAGACCCACCAATGTGACCGACACAAGTTTACCCCAAGGCAGGACGAGCACCAGCAGCACCCTACCAAGGTGAGCCCAGGGTCCCCACTCCAACCCGCAACATTTGCACCACAAGGGGGCAAATGCAGTGATCAGGCAAACCCCAAATGCTTTAAATGTGGGGAAGCGGGACACTACAACAGGGACTGCCCAAGGCTAAGGCCCAACTGTACCTAGTTGGTGCTAGGGGCCCGGAGGTGGCAGAAATTGGATGGGCCCAGTGTTGCTCCGGCCCCCACTGCACCAGGGGAGGGGAGAGAGGGGAGAGGGGAGAAGGACTGCTCCGCTCCCACCCACAGCCACCCCTTGGCCACAGTAATGATTAAAACAAACAAAGAAACAAAAAATGGAAGTTTGGCAATGGGCCCCCCCCAAGGAGGTTTCGGGCCTTGCATGGAAGGGGAGGGGCTTGCGGCTGGTGGTCTGGGCGCCCAAATTACCTTGGTGTGCCCCTATTCACAGAAGCTTTGCTTATTGCTTGTTTTGTAAACTTGAAAAATCTTCAGTTTAAAAACCAAAGCGCACACCCACCCGCACACATCCCAGTCACTGCCAATGCAGAAGCACAGCGAAGGACCTGCCCTCAGGGAAGAGTGACTCATAAAAAACCAGAAAGGCCTGGGGCTTTCCAAGATGGCAGGATTAATTGCAGTATTACAGGACTAATCATTGGTTGCCCAGAAGCTGCAGAGAAGCCTTATCCTGAAGATGACATAACAACAATTCTGGGGGTGTTTGCATAGGGCCGCTTGAATGCAGTGTCCCCTCCATTCCTTTCAAAAATTTCCTGTGGAACTTTCATATTACTTATTCCCAGGTCTTTTCCTGTCCAATGGTTTTCTAGAGGAGGCAGGATGTCACACCTCCTTACCCCCCTACTACAAATGTCTTGTGTGCACTTCTAAAAACTTTCATTTTAATGAATTAAAAACATTTTTTAATGCTTGCATTTAGGGGGACTTCTGGCAAGATCTTCTGGCAAGATCACCCAGCTTGTGGCCCCCCTCCATCCATCCCCTCCCCACCCCTCCCTGCCCGCCCTCCCGGCTGGAGAGTAACCATGGAGAAGGTGGGGAAAGCAAGCCAAGCCAGCCGGGAGGGCGGAGGACATGCAGAACCGTTTTTCTATCTTAGCTCAGCAGACCACCGAATTGGCAAAGCCAGTTGTCTTGCTGGTGTTCTGCAAAATCACCCAGCTGGTGGCCTTCCTCCATCCCTCCCTGCCCTGCCAGCCCTCCTGGCCAGAAAGCAGCAGCTGCAGAACAGGTGGCAAAAGGGGATATCCAGGCAGGTGGAGGCATGTGGATCCTTTTTTCTTTCTCTTTTATTTTACTTCCCCCCCTGCCCCCAGTGGATGGTGGTCTTGTGGAAGACCAACTTGGTGATCTTGCTGGTCTTCTGCAAGATCACCCAGATTTATTTATTTTTTAAGCAAAGAAAAAAGTTGCCACTCTATCACTATGACCCCTCCATACGTCTCAGAGGAAATATTGGGATACTTTGAAGTATCCGAAAAAGCTGCAGTAGAAAGTGCTCCACGATAACTCACAGGACTTTGAGATAAATCTCCCCTATGTGTGAATGCACATCCAGCACTCCCAGGGAACTTCAAAGTTAATTTACCATCTGAGACTGGCCTTGGGGAATGGCTCCTTCTTATTGTAAAAGTAAACTTTTGAATTTACTGTTTTCTTAAACAGTAAGAACGAATTACGTGACTAATCTTAATTCAGAACAAACCATACCCTCTGACTTTGCACAGTTGAAAATAGGAACATGTTTGTAACGTCCATAGTGAGAATAAGCCCAGCCCACCAATTATACATTGCTGAAGGTTTGGATCTGTCTGAATACTGTATTCATTTACACTACAGTAGCCTGCCCACTGTTGATTTCAGCCAAACTGAACAGTGTTTGTTGTTAAAACTATACTAGGCACAAATAATGATCCCACACCATGCTCAAAATATACCTCAGAATAAATGCACACCACTGCAATATGTGAAATTGCAGGTATGGCACTTTGTGGTTCTTTCACATGCATTTACTTTCAGAGGGTTAAACTAGATGTTATTTCAAGCATGTGCTAAAAAGAAAAATTAAATAGCATCCAGATCAGCCTTTCACTGATTGAAATCATGACAGAGGGAGGGCAGCTTTACCCACAATCTGGATTGGGACATCCCTGTTACTCCTATTTGCCAAAGGGGACATGTTAAAAAGGCTCAAGAAAATGGCTGTATGGCTGCTCAATGGTTCTCTCAGGCCCCTCAGGAGCTAGTGATGTGAGGTCCTCCGGCCTTCCCTATCAGTTTTTCTGCACCTCTCATAGTGAATTCATATAATCAATGATTGATGATATGATTCCATGAATCATAGTACTACTAAAAGTAAAGTTGTGCCGTCGAGCCGGTGTCGACTCCTGGTGACCACAGAGCCATGCGGTTTTCTTTGGTAGAATACAGGAGGGGTTTTCTATTGCCGTATCCCGCGCTACAACTACAATAAATATTCATATACTGCTTTTCAGCAAATGTCCTCAGAGTGATGATTTACATAGAAAAATTATGTTACATAAATAGGGCACCCTGTCTCAAAAGGCCTCACAACCTAAAAAACAAAACAAAACAAAACAAAAACAAAACAGAACCCACAACAAAACCACCCTTAAGGTAGACACAAGCACTGGGCATTTCCCACACAGGGCTTTTAAAGCTCTTTAGTTCACATCTCCTCTTCATATATCGAGCAAATTTACCCTAAAGTCCCTGCGAGCTATCGGGGAGCACTTATCACACAATTTGGGTTTTCCACTATGTGTGGAAAAAGAGTGTGGCCCAACTGATATCTGGGGTAAAACCCCCCACACTTTTTGTGTCCTTTTTTGGGGACAACCTCGAGTTTGCTGTAAAGCCTGGCAGTAAACTTGTGGTAGAGCCTGCTGTGAGATGAATGCCCTGGAGAGATACTGTGCTGGGGTTGAATAGGGACAGTTGATCCCTGCCTGCTAAGTATGAGAGAACCACCGCTCTATTAGGTGTCTCTTTGCTCAGCATGGTATCTTTCTTGACCATATGCCTGCAATTAGTTACGGAGGCACTAAGCCTGTTCTCATGACCATAGATTCCTGGATAGAAGGAGTTAACCCAGGAATCTATGGTCATCTGGAGCACCAGGAGCCCTCCTGACACAGCAATTCCAAACCTGAGTAGCCCAGATGCGTTACCCAGGTTAAAAGTGATGTAGGACACAAAGAGAGGTGTCCTACCCTTTTGATTTGGTCATCTGTGCCGCCATCATGTTTTAAACTGTTCCTGGGAGCTGGGAGCCATGTTCCTCTTAAAGTTCTGTTGCTAGAGGGGCCAGGGAGAGGAGGGCTGTTGCTATACTACGGGTTGCCACTCTAATGCATGCACAATGCATTGTGGTGTATCTGGAAGACCCCGCTCTGGTCTTTACAATATGGGAGTGCACACCAGCCTGATCGTCTGGGAGTTGGATGGGTAGACCTAAATGGGAGTTTTGGTCAACAGGGAGGCACGGGATAAGAGAGTGCCTTCCTTCCAGCCCATCCCCTTATGGTTGTGTAAACAAACCTACTGTTTTGTAGTGGCTCTGATCTTTCCTGACTGGCAGGTTACAGGTGTTGATACTAAGGGACGCCTGCTTGATACTCCAACTTTTAACCTTGCTCTTAACCTAGGTTGTGTGGATCCATTTTAGTTGTGTTTTGGTCGTGGATCCATTTTGGTCATGTAGATCTATTTTCCTTTCCTGGCAGCTTCCGGAAACTAACAGGCCTGCAAACAATAGAGAGCTATGGCTACAGGGGCTGCCATCTGTGAATGTGCCACTCTGCAAAACATACTCTATGATCCTATGTTTGAAGCTGCTTCAGCAGGGCTGGGTCTGCCTCCTGACTCTTGTGGTTAATCAGAGGATGGCTGCTGATGGGATGAAGCTTGGTAGTCTACTGGCAGTGCAAAGCATGCTGGAAAGGCTTTCTTGGTCTTCGGAGGACCTTCTATGCTTCCAGCTCCCAATTTCAACAATGGAGGACTCACTGGGCATGTGTATGCTGGATTTGGTGGCCCAGACAGAGATTCTGATCATCTGTTGCTACTAGGGTAGGAGCTCTTTACCCCGCTCCGCCCCCCTACCTCATATGGTTGTGTAAAAGGCCCTACTTTGTATGTTGATGACATCCTGTGGGAAATCTCACTTTCATTCAAATATGAATAGACTGAATGTTCTCAAATAGTGCCTGGAATCAATCATGGGCTGGATGGGGGTTAAATCTGTACAAGACAGAGATTGTCCTAGTCAGGAGATCTGCTGATCCAGTGATAGGATATCAGGCTGCTCTGGACAGGGTGCATTCCCCTTGAAAAGCCAGGCTCTCAGCTTTAGGGTCAGCTTCAGCTTTACTAGCGAGGTAGCATGAGTGGCCCAAGGAGCTTTTGTTCAGTTTTGGTGGGTGTGCCAGTGGTGTCTGTTCCTGGTTTAAGCCACAGACATACATGTTGTTACCACCTCTTGATGGACTCCTGTAATGTGCTCTTCAAGGGCCTGGCATGGAAGACGCTTCAGAAGCTATAGCTGATACTCAGTACAGCTGCGAGGTTTCTAATGGCATTAGTTGCCCTGATCATATTAGTCTGCTAGATGCCGGAGGACAGGTCTCCTGTCCCTTTAATAGATGCACAGGAGAGAAAATTTCAGCAGATACAGCTTTTCTTCCCCTTGCTTGACAAGCTGCACCTGCTAAAATTTCCTCTTCTGCACATCTATTAAAGGGACAGGAGACCTATCTTCTTTTCCATATGGCAGCCCTACTGCTGTATCTACTACATTGATTATCAGGTGTTCCTGGGTGCAATTCAAGGTGCTGGTTATTAGGCCTGTGCAATATTGGATTTCCAGTATCGGAAATGGTCTAATGTTGGCAATATCAGAGATATCGGAAATAATTCTGATCTAATATAGGGAGGCTTATATCAGATCGGAATTATTCAATATGGTATCAGGTTTATCAGGTAAAATATTGGATGAATTAATATCGGCCCACAAAATGGTGGTGGAAATACAAAATGGAGCCTGCATCCCCTCCCACCCCTGATTGCAGCTTGGGGTGAGAGGAACCATCTTCTACCATCTATCTGCCTGCCTGCCTGGCCATGCATGCATATATTTATTTATTTAGATAATTTTACATTTAATTTCTTTGTACCATT
Source organism: Hemicordylus capensis (assembly GCF_027244095.1). NCBI lineage: Eukaryota > Metazoa > Chordata > Lepidosauria > Squamata > Cordylidae > Hemicordylus > Hemicordylus capensis. The sequence continues at coordinate 257,512,927 of NC_069658.1, read as the reverse complement.
TTCAAAAGCAAGTGGTAGATTCTTGAATGCTACATCACTTCCTTGTGATTCTTGGACATGACATAACTTACCCTGTGATTCTCGGATGTGACATCACTTTTTTTGCCACGATTCTTGGATGTCAGTACAGTTTCTGGTTTACTTTTAAAAATTCATGAAAAATCAATGGATGGACAGATTTAATTGAAATTAAATACACAATGTCCTGCAATCCTGGACTACATCTGGGCTTAATTTCAGAGCTCTTTGCTTAGCCATTTTGTTTGTTTGTTTCCCCCCATAGATTTTTATGGGGATTTTTACCAAAATGGGGATTTTTACCCTGCCACACACATTCTTTCTGTCTTCAAACAAAAGCTAAAGATTATCCTCTTTCAATGGACCTCTCCAAGTTCCCCTTGATTCTCTGCACTGTTATTTCTATTGCGCCTTTGCTGTCTTTCTGCATTCCTATGTCTTTGTGTTTTAATCTACGGTTTTCTAGGCTAGTTTTGTTTTAATTGTAAAACCTTGATCATTGAAAGATGGTTCCTGATTACTGACTGATATTCAGAGTAATGGCACAGTTGTGGAACAAGCAAAGTTCCATACTCCTTGACATTCTTTAAATTTCCCTAGGGAGCCCTAGAAAACAGAAATAAAAGCAAACAAAAAATGATTTCAATGTTTGCCTGCTGCACTTTTAATTAAAACATTGTCTCAGTTGCTCAGCATTCTGGTGGGTTTTTTTTTTTGTTTTTTGGGTGGTTTTTAGCTCTGTAAAATCTATGAGAAAAAATTGGGCAGGGTATATGCATATCTCTTCCTGAAAGAGAATCATTTTGGAGCAAATCTCTGTTTGAAAGAACTCCTGCATACCATATGTATCAGAAGGTTACATATGGTAACATATGGAGGTTACATATGGTTACATATGGTAACATATGGAGAGGAGAGCTGGTCTGAGGAGAGGAGAGCTGGTCTTGTGGTAGCAAGCATGATTTGTCCCCATAGCTAAGCAGGGTCTGCCCTGGTTGCATATGAATGGGAGACTTGATGTGTGAGCACTGCAAGATATTCCCCTCAGGGGATGAAGCCGCTCTGGGAAGAGCATCTAGGTTCCAAGTTCCCTCTCTGGCTTCTTCAAGATAGGGCTGAGAGAGATTCCTGCCTGCAACCTTGGAGAAGCCGCTGCCAGTCTGTGAAGACATACTGAGCTAGATAGACCAATGGTCTTACTCAGTATATGGCAGTTTCCTATGTTTCCTATGTTTAAGGTTGAATGTCAGAACATTCTAATGGAAGATATCACCATCTGGAGTAATCTTCATCATAGGTGCAATGGTGGAGAAGATAATGACCATGGCTGACATTTAGAGTAGATTTTCAAGGACACAGCAAGAGGCTGCATTCTCATAGTCAGATGTGGGGAGTGATTTTCACTGATCTCCCCTGCCTCAGCAAGTGATCTTTGACTTCCAGACATAAGTCCTTGAGTCACACAGTCTTAGAATTGTGCAGTTAACAGCCTCTGGCTGTGTTATGTCCTTGGAACATTGCTCTGGTGATTCAGCATTGGGTTAACATGACTACATAGTCTTTCTACATACATAGAATCTTTTCCACATTGACATATAGGATTAATAACAGTCCCTTATTCTTTCTTTCTTTCTTTCTTTCTTTCTTTCTTTCTTTCTTTCTTTCTTTCTTTCTTTCTGTTGTTTATTCAATTTCTATACCATTTTGTTATTAGCAGGGACATCACTTATTTTAGCCCAAAACTGTCTGTCCCTTGTGGATTGCAATTTGGTTGAGGGAAGCTGGTGGCCCAGTCTGGTCCCAGCTTCTCGCTCCAGGGTACTCTGTTGAGGAGCAGGTGTGGGGACGTGGGCAGGGAAGTGGAGTGGCTGTGGTCTATAGGAATAATCTCTCCCTGACCAGGATCCCTGTGGAAGTGTCTGACCATATTGAATGTGTGTACCTAAGTTTGGGGACCAGGGATAGACTGGGACTTCTGTTGGTGTACTGATCACCCCACTGCCCGATGGAGTCCCTAAATGAGCTGACAGACTTGGTCTTGGGTTTGGCATTGGAGTCTCCCAGGCTTGTGGTGCTGGGGGACTTCAATGTCCACTTTGGGACTGATTTGTCTGGGGCAGCTCAGGAGTTCATAGCAACCATGACAATTATGGGACTATCCCAAAGAGTCTCGGGACTGACGCACATTGCAGGTCACACGCTTGATTTGGTATTTTACTCTGATCAGGGTGGTGTTCCGTGGGTGCGGACTCCTGTGATTTCCCCATTGTCATGGATGGACCACAATCAGGTTAAGGTTGGACTCACAGTCACACCCCACCATCACAGGGGTGAGGGGCCCATTAGAACTGTCTGCCCGAGAAGGTTATTGGATCCAATAGGGTTCCAAGAAGCCTTGTAGGGATTTAGTGTTGGCTCTGCTGGTGATCCTATTGATGCCCTGGTGGAGAACTGGAACAGCAAGCTCACCAGGGCAGTGGACATGATTGCACCTAAGTATCCTCTCCAACCCGCTTCAAAATTGGCCCCTTGGTATACAGAAGAACTATGGCTGCTGAAGCGGCAAGGTAAATGACTGGAGTGCAAGTGGAGGAAGACTCAACTCGAATCTGACAGATTACAACATAGAGCACATTTGAAGATCTATGCTCTGGCAATACGGGCAGCAAAGAAGTAATTCTTTTCAGCCCGTATTGTGACTGCAAGTTCACATCTGGTGGAGTTGTTCAGGGTTGTGAGAGGGCTAGTGAGTACCCCTCCTCCCTCGAATCAGAATTTGGAACCATCTGTTATCCACTGTGATGTGTTCAATGAATTTTTGAATCTCTCTTATTCAGGCCGACTTGGATTTAGACCCCACAATTACTGCAGTGTCTGAATCGAAGGTGTCCACAATTCCTCTTATATGGTTAGGCTGGATCAGTTTCACTTTGTGACTTGTGAGGATATGTGAGCATGCTTGGAGCGATGCAGCCTACCACCTGTTCTCTTGACCCTTCCCCGACATGGCTAATACTATCTAGCAATAGCACTTACATTTATATACCGCTCTATAGCCGAAGCTCTCTAAGCGGTTTACAATTATTTAGCATATTGCCCCCAACATTCTGGCATGGAGGTTGTTGTAGAAGGCCTAATAGAGATAATAAATGCTTCTCTGAGGGAGGGCAGGGTCCCTCCTTGCCTCTAAGGAGGCAATTATTAGACCACTTCTGAAAACGCCTGCCCTGGATTACTCAGAGCTGAGCAACTGTAGGCCTGTCTCCAACCTTCCGTGACTTGGCAAGGTAACTGAGAGGGTGGTGGCCTCCCAACTCGGATCAAACTGATTATCTAGACTCGTTTCAGACCTGTTTTTGGGTGGGCTATGTGGTGGAGACTGCCTTGGTTGGCCTGATGGATGATCTCCAATTGGGAATTGAAAGAGTAAGTGTGACTCTTTTGGTCCTTTTGGACCTCTTGGTGGCTTTCAATACTATCGATCATAGTATCCTTCTGGAGCTTCTGAGCGGTTGGGGGTGGGAGGCACTGCTTTGCAGTGGTTCCACTCTTGCCTCTCAGGAAGATTCCAGATGGTGTCTCTTGGGGACTGTTGTTCTTCAAAAACTGAACTTGGGTATGGTGTCCCTTAGGGCTCCATATTGTCTCCGATGTTGTTTAACATCTACATGAAATCGCTGGGAAAGATCATCAGGAGGTTTGGTGCAGGGTGTTATCAGTATGCTGATGATACCCAAATGTTTTTCTCCATTTCAACATCATCAGGAGAAGGCATAACTTCCCTAAATGCCTGCCTGGAGGCAATGATGGGCTGGATGAGAAGTAATAGGCTGAGGCTTAATCCAGGTAAGACGGAGGTACTTATTGTGCAGGGCTGGAACTCGGGATGATTTTGTTCTGCCTGTTCTGGATGCGGTCACACTTCCCTAAAAGGAACAGGTACGCAGAGTCTGGGGGTGCTTCTGGTCACAAAACTCTCCCTGGTGTCCCAGGTTGAGGCAGTGGCCAGAGGTGCCTTTTATCACCTTCGGCTGATATGCCAGCTGCATCTGTTTCTTGAGATAAATGACCTCAGAACAGTAGTACATCTGCCGGTCATCTCCAGACTTGACTACTGCAATGTGCTCTATGTGGGGCTGCCTTTGTACGTAGTCTGGAAACTGCAGTTAGTGCAGAATGAGGCAGCCAGGTTGGTCTCTTGGTCATCTTGGAGATTCCATATTGCTCCCATATTGAAGGAACACTGGCTGCCAATATGTTTCCAGACAAAGTACAAGATTTTATTTATAACCTATAAAGCCATAAACAGCTTGGGCCCTGGGTATTTAATACAATGTCTTTGCTATGAACCACACCACCCATTGAGATCATCTGGAGAAGTTTGTCTGCAGTTGCCACCAGCTTGTCTGGTGGCTACCCAGGGACGGGCCTTCTCTGTTGCTGCTCCGAGGCTTTGGAAGAACACGCTTCCTGCTGAAATAAGAGCCTCCTCATCTCTTACAATTTTTAAGAAGGCAGTCAAGACGCATTTGTTCACCCAGGCTTTTAATTAGATATTGTTTTAATTGTGCTTTAATAGTTTTAACGTTTTAAATTTAATTGTTGAAATGGTTTAATCTTTTTCTTGGTTGTTTTTATTGTTTTGTTGTAAACCGCCCAGAGAACTTGCGTTCTGGGTGATATAAAAATGTGTTTGATTATTAATTAATTACAAAATAATTAATGAGCCCCAACTCCTTTCCCTTCTCCCTCCCTAACAGAGTATTTTGTGGTTCTGATGGGCTGCACGGTTAGGGCTGTCAGCATTAACATTAACATTAACAAAAACCTGAACATTAACAGCCATCAGTGATTGGCTAACAACATTATCCAGGCATCAGGATCATGAAAATCATGCAAGCAATGAATATGAGATAGTGCTTGTGTTTTTACCTTTTACTGGCTAACAATGATTCTTTTTCTAAAAAACAAAACTGCATCACACCTAGTTTGGCTAACCATGGTTATATCAATAAGCAGATGAGAAGCAATCTAAGTTGTAACTTATACTGTAGTTTAAGCTGAAAGTGGCAAAAACAGCACTCAGGCTCCCAGTTACTCCTGCATACTCTCTGCCTCCTGTCTCTTATCTGAGCAGTGGAATGTTGGCAATCTGGACATACCTATCAAGGAACTCCTTCATGACTGCTATATAATACTAACTGCTCCTTTTCTTAGACAAGGTGTGGTGGTGGTGGGGCGGCCCATTGACATTAGAAATTCCTGTATGGGCCAGATTTTTTACAGCAGTGATTACAAAACTGGATTAGTGCAGCCTGAGTGTATTTCAGTTGTGGTGAATTTGCCCCACTCAGACTTGTGAAACATAAGGGTGGGTAAACTGACTAAGCAGAGGTGGCTGTGGGGTAGGGCTTGAAAGCCATCAGAGCATGCACATGGCTGGCTTCAGCTCCTGAGCAGCATCCCAGGTGTTCTTCACAATATGTGCTTGGTGGGGGGGGGTGCTGTTAGTTTGGAGGAGGCCCTTCTGATTAAGGTGGTCCTTGGCAGAGGGCAATATGGCAGTGAGAGTAGGACGTGCCAAATGAGGGGAAGGTGCACTGGCTGTATCAAAGCCATCATGCCCTCAAGTCCAATCCAAGGAGACCCCAGTAACTCTCCCAGAAGCCCAGCTTGCCTGAGGCTGGTATTATTAAATGCCAGGTCCATAAATACATCATTGGGAGAGGGCATAACCTCCCTAAATGCCTGTCTGGAATCAGTAATGGGCTGGATGAGGGATAACTAACTGATATTGAATCCAGATAAGACGGAGGTACTCATCGTGCGGGGTCGAAACTCGGGAGACGATTTTGATCTGTCTGTTCTGGGTGGGGTCACACTTCCCCAGAAGGAACAGGTACGCAGTCTGGGGGTGCTTCTGGATCCAAGTCTCTCCCTGGTGTCCAGGGTTGAGGCAGTGGCCAGAGGTGCCTTCTACCAGCTTTGGCTGATATGCCAGCTGCGTCTGTTTCTTGAGATAGATGACCTCAAAACAGTGGTACATCCGCTGGTAACCTCCAGGCTAGATTACTGTAATGCACTCTATGTGGGGCTGCCCTTGTATGTAGTCCGGAAACTATACATCTGGTCCAGAATGCGGCATCCAGACTGGTCTCTGGGTCATCTAGGAGAGACCATATTACTCCTGTATTGAAGGAGTTACACTGGCTGCCGATATGTTTCTGGGCAAAATACAAGGTGTTAGTTATCCTCTATAATAAAGAGCTTGTGTGTGCGCCCGTGTCTCTGCGCCTGTGTCTTCCTCGGCAATTCTGGGCATGCGCGGAGCGCATGCTCAGAACATCTGAGGAAGATACGGCCGCAGGCACCAGGCGGCCATGTTGATCGGCCTGGCCGAGGGGAGGCCAGAGGCGGCCACGGGGAGGCCAGAGGCGGCCACGGGGAGGCCAGAGGCGGCCACGGGGAGGCCAGAGGCGGCCACGGGGAGGCCAGAGGCGGCCACGGGGAGGCCAGAGGCGGCGGCAGGTCCGGCCCGGACCCAAGGAGAGCAGAGGACAGAGGCGGCGGCGGGTCCGGACCGGCCGCAGGGGCGGCGGAGGAATCTGGGTGAGACGGCGGCAGAGCCGCCGCCTCGGCCAAAGGAGGGTGGCGGGCCCAGAAGAGGCACTGGCGGATTCGGCGAAGGCTTCAGCAGCTGGCTTCTCAGGGTCCCAGCCGCGGAGCAGGCAGCGGCCTTGGCAAGGGTGTTGGCGGTGGCCTCGGCAGCTTCTCAGCCGCAGAATGGGGCCTGGCGGCTTGGCCTTCCTCATGGGTGGCGGCTTCAGCGGTGGCGTCCCGGCTCGGAGGGGTGCCCAGCGTTCCGGCCTGTTGTCAAAGCCCGGCTTCGGCAGTTGAGGGCTTTAGCCCTCTTGGTCTGTCCTTTCCTCCCCCGCATCCCCCTCCTCCCCGGGTGTCCTCCGATGGGTTTAGGGGCTGGCTCGATGTGGCTTTAGCCCTCCCTGCCTGTGGCTTCCCCTCTCCCACTCCCCTCCTCTCCCCTTCTCTGTTGGTCTCCCTAGCTGGGGTGGTTTCTGGGAGGGATCCGGGCAGCGGGACTTTCCTGCTCGCCACACGGGAGGAGCAGCAGCGGCGGCCTGGTAAGTAGAACTTTCAAAATAGAGGGGGAGGGGGAAGGGCAGGAGGGAGTGGGGCAGGGGAGGGGGAGGGGCAAGAGGGAGTGGGGCAGGGGGAGGGGGAAGGGCAGGAGGAAGTGGGGCAGCGGGGAGGGGGAAGGGCGAGAGGGGCAGCGGGAGGGGAAGGGCAAGAGGGAGTCAGGCAGGGGGAGGGGGAAGGGCAAGAAGGAGTGGCGGAGTGGGAAGGGCAAGAGGGAGTGGGGCAGGGGGAGGGGGAAGGGCAAGAGGAAGTGGGGCAGGGGGAAGAGGGAAGGGCAAGAGGGAGTGGGGCAAGAGGGAGTGGGGCAGGGGGAGGGGGAAGAGCAAGAGGGAGTGGGACAGGAGGAGGGGAAAGGGCTAGAGGGGGAGGAGGAGGGGAAAGGGTGAGGGGGGAGGGGGGAGGGGGAAGGGCAGGGCAAGAGGGAGTGGGGATGGCAGGAGGGACTGGGGCAGGAGGCTGACAGGAAGGGGAGGGTGAGAGAGAGGGGTGGGAGGGGGAGGGAGGGCAAGAGATTGGGGTGGGAGGGAGAGGAAGAGAGGCAAGAGTGTGGGGCAGAAGGGAGGGAGGGAGAGTGGGACAGGAGAGAGAAGGGAACAGCCAGCTCCAAAGAACGAGCCCGTTAATATAACGGCCTTAAGAGGAGTGTGGCAGGGGGGAGGGGCAAGAGAGAGTGGGACAGGGGGAGGGGAGGGGCAAGAGAGAGTGGGGGAGGGGAAGGGGCAAGGGGGAGTGGGGCAGGGGGAGGGGCAAGAGGGAGTGGGGGAGGGGGAGGGCAAGAGAGAGTGGGGTGGGGAGGGGGAGGGGCAAGAGGGAGTGGGGGAGGTGGAGGTGGAAGGGCAAGAGGGAGTGTGTCAGGGGGGAGGGGGAGGGCAAGAGGGAGTGGGAAAGGGGGAGGGAGAGGGCAAGAGATTGGGGTGGGAGGGAGGGGAAGAAAGACAAGAGTGTGGAGCAGAAGGAAGGGAGGGAGAGTGGGGCAGTACTCTCGGAAAAGGGCCCCCACTCTTGGCCAGAGGAGGCGGTGGGCCCGGCCGGGTGGAGGCGGCGGCGGAGGTATGGAGGAGGAGGAGGCTGGCTTCAAAGCTCTACTAGCGCCCGTTATTTTAACGGGCTTAAAAATACTAGTAACCTATAAAGCCCTAAACAGCGTGGGCCCTGGGTATTTACGAGAACATCTTCTTTGATATGAACCCCACCGCCCATTGAGATAATCAGGAGAGGTCCGTCTGCATTTGCCACCAGCTCGTCTGGTGGCCACTCAGGGATGGGCCTTCTCCGTTGCTGCCCCGAGGCTTTGGAATGTGCTCCCTAGTGAAATAAGAGCCTCCCCATCTCTGACAATTTTTAAAAAGTCTTTAAAGACGCATCTGTTCACCCAGACTTTTAACTGATACTGTTTTGATTGTTTTAAATGTTGTTTTAGAATATTGTTTCAAAGAAATTTTAAATTGTTGTGTTTTAAATTTCTTGTTTTTCTTTTTAATTAATGTTTAATGTTTTTATCTTGTTGTAAACCGCCCAGAGACATAAGTTTTGGGCAGTATAAAAATATGTAAAATAAAATAATAAAATAAATTAAATAAATCTAACAATAGCATCTGTACCTCCTTCCATATTGGAGCATTAGTGTGCAGAATACATTTCCTGTGGGAAATTCAGATCCATTTACAGTTGGCACTGTGCCTTGCAGGAGTGCAGCAGACAGAAATATACCAGGAAATTGTAGGAAATTGTGTAGGAAATTGTGGGTAGATTGTAGATATGTTGAATTTATGCCTAGATATTTACTACTGAGGCGGCACTTTGAGGAAGCCCTGTGGAATAAATGCATCTTGTAGAGAAGCATCAGGTAGGAATTCATCAGGGGCATCTCAAGGAAGTGATTGGGGAAGCTCCACCCATTGAATTCCTGCCTGGGCACACCCTTTTTTCAAGCTGAAAGACCAAGGCAAAGTGTGGGGGCATGGATCCTAAGCTATAAATCCAGTGTAATATAAGAGACTGGACAAAGTATTTATTGCTTATGTGGCATGGAAATTAAGGTGATCACATTAACTCAGAGTTTCTACATTTTTAAAAGTGTGATTGAAAATCCTAATAATCTTAACTCTCATCTTAAACCTAAGGGTTTTCTTTGCTATTTGAATATGTTTGCACACAAAAAAGGAGCATTTTTGGTCAGAAGCACACTTCTATAGCACACATCTGCCTGCATGTGTACCATAGTATGGCTCTCAGCTTCCCAGACAAATCAACTTAGCAGTTTCTTCTTCAGAAGCAATCTCCCATCTTTAAGGACATGAGGACAAGATCCTAGTTTTCTACATTCTGTTGATTGCTGTCCTTTCTTTGACTCTCCAACAGGGCTGCACAACATATGGCCCATCGGCCAGATCTGGCCTGTGGGGACATTTTGACTGACCCACAGTGAAAACATTTTGACTGACCATTTTGACTGACCCCGCTACCACCCACCCACCTCTGATGCCAACAGCCGCATATGAGGACATATGGGATAAGAAGGATTGGCAGCCTTTCAGAAATGATGGGCCAAGTCTTTTTTCAGAGTTTTGCATGCCACTAAGGGCCTCAGAACTGCAGGACTGGAAGTTGTTTCCATTCTTCCCAGGAGCAACTTGTATGGTTGGCAGGTAGATCAGGCCTCTGGTTAGTGCATCAGCCCAGCTCGGAGGGCTGGTCTACCCAGGTAGACCAGTCCTCTGAGGTGGGCAGACATGCTAAATCCAGAGCGGAAGGCTGATCTACCCGCCAACCCCAATTGGTAGACCAGCTCTCCCCAGAAAAATGGGCTAAATGGCACTCAAATCACCCAAGTAGATTTGCGTTGAATCGGAGGTGATTTTGCTCGACCCTGAATCAGGCCCTCTATTTTGAGGGTGATTTGATTCAAAGTCAAACCCCAAATCACCCCCAATTTGACCTGAATCAGTTTGAGCTCAAATCTAATTGCACATCCCTAATGTGAACTAGGCCCCAGACATTTTATGAAAGGAGCCATGTCATGAAAAGTCTCCACTTTCTCAGAGATGGAATAGCACCAGGTCAGCAGGCAACAATGGTGTGGTCCCCACAAAGAGAAGACGATTCCAGTGATTGCTAGAGACTAAGATGCTCATAATCCTGAAGAAACTGGCCCTCACATCATACTCACCACATTCCCATAAGTGGAACTGGGGATTAAGAAACAGAAAGTCTCTTGTTCAAATCTCACCTCTGTCAGGAGATCACTGACTGGTTCCTCAGCTTTGGCTCTCTCTCTGCAGTATGAGAATAATAATATTTATGCTGTCTCAACAGTATCACTGGTTTCATATGCATACAAAGCAGCAAATCATGTTAATATGGTTAGTCTTTCTGTTGGTTTATGTAAGTCTAGCAAAATTACTTCATCTATGTGACATAAAATTAAAACAGAAGCTACTCTAATCATGTAAGCAGAGAATGGCCAGTAGAATCTGTTTAGCAATCAAGTATGTATGTATTCATTAATTTTTATATTGCCTTTCATTAAAATAATCTCAAGGCAGTTTACAAAACATTTAAAACAATCTCTCTCTCTCTCTCTCTCTCTCTCTCTCTAAAATGCTTAGGTGGTACGTGGCAAGCCCTACCCCTGCTGAAGCCATGACCAATGAAAATGGGGGCCTGTGCCTGGAGGAGGAGGAGGAGGAGGAGACACAGATAGGAAGCTGCTATGGTGGGCGAGATGGTGGCAGCTGGGATGTGTCCGGAAGGGTACAGCGCTCCAGCGGCATGGGCGGCGGAGAGGGGAAACTGAGGTGGGCATGGCTGTGGAGATGGCAGCGGGGGGTGGGGGGTGCAGCCGGCGGTGCTTGGCCCTGGCTGAGGAGAGGGGAGACTGAGGTGGGGATGATGGTGGAGGTGGCAAAAGCTTCTTCTGTGGGTCCTCCTGCCGCCCAAATGACAGGTCGAGCCGTTTTTGGCCCATTTCAGGGCTCCCTGTGTACGTGTGAAGGAAGGAGCTTTTGCTGCCTGGATGGCGGGGGCAGCAAAAGGGGGGGGGGGCGGGAAGAGAAGGCGGAGCAGGGGGCCGGATAGGCCCATGGGGGTTAGAGGCAGGGAGAACTAGAGTGCAGAGTCTCTGCAATGGCCTAGCTAGTAAATTAATATGGAGGCTCAGATCATGGATGTCACTCGAAAGGCCTTTTTTCAGTTATGCCAAATATGGTAGCTAGCCCCTTATCTGTCCCCTCTGGACTTGACCACTGTGATCCATGCGACGGTCACTTCTAGGTTCGATTATTGCAACTCGCTCTATGTGGGGCTGCCACTGCCTAACTCAGAGATTGCAACTGGTGCAGAATGCAGGGGCCGAGGTCCTTACTAAGGCGCCTTGGCGAGCATATGTGACACCTTTGCTCTTTCAGCTGCACTGGTTGCCGGTTGAGTCCTGGGTTAGATTTAAGGTATTGACTTTAACATTTAAAGCCCTACATGGTATGGGCCCTCCATATCTCCAGGACCGCCTTGTTCAATATGTCCCTCGCCAGGAAAGTTGAGCAGGCCTGTCCTAGAGGGAGTGTTTCCAGAGCTCCCTGGGGCTGCAGTGTTGGGAGGGAACCAAGACAATAAGCTTGGGGGGAACCCAAAGCCACCTATGAGACCAAACCAAAGCCACCTCTGAGACCAAATATAGGCCTCCCTATATACAATAGGGAATTGTTTAGACGGGTCTGTCTCAGTCAGAGAACCAACCTAGACTGCTGGAGTTACATAAACCAACAGGAAGACTAAATGATATTAACATGGTTTGCTGCTTTGCATGCACAGTAGACTTGTGGTGCTGCTCAGGCAGCACAATACTCACTTACCTTTACAGGGTTGCTGTAAGGGTTACAGCAAGAAAATACCTAAGAAGTGCTTTGAACTGACAGGGCTAGACCCAGTGGGCTGGAATTACAAGGAAGCAGATTTAGGCTAGACACCAGCTAGAATTTCCTAACTGTAAGGACTGTTTGGCAGTGGAGCAGTCTTCCTTGTGAAGTGGTGGGTTCTCATTCACTAGAGGTTTCCAAACAGAGACCGGCCATCTGGCCATCTGTCAGGGATACTGTAGCAGTATCTGGAGCATGGAGCAGGGAGTTGGACTAGATTACAGGGATTCTCAGTGTTGGATCCCCATATGTTATTGGACTTCAACTCCCATAATCCCCAACCAAAGGCCACTGGGGCAGGGGATTATGGGAGCTGAAGTCCAATAACATCTGGGGACCCAACGTTGAGAACCCATGGACTAGACAACCTCCATGCTCTCTTCAAACTATCATTTTATGATTCTAGGAAGTGCTGTACAGTTGCTAACTATTATGATGATAGAAGCTTTTTTAATTTGAAGAGTAACTGAAATGTCTGGAGCCCTTCTAGCCTTACACCCCAGGTTGTAATCTAGGCTGACTGGCCCTAAATCCAGTCCTGGGCAGGGCTCTCATATAGGCCAGAGTGCTAGTACTTCTCCTGTTAGAAATATTACATTTTCATCACTTCCCTAGGAGCATTCTAAGGAAACAGTCCAAAAGTTTATTTTTGAAATGTTTAAAGATGCAAGTTTTGGGTGGTAGGTTTTGGGCGGTACACAAATATGTCGAAGGAAGGACAGAAAAGGAAGGAAGGAAGGAAGGAAATGGCTGACAACCAGGATTAATTATTCAACAGAAGTCCAACTGGAATTACATTGTCCTTTTAGAGTACCCCTTGAGTGATCCAAAAGACTTAAGATTGAGTAATTGAGCCTGGTTGTCAGCCAATAGCTTTAACTCCGTATATTCTGCATTACTCACCTCCAAACATTCTGTCACTGTAACATTGCTGCTTCTGCTTTTTAACAAAGAAGTTCTCAAAGCAGTTTACATAGAAAAAAGAATAGGAATGAGAAAATAGTTCTCAAGAGGGTCACAATCTAAAAAGAAATACAAGACAGGCCCCAGCAGTAGCCACTGGAGGGATGCTATGTTGGGGCTGAATAAGGCCAGTTGCTCTCCCCCTGCTAAATATAAGGAAATCAACACTTTAAAAGGTGTCTCTTTGCCCATTTAGCAAGGGTGCCTTAAGTCCTTGGTCACCAAATAGCTTTACCTCAGTTTATTTATGAATCATGCATATATCCTGCCCTTTCTCCAACAAGCATGGGTCAGTGTACAAACAGGTTACCCCAACTGATCCTCAGAAAAGGGTATATCCCACACCTTTGTACAACAACTCAGTGAGGTAGGCTAGGTTGAGAGAGAATGATGGACACAGGTGTACAGAGTGAGCTTTATAAGTGAGTGGAGATATGAACCAAGGTCTTTGTGGTCCACTTTTAAAATCCTATCCATTACTACAAGGCTGACTCACACATGGGTATGAACAGTCATGTGGGGTCACACTGGAATAAGATAATCAAGGGCGGCATCAGAAGAAGTATGGAAAGGGAAATCACTGTCATGGTGATATATGCATGTTGGCATGGTGATACTAACACAATGTTGCCTATCCCATAACAATAAGGGGAAGGAAATCCCCTGGTGACATGACAAGATAAGTATTTGTATTTAGTTTTGTGTAATTTATTGCATGTTATTATGGGGAGTTTTCTGGAAGATACACTTTAAAATAAAATAAACTAATAGATGGGGAAGACATGGGAATCTGCAGGACTTTTTCCAGGGGTGGGGGTGAAGTTAGAGGTGTGCACAAAACTGGCTTGCCTGGTTCGGTTCGAGTCCAGAGCACCCCACAGAGGCAGCAAAGTTACCCCGGGCCTGGCAGTGAGTTAATTAAAAAAACAAAAAACCTTTTCAAACCCTGGACAAGCTCCCAACTGGCGGCGGGGGGGTGGGGTGGGGGCAGTTCAGCTTGAGGTCAAGCCAAACCAGGCCCAGTCCGGCTCAAAGGCAAACCCTTGCGCCGAATGGGTTCAATGGTGAACTGGCTCGATCTTGAGCCAATTCACACATCCCTAGGTGGCGGTGGAGCAAAATATGCACATTGAGTGTATGTACATAGAAATCAAAACACCACAGGCTGTATCCAATGTTAATATTGGCTCAATCTGCAGTGAGGCAGCGGGGAGTTGCCCTTTGCTCCCCCTTGCCCAGGGGGGAAGTGAAAGGTAGCCTAAATCTGCAATAAACAAACAAACAGAGATAGGAAGCTGGGTAACGTCCCCTCCTTTCCTATCTCCTCCTTTTCTCAGGTACAGAAAGGGCTGTTACCCCAAATCTCCTTCAGAAGAGAGTCTGGTGTTCACACACCAGCCAAACCTAGAAGGAAAACATGGAGGCATGTCATGTGAACCTGCGTCAAAAGCAAACCCGAGTGCAGAGGGGAGGGGCTGCTTCCCTCAATGCCACGAGTGTGATTCGAAGTGGCTTCGCTCAACATTTACCCCGCAGCAAGAAGCCATGTGCTAACAACTCCCTGGACTTTGATCTCCATACCGTTGCAAACTGCTGAGCCTCTAAGATGTGAGTTATGTTTCATGCTAGGAAGAAAAACAAAAGCTTTGGAAACCAGTGGAAATTTGTTTGTTTGAGTGGCACTAACTGGAGCCATCTCTCAATCCAGAACAGGGTCCACAGATTTCTGCTGGCCTATGTGCTGCTCTAGAAGGGAAAGATGGCTCTGGGATTTAGTCCTTGTTATCACAGTGAATCCTCTACCCTCATTGCAATGTGGGAACAGGCCTCTCCTCTCCTCCACAGTTATTTGCTGGGAAGGAGCTGCTCTCTATACTCGACATTGTTTTTGAAGTTGAATGGTAGAGGTGAGTCTCAGCTCTGAACTTCAGAGGAGGAAAGCAGCAGTGAGGCTTATTGCTGCCATGCTTAGGCTGACACTCACCAGAAGATGGGAGGAATGACTACCTCATGATTGTGGCGAGTGGATTTGTCAGTGCTTGTCTGGGACCCATAACCTCAGACAGCTGGAGTTGTGCTGGAGATGTGCTGGCTAGGCCAAGCCCTGAGAAGAGGGGAAGGGCCCCACAAGTTGTACTGCATCATGTCTTACATGCAGTCAGATCACTGGTCCATCTATCCCATTGTGTATACCAAACAGCAACAGCTCTTCAAGGTTTCAGGCAGGAGTCTTTCTCAATCCTATCTGGAGATGCCAGAAACTGAACCGGGGTCCCTCCGTATGCAAAGCAGGTACTCTGCCATGGTTATACCTCCACTTGTTGTCCCTTGGGAGATGTTCACTCCATCACCAGGAGGCTTTACAGACAGGGCTTCTACCCTGAATCTCCTTCGGGAGAGGGTATGGGCATTCACACAACAGCCAAACCTACCCTGAAGTCCCTTCGAGATCCTTGGACCCACTCCACACATAAATCGGGCTTCGTCTTGCAAATTCTAGCTTATCTCGGTGTATTTCTGGGTTTTTAAAATGCTGTTTTTAAGCTACTTTTTCTGAAAACGCCAGAGCAAATAGGGAGAGGCATTTTATCAGTAGCATGATAAAAGAGATACTCTCTTTACAAATGCAGATGTAGCTCTTTAGTAATCTCCTCCCCCCATTGGCTAGAAGCAAAACACGGAGGCATGCCATGCAAACTTGCATCAAAATAAAACCTGAGAACAGAGGGGAGGGGCTGCTTCCCTCAATACCATGAGTGCAATTTGAAGTGGCTTTGCTCAACATTTACCCCGCAGCATGAAGCCATGTGCGAAGAACTCCCTATTCTCATTGAGGGAAGCCAGACAGCAGGGGATGATGGGAAACTCCGACCGTTCCCATACAGTGATTTTACTTGCTTCACCATGGGAAGGGCAGGTGTGCATTCGGGCACAGGGCGGATTTACTTTGAAGTCCATGCGAGATATCGGGGAGCACTCTATACACAATTTGGGTTTCCCCCTACACATAGTCTCTGTGCTAAAAAGTTCCAATTTTTACAGCGGCTTTTGGGGATACTTTGAAATATCCAATATACACAGAGGTTTCTTCTGAGATGTATGGAGGGGTCATGCTGATAGCCTTTTCTTAATGTTACACTTTTTTCATTAAAAAAAATTGTTTGTTGATCTTTCAGAACATTGTTCTATGTACCTGCACACTGCATTTTGTTTTCCTCTTTTAACACATATCTCTTTTTTTCCTTTTGAATAGTTTCCTGACTCTGACTCCCAGTGATACTTTATGAAGAACATAAGGAACCTTTTCTTAAAGCCTTACTTTTAAAAAAACACATTTGCATGGTGTGCTTGCAGAACATTGTAAGCACCCGCACCTGCACAGGGTGGGTGCATGCAATGTTCCACAAGATCACTAAACAAATGGAAAAAAACAAAACAAAAACCTCAAAGCAGAAAGTAGGGGTGTGAATTTTGGAATTTTGATTTGGATCTAAATCGAAACACCCCTGTTTTGTTTTGTACCTGAATTTTCTGAATCCAAATTGCCCCTGTTTCATTTTGTAGCCCAATTTTCCGAATCCAAATCCGATTCAATTCGGAGTAAGAAAAGGGTCCCAGGTCAAAAAGAGTGGGGTGGTGATGGTAGTGCCCAATGGGTGGAAGCTACCATCCAAATTTCAAAGGAATTGGGGGAAGGGCTGGTTTTTTTTCTGAATTTTTTTTAAGTTTACGCATCTTTAAGAATTTTCCCATAGGTAATAATGGGGATTCCAGAAAATGTATCACTTCACATCGAGGGGAAAGGGGTGGCCCAGAGTGGAGTGTGGTGGGTGGTAGTGCCCAGTGGGGGCAAGGAAGGTACCAGAATTATTTCAAAGGAATTGGGCAAAGGGCTGATTTTTTGTGATTTGTTGAAGTTTATGCATCTTTAAGATTTCTCCCATAGGGAATAATGGAGGTTTCACCAGCCCCATAACTCCACTTTGGGGGCACCAGGGTGGCCCAGGGTGAGTGGTGGTGTAGTGCACATAGGGTGCCAACCACCCCCATACCCACAAGCCCATGGGGTACTGGGTTTTGTTGTTTCTGAGGTGTTAAGTGTAGATTCTCTGGTAGCATATCAGATTTTCAGTGAAAAACAAGAATCCACTCTCATATGCTACCAGAGAATCTACACTCAGAACAGCTCAGAAACAACAGAACCCAGCACCCCATGGATTA
The DNA here is from genome assembly GCF_027244095.1 of Hemicordylus capensis. Taxonomy (NCBI): domain Eukaryota; kingdom Metazoa; phylum Chordata; class Lepidosauria; order Squamata; family Cordylidae; genus Hemicordylus; species Hemicordylus capensis. The sequence continues at coordinate 257,495,657 of NC_069658.1, read as the reverse complement.
GCAACCCATGGGGTGGTTGGCATCCTATGTGCACTACACCACCACTTGCCCTGGGCCACCCCAGTGCCCCCCAAGTGGAGTCCCAAATCATGTGGTGGCGTTCCATTGACCTATATATAGAGCCTGGCCTGTAGTTGCTGAAGTTAGAGTAGCTGAAGAGAGGAACTCTTCAAAAGTTACTGTGCCTGAATTGTACCCTCAGCTATGCCCCTTGCAGGATTCGTGGCTTGGGCATACACAACCCCTTTGTCCTCATAGCAAGTAAGCCTGATACAAATGTATATCATTCCCTTGTTTACTCCCCACCCCTGCTTTTTCTATTGTCTACCCTGTATCAGATGTTCAGACTATTTGGACTGTAAGTCCCTTGGGGCTCTTGTTCTTTGCAAAGTGCTATGAATGTTAATGTTCCTGTATAACTGCCCGGCCACCCCCCACCCCCGCTGCCAAATATTTTCCAGGGACTTCTATGGTATCCTGATGTATTTCCTTCACAAAAGAACATTTGAATCATCTTTGAATGTTTTATTAATTAATACATATACATTTATGACCAGAAATAGATAGTAGTATGCTCCCAGGAAATTATGTTTCTATAATGTGATAATAACTATGGGTTGGGGTTTTTTTTGAAGTCCAGTGGAAGTGTTTGCACATTGATTTTGAGATAGCTATAGTTTTGGATCTCTTTGAGAGTAGGTGTAGCAGGTTGCCAGATCAGACAAAACCCCCTGAGATTTCTGAGGCAGAGCCTGGTGATGTCAGAAGATGGCCAAGCCCTGAAAACTGGGGGGAGGGGGGGGGAAAGAGATTTGGTAGTGGATCTCAGCATCAGGGGTGTCTGAAGCGGAGGGGGCATTTGCCCAGGGATCTGTGCCTACAGGGCATCCATACTGCAGCACATGAACAGAGACTCTGTTAGTTCTAGTGGGACTGGAACATATTGATTCATCATGGGGGCCCCTGCAAAGGTTAGATAGCCCTGCTCAGCAGTAAAGGGATTAAGATCAACTTCAGCCTAGAATGGCCTGAGATGAACCTTTGCCCCTTGTCCAGCTGAGATGGGGGTGGGGGTGGGGGGGTGGGGCGGGGGAAGCAAAAAACTGGAGGGCCATCTTTGGCAACCCTAAAATGTGCAAGGTTACCAACTGACCATTAACAGTCTGGCCCGCTTCTGTGCTTTTAAGTGCAGCTTGATCTGCAGAAATGAGCAGAGGACGCTTGTCATGCTACGGGGATAAAACTGTTAATGTCTGCAGATCAAGATGCTCTTAAAGGCACAGGAGCAAAATGCTGACACCCCCCTGTAGTGGTGAGAGCACTGAACTTGGCAAGACAGACTTGGGTTCCAGTTTCTGCTGAGCTACGACATTCACTAGGTGACTTTGGTTCAGAGACTCTTTCTCATCCTAACCTACCTCGCACCGGGTTGTGGTGAAGCCCCATGATATGTAGACCTCCCTGTTTCACTAGCAGAATACAGAGGAAGAACAGGTACCGCTGAAATAAATAAACAAACAAACAAATAAACAAACAAACAATCACTCTTATGGAGAAAACACTGTGGAAACAGCTTGGCTGAGTTGCTGGCTGCTCTGTGGCACGGCAGAATGGCAATCTTCCTTCCTTCCCGGTTATTTACAGTTGAAAAGAAGTGGCAGACATATTCTGGAAAGCAACCTCCTGGCAGCCACCACTTTTTCTTCACAATGCCCTGGTCGTTGTGTTAGTTTTGCATTGCATTGCACTTTATATTTTATTGTACTCTCTTGTTTTAATTGTTATGTTTTATTCTATTGTCGTTTTATTGTGAGCCGCCCAGGGAGCAATTTGTTATGGGGCAGCGAACACATAAAGTTGTTGTTATTATCACTATCAATCCAAGCTACCGTGTGGGGGAAATGGTGGCTGTCCCAAAACATGGCAGCCACCCTTCTCCTCACAGTGACTCAGAACAATGCTACAGCTGGGGCACTGTGATAAAAACCAAGTAGCTACCAGACTCTATTCCTCCCAGGAGGGATTTGAAGGCAGATATCAGTGCAGTGGGTGCAAATAATGTCTGGCCAGAGAGGCCGCCCTCCTCAGAGGGAGCTGGCAAATCCTAGGTCTCAGGAGAGGAAGGTGAGTAGGATAGCTAAGATGGTGGCCACCAAGAGCATGGGGAGGTGGGTGGCAGAGGGGCGGGGTGCTCCTGAGATGGCCCTGTTGCAGAAATCAGTGTTGCAGCAGGAGTAGGTGACACGGAAAGGGTTGTTCCAGTACGTGAGTTTGTCATTACTGTCACATTTCTGGGCTGGGACGCAGTCCTTCCTCAAGATGGACTCGTGCACTTTATAATCTGCAAACAATGAGAGTGCACAAAGTTAGGCCCGAGACAGATACAGGGGGGACTTGGCGGAACTGAGGAGCACTGGCCAAGGTGCCTGCACAGGGACAGCACAACGAACCTGAATGCCCCGATATGGTGCCGCATCTCTCGCCTTCACTGCAGTTCACCAGCGTCTCCACACAGGGTTGATCAAAGCCACAGCGGTAACATCGGAGCCCCTGCTTCCCCGCATCTTGGCACAGGGCTGAGGTGGATAAAGAAACAAATAATGACTGAGTCTGGGGATGCCTGTTACTTCTGCTCATAACAGGACTGGTGCTCACCAAGAATTATGCATGGTGCGGAGAGGGATAAGAAGGCCCCCTGCCCCCTGTCACAACCCAGAACCAGAGGTCATCCAGTGAAACTGATGGGTAGAAGGTTTAGAATGGGAAAAAGAAAGGAGGACTTCTTCACAGAGCGCGTAGCTAGTCTATAGAATGGGTTGCCACAGGATGCGGTGATGGTCATTAGTCCAGATGACTTTGAAAGGGGATTTGACAAATTGAAGAAGGGCTATCAGTCATGATGTCTACATGCTACATCCTCTGCAAAATGCCTCTGAATACCATTTGCAGAGGAGCAATGGCAGAAAAAGTGGTATATCTATACATCCTGCTTATGGGCTTTCCAGAGGCATCTGATTGGCCATTTAGAGAGGGGTTTTTTAAAACAGAGATTTATTAAATTATTTATGGTGTGAACAGAGAGCAGTTTTTCTCCTTCTCTCACAACACTAGAACCAGGGCAGGGGTCATCCCATGAAACTGATTGCTAGGAAATCTAGGACCAACAAAATGAAGTACTTTTCACACAGTACAGAATCGACGCAATTTTCTGTGCTGATAGCTACCAGTTTGGATGGCTTTAAAAGGGGCTTAGAGAATTTTATGGAGGACAGATCTATCAATGGCTACTAGTCTTGATGGCTATAGGCAACCTCCTGAATGTCAGCTGCAGGGGAGCAACGGTGGGAGAGGGGGCATGCCTTCGTTTCCTGCTTAAGGGCTTCCTTGGGGCATCTGGTGGACCACTGTGGGAAAGAGGATATTGGACTAAATAGGCCTTGGGCCTGATCTAGCAATGCTCTTCTTAGGTTCTCTGTGGGTAGCCTTGCCATGCCCCCCAGAATTTAGGGTAGTCCCCGGATTTTGGCTCCTCCACCCGGCTGCTAAATTCCACCCGGATTTTCACGGATTTCAAATGTGCTGCCCGGCTTGCCCAGATTTTACTTTGGATCTGATCACGTGGGAGGGCAGAGGAGGAGGTGGAAGTATACAAATCTGCCAAATAAATAAATAAATAAATAAATGCAAATTAGCTAATTTGCATAATATGCAAAATAGGCCACCCAGATTTGGGAAGCTTGAATATGGCAACCCTGTCTGTGGGACTAGATAGGCCTTCTTGATCCAGCAGGGCTCTTATGTTTTTATGAAACCTGCTGTCTCATTCCCCAACCTCCAGGCATTCAAATATCCCTTTTGCTCTGAGCCTGCTTCTCACACACTGAATGTGCCTAGCCTCTTGTGAGTGTAATCTGGGACTTTTCTTTTTCCAGAGTCCCAGATTTGTACTTTTTGGAGCCTCCAGTGCATTTTGGTTTACCCATGTAGGTTCTATTCCAAGAAATGCATAAATGATGTGGGCATGGCCACTGGACATGGCTCAGATCAGCCCCTCCATACCTTCAGTTTTCATTTGTAGGCAGATAAATACCTGAACTGGGCATTGATGTTTTTACATTCTGAGAACCCTCCAGAAAGGAAAAACTAAATTCCACCCCTCACTTTACCCTTAAGCTTGGCAGAGGTTTCCTCGCTGACATTTTTTCACAGCATTATTTTGTTATGCCTGTGTTTCAGTCCCCTTCCTTCAAAGCATCTTAATCTTTTAAACATTTTTCCTGGAAAGGAGGGAGGTGGGCACAGAGAGGGAGCAAACAAACCAACATAGCTGTGTATAGGCAGCCTGGCTAACCTAGAGGCAAAATGGAGATAGGGGTGGGTAAGACAAACAAGAGGCCGCTTTTTAAAAACTCTTCCTGCCGCCATGTCCCCCGCACCAAAGTGTGGCTGCCAAAGAGCTTCTCTACCATGAGTTGTTTTTGGCCTCAGCTACGTAGAAGAGACTGTGGTTGTTTCACATAAGGAGAAAATCAGTGCTTAATTTCGGCATATGAAGCATACTGCCCAACATTTCATGGCCGAAAAAAAATTAAACAGAGACTTCCTTGTGTACTTATCACAACCCTCTCCTCACACTAGGGATTGATGCCCGGGCCTTGCCGTTAGACATTGCTTTTCTCTGCCTACTGGACCACAAAAGTTTACTTTTTCAGGGAGGAAAGAGAGTAAGGATATTTACTAGAACATTTAGTCTCAGAATGGATCTGCTTGTACTTATTTTAGAACATCCACTGCGCAAATGCATCTGTCAGCATTTACTGTCTGAATAGGCAGTCATGCAGGGGAGCAACAGTAGGAGAGAGGGTATGCACTGACCTCTTGCCTGTGAGCTCCCCAGAGGCATCTGGGGGGCCACTGTGCAAAAAAGGATCCTGGACTAGATGGGCCTTGGGCCTGATCCAGCAGGGCTGTTCTTACGATCTTATGGCAAGGGGCATGAAGTGGTGCAGGCATTGATACTGTTGTAGTGAAGGGATTTCAATGCTCCCAATAATAACAGAGCAAGTGTGTGGAAGAAGAATCAAGCATGTGTGAGACAGACATTTAAGGTTCAAATACTTCTAAAGGGTTATTAAAGAAGTTATATACTTGTTATATATAGAAAGTTATATATAGAAGTTATATATAGAAAGCCTGTGTGCCTGAGCTTTATGTTTTCATAATGCAAGAACAGAACGAGGAGGAGGAGGGGGAGACTTTAGAGTATCAGTCTACCAATCAGAAGCCAGAACAGAGTGAGAGAAAACAAGAGTGGGGGGACGAAAAGGAAGATCCTGGCTTACTATCTTTATTCCCAATGCCCCCTAGTAGTCAATAGGGCAGAGGGTGTAAAGAGTTGATGCTCCTGGGTGTTTTCCAGATTATGAGATTTGTGCCAGTTGCAAAGTGCAACAGTATTAGACAGAGGCTGGAAACCATGAGCACAGCACTTTTCAATACGTTTCTCAATGCATCGTGACAGGGCTGTGGCTGCTCAAATTGCCCACCACTGCAGCGGGTTTTCCAGGCAGGGGGTGTCCGTATTCTACCAGAATTGCATTCACTGCCCTCTCCTCCATTTTGGGCCAATGGGGGTCGCACAGCGGGAATGACGTGACAAAAGTTGTTTAAAAAAAAATTCACCAGGCATTTTTGTGCAAAACTGCCACTAGGGGGAGCACCATGGCACAAACTACAATTCTTTGATTGTCTCAATATTAAGGAAACAGAAAGATATTGTGCATTTGCGCAAGAACCTGAGAGGGGCGGGAAAGTCATATACGGAGAGGGGCTTTAGATATTGACAGATCCCTGAACTGTGGAATGAGCCCTCCACACCATCACAGTTTTTAGAAAGCTTCTTAAATCTTGGCTTTTTACCCAGGCTTTTACATGACCGTTTCTATGCTGCTTCTATGTGTTTTTATTCTTGTGTCTATGTGTTTTTATGCTTGTATTTTATAGTTTTTAAATTAGATGTGTTTTATATATTTTATATTTTTAAAATGGTCATTTTTATTGTAGCGTTTTAACGTTGTAAACCGCTTTGGGGTTGTTTTTAATGAAAGGTGGTATATAAATTCAACAACAAAATATAAATAAATAAATAAATAAATAAATACATAAATACATAAATAAATAAATAAATAAAAATTGTATTGAGAACAGTTTGCAGGGCTTCCTTGCAGTAAACAAGGGGGGGAAAGGTACATTGCCTTGCAGTAAGCAAATGTTACAGATTAAACTGCCACTCAGCTGATAAAGGAAATGAGATTGCCCAGAAGTAAATGATTTAGTTCGATGGGCTTCCTCTTAAGTAAGTGACCAGATCCGTGCTTTGCAGAATGCAAAGGGAAGCACCTGTGGAAGAAGAGGCGCCACCACCGTGCCTTGCAAAAACTGGGCTGGGCTGGGCTGGGCTGGGGTGGGGAGAGCAGAGAGCAGCCCCCACGGGGCCCCCACATGAGGCCATATATATATATATATATATATATATATATATATATATATATATATATATATATATAATATAGGATGAGATAGGATGAGTCATTCCTATCTCAAATGTCCTTAACCTAATAAATCTTATTTACTTTAAACTGCACTACAATCTCTATGCTTGTTCTTGACTAACTACAACAATAAGGCTCTGTTAGGGATGTGCATGGAACCACAGAGGTGTGGTCTGGCACTGGGGTGTGTGTGTCTTGCTTTAAGGGCGGGGGGTTTGTACTTATCCCTCCTGCTGCTTTCCCCCCTCTGGCGCTCCATTTTATTGCAAAGTTTTTTGGGCGGCAGCGTTCCTCCCTGCCGCCCCTGCCCTCATTGTTGGCCGGAAAAAGCGGAAGTAGCTGCCGTGCATGTGGCTGCCACCGCATGTGCACGTGCCCACTGCCACGTGTGCATGTCGTGCATGTTGCACGTTGTGTGCGCATGTTGCGTGTGTGACGTGTGCATGCAATGTGTGACATGCACGGTGGATGTGCACACACGGCGGCGGGTGCATGTGAGGCAGCTACTTCTGCTTTCCCTGGTCAACTATGGGGGCAGGGGCGGCAGGGAGGAACGCTGCCGCCCCCCAAAATTTGCAAAAAAATGGAGCGCCAGAGGGGGAAAAGCGGTGGGAGGGGTAAGTACAACCCCCCCCGCCCTTAAAGCGAGACCTCCTCCTGGTGCTGGACCGCTGGACTGGGCCACGTTCGAACTGGTTCAGAGGCCTCTAAAATGGCCTCCTGACCGGTTCGTGCACATCACTAGGCTCTGTACTACTTTGTAACTGGAGTGGATAGCTTCCTCTTGGTGTTTTGCTAAACAATCACACATTACAACAGCAATTCAAATAAATCTACTGTTTTGCACAATTTAGTTAGAATCTGATTCTTTTTGAAGCAGCATATGAACAGGTGGGCAGATGCCCCCTACAGTGTAAAGCTTTCTCCATTAAGCCTCAGTTACATCTCTCCACTTTTTCTCCCTATGCTGGCCCAAGCCATTCTGATACACGAAGCAGAAAATGTAAATGGTGCCCAGGCACAACGCAGAAAACGAACAACCAATATATAATTAAAGAACGTAAATTTTACTTCCTCTTGCATGGTGACTGGAATCTGCTACTTGAAGTGTCTCACTCCTCCATTTGCCTAACTTTAGAGGGGATTTGCTCCTCTCCTCTATTCTTGGGTCTGCATAAACTTCAATTCACATACATATACAGTCTATCTTTACATGGAAACGTGTAATAAAAAGCCCTGGAAGCCTGCTTTTTTTCTGCAAAGCAATAGGGGAGAGAGTGATTTGGAGTTAAGAAACAGCAGAAGGAGGGTTTTTTAGTACTCTGCCCCCCCCTTTTTCCCTCCTCCCAAGCCACCCCCTCAGGTTCTAGAATGCATGGTTACAAGGTCAACATTGGTGTATAGCCCCAAGCTTGCGGTGGAGGGGGGGGCGTGTGTGGGGAGGAATGGAAAGGGAAAGCAGCAGACAGGGAACTGTTTGACCACCCCCTCCTCTCACCACCACTTTTACATTCCAAATTACTCCCTCCCCACACTATTTTGTAGCAAAGATGAAAAACAGCAAGCTCTTGCTGGGCATACACATTCACGTAACATTCAATTAGACCCTTAAGATGCTCCCAGTGATGACTGCAGTGCAATTACGGAAGGGAAGGGTGGGGAAGTGGTTGAGGAGTTGCAGCCACAGAGGCTCACAAAGGTAAGCATGGGTGATATTCACAGCTGCAAGGGATCTGCAAGCCTGATCCAACCAAATCCCACCATCCAATCTTCTTACCCATTGGAAAGAAGGACACCGTCAAGAGCAGGGTCGTCACAGCAGTGTGGGTCATTTCTGCAAAAATTCACGGAGCAGCAGGAGGCAGAAAAGCTGAACGAACACCTCCTTCTAAGGAGAAATAGCAGCAGCAGGTCTGTTGGAACACGGGACAGAGACTAGACATGCCACCCCTATATATTGCCGCTGGAAAAGGCAGGGAGCTGTCAAAATCCAGTGCCATCATGCTGACAGTGGGTGGAGGTGAAGTTGTTCTTTCAAACACACCCATCTGAGCCAGAGTATGGGGAGGCTGATGTTCAGGAGAGCCTAAGGCCCTTGAGGGAGTTCCCTGAGTCAGGACAGAGGGACACTATTATGGCTGTAAGGGAATCCACTTTTGGAATATGAGGAGAGATGTAGAAATGAATGGAGAGAAAAGATTTGCTTGCTCCATAAATGACTAAGATCTTTTCACAGAGTTTGTGTTTCTGGGCAGGGCTGATTAGCTGTTTCCCACACCTCTCATTATTTTGGACCTTAAAGCAACATTATTTTGGATCTTAAAGCAACAATGGCCCTTGCTGTGACATCTTCTTGTACATGTCAGTGCCTCCCACTGCATACCAGCCAGCAACTTCCCAGGACCCAAATGATACAAGGGTTGTTTCAACTGCTCCCATTATGTGATTCATGTTGCTATGCCAACGACCACTAGAGGTCTGTAGCCTAAGACCTGCATGGTTAGTTCAAGTGGTAAGACTGGATATCCTGGATAGGCTGCATTCGCCCTGGAAGAGCAAGTCTGAAGCTTGGGCGTGTTTTTGGAGACCACTGGCATCATCCTGGACTTCTAGGTGGAGACTGTGGCCAGAAGCACGTTCTGCCAGTTTATCAGAAAAATTCCCTTTCATTTAATTTTAGAAGAGCCCCACACTATTCTTCCTTTTCTAAGGGTGCAGAATGCCTGGGCTGAGACCCTAGGTCCTAGGAACCTAGGAAGCTGCCTTATACTGAGTCAGACCATTGGTCCATCTAGCTACACAGACTGGCAGTGGCTTCTCCAAGGCTGCAGGCAGGAGTCTCTCTCAGCCCTATCTTGGAGATGCCAGGGAGGGAACTTGGAACCTTCTGCACTCTTCCTAGAGTGGCCCCCCATCCCCTATCTTATGGTGCTCATGCACGTAGTCTCCCATTCAAATGCAAACCAAGGCAGACCCTGCTTAGCAAAGGAGACAATGAGGCAATTCTCACGACCAACAAAAATCGGGCTAGGAGAGCCTAGGCTGATTTTTGTTGGTCGTAAGAACCACCGGGCTTGCAGCCGAGCCCGGTGATTCTTGAGCGGGTAACCCGCTTGAGAACCCCTGCTAAAAAGCAGGTTTGCGGAGTGAGCGCTCCAGCAAACCTGCTTTTTAGGCTCGTGAGTAGCCGCGGTGCAGCTTTGCACCACGCCTACTCATGAGTAGACCCCTGGCCGGGAGGTGAAAAGCCGCCTCCCGGCTCGGGGGTCTCCCCAGTATGCCCTGCGCACTCACGCAGGGCATACTGGGGCTTCTGGGGGCTGCGTGGCCCCCACTCCCCCCACCCCCCGCTGGCTCTGCCTCGGAGCTGGCCATTGTGTGGCCGGCCGATCTGGGCACCCAGGGCTCCCTGCCCGCTCACCAGGTAAAACCGGGTCTCACTGATCGTGAGACCTGGTCCAATTTGTGCTTGCTACCACAAGACCAGCTAACTGGTGACCTCAGCTGGGAGATTGGTGCCTCCACGGTGTTGACTTGGCCACTGCCTCAGCAGATCATTCCTGCCACTCACTCATCCATGTCTCCCTCTCTAGCAGCTTCCAGTTGCTTTGCTCTCCCTGCCTGCAGGGGGTGAGATTTGGAGTGAAAGGAAGTGTGGACTAACACTTCCTGCTGCTCCATTCCCCCCACCCCCCGTAAGCAGGGAGAGCAGGGAAATTAGCAGCAGGCAGTGAGGGATACAAGGATGAGCCTGACCGGCCTTGAGGGTAATCACTACTGTCATGGGCATCCACAGGACTATTTTTCTGCGGCGGGGAGGGGGTAGCAAAATATGCACATATGAAATATGTAAATAGAAATCAACACATAACAGGTTTTATCCTATCTTAATTGTTGGGACCAGGCCTTCTGTGTGGCTTCCCCAGGGCTTTGGAACGCACTCCCTGCTGAAATAAGAACATCTCCTTCTCTGGTTTTTTTTTAGGAGGACCCTGAAGACGTACCTCTTTTCCCAGGCTTTTAACTGAGATCTATTAATTTTAATGTGTTTTTGTCTATTATGATTTTTATCTGTTTTATGAATTTTAAATGTTTTATATTTCATATTGTGTTTTAATCTGTACACTGCCTAGAGATTCCTATATTAGGCGGTATAGAAATTCAATAAATAAAAATAAAAATAAAAATAATGATAAAAAACCCTATTGGCTTGGTCCAAGGTTGGGAGACTTCCCACTTGCCCTCCCTCTGGATGTTTATGGCTGCCGCACGCAAACCATGTAAGCAGGGGTAGATGTGAGGGCAGGAATTGACTCCCCAGTGCACATTACCCCTGGGGAAAAGGGAAAGGTTGGGGATTGGCTGGGTGGGGTGGAAGAGAAAGGAGAATGTTGGTGGTGCTTGGGTCTGGATGGAAGGAGAAGGGGAAAGGTCTGGGCTTGGGTTGGGGTGGGAGGAGGAGAAGGAGAAGGTTTGCAGCACCTGGAGGGAATTGCTGCCATGAGGACGGGGTGGGGGGATTTACTTGGCCCACTGCCTTAGGTGCGGTTGGACTTGGGCTGGGCCTGCAAGGTGGCCACAAGCAACTGTTCAAGGATTCAAATATGTGTTCAGAGCTTTATTTAAATGTGCATAGCACAAAGGCCTAATAATAATAATAATAATAATAATAAATAATTAAAAGGCCGCAATTTAACAGTCAGAGCACACTCCCTAGTTTTAATGAGTCATGCAGGTTCTCAAGGGGCTCTCTGTCCTTAGCTGCATTTGAGCTTGAGTCTATTACTCACTGATCTAGGTGGATGATCAGTTCAATATGTGACTCTCCCTTTTATTCCTACGTTGTTTATTCTGTATGAATTCTGGGACTTACCACTCACATTGTCCCTCTTCCTTTCCCCCCTTCCGCTTATTGCCGGACAGGGTCCTCTAATTCATCTTTTTGCCCACCTGACCCGAACCTTCCTGGCATTCTTTGTATCTCTTTTTCAACCTTTGGTCCGTCCATCTTTCCTACTAGTTTAGCAAAGCTATTTCTCAATACTTTCGGGGCTGATTGCAAATATTTGTATATGTATATACATGTTTCCCTGCAAATATTTCTGTGCTCTTTGTGATTAAAACCTGCCTGAAGTCTGCTTAACCAAACTAATGCTAACTGAGGCCTAGTCAATTTATTAGGTACTTGCACCCAAAGCTGTCTCTAGCCTATGCTATACTTTGTGAAATCTCTTTCACCAGCTTTCGCTGATACAGAAGGGCACTTCCTGGAATAGAGGGCTTGTCACGGCTGTGAATGCCCCATGTAATCCTTCCACTGGACTATAGTAATGCACTGTAGGCAGGGTTGGATCGATTATCCATTAGGCCAGAGGTGCACAAGTCAAATATCTTGGTGGGCTGGAACCAACCATGACTTGATATACAGGGGCTGAGGTAAATTTTCAGCACATTAATGATTACCTTAAAATTAATTATTCTCATTATTAATGGAAGCAATTATTAATTACCCACAGCATGAGGAGGTAAGAGGAGGCTCCTAGCAATCTTTCCTCTACCTTGTCCCCCATGCACTTTCAATGCTTGCAAAGGTCAATTTTGAAAGGGGGCTGACCCCCACCAGGTCCATGGAGCAGGGTGGCATTTTTCACTTCATCTCAGTCACCACAATAATTTGGGCCACCCCTGGGGCCAGCAAAAATGTCCCCCTGGCCTTATGTTGTGCAGGCCTGCATTAATGATTAGGCATAGTACCTAGGTCCTACAAAGCTCTCAAGGGCCTAAAAAAAAGTTTTATTCCCTCCCCCACCCCAAATCTCAGATGATGCAAAATATGAGAAAAGGAAACTACTAAATCCAATTTAATAATTTACTTTAATTGAATTACTTCAACAGCATAACAAAATAGTACAATGCAGAGTGTTGGATAACTGAATTAAGTTTAAAATTGGCTCTGACTTACGAAAATGTACATTAAACATTAACTTTGTGGCTCTTTTTGTTAGCCAAATCATGGACTACATCTTCCCATTTTGGTTTTTGCATATGCTCATCCTCAATTGAAAGTAGAGCAAGTGGTTGTTTCTGTCCTATGGTTTACCTAAGACAGCTCTTTCTACGTATCAGCTTCAAAAAGAGTGTGCCCTTTCACAGTTTGTTCCAAAAATAGCAAGATACACTCTAAAAGCAATGTTAATATTTGGAAAGCCTGTCACCGCACCACTATACACCATCCTGTGAGGAAATCATTCTAATGGCCAATCCAGCCCTGTGGATGCCCATTTGAACACATTGGGCCATATTAAGGGACCTTGCACATAATGGGAATCTATATATATATTTCTCCTGGGTGTGCCCAGGAAAAATGCGTCCCGGCAGCCCAGCTGATTGGCTGGGCTGCGGGGGCGCCTGATTGGTCCTGGCGCACCCAGGAGAATTGCCTGGCTGGGCGGCTGTGGAGGCAAGGTGGCGGGCCCAGCCGTTGAGGCAAGGCAGTGGGCCTGGCGGCGGCGGGCCCGGCCATGGAGGCAAGGCGGCGGGCCAGGCCGCGGCGCAGGCAGCCGCGGCGGGCCAGCTAAAGGCACAGATGCTCTGTGCCCGGGCCCACTAGTATTTATATATAAATCTACCTTGGGGGCATACGATGATGAGAGTGCCTAGAGCCTACTGAGACTTTCATCTGACCTTGTCTGTAGAGCTCTGCAAATACTCACCTAGTTGGACTCAGTGATATTTCATCCAAATAACCCACTGAATATTTGAATATTATGCACAGAATTAAATAGTTAGGACTCTGCCTATCTCCAAATAGTATTTGTAAGATCTGAATATATTTTGAAATATTCAGAATGTATTCAGATATTTGGAGGCTTCCCCCCACCCCCAGCAAGCAATGTATTTCCTTCAAACAGACAAAGGGAGGAAATGAGGAGAGATTCTATCTATGGAAATCACTGGGAAGGAATATTACCTCCCTCCCTGCTACTCCATACTCCCAGAAGATCACAATCCCAGTCTAGGAGCCGGCAATGGGGGCAGGACCAGTTGTACTGGTTTCCTCTGACCCTGGAAGGACAGCCTGTGCCAGCCAGTTGCAGCCCGTGGGAGCAGCCTCCTTCCTTAACATAGTTAAGGGAAGAATCTCAATTTGGACAACATGGTCCTGTCAACAGGCCCTTGATCTGGTGAGTGAAACTCACTACATTCCAAGGGTTCATTCCATGGTTTGTGGGTGAGATTGGAACCGTGGTTGGGTCCAGGAACCATGGTTCTGATCATTTGGACAATACAGGGGGTGCATCTGAGGTAAGTTCACCTCAGGCTCCCCTTTATGTCCAAAGGCGGCCTGAGAGCTCTGTGAAATTGACACATGAGCTGGGCAGTGACTTTGCTCTGCCTCCTTGTTCCTTTTCAATCATAGCGTTTTGAGAAAAGGGCTGTAGAAAGAATATATCACAGTGTGTTTGCTGTCTCCCTGCCTTGTTTGTATTGCTGAGCTGTTATAGGTATAACATCCTTAGCAGGTAGACCTTTAGAAGATCTTGTTGCTTTCTGCCCATTCTACCTGAAGGGAAACCACTTAAAAATTTCCCTGCACAGAATTCCTTGCACCTACTTGCTTGATGCAGGTGTAAAGCCCTCTGAAGGGCTACCATTCCCTGTTATTGTCATCTCTCTGTTGAATAACCAAAATGAATTACAGAGCCTTTTTTCTTTTTAAAAAACCTTTGTTTTTTTAGGAAACGCCTACACCTCTATTTACTTGAAAGATGGCAGGCTCCACGCCCACTTAATTCACTACCACCCTGGTTGTTCTCGTCCCATTCTGCAAATAAATGAATATATTACAGGCATTTTAGTGCTTTCCCCCATTGTATCCTACAGACAAATATTTGGATGATCAAATATTTGGATCTGAATTCAAAGGGAGGGGGGAATCGGAATACCCACTTGAATAGTACCTTCTCTGAACACTGAATATACATGCTGCTGAATTGAGTACTTGCCTATTTGCATCGGTCTAATGCTTCAGTCTGCTTGTGAATTCATTCATTCATTCATTCATTCATTTCATTTATTCGATTTCTACAGAGGTTGCTTGGAAATTCAGCTGGTCCAGAATGTGGCAACCAGACTGGTGGTTCATGTTAGCTCCCAGGAATACCAATATAGCAGGAACCCTATTAGTTACCAAGTAGGGTGTGCATTCATTTTGTTCACATTCCATGGGTTCAGAAATGAATGGTATGAATGGTATGAATGGGGGTCCTTCTCTAAGACTCCATATAGCAATAGCAATAGCAATAGCACTTACATTTATATACCGCTCTATAGCCAGAGCTCTCTAAGCGGTTTACAATGATTTAGCATATTGCCCCCAACATTCTGGGTACTCATTTTACCGACCTCGGAAGGATGGAAGGCTGAGTCAACCTTGAGCCCCTGGTCAGGATTGAACTTGTAACCTTCTGGTTACAGGGCGGCAGTTTTACCACTGCGCCACCAGGGGCTCATATAGTTACCCATTCATTTTATTATTACCTCCACCATACTTTTAAATAGTAGTTTTTGCTGCCAACAATGGCTCACATATAGAGTGATGCCCATGGAATGCAGTCCATGCAAATATCCCTTTCTCTCTAGGCAGCCCCTGAACTTCTTCCTGCAAAAACCCCTTGGCAATGCTGTGAGCTGTGACAGAGTGACTTCGGAGGGAGGTGAGAGAGCCTGGAAACCAGGCAGAGCTTTACTAGCAGAGCAGATGTTTCTGCCTGCCTCTCTACCTACCTCGAAGATGCCGGCAGCACAACCTCCATCAATGTGGAATGTCTACCTTAACTATTGGTAGAGGCTTTTGGGAAGCTCCGGGGAGTAACTGGAGAAGAGCTATATTGTGGAGATGTGAGCCACTGCTTTTTTTAAAGGAAGAGGTTTTTAAATAAATAAATAAATAAATAAATAAATAAATAAATAAATAAATAAATAAATAATACAGAAGTAAACAGAGGAAACAAACAAACTGGGACTCCCCAAATAGGTCCTGAAATGAAGAATATGCAGCAGCTCTGAAATGAAACAGGGCACCAAAATGAGAATGTGAAGTGCACATAGTCTGTTTCCAGGCTAATTTTTAAGGTCCTGTTTCTTACCTTTAGAATGAGAGGGAGGGAGGGAGGGAAGAAGACAGGCAGACAGCTGTCTTGTTTGGGTTGGGTTTCAGTTTGTTGGCTCCCATCCAGTCATTTCAGAGTCGAGGCACCTGTTCAGAACATCCACTGACACGCCTAGATTAAATGAAAACAGGGCTGGTGTCATCAGCATATTGACAGCTCCTCATCCCCAGATGACCTCCACCAGTGTTCTCATGTGGATGTTAAATTTCATGGGGGATAAGATGGAACCCTATGGCACTCCATGACATAGATGTCATGATAAAGAGAGAAGTCCCCCAGCGTTATCTTCCAAAATCAGCCCACCAGATGCGGACAGAGAACCAGTGGAGTGCTGGGCCCACAATGCCTTTCGCAGACCAGCAATTCAGTAGGCATGGCAAATGGTATCAAAAGACCTTGACAAGGCTGCACTCCTGGGTTATTATCCCCCCAGTAAAGGTAGTCTTGCAAGATAGTTTTGATCATCGTACTAGGCTGGAAGTCAGTTTTTAATGGGACCTGAGCATTCATCTCATCCAGGAATCTCCAAGACCCCAAAGGGAAGATTATTGACTGCCTGATAGTTGGGGGGCACAATTTGGAACCAGGAAGGTTCTGAGAGGTGTGGTCTCACAACTGCCTCCTTCAAGGTGGCTGGGACCGATCTCTCTACCATCATTCAGCCAGTGGGGTGGAGCAACACACAGTGGAATGACACCACATCAGATTTTATATTTCTTTGTTGTTATGAGGAAGAAATGGGGGTGGGGGGAGACTCAGGATGGCAGCTGCTCTGCCTTCTCACGAAGCCCTTACAAACTGGCCTTTCATTTCCCTGCCAGAACCTGTACGGTTCAGTGAACACATGAAGAGGAGCAGGATTGTGTGTGCTGACCGTGCCCACAATGCCGACTGTACCCCCTGTGACTGTATGCTTAGTGTGCCCACAGGGCTCCTTCTCAGGCTTGCTGGAATGCCCAGCCAGTGAGGGGCAGTCCCTTTCTAAGAAGGTGGAGGTCAATGGGAGTGATTGTACTGGGCCTCACCCAGGAGGAGGGGAACAATACAGTTGACACACAGCACACTGCAGCTAAGAAGAGGAGGTGGGGAGGGGTTCAAAAAGGTCCTGCTGGGGTGTGTGTGGTCAGCAGATGCGATCGCATCAGTGGGCACTATCGGAATTCTTCCCTGTGCACTGGCAGAATGTATCAATGGATCTATCTAATCTATTTGCAACAGGGGTGAATTATATCAAATCATGGCCTTTTTACCCTGCTTGTCCTTCAAGAAGCTAAGGGTGGCTATCCATCCCCCTTCCATTTTATCCTCACAACAACCCTGTGATGGAGGTTAGGCAGCAGGATAGTAAGGTCACTCACATGACTATTTTCACCGGAGCTGGGGGGGGGGGAGGCAGGTGCAAGCGATCCCGGAGCAGTGAGGGGGTGTGTGGAAAGTAGGCTGCTTCCTCCCGTATACCACAATGCACCAAGCAAGGAGTGTGGTGCATTGGGGGATTCCCACTGCCGGGCTACTCCTTCTGCCAAGCTCTGTGGAAGCTTGGGCTGTCAGCAGTCTAAGCTCTCACACAACTGGGCGATGATGAGGTAGGAGGGCATATGCTTGCCCTCCTACTTTGCTTTTAGCGCTGGTACAAAACCTGGTCTACCCAGCAGAGGAGCACTGGGATTGGGACCAATCCTGGTGGTTCTCATGACCAGCCCTACCCGGGAATGACCCCAGTGACTGGCTGAAGGTCACCCAGTGAGCTTCATGGCTGAGTGAGGGTTTGAACCTGGGTCTCCTCACTCCTAGTCTGACACTCCCGCCACACCATATGGGTTTTGTCAGTAGCAGCTGGTGGGCAATGGAGCGGGGGGGGGGCAGGGGAGAACCTGGTCACAGAGGCAGAAGCCTGCCCACCCCTCGCTTTCCTCCATGCCAGCGGGCTTGGGTATTTACCCAAGCCAGTCAGCACTGAGGAAAACAGAAAGAGCAGAAGCACAGAGCAAAAGTAGGAAACAGAAAGGTTGTGTGGGGTGGGGAGGAAGGAGGCAGAAAGCAAAAAAGCAAGGGCGAAAAGCAAGGAGAAAGTCAGAAGGCAGAAAGGAAGGGCAAAAGGCAGAAAGCGGGACAGAAGGGAGAAAGCAGGCATTGCATCCCTCCTCCCACCAAACAAACAAGCTAGTAAAAGATCTGACTTACCAGCAGCCAGGGAATCCTCCAGAGCAGAGAGCTTCCTCCAGCCCCTCCTCCTCTGCCTGAAACTTTCTCCTTTGGTCTTATTCCTGCCACCCCAGCCAATCTGATTCCTAGGGGGCTCCCTCCTGGCACTGCCCCCAGGAAGATTGGGGAAAATTTTATTTATATATATATAAATTTATTATTAAAACTTTTATACCGCCCTTCCAAAAGGCTCAGGGAGGTTAACATTAAAACACCATTAAAATCAATTAATAATTAAAACAAAAATTATAAAGCATAAAAAAATAATTAACAATTAAAAACATCGTAAAACAACAATTAAATAATCAGAAAAAATTAAAAACAAGTTTTAAAAAGCTGAGAAAGCCTGGTTGAAGAGATGTGTTTTCAGGTGTTTTTTGAAAATTGCCAGAGATGGGGAGGATTGTATCTCAGCAGAGAGTGCATTCCACAATCTCAGGGCAGCAGCCGAGAAGGCCCGTCTCTGTGTAGCCACCAAACGAGTTGGCGGCAACTGGAGATGGACCTCCTCAAGTGACCTCAATGGGCGGTGGGGCTCATAGCGGAGAAGATGCTCTCTTAAATACCCAGGGCCTAAGCCATTTAGGGCTTTATAAGTTATAACTAGCACTTTGTATTTTGCCCAGAAAACTATTGGCAGCCAGTGTAACTCCATCAACAAAGGAGTAATGTGGTCTCTCCGAGATGACCCAGAGACCAACCTGGCTGCCGCATTCTGAACCAACTGAAGTTTCCAGACTATGTACAAAGGCAGCCCCACGTAGAGCGCATTACAGAAGTCAAGTCTGGAGGTTACCAACAAATGTACCACTGTTTTGAGGTCACTGAGCTCGAGAAATGGGTGCAGCTGGCGTATTAGCTGGAGCTGATAAAAAGCACCCCTGGCCACCGCCTCAACCTGAGAAACCAAGGAGAGACATTGATCCAGATGTACTCCCAGACTGCGAACCTGTTCCTTTTGTGGAAGTGTGACCCCATCTAGAACAGGCAAATCAAAATCGTCTCTAGAGTTCCGACCCCGCACAATAAGTACCTCTGTCTTATCTGGATTCAGCTTCAGTTTATTCTCCCTCATCCAGCCCATTATTGCTTCCAGGCAGGCATTTAGGGAGGATATGCCAACTCCTGAAGAAGTTGACATGGAGAAGTAGATCTGGGTGTCATCAGCGTACTGGTAACACCCAGCTCCAAATCCCCTGATGATCTCTCCCAGCGGTTTCATGTAGATGTTAAAAAGCATTGGAGAGAGTATGGAGCCTTGAGGGACACCTTACTTAAGCTCAGATTTTGAAAAGCAACAGTCTCCAATCGACACCATCTGGAATCTGTCTGAGACGTAGGAGTGGAACCACTGTAAAACAGTGCCTCCCACACCCAACACCCTCAGACGTTCCAGAAGGATACTATGGTTGATAGTATCAAAAGCTGCCGAGAGATCCAAGAGGACCAACAGAGTCACACTTCCCCTGTCAATTGCCAATTGGAGATCATCCATCGGGCCAACCAAGGCAGTTGCCACCCCATAGCATGCTCGAAAGCCAGTTTGAAATGGGTCCAGACAATCAGTTTCCTCCAAGACCGCCTGGAGCTGAGAGGCCACCACCCTGTCAATTACCTTGCCCAGCCATGGGAGATTGGAAACAGGCCTATAATTGCTCAACTCTGAGGGATCTAATGCAGGCTTCTTTAGAAGAGGTCTAATAATTGACTCCTTAAGACAAGGAGGCATCCTGCCCTCCCTCAGAGAAGCATTTATGATTTCTACCAGGCCGCCTACAACAGCCTCCCTGCTAGATAGAACAAAACATGTTGGACAAGGGTCAAGAGGACAAGTGGTAGGCCTCACCGCTCCAAGCAGCTTGTCCACATCATCAGGAGTCACAAACTGAAATTGATGCAGTCAAATCGTATAAGAGGAGTTGTCAGACACCTCCAGTTCAGACATCAAATTAATTGTGGAGTCTCCATCTAAGTCGGCCCGAATCCAAGAGATTTTGTATGCGAAAAATTCATTAAACACACCACAGCGGGTAACTGATGCTTCCAAATTCTGGTTCAAGGGAGAGGGAACAGATACTAGTCCCCTGACAACCCTGAACAACTCCGCTGGACGTGAACTCACAGAGGCAATATGGGCAGAAAAGAACCGCTTCTTTGCCGCACGTATCGCCTGAGCATAGATCTTTAAATGTGCTCCATGTCATAATCTGTTGGATTCGAGTTGAGTTTTTCTCCGCTTGCGCTCCAGTCGCCTTCCTTGCCGCTTCAGCCCCTGTAGATCTTCTGTATACCAAGGGGCCAATTTTGAAGCAGGTCGGAGGGGACGCTTAGGAGCAATCGTGTCTACTGCCCTAGTGAGCAGGTTGTTCCAGTTCTCAACCAGGGCATCAACAGGATCACCAGCAGAGCCAACATTAAATCCCTCCAAGGCTTCTTGGAATCCTACTGGATCCAGTAACCTCTTTGGGTGGACCGTTCTAATAGGCCCCTCACCCCTGCGAAAGTGGAAAGCGGTTGTGAGTCCGACCTTAACCAGATGGTGGTCCGTCCATGACAACAGGGAGATCGTAGGAGTCCCCACCCATGGAACACCACCCTGATCAGAGTGAAAGACCCAATCAAGCGTGTGACCTGCAATATGCGTCAATCCAGAGACCACTTGGGATAGGCCCATAGTCATCATGGTTGCTATGAACTCCTGAGCTGTCCCGGACAAATTGGTCCCAAAATGAACATTGAAGTCCCCCAGCACCAAAAGTCTGGGAGACTCCAACGCAAGTTCCGCGACCAAGTCCATGAGCTCAGTAAGGGATTCCACTGGGTAGCGGGGCGATCAGTACACCAACAGAAGTCCCAATCTATCCCGGGTCCCCAAACTCAAGTACACACATTCAATATGGTCCGATACCCTGATAGGGACCCTGGTAAGGCAGATGTTATCCTTATAGACCACAGCCACTCCACTTCCCTGCCCATGTCCCCTCAATATACTCCCTGAAGCAACCAGGAAGTGCAGTTTAGCCCATTATTTTAGTTTTTCCTGAGGAATCAGATTGGCTGGAGCAGCCTGAATAGCAGCTGTTCCAGCCAGTAAGATCAAAACAAGTTACAGGCAGGGGAGGAGGGCCTGGAAGAAGCTCACTGCTCTGATGGTTTTCCTGGCTGCTGGTAAGCCCAATCTTTTAGCTTGTTTTTGTTGGCGGTGGGGGGCAGGGTGGCGGGTGGTTTCTTTAAGTGTAAACTGTGTCGGTGCTCCGTGTCTCCCAGCAGCCCCCCATGGTGGGGAATTGCCTCTGCCACTCACGTGGCTCCCACGGAGCCAGCGGCCAGGTGAGTGGCGGAGGCGATTCCCCGCCACAGGGGCTGCTGGGCACCACGGAGCACCGACTCAGTTTACACTTAAAGAAGCCTCCCGCCACCCCCCGGAGGCGCGGTCACGGCTCGCGCCTGGGGGGGCGCTGCACCTCCTGCCCTTACTGACCAGCCACCACTGGGTTCTGTCTATAATGCTACTATGCTAACAGTGGAGAAGGAGAAAGGAACATAGGAACATAGGAAGCTACCATATACTGAGTCAGACCATTGGTCTATCTAGCTCAGTATTGTCTTCACAGACTGGCAGCAGCTTCTCCAAGGTTGCAGGCAGGAATCTCTCTCAGCCCTATCTTGGAGATGCCAGGGAGGGAATTTGGAACCTAGATGCTCCTTCAAGAGCAACCCTATCCCCGAGGGGGAATATCTTTCTGTGCTCACACGTCTCCCATTCATATGGACAGTTTTTAAAAAGCATTTGAAAACCCACCTCTCTTTTAGCTATAAAATGTTTAGGTTTTTATCTGTGTTTGATTTTAAATTATCTAAATTATTTTAAGTTTTTGTGTATGATTTTTTAACTTGTTCTTATGTTATTGTTAACTGCCTAGAAATGAAAGTTTGAAGCGGTGTACAAATCTGATAAATAAATAAATATGTAACCAAGGTGGAACTTGCTTAACAAAGGAGACAAGTCATGCTTGCTACCATAAAACCAGGACAGGAGCAATGAAAACCATAAAGCTGCTGTCCAGGCCCCCTTAAAACCTAGGAAGAAACAAGCCATGCTAGTGAGAACTAATCTGCCTACTTTCCTTTCACTATCCCTACAGCTGTACCAAATTTGTTCCAAATTGGTTCCCACTTGCATCTCAAATGTTCATGAGTCTGCCATCTTGAATCAAGGTGGATCATTACAAACTATGCCCTTGAGCCGTCCCTACATGTCCCTACACCTGTAGAAAATTGGATTCAAATCTGTTAGGCGGTTCACAAGTTAGTCCAATTGTGCCTCTAATGCGGTTGCCACCACATTGGTTGGTGGCGACTTGAAACTGGGCCTTTTCTAGAGTTGCCCTGGGACTCTGGAACTTGCTTCCTAATTAAATTAGTGTTTCCCCTTCTTTGAACATTTTAAAGAAGGAACTAAAAACATACCTGTTTAGTCAGGCTTTTAGTTTATAGTTTTACATCTACAGTTTTTAGAGTTTTTATTGTATTTTAAATTATTTTAATTATGTGAATGTTTAAATGGTTTTTATATTGTGAACCACCCAGGGACTTTTTTGACTGGGCCGGTATACAAATGTACTAAATAAAATAAAAACAATAAAATCAATAAATTTTATATGTCCGCCATCTTGGATTGGGGTGGTGACATCATCACAAACTAGGTCGAGGTGTCGCTATTTGTCACTCACTACAACTGTACCAAATTTGGTTCAAATTGGTTAGAAGGTTCACATGTTAGCCCTCTTGTGCCTCAAATGTTTACGTGTCCACCATCTGTAATTGGGGTGGCTGACATCATAACAAACTACGCCATTGAGGTGTCCCCGTGTGTCACTTCCTACAAATGTACCAAATTAGGGTCAAATTGGATAGACAGTCCCATTTGCACTTCAAATGGTCACACGTCCGCCATCTTGAATCACAGTGGATGACATAATCACAAACTCCGCTATTGAGCCATCCCTGTGCCCCTACAACTGTAGCAAGTTCAAACAACTTGCTCCTTAAATGTTTACATGTCCGCCATCTTGAATTGGGGTGGATGACATCATCACAAACGATGCCATTGAGGTGTCCTATGTGTCCCTACAACTGTACCCAGTTTGGTACATATTGGTCCAGGCACTGTGAAGTTAATAGGGACACGCACAAACACACACATGGACAGACACACAGACACATGGAATGCTGGCTGATCTCATAAGCCTGCTGGAAAGTAGGCTAAAAAGAAGCCTCAGACTTGCTTTGTCAATAAATATCCCTCAGCCAAAACTCACCACTCTTTCCCACCCCAATTTTGAAGGCTCCCCACCCCATCTCACAGCTCATCAAGGCTTCTTTTGCTGTGGTATGCGCAAAAACATTCCTGGAGTGCTTTTACAGCATTTAACATTGTGTCTTCCTGTTTTCTAAAATAAGCATAGGAGTTCTAATTAAGAAAAGAGGTGCAATTAGAAGAAGATCATTTCTGAAACAGCTGTCATACCCTCAGTGACAGTCAGAAAGCCAAGGCAATCCTGTTTCATTCCGCGGAGTTTCTATGAGCCTCTCCCTCTGTGGAAACAGCTATTCAGCAATGTGGAAAGATTACATAATGGTGCATTTCCACTGGTGTCATAAGCTATTGTGGACAGAACCCCTCTTCTCTTCAGCTGTTGCTTTATGCAAGGCACATTAACAGCATTCAGTGTGTGTAACTGGTGTACGCCAGGGGTTGGATGACTTCAGTCCTGCACAGTCGACATAGAGTTTCTATAAAACCAAATTATTATAAAAATAACTATACTTTTTGTATTGTTATTATAACAATAACTATACAAAAGCTATACAAAAATAACAATAACTATACAAAAAGAAAAAAATACACGACTGATTATTTCATAGGATCTTTACAAACAAGGGGGGAAAAAATCAAAAGGCCAATAACGAAGCTGAATCGCATAACATATTTGTAAGGTTCCTCCGTTGTGTGAATGAGCAGCCCCCCCCACCTGTTACTCTTTGTCTGTCCTCCAAGGTAAGATCTTTTTGATTGTTTGTGGAAGAAAGGGATGCTTGGGGGCGGAAGGGATGCTTGGGGGTGGGCAGCGGAGATGGTCCAGCAGCAGCAGGGACAGGGCATGAATTCATTTTTGAATGGGGCCCAGCTTGAATGGGACCAGACTCCATTCCCAGACAGCAGACTTAAATGCAGGGTTAAACATGGGAGAGGAGCAAATCTATTAGCCACCCC
Organism: Hemicordylus capensis; assembly: GCF_027244095.1. Classification (NCBI taxonomy): domain Eukaryota; kingdom Metazoa; phylum Chordata; class Lepidosauria; order Squamata; family Cordylidae; genus Hemicordylus; species Hemicordylus capensis. The sequence continues at coordinate 257,471,451 of NC_069658.1, read as the reverse complement.
CCCTCCCAATGATTCAAAAAGCTCCAATGAGGAGGGAAAACCCCGAATCCTCTCTGGAGTGCTCACAAGATATGTGAATGCACACCTGCCCCTCTGTGGGGAAGCAAAGTAAAATCACTGTCTGAGAATGGCCCTGGCATCCTTAGTGGGAAATGTGAGTGGATGAGAGATGAGAGGATCAACTCTTCTGAAAACAAGGTACTGTATTGCATTTTCCTTGGAAAGATCATAGAGTTAAGGCAGTATATTTTTTTTGCTTGGAATCTGCAAATAGAGTTTCAAAACAAGTATCGCAAATACTCATCATGTTGGGGGAAGAAATCCACCAATTTAAAGGCATGTATTCCCATGTCATCATTTTGATCCCTCAACCAGGCTTTCATTATTTATTTATTTATTTATTTAGCTATTTACATGCAGTCTACCAGATGTTATAGACTGGATTTTGTACTTTAATTATCGGGCCTTTTCCAAGGGTCTAGGATAACTAAAGAAAAATTAAAGATATCGTCATAGTATTCATGCTATCCCAAGTAGCATGGCCTGCTATAGTTGATGTGTTGTAATTTTATTGATGCCCAAGGTATCGAGATGTTGTTGTTATGCTATTATTACTATTACTATTATTACTATTACTATTATTCTGCTATTTACACAGTCTACCAGATGTGATTGACTAGATTAGGCACTGCTTTGCAGTGGTTCTGCTCCTACCTCACAGGCAGATTCCAGATGGTATCTCTTGGAGACTGTTCTTCAAAATCATATGGTGTCCCTCAGGGCTCCAAACTGATTTTAATTGTTAACTGATTTAATGTTTTAAATGATTTTAATTGTAAACCGTCCAGAGATGCAAGTTTTAGGCGGTATAGAAATATTTAAATAAATAAATAAATAAATAAATAAATAAATAAATTTGGTACTATACTACTACTACTACTACTACTACTAAAATTATTATTATTATTATCCTCACAACAACCCTGTGAGGTAGGTTAGGCTGAAAAATATGCGACTGGCCCAGAGTCACCCAGTGAGCTTCATGGCCTTATGTAACTAAGACCAAGTTGCCTCAGTGGCTATCCTTGATGCAACTGGATGAATGTCTCACTAAGCCTGTTTGAACATTCTTTGTTCTCATGTGGGGGAGTATCACTTGTACCTTTGCAAATAGTGGAAAGTTTTTACAACAGCTTAACAGATGACTTGTTGCTAATCCCCTCCCAGCTGGTTGAAGCATAGGTCATTCCTTGAGCAAGAAAAAGGCTAATCTGATTCAAGAATAGAACTGCAAGTTGAGAAGCGTCATATGGGAATCTGTGGGTGAAGACAGACAACATTGTTAGCCAAGTGGGGCTGCTTTGGAAATGCCCTCAGAATGTCCAGACCTCCTTTCCTCCCTACGATCAAACTTCGGGGGGGGGGGGGGACAAACACAAATTTGCAACTGAAGGTGGCTGTGCATAACACTGATTGGCTGGTGACTATGGGGTCACCAGGAACCTCGCTCTAATCTCTGAAGAGGGTTCCCCACTAATTTTTTTTTAACTTTTTTCATAAATAAGGTGGTGAATTAATAGACAGTTAAATATACATATGGCATTATTTTTTAAAAGGTGACAAAAGTCTCCTTGAAACAAAAGAGAGAGGCAAGCCTGACAGAACCACTGTTACTTTTGCTAGTTTCCACATCTTTATACATCATATTTCCATTGTGAAACCAGAGGATTCTGAGTTCACTCTGCACCTCAGGGCCCTGCTAGGAGCAATCATCTGATACTTCTGTTTTCATCCTAAATAAGGTGTGTGTGGGGGCTGAGAGAGGAGACTGCAATGTTTAGATGTCTGCTCCAAAGTCCTGACTCCATGTTTTGCAGTCATTTTAATGAACCAGAATCAAGAGTTCTACTCCAGGTTTTAGTCTCTCCAGAAGCTGGACCTGGACAGGCAATCATAAAGATTCTGACAAGTCTAATTCTGCAGTAGTGTTGGTACTCAAACTGTTTTGGTAAAACAAGTCCTGGCATGGTTTGCATGGGGTCTTATATGGACTATCACAACTAGTGATGGCCCGCTTGAAGCTGGACTCAGAGAAGCCAAACTATTTCCCCCAAAGTTGGAATATAGCTTGGCTTATTTAGAACTTAATTCTGAGTCCAATTTGAACATCTCAGTGATTTCAGAGAGATTGCAGTGGGATCTGATCCTTGCCCAACACCCTGATGAGCTTCCAAGCCCTCTCCCTCCCCTTACCTGGATTGTTACTCCAGGAGTGACAGCAGGGGAATGAAGGAAAGAGGGAAGTTTCTCCCTCCTCCCTTCTGATGTCTGACATATTGCTGTAAGTGCTATCCCTTCTTACTGGTGTTATAGACAGTTAGGACAGGTTTGGGAAAATACTGCATGTACCCAAATAGAAGTCACCTTAAGTGGCAAAGCGGGGAAATGCTTGACTAACAAGCAGAAGGTTGCCGGTTTGAATCCCTGCTGGTACTATATTGGGCAGCAGCGATATAGGAAGATGCTGAAAGGCATCATCTCATACTGCACAGGAGGAGGCAATGGTAAACCCCTCCTGTATTCTACCAAAAACAACCACAGGGCTCTGTGGGCACCAGGAGTCGAAATTGACTTGACGGCACACATTACCTTTACCCAAATAGAAGATGAGGCTATTCCCACAATTGGCCAAAAGTGGACTAAGGGAGCCCAGCCTACTTTGGGGTGATTGTGTGCTGTGATGGGAGCCTCGCAGCTCCTGGCTGCTAACCTCATTAAATCCCCCCCCCCTTAAACAAAGTTAACGGAGTGATCGCTGGTTTTTTGGTTAGTGTGTCACCACGGCATGCGGCAACACATGAGGAGACCCCTGGCCAGGAGGATGCAAGCAGCCTCCTGGGCTCGGCGGTCTCTCCAGGGTGCCCTGCGCACTCATGCAGGGCATCCTGGAACTTCCAAGGGCCGCGTGGCCCCCGATCTCCGCAGCACCTGCTGGCCCCGTGACTTTTTATCATCCTTTTCCCTGCAGACCCGGAAGAAGCTCTTCTCACTGATTGTGAGAAGAGCTTCGATGACTCTGAATTCAAGATGACCCTTTTAAAATAGAGGTTAAATACAGGTTATACCTGTATTTACCCCAAAGACAGAGGACCAGTGTTCCCTCTAAGAGGGATTCCCAGATGTTCTTGACTACCAGAATCCCCAGCTGCAATGGCTTTTGCTTGGAGATTATGGGAATTGTGGCCAACAATATCTGGGAATGCCTCTTAGAGGGAACACTGCAGAGGACTTTGAATTAAAGATCACACACACACCCCCGCCCATTTCTCAATTCAAAAAACTGAAAAAACCCTAGTCTTGGATTATGGTAAATACAGTATGTATCTTTTTTCTTAAGTGGTGAAAACTCATACTGAGTCCATTTCACATTCAGATGGAACTGATGATAACAAGGTTGAACATACAAACTGCCTTATGCTGCGCCATTCTTTATAGCTCAGTATTGGCAACACTGACTGGCAATGACTCTCCAGGGTTCCAAAGAGGAGGCTTTCCCAGCCTGACCCAGAAAAGTTAGGAATTGAATCCAGGAACTTCTGCCTGCAACACAGGTGCTCTGCTGCTGGGCTCTGTGGAAATCATTTCACTTGCTTGACCAAACCAAAGCAATTCTATTAGCTTGAGACTAGAACTGTATGAGCACAAATGCTTTTCAAGGAGAAAATAGGAAAACTAGCTGAGCACTGATTGATTGATTGATTGATTGATTGATTAAATGCCGTCAAATCAGTATCGACCCTTAGCGACCACATAGATAGATTCTCTCCAGGATGATCTGTCTTCAACTTGGCCTTTAATCTCTCTCAGTGGTGCATTCATTGCTGTTGTAATTGAGTCCATCCATCTTGCTGCTGGTCGTCCTCTTCTTCTCTTTCCTTCAACTTTCCCCAGCATTATGGACTTCTCAAGGGAGCTGGATTTTTGCATAATGTGTCCAAAGTATGAGAGTTTGAGCCTGGTCATTTGTGCCTCAAGTGAAAATTCTGGATTGATTTGTTCTATGATCCATTTGTTTGTTTTCCTGGCTGTCCATGGCATCCTCAAAAGTCTTCTCCAGCACCAAAATTCAAAAGCATCAATACTTTTTCTCTCTTGCTTCTTCAAAACACTGCACTTAGACCCCCTCCCAGCTGGGGGTCTACTTGTGAGTAGCTGCGCCGCGGAGTTGCACTGTGGCAACTCACAATTTTGAAAACTGGTGCTTGCTCCGCAAACCTGGTTTAAGGGGAGGGGTAATTAGGTGGGTTAACCGCCTGGAAGCCACCAGGCTTGCCTACGAGCCCGGTGGCTCACATGGTCAGGCGAAATTGGGCTAGGCTCTTCTAGCCCAATTTTGCCTGATCGTCAGAATAACCTCATGGTCTGTCACTGTAACTTCCTTGTTTTCAATGTACATGTGTAAATGTCCAGCTAACTGATTGAAATGTTTAAGCAACTGATACGATGATGTCACTTCCTCTTTTGATAAGACTGTGTTCTGCACTTTTGCAAATGGTCTTTGGAATATGGTCGGGTTTATAAACTGTACTGCCTTTCTTTGACCCTTTTCTAGCTGAAACTGTCTTTGTATCAATAAAGCAATCTACTTGGATTATAATAAACACAGCATGAAAACCACGTTTTCTTCCACAGCTCCAACCCATTCCATAGTGACCTAGATGGACCAAGGTTCTGACTGGGTTTCGTGCAGCTTCATATGTCCATGTCCATGTGAGATAAGGTGGTTCTTCTGATACGAGCACCCCGGTCACATAGTGGTTCCTTTGCTATTCTTCGTGGAAGAAGGAGGAACATAGACAAATATGATGAGAAATACAGGTACAAACAGAAAGCAGGGACATGTTATTCAGTGGTAGAGAACATGCTGTCATGGCTGAGCCACGGGCAATGGTTGCTAGGTGGCTCAGGGCTAGAAGCCAGGACTGGGAAAGCCCAGCAACCAGTCAGGGCTCAGGGATCAAAACTGGTAGCCAAAGCTTAGTAATGTGCCAGAAGTCAAGCCAATCAGGAACAAACAAGACAGTCAGGAACAAACCAGGAGTCACAGGTCAGAAACATACCAGTGGTCTAGCTGAGCAGAACAAACATACTAGCAGCAAAGAGACCTTGAACAGGGGTGTGCATGGGCCGGTCCGGGGCCATGCAAAAGGCCTCCAGACCAGTATGGAATCTGTCCGGTCTGGTGGTCCGGCGGGGGGTGGGAGTGTGTCTTTAAGGGTGGGGGGAGTACTTACCCCCCCGTGCTATTCCCCCACCTCCCGCCGTTGGACTCTTCTAAAGTGTTCTTGGGGTGGCAGAGTTCCTCCCTGCCGCCCCTGCCCCTGTCATTGTCTTCCGTTCCCCATAGCCGAAAAAGCTGGTGCCACGTATGCGCCCGTTGCAGTGCACGCGCGCCCGTCGCCACCGGTGAATGGAAGACAATGGCGGGGGCAGGGGCGGCAGGGAGGAACTCTGCCGCCCCAAGAACACTTTAGAAGAGTCCAGTAACGGGAGGTGGGGGAAGAGCGCGTGCGGGGGGGGGGTTTTAAGTACTACTCCCCCCACCCTTAAAGACACACTCCCCCCAGTGCCGGACCACGCCTCCGTGGTTCCATGCACATCCCTAACCTTGAAACTGAGGGAAGGTCTATTTCAGGCAGGAAGTCTTTTACCCTCTTCCTGTTGGCAGAAAAGCCAATAACAGACTTCACAGGGTGGGGCCAGCATTGGGCTTTGGAACTTGAAAGCTGCTGCAGTACAGTAAGTCAAAACAAGGGGCAATGGTAAGTAGAGGCTGGATTCAGACATAACGGGGAACCGAAGGGAGAGCAGCCAGAGGTCCCCAAACCTGAACGTCTGAATGCGGGAAACCGCAGTTTGGACCCTAACTCAACCTAAGTATTCACTCACCAAACTCCAGTTTGAACCTTCAGGTTGAAGTGAGGTTTGCTGCTCGGGCCTTGGGTTTGCGGAGAATAATCATTTCTGAATTCAGTAATGGAAGCAGCCTTCCCTGGGGCTGGAGTTGAGGGAAGAAAGCCCCTCCCTCTCTCCATTCTGGTTGGCTACCGTGGCTGTCCATCAAACAAAGGAAGAAGCCTGGCAGTCACTTCCCCCTTCTCTCTTCTGCAGTCTTGCAGACAGCAGAGAGGAGGCCAGTGCTTATGCCCAAATTCAGACAGGTAAGTGCGTGGGCTGTGTGTGTGGAACCATGTGTCCATTGGACCCTCGGTTCTGTGTTATGTCTGACTTTGTCCAGAGTCTCAGGTCCAGAGAACTCGGGCACATCGTTTACATGTAAGAGAATCACAGGTTCAATCTGTGGCATCTCTGGTGAGAGGACTGCATACTGCCAGTAGCAGTACAGTTCAGATGGACCATTTTTGACTTCCTTGCTGGATCTTACAAGCCAATATGTAAATTTAGCCTTCATTGTGTATAATTCCTCTTTTTTTTAAAAAAAAACACTTTTAATTTCTAATTTTTCAGTAACAATGGAACAAAATAGTAATAATAGTAGCACCAGCAATTCAATACTATATAACAGTATAAATAACCTACCAGCAAAAACAAACAAAAAACAAACAAAAAGCGAGAACAAAAACAAAGAACTTCAACACCGTTAATATTAAAGAGCACTTACGGAACATCTTCATGTAAACACTAAGAAGACACTGTTATTGTGTAAACATGCTGAGAGCATTGGGGAGGTTGGAGAATGTGAAGAGAGAAAGTGTGTGTGTTGGGGGGCTAGATAAAGTCAACTTCCCTGACCTCTCCCGATGAACACCCATCTCGCCCTGCCTGCACGTTCCTGATCTGGTGGAGGAGGTTTGTTTTTGCAGTCCTTGGACCTTCTGAAGACAAGCCTGCCTGCAGGTTGATTGCTCTCCTGTTCTGTGCCTTCTACATGAGTGCTTGACTGTTTCCACCTGTCCCTGAGGACCAGATATCTCTTGTGAGGGGAGATTTCTGGAGCCCTTGGGAGCATAATTTGGAAGAAGGCATGTCAGCCAAAGGGGACTGGCCTTCAGTGCCGGGCCTTCGGTGTGGGACTGGGGTCTCAGGGAAGTGGGGTTGGAGGTCTGGGTTGAATTTTGTTAGTCCTCCTTTTATTGGGTTGTGCCAGGCCTTTTGTTGTCATGTGTTTGGGTTCTCTTAGACAGGGTGATGTGGGAGGTGTGTCCGGCATCTTTGGGGCAGCTATTACTGTTATGGTGGGGAATAGAAGAATTGGAATTGGCAGAGCAGCTGGTCATTACAGGAGAAGGGAAACCAGTAATTTAGTAACTGTTTCCACTTCCGGCTGCCCTGTCAGCTCTCTGGCCTCAGGGAGCAGTTCCAACTTCCCACAGAACCTAGCCTTGCTCCTCTGCAATGTCAGGTTGGTTCAGAATAAGATTGAAATCATCCATGACATGATCATGGATGAGGGAGCCGACCTGGCCTGTATAACTGAGACCTGGATGGGGGAGGCTAGTGGCCCAGTTTGGGCCCAGCTTCTCTCACCAGGCTACTCTGTTGTGGAGCAGGCTAGGGGAAGTGAGTGGGGGGGGGGGGAATGGAGTGGCTGTGGTCCATAAGAATATAATTTCCCTTACCAGGGTCCCTGTGCAACAGTTCACTTACACTGAGTGGGTATTTCTGAGGTTGGGATCAGGAGGTAGATTGGGGATTCTGTTGGTGTACCGTCCACCCTGCTGCCTAACTGACTTCCTAACTGAGCTGACGGAGCTGGTCTTGGAGTTGGTGTTGGAGTCACCCAGACTTCTAGTGCTGGCGGTCTTCAATATCAATTGTGAGGCAGACTTGTCTGGTGCAGCTCAGGAGTTCATAGAGGCCATGACAACTATGGGCCTATCCCAACTAGTTTCAGGACCAACTCACTTGATTTGGTATTTTGTTTGGATCAGGGGGGTGTTCCATGGGTGGGGGTTCCTGTGGTTACCCCATTGACATGAACAGACCATTACCTGGTTAAGGTTGGTTTCACAGCCACAACCCAGCCCTGCAGGGATGGAGGACCTATTAAGATGGTCCGCCCGAGAAGACTGTTGGACCCAGTAGGATTCCAAAAAGCCTTGGAGGGTTTTAATGTTGGTCCTACCAGTGATTCTGTTGATGCCCCGGTGGGAACCTGAAATAGGGAACTCACCAGGGCAGTAGACATGATCGCTCCTAAGCGTATCTTCTGACCTGCTTTAAAAGTGGCCCCTTGGTATACATAGGCAAGTAAAGAAGCAGCAAGATAGGTGACTGGAGCGCAAGTGGAGGAGAACCCTGCTTGAAATTGACAGGACACAGCATGGAACCCATTTGAAGGTTTATGCGGAAATGGTAAGTGTGGCAAAAAAACAATTCTGGTCTGTGTGCGTTGCTTCTGCAGGTTCACATTCAGCAGAGCCGTCCCAGGTTGTGAGGAGTTTGAGTCAGGCTCCTTCCATTTCAAACCAGTCCCCGGAGACTTTGTTCTGCTGTGATGCTTTTAATGGACAAAATCTCTTGTACTTAGGCCGACTTGGATTCCAATGGTGTTTTTTTTAAAATGTCTTTTTAAACTTGTACACCACCCAGAGCCTTTGGGTGGGGCGGTCTATAAATGTAATACATACATACAACACAAACAATGTTTACATAATAAATATCTAATCATTCTGACCTAGCCCAACTGGATTTAGAATTATCAATAAAATTTCAAAAAAGAATCCATCTTTCCAAAATAGAATATTTGTACTTCAAGTTCAAAGATGCTTTGGTGTGTGCTGAAAATCTGTCTGTATTAAATGGCAGCCCCATATTGAAACATTGCTGATATCAGCAGTAAATGTATTAATTCTTTTTCTAAACTTGAAGCGTTAAGTTCCCCAAAATCATTAAGTAAGACCACTTCTCATTTCTGAGAATTGTGTGTATGTAATAATTGTGAGAACAGGCTATGCAGGTGCAATTGTGTATAATACCACAATTGTGGAAAATTCTCCTCTGGTATTTAGTATGAATCTAGCTGCCTGTAACTCTGAGTGATACTTCCAGTCATCCGAGTGTCTCCCTATTCCCTTCCTGGGCTGTTCCGAGACAGCAAATTAACTTTGCTTCACCACGGGAATGGTGTGTGTGTGTTCTTACATCAGGAGGGATTTACCTAAAGGTTCCTACGGGATATCGAGGTGTGCTCCATACACGATTCGGGTTTCCCCTTGTGCATTGGAGCTTAGCCCGAATTATGCCAGTGCTAAAAAGTTCCACATTTTATGGAGGCTTTTTGGGATATTTTGAAGTACCCTGATGTTCCTTCTGAGATGTATGGAGGGTCCTTAGTGATAGAGAACCTTTTCCTAAAGAATTGTGCCCCACCCCATGTCTTTTCTTTTTTGAATTGCTGGGTGATCTTGCTGAACACTAACTGCCAGAAGAGGGAGCAGTTTACCAAATTATCTTGCTGTTCTTCCACAAGTCTCTCTGCCTGAAGGGGGAAAGAAACAGACACAAATCCATGATAACACCAAACCTAGCAGTAGAGTGCCACCTGGTGGCCCAAGATACAGTGGTGAAAGAAGGCTTTATGGCAAAGAAAAGATGATGTGATTGGTTTGCCGAGTCGCTGGTCTTGCAGAATTTCAAGTCAAGTCCAGGGCCGGGGGGCGGGGGAGGGAATGAAAGAGAAATCATAAAAGGATGCTTGGATACCAATGCAAAGTTTCAGAGTTAGAAGACCTAGGAGAAGAGCGCCACCTGCCTTTTAAACATAGGCTTTGTGTAAATTGTTTATGTGTTCTATTTTGTTGGCGTTGCAAGTCATCGGTCTAGCAGAAGACTCCCTAAAAATAAGATTTTTTGGGGGGGAATGTTTTTTATTTATTTAAATGAAAATTTTTAGAAGATAGATCAATGGTCGGACTCAGTATATGGCAGCTTCCTATGTTCCTATGTTCCACATGTGCAGTAGTTGGTGGTGGGGGAGGTGAGGCATCCCACCTACTCTAGAAAACCATCGGCCAGAACGGACTTGAGAAAGACCCAGGAGCAAATCCCACCCCCAGGTTTCTTTGAATTATTATTACTTCGCTTCTGTGCAGCTAATGATCTGTGGCTTCTATGCAGCTTCTATGCAACTAATGATTAATTGTGTAACCCTGCTATTAAGCCTGCCATCTGAGAATGGCCCTGGCAGATGAAAAATCTGTGCTGAGATCTTCCTTGATTTTTTAAAAAAAGGAATAGGAGCTTAAGCTCTCCACTGCTACCCGCAGTTAATGTAAACGAGCAGTAAGCTGATAAAAAGGAGCTTTTTGGCAACTGAATGCAGCGGAATGCAGCTTCACTACACTTAGGATAGGGGAGAGTTAATACGAGGGAATCATTTCAGTGGTGGAGCCTGACCGCCAGTGGCCCGTGTGTGGCCGCGGCCCCGCTCACCCCGCCCCCTGTGTCTGACGTCAGACGCAGGGGCTAGCCACGCCCCCATGTCTGATGTCAGATGCGGGGGCCTGGTCTGGCTCCTGAATGGAGCCCTGCAGTTCCATTTGGGAGTTGTGTGGGAGTGAGTGAGACCGGCACAGGGCTGGCTGTTTAACTCCCGAAGGGGCCGCTTCCCACTATTTTTGGGTTGCAGTTTGAAGGTTAGGGCGCTGTTCTGGGGCATGGCAGGCTGTTCTGCCATTTTGGTTCATTTTTGACAGTGAAGGCGTTAATAAAAGTGCACTATTGGAAATATTTCAGTGCTGAAAAATTGTTCTCCAGCACTTCTCACTGCTTTTGGGATGCAGCTTGACATTTGTGGGGGGCGGGGTGTGTGTGTGTGTCATTTCAGGCTATCTTTCACCACAAAGGAATTGTGAGGCATTCCTGCTTAACATTTCTGGTTAAGATAGGTGGTCTTCCAGCTCTCCAGAGATGCTTGGACAAGCTCCTGGTCAGATTCAGATGCAGCAGGAGCCCCCATTGTAGACAGATTGAAAGGGCAGTCAGGGAAGTAAATCTGGAAGGAGAGGAGAGGTTCAAATCCTTACACTATCTAGACCAGGGCTGCTCAACTTTGGCCCTCCCTCAGATGTTGGCCTACAACTCCCATAATTCCTGACTATTGGCCACTGTGTCTGGGGATTATGGGAGTTGTAGTCCAAAAGCAGCTGGGGGACCAAAGTTTAGCAGTCCTGATCTAGACCATTTGATCCTGGAACTCCATACTTTAGGTCATTTTGGGTATAGTCGGAGTGGAGAATCAATAGGCTCGCGAACCTGACAAAGCTGTTTGATCCCTCAGAGATTTCTTCCTGCCTCCTAAGGGATGATGCATCTTTGGAACCATGCTTTTAGAAGCACTGGAATTTTAATTTACCATAAAGATCAGAAACTCTGGACTCTTAATCCAAACCAAACTAGAAAAATCCATTGTCTTCTAATAATGAATGCAAAACTAATATAATACCCTATTGTATATGGTGTATCCACCTGCACCTTACCCATCTTAGATTTGCCCATCTGTACGTTCAGCTCAATACCCTAAGGCTAACCCTAATTGCTTCCCCTTTCCCACCCTTCACACCCTCTTTGAATGTCCCACTTCCCATGTGGCATTGTTTTCATCCAAATCAACATCCAGCAGCCATCCAATCTGTGCCAACGGGTCCACTGTGAGGGGTACTACAGGGCCTTCCCCCTCATGGAGGATAGATGGCCATGCCTGTTAGACCAGCTAGAGATTATGGGAGGGGCTACGTTGCCTGTGCTGAGAAGGACCTAGCCTATTTTTGTCCTGTGACAGTTGGGAACCAGGTGGTGAAAGGTAGCTCTTCGCCTCCAAGGCGGCTGCCCAAGATGATCAAAACTGGGAGTAGGAAGAGCGATCTGGATGGAATGAACTCACGCATGGGGTCTTCTCCCGTTCTCCCCATTCTGGCCCATCTCTGCTCATTGGGACCCAAGACCCAGTACTCAGGAATCAATCTAATTCCTGTGCAAGTAAGCCTCCCTCAGCCAGAAGCGGTAGCAAAAAATGACAAATTCCCCACTCTAGCCCTAGTTCTACTCCTACATTCTAATGCTAAGTCTCTCTCTAAGCCTCATCTGCCCACTGCTAAACCTAATCTAGCTTTCCAGAACCCTCCTTAGGTGGGATCAGCTGCTTTGTACCCCCAGGCCCCAATGAAGACAGGACACGCTTAGTTGGAGTAAATAAGGGCCACTTTATTCTTATAGAGAGGTAACAACACTTGCAACGGGGTCCCAATTAACCAGAGTGCGGGTACTCATCTCGCGTGGTGGGCCTTCCTAGGGAAGGGCACCCCAAAGTTGAAAAAAGAAGTTGAAAAAGAAAAAGTTGCCTGGCAGCAAAGAGACTGCCCGTGAGGAGGCTGTTGGGCTAGCTCCTTCCCCCTGCCCCGCTCCTGACTGTCCAGGCCACTGGCCACATGGAGGGGGCCAAGATGGTGCTGGCGTGCCTGCTTCTCAAGCCGGGCGCACAACCCCGCCGCCCCTCCCACCCACCGCTTGGGAGCGGAGGCGGGAAGCAGCATAGAAGAGAGCCTGCCTGGTAGGGTTGTGCGTTTTGTATTTTTTCTGTTTCAATTTGGACCAAATCCGAATCAACCCCATTTTGTTTTTTGTCCAAAATTAAGCCTTCCGAATCACCCCAGTTTTGTTTTGTATCCGAATTAATCCGAATCTGAATCCAAATTAATTCAGATTAAAAAATGGGTCATGTGGTCAAAAGAGTGGGTGTGGGTTATAGTGCCCAATGAGTGGAAGCTACCACAAAAATTTCAAAGGAATTGGGCAAACTGCTGATTTTTGGTTAATTTTTGAAGTTTGTGTGTCTTTCAGATTTTCTCCATAGGGTATGATGGAGGTTTCAGGAAAAGTATAGCTTCACGTGGGGTGGGGGGAAGGTGTGGCCCAGAGTGGAGTGTGGTTGGTGGTAGTTCCAAGTTGGTTCAAGGAAGCTACCACAATTTTTTCATAGGAATTTGGCAAAGGGCTGATTTTTAAAGAATTAATGAAGTTACATGTCTTTCAGATTTTCCTTGTAGGGTATAATGGAGGTTTCTGCAGTCCCATAACTCCACTTGAGGGGCACTGGGGTGGCCCAGAGTAAGTGGCGGTGTAGTGCACATAGGGTGCCAACCACCCACATGGGTTACCAACCCATGAAGTACAGGGTTTTGTTGTTCTAGAGGTGTTCTGAGAGTAGATTCTCTAGTAGTATATGAGAGTGGATTCACGGTTTTTCATTAAAAATCTCATTTGCTACCAGAGAATCTAAACTCAACACCTCAGAAACAACAAAGCCCAGTACCCCAAAGGGTTAGCAATCCAGGGGTTGGTTGGCACCCTCTGTGCACTACACCACTACTCGCTTCGGGCCATCCTAGTGCCCCCCAGGTGGAGTTATGGGGCTGCTGAAACCTCCATTATTCCTTATGGGGGGAAATCTTAAAGATGCGTAAACCTCAAAAATTCCTAAGAAATCAGCCCTTTGCCCTATTTGTAATCTGGGTGCACCACCCTTGGGGCACTGCCACCCAACCTACTGTTTTGCCCCTGAAACCCCACATAAACAGGTTGAAAGAGTGAAGAGAATGATGAACAACAGCAACACTTAATTTTTTGGCACAGTTATTTGAGAATTTAAAACACTCCCTCCCCATGAAACAGTGACCACAGGTCTTTTGAGATAGCAAGATAGACCAATGTGCCAGCATGGTGTAGTGGTTAGAGTGCTGGACTAGGACCGGGGAGACCCGAGTTCAAATCCCCATTCAGCCACGATACTAGCTGGGTGACTCTGGGCCAGTCACTTCTCTCAGCCTAACCTACTTCACAGGGTTGTTGTGAGGAGAAACCTAAGTATGTAGTACACCGCTCTGGGCTCCTTGGAGGAAGAGCGGGATATAAAATGTAAAAAAATAAAATAACAAATAATAACACTGTCTTGGTACTATGGAACAGCTTCAAATGTTCATTTAACTGAAGTGGAGTGAGCTGTCGCCCAAACAAATCAGCCTACTGTTCAAAATTGTTGAGATTTTTCATTACTGCATTTAAGAAAGTGCAAAACCATGGATCATGGTTACAAGAAAGAGAGAAGCAACTAAGATTCCTGGGGATGTCAATAGATTGACAGGTGTATTCCCCACCCCACTCCTTTTGTCTCATGTAGTCCCATGTGGATGACCTGTCCCTACAATGGCAAAAGTTGTGAACCCCTGGCTTAGACATCATGTCCCACCAAATTACATTGTGGCCTAAATTACATTAGACTGCTCAACTTGGGAATCAAAACTTAGACACCACTATAACTCAAAAAAATCAGAAGAAAAACAAAATAACTCTTTAAAAGAGCCCTGAACAAGTCAAGAGATTCTTTTTAAACCTTTGGAAAGAAACACTTGTGTAATTTCAGAACTTTCCTAACCAGCTTCTCGAAAAGCTTCTCCACACCAATTTATAGCATGGCTTTTAGCAAGAGCCTTGGAATTGCATTGAGCTCCCAAAGATATTTGGGTATTTCTGTCTCAAAATGCTGTCTTCCAAATCCCTTTGCAAGGTCAGTTTGCATTTCAATCACACTGAATACAACACTTAACTAAACTATTCATGCTCAACAGTTTTTGCATATCTTATCTTCTGCTAATCACTCAGTGCCTCAGCTGGAGTGGAGAGAGTCAGAGAAGTCAATTTGAATTGCAATGCTTTTCAAAGGAACAAAGCATTCTGTCCGGATACACAGTCATTTTGATTTGGAAACAAAAATCTCTGTTTTTCAATTCTTGATTTTGTTTTGGTTACAAAACCTCCAAAATTGCCATTTTCAGGCACAAAACGTTTTGTACCCGAATCAAAATGCACAAGCCTACTGCCTGGCCTGGCCTCTGGCTCCCAGCTCTGAACAACAACAACAAACTCACTCTAACCTTACCCTGACACCAGCTGTGCTGAGTGTGGGGTGCATCGGGCAGGGCTTCTACATCTCTCTGCTTAGACTTTTCCAGGTGGCCTCAAGGGAGTGGTCAGGAGCTGATGACGCAGCTGGTCTTTTCTGGACTCCTGAAGTTTTCTCTCCTGTTGTTCTCTCAGGTTTTGCTTTTTGCCATGTGGGACTGCATGCAAGAAAAGCAAAAGGCACTGGCGGACGGAGCTCCTGGATTCCAGGACGGGGTTCAAACCCCTGTGGTGTCCTTGCTTGCTTGTTTGCTTGCTTACTTCCTTGCTTTTCTCCAGGGCAGCTAGTGTGTCCTTCCTCTTCTCTTCAGTGCTCTGCTGCCTATGTACCTGTCAGTTCAAGTGGACCAACCAGTGTTCTCTGGAGCAGGGGTTCCCTGATGTTGAGGACTATGGTTCCGATAATCTTCAGCTGCAATGGCCTTTGGCTGGGAATGATGGGAGTTGCAGTCAACAATGTCTGGGAATCCCTGTGACAGGGAACCCCACTGGGGGCGCCATCTTTGCTGGGCTTTCAGGGGACCATCAGCAGATCACGTGGTGGCTGGACAGAACGGCTGAGCTGGAAATGGACCGTCCACGCAGGGAACTACAACAGCATCACCAACATCTTCCTGAACCAGGAAGCTCAAGGGCCGAGCAGAGGCTGGATGGTGGCGCTTGATCCCCAATGGCACCACCATGCTACAAGGACTCTTTCGTGGGGCACCACTGGGGTGGGGGTGTTGTGTTTGCTCTCACGTGGATCCCGGTCATCCATTGGCAGCCATGGCAAGCATGTGACAAGAAGTGCTGCCCCAGCAGGATGAGTGGGTCTGGTACGCCTGCCTGAAGCCAGTTCCACAGGCTCCTCCTGGAGCTGAGGGAGCATGGCGGTGGGGACATCCATCCTGCACAGATTATCTGCACTTCCCCCTCCCAGGGAGAAGAGAGAACTTGCTGTGGTGTCTGCAAGTTTCAAGCAACTGGAGGTGGATGAAGTGCTGTGCTCAGTGCTCGGCTCCTGGAGGCCTGAGGCTGTGATGGAGCTTATGGCATCAATGGGCAAGGATGTGATGGCTGCTGCATGGTCTGCACCAGCGGCTGTCCCATCCCCAAGCCATGGAGAAAACTGCTCCAAGAAGCTTGTCCGAGGAGGAAAGACCAGCCACTGTGCCTGCCTGGGAGAGAACTTGGGTCCCACTTTCCCCTCCAATGCTTCCCCTCCAATGGTGTACCTTCCACAGTGGCGACTGCTTTGGAGATTGCCCTGAAAGTCTGTGTTAAGCAACAGGGAGGGAAACCCTTCCAGGAGCTTTTACAGACAGGGCTGTACCCCGAATCTCCTCCAGAAGAGAGTGTGTGCGTCCACACACCTGCCAAACTTACCCTGAAGTCCATTTGAGATCCTTCAAAGCACACAAACCGGGCTTTGTTTTCCGAATTCTAGCTTATCTCGATGTATTTCTGGGTTTTTTAAATGCTGGTTTCAAGAGTTTTTCTGAAAACTCCAGAGCAAATAGAGAGGGGCGCTGATGTAGAATCATTGTGTTCCTATCCAAGGAGCACTCGCTTGCTCGCTCTCTCCCCATTGGCTAGAAGGAAAACACGGAGGCATGCAATGCGAACCAGCATCACAAGCACACCCGAGAGTAGAGGGGAGGGGCTGCTTCCCTCAAATGCCACGAGTGGCTTCGGTTGGGTGCTCCTGCGCCTGGCCACAGCTTGCTCTGGTGCTCCGGGGGCCAGGGAAGGGGAGCGCTGCCACATGAGCCCCCAGAGTGCACCACACAATTCTTGGGTCCCCCCTCCCCTCTCCCCCCCCCCAAGTGTGTTTGTTGTGGCTGCAAGGTTAGCGCTCACTCTGTTAACCTCATTTAGAGGGAGGGGCATTTAGGCAGGCTGGCTGCCATTGAGCTAGCATCACCCGTGAGCCCAGTGGTTCTCACAATCAATGGGAACTGGGCTGGGCTCCCTTAGCCATCGATTGTGAGAATAGTCCTAATGTGGAATAAGTCCCATTGACCAGTCCCATTAATGGTCAAAACCCTGCTGGTTTAAGACTAGCTATCTCATTTTGGCTCACAAAGTCAGTAAACTGGAGCTGAAGGCCGATGCCTTAACAGACATGCTGTGTGATCAATAATGATGTTGTGCAATGTCACAAGTTGTGTTTACTTCCAACTTGCCCTCCATGCATCCACAACTTTCCTTGCTCTTTGAGGCCGAAATCCGGATGGGGAGGATGGAGTGTGCCTTGCACCAGCAAAGATGCCCCATGTTGCCCTGCTCCTGTATTGTCTTATGAAGCAGCTGAACTATTGCTAGAGGAATTTGTCATTTAAAAATAATAAATAATTTTCTCTAGAAAGATTGGTCACCTTAAGTGGCACAGCGGGGAAATGCTTGACCTACAAGCAGAAGGTTGCCGGTTCAAATCCTTGCTGGTACTATATTGGGCAGCAGCAATATAGGAAGGTGCTGAAAGGCATCATCCCTTACTGTGCAGGAGATGGCAGTGGTCAACCCCTCCTGTATTCTACCAAAAGAAAACTACAGGGCTCTGTGGGCACCAGGAGTTGAAATCAACTTGATAGCACACTTTACTTTACCTTTAGAAAGAGCAGGCAAAGTTCAGATTTTGGGGTGCATTGCAGGCTTCTATTAATGTATCTAAATGTTTTTCCTGTCATGCAGATTTTCTTTTTGTTGTGGATAAATGTTTTGCTAAGGATCATTTTTTAATACTGTAGCTTGGTGTAAAACTGCTAAGGAAATAGTTTTTTACAATTAAAAAATCCATTTTTCCCCCTCCAGCTACTCCTAATTGTATTCACAGAAGCAGCAGATGATGATTCAAAGAGAAAGACAGCGGGGTGGGGTGAGGGAATCAAACCCCAGGTGGGTTAAAAGCCTGCTGGAATTTTAAAAAAGCACCTCTAACCAATGATGGAATATCCACCAGGGAAGGGGCCAGGTGCAGGTGCAGTGATAACATGTGAGCGTGGGGGAAAGGAAGTATAAAAGGGGTCTAAGTGAATTTCTGGTGTGGGGTGTGAATCTAACCCTACACATTATATTTCTGAAATCAAACAATGGTGTATTTCACATTAGTGGTCCCATCCCAAACATCAGGAGTCTATGGGGAATGGCTATTTGCATGTAATGATTTTTTAATGGAGTGAGATGCACAACTCAAATGCCCCCAGAGGGCTGGAACCAACCATGTCTTGGTATTTGAGGGCCAAGGTCAATTTTCCAGGCATTATTATATTAAAATGAATTAACAATACTCCTTAAAGCAATTATCAGCTACTTGTAGATCTCCTGCCACCTCATCAAGGGACCCACAATTTTAACCAAGAATAGTAGCCAGAAAATAGGCCCTGTCCCTCCTCAGTCAGTGGGGCACTTGAAGTACACGCCCACCCCAAACAAAAGCCAAGCCAACTCTCACTAGATAGCTGTTGTTTTCAGGCTGCAATCCTACACATGCTTTCTTGGGAATATGCCTCACTGGATACAGTGTGGGACATATTTCAGAGTAAACCTGCATAGGATGGTGCTGTAAGATTGCTTCTGGAGAGGGTGGGCCCCCTTGGGGAAGAGGGAACGCCCTTCTGGTGTGCACTCTGTGTCACCCTGAAGCAGCAGCAACTGGCTCATTTGCTTGTCAATCCGTCACTGTCACATGCATCTCAGCTGGCCTCAAGCACTCAACGGCACTGAGCCCTTGCTGCTCATCCGTGGGACAAGCCAAGGGCTCTTAATGGTTCCTGCTATTGCTGCAGGATATTCCTACCTAGGGGCTAGCCAAAAAGTCTCTGTGGCCTGGATTCAGCCCTGAGGCCTTCTGTTGTGCAGGCTTGATAGAGAGAGATTGATGGTAATAAAGAAAGTATGTGAAGAGTGTGTCCCTTGTAAGTAACCACGGGGCTTCAGCATTGGAACAACGGGGACAAGCTAGGAGTTCTTGCCTACATTGTCTCCCTGTGGATCTTGATGGAGATCCACCAAGTGGATCTCCTGGGGTAGGGAATTCATGCCCTGTGCATTGCAACAGAGAATACCTTCTCATGCATCTCTTTTAACCACACTTCCTATCGAAGCAGAATTGTAAAACCATTACTGTTCGCATTCACTCCAATGGGCTCTAAGCAAGAGACCTTCCCAGTTGACTGTGTTCCATGGCACATGACAATTGTGTAGGGTGCCATTTGGATCTTCTGCATCAGGTGCCAAAATTGGTTGGGCCAGTGCTCGTAGTGGGACACTTCTCATGAGAGTCCAAGCAATGAGTCCAATCCAGTAACATTTGCCACAATTTTCAGTGCCATTGTTTTCAGTATTGGAGGGTGAGCACTTGTTTATCTCCCTTTCATTGAAATTGAGAGGATATATTAGTGTTTATGTTTGAAGTCTTTTTTGAATGCTTATGAATTCCATGGAACATAATGGTGCTTGGGGTGATTTGTGCTCATTGGAATAAAAGGTAATTGTAAATCTCCATGATATGAATATGCATGGATCTGTTCAGCACATGTCACTAATGAACTACTATGGAAGGGGGAATGGATACTGAATGGATACTCTGTTTACCAATAGAGATGTTTATTTATTACCAGAGTAAAGAAAAGACATAGAGTGCATTTGGATGCACATTTAATTTTTTTCCACATCTTGCACACCTCTAGCAATTAAGATGACAGATTAGAACCCCTAAATCACAGGTTTGCTCAAAGAGGATCAACTGAGTGATGGAAAGGGGAAGATTCACTGGATCTTTCTTCAAGGGAAATGGCAGAGACCAGGTTAGAGTGGAGTGACCTGTGGCCTTGAGTATCCTTCACTCACACAGATTTCCCAGAAGGCTAGGTACACCAAGGAGGAGGGAAAGTTGTACGATTTCCATTGCACTTGTCAGTGTTGCAACAGGTGGTAACAATAATTGTCTCTTTATTGAATTTTTCAGCGGTGTGACATCTTCTGTGAACAAATGCGTGGTACTGATGGCATCCATATTCCACTCCAAGGAACCTCCCATCTGCTAAGAGAAGGACATTTCTGTGAATCTGGGAGCTCTGGTTTTAGAGGAGAGAGTGATCTCACAGAGAAGCATAAAACCTGTGGGAGGAACAATGACATAACTATTGCTGAAGGTTCCAAAAGTCTCAAGGAAGGGATGCTGGCAGCTAGGTCCAGGATACCATGCATCCAAAGCTTAATGAACCTAAACTTGGAATGCTGAATTCAGCCAGCCTTCCTCCCGGTTAAGTGTCTACAATTACAGCCTTACTCTCTGCACTGCATTACTCTGGTGGCAATAGTTCCCCTAACTGCACCATAAGCTAACTTAGCATCCCCTTTGCTAAGTATGGTCTACCTTAGTTTGTGTTTGGATGGGGGACTACATGTGAGGAGCACTGTAAGATATTCCCCTTGGGGGATGGGGGTCATAGCTCAGTGGAACAGCATCTGTATGCTTGCATGCTGAAGGTCACAGTTACCTTTCTGGCATCTCCAGGTAGGGATGGGAGAGACTCCTGCCTGAATCCTGGGAGAGTCATTGCTAGTCAGTGTAAACACTACTGAGCTAGATGTATCATTGCTCTTATTCAGTACAGGCATTCTCTGACCAACATCTGACTGACAAACACCCTTATTTGCAAACAAAACTTCGGGGCATATTACAATGAGAAAGTCTCCAACATACAAACACCAACCTGCACATACAAACAAGTTGTCACTCTTGGGGACTATATGTGTTCCAAGTTATGAACACCCAAATTACAAACAAACCTTTGGAACCCAACCCATTTGTAAATGGGCTGCCTGTATAAGGCAGCTTCTTGTGTTCCTAGTATACATGTCGCAGCAAAACAAAACAAAACCCTAATGGATAAGGTGTGTACTGGCAGTAACTGACCCAGGGATGATGCTTGATTATTCATTTATTACTCAGAGAGAAAATAAACTTTGTGGGGTATTCAGGTAGAAAAGGTGAGTTTTGTGCTGGAGGTCATTAGAAAGGAATTCAAGATAAAATGTCTAGTATGATAAAACCCGCATACAAATGCATGGTATGGCCACATCTGGGATCCTGTTTTGATTGCTCCATTTCAAAAGGGCATGATAGAGAGCTATAAGTCAGCAATCAAAGGGATCAGTGGGTTGGAGAACTTTCCCTTCTCAGAAAGGTTAAACTTTGGGGCTATTGAGTTAGAAAGAAGATAACTTGGAGGTGGGGATATGCTAGAGGTTGATAATATCAGGCACGGTGTGGACAAAGGGGACAAATAAATGTTTTCCTCCCTCTTTCTTAGTAAAAGATATCAGTAAATGAAAATTATTGGCCATAGAATGGAGGATATATAAAATAAAGTATCTCGTCAAAGAGGATGGAATTCATTCATGGAGTTTTATAGTTTGCTGCCAGAAGACGTGGTGTTGGCAAAGGGACCAGATGGATTTCAAATGCAATTTGACACACTTACTATTAGCCATTAGATTCAAAAGATTCAAAAACCTTAAATTCAAAAGCAGTATAATGGCACAGCAGGGAAATGCTTGACTAACAAGCAGAAGGTTGCTGGTTCGAATCTTCTGAGAGTATGTATTTTAGGGATGTGCCAAAATGTAATTTGGAAGGTGAATCGCGGGGCCTTTAAAAATGAGAGCTTAAACAGCCCCTTTAAAGCAAAGGAGAGCAGGTCCATGCCTGCTCCTCTTCCAATTGCCACCATTGCTGTACTCCCGGCGCTACCCCAAGCTATGCCTGCACACCGTCAGGGCCTCTCCCAGCTGCCTCATATGACACTGGCATGCATATGGCCATCACACATGTGACCATGCAACCATGGCCACTGCAGGGATTCACACAACCATGCTGACCACACAAATGGCCACCGCACATGCGCAGTGGCCATGTGCATGCCTGCATTGTGCAGGGGCAGTTGGGAGATGTCCCTCCACCCCTCAGGCATAGCTGGGGGGGGAACCACACCGGGAGTACAGCAATGGCAGCAATCGGAAGAGGAACAGGCATGGACCTGCTCTCCTCCACTTTAAAGGGGACATTTAAGCCCTCATTTTTGAAGGGAGGTGCCCTGTGATTCAGCTTCCAAATCATGTTTAGACACATCCCTAATTTATATGGGTAGGACGCAGAATTAAAAGGAACATGAACTCAGTGTGCTAGTAGGCTGCAGGAATAAGAGGGGACCCACATGAACCTCCAAAGTACTTGTGGATCAAGTCCATGTTAAGCTTACTCGATTAATGTATTTGGAGCATACCTTTAAAGATGGAAGCTGTGTAACATTCCCCAACTCCTTTAGCAATCTTGCATTCTTGTGGGCGACGCTGACAGAGTACAGCATCTGTTGTTCCACAGTACTTACACAAGACTCCCTGGACTTTGAGGAAGAAAAGGAGAATTATAAGGTGTATTTGCAAATATTCACAGATGTACCCCCAAATGCCAACTTTCCCATTCTAACTAGAAATGTTAGATTTCAAATATGAAATTCAAATAAGATTTTATATGAGTTTTTCCTTCAGATGTGTGTGCTTTAGACATTTTTAATACTGGATCCTTCAAGCTATGAATGTGATCTTTAAATGAGATGATGGTGCTCCCCAGTACAGGTGAATACTAGGCCTGTGCACCATCAAAAATATTGGATCTATTTTGATCTGATCTAATCTGATTTTTAAAGAAAATTGGGAGGCTGACATGGCCTTCCTCCCCCTCCCCCCCACAAACAACAACAACAACAATAACAACAACAAATCCAACTTCACATATATGTTGATGGGGTTTGAGCTGTCAGTGAATGACTAGGAGAGAGACCGTGGGGTCATGGTGCACAGCTTGTTGAAAGTGTTGACTCCATGCATGGCAGCTGTGAAAAAGGCAAATTCCATGCTAGGGATAAATAGGCTCTGGTGGGTCACTGTATGAAACAGGATCTTGGACTAGATTGGTTTTTCAGCCTGATACACAGCAGAGCTGTTCTTATGTTCTTATGAAGAGACTTAAGGCTTAAAGGAAGGACTTAGGCTTAAAGGACTTCGCTTAAAGGAAGCTAAGGAAGAAATTTTGGCCTGCAGTGTTGAATGCAGCAGAGATGTTATTGAAATTTATGATTATTAAAAATGATTTTTGTTGTTTCTTTAATACTTTTAACCAATTTTTATAAGGTAGAAAATAATGAAACCTCAACTTTTATTTCAAAGGTTTAGAATAAACATAGATAACAGTTGGCATTGGGAATATCTCCCCATTCTTCAGTAATTCATAGTTGCTGCTGTTATTATTATTATTATTATTATTTACACAGACAGACAGGTGTTATTGACTGGTTTGTTTTATCCAGACATCAAGTCCTTCCCAAGGATCTGGGATGGCTGAATTTTATTATCAGTGTTGTTGCTGTTATTATTATAGATATTGTCGCAGAATATAGGCTGTTCCCAGTAATGTTGCTTTTTGTAATTGGCTGGTGGTGATTTCTGTGGCGTTGAGGTGTTGAGGAGCTCTTCAGGGTGTTTTGGAATTGCACATAGGGCGCCAATTACCACTGGGATTATTTTGGTCTTCTTCTGCCACAGCCTTTCAATTTCAATTTGTAATCTTTGTATTTGGTGATTTTTTCTATTTCTTTGTCTTCTATTCTGCTATCCCCTGGTATTGCTATGTCGATTATTCTGATGTGTTTTTCTTTCTTCTTGACTACAGTTATATCTGGTGTATTGTGTGACAGATGTTTGTCTGCCTGTAGTCGGAAGTCCCATAATATTTTTGCATCATCATTTTCTACAACTTTTCCAGTGATGATGATGATGACGATCATCATCATCATTATCATTATTATTATGCTAAAAAAATTACAAAATTTTCAACCTTTCACTAAGCATAAAAAGTGTAAAAACTAGTGGATTCAGTTAATTTAAGTTGCAGGATCGTGTGTGCAAAATTTTGTATCTGTAGGTCATTAGAAGTATGACTTTATTTTGCACAAAGCCATCAAAATATATAATAGATACACAAAAATTGTTCAGGGAACAATTTATTTTGCTGTGGGAGACTTAAGTGGATCAAACCTCTGCTTGGATCTTGGGTTTTAGCAACACCTGTGTACCAAACATGTCATAGTTCACAATAGCATGAATGGCAGAACTCACTCATGGAAGATCAGCTATCATCATCCAGAAAAATCTTTGCAACAATGCTTAAGATACTGGCAGTGGATTCAAAGGATTTACGTAAATAGCAAAGTTGGCATGGTGCAAACCAAAGAGAAGAACTTCTCGGAGGGTCCCACGTTCTAGTATGTATTTTAGTGAACTTTGGTCTGAGGCTTGTCTGAATTGTCAGTGGAGAGTGTCATTTGGAACATGGAATATTGAAGTAAGTGGGAGGCAGAGAATGCTTGGAGGATGGAATGCTGGGAAAAGTCTTCCCATAAGAAAGCTGATGGAGATGGAGTTCGGATGGACCTTTTGCACCAACTATTCTAATGACCACTAGGGGCATTGGGAGTAGAGACAGTGAGTAAGGGTCTCCCTATCTGTCCCTACTCTATTACCCCTGATCAGACTCTTCAGCACTTCCTGTGCTGAGTCACAATTCTTCCTTTCCTTTTAGAGAGTAGATGGAAACATCTCTCTCCCTCCTTACCTATTCATTATGTAGTCCTTTAGATTAGGATTAGGTCCTTCCTATTCAAGTGTACTTAACCAATAAATACTTAGTATTTAGTTCTACAAGAATCTCCATGTGTTTTCTCTAAATAGCGGCAACAACTAAACCATCCTCTGCTACCTACTCTGTAACTGGAGTGTGTGCTTTCTTCCCTAGTGCTCTGCTGTTTACCTACTGGGGGTAAAATTAACAACCCCCAACAAAAGCATGGCCACACATGTTTTACTTCCCCTCCATTGATTGCTCCTGGGCCTTGGAGAGGATATATTAGAAAAGCAAATTTGTCCAGAGGTACTTGAAGAGCTCCAGAGCAGATGAGCATTTGACAGTCTCTATCAACCTGATTGTTCTCAGCGACTGCAGAGATTGACCAAGAATGAATGAGATGATCTTCTTGGCTTCTTGATCTGCTCTTCTTCACTGCCTATAAGTGTGCAGCAGTAGAGATAAACATTGTCACCTCAACTTTCTCAACTTTCTTAAAAGCAGTAGTTTTTCTCAAATCTTAACATGCATTCTAATTTCAAAGATTGTTTTAATCTTTGGCAGGGAAGGCATCAGACACAGCCTTTCTATAAATTGAAGCAAGGCAGCTGTCTCTCAGGTGGCAGATTCTGAGTGCTATTAATGGCATAGAATGGAAGGTAGAGAGATCTTTCCCCACTGCCGGGACTCTTCCCCAATGCCCAGCAGGGCAGGGCACTCACTTAACCAGGCGGTGAACAGATCAACAGCCGGGGATTGTCCCGCCATACACAAAGCCAATGGCAACCATGCTGGGAGGCAGGGGAGGGGGAGAAAGCTGGGAGGACGGCCACCCTTGACTAGGCCAGAATGACCCAAAAAGCCGTTGGCTGGCTGTAGCCAGGAGCTAGCAGTTCCTCCCCTCATCAGAGACCCTGGGGGGTGATGGAGGGAGAGGAAATTGAGTCCTGTAAGGTGGCCCCTTTAAGGGCTAGCAGGCAGAATAAAGAAAGCTGAGAATGGAAGGCAGGGAAGGGGCTGTTGGCTGACCCTGAGAACATATATAATGGGCTTGAAGCCAGTGGTGAGAGGGCCAGTGGAGATGGAGGGTGGCTGCCTGTATGGGCTTCTGGGGAAGAGCAAGGCATTCCCTCTCCCTGGCTGATGAAGGAGGAACAGGGTGCTTAGAACCCCCTCCCCATCCTTCTGAGGCCTGTACACCCAGAGTTTGTGAGGCTGATGCAGAGGAAACACCGCACCCACATATGTACAACCTACTAGGACATTTTCCTGAGCAATCCTCATTGAAACAAAAGGGAGCTGCATAAGCCTAATTCTGGGAACTATCAGTACCACAGCTGTGCTCTTATGGACCTTTAATTCATTTTAATAATGCACCTTTTGTGCCAAATGTTGTGAGCTGTTAATTAATTAGTGAATTGATGAATTAGCGCAATTTCGATTTTCCAGCACAGGAACAAAAGCACCAGGCTTGGAATAGTTTAAAAACATCAGCACAGGGTAATAAAACTGGAAGGGCAACCTCAGGAGGGTCATCTTGCCCTACCTCTCTGTGCTGAAATGACCATGATCGCCATCACCCTTGAATCTTGCATGATGTACAAGTTTCTTCTAGGATGTCTAGGGGGCAAACAAGGACCACCAGCCTTGTATTCAAGGGAGTAGCTATCGGGGAGCCAGTGGGGCAGAGAACAGGAGCTGGGCCAAGATATTTTCACTCCACATCAATAATGCCCTAACAATGTCAGGTCGAGAGACATATCTTAGATTTTCCCATGGAACTTTGGGTATGTGTAGCCTGTATCTGGTTATAGCAAGCCTAGAGCTGAAAAAGACATATTTGTAAAATCAGCCTGGATTGACCTTTCCTGATGATCTGAATGCATGATCTCAATCTGTTAGAACTCTAGATGAGTGATAGAACTTCCTGTTCTGGATGGGGTTTGGGAGTTTGGGAGTGTTTCTGGCCTCAGGCCACACCTTGCTTTGAGGCTATGGCCAGGACTTCTGTCTAATCCCTTCAAATGAGACATCAGCTTTATTTGTTCCTTGAAGATAATACTCTCAAAACTGTGATGCACTCACTGGTAACTTCTAGACGACAGCTGCAATGTGCTCTACATGGAGCTGGCTTTGTAAAGTAGTTGAGAAACATCAGTTAGTTCAAAATGTGGCAGCCAGAATGGCCTCCGGGCTTTCTCAGACAGACCATATTATGCCTGTTTTAAAACAATTGCACTGGCTGCCGATATATTTCCAGGCAAGCTACAAAGTGCTGGTAATTAGTTTTTGAACCCTAAATGGCTTCGGACTGGGTTACCTGGGAGAGCACCTTCCTCAGCACCGCCTCACCACACATTAAAGTCATTGAGAGGGGTCCGTCTCCAGCTGCCACCAGCTCACCTAGAGACAACTCTGGATCGGCTTTCTCTGTGGTCACTCCTGGGCTGTGAAATGCAGTCCCTATAGATATCCTAGGCTTAAGATCTTTACTCTGGCCTATATTTTTGGACTATGCTGGACTATGGAAGCTCATACTGAAAAGGGAATGATGGACTGGAAACTGAACTAAATGGAAAATCTAACATTTTTGCTGTGTACTATGACTCTAGCAGAGAAGTCATTCTCAGGCTAACCTTGCTTGAAGAAAGGGGCCTCCAGCAAGAGAAGCAGGCACAGCCAAAGAGAGTCTGTGGAGAACATAAGGCAGCAGATAAGTCATCAAGGCTTACAAGTCATGAAATGTAGGTGAAGAGGAGGAGACTGGAAGCCATCCCGCATGCACCTTGTCAAGTTTGTGGTACCTTGTTGAGGAATGAAGAATAAGAATCACAAGGCCTGATGGTAACAGTTAATTGGGGGGAGTAAATAAGCCTTGTCAGAAGTGGGAATCAGAATTTTGATGGAATCCAGGTTGCCATGATTAACACAGATTATTAGATTTCTAATAGCTATGGAGATGAGGAGCTTAAAGAGCCAATGAGTATCTGGGTGCAAAAGGTGGGAACCAATCAAGAGTCTGAAAAGACAAAGAAGAGATGTGACTTTTGAAGTATAAAATGAAAAGGATGGGTTGTGCCGTTGAGTTGGTGTCAACTACAGAGCCATGAGGCTTTCTTGGTAGAATACAGGAGAAGGGTTTTTCTCTTATATTTTACATTTCCCTTCTTACACATATATTCCTTTGTTTCTCTCCTCTCCCTCTCTGCCCAAGCTGCATAGCTCAGAAACTGTCTCCTTTCTCTCCCATCCTTACCTTTAGTGGTGTAGCTATAATTGAGCAAAAGGGTTCAAAGAACCTGGGCCCCCAGCTCCTGAGGGCCCTCCAGCTCCACCAATCCCTATTTTCTTCATTATCTCCCTCCCTCTGGGGTGGCTGCCAGAGAGAGGGGTGAACATGGGCCCCTACTTCCCTAGCTATGCCCCTGCTTACCTTCGTAACAACCATTCTTATTAAGTCTTAAGTATCCCATCCTCTTCTAAGTATATATGCTTCATCTATGCAACTTATATTCAGATATACTCACCTATCCACTGAGTAGCTAGTTCTTTGTTTAGTTTGTTCTGATTTAAGAACATAAGAACGTAAGAACAGCCTTGCTGGATCAGGCCCAAGGCCCATCTAGTCCAGCATCCTGTTTCTCACAGTGGCCCACTAGATGCTGCTGGAAGCCACAGGCAGGAGTTGAGGGCATGCCCTCTCTCCTGCTGTTATTCCCCTGCAATTTCTTTTTGGAGAAGCCTGAAAACACCTCAAGCTGCCAGAAGGGTAAATATGGTTGCTTTTAGGGGTATAGGTTAAGGGGTTTAGGTCCATTTAGTGGGTAAGCTTTATTATTAACTTGCAACATCACTCACAATAGTAGCTTCAGATGCCACACATTTAACATGTTTTGTTTATGCTTGTATTTTGATGTATCTTTAGCCATGTATTTACATTTCATGTGTCTTTTGCTACATTTAACCACCCTATATGCCTCAAGTCTTTGAATAAAACTTTTAAACTTTTAAAGATGCATTCATTGGGCTCTGGACTTTCGATTATACAAAAAGCCTAT
The DNA here is from genome assembly GCF_027244095.1 of Hemicordylus capensis. Classification (NCBI taxonomy): domain Eukaryota; kingdom Metazoa; phylum Chordata; class Lepidosauria; order Squamata; family Cordylidae; genus Hemicordylus; species Hemicordylus capensis. Next base: position 257,442,744 of record NC_069658.1, on the reverse strand, counting down.
TGAGGCAATAAAAGAACCAGATCATTTCAGCAAATTTTCAATTCCCGCCTTTAAAAGAGCCGTAAGATACACTTTTTTAGCCTGGCTTGTAGTGAGTTTGAAATTATTTTAAATTGTTTAAATTTAATTGATTTTAATGGTTTGTTTATTTTGTTTTTATTCATGTGAACTGCCTAGAGCCATCTGGGTGAGGAGGTATAAAAATTTGATAAATAAAGATACATTTTGCCCTTCCAGCAGCTTTATCCTATTTAAATAAATGGCGAGGCTATTCCATTAAGTCAAACTGATGCAAATGGAGAAAGTGCAATAATATTGCTTGTGCAGCTGCTGGTTCTTTTCTTTTTTTTTTTTTTGCATTAAATTTTTATTGATTTTAACAATATCTTAAACATCTCATTACATTCAATTAAACAAAAATTGACTTCCAGCTCACCAATCCACGCGAATCACTAACTATACAATTAACTCTTGCTATAATAATTCAAAACATATAACCTATATCTTACCAAACTCAATTTTAGTCTACTCAACCTGCTAATATTACTAAATTTCAAACCCTGTTGAAAAATCAATATTTGGAAAATAGTTCTTTAGGTACAGTAAGAATTATTTCCAATCTTCTTTAAAACCTTCCAAATTTTGATCTCTTATCAGCTGCTGGTTCTTAATAGCTGGTGCAGCTGCTGGTTCTTAATAGCACCAGGGAAACCTTATGGGTTCAAAGCAGCCCCAAAGCAGGGCATAGTGACTCCCTACCACTGCACATCATGTCAGCCTCTCTGTGAGGGGAAAAAATCAAGGTGCTTATGATGACACTTTGTGGAAGACCATTTGGTAAAGAAGGTCGGCTTCTTTCTATGAGGGAGTACCACTTTTGAAAGCTCTACCACAAAAAGTGATCCCTTTAAATGGAAAACAAGATAATTAGGGAGAAATAGTCTATCCAGCCATTTATCTTTTGTGTTGGCTTTATTTTTCCAGGGAAATTTTAGTGTCATGGGAGCTTTCCAGATTAAACCCTACTACAGTGTCACTACAGAGCTGCTAAGTGTGCTTCCGTACTTTCCGTGTTGTGACACTGCAGTCCCTGCGTGGACAGCCAGGTGCCATTCGCATTTTTGATGCCTTCTTTCAGATTTTTTCTTTGCATTATAGTGCTACAATGTGTGTCACCAAAAAAAGGTAGCTGTATTTTCCCATTGTAGGAGTTTGAGATTCTGGGGATCATTTTCAATACGATCCTGCCAAGTGGAAGCATTTTACCCCTGTTGTAGTGTGTAATCTGGCAAGCAGTTTAGCCCTGGGCGTTTCCAGCCATCAGTGGGCAGGGAGTCCAATGATCTTGCCCTTCCTTCACCCAGACCAGCTGAGAACCCATTTGCCTCAAGACCACACTCTATTGAAGTTTAATAGATATTTTGAACGGACTATTATTAATACTCTTGTGAGCACTTTTGGCATATAACTTTGGTTGAGAATTTGGAGGAAAATCTAAGAATGAAATGACAAATCAATCTAAGAAATGAATAAGTGTGTTAACACCAAACCTGAAGTCTGAAGCAGGCAATGTGTTTGACCACTTCATTCTGCTGCAAGTGGAGACCAGGCATCAGCTCTGGAGTCCGGCAGGGCAGGCTCCAGAGTCTACCTAATGGTTCCCCTCCCGGAACCAGAATCGTATCTGATAAGAATAATCTCCTGAACAATAGTTTGCATCTAGATTGGGGATGGAACCTACAATTGTGCAAAGTGAAGCTCAAAGGAGAATTTTAGAGACCCTTGCAGGGAAAACTGAAATTGCAAGAGGAATTTCAGGACTCTTCCAAAGGACAAACTGATATTCGAAGGAAATGTCAGTATTCTGCCCAAGAATGAACATTAATTAGATGCACTACAAACACATTCTCCTAATCCAAGCATTGACCTCCTTATCTTTATATATTCCATTACCTCTTTATTTACTTACCCACAGTACAAATGAGCAGAAGAGACAAGCCAAGGAGAAGAAGTTTGTTCATTTTGAAATGTATCAAAGAAGTGATTGACAAAACAAGACTATGCTGCAGATAGATGTGGTACTGCTATTTATTGTCTAAAACAATATTGCGTACTGTCTTCTTTTGAGGAGAGACACAGTGTTAGAAAATAATGATCCCTCAGTCCTGGAATAAGACCTTTTCTGGGAACTGTAGAAGACAGATGATGACAGTTGCTGGTATTTGGAGAAGTTCTGCCAAATTAATGGAACTCTTCCCGACAAACCAATTATTCTAAAATTGCTTCCCAGAAGAGTTCGCTTTTGCTGACGGGGCACATGACACAGAACACTCTAGGCGATGTATGAACCTGGGTTCTGATACTTAACCTTTATTATAAACTAGTATAACTAGAGTGGGTTCTTAAATATCTTGTAGAGCAATAGATTCTATAATGTGTGTGTGATGGACTAGGTAATGAATAACTAAACAATTGACTAGGCAATAATAAACTCAACAATTAGCTAAGCAATTAATACGGTAATGAATGAATGAAGCAATTAACTAAACAAAAGAATCAATTCAGCCATTAACTCACATGGAGTACAGACAAGACAAGCAGTGAGGGGCATGTTAACAGAAACTGGAAGGGTTATCCATTAATCTCTTGGGCTAAACCTCTTTGGCACCAGAGCATACTCTGCTGTGTGAGGACTTTAATGAGGCGGTTCCCACAATCAGTGGGAACCGCCAGACAGGGTTAAGCGGGGAGAGTGGGCTTAGCCCGCTCTCCCTGTGGACGAACGCCCGCAGATCCCTGGGCAGCTGGATCGGCCACCCACATGATTGCCAGCTCCGTCATGGAGCTGGCGGGGCTGTGGGGATCAGGGGCCACGTGGCCCCTGGAAGTTCCAGCATGCCCTGCATGAATCGCACCGCTGCAACACACGATCCGATAGCCCAGGTTAGCAGAGCACTCGCTCCGCTAACCTGGGCTTAGGGGAGGGTAAGTTAAGTGGGTTAGCTGCTTTCGTGAGACTGGGCTTGGATGCAAACCTGGTGGTTCTCACGCGCGGGCGAAATTGGGCTAGGTTCCCTTAGCCCAATTTTGCCCGATCATGAGAAACACCTCAATGTCTCTCCTCACACACCTCAACAGATTCAAGGCTGAACTTTCCAAATACTTCTGGATCGGAAGCCCCACATGGGACCATCATTCAACCCCCATGTGGAAAAATTTGCCTGGACTGCGCTTGATTTAAAACCCTATGCACAATCACTCTAGAAACATAAAAGGGCGTGAAAAGGGGGGTTGTTGAAGATTTTAATGAAGACAAAAGGCAGATTCCTCTACATGGGTGTGGATTTATTTATTTATTTGATTTATATACCACCCTTCCAAAATGGCTCAGGGCGGTTTACAATTAAAACAAGCCACTAAAACAATAAAAAGCTTAAACAAATTAAAAACAATATAACAACAATTAAAAATTTAAAAACATTTTAAAACAGCAATTAAACAATTCACAGTATTAAAAGCCCCAAAATCAGGTTAGAATTAAAAAACCCTGGAAAGCCAGGCCAAACAAATACGTTTTAAGGGCTCTCCTGAAGGCTAACTGAGAATTCAAATTACAGATTACAGCAGGGAGCGCATTCCATAGCCCTGGAGCAGCTATAGAGAAGGCCCGCCTCTGAGTCGCCACCAGATGAGCTAGTGGTAACTGGAGACGAACCTCCTCAGATGACCTTAATGTGCGGTGGGAATCACGCAGAAGAAGGTGCTCTCTAAGGTAACTCGGGCCTAAGCCGTTCAGGGCTTTAAAGGTAATCACCAGCACTTTGTATTTTGCCCAGAAACATATCGGCAGCCAGTGCAATTGTTTCAAAATAGGCGTAATATGGTCTCTCCGGGTTACCCCAGAGACCAATCTGGCTGCCGCATTCTGAACTAATTGAAGTTTCCAAACTACGTATAAAGGCAGCCCCATGTAGAGTGCATTGCAATAGTCAAGCCGGGAGGTTACCAGCTGGTACACCACTGTTTTGAGGTCATCCTCCTCAAGGAATGGACGCAGCTGTCGAATCAGCCGAAGCTGATAGAAAGCACTCCTGGCCATGGCCTCCACCTGAGAAACCAGGGTGAGGCCTGGGTCCAGGAGTACTCCCAAGCTGCGCACCAGCTCCTTCTGGGGCAGTGTAACCCCATCCAGCACAGGGAGATCTAACTCACCCCTCAGATTCTGAGCCCCCACAATGAGCACCTCCGTCTTGCTTGGATTCAGCTTCAATTTGTTCTCCCTCATCCAGCCCATTACTGCCTGTAGGCAGGTATTTAAAGACTGAGTGCCATTTCCTGGGGATGAAAAGGAGAAGGAGATTTGGGTGTCAGCATACTGGTAACACCCAGCACCAAAACTCCTGATAACCTCACCCAGCGGTTTCATGTAGATATTAAAAAGCATTGGTGACAGAATGGAGCCCTGAGGGACTCCATATAACAGCTCCTGCTTTGAGGAGCCAAGCACCACCATCTGGGATCTATCCGAGAGATAGGAACGGAACCACTGCAAAGCAGTGCCCCCTATTCCCAACTCCTCCAGGCGACCCAGAAGGATACCAAGGTATCGAACGCTGCCGAGAGATCCAAGAGGACCAACAGAGTCACACTCCCTCTGTCGATTCCCCGGTAAAGGTCATCCATCAGGCCGACCAAGGCTGTCTCAACCCCATAGCCCATTCTAAAGCCAGTTTGAAATGGGTCTAGATAATCAGTTTCCCCCCAAACTGCCTGGAGCTGGTTAGCCACCACCCTCTCGATTACCTTGCCCAGCCAGGGGAGATTGGAGATTGGCCTATAACTATCCATCGCTGAGGGATCCAGGGTAGGCTTCTTAAGAAGAGGTCTAACTATTGCCTCCTTCAAACAAGGAGGCACCCTACCCTCCCCCAGTGATGCATTTATGATATTAACTAGGCCATCTCCAACAATCTCTCCGCTAGATCGAAGCAGCCAGGTCGGGCAAGGATCCAGAGAACAAGTGGTAGGCCGTACCGCTCCAAGCAGCTTGTCCACGTCATCAGGAGTCACAGATAGAAACTGATCCAACCTAACACTGCAAGAGGGATTGCTGGATACCTCCCTCACAGACCCTGCAGAAATAGTGGAGTCCAAGTCGGCCCGAATACAGGAGATTTTTTTCGCAAAGAACCCACTAAAGGCGTCACAACAGAGTGTCTCTGGGAGCTGATTTGAGGCAGAAGGAGCAGAGATTATACTCCTCACCACCCGGGATAACTGCCGAACGTGAACCCGCAGACTCAATGCGCGCCGACCAAAAACGCTTTTTTGCTGCGCGCACTGCCATTGCATAGGTCTTCAAATGGGTTCTATGCTGCATCCTGTCAGATTCGAGCCGAGTTCTCCTCCACTTGCGTTCCAGTCACCTACCAAGCCGCTTCATCCCCCGCAACTCCTCTGTGTACCAGGGGGCCATCTTAGAAGCAGGCCTGGAGGGACACTTAGGAGCGATAATATCTACTACCCTGGTGAGTTCTCAATTCTGTGTTCCCACCAGGGCATCGACAGAATCACCGGCCGCACCAACATCGAAACCCTCCAAGGCCTTTTGGAAACCTGCTGGGTCCAGCAGCCTTTTTGGGCGGACCATCCTAATAGGTCCATCACCCCTGCAGGGGTGGATTGTGACCGTGATACCAACCTGAACCAGGTAGTGATCCATCCATGACAATGGGGTAACCACCGGATTCCCCACCCACGGAACACCCCCCTGATCCGAACAGAAGACCAAATCCAGTGTGTGGCCGGCAACATGAGTTGGTTCAAAAATTAATTGGGATAGGCCCATAGTTGTCATGGCCGCTATGAACTCCTGAGCCGCACCAGACAAGCCAGTCCCAAAGTGGATATTGAAGTCCCTCAGCACCAAGAGCCTGGGGGACTCCAACACCAACTCCGCGACCAGCTCCGTCAGCTCAGTTAGGGAGTCAGTTGGGCAGCGGGGTGAACGGTACACCAACAGAATCCCCAATCTATCCCTAGTTCCCAGCCTTAAAAATACACACAATATAGGTCAACTGTCTCACAGGGGCCCTGGTAAGGGAGATAGTATTTTTATGGACCACAGCCACTCCACCCCCCTGCCCACTTCCCCTAACCTGCTCCACAACAGAGTAACCTGGAGGGAGAAGCTGAGCCCACACTGGGCCACTCACTTTCCCCAACCAGGTCTCAGTTATACATGCCAGGTCAGCTCCCTCATCCATGATTAGATCATGAACAATTTCGGTCTTGTTTTGAACTGACCAGGCATTACAAAGGAGCAAGGTCAGGCTCTGTGGGTAGTTGGTGCTGCTCCCCAAGGCCTGAGAGTTGTCAGAACAGTTGGAAGTAGAAATAGTTACTAAATTACTAATTTCTCTTCCCCTGTAACGGCCAGCTGTTCTGCCAGCGCCAATTCTTCTATTCCCCACCACTACACCAATAGCTGCCCCAAGGCTGCCAGGCGCACCCCCTGCATCATCCCCTTCAGGAGAGCCCAAACACATCTCATCAACTAGGCCTGGCACAACTTAGGGCAATAAAAATAGCACTTGACCCAAAAAATCCACCCACCCACAAAACAACCATACCCCAGCCCTCAGTTCCACCCCTTTGGCAGCCGGCTTCAGCGGCTGCCTACAGGCAGTCCACTGGCCACGCCACCAGCATGTCTTCAGCAGTATTTATGAGTCTCTAAAGCTTCCCAGCAGCCCCTTCTGCCACAAAGGACTGCTGGCCGACACACGTGTTAGTTGTCAGGCTTTCTGAAGACAGCAGGCTGGCAGGCAGCTCCTCGTCAGGGCAAGATGGAAACACAAACCCAGAGGGCCAGATGTAAAGTCTGAGCAGTGGGGGGGAGGGAGGGAGGGAGGGAACAACAGCCAGACCCTCAAACCTTTCTCCTTCTCCTCCTGACGGAAGAACTACATGCATCCCTCTACACTCTGTGTTGGGCCTTCACCACCAACACCATGGATTTTGCCACATCTCACCATTTCACCATGAATACTACCACCCAAACCCCAAAGCAAATGGACACTCCTATGATTTTTGATGATTTTTTGAATTTGTTTTATTAATTTTTCTCATAGGGTATAATGGGGACTTGAACTGGCCCATTATTCCCTATATAGAGCACCTAGGGGCACAAACCAAGGGTGGGTGGTAGGCACCCAGGGGTGCCTACCACTCACCGAACACCAAAGCAATCGGATACTCCTGTGATTATTAATGATTTTCTTCAGATTCCCCCAACCCCAATTTTTACATTTCTCCCATAGGGAATAATCGGAATTTGAGGATGCCCCATTCCCCACCTTTGGGGCATGCCAGTGGGTCTGGGGGCATTGCTCTGAATTCAGAGTTCACAGCAGTTAAGGACACACACAGTTCTACTTATGAATGGTTCGAAGCTGGTTCGAATTTGAACCAAACAAGCCAAGCCAGTTTTGTGCACATCCCTACCTTCCAAAGGTAAACTGGCATATATGCTCCAACTCAGGAGCTCTCATGCTAAAACTACAGCTACAGCTGAGGGGTTTCTCTTTGATGGGCACTTGGGCAGATGGACTATTTACAGAGGTTTGAGTTGAGTACCTGTTGAGCATGGGTTCAATGCAATCTTCTTGCTTGTTCACACACACACCCCTTATAGTAATGTCCCGTTCTCAAAAGTGAACTTGTCCTGGGCAATCATTTTGGAATAATGGTGTTGGTCAACACAAGTTTTCTGCTTCTCTGAATACCAGCAACTGTCATCATTCTCCTCTTACTGTTCCCAGAAGGAGCCTTATTTCACAATTCAGGTATTATGATTCTAGAACATCGTGTCTCTTCCTAAAAGAAGGCAGGACCCAACACCTGTTCATTTTTGAGAATAAATAGCCATCACACACTTGTCTATCTTCACCATATATAGGTCAGGGCTATGTGTTAAGCTTCTGGGTAATCATACCTCTGATTTTTTTTTTAAAAAAAGATGAACAAGCTTCTTCTTGGAATTTCTCCTCTGTTCTTCTGTGCTGTGGGTAAGTAAAGAGTTGAAGTGATATGGATGGCTGGGGTCCAGGGTACTTACTTAAAAAAGCTCCTTCTTTGTCATGAACCCTGCTGCCTATTCAGATAATCTGGGGAGGTGCAGTTATGGTTGCTACCAGCTTGAATGTTGGTGACTCGGGACCAGGCCTGTTCTGTGGCTTCCCCAGGGCTCTGGAATACCCTCCCTGTCAAAATAAGAGCATCTTGCTGGTTCAAATCCCCGCTGGTACTATATCGGGCAGCAGCGATAGAGGAAGATGCTGAAAGGCATCATCTCACACTGCGTGGGAGGAGGCAATGGTAAACCTCTCCTGTATTCTACCAAAGACAAGCACAGGGCTCTGAGGGCGCCAGGAGTCGAAATCAACTTGATGGCACACATTACCTTACCATCTCTGGTTGCTTGTAATAAGCCCCTCAAGACACATCTGTTTTCTCAATTTTTTAAGTAAAATTAATTTAAAACTATTTAATTGTTTTTATTCTGTGAAGTTGTTTTAATTGTTTCTAGTTTGTAATTGTTTGTAGTTTTTGTGCACACTGCCTCCTGATACTTGGTCTCCGTTTGGAGCTTAAGGAGGAGATAAACACTGCCCTGCTTCAGACTGTAGGGCTATTGTTTGAGATCAATCAATCAATTGGATATTAATTGATTTTGTCATTTGTTTCTTAGATATTTCTCCCACTTCTCAGCCAAAACCTGGCCTGCAGAAATACTTTCACTGAAGGGAGCATTGTGTATTGTGTACTGCTGACCCTAATTGCTGACCTCAGGTCAGTCATTAAGCAATTAAGGTCAGCATTACTGGCCTTCATTGCTTAATGACTGACCTGAGGTCACAATACACATTGGACCCTTCAGTGAAAGTATTTCCGCAGGTTGCAAAATGAAAGGAAAATAAATACCTTTAAAAATCCGTATCTCAAGAACTAAAAATCCCAGGGACTTGGGGATGTCTGGGATGGCTTGAGGCCATTCCTGCCATCACCCCGACCTACTTTGGGGTGCCCTGGCACCCCCAAAGGGGGGGTTGGGGTTGCCCCACACCCCCATCATTCCCTATGGGAAAAAATAATAATTTAAAAATTCACCGTTTATATTAAGAACACCCAATTGCCTTGGGGTTTGGTCGGTGGTAGGCACCCCTGGGTGCCTACCACCCACCCCAGTTTTTTGCCCCTGGGTACTCCACATAGGAAATAATGGGCAACAATTAAAATATTTCAAAAATGCATTAAAAATCATAGGAATGTCCAATTGCTTTGGGGCTTGGGTGGTAGTTGGCACCCATGGGTGCCTACCATCCAACCCAGTTTTGGAGGCTCAAACCAGTTTGAAATGGTTCATACTGGTTTGAATTGAACCAGGCTCAGTTCAGTTCGAATTCAAACCAGCAGATCGAACCCAATGCCTGGTTCAGTTTGAATTCGAACCATCGAACCAAACCAGTCTGAATTTGAACCATTTCAAATTCAAACTGGTTTGCACATCCCTATTCTGTATCCAGGAAAAGTGGAAGGATCCTGTCACTAGATTCAATGCCAAAATTGGCTCAGATAAGAGGGTGATAAACATACTGCGGGGGCAAAATCAGGAGTGGGGGAAGAACCTCCATCAAGAAGCACCCTTCAAGCAAGAGGTTCATCTGTTGTAGGCAAGCTTTCCCGTCCATCCTCAACTCTTTCAACCTGTAGCCCTTTGCAGCACAGGTGTGAAATGCTCACACATGCTCGAAATGGCAGCCATCAGCCAGGGATTGTAGTTGGTTGGGTGTTCTTTGAAGCCCTCATGAGCCTTGGCTAAGAAGGCTTTGCACATGAAGAGAGAGATTTCTTCTGGCTGTGGAAACATTTGATATTGAAAGAACATAACATGTTGGAAACATTTTAAAGTTTCCTGCTATCAAAGGCTTTGTGCTGCCATGATAAAAACCTTTCATGGCCAAGCAAAGCTCATGGGCATTTTTTCATGGATGCTGGGGAAGTTGCATGCTATGGTGCACCATCTCTGACTTCCAAAGCTGCAACCCAGGTTTGGAGACCCCTTTAGGGAACCCCTGAGGCTGGGCTAACTGGTTGACCTTGCAGCAAAGGATCAAGCACTCCGAAGCTCAGGGCTCACCCGCAAAGGCAGCTCAGTCAAGCCAAGGACTGAGTGATCATTGTACACATTTCCCACCCACAAAGGCAGCCCAACCAAAGTTAGCAGAGTCCCTGTGGAGGGCTCTTTGACCTGGCTGGCTTTGCAGCCATGGATCGAATACTCAGATATTCAGCTCTCAGACTGGCTTATGAAATGAAGGGAGATACTTGCCATTTTTAGGAAATGCATCTGTTAATAGAAATTTAATTCCTCCCCTGGAGGAGAGTGTTGATCATTTTGTTCCCCTCTAGTTGATTCTACAAGCATTTCTTGATTTCTTGACATTCTCGTGACATTTCTTGCCACGGAGAACTCCTTTGGTATTGAAAGGTAGCTGAGGAGAAAAGCACCTGGGGAGACAGACTGAAGGGAGTTGAACTGTGTGCTGAGGAAAGGCGCTGGCATCCTCCCCACATGCCCTTTAGTTGTTAAGAGCAGACCTTCACACTTCATTTCAGAGCCCCTGGTGGCGCAGTGGTAAAACTGCCGCCCTGTAACCAGAAGGTTACAAGTTCAATCCTGACCAGGGGCTCAAGGTTGACTCAGCCTTCCATCCTTCCGAGGTCGGTAAAATGAGTACCCAGAATGTTGGGGGGCAATATGCTAAATCATTGTAAACCGCTTAGAGAGCTCCGGCTATAGAGCGGTATATAAATGTAAGTGCTATTGCTATTGCTATTGCTATTTTCTTTCTACATCATTTGCCACTAGGCATGTGCGAACCGGTCTAGTGGTCCAGTCCAGAGGTTCGGGGGGTTGGGATCGGACTGAACAGAGCCCCGCCCCGGTTCCGTCCAGACTGGAACTGAACCACCAGACAGGTCCGCAAATTTTGAAACTTTTTAAATAAAATTAATGAATAAAATACCTTTAGCCCCATTAAGAACGGACATTAAGGCCGCCGCTCGTCATTACGGAGGCCCGAAAGGGCCAAGAATGGTACACTTACCCTGCCGTGGCGGTGATGAGGAAGTCCGGTGGGGAGGGGGGAACCCTCATGGACACCACCCCCCTGCGGCCTACAGAAAGCCCCCCAAAGGGGCTAAAGGTATTTTATTCATTAAATTTAAAATAAATTAAAAAATTCGCGGACCTGTCTGGACTGAACTGGACCGGACCGGGGTGTGTGTGTGCATTCGATGGGGGCCAGACCGAACTGGCCTGGTTCCGTTTGAGGCCGGTCCAGCCTTGAACCAAACCAGGCCAGACGGTTCTGTGCAGTGTGCACACCCCTATTTGCCACCATCACATGCCCTTTGGCCCCAAGTACTCCACTTCCTTAGGAAAATCTGCAATCAAATCGATCAAAGTTGCTGAGAGTTCCAAAAGGATTTATAGTCAAGTGGTGCAGTAGTTAGAGTGTTGGACTAGGACTGGGGAGACCTGAGTTCAAATCCCCATTTGGGCATGAAACTCACTGGGGACTTTTACACACATGGCTTATAGTTCGCATCTACTCCGGAAAGGAGAGTGTGAGTCCACATATCAGCTGGATTTACCTCGAAGTCGCAGCGGGCTGTCAGGGAACAGTTCACACAGGATTCTGCTTTTCCTTAAATTACTGCTGCACATTCTAGCTTAGCCCAAATTATATCTGGGGTAAAAAAAAAACCCACCACCCTCTATTTGCAGTGGCTATTTTCCCCCCAAACAAGCTTTTGGTTATGCCCCGTTTCTCCTGCAATGTGTGGTGAGACCATTGCCAATAATCTGGCTTTTTTCAAAACTCACACTTTCATGGGGTTTTTTGTTTTGTTTTTTGTTTTAAAAAAATTTCAAGTGGCACCGATCAGCTTCAGAAAGAGCCTGCCACTTGGGAGGGGCTTTCACTGGGGATTAGAAGAGGAGGCGTTAAGCCTTGCCTGCCTGCCCCCAAACCCAGCCTCCCTCCATTTTCAGTCCATAAACAAACTTCAGCAGCACAAAACCTGTCACAAGTGTTCAAATTCAGCTTATAAAACTGTCCTTGGTTACTGTTTGGTTATCAGTAAACCTTTATTGTGTTGGAGAGGGGGAGATTCTGTTCTCTGTGTTGCTCATCTCAGTGGAGAATTCCATGGGCATGGATACAAAGGAAAACCAACCCTGCTCTGCACACCTGTTTTTTGACGTAAGAAATGTTTCTTACCTTTTGGAAACATTCACTCCCCTCTACCAGGCTTTACATATGCAAATGTTGTTAGAGGGTGCCTGGAAGCTTAACAGTGGAGACTACAGGCTTGATGTAACTTCAGCCCTTTGTGTCTGAGCTGATTCCATGAGGCTGCATTTTTCTTCATCACAGAGAAAAAGCAATGCTTTTTCTACTTTTTCTACTTTAAACTTCCATGGCCTCTTAAACAGTAGGGATGTGCATTTCGTTTCGGATACAAAACGTTTTGTGCACAAAACAGGCCATTTCGGATATTTTGTAGCCAAAACAAAACACCCAATGCTCAAAATAGAAATTTTTGTAGCCAAAACAAAACGTCCCTGTTTCGGATAAAAAATGTTTTGTTGTTTCGGCTGTTTTGGAACTCCATTTTGCAATTGCAAAAAGTCTTTCTCCTTCAGTCTCCATTTTGAGTTTTGACATCTGTCTGAATTTCCAGCCCTTCCAGCCCACAGACTGGCCAGCGAAAGCATGGGCTGATCTGCTGACAATTGCCTCCTTATTCCTTTTAAGCAAATTTAAGGGTAAATTTTACCCTCATTGTCTAGTGGGGCAGTGTGCATTTACCCTCATTGGCCAGTGGGGCAGTGTGCATTTCATTGTTGTTGTTTCACACTGTTGTGTGTAGATCAATTGCATTTTGGGCAGGGTGGATGTGGATGTGCATGACCTTTGGAAATCTGCCTGATTTTTTCCAAAGCTCTGCTGTTGTTGATGTGTGATGTTGATGTTATTTGGGGTGGATTCGGGGCAGATAGGGGCAGAAGAGTTGTTCAGATGGTAGTACCCCAATGGGTGCCTGCTGCCACCCAGATTCCAAAGGGATTGGGAAAAGGGCTGATTTTTAAAGAATGTATGAAGTTGACATGTCTTTGGGGCAGATTGGGGGCAGAAAGGGAGCCTGAGGGGAAAAACAGTGGGTTGGGTGGCAGTGCCCCAAGGGGTGCCTGCCACTTGCCCTATTCCAAAGGAATAGGCCAAAGGGCTGATTTCTTAGGAATTGTTGAAGTTTACGCTTCTTTATGGTCGTCCCCCCAGGGAATAATGGAGGTTTCAGAAGACCCTTAACTCCACCTGGAGAGGACTGGGGTAGCTGGGATTGATCGAACCATAACTCTGGGCTCCCTGAAGGAAAAATGGGATAGAAATGTAATAATAATAATAATTATTATTTGTAATAATAATAATAATAATAATAAAGCAGATGAAACAGTGGACCACCTAATCAGCTGTTGTAAAAAGATCGCACAGACTGACTACAAACAAAGGCATGACAAGGTAGCAGGGATGATAGATTGGAACATCTGCAAAAAATACAAGCTACTGTAGCAAAAAATTGGTGGGACCATAAATACCCCTGGTATTGCTATGTCGATTATTTTCACTTGTTTTTCTTTCTTCTCAACTACAGTTATATCTGGTGTATCGTGTGGCAGATGTTTGTCTGTTTGTAGTCGGAAGTCCCATAATATTTTTACATCTTCATTTTCTTCAACTTTTTCAATATTATGGGACTTCCGACTACAAACAGACAAACATCTGCCACACAATACACCAGATATCACTGTAGTGGAGAAGAAAGAAAAACAAGTGAAAATAATCGACATAGCAATACCAGGGGATAGCAGAATAGAAGAAAAAGAAATAGAAAAAAAATCACAAAATACAAATATCTACAAATTGAAATTGAAAGGCTGTGGCAGAAAAAGACCCAAATAATCCCAGTGGTGATTGGCGCCCTGGGTGCAGTTCCAAAAGACCTTGAAGAGCACCTCAACACCATAGGGGCCACAGAAATCACCATCAGCCAATTACAAAAAGCAACTTTACTGGGAACAGCCTATATTCTGCGACAATATCTATAACAACAGCAACATTGACAATAAAATCCAGCCATCTCAGGTCCTTGGGAAGGACTTGATGTCTGGATAAAACAAACCAGTCAATAACACCTGTCTGACTGTGTAAATAAATAATAATATTAAACGTGCCCCCTCTGTTTCACTGCTGTATTCATTGGCTGTGAAGTTGGGGGGGGGGGTTTACAATGATTCTCAGGGAAGGGGGACCAAATGAGGGTGAAAAGGGGGGGAATCCATCAGAAGAAGCTTTGGTACTCCCTGGCTTCATGAAGTCATCCATCCCCTCCCCACCACCCAGGAGGCAGAGTAGCCTGCAAAATGAATTGGGAAAATATAGTTCTCATTCTTGCTGGCTACAAGTAGACAACATATATCTCTTCAGAGTCCCCCTTGTAATTACTCTGTCATTCTTAGCCCAGGGTGTTTGGTGCTACGTGCCCTGCAAGACATTTCCATGTCAACCAGTTGATTGCTACGCATGTGGGAAAGAAGAATGTTTCCGCACGGCATCTTATTCTCATTTTGGTAAGATCCAATAACCCTCAATAAATAAATAATAAATAAATAAATCAGTTGGCTTAAAGTGGGCTGACCTGGAACTTAATGTGGGCTCCCTTCCTCTGTCTTCTTCACCTCAAATATCCTATCCAGTCCCATAATGTTACGTGATTTTGTTGTTTCTCCTGAAACATGATGCTCCAGTTTTATACTGGTATTCTTTCTCAACCAGATGATAAATTAAAATCAAAGGATGCTGGTTGCACCGATGACAGCAATCGCCATGAATGCAACACAACACTATTGGATTTCATTTACACATATGTTACGATCTGCTGCAACACTGACGGCTGTAATGCTCGAGATCCAGCCTCCTATCTCCCAAAGGAACCAGTTCTTTAGAAGGGGCACCAACTGGAGGAGAAAGCTGTGTCCAACATCATTCTGCTCTGCAGCACCCCACATTCCTTTAGAGAAACCCTGCTGCTTAACCACTCTTAACTTTCCCCAATAAATGCTTACTCTTGCTCACTTAAGTTATTCTGTGACTGTCATGATGGTGCTGTGGTTTACCATTTGATCTCAGAACTTCCTGCTCTGATGAGAAAGTGATGAAAGAACAAATAAATATGCATTTATTGGGTGGGGAGGTGGGATGGCTGTGGTCTATCAGAATAACCTCTCCCTGACCAGGATCTCTGTGGAAGTGTCTGACCATACGGAATGTGTGTATCTAAGTTTGGGGACCAGGGATAGATTGGGCCTTCTATGCTGTACTGATTGCCCCACTGCCTGATGGAGTCCCTAGCTGAGCTGATTGACTTGGTCTCGGGCTTGACGTTGGAGTCTCCCAGGCTTGTGGTGCGGGGGCACTTCAAAGTTTACTTTGGGACCAAATTGTCCAGGGCGGCTCAGGAGCTCATAGTGCCATGACAACTATGGGCCTATCCCAGGTGGTCTGGGGACCGATGCATATTGCTTGTCACATGCTTGATCTGGTCTTTCACTCTGAACAGGGTGGTGTTCTGTGGATGGGGACTCCAGTGATTTCCTCATTGTTAGGGTTGTGCGTTTTGTTTTTTTTCTGTTTTGTTTTTGGCCCAAATCCGAAACACCCCCGTTTTGTTCTTTGTTCAAAATCAGCCAATCCAAAACACCCCAATTTTGTTCTTTGTTCGAAATTGCAAAATCCGAATCCAAAATGTTTTGGATTTTGAAAAATGGCCCTGGGGCAAAACTAGTGGGTGGGGATGTTAATGCCCAATGGGTGGAAGCTAATTTGGTGGAAGCCAGATTTCAGAGGAAATGGACAAAGGGATGGTTTTTGGTGAATTTTTGAAGTTTAAGGTTTTTCCCATAGGGAATAATGGAGGTTTCAGCAAAAGTATAGCTTCATGACGGGGGGAAAGGGGTGGCCCAGAGCAGAGTAGGGTGGGTGGTAGTGCCCAGTGGGGGCAAAGATGCTGCCAGAATTATTTCAAAGGAATTGGGCAGAGGGCTGATTTTTAAAGATTTAATGGAGTTTATGCATCTTTAAAGTTCTTCCTCTTAGGGAATGATGGAGATTTCAGCAGCCCCATAACTACACTTGGGGGGCACTTTCTAACACAACCAAAAAGATATATCTGACCCAATGAACTTACTGTACAAGCTCACGTTTGAGAGGGGAGAGATGGTTGGAAAAGGAAAGAGTAAGAAGGTAGGCATGTAAACAAATGCTTTTGACAATGGATTGGGGAATTAGGCATTGTTGTTGTGGGAAAAGGGGATTTGGAGGAGGGATATGGAAGAAAGAGAGAGGGTGCAAGCTGGCACCATGTATGGCTCCTATTCTGGTTCCTCGCAGCAGTAAGGGAGAACTTGCTCTGTTTGTTCACTCCTTCCTACTAACTAAACATTACACATAGATGTATCCTTCTCCTCCTATTATTTTATAAAACAAAGTTCTTAAAGTGGTTTGCATAGCATAAGAAAATGGTTCCATGCTCCAAGAGGCTTACCGTTTTAAAAGAAATACAAGGGAGGCATTCCCAATAGCAGCTCTTTGAAGGTTTTTCCTTATTTTATTTATTTATTACATATTTTTAGCACCTTTCATTACAACAATCCCAAGGCAGTTTACCAGACATTTAAAGTATAAGACTATGAAAAATTACACAATAAAAATATCGAAATGATATTCATTATAATTAAAGTTGTGTTTGCCTTTTAGAGTGTTCTTAAAATACTTTGCTACTACCTGGATACCCATATCCATGACCTCCCAGGGACGTAAGTTTTGGGTGGTATAAAAATATGTAAAATAAAATAAATAAATATTACCTGTCAGACAGATGCTTGCTGCTTCTTGCCACTATAGCAGGAGGACACTAAAGCTTCTTTCCCCTCTAACCACCTTTTGCTCTCTTGATATGGTGCCACCAAAAGAAAAAGGGGGGCCCATCTTCAATTCTTGAACACGGGCCCCTTCAGGCCTTGCTACACCCCTGTATCCGACAGATTACTACATAGAGAGCATTTGAAGATCTATGCTCAGGCGATACATGCAGCAAAGAAGTTATTCTTTCCCTCCCATATCGCATCCACAAGTTCATGTCTGGCAGAGTTATTCAGGGTCGTGAAGGGGCTAATGTGCACCCCTCCTCCTCACCAACTGTGATGTTTTTAATGAGTTCTTTGTGGACAAAATCTCTTGTATTCAGGCTGACTTGGATTCAAACTCCACAATTGTTACAGAATCTGATGCCGAGGTGTCCAGCAGCTCCTCTTATGTGATGACCCTGGCTCAGTTTCAGTTTGTGACTCCTGAGGATGCGGACAAGTTGCTTGGAATGGTGCTGCCTACCACCTGCCCTCTTGCTCCTTGCCTGACATGGCTTATACTATCTGGCAGGGAGGCTGTTGTAGAGGGCCTGGTAGAAATTATAAATGCTTCTCCGAGGGAAGGCAGGATGCCTCCTTGTGTTAAGGAGGCAATTATTAGACTGCTTCTGAAGAAACATGCCTTGGATCCCTCAGAATTAAACAGTTACAGGCCTGTCTCCAACCTTCCATGGTTGGGCAAGGTGATAGGGAAAGTGGTGGCCTTCCAGCTCCAGGAAGTCTTGGAGGAAACTGGTTATCTAGACCAATTTCAAACTGGCTTTTAGAAAACCAATGGGTTGGAGATTGCTTTGGTGGGCCTGATGGATGATCTCCAATTGGGAATTGACATAAGAACATCCCTGATGGATCAAGCCCTGGGGCCATCTAGTCCAGCATCCTGTTTCATGCAGTGGCCCACCAGATGCCCCTGGAAGCCTGCAGCAGAAGTTGAGGGCATGCCCTCTCTCCTGCTGTTACTCCCCTGCAACTGGTACTCAGAGGCATCCTGAAGCTGGTGGTGGCCTATAGCCCTCTGACTAGTAGCCGTTGATAGATCTCTCCTCCATGAAGTTATCCAAACCCCTCTTAAAGCCTTCAAGGTTGTTGGCTGTCTCCACATCTCGTGGCAGAGAATTCCACGAAAAAGTACTTCCGTTTGCTAGTCCTAAATTTCCTGGCAATCAATTTCATGGGATGACCGCGGTTCTAGTGCTATGTGAGAGGGAGAAGAATTTATCTCTATCCACTTTCTCCAGTCCATGCATGATTTTATAGACCTCTAGCATGTCTCCCCGCAGTCATCTTTTCCCTAAACTAAATAGCCCCAGGTGTTGTAGGCTTGCCTCATAAGAAAGGTGCTCTAGTCCCCTGATCATCTTGGTTGCCCTCTTCTGCACCTTTTCCAGATCTACAATGTCCTTTTTTAAATATGGTGACCAGAATTGTACGCAGTACTCCAGGTGTGGCTGCACCATAGTTTTGTATAAGGGCATTATAATATTAGCAGTTTTATTTTCAATCCCCTTTCTAATGATCCCTAGCATGGAATTGGCCTTTTTCACAGCTGCCGCACATTGAGTCGACACTTTCAACGAGCTGTCCACCACAATCCCAAGACCCCTCTCTTGATCAGTCACCGACAGCTCAGTTCCCATCAGTGTATACTTGAAGTAGGGGTTTTTCACCCAAATGTGCATCATTTTATACTTGCCAACACTGAAGCGCATTTGCCATTTTGTCGCCCACTCCCCCAGTTTGGAGAGATCCTTTTGGAGCTCCTCACAATACATTTTGGATTTCACTGTCTGAAAGAGTTTGGTATCATCTGCAAATCTGGCCACCTTGCTGCTTACCTCCACTTCTAGATCATTTATGAATAAATTAAAAAGTACCGGTCCCAGTACAGATCCCTGGGGGACCCCACTTCTTACTTCTAGGGGTGTGCAATTTGGGTTTTTGGTGATTCAGTTCAGGACCTCAACCGAATCACCCCCGTTCTGTTCTGTGCCTGAATATGGGCTACCCGAATCACCCCCGATTCGGTTCGGATTTGGATTTACCTGAATCTGAATCGATTCGGGTAAGAAAAACAGGTACCAGGGGCAAAATAGTGGGGTGGGTTGGCAGTGCCCAATGGGTGGAGGCTACCACCCAAATTTCAGGGGGATTGGGCAAAGGGCTGATTTTGGGGGAATTTTTAATTTTTCGTGTCGTTGGGGCAGATTGGGGCAGAAAGTGGGATCTGAGCCAAAAGAGAGGGGTGGGGTGGTAGTGCCTAATGGGTGGAGGCTACCACCCCAATTGCAGAGTGATTGGGCAGAGGGCTGATTTTTGGTGAATTTCTGGAGTTTATGCGTTTTTAAGGTTTTCCCCCATTAGGTAGAATGGGGGGTGTATCGCTTCATGTCGGGGGGAAAGGGGTGGCCTAGAGCGGTGTGGGGTTGGTGGTAGTGCTGGGTAGGGGAAAGGAAGCTACCTGAATTTTTTCAAAGGATTTGGGCAGAAGGCAGATTTTTGGTGAATTGTTGAAATTCAGGCGTCTTCAAGGTTTAGATTCTATGATAGCAAATTAGAGTGGATTCATGGTGTGTCATTGAAAATCTCATTTGTTATCACAGAATCCACACTCAGAACACCTCAGAAGCAACAAAACTCCAACAAATGAAATCACCAAAAATCAGCCTTCTGCCCAAATCCTTTGAAAAAATTCAGGTAGCTCCCTTGCTCCTACCCCGCACCACCACCAACCCCACCCCACTCTAGGCCACCCCTTTTCCCCCGACGTGAAGCGATTATACCTAAACAGGGGAAACCTTAAAAATGCTTAAACTTCAGAAATTCACCAAAAAATAGCCCTCTGCCCAATCCCCCTGCAATTGGGGTGGTAGCCTCCACCCATTAGGCGATACCACCCCACCCCAGTCTTCTGCCCCAGATCCCACTTTCTGCCCCAATCTGCCCCATAGACACTAAAACTCTCAGAAAATCACCAAAAATCCGCGTTCTGCCCCAGATCCCACTTTCTGTCACCAAGACACACCAACACTTCAGGAATTCACCAAAAAGGTATCCACAGCAAGCATGATGATGTCACGCAGGTGCAGCAGTAGATCAGAAGACGAGCTAGGCCGGACCGAAGTCCGACAACAGTGCCCTGCCCTGACCCTCTTCCAAACTTTTTTGGTCCACCACAGTCAACAGAGAGGCACAGCCAGGAACATGCGTAGGATGAGGAGGACGCAAAACAACATTCTGCAAGTGGAGCAGCACGGCTTGGCATGTTGCCCCCTCCTAGCGCCCACACAACTTTGAAGAGTGATGCATGGATGATGATGGCAGACAACAGTGGCAGCACGCACGTTTCGACACATTTCTTTTCCACAACCTGTGGCATGTGATCACTGTGCAGTGCACTGCACTGCACAACTATGTATAGGCAAGCAATCTTCAAATAAAAGGTGTGAATTCTCATTCTATCATAGCAAATGAGCTATTTTTCAATTAAACAACTCTCATGACCCCACTTTCACTTTTTCACACTTTCCTTTACTATGAATAATATGAGGAAGTAATCAATTTAGCACACTTCACCTTATGAAGACAAACCTCATACAAATAAATTCACCATAATTCACCCCTCTGCCCAATCACTCTTAAATTGGGGATGGGTGGTAGCCTCCAGCCATTAGGCACTATCTACCAGCCCACCCCACTCCTTTGGGGCAGATCCACTTTCTGCCCCCAATCTGCCCCAAAGACACCCAAACTTCAAAAATTCTCAAAAAATCAGCCCTCTGCCCAATCCCCCTGAAATTGGGGTGGTAGCCTCCACCCATTAGGCACTACCACCCACCCCACTATGTTGGGGCAGATCCACTTTCTGCCCCCGAACTGCCCCAAAGTCACTAAAACTTTAAAAATTCACCAAAAATCAACCGTGAACCGAATCACCCGAATTTTTCATGCCTGAAATTCGGGTGATTCGGCTCGTGCCCGAAAAATATCGGGGGACATTGGGGGTGATTCTGTTCAGCCCCGAATCACCCAAAATTGTTCATTTCGGGCACAGATCGTTCTGTGCCCGAAATTTTTTGCACATCCCTACTGTTTACCATTTAGTCATGTTCACCATCACAGCCTTGCTGTTGGAGTTGTGTGGCAGGTCAGGTCTTTGATATTCTCTGTTTCTATTGTGCAGTGATATAGCCCCATTGTACTGAACAGAGAGTTGGAGTAGAAGATGACTATAGGAACATAAGAACATAGGAAACTGCCGTATACTGAGTCAGACCATTGGTCGATCTAGCTCATTATTGTCTTCACAGACTGGCAACTGCTTCTCCAAGGTTGCAGGCAGGAATCTCTCTCAACCCTATCTTGGAGAAGTCAGGGAGTGAACTTGAAACCTTCTGCTCTTCCCCGAGCAGCTTCATCCCCTGAGGGGAATATCTTGCAGTGCTCACACATCAAATCTCCCATTCATATGCAACCAAGGCAGACTCTGCTTAGCTATGGGGACAAGTTATGCTTGCTACCACAAGATCAGCTCTCCTCTCTTATGATGACCCTGTGCTTCTTTGACATTCCTGCCTCCCCATCTCCCAGCTCATCACTTGCCCAATTAATCTGCCTGCATTGCTTCAGCTCCTCTGAAGCAGCAACTCTAACTAGGTGGGACGTAGGATCAGAGGGAAGATGACTGCATCTGCTTAGCAGATGACTGCCATGAGGGGACATGCCCACAAATCTCCTCGTCACTTTGACTTGTAGATCAGGCCCACTTCAAGCTCACTGGATTTTGGATCTGGACCTTACCTTCATAGACTGATGTTGAGTAACATTTTGCATCTTCACCATGAACTTCACATTCTGTACCGTAACGTCTACAATTTTCAGCACTTTCATATAAACATTGCTTGCACCGGAGTGCCTGGGCTAAGAGGAGAAAAGAGAGTTGCAAAGAATATGTGCATTCCTTTAGAGTCCACCCCCAATCCCAGTGCTTTCATTCCATCTTCAAATGTTAGGTTTCAAATCTGAAATGGTACTTTTATATGACAGTTTAGCTTAAAAATTGCAAGGCAAATGCTTTAGCCGTTTTTCATGCTAGATCCAGGAGCACCTTCAAAGTGCAAACCTATCATTTAAATGGGATCGTGATGGCTGATGCTTCCATGATCAGCAAATGCATGCACATACACACAAGCACACACCCACATATGTACACAAGCACATGGACAACATGTACACAAATGCACACACAAAGAGAAAACACACACATACCAAAACACATGCACACATGCATCTATATGTGAGTGCACACGCAAAGACAAAGATGAAAAATACATACAATCAATCAATCATCTTTCTTACGTGCAAGATGAGCATTAGCTAGAACAGTAGAGCATGATTCAAATACATACAACACATACATAAACATATATGTGGATGCACATGCATCAACATATAAACACACAGAGAAACACAAAAGCATGCACAAAGATGCACACATGTATACAACACAAGCACACACATGCGACACAAAGACAAACACACGGACAGAAACACACACACACAAACACAACATAAACCCATATGTGCAGACACATAAAAAATAGGCATAAACACACCCACACCCACAGAATGGCAGATGCAGATGCATATAAGTTAAGTGCATACACACAGAAACACAAGCACATAGAAACCCAGACACATATTCACACATGTGCATGCACAGAGAAACAGAAGGACATGCGCAAAGACACAGAGAAATAAAAACACAAACACAGAAAAGCACGCTAACATGCACACAACACCAAGACCCATACATGCGCACGCACACGCACACACACAAACACACATCACAAAGGCAAATGCAAACATAATTCACACAGGAACCATTAAGGTGAAATTGAACTCAGTGGAACAGCTCCCCACACCAAGCTTGGTGTGGCTTGGAATGGAACCCCTTGGTGAGCTGCTCAGCTCACCCACTCAGAGTTTTGTGGCTCGGGGGGCGGGGTAGTGGTGGCTCATGCAACCCTCCCTCAAGACAGCTTGTGGTTTACAGGAAGCCAGAAGATGTAGGACGGCTGGAAACCTGCTGGCCTGCTTGTTTCTCCCTGCAGTCTTAAAATAGGCCTCCATAGGAGGCACTTTTCACAAAGGGAGGAGTTGCCTGCATTCCGAGTTGATTTGTCGTTGCTCCATTGCATTTCCTGGAAAGAGTTAACCAAGTGTGGCCTTAGTTAACCCATGTGTATCTGTGCCACGTCTTCCTTGGGGACTGGGTGCAATCAAACAGCTGCTCAAAACTTCATCAGAAAGAACTGCCTCCCTAGACAAGCCTGAATAAGTTACAGCAAACATTTTCATTTACATTTCAAAGAAATAGATGATATGCCTCTCTAAAAGTTGGATCACAATGGATCAGTGTGTCCATTTACAACTTGCTGTACCTGTAGCAATTTCTATCAGATCGTTTTGACACCAGGCACATTTGTAGACTTTGTCTAGGAGATGATGCACCCTACATATCAAGTTATCAGCTCAGGTGTCATACTTAGAAGCAACACAATTTTGTGGAGTATGATGGCAGAACCCTTTTAATGCTCTTGTGCCCCTGCAATGATTCCGAGAAATAACAGCTGCTAATTGTTCACAGAACTGTTCTTGTGAAACTCTCATTCATTTGAAAGGGGATTGCTCAGGAAACCTTTCTAATGCTTTGCAGCACAAGTGGGAGACCTCTCTGCCTCCCATTCTGCTGGACTGCACCCAAAAAGGTTTCATCTGGGACCAAGGTGTTTCTTCAGATCATGGGAGGGCCATGTCTGCCATCTTCCCCAGCCAATATTCCATAAGTTTTTGAAAAGCTTATTAGTCTGAAACCTGTTTGAAGATTGTTCAGCCATGGAATAAATAACATTTCCCCATAAAATGGATGGTGAAGTGTGTATGTGTGTCCCCATTTGTACCCACGTACTACTAGTGAAGAAGAGCAGGGCCGAGAAGCCGAGAAGAAGCTTCATTCTTGGGCAGATTCTGAAAGTGGCCGAGGACAATCAGGCTGAAATATACTGCAGAATGCTTCTCCACTCTGGTGCTCCCCAAGTACCCGTAGACAAGATTGCACTTGCAATATATCTTTTGCAGGACCCAGGAGCAGCCAATGGAAGGGAAGAAAAACATGTGGGGCAACACCTTCTTTTGGGAAGAGTGGTGCAGATATAGTTCTTTTAATGAGTATGTCAGCATTTTGTAATAGATATTCTGGAAATGGGATGATCATGATGGCCATTCTGTTAATAGCCCTTCTGTCCTCAGAAGAAAAACACAGACAAAAGCTGGCAATCCTCTTAGTGGCATGATTCTTATTGTGCAAAATGACGTGTTACCACAGGTGTTCAGATGCAATATTCCATTTTGCATGGAATATTGCAAATATTTCAGAATGCAAGATCCTCTGCAAAGTGCCTCTGTTTTGTTAATGTCATGCCACTTTTGGTATTTACCCAAGGATCATAGGCAATTCTGAACCGTATGCGACACTGTGGAAGACTGAAGGCACAGAGGTCATCTGCTACTACATCAAAGCACAGAATTACATTTCTGAGGCAGAACGTACCTTTCCACCAATGTTTATCATTTTGCGAAGCAGAAATGCAACTGTGCAATTTTAAGTAGTAGTGAGCGCACTCTGGTCTGCAACATTGCGGGCCTTACTTTAGCATGGATAGTTCAGACCCATTCATGTTTCCTCCCATAACATGTCAGCCAGTGATAGTATCCTTCCAACACCCTAGCTGGATGGGGGGGCAGGCTCAGCTTTTCTTAGCTTAGTTATGTTACAAGAAAATAACAATAGAATAGATCCAGGGATATGCAAAGCATGCACAAAAGAAACAGAGAAGTCTAACACAAATTCTGATTAGACAAACATTCCCTAGACGAAACTCTCCTCAAAACCAAAAGCCCTGGCTTCCTCCTTGAACTCCCCAAAACCATGGTAGAGGATTCAGGTTTCCCTCCCTCTGGGCTTCCGTGGATTTGTCGAGAGATTCTCCTGAAGCCAGACCTCATGGCCACTTCTCCTGCCCTCCAGCCAGCTCCTTCTCTGCAGAGAAATCACCCGGCTAGCTTTTGACCATGAGGGAGCAAAATTCCATTGCTCCACACTCAGCCTCCACACTCAGTGATGCATACTGCGGCAACCCCCCCCCCCCACACACACTTCATATATATATGCTGATGGAGTCTGAGCTGTCAGTGACAGACCAAGAGATATATCTTGGGGTCATGGTGGACAGCTCACTGAAAGTGTTGACAGAATATGTGGCAGCTGTGAAAAAGGCCAATTCCATGCTTGGTATAATTAGGAAAGGGACTGAAAATAAAACTGATAGTATCATAATGCCCTTATACAAATCGATGGCGCAGCCACATTTGGAGGAGTGTGTCCAGTTCTATTCACCACACCGCAAAAAGGAAGAATTGGAGAAGGTGCAGAAGAGGGCAACCAAGATGATCAGGGGCCTTGTGCACCTTCCTTACAAGGCAAGGCTACAGCATCTGGGGCTTTTTATTTTAGAAAAAAGATGTTTGAGAGGTGACATGATCATAGATGTCTATAAAATTATGCATGGTGTGGAGAGAAAGAAATATCTTCATTCACATAATCAACAACTGTGTTCTACCCGGGTTGGGAAGCTTTGTGTGCTCCCAATTTTTGGTTGTGTGGAAGCAAAGTAGGAGCAAAACCTGGGTAGAAGTGTTTATGTGGAAACAAATAAACCCTGGGTAGCTTTTCCTCCTACCTTGCTTCCACATAATCACTTCTACTTTTTCCTCTTCTAAGTTTTCCTCCTTTTGATAGCATGAATGACCTCATTGCCTGCTTCGGACTCTAGGCTGGGTGTTAGTGCACTTATTGTTCATTTCTTAGATTGATATGCCATTCCTTTCTTAGCTTTTCCTCTGACTTCTGAAGCAAAAAGTGATGATGCCAAAAAGTGATTTTGCTAAAAAGTGATGATGCCTGATGCCAAAACATGCTTACCATACCCATAATCATTCAGTTAAAATATCTATTTAAATGCAGTACATAGTGCTCCTGATGGAAATGAGTTCTCAGCTGGTCTGAGTCCTGCCTTTTCTGGCCTCCATGCAAAAATAAATGTCAAGAAGACCCCATCATTGCCAATTCCCACCATGATTGCTATGAACCTTGGAATCCGTATTGTTATTAAAATCTAGTGTTGTTCATTAGAAAACTGTCTTGCTTTCCCCTCTTCTCAGTCCATTCCTCTATGGCGGTCAGCCCTTGCTTGAAAGGTCTCCTTGTTACAAATGATTCCCCTCTCTCCCCATTCCCTCCTTTTATGCTTTCCACAACTGATTGCTATTTGTCCCATGGATGTGTCAAAGGATCCTTCACTTTCCGAAGGTAGTATGAACCTAAATTAAGAACAGAAGAAGCTGTACACCATCATGTTCCTTGAAGACCTCTACAGTAGATGCAGCTCAGACAAGGCATGAGGCAGATCAGGCCACAGCTCACTCACAGATAGCCTTATTCAGGAACTGATGATGGATATGGTGATGTACATCATAGAGTCAGAGGGTGCACATGATCATTCGTGCAAAGGCAAACTTGTACATGTGCTCCAGCTCAGCAGCCATTACGCTAGAAGCAGGGGCATAGCAAGGTTGGTGTGGGCTGGGAGACGAGATTTTAAAAAGGGCCCCTCACTGCCTTCTTCTCCTTCTCCCGGCCCGATGTCTCTGCATGATCCAGCCAATGTAAAGGAGAGAAAGGAGATCAGGATACAGGATTAAAAGGCTTTTATCCATGTGGGAGATGTTCAGTTTGTGCGCAAGCAGAACGCACAACTAGTGTGATAGACCCTAACACAAGGAGTAAAAGAGACTTAGACTTTTTTGCTACGTGCGACACCAAGGGAGTAGTATATGCGCTTAAATGTGCATGCCCCAAACTTTACAGAGGTAAGAGTGTATGTAAAGTGAGATCTAGAATCCTAGAACATAAATCTAGAGTGAGGTCAGGTTATTGTGAGTCACCCATAGTAGCCCATTTTTTAGGAAAGGGACATACATGTGATGAATTCAATTTTTTGGTCCTTTTTAAATACACACCACGAAGATTCAGCTAAGAAGATATGAATACAACATTATTGAGGAAAGAGGAGTTCTTCATACACCTGTTTAAGACTCATGTTTTGTGTGTTGGGGGTAAACGATAGGAATAATATGTATGCATACAGTTATTTTGGAATATCTATGGATGCTGCTATCATGAGTTTTATAGAATCAGGAGAGAAAGAAGAAGCCACTTGATTTATATGGTAAAAGGACACAGCTGTGGGTTATTAGAGCTTCAAGTGCTTAATTGGGGAGCAGTTTAAAAAGGAAGGGAGTACGTAGAGATTGTAAGCATGTCTCCACAGGCATATTAGTCTAAACACCGTGGTGAGATAAGGCCGGTATCTGAATGAAAGCATACATTGCTTATACTTAGAATGGTGAGTGTTTTGAATTGGATCTGTATGTGGGAGAAATAGCATTTGGTAGGGGACTGAATAGATATGAAAGTTTCTATGATGTGATGCATTGTTTTCTCATCTAGGTATATCTGAAGAAGTAACAATCAGTTATGAAACAGATTAATATCCAGAAAATCTGTAATATTGTATACCATTTGGTGTATTGCACCTGGACTTGCTCTGAAAGCGTATGATTAAATTACGTATATTGTCTCCACTTGGAATAGATAGAGAAGGAGATGTATCACCATATTACTGCATTATGAAGATGAAGACCCTCCCCACTGGATTCCACGGGATTTGTATCTCTACTGTGGACTAATAGCTCTACAGGATAGGAACTGTTTATCCCAATATGTGAAGTTGTACTATACATCTGGGGGAAGACTTCTTGTCATATATTTTTATGCACTTTGTCATATCTAGTGTGTAAGCCACTTTGGCTCTGATATGTCTATCAGATAAATTAATTGTGGGAGTTAAATTAATGGTGTGAGTACTCCTTTTTCAATTGTTCTAGTCATGGTGGGTTGTTTGGTTATCTTTAGAAGCAGGGGCATAGCAAGGTTGGTTTGGGCCTGGAGACAAGATTTTAAAAAGGGCCCCTCACTGCCTTCCTCTCCTTCTCCCGGCCTGATGTCTCTGCATGATCCAGCCAATGTAAAGCACTGTTACATATCAATTTCAAGAGAAATTAAAGTAAGCCTTTAACAATTAGCTGAAATAAATGGATTCTGTATGTGCGTGATTTTGAAAAGCTCATGCTTTTGGTTTCAGCAATGCGAGAAACATATTTCCTAAATAGCTTCCTGACTTTTAAGATATTAATTCTGAACACTAAAAAAACAGTATTTAATATACCTGCCATAAAATAAAAATAATGGAGAGGATTGTCTCAGTGTGCTTTCACAGACTGAGGTAAAAACACATGTTGCACCTACCCTTCAAACATAAAACCTCCATTAGATACATTGTAGTGAGGGCAGGGGTGGTCTGAAAACCCAGTAACTCTTAACACCAGCTTGACAAACCTTTTGCCAGCCTGGCTCAGTCCCAAGCACTCAGTCCCAAGACCTCAGGTGGTGAGGCTGGAAAAGCTCTCTGCCCTGAAGCCTTGACTGCTGCCAGCAGTCAGGAGACAGATTGATGCAACAGCTAGATGGATACAATTGTTCAACTCCAAGTTATGCAATTACTCTTAAGTTTACCTGCCAGGATGTGGATTTACTTGCCAGGATTTACTAGTGGCACCAGTACAGGGGCTGTCTGAAACCCTACTTACTCTCTTCCCAACCAGCAAGGTCCAGACAGCCACAACCCTCCCCCCACATCCTTACAAGGGGGATAGAAACAGCAGCTGAGCAGACTGTCAGAAAAGGCAATGGGACTGGCTGAGTGAGCCTCTGCTGCACTCCTTGCAATGTTGAGCATTGTCACATTTTAAATGGGTGCCCAGTCGGAGGGTGGTGGTGGTTCTGCTCTGTCCAAATTCAGGCCACGTGGCTGGGGAGAATAGGAAGTGGGATCACGTAGGACGAAGGACAATACCTCTTCAAGTGTGCCAAAGAGGGAGGCCTTTTAGCAGCAATAAGACCGGAGTTCTGCCCTTCATTGAAATGGGCAGGACCATTGCTTACTTCAAAGAACAGAGACACATTTCCTTCCTAGGCAAGTTTCCTTGGAAGTAGGCTCCCCTGAATCCAATGGGGCTTGCTCTCAACGAAATGTGCGCGTGTGGGTTTTAGTCTCCTAGACCAACACATACGGTGTGCTTTTGTGGGTAGCAGCAGCGCCTACTTGGTCAAATGCATTCCCCCAGTTTTTTGTTTTCTTTGCCCTGCCATGGCCGCCACCCCTGGCCCTCCCCCACCCACATTGAAACACACACCTTGCAGGAAATAAGAAAGAAGGAAAGACACGACCTAACCAAAGATGCTGTCTACTTTTGGTGTCTCCGTTCTGTAGAGGAGGCAAGTTTTTCACCATAAGAAGATGCCGAGCAACATCAGAGCGGTTTAAGGAGCATGTATTATCAGATGCAGAGAGGGGCGGGGAGCCTCCCTGGAGAGGGAAGGGGGGAAACAAATGAATGGGGGTGGGGGGGAATATCCTGGTCATCTCAATGGACGTCTGCAGCAGAAGAGCAGAGCCAGGTAGCTGCCTTTGCCCTCGGCTTCCTTTCCCTGGGCTGCCTTTGCCCTGGCTGCTACAAAAGAAAGCATGTGCCTGGACATGCGAAGAAACTTCTCCATGTTAGGAGGGCAGTGCGACAAGGGAACTGGTGTCACAGTGGGGGTGTCCTCTCTCTCCCTCCCCCTCCCTCTCAATCTGCAAGCAGAAGCTGCTGGGCTGCCACTGGGTGGGGAGGAGGGAGGAGGCGGCTGCTCTGCTACAAATGGCGCACAGGACCCCTCCAACCCGAAGATTCCTTCAGGGACACAGAAAGCAGGTGGGAGTGGGAGGAGGATGACCCACACTGCACAGACCTTCTTCACAGCTTGGTGCACAAGGAACATGGAGGAGGAGGAGAGGCCCCTCAGAGGAACAGGGCTTTCGGCAACTCCATCGAACACATTCTGGCGAGGAGGTGGCAGAGCAGCAGCAGCAGGCGTTCTGCGCCCCTCGCCTCTCCCTTGGATGGAATGAACTCTGGGCAATCTGTGCACCAGGTAGTCTCTTACCTTGGTCCCCACCCACCTCCTGAACTAGGGAGATGAGCCTGAACTAGGGAGAAGCGCCGAGGCTGCAGAAACTGAGGGAAAATGAGTGGAAAGAGAGAGAGAGAGAGAGAGAGAGAGAGAGAGAGAGAGAGATTTTGAGGCATGGCACCAACCGAGCCTTTGCTGAACTCACCATTTTGCAGTGTTTGGTACAGCAGCAGCCCAAGCAACAGCCATGGCTTCATGGCTGGAGGGGCAAGCAGCCCACCACGCATCCACCCGCCAGCCAATAAGAACCTCTGTGAGCCCTGACACGAGAGAAGGCCGGCTGGACGGGGCCAGGATGGGGAAGGAGGAGCCTACAAGGCAAAAGGGAGATGGGGAAAGGAGGGAGGGAGACAAACACCATGGAAGGAATACTGAAGGAAGCCCAGGGTGGGCAGTGGGCTGCAATCGAGCGGGCGCTGGCTGGGGAGTCGGGAGGAATCATGTGACTTGCCTCTGGGGGGGCTCTCGAGGCAGCGGGCCGGGAGACAACGGTTTCCCCTTGCCCAATAAGAGTTACGCCCCTGGCTAGAAGAACTCTTTCCACAACTACAGTGGAGGGGTTTCTTTTTGGTGGACTCTTGGGCAGATGGACTATGACAGAGGTCTGACATGGCCTTTCATTGAGCATGACCTCAGTACACTCCTTTCTGCTTCTTAGCACACATGACCTTAGAGTAATGCCCATCATCAAAAGCAAACCTGTTCTGGGAAATGATTTTGGAATAAGTGGTTTGGCCAAACAAGCCTTCTGCCTCTCCATATTTCAGCATATGCCTCCTACGATTCCCAGAAAAAGCCTTATTCCCGGACTGAGGGATCATTATTATGGAACACAGTGTCTCTATCCCAGGACTGAGGAATCATTATTATAGAAGACTGTGTCTCTCTTCCAAAAAGGGCAGTACCCAATATCTGCTTGTTTTAGATGATAAATAGCAACTCCACAGCTTCTATCTGTAGCATAGATAGGCTTTGTTCTTTTGTTCAATCACCTCTCTGATATATATCAAAATGAGCAAGCTTCTCCTCCTTGTCTGGTCTCTTCTGCTCTTCTGTGCTGTGGGTGAATAAGTAAAGAGGAGATGGGATACACAGAGACAAGATGGTGATGGCTGGGACTGGGAGAATGTGTTGGTGGTGCATCTACTAGATGCTTCTTCTTGGGAGGAAGGCTGACATATCCATCAGAAATAAGTTTGTCCTTGAGAAGAATCCTGGAATTCCTCTTTGCATTTAAATTCTTCCTTCAAGGATCTCTGAAATTCTCCTTTCAGTTCCACTTTGGGCAAATGTAGGTTCCATCCCCAACCTAGATACAGAGATTCTTCAGAAGATGGTACTTATCAGATAGGCTTCTGGTTCCAGATAAAAGCTTTTAGGTGGACTGCGAGGCCGGGCCAGAGCCTGCTGGAGTCCAGAGCTGATTCCTGGTCTCTCCTTGCAGCACAGCATGGTGGCTGAATACATTGCCTGCTTCAGACTGTAGTTTGGGTGTTAAAGAGTTTATTCTTCTTTATTGATCTATTGCAATGTCATTTCTCTCTTAGCTTTTCCTCAAACAAAGCCTGATGCCAAAAAGTGCTCACCATACTTTTTAGTAATTCAGTGACAAGATTTCTTGAGTTAAATGACCTCAGAACAGTAGTACATCTGCTGGTCACCTCCAGACTTGACTACTGTAGTGCACTGTGTGGGACTGCCTTTGTACATAGTCTGGAAACTGCAGTTAGTCAATCATGCAGCAGCCATGCTGGTCTCTGAGTCATCTTGGAGAGACCATATCACTCCCATCTTCGAAGATCAACACTGGCTACTGATAAATTTCTGGGCAAAGTATAAGGTTTTGGTTATAACCTATAAAGCCCTAAACAGCTTCGGCACTGGATATTTAAGAGAACCCCTTCTTTGCTATGAACCACACCACCCATTGAAATCATCTGGAGAGATCCGTCTGCAGTTGCCACCAGCTCATGTGGTGGCTACTCAGGGATGGGCCTTCTCCATTACTGCCCCAAGGCTTTGGAACACACTTCCTCCTGAAATAAGAGCCTCCCCATCTCTTACGAATTTTAGAAGGGCAGTCAAGATGCATTTGTTTACCCAGGTTTTTAATTAGATACTTTTAAAATTGTGTTTTAATTGTGCTTTAATAGTTTTAACTTTTTAAATTTTAATGGTTGAAATGTTTTAATCTTGTATTGGTAGTTTTTATTTCCTTGTAAACTGCACAGAGAACTTGCATTTAGGATGGTATTAAAATATGTCAAATAAATAAATAAATAAATAAAATCTGTTAAAATGCAGTACAGGGTGGTGCTGAGGGAAATGGGTTCACCACTGGTCTGAGCATGTGAATCATTAGCCTCCATGTGCACTGATGACTGGAAAAGGCCTGGCCTAAGATGCTCTTCTTCTCCATTCTGCTAAAAAGAGAGCCAGCGTGGTGTAGTGGTTAGAGTGCTGGACTAGGACCGGGGAGACCCGAGTTGAAATCCCCATTCAGCCATGATACTAGCTGGGTCTTTTAGCCTAACCTACTTCACAGGGTTGTTGTGAGGAGAAACTTAAGTATGTAGTATACCACTCTGGGCTCGTTGGAGGAAGAGCGGGATATAAATGGAAAAATGAAAAATGAAAATAAATAAATAAATAAAAATAGCAATGCTCTGGAAAAATAAATCTAGCAGTAAAGGCAAGCAGCTGGCTAGAACATTTCTCCCAAATTTGCTTGTTCCCAAGTTACAGGGAGTATTTTCTGTGGATGAATATTCAAAATGGTGTTCCTCTCCACAGAGAGTCCTCTTTGCTAAGTAGGGTTGTGCATTTTGTATTTTTTCTGTTTCAATTAGTACCAAATCTGAATCAACCCCATTTTGTATTTTGTCCGAAATTCAGTCTTCCGAATCACCCCCGTTTTGTTTTGTATCTGAATTAATCTGAATCTGAATTAATTCAGATTAAAAAATGGGTCATGTGGTCAAAAGAGTGGGTTTGGGTTATAATGCCCAATGAGTGGAAGCTACCACAAAAATTTCAAAGGAATTGGGCAAACTGCTGATTTTTGGTGAATTTTTTAAGTTTGCATGTCTTTCAGATTTTCTTCATAGGGTATGACGTTGGTTTCAGGAAAAGTATAGCTTCACACCGGGTGGGGGGAAAGGGTGGCCCAGAATGGAGTGTGGTTGGTGGTAGTGCCCAGTTGGTGCAAGGAAGCTACCACAATTTTTTCAGAGGAATTTGGCAAAGGGCTGATTGTTAAAGAATTAATGAAGTTACGTGTCTTTCAGATTTTCCTTGTAGGATATAATGGAAGTTTCTGCAGTCCTATAACTCCACTTGAAGGGCACTGGGGTGGCCCAGAGCAAGTGGCGGTGTAGTGCACATAGGTTGCCAACCACCCACATGGTTTGCCAACCCATGAAGTACAGGGTTATGTCCTAGAGGTGTTCTGAGAGTAGTTTCTCTGGTAGCATATGAGAGTGGATTCATGGTTTATCATTAAAAATCTCATTTGCTACCAGAGAATCTAAAATCAACACCTCAGAAACAACACAGCCCAGTACCCCAATGGGTTAGCAATCCAAGGGGTTGGTTGGCACCCTCTGTGCACTACACCGCCACTCACTTCGGGCCATCCCAGTGCCCCCCAGGTGGAGTAATGGCGCTGCTGAAACCTCCATTATTCCCTCTGGGGGGAAATCTTAAAGATAAGTAAACCTCAAAAATTCCTAAGAAATCAGCCTTTTGCCCTATTTGTAATCTGGGTGCACCACCCTTGGGGCACTGCCACCCAGCCCACTGTTTTGCCCCTGAAGCCCCACAAAAACAAGTTTAAAGATGGAAGAGAATGACCAATGAGCCAGCGTGGTGTAGTGGTTAGAATGCTGGACTAGGACTGGGGAGACCCGAGTTCAAATCCCCATTCAGCCATGATACTAGCTGGGTGACTCACTTCTCTCAGCCTAACCTACTTCACAGGGTTGTTGTGAGGAGAAACCGAAGTATGTAGTACACTGATCTGGGCTCATTGGAGGAAGAGCGGGATATAAAATATAAAAAATAAATAAAATAAAACTGCCTTGGTACTATGGAACAGCTTCAAATGTTCATTTAACTGAAGTGGAGTGAGCCGTAGCCTAAACAAATCAGCTTAATGTTCAGAATTGTTGAGATTTATCATCACTGCATTTAAGAAAGTGCAAAACCATGGATCATATTTACAAGAAAGAGAGAAGCAACTAAGATTCCTGGGGATGTCAATAGATTGACAGGTGTCTTCCCCCCTCCCTTTTGTCTCCTGTAGTCACATGTGGATGACCTGTCCCTGCAATGGCAAAAGTTGTGAACTCCTGGCTTAGACATCATGTCCCACCAAATTACATTGTGGCCTAAATTACATTAGTCTGCTCAACTTGGTCATCAAAACTTAGACATCAATATAATTCATTAAAATCAGAAGAAAAACAAAATAGCTCTTCAAAAGAGCCCTGAAAAAGTCAAGAGATGCTTTCTAAACCTTTGGAAAGAAAAACCTGTGTAATTTCAGAACTTTCCTAACCAGTTTCTCGAAAAGCTTCTCCACACAATATATATCATGGCTTTTAGCAAGAGCCTTGAAATTGCATTGAGCTCCCAAAGATATCTGGTTATTTCTGTCTCAAAATGCTATCTTCCAAATCCCTTTGCAAGGTCAGTTTGCATTTCAATCACACTGAATACAACACTTAACTAAACTATTCATGCTCAACAGTTTTTGCATATCTTATCTTCTGCTAATCACTCAGTGCCTCAGCTGGAGTGGAAAGAGTCAGAGAAGTCAATTTGAATTGCAATGCTTTCGCAAAGAACAAAGCATTCTGTCCAGATACACAGTCATTTTGATTTGGAAACAAAAATCTCTGTTTTTCAATTCTTGATTTTGTTTTGGTTACAAAACCTCCAAAATTGCCATTTTTGGGCACAAAACATTTTGTACCCGAATCAAAATGCACAAGCCTATTGCTAAGTGATCTTCTGCAAAGTCTTGGCTTTGCCTTTTTGCCTCACAGTGGCTGGCACGATATCTAGTGGTAGGGAGTCACAGTGCACAGCTTCAGGGCTTCTTTGGACTCAGAAAGCAGCCCTGATGCTGTTATGATAGGAAGTTGTGCAAGCAGTGTTTCCGCAGTTTCTCCCATTTGCAACCCATTGATTTAATGGAATACCCTTCATTCACTCAAATGGGAGAGGAATCAAGATGCTACAAGGGCACAATCTGAAGTAGTGGGAGGGAAGACACTGTAGAGGACCCTTAAGGCATAAGTATCCACCATGGTGGGTGAGCTTTAACATCACCCTCAAATTTAGCCCGGACGGCCTTTTGCAGCAGAAGCTGGGAATGGTACTTAAATAGCTAGCTGGAGCTAGCTTAATAAATAAATAAATGCTGGATGAAATAAATAGGAATCCTACAGGGGCTCTGGCTGAAAAAGGCTTTGCAGAGGGATGAGACAGAGGTATTCTGGGTGGGGAAAGCCTTGGACAACCAGGCAGGATAGCACTCTTGAAGCCCTCATTTGCCTGTTTCTCAAAGGCTTTGAGCAGCCAGAAGGGAGATCCCTCCTGGCCTAGCAAATCCTTGGGGCTCTGCTGGTTTGGTCATATCAGAGAGCCCCAACCCTGCATCCTAAGATGCCTCTCTGCTCTCTTTTTGGCTCTTGAATCTTCTAGGCTCCTAAAATCCATTCAGAGTCTGCCTTTACTAGGATTCATCTGCAATTTCATTCACTCACTCTCATATTGCTTCAGAGTGGTGGGAAAGAAAGAAATCTTCACGTCTTCATGGATCTCTCCCATGAGGCAGCGATAGTAACTAGGTATATATAAGAATTGGATTACACACTTGTTATGTTTGTATGGGGGAACTAACCACCTGACACATCTAGTCCAGTACTGACTACATGTACCTGGAAAAAGCTGTATTTGTATATAGGCATCTCTTGACTTAAGTAAGTAAATAAATATTTCTTTAATTATCTATGACATTGCTATAGCATCTCATACCAATGTCTCATGGCAGTATACATGATAAACAATAAAACCAGAATTAAGCTGATTTAACACAGTTATAAAAATTTAAAACAATTTAAAACAACAGCAGAACCTAACCCAGCAAAACCCAACATATAGCAGATCAAAGGGTTGGGCGCTTTCCAGATTAACCCTCAGCACAGTGCAACTACGAATCTGCAAAGTGTGCTTCTGTCCTTCCTGTGTTGTGACACTGCAGTCCCTGCACTGACAGCAATTTGCCGTTCACATTTCGGATGCCCGACTTCTGATTTTATCTTTGTGATTCAGTGGTACAATGTTGCAAATCCGTTGCAGAAAAATAGCTGTATTTTCCCGTTATAGGTGTTTGAGATTCTGGGGATCATTTTCAATACGATCCTGCCAAGCCGAGGCATTTTACTGCTGTTCCGGGGTGTAATCTGGAAAGTGCCTTGGTGAAATAAATGAAAAGCAAATCAGTAACCTGTTGATTTGAGCATTTGAAGAATGTTCTTCAAAACCTGCTAGAGATGGGGAAGCACTTAAAACCCCAGGGAGTTCCTTCCAAGCCTCAGGGAGGTTTCAAAGAAGTCCCGACCCGGAGTCACCACCAGTCGAGCTGGAGGCAGCTGCAGGTGGGCCTCTCCCCAAGATCCTACTATGTGGTGATGGCCCTGAAGGGCAATGGGCATTTGTATGTTTGCTGGAGAACAACAGGAGGAGAAATGTTTGACTTCTCACACTGGCTGCTTTCCAAGGCCACTTATGGCAGCTATGCAGGAATATCCCTTGAGCCATCAGGCCATGATTAACTTGAGAAAGAATTTCCATCCGGCTAGTGAATCCACCAAACTGCGTTTGAAACAAGAATCTCACTCAGATCTTTAGATTTCAACTCAGTAACGACTCTCTCTTTCTCAGCCCAGGGTCTTTGGTGCGTTTCAGGAGACAAATGGCATCCAGGTCAAGCTTCTGAGTGCTCTCCCTGCGGTGAAGAACACTGTTATCAACTTTCACTATATATCTGTAAGATCCAACAGCCCTGAATCCTTTGCCTTAAGTGGGCTCTACTCCCCTGCCCCTTCCACTGCCCTCCTCCCTCCTCATCGTCTCCCATGTTGCTCTTCCTCTTTGAAAGATATGCTCCAATTTTATACTATTATCTCCTCTCAATCAGATAATCAGCTTGCCTATTGGGAATCTGGTTGCACCAGTATGAAGAATGACTGTCGCAAGCAATGCAACACCACAGAAACTGGGAAAGGGGCAACAAAAAAATCAGATGCTGCACTACTGACCGCTGTAATAGTGGAACACCATCCGACTACTACAATGGGCCATACAATTAGAAGGGCAGTGATGGGAAGAGAAATCTGCCGTCTGTGTCTCTCCACTCTGCCCTGCTGCACCCAACATGCCTTCCAGAGAACCCTTTCATCCTGTTGCTTAATGATATCTAACTACCCTCAATAAACACTTACTCTGGTCAACGTAAGCAAATTCTATAGTTGGCATATTCTTGATCTAGTTTCTAGTTTCTTCTCAGGATATCCTACTCTGGTGAGAAGGTGATGGGCAGGAAAAGAAACATGTACCCTGAAAATAAATGCATATCACATGAGAAGCCCTAACTTGGCTTGGGCAGCCCTACATGGGTTGATCATTAGTGAATTTAAATCAGTGTTGTTTACACAGACTGGCAGCGGCTTATCCAAGGGTGCAGGCAGGAATCTCTCTCAGCCTTATCTTGGAGAAGCGGGGGGGGGGGGAAGACTTGGAACCTTCTGCTCTTCCCAGAGTGGCTCCCTCCCCTCAGGGGAATATCTGACAGTGCTCACATGTGGTCTCCCATTCATATGCAACCAGGGCAGACCCTGCTTAGCTAAGGGGACAGGTCATGCTTGCTACCACAAGACCAGCTCTCCACAATGTACCGTGCTCCTTGTGTGGTACACGGAGGGATATCCAGAGGCTGGGATGCATTTTCCTGGATGCCAGCTGGCCACATGGCTCCCAGGAGAGTGCTTCTGTGAGCACCCAAGTCGTGCCGCCAGGAAATGGCAGAGACAACAAGAAGAGTGTTTTGGGGGCTGGTCTGCTCGATGTAGCCTTCGCCTCCCCATGTCCTCCCCACTGGGCTTCAGTGGCTATGAGAATGACCTTGGTGTCTGTTCTCAAATGACTCCACCCATTCTTCCATGCTGCCCTCATGCCTGGAATGTCCTTTCTTAACCACCGATGGGATACGGCCACATGTGGCTCTCGCACTTAAAAGACTCATTTAGCTATTGCAAGAATTACTTTGCTACACCGGATCAACATCCCATTTAGCCCACCCTTCTGTTTCGAAGGGTAGCAAGCAGGCACTTCTCAACAGGGCTGGATGGAGAATGCCTTCCCCTGCCATTTGTCCTCAGCATCTTCTCTTCAGACATACAATAGGTGTGTTCCCATGACCACCAACAGGGTAGGAAAAGCAACCAGCCTAGGAAGGACAGCCAGGCACGCTCCTCATTTTCAATTGTACGGAGAACAAGCATATGCAAGGCCACAGCTGGACAGGACAAGCACATCTTCCCCAGACTCCATGCCTAGCTCTTTACCAAGATAGGAGGGGAACCTGTCCCACTCAGCTGTCACTTTGCACACGCTCATTCTCCTATGTTAATGTTTGCAAGCACAAGACTAGAAATCAGGAATCTCTCCTGATCTTGCCCAGGCTCCTTTCAGGTGGAGGTAGGCGGGGGGGGGGGTGAGAAGAAAGAAGGGAGAATTGTTCTTTATGTCTACTCCTTTCAACCCAACAGACACTGCTTTCAGGTCATTTACATGGCTGATTTAGTGCTAAGAATCAGCAAGGATCACAGTGTGGTCTGCTCCTTGAACATATTCCAGAGAAAGCCATGCATGGAAGGGACTGTTCCACCATTGCTGCACTTTCCCCAGAGCTGGGAGTTATTCACACAAGGGTGGCTTCACACAAGTTATTCACACGTGGCATTGAGGGAAGCAGCCCCACCCCTCTACTCTCGAGTTTCCTTTTGGAGCAGGTTCACATGGCATGCCTCCATGTTTTCCTTCTAGCCAATGGGGGCGGGATTACTAAAGACGTAGATCTGCATTCCAAAAGAGAGTGTCCCTCTTATCATGCTAATGATTCTACCTCAGTGTACCTCTCCCTATTTCCTTTGGCGTTTTCAGAAAAAGTAGCTTAAAACCAGCATCGAAAAACCCTGGAAATACCTCAAGATAAGCTAGAATTTGCAAGACAAAGCCTGCTTTGTGTGTGGAGACAACTGTGGGGAGACATGACGACTGTGTGGAGACATGATAGAGGTCTATAAAATCATGCAAAGTTTGGAGGAAGTGGAGAAAGTGGATAGAAAGAAATTCTTCTCCCTCTCACATAATACTAGAACCAAAGGTCATCACACGAAATGGATTGCTGGGAAATCTAGGACCAACCAATGGAAGTATTTTTTCACTGACTGCATAATTAACTTGTGGAATTCGCTTCCACAAGATGTGGTGACAGCCACCAACCTGCAAGGCTTTAAGAGGAGTTTGGATAACTTCATGGAGGAGAGGCCTATCATCAGCTACTAGTTAGAGGGCTATGGGCCACCTCTAGCCTCAAAGGCAGGATGTCTCTGAGTACCAGTTGCAGGGCAGTAACGGCAGGAGGGAGGGCATGCCCTCAACTCCTGACTGTAGGCTTCCATTGGCATATGGTGGGCCACTGTGCGAAACAGGATGCTGGACTATATGGGCCTTGGGCATGATTCAGCAGGGCTGCTCATATGTTCTTATGTTCTAATGAATTTTGAATCAGTTCTTGCCCAATCTATAGAGATTTGTTTCCATGACAAAAATGTTTCTGGAGGTGACAAGGGAGATTCGGTTCTGCCCAAATGACTCAGATCCGCCAGATTTGAATCAATTCAGCAACAAATCGACTTGCACTTCTCCATTAGCCCTGTGGCTGCATTGATTTTAACCAGTTTTGCCACCATGTGCATGGCTGGGGGGGGGTGATGTAGGAGCTGAGTGGGCCTCCCCTGTGGTGGCAGTGGCAGTGGTGGCTGGTGGGCCTGTCCAGGCCTGACTGAGCACAAGCAAGATTCTTCCATGCACACATGGTACAGAAAGGGCACCACCCTCCTTCAGAAGGTGGCGCATGTGGGAATCTTGTACTCTGGGGAAAGTAGTTGGAGGAGCCAACAGAAGCTAGAATACTTCATCCTCTGAAATGGCTGATCATCCAAAGCCATCGTCTCTCCAAGGGTCTAGGTAATGTGATGTTCCTTTGGGTGATCAGACTGCTTCCCCAGAGGCTGCACCCACTGCATAGTCAGTTTTTCCTGCTTAGGAGATGGAGCCACTGACTTGCTGCTGCTACTCAAGGGCACATCCAGCCTATTGCTGCCAACAGGGGCAAGGACCCCCAAGTGATGCCACCGCAGGTGCAACAGTATATCAAATGTCTTGAAATGCTTAAGGTCCTTGCCCTGCTCATCTCTACTCTGCAGTAGATACAGGTGGCATGGGCAGGATCACCAGGACAAAGCGCAAAGTGATCCCACACACCATGTTGCCACTCGATTCTCCAGCACATGGCCACTTGGGTGGTGGTGGTGGTTCTGCTGGTTCCTTCTCAGGTGCACCGCCGCCGCCACCCTCAGTGTGGGCCTGAGAATGTCCATGGGCAGGAAGCACGATTACTTCCTCCTGGCCCTCCTCAGACACGGATTGGAGGCTGCCCCCCACCCCACGCAGGGGACATTGAGGAGGATGGCAAGATGGAACTGGCTGGACTGGCAGCCAGCTCCACCTGCACTTCCTCCATGGCTGACCTGGGAAGAGCTTCTACCCTGGCTGGTGAGTTCCCCCCGCCAGCCCCTTCCAAGCCACGGGCCGCAGCACAGGACCAGACTCACCCCAAAAATCGAGCCTGTGCATGGCCAAGGGAGCAAAGGCTGGGGTGACTATTGGAAAAAGCCACTGTTGCCATACTCAATCATGACCAGCATTGCCCCCACTCCCTGGCACTCTACTCCTCCCACCTCTTACCCTCCCAGACATCTGGGTGTGTGTGTATGTGTGTGTGTGTGTGTTAAGCCTTAACTAACAAGGGGGGAGTGTTTCCTTTCTTAGGGGGACAAGAACAGAAAAGCCAAAGTGGGGTGAGTGTCTTGGGGAGGTGGAGTGTTGGGTATTTAGAAGGATCAAGGGGGTCTGACTTCAACTGTGTATGTGCCACCCATGCACAGTGGCCAGTGGGCACACATACAAGCTGCAGGAAATTGAAATACATAAAAGGGCAAGCAAAAGAGGTATGGCTGGTTGGATAGGGGCCAAGGGGCATGACTTCAGCTGTGTGTATGTGCAGTGGGCACACAGTAGCTGCAGGAATTGGGATTGGGAGGCTATCAAGCAAAAGGGGGTTGGGGTTGGTTGGTTAGGGAGCCAAGGGATGTACATATCAGAAGGTATAAAAATATGATACATAAATAAAATAAATAAGGGGTCTGGCTTCAGCTCTGTGTGTGGCACACATGGAGAGTGGGCAAGCTGCAGCAATTTCAATTTGGGGGAAATCAAGAAAGGAGAAGTGGGCGTGGAATGTTAATCCATTCTTTTCCTGACACCTACTGTATCTAGCTGAGATTCCTCTCACAAAAACCCTATTTAAAATTTTTAAAAATGAAACCTAAATCAAAACCCTTTAGAAGGATTATTAAACCTTTAAAATGCACACAGTAATTCTTTAACCTGAAAAAACCTAAAAGACTTTAAAACTTGAAATACAATAACAATTTACAGTGTGTGTGTGTGTGTGTGTGTGTGTGTGTGTGTGTGTGTGTGTGAGATACAAGATGCGGTACTCACCCTCTCAGAAGTCTTCTCCTGCATTGCGTCTCTGTTCGCCTCGTCTTCTTGTCTCTAAAGCTGGGGCAGACTCCAGGTTGCTACTGCTGCCTGCCAGAAGCCCCTGGGTGGGCACCACTCAACAGCCGGGGGGGGGCAGCTGGGCACCATGGGGTGGGCACCCAACCCCCCCCCCCAATAAGTCAACCAAAAGGGGTGAGGAAATTGGATGGGGAGAAATGGCCTGAGCTGGCCACAGAATCCTTCTCTCCAGCACAGACCAGGCAGGCAGGTGATGGGTGCTTAGTGATTTGAGCTGGGGTGGGGGGCCCTGGGAGAAGAAGATGAAGAATCTTCTCCCAGAAGGAATCTCCAAGCTTCAGCAGCAGCAGTCAGCTCAGCAGTTCTCCAACAAACCGAAAGGAGAAGCCAGCAGCAGTTCTTCTCTCTTCTCCCATGAGGCAGAAGCAATGGCTGACTCAGGGCACCCTGTCCCCTTAAGTATACTTGAAAGTGTCTCCATCTGCCTTCCCCCTCCCTTGTCCCTCTAATGCTGGCACAGTTCCCCCTGGCAACACAGGGTTTGAATGAAAACAAGCCAATCCAGAAGCAAAGGGAATCGCCAACCAATCATTGCAAACAGCAAAGGAATGAGCCAGAGTGGCAGAGAAGCTCGGAGGGCTGGAATTTTGTGGAAACACAAAATGGCTACAGACAAAAAACCAGGCACAAAATGGCAGTTAATAATAATAATAATAATAATAATAATAATAATAATTCGATTTCAATACCGCCCTTCCAAAAATGGCTCAGCGGTTTACAAAGAGAGATAACAAACAAATAAGATGGAACCCTGTCCCCAAACGGCTCACATTCTAAGAAGAAACATAAGATAGACCCCAGCTACAGTCACTGGAAGTACTGTGCTGGGGGTGGATAGGGCCAGTTACTCTCCCCCTGCTAAATAAAGAGAATCACCACGTTCAAGTTGCCAAATAGAATCGAGCTCAAATCAGGGTGATTCGATTCAAGCTTGAATCTAGCCACTGGACCCCAGGCTGATTCCTTTTGTGGCCAAATAACTTGAATCTCTAAGATTCCAGTCAAATCATTTTGGCCACATATCGTTCATCCCTAGACTGAGGACTAAAGTAGATTAGTAGAGGATCTCTTCAAGGAATTCCTGACATTAGAATACTTGCTCCAGATAAGGCATGGCTATTGATAACTGATTATTGATTGCCAAAAAAAGAAATCAATCAATCTTTATTACGGTCATAGACCAGCACAGGTTATAAAACAGTAATACTATACAATAAATGCTATATAAAAGGGGGAAAATGTTACAGTATTACGGAGAATAAGATTGATATAGCAGATAAGGCTGAGAAGAGAGGAATCTAAAAATTATGAAATGTTTAAAATATGCTATAAAGCACAAACAGAGTAGCTAAAATACATATAAGCTAAAAAGGACACAGTCAGACACTTTGTTTCGGTCGGAGACCAGCGTGAAGTCAGAACAAATATAAAAGAGAAGATAATCAGGATTCTATGGGATCAATAGCACCCAATAAAACCCAAAAAGTCCTCCTCAGCACAAAATCACTGGAAATACTACTAAAATACTACTAAAATAATTTAAGCTAAAAGGGGCAGCATATTCCTGCTTATAGGACTATTACAACTCAAAGCACAGCTCAACTCCCAAAACTGGGAGGGGATATACAATTCAGGAGCTCTATAAAATATTGTCATTAAATTAGCTGCTTTTGAGCTGACAATACCTGTCCCCACATGCCCACCTGCAACTAGCCAAGATGTGGCTACAAATTGCTCTGACATTAAGTCCATCGTTTATTTGCCCATTTTTAAGCTCTTCCGAAAGCGAAGGGCTGCACTGCAAAATTTGGCTACCCGTCTAGTGGTACAGAAATTACTTCCTTCCAACAGCCTGGCAGTCATCTGAGGTAAATCGAGACCTGGGCATTTGACTGTCAAAGGGTGAATGAG
Organism: Hemicordylus capensis; assembly: GCF_027244095.1. Classification (NCBI taxonomy): domain Eukaryota; kingdom Metazoa; phylum Chordata; class Lepidosauria; order Squamata; family Cordylidae; genus Hemicordylus; species Hemicordylus capensis. Next base: position 257,398,465 of record NC_069658.1, on the reverse strand, counting down.
ATCCCGGCGCAGGTCTCTATAGAGCAGACATTCCAATAGCACATGGGTAACTGTTTCAACTTGACCCTCACCGCATGGGAAGAGCCTCTCCCCATAGGGGATCCCTCTATATCGTCCCTCTAAGAGGGCTGAAGGCAGGGCATTGCATCTTGCCAGGGTGAAAACTCTTCTAAGAGAAGGCAGCTCCAAGACAGTGAGATAGGGTGCTGGGGCCAAACGATACCTAACTGATTCCTGGCACTGAAAGTCAGGTACCCTTGCCATATCTGCTCGGAGGGCTGGAATTTTACGGAAACACAAAATGGCTACAGACAAAAAAACCAGGCACAAAATGGCAGCTCAAGTTGCCAAATAGAATTGAGCTCAAATCAGGGTGATTCAGTTCAAGCTTGAATCTAGCCACTGGACCCCAGGCTGATTCCTTTCGTGGCCAAATAACTTGACTCTCCAAGATTCTAGTCAAATCAATTTGGCTACAAACCATTGTTCATCCCTAGCCTGAAGACTAAGGTAGATTAGTAGAGGATCTCCTCAAGGAATTCCTGATGTTAGAAGACTTGCTCCAGATAAGGCATGGCTATTGATAACTGATTATTGATTGTGTTGTGGTGACTTTCAGTGTGCTACTCTAGACAAAGAAAGTTTCACATAAGATAGATCACCTTGGGCAAGCACTGAATAGATAGAGGAGGGGCATATAGCACATTCTAGCATATGCCTGCTTGCTGTGATAACAGGAGGAAGGAAATGAGGTGGGAAGCATCATTTAGCCTTAAAATTTATCATAGTCCATGGAAGGAAGAGAGCTTGCATTCCTTTCTCTTTTGGCTCTTTTCAGCTCCTATTTGGGCTCTGCCCTGCATCATTCTTTGCCAAACAGAAATGCAATCAGACTTAGGCATTGCACCACACCCTAAGGAGACACGAGACACAAGTTAATCGGTAATTAAGGGCCACAATTTATTGAATTCTAGGGATGTGCGAAACATTTCGGATACAAAACGTTTTGTACCCAAAACATCCCGTTTGGGGTGTTTTGTAGACAAAACAAAACACTCTTTTTCCAGATCCAAAAGTTTTGTATACAAAACAAAACCCTGTTTTGGCTACAAAACATTTTGTTGTTTCGGACCTCCATTTTGTGGTGATCTCTGAGTCAGTCTCCATTTTGTGTTTGACATCTCTTTGAATTTCCTGCCCTTCCAGCCTTCTGATCGGTGACCTAAAGCATGGGCTGACTTGATGATAATTCCCTCCTTGTTCCCCATTGGCTCTTTTGCTTCTTCCCACTCTTTACTGACCCCATATTGGCCAGGGGAAGGGTGGCTAACCCATGGGATGCTGGGTTCTGTTGTTTCTGTGGTGTTCTGAGTGTATATTCTCTGGTAGCATATGAGAGTGGATTCTTGTTTTTCACTGAAAATCGATTATGCTACCAGAGAATTTACACTGAACACCTCAGAAACAACAAAACCCAGAACCCCACAAGCTCTTCGGTTTGGGGGTGGTTGGCACCCTATGTTTACTACACAACCCCTCACTCTGGGAAACCCCAGTGCCCCCCAAGTGGAATTATGGGGCTGCTGAAACCTCCATTATTCCCCATGGGTTAAATCTTAAAGACACATAAACTTCAACAACACAAAAAATCAGCCCTTTGCCCAATTCCTTTGAAATATTTCTGGTCGTTTCCTTGCCCCCATTGGGCACTACCACCCACAACACTCCACTCTGGGCCACCCCTTTCCCCTCAATGTGAAGAGATACATTTGCTGGAATCCCCATTATTCCCTATGGGAAAATTCTTAAAGACGTGTAAATTTAAAAAATTCACACAAAAAAACCAGCCCTTTACCCAATTCCTTTGAAATTTGGGTGGTACCTTCCACCCATTGGACACTACCACCACCACCCACTCCTTTTGCCCTGGGACCCTTTAAAAAATCCAAATTGATTCGGATTCTGAAAATTCAGGTACAAAACAAAACGGGGGTGTTTCGATTCAGATACAAATTGAAATGAGAAAATTCCAAAATGCACACCCCAATTGAATTCCAAATGTAAGACAACATAAGCTGGGATCAGCGCTCCGCCCCCACAGCACGGTTCCTAAAGGTCAGCCACTCAAGCGGCTGCCTTAGCCTAGTTGAACGGGTGATATCTCTGTGGCTCCAGGCAGCCCCATAGCCCTAAGACAGAGGCTGCCCATCTTAGCCTCCCTAAGGTCAGGTCTCTGTTGTTGGCGGCACCCCCTTGAAGCCGTCTAGCCTTTAAAGAAGGTGTCGTCACAGAGAGCAGAAGGGGTAAGCCAGCATCCCTGATCCGCCAAACCTCATGGGATCTGACAGTGCTTCATGATGCCAAACACTTACCTGAAGGTACTCACCAAGACTTAGCTGTTGATTCCCACCGCACTATGCCTGCCATGGTGCCTGCTAGCCTAGCTTAATACCCCACTTGGCCACCAACCACGAAGTATCGCCACCAATCACAGCCCTAAGTCCACAAAATTATCTGCCCACGCCTCTGTAGAGGCTAGGCTGGGAAAGCTCTCTCAATTTTATCTAGCATATGCGGCAAGAGCCTTGTGAATGAGAGAGAGCCCTGACTGATTGACCAGTTTAATACCCCCCAAATGCACCACCGGGCCATCTGGTGGCAGATTGGGCACCTAACATGCCTCGCTGGCCACACCACGTGACTGAGGCTCACGCCCCAGTTCCAGCTGCGTTCCAGATTCAGAACCATGTGCCCACTTGAACGCCCAAAACATGACTGAGTGCCCCTCGACAAGGACTCTAGCACTCAACTGGCAAATTCCATCCTGCAAGGTAGAAAGTGAACTAGTGATTGCTGTCAATGCCCTCAGCGATCACCCTGCAATATGCCTCGGACCGTCACCATCCAAGCCTCTGTATGGCCATCCCAGAGCAACCCCAGCTCAATGCCACTGATGCCATGAAGCGACAAGCCCAATGCAGCCGCCTGAAGTGGCCCCCAATGTCTTCCACATCCACAAATTCAGTAAGCAAAGGGAAGGTAATGAACTGCTATAGGTCATGTCTGAGTTGATGTTGGGGTGTTTCCCTCCAACTATTTACATAATTGAAAGGTGCTTCTCTGGTGGCATCTAACTTCCCAAATTTTGCCTCTTAATCTCTCCAGTTTATTCTGAACCAATAAACCCAACATCAGCTACTCAGCGTGCTCCCTGTTAGGGAGGTCACACAACAGTTCCGTAGAACTGTGCTCCTAATTGGGCTGGGCCCCTTCACCAACCCTGGCTTCTTGAGAGGTGCCTCCACCCCTCCTGCTCCCCCAAAATTGTTCCTTGCTACTGTTCCATTACTGTTAAGTTCCCAGCAGACCAATGGGATGTGAACTCATTGGGCACCAGCATCTGGTGTAGCCAGCACCGCTGAGACCTTAGAAACCAAGTGGCTGCTATCGGCCCTCTCCCCTTGAATGGGCCTGGCCAGGGTCATAATAAGCAGCCTGGTGCTGCTTAACCCAGGGCAACGCTGGATTAAGCGAAGCCCTAAGGCGAAAAGTGCGGTCATAGCACTCCCAGGCATTACCCGTGAAATCCATGAACCCCCTGTGTATTATATCAAAGTATTTGACCAATGCTGGTCCCTTGGCTAGGTGCATCTGTCAAGGTCTGGCCAGCTGCTAAGGAAGTTCACGAAGCAAGCGGCGCTGCTGAACTCAGATACGGCTTGGCTGAACGCTGTCGGCAAGGATGGTTTTCGAACGTTGATTCTCAGCAATGAGTAGGAGGCTGGAGATGTTATTTATAGAGCAAGCCAAGAGCTCCCAGCTGGTAGGAATTCACGGCTTGTCAGCCCTCAGCAAGAGGCGTTTGCTCCTCCTAACAGCCTCTAATTGCGTTCTACGTCTCGTGATCCTGCGCTGTTGGGGAGTCATTGGTGTTTCATTAGATAGCTCTTCTTCGCATTGGTCCCCCACGCCTTCTGCTGACTCAGGTTGCCGTGCCTGCTCTAAATCATTAGTTGGATCTACCACAGCCGTTTCATGAATGCTGACAGCCGGGCTCTGCCCCTCAGACCCTCCTGAATCGGCTCAGAAGTTGACAGCTTCCCCTTCCTCCTCGCTGTGGGAGCTCGAGGGCGTGACAGCATCTTCGTGACCACCCCCACGTAAATGGTGAAACCAGACACCCAATTGGCCCAGTTGTGCTCAACAGGTTTCCTTTTGGTCCTTTCCTTCTCCCTGTCCTCCTCCCCCTCCTTGTCCACTGGCTCAGGTTCCTAAAGAGGAGTTGAAAAATGTCCACGAATTCCCCCCTCCAAATGCACTCCTTGACTGCCGGGAGGAGATGGTCCCGCAACGGCAGTGCCGTGTCTCCTGGTGGATGACTCAGCATTGTAGCAGATGGCACTGATGTCCCTGGTCCTGGAGGTACACCCGCCACACCTTGTACAGGCCCACCTTGCCACACCTGCTTGCATGCGGTGTAAGGCGAAGGGATTCCAAAGGCACCCGGGTACACTCCATATGGGTTAGGCGGGATTCCCAATCTATGCATGCCCCAAGGCCAAGGACCCCAGGTATACTCACCTGGCCCCGCAGCACCCAACACATGCCCTTCTCCAGTGTGCTCCAGAGGTGTTGGTGCATTTCCCAGTGCAGCAGCAGTCTGATTCATCAGTGCCATGCTGGGATTGGTAGCTGATGCCACTGGGACAGGCGCAGCACACCCCTTATCCATTCCCGGTGCCGCTAATCGATCAGAAAGGTCCTGCATGAGTTTGCCCCACTTAGCTGCCCTGGTGGGCTTCCTTGGCTGCGACTGGACCCCTGACGGACCACTCTTATCCAACCCCACCATCAAGCGCCTTGCGCTCTCTCTCCAAGGCCTCTAAACATGCTTGGAGAGCCTGACTGGTCCCCAAGTTGCTACTTGCCTCCTCATCCAAAGAGGACTCAGGGGGAGGGGGAGGCCTTCTTGGCTGGAGAACAGGCTTCCTATCTTGCTAAGGCCATGAGGCCCAAGCACGTGCCCCACCCCAACTTTAAGAAGGGCCAGGAAGCCTGGCCAACCGCAAAGACCCTAGAGGCCTGAATGGGCCGCTGCCACCGCTCCTGGGCACATGTGCTGCCCTCGAAACAGCTGCCCGAGCAGGCCGGCACTGCCGCTGCAGGGTGCACCCGCCCCATGGAACATGCCTCTGCCCACCAGACCCGGCCAGCAGTAGAGGGCTCTGAGGTCCAGAAGACCTCTCTCCAGGGCACTCTTGCCACCCCCAAAATTCCCCACCTGCTCGAGGAAGTGTTGCTGTGCCGCTGATGCCTCTTCTCCTTGGCATTCTAGCCGCCCCCCAAATTCACCCCGCTGCTTGGGGAAGAGCTGCCATGCAGCCCCTGGCCCCAACCCCACTCCCAGGCCTGCCGCCAAGCATGTGGACTGCTGCAAACTACCCCAGGCAACGCCTCAGCCCGGCTGCTCAATGCACGTCTGCTCTCCTTGCCAAGCAGCAGTGGACTGATGAGGCAGAGACGTGCCGGGCCGCTACACGTCTGAGGCCCCACCTCCAGCCGACAAGGAGCCGATCAGAAGAGGCCCCTTGCCTTGTGCTCCTTGCAAAGGGGGCTGGTGCAAATCAGCCACGCCACCCATTCAGGAGGCGAGCGGCTGGATGTCCTCTGGCTTGCAATCCTTTGCAAATGGACTTTGTGCCCAGCCCCCAGCCCCAAGAAGACACAGACGACAATGTAGTGGGTAAAAAGGGCCACAGCTTTATTGATAAACTATAATCAGATTAGCAGACTGGGTAGGCTTAAGCCCACTTCCCCAAGGAAGTGCAAGGCCTAGCAATGACCGGGTTCAGACTACCGCGTCCTCCCCTGTGCCTTGCTTGGGAGACACACGTTGGCTCAGGAAGGCAGCAGGTGAAAAAACCCCTTCACGGCCAACCCCCAAGTGGGCCTGGATCCTTCTAGGTCTTCGCACAACCTAGACTGCGCAGCCCATGGGTATATGAAGTGCCTGAAGCAGGTTTCATGGCAAATTGTCCTCCCTGGGCCGCACAAACCACAAGGGAGCAATTGACCAATCACCCATTTTAACTGTCCAAGGGTGCTCACCGATGTTCTATCCCATCTACTTACCACCCATCCCGCACTTCCCTGCCACACAGGGAGGTTAGCCTCACTTGACCTTCCAGCCCCACCACTCTCCAACACCTCCACAATGGAGAGCCCAGTCCGCTTGCCAAGAAACTTCCTCCCCCAGTGTAAAACCATAACATCAGAACAGGTGTGTCTATCTACCTAATCCCTGTCTGCAAGGAGCAGCTGACTCTGAAGCATACCATGCCTTCCAGCCAGTACACTTGGCCAGTAACCCCAAACCAAGGTTGGGTATGAGAATGGGAGGTGCTGGATTGCTCAAATGCCCTGACGACCAATGCTTGCCACCGACCAGTACACACACAGGAGCTGCTGCTCCACCAGCGCCTCCCCATGACCAGTAGGCTTACCTGCCCTGCCGTCCGTCCAGAACCTGCTGGCCCACTGCCCCCAAACCAAGTTGGGGGCAAACGGCACATCCACCATGAGGCGCCAACTGGGAGGTGCTGGCCTGCTCAAACGCCAAGATGACCAATGCTGGCCGCCGATAAGTACACATATTGGAGCCGCTGCTCCACCAGCACCTCTTCTGGACCAGCAGGCTTACCAAAAGTGGGGTGTAATGCCCAGGAACAAGTCAGGGGTGCATGACCCAGCGTACTTACACCTCAGAAATGTGCATACTCAGCTGCCTCATATGCTCCCAAACTCCAGGTCCGGTGGGGCCGAGGCCAAGCCAAAGCGGCGAGGAGGTACTCCCTGTTAATAATCATCGAATGCCATGCCGTACCCACTGACATGCCACAGAAACTAAGTGCTACCAGCCTGGAAAAGGGGAGGGGGCACCCAAGAGGGTGGTAGAGTGCAGCTCACTCTAGCACTCCAACTGGGTATAAGGCAGCACAGCCAGCTAGGGATGTGCACAAAACCGGTTCGCCCAGTTCGGTTTGGATTTGAACCGGGTCCGAACTGGGTGGTGGTGGTTCAGTTTTGGTTCTGTCTGAACCACCCCCTGGTTCGGTTTGGATCTGAACCAGTTTTTATCTGAACTGGACTGGTTCAGACCAGTTCAGACCTCAAAAAGTAGCTAGGATGAAAATGGACCTTGTCTTCCACCTACCACCCAAACCTCAAATCGATTGGACCTTCCTCTGATTATTTACAAATTTTTAAAATATTTTCAAGTTTTGCCCATAATTCCCTATGTGGAGCACTTAGGGGCAAAAAGCTGGGGTGGGTGGTAGGTATCCATGGGTGTCCTCCACCCCCAAATTCCCAAGGCAATTGGTTGCTCCTAGTATTATTGGTGAATTTTTTGGGGGGGGAATTCCCATTGGCTAGAATGGGGATTTTGGGCAGCCCCGTACCCACCTCTGTGGGGTGGCAGCACCCCCAAAGTGGGTCTGGGGCCATGGCAAAAATGGCCACAGTCCATCCCGGCAATCCCTGGATAGATAGGGTGATGGTTTTTTTAATTAGGATTTCCTAAGGCATTAAATAACTGTCACTCTCTGAGCTTGCTGGCTTTACCTTTCACCCAATGACACACATTCTATTCTTTCCATTTAGATGGTTATTTAAAGCCTTAGGAAATCTTAATAACAAAACCCATCACTCCTATCTATCCAGGGATTGCTGGGAGGGACTGAGGCCATTTTTGCCATGGCCCCAGACCCACTTTGGGGGTGCTGCCACCCCACAGAGGCGGGTACGGGGCTGCCCATAATCCCCATTCTAGCCAATGGGGTTTTCTTTTCTTTTCAAGAAATCCACCAACAATGCTAGGGGCACCCATCAATTGCCACTCCAGCTTTTTTGCCCCTCTCTCTGGGTGCCCTAACACGTAACACCTTAATACCTACCTACCACCTACCCAAGCAACTAAGATGACACACAGAGAGACAACACCAACTCTCTGATCTAACAAAAAGGCCACACTGCTGCTGCTGCCTGCCAGCAGCAGCAGCAGTGGAGCAGTACAGCACACACACAGAGAAGAAGCAGGAGGCGGAGCACAGCAGCAGACCTGCTGCTCTGCATGATGGGTGATGTGATGCCCAAAGAAACCACCACCTCACTCAATGCCTGCCACTGAGGCCAGACAGACAGAAGCCAGCCAACCTGCTCTGCTCTGCTGCTGCTCCTCCTCCCCATGGATGATTCACACACACCCTACATCTGCGTCCAGGCAGGCCAGGGGACCAATCCAAACCAGACCAAGCACGCAGAGTCAGCACAGGCCAGCAGCCAGCCCAGCAACGACAACAACTACTACTACTACCACCACCACAACCAGTGTTGCTACACCAACATTGCCAGTCACACGCACCACAGTCTGAGCATAGCACACAGCCAACAGCTGCTGCCAGCCACTGCCTAGCAAGCCAAGCCAACAAGAGGAGAGCTAAGTAGACGGCGCACGCACGCCAACCCGTCACGATGCAACTGCAAGGGGAGAGGGCACAATTACAGGCAGGAGGAGGCGAGGCAATCCTAGCACAGATTTGAAAGTTAAAATTCAGGACTTCTACCAGCAGCTGTAGTGTCTAATGAGTGCAGTGAGTGCAGCTGAGTTGAACTGCGTGTGAGGATGATAGTTTAGTTACAGCAGACTGAGCATTGAGCATGGGCAATGGCATTGGCAAGCAACACAACACAACACTCACCTGCTGCTGGTTCTGTACTACTAGTAGTTGTCTCTTGTCTTCATCTCTTCTTCATGTGCACAGTGAGTGCATGCCTTTTGCCTTACTTGGGGAAAGAAATGGTTCTCTGGTCCACCACATATTTGCTCAAGGACACAGAGAGGCCCAAGGCAGGTGGTGGCACCAGTGTGAGTGCATGTGTGCTGGTGTTTGCCAGGTGTTGTGTGTGTTTATGTGTGTGCGCGCGCACTGCTAGCTAGGAGTGGGGAGTGAGGGAGGGAAGGGGGGAGGAAAGGGGAGTGGGAGGGGGAGAGGCATGTAGCAGAGGGGATTGAAGGGGGAGGAGGGTCCGGCTCAGAGTTGGTCAGCCACATATTATGCACACATTACATACATAACATAATCACGTGTGTGCTTCGGTGGGAGAGACCAGTTTCTCATCATCTGCCAGACCGGGGTGGGTGGGCGGGCAGGTGAGGTGGGTGTGGAAGGGAGGATGGAGGGTGATGAAGAGGAAGGAAGGCAGGATGAGGGGAAGGATGGAGGGAGGCATTGGGAGGGAGGGAGGGTTGGAGGGGGGAAAGGAAAAAAATGTAGATGGACACACACAGCACAGACAAAAGACAGCACAAACTACACAGCAAGCATCCACACACACACAGACAGTGCTAGGCATCCATTCACACAGACAGACAGACTGACAGACACAACAGAAAGAAACAGCCTGCACCACACACACACATGCACAGACACAAACAGACTCAATTCCCTCCCCTGCATAGATATCAATCAATATGTTGTGTTGGCAGCCAGTTCATTGCTATTCTGATGGTTTGTGTTTTTTTGCCATCAGCCAACTTCAACAGTGACCACAATCAAGAACATAAGATGATAATTCATTCATATCACTAAAAAGATACTAAATTCTTTTTCCATGTAAATCAACCCCCCCACATGATTTTTTGTTAACATTTTCCAGAAAATCAATTCATTCAGCAGTCATTTTGTTATTCCTTTGTTACCTTTTTTTTTTTTTTGCAAAATTTTGAGGGTTGATTTTAACATGGGATTTTAAAGAAAAAATTATTTACATGTTTGTTTACATATTTATTTAAATATTTACACTGCAGAACATATACCTGCCGCTGCCGCTGAAAGTCTAGTACTATTAGGGCTGTGCTACTTTGGGTGTGTGTGCCAGGCCCACGCCAGGTCCCCAAATGTTGACAGATGGAGAGATAAGGGCCTGTGCTGGTCAGCATTGGGTTTCTTTTTAGGTGGGCGTGGGCATTGAAAACGTTTGGCCAGTCGCAGCACTACTACTACTACTACCACTGCATCTGTGTGGGCACTGCACGTTGCGACTGGCTGGCATGGCTCAGCATCCATCACGTCAGCTCAGCTAGAGGTGGATGGGGGGAGGGTAGGGATGAGCACATAGGTTGAGCCAGGCAGGTGACCAACCATGGGGCAACCACAGTAATCACTCACCCAGCTCAAACTCCAGCTTTGGGTAGCCCAGCAGGGGGAGGTTGATCTTGAGGAAGACCAACTGCTCCAACAGACCAGCGTCCAAGCGGGAGCGAGAAGGTGTCACCATGTCCCCGGCACGTGAAAACACCTGCTCGCTCTGGACACTGGTTGGGGGGCAGGAGAGGAGGTGCACAGCAACCACCGCCAGGTCCGGCCAGACTTGGCGGCGGGTCGCCCAGAACTGTGTGCAGTCCACGCCGTCTTCCTCCACAGGCTCCTCCAAGTACTGTGCAATGCATTGCTCAGCACTGGAGGGGGGCCTGGCAGGTCGAGCCTCCCGCACACCAGGCAAGGTGCCAAAGCACACCCGCTGAAACCACTGGGTGGATTTCACGGCGGGAGCAAATGGCTGCTGCATTGGTGCTGCCTGGGATGCCATGCTGCTGGACTGGGAAGAGGGAGGGGAAAGGGTAGCTGACGTGGCTGGCCGCCCACGCTACTGCTGGGTGCATGTCGGGTGGTGGGGGTGGCCCCCGCACCACTACCAACCTCCTGGTCTCTGAGGGCCCTACCGGCCTCCTCCTCCCTCACCTTTCGTACCAGGAGGTCCCTCCACCCGGGCAAGTCGCCAGCACTAACAGCATTGCTCTTGATGGCTGGGTTGCAGAGACAAGCGAGGACATACTCCTCCCTGCCTCCCAGCTCACCAACAAGCCACTTGTCAACCCCAGACTTCAGCCTCCCAGCCAGAGCATGACCCTCTGGTGTGGTCAGAGAAATCTGGAGTTAGCCCATCAGCTTCTCCAGACCCATAGCTGTGGGCAGCGCCTGGCTCAAGGGAGTGGTGTCGGCACACAAGCCCTTCGTGGCAAACTGGAAGGGCTGGAGTGCCGACACTGCCTCGGACATCTGCTTCCACTCTGCGTTCGAGAGGTCGCAGACGACCAAGGACTCGTCCCTCTCCAGGTCGACAAGGGCTCTCTCCTGCTCCAACAGGCTCTGGAACAGGAGGAAGGTGGAGTTCCACCGTGTCTCCACATCCGTTGGGATGAGGTGGCGAGGAAGCCCAAGGTCATCCTGCTTGTGGCGAAGCAGTCTCCTGGACTTCTCGCTGCGATTGAAGTGGGCGGCCAGCTTGCGAGCCTTCTCGACAAGCGTGGCTATGGCAGCAACAGCACCTAGGAGGGGGTGGCTCTTCTCCTGGGACGCTTTCAGCTCCTTAAGGCCGAGGGCATCCCTAACGGTCAGATGGAGCGTGTGTGCCATACACTGTATGTTCACACAGCCCATGACTGTCTCGACAGTGGCGGTAATGTTGGATCCATTGTCTGTGACAATGAATCCCCTGTAGAGGTATGGACACCTGCCAATCCACTCCTCTATCTGTCGGTCGAGTATGGCCGCCACCTCCTCCATGGTGTACCTCGTGTCCATCGTCTCCACATGCAGAACGGCCCACCTGTGCCGTAGTGCAGCGGGAGCCACGCCGGACCCGGAAGCATCTCCCAAGGAGGTCCCCTCACTCTCCGGTCCCCACCAGTGGGCAGTGACGGCCAGGAAAGCAGCGTGCATCCCACTGACACGGGTCCAGAGGTCAGTCGTGAAATGCAAGCTGGTGCCCGGCAGAGCCTCACGCAGCCCGGCCGACACGAGCTCCCTGCACTTGCGGTGCAGGGAGGGGACCACGTTCTGGATGAACGTGGTCCTTGAGGGGATGATGTATTCGGGCGCCAGGTACTGGAGTATCTGGCGGAAGTCGGAGTTCTCGACCACCTGAAACGGCTGGTCATCGGTGGAAATCATCTCCCCTATGAGGCAGGTGAGGTGATGATGATCCACATGATCAGTATGCTGGCTGCTCGACACCTGTGTCCACCTCTGGACTGGCAGTGTAGCCTGCCTTTTGGCTGGGGCAGGCACACTGCCCCTGTCCACCCTAGTGGCAGATGCACAAGTTGCACTAGCATGGCCAGCCTGTCCAAGGAGACCTGGGTGGTGACGCTCCATGTGCCTCCACATGGGTGTCGTACCCAGGTGCCTCGGATCCTTGCAACAGCTGACCTGCATCCTGCAGTGGACACAGTGGGCATGGAATGGGGCATTTTCAGGGACCTCAAAAAGCTCCCATACACTGCTGCCCATGACCTCCGCCCTGGGTGCTGTCTTAGGCCGTTTCTCGCTGGGTGGCTGCAGTCCGGGGGGCGGGGCGGCCGCCACTGCCTGCCCACTGTTGCCACCCAACCCGCCCCTTCCACCCTCCACACGAGAGGAAGGGCCCGGCTCCACTGGCAGAGGAGAGGCAGGCCTCTCCTCCACCATCTCGGCAGACCGTTCCTCAGAGTGGTGGGCTTCATGAGGGGGGGACCCACTGAGCAGCGAAAGGATAGGGGGAAGGGGCCCCAGAGGGAGGGAGAACCTGGCTGCATCGCTGCCAGCCATACGATCCTCACTGCCCTCTACCTGCACTCCCGCAACCAAAGTCTCCTCCACCACCACCACTGGCGGTGCCCCAGCAGCACCTGGTGCTGCTGAGGGGGAACCCGCAACAGCCCTAACACCTCTGCCGCGATTGCCGGCAGCAGGCGGGGGGAATCAAGCCTGCGGATGAAACCCGGACCTGGGGCAAAGATTTGTCCAATGTGGAGGAGCGGGGTATCCTCAGGCTCCCCACATCCTCTCCCTCCTCTATGTGCTACAGCTGCCGCAGGCAAACCCCACACCTGGCCTCTCCCACCTCTGCCCGGCAACCTTATGCGAGGCCTGGCTGCAACACAGCACTCGTGTTGCTCAGACATGCTTAGGTAAGGAGGGAGACTTTAAGAGGAAGGCCAGAAAGGGGCAAAACAATAATTTGGAGGGGGTGGGAAGGGGCAAAAAAAAGCCAATTGATTGGGGGGCGGCAGGAGGGAAATTTGATTTGAAAAAGCCAATTGGGGGAAGGGAAGAGTTTTTGATGGGGGGGGAGCCAATTGAAGTGAGGGGGAGGGTAACCTTTTTAAATTGGGGTGGGTGAGGTATTAAGCAAATTGGGGATAGGGATGGGTTTAAAAAAAAAATTGGGGAATGGGTGGACCCCTGGGTGGGTGGTGGGTGGCAGTTGGGTGGAGTAGTTGTGGGGTGGGGGGCAAGTCTTTCTATTATTATAGGGAGAATGGATGGGGGGAGGGCACAGCACCTACCGGGGGGGAGGGATGCAGTCAAAGCTTGGGAACCTGAAAATCAAAGGAAACCCTTCTTTATTGAAATGAAGACAGTGTGTGGTGCTGGGGGGTGGTTTTCAGGTAATGCTGTGGGGGTAAGCATCAACCTTGCAGCCTATTTAAGGACTTTCAGTTTCACAAAACCCAAATTGCACTTTCAGAACCCAATTGCACTTTTACAGAACCCACCCACTCTGCCCAAGGCAAGCAAGCAGCAAACACTTGATGGCATGGAACATCATCATATATCCAAAACATAATGACCTGGGGTGGGGTGGGGTGGGGGTTTGTGGGGAATCTGTTAAACAACAACCTGCAAGAGAAGCATGCAATGCAACACAGCAGCAATTTCTTTAGCAAGCCAAGAAACAAGTTACAACAGTACATCTCCAAGTGTCCCTCCCCACACCCAAATGCACTTCAAAATAGGGGTGTCCCTATTTAAAACCTCCGACTAGGGAGGGAAAGGGGGCAACAAAAGGTGCACACAATTGCGCACGCACACTAACCCCTCTTCTTACAGTCCTTCTCCTGCCGCACACTGCTGGTCACGGATGCGCCAGCCCGCCACCCCTGGGTTGGGACACAGACAGGGCGGCCGCAAGGGGCACAGGCAGCCGGCCTGGGTCAACGATGGAGGGGCAGAAATGAGGAGACAACACTATTTGTGTTGCTCAACTCACCCCCAAGCAGAGAAAAATGAAATGAACAACTTTCAGGAAAGAAAAAACAACAACCTGATGGCAGGGGTCAGGTGAGGTTGGAGGTGGTAGGCTACTGTGTGGCTGGAGCTGTGGGAAGAAGTGAAGGGATGGAGGAGAGAGAGAGAGAAAGGAGAGAGAGAGAGAGAGAGAGAGAAGGAGCAGCACGGGGGGAGCTGTGATGTAGCAGCAGGGAGGGGGGATTCAGGTGTGGGGACAGCAGCAGCAGCGGTCCCAAGAAGAGAGATCAGAGTGTGTGTTTGGGGGGGCTGAGTGTAGCAAGGGGTCTGGGTTGTGTAACTTGGGAGTCAGGGGCAAGAAGAGGAGAGACCAGAGGGTATGTTTGGGGGAGAGGGCTTAGTGTAGCAACGGGTCTGGGGTGTTTAACTTGGGAGTCAGGGGGCAGCAGGAGGAGGGACCAGAGGGTGTGTTTGGAGGGGGCTGAGTGTAGCAAGGGGTCTGAGCAACTTGGGAGTCAGGGGGCAGCAAGAGGAGGGACCAGAGGGTGTGTGGGGGGGATTCAATGTGGCAGGGGGGTGTTGGGAGGAAGGGGAGGGGAAGAAGCTGGATGGGAGGGGGAGAGGCAGGAGTGGGGTGGTGTGGGGTTTGGGGTTCTGGATGGGAGGGGGAGGGCAGGGGCACAGAGGGGAGGGGAGCAACCAGATAATGCAATCAAAGAAAAGAAACCCAATTAAAATCAATCAGAGAGAGCAGCAGCAAAGGATCTCGGGGGGGGGGGACCTGAAGAAAGAGCACACAACAACCACCAAAAGGACCCAAAATAGATGAAAATGATATCCACAACAAAAATTGGCTATTATACACTAAATCCCAAAGAAAGCAGAACTCGGGCGGGCAGCAACACTGAGAATTGGGGAAGAAGCTGGATGGGAGGGGGGAACGGCAGGAGTGGGGTGGGGGGGGTTTGGGGTTCTGGATGGGGGCGAGGGCAGGAGCAGGGGCACAGAGGGGAGGGGAGCAATCAGATAATGCAATCAAAGAAAAGATACCCAATTAAAATCAATCAGTGTGAGAGCAGCAGCAACAAAGGGCATGAAATCTCGGGGGGGTGGGAACCAACCAAAAAGGAGGGACCACTCTCAGAGAAGCAAAATGGACAATAAATCAATTGCAACAATAATATAAACTAAATCCTCAGTCTGAACAAAGAAGCAGAACTCAGGCTGGCAGCAGCAGCACGATTGGGGAGGAATCTGGATGGGAGGGGGGAGCAACTGGGGTGGGGAGTCTGGGAGGGTGGAGGGTGGGAGGAGCAGGGCCACACAGAGGGGAACAAATTAGCAATCAGACAATCCAATGAATCAACAGAATAAACCCAATTTAAATCAATGAAAACAGCAGCAACAAAGGCCAGGAGATCTCGGGGGGGGGGGGGGACACCAACCAAAAAGGCCCACTCAACCACCGAAGGAGAAGCAAAAAGACAATAAATCAATTGCAACAATAATATAAACTAAATCCTCAGTCTGAGCAAAAAAAGCAGAACTCAGGCGGGCAGCAACAACACAGGCAATGGCACAAATTAATTAACAATGGCACAAATTAATTAACGAATTAGAAGTAACATTTCTGCAGGTTTCCCTGTTGTTGCAAATGGAGAGACCTGCACAAATGCTGCTTCTGCAACCACTGTTTCAAACTGGCACCTGAGCTGCCTTCGAAGTCTGCAGCAGCCCCAGGGCTCGGCATTAGAGAGCTGTAGCACTGTGCATCATGCTAGCCACTGCCCACTGGGAGGCATATTCATTCTTTCCTCTGTCACATACTAACCAAAATATGTTCTCCCAGGAAGATATTACAAAACGCAGACCAAGAGCATATCGATCCCAATGTTCTCCAAGTCACTAAGGGTATGGGGTGTTTGGGAGATCAGGAGTCAAGTACTAGGATTATGCATTTCTCTGGAAAGAGTGTCCATAGAGTGGTATTGAGTGTAACCTGTTGTACTTCTCCTTCTTTCACTGCCCCTCTTAAAGGACTAGATCACTTTATGGGGCAGTGTCCTGTCCTGTCTGAGGTGCCATGAGTAGGCTGATGTGTAAGAGATTTGAGATGCCTCAGAGACTCCCCTTCCTCGCAAAAGGGAGAAATGGAAAGCCTGGGGATACTCGAATAGAGGAATGCCGGTTCTTGCCCAAGGTTGGCTGTTATGATCCCCCAAGATTCATGGAAGCACAAGGACAAGAAAATTAAGAGGTTAACAGTGTTTTATTTCTCACTCAAAGCCAAGCGATTTGCGATTTTCCGCAGGCAGGAACAGCAAACATTTCTGATAAGAACCTCAGAGTTAACAGCTCAAGATTAATAATACCTCCTCTTTACCCTTTTGTAGTTGCACCTGTGGTTAAATCTCTCAATTTCCTCTCACCTCTCCTCCTTGCCTCGGGTGAACTTGGGCTAGTTCCTAATTTTCTTCTGTTCTTCTCTTTCTCTGCTCCTCCTGCTTGCTTTAATTGGTACCACTCCCTCTAACCAATACCTACCTAAGTCCCTTTTTACCAGCTACCCACACATCATTGCTTCTTCACTCTTCCTAATAATGATTGGTCAAAAGAAGCTTGACCATTGATGACCAATATTCCAATTTGTCGCCCCCTTTGACAGATAGATTTATTGATCGGGTCTGAACGTTTGTAAGTGAAACCTTCAGAACCTGTATCTTTGGGTGTCATGACCAAATCATGCAGAATGTTGTGGTGAGTACATTCTATTTCTGAACCCTGTTTTCAAGGAAAAATGAGGAAGAACTTTCATTTAGGGGAACTGGCCCGATCATGTTATTAAAGCAAAACAAGTTGACATTTCAAATCAAAAAGTGCACCCAGATTTAGATGGAGGTCGTGGGAGGGTCTGGGGAAAGTACATCTAAATTGAGATGGGGAGCGTGGGAGGGTCTGGTCATGACCCTGATCTTGAAGGCACTCCCTCGGTGGGGTTCCAGCTCCAAGGCTTCCTCAGCGTCTGGTTCGGTAGCATGGTCCAGATCAGTCTCCACTGTGTTGAAAGGTCCCAGGGTGGAGGCCAGTTCCAGTTCTACCCACTCTGATTCACTACTGGAGGAGGAAAGGCTGGTGACAGGCTGGGCCATGTCAGGAAGGTTCTTCTCATTACAGCCATCCTCACTGCAGCAAGTTACAACATATTTCACATCATCCTTTTTCTGTCTTGTGTTACACCCATCATAATTAAACAAGCCATTAGCATTGCATTTTGGGAGAAGCAGTGAATTGATATGGGCAAATGAGGATGGGCAGGGCATATTAATCCAATAGTGAAGGGCAGCCCATTCTAACACAGCCCACAGTAAGCCCACCCAATTGTGGTTCCAAGAACTTACAGGAAACTCTACTTGTATAACATTGATGAATCCCACAAGCATAGCAATACTCAGAGCGACATGGATTTCCACGACATCTGTTTATGCACCAAGGAGCTTTGGATGAGAAAGAGAGGGTTGTTAACTGGCAGAGGCGTAACTAGGGAAAATGGCGCCCGGGGCAAGCACTGAAATTGCGCCCCCCCATGTTTCAGAAAACTTATTTTAAAAATTTAAAAAATTACAAAAATTACCAAAAATTTCAAAATGCACTACATACTTAGGTTTTTCCTCACAACAACCCTGTGAAGTTGGCTTGTATCTCAAACATCAGAATTATGATGCAATGATGATACATACTACATTATACTTAGGTTTTTCCTCACAACAACCCTGTGAAGTTGGCTTGTATCTCAAACATCAGAATTATGATGCAATGATGATTATTATGATTATGATGCCCCTCCCTCACGCCCTGGTTCTGTTCCTGACTTTCCCTTGTGAGTGACTGTATTTTAACAAAACGAAAACCAAGGACTCCAAAGCAATTCGAGGGACTAGGGTGATAGTGCTAAAGACTCCTTATTCTCCCGCTGTTAAAGAAAGACTCCCCTTTTCCAAAACTGTGCGCTATTTACACCAGAAAAGGTTTCAAATGGAGGGGGAAGCATTTATGCATTTATGCTTTGTTTTATGCTACGATTTCAAAGTTAGAAAAACTATAAAAGGGCCATTTTAGAGAAGATATGCACTGCCTTAGTTGCAAATCCTGCTTTTTTGAGATTCCCTGCAATTGAATAAAGCGATAATATACAGCTTTGCTATTTAAATTGGTTGGAGAGTATTTATGACAATAAAAAATGAAATGGCATTTCAGATGCAACATTGGTTGCCTAAGACCACTCAGATTTAACTAATCTTCATCACATTGACAAAAAGAGCAATTAAAATTAAAATCCATGACTAAAACCAAACCACTTTAGGGTTGTTTTTAATGAAAGGTGGTATATAAATTTAAGAATAAATGTTTAGAAGTATATACTTTCACCCCCTGCCCAACCTACAATTAATTCCAGCTTATTTTCAAAGGGCTTCAAGTTTTATTTACAAATTGCTTGGCAGCACCAATGTTTAAGTAATCACTAATTGCTCCTAATGATAGTTTTACTTATTGTTAAATTTATATACCACCTTTCATTAAAACATTCTCTGTTCATCTGATTTTCAGTCTGGTTAATTAAATCGGTGGAGGTTTAGACTTTCCTGATGGGCTGAAACAGCTAAACCATTTTGATGATGACATATAATTAAATTAGCTTGCATTACATAGTGAAAAAGTCCAGGAAGGGAGAGATGGGGGGATGTGGAACCCAAGGTTCCACATCCCCCCATCTCCCCCTCCCTGAACCTTTTCAGTTAAAACGTGGTTAGATTATAGGGGAGGAAGGACTTGAATGAGCAAAAAGGGGAACTGGTTCAGGCGTTCAGGAAGTTGTTCAGAAGAGGGAGTTGTTCAGGAAGTTTGCGCTGGTGCATGTCCTCCTCTCGACGCAAGCGCAACTGGTGGCGGGGCGGCAGGGCGCGCCGGGGAGTGAGAGACAGAGACTTGGACTACAAAGACGCCGCGGTGCCCAGTGCTGGATGAGCAATGCCAATGGGGGGGGGGCGCGCCGGGACCGGGGGAGGGGGACTGCTCTGCAAATAAAAAATTTAAAAATTTTTTAAAAAAATTAAAAAAAAAAAATTTTTTCCCGGCACATAGGCAGGGGCATTTTTGGCGCCCCCTGCCAAGTGGCGCCCGGGGCACGTGCCCCCCCTGCCCCCCCTATAGTTACGCCTATGTTAACTGGAACATTCCACATCAAATGAGATACATTTTTTTTTTTTGCATATTAACTTACTTTCTAATGGTTAAACAAGCTTTAAACAAAAAAAAAATCTCCTTTTAACTTGTGGACTGCTGGCTGTTGGATCTGGTAGGAAAACAACCTTTAAAATTTTGGAAAATTACAAATTTATAGATGAGAGAGTGAGCCTCCGGATTAACTTCTGCAATGAGTAACGCCCTGCTAACTGAGCAAAGAGGCACCTTTTAAAAGTGGTGATTCTCTTATATTTAGTAGGGGGAGAGCAACTGGCCCTATCCAACCCCAGTGGCTGTTTCTGGTGTCAATCTTATCTTTCTTTTTAGATTGTGAGCTCTTTGGGGACAGGGGACCATCTTATTTTGTATTGTTTATTTTTCTTTGTAAACTGCTTTGAGAACTTTGGTTGAAGAGTGGTGTATAAATATCCATAGTAGTCGCAGAGTAATTAACAAATGAGACTTTCCATACAATGTTGCATTGTCTTCCCTGCCCCTAAGAGGAATGCCAGTAAGAGAAGCAGGAGCAGCCCTAGGATTTTTGGTAACTTAAAATGCTATTAAAATTATGTTTATTATTATATTATATTATATTATATTATATTATATTTATTTTATTATTAATTAGTAAATGTACCTACCCCAACCATGAAGTCACCCTACCCATACTTGGTATTTAACAACACACAGAGAAGGTATGTGCTCATTAATACAAAGATAAATAATTGTTAATTGCATGCATTCATGTAATAATTCAAGTGTTTCATGTGTCCGGAACTGCTTCACATACTTTATCTCAGTAATCCTTACAAGTAAACCTCCAGGGGGAAGCACTTCAATACTTCCCCAATGACCAGATACACGGGACACAGGACTGAAAGTGCCAGGTTGCTATTTTTCTTCGGGAGACACTCAGAAGTTAACTAGGCTCCCACCATGTGACCTATCTCTGATTTCAGCCTGCAGAAGAAGAGGCTATTTGTCACCACCAACACAGGCATCTTGATTCGTTTAAAATACTTTTAATTCAATTTTTCACAACATAAGATACACACATGCACACACAAAAAGGAAAACAAACAAACAAACAAACATGAGGACTTCCATCTCATCATTAGAACAAGTATCAGTTCCAATACCCAAGTCTTGCCTGTAATTTAAACAGGTATCTTGATTTCAATACACATTTCCACAGGTGTTTGTTTGTTTGTTTGTTTGCTTGCTTGAATCCTGCCCTTCCTCCAAGGACCTAGTAGCACACAGCCAGCCCTCATCAACCGCAGTTTTCCCAATCACAGTTTTGAAATTTTGAGTATCCACAACTTGGAAATTGTGACAGGTCTCACCAACCGTGATTTGCCAGATTTACCTCAACGTCCCTGAGAACTATCAGGCAGCACTTCACAAACAATTTGGGTGTTTCATTGCACATTAGAGTGTAGCCTGATTTATACCTGGGCTTAAAAATCCATGTTTTATGTCTGTGTGAAAAAGCTCCTGCAGAGCCACCACCTAAATTTTTTATTTGTCGACAAACAATTCAATCCAGTTTGACAACCCTCCAGCTACCAGTGGAGGTAGGAGGTGTTTACATACAGGGTTGAGGAGGAGAATTTAACAAGAATCATTGTGTCTTGCAGGATTTTTCTTCTGGACAGAATATGGCAAGGGGTGGGTGGCAAGTGTAAGGCATTAGAAGAAAGGAAAGATGCTTGGATGTCTAGGTTTGAGGGATGTTCATTTAAAAGGATTGGAGAGAACTCAAACAAGACAATGGGAATGTCTCAAAGAGCCAGGGCAAAGTGTACAGGCCAGAGCAAGGAGGAAGGATTTCAGAAAGAAGGCGGGAAAGAGCGTGTGGCCGGGGGCAGGAGGACAGGCAGGTTATGTTCTCCCTTGCTAGTTTGCAGGACGGCCAGTGGCATGGTTGGGTGGGCAAAAAACAAAAACAAACTGTGAACAAAATGAAAAACAATCTAATAAGCAATTAAATATAAATAGGATTTAATCAAATAATGTACTAAACGTAATATAAGATATACCAAAACCAGAATATATACAGAAAATGTATGACTGGAATATAATATACAAAAAACCAGCCAGGTAGACCTCTACAAACAGCATTTATGAATAATTGAATGCAATACACATAAACAGATGGTAAATAGTAAACTCCCATTAGGAGCCCAGAGTCTAGTAGAAGCAAACAAAACCTAACAACCAAAAACTGGCATCAATATGTGGCTCCAAAATAGGTCACATTCCCAATAGCAGCTCTTGTTGTTCTCCCGGTGTGAATACATGCATCTAGTATGTTCATAAACCATAAGAACGGAAAAGCGAAGGCAGAACACTCTACTGTGTCTGATGGTTGGGAGTGATGATTAGGGATGTAATCAGTTGTACTCAGGGTCTGAAAAGTGGAGAAAAGGGAAACAATACATGCTGTGCAGTTTGCTAGATGACAACTGAAGAGACTAGAAAAGGCATCACAGCTGCCCCAGGATAAATAGATGTTTCTGATGCTCCCAACCATCAGACACACTGGATCCTTCTTCAGGAGCACATTTCATCAGTCTCAATTGCTATATTAACAACAATACAAACAAAATTATCACATAAATAGTAATTACTATACATAAAGGGAAAAACTGGTCAATATCACTCAATAATCTTCCTCCACGCAAGTAGAAGCCTGAAAGCATACTAACTCTCCAAGAGCCTCCACAGCTTATAACAGAATGCTAATGAGCAGAAAAGTCTCTGCAGCTGTATCCCAAAATAACAGTAACTATTTAACCAAACCAGATAACCAGTCATTAATTCAAGAAGCTGACAGAGACACTACTCAACAATGCCGTGAAGCCTGTAAACTGCTCCAGAGGGACACAAGGAAATCAGACATACGGTGGTAATAGCCACAATCATAATAAACAATACTTAAATAATGACTCATATGGGTAACCACTGTAAAGCCAACAACATCAAAAAAAGGAAAAAAACCAAGACTCAAAAGGCCATATCACCCCAAGGGGAAACCTTATATCTAAGAGGGTCCTCCAGTCCCCAGCCAGGGAACTGCACAGCCCACAAACTGGCAAAACCCATGAGAAAGAGAAAGGAAGGAAAAAACAGGAAGGAAAAAACAACCGGCCCACAAAAGCCCAGCCAAACCTGGGAACTAAATAGGTCTGCAAGGGAGAGGCTAAGGTCCATACACAGAGTACAAAGATATCTCAAAACAATATCAACATGCTCCAAAGAGTTATAAGAAGCATGACAGATCATTATGAGAGTTGAGACCTCGAAGTGCCTCCATTGAAAAATAGTGTATGAAGAAAGCCTCTTTCTGCAGGAGAATATGACGGACATCTTCTAAAACAAAAGAAGACCCCCTATACTTATACAGAATAAAAAACAGTATATCATCCGCAAAATGTTGCTTGTCCATATAATGAGCCACAAGAGGAGCCTCTGCAACTTTGTGAAGAATGCGGGAATGATGTTCAGCAATATGGATTTTGGCACTTCTATCAGATTTTCCAATGTACCAAAGGTTGCAAGGACACGGGATGACATAAACTATAGCCTTAGAGCTACAATTGGCAAAAAACCGAAGAAAAAACAGTTTATTCGTAAAAGGAGGATATATAACCTTAGATGTCACAGCGAACGTGCACACAGAACAGTGGCCACAAGGAAAAAAGCCAACCAGCTCAGGGTCAGGCTTGTCCATAGATAAGAGGTCAGTTCTAATTAGCATGTCCCGAACACTGGAGGTTTTCCGATAAGCAACCAAGGGTGGAATCTTACACCCCGGTAACTCCGCCACAATATGCCAGTGCCTATTGAGAGAAATTCAACGAATGAATCAGATTATGTCAGGGAAGCTAGGACGCTGGAATCACAATTAAGTGACCGGGATTACCCTCTACAGCTTATTCGTCAAGCCAGATCTCGGGCCGATTCTAGAGATCATCATGCATTGTTTAATAACACGGCTCATTGTCGACCATTTCGCCTTATCTGGTCGTTCCAATATACCCCCTTGGCATATAAGATTAAGAACGTTATCAATAGGCGCTGGCATATTGTGGCGGAGTTGCCGGGGTGTAAGGTTCCACACTTGGTTGCTTATCGGAAGACCTCCAACAGGGAATTTTCCCATTCTTAAAAGAATATGAACAATGTATTATGCACTTGAAATCCTTGATAGTAGAGTATGCATGCCATAATTTGCAGTCCAAACTTGGTCATAATAAAAAGTGGTCTGACCAAGAATGTGTCCAGGCCAAGAGGATTGTAGTAATGACTTTAGATTCATTTAGAGAAAATCCAACCTCAACTAAAAAGATGGAATTAATTCAAAGGAAAAGACATTATAAGGCTCTGTTGAAGTCATCAAAAGAACGATGGAAAGCTATCACAGAAGCTTCCAAGAACAAAGACTCTTCTCCATTTTGGAAATTAGTTTCCTCTTCGAATGGTTGTTCTTATCATGAAACAATCATTCCAATTCCATCGGATTCTTGAGAGTCTTATTATTATTCTATTTTTAGCAGACAGACTCCTCCATATCTCCTTGAGCTAAATCCATCTGCTCTTCCTCAGTGGCAGCCAGTTTCAGTCACTGAAGTAAAAGAGTTAATTTTACAGTTAAAAGTGGGGAAATCTCCAGGCAGTGACCATCTTCCTCCAGATCTGCTAAAGAGCCAAATGGACTGAGCCAAGTGGACTGGCCACTTCTGGCCTCTCTTTTTACATATATAGACCAATCAGCACAAATACCTACAGACTGGGGTCTCGCAATAATAATTCCTATGTATATGAAAGGCTCTAGAGAGGATCCGGCAAATTATAGACCTATACGTCTATTAAACGTTATTAGTAAATTATATGTGAAACATCTTTGTATGAAATTATGTCACTGGCTGGATCAGCAGGTGTTATTGGAAGAAGAACAGGCAGGATTTAGAAACCATCGCTCAGCTATGGATCATTCTTTTATATTACACTGTCTGATAGATAAACATGTACGCCAGTTGAAGTCTCCTTTATATGCTGCCTTTGTCCATTTTAAGATGGCCTTTGACTCGATCTCCAGAGACTTACTCTGGGCAAAATTATTCTCGCTCTCAATAGACAAGAGACTTCTCTTGTTAATTTATAAATTATATCAAAACTCTTCCGGTGAGACTTAACTCAAGTGCCCATCTTTCTAAAGTAATCCAGTCATCGAAAGGAGTAAGACAGGGGTGTGTTGTTGCATGGACCTTGTTTAATATTTATATCAATGATTTGATTAAAAGAATGTAGCAACTTGACATTCATGCTCCTAAACTGGATATCGGGTTTATTTTAATATTTAAAACCCAATTTTGGGATGTTAATCACGGTAATTGTTTCATTGTTTTTTAAAAATGTTTTTAAATTGTTAATTGTTATGTTGTTTTTTAATTTGTTTTAGCTCTTTATTTGTGTGTAATAGCCTCATAAGTATGAAATACTGCTGACTCCTTTATCCCTAATTATTTTAGTAGTATTTTCAGTATCTTGATCGATGCTGAGGAGGACTTTTCTAAAATTTATTTGCTGTTATTGTTTGTAATAGAAGTTTGATTGTCTTCTCTTTTACATTTGTTTTAACCTCATGCTGGTCGCTCACCGAAATAAAGAGATTAATTATCTCTTTGCTGTTTTAGTGGTTTGTTTTAATTGTAGACCGCCCTGAGCCATTTTGGAAGGGCGGTATACATATCATATCAAATCAATCAATCAATCAATAATAAAAATAAATAGGAGCAGAACCACTGTACAACAGTGCCTCCTATCCCCAAATCTCTCGGGCGATCCCGAAGGATACCATGGTTGATGGTATCGAAAGCCACTGAGAGATCCAGAAGAATCAGTAGAGTCACATCCCCTCCTCCAGTTGCCTTCCAGTTGTCTACCTTGCTGCTTCAGCTCCCATAGCTCTTCCGCATACCATGGAAATAATTTTAAAGTGGGTTGGAGAGGACACTTAGGAGCGATCATGGCTACTGCCCTGGTAGGTTCCCTGTTCCTTGTATCCAGCAGGACATCGACAGAATGACTGGCAGAACCAGCTCCAAACTCCTCCAAGGCCCTTTGGAATCCTACTGGATCTAACAGCCTTCTCGGGCAGACCATTCTAACTGGTCCAGCACACCTGCAGGGGTCAGACGTGACTGTGAGAACAATCTTAACCAGCAAGTGGTCCATCCATGACTATGGGGAAACAACAGGAGACCCCGCCCACTGAACACACACCCTCCTGATCCGAGCATAAGACCATGCTTAGGTCCTAGGACTAACCAGGATACGCCAATAATTGGCATGGCCGCTATGAACTCCTGAGTAGCAGCAGACAAGACAGTAACAAAGTGGTCATTGAAATCACCAAGCATCACAAGCCTGGGCGACTCCAACACCAACTCAGTGACCAGCTACATCAGCTCAGTTAGGGGGTCTGTTAGGTAGTGTTATGGTATACTGTTATGGTACACCAACAGAAACCCCAGTCTATCCCGAATCCCCAGCCTAAGGTACACACACTCAATATAAGTCAGTTTTCTGGTTAACATGCATATTGTAGCGGCCCCCTGTCTCCACCGGGACGGCATTACAACACGGATGGTCCGCCCCAGGTGCCTTATGGATCCTGTCAGATTCCAGGAGGCTCTTGGGGACATTCGTTGCAATCTGGTGGGCGTTTCTCTGACACAGCTCATGGAATCTTGGAATATCGAGGCCAAGAAAGCGTTAGATGAAATCGCTCCCAAGCGTCCTCTTAAGATTTGTGGAGCCCGGCTCCATTGGTTCTCTGCAGAGCTTAGGGAGATGAATCAGACCAAAAGACACTTGGAACGTCATTGGAGGAAAACTGTTGCCAAAGATGACTGAATGTGATTACTTGCTCATATTCGGGAATATTCTAGGATGATCATAATGCCGAAATTTCACTATTTCTCCACTCTTAGCGCATGAGCTGACTCTAGTCCAGCGGCCTTATTCCGGATTACCCGCTCCCTTCTAAGGAAAGTGGATCCGGTAGATGTTCAATCTGGCCGCTGTGATCAATTTGCTCAATTCTTTGCTGATAAGGTCACCCGCCTTCGGCTAGAACTGGACTCTACTTCTATAGGATCCAATCAGATAGAGGAGATTCTGCCTTGTGATGTTACATGGGACACCTTTCAGTTGGTCGAGGATATGGACACAATTCTTTTGGGTATGGGTGCGGCAACATGTTTCTTGCACCCTTGCCCCTCCTGCCTGGGTAGAACAGCCAGTAGGAATGTTAATTCAGTTACGGGAGATGATGAACTCCTCATTATGTGAGGGCTTCGTGCCAGCAGCCCTTAAAGAGGCATTAGTTCACCATCACTTGAAGAAACCCTTCCTGGACCCTGAGGTCCTTAAGAACTATAGACCGATCTCCAACCTCCCTTTTTTAGCGAAGGTGCTAGAGAGGGTTGTATGTGCCCTGCTCGAGAAGGTCTTGGAAGAAACTAGCTATCTTAATTCTTATCAGTCGGGTTTCAGGCCTCGGCATAGCACAAAGACAGCACTGATCACTCTGGTAGATGACTTTCTTCGGGACCATGACGAGGGTAGTGTCCCTGTCTTGGTCCTTTTAGATCTCTCAGCGGCTTTTGACACTATCCTTCTCGACTGCCTCTGTGGGTTGGATATCGGGGGCACTGTCTTACAGTGGTTCCGTTCTTACCTTAGCGGGCCTGTCCAGTCGGTACACATTGAGGACAGGTGCTCTGACCCATGGCCACTCCTTTATGGAGTTCCCCAGGGTTCAGTTCTTGCCCCTCTTCTTTTTTAACATCTATATGAAGCCGCTGGGTCAGGTCATTTCCCAGTCTGGGGTAAGATTTCACCAATACGCTGATGATACTCAGCTGTATATCGCCATCCCCGACCATTTTGGGGATGCTGTTTCTCTGCTTACTCGATGCCTAGAACCTGCTAAGGTTTGGGTGAATCAAAACAAGCTCAGACTGAATCCCACTAAGACTGAACTACTTTTACTCAGCCCTCGTGCCAGCCAACAGCTGGATGTGAACCTTGTTTTAGATGGGGTGGCACTGCACCCAAAGGAGCTTGTTCAGGATTTGGGGGTCATTTTGGACTCATGCCTCCTGCTGGAACAGCAGGTGGAGGCTGTGGCCAGAAGTGCTTTTGCTCAGCTTCATCTGGTTCACCAATTACGCCCTTACCTTGACTGGCAGGCATTAATGACAGTGACCCATGCCCTTGTTATCTCCTGCTTAGATTATTGTAACACTGTCTATCTAGGATTACCTTTGAGGATGATCAGAAAGCTACAGCAGGTCCAGAATGCAGTGGCTCACCTGCTCATGGGTTCCAGAAAATATGACAGAGTATCACCTCTCCTGCAGTCATTACACTGGTTGCCTATTCACTTCTGAGTTCAATTTAAGGTTCTGCTTCTCACCTTCAAAGCCTTGCGGGGATTGGTGCCTGTCTACCTACAGACCTGCCTCTTCCATCCAGTTACATCCTGTCCAGTTAGATCATCTCAGATGGCCCTCCTGCCAGTCCCTGATTTCCGAGAGGTTCAGGGCTCTCGGACCCGCAAAAGGGCCTTTCCTGTTGCTGCCCAACTTCTTTGGAACTCTCTTCCCCTCCAGATTCATTTAGCCCCTTCCTTACTAATCTTCAAATCTCTATTGAAGACTTTTCTTTTTTGCCATGCTTTTGCTCTGTAGTTTACCTATTTGTTTTGGTTTAGTTTTTTATTTAGAATGTAATTTTTAATGTTTCCTTGATTGCATGTTTTTGTGCACCACCCAGAGTCTTCAGAGTGGGCGGTATATTAAATGTTTCAAACAAACAAACAAACAAACAAATGTTCTACTTCCTTGGCTGAACCTCCCAGAGCTGTTTACTTAAGAGCTTAATTAAAGAACCATACAAGAAGCAACCTGTTTCCATTATTACATGCTGTGCTCTTTAGGCTTTGAGGACATCTCTCCTCCTTTCATATCAAGATGGTCACTGATCACTCTGTAGTGGCAGTTGTCAGAGGGAGGGAGGGACCACCTCCGTTGAAATAGAGGAGATGGATGTAGGCAGCTCCACGGTCTGTATCGGACTCTCCTCTCTTCTCCTAAGAACAAGATGGTCTCTGGGAACTCTCGCAGCTATAGTTTGTAAGACTATGAGCCCTTGTCACTGAGTTCCCTTCATAATCTCAGCTGGAATAAGGGAGCTGGATGGTGGATGCTCCACAGTCTGTGTGTCTCTCTCCTCTCCTCCCCTCAGAGCAAGGTGGGTCGTTGGTCACTCTGTGGTGGCAGTTGGTGAGGGAGGGGCTACCTCAGCTGAAATAAAGGAGATGGATGGTGGCAGCAGCAGCATGTGTGTGTCTTTCTCCTCTCCTTTCCTTGCCTCCTTTCCTTTCCTCCTTGCCAAGTACACCTTGGCTGGAATAAGGGAGTAGAATAGTGGCAGGTCCACAGTCTATGTGTCTCTCACCTTCCCTCAGAGCAAGATGTTCCCTAATCACTCTGTGGAGGCAGTTGGGGAGAGAGGGGACACCTTGGCTGGAATAAGGGCAATGGATGGGTGGATGATGACAATGGACCAAAGCCACCACACCCTCCCCCTCCCCAGCACACTTCCCTAATCTGCTCAGCAACAGAATACCCTGGGGGAAAGATGTTGTGTGCACACAGGACTATATAGCCTCCCCCAACCAGTTACTCATTTATACAAGCCAAGTCGGCTCCTTCATCTGTGATTGAAGTATGGGTGATTTTATTCTAATTTTCAACCAACCTGGCTGGCATTACAGAGGAGCATGATTAGGTTCAGTGGGGAGCTAGAACTACCCCCTCAGGGTTAGGGTTAGGGAAAACAACAACAACATTTATATACCGCTTTTCAAAAAAGGTTTCCAAAGCACTTCACATAGAGAAATAATATATAAGTAAGTAAGTGAGATGGTTCCCTGTCCCCAAGGGCTCACAATCTAAAAAGAAACATACGATAGACACCAGCAACAGTAATGGAAGTACGGTGTGGGGGTGAATAGGGTCGGTTACTCTCCCCCTGCTAAATAAAGAGAATCACCATGTTAAAAAGGTGCCTCTTTGCCCAGTTAGCAGTGGTCAGTCATTAAATTACTAGACTCCCTTTCCCTGTAATGGCATGTTGGCCTGCCAATGCCTGATCCTCTGCTACCCACCACTACTGAAAGAGCTGCCCCAATCTCATTGAAAACTCCCCCTCCTCCATCTTAACAAGAGAGCCCAGATACATCCCTGTGAGCAGCCTGGCACAAACAAACAAGCAAGTAATTTTAAAAAATAGAAGACCTTGAGCATAATTTCCCCTCAGACCCACACTGAAGGCCGGGCACCAAAGGCCAGCCTGTGACTAACCTAGCAGCACCTGCACTAGTGACTATGAAAGTGGTTGCACCTCTGGCTTGCCTCTGTCCTTTTCAGCCATTCTCCCCAGTCCCTAACTCTCATGGGGACTCCGGAGCCTGGCTGGCTCCCTCACACCTGCAGATCTTCAGTGCAATCAGGACAGCGGCTCAGGCTGGCAAAAGGAATGCCAGCAGCAGGTCTTCTCTGCTTCTCAAGGCCAAGTTAGGAGGCAGGGCTGGCTCGGTAAATTTCCCAGCTCAGGACAGAGCTTCCAGTCTCTCAGTTAGCCCCCCATATATTATGCGTTGTAATGATCAGCCACTGGCCAGCCCCTCCTCTCCCCTAGAGAGTTAACCCAAGTGAACCCTGCCCTGATTGACAGGCTGGTGACCTCCAGGGATCAGCCAACCAGCACACCAGGTGGGTGGGACCTAGATAGGAGTTGGGAGGAAGAGAAGGTTCTTTGTTAGAAAAGAAGCTGGGCTGGAGGTGCAGCAAAATGTATGGCCAGCAAAATGGCTGTAGAAAGGGGGACTGCTGCTCTTCGAAGATAGGACTGCAGGGTCTTGAATTCTCAGTCCTAGGGCTGGTGAGTCGCAACATATTTTAAAGAGTGCCACCCGAATATCATCTGGGGTGCTTTTTTAACTATTCTCATAACCGATGGAGTATTTCTTTTACCTGTAACTAAAAGCTAAGAGAGCCTCAGACCGAAGTAGTCTGTAGCATTTGAATAAATCTCCCCCCATTTTGCTCTTTGTATTTTTTTTTTCAAAAAAGCCTCTCTGAGTTTATTTTTAACTCAGGAAAGGAGGATTCCCTGGTGTAAATGTTGAGCAATTCTATCAAAGATGATAGATGATGGGCTCCCCTAATTTGAGTCCTCATAACACTCACCGCCATATTTTTTGTTGCATATTAATTGTGCCATGGCAATGCATAATATTTTATTAGATTAATGCAGTGTAACTTCACTATTTAGCGTATTTTATCATTTAGTGTAATTCCATGTAACTTTACCATTTTTAGTAATAGTCCAACTTATGGTAACCATTATAGCTTGAACCATTCTTAATTTTAATTCTAGCTTTTTACCACATATAGAATCATTTTCAGCTATATTACTACTACTATTTAAATTCCCCTTCTATCTTTTCTGTGCATTTTATTATGGGAAAGTATGTTTAGTGGTTTTAGCTCTTTAGTAGCTTGTTTCTTTTTAGTAACAAAACATATACTAAAAAGTATATATACCGTGTAGAGAGTCTATTCCCACACACACAAAGAATGAATAAACATATGTTATAAAGCACACAATTACAAAGAAATGGCCTATATTCTGGATCCCATAAAGTGTGGCTGAAGGTCAAATTGTGTCCATAGTCCTTATGCATGTGGATATATAGTTCTTCCAGATCTTTGCTTTTCTTAGGTTGGTTCTTGTTCCGGATGTAACTCCACAAGTTACTCAAAAATTTTCCAGAACTGTTGCTCCTTCTGATGGATGCCTTGTCCAAGTAATACCCAACAGGTATCCTAGGTAATTTTAACCTGTTTCCTCCTGCTTGAGCAGGACTTCCTCAGGAGAAGTGAGCTGAATACACAATAATACATATATCATTTTAACAAAAATACCTTCAACAAATAGTATTAAATCAAAGGGTTAGGAATTTTAAAGTTATTACTCACATTTATTTCTTCTGAAGTGACACTGCACTTGCCAGTGGTTTCTAAATTAGAAATCCTACTGAGTACCAAGTTGTAGTGGCTTCAAATGGTACAGATAACGCTTAATACATCCTACAGTGTCTGCCAAATGTTTTCACTCCCCTTTGATCAAAAGGGATGTGCTTCATTATCCAATCACGTCTAAATGACCAATTATATTCATGTGCGTGTGTGAGGAAACAGCAATGCTAAGCTTCCAAAAAAGTCATGGACCTTTTGTCCCTTTTAAATTCCCAATTATACAAATACAATGTGGAACCAAAACATAGCTTAAGTAAATACTTATCAAAGATATATAAATAGACCCATTCTCCAACAGGAGAGACTCATAGTCCTTCTAGTCTCTTTCCCATTGGTGTTCTTTGAACCCATTCCACATCCAAATATTTAAATAGGGCCAGGATCAAAAATAGCAAATTATGCCTATAGATAACTAGAAAGGTAGTTGACCTGATTTAGACCAAAAGGTTCTCAGGGAACATAGGCATTGTATTATATATATAATGTTTTTAATGCAACAGTTAGCAAAAAAGTCCAATCTGTATTGTTTGCCAGTATTATTGTCCCTATATTCTGTGGTTTGCAAAGCCATAGGGCATGCCACACAATGACCACATTTGAAAAAACCTTTTGGTTCCACGCCCTCCCTCCGAGGTAGGCTATCGGCTCTGACAAGAAAATCCTTGAAACTGGGACTTTTTCGAAAGGCTACTAATGGGATAGGAGAAAGGGCTCAGCTGCTGATATTTATCACTATGTTTTCCTTCTTGTTGGTGGGCGTGATCTTGATTGAAATTTTTTTTTCTTTAAATGAACATTTAGAAGCACGTTCCAATCGTGGTCTACTACCAACCGGAACCTCATTCTCAAGAAGAGCACTCGATGAACCTTCAGATTCCAAAAAGTCAGACTCTGAAAAACGTATTGGTTCACGCCATCTAACAGATTTTTTAAAAGGAGTTTTGCGATCCACCCAAACATAGACCTGATTGGACTCATAGTCCTTCCGGTCTCTTTCCCAGCTGTGTCAGAGAAACGCCCACCAGATTGCAACGAATGTCCCCAAGAGCCTCCTGGAATCTGACAGGATCCATAAGGCACCTGGGGCGGACCATCCGTGTTGTAATGCCGTCCCGGTGGAGACAGGGGGCCGCTACAATATGCATGTTAACCAGAAAACTGACTTATATTGAGTGTGTGTACCTTAGGCTGGGGATTCGGGATAGACTGGGGTTTCTGTTGGTGTACCATAACAGTATACCATAACACTACCTAACAGACCCCCTAACTGAGCTGATGTAGCTGGTCACTGAGTTGGTGTTGGAGTCGCCCAGGCTTGTGATGCTTGGTGATTTCAATGACCACTTTGTTACTGTCTTGTCTGCTGCTACTCAGGAGTTCATAGCGGCCATGCCAATTATTGGCGTATCCTGGTTAGTCCTAGGACCTAAGCATGGTCTTATGCTCGGATCAGGAGGGTGTGTGTTCAGTGGGCGGGGTCTCCTGTTGTTTCCCCATAGTCATGGATGGACCACTTGCTGGTTAAGATTGTTCTCACAGTCACGTCTGACCCCTGCAGGTGTGCTGGACCAGTTAGAATGGTCTGCCCGAGAAGGCTGTTAGATCCAGTAGGATTCCAAAGGGCCTTGGAGGAGTTTGGAGCTGGTTCTGCCAGTCATTCTGTCGATGTCCTGCTGGATACAAGGAACAGGGAACCTACCAGGGCAGTAGCCATGATCGCTCCTAAGTGTCCTCTCCAACCCACTTTAAAATTATTTCCATGGTATGCGGAAGAGCTATGGGAGCTGAAGCAGCAAGGTAGACAACTGGAAGGCAACTGGAGGAGGGGATGTGACTCTACTGATTCTTCTGGATCTCTCAGTGGCTTTCGATACCATCAACCATGGTATCCTTCGGGATCGCCCGAGAGATTTGGGGATAGGAGGCACTGTTGTACAGTGGTTCTGCTCCTATTTATTTTTATTATTGATTGATTGATTGATTTGATATGATATGTATACCGCCCTTCCAAAATGGCTCAGGGCGGTCTACAATTAAAACAAACCACTAAAACAGCAAAGAGATAATTAATCTCTTTATTTCGGTGAGCGACCAGCATGAGGTTAAAACAAATGTAAAAGAGAAGACAATCAAACTTCTATTACAAACAATAACAGCAAATAAATTTTAGAAAAGTCCTCCTCAGCATCGATCAAGATACTGAAAATACTACTAAAATAATTAGGGATAAAGGAGTCAGCAGTATTTCATACTTATGAGGCTATTACACACAAATAAAGAGCTAAAACAAATTAAAAAACAACATAACAATTAACAATTTAAAAACATTTTTAAAAAACAATGAAACAATTACCGTGATTAACATCCCAAAATTGGGTTTTAAATATTAAAATAAACCCGATATCCAGTTTAGGAGCATGAATGTCAAGTTGCTACATTCTTTTAATCAAATCATTGATATAAATATTAAACAAGGTCCATGCAACAACACACCCCTGTCTTACTCCTTTCGATGACTGGATTACTTTAGAAAGATGGGCACTTGAGTTAAGTCTCACCGGAAGAGTTTTGATATAATTTATAAATTAACAAGAGAAGTCTCTTGTCTATTGAGAGCGAGAATAATTTTGCCCAGAGTAAGTCTCTGGAGATCGAGTCAAAGGCCATCTTAAAATGGACAAAGGCAGCATATAAAGGAGACTTCAACTGGCGTACATGTTTATCTATCAGACAGTGTAATATAAAAGAATGATCCATAGCTGAGCGATGGTTTCTAAATCCTGCCTGTTCTTCTTCCAATAACACCTGCTGATCCAGCCAGTGACATAATTTCATACAAAGATGTTTCACATATAATTTACTAATAACGTTTAATAGACGTATAGGTCTATAATTTGCCGGATCCTCTCTAGAGCCTTTCATATACATAGGAATTATTATTGCGAGACCCCAGTCTGTAGGTATTTGTGCTGATTGGTCTATATATGTAAAAAGAGAGGCCAGAAGTGGCCAGTCCACTTGGCTCAGTCCATTTGGCTCTTTAGCAGATCTGGAGGAAGATGGTCACTGCCTGGAGATTTCCCCACTTTTAACTGTAAAATTAACTCTTTTACTTCAGTGACTGAAACTGGCTGCCACTGAGGAAGAGCAGATGGATTTAGCTCAAGGAGATATGGAGGAGTCTGTCTGCTAAAAATAGAATAATAATAAGACTCTCAAGAATCCGATGGAATTGGAATGATTGTTTCATGATAAGAACAACCATTCGAAGAGGAAACTAATTTCCAAAATGGAGAAGAGTCTTTGTTCTTGGAAGCTTCTGTGATAGCTTTCCATCGTTCTTTTGATGACTTCAACAGAGCCTTATAATGTCTTTTCCTTTGAATTAATTCCATCTTTTTAGTTGAGGTTGGATTTTCTCTAAATGAATCTAAAGTCATTACTACAATCCTCTTGGCCTGGACACATTCTTGGTCAGACCACTTTTTATTATGACCAAGTTTGGACTGCAAATTATGGCATGCATACTCTACTATCAAGGATTTCAAGTGCATAATACATTGTTCATATTCTTTTAAGAATGGGAAAATTCCCTGTTGGAGGTCTTCCGATAAGCAACCAAGTGTGGAACCTTACACCCCGGCAACTCCGCCACAATATGCCAGCGCCTATTGATAACGTTCTTAATCTTATATGCCAAGGGGGTATATTGGAACGACCAGATAAGGCGAAATGGTCGACAATGAGCCGTGTTATTAAACAATGCATGATGATCTCTAGAATCGGCCCGAGATCTGGCTTGACGAATAAGCTGTAGAGGGTAATCCCGGTCACTTAATTGTGATTCCAGCGTCCTAGCTTCCCTGACATAATCTGATTCATTCGTTGAATTTCTCTCAATAGGCACTGGCATATTGTGGCGGAGTTACCGGGGTGTAAGATTCCACCCTTGGTTGCTTATCGGAAAACCTCCAGTGTTCGGGACATGCTAATTAGAACTGACCTCTTATCTATGGACAAGCCTGACCCTGAGCTGGTTGGCTTTTTTCCTTGTGGCCACTGTTCTGTGTGCACGTTCGCTGTGACATCTAAGGTTATATATCCTCCTTTTACGAATAAACTGTTTTTTCTTCGGTTTTTTGCCAATTGTAGCTCTAAGGCTATAGTTTATGTCATCCCGTGTCCTTGCAACCTTTGGTACATTGGAAAATCTGATAGAAGTGCCAAAATCCATATTGCTGAACATCATTCCCGCATTCTTCACAAAGTTGCAGAGGCTCCTCTTGTGGCTCATTATATGGACAAGCAACATTTTGCGGATGATATACTGTTTTTTATTCTGTATAAGTATAGGGGGTCTTCTTTTGTTTTAGAAGATGTCCGTCATATTCTCCTGCAGAAAGAGGCTTTCTTCATACACTATTTTTCAATGGAGGCACTTCGAGGTCTCAACTCTCATAATGATCTGTCATGCTTCTTATAACTCTTTGGAGCATGTTGATATTGTTTTGAGATATCTTTGTACTCTGTGTATGGACCTTAGCCTCTCCCTTGCAGACCTATTTAGTTCCCAGGTTTGGCTGGGCTTTTGTGGGCCGGTTGTTTTTTCCTTCCTGTTTTTTCCTTCCTTTCTCTTTCTCATGGGTTTTGCCAGTTTGTGGGCTGTGCAGTTCCCTGGCTGGGGACTGGAGGACCCTCTTAGATATAAGGTTTCCCCTTGGGGTGATATGGCCTTTTGAGTCTTGGTTTTTTTCCTTTTTTTGATGTTGTTGGCTTTACAGTGGTTACCCATATGAGTCATTATTTAAGTATTGTTTATTATGATTGTGGCTATTACCACCGTATGTCTGATTTCCTTGTGTCCCTCTGGAGCAGTTTACAGGCTTCACGGCATTGTTGAGTAGTGTCTCTGTCAGCTTCTTGAATTAATGACTGGTTATCTGGTTTGGTTAAATAGTTACTGTTATTTTGGGATACAGCTGCAGAGACTTTTCTGCTCATTAGCATTCTGTTATAAGCTGTGGAGGCTCTTGGAGAGTTAGTATGCTTTCAGGCTTCTACTTGCGTGGAGGAAGATTATTGAGTGATATTGACCAGTTTTTCCCTTTATGTATAGTAATTACTATTTATGTGATAATTTTGTTTGTATTGTTGTTAATATAGCAATTGAGACTGATGAAATGTGCTCCTGAAGAAGGATCCAGTGTGTCTGATGGTTGGGAGCATCAGAAACATCTATTTATCCTGGGGCAGCTGTGATGCCTTTTCTAGTCTCTTCAGTTGTCATCTAGCAAACTGCACAGCATGTATTGTTTCCCTTTTCTCCACTTTTCAGACCCTGAGTACAACTGATTACATCCCTAATCATCACTCCCAACCATCAGACACAGTAGAGTGTTCTGCCTTCGCTTTTCCGTTCTTATGGTTTATGAACATACTAGATGCATGTATTCACACCGGGAGAACAACAAGAGCTGCTATTGGGAATGTGACCTATTTTGGAGCCACATATTGATGCCAGTTTTTGGTTGTTAGGTTTTGTTTGCTTCTACTAGACTCTGGGCTCCTAATGGGAGTTTACTATTTACCATCTGTTTATGTGTATTGCATTCAATTATTCATAAATGCTGTTTGTAGAGGTCTACCTGGCTGGTTTTTTGTATATTATATTCCAGTCATACATTTTCTGTATATATTCTGGTTTTGGTATATCTTATATTACGTTTAGTACATTATTTGATTAAATCCTATTTATATTTAATTGCTTATTAGATTGTTTTTCATTTTGTTCACAGTTTGTTTTTGTTTTTTGCCCACCCAACCATGCCACTGGCCGTCCTGCAAACTAGCAAGGGAGAACATAACCTGCCTGTCCTCCTGCCCCCGGCCACACGCTCTTTCCCGCCTTCTTTCTGAAATCCTTCCTCCTTGCTCTGGCCTGTACACTTTGCCCTGGCTCTTTGAGACATTCCCATTGTCTTGTTTGAGTTCTCTCCAATCCTT
Organism: Hemicordylus capensis; assembly: GCF_027244095.1. Taxonomy (NCBI): domain Eukaryota; kingdom Metazoa; phylum Chordata; class Lepidosauria; order Squamata; family Cordylidae; genus Hemicordylus; species Hemicordylus capensis. Next base: position 257,360,967 of record NC_069658.1, on the reverse strand, counting down.
TTAAATGAACATCCCTCAAACCTAGACATCCAAGCATCTTTCCTTTCTTCTAATGCCTTACACTTGCCACCCACCCCTTGCCATATTCTGTCCAGAAGAAAAATCCTGCAAGACACAATGATTCTTGTTAAATTCTCCTCCTCAACCCTGTATGTAAACACCTCCTACCTCCACTGGTAGCTGGAGGGTTGTCAAACTGGATTGAATTGTTTGTCGACAAATAAAAAATTTAGGTGGTGGCTCTGCAGGAGCTTTTTCACACAGACATAAAACATGGATTTTTAAGCCCAGGTATAAATCAGGCTACACTCTAATGTGCAATGAAACACCCAAATTGTTTGTGAAGTGCTGCCTGATAGTTCTCAGGGACGTTGAGGTAAATCTGGCAAATCACGGTTGGTGAGACCTGTCACAATTTCCAAGTTGTGGATACTCAAAATTTCAAAACTGTGATTGGGAAAACTGCGGTTGATGAGGGCTGGCTGTGTGCTACTAGGTCCTTGGAGGAAGGGCAGGATTCAAGCAAGCAAACAAACAAACAAACAAACACCTGTGGAAATGTGTATTGAAATCAAGATACCTGTTTAAATTACAGGCAAGACTTGGGTATTGGAACTGATACTTGTTCTAATGATGAGATGGAAGTCCTCATGTTTGTTTGTTTGTTTGTTTTCCTTTTTGTGTGTGCATGTGTGTATCTTATGTTGTGAAAAATTGAATTAAAAGTATTTTAAACGAATCAAGATGCCTGTGTTGGTGGTGACAAATAGCCTCTTCTTCTGCAGGCTGAAATCAGAGATAGGTCACATGGTGGGAGCCTAGTTAACTTCTGAGTGTCTCCCGAAGAAAAATAGCAACCTGGCACTTTCAGTCCTGTGTCCCGTGTATCTGGTCATTGGGGAAGTATTGAAGTGCTTCCCCCTGGAGGTTTACTTGTAAGGATTACTGAGATAAAGTATGTGAAGCAGTTCCGGACACATGAAACACTTGAATTATTACATGAATGCATGCAATTAACAATTATTTATCTTTGTATTAATGAGCACATACCTTCTCTGTGTGTTGTTAAATACCAAGTATGGGTAGGGTGACTTCATGGTTGGGGTAGGTACATTTACTAATTAATAATAAAATAAATATAATATAATATAATATAATATAATATAATAATAAACATAATTTTAATAGCATTTTAAGTTACCAAAAATCCTAGGGCTGCTCCTGCTTCTCTTACTGGCATTCCTCTTAGGGGCAGGGAAGACAATGCAACATTGTATGGAAAGTCTCATTTGTTAATTACTCTGCGACTACTATGGATATTTATACACCACTCTTCAACCAAAGTTCTCAAAGCAGTTTACAAAGAAAAATAAACAATACAAAATAAGATGGTCCCCTGTCCCCAAAGAGCTCACAATCTAAAAAGAAAGATAAGATTGACACCAGAAACAGCCACTGGGGTTGGATAGGGCCAGTTGCTCTCCCCCTACTAAATATAAGAGAATCACCACTTTTAAAAGGTGCCTCTTTGCTCAGTTAGCAGGGCGTTACTCATTGCAGAAGTTAATCCGGAGGCTCACTCTCTCATCTATAAATTTGTAATTTTCCAAAATTTTAAAGGTTGTTTTCCTACCAGATCCAACAGCCAGCAGTCCACAAGTTAAAAGGAGATTTTTTTTTTGTTTAAAGCTTGTTTAACCATTAGAAAGTAAGTTAATATGCAAAAAAAAAAAATGTATCTCATTTGATGTGGAATGTTCCAGTTAACATAGGCGTAACTATAGGGGGGGCAGGGGGGGCACGTGCCCCGGGCGCCACTTGGCAGGGGGCGCCAAAAATGCCCCTGCCTATGTGCCGGGAAAAATTTTTTTTTTTTTAATTTTTTTAAAAAATTTTTAAATTTTTTATTTGCAGAGCAGTCCCCCTCCCCCGGTCCCGGCGCCCCCCCCCCATTGGCATTGCTCATCCAGCACTGGGCACCGCGGCATCTTTGTAGTCCAAGTCTCTGTCTCTCACTCCCCGGCGCGCCCTGCCGCCCCGCCACCAGTTGCGCTTGCGTCGAGAGGAGGACATGCACCAGCGCAAACTTCCTGAACAACTCCCTCTTCTGAACAACTTCCTGAACGCCTGAACCAGTTCCCCTTTTTGCTCATTCAAGTCCTTCCTCCCCTATAATCTAACCACGTTTTAACTGAAAAGGTTCAGGGAGGGGGAGATGGGGGGATGTGGAACCTTGGGTTCCACATCCCCCCATCTCTCCCTTCCTGGACTTTTTCACTATGTAATGCAAGCTAATTTAATTATATGTCATCATCAAAATGGTTTAGCTGTTTCAGCCCATCAGGAAAGTCTAAACCTCCACCGATTTAATTAACCAGACTGAAAATCAGATGAACAGAGAATGTTTTAATGAAAGGTGGTATATAAATTTAACAATAAGTAAAACTATCATTAGGAGCAATTAGTGATTACTTAAACATTGGTGCTGCCAAGCAATTTGTAAATAAAACTTGAAGCCCTTTGAAAATAAGCTGGAATTAATTGTAGGTTGGGCAGGGGGTGAAAGTATATACTTCTAAACATTTATTCTTAAATTTATATACCACCTTTCATTAAAAACAACCCTAAAGTGGTTTGGTTTTAGTCATGGATTTTAATTTTAATTGCTCTTTTTGTCAATGTGATGAAGATTAGTTAAATCTGAGTGGTCTTAGGCAACCAATGTTGCATCTGAAATGCCATTTCATTTTTTATTGTCATAAATACTCTCCAACCAATTTAAATAGCAAAGCTGTATATTATCGCTTTATTCAATTGCAGGGAATCTCAAAAAAGCAGGATTTGCAACTAAGGCAGTGCATATCTTCTCTAAAATGGCCCTTTTATAGTTTTTCTAACTTTGAAATCGTAGCATAAAACAAAGCATAAATGCATAAATGCTTCCCCCTCCATTTGAAACCTTTTCTGGTGTAAATAGCGCACAGTTTTGGAAAAGGGGAGTCTTTCTTTAACAGCGGGAGAATAAGGAGTCTTTAGCACTATCACCCTAGTCCCTCGAATTGCTTTGGAGTCCTTGGTTTTCGTTTTGTTAAAATACAGTCACTCACAAGGGAAAGTCAGGAACAGAACCAGGGCGTGAGGGAGGGGCATCATAATCATAATAATCATCATTGCATCATAATTCTGATGTTTGAGATACAAGCCAACTTCACAGGGTTGTTGTGAGGAAAAACCTAAGTATAATGTAGTATGTATCATCATTGCATCATAATTCTGATGTTTGAGATACAAGCCAACTTCACAGGGTTGTTGTGAGGAAAAACCTAAGTATGTAGTGCATTTTGAAATTTTTGGTAATTTTTGTAATTTTTTAAATTTTTAAAATAAGTTTTCTGAAACATGTGTGTCAGTCAGATGTACGTTGGGGGGGCGGAGGGGGGGATGTGGCAGGGGGGCGCAATTTCAGTGCTTGCCCCGGGCGCCATTTTCCCTAGTTACGCCTGGCAGTTAACAACCCTCTCTTTCTCATCCAAAGCTCCTTGGTGCATAAACGGATGTCGTGGAAATCCATGTCGCTCTGAGTATTGCTATGCTTGTGGGATTCATCAATGTTATACAAGTAGAGTTTCCTGTAAGTTCTTGGAACCACAATTGGGTGAGCTTACTGTGGGCTGTGTTAGAATGGGCTGCCCTTCACTATTGGATTAATATGCCCTGCCCATCCTCATTTGCCCATATCAATTCACTGCTTCTCCCAAAATGCAATGCTAATGGCTTGTTTAATTATGATGGGTGTAACACAAGACAGAAAAAGGATGATGTGAAATATGTTGTAACTTGCTGCAGTGAGGATGGCTGTAATGAGAAGAACCTTCCTGACATGGCCCAGCCTGTCACCAGCCTTTCCTCCTCCAGTAGCAAATCAGAGTGGGTAGAACTGGAACTGGCCTCCACCCTGGGACCTTCCAACACAGTGGAGACTGATCTGGACCATGCTACCGAACCAGACGCTGAGGAAGCCTTGGAGCTGGAACCCCACCGAGGGAGTGCCTTCAAGATCAGGGTCATGACCAGACCCTCCCACGCTCCCCATCTCAATTTAGATGTACTTTCCCCAGACCCTCCCATGACCTCCATCTAAATCTGGGTGCGCTTTTTGATTTGAAATGTCAACTTGTTTTGCTTTAATAACATGATCAGGCCAGTTCCCCTAAATGAAAGTTCTTCCTCATTTTTCCTTGAAAACAGGGTTCAGAAATAGAATGTGCTCACCACAACGTTCTGCATGATTTGGTCATGACACCCAAAGATACAGGTTCTGAAAGTTTCACTTACAAACGTTCGGACCCGATCAATAAATCTATCTGTCAAAGGGGGCGACAAATTGGAATATTGGTCATCAATGGTCAAGCTTCTTTTGACCAATCATTATTAGGAAGAGTGAAGAAGCAATGATGTGTGGGTAGCTGGTAAAAAGGGACTTAGGTAGGTATTGGTTAGAGGGAGTGGTACCAATTAAAGCAAGCAGGAGGAGCAGAGAAAGAGAAGAACAGAAGAAAATTAGGAACTAGCCCAAGTTCACCCGAGGCAAGGAGGAGGGGAGAGGAAATTGAGAGATTTAACCACAGGTGCAACTACAAAAGGGTAAAGAGGAGGTATTATTAATCTTGAGCTGTTAACTCTGAGGTTCTTATCAGAAATGTTTGCTGTTCCTGCCTGCGGAAAATCGCAAATCGCTTGGCTTTGAGTGAGAAATAAAACACTGTTAACCTCTTAATTTTCTTGTCCTTGTGCTTCCATGAATCTTGGGGGATCATAACAGCCAACCTTGGGCAAGAACCGGCATTCCTCTATTCGAGTATCCCCAGGCTTTCCATTTCTCCCTTTTTCAAGGAAGGGGAGTCTCTGAGGCATCTCAAATCTCTTACACATCAGCCTACTCATGGCACCTCAGACAGGACAAGACACTGCCCCATAAAGTGATCTAGTCCTTTAAGAGGGGCAGTGAAAGAAGGAGAAGTACAACAGGTTACACTCAATACCACTCTATGGACACTCTTTCCAGAGAAATGCATAATCCTAGTACTTGACTCCTGATCTCCCAAACACCCCATACCCTTACTGACTTGGAGAACATTGGAATCGATATGCTCTTGGTCTGCGTTTTGTAATATCTTCCCGGGAGAGCATATTTTGGTTAGTATGTGACAGAGGAAAGAATGAATATGCCTCCCAGTGGGCAGTGGCTAGCATGATGCACAGTGCTACAGCTCTCTAATGCCGAGCCCTGGGGCTGCTGCAGACTTCGAAGGCAGCTCAGGTGCCAGTTTGAAACAGTGGTTGCAGAAGCAGCATTTGTGCAGGTCTCTCCATTTGCAACAGGGAAACCTGCAGAAATGTTACTTCTAACTTGCTGCTTCTGAATGGCATCAGGGCTGCGTTTGAATTCTTAAAAGGACTCCACTCATTCTCCCTCCTTGATCCTTAAGCCTGGCATGGTGGCACCTCTCCCTCCCTCCCTCCCTTTGAAATTCTTCTTAACACTCACTGTTACCTTTAAGCTTGGCTCAGCACTTTAATGAACTTACTTTCCTGATTGAAAGCAAAGAATAGCCTTATTGTGCATGTGAATTCAGATGTCTGTACAAGTTTTTGTATAAACGGCCATACCTGCATTCATTTTAAAAGTGAACCTGCATGCAGGTCTCTCAAATGCTTGGCACTGATAGGAAGTGTACTGCTGTATCCATGTTCAGCATCATGTGTGAAGAATTGTATGCACATATAGCTCCGTACATGCATACAGTACATTGTGCAAAGACTGTCCATGTGTTGAGTATAGCCTCTGACTAGGTCTAAATTATCAATCGAACCATCTGCTCACATTTAGTCCTTCCTACACTTCTCTAGCTTTTGTGTGTGCTCTCTTTCCTATATTCCCTGCAGCCCAAATTTTAAATTGTTATTGCCTGAGGAGAGGCTCAATGTATGAAATAAAGAGATGATCTTAATAATGGAGACATATTATGTTCCTTTGGGAACAAGGTAGGTCCTCACTTCTAGGTTAGTTTACTGGAGGTGTGTGTCTTTATTCCAGGACAGGTAAACACAAAAATGGGGGTAGGACTTAAAATAAAATTGCGAAAAAAGGAAGAAGTCATATTACTACTAACATATGAAGAATGTCATTCATATATATACACACACACAAACACACACACACACACACACACACACACAACATATATAATTGCAACCATAAGAATAATATATAATAATATAATATAATATAATAAAAGAAATTATATATATACACACACACACACACACACAAACACACAGTATTTAGTTACATCATATTGAATAGGAACCATACAACTTTAATAGATAAAAATGATTTATATAATGTTAAATAAGAACAGAACATGTAGTACTAAACACTTTCAAATTCTTCATCATTATGAGTGGCAATATACATTAAGTAAAAAAACACAAAAACACTCAGTGGATAAGTCTCAAAAGAAATCTACCAAACAGAAAACAATAGATCATCAAATAGAAAAAATACCTTAAAGGCATACAATAACAGTATAACAAATATAATACAATATGAATAAGGACCATCACCATGAAGATACAAAATTTGTGCCTTAGGAAGAGTAATCCCCTTCATTTATAACATACGAGAGAGAGAGAGAGAGAGAGAGAGAGAGAGAGAGAGAGAGAGAGATTGATTTGTATGTAAAAACAGAAATCTAAATGCATAAAAGGCCATGAATGGGGGGCAGCCATGATCCTGTGCATGTTTCCGCGGAAGCAGTCATTCAAACCCAACAGAGGTAGGATTGCAGCCTGAATGAGAGCTACTGCCAACTTAAAGGGAGGAGGAGCCTCTGCTCCAAATGATCTGTCTGGTCTCCAGCTTCACTTGCAACATTTTTCCCCCTGCCCCCAAATGCTGGGAGATTTAAAAACGATAACTTTGCATACAAAAGAGAGATAATTTTAGCTTCCCTTTTGCTAGAACTGGAAGGAGAAGAAAAATAAAGTGTTTACATCCTTCCAAGCAGAATTCTTTTCTAGAGCAGAGCTCAACCGCAGTAATTAACACACACACATAAAAACCGATCTCCTTTCTTCTAGGGAAAGGGCAGGGAGGGGAGATCATCCCAATGGGTCGACGTTTATGGCGGGAGGGGAAAGCCAGCATGGTGTGGGTTGCTGCTTCCACTGTAAAACCAACAACTTTTCACTCCCCTACCAAAAAAAAGCAGCAGGAAATTGCCTCTTGGCTGCTTGAGCGCGCATGCACCACTCCCCCCTCCCCAGCTTCCGCCCAGCTGAGTCTAAAGGGAAAACAACCAACAAAGATGAGGTTAAAGAGGAGAATAGGAAGAGTCTAAGAGAAGAAATGCGAATCGCACAGAACGAAGACTTTCCCAACTCAAAGATTGCTGCTGGGCACTGAAAGGACACTGGAGACAATAGAGGCTGGAGAGAAGATCTCTGGCAAGCCTCAGGGTCTCTTTCTCTCCCAGACACTAGGGATGTGCATTTCGTTTCGGGCACAGATCGTCCAAAACAACGAATTTCGGGTGATTCGGCGCCGAGCCAAATCACCTCCGAGGACCCCTGAAATTTTCTGTGCCTGACCCAAATCACCCCGATTTCAGGGGGGGGGATTCGGGTGATTCGGCCCTCCGTGGGCATGAAAGCAGCCTCCATTTTGTGGCAGCAGACTTGCCTTCTTCTTCCCCCTCCATTTTCATTCTGACAGCTCTTTGAATTTCCCGCCTTTTTTCCTCCATTGACTCATCAGTGGGTGCAATCTCTTGGAAAGCGGTCTGATCGTCCAAAGCCTCATCTCGTGACCCGGGCCATTGGTGAGATGATCGCTCTTGATGACCAGCCGTTCTCCATTGTCTTCATGTCCCTGACAGCCCACTGCGCATCCCACCCCCAGCAGCAGCAGCAGCAGCACTGCCACCACCCCCACTTCTTCCCAGTCCTCAGTCTTGAGCCGGTCAACTACCCCAGTCCTCAACCGACCTGCCAGGGCAATCGCAACCGCAGTGGTCAGAGTGGTCTGGAGATCGCTCATTGCCTTCTCCAGGAGAATAGCAGTGGGCAAAGCCTGGCTCAGCGTGGCGGTCTGAGTACACAAGTCGTTCGTAGCAGAATAGAACGGCTCTAGTACTAAGACCAGCTCGCGGATCACCGGCCAGTCATCATAGAGAGACTTGCACAGATCCAAGCAACCACGCGTCCCCAGGCTGTTGAGTGCTCCCTCTTGCTCATGCATGCGCCGGAGCAAGAGAAAAGCGGAGTTCCACTGGGTAGGAACATCCTGGGGGATTAGGTGTTCAGGCAGGCCCAGCTTGATCTGCCTGGCCTTGAGCTGGCGCCTTGCCTTTTCACTCCGGTGGAAGTGGCCCGCCAGCTTGCGGCAACGCTCCACAAGGGCGGCCACGGGAGCAGCAGGATCCTGACCTGAACTAGAACCACGTACACACTGGTGCTCCAGCTTGGCCTTCGACGCCTCCTTGAGGCCAAGCGCATCCTTCACTACCAGGTTCAAGGTGTGCGCAGTACAAGCGATGTTCACACCGTAAACCTGCCTAGCAGCCTTGGTGATGTTGGCTGCGTTGTCCGTCACCATGAAGCCTCGGCGGAGGGTTGGCTCCCTGGCCAGCCACGCCCCCACCTGTCGGTCCATGACGGCAGCCAGGTCATCTGACCTGTGGTCTGTGTCCATCGCCTCCACATGCAACGCTGCCCAAGAAGGCGTGCATGCATGCGAGGAGCTGGATACAGCACCAGCAGTTCCAGATGTCCCCTCACCCCCATGCCCCCACCAATGGGCTGTCAGGGACATGAAGGCAGTGTGCAGCCCACTGCGGCTAGTCCAGATATCCGCAGTGAAATGCACACTGGTGTTGGGCCCAGCCGCACGCAACCGGGCCAACACAGCCTCCCTGCACGCACGGTACAGGGAGGGGACCACCCTCCTGCTGAAAGTGGTCCTTGAGGGGATCTTGTACTCCAGAGAGAGCAGCTGGAGCAGACGCCGGAAGCCGACCTTGTCGACAATGGAGAATGGCTGGTCATCAAGAACGATCATCTCACCAATGGCCCGGGTCACGAGATGAGGCTTTGGACGATCAGACCGCTTTCCAAGAGATTGCACCCACTGATGATCGGTCAGCTTTTCCTGCCTGTGGGCAGGAGCTGCTGGCCACTTGCTGCTGCTGTCACTAATGTTTCTGCTACCTGGTGAGGCACTGGGCCTACTGCCAGTGCCAGCAGAGGTCTCCACACCTGGGTGCCGCCGACGCATGTGCGACCACAGCCCCGAGGTTGTGAAGTGCATAGGGTCCCTGCCTCTGCTGACCAAGGGTGGGATAAACAGGGCTAAGCTCAAAGTGATCCCAGACCACACTGCCAGACTCCCCAGTGACACGAGGTCACTTTGTTGGTGGAACTTTTGCTGGTTCCTTCTCGGGCATACCACCACCAACGCCCTCAGAGCTGGCCTGGGAGGGCCCAGGGGCAGGAGAAGATCTCCCCTCCTCCTGAGCCTCCTCAGATGCCAGACTGAGGCCCCCCCCACCCCCCATAGTGACCGTATGGGGGGTCCGCAAGGTGGATCTGGCTGGACTGCCAATCTCCTCCACCAGCACCACCTCCTTAGCTGCCACAGGAAGATCTTCTTCCCTGGCAATCTGGGAGGCCCCCCCCCCCTAAATTCCGCCCGGCCGCAGGCCCTGGCATAGGGCCAGGCTGACTCGAGAAGAAGTCAAGCCTGCGCGCCGAAGCAGGGCCGGGGGTGACTTGGGGAGTAGGCCCCTCTGGCCGCCCCCTGCCACAACCAGCTGTAGGGAAGCCAAGCCTCCCGCTTACTTGCGCCCTCCCTTTTCCTGCTGTCCTCCCAACCATTGCTTTTTAAAACTTTAAAAAAAAAATTTAAATGTGAAGAAGGGGTGTAGTAGTTGTCTCAGGGGGCAGGTATACTAGAGGGCCAGAAAAACAGTGGATGTGCTGCGGTGACTTTACAATGCCTCCTTGCTTAAGGCTTGTTGTTGTTGGCACAAATGCTGTTGCTGCAAGATCTCAGTCAGAAGTTGCCGTGCAATGAATGTATCATGACACAGTCACAGAGGGACTGGGAGTTACTTGATGCGCGATACAACAGAAGCAGGCTGTGCAACAAAAATATATAAAAATTAAAATATTAGCTCAGCTGCTGTGCACAGGTGCAGGGCGTGGAGGAGTTATTTAAGGCTGGAGCCTTGCGCACACAGTGTGCAGTGCACTTAGTCAGTAGAAGTGAAAGTAAGTTTAGTTATATATCTTTCTCTGACTGTGGTCACTTTGAATGGACTGGAGAAGTTGTTGCAAGTAACTTGTTACTAATGTATCGAATGCACTCCACCCACAGGGGAAGTTACTCTCTCTGTGGTCTGAAAGTAACACACAGTTACAAAAATGTTTCAAAAAATTATCTCTGTGTCAATCCCCCCCTCCAAAATCAAAATGGAGGCAAGGCTGAGTAAGCAAGGCAGCAGAGCTCTCTTGTGTCTCTTCTCCCACGCAAGGCAGCAAAAAGGAAGAAAATGGCTACTGGTGGCCCCTTAAATACCCTCCTGCAAAGCCCTCCAAAAATCACCCCCACCCTTGACCCTTCCTCCACCTCTACCTGGCCAATGGGAGGGTGTGATTTACTATCAAAACCTTATATGGTCATTTTCCTCTGCAGGTAGGAACTTTTGTTTTCAATGGAGGTGAATGGGAAGAAATTTTTGCATTGAAGTCAATGGAGGGAAAAAGGCGGGAAATTCAAAGAGCTGTCAGAATGAAAATGAAGGGGGAAGAAGAAGGCAAGTCTGCTGCCACAAAATGGAGGCTGCTTTCATGCCCACGGAGGTCGAATCACCTGAATTCCCCCCCCCCGAAATCGGGGTTGATTTGGGTCGGGCACAGAAAATCTCGGGGGTCCTCGGGGGTGATCTGGCTCGGCGCCGAATCACCCGAAATTCGTTGTTTCGGGCACAGAATGATCTGCACATCCCTAATGCTTTCCTTTAACTGCCTGTCACATAGCAAGGAGGACCGCTCACATCCATGGGCTAGTGCAATCCCATAAATCATAGCTTAGTTGGCACTAGCCCAGCGTTTAAGGGGGCACTATAGGTAGGAGACAGAACCCGAATGGGGTTTTACATATTAGAAACATGCAGCCCCGGCTTGATGCCCTATGAAGGGACAAGGCATGGAAGACCATCAGCCATTTTGTCACTACAGCACGATGTTTAAACATGGAGGATTTTATGTCCATTGTCCCAGTAATTATATCTGGACCAACTGGGATGGCATGGGGCAGAGGCGTAACTAGGGAAAACGGCGCCCAGGGCAAGCACTGAAATGGCGCCCCCCTGCCCCCCCCACATACTACATTATACTTAGGTTTTTCCTCACAAGCGCCCGCCACCGCCGCCAAGCCAGGCCACTGACAGGCTGCCAGGCGCCAGCAAAGCAATGGGGGGGGGGGCGGGCAGCGCCGAAGGGACTGCTTGTGGGGGAGGGGGCACCAACTCGCTCCCTTGACTGCTGCAGTGCTGCTGCACTGAGCAGGAAACATTTGTATTAACAAAAAATTTAAAAAAATTTTAAAAAGAATTTTTTGTCATGGTGGTGCCCCCCACGTGACCAGAAAAGATGGCGCCCGGGGCACGTGCCCCCCCTGCCCCCCCTATAGTTACACCTCTGGCATGGGGTGATAGTAGGCATTCCGGGGGAGTCAGGATGCAGGTCTGCGGCCTGCTGAAGTTGGATACTTCTGGGTAGCTCATCTAGGCCTTACACTGCTTGAGTGTGGATGTTGGATCTTAAGATGTATCCATTACCAGCGCTGCCAGCATTAAGCCCCATTCTTGATTAAGCAGGCTACACCTGCATGTCAGGTATCAATTTGACTACCTTGCCTGTCAGAGTCTGGGGGCTGCTAGATGGGTGGCCTATCCACCCTGCCCTTGAGGCAAGGATTGGGGTGCTTGCGCTTTTCATATGGGCTTCCTTGCCTGCCTCTGCTGTCATGGATAGAATACGTTCCTTATACACAGGGGTTTCCAGGGTCAACTTATTCCCACTGCAGTGGCAGTGAGCGGGTTCTCTGGAGCAACAGCTTTGGAAGGCTGGGCATAAAGATGCAGGTAAGGTTAAAGTACTCTGTGGTAGTCGGCGGTACACAAGGATAGGAGAGGACCTGTATCTAAATTCTGGCCAGATGGGGGCTGAGGGTGACCCAGAAGGGTGGGTTGCCAGAGAGGTGATAGAAGTGTTTTGTGTAAACAAACAGGGAATCCCATGGAAGGCTCGAGTAGTTCCCTTATGAAGGGGTCCATGAGGCAGGGTTAGATATGGAAGAAGAGAAGCCCCTAAGTAGTCTTCCGCCCCGTACCAGGTTCTGGGGCAGAGGGAGGGGAGGGTTCTGGGGCAGAGGGAGGGGAGCAGGAATTCAGCAGTTGGGATCCCTATAGGGCCCATCCTGAGGTGGGACTGCTGTAAACTGTTGAGCATGTTGGTTTGGGGGCCCTTACATCTCTGACATCCTCACCCAGCAGAGGGGACCCAGGGTAGGGCTCGTGCTTGTGCAGGCTGTTCCTGACCATTCCTGATAATGAAGGACAGGGGTTAGTTCTCGTTCAACAACAGCTGGAAGGACAAGTTTGCCCACCCCTGATATAAGCATATGGAGTGATAACAGAGGTATGAAGCAGCCACCTACTGAGCAAAGCTAAAGTGCAATGTTCAGCATTGGTCAGCAGCACACAGCAACTTCTGGTAAGGCAACAGAGTGAACTCCTTGTTGGGAAACATATTTTTGTTTGGCAAAACATCTTTGGCTTCCCGGATGATAAGCAGGTGACATTGCAATCATACTGCTTGCTCCTGGGTGGGGTGGGCTAGGTGGAACACCTTATTCCACGGCTGAGAACGCAAGATTGCAGAATAATCTGTTGCTTCCCAGACCAATTATTACTCTGCTCGTGTCATTTAGCCAATACGTGTCTGCAGAGAGGATAAATTGGACTCATGCACCTGCCTAGATGTATTTGAGACCTCTAGCTAGCCCAGAGTTCTGCCATACTCTTCTTGGTAGTCACACCTGTGCAAGCAAAAAGATGGCTAAGATTCTTCTCCTTGGTTTTGCTACCCTGCTTTTCTGTGGTCTGGGTGAGTAAGGAAAGGGATAAAGGGATGTATAGAGAAGAGGGGATCATGATTTGTGTGGGAGACTGAGCCAGTGTGGTGTAGTGGTTAGAGTGCTGGACTAGGACCGGGGAGACCCGAGTTCAAATCCCCATTCAGCAATGATACTAGCTGGGTGACTCTGGGCCAGTCACTTCTCTCTCAGCCTAACCTACTTCACAGGGTTGTTGTGAGGAGAAACTCAAGTATGTAGTACAGCGCTCAGGGCTCCTTGGAGGAAGAGCAGGATATAAATGTAAAATAATAATAATAATAAATGAGAAATTTCTAGATGCAAATATACTTCAGAAGGGGGTGATTATGAGAGAAAATTCTGATTTCTGGCAATAGTTGCAAAGTAGTAAGATGACAGCATGTTCAAGTGGTAGAATGGATGGGATCATGTAAAATGAGAGATATGGGAGGGGGAAGTCCTCATCTTAATCTGACTGCTTCTAATGGAAAACTTACTATCACGTGATAATTTCTGCACCCCAGTTTTCAGCTGATGCATAGCTCCCAGAGTGAATTGATATCGCACAGACAAACCTCTCCAGGTGATCTCAATGGGTGATGGGGCTTATGGTGAAGAAGTATGTTCTCTGTATTACCCAGGGCCTAAGCTATATATAGCAATATGCTACTGATAGTCATCTACTTAAGAAGCTCCTAGTTAAGATGAATGGCACTTAAGAAGGTTCGCTGACAAAAAGGCTGTCCTCATGACAAGCCCTACCTGGGTAAGACAGTGCTAGCCCAGATACAGCGGGTCATGAGAAGTGCCGGGATCACTCGCGATCCTGGCGCTCCTCCCCCAAGTAGCCCAGGTTTGGTACCCGGGCTAAAAGTGAGGTATAAAGGTGGTTTGTGTAGGTTTTTGGGCAGCCTGAAGTCATACTTATCATAGATCCTGAAGAAGGAGCAGCCTGGCAGCTGGGAGACATCCCAGTGCACTGGGCTGCTCACATGGTGCATTGTGGGATATCTGGTGACTGGGTTTCCTCCCCCCCCACCTTTCCTTCAGTGCACCAATTGCCACCCCGACAGTCATGTGGGTGTTCAGGCAGTGGAGACCTCTTTGGGCCCCAGGTCATGTTGGAGAAGGTAGGTAGGATCCTACCTTCCCCTTAGCCCTCCCCTACCCCAGCCCCTAAGGTCATGTGAACAACCTTATTATGAACACTCCATGCTGGGCAGAACACTCCACGCTGGGGCTGCTGCAAATAAGCAGGCAGCCTCCGTGCTGTTAAGACTGAGCCACTGCATGGAATGGTGCTGCTGCAGTTATTTCCATTGTGGTGAATAGTAATATCTGCAGCATCACTGCTTACACAGTGGTGGGTGAGCTACCCAGTTGCCTCCTTCCCTTCTTTCTATGGAAAAGTTGAGAAAGAGCCAAGAAAAGACTGAGAGGCAAGGGTGAGCAACTTCGAAGTCTCCACCATCAACTCCTCCACTACACAGCTTTGTGTCTATGAATGACACACCACCAGCTTCAACAGGAAAATCGGGGTATGTGGCCTCGGTTCAGGAACCAACCCACCTTTTATAACACGGTTGCCTATCAGAAAATCAGTTCTGAGTTAAGACGTTTCAACCTGAGATGCAATTTTCAAGAATGCATTGTGTTGTATGGCTGAGGATTTCCTGTGATCAAGTTCTGGTCTTCCGTCTGACCTATATATATGCACTATTTAGCAGAAGAGGGGAAAGCCTCCAGGGAAAGTTCTCCTTCCCTTTTCCATCCACCTAGAAACAATCTCCATCCTCTTGGCGATACTTGGATGGCATGTCAATCTTCCTTTCAAGGCTGGCTGTAGGAGTTCTGGCCTTCTTTTTAGGGTCAGCGCTGCTGCTAGGCGAACTAGGCGGTTGCCTGGGGTGGAAATAGAGGGAGGGGAGGCAATCAAGGCAGGGGCAGCAGGGATGCATAGCCTGGGTGCTGCCACCATGGACCTAAAAATACAATTAGCCATCAGGGCACTGGCAGCCGCCCACCCAACCATGCCACTGGCCATCCTGCAACTAGCAAGGGAGGACATAACCTGTCTGTCCTCCTGCCACCGGCCACACGCTCTCTCCTTCCTTCTTTCTGAAATCCTTCCTCATTGCTCTGGTCCTTACGCCTCTCCCTGGCTGTTTAAGACATTCCCATTGTCTTGTTCAAGTTCTCTCCAATCCTTTAAAGGAAAGCCCTCAAACCCAGACATCCAAGCATCTTTCCTTTCTTCTAATGCCCTGCATGAGCCACCCACCCCTTGCCATATTCTGTCCAGAAGAAAAATCCTGCAGGACACAATGCTTCTTATTAAATTCTCCTCCTCAACCCTGTATGCAAACACCTCCCTCCTCCTTCCCTGGGGCATACAGTGCGTTATTCAAGGGCCACTGGTAGCTGGAGGGTTGTCACACTGGACTGAATGGTTTGTCGACAAATTAAAAAATGTAGGTGGTGGCTCTGCAGGAGCTTTTTCAGACACCAGGCTTTACCGCAAAGCTTACTGTGTGAGTTCAAAGCTGACCCCTCAAAATGACATAAAAAGGGGATTTTTTAACCCCGGCTATAAACCAGGCTACACTCTAATGTGCCATGAAAACCCCAAATTGTTTGTAAAGTGCTTAGGGATGTGCGGTTCGGTCCGGATCCGGCGGCTCGATCCCGGACCGAATCGGGCCCTTCCAGGACCGAGCCGGACCAAATTCGAGCCGGTTCGGGAATGAAATTGAGTCTCTGGAGTGTCTCTTTAAAGTTCCAAGTCTGTCCTCCATTTTGTGTCTCCTTCCTGAAACTTTTGCTCCTCCTTGCATCCATTTTGTGATGCTATTTCCAGGCATTGTATTGGCTGCGCTATTGATCCTTGATTGGCCAGAATGAGTCCTTTGGTCTGGTAGGCTGCTTGGCTGTTGCACTGTTGAGAGCTGGCACCCTGTTGGCCGTGGGGGGAGTGCAAAGGTGGGGGCTCCCAAAGGAGGGAATTTCAAACCTATATAAACCCAAGCCTCTTCTCTGGAAACTTCTCTTGGCTGCAGTTGTGGGATCATCTCTGAGACCTGCTTGCCCTTTGCTGGCTGCTCTGGTGTCTCTGTGAGTCCTGACTGTGTCCTGTGTCTCTCTGTGTGTGCTCTGTCTAATCCTTTGTCCACCTGCCCTTTGTGACTCTCTGTGTGTCTCCTCTCTCTGTCTGTCTCTTGTCTGTATACTGTGTGTTACTTCACTTTACTTTCTTCTTAATTTCCCCCAATTTTCCCTGTTCCTTGTCTGTCTGCTTTTCTCCCCCCCTCCCCCCCTTTCCCTTCTCATCCTTTGGGCCTACCCTCCCCCTCCCCCACTCCCACCCACTACATCCTCATTGCTTTAAAACTTCTTCCATTAATTATTGCTCTTTGTCCTGCCTTGTTTTTGTCCAACTTTTTGATTTTCACATTGCATTGCATTGGTTTCATTTATATATTGCTTGCTGGTTTTGCTTAAATTGTACCATTTTGTTTGTTTCTGCTGCTGCCCTGCGAGTTGGTTCCCTGAATCCCTCCCCCCCACCCCCAGAGGATTCTGTTGTTGTTTCTTGTTGTCCCATATAATCAGTTTTGGTTCCCTGCTCCCAACTTGCCCCTCCAAGTCCAACCACACCCCACCCCAACCCCACCCCATCCAGCCTTCTCCCAAGTTTGCTGCTGCCAAACAGAGTCCAGTTTTCTTTGCTTGGTTCCACTTATTCATTTGCTATTATTAATTTGCAGCAATTGTGGTTTCATTGTCTCTGTTCACTTAGTGGCCCCCCTCAGAGTCTGTGTTTGGTTCCCCCTCCCCACACCCCCACACCCAAGTTTTTTCTGCTGGTTATAGTCTTTCTTTTCATTTTTTTTAAACTTCTGGCTTGTGTTCTCTTGATATATATTGCTTTATATATTTTGCTACCCTCCTCCTCCTCCTCCCCCCCTGCCTGCCCCCCCACCCTCCCTCCTCCCAGACCCTAGCCCAGGCCCAGCTCCTCCCCCAACCACCCCATCCAGCCTAATCGCTGCTGCTGCCCGAGTTGTTCCAGTTTCTCCTTTGCTGTTTGTTGTTGCCCCCTCCCCTTCCCCCAACACCCCTCTGCCACACACTAGCCCCCAACCACACACACCCTCTCTGCTCCCCCCACCCCACCTCTTTTTCTCCTTGCCCCTGACTCTCTCCACTTACCCCAGGCCCCCTGCCACACACTAGCCCCCAACCACACACACCCTCTCTGCTCCCCCCACCCCACCTCTTTTTCTCCTTGCCCCTGACTCTCTCCACTTACCCCAGGCCCCCTGCCACACACTAGCCCCCAACCACACACACCCTCTCTGCTCCCCCCACCCCACCTCTTTTTCTCCTTGCCCCTGACTCTCTCCACTTAACCCAGGCCCCCTGCCACACACTAGCCCCCAACCACACACACCCTCTCTGCTCCCCCCACCTCTTTGGACCGCTGCTACTGCTGTGTCCTCCCCCCACACGTGAATCCCCCCTCCCTGCTGCGCTGCGCTTCTCCTCTCTCCTCTTTCTCTCTATCCTCTCTATTTCTCCTCTCTCTCTCTCTCTTTCTTTTCTCTCTCTCTCCTCTCTTTCTCTTTGTCCCTGCCCCCCCTCTCTTTTCTCTCTCTCTCTTAGTCTTTTCTCTCTCTGCTCCCCTTCACTTTCCACCTCCTCTCCCACAGCTGCAGACGCACACAGTAGCCTACCCACCTGGCGGCTGCCATCGGTTTTTTTTTCTTTTTATAGTTTTTGGTTGATTTTGTCTCTGCTTGGGGGTGAGTTGAGCGACACAAATAGTGTTGTCTCCTCACTTCTGCCCCTCCATCGTTGTTGAACTACCCCGGTTGCCTGTGTGCCTCGTGCGGCCGCCCTGCTGTGTCTCAGCCCAGGGTGGCTGGCTGGCGGCGGCGAATCCGTGACCAGCAGTGAGCGGCAGGAGAAGGACCGGAAGAAGAGGGGTTAGTGCGTGTGCGATTGTGCACCTTTTGTTGCCCCTTTCTCTCCCTAGCTGGCGGTTTTAAATAGGGACACCCCTATTCTGAAATGCATTTGGGTGTGGGGAGGAGGGAGGGAACCTTGGAGAGGAGATGTACTGTTGTAAAACTTGTGTCTTCATGCCCATGCCCAATAAAGAAATTGCTGCTGTGTGTTGCGTTGCATTGCATGCGTCTTGCAGGTGGTTTTTGAACAGGTGCCTTCCAGAGTGCTTCCTTGCCTCTGGGGCAGTCTGAGTGGGGTCCAGGGTTCTGATGCGATGCTGCCACTACATGCTGGGCCCATGCCATGCCAGAGTGCTTCCTTGCCTCTGGGGCAGTCTGAGTGGGGTCCTGGCTGGGCTCTGATGCTGCCACTACATGCTGGGCCCATGCCATGCCAGAGTGCTTCCTTACCTCTGGGGCAGTCTGAGTGGGGTCCTGGCTGGGCTCTGATGCTGCCACTACATGCTGGGCCCATGCCATGCCAGAGTGCTTCCTTACCTCTGGGGCAGTCTGAGTGGGGTCCTGGCTGGGCTCTGATGCTGCCACTACATGCTGGGCCAATACACACGTATGATGATGATCATGATGTTCAATCCATGAGGCTGCCATCAAGTGTTTGCTGCTGCTTGCTTGCCATGGCATTGGGCAGGCAGAGTCACAGAGTGGGTGGGTTCAACCTCTGTGTTGGTGTGACTGGGTTCTGGTTTTGGTTGTTTGCAATTTAGAGTCACTAAATAGGCTGCATTGAGTTTGATGCTCCCCCCACAGGAGCATTACTTGAGAACCACCCCCCAGAACCCACACTTTGTGTTCAAGTTCACTAAATAAGGGTTTCCTCCTTTGATCTGCAGGTTCCCAAGCGTTGACTGCATCCCTCCCCCACCCCCGGTAGGTGCTGTGCCCTCCCCCCATCCACTCTCCCCCCCCCAAAAGTTAAAAACTTGCCACCCACACCACAACTACTCCACCCAACTGCCCGTGCCACCCTCCCACACCGGGGTTCCACCCTTTAACCCCCTATTTTTCTAAAAAAAACCCTCCCAGACCCATTTCCCCAATTGGCTTGGTGGTTGACTCCCAAATTCAAAAAGGACACCCTCCCCCTCACTTCGATTGGCTTCCCCCCCCATATCAAAAAGTCTTCCTTTCCCCCCAATTGGCTTCCTTTTTTGAAAACAAACTTCCCCCCCGCCTCCTCCAAATCAGATGCCTTTTTTTTGGCCCCTAAGCCCCTCCAAATTATTTTTTTGACCCTGTCTGGCCTTCCTCCTAAAGTCTCCCTCCTTCTGACCTAGCAGCATGTCTGAGCGCCGTGTGGCGGGCAGGGCTCGCTCAAGGCTGGCAGGCAGAGGTGGGAGAGGCCAGGTGCGGGGTGCGCCTGTGGCACGGGGAGGGAGAGGACGCGGGGAGCCTGAGGACACCCCAGTTCTCCCCATTGGAGAATTCTTTGCTCCGGCCCCATCTGTGGTGCGCAGGATTCAGTTCCCCACGCCTGCTGCCGCCAATCGCGGCAGAGGTAGAGGCACCGTTAGGGCTGTGGCAGGTCCCTCCTCGCCGGCGGCACCAGGTGCTGCTGAGCTACCGCCAGTTGTTGAGGTGGAGGAGACTGTGGAGTTGGAAGAGCAGGTAGAGGGCGGTGAGGACCGTGCGGCTGGCAGCGATGCAGCCAGGTTCTCCCTCCCTCTGGGGCCCCTTCCCCCTATCCTTTCGCCGCTCAGTGGGGCCCCCCCTCGTGAAGCCCGACACTCTGGTGGGGAGCGGTCTGGCGAGGTGGTGGAGGAGAGGCCTGCCTCTCCGATGCCAGTTGAGCCGGGCCCTTCCTCCGCTGTGGAGGGCGGAAGGGGCGGGTTGGGTGGCAGCAGTGGGCAGGCAGCGGCGGCCACCCCCCCCCCCAGGACTGCAGCCACCCTGCGAGAAACGGCCTAGGACGGCGCCCAGGGCGCAGGAGGCCAAGGGCAGTGGTGCATGGGTGCATTTTGAGGTCCCTCAAGATGACCCATTCCACGCCCGCTGTGTCCACTGCAGGATGCTTGTCAGCCGTGGAAGGGACCCTGCGCACCTGGGTACGACGCCTATGTGGAGACACCTAGAGCGTCACCACCCAGGTCTCAGGGGACAGGCTGGCAGCGCTAGTGCGCCTTGTGCATCTGCCACTAGGGCGGGCAGCGGCAGTGTGCCAGCCAGCAGGCAGGCTACACTGCCCGTCCAGCGGTGGACGCAGTCCTCGGGCAGCCAGCGTATTGTTCGCGTGGACCATCATCACCTCACCCGCCTCATAGGGGAGATGATTTCCACCGATGACCAGCCGTTTCAGGTGGTCGAGAACAACGGCTTCCGCTGGATTCTCCAATACCTGGCTCCAGAATATGTCATCCCCTCAAGGACCACGTTCAGCCGGAACGTGGTCCCCTCCCTGTACCGCCGGTGCAGGGAGCTCATGTCGGCCGAGCTGCGTGCAGCTCCGGCCGGGACAAGCGTGCATTTCACGACTGACCTCTGGACCAGTGTCAGTGGGATGCACGCTTCTTTCCTGGCCCTCACTGCCCACTGGTGGGGACCGGAGAGTGAGGGAACCTCCGCGGGCGATGCTTCCGGGTCCGGCGCGGCTCCTGCTGCACTACGGCACAGGTGGGCCGTCCTGCACGTGGAGACGATGGACACGAGGCACACCGCGGAGGAGGTGGCGGCCGTACTCGACCGCCAGATAGAGGAGTGGATTGGCGGGTGTCCACACCTCTCCCGCGGCTTCATTGTCACTGACAATGGAGCCAACGTTACCGCCGCTGTCGAGACAGTCATGGACTGTGTGAACATACGGTGTATGGCACACACGCTCCATCTGACCGTCAGGGACGCCCTTGGCCTTAAGGAGCTGAAGGCGTCCCAGGAGAAGGGGGCCCGCCCCATCCCAGCTGCTGTTGCTGCCACGGCCACGCTTGTGGATAAGTCCCGCAAGCTGGCCGCCCACTTCCACCTCAGCGAGAAGTCCAGGAGACTGCTTCGCCAGAAGCAGGATGACCTTGGCCTTCCTCGCCATCTCATCCCTACGGATGTGGAGACGCAGTGGAACTCCACCTTCCTCCTGTTCCAGCGCCTGTTGGAGCAGGAGAGAGCCCTTGTCGCCCTGGCGAGGGACGAGTCCTTGGATGTCTGCGACTTCTCGAACGCAGAGTGGAAGCAGATGTCCGAGGCGGTGTCGGCACTCGAGCCCTTCCAGCTTGCCACGAAGGGCTTGTGTGGCGACACCACTCCCTTGAGCCAGGCGCTGCCCACAGCTTTTGGTCTCGAGAAGCTGATGGGTGGACTCCATATCTCTCTGACCACGCCAGAGGGTCGTGCTCTGGCTGGGAGGCTGAGGTCTGGGGTTGACAAGCGGCTCGTTGATGTGCTGGGAGACAGGGAGGAGTATGTCCTCGCTTGTCTCTGTCACCCAGCCCTCAAGGGCAATGCCGTGAGTGCCGACGACTTGCCCAGGTGGAAGGGCATCCTGGTCGAGAAGGTTAGGGAGGAGGAGGCCGCTAGGGCCCGCAGAGACCAGGGTGTTGGTAGTGGTGCGGGGGCAGCCCTCGCGGCCCAACCCGCACCCAGCAGCAGCATGGGCGGCCAGCCGGCGACAGCTTCCCCTTCCCCTCCCTCTTCCCAGTCCAGCAGCGCGGCATCCCAGGCGGCGCCATCGCAGCAGCCATTTGCTACCGACTCGAGATCCGCCCAGTGGTTTCAGCGGTTCTGCTATGGCGCCATGCCTGGTATGCGGGAGGCTCGACCTGCCAGGCCCCCCTCCAGTGCTGAGCAATGCGTTGCGCAGTACTTGGAGGAGCCTGTGGAGGGAGACGGCGTGGACTGCGCACAGTTCTGGGCGAGCCGCCGCCAAGTCTGGCCGGACCTGGCAGTGGTGGCTGTGCGCCTCCTCTCCTGCCCCCCAACCAGTGTCCAGAGCGAGCGGGTGTTTTCACGTGCCGGGGACGTGGTGACACCCTCTCGCTCCCGCTTGGACCCTGGTCTGGTGGAGCAGCTGGTCTTCCTTAAGGTGAACCTCCCCCTGTTGGGCTACCCCAAGCTGGAGTTTGAGCCGGGCGAGTGATTACCGTGGGTTGCCCCATGGTTGGTCACCTGCCTGGCTCGACCTCTGTGCTTATCCCTACCCTCCCCCCTTCCACCTCTAGCTGAGCTGACGTGACAGATGCTGAGCCGTGCCAGCCAGTCGCAGCGTGTAGTGTGCCCACACAGAGATGCAGTTGTAGTAGTAGTTGTAGTGCTGCGACTGGCCAGATGTTTACAATGCTCACGCCCACCTAAAAAGAAACCCAATGCTGACCAGCACAGGCCCTTTATCTATCCACCTGTCAGCATTTGGGGACCTGGCGTGGGCACGGCACACCCCCCCAAAGTAGCACAGCCCACGGAGTACTAGACTTAGCGGCAGCGGCGGGTATACGTTCTAAAATGCAGTGTAGATATGTAAATACTGTATGTAAATAAACATGTAAATAATTTTTTCTTTAAAAACCCCATGTCAAAATCAAGCCTCAAAATTATGCAAAAGAAAGAAAAAAAGGTGACAGAGGGAGAACAAAATGATGAATGCCAAATGAATTGATTTTATTGAAAATGTTACCAGAAATCATGTGTGGGGGGCTTGGTTTACATGGAGAAAATGATTGGGTGATTTTTTCAAATGAAACGAATGAATTATTATCATCTTATGTTCATCTTGATTGTGGTCACTGTTGATGTTGGCTGATGGCAAAAAACCCAAAACCATCAGAATAGCAATGAACTGGCTGCCAACACAACATATTGATTGATAACTGTGCAGGGGGGGAATTGGGTGTGTGTGTGTGTGGTGCAGGCGCAGTCTGTCTCTTCCTGTTGTGTGTCTGTCTGTCTGTCTGTCTGTGTGAATGGATGCCTAGCACTGTCTCTGTGTGTGGATGCTTTCTGTGTGTAGTGTGGTGTGCGTCTGTCTACATGTTTTTTTTCCTCCCCCCCATGCCTCCCTCCATCCTTCCCCTTTCATCCTCTCCCCTTCCTCTTCACCACCTTCCATCCTCCCTCCCTTCCAGCCCACCACCGCCTCACCTGCCCCCAACCCCGGTCTGGCAGATGATGAGAGTCTGGTCTCTCCCACCGAAGCACACACGTGAGCACGTGTGTGCACAAATATGTGGCTGACCAACTCTGAGCCGGACCCTCCCCCCTTCAATCCCCTCTACATCCCTCTCCCCCTCCCCTTTCCTCCCCCCTGCCTCCCTGCCTCCCTCCCTGCCTCCCTCCCCCCTCCTAGCTAGCAGCGCACACATACACACACAAAACACCTGTGGTGGCAAACACCACCAGCACACATGCACTCACACTGGTGCCACCACCTCTGCCTTGGGCCTCTGTGTCCTTGAGCAGATATCTGGTGGTGGACCAGAGAAGCATTTCTTTCCAGCAAGGCAAAAGGCATGCACTCACTGCACACACACACACACACACACACACACACACACACACATACGAAGAGGTGAAAAGACGAGAAGAGGCAACTTCTAGAACCAGCAGCAGCAGGTGAGTGTCGTGTAATTGTGTTGCTTCCCAAGGCCACTGCCCATGCTCAATGCTCAGTCTGCTGAAACTAAAGAACTAGCTACAATCACCCTTCCTCACACGCAGCTCAGCTCAGCTCAGCTGAGCTGCACAGCACACTGACTAACTAGACACTACAGCTGGTGGTAGAAAAAACAGAAGTCTAGATTCTAGAAGATGTCCTGGTGGATTTTAAACTTTCAAATCTGTGCTAGGATTGCCTCGCCTCCTCCTCCTCCTCCTCCTCCTGCCTGTAATTGTGCCCTCTCCCCTTGCAGTTGCGCCGTCGTGATGGGTTGGTGATGTGCGTGCGCCGTCTACTTAGCTCTCTCCTCCTCATGTTGGCTGGGCTTGCCAGGCACTGGCTGGCAGCAGCTGTTGGCTGTGTGCTAGGCTCAGGCTGTGGCGCGCGTGACTGGACTGGGAATGTTATTGTAGCGGCAACACTGGTTGTGGTGGTAGCAGTAGTAGCTGTTGCTGTTGCTGGGCTGGTGGCTGCTGGCCTGTGCTGACTCTGCGCACTTGGTCTGGTCTGGTAATTTGGATGCAGATGTAGGGTGTGTGTGCATCATCCATGGGGAGCAGCAGAGCAGAGCAGAGCAGGTTGGCTGGCTTCTGTCTGTCGGGCCTAGTCAGTGGCAGGCACTGAGTGAGGCGGTGGTTTCTTTGGGCGTCACATCACCCATCATGCAGAGCGGCAGGTCTGCTGCTCTGCTGCTCCGCCTCCTGCTTCTTCTCTGTGTGTGCTGCTCTTGTGCTTAGTGTGCTGCTCTGCTGCCGCTGCTGTGCTGGCAGGCAGCACAGCAGTGGCCTTTTTGTTAGATCAGAGAGTGGGTGTTGTCTCTCTGAGTGTCCTCCTCTTACTTGCTTGGATAGGAGTGGTGGTAGTAGGTAGGCATTAAGATGGACTGACTAGGTGTTACGTGTTAGGGCGCCCAGAGAGAGGGGCCAAAAAGATGGGGTGGCAATTGTTGGGTTGCTCCTAGTATTATTGGTGAATTTTTGAAGAAATTTTTTTTTCCATTGGCTAGAATGGGGGTTTGGGGCTGCCCCAGACCCGCCTCTGTGGGGTGGCAGCACCGCCAAAGTGGGTCCGGGGCCATGGCAAAAATGCCCTCAGTCCCTCCCAGCAATCCCCGTAGAGATAGGAGTGATGGTTCTGTTGTTTTTCTGAGGTGTTCTGAGTGAGTGTGGTGTGGATTCTGTGATAGCAAATGAGAGTGGATTCATGGTGTCTCATTGGAAATCTCATTAGCTATCATAGAATCTACACTCAGAACACCTCAGAAAAACAACAGAACCATCACTCCTATCTCTACGGGGATTGCAGGGAGGGACTGAGGGCATTTTTGCCATGGCCCCGGACCCACTTTGGGGGTGCTGCCACACCACAGAGGCGGGTCTGGGGCAGCCCCAAACCCCCATTCTAGCCAATGGAAAAAAAATTTTCTTCAAAAATTCACCAATAATACTAGGAGCAACCAATTGCCTTGGGATTTTTGGGGTGGAGGACACCCATGGGTGGCTACCACCCACCCCAGCTTTTTTGCCCCTAAGGGCTCCACATTGTGAGTTATGGGCAAGAATTAATTTTTTTAAAAAAAAATTTGTAAAAAATCAGAGGAAGGTCCAATCGACTTGAAATTTGGGTGGCAGGTAGAACACAATGTCCCCTTCAAAACCAGCCACTTTTTGTGATCCGAACCGGTTCGGTTCAGATCCGAACCGGTTCGAAACCGGACCGGACCGGGGGGGTGGTCCGGCAAAACCAAAACCGAACCTCCCCGGTCCGGTCCGGACCCGATTCGGACCCGAACCGAACTGGGAGAACCGGTTTTATGCACATCCCTAGGCGCTAGTGGAGCTGTGCGCTCCGGACCCCGCCGCCATTCCCCCGCCCACCACCCACGGCTCCGGCCGGGCCCGCCACCCACCGGCTCTGGCTGGGCCCACCACCCACCGCTGCCCGCGGCTCCGGCCGGGCCCACCACCCACCGCTGCCCGCGGCTCCGGCCAGGCCCACCACCCACCACCGCCCGCGGCTCCCGCCAGGCTCACCATTGCCCGGGCCCACTGCCGCATTGAGTTTTCTCCGCTGCCTCATCCGGCAGCCATGTTGGGCGGCCAGAAGCGGCCGCCCCAAAGAAGCCGGGTATGCGGCGGCGCGGCCAGGCCTTGGCCATGGCTCTGCCCGCTGTGTCCTCTGTCCTCAGTGTCCCCCGCTGCCGCTTACCCGGCTTCTTTGGGGTGGCCACTTCTGGCCGCCCAACATGGCCACCAGGTGCCGGCGTTCGAAGATGCCTTGCTCTGTTCTGGGCATGCGCTTTGCGCATGCCCAGAACAGGCAAGGCACGAACGCACGCTTGGTGTCCGTCCACGGACGGACACCAAGCGTTTTATTAGCGAGGATATACAGATGGCACCCAGCTTTACATCTGACTGCCATCTCCAGCTTCTGTGAAGGTCCTGAATCTCTGGCTGAAGGTAGTTTTGAATTGGATATGTGTTAACAAGCTCAAAATAATTTTTTTAAAAAAATATCTAAAATATTTCTATATCCTCTAAAACCTGTTTCTCTGGGTGGTTTACATTTAAAATCATTTAAAACATCAAATCAATTAACAATTAAAACCATTGAAGGGGCAATGCTCACCTTGTATCAATCAGCTGCCATGCCAATTTCATTGGTTGCCAATGTTTTTCTGAGAGTTATTCAAGGTGGTGGTTCTTACCTTTAACATCCTTAAGGGCTTAGGGCCAAGATACCTGAAGGACTGCTTAGTGCCATCTAGTTTCTCCTAGCTTGTAAGATCTTGTAGAGAGACTCTCCTGCATGCATCAGTACCTTCGAAGCATAATTGCTGGTGATGCATTGCCGAGCTTTCTCAGTAGTGGCCCCGGCTGTGGAACTCCCTGCCCCTTGATCTTAGTTGAGACCTTTTTATTCCAGTAGGCCATCCTCTTATTTTATTCATACTTTTTAAAAACTCCATTTATAAAATGACGACTTTTGTCCTGTGCTCCTATTATTTTAGAAGTAGTTATACTCTATGGTGTTATATTGCAATTTATTGTGTTTTTCAAATGAATTCTTTTGTAAGCCTCCATAGATTCCTTTATGAGGATACTTTCTGTCCCTATCCTGTTTGGAAGAGAAACACTGGTTGCATTCCAGACAAAGGGTCATTCTGGCAAGGCGTTTACCTAAATGCCCCTCCCCTGGTCTCGTGCTGAGGGGAGGGTGATTTGTCTCAGTCCCTAGCATCTGCCCAGGGGCGTAACTATAATAGGGCAAGGGGAGACAGTTGTCTGGGGGCCCACTGCCTTGGGGGGGGGCAGAGGCATCACATGACTGACTCCCCCAGCCGCGCACCCGCCCGGGCTTCCTTCAGTTGTATTCATCCTCCAAAATTGATGTGAGTGTTAAGACCTGGAGCTACCAGAACAGCATGTCTTTCTCTAGTACCATTAAATGACTTGCATCGTCCACAATTTACAAAACCTGATGTTCTGTTGTGGCTGAATATATATATAGATAGATAGATAGATATAGATAGATAGATAGATAGATAGATATATGTATATATATATATATATATATATATATATATATATATATATATATATATATTCCCACTGAATATATATTTTACTATGCTTTTTGTTACCTCTTCAGCCTCATTTAAGATTTCTTTACTTCATGAGCTGAGCTTCAGTAGTGGGGGGGGGGGGCATTTTAAAATCTTGTCTCTGGGCCCACTACAACCTTGCTACGCCACTGCATCTGCCCTAGGAAGCCCCTGATCTGGCCTCAGCTTTTGGTGGGGCGGGACTAGGGTTGCCGCTCCTGTGGCTCCCCACCCCAAATGCTCACTCAGTGCAGAGTTTGGTTCCAACTAGGGAGGAGCTCGCTTATGCGGCTCCTCCACTTATCCAAGCAGCCTTCGGCAGGAGAGGGCGCCTGCCTGATGGTTGGCGGCAGAACTAGGAGGCTGCTCAGCATGAGCACGTCAGAGCTCTGAGGGAGCTCCCTTGGAACGGCAGCTGCACCCTCGTTTGGGGCTTAGCCTGCAAGTTTGGCGGCACCACGAAGGAGGCTGCACGGTAGCGTGGGCGCGTTGGAATGCCGAGGGAGCTCCCTCCGAACAGCGCGGCGGCGCCCTGGTTTGGGGCTTCTGCCCAGTTGTTTGGGGGGGGCGTTTGGGGTCCAATAAGGAGGGAGATCCTCCAGATGTGGGACTTGCTAAGGCTTCGGCCAAACGGGGCCTGGGTGGAGGAGGGCCTGGGAATGCAGCAGCTCTCTTTGGTGGGCTAGCTGGGCTTCTGCCTTGGTGAGGGTGGGGCAAAGGCCTGGCGGGGATGGTGGTCTATAGACCCGTCTTCGTAGCTCAAACACAGGGTTTGAAGACGAGTTAGTAACAACGGTGTGTGTGCGAGGGCAAACATTCCCTGTTTTTGTCATAACACCTAAAGCTGTCCCGCTCTTAATTGAAGCTGTGTGAGCACTAAATGGCCCTGCTCCCCCTTCTTCACTAGCACATACTCCAAGCCCAGAGATTATTCTCAGCAGTTGCTGTTCATTTTAGGGCAGAGGCACACTTCAGGGTTAGGGCTGAAACAGTGTACTTTCCTGATTAAGTAAACTTGTGGTAGTGCAGTTCGAGGATCATGGTCCTAAATGATGGGGAGCATGTCTGAGGATCATAGGGGGAGAGTAGCAATGCTGCTGCCCAGGGAAGCGGATCAGGACCAGCCCCTCCCCGCCTATTGCTTCCACGTGGCATACCATTGTGCCCTGCAGGATATCCAGTCCTCAAGAGCCAACAAACCTACTGGCAGAGTGTGGTAGGCGTCTGCTTGGGAAGTCGAAGGATGGGAAGGTTGGGCGTTGGAAACTGTGTGTTTGTTTGTTTTTGTTTTCATGGTTTCAAGGGCTGCAGGAGAGAGGAGGATTGGTGAAAAAATCACTCCCTCTTGAACAGAGATTGCTAACAGAGCAAATGCAGATACCAGTCTGCTCAGGTTGTGTAAGAGTGAGAGGCTAGTCAGGTGGGCATTTTAGGATTTTCCCCTTGGGTGGATGGAGTTGCTTTGGGAGGAGCATACAAGTCCCAAGTTCCCTACCTGGCATCTCTAAGATAAGAGTGAGAAGATTCCCACCTACATCCTTTGGGAAGCTGCTACCAGTCTGTGTGGGCAATGCTGAATTTGATAGACCAATGGTTTGACTCAGTATATGGCAGCTTCCTATGTCCTGGGATAAATTAAGCTTTATTAAAATAAATAAATAAATAAATACTCTAAAACCCATCTGGATTTCAATTAATGATAATGATCCTTTCTTTCTTTCTTTCTTTCTTTCTTTCTTTCTTTCTTTCTTTCTTTCTTTCTTTCTTTCTTTCTTGTGCTGGGCTAGGACTGGGGAGACCTGAGTTCAAATCCCCATTTAGCCATGAGGCTTGCTGAGTGACTCTGGGCCGGTCACCTTTCTCTCAGCCTAGCCTACTTCACAGAGTTGTTGTGAGGAGAAACTTAAGTATGTAGTACACTGCTCTGGGCCCCATGGAGAAAGAGCGGGATATAAATGTAATAAATGAATGAATAAATAATTTTCATATAAAATTGGCAGCTGGAAAAAAAGTGCGATGGTTTCAGCAAACGAAGGGCATTCTTTCGCCAGTAGAGAGAGGGCAAGTTCCGCGGAGGGGGCCTGGCTATCATTTATACAGAGGTATGCTGTAGGGGTGTGCATTTTGGAATTTTCTTGTTTCGATTTGTATCCAAATCAAAACACCCCCGTTTTGTTTTGTACCCAAATTTTCTGAATCCGAATCAGCCCTGTTTTGTTTTGTAGCCGAATTTTCCGAATCCGAATCTATTTGGATTTTTTAAAAGGGTCCCAGGGCAAAAAGAGTGGGTGGTTGTGGTAGCATCCAATGGGTGGAAGCTAGCAGCCAAACTTCAAAGGAATTAGGCAAAGGGCTGATTTTTTGTGAATTTTTTAAGTTTACACATCTTTAAGAATTTTCCCATAGGGAATAATGGAGATTCCAGAAAATGTATCGCTTCAGATCAAGGGGAAAGGGATGACCCAGAGCGGAGTGTGGTGGGTGGTAGTGCCCAATGGGGACAAGGAAACTTCCAGAATTATTTCAAAGAAATTGGGCAAAGGGCTGAGCTTTTGTGATCTGATGAAGTTTACATGTCTAAGATTTCTCCCATAGGGAATAATGGAGGTTTAGGTTTCAGCAGCCCCATAATTCCACTTGGGGGGCACTGGGGTTGCCCAGAGTGGGGGGTTGTGTAGTGCACATAGGGTGCCAACCACCCCCATACCCACAAGCCCGTGGGGTACTGGGTTTTGTTGTTTCTGACGTGTTCATTGTAGATTCTTTGGTAGCATATGAGATTTTCAGTGAAAAACAAAAATCTACTCTCATATGCTACCAGAGAATCTACACTCAGAACACCACAGAAACAACAGAACCCAGCACCCCATGGGTTAGCAATCCTTCCCCTGTCCAATGTGGGGTCAGTAAAGAGTGGCAAGAAGCAAAAGAGCCAATGCGGAACAAGGAGGGAATTGTCAGCAGGTCAGCCCATGATTTAGGTCACCGATCAGAAGGCTGGAAGGGTGGGAAATTCAAAGAGATGTCAAACATAAAATGGAGACTGACTCAGAGAACACGACAAAATGGAGATCTGAAACAACAAAACGTTTTGTAGCCGAAACAGGGACATTTTGTTTTGTATACAAAACTTTTGGATCTGGAAAATGGGTGTTTTGTTTTGTCTACAAAACACCCTTAATGGGCTGTTTTGGGTACAAAACGTTTTGTATCCGAAACATTTCGCACATCCCTAGTACGCTGAAGTCTGTGGAATGCAAAGGAAAAGTTAATGGGTGACAGGGACAAGTCACTTGACCACTCTAGACGCAAAGCAAAGCCGTCCTGCACAGACAATAGTGGGCTGGATGGCCTGACTCCACCGGGGGTAGTTTCCAGGCTCAGAACTACAACTGGGATTAGTGTCAATGGAAAGCGTGTAGGATCTTGGCTGGCATCTGGTTGATGGGGTTGTAATTTTACCCTTGGTAGTAACTAGCAGAGCTATGTGGCGGAGCACACACTCAGTTACGGAGTTTATTTGTTGCAACTATTGAGAGAAAATACATGCAGATCATTGTAGAACTAAATTCCATGCATGTAGTAGTGAAGTACACTTGGGATGAGAAAGGTCTAATCCTAATCTAAAGACCTATGTAAAGCACTGTATGCTCTGACTTATGTAGCAGAAACCTGGACATCTGGATCGGACGTAGAGGTGGCCTTTTGGAACAGATGAGCCTAGACCTGTAACAGCGACAGACCCGCTTGTTGTGCAGAAGGGACTATGCCGGCATGTAGGCAACTGAAGGGGGTGGCCTCATCTCCGGCGCAGCTGGTTGCGGAGACCTGGACACATGGCAGAAACCTGGACCAGGACATTGCCATGCCTGCACCTCGGTAGCACCTAAAGGGCATGGGCTCATCGCTGGCGCATCCAGTGGGCAAGCACCCCGTGGGTTTTTGGTGCTAGGGGCTCACGCCCCCTTGGGCTTCCACCCAGGTCCCCGAGTTTGGGTATTTGCGTCTGCTGGGGGCAGTGTACTCCATACAGCTTCCGCAACCTGCGATAGGAAGGCTAATTTCCCCCCTTGTCCGGGGATCCCCCAAGCATGGTACATAGGAATTAGGATGGGCATAGCAGGTGGCATTGCACCATGGCTTTAATCTGGTTGAGCCACTGCATGCTTTCCTTTAACTGCCTGTCACGTAGCAAGGAGGACCGCTCACATCCATGGGCTAGCGCAATCCCATAAATCAGAGCTTAGTTGGCGCTAGCCCAGCGTTTAAGGGGGCACTATAGGTAGGAGACAGAACCCGAATGGGGTTTTACATATTAGAAACATGCAGCCCCGGCTTGATGCCCTATGAAGGGACAAGGCATGGAAGACCATCAGCCATTTTGTCACTACAGCGCGATGTTTAAACACGGAGGATTTTACGTCCATATTCCCAGTAATTATATCTGGACCAACTGGGACGGCATGGGGTGATAGTAGGCATTCAGGGGGGCGGGTCAGGCTGCAGGTCTGCTGCCTGCTGAAGTTGGATACTTCTGGGTAGCTCATCTAGGCCTTACACTGCTTGAGTGTGGATGTTGGATCTTAAGATGTATCCATTACCAGCACTGCCAGCTTTAAGCCCCGTTCTTGATTAAGCAGGCTACACCTGCATGTCAGGTATCAATTTGGCTACCTTGCCTGTCGAGTCTGGGGGCTGCTAGATGGGTGGCCTATCCACCCTGCCCTTGAGGCAAGGATTGGGGTGCTTGCGCTTTTCATATGGGCTTCCTTGCCTGCCTCTGCTGTCATGGATAGAATACGTTCCTTATACACAGGGGTTTCCAGGGTCAACTTATTCCCACTGCAGTGGCAGTGAGCGGGTTCTCTGGAGCAACAGCTTTGGAAGGCTGGGCATAAAGATGCAGGTAAGGTTAAAGTACTCTGTGGTAGTCGGCGGTACTCAAGGATAGGAGAGGACCTGTATCTAAATTCTGGCCAGATGGGGGCTGAGGGTGACCCAGAAGGGTGGGTTGCCAGAGAGGTGATAGAAGTGTTTTGTGTAAACAAACAGGGAATCCCATGGAAGGCTCGAGTAGTTCCCTTATGAAGGGGTCCATGAGGCAGGGTTAGATATGGAAGAAGAGAAGCCCCTAAGTAGTCTTCCGCCCCGTACCAGGTTCTGGGGCAGAGGGAGGGGAGGGTTCTGGGGCAGAGGGAGGGGAGCAGGAATTCAGCAGTTGGGATCCCTATAGGGCCCATCCTGAGGTGGGACTGCTGTAAACTGTTGAGCATGTTGGTTTGGGGGCCCTTACATCTCTGACATCCTCACCCAGCAGAGGGGACCCAGGGTAGGGCTCGTGCTTGTGCAGGCTGTTCCTGACCATTCCTGATAATGAAGGACAGGGGTTAGTTCTCGTTCAACAACAGCTGGAAGGACAAGTTTGCCCACCCCTGATATAAGCATATGGAGTGATAACAGAGGTATGAAGCAGCCACCTACTGAGCAAAGCTAGAGTGCAATGTTCAGCATTGGTCAGCAGCACACAGCAACTTCTGGTACGGCAACAGAGTGAACTCCTTGTTGGGAAACATATTTTTGTTTGGCAAAACATCTTTGGCTTCCCGGATGATAAGCAGGTGACATTGCAATCATACTGCTTGTTCCTGGGTGGGGTGGGCTAGGTGGAACACCTTATTCCACGGCTGAGAACGCACGATTGCAGAATAATCTGTTGCTTCCCAGACCAATTATTACTCTGCTTGTGTCATTTAGCCAATACGTGTCTGCAGAGAGGATAAATTGGACTCATGCACCTGCCTAGATGTATTTGAGACCTCTAGCTAGCCCAGAGTTCTGCCATACTCTTCTTGGTAGTCACACCTGTGCAAGCAAAAAGATGGCTAAGATTCTTCTCCTTGGTTTTGCTACCCTGCTTTTCTGTGGTCTGGGTGAGTAAGGAAAGGGATAAAGGGATGTATAGAGAAGAGGGGATCATGATTTGTGTGGGAGACTGAGCCAGTGTGGTGTAGTGGTTAGAGTGCTGGACTAGGACCGGGGAGACCCGAATTCAAATCCCCATTCAGCCATGATACTAGCTGGGTGACTCTGGGCCAGTCAATTCTCTCTCAGCCTAACCTACTTCACAGGGTTGTTGTGAGGAGAAACTCAAGTATGTAGTACAGCGCTCTGGGGTCCTTGGAGGAAGAGCAGGATATAAATGTAAAAAATAAATAAAATAATAAATGAGAAATTTCTAGATGCAAATATACTTCAGAATGGGGTGATTATGAAAGAAAATTCTGATTTCTGGCAATAGTTGCAAAGTAGTAAGATGACAGCATGTTCAAGTGGTGGAATGGATGGGATCATGTAAAATGAGAGATATGGGAGGTGGAAGTCCTCTTCTTAATCTGACTGCTTCTAATGGAGAACTTACTATGACGTGATGATTTCTGCACCCCAGTTTTCAGCTGATGCATAGCTCCCAGAGTGAATTGATATCGCACACCAAGGACAAAATACAAAACAGCAAATTCCTTGAAGGAACAGAATAAATGTCCGAGTTCAGGCTAATCTTGCTAGTAATTGGGGGGCAGAGGTAAGAACACAACATTGATACAGTTTTGGTGTGTGCTTTACTCTTGGTTAGTGGCACCTACCAGGGTTGTCTTTAAAATCTTTTTGCTTTTAACCTATTTTATGTTGCACCTCTGCAGGATGGGGTGGGGGCAGCATTGGACTTTTCACTAGAGGCTGGCTCAGTCTGACTGCCTTTCCCCCCAGGATAGCACAAAGATAATACTACATCATGATGTAAGGGGTCAAGTCTCAGATAAAGGTATGAGGTTAATATCCTGGAGTGGGGAGATTAGAAATGGAAACATGTGTGGCCCGAGCTTAAAAATTCTCTGTCCTCCATTTCAGAGGATTTTTTTAAAAGAGGAAGGACACTCTTTTACTTTCTCATCCTCCAC
The DNA here is from genome assembly GCF_027244095.1 of Hemicordylus capensis. Classification (NCBI taxonomy): domain Eukaryota; kingdom Metazoa; phylum Chordata; class Lepidosauria; order Squamata; family Cordylidae; genus Hemicordylus; species Hemicordylus capensis. The sequence continues at coordinate 257,326,586 of NC_069658.1, read as the reverse complement.
AACCATGCCCCCACTTATTTATTAATTTGTAGACCACCCCAAACTTCCATCTTTGGGCAGTGTACAACAAATAAAAACAGACATAAGAACCTTAAGACGGTTTTAAGCCACAAGTCTATTTTATATCCTGGGTGGAGAAAATGTGTCTCTAAAGACTTCTTAAAAGTTGTCGGAGATGGGGAAGCTCTTATTTCAGCAGCGAGCACATTCCAGAGTCTTTGGCAGCAAGAGAGAAGGCCCAGCCCTATGTAGACAAACTCGTAGCAACTGCAGACAAACCTCTCCAGGTGATCTCAATGGGTGATGGGGCTTACGGTGAAGAAGTATGTTCTCTGTATTACCCAGGGCCTAAGCTGTATATAGCAATATGCTACTGATAGCCCTCTACTTAAGAAGCTCCTAAATAAGATGAATGGCACTTAAGAGGGTTCGCTGACAAAAAGGCTGTCCTTACAACAAGCCCTACCTGGGTAAGACAGTGCTAGCCCAAGTACAGCGGGTCATGAGAAGTGCCAGGATCACTCGCGATCCTGGCACTCCACCCCTACTTAGCCCAGGTTTTGTACCCGGGCTAAAAGTGAGGTATAAAGGTGGTTTGTGTAGGTGTTTGGGCAGCCTGCAGTCATACTTATCATAGATCCAGAAGAAGGAGCAGCCTCGCAGCTGGGAGGTATCCCAATGCACTGGGCTGCTCACATGGTGCATTGTGGGATATCTGGTGACTGGGTTTCCTTCCCCCCCACACCTTCCCTTCAGTGCACCAATTGCCACCCCGACAGTCGTGTGAGTGTTCAGGCAGTGGAGACCTCTTTGGGCCCCAGGCCATGTGGGGGAAGGTAGGTAGGATCCTACCTTCCCCTTAGCCCTCCCCTACCCCAGCCCCTAAGGTCATGTGAACAACCTTATTATGAACACTCCATGCTGGGCAGAACACTCCACGCTGGGGCTGCTGCAAATACGCAGGCAGTCTCCGTGCTGTTAAGACTGAGCCACTGCATGGAATGGTGCTGCTGCAGTTATTTCCATTGTGGTGAATAGTAATATCTGCAGCATCACTGCTTACACAGTGGTGGGTGAGCTACCCAGTTGCCTCCTTCCCTTCTTTCTATGGAAAAGTTGAGAAAGAGCCAAGAAAAGACTGAGAGGCAAGGGTGAGCAACTTCGAAGTCTCCACCATCAACTCCTCCACTACACAGCTTTGTGTCTATGAATGACACACCACCAGCTTCAACAGGAAAATCGGGGTATGTGGCCTCGGTTCAGGAACCAACCCACCTTTTATAACACGGTTGCCTATCAGAAAATCGGTTCTGAGTTAAGACGTTTCAACCTGAGATGCAATTTTCAAGAATGCATTGTGTTGTATGGCTGAGGATTTCCTGTGATCAAGTTCTGGTTTTCCGTCTGACCTATATATATGCACTATTTAGCAGAAGAGGGGAAAGCCTCCAGGGAAAGTTCTCCTTCCCTTTTCCATCCACCTAGAAACAATCTCCATCCTCTTGGCGATACTTGGATGGCATGTCAATCTTCCTTTCAAGGCTGGCTGTAGGAGTTCTGGCCTTCTTTTTAGGGTCAGCGCTGCTGCTGGCGAACTAGGCGGTTGCCTGGGGTGGAAATAGAGGGAGGGGAGGCAACCAAGGCAGGGGCAGCAGGGATGCATAGCCTGGGTGCTGCCACCATGGACCTAAAAATACAATTAGCCATCAGGGCACTGGCAGCCACCCACCCAACCATGCCACTGGCCGTCCTGCAACTAGCAAGGGAGGACATAACCTGTCTGTCCTCCTGCCACCGGCCACACGCTCTCTCCTTCCTTCTTTCTGAAATCCTTCCTCATTGCTCTGGCCTACCTTGACCTGGCTGTTTAAGACATTCCCATTGTCTTGTTCAAGTTCTCTCCAATCCTTTAAAGGAAAGCCCTCAAACCCAGACATCCAAGCATCTTTCCTTTCTTCTAATGCCCTGCATGAGCCACCCACCCCTTGCCATATTCTGTCCAGAAGAAAAATCCTGCAGGACACAATGCTTCTTATTAAATTCTCCTCCTCAACCCTGTATGCAAACACCTCCCTCCTCCTTCCCTGGGGCACACAGTGCGTTATTCAAGGGCCACTGGTAGCTGGAGGGTTGTCACACTGGACTGAATGGTTTGTCGACAAATTAAAAAATGTAGGTGGTGGCTCTGCAGGAGCTTTTTCAGACACCAGGCTTTACCGCAAAGCTTACTGTGTGAGTTCAAAGCTGACCCCTCAAAATGACATAAAAAGGGGATTTTTTAACCCCGGCTATAAACCAGGCTACACTCTAATGTGCCATGAAAAACCCAAATTGTTTGTGAAGTGCTCCTTGATAGCTTACAGGGACTTCAGGGTAAATCTGGCCAATATATGAATGCTCACCTCCATTTTGGAGGAGATGTGAACTAAAAGCTGCCAGGTACTGCAGATCCTGGTATTTTCCAGGATCTATGCAGTTATTAAGGTGAGCAAGGGCTACCCCCCACCCACCCCTGGCTGAAGTAATATATTCTTATTTAAAATGCAAGTGAGGTGAAGGGGAAAGGAAAGAATGCCATAGATTGTTTTCTCTAATGACAAATGTGAACCAGTTTTCCATTCACATTGTTCCAACTCATCTGCTCCACAGCCATCTGGAGAATATCTGGGATTTCCTTCTCCCTCCCTCTCTCTCCCCCCCATCCTTTCTTTCTAACTACTGCCATAACTCCTCTTGGTGCCCAAATCCTTTGACAACAATCCATAATTTATGGAGTTTTAAAGTTCTACTTAACGGCAATTTTAATCTGTTAATATGATTGCTAGGTTTTGGTTGGATTGGATTGTAAACCTCCCTGAGATTTTCTATAGGGCAGTATTTAAATGCAACCAATTAAAGTGTTTAAACACACAAAGCTTTAGAAGGCAATTCAATCTGTCTTGCCCGTAATCCAGACAGTAGATGAGAAATTTAGTCTATTGATGAAAAATAGAAAGTAGTTTTTCAATGCACCCCAGAGAATGTAGAACAAGAAAATCTTCACATATTTTTAAAAAACAGAAACATACGCATACATACACACTCAGCAGCTGGAAATGAGACTCTACACAGGAAGCTAATTGGCTAGCACTTGTGAAAGTAAATTGAAGAGACCTGGGTAGGGATGTGCAAAACCGGTTCGACCCCGAACCGGTTCGACGTCGAACCAGTGTGGTTCGGCAGTTCGGGGTCGAACCGAACCCTTCCCTGTTCGGTCCGGCCCCGGACCGAACCCGCGCTGCTGTTCGGAGGTTCGGGAACATTTTAATACTTAAAAAAAATTTTTTTTTTTTTACCTTACTCCCCTCGGGGGAGTTGCTGGAGGTGGCGGGGGTTCCGTGGGAGCTCTCCCTCCCCCCCGCTGGCTTTAATTGTCCCCCCTCTGGCCATTTCGGCGGGCTCTTAATTGGCCACTTTCTTCCTGCTTCCGTCGGTACTTCCGAGTAACCATAGAGTTGCTGGTGGCCAGAGAAGACAGCCCTGGCTTGTTACCAATGTACCCGCCTCCTGCGCTGAGGAAGGATCTCATCCAGCCGGTGCTCGCGCTCACTGCTCAGCTATGCCTGCCAACTGCAGCCCCTTAACGGCTTCCACTTTGTCTACTAACTCCAACCCAGTCCCGAACTTGGTCTTTGCCGAGGCCGTCACTCAGTGCTGTCCCGCTAAGGGTTAACTCGTTAGAAAGCAGCTTCCTATGTTCCTCAAGTATCTAGATAGAGAAGTGGCTAATTGCAGTTGAGATTGTGCCTTTTATTCAATTAGCTGATCTGCACATTTCACCATTAATTATTCCTGTGTGACCTCCCCTTATATACTATCACTCTCCTTTGACATTTGCATGACTTTTAGCCACGAGATTCCAAACTCTTTTAGGTGGAATAGTCAGAGGACATGGGGCGCTGAAAAGTGCAACCAAGGGGGAAACCTCTAAATCTGGATGTGAATTTAAAAGTGGGAGGGGAGGTTTCCATCACACACACACACACACACACACACACCTGTGCTGTGTGCTCCTCTGTCCATTGCTGTCATTTGTTTCGTTACTTCCAGCTGCACATTTCTAGACAGATCCTGACATTCTCACACACCACCGCAGAATGTTTACAGATGCATCTGAGGGAAGGAATCCCACCCCCCCCTTTCTGACAATTGCCTCGTTCACCTGTAGTTTGATTGATTCTGGGCTGTAGCAATTAATCGTTGCCTGGTATTGATTAGTGGAGGGGGAAACTACACAATAATAGCTGTTTGCGCTAATAAAACAAAGCAACCTCCATTGCGCGTTCAGATCTACCCACGAGAGAAGAAAAAACAGCCCGCGCTGGCTGGGAGTCTCTCACCAGAGGAAAAGGGGAAGGTGTTTGGTAATTAAGGAAGGCTGGGCGCTAACTGAAATGACGGCTCCCTAATAGCACTAATATGAGCAGCTGCAGAGAATTCCGGGAGAAAGTTGTCGCTTAACCATCAGCACCGCAGCCCCGCAGGCAGCAGGGCAAGGAGCGGATGGAAGTGGCTCCCTCCTTGGACTGCTGTGCTGAGCGATCCAGAGAGGTTCATCTCTCTCCGTGTGGGCATGCAAACGAGCCCCGCTGTCCTCGCCTTTAAACCGCCCCCCCCTTCTCTCTTCCCCCTGCAGTCCCTAAAGGTAATGATTTCCAATTAGGGCGAGAAACATGATCACAAGAGTGGTGGAGGGCCAGATCGCCACAGTAACAGCCTGTTTGGGGTGTTTTGTAGACAAAACTAAACACCCATTTTCCAGATCCAAAAGTTTTGTATACAAAACAAAACGTTCCTGTTTCAGCTACAAAAGGTTTTGTTGTTTCGGACCTCAATTTTGTGGTGATCCCTGAGTCAGTCTCCATTTTGTGTTTGACATCTCTTTGAATTTCCCACCCTTCCAGCCTTCTGATCGGTGACCTAAATCATGGGCTGACCTGCTGACAATTCCCTCCTTGTTCTGCATTGGCTCTTTTGCTTCTTGCCACTCTTTACTGACCCCACATTGGCCAGGGGAAAGATTGCTAACCCATGGGGTGCTGGGTTCTGTTGTTTCTGTGGTGTTCTGAGTGTAGATTCTCTGGTAGCATATGAGAGTAGATTTTTGTTTTTCACTGAAAATCTCATATGCTTCCAGAGACTCTACAATGAACACTTCAGAAACAATAAAACCCAGTACCCCACGGGCTTGTGGGTATGGGGGTGGTTGGCACCCTATGTGCACTACACAGCCCCTCGCTCTGGGCAACCCCAGTGCCCCCCCAAGTGGAACTATGGGGCTGCTGAAACCTAAACCTCCATTATTCCCTATGGGAGAAATCTTAGACATGTAAACTTCATCAGATCACAAAAGATCAGCCCTTTGCCCAATTCCTTTGAAATAATTCTGGAAGTTTCCTTGCCCCCATTGGGCACTACCACCCACCACACTCCACTCTGGGTCATCCCTTTCCCCTTGAATTGAAGTGATACATTTGCTGGAATCCCCATTATTCCCTATGGGAAAATTCTTAAAGATGTGTAAACTTAAAAAATTCACAAAAAATCAGCCCTTTGCCTAATTCCTTTGAAATTTGGGTGGTACCTTCCATCCATTGGACACTACCACCACCACCTACTCTTTTTGCCCTCGGACCCTTTTTAAAAATCCAAATTGATTTGGATTTGGATACGGAAAATTCGGCTACAAAACAAAACAAGGCTGATTTGGATTCAGAACATTTGGGTACAAAACAAAACGGGGGTGTTTTGATTTGGATACAAATTGAAACAAGAAAATTCCAAAATGCACACCCCTAGTCAGACCAGGAGGCCAGACAAGGCAGGACTCAGACCAGCTGAGAACTCATTTCCATCAGGACCACTCTGTACTACAATTAAATAGATATTTTAACTGAATTATTATGGGTATGGTGAGCACTTTTTGGCATCATCACTTTTTGGTTCAGAAGCCAGAGGGAAAGCTAAGAAAGGAATGGCATATCAATCTAAGAAATTTACAATAATTGCACTAACAGCCAGTCCACAGTCTGAAGCAGGCAATGAGGTCATTCACACTATCAAAAGGAGGAAAACCTAGAAGAGGAAAAAATAGAAGTGATTGTGTGGAAGCAAGGTAGGAGGAAAAGCTACCCAGGGTTTCCTTGCTTTCACATAATCACTTCTACCCAGGTTTTGCTCCTACCTTGCTTTCACACAACCAAAAATTGGGAACAGACAAAGCTTTAAACCCGGGTAGAATACAGTTGTTGATTTTGTGAATGAAAATATTTCTTTCTCTCCACACCATGCATAATTTTATAGACATCTATGATCATGTCACCTCTCAAACACATTTTTTCTGAAATAAAAAGCCCCAGAGGTTGTAGTCTTGCCTTGTATGGAAGGTGCACAAGGTCCCTGATCATCTTGGTTGCCCTCTTCTGCACCTTCTCCAATTCTATAATGTCTTTTGGGGGTGGGGTGAATAGAACTGGGCACAGTCCTCCAAATGTGGCTGTGCCATAGCTTTGTATCAGGGCATTATGACACCATCAGTTTTATTTTCAACCCCCTTCCTAATTATGCCAAGACCAGAATTGGCCTTTTTAGCAGCTGTCACAAATTGTGTCAACAGTTTCAGTGAGCTGTCCACCATGACCCCAAGATGTCTCTCTTGGTCAGTCACCAACAGCTCAGACTCTATCAGCGTATATATGTAGGGCGGGGGGGCAGGTTGCTGCAATATGCATCACTTTACACTTGCTAACATTGAAACTCATCTGCCATTTTGTTGCCCACCTCCAGGGCTCAGCCAATTAGCATACCAGGTGGGTGGGAGCTAGAGGGCCATGAAGAGGAAGAGAAGGTTCCTTGGTTAGAAGAAGCTAGGTTGGAGGTGAGGGAAGCATGGGCGGAAAGGCTTAGTGTGGAGCAATGGAATTTTGCTCCCTCATGGTCAAAAGCTAGCCGGGAGATTTCTCTCCAGAGAAGGAGCTGGCTGGAGGGCAGGAGATGTGGCCATGAGGTCTGGCTGCAGGAAAATCTCTCTGCAAATCCAGGGAAGCCAGGAGGGAGGAAACCTGACTCCTCTACCATGGTTTTGGTGAGTTCAAGGAGGAAGCCAGGTCTTTTGCTTTTAGGGAGAGTTTAGTCTAGGGAATGTTTGTTTAATCAGAATTCGTGTTAGACTTCTCTGTTTCTTTTGTGCATGCTTTGCATATCCCTGAACCTATTCTATGGTTATTTTCTTGTAACGCATCTAAGCTAAGAAAAGCTGAGCCTGCGCCCATCCAGCTAGGGTGGATGATAGAGGCACTTTCCAGAGGATTCTGCATTCCAAAATATTTGCAATATTCCATGCAAAATGGAATATTGCATCTGAACACCTGTGGTAACATGTCATTTTGCACAATAAGAATCATACAGCTAAGAGGATTGCCAGCTTTTGTCGATGTTTTTCTTCTGAGGACAGAAGGACCATTAACATAATGGCCATCTTGATCATCCCATTTCCAGAATATCTATTACAAAATGCTGACATACTCATTAAAAGAACTATATCTGCACCACTCTTCCCAAAAGAAGGTGTTGCCCCACATGTTTTTCTTCCCTTCCATTGGCTGCTCCTGGGTCCTGCAAAAGATATATTGCAAGTGCAATCTTGTCTACAGGTACTTGTGGAGCACCAGAGTGGAGAAGCATTCTGCAGTCTCTTTCAGCCTGATTGTCCTCGGCCACTTGAGGAATCTGACCAAGAATGAAGCTTCTTCTCGGCTTCTCGGCCCTGCTCTTCTTCACTATCAGTAAGTGGGTACAAATGGGGGGACACATACACACTTCACCATCCATTTTATGGGGAAATGTTATTTAAGTGGGTACAAATGCGGACACCCATACACACTTCACCATCCATTTTATGGGGAAATGTTATTTGTTCCGTGGCTGAACAATCTTCAAACAGGTTTCAGACTAATAAGCTTTTCAAATACTTATGGAATATTGGCTGGGGAAGATGGCAGACATGGCCCTCCCTTGATCTGAAGAAACACCTTGGTCCCAGATGAAACATTTTCTGGTGCAGTCCCGCAGAATGGGAGGCAGAGAGGTCTCCCACTTGTGCTGCAAAGCATTAGAAAGGTTTCCTGAGCAATCCCCTTTCAAATGAATGAGAGTTTCACAAGAACAGTTCTGTGAACAATTAGCAGCTGTTATTTGTCGGAATCATTGCAGGGGTATAAGAGCATTAAAAGGGTTCTGCTATCATGTGTCACAAAATTGCATTGATTCTAAGTATGACACCTGAGCTAATAACTTGATAAGTAGGGTGCATCATCTACTAGACAAAGTCTACAAATGTGCCTGGTGTCAAAACAATCTGATACAAATGCTACAGGTACAGCAAGTTGTAAATGGACACACTGACCCATTGTGATCCAACTTTTAGAGAGGCATCTCATCTATTTCTTTCAAATGTTAATGAAAATGTTTGATGTAACTTATTCAGGCTTGTCTAGGAAGGCTATTCTTTCTTGTTCTGATGAGGTTTTGAGCAGCTGTTTGATTGCACCCAGTCCCCAAGGAAGACGTGGCACAGATACACATGGGTTAACTAAGGCCACACTTGGTTAACTCTTTACAGGAAATGCAATGGAGCAATGACAAATCAACTCGGAGTGCAGGCAGCTCCTCCCTTGGTGAAAAGTGAAACAAGCAGGCCAGCAAGTTGCCAGCCGTCCTCCATCTTCCAGCTTCCTGTAAACCACAAGCTGTCTTGAGGGAGGGTTGCATGAGCCACCACTACCCCGCCCCCCAAGCCACAAAACTCTGAGTGGGTGAGCTGAGCAACTCACCAAGGGGTTCCATTCCAAGCCACACCAAGCTGTATATCTCGGGGGTGGGTGGGGTGCGGGGAGCTGTTCCATTGAGTTCCCCTTCACCTTAATTGTGCCTGTGTGAATTATGTTTGCATTTCCCTTTGTGATGTGTGTTTGTGTATGTGTGTGCACATGTATGGGTCTTGGTGTTATGTGCATGTTATCGTGCTTTTCTGTGTTTGTGTTTGTATTTGTCTGTGTCTTTGCGCATGTCCTTCTATTTCTCTGTGCATGCACATGTGTGAATGTGTGTCTGGGTTTCTATGTGCTTGTGTTTCTGTGTGTATGCACTTAACTTATCTGCATATGCGTCTGCCTTTCTGTGGGTGTGGGTGTTTCTATGCCTATTTTTTCTGTGTCTGAGCATATGGGTTTGTGTTGTGTGTGTGTTTCTGTGCCTGAGTGTTTGTCTTTGTGTTGCATGTGTGTGCTTGTGTTTTATACATGTGTGCATCTTTGTGCATGCTTCTGTGTTTCTCTCTGTGTTTATATGTTGATGCATGTGCATGCATTTGTGTTTGTGTATGTATGTGTCGTAAGTATTTGAATCATGCTCTACACATCTAGCTAATGATTGTGTTGGACATAATAAAGATGATTGATTGATTGTATGTATTTTTCATCTTTGTCTTTGCATGTGCACTCACATATAGATGCATGTGTGCATGTGTTTTGGTATGTGTGTGTTTTCTCTTTTTGTGTGGATTTGTGTGCATGTTGTCCATGTCCTTGTGTACATATGTGGGTGTGTGCTTGTGTGTATGTGCCTGCATTTGCTGATCATGGAAGCAGCAGCCGTCACGATCCCATTTAAATGATAGGTTTGCAATTTGAAGGTGCTCCTGGATCTAGCATGAAAAACGGCTAAAGCATTTGCATTGCAATTGTGGAGCTAAACTGTCATATAAAAGTGCCATTTCAGATTTGAAATCTAACATTTGAAGATGGAATGAAAGCACTGGGATTTGGGGTGGACTCTAAAGGAATGCACATATTCTTTGCAACTCTCTTTTCTCCTTTTAGCCCAGGCACTCCGGTGCAAGAAATGTCCATTTGAAAGTGCTGAAAAATGTCATTCTGTGAAGTTCATGGTGAAGATGGGAAATGTTACACAGCACCAGTCTATGAAGGTAAGGTCCAGATTCAAAATCCAGTGAGCTTGAAGTGGGCCTGATCTACAAGTCAAAGTGACGAGGAGATTTGTGGGCATGTCCCCTCATGGCAGTCATCTGCTAACCAGATGCGGTCATCTTCCCTCCGATCCTTCGTCCCACCTAGTTAGAGCTGGTGGTTCAGAGGAGCTGAAGAAATGGAGGCAGATTAATTTGGCAAGTGATGAGCTGGGAGATGGGGAGGCAGGAATGCCAAAGAAGCACAGGGTCATCATAAGAGAGGAGAGCTGATCTTGTGGTAGCAAGCATGACTTGTCCCCATAGCTAAGCAGAGTCTGCCTTGGTTGCATATGAATGGGAGACTTGATGTGTGAGCACTGCAAGATATTCCCCTTAGGGGATGAAGCCACTCTGGGAAGAGCAGAAGGTTTCAAGTTCCCTCCCTGACTTCTCCAAGATAGGGTTGAGAGAGATTCCTGCCTGCAACCTTGGAGAAGCCGTTGCCAGTCTGTGAAGACAATACTGAGCTAGATAGACCAATGGTCTGATCAGTATATGGCAGTTTCCTATGTTCCTATGTTCCTATAGTCATCTTCTACCCAAACTCTCTGTTCAGTACAATGGGGGCTATATCACTGCACAATAGAAAGAGAGAATTTCAAAGACCTGACCTGCCACACAACTCCAACAGCAAGGCTGTGATGGTGAACATGACTAAATGGTAAACAGAACTAGCCAGCATAGTGTAGTGGTTAAAGTGCTGGACTAGGACCAGGAAGACTTGAGTTCAAATCCCCATTCAACCAAGAAACTCACTGTGTGACTTTGGGCCAGTCATGGATATCTCAGCCTAACCTACCTCACAGGGTTGTTGTGCCCGCAGTCCAGAGCCACTGTATTAGTAAAGAAGTCCAGACAAATGGGGCAAGTTGCTTCCAGAGTGGTGGCCATACAGGTAGTTCAAACTCCACAGCAGACTGAGTTTCGCAGCTTTCCTATCTGCCTCTCCCGCCCGAGTGGGGCTTAGCTGCAAGCAGAACAGCACACTGCTCTTCCCCGAATTGCTGGAAAGGAAGAGGCTACAGTGCTGGGGACAAATAGGGAAAAGCAGGCAGCGGAGCGGCTGCTTTTTCACCAGGGATATAGTCCCGAGGTGGTGGGAAACTGGTCTCGAACTTCTTGTGCTGCTGCTGGGGCTGTGTACAGGGACAGAGAGGGAGGCGCAAGAGAGAGAAATAGAGCATTCGTAGCAAAGTGAGGATCGATCAAGAGACCGTCCGGGGGCCAAATGGCAATGAGTGTGATTGCCACTGTGGTGGTGGAGAGAAGGACTACTCCTGGCTCACCACCCGGCAGCCATCCCTTGGCTGAACAGCGGCAGAAATTTAAATATTTCCCCCCCAGAAATACACATATTTTAACATAAAAATACACGGGCAGGGAGTCATGTGACGTGCCTCTGGGGGGGCTCTCAAGGCAGGGGGGCCCTCGAGACAACTGCCTCCCCTTGCCTAATGGTAATTACGCCCCTGTGTGATCCATCCAACACACACACACACTAGCCTGCAGTGTTTTCTTGGGGCTGTTTCTAAATAGGAATGGTTCAACCATCATTAGATGGCAGTGTTACCTAACTGGTAATGCATTGTTGCAATAGTAATCTGGCTCAGTACAAGCGGAACTGCAGGTTCAGGCATTTGTTATCTGTGCTTGGCTGTCAGAGGAACCAACGTAACAAAACTCCCATCAATGTGATTATTAGGACTGAACAAGCTGTAGAAAGGGATGGGCCCGCACCACAGGGATAGATAAGATGCTTGCAGGCAGAAGGTCCCAGGTTCTGATCCTGGATTTTTAATGCATTTTCCCCCTTCACTTCAGCACAGAGAGCACAAGAAGAAATAAAGAGGAACACATTTCAGCAGGAAGACACAGGAACAGTAAGGTAGACAGGGAGGGACAGTAGTTCAGTGGCTGAATTAGATCATTGCCAAACTATCCTGTGCCCAATTTCTCCCTGGCTGTTGGGTTGCATGCTACCCAAAATATTTGCAAGAGAGGAACTGGTAATGATGGCTAGGTACAGGGTTCTTCCATTTAAATCTATAGAACTGACCCACACTATTGCTCTTGAGAAAAAGAACACACACACACGGACAATTAATAGTGTTAATGATTTTAAAAAGGTTGCCAGTTTATGACCAGAGTTAAGTCTATCTAATTTTGGCTAAAATGCAACACAGCTGGGAAATGGGAACCTAAGGCTGATGTCTTAACAGACATTTCATGTGATCATCAGTACTGAGGTTGTGCAATGTCAAAATTGTGCTTGCTTACCACTTGCTCTCCGTGCCCCCCACAGTCATGGTCACTCGGGTGGACGATCTATGCCAGGAACTTGACAGAGAGAGTGCATCCCTGGGGATTCTGCTGGGCCTGTCAGTAGTACCAGTGGCCGTGGTATCCTTCTGGACTGGATGAGGCTGGGAGCACTGTTTTGCAGTGCTTCTGTTCCTTCCAGCCAGGGAGGTTCCAGAAGGTGGTGCTGTGGGACTCCTCTTTGACACCTTGGCCTTTGGCTCACAGTGTCTTGCAGGCTTCTGTCTTGTCCCCTGGAGAGAGGGCTTCTGGGCCTCGAAGCCCTCTACTGTTGGCCGGGTTTCTCGTGGCCCAGAATTGGCTAGCAGCGAGGAGTGTTGGGGCAGCGGGGGCACCTGGGAGCGGCAGCACTGGCCTTCTTGGGCCTCGGGGACTTCTCTGTGTGACCAGGTCTCCAAGCCCAGGTCTGGTGGGCAGAGGGGTGTTCGGCAGAGGTGGGTGCACCCTGCAGCGGCAGTGGCAGCCTGCTCAGGCCTTCCAGCCTTATCTTTTGCCAGGCCTCCAAGCCCAGGCTTGGTGGGCAGCGGGAGATTTGGAGGCAGCACATGTGCCCAGGAGCGGTGGTGGCGGCCCGTTCAGGCCTCTAGTGCCTTTGTGGTTGGCCGGGCTTCCTGGCCCTCCTTAAAGTTGGGGCGGAGCATGTGCTTGGGTGAGGCCTGTCCTCCAGCCCAGAAGGCCTCCACCTCCCCGTGAGTCCTCTTTGGATGAGGTGGCAGGTAGCAACTTGGGGACCATTCAGGCTCTCATAGCACATTTAGGGGCCTTGGAGAAAGAGTGCAAGGCGCTTGATCAGGGGTTAGATAACAGTGGTCCATCAGGTGTCCCATCGCAGCCAAGGAAGCCCACCAGGGCAGCTAAGCAGGCCAAACTCATGCAGGACCTTTCTGATCGATTAGCGGTGCTGGAAGTGGATAAGGGACATGCTACGCTTGTCCCAGTGGCATCAGCTACCCATCTCAGCATGGCACTGATGAATCAGACTGCTGCTGCACTGGGAACTGCGCCAACACCTCTGGAGCAAACTGGAGAAGGGCATGAGTCGGCTGCTGCGGGGACAGGTGAGTATGCCCGGGATCCTTGGCCTTGGGGCATGCATACAATGGGAATCCCGCCTAACCCATATGGAGTGTACCCGGGTGCCTTTGGAATCCCTTCGCCTTACACCGCATGCAAGCAGGTGTGGCAAGGTGGGCCTGTACAAGGTGTGGCGGGTGTACCTCCAGGACCAGGGACATCAGTGCCATCTGCTACAGTGCTGAGTCCTTATCCACCAGGGGACGCAGCACAACATCGCCTCTCGGCAGTCAAGGAGTGCATTTGGAGGGGGGAATTCGCGGACATTTTTCAACTCCTCTTTGGGGAACCTGAGCCGGTGGACAAGGAGGGGGAGAAGGACAGGGAGAAGGAAAGGACCAAAAGGAAACCTGTTGAGCACAACTGGGCCAGTTGGGTATCTGGTTTCACCATTTACATGGGGGTGGTCATGAAGATGCACCTAGCCAAGCGACCAGCATTGGTCAAATACTTTGATATAATACACAGGGGGTTCATAGATTTCATGGGTAACACCTGGGAGTGCTATGACTGCACTTTCCACCCTAGGGCTTCGCTTAACTCAGCGTTGCCCTGGGATACACAACACCAGGAGCTGTGGCTGCTTATTATGACCCCGGCCAGGCCCATTCAGGAGGAGAGGGCCAATAGCGGCCACTTGATTTCTAAGGCCTCAGCAGCGCTGGCTACATAGGAGGCTGGCGCCCAAGGCATTCACAGTCCTTTGATCTGCTGAGAATTTAACAGTAATGGATAATGCTCACGCTCCCCCTGTAGGTTTAGATGCAACTGTGGTTTCTGTGGGGGAAATCACTTGGGCGTTAGCTGCCTTCGCACAAGGAGTTGCGGGTGCAGTAGCAAGGAACAATTTGGGGGGAGCAGGAGGGGTGGAGCCACCTCTCAAGGAGCCAGGGCTGGTGAAGGGGCCCAGCCCAATTAGGAGCACAGTTCTACGGAATTGTTGCGTGACCTCCCTAACAGGGAGCACGCTGAATAGCTGTTCTCGGGTTTATTGGTTCAGAATAAACTGGAGAGATTAAGAGGCAAAATGTGGGAAATTAGATGCCACAAGAGAAGCACCTTTCAATTATGTAAATAGTTGGAAGGAAACATCCCAACATCAACTCAGACATGACCTATAGCAGTTCGTTACCTTCCCTTTGCTTACTGAATTTGTGGATGCGGAAGACATTGAGAGCCACTGGAGGCGGCTGCATTGGGCCTGTCGCTTCATGACGTCAGCGGCATCGAGCTGGGGTTGCTCTGGGAAGGCCATACTAGAGGCTTGGATGGTGGCGGTCCGAGGCATATTGCAGGGTGACCGCTGAGGGCATTGACAGCAATCACCAGTTCCCTTTCTACCTTGCAGGATAGAATTCGCTGGCTGAGTGCTAGACTCCTCGTCGAGGGGCACTCAGTCAAGTTTTGGGCGTTCAAGTGGGCATATGGTGCTGAATCAGGAACGCAGCTGGGACTGGGGCGCGGGCCTCGGTCGTGTGGTGTGGCCAGCGGGGCATGTTAGTTGCCCAATCTTCCACCAGATGGCCCGGTGGTGCATTTGGGGGGTATTGAACTGGTCAGTCAGTCAGGACTCTCCCTCGTTCACAGGGCTCATCTCGCATAAGCTAGGTTAAATTGAGAGAGCTTCCGCAGCCTAGGCTCTACAGAGGCGCAGGCATATAATTTTGCGGACTTAGGGCTGGGATCTGCAGCAATACTTCATGGCTGGTGTGTGGGTGGGGTGTTAAGCTAGGCTAAGAGGCACCATGGCAGGCTCAGTGCGGTGGGGGACAACAGCTAAGCCTTGGTGAGTACCTTCAGTTAAGCATTTGGCATCATGAAGGGCTGTCAGATCCCATGAGGCTTGGTGGATCAGGGATGCTGGTTTACCCTTTGTACTCTGTGTGACGACACCCTCTCAAAAGGCTAGGCCACTTTGAGGGGGTGCCGCCAACAACCGAGACCTGACCTTAGGACGGCTAAGATGGGCAGCCTCTGCTTTAGGGTTATGGGGCTTCCTGGAGCCACGGAGATATCTAGGCTAAGGTTAGAACGCATAACTCTCGAAATATTAGGCAGCTTTGAGGGGGAGATATTGCCCGTTTAATTAGGCTGAGGCGGACGCTTGAGTGGCCAGCCTTTAGGAACCGCACTGTGGGGGTGGAGCACTGATCCCAGCTTACGTTTGGAATCCAATAAATTGTGGCCCTTAATTACCAATTAACTTGTGTCTTGTGTCTCCTTGGGGTGTGGGTGCAATGCCTAGATCTGATTGCATTTCTCTGATTGACAAAGAATGATGCAGGGCAGAGCCAAATGGTAAGAGCTGAAAAGAGTCAAAAGGGAAAGGAATGCAAGCTCTCTTCCTTCCATGGACTATGATAAGTTTTAAGGCTAAATGATGCTTCCCACCTCATTTCCTTCCTTCTGTTATCACAACAAGCAGGCATATGCCAGAATGTGCTATATGCCCCTCCTCTATCTATTCCGGTGCTTGCCCAAGGTGATCTATCTTTTGTGAAACTTTCTTTGTCTGAAGTATCACACAGGAAAGTCACCCCAACACAATCAATAATCAATTATCAATATCCATGCCATATCTGGAGCAAGTCTTCTAACATCAGGAATTCCTTGAGATCCTCTACTAAGCTACCTTAGTCTTCAGGCTAGGGATGAACAATGGCTTGTAGCCAAATTGATTTGACTAGAAACTTGGCGATTCAAGTTATTTGGTCATGAAAGGAATCAGCCTGGGGTCCAGTGGCTAGATTCAAGCTTGAACTGAATCACCCTGATTTGAGCTAGCTTCTATTTGGCAACTTGAGCTGCCATTTTGTGCCTGGTTTTTTTGTCTGTAGCCATTTTGTGTTTCCATAAAATTCCAGCCCTCCGAGCTTCTCTGCCACTCTGGCTCATTCCTTTGCTGTTTGCAATGATTGGTTGGCGATTCCCTTTGCTTCTGGATTGGCTTGTTTTCATTCCAATCCTCTGTTGCCAGGGGGAACTGTGCCAGCATTAGAGGGACAAGGGAGGGGGAAGGCAGATGGAGACACTTTCAAATGTACTTAAGGGGACAGGGTGCCCTGAGTGAGCCGTTGCTTCTGCCTCATGGGAGAAGAGAGAAGAACTGCTGCTGGCTTCTGCTTTTGATTCTTTGGAGAACTGCTGAGCTGACTGCTGCTGCTGAAGCTTGGAGATTCCTTCTGGGAGAAGATTCTTCATCTTCTTCTCCCAGGGCCCCCCACCCCAGCTCAAATCACTAAGCCCCCATCACCTGCCTGCCTGGTCTGTGCTGGAGAGAGGTATCCTGTGGCTAGCCCAGGCCGTCTCTCCCCATCCCATCCCCCCCCTTTTGGTTGACTTTTATTGGGGGGGGGTTGGGTGCTCACCCCATGGTGCCCAGTGGCCCTCTCCCTGGCTGTTGAGTGGTGCCCACCCAGGGGCTTCTGGCAGGCAGCAGTAGCTCCCTGGAGTCTGCCCCAGCTGAAGAGAGAAGAAGACGAGGAGAACTGAGACGCAATCCGGGAGAAGACTTCTGAGAGGGTGAGTACTGCAACTTGTATCATACACACACACTTTGTAAATTGTTATTGTGTTTCAAGGTTTAAGGTCTTTTAAGGTGTTTTCAGGTTGAAGATTTACTGTGTGCATTTTAAAGGTGTAATAATCCATTTAGAGGGTCTTTATTTAGGGTTCATTTCTAAAAATTTTAAATAGGTTTTTTATGAGAGGGATCCCGGCTAGATATGTGTCAGGAAAAGGAAGGATTAACATTCCCTGCCCCCTTCTCTTTTCTTGATTCCCCCCAAATTTAAATTGCTGCAGCTTGCCCACTCTCCATGTGTGCCACACACACAGCTGAAGCCAGACTCCTTATTTATTTTATTTATGTATCATATTTTTATACCTTCTGATATGTACATCCCTTGGCCCTCTAACCAACCAACCCCAAATCCCTTTTGCTTGTTTTCTTCCCAATCTAAATTCCTGCAGCTACTGTGTGCCCACTAAACACACACACAACTGACGTCATCCCCCTTGGTCCTTCTTCTTGGACCCCTATCCAGCCAAGCACTCCTCCTTTGCTTACCCCACTTTGGATCTTCTGTTCTTGTCCCCCTAAGAAAGGTAAAATGCCGCCCTTGTTAGTTAAGACTTAAGGCCCCCCCCCCCCGATGTATGGGAGGGTAATGTCATGCCCTTGATCTCCGACAGCGAGGAGGAAGGGGAAGCTGTCAGCTTTCCAGCCGATTCAGGAGGTTCTGAGGGGCAGAGCCCGGCTGTCAGCGTTCATGAAACGGCTGTGGTAGATCCAACTGATGATTTAGAGCAGGCACGGCAACCTGAGTCAGCAGAAAGCGTGAGGGACCAATCCGGAGAAGAACTTTGCAATGAAACACCAATGACTCCACAACAGCGCAGGCTCACGAGACGTAGGACGCAATTAGAATCTATTAGAAGGAGCAAACGCCTCTTGCTGAAGGCTGATGAGCTGTGAATTATTGCCAGCTGGGAGCTATCGGCTTCCACTATATAATCCTGTCACCAGCCGTCTACTCCTTGCTGAAAAACAACGTACGTCATTCAGTCAACAGCGTTCAGCCAAGCCATGAACTTCCCTGGCATTTGGCCAGACCTTGACAGGTAAGAGGTGGGAGGAGTAGAGTGCCAGGGAGTGGGGGCAATGCTGGTCATGATGGGGTATGGCAACAGTGGCTTTTCCCCCAGAGTCACCCCAGTCTTTGCTCCCTTGGCCGTGCACAGGCTCAATTTTTGGGGTGAGTCTGGGCCCGTGCTGCGGCCCATGTCTTGGAAGGGGCTGGGGGGGGGAACCTCCCCAGCCAGGGTAGAAGCTCTTCCCATGTCAGCCATGGAGGAAGTGCAGGTGGAGCTGGCTGCCAGTCCAGCCAGATCCATCTTGCCATCCTCCTCAATGTCCCCTGTGGGGAGGGGGGCAGCCTCCAATCTGTGTCTGAGGAGGGCCAGGAGGAAGTAATCGTGCTTCCTGCCCATGGACCTTCTCAGGCCCACACTGAGGGTGACGGCGGCAGTGTGCCTGAGAAGGAACCAGCAGAACCACCACCCAAGTGGCCACGTGCCGGAGAATCGAGTGGCAACATGGTGTGTGGGATCACTTTGTGCTTTGTCCTTGTGATCCAGCCCATGCCACCTGTATGCACTGCAGGGTAGAGATGAGCAGGGACAAGGATCTTAAGCATTTCAACACATTCGATATGCTGCTGCACCTGTGGTGGCATCACTTGGGGGTCCTTGCCCCTGTTGGCAGCAAAAGGCTGGATGTGCCCTTGAGGAGCAGCAGCAAGTCAGTGGCTCCATCTCCTAAGCAGGAAAAACTGACTATGCAGTGGGTGCAGCCTCTGGGGAAGCGTTCTGATCACCCAAAGGAACATCACATGACCTAGACCCTTGGGGAGATTATGGCTTTGGATGATCAGCCATTTCAGAGGATGAAGAATGCTGGCTTCTGTCGGCTGCTCCAACTACTTTCCCCAGAGTACAAGATCCCCTCATGTGCCACCTTCAGAAGGAGGGTGGTGCCCTTTAAGAACATAAGAACAGCCCTGCTGGATCAGGCCCAAGGCCCATCTAGTCCAGCATCCTGTTTCGCACAGTGGCCCACCAGATGCCATTGGGAGCCTACAGTCAGGAGTTGAGGGCATGCCCTCTCTCCTGCCATTACTCCCCTGCAACTGGTACACAGAGGCACCCTGCCCTTGAGGCAGGAGGTGGCCTACAGTCCTCCGACTAGTAGCCATTGATAGACCTCTGCTCCATGAAGTCATCCAAACCCCTCTTAAAGCCATCCAGGTTGTTGGCTGTCACCACATCCTGTGGCAGAGAGTTCCACAAGTGGATCACGCGTTGTGTGAAAAAGTACTTCCGTTTGTTGGTCCTAGACCTTCTGGCAATCAATTTCATGGAGTGACCCCTGGTTCTAGTGTTGTGTGAGAGGGAAAAGAATCTCTCTCTCTCTCCACTTTCTCCACACCATGCATGATTTTATAGACCTCTATCATGTCTCCCCGCAGTCGTCTTTTTTCTAAACTAAAAAGCCCCAGGTGTTGTAGTCTTGCCTCATAGGAAAGGTGCTCTAGTCCCCTGATCATCTTGGTTGCCCTTTTCTGTACCTTCTCCAGTTCAACAATGTCCTTTTTAAGATGTGGTGACCAGAACTGTACGCAGTACTCCAAGTGTGGTCGCACCATAGTTTTGTATAAGGGCATTATAATGTTAGCCGTTTTATTTTCAATCCCCTTCTTAATGATCCGTAGCATGGAATTTGCCTTTTTCACAGCTGCCGCACATTGAGTCGACACTTTCAACGAGCTGTCAACCACAACCCCAAGATCCCTCTCCTGGTCCGTCACCGACAGCTCAGATCCCATCAGCATATACTTGAAGTTGGGGTTTTTCGTCCTAATGTGCATCACTTTACCCTTGCTAACATTGAACTATATTTGCCATTTTGTCGCCCACTCCCCCAGGTTGGAGACATCCTTTTGGAGCTGCTCACAATCCGTTTGAGATTTCACTACCCGGAAGAGTTTGGTATCATCTGCAAATTTGGCCACGTCGCTGCTTACCCCTGCTTCTAGATCATTTATGAATACATTAAAAAGCACCGGTCCCAGTACAGATCCCTGGGGGACCCCACTTGTTACTTCCCTCCATTGTGAAAACTCTCCATTTATACCTACCCTCTGTTTCCTGTCTTTCAACCAGTTAGCAATCCACACATGTACTTGTCCCTTTATCCCATGACAGCTAAGTTTCCTCAGGAGCCGTTGATGAGGAACTTTGTCAAAAGCTTTTTGGAAGTCCAGGTAGACTATGTCAACTGGATCACCTTGATCCACACACTTGTTGACACTCTCAAAGAAGTCCAAAAGGTTGGTGAGGCAAGATTTACCTTTGCGGAAGCCATGCTGGCTCACTCCCAGCAGGGCCTGTTCTCCTAGGTGCTTTCCAATTTTATCCTTGAGGATGCTTTCCATCAATTTGCCTGGAACGGATGTTAGGCTAACTGGCCTGTAATTTCCCGGATCTCCCCTGGATCCCTTTTTGAAAATCAGCGTTACATTTGCCACTCTCCAGTCCTCTGGTAAAGAGCCCGATTTCAGGGATAAGTTAAATATTTTAGCAAGAAGGTCGGCAATTTCACATTTGAGTTCTTTGAGGACTCTTGGATGGATGCCATCCGGCCCTGGTGATTTGTTAGCTTTCAGTTTTTCCAGACACTTTAGAACATCATCCCTTGTCACTTCTATCTGACTCAGCTCTCTAGCCTCCATCCCTAAAAAGCCTGGTTCAGGAACAGGTATATGCTCAGTATCCTCTGCTGTGAAGACAGATGCAAAGAACTCATTCAGTTTCTCTGCAACCTCCATATCCTCCTTAATAATCCCTTTCACTCCCTCATTGTCTAATGGCCCAACCGCCTCCCTAGCAGGTTTCCTGCTTCTGATGTACTTAAAGAAGTTTTTGTAATTCCCCTTTATACTTTTGGCTAAATGTTCCTCAAACTCTCTTTTTGCCTCCCTTATTGTCACCTTGCATTTCTTTTGCCAGAGTTTGTGTTCCTTTTTGTTCTCTTTGTTTGGACAGGCCTTCCAATTTCGGAAGGAAGTCTTCTTCCCTTTTATGGCTTCCTTGACGGTACCCATTAGCCATGCTGGCATCCTCCTGGACTTAGTGGTACCTTTCCTCCTTTTGGGTATACAATCTAACTGGGCTTCTAGTATTGTGGTTTTGAGTAAACTCCATGCACTCTGGAGCGAAGTGACTCTCCTGATTTTCCCCCTCAGCTTTTTTTTCCCACCATACTCCTCATTTTGGAGAAGTTTCCTCTTCTGAAATTCAAAATGTCCGTGTTAGACATCCTTGGTGATTCTCTCCCTGCATGTATGATGAATTTGATGGCACTATGGTCACTGTTCCCTAAAGGGTCGATGACACTGACGTCACGCACCAGGTCCTGGGTGTCACTCAGAATTAGATCCAAGGTCGCCTTCTCTCTGGTTGGTTCCATGACCATCTGTTCTAGGGCACAGTCATTTAGCGTATCTAGAAATTTGACCTCTTTGTCCTGACTTGAATGTGAATTTACCCAGTCTATGTGTGGGTAGTAGAAATCACCCATTATTACAGCCCTGCCTCTCCTTGACGCCTCCCTGATTTCCTCCTGCAACTCCCAGTCACTGTCGGCATTTTGATCCGGAGGGCGATAGCACGTCCCCAGTAGCACGTTTCCTTTCCAACCTTGTATAGTCACCTACAGGGTTTCTGTGGAGGACTCCAGTCCACTTAGGTTTTCTAGCTTATTAGATTCTATCCCTTCTTTAACATACAGTGCTACCCCCTCCTCCAAGGCGCCCCTCCCTGTCCTTCCTATAGAGTTTATACCCAGGGATAACAGTGTCCCACTGGTTCTCACTGTTCCACCATGTTTCTGTTATGCCCACTATGTCTATTTCTGCGTTAGCAACCAAGCACTCCAGCTCACCCATCTTGGTTCGGAGGCTACTGGCATTGGCATACAAGCCCCTATACTCTGAATCTCTCCCCTGAAGCATGCTGTTCTTTTGACTCTTTGACCTGCTGGCACAGGCTCCTGTCTGCTCTTTATGCGGTTTTGCTCCATCCCCTTCTGTTTTATTTGCATTCTTTGCAGCCTCACACTTTAAAGGATTGATTTTGCCAAACGGGATACTGCCCAGCTCCCATCGGCTGTTCCCCAAGTGTCATTTTAAAAGCTGCTCGGCAACCTTTTTGATTTTAAGCGCCAGCATTCTGTTTCCATCTTGGTTCAAGTGCAGCCCGTCCCTTTTGTACAGGCCTTGCTTGCCCCAAAATGTGTCCCAATGCCTAACAAATCTAAACGCCTCCTCCTGGCACCACCGTCTCATCCACGCATTGAAACCCCTCAGCTCTGCCTGTCTCACTGTACTTGCGCGTGGAACAGGTAGCATTTCTGAGAATGCTACCTTGGGGGTCCTGGACTTCAAAATGCTACCTATCAGCCTAAATTTGGCTTCCAGGACCTCCCGACTGCATTTCCCCACATCGTTGGTGCCGACGTGCACCACGACAGCTGTCTCCTCCCCAGCACTGCCTAGGAGCCTGTCTAGACGCTGCGTAATGTCCGCAACCTTTGCACCAGGCAGGCAAGTCACCGTGCGGTCAACACGCAGGTCACAAACCCATCTCTCTATCCCCCTAATGATCGAATCACCAACTACAAGGAGGCCCCCACCCCCCAGAGGAGTATCCCCTGTGCGAGAGGATATGGGCTCATCATCCACGGAAGGGGTCCCTTCTAAAGGAGCATCTCCCTCTTCCTCAGACTGATGTCCTCCTTGCCCAAGACCTATATTCTCCCTGACAGCAGAGGAGCTACCGGCCCTGGAGTGGGATGCCTCTATCACATCCCTGAAGGTCTCGTCCACATGCCTCTCTGTCTCTCTGAGCTTCTCCAGATCCGCCACCTTGGTCTCGAGGGAACGGATTTGTTCCCTGAGAGCCAGGAGCTCCTTGCACCGAGCACACACCCATGACTTCTGCCCATGGGGCAAGTAGTCGTACATGTGGCACTCTGTGCAATACACTGGGAAGTGCCCCTTCCCCTGCTGACCTTCTATCTTCATACTGTTTTAGTTAGCTCTTTACAGTATTCAGGGAGCTTATTGTCCGTTTATTAGATATTTTGTTAGGATAGGTCTCAGCTGTAATGGTCAGCTATTTAACTGTCCAAACAGCCTTTCCCAAGAATATGAGGGAGGGATATGTACTTACGTTCTCTTCTCCACCAGGCTCCTTGTGATCGTGATTGCAATCACGATTTCAGGGGCTTGTTCCAGGCTCCCCCGCACACTTCCCGCTAAACTCCTGCAAAACTCCTATGTCCTGTTTGCTATCCCTGTTCACTATGCTCTGTTCGCTATGCTCTCGGGCCTACACCTCATATGTAGAGTAGCCTTCCAACTGTCACACAGGATGAGAGACAAAGGAAAGGAAATGTGGGGCCCCGCCCAGCCCTAGCTGGCTCCACCCCCACCAATCAGCAAACAGTGCCTTTAGGGAACCCGAAGAACTCCTAGCCCTCTGATATCTTAACCCTAACAAGGAACCCTAGCAAGGAACCCTAACAAGTAACACTCACAAAGATACAGAGACTAAGACCTACCCCTTAAAGAGAAACAGCCCCTGCAAAACTCTCCTCTTCTTGTTAGTTTGTTTGAGGGAGAAAAGGCTAGATGCTTAGAAAGGCTTGCTCAGCTTCTCAGCTTCTCAGCTATGTCTGCTCTTCCTTTCTGTACCATGTGTGCAGGGAGGCTGTGTTGGCTCGGCTGCGTGAAGCCAGGCCCAGCACCACCATGCACTTCACTGCAGATCTCTTGACAAGATGCAGCAGGCTGCACACGGCCTTCATGTCCCTGACAGCCCACTGGTGGGAGCGTGAGTGTGAGGGGACCTCTGGCACTGCCGTCACAGGCTTGAGACACTCGAGATTCATACTGCACAGGCACATGGAAGAATCTTGCCTATGCTCAGTCAGGCCTGGACAGGCCCACCAGCCGCCCCAGCCACTGCCACCACAGGGGAGGCCAGCTCAGCTCCCACCCCCCAGCCATGCATGTGGTGGCAAAACTGGGAAAGATCAATGCAGCGGTGAGGCTTATGCAGAAGTGCGAATCGATTGGTTGCTGAATTGATTCTCTTCTAATCTGGCAGATTTGAGTCATTCGGGCAGAACCAAATCTGCCTTGTCACCTCCAGAAACATTTCTGTTATGGAAACACATCTCAATAGATTGGGAAAGAATCAGTTCGAAATTCATTAGAACATAAGTACATAAGATAACCCTGCTGAATCAGGCCCAAGGCCCATCTAGTCCACCATCTGATTTCACACAGTGGCCCACCAGATGCCAATGGAAGCCTACAGGCAGGAGTTGAGGGCATCCCCTCTCTCCTGCTGTTACTCCCCTGCAACTGGTACTCAGAGGCATCCTGACTTTGAGGCTCGAGGTGGCCTATAGCCCTCCAACTAGTAGCCAATGATAGACCTCTCCTCCATGAAGTCCAAACCCCTATTAAAGCCTTCCAGGTTGGTGGCTGTCACCACATCTTGTGGCAGAGAATTCCACAAGTTAAATATGCAGTGTGTGAAAAAGTACATGCATTGATTGGTCCCAGATTTCCCGGCAATCAATTTTATGGGATGACCCCTGGTTCTAGTATTATGTGAGAGGGAGAAGAATTTCTCTCTATCCACTTTCTCCACTTTCTCCAAACCATGCATGATTTTATAGTCCTCTATTATGTCTCCCCGCAGTCGTCATGTCTCCCTGCAGTTGTCTCCACACAAAACCAGGCTTTGTCTTGCGAATTCTAGCTTATCTCGAGGTATTTCCAGGTTTTTTCAATCCTGGTTTTAAGCTATTTTTTCTGAAAACGCCAAAGGAAATAGGGAGAGGCACTGACATAAAATCATTAGCATGATAAGAGGGACACTCTCTTTAGAAATGCAGATATACGTCTTTAGTAATCCCCCCCCCATTGGCTTGAAGGAACACATGGAGGCATGCCATGTGAACCTGCACCAAAAGGAAACCCAAGAGCAGAGGGGATGGGCTGCTTCCCTCAATGCCACAAGTGTAATTCAAAGTGGCTTCACTCAACATTTACCCCGCAGCATGAAGCCATGTGTGAATAACTCCCAGCACTGGGGAAAGTGCAGCCCTGGTGGAACAGTCCCTTCCAAGCACAGTTTTCTCTGAAATACGTACAAGGAGCAGACCACACTGTGATCCTTGCTGTTTATTAGCACTAAATCAGCCATGTAAATGACCTGAAAGCAGCGGCTCCTGGGTTGAAAGGAGTAGAAAATAAAGAACAATTACTCCTCCCTTCTTTCTTCTCCCCCCCCCCCCACCGCCAATCTCCGCCTGAAAGGAGCCTGGGCTAGATCAGGAGAGGTTCCTGATTTCCAGTCTTGTGCTTGCAAACATTAACATAGGAGGCAAAGAGAATGAGCGTGTGCAAATTGACTGCTGAGTGGGACAGATTCCCCTTCTATCTTGGTAAAGAGCTAGGCATGGAGTCTGGGGAGGGTGTGCTTGTCCTGTCCAGCTGTGGCCTTGCATACGCTTGTTCTCCATACAACTGAAAATGAGGAGCGTGCCTGGCTGTCCTTCCTAGGCTGGTTGCTTTTCCTACCCTTTTGGTGTTCATGGGAACACACCGATTGTATGTCTGAAGAGAAGATGCTGAGGACAAATGGCAGGGGAAGGCATTCTCCATCCAGCCCTGTTGAGGAGTGTCTGCTTGCTACCCTTCGAAACAGAAGGGTGGGCTAAATGGGATGTTTATCCAGTGCAGCAAAGTAATTCTTGCAACTGCTAAATGAGTCTTTTAAGTGTGAGAGCCACATGTGGCTGTATCCCATCAGTAGTTAAGAAAGGACATTCCAGGCATGAGGGCAGCATGGAAGAATGGGTGGAGTCATTTGAGAACAGACACCAAGGTCATTCTCATAGCCACTGAAGCCCAGTGGGGAGGGCATGGGGGGGCAAAGGCTACATCGAGCTTAGCAGACCCCAGACAATCTTGTTGTCCTGCCATTTCCTGGTTGTGTGACTTGGGTGCTCGGAGGAGCGCTCTCCTGGGAGCCATGTGGCCAGCCATGAGTCCAGGAAAATGCATCCCAGCCTCTGGATATCCCTTAGTGCACCACACAAGGAGCATGATACATTGTGGAGAGCTGGTCTTGTGGTAGCAAGCATGACCTGTCCCCTTTGCTAAGCAGGGTCTGCCCTGGTTGCATCTGAATGGGAGACTTGATGTGTGAGCACTGTCAGATATTCCCCTCAGGGGATGGAGCTGCTCTGGGAAGAGCAGAAGGTTCCAAGTTCCCTCCCTGGCCTCTCCAAGATAGGGCTGAGAAAGATTCCTGCCTGTGACCTTGGAGAAGCTGCTGCCAGTCTCTATAGACAAAACTGAGTTAGATTGACTAATGGTCTCAGTCAGTATATGGCAGCTTCATATGTTCCATGGTGCATTGAGGGATTTCCCCTCAAGATGGGCATTCTAGGCACCCGGCTATGTGACTCCTCGGGATTCCTGCAGCGTGAGCAGCAGCACAGACCCACACGTGGTTAAAAGCCAAGCAAAAATCCTGGCTACCCAGCACAGCAGCAACAGCAGGAGAGAGTGCATGCCCTCAGTTTTTGCCTGTGGGCTTCTCAGAGGCATCTGGTGGGCCAATGTGGGAAGCAGGATGCGGGATTAGATAGGCCTTGGGCCTGATCCAGTAGGACTGCTCCTCTGTTCTTATGTACCCAGGGAGGCAGTGCTAGGATCAGGCTCAATCCCAGCACATCACACGAACAGCCTTACCCAAGTAGGGCTGCCCAAGCTGAGTTAGGGCTTCTCATGGGATACATGTTTATTTTCCGGGTACAGGTTTCTTTTCCTGCCCATCACCTTCTCACCAGAGTAGGATATCCTGAGAAGAAATTAGGAACTAGACCAAGAATACGCCAACTACAGAACTTGCTTAAATTGACCAGAGTAAGGGTTTATTGAGGGTAGCTAGATATCATTAAGCAACAGGATGAAAGGGTTCTCTGGAAGGCATGTGGGGTGCAGCAGGGCAGAGTGGAGAGACACAAATGGCAGATTTTTCTTCCCATCATTCCCCCTTCTAAAGCAATGGCTCTTTGAAATCGGATGGATGTCCAAGATTACAGTGATAAGTAGTACAGCATTTCATAATTCTTTCTATAATACCTCCAGTTTCTGTCGTGTTGCATTGCAGATATTCATTTATATTGGAGCAACCAGATTCCCAATAGTAAAGGTGATTAGCTGATTGAGAGAAGATAATAGTGTAACATTGGAGCATCTCTTTCAAAGATGAACAGCAACATCATGGGAGACTATGAGGAGGGAGGAGGGCAGTGGAAGGGGACAGGGGAGTAGAGCCCACTTAAGGCAAAGGATTCAGGGTTGTTGGATCTTACCGATATATGCAGTATATACATAACATTGTTCTTCACCACAGGCGGAGCACTCAGAAGCTGGATCTGATTGCCCTTGTTTTTCTAAAATGCACCAAACACCCTGGGCTGAGAAAGAGAGAATCGTTACTGAGTTGAAATCTGAGGATCTGAGTGAAGTTCTTGTTCCAAAAGCATTGCGGTGGAATCACTAGCTGGATGGAAATTCTTTCTCAAGTTAATCATGGCCTGATGGCTCGAGGGATGTTCCTGCATAGCTGCCATCAGTGGCCTTGGAAAGCAGCCAGTATGAGAAGTCAAACATTTCTCCTCCTGTTATGTTTGTTCCCCAACAAACGTACAAATGTGCATTCCCCTTCAGGGCCACCACCACATAGTAGGATCTTGGGGAGAGGCCCACCTGCAGCTGCCTCCAGCTCGACTGGTGGTGACTCCGGCTCGGGACTTTTTTGAAACCTCCCTGAGGCTTGGAACGAACTCCCTGTGGTTTCAAGTGCTTCCCCATCTCTAGCAGGTTTTGAAGAGCATTCTAGGGGCGTGTACAGAACAGTCTGGCCTGGTTCAGTTCAAAGCTAGATCGGCCTCGAGCAGAATTGGGGCAGTTCGGTTCGGCCCTCATCGAACCCCACTCCCCAGTCCGGTCCCGGACCAGTCTGCGAACTTTTTTTTTTTTAAAAAAAATTTAAACGTAAAACTAAGTACCTGTAGCCCCTTCGGAGGGCTTGCTATAGCTGCGGGTGGGTCCGTGTGGGTTCCCTTTCCCCCCACGGGCCTTCCTCATCACCACAACGGCTGGGTAGCCTTCTTGGCCCTTTGGGGCCTCCATAAAAGCGAGCAGCCGCCATTTTCGCGCATGCGCAAATGCCCTCTGCAAGGCCGTGGCCTCACAGGAACATTCTATTGTTTATTTTTTAGGAAATAGGTATGAAGACGTTACTCATAGGATTGCTTGCTTTTTGTTCGGAGGCATGTAAAATAAGGTGTCTGCAAACTGGTTTTTAAATTTTTACTTATGTCATTGTATTGTACTGTAATGTTCTTTGATGTAGTGTTAATTTGGTCGTTGGCCGTAAATAAATGAGACTAGACTTTTTTTTAAAAAAAATTTAAGTACACGGACCTGCTGGACCGGGCCCGGCGGTCCAGTTCCGGTCCAACGGAACCGAGGGGGCGGGGTTCGGTTTGATCACGAACCCACGAACCTCCAGACTGAACCGTCAGACCGCCGGACCGGTTCCGCACATCCCTAGAGCATTCTTCAAATGCTCAAATCAACAGGTTATTGATTTGCTTTTCATTTATTTTACCAAGGCGCTTTCCAGATTATACCCTTGAACAGCAGTAAAATGCCTCGGCTTGGCAGGATCGTATTGAAAATGACCCCCAGAATCTCAAACGCCTACAGTGGGAAAATACAGCTATTTTTCTGCAGTGGGTTTGCAACATTGTAGCACTAAATCACAAAGATAAAATCAGAAGTAGGGCATCGGAAATGTGAACAGCACCTTGCTGTCAGTGCAGGGACGGCAGTGTCACAACACAGGAAGGACAGAAGCACACTTTGCAGATTCTTAGTTGCACTGTGCTGAGGGTTAATCTGGAAAGCGCCCAACTCTTTGATCAGCTGTATGTAGGGATTTGCTAGGTTAGGTGCTGCTGTGGTTTTAAATTGTTTTAAATTTTTGGAACTGTGTTAATTCAGCTTAATTCTGGTTTTATTGCTTATCATGCAAACTGCCACGAGACATTGGTATGAGATGCTATAGCAATGTCATAGATAATTAAAGAAATAATTCTTTACTTACCTAAGACAATAGATGCCTATGTACAAATACAGCTGTCTCCATTTACATCTAGTCAGTACTGCAGATGGTAAGTTCCCCCATACAAACTTAACAAGTGAGCAATCCAGTTCTTATATATACCTCATTTCTACCACTGCCTAATGGGAGAGGTCCATGAAGAAGTGTAAGATTAATCCATTTCTCCCTTTCAAACTCCTCTGGAGCAATATGAGAGTCAGTGAATGAAATTGCAGATGAATTCTAGCAAAGGCAGACTCTGAATGGATTTTAAGAGCCTAGAAGATTCAAGAGCCAAGGAGAGAGCAGAGAGACATCTTAGGATGCAGTGTGGGGGATCTCTGATGTGACCAAACCAGCAGAGCCCCAAGGATTTGCTAGGCCAGGAGGGATCTCCCTTCTGGCTGCTCAAAGCCCTTGAGAGTCAGACAAATGAGGGCTTCAAGAGTGCTATCCTCCCTGGTGGTCAAAGGCTTTCCCAACCCAGAATATCTCTATCTCATCCCATGAAAAGCTTTTTTTTAGCCACAGCCCCTGTGTGTTTCCTATTTATTTATTTATTTATTTATTTATTTATTAAGCTAGCTAGCTAGTTAGCTATTTAAGTACCACTCCCAGCTTCTGCTGCAAAAGGCTGCTTGGGCTAAATTTGAGGGTGGTGTTAAAGCTCACCCACCATGGTGGACTCTTATGCCTCAAGGGTCCTCCACAGTGTCTTCCCTCCCCCTCCTTCAGATTGTGCCCTTGGAGCATCTTGCTTCCTCTCCCATTTGAGTGAATGGAGGGTATTCCATTAAATCGATGTATCACAAATGGGAGAAACTGCAGCAAAACTGCTTGCACGACCTCCCATCATAACAGCATCAGGGCTGCTTTCTGAGTCCAAAGAAGCCCTGAAGCAGTGCACTGTGGCTTCCTACCACTGGACATCATGCCAGCCTCTGTGAGGCAAAAAGGCAGAGTAAGGATGGAAGCCAAGACTTTGCAGAAGACCACTTAGCATAGAGGACTCTCTGTGGAGAGGAGCACCATTTTGAATGGTCATCCAGAGAAAATACTCCCTGTAACCTGGGAATGAGTAAATTTGGGAGAAATGTTCTAGCCAGCTGTTTGCCTTTTCTTCCAGATTTATTTTTCCAGAGCATTTTGAGCAGAATGGAGAAGAAGAGCATCTTAGCCCAGGCCTTTTCCAGTCATCAGTGGGCATGGAGGCTAATGATTTTCACACTCAGACCAGCAGAGAACCCATTTCCCTCAGCACCACTCACTATTGCATTTTAACAGATCTTGTAACTGAATTACTACAAAGTATGGTGAGCACTTTTTGGCATCGGGCTTTGGTTGAGCAAAAGCTAAGAAAGAAATGACATAGCAACAGAGTCAGCATGGTGTAGTGGTTAGAGTGCTGGACTAGGACCGGAGAGACCCGAGTTCAAATCCCCATTCAGCCATGATACTAGCTGGGTGACTCTGGGCCAGTCACTTCTCTCTCAGCCTAACCTACTTCACAGGGTTGTTGTGAGGAGAAACCTACGTATGTAGTACACCTCTCTGGGCTCTTTGGAGGAAGAGCGGGATATAAAATGTAAATAAATAAATAAAAACTAAGAAATGAACAATAAGCTCTTTAACACCCAACCTACAGTCTGAAGTAGGCAATGTGTTCATCCACCATGCTGTGCTGCAAGTGGAGACCAGGAATCCGCTCCGGAGTCCAGCAGGCTCTGGCCCGGCCTCGCAGTCCACCTAAAAGCTTTTATCTGGAACCAGAAGCCTATCTGATAAGTACCATCTTCTGAAGAATCTCTGTATCTAGGTTGGGGATGGAACCTACATTTGCCCAAAGTGGAACTGAAAGGAGAATTTCAGAGATCCTTGAAGGAAGAATTTAAATGCAAAGAGGAATTCCAGGATTCTTCCCAAGGACAAACTTATTTTTGATGGATATGTCAGCCTTCCTCCCAAGTAGAAGCATCTAGTAGATGCACCACCAACACATTCTCCCATTCCCAGCCATCACCATCTTGTCTCTGTGTATCCCGTCTCCACTTTACTTACTCACCCACAGCACAGAAGAGCAGAGGAGACAAGACAAGGAGGAGAAGCTTGCTCATTTTGATATATATCAGAGAGGTGATTGAACAAAAGAACAAAGCCTATCTATGCTACAGATAGAAGCTGTGGAGTTGCTATTTATCATCTAAAACAAGCAGATATTGGGTACTGCCCTTTTTGGAAGAGAGACACAGTCTTCTATAATAATGATTCCTCAGCCCTGGGATAGAGACACTGTGTTCCATAATAATGATCCCTCAGTCCAAGAATAAGGCTTTTTCTGGGAATCGTAGGAGGCATATGCTGAAATATGGAGAAACAGAAGACGTGTTTGGCCAAACCAATTATTGCAAAATTGTTTCCCAGAACAGGTTTGCTTTTGATGATGGGCATCACTCTAAGGTCAGGTGTGCTAAGAAGCAGGAAAGAGTGTACTGAGGCTATGCTCTGAGTCTTCCGAGTCAGCCGTCTGAGCCATGACACCGCCCCAACCGCCCTCTTTGTTGCACCGCACTCTCCCCAACCATCCTTCCCGGAGGGTCGACTCGATACTAAAGTGAGGCTGGGGTGCAGCTATGTCTGCCCTTGTACCTCAGAGCAAGCGTGGAGGGGCCTGGAACTGTTGGCCTGCCTTGGCAGTCTGCCCATCCTGGGTGCTGCTGCTGCCGCCTCCACATCCTCGCTGCTGAGCATTCTGGCACACCGGCTGCTCTTCCTCTGCTGATGGAGGCGCTTCCTCCCTTATGAGCTCCCAGGCAGTTACCGTGGCTGGTAGGCTCTTCCCCTTTCTCCTGAAGCACTTGGCATGAGCCATTGGGCACCCGCGCAGCCTCCCCACCCCTCGCCAGCTGCTCGCCTGCTTGCCAGCTGAGCCGCCCGCCTGAGCACAGTGCCACCGCCCCCAGGAGAACTTTCTCCTTTGTTGTTGCCAACTTCTGCCCTGTCCAGCCTCAGTCCTGGGCCGCTGTTGTGAGGATAAAAATGACCATGTACACCACTCTGAGCTCCTCAGAGGTGGAGCGGGATATAAATGTAAAATAAATAAATAAGGGGAAGACCGGCTTTTCTTGGTGGACATATGTTAGGCTCAGGATGCACAGCACTTGGGCCTGGCTGCCTGCATCCCTGCTTGGAAATTTCTTGTGCCTTAAACTACAGTTGCTTCTGTTGGAGATGAACTTCCAGTGCATCGACTTTTTGCACCAACTGTCCTAATGACCACTAGGGGCACTGGGTGTAGAGACAGTGAGTCAGGGTCTCCCTATCTGTCCCTACTCTATGACCCCTGAACTGACTCTGCAGCACTTCCTGTGCTGAGTCACAATCCTTCCTTTCCTCCTAGAGAGCAGATGGAAACATCTCTCTCTCCCTCTCCTTACCTATCCACTATGTAGTCCTTTAGATTAGATATAGGTCTTTTCTGTCTAAGTGTATTTAACCAATAAAATGTTTAGTGTTTAGTCACACAAGGATCACGATGTGTTTTCTCTAAATACCTGCAATATCCAAACCATCCTTTGCTACCTACCTTGTAACTGGAGTGTGTGCTCATTCCTTAGTGCTCTGCTGTTTTACCTATTGTGGGTAAAAATCAACAACCTCTAACAGCTTGCTCTTCCCTTCTCTTGCCTTTTTGATTGTTTGTGAGATCCCACCCTCCTTTAAAAAAAAAACATGAAGAGTCACACTACTCTCTTTCTTGTAGCAGATGGAACGTTTACTGGAGTGAAGTATGGATGCGATGAACGTGGATATGAAACCATATGTCAATCCGTTCAAAGGTTCAGTGGGCCTGAGGGCCGTATATATGTCTACACTTGTTGCAAAACTGACAAATGTAATGGACATCGTACACCTTTGCCTCCTCCTTGGTGTACCCAGCCTTCCTTGGGGATGTGAGTTAACGGAGGATCGGGATGGGGCTCTCTCCACTCAAAGCTCCTCTGTCCTAGTCCCCTTGAAGGGAAATCCAGATAACCTATGGCTATCTATTACTTATTTCACCCTCTTTGAGCCAAGATGTGATTTAAGGGTTTGAATGTTGCTCCTTCATCTGTGGAAAATGTACAAGGAGAACCAAAAATAAACCTACATCCTGAGACAACAGTACCTTTTGCTTTGTTACTTCTATAAAATGTACACATTTCTATTGGTAGATTAAAACATGGTGTGGAAAACTAGTTCTTCCTTCTATAATGGAGCAATTGTATGCAGATCACATGACTAAAGAGAAATGTTTTTGGTAAGAAATTACCTGCATCTGTAATTGACTGGTTCTCATTTTAATGAGCATGCCTCAATCTGAGCACCTTTCAGTCCTGTTGATTTCATGAGCATTCCCAGGAAAGGCTTGAAGACCCTGGAAACCTAAATGCTTCTATGCCCTCTTGCTTTTGATGTGAATGGATAAGCAAGTGCTGAACTCTCTAATACAAAAATAATGGGACTGGGAACTGTGGAACTGTTGCTGGATCAGTCCCACTGGTGGGACTATCCTGAGAAGTGACCCACTACTATCATATAGGCTTTCCTGATTTGACTGCTCCATGGCCATGGGTAGTGTGCACAATCACATTTTTGACCCCATTTGTACATTTAAAGATCTATCAACTTATAATTCTGAAGGCTTGCAAGGGAACGCTGATCCAAGGCTATTTATTGTCTCTTGTCTCAGCTTCCAGCAGGTCAATCTTTTCCATTCTACAGGGCAAAATAAAATAATTCCATGACACTAATAACACAGTGCAGTACCTCAGTACAAAATAAAACAGTTCTAGATACAATACTTAAAACAGACCACCAAAGTACCACCAAAAGGACATCAGCCTAGGGAACGCATTAAACAAGCTGCTTCTACAGCACCATCTTGGGCTCCTCCTCATGACATACCACTAACATGTACCCAACCAATCTTTTGTTGCGTGATACAAAAGAGCCAAATGTCATGCTACACACCTGCCATCCAACATGGAACACATTCCAGTGGGAAGGTTTCCTCCACATGTCCTACAGGAATGAATGGGGACAGAAATGGTTTGCATATCCTGCCTCGAGTGGTGACATGGTAGGAAGGGACTTCTGTGGGGGCATTCTCTGTTGCACTGCCTGTTGGAGATGGAGTTCCAGTGCATCAACCTTTTGCACCAACTATCCTAATGACCACTAGGGGCATTGGGAGTAGACGTAGTTAGTGAGGGTCTCCTTACCTGTCCCTGCTTGCCTCTACTCTAGGACCCCTGATATGACTGCTCAAGTATTTCCTGTTGGGAGTCAGAATCCTTCCATTCTTCTTAGAAAGCTGATGGAAATATCTCTCTCCCCCTACCCATTGATTATGTAGTTTTTTAGATTAGGGTCAGGTCTGTCCTATCCAAAGTGTATTTCACCAATATATACTTAGTATTTAGTTCTACAAGGATCTCCATGTGTTTTCTCTAAATAGTGGCAACAGCTCAACTCTGCAAACTACTTTATAACTGGACTGGGTAGCTTCTTTAGTGCTCTGCTAATCAACCTGGGGTAAAAATTACAACCCCAAACACTGCCCACAGTCTGGAAATCCTTACACCATGAGACCTATCTGGCTAGTGGCAGCTACAGACGAGGGTAACAAGGGACAAACACCCCTCAGACAAACTGCTTGCCCTCTTGCCCCCACCTCTTCTTGTTTGGACACTGGTGGTAAATTTGAAAGACAATTTCCACATACTCAGCATCACTTTTTATACAGTAATCCCATAACCTTTGGTTTAAGATGAGATTAAAAATGCTTTTAAATGGCATTTGTGCTATAAAAATTATGGAAATTGCAAGTTAAGGCACAATTTGACTTCTGCATCATATAAGCTATAACAACTTTGTACAGTCTTGTACAGGTATATCCCTCCTCTGTTGGAGGGAGAGCCGAGGAAAGGCAGTTGGTGGGCGGGACCAAGGTAAGAGACTACCTGGCATAGAAGCAGCCCAGAGTTCATTCCATCCAAGGGAGAGGTTGGGGGTGCGCTTCTGCTCCACCGCCTCCCCAACAGGAATGTGTGCAATGCAGCCACTGAAAGCCCTGTTCCTCTGAGAGGCCTCTCCTCCTCCTCCCTCTTCCGTGCGCACCAAGCCGTGAAGAAGGACCATGCAGCCCTGAGCTCCTCAGAGGTGGAGCGGGATATAAATGTAAAATAAATAAATAAGGGGAAGACCGGCTTTTCTTGGTGGACATATGTTAGGCTCAGGATGCACAGCACTTGGGCCTGGCTGCCTGCATCCCTGCTTGGAAATTTCTTGTGCCTTAAACTACAGTTGCTTCTGTTGGAGATGAACTTCCAGTGCATCGACTTTTTGCACCAACTGTCCTAATGACCACTAGGGGCACTGGGTGTAGAGACAGTGAGTCAGGGTCTCCCTATCTGTCCCTACTCTATGACCCCTGAACTGACTCTGCAGCACTTCCTGTGCTGAGTCACAATCCTTCCTTTCCTCCTAGAGAGCAGATGGAAACATCTCTCTCTCCCTCTCCTTACCTATCCACTATGTAGTCCTTTAGATTAGATATAGGTCTTTTCTGTCTAAGTGTATTTAACCAATAAAATGTTTAGTGTTTAGTCACACAAGGATCACGATGTGTTTTCTCTAAATACCTGCAATATCCAAACCATCCTTTGCTACCTACCTTGTAACTGGAGTGTGTGCTCATTCCTTAGTGCTCTGCTGTTTTACCTATTGTGGGTAAAAATCAACAACCTCTAACAGCTTGCTCTTCCCTTCTCTTGCCTTTTTGATTGTTTGTGAGATCCCACCCTCCTTTAAAAAAAAAACATGAAGAGTCACACTACTCTCTTTCTTGTAGCAGATGGAACGTTTACTGGAGTGAAGTATGGATGCGATGAACGTGGATATGAAACCATATGTCAATCCGTTCAAAGGTTCAGTGGGCCTGAGGGCCGTATATATGTCTACACTTGTTGCAAAACTGACAAATGTAATGGACATCGTACACCTTTGCCTCCTCCTTGGTGTACCCAGCCTTCCTTGGGGATGTGAGTTAACGGAGGATCGGGATGGGGCTCTCTCCACTCAAAGCTCCTCTGTCCTAGTCCCCTTGAAGGGAAATCCAGATAACCTATGGCTATCTATTACTTATTTCACCCTCTTTGAGCCAAGATGTGATTTAAGGGTTTGAATGTTGCTCCTTCATCTGTGGAAAATGTACAAGGAGAACCAAAAATAAACCTACATCCTGAGACAACAGTACCTTTTGCTTTGTTACTTCTATAAAATGTACACATTTCTATTGGTAGATTAAAACATGGTGTGGAAAACTAGTTCTTCCTTCTATAATGGAGCAATTGTATGCAGATCACATGACTAAAGAGAAATGTTTTTGGTAAGAAATTACCTGCATCTGTAATTGACTGGTTCTCATTTTAATGAGCATGCCTCAATCTGAGCACCTTTCAGTCCTGTTGATTTCATGAGCATTCCCAGGAAAGGCTTGAAGACCCTGGAAACCTAAATGCTTCTATGCCCTCTTGCTTTTGATGTGAATGGATAAGCAAGTGCTGAACTCTCTAATACAAAAATAATGGGACTGGGAACTGTGGAACTGTTGCTGGATCAGTCCCACTGGTGGGACTATCCTGAGAAGTGACCCACTACTATCATATAGGCTTTCCTGATTTGACTGCTCCATGGCCATGGGTAGTGTGCACAATCACATTTTTGACCCCATTTGTACATTTAAAGATCTATCAACTTATAATTCTGAAGGCTTGCAAGGGAACGCTGATCCAAGGCTATTTATTGTCTCTTGTCTCAGCTTCCAGCAGGTCAATCTTTTCCATTCTACAGGGCAAAATAAAATAATTCCATGACACTAATAACACAGTGCAGTACCTCAGTACAAAATAAAACAGTTCTAGATACAATACTTAAAACAGACCACCAAAGTACCACCAAAAGGACATCAGCCTAGGGAACGCATTAAACAAGCTGCTTCTACAGCACCATCTTGGGCTCCTCCTCATGACATACCACTAACATGTACCCAACCAATCTTTTGTTGCGTGATACAAAAGAGCCAAATGTCATGCTACACACCTGCCATCCAACATGGAACACATTCCAGTGGGAAGGTTTCCTCCACATGTCCTACAGGAATGAATGGGGACAGAAATGGTTTGCATATCCTGCCTCGAGTGGTGACATGGTAGGAAGGGACTTCTGTGGGGGCATTCTCTGTTGCACTGCCTGTTGGAGATGGAGTTCCAGTGCATCAACCTTTTGCACCAACTATCCTAATGACCACTAGGGGCATTGGGAGTAGACGTAGTTAGTGAGGGTCTCCTTACCTGTCCCTGCTTGCCTCTACTCTAGGACCCCTGATATGACTGCTCAAGTATTTCCTGTTGGGAGTCAGAATCCTTCCATTCTTCTTAGAAAGCTGATGGAAATATCTCTCTCCCCCTACCCATTGATTATGTAGTTTTTTAGATTAGGGTCAGGTCTGTCCTATCCAAAGTGTATTTCACCAATATATACTTAGTATTTAGTTCTACAAGGATCTCCATGTGTTTTCTCTAAATAGTGGCAACAGCTCAACTCTGCAAACTACTTTATAACTGGACTGGGTAGCTTCTTTAGTGCTCTGCTAATCAACCTGGGGTAAAAATTACAACCCCAAACACTGCCCACAGTCTGGAAATCCTTACACCATGAGACCTATCTGGCTAGTGGCAGCTACAGACGAGGGTAACAAGGGACAAACACCCCTCAGACAAACTGCTTGCCCTCTTGCCCCCACCTCTTCTTGTTTGGACACTGGTGGTAAATTTGAAAGACAATTTCCACATACTCAGCATCACTTTTTATACAGTAATCCCATAACCTTTGGTTTAAGATGAGATTAAAAATGCTTTTAAATGGCATTTGTGCTATAAAAATTATGGAAATTGCAAGTTAAGGCACAATTTGACTTCTGCATCATATAAGCTATAACAACTTTGTACAGTCTTGTACAGGTATATCCCTCCTCTGTTGGAGGGAGAGCCGAGGAAAGGCAGTTGGTGGGCGGGACCAAGGTAAGAGACTACCTGGCATAGAAGCAGCCCAGAGTTCATTCCATCCAAGGGAGAGGTTGGGGGTGCGCTTCTGCTCCACCGCCTCCCCAACAGGAATGTGTGCAATGCAGCCACTGAAAGCCCTGTTCCTCTGAGAGGCCTCTCCTCCTCCTCCCTCTTCCGTGCGCACCAAGCCGTGAAGAAGGACCATGCAGCCCGGGTCGGGTCGTCCTCCTCCAACTCCCTCCTGGTTTCTGCAACTCTGGAGGAATCTTCGGGTTCGAGGGGTCCTGCGGGCAATCCAGAGCAGAGCATCCACCACCTCCATCCTCCCCACCCAGTGGCATCCCAGCAGCTTCTGCTTGCAGATCATGGGGGGAGGGAGAGGACAACCCCCCACATGCCAGTTCCCTTGTCGCACTGCCCTCTTAACATGGAGAAGTTTCTCTGCATGTCCAACCACATGTTTTCGTTCTTAGCAGACAGGGTATGCAAAGGCAGCTACCTGGCTCTGCTCTTCTGCTGCAGACGTCCATTGAGATGACCAGAATATTCCCACCCCCACCCCCATTAATTAGTTTACCCTCTTACCACCCCAGGGAGGCTTCCTGCCCCCCTCCGCATCTGATAATACATGCACCTTAAACCACTCTGATGTTGCTTGGCATCTTCTAATGGTGAAAAAGTTGCCTCCTCTGCAGAACGGAGACACCAAAAGTAGACGGCATCTTTGGTTAGGCCATGTCTTTCCTTCTCTCTTATGTCCTGCAAGGTGTGTTTGTGTGTGTTTCAATGCAGGTGGGAGACAGCCTGGGGTGGCAGCGATGGCACAGCAAACAAAACAAAACAAAACTGGGGGAATGCATTTGACCAAATAGGTGCCACTGCTACCCACAACAGAACAATGTATGCATTAGTCTTGGAGACTAAAACCCAATGAACATTTTGTTGAGAGCAAGACCCATTGGATTCAGGGGAGCCTGCTTCCAAGGAGACATGCCTAGGAAGGAAATGTGACTCTGTTCTTTTAAGTAAGCAATGGCCCCAGCCCTGGAAGTATAGTCGCTCTTCCTCCATGATCCCGCACCCCGTTCTCCCCAGCCATTTGGCCTGTCTTTGTTCTCTGGAGGCGGAATTTGATCAGAGCAGAACCACCACCACCACCACCCTCCGACTGGGCACCCATTTAAAATGTCACAATGCTCATCAGCATTACAAGGCGTGCAGAGGAGACTCACTCAGCCAGTCCCATTGCCTTTCCGACAGCCTGCTCAGCTGCTATTTCTAACAGGCTAGGGGGGAATTTGGGGACATCAGGGCATAGGTGATCTTGTGGGTTTCATGATGGGCTCCCTGGCATGATGTGTCCTGCAAACAGAAGGGAGGAGGCTATTCCCTTGAGCTAGGGTAACAGAGCTGTTTTTTACACCCACTTCCCAATTTTTTTCTCCCCCAAGACCCTCCTCACCCCCTCGTAAGGGCGCCGGGGGTTATGGCTTTCTGGACGTTGCTAATTGGGAAGAAAGTAGGTAGGGTTTCCAGCCAGCCCCTATACTGGTCCAACTAGTATATCCACATTCTGGCAAGTACTGTAAATCCACATTCTGGCAGGGAAACTTAAGAGTAATTGCATAACTTGGAGTTGAACAATTTTAATCTATTTAGCTGTTGCGTTAATCTGTCTCCTGACTGGTGGCAGCAGTCAAGGCTTCAGGGCAGAGAGCTTTTCCAGCCTCACCACTTGAGGTGGTCTAATTCAAAATGCTTGGGACTGAGCCAGCCTGGCAAAAGGTTTGTCAAGCTGGTGTTAAGAGTTACTGGGTTTTCAGACCATCCCTGACCTTCCCACAACAGAGGTTACTCCTTGGTGTGGAGATCATGCTTGTGTAAAGCAGAATCCCCACACCAAGGGGATTGCTTGGTGTCCCCACTAGCTTGACAATCCCTACTAGCTTGACAAACTGTTTTGCTATATGTCCTACTTCCCTGGATCAACTTTAGGCATGGTTAACTGTTTCGATTTCAGCTTCTTTTATGCTATTGTAGGAATGTTAATATCTGATTAAAAAGTGGTAGAGCCATTATAAAACCAAATATGGGATGTAACTAATGTAGGTTTTATGTATCAACTGTAGGTGCAGGATGTGTTTTTACCTCAGTCTGTGAAAGCGCATTGAGAAAATCATCTCCATTATTTTTATTTTATGGCAGTTATATTAAATACTCTGTGTGTGTGTGTGTGTGTGTGTGTGTGTGTGTGTTCAGAAATAATGACTTAAAAGTCACGAAATTATTTAGGAAAATATGTTTCTCGTACGTTTCTGAAACAAAAAGCATGAGCTTTTCAAAATTAAGCACATATAGAATCCATTTATTTCAGCTAATTTTTAAAGGCTTACTTCAACTTCTGTTGTAATTAATATGTAACAATGCTTAACACTGGCTGGATCATGCAGAGACATCGGGCCAGGAGAAGGAGAGGAAGGCAGTGAGGGGCCCTTTTTAAAATCCTGCCTCCCGGCCCACTCCAACCTTGTTATGCCCCTGCTTCTAGCATAACGGCTGCTGAGCTGGAGCACATGCACGAATGAACTTTGCACGAATGAACATGTGTATCCTGTGACTCTTTGATGTACATCACCATATCCATATTCAATTCCTGAATAAGGTAATCTGTGAGTGAGTTGTGGCCAGATCTGCCTCATGCCTTGTCTGAGCTGCATCTACTGTAGAGGTCTTCAAGGAACATGATGATGTACAGCTTCTTCTGTTCTGGATTTAGTCCAGTTTTCACACCACCTTTGGAAAGTGAAGGATCCTTTGACATCCATGGGACAAATAGCAATCTGTTGCTGAAAGCATAATAGGAGGGAATGCAGAGAGGGGGGGATGATTTGTAAGAATTAGACCTTTCAACCAAGGGCTGACCTCCATAAAGGACTGGACTGATAAGAGGGTAAGCAAGACAGTTTTCTAATGAACAACACTAGATTTTAATAACAATACAGATTCCATGGTTCACACCAAGCATGGTAGGAACTGGCAATGATGGGGTCAGACCTAGGGATGTGCGAAATGTTTCGGATACAAAATGTTTTGTACCCAAAACATCCTGTTTTGGTTGTTTTGTAGACAAAACAAAACACCCATTTTCCAGATCCAAAAGTTTTGTATACAAAACAAAACATTCCTGTTTCGGCTACAAAAAGTTTTGTTGTTTTGGACCTCCATTTTGTGGTGATCCCTGAGTCAGTCTCCATTTTGTGTTTGACATCTCTTTGAATTTCCCACCCTTCCAGCCTTCTGATCGGTGACCTAAATCATGGGCTGACCTGCTGACAATTCCCTCCTTGTTCTGCATTGGCTCTTTTGCTTCTTGCCACTCTTTACTGACCCCACATTGGCCAGGGGAAAGATTGCTAACCCATGGGGTGCTGGGTTCTGTTGTTTCTGTGGTGTTCTGAGTGTAGATTCTCTGGTAGCATATGAGAGTAGATTTTTGTTTTTCACTGAAAATCTCATATGCTACCAGAGAATCTACAATGAACACGTCAGAAACAACAAAACCCAGTACCCCACGGGCTTGTGGGTATGGGGGTGGTTGGCACCCTATGTGCACTACACAACCCCTCGCTCTGGGCAACCCCAGTGCCCCCCCCAAGTGGAACTATGGGGCTGCTGAAACCTGAACCTCCATTATTCCCTATGGGAGAAATCTTAAAGACACGTAAACTTCAACAAATCACAAAAGATCAGCCCTTTGCCCAATTCCTTTGAAATAATTCTGGAAGTTTCCTTGCCCCCATTGGGCACTACCACCCACCACACTCCACTCTGGGTCATCCCTTTCCCCTTGAATTGAAGTGATACATTTGCTGGAATCCCCATTATTCCCTATGGGAAAATTCTTAAAGATGTGTAAACTTAAAAAATTCACAAAAAATCCGCCCTTTGCTAATTCCTTTGAAATTTGGGTGGTACCTTCCACCCATTGGACACTACCAATACCACCAACTCTTTTTGCCCTGGGACCCTTTTTAAAAATCCAAATCGATTCGGATTTGGATACGGAAAATTTGGCTACAAAACAAAACAAGGCTGATTTGGATTCAGAAAATTTGGGTACAAAACAAAACGGGGGTGTTTTGATTTGGATACAAATTGAAACAAGAATATTCCAAAATGCACACCCCTAGTCAGACCAGGAAGCCAGAAAAGGCAGGACTCAGACCAGCTGAGAACTCATTTCCATCAGGACCACTCTGTACTGCATTTAAATAGATATTTTAACTGAATTATTATGGGTATGGTGAGCACTTTTTGGCATCATCACTTTTTGGTTCAGAAGCCAGAGGGAAAGCTAAGAAAGGAATGTCATATCAATCTAAGAAATGAACAATAAGTGCACTAACACCCTGTCCACAGTCTGAAGCAGGCAATGAGGTCATTCACACTATCAAAAGGAGGAAAACCTAGAAGAGGAAAAAGTAGAAGTGATTGTGTGGAAGCAAGGTAGGAGGAAAAAGCTACCCAGGATTTCCTTGCTTTCACATAATCACTTCTACCCAGGTTTTGCTCCTACCTTGCTTCCACACAACCAAAAACTGGGAACAGACAAAGCTTTAAACCCGGGTAGAATACAGTTGTTGATTGTGTGAATGAAAATATTTTTCTCTCCACACCATGCATAATTTTATAGACATCTATGATCATGTCACCTCTCAAACACGTTTTTTCTGAAATAAAAAGCCCCAGAGGTTGTAGCCTTGCCTTGTATGAAAGGTTCACAAGGTCCCTGATCATCTTGGTTGCCCTCTTCTGCACCTTCTCCAATTCTATAATGTCTTTTTGGGGGTGTGGTGAATAGAACTGGACCCAGTCCTCCAAATGTGGCTGTGCCATAGCTTTGTATCAGGGCATTATGATACTATCAGTTTTATTTTCAACCCCCTTCCTAATTATGCCAAGACCAGAATTGGCCTTTTTAGCAGCTGTCACAAATTGTGTCAACAGTTTCAGTGAGCTGTCCACCATAGCAATAGCAATAGCAATAGCACTTACATTTATATACCGCTTTATAGCCGGAGCTCTCTAAGCAGTTTACAATGATTTAGCATATTGCCCCCAACATTCTGAGTACTCATTTTATCGACCTCGGAAGGATGGAAGGCTGACTCAACCTTGAGCCCCTGGTCAGGATTGAACTTGTAACCTTCTGGTTACAGGGCGGCAGTTTTACTACTGCGCCACCAGGAGCTCA
The DNA here is from genome assembly GCF_027244095.1 of Hemicordylus capensis. Lineage (NCBI taxonomy): Eukaryota > Metazoa > Chordata > Lepidosauria > Squamata > Cordylidae > Hemicordylus > Hemicordylus capensis. Next base: position 257,282,944 of record NC_069658.1, on the reverse strand, counting down.
CCATGACCCCAAGATGTCTCTCTTGGTCAGTCACCGACAGCTCAGACTCTATCAGCGTATATATGAAGGGGGGGGCGGGTTGCCGCAATATGCATCACTTAACACTTGCTAACATTGAAACTCATCTGCCATTTTGTTGCCCACCTCCAGGGCTCAACCAATCAGCGTACCAGGTGGGTGGGACCTAGAGGGCCATGAAGAGGAAGAGAAGGTTCCTTGGTTAGAAGAAGCTAGGTTGGAGGTGAGGGAAGCATGGGCGGAAAGGCTTAGTGTGGAGCAATGGAATTTTGCTCCCTCATGGTCAAAAGCTAGCCGGGAGATTTCTCTCCAGAGAAGGAGCTGGCTCTAGGGCAGGAGACGTGGCCATGAGGTCTGGCTGCAGGAAAATCTCTCTGCAAATGCAGGGAAGCCAGGAGGGAAGGAAACCTGACTCCTCTACCATGGTTTTGGTGAGTTCAAGGAGGAAGCCAGGTCTTTTGCTTTTAGGGAGATTTTAGTCTAGGGAATGTTTGTTTAATCAGAATTCGTTTTAGACTTCTCTGTTTCTTTTGTGCATGCTTTGCATATCCCTGAACCTATTCTATAGTTGTTTTCTTGTAACGCAACTAAGCTAAAAAAGCTGAGCCTGCGCCCATCCAGCTAGGGTGTTGCAAGGATACTAGCACTGGCTGACATGTTATGGAAGGAAACATGAATGGTTCTGAACTAGCCATGCTAAGTAAGGCCCGCAGTGTTGCAGACCAGGGTGCCCTCACTACTTCTTAAAATGGCACAGTTGCATTTCTGCTTTGCAAAATGATAAACATTGGAGAAAAGGTATGTTCTGCCCCAGAAATGTAATTTTGTCCTTTTATGTAGTAGCAGATGACCTCTGTGCCTTCAGTCTTCCGCAGTGTCGCATACGGTTCAGAATTGCCTATAATCCTTGTGTAAATTCCAAAAGGGGCATGACATTAACAAAACAGAGGCACTTTCCGAAGGATCCTACATTCTGAAATCTTTGCACTATTCCATGCAAAATGGAATATTGTATCTGAACACCTGTGGTAACATGTCATTTTGCACAATAAGAATCATGCAGCTAAGAGGATTGCCAGCTTTTGTCTATGTTTTTCTTCTGAGGACAGAAGGACGATTAACACAATGGCCATCATGATCATCCCATTTCCAGAATATCTATTACAAAATGCTGACATACTCATTAAAAGAACAAAATCTGCACCACTCTTCCCAAAAGAAGGTGTTGCCCCACCTTTTTTTCTTCCCTTCCATTGGCTGCTCCTGGGTCCTGTAAAAGATATATTGCAAGTGCAATCTTGTCTACAGGTACTTGGGGAGTGTTGAAACATTCTGCAGTCTCTTTCAGCCTGATTGTCCTCGGCCACTTGCAGAATCTGACTAAGAATGAAGCTTCTTCTCGGCTTCTTGGCCCTGCTCTTCTTCACTATCAGTAAGTGGGTACAAATAGGGACACACACTCACTTCACCATCCATTTTATGGGGAAATGTTATTTGTTCCATGGCTGAACAATCTTCAAACAGGTTTCAGACTAATAAGCTTTTCAAATACTTATGGAATATTGGCTGGGGAAGATGGCATAAATGGCCCTCCCATGATCTGAAGAAACACCTTGGTCCCAGATGAAACCGTTTTGTGTGCACTCCAGCAGAATGGGAGGCAGAGAGGTCTCCCACTTGTGCTGCAAAGCATTAGAAAGGTTTCCTGACCAATGCCCTTTCAAATGAATGAGAGTTTCACAAGAATATTTCTGTGAACTATTAGCAGCGGTTATTTGTTGGAATCATTAAAGGGGCACAAGGACATTAAAAGGGTTCTGCCATTATACACCACAAAATTGTATTTGCTTCTAAGTATGACACCTGAGCTAATAACTTGATATGTAGGGTGCATCATCTACTAGACAAAGTCTACAAATGTGCCTGGTGTCAAAACAATCTGATACAAATTGCTACAGGTACAGCAAGTTATAAATGGACACACTGACCCATTTTTACCCAACTTTTCAAGAGTTGGGTAAATAGAAATCATTGGGTAAATAGAAATAGAACTCATCTATTTCTTTCAGAATTTAATGAAAATGTTTGCTGTAACTTATTCAGGCTTGTCTAGGAAGGGGCAATTCTTTCTTGTTTTGATGAAGTTTTTTGAGCAGCAGTTTGATTGCACCCAGTCCCCAAGGAAGACGTGGCACAGACACGCATGGGTTAACTAAGGCCACACTTGGTTAACTCTTTCCAGGAAATGCAATGGAGCAATGAAAAATCAACTTGGAGTGCAGGCAGCTCCTCCCTTGGTGAAAAGTGAAACAAGCAGGCCAGCAGGTTGCCAGCTGTCCTACATCTTCCAGCTTCCTGTAAACCACAAGCTGTGTTGAGGGAGGGTTGCATGAGCCACCACTACCCCCCCCCAGCCACAAAACTCTGAGTGGGTGAGCTGAGCAACTCACCAAGCCACACCAAGCTGTATATCTCGGGGGTGGGTGGGGTTCGGGGAGCTGTTCCATTGAGTTCCCCTTCACCTTAATGGTGCCTGTGTGAATTATGTTTGCATTTGGCTGTGTGATGTGTGTTTGTGTGTGTGCGTGTGCATGTATGGGTCTTTGTGTTCTGTGCATGTTAGCGTGTTTTTCTGTGTTTGTATTTGTCTGTGTCTTTGTGCATGTGCTTCTGTTTCTCTGTGCATGCACATCTGTGAATGTGTATCTGGGTTTCTATGTGCTTGTGTTTCTGTGTGCATGCACTTAACTTGTGTGCATATGCATCTGCCTTTCTGTGGGTGTGGGTGTATGTATGCCTATTTTTAATTCTGTGTCTGCACATATGGGTTTGTGTTGTGTGTGTGTTTCTGTGCCTGTGTGTTTGTCTTCGTGTTGCATGTGTGTGCTTGTGTTGTATACATGTGTGCATCTTTGTGCATGCTTTTGTGTTTCTGCATGTGTTTATATGTTGGTGCATGTGCATGCATTTGTGTCTGTGTATGTATGTGTTGTATGTCTCTGAATCATGCTCTACTCTTCTAGCTAATGCTGGTCTTGGACCGTAATAAAGATGATTGATTGTATATATTTTTCATCTGTGTCTTTGCGTGTACGTGCACATATAGATGCATGTGTGCATGTGTTTAACTATGTGTATGTTTTCTCTTTGTGTGTGTATTTGTGTGTGTGTTGTCCATGTGCTTGTGTACATGTGTGGGAGTGTGCTTGTGTGTATGTGCATGTGTTTGCCAATCATGGAAGCATCAGCCATCACGATTCCATTTAAATGATAGGTTTACACTTTGAAGGTGCTCCTGGATCTAGCATGAAAAATGGCTAAAGCATTTGCATTGCAATTGTTGAGCTAAACTGTCATATAAAAGTGGCAATTTGCATTTCAGATTTGAAATCTAACATTTGAAGATGGAATGAAAGCACTGGGATTTGGGGTGGACTCTAAATGAATGCACATATTCTTTGCAACTCCCTTTTCTCCTCTTAGCCCAGGCACTCCGGTGCAAGAAATGCGAATATGAAAATGCTGAATACTGTCAACGTTATGGAACAGAATGTGAAGTTCATGGTAGATATTCGACATGTTACACAGCATCAGCCTATGAAGGTAAGGTCCAGATCCAAAACCAAGTGAGCTTGAAGTGGGCCTGATCTACATTCAAAGTGACTAGGAGATTTGTGGGCATGTCCCCTCATTGCTGTCAACTGCTAACCAGATGAGTTCATCTTCCCTCCCATCCGACGTCCCACCTAGAGCTGGTGGTTCAGAGCTGGTGGTTCAGAGGAGCTGAAGCAAGGCAGGCAGATTAATTTGGCAAGTGATAAGCTGGAAGATGGGGAGGCAGGAATGCCAGAGAAGTACAGGGTCATAGTCTTCTTCTACTCCAACCTTCTGTTCAGTACAATGGGGGCTATATCATTACCCAACAGACAGGGAATTTCAAAGACCGGACCCGGAACACAACTCCAACAGCAAGGTTGGGATGCTGAACATAACTAAATGGTGAACATGACTAGCCAGCATAGTGTAGTGATCAGAGTGTTGGACTAGGACCGGGAAGACCCAAGTTTAAATCAACATTCAACCATGAAACTCACTGGGTGACTCTGGGCCAGTCATGTATATCTCAGCCTAACCTATCTCACAGAGTTGTTGTGAGGATAAAAATGACCATGTACACCACTCTGAGCTCCTTGGAAGAGGAGTGGGATATAAATGTAAAATAAATAAATAAGGGGAAGACCAGCTGTTCTTGGCGGACATATGTTAGGCTCAGGATGCACAGCACTTGGCCCTTTTGAAATTTCTTGTGCCTTATACTACAGTTGCTTCCTCTTCCCTTCTGTTGCCTTTTTGATTGTTTGTGAGATCCCACCCTCCTTTAAAATAAGAACATCAAGAGTCACACTACTCTCTTTCTTGTAGCAGATGGAACATTTACTGGAGTGAAGTATGGATGCGATGAACGTGGAAATGAAATCATATGTCAATCCGTTCAAAGGTTCAGTGGGCCTGCGGGCCGTATATATGTCTACACTTGTTGCAAAACTGACAAATGTAATGGACATCGTACACCTTTGCCTCCTCCTTGGTGTACCCAGCCTTCCTTGGGGATGTGAGTTAACGGAGGATCGGGATGTGGCTCTCTCCACTCAAAGCTCCTCTGTCCTAGTCCCCTTGAAGGGAAATCCAGATAATCTATGGCTATCCATCACTTATTTCACCCTCTTTGAGCCAAGATGTGATTTAAGGGTTTGAATGTGGCTCCTTCATCTGTGGAAAATGTACAAGGAGAACCAAAAATAAACCTACATGCTGAGACACACGGTGCCTTTTTGCTTTGTTCCTTCTATAAAATGTACACATTTCTGTTGGTATATTAAAGCATGGTGTGGAAAACTAGTTCTTCCTTCTATAATGGAGCATTCGTATGCAGATCACATGAACAAAAAGAAATGTTTTTGGTGCAAAATTACCTGCATCTGTAATTGACTGGTTCAGATAGATCTTACAGATATTTATTTATGACCCATGGTCAGCTTACAAAACAACTAAAGAATGGTAGAATACAAAAATCCTCCGAAAGTTAACAGTTGCTAGAAAATAATAAAACATCAGTCACATGCAGTACCAATCAAAGACTTAACTAGCAATTGCCAACAATAAATATAAATTAAACTAAATTTCAGGAAGAACATACGCATGAAATAAAAAACTGATGTAACCACATAGCATTAGAGCAAAACTTTGCCACCTTATATGTAACAGATGGAGATTGATCTGCCAAAAGATAAGAGACACAAAAATCTTCTGAGCATCCTGGAAAGGGTGCCAGACAAGGAGATATCAGGAGGCGTCTTATGTCTCTATAAAACAGACAATGGAGCAATACATGTTGGATGGTTTCAATCTCCTTATAACCACAGGGGGAGATTCTATCGTCCCTAGGTATATTCTTCATTCTCCCTGCCAGCACAGTCAACGGGAGCAGGTCATATCTTGTTCTAAAGAAAGCCCTCAGATAGCGCGGGTTCTCTAGGGTATACAGATAAGTAGTGGGACCCCTGACAGCAGTGCATGAACCCAGCCTCCTCCTCGAATATTCTGGGATCATGGAAAGCTCGTGTTGATATTCAGTATCCAGGATTCTCTGCTGTAGATCCTGTAGAGCTTGATTATGGCTCAACAAAACCAGATAATCCAAGGAGAACCCCAATGACAGAATTTTAGCATGGATTGCCTGGGCCCAAGAAGACTGAAAACTATCGGCCAAAATTGCCATAATCCATCCTTGAGGAGAGAAGTTTATCCTAAGCCAAAATGCTAGGATCAACATCCAAGCTCTAGCCTCAATTCTCAGAACACCCAGATCAAACTTCAACATCACAGAAGGAGCACAGCTTGGTGCTCTTAGTATTGCCCTAAGAAATTTATTTTGCACAGCTTCCAGGGGTTTATAGGAAGGATAGGGGCCCAACTCCATGATATACAGTAACTGACTCCTGGCTTTGGCCGCAAACAGCTTGAGAGCTACCGGTATGATCTCCCCTCCTCCAGTATGAAAAAAACCTCTGTATGGCTTGAGACCTTCATGGCCATGGGTAGTGTGCACAACAGGGGCGTATATAGGGTGAGGCAGGCAGGGCATGTGCCCCGGGCGCCAATTGCAGGGGGCGCCATTTTTCTAAAATTAAAGTTTTTTTAAATGGCTGCTGAAAACAAAATGGCCACTGTGCATGCTCAAATGGGCTCTGTGAGGCCCTAGGCGATGCCAGGCCTCGTAGAGGCCATTTGAGCATGTACGGCAGCCATTTTGTTTTCAGCGGCTATTTAAAAAAAATTTTTTTTAATGGCCACCGCACATGCTCAAATGGTCCCTGAGAGGCCCTAGAGGCCAGCGGGGGGAAGGGGAACCTTTGCAGAACCCCCCAACATCCTTTAGGAAGCATCCAGAAGGGGCTACAGGTTTGTTTTTTTTTAATTAATATAATAGAAGTCACTGTACACATATTCAGTTTGGCACGATGTACAGAGAATCAGGGCTTGTGAATACTGAGCTGAAGCTTATGAGCTAGAATCGTATTCATTTGCTCTTACCTTGCTTCTTGTGATAAGTGAGTTAAATGTAATGTCTTAATAATATGGCTATTAATGGTGAGTTTGCCTTTAAATCAGTGTGAAATTTGGGTACTTCATGAGCCCCAGCATACTGAAATTTGTAGTTTTCCAGCATTTTTTGTTCTGGCTACATCCACTGCTAAATAGTTTTTGAAATATTAAAAGATTAATGAGCTTGTATTTTTGAGCTGATATTATGGTGAGGTTATCTGAAAGATGGGTGTCAGATGTTTGGACAGGGGGTGCAATTTCAGTGCTTGCCCATGGCGCTATTTTCCCTAGATATGCCTCTGGTGCACAATCACATTTTTGTGACATTTTTGACCCCATTTGTACCTTTAAAGATGTTTCAACATATAATTCTGAAGGCTTGCAAGGGAACGCTGATCCAAGGCTATTGTCTCTTGTCTCAGCTTCCAGCAGTCCAATCTTTGCCATTCTACAGGGCAAAATAAAACAATTCCAGATACAATACTTAAAACAGACCACCAATGTACCACCAAAAGGACATAAGTCTAGGGAATGCTTTAAACAAGCTGCTTCTACGGCACCATCTTGGGCTCCTCCTCATGACATACCACTAACACGGACCCAACCAATCTTTTGTTGCCTGATACAAAAGAGCCAAATGTCATGCTACACACCTGCCATCCAACATGGAGCACATTCCAGTGGGAAAGTTTCCTCCACATGTCCTACTGGAATGAATGGGGACAGAAATGGTTTGCATATCCTGCCTTGAGTGGTGGCATAGTAAGCAGGGACTTCTGTGGGGGTATTCTCTGTTGCACTGCCTATTGGAGATGGAGTTCCAGTGCATCGACCTTTTGCACCAACTATCCTAATGACCACTAGGGGCATTGGGAGTAGACGTAGTTAGTGAGGGTCTCCTTACCTGTCCCTGCTTGCCTCTACTCTAGGACCCCTGATATGACTCCTCAGGTATTTCCTGTTGGGAGTCAGAATCCTTCCTTTCTTCTTAGAGAGCAGATGGAAATGTCTCTCTCCCCCTACCCATTGATTATGTAAGTTTTTAGATTAGGGTCAGGTCTGTCCTATCCAAAGTGTATTTCACCCATAAATACTTAGTATTTAATTCTACATGGATCTCCATGTGTTTTCTCTAAATAGCGGCAACAACTCACCTCTGCAAACTACTTTATAACTGGACTGGGTAGCTTCTTTAGTGCTCTGCTAATCAACCTGGGATAAAAATTACAACCCCAAACACTGCCCACAGTCTGGAACTCCTTACACCATGAGACCTATCTGGCTAGTGGCAGCTGCAGACAGGGGTAACAAGGGACAAACACCCCTCAGACAAACTGCTTGCCCTCTTGCCCCCACCTCTTCTTGTTTGGACACTGGTGGTAAATTTGAAAGACAATTTCCACATACTCAGCATCACTTTTTATACAGTAATCCCATAACCTTTGGTTTAAGATGAGATTAAAAATGCTTTTAAATGGCATTTGTGCTATAAAGATTATGGAAATTGCAAGTTAAGGCACAGTTTGACTTCTGCATCATATAAGCTATAACAACTTTGTACAGTCTTGTATATTATGTTGATATCCAGCCATTTCAGGGTAAAAAACACCAACTTCACCAATACACTGATGGGGTCTGAGCTGTCAGTGACTGACCAGGAGAGAGAGATCTTGGGGTTGTGGTGGACAACTTGTTGAATGTGTCAGTTCAGTGCATGGTAGCTGTGAAAATGTTCAGTTCTATGATAAGGATCATTAGGAAGGGGACTGAAAATCAAACCACTGACATTATAATGCCCTTATACAAATCTATGGTGTAGCCACATTTGGAGTACTGCGTGCAGTTCTGATCACCTTAAGAAGTATGTTGTAGAACTGGAAAAGGTGCAGAAGAAGGCAACCAAGGTTATCAGGAGCCTGGAGCACCTTTCCTATGAGGCAAGGCTACAGCATCTGGGCCTTTTTAGTTTGGAAATGAGACGACTACAGGGAGACATGATAGAGGTATATAAAATGATGCATGGAGTAGATAGTGTGGACAGAGAGAAATTTTTCTCCCTCTCTCACAACACTAGAAGCAGGGGTCATCCCATGAACTGATGTCCAGGAATTTTAGGACCATCAAACGGAAGTACTTTTCACACAGTGCATAATTAATCAGTGGAATTCTCTGCCATGGGATGTAGTGATGGCCACTAGCTTGGATGGCTTTAAAAAGGGCTTAGACATACTCATGGATGACAGGTCTATCAATGGCTACTATTCTGAGGGCTATAGGCCACCTCCAGCCTCAGAGGCAAGAAGCTGTCAATTCTTAGTACACATGTAGCAGATTACCATGACTTTCTCTCAGAGCAAGCCCACGTGAAGGGAAGAAAAATGCTGAATTATCCCCTCCATGCTCTCTAAGCAAAGGCTTCTCCCCCAAACTTTCCTGTACCTTTGTAGGCTGCCACTGCCGCACAATTATCAACAGAGTTTCTCTCTCTCTCTCTCTCTCTCTCTCTCTCTCTCTCTCTCTCTCTCTCTCTCTCACACACACACACACACACACACACACACACACACACACACACTGGAATCCCAGGGCAAACTCTTTCCTCTGCTATTGGAAAAGTAAACAAACCTTCCAGGTGCATGCGTGGTGAGAAAATTGATAGAATTGCTGAACATCTGAGGACATGTTTTGCACCAGACAACCCCACCTTTCCTGAATTAAAAATCAACTCAGTGAGGCATTTTTAAAAAATGGCAAAGAACAAAAAAAGTGTGTGTGTGGGGGGGCGATATTCAAATGATACAGACTGCTTTAGTCTGAGGCTCTCTCAGCTTTTAGGTAGAGGTAAAAGAAATACTCCGTAGCTTACGAGAAGACTTCAAAAAGCACCCCAAATGATAATGAGGTGGCACTCTTTAAAATTCGTTGTTACTTTGCCTCAAACTCACCAACCCCTGGACTGAGAATTCAAGCCCCTGCAGTCCTATCTTCCAAGAACAGCAGTCCTCCTTTCTACAGCCATTTTGCTGGTCACACATCTTGCTTCACCTCTAGCCCAACTTCTTTCCTAACAAAAAACTTTCTCTTCCTCCCAGCTCCTTTCTAGGTCCCACCCACTTGGTATGCTGGTTGACTGATCCCTAGAGTTCACCAACCTGTCATTCTGAACAGGGTTCACTTCCGGTTAACTCTTTAGGGGAGAGGAGGGCCTGGTCAGTGGCTGATCATTACAACACGTAATATATGGGCGGCTAATTGAGAGACTGGGGGCTCTGGCCTGAGGTGGGAAATTTGCCGAGCCGGCCCTGCCTCCTCCCTCCGGCTTTCACAAGTAGAGAAGCCCTGCTGCTGGCATTCCTTCTGCCAGCCTGAGCCACTGACCTGATTGCACTGAAGATCTGAACATAAGAACAGCCCTGCTGGATCAGGCCCAAGGCCCATCTACTCCAGTGTCCTGTTTCACACAGTGGCCCACCAGATGCCACTGGAAAGCACAGATAGGAGTTGAGGGCATGCCCTCTCTCCTGCTGTTACTCTCCTGAAACTGGTACTCAGAGGCATCCTGCCTTTGAGGCTGGAGGTGGCCTATACCCTGGTAGCTCTCCAACTACTAGTCGATGGAAGACATCCCCTCCATGAAGTTATCCAAACCCCTCTTAAAGCCATCCAGATTGTTTACTGTCATGACATGTGGCAGAGAATTCCACAAGTTGATTATACGTTGTGTGAAAAAGTACTTTCGTTTTTTGGTCTTAAATTTCCTGGCAACCAATTTCATGGGATGACCCCTGGTTCTAGTGTTATGTGAGAGGGAGAAGAATGTATCTCTATCTACTTTCTCCATACCATGCATGATTTTAAAGATCTCTATCATGTCTCCCTGCAGTCGTCTTTTTTCTAAACTAAATAGCCCCAGGTATTGTAGCCTTGCCTCATAAGAAAGGTGCTCTAGGCCCTTGATCATCTTGGTTGCCCTCTTCTGAACCTTTTCCAGTTCAACAATGCCCTTTTTATTTTATTTTATTTTATTTTATTTTATTTAAAACATATTTTATACCACCCAAACGTACATCTCTGGGCGGTTTACAACAAAATATATGTGGTGACCAGAATCTTTTAGATGTGGTGACCAGAATTGTATGCAGTACTCCAGGTGTGGTTGCACCATAGTTTTGTATAAGGGCATTATAATATTAGCATTTATATTTTCGATCCCCTTCCTAATGATACCCAGCATGGAATTGGCCTTTTTCACAGCTGTCACACATTGAGTCAACACTCTCAACAAGCTGTCCACCATGAACCCAAGATCCCTCTCCTGGTCAGTCACCAACAGCTGAGATCCCATCAGCGCAGGCTTGAAGTTGGGGTTTTTTGTCCCACATCTTTGTCTGCACGTGTGAGGGCCAGTTTCAACAGCTGGGCTCCAGAGTCCCCATGAGAGTTGGGGACTGAGGAGTTTGGCTGAAAAGGACAGAGGCAAGCCAGAGGTGCAGCTGCTGGCATAGTCACCGGTGCGGGTGCTACTAGGTGAGTTACAGGCCAGCCTTTGGTGCCAGGCCTTCGGTGTGTGTCTGAGGGGAAGCTTTGCTCAAGGTCCTCCATTTTTAAAAATTGTTTGTTTGGTTAGTTGGTTTAGTTGTTTTTGCCACGCTGCTCACAGTGATGTGTTTGGGCTCTCTTGTTAAGCATGGAGGAGGGGGCGCATTCAATGAGATTGGGGTAGCTCTTTCAGTAGTGGTGGGTAGTAGAGGATCAGGCATTGGCAGGACAACATGCCATTACAGGGAGAGCGAGTCAAGTAATTTAATTACTGTCCACAGCTAACTGGGCAAAGAGGCACCCGTTTAATGTGGTGATTCTCTTTGTTTAGCAGAGGGAGAGTAACCGGCCGTATCCATCCCCCACATCCTACTTCCATTACTGTTGCTGGTATCTATCTTCTGTTTCTTTTTAGATGGTGAGCCCTTGCGGACAGGGAACCATCTTACTTACTTACTTATTCATTTATTATTTACTAGTGTTTTTTAGCCCATTACAATAACGGGCGCTAGCGTTCCCCCCCCCCACCTCCCATTCCCTCCGTCTCTGGCCAGCACCAGAGTTCTGCCTGAGAGTTCCCATGGCCGCCGCCGCCGCCGGCTGCCCACCCGCCCTCCCAGCTGCCCGAGTCCTCCTCAACCCCGGCCTGCATCAGTCGGGCGATCAAAGACCATATTCTGAGAAGGAGAGAGGAGCTCGCAAACAGAGCTCCTCTCTCTGTAAAGCCTCTGGCTGAACTGGCGCTTTGGGTTGCGTCCTTTGCATCCATAGCGCCAGGGTTGAGGAGGACTCGGGCAGCTGGGAGGGCGGGCGGGCGGCGGCGGCAATTGTTTGGGTCATTTGGCCAACATGGCCACCCGTGTCTGGGTGGCCGTATCTTTCTCGGCGGTTCTGGGCATGCGCTCCGAGAAAGACACAGGCGGCACGGGATCACACTTAAGGGTTTTATTATAGAGGATTATTTTTGATGATGATGATGATGATGATGATGATGATGTCTTACATGTAGACGTCTTTGGAAGCCTTTGTTGAAAAGCAGTATATAAATATAGTTGTTGTATTCCCTTCCGGCTGCCCTGTTAGCTCTCAGGCCTTAGGGAGTAGTTCTAACTCCCCACTGAACCTAAACATGCTCCTTTGTAATGCCAGTTTGTTTGAAAATAAGAATAAAATCACCCATACTTCAATCACTGATGAAGAAGCCGACCTGGCTTGTATAAATGAGTACCTGGTTGGGGGAGGCTAATGGTCCTGTGTGCACGCAACATCTTTCTCCCAGGGTATTCTGTTGCTGAGCAGATTAGGGAAGTGGGCTGGGGAGGGGGAGGGTGTGGTGGCTTTGGTCTATTGCCACCATCCACCATCCATCCGTCCATTGCCTTTATTCCAGCCAAGGTGTCCCCTCTCTCCCAAACTGCCACCACAGAGTGACCAGGGAACATCTTGCACTGAGGGAAGACGAGAGACACATAGACTGTGGAGCTGCCACTATTCAACTCCCTTATTCCAGCCAAGGTGTCTCCTCCCTTCCCAACTGCCACCACAGAGTGACCAGGAACCATCTTTCTCTGAGGGGAGGGGAGGAGAGGAGAGGAGAGGAGAGGAGAGGAGAGGGAGACACACATGCTCCTGCCACCATCCATCTCCCTTATTTCAGGCGAGGTAGCCCCTCCCCCACCAACTGCCACCACAGAGTGACCAACAACCACCTTGCTCTGAGGGGAAGAGAGGAGAGACACACACAGACTGTGGAGCATCCACCATCCAGCTCCCTTATTCCAGCTAAGAACATGAAGGGGATTCAGTGACAAGGGCTCATAGTCTTAGAAACTATAAGTGTGAGAGTTCCCAGAGACCATCTTGTTCTGAGGGGAAGAGAGGAGAGTCCGATACAGACCGGGGAGCTGCCTCCATCCATCTCTTCTGTTTCATCAGAGGTGGTCCCTCCCTCCCTCCCTTCCTCCCACAATTGCCACTACAGAGTGACCAACGACCATCTTGATATGAGAGGAGGAGAGAAGGGAGATGTGCTCAAAGCCTAAAGAGTATAGCACACAAATATATAAACAGGTATGGTTCTTTACTTATGCTCTTAAGAAAACTGCTCTGGGAGGTTCAGCCACAAATATATTTTAAAAGTAAAAGTAGAAGTAGAAGTGAAAGTAAGTGAGTAGAACATCTCCTTTACCAGGATCCTTGTGAGAGAACTGACTTATATTGAACAAGTGAATTTTGGCCCGTTGAATAACGGGCGCTAGTAACAGCGCTCCTGGCCCCCCGCCGCCATTCCCCCTCCCTCCGCCGTTCCCCCCCTACCTTTAAGGGCCAAATCGGCCCAGGCACTTGCCCCCGCCAGGCCGGGGAGACGGAGACCGGGGGCGGAGCGGAGGCCATGTAACCTTAAAAAAAAATTTACTCCCGCGGCCGCCGCCGCCGACCGCCCACCCTCCCTCCCAGCTGCCAAGTCCCCCTTACCCTGGCCGACTGCTGTCGGCCGTAGACAGCCCTTAATCTAAGAGGCAGAGAGGAGCTCGCAAGCAGAGCTCCTCTCTGTGCAAAGCCTCTTGCCGAACTGCCGCTTTGGGCGCTTGCGTCCCTTGCGCCCAAAGCGGCAGTTCGGCAAGAGGCTTTGCATAGAGAGGAGCTCTGCTTGCGAGCTCCTCTCTGCCTCTTAAATTAAGGGCTGTCTACGGCCGACAGCAGTCGGCCAGGGTAAGGGGGACTTGGCAGCTGGGAGGGAGGGTGGGCGGTCGGCGGCGGCGGCCGCGGGAGTAAATTTTTTTTTAAGGTTACATGGCCTCCGCTCCGCCCTCGGCCTCCACCTATTTTGGCCGAGGCGGCGGCTCCGCCGCCGCCTCGGTCACTTTCCCGCCGCCTCCTCTCCGGCTTCTTCAGGGCGGCCGCTTCTGGCCGCCCAAGATGGCTGCCGGGTGCCGGCGAGCGTGTCTCCCTTGCCCTGTTCTGCGCCTGCGCTTCGCGCAGGCGCAGAACAGGGCATGGAGGCACGGACACACGCTTGGTGTCCGTCCACGGACAGACACCAAGCGTTTTATTAGAGAGGATGTGTTTACCTTAGACTGGGGATTCAGGATAGATTGGGGTTTCTGTTGATGTACCATCCACCCCACTGCCTAACAGACCCCCTAACTGAGCTGATGTAGCTGGTGACTGAGTTGGTGTTGGAGTCACCCAGGCTTGTGATGCTGGGTGATTTCAATGACCACTTTGTTACTGGTTTGTCTGCTGCTACTCAGGAGTTCATAGCGGTCATGTGAATTATTGGCGTATCCTAGTTAGTCCTATGCTCCGATCACGGGGGGGGGGGGTTGTTCCGTGGGTGGAGTCTCCTGTTTCTTTCCAATAGTCATAGATGGACCACTTGCTGGTTAAGATTGTTCTCACAGTCACGTCTGACCCCTGCGGGGGTGCTGGACCCATAAGAATGGTCTGCCCAAGAAGGCTGTTAGATCTAGTAGGATTCCAAAGGGCCTTGGAGGAGTTTGGAGTTGGTTCTGACAGTCATTCTGTTGATGCCCTGCTGAATACAAGGAGTACCGGTAGGGAACTTACCAGGGCAGTAGCCATGATCACTCCTAAGAGTCCTTTCCGAACCACTTTAAAATTAGCTCCATGGTATACGGAAGAGCTATGGGAGCTGAAGCAGCAAGGTAGACAACTGGACTACAGCTGGAGGAGGCACATCTTGAATTTGCTAAGACACATCATAGAGCCAATTTGAAGGCTTATGCTGTGGCAATACATGCAGCAAGGAACCAATTGTGTTCTGCAGATATTGTGTTGAGATGGCCTTGGTCATCCTGATAGATGACCTTCACCAGGGAATTGACAGAGGGGGTGTGACTCTGCTGATTCTTCTCGATCTCTCAGTGGCTTTCAATACCATTAACCATGGTATCCTTCAGGATCGCTCGAGGGATTTGGGGATACGAGGCACTGTTGTACAGTGGTTCTGCTCCTATGCATTAGGTAGATTTCAGATGGAGGCACTTGGTGACAGTTGCTCTTCAAAATGGTAGCTACTATATGGAGTCCCTCAGGGCTTCATCCTGTCACCAATGCTTTTTATCATCTACATCAAACCGCTGGGTGAGGTCATCAGGGGATTTGATGCTGGGTGTGATCAATATGCTGATGATACCCAAATCTTATCACAATATCAGGAAATGGCATTAGCCCATTAAATGCCTGCCTACAGGCAGTAATGAGCTGGATGAGGGATAATAAACTGAATCTGAATCCAAGCAAGACAGAGATGCTCATTGTTGGGGGATCGTAATCTGCAAGATGGGATAGAACTTCCTGTTCTGAACGAGGTTATATTCCCCTAGAAAGAACAGGCTCATAGCTTGGGAGTGCTGTTGCACTCGGGTCTCACCCTGCTACCTCAGGTTGAGAATGTGGCCAGGAGCAATTTTTACCAGATGGGATTGATTCAATAACTTCACCAGTTCCTTGAGGAGAATGAACTGAAAACAGTGGTACACCAGCTGGCAGCCTCCAAGATGGACTACTGCAATGTGTTCTGTGTAGGGCTGCCTTTGTACATCATTCGGAAACTTCATTTAGTTCAAAATGCGGAAGCCAGATTGATCTCTGGGGTACCCCAGAGAGACCACATTACGCCTGTCTTAAACAGTTGCACTGGCTGCTGATATGTGTCTGGGCAAAGTACAAAGTGCTCATTATTCCCTTTAAAGCCCTGAATGGCTTAGGTTGGGGAGTGCGTTTCTCTACAATATCCTCACTGCTCATTAAGATCATCAGGTGGGGTCCATCTTCGGGTGCCAGCAGTTCATCTGTTGGTGACCTCAGCTCAGGCCTTCTCAGAAATTAGGTTGTGGAACACGCTGCCTGTGGATATGAGAGGATTATCTTCCTTGGAGGCCTTCAGGAGAGCCTGAAAGACCCACCTTCTTGGCCTGGCTTTTAATGATATCTAGTTTAATTTTAATTTTAATCTGACTTAATTTTTTTAATTTTAATTATTTTATTACATGGATTTTTTGTGTGTTAATGTTAACCTTCCTGAGCCACTTTAGGAAGGGCAGTATATAAATTGAATGAATGAATGAATGAATGAATATTCTCTTGGCAAGGGTACGGCTACTATAGTTAAGATGGGGAGTTGTTTCAGTATTCTGCCATCATAAGCCCTGTACATTCTATTCATTATAAAATAAAAACTGCCTGTCAAATCTACCTGTCCTCATGTAGACATCAGTTATGTGAAAAGAGATACCACTCCTCCAAGTTTGGTGCAGCTCCATTGAAAAATGGCTGAGATACAGCAGTTTCAATATCACTTCTAAAAAGAGACGCCTCACACATTTGAGATGCTTTTTTGCCATCAGATAATGTATCTTTTAAAAAATATATGTTTTTTTAAGAATCAGATATTTAACCCTGTATTATTTTGGGGAGGGGGGAATTGGTCCAGTATTTCCTGAGTTATTAGCTTTTGAGGTCCTTGATCCTTTTCAGCATGAAAAGCTTACATTGTGGGTGAATCCCAGTTTGAAGACTGCTCATAAGTCTTTTTATTGGTCTAATTCGGTCTCTCACAACTTCATTACATTAGATCAATTGATATCTTCAGAAGCTGTTTTTAAATCCTTAGACAATTCGGGAGCTAAATTTGGTATACCTTCAAATGCTAGTTGGCAGTTTATCCAGCTAAATTTATTTATTTATTTATTCTCACGGCTCTTTGGTCCTGATGCAGCTTCTGAAATTCCATCTTTATTATTTGATTTGGAACATTTATTAGATGTACCTAAGCCTATAGTCTCACTCTATCAGAAACTTAAAGACATTGATAAGACTGATATCAATTATATACAAGATCTTTGGAATAATGACCTCGAATACCCTATTTTATTAAATCAATGCTCAGTCTTCTATTTCTTCTTCTTCTTATTATTATTAGATTTCTCAGTAGCATATTGCTATATACATCTTAGGCCCTGGGTATTTAAGAGAACGTCTTCTTCACCATGAGCCCCATCACCCACTGAAATAATCTGGAGAGGTTTGTCTGCAGTCGCCACCAGCTTGTCTGGAATGGGCTACATAGGGATGGGCCTTCTCTCTTGCTGCCAGAGACTCTGGAATGTGCTCCCTGCTGAAATAAGAGCCTCCCCAACTCTGACAACTTTTATGAAGTCTTTAAAGACACATTTTCCCACCCAGGCTTTTAAAATAGACTTGTGGCTTTAAACCGTCTTAAGGTTTTTATGTCTGTTTTTATTTGTTGTACACCCCCCAGAGGTGCAAATTTGGCACAATCTACAAATAAATAAATAAGTGGGGGCACGGTTCTGGAGGATGAGGAAGTAAAAGAGTGTCCTTCCTCTTAAAAATAAAAAAAAATCCCTCTGAAATGGAGGAAAGAACATTTTTTAAGCTCAGGCCACACATGTTTCCATTTCTAATCTCCCCACTCTAGGACATTAACCTAATACATTTATCTGAGACTTATTGATTTCTTTATTTATTATTGCTTTCTTTATTTGATTTCTATACCGCCCTTCCAGAAATGGCTCAGGGAATAAACATCACAGAGAATAAACAAATAAGATGGATCCCTGTCCCCAAAGGGCTCACAATCTAAAAGGAAACATAAGACAGACACCAGCAGCAGTCACTGGAGGTACTGTGCTGGGGGTGGAAAGGGCCAGTCACTCTCCCCCTGCTAAATAAAGAGAATCACCATGGTAAAAGGTGCCTCTTTGCCCAGTTAGCAGGGGTGCGGTTAATGCAGCAGAAACATTTATTCTCTGCAGAGGTGCTCTAACCCCCGGACCTTGGTGCCCCGGTCTGTGGCTGCCAAGGTCCGAGGGGATCTCCAAATGGCCAGGAGGCCTCCTGCAGCCAATTAGCAAAAGCCTCTGGGCCGAACAGACAGGCTCAGAGGTCACTCTGGCTTGCCAGGCAGGGGCAGAGGACTGCTCAGCTCACACACACACCCCCTGGCAGCCACCTCTCAGCTGCGCAGCTGAATTTAAAGAAAATGGTGGTACCACATGGCAGGAGGCCCCCAGAGGTAGGTTTCAGGGGCCTCGGGGGGGCACCTCATGGCGGGGGCAGTCCAAGCACTAAAATTACCTAGGTGTGCTCCTGATTCTGTGTCTATTGGACACCCCAGAGAATGTTTAATACGGGATAGTTGAAGACTGCTACATGCTGAAAGTGTAATTTGTATGAGGGTACATTTAAACATAAGGTTTGGTCCTGTCCAATTATCGAACCATTTTAATCTGAAACTCGTAAGGTAGCTAACATGGCATTGTAGTTATCATTGTCCATTAAGGGCATTCATACTCTG
Organism: Hemicordylus capensis; assembly: GCF_027244095.1. Lineage (NCBI taxonomy): Eukaryota > Metazoa > Chordata > Lepidosauria > Squamata > Cordylidae > Hemicordylus > Hemicordylus capensis. The sequence continues at coordinate 257,264,436 of NC_069658.1, read as the reverse complement.
TTGGGGTATATCCCGAGCCAGCTTATTTAATTTCACATAAATGTAACTTCATAAATCACTTAATATATGAATCACTGTATATACATAAATCACTTAATTTGACAAGGTTTCGCAATAAGTCCTTGTTTCACAATGAGCTTCCTCAGAAGTACATGAACAATTATTATGTCACAAACATGATAAACTTCCCATCTGCTAAATAAAAGTCACTCCTCCCTGGTGTATGGAGTTCTTCATAATATTCTCCAAAAGTGTTTCTTCAATTCCTCCAAAAGGAGTGTCGGTTGTTTCCAAACGTTCTTAGATTTCTCCAAGGGAGTATGAAAAAGTCCTTATAGATACAAAGCACAAACCATACATTAAAGAAAACATTAGTACAAAATGAGAGAAAACATTTATACAAAGTAATAAAATTCATATGTACGCATCAAAGATAATTACCCAAATGATGCAACGGTTCACAAGCTGCTGCCAAACTTATCAAACTTATCCCAGTCTTATCAAGCCAGCTAGAATAAACTGACCAAACTCTCTTACTCCAGTTTTATAACACTCTCAATTATTCACAGCTGTTGAACCTCCTAATCTGCCACTATCTGGCAATCATCACACTTAATTAGGGCACCTCACAGTTACAAAAAGCAAGATAAATCTAAATTCGTGTTTAAACCATAAAGTGACAGGGAATTTAATCTGTGAATGTAAAAAGATTCTTGTCTGTTTAGCCATCTTACTGCATCAACGTTACAATATCTAAATTTTTCTTTGTTCCCAGACCCAGGCCCAAGAAGACACGGAGACAAAGTTTGGGGTATAAGGGCCACGCTTTATTTAACATAAGAACACACATGGCGGACTGCAAACCAGGTGAATAATCACTGTAATAAAACAGTGCGGGCACCTAGGCGTGGGCTAGGATTCTAACTTCCTACCCAACACCTAACAGGGCGACACACCCTGGCTCAGGAAAGAGGCAGGTAAATCCCGCCCCATTCCTTCAAAGCCAACCTCCCGCTTTAGAAGAGGGGACCTGGACAGCTCCTGGTCTTAACCACCCCGGACCGCACAGTCCAAAGGTTGGTGAAGTCCCGAAGCAGGTTTCATGGCAATAAACATCTCCCCGTGCCGCACAGGCAACAAAGGAGCGATTGACCAATCCACCTTTAAATGTCCAAGGGTGCTCACCAGTAATCTAAACCTCCCTTACCCATCAGCCCGCACTGTTCCTGCCACCCAGGAAGGTTAGCCCTCGCTTGACCTTCCTGCCCCATACCTGCCCAGAAATTCAGCAAGCCCCCTCGGACGTTGTGCAAATACAAATCACATCCTCGCTCGGAGAGGTGAACCCCGTCCGGGCGATACAACTCAGGGAAGCACGCAGCCAGATCTGGGTGCCGCACGACAGCCCCATTAGCCGCAAGCACAAGCTTGCCAATCGCAGCCGAGGTCTTCCTACGTGCCCTTTCCAGGCTTAAACCACAGCGGGCACCTCGCCACACTCTACGCTGCAGCCAATTTACCCACACAAAATGCACCCCCGGTATCCAATTGCGAAGCACCGTGAAGTCCAAGGAGGCTTGCTGAAGTATAGACAGGCCAGTCTGCCGGCCCAAGTCATTTCCTCCTAAATGCAGAACTAGAACATGGGGCATGGGAAACCTAACTAGATGATCCCTAAACGCGGGCAGTAACTGATTCCATAGCATGCCACGCACGCCAAGCCAGTAAACTGCAGCCTGCTTTCCCAACCCCAACTGCGACCCCCAGTGGGAAGAGCTGGCCTGTTTGAAGGCCCAAAAGACCAGTGAGTGGCCACATATCAGGACCCGGACTGGAGCTACTGCCCCGCCAGCACCTGTCAAGAAAAAACAACAAATCAATGATGGCCGAAGGAAACCGCTGTCAGCGCACATAACGCCTGACCTCCACGGACTTCCAACGCCCTATTCTCTTCACCTCGGCCTCTTGCAGGCCCAAGAGGGAGGCCGTAGTGGCCACTCCAATACGAAAGGAATGCAGCGTTAACCCCGCAAGGGGGACCCCAGCGGCCCCGAGAGCCCGCCTGACCACTGTCAGGAACTGGTATTGCGTGAGAGGGGTCTGATCTTCATGAGTGAATAAACAGCCCCTTGAAGCTGGCCCCAAACCAGCGTAGCGCTGCAGGGCTTTAACTGGGCAAAGAATTGGGTCCGTGGCGGCAACCAAACGAACAACCTGACCCTTACCCCTTTGCATGGGCGTAACGATAGGGGGGGCAGGGGGGGCACGTGCCCCAGGCGCCACTTGCTAGGGGGGCGCCAAAAAGTGCCCCCGCCAATCCCCGGAAATTTCCCGAATTTTTTCCCCCAAAAGAACCCTTTTCAGCAGCACTTTTAGCTGCTGGGCTACTTGGTACAGCGCCCCGAGAGCGTCTCCGTGCCATGTCCCAACTCCAGGCTGCTGCTCTCAGCCAACCTGCCTGCTCATTGGCTGGACAGTCCCTCCTGACTAGCAAGCTTCCCGCGCTTGTGCAGCAGGGCAGGCGAGATCTCACAGCACACACGTACATACTGCTGCACGCAGCGCTCTTGCTTCCCGCTCTCTCTTCAGTTCAGGCTGCAGTGTGTGCACTGTGCCCGCGGAGGTGGTCAGAGGAAGGAAGGAACTCACCAGCAGCCCGTTGTTTTTCTCATGAGCCTTAGCCTGTTGCCTGCTCGTGGAGGTGGAGCCTTTTGCTTTCAGGAGTCACAGGAGGAGACTAAGCAGCCCTGGGGTGGCATTTACTTATATGTGCTACAAAAATGGGGGTGAGGTATGGCGTTTTTTGTTCTTATTGCCCTTGTTGGGAGTGCTGTGCTTACTGAACAATTATATAGTAAAGGTGGAGGAATAATGGGGGGGAGTCCGTCTTCTCAGTCAAACCCTGTAAGCGCGAGACAGCTGCTACAAAGAGGCGGGAGAGGAGTTTTGCAACTGCAAGATAAACTCAGTCTGTGAGTCAGTCGCTGCTGCTGCAGGCGGGCTGCAAACCGTCTCTGATTGCAGCCCGTCTGCAGCTGCTGCGACTGACTCAGACTGAGTTTATCTTGTAGTAAACTAGAGAGTTTGCAGCCTGCCTGCAGCAGCTGCGAGTCTGCGATTGACTCAGAGACTTGCAGCAGTAAACTAGAGAGTTTGCAGAAAAGACTGGAGGGCTGAGAGTTGCCTCAGTGGAAATGATGGTGGTGGGGAAAGGGGGAGGGGTATATTGAGAGGGAAACCTTGTGGAGCGATGTGGCGAGGTGCTTGTAAAACACAGTGTTTGAATGCATTTCCAGCCCCACTTTTAACATGCCCGAGGAAGGCTCTGAGTCTCCTGAAAACTTGCAGGGGTGTGTGTGTTCCTTGGAGGGGTGTCTGGTGGAGGGAGGGCTTTGGAGAGGACCCAGGAGAACCCCCTACTGCAGATGTGAGTTGGTTTTTCTGCCTTGGCGTCTTTCTCCTTCTTGCTCCCCTCATATCAGTTTTCCTGTAATTCCCCCTTGCCCTGCCCTTCTTTCACGTTTATTTCCTGCATTTCGGGCATGAAGGAAAGAAGGAAGCTCCCCTGGGCTGTTGCTGCTCTGGCTGTCGTGTTGCTGCCTGTGCAGTAGGGCTGCAGCACGTTTTTGGTTTTTTGGGGGTCTGCTTCGGGTTCCCCGTCACTTGACAATGGCCAGGGGAGGGGAAGTGAGTCTTGTGGCTTCCCTCTGCTCCTGGCTTCCCTCTGCACGTTTCTCTCCTGGCTCACCTCTCCCTCTGTTATTTGGAACAGCAGGGATGAGGCTTTTGTTCTGGAAACACAAAGGTATTTGGGACTGGGGTGGGGGGTGGGAGACGGGAACTCAATTTTGAGGCAAAAAGATGATGCCTTACTGTCTCACATCATTGTGGTGGCTTTTGCTGAAGAAAAGAATAAAACTTTCTTTCTCTCCCTTCTGGCTGCTGTGCACATGAATTAGCTAATAAATCTGCATTTTATGCATAGCTGGAAGCTTATTGTATTGATCTACTGCTCAATGTTTTTACTCAGAGAGATCTGGCTTAAGTAGCCTGTTGGGAGCCTGTAGTGAAATTGAAATTCCCTTTTTGGGGTGAGGGGTAGCCTTGTTGCTTATTACTGTTGCATTCTTCTTGCAAACTATGGACAGATTCATACATTAATCAATTCAAAATCCCCCCAACCATTCAAGCTGGTAGCTGTGTGTGTGCAGACATACATGTGTAAAGATAACATACCATTGTGGAATGTCCTTGGGTATGAGGTTGTGTTTTGTGAAATAATCTTCATACATGCAGTTGGAGCTGAAGCTAGGGAGAAGTGGCAAGACCACAGGTCTGGCATGTGAATCCATCTTACTGTACTATTTAAGCTGCAATATCTAACTTCACACAAAATGTGTCTAGCTGTGCTTGAAGGAGGAGGACTTGGAAGATGATTTTCCTTTGATGTTCTTCTGGAAATTCTCAGAATTATTGTTGGATCATCTAGTGGTAACTGATTCACATACAGTGGTCCCTCTACTTACAAACTACTCGACATAAGTATTTTTCGAGTTACAAACGGCAGTTTTAGATCCGGTTTTAGATGCGGTTTTTTCGACTTACAAATTTTTAGATGGGGTTTCCTCGACTTACAAATTTTTAGATGGGGTTTCCTCGACTTACAAATTTTACATGCGGTTTCCTTGACTTGCCTGCCTGTTTACTGCCTGTTTATTCTTGAAAAGAAATGTTCCTGTGCAGTTTGCAAGCCTTACTGGGGGTCTGGGTCTTTTTTCTAGGCTCCGGAACGCATTAATCCGTTCCCAATGCATTCCTATGGGAAACCGCTTTTCGACTTACGAATTTTTCGACTTACAAATGTGCATTCGGAACGGATTAATTTCGTAAGTAGAGGGACCACTGTATATGGATCAGAATTTGAACTTGACTAAAACAAATTGAGTCACCTTAAGTGGCGCAGTGGTTTGTTGCAAAAGCAAGTTCCAAATTTATTTTAAATTAAATAAAATTAAAGTAGAGATTTTGCCCTAAGTGTAATGTAGGATGTATCATCATTCATTGCATCATAATTCTGATGTTAGATACAAGCCAACTTCACAGGGTTGTTGTGAGGAAAAAACACATGTGTGTCAGTCAGATGTATGTTGGGGGGGCGGCGGGGGGGGGCGCAATTTCAGTGCTTGCCCAGGGCACCGTTTTCCCTAGTTACGCCTCTGCCCCTTTGGTCCGTTTTGGACCGGCGAAGTAACAAATGAGCCTCGCCTTCAAAAAGGGACATATCAGAGAATTGTAAACACCTATCCCTAGGGGAGACCCTACTACAGGGCAACAGCTCCCCAGGACGGAAGGCGCCAAAAAAGGCCACTAACACGGCCGCCTGAAATAGGGACACTTCCCAAGAACTCGTGCAGCATTCCCCAAGCGGCCCAGTGCGACAGCCACCAAGTCCAAGGTAAGTGGATGTCTGGAGTCACTGGTTCCTGGGGCCCCCCTGGCCCAACCCTCCAGCATGCGCCTAACTCGAAGGTCGGAGGAAGAGTCCTTAACCCCCCGTATTTGGGCTTGAAAGGCCAGTGCAGCCAGGTAACCCCCCAAGGTAGAAACCGCATGCCCCGCCCTATGTAACATAACCAAAAATTGCTGTAGCTGTTCGACTGGAATTGGCCAGGTCTCGGCCAGACCTTCGGCCCTCCGAAACAGCATAAACGCCTCAAGCTTGGCTGTGTAGCTCGCTCTGGTGCCAGAGACACCGCTATGGCCTGCTGTGCTTCCGCCCGCCAAGTTGCCACAGAAAGGCTGGCATAGGATCCGGATGCGAAGCAGCCTCGGGCACTAACTCTCTGAACCTGTTTAACTGAAAACGAGATAGAGCGTCAGCTATATCATTCCGGACACCCGGAACGTGGCGAGACCGGAAGAGGATATTAGCCCGAAGGCACTGCAGGACCAATGCCCTAACTAGGCCCATAACCCGCTGGGAATAAGAGGTCTGCGTGTTAACAACCTGGACTACAGCCAGGTTGTCGCACCAAAACCTGACCGATGAATTTGCAAACTGGTCAGCCCAGATGTGGACAACTACCACAATCGTAAAAAGCTCTAAAAAGGTCAAGTCACAAACAATTCCCTGGACAAACCACTCCTCAGGCCACCGAGCAGCACACCAGCGGCCCCGGAAATAAACACCAAAACCAACGCCACCCGCAGCGTCTGAATGGACTTGCAGATCGGCTTTCAGGAGTAGCTCACTCCTCCAAAGGGCCACCCCATTAAAACCGAGCAGGAAAGATTCCCACAAGGCCAGATCATCCCGAACCCCTACAGTAATCCTGGCCCTATGATAAGGGGCCCTCAAACCGACTGTCAGGTCGCATAACCGGCGCAAGAAGGCCCGGCCCGGAGCTACCACTCTACAGGCAAAGTTGAGATGCCCCGCCACCACCTGAAGCTCCCTAAGGGTAGCCTTACGGGAACGACCCAGGGTCCTGACAAGCTCCAGAAGGACCCCAAGCTTCGCTTGTGGCAACCTAGAGCAATCTGCAATGGTGTCCAGCTTGACACCTAAAAAGGAGAGCTGTGTGACCGGCCCCTCCATTTTGTCCCTGGCCAGGGGCACCCCAAGCTTGTCTGTCAGCTCCATAAAGGAGCGCAATAAATGTTGGCATTCCCGAGAGTTAGCATGCCCTACAAAAAGGAAATCATCTAAAAAATGAGCCGTGGATAGAAGGCCCGCCCACCGCCTAACCGCCCATTCAAGAAAGGAGCTAAAAGCTTCAAAGGTTGCACAAGAAATTGAACAACCCATCGGTAAGGCCCGGTCAAAGTAATACTGACCAGCAAAAGCGAAGCCCAGAAGCTCGAAATCATCCGGGTGGACAGGAAGAAGGCGGAAGGCGGACTCTATGTCACATTTGGCTAACAGGGCCCCAGGCCCCATGCTCCTCACTACCCTAACAGCCTCATCAAAGGACGTGTAACGTACTGAACAGAGGCTGTCGGGGATGCCATCATTGACAGACGACCCCCTAGGGTGAGAAAGGTGATGAATAAGCCTAAACTCACCCGGCACTTTCTTGGGAACCACCCCCAGCGGCGACACCTGCAATCCAGGGAAAGGAGGACTCTCAAAAGGGCCCAGGACCCTGCCTGCCGCTACCTCCTTGCCAGTTTTCTGAAGCACTACCTCCTCTTTACCAACAACCGACATAAGATTGCGAGTACACAGCCGCCCCCTCTGAGCGGAAGAAGGAATCCTAAAACCATAACAAAAACCATCTAACAAATAAGCAGCTGCCGAATGGTCGGGACAGTCCAGGAGCAGCCGCTCCAGAACTTCCAGCCTAATAGGACTAGGACCCTTTACCCACAGGGGGTGGGGGAGGAGGACCCTTCTTGATGGTGCCGGTGCGGAACTTCGACACGGGGCCACCAAGCTTGGCCCTTGGGCAGGAAGAACTCGGGTGCCTAGACCCACAGACCCCGCAGGCATGTTTAAAGCGGCAGGGGGAACGGGAGCACTTGCCGTTAGTGTTATACTCCCAGCAGACCAGCTGGGGTTGAACCCACTGCTGGCCCGCCCCTGACACGGGCGAAGCCCCGGACAGCCTGGACAATAAATGTCCACTATCTGAACGGTCCCCTTCAACTGGATGGGCCGGGGACATAATGACAAGCCATAGTTCCTGCAAAGGAGCATCCCAGGGTAATGTGGGATCCAGCGCTGCTCTCATCCGAAAGCTCTCATCGTAACGGATCCAAGAGGATCCGGCAAAATCCAACACAGCCCTATGAATAATGTCCATATACTTCAAAAGAGCTGGACCGCGCGCCGGCTGCACCTGCACTATAACCCCCATGTAAATGGTAAAACCCGACAGCCAATTGTTCCAGGTTTTTTCTATAGGTTTCCTTTTGGTGACTTCGTGTTCCTTACACGAGTCCCCCTCTTTGTGTTTGACTTCGGGCTCCCTAAAGAGCAAACTGAAAATATCTACATACTCCCCCTTAAGAATCTTCTCTTTGGTAGAGGGAAGCAGATGATTCCCCAAGCGGCAGCCCCATACCCCCATAGGGAGCGTGTTGCGCAGAGGGCAAAATCCCCATCGGGTAGTAACCGAGCCGGGCAGCCGCATCCGGCACCGTGGTGGAAGCAGCCCCAGAGGGGAGAAGAAGACCGCTGGGAGGCCTATTGCCGAGCCAGACCTGCTCCGCCGTACCCTGCATTCCCGCAGTGACCCCAGGGAAGGCCATGGGAAAACCCATACCCCATGTATGTGTATATGGGGACCAAGCCGAGACTGGTCCCCAGCCCCCCATAGCCTGCATCGGCCAGGGAACATAAGGCCACTGGCCGGTGCTGCCGGGAGGTGTAGGTGCGGCTGGCTCACCCAAGGGCAACGGTGCAGCTGGGTCCAAAGGCGGCTGATCCATCGGTGCAGCAGGGGCAGGCAGCGCCAGCAAAGGTAGCTCTGGAGCCGGATCATCAGGTGAAGGAAGCGGTCCCGCAGGAGCCGGAAGGGCCGGGCCGCCCGGTGGCAGTCCCCTCTCCAAGGCCTCCAACCTACTAGATAAAGATGTCAGTAGCTGGCTCCTAACAGACCCCCTGGTCCACCGAGGGGCCTTGGAAGGCAGCACCCCACCCCCGCCTGAAGGACCAGCACCCTTGTCCGATGGTGCGGCCTTGGCTTTTTCCAAAGCTTCCATCCTGTTAATTAGACCTCGAATAAGGGCCATCTCTTCATCCTCCTCATCCGAGGAGGATGGCGGAGGAGCTGGCCGCTTGAGATGCCGAATGGGCCACCCCCCCTTCTTTTCTTTAGCCTTCCTGGGCATGGCCTCCCAAACGTTTCTTCCCAGATCCCTGGGAGCCACCCAATATCAAAACTCTAAAACCAAGCACCAAAAGCAGTCAAGGAACCCCTTATAAGCCAAACCCCCAGTAAAAGGCAGTAGGGAATCAAACAGCAATCTTCCGCTTGTTAGTCAAACAACTCCCCGCTGTGAAAAGTAAAGTGGCCAAACGCCTGAAAGGGACACAGTGAAACAATCAGCCAAAACCCCCAAGACTCACAGAGAGACAGGAAGGAAGGGGCGAGAGGCCCACCGGTACCAGTGCTAACACCACCCCCCACTAGCCAGGACCAATGTAAAGAGCAGGGAGAGAAATTAAAACACAAACCACAAAGGGGGCCAAGCACCACCCCACCACCCAGGCACCCCACAAACCCATGGGCTAAAGCCCAGATGAATAGATGCAAGCCACAACAGGGACGTCCCAGGCCTCGATAGGCCGCCGCCTAGACCGCCTCCAGGATAGCCACCACGGCGGGAAGACGCCACCGAAGACTCTCAGCCCCCAGCGCGGAGGACGCCGACTGTGGCCTCTGCGGTAACCGCCGTGGCGGGAAAAGGCCCAACAGAGACCCGTAGCCCCCGCGGCGCGTGAATGCCGATTGCTGCCTTGCCCAATCCCGGGCGCTCCCTCCCTGAACCAACGAGAAGGAGCTCGAGACAAGAGCTCCTACGCCGACGACGCTGAACAGCAAACTGAGCTAGTTCAGCATGGCTCGGCGTTTGCAGCCCAAGCCACGCCCCCACCCAGCCGATCCACCAATCAGGCCTTTTCTTAGGCCTCGTGAGATCGGGCTGGGACAAACTCCCTCCCCCAGCACGAGGCGAAGGGGGAGGGGGATTCTTAAAAGTGGAGATCACCACAAATTTAAAGTCATCAGGCTGATGATTAGCTAGCAAAAAATGTTCTGTAAGTGGTGCCTCTAATACTCCATTCTTTATTCTGTAGTAATGTTCTAGAATACGTTTTTAACCGGACGTATAGTGCAGCCAACATATAGCTTTAAACATGGGCACATAATGACATATATGGCATAAGCAGAATTACAGTTGGAGAAATCTTCCAAAGGCTTAACATAATTGTCAGTGGGATGTTGAAAGACTTTAGTGGGCAATGAAAACTTGCACGCAGTGCAAGTACCACATTTGAAATGGCCCTTAACCCTTGACATAGCTGACCTATCCTGTGGCATATCAGAGTGTATCAAATAGTTAAAGAGACTTTTATTTTATACATCAAGAACTGTGGATTCTTTGTGCTTGGCATGTTGCCAAAAGGATTATAATACAGCACTGGAAGGACAATTTTCCTCCTGAATTAAAATTTTGGATTACTGATATGTGTTCTTTCTCAGCATTTGAATTGGTTTTTTCCCATCAGTAAGGTAAAGAAGAGGAATTCTTAGTGATTTAGTCAAAACTCATTGAACTATTTATGCTTCAAAGATCCTTGAAGAAGGTGGTGAGATAGATAGATAGATAGATAGATAGATAGATAGATAGATAGATAGATTGACTTCGGTTTGGATTATAATTATAATTAATGGTTAAAGATCAAGAAGCTCACCCTGAAGCGTGGTCAGTGATAAATTGCTGGTGTTCTATGTGTTGTTGTAATGAGTGGACGGAAGTCAAGCCACTGCTGTGAAGTCCTTGTAAAAGTCTGCAAGCCGTAAATTAAGGTTGGGAATTCAGTTTGTGCATCAAATGCTGGAGCTTAAGAACTGAACTGATGGTTAAAAGTTTAAGGAGTCCGCTCCTGGACTGTGGAATGCGCTCCGTAATTTGAATTCTTTATTGGAATTTAGGAGAGCCCTAAAGACCTACCTGTTCGGCCTGGCCTTCCGGTGCTCTTAAATTGTTTTAAAGGGTCTTTAAGGTATCGGGTTTTTATAAGGTTTTGAGTTGTTTAATTTTTTAGCTGCTTTATTGTATTTTTAAAAAATTTATGCCCGGTCATTGATTGATTTTAACTGTTTTATGATGTTTGTGAACCGCCCTGAGCTATTTTGTATGGGTGGTCTAAAAATCGAACAAAATAAATAAAAGCCTAAAAAGCAAAATTGTTGGGGTTATTTTGTTAGTCATTCCGAGAGAGTTAAGCTAAAGAAGGAATTGAACTGCTGATTGGTGGTGAATAATGTCTATTAGAAAGTGCACCAATTAGACAAAGAAGGTGGATCATTGAACTGTGGGAGAATCAAAATTTCGGTGATAAGATAGAAGTGTTGTGGTCTGGAGCTGATTCTATTTGAAAACAACTGGAGGACTGTAAATTTGCTTTACCACAAAGCTTACTGTGTGAGTTCAAAGTTGCCCCCCTCCCCCCACAACAACAACAACATAAAAAGTGGATTTTTAAATTGGGCTACACTCTAATGTGCCATGAAAAACCCAAATTGTTTGTGAAGTGCTCCCTGATAGCGCACAGGGATTTTGGGGTAAATCTGACCAATATGTGAACGCTCACCTCCATTTTGGAGAAGATGTGAACAAAAGGCCAGGTGTGAAAAAGCTCCTGGGGAAGGGATTTGCCAGGATCTATGCAGTTATTCAGGCAAGCAAGAGCTGCCCCCCACCCCCGGCTGAAGTAATGTATTCTTATTTAAAATGCAAGTTTTCCATTCACATTAAACCAGTTTTCCATTCACATTGTTCCAACTCATCTGTTTCACAGCCATCCAGAGAATATTTGGGATTTCCTCCTCTCTCTCCCTCTTTCTTTCTAATTATTGCCATAACTCCTCCTGGTGCCCAAATCCTTTGACAACAATCCATAATTTATGGAGTTTCAAAGTTTTAAAGTTCTACTTATGGCAATTTTAATCTGTTAATATGATTGCTAGGTTTTGGTTTGATTGGATTGTAAACCTCCTTGAGATTTTATATAGGGCAGTATATAAATGCAACCAATTAAAGTGTTTAAACACACAAAGCTTTAGAAGGCAATTCAATCTGTCTTGCCCGTAATCCAGACAGTAGATGAGAAATTTAGTCTATTGACAAAAAAGAGAACATAGTTTTTCAATGCACCCCAGAAAATGATGAACAAGAAAATCTACACATATCTTAAAAATCAGAAACACAAACATACACACACTCAGCAGCTGAAAATGAGACTGCACACAGGAAGCTTATTGGCTAGTACTTGTGAAAGTAAATGGAAGAGACCTAGGTTCAAATCCACACTCAGTCATAAAGCTCACAGGGTGACCTTGGGCTCATCACAAACTCCCAGTTCTACCCTATAGACTTGTCATGAGGATAAAACAGGAGGAGGCCATATAGTCATTCCTCACCAACCACAAGGTTTCCTTTCTGGGAAAAACTCACATTTGGCAGATTTGCAGTTGGCGAGCTGTTGAAAAGCACTGGAAACAGCGGATTAGGGGAACTGTGGTTGCCAAAAGACCAAAAAATAAAGAAAAATAACCCCCAAATAGCCAAAAATCACCCAGAATCTCTTGATATTACCAAGAGTCAGCAAGAGGAGTGAGGGGGAACCCCCCAAAATCACCCAGAACCCCCCAAAATAGTGTGTGGGGGAGAAAACCCCAATCACAAAAATCCTCACCAAACTGCAGATACTCAGGTCGCAGTTGGCGAGACCTGTCACAATTTCCCAGTTGCGGATACTCAACTTTTTGAAACAGTGATTGGGAAAAACACGGTTTGGTGAGGGATGACTGTTTGCTACTAGGTCCTTGGAGGAAGGGAAGGATCAAAAAACAAAAACAATGAAACAAAAACCCGTGGAAATGTGTGTTGAAATCAAGATACCTGTGTTGGTGGTGACAAATAGAGGTGATTCTCACAATCGCCAAAAAGCGGGCTAAGGGTAGCTCCCGGCAGCAAACTGCCAAAGTTACCCCTCCCCTTGGCCGAGTTTAATGGAGTGAGTGCACGGAGTGCAACGACACACAAGTAGACCCCCGACCAGGAGGCTGCAAGCTGCCTCCCGGGCTTGGGGGTCTCTCCAGGATGCCCCGCACAGCCGCGCTGCCCCCAATCCCCTGCAGCCCCCACCGGCTCTGTGACAGAGCTGGCAGTCGTGTGGGCGGCCGATCCAGCCACCCAGGCTGGCAGGCTTACTCATCTGTGGGGAGAGCGGGCTAAGCCCACTCTCTCCACCTAACCCCATCTGGCGAGTCTCACTAATCGTGAGACTCGCCTCATAGCCTCTTCTTCTGCAGGCTGAAATCAGAGATAAGTCACATGGTGGGAGCCTCATGAACATCTGAGTGCCTCCCAGAGAAAAATAGCAACCTGGCACTTTCAGTCCTGTGTCCCGTGTATTTGGTCATTGGGGAAGAATTGAAGTGCTTCCCCCTGGAGGTTTACTTGTAAGGATTACTGAGATAAAATAAGTATGTGAAGCAGTTCCGGACACCTGAAACACTTGAATTATTACATGAATGCATGCAATTAACAATTATTTATTTCTGTATTAATGAGCACATACCTTCTGTGTGTGTGTTGTTAAATACCAAGCATAGGAAGGATGGCTTCATGGTTGGGGTAGGTATGTTTAGTGACTTTTAATGTTCATTCTATACTTCCAGTTTCTCTCCATATTCAATGGGGGAAGGGGGCACAAAAAATCCTAGGGCTGCTCCTGCTTCTCTTACTGGCATTCCTCTTAGGGGCAGGGAAGACAATGCAACATTGTATGGAAAGTCTCATTTGTTAATTACTCTACTCCTACTACTACAAATATTTATATACCACCCTTCAACCAAAGTTCTCAAAGCAGTTTACATAGAAAAATAAACAATATATAAATAAGATGTCCCCCTGTCCCCAAAAGGCTCACAATCTAAAAAGAAACATAAGGTTGACACCAGAAACAGCCACTTGGAGGATGCTGTGCTGGGATTGAATAGGGCCAGTTGCTCTCCCCCTGCTAAATATAAGAGAACCACCACTTTAAAAAGGTGCCTCTTTGCTCAGTTAGCAGGGGTTTACTCGTTGCAGAAGTTAATCCGGAGGCTCACACTCTCATCTACAAATTTGTAATTTTCCATAATTTTAAAGGATGTTTTCCTACCAGATCCAAACAGCCAGCAGTCCACAGGTTAAAAGGAGGGGCTTTTTTAGCACTTGTTTAACCATTAGAAAGTAAGTAAGATGCAAAAAAAAAAAAAGTATCTCATTTGATGTGGAAAGTTCCAGTTAACAACCTTCTCTTTCTCAGCCAAAGCTCCTTGGTGCATAAATGGATGTCGTGGAAATCCATGTCACTGAGTATTGCTATGCTTGTGGGATTCAGCAATGTTATACAAGTAGAGTTTCCTGTAAGTTCTTGGAACCACAATTGGGTGGGCTTACTGTGGGCTGTGTTAGAATGGGCTGCCCTTCACTATTGGATTAATATGCCCTGCCCATCCTCATTTGCCCAGATCAATTCACTGCTTCTCCCCAAAAGCAATGCTTCCAGTTCACAGTGTTGTTTTTGTCTCACTCAGATAAATTCTTCAATTGTATTATGAGGGGCTGCACTGCCACTAGTGGCTTGTTTAATTATGATGAGCGTAAAACAACGCAGAAGGAGGACGTGACAGATTGATTGATTGATTGATTGATTGATTGATTGGTGGATTTATATTCCGCCTTTCATTAAAACCAATCTCAAGGCGGTTTACAAAGGTTAAAAAACATACAATAAAATGACAATAAGAATATTAAGCTAAAAATATAAAAACAAACCAAATTTAAAATCTATGAAATACAAGCATAAAAACTATACACGGGTAAAAACACATAGAAGCAGCAATAAAAACAATCATGTAAAATCCTGGATAAAAAGCCAAGATTTAACAAGCTATGTTAATATGTTGTGAGTTGCTGCAATGAGGATGGCTGTAATGAGAAGGAACTTCCGGTCATGGCCCAGCCTGTCACCACCCTTTCCTTTTTTTCTTTCATAGGAAAAATGATTTCTATAACGTTAATTAAGAACCAGAACATGTAGCACTAAACACTTTCAAATTCTTCATCATTAGATGACAAGTAATCATTCTATCATTAAGGCCCCAAAGAAATGAACTAGCGGTTAAGAATATCCACTCTGTCTCTTTTTGAGAAAAAAAACAAATTATATGCATTAACTCTGGAAATTTTTGAAGGAACAACCTCGTCAACTATAATAATATGAAAATCCTTGTATTCATGGTGAGTAGAAAAATGCTGAAGAAGTATCTTATCTCCAGAGGCATGTTTGAATCTGCTCCTATGCTCTTGTATACATGCTCTGATAGGGCGAGTGGTTTGCCCTATATAAACTAACCCACATGGACATAAAAGCGTATAAACAACAAAGGAGCAAACAAAACAGCAAAACCCAGTGGGCAGGACATTCTACTCTGTTTGACATCAGCCTAGTTCAAGCACAATTGGCCATGATCACTGAAGGAGTAGCAACCCATTTTGGTGTTCACTTCTGACTGGGTCTCTGAATGATTCCCTGAGCTTCTGGTTTAGCTCCAGCCAGAGGTGTAGCTAGGTAATTTTACCACCTGGACCTAATGGCCTTATGTGGACCCCCTTACATGTGGATTTGTAAGCTTAGGCTAAATTCTTACTTGCATCATGCTAATGAATTCAAATTCAACATGGAACATTAATCAACAACTTCTAGCAACCGTTTGGAGAACTAAATGTCAAAAATAACATGTGATTTTGTCTGCCAACTGAAAACCTGAAACATAGGTTTCCTGCTTTTCCATCAGCTACATAGTCTTTATGGCATCTTATAATAATTATTAAATAAGCACATAACATAATAACAATCAAAGATATATGTAGCCATGCTAGCTCGAGATAAGCAATAACTTTTTATTCCCTTCTGTATGTAGACCCTCATTATGCTGTTGTCCAGACTTCATTCACGGTACTTTCCCCTCGGATGTGAGAAGGAAGGAGTTCTCCCTGTGCTTCACCTACACAGCAACTTCCCATGTTTCTAGTTTAGAGCATCTTGACCATCCAGAAACCAAGACAGATCATGGGGGAAATGCAGAAGAAAGCATGCAGCCCCCATGCCATGCGTTTACACACCTTGTGGGGCAGAGAGACCCACAAGATAAAGAAAGAAACTTTGCGGAGTTACAGTAAACATCCCTCCCCCAGCCCCAGTTACTCTGAAAGGACACTGACATTTCTCTCTGTCATCCCATCTCCTCTTCCGCTGCTGCCGCTGACTCCTCCTTCCTCCACTGCCAGCATTGGTGCCCCCCTCCTCCTGCTGCCTTTCTTCTTGTTTTGCCCCCTTGCTCCTCGTGCTACTTTCTGATGCTTCTGCTACCATCTCCTCCTTCCTCTGTTTTAGCTTTTACCATGGCCAGAGCCAAGCAGGAGAATCATCTCGAGATAATTGATTCTCCCTCTCTGGCCACAACAAGAGCCTCTTGGAAATGGTGAGGGGTGCGCATGCGCTCTAATGCCAACTTTAAGATGCACACATACCTGTTATGATCAGGGCATGTGCACACCTCTCACCATTTTCAGTAAGCCCTTGTTGCACCCAGTGGGAGAACTGGTTTTCTCATTTGTATGAAGGAGCCCATCCACCCATCCTGGTGGCAGCTTCAAGACCTAATGCGGAAGAAAGAGGAAGAGGAGGAGGAGGCAGTGGCAGGAGCTAGTACGAGGGCAGTGGGGCAAGGCAGGAAGGAAATTGGCAGTGGGAGACTGGGGCCAGGAAGAAGTGGGTCAGCACCCCCGTGTACTCCAATGGGGGGGGAGCAGTGTTCCCTCTAACAGGGATTCCCAGATGTTGTAGTTAATGACATCTGGGAATCCCTGAGATTCCCATAACCCCCAAACAAAGGCTATTGCAGCTGGGGATGCTGGGAGTTGTAGTCAACAACATCAGGGAATCTCTATTAGAGGGAGCACTGGGGGAGGGGAGTGATTGCAGGTGCACCTGGTGGGACCCCTCTGGGAGCAAGCACCCAGACTTGGGCCCTGAAGCCCGGGATTAATGGTGCCTTTGGCTCCAGCTATCTCACAGTCATGGAGAAAAGGGGAGAAGAGGCATAAAGTCTTAGAGCAACACACTGGTTGTCAATATGGACATTAGCAGCTCCAGTATATCACTGTTCCTTGGAACTGAAAGGGAAAGAAGAACCTATGTTTAGGGCGCGGGGGGGGGAGATGGCAATTGGTGTCACAGAAGTTGCACCTGCTAGACATAGTCTTTCTCCTTAGCCCTCCAACCAGG
The DNA here is from genome assembly GCF_027244095.1 of Hemicordylus capensis. NCBI lineage: Eukaryota > Metazoa > Chordata > Lepidosauria > Squamata > Cordylidae > Hemicordylus > Hemicordylus capensis. Next base: position 257,247,362 of record NC_069658.1, on the reverse strand, counting down.
GGCGTAACGATGGGGGGGCACGTGCCCTGGGCTCCACCTTGTTGCATCACGTGGGGGGTGCCAAAAAGTGCCCCTGCCTTGCCCGAAATTTTTTTTCCAAAAAAAAATTTTGTGCGCAGCAGGCAGTGTGGGACGCATTGAGCAGTCCCCCTCCCCCTCCCCCTCCCTGGGTCCTGGGGGGCCCCCTCATTACTCCTGGGCGCCACAGCGCGGGCGCCTAAAGTTGCAGTGCATTCAACAAAGGTGTCGTCAACGGACCTTTCTCCATCATTCATATCACTCCGCTGACGGACGCTCACTCCCCGCCCCGCGCATGCGTGTCTGGCCTGGCTCGCCGCCTGCATGTGGACTTCGCCTTCGTATATCCACGAGGCAGGATGCCTCCCAATGGCTCTCTCAACACGCGCCAGTGCCAGTGGCTGCAGCGCTGCCGGCTTTGGGAAAGGCTGCCCTTGCCTGCCGCCCACTAGTGATGTGCGGTTCGGTCCGGATCTGGCGGTTCGATCCTGGACCGAATCGGGCCCTTCTGGGACCGATCCGGACCGAATCCAAGCCGGTTCAGTACCGAACCAGTTCGGGTTTCCCGAACCGGTCCGGGAGTGAAATTGAGTCTCTGGAGTGTCTCTCTTAGTCTCTTTAAAGTTTCAAGTGTGTCCTCCATTTTGTGTCTCCTTCCCGAAACTTTTGCTCCTCCTTGCATCCATTTTGTGATGCTATTTCCAGGCATTGTATTGGCTGCGCTATTGATCCTTGATTGGCCAGAATGAGTCCTTTGGTCTGGTAGGCTGCTTGGCTGTTGCACTGTTGAGAGCTGGCACCCTGTTGGCCGTGGGGGGAGTGCAAAGGTGGGGGCTCCCAAAGGAGGGAATTTCAAACCTATATAAACCCAAGCCTCTTCTCTGGAAACTTCTCTTGGCTGCAGTTGTGGGATCATCTCTGAGATCTTGCTGTTTTGCTGCTTGTGTCATCTGTGAGTCCCTGACTGTGTGTCACATTAGTGTGTGTCTGTCTCTCTGTTCTCTCTGTGTGTTGTTGTGTGCCACCTTGTCCATCTGCCCTCTGTCTGTCTCTGTCCAAACCTCTTTAATACTTTTCCCTCAACTTTTTCCAACTTTTCCTGTTGTGTTTTCTGTTCTCTTCACCCTTTCTCTCTCAACCCTTCTCCCAAAGTTTTGGCTTGCCCTCCTCCCCCCACCCCCCCACCCCCATCTTCTGCATTGCTTTCCTGTTTTTGTGCCTTGCCTGACTTTTGTTCCACTTTTTGATTTTCATTCAATTATTGCTTCTGTGTAAATTTATATATTTGCTGATTTTTGTTTTTAATTAATAACTTCTGCTATTGTTATTGCTGGCTGCCTGTCTGAGTTGTGTTTCTGAGGATTTAGTTTATATTATTGCTGTAATTTGATTCCTTGTGTTCTGATTTTGATTGTTAATTTGTTCCCCTCTGGCCCTGCTCCTAGCTTCCCCCCTCCCTCCCTCCCACCCACCCAGATAAGATTGTTTCCCTCCTGTGCTGCTGCCCGTTGAGTCTGCATCCTTGCATTCTTTGGATTTCTTTGTGGAATTAGGTTCTGGTTTTGGTTTTGCTCGCTGTGTGTGTCCCACCCACTCGCCCAGTCCCTCCCCCTGGTAGTTGTTCCCCCCCCCCCGCCCCGAGACTTTCTGGCTGCCCTTTGGTTTCCTTTTTTTTACTTTGTGTATAGATTGTTTTGATTCAAATTTGATTGTTCCCCTGTGTGGTCCTGCTCCTAGCTTCCCCCCTCCCTCATCTCCAGAAAGCCACTCCCCCCCACTGCCACCTCCTCCTCCACTCCTGCCCTGCCTGCCCCCTCCCACCCAGACTGAGTGTTGTTCCCCATCCTCCCTGGTGCTGCTGCTGCCTGTTGAGTCCTGTCTAAGTTACTTTGGATTTTTTGGTGAAATAAATTAGCTTCTTTTGGTTCTGGTTTTGCTGTGTGTGTGTGTGTCCCATTCCTCGCTGCTGGTTGTTGTTGGTCCCCCCGCCCCAGACTTTCTGCCCATTGGTCCCAGGTTTTCTTTTTTGGACTTATTTTCATATTGTTTGGTTTGCTTTGATTGATTCATTGATTGTTCCCCCTCTCTGTGTGGCCCTCTGCTCCCAGCTTCCCCCCTACCTCCCCTCCAGAAACCCACTCTCCCCACTGCCAGACCCCCTGAAACACACTCCACCCCCCAAACACCCTCTGTTGGTCTCTCCCCCTCTTGCCCCCCTGACTCCCTGCTACATACCCCAGACCCCCTGAAACACACTCCACCCCCCAAACACCCTCTGTTGGTCTGTCCCCCTCTTGCCCCCCTGACTCCCTGCTACATACCCCAGACCCCCTGAAACACACTCCACCTCCCAAACACCCTCTGGTCTCTCCCCCTCTTGCCCCCCTGACTCCCTGCTACATACCCCAGACCCCCTGAAACACACTCCACCCCCCAAACACCCTCTGGTCTCTCCCCCTCTTGCCCCCCTGACTCCCTGCTACATACCCCAGACCCCCTGAAACACACTCCACCTCCCAAACACCCTCTGGTCTCTCCCCCTCTTGCCCCCCTGACTCCCTGCTACAAACCCCAGACCCCCTGAAACACACTCCACCCCCCAAACACCCTCTGGTCTCTCCCCCTCTTGCCCCCCTGACTCCCTGCTACATATCCCAGACCCCCTGAAACACACTCCACCCCCCAAACACCCTATGTTGGTCTCTCCCCCTCTTGCCCCCCTGACTCCCTGCTACATACCCCAGACCCCCTGAAACACACTCCACCTCCCAAACACCCTCTGGTCTCTCCCCCTCTTGCCCCCCTGACTCCCTGCTCCATACCCCAGACCCCCTGAAACACACTCCACCTCCCAAACACGCTCTGTTGGTCTCTCCCCCTCTTGCCCCCTGACTCCCTGCTACATACCCCAGACCCCCTGAAACACACTCCACCCCCCAAACACCCTCTGGTCTCTCCCCCTCTTGCCCCCCTGACTCCCTGCTACATACCCCAGACCCCCTGAAACACACTCCACCCCCCAAACACCCTCTGTTGGTCTCTCCCCCTCTTGCCCCCCTGACTCCCTGCTACATACCCCAGACCCCCTGAAACACACTCCACCCCCCAAACACCCTCTGTTGGTCTCTCCCCCTCTTGGGACCGTCACCGCTGCTGCTGCTGTCCTCCTTCAACACCCAAATCCCCCTCCCTGCTGCTATATTACAGCTCCTCCTCTCTTCTTCCTCTCTCTCTCTCTTTCTCTCTCCGCATCCCTTCACTTCTTCTTCCTCCCACAGCTGCAGCCACACAGTATCCTACCTCCGACCTCACCTGGAGGTCCCCGCCATCGTTTTTTTTTCTTTTGAAAGTTGTTTTATTTCATTTGTCTCTGCTTGGGGGTGAGTTGAGCAACAACACATAAATAGTGTTGTCTCCTCACTTCTGCCCCTCCATCGTTGAACTACCCCGGTTGCCTGTGCCCCGTGCGGCCGCCCTGTTGTGTCCCAGCCCAGGGGGTTGGCTGGCGGCGGCGCATCCGTGACCAGCAGTGAGCGGCAGGAGAAGGACCGGAAGAAGAGGGGTTAGTGCGTGTGCAATTGTGCACCTTTTGTTGCCCCCTTTCTCTCCCTAGCTGGCGGTTTTAAATAGGGACACCCCTGTCTTGAAATGCATTTGGGTGTGGGGAGGAGGGAGAGGAGATGTACGGTTGTAACTTGTGTCTTCATGCCCAATAAAGAAATTGCTGCTGTGTGTTGCGTTGCATTGCATGCATCTTGCAGGTGGTTTTTGAACAGGTGCCTTCTTCCAGAGTGTTTCCTTGCCTCTGGGGCAGTCTGAGTGGGGTCAGGGGATCGGATGCTGCCACTACATGCTGGGCCCATGCCATGCCAGAGTGCTTCCTTGCCTCTGGGGCAGTCTAAGTGGGGTCCCGGGTTCTGATGCTGCCACTACATGCTGGGCCAATACACACATATGATGATGATCATGATGTTCAATCCATGAGGCTGCCATCAAGTGTTTGCTGCTGCTTGCTTGCCATGGCATTGGGCGGGCAGAGTCACAGAGTGGGTGGATTCAACCTCTGTGTAGGTGAGACTGGGTTCTGGTTTTGGTTGTGTGCAATTTAGAGTCACTAAATAGGCTGCATTGAGTTTGATGCTCCCCCCACAGGAGCATTACTTGAGAACCACCCCCCAGAACCCACACTTTGTGTTCCAGTTCACTAAATAAGGGTTTCCTCCTTTGATCTGCAGGTTCCCAAGCGTTGACTGCGTCCCTCCCCCACCCCCGGTAGGTGCTGTGCCCTCCCCCGATCCACTTCCCCCCCCCCAAAGTTAAAAACTTGCCACCCACACCACAACTACTCCACCCAACTGCCCGTGCCACCCACACCAGGGGTCCACCCTTTAACCCCCAATTTTTTTAAAAAAACCCTCCCAGGGCCATCTCCAAAATTGGCTTGGTTGACTCCCAAATTCTAAAAGGACACCCTCCCCCTCACTTCAATTGGCTTCCCCCCCCCATATCCAAAAGTCTTCCATTCCCCCCAATTGGCTTCCTTTTTTTAAAACAAACTCCCCCCCCCCACGCCGTCTCCAAATCAGCTGCCTTTTTTTTGGCCCCTAAGCCCCTCCAAATTATTTTTTTGACCCTGTCTGGCCTTCCTCCTAAAGTCTCCCTCCTTCTGACCTAGCAGCATGTCTGAGCGCCGTGTGGCGGGCAGGGCTTGCTCAAGGTTGGCAGGCAGAGGTGGGAGAGGCCAGGTGCAGGGTGTGCCTGCGGCACGGGGAGGGAGAGGACGCGGGGAGCCTGAGGACACCCCGGTTCTCCCCATTGGAGAATTATTCGCTCCGGCCCCATCTTTGGTGCGCAGGACTCAGTTCCCCCCGCCTGTGGCTGCCAATCGCGGCAGAGGTAGAGGCACCGTTAGGGCTGTGGCGGGTCCCTCCTCGCCGGCGGCACCAGGTGCTGCTGAGGTACCGCCAGTTGTTGTGGTGGAGGAGACTGTGGAGTTGGAAGAGCAGGTAGAGGGCGGTGAGGACCGTGCGGCTGGCAGCGATGCAGCCAGGTTCTCCCTCCCTCTGGGGCCCCTTCCCCCTATCCTTTCGCCGCTCAGTGGGGCCCCCCCTCATGAAGCCCGACACTCTGGTGGGGAGCGGTCTGGCGAGGTGGTGGAGGAGAGGCCTGCCTCTCCGATGCCAGTTGAGCCGGGCCCTTCCTCCGCTGTGGAGGGCGGAAGGGGTGGGTTGGGTGGCAGCAGTGGGCAGGCAGCGGCGGCCACCCCCCCCCCAGGACTGCAGCCACCCCACGAGAAACGGCCTAGGATGGCGCCCAGGGTGCAGGAGGCCAAGGGCAGTGGTGTATGGGTGCATTTTGAGGTCCCTCAAGATGCCCCATTCCACGCCCGCTGTGTCCACTGCAGGATGTTTGTCAGCCATGGAAGGGACCCTGCGCACCTGGGTACGACGCCTATGTGGAGACACATAGAGCGTCACCACCCAGGTCTCAGGGGACAGGCTGGCCACGGCCACGCTTGTGGATAAGTCTCGCAAGCTGGCCGCCCACTTCCACCTCAGCGAGAAGTCCAGGAGACTGCTTCGCCAGAAGCAGGATGACCTTGGCCTTCCTCGCCATCTCATCCCTACGGATGTGGAGACGCGGTGGAACTCCACCTTCCTCCTGTTCCAGCGCCTGTTGGAGCAGGAGAGAGCCCTTGTCGCCCTGGCGAGGGACGAGTCCTTGGATGTCTGCGACTTCTCGAACACAGAGTGGAAGCAGATGTCCGAGGCGGTGTCGGCACTCGAGCCCTTCCAGCTTGCCACGAAGGGCTTGTGTGGCGACACCACTCCCTTGAGCCAGGCGCTGCCCACAGCTGTTGGTCTCGAGAAGCTGATGGGTGGACTCCATATCTCTCTGACCACGCCAGAGGGTCGTGCTCTGGCTGGGAGGCTGAGGTCTGGGGTTGACAGGCGGCTCGTTGATGTGCTGGGAGACAGGGAGGAGTATGTCCTCGCTTGTCTCTGTCACCCAGCCCTCAAGGGCAATGCCGTGAGTGCCAACGAATTGCCCAGGTGGGGGGGCATCCTGGTAGAGAAGGTTAGGGAGGAGGAGGCCGCTAGGGCCCGCAGAGACCAGGGTGTTGGTAGTGGTGCGGGGGCGGCCCTCGCGGCCCAACCCGCACCCAGCAGCAGCATGGGCGGCCAGCCGGCGACAGCTTCCCCTTCCCCTCCCTCTTCCCAGTCCAGCAGCATGGCATCCCAGGCGGCGCCATCGCAGCAGCCACTTGCTACCGACTCGAGATCAGCCCAGTGGTTTCAGCGGTTCTGCTATGGCACCATGCCTGGTATGCGGGAGGCTCGACCTGCCAGGCCCCCCTCCAGTGCTGAGCAATGCGTTGCGCAGTACTTGGAGGAGCCTGTGGAGGGAGACGGCGTGGACTGCGCACAGTTCTGGGCGAGCCGCCGCCAAGTCTGTCCGGACCTGGCGGTGGTGGCTGTGCGCCTCCTCTCCTGCCCCCCAACCAGTGTCCAGAGCGAGTGGGTGTTTTCACGTGCCGGGGACATGGTGACACCCTCTCGCTCCTGCTTGGACCCTGGTCTGGTGGAGCAGCTGGTCTTCCTTAAGGTGAACCTCCCCCTGTTGGGCTACCCCAAGCTGGAGTTTGAGCCGGGCGAGTGATTACCATGGGTTGCCCCATGGTTGGTCACCTGCCTGGCTCGACCTCTGTGCTTATCCCTACCCTCCCCCCTTCCACCTGTAGCTGAGCTGATGTGACAGATGCTGAGCCGTGCCAGCCAGTCGCAGCGTGTAGTGTGCCCACACAGAGATGCAGTGGTAGTAGTAGTTGTAGTGCTGCGACTGGCCAGATGTTTACAATGCCCACACCCACCTAAAAAGAAACCCAATGCTGACCAGCACAGGCCCTTTATCTATCCACCTGTCAGCATTTGGGGACCTGGCGTGGGCACGGCACACACCCCCAAAGTAGCACAGCCCACAGAGTAATAGACTTAGCGGCAGCGGCGGGTATACGTTCTAAAATGCAGTGTAAATATGTAAATACTGTATGTAAATAAACATGTAAATAAATTTTTCTTTAAAAACCCCATGTTAAAATCAAGCCTCAAAATTGTGCAAAAGAAAGAAAAAAAGGTGACAAAGGGATGACAAAATGATGAATGCTAAATGAATTGATTTTATTGAAAATGACATGTTACCAGAAATCATGTGTGGGGGGCTTGGTTTACATGGAGAAAGTAATTGGATGATTTTTTGTAATGAAACGAATGAATTATTATCATCTTATGTTCATCTTGATTGTGGTCACTGTTGATGTTGGCTGATGGCAAAAAACCCAAAACCATCAGAATAGCAATGAACTGGCTGCCAACACAACATATTGATTGATAACTGTGCAGGGGGGGAATTGGGTGTGTGTGTGTGTGTGTGTGTGTGTGTGTGTGTGTGTGTGGTGCAGGCTCAGTCTGTCTCTTCCTGTTGTGTGTGTGTCTGTCTGTCTGTCTGTGTGAATGGATGCCTAGCACTGTCTCTGTGTGTGGATGCTTTCTGTGTGTAGTGTGCTGTGTGTCTGTCTACATGTTTTTTTCCTCCCCCCTCCAACTCCCTCCCCCCCATGCCTCTCTCCATCCTTCCCCTCTCATCCTTCCCCCTTCCTCTTCACCACCTTCCATCCTCCCTCCCTTCCAGCCCACCACCACCTCACCTGCCCCCAACCCCGGTCTGGCAGATGATGAGAGTCTGGTCTCTCCCACCGAAGCACACACGTGAGCACGTGTGCGCACAAATATGTGGCTGACCAACTCTGAGCCGGACCCTCCCCCCCTTCAATCCCCTTTACATCCCTCTCCCCCTCCCCTTTCCTCCCCCCTGCCCCCCTGCCTCCCTGCCTCCCTCCCTCCCCCCTCCTAGCTAGCAGCGCACACATACACACACAAAACACCTGTGGTGGCAAACACCACCAGCACACATGCACTCACACTGGTGCCACCACCTCTGCCTTGGGCCTCTGTGTCCTTGAGCAAATATGTGGTGGTGGACCAGAGAAGCATTTCTTTCCAGCAAGGCAAAAAGCATGCACTCACTTGCACACACACACACACACACACACACACACACACACACACACGAGAAGAGGTGAAAAGACGAGAAGAGGCAACTTCTAGAACCAGCAGCAGCAGGTGAGTGTCGTGTAATTGTGTTGCTTCCCAAGGCCACTGCCCATGCTCAATGCTCAGTCTGCTGAAACTAAAGAACTAGCTACAATCATCCTTCCTCACACGCAGCTCAGCTCAGCTCAGCTCAGCTGCACAGCACACTGACTAACTAGACACTACAGCTGGTGGTAGAAAAAACAGAAGTCTAGATTCTAGAAGATGTCCTGGTGGATTTCAAACTTTCAGATCTGTGCTAGGATTGCCTCGCCTCCTCCTCCTCCTCCTGCCTGTAATTGTGCCCTCTCCCCTTGCAGTTGCGCCGTCGTGATGGGTTGGTGATGTGTGTGCGCCGTCTACTTAGCTCTCTCCTCCTCATGTTGGCTGGGCTTGCCAGGCACTGGCTGGCAGCAGCTGTTGGCTGTGTGCTAGGCTCAGGCTGTGGCGCGCGTGACTGGACTGGGAATGTTATTGTAGCGGCAACACTGGTTGTGGTGGTAGCAGTAGTAGCTGTTGTTGTTGCTGGGCTGGTGGCTGCTGGCCTGTGCTGACTCTGCGCACTTGGTCTGGTCTGGTAATTTGGATGCAGATGTAGGGTGTGTGTGCATCATCCATGGGGAGCGTCAGAGCAGAACAGAGCAGGTTGGCTGGCTTCTGTCTGTCGGGCCTAGTCAGTGGCAGGCACTGAGTGAGGCGGTGGTTTCTTTGGGCATCACATCACCCATCATGCAGAGCGGCAGGTCTGCTGCTCTGCTGCTCCGCCTCCTGCTTCTTCTCTGTGTGTGTGCTCTTGTGTTTAGTGTGCTGCTCCGCTGCTGCTGCTGTGCTGGCAGGCAGCACAGCAGTGGCCTTTTTGTTAGATCAGAGAGTGGGTGTTGTCTCTCTGAGTGTCCTCCTCTTACTTGCTTGGATAGGAGTGGTGGTAGTAGGTAGGCATTAAGATGGACTGACTAGGTGTTACGTGTTAGGGTGCCAAGAGAGAGGGGCAAAAAAGACGCGGTGGCAATTGTTGGGTTGCTCCTAGTATTATTGGTGAATTTTTGAAGAAAAAAAATATTTCCCATTGGCTAGAATGGGGGCTTGGGGCTGCCCCAGACCCGCCTCTGTGGGGTGGCAGCACCCCCATAGTGGGTCCGGGGCCATGGCAAAAATGGCCTCAGTCCCTCCCAGCAATCCCCGGAGAGATAGGAGTGATGGTTCTGTTGTTTCTGAGGTGTTCTGAGTGAGTGTGGATTCTGTGATAGCAAATGAGAGTGGATTCATGGTGTCTCATTAGAAATCTCATTAGCTATCATAGAATCTACACTCAGAATACCTCAGAAACACAACAGAACCATCACTCCTATCTCTCCGGGGATTGCTGGGAGGGACTGAGGGCATTTTTGCCATGGCCCCGGACCCACTTTGGGGGTGCTGCCACCCCACAGAGGCGGGTCTGGGGCAGCCCCAAACCCCCATTCTAGCCAATGGGAAAAAAATTTCTTCAAAAATTCACCAATAATACTAGGAGCCACCAATTGCCTTGGGATTTTTGGGGTGGAGGACACCCATGGGTGGCTACCACCCACCCCAGCTTTTTTGCCCCTAAGTGCTCCACATTGTGAGTTATGGGCAAAAATTAATTTTTTTAAAAAAATTGTAAAAAATCAGAGGAAGGTCCAATCGACTTGAAATTTGGGTGGCAGGTAGAACACAAGGTCCCCTTCAAAACCAGCCACTTTTTTCGATCCGAACCGGTTCGGTTCAGATCCGAACTGGTTCGGATTCGAACCGGACCGGGGGGTGGTCCGGCAAAACCAAAACTGAACCACCCCGGTCCGGTTTGGACCCGGTTTGGACCCGAACCGAACCGGGAGAACCGGTTTTATGCACATCCCTACCGCCCGCCCACACTCTCTCACACGCACTTCACTTTTCCAGCCGCCGGGGGCGGTAATTGCTGTGACTTCCTCTCTGGGGAAGAAACTGCGTGGCGGAGTTGCCCTTTCCAGTCCGGGTCTCGCCGCCCGCCGCCACCGCCTTTCTCTCGCTCGCCTCCCAGCCGCTCGTTCGTTCCAGTCCCGGAAGGACGCGGGGACTCTCAGCGGGTAGGGGCTGCTGCCAGCTGGAGCCATCATGTGACCAGGTTGGGCTGCGGAGACCCCCGCTTCCTCCTCCTCTTCCACGCCATAAGTGAGCTGGAGGCTGGGCAGCATCTGAGCCGGCGCCAGTCCTACTGCCTGTTTTCCGTTTTATAAAAAATTAGAAATCTACTTTCCCACTTTTTAAAACTTCAGTCTTGTTTAACCTCACAGACTGGCCCATCTCGGTCCCAAGAAAAGAGAAACAGTTTACGGGTATGAATGTGTGTGCGCGCGCCTACACTGGCGGAAACTGGCAGGAGCTCAGTCTTCTGTCCCTCCTCACTGGGGTGCGCCCGCCTTCCTGCCGAGGAGAGCTGTTGATGCGTGGACTGATTGGGATTAGCTGGGGCGGGTTTCCCTCGAGCGCTGACGAGGCCCGCTGCGGAGCAGGGCCAGCCCACACTTCTACGCCTGCACGGGCGGGCGCGCCACAACTTAGTTTCCTGGATCCGGGAGGGAGGCACCTGCTGCCACCTGTCCCCAATCCTCCATCTCCTCCTCTGATTCTGCCCAGGCAGCAGGACTCGCAGCGCGCGAGAGAAACTTCTTCCCTGCCCATCCCTCTCTCCCGCGGGAAATGCCTGGCTCGCTCTTGCTTCCAATCCCCAGAGGCCCGCCTAAGCAGCTGGAAGAGCGCGCCTAGCTAAGCCGGACTGCCGCCCCACTCAGGACCTGGGCATCTCGCGCTTTCCTAGCTGCTGGCTTGCGTCTTGGAGTGACTCCGCCGCTTCAGTCCTCCTCGCACACTTATGGAGAAGGGCGCGAGGAGGACTGAAGCGGAGGAGTCGCTCCAAGGAAGTCATGGAGACTTCCTCCATTCCCTGTGCCTGTCTCCTCTCAGGGAAAGGGGTGCCACCGTCTCCCTCCCTCGCCGCCTTAGAGCTGCTTTGCAAACAGCCCCCACCGCAGCTCCTGCTGTCTCCTACGCTGCTGCTGCTGCCCCAGGCACTGACTCAAGTGCCACGTGGGCCTGTTGAGTAGGCTGCTGCTCAACCTCCTCTTCTGCCTGTTCCTGGTCTGAACCAAAGAGATCGCTGCTCTGGCAGACTTCTCAGGTAAGGTAGCAGCATGGTCCCCCTTGGCCATGCCTTCCCGTCTCAGCACGCACAAGCCCCGACAGGGGGCACACCTCGTATGCCGGGGACGGGCCGTATAGGACAGGGGAGTGAGATGGAAACACCCACTGCTTTTTAGTGTCAGTACTCAAAGTGTGGCGATAGGGACATATTAACAGGTACTGTCTGATGAGGATTGGATGCATTGGATGAACACATCCCACCCTGAAAAAACATCTGATGCAGAAATGTTCAAACACACGATTTGCAATAGCACTTTATTTAAGCGTCTATGTGGGTAGGAAGTCTGCAGCCTAGAGAGTCATGTTACTGTATGTGGGTGCAGATTCACAGCTAGACTAGAATGCATATTTCATCAAGGATAACCAGAGTGGCTTAAAGGTACATTCATTAGTAAGTGTCCTGGGAAAACAGAATTACTGTCATGCCCTAAATCCTTAGGAGGACACAAACAAAATTTTCAGAACTTATCCCTTTACATACTTCAAATGCTCTTTATCTACTGATAAGCGGGGTAGTTAAAATTTATTTTAAATATTTAAATATATGCTCTCATATGGTGAGTGAGGATTCTAAACAGTAGGTTTTTAATAGGAAGCAAATGGGCAGTAATTATTCTGAATAAATCTAGAATAAAACCGCACCATACTGACTATCTTTTATATGTGTATATCTTTTTATATGTGTAAATATTTAGAATTTTGGATAGCATTGTTCTAAGAATATGAGCAAATGATTATACAGATGATCCTCATCATTAATACCTTTAACTGAGGTACTTGTATTGGTGAGAGGTTGCTGGATTAATTTATATACTAAATCACTCTTAATACATTCTTGGTTGATTTTTTTTATTTTTTATTTTAGTCAGAGCAATTCAAGTATTAAAACTCAGCTGACAACCAGGCATTGTTTTGTTGGAAACCATTTACAGAAATAAAATGTAGCCTTCTGGAGGAACCTGGGCACAGATTAAATGTACTAAAGTCAGACCTATGCTATGAAGACTGAGGGCAAATATGAGTCAATGGGAATTCACAGATTATCCTCGCCCACACAAGGAAGTCGCATTAAAAATATATATATTAGCCCTGCAGCCTTGACATAGTTCCAAAGTTAGAATACAGTTGTTAATATGTACGGAGAGTGGTTAGGGTCTGTTCTGAACTGTGAGATGCTATCCTAATATAATAAAGTATCCATTCTTTTTCTGGAGAAGCTTCACTCCTTTGAAGTTTAAGTTTTCTGAAACATGCGTGTCAGATGTTCAGGGGGGCCGGGGGGTGCAATTTCAGTGCTTGCCCTGGGCGCCGTTTTCCCTACTTACGCCTCTGCCTCCAACCCAGATAAAAGCCACTGGCTCCCCTGACATCAGTCCTTGGAGTACTGCATACAATTCTGGTCACCACATCTAAAAAGGGACATTATAGAACTGGAAAACGTGCAGAAGAGGGCAACCAAGATGACTAGGGGCTTAAAGAACCTTTCTTATGAGGCAAGGCTACAACACATGGGGCTTTTTAGTTTAGAAAAAAGATGACTGAGGGGAGACATGATAGAGATCTATAAAAATCATGCATGGTGTGGAGTAAGTGGAGAGAGAGAGATTCTTCTCCTTCTCACACAACACTAGAACCAGGGGTCATCTCATGAAATTGATTGCCAGGAAATCTAGGACCAACAAACGGAAATACTTTTTCACACAGTGCATAATCAGCTTATGGAATTCTCTGCCACAAGATGTGGTGACAGCCAACAACCTGGATGGCTTTAAGAGGGGTTTGGATAACTTCATAACTTCATGCCCTCAACTCCTGCCTGTGGTTTCCAGTGGCGTCCATCAGAGCTGTTCTGATGTTTTTATGTTCCCCTGTCAAGAATTACAACTCTTTAAAGGTTGCCTTCTTCTTATCTAGCTCTCAACAGCCTGCTGGATTAGGCCCAAGGCCCATCTAGTCCAGCATCCTGTTTCACACAGTGCCCCACCAGATGCCGTTGGAAGCCACAGGAAGGAGTTGAGGGCATGCCCTCTCTCCTGTTGTTACTCCCCTGAAACTGGTACTCAGAGGCATCCTGCCTCTGAGACTGCAGGTGGCCTTTAGCCCTCCAACTAGCAGCTGATGATAGACATCTCCTCCATGAAGTTATTTGGCAGTTCGGGCAGCTAATACTTGTAAAGGGGAATCCATTGAGGATTCCCTTTTACAAGTAAAGGGGTGAGGGTCCTAAAATCCTCTAATGGGTGGGTGGGCGGGGGTGGCAAGAGAGGTAGAAATGTTCTTACTAGGCTGGCATAGCTGCCAGCATGACTGCTTGCCTCACCGCTCACAGCCCCAAGTGTGCATGATGGTCTGTTTAGAAAGCCACCCAGATGGCATCCATGGAGGCTAGATGCATGCTACCACTGTGTGGCTGGCTTTCTAAACAGACCATCGTATGTGCTTGGGGTCATGCCAGGGGGAGGTGAACAGCAGCACCAGGGGCTGCACCAGCCCAGTAAGAACATTTCTACCCCACCCAGTCCACTCTCCCCTTGGCTGCCAAACTGGTTCTCCTGAACTGGGCTCGGTCCCGTTCAATCATGGACTGAACCACCCCCAGTTTGGTCTGCGACTGAGTCCCTGAACTGGCCTGTTTTGAGAAGAACCAGTTCTTTTTTTTTTAAATGTTTAAATTGTTATTGATTTTAACAATATCTTAACATTCACATCACATTAAACAAATATTGACTTCCTGCTCACACCTCCTCGTGAATCACCAACTATAGAATTAACCCTTGCTATAATATTAATTCAAAACATACATCTTAAACCTTACAAACTCGATTTTGATCTACCCAACCTGCTATTATTACTAAATTTCAAACCCTGTTGTAAAATCAATATTAGGGAAATAGTTCTTTAAGTATAATAAAAATGGTTTCCAATCTTCTTTAAAACATTCCAAATTTTGTTCTCTTATCAGTACTGTGAGTTTTGCCATCTCCGCATATTCCAAAATTTTTATCAGCCAATCTTCTTTTGAAGGGAGTTCATTAATCTTCCATTTCTGTGCATATATTATTCTGGCCGCCGTAGTAGCGTACATAAAGAATGTTAAGTTGGTTGCAGAAAACACTCCTTGCGTTATTCCCAGCAGGAAGGATTCTGGCTTCTTAGGAAATGTCATTTAAAAATTTTTCTTTAACTCATTATATATCATGTCCCAAAAGGCCTTAGCCTTCCTACAAGACCACCACATATGAAAAAAAGTTCCTTCAGAGTGTCCACATTTCCAGCATTTGTTTGAAACATTTTTATACATTAATGCCAGTTTTTTTAGGCGTCAAATACCACCTATACATCATTTTATAATAATTTTCTTTTAAAAGATAACATGCAGTGAACTTTAAATCAGTTTTCCATAATTTTTCCCAGGCTGGCATTTCTATATTATAGCCCACATCTTGAGCCCATTTTACCATAGTCATTTTAACCACTTTGTCTCTTGTCTCCTCCATAAGCAAGAGCTTATACATTTTAGAAACTAATTTTTCATCATTTTCACACAGCTCCTTCTCAAATCTCGACGTCTGATCCTCAAATCCAACATTAAGATCTTTCTTGTAAACTTCATTTAACTGATGGTACTGAAACCAATTACTAACCCAATTTTGTACTTCAATTAAACTTTTTAACTTACAATCCTTTTCTTAAAAACATAACAAATCCCTATAAGTACCCTATTGTGATTGCGTATTTACCTCTTTACGTACTAAAGCTTCAATCGGGGATAACCATAGCGGAGTTTTAGGTTCCAACCATTTTTTATATTTTACCCAAACTCTCATTAAACTCCTTCTTATATAGTGGTTAAGAAAATCTTTATGTTCTTTACTTTTGTCATACCACAAATAGGAGTGCCATCCAAACCTCCTGTCGAATCCCTCCAGATCAAGTATTCTAGAGTTTCTTAATGTTATCCATTCTTTTAACCACGTCAAACAAACAGCATCAAAATACAACCTTAAGTCTGGTAGGGTAAGACCGCCTCTTTCTTTTGCATCTGTTAAATTTTTAAAATTAATTCTTGGTCTTTTCCCCTGCCAAACAAATTTAGTTACATCCTTCTGCCATTGCTTAAAACAAGTTAAAGTATTAATTATAGGAATAGTATGAAAGAGAAACAACATTTTGGGTAAGACATTCATTTTCACCACTGAAATTCTGCCTATTAAAGATAAGTTCATATTAGACCATCTGTGTAAGTCAGTTTTTACTGTATTCCATGTTTTAATATAATTGTTTGAGAACAGCAAAGAATTTTTATTTGCCAGACAAACACCCAGATATTTAATTTTCTTCTCCACTTTCAGTTCACTAATTTCCAAAAATCTATCCTTAGATTTTTGATCCATATTTTTAGTAAACACCTTCGTTTTAATCTTATTTATATAAAACCTGCCAATTGGCCAAATTGTTGTATTTTTTCCAAGAGTCTTCCGATCTTGTCCAATGGATTTTCTAAAAAACACACGACATCATCCGCAAAAGCTCTTAATTTATACTCTTGTTTCTCGATTTTCAGGCCTTGTATTTGATCATCTTCTCTAATATTTCTACAGAGCACTTCTAATACTAATATAAAAAGTAATGGGGAAAGTGGACATCCTTGTCTAGTTCCTTTTTGTATTTTACAATTGTCTGATAATTCCCCATTTACAATAATCTTAGCATATTGCTCTGAATAAATTGCCTTGATAGCCCTAATGAAATTATTACCAACGCCCATTGCATCTAATAACCTCCACATGAACTGCCAGGAAAGATTATCAAAAGCTTTCTCTGCATCCAGAAAGATCATAGCCATCTGTTTGTCATTGTGTTTTTCATAATACTCCAATACATTCAAAACTGTTCTCACATTGTCTCTTAATTGTCTCTTTGGCAAAAAGCCAGATTGATCCTCATGAATAAAGAGTCTTAGTATAGCCTTCATTCTTCTTGCCAAAATTGCAGCAAAGAGTTTATAATCATTATTTAAAAGCGAGATTGGCCTATAGTTTTCGACTTGCGTTAAATCTTGATCTGGTTTTGGGATTACTGCAATGTTAGCATACTTCCAAGACTCCGGCATAATCCCTCTTTGCAAAATGTCATTCATAGTCCATTGCAAAGGCTGTAGAATTTGATCTTTAAATGATTTATAGTACAAAGCTGATAGCCCATCAGGTCCTGGCGCCTTATTGGCCTTACTTTGATATATTGCTTCTGTTACTTCCATTATTTTTTTCGGAGCACTCATAATTTCTATATGCTCCTTAGAAAGTTCTGGGATATTTTTATTTTTAAGAAATTGTTCAATTTTTATATCCTCTACTATATTTCCTTTATATAGTTCTGAATAGTATCTTAAAAATTCTCCTCTTATTTCCTTACTATCATAAGAAAGCCCATTTTTTGTAAGTATTTTGGATATATAGTTATTTTTTTTCCTCAGTTCTAATTTTCCAAGCCAGCAACTTGCCTGGTTTATTTGCGAATTCAAATGACCTTTGCTTGACATATTTTAAGTTCCGTTCAACTTCATTTACTACTAACATAGAAAGTTGTTGTTGAAGCATTTTGATAGCTTGGGTAATCATCTTCTTATCTTTAGCCCATAGTAATTCTCTTTCTTTTTGAGAAATCTGCATCAATAATGTCTCTTTTTGCAATCCTCTTTGCTTTTTAAAGTATGCATTTTGCTGTAAAAAGAAACCTCTCATAACCGCTTTTCCTGCATCCCAGACTATTTTGTTGTCCATTCCTTGATTTAAATTCAGCTCAAAATAGTCCTTTAGCTTCTTTTTAGCTTTCTCCACAACATCTGATTTTTTCAGCAGGTACTCATTCAATCTCCAGCGAAAGGAAACCATTCCTTTCTTCTTCCATGTAAAACAAATTGGATTATGATCTGAAAAAGTTCTGGGCAAACTATCCATTCTTTTTATACATGGCATAATAGATTTTGATGTCCAGACCATATCTATCCTTGAATGAGATTGATATCTTTCAGAGAAGTAAGTGTATTCTTTTGCATTTGAATTTTTAATTCTCCACAAATCATAAAGATCCATATGTTCTGCTAAATCAAAAAACACTTTAGGAAGCTTGCCTTGTAGGTTCCTTTCAGGTATGTCAGATTTTCTATCCAAAGATGTAGAGGCAACACCATTAAAATCTCCCAATATAATCAAGTTAACATTCGATAACTCAGCCATCTTCTGTTCTAAGTAATTATAAAATTCAACTTTCTTTTCATTAGGTGCATAAATCCCAATTTTCACCGTTTTAATTCCAGGAATTAACATTTCCAAGGCTAGAAGCCTGCCTTCTTCATCTTTAAAAATCAGCTTGGGTTCAAATTGTTGTTTAACATAAAATACTACCCCTCTTTTTTTTTTCTTATCAGAGGAAACAAATTCTTGTCCTAAAGCCTTATTTACCCAAAATTTTCTATCTTGTTTTCTAATGTGTGTCTCCTGTAAACATACAATGTCCAAATTTTGTTTCTTAAGAAAATGAAAAACTTTATTCCTTTTTATTTTGGTATTTAACCCATTAAAGTTCCATGAAGCTATCCTGTAATCCATTTGGTCTAATTAGAATTATGTGTTGAGGGGGCTGGCTGCTCAGAAGATTTTTTTTTTTTTGTATTTTCGCCAAAATTCTTGTGCTTTAAGGAGTTCTGTGCACCTGTTCTTCTTGCCCTTGTAAAAAAAAAGGAGACCCCTTCAGGTATTTCCCATCTAAAACATATTCCATTAGCATTCAAAGCATCTGTCAAAAATTTGTAATCCTTACGTTTCCTTAAAATCCTGGATGGTATTTCTTTCAAAAATTTTACCTGCTGAGTTTCAATAGTGAGGGCTTTGGCAAAATGAGCTTGAAAAATCTGCTCAGTAATTGATTTTGAGTTAAATTGAACCAGGCAATCCCTGGATAATTTATTTCTTGTGGCAAATTCCGAATTTAAACGAAAAGCTGCCTCAATCTGTGCATCCATCTCTTCACCTGAAATTCCCAAAAGTGATGCAAGCTCCTCCCCAAGGACTTTTTAAATATCTTGACCGGCTTTCTCTGGAATTCCTCTAAACCTTAAAAATCACTCTTTTTGTCTCAGTTCCATCAGTGCCAAATGATCTAATAATTTTTCTCTGTCATCTCTTAGTGACCCCACATCATGCTCCAGGGTATCAACCCTTGTTTTGAATTCTTTATTGTCTTGTGCCAATTTCTTAACTGTCTCCTCAATATTTGATGTTCTATCATTTAATATTTACATATCTTGCCTAATTAGTTGCATATCTTGGCTAACTTGTTGAAGTTTGGTTGTGTTAGTTTCCAACAATTGTTTCATGCCTAAGAATGTCTCATTTAGTTCTGTAGACATTTTCCCTTCACCCAAACCTGGATTTGGAACAAAGAGTCTCCTAGGCTGTAAATGAGTTTGTATTTGACTCTGCTGTTGCTTTTTTTTTGCATTTTTTTTTATCCCTTTCCAAAAGAAAAAAAAAAACTTTCCAGCAGCCTCACAGCAGGGATCAACGTCCTTGGTCTCAAAAAAAAAAGGGGGGGGGCCTGTAGTTATTTTCCAAATAGAGTCGGCTCCACACCACAGCTGTTATGTCTTATCACTGCCAATTAAATTTTCCTACGGTACAGTAAAACGCCTTCTTCCTCTAATTGGTTGGCTTCATGATAAACATATTCAATAGCGAATAGCAAAGCATTTCTTCATAAATTAAACTCTCTCAAAGAGCACTGAAAGAGAATAATAATAGTTCCCACTAATATGCTTTTTTCTTAGGCTTTAAAAATTTTAGACATCAGTTCAGATTTTCATTTCATTATTCATGAATTTCCATCCATGATTTATAGTTAGGAAACTTGCAGCTTCTTCACAAACAACAGCTTGAGTTCTGTGAAGTCCTTCCAACAAAAGCAGGAGAAATTCCAGCAAATTATCCTTAATCACACTGAGAGGTGAGCTTCTTAAACTTTAGGTAATTAATTATAATCCAAACCAATAGAGATTAGATGCCAACCAGCTTCAGTCAAAAGGATTTACGATGAAGGACTGTAGCTTGATGAATCCCAGCCCCCACTGCTCAACCTAAATCAGAACTGTGCTCTCCAGCACTGCTCTAAGATAAGGAGCCGGCTCAGGGGGAATCTGTGGGCAATCTTGATCCAAACCCTTTAATCCAGGGTGGCGTAGGTGGGTTATGAAGCCTCAAAACCCCCTTAAAATACTCCTCCTCGGTCTCCCCTGTTGGGAAGTGTGCAGCCTCGTTAGCAGTCCAACCGGAAGTTGTGCATTCTCTGATTCAAGGAATCAAGGGCATCCTCCTCCTATATATAAGACATTTAGATTCAGTCAAGTGAGTCATGGTGAAAACCAGTGTCTTCATTACCGCTCAAGATTGCCTCTCTTAGAAAGACACCTATTCTGCCTTTCTTTTAAGAGGAATGTCCAAGAGAACACCTTTAGGAGGCATCATCATCATCATCATCATCATTCAATTAAGCAAGGGCTTAAGAATGGCAACTTGAAGAAAGAAACAGAGGGTTTAATACTGGCTGCACAAGAACAGGCACTAAGAACAAATGCAATAAGAGTAAAATAGAAAAGTCAAAAACAAACAGCAAGTGCCACCTTTGTAAAGAAGCAGATGAAACAGTGGACCACCTAATCAGCTGTTGTAAAAAGATCGCACAGACTGACTACAAACAAAGGCATGACAAGGTAGCAGGGATGATACACTGGAACATCTGCAAAAAATACAAGCTACCTGTAGCCAAAAATTGGTGAGACCATAAAACTGAAAAAGTTGTAGAATGAAGATGTAAAAATATTATGGGACTTCCAACTACAAACAGACATACATCTGCCACACAATACACCAGATATAACTGTAGTCAAGAAGAAGAAAAAACAAGTTAAAATAATCGACATAGCAATACCAGGTGATAGCAGAATAGAAGAAAAAGAAATAGAAAAAATAACAAAATACAAAGATCTACAAATTGAAATTGAAAGGCTGTGGCAGAAGAACATCCCTCTTGCAGTATTAGATTGGATCAGTTTCAATCTGTGACTCCTGAGGATGTGGACAAGCTGCTTGGGGTGGTGTAGTCTACCACCTGTTCTCTGGTTTCTTGCCTGACTTGGCTGCTTCTGTCTAGCAGGGAGATCGTTGGAGGTGGACTAGTTAATATCATAAATGCATCGCTGAGGGAGGGTAGGGTGCCTCCTTGTCTGAAGGAGGCAATAGTTAGACCACTGTTTGTTTGTTTGTTTGTTTGTTTGTTTGTTTGTTTGTTAAATTTTTATATCACCCTTCCAAAAGGATCAGGGCAGTTTACATTAAAACAGAACAATTAAAAACATTTTTTAAAGCTGAGAAACCGTGGTTCTGAAACCACAGGAGGAGCCAGCTTCCTGGGTTTTTTCTGGACATCCCCAATGAGCTTCCCACATAGTTAAGCACTGCATTCTTTGCAAGGTTTCTGTCCATGGGTTGGCTTGTTGAAAGGGGCACAGGAAGTTCAGTCCTGGGCAAAACAAGGAAGGAAAACTGGAGAGAAGAGAGCTTGTCTTGAGGGAGCAAGCCTGAATTGTCTGCTTTGCAAGCAGGGTTTCTTGCCTTGGTTTGCATTCAGGTGGGTGACTACATGTGAGTGCTGCTGCCTGCTGTAAGAGATTCATCTTAGGAGATGGGGTTGTAGTGTAGAGCCCCTGCTTCTCATGCAGAAGTTCCCAGGTTCATTCTCCAGCAGCATCCCCAGGTAGGCCCAGGAATCTGGAGCCCTGGAGAATCGCTGCTGCTCAGTGCAGGTAATTCTGAGCTTGATGGACCCAGGGTTTGACTCAGTACAAGGCAGCTTCAGATGTTCATTGGATGCATCCATGGCCCAGTGGCAGGGCACCTGCTTTGCATGCAGAAGGTCCCAGGTTCAATCCCGGCGACACCTCCAAATAGGGCTGAGAAATACTCCTGCCTGCAACCTTGGAGGAGTCACTGCCCATCAGTGCAAACAATTCTGAGCTACATAGATGAAGGGTCTGACTCAGTATATGGCAGCTTCCCACGATACTAGACTTCTAGATGCCCACGTATGACGACACCCAAGTTCCTCCTGGCATCACCACCTCTAGCATCAGAAAAGCTGTGCCATACGTTGATATCTGCTCATTGGAATGGACATTGATGTTCCCTTTCCCAGAAGTACAGTGAGATCTCCACACCTTTCATCAAAGGCTTGTGAGTGGCCTTTGGCAGCAGAATCCATAAAACTCCCACCCACATCCTTCCGAAGCAGAGGAGAATCTAAAGCAGGGGTGTCAAACTGAGGCCCTCCAGATGTTGCTGGCCTACAACTCCCATCATCCCTGGCTACTGGCCATGGTGAATGGGGTGATGGGAGTTGTAGGCCAACAACAGCTGGAGGGCCACAGTTTGACACCCCTGATAAAGCCAGTGGGTCACTGTGTACAGTGATGTACATGTTCCAGATGACCCAATCTCCCTCCAAAAATAACCCTAGTTCCATTGTGAGCTTTCCCCTGGGTGGATTCACTTGGAAAATTTTGGGAAGCCACTATAAAGCCAGAGAATGCTACAGAGCAGGGTCAGCCTTTTGGTTGTTGGAGGGTTCCTGATGAGGCCCATTGCCAGGATGAATACTATGTTGTTGGTCCTTGGAATGGCCGCTGGCTTCTGGTTGCTGCTGACATCCTCATGCAGCCCGGCTTTGACACCCAAAGGGTAAGGGGTGGGTTACCGACATGAGCATGATTGTGGATTCCACACCTAGGTGGGAATCTCAGATTTATATTGAACCATAAACTACTGTGGTGTGGGTTCACATCAATGTTGGTAACCCACATTAAACCTAGATTCAAACAATTGTGTGAACCAGTCCACAGTCTCTGTTCATCCCATTGTCATTTTATTTATGTATTTAAAATAGTTTTATATCGCCGAAAACATGCATCTCTGAGCAGTTTACAATAAACCAATACAAATAACAGAAAAAGTTAAAACACTACAACAATTTAATTTTTTTAATCAATGTTAAAACTATTAAGGAAAGGAAAGGAAAGGTTTTGCCATAAAGTCAGTGTCAACTCCTGGCGACCACAGAGCCATATAAGGTGTGGGAAGTTCACTGTGTTGAGTATATAGGACAGGGGTGGACAAACATCACCTTCCAGCTGTTGTTGAACTTCAACTCCCAACATTCCCAGTCGGAATTCAATGTGGCTGGGAATTCTGGGAGGTCTAGTTCAACAACAGCTGGAGGGCCAAGTTTGCCCACCCCTGATATAAGCATATGGAGTGATAACAGAGGTATGAAGCAGCCACCTACTGAGCAAAGCTAAAGTGCAATGTTCAGCATTGGTCAGCAGCACACAGCTACTTCTGGTAAGGCAACAGAGTGAACTCCTTGCTGGGAAACTTTTTTTTTTTTTTGCAAAACATCTTTGGCTTCCCGGATGATAAGCAGGTGACATTGCAATTACACTGCTTGCTCCTTGGTGGGTGGGGTAGGTGGAACACCTTATTCCACGTCTGAGAACGCACGATTACAGAATAATCTGTTGCTTCCCAGAACAATTATTACTCTGCTTGTGTCATTTAGCCAATACGTGTCTGCAGAGAGGATAAATTGGACTCAAGCACCTGTCTAGATGTATTTGAGACTTCTAGCTAGCCCAGAATTCTGCCATACTCTTCTTGATAGTCACACCTGTGCAAGCAAAAAGATGGCTAAGATTCTTCTTGTTTTTGCTACCCTGCTTTTCTGTGGTGTGGGTGAGTAAGGAAAGGAATAAAGGGATGTATAGAGAAGAGGGGATCATTATTTGTGTGGGAGACTGTCAATGAGAAATTTCTAGATGCAAATATACTTCAGAAGGGGGTTCTGATGAGTGGAAATTCAGATTTCTGGCAATAGTTGCAAAGCAGTAAGATGACAGCATGTTCAAGAGGTGGAATGGATGGGATCGTGTAAAATGAGAGATATGGGAGGGGGAAGTCCTCTTCTTAATCTGACTGCTTCCAATGGAGAACTTACTATCACGTGATGATTTCTGCACCCCAGTTTTCAGCTGATGCATAGCTCCCAGAGTGAATTGATATCACATACCAAGGACAAAATACAAAACAGCAAGTTCCTTGAAGGAAAAGAACGATTGTCCGAGTTCAGGCTAATCTTGCTAGTAATTGGGGGGCAGAGGTAAGAACACAACATTGATACAGTTTTGGTGTGTGCTTTACTCTTGGTTAGTGGCACCTACCAGGGTTGTCTTTTAAAATCTTTTTGCTTTTAACCTATTTTATGTTGCACCTCTGCAGGATGGTGTGGGGGCAGCATTGGACTTTTTACTAGAGGCTGGCTCAGTCTGACTGCCTTTCCCCCCAGGATAACACAAAATTAATACTACATCATGATGTAAGGGGTCAAGTCTCAGATAAAGGTATGAGGTTAATATCCTGGAGTGGGGAGATTAGAAATGGAAACATGTGTGGCCTGAGCTTAAAAATTCTCTATCCTCCATTTCAGAGGATTTTTTTTAAAAGAGGAAGGACACTCTTTTACTTTCTGATCCTCCACAACCATGCCCCCACTTATTTATTAATTTGTAGACCACCCCAGACTTCCATCTTTGGGTGGTGTACAACAAATAAAAACAGACATAAAAACCTTAAGACGGTTTAAAGCCACAAGTCTATTTTAAAATCCTGGGTGGAAAAAATGTGTCTCTAAAGACTTATTAAAAGTTGTCGGAGATGGGGAGGCTCTTATTTCAGCAGGGAGCACATTCCAGAGCCTTTGGCAGCAAGAAAGAAGGTCCATCCCTATGTAGACAAACTGGTAGCAACTGCAGACAAACCTCTCCAGGTGATCTCAATGGGTGATGGGGCTTATGGTGAAGAAGTATATTCTCTGTATTACCCAGGGCCTAAGCTATATAAGCTATAAAAGAGGCACCTTTTACTGTGGTGATTCTCTTTATTTAGCAGGGTGAGAGTAACTGGCCATATCCACCCCCAGCACAGTACTTCCAGTGACTGTTGCTGGTGTCAATCTTATGTTTCGTTTTAGAATGTGAGCCCTTTGGGGACAGGGAGCCATCTTATTTATTTGTTGTTTCTCTTTGTAAAACGCCTTGAGCTATTTTTGGAAGGGCGGTATAGAAATCGAAATAATAATAATAATAATAATAATATATAGCAATATGTTACTGATAGTCATCTACTTAAGAAGCTCCTAATTAAGATGAATGGCACTTAAGAGGGTTCGCTGACAAAAAGGCTGTCCTCACGACAAGCCCTACCTGGGTAAGACAGTGCTAGCCCAAGTACAGCGGGTCATGAGAAGTGCCGGGATCACTCACGATCCTGGCGCTCATCCCCCACTTAGCCTAGGTTTTGTACCCGGGCTAAAAGTGAGGTATAAAGGTGGTTTGTGTAGGTGTTTGGGCAGCCTGAAGTCATACTTATCATAGATCCAGAAGAAGGAGCAGCCTGGCAGCTGGGAGACATCCCAATGCACTGGGCTGCTCACATGGTGCATTGTGGGATATCTGGTGACTGGGTTTCCTTCCCCCCCACCTTTCCTTCAGTGCACCAATTGCCACCCCAACGCTCATGTTGGTGTTCAGGCAGTGGAGACCTCTTTGGGCCCCAGGTCATGTGGGAGAAGGTAGGTGGGATCCTACCTTCCCCTTAGCCCTCCCCTACCCCAGCCCCTGAGGTCATGTGAACAACCGTATTATGAACACTCCATGCTGGGCAGAACACTCCATGCTGGGGCTGCTGCAAATACTCAGGCAGCCTCCATGCTGTTAAGACTGAGCCACTGCATGGAATGGTGCTGCTGCAGTTATTTCCATTGTGGTGAATAGAAATATCTGCAGCATCACCGTGGTGATTCTCTTTATTTAGCAGGGGGAGAGTAACTGGCCCCATCCACCCCCAGCACAGTACCTCCAATGACTGTTGCTGGTGTGTGTCTTATGTTTCTTTTTAGAATGTGAGCCCTTTGGGGAAAGGGAGCCATCTTATTTGTTTGTTATTTCTCTTTGTAAACCGCCCTGAGCCATTTTTGGAAGGGCGGTATAGAAATCGAATTATTATTATTATTTCTTGTTTACACAGTCAGACAGGTGTTATTGACTGGTTTGTTTTATCCAGACATCGAGTCCTTCCCAAGGACCTGGGATGGCTGAATTTTATTGTCAATGGTTATAGATATCGTCGCAGAATATAGGCTGTTCCCAGTAAAGCTGCTTTTTGTAATTGGCTGATGGTGATTTCTGTGGCCCCTATGGTGTTGAGGTGCTCTTCAAGGTCTTTTGGAACTGCACCCAAAGCGCCAATTACCACTGGGATTATTTTGGTCTTCTTCTGCCACAGCCTTTCAATTTCCATTTGTAGATCTTTGTATTTGGTGATTTTTTCTATTTCTTTTTCTTCTATTCTGCTATCCCCTGGTATTGCTATGTTGATTATTTTGACTTGTTTTCCTTTCTTCTCGACTACAGTGATATCTGGTGTATTGTGTGGCAGATGTTTGTCTGTTTGTAGTCAGAAGTCCCATAATATTTTTACATCTTCATTTTCTTCAACTTTTTCAATTTGATTGTCCCACCAGTTCTTGGCTACAGGTAGCTTGTATTTTTTGCAGATGTTCCAGTGTATCATCCCTGCTACCTTGTCATGCCTTTATTTGTATACAGTCTGTGCGATCTTCTTACAACAGCTGATCAGGTGGTCCACGGTTTCATCTGCTTCTTTACAAAGGCGGCACTTGCTGTTTGTTGTGGATTTTTCTACTTTTGCTCTTATTGCATTTGTCATTAGTGCCTGTTCTTGTGCAGCCAGTATTAAACCCGCTGTTTCTTTCTTCAAGTTGCCATTCTTAAGCCATTGCCAGGTCTTGGTGATGTCTGATTTTCCACTTATATTGTGGAAATATTGACCATGCAGGGGCTTATTTCTCCATTTTTCTGCTCGGTTCTTGACTTCTTCTTTCTTGTAGGCCTGCTTTGTTTCATTGGTGTTGAATAGTTTCACGTTCTTGACCATTTGAAGTGCATCTTCTTCACTGTCCTTTATATATTCTTCAAGGCCTCTTTTCTCCTCCTCTACTGTTTGATGGACTTGCAGCATTCCTCTTCCATCTGAGCTGCGAGGGAGGTAGAGCCTATCTACATCACTGCGGGGGTGCAGAGCATGATTGATGGTCATGATTTTCCTGGTCTTACGATCTAGCGTCTCTAGCTCTGTCTGGGTCCAGTCTATTATTCCTGCGGTGTATCTGATAACAGGTATAGCCCAGGTGTTTATGGCTTGTATGATGTTCCCGCCATTGAGTTTGAACGAGGATTGTTCTAACTCTCCTGATGTATTCACTTCCAATTTTTCCTTTAACTTCAGTGTGTGCGATGTTATCAGCCTGGAGAATGCCCAAGTATTTGTAAGGTTCTTTCTCTTCCAGGTTCTTGATCTTGCTTCCATTGGGCAGTTCTGTTCCTTCTGTTTTTCTTATTTTTCCTCTGTTCATTATTAATGCAGCACACTTGTCTAGTCCAAACTCCATTGCTATATCGCTACTGAATATACAGACAGTGTTTAGCAGTGATTCAGTTTCTGACTGGGACTTTCCATACAACTTCAGATCGTCCATGTACAGCAGATGGTTGATTTGACTGGATGTTTTAGATGTTTGGTATCCAAGGTCTGTTTTGTTTAGTATTTGTGAAAGTGGGGTCATGGCGATTACAAACAATAGAGGGAATAGTGAGTCCCCTTGGAAAATGCCTCTTCTAATGCTAACCTGCCCAAGTGCCTCGCCATTGATTGTTAACTGTGTACTCCACATGCCCATTGCTTTTTAAATAAATATCTGAATGTTTTTGCTGACACCAGTTGTTTCTAAACATTTTAGTATCCATGTGTGAGGCAATGAATCGAAGGCTTTCTTGTAGTCAATCCATGCAACACTTAGATTGTTTTTTCTTCTCCTGCAGTTTTCTAAAATCATTTTGTCAATCAGCAGCTGGTCTTTTGTGCCTCTGGTGTTAGGGCAATTTCCTTTCTGTTCAACTGGAAGCTGTTTGTTAGTTAATAAGTGTTGCATCACTTCATCTGCTATTATTCCAGTTAATAATTTGAACATGGTTGGCAGGCAGGTGATCGGTCTATAATTACTTGGAACTGCAGCTTTGGCTGGGTCTTTCATAATGAGATGAGTTTTCCCAGTTGTTAGCCATTGTTCAATATCACCGCCTTTCATAATGTGATTGAACTGTTTTGATAGTTGTTTATGAAGGCTTGTTAGGTGTTTAAGCCAGAAGCCATGCAGTTCATTGTCGCCTGGCGCAGTCCAATTTTTAATTTTCTTTGCTCTTTTACTTATTAATTCTGTTGTTATTATTAGATCTTGCATTTGTTGATTAGAGTTTTTGACCTCTTTCATCCAGCCTGCTTTTTTATTATAATCTATTGGATTGTCCCATAATTTCCGCCAGAATTGCACTGTTTCTTCTTTGTTTGGTGTTTCTATGTTTCTTGCATTTTCTCCTTCTATGCTTTGGTAGAAACGTCTCTTATTCGACTGGAATTGGAGATTCTGCCTGTGTTGTGTAATTCTGGCTTCATATCTGCTAATCTTCTTTGACACTGCTGTTATTTGCTGCTTTATTATTTCCAGGACTTCTCTAATTTTCCTTGAATCTAGGTGGTATTTTTGGATCAGATACTGTTTGGTGTTTTCATTCTTCAGCTTCTTGTCTTTCATATCTTTCAATTTACTAGCATCTGATCTAAGCCTGGAGATTTTATTTTCTAATCGAATCTTCCATTTAGGTGATGTACTGCTTTCTTTTTTGACAGGTCCACTGATCTTATATCCGAGCTCTTGTGTTGTTATTGTTGCTGCACTGTACATTAGTTGGTTTGTTTCTTGCAAATTATTGGTTGTTATTTCTGCAAGTGCAGCATTGACATCTTTTAATGCCTGAGCAAGTTGTTTTTTGGCAACTGTTTTTAGGGCTGGAAGTCGAACCCTGGTGGTTGTTTGGTTCATGTGCTCCGTTATTTTTTGCTTTAGTTCTTGTTGCTTTTCTGTTAAATGGCATTTGGGTTTTTGAGGTGAGGGCAAAGGGGTGGTTGCCTGGTTTTGATTTTGAAACAGTTCAGTAACAGTGGCATCCTCGATTTCCAACACCTCCTCCACCTGCGCCAGAGCAACGTCTTCAATTGGTGATAATTCTTCTTCCATATCTTGAGCCTGTGTTGCTCTTTGCAGTTCTTCCAGCTCAACTCCTGTGAATACTTTATTTCTTATTATGAATCTTCTCTGGTCAGCTAGCCTTTGTTCTGTTATTTCTGTGTCTGGATGCTTCTCTTTCCAAATTTTGTACATTCTTTTTAAATAACCTCTTCTAGTTGGACTAGACTTGTAATATCAGATCATTATTTCCTTGTTGGCATTTTTTGTATATTTTTTTCGGTTAAGCGACGATTCTTCCAGTAACCTTGCAGTCTCCAGCCCTGGTTGCTCAACTGAAGATCCTGAGTCCTGTAGCCCACTTGCCACCAGATGTCCAGGGACTATAGCATCTGGCGCGGTCCTTGTTTACCCGGGCGACGACCGATCCGGTATAGATTTATTAAAGTTACGTCTCACCATATTGTTGATGGGAGAGGCACTCTTTGTCTGGCTCCTCTGGTGAGACCTGTCCAGTATGGTTGGACCTCTGGCATAGCTCTCACCTTCCTCAGAGCACGCAAGCCCCACAACCACGCCAAGGTAGTGCCTCATTGGGGGTATTATTATTACTGGGGGTATTATTATTATTATTATTATTATTATTATTATTATTATTATTATTATATTTTATATCTCGCTCTTCCTCCAATGAGCCCAGAGCAGTGTACTACATACTTAGTTTTCTCCTCACAACAACCCTGTGAAGTAGGTTAGGCTGAGAGAGAAGAGACTGGCCCAGAGTCACCCAGCAAGTGTCATGGCTGAATGGGGATTTGAACTTGGCATTCCCCAGTCCTAGTCCAGCACTCTAACCACTGCACCAAGCAACTTACATAGGAAAAATGATTTCTATAATGTTAAATAAGAACTAGAACATGTAGTGCTAAACTCTTTCAAATTCTTCATCATTATGAAGCAACTGGAGCATATCACTGTTCCTTGGAACTGAAAGGGAAAGAAGAACCTTTCTTTAGGGCAGGGGTGGAAATTGGTGTCATGGAAGTTGCACCTGCTAGACATACTGTTTCTCCTCAGCCCTTCAACCCAGATAAAAGCAACTGGCTCCCCTGACATCAGTCCTTGGGTACCTTTGCCCTCAAAGTAATGCCTTGAAACACAGGCCTGGTTTTAACACCACCCTGGCATGCATGCTTTACCGATGACAGGGTGCAGGAACAGGCCTCAGGATTCCGCCCTCCTGCTCCAGCATAGAAATTTTTAGTAAAAACCTCTCCTTACGTACATTGTGCTGATATTGGACTCCCTTTGTGATCCCAGGGGCGTAGCAAGGTTGGAGTGAGCCCAGAGACAAAATTGTAAAATGCCCCCCCCCCGCTACAATGACTCCATTAACCCTTTGTACAAGTCTACTGTTTAACAGAAGCCACCTAATGGTTTAAAGTTTAACTTTTATTCTTCAGGGGGGAAATTAACCCACGCAGGAGAACTATGACCACAACGAACCCACACAAAGTTTAAGCTTTGCAACAGGGTTTACGTTCACATAACACACACACAGGAGAGAGAGAGAGAGAGAGAGAGATTTGTATGTAAAATTAGAAATCTAAATGCATAAAAGGCCATGAATGGAGGTGGGCACCCATGACCCCGTGCATGTTTCCTCAGAAGCAGGCATTCAAACCCAGCAGGCATAGGATTGCAGCCTGAATGAGAGCTACTGCCAAGTTAAAGGGAGAAGGAGAAAAAACATTTTTTCTCTTCTCCTGTCCCCAAATGCTGGGGGTGCCTGCCACAACCCAGATTCCAGAGGAATAGGGCAAAGGGCTGATTTCTTAGGAATTGTTGAAGTTTACGCTTCTTTGTTCCCCCCCTAGGGAATAATGGAGATTTCAGCAGACCCATAACTCCACCTGGGGGGCACTGGGGTGGCCGGGAGCGAGTGGTGGTGTAGTGCACATAGGGTGCCAACCACCCCCATGGTTTGCTAACCCATGGGGTGCTGGGTTCTGTTATTTCTGAGGTGTTCTGAGTGTAGATTCTCTGGTAGCATATGAGATTTTCACTGAAAAACCATGAATCCACTCTCATATGCTACCAGAGAATCTGAATCTACACTCAAAACATCTCAGAAACAACAGAACCCAGTACCCCATGGGTTAGCAACCCATGTGGGTGGTTGGCACCCTATGTGCTCTACACCACCACTCGTTCTGGGCCACCCTGGTGCCCCTCAAGTGCAGTTATGGGGCAGGAATTATGGAGGTTATGGAGGTTATAATTATGGAGGTTATTATGGAGGTTATAATTATGGAGGTTATTATGGAGGTTATAATTATGGAATTATGGAGAGGAGAGCTGGTCTTGTGGTAGCAAGCATGACTTGTCCCCATAGCTAAGCAGGGTCTGCCCTGGTTGCATCTGAATGGTAGACATGATGTGTGAGCACTGCAAGATATTCCCCTCAGGGGATGAAACTGCTCTGGGAAGAGCAGAAGGTTTCAAGTTCCCTCCCTTGCTTCTCCAAGATAGGGCTGAGAGAGATTCCTGCCTGCAACCTTGGAGAAGCCGCTGCCAGTCTGTGAAAACAATACTGAGCTAGATAGACCAATGGTCTGACTCAGTATAAGGCAGTTTCCTATGTTCCTATGAGGTCCATCATTCCCTATGGGGAAGAACTTTACAGATGCGCAAACTCCATTACATCTTTAAAAATCAGCCCTCTGCCCAGTTCCTTTGAAATAATTATGGCAGCTTCCTTGCCCCCACGGGGCACTACCACCCACCCTACTCTGCTCCGGGCCACCCCTTCCCCACCAACATGAAGCTATACTTTTGCTGAAACCTCCATTCTTCCCTATGGGAAAAATCCTATACTCCAAAAATTCACCAAAAATCAGCCCTTTCCCCCATTCCTCTGAAATTTGGGTGGTAGTTTCCACCCATTGGGCACTACCACACCCACCCACTAGTTTTCCCCCAAGGCCTTTTTTAAAAATTGAAAACATTTCGGATTCGCATTTTGCTATTTTGAACAAAGAACAAAATTGGGGTGTTTCAGATTGGCTGATTTCGAACAAAGAACAAAATGGGGGTGTTTCGGATTTGGGCCAAAAAAAAAAAACAGGGGAAAAAAACACAAAATGCACAACCCTAATAGTAATCTGGCTCAGTACAAGGGGAACTGCAGGTTCAGGCATTTGTTATCTGTGCTTGGCTGTCAGGTGAGGAACCAAAGTAACAAAACTACCATCAATGTGATTAGTAGGACTGAACAAGCTGTAGAAAGGGGTGGGCCCGCACCACAGGGATAGATAACATGCTGGCAGGCAGAAGGTCCCAGGTTCCGATCCTGAATTTTTAAATGAAATTCCCCCCTTCACTCCCGCACAGAGAACACAAGAAGAAATAATGAGGAACAAATTCCAGCAAGAAGACACAGGAACAGTAAGGTAGACAGGGAGGGACAGGGAGGGTCAGTAGTTCAGCGGCTGAATTACCAAACTATCCTGTGCCCAATTTCTCCCTGGATGTTGGGTTGCATGCTACCAAAAATATTTGCAAGAGAAGAACTAGTAATGATGGCTAGGTACAGGGTTCTTCCATTTAAATCTACAGTATAGAACTGACCCGCAATATTGCTCTTGAGAAAAAGAACACACACACACACACACACACACACACACCATTAATAGTGTTAATGATTTTTAAAAGGTTGCCAGTTCATGACCAGAGTTAAGTCTATCTAATTTTGGCTAAAATGCCACACAGCCAGGAAATGGGAACATAAGGCTGATGTCTTAACAGACATTTCATGGGATCATCAGTACTGAGGTTGTGCAATGTCACAAATTGTGCTTGCTTACAACTTGCTCCCCGTGCCCCCCACAGTCATGGTCGCTCTGGTGGGCAATCAATGCCAGGAAGTTGACAGGGAGAGTGCATCCCTGGGGATTCTGCTGGACCTGTCAGTAGTACCAGTGGCCATGACATCCTTCTGGACTGGATGAGGTTGGGGAAAATGTTTTGCAGTGGTTCTGTTCCTTCCAGCCAGGGAGGTTCCAGAAGGTGGTGCTGGGGGACTCCTCTTTGACACTTTGGCCTTTGGCTTACAGTGTCTTGCTGGGTTCTGTCCTATCCCCCATGCTCTTTAACATCTACATGAAACTGCTTGCAGAGGTTGTCCAGGGGGTCTGGCTGGATTGTCATAAATGTACAGATGGCACCCAGCTTTACATCTGACTGCCATCTTCAGCTTCTGTGAAGGTCCTGAATCTCTGGGTAAAGGTGGTTTTGAATTGGATCTGTGTTAACAAGCGGAAACTAATTTTTTTTAAACAATTTATCTAAAATATTTCTATATCCTCTAAAACCTGTGTCTCTGGGTGGTTTACAATTAAAATCATTTAAACATCAAATCAATTAACCATTAAAATTATTGAAGTGGCAATGCTCACCTTGTATCACTCAGCTGCCATGCCAATGACATTGGTTGCCAATGTTTTTCTGGGAGTCATTCAAGGTGGTGGTTCTTACCTTTAACATCCTTGATGGCTTAGGGCCAAGATTAAAGCCCATATTGGCTTAGGGCCAAGATACCTGGAGGACTGATTAGTGCCATATGGTTTCTCCTAGCCTGTAAGATCTTATAGAGAGACTCTCCTGCAAGGATCAGCACCTTTCGAAGCATAATTGTTGGTGACACATTGGTGAGCCTTCTCAGTAGTGGCCCCGGCTGTGGAACTCCCTGCCCCTTGATCTTAGTTGAGACCTTTTTATTCCAGTAGGCCATCCTCTTATTTTATGCATACTTTTTAAAAACACCATTTCTAAAATGACTACTTTTGTCCTGTGCTCCTATTGTTTTAGAAGTAGTTATACTGTATTGTGTTGCATTGCATTTCATTGTGAGAAACGCTGTTTGCATTCCAGGCAAAGGGTTGTTCTGGCAAGGCGTTTACCTGAAAGTCCATTTCCAAAGGACTGCAACAAGCCAGAGGAAATCCAGCCACTCGCCTCCTGAATGGGCGGCGGAGCTCGTTTGCCCCAGCCCCCTTCACAAGAAGCACAAGGCAAGGGGCCTCTTCTGATTGGCTGCTTGTCGGCTGGGGGTGGAGCCTCAGACGTGCAGCTACTCGGCACGTCTCTCCCTCACCAGTCCGCTGCTGCTTGGCAAGGAGAGCAGACGTGCATTGAGCAGCCGGGCTGAGGTGTGGCCTGGGGTAGTTTGCAGCAGTCCACATGCTTGGCGGCAGGCCCGGGAGTGGGGTTGGGGCCAGGGGCTGCACGGCAGCTCTTCCCCAAGCAGGGGGTGAATTTGGGGGGCGGCTAGAACGCCAAGGAGAAGAGGCATCGGCGGCACAGCAGCACGTCCCCGAGCAGGTGGGGAATTTGGGGAGTGGCAAGAGTGCCCTGGAGAGAGGGCTTCTGGGACTCAGAGCCCTCTACTGCTGGCCGGGTTTCTTGTGGCCCAGGTTTGGCTAGCAGCGGGGAGTGTGGGGGCGTCGGGGGCACCTGGGGGTGGCAGCGCTGGCCGGTTTGGGCCTCGGGAGCCTTCTCTGTGTGACCGGGCCTCCAAGCCCAGTTCTGTTGGGCAGAGTAGGGATGTGCAAAAAATTTCAGACACAGATCAATCTGTGCCCGAAACGAGCAATTTCGGGTGATTCGGGTCCTATCCGAATCACCCCCAATGTCCCCCGATATTTTTCATGGCCGAGCCAAATCACCCCTGATTCGTGCCCAAAAAATTTGGGTGATTCGGGATGACGTCTCTTTGAATTTCCCGCCTTTTTGCCTCCATTGATTTGAATGCAAAAAGGTCTGGTGTGATGTCAGCTCGAATTTTGGGTTCCAGGGGCAAAATAGTGGGTTGGGGTGGTAGTGCCTAATGCATGGAGGCTACCACCCAAATTTCAGGCGAATTGGGCAAAGGGCTGATTTTGGGGAAATTTTTAAAGTTTTAGTGTCTTTGGGGCACATCGGGGGCATAGCATGGGATCTGGGCAAAAAGAATGGGGTGGGGTGGTAGTGCCTAATGGGTGGAGGCTACCACCCCAATTTCAGAGTGATTGAGCAGAGGGATGATTTTTGGGGAATTGTTGAATTTTACACGTCTTTAAGGTTTTTCCCCATAGAGAACCATTGAGGTGTCAGCAAATGTATAGCTTCACGCGGGGGACAAAGGGGTGGCCTAGAGCAGTGTGGAGTTGGTGGTAGTGCCAGGTAGGGTCAAGGAAGCTACCTGAATTTTTTCAAAGGATTTGGGCAGAGGGATGATTTTTGGGGAATTGTTAAAGTTTACGTGTCTTTAAGGTTTTTCCTCATAGGGTATACATGGAGCTTTCAGCAGCCCCATAACTGCACTTGGGGGGTGCTGGGGTGGCCCAGAGCAAGTGGTAGTGTAGTGCACATAGGGTGCCAACCACCCCCATGGGTTTCTAACCCATGGGGTACAGGGTTCTGTTGTTTTAGAGGTATTCTGAGTGTGGATTCTATGATAGCAAATTAGAGTGGATTCGTGGTGTTTCATTGAAAATCTCATTAGCTATCATAGAATCCACACTCAGAGTGCTGCTGCTGAAGCTTGAAGATTCCTTCTGGGAGAAGATTCTTCATCTTCTTCTCCTGGGGCCCCCTGCCCCGGCTGAAATCACTGAGCCCCCATCACCTGCCTGCCTGGTCTCTGCTGGAGAGAAGGATCCTGTGGCCAGCCCAGGCCATCCATTTTTCCCCTTTTGGTTGACTTTTATTTTGAGGGGTGGTTGGGTGCCCACCCCATGGTGCCCAGCTGCCCACCCCTGGCTGTTGAGTGGTGCCCACCCAGGGGCTTCTGGCAGGCAGCAGTAGCTCCCTGGAGTCTGCCCCAGCTGAAGAGAGAAGAAGATGAGGAGAACTGAGACGCAATCCGGGAGAAGACTTCTGAGAGGGTGGGTACTGCAACTTGTATCACACACACACAGACACACACGCACTTTGTAAATTGTTATTGTGTTTCAAGGTTTAAGGACTTTTAAGGTTTTTTCAGGTTAAAGAATTACTGAGTGCATTTTAAAGGTTTAATAATCGTTTTAAAGGGTTTGTATTTAGGTTTCATTTTTTAAAATTTTAAATAGGGTTTTTGTGGGAGGGATCTTGGCTAGATAGTTGTCAGGAAAAGAAAGGGTTAGCATTCCTTGCCCCCTTCTCTTTTCTTGATTCTCTCCGAATTTAAATTCCTGCAGCTTGGCCACTCTCCATGTGTGGCACACACAGAGCTGAAGCTAGACCCCCTTGGCCCTTCTTCTTGGACCCCTATCCAACCAACCACACCTCCTTTGCTTGCCTTTTTATGCATTTTAAATTCCTGCAGCTTGTGTGTGTGCCCACTGCCCACTGTGCATGTGTGGCACATACACATTTGAAGTCAGAACCCTTGACCCTTCTAAATACTCAACACTCCACCTCCCCAAGACACTCACCCCACTTTAGCTTTTCTGTTCTTGTCCCCCTAAGAAAGGTAACACTCCCCCCTTGTTAGTTAAGGCTTAACACCCTCCCCAAGATGTCTGGGAGGGTAAGAGGTGGGAGGAGTAGCATGCCAGGGAATGCTGGTCATGATGGGGTATAGCAACAGTGGCTTTTTCCCAGAGTCAACACAGTCTTTCCTGCCTTGGCCATGCACAGGCTCTATTTTTTGGGTGAGTCTGGGCCTGTGTTGTGGCCTGTGGCTTGGAAGCAACTGGGGGGTGGACCTACCCTGCCAGGGAAGAGGCTCTTCCCATGTCAGCCATGGAGGAAGTGCAGGTGAAGCTGGCTGCCAGTCCAGCCAGATCCATCTTGCCATCCTCCTCAATGTCCCCTGCGGAGGGGGGCAGCCTCCAATCTGTGTCTGAGGAGGGCCAGCAGGATGTAATCGTGCTTCCTGCCCATGGACCTTCTCAGGCCCACACTGAGGGTGGTGGCGACAGTGCGCCTGAGAAGGAACCAGAAGAATCACCTCCCAAGTGGCCACGTGCCAGAGAATCGAGTGGCAACATGGTGTGTGGGATCACTTTGTGCTTTGTCCTGGTGATCCTGCCCATGCCACTTGTATCCACTGCAGGGTAGAGATGAGCAGGGACAAGGATCTTAAGCATTTCAAGACATTTGATATGCTGCTGCACCTGCAGTGGCATCACATGGGCTTCCTTACCTCTGTTGGCAGCAATAGGCTGGATGTGCCCTTGAGTAGCAGCAGTAAGTCAGTGTCTCCAGCTCCCAGGCACCTAGACCCTTGGGGAGATGATGGCTTTGGATGATCAGCCATTTCAGATGGTGAAGAATGCTGGCTTCTGTCGGCTGCTCCAACTACTTTCCCCAGAGTACAAGATCCCCTCGTGTGCCACCTTCAGAAGGAGGGTGGTGCCCTTTCTGTACCATGTGTGCAGGGAGGCTGTGTTGGCTCAGCTGCGTGAAGCCAGGCCCAACACCACGGTGCACTTCACTGCAGATCTCTGGACAAGTTGCAGCAGGCTGCACACTGCCTTCATGTCTGCAACAGACCACTGGTAGGAGCATGAGTGTGAGGGGACCTCTGGCACTGCTCTCACAGGCTTGAGACACTCGAGACTCACACTGCACAGGCGCATGGAAGAATCTTGCCTATGCTCAGTCAGGCCTGGACAGGCCCACCAGCCACCGCTGCCACTGCCCCCACAGGGGAGGCCAGCTCAGCTCCGACCCCCCAGCCATGCACATGGTGGCAAAACTGGGAACGATTGATGCAGTAGCGGGGTGTATAGAGAGTTCCCCCCCCCGGAGAGCTGGGGGGGCCCAGGGAGTCAAGTGGAGTGTGTGCACGCCATGTGAAATGCAGGTTCTTCCCCTGCAACCCCACAGGCCTTTCCTAAAGGGGGGGCTTTTGGAGGGGCTCCGAAGCTGTTTAGGTCTGGGCTCCCAAAACTCTAGGTGGGCCACTGTGTGGCTGCCTCAGTATGCAAACTATTCATGGCAACGAAGACTGGCTTGAGAACCAAGATGTGCTAGGATAGGAGCTTTCAGTTCATGTTGGACAGGTTGCACACATCCAAGCCACTATTCCTTGCCAAGCTGTGGATGGGTCCCTCTTGCCCCTGCAGGTGCTGGAGCAAAAGAAAGATGGAGTTCCATTGGGTAGGACCATCCTGAGGGATCTGATCACCTGACAGGCCAACTCAAGCTGCTTCTCCTTGAGCATGTACCTTGCCTTTTCATTCTGGTGGAAATGGTTGGTGATCTTGTGGCCCTAGTCCGCAAAAGTGGTCCCAGAAGCAGCACGGCCTGTATGGGGAGATGCCCTGTTGTGCTTGGATTTTGCCTTCTTAAGTCCAAGCCCATCATGCACAACCAGATTCAAAGCGTGTGCCATAAAATAGAGGTGCACAATTTGACTCTGCTTGGCCACTTTACCTATGTTGACTGTGTTGTTGGTGACCATAAAGCCTCAGTGGAGTGTTGGATCTCTGGAAAGAAAACATCTACCTGCCAGTCCATGACTACTGACAACTCCTCTGAACTGTGTGTGTCAATTACACATCAATTAATAAGGTGACAATCAATTAGCCAATTAATACAATATATCAAAGATACTGACCAATCATATAGAGATGTGCAAATCGATTAGTTCCTGAATTGATTCTCTTTTAATCTGGCAGATTTGAGTAATTCAGGCAGAACCAAATCTTCCTTGTCACCCCTAGAAACATTTCTGTCAGAGAAATGAATCTCAATAGATTGGGCCAGAATCCATTTGAAATTTTTTTAGAAAATAAGAACAGCCCTGCTGGATCAAGCCCAAGGCCCATCTAGTCCAGCATCCTGTTTCACACAGTGGCCCACCTGATGCCGCTGGAAGCCACAGGCAGGAATTGAGGGCATGCCCTCCCTCCTGCTGTTACTCCCCTGCAACTGCTATTCAGAGGCATCCTGCCTTTGAAGTTGGAGCTGGATTATAGCCCTCCGACTAGTAGCCGATGATAGACCTCTCCTTCATGAAGTTATCCAAACCCATCTTAAAGCCATCCAGATTTTTGGCTGTCACCACATCTTGTGGCAGAGAATTCCACAAGTAGATTATGTGTTGTATGAAAAAGTACTTCCCTTTGTTGGTCCTAGAAATCAATTTCATGGGATGACCCCTGGTTCCAGTATTATGTGAGAGGGAGAAGAATTTCTCTCTATCCACTTTCTCCACTCCATGCATAATTGTATAGACCTCTATCATGTCTCCCCGCAGTCGTCATGTCTCCCCGCAGTTGTCTCCGCATAAACCAGGCTTTGTCTTGCGAATTCTAGCTGATCTCAAGGTATTTCTCGGTTTTTTCAATGCTGGTTTTAAGCTACTTTTTCTGAAAACACCAAAGCAAATAGGGAGAGGCACACTGACGTAGAATCATTAGCATGATAATAGGGACACTCCCTTTAAAAATACAGATATACCTCTTTAGTAATCTCACCTCCCCTCATTGGCTAGAATGAAAACATGGAGGCACGCCATGTGAACCTGCACCAAAAGGAAACCCGAGAGCAGAGGGGAGGGGATGCTTCCCTCAATGCCACAAGTGTGAATAACTTATGTGGAGCCATGTGTGAATAACTCCCGGCACTGGGGAAAGTGCAGCACTGGCGGAACAGTCCCTTCCATGCACGGTTTTCTCTGAAATACGTACAAGGAGCAGACCACACTGTGATCCTTGCTGATTCTTAGCACTAAATCAGGCATGTCAATGATCTGAAAGCAGTGCCTGCTGGGTTGAAAGGAGTAGAAAATAAAGAACAATTACTCCTCCCTTCTTTCTTGTCTCCCCCCCCTCCCCCACCGATCTCCACCTTTAAGGAGCCTTGGCGAGATCAGGAGAGATTGCTGATTTCCAATCTTGTGCTTGCAAACGTTAACATTCAAGGAGAATGATCGTGTGCAAAGTGACAGCTGAGTGGGACAGGTTCCCCTCCTATCTCGGTAAAATGCTAGGCATGGAGTCTGGGGAGCGTGTGCTTGTCCTGTCCAGCTGTGGCCTTGCATACGCTTGTTCTCCATACAATTGAAAATGCGGAATGTGCCTGGCTTTCCTACCCAGGCTGGTTGCTTTTCTGACCCTGCTGGTCGTCATGGGAACACACTCTATGTCTGAAGAGAAGATGATGAGGTTAAATGGCAGGGGAAGGCATTCTCCATACCAGCCCTGTTGAGGAGTGTCTGCTTGCGACCCTTCGAAACATAACGGTGGGCTTAATGGGGTGTTGATCCGGTGTAGCAAAGTAATTCTTGCAATAGCTAAATGAGTCATTTAAGTTCGAGAGTCACATGTGGCCATATCCCATCAGTAGTTAAGAAAGGTCATTCTGGGCATGAGGGCAGCATGGAAGAATGGGTGGAGTCATTTGAGAAAAGACACCAAGGTCATTCTCATAGCCACTGAAGCCCAGTAGGGAGGGCACAGGGTGGGGCGAAGGGTACATCAAGCTGACCAGCCCCCCAGACAATCTTCTTGGTGTCCCTGCTGTTTCCTGGCTGTGCAACTTGGGTGCTCACAGGAGCACTCTCCTGGGAGCCATGTGGCCAGCTGGAGTCCAGGAAATCCAAGATATCCCAGCCTCTGGGTATCCCTCAATGCACCACACAAGGAGCACGGTACATTGTGGAGAGCTGGTCTTGTGGTAGCAAGCATGACCTGTCCACTTAGCTAAGCAGGTTCTGCCCTGGTTGCATATGAATGGGAGACCACATGTGAGCATTGTCAGATATTCCCCTGAGGGGAGGGAGCTGCTCTGGGAAGAGGAGAAAGTTCCAAGTCCCCCCCCCCTTCCAAGATTGGGCTGAGAGAGATTCCTTCCTGCACACTTGGAGAAGCCGCTGCCATTCTGTGTAAACACTGAGTTAAATTCACCAATGATCTGACTCTGTATATGGCAGCTTCCTATGTTCCATGGTGCATTGAAGGATTTCCCCTCAAGATGGGCATTCGAGGCACCTGATCCAGTAGGACTGCTCCTCTGTTCTTATGTATCCAGGGAGGCAGTGCTACGATCAGGCTCAATCCCAGCACATCACACGAGCAGCCTTATCCAAGTAAGGATGCCCAAGCCGAGTTAGGGCTTCTCATGTGATGCACATTTATTTTCAGGGCAGATGTTTCTTTTCCTGCCCATCTCCTTCTCACCAGAGTAGGATATCCTGAGAAGAAACTAGGAACGAGACCAAGAATATGCCAACTACAGAATTTGCTTACGTTGACCAGAGTAAGGGTTTATTGAGGGTAGTTAGATATCATTAAGCAACAGGATGAAAGGGTTCTCTGGAAGGCATGTTGCGTGCAGCAGGGCAGAGTGGAGAGACACAGATGGCAGATTTCTCTTCCCATCACTGCCCCTTCTAAAACAATGGCTAGATGTATTCTGCTGCCATTGCACTATTACAATGATAAGTAGTGCAGCATCTGATTTTTTTTGTTACCGCTTTTGTAGTCTCTGTCGTGTTGCATTGCTTACGATAGTCATTCTTCATACTGGTGCAACCAGATTTCCAGTAGAAAAGCTTATTCACTGAGTGAGAGAAGAGAATAGTGTAAAACTGGAGCATCTCTTTCAAAGAGGAACAGCAACATCATGGGAGACTATGAGTAGGGAGGAAGGCAGTGGAAGGGGACAGGGGAGTAGAGCCCACTTAAGGCAAAGAATTCACGGTTGTTGGAACTTACTGAGATATAGAGCATAGTCATAACATTGTTCTTCACCACAGGCAAAGCACTCAGAACCTGGAGCACCTTGTTTCCATTTGTTTCCTGAAACGCACCAAAGACCCTGGGCTGAGAAAGAGAGAGTCGTTACTGAGTTGAAATCTAAGCGTCTGAGTGAGGTTCTTGTTTCAAACGCAGTTTGGTGGAAACACTAGCTGGATGGAAATTCTTTTTCAAGTTAATCATGGCCTGATGGCTCCAGGGATGTTCCTGCACAGCTGCCATCAGTGGCCTTGGAAAGCAGCCAGTATGAGAAATCAAACATTTCTCCTCCTGTTATGTTTGTTCCCCAGCAAACATACAAATGTGCATTGCCCTTCAGGGCCACCACCGCATAGTAGGATCTTGGGGAGAGGCCCACCTGCAGCTGCCTCCAGCTGGACTGGTGGTGACTCCGGGTCGGGACTTTTTTGAAACTGCCCGAGGCTTGGAACGAACTTCCTGGGGTTTTATGTGCTTCCCCATCTCTAGCAGGTTTTGAAGAGCATTCTTCAAATGCTCAAATCAACAGGTTATTGATTTGCTTTTCATTTATTTTACCAAGGCACTTTCCAGATTACACCCTAGAACAGCAGTAAAATGCCTCGACTTGGCAGGATCGTATTGAAAATGATCCCCAGAATCTCAAACGCCTACAAATACAGCTATTTTTCTGCAATGGGTTTGCAACGTTGTAGCACTAAATCACAAGGATAAAATCAGAAGTAAGGCATCGGAAATGTGAACAGCACCTTGCTGTCAGTGCAGGGATTGCAGTGTCAAAACACAGGAAGTAAAGAAACACACTTTGCAGATTCGTAGTTGCACTGTGCTGAGGGTTAATATGGAAGGCGCCCACCCCTTTGATCAACTGTATGTTGGGTTTTGCTCAGTTAGGTTCTGCTGTTGTTTTAAATTGTAACTGTGTTAATTCGGCTTAATTCTGGTTTTATTGCTTATCATGTAAACTGCCATGAGACACTGGGGTATGAGATGTCATAGATAATTAAAGAAATATTTCTTTACTTACCAAAGTCAACCTGTGTACAAATACAGCTGTCTCCATTTATATCTAGTCAGTACTGCAGGTGGTTAGTTCCCCCATACAAACTTAAAAAGTGAGTAATCCAATTCTTTATATATACCTCATCTCTACCACTGCCTCATGGGAGAGGTCCATGAAGGAGTGTAAGATTAATCCATTTCTCCCTTTCCCACTCCTCTGGAGCAATATGAGAGTCAGTGAATGAAATTGCAGATGAATTCTAGCAAAGGCAGACTCTGAATGGATTTTAGGAGCCTAGAAGATTCAAGAGCCAAAGAGAGAGCAGAGAGGCATCTTAGGATGCAGAGTTGAGGCTCTCTGGTGTGACTAAACCAGCAGAGCCCCAAGGATTTGCTAGGCCAGGAGGGATCTCCCTTCTGGCTGCTCAAAGCCCTTGAGAGTCAGGCAAATGAGGGCTTCAAGAGTGCTATCTTCCCTGGTTTTGAAAGGCTTTCCCCACCTGGAATATCTCTATCTCATCCCTCTGCAAAGCCTTTTTTAGCCAGAGCCCCTATGGGATTACTATTTATTTCATCTAGCATTTATTTATTTATTAAGCTAGCTAGATGGCTATTTAAGTACCGCTCCCAGATTCTGCTGCAAAAGGCTGCTTGGGCTAAATTTGAGGGTGGTGTTAAAGCTCACTCACCATGGTGGACTCTTATGCCTCAAGGGTCCTCCACAGTGTCTTCCCTCCCCCTACTTCAGATTGTGCCCTTGGAGCATCTTGATTCCTCTCCCATTTGAGTGAATGGAGGGTATTCCGTTAAATCAATGGGTTGCAAATAGGAGAAACTGTGGCAACACTGCTTGCAGAATTTCCCATCATATCAGCATCTGGGCTGCTTTCTGAGTCCGAAGAAACCCTGAAGCAATGCACTGTGGCTCCCTAACACTGGACATCATGCCAGCCTCTGTGAGGCAAAAAGGCAAAGTTAGGATGGAAGCAAAGACTTTGCAGAAGACGACTTAGCAAAGAGGACTCTGTGGAGAGGAGCACCATTTTGAATGTTCATCCACAGAAAATACTCCCTGTAAACTGGGCACGAGTAAATTTGGGAGAAATTTTCTAGTCAGCTGTTTGCTTTTTCTGCTAGATTTATTTCTTCAGAGCATTTTTAACAGAATGGAGAAGAAGAGCATCTTAGCCCAGGCCTATTCCAGTCATCAGTGGACATGGAGGCTAATGATTTTCACGCTCAGACCAGCGGAGAACCAATTTCCCTCAGCACCACTCACTACTGCATTTTAACAGATCTTGTAACTGAATTACTACAAAGTATGGTGAGCACTTTTTGGCATCGGGCTTTGGTTGAGCAAAAGCTAAGAAAGAAATGACATAGCAATTAAGAAGTGAACAATAAGCTCTTTTACACCCAACCTACAGTCTGAAGCAGGCAATGTGTTCAGCCACCATGCTGTGCTGCAAGTGGAGACCAGGAATCAGCTCCGGAGTCCAGCAGGCTCTGGCCCGGCCTCAGAGTCCACCTAAAAGCTTTTATCTGGAACCAGAAGCCTATCTGATAACTACCATCTTCTGAAGAATCTCTGTATCTAGGTTGGGGATGGAACCTACATTTGCCCAAAGTGGAACTGAAAGGAGAATTTCAGAGATCCTTGAAGGAAGAATTTAAATGCAAAGAGAAATTCCAGGATTCTTCCCAAGGACAAACTTATTTTTG
Source organism: Hemicordylus capensis (assembly GCF_027244095.1). Lineage (NCBI taxonomy): Eukaryota > Metazoa > Chordata > Lepidosauria > Squamata > Cordylidae > Hemicordylus > Hemicordylus capensis. The sequence goes on along the minus strand of NC_069658.1, from coordinate 257,203,288 downwards.
ATGGATATGTCAGCCTTCCTCCCAAGTAGAAGCATCTAGTAGATGCACCACCAACACACTCTCCCATTCCCAGCCATCACCATCTTGTCTCTGTGTATCCCATCTCCACTTTACTTACTCACCCACAGCACAGAAGAGCAGAGGAGACCAGGCAAGGAGGAGAAGCTTGCTCATTTTGATATATATCAGAGAGGTGATTGAACAAAAGAACAAAGCCTATCTATGCTACAGATAGAAGCTGTGGAGTTGCTATTATCTAAAACAAGCAGATATTGGGTACTGCCCTTTTTGGAAGAGAGACACAGCCTTCTATAATAATGATTCCTCAGCCCTGGGATAGAGTCACTGTGTTCCATAATAATGATCCCTCAGTCCGGGAATAAGGCTTTTTCTGGGAATCGTAGGAGGCATATGCTGAAATATGGAGAAGCAGAAGACGTGTTTGGCCAAACCAATTATTGCAAAATTGTTTCCCAGAACAGTTTTGCTTGGGATGATGGGCATTACTCTAAGGTCATGTGTGCTAAGAAGCAGAAAAGAGTGTACTGAGGTCATGCTCAGCAAAAGGCCAAGTCAGACCTCTGTCATAGTCCATCTGCCCAAGAGCTCATCAAAAAGAAACCCCTCTGCTGTAGTTGTGGAAAGAGTTCTTCTAGCCAGGGACGTAACTAGCACTGGGCAAGCAGAGTCAGTTGTCTCCCGGCCCGCTGCCTTGAGGGGTCCCCCAGAGACAAGTCACATGATTCCTCCTGACTCCCCAGCCAGCACCCACCCGATTGCAACCCACTGCCCGCCCTGGGTTTCCTTTGGTATTCCATCCTTCCCCAGTATTTGTCTCCCTCCCTTCTTTTCCCATCTCCCTTTAGCCTTGTAGGCTCCTCCTTCCCCATCCTGGCCCCATCCAGCCAGCCTTCTCTGGCATCAGGGCTCACAGAGGTTCTCATTGGCTGGCGGGTGAATGCATTGTGGGTGACTCGCTGCTCCTGCCATGAAGCCGTGGCTCTTGCTCAGGTTGCAGCTGCTGCAACACCAAACACTGCAAAATGCTGAGTTCAGCCACAGCGCTCTCCCTCTCTCTCCCCCCCCCATTTCCCCTCCCTTTCTGCAGCCTCAGCTCTTCTCCCTAGTTCAGGCTGTTCCTGCAGTGTCCCGATAGATAAATAAGCAATGTGGAACAGCTGCCCCAACCGCCCTCTTTGTTGCACCCCTCTCCACAACCATCCTTCCCTGAGGGTCAATACTAAATTGGGGTGGGGCGTGACTAAGTCTGCCCTTGCACCACAGAACAAGCGGGAAGGCGCCCAGGGCTGGTGGCCTGCCCATGCAGTCCGCCCGCCCACCCCATGGTCCTGGGTGCCTCCGCCGCTTCCACATCCTCACTGCCGGGTGTTCTGGTTCACTGGCTGCTCTTCCTCTGCTGACTGAGGCACTTCCTTTCTTATGAGCTCCCAGGCAGTGGCAGCAGCTGGTAGGCTCTTCTCCCTTCTGCTGCAGCACTTTGCACGAGCTGAACTTTCCCATTGGACGCCCGCACACCCTCCCAACCCCTAGCCAGCTGCTCGCCTGCTCGCCAGCTGAGCCACCCGCCCGAGCACAGCTGCCACCACCTGCAGAAGAACTTTCTCCTTTGTTGTTGCCAACTTCTGCCCTGTCCTGCCTCAGTCCTGCACCGCTGCTGGAGGGAGAGCTGAGGAAAGGCAATTGATGGCCAGGAACCAAGGTAGAGACTACCCAGTGCAGAGGCAGCCCGGAGTTCATTCCATCCAAGGGAGAGGCGGGGCACACGGAACGCCTGCTGCTGCTGCTCTGCCACCTCCCCGCCAGAATGTGTGCAATGGAGCTGCCGAAAGCCCTGTTCCTCTGAGGGGCCTCTTCTCCTCCTCCCTGTTCCTTGGGCACCAAGCTGTGAAGAAGGGCTGGGCAGCGCGGGCCATCCTCCTCCCACTCCCACCTGCTTTCTGCAACTCTGGAGGAATCTTCGAGTTGGAGGGGTCCTGCGGGTAGGCCTCGAGCAGCTGCCTCCTCCCTCCTCACCACCCGGTGGCAGCCCAGCAGCTTCTGCTTGCAGAATGAGAGGGAGGGGGAGGGAGGGAGAGGACAACCCCCACTCTGACACCAGTTCCCTTGTCGGACTGCCCTCTTAACATGGAGAAGTTTCTCTGCATGTCCAGGCACATGCTTTCTTTCGTAGCAGACAGGGCAATGGCAGCCAGGGCAAAGGAAGCCCAGGGCAAAGGCAGCTACCTGGCTCTGCTCTTCTGCTGAAGACGTCCATTGAGATGACCAGAATATTCCCCTCCACCCCGTTAATTAGTTTCCCCCCCTTCCCACCCTAGGGAGGCTTCCCGCCCCTCTCCGCATCTGATAATTAATGCGCCTTAAACCGATCTGGTGTTGCTGGTCTTCTTATGGTGAAAATGTTGCCTCCTCTGCAGAACGGAGACACCAATAGTAGATGGCATCTTTGGTTAGGCCATGTCTTTCCTTCTTTCTTATGTCCTGCAAGGGGTGTGTGTGTGTGTGTGTGTGTGTGTGTGTGTGTGTGTGTGTGTGTGTGTGTGTTTTAATGTGCGTGGGAGAGGGCCTGAGATGGCACAGCAAACCAAACAAAAAACTGGGGGAATGCATTTGGCCAAGTAGGCGCCACTGCTTCCCACAAAAGGATAGCGTATGTGTTGGTCTGGGAGACTAAAACCCACACACACATTTCGTTGGGAGCAAGGCCCATTGGATTCAGGGGAGCCTACTTCCAAGGAAACATGCCCAGGAAGGAAATGTGTCTCTGTTCTTTGAAGTAAGTGATGGCCCCGGCCATTTCAATGAAGGGCAAAACTCCTGTCCTTTTGCTGCTAAAAGGCCTCCCTCTTTGGCACACTTGAAGAGGTATAGTCCTTCGTTGCATGTGATCCCCCCTTCCCATTTCCCCCAGCCATCTGGCCTGAATTTGGCCAGAGCAGAACCACCACCACCACCCTCCAACTGGGCAACCATTTAAAATGTCACAATGCTCAACATTTCAAGGAGTGCAGGGGAGGCTCACTCAGCCAGCCCGTTGCCTTTTCTGACAGTCTGCTCAGCTGCTGTTTCTAGCAGGCTAGGGAGAAATTCAGGGACATCAGGGCATAATTGATCTTATGGGTTTCATGATGGGCTCACTGGCGTGATGTGTCCTACAAACAGAAGGGAGAAGGCTATTCCCTTGAGCTAGGGTAATGGTGCTGTTTTTTTTCACGCACCCCCTATTTTGTTTCTCCCCCAACCCCTTGTAAGGGTGCTAGGGGTTGTGGCTGTCTGGACGTTGCTAATTGGGAAGAGAGTAGGCAGCGCTATACTGGTCCAACTAGTAAATCCACATTTTGGCAAGTAAATCCACATTCTGGCAGGTAAATCTAACAGTAATTACATAACTTGGAGTTGAACAATTGTATCCATCTAGCTGTTGCATCAGTCTGTCTCCTGACTGCTGGCAGCAGTCAAGGCTTCAGGGCAGAGAGCTTTTCCAGCCTCATCACCTGAGGTCTTCTAATTCAAAATGCTTGGGACTGAGCCAGCCTGGCAAAAGGTTTGTCAAGCTAGTGTTAAGAGTTACTGGCTTTTCCGACCACCCCTGACCTCCCCACAACAGAGGTTACTCCTTGGTGTGGAGATCATGCTTGTGTAAAGCAGAATCCCCACACCAAGGAGTAACTTTCCGCACTAGCCTGACAGACAGTTTTGCTATAGGTCCTACTTTCCTGGATCAGCCTTAGGCATGGTTGATTGTTTTGATTTCAGCTTCTTTTATCCTATTGTAGGAATGTTAATGCGTGATTAAAAAGTTGTAGAGCCATTAGAAAACCAAATATGGGATGTAACTAAGGTAGGTTTTATGTTTCAACTGTAGGTGCAGGGTGTATTTTTACCTCAGTTTGTGAAAGCACACTGAGACAATCCTCGCCATTATTTTTATTTTATGGCAGGTATATTAAATACTTTTTTTTTAGTGTTCAGAAATAATGTCTAGGAAATAGTTTAGGAAATATGTTTCTCACACTTTTTTTTTTTTAGTGTTAGGAAATAATGTCTTTAAAAGTCAGGAAATTATTTAGGAAATATGTTTCTCGCATGTTGCTGAAACAAAAAGCATGAGCTTTTCAAAATTAAGCACATACAGAATCCATTTATTTCAGCTAATTGTTAAAGGCTTACTTCAACTTCTGTTGTAATTAATATGTAACAATGCTTTACATTGCAGGGCCGGATTAAGCCAGTGCGGGGCCTGTAGCATATGTTATAAAGGGGCCCTAATTTTTTTTAAAAAAAATGCACATAAATATTAAAACATAAATTATTTACTTGCTTAGTAAAGTAATTCAATTTTTTTCATTTGCTATATTTTGGAGTATGAGAGACTAAGCCACAAACTCACACTTACTACAACATCAGTGAACATTTATATACCGTTTTTCAATCAAAATTCTCAAAATGGTTTACATAGAAAAATAAACAGTGGATAGATGCTTCTCTGTCTCCAAAGGGCTCACACTCTAAAAAGAAAAATGTGGTAGGCACCAGCAACAGCCACTGGACAAATGCTGTGCTGGGCATTCTCTTAAAAGGCACATTTAGCAGAAAAGGGATATTTTATCTAATATGGACCAAATAAAACAGGTAAAGTTTTAACTTTAATTCTCAGTTGGAAGCCGGGCATGCAGAGCCCTCAAAAACACGGGGCCCGTAGCAAATGCCACATTTGCTACTACATTAATCCGCCTCTGTTACATTGCCTGGATCATGCAGAGACATCAGGCCGGGAGAAGGAGAGAAAAGCAGTGTGGGGCCTATTTTAAAATCTCATCTCCCAGCCCACACGACCCTTTGTACACCCCTGCTTCTAGCATAACGGCTGCTGAGCTGGAGCACATGTACAAGTTTGCCTTTGCACGAATGATCATGTGCACCCTGTGATGATGGATATGGTGTACATCACCATATCCATCATCAGTTCCTGAATAAGGCTATCTGTGAGTGAGCTGTGGCCTGATCTGCCTCATGCCTTGTCTGAGCTGCATCTACTGTAGAGGTCTTCAAGGAACATGATGGTGTACAGCTTCTTCTGTTCTTAATTTAGGTTCATACCACCTTTGGAAAGTGAAGGATCCTTTGACACATCCATGGGACAAATAGCAATCAGTTGTGGAAAGCATAAAAGGAGGGAATGTGGAGAGAGGGGAATCATTTGTAACAAGGAGACCTTTCAAGCAAGGGCTGACCGCCATAGAGGACTGGACTGAGAAGAGGGTAAGCAAGACAGTTTTCTAATGAACAACACTAGATTTTAATAACAATACAGATTCCAAGGTTCACAGCAATCATGGTGGGAATTGGCAATGATGGGATCTTCTTGACATTTATTTTTGCATGGAGGCCAGAAAAGGCAGGACTCAGACCAGCTGAGAACTCATTTCCATCAGGAGCACTCTGTATTGCATTTAAATAGATATTTTAACTGAATGATTATGGGTATGGTGAGCACGTTTTGGCATCAGGCATCATCACTTTTTAGCAAAATCACTTTTTGGCATCATCACTTTTTGGTTCAGAAGCCAGAGGGAAAGCTAAGAAAGGAATGGCATTTCAATCTAAGAAATGAACAATAAGTGCACTAACACCCAGCCTAGAGTCCGAAGCAGGCAATGAGGTCATTCACACTATCAAAAGGAGGAAAACTAAGAAGAGTACAAAGTAGAAGTGATTGTGTGGAAGCAAGGTAGGAGGAAAAGCTACCCAGGGTTTCTTTGTTTCCACATAATCACTTCTACCCAGGTTTTGCTCCTACCTTGCTTCCACACAACCAAAAATTGGGAGCACACAAATCTTCCAAACCCGGGTAGAACACAGTTGTTGATTATGTGAATGAAGATATTTCTTTCTCTCCACACCATGCATAATTTTATAGACATCTATGATCATGTCACCTCTCAAACATCTTTTTCCCCCTGAAATAAAAAGCCCCAGATGTTGTAGCCTTGCCTTGTAAGGAAGGTGCACAAGGCCCCTGATCATCTTGGTTGCCCTCTTCTGCACCTTCTCCAATTCTTCCTTTTTGGGGTGTGGTGAATAGAACTGGACGCAGTCCTCCAAATGTGGCTGCGCCATCAATTTATATAAGGGCATTATGATACTATCAGTTTTATTTTAAGTCCCTTTCCTAATTATACCAAGCACGGAAATGGCCTTTTTCACAGCTGCCACACATTGTGTCAACACTTTCAGTGAGCTGTCCACCATGACCTCAAGATGTCTCTCTTGGTCAGTCACCGACAGCTCAGACCCTATCATTATATATATGAGGTTGGAGTTTTTTGCCGCAATATGCATCACTTTACACTTGCTAACATTGAAACTCATCTGCCATTTTGTTGCCCACCGCCAGGGCTCAGCCAATCAGCATACCAGGTGGGTGGAACCTAGAGGTCCATGAGGAGGAAGAGAAGGTTCCTTGGTTAGAAGAAGCTAGGTTGGAGGTGAGGGAAGCATGGGCGGAAAGGCTTAGTGTGGAGCAATGGAATTTTTCTCCCTCATGGTCAAAAGCTAGCTGGGAGATTTCTCAGGGCTTTTGGTTTTGGGGAGAGTTTAGTCTAGGGAATGTTTGTTTAATCAGAATTCGTGTTAACATCTCTGTTTCTTTTGTGCATGCTTTGCATATCCCTGAACCTATTCTATTGCTGTTTTCTTTTAACACAACTAAGCTAAGAAATCTGAGCCTGTCCCCGTCCAGCTAGGGTGTTGCAAGGATACTAGCACTGGCTGACATGTTATGGAAGGAAACATGAATGGTTCTGAAATCCCCATGCTAAAGTAATGCCTGCAATGTTGCAGACCAGGGTGCGCTCACTACTTCTTAAAATTGCACAGTTGCATTTCTGCTTCGCAAAATGATAAACATTGGAGAAAAGGTACGTTCTGCTTCAGAAATGTAATTCTGTGCTTTTATGTAGTGGCAGATGACCTCTGTACCTTCAGTCTTCCATGGTGTCACATACAGTTCAGAATTGCCTGTGATCCTTGAGTAAATTCCAAAAGGGGCATGACATTAACAAAACAGAGGCACTTTCCGGAGGATCCTACATTCTGAAATCTTTGCACTATTCCATGCAAAATGGAATATTGTATCTGAACACCTGTGGTAACATGTCATTTTGCACAATAAGAATCATGCAGCTAAGAGGATTGCCAGCTTTTGTCGATGTTTTTCTTCTGAGGACAGAAGGACCATTAACACAATGGCCATCATGATCATCCCATTTCCAGAATATCTATTACAAAATGCTGACATACTCATTAAAAGAACAATATCTGCACTACTCGCCCCAAAAGAAGGTGTTGCCCCACGTTTTCTTCTTCCCTTCCATTGGCTGCTCCTGGGTCCTGTAAAAGATATATTGCAAGTGCAATCTTGTCTACAGGTACTTGGGGAGCACCAGAGTGGAGAAGCATTCTGCAGTCTCTTTCAGCCTGATTGTCCTCGGCCACTTGCAGAATCTGCCCAAGAATGAAGCTTCTTCTCGGCTTCTCGGCCCTGCTCTTCTTCACTATCAGTAAGTGGGTACAAATAGGGACACACATACACACTTCACCATCCATTTTATGGGGAAATGTTATTTGTTCCATGTCTGAACAATCTTCAAACAGGTTTCAGACTAATAAGCTTTTCAAAAGCTTATAAATATTGGCTGGGGAAGATGGCAGACATGGCCCTCCCATGATCTGAAGAAACACCTTGGTCCCAGATGAAACCTTTTTGGGTGCAGTCCAGCAGAATGGGAGGCAGAGAGATCTCCCACTTGTGCTACAAAGCATTAGAAAGGTTTCCTGAGCAATCCCGTTTCAAATGAATGAGAGTTTCACAAGAACAGTTCTGTGAACAATTAGTAGCTGTTATTTGTCAGAATCATTGCAGGGGCACAAGAGCATTAAAAGGGTTCTGCCATTATACGCCACAAAATTATATTGCTTCTAAGTTTGACACCTGAACTAATAACTTGAAATGTAGGGTACATCATCTACTAGACAAAGTCTACAAATGTGCCTGGTGTCAAAACAATCTGATAAAAATTGCTACAACAAAATAAAAATTGCTCTAACAGCAAGTTATAAATGGACACACTGACCCATTGTGATCCAACTTTTAGAGAGGCATATCATCTATTTCTTTCAAATTTTAATGAAAACGTTTGATGTAACTTATTAAGGCTTGTCTAGGAAGGCAATTCTTTCTTGTTTTGATGACGTTATAAGCAGCAGTTTGATTGCACCCAGTCCCCAAGGAAGGCATGGCACAGATACGCATGGGTTAACTAAGGCCACACTTGGTTAACTCTTTCCAGCAAATGCAATGGAGCAATGACAAATCAACTCGGAGTGCAGGCAGCTCCTTCCTTTGTGAAAAGTGAAACAAGCAGGCCAGCAGGTTGCCAGCCATCCTACATCTTCTGGCTTCCTCTAAACCACAAGCTGTGTTGAGGGAGGGTTGCATGAGCCACCACTACCACCCTGAGCCACACAACTCTGAGTGGGTGAGCTGAGCAACTCACCAAGGGGTTCCATTCCAAGCCACACCAAGCTGTATATCTTGGGGGTGGGTGGGGGTGTGGGGAGCTGTTCCACTGAGTTCACTTTCACCTTAGTGCTGCCTGTGTGAATTATGTTTGCATTTGCCTGTGTGGTGTGTGTGTGTGCATCCACATGTATCGGTCTTTGTGCTGTGTGCATGTTAGTGTGCTTTTCTGTGTTTGTATTTGTCTGTGTCTTTGCACATGTGCTTTTGTTTCTCTGTGCATGCATATGTGTGAATGTGTGGGTTTCTATGTTTATTTTATTTTGTTTGTTTGTTTGTTTGTTTTACATATTTTTATACTGCCCCAAACTTATGTCTCTGGGCGGTTTACAATAAAATAAAAACAACATTAAAATATTAGTTAAAAACAAAAACAAGAAATTTAAAATATGACAATTAAAAATTTTAAAACAATTTTCTAAAACAACATTAAAACAATCAAAACAGTATCAGTTAAAATCCTGGGTGAACAGGTGCATCTTTAAAAACTTTTTAAAAATTGTCAGAGATGGGGAGGCTCTTATTTCACTAGGGAGCACATTCCAAAGCCTCGAGGCAGCAACGGAGAAGGCCCATCCCTGAGTAGTCACTAAATGAGCCGGTGGCAAATGCTGTTGATCCAAATGGGCGGTGGGGTTCATAACGAAGAAGACATTCTCTTAAATACTCAGGGCCCAAGCTGTTAAGGGCTTCATAGGTTATAACTAATATCTTGTATTTTGCCCAGAAACAACCAGTGTAGCTCCTTCAATACAGGAGTAATATGGTCTCTCCTAGATGCCCCAGAGACGAGCCTGGCTGCCGCATTCTGAACCAACTGTAGTTTCTGGACTACATACAAGGGCAGCCCCACATAGAGCGCATTACAGTCATCCAGTCTGGAGGTTACCAGCAGATGTACCACTGTTTTGAGGTCGTTCATCTCAAGAAATGGACGCAGCTGGCGTATCAGCCAAAGCTGATAAAAGGCACCTCTGGCCACTGCCTCAGCCTGGGACACCAGGAAGAGGCTTGGATCCAGAAGCACCCCTAGACTGCGTACCTGTTCCTTCTCGGGAATTGTGACCCCATCCAGAACAGGCAGATAAAAATTGTCTCTTTAGTTTCGACACAATGAGTACCTCCATCTTACTTGGATTCAGTCTCAGTTTGTTATCCCTCATCCAGCCCATCACCTACTCCAGGCAGGCATTTAGGGATGTTAAGCCCTCTCCCGATGATGCTGACATGGAGAAATAGATTTAGGTGTCATCAGCATACTGATAACACCATGCACCAAATCTCCTGATGATCTCTCCCAGTGCTTTCATGTAGATGTTGAACAACAGCGGAGACAATATGGAGCCCTGAGGGCCACCATACAAAAGTTCAGATGTGCCTGTGTTTCTGCATGCATGCACTTAACTTGTGTGCATATGTGTCTGCCTTTCTCTGGTTGTGGGTGTGTGTATGCCTATTTTTGTTTCTGTGTCTGCACATATGGGTTTGTGTTGTGTGTGTGTGTGTGTTTCTGTCCCTGTGTGTTTGTCTTTGTGTTGCATGTGTGTGCTTGTGTTGTATACATGTGTGCATCTTTGTGCATGCTTTTGTGTTTTTGTGTGTGTTTATATGTTGGTGCATGTGCATGCATTTGTGTTTGTGTATGTATGTGTTGTATGTATTTGAATCATGCTCTACTGTTCTAGCTAATGCTGGTCTTGGACCGTAATAAAGATGATTGATGGTATATATTTTTCATCTGTGTCTTTGCATGTGCACACACATATAGATGCATGTATGCATATGCTTGGGTATGTGTGTGTGTTTTCTCTTTGTGTGTGTATTTGTGTGCATGTTGCCCATCCACCCCCAGCACATTACTTCCAGTAACTGTTGCTGGTGTCTATCCTATGGTGTGTTTTTTAGAATGTGGGCCCTTTGGGGACAGGGTTCCATCTTGTTTGTTTGTTATTTCTCTATGTAAACTGCCCTGAGCCATTTTTGGAAGGGCGGTATAGAAATCGAATTAATAATAATAATAATAATAATAATAATAATAATGTGCTTGTGAACATGTGCTTGTGTGTATGTGCATGCATTTGCCGATTATGGAAGCATCAGCCATCAGGATCTCATTTAAATGATAGGTTTGCACTTTGAAGGTGCTCCTGGATCTAGCATGAAAAACGGCTAAAGCATTTGCATTGCAATTGCTGAGCTAAACTGTCATATAAAAGTGGCAATTTGCATTTCAGATTTGAAATCTAACATTTGAAGATGGAATGAAAGCACTGGGATTTGGGGTGGACTCTAAATGAATGCACATATTCTTTGCAACTCCCTTTTCTCCTCTTAGCCCAGGCACTCCGGTGCAATGAATGTCCATTTGAAAGTGCTGAAAATTGTCGAATTCACGGAAAAGAATGTGAAGTTCATGATGCATTGGCCACATGTTACTCAAAATCAATCTATGAAGGTAAGGTCCAGATCCAAAACCCAGTGAGCTTGAAGTGGGCCTGATCTACAAGTCAGACTGACTAGGAGATTTGTGGGCATGTGCCCTCATTGCTGTCATCTGCTAACTGGATGAATTCATCTTCCCTCCAATCCTACGTCCCACCTAGTTAAAGCTGGTGGTTCAGAGGAGCTAAAGTAAGGCAGGCAGATTAATTTCGGCAAGTGATGAGCTGGGAGATGGGGAGGCAGGAATGCCAAAGAAGTACAGGGTCATAGTCTTCTTCTACTCCAACCCTCTGTTCAGTACAATGGGGGCTATATCATTACCCAATAGAAACAGAGAATTTCAAAGAGCTGACCTGCCACACAACTCCAACTGCGAGGCTGTGATGGTGAACATGACTAAATGGTGAACAGGACTAGCCAACATAGCATAGTGGTCAGTATGTTGGACTAGGACCGGGAAGACCCGAGTTCAAATCACCTTCAACCAAGAAACCCACTGGGTGACTCTGGGCCAGTCATGTATCTCTCAGGCTAACCTACCTCACAAGGTTGTTGTGAGGATGAAAATGACCATGTACTCTGAGCTCCTTGGAGGAGGAGCAGGATATAAATGTGAATGAATGAATGAATGAATGAAGGGAAGACTGGCTGTTCTTGGGCATATGTTAGCCTCAGGATGCACAGCACTTGGGTCTGGCTGCCAGCATCCCAGTTTTGAAATTTCTAAACTACAGTTGCTTCCTCTTCCCTTCTTTTGCCTTTTTGATTATTTGTGAGATCCCACCCTCCTTTAAAATAAGAACATCAAGAGTCACACTACTTTCTTTCTTGTAGCAGATGGAAGGTTTGCTGGAGTGACGTATGGATGCGACAAATATGGATATGACTCCAAATGTCAAACCGTTCAAAGATTCGAAGGGCCTGAGAGCCCTATATATGTCTACACTTGTTGCAAAACTGACAAATGTAATGGACATCGTGCATCTTCTTTTCCTCCTCCTTGGTGTACCCAGCCTTCCTTGGGGATGGGAGTTAACAGAGGATCCGGAGGTGGCTCACTCCACTCAAAGCTCCTCTGCCCTATTTCCCTTGAAGGGAAATCCAGATAATCTATGGCTATCCATTACTTATTTCCCCCTCTTTCAGCCAAGATGTGATTTAAGGGTTCGAATGTACCTCCGTCATCTGTGGAAAATGTACAAGGTGAACCAAAAATAAACCTACATCCTGAGACACACGGTGCCTTTTTGCTTTGTTACTTCTATAACATGTACACATTTCTATCGGTAGATTAAAACAGGCTGGGGAAAACTAGTTCTTCCTTCTATAATGGAGCATTCATATGCAGATCAGATGACCAAAAAGAAATGTTTTTGGTGAGAAATTACCTGCATCTGTAATTGACTGGTTCTAATTCTAATGAGCATGCCTCAATCTGAGCACCTTTTAGGGATGTGTGAACCAGTTAGAATTTGAACCGGGGTGGTTTGAAGGTTCGAATTCGAACTAAACCAGCCATCAGATTCGAGCTGCAGGTTTGAATTCGAACCAAACATGGGGTGGTTTGATTTGAACCATTTTGAACTGGTTCAAACTGGTTTGAACCTCAAAAAGTGGGTGGTGTGGTAGTTGGCACCCATAGGTACATACCACCCAAACCCCAAAGCAATCGGACATTCATATGATTTTTTATGAATTTTTGAATTTTATTTTTTTTCTCATAGGGTATAATGGGACTTGAACCAGACCATTATTCCCTATTGTGGAGCACACATGGGTGCCAATAAACACCCTAACCCCAAAGCAATTGGACACTCCTACAATTTTTTATGAATATTTTAAATATTTTCAATTATTTTTCTCATAGGATATAATGGGACCCGAACCAGCCCATTATCTCCTATTGCAGAGCACCTAGGGGCACAAAATTGGGGTGGGTGGTAGGCACTCAGGGTGCCTACCACCCAAAAAACCCCAATGCAATCGGACACTCCTCCAATTATTGGTGAATTTTAAAACAATTTTTAAATTTCTCATAGGGAATAATGAGGATTCCAGCAAAGTATCTCTTCATGTTGGGGGGGAAAGGGGTGGCATAGAGTGGAGTGTGGTGTGTGGTAGTTCCCAAGGGGGGCAAGGAAGCTACTAAAATTATTTGAAAGGAATTGGGCAAAGGGCTGATTTTTAAGCGATTTTTGAAGTTTACACGTCTTTAAGGTTTTTCTCCATAAAGAAGCATGGAGGTGCCAGCAAATGTATAACTTCAGATCGGGGGCAAAGGGGTGGCTTTGAGCAGAGTGTGGTGGGTGGTAGTGCCCAAGAGGGGCAAGGAGGCTATCAGAATTATTTGAAAGGAATTGGGCAAAGGGCTGGTTTTTAAGTGATTTTTGAAGTTTATGTGTCTTTAAGGTTAGCAGATGAGAGTGGATTCATGGTTTGTCATTGAAAATCTAATATGCTACCAAAGAATCTACACTCAGAACACCTCAGAAACAACAAAACCCAGTACCCCGTGGGTTAGCAACCCATGGGGGTGGTTGGCACCCTCTTTGCACTAGACCACCACTCACTCTGGGCCACCCCAGCACCCCACAATTGGCTTTAATGTTTTTCTCCATAGGGAAGAATGGAGGTTTCAGCAGCCCCATAATTGCACTTGGGGTGACCGGTCCGAAACTGGTTCAGATTCGAACCGAACCAGAGGGTAGTTTGAGCAAAACCAGAACCGAACCACCCCCTCCTGGTTCGAACCTGGTTCGAATTTGAACCGAACTGGGCAAATCGGTTTTATGCACATCCCTAGCACCTTTCAGTCCTGTTGATTTCATGAGCATTCCCAGGAAAGGCTTGAAGACCCTGGAAACCTAAATGCTTGTATGCCCTCTTGCTTTTGATGTGAAAGGATAAGCAAGTGCTGAACTCTCTAATACAGAAAATAATGGTACTGGGGACTGTGGAACTGTTGCTGGATCAGTCCCACTGGTGGGACTATCCTGAGAAGTGACTTACTACTATAGTATAGGATTTCCTGATGTGACTGCTCCATAGCCATTGTGTGTGTGCAATCACATTTTTGACCCCATTTGTACCTTTAACGATGTTTTGACTTACAATTCTGAAGGCTTGCAAAGGGTCACTGATCCAAGGCTATTGTCTCTTGTCTCAGCGTCCAGCAGTCCAATCTTTGCCATTCCACAGGGAAAAGAAAACAATTCCATGACACTAATGACACAGTACAGTGCCTTAGTACAAAATGAAACAGTTCCAGATACAATACTTAAAACAGACCACCAAAGTGGTCAGACCACCAAGTACCACCAAAGATCACCAAAGTACCACCACCAAAGTACAGACCACCAAAGTTACACCAAAAGGACATCAGTCTAGGGAACGCTTTAAACAAGCTGCTTCTGTGTTGCCATCTTGGGCTCCTCCTCATGACATACCACTAACATGAACCCAACCCATCTTTTGTTGCCAGATACAAAAGATCCAAATGTCATGTGACACACCTGCCATCCAACATGGAGCACAATCCAGTGGGAAGGTTTCCTCCACATGTCCTACTGGAATGAATGGGGATAGAAATGATTTGCATATCCTGCCTCTAGTGGTGGCATAGTAAGCAGGGACTTCTGTGGGGGTATTCTCTGTTGCACTGCCTGTTGGAGATGGAGTTCCAGTGCATCGACCTTTTGCACCTACTATGCTAATGACCACTAGGGGCACTGGGAATAGAAGTAGTTAGTGAGGGTCTCCTTACCTGTCCCTGCTTGCCTCTGCTCTAGGACCCCTGATATTACTCCTCAGGTATTTCCTATTGGGAGTCAGAATCCTTCCTTTCTTCTTAGAGAGCAGAAGGAAACATCTCTCTCTCCCTACCTATTCATTATGTAGTTCTTTAGATTAGGATTGCATCTGTCCTATCCAAAGTGTATTTCACCAATAAATACTTAGTATTTCATTCTACAAGGATCTCCATGTGTTTTCTCTAAATAGCGGCAACAACTAAACTCTGCAAACTACTCTGTAACTGGAGGGGGTAGCTTCTTTCGTGCTCTGCTAATCAACCTGGGGTAAAAATTACCACCCCAAACACTGCCCACAGTCTGGAACTCCTTACACCATGAGATCTACCACCTGGCTTGTGGCCATGACCATCAAAGGGAAGTACTTTTCACACCGTGCATAATTAATCTGTGGAATTATCTGCCATGGAATGTAGTGATGGACACTAGCTTGGATGGCTTTAAAAGGGGCTTAGACATATTCATGGATGTCAGGTCTATCAATGGCTACTATTCTGAGGATTATAGGCCACCTCCAGCCTCAGAGGCAAGAGGCCTCTAAATACGTGTTGCAGGGGAGCCGCAGCAAGCAAGAGGGCATGCCCTCTACTCTTGCCTGTGGGCTTTTCAGAGGCATCTGGTGGCCACTGTGTGTAACAAAATGCTGGACTGGAAGGGCCTTGGGACTGATCCAGCAGGGCTGTTCTTATGTTCTTATGACTTTAGAAATGGCATTCCATGCATGTACCCACTTTGCCTTGGCTTTTCAGCTGGGGAGGGTTACCTCCAGGCAAAAATTCAGCATATGTAGCTTCCCCAGTCACTTCCTAGAGATGCCCCGATCAATTGCTGTCATTTCTTATGTACACATGTAGCAGATTACCAAGACTTTCTCTCAGAGCAAGCCCATGTGAGGGGAAGAAAAATGCTCAATCATCCCCTCCATGCATTCTAAGCAAAGGCTTCTCCCCAAAACCTTCCTGTATCTTTATAGGCTGTCACCACCACCAAATTATCAACAGAGTTTCACACACACACAAACACACACCTTGGGTGGAATTTTTTCTCTGCTATTGGAAAGGTACACAAACCTTCCACGTTCAAGCTCACACGTGGTGAGAAAATTGGTAGAATTGCTGAACATTAAGGATGTGTTTTGCACCAGACAAACCTCGCTTTCCTGAGTTAAAAATCAACTCAAAGAGGCTTTTCTTTTAAAAAAAAAAATGCAAAGAACAAAAGGGGAGATTGCAATTTTTAAAATTGCAAAGAACAAAAGGGAGATTTATTAAATGCTACAGACTGTTTCGATCTGATGCTCTCCCAGCTTTTAGTTACAGGTAAAAGAAATACTCCATAGGTTACGTGAATACTTCAGAAAGCAGCCCAGATGATATTACGGTCGCACTCTTTAAAATTCATGGCTACTTTGCCTTGAACTCATCAACCCCTGGACTGATAATTCCAAGAACAGCAGTCCTCTTTTCTGCAGGCATTTTGCTGGCCACACATCTTGCTGCACCTCCAGCCCAGCTTCTTTTCTAACAAAGAGCCTTCTCTTCCTCCCAACTCCTGTCTAGGTCCCACCCACCTGGTGTGCTGGTTGGCTTATCCCTGGAGTTCACCACCCTGTCAGTCAGGACAGGGTTCACTTCTGGTTAACTCTTTAGGGGAGTGGAGGGGCTGGTCAGTGGCTGGGACATAATACAACACATAATATAAGGGGGTCCTAACTGAGAGACTGAGGGCTCTGGCCTGAGCCGGGAAATTTGCGGAGCCAGCCCTGCCTCCTCCCTTCGGTCTTGACAAGCAGAGAAGACCTGCTGCTGGCATTCCTTCTGCCAGCCTGAACTGCTGTCCTGATTGTGCTGAAGATCTGCAGGTTTGAGGGCCAGTTTCACCAGCCGGGCTCCAAAGTCCCCATGAGAATTAGGGCCTGGGGAGTTTAGCTGAAAAGGATAGAGGCAAGCCAGAGGTGCAGCCACTGGGATAGTCACAGGTGCGGGTGCTGCTAGGTTAGTCACAGGCCGGCCTTTGGTGCCAGGCCTTCAGTGTGGGTCTGAGGGGAAGTTGTGTTTGTGCCAGGCTGTTCACAGGGATGTATCCAGGCTCTCTTATTAAGAATGGAGGAGGGGTGCATTCAATGAGATTGGGGCAGCTCTTTCAGTAGTGGTGGGCAGTAGAGGATCAGGCACTGGCAGGCTAACATGCCATTAGAGGGGGAGGGAGTCCAGTAATTTAAATACTGACCCCTGCTAACTGGGCAAAGAGGGACCTTTTTAATGTGGTGATTCTCTTTATTTAGCAGGGGGAGAGTAACCGGTCCTATCCACCCCACCCCCCCCACCCCCGCACCGTACTTCCATTACTGTTGCTGGTGTCTATCTTCTGTTTCTTTTTAGATTGTGAGCCCATGGGGAAAGGGAACCACCTTGTTTGTTTGTTTGTTTGTTTGTTTGTTTGTTACATTTGTACTAAACTTTCATCTCTGGGTGGTTAACAATAGTATAAAACAAGTTAAAACATATACAAAAACTTAAAAAAAATTAACAATTTAAAAATCAGCCATGAATTTTAAATTTTAAAATTCTTTAAATTTTAAAGAACAGAAAAAGCTTGGATGAAGAGGTGGGTTTTCAAATGCTTTCTAAAAATTGTCAGAGATAGGGAGGATCGTATCTCAGTAGCGAGCGCATTCCACAATCTCGGGGCAGCAACTGAGAAAGCCTGACCCCATGTGGAGACATACCTCTCTGGATGACCTCAATGGGCGGTGGGGATCATAATGAAGAAGACGTTCTATTAGATACCCAGGGCCTAAGCCATTTAGGGCTTTATAAGTTATGACAAGCACTTTGTATTTTGTCCAGAAACCTATTGGCAGCCAGTGTAACTCTATCAACAAAGGAGTGATGTGGTCTCTCCAAGATGACCCAGAGACCAACCTGGACGCCGCGTTCTGTACCAACTGTAGCTTCCAGACTACATACAAAGGCAGCCCCACGTAGGGCGCATTGCAGAAGTCAAATCTGGAGGTTACCAACAAATGTACCACTGTTTTGAGGTCGTTCATTTCAAGAAACGGACGCAGCTGGCATATCAGCCAAAGCTCATAGAAAGCACCCCTGGCCACCACCTGAACCTGAGAAACCAGGGAGAGGTGTGGATCCAGAAGTACTCCCAGACTGCGAACCTGTTCCTTTTGGGGAAGTGTGACCCCAGCTAGAACAGGAAGATCAAAATCGTCTCTAGAGTTCTGACCCCGCACAATAAGTACCTCCATTTTATCTGGATTCAGATTCAGTTTATTCTCCCTCATCCAGCCCATTACTGCTTCCAGACAAGCATTTAGGGAAGTTACGCCATCTCCTGAAGAAGTTGACATGGAGAAGTAGATTTGGGTGTCATCAGCATACTGATAACACCCCGCTACAAATCCCCTGATGATCTCTCCCAGCGGTTTCATATAGATGTTAAAGAGCATTGGAGAAAGTATGGAGCCTTGAGGAGCACCATACTTAAGCTCAGATTTCGAAGAGCAACAGTCTCCAATCGACACCATCTGGAATCTGTCCGAGAGGTAGGAGCGGAACCACTGTAAAACAGTGCCTCCCACCCCCCCAACACCCTCAGACGTTCCAGAAGGATACTATGGTCAATAGTATTGAAAGCCACCGAGAGGTCCAAAAGGAGCAACAGAGTCACACTTCCTCTGTCAATTCCCAATTGGAGATCATCCATCAGGCTGACCAAGGCAGTCTCCACCCCATAGCCCACCCGAAAACCAGTTTGAAATGGGTCTAGATAATCAGTTTCCTCCAAGACCGCCTGGATCTGAGAGGCTACCACCCTCTCAATTACCTTGCCCAGCCATGGGAGGTTGGAAACAGGCCTATAGTTGCTCAACTCTGAGGGATCTAATGCAGGGTTCTTAAGAAGAGATCTCATAATTGCCTCCTTAAGACAATATTGTTGTTGTTGTTTTCATTCCAGCTGCCCTGTTAACTTTCAGGCCTTAGGGAGTAGTTCTAATTCCCCACTGAACCTAAACATGCCAGGTTGGTTCAAAATAAGAATAAAACCACCCATACTTCAATCACAGTTGAAGGAGCCAACCTGGCTTGTATAAATGAGTACCTCACCAGGAGTTGACACCAACTTGATGGCACAACTTTATTTAACTTTAGTCCTGCATAAGGACTGACAAAATCCACTCATCTTAATCTGTAGTTGCTTTGGTCTTTCCAAACTTTTTCTAACTTGGAAAAGGCTTGAGTTCCACCCCCTGCCCCCATATTCGGGTTCATAACTTTAATCTTGGAATTGGTGCATGCACAGTTTCCCACCACTCACCATTCCACCCTAGAATAGAACTTCCAATGTAATTAGTGTTTGCTTGATTTGGATTTCAGCCTACCATTATCAGCTGGCCAAGTTTGTAATACAAAACAGGTAATCAAAAACTTCAGTGCCATCACTCATTTTGTAAAGGAGAAACACATTTTTAACAAGTTGTTCTAATAAGAATTAATCACCCTACTTTCCTTTCAGTATCTCTACATCTGGACTAAATTTGGTGCAAATCAAGGTTCACAAGTTAGATCTCTTGCACCTCAAATGTTCATGTGTCTGCCATCTTCAGGGCTTAGCACCTGCTTACATGCAGGACCGCCTCTCCTGACCAGTTCTGTCCCATCCTGTAAGATCTTCTCAGGTTGCCCTTCTTTCGGTCCCTGGTCTCACAGATGTCCATAATACTAGGGCCCGTGGAAAGGCTTTCTGTGTTGCTGCCACTTCACTTTGGAATTCTATTCCCCCCCGATTCGGTCTGCCTTCTCCCTTTCAGCCTTCAAAACCTTATTGAAGACATTTCTTTTCTGACAGGCGTTTGCCCTTTAATATTTCTGTCATCCCCCACCGCCGCCCTTAAAGCTCAGATGCTGTTCTTTGTTTGTACACTGCCCTGAGTCTGTGAATAGGGGGGTATATTCAATCAATCAATCAATCAAGGCTTGCGGTGGGTGTCATCATTACAAACGGCGCCATTGAGGTGTCCCTGTCACTCACTACAACTGTTCCAAATTTGGTTCAGATCATGTAGAGAGTCCTCAGGTTAGTGCACTTGCACCTCAAAGGTTCACACATCCACCATCTTGGATCGGAGTGGGTGACATCATCACAAACTACACCAATGGGGCATCCCTATGTGTCCATTCAGCTGTAGCAAATTTGGTTCAAGTCAAATAGATTGTCCATAAGTTAATTCACTTGCTCCTCAAAAGTTTACATGACCACCATTTTGAATTAGGCGGATGACATTGTCACAATGAGGTGTCCCCATGTGTCCCTACAGCTGTAGCAAATTTGGTTCAAATCGGTTAAGCAGTTCACAAGTTAGTTCACTTGCACCTCAAAGGTATATGCTTCCTCCATCTTGGATGAGGTGGATGACAGCATCACAAATTATGCCATTGAAGTGTCTCTTTGTGTCACTCACTGCAGCTGTAGCCAATAAGATTCAAAGGTTCGTCCCTTTCTCGAGAAGGCAGATCTTGCCACAGTTACCCATGCCTTAGTCACGTCAAGGCTGGATTACTGTAACACGCTCTACGTGGGGCTGCCCTTGAAGAACATCCGGAAACTGCAGCTAGTGCAAAATGCGGCAGCTAGGGTTTTATCTGGAGCTGCCCGGTGGGAGCACATCACACCCATTTTGAAAGAGCTGCCCTGGCTACCAGTTTGTTTCTGGGTCCAATTCAAGGTGCTGGTTTTGACCTTTAAAGCCCTAAACGGTTTGGGCCCGGGATACCTGAGAGACCGCCTGCTCCCAAGGGTTGCTGCCCGCTTGACAAGATCATCTGAGGGGGCTCTGCTCCGGGTGCCGACAATGAGGGAGGCTCAGTTGTCGTGCATGTGGGACAGGGCCTTCTCTGTTGCTGCCTTCAGATTCTGGAATGCTCTCCTGGTGGCTATTCGCTCCTGAGTTTCCATCACAGCTTTCAGAAAAAATGTAAAATCTTGGCTTTTTGCCCAGGCATTTATTTGATTCTCTGCTGCTGCTCTTTATAATCTTTATTGCTTTTATGCTTTAAAATTTTTAATCAGATTTGTTTAATATATTTCCCCCACTTAATATTTTAATTGTGTCTTTTTTACCATCTTGTGTTAAAAAATTTTTTGCTGTAAACTGCCTTGGGATTGCTTTAATGAAAGGCGGTATATAAATTTAACAATAAATAAATAAATAAATAAATAAATAAATAAATAAATAGGTTAGGCAGTCCACAAATTAGCCCTCTTGCACCTCAGAAGTTCATGTGGCTGACATTTTTATTGGAGTGGATGACATCATCACTCACCACACCATTTGGGCATCCCTATGTGTCCCTACAGCTGTGGCAAATTTGGTTCAAATCAGTTTGGCGGTTCACAAGTTAGCCCACTTGCACCTCAAAAGTTCACACATCCACCATCGTGGATTGGGGTGGATAACATCATCAAACTACATTGTCGAGGTGTCCCTATGTGAAACTGACTGCAACTGTACCTAATTTGGTTTGAATTGGTTAGACAGTCCACAAATTATCTTGCTTGCACCTCAAATGTTCATGTGGCTGCCATGTTGAAGTGGAGTGGATGGCATCATCACACAGCACACCATTTGGGCATCCCTATGTGTCCCTACAGCTTTAGCAAATTTGGTTCAAATTGGTTAGGCGGTTCACAAGTTAGCCTACTTGCACCTCAAAAAGTGTACGTATCTGCCATCTTGGTTTGGGGTGGATAACATCATCACAAACTACGTCGTTGAGGTGTCCCTATGTGTCACCCACTGCAACTGTACCTAATTTGGTTTAAATTGGTTAGACAGTCCACAAATTAGCTTGATTGCACCTCAGATGTTCATGTGGCCACCATCTTGAACTGGAGTGGATGACGTCATCACACACCATGCCATCTGGGCATCCCTATGTGTCTCTACAGCTGTAGCAAATTTGGTTCATATCAGTTAGGCAGTTCACAAGTTAGCCCATTTGTGCCTCCAAAGTTTACACATCTGCCATCTTGGATTGGGGTGGATGACATCATCACAAACTACGCCGTTGAAGCGTCCCTACAACTTACCCAATTTGGTTCATATTGGTTTGGGCATTGTGAAGTTGATGGGGCGGGGAGAGGACACACTGACGGAAACACAGGCGCGTGTGCACACACACACACAGACACACACGCAGAATGCTGGATGATTTCATAAGCCTACTAGAAAGTAGTCTAAAAATGATATAAATCAACATAATTGAATTGACATTCCAAATAGCCATCCCACACTATCGTGCAAACATTTCTGGGTTGTTTTTTTAAGAGCCATAAAACAGCATTTGCAGCTGGAATTGGGAAAAGGGGATTAGAAGACGGTTCCTTGGTGATATCATGAGCACTAGCCAATCAGTGTCAGCTTTTGCTGCAAACTTTAATAACTGGATTTTTCTTAGAGAAGAAAAGGTGCATTAGAATGGAATGTGATGGGAGGTATTCCAAGACTTCCTAACTGTTCCAGAAATGTCATCTCTGTCTTTGGCTTTCGTTTCTAGTAGGCAATTGCCAAGAGTTCTTTTGGACTGTAAAGACTAAGTGGGTTCATACATTAGGGCCATGCACAGCCATCCTTATTTGGATTGATAACGACCCAAACCAGGCAATGATATAATCATGGACTCAATCCTAGGGATGGTCCTGATAGCATCAAACCAATATATTGGCATCAGGCTGGGGGGCTACCTTTAGTGAAGATGCGGCATCTCTGAAGGAATCTGGTGTAGTGTTTGCTGGCAGCACTAGCCTTATGCACATCTTAATATCTTCATGCACATCTTAATGCACTGATGTGATACACAACCCTATCATTTATTCTCTTTGGCCGCAAATTAGAGTGAGAGAAGACCACCAAGCTTGTGCCTAATATGTGCAAAAACCAAGCAAAGCAAAAAAATAACAACAATAACAAAAAGACTGTAGCTGCCGTTAAAACAGTTTATTTGAGGATCAAAATAAAATAAATAAAAATTACAATCCAGGCTTCACCTCACAGCCTGTGCCATCTAAAGTATATATTACACAACTTTCCAGAGCATTAAGAGCCAAATGCAGGTTCATTTGCTCACAGACCAAATACCAAGCCATTTTGTAGAAAGAGCCAGAGCACTAAAATCCCCATGCGTGGTCTTGTGTAGCTTCATGCCTCACTCCCAAACATGAGGCATGCATGCATCTGAAATTGCAGAACACCACTTGAGCTAGTATTTGTATTAAGAACTGCCATCATTCAAAAGATCACTGAGTGTGGAGGGGAATGCACAAAGAAGAGCTTGATGAGGCTCTCAGTTTTCTTTCCCATTGGAGAAGAGTCTTCTGGCCACCCCAGTTTTCTTAGGAATAAATGTGGACCACTGGTGAGCACAGAGGGAGAAACAGAAGGAAAAAAGCAGCAGCAGAAGGAAGGAAGAGAAGGAAGTCTCTCAGGGGGGTTCACTGGGAAGGGAGCAACTAAACTATGTTTTTGCTTGTAAAAGAATAGCCCCGGATGTTGCTGAGGCGGGGGGGGGGAGGCGGGGAGGCAGGATGGAAAACTGCAGCTGCAACGCTAGCTGAGAGCTTACTGACTTCTCAAGATGTAGCTGTGATGGAGTTAGGACTAAAATTCAGAAAAAGTGAAATGCAAAGTGAATTCTAATCTTCCACCCTAGATGAAACATCTGAAAAATTTCAAGGAAAGACAGACAAGCGAGACTTCTCAGATGGGTTCTCCATAACCTGAGTAGTTCAGAGCATGGCAGTGGGTGGTGCTGGATGTGGAACGAAGAACCCTCTTCAAAGATATCATGTAGAAGAATTACGAGAATGTGGCCTTGCTTTCCCAATCCTCCTGATCATCTCCTGGCTGGAAGAACCGTGTGTTAGAGATCATCTAGTTTAGGTTGTTGCTGGGGGGGAGAGGTTCCATTCACCCCACTAGTTGCAGAGCAAGCATGTGTGAGATGAGCAAGTCCATTAAAGAGTATCTTGAGACAGATTTAAAAGCAAGTATGGTACATTGGGGAAGTTACATGCTTGGACAGAAAGACCCGTGTCCCTGAACTTTCTGTCTTCATACTGCAGAACAGAAAGGGAGAGAAAGAAGCCACATGGCTCATGGAGTCTACAGGCAGAGCAGGGAGCAAGAAAGGCAGAGCAATAGGCTCTGAGAATATTGGTCTACCAATCATAGAAAGCTGGATCAGACACAGAGAGATAAATCCCTTAACTAAGGCCTGCAATAGTGTGTTGGGACAGAAGGGAAACTTCTTGAGTAGTTACTGGAGCAGGTTTGAAGACACCAGGGATGGAGAAGTCAGCTTCACAAGCTTTTTTTTGAGTAAATCCTCCAAAAGAGATAGAAGAAAGAAATATATTCTTGTTTTGGGGGAACGTGCTTTTGGGGATCTTTTGATTTTTGTTGCTGCTACTGCTATTTGCTCTTTGAAACTGAAAACCTCTATTGAAGTTTTGTACCTTATTTATTTGTTTGTTTGTTTGATTTCTACACCACCCTTCCAAAAATGGCTCAGGGAAATAACAAATAAATAAGATGGCTCCCTGTCCCCAAAGGGCTCACAATCTAAAAAGAACACAAGGTAGACACCAGCAACAGTCACTGGAGGTACTGTGCTGGGGGTGGATAGGGCCAGTTACTCTCCCGCTCCTAAATAAAGAGAATCACCATGTTAAAAGGTGCCTCTTTGCCAAGTTAGCAGGGGTTTCTTGGCATCATGTCAGTCTTGAGTTATGTAGTTTTCTTTAAGTAATGTGCCTTGGCTGAATGACAGCATTTATCTTCTTGTTTGTTAACTGACACATAAGGAGACATTAGAGGAGAAATGAATCCCGCTTCTTAAAAACTTGTCTGAACTATCCTTGGATTAGTTCCCCACCCCCCACCCCGGCCTAATACCACAGGCATTCATTTTGCTGGCAGAGGAAAAGCCTAAGTATACATTCTCAGCAGGCAGATATATCTCCTTATCAAAAGTGTTATATCAATGACAGAGTCCAGGTTATAAGTCTTCCAAGGAGGCCAGAAGTCTATCCCTTTGCACTGGTTGGCTGAAACTGACTGACGAGCCCAAAGTGCATGTTTGCTTGCTTGCTTGCTTGCTTATTTATTTATTTATTTGGTGGATTTTTTTATACTGCCCCAAACCAAAATCTCAGAGTGGTTCACAATAATAAAACAATACAAATAAATAAAACATTAAAATCAATTAAAACTCCAAAAAGCTGCCTAAAATGAGAACAATTTACAAAATTTAAAATTACAAAAGCTAAAAAGCCTGGTTAAAAAAATGAGTCTTCAAGGATCTTTTAAAAACTGCTAGAGATGGGGAGAGTCTTATATCAGCGGGAAGCACATTCCAAAGTCTCAGAGCGACAACTGAGAAGGCCCGTCCCTGAGTGGCCACCAAACAATTTGAAGGTAGCCACAGACAGGCCTCCCCTGACAAATGCAGTGGACGATGGGGATCGTGCAGAAGAAGACGCTCTCTTAAATACCGTGGGCCTAAGCTGTTTAGGGCTTTATGGGTTATAACCAGCACTTTGTATTTTGCCCGGAAACCTATCGGCAGCCAGTGTAACTCCTGTAATATAGGAGTAATATGGTCTCTTCGAGATGACCTGGAGACCAACCTGGCTGCCGCATTCTGTACTAATTGTAGTTTCTGGACTACGTACAAAGGCAGCCCCACATAGAGCGCATTGCAGTAATCAAGTCTGGAGGTTACCAGCAAATGTACTATTGTTCTGAGGTCATGAATCTCAAGAAGCGGACGCAGCTGGCATACCAACCGAAGCTGATAAAAAGCACTTCTGGCCACTGCCTCAACCTGAGAGACCAGAGAGAGGCACAAATCCAGAAGCACTCCCAAACTGTGTACCTGTTCCTTCTAAGGAAGTGTGACCCCATCTAGAACAGGCAGATCAATATCATTTCCTGAGTAACAACCCCACACAACAAGTACTTCTGTCTTGTCTGGATTCAGTCTCAGTTTGTTATCACTCATCCAGCCCATTACCGCCTCCAAGCAGGCATTCAGGGAGGATATGCCTTCTCCTGATGAAGTTGACATGGAGAAATAGATTTGGGTGTCATCAGCATACTGATAGCACCCAACTCCAAATCCCCTGATGATCTCTCCCAGCGGTTTCATGTAGATGTTAAAAAGCATTGGAGACAATATGAAGCCCTTGAGGGATGCTCCAGACCTTAAACCTGAGTTGCCTAAGACCAAATCTCTATATATTTACAATTTTAAACAGTTATATCCCTCTTTTCTCTTCTAATCTGGAGGCATTTAAAGTGACTAACCTATTACTAAGATGCAAGCAGTATAAAAATACAATTTCTAAAAAGCTGCATGAAAACAATTAATGAAGGAAAGTCACAATAAAAAACCACAGGATTTAAAAAGACTTGCCAGAAGAAAAACATTTTCAGCTAGCAACAGAATACCTTCAGAGAGAAAGCGAACCAATCTTCCTGTGGCAAGGGGTTCCATACGCTGGGTGCCACCACAGAACAGACCCTCTCACACATCACTACCAACCTCATCTCAGTGAGTAATGGAACATGCAAGACACCCTCCTCAGAAGACCTCAGGGGATGGGCAGTTTCATAGGGGAGGGGGAGGTGTTCCTATAGGCATCTTGCTCCCAAGCCATTTAGAACATGGGTTCTCAACCTTGGGTCCCCAGGTGTTGTTGGACTACAACTCCCATCAACCTCAGCCACAATGGTTTTTTTCTGGGAATGCTGGGAGTTGTAGTCCAACAACATCTAGGAATCCAAGGTTGAGAACCCCTGATTTAGAACTTTGAAGGTGGTCCCCATGAACTTGGATTGCACCATGGAATGAATCAACAGCCAATGTAGATCAGTGTTTCTCAACCTTTTTGGACTCAAGGACCGCTAAATCATTTGTGCAGAGTGTCAAGGACCGCTACATTCTTTGTGTGCAGTTTCCCGGACCAGCAGTTAGTAGAGGGGTTTCAAGTTTAATTTTATTTTATATATCTAAGACTTTATACCGGTCCAAAACTTGCATCTACTTGCAATTAACTTGCAATTAAAATAATGTCATAAAATAAAATTTGTTAAACAATAAACTATTTTATTTACATACTATTTACACAAGAAATTAATTAAGAAATTAAATAATGTCATAAAATAAAATTTGTTAAACAATAAACTGTATTTTATTTACATACTATTTACATATCAAAATGCACACAATGTTAATGTGAACATTATATTCAAATATTTTAGGAGCAGAGGAAGAAGTCTGATAATGAGATATTCAAAATAAAACCTTGGTATGAAAACCAACAATATTCTTCCTTTCCATGTAGCCATAAATAAGAGCCATGTCTGCTTACTGGAAAGTATGCATTCCCAAATTCCAAGGAGACTCTTAGTACATGCATATAAAAAAAGAATCATTAAAATAGAACACATTCAAGCACTATTTGAATGCTTGCATTACTTTCTCCCAAAAGCAATATTGGGGCTGTATTTGTGAATGGCAAAGAGATGACAAACTTTTGGTACTTCTGCAACAAGACAGTGGTAGAAAGGGTGTTCTCCAAAGCCATCCTCAAGCAAGCAGATCTTTCCCAGTCAGTACTACTTGATCCTCCATTTCTTCATATCTAGCAAGCTCCTTTATGAGGCGCAGCAGGTCGGCGCAGCCCTCAGACCGCGCGGCTCGGAGATGGAACGGGGCCATTTTCGCGGGGGGCGGATGGGATGGGATCCGGGGACTGCCTCTGTTTGCAGGCCAGTGCTTCTGTGCAGCATCCCAACTCTGTGGCCATGCACAGCACTGCTGGCTTATTTAAGCCCACGTAACGTGGGACTGCAAAAGAAAAGTTGCAGGAGACTCAGAGTTGTAGCGGAAGAAGAGGGAAGCGAGGCGTCGCCAAAACAGAGAAAGGGCTGGAACAGAAGAAGCGGCTAGGAGGAGTAAGAGCGAGCGAGGGCGGGCGAAAGGGAGAGGCTAGCAGGTCGGAGTGGGGTTTGAGGGCAGAGAGGCGAGGGAGCAACAAGAGGCAGGGATTGGGCAGGGCCGAGGGAGGAAAGCCCGCAAAGAGCGGAGTCAGGGTGAGGAGTCTGCGCCAGGGAAAGCCAGATTAAGGAGTGGCACTTTGGGAGCAACTTTTGTCGAGTGCGGAGCGAAGAAACTTGGAACAGGGCCATTTTCCCGGGGGGGGGGGATGGGATGGGATCCGGGGACTGCCTCCGTTTGCAGGTCAGTGTTTCTGTGCAGCATCCCAACTCTGTGGCCATGCACAGCACTACTGGCTTATTTATCCTCAATGCTCTGCTCTCCACTCCCTCGCGTGAGTCCCCGATAGTTGAAGAGCAGGAGAAGCAGTCGACGGCGGCGGCACAGGCACAGTCAGGCGCCAAGCATCCCCCTGGCAGCACAGAGGGAAAAAACCCGCAATCTCAGTGGCAGCTTCTTCAAGTAGTTTTGGGCCGATTTGGCCCGTCTTCGGCCATGTGGGGGCGGCGGCGGCAGCTTCTTTGGCCTGAAATTGGGCCTTTGTGGGGGCGGCTGGGCGGCGGCTGCAGCCGCGGCAGTTGTTTGGGGCAGGCAGTAGTTTGGGCCTATTTCGCAGTCTTCGGTCGTGTGGGGGCGGCGGCGGCTTCTTTAGCTTCTGTGGGGGCAGCTGGGTGGGCGGGCGGTGGCGGCGGCAGTCTGGGCCGATTTGGGCCCAGACTGCCGATTCTGGGCCTTGATCTGGCCATGTGGGCGACAAGCGAGAAAGCGGCAGGGAGGGGTAAGTAAACCCTCCCGCCCTCCTAAATATACCCCCCCTGCAGTTGGTCAAAGCAAACACTCACAGCCTCAGCACCTCACTTATTTTTAGCCCAGTAAGTTTAAGCAGCTCACCTTCAAAGATCTCAAAAAAACACCTTCCAGCAACCACCCAATTTCTCCACTCACTCACTCACTGACTGGGCTATCTTCCCGCCTCGGCACAAGCCCCGCCCCTGCTCCACCCCTATTGGCCACTGACGTTCCAGGAGCCTCGGAATTTCCGGGGAGAGAAAAACTTTTACAGCGGAGAGAAAAGCGGATAGAAAAACAAGCGTATTCAGTTTGGAGCCCTGCCTTCCTAGTCGCGGACCGGCACTCAAGCCTCCGCGGACCGCTGCCGGTCCGCGGACCGGCTGTTGAGAAACACTGATGTAGATAGTGCAGTAGCAACAGGCATGTCTTCAAACTTGGCAACTTTCAACACTCTTGCCACAGTATTCTGTGTACCAGCTGAAGTTTCTGGGTGGTTTTCAAGAGCAGTCCCATGTAGAGTGTGTTATGTCAGGGGTTGCCAGTTGTAAAATCATGAAGTTGTGAAATGGATTGTATTGCTGAAAACTGTAGGTGAGGGGAGAGGAAATCACATTTTTGAATGTTTTTAATTGGGAAGCCATTAAAATCTAGGTTCAATTCAGGCTCATTAGTATTTTTAACTGATTCAGATACTAACTTGGAAAACTGCTTATTCAGTAACCAGGAGCATTTTCAGATAGCAGGCTTTACCGTGAGTTTACTGCGAGGCTTTATTGCGAGCTTGAAGTTGTCTCCCCAAAATGATGCAAAAAGTGGAATTTTTAAACACTGGATATAAACCAGGCTGCACTCTAATGCGAAATGAAAAACCAAATCGTGTGTGAACTGCTCCCTGATACCTTGCAGGGACTTTGGGGTAAATCTGGCTGATATGTGAACGCATCCAAAAGCCCTGCGTGGAAAAGCTCCAATTTAGGCACAGTTCATGCTAAATATCGACCACTTTTGCTTTCAGTGTAATTCTATGAAGTGAATACATTGAAGCTATTCACACAAAACCAGGCTAAGGAAGCTGTCCAATCCCGGCAGTGCCGTGGTGCTGAACCACCTTCCAAAATGAGGTTAGGAGAGAGAGCAGCACTCTCTTAACCCCGTCTTACTGATCGTCTGCAGGGCTCCCAGCCGACCAGGGAGGGGAGGAGAGAAGAGATCTGCATAATACCCCACATGCTTGCATCGTATATTATGGGAGCTCTGGGGGGCAGAGTGATGTGGGGTGGTGCGTATGGCACCCCAACTCTCGGAGCTACTGGCAGCAACCAGTAATCATTAACTGGGCAGGCGATCCACCAGCCCAAAGGACAGAACCGGATCATCTGTGGGGAGGTAAGCTTTTTTAAGGCTTCCTCCCTGCTAGCCCTCCCCTGCTCGTGAAAAAGGGCTCATTAACTATTTAAATTGAGACAAAGAATTGTTTTAAAGTGCTTTTGAATTTTTGTATAGGTTTTTTTAAAAAAACAAATCATATACATTCAACAAATAAAAAACCCAGGTAAATCAAACAATCATAACTTTGTCAGCTGATTATAGACCATGTATCTTAAAATAGTTGCTTTTGTTTGTTTAGGGATCTGGATCCTGGCCATGTCCAAGGTAACCTAGATATTTTAGGTTCAGGTTCAGTTCCACTGGGGGGGGGGAAGGGAACCCCTCTGAATCAGTTTTTGGAGTTGAATTCAGGCCTCTTCGACCCCTTCTCCACACACACACACACACACACACACACACATATATATATATATAACTTTAGCACATCAGGAAGAAAGATTCTAGTCTCTCTAGCCCTAGATTCTAGTCCTGATGTGCCAGATATTTTACTTGCATGTTTCGTGTGAGTGAGAGAGAGAGAGTGTGTGTGTGTGTGTGTGTGTGTGTGTGTAACATGTGGGTTCTGAAGAGGCCAAACAGCAATAAATTAAGATAGATTAATCTATTGCAAGAGCATTAATAGATTGCAAGAGCAATAAAGGTAAAATGAGTGATAAGTATATTAAATACTTCTCCATTGCTGCCCTGAGGCTTTGGAACATACTTCCTGCTGAAATAAGAGCCTCCCCATCTCTTACAACTTTTAAAAAGGCAGTCAAGACGCATTTGTTCACCCAGGCTTTTAATTAGATACTGTTTTAATTGTGTTTTAGTTGTGTTTTAACACTTTGAACTTTTTAATTTTAATTGTTGAAATGTTTTAATCTTTTATTGGCTGTTTTTATTGTTTTGTAAACCACCCAGAGAACTTGCGTTTGGGGTGGTATAGAAATATATTAAATAAATAAATAAATAAATAAATAAATAAATGTTGCTGCAAATATTCATTAACAGCAACATTTAACTTAACAGTTCTCACACATGCCTTTCCCACTCCCCCACTTTTATCTTGTCTCCCCAACTGTCGAACTTGAACTCCTGGCTTGATGCAGCTCTACTGCTTTCAAGCACTTTACTTGCAGCTTTCCCTGAAGGCCCAGAGGCCCTCTTACCCCTGGACTTCTGGGCTGAACTCCAGGGTCTCTACACCCCCTGAGGGCCCCCCAAATCCTCTTTAGTCTGTCCTGGGTGGTACCCATGCCATGCCGCTGGCCCATGTTGCGCCAGGCAGCCAAGCATGATCTCCGCTTCAGAGATAGAGGGGGGAATGGGGAAAGAAATACGTGGGATGGGAATATGTTAAATTGTGTGTTGAAATGTTCTGACCAATGCATATTTGCATAAATAGACCTGTTTTCTATTCTTACTTTCTTGTGAGTTCAGTTGCTGTTTGTGCCCTCTCAAGAACCCACATGTTAAAAAATACTGGGGCTATTCTCACGATCGGGGAAAATCGGGTTAGGAAAGCCTAGCCCAATCTTTCCCGATGGTAAGAACCACCGCGCTTGGCTGTGAGCCCGATGGTTTATGAGTGGCTACCCCACTAAAGTAGCCCTCCCCTTAACCCAGGCTATCGGATTGTGAGTAGCCATGGTGCGGCTCCGCGCCGCACCTATTCATGAGAAGACCCCCAGAGGGGAGGTGAAAAGCCGCCTCCCGGCTCCAGGGGTCTCACCAGCATGCCCTGTGTGCTCACGCAGGGCATGCCGGAGCTTGTGGGGGCCAATCAGCAGAGCCGGCAAACGGGCTCCCTCTCCGCTTGTGAGCGGGGAGAGCGGGCTTAGCCCACTCTCCCCGCTCACTCTAAGAAACCGGGACTCACTGATTGTGAGACCCGGTCCACTCTGTGTGTCATGGTGTGTGTAGGGGGATGATGCTTAATTTGCAGCAGGGGTGGGTGAGTGGGGGCTTCAAAGGCTTTTAGGTCTTGGCTCCAAAATTACCTAGGTGCACCTTCGTGATGGCCCACAAGACAAACTCAAGAATTACAAACCTAAGCAAGGGATTAGGGTTGGTTCAACTTCCATCCATTATCTCCCTCTGGGTCTACTCACAGCAGAATAGCTACCTGACCACACTCATTAACTGGAACCAAGTACTACACCCTGTGCAGTGTGGGGTTGAGAAGGTGACTGTTGACTCAATCTGCTTTATGTAGAGCAGACCTGCCACTAAACCAATCACAGGATCTGGAGTATAAGTGAGTTCCCCACCCTTTGTTTCATCCCCCAAATTGCCTTTTATTCTTAAAGAATAGATTTAGTGCATAAAATGTTGCTGATTTATGCACCATTTGTGTTTGGACTTTGGAAGAAACCAGTGGGCAAGGCCTTGGGAACTGAATTACTGTCAACTTGCCCGGTGGTCTCAGAAAGGCCCCCGAAGGGGTCATTCTGATTGCCTCAGACCAGCCCATTTCCCTCTGCATCTGCAATTTTTTTTCCACAACTGCAGGTCTTTGATTGCTTTGACAGCAGCTAATCTCCCCTGAGGATCACCCCAGGTGGCATTTTGCATACTCTAAAGGTTGAGATTTTAAAGTAAGCAAAAAGTAAATGATGAACAAAGAGTTACAACACTTTCCTTCAACCTTTACTCAGTTTTTGATTTGGTTTTGGGTTTTTTAGGCAGTTAACACTCTGCTTCCCAGCATTATCAGCAGCTGATCTGTGAGCATTTCACTGTTTACTTTGCACCTCCCCGCACCTCCAAGGAAGCATATATGACCAAGCAGCATACATGACCAGTCTTCTACCTTGCTCATGACAACCCTGTGAGGCAGGGCAAGTCGAGAGTCAAGCACTGCCTTACGGTCACCTGATGAACTTCATGGCTGAGGGCAGATTTGAACTCCAACTGCCCAGATCAAAGTCTAACACACTAGCCACTAACCATGCTGGCCCTCACACTATAGCTGCTTGGAAAATTCATCTCTTGCTACCCAATGTAATAGTCTATCCTTCATAACACACCTATATTCTATATGTAAGAATGGCTTTCCCTGTGGGAAAACAGTCATGAATCAGCAGCTTGGTCTTTCAGTCCACCTGGAGCTGTTTGGCAAGAGTGTCTCTCAGAGTCTCTTCCCACAAGAAAATATTTACACATCTGCCCTACGTGTCATTGACCGTTCACAGAAACTTGGAGAGCAGAAACTGGTAATGTGAAGAGTTCCAGTACTGTATGGCATACTGTGGTCTTCATTGGTTCTTATTCATTTTGGAAATTGCCCTTCACAGATTTACCAGGATGAGATCGGTTTTCCTTCTTGGATTCTCTGCTCTGCTCTTCTGCACAGTGGGTGAGTGTAGGTGTGTGGAAACATTGGGAATGTTTAGCCTGGAGAAGAGAAGACTATGGGGGGATAATAGAGCCCTCTTCAAAAATCTGAATGGATGTTCCACAGAAGGAGTGGACTTGCTTTCTCTCACTCCTGACGGCAGGTCTAAGATCAGTGGGTTGAAATTACAAGGCAGCAGTTTGAGGCTAGACATTAGGAGGAATGTCCTAACTGTAAGCTGTTCAACAGTGGGACTGTCTCCCTTGTGCAGTGGTGGGCACTTCTTCCCTAAAGGTAAAGTGTGCCGTCAAGTTGATTTTGACTCCTGGTGCTTACAGAGCCCTGTGGTTTTATTTGGTAGAATACAGGAGGGGTTTACCATTGCCTCCTCCCATGCAGTATGAGATGATGCCTTTCAGCATCTTCCTCTGTCGCTGCTGCCCGATATAGTACCAGCAGGGATTTGAACTGGCAACCTTCTGCTTGTTAGTCAAGTGTTTCCCCACTGCGCCACTTAAGGTGACTAGAGGTTTTCAAAAAGGCTGAATGGACATCTATTAGGGATATAGTAGCAAATTCCTGCACTGGAAAGTGGCGTAAGGAAGACCTAGAAGACTGGATTTGGGGCCAAACCACATTGGGTTTCGTGTAGCATAAACGGAAGCTCTGGGGGCCTAATTGGAACTGGGACCATTAGCATGAGGGGAGGGCAGCTTTAAATAGTTTCCTTGCCATGTTCATGATATGGATCAGGACTAAGCTCCCATTGTTCCCATTGCAGCTGTAGGAGTGGGTCGGTGGATGGGATCTGATGAGGATTGGGACAGGGGAAAGAGTTAAAGCCTGTCCTCCCCCACACTGTGGTCCCAATCCTGATTACCCTCCCCTTGCAGCTGCTATTTTATGCACAGACACACCTTTCTCACAATCCATGAGACCAGGCTTGAGGGAGAGTGTGGAGGATGGCTAAAAAAGCTTACCTCCCAGCAGATGATCCCTCTGCATTTGGTGGGATGGCGGATTGCCTGCCCAGATGGCTGTCGGCTACCCCCGGCAGCATGGAGGTTTGGAGTCTGAGATGTGTCACCCCAAATTGCACATGCACAGCACTCTGCACAAAATTCAGATTTTTAAACAACTTGTTCTAGTAAGAACTAATCAGTCTATTTTCCTTTCACTGTCTATTCAACTAGACTAAATTTGGTTCAAATCGAGGTCCACAAGTTAGATCTCTTGCACCTCAAATGCTCATGCGTCCATCATCTTGGGTCAGGGTGGATGACATTATTACAAACAATACTATTGGGTATCCCTGTGTGTCACTCCCTACAACTGTACCAAATTTGGTTCAAATCAATTAGACAGTCCTCAAGTTAGTGCATTTATTTATTTATTTATTTATATCACATTTGTACACTGCCCCAAACTTTCATCTCTGGGTGGTTAACAATAGCATAAAACAAGTTAAAAACATATACAAAAAACTTAAAACAATTTAACAATTTAAAAATAAATCAGAGATTAAAACTTAAATTTTTTAGGAAGCTGAGAAAGCTTGAGTGAAAAGATGCGCCTCAGATGTTCACGTGACCACCATCTTGGATTGGGGTAGATGGCATAATCACAAACTATGCTGTTGAGGTGTCCCTATGTGTCCATACAGCTGCAGCAATTTTGGTTCAAATCAGTTTAGCGGTTTACAAGTTAGCCCACTTGGGCCTCAAAGGTTTACGCATCCGCCATCTTAAACTGATGTGGATGACATCATCACAAACTATGCCACTAAGGTGTCCCTGTGTGTCACTCACTGCAACTGTACCCAAGTAAGGATGTGCGAATCGATTTGGGTACAAAGCGATTTGTACCTGAATCTGTCTGATTCAGGTGATTTGTAGACAGAACAAATCACCCCAGATTCAGACCTGAAAATTCAGAGATTCAGACCTCCATTTTGTGGCCAAAGTGGGTTGGGTGGTAGTGCCCTATAGGTGGAAGCTACTACCCAAATTTCAAAGAAATTAGACAAAGGGGTGATTTTAAGTTGCGCATCTTTATTTCCCCCATAGAGAATAATGGGCATTTCAGCTTATAGCTCCATGTGGGGGTCACCAGGGTGGCACAGAGTGGGTGGTGGTGGGTGGTGGTGCCCACTGGGTACAAAGAAGCTACCACCCATACTTAAAAGAAATTGGGCAAAGGGCTGGTTTTAAAATGATTTTTGAAGTTTACACATCTTTAAGCTTTTTCCCATAGGGAATAATGGGGATTTCACCAGCCTCTCCCAGGGGGGAGGGGGCACCAGGGTGGCCCAGAGCAGGTTGTGGTAGTGGCCAATGTGTGCAAGGAAGCTACCACCCAGATTTCAAAGCAATTGGGCAAAGGGATGTTTTTAAAAATGTTTTTGAAGTTGGCATGTGTTTGCAGCAGATTCAGGGCAGAAAAGGGGTTTCGGGGGCAGAAGAGTGGGTCAGGTGGTAGCTCACCTATGGGTGCCTGCTACCACCCAGATTTCAATTCCCCCCCCTGAAATTTGCACGTCTATATGCTTTTCCCCTATAGGGGACAGTGGGGAATTTCAGCAGCCCCATAACTCCACTTGGAGAGCACCAGGGTGGCCCAGAGCAGGTTGTGATGTAGTGCACATAGGGTGCCAACCACCCCACAAATGACAAGCCCATAGGGCACTGGGTTTTGCTGTTTTCAAGAGAGTCTTCTGAGAGTAGATTCTCTGATAGGAAATGAGAGAATCTACTCTCATTTCCTACCACTCTTCAGAAAATTCAGGTACAAATCGAATCTGGGGTGATTCAGGATGGCAGATTCGGGCCCAAAACAAATCAGGGGTGATTCTATTCAGGTACAAATTGAATCAAAAAAATCGATTCATGAGCATCCCTACAATTTGGGTAAAATGGGTTAGGCAGTCCACAAATTAACTGCTTGCACCTCAGATGTTCACACGGTCACAATCTTGAATTGGAGTGGATGACATCATCACACACCACGCCATTTAGTCATCTCTATGCGGAGAAATGCTTGACTTACAAGCAGAAGGTTGCCAGTTCAAATCCCTACTGGTACTATATCAGGCAGCAGTGATAGAGAAAAATGCTGAAAGGCATCGTCTCATGCTGCGTGGGAGGAGGCAATGGTAAACCCCTCCTGTATTCTTCAAAAGAAAACCACAGGGCTTTGTGGGCGCCAGGAGTTGAACGGC
Source organism: Hemicordylus capensis (assembly GCF_027244095.1). Classification (NCBI taxonomy): domain Eukaryota; kingdom Metazoa; phylum Chordata; class Lepidosauria; order Squamata; family Cordylidae; genus Hemicordylus; species Hemicordylus capensis. Next base: position 257,166,645 of record NC_069658.1, on the reverse strand, counting down.
ATACTTTACTTTATGTGTTCCTATAGCTATAGCAATTTTGGTTCAAATCAGTTAGGCGGTTTACAAGTTAGCCCACTTGTACCTCAAAAGTTTACTCATCCACCATCTTCTATTGGGATGTATGACATCATCACAAACTATATTGTTGAGTTGTCCCTGTGTGTCACTCACTGCAACTGTACCAAATTTGGTTTAAATCAGTTAGACAGTCCTCAAATTAGCCCACTTGTGCCTCAGATGTTCATGTGGCCGCCATCTTGAATTGGAGTGGGTGATATCATCACACACCATGCCCTTTGGTCATCCCTATGTGTCCCTACAGCTGTAGCAAATTTGGTTCAAATCGGTTAGGCGGTTCACGTTAACCCACTTGTGCCTCCAAAGTTTATGCTTCTGCCATCTTGGATCAGGGTGGATGCCATCATCACAAACTATGCCACTGAGGTGTCCCTATGTGCCACTACAACTGTACCCAATTTGGTTCATATTGGATCAGGCGTTGCAAAGTTGATGTGTGTGGGGGGGGGGGAGACAAATGGATGGACACACATACAAAATCCTGGGTGATCTCATAAGCCTACTGGAAAATAGGCTAAAAATGACATAATGGAGGATTCTGAATGTAGTGGTTTCATTTGAAAACTGTATTATTTTTGAACTCCATGATTTGGGATTCCCTCCCCCCCCCCACAAAGCATCCTTAATGTAAGAATCCAATTTTGGGGTTACCAGGGCATGGATAATTGTATTGGACTGGTTCAGATGAACACCCTCTTCTACAGACAAGGAGAATTAGGCCTCAGCGAGAACACACCTGCCCCTTCATTAAAGGGTGTGCCGACACAATCTCGGCACACCTTCTAATTAGGGTGTGCACCGAATCAACTGGTCTGGTTCAGTTCGAGTCCAAACTGGACCTGAACTGGACCGGGCCAGTTCGGTCCAGCACCCCATCAACCCCCCACCCTCGGTCCGGTCTTGGGGGGGGGGGGTAGTTCATGATTTTTTTAAAAAATAATTTTTAAAATTACAGTTATCCCCTACCAGGGAGTTGGTTGAGATGGGCGGGGGGGGGGATCAACAGAGGTTTCCCCTCCCCCCGCTGGCTTCCCTTATGCCATAATTTGGCCACTCGTCGGCCTTTTCCCCTCAGCATGGCAGCCATTTTGGAGGCCACCACACCTGCGCAATCGGCCTGTGTGTGGCCTGGGCCGAATTATGGTATAAGGGAGGCCGGTGGGGGGAGGGAGAACCTCTGTGGGACACCCCCCCGGCCACCTTGAACAACTCTCACAGAAGGGGTAAGTGTAATAATAATAAAAAAGTAAAATAATTTAAAAATCACAAACCCCCTGGGGAGTGGGTCAGTCTGGGATTGGACCGAACGGGGGTGGTTCAGTTTGACCCTGTTTGCCCATCCCTACTTCTAATTGCATATGAGGGGTGTTCATTGGAATCACCTTTCTACTCACTCTTCCAAACTGTTTAAATATGGTCTTGTAGCAGATGTACAGAGGCGATTCCGATGAACACCCCCAGTGTGATTAGAGGATGTGCCAAGATCACATCAGTAGATCCATTAATGTTGTTGGGGCAGGTGCTTTCTTGTTGCGGCCTGATTCTTCTCATGTGCAGAGAAGGGTCTTTTTCTGAATCGGCTCACTATCATCCTGGTCTTCAAAAAGAGCTGAAGGCAGTCTTATCAACCGGTAAAAGCTCTCCAAGTCACTGCTACCTCCAAGCACGCTTAATCCAGTCTGTCTTCTCTCCCATTTGTCTCCCTTGCTCCTGTGTGCAGGGATATACCAAAGTTGGAGTGGGCCTGGAGATGAGATTTTAAAATGGGCCCCTCACTGCCTTCCTCTCCTTCTTCTGCTGCAGGGATGGACTGGGGTCACTGAGAGGGTGGTGGGATGTCTGTGGGGACATCCCACCACCGGCTTCTGTCCTCAGCTCTGCATCCACCAAATGTGTGTGACAGGGGGCCTACCTTGCAAGGCTCTTTGTGCTGTTTTATTAGCATACTGAGATCCCGGTCGTCACACAAGAAACATTATCAGCCTGCTTCACAAATGCAGTCAATACATAATGACTGGAACATCAAGTGACCATGTGCATAGCAGGGAGTGGGCCACTGCACAGCACTGCATGCATAATTGTACACACAGTGGGCTCTCCTTGAGCAGTCAGGAAACCTGAAAAAGCAGCATTCCCAATCATGTGGAGAGAGCCCAATACGTGTACACACGAGGATTCTTTACAGACACTCAAATGCATGCATGGAGAATGGGGGCACATGATCCAACTCCTCTCACTGGGTTCATCAGAATGTCTGAAAGGAGCAAAAGTGTCCAGCAATTTCCTGCAAGTGTAAAGGGATGAGGGATGTAGAAACAATAACTGAAGTGTTTTAAGAAAGACACCTGCTGTCCTATAAAAATAGCCTGATCCACCAAAGGAGAGGCATGATTTTACACTTTGCTTATTTCATGACAGCCAGAGTATTTGCAGCTAGCTGCTGCCTGGTCGACATGTTACATTTCAATGATCTGGGAAAATCACTATCACTGTTAAGAACATAAGAACAGCCCTGCTGGATCGGGCCCAAGGCCCACCTAGTCCAGCATCCTGTTTCGCACAGTGGCCCACCAAATGCCACTGGAAGCCGACAGCAGGAGTTGAGGGCATGCCCTCTCTCCTGCCATTACTCCCCTGCAACTGGGACTCAGAGGCATCTGTGTTAATTACAGAGGTAATTAAATGATTTGGAACCCTGGTCTGTATATGCACCATAAGTGACATAATCTATGTTGATGTCCCAAGCATGCACACTCCTGCACAGTCACCCATATATTTTTGCAAATGCATGTCCCAGGTCTCAGGGAAAGATGATAGTTGGTGAATTTCACTTCAAGACAATCCACAGAAAGACACAACCAGAGTTGGAAGTCAGTTGTCTCTTTAGACAAGAACTTAATGTAGCATACTGTAGCTGCCAAACTGCGTTTTGTGCTTGTGCACACCACCAAGGTAACTCCACTACCCCAAATTGGAAAAAAGGTGGGAGGGAAGAAGGAAGTCCGGACAGTGACCAGATTGACATCACAATATGTACTGGGTTATGAATAGGAAACCCCAATGGAAGAATGAGGGCAGAAGCAGTGGGGATAATGAGAACAACTTTATATACCTAGCCCCTGTTGGATGGTTTTAATAGGAAATCTGGCAGGAAACATACAACAACCCCATTCCCTCCCTCCCTTCACTATTATGTCACTAGATGCTAAATGCAATACTGATAAGCCTTTTCCCCCTCCTCAACAGCAAACCTCTTCCTTTATTTGAACTTGTCTTAAGCCATTCCGAGGTTTTCCTTTGAGAGCCATCAAGTAGCTATTGCAAAACAGAAATACAGGAATGCAACGGAAACACAAGAAGGGAGGTGCACAAGGCCAGAAATATTTTTTTCCTGAGAACTAACCCCCCGCCCACCGGATCGTTAAAAAGGGCCTTGCAAGCTGACAGCTGCTTGTGCAAAAACAAGAGGCGTCCCATTCCTCCCCACACCGTGACTGGCTTACAATCCAGAGCTCCTCCTCCTGCAGTTTGCTCCAAACACCCTTCCCAGGGCATGCACTAGGCAATGGGAAAGTGCAAGTGAATGACACTCACCTTCAATCAATGTAACTTTCGATAGCTCCCCATGCTCCCCTGCAAACCTTTTGAGGGGAAGGGAGAGTGAATATTGCTGAGGGCTGGCTCTTGTTGTTGCGGAGTTTGTCTGTAGAAAATTTGCACCTAAAGAAGATGCACGCCACATGCTGATTGCTTTTCTTTAATAAACATAAAAAATAAATTGCTGCCTCATGAAGCAAAATCTTGCAGAGGAGAGGAGGAAGGGGGATACATATAAAAGGGGAAGGGCGGGGAAGTAGAGAGGGAAACAGCAGGAGGAGGAGGAGGAGGAGGCGGCCGCAGTTCCCCCCCCCCACCCCTGCTGCTGCAGCTGCTGCAGAAGCCACACAAAAATTGTTCTGCCGCTGAAACACTTGGGGGCTGTCTGCACAAGGCAACAGCTCAGTGCTTTGGTGCAGCCTGGCGTCGTTGTATTGTTGCTGCTTCTGGCGCCCCCTGTTCTGTTGGTTCCAGGTTCTCCCCATGGTTCTCCCCATGGGTCGCGCACTTCCCAATGGAACACCACCGGTCTACTCCCCTCAGTTGCGACATTGTTGACATTCACAGGGCTGTGTCCTCCCGTGCCCCACTCCCAATGCCTCGCCGGCCTCGCACACTCTGTAGACTCTTTTGGGCGGGCCACAGCAGGCACAGGTGGGGGGAAAGGTGAAAGTAGTAGACTACGCCTGCTCAGTGGGTGGAAGCTGAGCTTGAGGAGGAGGAGTCCTGGCTTGGGGGGAGGGAGAGGAGGGAGGAGAGAGGAGGAGAGAGGAGGAGGAGGAGTACGGAGGCAGTGGCCACCTGGGAGAGGGAAAATGGGTGTGGGCAGGGGCGCAACATGCTGGGGTGGACCAGGAATGTTCCTGGCCTCCTGGTGGGGCAGACTGAGTCTATGGGCAGGGAAGCAGGGAGAGATTTGGCAGGCAGGCAGCTGCCTTTGCTCTCTCTTGCAGGCGTGCTACATGGCAGGAGAGAGGGCAAGGATGGGCCTTGGGGGCCCCTCAGAGGCTGTGGGCCAGGAGACATTCATCTCCCTTTGTCTCATTTAATGGTACACCCCTGCCTATGTGAATAATGAGCCCCCTCCATCTCTTTAACATATGCCATTCTGTTTCAGCCCAGGCTATCCAGTGCAAGGTCTGTGAATCGGGAAATGCTAAAGGCTGTTATTTCAAAGAACAGATCTGCAAGACTGAATATGGGAAGTGTTACACATATGCCGGCTACATTGGTAAGATCTCTGGATGGGGACCTAGTGGGTCATGGGGATGGTGCGGAGCTTCTTTTCCCTCTGGCATCCCTCTTCCTAGCTGTCTGGAGCCAGCCTGCATGACTTCTGGATGACCAGGCTAATTGCAGTGTTTTCTCCATTTCCCCCCACTTTTGAAATCCCAGGCAGCTAACAAAAACACAAGGAGGCTCTTCTCACGATCGGCCAAAAGCAGGCTAAGGGAGCCTAGCCCACTTTGGGACAATCGTGTGCTACCACGGGACCTGCGTGGCTCCCGGCAGCAAACCTCCCAAACGACCCCTCCCCTTAGACAAAGTTAATGGACCATTAACCTCATGCTTTTGATCGTCTGTCACCGTGCAAGCAGCCTCCTGGGCTCGGGGGTCTCTCCAGGATGCCCCTTGCAGCTGCGTGGGGCATCCTGGAACTTCCAGGGGCCGTGCGGCCTCCAATCCCTGCAGCCCCCGCCAGCTCCGTGACGGAGCCGGCAGTCGTGTGGGTGGCTGCCCAGGGCTGCTCCTTGATCATCTGCGGGGAGAGCGGGCTAAGCCTCACACTGCTTGTGTGACGTGCCTCAAGGAGGCTACTTACACATGCATGCAAAACTGGGCTAAGGGAGCCCGGCCTGGTTTCGCATGCACATGTGAACTGCCAGGATCAGGCCCAATCCTGGCAGCACCACGGCAGCAAACCCGCCTACAGAGAGGCTCTTGACATTCTTTAATGATAATGTATCAAAAATAGATTTGGGGAGGGGAGGGGGATCCCCATTGTGCATTGCCCACTTAAGTGGTGTATTATTGGAGCTCTGTGTGTGTGTGTGTGTGATGCAGGATGATGAACCATGGCACCCCGCCCTCAGAGCTACCAGTGCATGTCTGGACACCCGCCCAAGGAATGACAACAGGCCATCTGCAAGGAGGTAAGCTCTACAGGGCTTCCTCCCCGCAGACCCTATTGCCGTTTCTCACTGCTCGTGAGAAACGGCTCACAGAGGTCATTCACATGATCAAAAACTGAGATCATTCACATAATCCAAAACTGTGTTCTACCTGGGTTTGGGGGGGGGGGGTGCTCCAAATTTCTGATTGAGGCTATTCACACAACTGAAGAAAACCGGGCTAGCCTCTGCTAGCCCGATTTTCTTCAATCGTGAGAACCACCGGGCTCGGCTGCGAGCCCGGTGGTTATTGAGCGGCTAACCTGCTCAAGTAGCCCGCCACTTAGCCTGGGTTTGCGGAGTGAGTGCTCCGCAAACCCGGGCTATCAGATCATGAGTGGCCACGGTGCGGCTCCGCACCACGGCTACTCACGAGGAGACCTCCAGAGGGGAGGCAAAAAGCCGCCTCCCGGTTCTAGGGGTCTCACCAGCATGCCCTGCACACTCACGCAGGGCATGCTGGAGCTTGCAGGGGCCAATTGGCCCCCACTTCCCCAGCCCCCGCCGGCTGTCACGGAGCCGGCAATCATGTGGGTAGCTGCTCTGGCCACCCAGGGCTCCCTCCCCACTCATGTGAGGGGAGAGCAGGCTTAGCCCGCTCTCCCCGCTCACCGCCCCAAACTGGGCCTCACTGATCATGAGACCCAGTCCATTGTGTTGAAGCAGGGTAAGAGGAAAACCTGGGTAGCTTTTCCTCTGACCTTCCTTCCACACAATCACTTCTACCCAGGTTTTCCTCCTACCTTGCTTCCACACAACCAAAAATTGTGAGTACACACAGCTCACAAACCCAGGTAGACCACAGTGGGGCTATTCCCACGATCAGGCGAAATCAGGCTAGGGGAGCCCGGTGGCTTCCAGGAGGTTAACCCGCCAAACTACCCCTCCCCTTAAACCGGGTTTGCGGAGCGAGCACTCCGCAAACCCGGTTTTTCTAATTGCGAGTTGCCACAGCAACTCACAAGTAGACTCCCGACCAGGAGGCTTAAAAGCAACCTCCCAGCTTGGGGTTCTCTCCAGTATGCCCTGCACGTTCGCGCAGGGCATATTGGAGCTTCCGGGGGCTGCGTGGCCACCCAATCCTCCCAGCCCCAGCCAGCTCCGTAACAGAGCCAGCAGTCGTGTGGGAGGCCAATTCGGCTGCCCAAGACTGCCGCCCTGCTTGTCTGCGGGGAGAGCAGGCTTAGTCCGCTCTCCCCGCAAACCCTATGGAGGTGGGTCTCCTTGATCATGAGACCCGCCTCAGTGAGTCGTTTCTCACATTTAGTGAGAAAGGGTTCCAATCTGCAGGGGAGGAAACCTAAAAACCTTTACCTTCCCTGCAGACAATCCTCTCCCCTTTGCTGGGCAAACGGATCACTCGCCCAGATGATTGTCGGTTCCTGCCTGGAGCAGAGAGTTTCTGGGGCTGGGAAGCTCCCGGAACTTCCATAATGTACCACGCACGTGCCTGGTGCATTATGGGAAGTCTCCGGACACAGCTTGGGAGGCTACTCGTGTGTAGGTGCCACATGGAGCCGTGCAGCACCGGCACACAATCTTTTAGCCCAGGTTTAGGGCATACTCAGAACTCGGGAGATCTGGACACAAAGCTCTCCCTGGTGTCCCAGGTTGAGGCAGTGGCCAGAGGTGCCTTTTATCAGCTTCGGCTGATATGCCAGCTGCGTCCATTTCTTGAGATAAATGACCGCAGAACAGTAGCACATCTGCTGGTCACCTCCAGACCTGACTACTGCAATGCGCTCTATGCGGGGCTGCCTTTGTACATAGTCCGGAAACTGCAGTTAGTCGAGAATGCGGCGGCCAAATTGGTCTCTGGGTCATCTTGGAGAGACCATATCACTCCTATCTTAAAACATCTACACTGGCTGACAATATGTTTCTGGGCAGAGTACAAGGTTTTCATTACAACCTATAAAGCCCTAAACAGCTTGGGCCCTGGGTATTTAAGAGAACGAGGCTCTTCTCACAATCAGTGAGAAGAGCCTGGATGGGGTTTGCAGGAAGAGCACGCTAAGCCCGCTCTCCCCGCAGACGAGCAGTAAGTCTTCTCCGGGCGGCTGAACCGGCCACGCACATGACTGCCGGCTCCGTTATGGAGCCGGGGGGCTGGGGGAGATCGGGGTCCACGCAGTCCCCAGAAGCTCCAGCATGCCCTGCACGAGCGCGCAAGGCATGCTGGAGAGACCCCTGAGCTGGGAGGCTGCTTTTGAGCCTCCTGGTCGGGGATCTACTTGTAAGCTGTCGTGGCACAGAGCCGCGCTGCAGCAACACACAATGGAAAAAAAACAGGTTTGCGGAGCACTTGCTCTGCAAACCTGGTTTAAGCACCGGGGTAGTTTAGTGGGTTACCCACTGAAGAACCACTGGGCTTGCAGTCAAGCCTGGTGGTTCACACGATGGGAGAAAACCGGGCTAGCTGCCGCTAGCCTGATTTTCTCCTATCGTGTGAATAGCCTTAATGTCTTCTTCGCTATGAACCACACCACCCATTGAGATCATCTGGAGAGGTTTGTCTGCAGTTGCCACGAGCTTGTCTGGTGGCTACTCAGGGATGGGCCTTCTCCATTGCTGCCCTGAGGCTTTGGAACCCACTTCTTGCTGAAATAAGAACCTCCCCATCTCTTACAACTTTTAAAAGGGCAGTCGTGATGCATTTGTTCACCCAGGCTTTTAATTAGATACTGTTTTAATTGTCTTTTAATAGTTTGAACTTTTTAATTTTAATTGCTGAAATGTTTTAATCTTTTATTGGCTGTTTTTATTGTTTTGTAAACCACCTAGAGAACTTGCATTTTGGGTGGTATAGAAGTGTATTAAATAAATAAATAATAACAGCTGGCAACCAGAGTTTGTTGCTGTGTTGCCACTGGGAGCAGCATGGCTCCTGGGGGTTCACATGCACCAGCAAAACTGGGCTGGGCTTTCGCTGCCTGGTTTTGCCTGTGCATGTGTATAGCCTCAGTTTTTGATTGTGTGGATGATCTCAAGGTTTATAGAGGTCAGTGTAGCCTATGTTTAGCTTGAAAATTCAAGAGTTATGCAGATCTAGTCTAGACTAGAGTAAACAAACAAATGGATTGTGAGGTGTTTGCCTAAACCCTGGTGTTGAAATCTTTTCTTTGTGGCCCCTAACACTCACTTTATAATTCCCAAACTATATATCCCCTGTTGCCTGCCGCTCACTGCTTCATCTCTTCTCCTGTCCATTGTAATGTTCTATCACTCTCACTTCTAAAACACAAACTTCCAGTTCACATGGTGGTTTTTTCCTCACAGATAATGAGCTCTATTACATGACTTACGACTGTATCTACAGTGAATATGGGGCCTGGTATTGCAACAAAACTGAAAAAGATCAACATTATACACACGTTGAAATTTGTTGTGACACTGATAAGTGTAATGGAGAAATGCCGCTTTTGCCTCGTACCTGGAATTAAAGAATGTAAGAGATTACTAAGAGTTGGCTCTGCTTTGATCCACTGTACCTTTTTCCCCTCCTGCAGAAACTCAAAGTCCTCACTCTTACCCCTCAGTTACCTTTTTATTTCTTAATTATTTCTTTCTCTTCTAGAATGAGATCTGCCATGTAAATGTTGGTGGCCTGTTTGTTAGGCTACAATCTTATGCACACTTGTTTGAAAGGAAGTTCCATTCCATTCAACTTACTTCTGAGTAAACATGCAGAAGATCACAACCCATGTGTGTTTTGGAGACTTCTCTCACTTTTTTAAAATAAAAGGCAGTGAAAGAATATATTTACTTCCTTGTACATTTAATTCATGTATGGAGAAACCATTATATTCCTGAAGTACAAGTGTACAAATCATAGTAAAATATGTATTATCTGTGTTATCTGTGGGGACCAATTGTAAGGGACAGAAATACTTAAGTTCCTGAGGTAAAACTTTTAGAGATGTGCAAACCGGTTTGAGGATTTCTGGTTCTGGTTTGGGGGGTTGACGGTTCATTGGTTGAACCACACACACACACCCCAGTTCGGTCAGGACCCAGACTGGACCGCCCCCAAAGTTTGTGGGGTTCGCGGACCGAAAATTCCTATATATATTTCTTGGAGGCGGTGGCTCAGCAGCCATGCTGGGGGCTGGGCTCCTGTGCACATGGCCCCCGATGCCCACAGCCCCTGCCGGCTCCATGACAGAGCTGGCAGTCATGTGGGCGGCCGATCCAGCTACCCGGGGCTGCCACATGATTGTCTGTGAGGAGAGAAGGCAAAGCCCGCTCTCCCCGCAGACCCGAAAGAAGCTCTTCTCACTGATAGTGAGAACAGCTTCATAGGGGCCTAGCAGATAAGCAAAGTGGCAACCCAGGTCTTCTCTCACCCAGTGGCCTGTATACATCAAATACATATCCACAGGCGAATGTCATCTGTCTGAATTTGGGAATGTACTTGGGATTTTGGGAATGGCTTGTGCCAGGCTAATCTCTGGGTCATCAAGGAGAGACCATATTACACCTGTACTGAAGGAGTTACACTGGCTGCTGATATGTTTCTGGGCAAAATAAAAGGTGTTAGTTATAACCTATAAAGCCCTAAACAGCTTAGGCCCTGGGTATTTAAGAGAACGTCTTCTTTGCTATGAACCCCACCACCCATTGAGATAATCAGGAGAGGTCCATCTGCATTTGCCACCGGCTTGTCTGGTGGCTACTCAGGGATGGGCCTTCTCCATTGCTGCCCCGCGAGGCTTTGGAATGCACTCCCTAGTGAAATAAGAGCCTCCCCATCTCTGACAATTTTTTAAAAGTCTTTAAAGACACATCTGTTTACCCAGGCTTTTAACTGATACTGTTTTGATTGTTTTTAATGTTGTTTTAGAATATTGTTTTTAAATTTTTAAATTGTTGTGTTTTAAATTTTGTTTTGTTTTGCTTTTAATTAATATTTTAATGTTTTATCTTGTTGTAAACCGCCCAGAGACCTAAGTTTTGGGCGGTATAAAAATATGTTAAATAAAATAAAATAAATATTAACAAACATCCCATTGTGTGGGAGAGTTGGCCAGCTTGCCTTGAGAAGGAGGTTGCATTCCCTATCCCATTTGCCCTCTCTCAAGCAGCAACAGAGATGGAGAACAGCAGCTATGATTAGGCACTCAAACTGCATTAAATAAGATAATGGATTTGTTACAAATATTTTTATTCTCCCTGAATATGCTTTTATCTTTCTGAAACATCCACTTTCTCAATGCAAATCAAACTGAAGACAATATTGCATAACACTGCACAGCAGACATAAGGCAGGTATCCTTCAGCTAGAGGTGGCAACACACAGCTCAACTCCCCTCTTCTTTTAGATCCACTCCATTATTTGTCTCATCATAGATAAATAAGATCAGACAAAATGGAGATCATGTGGCCTTGCTCTAGATAAAGTCCACACTTCAGCACTACAAATGGACCAGAGCCACTCAAAGGGTAATTAGTCATAATACAAGCAAGAAATTTGGAAGAACTTGGAATCATAGTGCACAAAACCCTCAAGAGAAATTAATTTTACTTGTTTAAAAGAAAGTTGCTTGGCTTCCCTCAAAAATTCTCTGCTGTTTTGTAGCCCAGGGAATCTGGCAATTTTCTTTGAATTGCATTTTAAAAATATACGATTGCCTCAACAGTGCTCCTGTCATAACAAAGCCAATTTTGCTGGTCATCTGCAGAAAAGAAGAAGCTCTCCAGCACTGAGGGGATATCTGCACCACAGACTTAAGCTAGTTTAACAGTTATTTCACCTTCCTATAGAACCATAGGATTTATAGTTCTGGGGGGAGATTAAGGATTTCTAACACAATTTCTAGCACCTCACTAAACTACAATTCCCAGTATTCTTTGAGGGAAGCCATGCCTGTTAGAGTAATACAAAACCAATACAGATTTCTGGTATGAACAAATGAAAAATGTGGTATGAAAACAATGTGGTATGAACATAATGAACACAAACACACACACTTTTAAACGTTTTCAAAACAAGCTCTCCAGAATGCCAACTTTTTCACACAATGCATAATCAACTTGTGGAATTCTCTGCCACAAAATATGTGACAGCCAACAACCTGGATGGCTTTAAGAGGGGTTTGGATAACTTCATGGAGGAGAGGTCTATCAACGGCTACTAGTCGGAGAGATTATAGGCCACCTCCAGCCTCAAAGGTAGAATGCTTCTGAGTACCTGTTGCAGGGGAGTAACAGTCCCAGTGGCATCTCGTGGGCCACTGTGTGAAACAGGGTCCTGGACTAGATGGGCCTTGGGCCTGATCCAGCAGGGCTGTTCTTATGTTCTGTGCTTTCCCAGAAGAATATGGTGGTGGGGAGGCTCATCAGAAAGTGTTTTATATTAATTTTTACATACATGTGAATGTTTTTTTCAAACACACACACACACACACACACACACACACACACACACACACACACACAGAGGTCTTTACAGAAGTGATCTCTGAACTTCATCACAAAACCCATCAAAAAGGAAGATGTAACAGATCCACACTTGGTTTGGTGCCATTTCATTTGTCTTAGCTTTTTAACTGCTGTGCTGCCTACTGAGAGATCAGAAATTAAATGATAAAGGAGAGAAAGAAGAGATGACAAGGATACAAGACCATATAAACTGGGTCAGATGTTTCCCTCAAATGTTCTGAAGTACTAGATGTTACAACTGACATGGACTGCCACCTAATTTAACCTAGCTTAACCCTGCTTTGACTCTGGCCTTTAGCCAGGGTCAAGAGTGTGAGTGCGCCCTTAACCTTGATGCCAAGGTCATGTGTATGCTCTAGCTGCACACAGCCTGGTCATACACAGAGTTGGGTGCCTAGAGTGCTCAGCTTCTGGGGGGAATCTCCCAATGCACTGCGCTCATTGCATGGTGCATTGTGGGATTCCCGGAGGTCGGAAAATGTCCCAGTCTCCAGAGATGTGCACTGCTTTTGGCGTGTGGTGGCACACCAAAGGGAACATACATTGATTGTCTAGGGGGGAGGTAGGTTCCACCCTGCCTTCCCTCCCACCCACCTGCCTGCCCGCCTGTCTTACAGTCATGAGTATAGCCTTGTTGTGTGTCTGTACACTTTTTCCTGATAATGTCTAGTACAGCATGCCTTATGATGGGATGTTCCTGCACTACGCATTTCTTGACTCCCATACCAATGATCCGTGATGTGAACTGAAGGCAGGGCACCTCACAGCATGATAATAGCACACATCATGCATTATGTCACACTAAATATCTTCAGGAAGAAACAGAGAAAGAGACCCAACACAGTCACAGCTCATTGGTTCTCATAACACCTAGTTCCACACTTCTGTTCAAAAGTAGAGTTAGGAAGTCAAGTTTCTAGAATTAACATTCAAAGCCATATTCTGCTATAAATGCTCAGACTTCCCAGCTGACCATCATAAGCTGCAACATAAGCCCCCAATGAAACAATGAGAAAGTTCGATTTCAGTAGATGAATTTACAACAGTCAATGGTGCCTCCATTTCTAGAAAATTCTGGGTGCCCAGACAGCAGCTTAAGTTCAATATTTGATCAGTTGTCAGCCTCATGATGGGAAAAATCAATTTCCTGGAAAGATGGAAAAGAGAAAACACACGAACCTCTCTTTATATTTTGGGTGATGGATGTTCAGAACAAATGTGAAATTCTACTCAAATCGTCCTTTGCTTCAAAGTCCTCATCTAGTTTGCAAGTTATGTAAAAGAAATTTGGCTACTTCTGAGCTTCTGCAAAGCTGGGATTTAAGACCATGCAGGCAGATAAGACTTTGAAGTAGAGGCATAACAATATGGAGCATCTTAATGCATTCCAGAATATGAATTGGATGAATGCACACAGTGATGCATGCAACTTTTCTTTTTGGCTTTACTTTCATTGCTGGTTGATTAGAGGGAGGGAAGATGAAGGCTTTGGGGCGGGAGGGACCCCATTATCTCCTGTATTTGGATTTTCAAAAGTTGGTTGGTATGTGGATGATGGGTAAGGTGACATCAAAACAGGCCTTGGTGTACATAGTTGACATGAATGGAGACCTTGTGTCACACTAAGGCAAAACATAACCTGCCAGTTATGCATTGCGGCCTCTCAGCTGTTTGCCAAGGTAGGCAAGAAAAACAGGGGGTTGACTGAGCTCCTGGTAGCTACCCTACATGGCTGGTGGGCTGGGTTTGACTTGGAAGTTCACAAGTTGATGTAGGAAAGTGGTCATTGAAATGACATATAGTTTGAATTCCGTGTGTGTGTTTGTGAGGGGGGGGGAGCTGAAAAAGTCTTGGTCTTCAGAGAACAGAAGGTCAAGGGGACAAAAGAAAAAGTTCTTAGTTTTCTCTCAGAGTAGGACGACAAGAAGAGCCTCATGGTCGGTTTTCACTGTTAATGGGTCAGCCACCACCCCAAGACCAAGCTGAGTCCAGCTAAGAGTGGGAGGCTGGGGTTGCTGATCACGCCCCCATTGCACAAGTCATAATTGCAGCAAGTACGGTTGTAGCTCATGTCAAAGACATTATCCCTCTGCTCGGTCTTGTTGCAAAGCTCAGGCATCTTCCCACAGCCATGCTTTGAGAAGAGCATCAAGTGACCTGGTGGGAGAGCAAAAAAGAAAGGGATAAGAAGTGTGAGATGTGAATTCTTGTACCTCCACCATACGAGCTACTTCACTTGGCAGCTTCTCTAGAAGCTAGATGTCAGGGAGCTAGTATGTGCACTACTTGATTTCTCTACACTTTGGTCTACCAATGTTGGAAAATGAAGGAATAGGGTAGACTGTCACTTCTGGCTGCAGGTGGGGGCATCACATTTTTTGGATACCGCCCTACATTAAAGGAGAAAACCAGAACCTTTCTTCCTGAAAGGCTAGTTTTCTATTTGCAAGAATTTTGTTCCTTGCAAGTTTTCTCTAGCAGGACAAAATGTGGCTTTGGATGTGGAGCAAATGGACTGTAATTGGGGAATCAATATGAAGGGAAAGGTTAATTCCACTCCACCCATACTGCAGCCCCATTTCAGATACTGCCCCTCTCCATGTTTGCATTTTTGCAGCAGCAGCTACAACAACCTATCATTTTAAGCAATCAGCTCTGCATAACTTTGGCCTTGCCGTTCTTCTGCCAGGCTGCCTTATAGAGTCAGACCATTGGTCCATTTAGTTCAGCATTGTCAACATGACTGGCACTGGCTCTGCAGGATTTCAGACTGGGATCTTTTCCAGCCCAACCTAGAGATGGCAAGGATTGAACCTGAGGCCTTTGGTATGCAACATTGATGCTCTACCACCCATGTTCTACCACTGGTCTGTGGTACCATTCTCATAGGTTGCCATGTAAGGCACAATCTGGTATGGTGGTTACTATTTTTATTATTATTATTTCTTGTTTACACAGTCAGACAGGTGTTATTGACTGGTTTGTTTTATCCAGACATCGAGTCCTTCCCAAGGACCTAGGATGCCAGAATTTTATTGTCAGTTGTTATAGATATCGTCGCAGAATATAGGCTGTTCCCAGTAAAGCTGCTTTTTGTAACTGGCTGATGGTGATTTCTGTGGCCCCTATGGTGTTGAGGTGCTCTTCAAGGTCTTTTGGAACAGCACCTAGGGCGCCAATTACCACTGGGATTATTAGGGTCTTTTTCTGCCACAGCCTTTCAATTTCAATTTGTAGATCTTTGTATTTGGTGATTTTTTTTCTATTTCTTTTTCTTCTATTCTGCTATCACCTGGTATTGCTATGTCTATTATTTTAACTTGTTTTTCTTTCTTCTCGACTACAGTTATATCTGGTGTATTGTGTGGCAGATGTTTGTATTATTATTATTATTATTATTATTAATTTATTAATTTCATACTGCTTTTCAACAACAAAAAAGTACTCAGTGCTGTTTACATAAAGTATGAGAAAATGGCCCATTTCTCCTGCTAGTTCGGGTCCTACAAGACCCCCAGAAAATTTCTACTTTTCATTTCTTTAAATAAAGACCATAGTCCTTTAAGTCCTACTAACTGAACGAAGAGGCACCTTCTGAAGTGGTGATTCTCTTACATTTAGCGGGGGGCTGGGATCAGCTGCCCTTATCCAACCCCCAAACAGCATATCTCCAGCTGGTATCGTCTCCCTTGCGTTACTTTTTAGACTGTGAGCCCTATGGGGACAGGGAGCCATCTTATTTATTTTTAATTTATTTGTCTACACAAACCACTTTGAGAACTTTGTCTCAAAGGTAGTATGTAAATATGCATTACATGCAGTAGCAGTAGTAGTAGTCCTTATTACTACAAACAAAATTCTTATGATACATGGGCAGTTCAACCAGTGGCTGACATACTGAGGGAAATTATTCAAAGTAGTCCCACTGAAATTAGAAGGACAAGTTAATAATTTCTGAACATGCCCTTTTTATTTCAATGGGACTGCTTTGAGTAATTTTTCTCAGTATGTCAGCCATCGAATAGGGCTTTTACATTCAGATTAGTTCTCACTCTCATCCCAAAGTCCTGCTCTTTACACAACTATGCATGGTTTTTTAATCCACCAATTTCTTTCCCAGTCATTGACAAAATCAGTTTTAATAAGGAATTCTACATTTGTATGTACACACACTGCAATGTAAGCGATGGTTATTTTTCATCATCGGAGTTCCCCTTTCCACAGTTGCTTGAGTATGAAAGCGGAGATTCCTAGCACATCTGGTGGACCGCTGTGTGAAAGAGGATGCTGGACTAGATTAGTGATGTGTACGTACCGGTCCAGAGACCATTCTAAAGGCCTCCGGACCGGTCCGGACATGGGGCACTTCGGCGGCTCTACGCTGGGGTGGGGGTTCCTTTAAGGGCAGGGGGAGGGTGTACTTACCCCTCCTGCTGCTTTTCCCCTGCCAGCGCGCGTATTTTGGTAAGCATTTGGGGTGGCAGTGTACCTCCTTGCTGCCCCTTCCCCCAGTCATCAGCAAAAGGCTTCAGAAAGCCTTTTGCATGTGTGCATGTTGCGCACGTGCATCATGTTTCCTCTATGTGCGTGCGCATGTGACGTGGAGATGTGACGCATACGCGTGATGTGCACACATGCAAAAGGCTTTCTGAAGCCTTTTGCTGACAACCGGGGGAAGAGGTGGCAGGGAAGTACCCTGCCGCCCCAAATGCTTACTAAAATCCGCGCGCCGGCGGGGGGAATGTGGCGGAAGGGGTAAGTACACTCTCCCCCCGCCCTTAAAGGAACCCCCACCCCAGGGCTGGACCGCAGCTCTGCGGTTCCGTGCACATCCCTAGACTAGATAAGCCTTTGGCCTTATCAAACAGGACTTTATTATTTATTTATTTATTTATTGGGGGGGGAATTATCCCCCACCTCTCCAGTGCACTACTGCTTGGGGTGGCTCACAACAATAAGATAGACACAGATACAATAAAAGTAGTGAAATTAACTAAAAAAAAATTTTTAAGATTAAAATTAAAAACCACAATTATTAGGTTCAAATTAAAACTGAAAATAATAAAAAGCTGAAGAACGTACCAGATATAACAAAATTATAATGGAGCATTAAAAAGCCTCCTTTAAAAAGTGTGTTTTAAGATGTTCTTATGTTCTTATAAGAAAAAAGAAAGAAAAGAAAATCCATCCTGAATCAGGGAGGAGCTGAGTAAGTCACCCGGGTAGAGCTTGGAGCAGAGCTGCGTACATGTGGAACACACCCTGTCCCTGACATGGAGCTATCACAGCACCCTTAATTAAAATGATATATTTCAACATTAATAATATCTCTTTTTACCCTTACTGTACCTGTATAAACTTTAGTTGATTCGCAATATTGACCGTAGTCAGCTTTGCAGGGATCTTCAGAAGCGAAACAGAGTTTGCCAACTTTGAATTTGCAAACTTTGCAGACGAGGCCTTGCGCTGCAGGAAAGAAGCAGAGAGACGGGCAAGGTTTTACAAGAGCATTCAGAGCAGTGATCATTCAGAGCAGTGTTCAAAGATTACTCCACCCTGCTCCCTGCTGGCCAAAAAATATATATAAAGTTTGGGAAGGGAGGGAGGGGGGAGGGAGGGGCATCATTATGGTTCAAACTCAAGGTGCACTACGTCCAGACTCCTATGTGATCCCTTTGAGATATCAAACCAAGCCTTTGTGCTTTTCAGCCACTTGGTGGAAGAGTGAGTGAAGGGGATGGGTGTGCTTAGACACCACTTGTGACACCATTGGGTGTCTGGCTGCTCGTAAGAATCCACTGCCCCTAGGAGTCTGTGTCCTCCATTCCCCTCCACTGGTGGCTTTAATATGGATGGGAACAAGAGCTGATCATTGGGAATATTGCTGGTGTTCCTATTTTTATTTTTATTTTTTTAGATTGGGAGCCCTTTAGAGACAGGAAGCCAATTTATGTATTCATATCTATGTAAACTGCTTTGGGAACTTTTTTTGAGAAGCAGTATATAAATATCCATCACATTTGTCATATTAGTCACTATTTGCCACAACCTGTTTGGTGGCAACCCGAGACTGGACCTTCTCTGTGGCTGCTCCAGGGCTTTGGAACTCACTCCCTATTGAAATAAGAGCATTTCCTTCTCTGTTTGTTTTTAGGAGGACCCTGAAAACATACCTATTTTCCCAGGCTTTTAACTGAAACCAAATTTTTAAATTTTAATGTGTTTTTATCTATTATTTTTATCTTTTTATGAATTTTAAATGTTTTACTAGCTGACCCCACACAGAGCATCTGTGCAGTGCTTTGGGGCCATCTGTTTCCTCCTCCCTCTCCCTCGTGCCCCGGCCCCTGGTCTCTCCTCTCTTCCCCTTCCCTCCAGCACTGCGCTCTCTAGCCCTCCTCCCTTCCCATTCCTCCCCTCACACAGAGCCTCACCGGGCAGCGGGCGGCCAAAAAGGGCTCCACTACTGCCGTTTTTTTCTCTCCCCCTCCGCCCACCCGCCATTTTTTTCTTTCCCCCCCTCTGCCCGCCCACTGCTTTTGTCTCCCCCCTTCCCACCCACCATCACTTTTCTCTCCCCCCTGCCCACCCGCCACCGCCGCTTTTCTCTCCCACCCTCCTCCACCCACCTGCCGGCCTGCCCGCCATCACCACTTTCGTCCCCCTCACCTCCTCCCTCCTCACTCCACCGGGCCTCTTGCTGGAACTCTCACAGCGTGTTGCAAGAGTTCCGCCGCCAAATCCTGGACACACATTATATAGATATTATGTTTTAATTCTGTACACCGCCTAGCGATTTCTATATTAGATGGTATATAGATTCAATAAACTAACTAAATAAATACATAAATATTTCTCACCTCAACTACCTCACAGGGATGTTGTGAGTATAAAAATGGACAGAGATAAGAACGGGATAATCTCATTGGAGAAAGAGCAGCATAACAATCTATTAAATAAAGAGCAAGCATGTGGGAAGCTTACTAGCAGGACATCAGGGACATTTGCAAATGTCATTGGACTAGTTGGGAGTTATGCAGGGAGTTACTTCTACAAAATCCATGTTTGAGCAAAACAAAAAAAATGGTATTCCTGGGCAGTGTTCCCTTTAACAGGAATTCCCAGATGTTGTGGACTACAACTCCCATAATCCCCAGACAAAGGCCATTGTACCTGGGGATGCTTGGAGTTGTAGTGAACAACATCTGAGAATCTCTGTTAGAGGGAACACTACTCCTGGGAAAGGAACTGGAATATCATTTTTTGAAGCATACAGATCTGTCAAATTCACGGGTCCAGTTGAACTGGACAGAAGTGCCTGTTCCAGGCAAGAAATGATATTCTGAGGAGAGGGACTGGAACACTGAACAATCCAGATCACCCAAATTCACATGTTCCATAGAACTAGAAGGATGTTTAGAAACATGTCACAAAAGCTCTCCCAAAACCCATTTTCCACTGCTCCTTCAGACAAAGCATGGTATTCTGGGGAAAGAGTCCAGAGCACCAACTTTGAGCTATGCCTACCATCCAAACCAAAGTCATACAGCTTTGGACTAGCTCGACATGAAGCAAAGCTTCTGAAGAATCTACATGCTCCACCAGTTTTGGGTAATAAAAATAAATATGCTTCTTGGCAGTCTCTGTGACACATATAGATTATGTTATGTCTGCACAGAGCAATATTCAGAACTTTTTGGAGCTTAAGCCCATGTATGTGGTGCAAGGATCCCCGCACCTTGGCAGGATTGGTATCAATGTTCACACCTCAGGGGAGAGGTATATATCTCCAAATTCTGTCCTCTCCTGTTCAATTCTCTTTGGTCACTGTAACAGTTTGGGCTTTAGAGACATTCTCTGGCTGAATCCAGAAATAACAGAAAACTGGAAGTCCCTTCACCTCTGGTTTCCTCATCTGCACGTCCACATTTGGAAAAATTGAGTTTGTGGAGGAAAGGAACCTGCGGTTTCCCTCTCCTAGCTCCAATCTGAACCTTCAGTTCAGACTGGGATATCACCACTGGGGAGAGCTGGTCTTGTGGTAGCAAGCATGACTTGTCCCCTTAGCTAAGCAGGGTCTGTCCTGGTTGCATATGAATGGGAGCCTTGATGTGTGAGCACTTGAAGATATTCCCCTTAGGGGATAGACCCGCTCTGGCAGAGGCGTAGGTGGAGAAAACGGCACCCAGGGCAAGCTCTGCCCCTGAAATTGCGCCCCCCCCCACATACCTGCGCCCTGGCCGGAGTGAGCACGGAGGCGGCGGGCGGCAGCGGATCGCGTGGCGGTGGATCGTCATCGTGTGCCCCATGGCTTGTGGCGGCGTGGAAGTGAGCGCAGCGGTGGCGGGAGGTGGCAGATCGTCATCATGTGCCCCATGGCTTGTGGTGGCGTGGGAGTGAGCACGGCGGTGGCGGGCGGCGGCGGCAGGAGTGAGCGCGGCAACGGGCAGTGGCGGATCACCGAGTGCAGCAGAGCGATGCCGAGGCCTGCTGTCTGGCCCGGCGTCGCTTCCCAACTGCGAGGCACGCCTGCGCAGTTCATTCTATGAACTGTGCAGGCGCGCCTGTGCAGTTGGGAAGCAACACCGGGCCAGACGGCAGGCCTCTGCGTCGCTCTGCAGCACTCTGCGATCCACCACCACCCGCCACCGCCGCGCTCACTCCCGCCACCACCGCCCGCCACCACCGCGCGATCCGCCCCCGCCAGCCGCCGCCGTGCTCACTCCCACGCCGCCACAAGCCATGGGGCACACGATGACAATCCGCCGCCGCCCGCCACCGCCGTGCGATCCAGGGGGATCGGGGGGTCGTGGCACTTTTTGGCACCCCCCCATGTGACCCACCAAAGTGGCGCCCAGGGCACGTGCCCTGCCTGCCCCCCTATCATTACGCCCCTGCGCTCTGGGAAGAGCAGGAGGTTTTAAGTTCCCTCCCTGGCTTCTCCAAGATAAGGCTGAGAGAGATTCCTGCCTGCAACCTTGGAGAAGCCACTGCCAGTCTGTGTAGACAATATTGAGCTAGATGGACCGATGGTCTGTCTAAGTATATGGCCGCTTCCTATGTTCCACTGCAAAATCCATTTCTGCGGCACCAGCATTATATCCAAATGCTGGCACTGCAGATTGAGGCCCACAGAACTGAAGTTGAGGGAGGAAGCTCCCCCCTCATTCTGGCCCAACTGGCTGTCAGGCATGTCCTTCTGTCAATAAGGAAGCCCGCATAGCCAGCTCCCCGACTTCTCTGCAGTCTCACTGACTGCAGAGAGGCAGCTCCCCTGAACGTCCAAATACGGATAGGAGAGCAGAGGGAGTGGGTGCGTGGACCCGCAGGTCCATTGGACCTCCAGTTCCATGTTACATTTGAAGACAGCCTCTGTGTGTGTGTGTGTGTGTGTGTGTGTTTAACTCTTCTGAGTGCTTTAGTTTTGATTTATTCCCATTTATGGTTTTCTGTGTTCAGGATAAGTGGCACTTAGGTCTGGAGTTCTAGAATGAGGGTTTTCAGTTAGCAATCAGCAAGTCAATGCTTCAAGGCCAGGGCTGTGGAGGAATGGTCTGAGAAAATCCTCTGATATTTCCCCTTGAGAGGAACCCTGAAATTCTTTTTCATATTTCAATTTGGAGAAATTTTGGTTCCATCCCTACTCCAGGCATATGACAGACAGTGCTTCCAAAGCAAGAATTAGATCTATTATATCTAGGATGCCATCATGGAAGACAACTGGGTGCTAGCTTCAGAGAGTTCCATATCCAACACCACCACCATGAATTGCATATCTAGACCATACAACCCAAATGATTCTAGGTGGTTCACATCAATTTTAAAAAGCAAAACTGATTAGAATAAATAATCAATTAAAGCAGTTACAACTATTTAAAACCATAACACATATATTGTGACAGGAAAGGAGTATCGGCAAAGGAGTAAGGCAAGGCTGTATAATTTCTCTTTATTTATTCAATTTATATGCTCAACATATACTGAGAAAAGCTGGATTGGAAGAAGATGAGCATGGTTTTAAAGTTGGAGGAAGAAACATCAATAGCTTGTGCTATGTTGATGACACCACTCTGATAGCTGAGTATGTGAGTTTTAGTAATGAAAGTCAAGGAGCACAGTGAAAAAATGGGACTATGACTAAATATAAAGAAGACTAAACTAATGACAATGGGCACAGCAACCAGCCTCAGGACTGATAGTGAAGACATTGAAGTGGTAGATAGCTTCTGCCTTTTAGGATCAACCATCAACAGTAAAGGATCCAGCAATCAAGAAATATGCCATAGACTAGCACTTGGTAGGGTTGCAATGAAGGCCTTGCAAAGGATATTTAGATGCCGTGACGTGTCAACACCTACACAGATTAGAATTGTTCGGACAGTCGTTTTCCCTGTGACACTCTATGGATGCAAAAGCTGGACTTTGAAGAAGCAAGATAGAAAAAGTATTGATGCTTTTGAACTTTGGTGCTAGAGAAGACTTTTGAGGATACCATGGTGGACAGCCAGGAAAACAAACAAATGGATCATAGAACAAATCAATCCAGAATTTTCACTCGAGACACAAATGACCAGGCTCAAATTATCTTACTTCAGACACATTATGCGAAAACCCAGCTCCCTTCAGAAGTCCATAATGTTGGGGAAAGTTGAAGGAAAGAGAAGAAGAGGACCTTCAAGGCCAAGTTGGAGACAGATCATTCTGGAGAGAATCTATCTATGTGGTCGCTAAGAGTCAACACCGGCTTGATGGCACTTAATCAATCAATAATCAATCAAGACTAACACAGTTCTCCTGTCAGCGATTTCTACCTTTGACCAGAAATTGAGGTGGTACCAGTATTTGGAAATCTTCTGTATTCATTCATTCATCTATTCATTTAAAGTATCTATATCCAACTTTTCCTACCTGAATGGAAGCCCCAAAAGGTAAACAAGAGAAATTAAAATATTCTCAACTGCTGCATTAGCCTAACATAGCAACTGTGTTGTTAAATAAGAGTTTTTGCCATGTCTAAGTGATTCAACATATTCCAATGACATTTAAGGTGAAATTCTCTCATTCAAACACACACACACACACACACACACACACACACACACACACAGTGTTGAGAAATTAAAGAACAACCAACCCCTTTATTGAAGGAGAATATGAAGTGTCACAGTTTCATGTGGGAAATGTGTATAGAAGTTACATACCCATCTTGTATCTTATTTAGCACATTCCAAAGCTGCCCTGAGGTGTGTCATCAAAAGTAAAAACAACACAATTGGTAAAACACTTTTGGTCAGTTATGCAAATAGATAAACAATAAATCAATCCATTCTTTCCTTTGCTTCTAGAGTGGGCTAATAGACTGACCCACATTAGAAACATCAAGAAAAATTGATTATGTTGTTCTATATTTTTAATTTTAAAAAAGAATCCAAACTCCAAACTGCGTCCAAAACAGATAGGACACAAAGGCTCTGACATGTGGGGCTAAAAATTGATGACATTGGCTGCCATGTTGTGCAGTCTTAGGGGGACAGAGAAAGAGCCTCGCCCTCACAAGGAGTGACTACACTAACTGCACTGAGGTTTCCTTTGCAGCTTCCTTGGAACAAAGACAAAAGGGAACATAAGAATAGCCCTGCTGGATCAGGCCCAAGGCTCATATAGTCCAGCATCCTTTTTCACATAGTGGCCCACCAGATGTTGCTGGAAGCCTACAGGCAGGAGTTGAGGGTATGCCCTCTCTCCTGCTGTTACTCTCCTGCAACTGGTATTCAGAGGCATCCTGCCTCTGAGGCTGGAAGTGACCTATAGCCCTCCAACTAGAAGCCACTGAGTAGCTACCTGTCCTCCATGAAGTTATCCAAACCCCTCTTAAAGCCATCCAGGTTGTTGACTGTCACCACATCATGTGGCAGGGAATTCCACAAGTTGATCATGCATCGTGTGAAAAAGTACCTCCGTTTGTCCTAAATTTCCTAGCAATCAATTTCAAGGGATGACCCATGGTTCCAGTGTTGCGTGAGAGAAAAAGAAATTTATCTCTATCCACTTTCTCCACACCATGCATGATTTTATAGACCTCTATTATGTCTCCCTTCAGTAGTCTTTTTTTCTAAACTAAAAAGCCCAAGTGTTGTAGCCTTGCCTCATAAGGAAAGTACTCTAGTTCCTTGATCATCTTGGTTGCTCTCTTCTGTACCTTTTCCAGTTCTACAATGTCCTTCTTTAGATGTGGTGACCAGAATTGTACGCACTGCTCCAAGTGTGGCTGCAACATCATTTTGTATAAGAGCATTATAATATTAGCAGTTTTATTTTCAATCCCCTTCCTAATTATCCCTAGCATGGAATTGGCCTTTTTCACAGCTGACACTTTCAACAACCTACCCACCATGACCCCAAGATCCCTCTACTGGTCAGTCACCAACAGCTCAGATCCCATCAACATATATTTGAAGGTGAGGTTTTTTGTCCCAATGTGTCTCACTTTACACTTGCCAACACTGAAGTGCATTTGCCATTTTGTCACCCACCCACCCAGTTTGGAAAGATCCTTTTGGAGCACCTCATAATCTGTTTTGGATTTCACTACCCTAAAAGGTTTGGTGTCATCTGCAAATTTGTCCACCTCGCTCCTTACCCTAACTTCTAGATCATTTATGAATAAATTTAAAAGCACCAGTCCCAGTACAAATCCCTGGGGGACCCCACGTCTTACTTCCCTCCATTGTGAAAACTCTCAATTTAAACCTACCCTTTTTTTCCTGTCCTTCAACCAGTCACCATTCCACACATGTACTTATCCCCTTATCCCATGACTGCTAAGTTTTTCCAAGAGTCTCTGATGAGTAACTTTGTCAAAAAAGTTGCTTCTTTCCCCTCCCTGCAGAAGCCCATATTGTACCCAAGAATATGTCCACAAGGATGCAAAACAGACTTTTGTGGGGAGAGGAGAAATGCAAAAATCTCTTCCTTTCCACCCACCCAGTGATACACTGCTAGTTAACTCACTCCTTGTGAGGATGGAGCTCTTGCTCATTACTCCTAAGGGCACACGGCATGTCAGCCATTAGGAAGGCATTAAGCAAGGCAATGTTAATTGCTGCATTTAATGGGGGATGTTCCTCAAACATCTGAGCATCCTTGCATGTGTTGCAAGGATGCACAATGTGTTACATCAGAACTAGCTCTAAATGAAATACTAAAGAACAAAAAGCACATTTTGCCTCAAGCTGGGGAGTGGATGTAATAATGCTTCACACTGTGTTACTGGCTTGGATGAGCAGGGAAGGGCCCCGTTGTACCAGTCCACGAGGACTGGTGAAATGCCACCATATGGCATTCTCAGTGTTTTATTAGACTCTCACGGTGCTGCTCAAGTGCATAAGAATGTCCATGTAATCAGGTATCCTGTTTCCAACACTGATCAACCAAGTGTCTTTGAGAAATCCACAAGCAGGGCAACAAGCAATCTGGTTCAAACTCAGACTGGACCCTTGGAGGGGGTGTCCGATTTGTGCTCAAACCTGTCCAATCAGGCTGTTTAAATCGAACTGGGTTTGAGTCGAACTGATTCTGTACACCCCTATTGAGTTATCCTCCATTTATATGTGTAATCCAAAGTTGCTAGCTAGGGCTATAACCAGGTCTTGTGGCAATGGACTCCTCAAGCATTGTGTGAAGAAATACTTTCTCTTGTCTGGTCTAGATCTACTGCCATCCATTTCACTAAATGACTCTGAATTCTAGTGCTATTAGGTTAGTTAAAAAATGCTCTCTATCCACTTCTCTATGCCATGTAAACATTTTGTAAAGCTATCATATCTGCCTCCCTCCCCCACATCCTTAGTCTTTTTTTTTTTTTTTTGGCTAAACAAAAAGCCTCCAATGCCTTCCCCTTTTTTGTAAGCAAGGTAGCCTCTTGATCATTTTTGGTGCCCTTTTCCCACTGTTTCCAGTTCTCCAGGGGCAAATTAAACATGGCAAAGATGTAATATCAGGACATGAGTATGTTCTACTAGCCGCCATGGAAGCAGGGGAAATAGACATTTGGCTGGCTTGCTATCATATGCCTCTCCTCACTAATCCCTTTAATTAAATCAAGACACCTGTTTTGCTTTATCATATTTTGAACTGTTGGATCTCCTAGGTAGGGCACTGTTTCATGCTGCACTAGGCATTCCGGGGCGGTGGGGGGCGGGCGGAATTGCACCTATTAACTCTTACAAGCTCTAAAGCATCAGAATCAGTCCAGCAGTGGCTGGTAGTCTGTGCCTGATTCTCTGTCAAGAATTTATTTGGATTTAATGCGTTGACACAGGTTTTCAAAAATGGGTCCCCGGATATTGTTGTATAACTCCCCTCATCCACATCCACAGTGGCTATTGTGGATGAGGGGAGTTATACAACAATGTCTGGGGTAGGGGTGTGCATGGAACTGGTTTTGCCAGTTCAGTCCAAATCTGGACCAGATTAGAATGGACCTAGCCCAGTCTGGTTCCAAGCCTGGCCAAACCAGGTCTGGTCTGGCCACTGAACTGCACCAAACCAGTTTGCAGGCCAGTTCAGGGATATACTTGTAAAGTGGAATCCGGTGAGGAGGGGCATTCTCTTTAGTAAGGCTTGGCGGGGGTGGTGAGAGAAAGGGTACTTCATACCTTAGTGGAGGCAGTGGAGGTGGTGAAGACATTGGAGGTGGTGGTGGGCAGTGGGGGGGGGGCTCCTCCAACCCCACCCCCGGGCCTCCTGCAGGACAGCCCGGGACAGCTGTGCTTGGTTCAGGCCACCACCACCGCCTCCAATGTCCCTGCCATCTCCAATGCTTCTGCTGCCTCCATCTCTCCGCTAAGGTATGAAGTACCCTTTCTTTAATCCCCCCCAGTCTTACTATAGGGAATGCCCCTCTATACTTGTAAAGGGGAATCCTCGCTGGATTCCCCTTTATAAGTATATTCCCAAACTGGTTTGGACCAGTCCAGTTCAGAGCCAGCTTGCACATCCCTAGTCTAGGGACCCACTTGAAGGAAGTTGTAGTCCAACAACGACCGGGGACCCAAGTTTGTGAACTCATGCCAACATATTTGGGAAATACACTGAGGTGTTTCAAATGACTGTTTCTATGTAGATTCAAGTATAATACTTTTTATAAACGTCTTTCAAAAGGTGAAAAATTCCAGGTACTCTAAAGTGTTCTCTCTGGGACTCGGATCATGTGCCCAGCCAAGTTTGCAAGCAAAGATTGTTCTGTTCTGTTGAGCAACAGTCAACACTGAGTCATTAATGGCATTCATGCTGCTAATGAGGAACTTTCAGCATGTTTACAAAAGCTAACCTTTGAAAATAGTTTATAATAAGTTCAATTATATTTATTATAAAAATGAAACAAAAATAAGTCTGAGATTTCATTGATGAAGGCAGGAACCAAGTCCCTCGAATGTTAATTTTATTAGTTTGGCCCTTTTATTTTACTTACTCCAAAGTTAGGTTAGATTAACAAGTTTTTATCTACAGATCACAACTGAACCAAGTGAAATTAGCTTAGGTGCGTGGGTAAAACCTGTTACTCCTGACTAAGAAGAATCAATCCAACAAACATTGTATTATGAACCACTACAGGAGTTTCTATTTTGTCTTGACCTGACAACCCAATTTCTTTACTTCTTCGGGTTCTATGATTAGATCAATAGTTCTTCAACTGGCCTTCAGTTGACATGCTCTTAGGGCATCTTCACACATCACAGTGGCAATCCTGGTTCCACCAGCCACCAGTTCCCAGTGAGCACATGCTCCCAGCATGACCCACTAGTTCCCCACCTTCCATGTCCTCTGAACCCACGAGTGTCAGGTAGCCACGCAGCACTTTCCTCCACCACCACCTGCCACCTCTAACCAAGATTTGAAGCTAGGTGGCAGATGGGTGGTGGAGGAAAGTGCTGCTTTTCAACCCAACATTGGTAGGTTTGGAAGACATGGAAGGCAGGGAACTAGCGACTTGTGCTGGGAGTGTACACTCGGAACAGCCATGTGCTGGGAGTGTACACTCGGAACAGGACTTACAGCCATGATGGGAGGAGAGCTGGTCTTGTGGTAGCAAGCATGAATTGTCCCCTTTGCTAAGCAGGGTCCGCCCTGGGGATGAGGCTGCTCTGGGAAGAGCACCTGCATGTTTGCATGCACAAAGTTCCAAGTTCCCTCCCTGGCATCTCCAGTTAGGGCAGAGAGATTCCTGCCTGAAATCATGGAGAAGCCGCTGCCAGACTGTTTAGAAAATACTGAGCTAGATGGACCAATGGTCTGACTTAGTGTATGGCAGCATCCTACGTTCCTATGAAGCCACAGCTCACATCTGTTGGCCAAATTTTTGAAAGCTGACCCTTTTGTATGGCACCAGTCTAGAAAAGTGTGTGGTGTGGACACACTTGCCTTCCTTCTCATATCAGACCACATTGACCCCATGATCTAGTCTGTGGGTTTCAAGTATTCCATTTTCCCCCTAACCCCCCCCCCCACCAATATTTTTCTTATTGCAACCCTTCCTCATTTCCTCTATAATTGAACAAATCAAATGCACTCCACCCAATTTCACAGGATAAAAGAATAGTGAGTGATTTGGTGCAACATCCAAAATCCCTGAAAATCATGGACTAGACCCTGATTTAATGTGGGGTCTATAAACCGATGAGGATATAAAGGAGCTAGGTATGTTTAGCCTGGAGAAGAAGACTAAGCAAAGAAATGAAG
This sequence comes from Hemicordylus capensis, assembly GCF_027244095.1. Lineage (NCBI taxonomy): Eukaryota > Metazoa > Chordata > Lepidosauria > Squamata > Cordylidae > Hemicordylus > Hemicordylus capensis. The sequence goes on along the minus strand of NC_069658.1, from coordinate 257,137,618 downwards.
ACTTTCTTCAAATATCCGGAGGCCTGTCAGATAGGAGTGGACTTATTCTTTGTTGCTCCTGAGGGCAGGACTAAAACCAAAGGATTGAAATTACAAGGAAGGAGATCCAGGATAGACATTATGAGAAACATCCTAACAGTGGCACCTGGTTCTTGATAGTACAATAGTGTGTCTTGTATATTAGTGGGCTCCCCTTTGCTAGAGATTTTCAGAGGCTGGGCAGCCATCTGTCAAGGATGCTGTAGCAGTTTCCTGCATGGAGCAAGGGGTTGGACTAGAAAACCTTCAACTATGAAATTCTATTTCATATCACCTAATGTAGACATGACCCTGCCAAAAATGAGATTTTTACTCATGTAACACTCTACTGGACCTGCCTGTAAATGAAAAGCACAAGATAAACCTATTAGAAAAGTCTTCTCCAGTATGACAAGATGAAATTTTAGCATCCTTTAGATGAACCACTGCCCCTCTTTCCCATAGCAATCCTCTGGTATTCCCTTAGGAACAAATATGCATACACAGATACACTATACTAAGGACAATGTTTTAGTGATTACTTTGCCAAGCCACCATGGTGGGGATCAGAAATGCAAACCTGAGCCACCTATTGTCAGAATTACTTCCAGCTGACCTAGAGGGGATAAATGAGATGGAGAGAGGGAAGAGCACCAGCATCCACACTTCCTACTACTAGTCTGACCTGGCCCCGAAAAGTGATCCCACCTGCCAAATACAGGTGCGGTTAATACAGTCCTTCCAGCTAAATATCCATGGAAACCTTTCCAGGAAAAAAATGAAATTCTTCCCCTGCCCTTCCCTTTAAAACTTGGCACTTACCAACTGTGCAGAAGAGCAGAACAGAAAAGCTCAGGAGAAGAAACTTGTTCATCTTGATCAATTTTACAAATGAGGGAAGAAGTGAGGAATATGAATAGAAAATTACAGGGAGCCTAAGAAGTATCCAGCTTAGCTCCACAGCAAAGGACTCTTCCAAGCAGATGTTGTGGTGGGAGGGGTTAAGAAGAAGAATTTATTCACATCAAGGCTCTTAGAAACAGCCAATTAGGAAGGTTAGGAGTGGAGAGACACGCCTCATCTTTGCAACATGAAGAAGAGGCACGTAAAGGATTGCATGTGAATAAACCCCTGCTAACTGGGCAAAGAGGCACCTTTCAGTGGTGATTCTCACTTATATTTAGCAAGGGGAGAGTAACTGGCCCTATCCAAACCTAGCATAGCGTCACTCCAATGGCTGTTGCTGGGGCCTGTCTTTCATTGGTTTTTATATCGTGAGCCCTTTACAGCGCACCATCTCATTTAGTATTTATTTTTCTATGTAAACCATTTTGGAAATTTGTTGAAAAGTGCTATATAAATACTCATGGTAGTGGTGGTAGTAAAAGTGCAAGGCAGCTGACAGCAAAATCCCATGATCCAGAAGGATTAAGAACACACAATCATATACAAGCATCCTGAATCCCATTCTGTAGCCCCTGCTACCCTAGCCTTCATCTGTTCTTAAGCAGAATGGAAAAGAGTCATCATCCACTATATGGATTGGGGTGTTCCATGCACGGGAAAGCAGCTATGATCCATAGGTTCCCCGCTCAAGCCCACCCACCAAAGAAGAAATGTATTCTGTATATTGCAAAATACCAAGCATTAATTGTCCCCTTTGCTAAGTAGCATCTATCTTAGTCCACATTTGAATGGGAGACTACATGTGAACACTGTAAGACATTCCCCTTAGGGGATCAATATGTAGCTCAGTGGGAGAGCGTCAGAAGGTCTCATGTTCAATCCCTGGCATCTCCAAGTAGGGCTGAGAGAGATTCCTGCCTGTAACCTTGGAGACCCTCTGCCAGTCAGTGTCGACAATACTAAGCTAGATGGACCAATGGTCTGACTCGGTATAAGGCAGCTTCCTATGTTCTTATAGTGTGAAGGGAGTTTCACTTCCTCGTGAAGAAATGTGCATATCCTCCAGTCCCAAAGCTTAAGCAGCCCAGCAGCTAACTTTCAGCAGGAGACATAGGACTGAGTCTCACAATCTGTGAGACCCGGTTTGGGGAAGTGAGCAGGAAGAGCGGGCTAAGCCCGCTCTCCCCGCTCATGAGCGGGGAGGGAGCCCTGGGCCACCCACACGATCGGATTGGCCGCCCACACAATTGCTGGCTCTGAGATGGAGCCGGAGAGCCGCGCGGCCCCTGCAAGCCCCAGTATGCCTTGCGCGAGCATGCAGGGCATACTGGGGAGACCCCCAGAGCTGAGAGGCGGCTTTTAGCCTCCACTCCGGGGGTCTACTCATGAGTAGGTGTGGCGTGAAGCCATGCCGCAGCTACTCACCATTTAAAAAACCAGGTTTTGGGGGGGAATATTTGGGAATAGCCTCATAATTTGATTTGGCAAGGGTGGAAGGACCACCAACACTGGCCCAGGGGTGTAGCCACCATTGAACAAGAGAGGAAGAGTGACCTTGGGCCACCAGTGTTGGGAGGCCGCCATGGCACCTGCTCACCCCTCCCTTAGGTCACCTCCTTGTCCTGTTTCCTCCCACCCAGCCTGGCAAATAAAGCACAACTGTCTGGGAGCCGAAGGAGCTGCTCCTCTGCAGCTGGCTGGGTTCATTGCTGGCTGGGTCCATTGCTGGCTGGGTTCTTTCTTCTTTCTTTCCCTTGCTGGGAATGAGCTACAGTGGGGCCACAGGGCCCTTCCAGGTGCTGATCACACCCTGTGCGTGTGACATCAAATGTAGGGGGTGTGGCTGGAGCACGCACATGCAGAGTGTGCACATAAAGGTGGGGGAGGGCCCGCAGGCTTGAGTTTGTCCCTGAGCTGCCAGTGAGGTCCCAAGCTGCTGCATTGGCCCTACCTACAGATTCACTCCCACACACTCGTCACTATAGTCATCCCTCGCCAACCACAAGGGTTCAATTCCGGGAAAACCCTGCAATTAGCAAATTCATAGTTGGCAAGTCAATGAAAAACAGGGGGATAGGGGAACCATGGATGTGAAAATTCCAAAAAATAAAGAAAAAAATACCCCCCAAAAGCTAAAAATCACCTAGAATCCCTTAAAATCACCAGCAGTCAGCAAGAGGAGTAAGCAGGTTGAACCTCTGGAAATTTGTTTAACTCCCCGCCCCCAATCATTCAAAGGCACTTTTGAACCCACCCATCCCCCATCACGTTAAATCACATGGAGTCGGCATGGATCAAGAAGGGTCACAAAGAAGAATGAGCAGACTGAACCTCTGTATCCCACAACATTGCAAAAGAACAAAAAACCCAAATCACTAAAAAACAATCTCGCCAGCCGCAGATACTCAGGTTGCAGTTGGCAAGACCAGTCACAATTTACCAGTTGCGGATACTCAAAACCGTGGTTGGTAAAACTGCGTTGGTAAGGGATGACTGTGTTTCTTTCAGTCCCTGCTCAACGTGAGCAGCCAAAGGTGTTTTCCAGAGCCTTCCTTCGATAATGTGGTTCCCAGGTAACATGTGAGGACAACCTCTTCAATGAGTCATTTTTACCAAGAGTGATGGTATCTTGGACTCTTAAGCCTTGGGATTATTTTAAAAACTGTCTTGGGATTATTTTAATGAAAGACAGTATAGAAATTTAACAATCAATCAATCAATCAATCAATCAATCAATATTACTTGGCTTTATTATGCTGTCATGGAGTGCCTGTGTATTGTGGGTGGTGAGGTAAAACAGCATTCTATCATATTATTCCACCTGACCCCTCTCCCAACCTTCTGTGGCTTCTCAAAGCTTTCAGTTTGCACTATTCATGCTAGAAGGGGTGTTTTTACACTCAGAATATCCTGCTCAACAAGTGTGACAGGTTTTTTATTCAATCCATGAGGAAATGGCAAAGTTATGAAGAGCAAAAGTTGAAAAGCTTCATAATGGGATCTGAAGAACATAAGAACATAAGAACAGCCCTGCTGGATCAGGCCCAAGGCCCATCTAATCCAGCATCCTGTTTTGCACAGTGGCCCACCAGATGCTGCTGGAAGCCACAGGCAGTAGTTGAGGGCATGCCCTCTCCCCTGCTGTTACTGCCCTGCAACTGGTACTCAGACACATCCTGCCTTTGAGGCTGGAGGTGGCCTGTAGCCCTCCGACTAGCAGCCGTTGATAGACCTCTCCTCCATGAAGTTATCCCAACCCTTCTCAAAGCCATCCAGGTTGTTGGCTGTCACCACATCTTGTGGAAGAGAATTCCACAAGTGGATTATGCATTGTGTGAAAAAGTACTTCCGTTTGTTGGTCCTAGATTTCCCGGCAATAAATTTCATGGGATGACCCCTGGTTCTATTGTTATGTGAGAGGGAGAAGAATTTCTCTCTGTCTACTTTCTCCACACCATGCATGATTTTATAGACCTCTATCATGTCTCCCCACAGTCATCTTTTTTTCTAAACTAAAAAGCCCCTAAAATCCCATTATCTTCATAATGGGATTTTATGCCTCCAAATAGGGAAGCCTTAGACTGACCCAATTTCTTTGGGAAAGATCTTTTTAGATAGTTTGTCTTCTACATGACATGTTTTCATGGGTGTGTCAAAGTAAGACCGTAGCTTGTATGGTAATATAAAATTTGTATGTGTTCAAATCAGTTGGAAAGTTTGTAAGGAGAAAAGGGGAAGGGACGGGAAATAAATAGCCTCCCCAATTGCAGTCTTTAGCCCTGAAATCAGCTTGGAAGGGCCTCTCTCAGAGGTGAAATCTTCCCCTCTCCCAGAGAAGGAGATATGTCTTTAGAATAAAGGACAACCTTCACAGCTGAATGGTGCAACTCATGTTTCTGAACTAGAAAGGGAACAGGCTCAGTCACATACACTTCTGACAATGCCCTTCTCCTCCATTTTACATCAGAATTGCTAGACTTCAGTGCTTATGCTCAGATTTTACCCTTCTGGGACTTTATACCTTTTTTATAACTGCTTCCCTCAAAAACACAAAGTACTCTTATATAGATTTAACTAAGAGTTTATTCAGAAACAACTCCATTTTCTCCTTCTCCTTTCCCTCCCTTTTGCTTTCTGACTCCACTCCCCACACTCTCTACAGGATTCCCACTGGGACAAACTTCTAATCAACAAAACATAGATGATTACTGGATATAATACAACAGTACCTCATAAAGGGTCAGGGCTGCAGTGCTGAGTTCCTTGTAAGGGTCAGAGGGGCCTGGACTTTTGATAGTTCCAGAATAGGTAAAGCATTCAACAGAAGCAACTATGCCTAGCAAAGTTGAAACTGGTGGAAACAGCACCTGTTACACTATGCTTGTACTTCAGCTGCTTCACAGTCAGAACTTTAAAAGGTGCAGTTACCATCTCCAAACACTGGTGGAAACTCCACCAGCCTATTTCAGCTTGTCATTCAGACAAAGGACACTGGACATGATGGAAGCAAGTAATGCTGGGAAGTGCTGCTTAGTCCCTTGTAAGGGCCTGGGGGGGCAGGATTTTTAACAGTAGGTGTGTGCATGAACTGTTTTATGTCAAAGTGATATGCAGCACCAAGCCAGTTCGGTGGCTCGATTGCGAACCGAACCTGGGATGCTTCAGTCTGTGATCGAACCGGACCAAGTGTGGTTCGATATGAACCGGTTTGACATCAAAGGGGAGCAGGCCGGTAGTTAGGAGCAGCGAGAAAGATTGTTGAAGGTTTTTACTGGCTTGCTGCTGCTCGCCGCCGTCACCACCTCCTGGTACAGCCCACTCGCTGCCAGATCATCCTTTAAATAGGCCACCTGCATGGTGGTGGCATGGTTCTGGCCTCCATGCATGCAGGGAGAGCACTCAAATGGTCTCCATGCATGCGTGGAGGCCAGAACCATGCTGTTGCTATGTGGGTGGCCTATTTAAAGAACAATCCGGCCAGCAATTGGGCTTTATTGGGGGCAGTGAGCTAGTAAAAACCTTCAGCAACCTTTCTCACTGCTCACCTGCTGCCCTTCGGTGGATTCCCCTGCCCTTTTATTTGTAAAGGGGAATCCTCACAGGATCCCCCTTTACAAGTATTGCCACCCAAACCACCAAACCAGTTTGATTGAATAGACCAGACTAGCCAGTCGGCTTAATTGAACTGGTTCGGAGGAATGCAGTTTGATTCAAATTTGAACTGAATTGCAATTTTGGGTTTGTGCACACCCCTAACAGGTAGGCATTCATCAGGTGCACATTTGTCTGGCATATGAGAGTGGAAGCAGCACCTGCTGGTATTCTGCTTGTATTTCAGCTGCTTGGCAGGCAGAACTTGAATGGGTGCAATTCCCACCTCCAAATGCTGAGAAAACTCCACCAGTTGAGTTTCTGCCTGTTTTTCAGTTCTTAGACATAGAGCATGAGGCATGATAGACAAAAAGTAATGCTTCAACTATAAAAATTATCTGTTGCCATCATTCCTGCTGTATTTCCCATTCTTATCAAATAAAGTTACGGTTTGTTTTAAAGCCAGACACTCATGTCCATCTCTTTATTATGTCTGGCAATGTTAAAGCAGTATTTTCACTCTCCTTGTACTAAATACATTTATATTCATTTAAAGGGGGGAAATCTTTGGTTTACCGGGATAGTTGTGGCTACTAGTGGCTACTACAATGGCTACTAGTCTGAGGGCTATAGGCCACCTCCAGCCTCAGAGGCAAGATGCCTCTAAATACCATTTGCAGGGGAGTTGCAGTAGGAGAGAGGGCATGCCCTCAACACTTGCCTGTGGGCTTCCCAGAGGCATCTGGTGGGCCACTATGTGAAGCAGGATGCTGGACTAGATGGGCTTTGGGCCTGACCCAGCAGAGCTTTTCTTATGTTGTGGGTGTGGCAACTCCAATTTGGCTCCTAAAAAAGTGAGGAAGTTTAATGACCTGTGATGTTCACACCATAGGGGCATGAGACCTGATGTCCAGTCTGAGATACTGAATTGGCCTACAAAATCAAAATCATGGAAACACAATCTAGCTTGGTCCTCCATGGTCCAAGGCAAGGCACTGCCTGCGTAGGCTGGTGGCAACTCAAAAGCTGGGGGTTAGTGTTACAGCAATGTTTACGAATGTGGTAAAGTGCCTTGAAAAACAACAAGGAGTTGAGGGGAAACCAGTTTAAACATGACAGAAAAGCCCTAGAATTGCAGTCCGCAGCAGTCTTGAGAGGGACTGCAGGAGATTGTGCACCGAGGATAATGGTGTAATAAAATGCCTGGCCACAACTTTATTAAAATAAACAATGTAATATTTCCAAAGGCTTCATCCTGGATGACACAAGTACTACCTAGCTATATGGAATAGCTTCCCACTGATGTTCTCCATTCCCTATATCTGGATATAAGCTGCTGGACCCCAGCTGAGTAACTCTCCTGAAAAGCAACCTAGTGAAGAGACTCAAGCAAACCCCAACCCTCCTGGCAGAACAGATGCCAAGCTAGAAGGTTGCCCTAACATCCAACTAATACAATCATGGCAACAATTGTCATTAATGAAGTTCCAGAAACCCTACCTCAGAGTTCACCAGAACTCCATGACATCATCCAGCTACACTGCCAATTTGTGACAAAGATAACAATTGAATAAATAAACCCCCACCCAACTCCTACTGAAAAGGCAACAGAATGGCTGGCCCATGTATACTCTACTCTTCTGGTTCTTGCACATTATCATGAAATGACAACAACAACAACAATTGACAATGAGGGAAATTACTCAAAGTAGTCCCACTGTAATTAAAAGGACATGTTAGGCATTGCCTAATGCAGGGGTTCCCAACCCGTGGGACTCCAGATGTAGCTGAACTACAACTCTAAATTGTAGCTGTGGATGATGGCAGATGTAGTTCAGCGATATCTGACTTAACACCAGTTGGGAACTCCTGCATTAGGCAATGTCTAATGTATCCTTTTAATTTCAATGGAATTACTTTGAGTAATTTTCCTCATCGCGTCAGCCAATTAGAATAACCAGGAAGAATAACTGACCACAGCACATCATGTGTCTTCCTTGTCTCATTGCAAATTCCCCCCTCCCTAAAAATGGCAGGGGAAAGGCCCAATTATGCACATTTAATTTAATTAGACTCTGCTAGGGGTGAGATTAATTTCAGTTTGCATCAAGGGATAAAGTGAAACAAGTTGTTCTAGTAATAACTAATCTGCCTACTTTCCTTTTACTGTCTCTACAACTGGACTAAATTTGGTTCAAATCAAGATCCACAAGTTAGATCTCTTGCACCTCAAATGTCCATGCGTCTGCCATCTTGGATCGGGGTGGATGACATCATTACAAACTACACCATTGAGGTGTCCCTGTGTGTCACTCACTACAACTGTACCAAATTTGGTTCAGATCAGTTAGACAGTCCTCAAGTTAGTGCACTTGCACCTCAAAGGTTCACACGTCCACCATCTGGGATCAGGGTGGATGACATCATGACAAACTACACCATTGGGGCATCCCTATGTGTCCATACAGCTGTAGCAAATTTGGTTCAAATCGGCTGGGCAGTTCACAGGCTAGCCCATATGCACCTCAAAAGTTTGTGCATCTGCCATCTTGAATTGGGGTGGAAGACATCATCACAAACTATGCCATTGAGGTGTCCCTGTGTGTCACTCACTGCAACTGTACCTCATTTGGTTCAAATTGGTTAGACAGTTCACAGGTTAGCCAACCTGCGACTCAAATGTTCATGCATCTGCCAACTTGGATTGGTATAGATGACATCAGCACAGACTATGCCACTGAGATTTCCCCCATGTACCCCTACAGCTGTAGCAAATTTGGTTCAAATCAGTTAGGCAGTTCACAAGTTCGCCCACTTGCACCTCAAATGTTTACGCATCCACCATCTTGAATTGGGATGGATGACATTATCACAAATTACACCACTGAGGTGTCCGTGTGCCACTCACTACAACTGTATCTAATTTGGTTATGACTTATTAACATGGTAAAAGACTGATGACTGATTAAACCAAACAATGAGCCCATAAACACAACAGCATGGAGTGGGGGAGGGGGAGGAAGGCACACTTCCTGTGGCCCAGTTTTGAAATAGGAACCAAAGAATTCCTACTGCCAGTTCCCACTGTGCCCCACTAGCAACTGGCTGAACCTCTATTCTCAATGGTTGAGTGAGTGGAAGGGGTGCTGCTGTAGCCAGGATCTGCTAAACATGCACTCACCCTTGATTGGCTGAGCATTCAACACAGTGCAGCTGGTTCAGCCTCTACCTTCCCTCAAATGCAGGGCTGCACACTTCAGCCCTCATGCAGATGTTGAACTACAACTCCCATCATTCCCACTGTCAGGAACCCACCCTGATGCTCCTCCCAAGTCCAGGGAGGTGATTTGTTTTATTTGATTTTTATATCAATAAGTTATTATTGTCTTTCGCTGCCACCATATGATTGTTGATTACCTTGCTCACAGTAATTAACTCTTTGATCACATAGCCTTGAGAGCGCAGGATAGGCATGTATGTTCAGTGCATAAAAGGAAACAAAGCTTAAAGTGTAGAAACAAATAAGAACAAGTTTATTATTTACAAGAGATTGAAATAAAGATCTCTGGAAAGCAGGGCACATCAACTTCACTACGTTGCCAAATAAGTCAGCTGTTAGACTCTCTCAGAGTGTTATGACCTTCTTTACAAATGTAGCTCTTAGGGATGTTCAGTCACTCAGGACAGATGTATTTTAACCTTTGTGGGGCTTGGTGTAATGACTCAGACCTTTTATTCTGTTTTAGTAGGAGTTTTTGCCTCTGGACACCTTTCACTCACAGGATTTCCCCTCAGGCTTATTACTCAGGATTCCCAGTGTAGTGTACTAGTACACCACTGGCTATTCAGTCTCTATACATCCACTGACCAAGGACTCTCACAAAACCTGAACCATTTCCCTTATTCCGTCACCACAAAGAACCACTCTCGCTCTAAGTTCTGTCCTGCCCTGTGACTGTTTCAAACTGTCACCACCTGTCATTGTTTAAATCCCTCCCTGAACATTCCATATGGTTTCCATGACAACCTCAGATTGCTCACTCTCCCCCTCTCTCCCCATCACTCTACATGTTTATTTCTTCACAACCACCCACAGTGGCCAACAGCAAGGAATGATTCGGGTGTGTCTGGGGTGTGTAGTCCAATATCTGCAGCATGGTCAAAGTTGCACAGCCCTGCTCAAAGACATGCAATGGGGGCAAAGTTGCCTGCCCATCAGACACAGAAGGCAATCTGAGGAGCTCAGCCCAGCCAACGGGCTTACAACTTCAAGAAGAAAGGCACCAAATGAGCCATTGTGGCCAGGGGCATATCTAGTGTGGGGCAGGCAGGGCATGTGCCCTGGGCGCCACTTGAAGTGGGGCGCCATTTCTTAAAATAAAAAAAAATTTAAAAATGGCCACCAAAAACAAAATGGCCACTGGACATGCTCAAATGGCCTCTGTGAGGCCCTAGGCCATGCCAGGCCTTGCAGAGGCCATTTGAGCAAGCGTGGTGGCCATTTTGTTTTCAGCAGCCATTTTTTTAAAAAATTATTTTTAAAAATGACCACCGCACATGCTCAAATGGTGCCTGTGAGGCCCTAGAGGCCAGTGGGAGGAGGGGAAAACTTTGCAGACCCCCCACAGCAGACCCCCTGAAGGGGCTACAGGTAATTTTTTTAAAAAAAAAGAATTAATTTTTTTTTTTAAAAAATTAATTTAATATAGGTCACTGTGCACATATTCAGATTGGCACTATGTACAGAGAATCAGGGCTTGTGAATACTGAGCTGACGCTTAAGAGCTAGGATTGTATTCATTTGCTCTTACTTTGCTTCTTATGATAAGTGAGTTAAATGTGATGTCTTAATAATATGGCTATTAATGGTGAATTTGTCTTTGAATCAGTGTGAAATCCTTAGTATTAAGGCCCACTGGGAGTTTCTTGCTCTTTCTCTCATTTTAACTGTCTTTCTGAAATACTAGAATATACTCCAAGCAGTGACACAATTTACTCTGCATATTGTTTAATTATTTTCAGAGTATCTGGGAAAAGTCAAATTCTTGATTTATTTTTAAAACTTATGTAATCATGATGCTACAATGTATAGCAGAGAATTAGACAGGCACTTCTATTTAGTTTTTCCAAGTACACCTCCGCATAATATTTAGGTATTTCATGAGCCCCAGCATACTGAAATTTGTAGTTTTCCAGCATTTTCTTGGTCTGGCTACGTCCACTGCTAAATAGTTTTTGAAATATTAAAAGATTAACGAGCTTGACTTGTATTTTTCAGCTGATATTATGGTAAAGTTATCTGAAAGATGGGTGTCAGATGTTTGGACAGTGGGTGCAATTTTAGTGCTTGCCCTAGGCGCTATTTTCCCTAGATACGCCTCTGATTGTGGCGTGGTGATTAGAGTGTTGGAATAGAACCAGGGAGATTCAAGGTCAAACACCTGTTTGGCCATCACTCTCACCGGGTGACTCTGGGCCAGTCACTTATCTCTCAATCTAACTAATCTCACAGGGTTGTTGTGAGAATAAACATAACCATGCACACTGCTCTGGGCTCCTTGGGGGAAGAGCAGGATATAAATGTAGAAATGAAATGAAATGAAATACATACAAGCCAGACGCTCCTATTTGCCAGGAACAGCATCCATTTTTTTATACCTGTCCTCTTCTAGGGGTGTGCACAAAACTGGTTTTCCTAGTTTGGTTCAAGTCCAAACTGGACTCGAACCAAACATATTCTGTTTTGTGACACCAAACATGTCCCCCCGCCCGGCCCAGCTCAAATTCGAGCTGGTTCAGGGGTTCTAAACTTTTTTTAAAAAAATTCATTTCTGCGGGTGCGGCAGCCTCCAGGGGGTGCTGGTGTGGCCGCAGGGGGTCCCCTTAGTCCCCCTCTCCTTCCTCCAGCCTCACTCCAGTCCTGCAAGAGCCATTTCAGCCTGTTTTCAGACAATTTCGATCCTTTTACCGATGGTGGTGGCCATTTTGGAGGCCACTGTGCATGCTCTGTGGCCAGTTGCATGGCCACATGACCCACACACCCCCAAGGTTGCTGGACCCACGGCAGTGAGTTGATTTTTTAAAAAGTTTAGAATCCCTGAACTGGCCCCGAGCTGGCTGGGGGGAGGGGTGTTGACTTGACCTTGAGCTGGTTTGCACATCCCTATCCTCTTCTGGTACTGTATATCTCTGTCCCTGTTTTGTTCCAATTTTGCTCCATAGGGAGATTTCAGGGAGTTGGGGGCACCTTTTACAGATTTTGTTAGATTTTGTCAATCTCACTGCTCCATCTGATGTTATGATGCTATGGGTATATATTGTGCATGATGAGGGTTTAGGCTGTAGCCAAGGTTTATGTTGTATCACTTGATGCCCAGCATTACAGTGCTGTGCCTTGAGGCTGCTACAGAGTCAGAGTGCAGCTCCTACACTGGTAAGAACAGGCAGTAGTGCTAGCAGTGCTTCCACTATTTCCCCCATTCACAATAATGGTGAAAACCATGGAAGCGCTGCTAGCATTACTATCCATTCTTACCAGTGACTGACTGTACAGTAGTCCTGGGGCCCAGTGTTATGAACCTGCTTCATGTCAGGGACTGTACTAATCCACCCACTGTGACTGAGCGGGCAACTATTTCTCCCACCTGTGGTTGTTAAATTATTTGTTTGTTTGTTTGTTTGTTTGTTTGTTTAGAAATATTTTTATACCACCCAAAACTTACATCTCTGGGTGGTTTACAACAAGATAAAACATTAAAACATTAATTAAAAACAAAACCAAGAAATTTAAAAACAATATTCTAAAACATTAAAAACAATCAAAACAGTATCAGTTAAAAGCCTGGGTGAACAGATGTGTCTTTAAAGACTTTTTAAAAATTGTCAGAGATGGGGAGGCTCTTATTTCACTAGGGAGCACATTCCAAAGTCTCGGGGCAGCAACAGAGAAGGCCCGTCCCTGAGTAGCCACCAGACAAGCCGGTGGCAAATGCAGATGGACCTCTCCTGGTGATCTCAATGGGCGATGGGGTTCATAACGAATGCTTCCAACAAGAGGTGCTGGGGCTCTAGCAGTACCTGTTGATTCTAGATGCTTGTGTGTTGGTTCTGGGTGGTGTGGCTCAAATGCTCTGCATGCACAAAGGGCAAGCACTGTCCTCTTCATTATGACTTCATGTGCTCCAGAGTGAGTCAGGAAACCAATTAGGACTTAAATTAAGCGGGAGGAAAAGGAAAAGGGCTGTGTTTGGGCTAACATATTGTCACTGGTTGCAGTAAAATTCTCTAGAGGTTTTGCCTCTCCTTTAACTGCTTGCTTGCCTAAACACCAGATAATCTTGTGAATTACTATGCACATTTGCTAGCAAGTAAGTCCCACTGAGTTCAGTGGAGATGACTCATACATAGGTTATATAAGATGAACAGCATAGTCTAGCTGCCTTAGTTGCGTTTCTGCTGGGAAGGGTGGGAAATGACTTCAGGAGTGTGTGGAAAGCAAAGGTGTGGTGAAGGTTTGCTTTGGAGACAGCTGTTGTTTGCAAAGGTGTGACTCGAAATTTGGGCTATGGGCAACAAGCTCGCTCTGACTTGCGAGACAGCCAGATTGGCAAAGCTGGAAAAGATGCACACAGACTCAAATGTGCAAAGGAACAAGACTCTTCTTTGCAGATAAATAAACTCTCTTTACCCTTGTGATTTTCAAATCAGTATAGGACAGCTGATTGAAGAGTAAATGAAGACTGGAAAAAGGCTTTGGGCTAGTCTGCAGATGAGCAGAAAGAGGAGATTGAGTTCTGAAGTGGTAGAATGGACTCTACAACTTCTGGCTGTTGGCGGGGGTGCCATTTTTGAATGCATCCCCCTCAAGTAAGAATCATCCTGCAAGTAGAAAACCATCACAACAGAGAGTGAACTGAGATAGATCCTCTCTCCCTGGTGTACTAATTTTTACTTTGCCATATGGGGTAGCATTCCAAAATTGCATGCTCTGCTTGTAGTCTGAAATGAGGGGGGGCAGTCTCCTCCTCAGGATTCTATCACCTCATTCTGCCATGTGTGGAGATCAGGCCTTTAGCTCTGTGTGTGTGTGTGTGTGTGTGTGCGTGTGCGCGCGCACGCGCACGCACACACATACATGCACGTGTGTGAGTTAAAGCTGGATCCTTGATTAGAACATTTTGCCATTTCCCAGAATACAAGAATGCCCTCATCTTTATCAGTTAAAAGCTGGAAGATATGAGAAACGCACATGCTTTTCCAACCTGAGGATATTGTGTAAAGCTAATTAGCCTCACCTTAATTAATTAGACTTTCTGCCCGATATCATCCTTGTCATCATGGGGAGAACTAAGGCAGTGGGAGGAACCGCTTTTGGGGAGTGGATGATAGAACCTTGTGATCTGATTCAACTCCTCCTTGGCAACTCCCTACTCAATTTGGTGACTGGGTTGGGTATGGCCAGGAAAGAATCATAGAGCTGGGTTTTATAGGTCAACAAGTCCAAGCCCTTGCTCAGTGCAGGAAATCCAAAGCTAGCGCATCTAGGGTTGCCCCTAGGGTTTACCTAACTGGGCACAGCAGGAGACCCAGTCGCCCTCTCAGTTTCTCCAGATGTCTGAAATTACATAGTGGTCCCTTGGGAAACAATACTAAGAAATTGGGGCTCTTTTGGCATAGAGCTTGGGAGGCATGTGGCTAGGGGCCCTCCTCCTACCACAGAGCACTCATGAAATGCCAGGTGAACACTTCAAAACTTTATTATGTACAGGGAGCACGGATGGGGGAATAAAGGGGAGAAAAGAAGACCTCAGTCTACTGACACACTCAGGCAACACAGCAAATAAAAAGAATGAACTAATGTGAAACAACTGCATGTACTTTTCCTACCATACCTGCAGAACGGTTTCCTTGGGGCTACTGCACTCCACAGGCCTCCAAGTTACCTCCTCAGTGCATGCTGAGCAAGGCCCCTGGGAAGAGAGATAGACACACACTCTCCTTCACTTTCTCCAACTAAAAAACTCTTAACCCTCACAAAGGGATGATGTTCTGCCTCCCAAAAAGAGAGAGGAAAGCCAGCTGCAATTGGCTCCCCAGCAGAGCCTGCAGCCAATCGCAGGGGCCAGTGTGTGACCTGACCATGATACTGTTGCACCTAGCAACCAGGCCCAGTCTAACTCCTTACTCTCCACAGCTTGTGTTTTCAGACTCCTAGCCATCTTCATTGCCCTCTTCTGAAACCATTTTACTTGGTTTACATCCATCTTAAAGTGCAGCACTAGAACTGGACACAGTAGTCCAGATAAAGTCTGACTACTGTTGAATAAAGTGAAATTGTTCCTTTTTCTAACTTGGAAATTATGGCTCATTTAATGTAGCCTAGAATTGTTTTGGCCTTTTTTTGCAGTTACATTACACTAATGAGTCATGTGATCAATTTGTGATCAACTACAGTTGTGAGATCCTTTTCGTACCTACTCCGGCCAAGCCAGGTATCCCCTATCCTGTATCTGGGTATTTTATCTTATTTTTTTGCCTGTGCAGAACTTTGCATTTGTCCCTGTTGAATTTCATTGTGCTAGGTTCAGCCCAGTTTTCCATTGTGTTGATAAGAAGAGACGACAAACAAAAGTATTGGGAAAATAGGTGCAGGGCAAGTGCCTGGCCAAACTTTATTTTCAGAAAACTTATTTACATCAGAATATCAGGCTTTATGCAGATATCTGGATGGCTAGGTGACTGTGCAGGCCAGGCTGGGATGCCAGCCTTCCACCAGCAGCAGAGAACTGTGCATACCATCAGCCCTAAAGAAATCTGGCCTGCACGTGGAAAAGTCTTTTTGAGGGATAAAGAACCCTCTGTGCCACCCCATAATCTCTTAGATCTCCCAGTTCTTCCTGGCACCATCCATGGCCTAGGAGTCCCTAGTGCCAAGCCAGTGTAGCTGTGGGAGCATCTCCACAAAACCTAGTGGCCGCATTTGCTCAGTGCAGACCTGGTTGGATGGGCTGGGTGGGGTTGGTCTCTCTCAGCTCTGTCCTCCACGTTTCCAGATCGTGCAGCAGCCCTGCCTCAAGGGTCGGGGAGGAGGCGTTGCAGTCATCTTTCGAGAGACCCTCCCCATTTCCAGGTGCCCGTTCAGGCAATCTCAGAATTTCAAGTGTTTGTCCTTGAGGGTGGGCCTCCGAGATAGGCTGGGGATTCTGCTGGTGTACCGACCACCCCGCTGCACTTCAGTCTCCCTACCTGAGCTGGCGGGGGTGGTCTCGGAGGTGGCCTTGGGTTCCCCCAGGCTTATTGTTTTGGAGGATTTCAATGTCCATGCTGAGGCCCCCCTAGTGGGTGTGGCTCAGGATTTCATGGCCTCCATGGCAACCATGGGCCTGTCTCAGTTGGTATCGGGCCCTACCCACGTGGCAGGACACACTCTGGATCTGGTTTTTGCCAACCGGGAAATAAATGATCTGGAGGTGGGGGAATTTGAGATGACTCCCTTGTCATGGACAGATTGTCATCTGGTGGGGTTTAGTTTGACTGCTCCGTCTGCCCTCAGCAGGGGTGGTGGGCCGATTAGGATGGTCCACCCCCAGAGGTTTATGGATCTGCTTGGATTCCAGATGGCCCTCGGGGAGTTTCCAGTGTCCAGAGCTGGTGACCCTGTCGAGGCCCTGGTTGATCTCTGGAATGGAGAGACGGTCCGGGCTGTTGACACAGTTGTTCCTAAATGCCCTCTCCAGCTTGGTGGAGCCCGATCTGCTCCTTGGTTCTCCTCGGAGCTTAGGGCAATGAAGCAACTCGGACGATGGCTGGAAGGACGCTGGAGGAAGAGTCGTGACGAATCCGACCGAACACGGGCTAGAGCCCATTTTAGGGACTACTCTGTGGTAGTGGGGGCAGCGAAGAAATGCTTTTCTCCGCCTCCATTGCGTCTCCTCAGTGCAGACAAACAGAGCTGTTTCATGTGGTAAAAACCTTGCTCCACACATCCCCCCAGACAATGGGGGAGGAGTCATCTACAGCTCTTTGTGATGAGTTTGCCTGTCACTTTGCAGATAAAGTTGCTCGCATCCGTGCTGACCTGGACTCCAGAGATTTGGCAGTTCCGGCAGACGTGCCTCTGGTACCATCTGGTCCCGTTGTGTTGGATTCCTTTCGGTTGGTGCGGCCTGAGGATGTGGACAAGATCCTGGGCAGTGTGCGGGAGACTTTGTGCGCTCTTGACCCTTGCCCTTCATGGCTAATAAAAGCTGCCAGGGAGGGAACAAGCAGATGGCTGGAGGTGATCATTAATGCTTCATTAAGGGAGAGCAGGATGCCATTGTAAATCAAGGAGGCGGTGGTAAGACCACTATTAAAAAAGCCCTCCCTTGATCCCTCCAACCTGGATAACTATAGACCTGCTGCTTCTGTGTGTTTTTACCTGTTGTGTTGTTTTTATGCTTGTATTTTATAGATTTTAAATTTGGTTTGTTTTTATATTTTTTAGCTTAATATTTTATTGTCTTTTTATTGTATGTTTTAACTTTTGTAAACCGCCTTGGGGTTGTCTTTTAATGAAAGGCAGTATATAAATGCAACAATAAATAAAATAAATAAATAAATTTGCACCCCATCCTGTCTGAATTCGGACGTAACAGGGAATACTCTCAAGACTGCGGAGAGGAAAAGAAATTGGCTGTGAGGGCTTCCTTCTGGCCTGAAGGACAACCCACACAGACAATCATGGCCAGAGAAACAGAGGAGCTTCCTCCCTCACCTCTGATTGGAGGGGGTGCAGGCTACAATTCTGAATTCGGAGACAATGCAGGCTCCGTGGAACTTTGGGTTGGGGTGATGAAACTCACTACAACCTGAGGGTTCAGATTGGCATTTCAAAATCTAAACCTTGGGCTGGTCGCCTCACAGAGTCACGGTAAGACAACCTCTGCCCCCTTAAACTCCGGTTCTGCGTTAAGTGCGAATGTGGCCATTGTGGTGAATGGAAACAGTCTAGCCATCTTTGTTGTATCCCTCCACACAAATGAAATGATGTCCAGGCCAGAGGATCAAACCATGTCATTCTCTCCTAAGTGGATTATCAGCAGATCAGGGCAGCTCTCCTCCATCACCAGATTCCTCAGGAGGGAGATGAGCCCATCTCACTGTAGGCTCTGCCTGCCCTCCTATCTGACCTCCACTGTTGGCCCTAGACCCAGGCTCTAGTTCTTTAAGCTCCTAGTCACCCCGACAGGATACTGTGGCTGATTATTCATGCTGAGGCTACCCACATCTCTCCTGGAGCATCTGCAAAAGAAAGACAAACTACAGAAACAGTGCCCTTGCGTGTTCCCAGTGGGGGAACAGGCCTCCCTGTAGGTAGACCTTGCAGGCGGAGGAGCGCTGGTGCCTGATCTGCTTGAGCTACTCAAGGGCAGTGCCAGCAGCTGCTGCCACTCAAGCACACCCAATGAAAAATGACTGAGAGATAAAACGCTAGACAGGGATCCCCACCATCTCCAAGCCTTTATGAAAAAGGACAGAGAACTGATATTGTGTGAAGAGAACTGGTATTGTGTGAAACTATCTCCATGCACAAATTGGAGGGGTGACCCCTCCCCCTTGTGCACTGCTCCAGGCACTGTTTTAAAGTGAAAATGGGGCATAATTTGCCTGCACTGCCCACCACCAGCTGGAACAAGGAGCCCTTCCCCCTCTGGCCTGCCTTGAAAAAATGACGCCTAATTATTACCCTGTGATGTCCTGTCACAGACTGCACTTCCTCCCTGGAGAGAGACCTCTTACCAGGGTCAAACTTTGATCCTGGCAGAAGCTCTCCAACCCAGAAGGCACCAAAAAACATGGTTAGGCAGGTGGCCTAGATCAGAGCTGCTTTATATGCGCCAGCACAGATGGCCATAGGAGCTCTCAGCACCCAGTCCAAGTTCCGAGTTCTTTAATGTTACAGCCACAAGCCAAAACAGAAGAGAAAGGTTACAGTTATATAACAATAAGTTGAGTTTATATAATTAAAACAGGTTAAAAATTAGTTAGAAATTAGTTTTAAAAAATTAACAAAATTGAAAACATAGTGATAATAAAAATTTAAAACAGTAAAATGTCCTTATTAACCATCTGGTGACGTATATTTATGGCAGTAGCACAGAATTTAGCCACATTAGATGTAACACTCTGAGTCCGAAAGCAACAAGGAACAATAAAATTGCTCCTGTTGACCGGGAAATTTACAAAGCAAAGGAGTAATGAAAGATTCACGGATATCCTTGTAAAACAGTCAGAATAATAAAACATGTTCAGTAGTTTCCACCAGTCCAAGAAAACCAAATCCAGAGGCAGCCTTCTGTCTTGCCTTCCAGCTTACCTTGCCCATCCTTTCAGAGCTTGGTGCACTCTGAAATCAAGGCAGGGATCAGGGCATCCTGAGGCCTTGTGGTGGGGAACTGAGATTGCAGCAGCCTGCTGGTTTGAAGTCTGGCTGGCGAGAGCAATACCATAGTGACCTTGATAGTGGAGGACCACCACCCCTTCAGTGCCCATCAGCTGCTGGAACTGTGCCACCATAGGAGTTGGTGGGAGGTTCTTGTTTCAGGTGCCAGTGATGCCATTATAGCATTGTTCACCTTGGTCTCACAAGATTCAAGTTGTCCGCTGGCAGGGGAAAGGGTTCCAAATCTACCTCAGGTGCCAACTCCTGGAACCTGCAGAACTGGAAACAAGATAGCGAGCCCACTATCTCATTTGTAGCACCTGGGATGCGCTTAGCCCTGAACAGGTTGTTAAGTTCCAGGCAAGTTGGGACAAACTGCTGCACCAGCCTCATAACCTTGAGTGACTTGGAAGTCTGAGAATTGACTACCTGCACCACTGCTTTATTATCACACCAAAAGCATACCATCCTATTGGTAAAATGTTGACCCCATAACCTTACCACTACTTAGAGAAAATTCGTAGGAGAGGTTCTTGAATAAACACAGTGATATTGTGCTATGCACCATTCCCCTCCCAATACAAGTTAAAGTCAAGGCCCCGGATGTTTCCAATGAACCTGCATTCCCATTTCTCAGTTGACATCCTAACTTCAAAAAGAGACTCCATTATACACTGACAGAAATCTGACACAGACCTTTAAATCGTCCTGCACTTCTGTCGTCACATGAATGTGGTGATAAAGCCGAAGCACCCCTTTTGTTAATGCATAGATCCTGCAGCAGAAAGCTCACCTGGGCTCTACCACACAGCATGCAAAGTTAAGATGCCCAATGAGGGGCTGCAGGACCTTCAATGTGACCTTTTTGGCCCCAAGTATTCTATCAATTGCCTCACATAGCACTCTCAGCTTCACTTCAGACAATTGCAAGATGCCCGTCCCAAAGTCCAGTTCTTTGCCAAGGAGATGCAAATGAGTTGCCAGGACCTCAATCTTTCTGGGGGTGAGGGGCATGCCAAAGTCTTCCAATAAATCCAAGAAGGCTGCCAAAATGTTCTCAAACAGCTTGGCCCCAGGTCCCTGCAATTAAGAAATCATCAAAAAAAGGTGCAGAACCTGCACGTGCATTAAATGCTATTGGGGGGAAGTGCTGAAGGACTCAAAAGCTGCACACAAAATTGAGCGGCCCATGGGGAACATCTTGTTGAAATGACATTTTCCCTAAAACTTGAAGCCCAGCCACTCAAAGTCCAGGGGGCATACAGGCAGTAGCCTGAAAGCTGATTTTATATTGCATTTTGCCATAAGGGCCCCTTACTCAGATCCCTCACCATTTTCACAGCCATATCAAAGGAGGAGCACTTAACTGTGCAGAGGGTAGGGTCAATAGCATTGTTCACCAATCCTGCCATAGAATAGGAAAGATGGTGAATAAGCTTGTACTCCTTAGAGATCTTTTTGGGTATACACCCAAGGGAGAGATCTTGATTTTGGGGAAAGGTGGCTGGTCGTATGGCCCAGCCACCCTTCCCAGTTCAGTTTCCTTACCCAGTTCAGCTTTTACCACTTTCTCCAAACCCTTTAGCCTAAATTCCCTCCTGTGGATTATGTCCAAGTATTTTACCAGGGACAGAGTTCCATCAGCAGAACCACCCCCATGTAAACCTTGTACCCAGACAACCAGTCATCCCAGTTGTGTTCAGCTTTTGGGCATTTAAATTCTTCTGTCTCCTTGGGCACTCTCAAAACCCCATCCTTGACTAACAGTTTTGGCTCCAGATCCCTGGAAAGTATGGAGAAGTATTCTCCATATTCACCCCTCCATATCTTGCTGTAAGTGGTGGCTCAGCCCAAAGGGGGGCTGCGAGTTCCATGTGGGGGTTGCACAGCAAGGATCAATTGCCCCAGCTGAGCTCCCCCCCCTCCCGCCGAGCCATGATGCTGCCCTGCTTGCTGGGTGCATTCCCCACACCCTTGCTGTTTTCTGTTAGAGAGCTCAGGAGGGGAGATTTCTTCATCTGCCACAGCTACAGCAGAAGTGCACAGGTAAGGGAGTACTGCTAATTAATATTGCCTGGAAACATGGAGTTAGAGTTCTTTTTAAAAAGTAGTTTATTTAGGTATTCCATCAGGGAGATCGATAAGACATATCATGCCTCATTGCTACCTACATACAGGAAAGGAGAACAAGGAAGTCTGTCTCTCCAGGTGAGATAATGAAACCTGAGACTATCAGTCCAACAAAGGAGAAGTAGAGTAGAGAAAGCATAGTCAGAGAGGGTTACTGGCCGTCTCTAACCATAATGCCTCTAGTGGGCAATAGGGTTCCTGGTCCTAAGAGTCGATGCCATGCAATGGCTGCAAGCCACAACACCTCCATGGTGCTCACCGATCTCCCGAGATCTTGTAATGTATGGAAGCATCAAGAGAGGTGGGGCAGGCCATAGGACAGCCCCCAACCACCACACTAGGGTGGACAGCTCCCATGGAGGCCTCGGCCACTTCTCATGCAACATTTGAGTCACTGATATAAATGTTGACGAGCGTAGGTCCCATGACAGTGCCCACTTGAAACCTCCCTCCAGTCTAATGTAGAGCCAATGATGAGCACACTCTGAGTACAGTTTTCCAACCAATAGTCTGTGTCCACCTTACAATATTATCATTAGCCTGCATTTGACTAGTTTGCTAATCGGAGTACGATAGATTTTGTCAAATGCTTTGCTGGGATCAAGAGAAGTCCACAGCATTCCCACTATACACTAAGCTAATAATTCCATTTTTAAAAAGAGATGAGATTAGTCTGATAGAATATATTCTTGACAAAATCAATGATGGCTGTGTTTGTGGTTGCACACTATCACTGCTTTGTATTCAAGATGTGTACAAATTCCTTTATAATCTGCTCTAATATCTTCCCTGGTATCTATTAATAACTATATTGTAAAGTCTTCTCTGGTATCCATTAATAACTACAGTTACCTGGATACTTCCTTTTCACCTTTTTTGAAGACTGCAACAACAGTAGCCTGTAGGGATGTGCACAAAACCAATTTGGCCAGTTCAGTTCGAATCCAGTTCAGTTCGAACCGACATGGCCCAATTAAGTTTTGGTTCCGGGGAGCAGCCCAGTTCGGTCCTTCTCTGGCCCGGTTTGGGCCTCCGCATGTGTGGAGACTATTTTAGTTACCTCTGCACATGCACAGAGGCTATTTGTGTGACCACACATGCAAATGGCTTCTGTGCATGCACAGAGATCACTAAAATGCCCTCCACACTTGCGCGGAGTCCCAAACTGGGCTAGAGAGGGCCCAAACCAGGCTGCCATTGGCCCAGGCTACTCTGGAGGAGGCCAGCAAGGGTGTGGGGGAGCTGCCGCCAAGTACTTGTAAGTACTAACTGACTCCCATCCCATCCCCCTCTAGGCTTAGGGAAGACCCCCTGCCCCCTTTTTACTGGTGAAAGGGAATTCTCCCTGGATTCCCCTTTAACAGTAGTCCACTGAAATGGTCCAATCCAGTTCAGTTTGAACTGGGTCCGGTACAGTCAAACTCAGACCAGCACCCTCCCTTTGGGGAGCCTGTCCAGTTCAAACTCAGACTGCACAAACCAGGCCGGTTTGATGCCAAGCCTGGCTCGAATTAAGCCAGATCACACATCTCTAGTAGCCGGTTTTGTGGCACCTCTTCTGAAGGATTTCTCAGCTATCTGTAACAGATGTTCTGACAGCACATCAGCAAGTTCTTTGAGTATGTGAGGATGCAATTCATCTGACCCTGAAGACTTAAACTCCTTATCAATCCTGAAATGCAACCCCGATGCTTAACAAGTCATGCTACTTTTGTGGTTTCACAGAGTTCTCCTTTTGGAAGACGACAGAAGTCCCATTCGGACATTATGTTGAAAGAGTGTACAAATGTCTGTAGACTCGTACATATTTTTTTGTGAATGACTGTACCTGCATTCACTTTAAAAATACAGGCTCCTCAAATGCATGGGACAAATAGGAAGTTTACTGCTATACCTGTGTTCAACAGAACATGTGAATAACTGTACCTGTCTACACTGTACACACGTTAAGCATTCAAAATAATGTCTGAATAGGGCTAGAGTTGAGGGGCAATTCTGCTTCTCTTTGTTACCCATTAACATGTCACTGTCCTTACTTAACGGCATGCCTATCATTTGCTTCTTCCTACTTTGAACATACCAGGAAAAGTGTTTCTTGTTTTTGTTTTTGTTTTGCTGCTCTTAGCACCCCTCATGCCTATCAATTTTTAAAATTTATTTTTCAAATGTGTATGCCGCCCCAAACTTTCATTTCTGGGTGGGTTACAGTGACATAAAACAGGTTAGAACACAGAAAACAAAAACCTTAAAACAATTTAAAACCAGAGTCAGATTTAAAAACTTGGGTGAAGAGATAAGTCTTCAAGTGCTTTTTAAAAGTTGTCAAAGATGGGGAGACTCATATTTCAGTAGACTCATATTTTTTTAGCTTTCGTCACAATGGTTGACAGCCCAACTAAATTACTCCTGAGAAGTCCTATTGAAATTTAGTAGTCCGTTAGAGTAACTCCTGAGTTATATTATTGAGTACCTTAGCCTGGATGTCAGTCACTGTCGAGAGGAGAGCTGGTCTTGTGGTAGCAAGCATGACTTGTCCCCATAGCTAAGCAGGGTCTGCCCTGGTTGCATCTGAATGGGAGACTTGATGTGTGAGCACTTGAAGATATTCCCCTCAAGGGATGAAGCCGCTCTGGGAAGAGCAGAAGGCTTCAAGTTCCCTCCCTGGCTTCTCCAAGATAGGGCTGAGAGAGATTCCTGCCTGCAACCTTAGAGAAGCCACTGTCAGTCTGTGAAGACAATACTGAGCTAGATAGACCAGTGGTCTGACTCAGTATATGGCAGTTTCCTATGTTCCTATTTTCCTACTGTCTATAAGTCTGGGCTTGCATGTATTTTGTGCAGTACATATAGCTATGTTTATATACACAGAAAAGTGATTGGTACACACTAGCTGAGAACATGGGGCATACCTCAGGGAAAGGCAGGTATAATTAATAAACTGGCAAGATGCTGTTTGGCAGCTTTATAATTAACAATACTATCTTGAACTTTTTCTAGCATCAACGAGACTTCAGAGTTGCTGCTTGCTTTGTTTTGTTTCCTTGAATAACCTTTTAATTAAAGTTGCAAAGCAAAATCTGCTCATATTTGAAGCTCAAAAATGTTTTTAAATTAACACATTTTGAATTTGTGTGAAATTTCATTTCAGCTCCATTACTTCAGTTTATATAGTAGACTTAAAAAAAAAAAAGCCAAACCCAGCAAAAGCTATATATTTCCCCCACTGTCAAATCTTAGAGAGCAAGCTCTATATCACATTGTAAAGTACCAGGTAAGCTCATGAAACTACATAAACATTATTATTTGCAACCCATTTCATAGTTTCTGCCTGTCCTGCCCCTCCCTGCCCCTCCCCCACACCTTTTTGGCAACTGCATTGGATTTTGTATGGGTGCTGTTGTACAAATTAGGAGAAGACATTCATTTACCTGAATAGAATATTATTCTGAATTTAAGACACACATACCCCTGTGGTGTGTGGACCTCATCCCAACAACCTCTGCTGAAGCAGGAAGCACTGTGAGCAATGAGAGAAGAGGTGGCATGCCTTAATTTCCTGCTTGTGGGCTTCCCAGAGGCAACAGAAAGCTGGACTAGAAAGGTCTTGGGCCTAATCCAGCAAGGCTCTTCTTACGTTATATGCAAGTCCTATGCCCTGGACATTCGGGGGACCTAGCAGAAGAGCTGCTGCCCAGTTGTTGCAGCGTTAGATACAGAGGGGAAGGATTGGGGCTTCTTTGAATCTGCACTTGTCACAGCATAATGCGACTATTCACACAAGTAACCCACCCCAGGCTAGGGCAGCCCAGCCTGGGTTGGGCTGTTTGTGTGGAGCACTAGGATCGCTCCCAATCCTGGCACTTGGGGACTCACTGGCCTGACTTTTTAATCTCGGCAGGTGATTGTGTGCACATCACTGCCGGGTTAAATGACTTTCCCCTGGCTCGCTGCCTTTTCCAGAGGCAAGCTGGGGGGGAAGGAGTGCCACACCGACCTTGGCAGCTAAGAGCAGCTGTTGCTGGGCCACCACTCACGTGGGTATGTGGCACGGCAGAAGGGAGGGCAGCAGCCCTTAGCAGTGGCCGCCAGAAGTCGTGCGTCAGAAGTCACACTGACTAGGTTTAGGGGGAGGAAATGGCAGCTGTCAGTGGGCTGAGAAATTTCTCAGAATGTCACAGCACCACCACCACCCCCCCCGAAAAATGGCCATAAAATTGGCCCCTCAGTTTCACTAGCTGAGAATTAGATGGAGAAAATGGGAGACGAGTTTCGGAACAACCCTAAGTCACACCCATAATGGAAAAGATGTATCCCTATTTTTCTCTGTGGAATTATCTGAGGGAATGAAATACCAATGACACTGACATGTTCTCAGTTAATATGAAGGTTGTTATTAAGTATTCCTTTGTTAGTGAGCATGTTTCCCCAAGTCTGGGTGTATGGAGTTGTTTTCCTGGGAAATCTCTTGCTCACACATACTTCCATACAGAGTCCCCAGTATGAGCTATTTATGTGTGGGATGTGGGAGTCAGACCAAGCATATGTGAGAACATAAGGCTATCTGTAGGGTGTGACATTTCAGTGCCTGAAAACAGCTGTGTTTATTAGGGATATGTTCACTAGGGGGAAAAACCAGTCAGGGAGGTACATGTGACTGCATGCAAGTTAGGACAGGCCTTTTATACAACTTTTGTGAGCTTAGGAAATGGATGTGGCATATGCCAGCATGAAGGGGAATTAAAGGAACAGAATCTCTAAGAACTGTGTGAAGAATGTTGCAGGTGGGGGGCAGAGGTGCAGGCTTAAACTTTGGGTTGGTTTCTTTTGTTGCTAATAGGCACAATCATATGTTTCCGAACTCCTGGAATTTCTCTGTCTGTGGTTTGGAAGGAAAGAAGGAAGGAAGACTGCTGTTTCATGGAGCTATAAGGAAATAACACATGATGCTTTTTTTCTGCTTTATGGACTAATGTTTCTGATTTTGAAGTGAACTGTCCTCTGGAAAGGCCCTGGATCCCATATATTCAGGAACTAAAGAAGTGATGTTTGTAATAATAATAATAAACAACTTTATTTGTTAGCCAACAAATTGTTCCCTGGGCGGCTCACAACACAGGATTAAAATATACAATAAAAACACATAACACATTAAATCATAACAGACAAAAAAGGGAGAAAAGAAAATACAAAATACAGTACAAAGCAGTTTAAAAACTCATTTTAAAATTAGTTAAAAATCAAATCAAATCAAATCTGAAAATCAAAATTTAAAAGGCCTGGGTGAACAAAAAGGTCTTTACCTGCCATCTAAAAGAACAAAGAGCTGAAGCCAGGTGAACCTCACTGGGGAGGCTATTCCATAAATGGGGTGTAACCACCTAGTAGCCACCCACCTTACCTTGTTTGGCAGGGGCACCCAGAGGAGGGCCTCTAAAGATCTTAAGGTCCGGGTTGGGACATATGGGGCAAGGCGCTCTATTGGGAAACTTGGTCCCAAGCCATTTAGGGCTTTAAAGGTTAAAACCAGCACTTTGAATTGGGCCTGGAAATGGACTGGAAGCCAGTGCAGCTAATAATGCACTGGCGTAAAATGCTCAGAACGTCCAGTCCCAGTTAGTAAGCTTGCAGATCTATTTTGTACCAGCTGCAGTTTCCAGACCGTTTTCAAAGGTAGCCCCACAAACAATGCATTGCAGTAATCTAAGCAAGAGGCTACCAGAGCATGAGGGACTTTGGCCAAGCTATTTCTGTCCAGGTAAGGTCACAGCTGACATATCAGCCAAAGCTGATAAAAGGCACTCTGAGCCACAGAGGCCACTTGAGCCTCTAGTGATAGTGCTGGACCAATGAGCACCCCCAAACTGTGAACCTGGTCCTTCACGGGGAGTGCAACTCCATCTAGAACAAGCTGAACATCGTTCACTCAGGCAGGGGAACCACCAACCAACAGTATTTCTGTCTTGTCTGGACTGAGTCTCGGCTTATTCCAATCCATCCAGTCCAGTATCCAAGCACTGATTCAGGACAGTCACCACCTCACCTGGGTCTGATGAAAAAGAGAGATACAACTGAGTATCATCTGCATATTGGTGACACCTCAGGGCAAATCTCTGGATGACCTCTCCCAGCAGTTTCATGTAGGTGTTAAACAGCATAAGGGAAAGAACAGAACCCTGCAGAACCCCAAAGCACAACTGCCAAGAGGCTGAGCAGTAATCCCCCAGCACTACCTTTTGGAACCAGGCCTCGAGGTAGGAGCAGAACCACCTCCAAGCAGTGCCTCCCACACCCAACTCAGCCAGACTATCCAAAAAGATACCATGGCCAATGGTATCAAAAGCCACTGAGAGATTGTACGTGTAAGGCAGCACAGAGCTCACAGAGGAGATCTGGAGACAATTGCTTAAGGGTTAAAACAAGTAAAGGTTTATTTTAAGAAGTCAGAGGTACACCTAGGTAATTTTGGACCCTGGACCTAAAGGCCTTTGGAGGCCCCCCTCCCCTGCAAATTAAGCATTATCATGCTCCGCCAGGCAACCACACCACCTAAAACAGTATAAAGAGGATTTGGGGGGGGGCCTGGGACTGTGGAGGCCCTGGACTTTGGCCCCGAAGTCCAGGGGTAAGAGCACCTCTGTAAGAAGTTACAGACTTACATAGAAAGCTGGCACCCTGTACTAGCTACCTCATAGCAGAAGGAAGAAGAAAGAACAGAGAGGACATAGAAGAAGGGAATGTCCTAAGAGTATCATCACAAGAGACTTAGAGCAGAGATACAGAATAAAGTGAGAACAAGGGGCAGACCTATACTCTCTACCTCTACTCCTAATGTCCTTAGTGGTCAATGGGAATTTTAGGTGGTAAGAGTCAACACCTATAAAGTCACAACTCCAACAGTATTCATTAATCAAAGTTGTGCTAGCACAAGAAGATCACATACTTGCACAAATAATGGGGTTTTGGAAATTGTGCAATTGTGCAAAAGTTCCCTTTGAAATATATGAGGCATGTCATAGGTTGTGCAATTGTTGCACCAGCTTGTGCTAGTGCCACACTTGTTTGGCATGCAAGCTTCTGATTTAGCACATTTGGCTAGTGCAACAGCCTTACACTCGTGCGGGGCTTCCAAACCATCTCCAGATGTTGCTGAACTACAACTCCCATCAACCCCAGCCACAATAAATTGTAGCTATGGGTGAAGGGAGATGTAGTTGAGCAACATCTGGAGTGCTACTGGTGGGGAACCCCTGCACGAATGCAATGTATTTGTGCAAGTGCGACGTTAGGATATCAGCCACTGACTGAAAGTCCTCTGTGCAAAAGGGACACATGGACATATGAAGCTGCCTGAGTTAGACATTTGATCCACCTCACTCAGTATTGTTTATTCTAACTGCCTTTAGGTTTTGGGCAAAGATCTTGCTGCTCCCTAGTACTGAGAATCTTTTAACTGACAAATTGAGGGATTGAGCCTGGGACCTTGTACATGCAAAGTATATGCTCTACCACCAAGCTATGATCTCTACCCAGCAGATGGCAGTGGATGACCCATACCGTAACATCCATACAACGTAACCTCTCACAGGGATAAGAAGCATGCACAATCTCTTCCCGCACCACACTGCAGTTTCGTGTGCGAGAAGCATCATGAAAATCAGACCTACACAGAGATACGTGTGTGTGTACACACCTCTCACATCACACAGTCTGAGGTATTTTCAGTGGAGGCACATGTGCACCTTTCAGCTAACTGGATAACCCATTGATGAGCTTGCAAATCAACAGTGCTCTGGGAATGTAAGAACATAAGAACAGCCCTGCTGGATCAGGCCTAGGGCCCATCTAGTCCAACATCCTGTTTCACAAAGTGGCCCACCAGATGCCACTGGGAGCCTACAGGCAGGGCATGCCCTCTCTCCTGCTGTTACTCCCCTGCAACTGGTACTCAGGCATCCTGCCTCTGAGTCTGGAGGCGGCCTATAGCACTCCGACTAGTAGCTGTTGATAGACTTCTCCTCCATGAAGTTATCCAAACCCCTCTTAAATCCTGGTTGTTGGCTGTCACCACATCTTGTGGCAGAGAATTCCACAAGTTGATTATGCGTGGTGTGAAAACGTACTTCTGTTTGTTGGTCCTAAATTTCCTGGCAATCAATTTCATGGGATGACCCCTGATTCTTGTGTTATGGGAGAGGGAGAAGAATTTCTCGCTATCCACTTCCTCCACACCATGCATGATTTTATGGACCTCTATCATGTCTCCCCACAGTCGTCTTTTTTCTAAACTAAAAAGCTCCAGGTGTAGTCTTGCCTCATAAGAAAGGTGCTCTACGCACCTGATCATCTTCGTTGCCCTCTTCTGCACCTTTTCCAGTTCTACAATGTCCTTCTTTAGATGCAAAGAACTCATTTAGATTCTCTGCAACCACCATATTATCCTTAATAATCCCTTTCACTCCGTCGTCGTCTAACAGTCCAACCGACTCCCTGGAAGGTTTCCTGCTTCTGATGTATTAAAGAAGTTTTTGTTATTCCCCTTGATGCTTTTAGCTGAATGTTCCTCAAACTCTATTTTTGCCTCCCTTATTGTCACTTTGCATTTCCTTTGCCAGAGTTTGTGTTCCTTTCTGTTCTCTTCATTTGGACAGGCCTTCCATTTTTAGAAGGAAGTCTTCTTCTCCTTTATGGCTTCCTTGATGTTACTGTTAGCCATGCTGGCTTCCTCCTGGACTTAGTGATACCTTTCCTCCTTTTGGGTATACATTCTGGGCTTCTAGTATTGTGGTTTTGATTAAACTCCATGCATTCTGGAGTGACTCTCCTGATTTTCCCTTTCAGTTTTCTTTTCACCATACTCCTCATTTTGGAGAAGTTTCCTTTTCTGAAATTCAAAGTGTCTGTGTTAGATTTCCTTGGTGATTCTCTCCCCACTTGTAGTCTCTGTTTGTTTTCAGGAAGAACCTCAAGACCCTCCTCTCCCTCTCCCTCTCTCTCTCTCTCTGTTTGTCTATTTCTTTTTACGAAACAACCTGGCTCCTACTAAACAGTGTGCCCAGCTGCACAAAAACCTATTTCATAGTACACTTTGGGGGTGGGAGGGCACTGCACAAGACGTGCCATGCTGCACATCTTGCTCAAGGTTTCAGTTGTTGCTCAAGGTTTCAGATCTCTACTCAAGGTTTCAGTTCTCCCACTCAGTATCAGTCAGTCTCCTACTTGAGCCAAGATACAAACAAATAGGAGGAACTGAGGTGCATAATAAAGGGAGGCATCTATAGAAGTATCCATTGCTGTTTAACAGTTATAGAACTGAAAGGCAGTTTGATGAGCCTGCAGTCCATCTCCATGCTCAGTGCCAAAAACTGCTTCAGCATCCCTGACAGATTAGAGACCAGGCATGATTGTATGAATGACCTAACAGCCTTTCAAGGATTTGGAGATGGTCATCATATCTTATCTTCGCCTTCTTTTCTCCAAGTTAAACATAGCCAGCTTCTTTAACCATTCCTCACAGGACTTGCTATCTCTATTGGCTGAAAGAAGGGCAGTCTAGACTTGGAAAAGAATATTCTCCAAATTGAATTTACCAGATTAGTCTTCACCTAGAGGGGGTGAGAATATTCCAGAAAATTAATTTTCAACCTACCCCCATTTATTTATTTATTTATTTATTTATTACAATTTTCTTCTATACCGTCTCCTCCAAAGACTCTAGGTGTTGAACAATAACAATAACAATTTGTCGGGATTTCCTGTCTCTCCTCCGTGAGACAGGGTTGTTTACCTAGTCAAACCATGGTGTGCCAAGAGAAGCAGGGGGCTCCAGATGCCAGGATAACCCCAGGAATTACCTTTCAGAAGTCAGGAAGGGCTCAGAGAGACGAGCAACAGCTGCTATCAGCTCTGCAGCTGCAGATATGTGTAGAAATGCTAGCGAAGGGGGTAGAGTTGGAGAACAAGTCCCCTTTGGAGGCCAGGGATTGGGTGGCCAATCCACTTGCCTGGCCAGGGAAGAAGGAGCAAGCTGGAAGGGAGGAGGTGTGTCCTAAATGTAGGGCTTTATTTAAGGCAGGGGCTGTTGAAGATGAGACGATCAGAAGGGATGGGGTTTCTTGGTCTGGTGGACTCCCAGAGAGGAGTTCAAACCTTTGCTCCCGCTGATAGGCGAAAGAGTGGAGTGGCTATACTTCCCTCCTCCCCCAACTCAGAGGCAATGCCCATGCCTATAATTTAGTGCAAGAGGATGGGAAGGTTAATTAGAGAATTCCTCCTCCCTAAACATGGACACAATTATTATTGTTATTATTTCTTGTTTACACAGTCAGACAGCTCCCCCACCGCCTCTCGGTTCCTCGGCCTGTCGCCGTCGCTGCCAGGCCAGGCCCTCCAGCGGCCATGGCCGCCGCCACCAGTATTCTCCGTCCCCAGCCAATCAGGCTCCAAGCCCAGCCGCGCATGCCCAGGACACCCGAAAAAGACACGGACGCAGACACCAAGCATCTTATTATATAGGATGCTTTCCCAGAAGAATATGGTGGGGGGGAGGCTCATCAGAAAGTGTTTTATATTAATTTTTACATACATGTGAATGTTTTTTCAAACACACACACACACACTGGCATGCCCTCAACTCCTGCCTGTGGCTTCCAGCGGCATCTGGTGGGCCACTGTGCAAAACGGGATACTAGACTAGTTGGGCCTTGGGGTTGATCCAGCAGGGCTGTTCTTATGTTCTTAGTATTGTGGTTTTGAGTAAACACCATGCATTCTGGAGAGAAATGACTCTCCTGATTTTCCCTTTCAGCTTTCTTTTCACCATACTCCTCATTTTGGAGTAGTTTCCTCTTCTGAAATTCAAAATGTCTGTGTTAGACTTCCTTGGTGATTCTCTCCCCAGATGTATGCTGAGTTTGATGCACTATAGTCACTGTTCCCTCAAGGGTCCATGACACTGAAATCACTCACCAGGTCCTGGGTGCCACTCAGGATTAAGTCCAGGTCAGCTTCTCTCTGGTTGGTTCCAAGACCAACTGTTCTCTAGCACAGTCATTCATCATATCCAGAAATTTGACCTCTTTGTCATTACCCAGTCTATGTGTGGGTAACTGAAGTCACCCATTATTACATTATTATTACTTACCCCTTCTGGGGGTGTTCTCGGAGGTGGTGGGTCTGCAGTTCCCCCTTCCCCCGCCTGCCTCCCTTTGGTCCAAACTGCCCCATTTGGTCATTCTTTGGCCCATTCAGGCCTCCCTCGCCCAGTTTTGGGGCCATTTTAGAGGCCTCCATGCCTGCATAATGGGCCTCTGTGTGGCCTGGGAGCTGCCACACAGAGGCCCGTTGTGCAGGTGCGGCGGCCTCCGAAATAATTATTATTTATAACAGGCTATTAGTTGCCTGTGCTGTTTAAACGTTGTCAAGTGCAATTAGTACACTTCTACATGGAGTGCGGTTTACTCCACATACTTCTATGTATGAATGGTGTAGGTGCTTACTGTGTGTAGATCGCAATGTACATGTTTGTGTGGATTTATTTATTTATTTATTTGAAATCTTTATGAATGTGTTTGGCTTATTGCTGCTTTCTAGTGCATGCATATTAGCTGAGATACTGGGCTATTGAATCTTTCTACTTAACAACTGTATGCATGTGACAAGGTCAAGCTTAGGATAGCAGGGGCTGCAAACTTGGCTGGTTCTTGACAGTGCTGTGTGGGTTGTAGAATCCAGAGGAAAGAGTTTTTTTTTATTTTTTTATTTATTTATTTTACATTTTATATCCCACTCTTCCTCCAAGGAGCCCAGAGTGGTGTACTACATACTTAAGTTTTTTCTTACAACAACCCTGTGAAGTAGGTTAGGCTGAGAGAGAAGTGACTGGCGCAGAGTCACCCAGCAAGTATCATGGCTGAATGGGGATTTGAACTCGGGTCTCCCTGGTCCTACTCCAGCACTCTAAGGAGTTGAATCAGGAATATTAATAGTTTAATGAGACAGATATTATTTACAGAGAGGCATGTGCAGACTGCTTTTCAGTGCTCTTACTGCTGGCTGTTTGTTAGCCCCACCTCTACTCCACTAAAAGTAACTAAGGCAACATTCAAAACCTGGCCTGGATTAACGAATGGATTAACCAAAAACAAAAACACCACATGGGTAATGATTATTCAAGCCACCAACAATGGAATGCTGATGTATTACATCTTTGTTCTTATGCCATCATCTACGCGCCTCCTTTTAGCCTTCCAAAGGTCAGGTGTGTCTCTTGTCCAGAATCTATTATCCCATTGGCTGTTCTCACTGCCTGGATGGGAATAAGTTCTTCACTCCAACACCTCCCATCTCAAGTTCTGCATGGAAGAGTCCTCCGTGCAGAGCCGAGCTGGACATTTCTCCTCCTTAGGCTCCTTGTCATTTTTATACATTCTTTGTCCTCTCCTTCTTGTATGAAATGATCAAGATGAATAAGTGGCTTCTCCTGGGCTTTTCGGTTCTGCTCTTCTCCACCTTGGGTAAGTAGTGCCAGGTTTTAAACGAAAATGGAAGGTGAAATATTGTTTTTCAAAGATTGGCATGAAAATGTAGCTGGGAAAAGGTGAAAGTACAGATGAGAACCTTCGTCTAGACCAGTGGTTGCCAACCTGGGTTTCTCCAGATGTTGCTGAACTACAACTGCCAGCATCCCCAGCCACAAAAAAATTATGATCATATATGTCTACGTTAGGCAGACTAAATCAGGATTCGGGACATAGCATCTCAGATGCAGCCACCAAACTGGCACTTTGCATTCAATCAGTAAACTCTTCGTTTTTCTTTGTCCCATGCAATTCAATGGAGCGCATTTGCTTCATTGACTTATATGGAGCAAGAAAAGAGGTTGCAATCAATATGTTTGGGATGCAGAAAAGTCTTGACTCCCACCCCAGCCCAGAGACAACAAGATCTGGAAAAAAGATAGAGACAATGGGGCTGTTCACACAAGCAGCCCTACCCAGGCTTGCATAGCCTTACTTGGGTAGGGCTGCTCATGTGAACTGCCGGGATCACGCCCGACCCTGGCGCTGCCCAGCTGGATAGCCCAAGTGTTTTCTCTGGGCTATGACTGAGATAGAAAGGCGTGAGAGCACCCGCCTACCCCAGTCCCTGGTTGTGTGCACGCTGGTGGTGCCTGCTGCCCAAGCGTGTACAAAGCCAGGTGGCAAGAGTGCCCAGCAGCAGGGAAATCCCCCAACGCACAGCGCTCTCGGCACAATGCATTGTGGGATGCCAGAGGACTTCCTCCTCTGGCTCCCGGCTCTGTTGCTCACTGTGGCTCTAGTCGTGTGCCGCAGCAAGCAGCAGGGCCTCATGAGGAGGGTTGATCATGAGGAGGGTTGGCCTACCGCCCTGCCAGTTCTCCCCATTTCAGTAGCAAGAATGACTTTAATGAGTTTGTACAATATTGCAACCATTAAGCAATTGCCTTTTAAAACTGCAGCTGATATACGTAAGCAGTAGCCAGCATGTGCAGGTAACTATATGAGTCCTGCAGAGAATGCCCACAGTCTGAATCCTCTTCTGAAAGATATTTCTGAATACACTGGCTGGCATCCAGAGCAATGGATTGAGGTCAAAAAGGGAGCTGTGCCTTCCCCGCTGCTGCTCCTGCTCCTGCACATTCACAGGAGAAGGTGCAATTTGGGGTGATTCTCCCTTCCTCCAGAAAAGCCCAGTACCTTCCCAAGTTAGGTGGGTTGCGCAGCCCTCAGGGACATGGTTTTGGAAGGCACAGGAGTTTTTCAGAGGAAAGGAAGATTACTCAAAATCACTCCTGCTCCGCCATATGCATGGCGCAACACATTGCGGGGAAGCCCCTGACTGCATGAAGAACAGCCTCTTGCTGTGAGGATTTATTATTTATTTATTTATTTATTTATTTATTTATTTATTTTACATATTCTTATACCGCCCAAAACTTACGTCTCTGGGAGGATGCAGCTCCTCACTCAGCCGTTCTGGATGTCTGAATATGCACGATTCAGGCGTCTCAATGAGCTTTACAGACACATTAAGGAAGGTGTAAAAATGAGATTGTGTAAAATGCAGAGGAATTCCACAATAATGCACAGATTGCTAGCCACTGCCCTCCTAATTCTAACCGTCACCAGCTGCTTCCCCCCCGCTCCCATCGCAACAGGTAGTAATGTGGCATAAACAATGTTCCTGCTGGGAAATGAATCATGACAGTATTTAACTATGTATTCTAGGCAAATATGTATGGTTGCAAACCAACATTTGTTGGGCTATATATTACTTTAAAAACGGACACTGTTAGGAGGAGTACCCACACTTGGTTAGTCAGGATGTCAGCCACTGAATTTCATGTAAGTACGTGAGTTCGCCAAAGTAAGTGTGGACAGGATGCTTTACATCTGCAGTCCATTGCACACTTACCAAGAAGGAAGCCTCATTTAACATAGTAAGACTTAAAATTACCGGTAAATGTGCATTTATTTACTCGTACATATATAACAATTAAAAATAATATTAACTTTATTTGTTAACCATCCCATAACTGTTCTCTGGGCAGCTCACAACACAAAATTAAAAACAGGGAAGCATACCATTGCATCCAAAAGATATCTACCATGTGTTTTTAAAACCTGGAGGCCCTACTTCATCAGACACATGGAATAGTCTTGAAAGATCCGTTAGCCTTTACGCTGCCAAATAATTTTGACATAGAAGGGGAATTATGGGAAAGAGGCCAAGTTTCAAGAACTGCCTTTGCAAATGTTTGCACCTTCAAGAAATGTAATTGTTCAATACAGTTGTAAAAGACCACGCCTAGGTTTCTTGGAAGAGAAGCAGGACTTTTCGTGGAGTGACTGTTGACTTCCTCCTTCATAGCCAATGCCATAATAATCAAGGGGGACTTTCAGGAAGACCTTGTCACTGGCATGGCTCCAGGCTGTTTGCCCACCTCCAGCTGGGTCCTCAGTGTCAAGTACTCCATGACTGAGGTCCTAACCCACTTTCTGTTGACTTCCGCTTCTCAGTGTTCTGCCTCCAGCCAAACACATAGGAGTCGGGTCTTTGTATTTCTTATGCCTGAGCTTCAGATGCCAAAGTTCTATTGCTTGTCATCTCATTCCCATGTATTCACTTGCCATGTTATATAATGATAAAAAGCAGTAACCACTGCACTCAACAATGATTATAGCCCTGCTCAGACGTTATGCTGTATGTGTGCACAGGTGTCTAAACAAACTTCCATGTGCTTTGTGTGAATGGCTGTAGATGTATTTATTTTAAAAGCGAACCTGGCTACTGGTCTTATCACAGATTCGATCGGAAGTGTACTACTACTGTGTATGCATTGAACATAATGTGTAACTGTACATACATCCAGATCTCTATGTGCATACACTGTTCACGGTTTGTATATGCACACAAAAAAAGTATAAATAAAGTATGAATAGGGCAAAAGAGGTGAATGTTGCCTTCCAAGATCAGCCTAGTAGGCCACATTGTACAATACTGCATTTGCAACAATAACCAGCTGGATGACTCTGAGCAGTTTGGGGGGGAAACATAAAGGAGATGGCCTTCTCTTGCTGTTGCTTTTGCTGATCTCCAGTATCTGGTAAATACAGGTATAACAGACAAGGCTTGATGATGATGAAGATGAAGATGATGGCTTTCACTAGATTGTTTAACCCATTTTAAAAGCCCTCTTGATTGTGGCTGGAAGGCCTCCCTTGCATCTGGTGACAATGAATTATATATTGCATGAAGCAAGACACTCTCTCTCTCTCTCTCTCTCTCTCTCTCTCTCTCTCTCTCTCTCTCTCTCTCTCTCTGTCTTGAATGTACCACTGGCTAAATCCATTTCATTGTTTTGACTGGGAGGGAATAATGGTTGGGATGATGAGGAACATCACAGTGAAAGCAGCCACAGTGAAATTAAAAGGACATGCCTAACTTGACCTTTTAATGTCCATGGGACTACTTTGACTAATATTCCTCAACATCTCAGCCAACATGTTTCCCAGTCCCTCCCTCTACACTGTTCACAATTTTGTAAGCCTTCATCATTTCTTCCCGTTGTCATCATTAATATAAACAATTACAAACCTCTTCCATTAGAATAATAGGCTTCCTGGGAGTTATGCACATGGCTACATGCTGCGGGGTAAATGCTGAGCGAAGCGACTTCGAATTACACTCACGGCACTGAGGAAAGCAGGCCCTCCCCTCTGCTCTCGGATTTGGTTTTGGTGCAAGTTCACATCAGATCTCTAAAGAGCTATATCTGCATTTCTAAAAAGAGTATCTCTCTTATCATGCTAATGACTCTACATCAGTGCCTCTGTCTATATACTCCAGAGTTTTCAGAAAAAGTAGCTTAAAACCAGCATTTTAAAAACTAGGAAATACATTGAGATAAGCTAAAATTCATAAGACAAAACCCGATTTGTGTGTGGAGTGCTTCAATGGATCTCAAAGGGACTTCGGGGTAAGTTTGGCTGTTGTGTGAATGTACACACTCTCTTTTCAAACAAGATTCAAGGTAACAGCCCTGTCTGTAAAGTCTCCAGGAGAGAAACTAGTATGAAGATAAAAAGCCAGTAGGAGAGGGGGCACTTCCCAGTGTATTGCACAGAGTGTCGCATTTATGACTATTTGCTCCATGGGCGGAAGTCATGGGTGTGTGCTCGGTGCAAAGAACTCCTGGCTCTCAGGAAACAAGTTTGTTCCCTCAAGACCAAGGTAGAGGATCTTGAGAAGCTCAGAGACACAGAGAGACATGCAGACGAGACCTTCAGGGATGTGGTAGAGACATCCCACTCCAGGGCTGATAGCTCCTCTGCTGTCAGGGAGAATGAAGGTCTGGGGCAAGGACGACATTGGTCTGAGGAAGAGGGAAATGCTCCTTTAGAAAGGATCCCTTCCGTGGATTATTAGCCCATATACTCATGCACAGGGGATACTCCTCCGGGGGGTGGGGACCTCCTTGTAGTGGGTGATTCAATCATTAGAGATATAGAGAGATGGGTTTGTGACCCGCGTGTTGACCGCATGGTGACTTGCCTGCCTGGTGCAAAGGTTGCGGACATCACGCAGCATCTAGATAGGCTGTTAGGCAGTGCTGGGGAGGAGAGGCACCAACGATGTGGGGAAATGTAGTCGGGAGGTCCTGTAAGCCAAATTTAGTCTGGTAGGTACCGTATTGAAGTCCAGGACCCCCAAGGTAGCATTCTCAGAAACACTACCTGTCCCACACGCAGGTACAGTGAGACAGGAAGAGCTGAGGGGTTTCAATGCGTGGATGAGACATTGGTGCTGGGAGGAGAGGTTTAGATTTAGGCACTGGGATACATTTTGAGGCAAGAAAGGCCTGTACAAAAGAGACGGGTTGCACTTGAACCAAGATGGAACCAGACTGCTGGCACTTAAAATAAAAAAGGTTGCAGAGCAGCTTTTAAAATGATGCCTGGGGAATAGCAGACATGAGCTGGGCTGTATCCAGTTTGGCAATCAAATGCCGTCCTTTAAAGTGCGAAGGTGTAAAGGATTCACATAAAACAGAAGGGGACAAAGCAGAACCACATAAAGAGCAGACAGAAGGCTGTGCCAGCTGGTCAAAGAGTCAAAAGAAAAATAGCATACACCAGGGAAGAGATTCAGCGTACAGGTACTTATTTGTCAATGCAAGAAGCTTCCAAGCCAAGATGGGTGAGCTGGAGTGCTTGGTTGCTAACACAGAAATTGATATCGTGGGCATAACAGAAACATGTTGGAACAGTGAGAACCAGTGAGACACTGTTATCCCTGGATAGAAACTCTATAGATAGTACAGGGAGGGGCGCCTTGGAAGTGGATTAGCACTGTATGTTAAAGAAGGGATAGAATCTAACAAAGTAGAAAACCTAGGTGGACTGGAGTCCTCCACAGAAACCCTGTGGATGACAATACAAGGTCTGAAAGGGAACGTGCTAGTGGGGACGTGCTATTGCCCTCTGGATCAAAATGCTGAGAGTGACTGGTATTTGCAGCAGGATATCAGGGAGGCTTCAAGGAGAGGCAGGGCAGTAATAATGTGTGATTTCAGTTACCCACACATAGACTGGGTAAATTCACAGTCAGGTAATGACAAAGAGGTCGAGTATGGTGAAAAGAAAACTGAAAGGGAAAATCAGGGGAGTCACTTTGCTCCAGAATGCATGGAGTACTTGGACTTCCAAAAAGCTTTCGACAAAGTTCCTCATCAAATACTCCTGAGAAAACTTAGCAGTCATGGGATAAAGGGACAAGTACATGTGTAGATTGCTAACTGGTTGAAGGACAGGAAACAGAGGGAAGGGATAAATGGAGAGTTTTCACAGTGAAGGGAAGTAAGATGTGGGGTCCCCCAGAGATCTGTACTGGGACCAGTGCTTTTTAATTTATTCATGAGTGATCTAGAAGTAGGGCTAAGCAGCAAGGTGGCCAAATTTGCAGATGATACCAAACTCTTCCAGGTAGTAAAATCCAAAATGGATTGCGAGGAGCTCCAAAAGGATCTCTCCAAACTGGGTGATGGGTTGACAAAATGGCAAATGCAGTTCAATGTTGGCAAGTGTAAAGCGATGCACATTGGGGCAAAAAAACTCCAACTTCAAGTATACGCTGATGGATCTGAGCTGTCGGTGACTGACCAGGAATGGGATCTCGGGGTTGTGGTGGACAGCTTGTTGAAAGTGTTGACTCAATGTGAGGCAGCTGTGGAAAAAGGTCAATTCCATGCTAGGGATCATTAGGAAGCGGATTGAAAATAAAACAGCTAATATCATAATGCCCTTGTACAAAATGATGGTGCGGCCACACTAGGAGTCCTGTGTACAATTCTGTTTACCACATCTAAAAAAGGACATTGTAGATCTGGAAAAGGTGCAGAAGAGTGCAACCAAGATGATCAGGGGCCTAGAGCACCTTTCTTATGAGGCAACATCTGAGGCTATTTAGTTTAGAAAAAAGACGACTGCGGGGAGACATGATGGAGGTCTATAAAATCATGCATGGTGTGGAGAAAGTTGATAGAGGGAAATTCTTCTCCTTCTCACATAACACTAGAACCAGGGGTCATCCCATGAAATTGATTGCCGAGAAATTTAGGACCAACAAACGGAGGTATTTCTTCACAGAACGCAAAATCAACTTGTGGAATTCTCTGCCACAAGATGTGGTGACAGCCAACAACCTTTAAGAGGGATTTGGATAACTTCATGGAGGAGAGGTCAGGTCTATCAGCGGCTGCTAGTCGAAGGGCTATAGGCCACCTCTAGCCTCAAAGGCAGGATGCCTCTGAGTCCCAGTTGCAGGGGAGTATCAGCAGGAGAGAGGGCATGCCCAGCAGCATCTGGTGCACCACTGCATGAAACAGAATGCCTGATTAGATGGGCCTTGGGCCTGATCCAGCAGGGCTATTCTTATGTTCTATATGCTACATCTTCACAGACCACAACTCTGGCACTGTTCATTTTAGAAATTAATCAAGACCAAGAGAATTTAGGAGTTCTGATTGAGCCCCCGCCCCATTCCAATCAAGAAGTCTCATCTGATAAACATGTGTTCCAGATTCTGATAATGATTCCCAGTCTTCTTTCTGCTCACATCAACTTCTAGGTGCCACCCAGCTAATTCTTCTGGCAACAGAAAGCAAAAGCAATCACCCATTCTAGTTTTCATCCCAGGCTGCTCTTTAAGCATTCCTTAATGCCATTGTCTGTCTGTGGCAGAGACCTGGCTCATGTCAAGCAAGGAGGAATTATCTCCACCCCTTCTTCTTTCAGGTTTGGTAAGAAACTTGTGGCAACCTACAGAAGCCACAAAAATGCTCCCACATGTACCTGCCCATCAATTAAGATTTCCAGGCATCCCTGCCTTTGGAGGTCAGGCATGTGGCAACCACAGAGGCTGAGAGTCCTTTCTGTGGTGGTGTCACTGGGAGGAGAGGGCGGGGAGCTTATATTGTGGTAACAAGCATTAATTGTTCTATTTGCTAAGCAAGCCCCACCCTGATTTGCATTTGAATGGGAAACTACCTGTGAGCACTGCAAGATATTCTCCTTAGGGGATGGGGTCGCCCCAGAAAGAGCACCTGCATGCTTGCATGCAGAAGGTTCCAAGTTTCCTCACTGGCATCTCCAAGATAGGGCTGAGAGAGATTCCTGCCTGCAGCCTTGGAGAAGCCTCTGCCAGTCTGTGTAGACAATACTGAGCTAGACCAATGATCTGACTCCAGATAGGGCAGCATCCTATATTCCTCTGGAGGTTTTCAAACAGAGGCAACATCTGACAGGGATGCTATAACAGGCTGAACTAGAAGGCCTCCAAAGTTCCTTCCAACTCTAAAATTCTATGGTGCTAAATTATGGAACCTTTTCAATATACTAAAAAGGTTTGCCTGGAATCATCATCATTCTCTTCTAGCACTAGGCTAAATTCATATTGAGGCTATTCCCACAATTAGGTGAAATCGGGCTGGGGAGGCCTCCAGGTGGTTAACCCACCAAACTACCCCTCCCCTTAAACTGGGTTTGCGGAGTGAGCACTCCACAAACCTGGTTTTTGTACTCGTGTGTTGCCGTGGTGCGGCTCCGCGCCACAGCAACTCACGTGTAGACCCCCGACTGGGAGGCTCAAAAGCAGCCTCCTGGCTCGGAGGTCTCTCCAGCATGCCCTGCGCGCTCACCCAGGCATCTGGGCTCCTAATACTAACATCACATATTTCTTAGAACTCAGACTCCCACCCACTTCTCGATTGCTATAAGAGCTGGCGTCACGTAGTGACTAAAAGACTGAGCTAGGAACCAGCAGGGATAACTCCAAGGGGTAGCTGAAGCGCACCCACAAATATTTCCTGCTCCTCCATCCACCAGACTGGAACTTTATAGCAAAGTGTCAGACAACATAGTCATAATATATTATGTTCCTCTAGCTTGAATTATTTTAAAAGAGCTCCATTGCTTGAAGAGGCCTCATTCACTCACACCTCTGCTCCAGAACAAGAAGCGGAAGTCATAGAGCCAGGCAGGTAGGGGATTCCTCCAACCTCACAGGAGCCAGGCCAGCCACTTAGCTTTCTTCCTGGCCAGGAACTGGGCAGGGTGAGACCATGGCTGGGTTCACACGTAACATGAAACTGGAGATCTCTTCATCTCTGGTTGCACTAACCGAATGTCCAAACCTAGGGAATTACAGTTAAAGGGACCTGTGGTTTCCCTCCCCAAATTGAATTTCCACCTTCAGTTGTCCCAGCCTCCTCTTCACCTGTGCCAACGTTACATACAAACGCTGGCATGCAGTTTGACCCCTCTGAAACCGGAGTTGAGGGATGAAGCTTCTCCCTTGCTACGGCTCCTATTGGCTGTGCGGACTGCCCTTCAGGAAAGAAGGAAGCCCACACAGCCAGCTTCCCCACCTCTCTGCAGTCTCACTGATGCAGAGAGGCCCCTCTCCCCAATGTCCAAACATGGAAAGGAGAGCAGGGGAAGTGGGGAGCAGAAACATGGGTTCACTGAACCTGAAGTTCTGTGTTAAGTCTGAACCTGGCCCTTGTGTGCAAGGAGTTACAGGATCATCTTCCCTGCAGATTTCAGCTGGCCTGGTACTGACCTCTCTCCCCATGTGGGTCCTGCCTGCCACGTAGTCTTGGACAGGAAGAGAAAACTATTCTAGAAAGCAGACTGGAATCTTTCACCTAATCCAAAAAGACAGTATTATTATCTGAGATGAATCTGGCCTATTTTCTGAATAAGTTTGAAAATGCCAAGTAAGCTTCCTTAATAAGGTAAATAAACTAACCCCAATTTCCTTACCTCTATAAGTATTTAATGCAAAGCAAAATCCTTGCTCCTCTAATGATGCTTTTTGCCACCCCTTTGCTCCCCCCAAACTCGTTGCTCTAGAGTTGCTCCTTTAAGCAGGAAAGCCCTGTTTAAATCTTGTGGCTGCCATGGACTCATTAAATGGCCTTAGGCAAGCCACTCTCAGCTTCAATCCTCCAAATCTGCAATTTGGAGGTCATATTACCCTTGTGGATTTGGCGTAAGAATTACAAAAAGAGAATACATCTGGACGGAGCTCTTTGAACACTTGTATGTGCTGTACAAATGTTAAGTATTTTATTTTATCATTCCCATGCAATATTTCAAAACTTTCAAATATTCATCCATGTGGGAAGTTTGGATCCCCACTCAACCCTTTTCTTAAAAAAATATAAATTAAAAATCCTCAATTTGTCATTTAAACTTTCTACTGCTCTTCAACATGCATTTGCAGCTCGCTCCTTATGCTATTAGCATACAGACACAGAGTCAATGGTGGAAGCAGCTGGGAATGAACAGTGTGC
Organism: Hemicordylus capensis; assembly: GCF_027244095.1. Taxonomy (NCBI): domain Eukaryota; kingdom Metazoa; phylum Chordata; class Lepidosauria; order Squamata; family Cordylidae; genus Hemicordylus; species Hemicordylus capensis. The sequence goes on along the minus strand of NC_069658.1, from coordinate 257,093,675 downwards.
TTGCAAAACATTTGGGACGTTCTAGAGGAAAACAACATTCCATTCCCACATATCATTACATTTACAATTCCAATATAATATTATGGGAGTTCCAGAAAACAAAACAGAGTCTATATCCACTTTCATCCCTACAGAGAGATGACACAATCCTTATTGGATAGGGTTCAGGAGAGTGTGTTCCCAATGCCTAGAGCACATTGAGACTGCTTTTAAAGGGAAATATTTAAAGTATGTAACAAGATGAACACACACATATTCATTCTCTCTCTCTCTCTCTCTCTCTCTCTCTCTCTCTCTCTCTCTCTCACACACACACACACACACACACACACACACACACACACACACACACACATCTTTAAAAGTGAAACACCCTTTCTCAGCCATCAAAACGTTTATTCCTTTGTTCCTAAAAAGAGATCAGTTAGGCTGAGAAAGTGATGCAAATTCACCCAGCTTGATGGCTTGATTTGAACCCAGATCTCCCCAGTCCAGGGAGAAACTCTGTTTTCCTTCTTAATTTTTCATTCCTCCTGTGATGTGTATATATGGGGAAATTCTAATTTTTCATTTCATTGTGCATCTCACTATGCTGAAACATCCACTTCCCAAATTTTCCGAGTAGGGAAACACAAAGGTTCTTCCTAGGAGTTTAATGGATCAGCTCCACCTAGGAGTTTAATGGATCAGCTCTGGGTGGAAAGTGGATGCTCACAGAGAAGCCCACTTTAGTATAACTGTCTGTAATTAACAAGAACCTTGCACAAGATTTCTGGGCTTGTTTTGGCAGAATGCTTTTCATAAATGCATTCTGGGCACAGCCAGTGATGGGCAAATCTCCCCCCTCCCCAGCTCAATTTGCCTTGGGATTGGCTTAGTATTTATGAGCTTTCTCACTGAACAACGTAAAAAGAGCCCTGATCAGTCTGGTCCAGCCTCCAGTTTTCAACACTCACACTGGCCCCCCAGATCCTTCCATAAGCAGGGCATGGAAGGAAATTGCTAGGGGTGCAGACAGAAGGAAAACTTGATAAGCACCCTCACACTTGAATTCTTTTGTGGCGGAGACGAAATACATTTGGAGCAGATATGGGTCATTAGGTTTGGCAGGAGGAGTTCAGTAACATGAGGGGGAATTTCTCATGCTTAAGCGGGGGATCTGCACCCTAACAGCCCCCCCCCGGAAGTTTTTCACACCTGGCTTTTAGTTTGCATCTCTTCCAGAATGGAGGAGGTGCATTCACATATCAGCCAAATTCACCCCAAAGTCCCTGAGAGCTATCGACAGCATTTCACACATGATTCAGGGTTTTCATTGTGCATTAGGGTGCATCCCGATTTATTTCCGGGGGTTAAAAAATCCACTTTTTGCAACTTCAGACTTGCAGTACAGCCTTTCCGTAATCCTTGCAGTAAAGCCTCGCAGTAAAGTGGCCTTCTGTCTGGGAAAGCTCCTGTTCTTGTCAACCAGCAACTGACCACTGCTGGCCCCACTGGCTGAGAGCTCTTGAGCACTTCTGATTAAATGCTCCCTGCTTTTCTGTTTCTCTCTTGCAGCCCAAGGTCTTGTGTGCAACGTTTGTCATTTCAAGTTGGGCAAACTATGCTTCCGTTCTGGCAGTCCCTGCCGAGTCAGTGAGGGCCAATTATGTGAGACAACCACTGTTTATTCAGGTAAGGCCACATACAGACTCTCCTTTAGCATTGCAATATCTAATGTCAATCAATATGCTGTGACAGATAGAAAAAGGGAAAGTTGTGCTGTAGAGTTGGTGTCGACTCCTGGCGACCACAGAGCCATGTGGTTTTCTTGGTAGAATACAGGAGTGGTTTTTACCATTGCCTTCTCCCACGCAGTATGAGATGATGCCTTTCAGCACCTTCCTATATTGCTGCTGCCTGATATAGGAGTTTCCTATATCTTGGGAAACACACCAGGGGGGATTCGAACCAACAGCCTCCTGCTCTCTAGGCAGGTTACTTCCCCACTGCACCATTAGGTGGCTACTGGTGCCCTACAAAAATCTACCAGAAAATGGTGTGTGTGTGTGTGTGTGTGTGTGTGTGTGTGTGTGTGTGTGTGTGAGCTCCTCCTGGGACAGGATGTATTCCTTTCAAAGATCACTTGAGTGACAGTATTACTGTCACATGGCCACTCTTGACTATGAGTCTGGTGTGTTTTTAAAGGGGTCCAGAAATAATAATGTGATTGGTGATCTTAAAAAAAAAAAAATCTTAACTACAATGTGTCCCTCAGCCATGTTGCACTTACAAAAAGCGGTGGGCTGTCAGCTGAGGACAGACAAAAAAGAAGGACTACACACACACACCATGTATCTAATCTGTGGACCCACCCTGCCCCCCGCCAAGTCCTGCTATGCTGCCTCTTCGTGGTGGGGAGGGTGTTCCTGGGAGGGATGAGCGAAACATGCCAGGAGGTATACTCCCAGTAGGGTCAACCAAAGCACAAAGGTCATCCCAGCTGCCCAGCTAAAGCAAGCAGGCACCTATATTGGGAAGCAGCAATATAGGAATGTGCTGGAGGCGGATGATCACTTCAGTGACAACAACAAAGGCATCATTTCATACTGTGTGGGAGAAGGCAATGGTAAACCATTCTTGTATTTTACCAAGAAAACCACATGGAAAGACAAAATGGAATGATTGTTGCGGTAGTGCCAGATGATGGGCCCCTCAGGTCGGATAGTACTCAACATGCTACTGAGCAAGAGCTGAAGATCTCTCAGAGTACCGATGGTGTTTATGATGCTGTTAGACTAAAGCCTTTTGGACGTCTAGCAGCTGATGCTGTCATGCAGGAAAAGAAAATCCGAAGCTGCAAAGACAGAATTACAATGGGAACGTGGAACGTAGGAAGCGTGAATATGGGAAAGCTCGACACAGTGAAAGATGAAATGAATCGACTACAGATTGACATCTTGGGCATGAATTAAAATGGACAGGAATGGGACACTTTCAGTCAGAAAATCATACCATTTACTACTCAGGATACAAAAAACAAAGGAGGAACAGTGTTGTTTTCATAGTCAGGAAGGATATAGCAATGACAGTACTTGGGTACAGTGCGGTCAGTGACCAACTAATATCAATTAGATTTTGTGGACAACCCTTTAACATGACAGTTCTTCAAGTCTATGCCCCAACAACTGATGCAGAAGAAGAGGAAACTGAGGAGTTTTATGCTCAAGTCCAGTCTGAAACTGACAGAACATGCACGCAAGATGTGATGCTGGTGGTTGGAGACTGGAAGGCCAAAGTTGGAAAAGGTAAGGAGGAAAACACAGTCAGTCTATATGGCCTAGGAAACAGAAATGAAGCAGGAGAATGACTTATTAGTTTCTGCCAAGCCTATGATCTCTTCATTGCTAACACATTCTTCAAACAACCAAAGTGGTGCCTATACACATGGACATCACCAGATGGAGTACACAGAAATCAAATTGATTGCATTATTGGTGCAAGCAGGTGGAAGAGCTCAGTTATAACAGCAAAGACGTGGCCGGAGGCCAATAGTGAAACAGATCACAAACTGCTCATGTGCAAGTTCCAAGTCAAGCTAAAGTGGAAAAACAAAGCTATCCAGCTTCCATGATATGATCTTGAGAATGTACCCACCATTTTCAAGGAGAACATCAGGAACCCCTTTGAAGTTCTGAACCTCATTGATAGAGAACCAGAGGTACTGTTGAATGAAATCAAAGAAGTTGTTAAGGATGAATGCGAAAAGACTGCCAAAGACCAAGAAACAGAAGAAAGCAAAATGGATGTCAGAACAGATGGTGGAAATTGCCAAGAAGAGGAGAGAAGCCAAAGTCAAGAAAGATAAAGACCTCAGGAAGGAGCTTCTATATATATAATTCTCCTGGGCGTGCCTTGGAATGTGCGTACCGGAGCTCAGGTGATTAGCTGGGCAGTGGACCTGCCGTATTGGCTGAGGCACACCCAAGAGGATTGGTCGCCATGGCGGTGGGTCCGGCCATGGAGGCAAGGCCCAGGAGGGGGGAAAGAAAGGGGGGGGCAGAAGTGGCAGTGGGGAGGAGAGGTGGCTGGGCCTGGAAGCGTAGACTGGTGCAGAAGGTGGGGGGGGGGAGGTAACCGCCAGCCCCAAAGAGCGCACATATGCTCTGTGCGGGGTTGGCTAGTAACAGGGAATTTCAGAAAGCTGTTAGAAGAGACAAGGAGCAATACTACAAAGACATCTGTAAAGACCTTGAGGGTGGAAATAGACACGGAAAAACAAGGCAAGTTTTCCAAAAGATCTCTGAACTCAGAGGGAAGTTCCAACCTCGAATTAGTATGCTAAGGAACAAAGAACAGATAGTAACTGATTCAGAGAAGATCAAACAGAGATAGAAGGAGTATACTGAAAATCTGTACAGCAGGGACGTCAATGTCCAAAATACTCTAGAACAGGGTTTCTCAACGTGTGGGTACCCAGATGTTATTGGACTTCAACTCCCATAATCCCCAGCCCCAGTGGCCTTTGGTTGGGAATTATGGGAGTTGAAGTCCAACTACATCTGGGGACCCACACGTTGAGAAACCCTGCTCTAGAAGATATTCCCTACTTGCAAGAACCTCTAATATGGGAAGATGAAGTTAGAGCAGCACTCAGGTCATTACCAAGTCGGAAGGCTACAGGAATCGATGGAATAGCTACAGAAATATGGCAGGCAGGCAATAGAAGAAGAATCAGTCAAGGCTCTAACTGAACTATGCCAGCAAATTTGGAGAACACCACAGTGACCAACAGATTGGAAGAGGTCAATCTACATACCCATACCAAAGAAAGGAGACTTAACAGATTGCACAAACCATTGCACAATATCCTTAATTTCACATGCTAGCAAAATAATGATCAGGATCATCCAACACGGATTAGAACCTTATGTGGAAACGGAAGTGCTGGATGTTCAAGCTGGTTTCAGAAAAGGCTGAGGAACAAGAGACATCATTGCTGATGCATGCGGGATCATTGAGAACGCCAAAGAATACCAGTAAGAATTCAATATGTGATTTATTGACTGCAGAAAAGCCTTCTATTGCATCAACCATGTCATCTCATTGTTCTCATGAGAAACATATACACAGGACAGGAAGCCACAGTCGAGATAGAACATGGTGAAACAGACTGGTTCCAAATAGGGAAAGGAATAAGACAAGGCTGTATACTTTCTCCTTCTTTATTCAATTGATATGCTGAACATATACCGAGAGAAGCTGGATTGGAAGAAGGTGAACATGGTTTTAAAGTTGGAGGAAGAAACATCAAAAACTTGTGCTACGCTGATAACACCAATCTGATAGCTGAGAGTGCGGATGATCTGCAAGCTCTAGTAATGAAGGTCAAGGAGCACAGTGAAAAAATGGGACTACAATTAAATGTAAAGAAGACTAAACTAATGACAACGGGTACAGCAACCAGCCTCAGAATTAATAATGAAGACACTGAAGCGGTGGATAGCTTCTGTCTTTTAGGATTGACCATGAACAGTAAAGAATCCAGCAGTCAAGAAATAAGATGCAGACTAGCACTTGGTAGGGTTGCAATGAAGGCCTTGGAAAGGATATTTAGATGCCATGACATGTCTACATCTACAAAGATTAGAATCATTCAGACAATGGTTTCCCCCGTGACACTCTATGGATGTGAAAGCTGGACTTTGAGGAAGCAAGACAGAAAAAGCATTGATGCTTTTGAACTTTGGTGCTGGAGAAGACTTTTGAGGATACCATGGACAGCCAGGAAAACAAACAAATGGGTCTTAGAACAAATCAATCCAGAATGTTCACTCGATGCACAAATGACCAGGCTCAAACTATCACATTATGCGAAGACCCAGCTGCCTTGCTATAATGCTGGGGAAAGTTGAAGGAAAGAAAAGAAGAGGACAACCAGCAGCAAGGTGGATGGACTTGGTTACGACAGCAATGAATGCACCACTGAGAGACCTTAAAGGCCAAGTTGAAGGCAGATTATCCTGGAGAAAATCTATCTATGTGGTCACTAAGAGTTGACACCGACTTGATGGCACTCAGTCAGTCAGTCAATCAATCTGTGGAACTCACTGCCACAGGATGTGCAGATGGCCGCTCAGCGAGATGGCCACTAACGAGATTGCTCAACTATTGCAGATCAGCTGTGTTAGGCCCATGGAACCTCCATGTTCAGAAGCAGTACAGCCCTGAATACCTGCCGGTAGGTGGGGTGGCAGCCACAACAAGGGCAGAGCAGGTTATCCACACCAGCTGGTGTGCACACAACTTGCCATTTGAGGCAACTGCCTCACCCTGCTTCATTAAAGGCTCCCATCCAGGGCAGCACCACACTCTTTCTTTCTTTAAATGTCTCAGAGTTCCAAGATACAAGGCCTGCTTCTCCCCACACACCCCCCACCCCACATTGTCTGGGAGATATTTCTTTTAGCAACACATTTTTAGCAACACATTGTCTGGGAGTTTGTTTTTTTTAGCAACGCATTTTTAAAAGGGGATTTTAAAAGGCGCCAAGGAGAATAGTCTGCCCAGCAAGAGCTTGGAATGAGGGGTTCCCCCTACATACATATCTTAGTATGAGGCAAAGTGGAGGGGTTGTAGGGACACCTACACATAAAGGAAGTTGCCATAGCAGTTAGGTGACATGGCTTTGGCAGTACGATTAGGTTTGAGTGTGTGGCTATAAAACCTTTTCTCTAATATTTTTGTTGTTGTCTGCTCTTCTACCAGGTCAACTCCAGCTTTACCAAAAGTTTGGTTGTAGCAAATATGCTGAGCTCTGCAACAAGACTGAAAAAAGAGATAATGCCCTTGGGATGCGCTACATACGCAGCTGTTGCAACTTTGACTTATGCAATGGTTAAATTGCCCGTGGTGCCAGCCTGCCTCCTGTGCTTAACGGAGCCCAGCTTGGCACTGCAGGGCTGGTAGTTGGCATGTTAGCCAGGGAGGCTGGCCAAGATGCTCTTCTCACCTTCAGAGACAACCCAAACACCTTCCTTCCCATCTCCTCAATCTTCTATCTTTTCAGAGGACCAAGGTCGCCATTCCTCCAAGATCAGCCTAGAGCTTCCAGGAACTGGCATCAATCTCCAGGTGACCATTGGTAGCAACACTAGACATGCTGGTAGCTTGATAGCTTGATCCCCTGCTAACAGAGCAAAGAGGCACTTTTTAAAAGTGGGAATGCTCTTTATTTAGCAGGGGGAGAGCAACTGGCACTATCTATCCCCAGCCCAGTATCTGTCCAGCAGCTGTTGCTGGTGTCTAACTTGTGTTTCTTTTCTAGATTGTGAGCCCTTTGGGGACAGGGAGTCATTTTATTTATTTATTCATATCTATGTGAATCGCTTTGGGGACTTTTGTTGAAAAGCGGTATATAAATCTCCATCGTATTCATATTGATAGTGTGAAAAATATTGAAAATGTATTGGATGCTGTGTGTGGAGGGTGGGGGGAGATCTCCAGGAATAGCTTCCTTCAGAGTTGGCAACCCAACTGAGGACCCAAGATAATAATAATAATAATAATAATAATAATAATAATAATAATAATAATAATTCGATTTTTATATACCGCCCTTCCAAAAATGGCTCAGGGCGGTTTACAAAGAGAAACAACAAATAAGATGGCTCCCTGTCCCCAAAGGGCTCACATTCTAAAAAGAAACATAAGATACACACCAGCAACAGTCACTGGAGGTACTGTGCTGGGGGTGGATTGGGCCAGTAACTCTCCCCCTGCTCAATGAAGAGAATCACCATGGTAAAAGGTGCCTCTTTGCCCAGTTAGCAGGGGTCAGACTCTCCTTCCCTTCTAAAAGTTCCTAATCTCAATGGCAGCCTTCAGAGGTGCAGATCCTCCCCAAAGCATTTGAGGAGTTTGCCCCTTATTTTACCAACCCGCCCACAGCAAACCTAATAACCCATATCTCCCCCACAACAAAGTGTCTTTCCTCTCCCCGCAAAATAAATTTAAGGGAGGAGTTGCTCCTCCAACATTCCCTCTGTCTGCACTTACAGGTCTCTACAACTTGTGGTGATCCAGACCAAATGCTATTACTACTACTACTACTACTACTATGGGTATTTATATACTGCTTTTCCACAAAAGTTCTCAATGTGGTTTACATAGGAAAAATAATAACAAATAAATAAAGATGGCTCCCTGTCCAAAAGGGCTCACAATATAAAGAAGAGATATAAGGTAGACACCAACAGCAGCCACTGGAGGGATGCTGTGCTGGGGTTGGATAAGGCCAGTTGCTCACCCCCTGCTAAATAAAGAGAATCACAACTTTAGAAGGCGCCTATTTGCTCATTTAGGGTCAGGCAAGCATTGCGGCCCCACAGGAGCTTAAGCACAGCCCTCTTTCTTTCTCTTTCCCTCCATGGTCCTCTACTCAATTCAAAGCCACCCTCAGCTGCTTTAAGAGAGAAAATAAAGCTCTTGAGGAAAACAATCACAAATGAATCACACATATGGTTTAATTCTGCCCTCTGAGAAGTGAGAATGAGCTAGGGAACTTCTAGAAAGAATTATTGTTTCCATCTTTTGATTCAAAGTTCAGAAATGGTCTAATCTTTTACATTAGACAAAAAGGGATGCATATATTGCATATACCAGGGGAGGGGGCAGGGGAATGGTTCGCTTGCTGGGTGATAAGACTTTAAGATACACCATTTACTCTAGCAGCATGTAAAATCAGATCAGCTATATTAAATTGAAGAGCGATCATGTTCTGGTAAAATGGTATGGACCTGTATGGTGAAGTGGCATTATGTTTTGCATAACTATTATGCTTTTTAATGTATTGTTCTGTTGAAATTGTATTGCTCCAGGTTTTGGTGAAGGAGTGAATAAAGTTGATTGACTGACAATACTCTCTGTACACAAGCCCTTTCCTATTCAGGATTAGTGTCCTGTGCAGGAGGGGTCAACATCGCTGGGCCGGAGCCAAGGGCCCATTGCTGATCCTTGAGATCACTTCTGTGCCCATAGCATGTAAATATAGGAAACTACCTTATACTGAGTCAGACCATTGCTCCATCTAGTTCAGTATTGTCTGCACTGACTGGCTCGGGCTCTTCAAGTTTACATGCAGGACTCCTGAATCAATGTATGTGGAACTAAGTAGGCGATATGGGGCAGCAGTCAGGAACAATGACATAGTAACACCGGGGGGTGGGGGTGGGGAAGGTACAGCTGGAGGGAACAGCTACTCGGAAGTGCTTGTTATTGCAGCCTCAAGTAGAAGCAGATGGGACTCAGATGGATGTTGAAGCTAATTCCCCTAATAAAGGACTTTTTGTTAATACAGGTGGACCTTGCTATATGCAGTTCCACTATTAATGGTTCCTTATATCCGCGGTCCTAAAATAAGCACCCATCTTCAGCATACATGGAACACATAGGGTTACATTCCACATATCCATGGTGTCAGGTGGCCGGAAATTACCTCCAAAGTAATCTCCAGCCACCATTTTGGGAGTAGGAGCCATTGTGTGGCTCATTTTTGTAAAACACACACACACACTTTTTCTTGTAATTTTTTACAGACTGATCTGAGACTGGGGTGCGGGGGGTGGGGGTTCCTGGATGGCTGGAGACCCACGGAGCATGGTAGGGCACTTTCTTTCACCATTTCCCCCCATTTTTGCCTGGTTTTGTCCATTTTTTCAGCCTCTAGGAACTGAGCTCCCCCATTCTCATTGCCACAATGCCCCGCTATCTGCGGTTCTGATATCCACTGTTCCAGCAGAGAACAGAACCCCTGCGGATAATGGGGTTCACCTCCTTGAATGAATGCAATCCCACTTGAAATGAGTCTCTCCCAGCCCTGCCTAGAAATGCCAGGGTGTGAACGTGGGACCTTCTGCATGCAAACAGATGTTCTGCCACTGAGCTAGGACCCAATCCTCTAAGGGGAATATCTTACAGCAGACAGCGCTGACATGTAGTCACCCATCCAAATGCAAATGAGGGCAGATCCTGTTTAGTAAAGGGCACAATTCATGCTCGCTACCAAACGATCAGCTCTTCTCCCCAACGCAAGTTACCTTTTGCAGGGTGGCAGTGTAGAAGAGTTCTCTCAGGCATTGGCAGGAGGAGGCCCATGGAGAGCAGCTTGCTAAAGGCCTCCTGAAAGCTGCTGTGGCAGGCTGGAGGTAGACACATTTGCTTCCATGCTCCTTGTGGTGTCTCACTCAGAACTGCAATGGAAAACATTTCCCATGACTATGACATCATCCTCAGCTCCAAGTGACTCTGCCCACCTGAGCGGCTTATTGGTTTTCCCAGATGTATAAAAGCTACCAGGTTAAGTTTGGGCTTTACCTAAGCAACCATTTTTTCTTGCCCTAGCATTTGATGGGGAAATGCTTCATGCCACTCTGTTGAGTTTAAGCAGCTTTAAAGCACAGGGGTTCCATATTTGTTTTTGTTTGTTTGTTTGCTTGCTTGCTTTTTTATATACCGACCCTCCAAAATGGCCCAGGGTGGTTTACAACAAATAAAAACAAATCAATTTAACAGTTAAAATCAAAACTAAATCAATTAAACAATTAGAATCATTCAAACATTAAAAAGATTAACATTAAAATCATTTAAAAGCAGAATTAAAAATTTAAACCATAAATCTACTTAAAAGGCTGGGAGAATAAATGTGTCTAAATAAACTGTGTCAATAAATTATGGAGTGCAGATCAACGCTCCACTGTTAAGGTTGTGTGATGACTCAGATCACATTCTACTATTATAAACAGGATGCAGAGGGGCATTACCTTCTTCAGAGCCCTGTGACCTGCCCTTGACATTTTCATGTCGTTTCTTACTCCTGGTTTTCAAATAAATAAATCAGGCACCAATAGGCACATCTTGTATGTGTATCCTTACCCTTCTAAATGGTGTGGCATGAGTACTCCTTATTGATTGTGCTACATTTTCTTTTCTTTTTCTCCTCTTTCTGGCCACCCTCTCAAAAAAAAAAAAAAAAAAATCTTCAGTCAAGGAAAAGGTCCCTGAAACTGATTTTAATTTCAGAGATGAGAGGAAATCTCTAAGCATGTGGGACGCAAATTTGCCTTATTACTGAAAAACTTTAGTTTAGATATTGTTCCCTTCTGCATAAGCATTCAGCAATTAAGAATGTCGCCATAAAGGGCATATGGTATTGCTGTCCAATAAGGCCAAGCCCCAACATTTCTTTATTGAAATTAACAACAACAAAGATTTAAATGCTTTGTACACCATTTGTGATAAAATGGGTCTGTCAGGCACGGCCAACCGTTCTTACCTCTGAGGGCGGGGTGGTGGGACGTGTCTAGTAGGCGAGGACAGACGGCAAGCGAGGGACAGGAGGAGAATGGCCCACCGACAGACAGGAACATGGCAGACAGGAACATGGTCCCAGAATCTCAACCACAGGCCAAGGAGGAGCTGGCCAATGGGGAGGCACATGAGGATAACATCAGCAGCACACCTCCTGAGAGGAGGGGGCCCAAGTGGGAGGAGGGAGGCACGGGAAAAGAGTTGGGCAGCAGCTGTAGGGGATGGGGAATTACAATGAATAAAGGGGGGCATTGGCCCTGTAATTGGGGGTAGGCATTGCATAGCCTGTAGAGAGACATTCCATGGGGCCAAGTGCCACAGCCAGGGGAATCTCATTTGCCATCCCTCCAGAGACACCCTGAAAACATTATTCTTTTGAGCTCGATGTGAAGCCTCTCCTGCCAGGAAGATTTAATCTGAAAATATGTGAATTCCCTGGATCTCCATCAGTCTCACCACTTCCTGCCTCTCCATTGGTGTTGTATTTGCATAAGCCCACCCATTGCCTCCCCTGTAATACTGTTTGACTGTTAACCCATTTGCCAGCCTCCAAAGTAACTGTGTGTAGGGCACATTAGGATCTGTATCATTAGACTTGCCAAATGTGCAACTGGCATCTGCAGCTGTGCCTTTCAACTAGGGGTGTGCATGAATAAATTGTTGCTATTCAATTCAGCTGCCGCCTGTAGGGTTGCCTTTCCCACTTTGGATGGTGCCCACAAGTACTACACCAGCTTTTTAAAATATCATCTGAAGAGGGCTTTGGGGTCCCATGCATACACTCCACTCATTGTACAAGTGTTGAACATGCCAATCCTGATCAAAGTTGCAGCCAGCATAGCATCGTGCTTAGAGTGTTGGACTAGGACCGGGAAGACCCGAGTTCGAACCCCCATTCCACCATGAAACTCACTAGGCGACTCTGGGCCAGTCATGTATCTCTCAGCATAACCTACCTCACAGGGTTGTTGTGAGGATAAAAAATAAGCTTGTACACCACTCTGAGCTCCTCGGAAGAAGAGCGGGATATAAAGGTCAAAAATAAATAATAAATAGTGCAGTGGTAAGTGTGGTCGTCAGGCGTGGGGGAGGGGTGAATGACGGGGGGGGGGCAAGACTTCATCCCTGCTTTCCCCCTCCTGAGTGGTGCTTAGGGTTACAATTTATAACATCTGAAGAGGGCTGTGCAATGGGGCTCAGGCTGGAGAACATCTCCACCCACACCCGTCCCTGAGCGTGGAGCAGATTTTATGCCTTATTTGCTGCGCTGAGCGTCTTTTCCCTCTTCAGGTTCCAGCGTTATTCATAATTTGAAAATTTTGCTTGCTTTTTAAAATTGTTTATCTTTTTCATATTGATAGCAGCCTAGATGAAGGTTTTGGCACAAAGGGCAGGATAACAACCTTTATTCATAAAGGTTTTTCATAAGTTTAATAAGGCCAGCATGGCAAATAATAACAAAAGCCACTTCTAAAGCAAGAGTTCACATCACACTACTATTTGTTTAAAAACAAATACTACTTTTTCCTGACATAGATTACTTCCCAGGCCTCTTCCAGTAGCGCTTTTGAGGAGGCTTCAGGTAAATATTCATAAAATCAGTAATAAAGATACCAATATAAGATGTGTATAGGTTTTGATTGATCTTTAGTGATAAAAGGCATGGTGCAATAATTTCTGGCCACTAGATGTCATTGCAGTAAAAGTAAAAACTCATTAGAAATTTTCCAGAGGAAAATGTGATGCATTGCTTTCTGAATCAAGCCTGTGGAGATTTTTACTCAGTTACTTAACTAGAAGGGAGATTTCTTGCATGTAACATTAAAAATCAAGTGTAGAGTGAATTACAGACATTCTCAATTTTACTGTAATCCAGAGGACCTGAGGGGCAAAAATCTCCCCAGATGTTGCTGGATTACAACTCCTATTATTCCCAGCCATTGTGGGTGGGGATGGTGGAAGTTGTAGTGCAATAAATGAGGACCCAAGCTTGAGAACCCCTGCCTCCCACTGCTCTAAAACTGCACCAACTACATCTCCCAGAACCCCCTGTGACAGGAGAAGGAAGAACAGGAGGACTTTATGTTGCAGCATTTGCTAGGCTTGCTTGCTTTCCTCATCCTCCATTTTCAGGGCATCTGATTGGATGAGAGGAGGCATTAAGACTGCTGTGACTCATAGAGGGAAAGAGTCTTTGACTCGTTGTTAGGAAGTCTACTGCAGCCCCAACACAAAGGCAGGCAGGATTCTTGCTTGCATGCAATGAGAAGTCTTTGGTAAACATTTCGTGAATGAAAAGCAGCCTGGATAGTTTTTGAAGGTGCTGGAAAATTCTGGGGTTGGGGGAGCATGCAGAAAGGGAAAGATGTTTGTCTTTTTTAACAACAACAAAATCCAGTAATGGATGGTGGGAGAGCCACCTAATGGCACAGTGGGGAAATGCTTCATTAGCAAGTAGAAGGTTGCCGGTTCAAATTCCCCCTGGTATGTTTCCCCGACTATCAGAAACACCTAGGGCACGCATTACCATTAATGGTGGGATGGATAGGAACATAGGAAGCTGCAAATATTCTGAGTCAGACCAGTGGTCTACCTAGCTCAGTACTGTCTTCACAGATTGGCAGTGGCTTCTCCAAGGTTGCAGGCAGGAATCTCTCAGCCCTGTCTTGGAGAAGCCAGGGAGGGAACTCAAAATCTTCTGCTCTTCCCAGAGCAGCTCCATCCCCTGAGGGGAATATCTTACAGTGCACACACATCTAATCTCCCATTCATATGCAACCAGGGCAGACCCTGCTTAGCTAAGGGGACAAGTCATGCTTGATATGACAAGACCAGCTCTCCTCTTCTTCCCCTTACAAGCAACTGCCTTAATTTTGCTTTCCTTGTTGCAGTGCAAGAAGGAAGCTTTTTCAGAAAATGGAAATCTTCTCCAAATGAGGAGAACAAAATGGAACACAAACTCTGGCAAAATAAATGAAAGCAGACAAAAGAGATGGGGAGGGGGGAGAGACTTTGAGGAGAACATGGTTAAAACATTAAGACCAACAATCAAAGCTTATTTAAATACAATAGAGAAACCAGCTAGAGAGGCAGTTGGACCACTTGATAACAAGGTTGTTAACGGTATCCTAGGAGTTAAAGGAGGATAAGGAGATTGCAGAGAAACTGAATGAATTCTTTACTTCTGTCTTCACTACTGCCTGTTTCTGAAATGGCCTTTTCAGGAAGGGAATCTGAAGAATTGAAGCACATAGAGGTGATGAGGGGTAAAGCTCTAGGTCTTATTGGCAAATTTAAAAACAAACAAACCATCAAATCCAGATGGTACCTACCCCAGAACAACAAGGAGAAAGTGCTGATCTCTTAGCAAAATCATAGAACTTGTTCCTAAAATTTGCCTCTGTACCTGAAGGCTGGAAAGTGGCCAATGTAACTCCAGTTTTTGAAAAGGGGTCCAGAGGGGATCTAGGTGATTACAGACCAGCCAGGTCAATGTCTGTTCCAGGTAAGCTGATGATAGAAAGCATCATTACAGAAAAAATTATCAAGCATATAGAAGATCAAGCCTTGCTTGAGGATGAATCAGCATGGCTTTTGAAAGTGTAAGTCTTGTCTTAAGAACTACCCAGACGGTTTTGAAAAATACCGAATTCTCTAGGGGCCTTTTCTGGGAAACGGAACATAGGAAACTGCCATATACTGAGTCAGACCATTGGTCTATCTAGCTCAGTATTAAGAAGAATTTTTATTAAGAAGTAGACCAAAGACAAATCACCATAAAACCAATTTAAAACCAATCATTCTTCATGATAAAAAACCATTTTTCTAATTAATTACATCAGTAAAGAAAAAGTATCTAGAACAAGATAAAGCAAAAGAAATTCAGACTCTTAAAATTGTAAACTCTAATCTGATCAGCTTCTTGTAAGTTACATATCAAAAACACTATAAGCCAAATCCAGAAAATGGGAACAAAGTTTGACCATAACGGATACTGTAATTTATAAAAGGTTCCCAGACAGACATGAATGATTCAGTAGATATGCCATGTACATAAGCCAAGACTTTTGAAACAGAAGCATAATCCCACACTTTCAAAAACCAATCGTTTAAGGAAGGGATTTCCAAAATACGCCAATTAGATGCATATATAATCCTGGCCGCTGCAATCATATATAAACACAATTCGTTTGATTTAGCAGGAATATAAGGTTTTATCATACTTAAAAGAAAAATTTCTGGAAGAAAGGGAATCTTAACTTCTAAGCTCAGTATTGTCTTCACAGACTGGCAGCGGCTTCCCCAAGGTTGCAGGCAGGAATCTCTCTCAGCACCCGGACTACTTGAGAGATTTGCTATTAACACTTTAACAATGGAAGGTTGAACCGGATCTATTTAAAAGATCCTCCTCAGTTAAGCAGCTAAGGAAAACAATTTATGGAGAGATTCTACAAGTGGGTTTTTTAAAACCTGATTTAGAACGTAAATGCTACAAACACCGCACTTCAAAGTACTTGTTGCAACCCGATCACCCTATCGCTCTCTTTAAGGAGAAAAAGGTCCCTTTCCATTTATGGGAAACAAGGTGGTGCTTATACCACCAAGTTCTACCACTTAATGCGGCTAAGCCATGGCTCCCAGAGGACCAGCAAGAGTGTCCTAAAATCACCTGCAAACAGAAAGCTAATGAGCTAGGCAAAACATTCAGGGAAATCCATTCACATTTCTTAAAAGAGTGTGTGGTAGCCAAAAGAGTGTGGCAGGCAGTAAGCAAGTTGTTAGAGTGGCCTGATTTGGAAAAACAGACTTGGGAAGAACTAACCTTGAGTGTAAGCGATAGAACCTCTTTTTGAGGTCCCAGAAAGAAACCTTCAAGGAAACGGGATGGAACGGGTGCCCTCATACTAGGGAATTGGAACGTTCCCCTTCTCGTAATCAGGTTAGTAAACCTGTATGTCATTCATGCAGTGCTCCTGCATAGGAATAGGGAGGGAAGACGCAACCAAGAGGTTCACGCAGATGAGACAGTAAATCTCTTCTGGAAAAGTTTGTATGGTTATGTGCAAAAAGACAAGAGTATCTCTTCTAAACAGCAATGGGATAAATTATGGAAATGGACATTGGACGTAAACCCCCCCCCCCCCCGATTACCCAAGGTGCCTTGTAATCCCAATCCCCCATCCCCGAGTTACAGTACTGCCTGCATATACTTTATAACCCTGTGGGTTTCCAAATCCTTGTGTGTAAATCTTTGTAGATATATGATGTACAAACAACAACTTTGTATATAATTGTGCTTTGGCAATGTACTGTATGCTTTGGTAGTTTGTTGGTTCAATTAAAAATTCTTGTCCTATTTTTTTTTTAAAAAATCTTGTCCTATTTTGGAGAAGCCAGGGAGGGAACTTGAAACCTTATGCTCTTCCCAGAGCGGCTTCATCCCTTGAGGGGAATATCTTGCAGTGCTCACACATCAAGTCTCCCATTCAGATGCAACAAGGGCAGGCCCTGCTTAGCTATGGGGACAAGTCATGCTTGCTACCACAAGACCAGCTCTCCTCTGATCTGACAACACTAGCCAGTAGCCACAACATCAGATAAGTGCTCTGTACTGAATCAGTTTTGATCCAGCCACTAGGGGGCCCATGCTGGATTCCCCAACAGAGAGGGACTCTCAGGTCCATAGATCATTTATTTGGTATCATTCTTGCACAATTCATTCGGTGGACCAGCCCCCAGCTTCCAGATCCAAAAACAATGTCCTCTCCTAGAATAGATCCATCTGTGTCTCAGTCCAAGAACCGACTTCTCCCTCTCTTGGGATGGATCCATCATGCTCACTGGCCCTCTGGGTGAGTCACCTTTTCAGCCCATCATCCTCCTGCCTTCTGTCTGAAGATTCCTCTAGAAAATCAGGTGGCCCTTCTTCTTCACTTGACCCATTGGACGACCCCATTTGTTTGCCCATTTCATCACTGGGTGGTTCCCCATTTACATGGATCAGAACTTCTTCAGTTGCTGCTGGTCCACTGGATATACTTAGTGAACCAGCAGCTTCCTCTTCTTTCCCATTGGGAAGTTTCCTTTTCCCACCAGAAGGTAATACCTTTGACCTAAGAGAATATTCTCTTCCCAGTGCCCTGGAACAACTGGACAGCTCTGTATCTGCCCTTTTCCCACTGGAGAATGTCCTTCCCCCAAATGGTGCTGCTTCTTCCCTCTTTCTACCACTAGATTCCCCTTCTTCTGCCTCATTTGTATTGCATGACACTCTCTTAAATCTTTTCCCATTGGACAGTCCTTTTGGCCTGTTGGCAGTTCTCCTAGATTGACTAGATGGGCCCTCCTCTGCATTTCTCCTCCCTTCTGATCTCCTCACCCGGAATGATGGCCTTTCTTTCCCTCGTCTCCCAGTGGATGGCCCTGTTCCTCTGCTAGATGACCCAGTCTCTCCCAATGCCAACACAACTTCTCTGCGGCAATGTTGATCTCCAATGATGTTGAAGATTGAAATCCAGCTTTCTCCCTGCCCAGAAACCATCTTGAAGTTTTTCCCATCACAGTCAATGAAGATGGTCGCATTAGCTCGATGCCTTGGTGACAAAGCATTGAACTCCTGCAGGGCTCGTTTGAGGCAGGCCCGGAGGTCAACCGTACATCCTTTCATGCCTTCTGTTTCCTTCCATACCTTCAGCAAGTTCTCTGCAGAGAGTGGCATGGCCCGGCAGCTCAGTCTGTCCAAGTAGACATCTACACAGGAAACACTCACCCGGTATCGAGGCTGCCTATCAGAAAAGACAACGTATATGTGGGACTTCCCCTTGCCAGAAACAAAATCTAAGCAGGAACTGCCACACTCAATAGTCAGTGCAGCATTACTCTTCACCGAAGGAGGTTCCTTTTCAAGCTCCGTTATAGCAACATCCAGGCAGGCCCGGAGTTCTTTGGTGGCATCATCCCATCTGGCCAGCTCCTGCTTCACCTTCTCCAAACTCTCAGGGGTCAGTGGAGGTGGGGCAATGCACAGCCGATCCAGGTACACCTCCAGATTGGAGACCTCAATGTTATAGCGGGTTTTTCTCTTTAACCAAGAAACCACTATCTTGTTCTCACCACCACCAGAGACAAATTCCATCCTCTTCCTCCCTTTCACCTGGACAGTCAAGGTGGCATTGTCTTGGAGACAGCGTGGCTCATAAGGGAATTCTTGCAGGGCATGGTCTAAGCAGGCTCTCAGCATCTCGTCCGATCCCCGGTGGCCAGTCTCCAAACTCTTCTGCACAGACAGTAGGTTGTCTACACTGAGTGGTGTGGGAGGTCTGTGCTTTGGGATGCAGGCACCCATACGAAGACAGACCAAGTTCTATGGATGTAGCACCAAACATGTCTTCCCATGAAGTGACATCAATGGTCCTCTAAGACCTGGAGAAACAAAGCACACAATGTGGAAAGGGAAGTTTGATATTATGCTTTTCTATGGACAGTTTGGTGGTGAGGCCAGTGGTCCCTCTTTTCCCAAGAGGGCAGTAGGGGAAGATTTAAGAACCAGGCTATCTGGCTCTATGCTGTGGCTTAGAGCTAAATGTATGGATTAGAAGCCCCCATTTTCTCATAATGCAGTAGGATCTAAGAATTTGAGCAGGTGTGTATTAGACAGGACTAGAGATACTGGGTGTGGTCGATCCATCTTCAAACACATGACTGATGGTCTTAAGCAAGTCATTCTGCCCGCCTAACCTATTTCATGGGTTATTGTGCAGTTCAGATGAAATAAAGATGTACTGAATACAAGCTCTGCTATCTGAGCAAAGAAGCACCTTTTTAAAGTGGGGTTTCTCTTTACTGAGCTGGTGGAGAACAACTGGCCCTATCCATCCCAAGCACAGCATCCCTCCAGTGGCTTTTGCTGGTGTCTTATCTTATGTTTATTTTTTTAGATTTTGAGCCCTTTGGGGACAGGGGGCCATCTTATTTATATATTTATTTAACCACTTTGGGAACTTTGGTTGAAAAGCAGTATATAAATATTTGTCCTATTCATATTCGTACACATTCCAGACTAAAATAAGCATTTTGAGGACCTAAAGAATTAGGCATGTGCCTAAGCCACCTAATGACACAGCAGGGAAATGACTTGACTAGCAAGCCAGAGGTTGATGGTTCGAATCCCCGCTGGTATGTTTCCCAGACTATGGAAAACACCTATATTGGGCAGCAGCAATATAGGAAGATGCTGAAAGGCATCATCTCACACTGTGTGGGACGTGGCAATGGTAAACCCCTCCTGTATTCTACCAGACAACCACAGGGCTCTGTGGTCACCAGGATTTGACACCTACTAGATGGCACACTTTACCTTTACTTTTAAGTTAAAGCTCATCATTTAATTCAATCAAACTTTTAAAAGATTGTGTTTGGCTTGGTTGTGCCTATTATAATGCAGGTCTCCCCAGGTTGAATGTATACATACCAAATAAGTTTCATGGATACACTGACCCCACTATTGCAAATTGTGATATTTCAAATTGCAACTAACTTGTGAATTTAGGGGGGAAATTACACAGATAATGTTCTGCACACAACAATTTCTGCTTGTAATGTATATTTTGCCAGTACTTCAAAGGAAGGTAATGAAGATGGTCAAAAGTTTGAAAAACAAGCCCTTTGAGGCAAAGTTGAAGGAACTGGGTGTGTTTAGCTTGGAGAAAAGAACACTGTGGTTGGATGTGATAGCACTCTTCAGAGACCAGAAAGGCTGTCACAGCAGAGTAGATTTCAGTTGAAAATTAGGAGAAATATTTTCATGGCAAGAGGTGGGGGGAGTTCTCCCTCACTGGAGGTCTTCAAGCTGGGTCTGGGCAATCATCTGTTTTCTGCATTGGGTAGGGGTTGGCTTAGATGGCCTACCAGGATGCCTCCAGCTTAGATAAAACTAGTCAGTGACACCTGTTTTTAATAAATGTAGACTGAATGAAAATTCATAAGAATGTTATTCACTTTTATTTTGTTTATGACAATAGGACATAAGATAATCCATACACTGATCCAGTTCAATATATTGCTCACATGATTAGTGGTGGCGCAGTCAGAGCATTGATATAGTCACCAGATGTGGGGGATTTGGTTTTATCAGCTCTATTTGGGAACCTACGTCAAATGCCTGGACTTGACCGAGACTCTCAATACCTGGACTCTCCTAAATTAAATCTGGCCCTTCGTGCCAGCCCCGGCCCCTTGGAAGGGACTGTAGCTCAGTGGAAGAGCACCTGCTTTGCATGCAGAAGGTCCCAGGTTCAATTCCCGGCATCTCCAAGCAGGCTGGGGAAAGATCTGTGTCTGAAGTCCTCACAATAGTGACCTAGACGGACCAATGGTTTGGCTCAATATAAGACAGCTCCATAAGACTCTGTAGTGTCAATTATAGTAGGAAGGTCCTGAACTATGACAGGAGGAGTGTAGCAAGCTTGGCCATTGTCAGAGCACATATCAACATAGCTGATGTGACGGAGCAGGAGATTAAATGAGTATGCACGTAACATCCTGTTGTGTTTTCTTTGGGGAGGTCAATTTTTCTGTACCAGTCCAATAATATGGGAAGCTTCCTTGTGGGGAGACCATCTAAGGACTCAGGGAATGAGGTTAAATCAGTGATGATATATCATGGCAAAAGACCAGAAAAGAGAATTTTAGGAGATGCAACTTGTCATGCAAGGGTAAGAAAAATTAGTATGCAGATATGTAGCCTTCTATCTTGAAAACCACTGTGTGAAACCCTATGCCTTTTCTTCTAACAATCAGAGCTATAGAAAACTGAAAATGATTCCCCTGAAAACAGTGGTACCTTGATACTGTTGAGGTTTGAACTGGTTTGTTTTTATTATTTGTTTATATCAGGGCTGCACAACTTTGGCCCTCCCTCAGATGTTGGACTACAACTCCCATCATCCCTGGCTATTGGCTACTGTGGCTAGGGTTGATGGGAGTTGTAGTCCAAAAACAGTGGAAGGCCAAAGTTGTGCAGCCCTGGTTTAAATAGTAACCCCTCTATGCATGGTGCTTAGCAAAGTACAAGAGGATGGGTACCTGCCCCAAGAACTTAAAATCTAAAATTCAATAGAGAGAGTCAACAAAGCAAGGGGAAAGCCATGGGGACAGGATAAGATGTGTTACATCAATAGGGAGTATTTATTTTACAAATCCAAATTGATGAAAATGAAAGTATTAAACATCGCCTTATTTTTAATTAGAGGTGACGTTTGTTTCTTAGATTCAAAGATATCATAAATGTATGAGAACAATGCTCCCTTTGCCTCTGCAACCTCAGAAGGACCTTGAAGGTTCAGGTTCTTTCACCAAAGTTGTGATAACCAAACAGACAAGGAAAAAACCCAAACTTGTTATGATGCCCTTAACTAGGGCTGGCCCTTCTATGCGCCTCAGTGAGGCAATTGCTTCAGGCAGCAGACTGAGGTGGTGGTGGCAGTTGGGGTGCCCACTCTGCAGGGGCGTAGCAAGGTTGGAGTGGGTCCAGAAACAAGATTTTAAAATGGGGCTCCCACTCACTGAAGCTCAGCTCATGAAGTCAAGAAATCTTAAATGAGGCTGAATAGTGGTAACAAAAAGCATAGTAAAATATCTATCTATCTATCTATCTATCTATCTATCTATCTATCTATCTATCACCTATGTGCCACAATAGAACATCATCCTAAATTATTTTTTAAAAGGTTTTGTAAATTGTGGATGATGCAAGTCATTTAATGGTACTACAGAAAGACCTGCTGTTCTGGTAGCTCCAGATCTTAACACTCACATCAATTTCGGAGGATGAATACAATGGAAGGAAGCCTGGGCAGGTGTGTGGCTGTCAGTCATGTGACTTGCCTCTGGGGGGGGGGCCCAAGGCAGTGAGCCCCCAGACAACTGTCTCCCCTTGCCCTATTATAGTTACGCCCCTGCCACTCTGCCATCTAGGCCTCTGCTTTACTGGATCACCATCACGACTCAGGCCCCTTCTTTCTTGCTCCTGGCTTGTACTTTCCTCGCTATCCCTGTCTGCAGGGAGCAGTGAATAGAACAGGCAATGTTGACTCACACGTCCTGTTGTTGCATTCCCTGCCTCCCCCTGCAAGCAGGGAGAACAAGGAAATTAAAAGATGGTGTGGGAGATGAGGAGCCTTAGCAGTGGTGGCAACCATCACCCTTGGCCCCACACCTGGTATGGAGGGGATGAAGGGGGAAAGTAGGGGGTGCAGAGGGAGATGGGAATGGTGAGGGCAAGGGGAGAAGGGATGGTTCAGGGCCTGAGTGGCAGGAGGTGGAGAAGCTGCTTCCTGGCATGCGCATCACATTGGGGAGAAAATGTCAGGATTTAGGGCAGGGCTGCTCAATTTCGGCCCTCCTGCAGATATTGGCCTACAATTCCCATAATCCCTGGCTATTGGCCACTGTGGCTGGGGATTATGGGAGTTTTAGTTCAGGGAGGGGGCTATGTGAAAAAGGTGTGATATTTAGGGGCAGGAGTAGGAAAGAGGATGGAGAAAAACACCCCACTCCATGGAGTTGGGGGTGCCGTGTCACCCATTTCCTCAGGCACTGGTTGGGAGTGGGCCAAGTCTACCTTTAACAGAAGCTTATCACGCAGATATTTGTTTGTTTGCTTTGTTGTAAACTGCCCAGAGATGTGAGTTTGGGGCAGTATAAAAATATGTTAAATAAATAAATAAAATATCAGCAAGCAAAACTTCTCATGGCATGGAGATAAGCATCAAAGCCTGCAAATGTCTGCAGACAGACCAGGTAGCTGTTAAAGGCACACAAAGCATGGGGCAGTAAAACAACTGGCAGCCTTATACCACATACACAAGATTGCTCCTCCTCATGGTGATTAATCTAGGAGAATTACTTCTTCTTGGTCACAATCAATGGCTTAGAACTCTGCACGTCACCCATAAGTATGCAATGAAAGAGAATGTAGTTCCACTTTACACCTATCTGCAAATACTGGGTGAATGCCAAATCAGTGGAAGGTTATAAAGGATAATTCATCTGTGTTAAATTGTTGTATTGATGGTGAGCCACTGGCAACTTGGACCAAAGAAGAACTTGAAGAGAACAAGAGATCTGTAAGCCAAGCGCTGAACATCATAGCCACACCTGTGAATAGCCCAGGGGTGAGAGTGGAAGTGCAGGGTCTGAAGCCAGAATCAGGTGGATAGTAACTTACCTCTGTGTCTGGGGTTTCTAGTGTCCATGGGAGTTGGGAAGAGGAACAGCGAGGATGTGGCTTGATTTTCATTGGTCTATTGAACTGTGATGTCACAGACCCATCACTTAGAGTTCCATTCCATCATGTATTCTATAGAAGAGGGATTCCCAACCTTAGATCCCAAATGCTGTTAGACTATAACTCCCATCATCCCTGGCCATAATGGCACCCACACCATTCCCAGGGCTCCATGGGAAAATGAAAGAACAAGTCCCTCTAACAGTCATGCAGTGGAAGGTTCCCTTACAGCGGGGAGTGAAGAGGAAGGATGGAGACTTTTCTCCTGGCCCTTGCTGGTCCTGGTAAGTAGTTTTAGGAGTGGTGTGAGGTGAGAGGGATGAAGCAAAGCCTTGAGTGGCTGGCTGAAGGGTTTGGCTTGAAACAAGGCAGGCTCCCTTGAAATGGGGTAGATGCAAATAGGGGGACAATCGGAAGCTCCTTAATAGTCCCCAAAGCAGAATTGACCTACATCCAACAAGCTAAGAAACAGGATGATGGACTAGCAAGAGGACTTTTACTTAGGCAGCAGGGTTCTTCTTATGCTCTTACTGTCTTATTAATGCAGGGCTCAGCTGTGCGGTTGGGTGCAAGAAACACCACCATCTTTCCACTTGGTACAAGTATTAGGCAGAAGGCCTTGGAGTGGTAGAAAGTTGCTCTCTAAGTTTATACAAGCTTACATACTGCACCTTCATTTGCCTTTAAATGAAATGTGCATGCAGCCGTTCAAGAGCACTGTTGTGCAAGTGCACAAAATTGTGTAAATAGACTTGCGTGGCGGATGGCCCTTGGCAAGAATGACCTTCCATCATACAACGGTGATTATGAAACTTCTGCATTTGTGCAAGAGCGCTCTTGTGCACCGGTGTGCACATTTCATTAAAAGGCACATGGAACATTGCATAGTATGTCAGCCACAATCATCGGAATCTAAACCTTTCCTGGACAATACTGCTTCAGGCTGCAGATGGAAGACTGTGGGTTTAAATGTATGTATGTATGTAACATATTTGTATACCTCCCACTACTGAAATCTCTAGGCAGTTTACAACAATAAAATCAAGAAATTTTAACTATTAAAACCTTTTTTAAAATATCAAAGTACCCATAAAAACTACCAGGTAGCTAAAAAGCTTGGCTGAAGAGATGTGTCTTTAGTTGTTTCCTAAAAGTCACCAGGGATGGAGCAGCTCTCATCTCAGCAGGAAGTGTGTTCCACAGCCCTGGGGCAACTAAAGAGAAGGTTTGCCTTTGAATTGTCACCATACCAGCCAGTGACACTCTCAGATGAACCTCCCCTGGAGATCTTAAAAGGTGATGGGGGTTCATAACGAAGAAGGCATTCTCTTAAATAAGCCTGAAATATTGAATAAGTCAGATTACTCTATTAAAAACATGTTGATTGACAGAAAGAATGCTCCTGATTAATCAAGCAGATTTAAAACACGGTTATAATTATTAATACAAGCACCTATATAAATACTGTAGGTGGCAAGGCAACCCTTTTTGAAGAGGCATTCCCTCTTTTGTATGTGAGAGAAGGGAGACTAGCTCCTCTGAGCTGGTGTCTCCTGTGATACAGATTTAGTCAGTTAATTAAATGAATACTCTGACCAATTTAATTATTAACTGAATACTCTGATGGATGATTAAGAACACAAGAACAGCCCTGCTGGATCAGGCCCAAGGCCCATCTAGCCCAGCATCCTGTTTCGCACAGTGGCCCACCAGATGCTGCTGGAAGCCACAGGCAGGAGTTGAAGGCGTGCCCTCTCTCCTGCTGTTACTCCCCTGCAACTGGTACTCAGAGGCATCCTGCCTCTGAAGCTGGAGGTGGCCTTTAGCCCTCCAACTATAGACCTCTCCTCCATGAAGTTATCCAAACCTGTCTTAAAGCCATCCAGGTTGTTGGCTGTCACCACATCGCGTGGCAGAGAATTCCACAAGTTATTATGTGTTGTATGAAAAATTACTTCTGTTTGCTGGTCCTAAATTTCCTGGCAATAAATTTCATGGGATGACCCCTAGTTCTAATGTTATGTGACAGGGAGAAAGATTTCTCTCTATCCACTTTCTCCACACCATGCATGATTAGCTAGACCTCTATCATGTCTCCCCACAGTCATCTTTTTTCTAAACTAAATAGCCCCAGGTGTTGTAGCCTTGCCTCATAAGAAAGGTGCTCTAGGCCCCTGATCATCTTGGCCGCCCTCTTCTGCACCTTTTCCAGTTCTACAATGTCCTTTTTTAGATGTGGTGACCAGAATTGTACGCAGCACTCCAGATGTGGTTACACCATAGTTTTGTATAAGGTATTATAATATTAGCAGTTTTATTTTCAATCCCCTTCCTAATGACCCCTAGCATGGAATTGGCCTTTTTCACAGCTGAGTCGACACTTTCAATGAACTGTCCATCACAACCCCAAGATCCCTCTCCTGGTCAGTCACCGACAGCTCAGATCCCATCAGTGTATACTTGAATTTGGGGTTTTTCGTCCCAGTGTGCATCATTTTACACTTGCCAACACTGAACCGCATTTGCCACTTTGTCGCCCACTCCCTCAGTTTGGAGAGATCTAAAGTGTATCCCTTGATTGACCAAGCTTTATTTTTCCAATCAGGTAATATTTTTTGTGCTCCCTCATGAAAAAACCTTGCACTCAGAAAAGTAGCATATCCAGAAGATAAAGCTGGTCTCTTCTTCCTGGAACTTCCTAACTCTATTCCTGACATCTTTTTAAAAAGCAAACCACTTCAAGAAGAGGCAGAGTGGGAAAGTGACAGGAGAGGGAATGGGATGCTTAATTCTTTCCTATTGGGTGTTTTTGTTTTGTTTTGTTTTGTTTTTTGTTTTTGCTAGAACCACCCACCCACCCCTCCCCTAGTAGCTTCCCTGGCAGAGTTTGGAATCCAGGGGGGAAGCTCCAAATCCACGTTGATTGTTTTTGGGCTGAACTTTAGGGGCGATTCTACTCTTCCCATTAGCTTTCCCCTTCATGCATAAGAAGACCCACTACAGCAGTGTTTAGATCTCCTGCTCCTTTTGTGTAGCAGATTGCCTGCAAGCTAATTAGCAGGCTGTACAGCAGGCCGTACACTTCATGTCATCTTTATTTTATTTTATATATTTATTTGATTTCTATACCGCCCTTTCAAAAATGGCTCCGGGAGGTTTACTCCAGAGGAGCCCCGGGTGGCGCAGTGGTAAAACTGCCGCCCTGTAACCAGAAGGTTACAAGTTCGATCCTGACCAGCGGCTCAAGGTTGACTCAGCCTTCCATCCTTCCGAGGTCGGTAAAATGAGTACCCAGAATGTTGGGGGCAATATGCTAAATCATTGTAAACCGCTTAGAGAGCTCCGGCTATAGAGCGGTATATAAATGTAAGTGCTATTGCTACACAGAGAAATAATAAATAAATAAGATGGATCCCTGTCCATAAAGGGCTCACAATCTAAAAAGAAACATAAGACAGACACCAGCAACAGTCACTGGAGGTACTGTGCTGGGGGTGGATACGGCCAGCTACTCTCCCCCTGCTAAATAAAGAGAATCACCACGTTAAAAGGTGCCTCTTTGCCCTTAAACAGGGGTTTAGGCAGCCTTCCTTGACCAAACTCAACATGAGTCAATCTATATTATTAATTCTCCAAGACGGGCCATTAGTGGGGACGTGGTAGAAAGGAGGTGATTGGCTGACAGAGTTTGCAAGCAAAAGAATCTGATTGGGCAGTGTGGATTCCATATGCAGATAGGGAGAAGGAGCCTGTGAGAGCAGAAGCACCATGGTGATTGGGCAGTGGGGATTCTATATGCAGATAGGGAGGAGGAGCCTGTGATGGTTAAGGTCAGTTGGAAAGCAACTGTTACGAGCAGCCATGGTGGTGGCAGCAGCAAGGAATGGCCCGGTCAACCACTGCTGCTGCTCCTGGGGGGAGGAGCAGGAGCGGGGCTCGGGTGGGGAGGTCTCTGGGGATAGGGGGCTGTAGCTTGGTCAATAGGCGGCAGCAATGCTGCAGCCATGACCAAGAAGAAGGGGAGAGAGCAAGAGTGCTGCGGGAGTGGAGAGCAAGCAAGAGCACTGTGGGGGGAGAGCGAGCGAGAGCGCTGTAGGGGGAGTGAGCGAGTAGTGCTGTGGGGGATACTACAGGCTCAGTGGACAACTGCACAGATGCTCTGTGTGGGGTCAGCTAGTATTTTTTTAAATCGCCAATCACTAGAAGAAGCCAGAGGTGAAAGAGGTGGATACTTGTAGTTGCAAGTTGCCAACACCTCAAGACTGAGTTCCTGCCCTGGCTAAAAATAAGCAGATAGTATCTACAAGGAACAGGATATGCCAGCTGGCTGCTGTGCCTCTTATCTCCTGGCTCCAGGACCAAGTAAAGGATTCCACATTTTATGCCCACTTGCATCCAACAGTGTTGGAGATGGAGTTCCAGTGCATCAACCTTTTGCACCAATTATCCTAGTGACCACTAGGGGCATTTGGAGTAGAGACAGTAAGTCAGGGTCTGCCTGTCTGTCCCTACTCTATGGCCCCTGAACTGACTCTGCAGCACTTCCTGTGCTGAGTAGTCACAATCCTTCCTTTCCTCTTAGAGAGTAGATGGAAACATCTCTTTCTCCTTACCTATTCATTATGTAGTCCTTTAGATTAGGATTACGATTTTCCTATCCAAATGTACTTGACCAACAAATACTTAGTATTTATTTCACCTAATGGCACAGTGGGAAATAACTTGACCAGAGGTTGCTGGTTCGAATCCCCACTGGTATGTTTCCCAGACTATGGGAAACACCTATATCAGGCAGCATCGATATAGGAAGATGCTGAAAGGCATAATCTCATACTGCACTGGAAATGGCAATGGTAAACCCCTCCTGTATTCTACCAAAGACAACCACAGAGCTCTGTGCTTGCCAGGAGTCGACACCGATTAGACGGCACACTACCTTTATTTAGTTCTACAAGATTCTCCATGTGTTTTCTCTAAATAGCTGCAACAACTAAACCATCCTCTGCTACCTACTCTATAACTGGAGTGTGTGCTCTCTTCCTTAGGGCTCTGCTGTTTACTTACTGGGGGTAAAATTAACAACCCCCAACAAACAGGTTGAAAGGTAACTGGGACTATGCAAGGGATATTTACTCTTTGCTTTTCCTGTATGTCTTCAACTTCTGCCTTCATCTCCAGTTCTACTGATGCCCCAAACTCTGAACTAAAAACAACTCTCTTTTCCAGGCTAACAATCAATCTCCACCAGTCCTGACTTCTAACCAAGGAAGTAGAACATTGGAACATAGGAAACTGCCATATACTGAGTCAGACCATTGGTCTATCTAGCTCAGTATTATCTTCACAGACTGGCAGCGGCTTCTCCAAGGTTGCAGGCAGGAATCTCTCTCAGCCCTATCTTGGAGAAGCAAGGGAGGGAACTTGAAACCTTCTGCTCTTCCCAGAGCGGCTTCATCCCCTGAGGGGAATATCTTGCAGTGCCCACACATCAAGTCTCCCATTCATATGCAACCAGGGCAGACTCTGCTTAGCTAGGGAGACAAGTCATGCTTGCTACCACAATAGCAATAGCAATAGCAATAGCACTTACATTTATATACCGCTCTATAGCCGGAGCTCTCTAAGCGGTTTACAATGATTTTAGCATATTGCCCCCAACATTTCTGGGTACTCATTTTACCGACCTCGGAAGGATGGAAGGCTGAGTCAACCTTGAGCCCCTGGTCAGGATTGAACTTGTAACCTTCTGGTTACAGGGCGGCAGTTTTACCACTGCGCCACCAGGGGCTCCATCTCTCCTCTCCTAAAGACCATCTCTCCTCTCCTAAAGGAAGTGGAGATTAGACTGATAGGAAGTGGCATTAGACTGAGCCAGCCCATTGGTCCATTTAGCACAGTATGGCCTACAGTATGGTTTTTATCTTATGTTTGCAGAACAATTGGGCTCTCTGACAAAGGATTACCCGAAATGGGCTTGAGAATCCAGGGTTAGCCCATAATGATTGTTTCACAGGATCCAGTTTTGAGGATTTTCTCACAGGATCCAGTTTTGTGACTGGTGGCGCAGTGGTAAAACTGCTGCCCTGTAACCAGAAGGTTACAAGTCCGATCCTGACCAGGGGCTCAAGGCTGACTCAGCCTTCCATCCTTCCGAGGTTGGTAAAATGAGTACCCAGAATGTTGGGGGCAATATGCTAAATCATTGTAAACCGCTTAGAGAGCTCCGGCTATAGAGCGGTATATAAATGTAAGTGCTATTGCTAAGTGCTATTGTAAGAAGCTTTACTCCTCCTTTGCAGGATTTTTTTCACAGGACTCAGTTTTGCAAGAAGCTTCATTCTTCCTGTGTGAAGCTATATTTTTCTCCATGCATGCTCAGACATCATTAACTATATCAACGTACCATTACTCACTTGGAATCTTCATCAACGCTGGAATATTTATCAAATTTCATATGGACTTATATACATTATTTGCAGTATATTCATGTGGTTGTTCATATGTACACTCATTTTGGTTATAGTTACTCATTTATTATTAGAGTTTAAACGTTTGGGTTTATGCATGTGCAGAACTATTTGTTATACCATTGGTATTTGATCTAGCTTTCCAGATTTTTGATTGATATGTTTTCTTCACAATATAGCATCTTGAATTAGTTTCATGGATACATATGTCTTGCCTTCTTTCCTCTACATAGAGTTTTGGCCAATTTTCTAGTATTAGCAGTATTGCCACCACCATTAGCAATTTTTATGGTCTTTGAGTATTTACTTTTGCATGGGTCAGAGCAGTAGAGAAGGGATGACCAATGTCTTGACCCTCTAGCCCTCTGACTCACTAGTCTGTCCTCCACTGAGACAAGAGACAGTGCATAGTCCTTCACTTCCAACATGTATAAATGACAGGCTGCCCATCCCACAGAGCTTGACCCTAGGAGGAACTGGCATGCTTGATTGAACATACAAAGCTGCCATTTAAACATACATACTGATTCAGACTGTTGGTTCATCTAGCTCTGTATTAGGGATGTGCCCAAACTGGCTTGGGCAGTCGTGGGCAGGGTGGAGATCAGTTCCGTTAAAAAGCAGGTAAGCAGGTCCTTACCTGCTCCTCCTCTGCCCCACCACTTTTCTGGGCATGGCATTCGCTTTACAAAAGCAGCCTGCATGCAGCAGTGGCACATATATGGCTGCTGCACATGCAGCGCTGCAGCCATGTACAGCGTTTTGTAAAGTAAGTAAGTGCCATACCTGGAAAAGTGGTGGGGCAGCAAAGGATCAGATAAGGACTTGCTTACCTGCTTTTTAAGGGTACCGATCGCCGCCCCGCCAAACTGGTTCAAATGCAAGCACCTGAGCCAGACTGGTGCTTCCCCAAGGAGGCACGGAACCAATTCGAGCACATCCCTAATCATGGGCCCCCTTCTTTATTAATGCTGGGAACAGTTTTATAAATTGTTTGTGATTCCCCACACACACTTTATAAAGGACATGCATCAAGCAGCCATTTCTTCAGGGTGGTACACCTGAATCCAAGACTAAGTTCTTTCCAAGTTCTTTGACATTAGAAATCAAGGGTGCATTAAAATTCAGTCTTCTTCCTGTCAAGTAAATACAGGTAACCTGTATTTTTAAGGGTGTCATCGTACATTCTGAATCATCGGTTTGGGTAAATACAGTACATATAAATTTGTGTGAGCCCCTTAAGAAATGGCTGAGTGACGAGGGGAGCATTAAGAATGATGAGTGATCCTAGGTTCTCAGCCTCCTGCTTTGTATTTGGAGTACAAGTTGTGATGTTGGGTGTGAGCCCTACATCAAAAGAGGAAAACGCATAGTCACCGCCAGTCAGTGCAATGTAGCCAATACTGGGCAAGATGGGCCAGCGTTCTGGCAAGGCAGTGTCATATGTGGGATGGACCTTTAGAGGGAGAGGTGGCAGTGACTGGGACACAGCTAGGGGAGAGGGGGCCCGTGTTCGCCCCCTCTCCTCGGCAGCCCCTCGAAGTGAGGGAGATAATGAATAAAATAGAGAGGGGTGGAGCTGGGGAGCCCTCAAGACTTGCGGGGCCTGGGTTCTTTGGACCTATCAATTATAGCTATACCCTTGGGCAGTAGCCCTGCCCCCCCCCCGTCCGTTTCTACAGAGCAGTGTTGGCCAGTCTGAAGTCCTCTGCCAGTTGTTGGACTAAAATGCTAGAATCCCCAGCTAGTAGTCACTGAGGCTGGGAGTGAGAGTTCAGCAACAGCACTGGAGCCCCAAATTGGCCATTCCTGCTGTAGAGGGACTAGGGCCACTGCCAGGCACTCCGCCCCTGGGAAACAGGAGATGCCCCAGAAACTGCGATCAGCAACTTGTTCACGGATGGCTTCAGTCCATCCGTGAATTTTAGCAAGTACCTATCTGTGTTTCAAACTGCAAAACGAAAGCTGGAGGATTTCCAGTGAGAACCTCGCCTTTCTCTTTGTTTGGATGCCATGGGGATGAAAGGAAGGGAAACAATGAAAAAGAGGGCTCTTTAACACACACAGCCTCTCAGGT
The DNA here is from genome assembly GCF_027244095.1 of Hemicordylus capensis. Lineage (NCBI taxonomy): Eukaryota > Metazoa > Chordata > Lepidosauria > Squamata > Cordylidae > Hemicordylus > Hemicordylus capensis. The sequence continues at coordinate 257,061,499 of NC_069658.1, read as the reverse complement.
ATTACAAGGAAGGCACCTTGACACCATCAGCAATGAAAATGAACCCACCTGGTCAGGTATGGCTTTTTGGCATAAGCTTTAACAATGACATGGAATGATCATAAACTGTCAGTTTTAGATGTTGTTGTTTTTTTTTTAAAGGCCAGTGTTCTCAGAAGACCGTCAAGAATGCTGTGGGTCATTCCCAAAAAATTTGGGAATGCCCAGCAAAAAAATTATGGATTAATTTTTTTAAAGACAGGTGCTAGAGCTAGGGTTCAGGTTCCTATGTTCTAAGAACAGTGCCAAAAGAGGAAACAAGGGTGCACCAAGTTGCTGGAGCGAGGGAATGGCTGTCACTGAGAAGAAGTGGCAGGATGGAGCAGAAGACGAGGGGGAGTTTGAAAATGAGAAGCTGGAGTAGGCAGATGCACAGTCCCTCATCCCAACTGGTAGGGCTGGCTACAGCCACCAATGGCAGCAAATAGGTCAGCTCCTCTCCCTGTAGGCATGCAGGTGGGAAGGGGAAACCTCAGCTATCACCCCATAATCCATATGCAGCAAATAAATCAAGGAAGGAGGTGGAGGCAGAGGTGCACCTAGGTAATTTTGGAGCCTGGACCGAAAGGCCTTTGAAACTCACCCCCCACTGCATGTTAAGCATCATCCCATGGGGCACAAACAGCAACTGAACTCACAAGAATGTAAGACTATCAAACAGGTATATTTATGCAAATATGCATTAGCAGAAACATTTCAACACACAATTTAACATATTCGCATCCCACATGTTTCTTTCCCCACTCCCCTATCTGCCTCTAAAAGGGATTTGTGGGGCCCCAGGAGGTGTGGAGGCCCTGGACTTCGACCCAGAAGTCCAGGGATAAGAGTGCTTCTGGGCGGAGGGATCATATGGTGGCCAGGGATGAGATGAGCTCAGCATCACACCCTAAGCTAAACAATGATGATAGATGTTCCAACACCTCATCAGGTATGATGCTAGAGACATTATACTGTTCATGTATACAGGTGCCTATAGACATATACATGTATTTGTGTGAATGATTGTATATTCATTCATTTGAAATGCAAACCAGGGTATATGTCCTCTCAAATCCTGGAAACTGATAGGAAGTGTTCTACCACTCATGCACTGGGTATAACGTGTGGATGTCTGTCTATGTGTTAAGATCTGTACATACAGACAATGTGCACAGATTGTACATGCATTGAACATAATGTGTGAATAGGGCTAACATTGGGGACAATATCACCTGAGACCCAGGCATATGACCACAGATCTGCCCAAATCACATGGAAAGCAGAGGATGGGGACTGTTTTGCTCAGCAAAATGGGTGAGCCAGCAGTACAGAACCACCAGCTGCTTAGCTGCCTGCAGCATCTCTTGCTAAGCACTTTTATTTCAAAAGAAAACAGCTCTAGTTCCAGGGTTTTGCTACTTGATTTCAAATTAGAGGCCGATCTTCTTGCTCTCAGTGGCTAACAGACAGAGCAGGGATGAACTGGTGCAGCAAGAGAGCAGCCTAACAGCACTTCCCTACTAGCTGCACTGGTGCAGTGCAGAAGCAGCAATTTTGATGCCCTTCCCCAGAAGCCCTCTGTGCTACCCAAAATATGTCCCTGAGGGTTGCACAGCCCTCAGGGATTTATTTTTGAGTGTTACAGAGGGTTTCCTGGGGAAGGGGAGGCATCAAAAATTGCCGCTTCCCCAATGCACTAGTGCAGCTAGTTGGGAAGTTCTGGTAGGCTGCACCAGTGCATTCTCTCTCTGTATGTCGGCCAATTAAATAGTGAAATTTGAGTTTTAGGCAGAAATGCAACTGCAGAAATGCAGAATGGCAGAAATGCAACTGCTATAGATGCCTAAGATACTGCTGTCCCTTCTCTCCATCAAGGTAAACATCAGAGGACAACATCCCACAAGAACCATGTGCATATTGGCATTACTGCCACTGCTGCCACTGCCACTTTTAGGAATGTTGCTGACTTGGAAGAATCAGCAGGAATCTCGTGACTTGGTTGTTTATGGCACCAACCATCTCTCATCCCCTGCCAAGTATAAAGGGCTTCACTTCAACTGGCTGGATCTCATATCCAAGTTCCTCTCCTCAACCCACACAGAGGAGCTGAGCCTTCATGGGCTTTTGAAAACACGGAAGCGTCTTGAGGAGGAAGGACTGCTTTCAGAAGCAATGGGAAAATGTTTGGTGCATGTCATGAAGGTCCTGCCACATGAACCTAACAGCTTGCAGAAGAATGCCAGATTGACCCTTCATTGTGACGGGCACTTGTTGGAGTTTATGTCTGGAAAAGGGGGAAATGAAGTGGCCATGTACGATTATGATGGAAAGCTCCACTACCAAACCGGTATAACGACTTGGCAAGTCTACCTTATAAGGTTCTTCAGAAGAAATCCATAGTTGTTTGCTCCAGTCATGATGGTACACTTGTGTGTGCATAAGCCTTGCTGGAACAATGTGTGGATTTGTCCATCTCCAACAGCTTCTGCCAAGCTTGAGATCTGGAGTCTATGTCAGCTGTGTGTGTATGTCTGATTTCCTTTTCTTTGTGGGATTCTGTGCATATCTACTGGACTGGATAAAAGTATATCTCCCTCCTCTGACGTTCTGATTAACCTGGTTTCCTCATCCTGCATTTTTCTATTGGTATCACTTTCCTGGGGCTAATCCTGCTGATATTAGCATTGGCAGCATCTTCTGCAGTCTAGATTGAAGATGCTCATGAAAGTTTTGCTGCAAGCCAAGGATTCTCAAACTTGGGTCCCCAGATGATGTTGGACTACAGCTCCCATCATATGAAGGACTTTTGCCTATTTGGAAATGGATAGATTTGCAATGGTTACACAGCCAGGATGACTTTTACCTGAGTTGCTCTTTTTGAGCAATTTGAAATGGGGGGGAAACACTTAAAAAAAAAAAAAACCTCCTGAGGTTACCACATGCTAGTGTCTTAAGTGTAGTTCATATGAATTAACAATGCTTTGAATGCAGTTCCTTACATTACAGGCTATTCTCCTGAGCAGCAGGAACCTGGCCTAGGGAGCCCAGCCCAGTTCATGTTGCTCGTGTGCAGCAAGGGAAGCCACGCAGCTCCCAGGAGCAAGCCTGCTTACAGAGCCCGCCGCTTAAGTTGGGTTTCAGGCATGAGTGCGCCCAAAAACTGTGTTAAGAGATTGGGTGTTGCTATGGTGCAGTGACTCATGAGTAGCCTTCTGACCAGGAGGCTACAACAAGCCTCCAGGCATTGGGAGACTCCCCAGAATGCCCTGCACACTTGCACGGGACATTCTGGGACTTCCGGGGGCCAGTAGGCCCCTGAACTCCACCGCCCCAACCGGCTCCGTGACAAAGCTAGTAACTGTCTGGGCAGCTGAACAAGGCAGGCTAGGTGATTGTCTGCGGGGAGAGCGGGTCAAGTCCACTCTCCCCAAAGACCCCATTTTGGCTCTACACATGGAAGCTATTCTCACAATCCCTGGAAAGTGTGCTAAGGGAGCTTAGCCCACTTTTCAGGGATCGTGGGAACCACCAGGCCCGCAGGTGAGCCTGGTGCTCCCAAGGCAGTAGAGATCTGCATCGAACCACGGAGGCGTGAGGGGAGTGTGGCTTTAAGGGCGGGAGGGGTAGTACTTACCACCACCACTGGCCGCTCTTCCCCCTCTGGTGCTGGACTTTGCTAAAACGTTTTTGGGGCGGCAGCATTCCTGCCTGCCACTCCTGCCCCCGTCGTTGTCTCCCAAGAATACAAGCAGTAGAAGCTGGTGCCACGCATGCGCCCGTTGCAGCATGCGCACACCCACATACGGGCGTCATGCATGCGTCCGTATGCGGCGTGCCGGCGGCGATGGGCGTGCACCGCAATGGGCGCATGCATGGCGCCAGCTTCTACTGCTTGTATTCTCGGGAGACAATAATGGGGGCAGGAGCAGCAGGGAGGAACTCTGCCGCCCCAAAAACAGTTTAGCAAAGTCCAGCGCTGGAGGGGAAAGAGCGGCGGGGGGTTTTAAGTACTACCCCCTCCACCCTTAAAGCCACATTCCCACTGCCCGCCGGACCAGCCAAATTCCAGACCGGTCTGGAGGCCTCTTGCATGGCCCCGGACCGGTCCCTGCACACCCCTACAAGGCGGCTAGCACCCTCCCCTTAAATGAAGTTAACAGAGCAAGCACTCCATTAACCTCATTGTTTTAATCATGTGTCACCGCAGTGCATGGCGACACACAAGGAGACCCCCGACTGGGCTCGGGGGTCTCTCCGGGATGCCCTGCACTCTCATGTGGGGCATCCTGGAACTTCTGGGGGCCACATGGCCCCTGATCCCCGCAGCCCCTGCCAGCTCCGTGACAGAGCCAGCAGTTGTGTGGGCGGCCGATCTGGCCATCTAGCTATGAATGGCTGCTCGTCAATAGAACCCTCCCAGGTGCTTCACTCGTGTTGTGTGAAGTTCCTCATGGATTGTGTGTAGATAGAGCCTTTATGTCCCTCTGTATGTGTTTAGACAAGATATGTATCTGTAGTGATGGAAGGATTTGAGGGTAGATTAGGCCTCACTTACAGCATCTGCTGGGAGCGTGGGCCTTTCCTAATAAGTGGGAGAGGGAAGCCATGGGAAATCAGAACAAAAGGACCAATCCTGAGGACTAGGTGGGAACTCCACACACAGACACCAGCAGAAAAGAAAGCTTTGTTTTGTTGTTTGTTCTGTCCCAAGAGTGCCCTGAGGAAGAAGCTGGCTGAGAAATGGGAAGGCCACAGTCTGTAGACAGCTGGAAGATCACTGCAAATAATAAGATAGGGACCAGTTCAGTTAGATGTATGAGGGAAGCTATTTTCCTTTATTGTATTGCTTGAATCTGAGTTGCCTGGTTAATGCAAGTACTCTCTCTTACAATCCACTTCATGTAGAGACAATTGTTCTTGTTGGATATTCTTGTTTTTCTTTCAGTCTAATAATAAACGCTTGTTGGTAAAGTGTGCTACTCTTCATTTTGGATCTGCCTTAGACATACCTTTGGAGGCCTAGGACTGCTAGGAAGGGGTTTGCCACTTTAACCTCCCCCAGGAACCTTATATGGAAAGTGGGTTTTCCCACATCAAAATAAAGTGGATAGTGGCAACCTACTGTGAATCCCTTATAGCTAAGGAATCACCCAGTGAACTCCCACCCCAGCTCTGGTAGGAGCTATGATAATACCTAATTAATCTGATGATTGTTCTGAGTACATTTCATAAAGTACAATTGAAAGCAGAAAAAATATCTAAGACTGTGGCAGTGTTTATTATTATTATTAATAATAATAATAATAATAATGATGATGATGATGATGATGATGTGAAGGAGATAGGCCTTGGGCATGAGCAAGGTTCTCATGTTGGAAAACTTGCTATTTAATACACCAGCTATACAGGTGAAACTAGGAAAATTAGAATATCGTGCAAAAGTCCATTAATTTCAGTAATGCAAATTAAAAGGTGAAACTGATATGAGACAGACGCATTACATGCAAAGCGAGATAAGTCAAGCCTTAATTTGTTATAATTGTGATGATCATGGCGTACAGCTCATGAAAACCCCAAATCCACAATCCCAGAAAATTAGAATATTACATGGAACCAAGAAGACAAGGATTGTAGAATAGAACAATATCAGACCTCTGAAAAGTATACAGTGTACTGTGCTTGATTGGCCAGCAAACTCACCTGACCTGACCCCATAGAGAATCTATGGGGCATTGCCAAGAGAAGGATGAGAGACATGAGACCAAACAATGCAGAAGAGCTGAAGGCCGCTAATGAAGCATCCTGGTCTTCCATAACACCTCAGCAGTGCCACAGGCTGATAGCATCCATGCCACGCCGCATTGAGGCAGTAATTGCTGCAAAAGGGGCCCAAACCAAGTACTGAATACATATGCATGCTTATACTTTTCAGAGGTCCGATATTGTTCTATTCTACAATCCTTGTCTTCTTGGTTCCATGTAATATTCTAATTTTCTGGGATTGTGGATTTGGGGTTTTCATGAGCTGTACGCTATGATCATCACAATTATAACAAATTAAGGCTTGACTTATCTCGCTTTGTATGTAATACATCTGTCTCATATATCAGTTTCACCTTTTAATTTGCATTACTGAAATTAATGGACTTTTGCACGATATTCTAATTTTCCGAGTTTCACCTGTAACTGTAGTCGAGAAGATAGAAAAACAAGTGAAAATAATCGACATAGCAATACCAGGGGATAGCAGAACAGAAGAAAAAGAAATAGAAAAAAATCATCAAATACAAAGATCTACAAATGGAAATTGAAAGGCTGTGGCAGAAAAAGACCAAAATAATCACAGTGGTCATTGGCGCCCTGGGTGCAGTTCCAAAAGACCTTGAAGAGCACCTCAACACCATAGGGGCCACAGAAATCACCATCAGCCAATTACAAAAAGCAGCTTTACTGGGAACAGCCTATATTCTGCGATGATATCTATAACAACAACAACATCATTGACAATGAAATTCTGGCATCCCAGGTCCTTGGGAAGGACTCGATGTCCGGATAAAACCAACCAGTCAATAACACCTGTCTGACTGTGTAAAATAATCGGAGAAGGAGATAGGCCTTGGGCATGAGCAAGGTTCTCATGTTGGAAAACTTGCTTTTTAATTTTATAAGAAAGCTATTAAATATTAGCTATGCTTCTAAAGTCAACCTCTCTAGCAATATGCTATGTAGACATACTTAAAGCTTTTGATTGTTTGGAGCCAATTGTTAAAAAATATATTTTAAAGAAATTTAAATTTGGCTCTTTTTTCTATAGTATGATTGATCAGACTTATGGTTCAACTGAAGCTCAAATTAGAATTAATAATTTTGATTCTGAGTGGTTTTCAGTGTCTAGGGGTACATAACAAGGATGCCCCTTGTCACCTTTAATATTTAATTTGGCATCAGAAATATCAGATATAGCGTTGCGAGCAAATGATCGAATTAATGGATTTAAATGAGGAAACAACACATATTTATTAAATCTATTTGCCGATGATATGGTACTAACTCTTGCAGAACCTAGTCAGTCTATTGAATATTTAAAGAAAGAATTATATGAATTTGTGGAGGTATCAGGGTTAACTATCAATTTTAATAAATCTCAATTGATGTTTTTCCATATACCCCATACTATACAAAAGAAAGTTTCTAGTGATCTAGGGATTCCAATAATGTATAAATCAATTAAGTATTTAGGCATTAATGTAACTAAAACCATTAATAAATAGAAACTTCAGGTTGCTTGCCTGTAACTGGAGTTCTTCTGGTGGTCATCTGTCCAGTCACACAGATGGGCTTCACGCCTGCGTGGAGAACCTACTGGAACACTCACAAGCTTTTTAAATATATATATATGTAGTTAGACTCCAACTAATTACACCTTAGTCACGTGATCTACACACTTTTCCTCAGTTCTGGAGTCCTCCGAGCAAGGCTCTGCAGAGGGGAAGGCTGGGAGGATGTGTGACTGGGCAGATGACCACCAGAAGAACTCCAGTTACAGGCAAAAAGATTACCCCCAGTAATCACTGAAAAAGATTAAATCTTAATATGTTGGGAAGAATAGCAGCAATAAAAATGAAAATTCTTTCTCAACTTAATTGTTTATTTCAATCATTTCCTGTGGAAATCCCAGATAAAATATTAAGGTTATGGCAGAACAAAATTGAGAGGTTTTGCTTTAACACAAAAAAATTAAAACTAAATAGAAAGATAGTATATAGACCACAAAAACAAGCCAGTTGGGGACTTCCAAATTTAAAACTTTATTATCAAGCTTCCCAACTAAGTCATATGATTGCATTTATAATGGATGATGTATCAAAGCAGTGGATACAAATAGAAGAGATACAGGAATCAGGAGTCTTGACAAATAATTTTCCATCCAAGTAAATGTAAAGAGGTTAAGAAAATTTAAAATGTATTCACTAGAAATATGCTTCAGATATGGGAAGAAAAATTTACAATATTGATAGGAGATATTTCTCCACTAACACCTTTATTAACATATCTGGATACTGGGGTAGATAAATATAGATTGGCTTATTTGAGGATGCTGAAGGAAAGAAATTTTTATAGCATAAGAGACTTTTTTTTAATAGAATAAGAGACTTCTATAGAAATAAGAGGTTATATAAGAAGGTTGAGATTGAACAACAAAAGGGATGTCAAATACCTTGGCTAGTTTGGTTTCAAATTACATCCATATTGATGGATAGTAGCGTTGAGAGTTCAGCTACCCACTCACAAATTTTGAGAAAGTATTACTTCGTTATCTGGATCAGACTAAAGAGATAAGCTCAAATATATACAAAATATTAATACAAAGAGATTGGAGACCCCCAATATGTTTGAGGAATGCATGGGGAATTGATTTAGGTAAAAAATATAGAGGAGACGCACTGGCAATCATTATGGAGGACAGGGGTTTTTCTCTTGGCCTCTATTTAAGAACATCAATGGAAAATGCTACTTCACTGGTATGTAACACTTTCAGTATTAGAAAGGACTTGTGAGAAAATTAAACCTTTTTGGGAGATTATTTTTTTTTTGTTGAAATTAGCAAAATAATGAATCAAAGAGTAGAATATTCTCCATATTTGGGTTTATTACATATTTTTACAGGAAATAATACTAAACTTAAAGATAAATATTTAGTTATCTTTTTAATCCTGGCTGCTAAAGCAATTATGGCACAGCAATGGAAACTGCTGGATAATTTAAATGTGGAAAGATGGTATAACAAGGTATGGTCATGGCCAATTTTAGAAAAAAATTCAGATAAAGATAATGAAAAATTTGAGAAAAGAATCACAATTTTGTTGCATTTGGAAAAAATGTATTTCTTATAGAGAGTGTTATGGAGAGAACTCTGATCCTATTCATGAAGTTTGGAAATCATGATTATTTTGATATGCTTGGAATAATGGATGTTGTCCACTCCTAGTAGTGGTCCAATAATATGTAGATAGTTTTGTTTGTTTGTATCATATATATGCTATATTGATATGTATTGAATTAAATTGAATAAATGTATGAACGTTCTAATTAAAATGTATGAACGTTCCAATTAAAAAAATGTGTCAAAAATATTCCAGAAAGTACCCGCTGCCCCCACCAGACAGCAGGGGAGATATCTGGAAGACTCATCAGCTACACTGATTATATCATTGTAAACTCTCTTAAAAAGTTAGACTGATTTAGCAGTTTAGCAGTTCAAGCTGTGTAAATAAATTTCTAATTTTGAGCCTACTTTCCAGTAGGCTTTTGAGATCACCTGGCATTCTGTGTGTGTGTCCATGTGTCCCCCACTATCAACTTTGCAATGCCTGGACCAATATGAACCAAACTGGGTACAGTCGTAGGGACACATAGGGACATCTCAACAGTGTAATTTGTTGTGATGTCATCTGCCCCGATCCAAGATGGCGGACGCATAAATTTTATACAGTTGTAGTGAGCGACACACAGGGACACCTCAATGGTACTGTTTGTAATAATGTCATCCACCCTGATCCAAAATGGTGGATGCATGAACATTTGAGGTGCAAGAGATCTAACTTGTGAACCTCGATTTGAACCAAATTTAGTCCAAATGTAGAGACAGTGAAAGGAAAGTAGGCTGATTAGTTCTTACTAGAACAACTTGTTTGTATACTAAAAAATATAAACCCTGTAAGAGCCAATTATCAAATTGAACAAATATCACATATGAAAACCAGCAGCAACATACATTTACTAAATCAGAATATATAATAAAACAGAATATAGTAACATTACATATTCAAATGTTTGATACTTTCCAATTTCAATGGACACAGAAAATTCATGAAACAATGTCAGACTTTCAACAACTCTAAGATTCAGTAGAGCTTGCTGTGAAAGATTCAGATAAATGATTTATTAGGCATGCACAGATGAAGTTTGGTCAAGGTCTAGTTTGGAATTTAGCAAATACCACTTGGTAAGCAAATAGCTGGAATAATATCTGATCCCAGGATTTCCCAACTCATAATTCACAGACCTAGCCACCACACTATGTGTGTGCTCAAGGCTATCAGGCTCAGAGGCAATTGAAACCAATGACCACACGAGTGCAATCCACTTGGCATTCCATTTTGGTTTCTTGAGGCAGCACTATTCTAATCTATTATAGAACCAGAGGCTCCAATTTCTTTCTTTTGCAGGACCCGGGCTGCCATCTCCCACCACCCTCGCTCTGACAACTGGTACTCTATCATTCCGTATTTATAGGTTACTGTGATGTGGTTTTCTCCCTTCCCAGAGATCAGCACAATGTTGTCATTGCTGGTTACAATCAGCATCTTGGCATTGTCCTGGACACAACGGGGTTCCTTGCAGAATCTACCAATGGCCTCATCTAGGCAACGCCTTAGTTCTCCCCATTTTGTGGTCCTCAACTTGTCCCTCAGTCTCCACAAGTTCTCTGTGGTCAATGGTTCTACCCCAGTCCGGAGACGCTCCATGACTAGATCCCAGCTGAGCTCCTGGACATCATATGTTGGCTCACCAAATCTAAAAAAGACAGAAATCTTGCAGGATCCTTGACCAGAGATAAACTTCATCACTTGTCCAGCGCACTCCACCAGCAACTCAGCATCCCGTTGCACAGCATCTGGTTCCATGGGAAATCTTTCCACTGCTAGGTCAAAGCAGGCCAAGGAGGAAAATCCTTTTCTAGATGAACCCCAAGAATGTAGGTGGCTTCGGATACCAAGGATAGTCCCAACACTGAGGGGCTGAGCGGTAGTGCAAAGACGAGAGAAGTAGAGGTCCCAATAAGGCACAAAGACATCATAGTGGACTTTGCCCTGATTGTGGAAGACTGTTATTTGACACTCTCCGTTACCAGAGGTGAACTCCATCAAAGTGTGCCCATCAGAAATGGTGAGATGAGCATTGCTTCTCACACACACTGGCTCCCTCTGGAGTTTCTCTAGAGCACAATTGAAACAGGAGGACAATTTGCTACTGGGCTCTTCCTTGTTCTTGGCCAACAGCAAGTTCTTCAAGATGAGCTCCCGTGAATAATGGGCTGCCATTCTACTACACGAACTCTTCTTAAATCTTTATCACTGGAACAGTATAATTTTTTAAAAAAGGAAAGAAGAATCAAACTCTTCTAGAAATTATAATAAATTACTCATCTTGGTTCTTCTGCTCCCCATCTTCCCACCACCCCCCATATAAAAAGGTCTTCCAACCAGACCTATAGCAAGAGAAAGGCCCCAAACAAGTGCTAATGGAAAGGAAATGGGTCTCCTGCAACATATCTGGCTGGAGAGGCGGGGGTCTCCTATCTTAGAATAGCTGAATAGCAATCTCACTGAAAAGTGGCTCAAAGGTCAGCATTCAAGGGTCTTCTCTGGCATTTTTCTTTATAGAAAACAAAAGCATGTTGATGAACATGTTCATGATGGTGGCCATGGAAAAGGGAGGGAGGCAGCTGGGCAGGAAAGAGTGGATTAAAGGAAAATCTTCTACTGAGAGTGGAAATATAAGTTTGGGGGGAAAGAAACGAAAGGATTAGAAGATGGAGCTTTACTACACAGCAGTGAGAAGGGGAGAAAAATGAAGGATGAATATTTCCTTCCCCACTGTCAAGTCTGATTGGCAGCTAAGAAAGCAGAATGCAATCTCCCCTTTGCTCCTTGTTTTACAATAATGTCTGTATGCCACAAACAGTACCTTTTGGTTAATGGGATTCTTCCCTAAACACAATCTGGACCAGAAATCAAAGTTGCAGCTGGGGTTGAATGGTTTCTGGATCAGATTGGGATGGAGTGAGGCTCAGGTCTGAATCAGACTTGAGCCTCACTCCATCCCAGGGTGTTGATCATAGTTATATAGAGTTAGGAAGTTTGGCGATCAGCCTATTATTTATATATTTCATTTTTTATCTCATCCTTCCTTGAAGCAGCTCAGGATGGAATACATGATTCTGCCCTCTGCTGTGGCTAACAATGGCTCTCAAAGGACGGTGGCAGAAATCTTTCCTCTTTACTAGTGAGGCCAGGGACTGAACCAGGAACCTTTGGTTTGCACAGCAAGCACTCTGCCCTTGAGCTATGAGCCTGATCCTTTCTGTTCCATTCAGGCAAAAGCATGTGAGTCAGGAGCTAGCCTGGCCCTGGGGAAGCTAGCAGGCAATGCTAAACCTCACTTGCTCTGAACGCTTGATGTGTCCACATTAAGATCAGTGGGGGGTGAGCGGGCTCTTTCCAGCATACTGTCCACAGAGCCATTATGAATAATGAAGAACCTGAAAGATCTGGGCGTTCTCACGTTCAGGTGAACCAGAGGCCTTGCTAATTTACGTACTAACTGAATATATGTATTTTTGGCATTTGTATACGGGCAAACCTCACTATTCGTGGGCCTGACATCTGCGGTTCCATGTATCTGCAGTCAGGTAGTTGACACCCAACCTCGGCATATGCAGGGGGTGGTGGTTAAAAAGGTTAATTTCACATATCCACTGTATTGGGGTGGCCAGAAATGACCTACAAGGTCATATCTAAAAAGAAGCTATCGGAAAAGCTGCCACTGTTGAATTCCTGCCTGGACATATGCTTCCCCAGCCCAATGTCCAGCTGAAAGATCAAGGCAAAGTATGGGTGCGTGGAGACTCATATGTAAACCCTGCATAATTTGCAAGACTATCAAAAGGCTTTATTGCTTACATGGTTGCTCTCTAAGTTTTCAATTTGTTCCTTAATTCTAGGTACCGTATTTTATGGACTATAAGACGCACTTTTTTCCTTGAAAAATATCCGCCAAAATTCAGGTGCGTCTTATACTCGTAACTGCCCAACAGGTTCGAGGAGGGGGGGGCTATCCCCCAGGAAAGCCTGTACCAATGCTAAAGCAGGGGGTTGGGGGCGACCCTCTTTTAACCCCGTGCCGCCTGGGGACTGCCACTCCAGATCACCCTCCGCTCCAGCTCACCCTCCGCCACTTGGGCTGTGGACTCCTCCCCCCCCCGACGAGCCAGTGGCCTCCGTGGATCATGCAAGTTTTACATCACCACCAGCAACACCATCGTTATCAGCTTTTCCTCCCGTTTTACTTTCTGCAAACATGTTCAGCTGAAGAAAGTGCAAAGAAGTAGGAGGGCCGAAGTGGTGGCCGCTCCCTCCTCTGGAAGTTCATATGACCCCTGCCCGCCCGCCCCAAGTATGTGCATTCTGGTGAGGAGAAGGAAAGCTCAAAAACGAAAGAGGTGTGGTTTTTTTTTAATAGGGTCAGAAGCGAGGTTGAAGAGAAAACAAGGAGTGGAGTAGGAGCAATTGAAAGAGGACTTATCTGAGGCAAGGAGAACAAACTGAAGCAAGGCTGAGAGTCCTTTCCTGGAGCTAGCAGGACTTTTCAGTACAGTTTTGATAACAGTTTAATATGCTAAAACTCTGAAAAACTGGATTAAAATTAAGGTGCGTCTTATAGTCCGTAGCGTCTTATAGTCCGTAAAATACGGGTAAGTATTCATGCCACCTTAGGAACATAGGAAACTGCCATATACTGAGTCAGACCACTGGTCAATCTAGCTCAGTATTGTCTTCACAGACTGGCAGCGGCTTCTCCAAGGTTGCAGGCAGGAATCTCTCTCAGCCCTATCTTGGAGAAGCCAGGGAGGAAACTTGAAACCTTCTGCTCTTCCCAGAGCGGCTTCATCCCCTGAGGGGAATATCTTGCAGTGCTCACACATCAAGTCTCCCATTCATATGCAACCAGGGCAGACCCTGCTTAGCTAAGGGGACAAGTCATGCTTGCTACCACAAGACCAGCTCTCCTCCACCTTAAGTGACGCAGCAGGGAAATGTTTGACTAACAAGCAGAAGGTTGCCAGTTCGAATTCCCACTGCCACTATATAGGGCAGCAGCGATATAGGAAGCTGTGGAAAGACATTATCTCAAACTGTGCAGGAAGAGGCAATGGTAAACCCCTCCTGTATTCTACCAAAGAAAACCACAGGGCTCTGTGGTTGCCAGGAGTCAAAACCGACTTGATGGTATATATATATACACACACACAGGATTGAGCTACTCACCTTATGTTTGTGTGTGTTCATTCGGAAGTAAACCCCAGAAAGCTCAACAGGACTTACTTCCCAATTTAGGACTGCAGCTTTAATCTGATATTATACAAGGAATTTTAGCTACTTCTTTTTCATTCTCACTTAGACTTAAGTTCATCCCCCTTTCAGTGCAACATAGAGCAGTGTAACTAACTCCCAGTCCACCTGATTCCTATGCTGTTGTTACTTGTTTCTGTATTCCTCTGCAGTTGCACTTAGAGCATCTCCCAGCTGTGTTGATCTAGCCTGGGATCCAAACCAGAGCAACAGAGAGTCCCACAGGACTTACCGTGTAAAACTGCAAGGAAAGGCAGCCCTTTTGCAGGGATGGCTTCAGCAGCAGTGCTAATAGCAAGAGCAGTCGGGAGGAAGGTAGCAATCCTGCCTTGCAGAAGTTGTGGGGCTATGCTGGGGCAAAGCACAGGTGTGCTCCAGTGAGCCTGCGAAATCACTGCAAGGGTGGGGAGAAGATCTAAGTCACTCACTGCAACATTTCTGATGTGTGGCATTTGCTTGGGGGTTTGGCCCTCCCCAATGGATCTTCTGAGAAAACGGAGCAAAGATGTTCGTCCACCAGCCTCATTGCCTAGAGAAGCAGATGGATCCAATGACCCTTCGTTTTTGTAAGCCAAGGCTGCTCTTCTGGGAGAGTAATCACATAAGGTTCAAGCTCCGTGGGGTCAGGAAACTTTCCTTAACTTATTGTTGCAGAACTCCTCAGAATTATTGCATATTACTTAAGCAGAGGCTGTGGCTATCAGGGTGAGCCAGGGCTACGGGGATAATCATAGGGAGCACTCACCATTCTGAACTTCCGACGACACCATTGCCCAGATCCCTCCCTCGTCCATCTCCCAAACCGTCAGAATGTGGGTCGGGAGGTTCAGGATCTCTTGCGTATTTAAACTCTGTGACTTCGTCTTCTCCTCCCTCCTTCCCTCCCCCCACCTTAGTAATTTGTTTTTACAAAGATATTTACACGATTAAGAGGCCGATCTGCTATAATAGCATCTGTATATAGATACTAACGTCGAGAGAACACGGTGAGCGGAGAGGGGGAAAGGGACTGGGAATGAGCTGGGCGAGTCCAGCTAGAAGCGGAGCTCCGAGATTTCACCGGGGACCCGTCGAAGTATTGAGCGTTCCCCACTCCCATTCAGTTTTGAGGGGGAGGGCGGAGTTACCCCCCGCCGCCGCCGCGCCCGCCCCCAATTCCACCTCCCCACTCCCGCCTTTTCTCCCTCTTTGGCCCGTACCCAAGTTTTCTGCTCCGAATGGGAAGATTACAAACCCGAAGATGGCAGCAAGGTCTGCCTGGCTGTTGAGCTTCAGAAAAGCATCTGCAAGTGCAACCTCCTTTCCCCGCACAGCTGCTGCTGTCCCCGCCTCCTTTCCTGGGCTTTGGTCTAAGTTTCGGTTTCCCCCAAATGACGTCATGTTTGGAATCCCGCCTTCTCTTGGGTTGGATGGATGAGAGACATCTTAGGATGCTCAGAACTACAGCAACGTGAGAAGAGCCCCCACCCCCTGCTGCCCAAGTCGAACGGAGAGCCATGCAGCGCTGCAGCACAGTGGCTAACCAAATGCAAATACGTCGTGGGGCAGGAAGACAATAGTCCTCCCGCCCTTTTGCCCCCAGCAACTGCAGTAATTGCCACCCTGCCTTGGAACTTGGGGGTTCCAGAGAAACAGAAGGGGCAGGGCAGGAGGCAGCATGCATTATTGACAGGGCCAGAAGGGATCCCGCAGCAGCCAGAGTAGTTCAATTCTCAGAACTCTTAAGAACATGTATTATTTATTTAAAATATTTATGCCCCCACTGCTTGAGGCGGCTCACAATAAAATAGATACAATAAGAACACAGCCCTGCTGGATCAGGCCCAAGGCCCATCTAGTCCTGCATCCTGTTTCACACAGTGACCCACCAGATGCCTTTGAGAAGCCCACGGGCAAGAGGTGAGGGCATGACCTCTCTCCTGCTGTTGCTCCCCTGCAACTAGAAAAAACTGATGCTGCTTCTAGAAAAACTCATTTTTCTAGAACAGGCACCATCGGCTGATTTCCTCTCTTTCCTTTTCAGGACACTGTTTTTCTTTGTGGCCTGATTACCTACAGATACAAATTATGCATACACAATCCTTCCTGTCACTGAAATTAGGGGAATGAACTACTGGGCAGGGTGTGTGTGTGTGTGTGTGTGATTTTCACCATTATTGGTCTGAAAAGATTTATCAGTAATCAGATCAATAATTTAATCTTTTTAATGTCCAAGGGAGGTAGAAGATCTTTCTCAAATTCAAATTTATCATATATTAGTCAATAAACTGAAGTTTGAAGTTACAATCCTACAAATTACAAGGTGTTCTTTTACTTCCCTTTCCCCGGCACATTAATAAAATGTTCGATTACATATATTTAATTTATTGAACTTGCCTATGAATTTAATCTACGCAAAATGACTTTCCCCTGTCAATGAGGGGCCTCACCTGCAAACTTTATATATTTGGAGCTGAAACACAGGCCTTGCACTCAGCTGCTGTTGCCTCTCTGAAGCCATGTTTCTGGGTGGTGTGCATGCACTTACAATACATGTATATGCCAGGATTGCACTGCTACTTTACAATCACCACCAGCACGTCTGTTTACTTACCATACATAAAAAGGTGGTGTGTACTGAATAAGGCAATAGGTCCATCTAACCCAATAACCTTTGCCTGGCAATGACCCTCCAAGATCTCAGTCAGAAGACTTCTTTTCCCTGCACAGCAAAACATGAGCCGTTTAGCTGGAGATGTCAAGGATCCCCTTCTGCAGGTGACAACATGGAGAGACAGGCCCTTTCCCAGCTTGGGGCCTGTACTGGAAAATGGGAGGGGAAGAGATGCAGCCCTGGATTATTTGGAGGAGGGGAGGGATAAACATGGAAATAAATAATGTTCTCCACAGGGGTTGAGATGGCAGTGTAGAGCTGCATGTCACTAACACGATCCTGCCACACATGCTCACTGGAATGTTCAAAAATGGGGGCAAGCTGGCAACAATCATGTTAGCAGCAATGGGAGGAAGGCAAATATGAAGAGTTATTCTTTGTTGGGAGAGTAGAGCTTGCCCCCACCCAGCAATGCTGTGCCACCATGCCTGTGTCTGTGGTCCTCAGTTTAACAGATCTGTGGCTTTGAGTGCTGAAAGCTCAATGCTAAGTTCGCCTGGTAATAATAGGAACATAGGAAACTGCCATATACTGAGTCAGACCATTGGTCTATCTAGCTCAGTATTGTCTTCACAGACTGGCAGCGGCTTCTCCAAGGTTGCAGGCAGGAATCTCTCTCAGCCCTAAAAAATGGAAAGTTGAACTGGATCTATTTAAAGGATCCTCCTCAGTTAAGCAGCTAAGGAAAACAATTTATGGAGAGATTCTAGAAGTGGGTTTCTTAAAACCTGATTTAGAACGTAAACGCTACAAACACTGCACTTCACAGTACTTGTTGCAACCCAATCACCCTATTGCTCTCTTTAAGGAGAAAAAAGTCCCTTTCCATTTATGGGAAACAAGGTGGCGCTTATACCACCAAGTACTACCACTTAATGCGGCTAAGCCATGGCTCCCAGAGGACCAGCAAGAGTGTCCTAAAATCACCTGCAAACAGAAAGCTAGTGAGCTAGGCAAAACATTCAGGGCAGGGGCGTAATGAGGCTGGAGTGGGCCCAGAGACAAAATTTTAAAATGGGCCCCTCGCTGATACACATACACACTCACTTCACATGTGACTTGCCTCTGGGGGGCCCCTCGAGGCGTGGGGGCCCCCAGGCAGCCGCCTCCCCTAGTCTAATGGTAGTTATGCCCCTGATTCAGGGAAACCCACTCACATTTCTTAAAAGAGTGTGTGGTAGCCAAAAGAGTGTGGCAGGGAGTAAGCAAGCTGTTAGAGTGGCCTGATTTGGAAAAACAGACTTGGGAAGAACTAATTTCAGGGTTTAAGCAATAGAACCTCTTTTCGAGGTCCCAGAAAGAAACCTTCAAGGAAACGGGATGGAACGGGTGCCCTCATACTAGGGAATTGGAACGTTCCCCTTCTCGTAATCAGGTTAGTAAACCTGTATGTCATTCATGCAATGCTCCTGCATAGGAATAGGGAGGGAAGAAGCGACCAAGAGGTTCACACAGATGAGACAGTAAATCTCTTCTGGAAAAGTTTGCATGGTTATGTGCAAAGAGACAAGAGCATCTCTTCTAAACAGCAATGGGACAAATTATGGAAATGGACGTTGGACGTAACACACACACACACACCCGATTACCTGATGTGCCTTGTAATCCCCCACCCCTGAGTAACAGTACTACTTGCATATACTTCCTAACCTTGTGGGTTTCCAAATCCTTGTGTGTAAATCTTTGTAGATATATCATGTACAAACAACCACTCTGTATATAATTGTGCTTTGGCAACGTACTGTATGCTTTGGTAGTTTGTTGGTTCAACAAAAACATCTTGTCCTATAAAAAAAAATCTTGTCCTATCTTGGAGAAGCCAGGGAGGGAACTTGAAACCTTCTGCTTTTCCCAGAGCAGCTTCATCCCCTGAGGGGAATATCTTACAGTGCTCACACATCAAGACTCCCATTCATATGCAACCAGGACAGACCCTGCTTAGCTAAGGGGACAGGTCATGCTTGCTACAACAAGTCCAGCTCTCCTCCCTGACAAATAATCCCTGACAAATTCTCAGTTGCACATTCATGTTATTTCAGGAAATACGGGTCTGGGACCACATGTTTATCTACAGGTAGGTAACCTAGCCTTGATAACTTCCACATCAAGGTGCAGCAAGCCTTTATTCTCTATTGATTGCATATCTCCCTTTGCACTACAATAGAGCTGTCTCCTAAAAATTTTGTTGCTCAGCTCTCACCAGAATGAAGTTCTCTGTAATAATTTGACCAAAAACAACCCTACTTTTGAAAAACCCAGAAAGTACCAACAGTGTATAGTACCATTGTACAAAAGCATACTAAAAAGTGCACTAGGGGAAAAATATTCATGTGTGTTCCTATGGAAAAGATAGAAATCATGGGTAGATACTTTGAGAAGAGAGAAGTTGTTCCAAACAAAATCTGTATGTTGTGTGTGTCAGGACCATTGCAATGTTGGGTTCCTTGGCCTGTGTTCAGCCACCGCTGCAACCCCCCTCACCCTGCCCCGTGTCTGACATAAGATGCAGGGAGCAGTTAGATATGCCCCCGCGACTGGTGTCAGTTTGTTAGATCAAGTTAGATCGAGGCCAGCGCTAAGGCAGGGAGAGCCACTTCCGTCCGTGCTGCGAATGCAGCACTGGCCATCTAACTCCCGGATGGGGCCATGGGGCCCCGTTTGGGAGCTAGATCGGGTGCAGCACTGCCAGAAGGGGCTCTCCCTGCCTTTAAGGCAGGGAGAGCTGCTCCTGACCACACTGCAAATGCAGTGCTGGCCATTTAACTCTGGAATAGGGCTGCACGGCCCCCATCCAGGATCTAAACCATGCCCCCCATGTCTGACATCAGATGGGGGGCAACGAGGCAAGGCCCCTGAGGGGCAGCGGCTCGGGTTCTTTGAACCCAGTTGCCCAATGGTGGCTCCACCCCTGGGCCAGAGGACCCGAGACATTTAACAGCTGCATGACAGATAGACCCTAGGATATGAGGATGAAAGCAGCACCTACTCTTCAACGGCATGACAACCATAAGAACAGCCCTGCTGGATCAGGCCCAAGGCCCATCTAGTCCAGCATCCTGTTTCACACAGTGGCCCACCAGATGCCGCTGGAAGCCACAGGCAGGAGTTGAGGGCATGCCCTCCCTCCTGCTGTTACTCCCCTGCAACTGGTACTCAGAGGCACCCTGCCCTTGAGGCTGGAGGTGGCTTATAGCCCTCCGACTTGTAGCCATTGATAGACTTCTCCTCCATGAAGTCATCCAAACCCCTCTTAAAGCCATTCAGGTTGTTGGTTGTCACCACATCCTGTGGCAGAGAGTTCCACCAGAACTTCAACGGGTACAATTTCTAATCTCCAAATGCTGGGGCAACTCCACCTGTTGAGTTTCTGCTTGTCATTCATCTGTTAGACATCGAGTTCTAGGCATGGTGGAAGCAAGCAATGGTTCAGTTATGAATAATAGTAGCTTTGAGTGTTCTGCTTGGCATGGACTTTTGAGTTCTGTGCCACTTGATTTTATAATCTGCAGACTGAGTAAATTTCTGGCTTGGGTGGACTTTGAGTTTTCTACCTTGGATTAATCACTGATTGTCTTTCAGACTAGTTATTCTCTGCCTCGCCATTTCCATCAACAAAATGGTTAAATGTTTTCTAGAATAACTTCAAAATGCTTTTTAAATTAAAAACAATAAATGTGATAGATCAGTTTAAAATTTATTATATCTGGGGCTTCATGTGTGTGCTCAGCTTACCTGATTGTGTTAGATATTTTATTCTTGCTTTGTACTTCTGATGACACTTGGAATCTGGCTGGTATAATGATTATCTCCAGTATGGATGTTATTGCTTGACTGCAGGGGACTTGGGATCACATGGAATATCTATACACCTTCAATGAACATAATGTTTTCTATCTCCAGAGCCCCACCCAGGCCATTTTGTCTTCCAGGAGTTGGAAGGTTAAATCCAAATGAACACCCAGAAAAGTTCCATCCCCTGAGTTCTGCTGGTCAAGATGCTGTTAAAGAAAGTCAGGTCAAATTTTTGTGGCCATTTGGCAAACCCAGCATCTCCTGCAAGTAAATAAACCCTATGGGTGCAGAGCTGGCCAAGGTCCTGAAATTTTAAAAGCCAGTAGTCTTTGTTATCTTGTTCAAGTCCTATGCAAGCCAAAAAAGAACACCTAGATTTCAAGGGTGGGGCCTCCCACCACAATCCTGCTCCCCTTTATACGTGCTAAGCACTTGGTGATGTGAACAGGGCTCGTGTAATGAGACAGAGAAGGTGTACATACATTATAACTGGATTGTTTAATGCAATGATTTACAAACTGGGCTTCAGGGAAATCTGAGGCTTCTTGGTAGTGTGTCCAGGAGGGATCCTCATTGAGAAGATCAGTAATGGCAAATTCCCGAGAGGCAGCTTGCTTTAAGTTACCTGTGTTCCTCATGAATGCACAGTCATAGGTCAAGTTGGGCATAGGATGCTTCCTCATCTCTTGAAAGGTGACAATGATGGCACAAAGGTCTGAACAGGACTCTGCAAAAGTGAACGATACACCCGGGAGCATACCCAGAATCCTCTGCAATGCACAGGGATTCCCTGTCAAACAAGAGCCTTATACAGACATTATGGTATATGCTATATTCAGATGTCTGTACATAGATACATGTTTTTGTGTGAATGAGCATACCTGTGTTCATTTTAAAAGTGAATCTGGGTGCAGGCCCTTCCAAATGCAGGATACAGGTAGGTTGTGTACTGCTGTATCAGTGTTCACTGTAATGTGTAAATAACTGTACCTGGTACAGATCTGTACTAGTGTACATTATATATAGACTGTGTGTCAAACATGTGTTGACTTGAAAGTGTCGACTTAATGTGCGGCAGCTGTGAAAAAGGCAAATTCCATGCTAGGGATCATTAGAAAGGGGATTGAAAATAAAATGGCTAATATTATAATGCCCTTATACAAAACTATGGTGCGACCACACTTGGAGTACTGTGTACAATTCTGGTCACCACATCTTAAAAAGGACATTGTTGAACTGGAGAAGGTACAGAAGAGGGCAACCAAGATGATCAGGGGCCTAGAGCACCTTTCTTATGAGGCAAGACTACAACACCTGGGGCTTTTTAGTTTAGAAAAAAGACGACTGCAGGGAGACATGATAGAGGTCTATAAGGTCATGCATGGTGTGGAGAAAGTGGAGAGAGAGAAATTCTTTTCCCTCTCACACAACACTAGAACCAGGGGTCACTCCATGAAATTGATTGCCAGGAGGTCTAGGACCAACAAACGGAAGTACTTTTTCACACAACGCGTGATCCACTTATGGAACTCTCTGCCACAGGATGTGGTGACAGCCAACAACCTGGATGGCTTTAGGAGGGGTTTGGATGACTTCATGGAGGAGAGGTCTATCAATGGCTACTAGTCGGAGGGCTGTGGGCCACCTCCAGCCTCGGGGGAGGGGTGCCTCTGAGTACCGGTTGCAGGGGAGTAATGGCAGGAGAGAGGGCACGCCCTCAACTCCTGCCTGAGGCTTCCAACGGCATCTGGTGGGCCACTGTGCAAAACAGGATGCTGGACTAGATGGGCCTTGGGCCTGATCCAGCAGGGCTGTTCTTATGTGAATAGGGCTAAGCTGATGTGGAATTTGCTGAGATGAAGAAAGAAAGCTTGAAAACTAGAGATGTGCATGGAACTGGGTGGGGGGAGTTTCAAGGTGGGTGTGTGCTGCTTTAAGAGTGGGGGAGGTAAGGTTGCACTTACCCCTCTCTCTGCTTTCCCCCCACCAGCACTCTGTTTTCCTAAAGTCCATCAGGGCTAACCGGAAGTATCCGACGTGTCTGCTGTGTTGAATGGCATATTACCTCTGAATTAATCACACAGACATTCGGGGGAGTGTCCATTTTACATATCAGGAATACAGAGAGCAAGGACGGTTAAGGACAGTCAGAGAGTATAGCTAAAGACTGAATCTCAGACAAAGCAAGAGAGTCAGGTAGAATCCATGGCAGATAACACTTTATTTATTTAACATATTTATTTACCACCCAATACTTGTCTCTGGGCATCAAAGAATAACAAATCCAATACATAATCATTAGAACTATATGCACAAATACATTTGATTATAATAAAATGACTATCAAGACATAGGCCCATATAATCCAAAATTCACCTGCATACAATCTCCAGTCTACATTTCAGTCAACCAGCATCCCCTCTTCACATTCCATGCATAGTCAGCCACCCCCGCATTCTGCTGCACCTCGAACTCTCAAAGACAGTTCACCACCTTTTGCCCCATATGAAGCCTTATAATATTGAATAATATTGAATATGGAAGAATATTTGGGGATTAATTAAACACTACTGCTATGGGGTTTTTTAAAAGGGTTTTCTTGCCATTTCAGTTTTTACATTTAAGAACAATTCAGGAAGGTGGGTAGGCTTGGGTAACAGATGGACATATCCAGATCTACTTTTAAATATTTATTGCATCAATCCTGAACAGTTTTGAGTTCAAGGGGGCTTATTCTCATGTACGTGTGTATAGAACTAAGCATCAAACAGTTTGAGAATGTGTCCCTGCTTTGTCCGGCATCTCAGAGACAGGAAATATAGGGAAAATCTTTAGCTACCAGAGGAGGTCACGGATGTGAATGGTTCCACCATTTTAATCACCCAGCAATTGTCAAAACAATAGGCGAGACTGCCCTCTGTGATTTCAAACCATTCATCAGGAGGACAAAGATGAACTAGTCTGCTAAACAGCTACAACCTGCATTAGCTAATAGGGAGTTTTGGCTTACTTATGTAACCCAAGTAGAAGTGCTGCAGATTTACCCAGCTAGGAGGTCTGGTCGCACCATTCCTCCTGTGCAGCATGGTTTTTGGAAGGGGGGAATTAATTGTAATTAATTAATTTACAGGCTCCCAGGGCCAGCTAGGCAAACTAGGTTGTCACCTACAGTGCCAAGCGGGGAGGGGTGCTGATGGCCCAGGTCACGTGTTGCCCCGCAGGCTGATGGGAGCGAGCAAGTGGGCAGGGATGGGCAATGGATGACGCAGGAGCTCCCTATCCCCTACCCCTTGCTCCTGTCACCTCAGCAGGCTGCCGCCACCTTCCACACGCAGCGATGCCATTATAACAAGCCACAGCCGGAACAGGCGGCCTGCCAAGGCAAGAGGAGCAAGAGGCGGGGCATGGGAAGCACCCATTCACTTTTCTTGCTGCCTGTTCCTGCCAGCAGCAACCCACCACAACACATTATAATGACATCACCTCATGAGGCAATGTCATTATAAGATGCCATGCTGGGCTGCCAGCAGCGTGAGCAGCAGTGAGGAGAGCGAGTGGCCACTGCTCGCCTGCCCCTTACTCTTCTCACTGCAGTGGGCCTCCCCTTGCTCTTTTTGCCATGGGCTGCCAGGGGAGGGCAAGTGCCTGCCCAGTCTGCCGCCAGCCCGCCCACACTTGCCTGTGTGGATGGAGGAGGCTTGGGGCACCCACTTCGCCTGGGGAGGAGCCCCTCAACCCTTGGGCTGGCCCAGCAGTTTTGTTTTATTTACACTTCATTAGTGAGCTGCTAGAAGAGGGGCTGGCAAAACTCAGTGGGGAGTGGGGGGGAAGAGTGTCTAGGAAAACCATGGATGAAGACAAGGCTCTGCTGCCATCACATGTGGTTTGGATATCAGTCAAGAGAGAAATAACTTTCGTAAGAGTAGCAATCTGGAACAAGCCAATAGTTTAGGTAGGATTGGTTGCAAGAGACTGGCAATTAATAAGATTTATAAAATGATAGCTATTTACACTAATGGCCACAGCAAGCAGTATTCCTTTTGAAACAAAGCTATTTCACCCAAGATTTAAGTTTAGTGGGCTCTCGAGTGGGCTCGGAAAACAGGTCATCCTGAAAAACTATCAACCCAACTTAGTTTTCACTGTGTATAAACCATTTTCCTTGTCTGTTAGATAATATGCAGCTCTTTTATTTTTATCATCATACATTACTGTGACCCCCACATCGGTATTGCACTGGCCAAAGAAGAAAGCAACTTCCTCGCAAATGATTTTCAGGTAGAAGAAACGCCTTTTTAAAAAAGGCTCCTTAATAAATTCATTTCTGGCAAGGGAAAAACAAGCATTCACTTTTTCATTCTTAAATCCCAGGAACTTCAACTCATTCTGCACTGTCTGGAGGTTCTCCAGGGTGAGTGATTCCACAATGCCTTCACGCCATTTAAGGTAGACATCAAGCAGTGCAACCTCCTTCTTTTGAATGTGCCCGTCAGCATCTGAAATGCTGATCTGACAAGTGTTCTTCCCATAATGAAGTCTGAATTTACTTCCGGCATGCTGATCCTCATCCCACGCACCTACTTGTAAAGAATAGGGCTCTTCGAGTAAACGTTTCAGGATTCTAAAAAAAATGTGCTTCTGCTTTGTGTCCAATGAACCGAGTTTCTTTGGTTCTACTCCTGGATCAGGTTTGGTTTCTTCTGCAGAAGGAGAGTTGGAATTTCTTAAAGTTGCCATTTCTTTGCAAGTCCTCCTTTTCTTTGGGGTCCTCCTCTACCTGTGATTCTGGGGAGTCTCTTGTTTCATCAAATGAGAGAGCGCGTGCGGGCGGGCGCGTGTGAGAGAGAGAGAGAGAGAGAGAGGGAGAGAGAATGTTAGGGTGAATATTCTCCATGCTGAGACCCCTTTTTATGGGTTGAAATGCAGTTTGTTTATTATTGTTGTTGGTGGTGGTGGTAGTGATAATAAACCATTCAGCATTTCAGGTCTGGATTGCTACAGTGTGCTCTGCTTACAGCATGAAGGGATACCATTTGCCTGGCAAGATCTATCTGCCCAACTGAAGGAACCAAAGAGGTAGATTCAGATCTTGTCCACATCCCTGCCTCAGAAGAGTTAGGCCCCTTTCACCATTTTGGGCCTAAAAAGAGTTAGCCACCTAGATAAGGGAATTGTATTGACTATTAATATGTTTCTTTAGGATATCACATACTGTATATTAATAATTGAAATATTTTCCATTTATTTATTTATTGCTCGAGGCAGCTCACATCACTAATGAAAAAAAAAGGTGAAATGTAAAATAAATGATGAATAAAGTTTAAAGACCAGGCTAAAGCTATCTTTAAAATAGCATTTTTAAAACGTTTCAAATTAAAAATCATTAATAAAAAAAATGGAGGACTATAGAAACTAAAGAACTTACCAGATATCATCAGCCGAAAAAACATTCAAAAGCCTCTTTAAAAAGTTGTGCTTAAAAAAAAAATTTTTTTAAATTGAGGGTGGGAGCATGGCAAAACTCCTCGCCATTTAATGGGTTTGTTTGTTTATTTATTTATTTATTGTTAGATTTGTACACCACCTTTCATTAAAAGAATCCCAAGGCGGTTCACACAGAAAAATTAAAACAAGACTATAAATATACACAATTAAAATATTAAGCTAAGATATAAAAACAAATTTAACTAAAAAGATTTAAAACACAAACATAAGAACTGTACAAAATTCAAAGAATCAGCAGTAGAGACAATAATATAAAAGCCTGGGTAAAAAGCCAAGATTTAACACGCTTTCTAAAAACTGCGATGGAGACTGAGGAGCAAACAGCCACTGGGAGAGCATTCCAGAGTCTGGGGGCAGCAACAGAAAAGTCCCTGCCCCGGGTGCACAACAGCCGAGCCTCCCTTATTGTTGGCACCCGGAGCAGAGTGCCCTCAGATGACCTCATCAAGCAGGCAGCATCCTGTGGGAGCAGGCAATCTCTTAGGTATCCCAGGTGCAAACCATTAAGGGCTTTAAAGGTCAAAACCAGCACCTTGAATTGGACCCAGAAACAAACTGGTAGCCAGTGCAGCTCTTTCAAAATGGGTGTGATGTGCTCCCACCAGGCAGCTCCAGATAAAACCCTAGCTGCCGCGTTTTGCACTAGCTGCAGTTTCCAAATATTCTTCAAGGGCAGCCCCACGTAGCGCGCATTACAGTAAACCAGCCGTGATGTGACTAAGGCATGGGTAAGTGTAGGGATGTGCACGAACCGGTTTGGAGGCCATGTTGGAGGCCTCCGAACCGGTTCGGAAACGGACCGGTCCGGCGGTCCAGCACCGAGGGGGGGTCTACCTTTAAGGGCAGGGGGTAGAACTTACCCCTCCCACCACTCTTCCCCCTCCGGCGCTGCGTTTAAAATTGAAGTTTTTGGGGCGGCAGCGTTCCTCCCTGCCGCCCCTGCCCCCGTCATTGCCCGGAAGAAGCTGTAATAGAAGCACACATGCACGCGCTGCGGCATGTGCGCGCTTGTCGCATACGTCACACACAGTGTGCGTGTCATGTATGCAGCGCGCGCACAGCGGCGACAGGCACGTGCGTGCTGCGTGCTTCTATTACAGCTTCTTCCGGGCAACGACGGGGGCAGGGGCGGCAGGAAGGAACGCTGCCGCCCCAAAAACTTCAATTTTAAACGCAGCGCCGGAGGGGGAAGAGCGGCGGGAGGGGTAAGTTCTACCCCCCTGCCCTTAAAGGTAGACCCCCCCTCGGTGCCGGTCTGGACCCATGCACATCCCTAGGTAACTGTGGCCAGATCTGCCTTCTCGAGAAAGGGACGCAGCTGGCGCACTAGCCGAAGCCATGCAAAGGCACCCCGGCCACTGCCTCCACCTGAGCTTCCAAAAGGAGAGCCAGGTCCAGCAATACCCCCAAGCTGCGTACTTGCTCCTTCGAGGGGAGTGCAACCCTTTCTAGAACCAGTAGAATCTCCTCATCACGATTGGCTCTCTTACTGACCAACATTACCTCCATCTTGTCTGGATTCAGTCTCAGTTTATTAGCCCATATCCATCTCATCACGGCCTCCAGCCCCCAATTCAGGACATCCACTGCCTCCCTAAGATCAGGTGGCAAGGAGAGATAGAGCTGACTGTCATCTGCATTTTGCTGGCAACTCAGTCCAAGTCCCCAGATGACCTCTCCCAGCAATTTCATGTAGATATTAAACACCATGGGGGACAAAACCAAACCCTGTGAGACCCCACAGGCCAATGGCTCCGGAGCTGAGCAATAGCCCCCAGCACCACCTTCTGGACCCTCCCCCCAAGAAAGGAAAGCAGTACCTCCAATTCCCATACTCAAGAGGTGGTCCAGAAGGATACCATGGTCAATGGTATTGATTGCCGCTGAGAAGTCCAGCAGAACCATCAGGAACACACACACCCATCTAGTTCCCGACATAGGTCATCCACTAAAGTGACCAGGGCAGTTTCAGTCCCATTTCCAGGGCAGAAGACAGATTGAAAAGGGTCCAGATAATCCATATCATCCAAGACTCTCTGCAGCTGGGACGCCACCACACGCTCCATCACCTTGCTGGAAAAGGGAAGGTTAGAGACAGGTCCATAGCTGTCCAGGTTGGAGGGATCAATGGCGGGCTTTTTAAATAATGGTCTTACTATCGCCTCCTTGAGGCATGATGGCATCCTGCCCTCCCATAATGAAGCATTAATAATCACCCCCAACCATCTGCCCGTACCCTCCCTGGCAGCTTTAATTAGCCATGAAGGACAAGGGTCAAGAGCACATGATGTCGCCCACACACTGCCCAGGATCTTGTCCACTAAACATCACTACTTTTTCAGAAGTGCTTTGAACACAATTTGGAAAGAGGGGATACAAATAATTAAATCACTATAATCTCCCCTTTTACCAGATTTGAAAAATATATATTTCTTTGAAAACTTGAAGGAACTCTTTCTTGAAATGCTTTTTACTAATTCAAATCCAACTGCTACAATGCCTCACAAAAAGGCATGAGTAAATAACTATCTACCAAGAAACAAAAGCTGTTTTCACTTTTTTCTGAAGAGAAGATATCCTAGCAAAAAGAGACTAAAGAGATATCCTAGACAAAAAGAGAGACTCTTAAGGTTCAGGGGCATTCCAGAGAAAGCTGACCAGAATATTAAGAAACTACTTGGGGAAGAACTTGCATTACTTTTGGGAATTACAGCTGGAGACATGGAGGCACAGACTGAGAAAGCTTTTCGCCTAAATTCGGATTTTGCCACAAGAAATAAATTAATCAAAGATTGCCTGGTGGAATTTGCCTCTAAATCAATTACTGAGCGAATTGTTCAGGCTCACTTTACTACAGCTCTTACAATCGACGCTCACCAGATAAAAAATTTGAAAGAAATTCCAGCTAGAATTCTAAGAAAACGTAAGGATTACAAATTTTTGACTGATGCATTAAATGCTAATGGAATACGTTTAGGTGGGACTTACCAGAGGGAGTATCTTTCTTCTACAAGGGTAAGAAGACTAGACTTACTGAGCTTCTTAAAGTGCAAGAATTTTGGCGGAAATACAAAAAAGACTTATCTCCTGAGCACCCTGCTTCCTCAACACATAACTAGAACTTGACAATATGGATTACAAACGAAATTACAGATATTTTTCTTGGAACATTAATGGTTTAAATTCAAAAGTTAAAAGAAATAGAGTTTTTCATTTTCTTAAAAAACAAAATTTGGATATTGTGTGTTTACAAGAGACCCACATTAGAAAGCAAGATAGAAAAATTTTGGTTAATAAGGCTTTAGGACAAGAATTTGTTTCTTCAGATAAGAAGAAAAAAAGAGGGGTAGTATTTTATGTCAAACAACAATTTGAACCCAAACTGATTTTTAAAGATGAAGAAGGCAGGATATTAGCATTGGATATTCTAATTTCCGGAATTAAAGCAGTGATAATTGGAATCTATGCCCCAAATGAAAAGAAAGTTGAATTTTATAATTATTTGGATCAAAAGATGGCGGAGTTATCGAATGTCAATTTGATTATATTGGGAGATTTTAATGGAGTTGTTTTGACATCTTTGGATAGAAAATCCGACATTTCGGATAGGAACTTACAAGGTAAACTTCCTAAAGTATTTTTTTACTTAGTAGAACACATGGATCTTTATGATTTGTGGAGAATTAAAAATGCCAGTGCAAAAGAATATACTTATTTCTCTGAAAGATATCAATCACATTCAAAAATGTGATAGATATGGTTTGGACATTATCGTAAATGGGGAATTATCAGACAACTGTGTAATACAAAAAGGGACTAGACAAGGATGTCCACTTCCCCCTTTGCTTTTTATATTGGTTCTAGAAGTGCTTTGTAGAACTATCAGAGAAGATGATAAATTACATTGTCCCAAAACTGGGAAACAGGATTATAAGCTGAGAGCCTTTGCAGACGATGTTGTGCTGTTTTTAGAGAATCCAATGGATAAGATTGAAAGACTCTTGGATAAAATACAACAATTTGGTCAGCTGGCTGGATTCTATATAAACAAGACTAAGACTAAGGTTTTAACTAAAAATATGGATCAGAAAACTAAAGACAGATTCTCTGAAATAAGTGAGTTGAAAGTGGAGAAGAAAGTTAAATATTTGGGGGTCTGGTTATCAAATAACAACTCCTTGTTGTTTATAAATAATTATGTCAAAATATGGAATTCAGTGAAAATTGATCTACAAAGATGGTCTAAATGAATTTGTCTTTAATGGGAAGAATTTCAGTGGTGAAAATGAATGTTTTGCCTAAAATGTTGTTTCTCTTTCAGACTATCCCCATAATTAACACTTTAACTTGTTTTAAGCAATGGCAGAAGGACATAACTAAGTTTGTTTGGCAGGGGAAAAGACCAAGAATTAACTTTAAGAATCTAACAGATGCAAAGGAAAGAGGTGGTCTTACCTTGCCAGACTTAAGGTAATATTTTGATGCTGTTTGTTTGACATGGTTAAAAGAATGGATAAAGAAACCCTAGAATTCTTGATTTGGAAGGATTTGACAGAAGGTTTGGATGGCATGCGTATTTGTGGTATGAAAAAAAATACATAAAGATTTTTTGAACCACTATGTGAGAAGGAGTTTAATGAGGGTGTGGTTAAAATACAAAAATTGGTTTGAACCTAAAACTCCGTTATGGGTATCTCCAATTGAAGCCTTATCACGTAAAGAAGTAAATATGCAAATATGTTGGGGTACCTATAGGGATTTGTTACATTTTCAGGAAAAGGATTGTAAGTTAAAAAGCTTAACTGAAATACAAGATTTGGTTAGAGATTGGTTTCAATACCATCAGTTAAGTGAGATGTAGAAGAAAGACCTTAAAGTCGGATTTGAGGACCAGACTTCAAATTTTGAGAAGGAATTATGTCAAAATGATGAAAAATTAGTTTCTAAAATGTATAAATTGTTGCTTTTGGAGGAGACAGGAGAGGAAGTGGTTAAAACGACTATGATAAAGTGGGCTCAAGATGTGGGGCGTAACATAGAAATGGCAGCCTGGGAAAAGTTATGGAAAAATGATTTAAAATTTACTTCATGTTATGCTATAAAAGAAAACTATTATAAAATGATGTATAGATGGTATCTGACACAAAAAAAATTGGCGTTAATGTATAAAAATGTTTCAAACAAATGCTGGAAGTGTGGACACTTTGAAGGCACATTTTTTCATATGTGGTGGACCTGTGGGAAGGCTAAAGCCTATGGCGATATGATATATAATGAACTAAAGAAAATATTTAAAACAGGGTGGATTTGATTTAAATCAAACTGATTTAAATCACGATTTAAATCACGATTTAAATCACTAGCAGGGTGGATAAAAATCAATGATTTTTTAAAAAAGCATTGATTTTTATCCACCCTGCTAGTGATTTAAATCGTGATTTAAATCGTGATTTAAATCAGTTTGATTTAAATCAAATCCACCCTGATTTAAAATGACATTTCCTAAGAAGCCAGAATCCTTCCTGCTGGGAGTAACACAAGGTGCAATTTCTACAACTAATTTAACATTTTTTATGTATGCCTCTACGGCGGCTAGAATTATATATGCACAGAAATGGAAGACCAGTGAACTGCCTTCAAAAGAAGACTGGCTGATAAAAATTTTGGAATATGCGGAGATGGCAAAACTCACAGCACTATTAAGAGATCAAAACTTGGAATGTTTTAAAGAAGATGGGAAACCATTCTTGTTGTATCTAAAGAATTAGTTTCCTACTATGGACTTGACAGCAGGGTTTGAAATTTAGTAAAAATCGCAGGTTGGTTAGATTAACTATGTTTGTAAGGGTATGAATTTATGTTTTGAATTATTATTATAGCAAGGGTAAATTTTATAGTTGATGATTCACGAAGAAATGTGAGCAGGAAGTCCACCTTTTTTGTGTGTATTTGTAATGAATGATAATCGTTAAAATTAATAAATATAGTTAAAATTAATAAAAATTAAATTAGAAAAAAAACCACAAAAAGGCATGAGTAAATAACTATCTACCAAGAAACAAAAGCTGTTTTCACTTTTTTCTGAAGAGAAGATATCCTAGCCATATCACCAGCCTCTCAAACATACCCAGGGAATGCGTACGAAGAAAAGAGAAGTCTTACTGAAGAGGAGAGGGGCAGTGGAATAAAAGCTTTTAATTCAAAAATCTACTTCATTTATTTTCCTTTTTTTTTTTCATGCCCCTGGTTAACTATCAGCAGTCTCTTCTACTCCCCCCCCCCCGAGTCTTTGTTCCAAATATGGCAAGGCAGGCAATTCAAATTCCCCTTGGGCCGTGGTCAATCAAGGCAACTTGTCCAGCCATTATTTACCATACAAGCTTGGTCATGAGAAGCTATCAGAACTCACACCCATGCGTAAGTTGCTTTGCAAACCAAATGCAGAAGTAAGCAGTTATTAATCCACTATTAGGCCTCAGCATTTGCTTGACCAAAGTTACCCCCTCCAAACATTCCACCCCAACAAACCAATTCCCAACCTCAACCAACATTCTTCACATCATCATGCTAGGCCATCCGAGTCAGGTGACAGTCAGGCTTGGCTGCCTGGCACAGTGCAGGTCAGCACTGCAGTGTGGCAACCATACCACCCAGGGTTGACTAAAGAGGAAGTCTTCTTCGGAAGGAAGGACTTCCTTCCGAAATTGGAAGGCCTGTCCAAACGAAGAGAACAGAAAGGAACACAAACTCTGGCAAAAGAAATGCAAGGCAACAATAAGGGAGGCGAAAAGAGAGTTTGAGGAACATTTAGCCAAAAGTATCAAGGGGAATAACAAAAACTTCTTTAGCAATAGCAATAGCACTTACATTTATATACCGCTTTATAGCCAGAGCTCTCTAAGCGGTTTACAATGATTTTAGCATATTGCCCCCAACATTCTGGGTACTCATTTTACCGACCTCGGAAGGATGGAAGGCTGAGTCAACCTTGAGCCAGGTCAGGATCGAACTTGTAACCTTCTGGTTACAGGGCGGCAGTTTTACCACTGCGCCACCAGGGGCCCTTTAAGTACATCAAAAGCAGGAAACCTGCCAGGGAGGCGATTGTACCATTAGACAATGAGGGAGTGAAAGGGATTATTAAGGAGGATATGGAGGTTGCAGAGAAGCTGAATGAGTTCTTTGCATCTGTCTTCACGGCAGAGGATACTGAGCGTATACCTGAACCAGGCTTTTTAGGGATGGAGGCTAGAGAGCTGAGTCAGATAGAAGTGACAAGGGATGATGTTCAACAGTTCTAAACTGTCTGGAAAAACTGAAAGCTAACAAAACACCAGGGCCGGATGGCATCCATCCAAGAGTCCTCAAAGAAATCAAATGTGAAATTGCCGACCTCCTTGATAAAATATTTAACTTATCCCTGAAATCGGGCTCTGTACCAGAGGACTGGAGAGTAGCAAATGTAACACCGATTTTCAAGAAGGGATCCAGGGGCGATCCAGGAAATTACAGGCCAGTTAGCCTAATGTCCGTTCCAGGCAAATTGATAGAAAGCATCCTCAAGGATAAAATTGTAAAGCAAATAGAAGAACAGGCCCTGCTGGGAGTGAGCCAGCATGGCTTCTGCAAAGGTAAATCTTGCCTTACCAACCTTTTGGACTTCTTTGAGAGTGTCAATGAGTGTGTGGATCAAGGTGATCCAGTTGACATAGTCTACCTGGACTTCCAAAAAGCTTTTGACAAAGTTCCTCATCAAAGACTCTGGAGGAAACTTAGCTGTCATGGGATAAAGGGACAAGTACATGTGTGGATTGCTAACTGGTTGAAAGACAGGAAACAGAGGGTAGGTATAAATGGAGAGTTTTCACAATGGAGGGAAGTAAGACGTGGGGTCCCCCAGGGATCTGTACTGGGGCCGGTGCTTTTTAATTTATTCATAAATGATCTAGCAGCAGGGGTGAGCAGCAAGGTGGCCAGATTTGCAGATGATACCAAACTCTTCCGGCTAGTGAAATACATAACTGATTGTGAAGAGCTCCAAAAGGATCTCTCCAAATTGGGTAAGTGGGTGACAAAGTGGCAAATGCGGTTCAGTGTTGGCAAGTGTAAAGTGATGCACATTGGGACGAAAAACCCCAACTTCAAGTATATGCTGATGGGATCCGAGCTGTCAGTGACGGACCAGGAGAGAGATCTTGGGGTTGTGGTGGACAGCTCGTTGAAAGTGTCGACTCAATGTGCAGCAGCTGTGAAAAAGGCAAATTCCATGCTAGGGATCATTAGAAAGGGGACTGAAAATAAAACGGTTAACATTATAAAGCTCTTATACATAACTATGGTGCGACCACACTTGGAGTACTGTGTACAATTCTGGTCACCACACCTTAAAAAGGACATTGTTGAACTGGAGAAGGTACAGAAGAGGGCAACCAAGATGATCAGGGGCCTAGAGCACCTTTCTTATGAGGCAAGACTACAACACCTGGGGCTTTTTAGTTTAGAAAAAAGACGACTGCGGGGAGACATGATAGAGGTCTATAAAATCATGCATGGTGTGGAGAAAGTGGAGAAAGGGAAATTCTTCTCCCTCTCACACAACACTAGAACCAGGGGTCACTCCATGAAATTGATTGCCAGAAGGTCTAGGACCAACAAACGGAAGTACTTTTTCACACAACACGTGATCCACTTGTGGAACTCTCTGCCACAGGATGTGGTGACAGCCAACAACCTGGATGGCTTTAAGAGGGGTTTGGATGACTTCATGGAGGAAAGGTCTATCAATGGCTACTAGTCGGAGGGCTGTGGGCCACCTCCAGCCTCAAAGGCAGGATGCCTCTGAGTACCAGTTGCAGGGGAGTAATGGCAGGAGAGAAGGCATGCCCTCAACTCCTTTCTGTGGCTTCCAGCGGCATGTGGTGGGCCACTGTGCGAAACAGGATGCTGGACTAGATGGGCCTTGGGCCTGATCCAGCAGGGCTGTTCTTAAGTTCTTAAAGAGGATTTGTGGGTCCCCAGGGGATGTGGAGGCCTCGGACTTCAGCCCCAAAGTCCAGGGGTAAGAGCACCTACGGCAGAAAGTGCCTCAGGACTTCACATGTAAAACTGTAAGGAAAGACAGCTCTTTTGTATGGATGGCTTCAGCAGAAGCATTCTTAGCCAGGGCAGTCGGCGGGAGGGGGGGGGCTGACCTTGCCTTGCAGGAGCTGTAAGGCTATGCTTGGGCAAAATGCAGGTGTGCTGCACTGTACCTGAGAAATTATTGCAAGGGCAGAGCAACTAAGACACAAATAACTAAGACATCCAGTCTTTCTTAAATATGGAGTTTGCTGGGAGAAAACAGTTCCCTCCATTGACTCCTCTCAGTGAATCCCTGCCTTATTGTTTAATCAAGCAGATGGATCCAATGACCCTTAGATTTTATCAGCCAAGACTGCTCTGTGCGGTCAGGAAGCTAACCTTGATTCCATGTTGCAGAACTCCCCCAAATTACGGAGGTGCTCATTGTGGGGAATTGGAAATGGAGGGATGAGTTAGATTTTCATCCTGGATAGGGTTACAATACACCTCCGCAGAAGGAACAGGTACACAGCTTGAGAGTGCTCTTGGACCCAGCCCTCTCCCTGGTATCTCAGATGGACTCCATGGCCAGAAGCGCTTTCCATCAACTTTGGCTGATTCAGCAGCTGCATCCATTCCTTGAAGAGAACAATCTCAAAACAGTGGTGCATCAGCTGGTAACCCCCAGGCTTGACTATTGCAATGTGCTCTACGTGGGGCTGCCTTTGAACTCAGAAACTTCAGTTCGTTCAAAATGCAGCAGTCAGATTGGTCTCTGGGGAAACCCAGAGAGACTATATTATGCCTCGCTTGAAATAGTTAAACTTGCTGCCAATATGTTTCCAGGCAAAATACAAAGTGCTGGTTATTACCTTTAAAGCCCTGAATGGCTTGGGTCCGGGCTACCTTAGAGGGTGCCTTCTTCCGTATGATTCCCATCGCACGCTGAGATCTGGAGAGGTCCATCTCCAGTTACCACTGGTACCTCTGGTGGCAACTTGAAACCGGGCCTTCTCTGTAGCTGCTCCTGGCCTAGTATGAAGATATCTGCAGTTTTGGCTTGCTGTTGGCCTTTAGAGAGCCCTAAAAACTTACTTGTTTGGCCTGGCCTTCCAAGGATTTTAAATTGTTTTGGGGTCTTTTAATTGGTTTTAAATGATTTTGAATTGTTTTCAAATTGTTTTTATATTGTTATAAGCAGTGTGTTTTAAATGGTGTTTGTTTTTATGCCTTTTAAAATTTGTTGTGCAACACCCAAAGTCTTTGGATGGGGTGGCCTATAAAGGAAAAAAAAATATTGCATGTCATGTGGCTATCAGGGTAGGATATAACGAGACTTCTGAATTTGCAACTACACAACTGTCCAGACCCCTCTCTTGGTTTGTCTCCAAACGGTCAGAATGTATTATTATTATTATTATTATTATTATTATTATTATTATTATTATTAATTCAATTTCTATACCGCCCTTCCAAAAATGGCTCAGGGTGGTTTACACAGAGAAATAATACATAAATAAGATGGCCCCCTGTCCCCAAAGGGCTCACAAGCTAAAAAGAAACACACCAGCAACAGTCACTGGAGGTACTGTGCTGGGGGTGGATAGGGCCAGTTACTCTCCCCCTGCTAAATAAAGAGAATCACCATGTTAAAAGGTGCCTCTTTGCCAAGTTAGCAGGGGTTGTATATTGGGAGGCTTCTTGCAACAGCAGTCTGTGAACTCCGCTTCTCGCGCCCACCCGCCCCCTCCTTAGCAATCACAAGGATTTTTAAACAACCAAGAGACAGATCTGCATTTAATATAATCTTTATACCGAGGCACTAAGGTTAGGAGACCACTGCGAGTGGAGCCATGATGAAGAGAAAGGCGAAAGGAGCTGGGGAAATGGAGCGGGAAGCGTAGCTCTGTGCGACGGGACTGGGCACCCGATGAAGATCTGTCCCCCCCCCCCACCCCCCATTCAACCTCACCAGCACACACAAGCCAGCCCACCTCCCCGCTTATGCTTGTAAGCGGTCCAAGCCCGCGTCCTCCCCTCTTATGCCTGTACCTCGATTTTCTGCCCCGACAGTGTCTGAGTAGGAAGGAAGATGACCCGGATTACAAGCCAGGAAGTGGCAGCACGATCTGGCCGACCGACTGGCTGTGGTTTCACCTCGATTGGAAAGAGCATCTACAAAATCCCTGCCTCCCACCGGCTGCTGTCTCCGACTCCTTTCCTTCTTTCGGTCTAAGTTTCGATTTCCCCCAGATGACGTCATTTTTGGAATCCCGCCTCAGACGCATGCAGTAGGATGTTTGAAGCTGTAGCGATAGCTGCTCAGCACACTAGCTACCCAGATGCAAATACCTAACCCCACAAGGGTGAGAAACAGTAGTCCTCTGTCCACTCTTGCCTCCAGCAACTGCAGTAATGGCCATACTGCCTTTGAACCTGGGGCTTCATTAAGCTACCCTGGCGGCATTGCTAGGTTTGCCCTCCGTCAACACTGAAGTAGGCTCCCAATGTTTTGTTTGACTGAAATGCATCCATAAGAAGACAGCAAGGTGTGCTGGCAGGGGAAAGAGCAGAGAGCGTTTCTGCCACAAGCCATATTTGTTGTTATTTAACTCTCCCTCTAGCCCTATGCAGTGGCGTATCTAGGGAAAATAGCGCCTAGGGCAAGCACTGAAGTTACGCCCCTGTCCAAACATCTGAGGCCCATCTTTCAGATAACTTTACCATAATATCAGCTCAAAAATACAAGTCAAGCTCGTTAATCTTTTAATTAACAAATTATGGCACAACATGAAAATTATAACTGCACCTTCCTTGCTTTCACTGATGCAAATTGGTCTATGATTGTAGGGCTCAAGAACATGAACTGCATGCTTTTAGGAGTCTTGTAGGATCACATAGTAAAAGGACTGTGTAAGTCTGAACTACACAAACCTGCTGGCCTATTTCCAAATCAGCTTTTTGCGGAGTCTGCTGGTGAGGACAGGTGCTATTCCTTGAGTGTGGAGTGGGCAGCGGCTGGTGGACATCTAACAGACACAGAAAGGCACCTGTGATTTCTCCCCTCTTCCACTAGAAACACAGGAAGCTGCCTTCTACCAAGTCAGACCATTGGTCCATCTAGCTCAGTATTCCCTACCCAAACTGGCAGCAGCTTCTCCAAGGCTGCAGGCAGCAGTCTTTCCTAGCCCTATACTGTATGCTTTGGTAGTTTTTTGGTTCAATAAAAAAATCTTGACCTATTAAAATAAAATAAAATCTTGTCCTATCTGGAGATGCCAGGGAGGGAACTTGGAACCTTCTGCATGCCAGCATGCATATGCTCTTTCCAGAGCTGCCCCATCACCCTCCTTAGCAAAGGGGATAACCCATGCTTGCTACCACAAGAACAGTTCAGTTCTGGGGCCTGGCTGTTGCATTTGCATGAAGCAGGATCTTGCAACAATTCTGACTCTACCTCTGAATGCAAAAGGCAAAAACACACTTCAAAGAGAGCATTTATCTACAACCTGCCTACCATCTCTTTCTTCTCTCACAAACAAATACTTTTATCTGCTGGCTTTTAAAAAATTCTTTTGGATGAGATTTCAATTTGGGAGGGTCCAATCCATTCAAATTCAAATAGAGGAGGGTTTAATTGTGGTGTGTAGAATTCCACTGAGAACTTTCCTATGATCTCCAAATGGTTCTAGGGCAGAAGCCAGCCCACAGGTTCTAGGGCAGAAGCCAGCCCACAGGTTCTAGGGCAGAAGCCACCCCTTCCTGTGCATATCTGCTGGGCATGAATCATGAGGCAGCTACTTTCTTTTAGATTACTAAAGGTCCTTATCTGCCCTGCTTGAATCATTCTGATGATCCCTGTTAGACTGACTGACTCTCTCTCTCTCTCTCTCTCTCTCACCAGCTTTCCTACAACTTACATTTCTGTGCCCTTTGACAAGGATTCTGCATTATAGATCATAGCGAAGCCTCTAGATCAGGCGTGCACAACTCAAATGACCTGGTGGGCCGAAACTGACTGTGACATGGCTCATGGGGGCCAAGGTCATTTTTTAGGGTGCTGATTATTAAAGTAACACTTAATATCAATCAATTAATTAAATCAAATTAAAGTAAAATTAATTAAAATGAACTTAATCAAAATTTAACTTTTGAAGTTCTGGCAGGCCAATATTAATTTAAAATAAAATAAAATAAATTGAATTAAAAATTATAATAAAATAAATACAATGCAAAATACATAACAATAAAATGCATTGTTCTTCCTTTCCACCTCTGCCAAAATGGGGCAGTTTTGGCTTGAGAGAGAGAGAGAAAATGGGGCAATCTTGGCATAAAAGAGAGAGAGAGAGAGAGAGAGAGAGAGAGAGAGAGAATGGAGCAGTCTTGGCATGAGAAAGAGAGGGAATGAAGCAGAAGCAGTCTTGGTGAAAGAGAGAGAGAGAGAGAGAGAGAGAGAGAGAGAGAGAGAGAGAGAATCTGTTCCCTGTCGTTCAGTAGGTCCCCGTCCTCCTCCTGCCACCGGCAGCTTTCCCTCCCTGTCCCCCAGCAATGCTTTCTCTCCCCGCTGGGCTCCCTCCCTCCCTTCCATTTTCGCCCACACCCTCTGCTAGGGCCTGCCGTTGCCGGGCTCCCTCATGGGGCCGCTGTCCACCGCCTGCCGCCTCCTCCCCCAACCTCCTCCTCCCACCTCATCACCGCCGTTATTTTTCTCTGCCGCCTTCCACCAATTCAAGCCACCGCATGGCTGAGGGGATGGCTGTAGGGGCCACCCCCCCCGGAGTGTGTGTGTGTCCTCCCCCCCCCCGGAGGCACGTGGCAGCAGATATCAGAGTGATGTTGGGGCCTGCTGTTTGGCCCAGCGTCACTTCCCAACTGTGAGTTTGCATAGGCGCACCTCACAGTTGGGAAGCGATGCCAGGCCAAACAGCAGGCCCCAGCGTCGCTTTGATAGCTGCCGCCGCTGCCACCACCAGGGAATTAGGGGGTAGAAGGACACACACACACAGAGCCATCTCCTCAGCGTGGTGCCTGCCCAGAGGCTGCAGTGAGAGCAGCGCGAAGCACGCGGGGCGCATGAAGGCAGCGTCGGTGAGCAGCGCAGGGCGCCCGAAGGTGGTGGCTGCATCAGTGGCACTGGCATGGCACCCACCTATGGCATGTGCCATAGCTGCCCCACCCTAGATACCCTACCCTAGATGCCCCACCCCCTCGTGCCATAGATGCCCTACCCTAGATATGCCTCTAGTCCTATTAATATGTTACGTTCAACACTCAAGGCCCATTCACACATACAATGAATGTACAGTGTACACACATTCAGAAATGTACCCAGGTACAGTGCTTAATATGTTGTGTTGTGTACACACGTACAGTTGTACACTTCCTGTCTATACCATTCATCTGAGGGGCTTGTATCAGGGTAATAATTAAAACAGGCACAGTCATTCACACAGAATCTATGAATGTAAATACACTT
This sequence comes from Hemicordylus capensis, assembly GCF_027244095.1. Classification (NCBI taxonomy): domain Eukaryota; kingdom Metazoa; phylum Chordata; class Lepidosauria; order Squamata; family Cordylidae; genus Hemicordylus; species Hemicordylus capensis. Next base: position 257,020,794 of record NC_069658.1, on the reverse strand, counting down.
GTGCACTCAAACAGCATTATAGCCTCATCCAGATGTTAACAACTGGAGACCGCGGTTGTTATCAGTATGCTGATGACACCCAAATCTACTTCTCTTTCTCATCTTCAGGAAATGGCACTAATTCTCTAAATGCCTGCCTAAAGTGCAGTATTGGGCTGGATGAGGGATAACATATTGAGGCTGAATCCAAGCAAGACGGGGGTGCTCATTGTGGGAGCTCAGAATCTGAGGGGTGAGCTAGATATTCCTGTGCTAGATGGGGCTGATTATTATTATTATTATTTCTTGTTTACACAGTCAGACAGGTGTTATTGACTGGCTTGTTTTATCCAGACATCGAGTCCTTCCCAAGGACCTGGGATGCCAGAATTTTATTGTCAATGGTTATAGATATCGTCGCAGAATATAGGCTGTTCCCAGTAAAGCTGCTTTTTGTAATTGGCTGATGGTGATTTCTGTGGCCCCTATGGTGTTGAGGTGCTCTTCAAGGTCTTTTGGAACTGCACCCAGGGCGCCAATGACCACTGGGATTATTTTGGTCTTCTTCTGCCACAGCCTTTCAATTTCAATTTGTAGATCTTTGTATTTGGTGATTTTTTTCTATTTCTTTTTCTTCTATTCTGCTATCCCCTGGTATTGCTATGTCGATTATTTTGACTTGTTTTTCTTTCTTCTCGACTACAGTGATATCTGGTGTATTGTGTGGCAGATGTTTGTCTGTTTGTAGTCGGAAGTCCCATAATATTTTTACATTACAAATTTTACATAATTTTTACATTTTTACATCATCATCATCATTATTATTATTATTATTACATTTATATACCGCTCTTCCTCCAAGAAGCCCAGAGCGCTGTACTACATACTTGAGTTTCTCTTTCACAACAACCCTGTGAAGAAGGTTAGGCTGAGAGAGAAGTGACTGGCCCAGGGTCACCCAGCTAGTTTCATGGCTGAATGGGGATTTGAACTCGGGTCTCCCCGGTCCTAGTCCAGCACTCTAACCACTACACCACGCTGAGCCCATTCCTTGAAGAGGATGACCTCCATCTTATTTATTTATTATTTCTCTGTGTGAACCGCCCTGAGACATTTTGGAAGGGTGGCATAGAAATCAAATAAATAAATAAATAAATCAGTGGTGCATCAGCTGGTAACCTCCCAGCTTGACTACTGCAATGCGCTCTACGTGGGACTGCTTTTGTACGTAGTTTGGAAACTTCAGTTAGTTCAAAATGCGGCAGCCAGATTGGTCTCTGGGGCAACCTGGAGAGACCATATTATGCCTGTTTTGAAACAGTTACACTGGCTGCCAATATGTTTCCAGGCAAAATACAAAGTGCTGGTCATTACCTTTAAAGCCCTGAATGGCTTAGGTCCGAGTTATCTTAAAGAGCACCTTCTTCTGCATGATCCCCACCACACATGAAGGTCATCTGAGGAGGTCCGTCTCCAGTTACCACTGGTTCGTCTGGTGGCGACTCAGAGGCGGGCCTTCTCTGAAGTTGCTCCTGGGCTGTGGAATGCACTCCTGGCAGAAATCTGTAATTTGAATTTTTTACTGGCCTTCAGGAGAGCCCTTAAAACCTATCTGTTTGGCCTGGCCTTCCATGGTTTTAAAATAGTTGTAACTGGTTTTAATGTTGTAACCTGTTTTTCAGGGTTTTTTAATTGTTGTGATTGCTTAATTACTGTTTTATAATGTTTTAATTGTTAATTGTTTTATACTGTTTTATAATTTTTGTTTTAATTGTTAACTGATTTGAATGGTTTTGTTTTCATTATAAACTGCCCTGAGCCATTTCCGAAAGGCAGTATAAAAATCGAACAAACCAACCAACCAACCAACCAACCAACCAACAAATATTACAGCCTCTGGAAGAGCCAAGGAAGTTCCCTCTAGAAATTTTTTACATCCAGCTTTTAGTTCGCATCTCCTCCCGATTGGAATAGAGGGTGTGCCAGTGGCGGAGCCACCATTGAGCCAACAGGTTCATTCATTCATTCATTCATTCATTCATTCGATTTCTATATTGCCCTTCCAAAAATGGCTCAGGGTGGTTTACACAGAGAAAAAATAAGATGGCTCCCTGTCCCCAAAGAGCTCACAGTCTAAAAAGGAACATAAGATAGACACCAGCAACAGTCACTGAAGGTACTGTGCTGGGGGTGGATAAGGCCAGTTACTCTCCCCCTGCTAAATAAAGAGAATCACCACATTAGAAGGTGCCTTTTTGCCAAGTTAGCAGGGGTTCAGGTGAATACTGCAAGCTCAAGTGATGCATCAGGAGAAAGGAGTTATTGGCACACAGGGAAGAATTTCCTGAGCTTTCCCATAGGCTGCTTTCAAGAATAGCCTCTGGTTCCTAATGTCTAAATGATGAGGCTTATATCTGAATTGGGCTTCTCTAGCTCCCTCCTTCCCACTCACTCTCTTCTGCTTTCTCAAGCAAGGGGGAAAACAAATACAGAGATCCTATTACACACAGGCCAGCCCCAGCCCAGGAGTGCCTGGTTAAGGATGGAGAGATAAAACGGCATTCTCTTTCATGTTCACCTGACCCCCTCCCTTCTTTCTGTGGCTTCTCAAGGTTTTATCTTTGCACTATTCATGCTAAAAGGGGCATTTTTACACTCAGAATCACCTGCTGAACAAGGCAGCCAAGACTTTGGTGAAGATCCTGTGAGCCAAGGAAAGGCTGAATGGGAGTGATGTGTTGTGTAAGTCCCCTGCCTCCTGATAGCTCCTTTCTGACCCCTTTTGAACTTGCTTGCAAACCCACTGGGGTTCCCAACCCTCAGTCTGAAAATCCTTCTTTCTTCTCCCCTACTCCTTTTAATTTCTGTTCCTTTTCTCTTTCAGACCTTTGCACTCACTGGTGTAGCAATGTTGGCAGTGGCCCATGGCCAAATTTTTGGCAGGCTACTGCCACTGATCCTTCCCCCACTCATCTCCGTAGCCCCAATAACCACTGCCACCAGGGCTGGAAAATGGCAGCATGCTGGCCAGGGTGGTTAGCAGGGGCAAGGAAGCCAGCAGAGACCAGTGGCAGGAGGGAGGGAAGGGGGGCCTGCTGTGGAGGTGACGAATGGCAGATGGGGCAGGCATAAATATTTTAAATAAATAAATAAATGTTCTTAAGAGTTCTGAGAATTGAACTACTCTGGCTGCTGCAGGATTCCCTTCTGGCCCTGTCAATAATGCATGCTGCCTCCTGTCCTGTTCCTTCTGTTTCTCTGGAACCCCCAAGTTCCAAGGCAGGGTGGCAATGACTGCAGCTGCTGGGGGCAAGAGGGCGGGCGGACTATTGCTTTCCTGCCCCGGGGCGTATTTGCATCTGGTTAGCCTCTGCGCTGAACTGCTTGAGTCTCCTTTCGCCTTGGGCAGCAGTTGGGGGGCAGGGCAGGGCTCTTTTCCCGTTGCTGTAGTTCCAAGCATCCTATAGATTAGAAGATGCCTCTCATCCAACCCAAGAGGAGGCGGGATTCCAAACACGATGTCATTTGCGGGAAACCGGATCTTAGACCCGTAGACCACCAAAGCAGCAGCAGCAGCCGCCAGTGCGGGAAAAGGAGGTTTGCAGATGCTCTTCTGAAGCCCGACAACAGCCAGGCAGATCTTGCTGCCATCTTCGGGTTTGTAATCTGGACCAGCTTCCCATTCGGAGCAGAAAACTTGGATACAGACAAAAGAGGGAGAAAAGGCAGGAGTGGGGAGGTGGAATTGGGGGCGGGCGCAGTGGGGGGAAAGGCACTCCGCCCTCCCCCCCCAAAAAACTGAATGGGAGTGGGGAACGCTCAAATCTACTTATTTGGGTCCCATCTCAGAGCTACGCTTCTAGCTGGATTCGCTCTGCTCATTCCCAGTCCCTCCCACGCCCTCCTCTCCACTCGCTGTCGTCTCTCAACGTTAGTATCTGGAGATACATTATAGATGCTATTATAGCCGATTGGCCTCTTAATCATGTAGATATCTTTGTAAAAATAAATTACTACGGGGAGGGAGGAGAAGATGAGTTCACAGAGTTTACTATGCATGAGACCCTGAACCTCCCAACCGACATGCTGACAGTTTGGGAGATGGACAAGGGAAGGATCTGGGCAATGTGGTGTCGTCAGAAGTTCAGAATTATGAGTGCCCTCCAAGATGTCCCCCGTAGCCCTGGCTCACCCTGATAGCCACAGCCTCTACTTAAATGGTATGCAATAATTTTTTCTTATGGTAAATAGGGGGCAGGTGGGGGGGGCAAATCAGAGGTGGTGTATGGCAGGGCCTGGGGTAGCTCCCCTCAGTGGTCCCTTCCGTATCCTCACAGGGCCCCCAGCAGCCTGGGTGCTGAGCACATGGCCACTGTTTGCACTTAACTTCTTGCTCTCACCTCTCTTTCAGGCTTAAGGTTTTGCTTTGTTCCAAACATATCTCTCCTTCTGTGCACAGTAACCTTGCCTCTTCCTTAATCAGTGAAGCTATTTTGATGATCACCAGGAAGCGGACTAAGGGAGTCTAGCCCATTTTTTGGTGTTCGTTGGCACCACCGGGCTCATGGGCAAGCCCAGTGGTTCCAAGGTGGCTAACCCGCCTAAATCCCCCCCAAGTTAAAAAGGAGTCAGAAAGGAGCTATCAGGAGCCTTACACAATGAGGCTTTTCACACGCGCATGCAAAACTGGGCTAAGGGAGCCCACTAGGGTCATGCCCGATCCAAGTGGCACCACGGCAGCAAACCCACCTATGAAGCCTCCCTTGAAAATGGGGTTAGGAGAGCAAGCGCTCTCCTAATCCCATTTCCTTGATCAGGTGTCAGGGGGGGAGGGGAGGGGGGATCTCCATTATGCACTGCATATTATTGGAGCTCCAGGGGGTGGGGTGATGCACGGTGGCATATCTTGGCACCCCGACCCTCAGAGCTTACTGGCAGCAGCTGGTGCTCATCTGGGCGGGTGATCCACCCTCCCAAGGCAAGACAATGGATCATCCGCGGGGAGGTAAGCTCTTCAGGGCTTCCTCCCCGCAAACCCTATTCTCACGGTTCGTCATAAATGGCTCAATATCTGCCAGGTGTGTGGCAGTCATGGGCAATGAGATGGAGACTGGAGCTGACAGCTACATGGCTCCTCCATGGCTCACAAAGTTGAGGGCAGGTACAGCAGCAGCACTTCTTTGGCTGACTGCTTGGAAGATCATTTCTTCTTGGAAGTCAAGCTCTAGTAAGTAGCTTTAATCAAGGGGGGAATAGGGGTGGGGGACTGTGTAACGTTCTGAGGTCATTCACACAATCAAAACTGTTCTACACACTTTTGAGAGCTGTGTGTGCTCCCAATTTTTGGCTGTGTAGAAGGTGAGACGAAACCCTGGGTAGAAGTGATTGTGTGGAAGCAAGGTAGGAGGGAAACCTGAGTAGCTTTTCCTCCTACCTTGCTTCCACACAATCACTTCTACCCAAGGTTTCATATTACCTTACTTCCACACAACTGAAAACTGTGAGCACACACAGCTCCCAAACCTGGACAGAACACAGTTTTTGATTATGTGAATGACCTCACTATCTCTCCACCTAACTTCTCAGGGTTGTTATGAGGATAAAAATGGGAGTGGGACAAATTATGTATGCCACTTTGAGCTCTTTGTAGGATGAGAAGAAGATGCAAGCCATAAATAAATCAACCATGCCCCACCCCATCCTGATAGAATTGTCAGTTCTCAACTCTGACGTTATTCTTGAGAAATGGGGTTACACAATCAGTTATTTTCCATCCCAGCTCAAATCTTTGTCATGTCTCTCAAATGTACACTAGAATTTCCTCTAGATAAGGGTTTTGTCACTTCTGTATTATGCACAGCAGTTAGCAAAGTGCATGCACTAAGCTGATGTTAAGAAGAAAGTCAGAAGGACGGTGGTTTCATACAGTAAGTAGAGACCAAGCCTTTTGCTATCATGAGCAAATCAAGTTTTGGACACTTTTGACCAGAAGGGTTTTGAGAGAAACAACATACAGAGATCCAGAAAAAAGTTGAGGATGGCCTCAACTTCACCACCATAAGAACAGCCCTGCTGGATCAGGCCCAAGGCCAATCTCATCCAGCATCCTGTTTCACACAGTGGCCCATGGAATCTGGCAGCTATAAATAGAGGTGAAGACAGATGTAAGATTTTAAGGGCCGAAGTAATGATCTAAAGCTGTTTTTATTGTTCTGAAAATGCATATTCAGTTTAATGTCCTAAAGCAGAGGCTCCCAACCTTGGGTACCCAGATGTTGTTGGACTACAACTCCAATCGTCCCTGCCATAGCAGCTGAAGGCCATGATAGGAATTGTAGTCTAACAATGTCTGGGGACCCAAGGCTGACAACACCTGCTCTAAACTGAGCCCTGGGAATAAAGTTTCAGAAGGTCCAGAGTCTAGCAGCTTAACAAGAAGATAGCTCTGTGGTTGGCTATTGGCTAGTGCATGCAACATCATCACAATGATGCCTCTCCCCCAGTCAGGGGCGTATCTAGGGTGGGGCAGGCAGGACACGTGCCCCGGGTGCCACTTGAAGGGGGAGCCATTTTTAATTTAAAAAAATAATAATTAAAAAATGGCCGCTGAAAACAAAATGGCCACCACACATGCTCAAATGGCCTCTGTGAGGCCCTAGGCCATGCCAGGCCTCGCAGAGGCCATTTGAGCATGCACGGCAGCCATTTTGTTTCCAGCAGCCTTTCCCCCCCCAAAACATTATTTTTTAAAAATGTCCACAGCACATGCTCAAATGGTCCCTGTGAGGCCCTAGAGGCCAGTGGGGGGAGGGGGAACCTTTGCAACCCCCCCCCCCCAATGGCCTTTAGGAAGCCCCCAAAGGAGCTACAGGTAAAGAAATGTTTTTTTAAAAAAATTAATATAATATAAGTCACTGTACACATATTCAGATTGGCACTATGTACAGAGAATCAGGGCTTGTGAATACTGAGCTGAAGCTTATGAGCTAGGATTGTATTCATTTGCTCTTATTTTGCTTCTTGTGATAAGTGAGTTAAATGTGATGTCTTAATAATATGGCTATTAATGGTGAGTTTGTCTTTGAATCAGTGTGAAATCCTTAGTATTAAGGCTCACTGGGAGTTTCTTGCTCTCTTTCTCTCATTTTAGCTGACTTTCTGAAATACTAGAATATATTCCAAGCAGTGACACAGTTTACTCTGCATATCCTTGGAAAAGTCAAATTCTCTATTTATTTTAAAAACTTATGTAATGGTGATGCTACAATGCATAGTAGAGAATTAGACAGGCACTTCTGTTTAGTTTTCCAAGTACAGCTCCACATAGTATTTGGGTATTTCATGAGCCCCAACATACTGAAATTTGTAGTTTTCCAGCATTTTTTGGTCTGGCTAAGTCCACTGCTAAATAGTTTTTGAAATATTAAAAGATTAATGAGCCTGACTTGTATTTTTCAGCTGATATTATGGTACTGTTATCTGAAAAATGGGTGTCAGATGCTTGGACAGGGGGCACAATTTCAGTGCTTGCCCTAGGCGCTATTTTCCCTCGATACGCCTCTGCCCCCAGTTCCAAAGCAATAGCAGTTTTGCAATTGTTTTTAATAGTGGTCATCAATTTGGGGGATTGGTCAGATAAGATCCAGGGTGAAGATTTATTTATTAATTTTAAAATGTATTCCTGACTTTTTGTAGTGAGAACCCCAAAGTGGATAACCCCAAATAATTAAGACAATAAAACACCCTACACAACCAAAATACACAGCAACAAAACACAAAATAACTATGGCTTGAGATCTGATCCAGCATTCAGCTTCCATACATGCACATTTATGTTCACAGCATGGATCAGAAGGATGGGGTTCATACGATGGGTGAAGAACTGGCTGTGATCCCAATTAAGAAAGTTACTTCTAGCTTCACTCCTATGAACATTCCTTCTGGACTAAGTTCTATCATTTCTTCTGTGTTGAATCAAAGGCGGTCCTGAGTCCCATTGCAGTAACAATAGTTGTTTATGGTAGCTAATCTTGTATTAATTCTGCTCATGTGCCCACACACAGACAGAGGAAGTTTTTGGCAAAATTTCATTACCAGGTAGTGGGAGTTAGAGCCCTCACAAAACGATCCAAAAAGGAAGCAAACTCAATATCATATTGGATCTCCCCATCTGCGTTTGGGTAAATGTAGATGTAATTCTGTCCATCCCCAGAAACTAATTTGAGTGTCCGGCCATCCCTCTCTATCACCATGCAGCAATTTTCCTGGATGCGGATGGGTTCCTGGAGAAAGCGGCTCTGGGCATATTCCAAGCCTGCCTTTAGGCCTTTGGTCACTTCCCTCAAGCAGACGATCTCAGCTGCTATCTTCTCCAGGTTCTCTGCACTCAACAGCAAATGCCCACAGGGCGACTTCTTTACCGTTTCGCCAAATCTGGGGAGCTGAACTTTATAATGAAGACTCCTTTGCACCGTGGAAACCTCAATGCTGCTCTCTCCCTGGCCTGAGACGAACTCCAGCTGCTTCTTTTCACAGCGTACCACCAGCCGGGCATTCTCTTGCAGGCAGCTCTCTTCACGGCTAAATTTCAGCATGGCATGATCTAGGCAGCTCTCCAGGGCCTTGGAAAGAGCACCCAGAGATGCCAGCCGGTTGCGCACTTTGGCAATGTTCTCTACACTAAGTACTTCAGGCCGGGTTGATAAAATGGAAGATTTCTCCATCTCACCTATGACAAAAGTCCTATGAAAGGTAGAAATAGGGTATGGGAATGAGCAACCAAGGGTGAAGTTTTAAAACCTAAATTGCAAGAGAAGAACATTCCACATTCAGACAACATCCCCCTCCAGATTGTTAAAAAAACTGGCTTCTGCTTCCATTTCCCCCCATCACTTTCCACATCTATTACCATCCTTATGATACAGCTTTGATTTAACAACAAGCATGAAAAGAAAACACGCCGATAATGGCAATATTTCACCGTGATACATATTATCTGGCATTCTTAAAGCATATTCTGCAGTGCAACTTGATTTTCAATCAATTCTATTATATCACCAGTTTATACAATAAATTATACATTAACTGCTTCCAAGGAATATTCAGATGAAGACAGCTGTTCCAATACATCATAATACAGCATTCCAACTTTCTATGTAATTTCTTAATTTGGAGAAATAGGTGCACTTATTTAACATTGAGTAGTAAAACTTCTTGTGAATGTAATAGTGAATAAATTAAGTGAGCTAACTGCTTCCATGAGGCGAGTCTCATGATCAGTGAGACTCGCTGGAAGGGGGTTTGCGGGGAGAGCGGGCTTAGCCTGCTCTCCCCACAGACGATCAAGGCGGCAGTCCTGGGCGGCCAAATCAGCCACCCACACGACTTCCAGCTCCATTACGGAGCCAGTGGGGGCTGCGGGGACCGGGGGCCACCGGCCCCCAGAAGTTCCAGGATGCAGCCTCCCAGTGGGGGTCTCCTTGGGAGTTGCTGCGGTATGAAGATGCACCACAGCAATACACAGTTAAAAAACCACGGTTAACAGAGTGCTCACTCCATTAACCTCATTTTAGGTGAGGGCTACTTCAGTGGGTTACCCACTTTGAGGGAACCGGGCTCGCCTGTGAGCCCGGTGGTTCTCACGCTCGCCCCAAAGTGGGCTAGGCTCCTTTAGCCCACTTTTGGCCGATCGTGAGAATCTCCATGAGGTTTAGAATCATGCCCAGTCAGAACTCTTTTTCTGGGAATAGCCAACATATATTCCCAGTAAATACATTTCCATGTTAGGTATCACAAGTTTGCGTTCAGCAAGCAGAATTCCAGGGATATGCCCGAATCGTTTTGGGCAGCTGCAGGGTGGAGAGTTGTAGCTTTAAGAATGAGGCACACAGGTCCTTACCTGCTCCTCCACTGTCCTGCCGCTGTTCCAGATGTGGTGCTGTCCTTCCCAAAAGGCACTGCATGGTTATGGTTATGGCCATATGTGCATGCCACCGCACGACACAGCCGTGTGTGTACTTTTGGGAAGGACAGCACCACTACCAGAACAGCGGTGGGGCAATGGAGGATCTGGTGAGGATTTGCGTTCCTCTTTCTTAAAGCTACCACTCACCCCTCCACCAAAACTTTCACATGCAGCCACCCTAATCATTTGGCACCTCTCTAATGAGGTGCTGAAATGATTCAGGCATGCCCCTACAAGATTCTTAGCTACCAATTCCCTCTGCTCTATCTACATAACATACATTTTCAGTGGCGTTGCCAACTCTGACTTGAAATTCTGCCTGGAGATTCCCCCCCCCCAATTCCCCCCCCCCCAAATACGGAGTCATTAAAATCTCCAGAATTTGAGATTTTTTAACAATATGGGGCCATTATAATTTCCCCTGGAGACTGATGATGATTCCTGGAGACGATTCCAGGCTAATCCTCCCTCCTGGATGTTTGAAAACTCTGTCTACTCTCCACCATGAGGACAGATGCAAAGAACTCATTCAGCTTCTCTGCAATCTCCTTATCCGCCTTAATAATCCCTTTCACACCTCAGTATCGTCTAAGGGGCCAACCACCTCCCTGGCAGGTTTCCTGCTTCTGATATCTTTAAAGAAGTCTTTGTTATTTCCCCTGACCCCCTGACACCAACAAGATTTAAAAATGGTCAGGAAGTAGATCTGCTTTAAGATAATCTATAACTTTAGATGTTTCAGTTTAGAGATCATTGAGAGTTGAGGGTGAAAAGAGAGGGGGGACGGGAGGGGGCATTCAGCCAGATGTGCAGCCTTCTTTTTTTCATACCTTAGTTTTCTGCTGCAAGTAGATTCTGATCCAGATCGTAATCCACAGTGTGGCAGACAGTTTCAGCCAGCTTTTTCTCTGCCTTCAAAAAAGGTTTCTGTGAATTACTTCTTCCCAGTGCCTGTTCTCTCCACTCCCTTCCCTCAGCCTTTGTCTGTAGTTTCGATTTTCTCAAATGACGTTTGATTCTAGATTCTGTTTAGGCAGGCAAGTGTGAGAACTTGTCTATGAATGACTGTCAGATGGCAGGGAAAAGGCAAAGGGTGAAGAGAGAGCTACTTGATAAAGAAGCAGAGATAAAATCAGACAGGAGCTGAAATGAGATGGGAGGGTAAAAAGGAAGCTGAGAGGGAAAGTCAGGAGGGCCAAATCACTCCAGAAAGCACAGAACTTATTTAAAATCACAACAGTAGAAGCTCATTTGGAATTTATACCAAGAAGGAGCAAAGGTATTACCAAGTTCAGGAGGATGCCAGCATGGCTAACAAGTAGAGTCAGGGAAGCTATAAAAGTGAAGATGACTTCCTTCAGAAAATGGAAGTCCTACCCAAATGAAGAGGAAAAAAACGGAACATAAACTCTGGCAAAAGAAATGCAAGGAGACAATAAGGGGTGAAAAAAGAGAGTTTGAGGAGCATATAGCTAGACGTGTCAGGGAGAATAACAAAGACTTCTTTAAAGATATCAGAAGCAGGAAACCTGCCAGGGAGGTGGTTGGCCCTGTAGATGATGTTGAGGTGTGAAAGGGATTATTAAGGCGGATAAGGAGATTGCAGAGAAGCTGAATGAGTTCTTTGCATCTGTCCTCATGGCAGAGAATACTGACTATATCCCCTCTCCTGAATTGAGCTTCTCGGGTTTAGAGGCTGAAGAACTGGGTCTATTTGAGGTAACAAGAGAAGATGTTATATACTGTCTTGAAGAATTAAAAATAAACAAAATTGCCAGGGCCAGATGGCATCCACCCAAGAGTTCTGAAGGAACTCAAATGTGAAATTGCTGGTCTCCTAGCAAAAATATGTAATTTGTACCTACAATCAGTCTCTGTACCAGAAGACTGGAAAATAAGCCAATGCAACTGTGATTTTCAAAAAGAGATCCAGGAAGGATCCAGGAAATTGCAGGCCCATTAGCTTAACTTCGGTGTCGGGTAGATTGATTGAAAGCATACATAAGGAGAAAATTGTTAGGCGTATAGGCCCTGTTGAAGGAGAACCAGCATGGCTTCCACAAGGGAAAGTCTTGACTCACTAACCTTCTAGAGTTATTTGAGGGTGTCAACAGGCATGTGGATAAAAGGTGATCTGATTGACCTATTATATTTGGATTTCCAAATTTTTTTGATAAAGTTCCCTACCAAAGGTTTTTGAGTAAACTTAGCAGTCATGGGATAAGGGGGCGGGTTTATGTGTGCATCAGTAACTAGTTGAAGGACAGGAAGCAGAGGGTAAGAATAAATGGACAGTATTCACAATGAAGGGAAGAAAGAATTGGGGTCCCCCAGAAATCTGTCCTGGGACCAGTACTCTTTAACTTGTTCATACATGATCTAGAAGTTGGGGAAGCAGTGAAGTGGCCAGATTTACAGATGTCACTAAACTATTTATGGTAGTAAAATTCACAACAGATTGTGAGGAGCTTCAAAAGCTCTCTCCAAACTGTGGGAGTGGGAGACAAAATGGCAAATGCAGTTCAGTGTAAGCAAGTGTAAAGTGATGCAGATTGGGGCAAAAAATCCCTACTTCACATATAAGCTGATCACATCTGAGCTGTCAGTGATTGACCAGGAGAGCAACCTTGGGGTTGAAAGTGTTGACTCAGTGCAGCCACAGCTGTGAAAAATGCAAAATCCATGCGTGGGACCATTAGGACGGAGATTGAAAATAAAATGCTAATATTATTATAGTGAATGTAAGCCCAGCCTTTGTCTCAAAGCAAGCCCACATGGGGGGAAGAAAAATGCTGAATCATTCCCTCCATGTTTGCTCAACAAAGACTGTTCCTTTTAAAAACTTAAATTGCTTCCTCAGTAGCCGATACGCTGCCACCACACCCTAATTATTACAGGGTTCCCCCCCATTTGGGTGAATGTCCAGGGAGACCCTCCTTCCCTTTTCTAAGGGAAAAGTCCAAAAACCCATCCACATGCAGCCTACACATGATGAGCACACTTGGTAGAGTGAGTTGCTGAGCAATCAAACTTGAGACGTGTATGCACTGGAGTAAAAACTCCTTTTTCCTGAGTTAAAAATCTACTCAGAAGCAGGTAAAATACAAAGAAAAAAAAGAGAAAACTTTCTTCAAAATACTACAGACTGCTTCAGTCTGAGGCTTCCTCAGCTTTTAGTTACAAGGAACTAAAGTAGGCCTTATTATACAGAAACAGACTTTTCCCCTCACCCATGATCCCAGCTGAAGTAGGAGATTTGAAGATTCAAACCCACACTGAAATAAATGAAGTAGCCAAGAGGTACACCAGGGGAGTGGTCAGGCCTTGCCCAAATCACTATCTTAGTCAAATAGTTTGTAGGGAGACAAAAGCATTGGACACCTTGGAGTAAACATTACCTTATGTCGACAAAGAAAACAGGTTCCTGACCTAAAAGAGCTCCCAATCGAAGTCAAGCAACAGGCCCCTTTGGGTGATTGCTCAGCAAAGTATGCTTGCCCACAAGATGTGGTGATGGCCAACAACCTGGATGGCTTCAAGAGGGGTTTGGAGAACTTCATGGAGGAGAGGTCTAGCAATGGCTACTAGTCAGAGGGCAATAGGCCACCTTCAGCCTCAAAGGCAGGATGCCTCTGAGTACCTGTTGCAGGGGAGTATCAGCAGGAGGGAGAGCACGCCCTCAACTCCTGCCTGTGGGCTCCCAAGATGCATCTGGTGGGCCACTGTGCGAAACAGGATGCTGGACTAGATGGGCCCTGGGCCTGATCCAGCAGGGCTGTTCTTATGCCCTTATGTTCACCGCCCTAAGATCTTGGGGAATCCCTGAATCACACGAGGGAAGCGTTCATCTGAATTGCCCTTCTAGGGTTGGGGCATCTTCCTGTGACATCAGGGCAGGCACATTCTTCACCTGTCCCCCACCTTATCATGTATGCCAGGTGCTGTTTGTCTGAACTGGTTCAATGATGAAAACAAAGAGAGCGGGAGAGAGTGAGTGAGCAAGTTGTGGGGGGATGCCACAGGCTCAGTGCACAGCCGCATCTGTGGGGTCAGCTAGTTAATCTATAAATGTTAATAAAAACTATCATTCTTTATCTCGTCCATTACACAGATCGTCTAATTTACATTATCTAATCTACATTACACAGACATCACCTGTGTCAGATGTGATTCCCCCGCCCCCAAACCATATGTTGTCAGGATTTAGCATATGCTAAAATACCACACAGTATTGATTCATAGCAGGGCACACCCTGTGCCTGTCCACCCTGGGGGCTGCAGAAGCTGGAGGCAGCCCTGCTTTGAGCACTAATGAAAGAGGCATACAAATAGTCAGCATTATTTTTTAGCATAGAACTTTGTCTGTGAATGCAGGCTGTGATTTAATTAATTAATTAATTAATTAATTAATTATATACCATTACGTATGATGTTGTTGTTTACATTTTATATCCCGCTCTTCCTCCAAGGAGGCCAGAGTGGTGCACTACATACTTACGTTTCTCCTCACAACAACCCTGTGAAGTAGGTTAGGCAGAGAGAGAAGTGACTGGCCCAGAGTGATACCCAGAAGTGATGCCCAGCAAGTATCATGGCTGGTCTCCCCGGTCCTGGTCCAGCACTCTAACCACTACACTACGCTGGCTCTCTCTCTATAACATGTTTATATAGTACCTATCTTCTTCACACACGATCTGGTGGTGGAGTCAAAGTATTAAGACTAAAAGGAGGGAGACAGGTTCAAATCCATGAAGTTTACAGGGCGACCTTAGGCCAGTCACTATCTCTTAATGTGGCCTACCTCACTGGGTGGTTGTGATGACAACAAGAGAGATAGGCACCCATCTGTACTCCCCTGGGGTCTTGGGAGGAAGTGAAAATATAGTTGATATAGATAATTTATGTGGAAATGCTTGGAAGGAAGTGCTTTTTACAGTGATTTTGTGAGTTCCTATGCTGTTGACAAGCTGTGTGGAATTCCTCAAAGGGCTCATAATCTGTGTCAGCAGTAGTTGTTTCACGTAACTGAATCATCACCACGCCTGTTTAATCCAACTAGGGTAGAAACGGGAGTAGAGTAAATGGGGGGATGGGGGGACCTGAGTTATGGTTGTAGATTGGTCCTCATCTCAGTTTCCTTCTGTGGCTGCACGTTTCCTCCTCTCTTGAGTTTGTATTTAGACGGCTGCCTCCCAGTTCCATCCTCCCCCTTTCGCTCTATGGGCACAAAGTGCATACAACCCTCAGAGCAAGGTTGGCAGGAAAACAAAACCTAAGTATGGAAACGAAAGCTAAGAGCAGGGTGTGGCCCGCAAAACTCTCATCTCTGGGAAAACCCTGACGCGGATTTCTTCTGCAACTAGCATTTGGAGAGAGAGCGTGAGAGAGTGTATGCATGCATGCCAATGTTCAAGCCAGTATAAATATTTAGAGGAGACTGAAGTGAAGATCACAAATATGCTAAGGAGGAGAGGGGAGAAGACACTGTGTGTAGACTGTGGAGGGAGGTCTGTGAGGTGGGGAAGGAAAGCGGTGTACCTAGAGGAACTCTGTGTGTGTGTGTGTGTGTGTGTGTGTGTGTATACCTATATAAATACATACCTATATACACACACAGAGGGACATGTATGGGTGGGGAAGGAAAGAAGTGTAGAGGGGCTGTGTGTGTCTGTGTAGAGGAAGATGTGTGGGGTGGGGTGAGGAAGGAAAGTAGTGTACCTGGAGGGACTGTGTGTGTGTAGAGGGAGATGTGTGGGATGGGGAAGGAAAGGTGTGTACCTAGAGGGACTGTGTCTGTACACACACACACAGACCATGTTCTTTCTTCTCTCTGGAAACTATTGCCCCAACTAAAAGCTAGTTAATAGTAGCTTTAAGGGGGCTTTCTCCCAAAGTATGTGTGCACAAAACTGCAGCCTAAAGTACTGTAAATGAAGCAGCTTTCAGTACCATTGGAGTTTCCAGATCATATGTCCAGAGGATCGCCCCTGCAAGTTCCTTTAATGGGCCAAGCACTTGGCTTGCTTGAACAGAAGCTATCACTCCTATAGATTCAGGAAAATTTTATGTGGAAAAAAATTCTCCTATATTCATGAAGTCTTCATTTGAGGAATTTAGAATTTAAATGTACCGTTATCTAAAACCATTTTGCTGTAGCGAGGTTGTGTATTGCATCCCTCTCGCTGCTGATATTTAGTTAGTTACAGGTACAGCAGAAGAGTTTGAGAAGCTGTGTTCTTTCCACTTCTGCATCTCCCTCTCTCACCTTCTATAATGAAGCTTTTCGCCAAAATCATGGAGGGACTTTCTAACTATTCCCAAGCCATCACCTTTACTATCTAAGCCATTTTGTGGATACGGGGCGATTCTGCCTCACTGCAGGGAT
Source organism: Hemicordylus capensis (assembly GCF_027244095.1). Taxonomy (NCBI): domain Eukaryota; kingdom Metazoa; phylum Chordata; class Lepidosauria; order Squamata; family Cordylidae; genus Hemicordylus; species Hemicordylus capensis. The sequence goes on along the minus strand of NC_069658.1, from coordinate 257,004,466 downwards.
TCCTGAAACCTTCAGATCCCATCCAGGATTCTATGCAATTAAATATGCTGGGTGGGGAACTAACCTCAAGGGTGTATTGCTCAAATTGTAGTACTATAGTAAACTAAGTCAGTGCACTGCTGCTCATGCATGATCAAGTCTTTTTCCAGCCAGTATTAATTGCTTTTAAACAAAAGTGCTGTATCTGTAATGGCACATAATAATGCGTATGTGCACACACTGCCTTGATACTGCTGCTGCCCAGAAGAAAACCCATTGTGCTCACTGATGAAAAAAATTGGAGGGAATGCTGGCTGGGGCCCCTTGATTAGGATGGCCTACCTCATGAGAGTGCAGTCCGACAGAGGACTGAAGCTTACTGAGCCTCTGGTCCTCCCCAGTGGACTGGTCCTCTCATGAGAGGGCTAACCCCTGGCCAGCAAGCCAGCACAGGGGCAAGAGTGTGCTTGGGTGTTCCTTGACTGCTTTGCTGGAGTCTGCCATCACAAGAGCATCCTTGTTCACAGTGGACCAGACCGCAGAATCCTTGGCCTTCCTTCATATAGATATTCCCTCCTAGGAAGCCATCATGAACCCTTCTCGGAGTGACAAAATTAGTGCTCCCCTTCAATCCCTGTTGCCATCAATGGTGCTTGTGCAAGACTGTTTTGGTGTGAGGCTCTCATGAGCAATAGGAGAAGGGCTTGAATGCCATTTTAAAAGGATTGAAATGCCCTTTCCTTGCTGAGGGTGGGCGGTCTGTTCTGAAAGGGCATGATCACGCTTGGCACACACCCTTGAAGATTGTAGCCAATGGCTGCCACCCTGCAGTCGTTCTGATGCCTTGCTCACAGTACAGAGCTTTCTGGGAGGTGGCCTCGGCAGATCAGGAAGAGGGAGGGGCTCCCCTACCCTGAAACTGGAGGTTACTGGGCTACAGTTGGATGAACGTCTGCAATGCGGTTCACAGTTACAAAAACCAGCCTCGGCTTTGTCTACTTGCGGCTTGCCGCTATTATAGTAGCAAAGCTGAGAGAACTAACACACCTGTTAGAGTTCTCCCTGTCATGCTGCAGCTAACTGAGGCAGGCGTTGAAATGGCAACCCTACTGGTGTGTGTTTGTGTGTGTGTGTGTGTGTGTGTGTGGTGGTGGTGGGGGGGAAACTTCTGGATTGAGAAAATGGGAAGGAGAGTCCAGTGTGTTACAGAGTCATGTGGTGGTGGTGAGAAGTAGGGTTGCCAACTGTCCTGCACTGTGTGGGATGTCCTGACTTTCAACCGGGAAATGCTTGTCCCATTCGGGATGCAATTTCTCCCCCTTTTTGACTGTGACATGTTTTTTTTAAAGAAACTTAAAAAAAAAAAAATTAAAGCTGCCACTGAGTGGCAGCAGAGTAGAACGGGCAGCGAAAGCTCTCCTGGTACCTCCCAAACTCTGGGAATGGCTGCTCTGGGGCAGGGCTGGCTAGGGCGTGCGCATGCGCATGAGCCTGAAATCAGACCCGTCTGCTTCATTTGGAGGACGGCAGGGCCCAGGAAGGGAGTCTTTTGCCAGCCCTCTCTCCAACTCCCTCCTCCAGGTCCTGCAATCAGTCAGTAGTCAGGGGCGCAGTGGTGAGTGGTTGAGAGATGGAGTGCTTTTCTTAATCCTTTTAGCTGCCTGTCAGCACTCCTACCCCAGCTCGTCCTGCCCCGGAGCAGCCATTCCCAGAGTTTGGGAGGCACCAGGAGAGCTCTCGCCGCCCGTCCTGTGGCTTTAAATGATTTTTTAAAGACAAGCCCCGCCCCTAGGTGGCCATGCCCCCCCCCATGAGTCCCTGTCCCGATTTCAGCCAATGTAATGTTGGCAACCCTAGAGAAGAGAGGTGAAACCAACATAGTTGGCCTCTGTGAGGAGATCCTGTGGAGGTTCTCTGCAACAAAGTCTTTCCTTTGCTGCTTTTCCTTTAGGAAGTGCTTTCATTTTATGGCAAGCAAGTGTTCATGGCACCCAAGAAAATATATTTGGGAGGGCAAATAAAGGGCAAAGCAGATTCCAAAGGGGTAACTTCTTGTTTTACATATTAAACTTTCCCAAACAGAATCTTCTGGATGTTTCACATTCATGTTCCAAACCTAAACATATTTATTCAGAACCAACCAAACTACAAAGATATAAGTAAGAATTCCATCCAAGAAAACATTTTAGGGTGGCAGGTTGAATTTGTTACTTGCACCATAGTTTAGTGCAAAGTGCGTGCACAAGGAGAGAAGAGCCACTTCTGTGGCTATTCTCCTCACTTACTTTGTGAGTGAGAAGAGGGAAGTTAACATTTCCACCTTCACTTTTGAAGAACCACGGTTTTCCTTTACTTTTGAAAAGGAAGCTGTTTTATTCAAGATCCTGCTTTGTGAACTAGGTGGTTAGAATAAACCAGTTTCCTGATTCTGCTGCAACAGAAAAAAGTTGTTTATTGTAATGTACATGAAGGAGAGGGCAGGCGTAGCATGCAAGCCCAAGGCTAGGCTCTTCTCATGCATTTAGTAATAAACCCTAGTTTAGTGTTACCTCTGTGGGCAAGCCTAGTCCCTTGGTGCTTCTAAAAATACAGAGCAGCATCCATACTGGTGCTGCCCTTGCATTAGAACATTGCCCACACACAACAATTCTTCCCAATCCCTCTGCTGCCCCTAGTGTACCATCCTGCCCATCTTGATTTAGGCCTCAAAGAGTAAATAAAAGTGTGGGTGCATGGAGGGCAATTTGTAAACAAGCACAATTGGTGACATTATACGACATCGTTACTGATCACATGGCTCATCTATTAAGGCATCAGCCTTAGGTTACAGTTTCTCAGCTTTGTGGAGGATGTGCCAAAATGAGATAGTCTTAACTCTGGTCTTCAACTGGCAGGTTCCCCCACCCCACTGAATAGTGGTATAATACTGAAACAACTCTTCATCTTAGCTTTACTGGTTCTACTGTGGCACAGTATAATTCACTGCTATTACTGGTGGCTGCTTGGGTGCTTTTTTTTTTTTAAGCAGGTACGTCACCTTGCTGGCAATGCCAGCCAGTTGGGGCTTGTATCATAACCATGATGCATTCTTGACGCCACATAGCCAATCAGATTTAGCCACTTGATGTCACAATGCCAATCCAGAGTGAGGGCAATATTTCCTGCATCTAGTATCCTGCATTCTGAATGGATGTCAGAAGCTTGATCACCAATTAAGTGGGTGAAGAGGTGGAGGAGAGTGCAGTTGTTAAATTGTGACCTGCTGCTGCACTTTGAACACTTTTGTCCCTTCAGGTTCCTTCTGTTGACAACAGGTGATGACAAGGTGATGACAAACTCTTCTCCCCTCATTTTGGCCCAGCCCTGCTTTCTCCACTAGCATGTTGGGAAGAAGTGTTCTATCCTAGTCGTGGCATGCTAGATTCCTATAGGCAAGGGGTTTAAAATATGTGGCAAACATGCAGTCCCCCCTCTCCTCACATACTGTTTGAAATGAAAGAACCCCACAAAAGTTGCACAGACAGTTTCCTGATTGTTTTGTTTTGTTTTGTCTCTTTCAGCTCCTAATCGTGGAACATTTCCTTCCCCACTTCTGCCCAGAAGACAGACTTTTCTACTGAGCTCGTGAAGACAGGACCATCAATATGGCATTCAGTATGTCACTCTTAAGTCTGGACGATAATGAGAGGTACCACATGATAACCAAAACGGACCTCATGTTCAGGAAGACCAAAGTGGAAAAAGAGAAAATGATGTCAGCAAGTCTAGCTGCCTGCTTCAGCCGTGCCATGGAGATGCTGAGAAGTGATCGTCGTGTTTTCTATGAATGCCAACTCATCCTCCAAGCTGAAGGTCAATCTGTGACAATACAACCCTATGAATTTGACCAAACATACATTATTTGGTATGACCAACACAAGAACGTTGTCCAAATTGACAAAGATGATGTCGAAAGGTGTAGATTTTGGTAGAACCTTTTTTCTACTAGCCAACTGTGAAGTCCAGTCTCACTATGCTACCACAATAATCATATATGTATGCATCAAAATAAATAGGCATCAGAGATGTGAAAGGGCTGTTCATCACCTGAACCCCCAGCAACATTGCCCATAGGAATTGGTGAAAAAGATGGGATATCTAAGAGTATGAGGCGGTTCCCACGATCAGTGGGAGCCGCCTGGGGTGGGTTAGTGGGGAGAGCGGGCTTAGCCTGCTCTCCCTGCAGACAACCTAGCAGGCAGCCCACACAACTGCCGGCTCCGTTATGGAGCCAGTGGGTGCTGGGGGGAATGGGGGGCAATCGGCCCCTGGAAGCTCCAGCATACCCTGCGCGAGTGTGCAGAGCATGCTGGAGAGACCCCCGAGCCAGGAGGTGGCTTTTCGCCTCCGCTCCGGAGGTCTCCTCATGAGTTGCTGTGGTACAGAGCCACACCATGGCAACTCGTGATCAGAAAAAACGGCTTTGTGGAGCGCTCACTCCACAAACCCGGTTTTAGCACCGGGCTACTTAAGCGGGTGACCCGCTTAGGAACCACTGGGCTTGCAGCTGAACCTGGTGGTTCTCACGATGGGAGAAAATTGGGCTAACCTCCACTAGCCTGATTTTCTCTAATCGTGTGAATAGCCTCTATGTCTTCTTCACTATGAGCCCCATTGCCTATTGAGATCATCCAGAGAGGTTCATCTACAGTTGCCACCAGTTCGTCTCTATTGCCACCCCAAGACCCTGGGATGCACTCCCTGCTGAAATAGGAGCATCCCCATCTCTGACAACTTTTCAAAAGTCTTTAAAGACAGATTCATTCATGCAAACCTTTAACTAGACTTGTAGTTTTAAATTGTTTTAAGGTTTTAATTCCTGTTTTAATTTGTTTTATGTTGATGTAAGCAGCCCAGAGATGGGAGTTTGGGGTGGTGTAGTCACCTTAAGTGGCGCAGCAGGGGAAAACTTGACTAACAAGCAGAAGGTTGCTGGTTTGAATCCCCACTGGTACTATATCGGGCAGCAGTGATATAGGAAGATGCTGAAAGGCATCTTCTCATACTGCGCAGGAGGAGGCAATGGTAAACCCCTCCCATATTCTACCAAAGAAAACTACAGGGCTCTGTGGGCGCCAGGAGTTGAAATCGACTTGACAGCACAGTTTCTGTTACCTTACAAATATAATTAATAAAATAAATATATCATCATCTGGAAAGACTCAAAAGTCTGCTGCCCAGGGAATGCTTATTCACCAGGAGAAAAGCTTCCTTTTTGCATTGCTAAATTGGAAATCTTTGACCAACCTTGCATTAAGCTTTGTTGGAGCATGAGTCTTTTGATGATGTCAATGGCTTTCAGCCTGGTATAGAGAGAAGCTTTGCAGCAGATACCCAAGTTAAGTGGATGGCAGAGAAAGGCATTGCTATTTTTACTTAGTTTAAAGCATTGCTGTTTTCATTGTTTTGTAATCTTCTCCCAGCTTAACATCATTGCAAATGTATATCATTTACAGCTATACATTTGTACGCTATCTATTATGGGGAGTAGAGCTTTTGAATTCCTTAGACTAGCCTCATGTTATTTCAGTCAACCTCCGTTTGGCTGAATATTATGTTTGGACTCAGGTCTTGAATGAAAGGCATATCCTCAACTATATTTAAGCAGGCCCTATAGAAACACAATTTATATCGATATAAGAGCTATATATTCATAAAGTTGGTAAAGTTGTGCCATCAAGTCAGTGTTGACTCCCGGCAGCCACAGAGCCATGTGGCTTTCATTGGTAGAATACAGGAGGGATTTACCATTGCCATCTCCCACGCAGTCTGAGATGATGCCTTTCAGCATCTTCCAATATTGCTGCTGCCTGATATAGGTGTTTCCCATAGTCTGGGAAACATACCAACAGGGATTCGAACCATCAACCTCTTGCTCCCTAGGCAAGTTACTTCCCTGCTGTGCCATTAGGTGGCTTATACATTCACAGCCCACCTTTATTTCATCATGGATCCATGTAGTCAGTCTCCTGTCCAAAAATGGGCTAGACTCAAACTTGCTTAACTCCACCAAGTGGCTGCATCATGTGCCCTCAGAGAATGCCCTTATTCTATAGGAGTGAACCTATGCAGTGCTGCCAGCACTTGTTATCTTGTTTAAACCATACTGTCTTGACTGCACATGAACATGAGTAACATGCCAGGGATTCTTAGCCTGGGCAGTTTCTGAGTTTAAAGAAGATGCTGAGCACACGCAATTCCATACTGGCCACCTTCTTGCTGAACTGGGGACATGTAAATCTGTTCTAAGAGAGACTAGTTATAGCAAAATGAAGGCACTAGTGAGCTAGAACAAGGGAAAGTGAGGCAGGAGCTTGGGTTCTTTTTAGAGGGGGGGGGTCCACGATGGGTCCTGCTGAATCAGACCAGGTCCATCATGTCATAAGAATGTAAGAGGAGCCCTAGTGGATCAGTCAAGTCCATTCCCATTTCTCACCATGACCAACCAGATGTCCCCTGGCAGCTCAGAAACCTGCCTCTGACATGCGGATGGTAGTAATAATCATGACTAGTAGCCACTGATAATGTCCAGCAATGGCCTGATATTGCTTCTGGGAAGCTTGCAAGCAGGGGCGTAATTACCATTAGGCAAGGGGAAGCAGTCATCTTGGGGCCCCACTGCCTTGAGGGGCCCCCCAGAGGCACGTCACGTGACTCCCCACCCGCCCATGTTGCACCCCTTATGAATTATGTGAGTCTCTTGGTGATCGGCAGGAGCAGAGAGTAAAAAAACTAGATTCAATGTGAACTAGATATTCACCGTATTCATAATGGGGATGTGAGTGTGAGTGCACGATATATTGTGAAGTGTGTTTGTGTGTATATATCAGCGAGGGGCCCATTTTAAAATCTTGTCTCTGGGCCCACTCCAACCTTGCTACGCCCCTGCTTGCAAACAAAGCATGAAGGCAACCAAGACTTCACACATGCATAGGAACATTTAAATCTTGGGGACAGAGCTTGAACTTTCTTGGGAACCTGGAGAAGGGCAAGGCCTCTCCCTGACCTTTTGCTGAACCTCAGAAAAACACAAACACATAAACCTTCCTTTCATGTATCTCCAGGCTCAGGGTGTCAGGATCCAGCCCCTGGCTGCTCTGCTCAGGACAGGAGATTCAGCCATGTTGGGCCTTATAGGAGTCCCCTCTGAGTACCAGTTGCAGGGGAGTAACAGCAGGAGCGAGGGCATGCCCTCGACTCCTGCCTGTAGGCTTCCAGAGGCATCTGGTGGGCCACTGTGTGAAACAGGATGCTGGACTAGATGGGCCTTGGGCCTGATCCAGCAGGGCTGTTCTTATGGCGTACCTCTGAAGCTCAGTGTCATTAAAATGAAGTCGAACTCTCCTTCAGAACAGGACCAAGGATTGACTGGCTACCAAGACCAGGTAGTTTAGTTGGAAAAGACCATTTATCAGTTGAGAAATGCATGAATAACATGGTGGGTGCATTGATGTGCAGCTTGAGAGGTGAGGTAGTGTTGTTTCTGTTTGGTGTTTTCTTAAGAAGTTGATGAGCAGTTGCATATCAGTGTGCTACACTGGGGGGTTCTAATGATCACAATGTCCATGTCCGTATGTGTGTGTGTGCATGTTCCTCTAATAACTTTTTTGTTTATAGTTTGATCAAACCAAATTTACAGGAGGAGAACTGGTCGTGTGGTAGCGAGCATGAACTGTCCCATTTGCTAAACAGGGTCTGCCCTGGTTTGCATTTGAATGGGAGACTACCTGTGTGCACTGTAAGACATTCCCCATAAGGGGTGGGGCCACTCTGGGAAGAGCACCTGCATGCTTGCATGCAGAAGGTTCTAAGTTCCCTCCCTGGCATCTCCAAGATAGGGCTGAGAGAGACTCCTGCCTGCAAAATATTATAAATGTTTGAATTGTTTGAACATATTATAAATATGAGCTCTTTTCTCCATAGCTTTTATTGGCTAACAAAATGTACTATAAACATAATACAGAGGTGTTGGACTAGGACTGGGAAGACCCGAGTTCAAATCCCCATTCAACCATGAAACTCACTGGGTGACTCTGGGCCAGTCATGTATCTCTCAGCCTAACCTACCTCACAAGGTTGTTGTGAGGATAAAAATAAACATGTACACTGCTCTGAGCTCTTTGGAGGAAAACCAGGACATAAATGGAATAAATAAATAAATAAATAAATAAGAAAAAGTGTCCATTTAAAAGGCTTGCATCAAAAGGATAACTTGCCATCACAGAAGGATTACAAATAAATACATGAGTTAAAACAGATCTTCATTGAGAATAATGAATAACAATCAATAAAAAATCAAGGCTTGAAAAACTCTCTCCCCCACCCCCTTGATCTGAAAAGATACTTGAAACAATATTTTGGCCCCAAAAGGCTAACTAGCCTACATATAACCAGTAATTCTTTAGTTCTTCCTGGCATCTTAAAAAGCATTCTCAAAAAGAAGAAGAATTCAAAGGTGTTATTTCTATAGTCATAAAAGCAGTAGCAGCTGGTGCGGGCACTGTGGCGGGGGGGGGGGGCAGCAAGAGGCACCTTTAAGCATAAATTAGTAAGTGCTTATGTTGGAGGGTGTCATTTACCCTTGATGGGTTTAGTGATTAATTAGAGCACTAAAGAAACTACCCACCCCAGTTAAAGAGTAGAATGCAGAGTTTAGTTGCAGCTATTTAGAGAAGACACATTGAGATTCTTGTAGAATTACAATACTAAGTAGATTTAGTAGTGGAGTACACTTTGGATAGGAAAGACCTAATCCTATAGGCTACATAATGAATAAGTAGGGAGAGAGAGAGAGATGTTTACATTTGCTGTCTAAGAGGAAAGGAAGGGATTCTGATTCTCACAGGAAGTGCCCGAGGTGTCCTATCAGGGGTCATAGAGTAGATACAAAGTAGAGACAGGTAAGGAGACCCTACCTCTGCTCCCAATGCCCCCTAGTGGTCATTAGGCTAGTTGGTGCAAAAGGTCGATGCACTGGAACTCCATCTCCAACAGCTTACCTCTGCTCTAGCTGCACCTGCAAGCTACTCCAAGCAGCAGTGCACCCCCCAGCACTCCCTGCTGTGAGAGATTGGCTCCACCACTCACCTGGCTTCTGTGGAGCCAATCCCCCGCCGGCAGCCAGGGGAATGGCAGAGCCGGTCCCCCACCGCAGGTCGTGCTGGGAGGCACACTGCTGCTCAGAGCAGCTTGCAGGTGCGGCCAGAGCAGAGGTAAGCACCTACTAATTTATGCTTAAAGGTGCCTCTCACCGCCCAGCAGTGCCCACACCAGCCACTACTGCATAAAAGACTGACTCCATCTTGGAACAGGTGATTAGTTCCACTCTGCTCCTTGCAGCGTTAGAAGCCTCGCAGCAGGGGGGGTCTAGGCGCCCAAATTGCCTAGGTGTGCCGCTGCTTAAACTGCTGATCTATCTTACTTTCACATCACAGAAACTCCTGGAAAGCTTTTCACAAGCCCTTTCACTCTCACCTCCTCCAGAATGGAGGGGCTGCGTTCACATATTGGCTAGATTTACTCCAAAGTCTCTGCGAGTTATCGGGGAGCACTTCACACACAATTTGGGTTTTTCACAGCGCATTAGAGTGTAGCCCAATTTATATCCAGGGTAAAAAAAATCCACTATTTGCAGTGGTTTTTTGGGACAACTTTGAGTTCGCATAAAGCCTCCCTGTCAACCTGCGGTAAAACCTGCTGTGCATAAAAATCCCTGGGGGACTTTGGTTTCCGTTGTGGCTACTGCAGCTCCAGTTATATTCTTTTCTTTTTTTTTTCCATTTAACTTTTTATTGATTTTTAACAATGATAACATCCTTTTTTTTTCATTTAATTTTTTATTGATTTTTAATAATGATAACATCCATAACAGCTCCAGTTATATTCTGGACATTACTGACTACAGTGAAAATTAGGTTAGCTTGAAGTGACCGTATTGCTTTATTGTGATGAGAGTTCATACATTAAGCTCATCAATCACAACTACACAGTTTAGCAGCCTTCATTTTCAATTTATTGATTAAAATAAAACAATTTAAAAATAACAAGAAAGTATTTCTCAATAGAGGCAATCTGCCTAGCTATGTAGTGAAGATAGCTACATAGCTACAGTAGAGGACATTCTTTTATTGCTAACATAATTACATCAGAAAACACAAATCAGGAGATGTACATGAACGTGTGCAGCAATTCATAAAATACTATGCAAGAACAAATTACAGTTTACCACACCCCATCTTAACCCCAGCCACCAAATGCCAACCCAGAGTCTGGCCATATTTGCCCCTTGTAGCAAAACACACACAAAGGGGTACAGTTTAGCTCAGAAGTGAACTAGTCTCTTGTGGGATGTTTGTATAATCAAAAGCCTCCTTCGCCTGATATATGCTGCATCTGACAAAGACAGCTCTTGTCTGCAAAAAATGCATGGCACAATAAACTAGTTACCATATAAGGCTCAATGAAATTCATTGAAAGGCTCCATGGACAACTCACGGTTGGGAAAGGAAGGCACCTCAGGCAACAGAATGGTGGAGGGGATAGGCTGCCTATTTGCTTTCTCCATCAGTGCAGGGTGGCCAGCCACAAACTTACCTGGCAGGGAGACATGCCAGATGCAGCCACCACCAACCTCATCCAACCCCTCCCTCCCACTCATCTTGCTTTGCTTTTTCAAGAGGTAGAGGCTGACACTGAGTAGCAGGCCGCATCTTGGAATCCTCGCCCTCTGCCTGGAAAAGGCAGTGTCGAATGAAGAGTAAAGCAGCAGCAGTGGCAGCTGCTTCCACCACGACTGCCAAATAACAGGACACAGGGGAGATCAGGGGGGCGAAAGGGAAGATTGATTAAGAAAAGAAAAAGAAAGGGAAGATTGGGTGGAGTCAGGGGGGAGACTGGGGGGAGTTGGGGGAAAGTGGTGGTAGGGGGAATCGGGCAGGGCTGGAGGCTTTGTACACAGTGTGCTCTGTGTGCCATGTGGGTGGAGAGAGGCTATGAGATTGGGGGAAGTTGGAGGGGGTTGGGGAAAAGATTAGGTGGTGAAAATGGGTATGTGGATTACCCCACGTACTGTGTTAAGAGGTATCAGGGTGCTGGTGGTGAAGAGGTTAAGGTGTTCGAGACTAGTGGTGTGCATGGTCTGGCATAAGCATGGTCCGGCACTTGTGGGGGTGTCTCTTTAAGGGGGGGTGGTAGTACCGCGGTGGAGACGAGCACGCGCGCCGCGAAGGGGGCATGCACTCCGCCAGCTCTTCTTCATTTAAGGCATTGACGGACAACAATGAGGGCAGGGGTGGCAGGGAGGAACTCTGCCCCTCCAAGAAGATTCTTAAAAGCACCAGCGCTGGAGGGGGAAGAGCGGCGGTGGGGGGGAAGTAGCACTTAGCAATAGCAATAGCACTTACATTTCTATACCGCTCTATAGCCGGAGCTCTCTAAGCGGTTTACAATGATTTAGCATATTGCCCCCCAACATTCTGGGTACTCATTTTACCGACCTCGGAAGGATGGAAGGCTGAGTCAACCTTGAGTCCCTGGTCAGGATCGAACTTGTAACCGTCTGGTTACAGGGCGGCAGTTTTACCACTGCACCACCAAGTACTACCACCACTCGCCTTAAAGAGACACCCCCCCGCCCTTCTGAACCGCCGGACTGCTGGAATTCCGGACCGGTCCAGCAGCTTTCCCAATGGCCCCGAACTGAACCATGCACACCACTATTAGAGACTGGCTGCTGGAAGCCCTGCTTCAGTTGTGCAGCCTGGCCGTCTGCTGTTAGGTGAGATCTGTAATGTATCTTCCCACTGAGGCAGGACACATCAATGCCATTCTCCCCATTCCCAGAGACAAGCTCCATCTCTCCTCCTTCGACCTCAATCACCATGCGGGCGTTCTGCTGCACCTCCTTTGGCTCTTGGCAAAACTTCTCCAGGGCAATATTGAGGCTCTTCCGGACATCTCGCGGGGTCCCTTTCAGGAATCTCACCTTTCTGCGAATCCTTTCCAAATTCCTGGCACTCAGGTGTTCCTTGCACAATGACAATCGGTCCCGGTACATTTCCCAGTTCTTTACTTGGATGTGGTAACAGGGTATGTGTTTGTGAAAGTCCACTGAGATTTCACATTGCCCCTCGCCAGAGAGGAACTCCAATTTAACCTTGCGTTTTCTGATGACCAACCGAGCATTTTCCTGCACTGATGCGGGCTCCTTGGGAAACTCTTGCAGGGCTAGCTTGAGACATCTTCTCAAATCTTCCCCCACCTCCCATCTCTCCAGCCCTTTCTTCACTTCCTGGAGACTTGCAGTACTCAATGGCTGAGGCCTGCAACACAATCTTGCGAGATACACATCCCCAGAGAGCTCAGAAACATTGTACTGGGGGTCCCCATGAGAAGCTTCATCATCCACACTGATGTTACATTTGCTCTTTCCACAGGAGAAGACCAACACCACCTTATCAGTCTTGATGGTCACAGTGGCATTTTCCTTCACACACTGAGGCTCCTGTTGGAAATTCCTCAGCACCACATCCAAACCTGCTATGAGATTCTTTGTGTCTGGTTCGTATCCTTGCAACTTTCCCCGCATGGTTCTCAAGCTCTCCATGCTCAGTGGGTGGATGGTACTTTGGATCTCATAGCGGAGATAATAAAACCAGAAAGACTGTAGCAGTGAACTTCCAGCACTGAGCCAATCCATCTCTTCAAAGATTGGAGGCATTTTCAGTCAAGGGCTCCCTAGCATTTGAGTATATCTTTGCAGAAGTGCCTGACCGTCTTGAAAAGGTTCCTTCTCTCCAGCTCAGTTGAAGTGGATCTGAGCTCTTGAAGGCTGCGTCATTTGTAATGCAAATCCAGTTTTGCTAGTTTCTTATAGCAACTTGTGTTTAGTTTTCGATCAGTTGTTAACAACAGAAAGAGCATGAAATGAAAGGCAGTCAGCTTTATTCATTTTAATGTCCGGGAACATCCCCAAATACAAACAAAACCTGAAAGAGGAAAGGCTTTCCCATTTGAGTATGCACAGTTGCACAGTTGCACAGAAAGGCTTTCCCATTTGAGTATGCACAGTTCTTCATATATTTGTTGAACATTGATCCCATCTTTCCTTCAAAGAGTGGGATGTGGCATGTATGGTCTTCCAAATAGGTTAGGCTGAGAAATGGCAGCCAGTCAAAAGGTTACTCCAAGTGAGTGTGGATTTGAACCAAGTTTCCAAGTCCTAGTCTAAAGCTATTATCACTATACCACACTGCGTCTCAGTGGATACGCAAGGACTTGAAACATGAGAAGGGCTGGACAGAATTCTATCCTTCTATCTTGTTGACATATCAGAAATGGAACCCACATTTACATCCCAAAATAGCAATTCCCCTCTGATGAATTAGAATCAAATTCTATTGAAATAGGATAAAGAAGATTGCAATGGGGAAATATTAAGTAAAAAGTCCTCATGGGAAATGTTGAATTTGAAGTAACTAATTTCATATATACATACATAATATTTATTCAGTCATTTGACCAGCAGTTTTACAAATACAAACATTTCAAACATGAACTAAACATTAGAACGTGTTTTGCAGAGAATATAACAATATTTTGCCACAGTTCTTATTTTAACTTCATCGCATAAAGAAAATAAAAACCTCAATAAGACATCCTCTTCCATTAAGATTTATCAAGAGAGGAGAAAGTAACTTTCCTCTGGCTTCATCATAAAAACTACAGTGTAAAAAGGCATGTGCTATTGTTTCAACACAGCCCATGTCACAAGGACAAACATGATTTGCCAAAGGAATTCCTGCATATCTGCCAAAAAGGACTGCAGACGGAAGAACATCTAACCTGGCCAGTGTCATGGCTCATCTATATTCAGGAATCGTAACTACCCGAAGATAGATGGCCAAATTAAATCCACTCAGTTGATCACCCAAGAACAGTCTTTTGGGTATCTGGGAGATTTCATACTACAGCTCAATATCCATTAGGTGTTGAATAATTTGGGTACGAGCTCTGTCATAACCAAGCTCCTGTATAACCTCTAATGGGTATCCACAGCGGGCCAGCTTATCAATGGCCTCAGTATGCCATCTGAATTTAAAGGAGTCCTGTTTTATGAAAGCAACCAAACCCTCCTGCAAAAAATAAATTTTTAGCCAGTAAAGGATAATAACTCTCCATAGGCATGTCTGGAGCCTAACCATTCCGGCCTCTCTTCTCAGAGCCACCGTGGGGACACATCTAGGAACAGCCAGTACAGCTCTTAAAAATTTAGACTGCAGTGCCTCCAATGGATCAAGGTTTTTAACTATGCCCAGCTGAGCTGCATAAAAAAGTTGAGGCAAAAACCTTTGCAGAGAATAGTTTGACCACGGCCGGGACATAGGATGCACCCTTAGTATAATAATAAGAGTATTGATTTAACTACTGATTTGGCCTTTAAAATTGCCAAGTCGAGGTGAGTTTTGCATGAACAGGAAGAATGAAATAATACTCCTAAATACCTAAAGGACTTAACCTGCTCTATCCTATGTGAGCTTATTGACCACCAGTGCCCTCTGGGCCAGTTTGCAAAAACCATAACTTTTGTCTTATGGTAATTGATCTCCAAGTTCTGCTGAGTACAGTATTTATCTAACAAAAGGAGAGCACGCTTTAGGCCAATTGGTGTTAGCGAAAGAATCGCTATATCATCCGCATATAGTAAAACGGAGATATGCCTAGTCGCGATCTTGGGAGGATGCGTGGAAGGAGAGGAAATAAAAGAAACTATAGAATTGCTATAAAGGTTAAATAGCATAGGGGCCAGTATACATCCTTGACGGACCCCTCTATCTGAAGGGATTGCAGCAGTCAAAGCCCCTCAGAAGTTGTAACGTACCTTTAGAGTGGAACCAGAATATAAAGTAAAAATTAACAAAAGCAGTCTTTTCTCGATACCCATATCCGAAAGTCTTTTCCAGAGTCTTTGACGGGGGATAACGTTGAACACTGATTTTAAATCAACAAAGGCTGCGAACAGTCATCTTTGTGGCTTCGTTGAATATTTAGCTGAAAGGAACTGAAGAACCAGGGCATGATCCAAAGTGGATCTTCCCTCTCTAAAGCCCGCCTGCTCTAGAGCCAGGATATCGCTTTCCTCAAGCCAATCTATTCGCTTTAGGTACAGATGTTTAGCATATATGTTGCTAATTATACTTAGCAAGCTGATTGGGTGATAGTTTTTTGGATCGTTCCTGAGTCCTTTTTTATAGATTGGAACCACTATAGCTACTTTCCACTCATTTGGTATTAACATTTTTACATCTATAGCGTGAAGAAAGAGGAAAGGAGCGGGACCCACCAGCACATATTTGCTTTAAGAGCCTCTATAGTGATACTGTCAATTCCAGGGGCTTTCCCAGAGGGGAATGAATTAATCAGCCTCTCCACCTTTGCATGTGTTACAGGGGGCCACACTGGAGTATCGAGAGTCTGGAGTTGCTGTTCAAAGTCAGTGGCTTTGATAGCTGGTTTTTGATACAGAGTGCGAAAGTGAGCTTCCCAGATTTCAACAGACATACATCTGGAAGACAAGGTGTTGACTTATTTAATGCAGGGTTCACCAATTTCCAAAACCTGATCTGATTTCTCTCCTTAGCTGCCTCTATCAAGATTTTCCAGCCCTCTTTGACTGATTCCTCCTTCTTCCTCTTAATTAGTTGTTTATACTGAGCTTTCTTTTTTGCAACCTCCACTCTAGAAATGCTACCAGGGTCAGTAGTAAAGCTTTTAAAAGCTCCCACCAGTTCCTTTTTTGCTGCCCGACATTCTTTGTCATACCATTGCTTGGATGGAAGTCGGATTGGGTGCATAGACTCCATATTAGAATTTGACATAGTCAAGAAAATACAATTCGCAATATTTTCATAGGAGCCAAGGATGTCTTCCATCTGATGGATGAGGGATAATTTTAAAATCCGATCCCGCCATTTAGACATCTCTGCAGAATGCAGTAAAGCAGAAACTTGCAAAGCACTATTTTTTTGTCCACTTTCTACCTGGAACCAAAATTTCAGTATTTCCACTGGCATTTACACAGTCTATCCCAGATGTCCAATCATTTACCCAAAAGCAACATTCAAGGGGAAAGTGATCACTTTCAGGGCGAGGGATCACCCCACAAAAAGCCAAAAATGGTATCATATTACGGGAAATGGCCATGTAGTCAATCAGCAAAGGTTTGTTACCGGTCCAATGAGTAAAATGGGCCGGGTAATCCGACTCTATAGCACCATTTAAAATGTGAAGATCAAGCCGATAGCATACCATTTGTAATCTAACCCCTCTCAAGTTTGATCTGACATCTCTAGAGAGTCTAGACAGCAATGGAAAAGGAACAAAATCATCCTCAAAATGACAGTGAAATATACTCAAGAGGGAGTTATTATCTGACCCAAGCCAGGCATTAACATTCCCTGCAACTAAAATCTGTGAACCAGGGTACTTCGCTTCAAGAGAAGATATAAAATCCTCTAGTTTATCCCAGACATCATAAGTCAAAGGGCTAGACCCTTCTGGAGGGATATAAACCATGATCACCAAAATCTGAACACCATGAGCATCAATGAGAACTACAAGCACTAAATCATCTAATCTACCAATTTGGAATGACCTTAAACTGAACCTGTTTGAGATTAAGACAGCAATTCCTCCCTTGGCGCGATTAGCTCTTATATCTGGTTTGGCATCTATAGAAAAAGTTGTGTAAAAAGTCCTCATGGGAAATGTTGAATTTGAAGTAAACAATTTCAGCAACACAGACGTTTGGTTTGATGTTTAGACTATATTTCACTTAAATGCTAGCCTGGTTCACAAAATTGTTTCATTCTAAGTGTAATATGCATAATTGAAATTTATGTGACTGTGTGAACCCACGCCAAGGTGAGAATCTCAGATGCATCTCGGCTATAAACCATCTTAGCATAGATTCACAAAATCATGGAAATGGTGATAACATACATTAAACCTAGATTTAAATGATTGTGTGAACCAGGCCACTATTTCATGTCCATCTTTGGATCGATAATGAGTATGCACATGGTTACTCAATGGTCTATCAATGGCTACTAGTTGGTGGGCTGTGGGCCACCTCCAACCTCAAAGGCAGGATGCCTCTGAGTATCAGTTGCAGGGGAGTAATAGCAGGTGAGAGGGCACGCCTGTCTGTGGCTTCCAGCGGCATCTGGTGGGCCACTGTTCGAAACAGGATGCTGGACTAGATGGGCCTTGGGCCTGATCCAGCAGGGCTGTTCTTATGTTTCTTATGGTTCATCCATGGAGGTAAGACAAAAGTTGTCCCTTGGAGATTCTGCTGCCTGCTTCTTAATGGAGGATCTTGCATTCATAATGGTCATTACATGGTCTCCTTCCCCAACATGGAACACCAACTGGGACATGCCCGAATAGATCCACATCTTGGCATTCTCCTGGATGGACACTGGCTCTTGGTAGAAGCAGCCTTCTGGAAACAGGCCCCCAGCTCTTCCCTCTGGATGCCCCACTTCTCCAATCTACCCCACACTTTCTCTAGGTTTGAGGTGCTGAGTGGTTCCTTAACCAACACTTATAAGGCCACCCACTTCCAGTAGTTTACTATGATACTGAGTATTCCCATCAACATAGTCTACAAACATCCAACATGCCCCTTCCCTAGAGAAGAACTGGCATGTCTCCCCTTCATAGTGGATGTTTAAATTTGCACTGCCTTAGATAGATAGACTGGGGCTCCTTCCTAAGCCCCTCACATGCACGATGCACATGTCTTGAGGAAGTTATATGTGCCTATACAGGGTTCTAGTTTCTCATAAAGCTTCCACAGGAGATCAGCACTCACTGGCTGATGTATTACTGGAATGAGGGACATGTGTGCAGGAATTGTTCCAATCTTATACCGGGGCTTCCCATTTCTAAAGCCCACAGTGATCTGACACTCTCCCTCCCCAGAAAGGAAATGCAGGCTACCCCTGTCTGCCAAGTTCCACATCCTTGCATTCTCCTGCACTCATTGGGGTTCCCGACTGAACTGGTCAATGGCTTCCTTGAAGTAATCCTCCAGTTGCCAGCTGTTTATTCTTCATCTATCCAGTCTTTTTTTGCATTCTTTTTCTATTTGTGACAAAAAGCTCATCTTCAGTTGAAGACATCCAACACAAGGGGCCATCAAACCTGAACGGCGTAATGCACCACTGACTCTCCCCATTAGCAGTTGCCACAGAGATCTCACACTGGACCTCCCCAGAGATGAATCTAACTCCTCCCCATAATACTGGATCCACAGTCTGGCATCATGCTTTATGCACAGAGGATCTGCAAACCATACACCAATTGCACAAGGGAAGCACTTGCTGACTTCATGATCTTCCTGGAACGTACTCAGTTTCTCATAGGAAGTCGGGGCTCCGGGGCTCCTTCTGTACATGTAACTGAGCCAGGTACTTAGACAAGGGTAGTGTTCTATCATAATACAGAGGTGCTCCGTTAAACAAAACAACAATTGCATTCAAACTTCCCTTCTCCAGAAAGCAACTCGAGATACTACCTTTCCAAATAGATTCTCATCTGGGCATCGTCCTGAATACATTTTGGCTCATGGCTAAACTTTGCTGCAGCCTCCACTGATCAAGCTCCTAACGCCTCTCTGAGTACCCCACTAGCTTTGAGGACACCCTGCACTCTGTTTAAATTCTGAACACTCAATCATTCAAGGTAGCAAAGCCTCTAGGCAAGGTGTACCTCCTTGGCTGGCTCCTTTATATACTCCTTCAGACTGAACACTCATGAGTTGAGCTAACCCAACAAAGGGGCACCCCGCTCTCTCTGGTTAATGATAAAACTTCTCCACAGCTATCCCCTCCTCTCCAGGGAAGCCTTTCACACACCCAAGGAGGATTTTGACACTCCATGTGTCTGGGCACCGCCAGGTCTGCAGACAGGGGAGGCAATGTGAGCGGGGATGGATCTTTACTCTCATTTAATATTCCTGAGTTGGGTCCAGCGTTGTAACGTATGAGATCTGCCACCACAGGGAATCACTGAACAGTGGCTAATCCAACATTTCATCACCTGTTATGTACTTTTGTCATGCCAAGTATGAGATTCACTGCAGGGAAGCACTCACTGCGACAGCTCTTTCAGTGCCAACTTTACTGAAACGATGTGTCAGCAATCTCTCGACACCTGTGTTCAGGTACCATCCATGATCTGAAATCTACCTACCTCCAAGGGTGGTTGTGAGATGAGGAGAATCATGTGTAACACCCTGAGTTCCTTGGAGGAAGATGAGCTAAGTGTGTGAGAAAACCTATGCAGAGTATTTATTTATTCATTTTTATTTCTCTATTTATTTCTCTTTGGGAACTTTTGTTGAAAAGTAGTATATAAATATCCGTCGTCGTCGTCGTAGTAGTAGTAAATTCATCCAGAGCATCTCTAGGAAGTGATTGGGAAAACTGCACCTGCTGAATTTCTGCCTTGTTGCAGTGCTTCCCTGGCTTTTTCTAGCTAAAAATCCCAGGCAAAGTGTGGCTGCATGGCACCTCATTTGTAAAGCCAACATAATCTACTAGATTGTACAAAGTCTTTACAGTTTTTATAGTACAGAGGTTATGATGGGCACCTTAACTGGGAATTTCTATGCTTTTTAGAGCACAAGTGAAAGTGTAAAGTCATCTTCTCCCATCTTAAATGGAGGGTTTTTCGATGGCTGAGTTATGTCACTAAGCAATACAGGAAACATATCAATATTATTCCTATTATTTATCTGGCCAGATCAGATATCAGATCAGGAAAGGTGATCTGTGCATGTAAATAGGTTTGCCATGGGTGGTGGTCAGATCCAGATGCAGCATATTCTAAAAGCTATGTTTGGGGTCCATTGCCCACACTAAATCAGTTTATTTTGAACCTTTAAGTCTTGCTAATCTCTTTCCTGAAAAGCCACCAAATCCAAAGCTGGAGAGAAAGCCTTACCTTTACAGAACTATGTTTCTGTTAAAACTAGGGAGAGGCACTGATGTAGAATCATTAGCATGATAAGAGAGATAATCTCTTTAGAAGCCCAGATGTAGCTCTTCAGCAATCTCCCCCGCCTCCATTGG
Source organism: Hemicordylus capensis (assembly GCF_027244095.1). Taxonomy (NCBI): domain Eukaryota; kingdom Metazoa; phylum Chordata; class Lepidosauria; order Squamata; family Cordylidae; genus Hemicordylus; species Hemicordylus capensis. The sequence continues at coordinate 256,984,313 of NC_069658.1, read as the reverse complement.
CTAGAAGGAAAACATGGAGGCATGTCATGTGAACCTGCATCAAAACAAAAACGGAGAGCAGAGGGGAGGGGTTTCTTCCCTCAATGCCACGAGTGTGATTCGAAGTGGCTTTGCTCAACATTTACCCCGCAGTATGAAGCCATGTACGAATAACTCCCTGGTGACAGAGCACTCTATCTGAAAGGATTCATCCCCATCAGAAAACCCCAACAGAACAGACGAATCAGAAGGAAAGGAGCGGGAAGGCTTCAAAGGTATAGCCTGCAAAAAAATCTGGCTGGGCTCTCTGAAGACCTGAGAGATCCTATACAAATACAACAAATATTTGTATATTGCTTTTCAACAAAAGTTCCCAAAGTAGTTTACATGGATATAAACAAACAAACAAACAAACAAAAATGATTCCTGTCCCCAAAGGGCTCACAATCTAAAAAAGAAAAAGAAACACTGGAGGGATGCTGTGCTGGGGTTGGATAGGGCCAGTTGCTCTCCCCCTGCTAAATAAAGAGAATTACCACTTTTAAAAGGGTTGCTCAGTTAGTAGGGCACCTTTTGGAAGGCGGCCTTCCACCTTTCCTGCATAAAGTTCTCCCCATCCTCCTCCTTGGTAGCTGGAGAGAAAGGAGTGGAACTCTGGACTTCTCCAAAGGCAGTTTCCTTTAGGGATGCACAATTCAATTCCCCCATGAATCGATTTGGGTCCAGAGATGAGGGCAGAATTACCCACCAATTGGGTAGACCAGCTCTCCCCAGAAAGGGGACCAATTGGTGGACCAGCTCTCCCCAAAAAGAAGTGCCACTTTCGGCCAGGGGATAGGGCCAGTTATGATATGGGAGCTCATGAGTGGAGCTGCTAGCTCGTCACCATCTTGGCTCTACACCCTTTGTATGCTATTTCTATACACTGTCATGTTTTTATCCTCCTTATGCCTTTTATACCTTGCACATCATTTTATGCCTTGTACTTTAAGCTGGTCGAAGATCGTAATAAAGATGATACAATTCACTGTGGCAGCTGGCCAATCAATTTGTGGTTCTGTTATGTGATTCGACCTCGAATCAAACCACAGATTTTGATTTGTGCACACCCCTAGTTTCCTTCTTTTCATTAAGAAAGTAGTATAGTAGTATTGAACCGCCCAGAGTATATTATAGGTAGTATAGTATGGTAGCATGGAACCACCCAGAGATGAAAGTTTGGGCGGTATAGAAGTTTAATAAGTAAGTAAGTAAGTAAGTAAGTGAATAGTATCATGGTTTCCTTATGCGATAAGTAATGATATGGATCCTGGGAGTGCTTCAGCTGCTTCCTTTGTATCTCCTAACTGGTTTGGCTAACTGTTCCTAATTGGGTTTTGAGGTTTAGAACTGCATGGTCCTTATCAAATACTACAAAACAGGAGTCCGCGGGGTCTTATCTACATTTTTCTCCTGCTCTTGCAAAGTCAAGGTTTTCTTTTTATTTTCTTCGTCCCTGCTTGGTTTGGAATTTTTCTACCCTCCCTTGTTCTCCAACACTGTGGAACTGCTGCACACTGACTTCCTGGGTAGGCCAGCTGCACAGAACTGATAAAGAATATCTTCTGAGCACTTGGAACCAACTGTGCCTTGGCTCTTTCCCATGAATATTCAGTGGCCACTGACAGGTTTACCCACAGCAACATGCGCTTATTGCTCCTCACCAAATCAACAAACTTATTGGTTGGCTTGAGTGGATCAGGACCCAAACACTGATCTGAGGAGGACCATAATTCTATGGCATGTTGATAAACACCCATTACTAGTATAAGTCAACACTGTATAAGTCTGGGTGAACTCTGAAGCAATGGAATGCATAGAACTTGGCCAAACACACTTGAATGTGTGGGCACCTCTAGCATCAGGTTGCAACTCTAGTACCTCAGGGAACATTTAGGTGGACTCAACACAGAAGATATGGTATTCGCCCACTCTTATAAGCAAAATTCTCCGCCAAATCTGTAAAATCAGTTTCCATGGAATGGATATCAGAGCTGGGTACTTCTAGTCTGTTCTGTGTTTGTCACTTCATGTTCTTCAAATATCTGGTCCACCCAAACTCTCCCATTCCTTATCTTCCCTGAACAGACATACCTTATGCTTGATTAAAACAGCTTGCATAATTTCCTAATTCCAATCATGACACAAAATCACACTAGCTTTCAATATGCTGGAATATTGAAAATACCCCTGCTAACTTGGCAAAGAGGCACCTTTTAACGTAGTGATTCTCTTTATTTAGCAGGGGGAGAGTAACTGGCCCTATCCACCCCCAGCACAGTACCTCCAGTGACTGCTGCTGGTGTCTATCTTATGTTTCTTTTTAGATTGTGAGCCCTCTGGGGACAGGGATCCATCTATTTATTTATTATTTCTCTGTGTAAACCGCCCTGAGCCATTTTTGGAAGGGCGGTATAGAAATCGAACAAACAAATAAATAATAAAATAAAATATATTTAAAAGCAGTGTGTATATTTCAAAGCAACATCACAAACTGTATGGATTTCCAAAATATTAGCTTCAACGGGTAACATTTTCCATGGAAATTCCCTTGTCATATTAATACTTATTTTCCTATTCCCCAATTTGGTACTTGGCATTGGTTTTCTGTGTCAACACAATGGAACTCCTTCCAACAATACAGCAAGACTCAGACGCATCCTAAAGCAAGACAGCACCAAGACAATGTGGGGTATCTTTGCTGTTGCTGATGCCAGGCAGTCCAACCTCCCTTTCTTGATTTGGGGCAATGTAACTCCAATTTTTAACAAGGAACCCAGGTGGGATCTGGCTAACGACTAGCCAGGCAGTTTCACGTCTGTTGCAGGTAAGTTGAAAGAAAGCATTATTCAAGAGAAAATCATCAAACATTTAGAAGTGCAAATATTGCTGAGGAAGAACCAGCATGGCTTCTGCAAGGGTGAGCCTTGACTCAGGAACCTCCTAGACCTTTTTGTAAGCGTCCACAAGCACACAGATAGTGGTGATCCAGTAGATATTGTATACTTGGACTTTCAAAAAGGTTTTGAAGAAATCCATTACCAAAGGCTCCTGAACAAACTCAGCAGCCATGGGATAAGGATAACTGGTGAAAGAACAGAAAGCAGAGAGTAGGATTAAATTGACAGTTTTCTCAGTGAAAAGATGGTGGGATCCCCCAAGGATTTGTATGGCAACAATGCTTTTTAACTTGTTCATAAATGATCTGGAATTAGGGATGAGCAGTGAGGTGACCGTGTTTGTTGATGACACCAAACTAAGAATAACAAAGGATTGCCAAGAGCTCCAAAAGGATCTCTCCTACTTAAGTGAATGGGCTTTAAAATGGCAATTGCAGTTCAGTGTAAGAAAGTATACAGTGATGCACATTGGAACTAAAAATCCCAACTTCACATATGCACTGATGGGGTTTGAGTTGCCCGTGACCAACCAGGAAAAGGTTCTTGGGTTTGTGGTGGACAGTCCAATTAAAATGTCAACCCACTGTGTGCAGTAGCCATAAAGAAGGCTAATTCCATCACTAGGAAAAGGACTGAAAATAGAACTGCTGATGTAGTGAAGTTCTTAAATCAGTCTATGGTTCGACCACACACACCCGGATTACTGTGTACAGTTCTGGTCACTGAATGACTCCCCGATGAGGAAAGACTACAACATTTGGGGTTTTTAGTTTAGTAAGAAGGTGTGCAAGTGAGGATATGAGAGAGGTGCATAAAATAATGCATGATGTGGATCAAGTGGACAGAGAGAAGTTTTATTCCATCTCCCAGAATATTAAAGCTTGGGGACATCTGTTGAAACTAAATGCTGGGAGATTCTGGACAAATGAAAATGCTTCTTTACACAATGGGGCTATTCTGATGATCACAAACATCGGGCTAGGAAAGCCTAGCCTGATTTTTGTGGATTGTCAGAACCACTGGGCTCGCAGCCAAACCCGGTGGTTCTGGAGCGGCTAACCCACTCCTGTAGCCCGCCCCTTAGCCCGGCTTTGCAGAGCAAGTGCTCCGCAAACCCGGGCTATCTGCTCGTGAGTAGCTGTGGCGCTACTCCGTGCTACGGCTACTTGTGAGTAGACCCCCGACCGGGAGGCAAAAAGCTGCCTCCTGGGTCCGGGGGTCTCCCCAGTATGCCCTGTGTGCTCGGCATACTGGACTTCCAGGGGCCGCGCAGCCCCCGAGCTCCCGCTGGCAATCATGTGGGCGGCCGATCCGGCCACCCAGGGCTCCCTCTCCACTCGTGAGCCTGCTCTCCCTGCTCACCCGAGGAAACCGGGTCTCACAGATCGTGAGACCCGGCTCAATGTATAGTTAAACTATGGCATTCGCTGCTGCCAGATGTGGTAATGGCCACCAATCTAGATGGGTTTAAAAGAAGATTAGACAAATCCATGGAGCTATCAGTGGCTACTAGCCTGGATAGCTGTATAAGAAAGGGGCCCAAACCTCTCTCCCCCACTTGAGGGCTTCCCAGATGCACCTAGGGGGCCACTGTGTGAAGCAGGACACTGGATGAGATGGGCCTTGAGCCTGATCCAGCAAGACTATTCTTATGTTCTTAACCAGAGAAACACTAAAAGCAGCAGACATGCAAAAATGCAACCTCAAGTTACATGAAAGATCTGAATAAACAAAAGCAGTTATCAATCTCATGGGGTCATTGTGAGGATATGTGCTAGCCTCAGTTACAAATTCAACACTTGGTGCATCAAGTAAGAACACAGATAGTGTGCTTGCTGCACTATTACATTTGAGTCTATAATACCTGGAGTATTGCGTACAGTTCTGGTCACCACATCTAAAAAAGGACATTGTAGAACTGGAAAAGGTGCAGAAGAGGGCAACCAAGATGTTCAAGGGCCTAGAGCACCTTTCTTATGAGGCAAGGCTACAACATCTGGGGCTATTTAGTTTAGAAAAAAGACGACTGCAGGGAGACAGGATAGAGGTCTATAAAATCATGCATAGTGTGGAGAAAGTGGAGAAAGAGAAATTCTTCTCTCTCTCACATAACACTAGAACCAGGGGTCATCCCATGAAATTGATTGCCAGGAAATTTAGGACCAACAAACGGAAGTACTTTTTCACACAACGCATAATCAACTTGTGGAATTCTCTGCCACAAGATGTGGTGACAGCCAACAACCTGGATGGCTTTAAGAGGGGTTTGGAGAACTTCATGGAGGAGAGGTCTATCAATGGCTACTAGTTGAAGGGCTATCGGCCACCTCCAGCCTCAGAGGCAAGATGCCTCTGAATACCAGTTGCAGAGGAGTAACAGCAGGAGAGAGGGAATGCCCTCAACTCCTGCTTGTGGGCTCCCAGTGGTATCTGGTGAGCCACTGTGTGAAACAGGATGCTGGACTAGGTGGGCCTTGCGCCTGATCCAGCAGGGCTCTTCTTATGTTCTTATGAGTTCTTCTGAACCTTCCATGGTTGTGTAGCTTGGGAGGAGGGCTGGTCTTGCTGTAGCAAGCATGAATTTGCTAAGCAGGGTTCTCCTTGGTTTCCATTTTGATGGGTGACTAGCTGTGAGTGCTGTGGGATATTCCTCTTAGGGTATGAGGCCATGGCTCAGTAGTAGAGCAACTGTTTTCATACAGAAGATCCCAGGTTCAATCCTTGGCATCTCCAGATAGATCTGAGAAAGACTCCTGCCTGAAACCTTGGAGAGCTGCTGCTAGTCAGTGTAGACAATACGGAGCTAGATGGAGCAATGGTCCGATTCGGTATAAGACAACTTTGTATGTACCTATTTTAGAAGAGGAAATTTCTGCAGCTGGAACTGTTTTCACCCTTGCATGACAAGGCCCACCTGCAAAAGATTTCCAATGAGAATGACACCCTCTGAAGCTAATGCTTTGAACATTATGTGTTGGTGTGAAGCCAGTTTGAAACTTGTATTCTTTGCTTTGGAACAGATTATGGCATCCTGAACACTTGAGCGAATTTGTGGTGTAATCAAAATTAGGAAATTACATAAGTTGTTTTGATCAAGCAAAAAACATACATGTTAAGGGAAGATAAAGACTGAGTGAGTTTGGAAGGGACAGATATTGGAGGAACATGTGGCAGAGATTAGGACAGCACAGGATCAGATATGAATCTATGAGACATGTATTAGCACGTCTTGGACTTTTGCACAGGGAGGGGGGAAGAAGAGGGGAGATTATGTGATTTTGGACCAATGCACAAGCTCATCCCACTATCACCTGACATGCTATCTAGTCAGTCTGAACTATAAAAGAGAAATTCATAGGTGCCAAAGTTAGGACACAGGAGAATCACCCCACATGATGGATGTGCATCCTGCACATGTGAACAATGACATCCTATGCTATGACAAGTTCGACCAATTCCTGGTTAACACTGTAGTGGGCAGCAGTGAAGCATAGTGGGTAAGATCAATCTTGCAATAGAGTTAATTTGATACGGTTAGTGGTTGGTTATACTAAGGCATGTGGATGTGGAATGTGATTGCGTGCATGTTTGGCAAGGAAATAGGAAACTGAACTATGATAAAGAACTGTTATACTTAAGTAAGTTTATGTTTTATTTTGGCATAGCAATTCCTTGCTCTTTTGTTTTGTTTTAGGGAATGATCCCCTAGTTTTGTTTTGTGCTTATTTCAGGTGGAAATCCAAACTTTGTCAATCCATATAATTGTGCCACATACTCAACATACCATTTGTTATTTATTTCCCCATTTCAGATGAAAGATCCTGGTTAGAGTTGGTCTCCCCACTGTCTTTCTTACTCCAATGCCAAGCTCTCCAAGCTCTAGTATCCATTTTCTGGAAACAGACTGTAATACTCCCCTTTCTCATTTAGTCACCCTCAATACATTTGGAGACTTGTGTAATTTTCTGTCATGACTCAGGTTTCTGTAGGGAACAGATGGTTTATGCCTACTGAACTGTAGATCCATAACCTGGTGTTATGGATCTACTGCCCAGTAGGTATAAATCTCTGTTCCGTACAGAAACCTGAATCACGACAGAAAATTAATCACATACCATAATGGACAGTCTCTTCAGACCTTCAGGGAGGGGGGGTGAAAGGGAGGGAGGGGGAGAAAGGGAGTGAGTGAGTGAGTGAGCATTTTCATGTCCTGTATAGCGTTCCAAGAATGTACCTGAAATTTCCACCTGGTGTTGCTAGGGATGTGTAATTCAATTTAACCTTGAATCAATTTGAGTCAAATTGGGGGTGATTTGGGGATTTGACCTTGAATTGAATCACCCTCAAAATAGAGAGCCAAATTCAGAGTAGAGGAGAATCACTCCCAATTATACTTATAACTATTTGGGTGATTCGAGTGCCATTTTTCTGGGGAGAGCTGGTCTACTAACTGGGGTTGGTAGGTAGACCCGCGCTCTGCTCCTAAGCACATCCTAAGCACATCAGCCTACCTCAGAGGACTGGTCTACCCTGGTAGACCAGTTCTCCGAATATAATATATATTTGAATATATATTAAAATTGCATATCCAGCTTGTCCAGCATAGGCAGAAAAAGCCTCTACTAAGGCTTTTCAAATATTCTGTTCCTGTAAATGAAAAATGTTTTTGAAGGTTCAGTCCATTTTATTGCTTCTGTTGATGCCAGCTGGGGGATTAGTGTGTAAACACCCTTTTCAGTGTGGACTGTCCACATAGGTGAAGGGAGGTCTAATCATTTCCTCTCTTTTTCCTTTCTTTTTCAAAATAAGGAAGTTGTGCTACTTTGCTATTCATGGAGCAATTGCTCATTAATTAATCAGCTGGAAGCAATAAGATGGGCTGAATCTGTAGGCAATAATTGTTTATTTGAATCTGCTGCATGGAATGCACTTGTGAGTAGTCACTGTAAGAAAACCTTGAAGAAAGGGGCTTTACTAGTCAATATAGTGCTACATTAACCACAGTGTGGAACCTCTACTTTAATTTTACTTGCAGTAAATTGTGGGAAAGTAATGCCTCAACTGTGCTATAGGCCTTTACAGTTGAAATGCCCAAAGATTTGACAAACAATTTTTAAGGGTTGCAGATCTTTCATGAATGGGCAGTATGCCTTCAGAGGTGGAGATCTGAAGCTAGTGCTCCCTTGCTTTATTGCAACTGTGAAGCAATATTGTGCAGTTTTGTAAAAAAGGGAGACAAGGACTATTCAACTCTGGCCCTTCAGCTCTTTTTGAACTACAGCTCCCAGCATCACCAGCCACAGAGGCCAATAGTCAGGAATGATGGGAGCTGTAGGCTTTACATCACATAATCTGTGTGTACAAGGATCTATGTATAACCAATCTCTAACAAGAGGTCCGAAAAGTACAATTCAATAATTCTTTAATATAAGCATATCACAGGTACTACATGTACAAACTACAATATGAATAGACAGAATCCAAAATGTTTCTTATCATGAGCAAAAACGGTATCTCATTATTTAAGTCCACAATGGTGACAGAATGACCTCCATTTTCAGACTAGTATTTTTTTTCAAATGGATGAAATTATACAAATGATGAAAAATCTATTTTCTTATGGTAGGACTTGTTTTGAAATTCTAGAAGCATGATCATGAAGCGCCAGGCTTCCGCAAAGCATATACACAGTGTGGTGTTTCCTCTTCACAAGCCTCACAACCCCTGGGCATATAGGCCTCAGAAGAATGATGGGGAGGTGTTCTAAGCACCCTGTTCCTCCTCCATCTGCCAAGGAGAGGGGATGCCATTGCCTTGCTTCTACCTGGGAGCCTATACAGGCAGCCGTCTCCACTGGCCTCCTCATCAGTGGCTTCAAGCCCATTATATATGTCTACAGAGTCAGCCACTACCCCTCTTAACCTCTCCTCTGCCTTCCATTCCCACCCTCCTGTATTCAGCCTGTTCGCCCTCAAAGGGGCTGCCTTGCAGAATTCCATTTCCTCTCCCTGCATCATTCCGTGGGGATGCTGCAGAGGGGAGGGACATCATCCTCTCATCCTCTGATTTGGGAATGATGATCCCAAATGATCACACACGTTTTTCCCCCTGAGCAAGTGTCATAGCATCAGAGATATCTCTAGTTTGAATGTGGATAGTGCTGTTTTAATTCACATTGTGAGCAACTTTGGGAACCACGATTGAGAGGCAGGGCATAGGTAGCATGATTACACTGGTAAGGGAAGTTAGTGATATTATGATGCTAAAATAATGCCTTACCAGCAACAGAATTCTGCTTCCTTTGCAGATGTCCAAAGGAACAGCAATTGTTGCAAGTTGGTACACAGATTATTCCAGTTGACAGTAAGAAGGATCACCAATTGAGAAGATCATGTCTACATAGAATGTAAGTGCAAGGCTGTTGTTCCAGACAAAAGAGCAGTCTAAGCACTGAGACTGGTGGAGAAGAAGTGAGCAATAATAACTGCAGTTATAAGGACTGCAAAGAACTGTGGCCTGAGGAAGGCCAGACACATTGAGAAATTGGAGCTTTGATTGGGGAGACAGTGATTACAATGGCTTCAGTGACCATCCAAATGTCATGCGCCAAGTTCACGCTACAGTTCAAGGCACACGTCCTGACTGTTGAGAAGCTAGAGCATGTAATGAATTGGCTGGAGGATCATGGAGTTTTGGATGAAGGTATGACAACCTGCTTCCAGGTTGCCATTAAAGAATTCCACAAAGAGCCCTCATGGGTGAAGAAAAATGCTCTCATCACCCTGAAGGGGGATGACGGAACAAGACTTTGGTTTTCTGCAGGGGAAAAAGAATGGAAGATCAATGTTTTTGCTGGTGACTTCCAATATCAGGTGACTCACCCATTAAAGCAGATGGAACTGGCCAGATTACACTCCCAGCAGCAAAAACTGATCCACACAAATTTAGAAAATGTAGAGGGCAGGAAGAAGGTCCAGTTCCAGACACACAATCTGACTATTGAGAACCTACAGAGGATAATGAATGAGTTGGAGAGTCATGGATATTTGGATGAAGGTATGAAAAACTGCTTTCATGTGGTCCTGTGGAAATTCCCCAAAGAGCCCTCATGGGTGAAGGAAAATGCTCCTCATGATCCTTAAGGGGGATGGTGGGGCAGAACACCGGTTTACTGCAGGGCAAGAAGAATGGAAGATCAATGTTTTTGCTCATGACTATCAATATCATGTCATACACCCATCACCTGTGATGTATGTGGCGAGATCGGTCTACCAGGAGCAACAACTGAGCACTGCAGATTTAGAAAGGGTGAAGGATAGGAAGCACCTACTGTTTCAGACACATGATCTGATTACTGAGAACCTGGAGAGGGTAAAGAACGAGTTGGAGAGTCATGGATTTTTGTATGGAAGTATGAGAACCTGCTTCCAGGTTGTCACAAAGGAATTCTGCAAAGAGCCCTCATGGGTGAAGAAAAATGCCCTCATAACCCTCAAGGGAGATGACAGGACAAAGCTCCAGTTTGCTGCAGGGGGGAAAGAATGGAAGATCAATGTTTTTGCTGGTGACTTCCAATATCGGGTCACATCCCCATCACCAGAGCTGTACCTGGCCAGATTACGTTCCCAGCAGCAACTACAGATTAATGCAAATTTGGAAGACATGGAGCAGAGGGAGAGACTATGCAATCTGACTATTGAGAACCTACAGAGGACAATGAATGAGTTGGAGAGCCATGGATATTCAGATGAAGATATGAGAACTTGCTTCCAGGTGGTCCTGAAGGAATTCCCCAAAGAGCCTTCATGGGTGAAGGAAAATGCCCTCATGACCCTCAAGGGAGATGGGGCAGAGTTTCAGTTTGCTGCAGGGAAAGAAGACTGGAAGATCAATGTTTCTGCTGGTGACTATCAGTATTGGGTCATACCCCCATCACCAGAGATGCGTGTGGCTAGATTATGTTCCATGCAGCAACTACTGATCCCTAGACATTTAAAAAGCATGCAGGATAGTCTGGAGTCAGGGAAGGTGATGGCTTCACCTGTGAGGGGCTGTTTCACATTGGCTATTCAGGACTTCTCCAAGGAACCTCTTTCCACAAAGGAGAATGCATTAGATGATGAAGAAAACCCAGAATTTGTATTCTCCAGGAATGGAGATTGTAGCATCAGTGTTACTGGTGGTAATGGGATGGAGATTGCAACATCAGTGTTACTGGTGGTAATGGGGATTCCAAATCCCAGTTAATGAAGATAACTTCAGATGGATGTCTGGAGAGGATAAAGTGCATTCCAGTGTCACTGAGTGTTAACAAGCTGAAGATCCTGCAGGACCAATTGGCTGAATGTAACCTTCAGGATGAAGAGCAAGATTTGTGTTTCAGCCACTCCATGGATCAACTGTCCAGGTTCCCAATGTTCCTCAGTAAGAAACTCCAGATGTGCATCACATGAGACGAGTCAGGCCTGAAGCTCACCTCACAAAATGCAGAATGTGGGATCACTGTGCAGACAAGTGACGGGTCAGAGTAAGCACCTAGAAACAGTTCTGGGAGCAGCAGCAGCAGCAGCCATACAAACTCACAGTTGGCAACTTGAAGGAAATGTGGAAAGAACTCAGGACTCTGCAGGGAACACCTCTGCTCGTCCTAGAGAGCTTCAACATGACAATAAATGATTCCTAAGGAGCCAGGATGCTTGAAGAAAAATGCCCATCTTGTCATTGTGACAGAGAGGAAATAGTGTTCACATCTGGCCAAGGGGGAGAACAAAATTGACATTTGCTCTATTACTGATAAGATCCATTACAATGTAGGATCTACCATCAAAGTTAACATAGCCAGGGCATTATTGAAATGTCTTCGTGGGTTTTGTGTGCGTAAGGCCTGTGCACTGGAATAACTTGGCACAAAGGGATAGAATCCGATATGACATACAAATGGTCAGGATCAAGTTGAGGAACTTTAAAAAAGGTTGGATAATCCTACCATGTTGGATTTTCAGTCAGAATTTCCACATGGATCATTGGGAAACTTTTTTTTTAACCGTCCTAAATGGCTGATCAGAAAGCTCTGGTCATATTACATGCCGATAGCATTGTGTCTGGACACTGAAGTAAATTAATGAATTTAAAATTCATTAAATTACAGTGTTGTACCTAACATCACAGCGAGCGTAGCCAGGGTATTTTAAAGAACCCATTCTACCCCCTGCCCCGCTCTGTTTATATCCAGTATTCAGTAGAGGTCTCCTTATTTTGCCCCAAGGTCCTTTTAAACCAGCAGGTTTTTGCTCAAGAGCAACACTTAGCAGTGTGTGCATACAGGCCATGGCTGACAGTCAGACCAATGAAGCACTTATGCTCCAAAGCCATGCACGGGCAAGAAAATCACGGACCTGCACAACAACCTCAGGTTGTGATTTGCACAGAAGGTCCTCACTATGTAAACAGATGGAGAAAGGTGTTGCCCAGATGGAGGGTGTTGCCCGGCAAGAGACACACCACAGCTTGTGCATCTTCCTAAACAAGTGCAAACATGTTTGCATTAATGTGACTTAGTGCATTTAGCTAGCACAGCATCCCTCTAATTTCACAGCACATTTCCACAAGCTCTTCATTAGTCTGGATGTCAGCCACCATGAGACTGGCCTAGTTCACACAGTCATTTGAATCTAGGCTTAAAGCCAGTAACCAACATTAGTTGATCGTGTGAAACCACACCAAGACAGGAATCCCAGATTCATCTTGAGACACAAACCGGCATTGGTAATCCTGGCATGGGTTCACACTATTACGCTATGGTTGGTTACTGGATTTAAACCTAGACTCAAACAATTGTGTGAACCAGGCCATAATGTAGTCAATTAGAGTGGTTACATGATGATGAGTGAAGGCAATGGTTCAAAGAATGAATATGCTGATATCACTATACTGGATAATCAACGAATTTGGCTATATGATGACACAGAAGACAAAATCAATTGAGCGAGCAAGAGAAAAAAAGAGGACAATTTAAATAGGTGAAACATTTTTATCCGGCAGTGCCAAAAATGTGGTTTGATTTTTAGCCATTTCCAAAATAAAATTAAAATTAAAATTAAATTCCAATTAAAATTGATTTAAATTGCCTAGCAGGTTCCAAATCACAAGGCACAATCACTTCATATAGATATAACAGACGGATTTGTTTGATGCAGAGCCAGCGTGGTGTAGTGGTTAGAGTGCTGGACTAGGACCGGGGACACCCGAGTTCAAATCCCCATTCAGCCATGAAACTAGCTGGGTGACCCTGGACCAGTCATTTCTCTCTCAGCTTAACCTACTTCACAGGGTTGTTGTGAAAGAGAAACTCAAGTATGTAGTACACCGCTCTGGGCTCCTTGGAGGAAGAGCGGGATATAAATGTAAAAATAAAACAATAATAATAATAATAATAATAATAATCCCCACACCCAGACAGAATATTAGGACATGTCGCAGTTTTCTCAAGGGAATTTTAGCAGTGTGCTTTGCAGCTGGGTGAATGATCAGCCCACACAGTTCAAGACACGACAAGCAGAAGCTGAGAGAGAGAGGCAGTCATGGAAGGGAGGGAAAGGAGATTGGGAGATACAGCTGCTGCTTGTTCTCTGCCCACTCCCAGCTCATCAGTACTGGCCACCACTGATCAAAGTATATGCCATTACATTATCAAGTGTCATTGAGTTCCACAGATCATTTGCCAGAACTGTTTGCTGATATGCTATTAATGTATCACTTTTGAGGTCTGAATAAAAATAAATGCTTCACTTTTCCCTCTTAAATGCTTGGGAGGATTCAAAGACTTGATCCAGTTCTCTGCAGTTCCTCCAGCTGCTATTACCAGTTTTGACTGAGGTGTGAGGAAATCGTGTCAATGTGTACAGCTTTTCAGAACTGCAAATGTCTGTCTACTGAATCCAGGGTAAGTTATTTGAAGATTGTAGTTAGATTATATGAGAATGCAAATCTTGTGCAACATTGACAGTTACACCTTTGCCAGTTAGCAACCAGGCTCTTAACTTAGTAGCCCATTTGTGGAATGCTGTGGATGCATCAGCAACTGGATGTATCACAATACATCAAAAATCATGAATAGGACATTTACTATATAGGTGGCCCCTGGAGAAGCCCTGTGTCTTGTAGAGATTTATCAGGAAGAAATTAATCAGGAGCATCCCTAGGAAGTGATTGGGGAAGCTGCATCTGTTGGATTTCTGCCCGGATGTAGCCCTCCCCAGCCCAATCTCAGGTTGAAAGTGAAAATTCCAACAGAAAGACCAGGGCAAAGTGTGGGTGCAGGCAGCCTCATTTCAAAAGCCAGAATAAAATTGTACAAAGACTTTGCAGCTTAAATGGTGTGGAATTGAATATTCCACATTTTTTGCTTTTTAGATGCTTTTTAGAGCAAATTTATAGCATCTTATGCTAATCCAAAGGTTTTTGGATTACTGAATTATCATATCAAATGGCAACCATGAGGTAAAGTGCAAACATTTAAATCTGGACATTTCCAAACTGAATCAAAATATGAATCAGATTCTATTATTCAGAGTTCAGCCCCTTTACATTGCTACCAAATTTAGACTAAATGTCACAAATTATACATGTGAACTACTGAGCAATGCAATATTCAAAATTATTTTAAAAATGTGGTTTGGGGTCTTTGCTTCTAGACTACATTATTAGTAATTCTGGAGAAGATCTTTGTAGCAAATTATTCTAGAAATTACTCTAGAGAATTGTTGTATTGTGCTCTGACCTTTCTGTCTGCATTTGTATTCTATGTGTATCTTTGCATTCTAGGGCCAGAATTCTAGTGTTCTTTGTCAAAGTACTGAAGCCAGATTCATTTTTAAAATATGCAGTTTTTGAGTCCTGCTTTGCTTTTCCCTAGTAATGCATAAATGCACAACTCCAGAACAACTGCAAATGTAAATAATAAATATATTTCTGATTTATTTCAAGGATGTTTTAACTAACAATAGACAAAAGACCTAACCAGTGCCCCCCATAGAATGCCAAAACAATGTGTGTGTATTAGGACTCACCATATGAAATGGTCTTATACTGAGTCAGATCATTGGACCATCTGGCTGAGAGTTCTCTCTTCTGATTGGTGGTAGCTCCAGGGTCTAAAGCAGACATTCATTTATTATTTATTTATTCGATTTCTATACTGCCCTTCCAAAAATGGCTCAGAGTGGTTTACACAGAGAAATAACAAACAAATAAGATGGAACCCTGTCCCCATAGGGCTCACAATCTAAAATGAAACATAAGATACACACCAGCAACAGTCACTGGAGGTACTGTGCTGGGGGTGGATATGGCCAGTTACTCTCCCCCAGTAAATAAAAAGAATCACCACATTAAAAGATGCCTCTTCGCCAAGTTAGCATGTGATCATTCCTATCACCTGGTCCTCCCCCCCCCCCCACCCTAAGCAAACTCTTCATTTGAAAGGTAGGAGACCAGAGAGGGAGACTTTCAGACAAAGACATCCAGGAAAGTGGGGAGGGTGTGCCAGGCTGGCTCCCCTACCTCAGTATCCAACCACAGGGAGAAATGAAGAAAAGACACTATAGAACAAGGAACTGTGCAGGTCTAAAACACCCCTGTAAGATGAAGTGATGAAGGATTATGGTTATGCTCTATTTTATTTTCCTTTGCTCGGCTGTTGTAAACCTTAATTTTCCCCCTCAAACTATATTCTGATTATTAGTGACATCATCGTGTATCTAGTAAAAAGTGTTTTTAAAAGTGACAAATCAGTTGTGTAGTTTGTGTTGATACTGTATAAATTGGTTCCACAACTTAGAGCAGCAAAAGGGGAGAGGAACAAATCCCTATTCTTCCTCTAAATTTTGATGTCCAGAAGGACTCATAAGGAGAGTTCTGCTGGATCCAACCAAGAGGTCCATTTAGCCCAGCAACCGGTTTCCCACAGTAACCAAACAGGTGTACCCAAGAAGCCCATGAGCAGGGCATGAAGGCAATAGGTGTTCAGTGAATTACTGCTTCTGAACATGGGAGGTTGCATTTAGCACAACAGCTAGACCTCTCTCCAGGATCAGGTTGGGGAAAGCAAGCTCAGCTTGTTTCCTAGGGGCCACTGGGACTGCACAATGCTAATTAAACACAAGGCTTGATTAAAGGGCTGGGGATGCTTAACCAGAGGCTCACTATCGACACCCAGTGGTGGCAGTGGAAATGGCAAGCAAGCCCTCTGGCCTCTGACAGGAACAGAGGACAGGAGTGAGAATTCTGCTCCTTACCGAGATCTGGTAGTTTGAGATGCCATCCCGGTATGACTGGAACTTCGCCCAGCAGATAGAACTGTGAGCATCCGTCCTCTTTTCTCAAATGGACCCGTCCATCTCATGCAGGACTGTTTACTGTAACCGGAAGTGGCTTCACTTTCCTAGCACAACACTGAGGATGTGCACATGACCAGTACAGGGGCAGAGAGGGCAGCCGGGGGTGTGTGTGTTGAACCTACTTCCCCTGCCAATCACCAAATTTCCTTTTCAGCACGCCATCATGCACCCACACAATCTGCACTGCTCCAAGCAGCGTGGACCACTGCAGGCCAGGAAAATGCGTCTTGGCCTCCAGGAACCCAAAAATGTGCCACGTAAGCAGCGCAGTGCATTGTGGGATTCCCCCATGGGCTGGGCACTCTAGACACCCAACTCTGACGCCAGACCTCGGTTTGAGGGCACACTCTCGCCCTCTAACCCTGGTTAAGTGTCGGGTCATAAAGCGAGGCTAGAAGGGGTAAAAGTGCCAGGACTGGGAGCAATTCTGGTGCTCCACAACTGCAGCCTAACCCAGGCTGGGCTGCTTGTGTGAATAGGCTCTGTTTATAGTAATTGTTTATACATATTAAGTTTATATTATACCGCTTTTTAACAAAAAAGTTTCCAAAGTGGTTTACATAGAAAAATAATAAATCAATGCATAAATAAGATGGCTCCCTGTTTCCAAAGGGCTCTCAATCTAAAAAGAAACAGACACCAGCAAGAGCCACTGGAGGGATGCTGTGCTGGGGGTGGATAGAGCCAGTTGCTCCCCGCCCTGCTCAATAAAGAGAATCGCCACATTTAAGAGGTGCCTCTTTGGCCAGTTAGCAGGGGTCAGTTAGCAGTTCTATTATTTTTGTTGTCTAGTCCAGTGTTTCTCAACCTTTTTGGACTCAAGGACCGCTAAATCATTTGTGCAGAGTGTCAAGGACCGCTACATTCTTTGTGTGCAGTTTCCCGGACCAGCAGTTAGTAGAGGGGTTTCAAGTTTAATTTTATTTTATATATCTAAGACTTTATACCGGTCCAAAACTTGCATCTACTTGCAATTAACTTGCAATTAAAATAATGTCATAAAATAAAATTTGTTAAACAATAAACTATTTTATTTACATACTATTTACACAAGAAATTAATTAAGAAATTAAATAATGTCATAAAATAAAATTTGTTAAACAATAAACTGTATTTTATTTACATACTATTTACATATCAAAATGCACACAATGTTAATGTGAACATTATATTCAAATATTTTAGGAGCAGAGGAAGAAGTCTGATAATGAGATATTCAAAATAAAACCTTGGTATGAAAACCAACAATATTCTTCCTTTCCATGTAGCCATAAATAAGAGCCATGTCTGCTTACTGGAAAGTATGCATTCCCAAATTACAAGGAGACTCTTAGTACATGCATATAAAAAAAGAATCATTAAAATAGAACACATTCAAGCACTATTTGAATGCTTGCATTACTTTCTCCCAAAAGCAATATTGGGGCTGTATTTGTGAATGGCAAAGAGATGACAAACTTTTGGTACTTCTGCAACAAGACAGTGGTAGAAAGGGTGTTCTCCAAAGCCATCCTCAAGCAAGCAGATCTTTCCCAGTCAGTACTACTTGATCCTCCATTTCTTCATATCTAGCAAGCTCCTTTATGAGGCGCAGCAGGTCGGCGCAGCCCTCAGACCGCGCGGCTCGGAGATGGAACGGGGCCATTTTCGCGGGGGGCGGATGGGATGGGATCCGGGGACTGCCTCTGTTTGCAGGCCAGTGCTTCTGTGCAGCATCCCAACTCTGTGGCCATGCACAGCACTGCTGGCTTATTTAAGCCCACGTAACGTGGGACTGCAAAAGAAAAGTTGCAGGAGACTCAGAGTTGTAGCGGAAGAAGAGGGAAGCGAGGTGTCGCCAAAACAGAGAAAGGGCTGGAACAGAAGAAGCGGCTAGGAGGAGTAAGAGCGAGCGAGGGCGGGCGAAAGGGAGAGGCTAGCAGGTCGGAGTGGGGTTTGAGGGCAGAGAGGCGAGGGAGCAACAAGAGGCAGGGATTGGGCAGGGCCGAGGGAGGAAAGCCCGCAAAGAGCGGAGTCAGGGTGAGGAGTCTGCGCCAGGGAAAGCCAGATTAAGGAGTGGCACTTTGGGAGCAACTTTTGTCGAGTGCGGAGCGAAGAAACTTGGAACAGGGCCATTTTCCCGGGGGGGGGGGATGGGATGGGATCCGGGGACTGCCTCCGTTTGCAGGTCAGTGTTTCTGTGCAGCATCCCAACTCTGTGGCCATGCACAGCACTACTGGCTTATTTATCCTCAATGCTCTGCTCTCCACTCCCTCGCGTGAGTCCCCGATAGTTGAAGAGCAGGAGAAGCAGTCGACGGCGGCGGCACAGGCACAGTCAGGCGCCAAGCATCCCCCTGGCAGCACAGAGGGAAAAAAACCGCAATCTCAGTGGCAGCTTCTTCAAGTAGTTTTGGGCCGATTTGGCCCGTCTTCGGCCATGTGGGGGCGGCGGCGGCAGCTTCTTTGGCCTGAAATTGGGCCTTTGTGGGGGCGGCTGGGCGGCGGCTGCAGCCGCGGCAGTTGTTTGGGGCAGGCAGTAGTTTGGGCCTATTTCGCAGTCTTCGGTCGTGTGGGGGCGGCGGCGGCTTCTTTAGCTTCTGTGGGGGCAGCTGGGTGGGCGGGCGGTGGCGGCGGCAGTCTGGGCCGATTTGGGCCCAGACTGCCGATTCTGGGCCTTGATCTGGCCATGTGGGCGACAAGCGAGAAAGCGGCAGGGAGGGGTAAGTAAACCCTCCCGCCCTCCTAAATATACCCCCCCTGCAGTTGGTCAAAGCAAACACTCACAGCCTCAGCACCTCACTTATTTTTAGCCCAGTAAGTTTAAGCAGCTCACCTTCAAAGATCTCAAAAAAACACCTTCCAGCAACCACCCAATTTCTCCACTCACTCACTCACTGACTGGGCTATCTTCCCGCCTCGGCACAAGCCCCGCCCCTGCTCCACCCCTATTGGCCACTGACGTTCCAGGAGCCTCGGAATTTCCGGGGAGAGAAAAACTTTTACAGCGGAGAGAAAAGCGGATAGAAAAACAAGCGTATTCAGTTTGGAGCCCTGCCTTCCTAGTCGCGGACCGGCACTCAAGCCTCCGCGGACCGCTGCCGGTCCGCGGACCGGCTGTTGAGAAACACTGGTCTAGTCTATCTCCGAAGAATGGAAAACGTAAATATAAAGGAAGTGAGAGAGCTACAAGGCTGTCCAAATAGCAGGCATGTCTACATCACAAACATAAACTGGTTGAAATGGCATTGTTCACCAACATTCATGTGCAGAGAGGGCCTAAATGCAGTCAAACACACACAGAGTATGTTATGTCCCTTCTTTACCTTGTTTAGTTGATAACTGCCCCTGAAGAGGCCGGCAGGGGAGAAAGACAATGGCTGACATGTTGGGCAGCCCTCTGTCAATGGCCGGGATCCTCTGGGGCTGCTGCCCCACTTGAAAGGCAGCCCCCAAGGCAGAGTGATGGAGCTGCTGCAGAGTGACTGCACTTACCATTTCCACGCTTGTTAAGAGCATGAACAGACATGTAAAGCCATCTTAGCTCCTGCCACATTCTGAAGACTTTTGGACGACTGAATTATATCACTAAGCAACACAGGAACCATTTCCATGCTTGTTAAGAGCATGAACAAACACGCAAAGCCGTCTTAGCTCCTGCCATATTCTGAAACAGGAAACATATCAATATTACTGCTATTACTTTATCTGGCCAGGTGACAGATCAGAAAATGTGTCCTATGAGCCACTTAAAGGCATCTGCCATGGGTGGTCAGATCCAGATGCTGCAGCAGATTCAAAAATCCCTGCTGGGGGGAGGCTTGCTGCTTGCAAGCAAGCAGGATGGAACCAGGGAGGCCCCAAGAGAGGAATGGAGCCTCCCTGCTTCCGAATGGCCTGTGAACTGGCCAAGAACCAAGTGCACATGCCTCCTGATGCAGACGGAGGGTGCACATGCGCCCTCCATTCCCAGCCAACTCATGGGCCAGTCAGAAGCAGGGAGCCAGCTCTCTAAATAAAGGCATCTCTAAATTTAGGCACTGAAGATATCTTCTTATTGTTAGCCGGTGGACAGAAATTTAGTCAACTAGATCTGGCTCAGGCTTAGATCCAAGTGGAAGTGGAGGAAGCACATCGAAAATGTTTGACTATCAACACTGAAGAGGAGTCCCAGCCGAAAATGCCATCAAAGCCTAATCTCTGAGGATCGTGACAGCTTGGGAAACATCTTTAGCATCCATGAAATATAGCCCAGGAGGTGGGGGCAAACAGGTCAGACTTCCAACTGTTTCCTTGAAATGGGAACCTTAGAAAGCCTGTATTTCCTGCACTTTCAGAGGAAATTCCTTAATAAAAAGGAACATAAGGAAAGAAAAAGGCATGCTGCAAATTTAACAAGGGGGCAAAAATTAAATTTTACATATTTTTACATACACAAACACATACATACGAAACAAGATAATTGGACTTTCCGCTTTTGGAAATAAGCAGATAACTATTATTTATTTATCAAATTTGTACACCACCCCAAACTTTTGTCTCTGGGCAGTTAACAATAGCATGAAACAAGTTTAAAACATATACAAAAGACTTAAAACAATTTAACAATTTAAAAATAAACCAGAGATTAAAACCTAAAAAATTAGGAAGCTGAGAAAGCTTGGGCGAAGAGATGGGTTTTCAGGTGTTTTTTGAAAATTGCCAGAGACGGGGAGGATCGTATATCAGCAGGGAGCACATTCCACAATCTTGGGGCAGTGACTGAGAAGGCCCAAATGAGTTGGTGGGAACTGGAGACGGACCTCCTCAGATTACCTCAATGGGCAGTGGGGCTTGTAGTGAAGAATACGCTCTCTTAGATACCCAGGGCCTAAGCCTATGTCAACACAGTGTCTCAAATTTCATAGGATTATGCTTTATTGCTTACTTTGCACTGAAGGCAGATCCCCCTGCCACTCCCCACCCAAAGGAAATATGCCACTGTACCAAGTCCTTGACAGAAGAGGTGTTCAGCCTCCCTCTCTATTTTGCCCCAAGACCAACACCACCTTATCACTCCTGATGGTCCAGTGGCGTTTTCCTTCACACACGGAGGCGCCTGTTGGAAATTCCTCAGCACCACATCCAAACCTACTATGAGATTGTTTGTGTCTAGTTCAGATCATTGCAACTTTCCCCGCATGGCTCTCAAGCTCTCTATGCTCAGGGGGTGGGTGGTTCTTTGGATCTCACAGCAGAGATAACAAAAGCAGAAGGACTGTAGCATTGAACTTCCAGCCCTGAGCCAATTCATCTCCTCGAAGACTGGAGGCATTTTCGGTCAAGGGCTCCCTAAGATACATGTCAGCGTTTGGGTATGTCTTAGAAGAAGCTCCTGCCAGTCTTGAAAAGTCTGCCAAGGAAGGGGCATATGTAACCTGTCTGACAGCACGTGACCGGTCTGACAGCAACCTGTCGCTAGCATGTGACAGAAGCAGGGGAGGTTAATATTCTGGGATGAATCCCCGGGATTGTCACATCACACCACTGGCCTGACCCTGCCTGTCTCCCCAGGTGACTGGCTGGCTAGGTGCTCAAGCTCCCCTCCCTCAGCTTGTCAATCAGGTTTAGGGAGGGGCGGGCTGAGCCAGAGTACCTAGCCAGCCAGTCACCTGGAGAGCAAAAGAGAGGGATGTTGTCCGACACTCCTCCCCCTCCCTTCCTGGAGAGGTAGCCAGTGATGTAACATGCAAGTGGTTCAGGCAGGCAGGGAGGGGAGGGGAGGTGTTCTGCCTATACCTTAGTGTATACCTTAGTCAGTCAAAAATATCCTCCCAGTAAGAGTCATAATCCTCGGGAAATGGTTCCTGGTAAAGAGACGAATTTAAGACATATGGATTCATGGTCAGTCTTGGTGTAAAACAGCTTTCAGCAGTCCTCTGTTTGACAGTGTCTAGAAAAGAGTGAAAAGGAACAGATTAATGCCAACACATATGGACTCCAATGTCTGGGGGTTTACAAGAAATTGTGGATTTCATGTCCCCAGTCCAACTTCATTAAGTTTAGCCATCATGTCTTTGTCTTAAGGACTAGGTTTGCAGTCTGTGGATACTCATCGATCCAGCACTATTGCCGGATGCTGAGCTTAAATGGTCTCTGTGGCTTGGAGCACCTTTTATCAGCTTTAGCTGATACACCAACTATGACCTTATCTGGATGGAGACAGCTTGGCCAGTTACCAATGCTCTGGTAGCCTCCCACTTATATTACTGCAATGTGTTGTACGTGGGGCTGCCTTTGAAAACGGCCTGGAAACTGCAGTTCAGTGTTCCCTCCAACAGTGATTCCCAGATGTTGACTCCGACTCCCAGAATCCCCACCTGCAATGGCCTTTGCTTGGGGATTATGGGATTTGGAGTCAACATCTGGGAATCCCTGTTAAGAGGGAACACTGCTGCAGTTGGTACAAAATAGGACTGCAAGATTATTAACTGGGGCTGAGCACCTTGATCCTATCACACCAGTGCTTCATCAGCTGCACTGGCTCCCAATTTAAAGTTTCATTATCAGGCCCAATTTAAAGTGTTCAATATCATTTATCCTCGCTTTGTCGTCACCTTGCTCCACTCATATCCAAAGGCAGTGGACCATTTGATGACAAACCATACATTAAGAGCTTTGCCTCCAGCTGAGAACACCAGGTTGATTGAAAAGTATGAACTAATATCAGTGGGGCTATGCCGAATGGATGCAATTTTAGTTTTAGCTAAAAAGTAAAGATCACATAACTTATTTTGGCCTCTAACTTCAAAAGACCAGCATCAAGTCTTAGAAACACACTGGGGACACATCTTGTGACTTGAAAAATTGCCCTAAGGAATTTGGACTGGACTGCCTCGAGCAAGGCAAAGCTGGAGTTCAGCCCAAGCTGGTTACAACTGTGATAAAAACTTTTGTCTCAAAGAGCTCAATAGCAGCTGTAATAAAATAGCCCCCTCTGGATTTATAAAAACTTAAAATAGCTGCAGTGCTCCTCTGAGCATTTTGAACTGAGAGTTTTATCTGAGCATTCCAGGTCTCTGAAGTGTAAAAGATACTCCCAGATACTTAACACACTATCTGTTTGATCGCTGTCCCATTAACTATCCAGCTGTGCTTCTTTGGCTGTTAATTCTGATTTTCAGATTTGATTTGATTTTTAAATAAGTTTAAAATGAGTTGTAAATGTATTTTGTATTTTCTTTTTTCCCTTTTTGTCTGTTATAATTTAATGTGTTATGTGTTTGATTGTATGTTTTAAACCTGTGTTGTGAGCTGCCCAATTTGTTATGCGGGTGGCTAACAAAGTTTGTTGTTGTTATTATTACTGAGGGCAAACCATCACAGATTTTCCATACAGTTTAAATTGCAATGCTTTTGAATGTGAATACAAACATTGAGAAATGAACTGTTAGAGTAAGTCTCCCCACTAGTTAACAAAAAACTCCAACTTCACATATACATTGATGGGGTCTGAGCTGTCAGTTGCTGACCAGGAGAGGGGTCTTGGGGTTGTGGTGGACAGCTTGTTGAAAGCATTGACTCAATGTGCGGCAGCTGTGAAAAAGGCAAATTTCATGCTAGGGAGCATTAGGAAGGGGATTGAGAATAAAACTGCTTATATCATAATGCCCTTATACAAATCTATGGTGTGGCCACATTTGGAGTAGATGGGCTTTGAGCCTGATCCAACAGGGCTGTTCTTATAATAATGAAAAAATTATTTATCTTCCTGCTCAATTACAAATAAGCATTTACATGATGGAAGTTAAGTGAATTATTACTTATACATACTGCTTTTTACCAAAAAATGTTACCAAAGGGTCGAGTGGGAGGACTGTTTGGTTGGAACTAGTTACTATGGCCAGTGTTGCCTTGAGATCCGGTGGTGACTAAGGCAATGCCCCAGACACTGCTGGCTACAACCCCTAAAGCCAGCACAGAGGTGTCAAGGAGCATGGTTAGCGGAGGAGCACGTGCTACCCATTCACTCACATTTCTTGGTTAGCAACAACAACTATTTATATACCACTTTTCAACAAAATGTTTCCATAGCGGTTTACATGGAGAAATAAATATATATAATTAGGATGGCTCCCTGACCCCAAAGGGCTCACACACTAAAAAGAAACACAAGATAGACACCAGCAACAGTCACTGGAAGTACTGTGCTAGGGGTGTGTAGGGCCAATTACTCTCCCCCTGCTAAAAAAAGAGAATCACCATATTAAAAAGATGCCTCTTTGCCCAGTTAGCAAGGGAGAGTGTTTCACACCAGATGCTAGGGAACACCAAGAGGAGGTGTCCCTATTGGCCTCTTCCCCCCCACCCCATTTGTGGGCTTCCTATATGCACCTGGTTGACCACAGTGCGAGCAGGATGCTGGACTAGATGGGCCTTTGGCCTAATCCAGCAGGGCTTTTCTGATGTTCTTTCAAAAAAGTTGTTCTTATTTATTTCTCGGATTTATAGACCGCCCCAAACTTCTGTCTCTGGGGGCTTTACAATAGAACAAAACAAATTAAAAATGAAAACGTTAAAACCAGTGCACTGGTATGAAGGGGTGTGGCCAGTGGCATCTGGGCATCACTTCAGGCAGCACCAACACTCAAATCCACACTGACTGTAGCAACTTGTTCCAACCATACAATAGTATTTTTGGTGAGGATTCTCTTTGTAATTGGGCAGGTAAGGCAATGCCTGTGGGCAGTGTGGGAACACTTGAAGCCATCACCTCACCTTCCTTATTCATGAGCCACCCCTGGCTACACCTAACACGTGTCCGACAGCAGAACAGCAGCCTCACGTCCCCTCCTCTGACGGTCTCCTCTACTTGCAGAAATACAAAACAAATGGTGCGACACCACCACGCTCCAGGTTTCTGCACCTTCACTCCACTTCATTCGCTTACACTACACTCATGTGTTCAGTTCAAGCTTTATTACAGTCTATGACCAGCACAAGAAGGAAATGTGTACATTCCACTGGAGGCAGGGGGAGAGGAGGAGGAGGACATTCCATGCCTTTTGTATTGATGGGATCAAAGGAAAGGAAAGGGATGTTGCAGCAGTGATATTCTCAGCAGTAGCCATGGGTCTGTGACAAGTTTAGTTCCAACCTGCTCCTTCAGTTGGGGGGAAATATTGAGCTGGAGAAACACAGGACTTCCTAGCTATGTTTAAGGGGCAATAGGTTCATCGTGCTTCAGCGTCTGCTCAGTTTCCTGGGATATATCCCAGGAACAGCTTAACAGTTGGGAGTGTTTCAGTTGTTGTTGTTGTTGTTGAATTCCTAAAGAGGGGGACTTGACTGAAGCATTAAAAATGAATACGTAACAGGCAAAAGTGAGCAGAGGGCCGGTACTGGCGTTCCTGACCATAAAGTTAGGGAAGGGGACATGCCAAGAGCTCCGGGATCTCCTATGAAGATGTCCAGAAGTCCTCCCAGGTGGTCTCTATAGTGTGTGTGTGGGGGGGGGGCGGGGGAGATGGTGTTTCCTGCTTCATCTCAATAGCTCCTTTACATACACATGAGTATTTGGAACACACATAGAGGGACAGTTCAGAAGAACGTCCTTCCCACAGGAAAAGGGGACATTCTAGTAGTGTCAGGACATCTGCAGAGGACTTCCTTTCTCGCAGCACATCCCTTTCCAAATCATGTGGGTAAGGACTGTATCATCTGTATCAGCCAAGAGAGAAGTTTTTTCTCCCTTTCTCAAATACTAGAACTTGAAAAAAAGAAATTGATTGGCAAAAGATTCAGGAAAGAAAAAACTAGAATATTTCTTCACAAGCATCATGAATTTATGGAGTGTGATGTCACGGAATGTGTCAGGAGTTATAGGATTGGAAGATGAGGCAATTGCATGGAGGAAACTAAATACTATTAGTTACGATGGCAAAATCTCCAGATTCAGAGATAGCATGCCACTGAATATCATTTGCTGAGGGACAGTAGAGGACGTGAACCAGGGTCTTTGTATCCCATATTTGGGTTTCCATTTGGCAGCAGTTGGGAAATGGATGTTCAACTAGATGGCTCTTAGTCTGATCCAGGAGGGCTCTTCATATGACCAGGGTGTAAGCAGCTAGGGTTACTGCGGCCCCTATTTTGCTGCTGTGGGTAAAAAAAGAGCAAATGCTTCTTTTCTATGTTGTAACCCTAAACAGAATGAATAGTTGGATTTGCAATTAAATTCCACATTTAAAATTGCACATGTTGATGCTGTGTTACCTTTAAATGTCTCCATAACCTTGTTCAAAGAGGGATGCATTTCAGAAAATTCCTTGATTTGTTGCTGTAATCCAGAAGGAAATGGTACTGGATTGAAACATTTCTTTTTGTTGTATCTAGGAAAAAGCAGTTGAAAGTTATTTGCTGTCTGTTTGGCCATTCCATAGGAGAGGTTTAAAGAGAAAGGAGGGGAGAGCTTAGAGTTAAACTTAAGCATTGCAGGGAAGGCAGTGAATGAGTAAATTCATGGTCTAGCTAGCCAATGGTCGTGGGAAGAACATGTTACTTACCTGTAACCATGTTTCTTCTAGTGGTCTTCTGTGCAGTCACATGCATGGGATGAAGGAGAACAAATTTTATATGCAAACTTGCTTTTTAAAATATAAATTATACAAATTGTATATGCAAATTTACACACTTCTTTCTTAGGTTTTATGAACTTTAATTTGTTTAGAACTGGTAATTCGACGTGATCTCTGTATCACATGCATGGGATTAACACCTGTGCAGCAGAGTCCTCAGAACCTTCCAGAGATAAAAGTTAGAGAGAGTTTTGGCAGTAACTCCACCCCATTTCCATCCACTCTGCAACCGTCCCCTCCAGCCTCCCAGTTTGAGCCATGGTTGCTTAGATATATATGACAGACTGCAACAGGGTACAGCACATGTGACCCAGGCACCTGGCAGTAGGTGAAGTTGTAGCTGGTGTATCCTATGCTTGCTTCACTACTTGCGATATTGTGGGAATAAGGGGGGAGTGAGAGCGGAATCTTGGCATCTGATTCTATGAGAAGATAGAATCAGGGGCAGCAGTAGTGCTTTGATGGGTTTTAACGCCCAAAGCCCTTGCCCCACAGTCTATTTGTTCAGCATAAATTAATTAATCCTCAACTGGGGAGTCTGATGTTGATTCCAGTCCCTCCGGTGAGGGGTCAAGTGGTGGATCAGCTGAAATATCTCGGGGGAGCGACTGGGTGCCTCCAACTTCTTCTAAGTCAGCTCCGGATTCACTCTCTGAAGCTGAGACATTCATTTCCAGATCTGCTTCCGTGGTGCCTGTAGAACCTAATGAGGATGAAGTGACAACTTGAGCAGTAGTGGACTTGAGAATAGAGGAGGATCAGCCTGTTGCCAGTCCTGAAGAGGCCTGGAAAGGGCTGAAGCTGTGTGCTCTCCTTGGGGTTGTCACTCTTGGTATTCACACTGGATATCATGCTAGTAAAAGGGACTGTAATATCACATGCCCTGATAGTAGAGAGGGGCGTGATCTCACGGCTGGCTGCATTCACCTCTGTCATAGTAAGGGCTGAGATCCTGATGCCTGTAAAGGGGAGATCTGCTTCAAGACCATGGGTGGTACCGTGAGGGTGAAGAATGCTGGTGGCAGAGGGCATTTTCTCAGGCAACAGCTTTGTGAGAATTGTAAGACTTGTCCCAGGAGTACCGCTCAGAATCTTCATAGTAATAGTCCCGATGGCAATGGTTATCCGAGGTATAATGGGAGCAAGGGCACAAATCCTGGTAGTAAGGGCCCTTATAGTAACAAGCTCCTGTGTGCCTGATCAGGGGCAGCAGTGATCATCTTCCTCATCAACCTCCTCTTGAGGAGAGTAGGGATGCAAGCCAGAATCGAAGCCTGGCTGGTTGGGGCTCAAAGTCTGGTTGTTCAGGATTCTCCAATGGAAGATATGGAGCTTCTGACTCAGATTCATGGATGGATGGTTGTAGAACAGGAGGCGGGGTCTCGCCCTGCAGGGCATATGCAGTGATATGCTTTCTCTTTAATGGCTCGGCGCCTGTAGTAGACAACAAAAGTCACTTCTTTTTGGCAAGCTTTGTCTCAAACTTCGACTTCACAGGAACCACCTTCAGAGCCATCACAGATTCCCAAGGTAATATGGACGGCAAAGCCTGCTGGCCTATAGGCACAGCGGGAAGAGAGGAAATGGAATTTGGCCATGGGGACTGACACAATAGGAATCGGCAATGCAGGCGTGTTGGGTGCCATAGCATAGGAAATCGTATTGGCACTCCCTGAGGGCAAGAGTGGCTGGGTATGAAGGGCCCTTGCCCAAAAGAGAGAGCAAAGGCATGAGGCACGAGAAGCTCTGGCAAATGAGGCAAGCTTCAACCTTGTGCCCCTCTCCCAAATACATTAAGTACCTTGTGTGTATGTCCAAGGTAGGGAGTTTGGCAGAGCACTCTACACAGCGTTGTGGTGGTAGTGACCGACAACAAATAAGGACACTAATATAAAGCAAGAAACTAGGAGAAAGCAAGTCTGAATAAAAGCTGAAATAAAATAGAATGATTTACTGAAAATGAATGTCCCTCTCCTCTTTTTGGAATGCTCGCTAATAGTGTTTACTCTGCTCGCTAGCAGTGTTCACTCTGAGAAAGCCAGCAAAAAACAGAGAAACAAGGGGACGGTTGCAGAGTGGTTACAAAGGGAGTGGAGTTACTGCCAAGATTCTCTAACTTATCTCTGGAAGCTTCTGG
The DNA here is from genome assembly GCF_027244095.1 of Hemicordylus capensis. Taxonomy (NCBI): domain Eukaryota; kingdom Metazoa; phylum Chordata; class Lepidosauria; order Squamata; family Cordylidae; genus Hemicordylus; species Hemicordylus capensis. Next base: position 256,955,266 of record NC_069658.1, on the reverse strand, counting down.
GGTGTTTGCTGCGCAGGCGTTAATCCCATGCATGTGATGCACAGAACATTTTGAAGAATTATCAGTTCTAAACAAAGTTTAAAGTCCATAAAACCAAAGAAGAAAAGGTATATATAGTAAGTTTGCATAGAAAATTTGTTCTCCTTAATTTGAAATCTGAGTGTGGTGCTCTTAGTATTATAATTTTGTTTGGATGGGTTAAGAAAATACAAGTTTAAAGAAAACTAAACAAACCATAACTTATTTTCAGCCTCTATCTCTTTGGCAATCAATAAAATCTAGTTTCAAACAATCTGCCTTATTGAAGATGCACAGATTGCATAGTACACTGTTTAAAATTAAAACTGGGTCAGAAGTGTGCTTCTCTTTGTCAAATCTTGTGTGGATGATGACAGATCAAGCAAACACATAATGGGGAACATCTCCCACCATGTTAAATCCAAATTGATTCAAAATTTATCCTGTCATGGGATTCCACTAACTCAGAATCCACTGCTGTGGAAAAAGAGTATCAAGCAACAATCCCTTAGAAGAGTTTAAAAGGTGTAGAGAGAAATTTTTCTTCCTTTGGACTAATTCATTCTAAACTGAGAAATAAATTGGGAACTGAAAAAACAAGAAAGCTTGTATTTCTTTTCCAGACAATGAACAAGGAAGGGGCGGGGGGAGAAGAAGACAGAGTTAACTGAACCACTGAATATTTTAAATTTCTCATGTTGACTTGGTTGAAATTGCCTAATTAAAATTTTCTTTAAAAGTTTACATGTATTAAAACTGAAATAGTTAACTAAAGTAGTTAATGGTTAGCATGTGCTTGTTTTATTAATTGCAGTGCTTGTCTGTTGGAGAAGAAAACAAGGCTTATTAGTACAATATAAAAGTCTGTTTTAGTGGTGGTAGTTCTGGCATATCATGAAAAAAATATCATGATTAATTGAACAGTAGGAGCTGGTTCATCCCCTGAATGACTTCACAAGTACATGATCAAAATGACCAAATTATCATCCCATTTTTAAATGAAAAGTATTCTAAAAATAATTCAGAATAATTCTTCAGAATGCATAGTGTGTACCTACCTTCTAATGCAGGCCTGCTCAACTTAGCCCCCCTCCCCCCCAGCTGTTTTTGGCATACAACTCCTATAATCCTCACCCACAGTGGCTAATACCCAGTGATTATGGGAACTGTAGGCCAACATCTGCAAGAGGGCCGAAATTGAGCAGCCCTGTTCTAATGAAACCTACATCTCTGAATATGTATTAAGGTTATATTAGACAACAATAATGTACTGGTATGTTCCCCAGACTATGGGAACATCAGTCAGTTCCCCAGACTATGGGAACCACCTATATTGGGCAGCAGCGGTATAGGAAGATGCTGAAAAGCATCATCTCATACTCCACGTGAGATGGCAATGGTAAACCCCTCCTGTATTCAACCAAAGACAACCACAGGGCTCTGTGGTCACCAGGATTGTGATTAAATAGAAACTTCCTCACTAGTGATTTAAATCAAATCAACCCTGGCCTCTATAATTTCTCAGTGTGGCCTTGGAGAGCTAGATCATTCCCATGCAGTCCAACTTCCCCAGCATAACCAAGCCACATACCTTTGCAAGACGCTTCTGATATCCTAGAGGGAAGAGAGAGGGAAAGAAGGAAATTTAGTCCCCTGCTTCAGAAATTTCTTGGGCCATGGAGGGAATACACTCTGGCTAACCCCTTTTAACAGGGCAAGAAGTGTCTATTTAATCTAGTGACTCTCCTACATTTAGCCATGGAGAGCAACTGCCGCCCCACCCACCCACCCACCCACCCAAACTCAGCAAAGCATCCCTCAAAAGTGCTGTTGCTGGCATCGTGTATGTGGCCTGAGAGACCTATTGAGACAGGGAACCATTTTCTCATACCTTTTGCTATGTAAACCACTTTCAGGTTGTTGCTGAAGAGCAGTATAAACACAATTGTTTTAACAACAACTTTCAAGCTAGTGTTAACTGATAACTCCACTGATTATAGTGGAATTTCAACAGCTCACAGCACTCAGGACCCCCATAGGACTCAGTCCATAAACACGTTGCACAATCCTATGCAGGTTTATGCAGAAGGAAATCCAGATGTATTCAGTGGGCCGTATTTTCCAGTAAGCCTATTTAGGATAGCATTCAACCCCCTTCCACAATCCATCCCACCCCATGTGAGAACACACACAAAGGAGCAGAACGTACAGCCAAAATTCCTTGCAGAACCTTGAGTTCTGGCTTTTGTTCATTCACGCACAAACCAAACCAGAAGGCTGTAAACAGTAACCATGGTGGAGTCTAAACCTGTCAAATTCATCAGCAGTTCAACTTTAGTACCACATAGAAAGTTTATGATACTTTTTACCTGAATGAGGAACAAGAATGTTTAACTTCCTGTTGATATTTTTCTCTAGAATATTATCGTGTAAATAATCTGTAGAGATATTTTTCTTGCTTGCAATTCTACCCTACCATTTTATGATAATAAAAGTAGTTAACAATAGTCAATAAAATTTACAAGTTTAATACAACTGATAAAAGCAGAAATCAGAAGAGCAGCAGACAGAACTTATTGAAGCATCCAAAAATGCCTGCTGAAATAATACATTCTATGCTGCCTAATGAAAGAGTAGCAATGGGGCAGCTGGACCACTATTGGGAAACCTATCCAGATCTCGGGACCACAGAGAAAGACCCTGCCTTTTGTGCTCTCCTGCAATGTCTCTGACAACAGGAGACTTGGCGAAGTACTTCTGAAGTATATCAGCATGTTTGGGCAGAATTGTATGGCAGGATGTCATTCCCAGGCCATTTAGAGCTTTATATATTAAACCCAGCTCCTTTGTTTCCTTTTAAGGACTCTTACCTGCAAGAATTCATCTGCTGGCTGCTTCAGTTTCTCCTCCATCTCCTTGATGAGGCTGTCTACTGAGGAAATTTCCTCAGAGAGTTTGGCAATATGCTTATTCCCATTGCCTTTAACCTTGTCATCCAGATCTTTCAGCTTAACCAGCAGGAGGCACTCTTGTTCTTCCAGAAACTGGTGCAGTTGCTTAAACTCAGCCACAATTTTCTGCCTCTCGGTTTCAGTCTGTTTCTGTAGCCAGAAAGCAGAAGCAGAGAGAAGGGTCAGCCTTACTTTTTTTTCTTTTTAAAGGGTTAAAGGTGAGCATGATAATGCTTGAGCAGTACAGTGAACCAACAACTTCTTAGAAAATCACATAGGGCAAGAGTTCAAGTACATTCCGCAGAGCATTCCCTACTGTGATGTGTGTGTGTGAGAGAGAGAGAGAGAGACTCTCAGGAACAAGATACTGAGCTTCAGTGCTGGGAAAATTTAATTTCCCCATAATCAAATTGTTAAGCTGTAAAAAACACACCACAACCCTACTTGGATCAAGCGTGAACTTCCAGATGACTCTTCCTTTTCTTCTTTGAGACACAAATGCTCTGGATGACCCATCCATCCTCTGAAAAAGGGGACAGCATCACAGCTGTCTGCCTTCTGAAGCCCAACCTACATGCATATATGTGTAATGGTGACTGGATTTTTTTAAATTGTTAAATTTGTATACTGCCCTTCATTAAAACAATCCCAAGGTGGTTCACATAAAAATTAAAAACAAGATTATAAAAATGACACAATTAAAATGTTAAGCCAAAAATATAAAAACAAATCTGACTAAAAAGATTTAAAATACAGGCATAAGAACTGTACAAAATACAAAGCAGCAGCAGTAGAGACAATCATCTAAAAGCCTAGGTAAAAAGCCAAGATTCAACACACTTTCTAAAAACTGTGATGGATACCGAGTACCGAATAGCCACCAAGAGAGCATTCTAGGGCCTGGAGGCAGCAACAGAGAAGGCCCTGTTCTGCATGCACGACAACTGAGCCTCCATCATTGTCAGCACCCGGAGCAGAGCCCCCTCAGATGACCTTGTCAAGCGGGCAGCATCCCTTGGGAGCAGGTGATCCCGCAGGTATCCCAGGCCCAAACCGTTAAGAGCTTTAAAGGTCAAACCCAGCAACTTGAATTTGACCCAGAAACAAACTGGTAACCCATGCAGCTCTTTCAAAATGGGTGTGATGTGGTCCCAGCAGGCAGCTCCAGATAAAATCCTAGCTGCCTCATTTTGCACTAGCTGCAGTTTCAGAATATTCTTCAAGGGCAGCCCCATGTAGAGAGTGTTACGGTAATCCAGCCATGACGTGACTAAGGCATGGGTAACTGTGGCCAGATTTGCCTTCTCTTGAAAGGGACTCAGCTGACGCACTAGCCGAAGCCGTGCAAAGGCACTCCTGGCCACCGCCTCCACCTGAGCTTCCAAAAGCAGAGCCGGGTCCAGTAATAGTCCCAAGCTGCGTACTTGCTCCTTCAAGGGGAGTGCAACCCCATTCAGAACCGGTAAAATCTCATCCCAATTGGCTGTCCTACTAACCAACATTACATCCTTCTTGTCCGGATTCAGTCTCAGTTTATTAGCCCACATCCATCTCATCACGGCAATACAGGACATCCACTGCCTCCCTAGGATCAGGTGTCAAAGAGAGATAGAACTGAGTATCATCTGCATATTGCTGACAACTCTGTTCAAGTCCCCGGATAACATCTCCCAGAGGTTTCATGTAGATATTAAACAGCATGGGGGACAAAACCAAACCCTGCGGGACCCCACAGGCCAATGGCCACAGAGCCGAGCAGTAGTTCCCCAGCACTACCCTCTGGACCCTCCCCCCAAGAAAGGACTGGAGCCATTCCATAGTAGTACCTCCAATTCCCAAACTCGAGAGGCAGTCCAGAAGGATACCATGGTCGATGGTATCGAACGCCGCCGAGAGGTCCAGCAGAACCAACAGGGACTCACTCCCCGTGTCTAGTTCCAGGTGTAGGTCACCCACTAGAGTGACCAAGGCAGTTTCAGTCCCATGTTCAGGGCAGAAGACAGATTGAAAAGGGTCTAGATAATCCATATCATCCAAGACTCTCTGCAGCTGGGACGACACCACACGCTCTATTACCTTGCCCCCAAAGGGAAAGTTAGAAGTCTATATTTGTCCAAGTTGGAGGGATCAAGGGAGGGCTTTTTTAATAATGCTCTTACCACCGCCTCCTTGAGGAATGGTGGCATCCTGCCCTCCCTTAATGAAGCATTAATAATCACCTCCAACTATCTGCCTGTACCCTCCCTGGCAGCTTTTATTAGCCATGAAGGGCAAGGGTCAAGAGCACACGATGTCACCTGCACACTGCCCAGGATCTTGTTCACATCCTCAGGCTGCACCAACTGAAAAGAATCCAACACAATAGGACCAGATGGTACCAGAGGCACGTCTACTGGAACTTGCAAAACTCTGGAATCCAAATCAGCATGGATGCAAGCTACTTTATCTGCAAAATGACATGCAAACTGATCACAACGGGCTGTAGATTATTCCTCCCCCATTACCGGTGTGTGTGTGTGTGTGTGTGTGTGTGTGTGTGTGTGTGTGTGTAGCAATGTCTTTGCTACACAGAACAGCTCTGCTGGTCTGCACTGAGCAGATGCAATGGAGACGGAGAAAAATCGTTTCTTTGCCGCCCCCACTGCCACAGAGTAATCCCTAAAATGGGCTCTAGCCCGTGTTCAGTCAGATTTGTCACAACTCTTCCTCCAGCGTCGTTCCAGATGTCACCTGAGTTGTTTCACTGGCCTAAGCTCCAAGGAAAACCAAGGAGCAGAAGCCAGCAAGCCAGAAAACCAAGGAGCTCCAAGCCAGCAAGAGCATTTTGGAGCAACCGTGTCAACAGCCTGTCTCTCCATTGCAGAGATTCACCAGGGCCTCATCAGAGTTGCCAACTCTGGACACTGGAAACTTTCTGAGGGCCATCTGGAAACCAAGCGGATCCATAAGCCTCTGGGGGTGGACAATTCGAATCGGTCCACCACCCCTGCAGAGGGCAGACGGAGCAGTCAAACTAAACCCCACCAGATGATCTGCACATGACAAGGGAGTTATCTCAAACTCTCCCACCTCCAGATAATTTATTCCCTGGTAGGGAAAAACCAGATCCAAAGTATGTCCTGCCATGTGGGTAAGGCCCGATACCAGCTGAGATAGGCCCATGGTTGCCATGGAGGCCATGAAATCCTGAGCTGCACCTACTAGGGGGACCTCAACATGGACACTGAAATCACCCAAGACAATAAGTTTGGAGGAACCCAAGGCCACCTCTGAGACCACCCCCGCCAGCTCAGGTAGGGAGACTGAAGTGCAGCAGGGTGGTGGGTACACCAGCAGAATCCCCAGCCTTTCTCAGAGGCCCACCCATCTGATATGTAATAGATGGCGATTACATATCATTCGATGCTCAAAAGCCATTGCTGGTGGAGTGAGTGGAAGCTGAGACATGGTAATTAGTTCTTCCACCACTTGCTTGTTTTCTGCACCTGAACACCCCATCCAGGGGCAGTGAAGGTGATGAGTCCCAAGGGTTAGCGCTTATGTCTAACTCGGATCTGGCCAGACTCCTTCAGCCATGTGCAGGAATTGCCATGTGAGTTGTATGCAGAAAGATAAGAAAATGAGTTTTGCAGGGTGACTATAATCTTACCTCAATATGCAACTCATTCCTCGGTTCCTTTGTCCACCCTTACCTAAAAAGGCCAACTGGAAAACATACAAAGCTGGCTTATGGTAAGTCAGACCATTGGCTATCAAGCCCAATATTGTCTACTCCAGAGGTTGTCGAACTGGGGGCCCCAATTGTTGTCCACCATGGCAAGAGAATAATGGGAGTCATAGTCCCAACAACTTCTGGAGAACCCCTGGTCTATTCTACCTGTCAGTGGCTCTCCAAGGTTTCAAGCAGAGATCTTCCCCTGCATCTGCCTAGTGCCTTTAACTAGAGGTGCCAGGGATGAAACCTGTGATCAACAATGACTTATGGCCTACCTGTAACCACAGAGGCAACACACAAACTAGATTTGAAAAATATACTCACCAGCAGGATTTGGTTTTGAGTCTCTGCACTTAATTTAGAAGATATAATTGTTTCTCTCTCCTTGTTCAGAAATTTCAAATGGTTCTGAATTTTAGCCTGCAAAAATGACATTTTATTTAAATTTTGGCTTTAGAGATGTGCTTAAAGTGTGAAGGCAGTGTGCAGACTACTCAAGGCTACAACAGAAGGCATCTATGATTTTTTTTTTTTTTTGCATGGGACAGAAGGCAGGCGTATTTCCATTTTTCATGGCCCAATGCCCTAAAACCTCCACCCTCAATAACGCCACAATGCACAGTCCTCCTTTCCTTTCCGACTGCAGCTTATGGAAGATTTTGATCAAGATATACAGAAGATTGTGCAGTACCCACATTTATTTATTTATTCATTCGATTTTTAGACCGCCCTTACAAAATAGCTCAGGGCGGTTCACAAACATCATAAAACAGTTAAAATCAATCAATGATCAAGAATAAAAATTTAAAATACAATAAAACAGCTGAAAAATAAAACAACCCCAAACCCTATAAAACCCAATACATTGAAAACCCTTTAAAACAATTTAAAAACTCTGGAAGGCCAGGCCGAACAGGTAGGTCTTTAGGGCTCTCCTAAATGCCAATAAAGAATTCAAATTACGGATTTCTGCAGGGAGCGCATTCCACATTCTAGTGAACGCATTTAGGGGTTTGTTTTTTCTCCAGACACATCCAGAGAGATTAAGAAGCCTATACATATGTTTTACTTTGAATATTGTTAAAAGACTTAACTTTGGATGCTGGATTCTGACAGACTTCCATCGGCACAAAAAGGGATTTTTGTCAAAATGTGTTCAGTAATCCTATTTGTGACTACTATTTGGAGCACTGTGACATTCAAAATTTTCAAGAATTTGAACTTTTAAGATGCAGCTCTGTGAGAACTATAGCCACTATTTGATGAGCAAAATCCCACTGAATCTAGATAGCCCACCAAAAAGGAATCAAAGTTATTCCCTATCCATTGTAGTTTCCTACCTTATACTCTGTGGAAGCCTCCTCTTTCGGAATCACCTTGTGTTGCCTGTGCTCTCTGGATTTGTCACACACCACACAGATGAGGACTTGATTGTCTTTACAGAAGAGTTTCAAGGGTTCCTGGTGCCTCTCACAAATTTTTCCCAATGCATCTGCCCCTTTGGCCATCTGAAGGCTGAACTTCTTGACTAGTTCTACAATACTTGCCAGTTGCCGGATCGGCCTGATGTTCCTTTGCTGGCAAGGTAGTCGGCACTGAGGGCACGAAGCATCTCTGGGAGACTTCTCCCAGACCTGGGTGATGCAGACTCGGCAGAAAATGTGCCCACATTCTACACTCACTGGATCTTTGAAATACTCCAGACAGATGGGACATGTAGTTTCATCATAGAGAATCTGGACTGGACTTTCATCTGCCATTGTGTGTACCTGAAGAGTAATAAAAAAACCTTGAAAGTTTCTATTTGAAGCACTGACTGGATATTTCCTTGCCTCATGCAGACTCAAAATCTTTACTGAGCTAGAATCAGCTGTATTACTAAAGCTGGGTTGAGAACAAAACAGAGTATAAACAAATTTATTTCATTCATCCCTGCTGCTGCTCAATTTGAAGGTCAAATAATTTTAAAGAGTCATATTATGAATAAACTTCCAATACACAAATAGGGTAACACATTTATCATACTTTATCATATCAGGAAAGCTGGTCTTGAGGTAGCAAACATGATTTGTCCCCTTAGCTAAGCAGGGTCTGCCCTGGTTGCATATGAAAGGGAGACTAGAAGTGTGAGCACTGTAAGATATTCCCTCAGGGGATGGTGCCGCTCTGGGAAGAGCAGGAGGTTTTAAGTTCCCTCCCTGGCTTCTCCAAGATAGGGCTGAGAGAGTTTCCTGCCTGCAACCTTAGAGAAACCACTGACCATCTGTGTACACAATACTGAGCTAGAAGGATCAATGGTCTGACTCAGTTTATGGCAGTTTCCTATGTTCTCCCACCATGTACATGTGAAAGCTGCTCCCCAGAAGAGTTCTCCACCCAACAGTACAGGTAAAACTCGGAAAATTAGAATATTGTGCAAAAGTCCATTAATTTCAGTAATGCAAATTAAAAGGTGAAACTGATATATGAGACAGACGCATTACATGCAAAGCAAGATAAGTCAAGCCTTAATTTGTTATAATTGTGATGATCATGGCGTACAGCTCATGAAAACCCCAAATCCACAATCCCAGAAAATTAGAATATTACATGGAACCAAGAAGACAAGGATTGTAGAATAGAACAATATCGGACCTCTGAAAAGTATACAGTGTACTGTGCTTGACTGGCCAGCAAACTCGCCTGACCTGACCCCATAAAGAATCTATGGGGCATTGCCAAGAGAAGGATGAGAAACATGAGACCAAACAATGCAGAAGAGCTGAAGGCCGCTAATGAAGCATCCTGGTCTTCCATAACACCTCATCAGTGCCACAGGCTGATAGCATCCATGCCATGCCGCATTGAGGCAGTAATTGCTGCAAAAGGGGCCCAAACCAAGTACTGAATACATATGCATGCTTATACTTATGCTCCTCTCAGAGCAGCCCCATCCCCTGAGGGGAATATCTTACAGTGCTCATTCATGTAGTCTCCCATTCATAAGCAATCAAGGTGGACCCTGCTTAGCAAAGGGAACCATTCATGCTTGCTACCACTACTGTGACACAGCTTGGAGTTAGTAGGGCGGGGGGGGGGTGAAGTATGGAAGGGCAATGTGTTCATTTTAAAATACAGACACAGTTTTTTTTAAATTTTAAAACATAGATGCCCCTTTTCCTGTGTTGATTCAAAGCCGCTTACATCAAATTTTAAGAGTTTAGAATCAATAGAAATACGACGATTGGCTTCATGTTATGTCAAAACTCAGCAGACCTTCACGAAATATATCCTTACTATTTTCGTTTTTCATTTCTAGTCTATAAAATTTTAGTCTATAAAAACAGATACAACACTCGGAAGTTCCCGTACTCCGATCCTGCCCCCTTTGGCAAGACACGCCACAAGTTTAAAGACCAGAGCAGGAGGAAATCCTAGAGAGCCTAAAAGGGGGCGCTCAGAAAAGCGGAATGTTGCGATAGAAAAAGAAGCGCACCAATCAAACCCGTCTTATCACCCTGCATATTAAGAAGAGAAAATTGGGAAAGAGTTTGCGATGGGGGGAGAAATTTCTCCTTGGCCAACCTTTTCAGTACAAAATTATGGGAATAGATATCAGAACGAAAGGGAAGGGGGAGTCTACAACCTTAGATAAATACATAAGTAGCCATACCCCCACTGTTTTCTACTAGGGCTGCCAACTCTGATCGAAGTTATTCCTGCAGATTCCCTATCCCCCATCGTTTTCCCAGCATTTCCCATAACACCACACCATGAAATTCTCCAGAACGACTTTCCTATAGCTGGAGTCTGACGACAATGACGCTTATATACCGCTTTCAAACGTAAGTTCCCAAAGTGGTTTACACAGAAATAATTAAATATGAGAGGGTCACCCGGTTCCTGCAGACTCCGGAGTAGTCCTAGAGGACTGGCTATTTTCCTACCCAGCCTTTCCACAGCCCAATAAACAAAAGAAGCTTTCTTACCAGTCAGGAATTTGGAACGAAGCCGCAGACTCTTGTTGGGCTGGGAGATATTTTTGGCGCAGCAAGGAGGGGGTGATGGAAGAGTGCAGACACCCCTTTCCCAGAGCAGATATTGCTGGGCCGGGGAGGACAGCGAGATTGCAACTTGCACGCAGCAAAAAAAAAAAAAAAAAAAAAAAAAAAAAGGCGGGGGGAGCGAGCAAAGACACAACACCGGATTGGAAAAACTGAGAACGGCGCGGCTGCGGTCAGTCCAGCCAGCCAATTGAGAAGAAGTAGGGAAGTCGAGAGCAGCAGTGAGCGGGAAACCGAAACCGAAAGCTGAAGGGCTGCAGGGTGGGTGAGCGAGCGGGTGGAGCCGGAATGTGGTGCTGGCGGGGCGGGATTGTTACAGGACTGGTCTGGCGTCTCCACGAATCGGTATTGCCAAGTGATTCTTGCAAGAGAGCCTAGAAGTTAATGGCTTGATCCTGTGAAAAATGCTAGAAGGCAACAACCCTTAGGAATAGCTGAGAACTGCACCATTCTCAGGGCCAGGGGAACAGTACGCAGCAGAAGAGAGGTTTGGCAGCTGCTAATCTCCGTTTTTGCAGACTTCGCCCTGCTTTCAGGGTCAGGCCAAGTGCTGCATCGGATGGTGGGCGTGCGCCGCAGAACCGGATTGGGAAAACCGATGACGAGGGGCTTTTGCCGATACAAGGGGCTCTGCAACATGCTCGCCTGCTGAACCCATTGCCCGGTTGTCCCTGGCGGCAAGGCAGCTGCTTAAATATGTTAAGACTATTAGGAACATAGGAAACTGCCATATACTGAGTCAGACCATTGGTCTATCTAGCTCAGTATTGTCTTCACAGACTGGCAGCAGCTTCTCCAAGGTTGCAGGCAGGAATCTCTCTCAACCCTATCTTGGAGAAGCCAGGGAGGGAACTGAAACTTTCTGCTCTTCCCAGAGCGGCTTCATCCCCTGAGGGGAATATCTTGCAGTGCTCACACATCAGGTCTCCCATTCAGATGTAACCAGGGCAGACCCTGCTTAGCTAAGGGGACAAGTCATGCTTGTTACCACAAGATCAGCTCTCCTCTCCATTCTAACAATGGTGCCCAAGCGGTTAAGGCCTTGCACATTTCCACCGCAAAGGCCAAGGGAAAAAGTCTGCTATTTAAAAACTGAGTGGGTCGGCGGGACGTGCTTTAAAAAAATAAATAAATCAGATTTTGTTCTTGTACTGTATATTCAATTAGGCAATCACAGAAACACCTGCCATCCGGCATTGGGCTGATACACCAGCTGTGCTCTTTCCTGGAAGAGTGGGACTTGTGTACAAGCTGGTCACCTCCAGGCTTGACTACTGCAATGCACTCTAGGTGGGGCTGCCTTTGTACTAGTCCAGAAACTGCAATTCATGCAGAATGCTGCCACCAGGTTTTCCCAAAGAAACCATATCACTCCTGTTTTGAAAGAAAACTGGCTGCCAGTAGGTTTCTGGACAAAATAAAAAGCGCTGGTTATTACCTATAAAGCCCTTAACAGCTTGGGCCCAAGGTATTCAAGAGAAATCTATTCAGATCACCAGAGGCGAGCCTTTTCTGTAGTTGCCTCAGGGCTGTGGAACACAGTTCTTACTGGGATTAGAGCTTCTCCATCCCCAATGGCTTTTAGGAAATAACTGACGACATCTCTTCAGTCAAGCTTTTTAGTTGAATTTTATTGTTTCAACTTTAAATTTTATATATGTTTCAAATGTGTTAATCTTCTGGTTTGTTACTGTAAATGGCCTAGAGACTTTGGTTGTGGGTGGTATATGTTATGTTAAATAAAATAAATAAATTCAGGTAAGCCCCACTAAGCACTGCTGATTTGACTAGGCAGGGTTGGACTTACTCAGTTTTCCCACTGTACATGGCTACAAGGGTGATTTTATAATGTCTGAATGAGGCTTTGACTTCCAAGAAAAGTGGGGGAATTGCTGTGGCTTGCATTGAGTTGAGATGAAGGAGCAGCCCCGGAGTCAATTCCTAGCATCTCTGTTTAGGGCTAGAATAAAACCTTTGCTTAAAGCCCTGAAAAGTTGCTGCTAATCAATGCAGACAATACCAACCCAGATGGAACAAAGGTCTGGCTCAGTGCCCTATGTTAGCTTACCAAGGAGTAAGCCTGTTAAACTCTACAATTAACTTCTGTATTCACACACCACAGGGACAGGCTTATAAAGAGGACAGCACGGTTAAGAGAAAAATCATTCCCCAACACACACCAATTGCCTTTGTAGTCCCATAGGAAGCTGCCATATATGTAGTCAGACCCTTGGTCCATCTAGTTCAGTATTCTCTACACAGATTGGCAGTGGCTTCTCCAAGGTGGCAGCCCCATGAGAGGGAGTACAGAAGGAAGGCGGTTGAAGAAAGGCAAAACTGAAGGAGGCTTCTCAATGCGCAGTGGTGGGACAGCTCAGCCCTGTCTTGGAGATGCCAGGGAGGGAACTTGGAACCTAGATGTCCCAAGAGCGGCTCTATCCCCCAAGGGGAATATCTCACAATGCTCACACCAGCCCTGACTTGGAGATGCCAGGCAGGGAACTTGGAACCTAGATATCCCAAGAGCGGCTCTATCCCCCAAGGGGAATATCTCACAATGCTCACACATCAAGTCTCCCATTCATATGCAACCAAGGCAGACCCTGATTAGCTAAGGGGACAAGTCATGCTTGCTACCACAAGACCAGATCTCCTGTCCAGAGGAGTCCCACGTATACAGAGAACTATAGGAATGAGGAGATAGTGAGAAATGGCAAGCAGTGTTCCCTCTAAGGCACGCACACATGCACACGCTCCCAAGTTTTTTGATGTCCGCTCAGTTAATTTTAGATCCCACTCCGGTTGAATCAAGAAGGCCCCACTCTGAATGCACACGTGCACACACTGCCTTGATGCTGCCACCCAGAACAAAATTCATTCCGCACACAGATGAAAAAAATTAGAGAGAATACTGATGGCAAGTCCTTTTGTGGACAGCTCTAGCACTGCTATTCCTGTCTAGCTAAAGGCAGGAGAGAGACAGAAAGAGTGCAGAGTGGGTCCAGTGGCAGTATAGAAACTGTATTCCCTCTTACTTACCTGTGTGTAGGCACACAAGTTTTTTTGATGTCCACTCAGTTAACTTTAGATCCTGCTCAGGCTGAATCAGGAAGGCCTCACTCTGAATGCATGTGCGCGCACACTGCCTTGATACTGCTGCCCAGAACAAAACTCATTCTACACATAGATGAAGAAAAATTGGAGGGAAAACTGTACAGCAAATGCAGAGTGGACCTTTCTTCATAGTCCCTGGTCGTCTTTGCCAGTCCAGCCCTCTCCTTTTTTTAGCAACAATGCATCTTAAAAATAGATTTGAAAACGTTTAACACACACACACACACCTCTACCTTCAGGCATCTCTCTGGCTTTGGATCACAACAAAATTCTAACAAAAGAATGGGACCATTCTTTCAAGGAGCTCACTCTCTCCTCTCTGCAATTGCCAAGTGTAGCTGTTACTGTTTGCCTCCCTACATGGGGCTAGCCCCATTTAACTCAGTGGGATTTACATCCAGGTTGCCATGTGTAGTCTCAGAATATTGGGTAAGAGCAAAAAAGTATGTAATAGAAGAGAATTACACAGCTTCTCACCTGTGATGGAGGTATGCTTGGTTTTCCACAGGAAAAGGATCTGTACTCTTAGATGTATGCATAAAACATTTTACATATTTCCCACACGAATAAGTGCTATCAGTTCCAACAATGCCAACTGCCCTTTTGGGCAGAGGAGGGTAGTGGCATGCCTAGACCAAATTTCTTCCACTCACATTCATTATTGTCAAAACACACATTCAGAGGTATGCACATGAAAGATTGTGAACTGCCCAGGGATTTTTTTTACATAGGGCAGTATAGACATGTACTAAATCAAACAATTTTATCGCACCAAAAACAGGTGTGCACACATAGCAGGGATAAGCAATCCTGCATAAGTTGGCATCATTGAGGAAAAGAGAGGTTAAATATTTCCCATGACATCATTTTCCTTCCATACATAAAACACACAAATGCACTCAGCAAGGTTGTCCTAGAAGCAAGGTTGTCCATTTCACTGATGGGGCAACTAACCCCATCAGTGGAGTTTAAGATGTGGGTGATTTTCAACAGGAAAATCATGTGACAGGAAAGAGTTGACCTCCCCTGCCCTGACACACTGTATTATATTTACCAGGATTGTGCCCCATGCCCATGCAACTGTTTGGGACAAAAAGAAGGAAGAGGCATTTCCTTTTGGAAGCTCATTTTCAGATAAGACCTTTCAACTTCTAGCAGTGTGCAGGACTTAAGCCTCATATCAGCTTAAAAAAAAAAAAAGCAGTGGTGGTTAAATGTACACAGCAATAGTCTATTTTTATTCTTACTGAACTGTAATTGTTACTCACTGAAAGCATAATACCTGGATCTCTTTCACTGCACCACAGCAGTGTAAAACTGGTGGATTGTAGAGACTATAAAAGCAATTGCAGAAGTCCTCAGTTCATATATTACTACAGCCATATTCATCCCATTTTATGTTAAGGAACACTTTGGCTCCAATGTAAATGACTAGGCTAAGACATTCAGTGAATCCTTGTCAGAGAATTCTTAAGCAGAAATAGCAGACAAATTTTACACAAGATTGTTAGAGTCCATGTTACAGCAGGATAGATTTGAGACACACAGAGATGATCTTACCCCCCCAATCCTTGGGGCCTCGGTCCGTGGCTTCCAAGGCCTAGGGGGGCCTCCTGCTGTCAGCCCACCCCCGCCCCACAGCACCGAAAACTTCACTAATTCTAGCCGCCATGTGCACAGCCGGGGTTGGGTGAGCTAAGCAGGCTTCCCTCACCTCTGTGGTAGTGGTGGCGGGTGGAGCAGGAGCAGCCGCTGGGACTGACCGTTTGGCCCAGCAGCCCTTGAGGACTGCAAGGCGCAGTTAGATTCAGGCTCTTTGGAGAGTTCTGGTCCCTGTGGTCCCATTGGCTAGATTCGAGACCAGATCAAATCATGCCACTTTAGATTCGGATTCCTCCAATTAATTTACCAGATTCCCAGCTCTCAGTTTTTTTGGGGTTTTTTAACCCGTGAAGTTCTGGCCCTTCTAGCAGTGGAGTTATAAAGCAAAATGTTTCGTCAGTATTTTTCCAGTTTTTGGATTCTTTGGCGTATAATAACTTTTCCTCAATGAATCCCTAGGAGGATTCATTGCACACCTTAGTTTCTTCTATTCATTTTGTCTGTCATTGGACAGTGCCAACTACACCCCCCCACGCGCGTGCATGCACACGCGCACACACACACACACACACGTACGTATGCAGTTTATTTATTAAGAATTTTTGAAGTGTTTAAATTCTTTGGTGTCTTCATTGCACTTATTTTTTCTGTTCATTCTGACCCCACTGCTTTGCAGGTGGGGAATTAGTGGCATCCCATCTGCCAACTACCTCCCACAAGCCACTGGGTACTCCGTTTATATTTTAGGAATTTTTGAGGTGCTTAGAATCTTTGGTGTGTAATGAATCCTCATAGGGATTCATTATGAGGAAAGGTTATTAGACACTAAAGAGTCTAAGGAAAAAATTCCTAGAACATAAAGTGAGTATGTTCAGTTGACACTGTTCAAAGACAGTCAAAATGAATAGAAGAAACAAAGGTGAGTAATGAATCCTACTAGGGAGTCCTTAAGGAAGGAGAATCAAAGAAGAATCCAAACATCAAAGAATCCAAACACTTGAAAAATACTGACGAAACATTTTGCTCCATAACTCCATTGCTACAAGGGCCAGGAGCTTAGTTGCTTCTTCTTCTTTTAAAGTGAGAGCTGGGAATCTGGTTAAATTAATCAGAGGAATCCAAATCTAATGTCGAGCGATTCGATCTGGACCCAAATCTAGCCAATGGACCACAGAGGCGATTTGTTCTGTCTCAAAAGCACCCGAATCAGCTAGGCCAAACTGCATAATTCACACATTTGTTCTTCAACAGGGACTGCAAGTTGCTGCCGGGGTGTGACCGGCCACTGACAATGGGACATCGATTCGTTTATTACTCCCTGTGGGCCAATTTCTTGAGCTCTGGTTGAGGAGCAGCATATATATGTTAGTGGCAGCGCAGGCAGCTCTAGGCAAGCACCCACAGCCCTCCCCCATCTGTGCCATCCAGCAAGTGTCCAGGCTTCATTTCTCCCCACCTCTCTGGTGCCATCTACAGGGAAAGCACTGCTACAGCAGCCAACTCATGGCCCCAGCGGAAAAGAACTCCGTGTGCTCCTCTGTTTAGTGCTAAACTTGATTTAAGCAGAAATGCTGTGGAACAATATCAACTGTAGAAGAACTCAGCAAGAGTAACTAGAAAAAGAATTAGAAAAAGATGAGGTTTTTTGGAGCTTGGATAAGCATCCCAGGGCCTAAGGGGAATACGGGATCCTCCGGCGAGTGGGCCGCCTGCTCCTCTGGGCAAGCAGCGACTGGGATGGAGGGCAGCACTGCTGGGAGCATGGATCCAATTCCTGCCCCTCGCCAACAACCCCTTCAGCATCTTCCTGGGAAACCTCAGTATCACTGTCTGAAGAATCATCCAGATGGCTGGGGCTGGGGCCGGGGCTAGGAGACTGCCGCACGGTGTCCGCAGCGAGGAGAGCCAGTGACGCTGCGGGGTGGGGGCTTCTCTCGGGCAGGGGGACGAGCTCGTGCAGCCGGGGGCAGTCTTCTTCTTGCCTTCCACTGGCGCTGCAGGATGCAATGCTTCGGCCTGGACTGGCAGGGGGACACAGATGCCCACTGGCATGCAGGCCGCCTGCTGTGGCTGCCAGGAAGCGGTCCTGGAGGCGCGAGAGCCCACTCATGAGGCCCTCCAGAACCCGACAATTCCGATCCATGGCCCGGCGGAGATGAGTGCTCTCTTCCTCCGCCAGCGTCAGCATTCGCTCCTGGTACCTGGCCGACTGCTCCTGGTACCTGGCCGACTGCTCCTGGTACCTGCTGTTCGCCTCGGCCTGGCTCCTGAAGTCCCCAATGAACGTGCGGACCAAATCCTCGAGTCTTTCTGTGCGGCGTCTCTTGCGCCTCATAAGGATGAAGCGTGTTGTTGGAGATTGCGCCAACCGGGAACCTGGAAGGGAAGAGAGAGAGAGAATAGTCTGCGTCACATGGAAGGAAGGTGGGGTGAGGGACAGGGGCAGGAAGGGGTTGGGTTTGTCTTCTCTGCTTCAGAGAAGTGGTAGCATGCGGGACAGGGAGGAGGTGTTTGGAAGAGGCTATTCCTGGATTGAAGGGCCCTGGGCCCAATCAAGTAGGGCTGTGCTAACGCACTTAACTGAAGCGCTGTCTCAGCTTCTGCCAGTGCCTTGCAAGCATAAGGACGAGAAAAAGAACTTTAAAGCAAGGCTGAGATTCTCGGGAAGCACAGTTCTGCACCCAGTCCAAACATCATGGTCTTGTTTCGGTTGTAGGTGGAACACTACACACAGCCCTGCCCATGAGAAAGAGCTATGAGGAAGTGAATGGCCTTGGACAATGGACAATGGAGTGTGCCATGCTTTATTAGCAGAGGGTAAATGGAAATCAATGGAATTCACTAATTTCTCTGGATTCCAGGAAATAGTTGACTAGATAAACTATATGATGGAAAGCATCCTCAAGGATAAAATTGTAAAGCACATAGAAGAACAGGCCCTGCTGAGATAGAACCAGCATGGCTTCTGCAAAGGTAAATCTTGCCTCACAAACTTCTTGGAGTTCTTTGAGAGTGTCAACAAGTGTGTGGATCAAGGTGATCCAGTTGACAGTCTACCTGGACTTCCAGAAAGCTTTTGACAAAGTTCCTCATCAAAGACTCCTGAGGAAACTTAGCGGTCATGGGATAAGGGGACAAGTACATGTGTGGATTGCTAACTGGCTGAAAGACGGGAAACAGAGGGTAGGTATAAACGGAGAGTTTTCACAATGTAGGGAAGTAAGAAGTGGGGTCCCCCAGGGATCTGTACTGGGACCGGTGCTTTCTAATTTATTCATAAATGATCTAGAAGTAGGCGTAAGCAGCAAGGTGGCCAAATTTGCAGATTATACCAAACTCTTTTGGGTAGTGAGCTCCAAAAGGATCTCTCCAAACCAGGTGAGTGGGCAACAAAATGGCAAATGCGATTCAGTGTTGGCAATCGTAAAGTGATGCACATTGGGACGAAAACCCCAACTTCAAGTATATGCTGATGGGATCTGAGCTGTCAGTGACTGACCAGGAGAGGGATCTTGGGGTTGTGGTGGACAGCTCGTTGAAAGTGTTGACTCAAAGTGTGGCAGCTGTGAAAAAGGCCAATTCCATGCTAGGGATCATTAGGAAGGGGAATGAAAATAAAACTGCTAATATTATAATGCTCTTATACAAAACAATGGTGCAGCCACACCTGGAGTACTGCGTACAGTTCTGGTCACCACATCTAAAAAAAGACACTGTATAACTGGAAAAAGTGCAGAAGAGGGCAACCAAAATGATCAGGAGCCTAGAGCACCTTTCTTATGAGGCAAGGCTACAACACCTGGGGCTATTTAGTGTAGAAAAAAAAAGAAGACTGTGGGGAGACATGATAGAAGTCTATAAAATCATGCATGGTATGGAGAAAGTGTATAGAGAGAAATTTTTCTCCCCGTCACATAACCCTAGAACCAGGGGTCATCCCATGAAATTGATTGCCAGGAAATTTAGTACCAGCAAATGGAGACACTTTTTCACACAACACATAGTCAACTTGTGGGATTGTCTGCCACAAGATGTGGTGACAGCCAACAACCTGGATGGCTTTAAGAGGGGTTTGGATAACTTCATGGAGGAGAGGTCTGTCAACGGCTACTAGTCGGAGGGTTATAGGCCACCTCCAGCCTGAAAGGCAGGATGCCTCTGAGTACCAGTTGCAGGGGAGTAACAGCAGGAGGAAGGGCATGCCCTCAACTCCTGCCTGTAGGCTTCCAGCAGCATTGGGTGGGCCAGTGTGTGAAACAGGATGCTGGGCTAGATGGGCCTTGGGCCTGATCCAGCAGGTCTGTTCTTATCCCATAATCCCCATTTCAGCTGGGGATTATGGGAGTCATGCTGGCTGTGGCCGGGAGCATATCTACTCCTGCATGCTGTTCCAGTTACTCCTCTGTGGCCTGCAACTTCAGTGTCATCCACCAAACTGCTATGACATTATCAGGAAAGCAGGGCCTTCCTACCTACCGCCCTCCTCTTAATTTCAATGGAGCAGTGTCACACCATGTAGACCTTTGGCCCCCAGATGTTGGGCCCCCTTCGGCCCCCAGATGTTGCTGGACTACAACTCCCATCATCCCCAGCCATGTCCATTGTGGCTGGGGGTGATGGAAGCTGTAGTCCTTCAACATCTGGGGGCCCAAGGTTAAGAAACCCTGATGACGGAATACCCTTCAGACTCGCACATCTAGGGAGAATCAACTAGCAGCACACAACTGATGAACTCTGGATGAGGTTTGGCACTGGCAGTCATGAGGGGTGGGGCTGTTGCTAAGTGGTGGTCCATCCACTGTGTATGCAGAAGGTCCAAGGGTCACTGCCTGGAATCATCTACAGGAAGGGGTGGGAGAGCCTCCTGGGTGAAACTTTGGCAAGTTGCTGCCAGCCAGATGATATTTCGCTTGCTGGACTAAGGGTCTGATTCAGCCATTGGTATGTGTGCAAATTAAGACATGAACCTTCTTGCTTGTTGTTTGAGCAACTGCTTGGCAGAAGGGGCTATGCTGGGATAGAAGGGTGGCGGGCTCCCGAGTCCCCGCATAAAGCGAGCTGTGCATGAGAGCCCTCTGCAGGACAAAGGAAGAGTTTGCAGTGTGGCCTACCATGCCGTGCACGCTGTCCAGGTCCACGAGGCCGGGTGGGAGCGACATGATTTCCCATAGAGGTATTTTGGTGTGCAGTCCTGGAGGGGGTGCCTTGAAGCCGAGAGGTCTGCGTGAGGGCCCTGCGTGTACCGTGTGGCATCGATTGCCATGAAGGCTCTGCAGAGTAGAGGAGAGGGAGGAGATGTCTTCTGTGCTCAGCTATGAAGGGCCAGCCCCAGGGAAAACCTCAGCGGGCCCCCTGTGCATTTCAGTGAACAGCCTACCTTCATTACTCTCTTCATCAGCTTCACATCCTGTGTTGGGCGTCAAGATTGAGGCATCTGCAAGGTATGGAGGTGAGAAGAGGATAGAGAAAAACTGATTTCAAGATAAAAAGGACTGCTCCATGCACTGCAGAAGGCGGCTTTGCTGCATTTCAGGGCTCTTCAGCATTTTAGTACCACGCGAGCATTAGATGGACAATTACCCAGTTGAAAGTTCCAAGAAAAATTCAAAGACCTCATAAGGGGAGCAAACTAGTTACCACTTTCTAGAATTGTGCATCCAAAGAACAATCTTAATGGGCGGGGGGGAGGGGGCACCTACAGGGAAATACATTTTGCAGAGGTGGCAATACAGCTCTGCTAGGCCAATTACACATCATCGCTGCTCACTCCAGAGCTGAGGGGAGGGGAGGGGAGATAAAACAGTCTTTCAGTCATAGCTGGGATGAACCAGCCACAGGCCAGTCTCACACAGCACAGCAAATAATTTGGCAACCACTTCTCCTCCACTGAAGCAGAACTCTTCTCTCAGAGAACCAGGTCTTGTGTTTAACCTCTCAGTTTGCAATCACTGGTGTTTCTCTCTCTCTCTCTCTCTCTCTCTCTCTCTCTCTCCCTGCCTCTCTGTCTCTTTCTATCAAACACAAAAACACACAAGAGAGCATGAAAGGAACAAATGCCCAAATCACACTTTGCGCTCAATCCTAAGTAATCCTGATTGTAAATCACCTGCCCCGCCGGGAATATGAAGGGCCCCCCTTCTGATGTGAAAATTTTTCTATCAAATCTCTTACTAGCCTCGTCACAGCAGAAAAGACCCTTGCAAAGAATGCAATCCGCCCCCCCCCCCGGCCTCCTGGAGAACCTCCTTTGCGAGAGGCCCCTGTTCTTGGGGACTCCCTATGGGGGGGAGCCAGCAGAAACCCACAAACAGCCACTGGGGAGCAGTCATCCCACCTGGATCCTCCCCTGCAACACACACACACCCCAAACTGCAGCTCGCGTTTGTGCAGCTCCCTTCATGCTTGCGCTAGGGCGGAACAGTCGGTAAACATGCAGTCCCGGCATGGGAGAACCGGAGACGCTGCACGAAGGCCCGGAAGAGCGAGGAGCGGGAATCTTGCACACCCAGCACCAGAGCACAGACCTGGCTCCACTGCGGTTTCTTCAGTGTCCTCCACCGCTACCTCCTCCCTCTTGCAACCTGGCACCCTCTCTGCGAGAGAAAGGCGTGTCAGGCTGAGGGAGGAGTCCCTCCTTGCCCTCCCCACCCCCCACCCCAGCAAATCCCCCGGGGACATGAGAACCTTACCGGGCCCCAGGTAGTCTGCTGCATTCATAGAAGCCAGATCAGGGGGCTCAATACCCCACTCCTGCCTTGGGCTGGTAGCCGGCTGCTGGTACCCGAGCCGCATGGTGCTCACCCCCTGACGCGCCATGATGCTGGCATCGTTGTGGAGGAAGACATCGAGCTCCTCATAGAAGGGGCACGTGGTGGGCTCATGTCCCGAGATTGAGTTGTGCACCCTGACAGTCTTGTAAATATGCTTGAGTGTCTTCACCTTCGTCCTGCATTCCAGGGCCGTCCTCTTGTGTCCCTTCTCGCACATCTTGCTAGCAATATATTCATATGTTTCGATGTTGCGGTGGCTGCCCCGAAGTTTGCTCAGCACATCCTTCTCTCTCCAGATCGATATGAGATCGATAACCTCTTTATGTCGCCAGGAAACCCCCCGAGTGCCCTTCTGCCTTGTCTCAGCCATGCCGCCCGTGCTGCCTAAAAGTGGATGACGAGAAGCCTCACAGGAACAGACAGGCCAATCTGCCCTGGGTCAGCAGGGGTAAAGTGGCCAAGCAGGCAACTGCACCCCAGGAACAACAATTCTCATTGGGTGGCACACACAAAAGCCCCCTATAGCACCATGCAATAACATTAACCACTCATCTTGAGCATTTGTGCTGAGCAACCTGCGCACAGGTATATGAGGCGGGAAAAGTAGCTGTTGGCAATGGGAAAACTCCCACTCTGAATACCCAATTTTGGCCATTTATGCAACAAAGAAGCTCAGCTCGCAGGGTATGCAATTTTGCCTTTGTTCTCCCCATGAAATGGTCATTTCTTTCACAGCAGTTGCTTGTGCAAATCTCTGCCGTTAACAAAAGCAGCTCTTGGCGTCTCCTCAGTGAACAGACCCTGGAAAGCTTCAATTCTCTGCCAAGGCTTTCACCCACTGCTTGAATCTCTCGCAATTATATGTTGGAGCCTGCATGTTCTGATGCAACTTTGTGCTTCCTTCCCCTTTTAAACAGGGTTGAAATCTCTTCACTGCTTTCCCCAAACAGTCTCTAGCCTGTGTTGCCTCCTGTTGCTAGCCAGGGGCTCTCCCCCACCCAACAATGCCCCTTAAGAGCTCACATCTCTCACATAGAGTGAACTAATGACTGGAGGCTGACTCACTTGGGACTAAAGAAAATGCCCAAAGTTACATGAGTCATCCGCATGCATCAGTCCTGCATACATTTGGGGAATCACAGTCTCTGCTAAGCAGTTCAGCCACCCAAACATACAACCTACCCCACTTTCTGCATTCCTGCGTCAGAAACCAACAGCATCCCTAAGGCAAGGCCCCTTTGTGAGGCAAAACGCAACACTGGACTGTGAGCAGGAATGATTTCCAATTTGCGAGCACTGCCCTCCCCCACCCCAAAGCCAGAGGCGTTTGCTTCCCCCGCTGTATACTCTGTAAAACTGCAGACACAAATATCATGATCAGATAGACTGATTGCAGAGACCAATAGCTGGAATGAAACCGAGATGAGAGGAGAATGTAGTTTGTGGAATTAAAATCTGCAGTTTTGCACAAGAATTGTTGTGAATATTTTTATTTTTGTAAAAGGGCTGCACACATGTACATCACCGACTCTGAGTGTAGAATTTGCAAGGCCCACCCACTCCTCCAAAAGTGGGAAATCGGCCAAAGACGTTTGCTCCCCCTGCTGTTTATTCCTTGAAAGTGCTGACATGACTCTAACAGAGTGGAAACACACAGGAACAAAATTCCCATCAAGTCTCAGAGAGTGATCTGACCCAGACTGCAGTGGAGCAGTGATTGCATCCTTGCAGAAGAAACTGATCAACATTATAAAAATTAATATATGCACACATGTGCATATATGGTTAAAAAACAACACTGTCCACATTGATCAGCGGATCAGCAGACCTCAAATGGCCCAGCTGATCTGGGAGCACCAAGAAACAGGGTTGACTTGCTCGGAAAACAGGAGCAGATGCTTTCGAGATCAGCAGCTGTAAGCATCGGTGAATGGGCTTGCACCTTTGTGCAAAAATCCATGTATACAATTTTTTTTAAAAACCCCAAAACTATTTCACAAAGGGAGAAGGAGAGGGTTAGGAGAGGGACAGCTAGATCAACAAATTGGGAGGTGGAAGAGAAACTATCACCTTCTCGTGACTCTCCCCCTCCCCGCCGTAAGTGGTGCCCGCTGCCTCCCCCCAGGCATGGAAGTGAGACTATCACCCTCCCCACTGTATGTAGAGCCCACCGCCTGGAAGAAACAGAAACAGTCATATCTAAAAGGAATGGAAACGACTGCCCAGACTGCCACACGTTGCAATGCATAAAATGCGTCCCTACAAAAGAAAAATACAGCTATTTTCCTGCAACACATTTACAACACTGTAGGGCAAAAATGCATCATTAAAATTCGAATCAAGGCATGGGAAATATGAATGGCACCCTACTGACCACGCAGCAATACCGATGTGGAAACACGGGCACTATGGAGGGGCAGTTAGCTGACACGTTGCGAGTACGTTGCAGCGTGTAATCTGGAACACGCCCATCAGAGCCTTGTGTGTCACAGAGGAGTTTGCATTGTGGCCTACCTTGCCTTGCATTCTGTCCAGGTCCATGAGGCTGGGTGGGAATGCCATGATTTCTCTTTGAGGTAGTTTGGCGTGTAGTCCTTGAGGGGGTGTCTTGAGGCCGAGGAGGCTGCGTGTGGGTGCTGTGGGTGCCATGCGAGGTTGATGGCTGTGCAGGCTCTGCAGAGTTGAGAAGAGGGAGGAGATGTCTTCTGTGTTCAGCTATGAAGGGCCAGCCACCAGAAAAGCTTCACCGCCCCGCTGCTGCATTTCAAGGAACCTACCTTCATCCCTCTCTTCACCACCTTTGCATCCTGTTTGGGCCGTCATGACTGAGGCATCTGCAAGGTATGGAAGAGAGAGAACAGAGAAAGAATGAGTTCAAGAGCACTGGGAAATGGCATGTCCTTGCACTACGGAAGAGAAACCCAGCAAACTGATTTCATATATGGAATCACCCCAATTTTTTCTGATA
The DNA here is from genome assembly GCF_027244095.1 of Hemicordylus capensis. Classification (NCBI taxonomy): domain Eukaryota; kingdom Metazoa; phylum Chordata; class Lepidosauria; order Squamata; family Cordylidae; genus Hemicordylus; species Hemicordylus capensis. Next base: position 256,930,085 of record NC_069658.1, on the reverse strand, counting down.
TAAAGACAACCAAACATTTCATTCGCAAGGCAGTTTCCAAATTAGGTTTCGAGAGATGTGATTTGCACAGCCTTATATTGGAGAAACAGTGCCAAAAATGACCTCTGTAGGGGGAAGGGGAATGCCCAACTTTTATTCTAGCATCTTGAATAAGATGCTAGCTGCTTCTAGCTGCTTTCAGGAATTTGTGGCATTTCAGTGCCACGCGAGTGTACCGAACAGACAATTTGCCAGTCATCTATTTATGCTGCCAGCACAAAGCAAGATAAAATTAATAACCTCATAAGGCGAGCACGCTAGTTACCACTTTCTAGTATTGTGCAGCCAAAGAACAGTCTTCGTGGGGGTGGTGGGGGGAGACCTAGAGGGGAATACATTTCGCAGGAGGTAGCTATATAGCTCTGTTAGATCAATTAAACTTCATTACTCTGGTCACTGCTCACTCCAGAACTCACAAAGATAAAACAGTCTTCCAGTCAAAATGGAGATGATCCAGCCATAGCCCAAGCTCACACAGCACAGCAAATCACATTTCAGAGACTACTTCTAAAAAGCCTTACCCTAATCATTCCAGAATGGTCTCCCATTGAAGCAGCACTCTTCTCTGGGAGAACTAGTTTTTGTGTTTAGCCTCTCAGTTTATTCTCTCTAGCTCTGGTGATTCTCTCTCTTACTCTCCCTGTCTGTCTGTCTGTCTGTCTGACACACACACACACACACACACACACACACACACACACACACACACACGGAACAAATGCTCAAATTAAGTTTTGTGATTAATCCTGATTAATCCCAATTGTAAATCCCCTGCCCTGCCGAGAATAAGAGGGCCCCACTGCTCCCCCCACTTCCGAGGGGAAGAATTCTCTATCAAGTCTCTTACTAGCTTCGCCTCGAGGGAAAAGAACCTTGCAGAGATTGTGATCCCCCCCCCCCCGCAACTGAGAGCCCCCTATTAGTGTGGAATCCTATGGGGGAGCACAAGCCCACAAACAGCAATTGGGGAGCAAGCATCCCGCCAGGATCTGGACAACCAGCCTCACTTCCCACAACCGAGTTGCAGCTCGCAGGTCTTTGTGCAGCCCCCTTCACTCTTGTGCCAGGGCAGAACAGTCGGCAGAATTAGGCAGTGCCAGCCCAGGTGAACAGGAGCTATTGCTGGAAGGACTGGAGCAGAAATTCTTGCACACCCAGCCCTAGACCACTGACCTTGCTCCATCGGGGTTTCTTCAGCGTGATCCTCTGCTACCTCCTCCCTCTTGCAATCGGGCACCTGCTCTGTGAGAGAGATGCATGTCAGGATGAGGTAGGAGTCTCTCCTAGCCCTCGTCCTCCCTGCCCAGCCCAATCCACATAATCGCAAGCAAATCCCCAGGAACATGAAAACCAGAAATGGTCTTACCAGGGCTGAGGTAGTCAGCTGCGTTCATAGTGGACAGATCATGGTGCTCGAATTCCCCCTCCTGCCATGGGCTGGAAGCCGGCTGCTGGTACTCGAGGCGAATGCTGCTCACCACCCGACGCGCCATGATGCTGGCATCGTTGTGGAGGAAGACATCGAGCTCCTCGTAGAAGGGGCACGTGGTGGGCTCATGTCCCGAGATTGAGTTGTGCACCCTGACAGTCTTGTAAATATGCTTGAGTGTCTTCACCTTTGTCCTGCACTCCAGGGCCGTCCTCTTGTGTCCCTTCTCGCACATCTTGCTAGCAATATATTCATATGTGTCAATGTTGCGGTGGCTGCCCCGAAGTCTGCTCAACACCTCCTTCTCACCCCAGATCGATATGAGATCGATAACCTCTTTATGTCGCCAAGAGAGTCCTCGAGTGCCTTTCTGCCTTGTCTCGGCGATGTCACCCATGCTGTCTAAAAGCGGCTGACGAGAGGCCTAACGGAGACGAGAAGCCAAATCTGCCCTGGGTCAGCAAGGTGGCTAAACAGGCGATTGCACCCCGGAACAGTGATTCTCCCTGGTGGCGCGCACACAAGCATGACCTCCATGCCCCCTCAAATCACACCCCCTATAGCACTATAAAATCACATTAACCACTTTTCTCCTGAGCGCTTGCACATAGTGACCTGTGCGCAGCTATATGCAGTGGGAAAATTCCCATCTTTGCTAAGGCACCATAGCAACTGTGTCGCAGTTGGGCTATTGCTGCCTTGGGCTATTGCTGCAACACACTATGCAGAATCTCAGTTCGTAGGGTTGGAACTTTAATTGTTTTGAACGAAATGGTCATTACTTTCACAGGGGAGGATGTATCTGTTTGAGCAAATCTCTGCCTTTCACCAAAGCAGCTCATGGCCCCTCTAAAGTGATCAGACCAGGCAAAGCATCAATTCTCTGCTCAGCCTTCCACCCGCCACTTATATCCCTCACAATTATATGTTGGATCTTACATGTTCTGATCCAACTTTGCGCTTCCCTCTTAAACGTTCTTTTTAAACATGACGGAAATGTCTTTGCAGATTTCCCCATAGGGCTTCTTGCCTGTGTTGTTCCCTGTTGCAAGCCAGGGGCGATTCCCACACCACCACCACCACCACCGCCACCACCGCTCACAGATCTTGCATAGATAGAGGAGACTAATGACTAGAGAGGACACAGGGCTGCTGAGCTCAGGACTAAAGAACAGGCCTGAAGTTACATGAGTCATTTGCATGCAAGGAGTCCTGCAAACATTCCTCTGGGGAATCACAGTTTATGCTAAGAGGATAAACATAACCATGTACACGGTTCTGGGCTCCTTGGAGGAAGTGCGGGATATAAATGTAAAAATAAAATATCTTGCCCCTAGTTAGTGTTTATCAGTGATGTGGTTACACCTGAGACCACATTGCCCCTGACAAAATACAGCACATGATCTGGGCAGAAACTGCTCCCTGGAGAGCATATTAGGCACATGCAAGGAGGAAGCAGGACTTTGTTGAGGTCACATTCAAGCTTTGCTTGCGCATCCTGCACAATTCCCCCTCATGCATCCATATGCCTATCTGTGACTCTCAAAGGGTATTTTGTGTATGCACCCCTTCCTGTGCTAGCTTTATGAAAAGTATCGCTTCCTAATTTAAAAAGACAGGGTCTGGTGGGCTACTTTAGGGAGGGAATTGCAAAACAAAGGGGCCAAGACCAAGGAGGCCTTGTTCCAAACCTTGGGTGAATTTGCCTGCTTCTTCAGTGGAACTTGGGACACACACACACACACACACACACACACACACACACACACACACACACACACACACACAAAAGGAACAAATGCACAAATGCATTTTCTGACTAATCCCGACTGTACATTCCCTGCCCTGCTGAGAATAAGAAGGATCCATTGCTCCCCGATCCCCTTCTGAGTGGAAGCATTCTGCACAATTCCCCCTCATGCATCCACATGCCTATCCGTGACTCCCACCACCCGAGAAGATCTTTGTGTATGCCCCCTTCCTGTGCTAGCTTTATGACATGAGGCACAAGTCAGCTTTGCGAGAGTGCTTCAAAAGCTTGTTATCTCTGCTTGAACTCCAAAGGGGCTAAAAGGTTGGCGTCATGGCTCTGTCTGATAGCCAATGGGTGGTGTCACGTTCTCACTAGGCCTGATCTGAATTGGTGGGGCAGGGGGGAGGTGGTCAGCAGAGTCTGCTGTGTCATTGCCAGCAGAACCGCCACCATGGGCTATCTGGTGCCGCTGAAATATATGGTGAATATGCGATTCATCCACATTCACAGAGAATGGATGTGATTGTGACTGTGCGTGACCACTGCAGTTGTGAGTGAGGGCATGTGTGTGTTCTCTGCTTGCCACAGATATGCAGCAGCAGATGGAGATGCAGAGAGCTGCAGTCCAGGAGGAGGTCCAGTCCCGAGGGGTCTGGATCGGAGGGGACTGAGGCCGCAGAGGAGTCTAGTAGGTGGACAGTGTCCCATGGCTTCCGAGAACCACCACCCCCACTAGCGACAAACCACACAGCCCTCTGTCCACATGTCCAATTTGCAGCCTTGCAACAAGTTTTAGATGGGGCCTGGACAATTGTGCAGTTTTGCGTGTGGTGCACACCCCTCCATTCAAGACGCAGGAGGCGGTGGAGGTCAAGGTGGAGTGGGATGCGGGGACCACTTCCAGTTTAGAGTATTCTGCAGCATCTCATGTAGCACAGTCCTCCTTGTCTTCATTCATTCTCTTTCCCTTGACAGTGGAGGGGCCAGCAGTCACACGAGAGGATGCTGGACTAGATGGGCCTTGGGCCTGATACAGCAGGGCTGTTCTCATGTATGATCAGCTCTCCTCAAAGATAATAGGGAGGAGAGCTGGTCTTGTGGTAGCTAGCATGATTTGTCCCCATAGCTAAGCAGGGTCCACCCTGGTTGCATATGAATGGGAGAGTAGATATGTGAGCCCTGTAAGATATTCCCCTCAGGGGATGGAGCTGCTCTGGGAAGAACAGAAGGTTCCAAGTTCCCTTCCTGGCTTCTCCAAGATAGGGCTGAGAGAGACTCCTGCCTGAAACCTTGGAGAAGCCACTGCCAATCTGTGAAGACAGTACTGAGCTAGGTAGACCAATGGTCTGACTCAGAATATTTGCAGCTTCCTATGTTCCTATGAGAGGACGACAAAGCTGGCACTCAAGTGGAGGCAGTGTGCACAGAAGGTTGGCAAGGGCCATTGAAGGAGTAGGGTATTGCCCTGCTGGGCATGTGCCCAGCCAGCAGAGTGGCATACATGTGTTATCATGACCCTACAGATTATGAGCCATTTTTGTGCCGCATCAGGGAGCTGGAGGAAAGAGTGGCTGCCCGCGAGAACGGTAAGCATGGGCTCAACCCCTCTCTCACACGCACTCCCAAGGCGGACAGCCGATATGTGGAGACTCCATTGTGGGCACTTATTTTCAGATGCCAAGAAAAGGACGCAGGAGGCCTCAGATGTGCCCCCGGAGTATGCTGGCCTGAACTTTTGGCAGTGATTCGGAGCCTCAGTGCAGCCATACCTCTACTCTCGAGAGGGAGAATGCTGCCCTCAAGGAGAGACTGTGTCAGGTGGAGAACGCCCTGGGCCTCCATGGCAAATCAGTGAGGAGCACAGCCAGTCCCGCCCCTGCCTCATGCCATGTTTTATAACCCCACTGACTGAAGGTTCAAACCTCCAAACTCACGAGACGTCTCGCTTGTGTCTCCCTTTGCCCTGCAGTGCAGCATCTTGGAAGAGCTCTACCAGAGAAGCCACAGTGGAGTGTGGAAAGATCTGCAGAACGTGTGCTGCACTCTCCCTTCTTGCTTGTGATGGCCCCCTCTCCTCTTCCCCTAAATGAAACTCGCCAAGTTACAAGTCCTTGACCATTCCACTGGCATAGTTGAAACACCATCCCTCCCCCACTCCCATGGGCATTGGTTTTATCCCTCTGCACCCTTTCTCTCATCCCCACCAAAGAGGGTTTGGAATAAATTACTAGAAGGTAAGTCCATTGATTCCACTGGAACTTATTTCTGACTAAACACACATAGGCATCAGGAGCAGCAAAGATCCTAAGCAAGAATGTGGGATCCCTTTTTTCCCTTCCCCCCCATCCCCTCAGCAAAGCATAGAAGGGGGGAATCCTTTTTTGCAGGGAGGGGATCCCTACCACGGAAAAATACAGCTACTCTCCTGAAATACTATTACAACATGATAGGGCCATAACAAATCAATAAAACCCGAATCAAGGCATGGGAAAGATCGATGGTACCTTTCTGACAGCATAACAGTGATGTCAAAACACTGGCAATATGGAGGGCCACTTAGCAGACAGGTTGCAAAACTGCTGCAGTGTGTAGCCCGGAAAACGCCCTGGAGAGGTATTTAAAGCTAAGTTCATAGGAAGCTGCCTTCCTATTGGTTGGGTTTTTCCTCACCTAAACAGGCCCAGTGAAAAAGATAAAAAGCTGGCTTCTAGCCCAATAGAAAGGCTTCTAAAGCTGGCTTCTAGCCCAATAAAAGGCCCAATAGAAGGGAGAGATTAAGAAGACAACTCCAGGGGTTGTCAGATGGGGGGTCCCCAGATGTTGTTCACCATCGCAGGGGATGAGAGTTATAGTCCAACAACTTCTGAAGAACCCCTGGTCCACTCTACCTAGCAGTGGCTCTTCAAGGTTTCAAGCAGAGATCTCCCCCTGCATCTGCTATGCCTAGTACCTCTAATAGGGATGTGCACGGAAATCTTCGGTGCCGGCGGGGGTAGCGCTTTAAGGGCGGGGGAGAGTGTACTCACCCCTCCCACCGCATTTCCCCCACCGGCGCATTGTTTTTTTAAAGCCCCTCGGGGCAGCAGCGTTCCTCCCTGCCGCCCCGTTTGCCCCGTCAGCCGAAAGTCACCGGAAGTTGCGAGTGCGCATGCGCCTGTTGCGTGCACGCGCGTGCCCTTCTGCCATGTGCGCACGCGCACTCGCGACTTCCGGCCACTTCCGGCCGAAGGGGCGAACACGCCGGCAGGGGAAATGCGGTGGGAGAGGTGAGTACACCCTCCCCCGCCCTTAAAGTGCTACCTCCGCCGGCGCCGAAACCACCCCCAGTGCCGAAACGTTTCGGAGGCCTTCATAATGGCCTCCGAAACGTTTCGGGCACATGCCTAACCTCTAACCAGATGTGCAGGGATGAAACCTGTGATCTCTCACTGACTTATGGCCTCCCTGCAACTACAGAGGAAACATACAAACTAGATTTGAAATATATACTCACCAGCAGGATTTGGTTTTGAGTCTCTGCACTTAATTTAGAAGAAATAATTGTTTCTCTCTCCTTGTTCAGAAATTCCAAATGGTTCTGAATTTCATCCTGCAAACACATTTGATTTAATGTTGGCTTTAGAGATGTGCTCCAAATGTGAAGGCAGTGAGCAGACTACTCAAGGCTACAACAATAGAAGGTGGCTATGATTTTCTTTTACATGGGACAGAAGGCGGGCATATTTCCATTTTTCATGGCTCCATGCCCTCAAACCTCCACAAACAACAACCCCACGATGCACAGTCTTCCTTTCCTTTGATTATTACTGTAGTTGAACCTTTCAGACTGCAGCATATGGAAGATTTTGATCAAGTTATACAGAAGATTGCTTAATAATGTTATCACAGTACCTACATTTAGGGGTTTGTTTTTTCTCCAGACACATCCAGAGAGATTAAGAAGCCTATACATGTGTTTTACTTTGAACATTGTTAGAAGATTTAACTTTGGGATGCTGGATTCTGACAGACTCCCACCAGCACAAAAAAAAGACTTTTGTCAAAATGTGTTCAGTAATCCTATTTGTGCCTAATATTTGGAGCACTGTGACATTAACTAGAGCAGTGTTTCTCAACCACCGGTCCGTGGACCAGTGCAGTTCTGTGAGGAGTTGAGTGCTGGTCTGTGCTGGTCCATGAGGAATTAACCCCCCACCCCCACCAAACAATTTCGAGCCGGTGGGGACCACTGCTCCTGGGAACTTTCCGGAGCTCATTTCTAGGCATGCACCCCTCACTGCTGGGATAACATTCATTTTGACGAAGCTAAATGAGTGTTATCCCCACAGCGAGAGCTGCCTGCCAAGAAATGAGCTCCGGAGAGCTCCCAGTGGTGGTGTCCCCCACCGGCTTGAAATTGTTTGGGGGGGTTTCCTGGGAGTGGGGGAGAGGGGGAGAGGGGGGTGACTTACTAACTGCTGGTCCTGGAAACTGCACACAAAGGCAGTACCAGTCCATGACTCCAAAAACATTGAGAAACACTGAACTAGAGTTCTAACTATTAAGATGCTACTCTGTGAGAGCTATAGACAATATTTGATGAGCAGGCTTTAATAAAACATTTTGGAAGAATGTTATTATCGTCTTAATTGCATCTAATCCTTTTCAGTTATTTTGCAAGACACAGAATCCCACTGAATCTATAGAGAGTCCACCAAGAAGGAATCAAAGTTATTCCCTATCCATTGTAGTTTCCTACCTTATCCTCTATGGAAGCCTCCTCTTTCGGAATCACATTGTGCTGCCTGTGCTCTCTGGATTTGTCACACACCACACAGATGAGGGCTTGATCATTTTCACAGAAGAGTTTCAAGGGTTCCTGGTGCCTCTCACAAACTTTTCCCAATGTGTCTGCCCTTTTGTCCATCTGAAGGCTGAATTTCTTGGCTATTTCCACAATACTCGCCAGTTGCCGGATCGGCCTGAAATTCCTTTGATGGCAAGTCACTCGGCACTGAGGGCAGGAAGCATCTGTGGGAGACTTCTCCCAGAACTGGGTGATGCAGGCTCGGCAGAAAATGTGCCCACATTCTATATTCACTGGAACACTGAAATACTCCAGACAGATGGGACACTTCATTTCATCACAGAGATTCTGGACTGGACTCTTATCTGCCATTGTGTATGCCTGAAGACTAATTAAAAAAAACCCACTGAGTTTCTATTTCAAGCACTGGCTGGACATTTCCTTTCTTCATGCAGTGTCAAAACCTTTGCTGAGCTAGAATCAGCGGCATTACTAAAGCTGGGTTACAACAGAAGGGGTGCTGGGTCCCCAACTAAGGAGGGCTGGAACGTTCTCTCTGCTGCAAAGCTTTCTCAGCTGTTCAGACTTTCCCTTCTTGCTTGTTTTTTCAACACAGCATCCAAAAGTGGGGGGAGGGCTGTGCCTGAAACTTTGAATTAGTCCAACTTGAGGATGTTTCATTAAAAAAACAATGACGTTAGGACTCAAATATGTTGGAAATGTACCTATTTGATCTACACATCTCTCCCCCCCTCCCCCGGTTTCTTAGAGTCATCATCTGTGGGGTTTGTGCTCAGTCACAACATTGCAATGCTTTGTACATACTCAAAGGCATTCTGGCCAATATACTAACTTGCATGTTTCAGGACTGAACCTGCCAACACATAGGTCTATGCCCTTAGTCATCTCTGGTTCAAATTCAGCTTTGGGTTGTCTTAAGCTGTGCTGACAACTCAAATGAATGAACTGTTAAAATGCCATTAGTTGTCTATCATTAAGATTGGAGAGAGTGAGAGCTTGGCTGAGTGATTGGGGAAACGTATTCCTTTTTTCCTAGCATCAACTGGATGGTCCAGCAGCAGTAGAATCAAGTGAGAGAGAGAGAGAGTGTGTGTGTGTGTGATTAACTTCTCACAAATTTGAGTAAAAAACAACAACAAAGATTTGTGGCCGAGTCTCTGGACAAACTGGTTCTGCAAATTGCAAGTAATGCTTGGAAAAAGCTAGAGCTATATTTCAGCAGCATAACATGCACTACTGTAATACAAGTAAACAATGTTTTTTTATGACTGCAGCAGGAACTTAATGTTTACTGCCCAAATTGTAGTTAATCCCACAAGTGACCATCCTGAAATAATTGTTACGTGCTTGTTTAAAAAAACCCCAAGAAGTTTCAGGCAAAGGGCTTATTCACGACAGAGTTTTATGAATGTGCTTTATGACAACCTAAAAGCATTGGTGTTTGACAATATACAGGCACTGGGGCTGGGAATTACTATCCTGATTGATGAGGAAATCTCATGAGGAGACAGTTACAATTCGACAGCTGTATTCCTTAACAGAAAAAGTTCAGTCAGCAACTCCTACAGGCTCAGCATCACCATACTCTGCAGCTTTACTGCAAGACATAAAAATCTCTTGAAACACACTTTTATAATGGTGAAGAAAAAACTGGATGAGTTTCTTCAGCTGTTCCATTTGCTACCCATGATTATCAGATTTTCAAGTAAACCCAGCTCATCCCAAATGCCTGGGGGATGTCCGGGGGTGTCAATTCCCACCCCCATAAGTTTCATTCCCCCCAAGTTTCTTTGTCCCTCTAGCTGCAATGCTGCAGCTAGAAATTTGACCTGACTTGAAGCTCTTCTCTGTGTAAAGTTTATTTATTTATTTTATTTTTACACTTATATCCCACTCTTCCTCTGAGGAGCTCAGAGCGATGTACATGGTTATTTTTATCCTCACAACTACCTGTGCAGTAGGTTAGGCTGAAAGATACATGACTGGCCCAGAGTCACCCAGTGAGTTTCATGGTTGAATGGGGATTCGAACTTGGGTCTTCCCGGTCCTAGTCCAACACTCTAACCACTACGCTATGCTAGCTCTCAGCATATGCAACTTGGCAGGTTGTTTTGCAAATACCTCCTTATCTGTGAGACAAAGCATCATCATTCTCTCAGTCTGAAATTTATCTTCAGGGAGCTTTATGTTCAGATTTCTGGAGGCATGCAGAGCATGCTTCCATGACTTCCTGGCTTTATCTGGCTCGTCACAGAGCCTCAGTTTGCCCTGATCACATTTATAGAACAATGTTTTCATGTGAAATTCAGGCAATATACCATTCACTGCATGCAACTTGCAGTAGAGCAAGCAGCTGGAGAGGGGAGGCCTCTCCTGCTTGTGGGCTTCCCAGCTGCTACCTGGCTGCTCACTGTGGAACACAGAATAGTGCGCTGGACAAGGCGTCGGGCTGACCTGATCACAGCAAGCGGCCATTCTAGTAGACAGGGTCCACAGTTTATGTGCATGTTTATTTGTTATATAAAGAAACACACTCTGTTGTAGCTGGTTAATCAAAACAGTTCACAGTTCTAAACTATGTTGATTTCATTTGTTATAGATAAGCATACACCTGTAGCATACCTGCTAACATGTCTGTATTTCCCCATCCACCTGAATGGGGAAATAGGGACATGCTGGCAGTTATGCTGTTGTTTTAAGGAAACCCACTTTACTTAGTCTTTTAACCATGTAAATTTGTATTGGATTTACTAAAGACATTGATTTAGAAAACTGCCATTTCTGTTGACTTTTGCACTACTTTAGTACAAGTGCCCCAGGGTGCAAATTGTTTTAAGAGGCCATATAACCTGGCCCATCCCCACTCCGCTAAGGCCAAGTACTTTGTGGTACTGTATAATGGGACAAATAGAAATAAACTCCCTTTTCACAGTTTTCCTGAACAGCGCAAGCACTAGAAGCTTTAGGAGAGCCAGCATGATGCAGTGGTTTGAGTGTTGGAGGACCAGGGAAGACCACCTGAGTTCAAATCTGTGTTCAGCCATGAAATTCTGAGTCATGGCCATTCTGGGTTACTGCTCTCTCGGCCTAACCTACCTCACAAGGTTGTTGTGGAGATAATCAACCATAAGCCACATCTTATATGTGATTTTAATGGAGTTCTACTGTATTTTCACTTTTGTAAACTGCTTTGGGATGTCTTATGAAAGGCAGAATAAAAACTGAACAAAGAAATACACCACTCTGGGCTCCTTGAAAGAATAGCTGGATTGAAATGTAAGAAGTAAATAAAAACCACTAGGACCTAAAAGCCACCAGGTTTGCTCTCAGGACAAAAGCTTTAAAAAAGACTGGAAAGCTCCTGCATTTCCAGCACAGGTTTGGAGTCCAGAGCAGGAGGCACTCCTAGAGTCTAAAGGGGAACGCGCAGCTCTGATGGGGAAAGAAATGCCACCATTCCCTCCCATCCTGCATAATTTACAATCCAGGAGAGGAACGATAAGAGAAAGGAAGTTGGGAAGAGGAGGAAAAAGGGTTTACGATTCTCAGTCACCATTTTCAGTTCAAAATTATGTGAATAAATATCATCGAAAGGAGATCTGAAAGGGAGGCAGCCCCTAACTATAAAGAAATACGTAAATAACTGTGCTCCCAGATTTCTCCCACGTTTGCCAATTCTGACCTAAACTATTTCTGGAGATGCCCCCACCCTTCATTTCCCCTTCATTTCCCACAATATCACGCCATGAATGTCTCCAGAATTGCTCTTCCATAGCCAGGAGACCGACACCGGTTTCTGCAGACTCCAGAGCAATGCTGGACTGTAAAGCGCCCAGAGACGGAAATTAGGACTGGCCGCCTTATTTTTGTACCCAGCCTTTTAACGGCCCAGTTTACAAAGGGGTCCGTCTTACCAGCCACTAACTTAGAACCAAGCGAAGCTGAAGTCACTTGGACTCGGGACGCTTTCGGCGTGGGAAGAATGCGAGGGCCCCTTTGCACCGCTGAATTCCAGAGGGAGGGGAGGAGAAAAAGAGCGAGGCTTCCGGCAGGAGCAAAAGAGGAAAGGTGGAGAGGACAAAGACAAAAGCACGGCTGCGCGCAGTCCAGCCAGCCAATTGAGAATGTGGGGGTGTAGTACCACTTCACCCTCTCCATCAACGAGTCATGCACTGTAGGGTTTTCTGACAGGCTAGTGCCTTATTCTCCCCTACCACATCAGATTTCACTACTTCCTCCTCCTCTTTCCTGATAAACTTCCGTGTCGTTGCTCATGCTCAGTCTCCTTGTTTGTAGCCACTCTCTTGCCCATACCTTGAGGAGACTTTTGCCCTGTAATATCAGAAATTCCTACATTGCCCTGTAATATCAGAAATTCCTACATACATGATGTTTGGTTAAGATGTTAAGAATGTCTTAATTATGTATAACATGTTGTGTCTTGGCTTTTTTGAGGAGAGGAGAGCTGGTCTGGTGGTAGCAAGCATGACTTGTCCCCATAGCTAAGCAGGGTCTGCCCTGGTTGCATATGAATGGGAGACTTGATGTGTGAGCACTGTAAGATATTCCCCTCAGGGGATGGAGCCGCTCTGGGAAGAGCATCTAGGCTCCAAGTTCCCTCCCTGGCTTCTCCAAGATAGGGCTGAGAGAGATTCCTGCCTGCAACCTTGGAGAAGCTAGACCAATGTCTGACTCAGTATAGGGCAGTTTCCTATGTTCCTATAATGCATCTTTTTAAAAAATGATGTTAGAGATAGTAAAAAAACTATATTTAAGATGTTTGGGGGGGGGGAAGTTTTTTGAATTTTTAAAATTTGGTTATTGTTAACCAACGGGTTACTATCTACTTGGTAGACAATAGCCAATTTTGTACGTACAATTTTGTACGTACCAAGGAGGAGAAAACTTTATAGTTCAAAGAAGCTTTATTGAATTCTGCAGAGTGAACAAAGTGGCTGTCTAGGGGATAGCTCCCAAAGACAAGATGGACCCAAGATGGTGTCCGTCCAAAGCTTTTATACAACAATTGATACATCTGAATACATCATCATTCACAACAAGCCAGCCAGGTAGTCCAGCAGTACAACTCCATATTAGGCCAACAGGCTTACAATACTACCATTGTTAATAGAGTGCTTATGCAGCTTTCGAGGAGGCATTTCAGATACCAGCATCATCACCTCTCCTGACCAGTAGGCCAGAACAAAGCAAGGCATAGAGAATCTATATTATTATTTCTCCAAGACAGGCCATACGTGGCGACGTGGTAGGAAGGAGGCTATTGGCTGTTCTTCAAGACGGGCCATGTGTGGCGATGTGGTGGGAAGGAGGCGATTGGCTGAGTTTGCAAGCAGAAGCATCTGATTGGGCAGTAGAGATTCCATATGCAGATAAGGAGGAGTGGCTTGTGATGGTTAAGGTCTGTTGGAATGCAGCTGTTACAGGTCGGAAGATGTTCTGGATATAAAAGGATAGCAGGCAGGGGTCTGCAAAAAGGCAGGTCGTGAGGGAGGAAAGAGCCCCTTCAGGAGAAGGAGGATGCCGTTGTGTAAATGAACAAAAAATTTTAACTCAGGGAAGAAGGGAGAAAAAACATGAAGGGAGGGGGAAGAAAGAGTGGAGAAGAGCAAGTGGGGGAGAGAGAAAGAGAAAAAGAAGGGAGGAAGAAGAGAGACCGAAGGAAGGGCAAGGGACGGGCCTGAGCCTGTCAGCAGCCTGACAGGGGAATGAGTGGCCATGGCGGCACTGGCAGCAAGGAAGGGTCCGGGCAACCACTGCTGCTGTTTGAGGCTACTGAGGCCATTGTAAGAGGGAGGCAGGCAGGCAAGGGATGGGCCTGGGCCTGTCAGCGGCCGAGCGAACGAGCGAGCGGCGGGGTAGAGAGAGCGAGAGCGGCAGGGGGAGAGTGAGCGAGTGAGCAAGCTGCGGGGGGAGAGCGGACTGCAGGGGGGAGCGAGCAAGTGGCGGGGGAGCAAGCGAGCGGCAGGGGAGAGCGAACGAGCGAGCGGCGGGGTTAGAGAGAGAGAGAGCGGCGGGGGAGAGTGAGCGAGTGAGCAAGCTGCAGGGGGAGAGTGGACTGCAGGGGGAGAGCGAGCAAGTGGCAGGGGAGAGCGAGAGCAAGCTGCGGGGGGAGAGCGAACTGCAGGGAGAGAGTGAGCGAGTGGCGGGGGGAGAGCGAGCCAGCGGCAGGGGGGAAAGTCGAGCCAGCGGCGGGGGGAGAGAGCGCGAGTGGTGGGGGAGAACGAGTGAGAGGTGGGGGAGAGCGAGCGAGTGGCAGGGGGAGAGCGAGCGACCCTTGAAGCCAAAAAGTGCAACCACATGCTCCTTTTTCAAGCCTCACTATCACACTCATAAAGATATTGAGCTACCTTAGGCCTTGGCTTTGGCATGCTCCTTGTATTACCCATAGACATCATTATGGAAATCAAAATACAACAGCATACAGTAACAAGCATGACCAACACCGCTCCACCAATCACATATCCAGGAATCTTTACCATACCAAGTCTATCTCCTGAGATAACCTTCTTTGGCAATTTAGGTAGAACTTCCCTACATGGGTGTCCTGGGGTGTTTATCTAAGAATCTGAACCTGGAAAGCCTGATTTTAGGACCCATACTAACCATGGGTTAACTCTTTTATCCAAACCACATAAGTATGGGCTTTGGTTTTGTTCTGTCTATAACAGATAAAACCCTCTGGTGGTTCTCTGAATCTTGCTGATAACATTTTCCAATACACCGCATACGTCAAGTATCAAAACTATCATTAATACATAAACCATCATACATTTTCTCAATCATAATCAGTCCCATAATTGTCAAGAATGCATACACAACATCAATAGCATGTACAGCCGTGTTCCAAGCCAATTCCATTTCACCAGAAGTACCTGCCACACTCCTCTCTGGGTCTGACATTCCAATTCCAGGAACGATTGTGCAGAGAGCTTTGTGGAGCCAAGGGCTTCCAGTGATTAATGGATTATTAGCTCATGGAAAGCAATGGCAATGATAATTAGTATCATTCTGGAATCAGGTATACTTACAGTCACATCAGATAACAAGTAGAGGTGCTCAGGAAATTAACAGATAAAACTTTAGCTAGCCAGTTTTCTCACATCCAGAACAGGCCTAGGAAGTCTCAAATAATGTCTGTAGAGCACAAAAGAACCTTCAAGTTGGAGAAAGTGCAGACTTACAGGTAGATGCCTTGGGTAGGACAGTAAGATGATTGGCACAGGATGTAGGCATCTTCTGATCTCACCCACAGTACCCACCAGTCGGAGTTCCGCAATAATAGCAGCACATAGTCACCACAAGGAAGAGGAGCAAATCAAAGGAAGTGGAGCAAATCAACAAATCAACTCCCACCCCACTTAGTAGCTTCTTGGGGTAGCAAATAATTCAGGGGCAGTTGGATATTTGGGTAGCCTGTTAGCCATCAGGCACTCCTCAGGTATTTGGCGTCAAATCCTCACCCACAGCACTCTGGGACGCAGGAGGAGCAGGAACAGGAAACTTGCATCAGGGCCTCTTCCTTGAACACAGGGCAGGGCAGCCGATGGACGTTCCATCACCATTGGCCTAGACTGGAAACGGGACCCCACTCAGGCAACTGCTGTTGACGGCGGGCATCCCAGTCTGCTCCAGGTCAGAGTTGTCCTCTGGGGATTTCTTTGACAATTGGATGGAAGAATCCAGGACCAGGTACTCCTTCCCTCACACTTGACCATTGTTCCGGGTCACATACAGATCTGGAGAAGACCAGTCTTTCTTGGAAAGATAGTTCAAGACACAGTTGGTTGCAAACCTGCTTACTTGGGAGAAAGATGGGCAAGTGAGTTACCAACAATTCCCTCCCCTGGGTAGGGATAGCGTCCTGGGATCAGGTCCCTGGCAACACAAGTGGGTACCATTCCCAAAGAAGAAAGGTTATAAAACTTTCAAGGCAAATAACAGAATGAATAAAACCTGAGGCCATTGTCAACTTGGTCCTTTGGCATCGTTTCCCAATCATGTTTTGTGTCTTGCCTGTTTGCCCTGGCTCCTCTACCTGTCAGAGTCCAAAACAGGGGATGATGTCCTCCTTCGGCTTTAATCCAAGCAAAAATGACAGCTGCAAATGTTCACAACAAAAAGGTGCCCACGTTTTCACCCCCCCTTGTGGGTCTGTGGCTTTGAGGAGACACTGAAGCAGGCCTAACAGGTCAAACATAGTTTTCACTCGAGAGGCTGCAACATAAATTCCAGCGTTTGAATTCCACATAGGCCATCTGAGTGTGACTGCTGACAAAGTCTGGTTTCCATGTAGCCTCATGACAACCCTTTGAGGCAGGCCAACTAATTGCATCTATCACGTCCCCCTATCTGCAGGTGTGGAGCTCTCATTGCGTGGGGTTGCTGCAGAGGTCCTGCTGTTTGCACACACAGGTAGGTCTTGAGTTCCAGTCCTGGAATCCAGTCCCGATTGCACTGCCCCCAATATATTCTGTGGACACAGGTTCAGCTATTAAAGGTGTGGTTCCCCCAACCCCACACAGATTTCAACCAGCCGGGCTTTTCTGATGCCTCTGCATCTCTGACGCACGAGGCTGTCACTTTCCCCTCTCCCTGTCAGATTGCACTACTCACCAACATATTTTGTGGACACAGGTTCAGCTATTAGTTGTGTGGTTACTCACCGCACAGGTGTTTAGTAACCTGGACAGGGAGAGGTAGAAAACCTTTTGTGATGCGGGAGCATGCCCAAGCCTAGTCCACTGTGCAGCTTTGCTAACTGAATCTGTCATGTCCCCCTATCTCCAGGTGAGGAGCTTTCATTGCGTGAGGTTGCAGCAGAGGTCCTGCTGTTCGCACACACAGGTCCTATCCACCTTATCCACTCCATGCATGATTTTATAGACATCTATCATGTCTCCCTGCAGTCGCCTTTTTTCTAAATTAAATAGGCCCAGGTGTTGTAGTCTTGCGTCAAAAGAAAGGTCCTCTAGGACCATGATCATCCTCAGATGTTATTGGACTTCAGCTCCCATAATCACCAATCAAAGGCTATTGGGGCTGGGGATTATGGGAGTTAAAGTCCAATAGCATCTGGACACCCAGTGTTGAGAATCCCTGGTTAGGACATCATCTCTTGTCACTGCTATCGGACTCAGTCCTTTAGACCCCATTCCTAAAAAGCCTGTTTCTGGAACAGGTAGATGCTCAGGATCCTCTGCTGTAAAGACATACGCAAAGAACTAATTTAGCTTCTCTGCCACCTCCATATCCTCCTTAATAATCCCTTTGACTCCCTCATTGTCTAATGGTCCAACCACCTCCCTGGCAGGTTTCCTGCATCTGATGTATTTAAAGAAGTTTTTGTTATTCCCCTTGATGTTTTTGAATAAATGTTCCTCAGACTCTCTTTTTGCATCCGTTATTGTCACTTTGCATATATTTTACTAGAGTTTGTGTTCCTTTCTTTTCTCCTCATTTGGGCAGGCCTTCCAGTTTGAGAAGGAAGTCTTCTTCCCTTTTATGGCCTCCTTGACTTTACCTGTTATTCATGCTGGCATCCTCCTGGACCTAGTGGTACCTTTCCTCCTTTTTGGTATACCATCTAACTGGGCTTCTATTAATGTGTTTTTTAGTCAACTCCATGCATTATGGAGCGAAGTGACTCTCCTGATTTTCCCTTTCAGTTTTCTTTTCACCATACTCCTCATTTGGGAGAAGTTTCCTCTTCTGAAATTCAAAGTGTCTGTGTTAGACTTATTTGGTGATTCTCTCCCCGCATGTATGCTGAATTTGATTGCACTATGGCCACTCTTCCCTAAAAGGTCCATGACACTGACATCACGCATCAGGTCCTGGGTGCCACTCAGGAATAAGTCCAAGGTCACCTTCTCTCTGGTTGGTTCCAAGACCAACTGTTCTAGGGCACAGTCATTCAACATATCTAGAACTTTGACTTCTTTGTTGTTACCTGGCTATGAATTTACCCAGCCTATGTGTGGGTAATTGAAGCCACCCATTATTACTGCCCTGCCTCTCCTTGAAGCCTCTGATTTCCTCCTGCAACTCCCAGTCACTGTCAGCATGTTTGTCTGGAGGGTGATAGCACGTCCCCAGTACCAAATTTCCATTCAGGCCTTATATTGTCATTATCAGATGTTCATCTTTGCTGACCGCATCTGTCAGGTCCCCTTATGAGCAGGTGTGTCACTTTCATTGTGTGGGGTTGCAGCAGAGGAGGAAGTGCTAACTAAGTAGGGTCTATTCCTGATTTTTTATTTCTAAAAAAAATAACTTTTTGCTATGGATTCTAAAGTTGAGAGTTTTCCTTTTTAAAGACAACAGTTTAAAATAGCCTCTGTGATGAGGCTAGCCTAAAGTTTTATTTTGAGAGACCACATGTTTATTTTGAGAGACCACATCCCACTCCGCATAAACATCATACTGTTTTTTGTGTGTATATGAGGTATAAGTAGGGCAATTTCATACATTCTGACCAGACCATCTTTTAAAAAACTCCATAATCACTACCTCTTTCCTTATTCAGTAACAATTGGTAATTTTTCTATTGTGTTCCGTTTGGGAGTACTTTCAAGTTAATATTTTATAAATTTCTGTTCTGCATGGCAGATGACAAGAACTTGGAAGCATCATTCTGTTGTGAGTGTGTGTGTGTGTACATGCACAGGCAGTAAGTTGGTGGTGATGCTTAACATTTTTGTGTATTGGGTTGGGGTGGAATTTTGAGCTCAGTGCCCCAGGGAGATTTTTTTTCAGCTGCAAAAAACCTAGTGTCTGTTTCCTAATTGCCTCCTTGTCTAATACCTGGCCACAATTGTCTTCCCTTAATGGTCCATGATGTCTGAGCAGATCACCCAGGCTTTGTTTATGAATGCATGCTCACAAAGAGATGTTTTTCTGTCTGGCCAATTTTTTTTACACCCAATAACAAATCAGAAAGCATCTTCAGATGGTCAATTGTCACATGACTTGATTCCTTTAACAAGTCAAGGGAGCCGTTTGCAAGTTGCTGGCTAGCTGTGCTTCATTTACTGTCACTTGGTAAGTATGACTTCTTAAAGTTTAATTTTCCCTTCCAAGCATGCTTGAAGATGTAAGGATGCATGCTTTTCTGTCCTAGCCTAGCAGATTTTATACTAGAATTGGACAGGTCCATAGAAAAATTCCCTGGGGAACTATTAATCTCAAGCTGTCCGTGTGGGCAGTTTGCTTGATTAGTTCATAAGTTAGCTGATATTTATATTCCACTGCTCCTGCTAGGAGCTCAGAGCGGTATGCATCCTTAGTTTTGTCTGCACAACAGCCCTCTGAGGTCGATTAGGCTGGGAGATACATGACTGGTCCACCATTGAGTTGAGTTTCCTGGTTGAATGGTGATTAGAATTCAGGTCTTCCCGGTCCTGGTCCAACACTCCAAGCACCATGTTTAGAGAGTATTGGCTAGGCGAGGAGAGCTGGTCTTGTGGTAGCAAGCATGACTTGCCCCTTGGTTGAGCAGGGACTGCCATGGTTTCATGTGAATGGCAGATTACATGTGTGAGCACTGGAAGATATTTCCCTTAGGGGATGTAGCCATTCTGGGAAGAGAAGAAGCTTCCGAGTTCCCTCCCTGGCAGCTTCTCCAAGATAGGGCTGACAGAGATTCCTGCATTCAACCTTGGAGAGGCCACTGCCATCCTGTATAGACAATTTTGAGCTAAATGGACCTATGGTCTGACTCAATGTTGTTAGTTGTTGCGATGTCTGGTGTGTTCTTCTGAGAGTGGAATCTTTGGTGGAAAATGAGTTGGAGTGCACTGATATAACCATGAAAGCCGGTTCTTGTCTGGGTGGTGCACGACGCCAAATAATACACACACACACACACACACACACACACACACACACACACACACACACAGGGAAAAGCTTATGGGATTTTACTGCTAGCAAGTAAGGCTTTCGGGGTTCACCCAAATCGAGAGCGAAGACCCCCAGTTACAGGTAAGTATTTATACACAGAGGGTAGCTTAGTCATCTGTCATGGTGTAACAAAAGTCTTAGAAGGAATGCAAAGCCTATCATCAGTGCAGATCCACCTTTGTTTACATCAGAATGAAACAATTGACCATCCCTTAACTTGTATCAGTTTCCCAACATCCGCCTTTTATAGCCTATTCCATTTCCCGTTCTGCCCCTTCCCTTATCTTCCTAGAGGTGTCAGCGAGTTATATGGGCCCCTTGTCTATGTTTCTCTCAACAGCTGCAGCAGATTTACTCCTTAAGCGGTAAAGGCTACCTCCCTGGGCAGAGAGGGCTGAGGGAATTAACCCCTTTGTTTCCAGTGTGGAAGAGGCATAGAGAGTTATGGGACTTCATATTAAGATGGCTGTGCTGTGGTTCCCTAGGCCTTAGTTTTAGGTTAGACTGCCCTCCCAACGTGGATGGTTTGCATAGGTATATCACTACTTTCACTCACAGTAGGAAATAAATGAGACTACATCCATTTGTTCTCATGATTTTCATCACAGAGAAGTTAGCCTGCCTGCAGTGATGCTTTCATCCCCTGTCTCCAGCTCCACAAAGATGTCTGGTGAGTTTTTAATTGTTCTATTCTTATCCCTGAAACATTAATTGTGAGGTATGCAGGGAAGAAATTACAGAGAGTGTCCAGTTCAGTGAAAACATACTTACTTCATCCCCAAGTCATGCTTTATACAGCTTCTATCAAGATATATTCCTTATCACTTAAGTCACTGCATGATTTCATGACCTTGCAGAACCCACACAGAGCTTCTGTGTGGTAGTTTACTTGGGGGCCTCGCTGACCCCGCACAGAGCATCTGCGCAGTGGTGCACTGAGCCTGTGGTGCACTGAGCCTGTGGTGCACTGAGCCTCCCTCCACCACTCTCTCGCTTGCTCTCTCCTACCCACCACGTTATCGCTCACCCTCTCCTCCGCACCACTCTCCCAACCACTCTCTCACTCGTTATCTCCTCCCCACCACTCTTGCCCGCTCTCTCACTCGCGCTGGCCCCCCACTCTCTTGTTCTCCCCCTTCACAACTCTCTCGCTCGCTTTCCCTCCCCTACAACTCTCTCACTCTCTTCTCACCCCACTCCCTGCTTAAGGATTCTAAGTGGCCACCCACACTCCTCTACGGCTGCTGCCCTCTTGCTTTCCAAAATCTTGCGCGCTGCCAGCCAATTGCCTCCTCCCAGGGGCGTAACTACCATTAGGCAAGGGGATGCGGCCTCGAGGGGCCCCCCAGAGGCAAGTCACATGACTCCCCAATAGCCGCAGAGCTTCAGTGCCATGGAAAAGCCAACCCCAGGTTCGGAGCAAAGGCGGCATGCATGCAGCAAAGTCCTTGTCTGCAGAAGCAACTCTGAGCCGGGAGCGCTCTTCCCCATGGGAGGGTGGAGGGACGGGGTTAAAGTGAGGGAGTGGAGTTTTCTAGAGAAGTTGGCATAATGGGGATGTGAGTGTGAGTGCACTATATATTGTGAAGTGTGTGTATCAGCGAGGGGCCCATTTTAAAATTTTGTCTCTGGGCCCACTCCAGCCTTGTTACGCCCCTGCCTCCTCCAACTCTGTCAGCCAATCTCCTCCTTTCTGCCACCTCCCCACACTTCACTCTCTCCCCCCACAACTCTCTCGCTCACTCACCCCCCCAACACAACTCTCTCGCTCACCTGTGTCGACCTGTCGTGCAACTGTTCTTCAATCCCCATTTCTATGCTGGCAGGTGTGGTGGGCGGGTGTGGCGGGCAGGCACTAACAATGGCCTCCCTTTTGCACAACCACTTTCCTCAACGCCATCAAGCTCCCTGGTGCGTTTTGAGGTGGCGAACAACCCCCCGCCCCCTTCGGGTGAATTCCATGGCAGAATTCCCTGGCCCTCCACAAGGTCTGCCCACAGTCCCCAAACTCCCTGCTTCATGACCCCAGCTGCCAAACTCCCTGGCTTCCGAAGCGGCTGCCCGCACTCCTCTCCAGCTATATCTATATCTATAGCTGTTGGCCTTCTCACTTACCGGATGCTGCCATCCAATCGCCTCCTTTCTGCCACATCCTCACGCATGGCCCGTCTCAGAGAAATAAGTATATAGAAATAAGTATATAGAGTGTGTGTGTGTATCTGTATCTGTATCTATATCTATTTCTATCTCTCTATCTATATCTCCGTCAACAGTCACTGGAGGTACTGTGCCAGTTAGTGGATAGTGCCAGTTGTTCTCCCCGCTAAATAAAGGGGATCTTTGGGTTTAGAAGGTGCCTCTATGCCCCTTTCTTTCTGATGGCGATGTTTCGATTTCATCCTAATCATACAGGTCCGGTTCCGGGCGCAACCACCATTCCCTTCGAAGAGAAGCTTTTGCACATTCTGGAGTACAAGACATCCAAAGTGTTCCCCCCAAATCTGAGTAGATCACAGAAACAAACTTTCAGATTGCTTGCTAGTAAATACAGTCTCAAAAGTAAGTGTTACCATGTAACTGTACTATATGTCAAGATGCATGCACTTCCGAGAATTATTTAAGTATCCACTGTTCAGCATGTTCCTTCCGATTTATATAGTAGCAAGCAGATACAGCTGTCATATGAAACGCTGTTTTTTAACCAAGATAAACATTCCTGCTGGATCAGGCCCAAGGACCATCCAGTCCAGTGCCCGTTTCCAACAGTGGTCCACCATATGCCTATTTGAAGCCCGCAGAAAAGACATGAGGTCATGCCCTCTCTCCTGCTGCTGCTGCTCCCCTGCAACTCTTACTTGACTCTGAAGCTGGAATCTTTACTTAGGAAAGGTGCCCCTTTGCCCAGTTGTTAGGGACTAATGAAGCTGCAGTTGTTATGAGAAAGCAAGGCCGCCATAAGGGAGGGACTAGCAATGCATCGTATATTAACATTCTTGAGTCAATGCAAAATAATTTGTCCACCTCCCACCCCATTCTTCATTAAAGACAAAAAGGAGAATTGTGCTCAGTCTTAAAGATGTGCAAGCATTTTCCTGCCCTGCCACTATTTCCTGGTCGAAGTGCACACTGGAGTTTTGGGACTCTGTATGCTGTATGCCTAGCTATGGAGAATTGGGAGGCGGGTGGAGGGGGGGAAATTCACCACATGTCCTGTCCAGGTGATGTATAAATGCTGTACAATCCACAGATGGGAAACTTTTCTATAATAAAAATGGAATGCAACGTGCAGTGGTCATGTCAGTTCCAGAGGCTATTGAAAAATTTAACGGTCATCACACTTACTCCGGGCACTATGGTATCCTTAAGACCAGGTCAAGCATCAGCCATAAGTATTATTGGCCAGGGATGACAAAGGACATAGAGAAATGGGTATGTACATACTCTTTTGATTACTAGCTGGGTTCTGTCGCCTTGCGTGGACTACTCTTACTAACAATGCCCCTCTGCTTGATGCTTTCTTTCAAAGGCAGGAGGACATTAAAGCAGTGGCGTAGCAGGACTGCTGGCGGTCTGTGTGCAGCTGCTGCCGCCGCACAGCCCCGCCGCTAGCCCCGCCGCTGACCCCGCCCCTGCATCTGACGTCAGACGCTGGGGCTATCCACGCCCCCGCATCTGACATCATATGCGGGGGCGTGGTCTGGCCGAACGGAGCCTTGAGGCTCCATTCGGCCAAGAGACACTCAGTTGCTCTTTAACTGCCGAAGGGGCCGCGTGGCCCCTTCGGCAGTTAAACGAAGCTGGCGCTGCTTTCACAGTGCAGACCAGGAGCAGCTCTTTCCTGCAGGGAAGAGCCGCTCCTGGGCTGTGCTGCAAAAGAAGCGCCAGCCTTTTAACTCCTGAAGGGGCCGCGCAGGGCCCTGCAGGGTAGAGCCACTCCTGGGCTGTGCTGCCTTTGTTTAACTGCCGAAGGGGCCGCGCGGCCCCCGCTCGGGAGATAAACTAGCCTCCCCGCGTCAGACATCAGACGTGGGGGGCGTGTCGGGGCTGCTCATGTGGCCCCTGATTGGTCAGTGACCTGGGTTCTTTGAACCCATTGGCCCAATGGTGGCTCCACCCCTGCATTAAAGTATTCCTGCCGGATCATGCACCATACCCATTTAGTCCAGCACCCCGTTCCATAAACCCGTGGCAGTGCTCCAGCAACACATGTGGGCGTGCCCTCTGTCCTACTGCCACTCTGCTTCAGCTGACACTTTAAGGCATCCTGCCTCCGAGGCTTGAGGTGTTCTATAGCCCTCAGACTAACTGCCATTGATAGACCTCTCCTCCACCAAGGCCTGTGGCTGTCACCACATCTGGTGGCAGAGAAATCCCCCAGTTTAGTATGCGTTGCTTAAAAATGTACATCTTACTGTTGGACAAAAATTTTCTTTCAGTCCTTTCAAAGGCATGATTGCTGATTTTAGGTCTGACTGAAATGTCGAAAGCACTCCCTCGATCAACTTTTTCGAAGCATTTCAGACCCCATCAGAATATGTGCACAGTTTTGTCCACACTGACAATCCAAGAGGCTACCAATCTGTTTTTCCATCCATTGAAATTTACCTTGGTTGCTATATAATCCAGGTATTGATCATCAAAACTAATGCTTTCTTAAACAACATGACAGATCTCCACCTGTGATGTCTGCCAGAGATTTGGTGTTCCCGATAATGCTGATACAGAGCTGCACAGTGTCAAAGTGAGTACCTATTAAATATTCTTAGATGAAGTACATTCTTAGATGAAGTACAGTACGTATGGAGAGCATGCAAGTAAACCTCACTCTGCAATGAACATTTTGTGTCCCCCTATAACAATTATATTACCGCCCCCTCCGTCATTAGTACTAATGGCCGGCTATTCCGTCCCCCTTGCAGCAACTCCGTTACGAAATCTAGGTATGCTCACACTCTGCCACATTTTTCACCAAATTGGTATTATAATCCACGGAGGCCCCCCCCCCCCCGGTTGTAGGGCAGCACGTGATTTCGTGCAATAGTTGTGTTGTTGAGATTCAGCAAATACAAGTTCAGACTTTCACACTGCAGTGGTGTTTCCAAAACTGGATATAATAGCCCCTTTCTGAGTTAGTTAGATCCTCGGACCACCTCTTCAGGAAAAAGCACGGCACCCCTGTCACTGCTGTATCCCACTCTCTGGGTGGCTCTAAGGTCTCAAATTGCATTTCATTCATTAAGCGCTTGAATTGTGATGAATGCACTTGCACTGGAGCAATGCAGCCTGTTCTCAGCTGAATGCAAAGCTAAACTAAAAGTGCAATCCTCTCAGGCCACACAGCAGCCCGGAGTGAGGCAGATGTTCAGATCCCTCCAGCAGCTCCGGAAACTTCCCCGCAGATCTTCCTCTTGCATGAGCTACCAATAGCTTTTCTCCTCTGTCTGTACTTATCATTTGAGAACCATATTCTAAAAGGGCCCTGAGAGGCAGAATGCATGCTAAGAACTTGCTGATCTGCTTCAAGGACCACACAGGAGTGACTGAAAACTGGTGAAATAACTAGCTGATTTGGATTGCTTATAACAAATCAGAGCATAGGAAGTGAGAACCAAGGCACAGGAACACTGGAAGCTGGTGTATATGAATTCAGACCATTGGCCCACCTAGTTCATTATTGTCAACACAGACTTACAGAGGCTTCTCCCAGGTTACAGGCAGGAGTGTGTCTCTTAGCCATGTCATGGAGATGCTGACAGGGCGGGAACTTGGAACCTTGCAGCTCTTCAAAGAGCAGCTTCATCCCCTGAGGGGAGTATCTTACAGTGCTAACAGCATTCAAACCTGGAGACTACCAGCATAAGTACAATTTTTTAGAGGTTGTTCACCTCTAGAAATGGAACTAGCTGGTGTATCAACCAAAGCTGATAAAAAGCACTCCTGGTCAGTGCCTCAACTTGAATTCAAGATGCATTCCGGGAATCCAAATTGTGTGAAAAGTCCAACTATTGACTTCAGTAATGATTTGGCCATCTTATCTTTTATTGGTGAGGCCTGCACCCACTTGCTGAAATAATCAATGCTGACAAATAATATATACTTGTTTCCGGCTGAAGTTTCTGGGAAAGATCCCATGAGATCCATTCCCACCAACTCCCATGGATGCCAAGCCTGAATGTTGAAGCATTAGAATCAGTGAGTATGGTGCTTTTGAGATATATTGTCACAGGAATATCTAGTTGGTCAAATCTGTGCTGCAATTAGTGTACATGACATGCGTAAATATAAATGATACTTTCACTAAGGAACTTTATCTTGCTCCGTTGCTGAAACAGGATGGCAAAGTCTACTGGCAAGATGAAGATATTGCCCAGGAAGTTATTCGACAGGCTTCCAAGAACAAAGCAGCTGTGGAAGCAGCTCAGAGGAACATCCAGAAAGCACAAGAAAGGCAGCAGAAGCAGTACAGGGAGAGGAAAACATCCAAATATAGTGTTATGAATGTCTGTGTTGGTGGTAAAGTACTGCTTCTGAATTATCAAAAGAGAACACAAAAGGGGGCAAACCTTGAGCCAGACTACCAAGGACCCTACATTGTGGACAGGCTTGAAGGGAGAAAGGTCACACTACGCACTATTCAGGGAAAGCCAATGAAAACAAAATACCATATTTCTTTGGTGAAGCCTTACAAAGAGATGTCTTATCCTGTTCCCAAGGACCACGAATACATTCGTGTTGGCCCACAGAATGGAAAGCTTGCAGTAGCACCAATAGCATGCAACGATGACTCGTGTACCAAGATGAGCATGAAGGAATGCCACAACAATTTGTGGCAATCTGCAGTAGGCACTGCAGAAGATCCCATGGAGACATGGGCTAAGAAAGGTGTGTAATATGCAAGCACGGTCCATCTAAGCTGATGGAAAATGGGCACAAAGTATGGTTTTGCTGTGGGATGGTTCAGTAAGAAATCTGGGTGTGGTGGGCATGCTGGGCCAGGGAAACAGTTAGTTGTGGTGGCTGACTTGCAGTCAGACATCCATCAACTGCTATAACTGTTTTGCCTTATTTTTCAAGCAAAAGTGATCATGGAGCGCAAGGAAGAAGATAGATTGGAAGCAGTCGTGCACTCCACAACAGAGGCGTAACTAGGGAAAACGGCGCCCGGGGCAAGCACTGAAATTGCGCCCCCCCCGCCGTGCCCCCCCGCCACCCCCCAACATACATCTGACTGACACACATGTTTCAGAAAACTTTTATTTTAAAAATTACAAAAATTACCAAAAATTTCAAAATGCAATAAATAACCAAAAATGCAATAAATAACCAAAAATGCAGAAATTGCAACTCACGCTCATTAATTTTCTAATTAGCAAACTATCATAACTTGGCCCTCCTTGCTTTCATAAATGCAAATCAGTCTATGATGCCATCAAAGTCAGTTTTGAGCCACCCAGCAAGTATTATGCCTGAATGGGGATTTGAACTCGGGTTTCCCCGGATCGCCCTCACAACTGTGTAGGGTGGGAAGTGCAGTGGAAAAG
Source organism: Hemicordylus capensis (assembly GCF_027244095.1). NCBI lineage: Eukaryota > Metazoa > Chordata > Lepidosauria > Squamata > Cordylidae > Hemicordylus > Hemicordylus capensis. The sequence continues at coordinate 256,902,594 of NC_069658.1, read as the reverse complement.
AAGAAATGCCCCCCGGCCCTCCTACCCACTTTAGCTTCTGAGGAAAGGAGTGTGTGTGTATGTGCGCGCGTGCCCAGGCAGGGGATCTATCTATCTATCTATCTATCTATCTATCTAATCACTTCAATATTGCAATGCTATAACTAAGCCACCACTTTAAAAAAAAAAATCTCTCATACTTATAACATACATAAATTAAGCAAGCATTTCATTTCTTCTTTTTTCTTAATAATGCCTGCGCTTACATGCTAAGTACACAAGTAAATTGCCAATGGGACCCATTTGTTAGGCTAAAAAAACAATCCTCAAACATATACATTATGATAAGCTTGCTGTGGAGTGCCTGTCCTTTAAAAAAACCTCATACCTTTTAAGTATAAAATAAGAATTCAGACAAGACTGTTTATTTTTGCCTGTCTTTTAAAAAATCATTCTTATTCTGATCTGTGATATGACATATACCCACAAAACATGGGTTTGCCCCTCCTAGGAGGGAGAGCAGCTAATATGTGTACAGAGCCTGTGACACTCCATGGTAGCTAATAGATCCAAGGAAGACTACGCTGCTTATCTCTGGGGCAGGCAGGAGATGTTTTCAATCACCATACTCCTTTTTGACATCTCTTTCAGCCATACCAAAATATTTAATCCATTTCTGTGTATTGGGGAAAAAAAGCTTCTTATTACAGTAATAGGCAAATAGGTTCTTCATAAGAGCCTATGAGTTCCTCTTCTTGAGTAAAGAATATGTAAGAAGAGATGGTCTCTGTATAGCAATGCACTTGCTCAAAAGGCAAATAGCTGGGAGCCTAAAAGCCATTTCACTTATAAATCTTAATTGCCCACAGCCCAATTTCCTGGGAATAAACTGGATGTTAGAGCAATAAAGCACATAGAGTAGACTGGTGTTGGTTTTAGTACAAGGCTAGTGTTCTGTTACAAATCTGCTGTCAAACTTTGCTAGGGTGAGGTAAGAGATAACTTGTGCATCCCTGCTTAGTATTCACCTTTCAAAAGCAGCTATAGTTTTGCAAATAAGGGCATTTATGCTAGTTGTGTAGCAGGCAAAAACAATGTACTAGTAAAAAGCCTTTTGATTTGTATTATATTTATTTTGCACAGATAGGAAAAGTAGACAGGATTTATTTATTTCCTTCAGATTTGACCAATTTTCATATTCCTGAACAGTTTGGTATGCACATTTTGTCTGCACTTGCTATATTGTGTGTGTTTTTAAACTTATATTGCACACATTCTTTGGTAAATGAAAAAAAAACCAGGCAATTATTTATTCACAAATTCTTGTGAATAAATAATTGCTTGCCTTCCCTTCCCCTTTTCTAGGGTGGATTGAATCCTAGGTTCTCAAACTGTGAAGTAGAATGCAAGAATGCCCTTGAGCTATGGCCCCATCTCACTTGTGTATTGGATCAGATAAACAAAGGAGGAGCTGCTCTTGGTCTGTTTAAGAAGATTGCTCTTCCTTCCCATTTACCTGGTTAACAAAAATGAATGGTAAAGGCAGCTCTCCATCTAGCAGGAATCTTATTGTTGACTTGCAAAGGAGGCTGTCTATTTATCCTTGGGACTAATTTACCTGACCACTTTGGAGATGGAAAAGTCACGGTGTGATTACTTTCCCCACCCAAACCTGCAAGATAATAATAGGCTTGCCTGAGGGGACACACCCGATGCCGTGCCTCACGCACTCTCTCTTGCTGGTGGCTGCAGAGAGCCAGAGATTGGGGAGGAGGGGAGTGGGAGGGAAAGGAAGCAAGGGAAAAGCCAAGACGAGGCTCCCTCCACTCCGGGCGGAAACAAGAGCCATTGGAGGACTTGCTTGCTGCCTCCCCGCTGCCTTTGTGCTCCGTGCCAGCACTAGGCAGCTAATGTAAGGGCATATATTGTAAAATTTTAAAAAACCCACAAGAAGAACCAGATAACTAAGGCAGCAAATGCAATTTGGCATGCCCTGCCCTCCTCCATGAGTCAGAGGGCAGCCGACGACTCGGGAAAGGTGCAAAATAGAAAGAAAGCTTATCGGAAAGACAAACGCACAGAGACTTTTTGAGGGAGCCCCAGCCATCCCGCCCTCTGGGGTCCATTCTCCTCTACTTTAAGACACTGACTAGATAGTTTCTTAGGAATCCTCATTTTTCCAGCTCCTTTATAAACCTATGGAACTAGTCACAATTCGTTTTGTCAAGGCAGATCAACACTCAGACTCTCCGAAGAGGCTCTTATTGCTTTGATGAGGAACTCTAGGCATGAAGGGCAGGAAGAGTGGGAGGCTAAGACGTCAGGTCTAAACTTTGTTGTAGAAAGGCGCTGGCAGTGAAGTCAGCTTCGTGTCCTCCGTCCGAATCCAAACTGGACAGTGGATCAGGAAGGGGCGCAGAGTGGACCCGTCACCCGCGCGCCGCCTTGGGGGAGGTCTCGGGACCTCCTTTTCACTCGTAGCAGGGAGGGGAGGGGTATTACCATATTTTCTCGGAAACAGAGACTGGGCGGGAAAAGGAGCAGGCTGATATGAGCGTAGCTGACTGCACCCTGACATCGCGTGGCGGGTGGCGGCGGATTGCAGAGTGCAGACGGCAGCCAGTGGGAGCGCCCGCCAGCCCCCCCCGCCACCCTCTGCCGCCCGGAATTTGGGGAAAATTCTTTTTTGGGGAAAAAAATTGTTTGAAAAAAATTTTTTTTTGGATTTTTTTTTTTTGTGGTGGAGCTTTTCTGCACCCCCTCCCAGAGTGGCGCCCGGGGCACGTGCCCCCCCTATCGTTACGCCTCTGCTCCACAAAGCTATATGTGGAGCAGAGGCGACACAAAGCTATATGTGTCCTCTTTTCATGGACTGAGGCTGCATGGATGGCTTGGAGATGAGGCAAGTAGATATAAACAATTCTCAGTGCTCCTCAGCTTATGAAGCATGTATTTATCTGTCTGAGAATGGACGAGTGAACATGTGCTTGCCTCAACAACAGGTGATCGATGCCTACTTGGCTTGCATCACAAGAAAGCTGGGTGAGAAGGTATGCAATGATGCGGTTTGAACTGCAAGTATGTCTCCTATTGCAGAAACATCATGGATTGTGTTTCCCAACATGCATTATATGTGCTACAGCAATTGATGTTGGGGTCATCTGCTAAGGGAACTGCAACAAGTTTTGACTAGGGATGCGCATCCATGCCATGCTGAATCCCACCTATGCAATGTGATGACTGATACATCCCAAGATTGATTATTGCAATGGAATCCTGTCTTCAACAGGTCTTGGCAGTGAATGCTGTGGCAGCCACAGCATGTCTGAATGGCGAAATAGAGAAATTCAGTATGGAGAAGGTAGTATCAGAAGATCTATCTTGATTTCCCAGTTTTACAATTCCACAGCTGCTGTGAAGGGGCAGTGCCAGAGCACAACTTTCCTCCCATGCAGCCAGCATGGTTCATGGCTAGATAAACTTATACACTGCCTGAAATTTTTAGCTGGACTACTTTGCTGCTCCATGTGTTCCCTTATGTCGACCTGTCCAGCAGGGTGCCTAGAGAGTATGCAGTTGTTCGTTAGGAGAACTGTATCATGGTGTGTAATTTTCTGATTGGTGCTCATTTATGTTTTATAAGGTTGGACTTCTAAAATGTGATACAGTTGTGATGCCGCTCAACAGTCAACAACACTGGATGGTTGTGGTAAGATGCGGATTCCTCTCTGTGAGCAGTTGTAATTAGGTGCGAAATGGCGTCTGCTAGCCATCCAAGATCCAAGTAGCAGCTCCATGCCTCCATGCGCTTTCGTCTGATGACCATGTGTGCCCCAAGCCATTTTGTAGGCATTTTAGGAGGATTAAGCAATTCACATGCTGTAGAAGTTTACTTTTCCATTTAACTCGCAGATTATACATCCTAGTCTGGGGAAGATAGTCATAATAGACCCTCTGGGAAATGAAAAGAAAGTCGAGAAGAACGTTCTGAGGAATTGGAGGTAAGGACACAGTAAAGGTTGCCGGTTCATGGGTGAATATCAGGAGGAGTCCATGACAACAACACAACCAATCGCTTCTAAATCACCACTGATTATCCGCAGCCCTTTCACCCAACACTTATTTAGGCTAGAAGCTTAGCAAATTCTGCAAACGGGCCCCACAGACTTTCCCCCCATTCAAAGGTTGCATCTCTCTTTCTAGAGCCTAGCGCTACATTCCTAGCTATGTTCAAGGAACTGTCAAAGGGCGGATTGAAATGTTGCATGCAGGGGCGTAACTACTATTAGGCAAGGAGAGGCGGCTGCCTGGGGGCCCCCATGCCTCGAGGGCCCCCCCGAGGCAAGTCACATGACTATATATTGTGAAGTGTGTGTGTATCAGCGAGGGGCCCATTTAAAAATTTTGTCTCTGGGCCCACTCCAGCCTTGTTACCCCCCTGATTGCATGCTAGCTATGTGCAAGGAACTGGCCAGGCCAGATTTTTTAAAATCACGACAAGATACATAACCTGGCTAGGGATGAAGCACAGCAGTCAGTTCCAGATGCTCGAATGGTTCAAACAGCTTTACGGACTGGGTTGATTGTCTACTCATAAAGGGGGAACCGGTGAATCTCCAGGACTAGCAGGAATGAGCAGTTGTCTGCACTTGGTTGTTCTTTGTTTATAATCTCCCATTGATCTCACAAGAATTTCAGCCAGGAATGGCAAAATGGAGTGATTGTTGGGTTAGCCACAATACGTTGACTTCTGCCCAAATGTCCACCTGACAGTGCAAAATTACAATTAGCACTGAAAGCAGAGGGGGAGGGGTGCTCAACAATGAGATTTGAATGAATGGTCTCAACATCTCTCCGCTTCTCTATGTGCAGAATCCTCCTAAGAGCTGAACACACTGAAGAAACAGTAGGGTGGCAAACCTGTTTTTTGAGTCACAGTGTTCAGCAGGATGGTCACAACTGTGGCCCTCTGATTCTAAAGGTAAGCAAGACATGACAGGAGACACAGTATCCAGGACACCCATAGTGTGGGAGCAACAGGGTAACTTTTCCTCTGTCTTAAATATTTGCTTAGTTTGCAGAATCTTACCTTCAGAGTGAGGAAATCACATCTGTACAAACCGATATGGACAGCATGGTGCAGTTCAGGAAGGAAATAGCAATGCGGTTACTTCAAGAATCGGGTAAAATGCATGTTGGAAGCAACATATTGTGGTTTCAAAGTGCACATCTGTTTGCCACCTTGTAAGTATATCGGAGTATAATTGTTCACTGCTCACCACTCCTGCGACTACAGCAAGTACTTAAATATTGCTCTTCATCCCGAGTTCTGGAATCAGTTGGCATAGTAAAACAAATCAAACATGAATAATATGACCCCCTGTTGCCAAAGGACTCACAAGGACTTTGCACAAGTTGTGCCACTTAGCCATTGCAAAACAACCTGATACAGAGACCAAGGAGGCACACACACTGGAGAAAGTGCCGAGGTAGAGTTGGGCCAAGAAGGTGGAAGTATGAGGATGAGGAGAGCAGTTCCCAAAGTGGAGCTGGAGGCTTGCCCCCTAAGCAGCAATCTTGACCAGGCAGCTGTAGGCAGTGTCACTACTATCCAAGCACAGGGCAGCTCTCAGGAGAGGAGAGGAGAGCTGGTTTTGTGGTAGCAAGCATGACTTGTCCCCTTAGCTAAGCAGGGTCTGCCCTGGTTGCATGTGAATGGGAGACTTGATGCGTGAGCACTGCAAGATATTCCCCTCAGAGGATGAAGCCGCTCTGGGAAGAACAGAAGGTTTCAAGTTCCCTCCCTGGCTTCTCCAAGATAAGGCTGAGAGAGATTCCTGCCTGCAACCTTGGAGAAGCCGCTGCCAGTCTGTGAAGACAATACTGAGCTAGATAGAGCAATGGTCTGACTCAGTATATGGCAGTTTCCTATGTTCCTCTGTGCACTGAAAACATGTCATTGTTGTTGATGGGAGCAATCTTTGCACCAAAGTTACATAGAGCATATTTCCTGCAGACGATATGAGGAAATACTGCGTCATGTGTGGCAATGAAATCAATGGGGATGACAGAAATACGAAGAGAAGTACCTGGGTAAGAGCAATGAACAGCAGTGTTATTATAGTTACAGAATGTAAATGATGGCTGGCAGGGGCAGTTGTGGCATTGCTCCTTAATACACAGGATAGCGACATTTGATATATCACCTGCCCCCCACCCCAGCAATTCATCTTTTGAAGCATTTAATCAAGGCCACTAGTGAATGTAGGAATGGGCAGCATTACTAACTCAGGTCCTCCAGAAATTTAGGAGTGCATGTCTGGCATGTGCTTGGACGATGCTGTTGTGCAAACAATGTATACTGTCCCCCTATGAGAACTTCTTCTCCAAGCTTGTCTGTTCACGAGTCACACTTGAGGTGTCATGCTTGCATGTGTGCAGCGGACTAGAAGTGCATGTAAGTGCATGGAGAGGAGAGCTGGTCTGGTGGTAGCAAGCATGACTTGTCCCCATAGCTAAGCAGGGTCTGCCCTGGTTACATCTGAATGGGAGACTTGATGTGTGAGCACTGTACGATATTCCCCTCAGGGGATGAAGCCGCTCTGGGAAGAGCAGAAGGTTTCAAGTTCCCTCCCTGGCAGCATCTCCAAGATAGGGCTGAGAGAGATTCCTGCCTGCAACTTTTGAGAAGCCGCTGCCAGTCTGTGAAGACAATACTGAGCTAGATGGACCAATGGTCTGATTCAGTATATGGCAGTTTCCTATGTTCCTAAGCCCGCCCCCTCTACTTGGCACCTTCTTAGTTCCAAGCTCAAGCAATACCACACCCTATGCTGAAAATATGCAACACTGCAGCATTGGGGCACGCAATACATATGTGATCTCTTCTGTGTTGAAGGTGGAATGTCCATCATGCAAGCGCTACACGCACAGTAGATGTGTGCCTGCTGGAGTGTCAGTCAATTTGAAAGAAAAGAAGGCTGAGTGTGGCACATGCAGGTGACCCAGCAAACCTACTAGCAGTTCCTGCACTGCTGATGTCTTGTCTCTGTGCTCTCCCTACCCAGTGCAGTGGTGATGACAATGAAGAATAAAGAACTAAGGGATTATTTAAAAATCGTGTGTGTGTGTGTGTAACCAAAATCAGCGATTTATTGAGGTCAATAGAAATGGGCAGCTGTGTGGTCACATGCCCAGCTCCCACATATCGCAAAATAATGTTGAAACGGCAAGCAAAAGACTAAGCCTTCGCAACCACTCAAAATTAAGCTGTTCAAAATGTTTGATGGATCGTTATAGTGTAGTTAAATATGACAAGGAGAGGGGAAACTGACAGCCTAACAGTGCATCTGAGCTGCACAGCCATCAGAAAAGCCCGCCTGGGTGGCGCAATCTGACAGGGAGAGGGAAACCTGACGGCCTCATGCGTCAGAGATGCGGAGCCATCAGAAAAGCCCGGCTGGCTGAAATCTGTGTGGGGTTGGGGGAACCACACCTTTAATAGCTGAACCTGTGTCCACAGAAAATGTTGGGGGCCGTGCAATCGGGACTGGATTCCAGGACTAGAACCGAAGACCTACCTGTGCGTGCAAACAGCAGTGCCTCTGCTGCAACCCCATGCAATGAGAGCTCCTCACCTGTTCATACCAGGCCATGACAGATGCAGTTTTAGCAAAGCTGCACAGTGGATTAGGCTTGAGTGCTGGACTAGGAATGGGGAGACCAGAGTACAAACTCCCCATTCAGCCATGAGACTTGCTGGGTGACTCTGGGCCACTCACTTCTCTCTTAGCCTAACCTACCTCACAGGGTTGTTGTGAAGGGAAACTTATGTAGTACACCGCTCTGGCCTCCTTGGAGGAAGAGCGGGGTATAAATGTATTATTATTAATAATCATCATCATAATTAAACACCTGTGTGGCGATTAACCACACAACTATTAGTTGAACCTGTGCTTCCCACTTGCTCATAGGGGGACGTGACCGATGCAGCTAGCAAAGCTGCACAGTGGATTAGGCTTGGGCATGCTCCCGCAGCATGAAACACTTGCAGGCCCTGTCCAGATTACTAAACACCTGTTCCCAAAGCACCAATAATGTTTTAAAGATAACTTTATTCATTCATTCATTCATTCAATTTTATATTGCGCTCTTCTTCCAAGGAGTCCAGAGAGGTGTACTACATACTTGAGTTTCTCCTTACAACCCTGTGAAGTATGTTAGGCTGAGAGAGAAGAGACTGGCCCAGAGTCACCCAGCAAATATCATGGGGATTTGAACTCGGGTCTCCCCGGGATTTGAATGGGGATTTGAACTCGGGTTTCCCCGGTCCTAGTCCAGCACTCTAACCACTACACCACACTGGCTAAATGACATTGTTCAGAAAAAAATCTGAAACATAATTTTTAACAATGTTTCATGATTTTTAATTTGATAACCAGAGCCGGTTGGAATATGAGAGGGTGCTGATTCAGGACCTGTGCGTGGAAACAGCAGTGACTCTGCCACAGCAGCACACAATGACAGCTCCTCACCAGAATCAGAATCAGCTTTTATTTCGATCAATAACCAGAACAAATCGCAAGCAAAAAGGAAAAAGAGAATAAGACATCATAAAACAGTAATACGCAACTTACATGCAATGTAACAAAACTTGGCCACAGAGTTAGTACTCATACTATCAAATTTAGACAGTAATAAATCAAGATAAAATTCATCTGAGCGGCCAGGAAAAGGCTTCAACAAGGGTGAGATAAAATCTAAATGGGTATCCCTGTAGAGGTCACAGTAAAGAATAAAATGTGCAGTCAACTCAATAGCACCTGAGCCACAAGGGCAGAGGCGCAAAACATAAGGAATCCCCTTGAACCTTCCCTTAAGCACAGATGTTGGAAGAACGTTAAGATGTGCAAGGGTCAAGGCACGCCTAAATTTAGGAAAAGTTATGTTACTTAGGTAATCAGCAGGCTTAAGATTGTAGAGCTGGTTACCTATATACAAACCTCTAGATATTTTGGAGGCTCCAACCTGTAGGATAATCAATTATTCGCTGTTTAATAACCTTCATAGCTGTAGTAGAGCCCATCCTAACAAGTTCTTCAAGTGGGATCCCATAAAGTTGAGATTTTATTTTAAGCGACCGTTTCCATCTCGAATCAAAGGAGTCGGTCATAGTAAGAGGGACTAATCCCACTTGTGAGAACTTCAATTTTAACCAGAATAGGAAAATACATTTCCAATAAACCGATTCCAAAGTATAGAGGCCTGCCTCCCATCTAACACCGGCATTTGAGACACTATTTGGGACCTGGAAGATGGATCTAAGAAATTTTGTCTGTATGGCCTCCAGAGGTGAAAAATTGCAGAAAGGGCCCAATTGTGCACCATATGTAAGCTGTGGGTGTACTTTAGCTGCAAAGAGTTTAATAGCAGCAGGTATATATGCAGCGCCCTTCGTAAAATGAAAAGATCTAATTGAGTTGGCCGAATGCTGGGCTTTCTGTATGGTATAGTTCAGGTGGGCCTGACGGCCTCCCAAAGCATGGAAGACTATGCCAAGGTATTTAAATATTTTAACTTGTTCAATTAATTGGCCATTTATTTTCCATACATGGGGCTTGGGGCGTTTGGCAAATACCAGTACTTTAGTTTTCTGGTAGTTTACCTCAATGGCCTCCTCTGCACAAAAAGAGCCAAGTGATGCAAGTGCCCGCCTTAGGCCGACTGGAGTCAGTGACAGGAGAACCATGTCATCGGCATACAGCAGAATCCTCTCTAATAAAACGCTTGGTGTCCGTCCGTGGATGGGCACCAAGCGTGTGTTCGTGCCTCCCTGCCCTGTTCTGCGCCTGCGCGAAGCGCAGGCGCAGAACAGGGCAAGGGAGACACGCTCGCCGGTACCCGGCGGACATCTTGGGCGGCCAGAAGCGGCTGCTCAGAAGAAGCCGGGAAGAGGCGGCGAGGGAAACGGCGGGGCCAGAAGCGGCCGCCGCGAAGATAGGAAAGAGGCGGAGGGGAAAGAGGCGGCGGGGGAAGCCGGCCGAGGTGGTGGCGGAGCCGCCGCCGAGGCCAGGCGTCGCCGCTAAAGCCGGCCAGAGGGAAAACTTTGGGGCCCGACTTCCCCACACTAGAGCCCGACATCCCCGCACCCCCCCCCCATGAACAAAGGCCAACATGGCCCAGGAAAATGCCACCGCGGCGGCCGCCGCCAACCGCCCTCCCAGTAGCCCGATCCCGCCTTCCCCGCTCCCCCACACATGAACAAGGGCCAACATGGCCCAGGAAAATGCCTCTGCGGCCGCCGCCGCCAACCGCCCACCCAGCTGCCCGAGACCTCCTTACCCAAAGAAGAACCAACCCCGACGACCGAGGAAAAAGGAGCTCACAAAAAGAGCTCCTCTCTCGGCAAAGACACTGCCCAGACTGCCGCTGGGCGTCCTTTACGCCCAATGCAACAGTCCGGGAAGAGGCTTGCCCGAGAAATGAGCTCTGCTTGCGAGCTCCTTTCTCCGTCGCGTTCAAAACAGTGAGTAAAGTTGCCAGGTTGGGGGGGGGAGCGCAAGACTCTTCTGGGCAGGGGAGAGGGGGAAGGGGGGAGGGCAAGTGGGGGAGGGGGCAGGGCAAGAGGGAGGGTTGGAGGGGGGAGGGCAAGAGGGAATGGGGCAGGGAGGAGGGCAAGAACAAGTGGGGCAGGGGGGAAGAGGGAGGGCCAAGAGGGAGTGGGTCAGGGTGGAGGGGCAAGAGGGAGTGGGGCATGGGGAGGGGAGAGGGCAAGAGGGAGTGGGGCAAGAGGGAGTGGGTCAGGGGGAGGGGGAGGGCAAGAGGGAGTGGGGCAGGAGGAGGGGAAAGGGCAAGAGGGAGTTAGGCAGGGGGAGGGGGAAGGGAAGGGCAAGAGGGAGTAGGGTGGCAGGAGGGACTGGGGCAGGAGGCTGACAGGAAGGGGAGGGTGTGAGCGGGGTGGGAGGGGGAGGAAGAGAGGCCAGAGTGTGGGGCAGGAGGGAGGGTGGGACAGGAGAGACAAACAAACACACACACACACACACACACAAAGAAAAAAAAGATGAAGAACACATAAAGGGGGGTAAAAAGGCTAGCGCCCGTTGTTATAACGGGCTTAAAAATACTAGTCCTATATAATAAAAGGCTAAGTGAGTGGCCGTGGCTTTGGAACGTTGGGGATCTGCGTCCCTGCCTCCCTGGGCTGTTCTGGGCCTGCGCGAAGCGCAGGCCCAGAAGAGCCCAAGGGACACAGGACCGCAGACACCAGTGTCCCACAGCCACGGGCGGCCATTAGCCGGTGTGTGGCGGCGGGGGAAAGTGGCCGAGGCACGGCGAGAGGAGGCCGAGACAACCAGAAGCGGCCACCCTGAAAAAGGCGAGGGCAATGGCGGCGGGGGAAGACCGAGACGGGGGACAGGGAAGCTGGGCGAGGTGGCGGCGAAGCCGCCAACGAGGCCCCCGCCTGCTCACAGCCGTCGCCCCCGCCTGCTCACCCACCCTCCCAGCTGCCCAAAATGAAGCTGGGAGAGGTGGCGGCGAAGCCGCCAACGAGGCCCCCGCCCGCTCACAGCCGCCGCCGCCTGCTCACCCGCCCTCCCAGCTGCCCAAAATCACCTTCCCCGCTCCCCCCAAAAAAAGATTAAGGGCCAAAATGGCCCATGAGAAGGTCGCCGCCCCCACCTATCGCCCTCCCAGCTGTCGAAGACCACCTTACCCGCTCCAGCCCGAGGGAAAAGAGAGGAGCTCACGAGCAGAGCTCCTCTCTGTGCTAAGTCACTGCTCAAACTGCCGCTATGGACGCAAAGGACACCTATTGCGTCCATTGCGACAGTATGGGCAGCAGCTTAACACAGAGAATAGCTCTGTTTCCGAGTTCCTCTCTTCTCCTTCGGGCTGGAGCGGGTAAGGTGGGCTCCGGCAGCTGGGTGCGCGGGAGGGCGATAGGCGGGGGCGGCCACCTTCTCATGGGCCATTTTGGCCGTTATTCATCCACCCCCCCTCCAAAAAAAGTAAAAGCAAAATAAGGAAGAACAAAAACAGAGACAACAACAAAACAAAAAGAGAGAGGGGACAAGGGGGGGGGGAAGAGACAGAAAGAGAGAGAGAGAGACAGAAAAGACGGGATAGAAAGCTAGCGCCCGTTATCATAACGGGCTTAAAAATACTAGTTGATATATGTTTATGAGCCAGTTTAGGCAGATGAATAGAAGGAGCATTCATATGCGTTACTATGGAATTTACTATGGAGCTCCTCACCTGCTCATAAGGGGACATGACAGATGCAGTTAATTGTGGAGTACACAAGTCTCTTTACTAATTCTAAAGTTAATATGGGTAAGAGCTTCTGACAGGTGTTGGGTAAGAGCTTCTGACAGGTGTTGGAGAGACTGAGCATGCTCTTTTTGCCAGCATTCAAGATGTCAGTCGTTGATAGATTGACCTTCAGGGTAAGGACACTGGCTTCAACTGGAGAGACTGAGCATGCTCTTCTTGCCAGTTCTCTAGGCCTTTCACAGAAATTAACATTCATCCTTGGGACGCACTATTGTAGTCATTCTTTTTTATGTTTCAGAGTAATGTTGTTACATAATTGCACATCCAATCACATGTGATGTTTTTTGCAGAATCTAGATTGCATCTCTTTGATATTTTAATCAGGAATGAAAATCCGAGAGGGGTTTGGGGCAGAAAACGAAAAGGAGCTTCATTTAACCATACTGAGCATGCTCCAATGCTTCTGAGCATGCTCAGATGCACAGTGCATGACCCATTGATTGATAGGGCAAAGTGGTACTACAGGTGACGGAGCAGCGGAAGGGGCGGGACTGAACAAGGCCGGCAAACCAAGAGCTGAGGATTTGCACTTTGCTGTAGCGCAGGTGCTAACGTAGGAAGCTGCCTTATACCGAGTTAGACTATTGGTCCATCTAGCTCAGTATTGTTTACACAGGTAGCAGCTTCTCCAAGGTTGCAGCAGGCAGGAGTCTCTCTTGGCCCTATCTTGGAGATGCCAGGGAGGGAACTGGGAACCCAGATGCTCTTCCCAGAGCAGCCTCATCCCTTAAGGAGAGTATCTTAGTGTTCATATGTAGTCTCCCATTTAAATGCAACCAGGGTGGACCCTGCTTAGGAAAGGGGACAAGTCATGCTTCTTACCACAAGACCAGCTCTCCTCTCTAATGGTGGAGCCATTAGAGCTCGCCTCTTCTCTGACCAGCTCTCCTCTCCCTGGTGGAGCAGGGGTGGGATTTCTAAAGCACCAGGTTCGATCTGGCGCATAACCGGTGGCAGCAAGAGTCTTGCAAGCAATCCTGGAGGATTTAATGGCTTTATTGTGGAAAATACTGGGAGGTTTTTAAGAAAATCAAGGAATGGTTTCAGTAAGAATCAGGAACTCCTGCTGCAGGGCCAGGTGCGTAGCAAGGTTGGAGTGGGCCCAGAGACAAGATTTTAAAATGGGCCCCCCCTCACTGAAGCTCAGCTCATGAAGTAAAGAAATCTTAAATGAGGCTGAATAGTGGTAACAAAAAGCATAGTAAAAATAGTGCCACAATAGATCATCATCCTAAATTATTTTTTAAAAGGTTTTGTAAATTGTGGACGATGCAAGTCATTTAATGGTACTAGAGAAAGACATGCTGTTCTGGTAGCTCCAGGTCTTAACACACATCAATTTCGGAGGATGGATACAACAGAAGGCCCTTGCCCTATTATAGGTATGCCCCTGTGCAGGACTGTACACACCTGCTGCTCTCCGTGTTTGCTGACTTCACCGGCTTTCATGATCAGGCCAGGTGCATGTAATGGGCGTGCTCAGCAGAACTGGCTTAGGGAAACAGAGAATGATGGGCTTTTGCTGATACATGTGGCTCTGCAACATGCTCGCCTGAACCCATTTCCAGGCTGCCACTGGCGACAAGGCAGACAACTGCTTAAATGTAAGAGAGACTATTCTAACATCCTGCATGCTGCACATTTCCACAGCAAAGGCCAGTGAGGAAAATTTGTTGTTAAAAAATGTGGGTGGGTGGGTGGGGACTACTTGCTTTAAATAAAAATACACTTCTGCTTCCGTGCACCAGACTGGGCTTCAGCAAAAAGTGAGGTAACTGCTGTGACTGCACTGAGTTGGGGTGCAGGAAGGGGTGGATAAAACATTTGCCTAAAACCCTGAAATGTTGCTGCCAGTTAACACAGACAATACCAATCTAGGTGGACCAATAGTCTGACACAGTAGTGGGATGCTTTGTATGCTAATTTATCCAGGAATAAACCTGTTAAACTCAGTGGGATTCACTTCTGAATGCATACCCCTCAGGAACAGCCTTGGAGAGGACAGCACAGTGAAGGAGGACGATCACTCCCCAACACACACCAAATGACTCTATTAATATTATCTACACTTTATATCTTGTTCTTCCTCCAAGGAGCCTAGAGCAGTGTACTACATACTTGTTTCTCCTCACAACAACCTTGTGAAGTAGGTTAGGCTGAGAGAGAAGTGACTGGCCCAGAGTCACCCAGCAAGTATCATGGCTGAATGGGGATTTTGAACTCAGGTCTCCCTGATCCTAGTCCAGCACTCTAACCACTACACCACACTGGCTTTCTAGTCCCACCTATGCAGAATACTATTGGAATAAAAGGAGGTGAGAGCAAGAAATAAGTTTTACAGGGGCCTCTAGCATTGCTATCCCTGTCAGGCTAAGGGAAGGGGAGAGGTAGAAAAAGCACGGAGTAGATAGATTCTAGTAGCTGTGTAGAGAAAACACAGAGTGGGGCTCTCCTCAGACCCTGGACTTCTGTCTTCCCCCATTTTCCTCCTCCTTTGCTAATCTTGCCCTTTCCCCCCCTAGCTGCAGCATGCATAGGTTTTTAACCTAAAAGCAGAAGATTTGAAACTAAGATTTTTTAAAAAATGTATAGCATTTATATGCTGCCCCATATAAAATGGGTTTACAAATTGGAGGTCTGCAAGTAGCTGTGCCTTGGAACAGAAAGAATTCTAATAAAAGATGTGCAAAAGGAACTAATTAATATACTCTCACACAGCATCAAGGAAGGAATAATAAAGGATGCCAAAAAAGCTGCATTGTTTTCTATCATAAACAAAATGCACGATGCTAGCAAGATAGATCAGCTCAGGCAGGTGTCCTCTTTGTCTCTGTTGAGACCGGCAAAAAGGATTAGCCAGCTGAAATAAAAATACATGCCGCGTTCTTGGGATTTCTGGTGGTAGAAGATCAGTCTGCATCTGGCTTCACAGAGTATTTTGAACAGTATGGAAAGTAATAAAATTGTGAGGACAAGGTTATGATGAGCTGCAACCATGAGTAGTGTCTACAGTGGTGTGCAAGCTGGAATTCAGGCTCTACAGCCAAAGGCAAGTTATGTCCACTGTGCTTTCACAACTTGAACCTGGTTATGAATGATGCTGTGTCCAATGTTCCAGAAGTAAGAAACTTCTTTGGAGTTGTGGAAAGAATCTACAACTTTTTTGCAAACAGTATCAAGCGATGGCATACACTATCCCTCTCAACATCTCAATCACAAATCACACTGACGAAACTTTGTCCTACCAGATGGGTCTTCACATTATGAGGCTCTGGTAACCCTTTGGTGTGGCTTCACAGATATTCTCAAAGTGCTTGCTGAAACAATTCTAAGCAAGACGATGAAGTCTCGGAAGCTAAGGCTCTGAAACCCAAAATGGAGCATGTGACCGAACTCAGACCCATCATCTTGACGTGAGAGCATCACTCCACGAACTAGACCCACCTTTCACCAACTCCATAATCATATGACACAGGAGATAGGGACACTTTGCAGATTAGAACATTCTTTGAACCACCTGGACCTAGCTCACCTCTCTGTAACGGCTTTAAAACTAGAGGGCAAAGGCCTTGCCAGTGCTCACCCTTTTCCATCTGCAAATGGAGAGAAGCTGTAGGGATTAACACTTTCTCAGCCAAGGACCTGCCTACTGATTTTAGGAAAGATTGAGTGGATGTGGACTCCTGGTGACCACAGAGCCATGTGGCTTTCTTGGCAGAATACAGGAGTGCTTTACCATCGCCCTTCTCCCACGCAGTCTGAGATGATGCCTTTGCCATTGTCACTGAAGTGACCATCCATCTCCAGCACCTTCCTATATCGTTGCTGCCTGATATAGGTGACTACAAATATATATTTACTAGGCAGTCTGGGAAGCACACCGGCGGAGATTCCAACTAACAGCCTCTTGCTCCCTAGGCAAGCTGCTTCCCCACTAAGCCACCACAGCTGATTGCTACTGATAGACTAAAGGTAAAACTCAGTGCTATTCAGTTAATGTTTTTGCATTTTCTTTTTAATTCCTGTGTGCCTTTCTTTACTTCCAGTTTCAGCCTGTTTCCCCCAATTTCTTATTCTGTGCGCAATCCTTGTTTCTTAATAAAGTGTATATACTCAGAAGTGGCTTCAGGCTGATTTAACAGGTTCCAGAGGGTTACTTGCAAAAAACTCTTCCCCATGTGCCTTGTAAGGTCATTCACTACTGTTATCAGAATAATACATTGTCTAGAGCTGAGTTGTATGGACTCTGGCTGTACAATGCCTGTAAGTCCCAAGCCAGACAGTTCTAGGTTGTTCAAGCCCTTTCTAAGTCTGATCAGTGGCTTTAGATTGGTCTTCAACTCCTTCAAACTCCCTACTTCGAAGGAGCGGTGTGCTCCTAGATTTGGGATCAAAGCAATCTCTACTGAGGGTAGATCCCAGGAAAGCATAGAGTAACCCCTGTTTTGTCACTGAGTAGTTCTGTTCCTGTTTGTCTTCCTTCTTGTGCTGCTCTCTAAAATTCTGGAACCTGTTAATGCTGTTTCAGAGATGCTACAGTTTCTGCAAACTGACCACAGCAAAGCAGCAACCTATCTCCAAACCGTTCATGTTGATTTGCCAGAGAACAAAAATAATGACTTCTTCCACAAAACTGCAGTTTTAAAATGTTGGAAACATAGGGACTATCCCAGGAGTTTGAGCAGCAACACATGCGAAAGGTGAAGAGGTTTCATGATGAGTTATGAGAGGATCAAAGATTAAGATATGCAGAGGATAGATTTAGAATAAATGTGGTCCTTTGTGTACTGGATATAGCTTCCTCACAGTTGAAACAACACTTTGAGGGCCTACATGAAATAGTTTCTACCTTCATTGCTCTTTACCCCTCAACACTGACATCAGCAACTGATGAGGACTTACTTGGAGAAGTTTTGGTCAGAAAATATGATACCAACTTGACAACCTCTCTTCCAACACACTTTTGATACAGTTCAGAAATGTATTGGGGGGAAAGAAGTTTAAAAAAAAAAAAATCCAACCCCACTATAAAGTAGCTTAACTGCTGATGATTGATAATCGTGGCCTTTGTTGTAGTTACCCTGATGTCTCCACTGCATATATGTTTTTCCTACCTGTAACAGTGGTAACTTCCAAGAGATCATACTCAAAACCGAAGCTTATTAAAAAATATTTGAGGAGTTCTATGTCTTAGGAAAGACTCAGTGGCCTTGCTCTGCTTGAAAATGAGCATGCAAAGAAATTGGATATTCAAAAGATCAGACAGACCTTTGCTGAACTGAAAGCACGAAAGAAGCCACGTTCTTGTATTATACCACACACATCCTTAACATTCTTCTGCAGAAAAGAAATGGGGGCCAGAAGGAAGGGAATGCAGCGAGGGGCCCATTTTAAAATCTCATCCCCAGGCCCACTCTAACCTTGCTACACCACTGTACAGGCTGGTTAGCTTAACTTCTGTGCCAGGGTCCCAGGCAGTAGTCCTGACACTGAGGTCAGGTCAGACACTGGAGGTGAGCGGATCGACTTTTGGTGTGCCTGGGAAAATTCTACTTCAGATCAAGGGGTCCTGTCAATAGTCTCACAAGGCTACAGAACAGAACTTCTGCAGCCCCGGGGAAAAGTTTCTGCCAACTCCATGGTCCAGAAACCAACACATCTTGGCCTCCTTCAGGCCATATACTACCTTCTCCAATTATAGAGGCAGTTCCTTTTGGAAACTCATTTTCACAGACAAAAGCCTTCAACTTCTAGCAGTGTGCAGGAGCACTTAAGCCACACAGCAGGTCGTTGGATGCACACAACAATAATCCATTTTTATATTACTGGACTAACTTTTAGTCTCTAGCCCCATTCACATGTTATGTTCAGCACTCCTACAAGTCTGTACACAGGTACAGTCATTCATATGTTATGCTGAATGCAGCTACAGAGGTACCCTTCCTATTTGTACCATGCATTTGAGGGGCACATACCCAGATTCACTTCCAACATAGCAATAGCAAGCAATAGCAATAGCACTTACATTTATATACCGCTTTATAGCCGGAGCTCTCTAAGCGGTTTACAATGATTTAGCATATTGCCCCCAACATTCTGGGTACTCATTTTACCGACCTCGGAAGGATGGAAGGCTGAGTCAACCTTGAGCCCCTTGGTCAGGATCAAACTTGTAACCTTCTGGTTACAGGGCGGCAGTTTTACCACTGCGCCACCAGGGGCAGGTGGTAAATGCAGGTACAGTCATTCACACAAAAGCATATATGAGCATAGACATCTGTACACTCATACAACATAGCTTCTGAATAAGAATTCTGTAAGTGTAATACCTGCATCTCCTTCATTGCAACACAGCAGTGTAAAACTGGTGGATTGTGGTAGCTATAAAAGTAATTGTCCTCAGTTCAAATATTACCACAGCCACATTCATCCCATTTTACAGTTAAGGAACACTTTGGTTCCAAAGTAAGTGACTAGGCCAAGACATTCAGTGAATCCTTGTCAGAAAATTCTTAAGCAGAAATAGCAACACACTTTTATACAGGACTATTAGATTCCATGTTACAGCTGGGATACATCCAAGACAGAGGGATAACATAAAACCAATCAGTGAATCCATGGCAGAGTTCTTAAACCAAATCACTATTCCTCGCTTTCCCCAGTTAGCACTGAAGCGGAAAGAAAGTGATATGCTGAAGGTCAGCTACTGAGTCTGTGATGAATAATATTTCAGTATCTCGCAGCGAATCTATGACTTGCTGTAAACTCCCATGTGCAGAATTAGAACCTAGATTGACATTTCCAGTCACAACACAAGGCAGAATACGAGGCTATGAGATTTGTTTTTAAAGAAGCAAAATAGATTTGCCCCCCAAATGCCAAAAAATGAGAGTCAAAGAAGCAGATCATGGCACAGCAAGATCTACCCAGATCCTGTTACCTAGAGAGATATTCTCTTCCTCCTGTCCTATTGATGGAAGAAAAGAATACCCAGACACTTATTTCAACAGCCCCAGTTTGGGTCCCTCCCCCACCCCAATAATAACCCAACTGGGCAGTTTTGTTTTCAGCTCTGTATTTGAGAGCTGAGCAGGCATTGGCCTATTTAAAAACAGAGTTAGTTTAAAAAAAAAAAAGTGCATCCTATACTCTTGGCCAGTGCATCTTATCAATTGAAGTGGGCAGCACTGGCAATAAAGCATCTGGAGAACCACACTAACATGGTGCCAACCCATTTCTAAGCTCAGTGAGTTTGGGTTTTGTTTGTTTGAAAGACCTCCTGGTCTTTCCAGGAGGAAAGAAATGAGACACTGCTCAAGTTGCAGTTTATCCATGACAAGAATCAGAAAATCATAGTTATAGCTGCAAAATGAAAATGGTGATGGCATGGGAGAGCACTAATGGTTCTAGTTGTTTTTGGTCTACTTTTCCTCATGCAGCACACCACTGTTACTTAGGGATGCCCTGAAGGCAAACTGGATGTGATGGCACCAGCCTTATAAGTCAGAATCTGGTTGCTGCCAATTCCCTATGAAGAGGGTGGGTATCATGGCTAGGGAAGCCTGCCTTCCCACACATGCTCTTCTGAAAGTGCTTCTCTGCAGCTGTCCTTTTCCTGCTGGGGCTCCATGACTGGAAGGGACCCACAGCAAGGAAAAATGTCTAGAGAGAAACAATTTTGGGAAGAAAAGCATTGATAGAGGAGAACTCAACTTGCTCCTACTGCTCACGCATGCTCTGCTTTAAATCCCCACCAGCCGTGTCAATATAGGGATTTAGATCTAGTTTGTGCTGTGAATGGCATCCACATCTCACCTCCCCACACTGAGCCAGGAGCAGAGTTTCTCCCCAGAGAACGAGACATCATTGAAACTAAAGATGGTGATCTGCTTGTCAGGATCAAAAAAGGTCACAGAACCTTCCTCATAGTTCAGGGACACACGGATCCTTCTTGGCTTCACACTCTGATAAAAATAGGAAATATCCTCATGGCCCGCAATGGTGAAGTTGGTGGACGTGGGGTTTGGACCCAGAGATGTTCCAGGAGAAGTGAATGCATAGTATTTGTCATTCTCTATGTCTAAGACATAGTCTTTGCTATTTATGTGTAACTTCCCAATAGCCCAGATCCCTTCCTTAGGGCTCAAACATATTTTGGGCTTCCCCCTTAAATGCTCTTTGGCCACTCCCACTGCCCAGAATTTTTCATCCCCCACCTCCACCATCCAGGAATGGCACCCCGAGGTTATTCTCTCAACTCCCAGGATGTAAGACCAGTAACACAACTGGCTGGGCTCTTCATCAAAACAATAATACTGTTGTGTTTGGTGATCAGTTGATAGGACTAGTGTGGGAATTGTCAGGTCTAGTGTGGGAACCGTCCGGTCTTCAACATCAGTCGAATTTGCTGCAAAAGGAAGGAAAAGGATCAGAGTGTGCAAGGCAGCCTCAGAGGGATGTTTTGACACTCAGTGACAGACATCTAAGATTTATTCAGCTCTGGGTAACTAATGAGATATGAAGCCCTAACACTGGAAAAATGGCCCTTGTAGGAGAGCATTCAGAAGCTGAATCTCAAGTGCTGCAGCTGGTTCGGTCACTGGACTTTGCTGATTCTCTGTTTGGGACTGTTTAAGGTTCCCCTGACCACTCAGCAGCCTTCATTAGTTTTACAGGACAAGAATTCAACCTGTTTAGTTCTGTACTTTGCATACCTTGGGCTGGCTCTACTCATCAGTCTCATTCAGCCCATTTAGAGGCTCTTCTCAGGTGCCTTTGACCTCAGAGATCAGGCAAGGAGCAACCAGAGAACGCAACTCTGAAGGGTGCCAAGTTTACTATGATTCAGGTGCCAAGTTAAGACTAGTTACTTACCAAGGCTTTTATTTTATTTTTACATGTATATTCCACTCCCCAAGGAGCCCAGAGCAGTGTACATAGTTATGTTTCTCCTCACAACAACCCTGTGAAGTATGTTAGGCTGAGAGACAAGTGCCTGACCTAAAGT
This sequence comes from Hemicordylus capensis, assembly GCF_027244095.1. Classification (NCBI taxonomy): domain Eukaryota; kingdom Metazoa; phylum Chordata; class Lepidosauria; order Squamata; family Cordylidae; genus Hemicordylus; species Hemicordylus capensis. The sequence goes on along the minus strand of NC_069658.1, from coordinate 256,881,275 downwards.
CACCCAGTGAGTTTCATGGCTGAATGGAGAGACAGTTATTTCTGCTGTTTTAGCTATTGTTTTCTGCTGATTATTTTAGTGATCTGTATATTTGTTAGATATTTGCTTAACTGGATTTCTAATTAATGTTGTATTGATTTATTGTGAGCCATTCTGGACGCTTTTGGAGTGGAAAGTGGTACCTAAACTCCCAGGAATGAATAAATGCACACACAAACCCCACATGGGTGTTTAGCTGGTTTCTCTGCTTGGCTAAAGGGTATTTTTATGAGTGTGGATGCGTGTGAGCTTATGCCCTCTGTAAGGCCCAGTTATGACTCCTGGCCTTCACAAAGTATCTACGTGTATAGCAGGTTCTAACAAATCTCTATTCTCCATAGATTTCCCCTGATTAATATCAGAACTTCAGAAGCCACTTCTGAACAACTTTTGCTAGTTGCCCAGCAACTCTCCCCCTGCCTACAATCCTGGGAACTGACACAGGATTTTTTGGGAATTGTATACTTTTCTAGGGCTGCAGCTATTGCAGCAGTTTTGGAAAAAGATTACAATTCCCAATAAAATCTGCATCATTTTCAAGGACATGGAGGGACAGGGAGTTTTTTAAAAAAAAGGCAAGCTGTGGAAGCAGCTTCAGTACTCCCTGTATGCCAAGAGCAATGATAATGGATGCCTGCCCGGTCTCTAGCTTGGGATAAGTACTGAAGAGATTGAGGGAGAGGGCAAAGCTCCAACCTGAGGTAAGGTGGGATCCACCCCCTTTCAGTAATCAAACAGGGGCTCCCAGGGCAGACCCAGAAATGACACTTCACACAGTCCAACTTGGCAGGATGGGAAGAAGCCTTACTGACTTTTCTTCTGTTTCCAGCTATAGCAGTAGGGTACCATCTGGAATAATGATTGCTCTAATCTCACCTAAAAGCTGCAGTGTTATTGCACTGATTTAATTAAGCTTGGCTTCCTTGCAAGAAACCCTGGGGCCTGTGGTTTTGTAAAAATACTGAGAATCTCCAACACAATACTCCGCATCCTCATAAAGCTACAGATTGCAGACTGGCACATTCTTGCAAGGTACATGAGGCAAGCAGGGAGACATGATAGAGGTCTATAAAATCATGCCTGGTGTGGAGAAAGTGGATGGAGAGAAATTCTTCTCCCTCTCACATAACACCAGAACCAGGGGTCATCCCATGAAACTGATTGCCGGGAAATCTAGGACCAACAAACGGAAGTACTTTTTCACACAATGCATAATCCACTTGTGGAATTCTCTGCCACAAGATGTGGTGACAGCCAACAACCTGTATGGCTTTAAGAAGGGTCTGGATAACTTCATAGAGGAGAGGTCTATCATCGGTTACTACTGTAGTTGGAGGGCTAAAGGCCACCTCCAGCCTCAGAGGCAGGATGCCTCTGAGTACCAGTTGCAGGGGAGTAACAGCTGGGGAGAGGGCATGCCCTCAACTCCTGCTTATAGGCTTCCAGTGGCATCTTGTGGGCCACGGACACTGGCGGGAGGGGTAAGTGCACCCTCCCCTGCTCTTAAAGCTAGGCACACCCCGCCGTCTGACCCCTCTCCTCCCAGTTTTGTCATTTAAAAATTTTTTTTAAATTTTTTTTTGCTGCCAACCCTTGAAGTTTACCTTTTTCTTCTTGTGGTCCAGAGAGCACAGTGTCTGGGGAAGAAGAGGAGTTAAGAGGAACAGATTAAAGCTGATGTACATAGCCATGTCTGTTTCAGAATGCTTAGAAATGAGCAAATTTAATGTCCCATTCCAAAGCCATTAGTTTAGCGATAATATATTTATTCCAAAGTCATAATGACCAATCAGTGTGACCATGTTAATACACAAAACAGCATTAAAGGCATGCACTGATTCATCAATCAATATACTAGGACCAAAACAGAAACATGTACTTTGATATAAATGCTGTTAGAAGTCAACAGAACATCACTGGTCATTTTAACTCAAAAGTTTCCCACAGATTTTAGTTTTCTAGTGTTTCATAAACCCACACATTTTTGGGTACTGAATGTTTAGAGTGACTTTCCCTACTAGTTGGTGTCTACAGAACTATCTAGCAAAACTACTATGTTGGGGGGAAAGCATTCCTTGTTGTAACTAATTCTTTAAGATCAACAAGTATTTGAGTGCTGGAAATGATGTGAAAATATGTACAGAAGCCCACAAGCATATTGGGGCAAAAACCCCAACTTCACAGATACACAGATGGGGTCTCAGTTGTCAGTGACTGACTAGGAAAGAGATCTTGGGGTCGTGGTGGACAGCTTGTTGAAAGTGTCAATTCAGTGTGTGGCAGCTGTGAAAAAGGCAAATTCCATGCTAGGAATCATTAGGAAGGGGATTGACAATAAAAATACCAATATTATAATGCCCCTATACAAATCTATAGTGCGGCCACATTTGGATTACTGTGTGCAGTTCTGGTCACTGTATCTTAAGAAGGACATTGTAGAATTGGAAAAGGTGCAGAAGGGGGTAGATAATTCCATAGATTAATTACATGCTGTGTAAAAAAAATTAGGAGTTTTGTTACTCCTAAAATTCCCTTGTTCTAGTGTTGAGAAGGAGGGAGAAAAATTTCTCTGTCCACTCTCTCTACTCGATGCAGAATTCTGAACATCTCCTCCCCCCGCCCCACTAAAAAGCCCCAGATGCTGTAGCCTTGCCTCATAAGGAAGGTGTTCTGACCATCTTGGTTGCCCTCTTCTGTACTTTTTCCAGTTCTACAATGTCCTCAAGATATGGTGACTAGAACTGTATACAGTACTCCAAAATGTAGCCACACCATAGATTTGTATAAGGACATTATAATATTAGCAATCAAGCCCCTTCCTAATAATCCCTAGCATGGAATTTGCCTTTTTCACAGCTGCCACACACTGAGTCGACACTTTGAACAAGCTGTCCATCACGACCCCAAGATCTCTTTCTTGGTCAGTCACTGACAACTCAGACCCCATCAGTGTATATGTGAAGCTGGGGTTTTTTGCCCCAATATGCATCACGTTACACTTGCTCACATAGAACCGCATTTGCCATTTTGTCACCCACTCCTCGTTTGGAGAGATCCTTTTGGAGCTCCTCACAATCTGTCTTGAATTTCACTACCCTAAATTGTTTAGTGTCATCTGAAAATCAGGCCACTTCGCTCGTTATCCCATCTCTCTCTCTCTCTGCATCTAATTATTTACAACACTACATAGGAGTATCCTGAATACATCAATTTGACAGTTGTTGAAAACTAAGATGAGATGGCTTAGGACCAGGGTACTTAAGAGAGCACCTTCTCTGTTGTGAACCCTGTTGCCTACTCAGCTCATCTGGAGAGGTCCAGTTATGGTTGCCACCAACTCGTTTGGTTGCAACTCTGGACTGGGTCTTCTCTGTGGCTGCCCCAGGGCTTTGAAATATGCTCCCTGCTGAAATAAGAGCATCTCCGTCTCAGTTTGCTTTTAGGAGGACCATGAAGATGTACCCATTTTTAAATTTCCCATTAAATTTTAATTTTTTAAAATCTATTGTGATTTATCTGTTTTTATGAATTTTTTAAAATAAAACTCATAATTTTATAAAAATTTATATTTTTATATTTTATATAATAAAATTTATATAATAAAATTATATTTTATATTTTAATATTATGTTTTAATCTGCACACTGCATAGAGATTTCTATATTAGGCAGTATAAAAATTCAACAGACAGACAGACCTTTAGTCTGACCCAAGAATGCTTACCTTATGATAAGGAAAAAATAGGTATAAGCAGCCAGGGCTACTGCAGCATCTATTTTACTGTGCATTTAAGAGGTAAATGCTTCATCTTCTAGGCTGCAACCTGGCAACCCTAAACATAATTAACAGTTGGCTTGCAATTTTTACACCCACATTTGAAAAAAAGGCATACATTGACTCTGTTACCTTTAAATTCCTTCATAACAGTGTGCAGAAAGGGATGCATTTCAGAGAATTTCTTGATTTGTTGCTTTAATCCCGGAGGAAACGCTACTGGATTCACAAATTTCTCTTTGCTACACCTAGGGAGAAGCAACTGAATGTTATTTACTATCTGTCCATTCTGCAGCAGACTTGAAGGAGAAGAATGGAGAGAGCATGGCAGAGATGGCAAATGAGTCCACTTACTGTCTAGGCAATGGCGATTAAAATGAGCAGTTAAACAGAATTTTTTAAAATTATCATAAAACATAAGAAAAATAGGGAAGTACATCTAGTAAGCTTACATGCAAAATTTGGCAATAAAATTAAGTGAACCATTTTAATTTATTTTAGCCTGCTTTATCACCTTGGCAGTCAACAAAATCTTCAAATAATCTGCCCAAATTTAAGATGCAGACACTGCATAGTAAAGTATATTTAGTTACAGCAGAGTCAGAAGTAAAATATATAAGTGCTTAATTCTAGCAGGCCAATTACTCAAGGAACAATCCCTTAGATGCATTAAAAAGGGTTCAAAAAGAGCTTTGATATATCCCTCCACCCCTCTGCAAAAAAGAAGAAGTGCATAGTATTAAGAGCCATGTATCACTGGCAGACTCAGGTCCAAACTACCAGCGATGTTAAATGCATCATTGCAGAGCTAGAGATTTCAATTTACTCATAAGTACTGGCCACATAGGACCATGATTGAGATCAAAACTGCAGCACAGAGGCAGCCTATATTCCTTGCCATTTTCCCACCTAGTGTAACTGCCCCCAGTGAGTATTAAACCCCAAAGTGATTATCATAGCAAAAATAATCTAAGAAAGGTGTAAGACAACAAACAACTCTAGCATGAAATGAATTTCCCAGTATGTTGAAGACCCAAGTGACATAAGAACATCAATACTACATCAGGCCCATGACCCATCTAGTCCAGCACTGTGTTTCACACATTGGCCCACCAGTTGCCTCTGGGAAGCTCACAGGCAAGAGATGAAGGCATGCCCTCTCTCCTGCTGTTGCTCCCCCAGCAATTGGTATTCCAAGGTATCTTCCTTCCATTCATCTTTCCCAGCATAACAGAGCCACATACCTTTGCAAGATGCTTCTGATACCCTAAACAGAAGAGACAAACACAAGAAATTAAGTTTTCTGCCACACACCAGGAAAGCCTTTATGCCAAAGGTTCTCAAACTTGGGTCCCCCACATGTTGTTCAACTCCCATCAGCCCCCACTACAATGGTCTTTTGCCACTGGTTAGAGAACTCCTGCCTTATGCCATGGTGGAGATATACTCTGCCTATATTTTCCACCCAGTGTAAACCAGGATAACTTCACTGACCATAGCAGAGTTTCAATAGCACTTGGGAACCTGGCAGTACTCTTCTATAAATATTCAGAATAATCCTATGCAAGTTTACTTAGAAGTAAACTTCAGTGGCACTTATTCCCAAGGAATCCTGTTTACAATTGCAGATTTCGTTTTCGAACACCATGTTGCACATATTCCACCACTACCAGAATACTGAGCCATTTCTCTCAAAAAGAAATTGTATCCAGAAGACAATCCAGTCATTTTAACCATTGGTAGGCACTGGGGTGGATCGTACTCCATCCAAGAAGCAAAAAACCACATTATACGTTGTATTCTATATTCTGCAACTCCATGTTCCAGGTCAGGATCAACCTTAATGAGGTTAAGCACCCTATAGTGTTTCATCCACCACCCCTCTGTAATGTTGTCTACAAGTGCCCTTTTTATTAACATGCATACTGGGGTATTTACAACTCTTTTTAGACAGCATGGGAAAATGCAAGCTGTGCATTTACAGTGCTAAGGGTCAAAGAGACCCCACAAACTACCGGAAGCATGTTTCATGTCTGTAGATGCTTAGATCAGAACTTGTTCATTCCATGTCTTGTGGACATGCTGACTCTTTCCATTGGATCTCAGAGCAATATCTCTGGAAGAGGGAAAGCCTTCCCCCTCTTTAATCACTATAAAATAGAGGCCAAGACACAGGCACACCCCAGCCATCTTGTCACCATTCCAGTCATGAGTAATCCAAGTTACTGTCACCAGCTTCTTCTGAGGACGTCCAGAAAGGGAGCAGCTGTAGATATTAACTCTCTCACAGCCAAGGACCTGTCTACTGCTAGACTAAGGTAGACCTTCGTGCTAGTTAGTTAATGTTTTATATTTTCTTTGAATTCCTGAGGCTGCTCTCATGAGCAGCTAAGCCTGGGTTTGGCTGCACCTTGGCAACAAACCTGGCTAAGAAGCCAGGCTGTTAAACGAGGTGAAGGAAGGCTTAACCCTGTTTGATTGACCATGTATCAGTGCCGGCTGCTTTCTGTTGGTGCTAAAACACTGACAGGCACTCACCTGCCCATTGCTGGGGTGGGGGGGATCCCCTCAATGTACTCGCGTGGTGCATTGTGAGATTTCCAGGGACCGGGATGATGCATCTCAACCCCCCTGCTGCCCATTGCAGCCACAGACTGTCTGGGTGCATAACTTGCACACCCAACAACTCCACATGGATTGTCTGCGCGGAAGGCGAGCTTCCACTGCCGCCAGCCCTGCCGCCAGCCCTCTCACTCAATCATGAGAAAGGGCCCCTGTATGCCTTTCTTTACTCCCTCCCCATTTCCCCCCAGTTCCTTATTCTATGTGTAACCCCTGTTTACTTAATACATTTCATTAATTAACATACTGTTTGTCTAGAGTTGAAACCAGCATCCTTGTTTCCTTTTAAACAAAGCTCACCTGCAAGAATTCTGCCGGCTGTTGCTGTTTCTCTTCTATTTCCTTGATGAGGTTGTCTACAGAGGAAATCTCCTCCGAGAGCTTCGCAATATGCTTATTCCCATTGCCTTTAACCTTGTCATCCAGATCTTTCAGCTCAGCTAACAGGAGGTGCTCTTGTTCTTCCAGGAACTGGTGCAATTGCTTAAACTCATCCACAATCTTCTGCCTCTCTCTTTCCGTCTGTTCCTGTAACCAGAAAATGGAAGCAGAGAGAAGGGTCAGCCTCACTGGCTTCAATTTTTTTTTTTTTTAAGGGTTAGCATGAGCACCATCATGCATGAGCGATAGTGGGGGAGCTAACTATTCTTGACCTAATGAAAGAAAACAAAACTTCTTAAGAAGTAACAAATAGTAGTACAATCACATTCCACTAGTATTGCAATATACATGATGACTCCTTTCATTCCTTGAAGGTCAAATGCCCTAAACTGCACATAAATCTAAACAGTGGGTTGGGGTGAGAGAAGAGGACAGCACGACAGCTGTCTGTGTCCTGATTGAGGCTCAACCTATGCACTCCATGCATATGCATGTATGATGGTCAGATGGTTCATTTAGATTATGCAAAGACATTTCTGGTGGGGTGATGGGAAGCCAAAATACGATGCCTAGTTTTTACCACCTGCCTGTTTTCCACTCCCAAACTCTCCAACCAGTGGCAGAGACAAAGTTAAGGCCAACTTGCACACAGGCTCAAGGACTCAGAATCATGCAAGGGTCTACTGAGAAGAGCTGCCATATTAATTTTATGTACAGACATAAGAAAATATAGAGCCAAGTGGTGACTCTATATCCTCTTATCTCTATATGCAACTCATGTGCAAGCTCCTCCCCCTTGGGAGAAAGCTTTTGGCCAGTGGAAGGATGCAGCTTTACGTGTGTGTGTGTGTGTGTGTGTGTGTATGTGTGTGTAGTCTTTCTCCATGATGTTTTAAATGCACAAGTGGCGAAAGTTAAATGGAACTACAGCACATCAATTTTCTCCTATTGGATGAGACTTTTCGTCACTTAGTCCCAGTAAAGAAATGAAGCTACTTTATACAAAGTCAGACCATGAGCCCTTTTAGCCCAATAGTGTCTGCTCTGGCTGACAGCAGATCTCCAAGGTTTCAGGCAGAAGACTTCCCCAGCACCTGCTACCCGAGTGCCTTTAACTGGAGATGTGAGACATGGAGCCCATGACCTTCTGCATACAGACTGACACACCTGCCCTGCCTCTGAGCTAAGGCCTCCCTGCAAGTGGCAGCCCACACTGTAAAGGCAAAATATAAGCCAGGCTTTAAAAGTGTACTCACCAGCAAATTTTGGTTTTCAGTCTCCACACTTAGTTTAAAAGAAAGAATTGTGCTTCTCTTTTTCCTCAGAAATTCCAAATGACTCTGAATTTTGCCCTATTAAAGACAGCATTGGATTTAATTTTGGCTTTAGAGATGTGCTCAAAACATCAAGGCAATGATTGCTGCAAGAATAGAAAGGATCTAGGAAAAGTTTCCATGAGAAAGGAGGGGGGAATATTTCCATTTTTCATAGCTCCCTGTTCTAAATCCCCCTATCCATGATTACCTACAGTGCCCATTCCTCCTTTCCTTTGGCAAGGAACAGCTGAATCTTCTCGACTGCAGCATATGGAAGACTGATAAGGTTGCACAAAATTGCTTAATCATGTTACAACACTGCTAATGTTTAGGGGTTTGTAAGGCTCCCACCCCACCCTAAGAGATTAAGGAGCCCAGACATACATTTTACTCTGAATACTGTCAGATTCAATTTTTGATGTTCGTCTCTGCCAGATTCCCATCAGCACTAGGTAATCTTTTTGACATGACTGCTGCAGAAGACTTGTCAAAATGTGTTCAGGAGTTTTATTGACAAGAGAAATTTGGAATACCATGGAATGAATCAGGATTCTAACCTTTAAGACACTGCACTGAGAGAACCGAGAGCCAGTATCACTTGGTTTTAATGAAACATTTTGTAAGAAGGTTGATAAATTGAATATTTTAGTCTTCAGTACATCTAACCCTTTTCAGTTATTTTGTTGAATTTGGATTCTGAATCTTCCACCAAGAATGAACCAACGTTTTCCCCCCCCATGCCCACCCACTGCAGTTTCCTACCTTATACTCTTCAAAAGCCTCCTCATTAGGAACCACCTTGTGTTCTCTGTGCTCCTTGGATTTGTCACACACCACACAGATGGGGATTTGATCATCTTCACAGAAGAGTTTCAGGGGCTCCTGGTGCCTCTCACAAATGTTTCCCAATGCTTCTGGCCCTTTGGCCACCTGAAGGCTGAATTTCTTGGCTATTTCCACAATACTTGCCAGCTGTCGGATTGGCCTAAGGTTCCTTTGCTGGCAAGGTTCTCGGCATTGAGGGCATGAAGCATCTGTGTCAGACTTCTTCCAACACCTAGTGATACAGGCTCGGCAGAAGATGTGTCCACAGTCCACGCTCACTGGCTTTTTGAAATATTCCAGACAGATGGGACAAGTAGCTTCATCGTAGAGATTCTGGACTGGACCCTCATTTGCCTAAAGAGGAATAAGAACCTTACTTTAGTAGCTCTTTCAAGCACTAGCTGGGCATTTTCCTTCCTTGTGTGGACTCACTCTTTGCTGAGCTAAGATCAGCATCATGTCCAGAACTGGGCTGAGAGTTAGAACATGTTCTTAATAGAAAAAAAAAGAAAAAACAACAACAACACAAAAAATAGTATGAAATTAATCCCAATTTAAAGAGAACAGAAGGGAGTACACACAAGGCTCATCAATCCATCCCAGTCTCAGGGTTTTTTGGAAGCCAATAATAATTTTTTTAAAACCTTGGTTAATAACCTCCAGTCACACAAATAAGATACATCACACCAGAAGTCCTTCAGATATCCAAGGCCCAAGCTGTTTAGAGCTTTAAAAGTCAAAACTAAACTCTGACACAGAAGCAAAGATATTTAATAAGTGGTTTTAAACTACTATAAGATCACTTGGGGGCTGAATTATAGGGCAAGGGCAAAGCCAGTTTGTTTTTAAAACATACACTCTGATTTTCACAATTGATTCAAAGCAGCTTATAACAAAAATTAAACAATTTTAAAATCACAACACATACCCCTGCTAACTGGGCATACCCCTGCTAACTGGGCAAAGAGGCACCTTTTACCATGGTGATTCTCTTTATTTGGCAGGGGAAGAGTAACTGGCCATATCCACCCCCAGCACAGTACTTCCAGTGACTGTTCCTGGTGTCTATCTTATGCTTCTTTTTAGAATGTGAGCCCTTTGGGGACAGAGTTCCATCTTATTTGTTATTTCTCTGTGTAAACTGCCCTGAGCCATTTCTGGAAGGGCGGTATAGAAATTGAATTATTTCTTGTTTACATAGTCAGACAGGTGTTATTGACTGGTTTGTTTTATCCAGACATCGAGTCCTTCCCAAGGACCTGGGATGGCTGAATTTTATTGTCAGTTGTTATAGATATCGTCGCAGAATATAGGCTGTTCCCAGTAAAGCTGCTTTTTGTAATTGGCTGGTGGTGATTTCTGTGGCCCCTATGGTGTTGAGGTGCTCTTCAAGGTCTTTTGGAACTGCACCCAGGGCGCCAATTACCACTGGGATTATTTTGGTCTTTTTCTGCCACAGCCTTCTTCTTCTTATTATTATTATTAATAATAAAATCAACGTCAGAGAAACAGACATTTTAGGTCCAGATAGAGCCATCTTCAGAGCAATAATTACAAGCAAAAAAGATGAGAGAAAGCCAGTCAGAAAACCCAGGTCTTAACCAGCCTCAATTTTTTTATTTTTATTTTGAAAGAAGGAAGGAGCCAAAGTCTCATACAAGAGGAAGTTCCAAAGGACAGGGGCCACCATCAAGAAAGCCCTCTCCTGCATGGCTGCTAGATGGACTTCTGTTGGATGTGGCACACACAGGTTAAAATCACAAGAATGGTTTTGAAAGTAAAATGCTAACATTTAAAAAACGTTAAACTTTATTTTAGTATCTGACATCTCGCTGCAAAGGATAGGGCTTTTTCTATAGTGGCAAAGTGCCTCTGGACCTTTCTTCCCGAGTATATCACCCTAGCCCTTTCTGTGGCTGTATTATAAGCAGCTGTAAGGGGACTCCTTACTTTTTCTCCTCTTACAAATCTCATAAAACTTTTAACCTATTTTTATTGTTCCAACTGTTATTGGCCTATTTGCATTTATTTTGCTGCTTTTTAAATTTATTTATTTTGGGTCAACCTTTCTATATTTTATTATTTTAAGGCAGTTTCTTTTAATTAAATTTATAAGGTTCCATGCTGAGGCCCTTGGCCTTAAAGGGGATTTAAGGCCAAGGATATTGAGATCATCAGGAGAGGTCCATCTGCATTTGCCATCAGCTTGTCTGGTGGCTACTCAGGGACTGGCCTTCTCCGTTGCTGCCCTGAGGCTTTGGAATGCACTCCCTAGTGAAATAAGAGCCTTCCCATCTCTGACAACTTTAAAAAAGTCTTTAAAGACACATCTGTTCACCCAGGCTTTTAACTGATATTGTTTTGATTGTTTTAATGTTGTTTTTAGAATATTGTTTTAAAATTTTAAATTGTGTTTTAAATTTCTTGCTTTTAAATTTTTGTTTTTAATTAATGTTTTACTTTTTAATCCTGTTGTAAACCGCTCAGAGACGTAAGTTTTGGGTGGTATAAAAATGTGTTAAATAAAATAAATAAATAAAATAAATAAAAATGTATCATATTTTACATAGACAAACATTGTCTGTGGTTATTTTAAAACGTGAATTAAAGATTAAATATTTTAACTCTTGTTTTTTTAAAAAAGGGATCCTGCCTAAGATTTGCATCCTCCTACCTGGGACTCAGGGCAAAGCCAATCTACACATTATAGAGACTGAAGTGGTAGAATTCTAGAATGTGCCACTTCAGATTTCAATTCAAAGTAAGTGTCTTGGGTTTTTAATCATACCCTGCATGAACCAGATTAGTACATCTGGAGGAGGGCTAGGCTAGGCTAAACTCTCTCCCCCACCATTCCCATTCCTCTCTCTCTTGTCCTAGCTTAGCATATATAGGGAGGATTTGGGGGGGTGGGGGGCTAGGAACTGAAAAATGCAATCCTTCACTTACAGTCTAAATGAAATAGTACAGTCTGCAATTCACCTGCCCTCCCCATCTAAAACCTCATTCTGAATAACGTATAATTAATCCCTTATGTGTGGGGCGGGTTGCAATTGAACACCTTCTTCGTTATAAACTGAACACCCCACCACCCACTGAGATCACCAGGAGAGGTCTGTCAGCAGTTGCCACCGGCTCGTTTGGTGGCTACTTGGGGATGAGCCTTCTTAACTGCTGCCCCAGCGCTTTGGAACGTGCTCTCTGCTGAAATAAGAGCCTCCCCACCTCTGACAACTTTTTAAAAGTCTTTAAGGAAGCACCTGTTCACCCAGGCTTTTAATTAAGCATTGTTTTAACAGTTTCAGCATAGTTTTGAAATTTTAAATTGTTGTCATGTTTTAACTTTTACTATGGCATTTATTTTGTTTTAACTACTGTTTTAAGTTTTTTGCCATCATTTATTTTAACAACTGTTTTAGCTTTGTTCGTTTGTTGTAAACTGTCCACAGGCGTGAGTTTTGGGCGGTATCGAAGTGTAATAAATAAATAAATAAATAGTTCCAAGACCAGCATGGCTACCATTTCTCCTCCCCACCCCCAACCATTCTGGCAGAAAGGACAGAATTTCATGTTTAAAATAACAGACCTAAGTGCCTTTATGCCTTCCCACTGTGCATCAACACAGATTACAGTATTTCAGAAGTCCTATCCATAGGTTATCTTCAGTGCACATATAGTACAATTCCTATCTGTTCTCTAAATTTGAGGGGCCTCCTAAAATGAACTCATGTACAGTCACTCACACAAACACATGTACATGAGTAGTTTAAACACAAGTAACTGTGCACTCCTCTTACGGCACCTGAAGACATCAGAGGTGCACGATGGCTAGATTTTCATTCAGTGGAGTTGTGGGGAAAATCCTAAAGCAGCTAGAGCCTGTGCAGCATGCCTATTTCTAGACAGGATTTTGGGGCTAGATAGAAAGTCACTGCAGGACTGCCACCAAGCCCATGGCAATGAAACAATAAGTAATCCTTGCTGGAGGAACAAAATCATGTCATCTCCAATGACAAAAGTAATTTCACAAAATCTGCAAGGAATGCTAATCTCTTCAGCTCAGAGGCATGTTCTCCACACAGCTCACCCAACCGCCTCATCAGCCCCCTAACACTTGCATCCTATAATCAAAACAATTGGGACTCCTTTTAACATGGAGTTTCTCGGTTGTGATAACTAGACACAATTATTAAGAGCCAAACACATTCATATGAAAGCCTATTTGAATGAAATGAATGTCTATCCCATTTCATTTTTAGCCTACTTACCAGTAGGCTTATCACTCGGCATTCCGTGTGTGTGTGTCGCTATCAACTTCGCAATGCCTGGACCAATATGAACCAAATCCGGTACATTGTAGAGACACATAGGGACACCTCAATGGTGTCCCTTGTGATGAGGTCCTCCACCCCGATTCAAGATAGCAGAAGCATGAATGTTTGAGATGCAAGTAGGCTAGCTTGTGAACTGTCTAACCGATTTGGACCAAATTTAGTCCAGTTGAAGGCATAATGAAAGTAGGCAGATTAGTTCTTACTAGAAGTTGTTATTGAGATGCTCGCGGCTTTATACATTTCCACCTATACCGAGCAGAGCAATTGGACAACAGTGGAGGAAAGGAGAGGACACACACGGCAAAGCAGTATGGAATAGGGAACCACAAACTAGTTCCAATTGCAGTATTCTTTTGTATAGCAATACAAGTTCTCATCACTGCCCAATAAAGAGGCAATGGCAATAGCTTTACTAGAACTAAGTCAAGGTATGGGACTTAATCACTGCCTGGACAGCCTGTGGAAGCCTCACATAAGCCATGTCTGGCTCTTTCTAGAGAAGGTGAGATGCAAGTATAATAGAGTGGATTATCATCCATCTATTTATTAGAGGTACAACATTTTCCAAGTGTCAGTTAGTCCTCCCTATGGAGGCATATGCAATTGCAAGGGGAGGCTTGGATTATCTAACTCAGTGCCTGGGATGAGGGTGAGCTCTGCTAGCCAAGCAATTGAAGTTTTATTCCAGTAATAACTGTGTGCAATAAATGGTTAATTTTTCAGTTGAGAGGAGCACGACAACATCTCCTAGTGGGGAGATGTCAATGTGGGGAAATTGAATGCATGTGTGACAAGGCACAGGTATCGGATGTCTCCAATTAAGAGTTCCTATACTAGGAGATAATCTCTGCCTAAGATTCTGGAGAGCTGTTACCAGTCAAGCTAGACAGTGTGGGGCTACATGGATCATTGTTCTGACTCCATATAAGGCAACTCTCCTTAGATCCTAACCTTCACTCTAAAGAACTCCGAAAAAAGTGCTAACTAGATACAGAAATGGGGGTTGAGACAGCCTGCCTACAAGGGCACTGAAGAGGAAGATGGCACAAGAAACTAACTGGGTATATGTTGACAGGTGGAAGTTGAACAAGGGGAATTCTTTTGAAAAGCTTTTAGTAAAAAGCTGCTGTAACAATTATTGACCTACCAGTGTGTTCGTGTTGAGCTGTCCAGGGATGCTGATGTTCCCAGATGAAAAGCCTGTGTTCTGTACAGCTGTGTCCTGGCCAAATGGCTTGAAGACGAGGCCGGAGATTTGCATTGTCTGACCAAACAGACTTCCTGTTCCGAAACCTGTTGTATCCGAAATCCAAAGATATAAAGTAAATCACAACTACTTTATATAGTGCCATCCATTTATGTGGTTCATTACATCATTTCTTAAGAAAGCTATATACATCAGGCAGCTTGCATCTACTTTTCAACAGTGGGGAAAGCAAGAAGGGTGGAGTGCGAGAGGGAAGGTAACAGGGGCTGAGTGTAAGCAGATGCAGCTAGGCTTTCTTTTGAACTTAGATGAGACCTGAGTGATTGAGCGAGGGCTCCACTGGAAACATGGGTTTTGAGGAGGGATTTGGAGGGAGAGGGTTTCTAGGTCCAAGGATTAGCAGGGGAGAACAGGCAGAGTAATTTCAATACAGGAAACCTTCAGGCAGCTGACTATGATAGGGTTTCCATCCCATCAACAGTGAATTGCATAATTCATAATACAGTGAATATGCACAATTGCATAATACTAATTGCATAAAACATCAAGATGAATGCACGAGACCCTTTGTTATTCACTGGTTCCTGGATCATGGTTTCGGCTATTTGCAGTTCACTGACGCAGTCCAGGTTTCTTTTTCCACAATATGTCACTTCGGCTATTCGCAGTTTTTGCGAGCACCATTTTCAGTCTCACTTTCAGCATGTGTCTTACGGTATATCTGCATTGTTCGAGGGAGGAGCTTTGTGGGTTGTTGAGAAGTTGATGGTGGGGATTGGAGAAGGAGTCTGGAGGAGTTTTTTGTGCTTTAGAGGCTGTTTTGGTGTAATTTGGAGCTGTGTTGTGTAAGCAGCACCTTGGAGTGTTTTCAAGCTGCAGCTGGAGTACTTAAGTACAGTACAGCTCCATCCATTGGATTGTTCCAGTGTGAGCGTGTATATGTGTGTGTGCGTTTATATGCACATTTTGTATTGAACAATATAATTCAGTATAGCTAGCTTCAGCTATTAAAAGGTGTACAGTACATTTTAAAACTTTAGACCAGTGTTGCAAATTAACCCCTGCCAACTGAGGAAAGAGGCACCTTTTTAAAGTCATGGATCTCTAATATTAAGCAGGGGGAGAGCAACTATCCCTATCCAACCCCAGCACAGCTTCCTTGCAGTGGCTATTGCTGGTGTTTTAGACTGTAAGCCTTTTATGACACAGGGAACCATCGTACTTACTGTATTTATTATTTATTTTGGGGACTTAGAAATTTTCCAAGAAACCCAACCCCCAGATTTCCATAGGATCAAGGTTTCTCCCTCACTCTACCCCGGTGGTTTCCCCATTCTTGGTAACTGGAAACCTAACCCCCATGAAAAATGAAGGCCTCCTGTATTACCATATTATGCCGATTTATACAGTCAGACCATTGGTCCATCTTGTGCAGTACTATCTGCTCTACTGGCAACAGCTCTCTAGGGTTCCGGACTAGGGACTTTCCAATCTTACCTGGAGATGCCAAGGATTGGACAGTAGACCTCTACAAGCAAAGCAGGTGGTTTACAGGTGCTACAGCCCACCCTCATTACCTGTGTTCCCTGTAACAGGGATTCCCAGATGTCGTTGACTAGAACTCTCAGCATCCCCAGCTGCAACGACCTTTGGCTGCAAATGACGGGAGTTAAACTGAACAACATCTGGGAATCCCTATTATAGGGAACACTGCTTATCACTCCGATTCTGGGAGTGCTCACCTCTTTCTGCTCCAAGAAGTGTGTGTTGTCTCCTTGCCTATTTATTTATTTATTTTTCAGATTTGTATATTGCCCCAAACTTCTGTCTCTGGGTGGTTTAACAACATAAAGCAAATTAGAAATAAAACAAAAACCTTAACACAATTTAAAACCACAGTTTGGCTGAAAAAATAAGGCTTTAGAGACTTCTTAAAAGTTGTCAGAGATGGGTAAGCTCTTATTTCAGCAGGGAACACATTCCAGAGTCTCAGGACAGCAATGGAGAAGGCCTGTCATGGGCAAATGACTGACATTTGCCTAGTCATTGGCTATCTGGCACCCTTCAAACAACCAGTGCCTAAAGTAAATAGGCCATTTACCCAATAAAGGAGGCCACTCTACCTGGGTGGGATTGTTAAGGCATGTAGCAGCAACATGGAGTTTTTATGGCAACATTTTACAAGTCCATGAGATGCTTTTGGAAGGGCGGTATAGAAATCGAATGAATGAATGAATGAATGACCACGCACACACAAATACTTACTGGTTCCAAAGCCTGTTTTATTCTGTGCACCGGTGTTGATGGTGGAGGAACCAAAGAGCCCTGTGACTGTGCTTGGTGTAGCAGTGGACAATCCAAACCATGGACCTTTCCTGTTCACCTGATAGTCTTCCAAACGAAGTTCCTGAACAAGAAATACTTCTCAATTGCTGCTGTGTCACAAGGGACAGCACCTGTTCCCCCTCTTTCCCCCTCAGTCACAGCCTTGCAGCCAAGGAGGATAAAATAAGTATTTGAGGCCACAGTTTCCGGCACACCCAGCTCTGCTCTCGCAAGGCAGGGAGAACATCACCTTAGTGATCATGTTTCCCAAAGGAGACATTAGCAAGGCCCCAGAGGTGCCAGCATTGTGAGCATTCCTCTGAATTACACAGCAGTCCAGTGTGTGAGCCAATTCTGATACAGAACCAAAGGTGGGAGTGCATAGACTCACTACCTTGGGCCTCAGTTCCATTCTGCCTTTTTGCAAAGCAGAGAGACCCCTGAAGAGTTTTATTAAAGATATTTTAAAGTTCTCTCTCTCTCTTTTAGGTAGAATTAGTACAAGGACAGGCCAAAGGCTCATGTGCTGATAAGACCTGGCAGGTTTTACCTGACATTTGTAGGCTCAAGCAAGTGGCTTGACTCCATTCCCTCCCACACCACACTGGGGACAAGAGAAGAGTTGCCAAGAAAGATAAATAAGGACCTGCAGACGGACCAGCAGTTCCTCCCTCAATTTTTGTGTTTGTTTACAGGAGGTGGATAGGAGAGACAGCTTCAGTTTAGAAATCTGTTTTGGCAGACTAAGAGCTCTAAAACACAGAAGGGAAAACCTGCGAAGTTCCTTTTGTCAGGATAGTGACATCTATTGGGAAAGGAAGAAAGTGGCAGCTTTCTCTATCCATCATAGCATCCAATCCAAATGGATTCATTCCTCCCAGTCCTACCTGCAGAACCTCCCAAACTTCTCTGAGCAAAGCCAATGTGGGGCAAATCTTAGGAAGTGGGAGCTGCCTCTTAGCCTGGTTCCCTTTTAAAAGAAAGGTTGCCTTGTGACGCCTGCACCGCTAGATGGTGGCACAAGGACAGAACAATAGACAACTACAGACACATTAGATTGACTGACCTCTAGTGATTTGTTCTCATATTCGTACATAGCAGTAATACAATGATGCACAGTTTTGATGTTTTTGGTACAACCGTGTTTAACCATAATGTCGTTGCCAACTGGTGGCTGCAAGAGAAAACGGAGCAGTCAAGACTACTACTGATCGACTCCCCCTTCCCAAATACCAGGTACTGGAAGCCATCCTGTGGACAGAGCAGCAACACACTGTGAATACCCAAACCATTGCTTAGTGGGCTAACAAGAATTTTAAAAAGAGCTGGCATGGTACAGTGTCTAGCATACCAAGCTTGGACGGGGGAAATCCAGGCTCAGATTCTTGTGACATTCATGGGCTGCCAGTTTGTTGCAAGTCTAGGACTCCTTGGAGGAAGGATGGGATACAGGGACAGATGAACAGTGGGGCTTTGCCCGCCTTGGTCTGCAGTGGATGCCGGCATTTTCCCTCTTTGATTCCAAGCCTCTGCACTTGCTCTAAGCTGGTTGTGCTGTGAAGGCCCTTCTCTACCTGGAAAATAGCTATCATTTTCATGGCGTGTGCCTCCGTCACCTATGTCACATCGGGATTACTGCAAATGTGCTTTATGCGGGCCTGCCCTTGAAAAGTATCCAGAAACTAAAGAAGGTGCAGAATGCGGCTGCCAGACTGATTTCTGGAGTCTGCAGTGCACGTATTATACCCATCTTGAAGGCACTGCACCGGCTGCCAGTATGTTGCCAGGTACAATTCTAGGCACTGGCTATTATTTTTAAAGTCCTAAACACCACAGGCCCTGGGTACCTTAGGGACCGCCTAAGGTGAATCTACCCACCTGACAAGGTATGCTGGGAGGACTCTGCTCTGCAAACCCACACCTGCTGATGGCAGTTTATTAAGCACATGAGACAGGGCCTTCTTGGCGACAGACTGCAGGCAATGCAACTTGCTCTCACTTGAGATCCTCATGGCTCCCTCTCTCCCAGGTTTTCAGAGGAAATTGAAGACTGTCCTTTTTGATCCAGGCTTTCGGCCTAGCTCTCTTTTTAGGTTGTAGCCATGTGTGCCTTATTTCGAGGATGTCTTTATTGACCCTTTATGACTGACTGTTTTTTAACTTGCTGTTAACCGCCCTGGGGTTTTAGGACAAAGAGCAGTATATTAAAAATTCCTCTAATACAGGGGTAGGCAACTTTGGCTTTCTATCTGTTGTTGAGCTACGTTTTCCATCACCCCCAGCCACAATTTATTGTGACTGGGGATGATGAGAGTTAAAGTTCAACAACGGCCGGGGAGCCAAGGTAGCCTACCTCTGCTCTAAAATGTACTTGAGCAGGAAAGATTCCCACATCCTCACTGCTGCAACATGACAGAAGAATGGCACAGGAGAGCTTTCAGTGACACCATATCTCGGCATCTTACGCCATCAAATGCTACAGAACCCTCCAGGTACTCCAACTGCCCCTTAATGGCAGTCCTAAAAAAAATTCCCCTCAAGAACTGCTGCATGCTTTGTTCTGCACTTAACGCTACCACTCAGGCAATGATCACAAAAGAACTCCTATTCTTTTATAGGAGTAAAAGACGACTGATTCTTCACTTTTCTGTATTGTTTACATGGGAAACACCTATCTCGGGCAGCAGCGATATAGGAAGATGCTGAAAGGCATAATCTCATACTGTACGGGAGAAGGCAATGGTAACCCCCTCCTGTATTCAACCAAAGAAAACTACAGGGCTCTGTGGTTGCCAAGAGTTGACATGGACTCGACGGCACAACTTTAACTTTACACTTGCACACCTAATACAGAGGATCATGAATGGCCAAAAGTGGAACAGCACCAAGTACCTATCACATTCCCAAGTCTTTCTTCATAGCAGCAAAATAAATCTGAATATAGTATATTTGATACTGAAGAGAACAACCACCCCATTTTCTTGTACATTTAACAAGAACTTGAGCTTTCCTTGACAAGAATGTCCTAAAAGACATTTAGTCTTTATCAAACCTGAGACTATGGAACATTACTTTCAATAATGTAGTTACACATTATAGGTCAGATAAGTTGTCAAGCTTCAATGAGAATCCTGAGGAAGATTCTGGACATAAGAACTGCCCTACTGGATCAGGCCCAAGGCCCATCTAGTCCAGCATCCTGTTTTACACAGTGGCCCACCCGATGTCACTGGAAGCCTACAAGCAGGAGTTGTGGGCATGCCCTCTCTCCTGATGTTACTCCCCTGCAACTGGAACTCAGAGGCATCCTGCCTTTCAGGCTGGAGGTGGACTATATCCCTGTGATTAGTAGCCATTGATAGACCTCTCCTCCATGAAGTTATCCAAGCTCCTCTTAAAGTCATCCAGGTTGTTGGCTGTCACCACATCTTGTGGCAGATAATTCCACAAGTTGATTATGTGTTGTGTGAAAAAGTACTTCTGTTTGTTGGTCCTAGATTTCCTGGCAATTAATTTCATGGGATGACCCCTGGTTTTAGTGTTATATGAGAGGGAGAAGAATCTCTCTCTATCCACTTTCTCCACACCATGCATGATTTTATAGACCACTATTGTGTCTCCCCACAGTCAACATTTTTCTAAACTAAACAGCCCCAGGTGTTGTAGCTTTGCCTCATAAGAAAGGTGCTCTAGGACCCTTATTATCTTGGTTGTCCTTTTCTGCACCTTTTCCAGTTCTACAATGTCCTTACTTAGATGTGTTGACCAGAATTGTACGCAGTACTCCAGGTGTGGCTGCACCATCGTTTTGTATAAGGGCATTATAATATTAGCAGTTTTATTTTTAATCCCCTTCGCAATGAAGGGCCTTTTTCACAGCTGCCACACCTTGAGTCGACACTTTCAACAAGCTGTCCACCACGACCCCAAGATCCCTCTCCTGGTCAGTCACCGACAGCTCAGATCCCATCAACGTATACTTGAAGTTGGGTTTTTTTGTCCCAATGTGCATCACTTTACACTTGCCAACACTGAACTGCATTTGTCACTTTGTCGCCCACTCCCCCAGTTTGGAAAGATCCTTTTCGAGCTCCTCACAATCAGTTTTGGATTTCACTACCCGGAAGAGTTTGGTATCATCTGCAAATTTGGCCACCTCGCTGCTTACTCCTGCTTCTAGATCATTTATGAATAAATTAAAAAGCACCAGTCCCAGTACATATCCCTGGGGGACCCCACTTCTTACTTCTCTCCATTGTGAAAACTCTCCATTCTGGGCTAAGACCCTGCAGTCTTGCTGTATTACAACACTTTCACTGAAGGGAACATCCCACATACTTTTAATTGGAATCAGAAGTGCATAAGAGGCAAACTAATGAACAAAATGGTCCAGCACAAGGGCGGGAATTTGTCTTTACAAGTAAAGAAATTGGACTTACATTGAATCTAATGGTAGTGCCAGCTGGAACAATGGTAAAGGGGGGCAATCCAAAATGGAAACCAGAAGTAAATGTGTTGGAGGTTACATTAGAAGTCCCAAATATACCGCCACTGCTAGTACTTGTCCCAACATCTGTAAACAGGAAAGAAACTGAGTGAAAGCCCAAATGGAAGCAGAGATAAAGCTTCAGCCAACGACTGAGGAGCCTATTACATTGTTAAAACTACAGTCAATTGATGGAAGATACCTTGGAAGTTGCAACATTTGAATTGAACAAGTCTACAGTGAAGGTTTTACAGGAAGGAGCACTGAAACATTTCCATTAACATGTACTTCTTTCTTGAACCTCTATCCATTTGTTCTAGTACTCTCTCCTATGACAAGGACCTATACCATTTTAAATTTCCACTACAGCCTCCTCAAGACATTTGGACAGAGGTTTTTAGTTTGCCACTTGTCTCCTCACCAGGAGCAGGCAACAATTGTTTCAGGAAAAATTGTATTACAGGTCGAGTATCCCTTATCCGAACACCACGCCTTAACAACAACAACAACAACAAAATGCCTCAGCTCACTTTAAAAATGTAGTCAAGCCGCCTTCCTCAGGGCCAGGTCTGTCCCACCATCGCCTACCTCAGGGCTGGGCCAGGCCGTCCCACCGCCACCTGTCCACCCCCACCACCTCCCGCCTCCTCCGCTCGCCTCTTCAGCCGTCCACCTCCTCACCACTGGAACTCTTGCATGCTCTCATGAGAGTTCCGCCACGCATTCCAGATCCCCATCTACCAGAATTATATGCCTGTATATAATCCGGAAAAGTCCAAAATCCGGAAAAGTCCAAAATCCGGAACGCTGCTGGTCTCAAGCAGTCTGGATAAGGGATACTCGACCTAGATGCATAAATATTATTTACAGTTTAGTTCTAGCATATGAAGATCACTATGATTTTGGGGTATATTGTTTTATGTTTCCCAGCTTGATCCAGGATTGGAAAAACTATCTTTCTGTGCTTCTTTTCTAAATCAAATTGTAGAAAACAAATCTCAGTCTAGCTCTTGCAATAGCCTACTCTGAGCAATTCGTCCATTCAAATTAATCTGATTGATTCATGAGCCCTGCTTCTCCCCACCACTCCCAAAGTGCACTGGGAATAGATCTCCCAAGGGCACAGCATAGCTGACTAATGAGTCAGGAGAGATTAAAAACATTCCAGACTCTGGAATGCTCTCCCAGTAGCTATTCCCTCCTTGTCTCCATCACAGTTTTTTAGAAAGCGTGTTAAAGCTTGGCTTTTTACCCAGGTTTTTATACGATTGTCTCTACCGCTGCTTCTTTGTATTTTAAATCTTTTCAGTCAGATTTGTTTTATATTGAGCGTAATATTTTAATAGTGTCATTTTTATAGTCTTGTTTTTAATTTTTGTGTAAATTTTTGTTTTAATGAAAGGCGTTATACAAATTTAACAATTAAAAAAAATAATATTTTTTTTAAGTACAGAGTCATGCAGAGCCTAGACAGAACATAGCCTCAAGAAAACAATGTAAAAACACCTAAGGCTATAGTCTCTGGGCAGAGACTACACTGTGAAATCCATCCAGCCCAAGCATAATTCCTGTGCGCCAAACTTGTAAGACACCCACCACCAATCCTTTGTTTGCTTTGAAAAACAAAGGTTATCTGCATCTATAAGCTTCTTTTGCTTCCCTTTGTTTAAATTCCTTATATTTCTACCTGTCTGAAACATAATTTTCAAGCAGGCAGCCAAAAGTATGTAGAAATGTTTTACTTATAGCCAGGCATGGCTTTATGATATTTATATATACACTCATTATGCACAAGGACAAATGCCCTTCAGGCACTGTTCTGTGTCCCTAGGATCTAGTGTTAACTCTTCTATGTACTCTGGAGAACAAAGATCTAAGATTTACTCACATATGTTCCCTGCCTTCTAAACTGTATCAGCATCACTAGATTCTACTGTCCCTGGAATCTCAGTGTCCCTGATTATTGTGGTGCTTATTCCTCCCTTTTGCTACCACAGTCTGAAAGCCAGTGTGGTGTAGTAGTTAGAGTGTTGGACTAGGACTGAGGAGACCAGAATTAAAATCCCCATTCAGCCATGAAACTCACTGGTGACTCTGAGTAGGAGTGTGCACGGTTCGGTCCGGGCATAATTCCAAAGACCACCGGACCGGTTCGGAGGTCCGGCGGTCCGGGAGGGCGGGGGGACTGTTACTTTAAGCGGGGTGTGTGTGTGGTACTTAACACACACACACCCCCGCCGCTCTTCCCCCTCCGGCGCTGGTCCTTTGAAAAATCTTCTTGGGGCGGCAGAGTTCCTCCCTGCCGCCCCTGGCCCCGTCGTGGTTTCTAAAGGGTTAAAGAGACGAGCGCACACATCACGCAGGGCACATGCACGCCGCTAGCGCTCGTCTCTTTAACCCTTTAGAAACCACGATGGGGCCAGGGGCGGCAGAGAGGAACTCTGCCGCCCCAAGAAGATTTTTCAAAGGACCAGCACCGGAGGGGGAAGAGCGGCGGGGGGGGGGGGGAGTAATGGGAAATCTTATGTTCTAAGCTATAGATAGTTCATTTTGTGTCTTTAAGATGCTAACGTTCATAAAAAGTACAGAAACAACACATAATCAACCTATGGAATTCTCTGCCACAAGATGTGGTGACAGCCAACAGCCTGGTTGGCTTTAAGAGTGGTCTAGATAAATTCACGGAGGACAGGTCTATCAATGGCTTCTAGTCTGGTGGCTAAAGGCCACCTTCAGCCTCAGAGGCAAGTTCCCTCGAAATACCAGTTGCAGGGGAGTAACAGTAGGAGAGAGGGCATGCCGTTCAGCTCTTGCCTGTGGGCTCCCCAGAGACATCTGGTGGGCCACTGTGTGAAGGAGAATGCTAGACTAGATTGGCCTAGGGCCTGATCCAGCAGGGCTGTTCTTGTATTATGTTAAACTAGCTGACCCCGCACAGAACATCTGTGCGGCAGTACACTCTCCCCACCTTCAGGCCCAGTTTGTTCTCCCCCCAACCTTCTGCCTCAGCTAGTTCCCCCCCCCAATCTTAAGGCCCAGTTAGTTCTCAACGTTCTGCCCCAGTCTCTTCCGCTGCCCCCACCTTCTGCCCCAGTCTCCTTCCCCACCCCCCACCTTCTGTCCCAGTCTCCTTCCCCACCCCCACCTTCTGCCCCAGTCTCCTCCGCCGCCCCGCCATCTGCCCAGTTTCCTTCCCCACCCCCCACCTTCTGCCCCAGACTCCTCCGCTGCCCCCACCTTCTGCCCCAGTCTCCTTCCCCACCCCCCACCTTCTGCCCCAGTATCCTTCCCCACCCCCCACCTTCTGCCCCAGTCTCCTTCCCCATCCCCAACCTTCTGCCCAGTTTCCTTCCCCACCCCCACCTTCTGCCCCAGTCTCCTCCGCTGCCCCCACCTTCTGCCCCAGTCTCCTTCCCCACCCCCCACCTTCTGCCCCAGTATCCTTCCCCAACCCCCACCTTCTGCCCCAGTCTCCTTCCCCATCCCCAACCTTTTGCCCAGTTTCCTTCCCCACCCCCACCTTCTGCCCCAGTCTCCTCCACCGCTCCCACCTTCTGCCCCAGTCTCCTCCACCGCCCCCACCTTCTGCCCCAGTCTCCTCCACTGGCCCACCATCTGCCCAGTTTCCTTCCCCACCCCCACCTTCTGCCCGTCTCCTCCGCTGCCCCCACCTTCTACCCCAGTCTCCTCCACCGCCCCCACCTTCTGCCCCAGTCTCCTCCGCCGCCCCCACCTTCTGCCCCAGTCTCCTCCGCCGCCCCCAACTTCTGCCCCAGTCTCCTCCGCCGCCCCCAACTTCTGCCCCAGTCTCCTCCGCCGCCCCCACCTTCTGCCCCAGTCTCCTCCGCCGCCCCCACCTTCTGCCCCAGTCTCCTCCGCCGCCCCACCTTCTGCCCCAGTCTCCTCCGCCGCGCCACCTTCTGCCCCAGTCTCCTCCGCCGCCCCACCTTCTGCCCCAGTCTCCTCCACTGCCCCACCATCTGCCCAGTTTCCTTCTCCATCCCCACCTTCTGCCCCAGTCTCCTTCCCCATCCCCCACCTTCTGCCCCAGTCTCTTCCTCTACCCCACCTTCTGCCCCAGTCTCTTCCTCTACCCCACCTTCTGCCCCAGTTTCCTTCCCCATCCCCACCTTCTGCCCCAGTCTCCTTCTCCATCCCCACCTTCTGCCCCAGTCTCCTCCGCCGCCCCACCTTCTGCCCCAGTCTCCTCCGCCGCCCCACCTTCTGCCCCAGTCTCCTCCGCCGCCCCACCTTCTGCCCCAGTCTCCTCCGCCGCCCCACCTTCTGCCCCAGTCTCCTCCGCCGCCCCACCTTCTGCCCCAGTCTCCTCCACTGCCCCACCATCTGCCCAGTTTCCTTCTCCATCCCCACCTTCTGCCCCAGTCTCCTCCGCTGCCCCACCTTCTGCCCCAGTCTCCTTCCCCATCCCCCACCTTCTGCTCCAGTCTCCTTCCCCACCCCCACCTTCTGCCCCAGTCTCTTCCTCTACCCCACCTTCTGCCCCAGTTTCCTTCCCCAACCCCACCTTCTGCCCCAGTCTCCTTCCCCAACCCCCACCTTCTGCCCCAGTCTCCTCCACTGTTCCACCATCTGCCCAGTTTCCTTCCCAACCCCAACCTTCTGTCCCAGTCTCCTCCACCACCCCCACCTTCTGCCCCAGTCTCCTCCACCGCTCCCACCTTCTGCCCCAGTCTCCTCCACCGCCCCCACCTTCTGCCCCAGTCTCCTCCACTGGCCCACCATCTGCCCAGTTTCCTTCCCCACCCCCACCTTCTGCCCGTCTCCTCCGCTGCCCCCACCTTCTACCCCAGTCTCCTCCACCGCCCCCACCTTCTACCCCAGTCTCCTCCACCGCCCCCACCTTCTAACCCAGTATCCTCCACTGCCCCACCATCTGCCCAGTTTCCTTCCCCACCCCCACCTTCTGCCCCAGTCTCCTCCGCTGCCCCCACCTTCTGCCCCAGTCTCCTCCGCTGCCCCCACCTTCTACCCCAGTCTCCTCCATCGCCGCCACCTTCTGCCCAGTTTCCTTCCCCACCCCCCACCTTCTGCCCCAGTCTCCTCCACTGCCCCGACCTTCTGCCCCAGTCTCCTCCGCCGCCCCCACCTTCTGCCCAGTTTCCTTCCCCACTCCCCACCTTCTGCCCCAGTCTCCTCCACTGCCCCACCATCTGCCCAGTTTCCTTCCCCACCCCCACCTTCTGCCCCAGTCTCCTCCGCTGCCCCCACCTTCTGCCCCAGTCTCCTCCACCGCCCCCACCTTCTGCCCCAGTCTCCTCCACCGCCCCCACCTTCTGCCCAGTTTCCTTCCCCACCCCCACCTTCTGCCCCAGTCTCCTCGCTGCCCCCACCTTCTGCCCCAGTCTCCTCCACCGCCCCCACCTTCTGCCCCAGTCGCCACCACCGCCCCCACCTTCTGCCCAGTTTCCTTCCCCACCCCCACCTTCTGCCCCAGTCTCCTCCGCTGCCCCCACCCTCTGCCCCAGTCTCCTCCACCGCCCCCACCTTCTGCCC
The DNA here is from genome assembly GCF_027244095.1 of Hemicordylus capensis. Lineage (NCBI taxonomy): Eukaryota > Metazoa > Chordata > Lepidosauria > Squamata > Cordylidae > Hemicordylus > Hemicordylus capensis. Next base: position 256,854,452 of record NC_069658.1, on the reverse strand, counting down.
CAGTCTCCTCCACCGCCCCCACCTTCTGCACAGTTTCCTTCCCCAGCCCCACCTTCTGCCCCAGTCTCCTCCGCTGCTCCCACCTTCTGCCCCAGTCTCCTCCGCCGCCCCCACCTTCTGCCCCAGTCGCCTCCACCGCCCCCACCTTCTGCCCCAGTCGCCTCCACCGCCCCCACCTTCTGCCCAGTTTCCTTCCCCACCCCCACCTTCTGCCCCAGTCTCCTCCGCTGCCCCCACCTTCTGTCCCAGTCTCCTCCCCCACCCCCAACCTTCTGTCCCAGTCTCCTTCCCCACCCCCCACACCGGGCCGAGTGCTCAGAATGTGTGGCTCTCTCCACCCGCCCACCCCGTCTCCCGCGGGGCCCGAGTGCGGCTGCCAGCGGGGCCCGAGTGCGGCCGCTAGCCGCCGCCAGCGGGGCCCGAGTGAGGCCGCCAGCGGGGCCCGAGTGTGGTCGCCGTCGCCAGCGAGGCAGAGTGCGGCCGCCAGCCACCGCCTGCGGGGCCCGAGTGCGGCCACTAGCCTCCAGCCTCCGCCTCACCTCCGCGGTCGGGCCCGCCTGGCTCCTCGGCCATGGCCGCCACCGCCATTCTCCTGGGTGCGCCAGCCAATCAGGCGCCCCCTGCAGCCCAGCCAATCAACTGGGCTGCCGGGACGCATTTCTCCTGGGCACACCCAGGAGAAATATATATATAGATACTGCATAGATTTCAATCCCACCACCACCAAAAAAACCCACACGTTTTTTCTCCATGGCTTTAAAATTTCCAGGAATTTTACATCTCTAGGCACCTCCCAGATTAAGTCTTTAGAATTGTCAGACTAATTAAAGGAGACTCAGCAGGAATGTACTGCTCTCCACAAAACAATTACTGAACATCGCATGCCCCATTCCTAGAGATACGAGTTATACCCTATCAAACTCCCCAGGTTAATTCTGTGCAAAGGCCTTGTTCCTGAATGAGAAGGGCCCTCCACCATTGCTTGCTGACCCAAACAAGCCATTGGAAATCCCTGCTGATGTTCCAAACCAAGAGCCCATGCTCATAAAGGACACAGCTAGCTGGCTAAAGGTATGCTCCCAAAAAAGGTACCCTTGCAGCCGATCCTCCTCCACTCATTGTTCCAAAGCCAACCTATATATATTAGTAAGAGGAGCTGGACAATGAGACACTCTGGGCCAAGCACATAAGAGGCCTGAAACCACTTAGCAAGACTTGCCTGCACACCAAGTAACAGCCCCAGCTGATCTGCGGGAAATTAAGTCATCATAACATGATACATGTGTAGAATTATGCTAGCTTTGCGATAGTAGTGATGCATAAAGTACTTGGCTAACTCGCAAGTTTATAAAGATCCAGAAATAAGAAACAATATATTAATTTGTGGTGAAATACTTGGCTGAATCACAAGTTTATAATGATCTAGAGATAAGAAACAATATACTAATTTGTAATAGCTCATTTCTGTAACCCTATGAGCCATGTGATTTTGACAAATTAAGAAACTTAGGTAGTACTTGCAAACAGTATGTATGGAGGAATGCATGAGTGAGCAACATCAAGTGTGCCCCAGCCCCACTCCCTCTCGAACACAAACAATGTTGGGAAAGATGCCAAAGGCCTGAAGAATCGGTGAGAATTGGGGAAAACTGCCAAAGACATTGTAAAGGAGAAAGAACTGGAAGAGAACAAAAAGATAAGATGAGTACATCTTGTGATCACGGAAATGGAAGTGGACCGCAGATGTACCAGCCGGAGTGGAAACATCCCTTTATAAGTCAGGCAGGAAACCAGAAGAGCCCTGAGAAGCATCACCACCCAGAGTGAGGCCTCCACGCTTCTTCCAACACCCCTTTCAAAGACTGATCATCTTTGGAGTGGGGCTGGTGAGTATGAGTGTGTGTGTGTGTGTGTATGAATTAGGAGCTAGCTTGCTGTTTAACTGACTATAATAAACATGAATCATTGATTGACTAAAACCAGCTGGTGTCTGCATCCGTTTTCCTGGGGCTGCCTTGTTGTTGGGCCATGCAGTGCTAGAGGACTTAGAGTAAATAAAGGGTTCCACACATGGTCCTGCAAGTTATCTCTATTAGACCACATACACTTCTGCCATATGCAACAATTCCAAGCCACTTTGACAGAGTGGCCGAATCTTTAGGCCTTAGACTTAGAGCAGTTTTCATTTAAAATTAAACATTTACAAGAAAAACATGCAAGCCCAAACTCATTCACAAACTTCCCCACAATTAGCAAATTGCACTTACTCTGCCCAGAAGTTGAAGTTGTTCCAAAGCCACCTGCGTTGTCTCCAAAAGGTGCTCCAAAAGGTTTGTTAAACATCTTGCAGTTGCTTTAGATTCTCAAAACCTAAACAAAGACATTAAAGTCTTGGACTAATCCAGTTTTGAGAAATGTACATTTAGCTTTATTCAGAAATACACCACATAAAAACAGATAGTATGGGGAAAGCAAATGCCCACCATCTCTTCAGAGAAAACTAGCATCTCAAAAGAACTATATCTGGTGGCTGTTTCAGGCTGTGCCTGAATGACAGGGTTAAGATAGCAAAACATTTAAAAGAACTTCTGAAGGACAATCAGAAACACAGTTGACATCCCTTTTGTGACCTATAATAGGGTCACAAACTCCATACACTGAAATCCATCAGTGTTCAGGCAATGCAAGTATTAGATCAATTAGCATTCTCTTTTTTGTGGTTATCAAGAAAACCTTGTATAAGTCAAGGAAGCATAATGAATGCAATTCTTTCCATAGCAATTTCCAAGTTCCCTCATTCTTCTTTACTGCCCATACAATTGTGAAAAATGAAACAGAAATAAGGGGAACACAAAGACGTTAAGTTTACCAGACAGCATTAAACCATGGCAATTTCACAGTAATTTTAGAAGTGATGTAACTGCCACCTTCACCAGATAAGGGCAATCTAGCAGATAGACTAGATTTTTTTGCACTGTAAAGAAAATACAGTTCAAGTATTTTTAATACCGTAAAATTATGCTGCAAAAAAGGTGTCTAATTCATTTCAGGTCATGCAAAAAACAAACGTGTTTTCAAGCCACGAGATCCTAAACTAGTTCCTAAAGTCTTAAAGAGAGAACTAGGCAGCAGTTTTGAAAGGGGGCGGGGAAAGCACAAACTCCATACACTAAAATCCATCAGTGTTCAGGCAATGCAAGTATTAGATCAATTAGCATTCTCTTTTTTGTGGTTATCAAGAAAACCTTGTATAAGTCAAGGAAGCACAATGAATGCAATTCTTTCCATAGCAATTTCCAAGTCCCCTCATTCTTCTTCACTGCCCATACAATTGTGAAAAATGAATATATATTCATTCCGCTAGAAACAACGGCCTCCAAAAGGACTCAGACAAATATCCAGGGCTGCTCTCAAGAACACTCTCTATTTCCCCCGCGTATCTGTTGCCAAGGCGCCTTCCGTCTAACAACACAAGGCCTAAATCCACATAAGTCCTGTGACTGTACAGTCATCCTTGACTCTGTTACCTGCAAGTCTGGCCGAGGCTTCGTGGCGAATCGTCCCGCGCGTCCAGCCTCAATGCACAGAAAGCACAACCACAACAGCCCCCCTCCTCCACTCTTCCTTCGTCGCCTCGCCCAAAACGTAGATGGAGGAGAAAAAGGCTTCGAAATTCGAACACATACAATCTCTCATTGTCTGTCTACTCCCCTTAGACTACTTCATTGGGCCACAGCCTCCTCCTGCCTTTCCACATCGGAATGCTATTGGTCGGTCCTAAAAAAAAAATACGGAACTGCTCTCACCACCCATTCTCTGACGTTGGGCGTAGAGATCAAAGCATATCTCTGGGTGATGGACAGGGAAATTTCGGAAGAAATGCGCACGACTCTCTTTTCTCGCAGTGGGTGGAGCTGAATGCAGTATTCTCCAGGATTCTCTCTCTCTTTGTACAGTAATCGCTTGAGGGGTGGGGGGAAATTACAAATTTAGATTGGCATAGACTTGACGGTGAAGAAGTTGATGCAGCGGTTCTAAGCATGTTTATAATGGGAGTAATACTGACTGATTCTACTGACTGAGTTCAGTGGGGCCTATTTCCGAGTAAACACGCAGAGGCTCTTAAACTTGCAAGCAGCTACCTTGATACTCAAGTTTAGATTTATTGGGCCTAGCTAAAAGAATAATTTTAAAAGTCGTGTGTGCAGATTGTTTGAGTTTCACAGAGCTCTTATTCAGGCTGGATGTCAAAGCAAGAAACAAAAGAGTTAATTGAGATGTGGCTTCTAATAGTGAGAAATAAATCAATATAAATTAATGAACCCAAATATACCTCTCCTAGTGGTGTGTTTCACTGTATTTTGTTATTTATTTTAAAACATTCTATGCCACTAAATATGCATATTTGGAAGGCAGCAAATCCATTCTTAAAATAGCCATTTACTACTACTACTACTACTACGAATACTTATATACCACTTTTAAACAAAGGTTCTCAAAGCGGTTTACATAGAAAAACAATTAAGGCTCCCTATCCCCAAAGGGTCTCAACTGAAAGAGAAACATAAGGTAGACACCACCAGCGGCCACTGGAAAGATGCTGTGCTGGGGTTGGATAGGGCCAGTTGCTCTCCCCTTGCTAAATATAAGAGAACCACCACTTTGAAAGGTACATCTTTGCTCAGCTCATTTGAGTTGGTTCATTCTATTGCTCTAGGCGTTTATGTTTTACTACATCTGCTGTTTTTTATACTAATTGCCCTAACTATTTATAGTCGCTTAATAGCCTTACTGAGAGTAGAAATATTGAAGAACAGAATATAAATATATTGTTAGTAAAGTAAAGTGGCAGCCCAGGGTTTCAAGGTAAGGACAGAACTCCAACCAGCACCCACCCATCCACTAGGAAGACCTAGGGCACCAATTCTTGGGGGACACATAAACTGTGCCAGGATATAGTACTGCCAACCAATTTTTCTCCCCCCCCTCATGTTGCACCCCTGAAATACTGCACAGTGTGATATGTAATACTGCATCCTGCTCCCCAAAGGGCCTGCACATTCTGCACCCCCAAATACACTTTTCTTTGCTCGTTGCATCTCAGCCCCCAATAAACAGCTGCTCTCATAAGCTACATTCCCTCTCTGGTCTGAGGAGTAGCATTTCCCAGAACTGGTGGTACGTCTGGTTACTCCAAACCCTTTTCTGTTAGAAATGGCCTTGAGGGGTAGCTGGGAGGTAGAAGTGCAGGAGATGGGTTACTGGCAAAGAGGTTTCTCAGGATGAAGCAACTCAACTCAGCGTCCCATCACCACGAGGCCATTTTTGATGCCCCAGAGAAGATAGACAAGAACATGCAAGAGCTCACCATCACCCCACCCCACAATGGGCCCTGTGTGGGATCTAGGGTTGGCAACATGTCATTGCCAGAATGGAGGACACAAGTTTATGGGGGCTGGCTGGGGGCGGGGTGTATGCAGTGGTATGCAGTGGTAATCAAGAGCCTGAGTATCATTGATGTACATGTAATTGAATTATACGCTATTGAATAAATGAGGGACAAATGCTGTCCCTATAGGGACCAACATTTTTTAAAAAACATATTTTATATCCCGCTCTTCCTCCAAGGAGCCCAGTGTGGTGTACTACATACTTAGGTTTCTCCTCACAACAACCCTGTGAAGTAGGCTAGGCTGAGAGAGAAGTGACTGGCCCAGAATCACCCAGCAAGTATCATGGCTGAATGGGGATTTGAACTCGGGTCTTCCCGGTCCTAGTCCAGCACTCTAACTACAGCACATCCTTGAAATGAGGGCCAACCTACGAAATGAGGGACTGTTGGCAACCCTAGTGGGATCACTTCCAGGTCAGGGCGAGTTGTAGTAGACCAGGCCTGCTCAACTTTGGCTCTCCTGCAGATGTTGGCCTACAGCTCCCATAATCCCTGGCTATTGGCTACTATGGCTAGAGATTAAGGGAGTTGTAGTCCAAAAACAGCTGGGGGGCCTAAGTTGAGCAGGCCTGTTGTAGACACATAGTTGTGTCTATCTTGCCATAGAAACAACTATGGCTTCTAGTCCATTAAAGGCAAAAGGCTGAATTGTGGCAGAAGCTCTTGGAAACTAGAGCCCACATCTCCAGAGCTTGTGGTGTTATCCTCAGAGGGTGTATGGATGTGCACGGTCTGCGTGTGTGACGTAGGCGGCCCGCACGCGCACGGCGGCGATGGGCGCACGAGCATGCATACAACTCTTAGAAGGACTTGCAGGCGACGACGGGGGCAGGGGCATCAGCGAAGAACGCTGCCGCCCCAAAAACTTCACATTAAAAGACAGCGCCGGAGGGGGAAAAGCGGCAGGAGGGGTAAGTTCTACGCCCCTGCCCTTAAAGGGACATGCCCCCTCGGTGCTGGACTGCTGGTCCGGAGGCCTCCAACATGGCCTCTGGACCGGTTCGGGACCCACAGGGTCCAGCAAAAAATTCAGCGCCGGAGGGGGAAAAGCGGCGGGGGGGGGGAGTTCTACCCCCCCTTGAAGGGACACCCCCCCTCGGTGCCGGTCCGGAACAGTCCGGACCGTGCACATCCCTAAGAGGGTGCACAACATTAGGACAAGCAAGGACAGCCCACAGCTCAACAGCAGAGCACCTGCTTGGTGCGCAGGAGGACCCTAAAAGGTTCATCTCTGGTGGCAGCATTTTCCAGTTGAAGGATTATGGCAGGAAGCTGGGAAAGGCATCTGCCTCCAAGCCATTTCCAGTCTGAGACAGAGTAGGTGACCCAGGGTAGATGAGCCTAGGGCCTGACTAAGGAGAAGCAACACTAAATAAAGACCCAATCGCTCAGGGGCAGGAGATGCTTGGAAAGCAGAAAGTCACAGCTCTGTCCTTGGAGCTTTAGGGTTGCCAGTTCTCCAGGACTGGCCTGGAGTCTCCAGGAATCAGCATCAATCTCTAGGTTAATCTTGAAAACAATTCTGGAGATTGTAATGGTTTTATATGGTGAAAAATATTGGGAGAAAAAAGCATAGGGGTAGAGCAGCAGCTTGGCAGGGTGAAAGAGAAATCTCCAAGAATGGCTTCAGTCAGAGTTGGCAGCCATACATCTCAGATTGAAAAGGAGCTTGGGCAAGCAAAGGCCCCTCTCCAGCTGAGATCTTCTAATGGCAGTGCAGGTGCTTGGTAGGGATGTTCGGTTTGAATTCAAACTGGGTTCGAATTGGGGTTGGTGGTTCAGTTTTGGTTTTGCTCAAACCACCCCCCAGTTGGGTTTGAATTTGAACCGGTTTTGAACCAGTTTGGTTTGAATTTGAACTGGTTCAAACTGGTTTGAACCTCAAAAAGTAGGTAGGGTGGTAGGCACCCTTGGGTGCCAACTACCACCCAAACCTCAAAGCAATTGGACATTCCTATGATTTTAAAAAATATTTTCCATTGTTGCCCATAACTCCCTCTATGGATTACTTAGGGGCAAAAGGCTGGTGTGGGTGGTAGGCACCCATGGGTGTCCCCCACCCACAAATTCCCAAGGCAATTGGTTGCCCCTAGTATTAATGGTGAATTTTGGTGGGGGGGAATCCCATAGGATATAATGAAGATTTGGGGCAGCCCCGAACCCTGCCTCTGTGGGGTGGCAGCACCCCAAAGTGGGTCTGGGGCCATGGCAAAAATGGCCTCAATCCCTCCCAGTCACCCCAGATTGATAGGAGTGATGGGTTTGTTTGTTTTTTTAAAAGGATTTTCTAAGGCATTAAATAATATCTCATTGGAAAGAATGGAATGTGTGTCACTGGGTGAAAGGTTAAGCCATCAATCCCTATGAGATATTATTTAATGCCTTAGAAAATCTTTAAAAAACAAACAAACCATCACTCCTGTCAATCTGGGGATGTCTGGGAGGGATTGAGGCCATTTTTGCCATGGCACCAGACCCACTTTGGGGTGCTGCCACCCCACAGAGGCGGGGTTCGGGGCTGCCCCAATCTTCATTATATCCTATGGGGAAATTGTTTTTTCTTCAAAAATTCACCAAAAATACTAGGGGCACCCATCAATTGCCACCCCAGCTTTTTTGCCCCATCCAGGTGCCCTAATACCACCCAGGTCAGTCCACCTTACCTACCCAAGTAACTAAGATGACACAAACCACCAACTAGTGTTGACAATGACAATGATCTGAAAAGCCACTGCCTGCCAGCACAGCACACACAGAGAAGAGGCAGCAGACCTGCTCTGCTGCTCCTGCAGGAAGGATGATGCCCCAAAAAATCACCGCCCCAGTGCCTGCCCATTGAGGCCATCACAGACAGAAGCTGACCTGCTCTGCTCAGCTGCTCTCCTCCTTCATCATGGATGCACACAGTTGTACACGCTACAGCTGAAAAAGCCAAGAAGGGGTCCAGGCAGGCCAGGGGACCAATCCAAACCAAACCAAGCATGTACTACTAGCTACTATTACTACTACTACTACTACTAGTAGTAGTAGTAGTGCAACACCATCACACCACAGCATGAGCATAGCATACAGCCAGCAGCTGCTGCCCACACAAGCCAACAAGACCTAACTAGATGGCACACGGCAGTAGTAGCCAACCCGTGTGATGACGCAACTGCAAAGAAAACAGGGGAGGGCATAATTATAGGCTGGCAATTCTAACACAGATAGAAAGTTAAAATTGACTACGGGAAGAACCACCAGTGAGTCTATATAGTGCAGCTGAGAGCAACTGAGTGTGATGATGATGATAGAGCAAAGCATTGAGCATTGCAGCACTCACCTGCTGGTTCAGTAGTTCTCTCAAGTTCTCTTGTCCAGTGTCTTCATCTCTTTGTGTGTGCAGTGCGTGCCTTTTGCCTTGCTTGAGCAAAACAATGGCTCTGTCTGGTCCACCACATCTTTGCTCTAGGACGCAGAGGCCCAAGGCAGGTGGTGGCACCAGTGTGAGTGCATGCGTGTTTGTGTTTGTTTGGCCAGGTGTTGTGTGTGTTGCTAGCTAGCTAGGAGAGGGGAAGGGAGGGGGAGGGGAGGGGGATGTTCCAGAGGGGATTGAAGGGGGAGGAGGTCTGGCTCAGAGTAGGTCGTGTGCCACATATATGCACACACGTGATGTGTATGCTTTGGTGGGAGACCAATTCTCATCAGCTTGCCAGACCAGGGGTAGGGGTGTGTGGAAGGGAGGATAGAAGGGTGATGAAGAGGATGGAGGGAGGGATGAGGGGAGGAAGGGAGGGTTGGAGGGGGGAGGGGGAAAAACATGCAGACACAGGCAGACAGACACCACACTACAGCAAGCATCCATCCACACACAGAGACAGTACTAACATCCATCCACACAGACACAACAGAAACAGCCTCCACTGACACACACACACACACACACACACACACACACACACACACACACACACACACACACCTACCTTTCTCTCCAGACAAGTACGAGCAGCACAGTCACAGACCCAATTCCCTCCCCTCCCCCAAGGAACACAGACAATCAATCAATCAATATGTTGTGTTGACAAGTAAAGTTCTATTATTATAATTTGTTTTTTTCGCATCAGTCAACACCAACAGTAACCATAATCAACAACATGAGAATTCATTCAGCAAGCATTAAAAAGATATTAAACATTTTTTAATGAAAATCAACTCCACACATGATTTCTTTGATAACATATTTTTAAAAACCAATACTTTTTTGAGTTATCATTTGTTTTCAAGTATGATTTTCAATATGTTTGGAGGGTTGATTAACATAACATTTTTTGAAATTATTATTTACATATTTACAGACTGTGTACCCACTGCCGCTGGTGCTGGTCTGGTGGTATTATTATGGGGCTATGTTACTTTTAGGAGTGTGTGCTGTGCCCATGCCAGGCCCCCGAATGCTGACAGGTGGAGATAAGGGCTTGTTGTGGTCAGCATCGGGTTTCTTGCGTGGGTGTGAGTGGGGTGTGTGTGTATAAACGTTTGGCCAGTTGCAGCACCAGTAGTAGGCACATTGCGACTTGGCTGGCACGGCTCAGCATCTGTCATGTCAGCTCAGCTAGAGGTGGAAGGGGGGAGGGGAGGGATGAGCAGAGGATGAGCCAGGCAGGTGATCAACCATGGGGCAACCACAGTAATCACTCACCCAGCTCCAGCTCGGGGTAACCCAGCAAGGGGAGGCTGACCTTAAGGAAGACCAACTGCTCCACCAGACCAGCGTCCAACCAGGACCGAGAGGGTGTCACCATGTCCCCGGCACGTGAAAACACCCGCTCGCTCTGGACACTGGTTGGGGGGCAGGAGAGGAGGCACACAGCAACCACCGCCAGGTCCAGCCAGACTTGGTGGCGGGTCGCCCAGAACTGTGTGAGGTCCCTCGAGCTGTCTTCCTCCACAGGCTCCTCCAAGTACTGGGCAACGCATTGCTCAGCACTGGAGGGCCTGGCAGGTTGAGCCTCCTGCACACCAGGCAAGGGGCCAAGGCACACCTGCTGAAACCGCTGGGTGGATTTCACGGCAGGAGCAAGTGTTTGCTGCGTTGGCACCATTGTCTGGGATGCCACGCTGCTGGACTGGGAAGAGGAAGGGGGAGGGGAAGCTGATGCTGCCTGGCCACCCACTACACTGCTTCAGGTGGATGCAGGACGCTCAGGGGAGATGCACCCGCACCACTGCCACCCTCCTGGTCTCTCCTGGTCCTAGCCACCTCCTCCTCCCTAAATTTCTGGACCAGGAGGACCCTCCACCCGGGCAAGTCGCCGGCACTCACAACATTGCCCTTGATGGTCGGGTCGCAGAGACAAGCGAGGCCATACTCCTCCCTGCTACCCAACTCACCAACAAGCCGCTTGGCCACCTCAGACTTCAGCCTTCCATCCAGAGCACGACCCTCTGGCGTGGTCAGAGAAGTCTGGAGCTCACCCATCAGCTTCTCCAGACCCAGAGCTGTGAGCAGCGCCTGGCTCAAGGGAGTGGTGTCACCACACAAGCCCTTCATGGCAAGCTGGAAGGGCACCAGTGCCAACACCGCTTCGGACATCTGCTTCCACTCTGCATTCAAGAGGTCGCAGACAGCCAAGGACTCGTCCCTCGCCAGGGCGCCAAGGGGTCTCTCCTGTTCCAGCAGGCGCTGGAAAAGGAGGAAGGTGGAGTTCCACTGCGACTCTACATCCGTTGGGATGAGATGGCAGGGAAGCCCGAGGTTGGCCTGCTTCTCACGAAGCAGGCGCCTGGACATCTCGCTGTGGTAGAAATGGCTGGCCAGCTTGCGAGCCTTCTTGACAAGCGTGGCCATGGCAGCAGCAACACTTGGGGCACAATGGGGAGGACTGGGGTATCCTCAGGCTCATCCCTGTGTCCTCTCCCTCTCTGCCCCACAGCCACAGGCACAGCCTGCCCCCAGCCTCTCTCACCTCTGCCTGCCAACCATAGGCGAGGCCTGGCTAGGACACGGCGCTTGCGTTGCTCAGACATAGTAAAGGTGGGAGACTGTATGAGTAAGGCCGGAAAGGGGCAAAAAAATAGTTTGGAAGAAGGAGAAGGGGCAAAAAAGGCCAATTAATTGGGAGGCTGGAGGGAATTTTTAGGATAAAAGCCAATTGAGGGGGAAGGGAAGATTTTTAGCAAGGGGACAGAAAGGCCAATTGAGGTGAGGGGAACCTTTTGGTTTGGGTTGAAAAAGCCAATTGGGGAGGGGGAGTTAAAACTTAAAAAACGGGGGGACCCCTGGGTGGGTGGCACAGGCAGTTAGGTGGCGTAGTTGTGGGGGGAGAGTTTTTTTTTTAATTATGGGAAAAATAGAAGGGGGGGGAATTAGGACACAGCACCTACCAGGGAGGGATGGAGTGAAAGCTTGGGGAACCTAAGGTTGAGGGGCAGAATGAGGAGCCACTACTTGTGACTCACCCACCCCCAAACAGCGACAAATAAAATTAAATACTTTGAAAAAATTATATAAACCGATGGCAGGTGCTGTGGGCTGCAGCTGTGGGGATGAAAGAAGGAAAGGAGACAAGAAGAGAGACTAGAGCAGAGTCAGAGAGTGAAGGAGGAGAGAGCAGGAGTAAGAGAGAGAGAGTTCAGCACAGAGAGAGGAGGTGAGTGGAGGTAAGGTAGCAGGGAGAGGGGGTGTTAGGAGGAAGGGGAAGCAGGCCCAAGGGAGCAGAGAGAACAGGGGTGAGTGGGGGTAATGTAGCAGCAGGCCCAAGGGGGCAGAGAGAGGGGGTGCATGGGGGTAATGTAGCAGGGAGTGGGGGTGTTAGGAGGAAGGGGGCAGCAGGCTCAAGGGGGTAATGTAGCAGGGGGCTGTTAGGAGGAAGGGACAGCAGGCCCAAGGGGGCAGAGAGAGGTGGGGTGAGTGCGGGGAATCTAGCAGGTGATTGAGGGGAATCTAGTGGGGCGGTGAGTGGGGGGAATCTAGCAGGGAGGAGGGAGAGTAGGGGAGAATTAAGCTGGGAGGGGGGTTTCAGGAGGAAGGGGCAGCAGGCCCAAGGGCCACAGAGAGGGGGGTGAGTGGGGGAGAATCTGGATGGGAGGGAGAGGTGGCAGAGCGGGAGCAGGAGGGGGGCACCAGGCCCCAAGGGGCACAAAATCAATAACAACAAAAACCAGGAACGAATAACAGCAAAGTGCAAAAACCCAGGAATGAACTGAACAACAACAGAGAAAACAAACTCTTCAATAATATTAATAAGAAATCAAATCAGAGCACACACACAGCAGAAATATATATATATATATATATATACACACCAAAATTATTCCAAAGCAAGCCCAGGCAGGCAGGCACAGAGGAGGGAGGGGGGCAGTGGGGCAGAATCTGGATGAGAGGGGGGACTCTGGATGGGGGGGGGATGACAGGAGGAAGGGGGCAGCAGGCCCAGAAGGGGCACACAAAAATCAATAATAAAATACACACAGCAATACATATATAACACAGCAACAAGTAATCAGGAATCAACAATAATCAATAAAAATAAACCCAGCAGAAGAAAAATAAATCAAATGCAAAGCACAGACATGGAGGGAGTGGTGGGTTCCAGAGGGGCAGATGGCGCAGGAGGAGGTCAGGGGAGGAGACCAGGCCGGGCTGCAGGGCCTAAGCCCCGGGTCAGCCAGGGACTGGCCTGGGATGGGATCCAGGCAGGGAGGCAGGAACCAGAAGAATTAAAAAAGAGCACCCTAAACCAAAAACAAAATCAAAGCAAAAATAAATCAGCAGGAAAAGAGATGAACAAGAAGAGAGGCAGGTTAAAATTAATGAAATCAATGCAGATGGATGGGGTGGGGGGCGGGGAAGGGCCGAGGCCTAGGGCCCTGGCCAAATAGCAAAGGAATGAATGAATGAGAGAGTGACAAGACAACAACAAATATTAGATGGAAAAAGAAGCTGTAAAGTAACACAGACACAGGGCAGAGATAAGGCAATGGACAAAAGAAAGAGCAGGAGGACAGACACAGTCAAGGACTCACACAGACACCAGCTAGTCAGGAGCACAGCACGGTCCAGATGATCCCACAACTGCAGCCAAAGAGAATTTTCCAGCCCAGAGGCTTGGCTTGAATATTTTTGAAATTCCCTCCTTGGGGAGCCCCCACCTTTGCACTCCCCCCACCCCCCAGCCAACAGGGTGCCAGCTCTCAAACAGTGGCACACTCAACAGCCTACTGGAGCGCAAAACTCATTCTGGCCAATCAAACAATCAATAGCCTAGCCAATGCAAAGTCTTAAAAATAGGCTCACAAAATGGAGGCCAGGAGCAAAAGTGAACAATGATCCGCAAAATGGAGGACAGACACACAATAGCAAAAACAGACCCTAGGCACTCCATAGGACATCCAAACCAGTTAGAACCTGTTCAAATGAAACCGGTTCAGATTCGGTTCGAACTTGGACCAGAAGGGCAAAACCATAGCCCTGTCTTGCCCGAGTTCGAACCTTCGAACTGAACCAGTTCGAACTCAAACTGGTTCAAACTGAAACCGGTTTGCACATCCCTACCGGAGACCCAGTTCCAGTTACTCTCTATTGGCTTCCTCTTTGTGCGTTCCTTGTCTTTTTCTTGCTCCCACTCCTTGCCCATGGGCTTGGGTTCCTTGAAAAACATTTGGAAGACGTCCATTTATTCGCCTTTCCAAATCCAATCCTTGACAAGATGCAACAGGTGGTCCCATAGGCGTAACGATAGGGGGGGCAGGGGGGCACGTGCCCCAGGCGCCACCCTGGTTGGTCATGTGGGGGGCGCCCAAAAGTGCCCCCGCGCCGATCCCCTGGCTTTCCCGTTTTTTTTTTAAACCGCAGCAGAGCAGTCCGACTGCTCCGGTCCGCATGGTGGCGTGGCGCCCCCTTCCCCGGTCCCGGCGCCACCCCCGCCCACCCCATTGCTTGGCTCTGGCGCGCAGATCCACTCCGGAGCGGCAGGTGGGGTGTTGTGACTTCACCGCCGCCGCGATTGGCTCCGTCGCTTGTCACTCAACGCACCACTTCCGGGGGAAAGGAGAGGGGGAGAAAAGTTTGTTGGGCCCAGAGAGCTGTGCACCGCTGCTGTTGGGGTTGGCCTCTCTCTGGCGCGCCTTGGAGACACCCGCGGCGGCGGGGACCCCCGGAGGAGCCGTTGCTACCTTTCTTATGCCATATAAGTTTGGTGCCGCTCTGTTACCGGCATGGGTAACAGGGTCCCCTGCTGCGCCGCGCCATGAGCAACGTGCGCCTCGGCCAGCTCGCCCTGCTGCTGCTGCTCTCCTCGGTTGGCGTGCTGGCCCTCGCCTTGCAGCCCCGGGGCGCCGCCGCTACCGGCCCGCGCCTGGACAAGCTGCCGGAGGAGGCGGCAGCAGCAGCAGCAGCAGCACAGCCACGGGGCTGCTGCCGCCGCCGGCTTCGTCTCACCAGCGCCCAAAGGAGGAAAAGGGCTTGGAGAGGCGCACCTTGGAGATGCGGCAAGTAGCCTTGCCTCTCCATCCTCGCCGCCGCAGCCGCTGCCTCCCACTCCCCGAGCTGGCCCGCGAGAGGAGGAGGAAGAGAAGGTGGCAGCAAGGGACGCGCTCGGCTCCTGGGAGGCCAGCAACGCCACCGGCCCCCCGCTGCAGCACACCTTGGCTCCTCCAGCTGAGCCCCAGGGCGGCGCCCCCCAGCCAAGCGGGAGCGGGCAGCCCCATGGCACGCCCAGGTGGCAGCAGCCACAGTAGCAGCGTCCCGACGGGGGTGTTCCCCTCACCCTCAGCAGGCGCCCCTGAGTCCCAGAGCAGCAGCATCCCGACAACGGAGCTGCTGTCCACGCCTGCGGAGGAGGAGGAAGATCCGCTCGTCCATAGCGGGACAGGTGAGTTCTGGGGTCTAGGGGCGGCTCGGGTGGGGTAGAGGCTCCCAAAAGGGAAGGAGATGCGGGGTGCTTCCTCTCCAAAGGAAGCTTTCTTGCCTCTCCCAGGCAGGGGCTGGCTTGGAGCCCGCGCTGGTGGACTGCTGGGGTGGAGCCTCCGGTGATGGTGCGTCCTTTCCCCTCGCATTTACTATTCAGGTCGCTGAGTTCACCCTAATTTGCCACACACATTTTCTCCATTCTCCCCAATCTGTTCTCATTGTAAATAAAAGATTTGGCAGCTTCCAGTGAATAGGCTTCTCTTAAATGCTTATCAAAAAAACGAAGGGGGAAGAAAGGGGTTGTAAAACGTAGTCATATTTAGTACACTCTCGGTTTCCCTTTGCTTGCACAACTAAATTCTCATTTAGTAAAATCTACAGTCAATGGAATTCACCTTTTGAGCCAAAGTTGTTTCTGTTCAGAACAAAGTAAAAAATACGCCAGAAAACCTGACATTTCTTAGAAATTCTCTAGTCTGTCTTATGCCAAATCCCATGGGGACAGGTCTATAAAGAAAGGGGGTTTATTTTCCATGTCCTTTGAACACAGTGCTTTCATATTTTCTAGGGCAAGATGTTTTCCCAGACAATCTCAATAATTGTATTTTTATATTAATATGTTATTTGAAAATGTTGAGGATTTTGTGCACAGACAATACATACAGATTTGCTTACTTTTAATGATATTATTTTAAATCTCTCCCTCTTTCTCTCTCTAACTGAATGTATTTGAATGCAAAAGCTATAACTGAAAATGTAGGTTCTGGCAAATATATATATATATACTGTTTCTATCTCTGTGTGTTTATCCTTATTTGCCACACTTCTGCGTGTGTATGTGTGTGTATACATAAAGATAAAATTATGGTTTGTTTGTACTGTTCAATTTCTTAACACACATGTTTGCCCTTGTAAAGAAAGATTGTTTCATGAGGGACATGCAGTGACCATTTCTGTGATTATGACTCCACTTTTTGCAGCAAATACCGTCATGGATGTAGTTGGCATGAATCTCTAGGAAATGGCATGAATCTCCAGGATACTATTGAAAACTATCCTAGAGATGTAAATGGCTTGATATTGTGAAATATTGGAGGGGGGGTTCCCCCACATATCGCTTCAGTCAGAGTTGGCAGTCCTATATAGGTGTTTCCATTCAAACCCACAACCTTTTGCTCCCTAGGCAAGTTACTTCCCTGCTGTGCCATTAGGTATGGCTTGTATTCCTTGTAAATCTAGGAGTAGGCAGTTGTGGGGTGTGTGTGTGTGTGTGTGTGTGTGTGTGTGTGTGTGTAGGATCTTGATTATGAAAGTTGGCTGAGTGTCAGGATGGGACAGGTGTCTTGTGTGTGTGCTGCAGTAGTATTTAGGAACATAGGAAGCTGCCATATACTGAGTCAGACCATTGGTCTATCTAGCTCAGTATTGTCTACCCAGTCTGGCAGCGGCTTCTCCAAGGTTGCAGGCAGGAGTCAGATGCTGCCATGGAGGGAACTTGGGACCTAGATGCTCTTCCCAGAGTGGCTCCATCTCCTGAGGGGAATATCTTCCAGTGCTCACACTTCTAGTCTCCCATTCAAATGCAAACCAGGGTCGACCCTGCTCAGCTAAGGGGGCGGAGGGGGGGCGCAGTGGGGGGGCACAATTTCAGTGCTTGCCCTGGGCGCCGTTTTCCCTAGTTACGCCTCTGGGTGGTCCCCTAGGGGGATGGGCCCATCCTCAGTGTTGCTGCTTGTGCTCACCGGGGCAGCTTGCGCAGGGTTGGTGCTTCTCCCCCTGCCTAGCCCACACTTGCCAGACCTGATTACAGGTGGTGTGAGGCGATGCCCAGTTCAACAGGCCTGGGTACCACCCGTAGGACCCGACAGGGGGGCTATGGGGCAAACCCCATGGCCACACTCCTTGGGGAGACTCACCTGATCCAGACCCTTGTCCTTCCATTTCCACAGTGCCACCTCCTGGTGCAGGTCCCTCTGGTGTTCTGCTGCCCCCTGGACTGGGTGATGGCTGCGGTCACCCGCGTGAAGTGCTGCTAAGCGATCAGCGAAGCCCTACATTAGTTTAGTTCGCTTCGCAGCCCTGGACAGCCTCTGCAGGTGTGCGGGAACCCTCAATGGGCCACCTCCCCCATCTTCCCCCTTGGGTGTCACACATTCACTTTCCAAAGCTTGCAGGCGGGCAAAAAGCGTCCTGATGGCTCCCAGTTCCCTATCATGCTCATCCTCAGATGAAGAGTCCGGTGAAATTGGGGGCCTCTTAGGGGGATGGGCCGACTTCTTCCCCTTCCCCATTGGTGTCTTCTTGGGGCCCATGGCTGTGGCCCCCCCAACCTGAAGAGCCAAGCACGGGGGGAGCGGTGTGTGCGAATCCCACTTCTCAGTGGCCCCGCGCGCACCTAGAGCCCTAGTGCCAGTGACTCCCTCCTCTCCCCGCCCCCGCTACTAATTGCTGCTAGGGACTGGAGCCCTGGTGACCTACGGATGCTCCCCTCCCTCCAAGCCTATCTTCCATACCTGAGAGGTTAAAACCCGGCCTGGTGTGCTGCCGCTGGTGCTGCTCTGCTAGTTCAGAGGAGTTGGGTCCAGTGAAGGTCAGCTGGTGAGCCAAGGCCCAGCTTCAGCGGCCTGCGCAGCAACCAGGCCGCGAGGTGGAACAGGCCGGGCTGCGTCCTCTGCCATGAGGGGTGGTGCGGGTGGGGTTCTCACTAGCCTTCGCGCTAGCCCCCACAGCACTGCCAGACGGGCTCCGACCTCCCAGCTTGGGTCACGTGGTCAGCCTGGCCCTCCGTGGCAGCCAAAATGGCGGCCGTGGCCAACTGCCACTTGCTGGGCTGTGTGACGCCGGGGGAGAAAAAGGCGGGTGGGCTTGCAAGCCCGAGCCCCACTGCTACAGCCCCCAGGCACGTGAGCGGCAGCCAACCAATAAAGTTGCAGCCCCCACTGCCTCGGAGCACTCGCCCGGCACGTCCGACTTCTTCACTGCCAAGAGGTGGACTGATGCCAGTGCAGGTGCGTTGCTGGCTCACTTGTTCTGGCCTTGCCCCGGAAGCCTGCCGTGGCCAATGGGACCTAGCTCCCAGGTCCCGTGTGCTCCTCAGAGGTGGGGGCTGCGGGCAAACCAGCCGCGCCACCGAGGAGGGCGGCAAGCGGCTTGATTACTTAAAGAAAAGTACATAACTCAAGCACTGACATGATGCCAAGGTACAAAACTTCAATAGAGGTTTTCAGTTTCAAAGAGCAAATAGCAGTAGCAGCAACAAAAATCAAAAGATTCCCAAAAGCAAGCTTCTCAAAAACCAACAGATCCCCAAAAGCACGTTCCCCCAAAACAAGAATATATTTCTTTCTTCTATCTCTTTTGGAGGACTTGCTCCAAAAAGCTTGTGAAGCTGACTTCTCCATCCTTGATATCTTCAAACCTGCTCCAGTAACTACTCAAGAAGTTTCCCGTCTGTCCCAACACACTATTGCAGGCCTTAGTTAAGGGATTTCTCTCTCTCTCTCTGATCCAGCTTTCTATGATTGGTAGACCAATATTCTCAGAGCGTATTGCTCTGCCTGTGGATGCCATGAGCCATGTGGCTTCTTTCTCTCCCTTTCTGTTCTGCGCTATGAAGACAGAAAGTTCAGGGACACAGGTCTTTCTGTCCAAGTATGTAACTTCCCAATATACCATACTTGCTTTTGAATTTGTCTCAAGGTACTCTTTCTTTCTTTCTTTCTTTCTTTCTCTTTCTTTCTTTCTTTCTTTCTTTCTTTCTTTCTTTCTCAAATTTATACCCCGCCCAAACCTTGGTCTCTGGGCGGCCAAAAACAATTAAAACACACGTAAAAGTTAAAACAATTCAATATAAAACACATATAAAGTTAAAATACAATAATTTAAAAACCATAAAATTAAACAGTATTTTTATTAAAAACCTGAGAAAGCTTGGGTGAAAAAAAGCATTTTCAAATGTTTTTTTTTTAAACAGCCAGAGATGGGGAGGATCGTAACACAGCAGGGAGCGCATTCCACAATCTCGGGGCAGCAGCCGAGAAGGCCCGTCTCTGTGTGACCACCAAACGAGTTGGCGGTAGCTGGAGACGGACCTCCTCAGATGACCTCAATGGGTGGTGGGGTTCATAGAGAAGAAGACGCTCTCTTAAATACCCAGGACCTAAGCCGTTTAGGGCTTTATAAGTTATAACTAGCACTTTGTATTTTGTCCGGAAGCCTATTGACAGCCAGTGTAATTCCATCAGCAAAGAAGTAATGTG
This sequence comes from Hemicordylus capensis, assembly GCF_027244095.1. Classification (NCBI taxonomy): domain Eukaryota; kingdom Metazoa; phylum Chordata; class Lepidosauria; order Squamata; family Cordylidae; genus Hemicordylus; species Hemicordylus capensis. The sequence continues at coordinate 256,834,849 of NC_069658.1, read as the reverse complement.
GTCTCTCCGAGATGACCTGGAGACCAACCTGGCTGCCACATTCTGAACCAGCTGAAGTTACTGGACTACGTACAAAGGCAGCCCCATGGAGAGTGTATTACAAAAGGCAAGTCTGGAGGTTACCAACAAATGTACCACTGTTTTGAGGTCACTGATCTCGAGAAAGAGACACAGCCGGCATATCAGCTGAAGCTGATAGAAAGCACCCCTGGCCACCGCCTCAACCTGAGAAACCAAGGAGAGGTGTGGATCAAGGAGTACGCCCAGTGTTGGAAATTCTCTGTGGTGAGAGAATCCCTTTTTCAATATAGCAGAGTGCACAGAGGCACAAACACAGCGGATTTAGTTAGGCATGCATGTGTGCTAAGAGTAAAGTAACTTGGAGCCAATTGCTAGTTTCAAATCAATATAAAAGGTATTTATTAAGGAACTCCATTCTAGATAGGAAAGTGAGGATTTAGGATCTCTAATCTATCTATCTAAATGGATGCAGATGGATTCACCATCTTCTCTGCACATATGGTGCAGGGCAAGAGACTTGCCATGTTGCAAGGTCAACAGCCAGGTAGCAAGAGAGAGAAGGAGGAAGGAAGTTGAATCCCCTAAGATTAGCAATCTACATTTCAAAGGGATAGCATCAGAGCAGCGGGAAGTGATGACCAAATGTCTTTGACCTTCTAGCCCTCTGACTTACTAGTCTGTCCTCCACTGTCTGAGGCAAAGAGACAGCGCAAAGTCCTTTACTTCCAACACTCCCTCTCGTTGTCTCGTGACTCAGTTCACAATATTCATTTTCTCTCTCAGCTTTTCAAAGCAGGGTCTTGGTAGTGGCTTAGTGAGTATGTCTGCAAGCATTTCATTTGTCGGGCAGTAGAGCAACTTGATTAGTCCATCTTTCTGCAGACTTCTCACTACATGGTACTTCACATCAATATGTCTGGTACTCCTCTTTACATCTTCTTGTTTGGAGAGTTGAATGCAGCTTTGGTTGTCTTCATACACTGGTATGGGCTGTGGTACATCTGTACCTAGGTCCTTCAGTAGTTGACACAGCCATTGTATCTCGTGACAGCCCTGTGCAGCTGATACATATTCCGCTTCAGTGGTTGATGATGCTACTATGTCTTGTTTTCTGCTTGACCAGCTTATCGCTCCATCTCCATAGAAAATTATGTGACCACTGGTGGATTTCCTGTCTGTTATATCTCCACCCCAGTCTGCATCTACATATGCTTCTAGTTTTGGTTGACTGTTAGCTGACAGCTTGAGCTTAAAGTGTGCAGTACCCTTTAGGTACCTAACAAGTCTTTTCATTGCATTCCAGTCCTTGACTGTTGGTGATGCAGTCTGTCTACAAAGTAAGCCAACTGCTGTACTAATATCTGGCCTAGTGAGTGTACTAATGTATAAAAGCTTACCCAATGCTTCACGATATCTATGGTTGTCAGATAGTGGCTCAGTTTGATCTTCTTGCTTTATGTAGTTCACTTCCATTGGAGTTGGTGTAGGATTTGCATTTTCCAGTCTGAGCAAGTTTATCAAGTCTTTAATTTTCTGTTCTTGGTTGATCAGGAAACTTCCATCTTTCTCTCTTTGTACTTGAATGCCCAAGTAGTGTGCAATGTTGCCAAGTTGCTTGACTTCCACTTCTTTGTTCAGATGATCCATTATTTCCTTGCTGTCATCTGGATTTTCACAGGCAAAAATCAAATCATCAACATACGCCAAAATGTAAGTCCATTTCCCATCTCTGCATCTCGTGTACAGGCAGGGATCAGCTTCACTTCTTTTGAAGTTTGCTTGAAGCAGCATATCATTCAGTTTTATATTCCATGCTCTGGCAGCTTGTTTTAAACCATAAATGCTCTTTTGCAGTTTGCATACATAGTCCTCTTTGCCTTCCTGTAAGAAACCTGGTGGTTGTTGCATGTAAATGTCCTCTTTTAGTTCACCATGCAAAAATGCAGTTTTCACGTCTAGGTGCTCAACATGCATTCCTTTGCTAGCAGCAATACTTAACAGAGTCCTTACTGTGGTATGTTTAACCACTGGTGCAAAGGTTTCATCATAATCTTCTCCATATTTTTGTGAATATCCTTTTGCTACTAATCTGGCTTTGTAGCGCTGAATCTCACCATCAGCATCATGTTTGCGTTTGAAAACCCATTTGCAGCCAATAACTTTTCTTCCTTGTGGTAACTTAGTAAGAGTCCAGGTTTTGTTTTTCTGTAGAGCCTCAAGCTCTTCAATTGCAGCTTGTTTCCACTTCTGGGCTTCTGGTGGTGGTAGCTGGGATATTTCCTCCCATGATGAAGGTTCTGGTTGTTCCGCTGTTCTTGCGAGGTAGGACAGCCTCGGAGCTGGAACACCTCTGTTTGAGCGCGTTGATCGCCTCACCTCACCCTCTTTGGTCCCTTCTACCACCTCAGGTGCGTCTGGTGGATCGCTGGGGGTCTCTGTGTCAAGTGTGGTTGGATCTGGATCTGCTGTCTCCTCCTCCTCAGTTCCTCTGAGATCAGGAAGCATAATCCAGTCATCAGGGTGCTTGGTCTGGTTGCTTGCTTCAGTGTAGGCCCCCTCTGAAGGTGTAGCTCTTTCATTCTCTTCAAAACACACAGCTCTGCTTATGGTTATCCTGTTGGTGTCAGGATCCAGAATTCTGTAGGCTTTGGATTGTGCTGCGTAGCCTACAAAAATCCCTTTTGTGGCCCTAGCCCCTAACTTAGTCCTTTTTTCCTTTGGGATGTATGAGTAAGCCGTGCTTCCAAAGACACGCAGGTGCGTCATGGACGGCTTATGACCATGCCAAAGTTCATAAGGTGTTGTTTCAATAGGTTTTGTGTTCATTCTGTTGTGTATGTATGTAGCAGTCATGATGCCTTCTCCCCAGAATTTCTGTGGGAGGTGTGCGTCAGCAAGCATGCATCTTACCATGTCCAGTAGAGTTCTGTTAATTCTTTCTGCGATTCCATTTTGGGGCGGGCAGTAAGGCACCGTAGTTTGATGGACGATTCCATGTTCTCTCAAGAACTGCTGTGTAGCATTGGACATGTATTCTCCTCCATTGTCTGTGCGCAGGATCTTTGGCTTCCAGCCAAATTTGTTGCTTGCCATCGCCACATATTGTTTTAATTTCTCCAGCATCTCTGATTTTTCCTTCAGTAAATAAACACATGTGTATCGTGAGAAATCATCTGTTATAGTTAGAAAATATTTATGATTACCTATGGTTGCTGGTAGTGGTCCAGATATGTCACTGTGGATCAGATCCAAGGGTCCTTTCGTCTTCCTTTCACTCTGCTTTGGGAATGGCTTGTTTACTGCTTTGAACTCGAGACAAGAAACACAGTTAGTTACAGTGTCACATGGTACAAAATCAATGCCATTAGCTAATCCCTGTTCCTTCATGTTTTGAATTGATTCAAAACTTCTGTGTCCTAATCTTCTGTGCCATAATTGTAAGCAGTTTCCATGCTGACACAACTTGGCTAGGTTCACTACATTAGGCTGGTATGCCTCAGGTCTGGACTGGGCTGGTCTTTCTCTGTCTGTAAATTGCTCTTCCACATGATAAAGACCTTGAAATTCCGAGCCCACAAGGCAAACTTCTCCATTCTGGGTAACAACACATTGTCCATCTTTAATATACAATTCACAGCCTTGTTGCTCTAGCTTGGATATTGAAATCAAAGAGCTTGAGAATTCAGGGATATACAAAACATCTCTCAGAAAAAATGGTTTAACAGATCCATCCAGCAATTTGCAATATAAAATTCCTTCACCCTTTTTCTTTGCTTTAATTGTAGTATTATTGCCCAAATAAACAGTCTCTTCAGGAATATCAAACAGTTCAGTATAGAAACTTAGATTTTTAGAAATATGGACAGATGACCCAGAATCTAAAATCAGCTTTTCATTATTTTTCATTAAATTAACACTATAGTTCTTGTTGAAATGTCTGTCTGTATACTTGGAATCTCTATTTTCATTCTCCTTTGTTTGACTGATATTCCCAGACCTCCTGGTCTGATTCTTGGGACAATGCGCCACCCGGTGGCCAAATTCGTTACATAGGAAACACCTGAAGGCTTTGTTTCCAGCTGACCTCATTTCAGCACTGGCAGTCATGTGACCTCTCTCTCTGGGCTGAGTTTCTCTGGTGTAATCGGCTCTCTTTGTATGCAAATGTGAGGTGCCCATGCGGTTCCCTCTTGCAGCATTTCCTCCAGCATTCCCTCCCCATCTCGGGTTACGTCTGGAATGATCAATTGTTGCTTTAAGAGCAAAGCTGCTAGCCAGTTCACTTTCATAGCGTGAGTTTAAAAGGTTTCTTCGGTTTGCCTCCAAAGACAATGTTTCTACAGCCTTTTCAAAGTTTAGATTGGTGTGGGTTTCCAATTGCCCAATTATAGTGCTATAGGAAGCAGGCAAGCTCAAGAACAGAGTCTCCAGCTTTTGACTCTCTGTAAATTCCTCTCCTGCTTGTCTAAATTGAAAAAAGAAATCTTCTAAAGTCCCAATAAACGTAGAGAAACAGTCCCCATCTTTATATTGGAGGTCTTGCAATTTTCGGCGTAAATTAAACGTGTATGCCCATCCTTTCCTCATATGCATAGAATCTAGCTTGTTTAGCATCTCCTTTGAGGTTCCAAGATCACAAATAGCATAAAGAAAAGTTTTACTCACGGAAGCTGCAATCATTGCTCCAGCTTTCTGGTCTTGGCGCACCCATTTCTCTTTCAGGGCTTTTTCAGCATTTGTGGTTCCATCTGGCGGGGGGTCATCCTCAGTAACTTGGTGGAGTCCCTCTGCTTTCAGTGCAATCCTCAGTCGAGTCTTCCATTCCAAGTAATTATCCGCTTCCAGGATGGTAAGCCTGAGTTTTCCCTCCAGGTATGCAGCCATCGTCACTGGCTCCAAAAGGCAGTTGTTGTAGATTAGCAATTCAAAGTGTCCACGCTAGATCTCAATGGATCTCCTGGAACAAACCTAACTCTCTAGTTGCAGCACACGCAGCTCAAAATACTGCTCCCATAACTTGCTGGGCCCATAACCTGTTGGAAATTCTCTGTGGTGAGAGAATCCCTTTTTCAATATAGCAGAGTGCACAGAGGCACAAACACAGCGGATTTAGTTAGGCATGCATGTGTGCTAAGAGTAAAGTAACTTGGAGCCAATTGCTAGTTTCAAATCAATATAAAAGGTATTTATTAAGGAACTCCATTCTAGATAGGAAAGTGAGGATTTAGGATCTCTAATCTATCTATCTAAATGGATGCAGATGGATTCACCATCTTCTCTGCACATATGGTGCAGGGCAAGAGACTTGCCATGTTGCAAGGTCAACAGCCAGGTAGCAAGAGAGAGAAGGAGGAAGGAAGTTGAATCCCCTAAGATTAGCAATCTACATTTCAAAGGGATAGCATCAGAGCAGCGGGAAGTGATGACCAAATGTCTTTGACCTTCTAGCCCTCTGACTTACTAGTCTGTCCTCCACTGTCTGAGGCAAAGAGACAGCGCAAAGTCCTTTACTTCCAACACCCAGACTGCGGACCTGTTCCTTCTGGGGAAGTGTGACCCCATCCAGAACAGATAGATCAAAATCATCTATGGAGTTCTGGCCCCGCACAATAAGTACCTCCGTTTTATCTGGATTCAGCTTCAATTTATTCTCCCTCATCCAGCCCATTACTGCTTCCAGGCAGGCATTTAGGGAGGATATGCCATCTGCTGAAGAAGTTGACACGGAGAAGTAGATCTGGGTGTCATCAGTGTACTGGTAACACCCAGCTCCAAATCCCCTGATGATTTCTTCCAGCGGTTTCATGTAGATGTTAAAAAGCATTGGAGAGACTATGGAGCCTTGAGGGACACCATACTTAAGCTCAGATTTTAAAGAGCAACAATCTCCAATCGACAACATCTGGAATCTGTCCAAGAGGTAGGAGCGGAACCACTGTAAAACAGTGCCTCCCACCCCCAACCCCTTCAAACGTTCCAGAAGTATACTATGGTCAATAGTATCGAAAGCCGCCAAGAATTCCAAAAGGACCAACAGAGTCACACTTCCTCTGTCAATTCCCAATTGGAGATCATCCATCAGGCTGACCAAGGCAGTCTCCACTCCATAGCGCACCTGAAAACCAGTTTGAAATGGGTCTAGATAATCAGTTTCCTCCAAGACTGCCTGGAGCTGGAACTCTCTCAATTACTGTGCCCAGCCATGGGAGGTTGGAGACAGGCCTATAATTGCTCAACTCTGAGGGATCTAATGCAGGCTTCTTTAGAAGAGGTCTAATAATTGCCTCCTTTAGACAAGGAGGCATCCTTCCCTCCCTCAGAGAAGCTTTAATGGACTTGCTTTTCTCACACATGCTTGCTCTGCTACTACCAGTGGGGTGAACGGAACCTCTCCCCTCCAGCAACAACCTAAACCTAGAAGATCTCTAACCCATGGTTCTTCCAACCAGGAGATGATCAGGAGGATTGGGAAAGCAAGGCCACATTCTGGTAATTCTTCTACATGATATTTTGAGGAGGGTTCTTTGTTCCAAATCCAGCATCACCTACTGCCGCTCTCTGAACTTTTCAGGTTATGGAGAACCCATCTGAGAAATCTCACTTTTCTGTCTTTCCTTGAAAATTTTCAGATGTTTCATCTAGGGTGGAAGATTAGAATTCAGTTTGCATTTCAGTTTTTCTGAATTTTAGTCCTAACTCCATCACAGCTACATCTTGAGAAGTCAGTAAGCTCTCAGCTAGCTCTGCTACTGCAGTTTTCCATCCCGCCCCCCCGCCCCCTTTCCTGCCCCCCACTGCCTCAGCAACATTCAGGGATATTCTTTTACAAGCAAAAACATAGTTTAGTTGCTCCTTTCCCAGTGAATCCCCCTGAGAGACTTCCTTCTCTTCCTTCCTTCCTTCCTTCCTTCCTTCTGCTGCTGCTTTTCCCCTTCTGTTTCTCCCTCTGTGCTCACCAGTGGTCCACATTTATTCCTAAGAAAACTGCGGTGGCCAGAAGACTCTGCTCCAATGGGAAAGAAAACTGAGAGCCTCATCAAGCTCTTCTCCGTGCATTCCCCTCCACACTCAGTGATCTTTTGAATGATGGCAGTTCTTAATACAAATACTAGCTTAAGTGGTGTTCTGCAATTTCAGATGCCTGCATGCCTCATGCTTGGGAGTGGGGCATGAAGCTACACAAGACCATGCATGGGGATTTTAGCGCTCTGGCTCTTTCTACAAAATGGCTTGGTATTTGGTCTGTGAACAAATGAACCTGCATTTGGCTCTTAATGCTCTGGAAAGTTGTGTAATATATACTTTAGATGGCACAGGCTGTGAGGTAAATCCTGGATTCCATTCTAATGCACCTTTTCCTCTCTAAGGCTGAGCTTTGAAAAATCCAGTTATTAAAGTTTGCAGCAAAAGCTGACACTGATTGGCTAGTGCTCGTGTATCACCAAGGAACCGTCTTCTAATCCCCTTTCCCCAATTCCAGCTGCAAATGCTGTTTTATAGCCCCCCCAAAATGTTTGCAGGATAGTGGGATGGCTATTTGGGATGTCAATTCAATTATGTTGATTTATATCATTTTTAGCCTACTTTCCAGGAGGAGGAGGAGGAGGAGGAGGATGATGATGATGATGATGATGATGATTTTTACATTTATATCCCGCTCTTCCTCCAAGGAGCCCAGAGCGCTGTACTACATACTTGAATTTCTCTTTCACAACAACCCTGTGAAGTAGGTTAGGCTGAGGGAGAAGTGACTGGCCCAGAGTCACCCAGCTAGTATGAAATTACCCGGCATTCTGCATGTTTGTATGTGCCTATGTGTCTGTCAGTGTGTCCCACCCCCACTTATCAACTTCACAATGCCTGGACCAATATGAATTAAATCAGGTAAGTTGTAGGGACACAAAGGGACACTTCAACAGCGTAATTTGTGATGATGTCATCCACCCCGAACCGAGATGGCAGCTGCGTACACTTTTTGAGGGGCAAGTAGGCTAACTTGTGAACCGCCTGGCCAATTTAAACCAAATTTGCTACGGCTGTAAGGACGCATAGGAATGCCCAAATGGTGTGCTGTGTGATGATGCCATCCACTCCACTTCAAGATGGCGACCACATGAACATCTGAGGTGAAAGAAAGATAATTTGTGCACTGTCTAACCAATTCAAATTAGGTACAGTTGCAGTCAGTGACACATAGGGACACCTCAACAATGTAGTTTGTGATGATGTCAGCCACCCCAATCCAAGATGGCAGATGTGTAAACTTTTGAGGTGCAAGTGGGCTAAGTTGTGAACCGCCAAACCGATTTGAACCAAATTTGCTACAGCTGTAGGGACACATAGGGATGCCCAAATGGTGTGGTGAGTGATGATGTCATCCACTCCAATAAAAATGGCAGCCACATGAACTTCTGAGGTGCGGGCGGGCTAATTTGTGGACTGCCTAACCTATTTGAACCATATTGGCAACAGCTGCAGTGAGTGACACACAGGGACACTTCGGTGGCATAGTTTGTGATGATGTCATCCATCCCAATCCAAGATGGAAGAAGCATACACCTTTGAGTGGAAGTGAGCTAACTTGTGAACTGGTTAACCGATTTGAACCAAATTTGCTACAGCTGTAGGGACACATGGGGACACCTCAACGGCAAAGATTGTGACAATGTCATCCAACCCAATTCAAAATGGTGGACACGTAAACTTTTGAGGAGCAAGTGAACTAACTTATGAACAATCTATCCGACTTGAACCAAATTTGCTACAGCTGAATGGACACATAGGGATGCCCCATTGGTGTAGTTTGTGATGATGTCACCCACTCCGATCCAAGATGGTGGATGTGTGAACCAAATTTGGAACAGTTGTAGTGAGTGACACACAGGGACAACTTAATGGCGCAGTATGCAATAATGACACCCACCCTGAGCCTTTGTTTGTTTGTTTGTTTGTTTATCTGTTTATCTATTTATCTACTTATTCATTCATTCATTCATTCAGTTATTTATAGATGTAATATACCCCCCTATTCACAGACTCAGGGCAGTGTACAAACAAAGAACAGCATCTGAGATTTAAGGGGGGCGGAGGGGGGAAGAAACAGAAATATTAAAGGGCAAACGCCTGGCAGAAAAGAAATGTTTTCAATAAGGTTTTGAAGGCTGAAAGGGAGGAGGCAGACTGAATCGGGGGGGAATAGAATTCCAAAGTGAAGCGGTAGCAACACAGAAAGCCTTTCCATGGGCCCTATCACTATGGACCTCTGTGAAACCAGGGACCGAAAGAAGGGCAACCTGAGAAGATCTCACAGGATGGGACAGGACTGGTCAGGAGAAGCAGTCAAGCAGGTGCTAAGCCCTGAAAATAGAAAACACATTAGCATTTGAGGTGCAAGAGATCTAACTTGTGGACCTTGATTTGCACCAAATTTAGTCCAGATGTAGAGACAGTGAAAGGAAAGTAGGCCGATTAGTTCTTACGAGAACAACTTCTTAAAAATGTGTTTCTCCTTCACAAAATGAGTGATGGCACTGCAGTTTGTGATTACCTGTTTTGTCTTACAAACTTGGCCAGCTGATAATGGTAGGCTGAAATCCAAATCAAGCAAGCACTAATTACATTGGAAGTTATATTCTTGGGTGGAATGGTAAGTGGTGGGAAACTGTGCATGCATTAATTCCAAGATTAAAGATATGAACCCAAATTTGGGGGCGGGGGGTGGAACTCAAGCTTTTTCCAAGTTAGAAAAAGTTTGGAAAGACCAAAGCAACTACAAATTAAGATGAGTGAATTTCTCAGTCCTTATGCAAGACAAAGTTGTGCCATCGAGTCGGTGTCAACTCCTGGTGAGGTTCTCATTTATACAAGCCAGGTCGGCTCCTTCAACTGTGATTAAAGTATGGGTGGTTTTATTCTTATTTTGGACCAACCTGGCATTACAAAGGAGCATCTTTAAGTTCAGTGGGGAATTAGAACTAGGCCTGAAAGCTAACAGGGCAGCGAGAATGAAAACAACAACAATATTTATATACCACTTTTCAACAAAGGTTTCCAAAGCAGTTTACTTAGAAAATAAATAAATGAACAAACAAATAAATAAGATGGCTCCCTGTCCCCAAAGGGCTCACAATCTAAAAAGAAACAGAAGACAGACACCAGCAACAGTAATGGAAGTACGGTGCGGGGGCAGATAGGGCCGGTTACTCTCCCCCTGCTAAATAAAGAGAATCACCATGTTAAAAAGGTGCCTCTTTGCCCAGTTAGCAGGGGTCAGTATTTAAATTACTGGACTCCCTCCCCCTGTAATGGCATGTTAGCCTGCCAGTGCCTGATCCTCTACTGCCCACCACTACTGAAAGAGCTGCCCCAATCTCATTGAATGCACCCCTCCACCATCCTTAACAAGAGAGCCTGGACACATCCCTGTGAGCAGCCTGGCACAAACACAACTTCCCCTCAGACCCACACTGAAGGCCTGGCACCAAAGGCCAGCACCTAGCAGCATCCACACCAGTGACTATGCCAGTGGCTGCACCTCTGGATTGCCTCTATCCTTTTCAGCCAAACTCCCCAGGCCCTAACTCTCATGGGGACTTTGGAGCCTGGCTGGTGAAACTGGCCCTCACATCTGCAGATCTTCAGTGCAATCAGGACAGCTGTTCAGGCTGGCAGAAGGAATGCCAGCAGCAGGTCTTCTCTGCTTGTCAAAACCAAAGGGAGGAGGCAGGGCTGGCTCAGCAAATTTCCCAACTCAGGCCAGAGCCCCCAGTCTCTCATTTAGGACCCCCTTATATTATGTGTTGTAATGATCAGCCACTGACCAGCCCCTCCTCTCCCCTAGAGAGTTAACCAGAAGTGAACCCTGTCCTGACTGACAGGCTGGTGAACTCCAGGGATACGCCAACCAGCACACCAGGTGGGTGGGACCTAGACAGGAGCTGGGAAGAAGAGAAGGCTCTTTGTTAGAAAAGAAGCTGGGCTGGAGGTGCAGCAAGATGTGTGGCCAGCAAAATGGCTGCAGAAAAGAGGACTGCTGTTCTTGGAAGATAGGACTGCAGGGGCTTGAATTATCAGTCCAGGGGTTGATGAGTTCCAGGCAAAGTAGCATGAATTTTAAAGAGTGTGACCCCAATATCATCTGGGGTGATTTCTGAAGTATTCTCGTAACCTAGGGAGTATTTCTTTTACCTGTAACTAAAAGCTGGGAGAGCCTCAGACCGAAACAGACTGTAGCATTTAATAAACCTCCCCCCGAAACACACACCTTTGTTCTTTACAATTTTTTAAAAAAGCCTCTGAGTTGATTTTTAACTTAGGAAAGTGGGGTTCATCTGGTGCAAAACACGTCCTCAAATGTTCAGCAATTCTACCAATTTTCTCACCACGTGTGAGCTTGAACGTGGAAGGTTTGTGTACCTTTCCAATAGTAGAGGAAGGATTCCACCCAAGCTGTGTGTGTGTGTGTGTGTGTGTGTGTGTGTGTGTGTGTGTAACTCTGTTGATAATTGGGTGGTGGTGGCAGCCTATAAAGATACAGGAAAGTTTTGGGGAGAAGCCTTTGCTTAGAAAGCATGGACGTGGGGATTCAGCATTTTTCTTCCCCTCACATGGGCTTGCTCTAGAGAAAATCTTGGTCATATGCTACAGGTGTACATAAGAATTGACAGCAATTGATTGGGGCATCTCTAGGAGGTGACTGGGGAAGCTACACATGCTGAATTTTTGCCTGGAGGTAACCCTCCTAAGCCAATGCCCAGCTAAAAAACCAAGGCAAAGTGGGTACATGCATGGAACGTCATTTCTAAAGTCATAAGAACATAAGAACAACCCTGCTGGATCAGGCCCAAGGCCTATCCAGTCCAGCATCGTGTTTCACACAGTGGCCACCAGATGCCTCTGAAAAGCCCACAGGCAAGAGTAGAGGGCATGCCCTCTCTCTTGCTGTGGCTCTCCTGCAACAGGTATTTAGAGGTCTCTTGCCTCTGAGGCTGGAGGTGGCCTATAGTCCTCAGAATAGTAGCCATTGATAGAACCTCTCATCCATGAATATGTCTAAGCCCCTTTTAAAGCCATCCAAGCTAGTGGCCATCACTACATACCGTGGCGGATAATTCCACAGATTAATTATGCACTGTGTGAAAAGTACTTCCCTTTGATGGTTGTGGCCACTAGCCAGGTAGATCTCATGGTATAAGGAGTTCCAGACTGTGGGCAGTGTTTGGGGCTGTAATTTTTTACCCCCGATTGAGTAGCAGAGCACTAAAGAAGCTACCCACTCCAGTTACAGAGTAGTTTGCAGCATTTAATTGTTGCCGCTATTTAGAGAAAACACATGGAGATCCTTGTAGAACGAAATACTAAGTATTTATTGATGAAATACACTTTGGATAGGACAGATGCAATCCTAATCTAAAGAACTACTTAGTGAATGGGTAGGGAGAGAGAGACATTTCCATCTGCTCTCTAAGAAGAAAGGAAGAATTCTGACTCCCAACAGGAAATACCTGAGAAGTCATATCAGGGGTCCTAGAGCAGAGGCAAGCAGGGACAAGTAAGGAGACCCTCACTAACTACATCTACTCCCAATGCCCCTAGTGGTCATTAGCATAGTAGGTGCAAAAGGTCGATGCACTGGAACTCCATCTCCAATAGGCAGTGAAACAGAGAATGCCCCCACAGAAGTCCCTGCTTACTATGCCACCACTAGAGGCAGGATATGCAAATCATTTCTGTCCCCATTCATTCCAGTAGGACATGTGGAGGAAACCTTCCCACTGGATTGTGCTCCATGTTGGATGGCAGGTGTGTAGCATGACATTTGGATCTTTTGTATCAGGCAACAAAAGATTGGTTGGGTCCGTGTTAGTGGTAGGTCACGAAGAGGAGCCCAAGATGGTGCCGTAGAAGCTGCTTGTTTAAAGTGTTCCCTAGACTGATGTTCTTTTGGTGGTACTTTGGTGATCTGTTTTAAGTGTGGTATCTGGAACTGTTTTATTTTGTACTAAGGCATTGTACTGTGTTATTAGTGTCATGGAATTGTTTTCTTTTGCCCTATGGGACAGCAAAGATTGGACTGCTGGACGCTGAGACAATAGCCTTGGGTCGGTGACCCTTTGCAGGCCTTCAGAATTGTAAGTCGAAACATCTTTAAAGGTACCAATGGGGTAAAAATGTGATTGCACACACACACACCATGGCCAGGCAGCAGTCACATCAGGAAAGCATTTATTATAGTAGTAGGTCACTTCTCAGGATAGTCCCACCAGTGGGACTGATCCAGCAACAGATCCACAGTTCCCAGTCCCATTATTCTCTGTATTACAGAGTTCAGAACTTGCATATCCTTTCACATCAAAAGCCAGAGGGCATACAAGCGTTTAGCTTTCCAGGGTCTTCAAGCCTTTCCTGGGAATGCTCATGAAATCAACAGGACTGAAAAGTGCTCAGATTGAGGCATGCTCATTAGAATTAGAACCAGTCAATTACAGATGCAGGTAATTTCTCACCAAAAATATTTCTTTTTGGTCATCTGATCTGCATACGAATGCTCCATTATAGAAGGAAGAACTAGTTTTCCCCACCCTGTTTTAATCTACCGATAGAAATGTGTACATGTTATAGAAGTAACAAAGCAAAAAGGCACCGTGTGTCTCAGGATGTAGGTTTATTTTTGGTTCACCTTGTACATTTTCCACAGATGACAGAAGTACATTCGAACCCTTAAATCACATCTTGGCTGAAAGAGGGTGAAATAAGCAATGGATAGCCATAGATTATCTGGATTTCCCTTCAAGAGAAATAGGGCAGAGGAGCTTTGAGTGGAGTGAGCCACCTCCGGATCCTCCGTTAACTCCCATCCCCAAGGAAGGCTGGGTACACCAAGGAGGAGGGAAAGATGTACGATGTCCATTACATTTGTCAGTTTTGCAACAAGTGTAGACATATAAAGGGCCCTCAGGCCCATCGAATCTTTTAACGGTTTGACATTTGGAATCAAATCCATATTCGTCGCATCCATATTTCACTCCAGCAAACCTTCCATCTGCTAAAAGAAAGAGAATAGTGTGATTCTTGATGTTCTTATTTTAAGGGAGGGTGGGATCTCACAAATAATCAAAAAGGAAACAGAAGGGAAGAGGAAGCAACTGTAGTTTAAGGCACAAGAAATTTCAAAACAGGGATGATGGCAGCCAGGCCCAAGTGCTGTGCATCCTGAGCCTAACATATGCCCACCAAGAACAGCCGGCGTTCCATTAATTAATTAATTAATTAATTAATTAATTACTTTATTTATTTATTTATTTATTTACATTTCTATCCTGCTCCTCCTCCAAGGAGCTCAGAGTACATGGTCATTTTTATCCTCACAACAACCTTGTGAGGTAGGTTAAGCTGAGAGATACATGACTGGCCCAGAGTCACCCAGTGAGTTTCATGGTTGAATGGGGATTTGAACTGGGGTCTTCCCGGTCCTAGTCCAAGGTTGGAGTAGAAGAAGACTATGATGACCTTGTACTTCTTTGGCATTCCTGCCTCCCCATCTCACAGCTCATCACTTGCCAAATTAATCTGCCTGCTTTACTTTAGCTCCTCTGAACCACCAGCTTTAACTAGGTGGGACGTAGGATAGGAGGGAAGATGAACTCATCCGGTTAGCAGATGACAGCAATGAGGGGACATGCCCACAAATCTCCTAGTCAGTCTGACTTGTAGATCAGGCCCACTTCAAGTTCACTGGATTTTGGATCTGGACCTTACCTTCATAGACTGATATTGAGTAACATGTTGCATCTTCACCGTGAACTTCACATTCTCTTCCGTAAAGTCGACAGTTTTCAGCACCTTCATACACACATTCATTGCACCGGAGTGCCTGGGCTAAGAGGAGAAAAGGGAGTTGCAAAGAATATGTGCATTCATTTAGAGTCCACCCCGAATCCCAGTGCTTTCATTCCATCTTCAAATTGTAGATTTCAAATCTGAAATGCATATTGCCACTTTTATATGACAGTTTAGCTAAACAATTGTAATGAAAATGCTTTAGCCATTTTTTCATGCTAGATCCAGGAACACCTTCAAAGGGCAAACTTATCATTTAAATGGGATCGTGATGGCTGATGCTTCCATGATCTGCAAATTCATGCACATGCACACAAGCACACACAGACACATGTTCACAAGCACGTGGGCAACATGCACACAAATATACACACAAAGAGAAAACACATACATACCCAAACACATGCACACATGCATCTATATGTGCGTGCACACGCAAAGACACAGATGAAAAATACATACCATCAATCATCTTTATTACGGTCCAAGACCAGCATTAGATAGAACAGTAGAGCATGATTCAAATACATACAACACATACATACACAAACACAAATGCATGCACATGCACCAACATATAAACACAAAAGCATGCACAAAGATGCACACATGTATACAACGCAAGCACACACATGCAAAACAAAGACAAACACACAATCACAGAAACAGACACAGACAACACAAACCCATATATATGTGCAGACATAGAAACAAAAATAGGCATACACACACCCACAACCAGAGAAAGGCAGACACATATGCATACAAGTTAAGTGCATGCACACAGAAACACAAGCACATCTGAACTTTTGTCTGGTGTCCCTCAGGGCTCCATATTGTCTCCGCTGTTCTTTAACATCTACATGAAAGCACTGGGAGAGATCATCAGGAGATTTGGTGCAGGGTGTTATCAGTATGCTGATGACACCTAAATCTATTTCTCCATGTCAGCATCATCGGGAGAGGGCTTAACCTCCTTGCCTGTAGTCGGTAATGGGCTGGATGAGGGATAACAAACTGAGACTGAATCCAGATAAGACGGAGGTACTCATTGTGCAGGGTCGAAACTTGGGAGACGATTTTGATCTGCCTGTTCTGGATGGGGTCACACTTCCCCAGAAGGAACAGGTACGCAGTCTGGGGGTACTTCTGGATCCAAGTGTCTCCCTGGTGTCCCAGGTTGAGGCGGTGGCCAGGGGTGCCTTCTATCAGCTTCGGCTGATACACCAGATACGTCCGTTTCTTGAGATGAATGACCTCAAACAGTGGTACATCTGCTGGTAAGCTCCAGATTGAATTACTGCAATGCGCTTTATTTGGGGCTGCCCTTGTATGTAGTCCGGAAACTACAGTTGGTTCAGAATGCGGCAGCCAGGCTGGTCTCTGGGGCATCTAGGAGAGACCATATTACTCCTGTATTGAAGGAGCTACACTGGTTGCTGATATGTTTCCGGGCAAAATACAAGGTGTTAGTTATAACCTATAAAGTTCTTAAGAGCTTGGGCCCTGGGTATTTAAGTTAACAACTTCTTCGTTATGAACCGCACCGCCTATTCGGATCAGGAAAGGTCCGTCTGCATCTGCCACCGGTTTGACTGGTGGCTACTCAGGGATGGGCCTTCTCCATTGCTGCCCCGAGGCTTTGGAATGTGCTCCCTAGTGAAATTAGAGCCTCCCCATCCCTGACAAATTTTAAAAAGTTTTTGAAGATGCACCTGTTCACCCAGGCTTTTAACTGTTACTGTTTTGATTGTTTTTAATGTTGTTTTAGAATATTGTTTTAAATATTTTGAATTGTCAAATTTTAAATTTATTGTTTTTGTTTTTAACATTTTAATATTGTTTTTATTTTATTGTAAACTGCCCAGCGATGTAAGTTTTGGGCAGTATAAAAATATGTTAAATAAATAAAACATAGAAACCCACATATTCACACATGTGCATGCACAGAGAAACAAAAGCACATGTGCAAAGACACAGACAAATACAAACACAGAAAAGCACACTAACATGCACACAGCACAAAGACCGATACATGTGCACGCACACAGACACACACAGACACACACCACAGGCAAGTGCAAACATAATTTACACAGGCACCATTAAGGTGAAGGGGAACTCAATGGAATAGCTCCCCGCACCCCACCCACCCCCGAGATATACAGCTTGGTGTGGCTTGGAATGGAACCCCTTGGTGAGTTGCTCAGCTCACCCACTCAGAGTTTTGTGGCTCGGGGTGGTAGTGGTGGCTCATGCAACCCTCCGTCAAGACAGCTTGTGGTTTAGAGGAAGCCGGAAGATGTAGGATGGCTGGCGACCTGCTGGCCTGCTTGTTTTGCCCTGCAATGTTAAAATGGGCTTCCATAGGAGGCACTTTTCACAAAGGGAGGAGTTGCCTGCACTCCGAGTTGATTTGTCATTGCTCCATTGCATTTCCTGGAAAGAGTTAACCAAGTGTGGCCTTAGTTAACCCATGCGTATCTGTGCCACGTCTTCCTTGGGGACTGGGTTCAATCAAACTGCTGCGTAAAACTTAATCAGAACAAGAAAGAATTGCCTTCCTAGACAAGCCTGAATAAGTTACAGCAAACATTTTCATTAACATTTGAAAGAAATAGATGAGATGCCTCTCTAAAAGTTGGATCACAATGGGTCAGTGTGTCCATTTACAACTTGCTGTACCTGTAGCAATTTCTATCAGATTGTTTTGACACCAGGCACATCTGTAGACTTTGTCTAGGAGATGATGCACCCTACTTATCAAGTTATTAGCTCAGGTGTCATACTTAGAAGCAATACAATTTTGTGGCGTATGATGGCAGAACCCTTTTAATGCTCTTGTGCCGCTGCAATGATTCCGACAAATAACCGCTGCTAATAGTTCACAGAACTATTCTTGTGAAACTCTCATTCATTTGAAAGGGGATTGCTCAGGAAACCTTTCTAATGCTTTGCAGCACAAGTGGGAGACCTCTCTGCCTCCCATTCTGCTGGACTGCACCCAAAAAGGTTTCATCTGGGACCAAGGTGTTTCTTCAGATCATGGGAGGGCCATGTCTGCCATCTTCCCCAGCCAATATTCCATAAGTATTTGAAAAAGATATTAGTCTGAAACCTGTTTGAAGATTGTTCAGCCATGGAACAAATAACATTTCCCCATAAAATGGATGGTGAAGTGTGTATGTGTGTCTCCATTTGTACCCACTTACTGCTAGTGAAGAAGAGCAGGGCCGTGAAGATGAGAAGAAGCTTCATTCTTAGTCAGATTCTGCAAGTGGCCGAGGACAATCAGGCTGAAAGAGACTGCAGAATGCTTCTCCACTCTGGTGCTCCCCAAGTACTTGTAGACAAGACTGCACTTGCAATATATCTTTTACAGGACCCAGGAGCAGCCAATGGAAGGGAAGAAAAAAATGTGAGGCAACACCTTCTTTTGGGAAGAGTGGTGCAGATATTGTTCTTTTAATTAGAATGTCAGCATTTTGTAATAGATATTCTGTAAATGGGATGATCATGATGGCCATTCTGTTAATGGTCTTTCTGTCCTCAGAAGAAAAACATGACAAAAGCTGGCAATCCTCTTAGCTGCTGCATGATTCTTATTGTGCAAAATGACATGTTACCACAGGTGTTCAGATGCAATATTCCATTTTGCATGGAATATTGCAAATATTTCAGAATGCAGGATCCTCTGGAAAGTTGCTCTGTTTTGTTAATGTCATGCCACTTTTGGTATTTACCCAAGGATCATAGGCAATTCTGAACCGTATGCAACACCTTGGAAGACTGAAGGCACAGAGGTCATCTGTTACTACATCAAAGCACAGAATTACATTTCTGAGGCAGAACGTACCTTTCCCCAATGTTTATCATTTTGCAAAGCAGAAATGCAACTATGCCATTTTAAGAAGTAGTGAGCACACCCTGGTCTGCAACATTGCGGGCCTTACTTTAGCATGGCTAGTTCAGAACCATTCATGTTTCCTTCCATAACATGTCAGCCAGTGCTAGTATCCTTGCAACACCATAGCTGGATGGGCGCAGGCTCAGCTTTTCTTAGCTTAGTTTCATGACAAGAAAACAACAATAGAATAGGTTCAGGGATATGCAGAGCATGCACAAAAGAAACAGAGAAGTCTAACACAAATTCTGATTAAACAAACATTCCCTAGACTAAACTCTCCCTAAAAGCAAAAGCCCTGGCTTCCTCCTTGAACTCACCAAAACCATGGTAGAGGAGTCAGGTTTCCCTCCCTCTGGGCTTCCCTGGATTTGTCGAGAGATTCTCCTGCAGCCAGACCTCATGGCCACATCTCCTGCCCTCCAGCCAGCTCCTTCTCTGGAGAGAAATCTCCCGGCTAGCTTTTGACCATGAGGGAGCAAAATTCCATTGCTCCACACTCAGCCTTTCCTCCCATGCTTCCCTCACCTCCAACCTAGCTTCTTCTAGCCAAGGAACCTTCTCTTCCTCTTCATGGCCCTCTAGGTCCCATCCACCTGGTATGCTGATTGGCTGAGCCCTGGAGGTGGGCAACAAAATGGCAGATGGGTTTCAATGTTAGCAAGTGTAAAGTGATGCATATTGTGGCAAAAAACCCCAACCTCATATATATGCTGATGGGGTCTGAGCTTTCGGTGACTGACCAAGAGAGACATCTTGGGGTCATCAGCTGTGAAAAAGGCCAATTCCATGCTTGATATAACTAGGAAGGGGATTGAAAATAAAACTGATAGTATAATGCCCTGATACAAAGCTATGGCACAGCCACATTTGGAGGACTGTGTCCAGTTCTATTCACCACACCCCCAAAGGACATTGTAGAATTGGAGAAGGTGCAGAAAAGGGCAACCAAGATGATCAGGGGCCTTGTGCACCTTCCTTACAAGGCAAGGCTACAACCTCTGGGGCTTTTTATTTCAGAAAAAACGTGTTTGAGAGGTGACATTATCATAGATGTCTATAAAATTACGCATGATGTGGAGAGAAAGCAATATTTTCATTCACACAATCAACAACTGTGTTCTACCCAGGTTTGGAAACTTTGTGGCAGAGGCGTAACTAGGGAAAACGGTGCCCGGGGCAAGCATGAAATTGCACCCCCACCCCGCCACCCCCCCAACATACATCTGACTGACACACATTTCAGAAAATACACCACCAGTTACAAATAACTTCTTTGGACTACTGGAGAACAAAACCACAGGGATAGAAATCAACTCTGAACCCTGGTCAAAAGATATTTGGCAGGCTCAATGAATATTAAAGTAAAGCTGCACAAGAGGCAACAGACATTTGCCACTCTACTGCAGACTTCCCCTGTCATACATGCACACTGCTGTGTGTGGCTAACAACCTGCAGCACCTCTCTCTGACAGGAAGGGTGGGTACATGATTGCCAAACCCATTCTACCACTGCCTGTCCTTGTCCTCCCCTTGGTTCTCAAAACAAGATCCTGCAGTTTATTGCAGAAATTGAGATCTGCTGCTAACAGACAAAAATTCATTCTAGAAACATTTAATTCATGAGAAGTAACTGAAAATACCCTTCTCATCTTAACAGAGAAATAAAATTAGCTACATAAATGCTGTATCTATATCTGTACATACTATTTTAAATATAAAACAGTGAAGCTAATTTCTGCTTAAAATTGCCTGTGGGTGAACATGAAATTGAGCTGTGGGTGCTATGCAATTCAGCTATTAATGAATCCCACGCCTTTCAGCTATGAAAAGTAATTATTACTTTTAAAAAAGCAAAACTCTCCTCTCCTACATTTAACAAGGTTTATAGCCAGAAGTTATTTTTTCTAATCTTCGATTCACCTACCAGCATTGCCTAATCTTCTCGTCTGTTCAATGTGCAGCAGAAAGATCAATATCTAGATAATAATTAAGAAATGCTAGGACTGCAGGTGCAGCTATCATAGTCCCCTGATGGATGTGCTGTCACCTTTAGGAGGGCATTCATATTATTCTCTTGCTCACGTCATTTATCCTTGGTTTTCACATCACTTGCTGTGCATCTGTCAACAAGCTACAAAATTGCTCTGCACAGGTGCATCCAGCATCCCACAGAATCAGCAAAAAAACTACATAATCTCAGGCTGTGCATGGTAGGCTGATTCCACACTTTTACTAGAGTGGCAATACCTACGAAAGCAATACTCTTTTGTCATTTCAGGAGCACATCCACATACAACCAACCTGTCAGACAGCAACTCTTTTTGAACGAACACACACACACACACACACACTCCCCTCATTGCTGATATGACTGAAACACATGGGTTATGTTCCTCTGTCCCTTTAAGAGTTGCACAGAAAATTTTTAAATATTCCTGCAGCATTGTGAAAGGGAAGTCTAGAGCTAATCCTCCCAGTGCCCCCCCCCCGTTCCCTCCCCCTGATCCCGCACTGACTCAGCTCGGCTGCTTAGGAAAGGTCCCTCTCCACTCACAACAACTCCGCCTCCTTCAGAAGGGAGGAAACCGAAGCTGCTGCCTGCCGGCGGCAAATGCACACAGCACAACTACCCATGAGGTTCTGGAGGGGCAGGAGGGGGCTGGTTAAAGGCAGACAGACTTCCAACACTGGGCGGGGCAGATATTCAGGCCATCATGCTTGCGCTGGCAGGCGAGACGACCCCGGCGCCGGCCACCGCTTGCAAAGCGGAGGGATTTGGAGAGCAAAGCAAACGACTTTGTTTTTCAGCCGGTGGGGGAAGGAGGAGGAGGACGAGGAACCCCAATACGTTTCTCTTGAGGGCCAGGGCCAGTCCCAGCACTGGGTTAATTACTGCTCCAGTCCAGCTACCCTCGGTTTAGGGGTGTGGGGGGTGAAGAAGCCTGCCTGCTGCCCAGCCAGCGGCGCGGAGAAGACAAGCCAAGCCGAGCGCAATGCCCCCCAAGCCCGCCCGACCAAGTTAACACCATAATAAAATTTCAAATCATGTAAAAAGAGATCACATCACACACACCTTGTCCTTGTCCACTAACTGCTTTGTGTTGCAGTTGCTTTAATATATTGCAACCAATGCCAATGCGTTAAGTTAACTTTCCTGCTTCCTCCGCTCCTTGTCCTCCTTGTTGTGCTCAGCCTCACAGCCCCAGGCAGCAGCAACAGAAACGCTCCGAGTCCGACTCCCGAGTCCCACCTGTCCCTGCCTCGTCGCCGACGCTGCGCACGCAAAGTCCACGTGCTGCAGGCGGCGAGCTGGGTGGAGGACACCACCACGCATGTGCGCTGGTGGCGGGGCGGGGAGTGAGCGGACTGAGGAGTAGTGCTGTCCTCCTCCTCCTGATGAACTAAGCCAAGCGACACCGCTGAACTAAGCAGCAAGCAGGCAGGCACAGTGCAAACCTCGCGCGCCGGAGCCGAGCAATGGGGGGGACCGGGGGTGTGCTTCAAGACTGTGGGCCAGCCTTCTCAATCTAGCAAGTTTGTTGGGTCTCATGGTGGCGGCTATGGACTCGGTGCCTTGGGCGAGGTTTTCATCTATGCCAGTTACAGTGGGGTTTCCTCCCTTACCAGCACAGGATTGCCCTCAAACGTGACAAGAACATTCCTCTCTAGGTCTCTCTTTGCGAGTCGATTCGTTGGACGGCCCGGGGAACCTAGACAAGGGCAAGCTGTTCATAGAACCCGAGAGAGTGATGGTCACGACGGACACCAGTTTATCGGGCTGGGGGGCTCACTGTTGGAACAGTTCTGCCCAGGGGCTTTGGTCGGTGGAGGAGTTGCTCCATAGCATAAACTGGCTCGAGCTGTGGGTTGTCTTTCTGGCCCTAAGAGCCTTCACGCCCTTGGTGAAGGGAAGGAATATCTTAATGTGTACAGAACAACTTAATATCCCTTCTGGACCATCATGTAAACGGAATTTCCAATGTTCGGGCAGATTGGCTAAGACGGCAGGAGATCCAGCCGGCAGAATGGGGCCTGCACCCTCAAGTATTTAGGTGGCTGACAGAGCAGCTGGGGTGTCCCCAGATAGACTTGTTTGCATATCCTCAGAATGCCAAGATTCAGAGGTTTTACTCACGTTTCCCGATGTTGGGGGCAGAAGAGACAGATACGCTATCGGTGCCATGGCCTCCGTGTCTGCTGAATGCATTTCCTCCAGTGCCGCTGCTCTCCCGTTGCCTCAGGAAGCTGCGGGGTTTCCGGGCATCCCTGATATTGATTGCGTCTTTTTGGCCCAGAGGGCCTTGGTTTTCCGAGATCGTCGACTTGACCGTAGGTCATCCACTCAGTTTGCCAGACCATCCAGTTCTGCTGTGTCAAGGTCCGATTTACCATCCTTGCATCTAGAAAGTGTTCAGCCAACAAGATTTACCAATCGACTTGGCGTAGTTTTCTGCGCTGGACAGCAAAGCTCTCCCTGCAGCTGGACAAGTGCAGGTCGAGGGGATTACTAGGTTTTCTTCAGGATGGCCTTGCGCTTGGTCTGAAACCCAACACGCTTAAACACCAGGCGGCATGCTTGATCCAGATGTTGTTTCCTCATCAGCGTTTGTTCAGGCGTGGCACCCTCTTCTACGCAAGTTCTTGAGGGGGGCAGCTTTGTTGTCTCCTCTGGTCTGCCATCGTTTTCCATCATGGGATTTGCATATTGTGTTGTGGGGTCTGCAGTTTCCGCCATTTGAACCACTTTGATCTGTATCATTGCAGATGCTGTCCTGGAAGGTGGCCTTTTTAGTAGCTGTAACATCAGCCAGGAGGGTTTCTGAATCGCAGGCTCTGTCAGTTCAGAGTAATTTGTGTAATTTCTCTAAGGACTCTGTGAGACTTATCCCGGATCCTTCGTTTATCCCTAAGGTAAAGTCTCAGTTTAATCGTGAGGTGGTCATTTAATTACCTTCTTTTTGTCCGGATGCTCGTCACCCTGCAGAGAAGGAGTGCAACCGGACGCAGGCTTTTCGTAAGTCAGATGCTCTCTTTGTGGCCTTTAAGGCTTCTAAGATGGGATGCAAGGTCTCTTCAGCCATTATTGCTCGATGGGTTCATTCATGCATTACGATGTTGTATGAAGCCCAGAAACTTTCGGTGCCTGGTCAGATTACGGCGCACTCAACTACACCGGCAGCCACTTCCACTGTGTTATCTTCACCGGTGTCCCATGAAGAGATTTGCAAGGCGGCTACTTGGTCGTCGCCTTTTACATTTTCAAGGCATTACAAGTTGGATGAACATGAAGCTGCCAGAACAGCATTTGGTCGGAGGGTCCTGCAACAGGTCCTTCCGGGTCAATAGCTCCAGCTTGGGTATTTTCCCTCCCGTGGTTGGTGCTGTGGTATGTCCCAAGCTTGGGTGACCTCCTACACCAGCCGAGAAAGGTACATTGGTACTCACCGTGAAGGTGTCTTCTGGCTGGTGTAGAAGAGGTCACCCAAGGCCCGCCCAGGTTGTGTTAGGCTGGAGCTGATGATCTGGTTGTAGGGGGACAGTTTTTCTGTCTTTCTCTGCATTATTGTTTGTATATTGTTGTATATTCTCTGTTGTGTTCTGTGGTTTTTATTCCGTAGCTTGAGCTGTTTTAAGCACTGAGGAGATCCGCCCACATGCACTGGGTTAAGGATCTTCAAGTATGACTACTTCCTGCCTTTTGGAGCATGTGGGGGGGATGTAATCCCGGGACCGGGGGAGGGGGCTCCTGCCACCACGCGGACTGTACGGAGCTGCGGACAGCTCTTCACTTGACTGCCCTGCGCTAAAAATAAAATAAAATAAAATAAAAAAAATCGGGAAATGCGGGAAATAAAAAATTGGGAAATAGAAATGCACTTTTTGGCGCCCCCTACCGAAGTGGTGCCCGGGGCACGTGCCCCCCTGCCCCCCTTATCGTTACGCCCCTGCTTTGTGTGCTCCCAATTTTTGGTTGTGTGGAAGCAAGGTAGGAGCAAAACCTGGGTAGAAGTGATTATGTTGAAGCAAGGAAACCCTGGGTAGCTTTTCCTCCTACCTTGCTTCTACACAATCACGTCTACTTTTTCCTCTTCTAAGTTTTCCTCCTTTTGATAGTGTGAATGACCTCATTGCCTGCTTCAGACTGTAAGCTGGGTGTTAGTGCACTTATTGTTCATTTCTTAGATTGATATGCCATTCCTCTGGCTTCTGAACCAAAAAGTGATGATGCCAAAAAGTGCTCACCATACCCATAAGAATTCAGTTAAAATATCTATTTAAATGCAGTACAGAGAGCTCCTGATGGAAATGAGTTCTCAGCTGGTCTGAGTCCTGCCTTTTCTGGCCTCCATGCAAAAATATATGTCAAGAAGACCCCATTATTGCCAATTCCCACCATGATTGCTGTGAACCTTGGAATCTGTATTGTTCTTAAAATCTGCTGTTGTTCATTAGAAAACTGTCTTGCTTTCCCCTCTTCTCAGTCCAGTCCTCTATGGTGGTCAGCCTTTGCTTGAAAGGTCTCCTTGTTACAAATGATTCCCCCCTCTCCGCATTCCCTCCTTTTATGCTTTCCACAACTGATTGCTATTTGTCCCATAGATGTGTCAAAGGATCCTTCACTTTCCAAAGGTGGTATGAAAATGGGACTAAATCCAGAAGAGAAGAAGCTGTACACCATCATGTTCCTTGAAGACCTCTACAGTAGATGCAGCTCAGACAAGGCATGAGGCAGATCAGGCCACAGCTCGCTCACAGATAGCCTTATTCAGGAATTGATGATGGATATGGTGATGTACATCAAAGACTCAGAGGGTGCACATGCTCATTCGTCCAAAGGCAAACTTGTACATGTGCTCCAGCTCAGCAGCCGTTATGCTAGAAGCAGGGGCATAGCAAGGTTGGAGTGGGCTGGGAGGCAGGATTTTAAAAAGGGCCCCTCACTGCCTTTCTCTCCTTCTCCCGGCCCGATGTCTCTGCATGATCCAGCCAATGTTAAGCACCGTTACATCTCAATTTCAAGAGAAGTTAAAGTAAGCCTTTAACAATTAGCTGAAATAAATGGATTCTGTATGTGCTTAATTTTGAAAAGCTCATGCTTTTTGTTTCAGCAACGTGCGAGAAACATATTTCCTAGACATTATTTCCGAACACTAAAAAAACAGTATTTAATATACCTGCCATAAAATAAAAATAATGGAGAGGATTGTCTCAGTGTGCTTTCACAAACTGAGGTAAAAACACACCCTGCACCTACAGTTGAAACATAAAACCTACCTTAGTTACATCCCATATTTGGTTTTCTAAGGGCTCTACCACTTTTTAATCAGACATACAACAGGATAAAAGAAGCTGAAATCAAAACAGTCAACTATGCCTAAGGTTGATGCAGGGAAGTCAAACCTACAGCAAAATAGTTTGACAGGCTAGTGCGGAAAGTTACTCCTTGGTGTGGGGATTCTGCTTTACACAAGCATGATCTCCACACCAAGGAGTAACCTCTGTTGTGGGGAGGTCAGGGGTGGTCTGAAAACCCAGTAACTCTTAACACCAGCTTGACAAACCTTTTGCCAGCCTGGCTCAGTCCTGAGCATTTTGAATTAGAAGACCTCAGGTGATGAGGCTGGAAAAGCTCTCTGCCCTGAAGCCTTGACTGCTGCCAGCAGTCAGGAGACAGACTGATGCAACGGCTAGATGGATACAATTGTTCAACTCCAAATTATGCAATTACTCTTAAGTTTACCTGTTACTCTAGCTCAAGGGAATAGCTTCCTCTCTTCTGTTTGCAGGACACTTAGCACCAGGAGAACCATCATGAAGCCAACAAGATCATTTATGCCCTGATGTCCCCGAATTTCTCCCTAGCCTGCTAGAAATAGCAGCTGAGCAGGCTGTCGGAAAGGCAATGGGACTGGCTGAGTGAGTCTCCTCTGCACTCCTTGTAATGTTGATTAGCATTGTGACATTTTAAATGGGTGCCCAGTTGGAGGGTGGTGGTGGTGGTTCTGCTCTGGCCAAATTCCGCCTCCAGAGAAAAAAGACAGGCCAAATGGCTGGGGAGAACTGGGTGCAGGATCACATACGACAGCAACTTTACCACTTCAAGCATGCCGAAGTGGGAGGCCTTTTAGCGGCAATAGGGCTGGAGCTTTGCCCTTCATTGAAATGGCCGGGGCCATCGCTTACTTCAAAGAACAGAGACACATTTCCTTCCTAGGCATAAGAACATAAGAACATAAGAACAGCCCTGCTGGATCAGGCCCAAGGCCCATCTAGTCCAGCATCCTGTTTCACACAGTGGCCCACCAGATGCCATTGGGAGCCTACAGTCAGGAGTTGAGGGCATGCCCTCTCACCTGCCATTACTCCCCTGCAACTGGTACTCAGAGGCACCCTGCCCTTGAGGCCACCAGCACCCTGCCATGTTTCCTTGGAAGTAGGCTCCCCTGAATCCAATGGGCCTTGCTCCCAATGAAATGTGCGTGTGGGTTTTAGTCTCCAAGACTAACACATACGTTGTGTTTTTGTCGGTAGCAGTGGTGCCTACTTGGTCAAATGCATTCCCCCAGTTTTTTGTTTTGTTTGCTGTGCCATCGCTGCCATCCCAGGCCTTCTCCCACCCACACTGAAACACACACACACACACACACACCCTCTTGCAGGACGTAAGAAAGAAAGAAAGACATGGCCTAGCCAAAGATACCATCTACTTTTGGTGTCTCCATTCTGCGGAGGAGGCCACTTTTTCACCATAAGAAGCCACCGAGCAACATCAGAGCTGTTTAAGGCACATTTATTATCAGATGCTGAGTAGGGGTGGGAAGCCTTCCCGGGGTAGGAAGGGGGGGACACTAATTAATGGGGGTGGGGGGGAACTATTCTGGTCATCACAATGGACGCCTGCAGCAGAAGAGCAGAGCCAGGTAGCTGCCTTTGCCCTGGCTGCTACGAAAGAAAGCATGCGGTTGGACATGCAGAGAAACTTCTCCATGTTATGAGGACAGTGTGACAAGGGAACTGGCATTGGAGTGGGGGGGGAGTCCTCTCTCCCCCTCCCCCTCCCTCCCGATCTGCAAGCAGAAGCTGCTGGGCTGCAACCTGGTGGGGAGGAGGGAGGAGGCAGCTGCTCTGCTCCGAATGGCCCGCAGGACCCCTCTGACACGAGGATTCCTCCAGAGATGCAAAAAGCAGGTGGGACTGGGAGAAGGACAACCTGAGCTGCCCGGCCCATCTTCACAGCTTGGCATGCAAGGAACAGGGAGGAGGAGCAGAGGACTCTCAGAGGAACAGGGCTTTCGGCAGCTGCATCGCACACATTCTGGCGGGGAGGCGGCCAAGCAGCAGCAGCAGGCGTTGCACGTGCCCTGCCTCTCCCTTGGATGGAATGAACTCTGGGCTTCCTCTGCACAGGGTTGTCTTTTACTGTACATTGGTCCCCGCCCACCACCTGCCTTTCCTTGGCTCTCCCTCCAGCAGCGGCGCAGGACTGAGGCAGGACTGGGCAGAAGTTGGCAACAACAAAGGAGAAAGTTCTTCTGGGGGCGGTGGTGGCTCTGCTCGGGTGGGTGGCTCAGCAGGCGAGCAGGCGAGCAGCTGGCTAGGGGTAGGGAGAGCGTGCAGGCGTCCAATGGGAATGTTCGGCCCCCGTGCAAAGCACTGCAGCAGAAGGGAGAAGAACCTACCAGCTGCCGCAACTGCCCAGGAGCTCACAAGGAAGGAAGTGCCTCAGTCAGCAGAGAAACAGCAGACGGTGCACCAGAACCCCCAGCAGCGAGGATGTGGGGGCGGCAGTGGCACCCAGGACTGGTGGGCAGGTGGACTGCATGGGCAGGCCACCAGCCTCGGGCGCCATCGCGATTATTCTGTGGTGCAAGGGCAGACTTAGTCCCATCCCCGCCCCAATTTAGTATTGACCCCCAGGGGAGGATGGTTGGGGAGAGGGGTGCAACAAAGAGGGCGGTTGGGGCGGCTGGTCCACATAGCTTATTTATAGGGATGCTGCAAGAACAGCCAGAACTAGGGAGAAGAGCTGAGGCTGCAGAAAGGGAGGGGAAATGAATGTGTGTGTGTGTGTGTGTGTGTGTGTGTGTGTGTGTGTGTGAGCCGATGCCAGCCGAGCCGTTGCTGAACTCAGCATTTTGCAGTGTTTGGTGCAGCAGCAGCTGCAGCCTGAGGAAGAGCCATGGCTTCATGGTGGGAGCAGTGAGCTGCCCACCATGCGTCCACCCGCCAGAAAATGAGAACCTCTGTGAGCCCTGAAGCCAGAGAAGGCCAACTGGATTGGGCCAGGATGGGGAAAGAGGAGGCTTCAAGGCAAAAGGGAGATGGGAAAAGGAGGGAGGGAGACAAATACTGTGGAAGGGAGGAATACCAAAGGAAGCCCAGGGCGGGCAGTGGGTTGCAATCAGGCGGGCGCTGGCTGGGGCGTCGAGAGGGGTCACGTGACTTGCCTTGGGGGGTGGGCCTCGAGGCAGCGGGCCGGGAGACAACTGCCTCTCCTTGCCCAATGGAAGTTATGCCCCTGGCTAGAAGAACTCTTTCCATAACTACAGCGAAGGGGGTTCTTTTGGATGGGCTCTTGGGCAGATTGACTATGACAGAGGTCTGACTTGGCCTTTCATTGAGCATGACCTCTGTACACTCTTTTCTGTTTCTTAGCACACATGATCTTAGAGTAATGCCCATCATCAAAAGCAAACCTGTTCTGGGAAACAATTTTGGAATAACTGGTTTGGCCAAACAAGTCTTCTGTTTCTCCATATTTCAGCACATGCATCCTTCGATTCCCAGAAAAAGCTTTATTCTCAGACTGAGGGATCATTATTATGGAACACAGTGTCTCTATCCCAGGACTGAGGAATAATTATTATGGAACACTGTGTCTCTCTTCAAAAAAGGGCAGTACCCAATATCTGCTTCTTTTAGATGATAAATAGCAACTCCACAGCTTCTATCTGTAGCATAGATAGGCTTTGTTCTTTTGTTCAATCACCTCTCTGACATATATCAAAATGAACAAGCTTCTCCTCCTTGTCTTGTCTCCTCTGCTCTTCTGTTCTGTGGGTGAGTAAGTAAAGAGGAGATGGGATATACAGAGATAAGATGGTGATGGCTGGGACTGGGAGAATATGTTGGAAGTGCATCTACTAGATGCTTCTTCTTGCGAGGAATGCTGACATATCCATCAAAAATAAGTTTCTCCTTGGGAAGAATCCTGGAATTCCTCTTTGCATTTAAATTCTTCCTTCAAGGATCTCTGAAATTCTCCTTTCAGTTCCACTTTGGGCAAATGTAGGTTCCATCCCCAATCTAGATACAGAGATTCTTCAGAAGATGGTACTTATCAGATAGGCTTCTGGTTCCAGATAAAAGCTTTTAGGTGGACTCTGAGGCTGGGCCAGAGCCTGTTGGACTCCAGAGCTGATTCCTGGTCTCCACTTGCAGCACAGCATGGTGGCTGAACACATTGCCTGCTTCAGACTGTAGGTTGGGGGTTAAAGAGTTTATTGTTCATTTCTTAATGTCTATGTCATTTCTTTCTTAGCTTTTCCTCAACCAGAGCCCGATACCCAAAAGTGCTCATCATCCTTTTTAGTAATTCAGTTACAAGATCTGTTAAAATGCAGTAGTGAGTGGTGATGAGGGAAATGGGTTCTCCGCTGGTCTGAGCATGCGAATCATAAGCCCCCATGCCCACTGGTGACTGGAAAAGGCCTGGGCTAAGATGCTCTTTTTCTCCATTCTGTTAAAAATGCTCTGGAGAAATAAATCTAGCAGAAAAAGCAAACAGCTGGCTAGAACATTTCTCCCAAATTTGCTCGTTCCCAGTTCACAGGGAGTATTTTCTCTGGATGAACATTCAAAATGGTGTTCCTCTCCACAGAAAGTCCTCTTTGCTAAGTGGTCTACTGCAAAGTTTTGGCTTCCATCCTAATGTTGCCTTTTTGCCTCACAGAGTGTGCTTCTGTACTTCCTGAGTTGTGACACTGCAGTCCCTGCACTGACAGCAAGGTGCCGTTCACATTTCCGATGCCATACTTCTGATTTTATCCTTGTGATTTAGTGCTACAATATTGCAAGTCCATTGCAGAAAAATAGCTGTATTTGTAGGCGTTTGAGATTCTGGGGATCATTTTCAATATGATCCTGCCAAGCTGAGGCATTTTACTGCTGTTCTAGGGTGTAATCTGGAAAGTGCCTTGGTGAAATAAATGAAAAGCAAATCAATAACCTGTTGATTTGAGCATTTGAAGAATGCTCTTCAAAACCTGCTAGAGATGGGGAAGCATTTAAAACCCCAGGGAGTTCCTTCCAAGCCTCAGGGAGGTTTCAAAAAAGTCCCGACCCGGAGTCACCACCAGTCCAGCTGGAGGCAGCTGCAGGTGGACCTCTCCCCAAGATCCTACTATGCGGTGGTGGCCCTGAAGGGCAATGTGCATTTGTATGTTTGCTGGGGAACAAACATAACAGGAGGAGAAATGTTCGACTTCTCATACTGGCTGCTTTCCAAGGCCACATAAAGCAGCTGTGCAGGAACATCCCTGGAGCCATCAGGCCATGATTCACCTGAGAAAGAATTTCGATCCAGCTAGTGATTCCACCAAACTGCGTTTGAAACAAGAACCTCACTCAGCTCCTTAGATTTCATCTCAGTAACGACTCTCTCTTTCTCAGCCCAGGGTCTTTGGTGCATTTCAGCAGAACAAGGGAAACCAGGTGTTCCAGGTTCTGAGTGCTTTGCCTGTGGTGAAGAACAATGTTATGTATATGCTGTATATCAAAGTAAGTTCCAACAACCGTGAATCCTTTGCCTTAAGTGGGCTCTACTCCCCTGTCCCCTTCCACTGCCCTCCTCCCTCCTCATAGTCTCCCATGATGTTGCTGTTCCTCTTTGAAAGATTTGCTCCACTTTTACACTATTCTCTTCTCTCAATCAGGGAATAAGCTTTTCGATTGGAAATATGGTTGCACCGATATGCAGAATGACTATCGTAAGCAATGCAACACGACAGAGACTGGGAAAAGGGTAACAATAAAATTCAGATGCTGCACTACTTATCATTGTAATAGTGGAACACCCACTTACATTTAGCCATTGCTTTAGAAGGGGCAGTGATGGGAAGAGAAATCTGCCGTCTGTGTCTCTCCACTCTGCCCTGCTGCACGCAACATGCCTTCCAGAGAACGCTTTCATCCTGTTGCTTAATGATATCTAACTACCCTCAATAAACCCTTACTCTGGTCAATGTAAGCAAATTCTGTAGTTGGCATATTCTTGGTCTCGTTCCTAGTTTCTTCTCAGGATATCCTACTCTGGTGAGAAGGTGATGGGCAGGAAAAGAAACATCTGCCCTGAAAATAAACGTGCATCACATGAGAAGCCCTAACTCGGCTTGGGCAGCCCTACTTGGATAAGGCTGCTTGTGTGATGTGCTGGGATTGAGCCTGATCCTAGCACTGCCTCCCTGGGTACATAAGAACAAAGGAGCAGTCTTACTGGATCAGGCCCAAGGCCTATCTAGTCCCACATCCTGCTTCACACATTGGCCCACCAGATGCCTCTGAGAAGCCCACAGGCAGGAAATGAGGGCGTGCACTCTCTCCTGTTGCTGTTGCTAATGTGCCAGGTTGCCCAGGATTTTTGCTTGGCTTTTACCCAGGTGCGGGGCCGTGTTGCTGCTCAGGCTGCAGGAATCCCGAGCAGAAACACAGCCGGGTGCCTTGAATGCCCATCTTGAGGAGAAATCCCTCAATGCACCGTGGGACATAGGAAGCTGCCATATACTGAGTCAGATCATTGGTCGGTCTCACTCAGTGTTGTTTACACAGAATGGCAGTGGCTTCTCCAAGGGTGCAGGCAGGAATCTCTCTCAGCTCTATCTTGGAGAAGCCGGGGAGGGAACTTGGAACCTTCTGCTCTTCCCAGAGCGGCTTCATCCCCTGAGGGGAATATCTTGCAGTGCTCACGTGGTCTCCCATTCATATGCAACCAAGGAAGACCCTGCTTAGCTAAGGGGACAGGTCATGCTTGCTACCACAAGACCAGCTCTCCACAATGTATCATGCTCCTTGTGCGGTGCATTGAGGGATATCCAGAGGCTGGGATGCATTTTCCTGGACTCTAGCTGGCCACATGGCTCCCAGGAGAGTGCTCCTGAGAGCACCCAAGTCACACAGCCAGGAAATGGCAGGGACGACAAGATTGTCTGGGGTCTGGACAGCTCGATGTAGCCTTCACTCCCCCTTGCCCTCCCCACTGGGCTTCAGTGGCTATGAGAATGACCTTGGTGTCTGTTCTCAAATGACTCCAACCATTCTTCCATGCTGCCCTCATGCCTGGAATGCCCTTTCTTAACCACCGATGGGATATGGACACATGTGGCTCTTGCACTTAAAAGACTCATTTAGCAATTGCAAGAATTGCTTTGCTACACCGGTTCAACATCCCATTTAGACCACCGTTGTGTTTCGAAGGGTCGCAAGCAGACACTCCTCAACAGGGCTGGATGGAGAATGCCTTCCTCTGCCATTTAACCTCATCATCTTCTCTTCAGACATAGAATCGGTGTGTTCCCATGGCCACCAACAGGGTAGGAAAAGCAACCAGCCTGGGTAGGAGAGCCAGGGACGCTCCTCATTTTCAATTGTATGGAGAACAAGCGTATGCAAGGCTGCAGCTGGGCAGGACAAGCACACCCTCCCCAGACTCCATGCTTAGCGTTTTGCCAAGATAGGAGGTGAACCTGTCCCACTCAGCTGTCACTTTGCACACGATCATTCTCCTTCCCTCCTATGTTAATGTTTGCAAGCACAAGACTGGAAATCAGGAACCTCTCTGATCTCGTCCAGGCTCCTTAAAGGTGGAGATCGGCAGGGGGCGGGGGAGAGAAGAAAGAAGGGCGGAGTAATTGTTCTTTATTTTCTACTCCTTTCAACCCAGCAGGCACTGCTTTCAGGTCATTTACATGGCTGATTTAGTGCTAAGAATCAGCAAGGATCACAGTGTGGTCTACTCCTTGTACGTATTTCAGAGAAAACCGTGCAAGGAAGGGACTGTTCCGCCAGTGCTGCACTTTCCCCAGAGCTGGGAGTTATTCACACATGGCTTCATGGTGCAGGGTAAATCTTGAGTGAAGCCACTTTGAATTACACTTGAGGCATTGAGGGAAGCAGCCCCTCCCCTCTGCTCTTGGGTTTCCTTTTGGTGCAGGTTCACATGGCATGTCTCCATGTTTTCCTTCAAGCCAATGGGGGGAGGAGAGATTACTAAAGACGTAGATCTGCATTCCAAAAGAGAGTGTCCCTCTTATCATGCTAATGATTCTACCTCAGTGTTTCTCCCTATTTCCTTTGGCGTTTTCAGAAAAAGTAGCTTAAAACCAGCATTTAAAAAACCTGGAAATACCTCAAGATAAGCTAGAATTGGCAAGACAAAGCCTGGTTTGTGTGTGGAGACAACTGCGGGGAGATATGACGACTGCAGGGAGACATGATAGAGGACTATAAAATCATGCATGGAGTGGAAAAAGTGGATAGAGAAAAATTCTTCTCCCTCTCACATAGTACTAGAACCAGGGGTCATCTCATGAAATTGATTGCTGGGAAATCTAGAAATTGATTGCTAGGAAATCTGGAAGTATTTTTTTCACACAACGCATAATCAACTTGTGGAACTCTCTGCCATAAGATGTGGTGATAGCCAACAACTTGGAAGGTTTTAAGAGGGGTTTGGATAACTTCATGTAGGAGAGGTCTATCATCGGCTACTAGTCGGAGGGCTATAGGCCACCTCCAGCCTCAAAGGCAAGATGCCTCTGAGTACCAGTTGCAGGGGAGTAACACCAGGAGGGAGGGCATGCCCTTAACTCCTGCCTGTTGGCTTCCAGGGGCATCTGGTGGGCCACTGTGTGAAACAGGATGCTAGACTAGATGGGTCTTGGGCCTGATCCAGTAGGGATTTTCTTATGTTCTAATGAATTTCAAATCGATTCTGGCCCAAACTATTGAGATTTGTTTCTGTGACAGAAATGTTTCTGGAGGTGTCAAGGCCTGAATGACTCAAATCTGTCAGATTAGAAGAGAATCAATTCAGCAATGAATCAATTCGCACATCTCTATATGATTAGTCAGTATCTTTGATCTATTGTATTAATTGGTTAATTGGCTGTCACCTTATTAATTGATGTGTAATTAACATAGTCAAGTCAGAGGAGTTGTCAGTAGTCATGGACTGGCAGGTGGATGCTTGCCTTTCCAGGGATCCAACCCTCCACTGAGGCTTTATGGTCACCAACAATGCAGCCAGCGTAGGTAAGGCAGCCTAGGAGAGTCAATTTGTGCATGTCTGTTGTACAGCACATGCTTTGAATCTGGTTGTGCACGATGGGCTTGGACTTAAGAGGGCAAAATCCAAGCACGACAGGGCATCTCCCCATACAGGCCGTGCTGCTTCTGGGACCACTTTTGCGGACAAGTGCCGCATGTCATGATCACCAACCATTTCCACCAGAGTGAAAAGGCAAGGTGCATGCTCAAGGAGAGGCAGCTTGAGCTGGCCTGTCAGGTGTTCAGATCCCACAGGATGTTCCTACCCAATGGAACTTCTTCTTTCTCTTGCTCCAGCACCTGCAGGGGCAAGAGAGACCCATCCACAGCCTGGTAAGGCATAGTGGCTTGGATGTGTGCGACCTGAACAACACCGACTGGTAGCTCCTGTCCAAGCACATCTTGGTACTCAAGCCGTTCTTTGTTCCCATGATCAGTTTGCATACTGAGGCAGCCACATGGTGGCCCACCTAGTGTTTTGGGAGCCCAGAGCTTTGGAGCCCCCCCAAAAGCCCCCCTTTAGAGAAAGCAGGGTTGGGGGGTTGGGGAGGAAGAACCTGCATTTTTCATGACATGCACACACTGCTCCCAACTCCCTGGGGGCCTCTCCGTAAGCCTCACTGCTGCATTGACCTTTCCCAGTTTTGCCACCATGTGCATGGCTGGGGGGTGGGAGCCAAGCGGGCCTCCCCCATGGTGGCACTGGCAGCGGTGGCTGGTGGGCCTGTCTAGGCCTGACTGAGCATAGGCAAGATGCTCCTATGTGCCTGTGCAGTGTGCATCTCGAGTGTCTCAAGCCTGTGACAGCAGTGCCAGAGGTCCCCTCACATTCATGCTCCCACCAGTGGGCTGTCAGGGAAATGAAGGCAGTGTGCAGCCTGCTGCAACTTGTCCAGCGATCTGCAGTGAAGTGCACCGTGGTGTTGGGCCTGGCTTCACGCTGTCGAGCCAACACAGCCTCCCTGCACACATGGTACAGAAAGGGCACCACCCTCCTTCTGAAGGTGGCACATGAGGGGATCTTGTACTCTGGGGAAAGTAGTTGGAGGAGCCGACAGAAGCCAGCATTCTTCACCATCTGAAATGGCTGATCATCCAGAGCCATCATCTCCCCAAGGGTCTAGGTAATGTGATGTTCCTTTGGGTGATCAGACCGCTTCCCCAGAGGCTGCACCCACTGCATAGTCAGTTTTTCCTGCTTAGGAGATGGAGCCACTGACTTGCTGCCACTACTCAGGGGCACATCCAGTCTCTTGCTGCCAACAGGGGCACGGACCCCCAAGTGATGCCACCATAGGTGCAGCAGCATATCGAATGTGTTGAAATGCTTAAGGTCCTTGCCCCTGCTCATCTCTACCCTGCAGTGCTTACAGGTGGCATGGGCTGGATCACAAGGACAAAGCACAAAGTGATCCCACACACCATGTTGCCACTCGATTCTCTGGCACGTGGCCACTTGGGTGCTGGTTCTGCTGGTTCCTTCTCAGGCGCACTGCCACCGCCACCCTCAGTGTGGGCCTGAGAAGGTCCATGGTCAGGAAGCACGGTTACTTTCTCCTGGCCCTCCTCAGACACAGTTTGGAGGCTGCCCCCCTCCCCACAGGGGACATTGAGGAGGATGGCAAGATGGATTTGGCTGGACTGGCAGCCAGCTCCACCTGCACTTCCTCCATGGCTGACATGAGAAGAGTTTCTTCACTGGCAGGGGAGGTCCACTCCCTAGCCCCTTCCCAGCCACAGGCCGCAGCACAGGCTCAGGCTCACCCCAAAAATCAAGCCCGTGCACAGCCAAGGAAGCAAAGACTGGGGTGACACTGGGAATAAGCCACTGTTGACATACCCCATCATGACCAGCATTTCCCCCACTCCCTGGCACTCTACTCCACCCACCACTTACCCTCCCAGACATCTGGGGGCGGGGGTTAAGCCTTAGCTAACAAGGGGGAGGTGGAGTGTTGGGTATTTAGAAGGCCAAGAGGGCCTGACTTCAGCTGTGTATGTGCCACACATGCACAGTGGACAGTGGGCACACACACAAGCTGCAGGAATTTTCCTGCCTTGGAGCTGGTGCTTCCTGCTGATATAAGAGCCTCCTCATCTCTGACAACTTTTAAGAAGTCTTTAAAGACATATTTTTCCACCCAGGATTTTAAAATAGACTTGTGGCTTTAAACCGTCTTAAGGTTTTTTAAATGTCTGTTTTTATTTGTTGTACACTGCCCAAAGATGGAAGTTTGGGGCGGTCTACAAAAAAATAAATAAGTGGGGGCATGGTTCTGGAGGATGGGAAAATAAAAGAGTGTCCTTCCTCTTTAAAAAAAATCCCTCTGAAATGGAGGACAGAGAATTTTTAAGCTCAGGCCACACATGTTTCCACTTCTAATCTCCCCACTCCAGGACATTAACCTAATACATTTATCTGAGACTTGACCCCTTACATCATCTTTGTGCTATCCTGGGGGGAAAGGCAGTTGGACTGAGCCAGCCTCTAGTGAAAACTCCAATGCTACCCCCACACCTTCCTGCAGAGGTGCAACATAAAATAGGTTAAAAGCAAAAAGATTTTAAAAGACAACCCTGGTAAGTGCCACTAACCAACAGTAAAGCACACACCAAAACTGTATCAATGTTGTGTTCTTACCTCTGCCCCACAATTACTAGCAAGATTAGCCTGAACTCGGACATTCATTCTGTTCCTTCAAGGAATTTGCTGTGTTGTATTTTGTCCTTGGTGTGCGATATCAATTCACTCTGGGAGCTATGCATCAGCTGAAAACTGGGGTGCAGAAATCATCACGTGATAGTAAGTTCTCCATTGGAAGCAGTCAGACTAAGAAGAGGACTTCCCCATCCCATATCTCTCATTTTACATGATCCCATCCATTCTACCACATGAACATGCCTTAATCTTACTACTTTGCAACTATTTCCAGAAATCAGAATTTTCTCACCCAGACCACAGAAAAGCAGGGTAGCAAAACCAAGGAGAAGAATCTTAGCCATCTTTTTGCTTGCACAGGTGTGACTACCAAGAAGAGTATGGCAGAACTCTGGGCTAACTAGAGGTCTCAAATACATCTAGGCAGCTGCATGAGTCCTGCATGAGTCCTGAATTTATCCTCTCTGCAGACACGTATTGGCTAAATGACACGAGCAGAGTAATAATTGGTCTGGGAAGCAACAGATTATTCTGTAATCGTGCGTTCTCAGCCATGGAAGAAGGTGTTCCACCTAGCCCACCCCACCCAGGAGCAAGCAGTATGATTGCAATGTCAGCTGCTTATCATCTGGGAAACCAAAGATGTTTTGCCAAACAAAAATACATTTCCCAGCAAGGAGTTCACTCTGTTGCCTTACCAGAAGTAACTGTGTGTGCTGCTGACCAATTCTGAACATTGCACTTTAGCTTTGCTCAGTAGGTGGCTGCTTCATACCTCTGTTATCACTCCATATGCTTATATCAGGGGTCGGCAAACTTGGCCCTCCAGCTGTTGTTGAACTAGGACTCCCAGCATTCCCAGCCACCTTAAATTGCAACTGGGAATGTTGGGAATTGAAGTTCAACAACAGCTGGAAGGCGATGTTTGCCCACCCCACCCCTGGCCTATATGCTCACCACAATGAACTTCCCCCACCAGGGGCATAACTACTATTAGGCAAGGGGAGGCGGCTGCTTGGGGGCCCCCATGCCTCGAGGGGCCCCCCAGAGGCAAGTCACATGTGAAGTGTGTGTGTGTGTATCAGCGAGGGGCCCATTTTAAAATTTTGTCTCTGGGCCCACTCCAGCCTTGTTACACCCCTGTCCCCCACCCTATATGGCTCTGTGGTTGCCAGGAGTTGACACTGACTTGACAGCACAACCTTTCCTTTCCTTTCCTTTCCTTTCCTTTCCTTTCCTTTCCTTTCCTTTCCTTTCCTTTCCTTTCCTTTCCTTTCCTTTTAGAGTGTGATTATGATTAGGTGATTATGAGTTGATATAGAGTGCATATTAGAGTGGATTCATGGTGTCTCCTTGAAAATCTCATTTGCCATCATAGAATCCACACTCAATACCTCAGAAACAAGAGAACCCTGTACCCCATGGGTTAGAAACCCATGGGGGTGGTTGGCACCCTATGTGCACTACACCACCACTCGCTCTGGGACACCCCAGCACCCCCCAAGTGCACTTATGGGGCTGCTGAAAGCTCCATTATAACTTATTATGAGTAAAAACCTTAAAGACGTGTAAACTTTAACAATTCCCCAAAAATCAGCCCTCTGCCCAAATCCTTTGAAAAAATTCAGGTAGCTTCCTTGCCCCTACCTGGCACTACCACCAACCCCACACTGCTCTAGGCCACCCCTTTGCCCCCGACGTGAAGCTATAAATTTGCTGACACCTCCATGCTTCCTTATGGAGAAAAACCTTAAAGACGCGTTAACTTCAAAAATCACTTAAAAATCACCCCTTTGCCCAATTCCTTTCAAATAATTCAGGTAGCTTCCTTGCCCACCCTAGGAACTACCACCCACCACACTGCACTCTACGACACCCCTTTCCCCCCAACGTGAAGCTATACATTTGCTGCAATCCTAATTATTCTCTATGAGGAATGAAAAATAATTTAACAATTCACCAATAATCAGAGGAGTGTCCAATTGCCTTGGGATTTTTTGGGTGGTAGGAACCCCTGTCTGTCTACCACCCACCCCGCTTTTGTGCCCCTAGGTGCTCCACAATAGGGGATATGGACTGGTTCGGGTCCCATTATACTCTAAGAGAAAAATAATTAAAAATATTTCAAATATTCATAAAAACTCATAGGGGTGTCTGATTGCTTCAGGGTTTACATGGTTGTTGGCACCCATGGGTGCTCCACAATAAGGAATGATGGCCTGGTTCAAGTCCCATTATATCCTATAAGAAAAAAATAAAAATAATTTTCAAAAATTCATAAAAAATCGTACGAGTCTCCGATTGCTTTGGGGTTTGGGTGACCAGTACCCCTGGGTGCCAGCTACCATGCTTCCAATTTTAGAGTGTCCAAACCAGACCAAACCATTCCGAACCGGTACGAATCGAACCACCCCCGGTTCGGTTCGAATCCGAACTGAACCGGGGGTGGTTTGGTTCGGATCTGAACCGCCAAACCGCCCTGGTTCAGATCCGAACCGGTTCGCACATCCCTAACACACACACACACGGAGGAAGGGTGCAGTTTTTGAATCTATTTATTGGGAGTATGCTTCTTTTTATTGTGCAAAGTAGGAGGAGCGGGCGGGAAGGCAGGCACCCCTCCTCACTACAAGTTTCCATTTGTGGATAGCAGCCAATTTTTTGGGGGGGGGGAGCAGGGGGAGGAGCGTAAGCGATCAGGTAGCAAAGAGTCAGCAGGGAAACCACGACCTGCAAAACTGACAACTGCACACACAGCAAGAGGCCAGGAGGTGTTGATATTGAGCAAAAGAGAAAGTGGGACCACTTGGGACACCCACTCTGATCTCCATGCAGAGAAAGACACTCAAACATCCACCTTCGGGAGGAAACCACCTGTCTGATCCCGCACCCATTCCATGCACCGGATCCCTCCCAAGCCCCAATTTGGCAAGCAAGGAGCGCTGCTTTTGGGCAGTCAGCTTCTGCAATCCCCACTCAGCTTCTAATGTCAACAGCCCAGAGCTCCGCTTGCCTGTCTGCCTGCTGCCTTCCCTCCCCCCGCCCCCGGGACATGCAACTGAATCAAGCCATGCCGGGAGGAGACCAGCGGCTGCTGCACCTTTGCAGCTGCTGCCAAACGAAGGAGGGCGGAGAGCAAAGAAAGACCCAATGAGAAGGAAAGTCAGGAGTGGGGCAGGAAGGGGGAGGACACAGCGATCACCGATGGCCACCGGGCGCCATCCTCCCTCCTCAGCAGACGAACGTTCAGGATGGAAGCAGAGAGGGCGGCGGCAGAGGAGAAAGGCACCCGGCTGCTGCTGCGAGGCTCTGCTTTGGGCGCTGACTGGAGAAGGAGTGGCAGACCCCTGGTGGGTGAGCTGAGGGGCCGCTGCCACACTGCCATGGAAGAGGGCGCCCACCTTCCCTTCCCCTCCTTGAGAGCAGGCGCACCAGCAAGTCCAGCCTTTCCCCCTTCTTGGCTCCACTCTCCGCCTTTAATTTAATTTTTTTACTAGGATCACTTGCACAAGGCTGTGGTGAAGAAAAGCAGTTAGATTTTTGTTTTGGAACAGTGCGCGAGGATTTGTGCAAGGCAGCCGAGAATTTTTTAAAAAAAGGAAGATCCGCCCCCCCCCCCACACTTCATTGGCCCAAATGTAGCAGGAGGAGGGGCATACAAATGCATTGCAAAAAGAATATGGACAACTCCTGCCTTGAAAACATGTTGCAGTTGACAGAAAATATGAATGGCCACCCAGCCTTAAACGAAGCATTGAACAACCCTTTACTCTTGGTTTGAAATGATTGCATGCACTATTCCCTTACACTTTGCAGTGCTTTATCCAGTACAAATCTTGTAGTCCATAAAACTCCCAGTAGGTACACTCCACAGCTGGTCTTTCTCCAGCTCATACTGAGCATGCTGGAAATGTGTGGGACCCGTTTTAGCTCTAGGTATTGAATGTGCTAAGGGGGTGCTTCCCAGCTGGTCTTGCTCCCCTAACAGTGTCCTTCATTCTCAATTGAAGCAATGCATTATAAGAACTCACCTATTGATCTTCCATGCAATTCACTGTAGGGATGTGCGGTTCGGTTCGGATCCGGAGGCTCAAATCCGGACCAAATCGGGCCCTTTTCGGTCCGAATCCGAACCGAATCCGGGCCGGTTCAGATCCGAACCGGTTCAGAAAATCCGAACCAGTTCAGATGTCCCGTAGCCTTCTATTGACTGTATTTAGTGTTTACTGTAAAGTTAAAGTGTGTCCTCCATTTTGTGACTCCTTCCTGGAACTTTTGCTCCTGGCATCCATTTTGTGAGGCTGTTTTTCAGGCATTGCATTGGCTGTGTTATTGATCCTTTGATTGGCCAGAATGAGTCTTGCGCTCTGGTAGGCTGTTGGCTGTTTGCACTGTTGAGAGCTGGCACCCTGTTGGCCTGGGGGGGAGTGCAAAGGTGGGGGCTCCCAAAGGAGGGAATTTCAAACCTATAAAGACCCAAGCCTCTAGCCTAGAAACTTCTCTTTGGCTGCAGTTGTGGGATCATCATCTGAGACCCTTGCTCTTTTGCTGCTGGTGCCGGTGAGTCCCTGACTGTGTCCTCATATATTAGTGTGTGTCTCTGCTCTCTCTGTGTGTTGTTGTGTGCCACCTTCTTTTGTCCATCTGCCCTCTGTGTCTGTCTGTCTGTCCAAAGTTACCTTCTTTACTTTCCCCTCAACTTTTCCCAACTTTTCCCGTTGTTTTTTCTTCTGTTCTCTCTCTCCTCTTTTCCCCACCCTCCCTTTACACCCCCCCTCTCTCATTCCTCCTCCTTTTGGCTTCCCCTCCCCCACCCCCACCCTTCTGCATTGCTTTCATTTATTGCTGTTTGTGCCTTGCCTTGTTTTTGTTCCACTTTTTGATTTTCATTCAATTTGATTTTTTATTGCTTCTGTGTTAATTTATATATTTGCTGCTTTGGTTGGTTTGATTGTTAATTAATAATTTCTGCCATTGCCTGTGTTGTTGGTTCTGGTTGTGTGGTCCTTCCTTCCTTGTTGGTCCTCCCCACTGAGATTTTCTGCCCTTTGATTGCTGCTGCTGCTTGTGCTTGATTTTATTAATTGGTTTTCTTAATCTTTTATTGCATTGATTGATTTGATTGTTCCCTCTGTGTGGCCCCCCTGTTCCTAACTTGCCCCTCCCATCCAGAAACCCATCCCCCATCACTCCCACTCCTGCCCTGCCCTCCCGCCCCCACCAGATTCTGCCCCAGTCCCACTGCTGCCTGCCAGAGTCCAGCCCCCCTTTGGATTTTGTTCTGAAATTAGCTTCTTTTGGTTCTGGTTTCGCTCTGTGTGTGTGTGTGTGTGTTCCTCTGCATGTGCGCTGCTTCCCCCCCCCCCACACACACACCTGAGACTTCTTCCTTCCCCATTTTTTGAATCTTTCTTGACTTTTAAATTGGTGGTTTCCTTTCTTTGTTCAAGTAAGTTTTTGGATTGGGTTGTGTTGATTTGGATTGAGATTTTCCCCTCTGTGTGGCCCCCTGTTCCTAACTCGCCCCTTCCATCCAGAAA
This sequence comes from Hemicordylus capensis, assembly GCF_027244095.1. NCBI lineage: Eukaryota > Metazoa > Chordata > Lepidosauria > Squamata > Cordylidae > Hemicordylus > Hemicordylus capensis. The sequence goes on along the minus strand of NC_069658.1, from coordinate 256,791,561 downwards.
CCCATTTCCCCCTCACTCTCCCACTCCTGCCCTGCCCGCCCGCCCCCAACCCAGATTCTGCCCCCTTGCCACACTTACCCCCCCGAAACACACCCTCTGGACTTCCCCCTTCTTGCCCCTGACTCCCTTTTACATACCCCAGACCCCAGCACACTAACCCCCCCAAAACACACCCTCTGGACTTCCCCCCTTTTTGCCCCTGACTCCCTTTTACATACCCCAGACCCCAACACACTTGTCACCCCCACCGAAACACACCCTCTGGTCCCTCCTCTTGGGACCGCTGCAGCTGCTGTCCCCCCACACCTTGATCCCCACTCCCTGCTGCTAAGCTCCCCCAAACAATCCAGAGTATTGTTTCCTTGCCTCTTGGGCAGAGCAGGTGGGCTGACTCTGATGCTGCTCCATGCTGCCAATCCAGAGTGTTTCCTTGCCTCTTGGGCAGAGTGGGTGGGCTGACTCTGATGCTGCTCCATGCTGCCAATGCCATTCCAGAGTGTTTCCTTGCCTTGGGCAGAGAGTGTGGGTTGGTTCTATCTGTGAAAGTGCACTTGGTTTCTGAAAGTGCAATTTTTGTGTTTTGGGAAATTGTAACTTCCTAAACAGGCGCATTGCAAGGTTGATGCTTGCAGCATTACCTGAAAACCGCCCCCCAACCACACACACTGTGTTCAGTTCACTAAAGAAGGGTTTCCTTTGATTTGCAGGTTCCCAGCTTTGACTGCGTCCCTCCCCCCCGGTAGGTGCTGTGCCCTTCCCCCATCCATTCTCCCCATAATAATAAAAAGACTTGCCCCCCCCCCAACTACTGAACCCAACTGCCCGTGCCACCCACCCCCCACCCAGGGGTCCACCCTTTCCCCAATGTTTTTTTAAAAAGCCCCATATCTCCCCAATTGGCTTAACACCCCAATTTAAATAGTTTACCCTCCCCCTAAATTCAATTGGCTTCCCCCCATATCAAAAAGTCTTCCTTTCCCCCCAATTTGCTTTTTCAAAACAAATTCCCCCCCTGCCGCCTCCTAATCAATTGGCTATTTTTTTTGCCCCTTCCAACCCCCTCCAAATTATTTTTTTGTCCCTTTCTGGCCTTCCTCTTAAAGTCTCCCTCCTTTAAATAAAAACTAACATGTCTGACCAACGCGAGCGCCGTGTTCTGGCCAGGCCTTGCATTAGGTTGGCAGACAGAGGGAGAGGCCAGGTGCAGGGTCGGGGTGTGCCTGCGGCGGCTGTGGCATGGAATGGAGTGAGAGGACACGGGGAGCCTGAGGATACCCCGGTCCTCCCCATTGACAATTCTTCGCCCCAGCTCCGGCTTTGGTCCGCAGGCTTGATTACCCCCCACCTGCTGCCGGCAATCGTGGCAGGGGCATAGGCACTGGTGGGGCTGTGGCGGGTCCCTCCTCGGCGGCACCAGGTGCTGCTGGGGTACCGCCAGTGGTTGTGGTGGAGAAGACTGTGGAGGTGGAAGAGCAGGAAGAGGGCAGTGAGGACTGTGCAGCCAGGTTCTCCCTCCCTCTGGGGCCCCTTCCCCCTATCCTTTCGCCGCTCAGTGGGCCCCCCCCTTGTGAAGCCCGCCACTCTGGGGAAGGGTCTGCCGAGGTGGTGGAGGAGAGGCCTGCCTCTACTCTGCCAGTGGAGCCGGGCCCTTCCTCTCATGTGTAGGGCGGAAGGGGCGGGTTGGGTGGCAGCAGTGGGCAGGCAGCGGCGGCTGCCCCCCCCAAGACTGCAGCCACCCAGCAAGAAACGGCCTAGGACGGTGCCCAGGGCGCAGGAGGCCAAGGGCAGTGGTGTGTGGGCGCATTTTGAGGTCCCTGAAAATGCCCCACTCCATGCCAGCTGTGTCCACTGCAGGATGCAGGTCAGCCGTGGCAAAGATCCTGGGCACCTGGGTACGACGCCCATGTGGAGGCACATGGAGCGTCACCACCCAGGTCTCCGTGGACAGGCTGACAGCGCTAGTGCACCTTGTGCATCTGCCACTAGGGCGGACAGGGGCAGTGTGCCTGCGCCAGCCAAAAGGCAGGCTGCACTGCCAGTCTGTGGTGGACACAGTTGTCGGACAGCCAGCGTAATGTTCGTGTGGACCATCATCACCTCATCCGCCTCATAGGGGAGATGATTTCCACCGATGACCAGCCGTTTCAGGTGGTTGAGAACTCCGGCTTCCACCGGGTACTCCAGTACCTGGCTCCCGATTACGTCATCCCCTCAAGGACCATGTTCAGGCGGAACGTGGTCCCCTCCCTGTACCGCAAGTGCAGGGAGCTCGTGTCGGCCAGGCTGCGTGCAGCTCTGGCGGGCACCAGTGTGCATTTCACGACTGACCTCTGGACCAGTGTCAGTGGGATGCACGCTTCTTTCCTGGCCCTCACTGCCCACTGGTGGGGACCGGAGAGTGAGGGGACCTCCTTGGGCAATGCTTCCGGGTCCGGCACGGCTCCCACTGCACTACGGCACAAGTGGGCCATTCTGCACGTGGAGACGATGGACACGAGGCACACCGGGTAGGAGGTGGCGGCCGTACTCGACCGCCTGAGAGAGGAGTGGATTGGCGGGTGTCCACAGCTCTCTAGGGGATTCATTGTCACAGACAATGGATCCAACGTTACCGCCGCTGTCGAGACAGTCATGGGCTGTGTGAACATATGGTGCATGGCACACATGCTCCATCTGACCGTCAGGGACGCCCTCGGCCTTAAGGAGCTGAAGGTGGCCCAGGAGAAGGGCCGCACCCCCGCAGGTGCTGCTGCTGCCATGGCCACGCTTTTCGAGAAAGCTCGAAAGCTGGCCGCCCACTTCCACCGCAGCGAGAAGTCCAGGAGACTGCTTCGCCACAAGCAGGATGACCTTGGGCTTCCTCGCCATCTCATCCCTACGGATGTTGATACGCGGTGGAACTCCACCTTCCTCCTGTTCCAGAGCCTGTTGGAGCAGGAGAGAGCCCTTGTCGCCCTGGCGAGGGACGAGTCCTTGATTGTCTGCAACCTCTCAAACGCAGAGTGGAAGCAGATGTCCGAGGCGGTGTCGGCACTCGAGCCCTTCCATTTTGCCACGAAGGGCTTGTGTGGCGACACCACTCCCTTGAGGAGGCGGCCGCTAGGGCCCGCAGAGACCAGGAGGTTGGTAGTGGTGCGGGGGCAGCCCCCGCCGCCCAACCCGCACCCAGCAGCAGCGTGGGCGGCCAGCCAGCATCAGCTTCCCCTTCCCCTCCCTCTTCCCAGTCCAGCAGCGTGGCATCCCAGGCAGCGCCATCGCAGCAGCCATTTGCTCCCGCCGTGAAATCTGCCCAGTGGTTTCAGCGGGTCTGCTATGGCGCCTTGCCTGGTGTGCGGGAGGCTCGACCTGCCAGGCCCCCCTCCAGTGCTGAGCAATGCGTTGTGCAGTACTTGGAGGAGCCTGTGGAGGAAGACGGTGTGGACTGCGCACAGTTCTGGGCGACCCACCGCCAAGTCTGGCCGGACCTGGCGGTGGTTGCTGTGCGCCTCCTCTCCTGCCCCCCAACCAGTGTCCAGAGCAAGTGGGTGTTTTCACGTGCCGGGGACGTGGTGACACCCTCTCGCTCCCGCTTGGACGCTGGTCGGGTGGAGCAGCTGGTCTTCCTCAAGGTCAACCTCCCCCTGCTGGGCTACCCCAAGCTGGAGTTTGAGACGGGTGAGTGATTACCATGGTTGCCCCATGGTTGGTCACCTGCCTGGCTCAACCTCTCTGCTCATCCCTACCCTCCCCCCTTCCACCTCTAGCTGAGCTGACGTGCCAGATGCTGAGCCGTGCCAGCCAGTCGCAGCGTGTAGTGCCCACACACAGATGCAGTAGTAGTTGTAGTGCTGCGACTGGCCAGATGTTTACAATGCCCACGCCCACCTAAAAAGAAACCCAATGCTGACCAGCAGCACAGCCCCTTATCTCTCCACCTGTCAGCATTTGGGACCTGGCGTGGGCATGGCACACACCCCAAAAGTAGCACAGCCCTCATAGTACTAGACTCAGCTGCAGCGGTGGGTATACGTTCTAATGCAGTGTAAATATGTAAATACAAGTATGTAAATAAACATGTAAATAATTTTTTCTTTAAAATCCAATGTTAAAATCCACCCTCAAAATTATGCAAAAGAAAAAAAATGGTAACAAAGGGATAACAAAAAAATGAATGCTGAATGAATTGATTTTATTGAAAATGTTACCAAAAAACCATGTGTGGGGGGCTTGGTTTACATGAAAAAAAGAATTTAATATTTTTTTTCAATGAAACGAATGAATTATCATCTTATGTTCTTGATTGTGGTCACTGTTGATGTTGGCTGATGGCGAAAAAACAAAAACCATCAGAATAGCAATGAACTGGCTGCCAACACAACATAATGATTGATAACTATGCAGGGGAGGGAATTGGGTCTGTGTATGTGTGTCTGTGCGGTGCAGGCTGTTGTTGTGTTTCTTTCTGTGTGTTGTGTGTCTGTCTGTCTGTGTGAATGGATGCCTAGCACGGTCTGTGTGTGGATGCTTTCTGTAGTGTGCTGTCTGTCTGTGCTGTTTGTCTACATGTTTTTTTCCTCCCCCCCAAGACTCCCTCCCCCCCATGCCTCCCTCCATCCCTCCCCCCATCCTCCCTCCTCCCTCTTCATCACCCTCCATCCTCCCTTCCATGCCCACCTCACCTGCCCCCAAACCCCGGTCTGGCAAGATGATGAGAATCTGGTTTCTCCCACCGAAGCACACACGTGATCACGTGTGTGCATAATATGTGGCCGACCAACTCTGAGCCGGACCCTCCTCCCCCTTCAATCCCCTCTGCTACATCCCTCTCTCCCCCCCCCCCAGCTAGCAGCACACACACAACACCTGGTGGCAAACACCAGCACACATGCACTCACACTGGTGCCACCACCTGCCTTGGGCCTCTCTGTCGTCCTTGAGCAAATATGTGGTGGACCAGAGAACCATTTATTTCAAGAGGCAAAAGGCATGCACTCACTGCACACACACGAAGAAGAGGTGAAGACAAGAGACAACTACTAGAACCAGCAGCAGCAGGTGAGTGTTGTGTTGTGTTGCTTGCCAATGCCATTGCCCATGCTCAATGCTCAGTCAGTCATCTGAAACTAAACTAACTATCATCCTCACACGCAGCTCAGCTCAGCTGCACTCACTGCACTCACTACACTACACTACAGCTGGTGGTAGAAGATGTCCTGGATTTTAACTTTCAAAATCTGTGCTAGGATTGCCTCGCCTCCTCCTGCCTGTAATTGTGCCCTCTCCCCTTGCAGTTGCATTGTGACGGGTTGGTGTGCGTGCGCCATCTACTCAGCTCTCCTCTTTTTGGCTTGGCTTGCTAGGCACTGGCTGGCAGCAGCTGTTGGCTGTGTGCTATGCTCAGGCTGTGGTGCATGTGACTGGCAATGTTGGCGTAGCAACACTGGTTGTGGGGGTAGTAGTAGTAGTAGTAGTAGTAGTAGTTGCTGGCTGGGCTGGCCTGTGCTGACTCTGCGCGCTTGATCTGGTTTGGATCGGTCCCTCTGGCCTGCCTGGACGCAGATGTTGGGTGTGTGTGCATCATCCATGGGGAGGAGGAGCAGCAGAGCAGAGCAGGTTGGCTGGCTTCTGTCTGTCAGGCCTCAGTGTCAGGCACTGATGAGGCGGTGGCTTCTTTGGGCATCACATCATCCATCATGCAGAGCAGCAGGTCTGCTGCTCTGCTCCACCTCCTGCTTCTTCTCTCTGTGTGTGCTGTTGTGCTTAGTGTGCTGCTCCACTGCTGGCAGGCAGCAGCAGCAGTGGCCTTTTTGTTAGATCAGAGAGTTGGTGTTGTCTCTCTGAGTGTCATCTTAGTTGCTTGGGTAGGTGGTAGGTAGGTATTAAGGTGTTAAGTGTTAGGGCGCCCAGAGAGAGGGGCAAAAAAGCTGGGGTGGCAATTGATGGGTGCCCCTAGCATTGTTGGTGGATGTCTTGAAAAGGGGGGGGGGAATTCCCATTGGCTAGAATGGGGGTTTTGGGCAGCCCCGTACCCGCCTCTGGGGGGTGGGAGCACCCCCAAAGTTGGTCCGGGGCCATGGCAAAAATTGCCTCAGTCCCTCCCGGCAATCCCCGGATAGATAGGAGTGATGGGTTTTTTTAAAATTAGGATTTACTAAGGCATTAAATAACTCTCTCTCTCAGAGCTTGCTGGCAGTGGCTTTACCTTTCACCCACTGACACACATCCTATTCTTTCCAATTAGATAGTTATTTTAATGCCTTAGTAAATCCTAATTAAAAAAACCATCACTCCTATCTATCCGGGGATTGCCGGGAGGGACTGAGGCCATTTTTGCCATGGCCCTGGACCCACTTTGGAGGTGCTGCCACCCCACAGAGGCGGGTACGGGGCTGCCCAAAATCCCCATTCTGGCCAATGGGAATTTCCCCCCCCAAAATTCACCAATAATACTGGGAGAAACCAATTGCCTTGGGATTCTTGGGGTGGAGGGCACCCATAGGTGTCTACAACCCACCCCAACTTTTTGCCGCTAAGTGCTCCACATAGGGAGTTATGGGCAAAAATTGAAAATATTTAAAAAATTTGTAAAAAAATCAGAGGAAGGTCCAATCGACTTGAGGTTTGGGTGGTAGGTGGAACACAAGGTCAGCTTTAATATCAGAGATCCGAACCGGTCCGACCCAGTTCGGTTCAGATCCTAACCGGTCTGGATCAGAACCGAACCGGGGGGTGGTTCGGACAAAAGCAAAACCGAACCACCCCCTGCCGGTTCGGACCCAGTTCGGATCCAAACTGAACTGGGTGAACCGGTTTTGTGCACATCCCTAGTTCACTGTGACAGGGGCGTAACAAGGCTGGAGTGGGCCCAGAGACAAAATTTTAAAATGGGCTCCTCGCTGATACACACACAAACTCTTCAAATGTGACTTGCCTCTGGGGGGCCCCTCAGGCGTGGGGGCCCCCAGGGAGCTGCCTCCCCTTGTCTAATGGTAGTTACACCCCTGCACCGTGAAAACAAAATTTAAGGATGGTTATCGTATCTGCAGCCAAAGAGGAAATGGCCATGATGCATTGCTTCATTTCTAACAACCAGACCGCCAGCCTGCTCAGAAGTCACAAACCTGGGCCTGGAAAAACCCTGCTAGCCCCACACCAGTCCCAGAAGGTGTGTCTGCAGTGAGGAGAGGCTCTCTGCCCATGCTCAGAGGATTGCATCTCCATTAAGGCTGCAAAACCCCACATGAATCCATTCTGCATGCCGTACTCCAACATCTTCCAGAGTTAGCTGATGAGCACATGGGATGGTGTCTTTAGTGTAGCTGTGCCCAGCCTCTGGAATTCCCTGCCTCAGGAGACTGGCCCTGGTCTTTCCTCCCAGCCTTTCAGCAGCAGGATATATGTTTCATAAATAAATAAGCCTCCCCCAAATGTAGGCATCATCCTCAGAGGCTCTTCTCCTGGCCTGCTGCCTTCTGCAATCAGGCAACTGGTGACCGGAGAGGAAAAGGGGCCTTTCCCATGGTGGCACTCTGCTTTTGAAGACACCCTTCCAGGGAAGGGTCACCCAGCTAACTCTATCTCTTGTGACTTTCTGGTCCCAGACTAAGATCTTTTCCATTCTCTGGGGTCTCGTTACATCTTGGTTCACCTGGTTATACAATGTGGCAATGTTTTTAATTGATCTAATGTTTTGCTAGCCACTTTGGGAGCAGCAAAACGAAAACTCAGGATAGACATTGGAGGCCATGGAAATGGGTGCATGTGCTCTGTCAAAAAATATCAATCTCTGTGAATTTATGCGGCTTTCCCCTTCTGCAGCCATTGAACAAAATGAGCCAAAAGGCATTGAACAAGACTTTTCTCCCCCGCCAAAAACCCCCTCTGAATTGTCTCCCAAAGAAAAGCTTTGTAAGCCTTTAGCCCAGGCCTGCACAACTTAGGCCCCTCTCATCTGTTTTTGGACCACAACTCCCATAATCCCCAGCCACAGGGGCCATTATTATTATTATTATTATTTATTAGCCAGGGATTATAGGAGTTGTAGGCCAAAATCTGGAGGAGGGCTGAAGTTGAGCAGTCCTGCTCTAGCCAAACTTGCTTTGCACACATGGGTGCTTTAGGGTTTTTTTTTGTTTTGTTTTTTTTAAACAGCCAATAACATCCAGCTTCCCTGGTCTCCATGGACTAGAACAACCTTCACTGTGGTCCTCATGCAGCTCATACAGCTGCTCTTTGCCAAGGGGGAAACGTACACCCACCCTTCTTGTCAGCCCTAAAAACAGGCAGGGCTATTTATTGGGGCTTAATAATGATAAAACATGAATGTCTTACCTTCCATGGTCAATATTTTGATGTCACCCAGAGTCAAGTCCTGTGCCAGAGCATAGTTGGTGAATCATTGCTGATCCTCTGGAGTCACCTGATGTTCCTTGCCTGAACGTAGACTTTTCTCTATGTGTGGGTTGCTGCTCAGGTCCTGAATGAGATGCCGGGAGGGTGGCAACTTGTTATCTCTCCACCTACCAGCATCTCTTATTCAAACCCTATCTCCCCCAAGCCTCATGTTTTCCAACAAGGAAGAGGCAAAGTCAGCCTCCCTCATAGACAATTAGGGATGAGTGGGGTGGGGGGGGGACACAATGCTGTATTAGACTGGAATGTTTCTCCTTGTATTTATTTATTTTTACATTTATATCTTGCTCTGCCTCCAAGGAGCCCAGTGTAGACCACAAGGTTGTTTATCCCCACAACAAGCCTGTGAGATTGATTGATTGATTGATTGATTGATTAAGTGTTGTCAAGTCAGTGTCAACTCATAGCGACCACATAGATAGAGTCTCTCCAGGATGATCTGTCTTCATCTTGGCCTTTAAGGTCTCTCAGTGGTGGATTCATTGCTGTTGTAATCGAATCCATCCACCTTGCTGCTGAAATTAGTTAGTCTGAGAGATGTGACAGAGTTTCATGGCTGAACAGGTATTTGAACTCGGGTCTCCCCAGCTCTTGTCCAACACTCTGGCAACTTTCTCCTGGCAACCATGTGAACATGAAATGTGGCAACAGCTATCATCCTGGCAAATTCAAGTATAAGACACATATCAAGGCTTAACCCAGCCCACCCTGTCCTTCCAGCCCTGACTAGCAACATCTCAAAATGTACCACTAGTGACCAGTGTGGGCACTGCCGCGGAGTGGGTGTGGGTGGGGTAGAGGCACCTTTAAGCATAAATTAGTAGGTGCTTTCCTCTCCCCTGGCTGCACCTGCAAGCTACTCCAAGCAGAGGCGCGCCACCCAGCATTCCCTGTGGTGGGGGATCAGCTCCACCACTCACGTAACCACCAGAGGAGGATCGGCTCCATGGAATCCAGGTGAGTGGGGAGCCGATCTCCCGCCATTGGGAGTGGATCAATCTCTGAGGTGTTTCCTCTTCTGACTTGAAACCCCCTTGCTCTTTCTGTCCCTCTTATCTGCTCACCCTTTACTCTCAACACAGACTTCCGATTTAATGTGTTTCTGTGCCAACAGATCTGATAACTTTTTGTTCAAAAGCAGCATAAAAGTAATAGCAATGGGAAGAAAACATGATTATTCATGCAGCACAGTCAGAATTTATATGCCGATCTTAAGGAGGACATTATGTTAAAAGACGGGTTTTTAAAAAATGAAATGAGGCAGTGGCTTACATTCTGTCCAGAGTCCCATGGGCATTGTGCAATATTTATTTATTATTAATTTATTATTATTTATTTATTCAATTTTTATACCGCCCTTCCAAAATGGCTCAGAGCAGTTTACAATTAAAACAAAACCATTAAAATCAATTAACAATTAAAACAAAAATAATAAAACAGTGTAAAACAGTTAAGAATTAAAACAGCATACATCAGTAATTAAACAATCACAACAATTTAAAAAACCCTGAAAAACAGGTTGCAACATTAAAACCAATTACTACTATTTAAAAACCCTGGAAGGCCAGGCCAAACAGATAGGTCTTAAGGGCTCTCCTGAAGGCCAGTAAAGAATTCAATTGGCGGATTTCTGGCAGGAGTGCATTCCATGTCCCAGGAGCAGCTACAGAGAAGGCCCAGCTCTGAGTCACCACCAGACGAATCGGTGGTAACTGGAGACAGACCTCCTCAGATGACCTTAATGTGTGACTGGGATCATGCAGAAGAAGGAACTCTCTAAGATAATTTGGACCTAAGCCGTTCAGGGATTTAAGGGTTGCCCAAGAGACCAATCTGGCTGCTGCATTCTGAACTAAATGAAATTTCCAAACTACGTACAAAGGCAGCCCCATGTAGAGCGCATTGCAATAGTCAAGCCGGGAGGTTACCAGCTGATGCACCACTGTTTTGAGGTCATCCTCTTCAAGGAATGGACGCACCTGTCAAATCAGTCGGAGCTGAGAGAAAGCACTCCTGGCCATGGCCTCCACCTGAGATACCAGGATGAGGCCTGGGTCCAGGAGTACTCCCAAGCTGTGCACCTACTCCTTCCAGGGGAGTGTAACCCCATCCAGCACAGGAAGATCTAACTCACCCCTCAGATTGTGAGCCCCCCCCAATGAGCACTTCCGTCTTGCTTGGATTCAGCTTCAATCTGTTCTCCCTCATCCAGCCCATTACTGCCTGTTGGCAGGCATGTAGAGAGTGAATGCCATTTCCTGAAGATGAAAAGGAGAAGGAGATTTGGGTGTCATCAGCATACTGATAACACCCAGCACTAAAACTCCTGATGACCTCACCCAGCAGTTTCATGTAGATATTGGAAAGCATTGGTGACAGAATGGAGCCCTGGGGGGCTCCATATAACAGCTCCCATTTTGAGGAGCAACTGTCACCAAGCTCCACCATCTGGAATCTACCCGAGAGATAGGAGTGGAACCACTCCAAAGCAGTGCCTCCTATCACCAACTCCCCCAGGCGATCCAGAAGGATACTATGGTCAATGGTATCGAACACCGCCGAAAGATCCAGAAGAACCAGCAGAGTCACACTCCCTCTGTCGATTCCCCGGTAAAGGTCATCCATCAGGCCGACCAAGGCTGTCTCAACCCCATAGCCAGCCCTAAAGCCAGTTGGAAATGGGTCTAGATAATCAGTTTCCTCCAAGACTGCCTGGAGCTGTTTGGCCACCACCCTCTCAATCACCTTGCCCAACCAAGGGAGATTAGAGATTGTTCTGTTACTATCCATTGCTAAGGAGTCCAGGGAAGGCTTCTTTAAGACACCTCTGTTGATGGAGCTACACTGGCTGCCAATAGGTTTCCGGGCAAAATACAAAGTGCTACTTATAACATATAACTTATAACTTAGACCCTGGGTATTTAAGAGAACACCTTCTTCGCTATGAGCCCCACTGCCCATTGAGGTCACTTGAGGAGGTCTGTCTCCAGTTGCCGCCAACTCGTTTGGTGGCTACACAGAGATGGGCCTTCTTGGTTGCTGCCCCGAGATTGTGGAATGCGCTCCCTATTAAGATATGAGCTGCCCCATCTCTGGCAATTAAAAAAAAACTTCTGAAAACACATCGCTTCAACCAAGCTTTCTTGCTTTTAAATTTTTTATTGATTTTTACAATATCTTAACAATCTCGTTACATCCAATTAAACAAATGTTGACTTCCCGCTCACCATCCACGTGAATCACTAAATATACAATTCAACCATTGCTATAGTAATTCAAAACATATATCCTATACCTTACAAACTCGATTTTACTCTACTCAACCTGCTAATATTACTAAATTTCAAACCCTGTTGAAAAATCAATATTAGAAAAATAGTTCTTTAGGTATAATAAGAATGGTTTCCAATCTCCTTTAAAACATTCCAAGTTTTGATCTCTTATCAGTACTGTAAGTTTTGCCATCTTAGCATATTCCAAAATTTTTATCAACCAATCTTCTTTTGAGGGCAATTCATTATCCTTCCATTTCTGCGCATATACTACTATTCTGGCCACCATGGTTGCATACATAAAGAATGTTAAATTTCTTGTGGGAAACTCTCCTTGCGTTATTCCCAGCAGGAAGGATTCTGGTCTCTTAGGAAATGTCATTTAAATTTTTTTCTTTAACTCATTAGATATCATGTCCCAAAAGACCTTTGCCTTCCTACGGGACCACCACATATGGAAAAAAGTTCCTTCACCATGTCCACATTTCCAACATTTGTTTGAAACATTTTTATACATTAGTGCTAATTTTTTAGGTGTCAAATACCACCTGTACATCATCTTATAATAATTTTCTTTTAAAGTATAACATGCAGTGAACTTTAAATCCATTTTCCATAATTTTTCCCAAGCTGCCATATCTATATTATGACCCACATCTTGAGCCCATTTTATCATAGTCGTTTTAACCACTTCATCTCTTGTCTCCTCCAAAAGCAACAGCCTATACATCTTAGAAACTAATTTTTCATCATTTTCACACAGCTCCTTCTCAAATCTCGACATTTGATCCTCAAATCCAACTTCTTATAAGTTGGATCCTTCTTATAAACTTCATTTAACTGATGATGCTGAAACCAATTACTAACCAAATTTTGTACTTCAATTAGGTTTTTTAATTTACAGCCCTTTTCTTGGAAACATAACAAATCCCTATAGGTACCCCATTCCGGTTGCATATTTATCTCTTTACGTGCTAAAGCTTCAATCGGGGATAGCCATAACGGAGTTTTAGGTTCCAACCATTTTTTATATTTTAACCATTTTTTATATTTATATTTCTCATTAGACTTCTTCTTACATAGTGATTAAGGAAATCTTTATGTACTTTACTTTTATCATACCACAAATATGAATGCCATCCAAACCTTCTATCAAATCCTTCCAGATCAAGTATTCTAGGATTTCTTAATGTTATCCATTCTTTTAACCACGTCAAACAAACAGCATCAAAATATAACCTTAAGTCTGGCAGGGTAAGACCACCTGTTTCTTTAGCATCTGTTAAATTTTTAAAATTAATTCTTGGTCTTTTTCCTTGCCAAACAAATTTGGTTATGACCTTTTGCCATTGCTTAAAACAAGTTAAAATATTAATTATAGGAGTAGTCTGGAAAAGAAACAGCATACTTCAACCAAGCTTTCTGACCTTTTAAAAATGTTTTAAATTGTTCTGTTTTAATGTAAACCGCCCTGAGCCTTTTGGAAGGATGGTATAACAATTGAATGAAAGAAAGAAAGAAAGAAAGAAAGAAAGAAAGAAAGAAAGAAAGAAAGAGTGGTCTAACCATTGCCTCCTTCAGACAAGGAGGCACCCTACCCTCCCTCCGCAATGCATTTATGATATTAAGTAGGCCACCTCCAACAATCTCCCTGCTAGATAGAAGCAGCCAAGTTGGGCAAGAATCCAGAGAACAGGTGGTAGGCTACACCGCCCCAAGCAGCTTGTCCACATCCTCAGGAGTCACAGACTGAAACTGATCCAATCCAATAGTGCAATGTTCTTCTGCCACAGCCTTTCAATATCAATTTGTAGATCTTTGTATTTTGTAATATTTTTTCTATTTCTTTTTCTTCTATTCTGCTATCCCCTGGTATTGCTATGTCGATTATTTTAACTTGTTTTTCTTTCTTCTCGAATACAGTGATATCTGGTGTATTGTGTGGCAGATGTTTGTCTGTTTGTAGTCGGAAGTCCCATAATATTTTTGCATCTTCATTCTAGAACTTTTTCAATTTAATGGTCCCACCAATTTTTGGCTACAGGTAGCTTGTATTTTTTGCAGATGTTCCAGTGTATCATCCCTGCTACCTTGTCATGCCTTTGTTTGTAGTCAGTCTGTGCGATCTTTTTACAACAGCTGATTAGGTGGTCCACGGTTTCATCTGCTTCTTTACAAAGGCAGCACTTGCTGTTTGTTGTAGATTCTTCTACTTTTGCTCTTATTGCATTTGTTCTTAGTGCCTGTTCTTGTGCAGCCAATATTAAAACCTCTGTTTCTTTCTTCAAGTTGCCAGTCTTAAGCCATTGCCAGGTCTTGGTAATGTTTGATTTTCTGGTCATATTATGCTTTTATTATTATTATTATTATTATTACTATTATTATTATTATTATTATTATTTACACAGTCATACAGGTGTTATTGACTGGTTTGTTTTATCCAGACATTGAGTCCTTCCAAAGGACCTGGGATGCCAGAATTTTATTATCAATGTTGTTGCTGTTATTATAGATATCGTCGCAGAATATATGCTGTTCCCAGTCAAGTTGCTTTTTGTAATTGGCTGATGGTGATTTCTGTGGCCCCTATGGCATTGAGGTGCTCTTCAAGTTGTTTTGGAATTGCACCTAGGGTGCCAATTACCATTGGTATTATTTTGGTCTTTTTCTGCCACAGCCTTTCAATTTCAATTTGTATATCTTTGTATTTTGAGATTTTTTTCTATTTCTTTTTCTTCTATTCTGCTATCCCCTGGTATTGCTATGTTGAATATTTTAACTTGTTTTTCTTTCTTCTCGACTACAGTTATATCTAATAATAATAAAGATGTCAGGAACTGAATCAGGGGCCACCTGTGTGCAAAGGATGTGCACCCCCCAGTTGTGATACCATCTTCAACCAATTCTGCCATCTCTCCATCCCTCCCTCCTTCCCTTCACTTGTGCCCTGCCCCTTTTCATAAAGACATTCATCATGCAGCTTCTTCTCTGAGAAAACAACAAGAAGCTTTGGGTTTCAGCTCTGTGATCTGGAGCATTTTCATGCCCACCTCATGTGCTTCTGTACAGATGCATGTGTTCTTTTACTATGAACAGCTCACCTTGAGCAATATACATGCTGCCAAAGCCAAGCACACAGTCTCTCTTATTTAGCTGTGGTGAAAATGACAAAGTGTCCCCAAAGTTCCAAGCTGTAAATCCATGAGCAGATGAAGAAATCTCAATTTACCAGAATAAATCTTGTTTTTCTGTGGCTTACTGGAAGGCAAGTCACAGATGTTAAGCCAGTTTCCATGCACACCAGCATATTTACACTATTTGCAGAATATTTACCAGAATAGGACCTTGGAATGCATGGTCGCAGGAATGCATGGCCGCATGAAGCTGCTTTCTGCTGTGTTGGCCCATTGGCCCATCCAGTATCGTTTCCAATAGTTTACAGGTTCTGCAGGATCACACAGGCAGTGCCAGGCCTGCTTGCGCCACTGCAGGGCTCTAACATGTGCAGCAATGCTGCTAGGCAAGAGGGCAGTATCTTTACCAATTATTATTATTATTGGGACTCCTCAAGGTGTTCTCTTGGACATTCCACTTAAAACAAAAGGTGGAATAGGTGTCTTCCTAAGAGAGGCATTCTGGAGGGGGAATGAAGACTCTGGTTTTCTGCATGACTCACTTGATTGAATTGCATCGCTGGGTGTGTTACAGGCATGCAGTAGCACAGGTGGGTTTGGCACTGCCCATGTTACCATGAGGGGCATTTAAGGCATTGACTGGCAGTGGCTCTCTTAAAGAAAAAGAGAGAGAGAGAAGGAAGGAAGGAAAGAAAGAGAGAGGGAGGGAGGGAGGAGAGAGAGAGAGAAAAGTGTTTTGCAAACAGGAGAGTAAGGGAACATTGCTATATCCTTTTCATATGAGGTTATGCACATTGAAAAGAAACAGCCATATTTATCAGGGTCGTTCAGATGTCCCATTAGGTTGGGGAGGCTGCATATAGGACACAACCTGCCCCCCCCCCAACAAGCTAGGGCTCACCTGGATGCCAGCCTGCCATGTGTCCACATGATCGGTGCTGCAATGATGTTCTTAATGGGGATCTGAAGGACATCCTCCAGTATCCCATAATGCATTCACGTGGGCAGTGAAGAGGCTGCCCATGTGAATGCAGCAGCTCCTTGCTTCCTGGCTGCTCTATAAGTGGCACTCTATGGTGAAGTGTAATCTGGGCTATTGGGAGCTGCTGCAAACAGCCCCAGTCATCCTCACAATCAGGGCTGGGCAGCAACTTTGGAGCTGTGAGGCTTTAACTTAACCTTGGTCCCTGCTCTGGAGCAGCAGGGTAGGACCAGGATCCATGGCTCCACACAAGCCTCGCTACCCTGGTTTTCCCGCTCCCACCCTGCTTTGGTTGGTTGTGTGAACGACCTTATCATCTGTTTCTTTTGAAGAACCCACCTAACTCTTTATTGCGTACTCCTTAGGCCCTGCAGTACAAAACCTTCGTTACCACAGCACCATTTTTATTTTTTATTTGTACTGAACAAAATATGTCCAGCTGCACATCAGGCAGAATTAACAACTAACAATGAAATAACAATGACATCTTAATAATGATATCTGAAAAAGGATCAGGAATGGACAAAGTCAAATGCACACCGTTACCAAGAATTATCGAGAAATGGTGATGGGAGAGGGAAGCTTCTGGATTTGGTTCCATTCCTCCTTTGAGAGAAGGCAGTTTGGAACGGCAGATTCTCTAAAGAAATGTGATGAAAGGGAAATTTGACAACATCCCTGTCTGGGAGTCCCACTGCTGCCAGAACCAAAGCCTTACCTTTACCCAAGTTACGTTTCTGGGTGCTTTGGGAGGAAGAGGAAGAAGGTAACATGGCAACGGCGGCTTGCAGGATTGGGGCTCGGAACAAATTGCAGCTGGTATTTCTGCTACCGGCTGCCTTGATCCCGAGGAAAACTCCTAGATTGCTTTAGGGCAGAGGAAAGTGAGGCAGCAGCAAAAGGCTCATAATTCAGGGATTTGTGAGGGATTGTATCAATCACTGACAAAGCACAGACAATTTGTGCACATCCGCTTTGAATTTGTGCAGACTTTCAAGAATTTCCATTGTGAGACAAGAGATGCTCATGATGAGCTGATCAGACAAAGATCTGTGAAGTCTTTTTAATTGCTCCTTATTTATCTTAATGCAAGCTATTAGTTTTTGTTTCATGTTGCTTCTGCTTATTCCTTACTCTGTGGGTGGCATATTTGTGCTGCAAACTGCTTTGTGAAAATTCTATTTTTAAAGGTTGGTATGCAAATAATAAGTATATGAAATTAAGTGACACATGGAGCCAAACCTCAAGCAGGCTGACAAAACATTAAAAAATGGCAGAATGCCACCCTGTGAAGAAGTCATGACAAGTGAGGCAAGCAGCCATGCTGGCAGCTGTGCCAACCTAGTAAGAACATTTCTACCTCTCCTGCCGCCCCTGCCTACCCGCCCCTTAAAGGATTTGAGGACCCTCACCCCTTTACTTGTAAAAGGGAATCCCTCACTGGATTCCCCTTAATAAGTATTAGCTGCCCAAACCACTGAACCAGTTCAGGCAAACTGACTGGACCAGCCAGTCAGTTCGATAGTGATGTGCGGACCAGTCTGGAAGTTCGGCGGTTTAGTCCAGAGGTTTGGGATTGAACCAAACCCCACCCTGGTTCTGTCCAGACCAGAACCGAACCACCGGATAAGTCCGCATTTTAAAAAATTATTATTATTATTATTATTATTATTTCTTGTTTACACAGTCAGACAGGTGTTATTGACTGGTTTGTTTTATCCAGACATTGAGTCCTTCCCAAGGACCTGGGATGGCTGAATTTTATCATCAATATTGTTGGTTATTACAGATATCGTCGCAAAATATAGGCTGTTCCCAGTAAAGCTGCTTTTTGTAATTGGCTGATGGTGATTTCTGTGGCCCCTATGATGTTGAGGTGCTCTTCAAGGTCTTTTGGAACTGCACCCAGGGCACCAATTACCACTGGGATTATTTTGATCTTCTTCTGCCACAGCCTTTCAATTTCAATTTGTAGATCTTTGTATTTGGTTATTTTTTCTATTTCTTTTTCTTCTATTCTGCTATCCCCTGGTATTGCTATGTTGATTATTTTGACTTGTTTTTCTTTCTTCTCGAATACAGTTATATCTGGTGTATTGTGTTGCAGATGTTTGTCTGTTTGTAGTCGGAAGTCCCATAATATTTTTACATCTTCATTTTCTACCACTTTTTCAATTTTATGGTCCCACCAATTTTTGGCTACAGGTAGCTTGTATTTTTTGCAGATGTTCCTGCTACTTTTTCATGCCTTTGTTTGTAGTCAGTCTGTGCGATCTTTTTACAACAGCTGATTAGGTGGACTTTTAGGACTTTTAGCTGATTAGGACTTTTGCTTTTATTGCATTTGTTCTTAGTGCCTGTTCTTGTGCAGCCAGTATTAAACCCTCTGTTTCTTTCTTCAAGTTGCCATTCTTAAGCCATTGCCAGGTCTTGGTGATGTCTGATTTCCCACTTATATTGTGCAAATATTGACCATGCAGTGGCTTCTTTTTCCATTGTTCTGCTCGGTTCTTGACTTGTTCTTTCTTGTAGGCCTGCTTTGTTTCATTGGTGTTGAATAGTTTCTCATTATTGACCATTTGAAGTGCATCTTCTTCACTGTCCTTGAAATATTCTTCAAGGTCTCTTTTCTCCTCCTCTACTGTTTCTCCTCCTCTACTGTTTCTCCTCCTCTACTTGCAGCATTCCTCTTCCACCTGAGCTGCGAGGGAGGTAGAGCCTATCGACATTACTGCGGGGGTGCAGAGCATGATTGATGGTCATTATTTTCCTGGTCTTACGATCCAGCGTCTCTAGCTCTGCCTGGGTCCAGTCTATTATTCCTGCAGTGTATCTGATAACAGGTATAGCCCAGGTGTTTATGGTGTTCCCACCATTGAGTTTGGACTTTTGGATTTTTGTAACTCTCCTGATGTATTCACTTCCAATTTTTCTTTTAACTTCAGTGTGTGCGATGTTATCAGCCTGGTGAATGCCCAAGTATTTGTAATGTTCTTTCTCTTCCAGGTTCTTGATCTTGCTTCCATTGGGCAGTTGTATTCCTTCTGTTTTTGTTATTTTCCCTCTGTTCATTATTAATGCAGCACACTTGTCTAGTCCAAACTCCATTGCTATATCGTTACTGAATATACGGACAGTGTTTAGCAGTGATTCGATTTCTGACTGGGACTTTCCATACAACTTCAGATCGTCCATGTACAGCAGATGGTTGATTTTACTGGATGTTTTAGATGTTTGGTATCCGAGGCCTGTTTTGTTTAGTATTTGTGAAAGTGGGGTCATGGCGATTACAAACAACAGAGGGGATAGTGAGTCCCCTTGGAAAATGCCTCTTCTAATGCTAACCTGTCCAAGTGTCCCGCCATTGATTGTTAACTGTGTACTCCACATGCTCATTGGTTTTTAAATAAATATCTGAATGTTTTTGCTGACACCAGTTGTTTCTAAACATTTTAGTAGCCATGTGTGAGGCAATGAATCGAAGGCTTTCTTGTAGTCAATCCATGCAACACTTAGATTGGTTTTTCTTCTCTTGCAATTTTCTAAAATCATTTTGTCAATCAGCAGCTGATCTTTTGTGCCTCTGGTGTTCAGGCAATTTCCTTTCTGTTCAACTGGAAGCTGTTTGTTAGTTCACTTCATCTGCTATTATTCCAGTTGTTGTTGTTGTTATTATTATTATTATTATTATTATTATTAAAAATAAAAATACCTCTAGTCCCTTTGGGGGGGGGGGTTCCTATAGGCCACAGGGGGGTGGAGGGTGGGGGGCAGGAAGGTTCTCCCTCCCCCAAATGGCCTCTTGAATCACTGCTGCAGCCCAGGAAAATGCTTCATTTTGGACTGTTTGGGCCTCTGTAAGTGCATACAGTGGCCATTTTGGCTGCCGCCACACATGCATAAATGGCTTCTGTGAGGCCTGGCATGACCTAGGGTCTCGCAGAGGTCATTTGCACATGTGTGGTGGCCATTTTCTTTTCCCCAAAAAACATGCCGGGACTTGCAGAGGCCATTTACACATACACGGTGGCAGCCAAAATGGCCACCACACGGACTTTGGAGGCCCAAACAGGCCTAAATGAAGCATTTTCCTGGGCCATGGCAGTGGTTTAAGAGGCCAGTGGGGGGAGGGGGAACCTTCATGGATACTCCCCCCTTGGCCTACAGGAAGCACACCCCCCGAAGGGGTTAGAGTTATTTTTATTTTTATTTTTTTAAAGTATCTGTGAACCACCACCCCCAGTCTGGACTGGACCAGACTGGGGGGTGGGGTTGATGGGGGCTGGATCGAACTTGGTTGGTCAGGTTCGAGTCCAGTCCAGACTTGAAGTTGTCCAGACTTGAAGTCGGGCCAGCCGATTCCATGCACACCCCTACAGTTCGACTGAACTGCTTTGGCACTGGCAGCATGCTGTTTGGCTCAAATTCAATTTGAATTTGAGCCAAACTGCAATTTTAGGTTTATGCACACCCCCTAATAAGGCGCACCAATATGATAACTGCACATGTGCAAAAGCAACCTTACTACAGTTCTCAACATGGAATATGGAAAGGCACCATTTGTCATCATGCTCTGTCTTCACACAGCATGCATCTGTCCATAGAGCTCACAAGAGACTCAACTATGACCAACCAGCCCCCCACCCCCACCCCTTGGACTATCATTACACCCCCATGTGGAGGACTCTGCCCTTTGCCTCCATCATAAAAGGTACTGCAACCTACTTTTATGCCCAACCCTTTAGATCTCCTGGAATGGTTTAGCATAGGGCTTTGAAATTGGGCATAGATGTACAACAGGGTAGCAGTAGTTCTCGGTGAGTGACTGTTCGGGAGATCTGTAGCAGCTGCTGTGAGTGAAGCCAAAGGAGAAGACCCCTTAGAAGCTGCTGAACCTATACCAGAGGTGAGAGTGCTAGTAATCTAGCAGGGAAAGATGCCTTAGAAACTGCTGCTAATATACCTGCAGTTGAGACAGCCATTGAAGTTGGAGATGACACAGTAGGCCTACAAATCAAAGATTCATGAACAGATTCTTCATATTCTAAATTGACACATGATCCTGCTACTTGGCCTACCAAAATAAATGATAGCCCTAGGTTTTTTCTAGTAGAAAAAAAGTCCTCATGAGGATTTAGAAAGAGATTACTCTTTTTGCAAAGGTGAATATGGCAGACAATTCAAAGCAAGCTAGTTTTACAAAGTGTTTCCAAATGGTAAAAAAATAACCAGAAGCTGGTTAATTTTCAGTGAAATGAAGGCACCATTTTGTTTTACTTGCATCCTGTTCACGGACAAATCCAAACCTCTGCTTTCCACTTCATGAAGATGCCCTTTTCACAGGACATGCATGTGGAAATGGAGAGAGTTGTCAAACCCAGATGAACAGCGACAGGAATAAATGTTGCACAATACTGAAAAGACTGATGCATATTTTTTTGTACTTGTGTGAAAGAAACCTTTCCCTACATGGAAAAATGGTAACATATGGTGACCCCCGCAATGGTAACTGCTGAGGATTAGTGGACCCTTTAAGTAAATCCGATCCTTTTGCAGCAACACGTTACTTCTCTAAGAGAGTCCTCTACCAGGGTAGTCTCATACTTTTCAAGCAACATTCAAAATGAATTCATAATCATTTTAGCAGAGAAAACAAAAACCACAATACGGGCTGACATAAAAAGAAGCAAATACTTTTCAGTTATGATTGATTGCACTCCTGATATTTCTCACATGGAGAAAACCAGCAAAATCAGTAGGTATGTGAAATGGGTAGATGGAGCTTGGACAGTTGAGAAGTCATTCTTAGGCTTTTATGAGTGCAAGGACAAAAAAGGGGGGGAAACATGGCACAGAATTTAGAAGCTGAACTACAATAGGAGAGCCTGATATGAGAAGACTGTTGAGGTCAGTGCTATGACAATGGATATAAAGGAGTTCAAGCAAGAATTTTGGCCAAGTATGTTTCATCACATTATGTACCTTGCTCTGTGCATCGTTTGAACCTGGTTGGAGTCATGCAGAATCACAGACTGTACAGCTTGTCGCATATTTTGGCATTATGTAGCAACTTTTCAAATTTTTCTCAGGATCAACATACCACTGGGAAATCACAAGAGAACATCTCAATCTTTCTGTGAAGCACGAAAGCTCCACAAGGTAGTCAGCAAAAATTGTAGCTGTTAGACCTGTTTTCACTCAGTTGCCAGAAATATGCATGCACTGACTGCCAATAACTAATGGTGACTTTCAAATTCATGTTGAGTCAAAGGCTAAGGCAACATCACTTGGGAAACAGCTGCCCAAATACTCATTCATTGTTCCCTCTTTTCTTTGTTACCAGATTTCGAAAGAAATAGACAAAGTGAATGTAAAACTGCTGCCCAAAGATATCACTTTAAACATTCACATGTGGTCTTATTGAAACGTTTGACACTGTGCAGGCAATGAGGAGTACAACAGAATTTCCAGAGTTACTGAACCACGCAAAAGAAAAAGCCAGAAGGGTTGAAGACGCAAGTGAAAGCTTTGAAGAAACAAGGAAAAGAGAAAAGCAAAGCTGTTTGTTTCTTTTTAAATGTAAACATGATGAAGCACATACTTTATCTGAACAGGATCGGTTCTGTGTTGACACATCTTCTACAGAGCTATAGATAATATTGTCAGTGAACTGGGACGTTTTCAGTGTTGTGCAGAACACTGAGAAGATGTTTTAGAAATGAACAATGGCAAGAGAACAGTGGGAACTTTAGGAAAAATGAGTGAGGCAGAGCTTTGGCAAAAGTGCACAATCCTTTCTCAAATGGATCCAAGCCACCTATGTGCAGACACTCTTTCTGATGAGTCTCTCAGCCTCAAGCATTTCATAAAATCTATCCGTCCAGAGGTAACAGACCCAGTAAATATCCGGAACATAATTACCAAACATAATTTGAGGGATACATATTCTAATATCGACATTGCTTTGTGCATTTTCAACACTCTACCTGTATCAGTGTCTTAGTCTGAGTGAAGTTTTAGTAAACTGAGAGACTGCTCACACACACAGCCTAGTCCAGGCTAGGGCACTTCAGGGTGTCCGGATCTGATCCCAGAACTGCCCCCTCACCAAGCCTGAGTTTATAACCCGGTGTTTAGCCGAGGTTAAGCGAACTCGGCCAACGATTGTCTGGGTGATTCTCAGCCGGCCACCATTCCAGCGGTGAGCCGATGGGCAGGGAGTCCTCCTGATCCCAGCTCCTGCAGTCACTGTGCAGCTGCTCCTGTGGGTGCAGAGCATGGCGGAGGGGAGGGCAGCTGCTGCTTGGTTGCTGGGGGAGGGCAGACAAGTTCCTGCCTTGCCTTCCCCACAACACACCCAGCACTGTCCGCGAAGTCACGTGAAATACCTCAGTGGCTCATAAAGAATTGCCGGAGATCCACCACGACAGAAGAGAGCTCAAGCAGTCTGGCCATCCTGTCCATTGAAAGCAAGCTAGCAAGAGCAATGCATTTCAGGGGTGTTACTGAGGCATTTGCTGCTAGGAAAGCCACAGTGCCCATTTAAAGTAAGTCGGTTATGGTTGGTTTATTTAATGCCCACTTCTCCTCAACGTTCTTGCCGCGTACCAGTAAATATGGTTTTCATTTTCTGTGTTGCAGGTTTTCTGTCGGTAGACAGAGCCACATGTAATTGATCATGACAATCCTCCAAATGGTTGCTAGAAGTTGTTAATTGAGGTTCCATGTACCTTGCCTTTGAATTAACTGCCATGATGCAAGCAAGTAACTAAGTGTATGTATTCTTTAATTACAGGGTGTTGGAAATTTTTGTTTCCTGTTGTGGACCCTACCAGTGTTCCTTCCAAGGGGTGCGCATATGCACACACACATGGTTTTAGTTATCAATTGATTTTAGTTGATTTTAGATCCCGCTCAGGTTGAATCAGGAAGGCCCCATGCTGAATGCATGTGTGCACACACTGCCATGATAATGGTGCCCAGAACAAAACGCATTCTGCACTCAGATAAAAAAAAAAGTAGAGGGAATACTGAGCCCTACTGGAAAGCTACAAGCACTTGACAGAGAAGAGCTGCATAACTGGATCAACTCTGCAGATCCAGAAAGCAGGAGTTTCAAGCTGGACAGGATTTTTTCCAGTTAAAATTAGACCCTTTAGAGCAGGCCTACTCAACTTTGGCCCACCCAGCTGTTTTGGGACTCTGACTCCCATAATCCACAGCCACAGTGGCCAATAGTCAGGGATTATGGAAGTTGTAGGCCAACATCCTCAGGCGGGCTGAAGTTGAGCAGCCCTGCTTTAGAGACAGAGCAGGGAGTGGGGAAAGAGATATGTGGGATGGGAATATGTTAAGTTACATGTTGTTGAAATGTTTCTGCTGATGCATAGTCATGTTTTACATCCTTACATTCTTGTGAGTTCAGTTGCTGTTTGGGCCCTCAAGAACCCACGTGTCAAAAAGTGTGTGTGTGTGTGTGTGTGTGTGTGTGTTGTAATCCTTGACAGGTGGTTTGAATTTTGCCTGTGATCTGTACAAGCCTGTGTAAATATATATAGTTACAGAGTTATTTAATAAAGTTGTGATCAGGCATTTATTTAAGCCACCTAATGGTGCAGCGGGGAAGCAACTTGCCTAGGGAGCAAGAGGCTGTCAGTTCGAATCCCTGCTGATATCTTTCCCAGACTATTGGAAACACCTGTATAGAGCAGCAGTAATATAGGAAGGTGCTGAAAGGCATCATCTCATACTGTGCAGGAGATGGCAATGGTAAACCCCTCCTGTATTCTACCAAGAAAATCACATGGCTCTGTGATCGCCAGGAGCTGAGCTGACACCAACTCGATGGCACCATCTTTCCTTTCCAGGCATTTGCTGTGCCACTTATCCATGTATGCTGTGTTTGTGACTTTACTGATGCTGATGCAATTGGACCATGGGTTGAAACTTCCCAGAGGGCCCCATTTTCTGTTAGGTATGGCCTCAGTTGACCATTGTGCCAGAACCAGGTCAATTTTATAACAGGGATTGTTTTTGGGAAGGATTTCCAGCAGGTTTTTTAAAAATTTGCTGCTCTTCTATTCTTTAGGAAACCAGAAATTGCAGGTGGTATTACTATAATCTCACATCCATAAAATGTCTTGCAGTACCTTGACATATTAGGAACATAGGAAGCTGCTGTATACCGAGTCAGACCATTGGTCCATCTAGCTCAGTATTGTCTACACAGACTGGCAGCGGCTTCTCCATGGTTGCAGGCAGAAGCCCTATCTGGAGATCCCAGGGAGGGAAGCCAGCGTGGTGTAGTGGCTAGAGTGCTGGACTAGAACCAGGGAGACCCGAGTTCAAATCCCCGTTCAACCATGAAACTAGCTGGGTGACTCTGGGCCAGTCATTTCTCTCTCAGCCTAACCTACTTCACAGGGTTGTTGTGAGGACAAACCTAAGTATGTAGTACACCGATCTGGGCTTCTTGGAGGAAGAGCGGGATATAAAATGTAACCCCCCCCCCAAACAAAACTTGTAACTTTCTTCATGCAAATATGCAGGTGCTGTTCCCAGAGCAACCCTATCCCCTGAGAGGAATATCTTACAGTGCTCACACATGTCTCCCATTCAAATGCTAACCAGGGCAGATCTTGCTTACCAAAGCAGACAATTCATGTTTGCTACCAAAAGACACGTACTCCCTAATCCTTGTGGATTAATTGATCCACAAGAGGCATTGCCACATCTCCATCCTTCTGCCCCTTTGGCTCTTCCTGGAGATAAATTGCAAGTGCACATCTGTCCAGACATACTAGAAGAGCTCCAGATCTGTGCAGTCTTTTCTAGCTTCTCCTTATTCATCAGCCAAAGGATGACTAAGATTCATCTCCTTGGCTTCTCTGTTCTTCTCTTATTGGCTGATGGTAAGTTAATTGGAGGATGAATACAGACGAATACAGAGATTGAAGGGATTCAGTCCTGGCACTGAAAAATGCTTTCTCCCATGACTCACTGATTCTTCTGAATAAACCTGAAGATGAATAACTCTTTCAGTTTTCAAAGAACTGAAGGGAAAGAGGTGAGATATCACTGCTTACAGTTTGTACAGCCATCCTACTCACCTTACTTTGTTTTGTTCTGTGTTGCCACTTTGAGACTATAGAGTAGTAAGTGCCATAAAGATTCAATTATAGGATTGCTGTAGTGGCTCTATGTTAATGGTGAAATAGGCAGATTGTTTTGCACCATTGTAACCAGAAATTGGGTAGGGGGGAGAAGGTGCAATGGTTTGTTTTCTTTGTTTCTTTGTTTCTTTCTTTATTTATTTTTTACCTCTTGAGGCAAAAGATTTAAGTCCTTCCTCCAAGTAGCCCAGAACAGGATATATGGTTACATTTATCCTCACAACAACCCTGTGAGGTAGCTTAGGCCAGGAGCATAGCCACCATTGGGCGACCGGGTACAAAGAACCCAGGCCCCTACCCCTCAGGGACCACAACTCGCAGACCCGGCACACACACCCACATCAAACACAGGGGGTGTGCTTTAGCTCCCAAACGGGGCCACACGTCCCCATTTGGGAGTTAAATGGCCAGTGCTGTGTTTGCCGTGTGGCCCTGTTCGGGAGCTAGACCATGCCCCTGTATCTTGATGTCAGACATGGGGGGCATGGCTAATCACCTACATCTGTCATCAGACATAGGGGGTGGGGTGAGGGGGGCCGCCCATGCGGCCAGACATCGGCTGCCACTGGCCTCCCTCCGCTAGTGGGTTAGGCTGAAAGAAAAGTGACTGACACAGAATCAAACTTAGAAGTGTAGGAGAGATGGGTTTGTGGATCCATGCCCATTTTCAGGCAGAAAGAATAAGAAAATTCTTATTAGTAGGAGTTTAAAATTTGACAAGTGACTTCAGCAGTTTGATAGATTTTTTTTAAAAAAAATTTCACAGACTTTTCTGGGATTGGATTTTACTGAGTGATTTTGTCTGCTGTAATCTATCTTTTGGGAAATTTAGGGAACTTTTTATTTTAAAATATCACACATCCCTATTTTTATATAGGGAAATGGTAAGGTCTATCCCTGGCTCAGTATGAATCTATGCTGCCTAGTAATGTTTTCAACTCAGAAGCTGCCTCTTTAGAGTAAAAATGGTGGTTGAGACACTTGTTAGGCTCAGGAGTAACCCTGCAGCATGTTTCAAAAGTCATGATTCATGTTTCACCAAAAATCATTGACCAATTATCTTCAAAATTCTCTTCAAAGATCGACCTATTCTCTTAAAAAATTCTCTACAGGGGGGCCTGCCATATTTCCCTATGTGTGTGGCAGATTTCATGGTTCTAAGCCCAACCAGTGATTTTTAATGCATTCTTTTCCATTTCCCCATTCACCTCTATGGGGAGGGGTATGCCATTTTCATTCCAATTTTTGACTGGAAATTCAGCTCCGACCCAATATCTGACATGCCCAGGCAGGGCGGTGGGGGGAGAATTGGATTCAACAAATTTCAGAATCGGATCAGGTTGGATTCGGATCAGATCCAACTTTTTCAAGAGTGCACAGGCCTGTTATCTTGTGAGGAATGTGCCTTATTCTGCCAATATTTGACAAATGCAATCCTATTTTCTACAGACTTATTATACTTCTGTTGACCTTCATTCACTTATGTGTGTTTTGCCATAACTGCATAATCATATAATTTTCACTCTCATTCTGATCTTGTAGGAATCTGAGCTTTCCCCCACTATTTTGGATAACATATTCTTGGTACAATTACCAAACCAAGTATCAGCTCCCTGTGCTGTACTAGTATCTTTTTTTGGATAAGTTAATAAAAACAATGATGGATCCAACTCTTGCTAGATTCCTACTATTTCCACTATTGCCTCTCCTCACCTCAAAACAAAATGCTCTCGCCTTGCTACATTGCCACCAAATATGAAAATAGGTACCAACAAATAACACAAACTTCCAACGGTTTTTATCCAAATTTCTATTTATCTTCTGAAGTTTTTTCAGAGGTCATGGACCACCTAGTCATAACTTCAAGGCAATTTTCTCTTATTTTTGTACACATTGCTAAATTATTTGCTATCTTCCAGATATAATTCCACCCTTCAAGCATAATCAATTGGCCTAGATGCTGACCATGCTTCTGCATATAATTTTTTTAACCTGGGTGCTTTACAGACTAGCTGACCAACAGCAGCAAAATGCCTCTGTTCAGGCAAGTCACATACAAAATGTAAACAGCAGGGGGAGCAGTCTCGTGGGAACTAACAATCTGAAAAAAAAGCAACTTTCTTATGCCGGATATATGACGTCCTAGCTCTATATCGCAGTGATTAAATTAGAAACAAGGCACTGGAAACGTGAACAGCACCCTGCTGTCCGCACAGGGACTGCGGTGTCACAACACAGGAAGTGTGGAAGCACACTTCCGATATACGACATGACCCCATTACAGGGTCTAATCTGGAAAGTGCCCTGTTCTTCCTCACAATGCTACAAAACTAATAATTGTAAACTTTTGATAACAAATGTTCTTCCATCCAATTAATAAAAATATTTTCAAAGTCTGTTCCCTTTCTTAACTAATAATCTTTCTGTATTATTTTTCTATGATATTCTCTCAACTGCACATATTCATAGCATGAACAGAATTGTACATATAATATTTCCTTCATTTCATCAGAAAACATTTCTCCATTTTTTCCTATACATTTCTCCATTTTTCCAGATTTCAAAATTTCCTAATTGAAAGTTTTTATTAAATTCTAAATCAGAAATTACTGGTGCTATTGGTGTTTTAGTGGGATGAATTCTAGTTTTGTTTATCCCAAATCTTCAACAAATGGTCAAAATGGTTGGGCAGGTGGTGACCTCTCAGCTCCTGGCAGTTTTAGATGCTGCAGAATATCTAGACGCATTTCAAACTGACTTTCATGTGGGTTGTGGGGTTGAGAGTCTCACTGAGACTGCCTTGGTCGGCCTGATGGATGATCTCCAACTGGCTATTGACAGAGGGCATGTGACTCTGCTGATCCTTTTGGATCTCTCTGCGGCTTTTGATACCATCAACCATGGTATCCTTCTGGAGCATCTGAGTGAGGTGGGATTGAGTGGCACTGTTTTACAGTAGTTCCACTCCTATCTCTCTGGTGGATTCCAGATGATGTCACTTGGAGACTGTTGTTCCGCTAAGCAAGAACTGAAGTGTGGAGTTCCACAAGGCTCCAGACTGTCCCCAATGCTGTTTAACATCTACATGAAACCTCTGGGAGAGATCATCAGAAGGTTTGGTGCTGGGTGTTATCAATATGCTGATGGCATATCTGGGCGTATCTTCCCAGATTTACTTTTCCATGCCGACCTCATCAGGAAATGGCATATCTTCCCTAAATGCCTGCCTGGATGAGGGCTGGATGAGGAATAACAAACTGAAGTTGAATCCAAATAAGACAGAGGTACTGACTGTGGGGGGGACAGGACCCGAGAGATGGTTTATATCTGCCTGTTCTGGATGGGGTAACACTCCCACTGAAAGATCAGGTACGTTGCTTGGGAGTGTTCCTGGACCCAAAGCTCTCCCTAGTTTCTCAGGTTGAGGCGGTGGCCAGGAGTGCTTTTTATCAGCTTCAGCTGATACATCAGCTGCATCCATTTCTAGAGTCAAATGACTTTAAAACAGTGGTACATATGCTGGTAGCCTCCAGGATTGACACTGTAATGCGCTCTACATGGGGCTGCACTTTTTATGTAGTCTGGAAACAATTGGTACAGAATATGGCAGCCAGATTGGTCTCTGGGACAACACAGAGGGACCACATAACACCAGTTTTATATTCCCCAATATGCCAGGTGAAATACAAAGTGCTGGTTCTTACCTATAAAGCCCTAAATGACTTAGGTCCAGGCTATCTAAGAGAGCACCTCCTGTGTCATAAACCCTGCTGCCCGTTACAATCCTCTAGAGAGGTCTGGTTCCGGATGCCATCTGTTCATTTGGTTTCAACCCATGACCGGGCTTTCTCTGGGGCTGCCCCACGGCTTTGGAATATGCTTCCTACTGAAATTAGAGCATTTCTTTCTCTATTTGTTTTCAGGAAGAACCTCAGGACTCTCCTGTTTCCCAGGCTTTTAATTAGAATTAATTTTAACAATTTTAAAACTTGTTTTAATATCTATTTTATTCTATTGTATTTATTATGTATTTTGTAACTTTTAAATATTTTAAATTTTGTACACAACCTAGAGATGTACATATCATGCAGTATAGAAATATGACAAAATAAATAAATAAATAAATATAAATTGTTGCTCCATATATCTTTTCCTTTCTATACATTTCATCCATAATAAAACCTGAATATTAATTACCACATAATTTTGTTCAATGTATACTCATGGTTTCTGATGTATATCAGTCCATTCCATAATCCACTGTAATGCAGTTGCATCATAATACAATTTAATGTTAGGTAGTCTCAACCAGTGTGCCCTCTAACAGGGATTCCCAGATGTAGTCAACAACATCTGGGAATCGCTGTTAGAGGGCACACTGGTTGAGACTACCTAGAACTCCCAGAATCCTCAGCTGCAATGGCTTTTGCTTGGAGATTATGGGAGTTTAGTCAACAACATCTGGGAATCCCTGTTAGATTGTTTAATTGTTGTTTTAAATTGTTAATTGTTGTTATATTGTTTTTTAATTTTTGTTTTAGCTCTTTACTGTTTTAATGGTTTGTTTTAATTGTAAACTGCCATGAGCCATTTTGGACGGGTGGTATAAAAATCAAACAAACAAACAAACAATAGAGGGAACACATAGCAGATCTCAAACCCCCTCTGTTTTTGTTACCCTGCATAATTTTCTTCTTAGTTTTTTAAATTCTGTAAAACTTTTATATTAGTTTTTTTCCCTCAAATTAGCTGAATCAAAATTGAATTGGCAACATTTGGAATAAATTTAGACTGGGAGAGTAACGTCATTTTTTACTGCAGCCAATCTGGCAGAAAAGGAGACGTTTAATTTTCCCCATTTCGCAAGATTTTGCTTCATTTTCTGAACAACTATCAACAAATTATTTTATATAAACTTTCCTCATTCTTAGAAACCTAGTCCGAGATATCTAACTGGTTTATCAATATGCTTATATCCTACTTTTCATTTATCAAGTTTTTAACTTGTTTTTTAATATGTATATTAAAATTAAACACCACCATTTTCCCTTTTTAAATTTTCAATTCTGCCACATTTCCATACTTCTCTATCTCCAGTTCCACTTGTGCAATTAATCTACACAGATTAAGGCTTAAGGTCATACTTGCTTGTGAGTAGACCTTCCATGAAGAATGTGAAGGTTTGTGAAATTAACCTCTGTGAAAAAGACTAATTCAATGGTAGGAATCATTAGGAAGGGGATAGAAAATAAAAATTCTAATATTATAATGCCTTTATACAAATCTATGGTGTGGTCACATCTGGAGTACTGCATACAGCTTTGGTCACTGTATTTTAAGAAAGATGTAGAACTGAAAAAGGTTCAGAAGAGGACAGTCAAAATGATCTGGGGCCTGGAGCACCTTCCTTATGAGGCTAGGCTACAGCAACTGGGGCTTTTTACCTTGGAAAAGAGGCGACTAAGGGGAGACATGATCAAGGTGTATAAAATTATGCACGGAGTGGAGAGGGTGGACCGAGAGAAATCTTTCTTCCTCTCACAATACTAGAACCAGGCGTTACCCCATGAAACTGAAGGTTGGGATATGTAGGACTGACAAGAAGAAGTACTTTTTCACACAGTGCATAATTAATCTATGGAATTCCTTGCTATGGGATGTGGTGATGGCCACCAGCTTGGATGGCTTTAAAAGGGGCTTAAACAGATTCATGGAGGACAGGTCTATCAATGGCTACTAGTCTGATGGCTGTGGGCCATCTCCAGCCTCAGAGGCACGATGCCTCTGAATACCAGTTGCAGGGGAGCAGCAGCAGGAGAGAGGGCATGCACATACCTCTTGCCTGTGGGCTCCCCAGAGACATTTGGTAGGCCAGTCTGTGAAACAGGATGCTGGACTAGATGGGCCTTTTGCCTGATCCAGCAGGGCTGTTCTTATGTTCCTATGTTCTAATGTGCACGAGCTGTTCGTGCACTCCCTGGCAGGGTGGGGAGGAGTATCTTTAAAATTCAAGAAAGGAGCTCCTTACCTGCTTGCTCCCCCCCGCCTCTTCCCTCCCCACCGTTGATGTTTTATCAACAGGGCTGCAGTGCTTCTTCCTGCAGACCCACATGGCTGTTTGTAAAACGAGCACTGGCAGGGGGAGTAAAGTTGTGAGTCTATTTATGAGTAAACTTGACTAAATAAATAAATAAATAAATAAATAAATAAATAAATAAATAAATAAATAAATAATATTGTGATGTGCTCTATGTGGGGCTACCTTTGTATGTAGTTTGGAAACTTCAGTTTGTTCAAAATGCAGCAGCCAGATTGGTCTCCGGGGCAACTCAGAGAGACCATATTATGCCTGTCCTGAAACAGTTACACTGGCTGCCAATATGTTTCCTGGCAAAATACAGAGTGCTGGTTATTACCTTGAAGCCCTGAATGGATTAGGTCCAAGTTATCTTAGAGAGCGCCTTCTTCTGGATGCTTCCCACCGTACGTTAAGGTCATCTGAGGAGGTCCGTCTCCAATTACCACCGGTTCGTCTGCTGGCAAGTTGGCAACTCAGAGGCGGGCCTTCTCTGTAGCTGCTCTTGGGCTGTGGAATGCACTCACGACAGAAATCCATAATTTGTGTTCATTACTGTCTTTTACGAGAACCCTTATCTGTTTGGCCTGGCCTTCCAGGGTTTTTAAACTACTTTAACTGTTTAAAATTGTTTTAAAGGGTTGCCCTGGTTTACCAGGGTTTTTAGCTGTTTACATGTTTAATTGGTTTTATTCTGTTTTTATAGTTCTGATTTTAATTGTTAACTGGTTTTAATTGTTTTTATCCTGTTGTAAACCGCCCTGAGCCATTTTGGAAGGGTGGTATATAAATCAAATAACTAATAACTAATAACTAATAAGGGATGTGTGGGTGCATGTAAAGCAGCATGATGCACAAAGTTTCTATAGCTCATAAGGCACAGAAATTAAGAAGGCTACTTTAGAATGCAATTTCCATGCTTTTTAGAGCATGAGTAAAAATTGAAAGCATCTTAACTCTCATCTTAATCAGAAGGTGTTTAGCTGACTGAATAAGATGTATAACAGATGGATTTGGAATAGAACAGCTAACAGTTTTTGGAAAATTCTGAATATCTGTAAACCTGTTTCAGTGCTATGTTTTTCTCTTAGCCTATGGACTCTCATGCAACTCCTGCCCATTTCTAGATCCTGAAACTTGTCGTCAAAGAGCATTCATATGCAAGACTGAATCTGGGAAATGTATGACAACCTCTGTCTATGAAAGTAAGTCCAGGCACACCAAAGCAAAAAGATCACAGCAGGCTTGATCTGCAATATAAAAAGACACAGATTTCCATGAATGCCCCCTCACTGCTGTTATGCCATTGCCATCAGCAGCCCAGGTCCTTTCTGAATCCATCTCCACAGTGTCA
This sequence comes from Hemicordylus capensis, assembly GCF_027244095.1. Lineage (NCBI taxonomy): Eukaryota > Metazoa > Chordata > Lepidosauria > Squamata > Cordylidae > Hemicordylus > Hemicordylus capensis. The sequence continues at coordinate 256,758,180 of NC_069658.1, read as the reverse complement.
GAGCTGGTGGTCTGGAGACAATCAAGTAAGGGAGACATTTTATGTTGACACAGATGAGATAAGTAGGTGAGCTGATTGTTTGGGTGGGAAGTAAGAGTAAAGGCAGAAGTAGAAGAGGAGGAGGCAGGGTAGAGTGTTAGAACTGCCTAACAGAAGCTTGGACCTGACCCAAGAGACATTTTTCTCAGGAAGAGGAGCCAGGCCAGACTGAGAGGATTTGGAGGGCCACATAAAACTTCACTATCTTCTTGTCTCCCATGATGCACTGGTGTAGGGAGGGCATAGCCCCCTCCCCCTGGTGGTGCACCCCCGGGAACCCCTTCTCTGCCCACCACAGATGGCCGCAGTGGCAGCAACAGCAGCCTCCTTGAAAGAGCAGCCCAGGGTAGGCTGCCCTGCTCCCCGCCACTCAGCTGGCTGCCACGCATGCATGACGGCCACCCGGGTGGTAGCCACAGCACTCGGCTGCCCCGCCATTGCACATGCACAGCAGCCAGCTGAGCGGTGGTGACTGGGCTGCTCCTTCAGGGAGGTGGCTGCTGCTGCCACCACACAGACGATGGTGTGCACAATTACAGCTCCTCCCCAGCTCCACCCCTGACATGATTTCAGCAGTGCTGGTTGCTGTGGTGTCTCTGCCCTCTTAAATGATGTGTGGTTGGTAATGGGCAGAAAGGTCTGACTTGCACCTTCTGTAAGAATTTGCTGGTGCTGCAGGGAGAAATATGCTCATGTCTTTCATCTTCCACGGCCGTATTCGTAGCAGTGATGGTGACAGCAGTTCTTCTTTTGGCTGCACTGCACTTTAATCAATGGACACCAGCTGGTAGCTAGCCATGGTCTGATTGCCCCTGTATTGCCCCTCTGGGCAGTCACATGATGATGTTGCATTGCTCAGCAGGGGCAGTTTGTGGAAAATAAACTTGTGGCTGGTGGCCACCAGGAGGAGTATGTCACAGCTGGAGATAGGTTTGCCCCAACACCAACGCTCATATTCATTCACTCCTTGAGAAATCCTCCTAAGGGGGCCCCCCACTTCTGCATCTCTCAAAGCAAAGGTGAGGGGCATTTCAAGCCAGTTCGAGCTGCAGTGATGCCTCAGCAGAAGGGGCTAGCAACTCCCTCTTTTGGCTATCTGTGGGTGGAATTGGTAAAGCTGCAGTCCAATGCTTACTTACTTGGGTGTTCAACTAGCCTGTTGAACGTCATGCTCCAGGTATGCATACATTAGGGTCAGGATGCACAGTGCCTGGGTCTGACCACCACAAACTCATGGCACCTTAGGCAACTGTTCCTTCATCTCACATAGTTTTAGGTTAGTCCATCACACCACTCTCCCTTCTAAAGCAAGAACTGCCAGGTCCTCACTCTCATCTTTTTATTTACAGATGGCAAGTTTATTGGAATGAACTATGGATGTGAAGAAGTGTTTCAAGATGAGTGTAACACTGCTATAAAGGTTCTCAATATGATCTATGTTTATGCTTGTTGTGAAACTGACAGGTGCAATGGAAAACGCACAGATTTCCCACCTCCCTGGTGTACCAACACTCGCCAGGGTATGTGAGTGAATGAGAGACTGTCAAGGATGTGGCTCACCCTACTCTTCCCTTCTCAACCTCATCCCACTTAAAGTGAGACTGGGAGAGTCTGTTTTTGTCTGCATTCTTATTCTATCCTCTCTGAGCTTGATTAGTTGCCTACATTCTATCTTCTAATGCGTCCTCAGAGCATCTTAAACTGTTGAGAAGATTTAACACAAAAGAATAAACATGGATGCTGGTGCACAGAGTGTCGTATTTCTCCTTGATATCCATATTCAATCATACCTGCCAACATGTCCTTATTTTTCCATTCACCTGAATGGGAAAATAGGGACATGTTGACAGGTAAGGGGACAGGTTTGTGTGTGGAATGGTGAGGACAGGAAACAGAGAGTAGGAATAAATTGACAGTTCTCTAAATGGAGGGAAGTAAGAAGTGGGGTCCCCCAGGGTTCTGTACTGGGATCCGTGCTTTTTAAGAGCCAGCGTGGTGTAGTGGCTAGAGTGCTGGACTAGGACCAGGGAGACCCCAGTTCAAATCCCCTTTCGCCATGAGACTTGCTAGGTGACTCTGGGCCAGGCATTTCTCTCTCAGCCTAACCTACTTCACAGGGTTGTTGTGAGGAGAAACCTAAGTATGTAGTACACTGCTCTGGGCACCTTGGAGGAAGAGCGGGATATAAAATGTTTTTTTTAAAAGATATTCATAAATGACCTAGAAGTCGGGGTGAGCAGTGAGGTGGACAAATTTGCAGATGACACCAAACTATTTAGAGTAGTAGAATCCAAATATTTTGTGAGGAGCTCCAAAAGGATCTTTCCAAACTTGGGGAGTGGGCAACAAAATGGCAAATGCAGTTCAATGTTGGCAAGTGTAAAGTGATGCATATTGGGGTAGAAAAATCCAACTTCAGCTGATGGGATCTGAGGTGTCAGTGACTGACCAGGAGAGAGATCTTGGGGTGGTGGTGGACAGCCCATTGAAAGTGTCAACTCAATATGCGGCAGCTGTGAAAAAGGCCATTTCCATCATTAGGAAGGCGGTTGAAAATAAAACTGCTAATATTATAATGCCCTTATAGAAAACAACATTGCAGCCACATTTGGAGTATTGTGTACAGTTCTGGTAACCATACCATAAGAAGGACATTGTAGAACTGGAAAAAGTGCAGAAGAGGGCAACCAAGATGATCAGGGGCCTAGAGCACCTTCCTTATGAGGCAAGGCTACAACACCTGGGGCTCTTTAGTTTAGAAAAAAGATGACTAAGGGGGAGGCAAGTTTTCTCCCTCTTGCATAACAGGTATATCAATAGCTATTAGTCTGAGGGCTAGAGGTCGGCTTAAGCCTCAGTGTAGGGGTGTGCATGAAACTGGTATGCCCAGTTCGGTTCAAGTCCAAACCGGACTCGAACAGAACTGGGTATGTCCTCTTTTGCACACACGAACATGCCCCCAGTTTGGTTCGAATTTGATCCACTCTGGGGGTTCTAACCAAATAAAAAATAATTTCCCCCCTCAATACTCAGCTTCTCTTGGCGGGGGGGGCACTGCCTCAGCTGTGTGTGTTTGTGTCTGTGTGTGGGTGTCTCTCGCAGTTCCCCACCCCTCCGGCCACCCCCTCATGTCCATCGGCCTGGTTTGGGCCATTTTAGTCCTTTTAGGCCCATTTTGGGACTCTTTGTAGTTGCAGTGGCCATATTTTGTCTAAAAAAGGCACAATCATCAAATGAACCAGAGGCCTGAAGAAGAAGAAGGTTCCTGCTGAGAGACCTCCTGTGAGACTAGCTAGTTGTTTGCTAAGCCTATCTCTCTATATATAATTATCTAAAGTGGCTAATCCCATGTGTAATCCCATTGCTAATCCCGTGTGTGGCAGCTCTCGCAAGAGTTCACGAGCAGAAGCACTGTGGTGATAGGGTAGTGGGGATTCCATATGCAGATAGGGAGGAGGAACATGTGACACAATGATGACTGGGCAGTGGGGATTCCATATGCATGTAGGAAGGAGGAGCCTGTGATGGTTAAGGTCAGTTGGAAGATGTTCTTGATTGTAGAGGACATGAATAGCTAGATAGATAGATCGAGAGAGGGCAGGGGTCTGCAAAGAGAGGGGTTGTGAGGGAGGAAAGAGCCCATTCAGTAGAAAGAGGCTGCTCTTGTGTGAATTAGATAAGAAAATAAGATGAACAAGATCTGTTAACTCAGGAAGGGAGAGAGAGAGAGAGAGAGAAGAGGGGGGGGGACGAAAGACGGGGAAGAGCGAGTGGAGGAGAGAGAAAGAGAGAAAAAGAAGGGAGGGAAAGAGAGAAATCAGGAAGGGGGAGGGACGGCCTGAGCCTGGCAGTGGCCTGAGGTGAATGAGTGGCCATGGCGGCGGCAACAAGGAAGGGCCCAGTCAACCACTGCTGCTGTTTGAGGCTACCAAGGCCATTTTTTTTAAACATTTATATCCCGCTCTTCCTCCAAGGAGCCCAGAGCGGTGTAGTACATCCTTGAGTTTCTCTTTCACAACAACCCTGTGAAGAAGGTTAGGCTGAGAGAGAAGTGACTGGCCCAGAGTCACCCAGCTAGTATTATGGCTGAATGGGGATTTGAACTCTGGTCTCCCCGGTCCTAGTCCAGCACTCTAACGGATAGGGGTGTGCATGGAACCGGCTGGCCTGGTTAAGTTCAAGTCCAGACCAGACTTGAACCTGACTGGGTCAGTTTGTTCTGGCACCCTTCGAACCCCCACCCCAGTCCGGTTCGGTCCAGGGGGGTTTGCAATTTTTTTAAAATTAATTTTGTTTTTACCTTCTGCCCCTTAGGGGGGGGCTTCTTATATGCTGCAGGGGGGGGTTGTGAATGTTCCCCTGCCCCCCCAGCCTCTCATGTCACTGCCGCAGCCCATCCAGACCCTCATTTTGGCCCGTTAGGGCCTTGGTAGATCATTGCGGTGGCCATTTTGGAGGTTGCTGTGCATGCACAAATGGCCTCTGTGAGGTCTGGCATGGCACTGGGCCTTGCAGAGACTATTTGCCCATGCACGGTGGCCATTTTGTTTTTGGTGGCCTTTTAAAAAAAATGATTGCCACGTATGCACAAATGGTCTCTGTGAGGCCCAAGGCCATGCCAGGCCTTGAAGAGGTCATTTGCACATGTTCAGCAGCCTCCAAAATGGCCGCAATGATGATTTACTGAAGCTCAAATGGGCCAAAAAAGAGGGTCCGGATGGGCCGTGGCAGTGATTTGAGAGTCCGGCGGAGAGAGGGGGAAACTTCGTGGACCATCCACTTTGCCCACAGGAATCCCCCTGAAGTGGCTGAAGGGTTAGGGTTAGGGTTAGGGGGGTTTGGTTCTGATCCAGATGGAATTGAGGGCTTTCGGTTTGATCCTGAACCCCAAAACCATGAGACTGGACCCCTGGACCCCCGAACCTCTTCACACATCCCTATTGACAGAGGGAGGCAGGCAAGGAAGGAATGGGCCCAGGCCTGTCAGCGGCCTTAGGGGAACGAGCAGCCATGGCGGCGGTGGCAGCGAGGAACGGCCCAGTCAACCACTGCTGCTCCTGTGGGGAGGAGCAGGAGCAGGGTGGGTGAGAGTTGGGAGGTCTCTTGGGATAGGGTGCTGCAGTTTGGCCAATAGGCACCACAACGCTGCGGCTATAACCAAGAAGGATGAGGGGGATGGAAGCAATTGGATGGAGGAGAAGCTGGAGTGTGGCTCAGCTGAGGGTAGAGAGATCTCTGAGGTGAGCGGGGCTGTGGCAGGGGCTTAGGGGAGCAAACAAGTTCTAGCGTGCAGATGCTCTGAGCGTGTTAGGCTAGTACTTCTTAATTGCAGGTATGAGAGGTTTTTACCTGGTTGCTGTTTAAGTAAAGTTATACATTTAATAATTATCTGTAGTGAATATCTTTTTTATTTATTTGAAATATGCATCCCCCACCCCTCCAGTACACTACTGCTCAGGGCCGCTCACAATATGCTTGGGGCAGCTCACAACTGTGGTGTATGAAAATATCCTCAGAGGATCCAGAGGCCTGCAAAAGAAGCTTCCTGCCTAGAGAGCTCCTGTGAGATTAGCTGGTTGTTTGCTAAGCCCACACTTATTAAATTTCAGATTATAAGAAGGGATAGCAACAGCAGACTGTGTCACCAGCCAAGAAAGAAAGAACCCTCAAACATACAAACCAACAACAAAAACCTCTCTCCCTCTCCCTCTCCCTCCACTCCCCCTCTCCCTTTGCAAATTCTGTTTGTGTTAAGAAAAGATAGACTTTGTAGTACAAATTTATTATTTATTTGTTGTTATAATTGAGATCTTTTGTATAGAAAGTTAGAGAAAAAGAAAACCCACAAGGCAGGATTACACTGCCATTGTAAAAAAACCTCATCCATATGGTAGAGAAATGGTTATATTAGAGCTCTGGGAAAATAGCAATTTCTATATACTATGCATGGGTATAGAACGGGCAGTGCCCCTTGGCTCCGGCCATCATCAGCTCTGTGGTTGGTGCTGCCATATTAGCCAACCTACTGTCAAAGATATCTGCCTCAAGATCCCCACCTTCAAGCCGTAAAGCCCTTTAAGGTTGGAGATTCCTCAGCAAGCTAGAGGACATCCAAGGCTAATGCTCCTTGAGCTGTGAAGCCTCTAAGGACTGCCATGGACTCCTCCTAATGCCAACTGCATGCTTTAAGGTGCTCACCACCCTACACTGCCTATCTAAACTGCACTGTGCCTGCCATTGTGACCAGGAAACCTATCTAAGGGAAGCGTTGTGAGGTAGGCAAAAAATACCCCAAGCCATTGCCAAATCCTTGGGACCAAAAAATCCCTACCCATCCCCCAAAAGGGCGGCCAGCCGAAACCCACACTATACCCCAGGGATGGGAGGGAGGGGGTTGCTTAGCCAAACTGGACTGAGGGGAAGGAGAATGAGCCCACATGCGGAGCACGCTAGCCATGCCTTCTTCCCCTTCAACAAATCTCAGAGCCCCATTAGCCTTGTGCTTCATTTGAAGAGCAGCTGGAGCAAAGAGGCCACGCCCTGGACAAACCCGGGCAAGCAGCAACATTCTTCTGCAGACCTCTGGATCCTCTGAGCATTATGACTTGTTTAACCATATATGGTAGTCCCTAGTCAACTTGCAGCCCCCCTGCTGGACAAGCCAATATCATATAACGATTTAAACCTCAAGGAGCAGGGGTTACACTTGCGCAGCAGATAATCAGCTGTTTGTTGGCTAGCCTGTTGGTCCCTCTGTATTTTGCTGTGCAGATGCTCAGAGCTGCTCCGAGCACTCGATATGCTCCACCCAGACCTGTGCTAGCCCCCCAGGCCCCTAGACCTACCATGGGGGTGCCCACAGCTGGAGCATAGCCTCTCCAGTAGCAGTGGCTATAGAGGTGGCTCCTGGAGAATGGCGGCTCAGGTTCCTTGAACCCAAATGCACAATGCTGGCTCCATCTCTGATGGAAAGGCAGCTTGGAGTCATTTGGGTGGAGTCATGTTAGAATAGGCATAAACAAGATTTATTTCTTATATATTTATTTAAAATATTTCTATACCATCCAAAACTTGCGACTCTGGGCGGTTTACAATTAAAATCATTTAAAACATTAAATCAATTAATAAGTAAAATCATTTAAAAGATGGAAAACATTTAAAACCCAGTATTAAAATTATTAAAAACTATAAATCTAATTAAAAGCCTAAGTGAATAAATGTGTCTTCAATGCATTTTAAAAAGTTGCCAGAGATGGGGAGGCTTTTATTTCAACAGGGAGCACATTCTAAAGTCCAGGGGCTGCAATGGAGAAGGCCCGTTTCCAATTTGCCGTCAGGCAGTGGGGCTCATGGCGAAGAAGACGTTCTCTTAAATACCCAGGGCTTAAGCTGTTTAGAACTTTATAGGTAATGATCAGTACCTTGTATTTTACCTGGAAATGTATTGGTAGCCAGTGCAATTCCTTCAACACAGGAGTAATATGGTCTCTCCTAGATGACCCAGAGACCAACCTGGCTGCCGCCTTTTGAACCAACTGCAGTTTCTGGACTACATACAAAGGCAGGCCCACATAGAACGCATTGCAGTAATCCAGCTTAGATGTTACCAGCAGATATACCACGGCTTTGAGGTCATTCATCTCAAGAAACGGACGCAGCTGGCAAAGGTGATGAAAGGCACCTCTGGCCACTGCCTCAACCTGGAACACCAGGGAGAGGTTCATATCCAGAAGCATCCCCAGACTGCATACCTGTTCCTTCCAGGGGAGTGTGACCCCATCCAGAACCAGCAGATCATAATCGTCTCCTGAGTTTCAACTAGGGTTGTGCGTCCCCCCCATTTTGTTTTTGTCCCGAATCCGAAACACCCCTATTTTGTTCTTTGTTCAAAATCAGCCATTCCAAAAGACCCCTATGTTGTTCTTTGTTCAAAATTGCAAAATCTGAATCAGAAACATTTTGGATTTTAAAAAGCAGCCCTGGGGCAAAAATAGTGGGTGGGGGTGGTAGTGCCCAATAGGTGAAAGCTATTACCCAAATTTCAGAGGAATTGGGCAAATGGCTGATTTTGGGTGAATTTTTGAAGTTTAAGATTTTCCCCATAGGGAATAATGGAGGTTTCAGCAAAGGTATTTGCATGTAATGCGTCTGTCTCTCCTAGTGCATCACTTTGCATGTAATGCGTCTGTCTCATATATCAGTTTCACCTTTTAATTTGCATTCCTGAAATTAATGGACTTTTGCACGATATTCTAATTTTCCGAGTTTCACCTGTAGATTCTCTGTTAGCATATGAGAGTGGATTCATGGTTTGTCACTGAAAATCTTATATGCTACCAGAAAATTTACAGGCTGGGCTCAGGCTGGCAACAAGGCAGGCATAGGCAATGGCATGGCAGCTCTTAAGGGGGTGAGAAAAATTCTTCTGGAACAAAAAAGCAATGCAGCAGATAAATCCATTCCCAGGCTGGCATGCAGTAGCCATAGCAAGGCTGGCAGGCTGGGCTCAGGCTAGCAACAAGGCAGGCAGGCATAGGCAATGGCATGGCATCATCATGACAACCTGAGGCATGCCATGCAATGCAAACTAGTTCTCTCTCTCTCTCTTCAATGAGGCAGAATGGCGAATGAGTAACTAACTTGTTGAATGAATTGAACTCCCTCCTTGAACTCCCTCCTTGAACTCCCCACCTTGCCCCTTCTTCAAACCTTCCCCTGGCCAATGTGGGGTCAGTAAAGGGTGGCAAGAGGCAAAAGAGCCAATGGGGGAAAGCGTCAGCAGGTCAGCCCATGCTTTAGGTCACCGATAGGAAGGCTGGAAGGGCAGGAAATTCAAAGGGGTATCAAACACAAAATGGAGACTGACTCAGAGATCGCCACAAAATCGAGGTCCAAAACAACAAAACGTTTTGTAGCCAAAACAGGAACAAACTTTGTGTACAAAACTTTCAGATTTGGAAAATGGGTGTTTTGTTTTGTCTACAAAACAAAATGCCTTGTTTTGAGTTTTGTACCCGAAACGTTTCGCACATCCCTAGTTTTGACCCCGCATAATAAGTACCTCCATCTTATCTGGATTCAGCCTCAGTTTGTTATTATGGATGTGCTCAAAACCGGTTTGTCTGGTTCGATTTGAATTCGAACTAGGTTTAAACCGAGGTGGGGAGGTTTGGTTTTGGTCTTGCTCGCACCCTCCTTTGGTTCGGTTCAAATTTGAACCTGGTTCAAACTGGTTCAAACCAGTTTGAACTTGTTTGAGCCTCCAAAACTAGGTTGGGTGGTAGGCACCAATGGGTGCTGCCAACTACCACCCAAACCCCCAAGCAATCTGACACTGACTCCTATGATTTTTAATGATTTTTTGAATTTTTTATTATTATTGCCCATTATTCCCTACGTGAAGTAGCAAGGGGCAAAAAACTGGGGTGGGTGGTAGGCCACCCACCAAACTCCAAGGCAATCAGACACTTCTCTGATTATTGGTGAAATGTTAAAGTATTTAATCAAACCAGGCTAAGTTTGATTCGAAATCCAACTGGCAGGTCGAACCAATGCCTGGTTTGGTTCAAATCTGAACCGTCAAACCAAACCGGTTTGAATTCAAACCAGTTCAAAATAGAACTGGTTTGAATTTGAACTGATTCAGTTCAATGGTCCGAATTTGAACCAAACCAGTCATCAGGTTCAAGCTGCAGGTTTGAATTTGAACCAAACTGGGCGGGGAGGGGGTTCAGTTCGAGCCGGTTCAAACCAGTTTGAACTGGCTTGAACCTCCAAAAGTGGGTGGGGTGGTAGTTGGCACCCATGGGTACCTACCACACAACCCCCAAAGCAATCGGACACTTGCATGATATTTTATGAATTTTTGAGCTATGTTGCTTTCCAGGGAATTGTAACCTAGGTTGGGATCTCTTGTTGTGGAACTTTACAAGTTATTTTTGGACAAGAATGCCTTCCAAGAAAAGAGCTCACTCTCCCCAGGAGCAGCAACTCACGAAACCAGGGAATCATCAAAGAATAGACCATTTTCTTAAAAGTAAATATCCATAATTTTGGATGCTGGTCTAACCAGTTTAGGGTAAAAAGATCTTTAAGGCAGTTTCTCAAATGCAATACTGCTTCTTTGGACATTAAATCAGTCTTCTGGTTGCCAAGTGCAGGTTTCCACAGGAGACTAGTAATAATATTCCACCAGGATATAATCCCTTTAAAATTGTTTTGTATCCACAATTTTTTAGAAAATTATCAAATTTTTGTTACCAGGGTCTTCCACGATGAAGCTATTTTCCCTCTTTGTCAGAGACTTTGGAGTGAAAAGGCCGGTGCTAAACCAACAGGTCTAGTAAAAGGATGCTGTCTTTAAAAGGGCTAATGACACAGTCTCAGTGAAGGTGCTTCAGGGCAAGAAAGCATTTATGTCAACCAAGGGTCAGAGAAGAACTTCCCCTACAGATAATCATTTCTCCAATGCTTCATTCACATTGGCTGACTCAATACAGACCTCCAATAAGAAAGCCAAAAGTGTGAAAAAGGCTATTAATACTCTCAAGGAATTTCAGGCCTTGTGGTTAAACACTCACAATACTTCTGACCCGGCTCTAGAGACACCGATGTCTGTACACAATGCATCTGTGAACCGCCCTGAGCCATTTTGGAAGGGCGGTATATAAACCTAATAAATAAACAAATCTAACAATTTGATAGATCTGGAGATCTCTGAATTTTGTGACTCCTCTAGAATGGGTTTTAACCTTCCTGGCGACGTGCATCCAGGGACACCTCTAACGAAGGATAAACTGAATGTTGCTCCTGATCTTAAGCTCCTGTCCAACCTTGTCAGGCCCCAGGGTAGATTCGCAAGAAGGATCAGTTACTCAAAACCTACCCTCCGATGAGGCCTTTTGAGATGGGTTGCTTCAAATTATAGAACCTACTGTGCATATTCGAACTAACACAGGGGCACAAGTAACAAATGAAGGTGATAAGTCACAGGTCTCTTGGGAGAGGGCCATTCAAGGCATGTCAGAGGTCTCCAGTCCCCTCATTATGCATACTAGTAATTGTGAAAATGATCCTTTGGCTCTCCCTAATGTGTTACTAACTGCTGATTTGCCATTGCAAAACAGCACCCAACTAATGTCTACAGAGCATCAAAAGGGGGAGCCCTTAACATCCTGTTTGACTCGAAGCTCCTTGTGCTTACAGCAAAAGCAGAGTACAGATTTATGTCCCTCGACAACTCGGGAGCAATTGAACGCACGTCAGATCTTTCAGTAATGTCCTGTATGATAAAGACACCTCCTCAATGACTTTCCAATGGTCAAGTGTTGAAGTTATTATCTTGGAACGTGGCTGGCTGGGCGACGAAGAAAAACCATCCTTCATTCATAGACTATCTATCTAGCTATGATATTGTTCTGATACAAGAGTCATGGGTGATGGGATTGGTGGAGATGGTAGGTTTTATATCCTTTGGTCTGGAAGCTACACCTGGTGTATATCAGGGCAGGCCAAGAGTGGGGTTGAGCTTTCTCATCTCTTCCAGACTTGGCATAGAAGTGGAAAAATTATTGTGTTATTTGCATTTCGCTAACTCAGTAGCTCTTAAAATGGAAGGGCATTCCTTTGTAATTACAAATGTGTATATCCCTCCTCAGAATGCCCGAGCTAGGCTTAGAGAGATATGGGAGGGCTTCAAACAGTACCTTCTCACTTTGTGGGACCAATTTCCAAGTGCCCACTATATAGTGGGAGGTGACTTTAATGCCAGAATGGGGATTAGTGATATTCACTTTTGCTCTAGTTATCATAGTTTCCCTCCAGAAAGGGACTGCCGTCCCCTCTGCATCCTAGACAATCTAAAGATCCAGGCTTCAATCTCAAACAATGAACGATCTAGATATGTTTGGGTTAAATGGTACAACTCTTGGTGATGCCGTGGGTGAATTCACATGCTGGTCTGGTTCCTGGGTGAGTGTACTGGATTACATTTTTGTCTCGTGGGACACACTAAATCTTCTAATCCAATTTAGAATAGAAGGGTGTATGGATAGTGATCATCTACCTCTATCCCTTATTATTGCGATGCAATGTCCTTGTCATATGTATGTGCAGATATAATCTGCAAGATAATTGTTATTGGCATTTATTCACTCTAGACCATTAAATATAGCATCTTCAGTTATAGACAAAATGGATATATGTGTTTTGCTTATTTCCTCCATATAGATCCTTAGATCTTTAGATGTAGCACAGTTTGTGTTTTTGAAATTTCTGGCACTTTTTTTGTGGCCCATCTGTTCCTATATTTTGCACGGTTCCTTTTTTGTTTTTCCTTGTTCATCAACCAAAGCTAGCAGTTAGACCTACCTCCATACTGCTCTATGCCGACAATACGGTTATATTATCTACAACACTCATCGGCATACTCATGCAATTTTGTGAGAATGAATCTCTTATCATTAATACCCCAAAGTCTAAACTCATGGTATCTAAACTCAAAGTCTAAACTCAGTAAGAGACTGAAAAATCATAAATGGGTAATAAATGGCACCAGGGTTCAACAAGTTAAAATTTATAAATATTTAGGTATTATTTTTCATTCTAGAGGATCGTGGAAACTGCATTATGAGTATGTGGCAGCAAGTGCCCAAAGTAGTGCAACTGCAGTTAAAGAAATTTTCTATACTAAAGGTGGATATTATATTCCGGCAGCCCTCAAGGTGCTCCAGGCCAAAATATTAGCCCAAATGTTATATGGGATACAGATATTCCCTACAGGTAACTTTTCTATATTGGAAGTTGTTCAGGCAGGCTTCCTTCGGGCTATTTTTCATCTTCCTAAATGTGTTTCCAATGCCACCTTAAACCTTGAATCTGGAGTGACCAGAGTTGAAGCTCAGGCATGGTTATATCTGATTAATTTTTGGCTTAAACTCCATGCATGCCCCTTGGGCCTTGTGCCATTAGTGTTGGAAGATGAATTCCAGTCATCCTGGCGAAAGAACTCACAGGTCATCTTTGGTAAGAGTGGGTTCTCATGGCAATATCTTTCATCTTTAACACCTGATGCTCCTAAAAAGATAGTCAAGCAAAGAATGCTAGAAATGGAGAAACAAAGAGTCCTAAGCTTCATTACTGCAAAGAACACCGTAGGCAGTTTTTCGAACTACCCCCAGCCAGCAGGATATTTGATACGCCTGACCACTAAGTAATAGAAGAGCATTCTCACAGGCACGCTTTAACGCGTTACCTTCTGTGGTGTTAGAAGGGAGGTTTAAGGGAATTCCCTTAAGGAATCGGTTATGCCCTTGTGGCGCTGGAGTTGTTGAGTCAGTAGCACATGTCCTTTTACACTGTGCCTTTTATAGGACTATTCGCCCTATATGGATAGAACCTCTTTTAAAAGACAAACCGGGTTATTGTGATGATTATAATATTTCTTATTTTTTAATGGATTGCCACGCGGAGGACACAGAGAGGATTGCAAGATTTTGTGCTGCAGCATGTAAAATGAGAAGAGATAAACTTAGCTGTGTATGACCTTACCATGCTTGTGACTCAGTTATATGTAAATTATTCTCTTGATGTTGTATATTTTTATTGTACTATATTGTTTTTATTCCTTTTTTTTTTTTGGTTTTTTTGTGCGTGGGTCATGGACTGTAATAAATTTGATTGATTGAACTTTTTATTTTTATTTTTTCCTCATCGGGTATAATGGGACTCAAACCAACCCATTATTCTCTATTGTGGAGCACCCATGGGTGCCAACTACCACCCAAACCCCAAAGCAATCAGACTGTCATGGCTCAGACTTCTGACTCAGAAGAGTCAGAGCAGTTTGCAAACAGCCTCTCATTTTTCACACCCACTTACCAGCTCTGGGTAGAGAATGGCTGAAGCCTTACAAGCCCACATTGATCAACTGGTGCAGGCTATTATATCCCTTCAGGCTCAGGTACATGCCAGCCCCACCCCACCTCAGCGTAAATGCCCAGTTGTAGCTCCTGATAGGTTTGATGGCTCTCCTGCTGGCTTTGCTGCTTTTCTGGCTCAATGTGAGCTATATATGCAACTACGGGTAGAAGACTTTCCTCAGGACACCCACAAGGTGGGGTTTGTTATCAGTCTTCTCTCAGGAACAGCAGCTAAATGGGCGACTCCTCTCCTGATCAGGAATAGCCCGTTGTTAAACAACTATGCTGCCTTTGTAACTGCCTTCAGGGGAATGTTTGAAGATCCTGTAAAGGCTGAGACTGCTAATAGGCAGATTTGTCGGTTAATGCAAGGGAGAGGGTCTGTGGCTGATTACCCCACCTTTTTCAGATTGTTAGCCTAAGACCTGACCTGGAATGAAGCGGCTTTGTAGGATCAGTTTCAAGAGGGGTTGGCTGAGGTGGTCTTAGATGAACTAGCTCAGGTAGAGCGTCCAGGCACATTGAAGGCTTTAACTGATTTATGTCTATGCATTGACGGATGTCTGGAAACCAGGCGCCAACACTGTTCGATTACCTCAGCATGTAGAGTTCCTATGGTTACTCCTAAGGCATAACCCCCCCGTACCTACAATAACTAATAAGGGGGAGGGAGAGCCTATGCAATTGGGTGGAGCCCGCCCCTGATTAACTGCAGAAGAGAAGGACCACCGCAGAAAGGAAGCGCTGTGCTTGTATTGTGGTCAAGCAGGCCATTTCGCTCGTTCATGTCCTCTCAAGGTGCCACGCTCACGGTTGGCAGGAAACGCTTCTCCCCAGACCTAGAAGGGACCCTAGGGCTGGGGTATGGTTCCAGGTCTGTTCATGTTTCAATGCTCCAAGTTACCATATTAGTTGTTCAGGTTACCCTAAGAATCCCTGGAAAGTCTCCTATAGCCACTCAAGCTCTGGTTGACTCGGACTCTAGTGGTACCTTTATGGATTACCGGATCTCAGAGAACTGGGGGGTGGTTTGGAGAACTTTGGAGAAACCCCTTACAATCTCATTTGCTATCATTTGCTATTACCAAATGAGATTTTCAATGAGACACCATGAATCCACTCTAATTTGCTATCATAGAACCCACACTCAGAATACCTCAGAAACAACAGAACCCTGTATGCCATGGGTTAGCAACCCATGGGGGTGGTTGGCACCCTATGTGCACTACACCACCACTCGCTCTGGGCCACCCCAGCACCCCCCAAGTGCACTTATGGGGCTGCTGAAAGCTCCATTATAACTTATGAGGAAAAACCTTAAAGACGCGTAAACTTCAACAATTCACCAAAAATCAGCCCTCTGCCCAAATCCTTTGAAAAAATTCAGGTAGCTTCCTTGCCCCCACCCAGAACTACCACCAACCCCACACCACTCTAGGCCACCTCTTTCCCCCCGACGTGAAGTGATACACCCTCCATTATACATAATGGGGGGAAACCTTAAAAATGTGTAAACTTCAGAAATTCACCAAAAATCAGCCCTCTGCCCAATCACTCTGAAATTGGGGTGGTAGCCTCCACCCATTAGGCACTACCACCCCACCCCACTATTTTGGCCCAGATCCCACGTTATGTCCCCAAACTGCCCCAAAGACACTAAAACTTCAGAAATTCACCAGAAATCAGCCATTTGCCCAATCCCCCTGAAATTTGGGTGGTAGCCTCCACCCATTGGGCACTACCACCCCACCCCAATATTTTTCCCTTGGGACCCATTTTTTAATCTGAATCGATTCAGATTCAGATTCAGATTAATTCGGATCCAAATCGAATCAGGGGTGATTTGGATGGGCCATATTCGGATACAAAACAGAACAGGGGTGTTTCGGTTCGGAACCGAATAAAAACACCAGAAATCCAAATTGCACACCCCTAGTATCTATGCTGCTTAGCTAGATAGATTCAAAGATATCATCAGCTATATAGATGTAATTAAAACTCACTCATTTTATTCTCACCTTCAGCAGTCAAGTTCGGCGCACTGCCGTCTTTCACAAGTTCAGCAGTTTGTAACATCTCTGCAAGATTAACCCATAGATAAATCACTATCATGGTCCTGGAATATTATCATGTTTTCAACTGAACTTATTAGCTGCACTCTTCAAACAATTGACTCTTGAGTAAAAGCATAATCTGAAGCTCAGCTCATGAAATAAAGAAATATTTAATGAGGCTGAATAGTTTTGAGCAGAATTACAATTAAATAACTAGCTAACTAAATTAATTAAAATGGCTCCCTGTCCTCTCAGGGTTCACAATAAAGAAAAAAAATCATAGTAACACAGAAAGCTGCCTTGTACTGAATCAAGATGAGAAGTAAAGCATACTGGGATCTGAGAAATCAAACCAACAAGAATAAATAAGATCTCCCATCAAACTATGCACAACCACATGATGAAAAGCAAGCAACAACTTAAGTAGATCTCTAATCGAAAATATATGCAATCTAAGACAAGACCAATTAGAAATGATATCAATGAATCAAATATATAGCATTAGTGTGGAGATCAATGTAATACACAAATAAATGAGTCCACACATAAGATAAACACCAGCAACAGCCACAAAGCTGTACTGGGGATGGATAGGGCCAGTTGCTTTCCCCCTGCTTAATATAAAGTTGCTTTCCCCCTGCTTAATATAAAGGCACCACTCCAAAAAGGTGCCTGTTTGCTCAGTTAGCAGGGATTGACTGAGTCCCTGAGTCATGACTGATTATGGTTTAGTTTCTTTTGTTGTATCTCAAACATTTTGAAAGAAACCATGTAAACAAAGAAAGAGAAATATGACTTACTGGATCAGATCAAGTCCAGGGTTAAGCGGGGGGGGGGGGAGCAAATGGCCCTATCCATCCCCAGCACAGCATTCCTCCAGCGGCTGTTGCTGCTATTTATCTTATGTGTGGACTTGTATGTTTCAACCCCCAATCTTCCTTAATAAGTAGGCCAGTTCGGACAAAATATCTGACTGGCTGCACCGACCACACAAACACAATGCAGGATGGGAATACACAAATCCTGCTCCCCTTCCTGGTGCACAGTTCCAGTTTTCACAGTTTCACAGTTTTGTTTTTTTAGCTATCCCGCTTTTACCCTTTAGTATATCTAATATTAATTATTTTATACTTCTTAGACATGATTATATTCATGGATAGTTGTATACATTTATGAATCTGTGCTGTAGCAACTTTCAATATGGCTCGATTATCTATTTTACTGTATTATTATTATTACCCATGCTGGTCTTTGGCTGTAATAAAGTTGATTGATTGCAAGAGCACTGTTTTTGTTACCTCATTGGTTGTGGATGCATCTTTGGCAAGTAAATGAAGCTTTATTATTTCTATTTTCATTGACTTTTTTGGTAGGGGAAGCTTAAAGCCCTCCCTCACCCTGCCTTCTTTTTCCAAGCTCTTGCCGTTGCTCTGAACCTGCGGAAGGCCGGCCAAGCCACCCACCCACCCACCCCCCACTCCAGCACCCACCCTGACCGAAGCTGCAGGAGAGCCAAAGCATGAGCTGCTGTCAAGGGCTGTCGGAGAAGAGCAGGCGGGTGCCGGTAGGCCTCCTGCTCCCACTGCAGCTGGCCTGCCTGTCCCAGTCTTCGCACCTCCGGGGCGCACCGTGGACTCATTCCCGGCCAAGAAAGGAAAGGACAATGAAGTCGCCTCACTGAGGGAGGTTTCAAAAGGGAACTCGCTTCCCCCACCCCCATCCCCACCCACATAAGTACGAGGGTTCTCCTGCTTTATGTTCTGGACAATTTATCTAACTGACGGGCCGAATCTCCAGGGAAACGGGAAAAGGCAACAATCCAGCAGCACTCACCACTGGGCAACTTCTTGGAAGCGGAGAGGACAAGCGACACTTGTGCACCTCCCTTTCTGCCTTGGAAAGTGCCAGGGAGCAACTGCCGCCGCTGCCGCAATCAGGGTGTGGGCTGCGGCACCGCGTTTGTGTAACCACTTAGGGTTTGGGGTGGGAGGGAGAAGTGGGCCATCCATGCCCATTGCCCAGCCATATGATGCGGGCAGAGAAGCAGGCCACCATGCAGTTGTAGGGCGGGGAGGGACGAAGTGGGACATGCCCAGGACAGCAACATGGCTGGAGAAGCAGGCCACCATGAGGTTGGCCAGGGAGGGGGGGAAACGTGGGACAGACATGCCCAGCAACATGTCCATGCGGGCAGGGTGGGCGGAGAAGAGGGCCACCATGAGGTCGGGCAGGGAGGGGGGGAAATGTGGGAAAGTGTCGTAAATCTGTCAGGCTTAGCCAGACGAAGCCAGAAGCAGAAGCACAATAACAAACTCCCATGGGAATAAATTATCCAAACCAGTCCATCAGTCCAAAATTCAACAAAGTCCAAAGCAAAATCCAGAGGCAAGGTCGGTCAGTCAGTCCAGGTTCTAAACACAGTCAAGGAAACACAGAAGCAGAGCCAATTAGCACGGACGAAACTGTTGTTGCTATCAGCAGGGAAGTTCTGTTACAGGGATCTTAAATAGGCTGAGCGCCCCCCACCCCGGGCTGTTAATTAAGAGTTGCTGAGTCAGCAGCGTTGCCTGTTGTTTTACTTCTTAGCTCTTGTTGTCTCTTGGATCAGCACCTCTCCACAGCTGGGATTGGTTGTGCCTCCTGCACAAGAGCTGCCTCACCTGGCTGTAATTCTTCTTCGATTCCCTGTACGGCAGACCCACTCTCCTCTGCCATTTACTAATGTAGTATCGGTCACAGTGTGATCTTCTAGCACAGTATTCAGCTGCTGGGTGCACCTTTAAGGTGAAAGGTGAGTTGATGGAACAGCCCACTCAGCATTATGTGGCCTGGGGGGTGTCTGGGAATGGGCCTCCATTGGGGCACTGCTTGACTCACACACTCAGAGCTTTAGGGCTTAGGCACTTTCACCTCAACACAGGAAACTGTGTGGCAGGGAGGAAGCTATTGCAGTCAGACAACTGCTTGCCGCTTCCATGCCAGTTGCTTCGCCCAGCATTGAGTAAGTAGTCCTCATTAAGAGGCTGCCCCCTTGTGGAGAAGGAGTTGCCCACACTCTAGATATATATATTTGTAAAGAATTTTACTGTTGCAGATTCTTGAGAGTTAGTTAATAAAAGGTGGCCCTAGTTCATCTCATCAGCTGTGATCTATCTCTCTATTCCAGAAGGTTCGAAAAAGCCATTGACCAGAAAACCTCTGCAGTAAATAAGCAGTCAAGGTAAAAATGCTTTCTGTCTTAACAGACATCCAGAAAACAGAGTAGGGCAGGGTGTGTGTGTGTGTGTGTCTAATGAAGCAGAGCAGCCTGCAGAATAAGTGTGTGAAACCATGACTCTTTCTCCGCCTGGCTGCGGGAAGACAAAATATTGTTATGCTGCCTCACTTGGCCCACTTCCTCAAGTGCTGGGAAGTTCCAGAGGTTTGGATGCTGATTTCCCTTGGAAGGAGATTTACTGCAGACTTATGGATGGAGTCTGCTAGTTGCTTTATTCACACAAATATGCAGACAAAGTATTAGATGGTGTGACAGACCAGGGATTCAGTTTATGCTCTCTGGGGATCTACCCTCAGCAGAGAGATTGCTCCAATAATAAATTAGGAGCACACACTGCCTCTTTTAGGTTGACTGCCACCAGTTGAAGGCTGATCTAAAGCCACTGACCAAGCTCAGATACGGCTTCAACAGTATAGAATTGTCTGGCTTGGGACTTAACTGGCACTGTACAGCCAGAATACACCCAACCCAGCTGTAGACAACAATTTATTATTCTAAAAACAAACCACTAATAGTGCATGACCTTAAGAGGCACCTGAGGAAGAGCTTTGCAAGTAACCCTCCAGAACCTTTCAAAACCAGACTGGAGCCATTTCTATTTATTTATTTATTTATTTATTTATTTATACATTTTTATACCGCCTTTCGTTAAAAGAAAACCCCAAGGCGGTTTACAAAAATTAAAACATACAATAAAAGCAGTAAAAACTTCAAGCTAAAAACATACATAAAAACAAGACGGCAGATAAAAAACACACAAGAACAGCAGTAAAAAACGATCATGGAAAAGCCTGGGTAAAAAGCCAAGTCTTTAAAAGCTTTCTAAAAGCTGTGATGTTGTTGTTGCTGTTATTATTATAGACTGCTTGGCAGGCAGAAACGCATCTGCTAGGGCAGGCCTGCACAACCTAAGGCCCGGCGGCCGGATTCAGCCCGCAGGGACTATTTTACTGGCCCCCAGGTATCCTGCAGCAACAGAGGAGCTGGAAACTGCCTTATAGTGCCATCCTGTGCATGTTTTCTCATAAATATGTTCCATTGTGTTCCCAGCGAGGCTTACTCCCATGTATGCATGCCTTGGATTGCAGCCTGAAAGCAGTGACAGTTTAGGGAGAGGAGAGGACTTGGCATTTGTTTGGGGCTGACATGCACTCCAGGGGCCCCACTGATTGAGCAGGGACAGGACCTGATTTCTGGCCACTATCCTTGGTTGAAACGATAGGTCCATTGACAGGGGCAATGGATCCACAAGTACCGAATAATATTTTTAATTTTAATGTAATGTGCTACAAATCAACCTCGGTCCCTGCACATCAAGTTTTGGATGGTTCTGTCCCACTAGGGCATTTGATTTGTGCAGCCCTGTGCTAGGGGAAGGATCTGTGCTTTTAGGTCTATACACAAAACATTTTATGCCATTGGTTTCAACCACACTTTTGGGCAAAGGAGGGTAAGTGGTATTCCCGGGCCAAATTTTTCCACATACAATCAGTATTGTTCTAATACACATTCATGCAGATGCATGCCTCCCACCAGAAATGGGGCAGAACTACCAGCATTCCAAGGTGTCCTTGGAACATGAGCCCTTCCCCAGACACTCCTAATGGAGTGAGGAATGGGGCTGGAAGTAGAGACCCAGAGGGATGCAATAAGGTACCTTGAGAGGTTTTCTTTTCAACCCTCCACCTCCTATGCATTTATTGTTCAGCTTTAATAGAACTTTCATATAGAACCTAACATTACTTTGCCAGCAGTGTTGGCCTCTACTGTACGTTATGTCCTGATTTAATGTGTTAGACATTAAAATGACATGTTTCAAGGTATCATGGACTACATATATAACCAATTGCTGCTTTCTAAGTGTGGGGGTGAAAACAAAATAAGAGTACAGTGCAAAGTTAACATAGAAGACATGCTTTGAAAATGGATCATTGGACTTAGGAGTATTCTTTCTCTTTGGAGACAGGAAGAAGTCAACTCCTCTCAATGGACTCTGGAGGCAGGCTTTCAAAGCAGATTTCCTGTCCCGTGGTAGAGAGAGGCAGCTTGAGACGCTGTAGCTGGAAATACTAGCTGAAGAAGACATCACATCCAACAGACTACTGAACAGGCTAAAGAGAGGAAAGGAGGCAGGCAGATGAAGACATCCGATGCTCATCAGCTTCAGCTGAACTGCCTCCTCCCAGCACAAGACCAACTTACACCAGCTTTCCTATGAGGGAGCTGGTTTGGTTAAATGTTTAATGTATTCATTGCTTTTTTAAAAATACTGAAAGTCAGTTTGAGGACTCTGCTCAAGGAGTGGGAGAGAAGTCTACAAAATAAAAATAGGACTAAACCAATGAACTATAAAAAGAGAAACACAGTGACACACAAACTTTCATGGTAAATCCAATATTCCAGTCTCTTTCAGAATAAAAGGACATCTTGTAGAGCAAGGGTACCTACACAACTCAAATGCCCTGGGGGGCCCAAACCAGGACTTGGTATGTGGAGGCCAATTTCTAGTGCATTGATAATTAAAAATGTTTAAAAATATGTTAATATTAAAATATGTATAATTTAAGAACAAAAAGAAAATTAGTGCTGCTTATGCAGGACTGTCAGAAGAGTTCTCCCAGATCAGAATAAAAGTAAATCTAGTCCAGAACTCCTGCATCAAAGACCAAACCGTGACTACACAGCAGGAAGAAAGGGCAAGCAGGGAAGCACAAGGAAGAGTTGCCAGAACAAGAAAAGAGGTGCTGGTGGGGAGCACGGGCAAGAAGGCAGGTGGGGGTTAGGGAAAGGAAGAGCTGGCTCTGCCAAGTGGGGCACAGGAGGTGCACAGAAAGGGGTGCCCAGAGCGTAGGGATGGACAGTGAGCTTGGAGTGATGGCGAGGAGGCAGCAAGAGCTCTGAGGAAGAGGAAACTGGTGGGAGGGAACTTGATTTGCCCCAAATTTAGTCCAGATGTAGAGACAGTGAAAGGAAAGTAGGCTGATTAGTTCTTATGAGAACAACCTCTTAAAAATGTGTTTCTCCTTTACAAAATGAGTGATTGCACTGCAGTTTTTGATTACCTGTTTTGTCTTACAAACTTGGCCAGCTGATAATAGTAGACTGAAATCCAAATCAAGCAAGCACTAATTACATTGGAAGTTCTATTCTTGGGTGGAATGGTAAGTGGTGGGAAACTGTGCATGCATTAATTCCAAGATTAAAGTTATGAACCTGAATTTGGGGGCAGGGGGTGGAACTCAAGCTTTTTCCGAGTTAGAAAAAGTTTGGAAAGACCAAAGCAACTACAAATTAAGATGAGTGAATTTGTCAGTCTTTATGCAAGACTAAAGTTAAACAAAGTTGTGCCATCGAGTCGGTGTCAACTCCTGGTGAGGTACTCATTTATACAAGCCAGGTCGGCTCCTTCAACTGTGATTAAAGTATGGGTGGTTTTATTCTTATTTTGGAACAACCTGGCATTACAAAGGAGCATCTTTAAGTTCAGTGGGGAATTAGAACTAGGCCTGAAAGCTAACAGGGCAGCTGGAATGAAAACAACAACAATATTTATATACCGCTTTTCAACAAAGGTTTCCAAAGCAGTTTACTTAGAAAACAAACAAACAAACAAATAAGATGGTTCCCTGTCCCCATGGGCTCACAATCTAAAAAGAAACAGAAGACAGACACCAGCAACAGTAATGGAAGTACAGTGCGGGGGCAGATAGTGTTGGAAGTAAAGGACTTTGCGCTGTCTCTTTGCCTCAGACAGTGGAGGACAGACTAGTAAGTCAGAGGGCTAGAAGGTCAAAGACATTTGGTCATCACTTCCCGCTGCTCTGATGCTATCCCTTTGAAATGTAGATTGCTAATCTTAGGGGATTCAACTTCCTTCCTCCTTCTCTCTCTTGCTACCTGGCTGTTGACCTTGCAACATGGCAAGTCTCTTGCCCTGCACCATATGTGCAGAGAAGATGGTGAATCCATCTGCATCCATTTAGATAGATAGATTAGAGATCCTAAATCCTCACTTTCCTATCTAGAATGGAGTTCCTTAATAAATACCTTTTATATTGATTTGAAACTAGCAATTGGCTCCAAGTTACTTTACTCTTAGCACACATGCATGCCTAACTAAATCCGCTGTGTTTGTGCCTCTGTGCACTCTGCTATATTGAAAAAGGGATTCTCTCACCACAGAGAATTTCCAACAGATAGGGCCGGTTACTCTCCCCCTGCTAAATAAAGAGAATCACCATGTTAAAAAGGTGCCTCTTTGCCCAGTTAGCAGGGGCCAGTATTTAAATTACTGGACTCCCTCCACCTGTAATGGCATGTTAGTCTGCAAGTGCCTGATCCTCTACTGCCCACCACTACTGAAAGAGCTGCCCCAATCTCATTGAATGCACCCCTCCTCCATCCTTAACAAGAGAGCCTGGACACATCCCTGTGAGTAGCCTGGCACAAACACAACTTCCCCTCAGACCCACACTGAAGGCCTGGCACCAAAGGCCAGCACCTAGCAGCACCCACACCAGTGACTATGCCAGTGGCTGCACCTCTGGATTGCCTCTATCCTTTTCAGCCAAACTCCCCAGGCCCTAACTCTCATGGGGACTTTGGAGCCCGGCTGGTGAAACTGGCCCTCACACCTGCAGATCTTCAGCACAATCAGGACAGCAGTTCAGGCTGGCAGAAGGAATGCCAGCAGCATGTCTTCTCTGCTTGTCAAGATCAAAGGGAGGAGGCAGGGCTGGCTCAGCAAATTTCCCAGCTCAGGCCAGAGCCCCCAGTCTCTCATTTAGGATCCCCTTATATTATGTGTTGTAATGATCAGCCACTGACCAGCCCCTCCTCTCCCTTAGAGAGTTAACCAGAAGTGAACCCTGTCCTGACTGACAGGCTGGTGAATTCCAGGGATGTCAACCAGCACACCAGGTGGGTGGGACCTAGACAGGAGTTGGGAGGAAGAGAAGGCTCTTTGTTAGAAAAGAAGCTGGGCTGAAGTTGCAGCAAGATGTGTGGCCAGCAAAATGGCTGCAGAAAAGAGGACTGCTGTTCTTGGAAGATAGGACAGCAGGGGCTTGAATTATCAGTCCAGGGGTTGATGAGTTCCAGGCAAAGTAGCATAAATTTTAAAGAACATGAATTTTTAAACTCTGTTGATAATTGGGTATTGGTGGCAGCCTATAAAGATACAGGAAAGTTTTGGGGAGAAGCCTTTGCTTAGAAAGCCTGGAGGGGATGATTCAGCATTTTTCTTCCCCTCACATGGGCTTACTCTGAGAGAAAGTCTTGGTCATCTGCTACATGTGTACATAAGAATTGACAGCAGTTGATCGGGGCATCTCTAGGAGGTGACTGGGGAATCTACACATGCTGAATTTTTGCCTGGAGGTAACCCTCCTAAGCCAATGCCCAGCTAAAAAACCAAGGCAAGAAGGGTACATGCATGGAACGCCATTTCTAAAGTCATAATAGTGGCCATCACTACATACCGTGGCGGATAATTCCACAGATTAATTATGCACTGTGTGAAAAGTACTTCCCTTTGATGGTTGTGGCCACTAGCCAGGTAGATCTCATGGTGTAAGGAGTTCCAGACTGTGGGCAGTGTTTGGGGCTGTAATTTTTTTACTCCAGATTGAGTAGCAGAGCACTAAAGAAGCTACCCATTCCAGTTATAGAGTAGTTTGCAGAGTTTAGTTGTTGCCGCTATTTAGAGAAAACACATGGAGATCCTTGTAAAACTAAATACTAAGTATTTATTGGTGAAATACACTTTGGATAAGACAGATGCAAACCTAATCTAAAGAACTACATAATGAATGGATAGGGAGAGAGAGAGATTTCCATCTGCTCTCTAAGAAGAAAGGAAGAATTCTGAGTCCCAACAGGAAATACCTGAGGAGTCATATCAGGGGTCGTAGAGCAGAGCCTATCTCCAATAGGCAGTGCAACAGAGAATGCCCCCACAGAAGTCCCTGCTTACTATGCCACCACTAGAGGCAGGATATGCAAATCATTTCTATCCCCATTCATTCCAGTAGGACATGTGGAGGAAACCTTCCCACTGGATTGTGCTCCATGTTGGATGGCAGGTGTGTCGCATGACATTTGGATCTTTTGTATCAGGCAACAAAAGAATGGTTGGGTCCGTATTAGTGGTAGGTCATGAAGAGGAGCCCAAGACGGTGCCGTAGAAGCAGCTTGTTTAAAGTGTTCCCTAGATTGATGTTCTTTTGGTGGTACTTTGGTGATCTGTTTTAAGTGTGGTATCTGGAACTGTTTTATTTTGTACTAAGGCATTGTACTGCGTTATTAGTGTCATGGAATTGTTTTCTTTTGCCTTATGGGACAGCAAAGATTGGACTGCTGGACGCTGAGACAATAGCCTTGGGTCGGTGACCCTTCGCAGGCCTTCAGAATTGTAAGTCCAAACATCTTTAAAGGTACAAATGGGGTAAAAATGTGATTGCACACACGCACCATGGCCATGCAGAAGTCACATCAGGAAAGCATTTATTATAGTAGTAGTTCACTTCTCAGGATAGTCCCACCAGTGGGACTGATCCAGCAACAGATCCACAGTTCCCAGTCCCATTATTCTCTGTATTAGAGAGTTCAGCACTTGCTTATCCTTTCACATCAAAAGCAAGAGGGTATACAAGCGTTTAGGTTTCCAGGGTCTTCAAGCCTTTCCTGGGAATGCTCATGAAATCAACAGGACTGAAAAGTGCTCAGATTGAGGCATGCTCATTAGAATTAGAACCAGTCAATTACAGATGCAGGTAATTTCTCACCAAAAATATTTCTTTTTGGTCATCTGATCTGCATACGAATGCTCTATTATAGAAGGAAGAACTAGTTTTCCCCACCCTGTTTTAATCTACCGATAGAAATGTGTACATGTTATAGAAGTAACAAAGCAAAAAGGCACCGTGTGTCTCAGGATGTAGGTTTATTTTTGGTTCACCTTGTACATTTTCCACAGATGACGGAGGTACATTCGAACCCTTAAATCACATCTTGGCTGAAAGAGGGGGTAATAAGTAATGGATAGCCATAGATTATCTGGATTTCCCTTCAAGAGAAATAGGGCAGAGGAGCTTTGAGTAGAGTGAGCCACCTCGGAATCCTCCGTTAACTCCCATCCCCAAGGAAGGCTGGGTACACCAAGGAGGAGGAAAAGATGTACGATGTCCATTACATTTGTCAGTTTTGCAACAAGTGTAGACATATATAGGGCCCTCAGGCCCGTCGAATCTTTGAACAGTTTGACAGTCGGAGTTAAATCCATATTCGTCGCATCCATATTTCACTCCAGCAAACCTTCCATCTGCTATAAGAAAGAGAATAGTGTGACTCTTGATGTTCTTAATTTAAAGGAGGGTGGGATCTCACAAATAATCAAAAAGGAAACAGAAGGGAAGAGGAAGCAACTGTAGTTTAAGGCACAATAAATTTCCAAGCAGGGATGCAGGCAGCCAGGCCCAAGTGCTGTGCATCCTGAGCCTAACATATGCCCACCAAGAACAGCCGGTCTTCCATTTATTTATTTATTTATTTATTTACATTTATATCCTGCTCCTCCTCCAAGGAGCACAGAGTACATGGTCATTTTTATCCTCACAACAACCTTGTGAGGTAGGTTAAGCTGAGAGATACATGACTGGCCCAGAGTCACCCCGTGAGTTTCATGGCTGAATGGGGATTTGAACTGGGGTCTTCCCGGTCCTAGTCCAAGGTTGGAGTAGAAGAAGACTATGATGACCTTGTACTTCTTTGGCATTCCTGCCTCCCCATCTCATAGCTTGTCATCTGCCGAAATTAATCTGCCTGCCTTACTTTAGCTCCTCTGAACCACAAGCTTTAACTAGGTGGGACGTAGGATAGGAGGGAAGATGAACTCATCCGGTTAGCAGATGACAGCAATGAGGGGACATGCCCACAAATCTCCTAGTCAGTCTGACTTGTAGATCAGGCCCACTTCAAGCTCACTGGATTTTGGATCTGGACCTTACCTTCATAGACTGATATTGAGTAACATGTTGCATCTTCACCGTGAACTTCACATTCTCTTCCGTAAAGTCGACAGTTTTCAGCACCTTCATACACACATTCATTGCACCGGAGTGCCTGGGCTAAGAGGAGAAAAGGGAGTTGCAAAGAATATGTGCATTCATTTAGAGTCCACCCCGAATCCCAGTGCTTTCATTCCATCTTCAAATTGTAGATTTCAAATCTGAAATGCATATTAGCTCAACAATTGTAATGCAAATGCTTTAGCCCTTTTTCATGCTAGATCCAGGAACACCTTCAAAGGGCAAACTTATTTAAATGGGATCGTGATGGCTGATGCTTCCATGTTCTGCAAATTCATGCACATGCACACAAGCACACACAGACACATGTTCACAAGCACATGGGCAACATGCACACAAATACCCACACAAGGAGAAAACACATACATACCCAAACACATGCACACATGCATCTATATGTGCGTGCACACGCAAAGACACAGATGAAAAATACATACCATCAATCATCTTTATTACGGTCCAAGACCAGCATTAGATAGAACAGTAGAACATGATTCAAATACATACAACACATACATACACAAACACAAATGCATGCACATGCACCAACATATAAACACAAAAGCATGCACAAAGATGCACACATGTATACAACGCAAGCACACACATGCAAAACAAAGACAAACACACAGGCACAGAAACAGAAACAGACACAGACAACACAAACCCATATGTGCAGACACAGAAACAAAAATAGGCATACACACACCCGCAACCAGAGAAAGGCAGACACATATGCACACAAGTTAAGTGTATGCACACAGAAACACAAGCACATCCGAACTTTTGTATGGTGTCTCTCAGGGCTCCATATTGTCTCCGCTGTTCTTTAACATCTACATGAAAGCACTGGGAGAGATCATCAGGAGATTTGGTGCAGTGTGTTATCAGCATGCTGATGACACCTAAATCTATTTCTCCATGTCAGCATCATCGGGAGAGGGCTTAACCTTCCTGCCTGGAGTCGGTAATGGGCTGGATGAGGGATAACAAACTTAGACTGAATCCAAGTAAGCTGGAGGTACTCATTCTGTGGGGTTGAAACTTGGGAGACAATTTTGATCTGCCTGTTCTGGATGGGGTCACACTTCCCCAGAAGGAACAGGTATGCAGTCTGGGGGTACTTCTGGATCCAAGTGTCTCCCTGGTGTCCCAGGTTAAGGTAGTGGCCAGGGGTGCCTTCTATCAGCTTCGGCTGATACACCAGATACGTCCGTTTCTTGAGATGAACGACCTCAAAACAGTGGTACATCTGCTGGTAACCTCCAGATTGGATTACTGCAATGCGCTCTATTTGGGGCTGCCCTTGTATGTAGTCCAGAAACTACAGTTGGTTCAGAATGCGGCAGCCAGGCTGGTCTCTGGGGCATCTAGGAGAGACCATATTACTCCTGTATTGAAGGAGCTACACTGGTTGCTGATATGTTTCCGGGCAAAATACAAGGTGTTAGTTATAACCTATAAAGTTCTTAAGAGCTTGGGCCCTGGGTATTTAAGTTAACATCATCTTCATTATGAACCACACCGCCCATTTGGATCATCAGGAGAGGTCTGTCTGCATCTGCCACCGGCTTGTCTGGTGGCTACTCAGGGATGGGCCTTCTCCATTGCTGCCCCGAGGCTTTGGATTGTGCTCCCTAGTGAAATAAGAGCCTCCCCATCTCTGACAATTTTTAAAAAGTTTTTGAAGATGCACCTTTTCACCCAGGCTTTTAACTGTTACTGTTTTGATTGTTTTTAATGTTGTTTTAGAATATTGTTTTAAATATTTTAAATTGTCAAATTTTAAATTTATTGTTTTTGTTTTTAACATTTTAATATTGTTTTTATTTTATTGTAAACTGCCCAGCGATGTAAGTTTTGGGCAGTATAAAAATATGTTAAATAAATAAATAAATAAAACATAGAAACCCACATATTCACACATGTGCATGCACAGAGAAACAAAAGCACATGTGCAAAGACACAGACAAATACAAACACAGAAAAGCACACTAACATGCACACAGCACATACACACACGCACACACACACGGACACACACACACCACACAGGCAAGTGCAAACATAATTAACACAGGCACCATTAAGGTGAAAGGGAACTGAGTGGAACATCTCCCCCCACCCACTACCAAGATATACATCTTGGTGTGGCTTGGAATGGAACCCCTTGGTGAGTTGCTCAGCTCACCCACACAGAGTTGTGTGGCTTGGTGGGGCGGGGTAGTGGTGGCTCATGCAACCCTCCCTCAACACAGCTTGTGGTTTAGAGGAAGCCAGAAGATGTAGGATGGCTGGAAACCTGCTGGCCTGCTTGTTTTGCCCTGCAATGTTAAAATGGGCCTCCATAGGAGGCACTTTTCACAAAGGGAGGAGTTGCCTGCACTCCGAGTTGATTTGTCATTGCTCCATTGCATTTCCTGGAAAGAGTTAACCACGTGTGGCCTTAGTTAACCCATGCATATCTGTGCCACGTCTTCCTTGGGGATTGGGTGCAATCAAACTGCTGCTCAAAACTTCATCAGAACAAGAAAGAATTGCCTTCCTAGACAAGCCTGAATAAGTTACATCAAACATTTTCATTAACATTTGAAAGAAATAGATGAGATGCCTCTCTAAAAGTTGGATCACAATGGGTCAGTGTGTCCATTTACAACTTGCTGTACCTGTAGCATTTGTATCAGATTGTTTTGACACCAGGCACATTTGTAGACTTTGTCTAGTAGATGATGCACCCTACTTATCAAGTTATTAGCTCAGGTGTCATACTTAGAAGCAATGCAATTTTGTGACATATGATGGCAGAACCCTTTTAATGCTCTTGTGCCCCTGCAATGATTCCGACAAATAACAGCTGCTAATTGTTCACAGAACTGTTCTTGTGAAACTCTCATTCATTTGAAAGGGGATTGCTCAGGAAACCTTTCTAATGCCTTGCAGCACAACTGGGAGATCTCTCTGCCTCCCATTCTGCTGGACTGCACCAGAAAAGGTTTCATCTGGGACCAAGGTGTTTCTTCAGATCATGGGAGCTCCATGTCTGCCATTATGTCCAGCCAATATTCCTTAAGTATTTGAAAAGCTTATTAGTCTGAAACCTGTTTGAAGGTTGTTCAGCCATGGAACAAATAACATTTCCCCATAAAATGGATGGTGAAGTGTGTATGTGTGTCCCCATTTGTACCCACTTACTGATAGTGAAGAAGAGCAGGGCTGAGAAGGCGAGTAGAAGATTCATTCTTGGTCAGATTCTGCAAGTGGCCGAGGACAATCAGGCTGAAAGAGACTGCAGAATGCTTCTCCACTCTGGTGCTCCCCAAGTACCTGTAAACAAGACTGCACTTGCAATATATCTTCTACAGGACCCAGGAGCAGCCAATGGAAGGGAAGAAAAAAATGTGAGGCAACACCTTCTTTTGGGAAGAGTGGTGCAGATATTGTTCTTTTAATTAGAATGTCAGTATTTTGTAATAGATGTTCTGGAAATGGGATGATCATGATGGCCATTCTGTTAATGGTCCTTCTGTCCTCTGAAGAAAAACATCGACAAAAGCTGGCAATCCTCTTAGCTGCATGATTCCTATTGTGCAAAATGACATGTTACCACAGGTGTTCAGATGCAATATTCCATTTTGCATGGAATATTGCAAATATTTCAGAATGCAGGCTCCTCTGGAAAGTTGCTCTGTTTTGTTAATGTCATGCCACTTTTGGTATTTACCCAAGGATCATAGGCAATTCTGAACCGTATGCAACACCTTGGAAGACTGAAGGCACAGAGGTCATCTGCTACTACATCAAAGCACAGAATTACATTTCTGAGGCAGAACGTACCTTTCCCCCAATGTTTATCATTTTGCAAAGCAGAAAAGCAACTGTGCCATTTTAAGAAGTCATGAGCACACCCTGGTCTGAAACATTGCGGGCCTTACTTTAGCATGGCTAGTTCAGAACCATTCATGTTTCCTTCCATATCATGTCAGCCAGTGCTAGTATCCTTGCAACACCCTAACTGGATGGGCGCAGGCTCAGCTTTTCTTAGCTTAGTTTCATGACAAGAAAACAACAATAGAATAGGTTCAGGGATATGCAGAGCATGCACAAAAGAAACAGAGAAGTCTAACACGAATTCTGATTAAACAAACATTCCCTAGACTAAACTCTCCCTAAAAGCAAAAGCCCTGGCTTCCTCCTTGAACTCACCAAAACCATGGTAGAGGAGTCAGGTTTCCTTCCCTATGGGCTTCCCTGGATTTGTCGAGAGATTCTCCTGCAGCCAGACCTCATGGCCATATCTCCTGCGCTCCAGCCAGATCCTTCTCTGGAGAGAAATCTCCCGGCTAGCTTTTGACCATGAGGGAGAAAAATCCCATTGCTCCACACTCAGCCTTTCCTCTCATGCTTCCCTCACCTCCAACCTAGCTTCTTCTAGCCAAGGAACCTTATTTTCCTCCACATGGCCCTCTAGGTCCCACCCACCTGGTATGCTGAGTGGCTGAGCCCTGGAGGTGGGCAACAAAATGGCAGATGAGTTTCAATGTCAGCAAGTGTAAAGTGATGCATATTGTGGCAAAAAACCCCAACCTCATATATATGCTGATGGGGTCTGAACTTTCGTTGACTGACCAAGAGAGACATCTTGGGGTCATCAGCTGTGAAAAAGGTCAATTGCATGCTTGATATAACTAGGAAGGGGACTGAAAATAAAACTGATAGTATCATAACGCTCTTATACAAATCTATGGTGCAGCCACATTTGGAGGACTGTGTCCACTTCTATTCACCACACCCCCAAAAGGACATTATAGAATTGGAGAAGGTGCAGAAGAGGGCAACCAAGATGATCAGGGGCCTTGTACACCTTCCTTACAAGGAAAGGCTACAACATCTGGGGCTTTTTATTTTAGAAAAAAGATGTTTGAGAGGTGACATGATCACAGATGTCTATAAAATTATGCATGGTGTGGAGAGAAAGCAATATTTTCATTCACACAATCAACAACTGTGTTCTACCCAGGTTTGGAAACTTTGTGTGCTCCCAATTTTTGGTTGTGTGGAAGCAAGGTAGGAGCAAAACCTGGGTAGAAGTGATCATGTGGGAGCAAGGAAACCCTGGGTAGCTTTCCCTCCTACCTTGCTTCCACACAATCACTTCTACCTTTTCCTCTTCTAAGTTTTCCTCCTTTTGACAGTGTGAATGACCTCATTGCCTGTTTCAGACTGTGGACTGGGTGTTAGTGCACTTATTGTTCATTTCTTAGATTGATATGCCATTCCTTTCTTAGCTTTCCCTCTGACTTCTGAACCAAAAAGTCATGATGCCAAAAAGTGCTCACCATACCCATAATCATTCAGTTAAAATATCTATTTAAATGCAGTACAGAGTGGTCCTGATGGAAATGAGTTCTCAGCTGGTCTGAGTCCTGCCTTTTCTGGCCTCCATACAAAAATAAATGTCAAGAAGACCCCATCATTGCCAATTCCCACCATGATTGCTGTGAACCTTGGAATCTGTAAAATCTAGTGTTGTTCATTAGAAAACTGTCTTGCTTTCCCCTCTTCTCAGTCCAGTCCTCTTTGGCGGTCAGCCCTTGCTTGAAAGGTCTCCTTGTTACAAATGATTCCTCCCTCTCAGCATTCCCTCCTTTTATGCTTTCCACAACTGATTGCTATTTGTCCCATGGATGTGTCAAAGGATCCTTCACTTTCCAAAGGAGGTATGAAAACTGGACTAAATCCAGAACAGAAGAAGCTGTGCACCATCATGTTCCTTGAAGACCTCTACAGTAGATGCAGCTCAGACAAGGCATGAGGCAGATCAGGCCACAGCTCGCTCACAGATAGCCTTATTCAGGAATTGATGATGGATATAGTGATGTACATCAAAGACTCAGAGGGTGCACATGCTCATTCGTGCAAAGGCAAACTTGTGCATGTGCTCCTACTCAGCCGCCATTACACTAGAAGCAGGGGCATAGCAAGGTTGGAGTGGGCTGGGAGACGAGATTTTAAAATGGGCCCCTCACTGCCTTCCTCTCCTTCTCCCGGCCCAATGTCTCTGCATGATCCAGCCAATGTTAAGCACCGTTACATCTCAATTTCAAGAGAAGTTAAAGTAAGCCTTTAACAAATAGCTGAAATAAATGGATTCTGTATGTGCTTAATTTTGAAAAGCTCATGTTTTTTGTTTCAACAATGTGCGAGCAACATATTTCCTAGACAATTTCCTAGACATTATTTCCGAACACTAAATTACATCCCATATTTGGTTTTCTAATGGCTCTACTACTTTTTAATCAGACATTAACATTCCTACAATAGGATAAAAGAAGCTGAAATCAAAACAGTCAACCATGCCTAAGGCTGATCCAGGAAAGTAGGACCTATAGCAAAACTGTTTGTCAGGCTAGTGCGGAAAGTTACTCCTTGGTGTGGGGATTCTGCTTTACACAAGCATGATCTCCACACCAAGGAGTAACCTCTGTTGTGGGGAGGTCAGGGGTGGTCTGAAAAGCCAGTAACTCTTAACACCAGCTTGACAAACCTTTTGCCAGGCTGGCTCAGTCCCAAGCATTTTGAATTAGAAGACCTCAGGTGATGAGGCTGGAAAAGCTCTCTGCCCTGAAGCCTTGACTGCTGCCAGCAGTCAGGAGACAGACTGATGCAACAGCTAGATGGATAAAATTGTTCAACTCCAAATTATGCAATTACTCTTAAGTTTACCTGCCAGAATGTGGATTTACTAGTAGGACCAGTATAGGGGCTGGCTGAAACCCTACCCCTACTCTCTTCCCAATTAGCAACGTCTGGACAGCCACAACCCCAAGTGCCCTTACGACGGGTGGGCGTGCTGTGGGAGAAAAAAATTAGGGGGTGCATGTAAAACACAGCACCGTTACTCTAGCTCAAGGGAATAGCTTCCTCCCTTCTGTTTGCAGGACACTTAGCACCAGGAGAACCATCATGAAGCCAGCAAGATCAATTATGCCCTGATGTCCCTGAATTTCCCCCTAGCCTGCTAGAAACAGCAGCTGAGCAGACTGTCAGAAAAGGCAACAGGACTGGCTAAGTGAGCCTCCTCTGCACACCTTGTAATGTTGATGAGCATTGTGACATTTTAAATGGGTGCCCAGTCGGAGGGTGGTGGTGGTGGTTCTGCTCTGGCCAAATTCCGATGCCAGAGAAAAAAGACAGGCCAAATGGCTGGGGAGAACTGGGCGCACGATCACGTACGACAGCAACTTTACCACTTCAAGCATGCCGAAGTAGGAGGCCTTTTAGCAGCAATAGGGCTGGAGCTTTGCCCTTCATCGAAATGGCCGGGGCCATCCCATCGCTTACTTCAAAGAACAGAGTCACATTTCCTTCCTAGCTATGTTTCCTTAGAAGTAGGCTCCCCTGAATCCAATGGGCCTTGCTCCCAATGAAATGAGCGTGAGGGTTTTAGTCTCCAAGACTAACACATACATTGTGTTTTTGTCGGTAGCAGCGGTGCCTACTTGGTCAAATGCATTCCCCCAGTTTTTTGTTTTGTTTGCTGTGCCATCACTGCCATCCCAGGCCTTCTCCCACCCACACTGAAACACACACACACACACACACCCCTCTTGCAGGACGTAAGAAAGAAAGAAAGACATGGCCTAGCCAAAGATGCCATCTACTTTTGGTGTCTCCATTCTGCGGAGGAGGCAACTTTTTCACCATAAGAAGCCGCCGAGCAACATCAGAGCTGTTTAAGGTGCATTTATTATCAGATGCTGAGTAGGGGTGGGAAATCTTCCCAGGGTAGGAAGGGGGGGACACTAATTAATGGGGGTGGGTGGGGGACTATTCTGGTCATCACAATGGACGTCTGCAGCAGAAGAGCAGAGCCAGGTAGCTGCCTTTGCCTGGCTGCTACGAAAGAAAGCATGCGGTTGGACATGCAGAGAAACTTCTCCATGTTAAGAGGGCAGTGCAATAAGGGAACTGGCACTGGGTGGGGGAGTCCTCTCTCTCCCTCCCCCTCCCTCCTGATCTGCAAGCAGAAGCAGCTGGGCTGCAACCTGGTGGGGAGGAGGGAGGAGGCAGCTGCTCTGCTCTGAATGGCCTGCAGGACCCCTCTGACACGAGGATTCCTCCAGAGATGCAGAAAGCAGGTGGGAGTGGGAGGACGACGACCCACGCTGCCCAGCTCTTCTTCACAGTTTGGTGCCCAAGGAACAGGGAGGAGGAGGAGAGGCCCCTCAGAGGAACAGGGCTTTCGGCAGCTGCATGGCACACATTCTGGCGGGGAGGCGGCCGAGCAGCAGCAGCAGGGGTTCCGTGTGCCCCACCTCTCCCTTGGACGGAATGAACTCTGGGATTCCTCTGCACAGGGTTGTCTCTTACCTTGGTCCCCGCCCAACACCTGCCTTTCCTCGGCTCTCCCTCCAGCAGCGGCGCAGGACTGAGGCTGGACAGAGCAGAAGTTGGCAACAACAACGGAGAAAGTTCTTCTGGGGGCGGTGGTGGCTCTGTTCGGGTGGGCGGCTCAGTTAGCAAGCAGGTGAGCAGCTGGCTAGGGGTAGGGAGAGCGCGCAGGCATCCAATGGGAATGTTCGGCCCCCGTGCAGAGCACTGCAGCAGAAGGGAGAAGAACCTACCAGCTGCCGCAACTGCCCAGGAGCTCACAAGGAAGGAAGTGCCTCAGTCAGCAGAGAAAAAGCAGCCGGTGCACCAGAACCCCCAGCAGCGAGGATGTGGGGGCGGCAGTGGCACCCAGGACTGGTGGGCAGGTGGACTGCATGGGCAGGCCACCAGCCTCGGGCGCCATCGCGATTATTCTGTGGTGCAAGGGCAGACTTAGTCCCATCCCCGCCCCAATTTAGTATTGACCCCCAGGGGAGGATGGTTGGGGAGAGGGGTGCAACAAAGAGGGTGGTTCGGGCGGCTGGTTCACATTACTTATTTATAGGGATGCTGCAAGAACAGCCTGGAGAAGAACTGAGGCTGCAGAAAGGGAGGGGAAATGAAGAGAGAGAGAGAGAGAGAGACTGATTGAGGTGAGCCGACGCCAGCCAAGCCGTTGCTGAACTCAGCATTTTGCAGTGTTTGGTGCAGCAGCAGCTGCAGCCTGAGCAAGAGCCATGGCTTCATGGTGGGAGCAACGAGCCGCCCACCATGTGTCCACCCACCAGCCAATGGGAACCTCTGTGAGCCCTGACGCCAGAGAAGGCCGACTGGATGGGGCCAGGATGGGGAAAGAGGAGCCTTCAAGGCAAAAGGGAGATGAGGAAAGGAGGGAGGGAGACAAATACTCTGGAAGGGAGGAATACCAAAGGAAGCCCAGGGCGGGCAGTGGGTTGCAATCAGGCGGGCGCTGGCTGGAGAGTCGAGAGGGATCATGTGACTTGCCTCCGGGGGGGCTCTCGAGGCTGCGGGCCAGGAGACAACTGCCTCTCCTTGCCCAATGGAAGTTATGCCCCTGGCTACAAGAACTCTTTCCATAACTACAGTGGAGGGGTTTCTTTTTGGTGGGCTCTTGGGCAGATGGACTAAGACAGAGGTCTGACTTGGCCTTTCATTGAGCATGACCTCAGTACACTCTTTTCTGCTTCTTAGCACACATCACGTTAGAGTAATGCCCATCATCAAAAGCAAACCTGTTCTGGGAAACAATTTTGGAATAACTGGTTTGGCCAAACAAGCCTTCTGTTTCTCCATATTTCAGCACATGCATCCTTCTATTACCAGAAAAAGCTTTATTCCTGGACTGAGGGATCATTATTATGGAACACAGTGTCTCTATCCCAGGACTGAGGAATCATTATTATGGAACACTGTGTCTCTCTTCAAAAAAGGGCAGTACCCAATATCTGCTTGTTTTAGATGATAAATAGCAACTCCACAGCTTCTATCTGTAGCATAGATAGGCTTTGTTCTTTTGTTCAATCACCTCTTTGACATATATCAAAATGAGCAAGCTTCTCCTCCTTGTCTTGTCTCCTCTGCTCTTCTGTGCTGTGGGTGAGTAAGTAAAGTGGAGATGGGATATACAGAGATAAGATGGTCATGTCTGGGACTGGGAGAATGTGTTGGAGGTGCATCTACTAGATACTTCTACTTGGGAGGAATGCTGACATATCCATCAAAAATAAGTTTCTCCTTGGGAAGAATCCTGGAATTTCTCTTTGCATTTAAATTCTTCCTTCAAGGATCTCTGAAATTCTCCTTTCAGTTCCACTTTGGGCAAATGTAGGTTCCATCCCCAACCTAGATACAGAGATTCTTCAGAATATGGTACTTATCAGATAGGCTTCTGGTTCCAGATAAAAGCTTTTAGGTGGACTGTGAGGCCGGGCCAGAGCCTGCTGGACTCCGGAGCTGATTCCTGGTCTCTACTTGCAGCACAGCATGGTGGCTGAATACATTGCCTGCTTCAGACTGTAGGTTGGTTGTTAAAGAGCTTATTGTTCATTTCTTAATGTCTATGTCATTTCTTTCTTAGCTTTTCCTCAACCAGAGCCCGATACCCAAAAGTGCTCACCATACTTTTTAGTAATTCAGTTACAAGATCTGTTAAAATGCAGTAGTGAGTGGTGCTGTGGGAAAAGGGTTCACCACTGGTCTGAGCATGTGAATCATTAGCCTCCATGCCCACTGGTGACTGGAAAAGGCCTGGGCTAAGATGCTCTTTTTCTCCATTCTGTTAAAAATGCTCTGGAGAAATAAATCTGGAAGAAAAGGCAAACAGCTGGCTAGAACATTTCTCCCAAATTTACTCATTCCCAGGTTACAGGGAATATTTTCTCTGGATGACCATTCAAAATGGTGCTCCTCTCCACAGAGTCCTCTTTGTAAGTGGTCTTCTGCAAAGTCTTGGCTTCCATCCTTACTCCGCCTTTTTGCCTCACAGAGGCTGGCATGATGTCCAGTGGTAGGATGCCACAGTGCACTGCTTCAGGGCTTCTTTGGACTCAGAAAGCAGCCCTGATGCTGTTATGATGGGAGGTTGTGCAAGCAGTGTTGCTGCAGTTTCTCCCATTTGAGATCCATTGATTTAACGGAATACCCTCCATTCACTCAAATGGGAGGGGAATCAAGTTGCTCCAAGGGCACAATCTGAAGTAGGGGGAGGGAAGACACTGTGGAGGACCCTTGAGGCATAAGAGTCCACCATGGTGGGTGAGCTTTAACACCACCCTCAAATTTAGCCCAAGGAGCCTTTTGCAGCAGAAGCTGGGAGTGGTACTTAAATAGCCAGCTAGCTAGCTAGCTTAATAAATAAATAAAGAAATAAATGCTAGATGAAATAAATAGGAATCCCACAGGGGCTGTGGCTAAAAAAAAGCTTTTCAGAGGGATGAGATAGAGATATTCCGGGTGGGGAAAGCCTTTGACCACCAGGGAGGATAGCACTCTTGAAGCCCTCATTTGCCTGACTCTCAAGGGCTTTGAGCAGCCAGAAGGGAGATCCCTCCTGGCCTAGCAAATCCTTGGGGCTCTGCTGGTTTGGTCACATCAGAGAGCCCCCACGCTGCATCCTAAGATGTCTCTCTGCTCTCTCCTTGGCTCTTGAATCTTCTAGGCTCTTAAAATCCATTCAGAGTCTGCCTTTGCTAGAATTCATCTGCAATTTCATTCACTGACTCTCATATTGCTCCAGAGGAGTTTGAAAGGGAGAAATGGATTAATCTTACACTTCTTCATGGATCTCTCCCATTAGGCAGTGGTAGAGATGAGGTATATATAAGAACTGGATTGCTCACTTGTTAAGTTTGTATGGGGGAACTAACCACCTGCAGTACTGACTAGATGTAAATGGAGACAGCTGTATTTGTACATAGGATCTATTGTCTTAGGTAAGTAAAGAATTATTGCTTTAATTATCTATGACATTGCTATAGCATCTCATACCAATGTCTCATGGCAGTTTACATGATAAGCAATAAAACCAGAATTAAGCCAAATTAACACAGTTCCAAAAATTTAAAACAATTTAAAACCAGAGCAGAACCTAACCCAGCAAAACCCCACATACAGCTGATCAAAGGGCTGGGCGCTTTCCAGATTAACCCTCAGCACAGTGTCACTACGGATCTGCAAAGTGTGCTTCTGTCCTTCCTGTGTTGTGACACTGCCGTCCCTGCACTCACAGCAAGGTGCCGTTCACACTTCCGATGCTCGACTTCTGATTTTATCTTTGTGATTTAGTGCTACAATGTTGCAAATCCACTGCAGAAAAATAACTGTATTTTCCCATTGTAGGCATTTGAGATTCTGGGGATCATTTTCAATATGATCCTGCCAAGCCAAGACATTTTACTGCTGTTCTAGGGTATAATCTGGAAAGCGCCTTGGTAAAATAAATGAAAAGCAAATCAATAAGCTGTTGATTTGAGCATTTGAAGAATGTTCTTCAAAACCTGCTAGAGATGGGGAAGCACATAAAACCCCAGGAAGTTCGTTCCAAGCCTCAGGGCAGTTTCAAAAAAGTCCCAACCCGGAGTCACCACCAGTCGAGCAAGAGGCAGCTGCAGGTGGGCCTCTCCCCAAGATCCTACTATGCGGTGGTGGCCCTGAAGGGCAATGCACATTTGTATGTTTCCTGGGGAACAAACATAACAGGAGGAGAAATGTTTGATTTCTCATACTGGCTGCTTTCCAAGGCCACATACGGCAGCTATACAGGAACATCCCTGACGCCATCAGGCCATGATTAACTTGAGAAAGAATTTCCATCCAGCTAGTGATTCCACCAAACTGCGTTTGAAACAAGAACCTCACTCAGATGCTTAGATTTCAACTCAGTAACGACTCTCTCTTTCTCAGCCCAGGGTCTTTGGTGCTTTAAAGGAGACAAATGGAATCCAGGTGTTCCAGGTTCTGAGTGCTTTGCCTGTGGTGAAGAACAATGTTATGAATTTTCTACATATATCTGTAAGTTCCAACAGCCCTGAATCCTTTGCCTTAAGTGGGCTCTACTCCCCTGTCCCCTTCCACTGCCTTCCTCCCTACTCATAGTCTCCCATGATGTTGCTGTTCCTCTTTGAAAGAGATGCTCCAGTTTTACACTATTCTCTTCTCTCAATCAGGGAATAAGCTTTTCTATTGGGAATCTGGTTGCACCGGTATGCCTAATGAATATGATGACTTTCGTAAGCAATGCAACACGACAGAAACTGAAAAAGAGATAACAGAAAAAACCAAATGCTGCACTACTGATCGCTGTAATAGCGGAACACCACCCACTTACATTTAGCCATTGCTTTAGAAGGGGCAGTGATGGGAAGAGAAATCTGCCATCTGTGTCTCTCCACTCTGCCCTGCTGCACGCAACATGCCTTCCAGAGATCCCTTTCATCCTGTTGCTTAACGATATCTAACTACCCTCAATAAACCCTTACTCTGGTCAATGTAAGCAAATTCTGTAGTTGGCGTATTCTTGGTCTCGTTCCTAGTTTCTTCTCAGGATATCCTACTCTGGTGAGAAGGTGATGGGCAGGAAAAGAAACATCTACCCGGAAAATAAACATGTATCCCATGAGAAGCCCTAACTCAGCTTGGGCAGCCCTACTTGGGTAAGGCTGTTCGTGTGATGTGCTGGGATTGAGCCTGATCCTAGCACTGCCTCCCTGGGTACATAAGAACAGAGGAGCAGTCCTACTGGATCAGGCCCAAGGCCTATCTAATCCCGCATCCTGCTTCCCACATTGGCCCACCAGATGCCTCTGAGAAGCCCACAGGCAAAAACTGAGGGCATGCACTCTCTCCTGCTGTTGCTGCTGTGCAGGTTGCCCAGGATTTTTGCTTGGCTTTTACCCAGGTGCAGGGCCGTGTTGCTGCTCAG
This sequence comes from Hemicordylus capensis, assembly GCF_027244095.1. NCBI lineage: Eukaryota > Metazoa > Chordata > Lepidosauria > Squamata > Cordylidae > Hemicordylus > Hemicordylus capensis. The sequence continues at coordinate 256,716,994 of NC_069658.1, read as the reverse complement.
GCTGCAGGAATCCCGAGCAGAAACACAGCCGGGTGCCTTGAATGCCCATCTTGAGGAGAAATCCCTCAATGCACCATGGAACATAGGAAGCTGACATATACTGAGTCAGATCATTGGTCAGTCTCACTCAGTGTTGTTTACACAGAATGGCAGCGGCTTCTCCAGGGGTGCAGGCAGGAATCTCTCTCACCCCTATCTTGGAGAAGCCAGGGAGGGAACTTGGAACCTTCTGCTCTTCCCAGAGCCGCTCCCTCTCTTGAGGGGAATATCTTGCATTGCTCACATTGTCTCCCATTCATATGCAACCAGGGCAGACCCTGCTTAGCTAAGGGGACAAGTCATGCTTGCTACCACAAGACCAGCTCTCCACAATGTATCATGCTCCTTGTGCGGTGCATTGAGGGATATCCAGAGGCTGGGATGCATTTTCCTGGACTCCAGCTGGCCACATGACTCCCAGGAGAGCGCTCCTCTGAGCACCCAAGTCACACAACCAGGAAATGGCAGGGACACAAAGAAGATTGTCTGGGGTCTGGTTAGCTCAATGTAGCCTTCGCCCCCACCCCATGCCCTCCCCACTGGGCTTCAGTGGCTATGAGAATGACCTTGGTGTCTGTTCTCAAATGACTCCAACCATTCTTCAATGCTGCCCTCATGCCTGGAATGTCCTTTCTTAACCACCGATGGGCTACGGCCACATGTGGCTCTCAAACTTAAAAGACTCATTTAGCTATTGCAAGAATTACTTTGCTGCACCGGATCAACATCCCATTTAGCCCACCATTGTGTTTCGAAGGGTAGCAAGCAGACACTCCTCAACAGGGCTGGATGGAGAATGCCTTCCCCTGCCATTTGTCCTCAGCATCTTCTCTTCAGACATACAATCGGTGTGTTCCCATGACCACCAACAGGGTAGGAAAAGCAACCTACCTGGGAGGAGAGCCAGGCATGCTCCTCATTTTCAAGTGTATGGAGAACAAGCGTATACAAGGCCACAGCTGGGCAGGACTAGGCATGTGCAAACTGGTTCAGATCCGAACCAGTTCGGATCCGAACCGGTTCCGGTTCAGTGGTTCGGATCCGAACCGAACCACCCCCGGTTCGGTTCAGATTCGAACCGAACTGGGGGTGGTTCGGTTTGGACTGGTTCGAACCAGTTCAGATTGGTTTGGACACCCGAAAATTGGTGGGATGGTAGCTGGCACCCAGGGGTATCCCAAACCCCAAAGCAATCGGACACTTGAACAATTTTTTATGAATTTTTGAAAATTATTTTTCTAACCCATGGGGTACAGGGTTCTCTTGTTTCTGAGGTATTGAGTGTGGATTCTATGATAGCATATTAGAGTGGATTCATGGTGTCTCATGGGGGTGGTTGGCACCCTATGTGCACGACACCACCACTCGCTCTGGGCCACCCCAGCACCCCCCAAGTGCACTTATGGGGCTGCTGAAAGCTCCATTATAACTTATTATGAGAAAAAACCTTAAAGACGTGTAAACTACAACAAATAACCACAAATCAGCCCTCTGCCCAAATCCTTTGAAAAAATTCAGGTAGCTTCCTTGCCCCTACCTGACACTACCACCAACCCCACACTGCTCGAGGCCACCCCTTTGCCCCCGACATGAAGCTATACATTTGCTGACACCTCCATGGTTCTTTATGGAGAAAAACCTTAAAGACGCGTAAACTTCAAAAATCACTTAAAAATCACCCCTTTGCCCAATTCCTTTCAAATAATTCAGGTAGCTTCCTTGCCCACCCTAGGAACTACCACCCACCACACTGCACTCTACGACACCCCTTTCCCCCCGACGTGAAGCTATAAATTTCCTGCAATCCTAATTATTCTCTATGAGGAATTCAAAAATACTTTAAAATTCACCAATAATCAGAGGAGTGTCCAATTGCCTTGGGATTTTTTATGTGGCAGGCACCCCTGTCTGTCTACCATCCTTACCACTTTTGTGCCCCTAGGTCCTCCACAATAGGGGATATGGACTGGTTCATGTCCCATTATATTCTATGAGAAAAATAATTAAAAATATTTCAAATATTCATTAAAAATCATAGGGGTGTCTGATTGCTTCAGGGTTTGCATGGTTGTTGGCACCCATGGGTGCTACACAATAAGCAAGAATGGCCTGGTTCGAGTCCCATTATATCCTATGAGAAAAAATAAAAATAAATTTCAAAAATGCATAAAAAATCGTACGAGTCTCCGATTGCTTTGGGGTTTGGGTGACAGGTACCCCTGGGTGCCAGCTACCATCCTACCAATTTTATTGTGTCTAAACTGGTCCTAACTGGTTTGGATCTGAACCGAACCAGGGGTGGTTCGAACAAAACCAAAACCGAACCACCCCCTCCTGGTTCGGACCCGGTTCGGATCCGAACCTAACTGGGCGAACCAGTTTTGTGCACATCCCTAGGCAGGACAAGCACACCCTCCCCAGACTCCATGCCTAGCGTTTTACGAAGATAGGAGGAGAACCTGTCCCACTCAGCTGTCACTTTGCACACGATCATTCTCCTTCCCTCCTATATTAATGTTTGCAAGCACAAGACTGGAAATCAGCAATCTCTCTGATCTCGTCCAGGCTCCTTTAAGGTGGAGATTGGCGGGGGGCGGGGGGGCGGGAGAGAAGAAAGAAAGGAGGATTAATTGTTCTTTATGTTCTACTCCTTTCAACCCAGCAGGCACTGCTTTCAGGTCATTTACATGGCTGATTTAGTGCTAAGAATCAGCAAGGATCACAGTGTGGTCTGCTCCTTGTACGTATTTCAGAGAAAACCGTCCATGGAAGGGACTGTTCCACCAGTGCTGCACTTTCCCAGTGCTGGGAGTTATTCACACATGTCTTCATGCTGCGGGGTAAATCTTGAGTGAAGCCACTTTGAATTACACTTGTGGCATTGAGGGAAGCAGCCCCTCCCCTCTGCTCTTGGGTTTCCTTTTGGTGCAGGTTAACATGGCATGCCTCCATGTTTTCTTTCTAGCCAATGGGGGGAGGTGAGATTACTAAAGAGGTATATCTACATTTCTATAAAGAGTGTCCCTCTTATCATGCTAATGATTCTACCTCAGTGCCTCTCCCTATTTGCGTTGTTGTTTTCAGAAAAAGTAGCTTAAAACCAGCATTAAAAAAACCCTGAAATACCTTGAGATAAGCTAGAATTGGCAAGACAAAGCCTGGTTTGTGTGTGGAGACAACTGTGGGGAGACATTATGACCGCGAGGAGACATGATAGAGGACTATAAAATCATGCATGGAGTGGAGAAAGTGGATAGAGAGAAATTCTTCTCCCTCTCACATAATACTAGAACCAGGGGTCATCACATGAAATTGATTGCTGGGAAACCTAGAAATTGATTGCTAGGAAATCTGGAAGTATTTTTTTCACACAACACATAATCAACTTGTGGAACTCTCTGTGTCATGCCCTCGAGCTCGAACAGTGAGGAGGAAGGGGAAGCTGTCGACTTTCTAGCTGAGTCAGGAATGTCTGAAGGGCAGAGCCTGAATGTCAGCGTTTCTGAGACAGCTGCAGTAAATCCAGCTGATGATTTAGAACAGGCTCAGCAGCCTGAGACAACAGAAAGCGTGAGGAACCAATCAGGGGGTGAACTAGACATTGGAACACCACTGACACCGCAACAACGCAGGTGTTCTAAACGCAGGAAACAATTAGAAGCAGTTAGGAGGAGCAAACAGCTATTGTTGAAGGCTGGCAAGCTGTAAATTCCTACCAGCTGGGAGCTCTCAGCTTGCTCCATAAATTACAGCTCCAAACTCCGACTAATTGCTGAGATTCAACGTTCGTCATTCAGCCGACAGTGTGCAGCCGAGCCGTGAACTTCCCTGGCCTTGGGCCAGACCTTGACACTTTGCCATAAGATGTGGTGATAGCCAACAACTTGGAAGGTTTTAAGAGGGGTTTGGACAACTTCATGTAGGAGAGGTCTGTCATCGGCTAATAGTCGGAAGGCTACAGGCCACCTCCAGCCTCAAAGGCAAGATGCCTCTGAGTACCAGTTGCAGGGGAGTAACAGCAGGAGGGAGGGCATGCCCTTAACTTCTGCCTGTTGGCTTCCAGTAGCATCTGGTGGGCGACTGTGTGAAACAGGATGCTGGACTAGATAGGTCTTTGGCCTGATCCCGTAGGGCTTTTCTTATGTTCTAATGAATTTCAAATCGATTCTGGCCCAAACTATTGAGATTCGTTTCTGTGACAGAAATGTTTCTGGAGGTGTCAAGGCCTGAATGACTCAAATCTGTCAGATTAGAAGAGAATCAATTCAGCAATGAATCGATTCGCACATCTCTATATGACTGGTCAGTATCTTCGATATATTGTATTACTTGGTTAATTGGCTGTCACCTTATTAATTGATGTGTAATTAACATAGACAAGTCAAAGGAGTTGTCAGCAGTCATGGACTGGCAGGTGGATGCTTGCCTTTCCAGGGATCCAACCCTCCACTGAGGCTTTATGGTCACCAACAATGCAGCCAGTGTAGGTAAGGCAGCCTAGTAGAGTCAATTTATGCACGTCTGTTGTACAGCACACGCTTTGAATCTGGTTGTGCATGATGGGCTTGGACTTAAGAAGGCAAAATCCAAGCACGACAGGGCATCTCCCGACACAGGTCCTGCTGCTTCCAGGACCACTTTTGCCGAAGTTACTATTATTGTTAAAAGTTAATTTAAAAAATTGCAACGAGAAGTGCAGCATGTCATGATCGCCAACCATTTCCACCAGAGTGAAAAGGCAAGGTGCATGTTCGAGGAGAGGAAGCTTGAGCTGGCCAGTCAGATGTTGAGATCCCTCAGGATGTTCCTACCCAATAGAACTTCATCTTTCTCTTGCTCCAGCACCTGCAGGGGCAAGAGGGACCCATCCACAGCCTGGCAAGGCATAGTGGCTTGGATGTGTGCGACCTGAGCAACATGGACTGAACAACATGGACTATCCAGGCACGTCTTGGTCCTCAAGCCATTCTTTGTTCCCATGAACAGTTTGCATACTGAAGCAGCCACACAGTGGCCCACCTAGATATTTTGGGAGCCCAGAGATTTGGAGCCCCCCCCACAAAGCCCCCCCTTTAGAGAAAGCAGGGGTGGGGGGTGGGGAGGAAGAACCTGCATTTTACATGGCATGCACACACTGCTCCCGACTCCCTGGGGGCCTCTCCATAAGCCTCACCACTGTATTGACCTTTCCCAGTTTTACCACCATGTGCATGGCTGGGGGGTGGGAGCCGAGCGGGCCTCCCCCATGGTGGCACTGGCAGCGGTGGCTGGTGGGCCTGTCCAGGCCTGACTGAGCATAGGCAAGATGCTCCTATGTGCCTGTGCAGTGTGAGTCTCGAGTGTCTCAAGCCTGTGACAGCATTGCCAGAGGTCCCCTCAAACTCATGCTCCCACCAGTGGGCTGTCAGGGACATGAAGGCAGTGTGCAGCCTGCTGCAACTTGTCCAGAGATCTGCAGTGAAGTGCACCGTGGTGTTGGGCCTGGCTTCACGCAGCCAAGCCAACACAGCCTCCCTGCACACATGGTACAGAAAGGGCACCACCCCCCTTCTGAAGGTGGCGCATGTGGGAATCTTGTACTCTGGGGAAAGTAGTTGGAGGAGCCGACAGAAGCCAGCATTCTTCACAATCTGAAATGGCTGATCATCCAAAGGCATCATCTCCCCAAGGGTCTAGGTAATGTGATGTTCCTTTGGGTGATCAGACTGCTTCCCCAGAGGCTGCACCCACTGCATAGTCAGTTTTTCCTGCTTAGGAGATGGAACCACTGACTTGATGCCTCTACTCAAGGGCACATCCAGCCTCTTGCTGCCAACAGGGGCAAGGACCGCAGGTGCAGCAGCATATCGAATGTGTTGAAATGCTTAAGGTCCTTGCCCCTGCTCATCTCTACCCTGCAGTGCTTACAGGTGGCATGGGCTGGATCACAAGGACAAAGCACAAAGTGATCCCACACACCATGTTGCTACTCGATTCTCTGGCACGTGGCCACTTGGGTGGTGGTTCTGCTGGATCCTTATCAGGCGCACTGCCACCGCCACCCTCAGTGTGGGCCTGAGAAGGTCCATGGTCAGGAAGCATGATTACTTCCTTCTTGCCCTCCTCAGACACAGATTGGAGGCTGCCCCCCTCCCCGCAGGGGACATTGAGGAGGATGGCAAGATGGATCTGGCTGGACTGGCAGCCAGCTCCACCTGCACTTCCTCCATGGCTGACATGGGAAGAGTTTCTACCCTGGCTGGGGAGGTCCACGCCCTAATCCTTCCCAGCCACAAGCCGCAGCACAGGCTCAGGCTCACCCCAAAAATCAAGCCTGTGCACAGCCAAGGAAGCAAAGACTGGGGTCACTCTGGGAATAAGCCACTGTTGCCATACCCCATCATGACCAGCATTGCCCCCACTCCCTGGCACTCTACTCCACCCACCACTTACCCTCCCAGACATCTGGGGGCGGGGGTTAAGCCTTAGCTAACAAGGGGGAGGTGGAGTGTTGGGTATTTAGAAGGCCAAGAGGGCCTGACTTCAGCTGTGTATGTGCCACACATGCACAGTGGACAGTGGGCACACACACAAGCTGCAGGAATTTTCCTGCCTTGGAGCTGGTGCTTCCTGCTGAAATAAGAGCCTCCTCATCCCTGACAACTTTTAAGAAGTCTTTAAAGACATATTTTTCCACCCAGGATTTTAAAATAGACTTGTGGCTTTAAACCGTCTTAAGGTTTTTTAAATGTCTGTTTTTATTTGTTGTACACTGCCCAAAGATGGAAGTTTGGGGCGGTCTACAAATAAATAAATAAGTGGGGGCATGTTTCTGGAGGATGGGAAATTAAAAGAATGTCCTTCCTCTTTTTTAAAAAAATCCCTCTGAAATGGAGGACAGAGAATTTTTAAGCTCAGGCCACACATGTTTCCAATCCTAATCTCCCCACTCCAGGACATTAAGCTAATACATTTATCTGAGACTTGACCCCTTACATCATGATCTAGTATTATCTTTGTGCTATCCTGGGGGGAAAGGCAGTTGGACTGAGCCAGCCTCTAGTGACTGAGCCAGCCTCCAATGCTGCCCCCACCCCATCCTGCACAGGTGCAACATAAAATAGGTTAAAAGCAAAAAGATTTTAAAGACAACCCTGGTAGGTGCCACTAACCAAGAGTAAAGCACACACCAAAACTGTATCAATGTTGTGTTCTTACCTCTGCCCCCCAATTACTAGCATGATTAGCCTGAACTCGGACATTCATTCTGTTCCTTCAAGGAATTTGCTGTTTTGTATTTTGTCCTTGGTGTGCGATATCAATTCACTCTGGGAGCTATGCATCAGCTGAAAACTGGGGTGCAGAAATCTTCATGTGATAGTAAGTTCTCCATTGGAAGCAGTCAGACTAAGAAGAGGACTTCCCCCTCCTATATCTCTCATTTTACATGATACCATCCATTCCACCTCTTGAACATGCTGTCATCTTACTACTTTGCAACTATTTCCAGAAATCAGAATCTTCTCATAACCACCCCCTTCTGAAGTATATTTGCATCTAGAAATTTCTCATTGACAGTCTCCCACACAAATCATGATCCCCTCTTCTCTATACATCCCTTTATTCCTAACGTGATAGTAAGTTCTCCATTGGAAGCAGTCAGACTAAGAAGAGAAATTCCACTTTCCATATCTGTCATTTTACATGATCCCATCCATTCTACCACATGAACATGCCTTAATCTTACTACTTTGCAACTATTTCCAGAAATCAGAATTTTCTCTCATAATCACCCCCTTCTGAAGTATATTTGCATCTAGAAATTTCTCATTGACAGTCTCCCACACAAATCATGATCCCCTCTTCTCTATACATCCCTTTATTCCTTTCCTTACTCACCCAGACCACAGAAAAGCAGGGTAGCAAAACCAAGGAGAAGAATCTTAGCCATCTTTTTGCTTGCACAGGTGTGACTACCAAGAAGAGTATGGCAGAACTCTGGGCTAACTAGAGGTCTCAAATACATCTAGGCAGGTGCATGAGTCCAATTTATCCTCTCTGCAGACACGTATTGGCTAAATGACACAAGCAGAGTAATAATTGGTCTGGGAAGCAACAGATTATTCTGTAATCGTGCATTCTCAGCCGTGGAAGAAGGTGTTCCACCTAGCCCACCCCACCCAGGAGCAAGCAGTATGATTGCAATGTCACCTGATTATCATCCGGGAAGCCAAAGATGTTTTGCCAAACAAAAATACGTTTCCCAACAAGGAGTTCACTCTGTTGCCTTACCAGAAGTTGCAGTGTGCTGCTGACCAATGTTGAACATTACACTTTAGCTTTGCTCAGTAGGTGGCTGCTTCATACCTCTGTTATCACTCCATATGCTTATATCAGGGGTGGGCAAACTTGGCCCTCCAGCTGTTGTTGAACTAGGACTCCCAGCATTCCCGGCCACATTAAATTGCAACTGGGAATGTTGGGAATTGAAGTTCAACAACAGCTGGAAGGTGATGTTTGCCCACCCCACCCCTGGCCTATACGCTCACCACAATGAACTTCACCCACCAGAGGCATAACTACTATTAGGCAAGAGGAGGCAGCTGCTTGGGGCCCCCCATGCCTCGAGGGGGCCCCCAGAGGCAAGTCACATGTGAGGTGTGTGTGTGTGGGGGGGGGGGCCGTTTAAAAATTTTGTCTCTGGGCCCACTGCAGCCTTGTTACACCCCTGTCCCCCACCCTATATGGCTCTGTGGTTGCCAGGAGTTGACACTGACTTGACAGCACAACCTTTCCTTTCCTTTCCTTTCCTTTCCTTTCCTTTCTTTTCCTTTCCTTTCCTTTCCTTTCTTTTCCTTTCCTTTCCTTTCCAATATTTTTAACATTGATTAAAAAATTAAACTGTTGTAGTGTTTTAACTTTTTCTGTTATTTGTATTGGTTTATTGTAAACTGCTCAGAGATGCATGTTTTCGGCGATATAAAAATATGTTAAATACATAAACAACATGGCAATGTCATGAACAGAGACTGTGGTCTGGTTCACACAATCGTTTGAATCTAGGTTTAATGTGGGTTACCAACATTGATGTGAACCCACACCACAGTAGTTTATGGTTCAATATAAATCTGAGATTCCTGCCTAGGTGTGGAATCCACAATCATGCTCACGTCGGTAACCCACCCCTTACCCTTTGGGTGTCAAAGCCGGGCTGCAAAGGGATGTCGGCAGCAACCAGAAGCCAGCGGCCATTCCAAGGACCAACAACATGGTATTCATCCTGGCAATGGGCCTCATCAGGAACCCTCCAAAAACCAAAAGGCTGACCCAGCTCTGTAGCATTCTCTGGCTTTATAGTGGCTTCCCAAAATTTTCCAAGTGAATCCACCCAGGGGAAAGCTCACAATGAGACTAGGGTTATTTTTGGAGGAAGATTGGGTTATCTGGAACATGTACATCACTGTACACCGTGACCCACTGGCTTTAGATTCTCCTCTGCTTCGGAAGGATGTGGGTGGGAGTTTTATGGATTCGGCCGCCAAAGGCCACTCACAAGGCTTTGATGAGAGGTGTGGAGATCTCACTGTACTTCTGGGAAAGGGAACATCAATGTACTTTCCAAGGAGCAGATATCAATGTATGGCACAGCTTTTCTGCTGCTAGAGGTGGTGATGCCAGGAGGAACTTGAGTGTTGTCATACATAGGCATCTAGAAGTCTAGTATTGTGGGAAGCTGCCATATACTGAGTCAGACCCTTCATCTATCTAGCTCAGGACTGTTTACACTGACGGGCAGTGACTCCTCCAAGGTTGCAGGCAGGAGTATTTCTCAGCCCTATTTGGAGGTGTCGCCAGGATTGAACCTGGGACCTTCTGCATGCGAAGCAGGGGCTCTACACCAGGGATTCTCAACGCTGGGTACTCAGATGTTATTAGACTTCAACTCCCATAATCCCCAGCCCCATGGCCTTTGGTTGGGGATTATGGGAGTTGAAGTCCAATAACATCTGGGTACCCAACGTTGAGAATCCCTGCTCTATGCTACAACCCCGTCTCCTAAGGCAAATCTCTTACAGCAGGCAGCAGCACTCACATGTAGTCACCCACCTGAATGCAAACCAAGGCAAGAAACCCTGCTTGCAAAGCAGACAATTCATGCTTGCTCCCTCAAGACAAGCTCTCTTCCCTCCAGTTTTCCTTCCTTGTTTTGCCCAGGACTGAACTTCCTGTGCCCCTTTCAACAGGCCAACCCATGGACAGAAACCTTGCAAAGAATGCAGTGCTTAACTATGTGGGAAGCTCATTGGGGATGTCCAGAACAAACCCAGGAAGCTGGCTCCTCCTGAGCCAGACGCTTGGTCCATCTAAAATCCGACACTGTCTACCCCAATGGGCTGTGGCTATCTCAGGTCCTGGGAGGCGAGAGATGTCTCTGCCTGATCTGCTTGCTCCTTGGGGTATTTGAGCCAGAGATCCCAGAGGCTAACCCTTGGACCTGATGCTCTTCACATGCCCAGGAGCTTTTTCACACCCAGCTTTTAGTTTGCATCTCCTCCAGAATGGAAGGTGTGTGTTCACATATCGGCCAGATTTACCCTGAAGTCCCTGTGAGCTATCAGAGAGCACTTCACACACAATTGCATGTTAGAGTGTAGCCTGATTTATATCCAGGAGTGGGGGAACCCCTACTTTTTGTGTCGTTTTGGGGGGACAATTTCAAACTCACAGTTAAGCCTCGCAGTTAAGCCTCATGGTAAAGTCTGCTGTGTAAAAAAGCTCCCGGCCTTTTGGATATTTTAAGCCTCTTATCCACTTGTTGTGCTGAGATCCCTGCTCGCTTTTAGGATTTTGCAATTCCATTTAGGTCTGTTCTTACATTTTGTAAGTCGCTCCGGAAACCTTTGAACTGGAGAGTCCAGGGCAGAAAGTCCTTGGAAGATGCCTTTTGTAAATATGAACCACCTTTTAATGGGCTGTTGTCATCTGCTTGAGTGTTTTATTCTGTTTTGTGAGCCACCTTGGGTGTTATTTTTTATAGGGGAAAGGAGGAATATAACTATTTGTCCTGGATAGGACCCCTTCCTGGATTTCCCTTGGGGCCCTGAGCTTTTATAGTTGGAATCTTATGGTCCCTCCCACTTCTACACACACACACACACACGGAGGAAGGGTGCAATTTCTGAATCTATTTATTGAGAGTATGCAGAGGCTTCCAGCCCAGAAATTTAGCAAAGCTCCAAAGCCTGTGGCCAAGAAAGAAGGGACACTTCCAAGCTGCAACCAACATCATCTGATCTTTGGACAAATCACCTTCAGGAACCTACAAGAGGAGGAGGAGGATTTCTGGTGAATGTATGAAGCTTTGTTAGATCTCTGGGCCAGCCAGAAGCTCCATGTTCAAAAGCAGTCTATCTCCGTTTACCCTGACTTTGATCATCAGCTATTTTTGTATGGACCTGACAGGGCCCTCAGATCATCACAAATCCCGTTGACAGGGACCAGGGGCAAGGCCTTCTGAGGAGTGGCCCCCATCTTTGGAATGCCCCCCAGGAGAGCTTCAATAATCTTCCCTTTTATTTCGTTTCAAAAAGCACTTTAAAACCTTCCTTTTCAAAGAAGCTTCTAAAGACTGCCTGTGACTGTCATTCAGTTTTACTCCTGGCTGCTCTCTTTCCCTTATATATTCTCTGTTCTGTCTTTTATTTGTTTTAGGATGATTGGTTGTATATTTTATTCTTTTGCCAGGGATTGTATGTTTTTATGCTTTTATTGGAAGCCATCCCAAGCAGCAGCGTGCTGGAGAGGGCAGAACATAAATGTTTTAAACAAATAAATAAAAATTATTCTCCTCAGCTTGTTGACCCATTTTAACTGGAATTAAAATGCTACCAGGAATTGAACCCGAGACCCTCTGCACTCACTCTGCCAATGAACTATGAGCCCTCCCATATGGAAGATCACAGCACAATGGGCTATTTCTTTAGTTTCCCCACCAAAATTAAATATTAAAAAATCACACACATCTTAAAACAATAAAATTGGAAAAGTGCTTGGGGGACTGGATTTGGGGAAATGTGTTGGTGATGGCACAGCCACTAGCCAGGGCATTTTCCAGATTACACGCTGCCACAGATTTGCAATGTGTCACATAAGTATTGCCAGTGTTTTGACATTGTGCTTGCTGCGCTGTCCGCAGGGTGCCGTTTATATTTCTCATGCCCTGTTTCGGATTTGATTGCTGCGTTGCACCCTACAACATTGTAAATGGAAAGTAGCTGTATTTTTTTGTTGTACAAGGCTTGCCCCATTTTTATGCATTGCAATGAAGTGTTGTTTGGAAGGTTCAAAACACAGTGCGACATTTTGGTCACTTACTTAAGAGGAAGCCCATTGAATTTAAGCATTTACTTCAATCCCATTTGTTTACTGATTTGTGACCATGCACAATAACACCTGTCTGACTGTGTAAACAAGAAGAAATAACAATAATAATAATAATTATTATTATTATTTCTTATTTACACAGACAGGTGTTATTGACTGGTTTGTTTTATCCAGACATCGAGTCCTTCCCAAGGACCTGGGATGGCTGAATTTTATTGTCAATTGTTATAGATATCTTCGCAGAATATAGGCTGTTCCCAGTAAAGCTGCTTTTTGTAATTGGCTGGTGGTGATTTCTGTGGCCCCTATGGTGTTGAGGTGCTCTTCAAAGTCTTTTGGAACTGCACCCAGGGCGCCAATCACCACTGGGATTATTTTGGTCTTTTTCTGCCACAGCCTTTCAATTTCAATTTGTAGATCTTCGTATTTTGTGATTTTTTTTTCTATTTCTTTTTCTTCTATTCTGCTATCCCCTTGTATTGCTATGTTGATTATTTTGACTTGTTTTTCTTTCTTCTCTACTACAGTTATATCTAATAATAATAAAGATGTCAGGGACTGAATCAGGGGCCACCTGTGTGCAAAGGATGTGTACCCCCCAGTTGTGATACTGTCTTCATCCAATTCTGCCATCTCTCCCTCCCTGCCTCCTTCCCTTCACTTTTGTCCTGCCCCTTTTCATAAGGACATCCATCATGCAGCTTCTTCTCTGAGAAAACAACAAGAAGCTTTGGGTTTCAGCTCTGTGATCTGGAGCATTTTCATGCCCACCTCATGTGCTTCTGTACAGATGCATGTGTTCTTTTACTATGAACAGCTCACCTTGAGCAATATACATGCTGCCAAAGCCAAGCACACAGTCTCTCTTATTTAGCTGTGGTGAAATGACAAAGTGTCCCCAAAGTTCCAACCTGTAAATCCATGAGCAGATGAAGAAATCTCAATTTACCAGAATAAATCTTGTTTTTCCGTGGCTTACTGGAAGGCAAGTCACAGATGTTAAGCCAGTTTCCATGCACACCAGCATATTTACACTATTTACAGAATATTTACCAGAATAGGAACTTGTAATGCATGGTAGCAGGAATGCATGGCCGCATGAAGCTGCTTTCTTCTGCGTTGGCCCATTGGCCCATCCAGTATCGTTTCCAATAGTTTACAGGTTCTGCAGGATCACACAGGCAGTGCCAGGCTTGCCTGTGCCACTACAGGGCTCTAACATGTGCAGCAATGCTGCTAGGCAAGAGGGCAGTATCTTTACTGCTGACGCTTGTGTGATCACAGGTTGTGGAATAATGGAAATAATGGGAATAATTATTATTCTGAAAGTAATGGAATTAGCATACAACACGTAAGCAGTGCATGCCAGGACCAGTAGTTCTGGACTTGCCCATTATTATTATTATTGGGACTCCTAAAGATGTTTTCTTGGACGTTCCTCTTAAAACAAAAGGTGGAATAGGTGTCTTCCTAAGAGAGGAAATCTGGAGGGGGAATGAAGACTAGTTTTCTGCATGACTCACTTGATTGAATTGCATCACTGGGTGTGTTACAGCCTTTCAGTAGCACAGGTGGGTTTGGCACTGCCCGTGTTACCATTTAAGGCATTGACTGGCAGTGGCTCTCTGAAAGAAAGAAAGAAAGAAAGAAAGAAAGAAAGAAAGAGGAAGGGAGGAAGAAAAGTGTTTTGCAAACAGGAGAGTAAGGGATTCACAACAGCTGCCAGACATGATTTCTGATGAGGAGGAAGCTGGGATTTCACCTGTCTTGAGAAAGCATCTTAAGAGGGAAGCTCAGTGGGAGTCACGCAGGTGCAGGAGATCACAGGAGAGGAAGCCGAAGTGCTGACTCAGGGAAGCCTGATTGGCTGCTGGTTCTCTTGAGCCATATATATTTAGCAGTCTGTGAATTGCTCAGATGCTGTTTGCAACTCGCTGACAGCAGTCTGTGTGCTGATTGAGTTCCAAACTTTTCTGAGTTCCAGTTTGCCTTGTTTATGCTTTACTGCTTTGTTCTGTTAATTCCTTGTTCTGGTGTTCTTCGCTCTTTTCATTCCTTGCTTTGTCTTATCTTTTCAGTTATTACTCAGTTATTGTTAGAGGGGGGTACCTAGTTCAGGGGATTTAATTCATTTACTATTTTCTTTGTGAGCCTTTTATTTGTGCAGTTTCGCTTCCGCTTTCTGTTAACTCACAGAGGGAGTGCTGAAGGGGGTTGTAAATCCTGTTGGGTGAGCCGAGCTAATAGATTTACAATATGGACACTCCTATGATTTTTTAATGAATATCTGAAATATTTTTAATTATCTTTCTCATAGGGTTTAATAGGACTCGAACCAGCCCATTATCCCCTATTGTGGAGCACCTAGAGGCACAAAAGTGAAGTGGGTGGTAGGCACCCAGGGATGCCTACCACCCACCAAACCCAAAGGCAATCAATCGTACACTCCTCCAATTACTGGTGAATTTTTGAACAATTTTTAAATTTCTCATAGGGAATAATGAGGATTCCAGCAAATGTATCTCTTCATGTCGGGGAGGAAAGGGGTGGCATAGAGCGGAGTGTGGTGGGTGGTAGTTCCCAAGGGGGGCAAGGAAGCTACTAGAATTATTTGAAAGGAATTGGGCAAAGGGCTGATTTTTGAGTGATTTTTGAAGTTTAAACGTCTTTAAGGTTTTTCTCCATAAAGAAGCATGGAGGTGTCAGCAGCCGCACAACTGCACTTGTGGGGTGCTGGGGTGGCTCAGAGCAAGTGGTGGCGTAGTGAACAGAAGGTGCCAACCACCCCCATGGGTTGCTAACCCATGCGGCACAGGGTTTTGTTGTTTCTGAGGTGTTCTGAGTGTAGATTCTCTGGTAGCAAATGAGATTTTCAGTGACAAACCATTTTGTCATTGAGTTGAGCACAGTTTCAAAGCGGGTTGGAGAGGACGATTAGGAGCAATCGTGTCCACTGTCCTGGTGAGTTGATTATTCCAATTCTCCACCAGAGTGCTGACAGGGTCACCAGCAAAACCAACACTAAATCCCTCTAAGGCTTCTTGGAATCCTATTGGATCCAGTAACCTTCTCGGGCGGACCATCCTAATGGGCCCTCTGCCCCTGCAGAGGTGGGATGCATTCGTGAGTCCAACCTTAATCAGATGATGGTCCGTCCATGACATTGGGGAAATCACCAGAGTCTCCGCCCATGGAGCACCACCCTGATCAGAGTGAAAGACCAGATCAAGCGTGTGACCAGCAATATGCGTCAGACCTGGAACAGGCCCATAGTTGTCATGGTCTCTATGACCTCCTGAGCCACCCTGGACAAATTGGTCCCAAAGTGAACACTGAAGTCCCCCAGCACCACAAGCCTGGGAGACTCCTACGCCAAGCCCGAGACCAAGTCAATCAGCTTAGTTAGGGAATCCATCAGGCAGTGGGGCAATCAGTACAGCATAGAAGGCCCAATCTATCCTTGGTCCCCAAACTTAGGTACACACATTCCATATGGTCAGACACTTCCACAGAGATCCTGGTCAGGGAGAGGTTATTCTGATAGACCACAGCCACTCCACATCCCCACCCAATAAATGCATATTTATTTGTTCTTTCATCACTTTCTCACCAGAGCAGGAGGTTCTGAGATCAAATGGTAAACCACAGCACCATCATGACAGTCACAGAATAACTTAAGTGAGCAAGAGTAAGCATTTATTAGGGAAAGTTAAGAGTTGTTAAGCATCAGGGTTTCTCTAAAGGAATGTGGGGTGCTGCAGAGCAGAATGATGTTGGACACAGCTTGTAGTATTTCTCCTCCAGTTGGTGCCCCTTCTAAAGAACTGGTTCCCTTGGGAGATACGTGGCTGGCTCTTGAGAATTACAGCCCTTGGTGTTGCAGCACGTCATGATGTATGTGTATTGCAAATCCCATGCTGTTGTGCTGCATTCATGGCGATTGCTGTCATTGGTGCAACCAGCATCTGTTGATTTTATTTTATCATCTGGTTGAGAAAGAATACCAGTATAAAATTGAAGCATCCCTTTTCGGGAGAAACAACAAAATCATGTAACATTATGGGACTGGATAGGATATTTGAGGTGAAGAAGACAGAGGAAGGGAGCCCACATTAAGTTCCAGGTCAGCCCACTTTAAGCCAAGTGACTGAGGGTTATTGGATCTTACCAAAATGAGAATAAGATGCTGTGGGGAAAAATTCTTCCTTCCCACATGCATAGCACTCAGCAACCAATTCACATGTAATTGACTTGCAGGGCATATGGCACCAAACACCCTGGGCTACGAAGAACAGAGTAATTTCAAGGGGACGAACAGAGTAATTGCAAGGAAGACTGAGGAGATATGTTGTCTGCTTGTAGCCAGCAAGAGTGAGAACTATGTTTTCCTCATTCATTTTGCAGGCTACTCTGCCTCCTGGGGGGCAAGGGGGGAGGATGACTTTATAAAGCCAGGCAGTACCAGAGCTTCTTCTGATGGATTCCTCCCTTTTCACCCTCATTTGCTCCCCCTTCCCAGAGAATCACTGGAATTACTCCCCCAACATCACAGCCAATGAATACAGCAGTGAATACAACAGAGGGGGCACGTTTATTAATTATGCATGAACTTGCATGACTCATTAAAATAGGGAGTGTGCTCTGACAGTTAAATTGTAGCCTTTTTATTTATTATTATTTATTATTATTGTTTACACAGTGACACAGGTGTTATTGACTAGTTTGTTTTATCCAGACATCAAGTCCTTCCCAAGGAACTGGGATGGCTGAATTTTATTATCAATGTTGTTGCTGTTGTTATAGATATCGTCGCAGAATATAGGCTGTTCCCAGTAAAGTTGCTTTGTGTAATTGGCTGATGGTGATTTCTGTGGCCCCTATGGTGTTGAGGTGCTCTTCAAGTTGTTTTGGAATTGCACCCAGGGCGCCAATTACCACTGGGATTATTTTGGTGGTCTTCTGCCACAGTCTTTCAATTTCAATTTGTAGATCTTTGTATTTGGTTATTTTTTCTATTTCTTTTTCTTCTATTCTGCTATCCCCTGGTATTGCTATGTTGATTATTTTGACTTGTTTTTCTTTCTTCTCGACTACAGTTATATCTGGTGTATTGTGTGGCAGATGTTTGTCTGGTTGTTGTTGTTGTTAGGCCTCCTAAAGGTGTTCTCTTGGACATTCCTCTTAAAACAAAAGGCAGAATAGGTGTCTTCCTAAGAGAGGCAATCTGATGGGGGAATGAAGACTGGTTTTCAGCATGACTCACTTGATTGAATCTAAACTTTTTATATATAGGAGGAGGGTGCCCTTGATTCCTTGAATCAGAGGAATGCACTCAGGCAGAGACTTCTCCGTTACTTGAAATGGTGATATAATCATTGCAGACAGCCAAGATGTTCCTGGGTTGCACTGCTGGGGTGTAATGGAATAGGTGGGCATGGCAACATAGCCTGGTAACAAAGCGAATCCCTATGGCCTCATACTGAGCCATTATAAATATGATCTGCTCCTTTTGGCTGCAGTATTCCAAGGTGTCAGACAATGGTCTTTATGCCAGCCCTCTGGATTGGGATGCCTTCAACTGAAGATGTCAGGGACTGAATCAGGGACCACTTCTGTGCAAAAGATGTGCACACCACAGTTTTGATACTGTCCTCATCCAATTCTGCCATCTCTCCCTCCCTTCACTTTTGTCCTGCCCCTTTTCATAAGGACATTCATCATGCAGCTTCTCTACTGAGAAAATGACAAGAATCTTTGGGTTTCAGTTCTGTGATCTGGAGCATTTTCATCATGCCCACCTCATGTGCTTCTGTACAGATGCATGTGTTCTTTTACTATGAACAGCTCACCTTGTGCAATATACATGCTGCCAAAGCGAAGCACACAGTCTCTCTTATGTAGCTGTGGAGAAAATGACAAAGTGTCCCCCAAGTTCCAAGCTGTAAATCCATGAGCAGATGAAGAAATCTCAATTTACCAGAATAAATCTTGTTTCTCCGTGGCTTGCAGGAAGGCAAGTCACAGATGTTATGCCAGTTTCCATGCACACCAGAATAGGACCTTGTAATGCATGGTAGCATGGATGCAGGAATCTGCTTTCTGCTGTGTTGGCCCATTGGCCCATCCAGTATTGTTTCCAATAGCTTACATGTTCTGCAGAATCACACGGGCAGTGCCAGGCCTGCCTGCGTCACTGCAGGGCTCTAACATGTGCAGCAATGCTGCTAGGCAAGAGACTCTATACTGCTGACTCTTGCGTGATCACAGGTGGGGAATAATGGAAATAATGGGAATAATTATTATTCTGGAAATAATGGAAGCAGCACACAACATGTAAGCATGCCCAGACCAGTAGTTCTGGCCTTGCCCATTATTATTCTTGGGACTCCTAAAGGTGTTCTCTTGGACATTCCTCTTAAAACAAAAGGCAGAATAGGTGTCCTCCTTGGAGCTGTGAGGCTTTAACTTAACCTTGGTCCCTGCTCTGGAGCAGCAGGGTAGGACCAGGACCCATGGCTCCACACAAGCCTCGCTACCCTGGTTTTCCCGCTCCCACCCTGCTTTGGTTGGTTGTGTGAATGACCTTATCATCTATTTCTTTTGAAGAACCCACCTAACTCTTTATTGTGTACTCCTTAGGCCCTGCAGCACAAAACCTTAGTTACCACAGCACCATTTTTATTTTTTTATTTGTACTGAACAAAATATGTCCAGCTGCACATCAGGCAGAATTAACAACTAACAATGAACAACAACATCTTAATAATGATATCTGAAAAAGGATCAGGAATGGACAAAGTCAAATGCACACCCTTACCAAGAATTATCGAGAAATGGTGAGGGGAGAGGGAAGCTTCTGGATTTGGTTCCATTCCTCCTTTGAGAGAAGGCAGTTTGGAACGGCAGATTCTCTAAAGAAATGTGATGAAAGGGAAATTTGACAACATCCCTGTCTGGGAGTCCCACTGCTGCCAGAACTAAAGCCTTACCTTTACCCAGCATACGTTTCTGGGTGCTTTGGGAGGAAGAGGAAGAAGGTAACATGGCAACGGCAGCTTGCAGGATTGGGGCTTGGAACAAACTGCAGCTGGTATTTCTGCTACCGGCTGCCTTGATCCCGAGGAAAACTCCTAGATTGCTTTGGGGCAGAGGAAAGTGAGGCAGCAGCAAAGGGCTCATAATTCAGGGATTTTTGAGGGATTGTATCAGTCACTGACAAGGCATTGACAATTTGTACACATCCGCTTAGAATATATGCAGACTTTCAAGACTTTCCATTCTGAGACAAGAGATGCTCATGATGAGCTGATCAGACAAAGACCTGTGAAGTCTTTTTAATTGCTCCTTATTTATCTTAATGCAAGCTATTAGTTTTTGTTTCATGTTGCTTCTGCTTATTCCTTACTCTGTGGGTGGCTTATTTGTGCTGCAAACTGCTTTGTGAAAATTCTATTTTTAAAGGTTGGTATGCAAATCAAGTATATGAAATTAAGTGACACATGGAACCAAACCTCACTCAGGCTGATAAAACATTAAAAAATGGCAGAATGCCACCCTGTGAAGAAGTCGGGGTATGCCCAAACCATTTGCTGTTTAACTGGTTCGCCTCAAAGCAGGCCAGTTCAGGGACTCAGTCACAGACCAAACTGGGGGAGGTTCAGTCAATGATCGAACGGGACCGAGCCCAGTTCAGGAGAACCAGTTTGGAAGCCAAGGGGAGGGTGGACTGGGTAGGGCAGAAATGTTCTTACTAGGCTGGCGCAGCCCCTGGCGCTGCTGTTCACCTCCCCCTGGCACGACCCCAAGCACATACGATGGTCTGTTTAGAAAGCCAGCCACACAGTGGTAGCATGCATCTAGCTTCCGTGGATGCCATGTGGGTAGCTTTCTAAACAGACCATCATGCACACTTGGGGCCGTGAGAGGTGAGGCAAGCAGTCATGCCGGCAGCTGTGCCAGCCTAGTAAGAACATTTCAACCTCTCTTGCCACCCCCGCCCACCCGCCCCTTAGAGGATTTTAGGACCCTCACCCCTTTACTTGTAAAAGGGAATCCTCACTGGATTCCCCTTTACAAGTATTAGCTGCCTGAACTGCCAAATAACTTCATGGAGGAGATGTCTATCATCAGCTACTAGTTGGAGGGCTAAAGGCCACCTGCAGCCTCAAAGGCAGGATACATCTGAGTACCAGTTTCAGGGGAGTAACAGCAGGAGAGAGGGCATGCCCTCAACTCCTGCCTGTGGCTTCCAGCAGCATCTGGTGGGTCACTGTGCAAAACAGGATGCTGGACTAGATGGGCCATGGGCCTGATCCAGCAGAGCTGTTGAGAGCTAGATAAGAAGAAGGCAACCTTTAAAGAGTTGTAATCCTTGACAGGTGAACATAAGTACATAAGAATAGCAATAGCACTTAGCAATAGCACTTACATTTATATACTGCTCTATAGCTGGAAGCTCTCTAAGCGGTTTACAATGATTTGGCATATTGCCCCCAACATTCTGGGTACTCATTTTACCGACCTCGGAAGGATGGAAGGCTGAGTCAACCTTGAGCCCCTGGTCAGGATCGAACTTGTAACCTTCTGGTTACAGGGCGGCAGTTTTTCCACTGCGCCACCAGGGGCTCCTATCAATAGCTCTGATGGATGCCGTTGGAAGCCGCAGGAAGGAGTTGAGGGCATGAAGTTATGAAGTTATCCAAACCCCTCTTAAAGCCATCCAGGTTGTTGGCTGTCACCACATCTCAGAGAATTCTCTCTCCAGATGGTTTAGATCTGCCTGTTCTGGATGGGGTTACACTCCCACTGAAAGATCAGGTACATAGCTTGGGAGTGTTCCTGGACCCCAAGCTCTCCCTGGTTTCTCAGGTTGAGGCAGTATCCAGGAGTGCTTTTTATCAGCTTCAGCTGATATGTCAGCTGCATCCATTTCTAGAGTTGAATGACTTTTAAACAGTGGTACATATGCTGGTAGCCTCCAGGCTTGACTACTGTAATGCGCTCTATGTGGGGTTGCCTTTGTACGTAGTCTGGAAACTACAATTGGTACAGAATGTGGCAGCCAGATTGGTCTCTGGACAACACGGAGGGACCACATAAAACCAGTTTTGAAAGAATAGCACTGGTTGCCGATATGTTTCCAGGTGAAATACAAAGTGCTGGTTCTTACCTATAAAGTCCTGAATGGGTTAGGTCCAGGCTATCTAAGAGAGAACCTCCTGTGTCATAAGCCCTGCCACCTGTTACAATCCTCTGGAGAGGTCTGGTTCCAGATGCCACCTGCTCATTTGTTTGCAACCCATGACTGGGCTTTCTCTGGGTTTTGGAATTTGCTTCCTACTGAAATTAGAAACCAAGGAGAAAGGGGAATCCACAAAGGAGAAAGGCAAACCCAACCCGTGAACAGAATAATCACCACACTAATTCAACAAGGTAAAATACCATAGAACTATATACTAAACATAATATGAAGTATAATCAGACAACCACAATATAATCAGAAACCAGTACATATGCAGTGAACCGTATGACTGGATGGCTTTCCAAGTTTCTCCGTGCTCTCATCCAGCAGACACAACAGAATGTATTGTTGTTTCCTCTCCGCTCCTGTGGTTTTAATTAGAACCGAATGCACTTAATCATCGTTCTTAACCAACAGACACAACAGAGTGAGCTGCTCTCCCCCTCCGTTTTTGCGGTCTTCAAGCAGAACTATATGCATACATAAATACCAGGGAGATCAAGAAGAGCTGCAGTTGAGAACTTTGAGCCATTTCGGAGCCACATATTGTTGCCAACTTCTGGCTGTTGGAGTCATCTCCTTGCCTTTACAAGACCTTGGGTTCCTTAAGGGAGTTGACAATTTAAAGGTCTTTCTATGTGCATTGTATCTCATTGTTTATACATGTTGGTTTTAGATGTCTGTCTGGCTGACTTTTTTGCATAGGATGTTTCCAGTCATACGGTTCACTGCATATGTACTGGTTTCTGATTATATTGTGGTTGTCTGATTATACTTCATATTATGTTTAGCATATAATTTGATTAAATTTCATATTATGTTTAGTATATAGTTCTATGGTATTTTACCTTGTTGAATTAGTGTGGTGATTATTCTGTTCACGGGTTGGGTTTGCCTTTCTCCTACTGAAATTAGAGCATCTCCTTCTTTGTTTGTTTTCAGGAAGAACCTCCAGACTCTCCTGTTTCCCAGGCTTTTAATTAGAATTAATTCTAACAATTTTAAAACTTGCTTTGATATCTATTTTATTCTATTGTTTTTATTATTTATTTTGTAACTTTCAAATATATTAAATTTTGTACACCGCCTAGAGATGTACATATCATGCGGTACAGAAATATGATAGATTAAATAAATACATAAACTATTATAAATTGCTGCTCCATATATCTTTTCCTTTCTTTACCACATAATTTTGTTCAGTGTATACTCATGGTTTCTGATGTATATCAGTTCATTCCATAATCCATTGTAATGCAGTTGCATCATAATACAATTTAATGTTAGGTAGTCTCAAACAGTGTGCCCTCTAACAGGGATTCCCAGATGTTGTTGACTACAACTCCCAGAATCCTCAGCTGCAATGGCTTTTGCTTGGAGTTTATGCGAGTTTAGTCAACAACATTTGGGAATCCCTGTTAGAGGGAACACATAGCAGATCTCAAACCCCCTCTGTTTTTGTTACCATGCATAACTTTCTTCTTTCTTCTTGGTTTTTTAAATTCTGCAAAACTTTGATATTAGCTGTTGCTAATTTTTTCAAATTGACTGAATCAAAATTGAATTGGCAACATTTGGAATAAGTATTTAGACTGGAGGAATAACATCATTTTTAACTGCAGCCAATCTGGCAGAAAAGGAGATGTTTAATTTTCCCCATTTTGCAGTATTTTGCTTCATTTTCTGAACAACTATCAATGCATTATTTTATATAAACTTTCCTCATTCTTAGAAACCTAGTCCAAGATATCTAACTGGTTTATCAATATGCCTATATCCAACTTTTCATTTATCAAGTTTTTAACTTGTTTTTTTAATATGTATATTATAATAAAACATCACAATTTTCACTTTTTAAATTTACAGTCCTGCCACATATCCATACTTCTCTATCTCCAGTTCCACTTGTGCAATTAATCTACATAGATGGCTTAAGGATTAAGGTCATACTTGCTTGTGAGTAGACCTTCCATGAAGAATGTGAAGGTTTGTGAAATTAACCTCTGTGAAAAAGACTAATTCAATGCTAGGAATCATTGGAAAGGGGATAGAAAATACAAATGCTAATATTATAATGCCCTTATACAAATCTATGGTGCGGCCACATCTGGAGTACTGCATACAGCTTTGGTCACTGTATTTTAAGAAAGATGTAGAACTGAAAAAGGTGCAGAAGAGGACAGTCAAAATGATCTGGGGCCTGGAGCACCTTCCTTATGAGGCTAGGCTACAGCAACTGGGGCTTTTTACCTTGGAAAAGAGGCGACTAAGGGGAGACATGATCAAGGTGTATAAAATTATGCATGGAGTGGAGAGGGTGGACAGAGAGAAATCTTTCTCTCTCACACACAACACTAGAACCAGGGGTCACCCCACGAAACTGAAGGTCGGGAAATTTAGGACCAACAAGAGGAAGTATTTTTTCACACAGTGCATAATTAATCTATGGAATTCTTTGCCATGGGATGTGGTGATGACCACCAGCTTGGAGAGCTTCAAAAGGAGCTTAGACAGAGTCATGGTGGACAGGCCTATCAATGCCTACTAAACTGGTAGCTGTGGGCCATCTCCAGTCTCAGAGGCATGATGCCTCTGAATACCAGTTGCAGGGGAGCAACAGCAGGAGAAAGGGCATGCACATATCTCTTTCCTGTGGGCTCCCCAGAGGAACCTGGTGGGCTACTATGTGAAACAGGATTCTGGACTAGATGGGCCTTGTGCCTGATCCAGCAGGGCTGTTCTTATGTTCCTATGGTCTAATGTGCATGAGCTGTCCGTGAACTTCCTGGCAGGGTGGGGAGGGGTACCTTTAAAATTTAAGAAAGGAGCTCCTTACCTGCTCGCCCCCACCCCGCCACCTTCCCCACCACAGGCACTCGTTTTATCAACAGCTACACAGGGTTGCAGTGCTTCTTCCTGCAGCCCCACACGGCTGTTTGTAAAATGAGCACTGGCAGGGGGAGTAAAGTTGTGAGTCTACTTATGAGTAAGCTTGACTACTGTGATGCGCTCTACGTGGGGCTACCTTTGTACGTAGTTCAGAAACTTCAGTTAGTTCAAAATGCAGCAGCCAGATTGGTCTCTGGGGCAACCCAGAGAGAACATATTATGCCTCTCCTGAAACAGTTACACTGGCTGCCAATATGTTTCCTGGCAAAATACAAAGTGCTGGCTATTAACGTTAAAGCCCTGAACGGCTTAGGTTCGAATTATCTTAGAGAGCGCCTTCTTCTGCATGATCCCCACCGCATGTTAAGATCATCTGAGGAGGTCAATCTCCAGTTACCACCAGTTCGTCTGGTGGCGACTCAGAGGCGGGCCTTCTCTGTAGCTGCTCCTGGGCTGTGGAATGCACTCCCGGCAGAAATCTGTAATTTGAGTTCATTACTGTCTTTCAGGAGAGCCCTTAAGACCTATCTGTTTGGCCTGGCCTTTCAGGGTTTTTAAACTACAGTAAACTTTTTAAAATTGCTGCCCTGGTTTACCGGGGTTTTTAGCTGTTTGCATGTTTATTTTATTTATTTATTCAATTTCTATACCGCCCTTCCAAAAATGGCTCAGGGCAGTTTACACAGAGAAATAATAAATAAATAAGATGGATCCATGTCCCCAAAGGGCTCACAATCTAAAAAGAATAATAAGATATACACCAGCAACAGTCACTGTAGGTACTGTGCTGGGGGTGGTGGTGGTGGTTTAATTGGTTTTACTCTGTTTTTATAGTTCTGATTTTAATTGTTAACTGGTTTTAATTGTTTATATCCTGTTGTACACCACCCTGAGCCATTTTGGAAGGATGATATATTAAATAAATAAATAAATAAATAAATAAATAAATAAATAAGGGATGTGTGGGTGCATGTAAAGCAGCATGATGAACAGTTTCTATAGCTCATAGGGCACAGAAATTAAGATGGCTACCTTAGCATGCAGTTTCCATGCTTTTTAGAGCATGAGTAAAAATTGAAAGCATCTTAAATCTCATCTTAATCAGAAGGTGTTAGGTTGACTGAATAAGATGTATAACAGATGAATTTGGAATAGAACAGCTAATAGTTTTTGGAAAATTCTGAATATCTGTAAACTTTTTTTGGTGCTATGTTTTTCTCTTATCCTACAGACTCTTGTGCAACTCCTGCCCATTTCTAGATCTTGAGACTTGTCGTCAAGAAGGAACCACATGCGAGACTGAATCTGGGAAATGTATGACAACCTCTGTCTATGAAGGTAAGTCCAGGTGCACCAAAGCAAAAAGATCAAAGCAGGCTTGATTTGCAATATAAAAAGACACAGATTTCCATGAATGCCCCCTCACTGCTGTTATGCCATTGCCATCAGCAGCCTAGGTTCTTTCCGAATCCATATCTACAGTGTCAGAGCTGGTTGTCTGGAGACAATGAAGTAAGGGAGACATTTTATGTTGACACAGAAGAGATGGCAAGTAGCCGAGATATTAAGTAGGTGAGCTGATTATTTGGGCAGGAAGTAAGAGTAAAGGCAGAGATAGAAGAGGAGGCGGCAGGGTAGAGCGTTAGAACTGCCTAACAGAAGCTTGGACTTGACCCAAGAGACATTTTTCTCACAGCGGGTGTGGTGTAGTGGTTAGAGTGCTGGACTAGGACTGGGGAGACCCGAGTTCAAATCCCCATTCAGCCATAAAACTAGCTGGGTGACTCTGGGCCAGTCACTTCTCTCTCAGCCTAACCTACTTCACAGGGTTGTTGTGAAAGAGAAACTCAAGTATGTAGTACACCGCTCTGGGCTCCTTGGAGGAAGAGCGGGATATAAGTGTATAATAATAATAATAATAATAACAACAATTTTTCTCAAGACGAGCCAGGCCAGACTGAGAGAATTTGGAGGGCCATATAAAACTTCATTATCTTTTTGTCTCCCATGATACACTGGCATAGCCCCCTCCCCCTGGTGGTGCACCCCCGGGAACCACTTCTCTGCCCACCACAGATGGCAGCAGTGGCAGCAACAGCAGCCTCCTTGAAAGAGCAGCCCACGGTAGGCTGCCCTGCTCCCCACCACTCAGCTGGCTGCCACGCAGGCGTGACGGCCACCCGGGTGGTAGCCACAGCACTCGGCTGCCCCGCCATTGCACATGCACAGCAGCCAGCTGAGCGGTGGTGACTGGGCTGCTCCTTCAGGGAGGTGGCTGCTGCTGCTGCCGCCACACACACAATGGGGAGAAAGGGGGCACTCCACATGTGGCAGGGAGGGCAGAGGCACTGGGGGGGCCACTGTCACATGCCCATTGTTGTCTGCACTGTGGCCCTGGCAACAGCCGTGCACAGGTTCTTCAGACCTGTGTGCACAATTACAGCGCCACCCCTGACATGATGCCAGCAATGCTGGTTGTTGTGGTGTCTCTGCCCCCTTAAATGATGTTTGGTTGGTGATGGGCAGAAAGGTCTGACTTGCGCACTTCTGGAAGAATTTGCTGGTGCTACAGGGAGAAATCTGCTCAAGTCTTGAGTCTTCCACTGCCGTGATGGTGATAGCAGTGCTTCTCTTGGCTATACAGAACTTCATTTATTTATTCATTTATTGAATACATTTCTATGCCGCCCAAAAAGCAAGGTGGTTTACAAAACAATAAAAACAGCCAATAAAAGATTAAAACATTTCAATAATTAAAATTAAAAAGTTAAATATATTAAAACACAATTAATTCAGTATCTAATTAAAAGCCTGGGTGAACAAATGCGTCTTGACTGCCCTTTTAAAAGTTGTAAGAGATGGGGAGGCTTTTATTTCAGCAAGAAGTACGTTCCAAAGCCTCGGGGCAGCAACGGAGAATGCCCGTCCCTGAGTAGCCACCAGACGAGCTGATGGCAACTTCATCTTTCTTCTTGCTTAGGAGAATTATTTCAGTAAGCACTTTGAGGATATCTGTGAAGCGGCACTGAAGGGCTACTAGTGCCTCATGACGTGAAGACCATCTGGTCAGACAAAGTTTCTTCAGTGTGGTTTTTGATCCAGATGTTAAGTGACCTAGTGTATGCCAGCGTTTGATGCTATGTGCAAAGAAGATGTATATTCTTTCCACAACTCCAAATAAGTTCCTTACCTCTGGAACACTGGACATTGCATCATTTAAGACTAGGTTCAAGTTGTGGGCAGCACTATGAACATAAGTTGCCTTTGGCTGTAGAGCCTGAATTCTAGCTTGCACGCCACTGTAGACACCACTCATGGTTGCAGCTCCATCGTAACCTTGGCCTTGCAATTTTAGGAGGTCCGGTTTATTGCTTTCTAAAGCATTCAAAATACTCTGCGTGAAGCCAGATGCAGACTGATCTTCCATCACCAGAAAGCCCAAGAATGTTTTACGTATTTTTATTTCAACTGGCTGATCTTTTTCGTAGGTCTCAACAGAAACTAAGTAGACTACCTGGCTGAGCTGATCTGTTTTGCCAGCATCCTGCGTTGTGTCTATGATGACAGAGAAAAATGCAGCTGTGTTGGCATCTTTTATTATTTCTTCCTTGATGTTTTCTGAGAGTATATCAATCAGTTCATTTTGAATAGCAGGGCTAAGGTACTTTGTTTGTCGCTCTGGAATATTTAGCAACTGTTGCAATACAGGATCATATTTTGCAGTTAAGGTGATGATGGAGAGAAAGTTCCCACGATTTCCACCTGAGCTCACATCTTCCCTGTGACCTCTAAATGCCAGGTTGGACGTAGCCAGGGTCAGTGTGACACTGATGATTCTATCAAGCACTTGCCTCCAGAAGTTTGTCTCTTTCCTAATCACAGCTTCTGCTTCTGCTGACACTGTTTTTTTCAGCCACCAGTGATCCAGAACAGTGCTACACTCCTGATGGTCAACAGCACCTTCATGGACTTCTATCTTCCTTTTCAGATTATGCCAGTCACGAACTCCTCTCACCCATCTTCCCTCTCTGTCCTGAGAAAAAAGCCAGCATGGTTGACAGTAGGCTTGGTCTGAAGTTGGCGAGTAGCACAGCCATTTCCGCTGCAGTTTTAGATCACTTTTACTCAATCTTGAATAGTAAGTTTTTGAGAAACATCTGTTTGACTGGCTGTGCTGTGGAAATGGACCTGGTGGTTGGCATGGCCCATTTGAAATAATGAAGATCTTTTCATTGGTACCTAGAGGCTCACTGTAGACTTCTCTGTCAGTAGGAATTTTTTTGGAGATCAAATACACATTAAATTCCTTGCCAACACGTTCTCTTGTCTCTCCTTCATGTCCTCTCATTTGAATGTCTTCACCTTGCTCAGTAGGTATTGACTGCTGTGCTGTCATATCTGCTGCATGTTCACCTTGTTCCTTCTCTACAGGACTTGAGCCATGGCAGATTGCACTCACTGTTGCCGTTTCTGCAGTCTGAGTCACCTTATCTTCCTTCAATGAAGTGCCTTGCCTGGTCTTCATGAAAAATGATGTGATCTTTGGTAGCTTGGCCTCCTTCTCTAACCTTGCTTTCTTCAACCCACGTTTTTGAGCATCACTCTCTTTTTTTGTGTAAGACTGGAATGGCTGGCACTTGGAGCTTCCATTTCTAGTGTAAGTGAAATAGGAAGAATCACTAGTCCACTCCATTACTAGTGCAAGTGAAATAGGAAGAGTGCAGAGTCTCCCTTTCCCCTGGACTTCTGGCCAAAGTCCTCCGCACCCCAGGCCCCCAAGGAGTTAATTCTAATATTGCAAAATAAGTATGCTGCCTGCCTGGAAATACATTTTCCACTGAATACACACATGCATACTTCACAGTATATAGTCACTGACATACATTGAATATTATGTCTTTGTGCTACTTTTAATGCCTAAAACACGCTAGAAACATTAGAGGTGAGAGTATCTATGCTGCTTAGCTAGATAGATTCAAAGATATCATGAGCTATATAGATGTAATTAAAACTCACTCATTTTATTCTCACCTTCAGCAGTCAAGTTCGGCGCACTGCCGTCTTTCACAAGTTCAGCAGTTTGCAACATCTCTGCAAGATTAACCCATAGATAAACCACTGTCATGGTCCTGGAATATTATCATGTTTTCAAGTGAACTTATTAGCTGCACTCTTCAAACAATTGACTCTTGAGTAAAAGCATAATCTGAAGCTCAGCTCATGAAATAAAGAAATCTTTATGAATAGTTTGAACAGAATTACAATTAAATAACTAACTAACTAAATTAATTTAAATGGCTCCCTGTCCTCTCAGGGTTCACAATAAAGAAAATATTCATAGTAACACAGAAAGCTGCCTTGTACTGAATCAAGATGAGAAGTAAAGCATACTGGGATCTGAGAAATCAAACCAACAAGATCCCCCATCAAACTATGCACAACCACATGATGAAAAGCAAGAAACAACTTAAGTAAATCTGTAATCGAAAATATATACAATCTAAGTCAAGACCAATTGGAAATGATATCAATGAATCAAATATATAGCATGATAGTGTGGAGATCAATGTAATACACAAATAAATGAGTCCACACATAAGTCCACACCAGCCACAGCCACAGTGCTGTACTGGGGATGGATAGGGCCAGTTGCTCTCCCCCTGCTCAATATAAAGAGACTCACCACTCTAAAAAGGTGCCGCTTTGCTCAATTAGCAGGGATTGACTGACTCCCTGAGTCATGACTGATTATGGTTTAGTTTCTTTTGTTGTATCTCAAACATTTTGAAAGAAACCATGAAAACAAAGAAAGAGAAATATGACTTACTGGATCAGATCAAGTCCAGGGTTAAGCGGAGGGGAGCAACTGGCCCTATCCATCCCCAGCACAGCATTCCTCCAGTGGCTGTTGCTGCTATTTATCTTATGTGTGGACTTATATGTTTCAACCCCCAATCTTCCTTAATAAGTAGGCCAATTTGGACAAAATATCTGACTGGCTGCACCGACCACACAAACACAATGCAGGATGGGAACACACAAACCCTGCTCCCGTTCCTGGTGCACAGTTCCAGTTTTCACAGTTTCACAGTTTTGTTTTTTTAACTATCCTGCTTTTACCCTTTAGTATATCTTATATTAAATATTTTATACTTCTTAGACATGGTTATATTCATTGATAGTTGTATGCATTTATGAATCTGTGCTATAGCAACTTTCAATATGGCTCTATTATCTATTTTACTGTATTATTATTACCTATGCTGGTCTTTGGCTGTAATAAAGTTGATTGATTGCAAGAGCACTGTTTTTGTTATCTCATTGGTTGTGGATGCATCTTTGGCAAGAAAATGAAGCTTTATTATTTCTGTTTTCATTGACTTTTTTTTTTTTTTAAAGCTTAAAGCCCTCCCTCACCCTGCCTTCTTTTCCCAAGCTGTTGCCATTGCTCTGAACCTGCGGAAGGACTCATTCCCGGCCGAGAAAGGAAAAGACAATGAAGTCGCCTCACTGGGGGAGGTTTCAAAAGTTAACTCTCTTCCCCCGCTCCCCCACCCCCCACCCACATAAGTACAAGGGTTCTCCTGCTTTATGTTCTGGACAATTTATCTAACTGACCGGCCGAATCTCCAGGGAAACGGGAAAAGGCAAAAATCCAGCAGCACTCACCACTGGGCAACTTCTTGGAAGCAGAGAGGACAAGCGGCGCTTGTGTACCTCCCTTTCTGCCTTGGAAGGTGCAGGGGAGCAACTGCAGCAGCCGCCATCGAGGTGCGTGCTGCGGAGCCGCTTTTGTGTAACCACTTAGGGGGTTTTGGGGGGGGGGGAGAAGTGGGCCATCCATGCCCATTGCCCAGCCATATGATGCGGGCAGAGAAGCAGGCCACCATGCGGTCGCCGGGCAGGGAGGGGAGAAGTGGGACATGCCCAGGCCAGCGACGGGTCAGCAGCTTTGCCTGTTGTTTTACTTCTTAGCTCTTGTTGTCTCTTGGACCGGCACCTCTCCACAGCTGGGATTGGTTGTGCCTCCTCCACAAGAGCTGCCTCACCCGGCTGTAATTCTTCTTCGATTCCCTGTACGGCAGACCCACTCTCCTCTGCTGTTTGCTCTGTCTCTATCTCCAACTCCTCCTTGGAGTCTTCCAGCATGCCCATGACAGAAAGCATGCCCAGTGACACCATGCCCATGTGGGCAGGTGGAGAAGTGGAGAGGGCGGGGAGGGGGCAGGGAAGGGGCAGGGGGAAGCTGGGAGAAGCAGGCCATGCCCATGCAGGAGGGGAAAAGAGTCAGGTCAGGTGACAGTCACCTAGTATGGGGAAACGAAGCGAACAGAACACAGTGTCACTCAGTATTGAGCGAACCTGAAGTATTGCTTTTACAGATTGTAACTTTCAAAGTTTGACCCTATGCATGTTTTACTTGTAAGTGATTCCCACTGAGTTCAGTAGGACTTATATGCACCACAATTCTATCCACATTTCCTCAAAATCCCACTGAGTTCAACAGCACTTCCTCCTAGTTAAGTGCATGTACAGGAAGTGTTGGGAGAAGTTTGCAATTTGCTGGAGCAGCAAAAAATAAAAGGAATGATTATTTTGAATAGTA
Source organism: Hemicordylus capensis (assembly GCF_027244095.1). Classification (NCBI taxonomy): domain Eukaryota; kingdom Metazoa; phylum Chordata; class Lepidosauria; order Squamata; family Cordylidae; genus Hemicordylus; species Hemicordylus capensis. The sequence continues at coordinate 256,684,856 of NC_069658.1, read as the reverse complement.
TCAAGCTAGCGGAGGTAGATGGCATCTTTCAGTGTCCATTACATCCCGTGCCTTGCGAAGGCGTTTGATTACACTACTTGAGAGAATGTCCGTGTGGAGAGCGTAGAAATTGCGGCCCACAAGCCCATCTCCTGAGAAGTGTAGGTGAGAGAAGTCACACTTAAAAGCATCTGGGACCTTCTGAGTTAAAAGGGGATGTATTGGCTTGTATGTAATGTGCAAGTGTGGAATGTACTGTTCTCTCAATATAAAAGAGACATAGAAACTGCTAGAGTGCGCGGCTGCACACAAGAGCTTTGTTGCTAGCCAATAAAATAAAGCTTTTGTTTGAAACTCTGATACTGTTGTTAAATTACCTAACCAAGAAAACAAGCTACAGGGGAATCCCTGGCTATAACAGATGGAATTAAAGAATTGTAGACTTGAATGGGACTTTGGAGGTTTTCTGGTTCAACTCTGTGCTAGGTGCAGCACTGCACTGCAGCTTCACTGCATGTTTGAGTGAGAAAAAAGGAGAAGAGGAAAAAAAAATCTCTTTTCATTGAGGGGGAGGGAAAATGTTGTCTTTTTCTTTTCCCACAGTGCTGTCTAGAGGATAGCATTGCTATATGCTTTAGGACATGTTTTTATTGCCCGCCCACCCATTTCCCCCCCATTCCAGGCGGGGATGTTTCTTAGTGCCTCTTGCTTTTTTGTTTGCAGGGTTGAAGTGGTTAAACTGGTTTAAGGCTTCAGTCATATAATACTTACTGGGACTAAGTCTCATTGAACTCAAAAGGTCCTGATTCTTAGTGGTCATGCGTAGGCTTGAATGTAATAAGGACATCTCAGAGCTAGGTGGGCTGCCTGAACCCCTCCCATGAAAAGTCAAGAAAACTCTCTGTGGCACCATTGATGCTGCCAAAAAAGGTGGGGGCGGGGTTGACTATGTTCAGTTCTTGCAGACAAACCTCTTCTGTGCTTGCTACGACCCTGAGAATAGAACATCATCCTAAATTATTTTTTAAAAGGTTTTGTAAATTGTGGACGATGCAAGTCATTCCATGGTACTAGAGAAAGACATGCTGTTCTGGTAACTCCAGGTCTTAACACTCACATCAGTTTCGGAGGATGAATACAACTGAAGGAAGCCTGGGCGGGTATGCGGCTGGGGGAGTCAGTCATGTGCCTTGCCTCTGGGGGGGGCCCCCAGACAACTGTCTCCTCTTGCCCTATTATAGTTATGCCCCTGCAAGGAGGAGTTAATTATTTCTTGTGGTGCCATCTTCCTGCAAAACCCCCACCTCCCTCCAATAGCAATTTGCCCCAGAAGTGGCAATTTTATTGCAGGGGGGCAACTTGTGTGTCACGTGTGTGTGTGTGTGTGTGTGTGTGTTGGATTTTCAACCAGAAGGTTTGACAGGAAAGGGTTGACCTCAATCAGAAATTGCAGCTTGTCCTTTGGCCGTAGAATCAGAGGCTAGAATTTATTAGTCAAAGAGATCCTGCCAGGAAAACATGAGTCCGAGTACTCAAGGGGAGGGTGGAAATAAAAATTGGAGGCTGCCAGCTGGCATGGAGGGAACAGGTGCTGTGGATTGACAGTGGAGCTTAATTTGTGGCAGGATTTACCTGTGGAACCCCTTTCAATGCAGGGGCTCAATCCTGCAACCTCTGAAGTCAAAATAGAAGAGGATGCCATTGATTGGGTACTTTTTCATTATTAACTACAGAGAGTCTTGCAATGATATCAAACAAAAAGGTTTGTTATAAGACTGTGAAGCGATCCTCACGATCGCTGCAGGAGGCTTCCGCCTTCTGTGGAGAGAAAGCCTGAAAGTGCTTACTTCCCCACAGACTATCACTTCCTCCTCTCTGGGCGGCCGGATCAGCTGCCCACACGACTGCCAGCTCCGTCACAGAGCCCGTGGGGATTGAGGGCCGCGCAGCCCCCGTAAGTTCCAGGATGCCCCGCTCGAGCGCGTGGGGCATCCTGAGGAGACCCCCGAGCCCAGGAGGTTGCTTGCAGCCTCCCAGTTGGGGGTCTACTTGTGTGTCGCCATGAGTGAAGCATTTAAACCTCCATTTAAAGAGGAAAAGAAAATGCTAAAACTAGCAAAGAATCAAATAGAAAAATAGATTTGCATACATTGTAAAACCATATAAACCCTCCTTTAAACTACAAACAAGGGACCAATTTTAAATTAATACTTTCCAGATTGTTTTTTCAACTAAAAATGGGAGTGGGGGTGCTATTCATACCTCGGTGTTCTTTTTCTGCTGATGTTGCTCCTGCTGCAGTTTTCAGAATGAAAGAGAGGGATTTCCTGCCTCACAGTAATTTTATCAGTTTGACTCATGAACTGCAGAGACTCCTTCAGGATCCCAGGAGTGGTCTCAGACTTGGCAACACCACATTCACCACAGTCTACTTCGGTACCGACAGCTCTGGTACTGTGTGGGATCCGATGCCCAAAGTTGAGCGCACCAATCCCAACAGCTCCAACTCCATTGCCAATACTGAGGGGCTGCAAACCCCCTTGCCTGTGAGATAGCACCTTCCTTGCATCCTGAAGTGCAAAAGGCCACCTGAGAAGGACTCAGCTACTCTCAAGTCAAAAAAGAAGAAGAAACCATTATGCCCAGATTTAGATCCTGCAAGCTTGATGGACCCTACACCAAGGCCCAGAAACATGCGCCAGGCACCAATGCAGCCTCCCCCCGAGACTGTACTTTGAGGCATGCTCGAGGGTGGAGGACCTTCCGTTTGAGGGCCAGGCTTCCTTTGGGGACAAGATGGATGAGACCCTCCAGAAATTAAAAAGTATGACTCGCTCCATGAGCTACTAGCCAACCACATCTCGATCCAATAAACCAAAAAAATGGCCTTACTATTAATCCTCATGTTCTTCCTCTCAGCAAAACTCTTCTAAGCAGTTCTTTCACCTGCAGTGCTACGTCCCTCCTAAGAAGGTATCCTAACATCAAACCAAACCTCAACAATGACACACCCCCACACCAAGAAGCAATCACTTTGCCACCCTCGCCATAGAAAAACTAACCCCATACCTAACTGCTTGGGAACATATAACTTCCAACAGTTGGGTCCTCACAATAATTTGGATACGCCCTATGAAACCACCCTTTTCTCTTAAAAGTTGTCACATGCCCTACAACACTCATGGAAGAGATCACAGCACTTTTGAGAAAATACTTGATAGAAAAGGTTCCCAAAACTGTATCACAGGGTTTCTATTCCCCATATTTCACAGTTCTGAAAGCTAATGGTGGCCTTCACCCCACCCTACATATAAGGTAACTAAACAAGTTCATTGAGTACAAGCACTTTCCATATGTTTACTATTCCCACAATTTTATCTCTCCTCTAGATGGTGTCCCTAGATCTGAGATGCCTACTAACTCATGCGTATCTCTGACCCTAACATAAAAAGTTTCTATTTTTTCAAACAGGACCTACTGCCTACCAGTTCAAAGCCCTTTGCTTTGGCTTGGCTTCAGCTCCCAGGGTCTTTACCAAGTGTATGGCCCCCGTGATAGATCTAGAAAACCATATTAAAATGATGCTAATCCACTTTCAGTTCAATTAATGTTTGGATTTCATTTAGAAATGCAGGTTTTCACAAAAGGACAAAACTGGAACATTGCCAAGATTGCCATTTATCCATAACAAGAGTCATATGTTCACAGCTATTCTTGCTTGCTTGCTTGTTTGTTTATTTAACACATTTGTATACCACCCAAAACCTATGTCTCTAGGTGGTTTACAATAAAACAATACAAACTGAAACAAAATAAAAATGTGTAAACATAACAATAATTAAAAATTTGACACAATGTTAAAAACTATTAAAAGCTGCTTAATCAGGACAATGCATATCAGGGGAGGGGGGTTGCTGCTGGGAGTTATTTGCACTTGGCCTCAGGCTTCAGGGTAAATGTTGATCAAAGCCACTTCAAACTACACTTGTGGCATTGAGGGAAGCAGTCCCTCACCTCTGCTCTCGGTTTTCTTTTGAAGCAAGGTCACATGGCATGGGTCCGTGTTTTCCTTCTAGCCAATGGGAGTGGGGAGAGGAAGAGCTCCCTACAGAGCTAGATCTGCATTTCTGAAGAGAGCATGCTTCTTATCATCCTAATGATTCTATGTCAGTGCCTCTCCCATTTGCTCCAGCATTTTCAGAAAAAGTAGCTTAAAACCAGCATTTTAAAAACCGGGAAATATGTCGAGATAAGCTAAAATTCATATCACAAAGCCCAGTTTGTGTGCGGCGTGGGTCCAAGAATCTCGAAGGGACTTCGAGGTAGGTTTGGCTGGTGTTTGAACACACACACACTCTTCTGAAGGACATTTGGGGTAGAAACCCTGTGTGTAAAAACTCCTGGTGATTTTCTTCTGCTTTCCCCCATGCAGGATACCAAGATCATTTAGTGCGGTGGGTTGTCTTGACACTGACAGTCAAACCAGATGTGATGGCAGCAGACTTGTACTGTATATCAGAATCTTCCAATTCCCTATAAAGAGTGTGGGTGGTCCATAAAGAGTAGCATGGCTAAGAAAGGCCTTCTTCCCAAACATACACTTATGAATTTGCTTCTTCACAGTTATTGTTTTCCTGCTTGGGCTCGCAACTTGAAATAGCCAATCATGGAAAAATGGCTGGGAAGAAGCAGTTTTAGGAAGAAAATATGGATGGGGTGCTTGCTGCTCCTGCTATGCACTCCTGCTGTGCTTTTAATTTCCCCACCGCCCACCCCATGTAAGGGTTTGACATGAACAAAATGAGGCTTCACTGCTATCACCTGTAGTTGTGCTGGGAATGGCATCTTTATCTCACTTTCCCACACTGAGCCAGAAGCAGATTTTCTGCCCAGAGAATGAGACATCGCTGAAAGTAAATATGGTGACCTTGTTGGCAGCATCAAAAAAGGTCACAGATCCCTCCTCATAGTTCAGGGACACACGGATCTTTCTTGGCTTCATACTCTCATCATCTCTACCATACCTCCCTGTGAGCTTCTTGCACTTGCTGAGATCAGGGTTTTCGCCTAGATATGTTCCATGAGAAGTGAATGCATAGTATGTCTCAGTAATGGTTAGGGTATTCCAATCTGTTTCCTGTATTTTCCCCACAGCCCAGATCCCATTCTGAGGGCTCAAATGTATGTTGGCCTTTCCCCTTAAATGTTCTGTGGCCACCCCCACAGCCCAGAATTTTTCACCCCCCACCTCCACCATCCAGGAATGGCACCCTGAGGTTATTCTCTCTACTCCCAAGATGCAAGATGAGCAACATAATTGGATGCGTTCTCCATTAGAATAACTCTTTTGTGCTTGGTGAAGTTGTGTCTTCTTAGGAAAATAATATTGTACTTGGTCAAATTCGTAGGAGTCTATATCATAATAACTCTGTTGTACTTGGTGACTCTGTTGGTTGAATTTGTTATAATTTGATAGGAGTAGTGTGGGAGCTGTCACATCTTCAGTGTTGGAACGATTTGCTGCAAGAGAAAGGAAAGAAGCAGAAGACTATTCACATGTTATGTTCAACACTTGTACTTGTTTGCAGCATACACGGGTACAGATCTGTACAGAAGCACAGTAATTCAGGCTATGCTGAACAGAGGTACAGCAGCACACTTCCTATCTGTACCCTGCATTTGAGGGAGCCCCTATGCAGATTCGCTTACAGTCATTCACAGAAAATCATGTATGCAAGTACAGACACCTGAACGCAGTTACAACAACATGACTGAATAGGGCTAGAGTGCTAAAAGCAAACTCGGAACGGCAGAATCTCTTAATGTTCCACTCATTAGGCCATCTTCTACTGGTAACATGTTTGGCAGGCACTAGAAACAGGGAGTCATATACTGGCTAAGGTAATCATAGCTAAGCACTATTGAAATGAAAAAAGTTTGGGTTTTTTTCCCTTTACAAGTTAGTAAAAAAAAACAACCCACTTGTCAGGGGTTCCTGACAGGGGTTACTAGGATGCCTTGGGGTACTTGAAGGGCTCCCAGGGGTTATTTATTTATTTATTTATTTATTTAATTTATTAAATCTATATACCGCCCTTCCAAAAATGGCTCAGGGCGCCATTTTTGATGGCGCCCTGAACTCAGAACTCAGGGTTCACAACATGATAAAAACAATTAAAACAAATTAACAATTAAAATCAAACTATTAAAACACAATAAAACCAACAAAACAGCTAAAAGCCCTAAAACAGTATAAAATTAAAACTACACATTTAAAATGCTGAAAAAGCTTGAGTGAAGAGGTGGGTCTTCAGATCTTTTTAAAAAATAGTCAGGGATGGGGAGGATCGCATCTCAGCAGGGAGTGCCTTCCACAATCTCAGAGCCATCCTTCTTCTTCACACTGCAGCCCCAGTATCTGAGGATTACCAGCTTCAAACCGATGCATCCTCAGCAATGTGGTCAGTGAAGAAAACAGTGGCTCGTGCCACAGTAGACAGAACTGATGAGAAGTGACAAAGGAGTGATATAATTATCAAAGTGTAGGTAGGCTCAGATCCCATCAGTGTATACTTGAAGTTGGGGTTCTTCGTCCCAGTGTGCACCACTTTACTCTTGCCAACACTGAAGTGCATTTGCCATTTTGTCGCCCACTTCCCCAGTTTGGAGAGATCCTTTTTGAGATCCTCACAATCCGTTTTGGATTTCACTACCCGGAAGCGTTTGGTATAATCTGCAAATTTGGCCACCTCGCTGCTTACCCCTACTTCTAGATCATTTATGAATAAATTAAAAAGCACTGGTCCCAGTACCCAGTAGTGATTGTGAGGAGCTCAAAAAGGATCTCTCCAAACTGGGGAAGTGGGCGACAAAATGGCAAATGCACTTCAGTGTTGGCAAGAGTAAAGTGGTGCACACTGGGACGAAGAACTCCAACTTCAAGTATACGCTGATGGGATCTGAGCTGCCGGTGACTAATCAGGAGAGAGATTTTGGGGTTGTGGTGGACAGCTCATTGAAAGTGTCGACTCAATGTGCGGCAGCTGTGAAAAAGGCCAATTCCATGCTAGAGATCATTAGGAAGGATATTGAAAATAAAACTGCTAATATTATAATGCCCTTATACAAATCTATGGTGCAGACACACTTGGAGTACTGCATACAATTCTGGTCACCACATCTAAAAAAGGACATTGTAGAACTGGAAAAGGTTCAGAAGAGGGCAACCAAGATGATCAGGGGCCTAGAGCACCTTTCTTATGAGGCAAGGCTACAACACCTGGGGCTATTTAGTTTAGAAAAAAGATGACTGAGGGGAGACATTATAGAGGTGTATAAAATCATGCTTGGAGTGGAGAAAGTGGATATAGCTAAATTCTTCTCCTTCTCACATAACACTAGAACCAGGGGTTATCCCATGAAATTGATTGCCAGGAGATTTAGGACCAACAAACGGAAGTATTTTTTCACTTTTCAACTTGTGGGATTCTCTGCCACAAGATGTGGTGACAGTCAACAACCTGGATGGCTTTAAGAGGGGTTTGGATAACTTCATGGAGGCGAGGTCTATCAATGGCTACTAGTCAGAGGGTTATAGGCAACCACCAGCCTCAAAGGCAGGAGGCCTCTGAGTACCAGTTGCATGCGACTAACAGCAAGAGAAAGGGCATGCCCTCAACTCCTGCCTGTAGGCTTCCAGCAGCATCTGGTGGGCCACTGTGTGAAACAAGATGCTGGACTAGATGGGCCTATGGCCTGATCCAGCAGGGCTGTTCTTATTCATCAAGGTATGGCAAAAACTGAAGACCAGTCTGTTAAATATCATCTATCACGGGGGCCATACACTTGGTAAAGACCCTGGTCACTGAAGCCAAGCCAAAGCGAATGGTTTTGAACTGGTAGGCAGTAGGTCCTGTTTGAAAAAATAGAAACTTTTTATGTTAGGGTCTGATACGCATGAGATAGTAGGCATCTCAGATCTAGGGACACCATCTAGAGGAGAGAGAAAACTGTGGGAATAGTAAACATGGGAAGTGCTTGTACTCAATGAACTTGTTTAGTTCCCTTATATGTAGGGTGGGGTGAAGGCCACCATTAGCTTTCAGAACTGTGAAATATGGGGAATAGAAACCCTGTGATACAGTTTTGGGAACCTTTTCTATCAAGTATTTTCTCAAAAGTGCTGTGATCTCTTCCATGAGTGTTGTAGGGCATGTGACAACTTTTAAGAGAAAAGGGTGGTTTCATAGGGCGTATCCAAATTATTGTGAGGACCCAACTGTTGGAAGTTATATGTTCCCAAGCAGTTAGGTATGGGGTTAGTTTTTCTATGGCGAGGGTGGCAAAGTGATTGCTTCTTGGTGTGGGGGTGTGTCATTGTTGAGGTTTGGTTTGATGTTAGGATACCTTCTTAGGAGGGACGTAGCACTGCAGGTGAAAGAACTGCTTAGAAGAGTTTTGCTGAGAGGAAGAACATGAGGATTAATAGTAAGGCCATTTTTTTGGTTTATTGGATCGAGATGTGGTTGGCTAGTAGCTCATGGAGCGAGTCATACTTTTTAATTTCTGGAGGGTCTCATCCATCTTGTCCCCAAAGGAAGCCTGGCCCTCAAACGGAAGGTCCTCCACCCTCGAGCATGCCTCAAAGTACAGTCTGAGGGGGAGGCTGCATTGGTGCCTGGCGCATGTTTCTGGGCCTTGGTGTAGGGTCCATCAAGCTTGCAGGATCTGAATCTGGGCATACTGGTTTCTTCTTCTTTTTTGACTTGAGAGTAGCTGAGTCCTTCTCAGGTGGCCTTTTGCACTTCAGGATGCAAGGAAGGTGCTATCTCACAGGCAAGGGGGTTTGCAGCCCCTCAGTACTGGCAATGGAGTTGGAGCTGTTGGGATTGGTGCGCTCAACTTTGGGCATCGGATCTCATACAGTACCAGAGCTGTCGGTACCGAAGTAGACTGTGGTGAATGTAGTGTTGCCAAGTCTGAGACCACTCCTAGGGAGCCCGAAGGAGTCTCTGCAGTCCAGGCAGACATAATTATAGCAAAATAAGTCCTTGGAAACTTATAGTATGCTTTACTCTAAAGGTCTGTAGAAGGGAATGTTGCCTCCATGAAGATTTGCTTGTATAGAGTTACAGCTTGTTGGTCTCATGCAGAAGGAATAATCAGAATACTGGGGAGCTATAGGAGGGAATGCTGCCTCCATGAAGATCTGTATGCATAAAGCTACAGTTTTGGGGCTCATTCAGAAGGAATAATCTGGACATTGGTTTCCTCTGAAGAAGGAAGGCTTCCGAAATGGGCTCAGTAAAATCCCGGGTCAGCCTATCAGGACTGGAATTGCAATAAGTTTCCAAGGACTTATTTTTTGCAATTTTTAGTTTTCTTTTGTATCACTCAGGCTGTTACATGTTAATGTGGTTATCATGCTTTACATGGGTTTCAATATAGCTACTCCATTTAGTCGACAGATGGGTTGTGTATTTTGTTCATGGGAAGAACTTCAATTTTCCGCGATACATTGACCATACAGGTTTTCAGGCTGCAGTTTAACCAAGGGTTTTTCAGTCTCACATCAGTTCCCTTTTTCTCATCATTACCAGTGTGCACGTCATTTTTTGGTTGTTTTGCTTGGTTTGTGTGCACCCCATTTGTTTTTCTGCTACATAGAGTGGTAGGGGCAGGGTTGCCACCAGAAACAGTAAGGGCAGGAGAAGAATGGGGAAAGCCAGTTAGAGAAACCCGAATCTACACCTGTCGCCAGCATTGCCCCCACCACATGCAGAACAGGGCTTCTCTGGCTGCCTACTCTTGCTGCTTCTGGCTCTTCCAGCAGGAAGAGGGGGCAACCAGAGTGCCTGCTGCCACTACCACACTCCCCGCTGCCCCTGCCAAGCTCCCCATCACCACTGCCAGTTGCTACACCCCTGCCACATTGGCAGGAGCAGGCACTGGGACAGAGATTGTGGGGTGGGAAGAACGGCGATGGGGCAATGGACACGGTGCCCAACTGTCTCCCCCTTTGCTGCTGCTGCCTCCTTTTCTTCTCTGGCAACCTGCCTGCTCTTCTGGGAGCAAGAAATGGGAAGGGCAGGTGGCCAGAGAAGCTGAGTGGGCAGGAGAAACGGGGGGCAGCCAGTCAGAGAAGCCTACTCCACACCTGTCACTGCTGCTGCCACCACCACCACCACCACCACCACATGCAGAACAGGGCTACTCAGGCTGCCTACTCTTCCTGCTTCCGGCTTCCAGTTGAAAGCAGGAAGAGAAGGCAGCCAGAGAAGCTGGCCAGGTGGGAGAAGCCAGGTGGGCATCCAGAAAAGCTCCATTCTGCACCCACTGCCACCCTGCCCAGAAATGTAAAAACCAGAGACCACATCAAATAACAGATTAATCCTGACACATGTGGTTTCTAAGGACAGTATCTGCTGTTACTGAGCCTACCCAAGGCTCTTAATTTACCTGTCATTTTTGGTAGTACAGGAAGCACAATGTCTGGAAAAGACAAAAGTAAGAGGAGCAGATTAATGCTAATACACATGGACTCTAAGGGACAATCTCTGTGTTTCAGAATGCTTTAAAATATGCAAATTTTATGTTCAAGTCAGCATCAGCAGCATGTACTGACTTCACATATATTAGGACCAAAATAGACATAGGTACTTTGATATAAATTCTGTTGATTTTAACATAACCAGTGGAATATATCACTGACTATATTAAGTCACATAAAGACAAAATGTTTGTCAACGTCCTGACTAAACCTGCACAAACAGGCCAGATTTCTTGATGGAGGTGGTGGCAGCAGCTGAGGAGGAGAACCTAAAAATGTTCACAGTGTCTAATGGTGTCACAAAAAACTATGAGGAGGTTCTGGGCGCTTTCCAGACTAGCTGCTGGAACAGCAGCAAAAAGCTTCCGTTCGGGCAAGTCGCATTCGGAATGTAAACAGCAAGAGTCTCGTAGCAACAAACAACCCGAAAGAACAGCAGTTTTTTCATGCCAGATGTACGATGTCCTTGCTCTATATTGCAGCGATTAAATCCAAAACAAGGCATTGGAAATGTGAACGGCATCCTGCTGTCTGCGTAGGGACTGCGGTGTCACGGCGCAGGAAGTGTGGAAGCACACTTCCGAGATACGTCCTGACCCCGTTGTAGGGTCTAGTCTGGAAAGCGCCTTGGGGCCAGTGGGGGCCAGGGGGCCATAAGTCCTTGGGCTGATCCTGGGCATGCATAAGGCCCAGAAGTGTAAAAGCCAGAGATCACATCAAATAACAGATTAATGTTGACACATGTGGTTTCTAAGGGCAGTATCTGCTGTTACTGAGCCTACCCAAGGCTCTTAATTTACCTTTCTTTTTTGGTGGTCCGGCAAGCACAATGTCTGGAAAAGACAAAAGTAACAGGAGCAGATTAATGCTAATACACAGGGACGCCAAGGGACAATCTCTGCTGTTTCAGAATGCTTTAAAATAAACCTGCACAAACAGGCCAGATTTTTTCTCTGTGCAAGGAGGTTTGGGAAGTGTTTGGCAATCTCCCCATCCTTCTGCAGCTGCCTGTACCTTCTGAAACTGTCTCCTTAAGGGTCCCCCCCACTCTCAGGGAAATAATTCCCTGAGGAGAGAGCAGCTACAGAAAGTAGGGGGGATCCCTGAAAATTGCATTGCTCCCAGTCCTTTGTGCAGGAGAAATGGGGGGCAGCCAGTCAGAGAAGCCATACTCTGCACCTGTCGCTGGCACCACCATAGGGCTTCTCTGACCACCTACTCAGGGGCGTAACTATAATAGGGCAAGGGGAGACAGTTGTCCAGGGGCCCACTGCCTGGGGGGGGCAGAGGCAAGTCACATGACTGACTCCCCCAGCCGTGCACCAGCCCGGGCTCCCTTCAGTTGTATTCATCCTCCGAAATTGATGTGAGTGTTAAGACCTGGAGCTACCAGAACAGCATGTCTTTCTCTAGTACCATTAAATGACTTGCATCATCCCTCATTTAATATTTCTTTACTTCATGAGCTGAGCTTCAGTGAGGGGGGCCTTTTTAATCTTGTCTCTGGGCCCACTCCAACCTTGCTACGCCCCTGCACCTACTCCTCCTGCTTCTGCTGGCCAGGTGGGAGAATCCAAGTGGGCATCCAGAGAAGCCCCATTCTGCAGCCTCTGCCGCCATACCTCCTCTTCTCCTCTGACCCGCTTGCCAGCCAGCTGCTTTGATGGGCTGGCAGCAGAGGAGGAGGTGGCGGCAGCAGAAGATTAGGCGAAGGAGTTAAAAATGGCCACAGTGACTAATGGCGGTGAGAGGGTTCTGGGGTCAGGGGCCATAAGTCCTTGGGCTGGCCCTGGGTGTCTGGGTGTGTTCTCTCTCTCTCTCTCTCTCTCTCTCTCTCTCTCTCTCTCTCTCTCTCTCACACACACACACACACACACACACACACACACACACACTCTCACACACAGACTCACACACACACCTCTCTACCTCTTCTGAGGTTAGTTAATGCAACACTGTCAGCAAAAACAGCAGGTTTGTCTCTCTTCCAATCTTCCGCTTTACTTGTAGTAAGAGAAAACATACGATGCAACATGGCTACATTCCAAGTTTCTTTGCCTCCACTTCATTTCCATTTGTGGGGTCAGGGAATCATGATTATGATGGTGATTTATTAATTTTTGTATCAATGTTATCAGAGGAGAGAAGAAATGGTGGCATAGGTCTACTATTCTCCTGTTTCAACTTGCTTCTTTAGTTGGGAGGAAATGTTGGCTGGAGAGACAGAAAATGTCCTAGCTATATCTAAAACAGGGATGCACAACTTCACCCCACCCCCAGCTTCTGTTGGACTAAACAGAAGCTGTTCAGTCCCTCATTCCCAGCCACAATAATCAATAGTCACAGATTATGGGATCTGTAGTCCAACATCTGCAGGAGTGCTGAAGTTGTTGCCTGGGCTAAAATGGTATTTCAAAGGCCCGAGAGTGCCTGTATACCAGGTGGACAGATAAAACAGCATTCTTCCATGTTATTTCACTTGAAATAACTTCAGTGGTTGAAACCTTCCATGGTTTATCAAAGCTTTCCCTTTGCAATATTCATGCCATAACAGGCATTCATTAAAAAAAAAACAATGAGCACCCTTGTTCAGTAGGCGATTCTGAGCTTTAAATGTATGTCAGTTTTTTAATGAATCTATGGAAAATTGGCTAAGTTATGAGGAGCAGAAGTTGAAAAGCATACATGAAATCCCAACACAACGATGGGGTTTGTCTTCTCTCTGTACTGTATTCACAATGGGATATGTTGCATCCAAATAGTCAAGCCAAGATTGGCTCAGTTTCTTCAGGAAAGGTCTCTTTCGATAGTCTGTCTTCTGTATGACAGCATTTCATGTTGAAGGCTTAGTTGAAACGAATAGGTTTTAAATTTCTACAAATTAATAAAATAAAATAAAGACTATCCTTAGGTTCTGTGGTGACATCAGATTTGCATGTGCCCACTAGCAGTTAAGAGCACAGAATGTCTGTGAAGAGAGAGGAAGTGGAGGTGGGTGGGGAGAGCAACTCTGCAGAGAAGGAAGGGGGAGCCAACAGTGGCTGCTCAGCGTACTCTCTGTTGTCATCATTAGCCCTGGTAACAGCTGAGAAGAGACTCTGTCAGGGGGGGTGAAATCTTTTTCCTCTCCTAGAGAAGGAGAGACAGCTTACACTTGAATGCTTTAACTCATTTTTTATTTTTTTTTGCCGGTAGATAGGGGAACAGCCTCCATCACAAGATTTTGGCCCTTTGGCTGTTGCTGCTTCTATATGACGGTGGCCTCCTTCATTTTGCTTCATTTTACCTCAGAACGGCTAGGACTTAATGCTTGTGTTTGGCTGCTACGATCCTTCAACCATGTACCTCATAAAGAGGAAGGGCTGCTGAGTCCGTTCTAAGGGCCAAAATGCCCAGGCCTTTTAACACTTTTATGACATGCAGCCATTCAACAAGTGCAACCTTGCCTAGCATATAAGGGTGCAAGCAGCACCTGCTGATATTCTTCAGTTGCTTGACAGCCAGAACTTCAACAGGGGCAGTTCCCACTCTAAATGATGGGGGGCATTCCACTGGTTGAGTTTCTGCCTGTCATTCAGCTATTAAACACAAGACCATTGTTATAGATAATTTTTATACAGGTAATACAGGAAGCAATACTTGCTTCAATCACACCGGGAACTCTGTGTGTGACAGAATGGCAGGCAGAAACTCAGCTGGTGGAGTCCCCCCCTGCACCCATTAAAGTTCTGATGTCATGCAGCTGAAGGACAGGCAGAATATCAGCAGGTTCTGCTTGCACCCTTATATGCTTGGCAAAGTTACATCTGTTGAATGTCTGCCTGTCATACAAGTGTTAAAGGTTTTGGGTCCTCTATCCCCATTCTACCACCAACCAGTTTCGAAAAGCATTCTCCATTTCAAAAAGTGAGGAGATTCAATTAAAAACAGAAAACCTTTGGCTTACTTACAGAGATAGTTATAGGCGTGGCAGCTCCAACTGAGCTCAAAAAATGGAGGGAATTTGATGACCCCTTCTATAGGGGCATGAGACCTGAGGTCCAGTCTGAGATATTGCACTGTCTTACAAAATTATAACCATGGAAACACAATTTGGCTAGGTCCTCCTTGCTCCAGCCCACTATCTGTGTAGGCTGGCGGCAACAGCAAAAGCTGGGGATCAGTGTTACCGGTTATGACGACCAGAAGCTTCTGACTACAAGATTTTCTTTCTCCCAATTGGCCTGAGTGTAGTTGTCGCTTGCAATGAGGTACCTGTGAACATGAGGTAACAGCCATAACGTTTAAATGGAACCTTGACATTCAGAGACAGTGTGGCACTGAATACCATTTGCTGAGGAGCAACAGTGGGAGGGGGGCTATGGGCTTCATGCCCTATTTGTGGGATTCCAGGAAGCATCCATTGGAATACTATTAAAAACTGAATGCTTGACCAGTTGGACCTTTAGTCTGATCTAGGAAGGTTCTTCTTATGGCCAAGGAGGGAATGGGCCTTAGCAGCCAGGGCTACTGAATCACCTGTTTGACCAGTGCAGTTAAAGGTAAATGCTTGCTTTTCTGAGTTACAACTTGGCAATCATAATCATAATGATTGGTTGGGATGCCATTCATAAACCCATATTTTAAAATGCATACATTTGACTCTTTGTTACCTTTAAAATTCTTCATAGCAGTGTCCAGAAAGGGATGCATTTCAGAGAATGTCTTAATTTGTTGCTTTAATTCATTAGGAAATGCTGTTGGATTCACAAATTTCTTTTGGTTACATCTAGGGAGAAGCAACTGAGAATTATTTGAGGTATTTCTGTCCATTCCATAGAAGAGTTGAAGAAGAAGGGTGTGGAGTACCTAGGGCCAAACAAGGCATGGCAGAGAAGGCAATACATGAATCAATCAGTGAGTTATTGTGTAGTCAGCAGTTCTCAACCTTGAGTCCCTAGATGTTGTTCAACTACAACTCCCATAATCCCCAAACATAATGGCAGAAGGATGGATGATGGGAGCTGTACTCCCAACAACATCTGGGGATGCAAAGTAGGGAACCTCTGCTCCAGCCAATGGCCATTACAAAGGTCAGTACTGAAATATTGCAAGAAACAGGAAAAAATAAAAGAGACTGTGTTTGATCCATAATATTTTTTAACCATCTAATCACTTTGGCAGCCAACTTGTTTCCTCCAAATAATCTGCCAGATTTAAGATGCAGACTTTGCACAGTGCATTATGTTTAAAATGATAGGTGGGTCAGAATTAAAGTGTGCCGTTGAGTCGGTGTCAACTCCCGGCAACCACAGAGCCCTGTGGTTGTCTTTGGTAGACTACAGGAGGAGTTTACCATTGCCATCTCCTGCACAGTGTGAGATGATGCCTTTCAGCAGCTTCCTATATCGCTGCTGCCCGATACAGGAGTTTCCCATAGTCTGGGAAACATACCAGTGGGGATTCGAACCTGCAACCTCTGGCTTGCTAGTCAGAAGTACCTAATATATAATAAGTGATTAAATATTATAGGCCAAAATTATTGTAAGAGGAATTCCCTTAATTCAATAAATGTGGTGTGCATGATCAGAGGACAAGAAAACAGATGATAGAGAACATCTTCCACCATGTTTAGTCCAACTGATTTACAATGTATTCTCCTATGGGATTTCACAAAATCTTCTGTATAAAAACCCAGAATTCAATGTCCAGAATCTAATAAACTGAAAAAATCCTAAAGGAAGAATTCCTTTGTATTGTTTTAAAACATTCAAAAGTAGCCTTGATATGCCTCAAAAAAGCAGAGTAGGAAGACCCACGGATAATTGGCAGATTCAGGGTCACACTTCATGCTGTTAAACATATCAACTGTATGTGTGTGAACTCTCCTGATGAATGAAGGGGGAAACTGCACATGGAATCTGTTAATCTGCTAATCATTGTATGTGCGCACAAACAGTCACACAAGCTAACAACATTCACCATTAGATATAACCTAAGCACCTATGTCACCTCCACAAAAAACCCAGAAAATGGGGGGGGGGGGGGAATGCACATAAGACAGACCTAAAATAGAGCAGGGAATCCTGTCTTTATTGCTAACTTTTATTTTCCCCACCATGGTCAGCTACAGGCTTATGTAACACACATACATCAGGGATATTCTACAGCATTTTTCATCCATACTTATGCCTTTAACATTCCCTGGCATGTCCTTGGAAAGCCAAGAGATTTGAATGCATTCCAACTTTTCCAGCATAATGAAGCCACATACCTTTGCAAGGTACTCCCAATATCCTAGAGGGAAGACAAAGAAAGAAGGAAGTTCAGTCCCTTGCACCGGAAATCCCTTAGGCCAGGGGTTCCCAGAGGGGAGTACTAGTAGGCCTGTGAACCCCAGAGAATATCAGATCTGATCCAATAATTATTGGAATCACATTCAGGGACCTTTAATTGTATCAGATATTGTATTGTTATTGGATTTTATTAGAAATCCTATAAAAATAAAAAATATTTACCATAGAAGTTAATGGGAAAATAGGGGGGGGGAATCATAAATGAGGAATGGCTTTGCAGAGAGCTCTGAAATTTGGTACACATGGGCGTTGTCCAGATTATGAGATTTGCAATGGTTAAAGCGTTGTAAAGTGCGTTGGTATTAGGCAAGAGTTTTTCTACATAAGCAGTTAGAGAAACATGACCATAAAGATGGAAAAATTAGAACACTCATAGACAAGAATGAAGAGCTCCTTGCACAAGTTAAGAGCATAACTCTAGACTTGGAGGCACGTATTGCTACTTTGTAAAGGGAGTGAGATGCTGCCCTGGAAAAAGTGCACGTATGTGAAACCAAGGAAGCCATGGCTCTGAGACAATTAGAGGAGAACACAATCAGACTGGAGGACCATATTAGGAGTTTAGATTTCTCCAATCAGAGACTGGTTGAGGAAGTAGCACAGTTAGAAAAACAGAACATGGCCATTCCAGGATTAAAAGAGCTAGTAAAGGAACTCTCCCTGCCAAAACCCCAGCCAGTCAGGAAGGACAATCCTTGTGATTGTCACTCTCAAGTCCAGCAGCTAAAAAGACAGCTAGAGCAGAAGACCCTACAGATCTCTAGCATCACGGGAGCAGAGTCCGACCCCAGCTGGGAGCCTGTGGCAGCGATTGAGGGACCAGCCCGAGAACGCACTGCCTCCCAGGGAGTGAATCCCATAGCAGCTATTACTTCCTCAGTCACCACTAGGCTTAACCCTCGGGGCAGGAGGAGGGAACCTGTGTCATGGTCAAGAACATGGACCTAGTTGAGGCTAGGGAGCTAGCCAAAATGATGGTTCTATTAGGCCCAGACACCATTGTTGAATGGATGGTGAGGCTAGTTAGGCTTCAACACGATTTAAGATTAACCATAGAGGAAACATGGACTTTGATCCATGCGGCTGCACCAGCTGGTTTACAGGCCCAACTCATTTCTAAGTTCTCCTAAAACATAGCTATTGTTCAAGGCGTAGAGACCCTTGATACATGGGGAGCATGCGGGGACATGTGTGCCGTGGTACTTCCAGCTGGGGCTATGCAGGAACACACAGCCACTGCCAAGCAGAGGAGGGGGGAATGCCCAACACAGTTCCTTTACTGAGCAGCAATGGGAAGATATCTGGCTGGTCTAGTGGCCATGCCAGCAGGGGCAGGCACCCTTGCCCAAGCTGTCTGGACTGTGAGGGACCTAAAAGCCATGATCCGGGGACTCCTCCCATGGTACAAGGACAAGGTGGGCTTGCTAGGGGAACATAAGCCCAGCAAATTTCTATGATCTCCTAGAGCTAGTTCAGTGTATTGTCAGCCAGCATGGCTTTGAGCCAGCTCCTGAGGAAACAGAAAAGCCCAGTAAACACAAGGTAGCGGCAGTCACCACAGAAATAGCCCCCTCTAGTAATAAGAGTGGGGTGTTTCCAAAGCAGAGATTTAAACAGCAAGAGCAGAAAAAGTGGTCAGAGACAGACAAGCTCAGGTGCTGGGTTGAGGAACTGGTTGCATGCCCAGCCCAACACCAAGCACAGCAATTCCCTAGGAATGACTAGGAGAGACAGAGAGCAATGCAGGCTGTTAGAGATGCCACAGAGACAGGAAGCATGGGCTTCCAAAAGAACTTTGAGGAGTTCATGGCGGAACTCTGAGCCAGACTAGAAGGACCGGAGAAAACTCAACAGGGAGGCCAGTGGGCTCCCTGGCAGGTTGCAGCGGTGGCCTCTGCTCCCAGCAGGCAGTAGGAATTCCCACTGCCACCACCTCCAGTCACCCAGCCAGTCCAGACTGTGCAATATGGAATTCAGGCCAGCCCAGTTCCTGGGACCATTTTTGTACCAGTTCCCACTCCAACCCCAGTAGCCAGCATTGCCTACAGTCAGCCAGGAGGTAGTCCAGTCCAAACTGCGTCCACCCTTGTGCCGCCGCCACCCATCATTCAGCAACAATGAGGGGGCCCCGACACCAGGACTGCAGCTATGGAACAGAACAATAGCCAGAACAAGGATACCTGGTGTCTCTTGGGGGAAAATTTAACCTGGGATTTCCATGGAAGGGGGATTTTAAAAAACGAAGTAGGGGGAGAAATAAAGAAGGACTCATTAGTGGAGATAGTGCATCCCGCTGTGCCAGCACAGTGGCAGTATCCGGTTTCGAGCCAAGCAGAGGCAGGAATTGCAGTTGTAATAGAAGAGCGTTTAAAACAGGATGTGGCCAAGACTGATGGCAGTTCCGCCACACCAACACAGAAAGAGAAATGTATAGGAGCTTGGCAGGCCAGCCAAGTTGTCTCTGCCTTGACAGCAGAGGGGGAGGAATCCTGGAAGAGCCAGGTTCCCAAGTTGGTTTCTGCAGAAGCAGGGGCAGGAGTAAGTAGCCCCTGTTACTGAGGAATTGGTGCAGCAGAAAATTGTCTCTGCTTTGCCAGCAGAAGAAGAGGAATCCTGCAAGAGTCAGGCTTCTGAGGCCAGTTCAGAGTTGAACTGTAAGCTGGCTTCTGCAGAGGCAGAGGCAGCCCTTGCCCCCGAGGAATTTTTGCAACAAAGAGTGTTGCCAGTATTGGACTCAGTTGGATTAGCTGAGTCTTGTGAGTGCAGACAACAGTTTGGTGACAGCCCCAACAGGGTACAGGGGTGGGAGTCCCCATCTGACATACTGGCAGAAACCCAGAAGTTTGGAAAAATCCAGATCCAAGTCCAATCACAACAGGAAGTTGATGGATTGGTAGTGGTTCAATTGAATACCCCTGAAAACAGCTGTTTGAGAACTACAAAAGTGAAGGCAAAACCTCTCAGACACAGCACTAGCCAGATCATGCTTTGCCCAAGAGAACTGTGTCAGAGAAATGAAGTCACTAAATTAGAAGAGGAGGGAACCAAACCAGGAGGATCCATTCAAGAGATCTTTGGAGGAAGCAACTGTAGTGAAAACAAAAGACCCATTGTTCCAGGAGGGGCTGACTAAGGCACACACTCCCCCCACCCGCAGGGCATTTGGGCACATTTTGCAAAGCCAGAGATCACGGGATCCAAGCTAGTCCAGCAGACACTAGTAGCACAAAAACCATGATCCCCTGGAGCAAGAGGGGAAAACCTGGCATAGTAGATTCCCAAGCCAATATCTCAGCTCCAGCTGTTCTGAAGCAAGAGGGGGGAAACTTGGCGCAGCTCCAGCTGTTCCAGCTCAGGATGCATTTGGTCAAGGCCATCTAGACACTGGCATCCAGAGGTCAGATAGATAGCCCCACAGTGATGGGCAACCACCCCCACTGCTTTCTCTTTAGATCTCTGCACATTTCTTTTCTCTTAAGAGTTACTCCTCCTGATCATCTCTTCTATCCCTAACCCCTCTATTCCTCTGCACCCTACTCCGCTTTTACCTGCTTGCTAGAGCTCCCCTACTTCCCTCTTTGTTCAGTCTGGTGAGAGGCCATGGCAGGTGGACAGAGAGAGTGGACTGAGAAAAGACTGAGACTGAAGGAAGATTTTTTTTTAACTACCCTATGCCCTGTTCCTGATGAGACTTGCTCATTTCCTCCTGATGGATGCAAGGCACGCCAACCCTGAAGAGTAGGCCACCCATTCTGCCTGGACTGCACAGCTTGGAAGATCCTCCTGATTTTCAGAGACCCTGCCCGCTCTGCCACTCCTATGCCACAGACTGAACCCCAAGCCAGACTGTGCACCCCAATTGCAATGATCCCGAGCTCCTGAAACCTGACCCCCTCCACAACCTACACTGAACAATAGATGTCAGCAGGAACTATTGCTTGCCAATGCTTGCCAATACAGAAGAAACTAAGAGGGGGAGAGGCAGACAGAAATAGATTGTGTCTGACCAAGAACATGTTTTCTTCTGCATTGTGCCTGGTTTGGGCACTCATTCTGTGTCACTGTATATTTTGCCTCATTCTCCCTTTATTGAACTCCCTCCCCAACCTGAACACTGAACACTGAACACCTTTGCAAAACGTATTGGTGCATATGCATTCATGTTGTATAATCAGTCCTTTGCAAAATCTATTTGTCTGCACATATGTACTTACGTTGTACTTATGAGTTTAGTGTATGTGCTAGAGTTCCTAGATGTTGGGGTTATAGGAATGTATAATTGATTGAGTGTATATTTGATGGAGGGTAAATTTGAATTGTTTGTTGGGTGGTGCCACAATTATTTAAATGTACTAAAGCACTCAGCCACTTGGACTGCAGGATTCCACTCTGCGTGGATCCCTGTGAGCTGGGATAGCCAAGGACAAAGGGCTATTGATAGACCTCTGTTGCTGTGGGGACCTGTGAGGTAGTAAACTCTGCCACATTTGAAGGCAAATGCTTGGCAAACTATTTGGCCATGAATACAATGCTCTCTCAGACATGTGCTTGTGTGACTACAGCAAATGTGACTGTAAAATGTACTCAAAAGTAATTGGACAAGAGGGGGTACAAGCGGGGGTGCTCCCTTCTGATCCACACTATAGATCACAACAGCAATACTGAGGATATGTTTATCTTTAAACTATTACCCCAGCTGCACAAAATGTGCAGCAGTGGAGGACTCTGTATTGGAGCTCCAGCTTAACACAATCTGGTTTAAAAAGATGCAACAGCATCTGCTGGTGAATTTTGAAAGGCCCTATTGGGTCAGCTACTGACAGAAGCAGGGACAGCTATTGAGACTGTCCACTGCTGTCTTGTGAACATGGGAATCAGGGAAAACAATCATTAAGTTTGCTTAATATTTCTTTAATAGATCTATGCAAAATATATAGATCTTATACATTTGGCCTAAGGCAAAATGTATAAGAGAGGGAGAATATGTTAGGGGCACCTGTACCCCAACATAAGACCCAGAGGTACCAACCCAGAAGTATATGGAATTCGGGCCTGTGTCTGATTCCATTTTATTAAGAGATCAATTAATGCCTGAACTCAAGGTGAACTGACACCCAGGTCTCATTACTGCCTCGGCTAACTGCTCTGTGAAGGAAGAGGCAATCCAGCATTGTACTGTGAAATGGGTACTCAAAGAAACACAAGGGCTAGGCCTGAGCTATCAATATGCTAAAATGTAACTCACTGTCAGATAATGTCTGTGGAAGAGGCCAGAGGCTGAGTTCCCCTTTCCTGATGCAAGAAGTCTATGTTAATCCTTGTCAATGATGGCTCTGCTCTGCCCAAAGGGGATACTCAATTGCTGTCTATAGAAATTCCACTCGAGGAAAACACCTGTAGATTTAGTCCTTTTATTAACACCTTTTTAACACCTTCTGGGACCAGGCCAGGAATCTGGGGACAAGAGAAGATGCCCATTTGCAGCTCAGAGATGCAGATTTGCTTTGGGCAAAATAGAATGTCCCCTCCCCATGATAGCAGCTAACAGAAGATGGGATTGAGATCTCCCTGGACTGAGCTAATATCCTGAATAATTAAAAGACAATATCCGGCAGGTAACAGCAAAGTGTCACCTTTTTGGGACCCAGGAAGGATGAGGATATTTTGAATAGACTCTATGGAGATCAAAGGAAGATACAACTATAAAAATGAGGCTTACTGGACAGAGTCAGCAATCTTGCCTAACAAGCATACTTGCTCAAGAGCCATCCCAGAGTTTGCTGCTAAGCTGCGGGGCAACAAGCAGGAACTCTGTCCATGGACAGGAACTGTCTGTGACTTCTGCTGCGCAGTGAGAAGTCAAGACTTCCCCAGCCATGTTACTCTCACCCTCTGCGTCGCTCTGAGAAAACTGCCTGCTTGACCAGCCTGCTTGACCACCAGAAGCTTGACCATCACTCCCAAGCTGCTGTTCCCAGCTAGAGCATCTCTCTTTCCGCTGAAATCCCCACCACTCTCAAACCTCTGACCCTGGTAATCTGCTGCTCCACAAGCCTTGGATCCCTCTTCCCACCTCCCTACTAATTACTGCCACCCCCTTCCTAAGCTCTTCCTTCTTCCTCTACTTCTCTCTAAATGTTTTATTAGGATTTGTTAGATTGTTAGATAACTGTAATTACTGATTGCAAACACATATGTTTGGCACATTACACTACACTTTGAATTGGAAACACATTTTAAATGTGGATTATTTTATCCTGATGAGCAACTTTCTATAATAAAACCCATTGAACTTTCTGAGTGTCTCTCTCTCTCTTTCTCTCTGTTTGCATGCCCAGATCTTACATGGTCACCATCTCCAAGAACCAATTCAGTTTGTGTATGATGTGACTTTGCCTCTTTCCCTCTGAGCATATACAGAATGTGAAACCAGGTGTAGTTCACAACAAGGGGCTTGAAACCGTGAGCACAGTGGTTCTCAATGCATTTTTCTTTTCTTTTAAAATTATTTTTATTGTTTTAACAGAAATATAAACAGAGAAACATAAGAAACAGGAAAAGGAAAAAGGAAAACAAGATAATCAAACCCAGCAAATACAGTGATTCTCATTACAGTCTGTATATATCAACCTGAATTCCTTCAACCAACATGTCTCCCGCTCATTCCCCTACTCTGTAAAATATTGACTGCAGAACTAAAAGATAACAAAAGTAATATTCTTACTAATTGCATTGATTCCCTCTACAAGGAAAAGCCAAATCTCGGATGAGGTACCAAACCCTGCAATATACTAGATTGAATAAATGGTTCCCATGTTCGGCCGGGGGTGGGGGGGTATCCTCAGATTTATTTTTAATATATGCAGTTATTTTAGCCATTGATGCATATTCCCAAAGTTTGAGTCACTAATCATCTAAAGTCGGAATCAGATTTGTTTTCCAACAGCAAGCATAAAGGATTCTTGCCACCGTTATCATATATAAAGAAAGTTCAATGTGTTTTGCAGGAGTATGTGGTTTAGTAAAATTTAACATAAAAATTTCCGGAAGAAAAGGAAAATCTATATGCAAGATTTGCTGCATCTTGGAATGTATTGTTTTCCAACATTTGAGGGCTTTTTTACATGCCCACCACACATGACAGAAGGTACCTGTCTGCTCCATACATTTCCAGCAATCTCCAGGGTAATTATTGTCCATCTTTGAAATCATTGCTGGAGTAATATACCAACGCACGTACATTTTATACCAGGGGTCCTCAAACTGCGGCCCTCCAGATGTTGCTGAACTACAATTCCCATCATCCCAGCCACAATAAGTTGTAGTCGGGGGTGATGGGAATTGTAGTTCAGCAACATCTGGAGGGCCGCAGTTTGAGGACCCCTGTTTTATACCAATTTTCCCTTAGAGTACTATTTACTGTAAATTTTATATTCACCTTCCATTGAAATTCCCACTGTTGCATATCTATTGTTCTATTAAAGTTCTGCATCCATTTTACCATACAGTCTTTCACCTGTTCAGATTCTGAGTCATACTTAAACAAAAGTTTATATATAAGACCTAAGATATGCTCTGAGTTATTTGTTATTAAAATTTCAAATTCTGTCAAATCTCTTAATTTCCCACCTTGCTTCTGTACTTCTTCCTGAATTATGCTGTTGATCTGTAAATATAATAGCCAGGAAGGAGTTTATTTCCACTCTTGACTTAAGCATTGAAAGGATTCCATTTTTCATCTTCCCACCATAAGACTCTGCAAGTCATAAGCTCTCTATTGATCAAATTGTTTTATATGTTCTTCTCTGTGGAAGTATATATCCAGTATTGAAGCTACAGGCAACAGTGTTGGATTTATTCTTTTTTTATACTTATCCCAAACCTTCATTAAGCTATTCCTAATGGAGTGGTTTTTAATTTCTATGTCTGCTTTCTTTATATCTGCCCACAAATATCTATGTAGGCCATTGGTCATATCTGACCCTTTCATGTTTGTGAACCATCTATATGGAGCTTTGATCCACTCTGCAATCCATGTTAAACAGCTGGCATGAAAATATAATTTCAATTTTGGGATTGCTAATCCTCCACATTCTTTTGCATCTTGCATGATTTTAAATTTCACTCTAGGTCTTATATTCGGCCAGATTTGCGAATAAATCTTTGCCACTCATTTAATGTCTTCTCTTCAATCCTTACTGGTAACATTTGGAATAAGAAGCTAATCCCAGACAAAACTTTCATTTTAACCACTGATATTCTTGCCAGCCATGATAGATTTAATTTTTCCCATTTGTTCAAATCACCCAATATATTCTTCCATGTCGGTAAGTAGTTGTTTTTGAATAAATCTTTATTAGCTACCTTTACATTAATCCCCAAATATTGTACTGGTTTAACACTTAACTGAAATCCTGTTCTTTCTTCCAGTTCTTTCCACTCTTCATCTTTAATATTCCATGTTATCATCTGTGTCTTGCTGTTATTCAATATATATACAGAAACCTTCCCATACTGCCTGTACCCCTGGTGCAATATTGAAAGAACCCAACGATCGAAAAAGGATTCTTTCCAGACAGGCCAGAAGTCCAACAGGCAACCCACCACCACCACTACCTTGTTGCTTTGACTGTCAGGACTGCTGCTTATGGCCCCTAGCCTGGGAACCAAAGGACTGTCAGTTCTGAGAACTGAACCCCTGTCTGTCCTGGCCTCTGGGCCTCCTCCAATGTGGCTGAAATGATTTCAGTGGTTCCTTCTATTGGAAAGGGGGTTTAAAGGCCCTGAATGGCTGCACGGGCTTGCAGGAAAAGCCCTTGTCCTCTTGCCTATATGTTGAAGGTAAGACCTTGCGCTTGTCCTTTGTCTCTACTAAGTCATCTTTCAGAGCCTCATCACCAAAAAGCCCCCCACCATATGACACAGAGGCCAGGCTGGCTTTAGATGTGTTGTCCACCTTCTGGTATTTTAGCCAAATGTTATGCCTAGCCATTACACTGGTGCTGACTGCATGGGCTGAGAAGCGAACACTGTCTAGGGTAGCGTTTGCTAAGAATGCTGCTGCCCTTTGCAGATGCAGCAACTTGTGCCTCATCCTAGCTGGGTTGGATGGGTGATCGTTAAGAAGTTCTTCTATCCACAGCACTGGAGCTCTGGAAACCAGGCAAGCTGTAGTATCAGCCCTAATTGCCATTGCCGTGGACTCATGGGCCCTATGCAGGGCTGCTTCTGCCTTTTTGTCCGCTGGATCCTTGAGTGTAGAATCCCCATCCTTGTGGACCACCACTCTACTGAGGAGTGCTCCATTTGGGGCGTCTGTAAGTGGCACTTTAAATAAATCTAAGGTCTTGTTCTCAAAATTATATAACCTACTAGCCAGTGTAGAAGCCTGTTTGGACGTGGATATGGAGGCCCACTCCTCCTTAATCTTGTTAGTGAACCCCTCCAGCATCACTGATTTGGTCTGTGGAGCCTTGGGTTTAGGCAGAACCAAGGATCCCTTAGACACGGAGGTACCCTGATCTTTTGGTACATGTTTTAGACCCAGAGCAGCTATAGACTGATTGATAAGAGGCTGGAAGTCCTCCATCAATTAGAGGATTTGGTTATAATTAGTTATAGAAACATCTGGTAACTCCCTTTCCTCTGACAAAGATGACACTGGGTTCGAGTCACCTTGTTTTGAATAATCTCTGTGCCCACGTGGGTTATACAGATCTAGGGAGTCCTCTCCCGAATCCTCAGAGGATCTGACCTCTCTACTCTTTACAGGGTTATGCTTTGACCCCTGTCCTTTTATGTTTTTTTGGAGGGGGGGATGCCTGTGAATCTGAGGAAGAAGAGGCATTCCTTGATCTCCTGTGAGATCGAAAAGTTTTCTGCGCCTTTAAGGCAGCAGCCAGCCAACACTCTCTGCCACCAGTTGAAGCTGGTGCTCCTGTGCCTCCATGCTGTCCCCCATGGGTGAAACGTTGAGGTTATAAACCCCTTTCTCATGTGGTTCCTCACCCTCCGAGTCCATCTGTCATTGAGGGAACCAGCCAGCTTGTTGCCTCATGATCATCAGCCTACGCGTTGGGGACATTGGTTCTGCCACAGTGCGTTGCAAGGCTGGAGAGAGTAGAAGTGGGAGGGGAGAAGATGCCTCCTGGGTGCTTTCCTGCCAGCCCTGTCTGGCGATTTTCCAGCAGCCTCTGGAGAGGCTAATAGGTGTTCAGGGCACTTATAGTGTTCAGGGCACTAATAAGTGTTCAAGCATACAGGCAAGAGGACAAGGGCTTTTCTTGCAAGTCTGCGCAGCCATTCAGGGCCTTTCAACCCCCTTTCCAACAAAAGGAACCTCTGAAATCATTTCGGCATGCCGGTGCTTTGGGATGCCAGTGCTTCTTTTGCTTCTTTTACTCCTGCTAACTGGGCAAGGAGGCATCTTTTTAATGTGGTGATTCTCTTTATTTAGCAGGGGAAGAGTAACTGGCCCTATCCACCCCCAACACAGTACTTCCATTACTGTTGTTGGTATATCTAATGTTTCTTTTAAGATTGTGAGCCCTTGGTGATAGAAAGCCATCTTAATTATTATTTCTCTATGTAAACTGACGGAGGGTTCTAAGAGGGGTGACAGAGCCCCAGGAAGAGAGGGAAACAGAACGGAAACTGAACCAGGGTCATCACATAAGAGGAGCTGCTGAACACATAGGCATCAGACTCTGTAACTATTGTGGAGTTTGAATCTAAGTCGGCCTGAATATGAGAGATTTTGTCCTCAAAGAACTCATTAAAAACATCACAGCGAGTGATTGTTGGTTCTAAGTACTGATTCAAGGGGGAATGAGTGCACATTAGCCCCTTCACAACCCTGGACAACACAGCCGGATGTGAACTTGCAGATGTGATACGGGAGGAAAAGAATCGCTTCTTTGCTGCACATATCGCCCGAGCATAGATCTTCAAATGTGCTCTATGTAATAATCTGTCGGATTCAAGTCGAGTCTTCCTCCACTTGCACTGTAGTTGTCTACCTCACCGCTTCAGCCCCCAAAGTTCTTCCATATACCAAGGGGTCAGTTTCGAAGTGGGTCAGAGAGGATGCTTAGGAGCGATCATGTCCACTGCCCTGGTGAGCTGATTATTCCAATTCTCCACCAGAGTGTCGACAGGGTCACCAGCAGAGCCAACACAATCCCTCCAAGGCTTCTTGGAATCCTATTGGAACCAGTAACCTTCTTGGGCGGACCATCCTAATGGGTCCTCCGCCCCTGCGGAGGTGAGACATGGTCATGAGTCCAACCTTAACCAGATGGTGGTCCGTCCATGACAATGGGGAAATAACTGGAATCCCCACCCATGGAACACCACCCTGTTCAGTGAAAGACCAGATTAAGCGTGTGACCAGCAATATGTGTCGGTCCCGAGACCACCTGGGATAGTCCCATTGTTGTCATGGCCGCAATGAACTCCTGAGCTGCCCCAGACAAATTGGTCCCAAAGTGGACATTGAAGTCCCCCAGTACCACAAGCCTGGGAGACTCCAACGCCAAGCCCAAGACCAAGTCCGTCAGCTCAGTTAGGGACTCCGTTGGGCAGTGGGGCGATGGGTACACCAACAGAAGTCCCAGTCTATATCTGGTCCCCAAACTTAGGTACACACATTCAATATAGTCAGAACCTTCAACAGGGATCCTGGCAAGGGAGATATTGTTCTTGTAGACCACAGCCACTCCACCTCCCCTCCTCTGCTCCTCAACAGAGTACCCTGGAGGGAGAAACTGGGATCAGACTGGGCCATCAGCCTCCCCCAACCAAGTCTCCGTAATACATACCAGATTGCCCCTTCATCCAGAATCAAATCACGGATGATTTCAGGTTTATTCTGGACTGACCTGGCATTTCAAAGGAGCAAGACGAGACTCTGTGGGTGACTTTGAAGGTAATATCTGCCCTTTCCTGACCCACAGATATGTGAGTCTTAACCCTATTTGCCTAATCTTATCACATATACCGTGGTCAGGTGGAAATTACCCAACCACAGATACACAGAACCGTGGATGCAGGATCCACAATTAATGAGGTTCTCCTGCACATGCTTCCCCAATCCATTAATATACTTGCTGTAGCGGCAATTACACTGTCTCAGGCACCCAACATTTTTCCCCTCTCTAGAGGCAGCTAGCTGAACCAGTTGTTCAGCAACGTTATTTTGGCCTGTTTTTGAACTGTGCCGGACTATGGAAGCTCATACTGAAAAGCAACAATGGACCAGAATCTGAAGAGAAAAGAAAGGGGAAAAATGTTTTGCAATGCACTATGAAAGACACTATCAGGGAGGCCATACTTAGGCTACCTTTGTTTGAAGAAAAGGTCCTTCAAGCAAGAGAGAGGCACAGCTTGGAATCATTCAGCCAAAGAGTGCTTGAAGATGAGGCAGCTAATTAATCTTGGGGTTACAGTTCTTGGAATGTAAGTGAGAAGGAGACTGGAAGACCTATTCCACTTGCACCTTGTCAAATTGGTATATGGTACCTGGTACCATATCGAGTAATGGAGGAGTAGAATTACAAGGCCTGATTGTAGCATTCAATTGAGGGATTAAATATTAACAAGCCCTGTAAAAGTGGGGGATTGGATTTTTGATGGGATGAGGTTGCCATGATCAGCACAGAATATTAGATTTCTACCAACTATGGAAATGAGGAACCCAAAGAGCCAGTGAGAATCCTGGGCACAACAGGTGGAAACCAATAAGGGCCTAAGAAGACAAGAGGGAAAAGTTTGGCTTTTCGAGTATAAAATGTAAAGTCAGCAGGAAAACAGTTTTTTTCCCTTTCTTTTAATACCTACTGAGGTCTTAAAGGAACTGCTTTTCCAGCAACACAGGTGGATACTGAATGTGTGTGACATCAGGCCTAATGAGCCCCATTGGGTAAAATGGGTTGATTAATCCGATTTTTAATGAAAAACAACACTCTGACACTACTACTAGAACACAGCACATACTGGAAATTCCCCTTTACCCAACACAAAACACTATGTCCCAAATAACATAGTAAACATAAACAAATTGCCGAATACATTCTAACCCCAGATAAGTTTAAGAGGGAAGTCATAAGTTAAGCTGGAGTCACATACCAAACTTTAAACTCCAGAAATAAGCCATGTCTTATCCTTTTTACAACAAAGTTGACATGGATCATCCTCAAACCCACCTTTCCTACAATGCCCAGTCTCAAAACCAGTCTTAGCTGTTTTCTAACTACAATTTGTAGCTCCTATTGTCCCCACCCCCAGACAATTTCTGAATGAAATTTGACTGCCTCACCCTTAATGTAGGGTTGCAACTGTGGCCATATAATCAAGGTCTTGTCATATTGCTTGACAATACCCAAGCAAAACAATATGACAAATACAAAGTACAAAGCAAAAATTAAAACAGCAGCAGGCACATGCCTGCTGAAATTTTTTTTAAAAAATACATTGCTTGCTGGAAGTGAATAGCAATGGAAGATATTTACTTTAATCTACTGCCATTGGAGTGCAGGACTAGGACTGGGGAGACCAGAGTTAAAATCCCCATTCAGCCATGAAACTCACTGGGTGACTCTGGACGAGTCACTTATCTCTCAGCCTAACCTACCACACAGGGTTGTTGTGAGGATAAACAGAACCATGTATGTTAAGTGGGCTCTTTCCTCCAAAGAGCCCACATAACTCTGGGCTCCTTGGAGGAAGAGCAAGGTATACATGCAAAAATAAACAAACAGACAGGAGACAGAGAAGCACCTCTGAAGTAGAGCATGGTGTTTGAGCAATTTCATACGGCAGGATGAGATTTATAAGTTTCTCTGGCTCCGGGATATTCAGAGCTTCTGACACAAAATGCAGATCTCCATCTTTGTGCAAGAATGCCTAATACTTCCACTCCACTCTGAGTGCTCTGAATGGGCAACATTCCTCCCTTTTGTCATTGATTGAGTCATTCTCTTGCCTCTTGTTATTTTATTTATTTTATTTTATTTATATGCTGCCTGACTCTAAAAGCTCTAGGTCAGTGGTTCCCAATCTGGGAGCCTCCAGATGTTGCTGAACTACAACTCCCATCAGCCTGAACCACAATGAATTATAGCTGGGGCTGATGGGAATTGTAGTTCAGCAACATCTGGAGGCTCCCAGATTAGGAACCACTGTCCTAGGTGGTTCTTAAAGGGGCAGAGCCATTTAAAAAAAGTCCTAATCCCTTTTCCACAATAGGTAACCAACTAAAACTATATATACCTTTAGACATGCAAGTTCAGACCAATTAAGGAGGATGGACATTGAGTCTGGAGGGAAAATTTCAACCCTAGTTTGGCCTGACCAGCATTACATCAGATATGCTGGATCTTCTTGTTGGATCCAAGAGCTGTCCATCTCTGGCAAAGCCTTCTCATTCTTTAATCACTATAAATATTGGGGTCAAGTCCCTAGTCACCATTTTCCATATTATACCAGCTGCTAGTCACCAAGTCATTACCTTCCATCTGCTATTGGAGTCCAGAAGGGAAACACTGTAGAGATTAACCCTCTCTCAGCCAGGAACCCACCTAACTTATGTTCATGGTAAAACTCAGTGGTTGTTCATATTTTCTATGTTCTTTTAAATTCCGGTGTGCCTTTCTTTGTTCCCAATTCCTTTACTCCCCAATTCCTTATTCTATGTGTAACCCTTATTTCTTAATACATTCCATATACTTAGAAGTGGGCTTCAGTCTGGTTTTAAAAAGTTCTGGAGAGTTACTTTAGAACTCTTCCGCATATGCCTCATACTACTAAATTATTTATTTTTAGAATAATATACTATTTGTCTAGAACTGGGTTCTGTGGACTCTGGCTGTACAGTGCCAATTAAATCCCAAGCCAGACAATTCCAAGGTTGTTGAGGCCATGTCTGAGCCTCATCAGTGGCTTTAGATCAACTGCTGGCAGCCTAACTCGAAGAAGTGGCATGCTCCTAAACTGGGATCAGAGCAATCACTCTACTGAGGGTAGTTCCCAACAAAACAGAGTAACCCCCAGTCCATCGTAGAGCTATACAAGTGAAAACTTTGAATTGCTTCTTTACCTGCAAGAATTCATCTGTTGGCTGTTGCTGTTTCTCCTCCATTTCCTTGATGAGGTTGTCCACAGAGGCAATTTCCTCAGAGAGTTTGGCAATATGCTTATTCCCATTGCCTTTAACCTTGTCATCCAGATCTTTCAGCTTAGCCAGCAGGAGGCACTCTTGTTCTTCCAGAAACTGGTGCAGTTGCTTAAACGCAGCCACAATTTTCTGCCTCTCTGTTTCTGTCTGCTTCTGTAACCAGAAAGTGGAAGCAAAGAGAAGGGTCAGTCTAATTGACTTAACTTCTTTTTTTTGGAAAGAGTTAATATGAGCACTATCATGCCTGAATGAGGGAACACACCCTGTCCTTACATACAAATGTAAATGCCTTAGAGAATTAAACATAAGAACATAAGAACAGCCCTGCTGGATCAGGCCCAAGGCCCATCTAGTCCAGCATCCTGTTTCACACAGTGGCCCACCAGATGCCATTGGGAGCCTACAGTCAGGAGTTGAGGGCATGCCCTCTCACCTGCCATTACTCCCCTGTAAAGTAAATGAGTATGAGCACATTCCACACAACACAAGAAGAACAGACCTTGCTGAAGGAGAACCAGCATGGCTTCTGCATGTTTTTCCTCACTAACCTTTTGGAGTTCTTTGATAATGTCAACAGGCATGTGGATAAAGGTGATCTGATTGACACAGTATACTTGAACTTCCAACAAAAGATCTTGTTGAACTTTCAACAAAAGATCCTCACCAAAGGCTCTTAAGTCAACTTAGCAGTCATGGGATAAGGGGACAGGTTCATGTGTGGACTTGTAACTGGTTGAAGGACAGGAAACCTGTTGGAAGTGAAGGACTTTGCGTTGTCTCATGTCTCAATGATAAAGGGGGACAGACTAGTGAGTCAGAAGGCTAGACAGGTCAAGACATTGGTCATCCCTTCTCTACTGCTCTGACACTTTTCCTTTGGTATGTAGATTGCTACTCTCAGGGACTTCCTTCCTTCCTGCCTCTCTTTCTCTCTCTCCCTTCTTCTTCTCCCTTGCAACACCCACGCTCCTCTCTCCCTGCACCATGTGTGCAGAGTTGCAGAATCCCTCTGCATCCAGCTAGCTAGCTAGATTAGAGATCCTTTCTCTCCACTTTACTATCTAGAATGGAGTTCACTAATAAAGACTCCTTATATTGATTTGAAACTATGAACTGGCTCCAAGTTTATTTTACTCTCAGCATACATGCTTGCCTAAGCAGACTCCACTGTGTTGTCCTTCTGTGCACAATGCTATATTAGAAAGGTATCTCTTACCAGAGAGAATTCCCAAAAAACACGAGGGTAGGAATAAATTGACAATTTTCACAATGCAGGAAAGTAAGTAAGGTCCCCCACGGATCAGTACTGGGACCAGTGTTCCCTCTAAGGTGTGCATACGCTCACAATTTTTAAATGTCTGCTCAGTTAATTTTAGATCCCACTTTAGATCCCACTCCAGGAAGGCCCACACACTGCCATGATACTGCTGTCCAGAACCAAAGTCATTCTGCACAGAAATGAAAAAAATTAGAGGGACCACTGATTTGGAGCAGTGCTCTTTAACTAATTCATAAATGATCTAGAAGGTAGGATAAGAAGAATTATTTTGTTTTGTTTTGTTTTGTTTTATTGGAAGAGAAAATTTTCTCACACTAAAACCAGGGGTCATCCCATGAAATGGAAGGCCGGGAAATTTATGACCAAAAAGAGGAAGTACTTTTTCACACTGCACATAATTAATCTATGGAACTCTCTGCCATGGGATACGGTGATGGACACTAGACTGAATGGCTTTAAAAGGGGCTTAGACAAATTCATGGAGAGGTTATAGGCCACTTCCAGACTCAGAGGCAAGATACCTCAAATGCCTATTGCAGAGGAGCAGCAACAAGAGAGAGGGCACACCCTCACCTCTTGCCTGTGGGCTTCCAAGATGCATCTGGTGGGCCACTGTGTGAAACAGGGTGATGGACTAGATAGGCCTTGGGCCTCATCCAGCAGGACTGTTCTTATGTTCTTAATGCTCATTAATTCAATATATTTATGTGAGGTGAGAGAGTGAGCGAGAGACTCCCACAGCAACAAGGTTCTTTGTTTCAATGATGGGAAAATGCAACTCCCCCTTCAAACAATGCGCTAATTTATTAAAAGATGTTTGGATCAATTCTGCATTTCTAGAAAGACCCTTAGCTCCTACCTGGCTCCCTCCTTTATTCTTTGAAGGCAAAGTGCCCCGAACTATACAATCTGCTCTTTCTCTGAAAAATGAGATGGCACCACAGCTATCTGCCACAAGAGGCCCAATGGACAGATTACTTGCAAATACTTGTAATGGTGGCTATGTTAGAGTTCATTGGGGTGAATGGAAACTGAAACATGGTGCTTATCTCTTTCACCACCTATGTATTTTCCACTCAGAAATGCCCTATCCAAAGCCAATAATAAAGCTGGAGCCACATAAGGCAAGGACCAAAGCACCCACTTATGATCCAGCTTGACTCCTTCACGATGGTGGAGCTGCCCTGTACATTGCATATTATTTCTTGTTTACACAGTCAGACAGGTGTTATTGACTGGTTTGTTTTATCCAGACATCGAGTCCTTCCCAAGGACCTGGGATGGCTGAATTTTATCATCAGTACTGTTGGTTATTACAGATATCGTCGCAAAATATAGGCTGTTCCCAGTAAAGCTGCTTTTTGTAATTGACTGATGGTGGTTTCTGTGGCCCCTATGGTGTTGAGGTGCTCTTCAAGGTCTTTTGGAATTGCACCTAGGGCGCCAATTACCACTGGGATTACTTTGGTCTTCTTCTGCCACAGCCTTTCAATTTCAATTTGTAGATCTTTGTATTTTGTGATTTTTTTTCTATTTCTTTGTCTTCTATTCTGCTATCCCCTCGTATTGCTATGTCGATTTTGACTTGTTTTTCTTTCTTCTCGACTACAGTTATATCTGGTGTATTGTGTGGCAGATGTTTGTCTGTTTGTAGTCGGAAGTCCCATAATATT
Organism: Hemicordylus capensis; assembly: GCF_027244095.1. Taxonomy (NCBI): domain Eukaryota; kingdom Metazoa; phylum Chordata; class Lepidosauria; order Squamata; family Cordylidae; genus Hemicordylus; species Hemicordylus capensis. Next base: position 256,649,869 of record NC_069658.1, on the reverse strand, counting down.
TTTGCATCTTCATTTTCTACAACTTTTTCAATTTTACGGTCCCACCAATCTTTGACTACAGGTAGCTTGTATTTTTTGCACTTGTTCCAGTGCATCATCCCTGCTACCTTGTCATGCCTTTGTTTGTAGTCAGTCTGTGCGATCTTTTTACAACAGCTGATTAGGTGGTCCACTGTTTCATCTGCTTCTTTACAAAGGCAGCACTTGCTGTTTGTGGTTGATTTTTCGACTTTTGCTCTTATTGCATCTGTTCTTAGTGCCTGTTCTTGTGCAGCCAGTATTAAACCCTCTGTTTCTTTCTTCAAGTTGCCATTCTTAAGCCATTGCCAGGTCTTGGTGATGTCTGATTTTCCACTTATATAGTGCAAATATTGACCATGAAGTGGCTTCTTTTCCCATTTTTCTGCTCGGTTCTTGACTTGTTCTTTCTTGTAGGCCAACTTTCTTTCATTGGTGTTGAATAGTTTCTCGTTCTTGACCATTTGAAGTGCATCTTCTTCATTGCTCTTGATATATTCTGCAAGGCCTCTTTTCTCCTCCTCTACTGTTTGATGGACTTGCAGCATTCCTCTTCCACCTGAGCTGCGAGGGAGGTATAGCCTATCTACATCACTGCAGGGATGCAGAGCATGATTGATGGTCATTATTTCCTGGTCTTATGATCTAGCGTCCTAGCTCTGCCTGGGTCCAGTCTATTATTCCTGCAGTGTATCTGATAACAGGTATAGCCCAGGTGTTTATGGCTTGTATGTTGTTCCCACCATTGAGTTTGGACTTGAGGATTTTTCTAACTCTCCTGATGGAGTCACTTCCCATTTTTCTTTTAACTTCAGTGTGTGCGATGTTATCAGCCTGGAGAATGCCCAAGTATTTGTAATGTTCTTTCTCTTCCAGGTTCTTGATGTTGCTTCCATTGGGCAGCTCTATTATTATTATTATTATTATTATTATTATTATTATTATTATTATTATTATTATTACAACTTTTATACTGCCCTTCCAAAAAGCTCAGGGCTCTTTACATTAAAACACCATTAAAATCAGTTAATAAGTAAAACAAAAATTATAAAGCATAAAAACAATAATTAACAATTAAAACCATCATAAAACAACAATTAAATAATCAGAAGAATTTAAAAACAAGTTTTTAAAAGCTGAGAAAGCCTGGTTGAAGAGATGTGTTTTCAGGTGTTTTTTGAAAATTGCCAGAGATGGGGAGGATCAGCAGGGAGCGCATTCCACAATCTTGGGGCAGCAGCCGAGAAGGCCCGTCTCTGTGTAGCCACCAAACGAGTTGGCGGCAACTGGAGATGGACCTCCTCAAGTGACCTCAATGGGCGGTGGGGCTCATAGTGAAGAAGATGCTCTCTTAAATACCCAGGGCCTAAGCCGTTTACAACTAGCACTTTGTATTTTGCCCGGAAAACTATTGGCAGCCAGTATAACTCCATCAACAAAGGAGTAATGTGGTCTCTTCGAGATGACCCAGAGACCAACCTGGCTGCCGCATTCTGAACCAAATGAAGTTTCCAGACTACGTACAAAGGCAGCTCCACGTAGAGCCCATTACAGAAGTCAAGTCTGGAGGTTACCAACAAATGTACCACTGTTTTGGGGTAATTGATCTCGAGAAACAGGTGCAGCTGGCGTATCAGCCGGAGCTGATAAAAAGCACCCCTGGCCACCGCCTCAACCTGAGAAACCAAGGAGAGACGTTGATCCAGAAGTACTCCCAGACTGCGAACCTGTTGCTTTTGGGGAAGTATGACCCCATCTAGAACAGGCAGATCAAAATCATCTCTAGAGTTCCGACCCCGCACAATAAGTACCTCCGATTTATCTGGATTCAGCTTCAGTTTATTCTCCCTCATCCAGCCCATTACTGCTTCCAGGCAGGCATTTAGGGAGGATATGCCAACTCCTGAAGAAGTTGACATGGAGAAGTAGATCTGGGTGTCATCAGCATACTGGTAACACCCAGCTCAAAATCCCCTGATGATCTCTCCCAGCGGTTTCATGTAGATGTTAAAGAGCATTGGAGAAAGTATGGAGCCTTGAGGGACACCATACTTAAGCTCAGATTTTAAAGAGCAACAATCTCCATTCGACACCATCTGGAATCTGTCTGACAGGTAGGAGCGGAACCACTGTAAAACAGTGCCTCCCACCCCCAACACCCGCAGACGTTCCAGAAGGATACTATGGTCGATAATATCGAAAGCCACCGAGAGATCCAAGAGGACCAACAGAGTCACACTTCCTCTGTCAATTGCCAATTGGAGATCATCCATCAGGCCGACCAAGGCAGTCTCCACCCCATAGCCCGCCTGAAAACCAGTTTGAAATGGGTCTCGATAATCAGTTTCCTCCAAGACCGCCTGGAGCTGAGAGACCACCACCCTCTCAGTTACCTTGCCCAGCCATGGGAGATTGGAAACAGGCCTATAATTGCTCAACTCTGAGGGATCTACGTAATGCAGGCTTCTTTAGAAGAGGTCTAATAATTGCCTCCTTAAGACAAGGAGGCATCCTGCCCTCCCTCAGAGAAGCATTTATGATTTCTACCAGGCCGCCTACAACAGCCTCCCTGCTAGATAGAACAAGCCATGTTGGACAAGGGTCAAGAGGACAAGTGGTAGGCCTCACTTCTCCAAGCAGCTTGTCCATATCTTCAGGAGTCACAAACTGAAATTGATCCAGCTGAATCGTATAAGAGGAGTTGCTGGACACCTCCAGTTCAGACATCAAATTAATTGTGGAGTCTTCATCTAAGTCGGCCCGAATCCTAGAGATTTTGTCTGCGAAAAATTCATTAAACACACTGCAGCAGGTAACTGATGCTTCCAAATTCTGGTTCAAGGGAGAAGGGGCAGATACTAGTCCCCTCACAACCCTGAACAACTCCGCTGGACGTGAACTTGCAGAGGCAATACAAACAGAAAAGAGCCACTTCTTTGCCGCACAGATCGCCTGAGCATAGATCTTTAAATGTGCTCCATGTTGTAATCTGTCGGATTTGATTCGGGTTTTTCTTTACTTGCGCTCCAGTCACCTACCTTGCCACTTCAGCCCCTGTAGATCTTCCATGTACCAAGGGGCCAATTTTGAAGCAGGTCGGAGGGGATGCTTAGGAGCAATTGTGTCTACTGCCCTGGTGAGCAAGTTGTTCCAGTTCTCAACCAGGGCATCAACAGGACATAAGAATATATATATATATGGACATAAGAATATATAGAACCAATGTATGACACTATATTTTATTATCAATATGTGACTCACACAGCAGCTCCTCCTTGTCCCACCCTCACCAACCAATGGGCTTTCTCATATTCTGAGGGTTCGGGGTGGGGATGAGGAGGAGAACTGTTGCTGCCACTCACCCAGTGTCTAACGGGGGTATCCACATTCCACGGGTGGTGGGGTGTGTGTGCATGCAGCCTTGCGCCAGAGCAACTTGGTACCATCTCTGACCCCATCCACCTCAGTGGGTTTCCCCCATTAGCCTTTAATTGTAGAGAAACATGTACTGGTTTATACATTGCCTGGGGAAGAGTAAGGGAAGTATTACGACTTGTGGAGAGATACTTGTAGCTAAGAAACAGAGGGTGGGTAACAGGTTTAATACCACTCACCCATATTAACCTTCTGCTACTAGAAGAAGATTTTCCTCACCAAGACAGGCTCCAAAAGGAACTGCCTTATACCAAGTCAGACTAGGGGATCGATCCCAATGTTGCCTATTCTGACTGGCAGCAACTCTTCAGTGTTTCAGGAAGTGATCTTTCCCAGCACCTCCTACCTGAGTTCCGCCACAGATGAAACTTGTGACCTTCTGCATACAAAACATGTGCTCTGCCACTGATCTATGGCCTCTCCCTGGCAGTAAGGCAGCATAGGAACATAGGAAGCTGCCTCATACTGAGTCAGACCATTGGTCCATCTAGTTCAGTATTGTCTACCCAGACTGGCAGCGGCTTCTCCAAGGTTGCAGGCAGGAATCTCACTCAGCCCTATCTTGGAGATGCCAGGGAGGCATCTTGGAACTTGGAACCTTCTGCATGTAAGCATGCAGGTGGTCTTCCCACAGCAGCCCCATCCCCTGAGGGGGATATCTTACAGTACTCACACATGTCTCCCATTCAGATGAAAATCAGGGCTGACCCTTAGCAAAGGGGACAATTCATGCTTGCTACCACAAGGCCTGCTCTTTCTTAAAATGTACTTACCAGAAGATCCTGGCCTTCAGTCTCCCCTTGCTGTTTAAAAGACAGAATTGCTTCTCTCTCTTTCTTCAGAAATTCCAAGTGGCTTTGGATGTTACCCTGTAAAAAGAACACTTGTGTCATCTCTTCCTGCAGAAATATGCTCATAAATGTGAAAACAGTGTCTGCTCAAGGCTCTGAGAACAGAGGGTGTCCAAGAAGAGTTTCCTTGGGGCAGGAGGGACCTTTTCTATTCTTCATAGCTCTACATCCTAACACCATTGCCCACAAGAACTCCACAATGCCTACTCCTCCTTTTCCTTGACTATTGTGCTATTTTCTGATTGAACCTTTTGGAATTTGCAGCATGATATAAAAGTTGCACTGAATATTGATGTATCATGTTCTCTCACAGCTAATGTTTAAGGGCTTGGCAGTGCTTTTGTTGTTTACAGATATATGGTGAGAGATTAAGGAGCCTATGCATGTGTTTCACTCTAAATATTTCAAGATTTAAAATTTGGATACCGGACTGTGCCAGACTCCAACCAGCACGAGGCAATATTATTGTCATGACTGCTGAAGAAGTCTTCTGTAAAAATGTATTCAGTAGTCCTATTTGTAACTGAAATTTGAGACCTCGTGGGCAGGCTTGAACTGGCCCACAGGGCAACAGGGCATATTCCCAGTGCGCCCCATTCATGGGGTGCCCCTGCACTCTGCTGCACTCGACAGCAGTGAACACTCCCACCCTTAATTACTCATTCTGCTCAAAATCCGGTGCCCTCCCCACATACATTCCACCGCCCTCTCAGGGCCCCCAGTCCGGCCCTGCTTGTGGGTCTATCTCTAGACCAGGAGTTGACAACCTTTTAGAAGTGGCATGTCAAGTCTTCATTTATTCACTTTAAGCATTTCAACATTTAGATTCTGACCCTGTGGGCCCCCCATGAGGGCCCCCCTCGCTCTCCTTTCCCCCAAGTTCCAGCATTCAACCCCTGAAAACCAGAGCCAAGTCGGAGAGAAATTCTCTCTGACACAGCTCTGGGGGGTGGTTTTCCAAGGGGTCCATGTTAGAACCCAGGGAAAAGGGGACCAAGGGACCCAGAACTGAAGGTTAAAGGATCCCCCTGGAGAGCTGCCCTTCTTCCTTCTGCCCAATTTCTAGCAGGCAGCCTCTGAAAACCACCTCTGGAATAGAGCCAGAGAGAAATAGCTTTGAGCTAAATGACTTAAGAAATTTCCATGCTGTTAATTGGACTAGTGTGAGTGCCACCCAAAATCATTTTTGTGTGTGCCATGTGTGGCATTGGGTGCTGACTCCAGATCTAGTTAGTAATGTAATCTAGCACATTGATTTAACACAGACTCAGACAGGAGATTTTAAGGGGTGCCTACCTGTATATGTAGTCTATTTACGAGTATGTCACTCTTACACACTTTTAAACATTTAATTGTTTATTTTTTTAAAAACCCAAATACAAGCTGTGCGTACCAGGATCTTGTACATAACAACCAACTGCAGTAAAGATCCACCCCCAAACCTAACTGCTGTAAATATTGAATGTAATATAGTGATATAAAAACAGGCACAATTACTATATAAAATCATCAAATTTATAAACTTTCCAAACAGAACTACTGAATAACATAAACCAACAAGATACACCATACATAAACAAAGATCCACAACAGTGTCCGGATGTATTTCCATTTTGAAAGATAATAAGATTGTTTTCACGACTGAAATGGAGAAGGTTGGTGGGGAGCAGTGTTCCCTCTAAGGCATGCACATGTGCATGCGCTCACACATTTTTTGATGTCCACTCAGTTAATTTTAGATCCTGCTCAGGTTGAATCAGGAAGGCCCCACCCTGAATGCATGTGTGCACACACTGCCTTGATACTGCCACCCAAAACAAAACTCATTCTGTACATTGATGAAAGAAAATTAGAAAAAACACTGATGGGGAGGCAGGCTCCTGTCTGCCTCCCTGCACATGACCCATTAGGCTCTGCTGTTTGCTGCGGCACATAATTGGAGGTGCAGCAAATAACAGAGCTGGAAGCCAGAGGAAGTCCTCCGTTATCACACAATGCACTGCACCAGGAGCACATGCCCTTCTAAATTGGTAATAGCCTGGGGAAAATATTCGGTTTCCTCTTTGCAGCTGAGAAATAGAAATGGCCTCTTTAATTAGTATTCAGTGGGTGATTAGGACGAATGCCCTTGCAATCTTAGCTAGCCTTCCCCTCTGCTACCTTGAGAAACCCCATGGAGGCTTATTCTATGCTCTGCTCCATCTGCCCCCCAGCACACACAAATCTCTTAGGGCTGACCAATGCACATAGGCAACCTAGGCTCAAAGTCTGGTGGGTGCTGCCACCTGTGCCAAAGTAAAAGCCACCAGGTTTTGCCACCCACTCACCAAGCTGAGCTGCGGCCTGACATAAACAGCTGCCTTCTGCCAAGTTTCGGGGGACATGGGTGCTGCTACCCACCCACTGTGATGAAGAAAAGAGCTGCCAGGAGCCCTTCTGCCAGTGCCAAGTGATGCTGTGTGTGCCTGGCTGTGAGACATCAGGGAAGTGTTGAACCCTCCCTCCAAGTTCTGGAGAGAGTGAGTGACTTGTGGCTTCTGGGAACCGCCCACACAAGAGACCCTTCCTCAACTTGGAGAAAAATGCACAGCAATGTGTGGGAATTGGATTTGTTTTTCCTTCCCATCCCCACCATTAAGCTGGCCATTAACCCTAAGTATACTTGGCTGTCCTACAGAGGAAATGGCAGTGGCTGAGGAAATTTGAGCCTGAAGGGTTTGCTGCTGCCACCTCAGGCAAGTGCATCTTATTCCCACCTTGCCCACAAACTACCAATGAGAGTCCTGAGTCCACTCTGCTTAGGTCAAATTCAGCAGAAGCGGGCAAGGCTGAGTGATGCAATCAACAAACCCATTGAGGCTCATGCGGACTTCTCTTTCAAGTCACAATGGGCTCCTTTTAATGCTGCATTGGCACTTCCTCCCTTTCCTTCTGCATCACTCTCTGAGAGGAAGAGGGGGAGGAGCAACAGCAAGCAGCAGCTCTGCCTCTCCAGAACTTGTCTCTTTTCCTCAACCCCATGGTCTCCCAATCAGGGACGACTTGATAGGAAAAGGTATGGGGTAGGGCTCCACAACTTTGGACCACCAGCAGTTTTTGAACCACAGCTCCCATCATTCCCAGCTACAGTGGCCAATAGGGATGATGGGAGCTGTAATCCAACATCTCCAAGAGGGCCAGAGTTGTGCAACCCTGGTGTAGATTTGCTATACCATCCAAATGGTTCTTTTACTGGGTCAGCGAGCCAAAGAACATCACCAGTGGAGAAGTTTAAAAGGCTTTATTATTTGCTCTGCAGAAGCAAAGGTTCTGGTCGGCTATTGCCTAAATTCCAGAACCCCGAGCATCATTTACAACAGACTTTTATACTTTACAGATCACGTAGGCAAGTAATTACATAATGATTACATTATCTCACTTGTAGGTAAATAATAACAATAGAAATTGCTGAGGAGATTCCGATGATAACGGTTGAGCTACAGAGGAAGTCTCAGAGATAACAGTTGGGGCTAGAGAGGAAATGCCAGAGATAACCTTTAATTAAGTTCTTATCATATAGTGTGTTTTAAACCTCTCAGTATGAAATTGGTTTTCTGAGTATATCAGAGTGAAGCTTCTCAATCACTTGCTAGGCTCTTTGTGTAGGGGAAGATGATGCAGAAGTCCCCACTTGATGGTGTGTTAATGGAGAGTTTTGGTGTGGAGGCATTATACGAATATTGATAACGTAGCTGCAAGAAAGAGTCTCATACAATTATTATGAACCAACAAAAGACAAATAGAATGTTATGGATTTACAGTAGGGGATATTCAAGAAATGATGATTATAGCCTGTTTACAATGTACTGTGTTTAAGTTTAATGGTAAATTCTATTTTCAGGAGAGAGGACTGGCTATGGGTAATTGACTGGCCCCTCTGCTAGCTTTTAGTTGCATGCATAATTTCGAAGCAAATGCATTACTGGATGTAATATTATATAAAAGATACATTGATGACATAATTATCATATCCAGAAATAAACAATAAGCAGGCAATGTATTTGACAATATGAACAGGGGAGGAAGTATAAGTCTAACAAGGGAAGCACCGGATAGTCAAGGGTGGTTACCTTTCCTAGAAACAGAAATTAGTCTGAGGAAGGATAACCTACAGACTAAATGGCACAGAAAACCAGCCATAAAGAATTTAATTATAAATAGTAACTCAGCACATATTTAGTAACAACTAAATTACAAATGGTGAAAAATATAGTTAAAAGAGCAGCTGTAGTTTCATCTCAGGAATGTAAGGGGCAGGCTATAGAAAAAGCTAAGAATCTTCTTAAAAGAACAGGGGGTTCCAAATATGAGGTAGGCTTACCTGTGTTAAAGATTCCCTTTATTTCTAACAGTTTTATTAGGCAATGCGAGAAAGGTTTAAGGAAATATGGGATCAAGGCTAATGTAGTGTGTTCAACCACTAAAACCTTGAAGCATCAGTTAGTAAGATCCAGAACATAAGACAAAAAGTGTGAAACTAAATCCTGCTCAGTCTGTGAAAATGGGGAAGGCAATTGCAAGCAGAAAGGGGTCTATAAATCACTTGTGGAGAATATGGTGAAATTTACATAAGGGAAACAGGAAGACATCTGGTCACCAGATTCAAAGAACACCTAGCAGATTCTAAATACATAAGCAGGGGAAAACCATGGTCAATACATATGAAAAATAAACATAATGGAATAACAATACCTCTCAAAGTAAGCATTTTAGAATCTGAACATTGCACACTTAAAAGGAAGATAAGGGAAGCATTATATTTGGATAAACCAGAGACCTCCCCACCCAAGTCCCACTCCTGCTCCTCCCCTCAGGTGGAGCAGCAGCAGCAGCAGTTGACTGGACCCTTCCTTGCTGCTGCCACCTCCATGGCTGCTAGTTCCCCTCAGGCCGCTGACAGGCTTGGCCCAGTCCCTCCTCACACTTCCTTCTTTCTCTCTTCCCTTCCCTTCATGTTCGTTCTCTCCCTCCCTCCCTCCCGGAGTTAACAGATCCTGCTCATCTTGTTTCCTCATCTAATTCACACAATGGCACCCTCCTTCTCCTGAAGGGGCTCTTTCCTCCCTCACGACTGCTCTCTTCACAGACCCCTGCCTGTGCGCGCTCTCTCTCTCTCTCTCTCTCTCTCTCACACACACACACACACACATTCGTGTGTGGGTGTGTGGGTGTGTTGCTGTTCAGGGAAAGGTGTGAAAGACCCTAATACCAAACAATGATAAAAGCAATGATTTAGGGTGGCAGGAGGGAGAGAGAGAACAGTCAAGCACAATGATGGGAAGTAAAGTGGCATGGTGGCAAAGATGCACTCAGGTGCAGAAGAGGAGAGGCTTGGGAGCCAGTCATTCCATACATCACCACCACCAATACAGAACACCTCTCTTCCTCAAGCTGCACAACCATTTGCCTACATCTTTTTCTCATCACACATGTTTCCCCCCACCACCTTCAAGTTGGAAAAAGTATGTTGTTCTGAAAGGGCATGGGTGTATTACAGGAGTAGGGTTTCTTCCTCATGAACTGAGAAGGTCGCCTAGTCAGGGGTGTAGCTATAATTAAGTGGATGGGTTCGGCCCCCCCCCCTCCAGCTCCACTCATCCGTATTTTTTTCATTATGTGTCTCACTCCAAGGGGCCATGGGGAGAGGGGTGAACATGGCTCCTCTCCCCTAGCACCTAGTCACTGCTGGGGGGTGGGAATTAGCATTCATGTGGAGTAAACCTCTATCTGAAGTACCACACGTGAATCTAGAAAGAGCCCACCAAGAAGGTATTCCCTGTCACCTCCTACTGAAGTTACCTACCTTATACTCTTGGGCAGCCTCATCCACAGGAATCACATTGTGTTTTCGATGCTCCACCGATCTGTCACACACCACACAGATGGGGGCTTGGTCATCCTTGCAGAAGAGTTTTCGGGGCTCTTGATGTCTCTCACAAACTCTTCCTGTTACTTCTCTCCCTTTTGCCACCTGAAGACTGAGTTTCTTGGCTATTTCTACAATACTTACAAGTGGTCGGTTTGGCTTTAAGTTCTTTGTCTGGAATGTTTCTCTGCACTGAGGGCAGGAAGCGTCTGTGTCAGACTCCCCCCAGCACTGAGTGATACAGGCTTGGCAGAAATTGTGCCCACAGTCTATGATCACTGGATCTTTGAAATACTCCAGGCAAACGGGACAAGTAGCTTCATCACAGAGATTCTGGATTGGACTTTCATCAGCCATTATGCCTGAAGTGAAATTCTCAGTTGCCTTTCAATAACTGGCCAGATGTTCCTCTGAGTTTTGTTTCTCTTTCAAGCACTTAGTTTCATTTCTCTTTCAAGCACAGGCTGGGTGTGTCCCTTCCGCCCATTGACTCAGAATCTGAGCATCCTCATACAAAAGCTCCGTTGAGAATTGGAACAGCCTTTTAAAATGAATATTTTTCATATTATTATGCTGGGATTACAAAGAGAAGCATTATCACACAGATCAGTTGTGCAACAGGATTGTACAAATGTAAAGTTTTTGTGGGAAATAACATAGCATTGCTCAATATTGAAAGACACCACCATGTAAATCTGTTCTATGGATAAAAAAAGAAAACGGTGTCACTCAGAGGTTCTTTTCACTGGAAAAGGCATAATGTAGAGGTGCTGAGTGTGGTCAGTTTCTGACATCCTGACCAAAGCAGCACCCATGCAAGTAAAGAAAGTGCCCTGAGCCCTAAATGGTACCATAATGTTTGTTGTGATCTATCCTGATCCATCCTCTGTTCCCAGTTTAGCTTCTGCCTTTCCACCCACTGGTGAACACCAGACTAAAGCTGCCCCCATGCAAACAAGGCATGGTGTTTCCCCAAATTGCCACCTATTTAGTAAGAGTCCAGCAAGCTACAACTTCAGCTTTCACTCCACCAGTAAAACCTTTCCTCCTCCTCCCAGTGTTCCCTCTAGCAAGAATTCCCAGACGTTGTTGACTACAACTCCCATAATCCCCAAGCAAAAGCCATTGCAGCTGAGGATTCTGGGAGTTGTGGTCAACATTGTCTGGGAATCCTTGTTAGAGGAAACACTGCCTCCTTCTATTATACAGGCAACACAAGGACATCATGGCCCTCAGCCTGAATGGAGGAGAAAGGAGATATTGCCAGGTCTAACTCATCCTGATGACTGTGTCTTGTGTTTCATTGCATTTTCTTGTCTGCCAATGAAAAAGAATCTGTGGGGTGTTTTTTTTAATCCCCCCCCCCAAAGACTGACACATTTCCTCCTCCAAAACAGCAAAAGTTCAGGGCGCTTTTGTGATGGACTTGAAAATGTTTGCTCTTTTCCTTAATTGTCTGAGATGTGGTTGGGGCAGGTGATGGCTTGTACTGCTCCTCTTTTTCGGGGCTCCCCTTTTGTCCCTCAACTTTCAGTCTGAGGTATCACTTCAGTCTGCTTTGCAGTCAAAAGAATCCCTGGCTAACATATCACACAGCCAGTCATGAGAATGAACGAAGCTTCCACCTGCTGTGGGGCTGCATGGATGTGTTTGGTCAGTGGCATGCTGCATGCAGCCAGTGAGTTTGCATCCCTTCTGGCTGTGAGTTATATCAGCCACTGTCTCCATTATAGCAGAATTCCATAGATCATAGAATTCCATAGATCAATAGGCAAAATTAAAGATCATGGTTAGAACATTTTCCAATTGCACACACATTATTTTGGTTTGAATGAAGTTCCTTTTAAAGCTTGATTGGCTTTCAGCAATTCCTCTAACCTGCTAGGATATTCCTGGGCAGGCTCTAGTTCTGTGGCCCTGGCTCTCTGGGCTCAAAGTTCCTCTTGACCTTCCTTATGACCTATTCTGCTTGAATCAGTAACATATGGAGATGGGCTGGTTTTGAACTTATAGTGAATTCTTAAAGCAAGGACACTTGTTATTGTTGAGAGAGATGAAAGACATCAGCTGCAAAGGCAAAACATGGCCAGGTGCCGGGCGGGGGGGGGGAGATCAAAAGGTAAAGAATAAAGTGAACTTACAATCTCTCATGGCAGACTCTTTGGAGTCTTAAAAAGTTGCTAAATTCTTCAGGTGACAGATGTACATAAATCTCCCCAGATGGGACAGAGCTAATTTAGAAAGCCATATATACATACATGGAAAAGGGTAGTTCTGATCTGGTACACTAATTTGGATGGGACTCTGTACCCAATGGGAATCTGGAATCAACCAGTAATAAGTTTCTGAGTGAAATTTAGAGGGGAGGGGGAGGGGAGGGGGGGAGAAAGAGAGAGAAATATATTTCCAAGCTGTGTTTCGCTTCTGCAACCCAGTTTGTTTTGTAAACTATCTTCCTAGACTTCCCTTCTGGGTGGCCAGATTGCTGACAGTCATCAACAGGAGAAAGGGTAGGAAAGTCTGTGGTGTGTCAGTGCTTGTATGGCAACCAAGGAATCAGGTGGGATCAGTCTGTGTGGTCTCCACTAATCCTCTACCTTCCCTGTTCTCCTCCTCAGCCACACTTGTAGAGGGCTTAAAAGACAAGCAACCTTTTTCTCATTTGCACTGGGCTATGGAGATGGCAGGAAATGATGGGAGCGTCTCCTGCTGCTCAGAAGGGACTGACTGTTTTTTGTCTTGTTGAAAATGGCAATGGACACAAGACCTCTCGGGAGGAGATCGGTGTGGCATTGCATCTCTCGCTTGCCTGGGAGTTTTTTTGCACATGGCTTCATGCTGCGGGGTAAATGTTGAGCGAAGCCACTTTGAATTACACTCGCGGCATTGAAGGAAGCAGCCCCTCCTCTCTGCTCTCTGGTTTTCTTATGGTGCAAGTTCACATCACACGCCTCCATGTTTTCCTTCTAGCCAATGGGTGGCGGGGGTGGGGGAGAGATATTTCTAAAGAGCTATATCTGCATTTCTAAAGAAAGCATCCCTCTTATCATGCTAATGATTCTATGTTAGTGCCTCTTCCTATTTGCTCTGCCGTTTTCAGAAGAAAGTTGCTTAAAACTAGCTTTTTAAAAACCCAGAAATGCACCGAGATAAGCTAGAGTTCGCAAGACAAAGCCTGATTTGTGTGTGGAGTGGGTCCAAGGATATTGAAGGGACTTCAGGGTTATGTATGGTATGTGATCACACAGACTGTCTTCTGAAGGAGATTTGGGGTAGAAGCCCTGTCTGTTATGCCTCCTGGGGGCACTAATTACAGGCAAGCTGGCAAGTGGACTTGAATCCCTGCATGGGATTCCCAGATGACTTCTTGAATCAAAAAGTATCCAGAAAAGCTCGCCAGAATTGAAGATGCCCCCCACCAACTTTTTTTTTTTTGATGGTGCCATATAAAGAAAGAGAAAGAAGGTTAGAGGGAAAAGAAGCTTTAGCCTCCTCCTGCTATAGTGGCAAGAGGCAGCAAGCATCTGTCTGACAGGTAATATGGCTATCCAGGCAGCAGCCAAGAACTTTAAGAACACACTAAAAGGCAAACACAACTTTAATTATAATAAATAACAACATTTCAATATTTTTATTCTGTAATTTTTCATAGTTTTATATTTTAAATGTCTGGTAAACCGCCTTGGGACTGTTGTAATGCAAGGTGGTTAAAAATGTAATAAATAAATAAAATAAGGAAAAACCTTCAAAGAGCTGCTATTGGGAACATGGATTAGAAGTTTTGGGAGGAGGAAACTTTCCTCCTCCCCAAACACACACACAGCTAAAAGCCACCTTTGGGAGTGCAGAACACAAAGACAAGAGACTGACTTTGGGAGGGACTCCTTCCCCCATTCAACAATCAATATAGATATAATAGCCAGTATGTAGAGCACAGGACTGATATTAAGCTAGCTGGTAGTGGGTACCATAGCTTACTTTTTTAAAAAAAAATTAAAGAACGAAAATATCTTCTTCTCCCTCTGCTTCCAGGCTGGCTAAGTTGTCTTCCTCCAGGCCAGGCCACTGTTGATTTGATTCCAGGCACTTATACTAGTGCAAAAGTCAAGTGCTTGATTCCAGGCACTCATATTGAACTAGTTTGCGATTTTCTGAATCAATGTCTAATAAATACAATAACATTCCACATATTCACAATGAAATCTCACTCCCCCCACCTCTGTCTCTCAAGAGTCCAAATGCACACTTTTGCCCTTAATAAATATTTAGTTCTAAAAATACAACTTTGGTAAATGAAATTTTTCTTAATATAATAGTGCAGTGTTGAACTTGAGCACATTGGCACTTATTAAGGGTAGCTAATTAAGTGTCACAGCCCTTCCTTGAAAGAGCCCGAAGAGCTACTGGAAATAAGGCATGGGTTTTAATGGTTGGATGGACAGCCAAAAACAGCTGTAGGGCACCAGGTGATATTCTAACCATGCCTTGTTGTTGCTCCAGAGTCTATGGTGCTGGCACTGTGCAGTGAAGGCGCATGACCCTTTGCCTTGCTCCCTGCATCATTCATGGTGAAGTCTGCACTCTGCACGCTCCCAGGAGCCTGAGCAATGCAGCAGCCCGCACTAGCAGTGGTTTCAGCGAACAAAACTGCTGCTGAACTTAAAACAGGTTCTCCAACTCCACAATTTAAGATGCTGATAAAAACGCCTCAGGCAAGTTAGCAGCTGAGCTGACACAGTCAGACTCTTACATGATTTATTACCTAACAAAGTGCTTCCTGAGTGGAAGGCTGGGCTGCTTTGTGCTGTAACATGATCTACTACTACTGCAGCCAGGGTCGTCAGAGAGCATTTCTTCCAAGCTAAAAACTAAAAAGCACTGAAAAGTGAAAATGTCAGCCAAGCCTGGGGAGGACAGCGAGGAGCAAGCAATTCACTGAGCGGCCTGCCAGGTATAAGGGAAACTCAGATTCAGAAGGGCTGCCCCAGTGGGGAAAGGAAACTTGGAATTATTGGAAAGCTGAACTGAACTGTGAGCTGAGCCTCTTCCTCCTTCCCTCCCGCCATCCCATGGCACAGTCCCCCTGCCACCCCAACCCCCACCTCACTTCTGCTGTGGCCAGGCTCCTCCAGCCAGCTCAGTCTCGGACACAATGTGAGTCACCGAGAGTTAAGGCGGCGGCAGCAGCAGCAGGCGGGAGGAGTCTTTCTGACTCTCACTCTGGCGTCAGTGTGTGTGAGCTGCAGCTGCTGATTGGAGACAGCGCCTCCAGTGCTCCCCTGCTCCCCGCTCCGTTTGCTCCTTTGGCTGACCAGCGGAGGGTCCCTGCCTTTGGCTTGCTTGCTGCCTAAGTAATGGCAGAGACAGAGTTGCTCAGGTCTCTCTCTCATACTCTTTCAGCCTGCCGCTTACTCGTGTCTCGCTGTGCTGCGCAGTTCAGGAAGTGGTGGGCAGGCTCAGGCTGCCAGTCTCCTCTCCTGCCAGGACTGCGGTGGGCGGAGGCGGCCCCGTCCAGCTGGAGAGTGGAGACTGGGGGTGCCTTCTTAGTACTGATGAAGTACTTTTGAAGTGGGGGGGGGCAGTGGCAGCGGCCCCTTGGGGTGGCAGCCGGAGTTCTTTGAACCCATTTGCGCAATAGTAGCTCCGCCCCGGTTGGATTGTTTAGTGAGTCTGCAGTTAGGTTTCATTCTGTACTGAAGTACATTTATTTTTATTTATTTATTTATTAAAACATTTCTATATCGCCCCAAACTTGCGTCTCTGGGTGGTTTACAGCAGAATAAAAACAAAGTAAAACATTCGTTAAGACAAAAATGGGGGGCACACATTATAACAATTTAAAAATTTCAAAACAATACTTTAAAATAGCATTAAAACAGCATTAAAATCATTAAAACATTAATTAAAAGCCTGGGTGAAGAAATGTGTTTTTAAAGATTTTTTAAAAGCAGTCAGAGATGCAGAGGCTCTTATTTCACTAGGAAGCGCATTCCAAAGTCTCGGGGCAGCAGCGGAGAAGGCCCGTCCCTGAGTGGCCACTAGACGAGCCGGTGGCAGCTGCAGACGGACCTCTCCAGCAGATCTCAGTGGGCAGTGGAGTTCATGCAGAAGAAGGCATTCCCTTAAATACCCAGGGCCCAAACTGTTTAGGGCTTTATAGGTTATAACCAGCACCTTGTATTTTGCCTGGAAACATATTGGCAGCCAGTGTAGCTCTTTCAATACAAGAGTTATATGGTCTCTCTGAGATGACCCAGAGACCAGCCTGCATGCCGCATTCTGGACGAGCTGTAGTTTCCAGACTACATACAAGGGCAGCCCCACATAGAGCGCATTACAGTAATCCAGTCTGGAGGTTACCAGCAGATGTACCACTGTTTTGAGGTCATTCACCTCAAGAAACGGACGCAGCTGGCGTATCAGCCGAAGGTGATAAAAGGCACTTCTGGCCACTGCCTCAACCTGGGACACCAGGGAGAGGCTCGGATCCAGAAGCACCCCTAGACTGCATACCTGTTCCTTCTGGGGAAGTGTGACCCCCCCATCCAGAACAGGCAGATCAAAATCATTTCTCAAGTTCTGACCCTGGACAATGAGTACCTCCGTCTTAGCCGAATTCAGTCTCAGTTTGTTATCCCTCATCCAGCCCATCACCAACTCCAGGAAGGCATTTAGGGAGGTTATGCCCTCTCCCGATGATGCTGACATGGAGTAATAGATTTGGGTGTCATCAGCATACTGGTAGCACCCTGCACCAAATCTCCTGATGTATGTTGAATCTGCCAAGTTGTTGTAGCTGTAAGCTTTACTTAGTCTGTTTGATACTCACTAAAAATGCTTTGTCAGGGAATAGGAAAAACGGGATTACAAGTTGCCAGACATAAAACAAGTTTATCTTGAGGACCAAAACTACAAAATACTGGTGTTGGGCAGTTATCTCCTAAGAAGGGATAAATAGTTTATCCATCACAGTTAATGGGCAATCCAGTGGGGAAACTATGAGGGTCAGGTATGGGCAAAAAGGGCTTCCAGAAGGTCCCAGAAAACCCAGACAGGAGATGGAGGTTGACAAAAGAGCCAATCTCCTTGGGGCAATAGAATGGATCCAACCAAGAGGAAGACGGGCCATTTAGATACTCGAATGCAGGAATGCCAGGAATGTTGCAAACTTGCTGTGGAGGGGTCTGAGCAATGGAGACTACATTTGAGAAAACTCTCGGGCTGTTGAGAATGAACCATGCAGTCAACCTGATTTTAATGGCTCAGCCTCAGAGAGTCTGTACTGGACTCTCCTGGGAGTAAAACCCATTTGGTATGCTTCTCCCTCTTTAGGGCTTCCTAGGTGATTCAAAACTCCAGTGCTAAAACACTTCTTATTCCTGGACTGTTTCCTCATAGTCACATGTCTGCCATGCCAAACACACTCCAATAGGGGTGTAATCCAAACCGGGGTGGGGTGTGTGTGTGTGTTCACTGTCAGATCTGGGATCCAGATCCTGTAACATGACTGGAGGCTGAAGGTGTTGAATAAAGTTCCATTGTGTACATTGTCTGTGCTCTATACAGTATTTATGTCTGTGTGTGTTTGTCTGGTTTGGCCTAGGGGAGAAGTCTAGTTCACTGATTGGTTGATTTGACCTTTGCATTCAGTCCTGTGAATGCATCCTCACAACTGTTTCAGCCCTTGAGCTGTAAAGAAGTTTTTCTCCTAGGCAGGAGATTGTTCTTTGGTTGTTTTTCTTTCTGCAAGTAAATACAAGCCTAGTTGTTTTCTCCTCAACTCTGCCGTGTATTCTTAAATTACTCTGCAACAAAGGGCACACAACTCGAACCCTCCTATCTCAGTAAAAGCCCAGGGGAAAAACTTGGGCTACCCAGCGAGGCAGAGCCGCTCCATACGAGCAACCCTACCGTGTAGGGCTGCTTGTGAGAACAGCCCCAATACCTTACCGTACTGGATTTCTAGATGGTCCTGATAAAAAATGTTGACTGGAAACAAGCAAACCTGCAGTATTGCTTTTACAGATTGTAACTTGCACAGCTTGATCCTATGCATGTTTTACTTGTAAGTGATTTCCACTGAGTTCAGTAGGACTTACATGCACCACAATTCTATCCATATCTCCTCAAAGTCCCACTGAGTTCAACAGCACTTCCTCCTAGTTAAGTGCATGTATAAGATGTGTTGGGAGAAATTTGCAATTTGCTTGAGCAGCGAAAAAGAAAAAGCATGATTAGTTTGAATAGTATCCAGCTAGCGGAGGTAGATGGCGTCTTTCAGTGTCCAGTACATCCCGTGCCTTGCCTTGAAGGCATTTGATTACACTATTTGAGAGAATGTCCATGTGGGGAGGGTAGAAATTGAGGCCCACAAGCCCATCTCTTGAGAAGTGTAGGTGAGAGAAGTCACACTTAAAAGCATCTGGGACCTTCTGAGTTAAAAGGGTATGTATTGGCTTGTATGCAATGCACAAGTGTGAATGTACTGTTATCTCTGTATAAAAGAGACGTAGAAACTGCTAGAGCGTGCGGCTGCACACAAGAGCTTTGTTGCAGGGGCGTATCTAGGGCAGGGCAGGCAGGGCACGTGCCCCGGGCGCCACTTGAAGGGGCGCGCCATTTTGTAAAATTATTTTTTTTTAAAAAAATGGCTGCCAAAAAAAAATGGCCACCGCGCATGGTCAAATGGCCTCTATGAGGCCCTCATCCATGCCAAGACTTGCAGAGGCCATCTGAGCATGCATAGTGGCCTTTTTGTTTTCAGCGGCCATTTTTTAAATAAAAGATTATTTTTTTAAATGGCCACCACACATGCTCACATGGTCCCTGTGAGGCCCTAGAGGCCAGCGGGGGGAGGGGAAACCTTTGCAGACCCCCCCCCACAGCCTTTAGGAAGGCCCCCAAAGGGGCTACAGGTAATTTTTTTAAAAAATAAAATAATATAAGACATGTACACATATTCAGATTGGCACTATGTACAGAGAATCAGGGCTTGTGAATACTGAGCTGAAGCTTATGAGCTAGGATTGTTTTCATTTGCTCTTACTTTGCTTCCTGTGATAAGTGAGTTAAATGTGATTCTTAATAATATGGCTATTAATTGTGAGTTTGTCTTTGAATCAGTGTGAAAGCCTTAGTATTAATGCCCACTGGGAGTGTCTTGCTCTCTTTCTCTCATTTTAACTGTCTTTCTGAAAGACTAGAATATATTCCAAGCAGTGACAGTTTACTCTGCATATCCTTTAATTATTTTCCAGAGTATCTGGGGAAAGTCTAATTCTCAATTTACTTTTAAAACTTATGTAATAGTGATGCTACAATGCATAGTAGAGAATTAGACAGGGACTTCTGTTTAGTTTTCCAAGTACACCTCCACATAGTATTTAGGTATTTCATGAGCCCCAGCATACTGAAATTTGTAGTTTTCCAGCCTTTCTTGGTCTGCCTACGTCCACTGCTAAATAGTTTTTGAAATATTAAAAGATTAATGAGCTTGACTTGTATTTTTCAGCTGATATTATGGTAAAGTTATCTGAAAGATGGGTGTCAGATGTTTGGACAGGAGGCGCAATTTCAGTGTTTGCCCTAGGCACTATTTTCCCTAGATATGCCTCTGCTTTGTTGCTAGCCAATAAAATAAAGCTTTTGTTTGAAACTCTGATACTGTTGTCCAGAGTTAAATTACCTAACCAAGAGAACAAACTACAGGAGAATCCCTGGCTATAACAGATGGAATTAAAGACTTGTAGATTTGAATGGGACTTTGGAGGTTTTCTGGGCCAACTCTGTGCTAGGTGCAGCACTGCAGCTTCACTGCATGTTTGAGAGAGAGAAACTGAGAAGAGGAAAAAAAATCTCTTTTCGTTGGGTGGGGGGCAAATGTTCCCTTTTTCTTTTCCCACAGTGCTGTCTAGAGGATAGCATTGCTACAAGCTTTAGGACATGTTTTTATCGCCCGCCCACTCATCCCCCCCCCTTTCTGGTGCGGCTGTTTCTTAGTGCCTCTTGCTTTGTTGTTAGGGGGTTTGAGGTGGTTAAACTGGTTTAAGGCTTCAGTCATATAATACTTAATGGGAGTAAGTCTCATTGAACTCAAAAGGTCTTACTTCTGAGTGGATATGCGTAGGCTTGAATGTAATAAGGACATCTCAGAGCTAGGTGGGCTACCTGAACCCCATGAAAAGTCAAGAAAACTCTCTATGGCACCATTGATGCTGTCAAAAAAGTGGGGGGCAGGGTTGACTATGTTCAGTTCTTGCACATAAGCCTCTTCTGAGCTTGCCAGGACCCTGAGAAACTCCTCTTTTTCATTCAAAACGTGTCTTTGTATGGGTTTTTTTTCCCCCAGGGGCGGGGAAGATCTGTTCAGGCTGGTTGTTAGCATGCAAGGAGGAGTTAATTATTTCTTGTGGTGTCATCTTCCTGCAAAACCCCCACCTCCCTCCAATAGCAATTCCCCCCAGAACTAAAGTGGCAATTTTGTTGCAGGGGGCAACTGGTCACTTGTGGTGTGTGTGTGTTGTGTGTGTGTGTGTGTGTGTGTGTATTTTCAACCAGAAGGTTTGACAGGAAAGGGTTGACCTCAATCAGAAATTGCAGCTTGTCCTTTGGCCATAGAATCAGAGGCTAGAATTTATTAGTCAAAGAGATCCTGCCAGGAAAACATGAGTCCGAGTACTCAAGGGGAGGGTGGAAGTAAAAATTGGAGGCTGCCAGCTGGCATGGAGGGAACAGGTGCTGTGGATTGACAGTGGAGCTTAATTTGTGGCAGGATTTACCTGTGGAACCCCTTTCAATGCCGGGGCTCAATCCTGCAACCTCTGAAGTCAAAATAGAAGAGGATGCCATTGATTGGGTACTTTTTCATTATTAACTACAGAGAGTCTTGCAACACTTGATATCAAACAAAAAGGTTTGTTATAAGACTGTGGGTTTCAGCTGCGTGCTGGAAGCCAGACAAATGCTAGGGCTGTGCAAGAATTTCCCACATTTCTTTTAATCTTAAAATGTTTTTTTCATTTAAATTTGTTTTGTTTGCAATTTGTTTAACCTTTATTTCCTTGTCACTTTTAATTCATTTCCCCTACTCACTGTGGGTTTTCTTTTAAATAGAAAAAGAAGGCTTTTACTTGTTACTGTGGTGCCCAACAATTGCTCTTATATAAAGCTGCTTCCTGGAAGCAGCCATTTTATTAACTTGTATGGCTTAGGGCAAGGTTGCTTAACCTTTGCCCCCAGATGTTGTTGGACTACAACTCCCATCATCCTCAGCCACAAAGGCTATGTATGGGGATGATGGGAGTTGTAGTCCAACAACATTTGGGGGCCCAAGGTTAAGCAACTCTGGCTTAGGGTATAGCATCATTAGGGACCAACGTGGGTACAAAAATAGCTACCAACCTGGAAGAGTGAGCCTGGTCTGGATCTCCATAAGCCATATTAACTCAAACTAGCCAACCCCGCACAGAGCATCTGTGCGCTCTTTGGGGCCGGCGGTTACCTCTCCCCGCCCTTCTGCCCCAGTCTCCACTTCCTGACCACGGCCAGCCCGTGCCAGGCCCAGCCGCCTCTCCTCCCCACTGCCACTTCTGCTCCTCCTTTCTTCCCCCCCTCCGGGGCCTTGCCTCCAGGGCTGGGCCGAGCCCTCCGCAGCCGGGCCCATGGCGGCGGCGACCAATCCTCCTGGTTGTGCCTCAGCCAATCATGCACCTCCGCCACCCAGCCAATCTGCTGGGCGCCGGGACGCACATTCTAAGGCGCACCCAGGAGAATTAAATAAATAGAAGCTGGCAGAAGAGGCTAGCCCATACAGAAGTCAATTGTTCCTTTTAGAAATCGGGCGGCAGGATAACTCCCTGCCGCCCCTTTGCCTACTCAAAAGCCAAGCCAAGCTTCTCAAGCCAAGCCAAGCTTCTTTTGAGCCAAGCCTGCTCAAAAGCCAAGCCAAAGCCAAGCTTCTTAAAAGCCATTTGCAGCCAAACCGGCAAAGGGGCGGCAGGGAGTTATCCTGCCGCCCATTTTCAATGAAGAACGGGAAAGAAGGGGGCGGCAGGGGGATTGGGGGCGGCAGGGGGATTGAAGGGGGTGGCCGCCAGCCAAGTGGGGTTTGAAGGGGGCGGCAGGGAGGTATCCTACCGCCTGATTCTTAGTTCTTAAGGAGCCAAGCGGGGATTGAAGCAGGCGGCAGGGAGGTATCCTGCCGCCCGATTGCTCAACGAAATACGGCGCCGTTGTTGGGAGGGGTAAGTAAAGCCCCCCAACCCTTAATGGAACCCCCCCACCCCAGTGCCGGACCGCAGCTCCGCGGTTCCGTGCATACCCCTAACGCACATTCTAAGGCGCACCCAGGAGAATTAAATAAATAGAAGCTGGCAGAAGAGGCTAGCCCATACAGAAGTCAACCTTCTCTACCACACATATCCAGGGCATCTCATGGATGGTAGAAACAAAACAACATCTAGAAAACCACATTAAAATGATGCCAATCCACTTTCAGTTCAATTAATGTTTGGATCTTATTTAGAAATGCAGGTTTTTACAAAAGGACAAAACTGGAACCTTGCCAAGGTTGCCATTTATCCATAACAAGAGTCATATGTTCACAGCTATTCTTGCTTGCTTGTTTATTTAACACATTTGTATACCACCCAAAACCTACGTCTCTGGGTGGTTTACAATAAAACAATACAAATTGAAACAAAATAAAAATGTGTCAACATAAAAATAATTAAAAATTTGACACAATGTTAAAAACTATTAAAAGCTGCTTAATCAGGACAATGCATATCGGGGAGGGGGGGTTGCTGCTGGGAGTTATTTGCACTTGGCCTCAGGCTTCAGGGTAAATGTTGATCGAAGCCACTTCAAACTACACTTGTGGCATTGAGGGAAGCAGTCCCTCACCTCTGCTCTCGGTTTTCTTTTGAAACAAGGTCACATGGCATGGGTCCGTGTTTTCCTTCTAGCCAATGGGCGGGGTGGGGAGGAAGAGCTCCCTACAGAGCTAGATCTGCATTTATGAACAGAGCATGCCTCTTATCATGCTAATGATTCTATGTCAGTGCCTCTCCCATTTGCTCCAGCATTTTCAGAAAAAGTAGCTTTAAACCAGCATTTTAAAAACCCAGAAATACGTTGAGATAAGCTAGAATTCGCATCACAAAGCCTGGTTTGTGTGTGGAGTGGGTCCAAGAATCTCAAAGGGACTTCGAGGTAAGTTTGGCTGGTGTGTGAACACACACACACTCTTCTGTAGCTCATTCGGGGTAGAAACCCTGAGTGTAAAACCTCTTGGTGATTTTCTTCTGCTTTTCCCCATGCAGGATACCAAGATCATTCAGTGGGGTAGGTTGTCTTGACACTGACAGTCAAACCAGATGTGATGGCAGCAGGATTGTACTGTATGTCAGAATCTGCCAATATCCTATAAAGATTGGGGGGGGGGGGTCCATAAAGCTTAGCATGGCTAGGAAAGGCCTTCTTCCCAAACATACACTTCCGAACTTGCTTCTTCACAGTTATTGTTTTCCTGCTGGGGCTCGCAACTTGAAGTAACCAATCATGGAAAAATAGTTGGGAAGAAGCAATTTTAGGAAGAAAATATGGATGGGGTGCTTGCTGCTCCTGCTATGCACTCCAGCTGTGTTTTTAATCTCCCCACCGCCCACCTCATATAAGGGTTTGACATGACCAAAGCGAGGTTTCACTGCTATCACCTGTAGTTGTGCTGGGAATGGCATCTTTATCTCACTTTCCCACACTGAGCCAGAAGCAGATTTTCTGCCCAGAGAATGAGACATTGCTGAAAGTAAACATGGTGGCCTTGTTGACAGCATCAAAAAAGGTCACAGATCCCTCCTCATAGTTCAGGGACACACAGATCTTTCTTGGCTTCATACTCTCATCATATATACCACACCAATCTATGAGCTTCCTGCACTTGCTTAGATCAGGGTTTTGGCCTAGATATGTTCCATGAGAAGTGAATGCATAATATGTCTCAGTAATGGATAGGGTATTCCAATCTGTTCCCCGTATTTTCCCCACAGCCCAGATCCCATTCTCAGGGCTCAAATGTATGTCGGCCTTTCCCCTTAAATGTTCTGTGGCCACCCCCACAGCCCAGAATTTTTCACCCCCCACCTCCACCATCCAGGAATGGCACCCTGAGGTTATTCTCTCTACTCCCAGAATGCAAGATGAGCAACATAATTGGATGGGTTCTCCATTCGAATAACTCTGTTGTGCTTGGTGAAGTTGTGTCTTATTATAATAATGATGTTGTGCTTGGCCAAATCCGTAATAATAACTCTGTTGTACTTGGTGACTCTGTTGGTTGAATTCGTTATAATTCAATAGGACTAGTGTGGGAATTGTCACATCTTCAGTGTTGGAAAGATTTGCTACAAGAGAAAGGAAAGAAGCAGAAGACTATTCACATGTTATGTTCAATACTTGTACTTGTTTGCAGCATACACGGGTACAGATCTGTACAGAAGCACAGTAATTCATGCTATATTAAACAGAGGTACAGCAGTAAACTTCCTATCCGTACCCTGCATTTGAGAGAGCCCATATCCAGATTCACTTTTCAAATGAACACAGGTACAGTCATTCACAGAATATCATGTATGCAAGTACAGACACCTGAACGCAGGTACAACAAAATGACTGAATAGGGCTAGAGTGCTAAAAGCAAATCCAGAATGGCAGAATCTCTTAATGTACCACTCATTAGGCCATCTTCTACCACCTTCTACTGGTAACATGTTTGGCAGGCACTAGAAACAGGGAGTCATATACTGACTAAGGTAATCATAGCTAAGCACCATTGAAATGAAAAAGGTTTTGGGTGTTTTTCTTACAAGTTAGTAAAAAAACACACCCCACTTGTCAGGGGTTCCTGAAAGGGGTTACTAGTATGCCTTCGGGTACTTGAAGGGCTCCCAGGGGTTACTCAGAGCCATCCTTCCTCTCCACACTCAGCCCCACTATCTGAGGATTACCAGCTTCAAACTGATGCGTCCTCAGCAATGTGGTCAGTGAAGGAGGAGAGGAAGCAGGGTGAAGACCCTCCTAATCTGCTCCTTACAGACTGGCTATGTGCTGAAGCTCAGTATTCCCCTCCCCACAGTCTTCAGAAAATTAGCACTGAGTACTCGCACTGAAGTTAATCCTATGAATTTCAATAAAACTTCTTATAAGTGAGTGAGGATGTGGGTCATTAACTGGAGTAGCCTGTCTCTCAAACACTTCAATTTTTATTTTTATGTATATATGTATACAGACACTAAAATGTTACACGTATACTATGGGTGCCTGAGCTGAAGGTGTGCAACAGCTGGGGCACACTTGTTAAAAAACGGTTGAGAACTCCTTTAAGTATGATGTTGTCATGACTAAGTCAGTACATGAGCCAGGGTCTTTTTGGTGGTGATACCACATATGTGGAATTCCCTCCTCCAGGATGTACATTGAGTAGCCTTTTAAGCGGCAACTGCAGTCTTATTTTTGCTAGGCTTTCAGAGGAAAGGTTATCCACTATTTTTTGCAAAGTGTTTACATATTATTTCTTTTTTATTACCCTAATTTGTTATGTATGCCCCCTTGTACCTGTTTTTATGGAGAAAGATAGTGCATAACATGTTGCTGAATGAAATATATTTTCATGAGGTGTGTTTATACCCTAAAGTTCCTGTAGAGCCCCAGACAACATAACTTTCCTCTTCTCAGGCATCCAATATCCACATGTATTTCATGTTCTAGTGTAACAACTTGAATACTTCACAAGTTTCCTCCAATTAATTGAGGAACATTTTATGAACAACTGCTATCAATTTTAAATGGGCATGAAAGGTACACATAAATAGTCACAGAAAAAGAGATGCACACATTTATTCTATGATAGTGTAGCAAAAGCTGAAATCTGTTGTTTCTTTAAGTAATCTAAATCAGTTGATAAATTGTTTTAAAATACGTCTGAATAACAAAACCCTCAATAATAGGTATTATCCAGAAATGCTGAAGACGTCCTTCGCTGGGGGCTTCATTTCCCTTTCCAAGTGCATCAGCAGGGCACTATCTGGAGTAAAGATGTGGCCCCCATTTATTTCACCCCCCATCTTTAAAAAACAACTATCTACATTCTACAGTATGAACAGACCAGTTTAATGTATGCAACTTCCTTTAGGACCTCAAGGAACTGTGGTTGAATAAAGGAGCTAAGGATCTCTAAAAGAGAATTCTCAATACTAGCTGAACCCGCACAGAGCATCTGTGCGGTAGTTCACTTCCTTTTTGGGGTTAGTTGGGAGAATTTGTTTGGCTGGTCCTCCCACAGCTCTCTCACTCGCTCTGCCCCCCCACCGCCTCTCTCACTCGCTCTGTCTCTTTCCCCTCCACGCCTCGCTCGCTCTGTCTCTCCGCCGCGCCTCTCTCGCTCGCTCTGTCTCTCCGCCGCGCCTCTCTCGCTCGCTCTGTCTCTCCCCCTGCCTCTCTCGCTCGCTCTGTCTCTCCCCCGCGCGCCTCTCTCGCTCGCTCTGTCTCTCCCCCGCGCGCCTCTCTCGCTCGCTCTGTCTCTCCCCCGCGCGCCTCTCTCGCTCGCTCTGTCTCTCCCCGGCGCGCCTCTCTCGCTCGCTCTGTCTCTCCCCACGCGCCTCTCTCGCTCGCGCTGTCTCTCCCATGCACGCCTCTCTCGCTCGCGCTGTCTCTCCCATGCACGCATCTCTCGCTCGCGCTGTCTCTCCCCCACGCCTCGCTTGCGCTGTCTCTCCCCCACGCCTCGCTTGCGCTGTCTCTCCCCGGCGCGCCTCTCTCGCTCGGGCTGTCTCTCCCCGGCGCGCCTCTCTCGCTCGGGCTGTCTCTCCCCCGCGCGCCTCTCTCGCTCGGGCTGTCTCTGTCCTGCCCTCCCTCCTCCCCTCCCCCACTCTCTCTTGCCCTCCCCCTCCCCGCACTGATTTCTTTACCTCTGCTGCCACAGGCCTTACCGGGTGGCGGGTGGCCGTAAAGGGCCCCTCCACCGCTGCTCCTCCTCCCAGGCGGCGAACAGGGAAGTTTCACCGCCTGGTTCCCTCCCGCCCTGGCCTCCCATGGGTGCCTTGCCTCCATGGGCAAGCTGGTCTCCGTATCCCGCCGCCTGGCCTCCGTGGCCTGCCGCCTGGCTTCCACGGGCAAGCCGGGCCCACCGCCGCCTGGCCTCCGTGGGTGGGCCGGGCCCGCCGCCTGGCAGGGGCTCCGCGGCCCACCGCTTGCCTCCACAGCACACTCCCCCCAGCCTTCTGCCCCAGTCTGCTCTCCCCCTTGCCTTCAGCCCCAGTCTGCTCTCCCCCCTGCCTTCAGTCCCAGTCCGTTCTCCCCCCAAGCCTTCTGCCCCAGTCCACTCTCCCCACAAGCCTTCTGCCTCAGTCCACTCCCCCCCAAGCCTTCTGCCCCAGTCCACTCCCCCACAAACCTTCTGCCCCAGTCCACTCCCCCCCAAGCCTTCTGCCCCAGTCCACTCCCCCCCCAAACCTTCTGCCCTAGTCCACTTCCCCCCCAAGCCTCCCGCCCCGGTTCCCTCCCCCAAGCCTTCTGCCCCAGTCCCCTCCCCCCCAGCCTTCTGCCCCAGCTTGCTCCCTCCTCCGTTTTTCCCTCTTTCTCTCTCATTTTCTCTCTCATTCGTGCTTCCGCCCCACCCTGCAGCTTTCTAGGCTGCTTGTGTTTTCCCCGCTGGCCATTGCTGCCACCTCCTTGGGCAGCCAAGCGTTCAGCCAGCTCCTTCCTGCATGGCCCTCCCTCTAGTGAGCATCTTCCGAAGCAGCCCAGCCAATCCGTCGCATCCGCTGCCCAGCCAATCCGGTGGGTTGCCGGGACACATCCCCACAGAGGCACGTCTACGAGAATTAATATAATAGATACCTTGAGGTTTAAGACTGGCAGATTCTTGCAAAATAACTGAGGGAAGCAAGAGAGAGAAGCAATCATCAAAGTATAACTAAAGTTTTTGCTTAGCTACAGCACCACAAAAGCAGTGGTGGCAGCAGAAAAGCGGGGGGGCACAAAAGGGGCAAAGCACATTTTTGAGTGGACAACTTCTGCATATTAGATTTCTGAAACAGAAATGTCGGTGTAGGTGGAGGGACACACTACTTGTCTGAGGGGATGTTTGGCCACCTTTGTACAAAAGACTCTCTCCTCTGAATCATGTATTAATATATTTTCCACCAACTCAGGAAATTTACCTTCTTTCTGAGGTCCAGAGAGCACAGTACCTGCGGGTAGAAAGAGTTAAGAAGAATTAGTGCTGACATTTACAGGCTACAAGGGTAACTTCTGATGTTTCAGAATGCTTAGACTTGTGCTAATTTTGGGTCCCAGTCAAATGTCTGTGGCCCTCACACCGTGTAGTGTTTATTATTTATTTATTCATTCAATTTCTATACCACCTTTCCAAAATGGCTCAGGGCGGTTTACAGATAAAACAAAAATAGTTAAAATCAATCAACAATTAAAACAAAGATTTTAAAATACCATAAAACAACAGTTAAACAATAAAAACAGTTTAAAAACCCTGAAGAACAAGGTACATTAAAACCCTTTATAACAATTTAAAAACCCTGGAAGGCTAGGCCAAACAGATAGGTTTTGAGGGCACTCCTAAAAGCCAATAAAGAGTTCAAATTACGGATTTTAGCAGGGAGTGCATTCCACAGTCCAGGAGCGGCTACAGAGAAGGCCCGCCTCTGAGTTGCCACCAGACGTACCGGTGGTAACTGAAGGCAGACCCCCTCAGATGACCTTAATGTGCAGTGGGGATCATACAGAAGAAG
The DNA here is from genome assembly GCF_027244095.1 of Hemicordylus capensis. Taxonomy (NCBI): domain Eukaryota; kingdom Metazoa; phylum Chordata; class Lepidosauria; order Squamata; family Cordylidae; genus Hemicordylus; species Hemicordylus capensis. The sequence goes on along the minus strand of NC_069658.1, from coordinate 256,620,854 downwards.
GCGCTCTCTTCTGTATGATCCAGTATAACATGGATATACTATATATATTAGGCACACCATCTGCATGCCTAAAAACAATGTCCATGCAGGTGCATTTGAGCAACTGCTATAAATTGTATGCTAACACAGTTGCATGTCACCATGGCCATTTCCAATGGCCATAGTGTTGCACAACTGCATTTGCACAATTTACAGCAGCTGCTTAAGTGCAACTGTGCGGACATTGTTTTTAGGCATGTGTAGCAGTATGGGTGGTGTGCCACTGTCTCAGTGTTGCATGTACTATGTGTTATGTTGCTGGTCTTTAACTGTAATAAAATTACCTATCTAGCTATCTCTGCTCTTTCAAAGAAGAAAAATAACTAAAAAGGCCTCCACATATTTGGAACCAGAAAAACTCGAAGACAAATGCTCCACAACAAGGAAAGCTTTCTTCCAGATAGTTATACACTCATCTTGCCTTTTGTTTAGTACACATGACAAATGTTTAATAGCGGTTAGAGTGTTAGACTAGGACCAAGGAGACCCAAGTTCCAATCCCCGTTCAGCCATAAAATTCGCTAGGTGACTCTGGGCCAGTCACTTATCAGCCTAACCTACTTCAAAGGGTTGTTGTGGGAATAAAAATAAACATGTACACTGCTCTGGACTCCCTGAAAGAACAGGATATAAATGTAAAGATAAATAAATAAAACATACCTTTAAAAACCCCTAATAAATAAAATATACCCTAATGTAAACCGCCCTGAGGCATTTTTGGAAGGGCAGTATAAAAATCAAATCAAATCAAATCAATCAATCAATAATAAAACTAACTGTTATAGCAGCATACCTAACAGTCCTAGATACTCTCACAAGTTTCTTTCTTAGCTCTCCTCCCCAGCCTGCAGCACTGATGAGGATTTCCATAGTCGCCCTTCTATGGGAAGGGGTAGAGCCAGCGTGGTGTAGTGGTTAGAGTGCCGGACTAGGACCAGGGAGACCCGAGTTCAAATCCCCATTCAGCCATGAGACTTGCTGGGTGACTCTGGGCCACTCACTTCTCTCTCAGCCTAGCCTACTTCACAGGGTTGTTGTGAGGAGAAACTCAAGTATGTAGTACACCGCTCTGGGCTCCTTGGAGGAAGAGTGGGATATAAATGTAAAGAAAGAAAGAAAGAAAGGACCCGAGTGGGGACAAAATGCAGCTAGTCCAGCTTCTGTTTTAAATGATGCATTTAAAGGTAAATGTTTATTTTCTTGGCAGTCTCAACTATAGCAAACAATTGGATAGCAGCAACAAGTCACAGCTGGATCATATAAGCCATCTTTTAAAATCAATTTTTAAAAGTGTGTTTAACAACTCGTCACTACCTTGAAATTCCTTCATAACTGTCTCCAGAAAGGGATGCATTTCAGAGAATTCCTCAATTTGTTGCTTTAATTCTGGAGAAAAAGCGATGGGATTCACAAATTTCTCATCATTACACCTAGGAAAAAGCCACAGAGTTATTGTCTGTCTGTCCATTATCAGTTCTCCTCTGGTCAAAATAGGGACTGGTTCAGATGACTATTTGGAGCCAGGCCTACCCACATGCAATTAGACATGTGAGCATGCAAGCTCCTTCCCCCTTCCCAGCACACCATTCTGCTTTTCATAGCCATGTAGGGAAGCAGTCAGGATATTAAAGTAATATTTAAATAGCACATGAGGGTCAATAGATTATAAAATAAAGTTATAAGGGTGGAACACATGAACTGCGCATGGGCAGGGCTCATTCGTATGTAAGTATAGTCGGAATCAGCCATAGAAATGACATCTCAAGGAACATAGGAAGTTGCCTTACACTGAGTCAGATTGAACCTGGGACCTTCTGCATGCAAAGCACGCAGATATTCTGCCTCTGAGTTACGGCCTTTGCCTTACTTCCTGTTTAAAAAATAGCAGCTGGGTGAGAGGCAATCTGGATTTGGAACTACAGCAGTAGTGGGAGGGGTTCTTGCTAGATTGTACAGGATTCTCTGAGCTTAGCAATGCCTCCACTTTATGAAAGAAACAAGTGAAAAAAGGAGAAAGAGGAGTCTAACCCTGTATGAGAGGAAAGGAGAGCTGGTCTGGTGGTAGCAAGCATGACTTGTCCCCATAGCTAAGCAGGGTCTGCCCTGGTTGCATATGAATGGGAGACTTGATGTGTGAGCACTGCAAGATATTCCCGTCAAGGGATGAAGCCACTCTGGGAAGAGCAGAAGGTTTCAAGTTCCCTCCCTGGCTTCTCCAAGATAGGGCTGAGAGAGATTCCTGCCTGCAACCTTGGAGAAGTCGCTGCCAGTCTGTGAAGACAAAACTGAGCTAGATAGACCAATGGTCTGACTCAGTATATGGCAGTTTCCTATGTTCCTATGAGAAAGCCCATAGTTCCCAATGATGGGAGGTGTAATAGGAAATGTATTAAATTCTTCCTAAAGCGTTACCTGCTAGAGATGCCAGTGATATTTCACTAGGTTCTTCCTTGGAAATGAGTTCTGTGGGCTTGTAATGCTAGCCTCAAAGGACCAGCAAGAATTGTGGACCCCTAAGTTCTTATCTTACTGGGAATAAAATCAGAACACTAAAAACAGGCTTTCCAATGGCTACTGGCATTGCAATAGCCCTTCAGAAGGCTACATTTATCCAGGTCTATCAGGGTTTTTTGTCCTGATGCACTATGCTATGTTAGCAGTGCACCAGAGAGGGAAGGAAATATCCTTCTCCTTCTCATGGACAAAGTGCTGCTGCTGCCCTGAAGTAGACAGAGGAAGAACATCTCTACACTGAAACTGTTTTATAATTTCTCTGCAACATCTTCGAGAAGTAACTCATTCTCATACAGTTCATTTCCCCCAGCATAACAAAAATCACATACCTTTGCAAGATGTTTTTTATGTCCTAGAAGGAAGAGAAAGAAAAAAGTTGCCTTATAGAGTTGGTTAATCTAGTTCAGCTGGCAACATTGACTGGCAGCAATTATGTAGTTAGGAAAGATCCTTCAGACAAAGGTCTTGTCCAGATCTACCTGAAAATGCCAGAGATGGAAACCATAGCCTTCTGGATGCAAAGCAGACATTTGAATCATGGACGGGACATACTATGGCTATATTGTACAACGACTGTAAACTCGATGAGTTCTACTGGCCTTAGTAGAACCTAATGGAGAATGGTTCATACCTTTCAGGAATTCTGTAAGCTCCCCTACATGAACTTTATTTTCTAAATAAAATGAAGTATATGTTATGCTGCCACCAAACCCCAAGACTCTACATGAAAATCTAGCCAGGACACAAACCAGAGTCACTTCCAGGATAGTACTGCTCCAGAAATTTTGTAAACCAAGGATATATCTATGCAGTCTGAACAGAATGCCACCATAAGGTGATAAACCTATAGCCTGTTGCCAGATGTTTAAGATGCACATCCATGTGAAAAAGAAGATACAACCATGAAAGAGCATTGTTGAATGGAATAATAAAATGCCTGGAGCAGTATTGCACTGGAGGGACAGGGTATAAATATTTTAAAATAAAGAAAATAATATAGCTCACCAAACATAATGGCTAGATGCAGTAAATTCTGTAAGCAAACCAGCATGCAAAGATCTCAACACACACTTGAACTTATTCTCATACTGGGGCAGAAAGGTCCCGGCAAAGGGCTGGGGAAGACCTGCTTTGACAGGTTCCCAGAAGGATAGGAGCTCATCCCCTTCCCACATTCAGTCCTAGCCTTTGGGAGATGATGTTATGGAGAGTTAATTCATGAGCAAGCAAGACAGGACCAAAATCCCCAGCAAGATCTCGAATCCTGACTCTTCTTCATTCACACACAAACCAAACCAGCAGGTTTTCAATAGGAAGCATGGTCAGTTTTATACTTATCATATATATCCGGATAGCCTTGATACCCCAAAGGAATCCTGAGGCACTTAGGAATACAGAATGGCAGGGCTTGTTCATTCCCCATATCTCCTTTTTAGCCACTGCCAAAAGAAGTTTCTTTTCTTACTGTGCTGCTGTGCTGGTTTTATAATTGCTCTTTTAATTACAATCAATTGCTTTACCTTTGTAATATGCGGTACACTACTTTAAGGTTCACTGTGACATGTTGGGTGGGCCCTTTTTAAAAAAAAAGATGCCACCCTGCTTACCCTGAACACTGGCTTTGAGTAACAACCAGGAACAGCCTTTTGCAGCCTGGAAAAGCTGAGAAAGGATGGGAAATCACCCTTATTCCTACATACTGTCCCCCATGTAATCTCCACTCTGTAAGCCAAGGCTCTGCATTCCCCTGGAGTTATTCACACATGCCTTCATGCCTCGGGGTATCTGAAGAGCGAATCTGCTTCGCAGCAGGGTTAGGGTTAAATTGACAGATCACATAGCTGTCATTCATAGGCTCCTCCCCACACTCCCTGGCAGATCTTTTTCCTCTGCATTCACACCTACTTGCTCCAGGTTTTTTCTCCAACCAGTCACGAATCAAACCACAGAGGAAGACATGAGGGAGCTATTTTTAAATAGTCTGACAGCTAAGAGCAGAAGACCAGGATGACAAGTTGCCAAACAGCTGGATCAAACAGCAGGCTGCTTAACCCTTGCCTTTGTGACTGCCTTCATTACATCATGTTTCACACACAGCTAATGGAAACAGCTCAGAATAAAAAAAGGCTCAGGTTACATCCATTCTGCATATCTAAAGCCTATGTAAAACATAGGAAGACACACATTTTGCAGTCTGTGCTTGTGTTTAACTCAGGAATTTCTCCCCTGCCCCAGCAATTTCCCCCTCCCTCTCCCTCAACAGTGTATCACCAATCTGCAACAACACCCCACCCCAGCTCTTGCAATTGCAAATCACTTAGAGCAGACCATTCCACACACAGCTGTCAAACTCCCCTTCATTGAGTTTTGAAAAATCCTGATCTACTGGCATGACCACTCCACACATAACAGAGAAAACTGCAGGGCATAACAGAAGCCCTGGGTTTTCCCCCCAAAAGCCTCTGAAACTAGAGGATTTTTTAAAGCCGGACATACTTCGGGCTAAGCCAGAATTCGCAGCCTCCATTTGGGGGAAAACAAAGTCCTGTCTGTCCTGGTCCCTGATAGCCCACAGGGATGTCAAGGTAAATCCAGCTAATATGTGGACAGGCACACTCCAATCAGGAGAGGATTCGAAATAAAAGCCCTGTGTGTAAAGCCTCCCTGATAATGAGGGGGATCTTAGCTTTCACAAAGAGATGGTGAAGAGTCAAAACAAGAGCCCAAGCCTTTAACTGATATATTGGCTGAACGAAGTGAAGGAACATGGACTCAGTTTTGAAAAACATGAACTGACTGTTCTGGAATGGGGAGAGTAGTTAGAAGTATGAGCTATTTAACTGTCAGGCCCAGAGTATTTGCTGAGAACCAGAATAACTGATGAATTGTCTTAGGTGTGTAAGCTAGAACAATTTTTTAGGCTAGTCCCTCCGTTTTCACTGCTTTCTAGCCTACTTTTGTGTAGGCTTATGAGATCACCTGGCATTCAGAGGCGGAGAGAGAGATAGAGAGAGAGAGAGAGAGAGAGTCCTCCATCTCCTTCACAATGCCTGGACCAATATGAACCAAATTTGCTACAGCTGTAGGAACACATAGGGATGGCCCAATGGCATAGTTTGTGATGATGTCACCACCTTGGTTCAAGTTGGCAGACACGTAAATGTTTGAAGTGCAAAAGGCTAACTTGTGGACCGCCCAACTGATTAGAAATTTGGTACATTTGTAGTGAGTGACCCACAAGGACACCTCAATGGTGTGGTTTGTGATTAGGTCATCCACTCTAATTCAAGATGGTGGACATGTGAACATTTGTGGCACAATCGGTCTAACTTGTGAACCACCTAACTGATATAAACCAAATTTACTATGGTGTAGGGACACATAGGGACAGTTCAAGGACATAGTTTGTAATGATGTCATCCACCTGTGAATGTTGGAGGTGCAAGTAGGAACTGATTTAGAGCAAATTTGGTATAGTTGTAGGGACATGTCTGGGCACCTCAAACACATAGTTTGTGATGATGTCATCCACCCCAATTCACCCCAATGCATGAACATTTGAGGAACAAGTGGGCTAATGTGAACTGCCTAACCGATTTGGACCAATCTTAGTCCAGTTGTAGGGATAGTGAAAGGAAAGTAGGCAGATTAGTTCTTACTAGAATAACTTGTTCACATCTGGAATAGAGAGAGAAGGATTTCTTAGACTTTCATATTTACCCAATTTAAATGGGGCTCACATAAGCTTATTTGTTGATTCAGAAGCAAACTTTTTTATTTTATGCTTTTTCAATGTAAGTCTTTGTATCAAGCCTTTTTTATAATACATTTTGCTAGGCAATAAAGAAGAGGGGGGAAAGGAAAGGTATGCCTACAACACTGAAATTTTGTGCAGACAAAACTCTCCCAAAAGGGAGAGGTTTCTTCTGCCTTGGAGAGTGTAAGCCTCCCAAGCTGGGTAATATAGGTCCCTGTCAGGAGTTCACTTTCCAGCAGAAGGAACTTAATTCCTGACCCTGCCTTAAGGTCAATTGCTCGATGAAAAGACAGCATAACACTGCAAATCTAAATACATACATAAATAACAATTCTCTCTAAACAAACTAGTGTGAATTCAGAAGTCTCATGTCTGGTGTGCATGGAACTGGTTTGGCCAGTTCAGTTTGAATCTGAACCAACCTGGCTCAGTTCTCTGTTCAGCTGAGTCTTGTCCAGTTTGACCACTGAACTGGGCCGAACCTGTTCAGGGAATATACTTGTAAAGGGGCATCTGGCAAGGATTCCCCTCTACAAGTAAAGGGGCATTCCCAAGGCACTGGCGAGAGGGAGGGAAATCTGCTTACCTCGGGCACTTGCTGCTGCTTGCCCTCCTGCCTTGGCAAGTGTGCTCCACCCACCTTTACCAAGCTGCTGGCTTGGTGGTGGATCAGTAAGGGTGGTGCACTCACCATGCTGGGAGGGTGAGCAGTGGCAAGGTAAGCAGCTCCCCCCCTCACTGCCGTCGCCTCAGGAATGCTGTCATGGGCATGCTGGAAGACTCTGAGGAGGAGCTGGAGGAGGGGACGGAGGTTGCAGCAGAGGAGGCAGGGCAAGGACCAGAAGTTGCAAAGGAGAGTGGGTCCAATGCACGGGGAGTTGAAAATGAGTTAGAGCCGGGTGAGGCAGTTCTTGTGGAGGAGGCGCAACTGGTCTCAGCTGTGGAGAGGCGTTGATCCAAGAGACAGCAAGAGTTAAGGAACTGCAGGCTGTAGAACAACAGGCAAAGCTGCTGACTCAGGAACTCTTGATTAACAGCACCAGGGGTCAGCCTATTTAAGACGACTGCACCATAGCTACTCTGCTGATAGCAATGTCAATTTCCTGTGAGCTAATCGGCTGTGTTTTGTATTGCCTTGACCGTGTTTGGACCGTGGACTGTTTGGACCCTGGACTGACCTTGCCCTTGGACTTCAATTCAAACTCTGATGGATTGATTGGATTTGACTTTGACTGAACCTGGTTTGGAGTATTTCTTCCTGTAAGACTTTGCTATTATACTTCTGCCTCTGCCTGTTTTACGCTCCGTCTGGCTAGCCTGACAGATTTACGACAAATGCACCTTACCTGCCCAAATTGAGCCTGGCTTGATCACGGACCAAACCTTCGAACAAGCCCTGGTTCAAGGAGATCTGGTTCAAGGTGAACCATCCATGCACACCCCTACTTGGGACTATATTCCTTAAAAATCTAGATTCCCCCTCTGCATTTTCCCCCAAGACTCCAGTTACCTTAAAGCAAGGCTGTTCAACTTCAGCTCTCTACAGATGTTAGACTACAACTCTTCCTGACAACTGGCCACTGTGGATGGAATGATGGGAGTTGTAGTCCAACAACAACTGGAGGGCCAATGCTGTGCAGCCCAGCATTAAAAAATGCACAGGAGAATCACAACAATCTGAACTGCTTCTTTCCACCAGCTCTCACCTGCAAGAATTCTGTTGCCGGCTGCTTCTGTTTCTCCTCCATCTCCTTAATAAGGTTGTCGACAGAGGAAATTGCTTCAGAGAGTTTGGCAATATACCTATTCCCATTCTCTTTAATCTCTTTTTCTAGAGCATCCAGTTGATCCAACAGGAGGCATTCCTGTTCTTCCAGAAACTGGTGCAGTTGCTTAAATTCAGCCACAATTTTCTGCCTCTCGGTTTCTGTCTGCTCCTGTAACAAAAACGGGGAAATCAGTAGAAGGACTAGCCTAGGTGGTTTCACTTCCTTTTTCTGTTTTAAAGGATTAAATGTGAGCAGTGGCATGCTTAAGCAGTACAGTGCTCTGTCATTACAAAAAGAAACCTTAGGCACAAAATTGTGAGCATACAAGCACATTCTGTGTCATGCCCACTACTGTACATATTAGGGCTATGAAGCTTCAGAGGCCTATCCAGCTTCCACCTGAAGCACTGCCTGTTTGGAGCTGAAACAAAGCATTACTGGACCAACTGCTTCATTCCCCCAAAGCTTTGCTTTGGCCCCTTCAAAAAGTACTTAGTGGCAGAGGCGCTCTAACCCCCGGTTCGTGGCCTCCAAGGTCCGGGGGGCTCCAAATGGGGGGGGCCCTCTGGCAGCCACCCCATGCCCACCCCACCAAACCTCCATATAGATATATATTTTATTATAGCCGCCGCATGGCCAAGGGGTGACTGCCATGGAGTGAGCAGAGCAGTCCTTCTCCACTCTCCCCCCTCTGGCGGTGGCGGCTGGAGTGATGCTGGGCCCATCCATTTGGGTCAGCATCTTCTGCCAACTGCGAGGCACACCCGCCAGTTAACATCACAGGCTTGCAATGATCTCTCAACTGCACAGGTGTGCCTCACAGCTGGTAGAAGATGCTGGCCCGAACAGATGGACCCAGCATTGCTCCGGCTGCCACTGGCAGATGGGGAGAGTGGAGAAGGACTGCTCCTCTCACCCCACCCCCCCGGCAGCCACCCCTCGGCCGCACGGAGGCTGTAGTAAAAGGAAAAAATGGAGATTCGGTGAGGCCCCCCAAAAGTAGGTTTTGGGGGGCCTCACATGCGGGGGGGCTCATGGCTGGGCGGTCTGGGCACCAAATTACATAGGTGCGCCCTTGCTTAGAGGACTGGCATCAATCTCAGACGTTATCTCACACAGATATTTTCCCTTTTACCAGATATCTTTTCAGTTGAGATTCCAGGGTCTGAATCTGGACTATGCCTGTAAAACATGTGCTGAGCTTTGTCATTGAGTCAAAGGCACTGCCTTGGTAGTTCATGAAAGTAGCTGTCAAAAACCTTAGATCTACCCATCCCTGATCTGCTCTATCAGCAGCTCCCAGAGCCTGAGGCACCAATTTTTCCCCAGCTCTACTGCCTAAGATTCTTGTAACTGGAAATATCAAGGGTTTAACCTGGAACTCTCTGCATACTAAGCATAATGTTTGCCACTGAGCTGTTATCCCTCTATGGAAGCGGCATCCTAAACTGCAGAGGTATTGTAGAAAAAGGCATAAAGTTAAGTTGTGCCGCCGAGTCGGTGTCAACTTCTGGCGACCACAGAACTCTGTGGTTTTCTTTTGGTAGAATACAGGAGAGGTTTACCATTGCCTCCTCCCACGCAGTGTGAGACGATCCCTTTCAGCATCTTCCTGTATCGCTGCTGCCCGATACAGGTGTTTCCCATAGTCTGGGAAACATACCAGCGGGGATTCAAAGCAGCAACCTCTTGCTCCCTAGGCAGGTTACTTCTGCACTGTGCCATTAGGTGTACCCACCAGGAAATTCTGGCCTTCACTCTCCCCACTGAGTTTAAAAGACAGAATAGCTTCTCTCTCTTGTTTCAGAAACTCCAAGTGGCTCAAAATTTTACCCTGCAAAAAAAGACATTTGGGTTAGCTGTGGCTGATGAGTTGTGCATGCACATCAGGACTCCAAGCATTCCTCCCCTTTATTTCAGCTTAAACAAATAATAATGATCTTTATGAATAATCACATAAATGATTTTTTAAAAAAACCCCAAACCATTTACATAGTATTTAATTAATGCTAACTTTAATACTGGGTTGTGTGTGTGTGTGTGTGTGTGTGTGGCTTCCAAGGTTTTTCTCATTAAGCTGCAAACAGTTCATTTCAATTAGACCAGATTGTGAAACACTTCTTTGCCATTCAATTAGAATCCCCCCCCCCCACCTGCAAATGCAAACAGGGAGCACATATCAGCTATCCAAAGTTGAGGATCAGGAGTACAGTAGCTCTGTCCTTCCAACACTGTATAATAATCCTTTCTGCAACTCTCCATGGCTGAAGGATCCATATTAATACTTGAAGTGATAGATTCCATATGCTAGGAATATATCCCAAAAGCACATGAGCATCCTTAACAAAGGGATCACTGCAAAGTCATATTAATAATCTTATGAATTTCAGACCAAAATGGATTAGTAAGAAAAGACCAAATCATTTGTGTAATTGCCCCATTTCTACATTACATCTCCATCAAATAGGATACTGTAACCAGTCCTTATCAAACATTCTCTGTGGTGTCCAATAGATACGAAATAAATGTTTCTGCTGGACCAACCTCATTCAAAATGAGGAAGTCAAAATGAGGAACATTTCACTGCTTTCAAAGCCATTCTCCATTGATTTGTTTTTAAAAGGGTATTCAAGTTCATCATTCCAAAGGTCTCAAATATAGTTAATATCAAATCTTATCTATTTCTCTGAAAACTTTTGATAAGAAAAAATGTTGGTTTGGGTAGATCTGATAGTTCTAACTCCAGTAATAAGGGAGGGACTTCAGAGGCCACAAGTGTGTCAGGGCTAAACAGTCTAGTGAATAAGTGCTTCAGCTGAATAAACTGCTGACCTGCATTATGTGCCAAGCTGAACTTGGCTTTCAGGGACTCAAATGGTTTAAAGGCTGCTTTTGAAGAAATAAGCTACATAATAACACTACAAGAGGCCCAATTTGCCCCCCAAAAGGATTTATAAGCAATTTTAAAATGAGAAAACCAATAAGACCAGTGGAGAGGCAAAAGGATCAGCAATTAAAACCAGCTAATTGGCACGTTGAAAGGCCTGACCAAAGGGCTTCAGCTATGTTGAACTTGGTCCCAGGTGTGGCTCTCTGGGAAGAACATTCCAGAAACAGGGCATAATCAAGGCCACCCTGCCTTCAGATATCAGCCACATAACTGCTGGAGATGGGGCTACTTTTAGAAGAACTTCAGACTTATAAAAACAATTAGGCTATTCTCCTGAGCAAGCAAAACCGGGCTAAGGGAGGGGAGCCCAGCCCGGTTTTGCTCGCTTGTGAGAACCACCAGGTTCGAGGGCAAGCCTGGTGGCTCCATGGCAGCAAACCCACCTAACGAGCCACCCTGTTAAATGAGGTTAACAGAGTGAGTGCTCCGTTAACCTCGTTTAATGGATCATGTGTCTGCTGTGGCTGCTTGCAGCTGCGATGGACACAGGGGGAGAGGGAGGGGGGAGGGGAATTCCAGAAATGCACCGTGCACTCATGTGGTGCATTACTGGGGCTCTGGGAGGCAGGGAGCCGCTGCCCTGAGCCCAACCCCCGGAACCAAACCACTGCTCATCTGGGTTGGTGATCTACCTGGCCAGAGTCTGAAGGAGGAGCGTCTGTGGGGAGGTAAGCACTTTCGGGCTTCCTCCCCACAAAAGAGGGTAGCCCTTCCCACTTGTTCATGGGGAGAGCTTCCATAGTTGAGCAGGCACTGGCAGACAGCACTTCTGAGCTATGGGCACACATAGCTAGATCTTTGGGAGCAGCAGTAGCAGTAGTAGTAGTAGTTATTGTTTTCAAGTAGATACTGTATATATTGATGAGGTTAAGGAAATTGCACATGTATTATTTTGCCCTGGGTAGTGCCACTAAGTTTAGCTTTGGATGGTGGAAGTTTTTGTTATAGCTGCTGAACATGACATGTTTGGCTATTCCCTGCCACTCCACCCCACACCCGGTTGGACATTGGTAATGTTATGGAATAAGTCTGAGTTCTAAAATTTTAGACACAGCACTGAGAGAACTGTTGCTATCTTATTTATTTATTTATTTGTTTGTTTGTTTGTTTAACATATTTATATACCACCCAAAGCCTACGTCACTGGGCGGTGTACAAATACAAAACAATTACAAACAATACAAATTAAACAAAACCAAAACTGATTAAAACATTAAAAATCATTTAAAATCCCAACATTAAAACTATTAATCTAATTAAAAGCCTGGGTGAACAAATGTGTCTTCGGTGCCTTTTTAAAGTTGCCAGAGATGGGGAGGCTCTTATTTCCACAGGGAGTGCATTGCATTCCAAAGCCCTTATTATCTGATGAACACATTTTAATGAGATTTTTGTCAGAAAATAAATTTGTATTATATAGCACTGTTAAGCTGACCATTTTTCCTCTCTCAGTTATATTAAAAGACATGCAACAGAAACTTACTGAAGGATGAGCAGATTTTAGGGTTACAGGATCTTTAGTTAGACTCCTATGGCCCACCAACAACAAAATAGTGGTTCAGGGCAGTGGATGTATACTTTGAGTTAAAGACCAAGGCGAATAGCATTTTAGAATGTTAGACTACAACTGGGAAGACTGGAGTTCAAATCCCCATTCAGCCATGAAACTCACTGGATGACTCTGGGTCAATCACTTCCCTCTCTGTCTAACCTACCTCACAAGGTTGTTGTGAGGATAAATATAACCATGTACACAACTCTGGGCTCCTTGGAGGAAGAGCAGGAAATAAATAAAATGAAATAAATGCTCAGACCAAGAAACTATTTTCAGTACCAAAAACCAAGCCTACAGTCTTTTGTGTGCTGAAATGATCAGAGTATGGGGGAATCCAAGAATGAAGGTTTCTGTGTAATATCAACTCCTTAATTCCCCCATACTTTTATTATTTCAGCAGTTTTTATTTTCTGTGTTTTAACTTAGAAATTGAATAACAGAGATTGAATTATTATTATTATTATTATTATTATTATTATTATTATTAATAGGACTAGATGTCTGGATAAAACAAACCAGTCAATAAAACCTGTTTGACTGGGCAAACAAGAAATAATAGCAACTCGTTTTATGTCGCTTTAAACCATCCAGAGACGAAAGTTTGGGGTGGTGTACAAATTAGATAGATAGATAGATAGATGGGGGGGAAAGTGAGAGCATTTTTATTTCTACTGTTGTTAAATTATTGCTAGTCAGAAACATTTCTTGATCATATTTTTCTGCAGCAAATCATACGGAGATCTCCCAGTCTAACTTCTGCCCACCGCATCGTACAATAATGAATATTAAACGAGTCTGCCTAGAAGGAACTAGAGTCATCATGTATTTATATCCACTGCAGCTTCCTACCTTATACTCTTCGAAAGCCTCCTCTTTAGGAATCACCTTGTGTTCTCTGTGCTCTTTGGATTTGTCACACACCACACAGATGGGGGCTTGATCGTCTTCACAGAAGAGTTTCAGGGGCTCCTGGTGCTTCTCACAAACCTTTCCCAGTGCTTCTGCACCTTTGGCCATTTGGAGGCTGAATTTCTTGGCTATTTCAACAATACTTGCCAACGGACGATTCAGCTTGAAGTTCTTTGAAGTAACAATTTCTCTGCACTGAGGGCAGGAAGCATCTGTGCCAGATTCACCCCAGCACTGAGTGATACAAGCTCGGCAGAAATTGTGCCCACAGTCTATGATCACTGGATCTTTAAAGTACTCCAGGCAAATAGAACAAGTCGTTTCATCACAAAGATTCTGGACTGGACCCTCAGCTGCCATTGTGTCTGCCTGACTGAAGTGTACTGAAAGCCTTACTTTCGTTTCTCCTTCAAAAGCTGGCTGGATCTTTCTTTCTTTCCTTCTCCCCTCCCTCCCTCTGACACACTCAGCAGTAATAGAGTTATGATGAGGAAAATACAACACCCAGCCACAATAATGTACGTCATTCATTTAAAGCAATTGGGTATAAGCAAGTTATTAACCCATTCCTGCCCCATTTAATTAGAAAGACAGTAAGAAAGACCCCCTGTGCCCCCACAAACTGGTATGATGAACAAGCCCCAGACACCCAGATAGGGTGCATGTCTAAAGTTGTGGTAACTTGGTACCCCTACATTTGGATTGCAAGGCTTGGTTAAGCAGTCCTCCGGAGAAAAGGTAGCCACAGATTTAATGGTCCAAATATAGATATATTTTATTGATTATAATGAAGAGGCATGGCATTTAAGAACACTCATGAGTACAGTATTCTCACATTACATTGGACACATTAGATGATCATGGTGTCTAGGCACTAAAACAAACTTCATTGTATAACTAGAGTGGATTCTCTAATATGTATGTAATTATCTAGGTAATGAATGACTGAACAGCTAACTAAGCATTCAGCTAACAAATTAGGTAAATGTATCTAAATCACTAACCAAGACTAAGTCCTAGGGATGTGAAAGCTGTCTCAAGGGCAAGCTGGCTCGCACTTGAAATGGCCCGGCTTGGCTCCAAGTTGAGCCGAACCCACCTGGCCAGTCCAGTGCGAGTTCAGAATATTTGTTTGGATTTTTAAAATAAATAAATAAATAAATGGTGGACTTACTGTCTTTGCATTGGGGACTCCTGAGATTTCCCCATTGTCATGGACGGACCACCATCTGGTTAAGGTTGGACTCACAATCACGTCCCATCTTTGCAGGGCTGAAGGGCCTATTAGGATGGTCTGCCCAAGAAGGTTATTGGATCCAGTAGGATTCCAGGAAACTTTGGAGGGATTTAGTGTTGGCTCTGCCGGCGATTCTGTTGATGCTCTGGTGAAGAACTGGAATAACAAACTCACCGGGGCAGTAGACACGATTGCTCCTAAGCATCCTCTCTGACTCGCTGCAAAGTTGGCCCCTTGGTATATGGAAGAACTACAGGGGCTGAAGTGGCAAGATAGACGACTGCAGCGCAAGTGGAAAAAGACTTGACTCAAATCCGCCAGATTGCACCATAGAGCTCATTTGAAGACCTATGCTCAGGCAATATGTATGGCAAAGAAGCTGTTCTTTTCTGCCCATATTGCTTCTGCAAGTTCATGTCCAGTGGAGTTGTTAAGGGTTGTGAGAGAGCTAGTACGTGCCCCTCCTCCTTTGAATCAGAATCTGGAACCATCGATTACCCGCTGTGACATATGTAATGAATTCTTTGTGGTGAAAATCTCTTGTATTCGGGCTGACTTAGACTCCGTCTCCACAATTACCTCGGTGTCTGATGTGGAGGTGTCCAGCAACTCCTCTTGTGCAGTTAGGTTGGATCAGTTCCAGTTTGTGACTCCTGAGGACATAGACAAGCTGCTTGGAGTGGTGCTGCCTACCACCTGTTCTCTTGACCCTTTCCCGACATGGCTTATAATATCTAGCAGGGGGATTGTTGTAGGAGGCCTGGTAGAGATTATAAATGCTTCTCTGAGGGAGGGCAGGATGCCTCCTTGTCTTAAGGAGGCAATTATTAGACTACTTCTAAAGAAGCCTGCCTTGGATCCCTCAGAGTTGGGTAACTACAGGTCTGTCTCCAACCTTCCGTGGTTGGGCAAGGTAATTGAGAGGGTCATGGCTTCCCAGCTCCAGACGGTCTTGGAGGAAACCAATTATCTAGACCCATTTCAGACTGGCTTACTGGTGGGCTATGGGGTGGAGGCTGCCTTGGTTGACCTGATGCATGATCTCCATTTGGGAATTGACAGAGTAAGTGTGACTCTGTTGGTCCTTTTGGACCTGTCGGCGGCTTTCGATACTGTCGACCATAGTATCCTTCTGGAGCTTCTTAGGGGCTTGGGAGGGGGGGGGCACTGCTCTGCAGTGCTTCTGCTCTTACCTTTCGGGCAGATTCCAGATGGTGTCCCTCGAGGACTGTTGTTCTTCAAAACCTGAACTTTCATACGGTGTCCCTCAGGGCTCCATCTTATCTCTGATGTTGTTTAATATCTATATGAAACCGAAGTCTTTCTGAAGTGTCTGTTGGGCGAAATAGGCCAGAATTGCCTCGCCATCTGCCCCTCCCTCTAGAGCAGTCGTTCCCACAAATGTGGAAAAGGGGGGCCACGGTTGTTGCCCCGCAACCAGTCTCAGAAACTCATCAAGAGCTCTAAGAGTCAGTCTAATGCCAGCCACCTTCAAATATGCAGCTGCTGCTTGTCCATCTGGCTACGAGCTCATCTTTCCCTAAAAAAGAAAATCTCTGGGTCTCTCTCTCAAAGTGAGACATTTCACTCATGCTGTTTCAGTGGGAAAGTGCTCTTGCCCCTCCCTTCAGAAAAGTCCAGTTGCCCAGCCAAGCTTTGCCATTCTTATCTTTACGATTGGACACCAGTCCAGATCGAAAGAAAAAACTTGATCTAATGTTGTTAAACCCCCAGGAACTCTGGCAGGCAGTCTGGTCAGTGGTGAGAGCACCAGAACAGAGCAAGGAGGCTAAGGCAAAGTTCTGTCCCCAGGCTAAACAGCCATTAGCTCAAAACATTGCCACTATTGTGACCAGCCAGTTTATTGGGGAAACAAAGAGGAGAAGGAAAAGGAGTGTCCATGATGTCCACTAGTCCCAGGGCCTTTGCACAGTGGCCAGCCATGACTGAAAATCATAGGGCCCCAACGTTGTAACTCAGCTGAACATTTTTGCCTGTTTTGTTCCTTTGGGTTTGTTCTTTGTTTGTCTGTCATATTGTTGTCTATTGAACAGTTTGGTTTTATGTGTGGATCCTTTAGTAAATATTGGCACAGCATGTTTTACTGAATGTTACTGATAATGCAGTGAGGAAGGGGAGGAGCCATAGTGCATCACTAGTCTCACAACCCGCCTCTGTGCACGTTGGGCTTTTGTTGTGTGTGAATATGTCTTCTGTGACATGACACCACTTCTGTAAACCTTTTGGGGAGGGGCTTGCTCTTTACTTGGACATCATCATTTACTGTACCCCAGACAGGGGAGGCTATGTGGATAAACCACATAATTTGGCTACTAATTTAGTTATGGCTGTAGCAACAGTAGGGGCTTTTCAACAGTGCCTTGGATGGCCAACTGAAGTACTGAATGACAGCCCTCCTTCCTGTGGGCCTCTCCTGAAAGAGGAGTGTGATGCTTATGGATGTACTGCCCATAAGAATGGCAATTGACTAATTGCCCCAGTCGCCCCACCCTAAGGATGGCCCTGGGTAGACCAGTCCTTTCCAGGTCCTGTTGGTGAACCAAACAGTGGTCAAGTGCGAAGAAAAGAGTATCTGGATTCACACATTCCTCTGCCAGAAGGTGACCCTTAGATAACCCCCAAAGGATGACCACCCAGACCCAGAAGAAGGACTGTCTGTTTAGCAGGCTGGGCTAGCCACCACCAATAACAGCAGCAGCGTAGGAGGTCCCCGTCTGAGTGTCCAGAGTGTCCTGCCCAGCCATATGGTGACAGAGTGTCCATCTGCTTTCCTGCCCTGTGTGCTCCCTGTTCCTGAGGAGGAAGATCCAACATAAGGAGAACGGCTGGTCGAGGCTTTTCTGCAGAGGGGTGCGGGTTCTTGTTATCTTTGTGGGCATGGCCTTGTTGGCCCTGAGCCCTGCATCGGCAGTCTGGGAGACAAACCTCTGGGTGGCTGCTGTGAACATGACTGCTGAGGCCAACCTTTCTAACTGTGGGGTATGCAACCACTTCCCTGGAGATTTGGGACAGAAACCCATTCCATTGGGAGTGGTGGCGCAGGATGGACCGTGGACTTAGGGAAGTGCTACTACCCTACTGAGGTTCAGTGTGGAACATCTTATTGTACCTCACCCTTTTATGGCCATGGCTGTCAGGGTGCAAGGGAAGCCCTTCCTCTGCGTTCAGAGTGAACGGGTCCTTTGGGGACGATATTTCCAAGTGGGCCACTTTCAGCATGGCCTGAATGTGGCCACACTTTGTATAAACAGGACTATAGCTCTTAGTGGGGCATATATTTTTAACTCTGTGTTCTGTCCTAGAGAGGAGATGGAGGCTTGGCAGATGAACTCCGCAGCCAGCCCTGTTTTGGGTGATGGACAAAGTTGAGATTGTCAACTCAGTCAATGGCACTGAGCCTTGTGGGTCAAATATTGAGGCCTTTGTTGACTCCCCATTCTTGAGCACTTTGGTGTCAGCCTATATGTGTTCTAAACTACTCCCTGAGAGACCTGCCTGAGTGAGAAGAGGAGTGCGGTGAGGATTGACTCCAGTATTCCAATTTTTTCATCTGTGTACGAAGTGAGTTTTGTTCTGTGCGGCAGTATCAAGGCAGTGTGTATCAAGCACATGCATTCAGAGTGGGACCTTCTTGGTTAAACCTGAGCGGGATCTAAAATTGACTGAACGGACATTTAAAAAACTGTGTGAGCGCACACACATGCACACACCTTAGCGGGTACACTGATTGAGATCCCACGTGGAGGTTTCAGGCATAGGCAGACCTCCTGGGATAGTATTGGATTTGTGGTGATGCAGCCCTGAGGTCCCTGCTGGGGAACTTTTGGGGAACCTGTACCATGGGGGTGAGAGTTCATCCTATCACAGTGTACCCTACCTAGAAGGGAATCAGCACTTATAATGCTCATACTTGGGGGGAAAGGGGAGTTAATACCTTTGCTATCTCTGGATAGCAAGGGTATTAACTCCCCCTTACATCCTAGAGTATGAGCAGTATAAGTGTTGATTCCCTTCTAGGGTAGGGCACACTGTGATAGGATGAACTCTAGGATAGGGCAAACCTCCCATGCTGTGACCAGGGCCATGCTGCCTTGGTTGGGAGTACCTGAATATCTCAGCAGACCTGGTAGCAGGGGCGTATCTAGGGTGGAGCAGGCAGGGCACGTGCCCCGGGCGCCACTTGAAGGGGGGGGCGCCATTTCATAAAATTAAAAAAAAATTAAAAATGGCTGCTGAAAACACAATGGCCACTGCACATGCTCAAATGGCCTCTGTGAGGCCCTAGGCCAGGCCAAGCCTCACAGAGGCCATTTGAGCATGCATGGTGGCCATTTTGTTTTTAGCGGTCATTTAAAAAAAAATTTAAAAATGGCCATGACACATGCTAAAATGGTCCCTGCGAGGCCCTAGAAGCCAGCAGGGGGAGGGGAAACCTTTACAGACCCCCCACAGCCTTTAGGAAGCCCCCTGAAGGAACTACAGGTATTATTTTTAATTCAATATAATATAAATCACTGTACACCTATTCAGTTTGGCACTATGTACAGAGAATCAGGGCTTGTGAATAACGAGCTGAAGCTTATGAGCTAGGATTGTATTCATTTGCTCTTACTTTGCTTCTTGTGATAAGTGAGTTAAATGTGATGTCTTAATAATATTAATGGTGAGTTTGTCTCTGAATCAGTGTGAAATCCTTAGTATTAAGGCCCACTGGGAGTTTCTTGCTCTCTTTCTCTCATTTTAACTGTCTTTCTGAAAGACTAGAATATATTCCAAGCAGTGACACAGTTTACTCTGCATATCCTTTAATTATTTCCAGAGTAACTGGGGAAAGTCAAATTCTCCATTTATTTTTAAAACTCATGTAATAGTGATGTTACAATTCATAATAGAGAATAAGACAGGCACGTCTGTTTAGTTTTCCAAGTATACCTCCACATAGTATTTGGGTATTTCATGAGCCCCAGCATACAGAAATTTGTAGTTTCCCAGCATTTTTTGGTCTGGCTACGTCCACTGCTAAATAATTTTTGAAAGATTAAATGATTAACGAGCTTGACTTGTATTTTTCAGCTATATCAATCAATCAATTTATTTATTTCAGTCACAGACCAGTTCAATAAGATAAAAACAGATAAAAAATTAGACAAAAACAGCAATAAAAGTTCATTACACCATGTGAGTCCGCATTTGACATATTATATAGCAAAATTTAGCCACCAGAATTTGGATTGGTAAGCAAGTAATTTAAATAAAATTCATCTTGATGACCAGGGAAATTATTCAAAAGCGGGGCTATTAATTTACATCTTACTTCTCTATAATAATCGCAATACAACAGGACATGAGCGGTTGTTTCAATATGGCTAGATCCACATGGACACACTCTAGATACACGACGCACCTGCGAATCTTCCGAATAGGACCGCTGTAGGTAGATTTCAGCTGATATTATGGTAAAGTTATCTGAAAGATGGGTGTCAGATGTTTGGACAGGGGGCGCAATTTCAGTGCTTGCCCTAGGCACTATTTTCCCTAGATACGCCACTGCCTGGAGGCTGCTTTCAAGGCCACTATTGACCCCCTGTAAGATCTTCAAACTAAGGTTGAACAGATGGGAGCCATGGCCCTAGACAACAGACTGGCCCTCAATATGGTGTTGGATAAGCAGGGTGGAGTTTGTGCGCTGGTGAGTTCTTCCTGTTGTATGTATGTTAACAAGCATCATAAGATGGAAAAGAGCTTGGCAATTATACAGGAACAGATACAGAGTTCCCATCAGATAGCCACGGACCAGGCCTTTGGCCCAGGAATATGGGGTTGGTCCTGGATGACATCATGGCTCCCAGACTTAGGAGCTTGGGGAAGGAAGATACTTCAGTTCATAATCTTGTTTCCTATCATTGTAGTTGTTTATGTAGTAGTAACCATTACTAAACAATGTGTGTCTAACCTGATGAGGGAGAAAACAACCCATGGTGCTCTCACGAGAGCATCAAGAGATGTATGACAAGATGCAGGAGTACAGCATCAAGGCTGGGGAGCAGAAGGAGTATTCGGAGATGTAATGCAGCAAGGCTTGTGTATGTTGGTATGAGGAACCCAGGTATGAATGATGCTATGGTGAAGAGGCTCACCTAGCCTCAGAGGAGGGAACTGTTTGAGGGGGAAATTAAGATGAAGGTCTGAGGCAAAGTGTTGAGACAAGATTTGAAAGCCAATACATGATTAGATTTAGGGAAAGTATCTGGGATATAAGAGTGTGGATTTTACAGAGTGAGATACGGAACACTGAAGTTGAAGTCCGTACATCGAAACGTCTGTTCTTTATCTGTAGTTTTTCATTTTCTTTTAATCTGTGCATTAAAAAGGTCTTGGAGAGAAGCCAATACATAATTTAAAAAGTAACTTCCAGGCCTCTAAAGAGGGTACACAATGCATCTACCATCTGCTCCCTCTGTACATGTGAATGCTACTCTCCAGAATTATCCATTTCCTCTTTGTAGACTTCCTAGATCCTATTATGACAAAACACTGTGAATTAAAGAAGATCAAATGTGACCTTCTGAAAGAGACCCAAGAATCAAAGTCACACACACCCCCCCCATATGTTCCCTCCACTCACAAAAGAGTGCCTTAAGGAAACAGTCACCTGTACCAACCAGCCCCCAAACTACCTATCCCAAGCAGGACTTTGTTACCAATGCAGGTCACTAGTGAGATGTAATCCAGTAGTTGGTTTTACTGTTATTACATGATTTGGAGGCTGTATTTCTTGAGGGAAGGGTAGGCATAGTTAAAATAACTGAGTAAAAAAGCGGGGGGTGGTGGTGGTGGTGTGTGCTGTGATGCCTGCCTGGGAGTTGCATCCATCAACCCAGGCTGAGGTAAGAGCCAATCTACATATTATTATCATACTAGTAATTTTAAGCTCGTTATAATAACGGGCGCTAGGTTTTGTTTTTTTTTCTTTATTCCTTCTTCCTTTCTCTTGCCCTTTTTTTTGTTTCTTTTTTCTTTCTGTTTGTCTTCCTTTCTCTCCTTTTCTTCCTTTTCTCGCTCTTCTTTTCCCTCTCTCTCTATTCCTCCTTCTTCTTTTTTTTAATTATTCTTTTCTTTCTCTAATGGGCGTGCTCTGTGGGGCCGTTCCCCCCCCCCTTTGTTCTTTACTTCTATCTCTCCTGTTTCCCCTTCCTCCCTTTTTGTTTATTTTGTTTTTTTTCCCTTCTCTCTCTTCTCTCTTATTCCTTCTTTATTTCTTTTCTTTTATCTATTGTTCTGTCTCCCTTCCTCACTCCTTGTTTTCTGTCTCTCTGTCTTTCTGTCTGTCTCTTTCTCTCTCTCTCTTTCTTTCTGTCTTTTCCTTCCTCCACTCTTTTTAAATTTACCCTTCCCTCTCCCGTATCAATTATTTCAAGATAGTTATCTTCTCAATCTAAGAACCATGTAAGCTCAAGGCAGCATATACAGGCCCTTCCTTTTTATCCTCACAACAATCCTGCAAGGTAGGCTGGTATGAAAGACAGTGACAGATCTTTGGCCATCAAGTGAGCAGCAGGACTGAGCAAGAATTTGAAGCAGGTTCCCCTGTGCAACACTGTAACCCCTAAACCATTTTTGGCTTTCATGCCATTTGTTCCAGCTTATCACACCCTGCACTGCATGCCTTTACCATGCAAGATGAGAAACATCAGTTGCAAAGAGCAGAGCTTTTATTACAACAGCACGAAACCTACAGAAAGATCTCCCCGATAAGAACAAAAACTGTTCTTCCCTCATGGCTTTCCAGAGAGGAACACAACACTTACTTTATTTGAATGGCATCTGATAGCTCTGTGTAACAATTCTGTAGCTAACATTGTGATGCTTTTTTGGGGGGGGAAACATTGTTTTCTTCTCAAATACATTTTAATGTTTGTTTACAAAACAAAGCCAGCTCAGGTGCAAGAAAAGTAGCATATTAACCCTTTAAAATAAAATACATGGCAGGCACTTTCTTCGCTTTTTCCCAATCATGGAGATAGAGAAATTGAATGTGGAGACAGCAGGAAGCCATACCTGTTGAATTTCTGCCTCGTGCTTTTTGAAATCGGATTCGTTGTTGCTGTTTTTAAATGGTAAAGCAGTAGCAACCCTATGACAACAACTAACGCACACTGAGAGAAAACAGGTGTAACTACAGGGAAGGCCAGAAGAAGCCGAAGCAGGCCAAGGACAGCCTTCCCAAACCCTCCCCTTCGACTGGGCCGGGCACTCCAAAGGTTATCCAACCCTGTCCAGTGTTCAGACTTCGCTGCCCCCCGTGCAAAAAGGAGCCCGTACCTGGGCCCAGCACCTTCACCATTCCCTACCTGACAAAGCCCAAGGAGAGACTCTTCCCACAGAGCTGCTGCCCGCGAGCGCCTGAGGCAAGAGCTTGCGCGCAGCAAAGCTCCACAACCTGTCCTTCCCTCTCCCTACTCAGCGCTGCTCACCCACATCCGTGAGAGGGGGATAAAAGGCACCCGCTCTGCGTACGAACCCCTCACTCTGCTTCTGCCATGTTCTCGCCTCCCTCACTGGGAAGCACTACGCATGCGCCTCGCGGGCGGAAGGTGGGGCTCGCCAGCCTTTGAAAGGTCACTTGAATCCACCCCGCTTCGATTTTTCCCTACTTGCCTTTTTCCAGGCTGCTTTGGGTGGAAAGCATCTTCAGTGCTTGGGGTGCTTTGCAGCTCCCTGCGCCCTCATCACTCAGTTTGCAAATGCAAAGCTCTGAAAAATCAACGGGGTCTTAGAATATAAATGAAAAGTGAATAGAAATACAGGTTCCTGTGTGTTGTGTGGGGTTTTTTTGGGGGGGGGGTTGGCTTTGTTGGTTTTCGGGCAGCTGGGCGGGGGGGGGTTTGGTGCTTAATGTGAACTTTGTGTGTCTGTGTGTGGGTGGGGGGGGGGTTAGTGCTTAATGTTAACGTTGTGTGTGTGTGTAATCCTCATCTTTCCCCAGTCTATGGCTGGTCCCGCCGCTTCCGCCTCTGCCTTCGCCGGTTTTTCGATTTTGTTTGTTTGTTTTTTGCTGTCTCTGCCTTCCTCTGGATTCCGCAGCTTCAGGATAGTTCCACTTCTGTTGCTTCTGCCTTTCTCGGCTCCCGCCTCTCTTTCTTTTTCTTCATCATGTTTGTCATGCCGTTCTCTTCTCCCCACTCTTATCTGCTCACCGCTTTTGGTTTTTCACTCCTGCGGGCCCGTTTTTTCATTTTTTTTTAAACCTCCTCCCGGCCCCGACATTATTTTCCAAGGCAGGGCTCTTCCACCGCTGCTGTTTCTGCCCTTCCCATTCCCCTCTTCTCCTCCTCCCGTCCCCTGACGTTAGTTAACACGGCAGGGCTCTTCCGCCGCTGCCGCCTCTTCCCTCTTCCCCAGCATGGCCGCCCGTGTCTGGGCGGCCGTATCTTTCACGCACGTTCTGGGCATGCGCTGCGCGCATGCCCAGAACAGCCATGAAAGACACGGGCCGCCAAGGGACACGGACAGACACTCTACCGCTTTATTATAGAGGATTTGTACACCACCCTAAACTTCCTTCTCTGGGTGGTTTACAACATAAAACAAATTAAGACAAAAATGAAAACCTTAACATGATTTAAAACCACAAATCTAGTTTAAAAAACTTGAGTGAAAAATGTATCTTTAAAGACTCCTTAAAATAAAGAGATGGGGAGGCTCTTATTTCAGCAGGAAGTGCATTCCAGAGTCTTGGGGTAGCAACAGAGAAAGCCTGTCCCTGTGTAGCCACTAGACAAACTGGTGGCAACTGCAGGTGGACCTCTCCAGATGATCTCAATGGGCGATGGGGCTCATAGTGAAGAAGACGTTCTCTTAAATACTCTGGGCCTAAGCTGTAAAGGTTATAAGTAACACCTTGTATTTTGCCTGGAAACTTACTGGTAGCCAATGTAGTTCTTGTAATATAGGAGTAATATGGCCTCTTTGAGATGACCTGGAGACCAGTCTGGCTGCCGGATTCTGTACCAACTGCAGTTTCCAGACTACGTACATAGGCAGCACCATCTAGAGCGTGTTCCAGTAGTCAAATCTGGAGGCTACCAGCATATGTACTATTGTTTTGAGGTTGTTTATCTCAAGAAATGGATGCAGCTGGCTGTCAAGTCCCCCCAAAGAGAGATAGCCAAATTTTTCCACACGTGTAGCCTCTAGGCTGCTCCCTAGAGGATTTCCAGTAGCATGTGGATCCTCTATTATTTATTATTATTATTATTATTATTATTATTATTATTATTATTACATTTATATCCCGCTCTGCCTCCAAGGAGCCCAGAGCTTGTACTACATGCTTGAGTTTCTTTCACAACAACTCTGTGAAGTAGGTCAGGCTGAGAGAGAAGTGACTGGCCCAGAGTCACCCAGCTAGTTTCATGGCAGAATGGGGATTTGAATTCGGGTCTCCTCGGTCCTAGTCCAGCACTCTAACCACTACACCACGCTGGCCCTCTAGGTGAGAGCTGATACCCTAGGGTGGGATTTCAGTGCTGGGAGCAATAGGGGGATAGTGACTAAGGTTTGTTACCCTCCAAACCCAGTGAATAGACTTAGCTATCCTCAATACAGAGCAACACCCCCCACCCTCAAATACTTCTGAGTTAGTTGGCCTTCAAGCAATCTGGCAGGCATTAACTGAAGCCAGTCAGTCAAATAACACATTGCCGCCACCTAGTGATGCTTGAGGAAGTTACAGCCGTAATTGCAGTGACTAGCTTCGCCCGCTTAATTCTATCACTGTGGAATGCGTACTTCCTAAGTTTTTTTTTATGATTTGCTGGTGAGATCTTGCCTGTCAAAATAGGCTGTACCTGCCTGGGTGGAGAGACCAATGCTTAGACTGATTGGCTACATTAATGTGTATTATTAGCAATTGCCATAGTGTTAGTAAGGGCCAATCTCCATCGGAACAAGTTATGAATAACTTGGCAGAAAGGTAGTCCACAGTCAAAAAATTAAGAACATAAGAACAGCCCTGCTGGATCAGGCCCAAGACCTATCTAGTCCAGCATCCTGTTTCACACAGTGGCCCAACAGATGCCTCTGAGAAGCCCGCAGGCAAGAGGGGAGGGTGTGCCCTCTCTCTTGTTGCTGCTCCTCTGCAACAGGCATTGAGAGGTATCTTGTCTCTCAGGCTGGAGGTGGCCTATAGCCAAGTAGACATTAAGGAGGATCTGCAAAGAGTGTCTGACAGACCTAGTGACCTTGAATTGCCGTCACAACTTCTGTCCTGTTCACTGCCCTAAATAAAGGTGACACTAGATTCTAGTGCTTTCCCTATAGCCCCAGAAGAGCCAGGCAAGCAACTACAGTCTTAATGGTTTTCAAGCAGGACTTCTGGTTCTCAACTGCAGATCCTGAAATATTTGGCATGAAGTGGTGAAGCACATATAATTAAATGTAACACTTCAAATAAAGCAGGCAGGGCTTAGAGCTGCCTTTTGTTACAGTGCTTCATTCTCTACCCCCCACCCCCATTTTTAAAAAGGCAAGAAAAAATCCTTTGGCAAGACTCCTATCTCTTAAAGGCTGCATGGCAGGAGAAATTCAACAGGTACAGGGCAGGCTTTCCATGAACTGCATTTCTGTCTGTTGAATTTTGCCTGTTATGAGGTGGCTTTTAAAATCACCAGTTTTTAACAGCATCCAGGGGAAAAAGCAGAGTGGACCCTGGTAGTGGGGTGGAAATCATCCTTACCTAGCTTGGTACTTGATTCAGTACATGACATGATTGTTTGAAACAGTGCATTGAACAGCAGCTTCTAATGGCCTGTGTGAAGGTTTACAATGATTCCTCTTTATTTCCACTATGCTTGCTCTGCATGTGGAGGAGTCCAAGATCTGCATTTAGCAACTGGAAGTAGCAGCTGCTGGCAACTAGATTTTTTTACATCTCTTTGGAGACAGGTGATGTTCTAGTCCAGAATCTTTGCTCAAGTTGCCAGACTTATGTCTTCTGCTTTCAGTCAAGGCAAGAATCTTGGACGTCTCAATAAGAAAGAAAACGAAGACCTGGCCAAAAGGGAGGAGGAGAAAGAAAATTGTGCTTGTGTGGGGGGGATGGGGGTGGGGTGGGGAATTTAATATAAAATTAGGAAAAATCTAGATGAAGTAATTTCATACAAGACTGGGGGAAATCCTCATCTTTTCTATCACAAATTTGATATAAAATGTTGAGACTATATTATTTAGAAAAGATGCATACGTTAGTCCTTCTTCCTTGCAGACATGTTAGATTTTCCAATTGACACGTGTATACCTTGAATTTTATTAGATAATGATAAAAAATGAATATTAGGTTTGGTTTGGGACATCTTTCTTTTTCAGATTATCTTCTACTTTTCATCATGTCAATGTGAACTGCAAGTGGGGGCAGAACACCGCTATCTGAAACAGTTTAACTGCATGAGCATTTCCCCACTTTATGATCTTCCCAAGTCACTTTTAATTTTTTTTTAAAGTATAATTTGCTCCTGGCTGTAAAAATATGATAAATGCACAGAGTTCTCCCATGCAATTTGTCCCCACAAATCTAGTAGCCTGCCCTCTACCCACCCTCATTGTCAGACCTGTTACTGCAATATAAACTGTAAATTAAAATAAGGCTTGAAAGTTAATTCCATCAGAACTGAAAGGATGCCCTTCAAATAAAATATATTTAGCATGGAAGCTTTAATGCAAAATATACCGCTCTCTTTCAACATTATTCTTTAACATTGTTTATATATCACATTTTTTAAAAGTTATCAAAGCAGTTTACATAACAAAATGTATAATAGTTCCCTTTCCCAAAAGGCCTCACCATCTTTAAAATAAAAATATAAATTCCCCACTTCATTTTTTTCTGGTGCCACCATTGCTCCAGATTGAATTACTGTAACACAATGGAATTAAGTGGGGCTCCCCTTGGAAAGCATGTAGAAACTGCAGCTAGTACAAAATACAGCTCAGCTGTCCAGCTATTAGCTGGAACTGCTCATTGGGAGCACATCCCCCCCAACTTTATAAGAATTGCACTAGCTACCTGCTTGTTTCTGGGCTCAATTTTAAGGTGCGTGGTGTGGTGTTTTTGGTTGATCCATTCCTTGATCCAGGCCAGCTTTTGAATTGGGCTTTAGTTACTTTTATTCCTGTCCTGGAGTAGAGGCAGGGCTATACAAGACCACCAGCAAAAGCTCTGAAAAGCAGTCTGCACATGCCTCTCTGTAAATGATATCTATCTCATTAAATTGTTAATATTCCTGATTCAACTCCACTGTCTTGTCATTGCATACCATAACTCTGGATTCTACACTGGGGACCTGGGAGAACTTGAGACTTCGGAGAACAACAATAACCTTCTCCCGTATATGCTTCCCTATTCATAATCTGAAACTCTACTCTGGGTGCTTTTGCCAACTGAAGTGTAGCAAGCATCTGTTAGGAGCGGGGCTTTTTCACCGGTGGCACCGACCCTTTGGAATGCTCTTTCCTTAGAGATCAGGTGAGCCCTGACACTGTATGCCTTTCACCACCAAGTAAAAGCCAGTTTCCCCAGAAATCTGCAAGTGCCAGCTAAGTTTTTGTGTGGAATCTTCATGCTGCTGAATTGATTCCTTGTTGTTTGTTTTTCATAATAGAAGTGTTTTGTGCCTTCTGTCTGTGTGTGCATGTGCTATTACTTTCATGATTGTATGGTTCTTTTGATACTGTTAAATGTTTTCATCACAAGAGAGGAGTGAAATATTTCATAGACAGAATGGAGAGTACAGGGTGCTTTCTACAAACCTAAAATGAAAACAGCAAGGATGCTTTGGCTGCAAATTGATAATAGTTTTTTAGAGAGGTGGAAGTGGTCTAGTAGATCAGTCATTGACCATTGAACACACATTTGGCAGCATCCAAACTAACACTGTCCTTGTATTAGAAAATGTTAAATGAATAGTTTATTGAATGTTTTCCCCATAACAATATACAAAACAAAGAACATACAGAGAGCAGTTCTTTTACCCTTAATCTTTCCCCAGAGTCCTCCCTCACCACAAAAACAAAACAAAGCCAGACAAAAAATGAGCACAGCAAGCCCCGCCCTGTTCTGCATTGTGTAGCGGCTGTTACTGCACCTTAGATGAGGTGAAATTTTAAGGCAGGGAATTCGATTAGAAAAAAGGTATGAAGATGGTTGCCAAATATTTGAAAACATTTAGAAGTATTAAAACACTTTGCACCTGCAATTATTTCCCCATTTCCTCTGTTTCTTCTGCTGCCCTTGATGACTCACCTCCAAATATGTTGGTGAGAACTGGGAGTTCTCCACAGCAGGCTTTACCACCAGTTTACTGGGAGGCTTTACTGTAAACTCGTAGTTGTCCCAAAAAACTGATGAAAATAGTGAATTTTTTTACCCTGGAGATAAATTGGGCTATGTTCTAATACACAGTAAAAAACCCGAATTGTGTGTGAACTGCTCCCCAGTAACTCGCTGGGACTTCTGGGTATATCTGGCCGATATGTGAACGTACCCCCTCCATTCCAGAGGAGATGCGAGTTAAAGGGCTTTAAAAGCCCTGTGTGAAAAACTTCCTGAGGGATTCTCAAGAACACCCATCAGAGACAGCAGAGGGAAGGGAGCAGTTGCAGGGGAGTAGCAGCAGGAGAGAGGGCATGCTCTCAACTCCTGCCTGTGGGCTCCCCAGAGGCATCTGGTGGGTCACTGTGTGAAACAGGATGTTGGCCTAGATGGGCCTTGGGCCTGATCCAGCAGGGCTGTCCTTATGTTCTGATGAGCAAATGGAGGTGGGGGAGAATGTTGCATGCACAAAACATTCTAACTCAATGGCAGTGGTAAATCTGGACACTGCCAATTGTAATAATGGCATTATTGATTCCCCCCCCCCTGTCCAGTATGTAGCACACCTCTCTCTTGGCAGGTTGGAGGCAGAAAGCAGTCTCTCTGACCAGTACAAGCCCTGTCCAACAGAAAATGTCCCAGAGTCTGTCTGTCTGTCTCTCTCTCTCTCTCTCTCTCTCTCTCCCCACACACATGGGAAGAATTAAGAAGTAATTTGATTTGAAGTGGAAAAATGATAGGAAGGTGCTATATTTTCACTATAGGTCATTTTCCTAACCAAACTACTTAAATACTACACACAAACCGGTCAACTAGGTCAACTCCTGTGCAAAGAACTCTGTGACAGAAGCAGCCCTGACCTCCAGACCCAGGCACTGCCATCTGATCTGCTACATCCCCAGTCTGATGGGAGGAGAGCTGGTTTTGTGGTAGCAAGCATGAATTTGCTTGCTCCCTTTGCTAAGCAGGGTCCACCCTGGTTTGAATTTGAATGGAAGACTACATGGGAGCACTGGAAGATATTTGCCTTAGGTGATGGGGCTACTCTGGGAACAGCATCATGCAGAAGGTTCCAAATTCTCTTCCTGGCATCTCCAAGATAGGTCTGAGAGGCTCCTACCTGCAACCTGGGAGAACATAAGAACAGCCCTGTTGGATCAGGCCCCAGGGCCATCTGGTCCAGCATCCTGTTTCACACAGTGGCCCACCAGATGCCACTGGAAGCCTACAGGCAGGAGGTGAGGGCATGCCCTATCTCCTGCTGTTACAGTTACTCCCCTGCAACTAGTACTCAGAGGCATCCTGCCCCTGAGGCTGGAGTTGTTCTTCAGCCCTCCAACTAGTAGTCGATAAGAAGCCACAGCCAATAGTGAGTTAGATGGACTAATGGTCTGACTCAGTAAAATGCAGCTTCCTATGTTCCTATCTGAGGTGTGGATGCTTCTGAGCAGGGCTTGGTCTTTCCCCCACCAGTGAGGCTGAGACAGTCAGAACTGCCACTGCCATTGGCAAGGAAAAATGGCATTTCCTTCAAGTGCCCTCCTGTGTAGATTCTAATTGCCATCAAGCCAGTGTGACCTGAGCTCCTAGGGTAGATACTGGGAACAGGGTAGGAGTCTGTTGGTTTATTCTAAGGTGGAAGAGCTACGTAATTGTGGAACCTAGGGCTGCACAAGCAGCATTGCTTACAGTTGGGAGCTACCTTGGCACTCAGAGGGACCCCAATTAGGTGGGGGAGGGGAGTCTGAGTCCCTCCAGGCCAGTTCAAAGGGGTTGCTCCAAATTGGACTGTAGTTTCTGACTGTTCTGCCCCTTCCACCTTGCAGCTCCCACAACCCCATTATGTGCCAGGTATGGGTGGCAGGTTAACTTCCCTTTATTTCACTCCCAGTGGCAAAGAAGCAGTGGTTTCATGTTTAAAATTTCTCTCAGAAGTAGGGGTGTGTGAACTGGTCCAGTTTGAACTCCAATTTGAACTGAACCACCACATTTTGAGTGGCCCGGGTTTGCATCAGACCAGCCCCCAAAAGGGGGTGCCGGACCGAGATCAAACTGGTTCAGCTGATTTATATCTGGGGTTTAAAAAAACCCACTTCTTGAATCATTTTTGGGGACAACTTTGAACTTGCAGTGAAGTCTTGTGGCAAATCTGTTGCCTGGGAAAGCTCTTGATGGTCAACCAGATGCCTCTAGGAAGTCCACAAGCAGAGCATGATGACAACCCAATGCTGCAGCTCCCCAGCCTCAGGGTACACTGCACCTCAGCATGGAAGTTCCAAATAGCCTCATGACTAATAGCCATTGATAGATCTGTTCTCAGTGGATTTGTCTAATCATTTAAAGTAGAGCTGAAAGATATCGGCCACAAAATCACAGGGGCAATGAAATGACAAGGGGATCTGAATGACCAACATGTATTGCAACTAATAGGCCAAAACACGAGAGCTGTTCTCACAACCCTAAACAGAGTTGGAAGAATGCCCAGCCAGGGTTGGAAAGCTGGATGCACTTCCAATCAGCGGTCCTGTGTTTGAAAAGACCAAGGGAGGGGAGGGGAGAATGAATGTGTGGGAGCCGGGAGCTGGGGAGGAGGGCTTTTTCTCCATCCTCAATAAATTGACAGAATGTGGGTTGTCTGTGCACATCCTTCCCAGGTGCAGAAGAGGGTGATCAGGGGCCTGGAGCAGCTTCCTTGTGAGGCAAGGCTACAGCATCTGGGGCTCTTTATTTTGGAAAAGCGGCGACTACAGGGAGACATGATTGAGGTGTATAAAATTATGCATGGAGTAGAGAGCGTGGACAGAGAGAATTTTTTCTCCCTCTCTCACAACACTAGAAGCAGGGGTCACCCCATGAATCGGAAAGTCGGGAAATTTAGGACTGACAGGAGGAAGTACCTTTTCATACAACACATAATTAATCTATGGAATTCTCTGCCACAAGATGTGGTGATGGCCACTAGCTTTAAAAGGGCTTACACAAATTCATGGAGGTTAGGTCTATCAATGGCTACTAGTCTGAGGGTAGGGAGCCACCTCCAGCCTCAGAGGCATGATGATTCTCAATACCAGTTGAAGGAGAGCAACAGCAGGAGAGGGGGCATGCACATACCTCTTGCCTGTGGGCTCCCCAGATGCATCTGGTGGGCCACTGTGTGGAACAGGATGCTACACTGGATAGCCTTTTGGCCTGATCCAGCAGGGATGTTCCACACATGATCACTCTCTCCCATGTTATCTTGATCTTTGCAAACACATGACTGCAGATTGGGAGAATGTACAGCTCTCCTACCCTAGCTGAGTGCTCCTCTGACCTCCTCTGAGTGCTCCTCTGATTCTATGATAGCAAATGAGATTTTCAGTGAGACACCATGAATCCACTCTAATTTGCTATCATAGAATCCACACTCAGAATACCTCAGAAACAACAGAACCCAGTACCCCATGGGTTAGCAACCCATGGGGGTGGTTGGCACCCTATGTGCACTACACCACCACTTGCTCTGGGCCACCCCAGCACCCCCCAAGTGTACTTATGGGGCTGCTGAAAACTCCATTATACCTTATGAGGAAAACCCTTAAAGACGTGTAAACTTCAACAATTCACCAAAAATCATCCCTCTGCCCAAATCTTTTGAAAAAATTCAGGTAGCTTCCTTGCCCCTACTCGGCACTACCACCAACCCCACACCGCTCTAGGCCACCCCATTCCCCCTGATGTGAAGCGATACACCCTCCATTATACATAATGGGGGAAAACCTTAAAGACGCGTAAACTTCAACAATTCACCAAAAATCAGCCCTCTGCCCAATCACTCTGCAATTGGGTTGGTAGCCTCCACCCATTAGGCACTACCACCCTAGCCTGCTCTTTTGGCCCAGATCCCACGTTATGCCCCCAATCTGCCCCAAAGACACTAAAATTTTTAAATTTCACCAAAAATCAGCCCTTTGCCAAATCCCTCTGCAATTGGGGTGGTAGCCTCCACCCATTTGGCACTACCATCCCACCCCACTATTTTGCCCCTGGGACCCAAAATTTGAGCAGACGTCACATCAGACCTTTTTGCATTGAAGTCAATGGGAGGCAAAAAGGTGGGAAATTCAAATAGACGTCATTGCTCAAAATGGAGGGGGGGGGAAGAAGGCCACAAAATGGAGGTCCGAAACATCCGAATATTTCAGATCTGAACCGGGCGATTCGTTTCAGATCCAAAATTTTTCGGGGTTCTTCGGGGGTGATTCAGTTCGGATCCGAATCACCCAAAATTGGCTGTTTCGGGTACAGATCGTTCTGTACCCGAAACGTTTCGCACATCCCTATAACTGGGCTGTGTGTGTGTGTGATTTTGGGTGCACCCATGCACTTTACTTGGTTCATGGAACAATGAGAAAGGGAGTTGCTGGTGCATGGGGTTAGATTTGCATCTCCCTGACTGGCAGAGAGCAGGGAGGCTGGAAGCAGTCATGATTAGCCCAGAATTGGATTAAAATCCGACACACTGTCCCCTCCCCGCTCCACACCTGGGATGATGGAAAGGGCTTGCCTTGGGCTACTCCGGATGCGTTTTTGCAGGTGCAGGGCAAGTTTGAATCCTCTCTGGTTCCCTGAGATTGATTGCCAGTGCTTTGCGGCCCTTGGGATGCAGAAGCCTCTGCAAAGGCCTTGCAAAGGCCGTTTCATTCCATAGATTTTACACACACACACACACACACACACACACACACACACACACACACACACATATTCATTCGTTCGATTTCTATACCGCCCTTCCAAAAATGGGCATTTTCTCCTTCTACCCTCTGCCTGCCTTTCCCTTAGTTGGTTCAGTTGCTCATGATGTGCCTCCCTCGCTGAGCTCTCAGCCTTCCCGCTTTCCAGTTCACTCATTCCTGCCTCCTGTGCAACTGCCTTTCATTATTTTTCCCTCTCTACTGCCGCTCTCCAAGACAACCTGATTCATTTTTCTTGCTGCTGCTGCTCAGAGGAGGAGGAAGACGACGATAACAAAAGCTAGGGAAGTGGCTGCCTTTTTTTTTTAACCCCCCTTGAATGGCTCTCCATGCCTTAAAGGAGATCTGCCAATCTCCTTTCTAAGTGGGGCCGCGCAGGGAGACCATGTCATGTCTGGCGTCAGACGTGGGGGCGTGGCTAGCTGGGCTGTGTCTGATGTCAGACATGGGGGCGGGGCTGCTGCCCGCCTCACTACACTACTGCCCACCAGATGCCTATGAGAAGCCCACAGGCTAGAAGTAAGGGTATGCCTTCTCTCTTGCTGTTGCTCCCCTGAGAATGGTATCGAGAGGCATCATGCCTCTGAGGCTGGAGCACTTGACTGAAAGCTTGTCTATAAAAGGCAGGAATGAAAGTGTGGCTGAGGCTGGAGAAGGTGGCTGAGGCTGGCCAGTTCAAGGAACAGTCTTCTTCCTTGCCTGAAGGCTAGCGATGTGTGAACAGGTTCAATGTCAAACATGTTTGCCATCAAACCAGTTTGGTTCGACTGTTCAGGGTTGAACCAAACCACGCCCTTTTTGTTCTGATCCAGAGCAAACCCCGCCCCGGGGGTTGGTGGGTTTGTCTGTTTTTTAATTTAATTTTTAAAAAACTTATCCCCTCCGGGGGAGTTGTCTAAGGCAGTACCACCCACCCCACTTTTGTGCCCCTAGGTGCTCCATAAAAGGAGAAAATGGGCTGGTTTGGGTCCCATTATACCCTATGAGAAAAAATAATTAAAAATATTTCAAATATTCATAAAATATCATAGGGGTGTCCAATTGCTTTGGGGCTTGCATGGTGGTTGGCACCCATGGATGCTCCACAATAGGGAATAATGGGCTGGTTAGAATCCCATTATACCCTATGAGAGAAAAAAATACATTTCAAAAATACATTTAAAAAATCATACGAGTGTCCGATAGCTTTGGGGTTTGGGTGGCAGGTACCCCTGGGTGCCAGCTACCACCCCACCCATTTTTGGATGTCTGAACCAGTCCAAACCAGTTCGAAGTGGTTTGAAATGGTTCAAATTTGAACCGAACCAGGGGGAGGTTCAAGCAAAACCAAAATCAAACCAACCCCTTCTGGTTCGAACCTGTTTCGAATTCGAACCGAACTGGGCAAACCAGTTTTATGCACTTCCCTACTGTCCCTGGCAATCTGAATGGTTGCCATGGCAGATAACCTAAACACAGAAGAGATGAGTCCTGGCACTTTTTTCAGGGGGTTAAAGAGTATGCCTTATGGGGAGAATTGGTCCTCGGTGCCCCTCTTGCTAGAAATTAAATTCTGCTGTCTTTGTTGGAGGCAAACTAGAAGAAATACTTAAAAGGGTAATTCTTTTTCAAATTCACCTGAGATTTGTTGTTTACACAAGGAACACGCAGATTCCCATGCTCAAAAGGAAAGCTTGTAAAAAGTTTAATAAGTAAAGGCAAAAGTCACACAGCAATAAGGAGTTTAATTTCCGTATTTGCTCTCAAAACACTGTCAAGCTCAGCTGCACCCACCTCCCTTTCCATCAAGAAGTTTGGAGGGGGGAGGGGTGTTCCCTCCCCCCTCCCCCCGCCTGCATTGGAGATAAGGTTTGTACTTTTCTTAAGAAGTAAAGAGTTGGAAATCGATCAGGCTTATGCCTCTAACTCGTAGACCATAGCTCACCTTAGACTACAAGTGAGGAGAGGTTGTAACTCAGTGGTAGGGATGTGCAAAAATTCTGATCGAACTGTGCCCGAAACAGATCGATCTGTGCCCGAAACGAGCAATTTCGGGTGATTTGGGTCCGAACTGAATCACCCCCGATGTCCCCTGATATTTTTTGGGCCCGAGCCAAATTACCCCTGATTCGGGCCCGAAAAATTCGGGTGATTTGGGCTGACGTCTCTTTGAATTTCCTGCCTTTTTGCCTCCATTGATTTCAATGCAAAAAAGGTGATATTTGACGTCTGCTCGAATTTTGGGTCCCAGGGGCAAAATAGTGGGGTGGAGTGGTAGTGCCTAATGCGTGGAGGCTACCACCCAAATTTCAGGGGGATTGGGCAAATGGCTGATTTCTGGTGAATTTCTGAAGTTTTAGTGTCTTTGGGGCAGTTCGGGGGCATAGCATGGGATCTGGGCAAAAAGAGTGGGGTGGGGTGGTAGTGCCTAATGGGTGGAGGCTACCACCCCAATTTCAGAGTGATTTGGCAGAGGGCTGATATTTGGGGAATTGTTGAAGTTTACGCGTCTTTAAGGTTTTTCCCCATAGAGAAGCATTGAGGTGTCAGCAAATGTATAGCTTCATGCGGGGGGCAAAGGGGTGGCCTAGAGCAGTGTGGGGTTGGTGGTAGTGCCAGGTAGGGTCAAGGAAGCTACCTGAATTTTTTTCAAAGGATTTGGCAGAGGGCTGATTTTTTGGGGGAATTGTTAAAGTTTACGCGTCTTTAAGGTTTTTCCCCATAGAGAAGCATTGAGGTGTCAGCAAATGTATAGCGAATTGTTAAAGTTTACACGTCTTTAAGGTTTTTCCTTAAAGCATGGAGCTTTCAACAGCCCCATAAGTGCACTTGGGGGGTGCTGGGGTGGCCCAGAGCGACTCGCTCTGGGCCACCCCAGCACCCCCTAAGTGCACTTATGGGGCTGCTGAAAGCTCCATGCATACCCTATGAGGAAAAAACTTAAAGACGCATAAACTTTAACAATTCCCCAAAAATCATCCCTCTGCCCAAATCCTTTGAAAAAATTCAGGTAGCTTCCTTGACCCTACCTGGAACTACCACCAACCCCACACTGCTCTAGGCCACCCCTTTGCCCCCCGCGTGAAGCTATACATTTGCTGACACCTCAATGCTTCTCTATGGGAAAAAACCTTAAAGACGCGTAAACTTCAACAATTCCTCAAAAATCAGCCCTATGCCCAATCACTCTGAAATTGGGGTGGTAGCCTCCACCCATTAGGCACTACCACCCCACCCCACTCTTTTTGCCCAGATCCCACGCTATGTCCCCGATCTGCCCCAAAGACACTAAAACTTCAAAAAATTCCCCAAAAATCAGCCCTTTGCCCAATCCCCCTGAAATTTGGGTGATAGCCTCCAACCATTGGGCACTACCACTCCACCCCACTATTTTGCCCCTGGGACCCATTTTTCATACCCAAATCAATTCGGATTCGGATTCAGATTTAATCCAAATCCGAACCGAATCAGGGGTGATTAGGGTAGCCCAGATTCGGACACAGAACAGAACGGGGGTGATTCGGTTCAGGTCCTGAACCGAATCACAGAAAACCCAAATTGCACACCCCTACTCAGTGGTAAAGTGCCTGCTTTGCAATTTACAAGGTCCTAGGTTCAATCCCTGGCATCTCCAGGTAAGGTTGGGAAAGGCCCTTCTCTGAAACCCTGGAGAATGGCTGCCTGCCCGTGCAGGTAAAGCTGAACTAGGTGACTTGGGGAAGGGTCCTTGCTCAATGATAAAGTGCAAGTGCATGCTTTGCATGCAGAAGGCCCCAATTTCAGTTCCTGGCTGGGATAAGGCCCCTGGAGAGCCACTGCCAGCTAGCGTAGACATTACTTAGCTAGATGGACCAAGGTAATTTCATTTGTTAGCTCAGTCAGAAAGAGAGATGGAGTATCTTGCAGATTAACTGGAGTGGAGGAGTGAGTCTTAAGAAAAAAGACAGGAGATAAGATGCATATATCAGGTGGTATATAAATATGAATGAATGATTAATTCTCTTAGTCAGCCAGCGTGGAGATGTGGCAAGGCAATGCGTGCCAGTGAGGGAGGCACCTGATTGGCTGAGTTCTGTTTGGCTGGCGGAGGCACCTGATTGGCTGGGCATTGGCCCCGGTCCGTTGTGAGGAGGGGGTGAGTGGGACATGCGTGCCCGGACAGGCTGCAAGAGTTCCAAAGTGAGGACTGAGGAGGAGAGGGGGAAGAAAGTGCCGGCAGTGGCTGCCTGCAGGTGGAGGAGGGGGAGAGAAATGCGGTGGCGGGCAGCGGGCGGGGGGAGAGAAAGGTGCCAGCGGTCAGGGGAGAGAAAGGTGGCAGTGGGCAGCGGGCGGAGGGAGAGAAAGGTGGCAGCGGGGAGTGGGCGGGGGGGAGATAAAGGTGGTGGCGGGCAGCAGGCGGGGAGAGAAAGGCGGTGGTGGGCAGCAGGTGGGGAGAGAAAGGCGGTGGTGGAAAGTGGAAGAGAAAGGCGGTGGCGGGCAGCAGAAGAGAAAGGCGGTGGTGGGCAGCGGGGGGGAGAGAAAGGCAGCAGTGGACAGTGGAAGAGAAAGGCGGCGGTGGGCAGTGGGCGGGAGGAGAGAAAGGCGGCGGTGGGCGGCAGGAGAGAAAGGCAGCAGTGGGAAGTGGGCGGGGGAGAGAAAGGCGGCAGTGGGCGGGGGGAGAGAAACGCGGCGGCGGGCGGAGGGAGTAAAAACAGCGGCGGTGGGGCCCTTCATGGCCGCCCACAGCAGCTCTGTGTGTGGGGAGGAATGGGAGGGCTGGAGAGCGCAGGCCAGAAGGAAGGGGAATAGAGAGACCAAGGCAGGAGGAAGAGGGTGGGGGAAACAGCTGACCCCAAAGCACTGCACAGATGTTCTGTGCGGGGGTTGGCTAGTGAATGATTAATTCACAAAACAACTACATCAGCTAAGTTAACACAAAAGGCAGTGGCCCAAGGTGCTCTGAACTTCCTCATCATTTGTTCTGGTTTTGTTTGCTTTGGATTTATAGAATTGTATTGTGAGGATCCTTCCCAGGCCTAAGGTCAGTTCCAGAGGAGGAAGTGCCCACTCAAAAACAAAACTAAAGGTGTTGTTGCATTTCAAGGAGAGCAGCTATGGCAAGAGGGGTCCCGTCAAGGAGTCTGCAGTGAAACCCCTTGTCCCATCTGCTGTAGTTCTTGGATGATCCAGTTAGTCTAGATTGTGGGCACCATTTCCGGCAGAGTCTGCCAGAGCGGCTTCCTCTCCTCAGTGCAGAAAAAACTTTTCGGCAAAGGAACTTCAGGCCACACTGGCATCTGGCAAAGGCTGAACCTGTGAAGAAACCTCAGGAGGGAAAAGGAGCAGAAGGGAGTGTGTGAAAGCACCAGGGAAGGGAGTGCATGAAGCTCTTCTTTGAGAATATTCAGGCCCCCATCAGTGTGGTGGGTGAGAGATCCAAGGAGCACAAGGATCATCAAGTAGCGTCCACTAAAGAGGTTAACCAAGAGACCAAGGTAGGAAAATATCACTCTGAGAAAGGGCTTTGTGGTGTACACATCAAGGGCTTCTCTTTCAGGATGTCAGAAGTGATTTGAGCAGGTATGTAGCTCTTTCTCGCTCCTCTTTCTGTTTTAAAAATATAAATGAATGCTCCTGAAAACTAGGGTCACAAACTCAGTGAGGCACCGTCATGATTTGGAAATGATTTTCTTCTGGGGAACTATTTGAAAGATTCTGAAATTATATTACAGGTTGACCACAGTTGTATCTGTGCCATGAAGGGATCCAACCAGGGGTGAAGCTAGGGGAGAGGGGGCCCGTGTTCACCCCTCTCCCCAGTGGACACTCGGAGTGAGGGAGACAGTGAAGAAAATAGGAAGGGATTGAGCTGGGGAGGGGCCCTCAGGGACTGTGGGGGGCTGGGTGCTTGAACCCATCTGCTTAATTATAGATACACCCCTGGATCCAACACTTTCTCTTCTGAATTGTTTGTACACAGGAAGATACTGGGCAGAGGTACATTAGCAATGGATTGCAGCTTTGTGGTTGTTGCTGCCAAGGATCTTTAAAAGCAGAGGGGCACCTAGGTAATTTTGGAGCCTGGACCTAAAGGCCTTTGGAAGCCCTCCCCAGCTAGAACCTCCTCCCTGCCCCCTGCTGCAAGTTAAGCATCCCCCTACACACACACACACACACACACACACACACACACACACACACATCGTGACACATACAGTATTTTTAACACATGGGTTCTTGAGGGCACAAACAGCAACTGGAGTCACAAGCATGTAAGAATACAAAACAGGTATATTTATGCCAATATACATTAGCAGAAACATTTTAACACACAACTTAACATATTTCCATCCCACATATTTCTTTCCCCACTCCCCACTCTGTCTCTAAAGCACTTGGCACAGGTCACAATCACACTCGGCTGCCCAGCACAGACTTAAAGAGTATTTGGGGGGCCCCAGGGGGTGTTGTGGTGGTGTGGGGTGTTCTGAAGTCCAGGGATAAGAATGCCACAGTTTAAAAGGCATTCGAACTGGGTGGAGAGATGGGATTCCGGCTGATTCGCCTTCCCTTCTCACTGGAGGCAGGTGACGGGATAGGCAGCCTGGTGGCCAGGGACAGGGAAGTATTAACAGCAGCCCCTGTCCAATACCCCTCAATATTCTAGGCCCGTTTGCAGGTCCCCTTTCCTGAACAAAACAAGAGGGCAAACAAGGAAGCAGAACAGGACTCAGTCCTTGGAGTGAGTCCTTTCCTGAGTTCACAGAGCCCTCTGCTGGCCACAGAAAAAACAACAACCTCAAAGCAGTTATCCCTCTAATCTTTATCTCCATTGAGTGGGAAGAGTTTTGTTCTGGGCAGCAGCACTATCACATAACTCTCACACCTCTCTTTCTCTCTCTCTCTCTTAGGGATGTGCAAAAAATTTTGGGCACAGAACGATCTGTGCCCGAAATGAACAATTTCGGGTGATTCGGGGCCGAACCGAATCACCCCCGATGTCCCCTGATATTTTTCAGGCACGAGCCGAATCACCCGAATTTCGGGCATGAAAAATTCGGGTGATTCGATTCACGGTTGATTTTTGGCGATTTTTAAAAGTTTTAGTGACTTTGGGGCAGTTCGGGGGCATAGCATGGGATCTGGGCAAAAGTAGTGGGGTGGGGTGGTAGTGCCTAATGGGTGCAGGCTACCACCCCGATTTCAGGGGGTTTGGACAAAGGGCTGATTTTTTGAGAATTTTTGAAGTTTTAGTGACTTTGGGGCAGTTTGGGGGCAGAAAGTGGATCTGCCCCAAAATAGTGGGGTAGGGTGGTAGTGCCTAATGGGTGGAGGCTACCACCCCAATTTCAGGGGGATTGGGCAGAGGGCTGATTTTTTGAGAATTTTTGAAGTTTGGGTGTCTATCATTTGCTATCTCATTTGTATTGATAGAATGAGAATTCACACCTCAGAAGTTTTTTCTGAGGTGTGAATTCTCATTCTATCATAGCAAATGAGATTTTTTTCAATTAAACAACTCTCATGACCCCACTTTCACTTTTTCACACTTTCCTTTACTATGAATAATATGAGGAAGTAATCAGTTTAGCACACTTCACCTTATGAAGACAAACCTCATACAAATAAATTCACCATAATTCACCCCTCTGGCCAATCACTCTGAAATTGGGGATGGGTGGTAGCCTCCACCCATTAGGCACTATCTACCAGCCCACCCCACTCCTTTGGGGCAGATCAACTTTCTGCCCCCAATCTGCCCCAAAGACACCCAAACTTCAAAAATTCTCAAAAAATCAGCCCTCTGCCCAATCCCCCTGAAATTGGGGTGGTAGCCTCAAACCATTAGGCACTACCACCCCACCCCACTATTTTGGGGCAGATCCACTTTCTGCCCCCAAACTGCCCCAAAGTCACTAAAACTTCAAAAATTCTCAAAAAATCAGCCCTTTGTCCAAACCCCCTGAAATCGGGGTGGTAGCCTCCACCCATTAGGCACTACCAAACCACACCACTATTCTGCCCCAGGCCCCACTTTCTGCCCCAATATGCCCCAATCTGCCCCAAAGACATGAAATTTTCAGAAATTTACCAAAAATCAGCCCTTTGCCCAATCCCCCTGAAATTGGGGTGGTAGTCTGCACCCATTAGGCACTACCACCCCACACCACTCCTTTTGCCCAGATCCCATGCCATGCCCCCGAATTGCCCCAAAGTCACTAAAACTTTAAAAATTCACCAAAAATCAGGATTTTGCCCAATCCCCCTGAAATTGGGGTGGTAGACTCTACCCATTGGGCACTACCACCCCACCCCAAAATTTTGCCCCTGGGCCCCTTTTTACCCCCCGAATCGATTCAGATTCGGATTCGGGTTAAATCCGAATCCGAACCGAATCAAGGTTGATTCGGGTGACCCAGATTCGGGCACAAAACAGAACAGGGGTGATTCGGTTCGGGTCCGAGCCGAATCACCCGAAATCCCGAATTGCACCCCCCCCTCTCTCTCTCTCTCTCTCTCTCTCTCTCACACACACACACACACACACACACACCCAAGGAATCTTTTTTAAAAAATATTTCCCCTGGCCCCTAGAAATAATTAATGTGATTTTTTTTACCCCACCTCCAGTCTCTCTGGGCTGCAGGGGGGGAGCCGCTGTTCATCCTCCTCCCTCTGTCCTCCTCTGGCTTCTTCCTCCCCCTGCCCCAGCCCCCACCCCACAGGTCTCTCTGAGCTGCCGGAGGGGGGAGCCACCACCCTTCCTCTTCCCTCCATCTTCCTCTGGCTCGAACTGGAGGAGGAGGAGGTCCGGCTGATGGTGAGGGAGGAGGCAGAGGCAGAGGCGGTGGAGGCCTGGCTGGGGAGAGGGGGAAATGGGGCAATGCTTCCCTTCCCTTCCTGGCTGGGGAAATGGTACCGGGCAGCTGGGTAGTGGTGGCGGGGGCAGGAGAGACTACACGCCCACCAGAAATGGCTGCGCAGGGGCCTGGGGGTGGATGCATGTGTGCATGCACATGCGCACCTTAGAGGGAAGCCTGCCCCAGAGCCTAAAGTACTTTAAAGAGAGAGTTCACATGTTGAATGGGCCCGTAGTTCTGTGTAGGAC
Organism: Hemicordylus capensis; assembly: GCF_027244095.1. Taxonomy (NCBI): domain Eukaryota; kingdom Metazoa; phylum Chordata; class Lepidosauria; order Squamata; family Cordylidae; genus Hemicordylus; species Hemicordylus capensis. The sequence continues at coordinate 256,577,932 of NC_069658.1, read as the reverse complement.
CCACAGTCGGGTGCAGCGATGAAACCGATGGTTCAAGATTGGAACTCCAGTCTGAACCCTCAGGTTGTAGTGAGTTTCGTCACTGCAGCCCAAGGTTCCAGGCAGCCTATGGTATGTCTGAATTAGGGACCTGGAATCGGAGTTGAGAGAGGAAGCTCCTCCCTCAACTCCAGTGTGATTGGCTGTGTGGGCTGTCCTTCTGTCCACACAGCCAGCTTCCCTGCCTCTTTGCAGTCTCACTGACTTCAGAGAGACAGCAATCCTGGACATCCGAATTTGGATGGGAGAGCAGGGGGGAGGGGGCACGGTTCCACATTGCATGTGAATGCATCCAGTTACCCTTTGGGGGTGTGAGGGAGGTCTCAAGAGTTAGCCAAGAATCTTCAGGGTTTGGAGCTATTCCATTCTGTCCTGATCCTCTCTTGCCACTGAAAGCCCAGACTGCCACTTTCAGGTTAGATGGTTTCAGGAGTACAATGGTCTTTAACTGCACCCTTCAGCATTACTTCTCCTCCATTCCAGGTATAAGAAGAAGCAAGTGGGACACACAACAGACCTTTCTCACTGATTAGAAGAGAGACTCTGAATTAACTCTTGGGAAAATTCTGCTTGGGGAAAAAAAAAGGCTATGGCGAACAATAAAGGTATTGAGACAGCTCAGGGAGGGGAATGGATATAGATCTTGGACAGAAGAAACCATTTCCAAATTGGCTGCAGCCTGGGGACATCAGGTCCTTGTTAAAAAGAAACTGAATTTCCCTGAAAGGTTCCTTGATGTCTGAAAAGACACCCAGAGCAAAATTGCCGCTCCATTCCTTCTGAGGAGAGAGGGAGGGTAATTCTGATGAGTGGGAGGAGGGTAATGACATTGCTTCCCATGGGAGGGCCTTTTGGTGAGGAGGGCAATAGCATCCAATCGAAACTGCTTTCCACCCACAGCAATGGATATGGGGTGGAGAACTAGGGAGTCCCTGTCCTCTACCCCACAACATCTCAGGGCCTTTTTGCAGGCCCCCTTTTCTGAAGAAGGAAGCCAAGAAGGAGAGCTCTTTGGAACTCCTTTGTCCTTTCCTCCTCCCCTTCCTCCTCCTGTCCAAGGTCCTTCTGCAATGCAGGCCCATTTAAAAGAGGGAGGACACCTTTCCTTTTCTGGAGAGATAAAAGTAGCCTCTCTGTGTAGTTCTCAACACTGTCCTTTTCTGCAAATGGAGGGCACACCCCATTTAATGCAATTGCTCTCCTCACCAAAGGTCCACCAGTGGAAAGCAGTTTCCTAATGCTGGGAGTGCTCCTCTTTCTTCCACCTCCTCAACTCCATAAGCACTGCCAGTAGGTTTATAGGCTGCCTGCTCACAAAGAGGACACGAACTTGTTGGGACCATGAAGGGTCATTTCTAGAAAGGATGCCCTTCCTTCCTTCCTTCCTTCCTTCCTTCCTTCCTTCCTTCCTTCTCCAAGTAAGATTGCACAAAAATCACCCAGGAGGTGTTTGGCAGAGAATCTCCACAGCCTTCTCCTGGGAGTTGTGCAGGAATAAGGATCCTTCCTGTCTGATCAACACTTTCATCACCTCCTTTTCTGTGGCTAGGAAAGAGATTATTGCCACCACACCAATAAAGACGCTAAGCATTGACTAGGGTTTAAATGAGGCACAACTTTATTGAAGCAAACCAATTTGAACTGCAGGGAGTCTAAATGTCCACCTTAGGTACAAGCCTGCCCTGAACCTTAGCTGGATAATCGCATCTGGCTTAAACAGTGGCTCAACACAAATCTGATTCTTATTCTCATAGCCAACTACTTTTACACGGGTCTATGTCAAAGTGTTTACCAATGGCCAGCCCTCCCCTCCCTCCCAAACTGTTCAGTCTTTGAGGCTGGCAGCATTGCTGGTGTTAAGGAGAAATTCCAACCAAGGTCTTTTACACAGTCAAGCCACAAGAGATTGTTTGCATACCTGTTGCTCAGTAGTGGCATAGTACCCACCACTTAGCTCTTACTACTGCTACCCTCTACCTGTCCATTATGAGCTAACAGCTCACAACATACTTACAGAGAACAGCTTGGAGTAGACAACACACACACCCATACATACACACACACACCCCTGATCAGAGCCAATCAGCCAGGAAGCAAAAATTTCTTCTCAGCCGCCAATAGGAAGGGGGTCCACTTTTCTCAATGTGGGTTGCTGCTCAGGTCCTGAATGTGATGCTGGGAGGGTGGCAACTCATTATGGCCCCACCCACCAGGATCTGTTAGTCAAACCCTATCTCCCCAAAGCCTCATGTTTTCCAACAAGGAAAGGGCAAAGTCAGCCTCCCTCAAAGACAATTAGGGATGAGCAATATTTGTCACATATTCCCACCTTCGGAAGCTGGGGAGGAACACAATGCTGTATTAGACTGGAGTATGTCTCCTTGTATTTATTTATTTATATCTTGCTCTGCCTCCAAGGAGCCCAGAGTAGACCACATGGTTGTTTATCCCCACTACAAGCCTATGAGATTGATTGATTGATTGATTAAGTGCCGTGAAGTCGGTGTCAACTCTTAGCAACCACATAGATAGATTCTTTCCAGGATGATCTGTCTTCAGTTTGGCCTTTAAGGTCTCTCAGTGGTGCATTCATTGCTGTTGTAATCGAATCCATCCACCTTGCTGAGGAGATTAGTTAAGCTGAGAGATAAGTGACTGATCCAGAGTCACCCGGTGAGTTTCATGGCTGAACAGGTATTTGAACTCGGGTCTCCCCAGCTCTTGTCCAACACTCTGGCAACTTTCTCCTGGCAACCATGTGAATATGAAATGTGGCAACAGCTATCATCCTGGCAGATTCAAGTATAAGACACATATCAAGGCTTAACCCAGCCCACCCTGTCCTTCCAGCCCTGACTAGCAACATCTCAAAATGTACCACTAGTGGCTCGTGTGGGCACTGCGGGGGGTGGGGGCGGGTGGGGTAGAGGCACCTTTAAGCACCAGTCAGTAGGTGCTTACCTCCCCTCTGACTGCACCTGCAAGCTGCTCCAAGCAGCAATGCGCCACCCAGCATTCCCTGCGGCAGGGGATCGGCTCCACCACTCACGTAACCACCAGAGGGGGATCGGCTCCATGGAATCCAGGTGAGTGGGGAGCCGATCAATCTCTGAGGTGTTTCCTCTTCTGACTGGAAACCCCCTTGCTCTTTCTGTCCCTATTATCTGCTCACCCTTTACTCTCAACACAGACTTCCAATTTAATGTTTTTCTGTGCCAACAGATTTGAGAACTTCTTGTCCAAAAGCAGCATATAAGTAATAGCAATGGGAAGAAAATATGATTATTCATGCAGCACAGTCAGAATGTATATGCTGATCTTAAGGAGGACATTTATGTTAAAAGAGGGTTTTTTAAAAAATGAAATGAAGCAGTGGCTCACATTCTGTCCAGAGTCCCATGGGCATTGTGGGCACCACAATATGTGCTCACTATGCAGCATCCACGCAGTTGTGCAAGAGCACTCTTGTGTGCAAATGCTGGAAGTTGCACAAATGCAATTGCTCCTTGGATGCCCATTGGAAATCACATCCTTCCATCACTGGAGTGTGGACCCCACAACCTCCAGAGGACAGTATGTAAGCCCTTGTTTATATGGATGCTGATCTATGTAATTTTTTCATTCTTTCCTCCACATAAAAGGCTCCCAGGAGGAAGCACATAGTTTTGTGGGGACACATCATGAATTCTCTCATGCTCAGCCTCTCCCGAGGCCAACAAGTGGCAACCCCGAGGACAAGCTCAAAAGAATGACAGTGGCAACCCCAATGCAGGCCCTCAAGTGTGTGGTCGTGGGGGATGATGCTGTAGGGAAAACATGCCTAATCATCAGTTATGCAACCAATGCATTTCCTCATTACGTGCCCACTCTTTTTGACAACTATTCTGTCAATGTGATGGTTGATGGCAAACCACTCCACCTGGTTTTGTGGGATACAGCTGGACAAGAGGACTATGACCAGATCCGCCCATTATCCTATCCGCAAACAGATGTGTTCTTACTTTGCTTTTCTCTTGTGAATCCTGCATCCTTCATAAGCATTCGTGCAAAATGGTATCCTGAAGTGCGGCGTTATTGCCCTGATACCCCCATCATACTGGTGGGTACCAGACTCGATCTCCGAGATGCCAAAGACCCCGCTGAGCAACAGAAGGAGAAGAAGCTGACTGCAATCACCTACCCACAAGGCCTTGCCATGGCCCAAGAGATCGGGGCAATAAAATACATAGAATGCTCAGCACTTACACAGCAAGGACTGAAGATGGTCTTCAATGAAGTTATTCAAGCAGTTCTCTGCCCCGCCTCTCATCAAGAATAGGGAACGGAATTATTTACTGTTATAATGTTGGCGTTCCTGCTGTCCAGCTCAGAATAAACTTCCGTGCTTTGCGGTTACACACATTTCTGACACTGCCAAAAGGGGAAATTGGATATTTTCCATTCAGTGTTTTGAGCCAATCATCAGTTTCAAGTCCCCTTTTGATGAAAGGGTTAAATTTATGTTTTCTTCAATTAAAAAGAGATTCTTAAACTATATAGTTGACTTCTTTTGATTTCTCTTGCACAGATTGAGTGTTGCCACAGTATGTGTTACATTGTTGTACTTTATGTAGAGAACAGGACGAGCGGATAGATTGGAGTACAAAATGATTTGTACCCAAATCGACCTGACAGGGGCGGATCTAGTGGTGTGTGTGCAAGGCTGCAGTGGCACCCCTGGCTGAGGCAGTTCCTCAGCAGCAGCAGCTTCATAAAAAGGGTTAACTTCACTTTCTGCTGCTATTCCGGCTCGTTCCCAGCAGGGGGGAGCAGCAGCAAGCAGTAGCAGCCTGAGTTGTTCTCCTGGGGTCTCCTGGGCTCCTCCCCTACTCTGGCTCACCTCTGAATGTACAGCAATTTGCCACAAGGACAATGGAGTTGCTGGCTGCTGGGCGTGTCTCCCCACAGGAAAGTAAACATACCAAAATCCAACTCTTATCTGTTTGTTTTGTGAGTGAGAGAGATGCACCCCCACCCCTGGGTGTGTGTGTGTGTGTGTGTGTGTGTGTGTGTGTGTACACACACATGTGACAGAAGTAATGTCAATTTTTGTGCATGTGTTTCTTCTTTGTGTTTGTGTGAGTTTCAAACTTTAAAAAATCATTTTCAGTTCGAATACAAACTTGTAAGAAAAACCCTCTCCATTCCAGCAATATATCTTGCGGGAAATCAGTCAGTTCAAATGTATTAAAAACCTTTTAAATTATGAGAAGAAGAGATGCTCTAAAAAAGTGGATCTGTTTTTGTTTCTGCCTTCTGTTCTCTATATGTGGGTCTCTCTCTCTTTCTGTCTCTCTCTGTCTCTCTCTCTCTCTCTACACACACACACACACACACACACACACACACACACACACACACACACCATTAAATATATTTATATGCTGCTTTTTTAGCAACAAAGATGGCATAAATAGCAAAATATGAGAAAATGGTTCTTTCTCAATATGTTTCCCCTTATAATCATGACTATTTTATTTTGCTTTGTGCTAGTAACTGTAGCTCATAAATAAATAACACATTCTGAGCCGGGTCTCATGATCAGTGAGACCCAGTTTAGCAGGGTGAGCGGGGAGAGAGCCCTGGGCGGCAGGATCGGCTGCCCACATGATTGCCGGCTCCGTGACAGAGCCGGCAGGGGCTGCAGGGAGTGGGGGCTGATTGGCCCCTGGAAGCTCCAGCATGCCCTGTGCGAGTGCGCAGGGCATGCTGGCGAGACCCCCGGAGCTGGGAGGCGGCTTTTCATCTCCCCTCTGGGGGTCTCCTCCTGAGTAGGTGCGGCGAGGAGCTGCACCAGGGCTACTCACGATCTTCAAAACCAGGTTTGCAGAGCGCTCGCTCCGCAAACCTGGTTTTAGGGCAGGGGTGCTTGAGCAGGTTACCCGCTCTAGAACCACCGGGCTCACAGCCGAGCCCAGTGGCTCTCACAATTACAGAAAACCGGGCTAGCAGAGGCTACCGCTGCATCAGTATACAGAGGCCCGAACAGGCCATAAAAGATTATTAAAATGGGCCATGGCGGTGATTTAAGAGACCAGTGAGGGAGGGGGAATCTTTGCCCCCCCAGTGGCCTTTAGGAAGCCCCCCGAAGGGGTAATAGGTAAATTTTATCTCTCTCTCTCTCTCTTCGCGACCCCCCCGGACCGGACTGGGGGGGATTCAGGGGGTGCTGGACCGAACTGGCCCAGTCAGGTTTGGGTGTAGTTCATACCCGAACCAAACTGGGCCAGCTGGTTCCGTGCACACCCCTACAGTGGGTTTCATGACTGAGTGGGGAATGCAAAGTCCCCCAGTCTTAGCGGTGAAGTAAAGTAGTGGGGAGGAGAATATTGATACCTTTAGAGAGCATGGAAGGGTTTAATTATCAAAATGTGGGGAGGCTGTGGTCTCCAGGCAGCTAATTTATGTTGGGGGTTGTAGTTTTTACCCCAATTAATTAGCAGAGCACTAAAGAAGCTACCCACTCCAGTTACAGAGTAGAATGTAGAGTTTAGTTGTTGCAGCTATTTAGAGAAGACACATGGAGATTCTTGTAGAACTAAATATTAAGTAGATTTATGGGTGAAAGACACTTTTGATAGGAAAGACCTAACCCTAATCTATAGAACTACATAATGAATAGGTAGGGAGAGAGATTTTTCCATTTGCTTTCTAAGAGGAAAGGAAGGGAATCTGAATCTCACAGGAAATGCCTGAGGAGTCCTATCAAGGTTCATAGAGTAGAGCTAAAGCAGGGACAGCTAAGGAGACCCTTACTCACTATCTCTGCTTCCAATGCCTCTAGTGGTCATTAGGAACAATTTAAATGGGAGGGCAAGGGGCGGGGGAGAAAGGGAATGAGAGAAATAGGGGAAGACAGAACAGGTGGCAGAAGGTGGCGTAAGACGATGTGCAGTTCCCCAGGGGTTCATCAGAATCCAATTTGGCCCTCCACAGGGTGCTCAGTACAACAATGGAATCCCCAATCTATCCCAAGTCCCCAGGTCAAAATACCCACTCTCAATATGGTCTGATTGTCTCACAGGGCTCCTGGTAAGGGAGATGTTATTCTGATGCATCACAGCCACTATACCCTACCACCCCTACCCTAACCTGCTTTACCACAGAGTACCTAGTAGGGAGGAGCTGAGCCCATACTGGGCCATTAGCCTCCCATAACCAGGTCTCAGTTATGCAAGCCAAGTTGGCTCCCTCATCCATGATCAAATCATGGATGATTTTGGTCTTATTTTGAACCAACCTGGCACTGCAAAGGAGCAAGGTCAGGTTCTGAGGGTGGTTGGGACTACTCACCGAGGCTTGAGAACTGACCGGACAGCCAGAAGGAGAGACAGCTATTACATTTCTTGTCTCTTTTCTCCTGTAACAGCCTGCTGACCTGCCAATGTCAAACCTTCTATTCCTCACCACTACTGTAATAGCTGATCCAGGATCCCCAGAAGCACACCCTATTCCCCCACCTATACCAGAGCCCTGACACATAGCTGTAAGTAGCAATGCAAAAAGAGAGTCTGGCACTATATGGGAAGGAGCCCAAGACAGTCAATCAGTCAATCAATCAATCGGCCTCAGCCCTCAGTCCTACCCTGAAGGTCTCCACAAAAGACCAACCCGGTTTGGTGGCCAGCTTTGGAGGCCGCCTACCAGCAGTGTTCCAGAGTGCTTCAGAGGCGGTGCCCCCATTGCTGTCCTCCCTTTTTAAGGGTCAGGAGTTGGAAAAACAAAAACTCCACTCCTGGTGCCTGCCACTCACCTATTGGGCAGAGTTGGCCCAGCTGCCCAATACTGGAGCAAATTAAGGAGCGCAGAGCAGCCGAGAAGCTGCCAAGAGGGAGGGGATGGGGAAAGAAGCCTCAAGCAAAGCAAAGCCTGCAGCCAAACCTCTCTACCCAGAGGGGAAAGGGGGAGAGGTGAAACAAGCACACACCTCCCAACATCACCTTCAAAGTGCCTCCTAGCTGTCTCTTACCATCTCCTTATTGTATATGGAATCGTGTACTATGCCTGCGGTGGCAGGACGGATTCTCCATCTCCTGTAAAGGCATGTTGAAATCTGCACATGCTCACAGTGTGCATAACTGATCAGCCTCCACAGCTGTACCTGAGGAACGGCCAGTTTGCAAGCAGCATGTTTAAAAACGTAAGAACATAAGAACAGCCCTGCTGGATCAGGCCCATGGCCCATCTAGTCCAGCATCCTGTTTCGCACAGTGGCCCACCAGATGCCGCTGGAAGCCTATAGGCAGGAGTGGAGGGCATGTCCTCTCTCCTGCTGTTACTCCCCTGCAACTGGTACTCAGAGGTATCCTGCCTTTGAGGCTGGAGGTGGCCTGTAGCCCTCCGACTAGTAGCTGATGATAGACCTCTCCTCCATGGTTCTCATTATTGGAGAGAGAGCAGCAAGACAACTGCTGGGAAGGAGAGGCAGCTGTACCTCCTTTGGTGCCCCTCACCACCCTGGCTTGTTGGGACAAGCCACTACTGATGTTGACATTCCAGTGTTCTGAGTCCTCAATTCTTAGATTAGCTGGGAGGGCTTGCTGCACCAGCCAGCCCAACCTCTGCATCTATTGGTGACAAAATAGTATTGTATGTTCCTCGATGTAAAAGGCAATGCAACACTTGGGATATAGCAGCAGTGATCGTGTTAATGTCACAGAATTATAACATGTTCCCGCAGTGAGTAGGGATGTGCAGAACGTTTCGGATACAAAACGTTTTGTACCCAAAACAGCCTGTTTCGGGTGTTTTGTAGACAAAACAAAACACCCATTTTCCAGATCCAAAAGTTTTGTATACAAAACAAAACGTCCCTGTTTCGGCTACAAAACGTTTTGTTGTTTCAGACCTCCATTTTGTGGTGATCCCTGAGTCAGTCTCCATTTTGTGTTTGACATCTCTTTGAATTTCCCACCCTTCCAGCGGTGACCTAAATCATGGGCTGACCTGCTGACAATTCCCTCCTTGTTCCCCATTGGCTCTTTTGCTTCTTGCCACTCTTTACTGACCGCACATTGGCCAGGGGAAGGGTGGCTAACCCATGGGATGCTAGGTTCTGCTGTCTCTGTGGTGTTCTGAGTGTAGATTCTCTGGTAGCATATGAGAGTGGATTCTTGTTTTTCACTGAAAATCTCATATGCTACCAGAGAATCTACAATGAACACCTCAGAAACAACAAAACCCAGTACCCCACAGGCTTGTGGGTATGGGGGTGGTTGGCACCCTATGTGCACTACACAAACCCTCACTCTGGGCAACCCCAGTGCCCCCCAAGTGGAATTATGGGGCTGCTGAAACCTCCATTATTCCCTATGGGAGAAATCTTAAAGACACGTAAACTTCAACAAATCACAAAAGATCAGCCCTTTGCCCAATTCCTTTGAAATAATTCTTGAAGTTTCCTTGCCCCCATTGGGCACTACCACCCACCACACTCTGCTCTGGGTCATCCCTTTCTCCTTGATTTGAAGCGATACATTTGCTGGAACCCCCATTATTCCCTATGGGAAAATTCTTAAAGATGTGTAAACTTAAAAAAAAATCACAAAAAAATCAGCCCTTTGCCTAATTCCTTTGAAATTTGGGTGGTAGCTTCCACCCATTGGACACTACCACCACCACCCACTCTTTTTGCCCTGGGACCCTTTTTAAAAATCCAAATCGATTCGGATTTGGATTCGGAAAATTTGGCTACAAAACAAAACAGGGTTGATTTGGATTCAGAAAATTTGGGTACAAAACAAAATGGGGATGTTTTGATTTGGATACAAATCGAAACAAGAAAATTCCAAAATGCACACCCCTAGCAGTGAGAGAGATAGCACATGTGTTTCTCTATGAAATCCCTGCAACATGGGAACATACATATTACACATACCAAACACAGAAAAGACATTGGAATGAATTAGGATAAATGTTTATTCTTCCACCGTCAAAGGTTTTCAATAAGTCAAGGTGCACTGTCTTGAAATAAAAAGCCAGATCCACATAGGCTACATGTCAGGGGTTAGAAAAGATGGTGCATGAGGACCATGACTTATGGGGACACTGATGGACGAAAGGCTTCAATGACAGAACGCCCATTACAGTAGTTAGATTCACAACATTTCATGATGTATGTCTTGTTCTCATCCTCAATCGGTTCCCAGCTGTTGCATGGCTCAAAGAAGGCACAACCATAACTCTCAAAAGTGTCTCCTGGAGAGGTAGAGAATGCAAGAGTGTCAGTTTTGAGCAAGGGTGTCTGGTTTCTCACCAAATATCTGCTTGCCCCTTGCCCATCCTGGGTGATTATGGTGGATAGAGGTGTGCTAGCCAAGTGGGTCAAGAGGGTCGGAAATGCCTCCCTGAGAGCCTTAGAGAGAGGGGGAAGTTCAGGCATGTTTGAAAGCAGCATTAGTAAGACATCTGCTGAAGAACCTTTCCCTGGATCTCACCAGGCTGAATGACATGGGGCCAAAATGCTTAAGTGTGCTTTGGCATTTCCCCAGTGCAGATGGTAACTGGACAACTCTTGGTACCATGGACAGGTGGCAGCCCCATAGTCACCTCTATCCACCAGGGCATCTTACCTGAACTATAAGGGAAACTTACCTGAACAGGGTGAACTCTATCCAGCTCCCGCTCTGTGGAGACTGAGGGAATCCAGTGATGATTTCCCTTTAAAAGTACAGGGGTGGGGGACCCCACCTCCAGTCTGAAGAGGTGGTGATGGAGGCAGTGACTGTGGTAGTGAAAAGGTCTCCTTACCCTCCAAGCACACAACCCGTGCTGCCACTTGTCCCTCACCGGTACAGCCCATAGCAAAAGTGTGTGTGATCCTCCTTCTCTACCAAGTTACCCACTCTGTGGTGCCTCCGTTCTGGCTTCTGTGCATGCACGGATGTCATTTGCATGGCCTCCACACCTTTTGCATGGAGGCCAGAACTACTACATGTGTGGAGGCCAAAATCAAGCCACCACTGAGCAGGCCGAAGGCTTGGTAAAGAGGGAGGATCATGTGTGCTTTTGCAATGGGCTGCCCCGGGGGGAGGGGTGAATAGTGACACGGGAAGTGTGCTTGGTGGGTAAAGAGACCTTTTCACTACCTCTCTCACTGCCCCCCACTGCCATCCATTCGGCACTGAACCAGTCTGCCCAAACCAGGCTTGGTTCGGTTCTATCGTGTACCGAACCACCTCTGGTTTGGTCCATGACTGAACCTTTGAACGGGCCTGGTTTGAGGATGAACCATTCGTGCACAGCCCTACTCGGAATGCTGGAGGAGGCAGGCAGAGAGAGAACTGACACTTAAAGAAAGAAATCAGTTGGTCAGTTGGATGACAGTTTTGTCAGAGAGCTAAGTAGGAGAGGAAGGGAACTAGAGGCTTGGATCAAGAAAGTAGTTGTGAGCAGAAGAGATTACTCTGGAGAAGTGAGAAGTGAGGCTTAGAGAAGGGGGCGGGGGCAGAGCTGCTGTCTGGTAGGAAGCCTATTACCTGTTCAGGAAAAGACCTGAAACTCATGAGAGGGAAGCTACGTCAAAGTGATCAAGGTGCCAAACCCTTTTGTGGAGAGAAGTAAGGGAGAGACCTTAACTGTGTAACAAACTGTGTAACCTTAACTGTGTAACAAATAGGAAATACCTACACTACTGTAAGCGATAAGAAATAAGACATCACCATGAAACCACTACTGTTATACACAGCGTAAACATAGTGTTGTATATATAACATTATACATTATACTATAACATTATATATATCATGTCACCAAAAGAGAGACCCACACACTACTACACAAACAAAAGGAGGGAGAAGTGAGAGGTTGTAAACCACCCAGAGATGTAAGTTTCAGGAGGTATAGAAATATGTTAAATAAATAAACCTGCCTAATTGGATCTGAGTGGTGGCTGCAAAAGTACCCTGAAGTAAGGCAGACCCTCACAGTTGGTCATGGGTGTTGGAAGTTAAGGACTTTGCGCTGTCTCTTGTCTCAGACAGTGGGGGACAGACTAGTGAGTCAGAGGGCTAGAGGGTCAAGACATTGGTCATCCCTTCTCTACTGTTCTGGCACTATCCCTTTGGAATGTAGATTGCTAATCTCAGGGACTTCCTTCCTTCCAGCAACTCACTTCCTCTTTCCTGTCCTTCTACCTTGCAACATGGCAAGCTCCTCTCCCTGCACCATGTGTGCAGAGAAGATGCAGAATCCATCTGCATCCAGCTAGATAGATAGATTAGAGATCCTAACTCCTCACTTTCCTATCTAGAATGGAGTTCCTTAATAAATGCCTTATATATTGATTGGAAACTATGTATTGGCTCCAAGTTACTTTACTCTCAGCATACACGCATGCCTAAGTAAATTCCGCTGTGTTGTGCCTCTGTGCACTTTGCTATAATGAAAAAGGGATTCTCTTACCACAGTGAATTCCCAACAATGGGACCCACCAGAGTGGAGGCAATCCTGGACTTAATCCTAAGTGGTGCCCAGGATCTGGTACAAGATGTACATGCCATTTTCAACCAATTGGAAACAATTACCACAATGCAATCAAATTCAGCAAACGCATAAATGGAACATCGCTGAGTGAGTCCAACACAGTCACAGTGGATTTCATAAAAGGAACTTTCACAAAATGAGGGGAATGATAAAAAGGAAGCTGAAAAGAGAAGTCAAGGAGGTCAAGTCACTCCAGTCCTTGGAGGCTGTTCAAAATCACAAGAATAGAAGCTCAGCTAGAATATACATCTTGGATACCATGAAGTCTAAGAGTATACTAGCATGGTTCAATGATCATGGGGTGATCAAAATGAACTTTTTTGAGGAACTGGTTTCTCTTTAGGGGAGAAGTCCCAGTGTGTGCATCTGTGTTTGGTTTTTTTGTAAGGGCTTGTTTTGGGTACTGCATGGCTTTCAGATTTGGTTTCTCTCTCTTGCCTGGAGAGAGACAGTGGGAGGAGCCAGCTAGGGCTGAGCTGAGTCACACCTGGTGGGAAGGGCCAGATTCCTGCTGAGTAACATTCCTGTTTGGTTTGAAGCCTACTCTGGAGGAGGAGGAGCAGACCTGAGAGGATAAGCAAGATTTTCTAAACACACACACACTCCCCCCGCCCCCACAAAAACAAACAGACAGAAGGAGGGAGAGATTTTGAGGGGCTGGCTTATCTTTACAGGAGAAGTCTCTGTGTGTGTGTGTTTGCCAGGGCTTGTTTTGGGAGCTGTGTGGCTTACAGTTTTGGTTTCTCTCTCTTGCCTGGGGGTAGACAGTCACAGTGGAAGGAGCCAGCTAGGGTAGAGTTGAGTTGCACCTGGTGGGAAGGGCCATATTTCTGCTGAGCCATGGTCCCGTTCAGTTTGAAGCCTACTCTATCTAAGAGGCAATAAAAAGGGAACCTAGCAAACAGGACATAGCGAATAGGTCACTGGAGTTTCACGTGGAATTTAGTGGGGAAGTGCGTGGAGGAACTCAAAAGTAGGCCACTTGATCACAAGGAGCCCAGCAGGAAGAAAAGGTAAGTACTACTTCTTCTTTTAGATTCTTGGGAAAGAAATTTTCTTTCTTTTGCTCTCTCCCTCCCTCCCCTGGGCCAGGGGCCCAAGCCCTTTGGCCTGTGGGCTCTCTGGCCCATTTCCCTAACCCCCAGTACCCACTTCCCGCCCCCAGCCTTTTTGGCTTCTGTGGCTGGCTGCTGCTTTTAAATCTGTGTGAGTTGATCATTAGAGTCCTCATCTCAGCAGCAGCCTCTACCAATTTTTTTCATTTTGTTCTAGGGTTTTTTGCGGGGAGGGTTTCCTTTTTCCCCTTGAGCAGGTGCTTTTCTTTGTTACCTCTTTTCTCGCTGTGCACCAGCTGCTCCTGAGTCCAGCAGCACATCTCCCTCCTGTCCTTCCCTTTCTTCCTTCCCTTTATTTCCCCATTCCTTCTCCATCTCCCACAATTTTTTTTCCCATCCACCTTTTAAATTTATTTAATCAGTGTTTATTTTAATTTGTTTTTGGGGGTGGGTGAAATAGCTGGACAGCTTTTCATTCTGCCCCCCCCCCCCCGCCCCAGCTGTATGTACCGGCCCGCACTGTGCCAGCCTGCCACTTGTCTGGAATTCCTTCTCTTCTTTTTTTCTCCTGACCAGTGTGTGGGGCAGAAGATCTCCAGGACAAGGGGGTAAGTGCTCTCTTTTTGTTGCCCCCTTGGTCCCCTTTAGGTCTCCTTAAATGGGGCCTCCTTTGGTTTGGTTGTGGGGAAGTATATTTTTTCTGTATTTTATTTTTTACAGGTTGTTCCTTGTTTTTGCAGGTTGTTTCTTGTTTTCACAAGTTCCCCCCCCCCCAGTTGCCCCCATTGTGTTTTTTATTGTATTGCATTGTTGTTGTGGGTGGAGTGGGTTGGTAGGTTTTCCTTAAATAGGTTTTTCTTTACATAGGGCTTTCTTTAAATAGGTGCTTTTTAAAAAAGTCCCCCCAGGGATTTTTTTTTAAAAGCCCCCCCCCCGGGATTTTTTTTAAAAAAGGCCCCCCCCAGGATTTTTTAAAAAAAATCTCCCCTCATTTTTTAAAACATTTTTTTCCTTTAAAAAAAAAAAAGCCCCTGGGGTCTTGGGAATGTCTGAGCTCGCAGCAGGCTGGCAGGCAGAGATGTGAGGGGTCGCCATCCCCAAGCTGGTGTAGGAGACCGGGGTGGGGGCAGAGAAGATACCATCCTGGGGTCCCACAGGTCCCCATCGGCAAATTCTTTGGTTCAGGTGAGGTGATGGTGCGAAGGCTCTCCTATCCGGAGGAGCCTGCTGCTGCCAAGTCAGGTCCTGGACCAGGGGCAGGTCCATCGGGTGGTGTGCCACCAGTGTTGCTACCCTGTGCGCAGCCTGGCAGTGCAGGGGGTTCTCCTGCCTGGGAAGCTGCTTCCTTGGCAGGGGTGAAGGTCAGGGACTTGACAGCTGGCAGTGCAGCCAGATTTTCCCTCCCTCTTGCAGCCCCTCCAACGCTCCTCTTGCCACTCAGTGGAGCCCCCCGATGATGCCCAGGTTGTGGCGGAGTCCAGTGCTGGGTCCTCCTAGTCTGGCTCTGAGGGGGAAAGGCTGCTGCTGAGGGGGCAGCCCCTCTTCTTCCACGCAAGGTGGAAGGGGGTGGGTGATGCTGGTGGGCAAGCACCAGCAGCCCCCCTATGTCCGCCATCACCCAAGAGACCCAAGATGGAGCCCAGGGCATTGGAGGCCACCCAGAGCAGTGATGTTTGGTGGCATTTTGAGGTCCCTCAAGATGCCCCAAACACTTCTCGCTGTGTCCAAGGCAGGTCAGTCGGGGCAAGACAGGTCAAGACAGGTCCCTCAAGATGCCTGAAACACTTCTCACTGTGTCCAAGACAGGTCAGTCAGGGCAAGGATGCTAAGCATCTGGGGATAACCTCCATGTGGTGACACATGCAATGGCCTCACCTGGATCTCCTTGACTCTGCTGGCAACACTAGTGTGCCTCATGTGCTTGTGATTAGCACTGAGGGCAGTGCGCCAACTTCCATAAAGCAGGGCATGCTGCCAGTCAAGCAGTGGACGCAGTCATCAGGCAAGAAGTGCCCTGGTCATGTGGACCCACGTCTCCTC
This sequence comes from Hemicordylus capensis, assembly GCF_027244095.1. NCBI lineage: Eukaryota > Metazoa > Chordata > Lepidosauria > Squamata > Cordylidae > Hemicordylus > Hemicordylus capensis. The sequence continues at coordinate 256,562,276 of NC_069658.1, read as the reverse complement.
ACCTGCCTCATAAGGGAAATGATGGCCATTGATGACCAGCTTTTTCAGGTGGTCGAGACCTCTGGCTTCTGCCGGATACTCCAGCTGCTAGCGCCCAACTACACCATCCCCTCAACAACCACGTTCAGCTGGAACGTGGTCCCCTCCCTGTACAGGCGGTGCAGGGAGCTCTTGTCAGCCATGCTGCGTGCAGCACCAGCATACATTTCACTACTGATCTGTGGCACAGTGTGAGTGGGATGCATGCTGCTTTCCTGGCCCACACTGCATTTTGGCACAGGTGGGCCATCCTGACCATGGAGACCTTGGATGTCAAGCACACCAAGGAGGAGGTGGCAGCCATACTTGGCCGCCAAATTGAAGAGTGGATAGGCGGGTTGCCATACTTCTCCCGGGGCTTCATTGTGACCAACAACGGCTCCAACTTAGCGGCAGTGGTAGAGTCAGTGTTGGAGTGTGTGAACATCCGCTGCATGGCACACATGCGCCACCTGACAGTCAGGGATGCTCTCAGCCTCAAGGAGGCGAAGGTGTCCAGGGAATATGGCCGCCCCATGGTAGGTGCAGTTGCTGCCACGGCTGCGCTTGTGAAGAAGTCCCACAAGATTGCAGCCCACTTCCACCGGAGTGAGAAGTCCAGGCGCCTGCTTCGTGAGCGGCACTGTGTCCATGGGCTTCCACAACATCTCATCCCCATGGATGTAGATACCCAGTGGAACTCCACCTTCCTCTTTTTCCAGCACCTGCTGGAGCAGGAGGTGGCCCAAGATATCGCCCCACTCTTTTCCTTGGCATTTTCTTGAGTAGTGTTAACTTAATTTTTCTAGCAATCAGATTTACAGCTCCATTTGCAAGGCTTTTCGTGCATGTAATGCTTTCTTAGTCCTGTTTGTTCTCTCAGCCTGGGCTGAATAGTGGCTGTTCCCATTTTACTATTTGAGGAACTGAGGCCAAGAGAGAATTACTTCTCCAAAGGCCAGCTGGTTAGGTCTACAACTGAGTTGGGACTGGAACCCAGGTCCATCCAGGAGAAGTTTGAGCTAGTTCAGGGCCTCTGTATAGTTCCAATGATTTTATGCTACAAAGAAACTTAAGTAGGCATACAATTTGTACATTAATCATGAAAAGGTAAAGTGTATATTAATATACAATATTAAAAATCGTAATGGCTTTTATCATTGGCTGGTGGATATTGACATGTTAACTTAGCTGTAGTAGCATGTTCTCTTAAATGACAATGTACTTCACATTAAATATAGCAGTACTACTACTACTATTACTATTGTGTGTGTTCTACATTTTGGTAGTCAATGTTATAGCAGGATTAGCTGTCCGCTTCAATGCTGTTAAGCATTTGGCAGAAAAAATTGATTTCTTGTGGAAATATCTCGCCATGTCTGAAAATGATGTGGAAAGAAAAGCATTGTCTTTATCAGAGCAATATCTTGCTGACCTTAACCGTGATGATTTTGGAAAAGAAATGCAACATTTACCTTCAGTACATAAAGCAAATTTTGTAAATGCACAGATCTAAAGCCATTAGATCTGTTGAACTTATTAACAGAGTACAGACTTGGTGACCTGTTTCCAAATGTTTGTGTTAGCTTAAGAATACTATTAACAATTCCAGCAACAGCAGCTTCTGCAGAGAGGTCATTTAGCAAACTCAAGCTGATTAAGAATTATTTAAGGTCTACAGTGTCTCAGGAATGTCTTGTGGATTTGGCCAAGCTAATCAAACATTGCCAGAACAATTAATGTTCATACTGTGATTGAAAATTTTTCAAAAAAAATGGCCAGGAAAGCTCTTTTTAAAAAAGTAACTACTAAGCCTATCTACCCTTAAAAAACAACAACCACACACACAAAACCTTTTACCCGGCAACAGCTTCTGCACATCAAGTAAGAAGTGAAGTCTCACTGGGATCTGTACTGGGACCAGTTCTCTTTAATTTGTTCATAAATGATCTAGAAGTTGGGGTAAGCAGTGAGGTGGCCAAATCTGCAGATGACACCAAACTATTTACGGTAGTGAAATCCAAAAGAGATTGCGAGGAGCTCCAGAAGAATCTCTCCAAACTGGGGGAATGGGCAACAAAATGATAAACACTATTCAATGTTAGCAAGTGTCAAGTGATGCATATTGGGGCAAAAAAACTGAACTTCACATATACGCTGATGGGGACTGAGCTGTCGGTGACTGACAAGGAGAGGAATCTGTGGGTCGTGGTGGACAGTTTTTTTTGGAAGTGTTGATTCAATGTGAGGTAGCTGTGTAAAAGGCCAATTCAGTGCTTGGAATCATTAGGAAAGGGTTTGAAAGTAACCGATTATATTATAATGCCCTTATAAAGAACTATATTGCAGCCACATTTGGAGTACTATGTACAGTTCTGGTCAACCTATCTTAAGAAGGGCATTGTAGAACTGGAAAAGGTGCGGAAGAGGGCAACCAAGATGATCAGGGGCCTAGAGCACCTTCCTCACAAAGCAAGGCAATACCACCTGGGGCTTTTTATTTTAGAAAAAAGTAAACTGAGGGGAGACATGATAGAGGGCTATAAAATAATGCATGGTGTTGAGAAAGTTGATAGAAATTTTTCTCCCTCTTGCATAACACTTGAATCAGGGGTCATCCCATGAAACTGATATCCAAGAAATTTAGGTCTGACAAAAGGAAGTATTTTTTCACGAAATGCATAATCAGCCTTTATAGCTTCAAGAGGGGTCTATATACATTAATGGAGGACAGGTCTATCAATGGCTACTAGTCTGAGGGTGACAAGCCACCTCCAGCCTCAGCAGAAGATGCATCTACATACCAGCTGCAGAGGATTAACTGTAGGAGAAAGTGCATGCCCTCAACTTTTGCCTGTGGGCTTCCCAGAGGTATCTGGTGGGCCACTGTGTGGAACAGGATTCTGGACTAGATAGACCTTTGGCCTGATCCTTCAGGGCTTTTCTTATGTTCTTATCGTTCAGCATACTAACTGAAATGAACCCAAAGAGACCACAGTGCTTTTGGTATTCTGGAACTTACCACCAAAGACTACAGCTGTATAGCAGTATGGAAACTCAGGCTTGGTAACACATGTCTTATTGTGTCCATGACAGACCTGATGCCATCCACATTGATTGCACACCCAACCTTGAGCTGAGAGAGAAAGAAGTGCATTAATATGTGCATTATTATGTGCCAAATTCTATGACCTTGGATCTGGTGAAATGGATGAGAGGCCACTGTGGACTCTTACCTCCTTGAAAAATGTGGAAGGGGGAAACAATACTGCCTTCCACCTTCGGGCTGAGGGTATGTCAGTGCAGGGTAAATAAATACTTCTCCTTCAACCTTAATTTTACTGATTTTGCTTCCTTAGGTGGCAGCCATATCAGGGTTGGCTCGAGGGCTTCTGCACTCAAGGTGATGTCAAGAAGTGCCGGCCCACCTCCCTGAGGCTGGCCCAGCCCCCTGACACCGATGTCAAAATCGGGCGGGATGGGGCTAGCATCAGGCTAGCATCATTCCTGCCACCGCTTCACCAGCTGGATAATTCCTCACTCTCTTTCCCCTGTGCCTCCCACTGACATGGCTTATGTGGTTCGTCTGTCCCATTCTGGGAGCAAAGCACAGGGGGAAGAGAGCGAGGAGTTATGCAGCCGGTGAAGTGGTGGCAGGAAAGAACAGAGGCTGCTCCTCCGTGCTAGAAGCTCCATTCTCACCTCCCTCACCACTGCCTCTGCCACTGACCTACAGTCTAAAACTCAGGCATGCCAAGAATGTAAGGCAGACAGGAGATGGGGAAGGGCTGTATGGGCAGTATTGGTTCTGCCCCCTGACACTGGCATTGGCATCAGGGAGCTGGGCTGGGATACAAGGTGGTGAGGAACAGAAATGGAAGGCAGCAGGGCGTCAAGGAGCCAAGGAGCAGCAGTGGCAGCCAGGTCTGGTAACTCCTACAGGCAGTGGGGGTGGGCACTGGGGCAGGATACTAGCACTTGCTGCCTTATCCTGCATATCCTTCTATGAGGCTGTTGCCTCCCCAAGCCATATTAAAAGTGAGAACCTTTTCTGCCTTATACTAAACAAGCACTCCTACCATACGATCAGCATCTTATCGTTCTTATAGTAATAAAGCATTCTCGTTGGACATACATCCTCTTATTCCAAGGGAATCGGCTTCAAAGGCTCCATTGTCTATATCACAGCCTCAGCTGCTACTGAATGCCAGCTGCAATGTTTTGAAAAATCAAATAATATTGATCAAATGAAAGACTCCTTTTTCAATGTATGAGGTTTGTTTCCTCCCCAGTTTGTGTGTTTGCAATTTCTGGCACTTTTTTGTGGCCCCTCTGTTCCTACATTTTGCATGGTTCTTTTTTTGCTTTTCCATGCAGCAATGTGGAAGGCAAGACATGAGAACATAATATAAGAACATGAGAACAGCCTTGCTAGATCAGACCCAAGGCCTATTTAGTCCAGCATCCAGTACAGTATTCCATGAAATGCTTCTGGGAAGCCCACAGGCAAGCGATGAAGTTGCTTCTCTGCAACTGGCATTCAGAGGTATCGTGAGCCTCTGTGCCTGGAGATGATGCTTTCAGTAGCCATTGATAGTCATTTCCTAGGATGACTGGGACAGAATCAGGTTGTCTAAAAACAGAACATTGAGGGCAGGAACATAGGGAGTTTGGTTGTGGCTTTATAATCCCGCCCCAAGTTACGCCCCTCCTGTGGCGGATTTCAGTTGAAAGGGGCAGCACCAGTGCCTGGCATCAGCCCTGTCAGCACTTCCTTCTCCCGTCAGTGCTTTGTGGATTCGCTGACTGGGAGCTCAATTAAAACATGTTGGGAATTTTCTGGTAAGAGAAACCTTTCTATTACAGCAGAGTGCACAGAGGCAAAACACAGTGGAGTCTGCCCAGGAATGTGTGTTTGCTGAGAACAAAAGAAACTTGGATCCAGTTCATAGCTTCAAATCAATATGAGGAATCTTTATTGGAGAACTCCATTCTAGATAGGAAAGTGGAGAGATAGAATCTCTAATCTATCTAGCTAGTTGGATGCAGAGAGATGCTGCCTGCATCTCTGCACACATGGTACAGAGAGAGGCAAGCGTGTGTGATAGGGAGAAGAAGAAGGGAGAGAGAGAAAGAGAGGCAGGCAGGAAGGAAGTCCCTGAGAGTAACAATCTACATATCAAAGGGATTGTGTCAGAGCAGTAGAGAGAAGGGATGACCAATGTCTTGACCCCTCTAGCCCTCTGACTCATTAGCCTGCCCCCCTCTGTCATTGAGGCCTTCACTTCCAACAAAACACCCACCCACAATTCTCCTATATAAGAGGACCCCCTTCCGCTTTCACAGTATATCACTAATTTAAATTAAAGGCTTCCTATTTGTTGTCAGGGCATTGCCTGGGCGGCCTAACAAGTTAAAGAAGACCCCACAGTGATGGGGTGTGTTGCAGGCTGGAACCCCTGCTCCTCACAGCTGGGTTAGGGTTCTTCTCTCTTTTCTCCTTTCCCCAACCATCTTTTTTTAACTGCCACTTTCCCCACAATATCCCTAGCAGCTGTTGCCAGGGTACGCTCTTCACTCTCTCAAGCCCTTCCCTTCTTCACTGCCTCCAGATGTATCTGCACAAGGGAAAGGTATTCAGTAGAGTTTGTTTGGAAGAATGAGGAGAGCTTGCAGGGGAAAGGTTGGATACTGTGAAGGTTGAAGGAGGAAACAGAGATTAGAAAAGATGCTTAAGGGTGGAAGGATAAGCAAGGCAGAACTATTGAGGAGAGAAGGGAAAGCATGATAAATAAGTGGTTTAAGGGGAGGGAGGTGCAGTGCCTCAGTTCAAATACGCACTCATTTATAGAGTGAGCTTGGTCCAGACACTGAATGGAATCTACTTCTTTCCTCCATATAGATCCTTGATCTTTGTATGTAGCACAGTTTGTGTGTTTGCAATTTCTGGTACTTTTTTGTGGGCCCTCTGTTCCTACATTTTGCACGGTTCTTTTTTTTGCTTTTCCCTGTTGATTCGGCTTGCATCTCACTCATTTTCTGCTCCACATTGCTGCAGCTTGTCCCGGAGTTGATTTTGAAACATATGAACATAGGAAGCTGCCATATACTGAGTCAGACCATTGGTCTATGTAGCCCAGTATTGTCTTAACAGACCGGCAGCGGCTTCTCCAAGGTTGCAGGCAGGAATCTCTCTCAGCCCTATCTTGGAGAAGCCAGGGAGGGAACTTGGAACCTTCTGCTCTTCCCAGAGCGGCTCCATCCCCTAAAGGGAATATCTTACAGTGCTCACACATCAAGTCTCCCTTTCATATGCAACCAGGGCAGACCCTGCTTAGCTATAAGGGGACAAGTCATGCTTGCTACCACAAGACCAGCTCTCTCCTCTCCTAAAAAATAAAAACACTGATTTAAAAAAATAAAAACACTGAGAAGCATCCAGACTAAATTATTCCTGAATTGTTCTATTGAAATTAAGTAGTTCTAAGCAGTAACTCCTGAGTAGTACCACTGAGTAACTTCAGCTGGATGTTGTTCAATTTTTATCAAGTTGACCATCATGATGAAATAAAATAATCAGGGAAACCATTGTGAGTTCTTCTGTGGCATAAATGTTGGAGTGCAGTAAAAATTACTGCATTTTGGAGGGAAAGAGAACACACATTGCAAGGACAGGAGGACTGAGGGACAAGTTATTCTAAAAAGAAAAATCTGGCAAAAGGAAGGACAGAATTGTCCTTGGGGGGGGGGCACACTGACCTGGGGGCGGGGCAATAAACTTTATGATGAGCAGAAATCTAAACTTTAGTTTTCCATACACAAGCCTCGCAAGCAAGGAAGCAGGAAAGAAAATAGCGCAGGGAGGAGGACAGGGGAGGAACTGTGAATGCAGTAGAGGCCCATAGTCTGCAATTAATTCTCTAACAGTCAGTCTTAAGATTCAATCTAGATTCACTATACACACACCTCGTAAGCAAAAGGGGGGGGGTTAGGTGGGGGAAGGCAGGGGAGGAGCTGGGCATGCAGTAGAGTCTCATAGTCCAAAATTAAGATTGGATTCATGGTTTGTCATTGGAAACTGCTACCAAAGAATCTACACTCAGAACACCTCAGAAACAACAAAACCCAGTACCCCATGGGTTAGCAACCCATGCGGGTGGTTGGCACCCTCGCTCTGGGCCACCCCTGCACCCCCCAAGTGCAGTTATGGGGCTGTTGAAACATCCAGTCTTCCCTATGGAGAAAAACCTTAAAGCCACTTGTGGGGTGCTGGGGTGGCCCAGAGTGAGTGGTGGTGTAGTGAACACAGGGTGTCAACCACCCCCATGGGTTACTAACCCATGGGATACTGGGTTTTGTTGTTTCTGAGGTGTTCTGAGTGTAGATTCTTTGGTAGCATATAAGATTTTCAATGACAAACCATGAATCCATTCTCATTTGCTAACCTTAAAGACACATAAACTTCAAAAATCACTTACAAACCAGCCCTTTGCCCAATTCCTTTCCAATAATTCTGATAGCTTCCTTGCCCCCCTTGGGCACTACCACCCACCACACTCTCCTCTAGGCCACCCCTTTGCCCCCGACGTGAAGTTATACATTTGTTGACACCTCCATGCTTCTTTATGGAGAAAAACCTTAAAGACGCATAAACTTCAAAAATCGCTTAAAAATCAGTCTTTTGCCAAATTCCTTTCAAATAATTCTGATAGCTTCCTTGCCCCCCTTGGGAACTACCACCCACCACACTCCACTCTTGGACACCCCTTTCCCCCCAATGTGAAGCTATACATTTGCTGCAATCCTCATTATTCCCTATGAGGAATTAAAAAATACTTTAAAAATTCACCAATAATCAGAGGAGTGTCCGATTGCCTTGGGGTTTTGTGGGTGGTAGGCATCCCTGGGTGCCTACCACCCACTTCACTTTTGTGCCCCTAGGTGCTCCACAATAGGGGATAATGGGCTGGTTCATGTCCCATTATACCCTATGAGAAAAATAATTTAACAATATTTCAAATATTCATAAAAAATCTTAGGGGTGTCTGATTGCTTCGGGGTTTGGGTGGTTGTTGGCACCCATGGGTGCTCCACAATAGCAAATAATGATCTGGTTCAACTCCCATTATACCCTATGAGAGAAAAATAAAAATAAATTTCAAAAATTCATTAAAAATCTTACGAGTGTCCGATTGCTTTGGGGTTTGGGTGGTAGGTACCAATCGGTGCCACCTACCACCCCAAACACTTTTGGAGGTTCAAACTGGTTCAAACCAAATCACCCCCAGTTTAGTTCGAATTTGAACCTGCAGCTCTAACCTGATGGCTGGTTTGGTTCGAATTTGAACCATTCAACCACCCCAGTTCGAATTTGAACCAGTTCGAGTTCGAACCGGTTTGCACATCCCTAGTTGATGCTAAAAAAAAGGTATATAAATATTTTAAAACAATAGTAATAACATGAACCATAATAATTAAGAAAATTGAGCATTTAGATGAGATCTCCTGGATTTCACTTTCAATTCACGAGTCTGGAAAGCTAATTCTAAAGTCTACAGGAAATTTTTCACACAAGGCTTTTAAAGCCCTTTAACTCACATCTCTTCCAGAATAGAGGCGGTGCATTCACATATTGGCCAGATTTACCTGTGAAGTCCCTACAAGTTATCGGGGAGCAGTTCACACAATTCAGGTTTTTCACTGCACATTAGAGTGTAGCCCAATTTATATCTAGGGTAGAAAAAAAATCCACTATTTGCGTCGGGTTTGGGGGTCAACTTCAAGTTAGCAGTAAAGCCTCCCAGTAAACCTGCAGTAAAGCCTGATGTGTGTAAAAGTCCCAGGGTGCTTGGGAGAACTGAATTGAAAACGATCCCCAGAATCTACAATGGAAAATACAGCTACTTTTTTGCAATTGACATACAACATAGCACTAAATCGCAGTGATAAAATTCAAAACAAGGCATCCAAAATGTGAACATCACCCTGCTGACAGTGTAGGGACTGTGGTGTCACAGCACAGGAAGTCTGGAACCACACTTAACAGATACCTTGTGTGGAGGCTCTGTGCACTCACAGAGGCTAGGGCCACACCACGGTGGCACCAGATGCCAGGCAGAGCGCCACTGCCCTGCACCGGAAGCACAGCAGCTTCCAGGTGCTCCTTACATGCTTGTAAGCACCTGCTTATTATTCCTTAAATGTGTCTCTCACTGCCAACCCAGCGCTACCCTCACCAGCAACTCCTGGACACAGCATAATTCCTGGGCATTCTGGGGAAAAGATTGTGGCTGACTACGGCCAGCTGCCAAGAAGAATTCTAGCACTCCCTGCACTGCGGCCATCAGCCGCACAAGGGTGGTGCAGAGCAGAGGAAAGGAAAGGAAAGGAAAACAGAGCAACTACTGACCAGTGGCCCCAATCCCTCTGCTTACCAGCCCAGCTGGAGGGGCCTCCGAAACAGCGAGGGCATGGCATGATGCCCAGAGCGAAGCAGTCCTCTCCCCAGCAGGTTCTACACCACCTCATGGAAGTGTTGGGGTTTGTGCTTATTTAGCAAAGCACCAAGGAAGCTACCAATCCAGTTACAGAGTGCGGAGTTTAGTTGTTGCAGCTATTTAAGGAACACGCATGGAGATCACTGTAGATTCAAAGTTACTTAACTAGTTTATTGGTGGAGTACATTTGAGATAGGAAAGACCCATCCTAGCCATCAACTACATAATGAATAGGTAGGGGGAGAGAGGGGTTCCCATCTTCCCTCTAGGAGGAAAGGAACAGGAATGACTCACTACAGGAAGTACCTGAGGAGTCAAGGTAGGGGTCATAGAGCCGAGGAAAGCAGGGATGGGTAAGGAGACCCTCACTAGCTACCTCTGCTACCAATGCCCCTAGTGGTCATTAGGATAGTTGGTGCAAAAGGTTGATGTACTGGAACTCCATCTCCAACAGGAAGTTTTTCACACCAGTGTGGTTTCCAGATAGCAAGCCTTACAACACAGAAAGTGGTGTAAACTGTGACGTTTTGTGTGCCAAATTCAAACTACAGTTGAAAACTATTGTAAGGTCCATTGTAAGGCATTACAGGCAAATACAGATTTGCTCTCCCACTTTTCTTCTTTTTTACAGTGCTGATGCAACGTTATAGGGCTGTAATTCAGCAATAAAATCTGAAAGAAGGCATCGGAAATGTGAATGGCACTTTGCTTACTGCGGTGTCACAACACAGGCAGTACGGAAGCACACTTAAGGGATATCCAGGCTTTTGTTTCCGATCTCCTCCGGAATTGAGGTATGCATTCACATATTGGCCAGATTTACCCCCAAAGTCCCTGTGAGCTGTCGGGGAGCACTTTATACACGATTCGGGGGTTTTAAATTGCATGTTAGAGTGTATACTGAATTATATCCAGGGTTTTAAAAATCAATTTTTTTTGCATAAGGTTTTGCATCAGGTCACCAGGAGTCGACACCAACTTTGAACTCACAGTAAAGCCTGCTATCTGGGAAAGCTCAGAGAGGTGCATCTGGTCCAGGCAGTCCGATTACGTGCCAAGAACAGAAGATGCTGCGGGTACCTCCTGAAGACATCAGATGGCCAATGCCGTCAGATGAGCTGGGCAGGGTCAGTGGGGGCAGGCAGGAGCAGGCAAGGTTGGGTGAGAGCAGCAGGGAGATAGAAACAAAGGGCAAAAGAAGAGAATGGGCAACTGCTAAGGGGTTAATAAAACACCAGGCAGGGTGGAAGAGAGGGATGGAGCCCAGATGACTGGCCAGCAACTTGGCCTTTAAAGAGGCAGGGCCAGTGATGAGGGCAAGCTGGAGTCAGGGCTTGGGTCCTATAGAAAGAGGCCAGCACAAGGACCCAGAAAGGCATATAGGAGGAGGAACAGGGTGGTGAGCATAGGAATCTGGCTTATACTGAGTCAGACCATTGGTCCATCTGGCTCAGTACAGTCTGCAGAAACTGACAGAGGCTTCTTCAACATTGCAAACCACCTAATGGTGCAACAGGGAAGCAACTTGCCTAGGGAGCAAGAGGCTGTAAGAAAGAAAACCACATGGCTGTGGTCACCAGGAATCAACACCAACTCAACAGGACAATCTCTCTCCCAGATTGCAGGCAGGAGTCTCTCTCAGCCCTATCTTGGAGATGCCAGGGAGGAGGAAGCGTGGAACCTTCTGAATGCAAGCATGAAGATGCTCATCCCAGAGCAGCCCCATTCCCTAAAGGGAATCTCTTACAGTGCTCACATGTAGTCTCCCATTCAAACTAGGGTGGACCCTGCTTAGCAAATGGGACAATTCATGCTTGCTATCACAAGACCAGCTCTCCTCTTGCTAACCTCCTACCTCTGACACCTCACCAGCAAGGCGGTTGACCCTACACAGGGCAAATTTGGATACCTGGATGCTGGACCGACATCTGCTTTCACCATTCCAATTGCTAGCCAAAGGTGCTAACCTCCTTTCTGCAACTTGCAGAGAATTCTTCACCTTCCCCATTACTAAATGCCCCCTCATTTTCACCACCTATGAATACAGTAGAGAAAATGGGAAGACCATCAGCGATGCATTAGTTTAGATTTGGTCCATAGTGGGACATTAGAATGAAAATGCAATTCTCCTCTCAGAAATTCTTAATTCAATGATGGCCTCTTATGGTCCTGATCCTATGGATCAGGATGCTACATGGATGGGTTCCCCAGCTTCATCGGGCACCAGACTAGAACCCAATTTTGTGCACCATCCGCTCTCTCTAGAAAGACTCACCGACTGTCCAGCAGATCAGAAGAGACAAGGCAAAGGGAAGCATTTTGTCCATCTTTGTCAGTTTCACACAGGCAGACTAGGAGGATTTCACCGATCAGGGACGTTGTTTTCAGGATGCATCTGGAAAGACACATGTGAGGAATTTATAATCTCCACAAGCACAGGAACTGCCAATGACATGAATGTTCAGGGTTGTGAAATAAGAATTTTACTGGAAAGTGATTAGGAGGCATAATGTTCTGGAACATGATTTCTCTAAGGTGGAGTTAAGATTTCATAAACAATTCTGAATTTATATTTTGATCATCACTCAGTGGTGCAGGGGGTGGGTGCATGGTTGTCTCTGTAAGTTCTGACTGATAGAAGTTCTTTCCCCTTCCCTCCAATACAAGCAAATGCTAGGACTGGAGTGCAGTACAATTATGAGCAACCAGTGCTGGCTCAAGGGTGTGTGTGTGTGTGTGTGTGTGTGTGTGTGTGTGTGTGTGTGTGTACACACACACGTACACACACACACACACACACACACACACACCCTTGAGCCTGCACTGCCTGAAGTGTACTGCCTGAAGTGTACTGCCTGAAGTGATGCCAAGATGCCACTGACCATGCCCCCTGATGCTGATCTGTTTACCTGATGCCCACACCAGCCCCAAGGAGCAGGGACAGCCCCACCTTGCTCGCCGGTGCATGCCCTCCTTCCCCTTTTCCCAACTCCCCTAACCTTCTGACCAGACTGGGGCTTTAAGGTGCAGATTTGAGGGCAGGGCTTCCATTTCCACTGCTTCACTTCCTTCTTCCCACAGGAGATAAAGGCATCCAGCTAATCAAACTAGAAGCTCCTTTCTTGCTGATGATCTGCAGGATAAAATACTGGCATGCCCAGAAAGCAGAGCAGCAAGGAAATTGGGAAGAACAATATGCATGGACAAGGGGGACGAGGATGGGATCACCCCCTAAAGTTGGCCTAGGTATTGAGGAGTTGGGCTGGGACATAGGGTAGGTGTCATACAGGAGCTGGGGAGCAGTGGCAGCAGGCATATGGGGAAATGCCTACAGGCAGTGGGGACAGGGTGGGATGCCATCACCCAGGCCCTCATCGCACAGGCACCATCTGAGGCAATTGCCTCACTTTGCCTCATAGATAAGCTGCCTCTGTGAACTACAGAATGAGGTAAAAGCTTTAAAGTTCTTCAAGGCCTGTGCAAATGGAAAGGTAACTGGCACCACAATCTAAACGTTCTGGTGATGGGGCATCACAACCAAAATGGCCACCAGCCACCTTGTGGCAGAAGGCAGGAGCAGCAGATCTATTATTAGGACTGTGTGTGTAGAAGAAATTGGAATTACATTTTGGAATCCCCACCCCACAACATAAGGGTCAGCCATTCATGGGGCAGCTGCCCCAGGTAGTGTGGTGGGATTGGGGGTTCTTTAAAACCCATCCCAGTACTGGTGTGGAGACAGCTGGTTGGTCGCTATGAATCTCAAAAGCATCGGGGCAGGCAAGGATTGACACAGGAGAGGCGGGGCATGCATGTGGGGCAGCTGGGAAGTGCAGGGATGTCTGGGGGATGTAGTTCCTTGCAGAGGCAGTTTCTCCCCTCCTATGGGAGGAGCTCTGGGAGGAAATATATCTGTCAGATATTATATCCCTATGCTTCTCAGCCGCCTGAGGCATGGGCCTTGCCTCCCCTGTGTCATTACCCGCCTGCTCCCTGGATGCCCTCAAGATTTGTTGCAGCCACCCAGCTTTCCCTGCACCAGTGCTGCATCAGTGCTTTGAAAGGACCCGCAAATGCACCACCACCACCCTACCTCGGGCAATTGCCCTGTGAATGGCTGCCTCCGCGTGGAGAAGGGTGGGAATCCTAAAATGGAAATCCACTTTCTCCAATGTGTACAGCCATATCTATTGTCATGATTGTCCAGGTTCCTATGGGGGGAGGTGAAAAACAGGACTCTGAATTTGTCTCAAAACAAATCAAATCAGTATTATTTTATTCATTCATTTGTTCATTCATTCAATTTATATACCACCCTTCCTAAACTAGCTCATTAAAAAACACATAATAAAACAATTAAAATCAAAGAACACTTAAACCAGATTAAAATTAAAATTAAAATTAGATATCATTAAACACCAGGCTAAAAAGTTAGGCTTGAAGGCTCTCTTGAAATGTGTTCAGCTCCACCTGTCTGTAGTTTGCTAAGGCACAGGCAGTGGTCTTTAGCTCAGCCCTCTTGACCTTCAACTGAATTTCTTATTTTATTGATTGATTGATTGATTGATTGACTGATTGATTGATTTTATTGAAATACGGTCCTTTCAAAAATGGCTCGGGATGGTTTCCATCAAAGGTTTGTTAGGCATTGTCCTGAGACAACCTGCATGCAAAGGATGTGCAGTGATACAGTATTTGTCTAATTCTGAAGGTTGCCTCTGAATAGCAGTTGCAGGTGATAAACAACAGGAGAGAGGGCATACCTTCATCTCGTGCACTTCTCAGAGGCATCTGGTAGGCCAGGATTCTGGACTAGAAAAGGCTTGGGCCTAATCCAGAGGGCTGTTCTTATGTTCTTCATTCCCGTGACTTTTGCCCTGCCCCCTTTCATAAGGAAATGCATCATTCAGCTTCTTCACTGAGAAAATGACCAGAAGCTGTTGGTTTCAGTTCGATAATTCAGACATTTGCATTCCCCTGTCATGCACTCCTGTACAGGTTGTACGGATACAACTGGGATCACACCAACTGGCACCAAAAAGAAATAGGATGGTGCCAGGTGAAGATGCACCCTGTTGTGTGCATTTTGGAGATGAGGCATCACATCCAAAAGGCCACCAGCCCCTCATAGGTGACAAAGGAAGCTGCCTTATACTGAGTCAGACCATTGGTGTCTCAAGCTCAGTATCGTCTACACATCCTGGCAATGCCATCTCCAGGTCTACAGGCAGGAATCTTTCTCAGTCCTATCTAGAGCTGTAAGGGAGGGAACCTGGGACCTTATGCATGCAAGCAAGCAAGCAGATGCTCAACCCAGAGTATCCTCATTGTGGGAATAAGGGGAATGTCTTAAAGTGCTCAGGCATGTAGCCTCCCATTCCAATGAAAACCAGGGTGGACCCTGCTTAGCAAAGGGGACAATTCATGCTTATTATCAGCTTTCCTTCTCATCCCAGAAAGTGGGAGCAAAATGTGGGAGCTCATAATAATCAGGCAGGTTCTGTCGGGAGGCGGTAAAAACCAACCACTGCAAACAAATCAAACTACTTGGTCCCTTGCTAGGTCCTAAACTGATATGTTCCCGTTATAATTATTTCCTGTCCTTTGGGCTGCAGTTCTCCAAGATATCAGACACAAGTCTTCAGCTCAGCCCTCCTGATTGAGATCCCTTCCACTAAAAATGTCAGAGATTGAACCTGAGACTACTACATGCAAAGGAGGTGACCTCCCAGTGGAGATATGGTCTGCATCCAATTCTGCCCTTCCTTCCTTTCTCCCTTCAATTTTGTCCTGCCCCTTTTCATAAGGAAATGTATCACCAGCTTATCCACTGAGAAAATGACAAGAAGCTTTGGGTTTCAGCTCTGTGATCTGGAGCATTTTCATTCCCACCTCATGTGCTTGTGTACAGATGCGTGCGTTCTTTTAGTATGACCAGCTCACCTTGTGCAATATACATGCTGCCAAAACCAGGCACACAGTCTCTTATGTAACCATTGAGAACATTACAAACTGTTCCAAAAGATCCAATCCATAAAGAGATGAAGAAATTTTGATTTATCAGAAGAAGGCTTGTTTCTCAGTGGCTTAGTGGAAGGCAAGTCACACATTATGTAATGGTTCACATACTCATCAGAACAGGTCCTTGGTACACAAAGTGGCAGCAACATACGGATGTAGGAAGCTGCCTTTCAGTAAGTTCAGCCATTGGTCCTTCTAGTTCCATACTGTCAACAGTGATGTGCAGTAGCTTTCGTGGGTTTTCCCAGCCCTACCTGGAGATCTCTGAAGTTTGAAGTATTGACAGTTAAAAGTTTGTCTTAAATTTGTTAAGAGTTTTCATTGTATCTTTTGTGTTACAGCCACCCACCCACCTCCAAACTGGCAATGGCAGCTACAGCAGCTCTCCCTATACAAACTCGTATGTATGTATGTATGTATTCATACATGTGTTCTGTCTATTTCCTCCATATAGACGCCTATATACAGCATAGCTTGTGTTTTTTCATTTTCTCGCATTCTTTTTGAGGCCCCTCTGTCCTACTATTGTGCATGAAACTTTTAGCTGCAGAAGGGAATCCACCACGAGATGGAGAGAGCCTTTTGGCTCAGAGCTGTTGGTCTGCTCCGAGAACTGCTCACAAGCTGGCCAGCTAACCAGTTGGCATGATGCCATGATAGACTGAATTCTTACTGGGAAAGCAGCCTGACCAGGCTATCCAACATGAGGGACTGGTGTTCCAAGGCCCATCTACATCTGTGGTCTATGCTTTTATCGAACTCCAGCCAGCTACCCCCCAGGAGTTATCCAGACATGTCTTCATGCCACGGGTTATCGGAAGAGTGAATCTGCTTCTCAGCAGATTCAGAGCTGTTTAATTTGCTGCATTAAGTGGACCATTTCACACATCCTCAGCATTTCCTCGGCTCCTCTCTGCATTCCCTGTTGATCTTTTTCTGTGTGCGTTCCCACAGCTTGCTCCAGGTTTTTTCTCCCACCAATCACATTCCAGAGGAAGCGGCGAAGGACCTTTCTGTTGTTGTTGTTGTTAATTTGACAGCTAGTTGCGGAAGACCAGAGAGACAAGTTGCCAAGCAGCTGGATCAAACAATAGAACGCTTAACCCAAAGCTGCCAAATCTGACATTATTCGGGCCAAGCTAGAATACACAGAAGTAATTCCGGGCAAAGCAGTATCAGGTGTGTACTGGTCCCTGATAGCTTGGAGGGACCATGGGGTAAATCCAGCTGATATGTTGACTCGCACCCTCAATTCTGGAGGGGGTGCGAGCTAAAAGCCATGTGTGTAAAAGTCCCAGCTTTCATCAAGCACGGCAGGATTCATTGATATGAGTGCGAGATTCATGACTCTGATCTATCATGAATGCCCCTTCTGCTCCCATCCTGTCTCTCTCTCTCTCTCTCTCTCTCTCTCTCTCTCTCTCTCTCACTGTCCTCACTTATTGACAATACAAGTTGATAGTCATTGAACTTTTACAGACACACACAAAGAGACACACAAACACACTTGCCAGTTCTTGTGACTTTCTTGTAATTATTTTATTTCGCTTAAATAAACATTTTGAAGATATTTTGTGTTTGTACTTTCCCCCCACCTTCTGCCAAGAAACTGCTATATCTTCCAAAAGAGCCAGAGGACCTCCAGTGGGTAGTGAGTTCAGCTGTTTTTGACTCCAATATAGCTCCTCAGTATACATGGATTTCAAGCTTAATACCTAAGACTATTTGTGTCAACTACTGTATTTGTGAACTGGGCAGGTCTCAAATCAATTTTGGGGATATTTGTCAAGTATCTAGGTTTTGTTTAGATATTTAATATGCACCCTGCAGGGAACTGGGCATTGGCGCAGGTTTATTCGTTAGCTATAAGCTTTCAAATTGATTATGGAAATAATAAACAAGGTCCTCTGAGTTCAACTACCCCTGGGGCTCAACAGGGGGAAAACCCCCAAGGTATTAATAACTGGGATGAACTAAAATGAATAAGAATGCTGCCCATTGAAAAGAGTGGAAGCTCCCTCAAGGTCCACTGGAATTATTGAGAGCCATGAATACCACGTGATATGTCTGGCCTCTACAGAAATAGATGCATTAATTTTTGGTATATCCATTCATAACAATAAAATGCGAGGATAGCAAAGTAAGCTACATCAAACAATAAGAATCAAGGATAGCATAAAAGAGAGCCAGCAGCTATTGTCTAACAAAGATTATGACTAGTATCGCTTCTTTCCTGACCTCTGTCCCTACCCTGCTGCTCCAGAGGCCAGTAGCCAACACAGCTTCTGATGTGTCCTTACATATAGAGAGACGTGTACTACTGGGAACTGGTGGGAGAGAACAGCTCTTTCTGCTTCTGGAACAAAAAAACACAGGCCAAAAGAACATGTTTTGAAATTAATTAATTGTGCAACACACATTAGCTGATAAATGAAATGCACCCAAAATGTCGTGACTGCCAAAATATATCAATAATCCAAAAACCTCTGGTTTAAGATGAGAGTTTAGATGCTTTACATTTTGACTCGTGCTCTAAAAAAAATGGAAATTGCAAGTTAAGGTGACCCTCTTAAGTTCTGTGCCACATAAGCTGTGAAGATTTTGAAGAGTCTGGTATATGATGATGGCTTTAAAACTGCACCCACACTTTGTCTAAGCAGAGAGGAGAGCTGCTCTTGTGGTAGCAAGCATGACTTGTCCCCATTGCTAAGCAGGGTCTGCCCTGGTTGCATATGAATGGGAGACTTGATGTGTGAGCACTGCAAGATATTCCCCTCAGGGGATGAAGCCGCTCTGGGAAGAGCAGAAGGTTTCAAGTTCCCTCCCGGGCTTCTCCAAGATAGGGCTGAGAGAGATTCCTGCCTGCAACCTTGAAGAAGCCGCTTTCAGTCTGTGAAGATAATACTGAGCTAGATCGACCAACGGTCTGACTCAGTATACGGCAGTTTCCTATGTTCCTATGTTCCAGAGAAGAATCAGGCAGAAATTCATCCAGGGCATTTCTAGGAAGTGATTAGGGAAACTGCACCTGTTAAATGTCTGCTAGATGCATCCCTCCCCAGCCCAATGTCTCACTGAAAGACCAAGGCAAAGTGTGGGTGCACACACAGCAGCCACACACACACACACACACACACACACTGTAGCCATTCACACATTGTAGCCATTCACACAAGTGTGCGCTCACACACACACAGAGCCATTGTGTGTGTGTTTGTATGCTTGTGTGAATGGCTTCTGAGTTCAGCTATCCCTGAATGACTCCATAATGTTTCATGCATTTCCAACTGGAAATGGTTCTAAGACAAAACATTTTGGACTCTTAAAAGACAATCTGGGGAAAAAATGAATGGAGATAAGAATGAAATCACAATACAACAATGACATCTGGGGAAAGGGAGAAATTAACAACATCAAATGCATATGAGAAATTAAGGGCAAAACAGGAAAGAAAGCTGCAAAACAGGTAAGAAAGCTGCTGAATTTTGTTTCCATTCCTGTAGAGAGAAATTCCTATTCTCAAGAGAGATGTAGATACAAGAAATATTTGGCAACATCTCTGTCTGGTACACCCACTGCTGCCAAAACCCAGCCTTATCCCTGTCCAAGCTCAGCGTCTCGGTTCCTGAGGAGAGGCAGAAAGAAAGGGATGTGGCAATGGAGGCTGGTCGGAGAGGGGCTTGGAGCACCTGCAGCCAGCATATCTAGTAGGATTACTGACTTCCCTGACCCCAAGGCAAGCTCCTGGGTTGCTTTGGGGCAGAAGGGAATGGAGACAGCAGCAAAGGGCACACTTGGGACTGCTTAAGGAGGGATGGCTGTCAAAGCAATGACAATTTGTTCGTGTCTGTTTAGAATGGACGCAGATCAGCAGACAGCTCCAGGATAAGGAAAAGGATGCCTGTGCATCCCTAAATGCAACCTGCACATTAGACCAATTCAGAAATCATGCTGTATGAGTATGCAGATGCCTGTACTTTCATACTCATGTTCATAGGCGTAAGTATAGGGGGGGCAGGGGGGCAGTGCCCCGGGCGCCACTTGGCAGGGGGCGCCAAAAAGTGCCCCCGCTGATTTGCCGGGGGGAAAAAAATTAATTATTATTTTTAAAAAAAAAATTGCAGAGCAGTCCCCCTCCCCCGGTCCTGGCACCACCCCCATTGGCATTGCTCATCCAGCACTGGGTGCCGTGGCATCTTCGTAGTCCAAGTCTCTAACTCTCACTCCCCGGCGCGCCCCACCACCCCGTTACCAGTCACGCATGCGTCGAGAGGAGGACATGCACCAGAGCAAACTTCCTGAACAACTCCCTCTTCTGAACAACTTCCTGAACGCCCGAACCAGTTCCCCTTTTTGCTCATTCAAGTCCTTCCTCCCCTATAATCTAACCACATTTTAACTGAAAAGGTTCAGGGAGGGGGAGATGGGGGGATGTGGAACCTTGGGTTCCACATCCCCCCATCTCTCCCTTCCTGGACTTTTTCACTATGTAATGCAAGCTAATTTAATTATATGTCATCATCAAAATGGATTAGCTGTTTCAGCCCATCAGGAAAGTCTAAACCTCCACCGATTTAATTAACCAGACCGAAAATCAGATGAACAGAGAATGTTTTAATGAAAGGTGGTATATAAATTTAACAATAAGTAAAACTATCATTAGGAGCAATTAGCAATTACTTTAACATTGGTGCTGCCAAGCAATTTGTAAATAAAACTTGAAGCCCTTTGAAAATAAGCTGGAATTAATTGCAGGTTGGGCAGGGGGTGAAAGTATATACTTCTAAACATTTATTGTTAAATTTATATACCACCTTTCATTAAAAACAACCCCAAAGTGGTTTGGTTTTAGTCATGGATTTTAATTTTAATTGCTCTTTTTGTCAATGTGATGAAGATTAGTTAAATCTGAGTGGTCTTAGGCAACCAATGTTGCATCTGAAATGCCATTTCATTTTTATTGTCATAACTACTCTCCAACCAATTTAAATAGCAAAGGTGTATATTATCGCTTTATTCAATTGCAGGGAATCTCAAAAAAGCAGGATTTGCAACTAAGGCAGTGCATATCTTCTCTAAAATGGCCCTTTTATAGTTTTTCTAACTTTGAAATCGTAACATAAAACAAAGCATAAATGCATAAATGCTTCCCCCTCCATTTGAAACCTTTTCTGGTGTAAATAGCGCGCGGTTTTGGAAAAGGGGAGTCTTTCCTTAACAGCGGGAGAATAAGGAGTCTTTAGCACTATCACCCTAGTCCCTCGAATTACTTTGGAGACCTTGGTTTTCATTTTGTTAAAATACAGTCACTCACAAGGGAAAGTCAGGAACAGAACCAGGGCGTGAGGGAGGGGCATCATAATCATAATAATCATCATTGCATCATAATTCTGATGTTTGAGATACAAGCCAACTTCACAGGGTTGTTGTGAGGAAAAACCTAAGTATGTAGTGCATTTTGAAATTTTTGGTAATTTTGGTAATTTTTTAAATTTTTAAAATAAAAGTTTTCTGAAACATGTGTGTCAGTCAGATGTATGTTGGGGGGGCGGCGGGGGGGACGCGGTGGGGGGGCGCAATTTCAGTGCTTGCCCCGGGCGCCGTTTTCCCTAGTTACGCCTCTGCTTATGTTTTGTGCATGTTAAAAGGTTAAAGATGAACCTGGATATAGACCCTTCAAATGCATGGTCTAGATAGGAAGTGGACTGTACCTGTGTTCAGCATGACATGTAAATGACTGTAACAGTTTCACATGTAAATGACTGTACCTGTTTACAGAGCTGTACATTTGTATCTGCTACATCATTCTCTTGCTGCAGACTTCCTTTTACTTCCTTTCTGCTCAATTAGCAGTTCACATTTTTGTCCTGTGAACTGCTCTGTGCAAATCTTATTTTTAAAGGTTGGCATACAAATAAAGTATATGCAAATCACTTGGTTCTTGCATCATGAAAGTATATAACCATCTCCTGTTTACTTTCCAATAAGTAGGTGTTTCCTTTCACTGATTTATGCCCTAGGCCTATATCATTGTGTTTTGAACAGTCAGCACTTACTTTTCTGTGGAGAAGAGGCTGATTTGGAGGTTGCTTCTACTTTCCTCTTGATCTCATTGATCTTTCCAGCTGCATTGACAACACTGAGCAAGATGAAGATTCTTGTAATTGTTTTGGTTCTGCTTTGCTGCACTTTGGGTGAGATGAAGTTTCTGATTTTGGTTGGGATGAGATTTGACAGGGTGTCCTCAAGCTATAACTATGCTTCCGCAACTTATTTCTTAGGAAGATACATGGTAGTATTCACTGAATGAAAAGAAGAGGCTAAGATTTAGAACTGAATGGGGGAAAGCCCTATCCTGCGAGATCCCTGAAGCAGTATTAATCTGTTTTTTAATCCCTTTCCCATCCTCCCTCTAGCGGTTTTGGGGTGTTGCATGTGTTTCTCCATCTTCTTTTACCCTATCTTACACTAGGCCATTTTATCCTTACCACACACTAGGCTAAGAGAGTGTGACTGTCCCAAAGTCACCCGGTTGCATGACTGAGTGGGGATTTAAACTCAGTGCTCCTAGGTCCTTGTCCCATACATGAACTAGCATAGTACCCAAGGCTCCCTTTCCCTGTTTTCCCTTCTGAGGGGAGGGGTGGAGAGCATAGGATTAGACTGTCAAGAATTATCAGTGTGTGTGTGGAGGGATTTCCTTCCCCCACCCTGCTGCATACTGAAGTGGTGGCATTGCTCCCCACCTGCTGCGGATGGCTGGCTGGTTCATTCATTCATTTGTTTTCTTTCTTTGTGTCTTGCTTCCTTCTTCTGTCCGCTGCCAGCATTCCTCTCCTTCTTCACCCTGCACACAGAAGGAATAATTTGTTGGGGTTAGTGATTATTTAGCAAAGCACCAAGGAAGCTACCACTCCAAATACAGAGTGCAGAGTTAAGTTGTTGCAGCTGTTTAAGTAATGCGCATGGAGATCACTGTAGATTCTAAGTTACTTAACTAGCTTATTGGTGAAGTAGATTTGAGATAGGAAAACCTGTCCCATCTACCAGCTACATGATGAATAGGTAGGGAGAAAGTGAGAGCGGCTTCCATCTTCTCACTAGGAGGGAAGGAAGAGGACTGACTCACTACAGGAAGTACCTGAGGAGTCAAGGCACGGGTCCTAGAGCAGTGGCAAGCAGGGACAGGTAAGGAGACCCTCACTTGCTACCTCTGCTCCGATTGCTCCTAATGGTCATTAGGATAGTTGGTGCAAAAGGTTGATGCACTGGAACTCCAACAGAAGTTCTCCTTCCTCCTATACTGCCTCCATGCTCCTCCCTCCTGTATATCATGGCTCTTCAGTGCTGGGAGGATTCAGGCAAGAGTGAGTGGGGGGGAAGAGGAGAGGAAGAATGAAGAGTGAGAGGATGAGGAAGAAAGAGGAAGACAAAGACAGAAGAAAGAGGGTGCAGACAGGAGGGCAAGGAAAGGAAGGGAGTAGGGAGGAAGAAAGGAAGAGAGTGAAAGAGGGAGGAGGAGGGGGAGGAGGAGGTGGAGGAGGACAAAGAAAGAAGGCGAAGAGAGGCACCTTCCACTGAGTGAGTGGAAGGCAAGCGAGAGGCGGAAGCAAGATGGGAGTGAGAGAAAATGGGTGGAGGAGGAAGATGAAGACAGAAGGTGATGAGAGGCACCTTCCCCTGCATTAGTGAGTGGAGGGGAAAGGGGTGGGTGGGTGAGTGAGTGATGGGGAAGGCTAGTGCAAGAAGACGGTGGCACCGAAGCAGGTGTGTGGTGATTGGCTAGTATGCATTTTCAAAAAAGGTTTGGGTTAATTTTAATTGTGACCCCTTTGGGGACAGGGATCCATCTTATTTGTTTATTATTTTTCTCTGTAAACCGCCCTGAACCATTTTTGAAAGGGTGGTATAGAAATCGAATGAATGAATGAAGAGGAATTTAAACTTAGAAACCTCCAGGAGAGAATTCCTGAGGGAGGGGCTTTGGAATGGAGAGAATAGGTGGCTATAAAATTCAGTGGGAGTTAACTGACAGATTCAATAGGGACAGTTAGGACTAGAGAGAGGATCTCTGCTTAGGGTTCTCTAGGGCAGGACTGAGGGTGGACTTGAGAATTTGGTGCGTAGGTTTTACACACCAGGCATGACATCTGTAGAGCAAGCTTGATTATCAAGTGTAAATGCTGGGTGTGTATGGTTGATTACACTGGATATATAGCCAGAATGGTTGTATCTGTTAATGGAACTGCCCCGGGGAGATTGGTAAACACCCCTAAATTTGTGTTCAGGCTAGGGTGTGGAAACTAGCTCAGAAAGGAACAGTTCCCTGTCAGAATTAAATTTACACAAAATTGTGGACCCAGGAAATGATTGGACGGAGGCAAGGTTTAAGTTTCAAAACCCAAAAGAAAGTCTTTATTGTAGGGAGGGGTACAGCACAAAGAAATGTGTGGTTAAGGCAATTCTATTCAAGATACGTTTAAGTGCAAAGAGGCATTTTATCTTAAAGTCCTAATTGTATAAATTCCCAGGCAGGCAAGAGAAAAAGGCTTTTAGAGAGGGCTCAGTGTTCTCTCAATTGTTTTTCCATCTGTGTGCGGAATGAATTTTGTTATGGTTGGCAGTATCAAGGCAGTGTGTGTGCATGTGCATTCAGAGTGGGGCCTTCCTGATTCAACCTGAGCAGGATCTAAAACTAAATGCGTGGACATTAAAAAAATGTGTTAGCATGAGCACTTGCACTCACCTTAGAGGGAACACTGAGCAGGAGGCGGTTGGATTAAAGAAAGGAGAGTAGGGATAGGGATGGGCCCAGAGAGGAG
The DNA here is from genome assembly GCF_027244095.1 of Hemicordylus capensis. Lineage (NCBI taxonomy): Eukaryota > Metazoa > Chordata > Lepidosauria > Squamata > Cordylidae > Hemicordylus > Hemicordylus capensis. Next base: position 256,537,918 of record NC_069658.1, on the reverse strand, counting down.
CAAATGTTCACATCATATCTGGGCGTAGAGACATTGGGGCTCCTGGAACAACTCAAGGAGCTTGTTCCTTAGAGACAGCTTGGGCAAAGGTGGGTGCAAAGAGATCGGAGGTGTTAGTTGGGAAGATGACTCCATCAAGGTGCTTCCTCCATGGAACTAGCTTCGTATGTTTGCAAGGGAGACTGCGCAGATCAGGCTGGGCTAGAAAGCTGCTGTGGAGAATGGCACGAAGAACTGAACACAGCCTGGCATGATGGCCTGTGAACAGTAAATCGCCCATGCAGCTGGTGACTCCAAGGTAGATGGTAAGCAAAGAGCACACTGAATTGGGGCCAGATATACTCCAGTTCATGTCCTGGGGGAACATTCCAGTTGACCGTTTTTGTTGAAAAGGTGTGTTGGGTGGAACTGGCAAGGATTCCATTGTTGCTGATTGCTCTTCCTGGGTGCAACAATGTGGGAACTGCTGAGGCAAGCCAAGGCTGATTGCCATGAGAATAGAGTGCATAGATGTGAGAAGGGGAAATCTGCATGAACCGAGAGTCCAATAATCCAATCAGTACTTTTAATGGGTACACTTTGAGGTCCTTATCGCTGACTCAACCTCTTTTGCGAGGGAGGAGCGTTACCTCCACGAGTCTTATTTGCATTCTTCCTTCTGAGGCAATTGGTGCATTAGCTTGCTGCTATCCTTTGCAAAAGGAGGGGAGGGGCCAAGGCTGGTGCACTCTGAGTGCTGAGTGGCCTTGGCTGAAAGTTAACATGATTTAGTTAACTTCTGGGGTCTGCTTAGGGTGTCTCAACATAAGGAGTGTGTGTATCTGCTCCCCTGTCCAATTTGCTTGTTAGTGTCCAAGATCTGGGGGCAACTAGCCCGCTGTCAACTAAATGACCTGTCCCCATGTACCATAAATGGAGAGCTCATGATGCTTTGAGGTTCCTAAGCATGTCAAGAGTGAAATCTTCAAGCCTGGAGACTCAGACACAAGTGGGGAGGGGCTCCTGGGAGGCAGCAGAAAAGTATTGATAGGAACATATCCCAGTAAAGGTGCTGAAAATCTAAAGAAGATTGTTATAAAGCCTTTGTTGATTTGATTGATTTGATGAGTGCCATCAAGTCGATGTTTACTCTTAGTGACCACATAGATAGATTCTCTCCAGGATGACCTGTCTTCAGCTTGGTCTTTAAGGTCTCTCAGTGGTGAATTCATTGCTGTTGTCATCGCGTCCATGCACCTTGCTGCTGGTCATCCTCTTCTTCTCTTTCCCTCAACTTTTCCCAGTATTATGGAGTTTTCAAGGGAGCTGGATCTTCACATAATGTTTCCAAAGTATGATAGTTTGAGCCTGGTCATTTGTGCCTTGAGTGAAAATTCTGGATTGAGTTGTTCTAGGAACTATTGGTTTGTTTTCCTGGCTGTCCATGGTATCCTCAAAAGTCTTCTCCGGCCCCAAAGTTCAAAAGCGTCAATGCTTTTTCTATCTTGCTTCTTCAAAGTCCAGCTTTTGCATCCATAGATTGTCACGGGGAAAACCATTGTCTGAACAATTCTAATCTTTGTAGGTATAGACACATCATGGCATCTAAATATCCTTTCCAAGGCCTTCATTGCAACCCTACCAAGTGCTAGTCTGCTGTGTATTTCTTGACTGCTGGATCCTTTACTGTTGATGGTGATTCCTAAAAGGAAGACACTATCCACCACTTGAATTTATTTATTTATTTTATTTATTGTTAAATTTATATACCTCCTTTCATTAAAACAATCCCAAGGTGGTTTACAGCAGAATTTAAAAACAAGATTGTAAAAATGACAATCTGATTAAAAATTTAAAACACAAGAATAAAAACAGTACAAAATACAAAGAGCAGCAGCAGAGACAATCAAATAAAAGCCTGGGTAAAAAGCCAAGATTTAACACGCTTTCTAAAAGCTGTGATGGAGACTGAGGAACAAATAGCCACCGGCACAGCATTCCGGAGTCTGGGGGCAGCAACAGAGAAGGCCCTCTCCTGCCAGAGGCGTAACAATAGGGGGGCGGTGGGGCACGTACCCCGGGCGCCATCTTTGCGGGTCACGTGGGGGGCGCCACCATGACCCCCGCCGATCCCAATTTTTAATTTTAAAAAAAAAATTTAAATAAACATTTCTCCGGCTCAGCAGCAGCAGTCAAGGGAGTGCATCGGCACCCCCTCCCCCACGAGCGGTCCCTTCCGCGCCCGTTCACTGCCAACATTCTTTGACTCGCCTCGTACCCGTTTATCTCACTAGAAGGTTCCAAGTTCCCTCCCTGGCATCTTCAAGATAGGGCTGAGATTCCTGCCTGCAACCTTGGAGAAGTCGCTGCCAGTCTGTGAAGACAATGCTGAGCTAGATAGACCAATGGTCGGATTCAGTATATGGTAGCTTCCTATGTTCCTTCAGGTGAAACTTGGAAAATTAGAATATCGTGCAAAAGTCCATTAATTTCAGTAATGCAAATTAAAAGGTGAAACTGATATATGAGACAGACGCATTACAAGCAAAGTGAGATAAGTCAAGCCTTAATTTGTTATAATTGTGATGATCATGGCGTACAGCTCTTGAAAACCCCAAATCCACAATCTCAGAAAATTAGAAGCAAAGTGAGATAAGTCAAGCCTTAATTTGTTATAATTGTGATGATCATGGCGTACAGCTCATGAAAACCCCAAATCCACAATCTCAGAAAATTAGAAGCAAAGTGAGATAAGTCAAGCCTTAATTTGTTATAATTGTGATGATCATGGCGTACAGCTCATGAAAACCCCAAATCCACAATCTCAGAAAATTAGAACATGGAACCAAGAAGACAAGGATTGAAGAATAGAACAATATCGGACCTCTGAAAATTATACAGTGTACTGTGCTTGATTGGCCAGCAAACTCGCCTGACCTGACCCCATAGAGAATCTATGGGGCATTGCCAAGAGAAGGATGAGAGACATGAGACCAAACAATGCAGAATTGCTGAAGGCCGCTAATGAAGCATCCTGGTCTTCCGTAATACCTCATCCGTGCCACAGGCTGATAGCATCCATGCCATGCCGCATTGAGGCAGTAATTGCTGCAAAAAGGGCCCAAACCAAGTACTGAATACATATGCATGCTTATACTTTTCAGTATACTGTTCTATTCTTCAATCCTTGTCTTCTTGGTTCCATGTAATATTCTAATTTTCTGAGATTGTGGATTTGGGGTTTTCATGAGCTGTACGCCATGATCATCACAATTATAACAAATTAAGGCTTGACTTATCTCACTTTGCATGTAATGCGTCTGTCTCATATATCAGTTTCACCTTTTAATTTGCATTACTGAAATTAATGGACTTTTGCACGATATTCTAATTTTCCGAGTTTCACCTGTATGTTCCTAAGGGTGCTCCAGGTGAAGCAAGGAAGTGGGCAGCTGTGCACTCCCTGTCATCTTCCCTTTTAGCGACCACAGCAGCAGCCACCAATAGGGATGTGCAAACCAAGATGACCTCCAGCCAGTTTAACATCAAACTGGACTACTTTGAGAGCTCACTCTTGAACTGAGACCGGTTCGGTTCGAGGTTGAGTTGAACCCCGCCTCCAGTTCAGGCCTGGTTTGGGGGTATCAGGGATGTTAATTGAGGAAGGTGGACTTACTGCCTCTGAGGGCTTCTGCGGTCTCGGGGGGGGGGTACTGGTGCAGCTTCAGTTGTGCGGGGGCGGGGTTCTCTGGCAGGTGTCCCTCCAACTGCTAGCCTTCTCCCTGTCTCCCCTGGACCACTCCAGCCTTATCAGGCCTCTCTGGGTGAGACCTCTCTGAGTGAGACAAACTGAGACAGGGCCCTTGTTCAGGATGCCAAAACCGAACATGCCAGACATGAATTGCACTCATGAGTGCAACATGAGTCATGTTGCATGACTCAAACCAAACTGGGCAAACTGATTTGTGCACATCGCTAGCCACCACGACCACTGTCATCCGCTACTTTCTCTTTGTCTATATTGACATAACTATAGTTCACCACAAAAATGGTGGGTGGAGGTGGTGTGCATGGCAGGCATCACAGGTGCAGCAGCCAGAGGCTTGCCATTGCCTGCCTACCCAACAGCCCTCCTGGGCACCACTGCCACCACCCACTGCTTTCATGGCAAGCCCTCTTCCTCACTCTTGCCACTGCCATCACTCACCACATTTCATGGTGGGTTGCAATGACATAAAACCATTGTAACTCACCGAAAAAGCCGCAGTAGGAGGAGGAGGCTGCAGTGTGGAGGGAAGGGGAGCAGATGGGAGGAGATGGTGGGGAGCACCACTGGTCCGCTTGAAAGGCACACGTTGGCCCTCAGTGTACCCTGTCCATGTGGATGAAGGGCACAGGCTGGCCCTGGCTCCCACATGTCCCAGGCCCTCACTGCCCGCTTGTCACACTGGGTGACCCGCTTGTCACACTAGGTGGGCTGGCCCTGCCTATCATGATAGAATGTTGAAATAACTCCTCATCTTCACAATACTTGAACTACTGTGCTAGTATAATTAGCACTTTGAAAGGTGCCTATTTTTTGAGTCAGTGGGGAAATTGTCAGGAAGAAATCCAGCTGTGCTTGTTTAGTTTTGTGGGAATTTTTATTTATTCATGTATTAGGTAGTAAGGACATTCCTCACTGGGGCACAAAGCTTAAAGGCTGTATGGACTATGGTAGGTTATAAGTTGCAGAAATCTGTGATGAAAATGGCAGAGATTGCCAGATCTGTCTGCTAGTTTTGAAGTCAGTGTTAATTCAATTGGCCAATTAGATTTTTTTCATGGAACTCTCCCAGACCTAATTTTAAGCAGCTGTGATAAGGATTGCCTTGCTGCTGAACTTCTAATTCTTGATAATAAAACCATGGTTTGGGAAAGCTTTTGGTTTCCCCTTCAAGATGGTCATGGCACCTTTGCGGCAGTAATGTGAAGCTGCCCACATATTGTAAGGGATGGTGATGGATGATTTTAGCCTAGAAAACACTGTGGTTCCACATAAGCCAGTGCTGCTCTGACTAGCAATCTGTATTCTTTACTCATATCTTCTCTTTCTCTCTCAGGTAAAGGTTTCAGGTGCTATTTCATTCCTCTGACTCTGGGACAAGTTTCTGAAATTGACTTCTATGACAAAACCCTGCTGCCATCTAAGAGCGAAAGTAGGTATTGTTCTGAAACCTTTTCATTCTCATACTTCACACATTCAACAAGAATTAATGGAATAATTATCCAAGAATACTATTTTCCAAAATGATGGGAGAGGACTGTTAAGTAGGCTTGTGCATTTCAATTCAGCAACAAAATATTTTGTGTCTGAAAATAGCATTTTCGGACATTTTGTATACAGATCAAAATGAAAAAATTAAAAACAATTTTTTAAAAATACAAATCGAAATGACCCTATTTCGGAGCCGAAGTTTTGTTATTTTGTTCTTCGGACCATTGGTCTCCTGACTGCAGCAACTAGTGAGGTAGTGAGTGTCTGTGAAGAAGAGATTAGCAGAAGATAAGATATGCAAAAAGCAGGCACAGAATCCCTGAGGAAGCTCATTTCCTTGGAATGTGTTCTATTGTGATGCAATTACGTGCTAAGAAATTCTGATTAACTATTGCCAGCTCTAACAAACAATTAGTGATGTGCCCAGACCTGTTCAGAGGCCATTCTAAAGGCCTCCGGAACGGTCCGGACATGGGCGGTTTGGATTCGGGTGGTTTGGGGTAGGGGGTCCCCTTAAGGTCCCATATTTTATTGAATAATTGGGACGGCAGGATACATCCCTGCCGCCCCTTCTCCCAGCGCTTCTCTGCTCTGCTGCAGTGTGCGTGCAAGCATATCTTCTTGAGTAATTGGGTGGCAGGATACTTCCCTGCCGCCCCTTCTCCAGTGCTTTGGGAATTCCTTTTACTTAAATCTTTTAGCAATTCTTCCCCTGCTTGACGTGCAGTGCAGTGCAGTGCTGTGCTGTGCAAAAGGCTTTAAGAAACCTTTTGTGTGTGTGTGCATGCGCAGGTATTTCCTTGAGTAAACGTAGTGGCAGGATATCTCCCTGTCGCCTCTCTTCCCATTTGCAGCAAAGTGGGAGAAGGGGCGGCAGGGAGATATCCTGCCGCTCCATTTACTCGTGCGCATGCGCACACACACAAAAGGCTTCTTAAAGCCTTTTGCACAGCACAGCACTGCACTGCACATCAAGCGGGGGAAGAATTGCTAAAAGATTTTAGTAAAAAGAATTCCAAAGCACTGGAGAAGGAGCGGCAGGGAAATATCCTGCTGCCCAATTACTCAAGAAGATATGCATGTGTGCGTGCGCTGCAGCAGCAGAGCAGAAAAGCGCTGGGAGAAGGGGACAGCAGGGAGGTATCCTGCCGCCCCAATTACTCAATAAAATATGGGTGCTGGAGGGGGGAAAGCGGCGGGAGGGGTAAGTAAGCCCTCCCCACCCTTAAAGAGACCCCCCACCCCAGTGCCAGACCTCAGCTCCGCAGTTCTGTGCACACTCCTACAAGCAATGCCCTGTTTCTACTCTGTCTGGACTGATTGCTTTGAGGATGATGACGGGAGTTTGGTTCAATTCTTCAACAAGTTACTTACTTGCTTCTACCTATCTGGCTGCCTCATTCAAGAGAAAGAGAGAAATAACTAATATTGCATTGCATGTATAAACTCAAGTTTCCATGATGCCATGCTTGCCTTGCTGCCAGCCTGCGCTCAGCATGCAAGTCTGCTATGGCTACTGCATGCCAGTCTGGGAATTGATTAATCTGCTGCTGCATTGCTTGCTTTTTTGTTCCAGAAGATTCCCCCCCACCCCACCCCCTTGAGAGAATCACTGCCTGACTGTGCCCTGTGCCAGCAGTGTCCTGAGTGAGTGAGGAGGCAAGTAGGAGGGAGGTTTGGGGTTGCAATTGAATTAAAAAAGTTCTGTGTTGTGTTTTAGTTTAAAGGAAGTTTAAACATGACTTCTGTGTGGGAGAATCTAGCTATTGTGTAGCTATAGTTATATTGTGTCTCTCTGTTCCCTTACTGCTCCCTATTTAGTTACAATGTATGTGTATATACTGTATATATAATACAATTCAAATGCCTAGGATGATTTGTTGTTCTGCTGCATCTGTGTGATCTTGCTTTGGAAACTTGGTTCTTTGTAAAGCTCTGCATGTGTTGAAAAAAATGTCTGTGGATGAGAACTGCTTGCTTGGTGGAGGAGGAAGAGTAGGGCACACGATGCTGCTGTTAGCTGTAGTTTGCTGCCGCAGTGGGGCGCGGGGCCGGGGTTTGCCGCAGTGGGGCACAGGGCCGGGGGTTGCCGCAGTGGGGCGCGGGGGCAGGGGAGTGAGGGGGGGTGAGGGGTTGTTGAAGTTTGCGTGTCTTTGTGGCAGATTTGGGGCAGAAAGGGCACCAGAGCAGTGGGTTGGGCATTAGCACCCCAAGGGGTGCCTGCCCACCACCCAGATTGCAAAGGAGTTAGCCAAAGTCCTGATTTTAAATTAATTTCTGAAGTTTATGCATCTTTAAGTTTTTATCCCATAGGGAACAACTGAGGTTTCAACAGCCCCATAACTGCACTGGGGGGGCGGTGCTGGGGTGCCCCAGAGGGAGTGGTGGTGTATTGCACAGAGGGTGCCAATCACCCCCACGGGTTGCTAACCCATGGGGTACAGGGTTTGGTTGCTTCTGAGGTATTCTGAATGTAGATTCTCTGGTAGCATATGAGATTTTCAATGACAAACCATGAATCCTCTCTCATATGCTACCAGAGAATCTACATTCAGAATACCTCAGAAGCAACCAAACCCTGTACCCCACGGGCTTGTGGGTATGGGGATGGTTGGCACCCTTTGTGCACTACACCACCACTCACTCCGGGCCATCTCAGTACCCCCTAGCTGGAGTTATGGGGCTACTGAAACCTCCATTATTCCCTATGGGGAAAACCTTAAAGATGCGTGAACTTCAAAAAATCACCAAAAATCAGCCCTTTGCTCAATTCCTTTGAAAAAATTGTGGAAGGTTTCTTGCCCCCACTGGGCACTACCATCCATCTGACTCTGCTCTGGGCCACCCCTTACCCGCCGCCCGACGTGAAGCTATACTTTTGCTGAAACCTTCATTATTCCCTAATGGAAAAATCTTAAACTTCAAAAATTCACCAAAAATCAGTCCTTTGCCCAATTCCTCTGAAATTTGGGTGGTAGCTTCCACCCATTGGGCACTACAACCCCCACCCACTAGTATTGCCCAGGGCCATTTTTAAAAATACAAAACATTTTGGATTCGGATTTTGCAGTTTTGAACAAACAACAAAATTGGGGTGTTTCGGATTCGGGCCAAAAACAAAACAGAAAAAACAATAACAAAATGCCCAACCCTACTGTTATGATGAATTGCATGAAAAAGTTCTCTCATAAGACCTAGAGTTTTATTGCTTGTAAATTTGACACCTGTGGGCCAATAATTTTTAACTTGGCATGCATTTGTACACCGCCTAGAGATTTTCATATTAGGCAGTATGAAAATATGATAAATAAATAAATATATAAATAATCTACCTGTCAAGAGCAAAATATGTATCTAATTTAAAATGTTAAAATTGCTGTTCAAATGCTTTTTAGTTAAAAATTGCCACAAGTACAATAAGAAAAAAATGCTGAATACAGACACTTTGACTCATTTGGTCCAGTTTTTAAGCAGGTGTGTCATATATTCAATGGTAGAAAAAAACTAATTCTGGCTCAAGCTCCACAAGGAGTTTGAGCCAAGTGCTCTTAAACCGGCAGATTTTTATCTTCTAATTTTGAGGAGTTGTAAAAAGGAAGTTTATCATTACAGTGCTGGCAACCCAATACCCTCCCCAATGTCACATTTAGTGTTGATTCTACAGAGACAGTGAATTGCATTATATGATGTTTATTTCTTAAACAGTTGTAGTATTATGATGGTGCAATTGTGCTAGTATAATTGAGATGAGGAGTTTCTAAATTCATCCATTACAAGCCCTGAACATTCTGTTGGTCACAAAATCAGAACTCTCTATTAGAACTACCTGAAAGTAAGCAGGTAACAACTAGGCAAAAAAAACCCCACCACCTCTCCAGATATGAGGTAGATCTGTTGAAAAATGGATGAGGTGCAGAAATTATTTTATTAATGTGTTTGTAAAAGGGAAGTTAAAGAATCGAAACTTATAGGATTTCAACTTCATTTGCATAAATTAGTTTTATTGCATAACGGCCATCAATGGTAAATTTGAATATGAGAACGATCTTCTGCTTTTCTTGGGGAATATGTCATTTTTGAATTATTGATAAGATTATTGAGTGTTAAAAATCTGTGGAGACCAATTCCTTAAAATACTTATTTTAAAAAAAAGGAAAGAAAAAAAGAGACATTTTCTATGAAAACATTCTGACATAAAATGTAGTGCATTGTTAATTTAAGTGGCAGGATTGTCCATGCACAGTTTGATATCTGTAGGCATGGCAGCTCTCACAAGAGTTTGTGAGCAGAAGCACTGTGGTGATTGGGCAGTGAGGATTCCATATGCAGATAGGGAGGAGGAGCCTGTGATGGTTAAGAACAGTTGGAATACAAATATTACTGGTCGGAAGATGTTCTGGATTGTAGGGGAGAGGACTATATATATATATATATATATATATATATATATATATATATATATATACACACACACACACACACACATATGGATGGTGGGCAGGGGTCTGCGAAGAAAGAGGTCGTGAGGGAGGAAAGAGCCCCTTTAGGAGTAGGAGACAGCACTTGTGTGAATTAGATGAGGAAACAAGACAAACAAGATCTGTTAACTCAGGGAGAGAGAGAGAGAGAGAGAGAGAGAAGAGAGGAGAACAGAGAAAGGAGGAAGGGCAAGGAATGGGCCCAAGCCTGTCAGTGGCCTGAGGGGAATAAGTAGCTATGGTGGTGGTGGCAGCGAGGAAGGACCCAGTCAACCGCTGCTGCTCCCGTGGAGAGGAGCAAGAGTGGGGCTTGGGTGAGGAGGTCTCTGGGGATAGGGGTCTTCAGTTTGGCCAAAAAGCACCACAACTCTGCAGCCGCAACCAAGAGGGGCGAGGGGGATGGAAGCAATGGGATGGAGGAGGAGGAGCAGGAGGAGCAGAAATGTGGCTCAGGTGAGGGTGGAGAGATCTCTGATGTGAAGGGGGCTGTGGCAGGGGTTGACGGTAGAAATCAAGTACTAGCGTGCAGATGATCTTTGTGGGTTAAGCTAGTTAATTACTTAATTAAATTAATTAACCCATTTTCTAAAAAACTACTAATGAAGTATTTCCTGAGTTATTGGCCTCTGAAGTCCTCATAACAGGGCAAAATTAACTAAGGGCAGTTGTGTTTGCCCACTGAAGGTTCGGAAGCTGGAGTTGGAAGGGGCCAGTCCTGGCACAAGTGATTGCCTGGTTCTGAGTGTAGCTGCTTGAGTAGGAGAGCCCTTGGACAAAGGGAGGGGGTCCCTACAGCCAAATGTCTTCAACAAGGCAATCTTTGTCATGAATCTGTTAGCTCGGCTAACCCAACAGGATTTTACAACCCCCTTCATCACTCCCCCAAGAGTAAACAGAAAGCAGCAGCAAAACCAAATGAAGGAAAATAAAAGGCTCACAAAGCAATTAATCAATGGATTAAGTCCCCTGAGCAGAAACTAGGTACCCCCCTCTAACACTAACTGAGTAATAAGTGGAAGGAAAAGACAAAACAAGGAATGAAACAAGTGAAGAACACAGAAAAAGGAATTAAAGGAACAATGCAGGAATGTACAGACAAGGCAAACTGGGACACAGAAATGGTTGAAATTCAAGAGCACACTATCTGCAGCCAACAAAGTTGCAAACAGCATCAGAGCAATGAGAGACTGTTGAATATATATGGGTCAAGAGAACCAGCAGCCAATCAGGCTTCCCTGAGTCAGCACTTTGGCTTGCTTTCTTGGGATCTCCTACACCTGCATGACTCCCACTGAGCCTGTCTCTTGAAAAGTTGTCTCAAGACAGGTGAAATCCCAGGCTCTTCCCCATCAGAGATCATGTCTGGCAGCTGTTGCAAATCCTCAGCTCCAGAGTCTGGTTTCTTTGCCAAATCCTGTGGCTGTGCCTCTAAGCCCTCACTAGCTGGTAAGTTGTCCTGCTCTGACTCTTCTGAGTCAGAAGACTGAGCCATGACAGTCTTCCTCTTCCTCATCCCTTTCCCGCTCATGGGCTTTTATTTTCCCTCTCCACTAAGGTGGCAGAAAAGCAGCAAGGGGCCTTGCGAGGGCTAGCAAGGTGGTGTGACATAGCAGGTGGACTGAGGAGGCTGCAGGGAGGGCAGTGTGGTGGCAGCAGGGAGCCTTGCCAGGGCACAGGAGCCAATGGCAGACTGCCTTTAAACATGAACTTTCTACATCACAGATACACTGTTTATGAATATAGAGGCCCCTATTAGCTAGCAGCCAACTAATGGCACAGTGGGGAAGTAACTTGCCTAGGGAGCAAAAGGTTGCTGGTTTGAATCCCTGCTGGTATGTTTCCCAGACTAATCTCCAGACTATGGGAAACACCTATATCTGGCAGCAGTGATATAGGAAGATGCTGAAAGGCATAATCTCAAAAAAAGATAGCATACATCAGGTGCTTATATGCCAATGCCAGAAGCCTCTCAGCCAAGATGGGTGAGCTGGAGTGCTTGATTGCTAATGCAGAAATAGATATAGTGGGCATAACAGGAACAACAGTGAGAACCAGTGGGACATTATTATCCCTGGATATTAGCTCTGTAGAAAGGAGAGGGGAGGTGCCTTGGAGGTGGAGTAGCACTGTATGTTAAAGAAGGCATAGAATCTAACCAGCTAGAAAACCTACGTGGATTGGAGTGCTCTACAGAAACCCTGTGGGTGATAATACAAAGCCTGAAAGGGAACATGCTACTGGGGATGTGCTATCGCCCTCCAGATCAAAATGCTGACAGTGCCTGGGAGTTGCAGGAGGAAATCAGGGAGGCATCAAGGAGAGGCAGGGCTGTAATAATGGGTGACTTTAACCACCCACACATAGACTGGGGAAGTTCACAGTCGGGTACTGACAAAGAGGTTAAATTTCCAGATATGCTGAATGACTGTGCCCAAGAACAGTTGGCCTTGGAACCAACCAGAAAGAAGGCGACCTTGGACTTAATTCTGAGTGGCACCCAGGACCTGGTGCGTGATGTCATTGTCATCAGCCCTATAGGGAACAGTGACCATAGTGCCATCAAATTCAGCATAGATATGGGGAGAGAATCACCAAGGATGTCTAACACAGACATTTGGAATTTCAGAAGAGGAAACTTCTCCAAAATGAGGAGTATGGGGGAAAGAAAGCTGAAAGGGAAAATCAGGAGAGTCACTTCGCTCCAGAGTGCATGGAGTTTACTCAAAACCACAATACAAGAAGCCCAGTTAGATTGTATACCCCAAAGGTGGAAAGATACCACTAAGTCCAGGAGGATGCCAGCATGGCTAACGGGTACCATCAAGGAAGCCATAAAAGGGAAGAATACTTCCTTCTGAAACTGGAAAGCCTGTCCAAATGAAGAGAACAGAAAGGAACACAAACTCTGGCAAAAGAAAAGCAAGGTGACAATAAGGGAGGCAAAAAGAGAGTTTGAGGAAGATTTAGCTAAAAGTATCAAGGGGAATAACAAAAACTTCTTTAAATACATCAGAAGCAGGAAACCTGTCATGGAGGCAGTTGGACCATTAGACAATGGGAGAGTGAAAGTGATTATTAAGAAAGATATGGAGGTTGCAGAGAATCTAAATGAGTTCTTTGCATCCGTTTTCACGGCAGAGGATACTGAGAATATACCTGTTCCTGAACCAGGCTTTTTGGGGATGGAGGCTAAAGAACTGAGTCAAATAGAAGTGACAAGAGATGATGTTCTAAACTGTCTGGAAAAACTGAAAACTAACAAATCGCCAGGGCCGTATGGCCTTCATCCAAGAGTCCTCAAATGTGAAATTGCCAACCTCCTTGCTAAAATATATAACTTATCCCTGAAATCGGGCTCTATAGCAGAGGACTGGAGAGTAGCAAATGTAACACCGACTTTCAAAAAGGGATCCAGGGGCGATCCATGAAATTACAGGTCGGTTAGCCTAATGTCAATTCCAGGCAAATTGATGGAAAGCATCCTCAAGGATAAAATTGTAAAGCACCTAGAAGAGCAGGCCCTGCTCTGAGTGAACCAGCATGACTTCCACAAAGGTAAATCTTGCCTCACCAACCTTTTGGAGTTCTTTGAGAGTGTCAACAAGTGTGTGGATAAGGGAGATCCAGTTGACATAGTGTACCTGGACTTCCAAAAAGCTTTTGACAAAGTTCCTCATCAAAGACTCCTGAGGAAACCTAGTGGTCATGTGATCAGGTACAGAAGAGGGCAACCAAGATGATCAGAGGCCTAGAGCACCTTTCTTATGAGGCAAGGCTACAACACCTGGGGCTTTTTCGTTTCAAAAAAAGACGACTGCAGGGAGACATTATAGAGGTTTATAAAATCATGCATGGTGTGGAGAAAGTGGAGAGAGAGAAATTCTTCTCCCTTTCACATAACACTAGAACGAGACATCATCCCATGAAATTGATTGTCAGGAAATCTAGGACCAACAAACGGAAGTACTTTTTCACACAACGCATAATCAACTTGTGGAGTTCTCTGCCACGAGATGTGGTGACAGCCAACAACCTGGATGGCTTTAAGAGGGATTTGGATAACTTCATGGAGGAGAGGTCTATCATCTGCTACTACTAGTTGGAGAGATAAAGGCCACCTCCAGCCTCAAATGCAGGATACCTCTAAGTCCCAGTTGCAGGGGAGTATCAGCAGGAGAGAGGGCATGCCCTCAACTCCTGCCTGTGGCTTCCAGTGGCATTGGGTGGGCCACTGTGCAAAACAGGATGCTGGACTAGATGGGCCTTGGGCCGGATCCAGCAGGGCTGTTCTTATGTTCTTATCTCATACTGCATTGGAGATGGCTATGGTAAACCTCTCCTGTATTCTATCAAAGAAAACCACATGGCTTTGGGGTTGCCAGGAGGCGACACCGACTCAGCGGCACAACTTTACTTTGGCAGCATGAGTAAGAGTTACAGTTAAACATGCCTTTCCCTCAGTGTCCAATCAGAATTTCCTTTTCAAAATGCTTGCTGGTCTCTGTTAGTTAAGTTAATAATGTGTGGCTGTAGTTTCTCCTGCTCATGCGTGTCCTGTCTTTATTATGGGATGAGGCAATTATGCAATTCTTGCATTTACTACAACTGTAGTACTGCATAACTATCCCAACATTACATTATGACATGCCCACAATGTTGCACAGTATGTCAGTCGCTGTGTTTGTTCCAGTGAACAGGCCAATTTGGGTCTGCTGCTCTGCTGCTGACTCTGTGGCAGCCATAAAACTTCAAGGTAGCGGAGAAGCCAAAGCTAACCACATCAAAGGATAGGATACCATACCCTATCCATGTTCAGAGGCACACTTAGCCATGGACCATGCAGATTTGGTCTGTGGCCTCCTGTCTTTTGTGGGGCCTCCAAATGTTCTGGGGGGCCTCCCCAGAGCCCCGCCACTGCCCCACACCCACCAGTGAAGTAAAACCATGCCCTCTGGTGAAGTAAAACCTTAAAAAAAACTTGTTTAAAGCGCCGCTACGCGGTTGGGACAGGGGCTGCCAGCGGGTGTGCAGGCATTTGGGGGAGGGAGGCAGTGGCAAGAGTTATTTCTCTTAGGCCCCCTCTGACTCGAGCTCACTGAATCACTTTGTTTCACTTTGCCATGCAAGCTTTTCTTTTAAGCCCCTCCTCTTCTCTTCTCTTCTCTTCTCTTCCTCCTCTTCCCCTCCGCTCCTCTCATTTTCTTCTGCCGCTACAAAGAGTTCTGTGGGGGGGGGGGAGAGGGGAAATGGAAATAGCAGCGGAGAGGAGAGCCGCTTCCTCCAGGGGTGAGGCCCTCCGCCGCTGAGGGAGAAGTGCGAAGGGAGAGCCCGAGCGAGTGAGCAGAGAGGGGGGCAGTGAACACTGACTCTGGTCCTCTCTCTCTTCTCCTTTCTCTTCGTTCCTTGCGCCCTTCCTTCCTAGCTTCACCTCACACTACCGAGGATCTTATCAGGATTTGGGAGCAGACAGTCTCCACAGACCACACCGAGCTTGAGGCAGCTCAGAAGTTCCTAGAGCAGGCAGCCATCGAGAACCTGCCCACTTTCCTTTGCCTGCAGAAGGAGCTTTTGCTGCCGCCTCCCTTCCCTTAGTGCCTGCACACCCTCCGAAGCCCTTCAGGTCCAGGCTCCAAAATTACCTAAGTGGGCCCCTGTCCATGTTGCCTGCATCACACATCTGTTAAATCCATGGCCCTTAACACCCAACATATTCCAAGCATTTTGGAGCTTCAGTGAACATGGTGAAGCAACCTGTTAAGGTATTTTTCTTAAAGTTTATATGTATTGTTTATGACCTGCTAACTGGTCAAAGAGGCACCTTTTACCGTGGTGATTCTCTTTATTTAGCAGGGGGAGAGTAACTGGCCCTCTCCACCCCCAGCACAGTACCTCCAGTGACTGTTGCTGGTGTCTATCTTGTGCTTCTTTTTAGATTGTGAGCCCTTTGGGGACAGGGAGCCATCTTATTTGTTTATTATTTCTCTGTGTAAACTGCCCTGAGCCATTTTTGGAAGGGCGGTATAGAAATTCAATTAATAATAATAATAATAATAATAATAATAATAATATGATCATAGTTTATGTGATGCAGAATGTAAAGCAAGGATCTTAAATAACTATTTCCAGTTTTTGGTGGAGTTCAGAAGTCCATAAATTTCCAGTATTAGTCAACCTTAACTCTTTTCTTAAATGGAAGACACTTTGATCCCAGAATTGGTTACTGATATATTAAAAAAACATTGTCCAATGCAGAGAGACCTGGCACAAATTAAGCCTTAATCACAATTTTTTTTGGTGAATATTTAAATTTCGACCTGAGGCATCATTTACTCCTGATTTAACCTCTGTCTGTTTGCCCCAATGATCACTGATCAGCACTTTCATATTATGCAACTTCCAGTTAAAAGGACCTCTTGGTGATACTGTTTTCTTTACCTTCTACAGACATCAAATACTTATATGGATCTCAAGAAGAAGATTTTGAGAGCTATAACATGAAAGTGGAAGCTAATGGTAATATCTATCTATCTATCTATCTCGTTTATATATCACTTGACTCCAAAGGCTCTAGGTGGTTCACAAAAATAAAAACAATAGAAACAAAATAAAACCAACTATTATAACAGCAACTAAAATTTTTAAAACATTCAGAGATTACTAAAAGCCATTAATAAAATGTGTCTTAAGGGCTCTTTTGAACGCTGATAAAGATGTTAAACCACAAATGCCTATAGGAAGCTCATTCCACAGCCCAATAACAACTATAGAGAAGGCCCACTTCCAAGTCATTGCCAGACGAGCTGGTGGTATACAGAGACATGATGATCGATGATCTTAATATGTGGTGGGGATCATACAGAAGAAGATGCTCTCCCATGTATCCTTGGGAGATATATGCAAAACAGATATCTGCTGGGGGGGAATTTGAGACTACTGATGGTAAGACAGCCCTGCATGTTAGTAACATCAAGGCAAAACTTCTTGGATGAAGCCTTTATAGCTTTAGCTCAGCTGATTATGACTTAAATGGGTGTCAGGCTGCTGAATTAAATTAAGATAAGATGAGAAACAAGCATCCCAAAACACAGTGTATTTTTTCTTTAATAAATTTGTTTTATGGCACCATAATTTCATAAAGAGCCTAGTTGCAGTGAACATTAAGTACAGTTACAGTTTCACAAGGTCACCTCAGTGGCATAGTTTATGATGATGTCATTCACACTGATTCAAGATGGCGGACACATAAACCTTTGAGGCGCAAGTGGGCTAACTTGTGAACTGCTTAACTGATATGGACCAAATTTGCTACAGCTGTAGGGACACACAGGGATGCCCTAATGGCATGATGTGTGATGATGCTGTAGGGACACACAGGGATCCATGATGTGTGATGATGTCATCCACTCCAATTCACGATGGCGGTTGCATGAACATCTGAGGCTCAAGTGGGCTAATTTGTGGACCGCCTAACCCATTTGAACCAAATTGGATACAGTTGCAATGAGTGACACACAGGGACACCTCAGTGGTATAGTTTGGGGGTGATGTCATCCTCACCAATTCAAGATGGTGAATGCATAAACTTTTGAGGCGCAAGTGGGCTTACTTGTGAACCACTTAACCAATCTGAACCAAATTTGTTGCAGCTGTAGGGACACATACAGTAGGAACACCTCAATGGTGTTGTTTGTGATGATGTAACCTTTTAGTGTAGGTGATCAGAGAAGGATACCATGGTCAATGGTATCCAAAGCCACCAAGAGCTCCAAAAGGACCAACAGAGTCACACTCCCTCTGTCAATTCCCCTTAGGAGATCATCCATCATACCAACCAAAGCAGTCTCCACCCGATAACCTTCCCGAAAAGCCAGTTTGAAATGGGTCTAGATAATCTGTTTCATCCAAGAATGTCTGGCTCTGGGAGGCTACCATCCTCTCAATAACCTTGGCCCACCACAGGAGACAGGCCTATTATTGCCTAACTCTGAGCGATCCAGTGTAGGCTGCTTTAAAAGAGGTCTAATAATTGCCTCCTTCAAACAAGGAGGCATCCTGCCTTCCCTCAGAGAAACATTTATGATCTCAACCAGGCCCTCTCCAACAATCTCCCTGCTTGATAATATAAGCCATGTGGGACAAGCATCAAGAGCAGGTGGTAGGATGCACAGTTCCAGGCAGCTTGTTTACATCCTCAGGAGTTGCAAACTGAATCCGATCCAATATAAGCATACAAAAGGAGGTACTTCAATACCCCCACTAAAATCTCTGCAGCAGCAGTGGAATCTAGGACCCCAGATCTTTGCAGCAGCTGCCAACGTATTGAAAGAGATGGTGATGGGTAATTTATAAAACACTGTGAGGCTATTCCCACAATCAGGAAAAATCAGGCTAGGGGAGCCTAGCCCGATTTCTCCTGACCGTGAGAACCACTGGGCTCACAGGCGAGCCCGGTGGCCTCCAGGCGGTTAACCCACCAAACTACCCCTCCCCTTAAACCAGGTTTGTGGAGTGAGCACTCCACATACCTGGTTTTTCAAATTGTGAGTTGCTGTGGCGTGGCTACGCGCCGTGGCTACTCACAAGGAGACCCCCGACCGGGATGCTAAAAAGCAGCCTCCCAGCTCAGGGGTCTCTTCAGCATGCTCTGCGTGCTTGTGCAGGGCATGCTGGAGCTTCCGGGGGGGGGCATGGCTCTCGAACTCCCCAACCCTAGCCAGCTCTGTGACTGAGCCAGCAGTCATGTGGGCGTCTGCTGTGGCTGCCCAGAGCAGACTGTCTGCTCGTCTGCTCATCTCCCCAGCTAAGCCTGCTCTCCCTGCAAACCCCCTAGAGGCTCTTCTCACTAATCGTAAGAAGAGCGTCTGTGGCTCCTCATAAGTTTGTGCTGCTCTAACTAGCAATCTGTATTCTCTATTGATGTATTTTCTTTCTCTCTCAGATAAAGATAAAGGTCTTAATAAGCTGGGGAGAAGTCGTGACAATGACTCCTGTGTATTAGTCTTGTTGCCACAGAAGCTGGATAGTAATGATAAGAAATTCTGTAGGTATTATTTGAAACCTTTTCTTTTTCATACTTCACACATTCACCAAGAATGAATGCAATAATTAGTCAAGAATTCTGCTCTCCAAAATTATGGGAGAGGACTGCTAAGATGAGTTGCAAAAAAGATTCTCTAATTATAAAGCTTTAAAGTTCTGTTGCTTATAAATTTGATAAACGTGGGCCTATAATTTGAAACTTGGCTTGCACAATCTAATTGTCAAGAGCCACAAATGTTATCTAATTTCAAATGCTAAAAATTGCTGTTCAAATGCTGATGAGTGAAAAATCACCACAGGTATAATAAGTGAATAGTGCTGAAAATATTGTAATATTGTGAAGTGCTTTGGGTGCCTTTGTAAAGGCAGAAAGGCAGTATAAAAATGTAGTAAATAAATATAATAATAAATAAAATACCTGACTGTGAATTTACCCAGTCTATATGTGGGTACCCTCACCAAGTCCTGCTATGCTGCCTCATCATGGTGGTGGTAGTGGGGTGTTCATGGGAGGGATGAGTGACGTACGCTGGGAGGTATAGCCCCAGTAGGGTCACCCAAAGCGTGAAGGTCACCCCAGGTGCCCAGCTAAAGCAAGCAGGCACCTATATTGGGCAGCAGCGATATAGGAAGGTGCTGGAGGTGGATGATCACTTCAGTGTCAAGGACAAAGGCATCATTTCATACTTTGCGGGAGAACGCAATGGTAAACCACTCCTGTATTTTACCAAGAAAACCATGTGAATAGACAAAATGGAATGATTGTCTATGTAGTGCCAGATGATGGGCCCTTCAGGTCAGATGGTACTCAACATGCTATTGAGGAAGAGCTGAGGATCTCTCAGAGTACTGATGGTGTTATGACGCTGTTAGACTAAAGCCTTTTGAACTGAACCTCCCCAGCCCCGACGGTTCAGGGGCATTCATGGTTTTTGTTTTGTTTTTTTGTTTATTATTATTATTATTATTACATTTAGCCCCTTCAGGGGGCTTCATGTAGGCCACAGGGGTGTATGTGTGAGTGTCAGTGAAGGTTAACCCTCCCCCCACCAGCCTCAGTCATCACCGCCGCAGCCCATTCGGCTGCTTATTTTGGCCTCTGCCAGGCCTCACAGAGGCCATTTGCACATGTGTGGTGGAGGACAAAATGGTTGCCGCACCAACATACGGACGGAGGCCCAAATGGGCTGAAATAAGCAGCCGAGTCTGGCAGGGGGAGGGGGAACCTTCAGGGACCCCCACAGCCTAGAGAAAGCCCCCCAAAGGGGCTAAAGTTAAAAAAAAATCTAATAAATTCATGAACCCCCCAGAATGAACCAGGGAGGGTTCGAAGGGGTGCCAGACCAAACTGGTCCATTCAGGTTCAAGCCCTACATGGAGGAAGAAACATCAGTAATAACTTGTGCTACGCTAATGACACCACTCTGATAGCTGAGAATGCGGATGATCTGCAAGCTCTAGTAATGAAAGTCAAGCAGCACTGTGAAAACATGGGAATACAATTAAATGTAAAGAAGACTAAACTAAACTGACAATGGGTACAGCAACCAGCCTCAGAACTGACAATGAAGACATTGAAGTGGTGGGTAGCTTCTGCCTTTTAGGATTGACCATCAACAGTCAAGGATCCAGCAGTCAAGAAATACGCCACAGCCTAGCACTTGGTAGGGATACAATGAAGACCCTGGAAAGGTTATTTAGATGATGTGATGTGTCCACACTTACAAAGATTAGAATCTTTGGACAATGGTTTTCCCCATAACACCCTATGGATGTGAAAGCTGGACTTTGAAGAAGCAAGATAGAAAAAACATTGATGCTTTTGAACTTTGATGCTGGAGAAGAATTTTGAGGATACCATGGACAGCCAGGAAAACAAACAAATGGATCATAGAACAAATCAATCCAGAATTTTCACTCGAGGCACAAATGACCAGGCTCAAACTATCATACTTCAGACACATTATGTGAAGACCCAGCTCCCCTGAGAAGTCTATAATGCTGGGGAAAGTTGAAGGAAAGAGAAGAAGAGGACGACCAGCAGCAAGGTGCATGGATTCGATTACGACAGCAATGAATCCACCACTGAGAGAACTTAAAGGCGAAGTTGAAGACAATCATCCTGTAGATAATCTACCTATGTGGTTGCTAAGAGTCAAAATTGACCTGACGGCACTTAATCAATCAATCAATCAATCAATCAATCAATCAATATGTGCATAATTGAAGTCACCTATTCTTATTGCATTGTCTCTCTTTGACACATCCTTGATTTCGTTCTGCAACTCCCAGTCACTGTCAATATTTTGTTCTGGAGGATGTTTTGATATGGATGGTGAAATGTGGAGAGTTTCTGTGGAGGATGTTCCTAGGTTTTTCCCCAGGAATAACTTTTCCCACTGGTTCTCAGTTTTCCACCATATTTCCCTTATGCCCACAATAGTAATGTTTTCAATAGCAACCAAGCACTCCAAATCGCCCATCTTGGCTCAGAGGCTTAAAGGCATATGAGCACCTATATGCTGAATCCCTTACCTGGTGTGTGCTACGTATCTACCTTTTGACCATTTGATCTCTTTGACCATTTAGCCATTTGATCTCTTTGATCTCACTTCTACAAACTCAAGCATTTTGCACAAGAGTTGACTCTTGCACAAAATGCTGGTGTTGTGCAAGAGCCACAATGCTACTATGGTTGTTGCATGTTCAAAAGTGCACAACGTCATGCTCCATCCATGCACAACACAGTCCTGTCAATGTTAGCCTTCATTCTGTCCATTCTCTCAGTTACCAAAAAGGCATGATGCTTTAAAATGCTTTACCTGGGGCTATACTGCACTGAGCAAGGACTTGAACTAGCGGACCTTCAAGGCCCTTTTTCAACTATGTCATTAGTTTTTTGTTGGGTACTTGTAATGTGGAATGGTAGTTTCAGTTGCATAGAGTCAGTGGCTGACATACAATGCAGTGTTACGTCTGGCAACGTACTGTTCATGTAGTTGTGCAAGAGTACTGTTGAGCTGAACACAAAAATCGCAACAATGTAGTTGCACAATTGAGAGCCATTATTTCCAAAAGCTATCAATTGTGCAAGTGATCTTGTGTGCCCATCAGCAGCCACGTTATAAGTCGACTGTGCCTGCTTAACAGCTCCATTCACACCAGGATCCAGGGTCCCTCCCACTCACCTCTATTCTCTCCTCTATCCTATTCTACTCTATTCTCTGTTCTCACATCTATTCTCTCACCTCTGTTCTCTCAGTGAGAAAGGAGGTCACCCTCTCCTTTGAGGGAGTAGCTGCCCACACTCTAGTTCTGTGTTACAATTTCCTGCCCTGTTGTCACAGATCTCTGTTAGTTAAGTTAGTCAAGTGTGGCCGTAGTTTTTCCTACTCTTGTGTGCCCTGTCTTTATTGGGGCATGGGGCAATTATGCAATTCTCGTATTTAGTACCACTGCAGTATTGCACAACTGTGTGAACGCTACATTGTGACATGTACGCACTGTTGCACAGTATGTCAGCCCCTGTGTCTGTTCCTGTGAACAGACAAATCTGGCTCTGCTGCTGACTCTGTGGCAGCAATCCAGCTTCAAGGTGATGCTGAAGCTGAAACTAACCACATCAAAGGATAGCATACCATATCCATGTTGCCTGAATTCCACATCTCTTAAGTTCATGGCCCTAAACACCCAACATAATGCGAGCATTTTGGAACTTCAATTAACATGGTAAACTGGAGCTTCAGTGCATATGGTAAAGCAACCTGTTAAGGTATCTTTATTAATGTTTGTATGTATTGTTCATGTTTATTTTATTGTTTCTTGTTTACATGATGCAGAAGATAAAGCAGAGGTCTTAAGTAACTATTTCCAGTAGTTGGTTGAGAACAGTTTATAAGTCAACTTTCACTCCTTTCTAAAATGGAAGGCTTTTTGATCCCAGGCCATAATATTTTATTGACATATTAAAAAAACATTGTCCAGTGCAGAGACCTGGCCCAAATTAATGCCCAATCACACTTTTTTTTTGGTGAATATTTAACATTTCATTTGAAGCATAATTTGCTCCTGATTTCACTTTTTTCTTTCCCCCCTAAAATAAGCACTGCTGAGCACTTTCACACTATGCATCTTCCAGTTAAAAGGATTTCTTGGTGATACTGTTTTCTTTACCTTCTACAGACATCAGAACCTTAACCCCAGTTCGAAGAGGTTATTTTGAGGAATGTAACACAAAAAAAATAACTAATAAGGTATATGAGTTCAACTGCTGCAATACAGATGCATGTAATCGTGGTTTAAGATATATGGAGTCTGTTAAAGGTAAGAGAGCCCTGCCTGTTTTAACCTCAAGACCTAACTTCCTGGATGAAGCCTTTGGTAGCTGTAGCCCAGCTGCTTATGACTTGAATGGATGCCAGGCTGCTTAATTAAATTAAGATGAAATGATAAACACAGTAAATATTGCTAAACAATCCAAGAGATTTGGGTGTTGGGGTGGAGGATGGACTCCTACTATGTTCCATATAAAGGAGAAAACTTGAAGGAGGAGGAGGTGGAGGTGGCGGTGGAGGTGGCGGTGAGGATTGGAAGATGCTTTTGAAACCAGACTTGGACTTCCTGGAGATATTGGGGAGACAGCAAGAGGAGATCCCTGTGAGATAACAATTGGGAATGAGCTGGTATTGAGGTGCCCTGAGCCCAGCAGTGAAGCAAACACCTGGGTGACAACCAGGGGTGGAGCTATAACTGAGTGCAAGTGGGGCAGCGGGGAAGTGCAGGGATGTCTGGGAGATGTAGTTCCTCCCAGAGGAAGGCTTCGCCCCTCTTATGGGAGAAATTCTGGGAGGAAGTACATCCCCCAAACTTCCCTATGCTTGCCAGCTGCTCCAAGTGTGTTCCTTGACTCCCATCATCACTCCCCACCTGCTCCCTGGATGCTCTCGAGATTCATTGGCGTCACCCAGCTTTCCCTGCATCAGTGCTGGGATGGCTTTGAAAGGACCTCCAACCCCACCACCACCATCCTACCTGGGGCAGTTGCCCTTCAAATGTCTGCCTCTTCATGGTGGCAGGTGGGAATCCCAGAATAGAATTCCAGTTTCCCTGACATGCACAGCCCAATTATTAACATTATTGTGCAGGTTCTGATGGGAGGAGGCAAAAACAGTGCTCTGAATTTGTCTGCAAACAAATCAAATCAGTATAATCTTTAACTGAGCCTTCAGTCAATCAATCAGTCAATCAATCAATTTAATACCACCCTTTCTAAAGTGGCTCAGGGCAGTTTACATTAAAATCAAAAACACGTAATAAAACAATTTAGTTTAAAACACACATTCAAAATAGATTAAAAATAAAACCATTTAAAGCCAGGCTGAAAAGAGCGGTCTGTAAGGCCTTTGTCTTAAGGCATTACATACAGCTCAACCTAGGGGTGACAACTGAGAAGGCTCGATTCCAGCTTGCCACTGGCACCCAAAGACGGACCCCTCCAGATGATCTTAATGAGCAGTGGGAACCTTCTGCTCTCTCAGGTAACCCAGACTTAAGCTGTTCAGTGTTTTAAAGGTAATAACCAGCACTTGGTAATTTGCCCCAAAACATAATGGCAGCCAGTGCACCTGTTTATGAATAGGCATAATGTAAGATACCCCAGAGACCAATCCACACTTTGGACTAATTGAAGTTTCCAAACTATGTACAAAAGCAGCCCTACTTAGAGCACATTGCAGTAGTCCAATCTGGAGTTTACCAGGTGATGTAATACTGTTTTCAGGTCATTGTCCCCAGACCCCGGCCCAAGAAGACATTAAATGGATGAAACGGGCCACGCTTTATTAATAACCAAATAGGCATAGGCGGACTGTAAACCAGGTGATTAATCACCAACATAGAACAGTGCGGGCCCCTAGGCGTGAGCTAGGATGCTACCATCCTATTCATCGCCTGACATGGGCGACACACCCTGGTTCAGGAAACAAGCCGGTATACCCCGCCTGTCTCCTTCAAAGCCAACCGCCCTCCAGAGAAGAGGGGATCTGGACAGCTCAAGGTCTTCACCCACCCCGGACCGCACAGCCCAAAGGTTGATGAAATCCTTAAGCAGGTTTCCTGGCAATCAATTTCTCCCCGTGCCACACAGGCTACAAAGGAGCGATTGACCATCCCACCTTACAATATCCAAGGGTGCTCACCATACTCTAACCAACCACTTACCCCTTAGCCCGCACTGTTACTGCCACCCAGGGAGGTCAACCCTTGCTTGGCCTCCCTGCCCCATGCCATCCAACAATGCAGCAAGCCCATTCCGAATATTGCGTAAATACAAATCGCACCCAGCCTCGGAAAGGTGAACACCATCCGGGCGATATAGCTCGTGGAAGCGAGCTGCTAAATCAGGTTGCCTAATGATGTCCCCCCAGCCACCAAAACTAACTTACCTATGGTGGCCGAAACCTTGCGCTGGGCCTTTTCTAATTTAAACCCATTAAACGCAGCGCGCCAAACCCTGCGCTGAAGCCAATTGACCCAGAAGATAAGAACCCCGGGCATCCACCTGCGCAATACGGCCAAATCCGAGGCGGCTTGCTGCACCATGGACAGGCCAGTCCGCCTGCCTAAGTCATTCTCACCCAAGTGAAGGACAAGAACGGAGGGCCCAGGGAATCTAGCTAAGTGATCCTTAATGGCCGGGAGCAGCTGACTCCACAGCATGCCCCGCATACCCAACCAATACACGGAGGCTCTTCGTCCAAACCCCAGCTGTGAACCCCAGTGGGAGGTGCTGGTCTGCTTGAAGGCCCAAAAGACCAAAGAATGGCCACAGATCAGGACCCGTACCGGAGCCGCTGCCCCACCAGCACCTGCCAAAAAGAGAATTTGATCAAAACAGATAATTTATAGTCTGCCGATCCGCCATACCATGGCCTCTTGTAGGCCCAACCGGGAAGCTGTAGTAGCCGCCCCAATCCTGAAGGAGTGTAATGTGAGCCCTTCGGACGGCACCCCAGCCGCAACTAACACCCTTCTTACCACTGCCAGGAACTGGTATTGGGTAAGAGGTGCCTGATCTGCATGGACAAACAGGCACCCCGCCGAGGCAGGCCCGAGGGCCGCGTAGTGCTGCAAGGCGATCACCGGGCAAATGCCAGGGTCAGAGGCAGCCACCAAGTGCACCAACTGCCCTTTACCATGTTGATCCGTCTTAGAACGGCATAGAAAAAGCCGCGCCACCCTGTCACTGAGTGACAAATCAGAAAATTGCCAACAACGGTCCCTCGGGGAGCCCCTGTTCCGTGGTAGCAACTCACCCGGACGAAAGGCGCCGAAAAAGGCGACTAAAACAGCTGCCCGAAAAAGGGTTACCTCCCACTGGCTAGCACAGCAGGCCTCAAGTTGCCGCAGCACTGTGGCAACCAAATCTATGGTGAAAGGACGTCTAGAGTCGAGGCTGCCCGGGTTCTCCCTAGACCAGCCCTCGAGCATGCGCCGTACCCGAGGATCAGCCGAAAAATCGCTAACCCCTTTTACCTGTGCTGTAAAGGCCAGAGCAGCTAAGTAGCCGCCAAGCGTGGACACAGCCTGCCCCGCCCTATGTAACATAACGAGGAACTGTTGCAGCTGGCACACTGGAACAGGCCAAACCTCCTCCAAACCTTCAGATCTTCGAAACAAGGAAAAGGCCTGAAGCTTAGCCGCATAACTGGCTCTGGTGCTGGGCGCCAGAGATGCCGCTATGGCCTGTTGTGCGTCCAACTGTCAAGCTGCCATAGAAAGACAGGCATGGGATCCGGTTGCAGTGCCGCCTCGGGAGCTAACTGCCTGAACCTGTGCAACTGAAAACGAAACAGAGCATCAGCTATGTCGTTGCGCACCCCCGGAACATGTCAGGACCGGAACAAGATGTTAGCCCGGAGGCACTGCAACACCAGGGCCCTTACCAGCCCCATAACCCTCCGTGAACGAGAGGTTTGTGAGTTAATGACCTGCACTACTGCCTGGTTGTCACACCAGAACCGGACCGACGAGTTGGAAAACTCATCGGCCCAAATGTGCACTGCAACTACGATAGGGAAAAGCTCCAGAAACGTAAGATCCCTACCTAACCCTTGCCTCACCCACTTGACAGGCCAGCGGGCAGCACACCAGTGGCCTAAAATAGACCCCAATACCCACTCCACCTGCTGCATCGGAATGAACTTGCAGGTCAGCCTCCACTTACAGTTCATTCCTCCAAAAGGCTACCCCATTGAAACCCAACAGAAAGGATTCCCAAAGGGAGAGGTCAGCTCTAGCGCCCTCTGTAATCCTTACCCTATGATGGGGCCCCCGAAGGCCAGCCATCATATCACACAGCCGCCGCAAAAATGCCCGACCTGGGGCCACCACCCTACATGCAAAGTTAAGATGGCCCACTAACACTTGTAAATCCCTCAGGGTAATTTTTCGGACTCGGCCAGCTGCCCTAACTAGTTCGAGAAGGGCCAACAATTTTTCCTGGGGTAACCTTGAACAACCAGCAACTGAGTCAAGTTCAATTCCTAAAAAGGAGAGCCTCGTGATGGGGCCTTCCATTTTGTCCCTCGCCAAAGGGACCCCTAGCTCATCTGCCAGTTCCATAAAGGAGCGAAGCAAATGCTGGCATTCCTCAGAATAGCCCCGCCCTACAAAAAGAAAATCATCTAGAAATGCGAGGTGGATATAAGCCCCGCCCTCCGCTGCACTGCCCATTCCAAAAATGTACTGAAAGCCTCAAAAGCTGCGCAAGAAATGGAGCAACCCATGGGCTGGGCACGGTCGAAATAGAATCTCCCTGCAAAGGCGAAGCCCAGCAGCTCAAAATCACTGGGGTGAATGGGCAGCAAGCGGAAGGCGGACTCGATATCACACTTGGCCATATGGGCCCCTGGTCCCAGGCCCCTAACCACCCGAACAGCATCATCAAAAGATGCGTATCGTACTGAGCACAATCTGTCCGGGATGCCATCATTCACTGATGACCCACGAGGGTGAGATAGATGGTGAATTACCTAAATTTGCCAGGTACCTTCTTAGGGACCACCCCCAGGGGCGAGACCCTCAAACCCAGGAAGGGAGGGCTCTCAAACGGGCCCCAAACCCTACCAGCTGCAACCTCCTTACTGATTTTCTTGAGAACCACCTGTTCCATACCTATGACAGACCTCAAATTACGAGAGCTACTAAGCCCATGACGGGCCGAAGACGGTATCCTAAAACCTTCCCGGAAACTCTGGTTCAAATAGGCAGCCACAACCCGATCAGGATAGTCCCGGAGCAAACACTCCAGTACATCAAGCTTGATGGGGCTGGGGCCCTTTACCCGCAGGGGGTGGAGGAGGGGCACCCTTCTTGTTGTTGCTGCCAGGCTGGAACTTGGACCCTGGGCTACTGAACTTGGCCCTAGGGCAGGCAGAGCTAGGATGTTTGGTCCCACACACGCCTCATGTGTGCTTGAAGTGGCAGGGGGACCGAGTACACTTACCGTGGGTATTATACTCCCAGCAGACCAGGTGGGGTTGAACCCACTGCTGGCCAGCCCCGCCCGATGTCAACGGGCCCACTGCCCTAGATAACAGGTGGCCACTGTCTGACTGATCCCCTTCTACAGGGCAGGCCGGGGACATAATAACTAACCACAATTCCTGCAAAGGGGTGTCCCACGGCAGGGAAGGGTCCAAGGCAGCCCTCATGCGAAAACTCTCATCATACCGGATCCAGGAGGACCGGCAAAATCAGACACCGCCCTATGGATTATATCCATGTATTTTAAAAGCGCCGGGCCACGGGCAGGCTGCGCCTGAACTATGATGCCCATATAAATGGTAAAGCCTGACAACCAGTTATTCCACGTCTTCTCAACTGGCTTACGCTTAGTGGCCTCGTGGTCCTTACAGGATTCCCCTTCTTTATGTTTTACTTCTGGCTCGCAAAAAAGGTGACTAAAAATGGCAATATACTCTCCCTTCAAAATCTTCTCCTTGGTAGCAGGCAGTAAGTGGTCACCAAGTGGCAGCCCCATGCCACCGTATGGGGCATGATAACTGGCAGGGAGAATCCCCATGGGATAGTGACCGGTGGTACCTGCAATCGCTGGAACCGGGCTAGGGATCATACCTGCGGGCGGGGCAACCGGAGTACCCGGGGGCACAGCGCCCATCCATACCCGCTCAGCAGCCCCTTGCAGGCCAGCAGTAACCCCTGGTATACTAAAAGGGGGACCTAAACCCCAAAGATGTGTATAAGAAGGCCAATATGAGTGTACTCCCCAACTCCCGCTTGCTGGAATCGGCCAGGGTACATAGGGCCACTGGCCAGTGCCACTGGGAGGTGTAGGTGCTGCTGGCTCACCCGGGGCCACCGGTACTCGAGGGTCCACAGGCGGAGGTTCAACCGGCACAGCAGGCAGTGGAAGCGACGGAGCAGGCAGCACAGGAGCCGGGTCCTCAGGCGACGGCGCCACAGGAGCAGGCCTTCCAGGAACCAGGTCATCAGGCGTGGATGGATCTTGCGGACCTGAGGGAGGAGCCGGGCCAGCTGCCCCCCCCTTTTCCAGTGCATCCAACCTACTAGAGAGTGATTTTAAAAGTTGATTCCGGGCAGCCCCCCTGGTCCTGCGAGGCACCTTGGGAGGAGGGACACCCCCCCGCCAGAAGGACCAGCACCCTTATCAGAAGGAGTGCTGCAAGACTTCTCCAAGGCCTCCATCCTACCTATCAAGCCCCTAATAAGGGCCATTTCATCATTATCATCCTCCGAAGGAGGAGGAGGAGCGGGCCTTTTGGGCTGCCTAACAGGCTTCCCACCCTTTTTCTCCTTAGCTTTCCTGGGCATCGTGAAAACACCCACAAGCCCTTACCAATATTAGAAGGAAGAGCCAACCCCCAATTCTTGCTCTACAGAGCAACCCTATGAATGTGGGAGAGGTATGCAAGAGGGGGGAAAACTCTAGCCACCCCCAGGGAATACCAATGCTCAAGGAAAAAACTCCCAAAAGCCAACTCGAAAGCCCAGCAACAACCCCTCACAGTAAGGCCCACAAAGCAGCCAGAAACCCCTTCCCTAGATCAGGAGAGCAAAGAAAGCTTGTAGAAAACATGCAACCCCCCCACACACACACGGCCCTTCCGGGCCTACAACAAACCCAAAGGGCAGATGCCGGAACGGGATGCTGGAGAAGGCCGTGATTGGGCCCACAGGCCGGAGCGGCGGCCGCCGCCGCGCTGCTCAACCACGGAGCCCCGCTGGTATTTTGCAAAGCCTGGAGACTCGGCTACCTAATGCCCTGCACAGCGGGACCTAAAGGAACCCGATGGAGAACTGCCACGCCCACTCCCGGGCGAACCCTCCCCAGGCCTATGTGGAAGGAGCACGAGTAAAGAGCTCCTTCCTCATGAAGCTCCTGAAAAGAACTGAAGAGTAGAGGCGTGGATCGGCCGTGCTGCAGCCGAAACCAAGCCCCCTTTTGCAAATTGGCCAATCAGGTCACTTCTAGGGCCTCGTGCCCAGGGTGGCTGAGACAAACTCCCTCCCCCCCCCCCGCACGAGGCGAAGGGGAGGGGAATTCTCTTCAAAGAACAGGTGGAGTTATCAAATCAATTGCAGCTGGTAAAAAGCACTCCTGGCCTCATTCGAAGGCACCAGGGTGGGCCCCTGGTCCAAGAACACCCAAGCTACGAACCTGTTCTTTCTGGGGCAGTGTAATGTCATCTAGAACAGGAAGTTCTATGCTGCCTTACAGATCATGACCCCCAACAATCAGCACCTCCATCTTGCTTGGATTCGGATTCAGTTTATTATCCCTCATCAAGCCCATTCCTGCCTGTAGGCATGCATTTAAAGGGCTAAAACCATTTCCTGATGTTGCTAAGGAGAAATAGAATTAGGTTTCAACATCATATTGATAATACCAGCACTAAGATCTGTGATCTGGAGCATTTTCATTCCCATGTCATGAGGTTCTGTACAGATGCTTGTGTTCTTTTACTAAAAACAGCTTGCCTTGTGCAAAGTACATTCTGACAGAAAAAAGCACACTGTCTTTTATGTAACCATGGAGAACATTGCAAACTCTCCCAAAAGCTCTAATCTTGTTGGATAAATCTAGATATTACAGGTTTTTTGGTTGCTTACTTTAAGGCTAGTCACAAATGATGTACTGGTTCACATAATGATCAGAACAGATCCTTGATACACAAAGTGGCAAGAATATACAGACGTAGGAAGCTGCCCTTCAGTAAGTTCAGCCATTGGTCCATCTAGTTCCATATCGTCAACACTGATTAGCAGCAGCTCTCATGGGTTTCTAATGGGGGTCTTTCCCAGCCCTACCTGGAGATTTCTGAAGTTTGAAGTTTTGTCAGTTTGAAGTTTCTGTTTCAAATTGCTTAAGTGTTTTCATAGTATGTTTTGTGGCTTTATGAAGTTTTATGGTTGTTCTTGCTCCAAGAGGCTTTAACACATGACTTTTAGTTCGAATCTCCTCCAGAATGGAGTGTGCCAGTCCACATATTATCTGCATTTACCTTGAAGTCAATGCAGGCTATCAGGGACCAGTACAGACAGGACTCTGTTTTTCCCAAAATCATGGCCGAGCATTCTGGCTTAGCCCAAATTATGTTGGGCTTTAAAACAATCCTCTATATTCAGCGGCATTTTTTTTAACCGAGGCTTCTGTTGAGCCCCAAAGCTTCTCTGTGATGTGTGGAGAGGCCATTGCCAGTAATTGAGCATTTTTCAAAATTCAGTGAAGGGTAGTTTGACAGCTGTGTTGGGTCTGGTCTGCTCTGAGTGATTTTTTGGAATTGCATGTGCTGGGGGGAGGGTTGTGGCAGGACTGGAGAAATTCTGTGGAGGGAGTCCAGAAGGGGAGGGGGAGGGGGAGGGAGAAATTCCTGAATTAAATGCAAGTACAAACTGCAAAATGTGGGTCTTCCTATGCTTCATCTTATTGAAGCCTGGTCACCAAAGGAACATAGCTTTACATATGCAGAATGGAGACTACAGCTTTGATGTAACCTGAACCCTTTTAGTCTGAGCTGATTCCATGAGCATGCATTTTTCTTCATGACACAGAGAAAGCAATGATTTCCACTTTAAACCTCACTGCCTCTTAAATGGTCGGAGGGTGGAGGGGGGACATGAGGTGATGAAGGCAGTCTCTCACAAAGGCAAGTTCATTATAAAAATCAGCACAGGTTTGGGTCAGATTCCGCAGGTTCGGGTTAAGTGTTCTGTTGTTTGACCCAGCTGCTTGGCAACTTTTCATGCGGGTCTTCCATAACTCTGGGAAGAGCGGAAGGTTTCAGGTTTCCTCCCTGGTTTCTCCAAGATAGGGCTGAGAGAAATTCCTGCCTGCAACCTTGGAAAAGCCACTGCCAGTCCGTGAAGACAATACTGAGCTAGATAGATCAATAGTCTCAGACTCAGTGTTTTCCATTGCTTTTCCTCTCTGCTCACTTAGCAGTTGACTTTTTTGTGCTGTGAACTGCTCTGTGTAAATCCTACCGTATCCTACCATACAAATAATTTGATACTTGCATCAAAGTATATAATCATCTCTTACTTGCTTGACAATAAGGGTGTATTTCCTTCTCTCCTGCTCCCTCTCCTCCTTGCTGCTCCAGTGACAAGCAGCCACCACAGCTCCTGGTATGTCCTTACCTATAGAGACACATGTACCACTGGGAACTGGTGGAAGAGAACATCTCTCTCTCTCTCCCTCCTAGTGGGGGAGAAAAAAGCATGTTTTGAAATTAATTCATGGAGCAACACAAACTAGCTCATAAATGAAATGCATCTCAAATGTAGTGACTGCCAAAATATATAATTCAGTAATCCAAAAACCTTCAGTTGAAGATGAGAATTAAGATGCTTTACATTTTCACCCATGCTCTAAAAAGAATGGAAATATCTAGTTAAGGTGCCCATCTTAACTTCCACGCCATATAAGCTGTAAAGACTTTGTAGAGTCTGGTATATTTTTATTTTATTTTTATCATAGTTCTATACCACCCACTAGAAATATCTCTAGACAGTGTACAAATTAAAAACCAATAACAAATATTAAAACAGTATAAAACAGCTGAAATTCACAAAATTAATAAAACAAGATCACAGATAAACACATGATTTCAACAAGGCGCATATTTCAAAGCCCTGGAGCAGCCACAGAGAAAGTCTCACCCCAAGTTGCCACCAAAAGAGCAGGTGGCAACCATAACTGGACCTCTCCAGGTGATCTTAGTAGGTGACAGGGATAGGAACATAGGGACATGCTTTGAATAGTTATTTGAATGGTCTTTGGAGAAGAGGCTGATACTGAGGTTGCTTCTACTTTCCTCTTGATCTCCTTAATTTTTCCAGCTGCATTGACAATATTAACCAAGATGAAGATTCTCCTCATATTTCTAGTTCCACGTTGTTGCACTTTGGGTGAGATGAAGTTTCTGATGTTGGTTGGGATGATATTTGACAGGGTGTCATCTAGCTGCAATGAAGCTGTGATGGTTGGCAGCCATAACAGAACTGTAAATCAACTTTTGAATCGCCCTCCAGAGAGTTATTCGCACATGGCTTCATGCTGCAGGGTAAATGTTGAGCAAAGCCTTGCAGCATTGAGGAAAGCAGCCCCTCCCCTCTGCTCTCAGGTTTTGTTTTGAGGCAAGTTCACATGTCATGCCTCCTTCTAGCCAATGGGGGGGGAGAGATTACTAAAGAGCTATATCTGCATTTCTAAAGAGAGTATCCCTCTTTTCATGCTAATGATTTAACATCAGTGCTTCTCCCTATTTGCTCCAGTGCTTTCAGAAAAAGCAGCTTAAAACCAGCATTTCAAAAACCCAGAAATACAGCGAGATAAGCTAGAATTTGCAAGACAAAGCCAGCTTTGTGTGTGGATTGGGTTCAAGGATCTCAAAGGGATTCCTTCTGAGTAAGGAAGGAGTGTGAATGCACACACTCAGGGGTGTAGCAAGGTTGCCGTGGCCCCAGAGACAAGATCTTAAAATCCCCCCCCCCCCCCCGAAGCTCGGCTCATGAAGTAAAGAAATCTTAAATGAGGCTAATGCAAGTCATTTAATGGTACTAGAGAAAGACCTGCTGTTCTGGTAGCTCCAGGTCTTAACACTCACATCAATTTCGGAGGATGAATACAACTGAAGGAAGCCTGGGTGGTGGCGGGGGCATGGCTGGGGGAGTCAGTCATGTGACTTGCCTCTGGTGGGGCCCCCAAGTCAGTGGGTCCCCAGACAACTGTCTCCCCCCCTTGCCCTGTTATAGTTACACCCCTGCACACACTCTCTTCTGAATGAGATTCGGAGTAACAGCCCCGTCTGTAAAGCCTCCCAGCTGGTATTCCTGAGGGAGGGGCTTTAGAGTGGAGCAGAGAGTGGCAGTTAAACTGTCTAACTGGGAGCTCAGTGAGTCAGATAGGGACGGACAGGGCTAGAAAGAGTTTCTCTAGGGAGATAGGCTCTGTTGAGGGGAGATAGACTGGTGGGGTTCCAGAGAGGGACTGGGTAGGACAGGATCGGTGTTTATAGGAGCTGGATAATCCAGCTATGACTACCTCAGTCACACGGCATATCTCTGTCCATGCACAATGTGCAGAGCATCTGCCAGTGGGTGAAGTTTGTGTTGTCATAGAACCTGACATGATAGCTTATATACTTTGTAGTCAAGCCATGATTTTGTTGTTATAGAAACCATTATGCATGTAAAGCCCTGCTTAAGCACAGGGAGAAACCTTTCAACTTCTTGTCCATTATTAAACTTGACTTTGTTTTATTCTAAAGTTAATTCAGTGTCCAGTGTATTATACCTTCTTCCCATGCAGCCCTCAGCCATACTACTAAGAGGTTGTCAGGACACAAACCTAAGCAAGAAGAGTGTTTTGGTGGCAGCGGAAGCTTGATACAGGGAAGGAGCGAAGAACATCATTCTCAGTAAAACTGGTCCACTTAGTTACAAAGTTCTTAATCCCTCTAGATTTGGGAAGAGACCTCCCCCACTCACTAGCAGTGTCCCAGAGGAGAGCAGGTCTTGTGGTAGCAAGCCTGAATTGTCCCCTTTGTTTAGCAGGGTCTGTCCAGGTTGCATTTGAATGGGAGACTATATGTTAGCACTGTAAGAAATTCCCCTTAAGGGACGGGGCCGCTCTGGGAGGAGCACCTGCCTGCTTGCATGCAGAAGGTCCCAGGTTCACTTCCTGGCATTTCCAGATAGGGCTGAGAGAGACTCCTGCTCACAAACTGGGAGAAGCTGCTGCCAGTCTGTGTAGACAGAACTGAGCTGGATGGTCTGACTCAGTATATGGCAGCTACCTATGTGCCTATCACAGGCAGGGTATGGCTCATCACAGAAGCTTTTGCAACTTATTTCAGAGGATGTGATGTAGAATTCATTCAATGTGAAATAGTGAAATTGCCAATCTCCTTGCTAAAATATATAACTTATCCCTGAAATCAGGCTCTGTACCAGAGGACTGGACAGTAGCAAATGTAACACTGATTTTCAAAAAGGGATACAGGGGCGATCCCGGAAATTACAGGCCGGTTAGCCTAATGTCCATTCCATGTAAATTGATGGAAAGCCTCCTCAAGGATAAAATTGTAAAGCACATAGAAGAACAGGCCCTGCTGGGAGTGAACCAGCATGACTTCTGCAAAGGTAAATCTTGCCTCACCAACCTTTTGGAGTTATTTGAGAGTGTCAACAAGTGTGTGGATAAGGGAGATCCAGTTGACATAGTCTACCTGGACTTCCAAAAAGCTTTTGACAAAGTTCCTCATCAAAGACTCGTGAGGAAACTTAGCTGTCATGGGATAAGGGGACAAGTACATGTGTGGATTGCTAACTGGTTGAAAGACAGGAAACAGAGGGCAGGTATAAATGGAGAGTTTTCACAATGGAGGGAAGTAAGAAGTGGGGTCCCCCAGGGAGCTGTACTGGGACCGGTGCTTTTTAATTTATTCATAAATTTATTATTTATTTATTTATTTATTTATTAGATTTATATACCGCCCTTCCAAAATGGCTCAGGACAGTTCACAACATGATAAAAACAATTAAAACAAATTAACAATTAAAATCAAACTATTAAAACACAATAAAACCAATAAAACAGCTAAAAGCCCAGAAAATCAAGGCAACAGTATAAAACAGTTTAAAACATTTAATCATTTAAAACTCTAGAAGGCAAGGCCAAATAGGTAGTTTTTAAGGGCTCTCTTGAAGGACAGAAATGATCTGAAATTAAGAATTTCTGCCGGGAGTGCATTCCATAGCCAGGGAGCAGCTACAGAGAAGGCCCGCCTCTGTGTCGCAGACGAACCGGTGGCAACTGGAGACGGACCTCCTCAGATGACCTTAACGTACGGTGGGGATCATGTAGAAGAAGGCACTCTCTTAGATAACTTGATAAATGATCTAGAAGCAGGGGTAAGCAGCAAGGTGGCCAAATTTGCAGATGATACCAAACTCTTTTGGGTAGTGAAATCCAAAGTGGATTGTGAGGAGCTCCAAAGGGATCTCTCCAAACTGGGGGAGTGGGTGACAAAGTGGCATATGCGCTTCAATGTTGGCAAGTGTAAAGTGATGCACATTGGGATGAAAACCCCCAACTTCAAGTATACACTGATGGGATCTGAGTGGTCGGTGACTGACCAGGAGAGGGATCTTGGGGTCGTGGTGGACAGCTCGTTGAAAGTGTCGACTCAATGTACGGCATCTGTGAAAAAGGCCAATTCCATGCTAGGGATCATTAGGAAGGGGATTGAAGATAAAACAGCTAATATTATAATGCCCTTATACAAAACTAATGTGCAACCACACTTGGAGTACTGCGTACAATTCTGGTCACCACATCTTAAAAAGGACATTGTAGAACTGGAAAAGGTGAAGAAGAGGGCGGCCAAGATGATCAGGGGCCTAGAGCACTCTTCTTATGAGGCAAGACTACAACACCTGGGGCTTTTTAATTTAGAAAAAAGACGACTGCGGGGAGACATGATAGAGGTCTATAAAATCATTCATGGTCAGTGGCAGATTAATGGAGAGGCAGTGTAAGCATTTGCCTATGATCGCAAAATTTGAAGTTACAAGTGTTTTGAAGTTACTTCTAATCTTTGAGTCCAGTTTGATACCTGCTTCCTGATAAGGATGAAACAATTCCTGAACAAATGGAGAATTTTTCCAAACAGAGTATTTTCTAGGAATCTGATGACATCTTCAGCGAATGAATACTTGACTCAAATCAAAAAGTGTATGAAACAACGGAGGGAGAAACTTGTTCCTAAATTTATTGACAAACAAACTCAAGTTTATTCTCTCTTTAGCGGGAAGATTTCTGAAACAGCAAATGATTCCAATCAGCATCTGGCGGACTTAGAAGACTCGCATTTAGTTATGTTGTCCCAGATAGAGAGTTCTCTGGAGACCGTCGATTCTTTAGCTTAATCATTGTTGAACATGCATGATGTTCCAACTGAGATTAATAGTATAATTTCTAAAGAGAGTCATGAGAAGGCGAAGGTGACAGAAAAGAGTGTGCGATCTGCTCATCGTCCTTCACCTCATGGCGACAAACAATTACAACTATCTACAGGAATCGGGAACAATCAATCTGTTGAGACTGCCGAGATTTATAGTGGTAATTGCAATGTGGCAACTGTTGATACTAATTTTTTGAATTATAATAAACCTGTTCCAAGATTGCTATTGACAGCTGACCCACATTTAGATGACTTCTTCTCAATACTGACATCTACTAACTTTAATCGAACAGAGACTTCCTACATGGATGATGAAGGTTTGGGTCTGCAGAACCAACATAATAATTGTGATGTACTGAAGCTACCTCACAGACCTGTGGAGTATTGATATGTTGCCCCTGATCCGCATCAACGATCCGCTTCTATAATCTCTTGGAACATCCATGGTTGGGGCTCAAAGTTGCTGGACTGCGATTTTCTAAACTTCATTTCGACATTTGATATTATAATTATGCAAGAGACTTGGTGGATGGGCGAGATAAGATTTTTGGATTACTCTCCCTTCATGGTGCCTGCCGTTGCAAGTCAGAAAGCTGGTAGACCACTTGGAGGTCTCACAATTCTTATAACTGCCAGACTGAAAGGACAGGTTGTAATGCTATCCCACTCGGTCGATTGGGCTATGTCAGTGTTGGTCACCTCTCATAACATTAAATTTCTCTGTGTTGGTCTGTATGTTCCTACCCAGAGTTGCCATCTCCAAACAAAGGTATTATGGGAAGAGGTTGAGTCGTACATCTCAAGGTTAATTGATGAATAACCTAATGTTCCGATAATTATAGCCAGTGACTGCAATGCAAGATTGGGGTATGATGATGTTTCTCTTTATGGAGGACACGGAGTTTAGTCCTTCAAATCGTGTCTTTTTAGATACCACGAGCAATTTCGCAGGACTATGTCTAGCCCGTATGGCTAATAACTTGGATTTATTTCTGTTAAATGGAGTGGCTCCAGGTGATTGTCCGGGTCAATACACTTTTCATCGAGGGAAAGGTTTATCCACAATTGACTATGTGCTTGTCACGAGAGACGTATTTGACTCAATAGACAACTTTAAAATTAGTGCTAGACCTGAAAGTGACCATAATCCCTTAACTTTAACCTATATATATGATGGACACCCTAAGACCTATAAGAATGTGTGTTTAACTCAATCTAAGGAATTGCGGGGTGGCAGAGTTAGGTGGAATTATAAACTGGATCAACTTTTCTCCCTTTGGATCAATTCAGAGACTGGCGAAGTGGCTAGGAGGAATCTACATGGTGTTTTAACCAACCTGGATAGAGATCACTGTGTTATTAAGAGCTATGAGACTTTTATTTGCTCAATTAAAGCTTTAATAACCAAATCGGATCATGCCAGTTCAGAACTAAAATCTTACCGCCCTAAAAAATGGTTTGATCATGAGTGTATTAGGGCTAACAAACACCTTGTTACTCTTTCAAAGTATGCTAGTTCCAATCCCTCTGCAGACCTGGTTATAGAAATATCGGAAAAGAAAAAAGAATATAAAGCCCTTCTTAGATTAAAAAAAAGGGCTGATACACAAAAGAAGTGGTCACTTCTAATAAGTGCAGTGAAGAACAAAGATTAGATGAGCTTTTGGAGACTAATTTCAATACCAAACAATAAGATATATTCCTTTCAGGTTTGCCCAATAACCCCAGTATTGTGGGAAACTCATTTTCGGGCACTTCATAATGATATCTCTCCTCAAAGTGCCCTTCAAATAGGTTCATTACCACATTGGTCTCCGGTCTCCACATATGAGATAGAGCAGTTAATCATGCAATTGAAATGCGGGAAAGCACCTGGAAACGATTGTATCCCGCTGGAACTTCTGAAGCTCTATAAAGATTGGTGGGCTCCTGTGCTGGCCGCTTTCTTCACACATATTGATCAAACTGCACAATTTCCCCAGGATTGGGGAACGGCGATTGTGGTTCCTATCCATAAGAAAGGCAGAAGGGATGACCCCTTTAACTATAGACCAATTAGCCTTTTAAACATTATAAGTAAACTCTATGCCAAGCACTTATGTGTTACATTATGTGCTTGGATGGAGCAGGAGTGCATTATTGAGGATGAACAGGCAGGATTTAGAGCTAATAGATCTGGATTAGACCACTGTTTAATATTACAACATCTTGTGGACAAACAGGTCAAAAGGAATAAGCAACCTTTGTTTGCCGCTTTTATAGACCTTAAGATGGCTTTTGATACAGTTTCTAGAAGTCGTCTTTGGTCTAAATTGGCGGCTACTTCTATGGACTGAAGGCTTCTACTTCTGCTCATCAAACTGCATGAAAATTCCTTTTTAAGAGTGCGTTTAGACCATGCTGGCAATCTTGCAAACTCAGTACCCATTAGGAAAGGGGTGCGACAAGGGTGTGTATTAGCCCCTTACTTATTTAACCTTTATATTAATGATTTGATGAAGCGTTTGCAGACATCTGACACTCATCCACCAAAACTAGTCAACAAGAAAATCCCAATCCTGATGTATGCTGACGATGCAGTAATTTTATCTCAAACCAGGGTTGGGCTTAAAAGAGCGTTAGATGCCTTAGCACTATACTGCAGAGAGGAGCATCTACAGATCAATTATGACAAATCTAAAATTATGTGCTTCACCAATAAAGTGAAAAAATGTGTATGGATGCTAGATGGACATAGACTAGAACAGGTAAATCAAATAAAATATTTGGGGGTAATTTTTCAACAAAATGCTGGGAAATCAGCACATATAAGTATGGTCACAGAGTCGGCAAAACGTAGCACAGCAGCAATTTTAAGATTTTTTTAGAACTCAGGGTGAAGGCTTCATTCCAGCTGCTTTAAAGCTCTATACTGCAAAGGACATTCCGCAATTATTGTATGGTATTCAATTCGGTCCATACTCAAGGTTTGACATTCTGGAAAGAAGCCAATCAGGGTTCTTGAGGAACTTATTTGGCACTCCAAAATGTACAGTGAATGTGACTTTAAGGATAGAGGCTGGCTTTATAAAAATTGAATCTCGGGCCTGGGTTCTAATTATCTATTTTTGGTTGAAAATACATCTGCGACCAGTTGGTTTAATTCCTGAGTTTCTCTCAGCTAGTCCCCAGTCACTATGGTGTGCTACAGTAAGTAATAAACTCACCTTTCTAGGCTTAGATCCAGCTCAATTGCTGGAACTGGGTCTAGCGAATGCGAAAAGAGTAGTGAGACAACGCCTTGTTGATATTGAGATCCAAGAAAACTGGGCTGTACTTCCAGAGTTTTAT
Source organism: Hemicordylus capensis (assembly GCF_027244095.1). Taxonomy (NCBI): domain Eukaryota; kingdom Metazoa; phylum Chordata; class Lepidosauria; order Squamata; family Cordylidae; genus Hemicordylus; species Hemicordylus capensis. The sequence continues at coordinate 256,497,323 of NC_069658.1, read as the reverse complement.
AGAGTAATAAGAACTAAGATGGACCTTTCCCCCACAAAATATCTGTCGACAATCACTTTCTCTAAGTTTCGATGGATATTTATGAGAGTGAGGGTTAACTCCTTTCCATCTGCACTTCTGTGAGGTTTCAGGGTGTGCCTTTAGAAGAACAATGACATTGTAGTTGTGGGTCAGGAGATACAGAAACTGTTGCACACATTCTTCTCCATTGTAAATTCCATTTATATTCTAGGGAATGCCTTATTGCTCCTTTCATATGAAAACTGGCAGATCAATCTAATGATAATCTTGTAAAACATCTGCTCTCAGATAAAGATGCTTCAATCTCTATTTCTGTAGCTAAGTTTAGTTATATTGCTTTTAAGAGGTATAATGGGATATCATCCTAATTCTAAACTGTATATGTGTGTGTGTGTGTGTGTGTGTGTGTGTGTGTGTGTGTGTGTACACACACACACACACACACACACACAAACATTTTAATGTCTATTAATTTTTACTCTCTGTTTGGTCAATGACTGTAAATAAAATTACAATTACAAAACTATGCATGGTGTGGAGGAAGTGGAGAGAGAGAAATTCTTTTCCCTCTCCCATAACACTAGAACCAGGAGTCATCCCATGAAATTGATTGCTGGGAAATCTAGGACCAACAAACAGAAGTACTTTTTCACACAACACATAATCCACTTGTGGAATGTTCTGCCACAAGATGTGGTGACAGCCAACAACCTGGATGGCTTTAAGAAGGGTTTGGATAACTTCATGGAGGAGAGGTCTATCAATGGCTACTAGTTGGAGGGCTGTGGGCCACCTCCAGCCTCAAAGGCAGGATGCCTCTGAGTACCAGTTGAAGGGGAGTAACAGCAGGAGGTAGGGCATGCCCTTAACTCCTGCCTGTGGCTTCCGGCGGCATCTGGTGGGCCACTGTGCGAAACAGGATGCTGGACTAGATGGGCCTTGGACCTGATCCACCAGGGCTGTTCTTATGTTCTTATGTTCTTATGTTCTTATGTTCAACTTCAAAAATTCTTTAAAATCACCCATTTGCCCAATTTCTTTGAAATTTGGGTGATTCTTCCTTGTATCCATTGGGCACTACCACCCACTAAAACCCACTCTGGGCCATCCTGGTGCCACCACACACACACACACACACACACACACACACGGGGATTTATAACAGGCTGCTGTAATCCCCTTTATTGTCTATGGGGAAAAGATTACAGATGCATAAACTTTAAAAATCATTTAAAAATCACCTCTTTGCTCAATTTCTGTGACAACTGGGTGGTAGCTTCCTTGCACCCGTTGGGCACTACCACCCACCACAACCCACTTTGGGGCACCCTGGTGCCCCCCACATGCAGCTATAAGATTGCTGAAATCCCCATTATTCCCTATGGGGGAAAGCTTAATGATGCAGCAACTTCAGAAATTCTTTAAAAATCACCCCTTTGCCCAATTTCTTTGAAATTTGGGTGATAGCTTCCACCCATTGGGCACTACCACCCAACCCACTTTGGCCAAAAAATGGAGTTCTAAATATCTGAAATTTTGGGTCCGAATCTGGGGTGATTTGTTTTGTACCCAAAACTTGGCAGTTGAGGACAGGGGTGATTTGTCTACAAATCACCCAAATTGGCGAGATTCGGGTACAAATTGTTTTATACCTCAATTGTTTTGCACATCCCTATTTGATACCATTGTCCATTGTAACCTGCTGGGTCGCTTGAAGTAGGTGGGATTGGGTGGCATTATTTTACAGTGGTCCCATTCCTACCTCTCTGGCAGATTCCAGATGGTGTCACTTCAAGACTGTGACTCTGAAAAGCAAGAGCTAAAGTGTGGGGTTCCAGAAGGCTCCGTACTGTCTCCAATGCTTTTTAACATCTACATCCAATCTTTGGAAGAGATCATCAGGAAGTTTGGTCTGGTGTCATCAATATGCTGATGACACCCAGATCTATTTCTCTGTACCATTTCATCAGGAAATGGCATGACCCCCCTAAGTGCCTGCCTCGAGGCGATATTGGGCTGGATCCGGGATAACAGGTTGAAGTTGAATCCAAACAAGTCGGAGGTACTGTCTGTAGGGGGTCAGGATCTGAGAGATGGCTTACATCTGCCTGTTCTAGATGGGGTGACACTCCCCCTAAAAGATCAGGTTTGCAGTATGGGAGTACTCCTGGATCCCACACTTCCTTGGTTTTTCGGGTTGATCCTGTGTCCAGGAGTGCTTTTTATCAGTTTTGGCTGATACGGCAGATATGCCCATTTCTGGAGACAAATGACGTTAAAATGGTGGTACATATGCTAGGCTTGACTACTGTAATACACTCTACTTGGGACTGCCTTTGTAAGTAGTTCAGAAATTACAATTGGTACAGAATGCAGCAGACAGATTGGTCTCTGGGTTCACCTGAAGGAACCATATAACACCGGTTTTGAAAGAATTGCACTGACTGCCAATATATTTCTGAACGAAAAACAAAGTGCTGGTTATTACCTATCAAGCCCTTAATGGCTTTGGTCCAAGGTACTTGAAAGCAACTTCTCTGTCGTGAACCCTGTCACCTATCACAATCTTCTGGAGAGGTCTGGTTACGGTTGCTGCCAACTCGTTTGGTGGCAACTTGGGATCGGGCCTTCTCTGTGGCTGCCACAGGGTTTGGAATGCGCTCCCTGCTGAAATAAGAGGATCTCCTTCTCCGTTTGTATTTAGGAGGACCCTGAAGAAATACTTGTTTTCCCAGACTTTTAACTGAAATCTAAATTTTAATGTGTTTTTATTTATTGTGATTTTTAAAATTTATTCAATTAGCAAATTTATTGACCGTTTGACTTCCTTAGACTCGAGGTAGTTTACATAAATTAAAACAACGAAGACAAGAGAAGAAGCGGGAAAAGGGGAGAGGAAAAAAGAAAAGGAACAAAAGAAAAAGACCCCCCACACACACACACACTCACAGGATAAAAACTAAAAGCCTGGCAAAGCCTGGTTTTCAGGAGCTTCTTAAAGGACACAATAGAGGGGGAATCACAAATCTCAGAAGGCAGAGTGTTCCATAAGGAGGGGGCTGCAACAGAGAAGACCCTCCCATGAACCCAGGCCACACGTACCTCCCCTGGGCCTGGAACTCTGAGAAGGCCCACCTGAGACGACCTCACCGGGCATGTCGAAAGAGGCAGTCCTGAATGTACACAGGAGCCAAATCCATTTTTATCTGTTTTGTCAATTGTAAATGATTTAAATTTTATATTATGTTTTAATTTGTACACCATGCAGAAATTTTAATATCAGGTAATATAGAAATTCAATCAATCAATCAATCTGTGGATTGGGAAAGCCTCTGGGTTCCCCTTCAAGAAGGCTTCTTTGATGCCAATATATGGATAGGGATGGTGATGGGTGATCTTAGCCTAGAAAACACTGTGGCTCTTCTTAAGCCAGTGCTGCTCAAACTCTCAGTCTGTATGCTCTGTTGATGTTTTCTCTTTCTCTTTCAGCTAATACGCTGACTTGCTATTATGGTCATACTCCAGTCGAAGGTTCTGACAATGGCTTCTGTGTATCAGGCTCTTCACCAGGATATAGAAATAATGGTATTATTTTGAAACCTGTTCATTTTCATAATTTGCCAATTGTTTTCATAATCATCAAGAATTTTTATAACCCTTTATGATCACCAAGAATTAATACAGTAATTATCCAAGAATTCTACTTTCCAAAATTATGAGAGAGGACTGCATGCATAATCTATGTGTCAAGATTCACAAATGTATCTAATTTCAAATGCTAAACGTTGCTGTTGCATTGCTGATTAGTTAAAAATCACAACAGTTTTTTATTTCCATCAGATTGGCCAGTGGTGAGAATCACCTATTCCCCACTGAAGTGCTTATTACTGGGCATGTAAGTCGCAGGGGTGGGATTGGTTGTCAACACTGACAGGATAGTGTAGGCAGAGGATATGTAGCCATGCATGGTGTTAAACTGGAGGCTCCTTTAAGGTGAAAGGGTGTTGTAAGGAACAGCCTCTCATCGGTTTGTGGCCATGGGGTGTTTGGGGAATGGGCCTGCTTTGGGGACTGCTTGGCTCTTCCAGAGTTTTGTGGCTTGGGGGCCACCGAGTCGGGTAGCTTCCCCTCAAGTCAGGGCACTGTGTGGCTGGGAGGAGACTATTGCTGCCTAACAGTGGCTGGCATCCCCCAAGCCTGGTAACTACACCCAACAGTGGATGAGCAGTCCTTGCAAGGATGCCAACCTCTCCTTTGGGGGAGTAGTTGCCCACACTCTAGTTTTGTGTTACAATTTCTTGCTCTGATGTGGCAGGTCTCTGTTAATTATGTTAATCAAGTGTGGCCATAGTTTATCCTACTCGTGCATGTTCTGTCTTTATTGGGGTATGGGGCAATTCTTCAATTTAGTACAATTGCAATCAGGCAGCTTCAAGGCAGTGGCGTATCTAGGGTAGGGCAGGCAGGGCACGTGCCCCGGGCGCCACTTGAAGGGGTGTGCCATTTTTTAAAATTATTTTTTTTTAATGGCCACCGAAAACAAAATGGCCACTGTGCATGCTCAAATGGCCTCTGTGAGGCACTTGGCCATGCCAGGCCTCCCAGAGGCCATTTGCGCATGCACGGCAGCCATTTTGTTTTCAGTGGAGATATATATATATATATATATATATATATATATATATATATATGCCACCGCACATGCTCAAATGGTCCCTGCAAAGCCCTAGAGGCCAGTGATGGGAGGGGGAACCTTTGCAGACCACCCCACAGCCTTTAGGAAGCCCCCGAAGGGGCTAAAGGTATTTTTTGAATTTAATATAATATAAATCACTGTACACATATTCAGTTTGGCACTATGTACGGAGAATCAGGGCTTGTGAATAATGAGCTGAAGCTTATGAGCTACGATTGTATTCATTTGCTCTTACTTTGCTTCTTGTGATTAGTGAGTTAAATGAGATGTCTTAATAATATGGCTATTAATGTTGAGTTTGTCTTTGAATCAGTGTGAAATCCTTAGTATTAAGGCCCACTGGAAGTTTCTTGCTCTCTTTCTCTCATTTTAACTGTCTTTTTGAAATACTAGAATATATTACAAACACTCACAGTTTACTCTGCATATCCTTTAATTATTTTTAGAGTATCTGGGAAAAGTCAAATTCTCCATTTATTTTTAAAACTTATGTAATAGTGATGCTACAATGCATAGTAGAGAATTAGACAGGCACTTCTGTTTAGTTTTCCAAGTACACCTCCACATAATATTTGGGCATTTCATGAGCCCCAGCATACTGAAATTTGTAGTTTCCCAGCATTTTTTTGTCTGGCTACGTCCACTGCTAAATAGTTTTTGAAATATTAAGATTAACAAGCTTGACTTATTTTTCAGGTGATATTATGGTAAAGTTATCTGAAAGATGGGTGTCAGATGTTTGGACAGGGGGTGCAATTTCAGTGCTTGCCCTAGGCGCTATTTTCCCTAGATACGCCTCTGCTTAAAGGTAGTGGTGAAGTTGAAATGAATCAAATCAAAGGATACCATACCATATCCATGTTGCCTGAATTACACACCTGTTAAGTGCATGGCCCTTAACACCCTACTTATTCCAAGCATTTTGGACCTTCAGTGAACATGGTAAAGCAACCTGTTAAGGTATTGCAGCCACACCCCAAGAAGACATGAGACTACAGTTTGTGGTGAAAAGGGCTACAATTTTATTGAATTAACTCAAACACAACTAGAAATGGAAACTGGGATTGGATCTCCACCCACACAGTGTGGAAGCTAAAGGCATGCCACCTCAGTGGCAGCCTTACCTAATACCCATGGGTGATGCACCTTGGCTCCAGGCAGCTGCCTTGCTCTAAAGCAGAAGCTGTCCATCTTAGCCAACCTAAGGTCAGGTCTCTGCCCTTGGTGGCACTGTATCTGCCACAGTGGGGGTTAGCCTAGCTTAACACCCTGCACCAAAAACCACACAACACAGCAGCTAATCCCTTCTGTAGGTCCCCCCCAAAAATCTTGATGGCCTGAGGCAAAAGAGTGTGTAGCTCACACAGTGTAGCTCAGCATGCCCAGATTTAGATCCCCCCCAATGCAGAACTCTGGAGGATGGACCACCCCTGTCCCTGGGGAATAACTCACCTGTCTGCTGAGAATGGACTGAGGGAGGAGGAGAAAGCCGACACTATCTGTAGGCCGGAAGCCCCGCCCTCTCCCAGCCAAGAGCCAATCAGCTCACACCCCAGCCTCATGCTTCTTATGCAGAGGGCTTAGGCAAACAAACTGTGCCACCCATTTGGGCAATGAGTGGCTGGATTTTAAAAAAATGTTTATATGTGTTTTTTATGTTATGTTCATTGTTTATATGATGCAGAAGGTGACGCAGGGATCTTAAATTACTATTTCTAGTTTTTGTTTGAGTCCGGTTGATGAGTCAACCTTAACCTTTTTCTGAAATGGAAGGCGTTTTGATCCTAGAATTGTTTAATGACATATTAAAAACCTTGTCCAGTGCTGAGACCTGGCACAAATTAAGCTCTAATCACACATTTTTTTGGTCAACATTTACTCCTGATTTAAATTCTGAGGCATCATTTACTCCTGATTTAAGTTCTGTCTCTCTCACCCGCTCGCCAGTTCACATCTTCCAGTTAAAAGGATGTCTTGATGATGCTATTTTCTTTACCTTCTACAGACATAGTCGGATTTCGAAGAGAAGATTTTGAGAAATGTAACACAAAACTAAGATATGCTGGCGACAGATGGAGGTTTTCCTGCTGCACAACAGATAGATGTAATCCTATTATAAAAGCTAAAATAGATTATAATATCTAAAACCTAAAATCTGCTAATGGCAAGTGAGCCCGGCCTGTCAGTAACCTCAAGGCCTAACGTCCTGGATGAAGCCTTTGGTAGATTTAGCCCAGCTGCTTATGTCTTGAGTGGATGTCAGGCTGCTGAAATAAATGAAGATGGAATGATAAACAAGCATCCCAAAGCACAGTTTATTTTTGATTTAATATGCTTGTATTACGGCACCTGCCACAGCTTCATAGTTTCACGAGGAACCCATGTATGTCTTGGAGCATTTCCTTCAAATATCTTGTTTTATTGCTAAACACTGTACACATGCAAATGCTGAGGAAAGCCAAGAGTCCAAAAGAATTGGGTGCTGCAGTAGAGGACTCCCACTCTGTTCCATATAAAGAGGGAAACTTGGAATTGTACATAATGTTTTCGAGCATTGTGTGGTGTCCCAAGCATGCAGGCAACCACAGATGTATGGATGGCAAAACAAAAGCGTCTAGTCACAGAAAGGAGCTCTCGGCAGGACCCCTTGGAAGCCCACATGAGAGGGGCTTCTATGACTTTGCCAGGATCCCCAGCCATGAAAAAGGAAGGCCCAGGGCCAGGTGAAGCTCGGGGAAGGAAGGAAGGAAGAAATTGAAGGCAGGTACACATGGGAGGCATAATTTGGAGGAATTCCACATCTGAGGTGGTGGGAGGTGGAGGTGGTAAGGATTAGAAGAGGCTTTTGAGGCCTGACTTGGGCTTCCTGGAGATATTGGGAAGCCAGCAGGAGGAGAGCCCTGTGAGGCAAGGAGCAAGTTTCTGAGTGCCCTAAGCACAGGGTGAAGCATCTACCTCGGTGGCAACCAGGGGTGGAACTGTAACTAAGCTCATGGGTTTGAACACCCTCTTTCCCCCACACCTTCAAAGCCACCTGGGGCTTTTACACATATGGTTCTTAGTTCACATCTCCTCCAGAATGGAGGGTGCGAGTCCGCATATCAGCTGGATTTACCCCCAAAGTCCCTATGAGCTATCAGGGACCAGTACACACATTGAGCTTTCTGGTATGCTCCACCACTTATCCTGCGATGTGTGGAGGGGCCATTGCCAGTAGTTCGGCTTTTTTCAAAACTCGTACTGATCACCATAGGAACATAGGCTTTACATACGCAGATGTTGTTAGAGAATGCCTTAACAATGGAGACTACAGGTTCGATGTAACCTAAGCCCTTTGTGTCTGAGCTGATTCCATGAGCCAGCATTTTTCTTCATGACACATTTTTCTTCATCATAGAGAGAAAGCAATGATTTCTACTTTAAACTTCCATGGCCTCTTAAATGGTCTGGGGTGGGGGTGGGAACATGAGGTGATGAAGGCACTCACAAAGGCAAGTTCATTATAAAAATCAGCAAAGCTTTGGGTCAGATTCGGCAGGTTTGGGTTAATGCTTGGCAACTTGTCTCACCAGTCTTCCATATCTAACTGTCAAACTTAACAAAAAGGTCTCTCACCTCTTCCTCTGGGATGTGATTGGTTGGAGAAAAAACCTGGAGCAAGCTGTGGGAACGCACACAGGAAAAAGATCTGCAGGGATTGTGGAAAGGAGCTGACCCTATGTTTATGGTCCATTTAATCCCCCAAATTAAACATTTTCAAATACCCCATGGCTTGAAGCCATGTCTGGATAGCTTCTTGGCTCAGTTTTATGGCCACTGGCTTGCCTCCTCTCCATTACCCAGTGGTATGGGTGGGAGTATTTCACTTAACTGGTGGCAATCCTTGCTGCTGCTGGTATCTGGAATGAAACATGGGACAGAGGGACCCAGAATGGAATCCAATGGGGAGGCTGTCCCATGCCCTACTGCTCAGTTGATCTCCGTGCATGCGCAGAGGCCATTTGAGGGGTTAGTATGGCAGTGTACTTCTTGACAAAGGCCTCTATCTTGTTTCTCAGGCTGAGGCAGTAGCCAGAGGTAATTTTTATCAGCTTCACCTGATACACCACTCTTGCAAATAGTGGATTTAGGCCCAGCCTTTGTATCAGAGCAAACCCACGTGGAGGAAAAAAATGCTGATTCGTTTACACCACATTTACTCAACAAAGGGTGTTCCTTTAAACTTAGACTGGTAGAAAATACACTGCCACCACACCCTAATTACAAAGCTTCGCCCCTCCCTGGATTTGGGAGATTGTCCAGGGAAACTCTCATTCTCTTGACCAAATGAAAAAACAAAACAGAAAACCTTCCACATGCAGCCTACACATGAAGAGAAAACTTGGTAGTCTGAGTTTCTGAGCAATCCACATTGAGGCATGTTTGCACCAGGCTGTTGGCCATGAGGCAGCCAGACCTTCATGGCTGGTGCTCACGAAGCCCGCTCCCCATCTTCTCTCATCTCCCTCTGGGCCCCTTCTGAGAACAAAGACCCCCTTCACTTCCTGCCACCAGACCCTCTCGTTCCCAGTCACCATGTGCTGAGTGGCTGATCCCCAGAGGTCACTTCCTGTCAGTCAGGAAAGGGTTCACTTCCAATTCAATATTTACTGGAAAAGTAGGGCTGTTACTGCCTGATACCACCTATGGACCTTTTTGAGGAGAACAACCTCACAACAGTGGTGCATTTGCTGGTAGCCTCCAGACTTCTCTACTGCAATGCACTCTATGTGAAGCTGCCTTTATATGTAGTCCAGAAACTGCAATTGATACAAAATGCAGCAGCCAGGTTCTGCAATTTACTCCTATTTCAAAAGCATTACACTGGCTGCTCATACATTTCTGTGCAAAATATAAATTGCTGGTGATTACCTATAAAGCTGTAAACAGTTTTGGCTCAGGCCACATGAGGCGACCAGAAGTTCCTGGGGTGTTCTCTGCACCGCTGTTCCTGGGTTTTCCCCTGTTAATCATTAGAATTGGTCAGCACAGATCTGCAGCATGATGTGGGTGCATCCACCATATCTTTTGAAAGCCTATTGCAATTACTAGTAGATACTTCATAAATCATTCATCACCATTTGTAGATATTTAGATAAAAGCAGACCGGTCATATTGCCAGGCAAGCTATCATCTAGAGCTCAAGTACATTGTGCTGGACTACAACATGACAAACAAGATGTATCGCATGATACATTTTGAGGGTCCTATTGCTGAGGCACCTAATGGTGCAGCAGGGAAGTGACTTGCCTAGGGAGAAAGTGGTTGTTAATTCAAATCTCTGCTGGTATGTTCCCCAGACATTAGAAAACACCTACCCTATGTCGTGCAGCAGTGATATAGGAAGGTGCTGAAAGGCATCATCTCATACTGCACGGGATGAGGCCATAGTAACCCCTCCTGAATTCTACAATGTAAACCACATGACTCTGTGGTTGCCAGGAGTAGACACCGACTTGACGACATGATCTTTCCTTTTTCCTATCGCTAAGCTAAAGTTGTGATGAACTCTGCTAAATCCAAACCGCATTAGGTTTGGAGAGTTTACTGTTCAATGATGCATTTCAGACTAGATTCCAAGAAGCACTGTTCTGAAGGGACTTCTGGACCAAAGCCGTGGTGGGACCACTCTCTGACTAAATATGCAGCCCCCAATCAGCAACACCCCACCTCTCAGGTTGCTGTCTCCAGGACCCAGCAGAAGGGATCTCCATCATCCCAGCCATGTATCACTCTCTAAGAGGCACGGCCAGCCATCTGCAGCCCCAGAGCCAGCAGCGCACTTGTGCACACCTCATTGTCACTGCCACACCCCTTGTGCACATGATCTATGCTCGGTCTCTCCAAGTCCACACTGAGCTGGGTGTTGAGGCAGCAAATTCCTGACTGCCAGCAGCACTGCCACTGCTGCATTTCTTCTCCTATTTCTTTCACCTCCCCTTTGCTGGGTCTCCGTGTGTACCTTGGCAGTAGGAATCTTTCCCTCACATCGCATAAAAAGGTTGCTGACTGTGCTGGAGAAAGATGCAGGGGAGAATGGAAAGTCTGCTTCACCTTCCTCAGCTGCTGCTGACTCAGCTCTTCCCCCACCAGCCTCCCCTCCCTGAAGCAAAGTCACTGCAAACAAGGCAGGCAGGACCAGGGCCTGGCATCATTCTCTTACTTTGCATTTTCCAATGGTCCAATGGCTCTACAGCAATTGCTTCCTGTTTGTGCTCCAAATCCCACCCAACTTTGTGCCAGGAATCTTTTAAAATGAGTTTTACTTGGCTGCTCATTGGTTTGGAGTGATCTGAGAGCCACGTTTAGAAGCAAAAGGAGAGGGAAGGGGGAAAAGTGATTTCAGCAAACCAAGGGGCAGGGAGGGAAATGAGATCTTTCATGTTATTTATATGAGTGGGTTGGATTCAACAACAGAATGTGCTGGACTGAAACAGAGACCTCTGTTGTCTTTATGGAAGGGAGGGAGTGTGTGTGTGTCACAGAGAGAGAGAAACAGAGACAGAAGAAATGACTGGTCTTCTTACTGGTCTGGAATGTCTGCAAGTGTGGTGGGTAGGAACCGAGGACCAATCACTCAGAAGAACTACTCTTTGAAAAGGCTTATTTTAAGAACATGAGAACAGCCCTGCTGGATCAGGCCCAAGGCCCATCTAGTCCATCCTGTTTCACACAGTGGCCCACCAGATGCCGCTGGAAGCCACAGGCAGAAGTTGAGGGCATGCCCTCTCTCCTGCCGTTACTCTCCTGCAACTGGTACTCAGAGGAATCCTGCCTTTGAGACTGGAGGTGGCCCACAGCCCTCCAACTAGTAGCCATTGATAGACCTCTCCTCCATGAAGTTATCCCAACCCTTCTTAAAACCATCCAGGTTGTTGGCTGTCACCACATCTCTTGGCAGAGAATTCCACAAGTGGATTATGAGTTGTGTGAAAAAGTACTTCCGTTTGTTGGTCCTAGATTTCCCAGGAATCAATTTCATGGGATGACCCCTGGTTCTAGTGTCACGTGAGAGGGAGAAGAATCTCTCTCTAACCACTTTCTCCACAACATGCATGATTTTATAGACCTCTATCATGTCTCCTCACAGTCGTCTTTTTTTCTAAACTAAAAAGCCCCAGGTGTTGTAGCCTTGCCTCATAAGAAAGGTGCTCTAGGCCCTTGATCATCTTAGTTGCCCTCTTCTGCACCTTTTCCAGTTCTATAACGTTCGTTTTTAGATGTGGTGACCAGAACTGTACGCAATACTCCAAGTGTGGAGTACATCATTTTGTATAAGGGCATTATAATATTAGCTGTTTTATCTTCAATCCCCTTCCTAATGATCCCTAGCATGGAATCGGCCTTTTTCACAGCTGCCGCACATTGAGTTGACATTTTCAATGAGCTGTCCACCACGACCCCAAGATCCCTCTCCTGGTCAGTCACTGACAGCTCATATCCCATCAGCATATACTTGATTTTGGAGGTTTTCATCCCAATGTGCATCACTTTACACTTGCCAACAATGAATCACATTTGCCACTTTGTCGCCCACTCACCCTGTTTGGAGAGATCTCCTTGGATCTCCTCACAATCCACTTTGGATTTCACTACCCAGAAGAGTTTGGTATCATCTGCAAATCTGGCCACCTCGCTGCTTACCCCTGCTTCTAGATCATTTATGAATAAATTATAAAGCACCAGTCCCAATACAGATCCCTGGGGGACCCAACTTCTTACTTCCCTCCATTCTGAAAACACTTCATTTATACCTACCCTCTGTTTCCTGTCCTTCAACCAGTTAGCAATCCACAAATGTACTTGTCCCCTTATCCCATGACCACTAAGTTTCCTCAGGAGTCTTTGATGAGGAACTTTTTCAAAAGCTTTTTGGAAGTCTGGGTATACTATGTCCACTGGATCACCTTGACCCACACACTTGTTGACACTCTCAAAGAACTCAAAATGGTTGGGGAGGCAAGATTTCCCTTTGCAGAAGCCATGCTGGTTCACTCCCAGCAGGGCCTGTTCTTCTAAGTGCTTTACAATTTTATCCTTGTGGATGCTTTCCATCAACTTGCCTGGAATGGACGTTAAGCTAACCTGCCTGTAATTTCCCAGATCCCCCCTGGATCCCTTTTTGAAAATCGGTGTTACATTGACTGCTCTCCAGTCCTCTGGTACAGAGCCCAATTGCAGGGGAAAGCTATATATGTTAGCAAGGAGATCGGCAATTTCACATTTGAGTTCTTTGAGGACATTTGGATGGATGCCATCCGGCCCCGACAATTTGTTACTTTTCTGTTTTTCCAGACAGTTTAGAACATCATCTCTTGTCACTTCTATCTGACTCAGTTCTTTAGCCTCCATCCCCAAAAAGCCTGGTTCAGGAACAGGTATATGTTCAGTATCCTCTGCCATGAAGACGGACACCAAGAACTCAGTTAGCTTCTCTGCAACCTCCATATCTTCCTTAATAATCCCTTTCACTCCCTCATTGTCTAATGGTCCAACCGCCTCCCTGGCAGGTTTTCTGCTTCTGATGTATTTAAAGACGTTTTTGTTATTCCCCTTGATACTTTTGGCTAAATGTTCCTCAAACTCTCTTTTTTGCCTCCCTTATTGTCACCTTGCATTTCTTTTGCCAGAGTTTGTGTCCCTCTCTGTTCTCTTCATTTGGAAAGGCCTTCCAATTTTGGAAGGAAATCTTCTTCCCTTTTATGGCTTCCTTGATGGTACCCGTTAGCCATACTGTCATCTTCCTGGACTTAGTGGTACCTTTGCTCCTTTGGGGTATACAATCTAACTGGGCTTCTAGTATTGTGGTTTTGAGTAAACTCCACGCACTCTGGAGATAAGTGACTCTCCTGGTTTTCCCTTTCAGCTTTCTTTTCACCATACCCCTCATTTGGGAGAAGTTTCCTCTTGTGAAATTCAAAATTGTCTGTGTTAAACTTCCTTGGTGATTCTCTCCCCACATGTATGCTGAATTTGATGGCACTATGGTCACTGTTCCCTAAAGGGTCGATGACACTGACATCATACACCAGGTTCTGGGTGCCACTCAGAATTAAGTCCAAGGTCGCCTTCTCTCTGGTCGGTTCCATGACCAACTGTTCTAGGGCACAGTCATTAAGCGTATCTAGAAATTTGGCCTCTTTGTCATGACCTGACTGTGAATTTCCCCAGTTTATTTGTGGGTAATTGAAGTCACCCATTATTACAGCCCTGCCTCTCCTTGACGCCTCCCTGATTTCCTCCTGCAACTCCCAGGCACTGTCAGTGTTTTGATCTGGAAGGCGATAGCATGTCCCCAGTAGCACGTTCCCTTTCAGGCCTTGTATTGTCACCCACAGGGTTTCTGTGGAGGACTCCAGTCCACCTAGGTTTTCTACCTTGTTAGATTCTATCCCTTCTTTAACATACAGTGCTACTCCACTTCCAAGGCACCCCTCCCTGTCCTTTCTATAGAGTTTATATCCAGGGATAACAGTGTCCCACTGGTTCTCACTGTTCCACCATGTTTCTGTTATGCCCACTATATCTATTTCTGCATTAGCAACCAAGCACTCCAGCTCACCCATCTTGGCTTGGAGGCTTCTGGCATTGGCATATAAGCACCTATACAATGAATCTCTCCTCTGATGTATGCTATTCTTTTGACTCTTTGACCTGCTGGCACGGGCTCTCGTCTACTCTTTGTGCGGTTCTGCTCTGTCCCCTTCTGTTTTATCTGAATTCTTTGCAGCCTCACACTTTAAAGGATGGCTTTTGCCGAATGGGATACTACTCAACTCCCATTGTCTGTTCCCCAGGCATCATTTTAAAAGCTGCTCTGCAACCTTTTTGATTTTAAGCGCCAGCAGTCTGGTTCCATCTTGGTTCAAGTGCAGCCCGTCCCTTTTGTACAGGCCTTGCTTGCCCCAAAATGTATCCCAGTGCCTAACAAATCTAAACTCCTCCTCCTAGCACCAACGTCTCATCCATGCATTGAAACATCTCAGCTCTGCCTGTCTCACTGTACCTGTGGGTGGAACAGGTAGCATTTCTGAGAATGCTACCTTGGGGGTCCTGGACTTCAATACACTACCGATCAGCCTAAATTTGGCTTCCAGGACCTCCTGAGTACATTTCCCCACATCGTTGGTGCCGACGTGTACCACGACAGCTGTCTCCTCCCCAGCATGGCCTAGTAGTCTATCTAGACTCTGTGTGATGTCCTCAACCTTCGCACCAGGCAAGCAAGTCACCATGTGGTCAACACGCAGGTCACAAACACCTCTCTCTATACTTCTAATGATCGAATCACCCAACGAGGCCCCTACCCCCCAAAGGAGTATCCCCTGTGCGAAAGGATATGGGCTCATCATCCATGGAAGTGGTTCCTGCTAAAGTAGCATTTCCAACTTCCTCAGACTGATGTCCTCCTGCCTGAGACCTTCATTCTCCCTGACAGGAGGAGAGCTACCAGCCCTGGAGTGGGATGCCTCTATCACATACCTGAAGGTCTCGTCCTCATGCCTCTCTGTCTCTTTGATCTTCTCCAGATCCCCCACCTTGGTCTCAAGGGAACAAATTTGTTCCCTGAGAGCCAGGGGCTCCTTGCACCGAGCACACAGCCATGACTTCTGCCCATGGGGCAAACAGTCATATATGTGGCACTCTGTGCAATACACTGGGAAGTGCCCCTTCCCCTGCTGACTTTCTATCTTCATACTGTTTTTGTTGGCTGTTTACAGTATTTAGAGATAGTTTATTAGAAGTAGTTTATCATTTATTATTATCTGTTTATTAGATAGTTTATTAGAAGGATAGGTCTCAGCTGTAATGGTCACCTATTTAACTGTCCAAACAGCCTTTCCAAAGAATATGAGGGATATGAGGGAGGGATTTGTACTTACGTTCTCTTCTCCACCAGGCTCCTTGTGATCACAGGGGCTTGCTCCAGGCTCCCCTGCACATTTCCCACTAAACTCCTGCAAAACTCCTACGTCCTGTTTGCTATCCCTGTTCGCTATGCTCTTGGGCCTTCATCTGTTATGTAGAATGTAGTCTTGCAACTGAGACACAGAATGTGAGTCAAAGGAATGTCAAAGGAATGTGGGGCCACCCCAGCCCTAGCTGACTCCACCCCCTCCAGGCAGGGACAAACTAAAACACTGGACTTTGCTAGCCCTGGCAAATTCTAGCTCTGACAAATAACCCGCACGCACACACACACAGAGACTCATCTCTTAAAGAGAAACCAATCCCTGAAAATATCCCCTCTTCCTGTTAGTTAGTTTGAAGGGGGGAAAGGCTAGATGTTTAGAAAAACTTGCTCACCTCCTCAGTTGTCTCTGCTCTTCACAGAGTAGTATTCCAACTTTTTCAATAGAAGTTTTTCAACTCTGTTCAGACATTGCACATGGTGTAGGTACATGTACGTGCTTTTGTGTGAATAATGGATATGACCCTATTTAAAAAGTAAACCTTGGTGTAGGCCCCCTCAAATCCAAGACAGGAAATGGAATATTGTCATTGTGGATGCCTTGGCTGGTGAGCATGGTCTCATCCTGTTAGGGTCCTTGGGTCTGGCCTCAGAGTAGAAGGGAGCAAAGTTTAAAGTCACCCTTCTCCTCTGCCTTGCGGATGTATCCCCCTTGTTACTAACCCCTCCCTGGAGACACAGAAAACATATGGATCTCTATTGCCCTCATCATCAGCCCGACCTTGTTTAGATACAGACTTGCAGGCCGGACATGCTGCTGCTGCTGCTCCACCCCTCCATTCACCTGGACCTTTATTTTATTTATTTATTTATTTATTTAACATATTTTTAGGGATGTGTGAATCGATTCGGGTATAAATTGATTTGTACCCAAATTAGATGATTCTGATGATCTGAAGACAAAACAAATCACCCCTGTGGTCCATTGGCTAGATTTGGGTCCAAATCAAATCACGTCAGATTAGATTCGAAGAGATTAAAGATTTTGATCCTTCCCATTAATTCCCCCAGATTCCCAGCTTTCATTTAAAAAAAAAAAGAAGCAAAGCTAAGCTCTAGCCCTTGTAGAAGTAGTGTTATGGACCAAAATGTGTGGTCACTCAAGTGTTTGGATTCTTTGGTGTATAATAACTTTCCCTCAATGAATATCTATGAGGATTCATCACACATCTTCATTTCTTCTATTCATGTTGATTGTATTTTTGACAGTACCACTGTCAAGTGCCATGTGCCAACTACACCCCCCTCCCACCCATAAGGCAGTGCTCAGTTTACGTTCTAGGAATTTTTTCAAGTGTTTAGGCTCTTTAGTGTCTATTAATCTTTCCTAATAATGAATCCCTATGAGGATTCATTACACACCAAAGTGTCTGAACACCTCAAAAATTCCTAAAATATAAATTGAGTGGCTTGTGGATTGGGGGGTAGTTGGAACATGGGATGCCACTAATTCCCCACCCCCACCTGCAAAGCAGTGTGGTCAAAATGAACAGAAGAAATGAAAGTGTGTAATGAAGACACCAAAGAATCTAAACACTGCAACAATTCCTAAAAAGTAATCTGAGTACCCCAGTGTGTGTGTGTGTGGGGGGGTGGGAGATGTAGTTGACACATGGCAGTTGACAGTTGGCACTGTCCAATGAACAGAAAATGAACAGAAGAAATGAAGGTGTGCAATGAATCATCATAGGGATTCATTATGAGGAAAAGTTATTATACACAAAAGAATACAAACACTTGAAAAATAATGACAGAACATTTTGCTCTATAATTCCACTTCTACAAGTGCTAGAGCTTAGCTTTTCCTTTTTTTAAAATGAAAGCTGGGGATCCATGTTAGGGTTAGGATAGGGTGACTTCGAAACCCTATTATTTCTTATGGCAGAAATATACGAAATCAGTAAAAACTAGAAAAAAATCATTAAATATCAATCAAGTGCCCCACCACCTTGAAATCTGGGTGGTAGTTGACACCCATGGAGACCTACCAATGACATGAATATTCAGGGTTGTGAAATAAGAATTTTACTGGAAAGTGATTAGAAGGCATAATGTTCTGAAATATGATTTCTCTAAGGTAGAGTTAAGCTTTCTTAAACAACTCTCTGAATTTCTATTTTGATCATCACTCAGTGGTGCTTGGGGGTGGGTCAGTTGTCTCTGTAAGTGTTGACTGACAGAAGTTCTTTCTCCTTCCCTTCAATACAAGCAATTACTAGGACTGGAGTGCGGTATAATTATGAGCAACCATTGCTGGCTCAAGCAGGGGTGTTGCCTGAAGTGATGCCAAGATGCCACTGACCATGCCCTCTGATGCTGATCTGTTACCTGATGCCCACACCAGCCCAAGGACCATGGGCGGCCCCACCTTGCTTGCTGGTGAATGCCCTCATTCCCCATTTCCTCACTGCCCTAATCTTCTGGCCAGACTGGGGCTTTAAGGTGCAGAAGTGAGGGCAGGGCTTCCATTTCCACTTCTTTCTCCCCACAGAAGATAAAGGCATCTAGCTAATCAAGCTAGAAGCTCCTTTCTTGCTGGTGATCTGCAGGATAAAATACTGGCATGCCCAGAAAACAGAGCAGCAAGGAGATTGGGAAGAGCAATATACATGGGAAAGGGGGGCGGGGATGGGGTCACCCACTAATGCTGGCCTTGGTAATGGAGGGTCTGGGCTGGGACATAGGGTGGGCATCATACAGGAGCTGGGGAGCAATGGTAGCAGGCATATGGGGCAATGCCTACCGGCAGTGGAAGCAGGGTGGGATGCCAACACCCGTGACCTCATTGTGCAGGCACCATCTGAGGCCACTGCCTCACTTCATCTCATAGATAAGCTGCCCCTTGGAGCTGCACTACAGTCTGAGGTAAAAGCTTTAAAGTTCTTCAAGGCCTGGGCAAATGGAAAGGAGTTTATCTGGCACCACAATCTGTACATTCTGGAGATGGGTCATCACAAGCAAAATGGCCACCAGCCACCTCATGGAGAAGGCAGGAGCAGAAGATCTATTATTAGGGCTGTGCATGTAGAAGAAATTTATTTATTTATTTATTTATTTATTTTTGCATTTATATACCGCCTTTCATTAAAAAGATAACCCCAAGGCGGTTTACAAAAGTTAAAAACATACAATAAAAACACAATAAAAACATCATGTTAAAAGTACAAAAACATATAAAAACAGGCATAAAAACAACACAACAAATAGGAACACAGAGAAGCCGCAGTAAAAAAACAATCATGTAAAAGCCTGGGTAAAAAGCCAAGTCTTTAAAAGCTTTCTAAAAGCCGTGATGGAGTCCGAGGAACGAATGGCCACTGGGAGAGCATTCCAGAGTCTGGGGGCAGCAACAGAGAAGGCCCTGTCCCGAGTGCACGACAACCGGGCCTCCCTCATTGTCGGCACCCGGAGCAGGGCCCCCTCAGATGTCCTCGTCCAGCGGGCAGCAACCCTTGGGAGCAGGCGGTCCCTCAAATACCCTGGGCCCAAACCGTTTAGGGCTTTAAAGGTCAAAACCAGCACCTTGAATTGGACCCGGAAACGAACCGGCAGCCAGTGCAGCTCTTTCAAAATGGGGGTGATATGTTCCCAACGGGCAGCTCTGGATAAAACCCTCGCTGCCGCGTTTTGCACTAGCTGCAGTTTCCGGATATTCTTCAAGGGCAGCCCCACGTAGAGCGCGTTACAGTAATCCAGCCGCGACGTGACTAAGGCGTGGGTAACCGTGGCCAGATCTGCCTTCTCGAGAAAGGGACGCAGCTGGCGCACCAGCCGAAGCTGTGCAAAGGCACCCCTGGCCACCGCCTCCACCTGAGCCTCCAAAAGCAGAGCCGGGTCCAGTAGTACCCCCAAGCTGCGTACTTGCTCCTTCAAGGGGAGTGCAACCCCATCCAGAACCGGTAAAATCTCCTCATCCCGATTGGCTCTCCTACTGACCAACAGTACCTCCGTCTTATCCGGATTCAGTTTCAGTTTGTTAGCCCACATCCAACCCATCACGGCCTCCAACCCCCGATTCAGGACATCCACCGCCTCCCCAGGATCAGATGACAAGGAGAGATAGAGCTGAGTGTCATCCGCATATTGCTGACAACTCAGTCCAAATCTCCGGATGACCTCTCCCAGCGGCTTCATGTAGATGTTAAACAGCATGGGGGACAAGACCGATCCCTGCGGGACCCCACAGGCCAACGGCCACGGGGCCGAGCAGTAGTCCCCCAGCACCACCTTCTGAACCCTCCCCTCAAGAAAGGACCGGAACCACTGCAACGCAGTGCCTCCGATTCCCATACTCGAGAGGCGGCCCAGAAGGATACCATGGTCGATGGTATCGAACGCCGCCGAGAGGTCCAGCAGAACCAACAGGGACGCACTCCCCCTGTCTAGTTCCCGGCGTAGGTCATCCACTAGAGCGACCAAGGCAGTCTCAGTCCCATACCCGGGGCGGAAGCCAGATTGAAAAGGGTCCAGATAATCCGTATCATCCAAGACCCTCTGCAGCTGGGACGCCACCACACGCTCCATCACCTTGCCCAAAAAGGGGAGGTTAGACACAGGTCTGTAGTTGTCCAGGTTGGAGGGATCAAGGGAGGGCTTTTTTAATAGAGGTCTTACCACCGCCTCCTTGAGGCACGATGGCATCCTGCCCTCCCTTAACGAAGCATTAACGATCACCTCCAGCCATCTACCTGTCCCCTCCCTGGCAGCTTTTATTAGCCATGAAGGGCAAGGGTCAAGAGCGCACGAAGTCGCCCGCACACTGCCCAGGATCTTGTCCACATCCTCAGGCCGCACCAACTGAAAAGAATCCAACACAACGGGACCAGATGGTACCAGAGGCACGTCTGCCGGAACTGCCAAAACTCTGGAGTCCAGGTCAGCACGGATGCAAGCGACTTTATCTGCAAAGCGACAGGCAAACCGATCGCAAAGAGCCGTAGATGACTCCTCCCCCATTGTCCGGGGGGATGTGTGGAGCAATGTTTTCACCACACGAAACAGCTCTGTTTGCCTGCACTGAGCAGACGCAATGGAGGCGGAGAAAAAACATTTCTTCGCCGCCCCCACCGCCACGGCATAGTCCCTAAAATGGGCTCTAGCCCGTGTTCGATCGGATTCGTGACGACTCTTCCTCCAGTGTCGCTCCAGCCGTCGTCCGAGTTGCTTCATCGCCCTAAGCTCCGAGGAAAACCAAGGAGCAGAACGGGCTCCACCAAGCCGGAGAGGGCGCTTGGGGGCAACCGTGTCAACAGCCCTGGCCATCTCTCCATTCCAGAGATCAACCAAGGCCTCGACAGGGTCACCAGCTCTGGACACTGGAAACTCCCCGAGGGCCGTCTGAAATCCAAGCGGATCCATAAGACTCCGGGGGCGGACCATCTTAATCGGCCCACCACCCCTGCAGAGGGCAGACGGAGCAGTCAAACTAAACCCCACCAGGTGATGATCTGTCCATGACAAGGGAGTGATCTCAAATTCCCCCACCTCCAGATCATTTATTTCCCGATCGGCAAAAACCAGATCCAGAGTGTGTCCCGCCACGTGGGTAGGGCCCGATACCAACTGAGACAGGCCCATGGTTGCCATGGAGACCATGAAATCCTGAGCCGCACCCACTAAGGGGACCTCAGCGTGGACATTGAAGTCCCCCAAGACAATAAGCCTGGGGGAACCCAAGGCCACCTCCGAGACGACCCCCGCCAGCTCAGGTAGGGAGACTGAAGTGCAGCGGGGTGGTCGGTACACCAGCAGAATCCCCAGCCTATCTCGGAGGCCCACCCTCAAGGACAAACACTCGAAATTCTGAGATTGCCTGACCGGGCACCTGGAAACGGGGAGGGTCTCTCGAAAGATGACCGCAACGCCTCCTCCCCGACCCTCGAGGCGGGGCTGCTGCACGATCTGGAAACCTGGAGGACAAAGCTGAGAGAGACCAACCCCGCCCAGCGCATCCAACCAGGTCTCCGTCACGCATACCAGGTCAGCCCGCTCATCCACAATCAAATCGTGGATGAGAGATGTTTTTGCATTAACTGACCTGGCATTTAGCAGCAGCACCCTAATCCTCGAAGGAGTGTTCTCAGAGCTCCCTAGGGTCAGAGGGTTGGGGGAAGGGCCGGAAAAAGGAACAGGCCTCAATTGCCTGGACCGTTTTCCCCTGTAACGGCCTGCCCAACTCCCACCGCCATACCTCCCTCTGCCCGCTACCCGTGATATTGCCGCCCCCACTCCAGACCCACTTTTTTGCTCTCCCAGACACATCCCCCCAGACTATTCCACCACGGCTACTTGGCTTAATTTAAAACCAAGACCAGACTCATACAGTCCCTGCTGACTTCTTGCTTGGTGGAAGATGGATCGTCAAGGCAGGAGGAGAAGATCTTCAGGGCTCCAGGCAGCTCGCCCCACGGCTGAGAGCCACAAGGACGAGAGCCCTTATGCTCTCGCCCTTCGGCTCACGCCAAGAGGCTCACGCCCCTGGCCCAGCCCCAGCTTTAAAGCCACAGAGGCTGAGGGTAGATGGCACACACCATCTGAAATTGGAATTCCATTTTGGAATCTTCACCCCACAACATAAGGGGTCAGCCATTCACGGGGCAGCTGCCCCAGGTAGTGTGGTGGGATTGAGGGTTCTTTAAAATCCATCCCAGCACTGGTGTGGAGAGAGCTGGATGGCCGCTATGAATCTCAAGAGCATCAGGGGGCAGGCAGGGATTGACACAGGAGAGGCAGGTTATGTGTCTGGGGCAGCTGGGAAGTGCAGGGATGTCTGGGGGATGTAGTTCCTCCCAGAGAGCAGCTTCTCTCCTCCTATGGGAGGTGCTCTGGGAGGAAACACATCCGTCAAATATGGTATGCTTCTCAGCCGCCCCAGGCATGTGCCTTGCCTCCCCTGTGTCATTCCCCGTCTGCTTCCTGGATGCTCTCAAGATTTGTTGCAGCCACCCAGCTTTCCCTGCCCCAGAGCTTTGAAAGGACCCCCAAATGCACCACCACCCTACCTGGGACAGTTGCCCTGCGAATGGCTGCCTCCGTGTGGTGGAGGGTGGGAATTCCAAAATGGAAATCCACTTTCTCCGATGTGCACAGCTATATCTATTGTCATGATTGTCCAGGTTCCTATGGGGGGAGGTGAAAAACAGGACTCTGAATTTGTCTCGAAACAAATCAAATCAGTATTATTTTATTCATTCATTTGTTCATTCATTCAATTTATATACTGCCCTTCCTAAACTAGCTTATTAAAAAACACATAATAAAACAATTAAAACCGAAGAACATTTAAACCAGATTAAAATTAAAACTAGATATCATTAAAAGCCAGGCTAAAAAGTTAGGTCTTGAAGGCTCTCTTGAAATGTGTTCAGCTCTACCTGTCTGTAGTTTGCTAAGCCTCAGGCAGTGGTCTTTAGCTCAGCCCTCTTGACCTTCAACTGAATTTGTTATTTTTTGATTGATTGATTGATTGATTGATTGATTGATTGATTGATTGACTGATTGATTTTATTTATATATGGCCCTTCCAAAAATGGCGGTTTCCATCAAAGGTTTGTTAGGCATTATCCTGAGACCACCTGCATGCAAAGGATGTGCAGTGCCAGTTGTGATAGGGTATTTGTCTAATTCTGAAGGTTGCCTCTGAATAGCAGTTGCAGGGGATAAACAACCGGAGAGAGGGCATACCTTCTTCTCGTGCACTTCTCAGAGGCATCTGGTAGGCCAGTGTGGAAAACAGCATGCGGGACTAGAAAGCCCTTGGGCCTGGTCCAGAGGGCTGTTCTTATGTTCTTCATTCCCATCACTATTGCCCTGCCCCTTTTCATAAGGAAATGCATCATGCAGCTTCTTCACTGAGAAAATGACAAGAAGCTGTTGGTTTCAGTTCTGTAATTCAGAACATTGGCATTCCCCTGTCATGCACTCCTGTACAGGTTGTGTGAATACAATTGGGCTCACACCAAGGATCTTCCATGCCTGGGGAAAGAGAAAGGTCTTCAGCTGGCACCAAAAAGAAATAGGATGGTGCCAGGTGAAGATGCACCCTGTTGTGTGCATTTTGGAGATGAGGCATCACATCCAAAAGGCCACCAGCCCCTCATAGGGGACATAGGAAGCTGTCTATCAAGCTCAATATTGTTTACACAGCCTGGCAATGCCATCTCCAGTTCTACAGGCAGAAGTCTTTCTCAGTCCTATCTATTTATTTTATTATTTATTATTTTATTATTAAAACGTTTATACCGCCCTTCCAAAAGGCTCAGGGTGGTTTACATTAAAACACCTTAAAATCAGTTAATAATTAAAATAAAAATTATAAAACAAAACAATGATTAATAATTAAAAACATCATAAAACTACAATTAAACAATCAAAACAATTTAAAAACAAATTTTAAAAAGCTGGGAAAGCCTGGCTGAAGAGATGTGTTTTCAGGTGTTTTCTGAAAATTGCCAGAGATGGGGAGGATCGTATCTCAGCAGGGAGCGCATTCCACAATCTCGGGGCAGCAGCCGAAAAGGCCCGTCTCTGTGTAGCCACCAAACGAGTTGGTGGCAACTGGAGACGGACCTCCTCAAGTGACCTCAGTGGCCGGTGTGGCTCACAGCGAAGAAGACGCTCTCTTAGATACCCAGGGCCTAAGCCGTTTAGGGCTTTATAAGTAATAACTAGCACTTTGTATTTTGCCCGGAAACCTACTGGCAGCCAGTGTAACTCTATCAACAAAGGAGTAATGTGGTCTCTCCGAGATGACCCAGAGACCAACCTGGCTGCCGCATTCTGGACCAACTGAAGTTTCCGGACTACGTACAAAGGCAGCCCCACGTACAGCGCATTACAGAAGTCCAGTCTGGAGGTTACCAACAAATGTACCACTGTTTTGAGGTCACTGATCTCAAGAAACGGGCGCAGCTGGCGTATCAGCCGAGGCTGATAGAAGGCACTCCTGGCCACCGCCTCAACCTGAGAAACCAAGGAGAGACGTTGATCCAGAAGTACTCCCAGACTGCGAACCTGTTCCTTTTGGGGAAGTGTGACCCCATCTAGAACAGGCAGATCAAAATCGTCTCTAGAGTTCCGACCCCGCACAATAAGTACCTCCGTCTTATCTGGATTCAGCTTCAGTTTATTCTCCCTCATCCAGCCCATTACTGCTTCCAGGCAGGCATTTAGGGAGGATATGCTAACTCCTGAAGAAGTTGACATGGAGAAATAGATCTGGGTGTCATCAGCATACTGGTAACACCCAGCTCCAAATCCCCTGATGATCTCTCCCAGCGGTTTCATGTAGATGTTAAAAAGCATTGGAGAGAGTATGGAGCCTTGAGGAACACCATACCTAAGCTCAGATTTTGAAGAGCAAAAATCTCCAATCGACACCATCTGGAATCTATCCGAGAGGTATAAAAACAGTGCCTCCCACCCCCAACCCCCTCAGACGTTCCAGAAGGATACTATGGTCGATAGTATCGAAAGCCGCCGAGAGATCCAAGAGGACCAACAGAGTCACACTTTCTCTGTCCATTGCCAATTGGAGATCATCCATCAGGCCGACCAAGGCAGTCTCCACCCCATAGCCCGCCCGAAAACTAGTTTCAAATGGGTCTAGATAATCAGTTTCCTCCAAGACCGCCTGGATCTGAGAGGCCACCACCCTCTCAATTACCTTGCCCAGCCATGGAAGATTGGAAACTGGCCTATAATTGCTCAACTCTGAGGGATCTAACGCAGGCTTCTTTAGAAGAGGTCTGATAATTGCCTCCTTAAGACAAGGAGGCATCCTGCCCTCCCTCAGAGAAGCATTTATGATTTCTACCAGGCCGCCTACAACAGCCTCCCTGCTAGATAGAACAAGCCATGTTGGACAAGGATCAAGAGGACAAGTGGTAGGCCTCACCGCTCCAAGCAGCTTGTCCACATCCTCAGGAGTCACAAACTGAAATTGATCCAGCCGAATTGTATAAGAGGAGTTGTCAGACACCTCCAGTTCAGATATCAGATTAATTGTGGAGTCTCCATCTAGGTCAGCCCGAATCCGAGAGATTTTGTCTGCGAAAAATTCATTAAACACACCACAGCGGGTAACTGATGCCTCCAAATTCTGGTTCAAGGGAGAGGGAGCAGATACTAGTCCCCTGACAACCCTGAACAACTCCGCTGGACGTGAACTCGCAGAGGCAATACGGGCAGAAAAGAACCGCTTCTTTGCCGCACGTATCGCCTGAGCATAGATCTTTAAATGTGCTCCATGTCGTAATCTGTCGGATTCGAGTTGAGTTTTTCTCCACTTGCGCTCCAGTTGCCTACCTTGCCGCTTCAGCCCCCGTAGATCTTCCGTATACCAAGGGGCCAATTTTGAAGCAGGTCGGAGGGGACGCTTAGGAGCAATCGTGTCTACTGCCCTGGTGAGCAAGTTGTTCCAGTTTTAAACCAGGGCATCAACAGGATCACCTGCAGAGCCAACATTAAATCCCTCCAAGGCTTCTTGGAATCCTACTGGATCCAGTAACCTCTTCGGGCGGACCATTCTAATAGGCCCCTCGCCCCTGCGGAGGTGAGAAGTGGTTGTAAGTCCAACCTTAACCAGATGGTGGTCTGTCCATGACAACGGGGAGATTGTAGGAGTCCCCACCCACGGAGCACCACCCTGATCAGAATAAGAGCTATAAGGGAGGGAACCTGGGACCTTATGCATGTAAGCAAGTAGATGCTCAACCCAGAGTGGCCCCACTGTGGGAATAAGGGGAATGTCTTACAGTGCTCTGGCATGTAGCCTCCCATTCCAATGAAAATCAGGGTGGACCCTGCTTAGCAAAGAGGACAATTCATGCTTATTATCAGCTTTCCTTCTCATCCCAGAAAGTGGGAGCAGAATGTGGGAGCTCATAATCATCAGGCAGGTTCTGATGGGAGATGGTTAAAACAAACCACTGCAAACAAATCAAACTACTCGGTCCCTTGCTAGGTCCCAAAGTGATACGTTCCCATTATAATTATTTCCTGTCCTTTGGGCTGCAGTTCTCCAAGATATCAGACACAAGTCTTCAGCTCAGCCCTCCTAACTGAGATCCCTTCCACTAACAATGTCAGAGATTGAACCTGAGACTACTACATGCGAACGAGGAGAGGTCTATCAACGGCTACTAGTCAGAGGCCTATAGGCCACCTCCAGCCTCAAAGGCAGGATGCCTCTGAGTACCAGTTGCAGGGGAGTAAAGGCAGGAGAGAGGGCACACCCTCAACTTCTGCCTGTGGCTTCCAGTGGCGCAGAAGGCTCCCTGCACTTCGCAGAAGGCAGGGAAGGGGGCGGGCGGACGGACGGACATCTCCCCGCCGCCCGCCCGAGCGCTATAGCACTCAGTCCGGGGCGAGATTTAAAGAGCTAAAATGGCTTGAGGGGGCTTCGGGGGCGGCAGGGAAGTATCCTGCTGCCCGATTTTGAAGACAAGAAGGAGCCCCGGAGCGGCAAGCGGGCGGCGAGCGATTCTGCGGCGCATTTTTTAAACTAACTATGGCGCCAAAGCAGCAAAGCGCGGGAGGGGTGAGTAAAGCCCCCCCGCCCTTAATGGAACCCCCCACCCTAACCCTCCCGAACCAAAACCACCCCTTGTCCGGACCGGTTCGGAGGCCAGTAGAATGGCCTCCGAACCGATCCGTGCACACTACTAGTGCATAAAGTGGCAGCAACATACAGATTTAGGAAGCTGCCTTTCAGTAAGTTCAGCCATTGGTCCTTCTAGTTAAATACTGTCAACAGTGATGTGCAGCAGCTCTCATGGGTTTCCGGTGGGGGTCTTTCCCATCGCTACCTGGAGATCTCTGAAATTTGAAGTATTGATAGTTTAAAGTTTCTGTCCTAAATTTGTTAAGAGTTTTCATTGTATCTTTTGTGTTCCAGCCACCCACACACCCACCTCCAAACTGGTAATGGCAGCGATAGCAGCTCTCCCTATACGAACTCATATGTATGTATGTATGTATGTATGTATGAATGTATGTATGTATTCATACATGTGTTCTGTCTATTTCCTCCATATAGACGCCTATATACAGCATAGCTTGTGTTCTTTCATTTTCTCGCATTCTTTTTGAGGCCCCTCTGTCCTACTATTGTGCATGAAACTTTTAGCTGCAGAAGGGAATCCACCACGAGATGGAGAGAGCCTTTTGGCTCAGAGCTGTTGGTCTGCTCCGAGAACTGCTCACAAGCTGGCCAGCTAACCAGTTGGCATGATGCCATGATAGACTGAATTCTTACTGGGAAAGCAGCCTGACCAGGCTATCCAACATGAGGGACTGGTGTTCCAAGGCCCATCTACATCTGTGGTCTATGCTTTTATCGAACTCCAGCCAGCTACCCCCCAGGAGTTATCCAGACATGTCTTCATGCCACGGGTTATCGGAAGAGTGAATCTGCTTCTCAGCAGATTCAGAGCTGTTTAATTTGCTGCATTAAGTGGACCATTTCACACATCCTCAGCATTTCCTCGGCTCCTCTCTGCATTCCCTGTCGATCTTTTTCTGTGTGCTTTCCCACAGTTTGCTCCAGGTTTTTTCTCCCACCAATCACATTCCAGAGGAAGCGGCGAAGGACCTTTCTGTTGTTGTTAATTTGACAGCTAGTTGCGGAAGACCAGAGAGGCAAGTTGCCAAGCAGCCGGATCAAACAATAGAACACTTAACCCAAAGCTGCCAAATCTGACATTATTCGGGCCAAGCTAGAATACACAGAAGTAATTCGGAGGAAAGCAGTATCGGGTGTGTACTGGTCCCTGATAGCTTGGAGGGACCATGGGGTAAATCCAGCTGATATGTGGACTTGCACCCTCCATTCTGGAAGGGGTGTGAGCTAAAAGCCATGTGTGTAAAAGTCCCAGCTTTCATCAAGCACATCAGGATTCACTGATATGAGTGCGAGATTCATGACTCTGATCTATCATGAATGCCCCTTCTACTCCCATCCTGTCTTTCTCTCTTTCTCCTCCTCTCTCTCTGGCTGTCCTCACTTATTTACAATACAAGCTGATAGTCATTGAACTTTTACAGATACACACAAAGAGACACACAAACACACTTGCCAGTTCTTGTGACTTTCTTGTAATTATTTTATTTCGCTTAAATAAACATTTTGAAGATATTTTGTGTTTGCACTTTTCCCCCACCTTCTGCCAAGAAACTGCTATATCTTCCAAAAGAGCCAGAGGGCCTCCAGTGGGTAGTCAATTCCGCTGTCTTTGACTCCAGTATAGCTCCTCAGTATACATGGATTTCAAGCTGAATACCTAAGACAATTGGTGTCAACTACTGCATTTGTGAACTGGGCAGGTCTCAAATCAATTTTGGGGATATTGGTCAAGTATCTAGGTTTTGTTTAGATATTTAATATCCACCCTGCAGGGAACTGGGCATTGCCGCAGGTTTATTCTTTAACTGTAAGCTTTCAAATTGATTATGGAAATAATAAACAAGGTCCTCTGAGTTCAACTACCCCTGGGGCTCAACAGGGGGAAAACCCCCAAGGTATGAATAACTGGGATGAACTAAAATGAATAAGAATGCTGCCCATTGAAAAGAGTGGAAGCTCCCTCAAGGTCCACTGGAATTATTGAGAGCCATGAATACCACGTGATATGTCTGGCCTCTATAGAAATAGATGCATTAATTTTTGGTATATCCATTCATAACAATAAAATGCGAGGATAGCAAAGTAAGCTACATCAAACAATAAAAATCACGGATAGCATAAAAGAGTAGGGGTGTGCACGGAACCGCGGAGCTGCGGTCCGGCACTGGGGTGGGGGGTTCCATTAAGGGCGGGGGGGCTTTACTTACCCCTCCCGCGCTTTCCACACACTGCCGCCGTAATTATTGAAGAAATTGCTCCTCCGATGGCTGTTCCTATTTTAAAAAATGGCTGCCCCCTTGAAGCCCTGGCCCCCTGCTGCTGCCTTGAAGCCCCCTCCCACCCCCTTAAATCTCGCCCCGGGCCCTTAAATCATGCCCCGATAACATTAAGAGGCGGGCGGCGGGGAGATGTCCTCCCGCCCCCTTCCCTGCTAGGCTGCAAAAGACTTTAGGAAGGCTTCTGCGCATGCGCGCGCAGAAGCCTTCCTAAAGTCTTTTGCAGCCTAGCAGGGAAGGGGGCGGGAGGACATCTCCCTGCCGCCCGTTTCCCTGCCGGTCTGCAAAAGTACTTTTACTTTTGCAAAGAACTTTGCAAAGAACTGTTTCTTCTTTGCAAAGTTCTTTGCAAAAGTAAAAGTACTTTTGCAGACCGGCAGGGAAATGGGCGGCAGGGAGATGTCCTCCGCTCCCTTCCCTGCTAGGCTGCAAAAGTACTTTTACTTTTGCAAAGAACTTTGCAAAGAAGAAACATCTCCCCGCCGCCCGCCTCTTAATGTTATCGGGGCATGATTTAAGGGTCCGGGGCGAGATTTAAGGGGGTGGGAGGGGGCTTCAAGGCAGCAGCAGGGGGCCAGGGCTTCAAGGGGGCAGCCATTTTTTAAAATAGGAACAGCCATCGGAGGAGCAATTTCTTCAATAATTACGGTGGCAGTGTGTGGAAAGCGCGGGAGGGGTAAGTAAAGCCCCCCCCCCCGCCCTTAATGGAAGCCCCCAAACTCCCCACCCGAACCAAAACCACCCAGTGACCGGACCGGTCTGGAGGCCTTTAGAATGGCCTCCGAACCGGTCTGTGCACATTCCTATAAAAGAGAGCCAGCAGCTATTTCCTAACAAAGATTATGACTAGTATCGCTTCTCTCCTGCCCTCCCTGCTGCTCAAGAGGCCAGCAGCCACCACAGCTTCTGATGTGTCCTTACATATAGAGAGACGTGTACTACTGGGAACTGGTGGGAGAGAACAGCTCTCTCTGCTTCTGGAACAAAAAAACACAGGCCAAAAGAACATGTTTTGAAATTAATTCATTGTGCAACACACATTAGCTCATAAATGAAATGTATCCAAAATGTTGTGACTGCCAAAATATATCAGTAATCCAAAAACTTCTGGTTTAAGATGAGAGTTTAGATGCTTTACATTTTGACTCATGCTCTAAAAAGAATGGAAATTGCAAGTTAAGGTGACCATCTTAAGTTCTGTGCCACATAAGCTGTGAAGATTTTGTAGAGTCTCATATTTGATGGTGGCTTTAGAACTGCACCCACACTTTGTCTAATCAGAGAAGAATCAGGCAGAAATTCATCAAGGGCATTTCTAGGAAGTTATTAGGGAAACTGCACCTGTTAAATGACTGCTGAGTGCATCCCTCCGCAGCCCAATGTCTCACTGAATGACCAAGGCAAAGTGTGGGTGCACACACTGCAGCCATTCACACAGAGAGACACTCACACTGTAGCCATTCACACACACACACACACACACACACACACACACACACTTCTGCTGTTCACACAACACACACACACAGAGATAAGCCATTCACACATTGTAGCCATTCACACAAGTGCGCGCGCGCGCACACACACACACACACAGCCATTGTGTGTGTGTTTGTGGGCTTGTGTGAATGGCTTCTGAATTCACCTATCCCTGAATGACTCCATAATGTTTCATGCATTTCCAACTGGAAATGGTTCTAAGACAAAACATTTTGGACTCTTAAAAGGCAATCTGGGGAAAATATGAATGGAGATAAGAATGAAATCACAATACAACAATGACATCTGGGGAAAGGGAGAAATTAACAACATCAAATGCATATCCTTATGAGAAATTAAAGACAAAACAGGCAAGAAAGCTGCAAAACACGCAAGAAAGCTGCTGAATTGAGTTCCGTTCCTGTTGAGAGGAATTCCTATTCTCCAGAGAGATGTAGATACAAGAGAAATTTGGCAACATCTCTGTCTGGTACACCTACTGCTGCCAAAACCCAGCCTTAACCCTGTCCAATCTTGGTTCCTGAGGAGAGGCAGAAAGAAAGGAATGTGGCAATGGAGGCTGGCCGGAGAGGGGCTTGGAGCACCTGCAGCCAGCATATCTAGTAGGGCTACTGACTTCCCTGACCCCAAGGCAAGCTCCTGGGTTGCTTTGGGGCAGAAGGGAATGGAGGCAGCAGCAAAGGGCACACTTGGGGCTGCTTTTTGAGGGATGGCATCAGTCACTGACAAAGCAATGACAATTTGTGCATGTCTGTTTAGAATGGAAGCAGATCAGCAGACAGCTCCAGGATAAGGAAAAGGATGCCTGTGCATCCCTAAATGCAACCTGCACATTAGACCAATTCAGAAATCATGCTGTATGAGTATGCAGATGCCTGTACTTTCATACTCATGTTTTGTGCATGTTAAAAGGTTAAAGATGAACCTGGATATAGACCCTTCAAATGCATGGTATAGATAGGAAGTGGACTGTACCTGAGTTCAGCATCACATGTAAATGACTGTACCAGTTTCATATGTAAATGACTGTACCTGTTTACAGAGCTGTACATTTGTATCTGCTACATCTTTCTCTTGCTGCAGACTTCCTCTTACTTCCTTTCCGCTCAATTAACAGTTCACATTTTTGTTCTGTGAACTGCTCTGTGCAAATCTTATTTTTAAAGGTTGGCATACAAATAAAGTATATGCAGATCACTTGCAGATAACCATCTCCTGTTTACTTTCCAATAAGTGGGTGTTTCCTTTCACTGATTTATGCCCTCGGCCTATATCACTGTGTTTTGAACAGTCAGCACTTACTTCTCTGTGGAGAAGAGGCTGATTTGGAGGTTGCTTCTACTTTCCTCTTGATCTCATTGATCTTTCCAGCTGCATTGACAACATTCAGCAAGATGAAGATTCTTCTAATTGTTTTGGTTCTGCTTTGCTGCACTTTGGGTGAGATGAAGTTTCTGATTTTGGTTGGGATGAGATTTGACAGGGTGTCTTCAAGCTATCACTAAGCTTCCGCAACTTATTTCTTAGGAAGATACATGGTAGTATTCACTGAATGAAAAGAAGAGGCTAAGATTTAGAACTGAATGGGGGAAAGCCCTATCCTGCGAGATCCCTGAAGCAGTATTAATCTGTTTTTTAATCCCTTTCCCATCCTCGCTCTAGCGGTTTTGGGGTGTTGCATGTGTTTCTCCATCTTCTTTTACCCTATCTTACACTAGGCCATTTTATCCTTACCACACACTAGGCTAAGAGAGTGTGACTGTCCCAAAGTCACCCGGTTGCATGACTGAGTGGGGATTTGAACTCAGTGCTCCTAGGTCCTTGTCCCATACATGAACTAGCATAGTACCCAAGGCTCCCTTTCCCTGTTTTCCCTTCTGAGGGGAGGGGTGGGGAACATAGGATTAGACAGTCAAGAATTATCAGTGTGTGTGTGTGGGGGGGGTTCCTTCCCCCACCCTGCTGCATACTGAAGTGGTGGCATTGCTCCCCACCTGCTGTGGCTGGCTGGCCGGTTCATTCATTCATTTGTTTTCTTTCTTTGTGTCTTGCTTCCTTCTTCTGTCCGCTGCCAGCATTCCTCTCCTTCTTCACCCTGCACACAGAAGGAATAATTTGTTGGGGTTAGTGATTATTTAGCAAAGCACCAAGGAAGCTACCACTCCAATTACAGAGTGCAGAGTTAAGTTGTTGCAGCTGTTTAAGTAATGCGCATGGAGATCACTGTAGATTCTAAGTTACTTAACTAGCTTATTGGTGAAGTAGATTTGAGATAGAAAAACCTGTCCTATCTACCAGCTACATAGTGAATAGGTAGGGAGAAAGAGAGAGAGGTTTCCATCTTCTTGCTAGGAAGGAAGGAAGAGGACTGACTCACTACAGGAAGTACCTGAGGAGTCAAGGCACGGGTCCTAGAGCAGTGGCAAGCAGGGACAGGTAAGGAGACCCTCACTTGCTACCTCTGCTCCTCTTGCTCATTAGGATAGTTGGTGCAAAAGGTCGATGCACTGGAACTCCAACAGAATTTCTCCTTCCTCCTATACTGCCGCCATGCCTCTCCCTCCTGTATATCATGGCTCTTCAGTGCTGGGAGGATTCAGGCAAGAGTGAGTGGGGGGGAAGAGGAGAGGAAGAATGAAGAGTGAGAGGATGAGGGAGAAAGAGGAAGACAAGGACAGAAGAAAGAGGGTGCAAAGAGGAAGACAGGAGGGCAAGGAAAGGAAGGGAGTAGGGAGGAAGAAAGGAAGAGAGTGAAAGGGGGGGAGGTGGAGGAGGATAAAGAAAGAAGGTAAAGAGAGGCACCTTTCACTGAGTGAAAGAAGGCAAGCGAGAGGCGGAAGCAAGGATGGGAGAGAAAATGGGAGGAGGAGGAAGATGAAGACAGAAGGTGATGAGAGGCACCTTCCCCTGCATTAGTGAGTGGAGGGGAAAGGGGTGGGTGGGTGAGTGAGTGAAGGGGAAGGCTGGTGCAAGAAGACAGTGGTACCGAAGCAGGTGTGTGGTGATTGGCTAGTATGCAGTTTCAAACAAAGTTTGGGTTATTTTTAATTGTAACCCCTTTGGGGACAGGGATCCATCTTATACGTTTATTATTTTTCTCTGTAAACCTCCCTGAGCCATTTTTGAAAGGGTGGTATAGAAATCGAAAGAATGAATGAATGAAGAGGAATTTAAACTTAGAAACCTCCAGGAGAGAATTCCTGAGGGAGGGGCTTTGGAATGGAGAGAAGAGGTGGCTATAAAATTCAGTGCGAGTTAACTGACAGATTCAATAGAGACAGGACTAGAGAGAGGATCTCTGCTTAGGGTTCTCTAGGGCAGGACTGAGGGTGGACTTGAGAATTTGGTGGGTAGGTTTTACACACCAGGCACGACCTGTGTAGAGCAAGCTTGACTATCAAGTGTAAATGCTGGGTGTGTATGGTTGATTACACTGGATATATAGCCAGAATGGTTGAATCTGTTAATGGAACTGCCCCGGGGAGATTGGTAAACACCCCTAAATTTGTGTTCAGGCTAGGGTGTGGAAACTAGCTCAGAAAGGAACAGTTCCCTGTCAGAATTAAATTTACACAAAATTGTGGACCCAGGAAATGATTGGACGGAGGCAAGGTTTAAGTTTCAAAACCCAAAAGAAAGTCTTTATTGTAGGGAGGGGTACAGCACAAAGAAATGTGTGGTTAAGGCAATTCTATTCAAGATACGTTTAAGTGCAAAGAGGCGTTTTATCTTAAAGTCCTAATTGTATAAATTCCCAGGCAGGCAAGAGAAAAAGGCTTTTAGAGAGGGCTCAGTGTTCTCTCAATTGTTTTTCCATCTGTGTGCGGAATGAATTTTGTTAGGGTTGGCAGTATCAAGGCAGTGTGTGTGCATGTGCATTCAGAGTGGGGCCTTCCTGATTCAACCTGAGCAGGATCTAAGACTAAATGCGTGGACATTAAAAAAAATGTGTTAGCATGAGCACTTGCGCTCACCTTAGAGGGAACACTGAGCAGGAGGCGGATGGATTAAAGAAAGGAGAGTAGGGATAGGGACGGGCCCAGAGAGGAGCAAATGTTCACATCATATCTGGGCGTAGAGACATTGGGGCTCCTGGAACAACTCAAGGAGCTTGTTCCTTAGGGACAGCTTGGGCAAAGGTGGGTGCAAAGAGATCGGAGGTGTTAGTTGGGAAGATGACTCCATCAAGGTGCTTCCTCCATGGAACTAGCTTCGTATGTTTGCAAGGGAGACTGGGCAGATCAGGCTGGGCAAGAAAGCTGCTGTGGAGAATGGCACGAAGAACTGAACACAGCCTGGCATGATGGCCTGTGAACAGTAAATCGCCCATGCAGCTGGTGACTCCAAGGTAGATGGTAAGCAAAGAGCACACTGAATTGGGGCCAGATATACTCCAGTTCATGTCCTGGGGGAACATTCCAGTTGACCGTTTTTGTGGAAAAGGTGTGTTGGGTGGAACTGGCAAGGAGTCCATTGTTGCTGATTGCTCTTCCTGGGTGCAACAATGTGGGAACTGCTGAGGCAAGCCAAGGCTGATTGCCATGAGAATAGAGTGCATAGATGTGAGAAGGGGAAATCTGCATGAACCGAGAGTCCAATAATCCAATCAGTACTTTTAATGGGTACACCTCGAGGTCCTTATCGATGACTCAACCTCTTTTGCGAGGGAGGAGCATTACCTCCAGGAGTCTTATTTGCATTCTTCCTTCTGAGGCAATTGGTGCATTAGCTTGCTGCTATCCTTTGCAAAAGGAGGGGAGGGGCCAAGGCTGGTGCACTCTGAGTGCTGAGTGGCCTTGGCTGAAAGTTAACATGCTTTAGTTAACTTCTGGGATCTGCTTAGGGTGTCTCAACATAAGGAGTGTGTGTATCTGCTCCCCTGTCCAATTTGCTTGTTAGTGTCCAAGATCTGGGGGCAACTAGCCCGCTGTCAACTAAATGACCTGTCCCCATGTACCATAAATGGAGAGCTCATGATGCTTTGAGGTTCCTGTGCATGTCAAGAGTGAAATCTTCAAGCCTGGAGACTCAGACACAAGTGGGGAGGGGCTCCTGGGAGGCAGCAGAAAAGTATTGATAGGAACATATCCCAGTAAAGGTGCTGAAAATCTAAAGAAGATTGTTATTTCTAAACAGTCACCTCAGTAATTTGAACGTAAAGCCTTTGTTGATTTGATTGATTGATTGTGCCATCAAGTCAGTGTTGACTCTTAGGGACCACATAGATAGATTCTCTCCAGGATGACCTGTCTTCAGCTTGGTCTTTAAGGTCTCTCAGTGGTGAATTCATTGCTGTTGTGATTGCGTCCATGCACCTTGCTGCTGGTCATCCTCTTCTTCTCTTTCCTTCAACTTTTCCCAGTATTATGGAGTTTTCAAGGGAGCTGGATCTTCACATAATGTGTCCAAAGTATGATAGTTTGAGCCTGGTCATTTGTGCCTTGAGTGAAAATTCTGCATTGATTTGTTCTAGGAACCATTGGTTTGTTTTCCTGGCTGTCCATGGTATCCTCAAAAGTCTTCTCCAGCCCCAAAGTTCAAAATGCTTTTTCTATCTTGCTTCTTCAAAGTCTAGCTTTTGCATCCATAGAATGTGACAGGAAAAACCATTGTCTGAACTATTCTAATCTTTGTAGGGGTAGACACATCACGGCATCTAAATATCTTTTCCTAGGCCTTCATTGCTACCCTACCAAGTGCTAGTCTGCAGTGTATTTCTTGACTGCTGGATCCTTTACTGTTGATGGTGATTCCTAAAAGGAAGACGCTATCCACCTCTTGAATTTATTTATTTATTTTATTTATTGTTAAATTTATATACTGCCTTTCATTAAAACAATCCCAAGGTGGTTTACAGCAGAATTTGAAAACAAGATTGTAAAAATGACAATCTGATTAAAAATTTAAAACACAAGCATAAAAAACAGTACAAAATACAAAGAGCAGCAGCAGAGACAATCAAATAAAAGCCTGGGTAAAAAGCCAAGATTTAACATGCTTTCTAAAAGCTGTGATGGAGACTGAGGAACAAACAGCCACCGGGACAGCATTCCAGAGTCTGGGGGCAGCAACAGAGAAGGCCCTCTCCCGCGTGCTCTACAATCGAGCCTTCCTCATTGTTGGCACCCGGAGCAGAGCGCCCTCTCTTCATTGTCAAATCTGAGGCTGGTTGCTGTACCTGTGGTCATTAGTTTAGTCTTCTTTACATTTATTTGTAGTTCTATTTTTTCACTGTGCTCCTTGACCTTCATTATTAGAGCTTGCAAATCACCCGCCATCTCAGCTATCAGAGTGGTGTCATCAGCGTAGCACAGGTTATTGATGTTTCTTCCTCCAACTTTAAAACAATGCTCATCATCTTCCAAACCAGCTTCTCTCAGTATTCTGTAGTCAATAAAGCACATATTGACTTCTTTCTGGTATTCTTTGGCTTTCTCAATTCTCCAGTGTGCCTCTTGCTTCTTTGCTGATGCACTAACACAACCTTATCTAAGCATCTGAGTTTTAAAACAATTTTGAAATATAAGAGCCAGTGTACAATCTTGCCAATTCTAAGCTTCTTATTTTTGTTTCAGAAACCATTATGCATTTGACCATACATTGTAGTGAATAAGAAACCGCTGAAGCTATTACACAAGAATGAGTTGTTTTCTTTGCTTTGGAACTTTAAAACTGTTTCAACTGTGTTTATTTACCTCTCCACACATTACAGCTCCAGCACAATATCAAAGTTAGTGCTTGAAACCCAAATTAGGATTTAATTTGGTGGTGGCAGTGTAATCAAGAAACAAAGGGTTTGAAATAAATAAAAGGGTCACAAACATATTGTTTGTGTTAACCTTGGGTCCTGACAGAGTGTGAGAAGGCAGCCGCACAAGGCAGGTGTAAGAAGGTGGTTGCATGAAATAGAGATGGCCCCCCAGAGGTGCATTGGAACCAAATCCAGCCTACCTCCCAACTAAGTTTGACACAGAGTGCTGTGATCAGTACAGAGGCGTAACTAGGGAAAATGGCGCCCGGGGCAAGCACTGAAACTGCTCCTCCCCCGCCGCGCCCCCCCCCCGCCGCGCCCTTAGCTGAGCAGGGTCGACCCTGGTTTGCATTTGAATGGGAGACTAGAAGTGTGAACACTGCGAGATATTCCCCTCAGGAGATGGAGCCACTCTGGGAAGAGCATCTAGGTCCCAAGTTCCCTCCATGGCAGCATCTCCAAGATAGGGCTGCAAGAGACTCCTGCC
Source organism: Hemicordylus capensis (assembly GCF_027244095.1). Classification (NCBI taxonomy): domain Eukaryota; kingdom Metazoa; phylum Chordata; class Lepidosauria; order Squamata; family Cordylidae; genus Hemicordylus; species Hemicordylus capensis. The sequence goes on along the minus strand of NC_069658.1, from coordinate 256,458,958 downwards.
TGCAACCTTAGAGAAGCCACTGCCAGACTGGGTAGACAATACTGAGCTAGATAGACTAATGGTCTGACTCAGTATATGGCAGCTTCCTATGTTCCTGAATACTACTGCAGCACACACACAAGACACCTGTCCCATCCTGACACTCAGCCAACTTCCATAATCAAGATCCTACACACACACACACACACACACACACACACACACACACCCCACAACTGCCTACTCTTAGATTTACAAGGAATACAAGCCACACCTAATGGCACAGCAATGAAGTAACTTGCCTAGGGAGCAAAAGGTTGCGGGTTTGAATGGAAACACCTATATCGGGCAGCAGTGATATAGGGAGAAGAAGCTGCTAAACCAGTTCACATCTAGACAGCAATTCCATTATGCAGGGCTATTAAGAAATATCTGTGTCGCTATACTCTTTCTCCCTCCCCCCCCCACAATGCACAAACACACACTTATTCCCCCAGGAGAAGAGCTTTCTTTAAATATATATATTACCGTGTTTCCCCGAAAATAAGACAGTGTCTTATATTAATTTTAGCCCCCCAAAATGCACTAGGGCAATTAGCGGTACATCAGAAATTACTGCTAGGTCTTACTTTCGGGGTAGGTCTTACTTTCGGGGAAACAGGGTATATAGGGCTGTTTTTTTTTTTGGTTTTTTTTTGCTGTAAACAAACTAAAAGGGTCAGGAAAGTGAAGACCTGAAAAAACAGCCCAAAATGACAGAGAAGAAAGCATTTCAAGGGGGAGGGAGAGAGAATGTTGCAACCTACTAAAGCAATATATCAGAAACCACTGGGGAAACATTCACATGTGCTCATACCCAAATACAGAAGCTGTCAGTGTAGATTCTGAAGGGGCAGGAAGGAAACACTGGATTTGCAAGTGCTGAATGCACTGCCTTCACATTTGCAAGAGATGGCAATCTCTGGATACCTAGCTTGCATTTCAATCACGCTCACATCCCCTTCCCCCCTTTCTCAGCACGCACACAAACATACCAGATGCAGACAGAATGAAGGGAGGAAATGCAACATTAGACAGATAACAAGAGGCAATTGAGGGGCAGAGTGGCTGCTTTCCAACTGTGCCTGGCGGGCTGCTGGACCTCTTTTCGCCCTCCCTATTTCCACTCTCCAAAGGAGCAGGATAGGACAGACCAAGCTATCTATGCTGAAGCCAGCAGAAAAAGCATTTAAAGTTATCCCCAGACAGAATGTATCCAGTGACATTATTTAGCACAATAAAGCAAATGATGACAAGAATGCAAGGCGGAAGAGGGCTCAGACTTTATATCTCATGGTCCAATACTCACTTCTGTTGCTTACTGTGTACAGGTTACTACTAAGCCGTTACACTCTTTGCACGCATTACTGTTTTCGTTTGAAGCATTTACATACAGTTCGTATCTGCAAAAGATTTCTTTTAAAAATTGTAAGCTCTAACAAGTCCTTTAGTAGCTTGACATCATAGGATCAGGACGAAAGTTTGCTTTCTCACCGATACGCCCAGATTACTACAGTGATTATGGGCTCTCCCTCGAGCAACCCAGCAGCAGGAGGAAATACCAGATCCCCATTGATGTTCTCTCCAGTGCTTTCTTGATTTAAGAAGCTCCTCCCTCTATTTAGGTCATGCCAGCCCCCTTGGTTACGGTTTCCTTTGCATGTATTATTGGCCCATGACGACAGGGGGAAGAGTCGAAGTTGCGCTTACCAATGTTCTAAAAATGCTTACGTTTGTTACAAACCAGCCTCGCTTCCTGTTTCCATAAATGGGCAAAGGGATGAAGGATCAATTGAGTTTCCGGGAGCCTGCCCAAGGAATTGCTCTGCCTTGCCATCTGTCTGTTTACAAGCGCCGCGCTAAGCGAGGCAACAAGACACTTTGTACGCAAGTTGCACACATGCCACAGAACCTTGCCCCAGCGGCAGCTATATACACAGCTCACATTGCAAACAGTTTGTTTATAGACAACCCTTCTCCCGAGGATCCCGGTAAACAAGCTTCTCCATAAAACGAATTATTGCCTGTATACGTTTCCCCCACTCCCACTCATCATTATCTTCTTTTCTCAACTGTTTCCATGCAACTTTCCCGTAATCTGATCTGACCATATACAGACCCCGCTGCCTGCCCAAAGCCAAGGGATGGCTGCAACCCTCTGCCTTCCTTCCGAGGGAGCTGAACACTTGCTGGTCTCCTCCAATACAAGCACGCCCTGGATTGAGTGCTGCTCGGGAGAGAGGGCAGAGGAGGGGGAACAAGTGGGACGGGCGAGTCTCTCCTCCCTTGCCCGGGACACGCCGCACACTCTTCTCACCCTACCTTGGGCGATTGCGCGATGGACTCGAAGCGGTGCAGCTCCGGCAGCAGGCAGCTCCGCTCGGTGGAGTGAAGGCTGTAGATGAAGTCGCGGGCTCCCTGCGCCGTGTTGAGCGCCTCCATGGGCTCCTTCTTGGGGTGGGTGCCCAGCGAGCTGGGGAAGTCCACAGAGGGAGCGGCGGCGGCGAGAGGAGGAGGAGGAGGGAGCCCTTTCTTCTCCCGGCTGGGGCCGCGCTGGAAGGTGCTCAGGCAGCGGCAGTGAAGGAGGCAGCTGCAGCTGCTGCAGCTGCTGCTAGGGGCCTGGGGGTGCCGCCGCTGCAGGAGGGGGCTGAGGCGGGGCGCCCAGGTGGTGGAGCAAAGAAGCAGAGGGCGGCGCTGCCCTGGGGAGGGGGAGGCACTGCTGCTGCCGTGGCTCATGGAGCCTCTCCTCCCCGGGCCGGCTCTCCTGGGCGGATGCCGCAGCTCCTGCGGCATCGGGGTAGAGCAGCAGCAGCAGCGGCAGGCGAACCCGTCAGAGCAGCTCCCTGCGCCGCCAGCCAGCCAGCCGCCCCAGAAACAACGCTCTCCTCTCCTCCCGCTCCACCCGGTCCGCGCCACGTGCAGGTGAACCGAGCTGGGAGGACATCGGAGACGCACCCACCGCACTCAGGTGCAGCGCGACTCGGCACGCCGGCCGAGTCGCGCATGCGTGCGTCTAGCAGTGAACATGGAAGGCGCCCGCCGCCAAGCCAGGCCAGCAGCCAGGCCAGCAAAAAACAATGGGGGCGACCGCTCGTGGGGGAGGGGGCGCCGACGCAATCCCTTGACTGCTGCTGCGGCTGAGCCGCAGAAATTCAAATTTGTATTAAAAAGAAATTTCAAAAAAAATTGGGGGGGGATGGCCAGCGGGGGTCATGGCGGCGCCTCCCATGTGACCCAGAACAATAGTGCCCGGGGCACGTGCCCCCCTGCCCCCCCATCGTTACGCCTATGGATCAGTAATGACATTGTGAAATATCAAAAATTGTGCTCACTTACAACTTGCCCTCCATGCACCCACATGGACAACCTATCCATCCATTCCATCCTCCCCACTTTTATTTGGGTCTCAAAGAGCAAGGAAAAGTGTGGGTGACTGGGCAAGTTAGAAGCGAACACAATTAGTGACGTTGCACCACATCATTACTGATCACACAGCACTCTAGTAGATGGTTTTGATTTTATAACCAATAGACAACATTGATAAGAGACCAAAACTTAGAATGTTTTAAAGAAGATTGGAAACCATTTTTGTTGTATCTAAAGAACTATTTTCCTACTATGGACTTTACAGCAGGGTTTGAAATTTAGTAAAAATTGCAGGTTGGGTAGACTATGTGTTTGTAAGGGTTTAAATATATGTTTTGAACTAGTATTTTTCAGCCCGTTAAATTAACGGGCGCTAGTAGCTTTCTCCGCCCTCCCCCGCCGTCTCCTCCCGCCCGGGGCCACCTCCTCCTCCCGCTTTTTCTTGGCCGCTAACCCGGCCCACGGCGGGCCGCCCTCTACAGGGCTGCTCGGCCCGCGACAGCCCCCGGTGAGCCGCCTGTTACCAGGCCGCGCAGCGGGCTTAAGAGCCCTCTACCAGGCTGCTCGGCCCGAGACAGCCACCCTGCAGAGCCGCTCGCCCAGCCCTGGTACCCCCGGCAGCTGGTCTTAAGAGCCCTCCGCCACCGCTAGTGGCCTCTGCTGCTGCTCCTGGCCGCCACTCCTGGCCTCCGCAGCCACCCTGCCAAGCCGCTCGCCCAGCCCCGGTACCCCCAGCGGCCGGGCTTAAGAGCCCTCCACCGCCGCTCGTGGTCTCTGCTGCCGCTCCTGGCCGCTGCTCAGCCTGCTGCTGCTCCTCCCCCCGCCCGGCGGTGGCCGCTTCTCCTCGGCCCGCCACTTCTCCTCCAACCGCCCAACATGGCGGCCGGTGCCGGCAGTTGTATCTCCCTCGGCGTGTTCTGGGCATGCGCTCAGCGCATGACCAGAACAGCTGAGGGAGACACAGACGCACGCCAAGCACTTTATTATATAGGATTATTATTATAGCAAAGGTAAATCTTATAGCTGATGATTCACGAAGAGATGTGTGCGGGAAGTCCACTTTTGTTTATTTGTTAATGATATTACTATTGTTAAAATCAATAAAAATTGAATTTGGATGGTCAAAAAATAATAATTTATAACCAATAGAATGTTCAGGACTTATAAGCAGGGTTGGCTCAAGGCTCAAGGGAGGAGAGCTGGTCTTGTGGTAGCAAGCATGACTTCTCCCCTTAGCTAAGCAGGGTCCGCCCTGGTTGCTTTTGAATGGAAGACTAGAAGTGTGAGCACTGTAAGATATTCCCATCAGGGAATGGAGCCACTCTGGGAAGAATAGAAGATTCCAAGTTCCCTCCCTGGCATCTTCGAGATAGGGCTGAGATTCCTGCCTGCAACCTTGGAGAAGTCGCTACCAGTCTGTGAAGACAATGCTGACCTAGATAGACCAATGGTCTGATTCAGTATATGGCAGCTTCCTATGTTCCTATGTTCCTAAGGGTGCCCCAGGTGAAGCAAGGGAGTGGGCAGCTGTGCGCTCCCTGTCATCTTCCCTTTTAACAACCACAGCAGCAGCCACCAATAGGGATGTGCAAACCAAGATGACCTCCAGCCAGTTTAACATCGAACTGGACTAGTTTGAGAGCTCACTCTTGAACTGGGACCAGTTCGGTTCGAGGTTGAGTTGAACCCCGCACTCCAGTTCAGGCCTGGTTTGGAGGTATCAGGGATGTTAATTGAGGAAGGTGGACTTACTGCCTCTGAGGGCTTCTGCGGTCTCGGGGGGTACTGGTGCAGCTTCAGTTGTGCGGGGGCGGGGTTCTCTGGCAGGTGTCCCTCCAACTGCTAGCCTCCTCCCTGTCTCCCCTGGACCACTCCAGCCTTATCAGGCCTCTCTGAGTGAGACAAACTGAGACAGGCCCCTTGTTCAGGATGCCAAAACCAAACATGCCAGACATGAATCGCACTCATGTTCAACATGAGTCATGTTGCATGACTCGAACCAAACTGGGCAAACTGATTTTGTGCACGTCGCTAGCCACCACGACCACGTTCATCCGCTACTTTCTCTTTGTTTATATTGACATAACTATAGTTCACCACAAAAATGGTGGGTGGAGGTGGTAGGCATGGCAGGGATCGCAGGCGCAGCAGCCAGAGGCTTGCCATTGCCTGCCTACCTACGAGCCCTCCTGGCCACCACTGCTAACACCCAGTGCTTTTGTGGCAAGTCCTCTTCCTGACCCTTGCCACTGCCATCACTCACCACATATCATGGTGGGTTGCAATGACATTATAATTAGCACCATTGTAACTCACCGCGAAAGCCGCAGGAGGAGGAGGCTGCAGTGTGGAGGGAAGGGGAGCAGATGGGAGGAGATGGTGGGGAGCACCCACTGGTCCGCTTGAAAGGCACACATTGTCCCACACTGTACACTGTCCATGTGGGTGAAGGGCACAGGCTGGCCCTGGCTCCCACATGACCCAGGCCCTCACTGTCCCTGCCCACTTGGCACCCTGGGTGACCACCTAGTTGGCCTAGTGAGTGGGCTGGCTCTGCCTATCATGATAGAATGTTGAAACGACTCCTCATCTTCACAATGCTTGAACTACTGTGCTAGTATAATTAGCACTTTGAAAGGTGCCTATTTTTTGAGTGAGTGGGGAAATTGTCAGGAAGAAATCCAGCTGTGCTCGTTTAGTTTTGTGGGAATTTTTATTTATTCATGTATTAGGTAGTAAGGACATTCCTCACTGGGGCACAAAAGGCTGTATGGACTATGGTAGGTTATAAGTTGCACAGATCTGTGATGAAAATGGCAGAGATTGCCAGATCTGTCTGCTAGTTTTGAAGTCAGTGTTAATTCTATTGGCCAATTAGGTTTATTTCACGGTACTCTCCCAAACCTAATATTAAGCAGCTGTGATGAGGATTGCCTTGCTGCTGAACTTCTATTTCTTGATGATAAAACTATGTGTTGGGAAAACTTTTGGTTTCCCCTTCAAGATGGTCATGGCACCTTTGCGGCAGTAATGTGAAGCTGCCCACATATTGTAAGGGATGGTGATGGATGATTTTAGCCTAGAAAACACTGTGGTTCCACATAGTGCTGCTCTGACTAGCAATCTGTATTCTTTACTGATGTCTGCTCTTTCTCTCTCAGTTAAAGGTTTCAGGTGCTATTACACTCCTGTGCTTTTGGAACAAGTTTCTGAAAATGACTTCTATGACAAAACCCTGCTGCCATCTAAGAGCGAAAGTAGGTATCGTTCTGAAACCTTTTCATTCTCATACTTCACACATTCAACAAGAATTAATGGAATAATTATCCAAGAATTCTATTTTCCAAAATGATGGGAGAGGACTGTTAAGTAGGCTTGTGCATTTCGATTCAGCAACAAAACATTTTGTGTCTGAAAATGGCATTTTCGGACATTTTGTATACAGATCAAAATGAAAAAATTAAAAACAATTTTTTAAAAATACAAATCGAAATGACCCTATTTCGGAGCCGAAGTTTTGTTATTTTGTTCTTCGGACCATTGGTCTCCTGACTGCAGCAACTAGTGAGGTAGTGAGTGTCTGTGAAGAAGAGATTAGCAGAAGATAAGATATGCAAAAAGCAGGCACAGCATCCCTGAGGAAACTCATTTCCTTGGAATGTGTTCTATTGTCATGCTATTATGTGCTAAGAAATTCTGATTAACTATTGCCAGCTCTAACAAACAATGCCCTGTTTCCACTCTGTCTGGACTGATTGCTTTGAGGATGATGGCAGGAGTTTGGTTCAATTCATCAAAAAGTTACTCACTTGCTTCTGCCTTTCTGGCTGCCTCATTCAAGAGAGAGAGAGAGAGAAATAACTAATATTGCATTGCATGTATAAACTCAAGTTTCCATGATGCCATGCTTGCCTTGCTGCCAGCCTGTGCCCAGCATGCAAGCCTGCTATGGCTACTGCATGCCAGTCTGGGAATTGATTAATCTGCTGCTGCATTGCTTGCTTTTTTGTTCCAGAAGATTTTTTCCCACCCCCTTGAGAGAATCACTGCCTGATTGTGCCCTGTGCCAGCAGCGTCCTGAGTGAGTGAGGAGGCAAGTAGGAGGGAGGTTTGGGATTGCAATTGAATTAAAAAAGTTCTGTGTTGTGGTTTAGTTTAAAGGAAGTTTAAACATGACTTCTGTGTGGGAGAATCTAGCTATTGTGTAGCTATAGTTATATTGTGTCTCTCTGTTCCCTTACTGCTCCCTATTTAGTTACAATGTATGTGTATATACTGTATATATGATGCAATTCAAATGCCTAGGATGGTTTGTTGTTCTGCTGCATCTGTGTGATCTTGCTTTGGAAACTTGGTTCTTTGTAAAGCTCTGCATGTGTTGAAAAAAATGTCTGTGGATGAGAACTGCTTGCTTGGTGGAGGAGGAAGAGTAGGGCACACGATGCTGCTGTTAGCTGTAGTTTGCTGCCGCAGTGGGGCGTGGGGCCGGGGTTTGCCGCAGTGGGGCACAGGGCAGGGGGTTGCCACAGTGGGGCGCGGGGGCGGGGGAGTGAGGGGGGGTGAGGGGTTGTTGAAGTTTGCGTGTCTTTGTGGCAGATTTGGGGCAGAAAGGGCACCAGAGCAGTGGGTTGGGCATTAGCACCCCAAGGGGTGCCTCCCCACCACCCAGATTGCAAAAGAGTTAGCCAAAGTCCGGATTTTAAATTAATTTCTGAAGTTTATGCATCTTTAAGTTTTTATCCCATAGGGAACAATTGAGGTTTCAACAGCCCCATAACTGCACTGGGGGGGGGTGCAGTGCTGGGGTGCCCCAGAGTGAGTGGTGGTGTATTGCACAGAGGGTGCCAACCACTCCCATGGGTTGCAAACCCATGGGGTACTGGGTTTTGTTTTTTCTGAGGTGTTTTGAGTGTAGATTCTCTGGTAGCATATGAGATTTTCAATGACAAACCATGAATCCTCTCTCATATGCTACCAGAGAATCTACATTCAGAATACCTCAGAAACAACAGAACCCTGTACCCCATGCGTTAGCAACCCATGGGGGTGGTTGGCACCCTCTGTGCAATACACCACCACTCCCTCTGGGGCACCCCAGCACTGCACCCCCCCCAGTGCAGTTATGGGGCTACTGAAACCTCCATTATTCCCTATGGGGAAAAACCTTAAAGATGCGTGAACTTCAAAAAATCACCAAAAATCAGCCCTTTGCTCAATTCCTTTGAAAAAATTGTGGAAGCTTCCTTGCCCCAACAGGGCACTACCACCCATCTGACTCTGCTCTGGGCCACCCCTTACCCGCCACCTGACATGAAGCTATACTTTTGCTGAAACCTTCATTATTCCCTAATTGAAAAATCAAAAATTCACCAAAAATCAGTCCTTTGTCCAATTCCTCTGAAATTTGGGTGGTAGCTTCCACCCATTGGGCACTACCACCCCCACCCACTAGTTTTGCCCAGGGCCATTTTAAAAAATACAAAACATTTTGGATTCGGATTTTGCAATTTTGAACAAACAACAAAATTGGGGTGTTTCGCAATCGGGCCAAAAACAAAACAGAAAAAAACAATAAAAAATTGCCCAACCCTACTGTTAAGATGAATTGCATTAAAAAGTTATCTCAGAAATCCTAAACTTTTATTGCTTGTAAATTTGACACCTGTGGGCCAATAAATTTAAACTTGGCATGCATTTGTACACCGCCTAGAGATTTTCATATCAGGCAGTATAAAAATATGATAAATAAATAAATAATCCACTTGTCAAGAGCAAAATATGTATTTAATTTAAAATGTTAAAATTGCTGTTCAAATGCTTTTTAGTTAAAAATTGCCACAAGTACAATAAGTAAATAATGCTGAAAACGGACACTTTGACCCATTTGGTCCAGTTTTTAAGCAGGTGTGTCATATATTCAATGGTAGAAAAAAACTAATTCTGGCTTAAGCTCCACAAGGTTTATGAAGTTTTAGCCAAGTGTTCTTAAACCGGCAGATTTTTATCTTCTAATTTTGGGGAGTTGTAAAAAAGAAGTTTATCATTACAGTGCTGGCAACCCAATACCCTCCCCAATGTCATATTTAGTGTTGATTCTACAGAGACAGTGAATTGCATTATATGATGTTTATTTCTTAAACAGTTGTAGTATTATGATGGTGCAATTGTGCTAGTATAATTGAGATGAGGAGTTTCTACATTTATCCATTACAAGCCCTGAACATTCTGTTGGTCACAAAATCAGAACGCTCTATTAGAACTACCTGAAAGTAAGCAGACAACAACTAGGCAAAAAAACCCCCACCACTTCTCCAAATATGAGGTAGATCTGTTGAAAAATGGATGAGGTGCAGAAATTATTTTATTAATGTGTTTGTAAAAGGGAAGTTAAAAAATTGAAACTTATAGGATGTCAACTTCATTTGCATAAATTAGTTTTATTGCATAATGGCCAACTTCATTTTCTTGCATAATGGCCATAAATGGTAAACTTGAATCTGAGAACGATCTTCTGCTTTTCTTGGGGAATATGTTATTTTTGAATTATTGATCAGATTATTGAGTGTTAAAAATCTGCGGAGACCAATTCCTTAAAATACTAAAAAAAGGGAAAGGAAAAAAAGTCATTTTCTATGAAAACATTCTGGCATAAAATGTAGTGCATTGTTAATTTAAGGGGCAGGATTGTCCATGCACAGTTTGATATCTATAGGCATGGCAGCTCTCACAAGAGTTTGTGAGCAGAAGCACTGTGGTGATTGGGCAGTGAGGATTCCATATGCAGATAGGGAGGAGGAGCCTGTGATGGTTAAGGACAGTTGGAATACAAGTGTTACTGGTTGGAAGATGTTCTGGATTGTAGGGGAGAGAAATCTATATATATAAAAGGATGGTGGGCAGGGGTCTGCGAAGGAGGTAGTGAGGGAGGAAAGAGCCCCTTTAGGAGGCTGCACTTGTATGAATTAGATGAGGAAACTAGGGATGTGCATCCCTCCGAACCAGTCTGGATGGGCATGGGGGGGTTGTAGCTTTAAGGGCGGGGGGGTAGTACTTAACCCCCCTCCCCCCGCCGCTCTTCCTCCTCCAGCACTGTAGTTTTTTAAAAAGTTTCTGGGGCGGCAGCATTCCTCCCTGCCACCCCTGGCCCCATCGTTAGCCTTCCATCGCTCAAGTACGCTACACGCATGCGCCCGTTCTGGCGCGTGTGCGCACTCGCCGCCTCCGCGCGCTCCATACACGTCACACATTGACGTGTGACATGTACGGAGCGCGCGTGTGGCAGCGGCAAGTGCACATGCGCACCAGAACGGGCGCATGCGTGTAGCGTATTTGAGCGATGGAAGGCTAACGATGGGGCCAGGGGTGGCAGGGAGGAATGCTGCCGCCCCAGAAACTTTTTAAAAAACTACAGCGCCGGAGGGGGAAGAGCAGCGGGGTGTGTGTAAGTACTACCCCCCCCCGCCCTTAAAGCTACAACCCCCCTCCGTGCCGAGCCGCCGGACCGGCTCGGAACCAGACTGGTTCAGAGGCCTCCAGCATGGCCTCCGAACCGGTCCGGGCACACTCCTAGAGGAAACAAGACGAACAAGATCTGTTAACTCAGGAAGGGAGAGAGAGAGAAAGAAGGGAGGAGAAGAGAGAAAGGAGGAAGGGCAAGGAATGGGCCCAAGCCTGTCAGTGCCCTGAGGGGAACAAGTTGCTATGGTGGTGGTGGCAGCATGTCAACCGCTGCTGCTCCTGTGGAGAGGAGAAAGAGTGGGGCTTGGGTGAGGAGGTCTCTGGGGATAGGGGGCTGCAGTTTGGCCAAAAGGCACCAAAACGTTGCAGCCGCAACCAAGAGGGGCAAGGGGGATGGAAGCAATGGGATGGAGGAGGAGGAGCAGCAGAAATGTGGCTCAGGTGAGGGTGGAGAGATCTCTGATGTGAGGGGGGCTGTGGCAGGTGTTGACGGTAGAAATCAAGTACTAGTGTGCAGATCTTTGCGGGTTAAGCTAGTTAATTAATTACTTAATTAACCCATTGTCTGAAAAACAACTAATGAAGTATTTCTTGAGTTATTGGCCTCTGAAGTCCCCATAACAGGGCAAAATTAACTAAGGGCAGTTGTGTTTGCCTTCTGAAGGTTCGGAAGCTGGAGTTGGAAGGGGCCAGTACTGGCACAAGTGATTGCCTGGTTCTGAGTGTAGCTGCTTGAGTAGGAGAGCCCTTGGACTAAGGGAGGGGGTCCCTACAGCCAAACAGCCAAACATCTTCAGCAAGGCAGTCTTTGTCATGAATCTGTAAGCTCGGCTAACCCAACAGGATTTTACAACCCCCTTCAGCACTCCCCCTGAGAGTAAACAGAAAGCAGCAGCAAAACCAAATGAAGGAAAATAAAAGGCTCACAAAGCAATTAGTCAATGGATTAAGTCCCCTGAACTGAAACTAGGTACCCCCCTCTAACACTAACTGAGTAATAAGTGGAAGGAAAAGACAAAACAAGGAATGAAACAAGCGAAGAACACAGAACAAGGAATTAAAGGAACAATGCAGGAATGTACAGACAAGGCAAACTGGGACACAGAAATGGTTGAAATTCAAGAGCACACTATCTGAAGCCAACAAAGTTGCAAACAGCAACAGAGCAATGAGAGACTGTTGAATATATATGGCTCAAGAGAACCAGCAGCCAATCAGGCTTCCCTGAGTCGGCACTTTGGCTTTCTTTCTTGGGATCTCCTACACCTGCATGACTCCCACTGAGCCTGCCTCTTGAGACATTGTCTCAAGACAGGTGAAATCCCAGGCTCTTCCCCATCAGAGATCATGTCTGGCAGCTGTTGCAAATCCTCAGCTCCAGAGTCTGGTTTCTTTGCCAAATCCTGTGGCTGTGCCTCTAAGCCCTCACTAGCTGGTAAGTTGTCCTGCTCTGACTCTTCTGAGTCAGAAGTCTGAGCCATGATAGTCTTCCTCTTCCTCATCCCTTTCCCGCTCATGGGCTTTTATTTTCCCTCTCCACTAAGGTGGCAGAAAAGCAGCAAGGGGCCTTGCGAGGGCTAGCAAGGTGGTGTGACATAGCAGGTGGACCGAGGAGGCTGCAGGGAGGGCAGTGTGGTGGCAGCAGGGAGCCTTGCCAGGGCACAGGAGCCAATGGCAGACTGCCTTTAAACATGAACTTTCTACATCACAGATACACTGTTTATGAATATAGAGGCCCCTCTTAGCCAGCAGTCAACTAATGGCACAGTGGGGAAGTAACTTGCCTAGGGAGCAAAAGGTTGCTGGTTTGAATCCCTGCTGGTATGTTTCCCAGACTAATCTCCAGACTATGGGAAACACCTATATCTGGCAGCAGTGATATAGGAAGATGCCGAAAGGCATAATCTCAAAAAAAGATAGCATACATCAGGTGCTTATATGCCAATGCCAGAAGCCTCTGAGCCAAGATGGGTGAGCTGGAGTGCTTGATTGCTAATGCAGAAATAGATATAGTGGGCATAACAGGAACATAACAGGAACAACAGTGAGAACCAGTGGGACATTATTATCCCTGGATATTAGCTCTGTAGAAAGGAGAAGGGAGGTGCCTTGGAGGTGGAGTAGCACTGTATGTTAAAGAAGGCATAGAATCTAACCAGCTAGAAAACCTACGTGGATTGGAGTGCTCTACAGAAACCCTGTGGGTGACAATACAAAGCCTGAAAGGGAACATGCTACTGGGGATGTGCTATCGCCCTCCAGATCAAAATGCTGACAGTGCCTGGGAGTTGCAGGAGGAAATCAGGGAGGCATCAAGGAGAGGCAGGGCTGTAATAATGGGTGACTTTAACCACCCACACATAGACTGGGGAAGTTCACAGTCGGGTACTGACAAAGAGGTTAAATTTCCAGATATGCTGAATGACTGTGCCCAAGAACAGTTGGCCTTGGAACCAACCAGAAAGAAGGCGACCTTGGACTTAATTCTGAGTGGCACCCAGGACCTGGTGCGTGATGTCATTGTCATTGACCCTATAGGGAACAGTGACCATAGTGCCATCAAATTCAGCATAGATATGGGGAGAGAATCACCAAGGAAGTCTAACACAGACATTTGGAATTTCAGAAGAGGAAACTTCTCCAAAATGAGGAGTATGGGGGAAAGAAAGCTGAAAGGGAAAATCAGGAGAGTCACTTCGCTCCAGAGTGCATGGAGTTTACTCAAAACCACAATACAAGAAGCCCAGTTAGATTGTATACCCAAAAGGAGGAAAGATACCACTAAGTCCAGGAGGATGCCAGCATGGCTAACGGGTACCATCAAGGAAGCCATAAAAGGGAAGAATACTTCCTTCCGAAACTGGAAAGCCTGTCCAAACGAAGAGAACAGAAAGGAACACAAACTCTGGCAAAAGAAAAGCAAGGTGACAATAAGGGAGGCAAAAAGAGAGTTTGAGGAAGATTTAGCTAAAAGTATCAAGGGGAATAACAAAAACTTCTTTAAATACATCAGAAGCAGGAAACCTGTCATGGAGGCAGTTGGACCATTAGACAATGGGAGAGTGAAAGTGATTATTAAGAAAGATATGGAGGTTGCAGAGAATCTAAATGAGTTCTTTGCATCTGTTTTCACGGCAGAGGATACTGAGAATATACCTGTTCCTGAACCAGGCTTTTTGGGGATGGAGGCTAAAGAACTGAGTCAAATAGAAGTGACAAGAGATGATGTTCTAAACTGTCTGGAAAAACTGAAAACTAACAAATCGCCAGGGCCGTATGGCCTTCATCCAAGAGTCCTCAAATATGAAATTGCCAACCTCCTTGCTAAAATATATAACTTATCCCTGAAATCGGGCTCTATAGCAGAGGACTGGAGAGTAGCAAATGTAACACCGACTTTCAAAAAGGGATACAGGGGCGATCCATGAAATTACAGGTCGGTTAGCCTAATGTCAATTCCAGGCAAATTGATTGAAAGCATCCTCAAGGATAAAATTGTAAAGCACCTAGAAGAACAGGCCCTGCTCTGAGTGAACCAGCATGACTTCCACAAAGGTAAATCTTGCCTCACCAACCTTTTGGAGTTCTTTGAGAGTGTCAACAAGTGTGTGGATAAGGGAGATCCAGTTGACATAGTGTACCTGGACTTCCAAAAAGCTTTTGACAAAGTTCCTCATCAAAGAGTCCTGAGGAAACCTAGCGGTCATGTGATCAGGTACAGAAGAGGGCAACCAAGATGATCAGGGGCCTAGAGCACCTTTCTTATGAGGCAAGGCTACAACACCTGGGGCTTTTTCGTTTCAAAAAAAGATGACTGCAGGGAGACATGATAGAGGTCTATAAAATCATGCATGGTGTGGAGAAAGTGGAGAGAGAGAAATTCTTCTCCCTTTCACATAACACTAGAACGAGACATCATCCCATGAAATTGATTGTCAGGAAATCTAGGACCAACAAACGGAAGTACTTTTTCACTCAACGCATAATCAACTTGTGGAATTCTCTGCCACGAGATGTGGTGACAGCCAACAACCTGGATGGCTTTAAGAGGGATTTGGATAACTTCATGGAGGAGAGGTCTATCATCTGCTACTACTAGTTGGAGGGATAAAGGCCACCTCCAGCCTCAAATGCAGGATACCTCTAAGTCCCAGTTGCAGGGGAGTATCAGCAGGAGAGAGGGCATGCCCTCAACTCCTGCCTGTGGCTTCCAGCGGCATTGGGTGGGCCACTGTGCAAAACAGGATGCTGGACTAGATGGGCCTTGGGCCGGATCCAGCAGGGCTGTTCTTATGTTCTTATCTCATACTGTATTGGAGATGGCTATGGTAAACCTCTCCTGTATTCTATCAAAGAAAACCACATGGCTTTGGGGTTGCCAGGAGGCGACACCGACTCAGCGGCACAACTTTACTTTGGCAGCGTGAGTAAGAGTTACAGTTAAACATGCCTTTCCCTCAGTGTCCAATCAGAATTTCCTTTTCAAAATGCTTGCAGGTCTCTGTTAGTTAAGTTAATAATGTGTGGCTGTAGTTTCTCCTGCTCATGCGTGTCCTGTCTTTATTATGGGATGAGGCAATTATGCAATTCTTGCATTTACTACAACTGTAGTACTGCATAACTATCCCAACATTACATTATGACATGCCCACAATGTTGCACAGTATGTCAGTTGCTGTGTTTGTTCCAGTGAACAGGCCAATTTGGGTCTGCTGCTCTGCTGCTGACTCTGCGGCAGCCATAAAACTTCAAGGTAGCGGAGAAGCCAAAGCTAACCACATCAAAGGATAGGATACCATACCCTATCCATGTTCAGAGGCACACTTAGCCATGGACCATGCAGATTTGGTCTGTGGCCTCCTGTCTTTTGTGGGGCCTCCAAATGTTCTGGGGGGCCTCCCCAGAGCCCCGCCACTGCCCCACACCCACCAGTGAAGTAAAACCATGCCCTCTGGTGAAGTGAAACCTTAAAAAAAAACTTGTTTAAAGCGCCGCTACGCGGTTGGGACAGGGGCTGCCAGCGGGTGTGCAGGCATTTGGGGGAGGGAGGCAGTGGCAAGAGTTATTTCTCTTAGGCCCCCTCCGACTCGAGCTCACTGAATCACTTTGTTTCACTTTGCCATGCAAGCTTTTCTTTTAAGCCCCTCCTCTTCTCTTCTCTTCTCTTCCTCCTCCTCCCCTCCGCTCCTCTCATTTTCTTCTGCCGCTACAAAGAGTTCTGTGTGGGGGGGTGGGAGAGGGAAAATGGAAATAGCAGCGGAGAGGAGAGCCGCTTCCTCCAGGGGTGAGGCCCTCCGCCGCTGAGGGAGAAGTGCGAAGAGAGAGACCGAGCGAGTGAGCAGAGAGGGGGGCAGTGAACACTGACTCCGGTCCTCTCTCTCTTCTCCTTTCTCTTCGTTCCTTGCGCCCTTCCTTCCTAGCTTCACCTCACACTACTGAGGATCTTATCAGGATTTGGGAGCAGACAGTCTCCACAGACCACACCGAGCTTGAGGCAGCTCAGAAGTTCCTAGAGCAGGCAGCCATCGAGAACCTGCCCGCTTTCCTTTGCCTGCAGAAGGAGCTCTTGCTGCCGCCTCCCTTCCCTTAGTGCCTGCACACCCTCCGAAGCCCTTCAGGTCCAGGCTCCAAAATTACCTAAGTGGGCCCCTGTCCATGTTGCCTGCATCACACATCTGTTAAATACATGGCCCTTAACACCCAACATATTCCAAGCATTTTGGAGCTTCAGTGAACATGGTGAAGAAACCTGTTAAGGTATTTTTCTTAATGTTTATATGTATTGTTTATGACCTGCTAACTGGTCAAAGAGGCACCTTTTACCGTGGTGATTCTCTTTATTTAGCAGGGGGAGAGTAACTGGCCCTCTCCACCCCCAGCACAGTACCTCCAGTGACTGTTGCTGGTGTCTATCTTGTGCTTCTTTTTAGATTGTGAGCCCTTTGGGGACAGGGAGCCATCTTATTTGTTTATTATTTCTCTGTGTAAACTGCCCTGAGCCATTTTTGGAAGGGCAGTATAGAAATTCAATTAATAATAATAATAATATGTTCATAGTTTATGTGATGCAGAATGTAAAGCAAGGATCTTAAATAACTATTTCCAGTTTTTGGTGGAGTTCAGAAGTCCATAAATTTCCAGTATTAGTCAACCTTAACTCTTTTCTTAAATGGAAGACACTTTGATCCCAGAATTGGTTACTGATATATTAAAAAAACATTGTCCAATGCAGAGAGACCTGGCACAAATTAAGCCTTAATCACAATTTTTTTTGGTGAATATTTAAAATTCGACCTGAGGCATCATTTACTCCTGATTTAACCTCTGTCTTTTTGCCCCAGTGATCACTGATCAGCACTTTCATATTATGCAACTTCCAGTTAAAAGGACCTCTTGGTGATACTGTTTTCTTTACCTTCTACAGACATCAAATACTTATATGGATCTCAAGAAGAAGATTTTGAGAGCTATAACATGAAAGTGGAAGCTAATGGTAATATCTATCTATCTATCTATCTCGTTTATATATCACTTGACTCCAAAGGCTCTAGGTGGTTCACAACAATAAAAACAATAGAAACAAAATAAAACCAACTATTATAACAGCAACTAAAATTTTTAAAACATTCAGAGATTACTAAAAGCCATTAATAAAATGTGTCTTAAGGGCTCTTTTGAACGCTGATAAAGATGTTAAACCACAAATGCCCATAGGAAGCTGATTCCACAGCCCAATAACAACTATAGAGAAGGCCCACTTCCAAGTCATTGCCAGACGAGCTGGTGGTATACAGAGACATGATGATCGATGATCTTAATATGTGGTGGGGATCATACAGAAGAAGATGCTCTCCCATGTATCCTTGGGAGATATATGCAAAACAGATATCTGCTGGGGGGAAATTTGAGACTACTGATGGTAAGACAGCCCTGCATGTTAGTAACATCAAGGCAAAACTTCTTGGATGAAGCCTTTGTAGCTTTAGCCCAGCTGATTATGACTTAAATGGGTGTCAGGCTGCTGAATTAAATTAAGATAAGATGAGAAACAAGCATCCCAAAACACAGTGTATTTTTTCTTTAATAAATTTGTTTTATGGCACCATAATTTCATAAAGAGCCTAGTTGCAGTGAACATTAAGTACAGTTACAGTTTCACAAGGTCACCTCAGTGGCATAGTTTATGATGATGTCATCCACACTGATTCAAGATGGCGGACACATAAACCTTTGAGGCGCAAGTGGGCTAACTTGTGAACTGCTTAACTGATATGGACCAAATTTGCTACAGCTGTAGGGACACACAGGGATGCCCTAATGGCATGATGTGTGATGATGCTGTAGGGACACACAGGGATCCATGATGTGTGATGATGTCATCCACTCCAATTCACGATGGCGGTTGCATGAACATCTGAGGCTCAAGTGGGCTAATTTGTGGACCGCCTAACCCATTTGAACCAAATTGGATACAGTTGCAATGAGTGACACACAGGGACACCTCAGTGGTATAGTTTGGGGGTGATGTCATCCTCACCAATTCAAGATGGTGAATGCATAAACTTTTGAGGCGCAAGTGGGCTTACTTGTGAACCACTTAACCAATTTGAACCAAATTTGTTGCAGCTGTAGGGACACATACAGTAGGAACACCTCAATGGTGTTGTTTGTGAAGATGTAACCTTTTAGTGTAGGTGATCAGAGAAGGATACCATGGTCAATGGTATCCAAAGCCACCAAGAGCTCCAAAAGGACCAACAGAGTCACACTCCCTCTGTCAATTCCCCTTAGGAGATCATCCATCATACCAACCAAAGCAGTCTCCACCCGATAACCTTCCCGAAAAGCCAGTTTGAAATGGGTCTAGATAATCTGTTTCATCCAAGAATGTCTGGCTCTGGGAGGCTACCATCCTCTCAATAACCTTGGTCCACCACAGGAGACAGGCCTATCATTGCCTAACTATGAGCGATCCAGTGTAGGCTGCTTTAAAAGAGGTCTAATAATTGCCTCCTTCAAACAAGGAGGCATCCTGCCTTCCCTCAGAGAAACAGTTATGATCTCAACCAGGCCCTCTCCAACAATCTCCCTGCTTGATAATATAAGCCATGTGGGACAAGCATCAAGAGCAGGTGGTAGGATGCACAGTTCTAGGCAGCTTGTTTACATACTCTGGAGTTGCAAACTGAATCCGATACAATATAAGCATACAAAAGGAGGTACTTCAATACCCCCACTAAAATCTCTGCAGCAGCAAAGGAATCTAGGACCCCAGATCTTTGCAGCAGCTGCCAACGTATTGAAAGGGATGGTGATGGGTAATTTATAAAACACTGTGAGGCTATTCCCACAATCAGGAAAAATCAGGCTAGGGGAGCCTAGCCCGATTTCTCCTGACCGTGAGAACCACTGGGCTCACAGGTGAGCCCGGTGGCCTCCAGGCGGTTAACCCACCAAACTACCCCTCCCCTTAAACCAGGTTTGTGGAGCGAGCACTCCGCATACCTGGTATTTCAAATTGTGAGTTGCTGTGGTGTGGCTACGCGCTGTGGCTACTCACAAGGAGACCCCCGACCGGGATGCTAAAAAGCAGCCTCCTGGGTAAGGGGTCTCTTCAGCATGCTCTTCCGGGGGGCGCATGGCTCTCGAACTCCCCAACCCTAGCCAGCTCTGTGACTGAGCCAGCAGTCATGTGGGCGTCTGCTGTGGCTGCCCAGAGCAGACTGTCTGCTCGTCTGCTCATCTCCCCAGCTAAGCCTGCTCTCCCTGCAAACCCCCTAGAGGCTCTTCTCTAGGAGCCCGTGGTGGTGCAGTGGTAAAACTGCCGCCCTGTAACCAGAAGGTTACAAGTTCAATCCTGACCAGGGGCTCAAGGTTGACTCAGCCTTCTATCCTTCCGAGGTCGGTAAAATGAGTACCCAGAATGTTGGGGGCAATATGCTAAAAAATCATTGTAAACCGCTTAGAGAGCTTCGGCTATAGAGCGGTATATAAATGTAAGTGCTATTGCTATTGCTATTCTCACTAATCGTGAGACGAGCGTCTGTGGCTCCTCATAAGTTTGTGCTGCTCTAACTAGCAATCTGTATTCTCTATTGATGTATTTTCTTTCTCTCTCAGGTAAAGATAAAGCTCTTAATAAGCTGGGGAGAAGTCGTGACAATGACTCCTGTGTATTAGTCTTGTTGCCAACGAAGCTGGATAGTAATGATAAGAAATTCTGTAGGTATTATCTGAAACCTTTTCTTTTTCATACTTCACACATTCACCAAGAATGAATGCAATAATTAGTCAAGAATTCTGCTCTCCAAAATTATGGGAGAGGACTGCTAAGATGAGTTGCAAAAAAGATTCTCTAATTATAAAGCTTTAAAGTTCTGTTGCTTATAAATTTGATAAACGTGGGCCTATAATTTGAAACTTGGCTTGCACAATCTAATTGTCAAGATCCACAAATGTATCTAATTTCAAATGCTAAAAATTGCTGTTCAAATGCTGATTAGTGAAAAATCACCACAGGTATAATAAGTGAATAGTGCTGAAAATATTTTAATATTGTGAACCGCTATGGGTGCCTTTGTAAAGGCAGAAAGGCGGTATTAAAATGTAGTAAATAAATATAATAATAAATAAATTACCTGACTATGAATTTACCCAGTCTATATGTGGGTACCCTCACCAAGTCCTGCTATGCTGCCTCATCGTGGTGGTGGTAGTGGGGTGTTCCTGGGAGGGATGAGCGACGTACGCTGGGAGGTATACCCCCAGTAGGGTCACCCAAAGCGTGAAGGTCACCCCAGGTGCCCAGCTAAAGCAAGCAGGCACCTATATTGGGCACCAGCGATATAGAAAGGTGCTGGAGGCGGATGATCACTTCAGTGACAAGGACAAAGGCATCATTTCATACTTTGCGGGAGAACGCAATGGTAAACCACTTCTGTATTTTACCAAGAAAACCACGTGAATAGACAAAATTGAATGATTGTCTATGTCGTACCAGATGATGGGCCCCTCAGGTCTGATGGTACTCAACATGCTATTGAGGAAGAGCTGAGGATCTCTCAGAGTACCGATGGTGTTATGACGCTGTTAGACTAAAGCCTTTTGAACTGAACCTCCCCAGCCCCGACGGTTCAGGGGCATTGATGGTTTTTGTTTTGTTTTTTATTATTATTATTATTACATTTAGCCCCTTCAGGGGGCTTCCTATAGGCCACAGGGGTGTGTGTGTTTGTGTCTGTGAAGGTTCCCCCTCCCCCCACCAGCCTCAGTCATCACTGCCGCAGCCCATTCGGCTGCTTATTTTGGCCTCTGCCAGGCCTCTCAGAAGCCATTTGCACATGTGTGGTGGAGGACAAAATGGTTGCCGCACCAGCATACGGACGGAGGCCCAAACGGGCTGAAATAAGCAGCCGAGGCTGGCAGGGGGAGGGGGAACCTTCAGGGACCCCCCCAGCATAGATAAAGCCCCCCAAAGGGGCTAAAGGTAAAAATAATATAAAATAAATTCATGAACCCCCCCAGAATGAACCAGGGAGGGTTTGAAGGGGTGCCAGACCAAACTGGTCCATTCAGGTTCAAGCCCTACATGGAGGAAGAAACATCAGTAATAACTTGTGCTACGCTGATGACTCCACTCTGATAGCTGAGAATGCGGATGATCTGCAAGCTCTAGTAATGAAAGTCAAGCAGCACTGTGAAAAAATGGGAATACAATTAAATGTAAAGAAGACTAAACTAAACTGACAATGGGTACAGCAACCAGCCTCAGAACTGACAATGAAGACATTGAAGTGGTGGGTAGCTTCTGCCTTTTAGGATTGACCATCAACAGTCAAGGATCCAGCAGTCAAGAAATACGCCACAGCCTAGCACTTGGTAGGGATACAATGAAGACCCTGGAAAGGTTATTTAGATGCTGTGATGTGTCCACACTTACAAAGATTAGAATCTTTGGACAATGGTTTTCCCCATAACACCCTATGGATGTGAAAGCTGGACTTTGAAGAAGCAAGATAGAAAAAACATTGATGCTTTTGAACTTTGATGCTGGAGAAGAATTTTGAGGATACCATGGACAGCCAGGAAAACAAACAAATGGATCATAGAACAAATCAATCCAGAATTTTCACTCGAGGCACAAATGACCAGGCTCAAACTATCATACTTCAGACACATTATGTGAAGACCCAGCTCCCTTGAGAAGTCTATAATGCTGGGGAAAGTTGAAGGAAAGAGAAGAAGAGGACGACCAGCAGCAAGGTGCATGGATTCGATTACGACAGCAATGAATCCACCACTGAGAGAACTTAAAGGCGAAGTTGAAGACAATCATCCTGTAGATAATCTACCTATGTGGTTGCTAAGAGTCAAAATTGACCTGACGGCACTTAATCAATCAATCAATCAATCATTATGTGCATAATTGAAGTCACCTATTCTTACTGCATTGTCTCTCTTTGACACCTCCTTGATTTCGTTCTGCAACTCCCAGTCACTGTCAATATTTTGATCTGTAGGATGTTTTGATATGGATGGTGAAATCTGGAGAGTTTCTGTGGAGGATGTTCCTAGGTTTTCCCCCAGGAATAACTTTTCCCACTGGTTCTCAGTTTTCCACCATATTTCCCTTTTGCCCACAATAGTAATGTTTTCAATAGCAACCAAGCACTCCAACTCGCCCATCTTGGCTCAGAGGCTTAAAGGCATATGAGCACCTATATGCTGAATCCCTTACCTGGTGTGTGCTACGTATCTACCTTTTGACCATTTGATCTCTTTGACCATTTAGCCATTTGATCTCTTTGATCTCACTTCTACAAACCCAAGCATTTTGCACAAGAGTTGACTCTTGCACAAAAAGCTGGTGTTGTGCAAGTGCCACAATGCTACTATGGTTGTTGCATGTTCAACAGTGCACAACATCATGCTCCATCCATACACAACACAGTTCTGTCACCAGTGAAATGTTAGCCTTCATTCTGTCCATTCTCTCAGATAGCAAAAAGGCATGATGCTTTAAAATGCTTTACCTGGGGCTATACTGCACTGAGCAAGGACTTGAACTAGTGGACCTTCAAGGCCCTTTTTCAACTATGTCATTAGTTTTTTGTTGGGTACTTGTAATGTGGAATGGTAGTTTCAGTTGCATAGAGTCAGTGGCTGACATACAATGCAGTGTTACGTCTGGCAACGTACTGTTCATGTAGTTGTGCAAGAGTACTGTTGAGCTGAACACAAAAATCGCAACAATGTAGTTGCACAATTGACAGCCATTATTTCCAAAAGCTATCAATTGTGCAAGTGATCTTGTGTGCCCATCAGGAGCCACTTTATAAGTCGACTGTGCCTGCTTAACAGCTCCATTCACACCCTAACCCTCCCACTCACCTCTATTCTCTCCTCTATCCTATTCTACTCTATTCTCTGTTCTCACATCTATTCTCTCACCTCTGTTCTCTCAGTGAGAAAGGAGGTCACCCTCTCCTTTGGGGGAGTAGCTGCCCACACTCTAGTTCTGTGTTACAATTTCCTGCCCTGTTGCCACAGATCTCTGTTAGTTAAGTTAGTCAAGTGTGGCCGTAGTTTTTCCTACTCTTGTGTGCCCTGTCTTTATTGGGGCATGGGGCAATTATGCAATTCTCGTATTTAGTACCACTGCAGTATTGCACAACTGTGTGAACGCTACATTGTGACATGTACGCACTGTTGCACAGTATGTCAGCCCCTGTGTCTGTTCCTGTGAACAGACAAATCTGGCTCTGCTGCTGACTCTGTGGCAGCAATCCAGCTTCAAGGTGATGCTGAAGCTGAAACTAACCACATCAAAGGATAGCATACCATATCCATGTTGCCTGAATTCCACATCTCTTAAGTTCATGGCCCTAAACACCCAACATAATGCGAGCATTTTGGAACTTCAATTAACATGGTAAACTGGAGCTTCAGTGCATATGGTAAAGCAACCTGTTAAGGTATCTTTATTAATGTTTGTATGTATTGTTCATGTTTATTTTATTGTTTCTTGTTTACATGATGCAGAAGATAAAGCAGAGGTCTTAAGTAACTATTTCCAGTAGTTGGTTGAGAACAGTTTATAAGTCAACTTTCACTCCTTTCTAAAATGGAAGGCTTTTTGATCCCAGGCCATAATATTTTATTGACATATTAAAAAAACATTGTCCAGTGCAGAGACCTGGCCCAAATTAATGCCTAGTCACACTTTTTTTTTGGTGAACATTTAACATTTCATTTGAAGCATAATTTGCTCCTGATTTCACTTTTGTCTTTCCCCCCTAAAATAAGCACTGCTGAGCACTTTCACACTATGCATCTTCCAGTTAAAAGGATTTCTTGGTGATACTATTTTCTTTACCTTCTACAGACATCAGAACCTTAACCCCAGTTCGAAGAGGTTCTTTTGAGGAATGTAACACAAAAACAATAACTAATAAGGTATTTGAGTTCAACTGCTGCAATACAGATGCATGTAATCCTGGTATAAACTATTTGGAGTCTGTTAAAGGTAAGAGAGCCCTGCCTGTTTTAACCTCAAGACCTAACTTCCTGGATGAAGCCTTTGGTAGCTGTAGCCCAACTGCTTATGACTTGAATGGGTGCCAGGCTGCTTAATTAAATTAAGATGAAATGATAAACACAGTAAATATTGCTAAACAATCCAAGAGATTTGGGTGCTGGGGCGGAGGATGGACTCCCACTCTGTTCCATATAAAGGAGAAAACTTGAAGGAGGAGGAGGTGGTGGTGGCGGTGAGGATTGGAAGATGCTTTTGAAACCAGACTTGGACTTCCTGGAGATATTGGGGAGACAGCAAGAGGAGATCCCTGTGAGATAACAATTGGGAATGAGCTGGTATTGAGGTGCCCTGAGCCCAGCAGTGAAGCAACCACCTGGGTGACAACCAGGGGTGGAGCTATAACTGAGTGCAAGTGGGGCAGCTGGGAAGTTCAGGGATGTCTGGGAGATGTAGTTCCTCCCAGAGGAAGGCTTCTCCCCTCTTATGGGAGAAACTCTGGGAGGAGGTACATCCCCCAAACTTCCCTATGCTTGCCAGATGCTCCAAGTGTGTTCCTTGACTCCCATCATCACTCCCCACCTGCTCCCTGGATGCTCTCGAGATTCATTGGCGTCACCCAGCTTTCCCTGCATCAGTGCTGGGATGGCTTTGAAAGGACCTCCAACCCCACCACCACCATCCTACCTGGGGAGTTGCCCTTCAAATGTCTGCCTCTTCATGGTGGCAGGTGGGAATGCCAGAATAGAATTCCAGTTTCCCTGACATGCACAGCCCAATTATTAACATTATTGTGCAGGTTCTGATGGCAGGAGGTAAAAACAGTGCTCTGAATTTGTCTGCAAACAAATCAAATCGGTATAATCTTTAACTGAGCCTTCAGTCAATCAATCAATCAATCAATTTTATACCACCCTTTCTAAAGTGGCTCAGGGCAGTTTACATTAAAATCAAAAACACGTAATAAAACAATTTAGTTTAAAACACACATTCAAAATAGATTAAAAATAAAACCATTTAAAGCCAGGCTGAAAAGATCGGTCTGTAAGGCCTTTGTCTTAAGGCATTACATACAGCTCAACCTAGGGGTGACAACTGAGAAGGCTCGATTCCAGCTTGCCACTGGCACCCAAAGACGGACCCCTCCAGATGATCTTAATGAGCAGTGGGAACATTCTAGAGAAAGTGCTCTCTCAGGTAACCCAGACCTAAGCTGTTCAGTGCTTTAAAGGTAATAACCAGCACTTGGTAATTTGCCCCAAAACATAATGGCAGCCAGTGCACCTGTTTAACAATACGCATAATGTAGGATACCCCAGAGACCAATCCACATTTTGGACTAATTGAAGTTTCCAAACTATGTACAAAAGAAGCCCTACTTAGAACACATTGCAGTAGTACAATCTGGAGTTTACCAGGTGATGTAACACTGTTTTCAGGTCATTCTCTTCAAAGAACAGGTGGAGTTATCAGATCAATTGCAGCTGGTAAAAAGCACTCCTGGCCTCATTCGAAGGCACCAGGGTGGGCCCCTGGTCCAAGAACACCCAAGCTATGAACCTGTTCTTTCTGGGGCAGTGTAATGTCATCTAGAACAGGAGGTTCTATGCTGCCTTACAGATCATGACCCCCAACAATCAGCACCTCCATCTTGCTTGGATTCGGATTCAGTTTATTATCCCTCATCAAGCCCATTCCTGCCTGTAGGCATGCATTTAAGGGGCTAAAACCATTTCCTGATGTTGCTAAGGAGAAATAGAATTAGGTTTCAACATCATATTGATAATACCAGCACTAAGATCTGTGATCTGGAGCATTTTCATTCCCATGTCATGAGGTTCTGTACAGATGCTTGTGTTCTTTTACTAAAAACAGCTTGCCTTGTGCAAAGTACATTCTGACAGAAAAAAGCACACTGTCTTTTATGTAACCATGGAGAACATTGCAAACTCTCCCAAAAGCTCTAATCTTGTTGGATAAATCTAGATATCACAGGTTTTTTCGTTGCTTACTTTAAGGCTAGTCACAAATGATGTACTGGTTCACATAATGATCAGAACAGATCCTTGATACACAAAGTGGCAAGAATATACAGACGTAGGAAGCTGCCCTTCAGTAAGTTCAGCCATTGGTCCATCTAGTTCCATATCGTCAACACTGATTAGCAGCAGCTCTCATGGGTTTCTAATGGGGGTCTTTCCCAGCCCTACCTGGAGATTTCTGAAGTTTGAAGTTTTGTCAGTTTGAAGTTTCTGTTTCAAATTGCTTAAGTGTTTTCATAGTATGTTTTGTGGCTTTATGAAGTTTTATGGTTGTTCTTGCTCCAAGAGGCTTTAACACATGACTTTTAGTTCGAATCTCCTCCAGAATGGAGTGTGCCAGTCCACATATTATCTGCATTTACCTTGAAGTCAATGCAGGCTATCAGGGACCAGTACAGACAGGACTCTGTTTTTCCCGAAATCATGGCCGAGCATTCTGGCTTAGCCCAAATTATGTTGGGCTTTAAAACAATCCTCTATATTCAGCGGCATTTTTTTTTAACCGAGGATTCTGTTGAGCCCCAAAGCTTCTCTGTGATGTGTGGAGAGGCCATTGCCAGTAATTGAGCATTTTTCAAAATTCAATGAAGGGGAGTTTGACAGCTGTGTTGGGTCTGGTCTGCTCTGAGTGATTTTTTGGAATTGCATGTGCTGGGGGAAGGGTTGTGGCAGGACTGGGGAAATTCTGTGGAGGGAGTCCAGAAGGGGAGGGGGAGGGGGAGGGGGAGGGAGAAATTCCTGATTTAAATGCAAGTACAAACTGCAAAATGTGGGTCTTCCTATGCTTCATCTTATTGAAGCCTGGTCATCAAAGGAACATAGCTTTACATATGCAGAATGGAGACTACAGCTTTGATGTAACCTGAACCCTTTTAGTCTGAGCTGATTCCATGAGCATGCATTTTTCTTCATGACACAGAGAAAGCAATGATTTCCACTTTAAACCTCACTGCCTCTTAAATGGTCGGAGGGGGGAAGGGGGACATGAGGTGATGAAGGCAGTCTCTCACAAAGGCAAGTTCATTATAAAAATCAGCACAGGTTTGGGTCAGATTCCGCAGGTTCGGGTTAAGTGTTCTGTTGTTTGACCCAGCTGCTTGGCAACTTTTCATGCGGGTCTTCCATAACTCTGGGAAGAGCGGAAGGTTTCAGGTTTCCTCCCTGGTTTCTCCAAGATAGGGCTGAGAGAAATTCCTGCCTGCAACCTTGGAAAAGCCACTGCCAGTCCGTGAAGACAATACTGAGCTAGATAGATCAATAGTCTCAGACTCAGTGTTTTCCATTGCTTTTCCTCTCTGCTCACTTAGCAGTTGACTTTTTTGTGCTGTGAACTGCTCTGTGTAAATATACAAATAATTTGATACTTGCATCAAAGTATATAATCATCTCTTACTTGCTTGACAATAAGGGTGTATTTCCTTCTCTCCTGCTCCCTCTCCTCCTTGCTGCTCCAGTGACAAGCAGCCACCACAGCTCCTGGTATTTCCTTACCTATAGAGACACATGTACCACTGGGAACTGGTGGAAGAGAACATCTCTCTCTCTCTCCCTCCTAGTGGGGGAGAAAAAAGCATGTTTTGAAATTAATTCATGGAGCAACACAAACTAGCTCATAAATGAAATGCATCTCAAATGTAGTGACTGCCAAAATATATAATTCAGTAATCCAAAAACCTTCAGTTGAAGATGAGAATTAAGATGCTTTACATTTTCACCCATGCTCTAAAAAGAATGGAAATATCTAGTTAAGGTGGCCATCTTAACTTCCACGCCATATAAGCTGTAAAGACTTTGTACAGTCTGGTATATTTTTATTTAATTTTTATCATAGTTCTATACCACCCACTAGAAATATCTCTAGACAGTGTACAAATTAAAAACCAATAACAAATATTAAAACAGTATAAAACAGCTGAAATTCACAAAATTAATAAAACAAGATCACAGATAAACACATGACTTCAACAAGACGCATATTTCAAAGCCCTGGAGCAGCCACAGAGAAGGTCTCACCTCAAGTTTCCACCAAAAGAGCAGGTGGCAACCATAACTGGACCTCTCCAGGTGATCTTAGTAGGTGACAGGGATAGGAACATAGGGACATGCTTTGAATAGTTATTTGAATGGTCTTTGGAGAAGAGGCTGATACTGAGGTTGCTTCTACTTTCCTCTTGATCTCCTTAATTTTTCCAGCTGCATTGACAACATTAACCAAGATGAAGATTCTCCTAATTTTTCTGGTTCCACTTTGCTGCACTTTGGGTGAGATGAAGTTTCTGATGTTGGTTGGGATGATATTTGACAGGGTGTCATCTAGCTGCAATGAAGCTGTGATGGTTGGCAGCCATAACAGAACTGTAAATCAACTTTTGAATCGCCCTCCAGGGAGTTATTCGCACATGGCTTCATGCTGCAGGGTAAATGTTGAGCAAAGCCTCTTCGAATCACACTTGCAGCATTGAGGAAAGCAGCCCCTCCCCTCTGCTCTCAGGTTTTTGTTTTGATGCAAGTTCACATGGCATGCCTCCGTGTTTTCCTTCTAGCCATTGGGGGTGGGGGTGGGAGAGAGATTACTAAAGAGCTAAATCTGCATTTCTAAAGAGTATCCCTCTTATCATGCTAATGATTCAAAGTCTATGCCTCTCCCTATTTGCTCCAGTGCTTTCAGAAAAAGCAGCTTAAAACCAGCATTTCAAAAACCCAGAAATACAGCAAGATAAGCTAGAATTTGCAAGACAAAGCCAGCTTTGTGTGTGGATTGGGTTCAAGGATCTCAAAGGGATTCCTTCCGAGTAAGGAAGGAGTGTGAATGCACACTCTCAGGGGTGTAGCAAGGTTGCCGTGGCCCCAGAGACAAGATTTTAAAATGCCCCCACCCCCTCCCGAAGCTCGGCTCATGAAGTAAAGAAATCTTAAATGAGGCTAATGCAAGCCATTTAATGGTACTAGAGAAAGACCTGCTGTTCTGGTAGCTCCAGGTCTTAACACTCACATCAATTTCGGAGGATGAATAAAACTGAAGGAAGCCTGGGTGGTGGCGGGGGCATGGCTGGGGGAGTCAGTCATGTGACTTGCCTCTGGTGGGCCCCCAAGTCAGTGGGTCCCCAGACAACTGTCTCCCCCCCTTGCCCTGTTATAGTTACACCCCTGCACACACTCTCTTCTGAATGAGATTCGGAGTAACAGCCCCGTCTGTAAAGCCTCCCAGCTGGTATTCCTGAGGGAGGGGCTTTAGAGTGGAGCAGAGAGTGGCAGTTAAACTGTCTAACTGGGAGCTCAGTGAGTCAGATAGGGACGGACAGGGCTAGAAAGAGTTTCTCTAGGGAGATAGGCTCTGTTGAGGGGAGATAGACTGGTGGGGTTCCAGAGAGGGACTGGGTAGGACAGGATCGGTGTTTATAGGAGCTGGATAATCCAGCTATGACTACCTCAGTCACACGGCATATCTCTGTCCATGCACAATGTGCAGAGCATCTGCCAGTGGGTGAAGTTTGTGTTGTCATAGAACCTGACATGATAGCTTATATACATTGTAGTCAAGCCATGATTTTGTTGTTATAGAAACCATTATGCATGTAAAGCCCTGCTTAAGCACAGGGAGAAACCTTTCAACTTCTTGTCCATTATTAAACTTGACTTTGTTTTATTCTAAGTTAATTCAGTGTCCAGTGTATTATACCTTCTCCCCATGCAGCCCTCAACCATACTTCTAAGAGGTTGTCAGGACACAAACCAAAGCAAGAAGAGCTTAGTGGTGGCAGAGGAATCTTGATACAGGGAAGAAGAGAGAAGAACATCATTCTCAGTAAAACTGGTCCACTAAGTTACAAAGTTCTTAACCTCTCTAGATTTGGGAAGAGACCTCCCCCACTCACTAGCAGT
Organism: Hemicordylus capensis; assembly: GCF_027244095.1. Lineage (NCBI taxonomy): Eukaryota > Metazoa > Chordata > Lepidosauria > Squamata > Cordylidae > Hemicordylus > Hemicordylus capensis. The sequence goes on along the minus strand of NC_069658.1, from coordinate 256,428,658 downwards.
GTCCCAGAGGAGAGCAGGTCTTGTGGTAGCAAGTGTGAATTGTCCCCTTTGTTTAGCAGGGTCTGCCCAGGTTGCATTTGAATGGGAGACTATATGTTAGCACTGTAAGAAATTCTTCTTAAGGGATGGGGCCACTCTGGGAGGAGCACCTGCCTGCTTACATGCAGAAGGTCCCAGGTTCACTTCCTGGCATCTCCAGATAGGGCTGAGAGAGACTCCTGCTCACAACCTGGGAGAAGCTGCTGCCAGTCTGTGTAGACGGAACTGAGCTGGATGGTTTGACTCAGTATATGGCAGCTACCTATGTGCCTATCACAGGCAGGGTATGGCTCATCACAGAAGCTTTTGCAACTTATTTCAGAGGATGTGATGTAGAATTCATTCAATGAAAAGAAGAAGCTGGGATTTAAAACTGAAAAGGGGAAAGCACTATCTTGCCAAATCCCTGAAGCAGTATGAATATATATTTTTAATTTCTCTCCCATCCTTCCTCCAGGGGTCTTGGGATGTTTTATGTTTTTCTCCATTCTATTTTATCCTGTTTCACGCTAGGCCCTTTTATCCTTATGTCAAGCTAGTCTATTTAATCCTTAGCTCATGCTACGCTAAGAGAGAGCAAATGGCCCAAAGTCACCCAGGCACTTTCCAGATGAAACCCTGCAACAGTGTGACTACGGATCTGCTAAGTGTGCTTCCGTATTTCCTCTGTTGTGACACCGCAGTTCCTATGCTGACAGCAAGATGCCATTCACATTTCTGATGCCTTCTTTCAGGTTTTATCTTTGTGTTATAGTCCTACAACACTGCATCTGTGTGGCAAAAAAAGTAGCTGTATTTTCCCGTTGAAGGAGTTTGAGATTCATGGGGTCCTTTTTAATATGATCCTGCCATGCCAAAGCATTTTACGCCTTTTGTAATCTGGAGATAACTATGGATCAGTACAAAAGTGACGGGCAGAGGTGGTGAGCATGGCAGGCAAAGCAGGTACGGCAGCCAGAAGTTCCTCACTGCCTGCATGCCCACCAGCCTTCCTTGCCACCACTGCCTCCACTTGTGGCTTTCATGGCGAACTATAATGACATCATTATAGCTTGCTTTGAAAGTGGCACGTGTAGGCAGTGAACACCTTTGCAGCCAGGTAGACAGGCAGGCGGGCAACAGGGGACACCCACCCACTGGATCAACTGCCCGCCCTCCTATTCACCCTTGCCGCCACCATCACACACCTCTTTCAGTTCAGATGATAATGGCATTATGAGTAAGATCATTGTAACTCACAATTGAAGTGGCAGGAGTGAGGATAGAGGGAGAGGTGGTGGGTGCAGGCGATGGGGAGCACCCACTGGACCACTAGCAAGGCATTCATGCACCCTCAATGCACCCTGCACATGTGGGCGAAGGGCACAGGCTGGACCAGGGTCTCACATGACCCAGGCCATTTCTGCCACCTGCCCGCTTGGTGCCATAGGTGACTACTTAGTTTGCCTTGTGTTGAAACAACTCCTCATCTTAGCAAAACTGGAATCACTATGCTAGTATAATCATCTCTTTGAAAGCCTCATTGTTCAGTCAGTGGGAATATCATCAAGAAGAGATCGAGCCCTTCTTATTTTGTGTTGTGGGAATTTTTATTTATTTATTTGGTAGGAAGGACATTGCTCATTGGAACACATGGCTGAATGGCTGTATGGAGTATGCTAGTTTATAAGTTATGTAGATCTATAATGAAAATGGTAGAGATTGCCAGATCTGTTTGCTAGTTTTGAGGTCACTGTTAATTCAGCTGACCAATTAGATTTTGTCACAGAACTCTGCAAAACGTAATTTAAAGCAGCTATGATGAAGATTACCTTGCTTAACTTCTTGTTCTTGATCATAAGAACGGGTTGTCAGGGGCAGCTCAGGAGTTCATAGTGGCCATGACGACTATGGGCCTGTCCCAAGTGGTCTCTGGACTGATGCATGATGCATCTCAAATGTAGTGACTGCCAAAATATATAATTCAGTAATCCAAAAACCTTCAGTTGAAGATGAGAATTAAGATGCTTTACATTTTCACCCATGCTCTAAAAAGAATGGAAATATCTAGTTAAGGTTTCCATCTTAACTTCCACGCCATATAAGCTGTAAAGACTTTGTAGAGTCTAGTATATTTTTATTTTATTTTTATCATATTTCTATACCACCCACTAGAAATATCTCTAGAAATATCTCAACTTGGTCTTTTGCTCTGATCAGGGTGGTGTCCCATGGGTGGGGACTCCCATTAGCTCCCCACTGTCATGGACGGATCACCATCTGGTTGAGGTAGGACTTGCAGCCACAACCCACCTCTGCAGGGGTGAAGGACCTATTAGGTTGGTCCACCCAAGCAGGTTATTGGATCCAATAGGATTCCCTAAAGCCTTGGAAGGGTTTAAAGTTGGCTCTGCTGGTGATTTGGTCAATGCTCTGGTGCAAATATGGAAAACTGAATTCACTACAGCGGTAGACACAATCACTCCTAAGCATCCTCTCCGGCCTGCTTTAAAGTCAGCCCTGTGGTATTTGGATGAACTGCGGGAGTTGTAGTGGCAAGGTAGATGACTAGAGTGCAAGTAGAGGAAGATTAAGTGCGAATCCGACAGATTGCAACACAGAGCTCATTGTATTTTGCTGGGATTGGTTCATCCCCCTACGGTGTGGTAGCTAGCTGGCTGGCCACAGCCATGGCCGACGTCACCTAAATGACTGTGGCGATAGCACCTTGGCTCCAGGCTACTCCTCCGGTCTAAAGCAGAGGCGCCCTTCTTCGCCGACCTAAGGCCAGGTTTTGACTATCAATGCCACCCCTCCGATGCTGCACAGCCATACGGAGAGGATGTTGCCAGCATAGGAGTTAAGCAGCATCCCTGATCTGTCAAGCCTCAAGGGATCTGCTCCTCCTCCTTGACTTGGCAGTGCAGATGGCAAAGAAGCAGTTCTTCTCTGCCCTCATTGTTTCTGCAAATTCATGTCCAGCTGAGTTGTCTAGGTTTGTGAGGGGGCTAGTTCATGCCCCCTTCCCCTTGAATTTGAACTTGGAACCATCTGTCACTCGCTATGATGTTTTTAACAATTTTTATGCAGATAAAATCTCCTGTATTTGTGCTGAACTAGACTCCACAGTTAATGTAGAGTCTATCAAAGAGGTGCCCAGAAACCCCTCTTGTTGGATTGAATTGGATCACTTTCAATTTGTTACTTCTAAGGATGTGGAGAAACCACTTTGGATGGTACACCCCATCACCTTGCTCTTTTGACCCTTTGCCAACATGGCTTATTTCATTTGGTAGTCATATTATCAGAGAGGGTCTGGTAAATATCATAAATGCTTCTCTGAGACAGGGCAGAATGCCTCCATGTCTTAGGGAGGCTATCATTAGTTCTTATTTGAAAGAAGCCTGCATTGGATCCCTCAGAGTTAGCTAATTACAGACCTGTGTCTAATCTGCCTTGGTTGGGCAAGGTGATTGAGCGAGTGATTGCTTCTAAGATCCAGGCAGTTTTGGATCACACAGATTATTTAGATCCTTTTGGGTGTGCTATGGGGAGGAGACTGCCTTGGATGGCCTGATGGATGATCTCCAATTGGCAGTCGACAGAGGGAGTGTGACCCTGCTGATTCTTTTGGATCTCTCAGTGGCTTTCAATACTAAGGATATGCACAAATCAATTTTTTCATTTCAATTTGTACTCAAATGAAAACACCCCCGATTTGTTTGGGGTCCGAATCTGACCCCCACCCCACCCTGAATCCAATGACAGTGGATTCAATTTGTCATTGAATCCACTCTCATTTCCTATCGGAGAATCTACTCTCAGAACACCTCAGAAACAATAAAACCCCGTGCCCTATGGGCTTGTGGGTGGTTGGCACCCTATATGCACTACACCACCACTCTCTCTGGGCCACCCTGGTGCCCTCCGCCAACTTAAGTTAGGGGGCTGCTGAAATCCCCATTATTCTTTGGGGGGGAAGCTTAAAGAAGCACAAAATTCAGAAATTCTTTTTAAAATCACCCCTTTCACCAATTTATTTGAAATCCGGGTGGTAGCAGGCACCCATTGGGGCACTACCACCTTACCCACTCTTCTGCCCCCCAAACCCCTTTTATGACCCAAATCTGCCCCCAAGACATGCCAAGTTAGGAAGTCTAACACAGACATTTGGAATTTAAGAAGAGGAAACTTCTCCAAAATGAGGAGTATGGGGGAAAGAAAGCTGAAAGGAAAAATCAGGAGAGTCACTTTGCTCCAGAGCGTATGGAATTTACTCAAAACCACAATACAAGAAGCCCAGTTAAATTGTATACCCAAAAGGAGGAAAGATACCACTAAGTCCAGGAGGATGCCAGCATAGCTAACGGGTACCGACAAGGAAGCCATAAAAGAGAAGAAGACTTCCTTCTGAAATTGGAAGGCCTGTCCAAATGAAGAGAACAGAAAGGAACACAAACTCTGGCAAAAGAAATGCAAGGTGACAATAAGGGAGGCAAAAAGAGAGCTTGAGGAACATTTAGCCAAAAGTATCAAGGGGAATAACAAAAACTTCTTTAAATACATCAGAAGCAGGAAACCTGTCATGGAGGCGGATAGACCATTACACAATGAGGGAGTGAAGGGGATTATTAAGGAGGATATGGCGGTTGCAGAGAAGCTCAACGGGTTTTTTTGTCCATCTTCACAGCAGAAGGTACTGAGCATATACCTGTTCCTGAACCAGGCTTTTTAGGGATGGAGGCTAAAGAACTGAGTCAAATAGAAGTGACAAGAGATGTTCTAAACTGTCTGGAAAAACTGAAAACTAACAAATCACCAGGGCCGGATGGCATCCATCCAAGAGTCCTCCAAGAACTCAAATGTGAAATTGTCAACCTCCTTGCTAAAATATATAACTTATCCCTGAAATCAGGCTCTGTACCAGAGGACTGGAGAGTAGCAAATGTAACACCGATATTCAAAAAGGGATACAGGGGCGATTCCGGAAATTACAGGCCGATTAGCCTAATGTCCATTCCATGCAAATTGATGGAAAGCATCCTCAAGGATAAAATTGTAAAGCACCTAGAAGAACAGGCCCTGCTGGGAATGAGCCAGCATGGCTTCCACAAAGGTAAATCTTGCCTCACCAACCTTTTGGACTTCTTTGAGAGTGTCAAAAAGTGTGTGGATAAGGGAGATCCAGTTGACATAGTATACTTGGACTTCCAAAAAGCTTTTGACAAATTTCCTCATCAAAGACTCCTGAGGAAACTTAGCTGTCATGGCATAAGGGGACAAGTACATGTGTGGATTGCTAACTGGTTAAAAGACAGGAAACAGAGGGTAGGTATAAATGGAGAGTTTTCACAATGGAGGGAAGTAAGAAGTGGGGTCCCCCAGGGATCTGTACTGGGACCGGTGCTTTTTATTTTATTTTATTCATTCATTCATTCATTCATTCATTCATTTATTAGATTTATATACTGCCCTTCCAAAATGGCTCAGGGTGGTTCACAACATGATAAAAACAATTAAAGGAAATTAACTATTAAGACACCATTAAAGCCCTGAAAATCAGGGCAACAGTTTAAAACAGTTTAAAACAATCATTTAAAACTCTAGAAGGCCAGGCCAAATAGGTAGGTTTTAAGGGCTCTCTTGAAGGACAGAAATGATCTCAAATTAAGAATTTCTGCCAGTAGTGCATTCCATAGCCCAGGAGCAGCTACAGAGAAGGCCTGCCTCTGTGTCGCCACCAGACAAAATGGTGGCAACTGGAGATGTTCCTCTCAGATGACCTTAATATGTGATGGGGATCATGTAGAAGAAGGCACTCTCTTCGATAACTTGATACATGATCTAGAAACAGGGGTAAGCAGCAAGGTGGCCAAATTTGCAGATGATACCAAACTCTTTCGGGTAGTGAAATCCAAAATGGATTGTGAGGAGCTCCAAAGGGATCTCTCCAAATTTGGGGAGTGGGTGACAAAGAGGCATATGCGCTTCAATGTTGGCAAGTGTAAAGTGATGCACATTGGGATGAAAAACCCCAACTTCAAGTATACACTGATGGGATCTGAGTGGTCGGTGACTGACCAGGAGAGGGATCTTGGGTTCATGGTGGACAGCTCGTTGAAAGTGTCGACTCAATGTACGGCAGCTGTGAAAAGGCCAATTCCATGCTAGGGATCATTAGGAAGGGTATTGAAAATAAAACAGCTAATATTATAATGCCCTTATACAAAACTATAGTGCGACCACACTTGGAGTACTGTGTACAATTATGGTCACCACATCTTAAAAAGGACATTGTAGAACTGGAAAAGGTGCAGAAGAGGGCGGCCAAGATGATCAGGGGCCTAGAGCACTCTTCTTATGAGAGACAAGACTAAAACACCTGGGGTTTTTTAGTTTAGAAAAAAGACAACTGCAGGGAGACATGATAGAGGTCTATAAAATCATTCATGGTGTGGAGAAAGTGGATAGAGAGAAATTCTTCTCCCTCTCACATAACACTAGAACCAGGGGTCATCCCATGAAATTGATTCCTGGGAAATCTAGGACCAACAAACAGAAGTACTTTTTCACACAACACATAATCCACTTGTGGAATTCTCTGCCACAAGATGTGGTGACAGCCAACAACCTGGATGGCTTTAAGAAGGGTTTTGATAACTTCATGAAGGAGAGGTCTATCAATGGCTACTAGTTGGAGGGCTGTGGGCCTTCTCCAGCCTCAAAGCCAGGATGCCTCTGAGTACCAGTTGCAGGGGAGTAACAGCAGGAGGGAGGGCATGCCCTCAACTCCTGCCTGTGGCTTCTGGCGGCATCTGGTGGGCCACTGTGCGAAACAGGATGCTGGACTAGATGGGCCTTGGGCCTGATCCACCAGGGCTGTTCTTATGTTCTTATGTCCTTATGTTCAATAATTCTTTAAAATCACCCATTTGCCCAATTTCTTTGAAACTTGGGTGATGCTTCCTTGCATCCATTGGGCACTACCACCCACTAAAACCCACTCTGGGCCACCCAGGTGCCACCACACACACACACACACACACACACACACACACACACACACACACACACACTTATAACTGAGGCTGCTGTAATCTCCTTTATTCTCTATGGGGAAAAGATTAAAGATGCATAAACTTTAAAAATCATTTAAAAATCACCTCTTTGCTCAATTTCTGTGACATCTGGGTGGTAACTTCCTTGCACCCATTGGGCACTACCACCCACCTCAACCTACTTTGGGGCACCCTGGTGCCCCCCACATGCAGCTATAAGGTTGCTGAAGTCCCCATTATTCCCTATGGGGGAAAGCTTAATGATGCACCAACTTCAGAACTTCTTTAAAAATCACCCCTTTGCCCAATTTCTTTGAAATTTGGGTGATAGCTTCCACCCATTGGGCACTACCACCCAACCCACTTTGGCCAAAAAATGGAGTTCTGAATATCTGAAATTTCGGGTCCGAATATGGGGTGATTTGTTTTGTACCCTAAACTTGGCAATTGAGGACAGGGGTGATCTGTCTACAAATCACCCAGATTGGCCAGATTCGGATACAAATTGTTTTATACCTGAATTGTTTTGCACATCCCTATTTGATACCATTGTCCATGGTAACCTGCTGGGTTGCTTGAAGTAGGTGGGATTGGGTGGCATTATTTTACAGTGGTCCCATTCCTACCTCTCTGGCAGATTCCAGATGGTGTCACTTCGAGACTGTGGCTCTGAAAAGCAAGAGCTAAAGTGTGGGGTTCCAGAAGGCTCCGTACTGTCTCCAATGTTTTTTAACATCTACATGAAACCTTTGGAAGAGATCATCAGGAACTTTGGTCTGGGATGCTAACAATATTCTAATAACACCCAGATCTATTTCTCTGTACCATTTCATCAGGAAATGGCACGACCCCCCCTAAGTGCCTGCCTCGAGGCGATGTTGGGCTGGATGCGGGATAACAGGTTGAAGTTGAATCCAAACAAGACGGAGGTACTGTCTGTAGGGGGTCAGGATCTGAGAGATGGCTTAAATCTGCCAGTTCTAGATGGGGTGACACTCCCCCTAAAAGATCAGGTTTGCAGTATGGGAGTGCTCCTGGATCCCACATTTCCTTGGTTTCTCGGGTTGAGGCTGTGTCCAGGAGTGCTTTTTATCAGTTTTGGCTGATATGGCAGATATGCCCATTTCTGGAGTCAAATGACCTTAAAATGGTGGTACATATGCTAGGCTTGACTACTGTAATACACTCTACTTGGGACTGCCATTGTAAGTAGTTCATAAATTACAATTGGTACAGAATGCATCAGCCAGATTGGTCTCTGGGTTCACCCGAACGGACCATATTACACCGGTTTTGAAAGAATTGCACTGACTGCCAATATGTTTCTGAACGAAAAACAAAGTGCTGGTTATTACCTATCAAGCCCTTAATGGCTTTGGTCCAAGGTACTTGAGAGCAACTTCTCTGTCGTGAACCCTGCCACCTATTACAATCTTCTGGAGAGGTCCGGTTATGGTTGCTGCCAACTCGTTTGGTGGCAACTTGGGACCGGGCCTTCTCTGTGGCTGCCACAGGGTTTGGAATGTGCTCCCTGCTGAAATAAGAGGATCTCCTTCTCTGTTTGTATTTAGGAGGACCCTGAAGACATACTTGTTTTCCCAGACTTTTAACTGAAATCTAAATTTTAATGTGTTTTTATTTATTGTGATTTTTAAAATTCATTTAGCAAATTTATTGACCATTTGGCTTCCTTAGACTCGAGGTGGTTTACATAAATTAAAACACCGAAGACAAGAGAAGAAGTAGGGAAAGGGGAGGGGGAAAAAGAAGGGGGGGAGAAAAAGACCCCCCCCCACACACACACACACTCACATGATAAAAACTAAAAGCCTGGCAAAGCCTGGTTTTCAGGAGCTTCTTAAAGGACAGAAGAGAGGGGGAATCACGAATCTCAGAAGGCAGAGTGTTCCATAAGGAGGGGGCTGCAACAGAGAAGACCCTCCCATGAACCCAGTCCACACGTACCTTCCCTGGGCCCGGAACTCTGAGAAGGCCCACCTGAGACGACCTCACCGGGCATGTTGAAATTGGACAGGAGAGATGGTCCTGAATGTACACAGGCGCCAAATCCATTTTTATCTGTTTTGAAAATTGTGAATGTTTTATATTTTATATTATGTTTTAATTTGTACACCATGTAGAAATTTTAATATCAGGCAATATGGTAATTCAATCAATCAATCAATCAATCAATCAATCAATCAATCTATCTATCTATCTGTGGATTGGGAAAGTCTCTGGTTTCCCCTTCAAGAAGGCTTCTTTGCTGCCAATATATGGATAGGGATGGTGATGGGTGATCTTAGCCTAGAAAACACTGTGGCTCTTCTTAAGCCAGTGCTGCTCAAACTCTCAGTTTGTATGCTCTGTTGATGTTTTCTCTTTCTCTTTCAGCTAATACGCTGACTTGCTATTATGGTCATACTCCAGTCGAAGGTTCTGACAATGGCTTTTGTGTATCAGGCTCTTCGCCAGGATATAGAAATAATGGTATTATTTTGAAACCTGTTCATTTTCATAATTCACCAAGGATTTTCATAATCACCAAGAATTTTTATAACCCTTTATGATCACCAAGAATTAATACAGTAATTACCCAAGAATTCTGCTTTCCAAAATTATGAGAGGACTGCATGCATAATCTATGTGTCAAGATTCACAAATGTATCTAATTTCAAATGCTAAACGTTGCTGTTGCATTGCTGATTAGTTAAAAATCACAACAGTTTTTTATTTCCATCAGATTGGCCAGTGGTGCGAATCCCCTATTCCTCAATGAAGTGCTTATTACTGGGCATGTAGGTCGTGCAGGGTTGGTTGTCAAAACTGACAGGAGAGTGTGGGCTGAGGATATGTAGTCATGCATGGTGTTCAACTGGAGGCTCCTTTAAGGTGAAAGGGTGTTGTATGGAACAGCCTCTCAGAGTTTTGTGGCCACTGGGTGTCTGGGGAATGGGCCTGCTTTGGGGACTGCTTGGCTCTTCCACCCAGAGTTTTGTGGCTTGGGGGCCACCAAGTTGGATAGCTTCCCCTCAAGTCAGGGCACTGTGTGGCTGGGAGGAGACTATTGCTGCCTAACAGTGGCTGGCATCCCCCAAGCCTGGTAACTTCACCCAGCTGTGGATGAGCAGTCCTTGCAAGGATGCCAACCTCTCCTTTGGGGGAGTAGTTGCCCACACTCTAGTTTTGTGTTACAATTTCTTGCTCTGATGTGGCAGGTCTCTGTTAATTATGTTAATCAAGTGTGGCCATAGTTTATCCTACTCATGCATGTCCTATCTTTATTGGGGTATGGAGCAATTCTTCAACTTAGTACAGTTGCAGCTATGCCACTTCAAGGTAGTGGTGAAGCTGAAATGAATCAAATCAAAGGATACCATACCATATCCATGTTGCCTGAATTACACACCTGTTAAGTGCATGGCCCTTAACACCCTACTTATTCCAAGCATTTTGGACCTTCAGTGAACATGGTAAAGCAACCTGTTAAGGTATTGCAGCCACACTGCAAGAAGACATGAGATTACTGTCTGTGGTGAAAAGGGCTACAATTTTATTGAATTAACTCAAACACAACTAGAAACAGAAACTGGGATTGGATCTCCACCCACACAGTGTGGAAGCTAAAGGCATGCCACCTCAGTGGCAGCCTTACCTAATACCCATGGGTGATGCACCTTGGCTCCAGGCAGCTGCCTTGATCTAAAGCAGAAGTTGTCCATCTTAGCCAACCTAAGGTCAGGTCTCTGCCCTTGGTGGCACTGTATCTGCCACAGTGGGGGTTAGCCTAGCTTAACACCCTGCACTGCTTAACACCCTGCACCACAAACCACACAACACAGCAGCTAATCCCTTCTGTAGGTCCTCCAAAAAAAATCTTGATGGCCTGAGGCAAAAGAGTGTGTAGCTCACACAGTGTAGCTCAGCATGCCCAGATTTAAACACTAGATCACCCCAGTGCAGAACTCTGGAGGATGGACCACCCCTGTCCCTGGGGCATAACTCACCTGTCTGCTGAGAATGGACTGAGGGAGGAGGAGAAAGCCGACACTATCTGTAGGCCGGAAGCCCCGCCCTCTCCCAGCATAGAGCCAATGGGCGCACACCCCAGCCTCATGTTTCTGATGCAGAGAGCTTAGGCAAACAAACTGTGCCACCCATTCGGGCAACGAGTGGCTGGATTTTAAAAAAATGTTTATATGTGTTTTTTATGTTATGTTCATTGTTTATATGATGCAGAAGGTGACGCAGGGATCTTAAATTACTATTTCTAGTTTTTGTTGGAGTCCAGTTGATGAGTCAACCTTAACTTTTTTTCTTAAATTGAAGGCATTTTTATTCCAGAATTGTTTAATGAAATATTTAAAAAAAAAAAAAAACATTGTCCAGTGCTGAGACCTGGCACAAATTAACCTCTAATCATACTTTTTTGGTCAACTTTGATGCCTGATTTAAATTCTGAGGCATCATTTACTCCTGATTTAAGTTCTGTCTCTCTCATCCGCTCGCCAGTTCACATCTTCCAGTTAAAAGGATGGCTTGATGATGCTATTTTCTTTACCTTCTACAGACATAGTCGGATTTCGAAGAGAAGATTTTGAGAAATGTAACACGAATCTAAGATATGCTGGCGACATATGGAAGTTTTCCTGCTGCACAACAGATAAATGTAATCCTCTTATAAAAGCTAAACAGTATTATAACATCTAAAACCTAAAATCTGCTAATGGCAAGTCAGCCCAGCCTGTTAGTAACCTGAAGGCCTAACGTCCTGGATGAAGCCTTTGGTAGATTTAGCCCAGCTTCTTATGTCTTGAGTGGATGTCAGGCTGCTGAAATAAATGAAGATGGAATGATAAACAAGCATCCAAAAGCACAGTTTGTTTTTGATTTAATATGTTTGTATTACGGCAGCTGCCACAGCTTCATAGTTTCATGAGGAACCCATGTATGTCTTGGAGCATTTCCTTCAAATATCTTGTTTTATTGCTAAACACTGTACACATGCAAATGCTGAGGAAAGCCAAGAGTCCAAAAGAATTGGGTGCTGCAGTAGAGGACTCCCACTCTGTTCCATATAAAGAGAGAAACTTGGAATTGTACATAATGTTTTCGAGCATTGTGTGGTGTCCCAAGCATGCAGGCAACCACAGATGTATGGATGGCAAAACAAAAGCGTCTAGTCACAGAAAGGAGCTCTCGGCAGGACCCCTTGGAAGCCCACATGAGAGGGGCTTCTATGACTTTGCCAGGATCCCCAGCCATGAAAAAGGAAGGCCCAGGGCCAGGTGAAGCTCGGGGAAGGAAGGAAGGAAGAAATTGAAGGCAGGTACACATGGGAGGCATAATTTGGAGGAATTCCACATCTGAGGTGGTGGGAGGTGGAGGTGGTAAGGATTAGAAGAGGCTTTTGAGGCCTGACTTGGTCTTCCTGGAGATATTGGGAAGCCAGCAGGAGGAGAGCCCTGTGAGGCAAGGAGCAAGTTTCTGAGTGCCCTAAGCACAGGGTGAAGCATCTACCTCGGTGGCAACCAGGGGTGGAACTGTAACTGAGCTCATGGGTTTGAAGACCCTCTTTCCCCCACACCTTCAAAGCCACCTGGGGCTTTTACACATATGGTTCTTAGTTCACATCTCCTCCAGAATGGAGGGTGCGAGTCCGCATATCAGCTGGATTTACCCCAAAGTCCCTACGAGCTATCAGGGACCAGTACACACATTGAGCTTTCTGGTATGCTCCACCACTTATCCTGCGATGTGTGGAGGGGCCATTGCCAGTAATTCGGCTTTTTTCAAAACTCGTACTGATCACCATAGGAACATAGGCTTTACATACGCAGATGTTGTTAGAGAATGCCTTAACAATGGAGACTACAGGTTCGATGTAACCTAAGCCCTTTGTGTCTGAGCTGATTCCATGAGCCTGCATTTTTCTTCATGACACATTTTTCTTCATCATAGAGAGAAAGCAATGATTTCTACTTTAAACTTCCATGGCCTCTTAAATGGTCTGGGGTGGGGGTGGGAACATGAGGTGATGAAGGCACTCACAAAGGCAAGTTCATTATAAAAATCAGCAAAGCTTTGGGTCAGATTCGGCAGGTTTGGGTTAATGCTTGGCAACTTGTCTCACCAGTCTTCCGTATCTATCTGTCAAACTTAACATAAAGGTCTCTCACCTCTTCCTCTGGGATGTGATTGGATGAAGAAAAAACCTGGAGCAAGCTGTGGGAACGCACACAGGAAAAAGATCTGCAGGGATTGTGGAAAGGAGCTGACCCTATGTTTACGGTCCATTTAATCCCACAAATTAAACATTTTCAAATACCCCATGGCGTGAAGCCATGTCTGGATAGCTTCTTGGCTCACTTTTACGGCCACTGGCTTGCCTCCTCTCCATTGCTCCGTGGTATGGGTGGGAGTATTTCACTTAACTGTGGGAGGCTGTCCCCAGAGGCGTAGCTAGGGAAAATAGCACCTAGGGCAAACACTGAAATTGCGCCCCCTGTCCAAACATCTGACACCCATCTTTCAGATAACTTCACCATAATATCAGCTGAAAAATACAAGTCAAAATTGTTAATCTTTTAATATTTCAAAAACTATTTAGCAGTGGATGTAGCCAGACCAAAAAATGCTGGAGAACTACAAATTTCAGTATGCTGGGGCTCATTAAATACCCAAATACTATGTGGAGGTGTACTTGGAAAACTAAACAGAAGTGCCTGTCTAATTCTCTACTATGTATTGTAGCATCACCATTACATACGGTAAGTTTTAAAAATAAATGGAGAATTTGACTTTTCCCAGATACTCTGAAAATAATTAAAGGATATGCAGAGTAAACTGTGTCACTGCTTGGAATATATTCTAGTATTTCAGAAAGACAGTTAAAATGAGAGAAAGAGAGCAAGAAACTCCCAGTGGGCCATAATACGATGGATTTCACACTGATTCAAAGACAAACTCACCATTAATAACCATATTATTAAGACATCACATTTAACTCACTTATCATAAGAAGCAAAGTAAGAGCAAATGAATACAATCCTAGCTCATAAACTTCAGCTCATTATTCACTAGCCCTGATTCTCTGTACATAGTGTACATATCTGAATATGTGTACAGTCTTGTATTATTATTATTTTTAAAAAATTACCTGTAGCCCCTTCAGTGGGCTTCCTAAAGGCCATGGGGAGTCTGCCCTCCCCCGCTGGCCTCTAGGGCCTCGTAGGGACCATTTGAGCATGTGCGGTGGCCATTTTTAAAAATAATATTTTTTTAAAAAAAATGGCTGCTGAAAACAAAATGGCCACCGTGCATGCTCAAATGACCTCTGCAAGGCTTGGCATGGCCTAGGGCCTCACAGGGGCCATCTGAGCATGCGCAGCGGCCATTTTGTTTTCAGCAGCCTTAAAAAAATTTTTTTTAAAACAAAATGGTGCCCCCCTTCAAGTGGCGCTCAGGGCATGTGCCCTGCCTGCCCTACCTTAGATACGCCCCTGGCTGTCCCACACTCCACTGCAAGCTTGATTTCTGTGCATGCGCAGAGGCCATTTGAGGGGTTAGTATGGCAGTGTGCTTCTTGACAAAGGCCTCTATCTGGTTTCTCAGGCTGAGGCAGTAGCCAGAGGTAATTTTTATTGGCTTCAGCTGAATCACCACTCTTGCAAATAGTGGATTTAAGCCCAGCCTTTGTCTCAGAGCAAGCCCACATGGAGGAAAGAAAAATGCTGATTCATTCCCACCACATTTACTCAACAAAGGCTGTTCCTTTAAACTTAAACTGGTAGAAAAGACATTGCCACCACACCCTAATCACAGAGCTTTGCCCCTCCCTGGATCTGGGTGATTGTCCAGGGAGACTCTCATTCTCTTGACCAAATGGAAAAATACAGAAAACCTTTCACATGCAGCCTACACATGAAGATCAAACTTGGTAGTGTGAGTTCCTGAGCAATCCACATTGAGGCATGTTTGCACCAGGCTGTTGGCCATGGGGCAGCCAGACTTCATGGCTAGTGCTCACAAAGCCCACTCCCCATCTTCACTCATCTCCCTCTGGGCCCCTTCTGAGAACAAAGACCCCCTTCACTTCCTGCCACCAGACCTTCTAGTTCCTGGTCACTGTGTGCTGAGTGGCTGATCCCCAGAGGTCACTTCCTGTCAGTCAGGAAAGGGTTCACTTCCAGTTCAATCTTTACAGGAAAGGAAAGGCTGTTACTGCCTGATCGTTACCACCACCTACGGACCTTTTTGGAGGCGAATAACCTAACAACAGTGGTGCATTTGCTGGTAGCCTCCAGACTTCTCTACTGCAATGCACTCTATGTGGGGCTGCCTTTATATGTATTCCAGAAACTACAATTGATACAAAATGCAGCAGCCATGTTCTGCAGTTTACTGCTATTTCAAAAGCATTACATTGGCTGCCCATACATTTCAGCAATATAAATTGCTGGTGATTACCTATTAAGCCATAAACTGCTTGGGCTGAGGGTGCATGAGGGGACCGGAAGTTCCGGGGGTGTTTTCTGCACTGCTGTTCCTGGGACTTCCCCTGTTAATCATTAGAATTGGTCAACAAAGATCTGCAGCATGATGTGGGTGCATCCACCATATCTTTTGAAAGCCTATTGCAATTACTAGTAGATACTCCATTTGCAGATATTTAGATAAAAGCAGACTGGTCATACTGCCAGGCAAGCTATCATCTAGAGCTCAAGTACATTGTGCTGGAATACAACATGACAAACAAGATGCATCGCATCATACATTTTGAGGGTCCTGTTGTTCAGGCACCTAATGGTGCAGCAGGGAAATGACTTGCCTAGGTAGTTGTTGGGAATTCTCTCTGGTAAGAGAGAAACACTTTTTCATTACAGCAGAGTGCACAGAGGCACAACACACCGGAATTTAGTTAGGCATGTGTGTATGCTGGGAGTAAAGTAACTTGGAGCCAGTTCATAGTTTCAAATCAATATAAGGAGTATTTATTATAGAACTCCATTCTAGATAGGAAAGTGAGGAGATAGAGTCTCTAATCTAGCTATCTAGCTGGATGCAGATGGATTTTGCATCTCTGCACACATGGTGCAGGGGAGAGATGCTTGCATGTTGCAAGGTAGAAGGAAGGGAAGAAAGAAAGGTAGTGGCTGGCAGGAAGGAAGGAAATCCCTCAGATTCTACATATCAAAGGGATAGTGTCAGAGCAGTAGAGAAGAGATGACCAATGTCTTGACCCTCTAGCCCTCTGACTCACTAGTCTGTCCTCCTATGTCATTGAGACAAGAGACAGCACATAGTCCTTCACTTCCAACAGGAGCAAGAGGTTGTTAGTTTGAATCCCCGCTGGTACGTTCCCCAGACATTGGGAAACACCTAACCTATGTCGTGCAGCAGTGATATAGGAAGGTGCTGAAAGGCATCATCTCATACTGCACGGGATGAGGCCATGGTAACCCCTCCTGTATTCTACCGTGAAAACCACATGACTCTGTGGTTGCCAGGAGTCAACACCGACTTGACGACATGATCTTTCCTTTTTCCTATCGCTAAGCTGAAGTTGTGATGAACTCTGCTAACTCCAAACCACATTAGGTTTGGAGAGTTTACTGTTCAATGATGCATTTCAGACTAGATTCCAAGAAGCACTGTTCTGAAGGGACTTCTGGACCAAAGCCCTCATGCGACCACTCTCTCGCTAAATATGCGGCCCCAATCAGCAACACCCCACCTCTGACATTGCTGCCTCCAGGACCCAGCAGAAGGGATTATCTGCAGCCCCAGAGCCAGCAGCGCACTTGTACACACCTCATTGTCACTGCCACACCCCTTGTGCACATGATCTATGCTCGGTCTCTCCAAGTCCACACTGAGCTGGGTGTTGAGGCAGCAAATTCCTGACTGCCAGCAGCACTGCCACTGCTGCATTTCTTCTCCCATTTCTTTCACCTCCCCTTTGCTGGGTCTCCGTGTGTACCTTGGCAGTAGGAATCTTTCCCTCCCTCTGCATAAAAAGGTTGCTGACTGTGCTGGAGAAAGTTGCAGGGGAGAAGAGAAAGTCTGCTTCACCTTCCTCAGCTGCTGCTGACTCAGCTCTTCCCCCACCAGCCTCCCCTGCCTGAAGCAAATTCACTACAAACAAGGCAGGCGGGAGCAGGGCCTGGTATCATTCTCTTACTTTGCACTTTCCAACAGTTCAATGACTCTACAGCACTTGCTTCCTGTTTGTGCTCCAAATCCCACCCACCTCCATGCCAGGCATCTTTTAAAATCAGTTTTACTTGGCTGCTCATTGGTTTGGAGTGATCTGAGAGCCAGGTTTTGCAAGCACAAGGAGAGGGAAAGCGGGGAAAGTGATTTCAGCAAACCAAGGGGCAGGGAGGGAAATGAGATCTTTAATGTGTTTATATGAGTGGGTTGGATTCAGCAACAAAATGTGCTGGACTGGAAGAGAGACCTGTGTTGTCTTTATGCGAGGGAGGGAGTGTGTGTGTGAGAGAGAGATACAGAGACAGAAGGAAGGACTGGTCTTCTTACTGGTCTGGAATGATCTGCAAGTGGGGTGGGCGAGAACCGAGGACCAATCCCTCAGAAGAAATACTCCTCGAAAAGATTTATTTTCCAATAGAGTAACTCTGTTCAGACAATGCACATGGTGTAGGTATATTTTTTTTTTATTTGTTTGTTTGTTTATTTATTTATTTATTTATTAAAACATTTTTATACCACCCAAAAGTTACATCTCTGGGTGGTTTACAACAGATTTGGGATACATGTACATGCTTTGTGTGAATAATGGGTTTGATCACATTTAAAAAGTGAACCTTGGTGTTGGCCCCCTCAAATCCAAGATAGGAAATGGAATATTGTCATTGTGGATGCCTTGGGTGGGGAGCATGGTCTCATCCAGTTAGGGCCCTGGGGTCTGGCCTCAGAGTACAGGGGAGGAAGGGTTAACATCACCCTTCTCCTCTGCCTTGTGGATTTATCCCCCTTGTGACTAATCCCTCCCTGGAGACACAGAAAACATCTGGATCTCTGTTGCCCTCATCATAAGCCCAACCTTGTTCAGATACACACTCACAGGCTGGATATGCTGCTGCTGCTCCGCCCCTCCACTCACCTGGGCCTTTATTTTATTTATTTAACCTATTTTTTTTAGGGATGTGCCAATCGATTCAAGTACAAATTATGAAGAAAAGTTATTATACACCAAAGAATCCAAACACTTAAAAAATAATGACTGCACATTTTGCTCCATAAAACTTCCACAAGGGCTGAAGCTTAACTTTTCTTTTTTTAAATGAAAGCTGGGGATCTATGTTAGGGATGTTCACAGAACTGGTCCGGAGGCCATGTTGGAGGCCTACGAACCGGTTCGGAATTGGGGCGGTCCGTGTGTGTGTGTGTGTGTGTGTGTGTGTGTGTGTGTGTGTGTCTCACTTTAAGGGTAGGGGGGTAGTACTTACCCCTCCCACCGCTTTTCCCCCTCCGGCACTCCACTTTGGAGCAAAGTAACTTCTGCTATTTCTGGGCAATGACAGGGGCAGGGGCGACAGGGTGGAATGCTGTCGCCCCAAAAACTTTGCTCCAAAGTGGAATGCCGGAGGGGGGAAAGTGGTGGGAGGGGTAAGTACTACCACCCCGCCCTTAAAGCGAGACCGTACCTCCGTGGTTCCCTGCACATCCCTAATCTATGTTAGGGTTAGGATACGGCAACTTCGAAACACCATTATTTCCTTTGGCAGAAATATAGAAAATCAGTATAAATTTTAAAAAAACATTATATATCAATCAAGTGCTCCACCACCTTGAAATCTGGGTGGTAGGTGGCAGCCATGGGGACATACCGATGACATAAATATTCAGGTTTGTGAAATAAGAATTTTACTGGAAAGTGGTTAGAAGGCATAACGTTCTGGAACATGATTTCTATAAGGTAGAGTTAAGCTTTCTACAAACTCTCTGAATTTCTATTTTGATCATCACTCAGTGGTGCTTGGGGGTGAGGCGGTTGTCTCTGTAAGTGTTGACTGGCAGAAGTTCTTTCCCCTTCCTTCCAATACAAGCAAATGCTAGGACTGGAGAGCTGTACAATTGTGATCAACCAGTGCTGGCTCAAGCAGGGGTGCTGCTGAAGTGATGCCAAGATGCCACTGACCATGCCCCCTGATGCTGATCTGTTACCTGCTGCCCACACCAGCCCCAAGGAGCAGGGACAGCCCCACCTTGCTCGCCGGTGCATGCCCTCCTTCCCCTTTTTCCAACTGCCCTAACCTTCTGGCCAGACTGGGGCTTTAAGGTGCAGATGTGAGGGCAGGGCTTCCATTTCCACTGCTTCATTTCCTTCTCCCCACAGGAGATAAAGGCATCCAGCGAATCAAGCTAGAAGCTCCTTTCTTGCTGGTGATCTGCAGGACAAATACTGACATGCCCAGAAATCAGGGCAGCCAGGTGATTGGGAAGAGCAATATTCTTGGGCAAGAGGGACGGGGATGGGGTCACCTATGGGGCCACCTATGCTGGCCTGGTATTGGGGAGCTGGGCTGGGACACAGGGTGGGTGTCATACAGGGGAGCAGTGCCAGCAGGCCTATGGGGCAATGCCTACAGGCACTGGAGGCAGGGTGGGATGCCAACACCCATGCTGTCATCACGCAGGCACCATCTGAGGCCATTGCCTCACTTTGCCTCATAGATAAGCTGCCCCTTTGAGCTGCACTACAGTCTAAGGTAAAAGCTTTAAAGTTCTTCAAGGCCTGGGCAAACAGAAAGGTTTTTAACTGGCACCACAATCTGTACATTCTGGAGATGGGGCATCACAAGCAAAATGGTCACCAGCCACCTCATGGCAGAAGGCAGGAGCAGAAGATCTATTATTAGGGCTGTGCATGTAGAAGAAATTGGAATTCCATTATGGAATCCCCACCTCACAACATAAGGGGTCAGCCATTCACGGGGCAGCTGCCCCAGGTAGTGTGGTGGGATTAGAGGTTCTTTAAAAGCCATCCCAGCACTGGTGTGGAGATAGCTGGTTGGTCGCTATGAATCTCAAAAGCATCGGGGCAGGCAAGGATTGACACAGGAGAGGCGGGGCATGCATGTGGGGCAGCTGGGAAGTGCAGGGATGTCTGGGGGATGTAGTTCCTTGCAGAGGCAGTTTCTCCTCTCCTATGGGAGGAGCTCTGGGAGGAAATATATCTGTCAGATATTATATCCCTATGCTTCTCAGCTGCCTGAGGCATGGGCCTTGCCTCCCCTGTGTCATTCCCCGCCTGCTCCCTGGATGCCCTCAAGATTTGTTGCAGCCACCCAGCTTTCCCTGCACCAGTGCTGCATCAGTGCTTTGAAAGGACCCGCAAATGCACCACCACCACCCTACCTCGGGCAATTGCCCTGCGAATAACTGCCTCTGTGTGGTGGTGGGTGGGAATCCCAAAATAGAAATCCAATTTCTCTGATGTGCACAGCCATATCTATTGTCATGATCGTCCAGGTTCCAATGGGGGGAGGTGAAAAACAGGACTCTGAATTTGTCTCGAAACAAATCAAATCAGTATTATTTCATTCATTCATTTGTTCATTCATTCAATGTATATACCACCCTTCCTAAAGTAGCTCATTAAAAAACACATAATAAAACAATTAAAAACAAAGAACATTTAAACCAGATTAAAATTAAAATTAAAACTAGATATCATTAAAAGCCAGGCTAAAAGGTTAGGTCTTGAAGGCTCTCTTGAAATGTGTTCAGCTCTACCTGTCTGTAGTTTGCTAAGCCTCAGGCAGTGGTCTTTAGCTCAGCCCTCTTGACCTTCAACTGAATTTGTTATTTTTTGATTGATTGATTGTTTTTATTGAAATACGGCCCTTCCAAAAATGGCTCAGGGTGGTTTCCGTCAAAGGTTTGTTAGGCATTGTGAGACCACCTGCATGCAAAGGATGTGCAGTGCCAGTTGTGATAGGGTATTTGTCTAATTCTGAAGGTTGCCTCTGAATAGCAGTTGCAGGGGATAAACAACCGGAGAGAGGGCATACCTTCTTCTCGTGCACTTCTCAGAGGCATCTGGTAGGCCAGTGTGGGAAACAGGATGCCGGACTAGAAAGGCCTTGGGCCTGGTCCAGAGGGCTGTTCTTATGTTCTTCATTGCCATCACTATTGCCCTGCCCCTTTTCATAAGTAAATGCATCATGCAGCTTCTTCACTGAGAAAATGACAAGAAGCTGTTGGTTTCAGTTCTGTAATTCAGAACATTGGCATTCCCCTGTCATGCACTCCTGTACAGGTTGTGTGAATACAATTGGGATCACACCAAGGATCCTCCATGCCTGGGGAAATAGAAAGGTCTTCAACTGGCACCAAAAAGAAATAGAATGGTGCCAGGTGAAGATGCACCCTGTTGTGTGAATATTGGTGATGAGGCATCACAATCCAAAAGGCCACCAGCCCCTCATAGGGGACATAGGAAGGTGCCTTATACCGAATCAGACCATTGGTCTCTCAAGCTCAGTATTTTCTACACAGCCCGGCAATGCCATCTCCAGGTCTACAGGCAGGACTCTTTCTCAGTCCTATCTAGAGCTGTAAGGGAGGGAACCTGGGACCTCATGCATGCATGCAAGCAGATGCTTTACCCAGAGTGACCCCACTGAGGGAATAAGGGGAATGTCTTACAGTGCTCTGGCGTGTAGCCTCCCATTCCAATGAAAATCAGGGTGGACCCTGCTTAGCAAAGGGGACAATTCATGCTTATTGCAAGACCAGCTTTCCTTCTCATCCCAGAAAGTGGGAGCAGAATGTGGGAGCTCATAATCATCAGGCAGGTTCTGATGGGAGGCGGTGAAAACCAACCACTGCAAACAAATCAAACTACTACGGTCTCTTGCTAGGTCCCAAAGTGATACGTTCCCATTATAATTATTTCCTGTCCTTTGGTCTGCAGTTCTCCAAGATATCAGACACAAGTCTTCAGCTCAGCACTCCTGACTGAGATCCCTTCCACTAACAATGTCAGAGATTGAACCTGAGACTACTACATGCAAAGGAGGTGACCTCCCAGTGGAGATATGGTCTTCATCCAATTCTGCCATTCCTTTCTCCCTTCACTTTTGTCCTGCCCCTTTTCACAAGGAAATGTATCATCAGGGAAAATGACAAGAAGCTTTGGGTTTCAGCTCTGTGATTTAGAGCATTTTCATTCCCACCTCATGTGCTTCTATACAGATGCATGTGTTCTTTTAGCATGAACAGATCACTTTGTGCAATAATATACATGCTGCCAAAACCAGACACACAATCCCTTATGTAACCATGGAGAACATTGCAAACTGTCCCAAAAGATCCAATCCATAAAGAGATGGAGAAATCTTGATTTATCAGAAGAGGGCTTGTTTCCCAGTGGTTTAGTGGAAGGCAAGTCACACATTATGTAATTGTTCACATACTCATCAGAACAAGTCCTTGGTGCACAGAGTGGCAGCAACATACGGATGTAGGAAGCTGCCATTGGTCCCTCTGGTTCCATACTGTCAACAATGATGTTCAGCAGCTCTCGTGGGTTTCCAGTGGGGGTCTTTTCTAGCCCTGGAGATCTCTGGAGTTTGAAGTATTGACAGTTTAAAGTTTCTGTCTTAAATTTGTTAAGAGTTTTCATTGTATCTTTTGTGTTCCGGTCACCCACCCGCTCCCAACCTGGCAATAGCGGCGGTGGCAGCTCTCCCAACGTGCACTCTCCTGTTGCTTGCTGCTCGACTGAGCGGTGTGGCGAGTTTGCCCGCCCCCCCTGCAAGAAGCACAAGGCAGGGGAGAGGGCATGAGGCTAGGAGAGCCCTCATTGGCTTGTGGGCCCGTGCGGGGGTGGGGCTTCAGCCATGCATCTCGCGCCAGCTCCGCTGCCCCTCAGTTCGTTCTGAGAAGGCAGCGGAGGCGGACGCGTCAGCTGGGCTATTCGTGGGACCAGGCCAGTTTTTTCGGTGTCCGCAGCCTTCTCTGAGCCTGAGGGTGGTCAGGTTCCCACCTTTGCGGTGGTGGCAGCAGCAGGGGCAGTTTCGGCACACACACCCCTACGGTTTGGATTCGGCCTGAGGGCCCCCAGGCTTGGCAGCAGCAGCAGTTTTGGGCTTGGGGTTGGTTTGGGGTTCCACCCTTCGGTGGCAGCTGCCAGGGGGGTGATTGGAACATCCCCCCCACTACCTACTGCACGGCGCAGGGGCTCTGGAGGCTTTCCTTTTGGTGGCAATAAGGGATGGTTTGGGGCCCTCCCATATGTGGGGTTGCTGGAAAGTGCCTTCTTTTCGGGTCTTGGGGGTAGGGGTGCCCTGGGCCTTTTGTAGGTCCTGGACTATTACAATCACCTTTTCACGGGGTAGCTTAGTGGTTGGCGGGTCTCCCTCCTTCCCCCCCTTGCACGGCTGTGCATTGGGAAGGCATTTTGGCAGGCCTGAGTAGCTGACCGTTTGTTGGGGTACCTTCGGGGCTGTTTTTTCTGGGTGCTTGATTGGGAGGTTTGTTTGGGTCTGGTCATGGCCCCCCAAAAGGCAAAGGCAAAAAAGGGGGGAATGGATCCGGCCCCCAGACAGGCCTCAGCCTACCTCAGATTCCTCATCTGATGTAGACATGGGCACCATTAGGGCACTTATTGCTCGTTTAGAGGCCCTTGAGAAGAACAAACAAGGGGGGGTGCCAGAAAAGGATAATGGGGCCCTTCAGGTGTCCCTCCTACGGTTGGGAGGGGCACTAGGGGGGCCAAAAAGGCCAAGCTCATGGAATCTCTGTCTGCCAGGCTGGAAGTGCTGGAGGCCAAGGAACTGGCACCTACCCCGTCCACTGCGGATCCGAATACAAGCAAAGCCGGGCATACACTAGTTACAGACCCACCTGTGATGGAAGGGCGTGCAACTGATTGGCAAGGTTCGGGTGAGTTTGCCCAATACACATGGCCTTGGGGGCTGCCCCCCATGGTGCAAGCATATGGCCCATATGGCTGGCACCTGGGGGGATATGGCAACCTTCCCACAAATGGGGCATGTGTACAGGTCTGGCAGGGGGTTTCGGCTACTGCCAGCGTACCCCAGCCATTGGGCTCCTATTCAACATCACCGCAGGCCACACCACAACCCCCTTATCCACCGTGTGACTATTCCCTCTCATTGGGCGACCATTTATTGCCCGCTGTTAAAGAGCGCATATGGCGTGGTGAATTTGTGGATATATTCCAGTTATTGTTCAAGGAACTGGAACCTGTAGTAAAGGAGGGAAAGCAAAAAAGGGAGGAGGAAAAATCTAAAAGCAAACCGGTGGAGCACAACTGGACCAACTGGTTGTCAGCATACACAGTTTATATGGGTGTGATGCTCCAGGTTCACACATCTAAGGGCCCTCGCCCTGGTGAAATATATGGATATCATACACAGGGGGTACATGGATTTTGGGGGGAATGCTTGGGAGTCCTATGATCACTCCCTTCGTCTTAGGGCATCTTTGAACCCCTCCATACTCTGGGACAGACAGCATCAGGAACTCTGGCTCCTCATCATGACTTCCTCAAGACCCAGACAGGGGGAACGGTCCGACAGTGGCCACATCATATCCCAAACCCCCGCAGCGCAGTCCCCTGGGCCTATGGTTGCACAGGGTGTTCAAGGTACCCTGCCATGGTACACCTCAGGGAGATGCAGCAGGTCACCTTGCCGTTTCCGACATGAATGTGGCTTTTGTAGGGCAAAACACACCAGCATCCAATGTCAGAGGGTCTGTAGGCCCCACGGGGGCCTCAAGGACCAGCCTGCTGGGGGGTGAAAGGGAGGGGGAGCCCCACAGGGCGGCCCTCCTGGAAAAGGTCCCCAGCCCAGTTAGGCTGTCTGTATTGCCCCACATCCTTGAGGGGTATCCCCGCAAGGATCAAGCAACCTATTTGTGGGAAGGTTTTTGTTCTGGTTTTCACATCCCTTATGTTGGCAGGAGGGAACACTGCTTGGCCCCTAATCTGAAGTCCATGCAGGGCATGGAGACGGTGGTCCTCAAGAAGATCAGGAAGGAAACTTCATTGGGGCGTGTTCTTGGCCCATTTGAGACACTGCCCATGCCGGACTTGCGCATCTCCCTATTGGGGGTGGTGCTCAAGAAGGCCCCGAGTGAGTATAGATTGATTCACCACCTTTCCTTCCCACACGGCTCTCCACTGATGATGGAGATCCCTTGATTTACCAATGATGGGATCCCTCTGGATCTCTGCTCTGTCAGGTACACTGCTTTTGACCAGGCTGTGAGGGTGGTCCGCTCCTGTGAGCCGGGTGCGCTGATGGCAAAATGTGACATAGAGTCAGCATTCCGCCTCTTATCAGTCCATTCGGTGGATTTCAATTTGTTGGGTTTTGCATTTGAGGGCCTTTTTTACATTGACCAAGCTCTCCCCATGGGTTGTTCAGTCTCCTGTGCGGCCTTTGAAGCATTCAGCTCAATGTTGGAGTGGGCGCGCCAAAGAAGGGCGGAGCTGGCTACCATGGCTCATTAACTTGATGACTTTCTTTTTGTGGAGCTGTGGGGACCAATCAATGTGGATGCCTGTTGGATGCATTTCACACCCTCTGTGTGGTGTTGGGGGTGCCATTGGCACATGAGAAGACTGAGGGCCTGGCTACTGTTCTGACCTTTTTGGGCATCAAGCTGGACACCCTGTTGGGCTGC
The DNA here is from genome assembly GCF_027244095.1 of Hemicordylus capensis. Taxonomy (NCBI): domain Eukaryota; kingdom Metazoa; phylum Chordata; class Lepidosauria; order Squamata; family Cordylidae; genus Hemicordylus; species Hemicordylus capensis. The sequence continues at coordinate 256,402,892 of NC_069658.1, read as the reverse complement.
TCGAGACTTCCACAAGCTAAGCTTGCGGTGTTGAGAGTTTTATTGCAGGCTAGCGCTAAGGCACGCAAGGTTACACTCAAACAATTGCAACAACTCATTGGCCATCTTAATTTCGCGTGCAGGGTGGTTACACCCGGCTGGCCTTTTTTAAGATGGCTTTGCGATGCCACCATTGGAGTCCGGGCCCCCCATCACCAGATTAGGGTTACAGCCCCCATGAGGGCTGACATGAAACTGTGGTTGACCTTTATTGGTTCTTGCAATGGGGTTTCCTTCTGGTGCAACACACTCTTGCTGGAGGCTGAACTGCAAGTTGGATGCTGCAGGTGGGTTAGACTTTGGTGTTTATTTCAGGGGGTGCTGGTGCTCTGAGCAATGGCCAGCTGCATGGGTGTCGGCAGGGATTACTAGGGATTTGACCTTCTTGGAATTCTTTCCAATAGTCGTGGCCATATATATTTGGGCTGATGCATTCAAAAACAAGACGGTGTGTTTCTGGTGTGATAACCAGGCCACAGTTCAGGTCATCAATGCGCAAACTTGCAGGTCTCCTAGGGTCATGGCCCTGGTGCGGGCTTTTGTGTTGGCATGCTTAACCAACAATATACTGTTTAAGGCGTGCCATGTCCCCAGGGTCCAGAACAGCTTGGCGGATGCACTATTTCATTTCCAGGTGCACCACTTTCATCAGCTGGAGCCAGAGGTGGAGTCACTTCCTGACAGGATGCCCCCATGGTTGTGGAGCCTTTGCGCTTAGAAGCGCAGAGGGCCGTTTGGGCCTCTTTAGCCCCCAGCACTTGATCTGCGTATGATAGGCAGTACAGGGCCTTTCAGGCTTTTAGACACCAGGTAGGAGTGGCCCTCGAGGGGCCCCCACCCGCTGAACAACTGATGCGGTTCCTGGTACACCTGAAAGGTAAAAGACTGTCCCCCAGGGCCCTGGTAGGTTATCTCGCTGCAATTGCCTTTCATGCCAAGGCTCAGGGTTTTGCTGATACTACGGGGGATTTCAGGGTCAGGAGAATGTTGGAAGGCTGGGCTAGGGATTGTCCAGCTCCGGTGGATAGCCGCAGGCCCATCACACCCACAGCGGTTCAGGGTGCTTTGGAACGTTTGCCACATATTTGCCAGTCCCTCTATGAGGCCATGCTGATCCATGCGGCCACGTTGGTCATGTTTTGGGGGGCTTTTAGAGCCAGTGAACTTTTCCCCAGGGGTAAAGGGGGCACCACATTTAGAGTAATGCAATTTGGGGACATGACGCTGTGCCAGGACTCAGTACAGCTCCAGCTTCGTTTTTCTAAGACTGATCAGAGAGGTATGGGGCAGAGGGTGTTATTGCAATTTGCCGGGGTTAAAATATTGTGCCCCGTTCAGGCGCTGGGAGATTACCCTGCACTGCCTGGGCCTGCTGCTGGGTGCCTGTTCGTTCTCAGGGATGGACGGCATCTCTCCCAGTACCAGTTCCGGGCGGTGGTGCACCGGGCCCTATGGCAGCAGGGGTCCCTACTGAGCACTTGTCCCTCCACACTTTCAGGATTGGCACTGCCACTGCAGCCTCCAGGCTGGGTCTGCCTGGGGAGGCCATTCAACGTATTGGATGTTGGTGGTCCTCCACATATAAGAGATATGTGTGTTGAGGTCCTTGTCAGCAGTCACTGGTTGTTTTTTCCCCTTTCAGGCCCTGCGCGTCGGGCAGAGAGGGCAAGGGTCCTCATCCTGGGCCACTCAATTGTTTTTTGGGCCCACAGAACTGCACGTGGGGCATAGCCAGGAACGCAATTGGGACTCGGGCAGTTTGCATTGATCTCCTGGATCGGTCAGCGGGCTATGGTAATCGCCCAGTTTCTCCCCTTGTTGCAGGAATTTTTGGCAACTAACCCCCCACCCGACATTCTGGTGGTTCACACGGGAGAAAATGATTTAGCAAAACAGCATTCTTAATATTCAAAAGGACCTCACACAGGTACTGGAAAGGTTTCCTGGGACCTGTGTAGTTTGGTCTGCTATGCTACAGCGTAGAGTATGGAGTGGTGCTTGTGACCCCTACAAAATTGAGAGAGTTCGTAGGAAGATTAATGCCCAAATGGCCCGTTTTGTTGGTTCCATAGAGGGTGGATATATAGCACACCGGGATATTGTTTTTTTCGGAGTCAGATTTGTTTAGAGGGGATGGTGTTCACCTCTCACCCAAGGGGACGGTTTTTTTCTTAATGATTGCAAACAGGGATTGGCTGCATTTCTGCGCAGCAGGTGGGTGACGGGGAGTTAAGCTAGGCTAACCCCCACTGGTGGCAGGTACAGTGTGGTTGGAATAACATCTGAGGCTGGTGAACACCTTCAGGTAAGCGTTTGGCTAGAGGTTGGACAGGGCAACTCTCGAGAGACTGCATGGCTCAGGGAGATTTGCCTTGGATCAACCTACTCTGTCTGGCTAAGCTTCCCGGAATTGCTGTACGGCTACAGGGAAGTGCTGCTGTGGCAGAGGCCTGGCTTTAGGCCGGCTCCGAAGGGCAGCCTCAGCTTTAGGGCTTGGGGGCTGCCTGGAGCCAAGGTGTGTCACCCTACACCATAGGCCAGGCATGCCCTGGTGGTGCGTGCCTATAGACACCACACTGTATGGGGTGGGCAGTCAATCGCTGTGTTTTAAAAGTTGCTGTTTTATAAGATAAATAAAGTTGTAGCCCTAATTTTCACCAACACACATGTCTCGTGTCTTCTTGGGTGTGGGGCAATTACTTACTTACTTACTTATAAACAACAGGCACATTTATGTGTGCATTGATTATGTGGTCCATTTCCATTCAGAAGTGTGCAGCATGGAGGGAGGAGGAGTGCACTAGAATTGTCTTTGTATACAATCACTGTACCTGTTATACCAGAGGCACATTTGGGTACATTTTTGTTTCTTTTTAGCTATAAATGTTTAGTTTATTTTATACCATACTACAGTAGCAAAATACAAATAGACAAGAAGGAAGTTAAGTAACTTTGAAGAATATGTGTTATAATTTGTTACAACCCAGGCAAGCACCATAAATAAATAAATAAATAAATAAATAAATAAATAAATAAATAATGATAATAATTCCCAAGATGTCTAGATCCATTAAGTGATAACTTCTTCTGTCCATACCCACAGACATCATCAATTAAATGAAATTGTGTTTATGCTGAGGAATAATTTCTGTAAACTACTCTAAAACAATTAATGTGAAATCTACTTCAAACCTTGGTTTCACATCCCAGCTTGTTTCAAGTAAGTGGGTTAGAATAAACCAAGACTGGTCATTTCAAGACATCAAAACAGATCTTGGTTTCCCCCCTAGCTTCAGCTGGAAGTAGAATTCTTCTGACTCACACACAGGCGAAGGAAGGGGGAGCTGAAATTCCTGAGGCTGGGAGATGGCACATGGAACCGACATTTAAACATGATTCCACCTGTCGTCTGAACCAGCCCGTCATATATTTGGCCTATTTTGTGTAAGTATATGTTTTAGTAAATATCTTTAGTAAATATTTGTAGACATTACTAAAAACATACTCATACAAAACCTAACAAACATATAAAGCATCAATAAACAGATAAAAGATACTAAACAACAGGTGGAAGATACTAAATAACACATTAATGTTAAGTAGCAGGCATGATTCCAAAACCATCACTTTTGATCAGGGGGGCTTGTCAGTAAGTGCAGGGGAGTTTTGTTCCACCTTCCCCATAAGCAAACAAATGTGCTCGTTAGGAAGCTAAATCAGAAGAAGGAGAGAGAGCACCATTTTCTCTGAAGAGAAAAGAGCTTGCTTCTGCCCCTTCTCCCTGCCCCAGTAGCCTCCTCTCTTTCATGATTGGCTGGAATAGGTGCCAGTCAAGCTATCCTGCTTGTTTGGAGTTTCCCCTAAGCAACACCCTTTTCACCTGTCAAAAGGGCGGGGAGAGTAAAACTAAATACACACGCTGTTTGACACAGCCTCTCTATTATTTTGCTTTTTTCCTTGGCGGGGTTGGCAAGCAGGCCATGTTTAGGGTACACCCTAAACAATAAGAAGACAGGATAGCTTGACTGGCACCTTTTCTGGCCAATCATGGAAGACAGGAGGTTGCAGCAGGAGGGAGGGGATGAAGCAAGCTCCCTTCTCCTCAGAGAAAATGGCTTTTTTTAGTTTTTCTGATTAGGTTGTAAATATTCCTTCTGAGCAAGTGCATTTGTTTGCCTGGTTGCTCCTCTCTTGAACTTACTGAGTGACTGAAGACCCAGTGGGCTTCTCTCCTCCTCCTCTTCCTCTCTTCTCTTGGTACCCCCCCCCCCCCAGCTACCCCTTTTCTCTTCTCTTGGCTAGTGGAATTTTATGGCTCCCCCCACTTTCATTCCCTCCCTCACCACCCTTCCCCACTTCTTTTCCCTGGCTGGTAGTACTTCTGTGTGGAGATTTTTCTGTGAGCTTGCTGCTATGAAAAAACACTCAGATTCAGGCTTCCTAGACTGCCCAACTGCAAGGAGTTAGTTTTGATAGTATTAATATTGTTTTAAATTTTAAATGATAGTCATTTTCGACTTTTTATTTTGTTGTAATTTGGATTTTAGTGAGAGCTTCCCAGAGACATATGATTTGGGTGGGATATAGATATAGATATCCTGCTGGCCAAGGATCTTTCTGTTGTTGTTGTTGTTAGTTTGACAGCTAGTTGCGGAAGACCAGTGAAACAAGTTGCCAAGCAGCCGGATCGAAGAATAGAACGCTTAACCCAAACCTGCCAAATCAGACACAAATCTTTGCTGGTTTTTATAATGAACTTCCCTTTGTGACTTCCTTCATCACCTCATGTCCATCCGTCTGCCTACCCCCTCCCCACCCCCCCGCCAGGTCATTTAACAAGCCATTGAAGTTTAAAGTAGAAATCATTGCTTTCTCTCTGTGATGAAGAAAAATGCAGCCTCATGGAATCAGCCTAGACACAAAGGGCTCAGATTTCATCAAACTTGTAGTCTCCATCGTTAAGCTTCCAGGCATCCTGCAAGAACATCTGCATATGTAAAGCCTATGTTCCTATGGTGACCAGGCTTCAACTCAGGAATTTCTCCCTCCCCCTCCCCTTCTGGACTCCCACTACAGAATTTCACCAATCTGCCACAACCCCTCCCCCCCAGTGCTCGCAATTGCAAATCACTCAGAGCAGATCATACCCAACACAGCTGTCAAACTCCCTTTCATTTAGCCTTGCAAAAGTACACATTTTGAAAAAAGCCGAATTACTGGCAATGACCACCCTACCCATTGTGGGAGAAGTGGTGGAGCTGCCGCAAATAGAGGATTTTTTTTACCTCGGACATAATTTGGGCCAAGCTAGAATGCACAGAAGTAATTCGGGGGGGGGGGAATCAGAATTGGGTGTGTACTGGTCCCTCATAGCTCATAGGGACTTTGGGGTAAATTTAGCTGATATGTGGTCTTGCACCCTCCATTCTGGAATGGATGCAAGCTGAAAGCCATGTGTGTAAAAGTCCCAGTTTTTCAAGCACGAGATTCATGACTCTGATCTCTCCTGCATGCCCCTTCTACCCCCATCCTGTCTTTCTCTCTTTCTCCTCCTCCTATCTCTGGTTGTCCTCACTTCTTTACAATACTAGTCATTAGTCATTGAACATTTACAGACACACACAGAGACACACAAAGGCACTTACACTTTCTTGTAATGCTTTTATTTAGCTTAAGTAAACATTTCGAAGACATTTTGTGTTTGTACTTTTCCCCCACCTTCTGCCAAGAAACTGCTATATCTTCCAAAGGAGCCAGAGGGCCTCCAGTGGGTAGTGAGTTCAACTGTCTTTGACTGCAGTATAGCTCTTGAGCATACATGGATCTCAAGCTGAATACCTAAGACTATTGGTGTCACCTATTTGTGAACTGGGCAGGTCCTTGGAATGAGGATCTGCAATTTGTAATACTGAACTGGGCATGCCTCTCTGCTTTAACAGAAAGGTCTCAAATCAATCTTTGGGATATTGGCCAAGTATCTAGGTCTTGTTTAGATATTTTAAATCAACCCTGCAGGGAACAGGGCTTTGGCGCAGGTTTATTCTTTAGCTGTAAGCTTTCAAATTGATTATGGAAATAATAAACAAGGACCTCTGAGTTCAACTACCCCTGGGGCTCAACAGGGGGAAAGCTCCCCAAGGGATTAATAACTGTGATGAACTAAAATGAATAAGAATGCTGCCCACTGAAAGCGGTGGGAGCTCCCTCAAGGTCCACTGGAATTAATGAGAGCCATGAATACCATATGTCTGGCTTCAAGAGAAATAAATGCATTAATTTTTAGTATATCCATTCATAACAATAAAATGTGAGAACAGCAAAGCAAGGTACATCAAACAATAAGAATCTGGGATAGCAGAAAAGAGAGCCAGCAGCTATTGCCTAACAAAGATTATGACTAGTATCTCTTCTCTCCTGCCCTCTGTCCCTACCCTGCTGCTCCAGAGGCCAGCAGCCAACACAGCTTCTGACGTGTCCTTACATATAGAGAGACGTGTACTACTGGGAACTGGTAGGAGAGAACAGCTCTCTCTCCTTCTGGAACAAAAACAAACAGGCAAAAAGAACATGGTTTGTAATTAATTCATTGAGCAATACACATTAGTTCATAAATGAAATGCATCCAAAATGTTGTGGCTACAAAAATATGTCTGTAATCCAAAAACCTCTGGTTTAAGATGAGAGTTAAGATGCTTTACATTTTTACTCATGCTCTAAAAAGAATGGAAATTGCAAATTAAGGGGCCCATCTTAAGTTCTGCACCACATAAGCTGTGAAGATTTTGTAGAGTCTGGTATATGATGATGGCTTTAGAACTGCATCCACACTTTGTCAAATCAGAGAAGCATCAGGCAGAAATTCTTCAAGGGCATTTCTAGGAAGTGATTAGGGAAACTGCACCTATTAAATGTCTGCTGGATGCATCCCTCCCCAGCCCAATGTCTCACTGAAAGACCTAGGCAAAGTGTGGGTGCACACACTGCAGCCATTCTCTCTCTCTCCCTCTCTCTCTCTCTCTCTCACACACACACACAGACAGAGACACTGCTGCCGTTCACACAATACCCCCACACACATTTTAGCCATTCACACATTGTAGCCATTTACACAGGTGCACACACTCACACACACACAGCCATTGTGTGTTTGTGTGCTTGTGTGAATGGCTTTTGCATTCAACTATCTCTGAATGACATCATAATGTTTCATGTGTTTCCAACTGGAAATGGTTCTAAGACAAAACATTTTGGGCTCTTAAGAGGCAAACTGGAAAACCAAGGAAAGGAGATAAGAATGAAATCACAATACAACAATGACATCTGGGGAAAGGGAGAAATTAACAACATCAAATGCACATCCTTAGTGAGAAATTAAGGGCAAAGCAGGAAAGAAAGCTGCTGAAATTGGTTCCATTCCTGCAGAGAGAAATTCCAATTCGAGAGAGAGAAGTTGATACAAGAGAAATTTGGAAGCACCTCTGACTGGTACACCCACTTTAGGAATGGGACAACTCACCGCAGGGACAACTCACCGTGCTGAAGGAGGCAAGGCTATTTTCCCCCCATCCCCAAATCCGGCGTAGAAGAGCAGTTTCCTTTGCAACATCAAAATAGAAGATGTAGCTCCTCAGCAAAACCTCCCCCCATATCTTATCTCATTCTGTTGCCTTTATCTCTGTGAATTAGGAATCCTTGATTAAAATTTAAAATGTATGGACATTCTGAGCAGTTTGCCACTGCCTTTAGCAGAATGTGGACTAAAAAGTTGCAGTGGTCAGGAAAGCCCCCTTTGCATATTCATGAAATTTCAAAGTGCAATAAAATGCTATTGCTATGCAAACTCTGGAAATAACAATGCTACATGGATAATAAAATGTATGAACTGCTGAGCTGAACTGTCCTAGACCTATTTCTGCTAACGTATATGCAGTGAAATTGGGAGATGTTTGAAAAATGCCATAGTAAAACATTAAAAAAAAATTATTAAGCTATTTGATAAGTGTGAGCTATGGCATGCAGGTATTCTATGTTGCTTCTATTGCCATAATTGTACACAATCTTTGAAATACTAATCTGCATTGTAGTATTTCTTCAACTTGACCGGAGGACTGTGGCCTGAAACAAGCGGTTCGTAATAGGCTTCTCTGCCCTTCTGCACCTTTCTGAGGTCATCAATGAACTTCCCGATCGTAAGATGGCACATTTCAAGTTTGGCTCGGAGGTGATGATGAGCAGCTTCGGCATGGTTGTTAGTGTGATCATCGACATTCAGTGTTCTGTCGAACAGATTCCACAATGGGGGAGGAAACAAAGGAGACAGTCTACCGTGTCCTCTACTACCTGGATGACTGATGTAGCTCTCCTTGAACCAGTTGAGAAGAGGTTGAAGCTCTTCGGGCAGATATTCCTCCAGAGTAGCAACATGTTCCCCCAAGTTCAGGACAGGCACGAATGCTAAGGCCACAACCACTTTGGCCTTAAGGGTGAATTCAGTGTTCCTGTCGAATTCTTGAACAGCACCTATTGATGCCAAATGCTTCCTCATATTCTGAAACAGGTGGAAAAAGCAGCCATTAAGAGCTGTTTCATAGAAGCATTCCCTTACGGCATTCATTAAAGCCATTTCGTAGTTGCAGTGAATGAACTGCAGCTGTATGTTAGGCACCAGTGTTTTAATAAAATCAAACAACTGTTCATTTGTTTGGTAGAAGGGTGTAGGACACCGGATGCACGCCCCTGTACTTCTTTGCCAGGATCACATAGACCTGGGCAAAGAGTTTGGGGGATATTCACATATTTGTAAACACCTTGTTATGAATGGGGAAGGAAATATAATCCTTTTGACACAAGGGAATTTGAATAGGTGTATGCTGTTAAATTATGAAAAGGTTAGTATATGAAACACCACATTAGAAGGACTGTGCAGATGGCAAAAACATCTTATTTTGACCGTGCTTTATTCTGAGTTCTAATGTCAAGCATCGTAGCTCCATTTCTGTGAATAACTGGAGATCAACCTGAAATTAGTTTCATTGTAGAGGATACATGCTTGTTGTCGACTCCTACGCCCCAAACGAAAACAGCAACTGCTCTCTGTCAGATTGTGGGTGGGGAGGGTTTGCTGAGGGGCTTCATCTTCTATTTTGATGTTGTGAAGGAAACTGCTCTTCTTTGGCAACTTTCCTGGGTGTAACAATGTGGGAACTGCTGAAGCAAGCCAAGGTTGATTGCCATGAGAATAGAGTGCATAGATGTGAGAAGTGGAAATCTGCATGGAGAGTCCAATAATCCAATCAGTACTTTTAATGGGTACACCTCGAGGTCCTTATTGATGACTCAACCTCTTTTGCGAGGGAGGAGCATTACCTCCAGGAGTCTTATTTGCATTCTTCCTTCTGAGTCAATTGGTGCATTAGCTTGCTGCTATCTTTTGCAAAAGGAGGGGAGGGACCGAGGGAGGTTCACTCTGAGTGCAGAGTGGCCTTGGCTGAAAGTTAACATGCTTTAGTTAACTTCTGTGGTCTACTTAGGGTGTCCCAACATAGGGAGGGTGTGTATCTGCTCCCCTGTCCAATTTGCTTCTTAGTAGCTGAATCTGGGGGCAACTAGCCCACTGTTAACGAAATGAACTGTTCCCATGTGCCATAAATGGAGAGCTCATTGTGCTTTGAGGCTCCTGTGCATGTCAAGAGTGAAATCTCTAAGAATGGAGACTCAGACACGAGTGGCTGGGGACCCCTGGGAGCCAGCAGAAAAGCATTGCTAGTAACATATCCCAATAAAAGTATTGAAGGTCTAAAGAAGATTGTTATTTCTAAACAGTCACCTCAGTAACTTGAAAGCAAAGCCTTTGTTGATGCACTGACACAATCTTATGTAGGTGCCTGAGTTTGAAAAGAAGTTTGAAATATAAGAGGTGGTGTACAATCTTGCCAATTCTAAGCGTCTTATTTGGTCTCAGAAAACGTTATGCGTTTGACCATACATTGCAGTGAATAAGAAACCTCTGAAGCTATTACACATGAATGAGTTGTTTTCTTTGCTTTGGAACTTTAAAACTGTTTCAGCTATGCTTACTTACCTCTCCCCATGTTACCGCCCCGGCACAATATCAAAGTTAGTGCTAGAAACCCAAATTAGGATTTAATTTGGTGGTGGCAGTGTAATCAAGAAAGAAAGGGTTTACAATAAATAAAAGGGTCACAAGCATATTGTTTGTCACAAGCATATTGTTAACCTTGGGTCCTGACAGAGTGTGAGAAGGCAGCAGCACAAGGCAGGTGTGAGAAGGTGGTGGCATGAAGCAGAGATGGCCCCCTAGAGGTGCATTGGAAACAAATCCTGCCCACCTGCCAACTAAGTTTGACAGCGCTGCCTTAATAGATGAGCCATGTGATCAGTAATGACATTGTAAAATATCAAAAATTGTGCTCACTTACAACTTGCCCTCCATGCACACCCACATGGACAACCTATTCATCCTTGCCATGCATTCGATCCTCCCCACTTGTATTTGGGTCTCAAAGACCAAGAAAAAGTGTGGGTGACTGGGCAAGTTAGAAGCGAGCACAATTTTTGAAATTGCACAGCATCATTACTGATCACAGCACTCTAGTAGATGGTTTTTACTTTATAACCAATAGAAAATTCAGGACTTATAAGCAGGGTTGGCCCAAGGCTCAGGGGTGCCTCAGGTGAAGCAAGAGACAGGGCAGGCATGCACTCCCTGTCATCTGCCCTTTTGGTGACCTTGGCAGCAGCCAATAATAGGGATGTGCAAACCAGCTTAACCTCCAGCCAGATTAACATCAAACTGGACCAGTTCAAGAGCTCACCCTTGAACCAAACTGGGCCTGGTTCGGTTCAAAGTTGAGCCAAGCCCCTCCCCCCGCCATTGGCCAGTTCAGGCCTGGTTTGGGGGTGTCGGTGAATTTAATTTGGGCAGGGAGGTGGACTTACCACCTCCGAGGGCTTCTGTGGTCTCGGGGTGTACTAGTGCTGCTGCAGCTGTGTGTGTGTGTGGGGGGGTGGCTCTTCAGCAGATCCCCCTCCAACCACCAGCCTCACCCTCTCCATATCCCCCAGACCACTCCAGATTATTTCAGACCTCTCTGAGTGAGGCCTCTCTGAGTGAGACAAACCGAAACAGGCCCCTTGTTCAGGATGCCAAAACCGAACATGAATTGAACTCATATTCAACATGAGTCATGTTGAACATGAATCGAACCAAACTGGACAAACCGATTTTGTGCACGTCGCTAGCCACCACAACCACTTTCACCCACTACTTTCTCTGTGTCCAGAGGCGTAACTATAGGGGGGGCAGGGGGGGCACGTGCCCCGGGCGCCATCTTTGTGGGTCATGTGGGGGGCGCCGCCGGATCTTAATTTTTTTTAAATACAAATTTCTCCAGCGCCCCCTCCCCCATGAGTGGTCCCTTCCGCGCCCGCGCCCCCCACATTGCTTTGCTGGCCTGGCTTTCCAGCGGGCGCCTAGTTCCATGCTCTTGCCTTGCCTTGGCTCACGACGGAACTTATATCCAGCCAGAAAGAGGCCCTCTAGTGGCTTGCCACCCAAGGTGAGGGAGGGTCTCTAGTCACGCACGTGCGACTCGGCCGGCGTGCCGAGTCGCGCTACGCATGTGTGCGTCCGTCCTCCCAGCTCGGCTCGCCTGCACGTGGTGCAGTTGCGGAGGAGAGCGTCGTTGCTGGGGCTGGGGCTGCAGGCGCAGGCAGGAGGACACGGACACCTGGCGGCACGGACAAGAAAGGATTCGGCAGGCGGGCAGATTCGGCAGGCGGGTGGTCACAACAAGGTGTGTGTTTTCTCTTCTGTCGTGTCGTGTAGTCTTCTTATTCTTATCAATCCCCGATTCCCCGCCCGTTCTGCCACTTCCTTCCTTCTGCATCTCAGCCTTACATGATCTATGAGCAGCAGCAGCCCAACCCCTTGGTTAAACTTGTGGCCGTCCCACCCCCCACTTCAATCTCGCTGCTTCCCCATCATCTACGAGCAGCCCAACCCCTTGGTGAAACTTGTGGCCGCCCCCCCACTTCAATCTCGCTGCTTCCCCATCATCTACGAGCAGCCCAACCCCTTGGTGAAACTTGTGGCCGCCCCCCCACTTCAATCTCGCTGCTTCCCCATCATCTACAAGCAGCCCAACCCCTTGGTGAAACTTGTGGCCGCCCCCCCACTTCAATCTCGATGCTTCCCCATCATCTACAAGCAGCCCAACCCCTTGGTGAAACTTGTGGCCGCCCCCCCCCCCCCCACTTCAATCTCGCTGCTTCCCCATCATCTACGAGCAGCCCAACCCCTTGGTTAAACTTGCGGCCGCCACCCCCCACTTAAATCTCGCTGCTTCCCCCTCCATTTGAAACCTTTTCTGGTGTAAATAGCGTGCGGTTTTGGAAAAGGGGAGTCTTTCTTTAACAGCAGGAGAATAAGGAGTCTTTAGTACTATCACCCTAGTCCCTCGAATTACTCTGGAGTCCTTGGTTTTCGTTTTGTTAAAATACATACAGTCACTCACAGGGTTGTTGTGAGGAAAAACCTAAGTGTAATGTAGGATGTATCATCATTCATTGCATCATAATTCTGATGTTTGAGATACAAGCCAACTTCACAGGGTTGTTGTCAGGAAAAAACACATGTGTGACAGTCAGATGTATGTTGGGGGGGCGCAGCAGGGGGGGCACAATTTCAGTGCTTGCCCCGGGCGCCGTTTTCCCTAGTTACACCTCTGTCTGTGTCTATATTGACATCACTATAGTTCGCCACAAAAACGGTGGGTGGAGGCGGTGGGCATGGCAGGCATACTCACCAGCCCTCTTTGCCATTGCCTGCCTACCCACCAGCCCTCCTGACCACCACTGCCAACACCCACTGCTTTTGTGGCAAGCCCTCTTCCTCACCCTTGCCACTGCCATCACTTACCACATTTCGTGGTGGGTTGCAATGACATTATAAGTAAAACCATTGTAATTCACCATGAAAACCGCAGGAGAAGGAGGCTGCAGTGTGGAAGGAAGGGGAGCATGTTGGGGGGAGGGAGATGATGGGGAGCACCCACTGGTCTGCTTGAAAGGAGTGTGTGCACCCACAGTGCACACTGTCCATGTGGGTGAAGGGCACAGGCTGGCCCTGGCTCCCACATGACTCAGGTCCTCATTGCCACTGCCCACTTGGCACCCTGGGTGACCACCTGGTTGGCCTGGCCCTGCTTATCATGAAAGAATGTTGAAATGACTCCTCATCTTCACAATGCTTGAATTACTGTGCTAGTATAATTAGCACTTTGAAAGGTGCCTATTTTTTGAGTCAGTGGGAAAATCATCAAGAAGAGATCCAGCCCTGCTTGTTTAGTTTTGTGGGAATATTTGTTTGTTTATTTGTTTATTTAGTAGTAAGGACATTCCTCACTGGGGAACATAGCTGAAAGGCTGTATGGACTATGGTAGGTTATAAGTTGCACAGATCTGTGATGAAAATGGCAGAGATTGCCAGATCTGTCTGCTAGTTTTGACCCTAACCCTAACCTTAACCTAATTTTAAGCAGTTGTGATGAGGATTGCCATGCTACTGAACTTTTCATTCTTGATGATAAAACGATGTGTTGGGAAAGCTTTTGATTTCCCCTTCAAGATGGTCATGGCACCTTTGTGACAGTAATGTGAAGCTGCCAACATATTGTAAGGGATTGTGATGGATGATTTTAACCTAGAAAACACTGTGGTTCCACATAAACCAGTGCTGCTCTGACTAGCAATCTGTGTTCTCTACTGATGTCTTTTCTTTCTCTCCCAGTTAAAGGTTCCAGGTGCTATATAGTTCCAATCTCTGTGGGGCAAGTTTCTGAAAATGACATCTATGAAAATATCCTGCTGCCATCTAAGAGTGAAAGTAGGTATTATTTTGAAACCATTTCATTCTCATACTTCACACATTCAACAAGAATTAATGGAATAATTATCCAATAGGACTGTTAAGATGCATTGTATAAAAAAGGTTCTCTCATTATAAGACCTATTGCTTAGAAATTTGATACCTGTGGGCCAATAATTTGAAACTTGGCATGCATAATTTACTTGGTATGTATAATGGCATTCATTTGTACACTGCCTAGAGGTTTACATATCAGGCGGTATAAAAATGGGAAGATAGATAGATAGATAGATAAATAAATAAATAAATGTACTTGTCAAGACCCAAAAATGTATCTAATTTAAAATGCTAGAATTGCTGTTCAAATGCTTTTTAGTTTAAAATTGCCACAAATACAAAAAGTAAATAGTGCTGAAAATGGACACTTTGACCCATTTGGTCCAATTTTTAAGCAGGTGTGTCATATATTCAGTGGTAGAAAAAAACTAAATCTGGCTCAAGCTCCACAAGGTTTATGGAGTTTGAGGCAAGTGGTCTTAAACTGGCAGATTTGGATCATCTAATTTTAAGGGGTTGTAAAAAGGAAGTTTATCATTACAGTGCTGGCAACCCAATACCCTCCCCAATGTCACATTTAGTGTTGATTCTACAGAGACAGTGAATTGAATTATATGATGTATATTTCTTAAATAGTTGTAGTATTATGACGGGGCAATTGTGCTAGTACAGGTGAAACTTGGTAAATTAGAATATCGTGCAAAAGTCCATTAATTTCAGTAATGCAAATTAAAAGGTGAAACTGATATATGAGACAGACACATTACATGCAAAGCGAGATAAGTCAAGCCTTAATTTGTTATAATTGTGATGATCATGGCGTACAGCTCATGAAAACCCCAAATCCACAATCTCAGAAAATTAGAACATGGAACCAAGAAGACAAGGATTGAAGAATAGAACAATATCGGACCTCTGAAAAGTATACAGTGTACTGTGCTTGATTGGCCAGCAAACTCACCTGACCTGACCCCATAGAGAATCTATGGGGCATTGCCAAGAGAAGGATGAGAGACATGAGACCAAACAATGCAGAATTGCTGGAGGCCGCTAATGAAGCATCCTGGTCTTCCATAATACCTCATCAGTGCCACAGGCTGATAGCATCCATGCCACGCTGCATTGAGGCAGTAATTGCTGCAAAAGGGGTCCAAACCAAGTACTGAATACATATGCATGCTTATACTTTTCAGAGGTCTGATATTGTTCTGTTCTTCAATCCTTGTCTTATTGGTTCCATGTAATATTCTAATTTTCTGAGATTGTGGATTTGAGGTTTTCATGAGCTGCACGCCATGATCATCACAATTATAACAAATTAAGGCTTGACTTATCTCGCTTTGCATGTAATGTGTCTGTCTCATATCAGTTTCACCTTTTAATTTGCATTACTGAAATTAATGGACTTTTGCACGATATTCTAATTTTCCGAGTTTCACCTGTATAATTGAGATGAGGAGTTTCTACATTCATCCATTACAAGCCCTGAACATTCTATTGGTCACAAAATCAGAACCCTTTTTCAGATCTACCTGAAAGTAAGCACACATCAACTAGGCAAAACAACAACAACCTCTCCAAATATGAGATAGATCTGTTGAAAAATGGCTGAGATGCAGAAATTATTTTGTTAATGAGTCTGTAAAAGGGAAGTTTAAAGAACTGAAACTTGTTGGATTTTAACTTCACTTGAAGTTGCATCAATTCATTTTATTGCATAATGGCCATATATGATAAATTCAAATCTGAGAAAGATCCCCTGCTTTCCTTGGGGAATGTTATTTTTGCATTATTGATCAGATGATTGTTAAAAATCTGTGGAGAACAATTCCTTAAAATACTTTTTAAAAATACAGACCCTTTCTATGAAAACATTGTGGTACAAAATGTATTACATTCAGTTAATTTAAGAGGCAGGATTGTCCATGCCAAGTTTGGTATCTGTAGGTAACAAGGAAGTATGATATTCAGAATTTCTTCCAAAAACTACACAAAATTTAACTGTGCATCTAGTGTAAAGAGTGATGTATCCAGCTAGTTTCAACAGCAAAATTGTCTATGCAAAATTGATATTGGTACAACATTAGGGATTCTGACTTTATTTTGCACAACCAATGTAACTAAATATACAGTCTATATATATAATTCTCTAAGGCATACCCGTGGCTAATTCTGTGTGTGGCAGTTCTCATGAGAGTTTGCGAGCAGAAGCACTGTGGTGATTGGGCAGTGGGGATTCCATATGCATATAGGGAGGAGGAGCCTGTGATGTTTAAGGACAGTTGGAATACAAGTGTTACTGGTTGGAAGATGTTCTTGATTGTAGAGGAGAGGGATCTATATATATAAAAGGATGGTGGGCAGGGGTCTGTGAAGAAAGGGGTCATGAGGGAGGAAAGAGACCTTTGAGGAGTAGGAGGCTGCACTTGTTTGAATTAGATGAGGAAACGAGATAAACAAGATCTGTTAACTCAGGAAGGGAGAGAGAGAGAAAGAAGGGAAGAGAAAGGAGAAAGAAGGAAGGGCGAGGGACAGGCCCAAGCCTGTCAGTGGCCTGAGGAGAACAAGCAGCTATAGTGGTGGTGGTGGTGGCAGCAAGGAAGGGCCTGGTCAACTGCTGCTGTTCCTGTGGGGAAGAGCAGGGCTTGGGTGAGGGTAGGGAGGCCTGTGGGGATAGGGGGCTACAGCTTGGCCAATAGGCACCACAACGCTGTAGCCATGACCAAGAGGGGTGAGGGGGATGGAGTAAAGAGATGAAAGAGTGACCAAGAAGGGTGAGGGGTATGGAAGCTATGGGATGGAGGAGAAGCAGCAGGAGTGTGGCTCAGGTGAGGCTGGAGAGATCTCTGATGTGAGGGGGGCTGTGGCAGGGGGTGAGGGATCCCTACAGCCAAACGTCTTCAGCAAGGCAGTCTTCCTCTTCCTCATCCCCTTCCCTCTCATGGGCTTTTAATTTCCCTCTCCACTAAGGTGGCAGAAAAGTGGCAAGAGGCCTTGCGAGGGCTAGCAAGGTGGTGTGACACAGCAGGTGGACCTAGGAGGCTGCAGGGAGGGCAGTGTGGTGGCAGCAGGGAGCCTTGCAGAGCACAGGAACTAATGGCAGACTGCCTTTAAACATGAACTTTCTACATCACAGATACACTGTTTATGAATATAGAGGCCCCACTTACCCAGCAGCCACCTAATGGCACAGTGGGTAAGTAACTTGCCTAAGGAGCAAAAGGTTGCTGGTTTGAATCCCTGCTGGTATGTTTCCCAGACTAACCTCCAGACTATGGGAAACACCTATATCTGGCAGCAGTGATATAGGAAGATGCTGAAAGGCATCATCTTATACTGTGTGGGAGATGGCAATGGTAAACCCCTCTGGCAATGGTAAACCCCAAAGAAAACCACATAGCTCTGTAGTTTCCAGGAGTCGACACCGACTCAGCGGCACAGCTTTACTTTACATAGGCAGCATGAGTAAGAGTTACAGTTAAACATGCCTTTCCCTCAGAATTTCATTTTCAAAAAACCTGCAGGTCTCTGTTAGTTAAGTTAATCATGTGTGGCCGTAGTTTCTCCTGCTTGTGTGTGTCCTGTCTATATTGTGGTATGGGGTAATTATGCAATTCTTGTATTTACTACAACTGCAGTCTTGCACAGCTATCCCAACATTACATTATGACATGCCCACAATGTTGCACAGTATGTCAGTCGCTGTGCCTGTTCCCGTGAACAGGCCAATCTAGGTCTGCTGCTCTGCTGCTGACTCTGCGGCAGCCATACAACTTCAAGGTAGCGATGAAGCCGAAGCTAACCACATCAAAGGATAGCATATCGTATCCATGTTCAGAGGCACACTTACCTACCAATCATGGGGATTTGGTCCATGGCCTCCCATCTTCGGGGGTGCCTTCAAATGTTATGGGGGGCCTCCCCAGAACCCCACTACTGCCCCACACCCACCAGTGAAGTAAAACCTTTTTAAAAATATTTTTTTAAGTGACACTGTGATGTGGGGAAGGGGGCTGCCAGTGGGTGTGCGGGCACTTAGCGGAGGTAGGCAGTGGCAAGAGTTCTTTCTTTGAGGCCCCCTCTGACTCGAGCTCACTGAATCACTTTGTTTCACTTCGTCCTGCATGCTTTTTTTTAAAGCCCCACTCCTCTTCTCTTTTTCCTCCCTCCTCCTCCCCTCCTCTCATTTTCTCCCACTGCTACAAGGAGTTGTGTTGGAGGGAGGGACGGGAGAGGGGAAATGAAAATAGAAGAGGAGAGCCACTTCCTCTGGAGATGGAGCCCTCCCCAGCTGAGGGAGATGTCCAAAGGGAGAGCCCAACGACGGAGTGGAGAGGGGGGTAGTGAACACTGACTCCAGTCCTATCTCTTTCCCTCTTCCCTCCCTTCCTTGCTCCCTCCCTTCCTAGCTTCACCTCACATCGCCATGGAGCTTATCAGGATTTTGGAACAGACAGTCTCCCCAGATTGCACCAAGCTTGAGGCAGCTCAGAAGTTCCTAGAACAGGGAGCCATCGAGAACCCTCCCCCTTTCCTTTGCCCACAGAAGGAGCTCTTGCTACAGCCTCCCTTCCCCGAGTGCCTGCACACTCAGTGGCAGCCCCTATCCCTGCCGCACAGTGGTGCTATAAAATTTTGTGGTTTTTTAAAAAGTATATTTTACTTGCCCCCCCCCCCGCAGCCCTCAAGCAGGGGAGGGCCTCCGAAGTCCTTCAGGTCCGAGCTCCAAAATTACCTAAGTGCACCCCTGTCCATGTTGCCTGCATTACACATCTGTTACATCCATGGCCCTTTAAACCCAACATATTCCAAGCATTTTGGAGGTTCAGTGAACTTGGTGAAGCAACCTGTTAAGGTATTTTTTCTTAATGTTTATATGTATTGTTTATTATATGTTCATTGTTTATGTGATGCATAATGTAAAGCAAGGATCTTAAATAACTATTTCCAGGTTTTGGTGTGGAGTTCAAAAGTCCATAAATTTCCAGTATTAATCAACCTTAACTCTTTTCTTAAATGGAAGACACTTTGATCCCAGAATTGGTCACCGATATATTAAAAAACATTGTCCAATACAGAGAGACCTGGCAGAAATTAAGCCTTAATCACAGTTCTTTTGGTGAATATTTAAAATTCGACTTGAGGCATCATTTACTCCTGATTTAACCTCAGAGGCGTAACTATAGGGGGGCAGGGGGGCACGTGCCCCAGGCGCCATCTTTTCTGGTCACGTGGGGGGCGCCGCCATGACCAAATTTTTTAAAATTCTTTTTTAAAATTTTTTTTAATACAAATGTTTCCTGCTCAGTGCAGCAGTGCTGCAGCAGTCAAGGGAGCGCGTCAGTGCCCCCTTCCCCATGAGCGGTCCCTTCCGCGCCGCCTGCGCCCCCCCCCCATTTCTTTGCTGGCGCCTGGCGGCCAGTCAGTGGCCTGGCTTGGCGGCGGCGGTGGGCGCTTTTGAGAAAAAACCTAAGGGGGGGCGCGGTGGGGGGGGGCGCCATTTCAGTGCTTGCCCCGGGCACCGTTTTCCCTAGTTACGCCTCTGTTTAACCTCTGTCTTTTTGCCCAAATGATCACTGAGCAGCACTTTGATATTATGCAACTTCCAGTTAAAAGGACCTCTTGGTGATGCTGTTTTCTTTACTATCTACAGACATCAAATACATAAACAGATCTGAAGAAGAAGATTTTGAGAACTATAACATGAAAGTGGAAGCTGATGGTAAGCCAGCCGATCGCAGCCGCTCTAGGCTGCGCGGCTTGTTTGCCCTCAGCCCCACCCCCTGGAGCACGTGGCACTGGGAGCTAGCTCCCATTGGCCCGGCTCCGTCTCGGAGGCGGGGCTAGCAGCAGTGAACCGGCAGCAGGCCTGTGCCGGCTCAGTCCTTCCCTGACCGAGCAGAAGGAAGGACGTGCTGCTGCTCGGCTTCGGGGCCTCCACGTGGCTGGCTGGGTACCCGAATCGGAAGCCGGAGCAGGAGGCCCACGGGAGCGGAACGTCGGGGAGCAGTGCAGCGGCCCTTCGAGCGAGCAGCGGATTGGAGCGGCTGGGCGGCCAGGGCCTCTGTAGCCCGGCCGCCTGTGGTAACGGGCTCTGGGGGGATCACAGGAGAGGCTTTTAAGTCCTCCTCGGAACGGCCTTTGATCTTCGGGCCTCTCCACACAAGGGCTTCTAGGCCCCGGCAGGCCCAAGCTGCCCAGCATCGAGTGAGGGCAGCAGGCCGCCCCAGGCCCTCAGTAGGCCGCACCAGGCCTTCAGCGGGGGGGCAATTGACTAACCCGGTCATCTGGGGGAGGGTTGATTGGACGTTGGGGGTGTTGGCTTGAACTGTGTGAACCCCTTCAACCCAGGGCCCATTTAGGCCTTCTGCTAAGGGCGGCCTTTGCCTTTATTGTCGGGCCTGTAGGGCCTAACCCCCCCCACACACCCATTTTGGGGGCCTGCATTGACTAGGCCTCCCTGGTGGGCTCGTGGGCCTCCCCTGCCGGGCCTAAGCTTCATTTGGGGGCCTTTCAGTGGGGCTGGGCCTTACCACGGCTAGGTGGGGCAGGCGCTGTGACTCATAGGCCTTCCTTGCCAGCGTAGGCCTCAGTCAGCCTTGCGCCGGCCAGGTCACTCGTTTACGCACTTGAGGGCAGGGTACAGGCCCATAAGCTTCATCCTTTGGGACATGGGCCCTAAGAAAGCCCCAGTTAAGAAAGCCCCAGTTAAAAAGGGTGGGAAGGCTCCAGCCAAGAAGGGTGGCAAGCCAACGCGGCCACCTAAGAGGCCAAACGCACCCGCCGAATCCTCCTCCGACGATGAGGGCGATTTGGAACTGGGCGCCATCAGGGCGTTTATAGCACGGCTGCAGGCCCTTGAGAGGCAGCGCACCACTCTAGAGGGCGACGAGGCGGGCGGGGGGCCTTCGGGGGTGCCCCCACATGCAAAAAAGTCAAACAGGGCGGAAAAGAAGGCAAAACTAATGCAGGGCTTTGCTGACCGTCTAGCAGCTTTGGAGGCGGCGGCGGGAACTGCCCACGAGGAACCAGCGGGGATCACGACACAACCGGCGGACTCAGGACCAGGAGACGGCAGGGACGACAATGGTGAGTCCCCACAGGGGGCCTGGCCGTGGGGACTGCCCTTTAGCACCCCCTACGGACCATACGGGTGGTTCCCAGGGCCAGTTAACTGGGCATCTCCACACGCCACCTGTAATCAGGTCTGGCAAGGGGGGAGCGCTGCTTTGCCCACCCAGGGGCCAACGGCGCAGTTCAGCTCTGCTTGGCATACTGGGGATGGGCCCGTACCCTTGGGGGACCACCTCCTTCCAGCAGTTAAGGAACGGATTTGGAAAGGAGAGTGCATTGACGTGTTCCAATTGCTCTTCAAGGAGCCGGAGCCACTGGAGAAGGAGGGGTCCCAGGGGAAGGACAAGGAGAGGACAAAGCGGAAGCCCATTGAGCATAATTGGGCAAATTGGGTTTCGGGGTACACAATCTACATGGGTGTTCTGATGCAGAAATATCCAGACCGGGGCCCCGCTCTTGTTAAGTATTTTGATATTATACACAGAGCCTTCATGGACTTTGCTGGTAATGCCTGGGAGCGCTACGACCAAGCGTTCCGCGAGCGCGCCTCCAGCAATGCGGGTATATCCTGGGAAAGGCAGCACCCCGAGTTATGGCTTCAGATTATGACACCCGCGAGGCCCTTGGTTGGCGAGCGCGCCGACAGCGGGCACCTCATTTCCAAAACACCGGCAGCGTCAGCGGCTTCGGCCTCAGGCGCACAGGGGGTTCAAGGTCCCCTGGTGTGCTGGGAATTTAACAAGAACGGGAAGTGTGCCCGCTCCCCGTGCAAGTACCGGCATGACTGTGGCTTCTGCGGTGGGCGGCACGCCAGTATCTACTGCCAGCGGGCCAAAGCCCTTAGGGGAAAAGGGGGATACCAAGGCCCGGGAGGGGCAAAGGGCCCAGCAGCCACGGCTGGAAAAGGGCCCCAGCCCAATTAAAATCCCGGTGCTCCGGAGGCTGCTGCGTGACTACCCCAACAGGGAGCGCGCACGCTATATTGAGGACGGTTTTGTGAAGGGGTTTAGGATTCCGTGCCAATCCAGGCGGGTCCATAGTTTTGCACGCAACCTAAAATCGGTTAGGGGGATGGAACACATAGTAGCGAAAAAGATAGCCAAGGAGGTGTCTCTGGGGAGGGTGCTGGGCCCCTTTGACAGGCTGCCACTGCCAACATTGCGGGTATCCCCTTTGGGCGTGGTCCCTAAGAAGGCGCCGGGAGAGTATAGGCTTATCCACCACCTGTCCTACCCAAGGGGCGACTCGGTTAACGATGGGATACCGGTGGACCTTTGCTCAGTACGGTATACATCGTTTGATGAGGCTGTGGCCATGATCAGGGGCTGCGGGCCTCGGGCACTGATGGCGAAGTGCGACATTGAATCCGCCTTCCGCCTCCTGCCCGTGCACCCTGATGACTTTGACCTTTTGGGCTTCGCATTTAAAGGGGGATTTTACATCGACAGAGCCCTCCCCATGGGATGCTCGGTCTCCTGTGCGGCCTTTGAGGCTTTCAGCTCTATGCTGGAATGGGCACTGCGCCGGAGGGCGGGGCTACGCTCCTCCGCTCACTCTTTAGATGACTTTATTTTCGGAGGAAGGGAGGGCTCTGGCCAATGCCTACACTTACTGCGCTCATTCAGGGCACTCTGCGGGGATCTGGGGGTGCCACTGGCTAAGGACAAGACAGAGGGCCCGACCACGAAGCTTACATTTCTGGGGATAGAGCTGGACACGGTGGGACAGCTCTCACGCCTCCCCGGGGACAAGCTCAGCATCATGAGGGAATTGCTCAGGGAATGCAGAGAGGCTAGGAAGGTAACGCTACGCAAATTGCAATTGCTGGTTGGCCACCTGAACTTCGCTTGCAGGGTGGTGGCTCCAGGCCGCCCCTTTCTAAGGCGCCTGTGTGACGCCATGGTGGGGTGTAATCGACCCCATTTCCTCATTAGGGTGTCTACCGCCATGAGGGAGGATATGGGGCTCTGGCTCAGGTTCCTGGAGTCCTTTAATGGGGTGTCATTCTGGCGTTCTTCCCAGCTGCTCGAGGCCGACTTCCAGGTTCAGTCAGACGCCGCAGGCGGCCTTGGGTTCGGCCTGTACCTGAGAGGGCGCTGGTGCGCGGAACGATGGCCGGGCAGCTGGTCGGAACGGGGAATCACAAGGGATCTCACCTTCCTCGAACTCTTCCCCATTGTGGTGGCAGTGCACATTTGGGCCGAGTCCTTCAAGGACTCGGTCGTGCGTTTCTGGTGCGATAATTTGGCCGTGGTTCAGATTATTAATAGCCAGACTTCCAAATCACAGAGGGTGATGGGGCTGGTGCGGGCCCTGGTTCTAACATGCCTTCGCCATAACACGCTCTTCACCGCCCAGCATGTTCCAGGGGTGCAGAACGAGGTGGCAGATGCCCTGTCTCGCTTCCAGATGCAGCGCTTCCGGAAGCTGGCACCTGGAGCCGCCAAGGAGCCCGAGCAGGTGCCCGAATGGTTGTGGAACCTTGGGATGTAGAGGCGTTTAGGGCCATCCAAGCCTCCATAGCGCCCAGGACACGGGTTGCCTACGACAAAAGGGTCAGGGCCTTTCTGCAGTTTAGAGCTCAGGTAGGATTGGTCCATGTGTGGCCTGTGCCGCCGGAACAGCTGATGCAGTACCTGGTGCACCTCCGTGCCCAGGGGCTGGCGGTGAGCACCATGGCCGGCCATTTGGCTGCGCTGGCTTTCTTTGGGAAAGCAAGGGGCCTCCCCGACCATTCTGGGGACTTCAGGGTCCGGCGCATGCTGGAGGGCTGGGCGAGGGAGACGCCCGTGCAACCTGACCGACGTAGGCCGGTCACCCCAGAGGCGCTGCAGCTGGCACTGCGGCAACTTGCTGGGGTTTGTGCGTCTCCTTATGAGGAGGTCCTGTTCAGGGCGGCAGCCTTGGTTGCTTTCTTCGGGGCCTTTAGGGTTGGAGAGATGTTCCCCAGGAGCAGGCGCGGCCCCACGAGTAGGGTACTTCAATTCAGTGACCTCACCGTGGGTGCTTCCCGGGTGGTACTGCACCTTAGGTTTTCAAAAACAGATCAGAGAGGCAAGGGGCAGAGTGTCGCGCTGCATGCCGCTGGCGACCCGGGCTTGTGCCCAGTCCGTGCACTGGAGGACTACACGGAGGCCAGGGGTTCAGCTATGGGGTGCCTCTTTATCCACGCTAATGGGCGCCACGTGACCCAATTCCAGTTTTGGGCGGTGATGAGGAGAGCCTTTGCGGCGGCGGGGGTGCCTACCCAGGATCTGGCCCCCCACTCCTTTCGGATTGGGGCGGCTTCCATGGCTGCTCGGATGGGTTATTCGGGCCCGGAAATCCGGCGGCTGGGCAGGTGGCGGTCAGCGGCTTACCGCCGATACGTGCGGTAGATGGGCGCATAAATTCTGCCCCACCCCACCCCCACCCACGAACCATTTATTTGTGCCACTCCTAACGCTTTCTCCTCTTGCGCAGGGCCTCAGTCGGCTGGGCCGAGGGCGGCCGGGCAGCGCGCAAGAGTCCTCATACTGGGCCATTCCTTCATTTTCTGGGCACGCAAGTGGGCGCAGAGCGCCGACCCTGGAACCCAGCTTGGTTTGGGGCGTTGGGCCACTGTGGAGTGGCTTGGCCGGCGGGGCATGCGGAGGGCCCAGTTCCTGCCGATGCTGCACGAGTTCCTGGAAGGGAATCCTGTCCCGGATGTCCTGCTGCTGCATTTTGGAGGCAACGACCTGGTGGACCAGTCTGGCATTTCGCTCTCAAGACAGATTGCCCAGGACCTGGTGGTCGCCCTCTCCTGGTGCCCGGGGCTGGTGGTCATCTGGTCTGACATCACTCAGCGGCGAGTCTGGAGGGGGGCGGTGAAGCAGAACAAGGTAGATAGGGCTAGGCGCGGGGTGAACGCGGCCATGGCGCGCTTCATCGCCTCAAAGGGGGGTGGGTGCATCCCACACAACGACATCGCGTTCTCGCTCCCCCAGTTATTCAGGGGTGATGGGGTGCACTTGTCCCCCCTTGGTATGAGGTATTTCTTAGACGATCTGCGGCTGGGGTTGGCAACAGTGCTGTTAGGCCTGTGGGGTGGCGGGGCGTCAAGCTAGGCTGACGCCCGCTGTGGCGGGCACAGTGCGGAGGTGAGCGGCTGATGCGGTGCGGCACCTTAGGTAAGCTTTTGCTGTAAGGTGGAGGGGCAGATCCCTTGAGGCTTTACAGATCAGGGATGCTGCCTTGCTCCCACCTCCCTGCAACCGACACCCTTCCGTATGGCTTTACAGCGTCGGACAGGTGATGTAAATTGCAGGGTCCTGACCTTAGGTCGGCAACGAAGGGCGCCCCCTTCTGGAAGGTGGGCCGCCTGGAGCCGAGGTGTCTGTGCCATGAGATTCTAGGGCGGGGGTGGCCACGTGGTGCCCCCCCCATCCGAGCCCGCACTGTTGCTGCTCTGAATGCCAACCCCAGCTGCCGTGCCTGTGCAGGCACTGTCTTAAAACCTTGTACCCCTAATAAAGTGACCAGTTCCTCCATAATACTTCTGTGTCCGTGTCTCCTTGGGTCTGGGTGCAATATTTGTTTATCTATCTATTTATTTCATTTATATACCACCTGACTCCAAAGGCTCTAGGCAGTTCACAAAAATAAAAACAATAGAAACAAAATAAAACCAACTATCAAAACAGCAATTTAAAAAATTAAAATATTCAGAGATTACTAAACACCTGGCTAAAAACTAAAGATTTTCTTTAAGCTTTAAGCTCAGTGTATATCAAGATATTAAAGGTATTAAAGATATCTTATATCTTTATGCTCATTGTATATCATAACCCAAAAGGCCTTTGCCTTCCCGCATGACCACCACATATGGAAAATGTTCCTTCACATTGTCAACATTTCCAACATTTGTTTGAAACATTTTTATACCTTAACGCTAATTTTTTCGGTGTCAGATACCACCTGTACATCATCTTATAATAATTTTCTTTTAAAGTATAACATGCAGTAAACTTTCAATCAGTTTTCCATATTTTCCCCCAAGCAGCCATATCTATATTATGACCCACATCTTGAGCCCATTTTACCATAGTCATTTTGACCACTTCATCTCTTGTCCCCTCCAAAAGCAACAACTTATACATTTTACAGACTAATCTTTCATCATTTCCACACAACTCCTTCTCAAACCTTGACATTTGATCCACGAACCCAACCTTAAGATTCCTTTTATAAATTTCATTTAGCTGATGATACTGCAACCAATTATTAATCAAACTTTGTATTTCATTTAAATTTTTTAATTTACAGTCCTTCTCTTGAAAATGTAACAAATCCCTATAGGTACCCCATTCAGATTGCATATTTGTCTCTCTACGTACCAAAGCCTCAATCGGGGATACCCATAGTGGAGTTTTACACTCCAGCCATTTTTTATATTTTACCCATACTCCCATCCTTCATACATAGTCATTAAGAAAATCTGTATGCACTTTGCTTTTATCATACCACAAATAAGAGTGCCAGCCAAACCTTCTATCAAATCCTTTCAAATCAAGTAATCTGGGATTTCTTCATGTTATTCATTCCTTTAACCACATCAAAAAAACATCCTTTTGCCATTGCTTGAAACAGGTTAACATGTTAATTATAGGAATAGTCTGAAAAAGAAACAACATTTTAGGTAAAACATTCCTCTTCACAACTGAAATGCTTCCCATTAAAGATAAATTCATTCTAGTCCATCTTTGTAAATCAATTCTTACTGTATTTCATATTTCAAATAATTATTTGAAAACAAAAAGAGTTTATTTTTCAACCAGATGCCCAAATATTTGATTTTCTTCTCCACCTTCAATTCACTTATCTCATAAAATTTATCATTTGATTTCTAGTCCATATTTTTTGTCAACATCTTTGTTTTGCTGTTATTAATATAAAACCCAGACAAGTGGCTAAATTGTTCTATTTTTTCCAAGAGCCTTCCAAGCTTTCCTAATGGATTTTCTAGAAAAAACACATCATCATCTTTGAAGGCTCTGAGTTTATACTCTTGTTTCCCTACTTTCGGTCCTTGTATTTGGTCATCTTCTCTAATATTTCTACAAAGCACTTCCAGAACTAATATAAAAAGTAGTGGGGAAAGCGGACATCCTTGTCTAGTTCCTTTTTGTATTTTACAGTTGCTTGATACTTCCCCATTTATAATAATTTTGGCATATTTCTTCGAATATATTGTCTTAATGGCCCTAATAAAATTATTACCAATTCCCATTGCATCCAATAACCCACATAAACTGCCAGGAGACATTGTCAAATGCTCTCTCAGCATCCAAAAAGATCATCGCTATCTGTTTGTCACTATGTTTTTCATATAATTCAAATACATTAAAGACTGTTCCCACATTGTCTCTTAGTTGCTTTTTTGGCAAGCAAGCAAGCAAACAAACAAACAAACAAAAAACCCTGCTTGATCTTCATGAATAAAAGCTCTTAATACAACCTTCATTCTTCTTTCCAAAATAGCAGCAAAGAGTTTATTGTCATTTTATTTATTTAGTTAGTTAGTTAGTTATCAATCACATTTGTACACCACCCCAAACCTTCATCTCTAGGTGGTCAAAAACAGCATAAAACAAGTTAAAATATATATATAAACTTAAAACAACAATTTAAAAATAATCCACGAATTAAAACCTTAAAATTTTAAAGAACAGAAAAAGTTTGGGTGAAGAGGTGGGTTTTCAAATGCTTTCTAAAAATTGTCAGAGATGGGGAGGGTCGTATCTCAGTAGGGAGCTTATTCCACAATCTCGGGGCAGCAACTGAGAAATCCCGTCCCCACGTGGCCACCAGCTGAGCCGGCGGCAACTGGAGACAGATCTCTCTGGACAACCTCAATGGGCGGTGGGGGTCATAATGAAGAAGACGCTCTCTTAGATACCCAGAGCCTAAGCCATTTAGGGCTTTATAAGTTATGACTAGCACTTTGTATTTTGCCTGGAAACCTATTGGCAGCCAGTGTAACTCTATCAAAGGAGTGATGTGGTCTTTCCGAGATGACCCAGAGACCAACACCACATTTTGTTCCAACTGAAGCTTCCGGACTATGTACAAAGGCAGCCCCACATAGAGCTCATTGCAGAAGTCAAGCCTGGAGGTGACCAACAGATGTACCACTGCTTTGAGGTTGTTCATCTCAAGAAATGGATGCAGCTGGCATATCAGGCAAAGCTGATAGAAAGCCCCTCTGGCCACCACTACAAGCTGAGATACCAGGGAGAGGTGTGGATCCAGAAGTACTCCCAGACTGTGAACCTGTTCCTTTTGGGGAAGTGTGACCCCATCTAGAACAGGGAGATGAAAATAGTCTCTAGAGTTTGAACCCCGCACAATAAGTACCTCCATCTTATCTGGATTCGGTTTCAGTCTATTCTCCCTCATCCAGCCCATTACTGCTTTCAGGCAAGCATTTAGGGAAGTTATGCCATCTCCTGAAGAAGTTGTCATGGAGAAGTAGATTTGGGTGTCATCAGCATACTGATAAAACCCTGCTCCAAATCCCCTAATGATGTCTCCCAGCTGTTTCATGTAGATGTTAAAAAGCATTGGAGAAAGAATGGAACCTTGAGGGACAGCATACTTAAGCTCAGATTTTGAAGCACAACAGTCTCCAATCGACACCATCTGGAATCTGTCTGACAGGTAGGAGCGGAACCACTGTAAAACAGTGCCTCCCACCCCCAACACTCTCAGATGTTCCAGAAGGATACTATTGTCTATAGTATCGAAAGCCACCGAGAGATCCAAAAGGACCAACAGAGTCACACTTTCTCTGTCCATTGCCAATTGGAGATCATCCATCAGGCTGACCAAGGCAGTCTCCTGCCCATAGCCCACCCGAAAGCCAGTTTGAAATGGGTCTAGATAATCAGTTTCCTCAAAGACCGCCTGGAGCTGAGAGGCCACCACCCTCTCAATTACCTTGCCCAGCTATGGGAGGTTGGAAACAGGCCTATAGTTGCTCAACTCTGAGGGATCTAATGCAGGCTTCTTTAAAAGAGATCTAATAATTGCCTCCTTAAGGAGGCAATCCTGCTTTCCCTCAGAGAAGGAGGCATCCTGCCTTCCCTCAGAGAAGCATTTATGATTTCTACCAGGCCTCCTACAACAGCCTCCCTGCTAGATCAAACAATCCATGTTGGACAAGTGTCAAGAGAACAAGTGGTTGGTCTCATCATTCCAAGCAGCTCGTCCACATCCTCAGGAGTCACAAACTGAAACTGATCCAGTCGAACCACATAAGAGGAGTTGCTGGACACCTCCAGTTCAGACATCAAATTAATTGTGGAGTCTCCATCTAAGTCGACTTGAATCCAAGATATTTTATCTCCAAAAAATTCTTTAAACACATCACAGCAGGTAACTGATGTTTACAAATTCTGATTCAAGGAAGTGGGGGCACATTCTAGTCCCCTCACAACCCTGAATAACTCGGCTAGATGTGAATTCGCAGAGGTAATACAGGCAGAAAAGAACCGCTTCTTTGCTGCACGTATTGCCTGAACATAAATCTTTAAATGTGCTCTATGTCGTAATCTGTCAGATTTGAGTCTTTCTCCACTTGCACTCCAGTCGCCTACCTTGCTGTTTCTACCCCAGTAGATCTTCGGTATACAAAGGGGCCTGTTTTGAAGCGGGTCGGATGGGACCCTTAGGAGCAGTTGTGTCTACTGCCCTGGTGAGCATGTTATTCCAGTTTTGCACCAGGGCATCAACAGGATCACCGGCAAAGCCAACATTAAATCCCTCCAAGGGTTCTTGGAATCCTATTGGATCCTATAACCTCTTCGGGTGGACCATTCTAATAGGCCCCTTGCCTCTGCAGAGATGGAAAGTAGTTGTAAGCCTAATCCTAACCAGATGATGGTCTGTCCATGACAATGCGGACATCACAGGAGTCCCCACCCATGGAACACCACCCTGCTCAGAGTAAAAGACCAAATCAAGAGTGTGACCTGCAGTGTGTGTCGATCCAGAAACCACTTGCGATAGGCCCATAGTTGTCATGGCCGCTATGAACTCCTGAGCCGCCCTGGACAAATTGGTCCTGAAATGAACATTGAATTCCCCCAGCACCAAAAGTCTGGGAGACTCCAATGCAAGTTCTGCGACCAAGTCCGCAAGCTCAGTAAGGGATTCCGTCAAGCAGCGGGGTGATTGGTACACCAACAGAAGTCCCAATCTATCCCTGGTCCCCAAACTTAGGTACACACATTCAATATGGTCATATACCTTGCAGGACCCTGGTAAGGGAGATGTTATCCTTATAGACAACAGCTACTCCACCTCCCCGCCCACGTCCCCTCACCTACTCCTCTAAAGAATATCCCAGAGGAAGAAGCTGGGGCCAGACTGGGCCACTAGCCTCCCCCAACCAAGTCTCGGTGATACACACCAGGTAAGCCCCTTCATCCATAATCATATCATGGATGAGCTCGGGTTTATTTTGGACTAACCTGGCATTGCAGAGGAGCAAGGTAAGGCTATGTGGGTTGATGACAATGCTCCCTGAGGTCACAAAGCTGGCAGGACAGCCAGGAGACAGCTATTAAATTTCTGACTACCCTTCCCCTGGAACAGCCTGATAACCTGCCAACATTACTTCTTTTATTCCCCACCACCACCGGAATAGCTGCCCCACATTCAACCAAGGTGCCCCCTGTCTCCGTATCTATAGATGAACCCAAACACATTACTACTATTTTGACCCAATCTCGCCAATAGTGAAGTGAACAAGAATCTTCTCTAGCCATTCAGGTTAGTATGTCGGCCCCAGCCCTCAGTCCCGCCTCCAAGGGCTGGCCACCTGCAGGTGGCCTGCACCAGTGGCTGTGCCTCTGGCTGCAGCCCACTCTAATAAAGGCCAAGATCTCAGAAGCCCAATGGGTGTGTCTCACACCCACACCAATCAGGCAGTTTGGCCAGGTGCAGAGTATATCTGAACACAATTAGAGTGAGTTCAGCCCCTGACAGCAAACAGGCTACAGCAAGCAGGACAAGAGCATTTATTTAACAGTGAAATTGGTCTGTAACTCTTAACTTGCGTTAAATCTTGATCAGGTTTTGGAATTACTGCAATATTGGCATATTTCCAAAACTCTGGCATATTCCCTTTTTGCAAAATTTCATTCATCATCCATTGCAAAGGCTGTAATAGTTGATCTTTAAAAGTTTTGTAATACAAAGCTGACAGACCATCCAGTCCAGGTGCTTTATTAACTTTACTTTGATTTATTGCTTCCATTAATTCAATGAATGATATTGGTGCATTCATAATTTCTATATGATCCTTAGTAAGTTGTGGAATATTTTGCATCTTCAAGAATTTATCAATTTTTATATCATCTACTTTGTTTTCTTTGTATAATTCCATGTAATATCTGAAAAATTCCCTTTCCCCCCTTTCATCATAAGAAAGTCCATTTTTTGGTAGATATCTTGGATATGTACTTATTCTTTCTCTCACTTCTAATATTCCAAGCCAATAACTTGCCTGGTTTGTTTGCAATTCAAATGACTTCTGCTTCACATATTTTAAATTCCGTTCAACTCACCGCAGGGACAACTCACCGCAGGGAACAATGCAACTCCCCCCCCCCCCCCCCCCGCAAACCCATCCTGTCACTTGGCTTTCGATCCAGAGGGGACAAGCGGGAGGGAGGTGAGAGGGAGTTAAATTCCCACCTACCACCCACCAAACCATGTCTTTCACATTCTGCAGTGGAAGGAAGTATATCTTTGCATTCCTACCTCTGGGGTTGTGCCTCATGAGAAGTGAAATGTCAGGTGCGAAGCCTGCACCAGAGCTTTAGAGCAGGCAAGCTGCCATTTCCCTCCTCATATTGCCCCTTTTCACGTCTCCCCAAAGCTGCAGCAGACCTTGCTGCTGAGTTCTCTTATTGAAGCAGACTACCTCATGTATATCCCAGGGATATTAACAGAACATTTGGGGGGTCTGGTGTGTAGTTGAATTTTGAATTGTTTAGCAAAACTCTTAGGAGGAGATTTCCTGGCAAAGGTGTGTGTGCATGTTGTATTGTTTTTTAATTCTCTGCAGGAAAGTACAACTCACTGCACCCTATGGTCCAGCATTAAACTGTTGTCAAGGTGTTTGGTCTGGTCACTTGCTTCGATGTAGGCCCCCACTGAAGACTCAGCTCTTTCATTCTCATCAAAATACTATCATGGCCCAGACCTCTGAGTCAGAAGAGTCACAGGAGGAGGGGGAGGACTTGGTTGGGCGAGCATGCTCAGAAGCACAGCAGGAAGACTTGGCTGTGAGAACAGATTATGAAGCTGGGGTGGAATGGCAGCGGACAGAACAGCTGGCATAGATGAGGGCTGAAGAGACTGATCAGGAGGAAGCTGGAATTTCACCTGTATTAAGAAGACATCTCAAGAGAAAGATTCAGTGGGAGACACGCAGGTGCAAGATTTCACAGGAGAGGAAATAGAAATACTGAGTCCGGAAAGCCTGATTGGCTGCCAGTTATCTTGAGCCCTATATGAAGCAGACGCTCTTCCTGGGACAGTACTTTCAACAATGTTGCCTTCCACAGACAGTGTTCTTCGTACTTAGAATGATTCAACCTTTCTTGTTTCAGCCTGACCTTGTTCTGTTCATTCCTTGCTCCTTTATTTCACTTATTACTCAGTTATCATGGAGGGGAGTACCTAGTTTAGTTTCAAGGGACTTAATTTTGTTTATATTTATCTTTGTGAGTCATTTTTTGTTTTCATCCATGCAGCTAAGCTGCTACTCTTATCTCCAGACTTTCTATTTAACTCACAGAAGTAGAGCTGAAGGGATCGTAAATCATGTTGGGTCAGCCATGCCAACAGATTTATGACAAATCTGCTCATGGTTATCTTGTTGGTGTCCAGATCCAGAATTCTGTACCTTTGGATTGCATTGAGTAGATTGCAAGTAGATTGCAATTGAGAGATTACATTGACCTGACTGTGAATTTACCCAGTCTATGTGTGGGTAATAGAAGTCATCCATGATTACAGCCCTGCCTCTCCTTGACGCCCCCCTGATTTCCTCCTGCAACTCCCAGTCATTTTCAGCGTTTTGAGCAGAAGGGCGATAGCATGTCCCCAGTAGCACGTTCCCTTTCAGGCCTTGTGATGTCAACCACAGGGTTTCTGTGGAGGACTCCAGTCCACCTAGGTTTTCTAGCTTGTTAGATTCAATGCCTTCTTTAACATACAGTGCTACTCCACTTCCAAGGTGCCCCTCCCTGTCCTTTTTATAGAGTTTATATCCAGGGATAACAGTGTCCCACTGGTTCTCACAGTTCCACCATGTTTCTGTTATGCCCACTATATCTATTTCTGCGTTAGCATCCAAGCACTCCAGCTCACCCATCTTGGCTCGGAAGCTTCTGGCATTGGCATATAAGCACCTA
The DNA here is from genome assembly GCF_027244095.1 of Hemicordylus capensis. Taxonomy (NCBI): domain Eukaryota; kingdom Metazoa; phylum Chordata; class Lepidosauria; order Squamata; family Cordylidae; genus Hemicordylus; species Hemicordylus capensis. Next base: position 256,369,385 of record NC_069658.1, on the reverse strand, counting down.
TATGCTGAATCTCTCACTTGATGTACGCTATCTATCTTTTGACTCTTTGATCAGCTGGCACAGTCCCCCAGCTGCTCTTTATGCAGTTCTGCTCTGTCCCCTTCTGTTTTATCTGAATCCTTTGCAACCTCACACTTTAAAGGTTGGCTTTTGCTGAACGGGATACTGCCCAGCTCCCATCAGTTGATCCCCAGGTGTCATTTTAATAGCTGCTCTGCAACCTTTTTGATTTTAAGCGCCAACAGTCTGGTTCCATCTTGGTTCAAGTGCAACCCATCCCTTTTGTACAGGCCTTGCTTGCCCCAAAATCTATCCCAGTGCCTAACAAATCTAAACTCTTCCTCCCAGCACCAACGTCTCATCCACGCATTGAAACCCCTCAGCTCTGCCTGTCTCACTGTACCTGCGCGTGGAACAGGTAGCATTTCTGAGAATGCTACCTTGTGGGTCCTGGACTTCAATACACTACCTATCAGCCTAAATTTGGCCTCCAGGACCTCCCGACTACATTTCCCCACATTGTTGGTGCCGACATGCACCACGACAGCTGTCTCCTCCCCAGCACTGCCTAGGAGCCTATCTAGATGCTGTGTGATGTCCTCAACCTTCGCACCAGGCAGGCAAGTCACAGTGCGGTCAACACGCAGGTCACAAACCCATCTCTCTATACTTCTAATGATAAAATCACCTACTACAAGGAGGCCCCCACCCCTGTGCAATTATCCCCTGTGAGAGGGGATATGGGCTCATCATCCATGGAAGGGGTCCCTTCTAAAGGAGCATTTCCCTCTTCCTCAGACCGATGTCCTCCTTGCCCAAGACCTTCAATCTCCCTGACAGCAGAGGAGCTATCAGCCCTGGATTGGGATGTCTCTATCACGTCCCTGAAGGTCTCGTCCACATACCTCTCTGTCTCTCTGAGGTTCTCTAGATCTGCCACCTGGGTCTCAAGTGAACGAATTTGTTCCCGGAGAGCCAGGAACTCCTTGCATTGGGCAAATAGTCATACATGTGGCACTCTGTGGAATACACTGGGAAGTACCCCCTCCCCTGCTGGCCTTCTATCTTAATACTTTTTTATTGAATGTTTACAATATTTAGAGATAGCTTATTAGAAGGATAGGTCTCAGCTGTAATGGTCAGCTATTTAACTGTCCAAGCAGCCTTTCCCAAGAATATGAGGAATGGATTTGTACTTACGTTCTCTTCACCACCAGTCTTCTTGTGATCACCGGGGCTTGTTCCAGGCTCCCCCGCACACTTCCCGCTAAACTCCTGCAAAACTCCTATGTCCTGTTTGCTATCCCTGGTCACTATACTCTGTTCACTATGCTCTCGGCCCTAAACCTCTTATGTAGAGAGTAGTCTTCCAACTGATACAGGATGTGAGTCAAAGGAATGTGGGGCCTCCCACAGCCCTAGCTGACTCCACCCCCTCCAGGCAAGATTAATCAACAAACACTGGAGTTACCTAACCCTTGTAATTTCTAACCCTTGCAGGAACAAACACTGGAGTTAGCTAACCCTTGAAAACTAACCCTTGCAATTTCAAACCCACACACAGAGACTAGGACTTATCCCTTAAATAGAAACCAGCCCCTGAAAATCTCCCCTCCTCATGTAGGGGAGATTTTACGTAGTCCTGTATAACCAAGTAAGGTTCACTTCATTAGGCTGACATGCTTCAGGTTTGTACCAAGCTGGTTTTTCTCTGTCTGTCTTTGATACAGGTTGCTCCTGCACGTTGTATAGGCCTTTGCATTCAGTAACTACAAGGCAGACTTCTCAATTCTGAGTAACAACAAGTTGTCCATTTCTAATATACAGTTCACAGCCTTGTTTCTCTAGCTTGGATAATGAAAGCAAGGAGCTGAGAAACCAAGGATATACAAAACATCTTTCACTAGAAATTCATTAATGGATCCACCTGGTAACTTGCAATTCAAAATTCCTTTGCCTTTCCTCTTTGCTTTAATTGTAGTATTATTGCCCAAATGAACAATCTCTTCAGGAATATCAAACAGTTCAGTATAGAAATCCAAGTGATTTGAGATGGGAATTGTGGACCCACTGTCTAAAATGAATCCTGCATCTCCTTGTAATAAGGACACATTATAGTTGCAATTTGAATCTCTTTCAGTAAAATCAGTTTTTCTTGTCTTATTCTTGGGACAGTTCACCACCTTGTGGCTGGATTGGTTGCACAGAAAACATCTAAATGCATTAGTGCCAGTTGGCCTCATTCCAGACATTCCAGGAGCAGTCTTTTTGTATGCTGATGGGGGACCTTGCAATTTCCTCTCTCAGCATTCCCTTCCCACTTTGGGTTTTTTTTGGTCTGGCCAAATGTGGCCTTAAGAGCGAAGTTGCTTGCCAGTTCATCATCATAGCGAGAACTCAAAACTTGCCTTATGCTTGCTTCAGCAGAAATAGTTTCCATGCCTTCTCAAAAGTTAGAGCAGTGTGGGTTTCCAATGGCCCAATTATTTTACTATAACTGGGAGGCATGCTTAGAAACAGAGCTTCCGATTTCTGATTCTCTGTAAATTCCTCTCTTGCAGCTTTAAATTCTGCAGAATAGTAGTTCTCCTACATGGCTAGCAAAAGAGTTGCCATCTTTATACTAGAGATTCTGCATTTTCTTTTTCAAATGAAAGGTGTATGCCCACCCCTTTTTCAGATGCAAGGAATCTAACTTGCTCAGCATTTCCTTTGAGGTCCCAAGTTCACTTATGGTAGAAAGATAATGTTTACTCACAGAAGCAGCGATAAGGCCTTGCCCCTTAGCATCCTTCAGTTCCCACGCCTCCTTAGCGGCTTTCTTTGCAGCTGTGTTCCCATATTCAGGAGCAGCTTCTTCAGTGACCTTCTGCAGACCTTCAGCTCGTAATGCAAGCCGCAGTCAAATTCACCATTCCGAATGATTGTCTGGGTTCAGGACAGTCAGTCTAAGCTTTCCTTCTAGGTAGATAGCCATCCTCACTGTGCTCCGTAAAGGGCAGCTGTAGAGCAGCAATTCAAAGTGCCCGTGGCTAGATCTCACTGGATCTCCGGGAACAAACTTTAGTTGCAGTACACACAGCTCAAGGTTCTGGGTCCCATAATCTGTTGGGAATTCTCCCTGGTAAGAGATACCCTTCTATTTCAACAGAGTGCACAAAGGCAAAACACAGCAGAGTCTACCTGGGCATGCGTGTCTGGTAAGAGCCAAAAAGAAATTTGGAGCCAGTTCATAGTTTCAAATCAAAATGAGGAGTCTTTATTGGAGAACTCCATTCTAGATAGGAAAGTGGAGAAATAGAACCTCTAATCTAGATAGATAGATAGATAGATGCAGAGAGATGTCTGCATCTCCACACATATGGTGCAGAGAGAGAGGCGAGTGTGTGTGATAGGGAGTGTGGTAGTTTGAGAACTCCAAGACTTCCTTTTGGAGTTCTCAGACAGCTGTCAGAGTTCTGATCCCCTTACCCCTGAAATGATCTGCTGACCTGCCAATGTTACTTCTTCTGTTCACCACCACCAGAAGAATTGCCACCCCATAATCCATGGTTATGCCCTTTGTTTTCTCATCTCCAGCCAAACCCAGACACATTATAAAACAATCTCAACCAGGTCTAAATTAAAAACAGAAGCCAAACTACTACATCCCCCACACACATTGTGCCAGGATGCCTGACTGTTGCCCTCACTTTCCCCCGAAGTGGTTCCCCCAAATGGCTACCCCTTTTTCTGTTACCCTTTTGGTGGCAACTCCACCAGTGGTAAGCCACCGCCACTGGCAGCACCCTAAATGATCCTGATCAGGTAGCTCTAGGCAGATGGAGTGCAGGAAACTGCCAGGTCACCCCCTTGGCCCCAGTCCTGCAAAGCCTCACCACAGTACAGTAGCCTGTCCTGGGGGGCAGACAGCAAATGGGGGGGGGAGCAGAAGGACTAGCAGAGAGGCAGGCACCCAGTCCCTCAACCTGGGGTCTGCTGTCAGCAGCTGGTCTGTCCAGTGTTGAAGTTTAGCTGGTAGTGTGCAAGCAGGGAATCGAGCAGGGAATGGTAGGAAAACAGGGGTCAGGCAGAGGCGTAACTAGGGAAAACGGCGCCCAGGGCAGGCACTGAAATTGCGCCCCCCTCCCGCCCCGCCCCACCACCATCACCCCCAACATCAGAGGCATATCTAGGGAAAATAGCGCCTAGGGCAAGCACTGAAATTGCACCCCCTGTCCAGACATCCCACACCCATCTTTCAGATAACTTTACCATAATATCAGCTCAAAAATACAAGTCAAGCTCATTAATCTTTTAATATTTCAAAAGCTATTTAGCAGTGGACGTAGCCAGACCAAAAAATGCTGGAAAACTACAAATTTCAGTATGCTGGGGCTCGTGAAATACCCAAATACTATGTGGAGGTGTACTTAGAAAACTAAACAGAAGTGCCTGTCTAATTCTCTACTATGTATTGTAGCATCACTATTATATAAGTTTTAAAAATAAATGGAGAATTTGACTTTTCCCAGATACTCTGAAAATAATTAAAGGATATCAGGGGTGTAGCAAGGTTGGAGTGAGCCTAGAAATGAGATTTTAAAATGGGCCCCTCACTGCTCCACGGGGTCTCATACTAACGGAGGAGTCAGACTCCATGTCTCTCCTCACAAACACACCCAAAGCCCCAATCAAGGCTAATGCATGACAGTAAAATGCCTCTGTTCCCAGTTAGTTCTCCCCCACCCCTCAAAAAAGAGCCTGCAGCCTATTATTAATTTCTGGGCCAACAGAAGAGTTTGAGACACTAGCACAGTGTCATTGATGGAACATTGTACTAATACTGCAGTAATATCATGTTGATATTACAGAAAAAAGTTAGTGCAAAAGATTAGGCTAGCAGGGAACAGTTAATCTTCCTCAGCATCTGTTCAGTTTAAAATATTGTTACAGCAAAAGCAGCAGCTACTACTCATTGATGAGAGGAGATATGCAGGGATCTAATGAGTGGAGATTTACTTTCAGGTTATTTTTTCTCTTTCTACAGAGGTGAGTAACTTATTCATTATTGAACTGCCCTCATAGATATTAAAATCAAAAAGCAAAGCAATACAACTCTGACCTTGCAACTGGCTGGGTATAGCCCAAACACTGGAGTTCAACAGTGGTACTATTTCCTAGTAGATAGTTTACTATCTGAAGTCAATATTTAGCTTTGGTAATATAAAGACTACTAAGTTTCTCTTGAAACTTGCCTTGCAAGAGAGCTGTGTGTTCCCATTAGTGCTGTAGACAGATCTAGCTAACTGCTAGATTTTGTGTTTTAAAAAAAGAAGGGGGGGAATACCCATTTTTGTTTAACTTTGTGATATTGGAATTGAGCCTAAAATCCTGAAGGTAAACCCTACTGAACTCTGCGATTTACATATGCACAGGCGCTGCAGCCAGCCTGCGGATATGAAATGGAGATTGACATTGGAAAACAAGGTTTGAAAGGCGACAGTCCTTTATAGACTCACCTGAAAACTCTGTACCAATAAAGCTGTGAAATTTCCATGCAAGTTCTGGAGTCAGGCAACTATTTCCTTCTTTCCTCTGTTTATTAGGGTTGTGACAGTGTTTCTGGCATGTTTCCTTTCTGGATAAGCTCAGACTGTCCCAAACAAATGTGTTTTTCCCTATGTAAACAGGCTGCCCTACCAGAGAGCAACAGCAAAGTGGTATCCAGCCTCGCCTTCCCCACCCCAACTGCTGTTTGCTCAACAGAATTTTCATTATCTTGACCCCGCCCCCCATCACTCATACAGGCTCCAAAAGCTGTCGGATCATTATCAAGATACCACGAGGCTTGGTTGTAACTCCATAACATGAAGCTCTTGTCACCACATTTCAAAAGGGTATTGTAAGAGTACAGAAGGAGGTTTCCCAGGCTCGGGGCTTTACTGCGAGAGGAAGTAAGCCCCATTGAAATCAGTCGGAGACTTCCTTGAACAAACGTGCATGAGACTGGGGTGCTGCAAGGTGCGAAGTGCACTCTGCCCTACTTTCTCCTGACAATTCCCAGTGAAAAGCAGCCAATAAGAGCCTTTGACTGGCACTTGCCCAAAGCTTCCTGAGCGAGTTGAGGAATCAGTTTAAATAATTGAGGATGCTCCCCTTCCCCGCCCGGTCCCTGCTCAATCGCTTTCCTTACTTTCCTCGCAACTAGGATGAGAGAAATGTTATGTCTCCTTTTCTCCTTGTTTCCTTTTAACCACGAAGGAGGGAATGTTATTGCATAATCCTCCCTCCGCTGAGGAAGCCTGGGAGAATGCCAGCCACGCTTGATTCTCCAGCGGCACTCACACAGCTTCCAAGACACGCTTCCCCACAAATGCCAAAGCCTCTCTCCATCGGCAGCTCACTCGCCCAAAGCCGCCACTACCGCCTCTCGCTTGCCCACAGTCACCCATTTCCGCCTTCTCCTGCCGCTCGCCCAAGCCTCCAAGCCTCCTCTCATGCAATTGTGATGCATTGCCCACCACGTGCGGGAAACTTTAAGCGCTTGGAAGAAATGTTCTCTCACACACACCCAACACCAATGCCTTTAAGCTGGGGACTCACCCCACCACAGCATCACCCAGCGCACACAGGAGAGGGATGCACCCGGAAATTTTAGAGGGTTGGGGGGGCACAACAGAGGAAACTATTGCTGCACTTGGCATGCAAAGAGAGAGAAGAAGGCGAGGGGGCTCCTCAGAAAAATGGGGCTTTAGGAGGCTGCATCGGAAGCAGCGCAGCAGCAGGCGTTCCGCACCCATACCACTCCCTTGAACAGAATGACTTGCCTCTGTGCCCGGGGTAGCCTCTTACCTTAATCCTTGCCACCTGCCTTTCTTCGGCTCTCTCTCCAGCAGCCTGCCAGACAGAATTTAGCAACAAAACAAAGGAAAAAGTTCTGGCGGCTGTGCTCTGGGGCAGCTGGCAAGCAGGTGAGCAGTTGCCTGGGGAAGGGAAGGGCACGGCTGCGCCCCATGGGAAAGTTCAGCAACAGAATGGGCGGGGCGGGGAAGAGCCTACCAGCCGCTGCAACTGCAGGCACAGACGCTCTGGGGCAGTCAGTGGGAGAGCATCCGCCCCCCCGTCAGCACCTGGAGCTTCCGTCTGCGCAAGTGTGGGAAGCGAGTTGCTTTGCCTGCACTAGTCCTCGGCGGGCGATCCGCCGCCGCTCGGGCCGCTACAGGCCATCACCAATGGGCGATCCAGGAGGGTGCTGGGGGGGAGCCACTTTTTTGCAGCCCCCCACGTGACCCACCGTGGTGGTGCTGGGGGCACGTGCCCCTCTGCCCCCCCTATCGTTACGCCTCTGGGTTCAGGGCAGGAAGCCAGTCTGGGTCACAGAGGCTAAGACGCACATCTGAAAACTCCTTGGCTCAGGCTGAATGATGTGTGTTGTTTCCAGTGCCTGGCTGCAGACTTGGTTTTATAGCCAGACTAGATGGCTCTCAGCTGGCACTGACTCAGGATCTATCAACCCTCTTAAGGAGACATTTGCTCCTTCTGATAGTCTCCAGCTGGTGTTGGTATCTTGTAACTCTCCTTTGTAGTGCAGTCAGAGGGGGCTCCCTGTTTAACTCAGGGTCCTGCTCTCCACTTCCCATCTCCGCTGCCTCTGACTGCTCTGCTTGTCCTGGAACTGCAACCGGTCCTGCTTCAGCTGTTTCTTGTGGACCGACAGCAGGGCTCTGCCCTTCAGGTACCCCTGCATTGGCTGGAGGACTGACAGCCTCCTGCTCCCCTTCGCTGTCTGACGATGACAGGGGCATGACACCTGCCTGGGAGCAGATGTTGTTTCTCCTCTTCTCTCTCCTGCATGCTCCACACCAGTTAGCACTTGGAAAGGTGCTTTTTTGTTCAGTCAGTGGAGAAATCATCAAGAAGAGATCCAGCCCTTCTCATTTAATCTCGTGGGAATTTTTAGCCTACTTTCCAATAGACTTATGAGATCACCCGGCATTCTCTGTGTGTGTGTCTATATGTGTCTGTGCTTGTGTCCCCTTCTATCAACTTCGCAACGCCTGGACCAATAGGAACCACATTGGGTACAGTTGTAGGGACACATAAGGACACTTGAAGGGTGTAGTTTGTGATGATGTCATCCACCCCAATCCAAGATGGTGGATGCATAAACTTTTGGTGCACAAGCGGGCTAACTTGTGAACCGATTAACTGATTTGAACCAAGTTTGCTTCAGTTGTGAGGACACATAGAAAGGCCCAAATGGTATGGTGTGTGATGATGTCATCCACTCCAATTCAAGATGCAGCTGTATGAACATCTGAGGTCCAAGCGGGCTAATTTGTGGATGTCAGGGTCTGGCCAACTGCCAGGGAAGATCATGGGACAAACGGAGCTGCTGAAACTGGATACGGCTCGGGAAGTTTGTCTTGACCGGACTTGGCTGCATGCTGTCGACACGAAGGTTGACGAATGTTGCTTTTCAGCAGTGAGTAGAGGCTGGTGACGTGATTTATAGTGCAAGCTGAGAGCTCCCAGCTGGCAGGAATTCAAGGCTTATCAGCCGTCTGCAAGAGGCGTTTGCTTCTCCTAATAGTCTCCAATTGAGCCCTGCGTCTCGTAAGACGCCGCTGTTGTGGGGTCAGCGGGGGTTCGTTGCATAGCTCCTCTTCGGATTGGTCCTTCACAATTTCAGCTGCCTCAGGTTGTTGTGCCTGCTCTGAATCATTAGCCACAGCTGTTTCACGAACACTGACAGCCAGGCTCTTCCCCTCAGACACTCCTGCATCGCCTGGAAAGTTGACAGCTTCCCCTTCCTCCTCGCTGTCTGAGATCAAGGGCATGACAGTGGACTGTCTAACCAATTTAAACCAAATTAGGTACAGTTGCAGTGAGTGAAACACAGGGACACCTCAATGACATAGTTTGTGATGATGTCATCCACACTGATTCAAGATAGCAGATGCATAAACTTTTGTGGTGGAAGTGGGCTAATTTGTGAACCGCTTAACGAATTTGAACCAAATTTGCTGCAGCTGTAGGGACACATAGGAACACCTCAATGGTAGTGTTTGTGATGATGTCACCCAACCTGATCCAACTTGGCGGATTCATAAACCTTTGAGGTACAAGTGCACTAACTTGAGGACTGTCTAACTGATTTGAACCAAATTTCAAACAACTGTACTGAGTGACAAACAGGGTCACTTCAATGGTGCAGTTTGTAATGATGATATCCATCCCAATCCAAGATGGTGGATAAGTGAACATTTGAGACACAAGAGATCTAACTTGTGGACCTCGATTCACACCAAATTTATTAGTGAAAGTAAAGTAAAGAAAAGTAGGCTGATCAGTTCTTACTTGTTATTTATGTATTTAATAGGTAGTAAGCACATTCCTCACTGTGGCACATGGCTGAATGGCTGTACGGACTGTGGGAGGTATAAGCTGTGCTGATCTATGATGAAAATGCAAGGATTGCCAGATCTATTTGCTAGTTTTGAGGTCACTGTTATATTTTTCCACAAAAATCCCCCAAACCTAATTTTAAGCTGATGTAATGAGTATTGCTTTGTTGAACTTCTTGTTCTTAATACAGCTATGAACTGGGAAAGCCTTTAATTTCCACTTCAAGAAGGAATCTTATTTTCATTCATTCATTTATTCAGTAAATTGGTATACGACTCACTACCAAAGTCTCCAGGTAGTTTACAGCATAAAACAAACCAAGAATTTAACAGTTAAAATATATAAAAAAATCAAACTAAACTTTCCATAAAAACACACCAACTAACTTAAAATCTTGGCTGAAGAGATGTGACTAAGTTGTTTCCTAAAAGCCAACAGGATTGGAGCAGCTCTAAGCTGAGCAGGAAGTGCACTCTGCAGTTCTGGGGCAATGGCAGAGAAGGCTGGCCTTTGAGTCGCTACCTAACGAGCTGGCAGCACCCTCAGATGAACCTCCCCTGAAGATCTTAATAGGTCTTAATGGGCTTCATAACCAAGAAGCCGTTCTCTTAAATACTGTGGGCCCAAGCCATTAAGGACATCATAGGTAATAATCAGCACTTTGTATTTTTCTTGGAAACCTATTGGTAACCAGTGTTGCTCTTTTAGAAAAGGAGAAATGTGGTCTCTAGGGGAAGCCCTGGAGATCAATCTGGCAGCAGTATTCTGCACCAATTGCAGCTTCTGGTCTATGTACAAAGGCAGCCCCACATAGAGTGCATTGCAGTAGTCTGTCCTGGAGGTTACCAACATGTGCACCACTGTTGTATAGTAACTCACTTCCAGGAAAGGTTGCACTTGGTGGACCAACTGAAGCTGATAGAAAGCACTCCTGAACATACCTTCACCTAAGGTATCAGAGAGAGGGCTGGGTCCAGAAGTAATCCCAAAATGTGAACATGTTCCTTATGGGGAAGTGTAACCCCATCCAGAACAGGCAGCTCTATTCCATTTCCTAAACTGTGGCTTCCTACAGTGAGCACTTCCATCATGTTTGGATTCAGTCTCACGTTGTAATCCTTCATCCAGCCCATTACTGCCTCAAGGCAGGCATTTCGGGAAGTTATGTGCTTCCATGTTGAAGCTGACATGGAGAAGTAGATTTGAGTGTCATCAGCATACTGATAACACCCTGCACCAGATCTCCTAATGATCTCTCCCAAGAGAGAGATCTTAGGATCTCTGCCTGAGAAGTATGAGCAGAACCACTGCAAAGCAGTGCCTCCTACACCCAGTCTCTGTAGGCGATCCAGAAGGATACCATGGTCAATGGTATCCAAAGCCACCAAGAGCTTCAAAAGAACCAACAGAGTCACACTCCCTCTTTCAATTCCCCTTTGGAGATCATCCATCACGCCAACCAAAACAGTCTCCACCCGATAAGCTGCCCGAAAACCAGTTTGAAATGGGTTTAGACAATCCGTTTCACCCAAGACTGCCTGGCTCTAAGAGGCCATCACCTTCTCAAAAGGAGGTACTTGAATACCCCCAATAAAAACTCTGCAGCAACAATGGAATCCAGGTCCCCAGATCTTTGCAGCAGTAATGTGAATCTGCCAACATATTGAAAGGGATGGTGATGGGTAATTTAAGCCTATAAAACACTGTGGCTCCTCATAAGCTAGTGCTGCTCTAATGATCAATTCTCTATTAATGTATTTTTCTTTCTTTCTCAGGTAAAAATACAATTTTCAGACTGCGCAGAAAACGGGACACTGACACCTGTGTATTACTCCTTTTCCGAGGATTGGGTAAAAGTGCTGATAAGAAATTTTGTAGGTATTTTTTCCAACCTTTTCTTTTTCATACTTCACACATCCACCAAGAATGAATGCAATAATTAGTCAAGAATTCTACTTTCCAAAATTATGGGAGAGGACTGTTAAGATGAGTTGTAAAAACATTTCTCTAATTATAAAGCTTAAAGTTCTATTGCTTATAAATCTGATAAACGTGGGCCTATAATTTAAAACATGGCATGAACAATCTAACAATCAAGATCCTCAAATGTATTTAATTTCAAGTGTTAAAAATTGCTGTTCAGATGCTGATTAGTTAAACCTCACCACAGGTACAATAAGTGAATAGTGCTGAAAATATTTTAATATTGTGAACCGCTTTGGGTTCCTTTGTAAAGGCAGAAAGGCAGTATAAAAATGAATAAATATAAGTGAATAAAGTGAAAAAGTGAATAAATCTAATAATTAAAAAAATTACCTGACTGAATTTAACCAGTTTATATGTGGGTACACCTCCCCCTACCAAGTCCTGCTACACTGCCTCATCGTGTTGGGGGCAGTATTCCTGGGAGGGATGACCGAAGTACACCAGGAGGTATACTCCCAGTAGGGTCACTCAAAGTGTGAAGGTCATCCCAGCTGCCCAGCTAAAGCAAACAGGCATCTATATTGGGCAGCAGCAATATAGGAAGGTGCTGGAGGCAGACAATCCCTTCAGTGACAACGACAAAGGCATCATTTCATACTGTGCTGAGGCAAAGGCCATGGTAATCCACTACCTTATTTTACCAAGAAAACCACATGGATAGACAAAATGTAATGATTGTCTATGTAGTGCCGAATGATGGGCCCCTCAGGTTGGATGGTACTCAACATGCTACTGAGGGAGAGCTGAGGATCTCTCAGAGTACCAATGGTGTTTGTTATACGATTTGACTAAAGCCTTTTGGACATCTAGCAGATGATGTTGCCATGTGGGAAAAGGAAATCTGAAGCTGCAAAGACAGAATTACAATGGGAATGTGGAACATAAGAAGCATGAATATGGGAAAGCTTGACACAGTGAAAGATGAAATGAATCGACTACAGATTGACATCTAGGGTATCAGTGAATTAAAATGGACAGGAATGGGACACTTTTAGTCAGAAAACCATACCATTTACTACTCAGGACATGAAAACCAAAGGAGGAATGGTGTTGCTTTCATAGTCAAGAAGGATATAGCAATGACAGTACTTGGGTACAATGCTGTCAGTGACCGACTAATATCAATTAGATTTTGTGGACAACCCTTTAACATGTCAGTTCTTCAAGTCTATGCCCCAACAACTGATGCAGAAGAAGAGGAAATTGCTGAGTTTTATGCTCAAGTTAAGTCTGAAATTGACAGAACATGCAATCAAGATGTGATGCTGGTGGTTGGAGACTGGAATGCCAAAGTTGGAAAAGGTAAGGAGGAAAACATAGTCCGTCTATATGGCCTAGGAAACAGAAACAAAGCAGGAGAACAACTTATTAGTTTCTTCCAAGCCAATGATCTCTTCATTGCTAACACGTTCTTCAAAAAACCAAAGCAGTACCTAAACACATGTACACCACCAGATGAAGTACACAGAAATCAAATTGATTACATAACTGGTGCAAGGAGGTGGAAGAGTTCAGTTATAACAGCAAAGACATGGCAGGGGGCCGATTGGAACCAATAACGAACTGATCATGTGCAAGTTTTTTGTTTGTTTGTTTATTGTTAACTTTATAACCCGCCTTTCATTTAGAAAATCCCAAGGTGGCTCACAATAAAATTTAAAAACACAATTATAACAAATCTGATTTAAAAATATAATAATAAATTAAAACACAAGCCTAAAAACAGTACAAAATACAAGAATCTGCGGTGGAGACAATCATCTAAAAGCCTGGATAAAAAGTTCCAAGTCAAGTTAAAGCAGAAAAACAAAGCTATCTAGCTTCCACAATATGATCTTGAGAATGTACCCACCATTTTCAAGAAGAACATAAGGAACCGCTTTGAAGTTCTGAATCTCATTGATAAGGAACCAGAGGAACTGTGGAATGAAAGGAGCAATACTACAATTACATCTGTAAAGGAGGAAAGGTACCACTAAGTTCAGGAGGATGCCAGCATGGCTAACATGTACCGTCAAGGAAGCCATAAAAGGGAAGAAGACTTTCTTCCGAAATTGGCCTGTCCAAATGAAGAGAATGGAAAGGACAGAAACTCTGGCAAAAGAAATGCATGGTGGCAATAAGGGAGGCAAAAAGAGAGTTTGAGGAACATTTAGCTAAAAGTATCACGGAGAATATTAAAAACTTCTTTAAATACATCAGAAGCAGGGGTGTAGCAAGGTTGGAGGGGGCGCAGAGACAAGATTTTAAAATGGGCCCCTCCTGATATACACACACAAACACACTTCACAATATATTATGCACTCACACTCACATCCCCATTATGAATACGGTGAATATCTAGTTCACATTGAATCTAGTTTTTTTACTCTCTGCTCCTGCCGATCTCCAAGAGACTCAACATAATTCAGAGGGGGTGCAAGACGGGCAGGTGGAGAGTCATGTGATGTGCCTCTGGGGGGCCTCTCGAGGCTGGGGGGCCCCAAGATGACTGCCTCCCCTTGCCTAATGGTAGTTACGCCCCTGATCAGAAGAAGGAAACCTGCCAGGGAGACAGTTGGGCCATTAGACAATGATGGAGTGAAAGGGATTATGAAGGAGGATATGGAGGTTGCAGAGAAGCTAAATGAGTTCTTTGCATCTGTCTTCATGGCAGAGGATACTGAACATATACCTGTTCCTGAACCAGGATTTTTAGGGATGGAGGCTAAAGAACTGAGTCAGATAGAAGTGACAAGAGATTATGTTTTAAACTGTCTGGAAAAACTAAAAATTAACAAATCACCAGGGCCGGATGGCATCCATCCAAGAGTCCTCAATGAACTCAAATGTGAAATTGCCAACCTCCTTGCTAAAATATATAACTTATCCCTGCAATTGGGCTCTGTACAGGAGGACTGGAAAGTAACAATTGAATCACCAATTTTCAAAAAGGGATCCAGGGGCAATCTGGGAAATTACAGGCTGGTTAGCCTAACGTCCGTTCCAGGCAAATTGATGGAAAGCATCCTCAAGGATAAAATTGTAAAGCACCTAGAAGAACAGGCCCTGCTAGGAGTGAACCAGCATGGCTTCTGCAAAGGGAAATCTTGCCTCACCAACTTTTTGGAGTTATTTGACAGTGTTAACAAGTGTGTGGATCAAGGTGATGCAGTGGATATTGTATACCCGGACTTCCAAAAAGCTTTTGACAAAGTTCCTCATCAAAGACTCCTGAAGAAACTTAGTGGTCATGGGATAAGGGGACAAGTCCATGTGTGGATTGCTAACTGGTTGAAAGACAGGAAACAGAGGGTAGGTATAAATGGAGTTTTTAGAATGGAGGGAAGTAAGAAGTGGGGTCCCCCAGGGATCTGTATTGGGACTGGTGCTTTTTAATTTATTCATAAACGATCTAGAAGTAGGGGTAATCAGCAAGGTGGCCAAATTTTCAGATGATACCAAACTTTTTTGGGTAGTGAAATTCAAAACAGATTGTGAGGAGCTCCAAAAGGATCTCTCCAAACTGGGTGAGTGGGTGACAAAGTGGCAAATGCAGTTCAATACTGGCAAGTGTAAAGTGATGCACATTGGAACAAAAAACCCCAACATCAAGTATACGCTGATGAGATCTGAGCTGTCAGTGACTGACCAGGAGAGGGATCTTGGGTTCGTGGTGGAGAGTTTGTTGGAAGTGTGGAATCAATGTGCAGCAGCTATGAAAAAGGCCAATTCAACGCTAGGGATCACTAGGAAGGGGATTGAAAATGTCTACTATCATAATGCCCTTATACAAAACTATGGTGCGACCACACCTGGAGTACTGCATACAATTCTGGTCACCACATCTAAGTAAGGAAATTGTAGAACTGAAAAAGGTGCAGAAGAGGGCAACCAAGATGATCAGGGGCCTAGAGCACCTTTCTTATGAGGCAAGGCTACCACACCTGGGGCTTTTTAGTTAGAAAAAAGATGACTGAGGAGAGACATGATAGAGTTCTATAAATCATGCATGTTGTGGAGAAAGTGGATGGAGATAAATTCTTCTCCCTCTCACATAACACTAGAACCAGGGGTCATCACATGAAATTCATTGCCAGGAAATTTAGGACCAACAAACAGAAGTACTTTTTCACACAACGCATAATCGGCTTGTGGAATTCTCTGCCATGAGATGTGGTGACAGCCACCAACCTGAATGGCTTTAAGAGGGGTTTGGATGACTTCATGGAGGAGAGGTCTATCATTGTCTCCTAGTTAGAGGGCTAGAGGCCATCTCCGGCCTCAAAGGCAGGATGCCTCTGAGTACTAGTTGCAGGGGAGTAACAGCAGGAGAGAGGGCATGCCCTCAACTCCTGCCTGTGACTTCCAGCGGCATCTGGTGGGCCACTATGTGAAACAGGACGCTGTACTAGATGGGCCTTGGTCCTGATCCAGCAGGGCTGTTCTTATATTCTTATGGAAATAGGCACAGAAAAACAAGGAACGTTTTCCAAGAAGATCGCTGAACTCAGAGGGAGGTTCCAACCTCAAACAGAGACAGGGGCATAACGATGGGGGGGCAGGCAGGGCACGTGCCCTGGGCGCCACTTGCTAGGGGGCGCAAAAAACAAAGTGCCATGACACCCCCGCCGATCCCCTCCCTTCCCCAAAATTTTTTTTCTTGTTGGCAGCAGCAGTCTGCAAAGGAGCGCATGTGGCGCACCATCCCCCATGAGTGCCCCCCCATTGTTTGGCTCCAGCTGGGTGCCGTGGCGTGGGCCACTGTGCCAAAAGTTTGCTGCTTGCCTTCGGCTTGCCTTCTGCGACGGACCTCTCTTCGTCACCAACAATGTCTCTTCGTCACGTCGGACCTCAGGGCTCACTCCCCACCCCTGAGTCGCGCATGCGTGTCCCAGCTCGCCTCCTGCACGCAGCTGTTGTTTTAGGGACGCTCTCTAAAGCGGGCAGTGCCGAGCCTAGTCGCCCTTTCCTCCACGTTCCTCGGGGCTTCGCCTCCTCCCCGCAGCGCTCCCCGCCATCTCTGCCGCTCCAGCACCAGCAGCTCACTGGCGGCAGCGGCGGCTGCTTGGGAAGTGGCGGGCGCTTTGTCAACGTGACGGTGTTCGCTGCCGAGTGCCTGCACTGGGCGTAGGTGCCCGCTTTCCTGGAGAAGACGCCGCAGGGCAAGGTGCTGCGGGAGCAGCGCAACTTCTGCAGGAACCCTGACGGCAGGAGCAGGCCCAGGTGCTTCTACAGGAACGCCCGAGGCAGGGTCAACTGGGGCTACTGCGGCTGCCGGCAAGGTGAGGGAGTGCGAGAGTAGTGTGCGCGCAGACGCTTCAGGCGCCGCAGTTACGAGTTCTGTGGATTCGAACCAGCGCTTCAGCTCCGCTAGCCCAGTTTGCCCGGGATAGCTCCTCTTTCCTGGGACCTGTCTTCGGTAAAGCATTATCCCTGGGGTGTTTGTTTTTGGGAGGAGCGGGGTAGAGGAGAGAGGATACCCCCCTCCCGGGTGTGCAAATACACTAACAAACACTCCCCCCACTTCAAATAGTCATCAAAGTTGCTGAATATTTTTCAGTCGCAGGGATTCGACAATAGATACCACCGGATCTATTGCTGCAGCCGAGCGTAGATCTTAACATCTTTAAATCTTGCCCCGCAGGCGTGCCATCTTTGACGCCTTCGATTCAGAAGCTCCATCCTAAGTTCAGTGAGCTTACTTCCAGGTAAATGTGTTTAGGGTTGCAGACAGTCTTTGAGGGCCAAAACCTAGTGAGTGCGTGTGTGCGGACAATAAAACAAATCAAAATAATTGCTGGGGTCAGTTTGTTATCATGCTTGCTCCAGAAGCCAGTGCCATAGGGACAGACGATTGCAAAATAGATGAATATACTTACAGTGCTAAGGAAAGTTGAAAAAAGCCTCCTGCAGTGTGCCATTTGGGGGAAGAAGGAAACGCTCCGGCAAGAAGCTTTGGTGTGAGAGCAGTAGGGGTGCTACAAGCCACTGGGAGTGTCCCTGTTTTGAAACTTGGATGATCTGAGCCGGTTGGGACAGGGCAGGGTGGAGAAGAGACCGTAAAGTCTCCAACATCCAGCAGCATTCAGGTCCGACAAAATTTGCTTAAGTGACCCTGCTGAGCAAGGTGCCTGCTATAATGAGGTGCTTTAGTTCAAGAGGGGCTGGCATGAGTTTCTTGGGCCAGAAGTTGGTGGTCTCAGGTCTCTATATGTGTTGTTGCCCTTCTTGGTTGTTATTAGCTACATAATAGCACTACAGGGAAATGACTTGACTAGCAAGCTAGAGGTTGCCAGTTCAAATTCCCACTGGTATGTTTCTCAGACTATGGGAAACATCTATATTGGACAGCAGCGATATAGGAAGATGCTGAAAGGCATCATCTCATACTGCACGGCAGAAGGCAAGAGAGCACCGTCATCCCTCCTCAAACAACGGCCCGCCGGATCTCAAGGTGCGAAAGAAGGGTTCCGCTTTGCGGGCGGGGGAGAATTCCGAGACTCCTGTTCTTTTCAGCAATGCTGTTAAATTTAGTGTGTGCGTTTTGGAAAATAACGTAGGGAAAAAGCATGTGTTTTTTTTAAAGGTGGTCTTAGAAGTGGAATAGGGGCGTGAGGAGTGATTATCAGATGTTGGGGGGTGGGGGCAGGTGGGCGCAATTTCAGTGCTTGCCAGAGGCGTAACTAGGGAAAACGGCGCCTGGGGCAAGCACTGAAATGGCGCCCCCCCGCCCCCCAACATACTACATTATACTTAGGTTTTTCCTCACAGCGCCCGCCGCCAAGCCAGGCCACTGACTGGCCGCCAGGCGCCAGCAAAGCAATGGGGGGGGGGCGTGGGCAGCACAGAAGGGACCGCTCGTGGGGGAGGGGGCACCGACGCGCTCCCTTGACTGCTGCAGCGCTGCTGCACTGAGCAGGAAACATTTGTATTAACAACAAATTAAAAAAACAATTAAAAAAAACAATTTTTTTGTCATGGCGGCGCCCCCCACGTGACCAGAAAAGATGGCGCCCGGGGCACGTGCCCCCCTGCCCCCCCTATAGTTACGCCTCTGGTGCTTGCCCTGGGCACCATTTTCCCTAGTTACGCCTCTGAATAGAGATGTTAAGGAATGCCAAAGACAGATAGTAACTGATTGAGAGAAGATCAAACAGAGATGGAAGGAGTATACTGAAAATCTGTACATTAGGGTCATCAACATCCAAGAGACTCTAGAAAATATTCCCTACTTGCAAGAACATCTAGTACGGGAAGATGAAGTTGGATCAGCACTCCGGTCATTACCAAGTCGGAAGGCTATAGGAATTGATGGAATAGCTACAGAAATATGGCAGACAACAGAAGAAGAATCAGTCAAGGCTCTAACCAAACTATGCCAACAAATTTGGAGAATGACACAGTGGCCAACAGATTGGAAGAGGTCAGTCTACATAGCCATACCAAAGAAAAGAGACTTAACCAATTGCGCAAACCATCGCACAATATCCTTAATTTCACATGCTAGCAATATAATGCTAAGGATCATCCAATGCAGATTGGAGCCCTATGTGGAAAGGGAAATGCCAGATGTTCAAGCTGGTTTCAGAAAAGGCCGAGGAACAAGAGATATCATTGCTGATGCATGCTGGATAATTGAGAAAGCCGAAGAATACCAGAAAGAAGTCAATATGTGCATTATTGATTACAAAAAAAGCCTTCTATTGTATCGACTATATCAAGTTGTGGAATATCTTTAGGAGGATGGGTGTCCCAGAACATCTCATTGTTTTCATGAGAAACCTATACACAAGACAGGAAGCCACAGTGCAGACAGAACATGGTGAAACAAACTGGTTCCATATCGGCAAAGGAGTAAGACAAGGCTGTATACTTTCTCATTCTTTTTCAATTTATATGCTGAACATATACTGAGAGAAGCTAGATTGGAAGAAGATGAGCGTGGTTTTAAAGTTGGAGGAGGAAACATCAATAACCTGCGCTACGCTGATGACTGAGAATACTCTGATAGCTGAGAATGAGGATGATCTGCAAGCTCTAGTAATGAAAGTCAAGGAGCACAGTGAAAAAAATAGTACTACAACTAAGTGTAAAGAAGACTAAACTAATGACAAAGGGTACAGCAACCAGCTTCAGAATTGACAATGAAGACATTCAAGTGGTGGGTCGCTTCTGCCTTTTAGGATTGACCAGTCATCAGTAAAGGATCCAGCAGTCAAGAAATACACTGCAGACTAGCACCTAGTAGTGTTGCAATGAAGGTAATATCCTTGGAAAGGATATTTAGATGCTGTGACATGTCTATACCTACAAAGATTAGCATAGTTCAGACAATGGTTTTCCCCGTGACACTCTATGGATGGGAAAGCTCGACTTTGAATAAGCAAGATAGAAAAAGCATTGACACTTTTGAACTTTGGTGCTGGAGAAGACTTTTGAGGATATCATGGACGGCCAGGAAAACAAACAAATGGATCATAGAACAAATCAATCCAGAATTTTCTGAGGCACAAATCACCAGGCTCAAACTATTATATTTTGGATACATTTTTGCAAAGACCCAGCTCCCTTGAGAAGTCTATAATGCTGGGGAAAATTGCAGAATAGAGAAGAAGACAGCCGGCAGCAAGGTGGATGGACTCGAATACAACAGCAATGAATGCACCACTGAGAGACCTTAAAGGCCAAGTTGAAAACAGATCATCCTGGAGAGAATCTATCTATGGGGTTGCTAAGAGTCAACACCGACTTGACGGCACTTAATCAATCAATATGTGGGTAAATGAATCCACCCATTCTTACTGCATTGTCTCTCTTTGACACCTCCTTGATTTTGTTCTGCAACTCCCAGTCACTGTCAATGTTTTGATCTGGAGGGATTTTGATCTAGAGGGCGATATCTGAAGAGTTTCTGTGGAGGATGTTCCTAGGTTCTTTAGCTTGTGAAATTTTATCCCTTCTTTAATATACAGTTCTACTCCAGTCCCAATTCTCCCCCTCAGTCTTTTCTATAGAGTTTGTATCCAGGAATAACTGTTTCCCACTGGTTCTCACTATTCCACCATGTTTCCCTTATGCCCTCAATATTAATGTTTTCAATAGCAACCAAGCACTCCAACTCACCCATCTTGGCTCAGAGGATTCTCTGAGGCTTAAAGGCATATGAGCACCTATATGCTGAATCTCTTACCTTTTGACCATTTGATCTCTTTGACCATTTTTTATTTATTATTATTATTATTATTATTATTATTATTATTATTATTATTAATTTGATTTGTATACCGCTCTTCCAAAATGGCTCATTTAGCCATTTGATCCCTTTGATCTCACTTCTACAAACTTGGGTGTTTTGCACAAGTCAGCTCTCTCAACTTTTGCGCTTTTTCTTTTATTCGGGTTTAGTGTCCCTTCTTGAATTCATCCCTCATCCTGAGGTGAGGGCTGTGGTGATTTTATTCACTGCATGGCCTGCACTCTGGCCTTTAAACGTTGTTTGAAATGCAAATCTGCCTTTCCTTCTTCAGACGGGCATAGTTTATGCTTATTCTGTCTAGGTGAGACTCACATTACTGTTTTCTGCACGCACTGCCAGAAATTCTCAAGGCAGGCAAGAAGAAACAGGGCATCTTGACTACACCTACATTTGTGGGAAAGAGCCTTATTGGCTGAGGTTATGGAGCTATCTGGCAGCGGGTCTACGAATGACCAACCAGAGTGGGCTGTATCATCTGAGGTGGTAGCGCTGTCACCGGGAGGGCCTGAGACTCCCTCAGGGACTTCCTCTGCCTCCAATTTACCGGTGTCCATAACAGTGCTAAAGAAAGCCCCTGAAGTGATGCCGACACCTGGTGCTGCTCCAAGTACGTCTTCAACTCCGACAGGCTCCTCAGTCGCTGCGGTGACTCAAAAAAAGCACAAGAAAAAGAAAGATAAGGCTAGCTCAGTAGTGAAAACAAAATTGAAGCCAAGCGTAAAGAGCCGTGTACCAGCGGCTCCAGCAGCCGCGCATGTGCAGAATGTGGCTGCCCCGACACATTCAAAGCCATCCACAGGGCTGGCCAAACACAGCAAAGAAACACGGCAAAACCAGTTGGGACCGACAGGAGTCGGAGCAGCAGCTGCTCACTAGAACACTAGGGGTCTCTCCACACTTGTCAGGCAGAGTAACTGCTGAAATACAGATTGCTGAGCCAATGAGCCCTGTCTGTCTAAAGTGAGAGTTTCCTGCCATAATAGGAGAGAGCCTGTCAGTGGTGTACGCACCTTTGAATCTGATCTGTCGGGGTTGGAGTCAGGTTAGATAGTAGATAGCAGTCCAGACGGTTATGTGCCCAGAACAAGCACTTTCCCCCCACATCACTCTATTAAATACTACCCAACATACGACTACGATTTAACATATTAGAGTGATCCAATTATAGGTGACATTATCACTCCTCCTATAGAATCCATGACTATCGCAAGAGAGCCTATTGGGAGTGCTCCAGGACACCCAGAAGGAATTATTGCTCAGCCTCCTGTTCTCCCTATCAGCAAGAAGAGAGAGAGATTGACCAACTTAGAGAGGGCTCCCCTCCTTACAAGAAATATTGTTACCCTTCCCATGATGGCGCAAATGCAGTAACCTCACGGGTTCACTTACATCCGAACCATCAAGCCATGCCCGCTGCCTATTCTCAGGCGACTCCGGCTGTTCCTACTCAGCGTAATAACGCGTCAAGTATAGTACCAATCACAGACAAAGGAGTTGAACTTCCTTTACTTTCAACACAACCAGTAGCAAATGTTAAACAATCGCCCTTGGATCTGGTTTGCCCGGTCCTACCCAATAAGATTCTGGAATCCTCAGACTCCTCAAGTGACTCTGAATCAGATTCTACCACTTCCTCCTCAAGTGAGGATGCTCCTGACTTAAAATGTGCTCGTCAACAGGGAACGACTGACCCTTCATCTCCATCTGGGGACTACAAGGCGTTCCCTTCTTATATGTCTAAGATGGCTGATGCCCTCGGTATCCAATCTCAGGAAGTGCCTCAACCATCAGCTAATCCATTGTTTGATGTTTTGGAGCCGGGCTTATCCCAGGGTGTGGCGATTTCCATGAATCAAGCTCTCTTAGACATCGCCCAAAGCTATTGAGAAAAACTGTCTTCTGTCCAGGCAGTTTCTTAAAAAGTAGAGAATTTGTATAAAATTCGAGCAGAGGACTCTACTTTCTTGTTTAAACCTCCTACATTGAACTCTATTATAGTAGAGGCAGCACAGACTAAATCTAAAAATAAACTCCTCTCTACTCCAGTGGATAGAGAAGGACGCAGGCTGGATGCTATGGGCAAGTGGGTATACTCCATTGCTGTGATGCAGATGAAGATCACGAACTGCCAAGCCTGCATGTCTAGATTCAACCATTTATTGTGGGGAAAACTGTCGGAGCATATGGAGTCCCTCCAACCACTACAATGGGAGACAATCCTCTTCCTACAGAAGGAGGTTTACAAGCTGAACAAGCAACTCCTTCATACTTCTAAACATTTGACCGATTCAGCGGCCAGGTCTGACTACATCGATTTCCTTGCGGTGTCATGCCTGGCTCCGATCATCTGGCTTACATACTGAAGCACAGACCAGAATTAAGGACCTTCCATTCGACGGTTTGGCATTGTTTGGAACTCAGACGGATGAGATGATGGAGCGGGTTCAGAAGCTGTGTAAGACAGCAAAGTCCATGAGCTTCACCTTGGCTTCGTCAGCACCTAGGTACAATAGGTCCTTTCATATGCAGCGTCCGTACCAACACCGTCTGTCTGCACCCAATACATATAACCAGTCCTTTTGTCAGCACCGTTACCCTCAATTCAACCAACAGTACAGGAAGCGACAGTACCAAAACACCAAGCCGGTCCACCAGAAGTCCAAGCCCATGGCCTTCCAGAAGAGGGCATGACTACCCCTGTCTTGGATCCAGACTGAAACCATTCCTGAGCCGATGGGAAAGTGTAACTTCGGACCCTTGGGTCCTCACCATTATCAGATTGGGTTACGCAATAGAGTTCTTGCAGCGTCCTCCAGACTCAGGCAAGACATCTACTCCTATGAATCCCATACTCGAAAAAGAGATACGTACCCTCCTTCGCAAGGGAGCAATAGAGTGTGTAGCACCCCATCGGCAGGATGGTCACTTCTCCCGGTATGTTTCCATACCAAAGAGAGACGGGGGCCTAAGGCCTATTTTAGATCTCCGCCTTCTGAACACTTATGTACAGTACCAACATTTCAGAATGCTTACGATTTCAGATATTATGACTCTCCTGTCAGAAGGAATGTGGTTTGTGTCCATCGACCTGTAGGACGCCTACTACCACATTTCCATCTGCCCACAACACCGAAAATATCTCCGATTTCAGGTAGGCCAGGAAAGTTACCAAGTCAGGGCCATGCCTTTTGAACTCTCTTCAGCACCGAGGGTTTATACGAAATGTATGGTGGTCATTGTGGGTTATCTGCAAGAAAGAGGGGTTCAAATTTTTCCGTACCTAGACAATTGGTTACTGGCAGCAAGCTCTCTGAACCGTCTCTGCATTGACCTCCACATGACTATAGAACTACTGACAGAGCTGGGACTATCGGTCAATTACAAGAAGTCGCAACTACACCCCACACGTTGCCTCAGGTTCCTGGGTGTCATGTTAGACTCTGTGTTGGCGACAGCATGTCTGCCAGAAGACCGGGTTCAGAATATTCAGCAGTTGGCACGTTATGTTTACAGTCAGGCTCTGCATGTGGCGAGGACCCTACAAAGAATGTTAGGTTTCATGGCTTCCACGACGGCCACTCTGCAAACAGCCAGGCTCCATATGAGACCTCTGTAGTGATGGTTCCTCGATGCCTTCAGACCAACGAAGGACCACAATTCCAAATTGTTACAGGTCCTGATTCAAATTTGCCATTCTTTGAAATGGTGGATGACTATCCAGAATTTGAATAAATGAATTCCTTTCCACAGGTCATCTCCTCAGGCACAAGTGATGACAGATGCTTCAGAGGATGGTTGGGGAGCACATCTGCGAGATCTTCGCATAAATGGCCACTGGACTGAAGAGGAATCCATCCATCATATAAATTACTTAGAACTCTTGGCAGTATACAAGGCTCTAAAGGGTTTTCTGCCAGAGATATGAGGCCATCATGTTCAAATCATAAAAGACAATACAACAACCAAGGCCTATATCAACAGACAAGAAGGGACAGGGTCTTGTGCTCTTCTGTCTCTAATGCTCAAACTCTGGCATTGGGCCATAGATCACCAAATGGTCTTGTCCTCTGTGAACGTCAAGGGACTAGACAATTCCTTGGCAGACTCATTGAGCCGTTCAAGACACACATCTCACGAATGGAAATTGGATCTGGACGTGTTGCATACCATCTTCAAACTCTGGAGGTCCCCAGTAATAGACTTGTTTGCAAGCGAAGCCAATCGCCAGTGCGTTCTCTAACATTCCAGGGCAGGGGTCGGGAAAGGTTCAAGAGGTGACGCATTCATGACCACCTGGTCGGGAACATTTCTGTATCTGTTCCCTCCAATTCCCCTTCTGCCTCGAGTTCTCCAGAAGTTGGGCCAGGATTTGGCAGACTGCATACTGATAGCTCCTTGGTGGCCACGTCGTCCGTGGTTCCCGTGCCTCCTACACCTCTCGGGGGGTCATTTGTCCGACTGCCTCGCCAACCTTTGCTCTTGTCAATGCAGGACGGCCAGGTTCTTCATCCAGACATTCAAACATTACGTCTGACAGCATGGAGAATCGGCCTGGTTATCAGAATTGAAAGGGGTTTTGGCAGCTAGCAGAAAGCCAACTACAAGGAGATCGTATGCAGCAAAATGGAGACGTTTTTCAGAGTTCACAGCCTTGAAAGGTTTTCATGACCCGACCCACACGACACTTGCAGTTATTCTTGCTTATCTATTAGAATTTTAAAAGTCAGGACTTTCTATGTCCTCTGTCAGAGTTCATTTGGCTGCCATCTCGGGATTGCGGGAGGATGTTGCCCACAAACCTTCCTTGTTTATCTTGAAAGAGGTTAAACAGTTCTTAAAGGGTCTCGTTCAATTGCACCCAGATATGCCCTCTATAGCCCCTTCCTGGGATTTACAGTGTGTGCTCACAGCACTGATGGGTAAATCATTCAAAAAGTTAGCAACCTGTGACTTGAGGTTGCTGGCTTTAAAGACTATTTTCCGTGTCGCAATCACATCAGCCAGGAGGGTGGGGGAACTAAGGGCCCTGCAGTGTGACCCCCCATTTTTGTTGTTCCAAAAGGAGAAGGTGGTGTTTAGGGTTGATGTTTCATTTCTCCCTAAAGTAGTATCATCCTTTCACAGGTCCCAGCCTGTTTCATTGCCTGTGTTCTTTCCCAACCCCACCACTCACTTAGAACGTAAGTGGCACACACTAGATGTCAGGAGAGCTCTAGCCTTTTAGATTGGTAGAACTAAGGCTTTCAGAACCTCCCCATCCTTGTTCGTAACTTATGGTGGGCTCCATAAGGGCCATAGAGCTTCCTCACAGTCCATCTCCTCATGGATTGTGCAGGCCATCAAGTTGGCATACCAGGTAGCTGGACGGACTCCTAGTTTGCTGCACGCCCATTCCACCAGAGCAGTAGCTACATCCACAGCATTTGACAAAGGTCTCCTGTTGGCATTAATCTGCCAGGCAGCTACATGGGCGTCACCTTCATCCTTCATAAAGCATTATGCCTTGGATGTCAGAGCTCGTAATGATGCTTCTTTTGGGAAATCAGTTTTACGGGCTGTGTTCGATTGACTGCTCCATTCTTGTATGTTGATGATATTTCATGCAGGTCTCTCGACTGTTTCATTTGCTGTTAAGTTCAAGAAAGCTATATTTGTTCTACTATTGACCTCATTTTTTTGCTGGGTTATATACAGCTGACTTGTAGAATGTCATATGTCATGGGCTCTGCCCCTCCTCCATAATTCTAGAGCTTGCTATGTGCCCATCTGTGTGATGGACAGAGACCACTTAGAAGAACTGCAGATTGCTTACCTGTAAGTGGAGTTTTTCTGGTGGTCATCTGTCCAGTCACACACCCACCCAGCCTGCCCCACTGCAGAGCTGGATTTGGCGGACTCTGGAACTGAGGAGGATGGTGAGGGTCATGTGACCAAGGTGTACAGGGATGGAGCCTAGATACCTATCATAAGGCAGAAATGAAAGAAAGAAAGATTAGCTTGTGAGGTTCCGGATGCTTGTGGCACTGGTTAGAAGCCCATCTGTGTGACTGGACAGATGACCACCAGAAGAACTCCAGTTACAGGTAAGCAACCTGCAGTTCATACAGTTGTGCAAGAGTACTGTTGTGCTAAACAAAAAATTGCAACAATGTAGTTGTGCAATTGACAGCCATTATTTCCACAGGCTGTCAATTGTGCAAGTGATCTTGGACATGCACATCCTGTTGCCTGGTGGGCATGTGATCTCGTGTGCCCAATCGGAAGCAACTTTATAAGTCGACTCTGCCTGCTTAACAGCTCCATTCACACAAGGATCCAGGGTCCCACCAACTCACCTCTATTCTCTCAGTGAGAAAGGAGGCCACCCTCTCCTTTGGAGAAGTAGCTGCCCACACTCTAGTTCTGTGTTACAATTTCTTGCCCTGTTGTCACAGATCTCTGTTAGTTAAGTTAGTCAAATGTGGTCATAGTTTTTCCTACTCTTTATTGGGATATGGGGCAATTATGCAATTCTTGCATTTAGTACAACTTCAGTCTTGCACAACTGTGTGAACGCTACATTGTGACATGTATGCACCGTCGCACAGTATGTCAGTCCCTGTGTCTGTACTAGTGAACAAACAAATCTGGGTCTGCTGCTCTGCTGCTGACTCTGTGGCAACAATCCAATTTCAAGGTGATGCTGAAGCTGAAACTAACCACATCAAAGGATAGCATACCATATCCATGTTGCCTGAATAACACATCTCTTAAGTCCATAGCCCTAAACACCCAACATATTCCAAGTATTTTGGAGCTTCAGTGAATATGGTAAACTGTTTGGAGCTTCAGTGAATATTGTAAAGTAACCTGTCAAAGTATTTTTTATTAATGTTTGTATGTATTGTTCATGTTTATTTTATTGCTTATTGTTTATTGTTTACGTGATGCAGAAGATAAAGCGGAGGTCTTAAGTAACTATTTCCCGTAGTTGGGTGAGTCCAGTTTATAAGTCAACATTAACTCTTTTCTAAAATAGAAGGCTTTTTTATCCCAGGCCATACTTTTTATTGACATATTTAAAAAAACACACACAACATTGTTCAGTGCAGAGACCTGGCACAAATTAATACCTAGTCACACTTTTTTTGGTGAACATTTAAAATTTGATTTGAAGCATCATTTGCTCCTGATTCAACTTTTGTCTTTCCCCCTACATAAAATAAGCACTGGTCAACACTTTCACACTATGCATCTTCCAGTTAAAAGGACTTCTTGGTGATACTGTTTTATTTACCTTCTACAGACCAGAGAACCCTAGTCCCAGGTATAAGACATTCTTTTGAGGAATGTAACACAAAAGTAATAACTACTTCAGATTTCGACTACAGCTGCTGCAATACAGATGCATGTAATCCTGCTGTAAAATATTTGGAGCCTGCTAATGGTAAGAGAGCCCTGCCTCTTATTAACCTCAAGGCCTAACTTCCTGGATGAAGCCTTTGGTAGCTTTAGCCCAACTGCTTATAACTTGAATGAGTGCCGGGCTGCTGAATTAAATTAAGATGACATGATAAACAAGCATCCAAAAAGACAGTAAATATTGCTAAACAATCCAAGGGAATTGGGTGCTGGGGCGGAGGATGGACTCCCACTGTTCCATATAAAGGGGAAAACTAGAAGGAGGAGGTGGCGGTCAGGGTTGGAAGAGGCTTTTGAAACCCAACTTGGACTTCCTGGAGATATTGGGGAGCCAGCAAGAGGAGATCCCTGTGAGGTAACAAATGGGAATGAGCTGGTATTGGGGTGCCCTGAACCCAGCAGTGAACCAACCACCTGCATGACAACCAGGGGTGGAGCTATAACTGAGTGCAAGTGGGGCAGCTGGGAAATGCAGGGATGTCTGGGGGATGTAGCTCCTCCCAGAGGAAGGCTTCTCTCCTCTTATGGGAGAAACTCTGGGAGGAAGTACATCCCGCAGACTTCCCTACGCTTGCCAGCTGCTCCAGGTGTGTTCCTTGACTCTCATCATCACTCACCTTCTGCTCCCTGGATGCTCTCGAGATTCACTGGCGTCACTCAGCTTTCCCTGCGCCAGTGCTGGGATGGCTTTGAAAGGATCCCCAACCCCACCACCGCCACCCTACCTGGGGCAGTTGCCCTGCGGGTGCCTGCCTCTTGATGGTGGCAGTGGGAATCCCAGAATAGAATTCCAATTTCCCTGACATGCACAGCCCAATTATTAACATTATTGTGCAGATTCTGTATGAAAGGAGGTGAAAAACAGTGCTCTGAATTTGTCTGCAAACAAATCAAATCAGTGTAATCTTTAACTGAACCATCAATCAATCAATCAATTTTTATACCACTGTTTCTAAAGTGGCTCAAGGCAGTTTACATTAAAATCAGAAACACATAATAAAACAATTTAGTTTAAAACACACATTTAAAATAGATTAAAAATAAAATCATTAAAAGTCAGGCTGAAAAGATGGGTCTTTAAGGCCTTTGTATCCAAGGAAAATAAAATAAGGGTGGAGTTATCAAATTAATCACAGCTAGTAAAAAGCTCTCCTGGCCACAGCCACAGTCGAAGGCACGAGGGTGGAACCCTGGTCCAAGAACTCCCAAAATACAAACCTGTTCTTTCTAGGGGAGTGTAACCTCACCCAGAACAGGAAGTTCTATGCTGCCTTGCAGATCATGACCCTCAACAATGAGCACCTCCATCTTGCTCGGATTCACCTTCAGTTTATTATCTCTCATCCTGCCCATTCCTGCCTATAGGCATACATTTAAGGGGCTAACACCATCTCCTGATGTTGATGACAAGGAGAAATAGACTTGGGTTTCAACACTGATGATACCAGCACTGAGATCTCTGATCTTCAGCATTCTCATTCCCATGCCATGCGCTTCTGTACAGATGCTTGTGTTCTTTTACTTTAAACAGCTTGCCTTGTGCAAAGTACATTCTGACAGAAACAAGTACACTGTCTTTTATGTAACCACAAGTAAATTTTAGCCCGTTGAATAACGGGCGCTAGGAAGGGAAGGGGCCGATAACCGCCCTCCCGCCCTCCCAGCTGCCCGACTTACCCTTCCCCGCACCCCCCCCCAAAGGAATAAGGGCCTCCGCGGCCACCGGAACTGCCCTCCCAGCTGCCCGAGCCCTACTCACCCGAGTCAGCCCGCAAGAGCTGGGCGAAGTGCAAGCATGTTTTCAAAAGGTCCAGAGAGGAGCTCGCAAACAGAGCTCCTCTCTGTGCTAAGTCTCTTCCCGAACTGTCGGGACGGACGAACACCAAGCGTTTTATTAGAGAGGATAGGGAACATTGCAAACTCTCTCAAAAGTTCCAATCCAGATGGATAAATCTAGATTTTACAGGAGAGGTCTTGTTTGTCATATGCTTACTTTAAGGCAAGTCACAAATTATCTACTGGTTCACATACTCATCAGAACAGATCTTTGGTACACAAAGCGGCAGGAATATACAGACGTAGGAAGCTGCCTTTCAGTAAGTTCAGCCATTGGTCCATCTAGTTCCATACTGTCAACACTGATTAGCAGCAGCTCTCATAGGTTTCTAACTGGGGGTCTTTCCCAGCCCTACCTGGAGATTTCTGAAGCTGGAAGTTTTGGCAGTTTAAAGTTTCTACTTTAAATTGGTTAAGTGTTTTCATAGTATGTTTTGTGACTTTATGAAGTTATATGGTTGTTCTTGCTCCAAGAGGCTTTACACATATGGCTTTTAGTTCAAATCTCCTCCAGAATGGAGTGTTCCAGTCCACATATTATCTGCATTTACCTTGAAGTCGCTTCTGGCTATCATGGACCAGAACAGACAGGACTCTGTTCTCCCCAGGATCCTGGCTGAGCATTCTGGCTTAGCCCCAATTATGTTGGGCTTTAAAGAATCAAAGGCATTTATTTTATTTTTTTTTAACCAAGGCTTCTGTTGTGCACTGAAGTTTCTCTGTGATGTGTGGAGAGGCCATTGCCAGTAATTCGGCATTTTTCAAAACTCAACTAAGGGAAGTTTGGCAGCAGTGTTCGGGGTAACAGCCCTGGGAGGGGCTTTAGAATGGAGCAGAGAGTGGCAGTTAAACTGTCTAACTGGGAGCTCAGTGAGTCAGATAGGGACGGACAGGGCTAGAAAGAGTTTCTCTAGGGAGATAGGCTCTGTTGAGGGGAGATAGACTGGTGGGGTTCCAGAAAGGGACAGGGTAGGACAGGATCGGTGTTCATAGGAGATAGATAATAGATAGATAATAGATAATAGATAGATAATCCAGCTATGACTACCTCAGTCACACTGTATATCTCTGTCCATGCACAATGTGCAGAGCTTCTGCCAGTGGGCGAAGTTTGTGTTGTCATAGAACCTGACATGATAGCTTATATACATTGTAGTCAAGCCTTGATTTTGTTGTTATAGAAACCATTATGCACGTAAAGCTTTAGCAGACAGAGAAGCCTTTAAACTGCTTGTCCATTATTAAACTTGACTTTGTATTATTCTAAAGTTAATTCAGTGTCCAGTGTATTATACCTTCTCCCTATGCAGCCCTCAACCATACTACTAAGAGATTGTCAGGACACAAACCTAAGCAAGAAGATTGTGTTGGTGGCAGAGGAAGCTTGATACAGGGAAGAAGAGGGAAGAACATCATTCTCAGTAAAACTGGTCCACTTAGTTACAAAGTTCTTAACCCCTCTAGATTTGGAAAGAGACCTCCCCCACTCACTAGCAGTGTCCCAGAGGAGAGCGGGTCTTGTGGTAGCAAGCGTGAATTGTCCCCTTTGCTTAGCAGGGACTTCCCTGGTTGCATTTGAATGGGAGAATACATGTGAGCACTGTAAGAAATTCCCCTTAAGGGATGGGGTCGCTCTGGGAGGAGCACCTGCCTGCTTGCATGCAGAAGGTCCCAGGTTCACTCCCTGGCATCTCCAGATAGGGCTGAAAGAGGCTCCTTCCTGCATCCTTGGAGAAGCCACTACGAGTCTGTGTAGACAGAACTGAGCTGGATGGACCAATGGTCTGACTCAGTATATGGCAGCTACCTGTGTTCCTATCACAGGCAGGATATGGCTTATCACAGAAGCTTTTGCAACTTATTTTAGAGGATGTGATGTAGAATTCATAGACTGAAAAGAAGCAGCGAAAGTAGAAAGCACTAACTTGCCAAATCCCTGAAGCAGTATGAATATATATATTTAATTTCTTTCCCATCCTTCCTCCAGGGGTCCTGGGATGTTTTACGTTTTTCTCCATCCTATTTTACCCTATCTCACGCTAGGCCATTTTATCTTTATGTCAGGCTAAGCTATTTAATCCTTATCTCATGCTAGGCTAAGAGAGAGCAAATGACCCAAAGTCACCCAGGCACTTTCCAGATTAAACCCTACAAAAGTGTCACTAGGGATCTGCTAACTGTGCTTCCGTACTTACTGTTTTGTGACAGTAAGTCACAAAAATCGAATCTTTGAAAATTGGGTGATAGCTTCCACCTATTTGGCACTACCACCCAACCCACTTTGGCCACAAAATGGAGGTCTGGATCTCTGAAATTTTGTGGTCTCAGTCTGGGGTGATTTGTTTGTACCCGAATCTGGGCAATTGAGGACAGGGGTGATTTGTTTTGTCTACAAATCACCCAAACTGGACAGATTCGGGTGAGAATTGCTTTGCACATCCCTATTTGATACCATTGACCATGGTATCCTGCTGGGTCGCTTGAAGGAGGTGGGATTGGGTGGCATTGTATTACAGTGGTTCCATTCCAACCTCTCTGGCAGATTCCAGATGGTGTCACTTGGAGACTGTTGCTCTGAAAAGAGCTAAAGTGTGTGGTTCCAGAAGTAAGAAAAGAGAGAGCTAAAGTGTATGGTTCCCGAAGGCTCCATACTGTCTCCAATGCTTTTTGGCATCTACATTCAACCTTTGGGAGAGATCATTAGGAAGTTTGGTCTGGGATGCTACTAAGCTGTTGATGACACCCAGATCTATTCCTCTGTAGGAAATGGGGGGGAAATGGCATGACCCCCCTAAGTGCCTGCCTGGAGGTGATATTGGTGTGGATGAGGGCTAACAGGTTGAAGCTGAATCCAAACAAGATGGAGGTACTGTCTGTAAGGGTTCGGGATCCAAGAGATGGCTTAGATCTGCCTGTTCTGGATAGGGTTACACTCCCCCTAAAGATCAGGTTCGCAGTTTCGGAGTGCTCCTGGATCCCAAACTCTCCTTAGTTTCTCAGGCTGAGGCCATGTCCAGATGCACTTTTTAGCAGATTCGGCTGATAAGCCAGATGCATCCATTTCTGGCGCCAAATGACCTTAAAATGATGGTATATATGCTAGGCTTGACTACTGTAATACACTCTACTTGGGACTGCCTTTGTAAATAGTTCAGAAACTACAATTGGTACAGAATGCAGCAGCCAGATTAGTCTCTGGGTTCACCCGAAGGGACCATATAATATTGTTTTTGAAAGAACTGCACTGACTGCCAGTATGTTTCTGAACGAAAAACAAAGTGCTGGTTATTACCTATCAAGCCCTTAATGGCTTTGGTCCAGGGTACTTAAGAGAGCACCTTCTCTGTCGTGAACTCTGTCACCTATTATGATCTTCTGGAGAGGTCTGGCTATGGTTGTCGCCCATTCATTTGGTGGCAACTCAGGACTGAGCCTTCTCTGTGGCTGCCACAGGGTTTGGAATGCGCTGCCTGCTGACATAAGGGGATCTCCTTCTCTGTAATTAGGAGGACCCTGAAGACATACTTGTTTTCCCAGACTTCAAACTGAAATCTAAATTCAGGCGCGGCTCGTGAACGCGCCTCCAGGGGCGGCGGTGGGGGGCGGCTTCTTTATGGTAAATGGAGCCAGTGCTCTGTGCCAACCAGCAGCCCCTGCGGTGGGGAATCGCCTCCGCCACTCACCTGGCTCCCACGGAGGCGAGCCCCCGCCAGCGGCCAGGTTAGTGGCCGAGGTGATTCCCAGCCACGGGGGCTGCTGGGTGGCACGGAGCACTGGCTCCATTTACCTTAACGAAGCCAACCCCTCCAGAGGAGAGTTCACAATCTGCACCTGCCTAGATTTTAATGTGTTTTTATTTATTGTGATTAAATTATCAAATTTATTGACCGCTTGACTTCCTTAGACTCAAGGCGGTTTACATAAATTAAAACAACAAAGACAAGAGAAGAAGGGCTGAAAGGGGGGAGGAAGAAAGAAAAGGGAAAAAGAAAATGACCTACCCCCCACACACTCACACAATAAAAACTAAAAGCCTGGCAAAGCCTGGTTTTCTGGAGCTTCTTAAAGGACAGAAGAGAGGGGGCATTACAAATCTCAGGAGGCAGAGTGTTCTATAAGGAGGGGGCTGCCACAGAGAAGGCCCTCCCACAAGTATGGGCCCCTCATACCTCCCCCGGCCCCGGAACTCTGAGAAGGTCTACCTGAGACAACCTCACAGGGCATGTCGAAATTGGACAGGAGAGGCAGTCCTGAATGTACACAGGCGTCAAATCCTTTTTATCCGTTTTGTGAATTGTAAATGTTTTACATTTTATATTATGTTTTAATTTGTACACCACCTAAAATTTTTTATATCAGGCAATATGGACATTCAATCAATCAATCAATCAATCAATCTGTGGATTAGGAAAGCCTTTGGTTTCCCCTTCAAGAAGGCTTCTTTGCTGCCAATATATGGAAAGGGATGGTGATGGGTGATCTTAGCCTAGAAAACACTGTGGCTCTTCTTAAGCCAGTGCTGCTCAAACTCTCAGTCTGTATGCTCTATTGATGTTTTCTCTTTCTCTTTCAGCTAAAACGTTGACTTGCTATTACGGTCATCATCCCGTGGAAGGTTCTGACAATGGCTTCTGTGTATCAGGCTCTTCGCCAGGATATAGAAATAATGGTATTATTTTTGAAACCTGTTCATTTTCATAATTCGCCAAAGGTTTTTCATAATCACCAAGAATTTTTATAATCCTTTATAATCACTGAGAATTAATACAATAATTATCCAAGAATTCTACTTTCCAAAATATTGGGAGAGGACTGTTAGGATGAGTTGCAGAAAAAAGGTTCTCTCATTATCAGACTTAAAGGTCTATTGCTTTCAAATATGACATTTGTGAGGCTAAAAATTTGAAACACAGAATGCATAATCTACGTGTCAAGATTCACAAATGTATCTAATTTCAACTGCTAAAAAAATCCACCCGCTCGTGTGGTCTGCCCTTCATGGCACTGGACCTGCCACAGAGGGGGTTAGCCTAGCTTAACACCCTGCACTGCCCACCAACCACACAACACAGCAGCTAATCCCTTCTGTAGGTCCTCCAAAAAAATCTGGATGGCCTGAGGCAAAAGATGGAACCCATTACCTCTGTATAATTCAGGAGCGGGGGGAAACAATATCAGGGTGCTCCAGCCCCCCACCAACTAAGGCATGCTCAAAATGGGTCAGGTCTGCTTTGATCTTTTTCCTAGCCCTGCCAATCCTACCCTGTTTGCTAGCCCCCCTCCATACCCTGCGTATAAGCAGGTCAGACCAAATCACAATCAAATTTAGAAGCCAGCATTGTACGACACTAATGTCAGCCCAGGCCTTGTGAATAAGGGATGTCCCTGACTGCTGACTAGATCATTCTCCCCCAAATGAACCAAAAAGCTGTCCAAAGGTGGATTATCCTCCAAGAACTCCAGCAGAACTGACAAAAAAATGGGCAAATAACATATCCCACCAACCAATCCAGGAGATCGATGCCCACTCCCCAAATCCTAGTTGTTCAAGGTTCAGCCCCACATGCGTTCTTGTGGGCCCTGAAAACAGTCGAGTGCCCAAGGATGAAGACCCTTTCCCGCTCCATC
Organism: Hemicordylus capensis; assembly: GCF_027244095.1. Lineage (NCBI taxonomy): Eukaryota > Metazoa > Chordata > Lepidosauria > Squamata > Cordylidae > Hemicordylus > Hemicordylus capensis. The sequence goes on along the minus strand of NC_069658.1, from coordinate 256,333,906 downwards.
GGCAGCGATGGTCCTGTAGGGAGAAGAATGAAACTAGTGACTACACTCAAGAAACCTAGCAAACATAGCACTGGTAGCCGCTTGAATGCCATCAGCCCCCTGGCAGGCCCACTCAGGGCCACACACTGCTCCAAGGTCCCATGGGGCACAAAACAGGGTTATCAGATCTGTTCAAACTAATAACATGTCCCTGACCCTTCTGGTCAGTTTTGGAAAACACTGAGAGACGGGTCTCACAATCTGTGAGACCTGCTTTTGTAATAACTGTGGGGAGAGCAGGCCAAGCCTGCCCTCCGCGCAGACAAGCGGGGAGGGAGCCCTGGGCAGCCGGATCGGGCGCCTACACAATGGCTAGTTCCATGACGGGGCCGGCAGGGGGTGGGGGAGCAGGGGCGCGTGGCCTCTGCAAACCCCAGTATGCCCTGCGCAAGTGTGCAGGGCATATTAGGGAGACCCCCGGAGCCGGGAGGCAGCTTTTCGCCTCCCGGTCGGGGGTCTTCTCATGAGTAGCCGCAGCTTGAAGCCAAGCCACGGCTACTCACAATCCTAAAAAGCTGGTTTGCTGGAGCGCTCGCTTCTCAAACCTGATGTTTAGCATTGGTTCTCAAGCGAGTTACCCGCTCAAGAACCACCGGGCTCGGCTGCAAGCCTGGTAGTTCTTACGGTCAACAAAAATCGGGCTAGACTCTCCTAGCCCAATTTTTGTTGATCGTGAGAATCGCCACTAAGTGTAGATCAACATGCCCAGATTTAAAAATTTGATCCCCCAGTGCAGAACTCTTAAGTACCCCTGTCCCTGGCGAATAACTCACCTGCCTGCTGAGAATGGACTGAGGGAGGAGAAAGCCGACACTATCTGTAGACCGGAAGCCCTGCCCTCTCCCAGTCAAGAGTCAACCTTAACCTTTTTCTGAAATGGAAGGCATTTTGATCCCAGAATCATTTATTGACATATTAAAACCTTGTCCATTGCTGAGACCTGGCACAAATTAAGCTCTAATCACACATTTTTTGGTCAACATTTACTCCTGATTTAAATTCTGTCTCACCCGCCCGCCAATTCACATCTTCCAATTAAAAGGATGTCTTGATGATGCTATTTTCTTTACTTTCTACAGACATAGTTGGATTTCAAAGAGAAGATTTTGAGAAATGTAACACAAAACTAAGATATGCTGGTGATATATGGAAGTTTTCCTGCTGCACAACAGATAAATGCTAAAAGGTATTATAACATCTAAAACCTAAAATCTGCTAATGGCAAAGTGAGCCTAGCCTGTTAGTAACCTCGAGGCCTAACTTCCTGGATGAAGCCTTTGGTAGATTTAGCCTAGCTGCTTATGTCTTGAATGGTTATCAGGCTGCTGAAATAAATGAAGATGGAATGATAAACAAGCATCCAAAAGCACAGTATATATTTTGTTTAATATATTTGTATTATGGCAGCTGCCACAGCTTTATAGTTTCACGAGGAACCCATGTATGTCTTGGAGCATTTCCTTAAAATATCTTGTTTTATTGCTAAACACTATACTCATGCAAATGTTGAAGGAAGCCAAGAGTCCAAGGGAATTGTGTGCTGCTGTGGAGGGCTCCCATTCTGTTCCATATCAAGAGAGAAACTTGGAATTGTACATAATATTTTTGAGCATTGTGTAGTGTTGCAAGCATGCAGACAACCACAGATGTATGGATGGCAAAACAATAGCATCTAGTCACAGAAAGGAGCTCTCGGCAGGACGCCTTGGAAGCCCACATGAGAGGGGCTTCTATGACTTTACCAGGATCCCCAATCATGAAAAGGGAAGGCCCAGGGCCAGGTGAAGCTTATGGAAGGAAGGAAGGAAGGAAGGAAGGAAGGAAGGAAGAGATTGAAGACAGGAACACATGGGAGGCATAATTTGGAGAAAGCCCACATTGAAGGTAGTGGTGGTGGTAAGGATTGGAAGAGGCTTTTGAGAACTGACTCGGGTTTCCTGGAGATACTGGGAAGCCAGCAGGAGGAGAACCCTGTGAAGCAGGAGGCAAGGAGGAAGTTTCTGAGTGCCCTAAGCACCTTATGAAGTATCCAACAGAGCAGTGTGGCAACCAGGGGTGGAGCTGTAACTGAGCTCATGGGTTTAAGACCCTCTTTCCCCCACACCTCCAAAGCCACCTGGGGCTTTTACACACATGGTTCCTAGTTCACATCTCCTCCAGAATGGAGGGTGCGAGTCCGCATATCAGCTGGATATACCCCAAAGCCCCTACGAGCTATCAGGGACCAGTACACACACTGAGCTTTCCGGTATGCCGGTATCCACCTGTGATGTGTGGAGGGGCCATTGCCAGTAATTGAGCTTTTTTCAAACCTTGCACTGGTCACCATGAGAACATAGGTTTTACATATGCAGATGTTGTTAGAGGATGCCTTAACAATGGAGACTACAGGTTCGATGTAACCTGAGCCCTTTGTGTCTGAGCTGATTCCATGAGCCTGCATTTTTCTTCATCATAGAGAGAAAGCAATGATTTCTACTTTAAACTTCCATGACCTCTTAAATGGTCTGGGGTGGGGGTGGAAACATGAGGTGATGAAGGCACTCACAAAGGCATGTTCATTATAAAAATCACCAAAGCTTTGGGTCAGATTCGGCAGGTTCGAGTTAATGCTTGGCAAATTGTCTCACCAGTTTTCCATATCTGTCAAACTTAACAAAAAGGTCTCTCACCTCTTCCTCTGGAATGTGATTGGTTGGAGAGAAAAACCGGAGCAAGCTGTGGGAACGCACACAGGAAAAAGATCTGTAGGGATTGAGGAGAGAAGCTCACCCTATGTTTATGGTCCATTTAAACCCCAGATTCATTCAATGAGGAGTGGCATTCAATGGGGAGGCTGTCCCACACCCCACTGCAAGGTTGATCTCCATGCTTGCGCAGAGGCCATTTGAGGGGTTAGTATGGCAGTGTGCTTCTTGATAAAGGCCTCTCTCTGGTTTCTCAGGCTGAGGCACTAGCCAGAGGTAATTTTTACCAGCATCAGCTGATACACCACTGTTGCAAATAGTAGATTTAAGCCCAGACTTTGTCTCAGAGCAAGCCCACATAGAGGAAAGAAAAATGCTGATTCATTCCCACCACATTTACTCAACAAAGGCTGTTCCTTTAAACTTAAACTGGTAGAAAATACGTTGCAACCACATCCTAATTACAGAGCTTTCCCTTCCCTGGATTTGGGTGATTGTCCAGGGAGTCTCTCATTCTCTTGACCAAATGGAAAAATACAGAAAACCTTCCACATGCAGCCTACACGTGAAGATCAAACTTGGTAGTGTGAGTTCCTGAGCAATCCACACTGAGGCATGTTTGCACCAGGCTGTTGGCCATGAGGCAGCCAGACTTCATGGCTGGTGCTCACAAAGCCCACTCCCCATCTTCTCCAATCTCCCTCTGGGCCCCTTCTGAGAACAAAGACCCGCTTCACTTCCTGCCACCAGACCTTCTAGTTCCTGGTCACCATGTGCTGAGTGGCTGATCCCCAGAGGTCACTTCCTGTCAGTCAGGAAAGGGTTCACTTCCGGTTCAATCTTTACAGGAAAGGAAAGGCTGTTACTGCCTGATCATTACAACCAACTATGGTCATTTTTGGAGGAGAATGACATAACAACAGTGGTGCATTTGCTGGTAGCCTCCAGACTTCTCTACTACAATGCACTCTATGTGGATCTGCCTTTATATGTAGTCCAGAAACTGCAACTGATGCAAAATTCAGCAGCCGGGTTCGGCATTTTACTCCTATTTCAAAAGCATTACATTGGCTGCCAATACATTTCTGGGCAAAATATAAATTGCTGGTGATTACCTATAAAGCTGTAAACAGTTTTGGCTCAGGCCACATGAGGGGACCAGAAGTTTTCTGTACTGCTGTTCCTGGGTTTTCTCATGTTAATCATTAGAATAGGTCAACACAGATCTGCAGCATGATGTGGGTGCATCCACCATATCTTTTGAAAGCCTATTGCAATTACTAGTATTTATTATTTATTTATTTATTTAATACATATCTATACCGCCCAAAACACAAGTTCTCTGGGCGGATAACAAAACAATAAAAACAGCCAATAAAAAATTAAAACATTTCAACAATTAAAATTAAAAGGTTAAAACTATTAAAACACAATTAAAACAATATATAATTAAAAGCCTGTGTGAACAAATGCATCCTGACTGCCCTTTTAAAAGCTTTAAGAGAAGTGTGTTCCAAAGCAGGAAGTGTGTTCCAAAGCCTCAGGGCAGCAATGGAGAAGGCCCGTCCCTGGGTAGCCACCAGACGAGCCGGTGGCAACTGCAGAAAACCTCTCCAGATGATCTCAATGGGTGGTGTGGTTCATAGTGAAGAGGTCGTTCTCTTAAATACCGAGGGCTCAAGCTGTTTAGGGCTTTATAGGTTTTAACCAAAACCTTGTACTCTGCCCGGAAACTTACCAGCAGCCAGTGTAGATTTTTAAGATAAGAGTGATATCGTCTCTCTGAGATGACCCAGAGGCCAATCTTGCCACTGCATTCTGGACTAACTACAGTTTCGGACTACGTACAAAGGCAGCCCCACATAGAGTGCACTGCAGTAGTCAAATCTGGAGGTGACCAGAAGATGTACTACTGTTCTGAGGTCATTTATCTCAAGAAATGGACATAGCTGGCGTATCATCTAGAGCTGATAAAAGGCACCTGTGGCCATCGCCTCAACCTGGGACACCAGGGAGAGTTTTGTGTCCAGAATCACCCCCATACTGCATACCTGTTTCTTTTGGGGAAGTGTGACCCCATCCAGAACAGGAAGATCAAAATCATCTCCCAAGTTCTTACCCCACACAATAAGTACCTCCATCTTATCTTGATTCAGTCTCAGCTTGTTACCTCTTATCTAGCCCATCACTGCCTCCAGGCAGGCATTTAGGGAGGTTATGCCTTCTCCTGATGATGTTGACATGGAGAAAAAAAATTGGGTGTCATCAGCATACTGATAGCACCCTACACCAAATCGCCTGATGATCTCTCCCAGCTGTTTCATGTAGATTTTAAACAACATCAGAGACAATATGGAGCCCTGAGGGACACCATACCAAAGTTCAGTTTTTGAAAAACAACAGTCCCGGACAGACACCATCTGGAATCTGCCCCAGAGGTAAGAGTGGAACCACCGCAAAGCAGTGCCCCCCACCCTCAACCCCTTCAGACACTCCAGAAGGATACTATGGTCGATAGTATTGAAAACCGCCGAGAGGTCCAAAAGGACCAACAGAGTTTGAGACAGGCCTATAATTGCTAAACTCTGAGGAATCCAAAGCAGGCTTCTTCAGAAGTGGTCTAATAATTGCCTCCTTAAGACAAGGAGGCATCCTGCGCTCCCTCAGAGAAGCATTTATGGTCTCTACCAGGCCTTTTACAACAACCTCCCTGCCAGATAATATTAGCCACGTCAGGCAAGGGTCAAGAGAACAGGTGGTAGGCCGCATCACTCCAAGCAGCTTGTCCACATCCTCATGAGTCACAAACTGAAACTGATCCAGCCAAACCACCTAAGAGGAGTCGCTGGACACCTCTGATTCAGACACTGCAGTAATTAAGGGTTTAAATCTAAGTTGGCCTGAATACAAGAGATGTTATCCACAAGGAAATCATTAAACACATCACAGGAGGTAATAGATGGTTCCAAATTCTGATTCAAGGGAGGAGGGGCACTCACTAGCCCTCTCACAACCCTGGACAACTCCGCCGGACATGAACTTGCGGATGCAATACTGGCTGAAAAGAATCACTTCTTTGCCGCCCGTATTGCCAGAGCATAGATCTTCAAATCTGCTCTGTGTTGTAATCTGTCAGATTTGAGTCGAGTCTTTCTCCACTTGTGCTCCAGTCGTCTACCTCACCACTTCAGCCCCCATAGTTCTTCCATTTACCAAGGGGCCAATTTTGAAGCAGGTCGCAGAGGACACTTAGGTGCGATCATGTCTACTGCCCTGGTGAGCTTGCTGTTCCAGTTCTCGACCAGAGCATCAACAGGATCACCAGCAAAGCCAACACTAAATCCCTCCAAGGCTTCTTGGAACTCTATTGGATCCAATAACCTTCTCAGGTGGACCATTCTAATGGGCCCCTTGCCTACTACTACTACTACTACTACTACTACTACTACTACTAAATCATTCATCACCATTTGCAGATATTTAGATAACAGCAGACCGGTCATATTGACAGACCAGCTATCATCTAGAGCTCAAGTACATTGTGCTGGACTACAACATGACAAGCAAGATGCATCGCATCATACATTTTGAGGGTTCTATTGCTGAGGCACCTAATGGTGCAGCAGGGAAGTCACTTGCCAAGGGAACAAGGGGTTGTTAGTTTGAATCCCTGCTGATATGTTCCCCAGACTTTGGGAAACACCTACCCTATGTCGTGCAGCAGTGATATAGGAAGGTGCTGAAAGGCATCATCTCATACTGCACAGGATGAGGCCATGGTAAACCCTCCTGTATTCTACGATGAAAACCACATGACTCTGTGGCTGCCAGGAGTCGACACCGACTTGACGACATGATCTTTCCTTTTTCCTATCGCTAAGCTGAAGTTGTGATGAATTCTGCTAAATCCAAACCACATTAGGTTTGGAGAGTTTACTGTTCAATGATGCATTTCAGACTAGATTCCAAGAAACACTGTTCTGAATGGACTTCTGGACCAAAGTCCTCATGGGACCACTCTCTCGCTAAATATGCGGCCCCAATCAGCAACACCCCACCTCTGAGGTTCCTGCCTCCAGGCCCCAGCAGAAGGAATCTCCTCCACCCCAGCCATGTATCACTCTCTGAGAGGCAGCACCAGCCATCTGCAGCCCCAGAGCCAGCAGCGCACTTGTGCACACCTCATTGTCACTGCCACACCCCTTGTGCACATGCTATATGCTCGCTCTCTTCAAGTCCACATTGAGCTGGGTGTTGAGGCAGCAAATTTCTGACTGCCAGCAGCACTGCCACTGCTGCATTTCTTCTCCCATTTCTTTCACCTCCCCTTTTCTGGGTCTCCGTGTGTACCTTGGCAGTAGGAATCTTTCCCTCCCTCTGCTTAAAAGATTGCTGTGCTGGAGAAAGATGCAGGGGAGAAGGGAAAGTCTGCTTCACCTTCCTCAGCTGCTGCTGACTCAGCTCTTCCCCCACCAGTATCCCCTCCCTGAAGCAAAGTCACTACAAACTTTGCACTTTCCAATGTCCAATGGCTCTACTACAGCATTTGCTTGCTGGTTGTGCTCCAAATCCCACCCACCTCCATGCCAGGCATCTTTTAAAATCAGTTTTACTTGGCTGCTCATTGGTTTGGAGTGATCTGAGAGCCAGGTTTTGCAAGCACAAGGAGAGGAGAAGGGGGGAAAGTGATTTCAGCAAGCCAAGGGGCAGGGAGGGAAATGAGATATTTAATATATTTATATGAGTAGTGGAATTCAGCAGCAGAATGGGCTGGACAGGAAGAGAGACCTGTGTTGTCTTTATGGAAGGGAGGGAGTGTGTGTGTGTCAGAGAGAGAGAGATACAGAGACAGGACTGGTCTTCTTACTGGTCTGGAATGATCTGCAAGTGGGGTGGGCGAGAACTGAGGACCAATCCCTCGGAAGAACAACTTCTTGAAAAGACTTATTTTCCAGTAGAGTAACTCTGTTCAGACATTGCATATGGTGTAGGTACATGTACATGTTTTTGTGTGAATAATGGGTATGACCACATTTTAAAAGGTGAACCTTGGTGTACGCCCCCTCAAATCCAAGACAGGAAATGGAATATCGTCATTGTGGATGCCTTGGGTGATGAGCATAGTCTCATCCTGTTAGGGCCCTCAGGTCTGGCCTCAGAGTACGGGAGAGGAAGGGTTAACCCTTCTCCTCTGCCTTGTGGATTTATCCCCCTTGTGACTAACCCCTCCCTGGAGACACAGAAAACATCTGAATCTCTGTTGCCCTCATCATAAGCCCGACTTTGTTTAGATACACACTCACAGGCTGGATATGCTGCTGTCCGCCCCTCCACTCACCTGGGCCTTTATTTTATTTATTTAACCTATTTTTTTAGGGATGTGCCAATTGATTCAAGTACAAATTATGAAGAAAAACTATTATTAGACAATGAGGAAACAATTATTATTAGACAATGAGGGAGTGAAAGGGATTATGAAGGAGGATATGGAGGTTGCAGAGAAGCTAAAAGAGTTCTTTGCATCCGTTGTCACAGCAGAGGATACTGAGCATATACCTGTTCCTGAACCAGGCATTTTGGGGATGGCGGCTAAAGAACTGAGCCAGATAGAAGTGACAAGAGAAGATGTTCTAGACTGTCTGGAAAAACTGAAAGCTAACAAATCACCAGGGCATCCATCCAAGAGTCCTCAATGAACTCAAATGCGAAATTGCCTACCTCCTTGCTAAAATATATAACTTATCCCTGCAATCAGATTCTGCACCAGAGGACTGGAGAGTAGCAAATGTAACACCGATTTTCAACAAGGTATCCAGGGGTGATCCGGGAAATTACAGGCCGGTTAGCTTAACATCCGTTACAGGCAAATTGATGGAAAGCATCCTCAAGGATAAAATTGTAAAGCAAATAGAAGAACAGGCCCTGCTGGAAGTGAACCAGCATGGCTTCCGCAAAGGTAAATCTTGCCTCACTAACCTTTTTGAGTTCTTTGAGTGTCAACAAGTGTGTGGATCACGGTGATCCAGTTGACATCGTATATCTGGGCTTCCAAAAAGCTTTTGACAAAGTTCCTCATCAACAACTCCTGAGGAAACCTAGCGGTCATGGGACAAGGGGACAAGCACATGTGTGGATTGCTCACTGGTTGAAGGACAGGAAATAGAGGGTAGGTATAAATGGAGAGTTTTCGCAATGGAGGGAAGTAAGAAGTGGGGTCCCCCAGGGATCTGTAAAGGGACTGGTGCTTTTTAATTTATTCATAAATGATCTAGAAGCAAGGGTAAGCAGCAATGTGTCCAAATTTTCAGATGATACCAAACTCTTTGGGGTAGTGAAATCCATAACTGATTGTGAAGAGTTCCAAAAGGATCTCTCCAAACTGGATATTTGGGCCACAAAGTGGCAAATGCAGTTCAATATTGGCAAGTGTAAAGTGATGCACATTGGGATGAAAAACCCCAACTTCAAGTATATGCTGATGGGATCAGAGCTGTCGGTGACCGACCAGGAGATAGATCTTGGGATCGTGGTGGACTGCTCGTTCAAAATGTCGACTCAATGTGCAGCAGCGGTGAAAAAGGCCAATTCCATGCTAGGGATCATTAGGAAGGGGATTGAAAATAAAACGGCTAATATTATAATGCCCTTAAACAAAATGATGGCACGGCCACACCTGGAGTACTGCGTACAATTCTGGTCACCACATCTAAGTAAGGACATTGTAGAACTGGAAACGGTGCAGAAGAGGGCAACCAAGATGATCAAAGGCCTAGAGCACCTTCCTTATGAGGCAAAGCTACGACCCCTGGGGCTATTTAGTTTAGAAAAAAGACTGTGGGGAGACATGATAGAGGTCTATAAAATCATGCATGGGGTGGAGGATGTGGATAGAGAGAAAATCTTCTCCCTCTTCCAACACTAGAACCAGGGGTCATCCCATGAGATTGATTGCCAGGAAATCTAGGACCAGCAAACGGAAGTTCTTTTTCATACCATTCATAATCCACTTGTGGAATTCTCTGCCACGAGATGTGGTGACAGCCAACAACCTGGATGGCTTTAAGAGGGGTTTGGATAATTTCATGGAGGAGAGGACTATTGACGGCTACTAGTCAGAGGGCTGTAGGCCACCTCCAGCCTTGGGGGTGGGGTGCCTCTGGGTACCAGTTGCGGGGGAGTAACAGCAGGAGAGAGGGCATGCTCTCAACTCCTGCCTGTGGCTTCCAGCGGCATCTGGTGGGCCACTTTGCGAAACGGGATGCTGGACTAGATGGGCCTTGGGCCTCATCCAGCAGGGCTGTTCTTATTATAAACCAAAGAATCTAAACACTTAAAAAATAATGACTGCAGATTTTGCTCCATAACTCCACTTCCACAAGGGATAAAACTTAGCTTTTCTTTTTAAAAATGAATGTTGGGGGTCTATGTTAGGGTTAGGATAGGACAACTTCGAAACCCCATTATTCCCTATGGTATAAATATAGAAAATCAGTATAAATTATAAAAAATCATTAAATATCAATCAAGTGCCCCACCACCTTGAAATTTGGGTGGTAGGTGGCATCCATGGGGACATACCAACGACATGAATATTCAGGGTTGTGAAATAAGAATGTTACTGGAAAGTGATTAGATTTAGAAGGCATAACGTTCTGAAACATGATTTCTCTAAGGCAGAGTTAAGCTTTCCAACAACTCTCTGAATTTCTATTTTGATCATCACTCAGAGATGCTTGGGAGTGGGGAGGTTTTCTATGTAAGTGTTGACTGAGAGAAGTTCTTTCCCCTTCCTTCCAACCAGTGCTGGCTCAAGCAGGGGTGCTGCCTGAAGTGATGCCAAGATGCCACTGACCATGCCCCCTGATGCTGATCTGTTACCTGATGCCCACACCAGCCCCAAGGAGCAGGGACAGCCCCACCTTGCTCGCTGGTGCATGCCCTCCTTCCCCTTTTACCAACTGCCCTAACCTTCTGGCCAGACTGGGGCTTTAAGGTGCAGATGTGAGGGCAGGGCTTCCATTTCCTTCTCTTCACAGGAGATAAAGAAATCCATGTAATCAAGCTAGAAGCTCCTTTCTTGCTGGTGAAATGCAGGATAAAATACTGGCGTGCCCAGAAAGCAGGGCAGCCAGGAGATTGGGAAGAGCAATACGCATGGGCAAGAGGGACAGGGATGGGGTCACCCCCTATGCCGGCCTGGGTTTGGGGAGCTGGGCTGGGACATAGGGTGGCTGTCATACAGGAGCTTGGGAGTCGTGCCAGCAGGCATAGGGGGCAATGCCTACAGGCAATGGGGGCAGAGTGGGATGCCAACACCCCCTCCTCATCGCACAGGAACCATCCAAGGCCATTGCCTCACTTTGCCTCATAGATAAGCTGCCCCTATGAGCTGCATTACAGTATGAGGTAAAAGCTTTAAAGTTCTTCAAGGCCTGGGCAAACGGAATGGTTTTTAACTGGCACCACAATCTGTACATTCTGGAAATGGGGCATCACAAGCAAAATGGCCACCAGCCACCTCATGACAGAAGGCAGGAGCAGAAGATCTATTATTAGGGCTGTGCATGAATAAGAAATTGGAATTCCATTTTGGAATCCCCACCCCACAACATGAGGGGTCAGCCGTTCACAGGGTAGCAGCCCCAGGTAGTGTGGTGGGATTGGAGGTTCTTTAAGAGCCATCCCAGCACTGGTGTGGAGAGAGCTGGGTGGCCTCTATGAATCTCAAGAGCATCAGAGGGCAGGCAGGGATTGACACAGGAGAGGTGGGGCATGCATGTGGGGCAGCTGGGAAGTGCAGGGATGTCTGGGGGATGTAGTTCCTCCCAGAGGACAGCTTCTCCCCTCCTATGGGAGGAGCTCTGGGAGGAAATACATCTGTCAGATATGATATCCCTATGCTTCTCAGCTGCCCCAGGCATGGGCCTTGCCTCCCCTGTGTCATTCCCCGCCTGCTCCCTGGATGCCCCTCAAGATGGCACCAAAAAGAAATAGGATGGTGCCAGGTGAAGATGCACCCTGTTGTGTGCATTTTGGAGATGAGGCATCACATCCAAAAGGCCACCAGCCCCTCACAGTGGACATAAGAAGCTGCCTTATACCGAGTCAGACCATTGGTCTATCAAGATAAGTATTATCTACACAGCCTGGCAGTGCCATCTCCAGGTCTACAGGCAGGAGTCTTTCTCAGTCCTATCTAGAGCTGTAAGGGAGGGAACCTGGGACCTTATGCATGTAAGCAAGCAGATGCTCAACCCAGAGTGGCCCCACTGTGGGAATAAGGAGAATATCTTACAGTGCTCAGGCATGTAGCCTCCCATTCCAATGAAAATCAGGGTGGACCCTTTTTATCAAAGGGGACGATTAATGCTTATTGCAAGACCAGCTTTCCTTCTCATCCCAGAAAGTGGGAGCAGAATGTGGGAGCTCATAATCATCAGGCAGGTTCTGATGGGAGATGGTGAAAACAAACCACTGCAAACAAATCAAACTACTACGGTCCCTTGCTAGGACCCAAACTGATATGTTCCAATCTATATATATAATTCTCCTGGGTGTGCCTTTCGAACGTGCGTCCCGGAAGCCCAGCTGATTGGCTGGGCTGCGGGGCACCTGATTGGGTAAGGCGCACCCAGGAGAACAGCGGTGGCGGCAGCCATGGCCACCGGCGGGCACGGCCTGGCAGCGACGGGGAGGACAGGCCGAGGGACGAGGAGCGAGGAGGCGGCAGCGCGGGCCCCGATACTGGGGTGGGGGTTGGCAGGTCCAACAGATGGCGGCGGTGGCTCTCGGCAGCCCCGCTGGCGGCCCAGCTGGCCGCTGCGGCTCTCAGCCTGGCGGTGGGCCCGCCCGTGGCGGCATGCCGCCGGAGACTGGGGTGGGGGGAGAGAGGCGGCGGGTTCTGGCCCGGCCGCGGAGGCGAGGCGGTGGCGGCGGGCCGAGCCGTGGCACTCGCCTGGCCAGAGACTGGGGCGGTGGGGAGAGAGGTAGCCGGTTGCGCTTTCCGCATCTTCCTGATCCCACAGGGCTCTGCTCCTCGGTTCCTCCTTGCTCTCCCCCTCCCCCTCACGGAAATCTTTCCACCATGGGGTCTTTTAATCTTTCTTTTGGGGGTGGGGGAACGTGATTCTAGGGGTTATGTGAGATGTGACCCACACAGCTCATCATCTCCATCCCAAATGGAGACGGTTTCAAAAATCAAGGCGCAGGCTAGAAGAGCCGAGGGTGAAGCTGCTTTATACCAACGTCAGACTCCGCATTGAGAAGTAGCATCAGTCAGGTCCTAAAAGAGAGGATCTTTGAAAGGGAGGACTCGCCCTGCCTGTCACCTCCTCCACTCTTTTCCCTCCTGCCAGGGAGATAGTAGCTAGGGGAGTGGGGGCTCTGTTTACCCCTCTTGCATCCCTCAGTGAGGGAGATAACGAAGAAAATAGGGAGGGTTGGAGCTGGGGGGCCCTCCAAAGCTGGGGGGGCGGGCTCCTTAAATCCTTTTGCTCAATTATAGCTACACCCCCCCTGCCTCCTGCAGAACATTCTCCTCTCGCAATCCCCCTCCTCCTTTTCTTCCGCCTTTAAACTACATTATATAATTTATTCCCTATAAAGTTATGTGTATTCCTCTTTGTATAATCAGATACAGACAAGTATAAATGCAGATCAGAATTGCCAGTCCAAGTGGTTCAACCAAAAGCAGTATCTCAAGTCCGCCCACCACCCTAAACCAAACACACCAAAGCAACAGGCAGCTCGCCAATACCATCGTCGGGTCTCCTCCACCATTATAGCGCAGAAGGGTAAGAGAGTGTGGGGCAGAGGGAAGGGCAAAAGAGCGTGGGGCAGAAGGGAGGGAGAGTGGGGCAGGAGGGAAGGGGGAACAGCCAGCCCCAAAGACTGCACAGATGCTCTGTGCGGGGTCAGCTAGTTATAATTATTTCCTGTCCTTTGGGCTGCAGTTCTCCAAGATATCAGACACAAGTCTTCAGCTCAGCCCTCTTGACTGAGATCCCTTCCACTAACAATGTCAGAGATTGAACCTGAGACTACTACATGCAAAGGAGGTGACCTCCCCCAGTGGAGATATGGTCTTCATCCAATTCTGCCCTTCCTTTCTCCCTTCAATTTTGTCCTGCCCCTTTTCATAAGGAAATGTATCATCAGGGAAAATGACAAGAAGCTTTGGGTTTCAGCTCTGTGATTTAGAGCATTTTCATTCCCACCTCATGTGCTTCTGTACAGATGCATGTGTTCTTTTAGTATAAACAGCTCACCTTGTGCAATATACATGCTGCCAAAACCAGGCACACAGTCTCTTATGTAACCATGGAGAACATTACAAACTGTCCCAAAAGATCCAATCCATAAAGAGATGGAGAAATCTTGATTTATCAGAAGAGGGCTTGTTTCCCAGTGGTTTAGTGGAAGGCAAGTCACACCTTATGTAATGGTTCACATACTCATCAGAACAGGTCCTTGGTGCACAGAATGGCAGCAACATACGGATGTAGGAAGCTGCCTTTCAGTAAGTTCAGCCATTGGTCCCTCTAGTTCCATACTGTCAATACTGATGTGCAGCAGCTCTCGTGGGTTTCCAGTGGGGGTCTTTTCCTGCCCTACCTGGAGAACTCTGGAGTTTGAAGTATTGACAGTTTAAAGTTACTGTCTTAAATCTGTTAAGAGTTTTCATTGTATCTTTTGTATTCCGGCCACCTACCTACCCCCAACCTGGCAATGGCAGCAGCGGCAGCTCTCCCTACGTGCACTCTTACTCACTTACTTACTTATAATGACAGGCACATTTATGTGTGCATTAATGATGTGCTCCATTTCCATTCAGAAGTGTGCAGCATGGAGGGAGGAGGAGTGCACTAGAATTGTCTTTGTATACAATCACTGTACCTGTTATACCAGAGGCACATTTGGGTACATTTTCTCTTTAGCTATACATTTTTAGTTTATTTTACACCATACTACAGATACAAAATACAAATAGACAATAAGGAATTTAAATCACTTTCTAGAATATGTGTTATAATTTGTTACAGCCCTAGCAAGCACCAGAAATAAATAAATAAATAAATAAATAATGATAATAATAATTCCTAAGATGTCCAGATCCATTAAGTGATAGGCAAATGAACTTCTGTCCATGCCCACAGACATCATCAATTTAATGAAATTGTGTTTATACTGAGGAAAAATTTCTGTAGAGTAATAAATTACTTTATAACAAGTAATGTGAAATCTGCTTCAAACCTTGGTTTCACATCCCAGCTTGTTTCAAGTAAGTGGGTTAGAATAAATCAAGACTGGTCATTTCAATACATCAAAACAAATCTTAGGTTTTTTCCTAACTTCAGCTGGAAGTAGAATTCTTCTGACTCACACACAAGCAAAGGAAGGGGGAGCTGAAATTCCTGAGGCTGGGAGATGGCACATGGAACCGACATTTAACCACAATTCCACCTGTTGTCTGAACCAGCCCATCATATATTTGGCCTATTTTGTGTAAGTATATGTTTCAGTAAATATCTTTAGTAAATATTTGTAGACATTTCTAAAAACATACTCATACAAAACCTAACAAACATATAAAGCATCAATAAACAGATAAAAGATACTAAAAACAGGTAGAAGATATTAAATAACACATTAATGTTGAGTACCAGGCATGAATCCAAAACCATCATTTTTGATCGGGGGGGCTGGTCAGTAAGGGCAGGGTGGGTTGTGCTCCCCTCCCCACAAGCAAACAAATGTGCTCATTAGGAAGCTAAATCAGAAGAAGGGGATAGAGCACCATTTTCTCTGAAGAGAAAAGAGCTTGCTTCTGCCCCTTCTCCCTGCCCCAGTAGCCTCCTCTTTTTCATGATTGGCCAGAATAGGTGCCAGTCAAGCTATCCTGCTTGTTTGGAGTTTCCCCTAAGCATCACCCTTTTCACCTGTCAAAAGGGCGGGGAGAGTAAAATTAAATGTACAAGCTGTTTGACACAGCCTTAGTTGGGGGGTTGACAAGCAGGCCATTTTAGGGTACACCCTAAACAATAAGAAGACAGGATAGCTTGACTGGCACCTTTTCTGGCCAATCGTGGAAGACAGGAGGTTGCAGGAGAAGGGAAGGGATGAAGCAAGCTCCCTTCTCCTCAGAGAAAATGGCTTTTTGTAGTTTTTTCTGTTTAGGTTGCAAGTATTCCTTCCGAGCAAGTGCATTTGTTTGCCTGGTTGCTCCTTTCTTGAACTTACTGAGTGACTGAAGACCCAGTGGGCTTCTCTCCTCCTCCTCCTCCTCCTCCTCCTCCTCTTCCTCCTCTCTTCTCTTGGTGCCCCCCCCCCCCACTAACGCTTTTCTCTTCTCTTGGCTAGTGGAATTTTATGCTTCCCCGCTTTCATTCCCTCTCTCCCCACCCTTTCCCCAGCTGGTAGTACTTCTGTGTAGTTGGAGTTAGTTGCGCAGGACAGCCTGCTGTGCAAAGGTGTTTAAACTGGTGCTGAATGGGGTGCTTTATTGTTTCCAGAAAGTGTGTGTGTGGGGGGGGTGTTGAGCACTTATTAGGCTCCACTTAAATCTTTATTAGCACTGCTGGGCCAACACCTAAGATGGTTGCAGACTCCCTGATCAAGGGAATTCTGAACTCTGTATAGGCTTGTTGGGTCCTGGGAAATACCTGCAAATGGGATTTCAACAGTAGTGCCTTGAGGGTCTGTGATTGCCTACACCTCTTCTTCTGTAAGCACATATCTGTATTATCTTAACCTCGAAGCAAATGGTCTCCCAGTTTGAGGCGGTGGCCAGAGGTGATTTCTATCAGCTTCAGCTGATATTCTATCTGTCTGTTTCTTGAGAGAAATGACCACAGAACAGTGGTACATCTGCTGGTAACCTTCAGACTTGTCTACTGCAATGCACTCTATATGAGGCTTCCTTTGTTTGTAGCCCAGATACTGCAGTTGGTCCAGAAATGCAGCAGCCAAGTTGGTCTGTAGGTCATCTCGGAGAGACCATATCACTCCAGTACTGAGAGAGCTACACTGGCTGCTGGTAAGTTTCCAGGCAAAATATAAGGTGCTAGTTATAAGCTATAAAGCCCTAAACTGCCCATGCTCTGGGTATTTAAGATAATGTCATCTTCGCTATGAACCCCGCTGCCCATTGAGATTATCAGGAGAGGTTGTCTGCAGTTGCTTATCTGGTGGCTAATCAGGAACAGGCCTTCTCCACTGCTGCCCTGAGGTTCTGGAATGCACTCCCTGCCAAAGAAACAGCCTCCCCAACTCTGACAACTTTTTAAAAAGCAGTCAAAACACTTGTTCACCCAGGCTTTTAATTAGATACTGTTTTGATAGTTTTAATATTGTTTAAAATTGTAAATGATTGTGGTTTTAGTCTTTTTATTTTGTTTTAATTTGTATTTTCTTGTGAGCTTCCCAGAGACATATGATTTGGGTGGGATATAGATATATCAGATAAATATATTAAATGCATGCATGCATGCTCTGGGCTGGTAAGGTATATGCTCACTGTTGGATCTTGCTGTTGTTGTTGTTAGTTTGACAGCTAGTTGTGGAAGACCAGGGAAACAAGTTGCCAAGCAGCCGGATCAAAGCATTGAACGCTTAACCCAAACCTGCCAAATCAGACACAAATCTTTGCTGGTTTTTATAATGAACTTGCCTTTGTGACTTCCTTCATCACCTCATGTCACCCCTCCCCACCCCAGGTCATTTAACAGGCCATCGAAGTTTAATGTAGAAATCATTGCTTTCTCTCTGTGATGAAGAAAAATGCAGCCTCATGGAATCAGCCCAGACACAAAGGGCTCAGATTACATCAAATTTGTAGTCTCCATTGTTAAGCTTCCAGGCATCCTGCAAGAACATCTGCATATGTAAAGCCTATGTTCCTATGGTGACCAGGCTTCAACTCACTCAGAGCACCACTCAGAGCAGACCACACCCAACACAGCTGTCAAACTGTGTTGTCAAAATTTAGCTTTCATTTAGCCTTGTGAAAGTACAAATTTTGAAAAATGCCGAATTACTGGCAATGACCACTCCACACATTGCAGGAGAACTGGTGGAGCTTACCAGAAAGTTCGATTTTAAAAAAAAAGCTGCCACCAATAGAGGATCGTTTTTACCACAGACATAATTCGGGACAAGCTAGAATGGGCAGAAGTAATTTGGGGGGAAAGCAGAATCTGGTATGTACTGGTCCCTGACAGCTCGCAGGGACTTTGGGGTAAATTCAGCTGATATGTGGTGTTGCACCCTCCATTCTGGAAGGGATGCAAGCTGAAAGCCATGTGTGTAAAAGTCCCGGTTTTTCAAGCACAAGATTCATGACTCTGTTCTCTCATGCGTGCCCCTTCTACTCCCATCCTCTCTTTCTCTCTTTCTCCTCCTCTCTCTCTGGCTGTCCTGACTTCTTTACAATACTAGTTGTTAGTCACTCAACATTTACAGACACACACAGAGACACACAAAGGCACTCACACTTTCTTGTAATGCTTTTATTTGGCTTATAAGTAAACATTTCGAAGACATTTTGTGTTTGTACTTTCCCCCCACCTTCTGCCAAGAAACTGCTATATCTTCCAAAGGAGCCAGAGGGCCTCCAGTGGGTAGTGAGTTCAACTGTCTTTGAGTCCAGTATAGCTCCTGAGCATACATGGATCTCAAGCTGAATACCTAAGACTATTGGTGTCACCTATTTGTGAACTGGACAGGTCTTTGGAATGAGGATCTGCAATTTGTAATACTGAATTGGGCAGGCCTCTCTGCCCTAACAGAAAGGTCTCAAATCAATCTTTGGGATATTGGCCAAGTATCTAGGTCTTGTTTAGATATTTTAAATCAACCCTGCAGGGAACTGGGCATTGGTACAGGTTTATTCTTTAGCTGTAAGCTTTCAAATTGATTATGGAAATAATAAACAAGGACCTCTGAGTTCAACTACCCCTGGGGCTCAATAGGGGGAAAGCCCCCCAAGGGATTAATAACTGCGATGAACTAAAATGAATAAGAATGCTGCCCACTGAAAACCGTGAGTGCTCCCTCAAGGTCCACTGGAATTATTGAGAGCCATGAATACCATGTGATATGTCTGGCCTCAAGAGAAATAGATGCATTAATTTTTAGTATATCCATTCATAACAATAAAATGTGAGAACAGCAAAGCAAGGTACATCAAACAATAAGAATCAAGGATAGCATAAAAGAGAGCCAGCAGCTATTGCCTAACAAAGATTATGACTAGTATCTCTTCTCTCCTGCCCTCTGTCCCTACCCTGCTGCTCCAGAGGCCAGCAGCCAACACAGCTTCTGATGTGTCCTTACATATAGAGAGACGTGTACTACTGGGAACTGGTAGGAGAGAACAGCTCTCTCTGCTTCTGGAACAAAAAAACACAAACAAAAAGAACACAAGTTTTGAAATTAATTAATTGAGCAATACACATTAGCTCATAATTGAAATGCATTCAGAATGTTGTGACTGCCAAAATATATCAGTAATCCAAAAACCTCTGGTTAGAGATGAGAGTTAAGATGCTTTACATTTTGACTCATGCTCTAAAAAGAATGAAAATTTCAAGTTAAGGGCCCTTCTTAAGTTCGGCACCACATAGGCTGTGAAGATTTGGTAGAGTCTGGTATATGATGGTGGCTTTAGAACCACACCCACACACACGCGTAACAACTGGAGGGGCCCCCCAGAGGCACCTCACGTGACTCCCCAAGGCCCCTCAGCCACTTGCCCTGTTCGCCGTCTCTCCTGCTTGTTCTCCTGGCCCTGCTGCAAAGAGCTCCTTTTCTCCCGCTTCTCAGCTGATCGGCGGGTGGGCGGAGCTTCCACGGAGGCCTCCGTGTAGGCCTCTGTGAAGCCTGAACTCGAGTAGGGCCGGAAGCAAGCCAAGGATAGGAAGGAGGAGGCAGCCAGAGTGGCCACCACTGTTCTCTGCAGCAGAAGACCCCTTGCTGCCCTGCCCAACCCAGCCTACTCATGCCAGGTAGAGTGTGAACTCCTTTTTGTGGTTACCTTTCCCGCCCCCCCGCCCCGGATATATAGGGATCTGCTTGCCATAGGGCTTTGATATGGGGGGTGGGACTGAGAAGTCTCTGAATATTTATTTTAAAACAGCTTGGAAAATTTGCTGGCTTAAAAAAAAACTATCTAAAAAGTCCTATAAGTGGCTTGTTTCATGGCAGAAAATTACAAAAACTATTGGAACAAACAGTATTATATTTATTTTATTCATTCATTCATTCATTCATTCATTCATTCATTCATAAATGCACTTATGTTCAAGTTGTTTTGCAACCCAGAAGGTCTGAGTGAGAACTGTGAAGCATGTGTGGTGCTTTTATTTTATTTTTCTTGTGTGTGAACTGCTCCCCAATAACTCGCAGGGACTTCAGGGTAAATCTGGCCATGTGAATGCAGCACCTCCGTTCCAGAGGAGATGTGTGTTAAAGGGCTTTAAAAGTCTCCTGTGAAAAACCTCCTGGAATCAAACTTGACTGAATTTGTTCAGAATTCTGAGAAAACAAACATAGGCTCACCCTGCATGGTTGAAAGTCTCCTTTGCTAATTTGCAGCGAGGGGGCCATTTTAATAATTGGTCTTTCTAGTGTGTTCTAGGCATTAAAAGTAGCACAGATGTATAGTACTCAATGTATATCACTGTATATTGTGACGTGTGCATGTGTGTATTCAGTGAAATGTATTTCCAGGCAGCATACTTATTTTGGAATATCAGACTTAAATCCTTGGGGGCCTGGGGTGTGCGGAGGCCCTGGACTTTGAGTGGAGGGGCCCATTTTAAAATCTCGTCTCTGGACCCACTCCAACCTTGCTACGCCCCTGCACCCACACTTTGTCAAATCAGAGAAGCATCAGGCAGAAATTCATCCAGGGCATTTCTAGGAAGTGATTAGGGAAACTGTACCTGTTAAATGTCTGCTGGATGCATCTCTCCCCAGCCCAATGTCTCACTGAAAGCCCAAGGCAAAGTGTGGGTGCACACACTGCAGCCATTCTCTCTCTCTCTCTCACACACACACACACACACACTGCTGCCGTTCACACAATACCCACGCACACATTTTAGCCATTCACACATTGTAGCCATTTACACAGGTACACACACACACACAGAGCCATTGTGTGTTTGTGTGCTTGTGTGAATGGCTTTTGCGTTCAGCTATCTCTGAATGACACCATAATGTTTCATGTGTTTCCAACTGGAAATGGTTCTAAGACAAAACATTTTGGGCTCTTAAGAGGCAAACTGGAAAACCAAGGAAAGGAGATAAGAATGAAATCACAATACAACAATGACATCTGGGGAAAGGGAGAAATTAACAACATCAAATGCACATCCTTAGTGAGAAATTAAGGGCAAAGCAGGAAAGAAAGCTGCTGAATTTGGTTCCATTCCTGCAGAGAGAAATTCCAATTCTCGAGAGAGAAGTTGATACAAGAGAAATTTGGAAGCACCTCTGTCTGGTACACCCACTGTAGGAATGGGACAACTCACTGCAGGGACAACTCACCGTGCTGAAGGAGGCAAGGCTATTCCCCCCCATCCCCGAATCCGGCGTAGAAGAGCAGTTTCCTTTGCAACATCAAAATAGAAGATGTAGCTCCTCAGCAAAATCTCCCCCCATATCTTATCTCATTCTGTTGCCTTTATCTTTATCTCTGTGAATTAGGAATCCTTGATTAAAATTTAAAATGTATGGACATTCCGAGCAGTTTGTCACATTCACACAAGCACACAGCCATTCACACAAGCACACAGACACACTGCAACCATTCTCTCTCTCTCTCTCTCTCTCTCTCTCTCTCTCTCTCTCTCTCTCTCTCACACACACACACACACACACACACACACACACACTGCATCCATTCACACACAGAGACACACACACTGCAGCCATTCCACACACACTCTGCTGCCATTCACACAAAACACGCACACATTGTAGCCATTCATAAAAGTGTGCGCGCACACTGCCATTGTATGTGTGTTTGTGTGCTTGTGTGAATTGCTTCTGAGTTCAGTTATCCCTGAATGAAATGTTCCATGCATTCCCAACTGGAAATGGTTCTAAGACAAAACATTTTGGCCTCTTAAGAGGCAAGCTGGAAAACAAAGGAATGGAGATAAGAATGAAATCACAACACAACAATGACATCTGGGGAAAGGAAGAAAATAACAACATCAAATGCATATCCTTAGTGAGAAATTAAGGGCAAAACAGTTAAGAAAGCTGCTGAATTTGTTTCCATTCCTGTAGAAAGAAATTCCAATTCTCGAGAGAGATGTTGATACAAGAGAAATTTGGCAGCATCTCTGTCTGGTACACCCACTGCTGCCAAAACCCCAGCCTTACCCCTGTCCAAGCTAAGCATCTCGGTTCCTAGGGAGTGGCAGAAAGAAAGGAATGTGGCAATGGAGGCTGGCCGGAGAGGGGCTTGGAGCACCTGCAGCCAGCATATCTAGTAGGGCTACTGACTTCCCTGACCCCAAGGCAAGCTCCTGGGTTGCTTTGGGGCAGAAGGGAATGGAGGCAGCAGCAAAGGGCACACTTGGGGCTGCTTTGTGAGGGATGGCAGCAGTCACTGTCAAAGCAGTGACAATTTGTGCATGTCTGTTTAGAATGGAAGCAGATCAGCAGACAGCTCCAGGATAAGGAAAAGGATGCCTGTGCCTCCTTTAATGCAACCTGCACATTAGCCCAATTCAGAAATGATGCTCTATGAGTGTGCAAGATACCTGTACTTTCATACTCATGTTCAGCGGTGGAGCGGGACTGCCGGCAGCCTGTGTGCAGCCTTGGCGGCCGCCCCACTGATCCCACCCCCTGTGTCTGACGTCAGGGCCCCTTCAGGAGTTACTTCATCTGGTGCTGCATTTGCAGCACAGCCCAGGAGCGGCTCTGCCAGGGAAATGACTGTACCTGTTTACAGAGCTGTACATTTGTATCTGCTACATCTTTCTCTTGCTGCAGACTTCCTTTTACTTCCTTTCTGCTCAATTAGCAGTTCACATTTTTGTCCTGTGAACTGCTCTGTGCAAATCTTATTTTTAAAGGTTGGCATACAAATAAAGTATATGCAAATCACTTGGTTCTTGTATCATGACAGTATATAACCACCTCCTATTTGCTTTCCATTAAGTGGGTGTTTCCTTTCACTGATTTATGCCCTATATCATTGTGCTTTGAATAGTCAGCACTTGCTTCTCCGTGGAGAAGAGGCTGATTTGAAGGTTGCTTCTACTTTCCACTAGATCTCATTGATCTTTCAAGCTTCATTGACAACACTGAGCAAGATGAAGATTCTTCTAATTGTTTTGGTACTGCTTTGCTGCACTTTGGGTGAGACAAAGTTTCTGATTTTGGTTGGGATGAGATTTGACAGGGTGTCTTCAAGCTATCACTAAGCTTCTGCAACTGTTTTTTTAGGATGAGACATTGTAGAATTCATTCCTGAAAAGAAGAAGCTAGGATTTAGAATGGAAAGGGGGAAAGCCCTGTCCTGGCAGATCCCTGGAGCAGTATTAATTTTTTTTTATTATTCCTCTCCCATCCTTCCACTACTGGTTTTGGGGTGTTGCATGTGTTTCTCCATCTTCTTTTGCCCTATCATACACTATGCCATTTTATCCTTACTACACACTAGGCTAAGAGAGTGTGACTGTCCCAAAGTCACCTGGTTGCATGACTGAGTGGGGATTTGAACTCAGTGCTCCTAAGTCCTTGTCCCATGCTTGAACTAGCATAGCACCCAGGGCTCCCATTCCCTGTTTTCCCTTCTGAGGGGAGGGGCGGGGAACATAGGATTAGAGAGGAAGACAGAAGGGCAAGGAAAAGAAGGAAGAGAGTAGGGAGGAAGAAAGGAAGAGAGTGAAAGAGGGAGAAATAGGAGGAGGAGGAGGACAAACACAGAAGGTGGAGAGAGGCACCTTCCACTGCAAGAGTGGAGGGCAAGTGAGAGGTGGAAGCAAGGATAGGAGTGAAAGAAGAAAATTAGAGGAGGAGGAAAATGGAGACCAAGGGTGATGAGAGGCACCTTCCCCTGCATTAGTGAGTGAAGAGGCAGGTGGGTGAGTGGGAATCTCTCATTTTTTTCATCTGTGTGCTGAATGCGCACACACATGCACACTCCTTAGAGGGAACACTGAGAGGGAGGTGGTTGGATTTAAGAAAGGAGAGTAGGGATAGGGATGGATCCAGAGGGGAGCAAATGCTCATATCTCCTGATATGGATGAAGAGATCTCAGAGCTCCTGGAACAAATGAAGGACCTCGATCCTTAGGGGCAGCTTTGGCAAAGGTGGGTGCAACGAGACCAAAGGGGTTAGTTGGGAAGATGAATTCACGAGGGTACTTCTTCCATGGAACTAGCTTCCTATGTTTGCAAGGGAGACTGGGCAGATCAGGCTGGGCAAGAAAGCGGATTTGGATAGTGGCACGAAGAACTGAACACAGGCTGGCATGATTTCTTTATTTTTTATTTATTTATTAGAAACATTTAATATACCGCCCACTCGAAAGACTCTGGGCGGTGTACAAAAACATGAAAAGCAAGACAGCTTTAAAATTACACTCTAAATTAAAAACTAAAGTAACTAACAAAAAAGAAAAAAACCAAATATGTAAACTACAGGGCAAGAGCCTGGCAAAAAAGAAAAGTCTTCAATAGAGATTTAAAAATCAATAAGGAAGGAGCTAAACAAATCTGAAGGGGAAGGGAGTTCCAGAGAAGTGGGGCAGCAACCGAAAAGGCCCTTTCACGGGTCCTAGCACCCCGAACCTCTCAGAAATCAGGGACAGACAAAAGGGCTATTTGAGAAGATCTGTCCGGACGGGATGTAGCTGGATGGGAGAGGCAGGTCTGTAGGTAGACAGGCGCCAAACCCCACAAGGCTTTGAAGGTCAAAACCAGGACCTTAAATTGAACTCGGAAGCAAATAGGCAACCAGTGCAATGACTGTATGGGAGGTGTTACCCTGTCATATTTTCTGGCACCCATGAGTAGGTGAGCCGCTGCATTTTGGACCCGTTGTAGCTTTCTGATTGTCCTCAAAGGTAACCCTAGATAGAGAGCGTTACAATAACCTAAGTGGGAGATAACAAGGGCATGGGTCACTGTCATTAATGCCTGCCAATCAAGGCAAGGGCGTAATTGGCGAATCAGATGAAGCTGGGCAAAAGCACTTCTGGATACAGCCTCCACCTGCTGTTCAAGCAGGAGGTGAACAGTGAATTGTCCATGCACTATGGCCTGTGAACAGTAAATCTTCCATGCAGCTGATGACTACAAGGTAGATAGTATGCAAAGAGCACACTGAATCATGGAATTGGGGCCAGATATACCCCAATTCATGTCTTGGGGGAACATTCCAATTGACCTTTGTTGTGGAAAAGGTGTGTTGGGTGGACCTGGCAAGGATTCCATTGTTGCTGATTGCTCTTCCTGGGTGTAACAATGTGGGAACTTCTGAGGCAAGCCAAGGCTGATTGTCATGAGAATAGAGTGCATAGATGTGAGAAGGGGAAATCTACATGGATGGAGAGTCAAATAATCCAATCAGTACTTTTAATGGGTACACCTCGAGGTCCTTATCGCTGACTCAACATCTTTCGTGAGGGGGAAGCATTACCTCTGTGAGCCTTATCTGCATTCTTCCTGCTGAGTTGTTGGAGTGTTTTGGGTGGCTTTTTTTTTTTTTTTTTTTGGTTTTTTGCAGTATTCACATAATAACATAGAACAGTAACATAACACAATTAATTTAACAATAATGTTTTCCAAAAGTCACAAGAAAATCCAGAATCAAATCTAGTACTGTTAATATAAGAAATATAATAGGGATGTGCCTGAAGTGGCTTCTGCAGCGGCGGGGGTAGTCCTTTAAGGGTGGGGGAGGGTGCACTCACCCCTCCTGCCGCATTTCCCCCGCCGGCGCTCTGTTATTTCCAAGCCCCTTGGGGCAGAAGCGTTCCTCCCTGCCGCCCCATTTTCCTCATCAGCCAGAAGTGGCCGGAAATAGTGATCTTACATGTGCCCGTTGCATGCACGTGACCATCTGCCGTGTGCACGTATGATTGATACTTCAGGCCACTTCCGGCCGATGAGGACAACAGGGCGGCAGGGAGGAATGCTGCCACCCCGAGTGGCTTAGAAATAATGGAGCGACAAAGCACCAAAGCGGCCCCCGGAGCCAAAACATTTTGGAGGCCTTTATAATGGCCTCCAAAATTGAGCCCAAAACATTTTGGGCTCAAGCCTAAAATATAATCTACCCAAACATGGTGAAACTGTTATTCTACTCTCATAGCCTGCATGAAGTTGATCTCATCAGTGATCTTTTGTAAAAGTGCAATTGACCACACCTTATTATGCCATTGCTCAATTGTTAATTGATCAGAATATTTCCATCGTTGAACAATTTTTGTTTTTGCTGCCAGAATTAAAAAAATTACAAGTTCCTTATTTTTTAACTTGGCATTATTTCCTACAAAGATATATAATAATGCTAATTCCGGAGAATAATCAATGTTTTGTTTCATTATAATTCTTATTTCTCCAAATATTTTCTGCCAAAAACATACCACCTTTTCACAGGACCACAACATATGATAAAATGTTCCCTTTTGCTTACAACATTGAACAGCATAATTATGAGAGATATAGGCTAATTTTACTGGCGTTTTAAATGCCACTGATGTAAAATTGTAATTCTTCCATTGTAATTCTTGGATGGAAGCTGACAGGAATCCCCCAGACTTCCATAATGATTGCCATTTACTTTCTCTTCTATTGTCTTAATTCATGTCTTCATGAATCTGGGGATCACAGCAGCCAAACCTTTGACAAGAACCTACAGATTTCTTTTACTTAAGACCTTGGAGACCTCCATCCCTTCCAATTGAAAGGGAGTTTGTGGGGCATCTCAAATCTCTTTCACTATATGACTTCCCAAATCCACTTCCCAAATATCCTTCAGAGCTCTTGGAGGGTTCCATATTTCTAATGGTAACAATAGAATATAAACTTTAGAAAACCTTTCCTTTTCACTGTGGACCTTTTCTAGACATTCTGGTATAATAAATTCTTAGCTTCAAACAGAGCTCTGGCAAAATTAAACAGGCTAAAGCTAAATAATATTAAATAATAATAATAATTTCTGTTTTGTTTTTGGCCCGAATCGGAAACACCTCCATTTTGTTCTTTATTCGAAATCAGCCAATCCGAAAAACCCCAATTTTGTTTTTTTGTTCGAAATTGCAAAATCCGAATCTGAAACGTTTTGGATTTTTAAAAATGGCCTTGGGGAAAAACTAGTGGGTGGGGGTGGTAGTGCCCAATGGGTGGAAACTACCACCCATATTTCAGAGGAATTGGGCAAAGGGGTGATTTTGGGGGAAATTTTGAAGTAAAGGATTTTTCCCATAGGGAAGAATGGAGGTTTCAGCAAAAGTATAGGTTCATGTTGGGGGGAAAGGGGTGGCCCAGAGCAGAGTAGAGTGGGTGGTAGTGCCCAGTGGGGGCAAGGAAGCTGCCAGAATTATTTCAAAGGAATTGGGCAGAGGGCTGATTTTTAAAGATGCAATGGAGTTTGTGTGTCTGTAAAGTTCTTCCTCATAGGGAATGACGGACCTCCATAATTCCTGCCCCATAATTGCACTTGGGGGGCACCAGGGTGGCCCAGAGTAAGCGGCAGTGTAGAGCACATAGGGTGCCAACCACCCCCATGGGTTGCTAACCCATGGGGTACTGGGTTCTGTTGTTTCTGAGATGTTTTGAGTGTAGATTCAGATTCTCTGGTAGCATATGAGAGTGGATTCATGGTTTGTCATTGAAAATCTTACATGCTACCAGAGAATCTACTCTCAGAACACCTCAGAAACAACAAAACCCAGCACCCCATGGGTTAGCAATCCATGGGGGTGGTTGGCACCCTATGTGCACTATGCCACCACTCGCTCCTGGCCACCCCAGTGCCCCCCAGGTGGAGTTATGGGTCTGCTGAAACCTCCATTATTCCCTGGGGGGACGACCATAAAGAAGTGTAAACTTCAACAATTCCTAAGAAATCAGCCCTTTGCCCTATTCCTTTGGAATCTGGGTTGTGGCAGGCACCCCTTGGGGCACTGACACCCAACCCACTGTTTTGCCCCTCAGGCCCCCTTTCTGCCCCAAATCTGCCCCAAAGACATGTCAACTTCAGAAATTCTTTGAAACTCAGCCCTTTTCCCAATTCCTTTGGAATCTGGGTGGCAGCAGGCACCCATTGGGGCACTACCACCTGAACCACTCTTCTGCCCCCAAAGCCCCCTTTCTGCCTTGAATCCACCACAAATAACATCAACATCACACATCAACAACAGCAGAGCTTTGGAAAATATCAGCCAGATTTCCAAAGGTCATGAACATCCACATCCACCCTGCCTAAAATGCAATTGATCTACACACAACAGTGTGAAACAACAACAATGAAATGTACACTGCCCCACTGGCCAATGAGGGTAAATGCTCACTGCCCCACTAGCCAATGAGGGTAAAATTTACCCTTACATTTGCTTAAAAGGAATAAGGAGGCAATAGCCAGCAGATCAGCCCATGCTTTCGCTGGCCAATCTGTGGGTTGCAAGGGCTGGAAATTCAAACAGATGTCAAAACTCAAAATGGAGACTGAAGGAGAAAGACTTTTTGTGATTGCAAAATGGAGTTCCAAAACAGCCAAAACAACAAAACGTTTTGTATCCGAAACAGGTACGTTTTGTTTTGGCTACAAAATTTTCTGGTTTGAGCATTGGGTGTTTTGTTTTGGCGAAAAAAACAGCCGAAATGGCCTGCTTTGTGCACAAAACGTTTTGTATCTGAAACGAAACACACATCCCTATTCCCACGTGGCTAGCCAAGGCCCCCTGCTGAGTTAATTGGTGCATTAACTTGCTGCTATCCTTTGCAAAAGGAGGGGAGGGGCCAAGAGAGGTTCACTCCGAGTGCAGAGTGGCCTTGGCTGAAAGTTAACATGCTTTAGTTGACTTCTGGGGTCTACTTAGTGTGTCTGATGTGAATTCGGTTCGTCCCTGGGTCCGCCTTTTAGCCAATCAAACAGACTCAGTGGGAATACTTTTGAGGCTTTTATTGCACTGCAGTTGCAACAGGTAATCAGTGGGCTTTATGCTCTCAAACTGATTACTGTTTGGTTACAAGTGCATCTTACATTTATACAAACAATCTGAATGATGCTGACACCCTAGACATAGTATACGTGGCAACAAAATGGTGGACTAAGTATCTAGTACGCATGCGGATGATTCATTGTTCATCTGGTGATCACTCCTTATTTGGTTACATCGTGTTTTCTTAACTGTCAGCAAAGAACAATGAGAATCTTGTGAGAACCAAGTTTCATCGATACAATTTAGTGGAGGGAGATAATAAAGTTGATCATGAGAGGCCGTGATGGCCCTGAGCTGGGCTGGGGTTACTTTAAGTCAGACTGAGGTTTTCTAAGTAAAATGGAGTTACTTTGTTTTTTTAAAACACATCACCAACATAGCGAGGGCGTGTATCTGCTCCCCTGTCCAATTTGCTTGTTAGTAGCTGAATCTGGGGGCAACTAGCCCACTGTTAACTAAGTGACCTGTCCCCATGTACCATAAATGGAGAGCTCATTATGCTGTGAGGCTCCTGTGCATGTCAAGAGTGAAATCTCTGAGCCTGGAGACTCAAACTCAAGTGTCTGGGGGGCCCCTGGGAGCCAGCAGAAAAGCATTGCTAGTAACATACACCAATAAAAGTACTGAAGGTCTAAAGAAGATTGTTATTTCTAAACAGTCACCTCAGTAACTTGAAAGCAAAGCCTTCATTGATGCACTGACACAATCTTATATAAGTACCTGAGTTTGAAAAGAAGTTTGAAATATAAGAGGCGGTGTACAATCTTGCCAATTCTAAGCTTCTTATTTGGTCTCACAAACCATTATGCATTTGACCATACATTGTGGTGAATAAGAAACTGCTGAAGCTATTACACATGAATGAGTTGTTTGCTTTGCTTTGGAACTTTAAAACTGTTTCAACTGTGTTTATTTAATTCTCCCCACATTACTGCTCCAGCACAATATCAAAGTTAGTGCTAGAAACCCAAATTCGGATTTAATTTGGTGGCGGCAGTGTAATCAAGAAAGAAAGGGTTTAAAATAAATAAAAGGGTCTCAAGCATATTGTTTGGGTCCCGACAGAGAACCTTGGGTCCTGACGGAGTGTGAAAAGGCAGCAGCACAAGGCAGGTGTGAGAAGGTGCTGGCATGAAGCAGAGATGGCCCCCTAGAGGTGCATTAAAACCAAATCCAGCATACCTGCCAACTAAGATTGACTCCGCTGCCTTAACAGATGGGCCATGTGATCAGTAATGACATTGTGAAATATCAAAAATTGTGCTCACTTATAACTTGCCCTCCATGCACACCCACATGGACAACCTATCCATCTTTGCCAGGCATTCCACCTTCCCCCCTTTTATTTGGGTCTCAAAGACCAAGGAAAAGTGTGGGTTACTGGGCAAGTTAGAAGCGAGCTCAATTTGTGACATTGCACAACATCATTACTGATCACAGCATTCTAGTAGATGGTTTTGATTTTATAACCAATAGAAAGCTCAGGACTTATAAGCAGGGTTGGCCCAAGGCTCAGGGGTGCCTCAGGTGAAGCAAGAGAGAGGGCAGGCATGCACTCCCTGTCATCTGCCCTTTTGGTGACCTTGGCAGCAGCCAATAATAGGGATGTGCAAACCGGCTTGACCTCCGGCCAGTTTAACATCGAACTGGACCAGTTCAAGAGCTCACCCTTGAACCAAACTGGGCCTGGTTTGGTTCAAAGTTGAGACTAGCCCCCCCCCCCGGCCAGTTCAGGAATGGTTTGGGGGTATCAGTTATGTTAATATAGATGGAGAGGTGGACTTACCACCTCCGAGGGCTTCTGTGGTCTCCGGGAGTACTAGTGCTGCTGCAGCTGTGTGTGTGTGAGAGAGGGTGGTGGTTCTTCAGCATATCCCCCTCCAACCACCAGCCTCACCCTCTCCATATCCCCCAGACCACTCCAGCCTATTTCAGGTCTCTCTGAGTGAGGCCTCTCTGAGTGAGACAAACTGAGACAGGCTGTGTTCAGGATGCTAAAACTGAACAAGTTGAACATGACTAAAACCAAACTGGGCAAACTGATTTTGTGCACATCGCTAGCCACCATCACCACTGTCATCCGCTACTTTCTCTTTGTCTTTATTGACATCACTGTAGTTCACCACAAGAACGGTGGGTGGAGGCGGTGGTCATGGCAGGCATCGCAGGCACAGCAGACAGAGGCTTGCCATTGCCTGCCTACCCACCAGCCCTCCTGGCCACCTCTGCCAACACCCACTGCTTTCATGGCAAGCCCTCTTCCTCAACCTTGCCACTGCTATCACTCACCACATTTCATGGTGGGTTGCAATGACATTATACGTAACACCATTGTAACTCACTGTGAAAGCCGCAGGAGGAGGAGGCTGCAGTGTGGAGGGAAGGGGAGCAGATGGGGGGAGATGATGGGGAGCACCCACTGGTCTGCTTGAAAGACGTGTGTACACCTGCAGTGTACACTGTCCATGTGGGTGAAGGGCACAGGTTGGCGGCTCCCACATGACCCAGGTCCTCACTGTCCCTGCCCACTTGGCACCCTGGGTGACCACCTAGTTGGCCTAGTGGGTGGGCTGGCCCTGCCTATCATTATAGAATGTTGAAACAACTCCTCATCTTCACAATGCTTGAACTATTGTGCTAGTATAATTAGCACTTTGAAAGGTGCCTATTTTTTGAGTCAGTGGGGAAATTGTCAAGAAGAGATCCAGCCCTTCTCATTTAGTTTTGTGGGAATTTTTATTTATTCATGTATATAGGCAGTAAGGACATTCCTAACTGGGGCACATAGCTGAAAGGCTGTATGGACTATGGTAGGTTATAAGTTGCACAGATCTGTGATGAAAATGGCAGAGATTGCCAGATCTGTCTACTAGTTTTGAAGTCAGTGTTAATTCAATTGGCCAATTAGGTTTCTTTCACAGAACAATCCCAAACCTAATTTTAAGCAGCTGTGATAAGGATTGCCTTGCTGCTGAACTTCTAATTCTTGATGATAAAACTATGGGTTGGGAAAGCTTTTAGTTTCCCCTTCAAGATGGACATGGCACCTTTGCGGCAGTACTGTGAAGCTACCAACATACTATAAGGGATGGTGATGGATGACTTTAACCTAGAAAACACTGTGGTTCCACATAAGCCAGTGCTGCTCTGACTAGCAATCTGTATTCTCTACTGATGTCTTTTCTTTCTCTCCCAGTTAAAGGTTCCAGGTGCTATATAGTCTCGCTGATTTTGAGACAAGTTTCTGAAAATGACATCTATGAAAATATCCTGCTGCCATCAAAGAGCGAAAGTAGGTATTATTTTGAAATTGTTTCATTCTCATACTTCACACATTCAACATGAATTAATTGAATAATTATCCAAGAGGACTGTTAAGATGCATTGTATAAAAAAGGTTCTCTCATTATAAGCCCTATTGCTTAGAATTTTGATACCTGTGGGCCAATAATTTGAAAGTTGGC
Source organism: Hemicordylus capensis (assembly GCF_027244095.1). Taxonomy (NCBI): domain Eukaryota; kingdom Metazoa; phylum Chordata; class Lepidosauria; order Squamata; family Cordylidae; genus Hemicordylus; species Hemicordylus capensis. The sequence goes on along the minus strand of NC_069658.1, from coordinate 256,301,521 downwards.
ATGCATAATTTACTTGGTATGTATAATAGCATGCATTTGTACACCGCCTAGAGGTTTACATATCAGGCGGTATAAAAATGTGATAGATTGATAAATAAACAAATAAAACTACTTGTCAAGACCCAAAAATGTATCTCATTTAAAATGCTAAAATTGCTGTTCAAATGCTTTTTAGTTAAAAATTGCCACAAGTACAAAAAGTAAATAGTGCTGAAAATGGACACTTTGACCCATTTTGTCCAATTTTTAAGCAGGTGTGTCATATTCAATGGTAGAAAAAAAACCTAAATCTGGCTCAAGTTCCACAAGGTTTATGGAGTTTGAGCCAAGTGGTCTTAAACCGGCAGATTTTGATAATCTAATTTTAAGGGGTTGTAAAAAGGAAGTTTATCATTACAGTGCTGGCAATCCAATACCCTCCACAAAGTCACATTTAGTGTTGATTCTACAGAGACAGTGAATTGCGTTATATGATGTATATTTCTTTAATAGTTGTAGTATTATGATGGTGCAATTGTGCTAGTATAATTGAGATGAGGAGTTTCTACATTCATCCATTACAAGCCCTGAACATTCTATTGGTCACAAAATCAGAACTCTTTTTCAGATCTACCTGAAAGTAAGCACACATCAACTAGGCAAAACAACAACAACAACACCTCTCCAAATATGAGATAGATCTGGATCGTGATCCGTTGCATTAATAAAGAATGGGTTCTGCGCCTGCGCAGGGACCTCGCGGACCGACTGACTAGCTCCTCGCGATGCCTCCAACTGCCCTGCACGTGATCGTGCCCATACTTTAATAGGCGGTTGGGGCGTGTCTTCCTCAGTTTCTTTTAGACCGCCATTGCGTCTAAACCTCAGATCGATTGCTCCTCGGTAAATTAATAGTTTTCACGGTACAACGACTGGAACGGATTTGGAACTACGTTTGGCTTTGAACTTTGGACTGTTTTGGACTACGTTTTTTGGATATCCCTTAAGAAAATCGTAAATTGGAACATTATTATTGGCCGTGAGACGCTGAGCGCTATGGCGTCGAAAGCGGCGGTTAAAACAACTTTCAAGCGCTGCACTAACTGCAGAGCAAAATTACCATCAACAGATACACACGATGCCTGCCTGCTTTGTCTTGGTGAGCAACATAACCCGATGAACTGCAAGATTTGTTGCTCTTTTTCTAAACAAACTTTGAAAAATCGGGCGTTGCGTTTGCGGGTGGCACTGTACGAGGACGCACTTAGACCCCCGACGCCGAGGCCAGGCTCGGGGCCCTCGACATCGATGTCGGTAACGAGCGTTATGATACCGTCGACTTCGATTCCTCCTGTTGTGGACTCTGCCTCATCGCAGTCTAAAGCCACTATGGAAGAGGAGTTTAAAAGGCCCAGGAGTGTGGAGAAGAAGAGGCGCAAACACAAAAAGGTGCGATATTCCTCCACAGACGAAGAGGGCGCTTCCTCGCCACCGAGGAAGAGGTCCAAAAAGACACGAGTCCGTAGTAGGACTCCTTCGCCGACGGGTTTACAGACCGAGGCGGAAGATTGGGATACTACTTTAAAGGTGACTCCGTCTCCATGGGTGCAACAAAGTTCCCCGTCATCGGAAGGTTCGCCATCGACATCTAGGTCGGCATCGAGATCGACGTCGAGGCACGAACACGCGTCGGCATCGAAAGCTCGACATCGAACGGAATCTAGAGATCGGGCATTACCGGCGTCGACTTCGCCACCGACATCGATAGACCCGCTGCTGTCGGCATCGACGGGGTGCGACTCGATACCGAAGGTGTCAGAATTACAAGCCTCGTCTACACAGATTGCGGGAGTTCAGGTTACAGAACAATGTACTGCTTCAACACCGAGTGTTTTCCAGACTGGAGACCGACACCGGCTGGTGGCGGACTTAACTCCTGCAAGAACCCCAATTCACTCTCCGGCGTCGCCCAGGGTGACTTATCATCCGGAGGATTATATGGACTTTGGTGAGGGAGTCATGCAGGAACAAACTGTTGTGCAGAAAACTCGGACTCCATTGTTGGCCCTATTGGATTCAAGTGAAGGCACGCCATCCGGGTCGACCTTTCACGGGTTTACCTTCGACCAGCTGAGTGGGACAGCAGTGCCTAAGACTCCGTCTGCGTCTCCGGGGCGACCGTCCATGCATACTCCAGAGACTACTCGACTCATTTCAGTAGCCACGAGTCCCATTCGACAGCTCATGACTCCTTTGGTGGAACATCGTAATCTGCCGAAGCCGATACCTATTCTGGCACGAACGGCAGATGCATCAACGGCCACGTCTCTTGCTGTGGGCCACATCACACATGCTTGTGGTTTCCGCCACAACCCCGAAGTGTTTTTTCCACCAGATTATGCGGAATACAAGATATGGAAGGCGCAGCAGTCACTTCGTGAAGATCCACTGCCACAGCGGCAGCGTCCATTGGAGGCCAGATTGCCGCAAGATAACCCATCCTTGCCACACCGCTCAGAGTCCATACGTCCCCAAGTGTCGTTGCAAAGAGCACCTTCTAACCTTGTCCCTGCTACGCAGTGTGTTTCATCACATGAGACTGGGAGCAGTAGGAACAGCGACTCAGACACATCATATTTGTCAGACACTGAGGGAAGTACCATGCACGAGCCCAGAGAGCCTGACCCTCCAGAGGAGGTAGCGCCGGGTACCTCGATCTCTCCCTCAAAGGAACTAAAAGCGTACCATGCGCAACTACGTGAGATGGCGGAGGCTTTGGGCCTGGAAGTTCAGCTACCAGTCTTAGATCTGAAAGATCCCATGTATAATATGATGGCAAAAGCTAAGGTCACTCACCCTGTGTCGCTACCAATGATTCCAGCAATTACGAAGGCAGCACAGTCGGCATGGGCTGTTTTGAGGACTTCAACGCCCACCTCGAGAAAGTTGGAGAGTTTGTATAGGGTGCAAGAAGCTGATAACACTTACCTGGTGAGGCACCCAGACCCGAACTCTTTAGTGGTGGAGTGTGCATCGTCAAAGGGTGCGCAACGCCATACTACCCCTGCTGATAAAGAGGGGAGAAAGCTTGATGTCCTGGGACGTAGAGTTTATTCTACGTCCAGTTTAGCAGTGAAAATCACCGATTATGCTGCATGTATGACACGGTATGCCCACCATCTGTGGGACACTTTTTTCCAGGACTCGTCCACGTTGTCTGCAGATGATTTACAAAAGGTTCTAGCACAGACCTATGAAAAGTCTACGGTGGTGACCAGGCAGTTGCTGAGCACGTACAAGCATTTAGCGGAGACGGAATCGCGGGCAATGGCAACAGCTATTACTTTGCGGTGTCACGCGTGGCTGAGGTCTACTAACTTACAGCCAGAGATGAAAGATAAAATTGAGTATTTGCCCTTTGATGGGAAAGGGCTATTTGCAGACTCTACGGATGACACCATGGAATCCTGGAAAAAGATGAAGGTCACGGCAAAAACGTTCATGACATCCACTTCTTCAGCTAGTCAGCAGTCTCGTAGTCGCCCCTACGGAAGACAACAAAATAGGTATTCGAATAAGCAGGATCGAAGAGACTACAGGAGACAAAACAGGCCTTATCAAAGGAATAGGCCCTATTATCAGAAACCTAAAGGCCAGAGGGCTGCTAAAGACCAATCTAAGCAGTCTCTTTGAAGTGAAGGTCCATCCACTGCAACACCGCATATCGACACCAACTACAATACCCGAGGCTCCCAACACCAGCCTCGCATTAGCCAGAGTACCCGAGGCTCCCGAGAAGAGCCTCGCGTTAGCCAATGTATCCATCAAATTGGCACGCCACGCCAATGCGTGGCACAACATAACATCAGATCAGTGGGTGCTGAAGATTATAACTTATGGCTATGCAATAGAGTTCAAGAATTTGCCACCTTTCCAGGGTGTGAAATACACCAGGTCAACACCAGCACTTCAGGACGAAGTGCAGGTGCTGCTAGAGAAACGAGCAATAATGCGTGTGCCGTGGATGGACAGACTGAGGGGGTTTTACTCCAGATATTTTCAGATCCCCAAGAAGGATGGGGGAATAAGGGCAATAATGGATTTAAGAGAGCTGAACTGTTATATAGAGACGAGGAAGTTCAGAATGGTCACTTTACAGGGCATTCTGCATCTCTTACTGAAAGAAGAATGGGCGGTCACCTTGGATTTGAAGGATGCCTATTTTCACATAGGGATTCGCGAGAATCACAGAGGATTCCTTCGTTTCACAGTAGGCGATACAGCGTACCAGTACACAGTTTTGCCATTCGGGCTCTCAACAGCCCCGCGTGTGTTCACAAAGGTGATGGCAACAGTCGTAGCGTTCTTAAGAACAGAGGGCCTAAGGCTGTACCCTTACCTCAACGACTGGCTTATGGTGAGCGCAGACAGAGAAGGGTTACTTTCTCAGACACGATTGGTCTTGCAGCTGCTTCAACAGTTGGGAATCAATGTGAATTGGAAGAAATCCAAATTAGACCCCCAAAGGCGAGTGAACTTTATAGGCTCGATACTGGATTTGGCGAAGAAGCGGGCTTTTCTGCCGGAGTCACGGTACGAGCAGATCAGGGATTTAGTGCTTCTGTTCGAGAAGTTGCCACGTCAACCAGCGGAGGCCGTCCAGAGGCTTCTGGGGCTAATGGCATCCTGCAACTCTACTGTAGCTTACACCCGTCTAAATATGCGCGACCTTCAGTTGTGGTACCTCCGCAATTTCCGTCCGAATGTGGACAACCAGAAAAATATGTTACTCATCCCTGTCGGTGTCCTGAGGTCACTGCGGTGGTGGATTCAACGAGACAATCTACTATCAGGAAGGGAGTTCCGACCCTGGACACCATCCTTTTGGGTGACAACGGACGCCTCCCTATGGGGTTGGGGAGCGCATTGTGGTCATTGTCAAGTACAGGGTCGGTGGACTCCACAACAAAAACTGAAGCACATAAATTATCTGGAGCTTTTAGCGGTGTTTTTGGCGTTGAAGGCTTTCCGCCCCCAGTTGCAGGGAAGGGTTGTACAAGTGAACCTTGACAACACAACCGCCATAGCTTACCTCAACAAACAAGGTGGAACGGTGTCCCGAACCCTGTGTCATTTGAGCCAGCGTCTGTGGACCTGGTGTATTGCGAACTCCATACGCCCTATGGCGTTGCACATCAAAGGGGAGGACAATGTTCAGGCGGACATGCTGAACAGATCGTTTCAGCTGAACCAGCAGCACGAATGGGAATTGAGCGAGTGTTACCTTCGGCCGCTGTTCAAGAAGTGGGGTACGCCGCAAATAGATTTGTTTGCCACTGCTGCGAACAAAAAATGTCAGAGTTATTGCTCTCGTGCAGGACATGGCAAACACTCGCTGGGAGATGCGTTCCAGCGTCCCTGGAGGGGGGGCCTATATTACCTGTTTCCCCCACAACCGCTGGTCCCCAGGGTATTAGCGCAAATTCTCAGAGACGAGACGCAGGGGGTTCTGGTGGCACCATGGTGGCCCAGACAACCGTGGTTCGCTCTTCTGCTGAAGCTGTCGCAGGGCCGGTATCACCAATTTCCCGTTTACCCGGACTTGCTAAGTTGAGAAAGGGGGATGATCTTACACCCACAACTACACACGCTGAAGCTGACAGCGTGGCTGATAGGTTAATGAAAAGGATCCTACTTAATAGTAGGAGGCTTTCGACCCGGCGTAATTACAATAGTAAATGGCAGAGATTTCGCAGCTATGCGAGAAGGAAAGGATTCTTCCCTAAACGGGCGTCTATCATGCAGGTGTTACTGTATATGACGACCTTGAAAATGTCCGGCTTGGCAAACTCATCACTTCGGGTGCACCTGGTGGCTATATCTGCCGGGCATGGTGGCTGGGATGGAAAGACTGTGTTTTCACACCCCAAGATTAAGAAATTCCTGAAAGGGGTTAATAACATGTACCCACCTGTACAGCGTCCCGTTCAGCAATGGAACTTAACTTTAGTTTTGAATGCATTGACGGAAGCACCGTTTGAACCTTTGGGGGCTGCGCCCTTGGGCATGCTGACTTTAAAGACTGTATTCTTAATAGCAATGACGTCAGCACGTAGGGTGAGCGAATTGGCTGCGATACGGGCTGATCGGCCCTACACCCAAATTTACCCGGGGAAAGTAGTGATGCACCTGGATCCTAGGTTCAGGCCCAAAATAGTGTCGGAGTTTCATATCAATGAGGATATTGTGCTACCCGTGTTCTTCCAAGGCCCACAGACACAGTTGGAAATCAAGATGCATACGTTAGATGTAAGGCGTTCCTTGCTGTATTATCTACACGCCACTAGGTCCATAAGGAAAACGAACAAGTTGTTTGTACTTTACCGTGGCAAGCCTAAGGGCTTATCAGTGACGCGTCAGCGGCTCGCGCAGTGGATTGTACGTGCCGTGCGGCTGGCATATAATGCTCAGGGTGTGACACCCCCAAGTTCTATTAAAGCGCATTCAACGAGGGCTTATGCAGCATCAGCAGCAAATTTGGCAGGTGTGCCACTGCCGGAGATCTGTAGGGCAGCCACATGGGCCTCATGTCATCCTTTTGTGAAGCATTATGCTTTGGACATACGGCAAGCGAAAGATGCAGAGTTTGGTCGAAGTATCCTGAAGAGGGTGCTGCCTTGATGACCTGCCGCCTAAGCGGGAAGCTGGCTAATCACCCATTCTTTATGAATGCAACGGATCACGATCCAGATAAACAGGTTGCTCACCTGTAACAGATGATCTGGAGGTGATCCGTTGTATTCATAATACCCACCCAGCCTCCCCGCAACATCAAGGCGGTGAAATTGAAGTTTCAAGAAGGATCGTCAGTATGCACGACGGTGTCTGGCGGTCTGCAGAAACTGAGGAAGACACGCCCCAACCGCCTATTAAAGTATGGGCACGATCACGTGCAGGGCGGTTGGAGGCGTCGCGAGGAGCTAGTCAGTCGGTCCGCGAGGTCCCTGCGCAGGCGCAGAACCCATTCTTTATGAATACAACGGATCACCTCCAGATCAGCTGTTACAGGTGAGCAACCTGTTTATCTGTTGAAAAATGGCTGAGATGCAGAAATTATTTTGTTAATGAGTCTAAAAAGGAAGTTTAAAAAATTGAAACTTCTTGGATTTTAACTTCACTTGAAGTTGCATAAATTCATTTTATTGCAAAAGGACAACTTCATTTTATTGCATAATGGCCATATATGATAAATTCAAATCTGAGAAAGATCCCCTGCTTTTCTTGGGGAATGTTATTTTTGCATTATTGATCGGATGATTGAGTGTTAAAAATCTGTGGAGAACAATTCCTTAAAATATGTTTTTAAAGAACAGAACCTTTCTATGAAAACATTGTGGTACAAAATGTATTACATTCAGTTAATTTAAGAGGCAGGATTGTCCATGCCAAGTTTGGTATCTGTAGGTAACAAGGAAGTATGATATTCAGAATTTCTTCCAAAAACTACACAAAATTTAACTGTGCATCTAGTGTAAAGAGTGATGCATCCAGCTAGTTTTAACAGCAAAATTGTCTATGCAAAATTGATATTGGTACAACATTAGGGATTCTGACTTTATTTTGCACAACCAATGTAACAAAATATACAATCTATATATATAATTCTCTAAGGCATACCCATGGCTAATTCTGTGCATGGTAGCTCTCATGAGAGTTTGCGAGCAGAAGCACTGTGGTGATTGGGCAGTGGGGATTCCATATGCATATAGGGAGGAGGAGCCTGTGATGTTTAAGGACAGTTGGAATACAAGTGTTACCTGTTGGAAGATGTTCTTGATTGTAGAAGAGAGGGATCTATATATATAAAAGGATGGTGGACAGGGGTCTGTGAAGAAAGGGGTCATGAGGGAGGAAAGAGCCCCTTCAGGAGTAGGAGGCTGCACTTGTGTGAATTAGATGAAGAAATGAGATTAACAAGATCTGTTAACTCAGGAAGGGAGAGAGAGAGAGAGAAAGAAGGGAAGAGAAGGGAGAAAGAAGGAAGGGCGAGGGACAGGCCCAAGCCTGTCAGTGGCCTGATGAGAAAGAACAAGCAGCTGTGGTGGTGGTGGCAGCAAGGAAGGGCCTGGTCAACTGCTGCTGCTCCTGTGGGGAAGAGCAGGGCTTGGGTGAGGGTAGGGAGGTCTGTGGGGATAGGGGGCTGCAGCTTGGCCAATAGGCACCACAACACTGTAGCCATGACCAAGAGGGGTGAGGGGGCTGGAGTAAAGAGATGAAGGAGTGACCAAGAAGGGTGAGGGGTATGGAAGCTATGGGATGGAGGAGAAGCAGCAGGAGTGTGGCTCCCGTGAGGCTGGAGAGATCTCTGATGTGAGGGGGGCTGTGGCAGGGGGTGAGGGGAGCAATCAAGTACTAGCATGCAGATGTGCTGCATGAGTTAAGATAGTTAATTAATAAATTAATTTAATTAATCAACCCATTGTCTGAAAAACAACGAATGACATATTTCCTGAGTTATTGGCCTCTGAATTCCCCATATCAGGGTAAAATTAACTAAGGGCACATTTGTTTGCCCACTGAACGTTCAGAAGCTGGAGTTAGAAGGGGCCAGACCTGGCACAAGTGATTGCCTGGTTCTGAATGTAGCTGCTTGAGTAGGAGAGCCCTCGGACTGAGGGAGGGGATCCCTACAGCCAAACGTCTTCAGCAAGGCAGTCTTTGTCATGAGTCTGTTAGCAGTCTTTGTCATGAATCTGTCATCCCCTTCCCTCTCATGGGCTTTTATTTTCCCTCTCCACTAAGGTGGCAGAAAAGTGGCAAGAGGCCTTGCGAGGGCTAGCAAGGTGGTGTGACACAGCAGGTGGACCTAGGAGGCTGCAGGGAGGGCAGTGTGATGGCAGCAGGGAGCCTTGCAGAGCACAGGAACCAATGGCAGACTGCCTTTAAACATGAACTTTCTACATCACAGATACACTGTTTATGAATATAGAGGCCCCACATAGCCAGCAGCCACCTAATGGCACAGTGGGGAAGTAACTTGCCTAGGGAGCAAAAGGTTGCTGGTTTGAATCCCCGCTGGTATGTTTCCCAGACTAACCTCCAGACTATGGGAAACACCTATATCAGGCAGCAGTGATATAGGAAGATGCTGAAAGGCATCATCTCACACTATGTGGGAGATGGCAATGGTAGAAAACCACATAGCTCTGTGGTTTCCAGGAGTCGACACCGACTCGGCGGCACAACTTTACTTAGGCAAGCATGAGTAAGAGTTACAGTTAAACATGCCTTTCCCTCAGTGCCAATCAGAATTTCCTTTTCACAAAAAACCTGCAGGTCTCTGTTAGTTAAGTTAATCATGTGTGGCCGTAGTTTCTCCTGCTCGTGTGTGTCCTGTCTATATTGTGCTATGGGGTAATTATGCAATTCTTGCATTTAGTACAACTGCAGTCTTGCACAACTATCCCAACACTACATTATGACATGCCCACAATGTTGCACAGTATGTCAGTCGCTGTGCCTGTTCCCGTGAACAGGCCAATCTAGGTCTGCTACTCTGGTGCTGACTCTGCGGCAGCCATACAACTTCAAGGTAGCGATGAAGCCGAAGCTAACCACATCAAAGGATACCATACCATATCCATGTTCAGAGGCACACTTAGCTACCGATCATGGGGATTTGGTACATGGCCTCCCATCTTCGGGGGGGCATCCAAATGTTCTGGGGGGACCTCCCCAGAACCCCACTACCGCCCCACACCCACCAGTGAAGTAAAACGTTTAAAAAAATCTTTTTTTAAGTGACACTGTGATGTGGGGAAGGGGGCTGCCAGTGGGTGTGCAGGCACTTGGCGGAAGGAGGCAGTGGCAAGAGTTCTTTCTTTGAGGCCCCATCTGACTCAAGCTCACTGAATCACTTTGTTTCACTTCGTCCTGTATGCTTTTTTTAAAGCCCCACTCCTCTTCTCTTTTTCCTCCCTCCTCCTCCCCTCCTCTCATTTTCTTCCACCGCTACAAGGAGTTGTGTGGGAGGGGAGAGGGAAAATGGAAATAGAAGAGAAGAGCCACTTCCTCTGGAGATGGAGCCCTCCCCAGCTGAGGGAGAAGTCCAAAGGGAGAGCCCAACCGACGGAGTGGAGAGGGGGGTAGTGAACACTGACTCCAGCCCTATCTCTTTCCCTCTTCCCTCCCTCCCTTGCTCCCTCCCTTCCTAGCTTCACCTCACATCGCCATGGAGCTTATCAGGATTTTGGAGCAGACAGTCTCCCCAGATCGCACCAAGCTTGAGGCAGCTCAGAAGTTCCTAGAACAGGGAGCCATCGAGAACCCTCCCCCTTTCCTTTGCTCACAGAAGGAGCTCTTGCTGCAGCCTCCCTTCCATGAGTGCCTGCACACCCAGTGGCAGCACCCTAAAATTTTTTGTGTGTGTGTTTTTAAATATTTTACTTGCCCTACCCCTACCCCCCCCAGCCCTCAAGCAGAAGAGGGCCTCTGAAGTCCTTCAGGTCCGAGCTCAAAAATTACCAAAGTGGGCCCCTATCCATGTTGCCTGCATTACACATCTGTTAAGTCCATGGCCCTTAACACCCAACATATTCCAAGCATTTTGGAGCTTCAGTGAACTTGGTGAAGCAACCTGTTAAGGTATTTTTTCTTAATGTTCATATGTATTGTTTATGATATGTTCATTGTTTACGTGATGCAGAATGTAAAGCAAGGATCTTAAATAACTATTTCCAGTTTTTGGTGGAGTTCAGAAGTCCATAAATTTCCAGTATTAATCAACCTTAACTCTTTTCTTAAATTGAAGACACTTTGATCCCAGAATTGGTCACCGATATATTAAAAACATTGTCCAATACAGAGAAACCTGGCAGAAATTAGGCCTTAATCGCAGTTATCTTGGTGAATATTTAAAATCCAACCTGAGGCATCATTTACTCCTGATTTAACCTCTGTCTTTTTGCCCCAATGATCACTGAGGAGCACTTTAATATTATGCAACTTCCAGTTAAAAGGACCTCTTGGTGATGCTGTTTTCTTTACTATCTACAGACATCAAATACTTAAACAGATCTGAAGAAGAAGATTTTGAGAACTATAACATGAAAGTGGAAGCTGATGGTAATATGTTTATCTATCTATTTATTTCATTTATATACCACCTGACTCCAAAGGTTCTAGGCAGTTCACAAAAATAAAAACAATAGAAACAAAATAAAACCAACTATCAAAACAGCAATTTAAAAAATTAAAATATTCAGAGATTACTAAACAACTAAAAACAGCTAAAAACTAAAGATTTTCTTTAAGCTTTAAGCTCAGTGTATATCAAGATATTAAGGTATTAAAGATATCTTATATCTTTAAGCTCATTGTATATCATAACCCAAAAGGCCTTTGCCTTCCCGCATGACCACCACATATGGAAGAAAGTTCCTTCACATTGTCCACATTTCCAACATTTGTTTGAAACATTTTTATACGTTAACACTATTTTTTTCGGTGTCAAATACCACCTGTACATGATCTTATAATTTCTTTTAAAGCATAACATACAGTAAACTTTTGTTTTATGCAGTAAACTTTGTTTTATGTAACTTATGTTTTCCATAATTTTTCCCAAGCAGCCATATCTATATTATGACCCACATCTTGAGCCCATTTTACCATAGTCATTTTGACCACTTCATCTCTTGTCCCCTCCAAAAGCAACAACTAATTTTACAGACTAATCTTTCATCATTTCCACACAACTCCTTATCAAAACTTGACATTTGATCCACAAACCCAACCTTAAGATCCCTTTTATAAATTTCATTTAGCTGATGATACTGCAACCAATTATTAACCAAACTTTGTATTTCATTTAAATTTTTTAATTTACAGTCCTTCTCTTGAAAATATAACAAATCCCTATAGGTACCCCATTCAGATTGCATATTTGTCTCTTTAAGTGCCAAAGCCTCAATCGGGGATACCCATAGTGGAGTTTTACACTCCAGCCATTTATATTTTACCCATACTCCCATCCTTCATACATAGTCATTAAGAAAATCTGTATGCACTTTGCTTTTATCATACCACAAATAAGAGTGCCAGCCAAACCTTCTATCAAATCCTTTCAAATCAAGTAATCTGGGATTTCTTCATGTTATCCATTCCTTTAACCATATCAAACAAACATATCCTTTTGCCATTGCTTGAAACAGGTTAACATGTTAATTATAGGAATAGTCTGAAAAAGAAACAACAATTTAGGTAAAACATTCCTCTTCACAACTGAAATGCTTCCCATTAAAGATAAATTCATTCTAGTCCATCTTTGTAAATCAATTCTTACTGTATTTCATATTTTAATATAATTATTTGGAAAAAGAGTTTTTATTTGTCAACCAGACGCCCAAATATTTGATTTTCTTCTCCACTTTCAATTCACTTATCTCATAAAGTTTATCATTTGATTTCTAGTCCATATTTTTTTCTCAACATCTTTGTTTTGCTCTTATTAATATAAACCCCAGCCAATTGGCTAAATTGTTCTATTTTTTCCAAGAGCCTTCCAACCTTTCCTAATGGATTTTCTAGAAAACACACCACATCATCTGTGAAGGCTCTGAGTTTATACTCGTTTCCCTACTTTCGGTCCTTGTATTTGGTCATCTTCTCTAATATTTCTACAAAGCACTTCCAGAACTAATATAAAAAGTAGTGGGGAAAGTGGACATCCTTGTCTAGTTCCTTTTGGTATTTTACAGTTGCTTGATACTTCCCCATTTATAATAATTTTGGCATATTTCTTCGAATATATTGTCTTAATGGCTCTAATAAAATTATTACCAACTCCCATTGCATCCAATAACCCAAATAAACTGCCAGGAGGCATTGCCAAATGCTTTCTCAGCATCCAAAAAGATCATCGCTATCTGTTTGTCACTATGTTTTTCATATTACTCAAATACATTAGATACTGTTCCCACATTGTCTCTTAGTTGCTTTTTTGGCAAAAAAAAAAAAAACCCTGCTTGATCTTCATGAATAAAAGCTCTTAATACAACCTTCATTCTTCTTTCCAAAATAGCAGCAAAGAGTTTATTGTCATTATTTAATTTATTTATTTATTTATTTATCTATCACATTTGTACACCACCCCAAACCTTCGTCTCTGGGCAGTCAAAAACAGCATAAAACAAGTTAATATATATATATTAAAACAACAATTTAAAAATCATCCATGAATTAAAATCTTAAAATTTTAAAGAACGGAAAAAGCTTGGGTGAAGAGGTGGGTTTTCAAATGCTTTCTAAAAATTGTCAGAGATGGGGAGGATCGTATCTCAGTAGGGAGCTTATTCCACAATCTCGGGGCAGCAACTGAGAAATCACGTCCCCATGTGGCCACCAGCTGAGCCGGCGGCAACTGGAGACAGATCTCTCTGGACGACCTCAATGGGCAGTGGGGGTCATAATGAAGAAGACGCTCTCTTAGATACCCAGGGCCTAAGCCATTTAGGGCTTTATAAGTTATGACTTTGTATTTTGCCCGGAAACCTATTGGCAGCCAGTGTAACTCTATCTAAGGAGTGATGTGGTCTTTCCGAGATGACCCAGAGAACAACCTGGCCGCCACATTTTGTACCAACTGAAGCTTCCGGACTATGTACAAAGGCAGCCCCACATAGAGTGCATTGCAGACGTCAGGTCTGGAGGTCACCAACAGATGTACTGTACCACTGCTTTGAGGTTGTTCATCTCAAGAAATGGATGCAGCTGGCATATCAGCCAAAGCTGATAGAAAGCCCCTCTGGCCACCACTACAACCTGAGATACCAGGGAGAGGTGTGGATCCAGAAGTACTCCCAGACTGTGAATCTGTTCCTTTTGGGGAATTGTGACCCCATCTAGAACAGGGAGATGAAAATAGTCTCTAGAGTTCGGACCCCACACAATAAGTACCTCCATCTTATCTGGATTCGGTTTTAGTCTATTCTCCCTCATCCAGCCCATCACCGACTCAAGGCAGGCATTTAGGGAGGTTATGCCCTCTCCCAATGATGCTGACATGGAGAAATAGATCTGAGTGTCATCAGCATACTGGTAACACCCTGCTCCAAATCCCCTGATGATCTCTCCCAGCTGTTTCATGTAGATGTTAGAGCATTGGAGAAAGTATGGAACCTTGAGGGACACAATACTTAAGCTCAGATTTCGAAGCGCAACAGTCTCCAATTGACACCATCTGGAATCTGTCTGAGAGGTAGGAGTGGAACCACTGTAAAACAGTGCCTCCCACCCCCAACACTCTCAGACGTCCCAGAAGGATACTATGGTCGATAGTATTGAAAGCCACCGAGAGATCCAAAAGGACCAACAGAGTCACACTTCCTCTGTCAATTGCCAATTGGAGATCATCCATCAGCCTGACCAAGGCAGTCTCCAGCCCATAGCCCGCCCGAAAGCCAGTTTGAAATGGGTCTAGATAATCAGTTTCCTCAAAAACCACCTGGTGCTGAGAGGCCACCACCCTCTCAATTACCTTGCCCAGCCATGGGAGGTTGGAAACAGGCCTATAGTTGCTCTACTCTGAGGGATCTAATGCAGGCTTCTTTAAAAGAGATCTAATAATTGCCTCCTTTAGACAAGGAGGCATTCTGCCTTCCCTCAGAGAAGCATTTATGATTTCTACCAGGCCTCCTACAACAGCCTCCCTGCTAGATCAAACAAGCCATGTTGGACAAGGGTCACGAGAACAAGTGGTAGGCCTCATCAGTCCGAGCAGCCCGTCCACGTCCTCAGGAGTCACAAACTGAAACTGATCCAGTTGAACCACATAAGAGGAGTTGCTGGACACCTCCAGTTCAGACATCAAATTAATTGTGGAGTCTCCATCTAAGTCGACCTGAATCCAAGAGATTTTATCTGCAAAAAATTCTTTAAACACATCACAGCAGGTAACTGATGTTTCTAAATTCTGATTCAAGGAAGTGGGGGCACATTCTAGCCCACTCACAACCCTGAATAACTCGGCTGGATGTGAATTCGCAGAGGCAATACGGGCAGAAAAGAACCACTTCTTTGCTGCACGTATTGCCTGAGCATAAATCTTTAAATGTGCTCTATGTCGTAATCTGTCAGATTTGAGTCTTTCTCCACTTGCGCTCCACTAGATCTTCGGTATACCAAGGGGCCTGTTTTGAAGCGGGTCAGATGGGACCCTTAGGAGCAATTGTGTCTACTGCCCTGGTGAGCATGTTATTCCAGTTTTGCACCATGGCATTAACAGGATCACCGGCAAAGCCAACATTAAATCCCTCCAAGGGTTCTTGGAATCCTATTGGATCCAATAACCTCTTCGGGCGGACCATTCTAATAGGTCCCTCGCCTCTGCAGAGATGGAAAGTAGTTGTAAGCCTAACCTTAATGAGATGGTGGTCTGTCCATGACAATGGGGAAATCACAGGAGTCCCCACCCATGGAACACCACCCTCCTCAGAGTAAAAGACCAAATCAAGCATGTGACCTGCAGTGTGTGTCGGTCCGGAAACCACTTGCGATAGGCCCATAGTTGTCATGGCCACTAAGAACTCCTGAGCCACCCTGGACAAATTGGTCCCGAAATGAACATTGAATTCCCCCAGCACCAAAAGTCTGGGAGACTCCAATGCAAGTTCTGTGACCAAGTCCACAAGCTCAGTAAGGGATTCCGTCAAGCAGCGGGGTGATTGGTACACCAACAGAAGTCCCAATCTATCCCTGGTCCCCAAACTTAGGTACACACATTCAATATGGTCATATACCTTGCAGGACCCTGGTAAGGGAGATGTTATCCTTATAGACAACAGCTACTCCACCTCCCCACCCACGTCCCCTCACCTACTCCTCTACAGAATACCCCAGAGGAAGAAGCTGGGGCCAGACTGGGCCACTAGCCTCCCCCAACCAAGTCTCAGTGATACACACCAGGTAAGCCCCTTCATCCATAATCAAATCATGGATGAGCTCGGGTTTATTTTGGACTGACCTGGCATTGCAGAGGAGCAAGGTGAGGCTATGTGGGATGTTGGCAATGCTCCCTGAAGTCACAAAGCTGGCAGGACAGCCGGGAGACAGCTATTAAATTTCTGACTACCCTTCCCCTGGAACAGCCTGATAACCTGCCAACATTACTTCTTCTATTCCCCACCACACCAGAATAGCTGCCCCACATTCAACCAAGGTGCCCCCTGTCTCCCTATCTATAGACAAACCCAAACACATTACTACTATTTTGACCCAATCTCGCCAATAGTGAAGTGAACAAGAATCTTCTCTTGCCATTCAGGTTGGTATGTCGGCCCCAGGCCTCAGTCCCACCTGCAGGTGGCCTGAGCCAGCAGCTGTGCCTCTGGCTGCAGCCCACTCTAATAAAGGCCAAGATCTCAGAAGCCCAATGGGTGTGTCTCACACCCACACCAATCAGGCAGGTGTGGCCAGGTGCAGAGTATATCTGAACACAATTAGAGTGAGTTCAGCCCCTGACAGCAAACAGGCTACAGCAAGGAGGACAAGAGCATTTATTTAACAGTGAAATTGGTCTGTAACTCTTAACTTGCATTAAATCTTGATCAGGTTTTGGAATTACTGCAATATTGGCATATTTCCAAGACTCTGGCTTATTTCCTTTTTGCAAAATATCATTCATCATCCATTGCAAAGGCTGTAATAGTTGATCTTTAAAAGTTTTGTAATACAAAGCTGACAGACCATCCAGTCCAGGTGCTTTATTAACTTTACTTTGATTTATTACTTCCATTAATTCAATGAATGATATTGGTGCATTCATAATTTCTATATGATCCTTAGTAAATTGTGGAATATTTTGCGTCTTCAATAATTTATCAGTTTTTATATCATCTACTTTGTTTTCTTTGTATAATTCCGAGTAATATCTGAAAAAATCCCTTTTTATTTCCCTTTCATCATAAGAAAGTCCATTTTTTGGTAGATATCTTGGATATGTACTTATTCTTTCTCTTACTTCTAATTTTCCAAGCCAATAACTTGCCTGGTTTGTTTGCAAATTCAAATGACTTCTGCTTCACATGCTTTAAATTCCGTTCAATTTCATTTAATACCAACATAGAAAGAAGTTGTTGAAGCAGTTTAATAACTTGAATAGGCTCTTGCTTATCCTTAATAAATAAGAGTTCTCTTTCTTTTTTTGGAAATCTCCATCAATAATATCTCTTTTTTCAATCCTCTTTGTTTTCTAAGGTATGCATTCTGTTGTATTTTAAAAAACACCCCTCTCATAACTGCTTTTTCTGCGTCCCAAACTATCTTATTATCGGAACTCTCTCTATGATCTTAATATGTGGTGGGGATCGTGCAGAAGAAAGCGGGGAATGGGACAACTCACCATGGCTAACTAGCCGTGGCCAACTCGCCGCAGGGACAACTCACCGCAGGGAACAATGCAACTCCCCTCCCCCCCCCGCAAACCCATCCTGTCACTTGGCTTTCGATCCAGAGGGGACAAGTGGGAGGGAGGTGAGAGGAAGTTAAATTCCCACCTACCACCCACCAAAGCTTGTCTTTCACATTCTGCATGGAAGGAAGTATCTCTCTGCATTCCTACCTGTGGGGTTGTGCCTCATGAGAAGTGAAACGTCAGGTGCGAAGCCTGCACCAGAGCTGTAGAGCAGGCAAGCTGCCATTTTCCTCCTCATATTGCCCCTTTGCAGGTCTCCCCAAAGCAGCAGCAGACCTTGCTGCTGAGTTCTCTTGTTGAAGCAGACTACCTCACGTATATCCCAGGGATATTAACAGAACATTTGGGAGATCTGGTGTGTAGTTGAATTTTGAATTGCTTAGCAAAACTCTTAGGAGAAGATTTCCTGGCCAAGGTGTGTGTGCATGTTGTATTGCTGTTTTTTAATTCTCTGCAGGAAAGTACAACTCACTGCACCCTATGGCCCAGGATAAAACTGTTGTCAGGGTGTTTGATCTGGTCACTTGCTTCAGTGTAGGCCCCCACTGAAGACTCAGCTCTTTCGTTCTCATCAAAATACTGTCATGGCCCAGACCTCTGAGTCAGAGGAGGAGAAGAAGGACTTGGTTGGGCGAGCATGCTCAGAAGCACAGCAGGAAGACTTGGCTGTGAGAACAGATTCTGAAGCTGGGGTGGAACGGCAGCAGACAGAACAGCTGGCAGAGATGAGAGCTGAAGAGACTGATCAGGAGGAAGCTGGAATTTCACCTGTGTTAAGAAGACATCTCAAGAGAAAGACTCAGTGGGAGACACGCAGGTGCAAGATTTCACAGGAGAGGAAATAGAAATGCTGAGTCAGGAAAGCCTAATTGGCTGCCAGTTAACTTGAGCCCTGTATTAAGCAGATGCTCTTCTTGGGGCAGTACTGTCAGCCATGTTGCCTTCCACAGACAGTGTTCTTCGTACTTAGAATCATTCAACCTTTCTTGTTTCAGCCTGTCCTTGTTCTGTTCATTCCTTGCTCCTTTATTTCAGTTATTACTCAGTTATCATAGAGGGGGGTACCTAGTTTAATTTCAAGGGACTTTATTTTGTTTATACTACTTTATCTTTTTTTGTTTACTACTTTTGTTTATACTACTTTATCATTTTTCATTTTCGTTCATTCAGCTAGCTAAGCTGATACTCTTATCTCGAGACTTTCTATTTAACTCACAGAAGTAGAGCTGAAGGGATCCTAAATCATGTTGGGTCAGCCATGCCAACAGATTTACGACAAATACAGCGATCTGCTCGTGGTTATCTTGTTGGTGTCAGGATCCAGAATTCTGTAGCCTTTGGATTGCATTGAGTAGCCTACAAAAATCCCTTTTGTGGCCCTAGCTCCTAACTTAGTTCTTTTTTCCTTTGGGATGTATGAGTAAGCTGTGTATCCAAAGACACACAAATGTGTCATGGACAGTTTATGACCATGCCAAAGTTCATATGGTGTTGTCCCTACAGCCTTTGTGTGCATTCTGTTTTGTATGTATGTAGCAGTCATGATGCCTTCTCCTCAGAGTTTCTGTGGGAGGTATGCATCAGCAAGCATGCATCTTACCATATTCAGAAGACTTCTATTCTTTCTCTCTGACACTCCATTCTGCGATGGGTTATAAGCTACTTTGGTTTGATGCACAATTCTATGTTCTCTCAGGAAATGCTGCGTGGCTCTGAACACTTATTCTCCTCTGTTGTCTGTACACAGGACCTTTGGTTTCCACTCAGATTTGTTGCTCGCCATGGCCACGTAGTCCTGGAGTTTCTCAAGCATCTGTGATTTCTCCTTTAATAGAAAGACAATTGTATATCATCAGTAATCATCAGTTAACGTTAGGAAGTGTTTGAAATTACCTATTGTCACTGGTAGTGGTCCGCATATATTGATCAGCTCTAGGGGCCTTATGGTCTTCTTTTCACTCTGCTTAGGAGTGGGTTATTAACTGTTTTGGACTCAAGACAACAAACACAGTTAGTCACAATGTCACATGGTATAAAATCAATGCCATCAGTTAATCCCCTTTCCTTCATGTTCTGGATTGACTCATAGCTCCTGTGACCTAAACATCTATTCCACAGTTGCAAGCAATTCTCATGTGAGCATGACCACATAAGGTTCACTTCATTAGGCTGACGTGCTTCAGGTTTGTACCAAGCTGGTTTTTCTCTGTCTGTCTTTGATACAGGTTACTGCGGCACGTTGTACAGGCCTTTGCATTCAGTACCTAGAAGGCAGACCTCTCCATTCTGGGAAACAACACATTGTCCATTTCTAATATACAGTTCACAGCCTTATTTCTCTAGCTTGGATAATGAAAGCAAGGAGTTGAGAAATCAGGGATATACAAAACATCTTTCAACAGAAATTCATTAATGGATCCACCTGGTAACTTGCAATACAAAATTCCTTCGGATTTACTCTTTGCTTTAATTGTAGTATTATTGCCCAAATGAACAATCACTTCAGGAATATCAAACAGTTCAGTATAGAAATCCAAGTGATTTGAGATAGGAATTGTGGATCCACTGTTTAAAATGAATCCTGCATCTCCTTGTAATAAGGACACACTATAGTTGTGATTTGAATCTCTTTCAGTAAAATCAATTTTTCTTGTCTGATTCTTGGGACAGTTTGCCACCCTGTGGCTGGATTGGTTGCACAGAAAACATCTAAATGCGTTAGTGCCAGTTGGCCTCATTCCAGACATTCCAGGAGCAGTCTCCCTGCCAACGGTCATGTGACCACTCCCTCTGAACTGTGTTCCCTTGGTAAAAGAGCCAGAGCTTTTGGTATGCTGATGGGGGCCCTTGCGATTTCCTCTCTCAGCATTCCCTTCCCACCTTGGATTTTTTCTGGTATGGCCAAATGTCGCCTTAAGAGTGAAGTTGCTTGCCAATTCATCATCATAGCAAGAACTCAAAACTTGCCTTCTGCTTGCTTCAGCAGAAATAGTTTCCACTGTTTTCTCAAAAGTTAGAGTAGTGTGGGTTTCCAATTGCCTGATTATATTACTATAACTGGGAGGCATGCTTAGAAACAGAGCTTCCAATTTCTGATTCTCTGTAAATTCCTCTCTTGCAGCTTTAAATTCTGCAAAATAGTCCTGTAGTTCTCCTATATGGCTGGCAAAACAGTTGCCATCTTTATACTGGAGATTTTGCATTTTCTTTTTCAAATTAAAGGTGTCTGCCCACCCCTTTTTCAGATGCAAGGAATCTAACTTGCTCAGCATTTCCTTTGAGGTCCCAAGTTCACTTTTGGTAGAAAGATAATGCTTACTCAAAGAAGCAGCGATGAGGTCTTGTGCCTTAGCATCCTTCATCCTCCACACCTCCTTAGCAGTTTTCTTTACAGCTGTGTTTCCATATGTGGGAGCAACTTCTTCAGTGACTTTCTGCAGTCCTTCAGCTCGCAATGCAAGCTGCAGTCAAATTCACCATTCCGAATGATTGTCTGGGTTCAGGACCGTCAGTCTAAGCTTTCCTTCTAGGTAAGTAGCCATCCTCACTGTGCTTCATAACGGGCAGCTGTAGAGCAGCAATTCAAAGTGCCCACAACTAGATCTCACTGGATCTCCGGGAACAAACTTTAGTTCCAGTACCTGCAGCTCAAGGTTCTGGGTCCCATAACCTGTTGTGAATTCTCCCTGGTAAGACTCTTCTATTTCAGCAGAGTGCACAGAGGCAAAACACAGCAGAGTCTACCCAGGCATGCATGTCTGGTAAGAGCCAAAAAGAAATTTGGAGCCAGTTCATAGTTTCAAATCAAAATGAGGAGTCTTTATTGGAGAACTCCATTCTAGATAGGAAAGTGGAGTGATAGAACCTCTAATCTAGCTAGCTAGCTAGCTAGATGCAGAGAGATGACTGCATCTCCGCACACATGGTGTAGAGAGAGAGGTGAGTGTGTGAGATAGGGAGAAGAGAGGAAGGGAGGGAGGGAGGGAGGAAGAAAGGGGGGCAGGAAGGAAGTCCCTGAGAGTAGCAATCTACATATCAAAGGGATATGTAGAGAGGAGGAATGACCAATGTCTTTCTACCAAAGCATAGAAGGAGAAACTGCAAGAAACGTAGAAACACCAAATAAAGAAGAAACAGTGCAATTCTGGGGAAAATTATGGGACAATCCAGTAGATTATAATAAAAAAGCAGGCTGGATGAAACAGGTCAAAAAATGTAACCAACAAATGCAAGATCTAATAATAACACCAGAATTAATAAGTGAAAGAGCAAAGAAAATTAAAAATTGGACTGCGCCAGGCGACGATTAACTGCATGGCTTTTGGCTTAAACACCTAACAAGCCTTCATAAACAACTATCAAAACAGTTCAATCACATTGTGCAAGGAGGTGATATTGAACAATGGCTAACAACTGGGAAAACTCATCTCATCATGAAAGACCCAGCAAAAGGTGCAGTTCCAAGTAAATATAGACCGATAACGTGCCTGCCAACCATGTTCAAATTATTAACTGGAATAATAGCAGATGAAGTGATGCAACACTTATGAACTAACAAACAGCTTCCAGTTGAACAGAAAGGAAATTGCCCGAATACCAGAGGCACAAAAGACCAGCTGCTGATTGACAAAACGATTTTAGAAAACTGCAAGAGAAGAAAAACAAATCTAAGTGTTAGAATTAACCCTTACTATAATAATAATTCAAAACATATATCTTAAACCTTACAAACTCGATTTTGATCTACCCAACATGCTAATATTACTAAATTTCAAACCCTGTTGTAAAATCAATATTAGGAAAATAGTTCTTTAAGTATAATAAGAATGGTTTCCAATCTTCTTTAAAGCATTCCAAATTTTGGTCTCATCAGTACTGTAAGTGTTGTCATCTCCACATATTCCAAAATTTTTATCAGCCAATCTTCTTTTGAGGGCAGTTCATTACTCTTCAATTTCTGCGCATATATTATTCTGGCCGCCGTGGTAGCATACATAAAGAATGTTAAGTTGGTTGTAGAAAACACTCTTTGTGTTATTCCCAGCAGGAAGGATTCTGGCTTCTTAGGAAATGTCATTTTGAAAATTTTCTTTAACTCATTATATATCATGTCCCAAAAGGCCTTAGCCTTCCTACAAGACCACCACATATGAAAAAAAGTTCCTTCAGATTGTCCACATTTCCAACATTTGTTTGAAACATTTTTATACATTAATGCCAGTTTTTTGGTGTCAGATACCACCTATACATCATTTTATAATAATTTTCTTTTAAAACATAACATGCAGTGAATTTTAAATCAGTTTTCCATAATTTTTCCCAGGCTGCCATTTCTATATTATACCCCACATCTTGAGCCCATTTTACCATAGTCGTTTTAACCACTTCATCTCTTGTCTCCTCCAAAAGCAAGAACTTATACATTTTAGAAACTAATATTTCATCATTTTCACACAGCTCCTTCTCAAATCTCGACATCTGGTCCTCAAATCCAACTTTAAGATCCTTCTTATAAACTTCATTTAACTGATGGTACTGGAACCAATTACTAACCAAATTTTGTACTTCAATTAAACTTTTTAACTTACAGTCCTTTTCTTGAAAACATAACAAATCACTATAGGTACCCCACTGCGATGTTCTGCACCAATTGCAGCTTCTGGTCTACGTACAAAGGCAGCCCCACATAGAGTGCATTGCAGTAGTCTAGCCTGGAGGTTACCAACATGTGCACGACTGATGTATAGTAACTCACTTCCAGGAAAGGGTGCACTTGGCGGACCAATTGAAGCTGATAGAATGCACTCCTGAACACCACCTCCACCTAAGGTATCAGAGAGAGGGCTGGATCTAGAGGTAATCCCAAACTGTGAAAGTGTTCCTTATGGAGGAGTGTAACCCCATCCAGAACAGGCAGCTCTATTCCATTTCCTGAACTGTGGCTTCCTACAGTGAGCACTTCCATCATGTTTGGATTCAGTCTCATGTTGTTGTTATCCCTCATCCAGCCCATTACTGCCTCAAGGCAGGCATTTTGGGAAGCTATGTGCTTCCAAGATGAAGCTGACATGGAGAAGTAGATTTGGGTGTCATCAGCGTACAGATAACACCCTGCACCAAATCCCCTAATGATCTCTCCTGAGAGAGAGATCTTGGGATCTCTGCCCGAGAAGTATGAGCAGAACCACTGCAAAGCAGTGCCCCCTACACCCAGTCTCTGTAGGTGATCCAGAAGGATACCATGGTCAATGGTATCCAAAGCCACCAAGAGCTCCAAAAGGACCAACAGAGTCACACTCCCTCTTTCATTTCCCCTTTGGAGATCATCCATCAGGCCAACCAAAGCAGTCTCTACCTGATAAGCTGCCCGAAAGCCAGTTTGAAATGGGTCTAGATAATCCGTTTCATCCAAGACTGCCTGGCTCCGGGAGGACACCACCCTCAAAAAAAGGAGGTACTTGAATACCCCCAATAAAAACTTTGCAGCAACAATGGAATCCAGGTCCCCAGATCTTTGCAGCAGTAATGTGAATCTGCCAACATATTGAAAGGGATGGTGATGGGTACTTTAAGCCTATAAAACACTGTGGCTCCTCATAAGCTAGTGCTGCTCTAACGAGCAATCTGTATTCTCTATTGATGTATTTTCTTTCTCTCTCAGGTAAAGATATAACTTTTTATCGGCTGCACAGAAGACGTGACAGTGAGACTTGTACATTAGCCTTGTTTCCAAGGAAGAGTAACAGTCCTAAGAAATCTTGTAAGTTTTTTTAAAAAAATCTTTTCTTTTCATACTTCACACATTCACCAAGAATGAATGCAATAATTAGTCAAGAATTCTACTTTCCAAAATTATGGGAGAGGACTGTTAAGATGAGTTTTTAAAAAGTTTCTTCAATTATAAAGCTTAAAGTTCTATTGCTTATAAATTTGATAAACGTGGGCCTATAATTTGAAACATGGCATGCAGAATCTAATAGTCAAGATCCACAAATGTATCTAATTTCAAAGGCTAAAGATTGCTGTTCAAATGCTGATTAGTTAAAAATCACCACAGGTACAATAAGTGAATAGTGCTGAAAATATTGTAATATTGTGAACCGCTTTGGGTGCCTTTGTAAAGGCAGAAAGGCGGTATAAAAATGTAGTGAATAAATATAATAATACAAAAATTACCTGACTGTGAATTTACCCAGTCTATATGTGGGTAACCCCCCCAAGTCCTGCTACACTGCCTCACTGTGTTGGGGGCAGTGTTCCTGGGAGGGATGACCGAAGTACACCAGGAGGTATACTCCCAGTAGGGTCACTCAAAGTGTGAAGGTCATCCCAGCTGCCTAGCTAAAGCAAGCAGGCATCTATATTGGGCAGCAGCAATATAGGAAGGTGCTGGAGGCAGATGATCACTTCAGTGACAACGACACAGGCATCATTTCATATTGCGCGGAAGAAGGCCATGGTAAGCCACTACCTTATTTTACCAAGAAAACCACATGGATAGACAAAATGGAATGATTGTTGATGTAGTGCTGAATGATGGGCCCCTCAGGTTGGATGGTACTCAACATGCTACTGAGGGAGAGCTGAGGATCTCTGAGTACCAATGGTGTTTATGACACTGTTAAACTAAAGTCTTTTGGACATCTAGCAGATGATGTTGCCGTGTGGGAAAAGGAAATCTGAAGCTGCAAAGACAGAATTACAATGGGAATGTGGAACATAAGAAGCATGAATATGGGGAAGCTTGACAGAGTGAAAGATGAAATGAATCAACTCTAAGTTGACATCTAGGGCATCAGTGAATTAAAATGGACAGGAATGGGACACTTTTAGTCAGAAAACCATACCATTTACTACTCAGGACATGAAAACCAAAGGAGGAACGGTGTTGCTTTCATAGTTAAGAAGGATATAGCAATGACAGTACTTGGGTACAATGCTGTCAGTGACCGACTAATATCAATTAGATTTCATGGGCAACACTTTAACATGACAGTTCTTCAAGTCTACGCCCCAAGAACTGATGCAGAAGAAGTGAAAGTTGATGAGTTTTATGCTCATGTTCAGTCTGAAATTGACAGATCATGCAATCAAGATGTGATGCTGGTGGTTGGAGACTGGAATCCTAAAGTTGGAACAGGTAAGGAGGAAAACATAGTCAGTCTATATGGCCTAGGAAACAGAAATGAAGCAGGAGAACAACTTATTAGTTTCTGCCAAGCCAATGATCCCTTCATTGCTAACATGTTCTTCAAACAACCAAAGCGGTACCTATACACATGTACACCACCAGATGAAGTACACAGAAATCAAATTGATTACATAATTGGTGCAAGGAGGTGGAAGAGTTCAGTTATAACAGCAAAGACATGGCTGGGGCCCAATTGTGGAACCAATAACGAACTGCTCATGTGCAAGTTTGTTTGTTTTTATTGTTAAATTTATAACCTGCCTTTCATTAAGAAAATCCCAAGGAGGCTCACAATAAAATTTTAAAACACGATTATGAAAAAAGACACATTAAAATATTAAGCTAAAAAGTATTACAACAAATCTGATTTAAAAATATAATAATAAATTAGAACACAAGCCTAAAAACAGTACAAAATACAAGAAGAAGCCGTGGAGACAATCATCTAAAAGCCTGGATAAAAAGTTCCAAGTCAAGCTAAAGCAGAAAAACCATGCTATCCCGCTTCTACGATATGATCTGGAGAATGTACCCACCAAGGAGAACATCAGGAAGGAACCGCTTTGAAGTTCTGAATCTCATTGATAAGGAAACAGAGGAACTGTGGAATGAAATCAATGAAGTTGTTAAGGATAAATGTGAAAGGAGACTACAAAAGACCAAGAAACAGAAGAAAGCAAAATGGATGTCAGAACAGACGGTGGAAATTGCCCAGTACAGGAGAGAAGCCAAAGTCAAGAAAGATAAAGACCTAAGGAAGGAACTTAATGGGGAATTTCAGAAAACTGTTAGAAGAGACGAGCAATACTACATGGACATGTGTAAAGGAGGAAAGGTACCACTAAGTTCAGGAGGATGCCAGCATGGCTAACAGGTACCATCAAGGAAGCCATAAAAGGGAAGAAGACTTCCTTCTGAAATTGGAAGGCCTGTCCAAATGAAGAGAACAGAAAGGAACACAAATTCTGGCAAAAGAAAAGCAAGGTGACAATAAGGGAGGCAAAAAGAGAGCTTGAGGAACATTTAGCCAAAAGTATCAAGGGGAATAACAAAAACTTCTTCAAATACATCAGAAGCAGGACACCTGCCAGGGAGGCGGTTGGGCCAATAGACAATGAGGGAGTGAAAGGGATTATGAAGGAGGGTATGGAGGTTGCAGAGAAGCTAAATGCCAGGGAGGCGGTTGTGCCATTAGACAATGAGGGAGTGAAAGGGATTATGAAGGAGGATACGGAGGTTGCAGAGAAGCTTTGCATCCGTTTTCATGGCAGAGGATACTGAGCATATACCTGTTCCTGAACCAGGCTTTTTAGGGATGGAGGCTAGAGAGCTGAGTCAGATAGAAGTGACAAGGGATGATGTTGTAAACTGTCTGGAAAAACTGAAAGCTAACAAATCACCAGGGCCGGATGGCATCCATCCAAGAGTCCTCAAAGAACTCAAATGTGAAATTGTTGACCTCTTTACTAAAATATATAACTTATCCGTGAAATCGGGCTCTGTACCAGAGGACTGTAAAGTAGCAAATGTAACACCAATTTTACAAAAGGGATCCGGGGTGATCCAGGAAATTACTGGCTGGTTAGCTTAACGTCCATTCCAGGCAAATTGATGGAAAGCATCCTCAAGGATAAAATTGTAAAGCAAATAGAAGAACAGGCCCTGCTGGGATAGAACCAGCATGGCTTCTGCAAAGAGAAATCTTGCCTCACCAACCTTTTGGACTTCTTTGCAAGTATCAACAAGTGTGTGGATCATGGTGATCCAGTTGACATAGTCTACCTGGACTTCCAAAAAGCTTTTGACAAAGTTCCTCATCAAAGACTCCTGAGAAAACTTAGCAGTCATGGAATAAGGGGACAAGTACATGTGCGGATTGCTAACTGGTTGAAAGACAGGAAACAGAGAGTAGGTATAAATGGTGTTTTCACAATGGAGAGAAGTAAGAAGTGGGGTCCCTCAGGGATCAGTACTGGGACTGCAGCTTTTTAATTTATTCATAAATGATCTAGAAGCAGGGGTAAGCAGCGAGGTGGCCAAATTTACAAATGATACCAAACTCTTTCGGGTAGTGAAATCCAAAATGGATTGTGAGGAGCTCCAAAAGGATCTCTCCAAACTGGGTGAGTGGGCGAGGAAGTGGCAAATGTAGTTCAATATTGGCAAGTGTAAAGTGAAGCACATTGGAACGAAAAACCCCAATATAAAGTATACGCTGATGAGAACTGATCTGTCAGTGACTGAACAGGAGAGGGATCTTGGTGTCATGGTGGAGAGCTCGTTGAAAGTGTCGACTTAATGTGCAGCAACTGTGAAAAAGGCCATTTCCATGCTAGGGATCACTAGGAAGGGGATAGAAAACAAAATGGCTAATACTATAATGCCCTTATACAAAACTATGGTGCGGCCACACCTGGAGTACTGCGTACAATTCTGGTCACCACATCTAAATAAGGACATTGTAGAACTGGAAAAGGTGCAGAAGAGTGCAACCAAGATGACCAGGGGCCTAGAGCACCTTTCTTATGAGGCAAGGCTACAACACCTGGGGCTTTTTTTGTTTAGAAAAAAGGCTACTGCGGGGAGACATGATAGAGGTGTGGAGAAAGTGGTTAGAGAGAAATTCTTTTCCCTCTCCCATAACACTAGAACCAGGGGTCATCCCATGAAATTGATTGCCAGGAAATTTAGGACCAACAAACCAAATTACTTTTTCACAGAACGCATAATCGTCTTGTGGAATTCTCTGCCACAAGATGTGGTGACAGCCACCAACCTGAATGGCTTTAAGAGTGGTTTGGAAGACTACATGGAGGAGAGGTCTATCATCAGCTCCTAGTTAGAGGTCTAGAGGCCATCTCCAGCCTCAAAGGCAGGATGCCTCTGAGTGCTAGTTGCAGGGAAGTAACAGCAGAAGGGAGGGCATGCCCTCAACTCCTGCCTGTGGCTTCCAGCGGCATCTGGTGGGACACTGTGTGAAACAGGATGCTGGACTAGATTGGCCTTGGGCCTGTTCCAGCAGGGCTGTTCTTATGTTCTTATATTCTTACAAGTGAATGTTGGCCCGTTGAATAACGGGTGCTAGTAACGGGGCTCCTGGCCACCCGCCGCCATTCCCCCTCCCTCCGCCGTCCGCCCCCCTACCTTTAAGGGCCAAATCGGCCCAGGCACTTGCCCCCGCCAGGCTGGGGAGACGGAGGCCGGGACCGGGGGCGGAGCGGAGGCCATGTAACTTAAAAAAAAAATTGCTCCCGTGGCCGACGCCGCCGACCGCCCACCCTCCCTCCCAGCTGCCGAGTCCCCCTTACCCTGGCCGACTGCTGTCGGCCGTAGGCAGCCGTCAATTTAAGAGGCAGAGAGGAGCTCGGAAGTAGAGCTCCTCTCTGTGCAAAGCCTCTTGCCGAACTGCCGCTTTGGGCGCAAGGGACGCAAGCACCCAAAGTGGCAGTTCGGCAAGAGGCTTTGCACAGAGAGGAGCTCTGCTTGCGAGCTCCTCTCTGCCTCTTAAATTGACGGCTGCCTACGGCCGACATCAGTCGACCAGGGTAAGGGGGACTCGGCAGCTGGGAGGGAGGGTGGGCGGTCGGCGGCGTCGGCCACGGGAGCAATTTTTTTTTTAAGTTACATGGCCTCCGCTCCGCCCCCGGCCTCCGTCTCCTTCGGCCGAGGCAGCGGCTCCTCTCCCCCGCCACCGCTTCTCCGGCTTCTTCAGGGCGGCCGCTTCTGGCCGCCCAAGATGGCTGCCGGGTGCCGGCGATCGTGTCTCCCTTGCCCTGCTTCGTGCATGCCCAGAACAGGGTAGGGAGGCACGGACACACGCTTGGTGTCCGTCCATGGACGGACACCAAGCGTTTTATTAGAGAGGATGGAAATAGGCACAGAAAAACAAGGAAAGTTTTCCAAAGGATTGCTGAACTCAGAGGGATGTTTCAACCTCAAATAGAGATGTTAAGGAATGCCAAAGGACAGATAGTAACTGCTTGAGAGAAGATCAAACAGAGATGTAAGGAGTATACTGAAAATCTGTACATCAGGGACATCAACATCCAAGAGACTCTAGAAGATATTCCCTACTTGCAAGAACCTCTAGTATGAGAAGGGAAGATGAAGTTAGATCAGCACTCCGGTTGGAAGCACTTCGAGTTGGAAGGCTACAGGAATAGATGGAATAGCTATAGAAATATGGCAGGCAACAGAAGAAGAATCAGTCAAGGCTCTAACCAAACTATGCCAACAAATTTGGAGAACGACACAGTGGCCAACAGACTGGAAGAGGTCAGTCTACATAGCCATACCAAAGAAAGGAGACTTAACCGATTGCACAAACCATCGCACAATATCCTTAATTTCACATGCTAGCAAATTAATGCTAAGGATCATCCAACACAGATTAGAGCCCTATGTGGAAAGGGAAATGCTGGATGTTCGAGCTGGTTTCAGAAAAGGCCACGGAACATCATTGCTGATGCACGCTGGATAATTGAGGAAGCCGAAGAATACCAGAAAGAAGTCAATATGTGCATTATTGATTACAAAAAAGCCTTCTATTGCATCGACTATATCAAGTTGTGGAATATCCTTAGGAGAATGGGCATCCTAGAACATCTCATTGTTTTCATGAGAAACCTATACACAGGACAGGAAGCCACAGTCCAGACAGAACCTGGTGAAATAAACTGGTTCCATATCAGCAAAGGAGTAAGACAAGGCTGTATACTTTCTCATTCTTTTTCAATTTATATGCTGAACATATACTGAGAGAAGCTGGATTGGAAGAAGGTGAGCGTGGTTTTAAAGTTGGAGGAAGAAACATCAATAACCTGCGCTATGCTGATGACATCACTCTGATAGCTGAGAATGCGGATGATCTGCAAGCTCTAGTAATGAAAGTCAAGGAGCACAGTGAAAAATGGTAGTACAACTAAATGTAAAGAAGACTAAACTAATGACAACGGGTACAGCAACCAGCCTCAGAATTGACAATGAAGACATTCAAGTGGTGGGTCGTTTCTGCCTTTTAGGATTGGCAGTCAACAGTAAAGGATCCAGCAATCAAGAAATACACTGCAGACTAGCACTTGGTAGGGTTGCAGTGAAGGCAATATCCTTGGAAAGGATGTTTAGATGCCATGACATGTCTATACCTACAAAGATTAGCATAGTTCAGACAGTGGTTTTCCCTGTGACACTCTATGGATGGGAAAGCTGGACATCGAAGAAGCAAGATAGAAAAAGCATTGGCACTTTTGAACTTTGGTGCTGGAGAAGACTTTTGAGGATATCATGGACAGCCAGGAAAACAAACAAATGGATCATAGAAAAAAACAATCCAGAATTTTTACTCGAGGCACAAATCACCAGGCTCAAACTATCATACTTGGGATACATTTTTGCGAAGACCCAGCTCCCTTGAGAAGTCTATAATGCTGAGGAAAGTTGAAGGCAAGAGAAGAAGAGGACGACCAGCATCAAGGTGGATGGACTCGAATACAAAAGCAATGAATGCACCACTGAGAGACCTTAAAGGCAAAGTTGAAGAGAGATCATCCTGGAGAGAATCTATCTATGTTGTTGCTAAGAGTCGACATAGACTTCACGGCACTTAATCAATCAATCAATATGTGGGTAATTGAATTCACCCATTCTTACTGCATTGTCTCTCTTTGACACCTCCTTGATTTTCTTCTGCAACTCCCAGTCACTGTCAATGTTTTGATCTGGAGGGCATTTTGATCTAGAGGGCGATATCTGAAGAGTTTCTGTGGAGGATGTTCCTAGGTTTTTTAGCTTGTGAGATTCTATCCCTTCTTTAACATACAGTTCTACTCCAGCCCCAATTCGCCCCTCCCAGTCCTTCCTAAAGAGTCTGTATCCAGAAATAACTTTTTCCCACTGGTTCTCACTATTCTACCATGTTTCCCTTATGCCCACAATAGTAATGTTTTCAATAGCAACCAAGCCATCCAACTCACCCATCTTGGCTCAGAGGCTTCTCTGAGGCTTAAAGGCATATGAGCACCTATATGCTGAATCTCTTACCTGGTGTGTGCTATCTACCTTTTGACCATTCGATCTCTTTGACCATTTAGCCATTTTTATCTCTTTGATCTCACTTCTACAAACTCAGGTGTTTTGCACAAGAGTTGACTCTTGCACAAATACTGGTGTTGTGCAAGTGCCACAATGCTACTATTGTTGTTGCATGTTCAACAGTGCACAACATCATGCTCCATCCATGCACAACACAGTCCTGTCACCAGTGCAATGTTAGCCTTCATTCTGTCCATTCTTTCAGTTAGCAAAAAGGCATGATGCTTTAAAATGCTTTACCTGGGGCTGTACTCCACTGAGCAAGGACTTGGACCTCCAAGGCCCTTTTCTAACTCTTTCTTTGGTTGCTTTTTGGGTACTTGTGATGTGGAATGGTAGTTTCAGTTGCATAGAGTCCGTGGCTGACATATAATAATAATAATAATAATTATTATTATTATTACATTTATATCCCGCTCTTCCTCCAAGGAGCCCAGAGCGGTGTACGACATACTTGAGTTTCATTTTCAAAACAACCCTGTGAAGTAGGTTAGGCTGAGAGAGAAGTGGCTGGCCCAGAGTCACCCAACTAGTTTCATGGCTGAATTGGGATTTGAACTCGGGTCTCCCCAGTCCTAGTCCAGCACTCTAACCACTACACCATGCTGGCTCTCTCATACTATGCAATGCTATGTCTGGCAACATACTGTTCCTGCAGTTGTGCAAGAGTACTGTTGAGCTAAACACAAAAATTGCAATAATGTAGTTGCACAATTGACAGCCATTATTTCCAAAGGCTGTCAATTGTGCAAGTGATCTTGGACATGCACATCCTGTTGTCTGGTTGGCATGTGATCTTGTGTGCCCAATCGGAAGCCACTGTATAAGTCAACTCTGCTTGCTTAACAGCTCCACTCACACCAGGATCCAGGGTCCCACCCACTCACCTCTATTCTCTCAGTGAGAAAGGAGGCCACTCTCTCCTTTGGGGGAGTAGCTGCCCACACTCTAGTTCTATGTTACAATTTCTTGCCCTGTTGCCACAGATCTCTGTTAGTTAAGTTAGTCAAATGTGGCCATAGTTTCTCCTACTCTTGTGTGTCCTATCATTATTAGGGTACGGGGCAATTATGCATTTAGTACAACTGCAGTATTGCACAACTGTGTGAATGCTACATTGTGACATGTACGCACTGTTGCACAGTACATCAGTCCCTGTGTCTGTTCCAGTGAACAGACAAATCTAGGTCTGCTGCTGACTCTGTGGCAACAATCCAACTTCAAGGTGATGCTGAAGCTGAAACTAACCACATCAAAGGATAGCATAGCATATCCATGTTGCCTGAATTACACATCTCTTAAGTCCGTGGCCCTAAACACCCAACATATTCCAAGCATTTTGGAACTTCAGTTAACATAGTAAACTGTTTGGAGCTTCAGAGAATATGGTAAAGCAACCTGTCAAAGTATTTTTAATTAATGTTTCTATATATTGTTCATGTTTATTTTATTGTTAATTGTTTATGTGATGCAGAAGATAAAGCGGAGGTCTGAAGTAACTATTTCCAGTAGTTCAACATTAACTCTTTTCTAAAATAGAAGGCTTTTTGATCCCAGGCCATACTATTTTATTGACATATTAAAAAAAACATTGTCCAGTGCAGAGACCTGGCACAAATTAATGCCTAGTCACACTTTTTTGGTGAACATTTAAAATTTGATTTGAAGCATCATTTACTCCTGATTCAACTTTTGTCTTTCCCCCCTAAAATAAGCGCTGCTCAGCACTTTCACACTATGCATCTTCCAGTTAAAAGGACTTCTTGGTGATACTGTTTTCTTTACCTTCTACAGACTACAGAACCCTAGCCCCAGGTATAAGAGATTTTTTTGAGGTATGTAACACAAAAGCAATAACTACTTCGTATTATGAGTACAGCTGCTGCAATACAGATGCATGTAATCATGGTGCAAGATATTTGGAGCCTGCTAATGGTAAGAGAGCCCTGCCTGTTGTTAACCTCAAGACCTATCTTCTTAGATGAAGCCTTTGGCAGCTTTAGCCCAACTGCTTATGACTTGAATAGGTGTCAGGCTGCTCAATTAAATTAAGATGAAATGATAAACAAGCATCCGAAAGACAGTAAATATTCGGAATTGGGTGCTGGGGTGGAGGATGGACTCCCACTATGTTCCTTCCATATAAAGGGGGGGAAACTTGAAGGAGAAGGTGGAGGTGGCAGTGGTGGTGAGGGTTGGAAGAGGCTTTTGAAACCCTACTTGTACTTCCGGGAGATATTGGGGAGCCAGCAAGAGGAGATCCCTGTGAGGTAACAAATGGGAATGAGTTGGTATTTGGGTGCCCTGAGCACAGCAGTGAAGCAAACACCTGGGTGACAACCAGGGCTGGAGCTTTAACTGAGTGCAAGTGGGGCAGCTGGGAAGTGCAGGGATGTCTGGGGGATGTAGTTCCTCCCATAGGAAGGCTTTTCCCCTCTTATGGGAGAAACCCTCGGAGGAAGTACCTGCTCCAGACTTCCCTACGCTTTCCAGTTGCTCCAGGTGTGTTCCTGGACTCCCATCATCACTTGCCTTCTGCTCCCTGTATGCTCTCGAGATTCATTGGCATCACCCAGCTTTCCCTGTACCAGGGCTGGGATGGCTTTGAAAGGATCCCCAACCCCACCACACTACCTGAGGCAGTTGCCCTGCGGGTGCCTGCCTCTTGATGGTGGCAGGTGGGAATCCCAGAATAGAATTCCAATTTCTCTGACATGCAGAGCCCAATTATTAACATTATTGTGCAGGTTCTGTATGGAAGGAGGTGAAAAACAGTGCTCTGAATTTGTCTGCAAACAAATCAAATTAGTGTAATCTTTAACTGAACCATCAATCAATCAATCAATCAATCAATCAATCAATTTTTATACCACCCTTTCTAAAGTGGCTCACGGCAGTTTACATTAAAATCAAAAACACATAATAAAACAATTTAATTTAAAACACACATTTAAAATAGATTAAAAATAAGATCATTAAAAGTCAGGCTGAAAAGATGGGTCTTTAAGGCCTTTGTCTCCAAGCAAAATACTCTTATCATGCCGATGATAAGAGCTGCATTACATACAGCTCAACCTAGCGGTGACAACTGAGAAGGCTCGATTCCAGGTTGCCACCTGTTGAACCACTGGCACCCAAAGATGGATCCCTCCAGATGATCTTAATGAGCAGTGGGAACATTCTAGAGAAAGTGCTCTCTCAGGTAACCCAGACCTAAGCTGTTCAGTGCTTTAAAGGTAATAACCAGCACTTTGTAATTTCCCCCGAACCATAATAGCAGCCAGTGCACCTGTATAAGAATAGGTATAATGTAGGATACCCCAGAGACCAATCCACATTTTGGACTAACTGAAGTTTCCAAACTATGTACAAAAGTAGGGATGTGCATAAAACTGGTTTGCCAAGTTCGAATTTGAACTGGGTTCAAATGAGGATGGGGTGGTTCAGTTTTGGTTTTGCTCAAACCACCCTCCGGCAGGATCATATTAAAAATGATCCCCAGAATCTCAAACTCCTTCAACAGGAAAATACAGCTACTTTTTTTTGGGCCATACACATGCAATGTTGTAGCACTATAACACAAAGATAAAATCTGAAAGAAGGCATTGGAAATGTGAACGGCAGTTTGCTGTCAGTGTAGGGACTGCGGTATCACAAAACAGTAAGTACGGAAGCACACTTAGCAGATCCGTAGTGACACTGTAGGGCTTAATCTGGAAAGTGCCTGGGTGACTTTGGGCCACTTGCTCTATCTTAGCATAGCACGAGACAAGTATTAAATAGCCTAGCCAGACGTAAGGATAAAATGGCCTAGCGTGAGATAGGATAAAATAGGATGGAGATAAACATAAAATATCCCAAGACCCCTGGAGGAAGGATGGGAGAGAAATTAAAAATATATATTCATACTGTTTCAGGGATTTTGCAAGATAGTGTTTTCCCGCTTTCAGTTTTAAATCCCAGCTTCTTCTTTTCATTCAATGAATTCTACACCATATACTCTAAAATAACTAAGTTGCAAAAGCTTCTGTGATGAGCCATATCCTGCCTGTGATAGGCACAAAGGTAGCTGCCATATACGTGGCTTCTCCAAGGTTGCAGGCAGGAGTCTCTCTCAGCCCTATCTAGTGATGATAGGGAGTGAACCTGGGACCTTCTGAATGCAAGCATGCAGGTGCTCCTCGGAGAAGCCACTACGAGTCTGTGTAGACAGAACTGAGCTGGATGGACCAATGGTCTGACTCAGTATATGGCAGCTACCTGTGTTCCTGTCACAGGCAGGGTATGGCTTATCACAGAAGATTTTGCAATTTATTTCAGAGGATGTGGTGTAGGAAAGATTTTATCCTTGTGTTATAGTGCTACAACATTGCATGTGTATGGCAAAAAAAAAAAGTAGCTGTATTTTCCCGTTGAAGGCGTTTGAGATTCTGGGGATCATTTTTAATATGAACTTGCCACAGCAGGAACTTCAGGTGTGGCAGTCAGAAGTTCCCCATTGCCTGCATGCACGTCAGCGGGAAAGGGGTGTTGTAGAGTGGAGTGTGGTGGGTGGTAGTTCCTAGGGTGGGCAAGGAAGCTATCAGAATTATTTGAAAGGAATTGGGCAAAGGGGTGATTTTTAAGTGATTTTTAAAGTTTACGCGTCTTTTTCTCCATAAAGAAGCATGGAGGTGTCAGCAAATGTATAGCTTCATGTCGGGGGGGAAAGGGGTAGCCTAGAGCGGTGTGGGGTTGGTGGTAGTGCCGGGTAGGGGCAGGGAAGCTACCTGAATTTTTTCAAAGGATTTGGGCCGAGGGCTGATTTTTGGTTAATTGTTGAAGTTTACGCGTCTTTAAGGTTTTTCCTCATAATAAGTTATAATGGAGCTTTCAGCAGCCCCATAAGTGCATTTGGGGGATGCTGGGGTGGCCCAGAGCGAGTGGTGGTGTAGTGCACATAGGGTGCCAACTACCCCCATGGGTTTCTAACCCATGGGGTACGGGGTTCTCTTGTTTCTGAGGTATTGAGTGTGGATTCTATGATAGGAAATGAGATTTTCAATGAGACACCATGAATCCACTCTAATATGCTATCATAGAATCCACACTCAATACCTCAGAAACAAAGAGAACCCTGTACACTACGCCACCACTCGCTCTGGGGCACCCCAGCACCCCCCAAGTGCACTTATGAGGCTGATGAAAGCTCCATTATAACTTATTATGAGGAAAAACCTTAAAGACGCGTAAACTTCAACAATTAACCAAAAATCACCTTTCAAATAATTCAGGTAGCTTCCTTGCCCACCCTAGGAACTACCACCCACCACACTCCACTCTACGACACCCCTTTCCCCCCGACGTGAAGCTATACATTTGCTGCAATCCTCATTATTCTCTATGAGGAATTAAAAAATAATTTAACAATTCACCAATAATCAGAGGAGTGTCTAATTGCCTTGGGATTTTTTGGGTGGTAGGCACCCCTGCCTGTCTACCACTCACCCCACTTTTGTGCCCCTAGGTGCTCCACAATAGGGGATATGGACTGGTTCGGGTCCCATTATACTCTATGAGAAAAATAATTTAAAAATATTTCAAATATTCATAAAAAATCATAGGGGTGTCTGATTGCTTCAGGGTTTGCATGGTTGTTGGCACCCATGGGTGCTCCACAATAAGAAATAATGGTCTGGTTCAAGTCCCATTATATCCTATGAGAAAAAAAATATTTTTCAAAAATTCATAAAAAATTGTACAAGTGTCCGATTGCTTTGGGGTTTGGGTGACAGGTACCCCTGGGTGCCAGCTACCATCCTAGCGAATTTTTGAGATCCGAACCAGTTCAGATCCGAACCGAACCAGGGGGTAGTTCAGACAAAACCAAAACCAAACCACCCCCTCCTGGTTCGGACCCGGTTCGGATCCGAACCGAACCGGACGAACCAGTTTTGTGCACATCCCTACTGGTACCCCCCAAATTGAGTTATGCGACTGCTGAAATGTCCATTATTCTTTAGGGGGGAAAGCTTAAAGAAGCGCAAAATTCAAAATTTATTTTAAAAATCACCCCTTTCACCAATTTATTTGAAATCAGGGTGGTATCAGGCATTCATTCGGGCACTACCATTTGAGCCACTCTTTTGCCCCCCAAATCCCTTTTCTGCCCCAAATCTACACCAAAGACATGCCAACTTCAAAAATACTTTAAAAATCACTCCTTTGCCCAATTTCTTTGAAATCTGGGGGTACTTCCTTGCACCCATTTGGCACTACCACCCACCACAACCCACTCTGGGCCACCCTGGTGCCCCCACGTGGAGCTATAAGGTTGCTGAAATCCCCTTTATTCCCTATGGGGAAAAGCTTAAAGACACACCAACTTCAGAAATTCTGAAAAAAAACCTCCCCTTTGCTCAATTTCTTTTAAATTTGGGTGATAGCTTCCACCCATTGGGCACTACCACCCAAACCACTTTGGCCACAAAATGGAGGTCTGGATGTCTGAAATTTTGGGGTCTGAATCTGGGGTGATTTGTTTTGTACCCAAATCTGGACAATTGAGGATAGGGATAATTTGTTTTGTCTACAAATCACCAGAATTGGCCAGATTCGGGTACAAATTGTTTTGCACATCCCTATTCAATACCATTGCTGGGTTGCTTGAAGGAGGTGGGATTGGGTGGCATTGTTTTACAGTGGTTCCATTCCTACCTCTCTGGCAGATTTCAGATGGTGTCACCTGGAGACTGTTGCTCTGAAAAGAGCTAAAGTGTGTGGTTCCAGAAGTGAGAGCTAAAGTGTGTGGTTCCAGAAGGCTCCATACTGTCTCCAATGCTTTTTAACATCTACATGAAACCTTTGGGAGAGATCATTAGGAAGTTTGGTCTGGGATGCTACCAATCTGTTGATGACACCCAGATCTATTTCTCTGTACCATTTCATCAGGAAATGGCATGACCCCCCCCAAGTGCCTGCCTGGAGGTGATATTGGGCTGTGTGAGGGATAACAGGTTGAAGTTGAATCCAAACAAGACGAAGGTACTGTCTGTAGGGGTTTGGGATCCGAGAGATGGCTTAGATCTGCCTGTTCTGGATAGAGTTACACTCCCCCTAAAGATCAGGTTCGCAGTTTGAGAGTGCTCCTGGATCCCAAACTCTCCTTGGTTTCTCATGTTGAGGCCATGTCCAGGAGCACTTTTTATCAGATTCGGCTGATATGCTAGATACATCCATTTCTGGAGACAAATGAACTTAAAATGGTGGTACATATGCTAGGCTTGAGTACTGTAATGCACTCTACTTGGGACTGCCTTTTTACGTAGTTCGGAAATTACAATTAGTACAGAATGTGGCAGCCAGATTGGTGTCTAGGTTCACCCGAAGGGACCATATCACACTGGTTTTGAAAGAATTGCACTGACTGCCGATATGTTTCTGAAGGAAAAACCAAGTACCGGTAATTACCTATCAAGCCCTTAATGGCTTTGGTCCAGGTTACTTAAGAGAGCTCCATGTCTGTCGTGAACCCTGTCGCCTATTACAATCTTCTGGAGAGGTCTGGTTATGGTTGCCGTCAACTCATTTGGTGGCAACTCAGGACTGAGCCTTCTCTGTGACTGCTACAGGGTTTGGAATGCACTCCCTGCTGAAATAAGAGGATCTCCTTCTCTGTTTGCTTTTAGGAGGACCCTGAAGACATACCTGTTTTCCCAGGCTTATAACAGAAATCGAAATTTTAATCTATTATATCAATTCTCCTGGGTGTGCCTTGGAATGTGCATCCCATAGCCCAGCTGATTGACTGGGCGGCGAACATGCCTGATTGGCTGAGGCGCACCCAGGAGGATTGGTTGCTGCCACGGCGGCCCGGCCGTGGAGGCCAGAGGTGGCGGGTCTGGCCTGGCTGCAGAGTCAAGGCCCAGGAGGGGGAAAGAAAGTGGGTGGGGACAGAAGTGGCAGTGGGGAGGAGAGGTGTCTGGGCCTGAAAGTAGAGACTGGGGCAGAAGGTGGGGGAAGGTAACCACCCTCCCCAAAGAGTGCACAGATGTCTGTGCGCGGTCGGCTAGTGTGTTTTTATTTATTGTGATTATTTATTTATTTATTTAGCAAATTTATTGACCACTTGACTTCCTTAGACTCGAGGCGGTTTACATAAATTAAAATAACAAAGACAAGAGAAGAAGTGCTGAAAGGGGGGAGGAAGAAAGAAAAGGGAAAAAGAAAAAGACCTGCCCCACACACACTCACACGATAAAAACTAAAAGCCTGGCAAAGCCTGGTTTTCAGGAGCTTCTTAAAGGACAGAAGAGAGGGGGTATTACCAATCTCAGAAGGCAGAGTGTTCCATAAGGAGGGGGATGCAACAGAGAAGGCCCTCCCATGAGCCCGAGCCCCACGTACCTCCCCGGGGCCCGGAACTCTGAGAAGGCCCACCTGAGATGACCTCACCGGGTATGTCGAAATTGGACAGGAGATGTGGTCCCGAATGTACACGGGCTCCAAATCCTTTTTAAATCGGTTTTGTGAATTTTAAATTTTTATATTTTATATTATGTTTTAATTTGTACTCCACCTAGAAATTTTTATATCAGGCAATATAGAAAATCAATCAATCAATCAATCAATCTGTGGTTTGGGAAAGCCTCTGGTTTCCCCTTCCTGAAGGCTTCTTTACTGCCAATATATGGAAAGGGATGGTGATGGGTGATCTTAGCCTAGAAAACACTGTGGCTCCTCATAAGCCAGTGCTGCTCCAACTCTCAATTTGTATGCTCTATTGATGTTTTCTCTTTCTCTTTCAGTTAAAACGCTGACTTGCTATTATGGTCATAATCCAATCAAAGGTTCTGACAATGGCTTCTGTGTATCAGGCTCTTCGCCAGG
Source organism: Hemicordylus capensis (assembly GCF_027244095.1). Classification (NCBI taxonomy): domain Eukaryota; kingdom Metazoa; phylum Chordata; class Lepidosauria; order Squamata; family Cordylidae; genus Hemicordylus; species Hemicordylus capensis. The sequence continues at coordinate 256,260,923 of NC_069658.1, read as the reverse complement.
ATATAGGAATAATGGTATTATTTTGAAACCTGTTCATTTTCATAATTCACCAAGTCTTTTCATAACCACCAAGAATTTTTATAATCTATATTTTATTTATTTTTTAAAATTTATTTTTACATTTCTATACCGCCTTTATATTTATATTTCTCCTAGGTGTGCCCAGGAAAAATGCGTCCCGGCAGCCCAGCTGATTGGCTGGGCTCCGGAGGTGCCTGATTGGCTGGCACACCCAGGAGGAGGAGAATTGGCCAGCCGGCGCTGGCGGGCCTAGCCTGGCGACCGGTGGTGGCCACAGACTCTAGTGAGGGAGAGAGGCATGGGGGGGGGGCGGAGACAGAGCAAGTGAGAGAGGCAGGGGGGGAGAGACAAAGCGAGCAAGAGAGGCGTGCGGGGGGAGAGACAGAGCGAGCAAGAGAGGCACATGGGGGGAGAGAGACAGAGCAAGAGAGAGAGGTGTGCGGGTTGAGAGAAAGAGCGAGCGAGAGAGGCGCGCAGGGGAGAGACAGAGTGAGTAAGAGAGGCATGCGGGGGGAGAGACAGAGTGAGCAAGAGAGGTGCGCAGGGGGAGAAACAGAGAGAGTGAGAGAGGTGCGCGGGGGGAGAGACACAGAGAGAGAGAGAGGCGCCTGGGGGAGAGACAGAGCAAGCGAGAGAGGTGCCCGGGGAGAGAGACAGAGCAAGTGAGAGAGGTGCGTAGGACATGACAGAGCAAGAGAGGTGCAGGAGGAGAGACAGAGCGAGAGAGGTGCGGGGGGAGAGACAGAGCGAGCGATAGAGGTGTGGGGGGAGATACAGAGCGAGCGAGAGAGGTGCGCCGGGGGAGATACAGAGCGAGCGAGAGAGGCGCGGGGGGAGAGAGACAGAGCGAGCGAGAGAGGCGCCGGGGGGGACACAGAGCAAGCAAGAGAGGCACCCAGGGGAGAGAGCGAGAGAGGCACGCAGGGGAGAGACAGCTCGAGGGAGAGAGGCACGCGGGGGAGAGACAGCACTAGCGAGAGAGGCACGCGGGGGAGAGACAGCACTAGCGAGAGAGGCACGCGGGGGAGAGACAGAGCGAGCGAGCGAGGCGCCCGGGGGAGAGACAGAGCGAGCGAGCGAGGCGCCCGGGGGAGAGACAGAGCGAGCGAGCGAGGCGCCCGGGGGAGAGACAGAGCGAGCGAGCGAGGCGCCCGGGGGAGAGACAGAGCGAGAGAGGAGTGGGGGGGGAGACATCGTGAGCGAGAGAGGCGCGGGGGGAGACAGCGCGAGTGAGAGAGGCGTGCAGTTGAGAGACAGCGAGCAAGAGAGGCATGCAGGGGAGATACAGAGTGAGAGAGGCACAGGGGGTAGAGACAGAGCGAGCAAGAGAGCTGTTGTGGGGGGGACAGAGTGAGTGAGAGAGCTGTGGGAGGACCAGCCAAACAAATTCTCCCTACTAAACCCAAAAAGGAAGTGAACTACCGCACAGATGCTCTGTGTGGCTTCAGCTATTCCTTTTAATCACCGAGAATTAATACAATAATTATCCAAAAATTCTACTTTCCAAAATAATGGGAGAGGACTGTTAGGATGAGTTGCAGAAAAAGGGTTCTCTCATTATAAGTCTTAAAGGTCTATTGCTTTCAAATATGACATTTGTGAGACTAGTAATTTGAAACATAGAAGGCATAATCTATGTGTCAAGTTACACAAATGTATCTAATTTGAAACGCTAAAAAATGTATCTAATTTCAAATGCTAAAAAAATCCAGCCGCTCGTTTGGTCTGCCCTTCATGGCACTGGACCTGCCACAGCGGGGGTTAGCCTAGCTTAACACGCTGCACTGCCCACCAACCACACAACACAGCAGCTAATCCCTTTTGTAGGTCCTCCAAAATATCTGGATGGCCTGAGCCAAAAGATGGACCCTATCACCTCTGTATAATTCAGGAGAGGGGGGAAACAATATCAAGGTGCACCAGACCCCCCCCACACACACACACAACAAAGGAATGCACAAAATGGGTCAAGTCTGCTTTGATCTTTTTCCTAGCCCTGTCAATCCTACCCAGATTGCTGGCCCTGCTCCACACCCTGCGTATAAACAGGTCAGACCAAATCACAATCAAATGTGGAAGCCAGCATTGTACCACACCAATGTCAGCCCGGGCCTTGTGAATAAGGGATGTCCCTGACTGCTAAATAGATCATTATCCCCCAAGTGAACCAAAAAGCTTTCCAAAGGTGGATTATCCTCCAAGAACTCCAGCAGGACTGACAAAAATTGGGCAAATAACATACGTCACCAACTGATCCAGGAGATTGCTGCTCACTCCCCAAGTCCTAGTTGTGTTCCAGGTTCAGTCCTACACGCCTTCTTGTGGGCCCAGAAGACAATCGAGTGCCCGAGGATGAAGACCCTTGCCCGCTCCATCGGCAGCGATGGTCCTGCAGGGAGAAGAATGAAACTAGTGACTACACTCAGGAAACCTAGCACCCATAGCGCTGGTAGCCGCTTGAATGCCATCAGCCAAGCCACTGAATGGCTGTTCTGAGATATCACAAAAGAGAGGCCACAAAGGCAGCACCTATTCGAAAAGAATTCAATGACAGCTGAGCTGTGGATACCTCCGCAGCCAGAATGTCCATCCATCCTCATGAACGAACAGGCACCCCCTGGCAGACCCATGAAGGGCCACACACTGCTCCAAGGTCCCATGGGGCACAAAACAGGGTTATCAGATCTGCTCAAACTAATAACATGTCCCTGACCCTTCTGGTCAGTTTTGGAAAACACTAAGTGTAGCTCAGCATGCCCAGATTTAAACACTAGATCCCCCCAGTGCAGAACTCTGGAGGATGGACCACCCCTGTCCCTGGGGAATAACTCACCTGTCTGCTGAGAATGGACTGAGGCAGGAGAAAGCCGACACTATCTGTAGGCCAGAAACCCCTCCCTCTCCAAGCCAAGAGCCAATGGGCTCACACCCCAGCCTCATGCTTCTTATGCAGGGGGCTGAGGTAAACAAACCATGCCGCCCATTCGGGCAATGAGCGGCTGGATTTTTAAAAATCTTTATATGTGTTGTTTATGTTATGTTCATTATTTGTATGATCCAGCAGGTGAAACAGGGATCTTAAATAACTATTTCCAGTTTTTGTTTGAGTCCGGTTGATGAGTCAACCTTAACCTTTTTCTGAAATGGAAGGTGTTTCGCTCCCACAATCATTTAATGACATATTAAAAACTTGCTGAGACCTGGCACAAATTAAGCTCTGATCATACATTTTTTGGTCAACATTTACTCCTGATTTAAATTCTGAGGCATCATTTACTCCTGATTTAAGTTCTGTCTCTCTCGCCCGCCCGCCAGTTCACATCTTCCAATTAAAAGGATGTCTTGATGATGCTATTTTCTTTACCTTCTACAGACATAGTCGGATTTCGAAGAGAAGATTTTGAGAAATGTAACACGAAACTAAGATATGCTGGCGACATATGGAAGTTTTCCTGCTGCACAACAGATAAATGTAATCCTCTTATAAAAGCTAAAATAGAATATAATATCTAAAACCTAAAATCTGCTCATGGCAAGTGAGCCCGGCCTGTCAGTAACCTCAAGGCCTAACGTCCTGGATGAAGCCTTTGGTAGATTTAGCCCAGCTGCTTATGTCTTGAGTGGATGTCAGGCTGCTGAAATAAATGAAGATGGAATGATAAACAAGCATCCAAAAGCACAGTTTATTTTTGATTTAAAATGCTTGTATTACGGCACCTGCCACAGCTTCATAGTTTCACGAGGAACCCATGTATGTCTTGGAGCATTTCCTTCAAATATCTTGTTTTATTGCTAAACACTGTACAGGTGAAACTCGAAAAATTAGAATATCGTGCAAAAGTTCATTAATTTCAGTAATGCAAATTAAAAGGTGAAACTGACGCATTACATGCAAATCGAGATAAGTCAAGCCTTAATTTGTTATAATTGTGATGATCAGCTCATGAGAACCCCAAATCCACAATCCCAGAAAATTAGAATATTGTGAAAAGGTTCAACAGTCTAGGCTCCAGGTGTCCCACTCCAATCAGCTAATCAATCCATAACACCTGCAAAGGGTTCCTGAGCCTTTAAATGGTCTCTCAGTCTGGTTCATTAGGAATCACAATCATGGGAAAGACTGCTGACTTGACAGTTGTGCAGAAAACCATCATTGACACCCTCCATAAGGAGGGAAAGCCTCAAAAGGTAATTGCAAAAGAAGTTGGATGTTCCCAAAGTGCTGTATCAAAGCACATTAATAGAAAGTTATGTGGAAGGGGAAAGTGTGGAAGAAAAAGGTGCACAAGCAGCAGGGATGACCGCAGCCTGGAGAGGATTGTCAGGAAAAGGCCATTCAAAAGTGTTGGGGACTTTCACAAGGAGTGGACTGAGGCTGGAGTTAGTGCATCAAGAGCCACCACACACAGACGGATCCTGGACATTGGCTTCAAATGTCGTATTCCTCTTGTCAAGCTGCTCCTGAACAACAAACAACGTCAGAAGCGTCTTACCTGGACTCAAGAAAAAAAGAACTGGTCTGTTGCTCAGTGGTTCAAAGTCCTCTTTTCTGATGAGAACAACTTTTGCATCTCATTTGGAAACCAAGGACCAAGAGTCTGAAGGAAGAATGGAGAGGCACACAATGCAAGATGCTTGAAGTCCAGTGTGAAGTTTCCACAGTCTGTGTTGATATGGGGAGCCATGTCATCTGCTGGTGTTGGTCCACTGTGCTTCATTAAGTCCAGGGTCAACGCAGCCGTCTATCAAGAGATTTTGGAGCACTTCATGCTTCCTTCCGCAGACGAGCTGTATGGGGATGCTGACTTCATTTCCCAGCAGGACTTGGCACCTGTCCACACTGCCAAAAGTACCAAAACCTGGTTCAATGACCACGGGATTACTGTGCTTGATTGGCCAGCAAACTTGCCTGACCTGAACCCCATAGAGAATCTACGGGCCATTGCCAAGAGAAGGATGAGCGACATGAGACCAAACAATGCAGAAGAGCTGAAGGCCGCTATTGAAGCATCCTGGTCTTCCATAACACCTCAGCTGTGCCACAGGCTGATAGCATCCATGCCATGCCGCATTGAGGCAGTAATTGCTGCAAAAGGGGCCCAAACCAAGTACTGAACACATATGCATGCTTATACTTTTCAGAGGTCCGATATTGTTCTATTTACAATCCTTGTTTTATTGGTTTCATGTAATATTCTAATTTTCTGGGATTGTGGATTTGGGGTTCTCATGAGCTGTACACCATGATCATCACAATTATAACAAATTAAGGCTTGACTTATCTTGCTTTGCATGTAATGCGTCTATCTCATATATCAGTTTCACCTTTTAATTTGCATTCCTGAAATTAATGAACTTTTGCACGATATTCTAATTTTTCGTGTTTCACCTGTACTCATGCAAATGTTGAGGGAAGCCAAGAGTCCAAAAGAATTGGGTGCTGCGGTGGTGGACTCCTACTCTGTTCCATATAAAGAGGGAAACTTGGAATTGTACATAATGTTTTCGAGCATTGTGTGGTGTCCCAAGCATGCAGGCAATCACAGATGTATGGATGGCAAAACAAAAGCGTCTAGTCACAGAAAGGAGCTCTCGGCAAGATGCCTTGGAAACCCACATGACAGGGGCTTCTATGACTTTACCGGGATCCCCAGGCATGAAAAGGGAAGGGCCAGGGCCAGGTGAAGCGGAAGGAAGGAAGGGATTGGAGACAGGTACACATGGGAGGCATCATTTGGAGCAAGCCCATATTGGAGGTGGTGGGGGGTTGAGGTGGTAAGGATTGGAAGAGGCTTTTGAGGCCTGACTCGGGCTTCCTGGAGATATTGGAAAGCCAGCAGGAGGAGAGCCCTGTGAGGCAAGGAAGTAAGGAGACAAGAAGCAAGTTTCTGAGTGCCCTGAGCACAGGGTGAAGTATCCACCAGGGCAGGGTGGCAACCAGGGGTGGAGCTGTAACTGAGCACGTGGGTTTGAAGACCCTCTTTCCCCTACATCTCCAAAGCCACCTGGGGCTTTTACACACGTAGTTCTTAGTTCACTTCTCCTCCAGAATGGAGGGTGTGAGTCCGCATATCAGCTGGATATACCCCAAAGCCCCTATGAGCTATCAGGGACCAGTACACACACTGAGCTTCCTGGTATGCCCCACCACTTATCCTGCGATGTGTGGAGGGGCCATTGCCAGTAATTCAGCTTTTTTCAAAACTCACACTGGTCATCATAAGAACATAGATTTTACATATGCAGATGTTGTTAGAAGATGCCTTAACAATGGAGACTACAGGTTCGATGTAACCTGAGCCCATTGTGTCTGAGCTGATTCCATGAGGCTGCATTTTTCTTCATCATAGCAATAGCACTTACATTTATATACTGCTTTATAGCCAGAGCTCTCTAAGCGGTTTACAATGATTTAGCATATAGCCCCCAACATTCTGGGTACTCATTTTACCGACCTCGGAAGGATGGAAGACTGAGTCAACCTTGAGCCCCTGGTCAGGATCGAACTTGTAACCTTCTGGTTACAGGGCGGCAGTTTTACCACTGCGCCACCAGGATCATAGAGAGAAAGCAATGATTTCTGCTTTAAACTTCCATGGCCTCCTAAATGGTCTGGGGTGGGGGTGGGAACATAAGGTGATGAAGACAGTCACAAAGGCAAGTTTATTATAAAAATCAGCAAAGATTTGGGTCAGATTCGGCAGGTTCGGGTTAATGCTTGGCAACTTGTCTCAACAGTCTTCCATATCTGTCAAACTTAACAAAAAGGTCTCTCTCCTCTTCCTCTGGAATGTGATTGGTTGGAGAAAGAACCCAGAGCAAGCTGTGGGAATGCACACAGGGAAAAGATCTGCAGTGATTGCGGAGAGGAGCCGACCCTATGTTTATGGTCCATTTAATCCCCCAAATTAAACATTTTCATATACCCCACGGCATGAAGCCATGTCTGGATAGCTTCCTGGCTCACTTTTATGGCCACTGGCTTGCCTCCCCTCCATTGTCCAGTAGTGTGGGTGGGAGTATTTAACGTAACTGGTGGCAAACCTTGCTGCCAGTGGTATCTGGAATGAAGCATGGGACAGAGGCACCTGGAATTGCATTCAATGGGGAGGCTGTGCCACACCCCAATGCAAGGTTGATTTCCGTGCATGCGCAGAGGCCATTTGAGGGGTTAGTATGGCAGTGTACATCTTGATAAAGGCCTCTCTCTGGTTTCTCAGGCTGAGGCAGTAGCCAGAGGTAATTTTTACCAGCTTCAGCTGAATCACCACTGTTGCAAATAGTGGATTTAAGCCCAGCCTTTGTCTCAGAGCAAGGCCACTTGGAGGAAAGAAAAATGCTGATTAATTCACTGGTAGAAAATACGTTGCCACCACACCCTAATTACAGAGCTTTGCTCCTCCTTGGATTTGGGTAATTGTCCAGGGAGACTCTCGTTCTCTTGACCAAATGAAAAAATACAGATAACCTTCCACATGCAGCCTACACATGAAGAGCAAATTTGGTCGTTTGAGTTCCTGAGCAATCCACACTGAGACATGTTTGCACCAGGCTGTTGGCCATGAGGCAGCCAGACATCAAGGCTGGTGCTCACGAAGCCTGCTCCCCATCTTCTCTCATCTCCCTCTGGGCCCCTTCTGAGAACAAAGACCCCCTTCACTTCCTGCCACCAGACCTTCTAGTTCCCGGTCACCGTGTGCTGAGTGGCTGATCTCCAGAGGTCACTTCCTGTCATTCAGGAAAGGGTTCACTTCCAATTCAATCTTTACTGGAAAAGTAGGGCAGTTACTGCCTGCTTGTTACAACCACCTATGGACCTTTTTGGAGGAGAATGAACTAACAACAGTGGTGCATTTGCTGGTAGCCTCCAGACATCACTATTGCAATGCACTCTATGTGGAGCTGCCTTTATATGTAGTCCAGATACTGCAATTGATGAAAAATTCAGCAGCCAGGTTCTGCATTTTACTCCTATTTCAAAAGCATTACACTGGCTGCCCATACATTTCTGTGCAAAATATAAATTGTTGGTGATTACCTATAAAGCCATAAACTGCTTGGGCTTAGGCTGCATGAAGGGATGGGAAGTTTCTCGGGTGTTTTCTGCACTGCTGCTACTGGGTTTTCTCATGTTAATCATTAGAATTGGTCAACACATATCTGCAGCATGATGTGGGTTCATCCACCATATCTTTTGAAAAAGTATTGCAATTACTAGTTGTTTTTTTTAATTTATTTGTTTGTTTGTTTATTTAATACATTTCTATACCACCCAAAACACAAGTTCTCTGGGCGGTTTACAAAACAATAAAAACAGCCAATAAAAGATTAAAACATTTCAACAATTAAAATTTAAAAAAAAATTAAAACACAATTAAAACAGTATCTAATTAGGGTACCTCCATCTTATTTGGATTCAGTCTCAGCTTGTTACCTCTCATCCAGCCAATCACTGCCTCCAGGCAGGCAGTTAGGGAGGTTATGCCTTCTCCTGATGACGCTGACATGGAGAAATAAATTTGGGTGTCATCAGCATACTGATAACACCCTGCACCAAATCTCCTGATGATCTCTCCCAGTGGTTTCATGTAGATATTAAACAACATCGGAGACAATATGGAGCCCTGAGGGACATCATACCGAAGTTCAGTTTTTGAAAAACAACAGTCCCGGACAGACACCATCTGGAATCTGCCCCAGAGTTAAGCGTGGAACCACCGCAAAGCAGTGCCTCCCACCCTCAACCCCCTCAGACACTCCAGAAGGATACTAGGGTTGATAGTATCAAAAACCGCTGAGAGGTCCAAAAGGACCCACAGAGTCACATTTCCTCTGTCAATTCCCAATTGGAGATCACCCATCAGGCCGACCAAGGCAGTCTCCACCCCATAACCCGCCCGAAAGTCGACCTGAAATGGGTCTAGATAGTCAGTTTCATCCAAGACTGCCTGGAGTTGGGAGGCTACCACTCTCTTAATTACCTTGCCCAGCCACAGAAGGTTTGAGACAGGCCTATAATTGCTAAACTCTGAGGAATCCAGGGCAGGCTTCTTCAGAAGTGGTCTAATAATTTCCTCCTTAAGACAAGAAGGCATCCTGCCCTCCCTCAAAGAAGCATTTATGATCTCTACCAGGCCTTTTACAACAACCTCCCTGCCAGATAATATTAGCCATGTCGGGCAAGGGTCAAGAGAACAGGTGGTAGGCCGCATCACTCCAAGCAGCTTGTCCACATCCTCATGAGTCACAAACTGAAACTCATCCAGCCTAACCACATAAGAGGAGTCTCTGGACACCTCCGATTCAGACACTGCAGTTACAGTGGGTTCTAAATCCAAGTCAGCCCGAATACAAGAGATTTTATCCACAAAGGAATTATTGTTATTATTATTATTATTATATTTTTATTTTTATTTATTCGATTTCAATACCACCCTTCCAAAAATGACTCAGGGTGGTTTACACATTAAACACATCACAGCAGGTAATAGATGTTTCCAAATTCTGATTCAAGGGAGGAGGGGCACTCACTAGCCCTCTCACAACCCTGGACAACTCTGCCGGACATGAACTTGCGGATGCAATATGGGCTGAAAAGTATCGCTTCTTTGCCAACCGTATTACCAGAGCAAAGATCTTCAAATGTGCTCTGTGTTGTAATCTGTCACATTTGAGTCGAGTCTTCCTCCACTTGCGCTCCAGTCATCTACCTCGCCACTTCAGCCCCCATAGTTCTTCCATATACCAAGGGGCCAATTTTGAAGCGGGTCAGAGAGGAAGCTTAGGTGTGATCATGTCTAGTGTCCTGGTGAGCTTGCTGTTCCAGTTCTCCACCAGGGCATCAACAGGATCACCGGCAGAGCCAATACTAAATCCCTCCAAGGCTTCTTGGAACCCTATTGGATCCAATAACCTTCTCAGGTGGACCATTCTAATGGGCCCCTTGCCTACTACTACTAAATCATTCATCACCATTTGCAGATATTTAGATAACAGCAGACCGGCCATATTGACAGACAAGCTATCATCTAGAGCTCAAGTACATTGTCCTGGACTACAACATGACAAACAAGATGCATGTGTTTAGGCTATTTAGTGTCTAATAACCTTTCCTCATAATGAATCCCTATGAGGATTCATTACACACCAAACAGTAATTACCTTTGATACGCCAGCTGCGTCCGTTTCTTGAGTTAGACGACCTCAAAACAGTGGTACATCTGCTGGTAAATAACCTCCAGACTGGATTACTGCAATGTGCTCTATGTGGGGCTGCCCTTGTATGTAGTCCGGAAACTACAGTTGGTCCAGAACGCGGCAGCCAGGCTCGTCTCTGGGTCATCTAGGAGAGACCATATTACTCCAGTATTGAAGGAGGTACACTGGCTATAAAGCCCTAAACAGCTTGGGCCCTGGGTTTTTAACAGCTTCTTTGTAATGAACCCCGCCGCCCACTGAGATCATCAGGAGAGGTCCGTCTGCATTTGCCACTGGCTCGTCTGGTGGCTACTCAGGGACAGGCCTTCTCCATTGCTGCCCCGAGGCTTTGGAATGCACTCCCTACTGCAATAAGAGTAAAGGATCTCTGACATCCTTTAAAAAGTCCTTAAAGACGCATTTCTTCACCCAGGCTATTAACTGATATTGTTTTAATTGTTCTGAATGTTGTTTTTAGAATATTGTTTTAAAATTTTTAAATTGTGTTTTACATTTCTTGCTTTTAAATTTTTGTTTGGTTTTGCTTTTGTTTTTAATTAATTTTTTACTTTTTAATCTTGTTGTAAAGCACCCAGAGATGTAAGTTTTGGGCGGTGTAAAAATATGATTAAATAAATAAATAAATAAATAAATGAATGAATGAATGAATGAATGAATGATGTATTTATATGAGTGGTTTGAATTCAGCAACAGAATGGGCTGGACTGGAAAAGAGACCTGTGTTGTCTTATGGAAGGGAGGGAGTGTGTGTGAGAGAGAGAGATACAGAGACAGAAGGAAAGACTGGTCTTCTTACTGGTCTGGAATGATCTGCAAGTGGAGTGGGCAAGAACCGAGGACCAATCCTTCAGAAGAACTACTCCAGAAGCAAAAACTACTTCAGAAGAAAATGCTTATTTTCTAATAGAGTAACTCTGGTCAGACATTGCACATGGTGTAGGTACATGTACATGCTTTGTGTGAATAATGGGTATGACCACATTTAAAAAGTGAACCTTGGTGTATGCCCCCTCAAATCCAAGACAGGAAATGGAATATTGTCATTGCGGATGCCTTGGGTGGTGAGCATGGTCTCATCCTGTTAGGGCCCTGGGGTCTGGCCTCAGAGTACAGGGGAGGAAGGGTTAAAATCACCCTTCTTCTCTGCCTTGCGGATTTTCCCCCCTTGTGACTAACTTTCCCTGGAGACACAGAAAAGATCTGGATCTCTGTTGCCCTCATCATCAGCCCAACAGACTCGCAGGCCGGACAAACTGCGGCTGCTCCACCCTTCCACTCACCTGGGCCTTTATTTTATTTATTCATTTATTTATTTAACCTATTTTTTAGGGATGTGTGAATCGATATGGGTACAAATTGATTTGTACCCAAATCTAGCTGATTCTGATGATTTGGAGACAAAACAAATCACCCCTGTGGTCTGTTGGCTAGATTTGGGTCCAAACCAATTTGCGTCAGATTAGATTTGAATAGATTCAAAATTTGGATCCCTCCCATTAATTCCCCCAGATTCCTGGCTTTCATTTTTTTGAAAAAGCTAAGCTCTAGCCCTTGTAGAAGTAATGTTATGGACCAAAATGTGTGGTCACTATTTTTCAAGTGTTTGGATTCTTTGGGGTATAATGAACACCTCAATGAATCTCTATGAGGATTCATTACACACCTTCATTTCTTCTATTCATTTTGATTGTATCTTTGACAGTGCCAGCTGTCAACTGCCAAGTGCCAACTCCACCCCCCCCCACACACACACACACAAGGCAGTTGGGTACTGCTCAGTTTATTTTCTAGGATTTTTTTAAGTGTTTAGGCTCTTTAGTGTCTAATAACCTTTCCTCATAATGAATCCCTATGAAGATTCATACACACCAAAGAGTCTAATTACCTCAAAAATTCCTAAAATATAAATTGAGTGGCTTGTGGGTTGGGGGGTAGTTGGAACATAGGATGCCACTAATTCCCCACCCCCACCTGCAAAGCAGTGGGGTCAAAATGAACAGAAGAAATGAAAGTGTGTAATGAAGACATCAAAGAATCTAAACACTGCAACAATTCCTAAAAAATAAACTGAGTACCCCAGTGTGTGTGTGGGGGGGGGGGGGTGTAGTTGACACATGGCAGTTGACAGTTGGCACTGTCCAATGACAGTCAAAATGAACAGAAGAAATGGTATAATTAATCCTCATAGGAATTCATTATGAGGAAAGGATATTGATTGATTGATTGATTGATTGATCGTTAAATTTATATACCGTGTTTCATTAAAACAATCCCAAGGTGGTTTACAGCAAAATTTAAAAACAAGATATTAGACACCAAATAATCTAAACACTTCAATATTCCAGAAAATATAACGAATACCCCACTGCCTTGCAGGTGGGGTGTGTGTGTGTGTAGTTGGCACATGGCAGTTGACAGTTGGCACTGACCAATGAAAGTCAAAATGAACAGAAGAAATGAAAGTGTGCAATGAATCATCATAGGGATTCATTATTCATAGGGAGAGGAGAGCTGGTCTTGTGGTAGCAGGCATGACTTGTCCCCATAGCTAAGCAGGGTCTGCCCTGGTTGCATCTAAATGGGAGACTTGATGTGTGAGCACTGCAAGATATTCCCCTCAGGGGATGAAGCCGCTCTGGGAAGAGCAGAAGGTTCCAAGTTCCCTCTCTGGCTTCTCCAAGATAGGACTGAGAGAGATTCCTGCCTGCAACCTTGGAGAAGCCACTGCCCGTCTGTGAAGACCATACTGAGCTAGATAGACCAATGGACTTAGAATATGGCAGTTTCCTATGTTCCTATGAGGAAAAGTTATTATACATCAAAGAATCCAAACACTTGAAAAATAATGACCACACATTTTGTTCTATAACTCCACTTCTACAAGTGCTAGAACTTCGCTTTTCTTTTTTTTAATGAAAGCTGGGGATCCATGTTAGGGTTAGGATAGGGTGACTTCGAAACCCCATTATTTACTATGGCAGAAATATACAAAATCAGTAAGAACTAAAAAAATTCATTAAATATCAATCAAGTGCCCCACCACCTTGAAATTTGGGTGGTAGGTGGCACCCATGGGGACCTACCAATGTCATGAATATTCAGGGTTGTGAAATAAGAATTTTACAGGAAAGTGATTAGAAGACATAACATTCTGGAACATGATTTCTCTAAGGTGGAGTGACCATGCCCCCTCATGCTAATTGGTTACCTGATGCCCACAACAGCCCCAAGGACCATGGGCAGCCCCAGCGTACTTGCTGGTGCATGCTCTCTTTCCCAATTTCCCTAGTGCCCTAACCTTCTGGTGAGACTGGGCATCTCTTTCTCTGTTTTCAGGAAGAACCTCAAGACCTTCCTGTTCTCTCAGGCTTTTAATTAGAATTAATTTTAATAATTTTAAGAAACTTGTTTTATTCTAATTGTTTTTATTGTCATGTATTTTAATTTGTGACTTCTAAATATTTTAAATTGTGTACACCACCTAGAGGTTTACATGTCAGGCGGTATAAAAATATGACAAATAAATAAATAATAAATATCACTCGGAGCATTTGCATTCCCCTGTCATGCACTCCTGTACAGGCTGTGTGGATACAATTGGGATCACACCAAGGATCCTCCATGCCTGGGGAAAGAGAAAGGTCTTCAACTGGCACCAAAAAGAAATAGGATTGTGCCAGGTGAAGATGCACCCTGTTGTGCAGGGGCGTACCTAGGGTCGGGCAGGCAGGGCACATGCCCCGGGCACCACTTGAAAGGGGGCCGCCATTTTCTAAAATTAATGTTTAAAAAAAATGGCCACTGAAAACAAAATGGCCACTGCACATGCTCAAATGGCCTCTGTGAGGCCCTAGGCCAGGCCAGGCCTCGCAGAGGCCATTTGAGCATGCATGGCAGCCATTTTGTTTTTCGGGGCCATTTTTTTAAAAAAGTATTTTTAAAAATGGCCAGGACGCATGCTCTAATGGTCCCTGTGAGGCCCTAGAGGCCAGCGCAGAGAGGGGGAACCTTTGCAGACCCCCCCACCCTTTAGGAAGCCCCCCAAAGGGGCTACAAGTAAAAATAAATAAATAAATTAATATAATATAAGTCACTGTACACATATTTAGTTTGGAACTATGTACAGAGTATCAGGGCTTGTGAATACTGAGCTGAAGCTTATGAGCTAGGATTGTATTCATTTGCTTCTTTTGATAAGTGAGTTAAATGTGATGCCTTAATAATATGGCTATTTAATGGAGAGTTTGTGTTTGAATCTGTGTGAAATCCTTAGTATTAAGGCCATTGGGAGTTTCTTGCTCTCTTTCTCTCTTTTTAACTGTCTTTCTGAAATACTAGAATATATTCCAAGCAGTGACACAGTTTACTCTTCATATCCTTTAATTATTTTCAGAGTATCTGGGAAAAGCCAAATTCTCCATTTATTTTTAAAACTTACGTAATAGTGATGCTACAAAGCATAGTAGAGAATTAGACAGGCACTTCTGTTTAGTTTTCCAAGAACAACTCCACATAGTATTTGGGTATTTCATGAGCCCCAGCATACTGAAATTTGTAGTTTTCCAGCATTTTTTGGTCTGGCTACATCCACTGCTAAATAGTTTTTGAAATATTAAAAGATTAACGAGCTTGACTAGTATTTTTCAGCTGATATTATGGTAACGTTATCTGAAAGATGGGTGTCAGATGTTTGGACAGGGGGCACAATTTCAGTGCTTGCCCTAGGCACTATTTTCCCTAGATACGCCTCTGCTGTTGTGTGCATATTGGAGATGAGGCATCACATCCAAAAGGCCACCAGCCCCTCATAGGGGACATAGGAAGCTGCCTTATACTGAGTCAGACCATTGGTCTATCAAGCTCAGTATTGTCTACACAGCCTGGCAGTGCCATCTCAAGGTCTACAGGCAGGCGTCTTTCTTAGTCCTATCTTGAGCTGTAAGGGAGGGAATCTGGGACCTTATGCATGCAAGCAAGCAGATGCTCAACCCAGAGTGGCCACACTGTGGGAATAAGGGGAATATTTTACAGTGCAGAACCATTTTGCGGCACTGTATAGTGAACCAACACCTTCCCTGCCATTGGACATCTCTTTGCCTTCCTTGTCACATTGACCCTCGGTCACAACTCATGAAGTTAAATGTTTAATCACACAAAGAGAGGGAAATCACCGGGTAATGATTTCATTTCCCCAGATTTTTTGTTATCTAATATAGATTGGTGGGCCCCAATTTTGGCAGCCTTGTTCACATACATAGACCGCACGGCCCATATCCCTAAAGATTGGGAGCTTGCGGTTGTCGTCCCGATCCATAAAAAAGGAGCATGGGACGACCCTATGAACTATAGACCAATAAGTCTGCTTAGCGAAATCAGCAAACTTTACGCAAAACATCTGTGTATTAAACTTTGTGAATGGATGGACCAGGAGGGCATTTTAGAACAGGAACAAGCAGGGTTTAGACCAGGTAGGTCGGTGTTGGACCACTGCATTGTGTTGCAATATTTAATCGAAAAATATGTGCATAAAAGGAAAACCCCACTTTATGCTGCTTTCATTGATTTTCAGATGGCTTTTGACTCTGTTTCAAGAGGCATCCTCTGGGCAAAATTACTTCAAACATCAGTTGATAGGAGGCTATTGTTATTAATCCATAGACTTCACGAAAATTCAACTCTCTGTGTTCGCCTTGATAATATGGGTCATCTCTCAAAGGAAATATCCACAAAAAAGGGAGTTAGACAGGGCTGCATATTAGCTCCCTTTTTATTTAATTTCTATGTGAATGACTTAATCCAGCAACTACAAGACACGGATATACATGCCCCCAAACTGGCTGATAAATATCTATCGATTCTTATGTACGCCGATGATGCGGTGATCCTGTCCCAAACCAGAATATGTTTAAAGAAAGCTTTGGGAGTGTTGGCCGATTACTGTAAAGAAGTACAGATAGCAATAAATTACACCAAAACAAAGATTCTCCGTTTCAGGACAAAAAATCGTAGCTTCAACTGGTCAATTGATGGCTGTAGGATAGACCAGGTAAAGCAATTTAAATATCTAGGGGTAGTTTTCCAGTTTAATGGCCATAAAACTGCCCATATGAGATATGCTGTAGATAAGGCAAAATGAAGTATCACAGCTATACTAAGATTTTATCGGTCTCAAGGGGGTCATTACATCCCAGCTGCTATCAAACTTTACATGGCTAAAGTAGTCCCCCAGCTTCTTTATGGGACACAATTGGGGTCATATTCCAATTTTGACGAACTCGAGAAAATCCAAACAGGTTTTTTGAGAACGCTATTTGGCGTACCCAATTGTGTGCCCAATGTGGCAGTTCGCTGGGAGG
This sequence comes from Hemicordylus capensis, assembly GCF_027244095.1. Taxonomy (NCBI): domain Eukaryota; kingdom Metazoa; phylum Chordata; class Lepidosauria; order Squamata; family Cordylidae; genus Hemicordylus; species Hemicordylus capensis. Next base: position 256,244,328 of record NC_069658.1, on the reverse strand, counting down.
CGGGTCTACTCAAATTGGAATCCAGGGCATGGCTAGTAAGAATATTTTATTGGATTAAACTCCACCTTTATCCAATGGGACTAATTCCTAAATTCTTATCGGCTGAGGTACAATCATCCTGGAGTAGGGAGATAACAGATAAACTTAGTCAAAGTGGACTATCTCCCGTCCTACTGCTGGAGGACAGCAAAAATACAGCCCGTAGACTGGTGAGACAGAGACTGATAGATATAGATATACAAACTGAGAAGGCCAATTTACCGTTTTTTTATAAATCAATTTATGCTAAGGCGGATCTTACTCCTGCAGCATATTTATTTACAATCACCTTAAGAAAATTCAGATGGTCTTTCTCTAGGGCCAGGTTTAATGTTTTCCCATCGGCTTTACTCTATGGGAAATATGCAAAACTACCCTATGAAGAAAGGAAATGTCCTTGCGATCAAGCAGTTGAAACATTGGCCCATATTTTATTGAAATGCCCTATATATCAGGACATAAGGCACCAACTAATTGGCCCATTATTAAAAGATCTGAATGGAAAAGATGATGACCAGACGGTAATGTTTTTATTAAATGACAAGGATATAGCAATCTCGGCCGCAGTAGCTAAGTTTTGTTATGTGGCCTTAAGATTACGGCCCTTAAAGGAATAGAGTTTTTGAGGCTTTGGAGAAGCTATAATATATATATATGTACTCCATTATAAGTGATTAATTGGTTTTATATTTAATGTTTTATATCTGCTGAAAGTGTGTTTTAGTTTCTCATGTAAATGTATTGTACCATTTGGTCAAAGACCGTAAAATAAATAAATACAAAATACAGTGCTCAGGCATGTAGCCTCCCATTCCAATGAAAATCAGGGTGGACCCTTTTTATCAAAGGGGACGATTCATGCTTATTGCAAGACCAGCTTTCCTTCTCATCCCAGAAAGTGGGAGCAGAATATGGTGGAAACTCATAATCATCAGGCAGGTTCTGATGGGAGGCGGTAAAAACCAACCACTGAAAACAAATCAAACTACTTGGTCCCTTGCTAGGTCCTAAACTGATATGTTCCTGTTATAATTATTTCCTGTCCTTTGGGCTGCAGTTCTCCAAGATCTCAGACACAAGTCTTCAGCTCAGCCCTCCTGATTGAGATCCCTTCCACTAACAATGTCAGAGATTGAACCTGAGACTATTACATGCAAAGGAGGTGACCTCCCAGTCCAGATACAGTCTGCATCCAGTTCTGCCCTTCCTTCCTTTCTCCCTTTACTTTTGTCCTGCCCCTTTTTATAAGGAAATGTATCATCAGCTTATCCACTGAGAAAATGACAAGAAGCTTTGGGTTTCAGCTCTGTGATCTGGAGCATTTTCATTCCCACCTCATGTGCTTCTGTACAGATGCATGTGTTCTTTTAGTATGACTAGCTCACCTTGTGCAATATACATGCTGCCAAAACCAGGCACACAGTCTCTTATGTAACCATTGAGAACATTTCAAACTGTCCCAAAAGATCCAGTCCATAAAGAGATGGAGAAATCTCGATTTATCAGAAGAGGGCTTGTTTCCCAGTGGTTTAGTGGAAGGCAAGTCACACATTATGTAATGGTTCACATACTCATCAGAACAGGTCCTTGGTACACAGAGTGGCAGCAACATACGGATGTAGGAAGCTGCCTTTCAGTAAGTTCAGCCATTGGTCCCTCTAGTTCCATACTGTCAATACTGATGTGCAGCAGCTCTCGTGGGTTTCCAGTGGGGGTCTTTTCCTGCCCTACCTGGAGAACTCTGGAGTTTGAAGTATTGACAGTTTAAAGTTACTGTCTTACTGTTAAGAGTTTTCATTGTATCTTTTGTGTTCCGGCCACTTACCCGCCCCCAACCTGGCAATGGCAGTGCTGGAAGCTCTCCCTACGTGCACTCTTACTTACTTATAATGACAGGCACATTTATGTGTGCATTGATTATGTGGTCCATTTCCATTCAGAAGTGTGCAGCATGGAGGGAGGAGGAGTGCACTAGAATTGTCTTTGTATACAATCACTGTACCTGTTATACCAGAGGCACATTTGGGTAAAACTTTTTTTCTTTTTAGCTATCAATTTTTAGTTTATCTTACACCAAACTACAGCAGCAAATACAAATAGACAATAAGGAAGTTAAATAACTTTCAAGAATAATCATAATTTATTACAGCCCTAGCAAGCACCAAAAATAAATAAATGATGGTGATGATGATGATGATAATAATAGCAAAGAAAATTAAAAATTGGACTGCGCCAGGCGATGATGAACTGCATGGCTTATGGCTTAAACACATAACAAGCCTTCATAAACAACTATCAAAGCAGTTCAATCACATTATGAAAGGCGGTGATATTGAACAATGGCTAACAACTGGGAAAACTCATCTCATTATGAAAGACCCAGCAAAAGGTGCAGTTCCAAGTAATTATAGACCGATAACCTGCCTGCCAACCATGTTCAAATTATTAACTGTAATAATTGCAGATGAAGTGATGCAACACTTATTAACTAACAAACAGCTTCCAGTTGAACAGAAAGGAAATTGACGGAACACCAGAGGCACAAAAGACCAGCTGCTGATTGACAAAAGAGAAGAAAAACAAATCTAAGTGTTGCATGGATTGACTACAAGAAAGCCTTCGATTCATTGCCTCACACATGGATACTAAAATGTTTAGAAACAACTGGTGTCAGCAAAAACATTCAGATATTTATTTAAAAAGCAATGAGCATGTGGAGTACACGGTTAACAATCAATGGCGAGGCACTTGGACAGGTTAGCATTAGAAGAGGCATTTTCCAAGGGGACTCACTATCCCCTCTATTGTTTGTAATCGCCATGACCCCACTTTCACAAATACTAAACAAAACAAACCTCGGATACCAAACATCTAAAACATCCAGTAAAACCAACCATCTGCTGTACATGGACGATCTGAAGTTGTATGGAAAGTCCCAGTCAGAAATCGAATCACTGCTAAACACAGTCCATATATTCAGTAGCGATATAGCAATGGAGTTTGGACTAGACAAGTGTGCTGCATTAATAATGAACAGAGGGAAAATAACAAAATCAGAAGGAACAGAACTGCCCAATGGAAGCAAGATCAAGAACCTGGAAGAGAAAGAACCTTACAAATACTTGGGCATTCTCCAGGCTGATAACATCGCACACACTGAAGTTAAAAGAAAAATTGGAAGTGAATACATCAGGAGAGTCAGAAAAATCCTCAAGTCCAAACTCAATGGCGGGAACATCATACAAGCCATAAACACCTGGGCTATACCTGTTATCAGATACACTGCAGGAATAATAGACTGGACCCAGGCAGAGCTAGAGATGCTAGATCGTAAGACCAGGAAAATCATGACCATCAATCATGCTCTGCACCCCCGCAGTGATGTCGATAGGCTCTACCTCCCTCGCAGCTCAGGTGGAAGAGGAATGCTGCAAGTCCATCAAACAGTAGAGGAGGAGAAAAGAGGCCTTGAAGAATATATCAAGGACAGTGAAGAAGATGCACTTCAAATGGTCAAGAACGCAAAACTATTCAACACCAATGAAACAAAACAGGCCTACAAGAAAGAACAAGTCAAGAACTGAGCAGAAAAATGGAGAAATAAGCCCCTGCATGGTCAATATTTACACAATATAAGTCGAAAATCAGACATCACCAAGACCTGGCAGTGGCTTAAGAATGGCAACTAGAAGAAAGAAACAGAGGGTTTAATACTGGCTGCACAAGAACAGGCACTAAGAACAAATGCAATAAGAGAAAAAGTAGAAAAATCCACCACAAACAGCAAGTGCCGCCTTTGTAAAGAAGCAGATGAAACAGTGGACCACCTAATCAGCTGTTGTAAAAAGATCACACAGACTGACTACAAACAAAGGCATGACAAGGTAGCAGGGATGATACACTGGAACATCTGCAAAAAATACCAGTTACCTGTAGCCAAGAATTGGTGGGACCATAAAATTGAAAAAGTTGTAGAAAATGAAGATGTAAAAATATTATGGGACTTCCGACTACAGACAAACATCTGCCACAAAATACACCAGATATCACTGTAGTCGAGAAGAAAGAAAAGCAAGTCAAAATAATTGACATAGCAATACCAGGGGATAGCAGAATAGAAGAAAAAGAAATAGAAAAAATCACCAAATACAAAGATCTACAAATGGAAATTGAAAGGCTGTGGCAGAAGAAGACCAAAATAATCCCAGTGGTAATTGGCACCCTGGGTACAGTTCCAAAAGACCTTGAAGAGCACCTCAACACCATAGGGGTCACAGAAATTACCACCAGCCAATTACAAAAAGCAGCTTTACTGGGAACAGCCTATATTCTGCGACGATATCTATAACCATTGACAATAAAATTCTGGCATCCCAGGTGCTTGGGAAGGACTCAATGTCTGGATAAAACAAACCAGTCAATAACACCTGTCTGACTGTGTAAACAAGAAATAATAATTCCCAAGGTGTCCAGATCCATTAAGTGATAGGCAAATGAACTTCTTCTTCATGCCCACAGACATCATCAATGACAGCCAGCGTGGTCTAGTGGTTAGAGTGCTGGACTAGGACCGGGGAGACCCGAGTTCAAATCCCCATTCAGCCATGAAACTAGCTGGGTGACTCTGGGCCAGTCACTTCTCTCTCAGCCTAATCTACTTCACAGGGTTGTTGTGAGGAGAAAATTAAGTATGGAGTACACTGCTCTGGGCTCCTTAGAGGAGGAGCGGGATATAAAATGTCAAAATGTAAAATGTACAATAATAATAATAATAATAATAATAATAAATTAAATGAAATTATGTTTATACTGAGGAATAATTTCTGTAGAGTAATGAACTACTATAAAACAATTAATGTGAAATCTACTTCAAACCTTGGTTTCATATCCCAGCTTTTTTCAAGTAAATGGGTTAAAATAAACCAAGACTGGTCATTTCAAGACCTCAAAACAAATCTTGGGTTTTTTTCTGACTTCAGCTGGAAGTAGAATTCTTCTGACTCGCACACAGACGAAGGAAGGGGGAGCTGACATTCCTGAGGCTGGGAGATCGCACATGGAACCGACATTTAACCATGATTCCACCTGTCGTCTGAACCAGCCCGTCATATATTTGGCCTATTTTGTGTAAGTATATGTTTTAGTAAATATCTTTAGTAAATATTTGTAGACATTACTAAAAACATACTCATACAAAACCTAACAAACATATAAAGCATCAATAAACAGAAAAAAGATACTAAACAACAGGTGGAAGATACTAAATAACACATTAATGTTAAGTAGCAGGCATGATTCCAAAACCATCACTTTTGATCAGGGGGGCTGGTCAGTAAGTGCAGGGGAGTTTTGTTCCACCTTCTCCATAAGCAAACAAATGTGCTCGTTAGGAAGCTAAATCAGAAGAAGGAGAGAGAGCACCATTTTCTCTGAAGAGAAAAGAGCTTGCTTCTGCCCCTTCTCCCTGCCCCAGTAGCCTCCTCTCTTTCATGATTGGCCGGAATAAGTGCCAGTCAAGCTATCCTGCTTGTTTGGAGTTTCCCCTAAGCATCACCCTTTTCACCTGTCAAAAGGGTGGGGAGAGTAAAACTAAATACACACGCTGTTTGACACAGCCTCTCTATTATTTTGCTTTTTTCCTTGGGGGGTTGGCAAGCAGGCCATGTTTAAGAAGACAGGATAGCTTGACTGGCACCTTTTCTGGCCAATCATGGAAGGCAGGAGATTGCAGCAGGAGGGAGGGGATGAAGCAAGCTCCCTTCTCCTCAGAGAAAATGGCTTTTTGTATTTTTTCTGTTTAGGTTGTAAGTATTCCTTCCGAGCAAGTGCATTTGTTTGCCTGGTTGCTCCTGTCTTGAACTTACTGAGTGAGTGAAGACCCAACGGGCTTCTCTTCTCCTCCTGTTCCTCTCTCCTCCTCCTCTTCCTTTCTTCTCTTGGCACCCCTCCCCCAGCTACCCCTTATCTCTTTTCTTGGCTAGCAGAATTTTATGCTCCCCCCCACTTTCATTCCCTCCCTCACCACCCTTTCCCCGGCTGGTATTACTTCCATGAGGAGATTTTTCTGTGAACTTGATGCTATGAAAAAACACTCCGACTCAGGCTTCCCAGACTGCCCAACTTCAAGGAGTTAGTTGTTCAGGACAGCCTACTGTGCAAAGGTTTTTGCACTGGTACTGAAAGGGGTGCTTTATTGTTTCCAGAAAGTTTGTGTGTGGGGTAGGGAAGTGCATAAAACCTGTTCGCCCAGTTCGGTTCGGATCCGAACCGGGTCCGAACCGGGAGGGGGTGGTTCGGTTTTGGTTTTGTCCAAACCACCCCCTGGTTTGGTTTGGATCTCGAAAAGTAGCTGACATTAAAGCTGACCTTGTGTTCCACCTACCACCCAAACCTCAAGTCGATTGGACCTTCCTCTGATATTTTACAAATTTTTTTAAAAAATTAAAATTTTGCCCATAACTCCCTATCTCGAGCACTTAGGGGCAAGAAGCTGGGGTGGGTGGTAGGCACCCATGGGTGTCCCCCAACCCAAGAATCCCAAGGCAATTGGTTGCTCCTAGTATTATTGGTGAATTTTTGAATATAAAATTTTTCCCATTGGCTAGAATGGGGATTTGGGGCAGCCCCGTACCCGCCTCTGTGCGGTGGCTGCACCCCCAAAGTGGGTCCGGGGCCATCGGAAAAATGGCCTCAGTCCCTCCCGGCTATCCCCGGAGAGATAGGAGTGATGGTTTTTAAATTAGGATTTCCTAAGGCATTAAATAATATCTAATTGTAAGAATAGAATGTATGTCAGTGGGTGAAAGGTAAAGCCAGCACATAGCTCTGAGAGAGGAAGTTATTTAATGCCTTAGGAAATCCTAATTTTAAAAAACCATCACTCCTATCTATCCGGGGATTGCCGGGAGGGACTGAGGCCATTTTTGCCATGGCCCCGGACCTACTTTGGGGGTGCTGCCACCCCACAGAGGCGGGTACGGGGCTGCCCCAAATCCCCATTCTAGCCAATGGGATTTTTTTTCTCTCTTCAAGAAACCCACCAACAATGCTAGGGGCACCCATCAATTGCCACCCCAGCTTCTTTGCCCCTCTCTCTCTGGGCGCCCTACACGTAACACCCAGTCAGTCCACCTTAATACCTACCTACCACCTACCCAAGCAACTAAGATGACACTCAGAGAGACAACACCATTCTCTGATCTAACAAAAAGGCCACTGCTGCTGCTGCCTGCCAGCAGCAGCAGTGGAGCAGCACAGCAGCACACACACAGAGAAGAAGCAGGAGGCGGAGCAGAGCAGCAGACCTGCTGCTCTGCATGATGGGTGATGTGATGCCCAAAGAAGCCACCGCCTCACTCAGTGCCTGCCACTGAGGCCACCACAGACAGACAGAAGCCAGCCAACCTGCTCTTCTGCTCTTCTGCTGCTCCTCCTGCCCATGGATGACGCACGCACACCCTACATCCGTGTCCAGGCAGGCCAGGGGGACCGAGCCAAACCAGACCAAGCGCGTAGAGTCAGCACAGGCCAGCCCAGCCAGCAACAACAACTACTACTACTACTAGTACTACTATTACTACTACCACAACCAGTGTTGCTACGCCAACATTGCCAGTCACACGCACCACAGCCTGAGCATAGCACACAGCCAACAGCTGCTGCCAGCCAGTGCCTAGCAAGCCAACCAAGCCAACAAGAGGAGAGCTAAGTAGACGGCGCACGCACACCAACCCGTCACGACGCGCAACTGCAAGGGGAGAGGGCACAATTACAGGCAGGCAGGAGGAGGCGAGGCAATCCTAGCACAGATTTGAAAGTTAGAATCCAGGACATCTTCTACCACCAGCTGTAGTGTCTAGTAGTGAGTGCATTGAGTGCAGCTGAGCTGAGCTGCGTGCGAGGATGATAGTTAGTTTAGTTTCAGCAGACTGAGCATGGAGCATGGCAATGGCATTGGCAAGCAACACAACACAACACTCACCTGCTGCTGCTGGTTCTAGTAGTTGTCGTCTCACCTCTCCTTCGTGTGTGCACAGTGAGAGTGCGTGCCTTTTGCCTTACTTGAAAGAAATGCTTCTCTGGTCCACTACCACATATTTGCTCAAGGACACAGAGAGGCCCAAGGCACAGTGGTGGCACCAGTGTGAGTGCATGTGTCCTGGTGTTTGCCACCAGGTGGTGTGTGTGTGTGTGTGTGCTGCTAGCTAGGAGGGGGGAGGGAGGGAGGGGAGAGGGGAGGAAAGGGGGGAGTGGGAGGGAGGGGGAGAGGGATGTAGGGGATTGAAGGGGGAGGAGGGTCCGGCTCAGAGTTGGTCAGCCACATATTATGCACACACGTGATCACGCGTGTGCTTCGGTGGGAGAGAGTCAGACAAGACCACATTCTCATCATTGCCAGACCGGGGTGGGGGCAGGTGAGGTGGGCGTGGAAGGGAGGATGGAGGGTGATGAAGAGGAAGGGGGGAGGGGGAGGGGAGGGATGGAGGGAGGCATGGGGGGAGGGAGTCTTGGAGGGGGGAAGGAAAAAAACTTGTAGACACTACAGAGACTACACACACAGCACAGACAAAAGACAGCGCACAAACTACACAGCAAGCATCCACACACAGAGACAGTGCTAGGCATCCATTCACACAGACAGACAGACACATTATGGCCTTTGGGCTGGCACACTGCTGCTGTCCGCCCTAGTGGCAGATGCACAAGGAGCACTAGCGCTGCCAGCCTGTCCCCTGAGACCTGGGTGGTGACGCTCTATGTGTCTCCACAGGGGCGTCGTACCCAGGTGCCCAGGGTCCCTTCCACGGCTGACCTGCATCCTGCAGTGGACACAGCGGGCATGGAATGGGGCATCTTGAGGGACCTCAAAATGCGCCCATACACCACTGCCCTTGGCCTCCTGCACCCTGGGCGCCGTCCTAGGCCGTTTCTCGCAGGGTGGCTGCAGTCCTGGGGGGGGGGTGCCGCTGCCTGCCCACTGCTGCCACCCAACCCGCCCCTTCCGCCCTCCACACCAGAGGAAGGGCCCGGCTCCACTGACAGAGGAGAGGCAGGCCTCTCCTCCACCACCTCACCAGACTGCTCCCCACCAGAGTGTCGGGCTTCACGAGGGGGGGCCACTGAGCGGCGAAAGGATAGGGGGAAGGGGCCCCAGAGGGAGGGAGAACCTGGCTGCACTGTCCTCACCGCCCTCTACCTGCTCTTCCACATCCTCAATCTCCTCCACCACAACAACTGGCGGTACCTCAGCAGCACCTGGTGCCGCTGAGGAGGGACCCGCCACAGCCCTAACGCCTCTGCCTTCGCCGCGATTGCCGGCAGCAGGCGGGGAGAAATTAATCCTGCGCACCAAACTAGGAGCCGGGGCGAAGAATTCTCCAATGGAGAGGACCGGGGTGTCCTCAGGCTCCCCGCATCCTCTCCCTCTCTGTGCCGCAGGCGCACCCTACTCCTGGCCTCTCCCACGTCCTCTTCCTGGCAACCTAGTGCGAGGCCTGGCCGGCACACGGCGCTCATGTTGCTGAGACATTCTAGTTGTTATCTAGGAGGAGGGAGACTTTAAGAGTAAGGCCAGAAAGGGGCAAAAAAATAATTTGGAGGGGGTTGGAGGAAGGGGCAAAAAAACCCCAATTGATTTGGAGCCAGCGGGGGGGAAGTCTGTTTTGAAAAAGTAAGCCAATTAGGGGGGAAAGGAAGACTTTTTGATATGGGGGGGAAGCCAATTGAAGTGAGGGGGAAGGTGACCTTTTAAAATTTGGGTGTCAAGCCAATTGGGGGGAGATGGGTCTGGGAGGTTTTTTTTTAATTGGGGATTAAAGGGTGGACCCCTGGTGTGGGTGGCACGGGCAGTTGGGTGGAGTAGTTGTGGTGTGGGTGGCAAGTCTTTTTATTATTTTGTGGGAGAATGGATGGGGGGAGGGCACAGCACCTATCGGGGGGGGGAGGGACGCAGTCAAAGCTTGGAAACCTGCAGATCAAAGGAGGAAACCCTTATTTAGTGAACTGAAACACAGTGTGGTATGGTTCTGGGGGGTGGTTTACAAGTAATGCTGTGGGGGGAGCATCAACCTTGCAATGAATGCAGCCTATTTAATGTCTTTAAATTTCACACAACCAAAACCAGAACCCAGTCGCACTTTCACAGAACCCACCCTCTGACTCTGACTCTGACTCTGCCAGTGTGCCCATGGCAAGCAAGCAGCAGCAAACACTTGATGGCAGCCAGCATGGATGGAACATCATCATCATATATCTTTCAAAGATTACTAGAATGACTCCAGGAAGGAAACCCTTCTTTGGCGAACTGATGATGATGAGCAGATCCAGCCTATAGGAACTTTCACTGACACAAAACCCAAATTGCACTTCACTTTTACAGAGAGAGAGAGAGAGCCCACCCACGCACTCTGTCTGCCGCCCAAGGCAAGCAAGCAGGCATCAAACACTTGGCAGCATGAACATAATCATATATATCTTCCAAACATAATGACCTGGCGACGGTGTGGTGGTGTGGTGGGTAACCTGTTAAAAAGCCACCTCACCTGCATGCAATGCAACAACACACAGCAGCAATATCTTCATCAAGCAAGACACAAGTCACAACAGTACATCTCCAAGGGTCCCTCCCCCCACACAACCCAAATGCATTTCAAAATAGGGGTGTCCCTATTTAAAACCGCCAACTAGGGAGAGAAAGGGGGCAACAAAAAGTGCACAATTGCACACGCACTAACCCCTCTTCTTCCAGTCCTTCTCCTGCCGCTCACTGCTGGTCATGGATGCACCGCCGCCAGTCAGCCACCCCTGGGCTGGGACACAACAGGGCAGCCGCACGAGGCACAGGCAACCGGGGTAGGTCAACGATGGAGGGGCAGAAGTGAGGAGACAGCACTATTTGTGTCGCTCAACTCACCCCCAAGCAGAGACAAATGAAATCAACAAAAAACTTTCAAAAGAAAAAAAAACCGATGGCAGCCTCCAGGTGAGGTCGGAGGTAGGCTACTGTGTGGCTGCAGCTGTGGGAGGAAGTGGAAGGGGAGGAGTGAGAGAGAGAGAGGAGGAGGAGCACAGCAGGGAGGGGGGATTCAGGTGTGGGGGGAGGACAGCGGCAGCAGCAGTCCCAAGAGGTGGGACCAGAGGGTGTGTTGGTTGGGGGGTGGAGTGTTTGGCAAGGGGTCTCTGGGGTATGTAGAGGGAGTCAGGGGCAAGAAGAGGTGGTGGGACCGGAGGGTATGTGGGTTGGGTTAGGGTTAGTGTGTGGCGAGGAGTCTCTGGGGTATGTAGAGGGAGTCAGGGGCAAGAAGAGGTGGTGGGACCAGAGGATGTGTGGGTTGGGTTAGGGTTAGTGTGTGGCGAGGGGTCTCTGGGGTATGTAGAGGGAGTCAGGGGCAAGAAGAGGTGGTGGGATCAGAGGGTGTGTGGGTTGGGTTAGGGTTAGTGTGTGGCGAGGGGTCTCTGGGGTATGTAGAGGGAGTCAGGGGCAAAAAGATGATGGTGGGACCAGAGGGTGTGTTGGTTGGGTTAGGGTTAGTGCGTGGCAAGGGGGTGTTGGGGGGAAGGGGAGGGGGCAACAAACAGCAAATGAGAAAGTAGAACAACTCGGGCGGGCAGCAGGAATGGGGAGAAGGCTGGAGGCGAGGGGGGAGAAACTGGGCTGGGTGTGGAGTCTGGGAGGGGAGAGGGTGGGGGGAGCAGGCAGGGAAGAGGAGGGGCGCAAATCAATCAATATATCAATCGGGGGGAGTAGGGACAAACACAATCCAAAAAGTTTAAAACCCAATTCTAAACCAATGAATGATAATAAACCAGCAGAATCTTGGTGGGGGGAGGGGGAACCAAGCAAAAAGGCCCACTAAGAAGCAGCAAACAGAGACAATGAAACAATTGCTGAAATAATAATATGGACTGCAAAGCAAGTCTGCACAAACAAAACTGAACTCTGGCGGGCAGCAGCGATGGGGAGAAGGTTGGATGCGAGGGGGGTGGGCTGGGTGGGGTGGGGTGGGGTGGGTTTGGTTGGGTCTCTGGATGGGAGGGGCAAATTAGGAGCAGGGAGGGCCACAAAGAACAAGGAGCAATAATAATCTCAATTCAAATCAATCAACAAATGCAAAACTAGTTGAACACAGAATGAAAACCAATCGGAAAGAATCAAGCAAAAGCAAATTGGGCAAGTCTCGGGGCGGGGGGAGAGAGCAAACAACCAACCACCAAAAGAGAACCAAAATAGATTATATGGGACAATCTCAACAAAAATTGGCTATAATAACAACAGAATCCTCTCGGGGGGGGGGGCAACTCAGGCAGGCAGCAGCAACAAAATGCAAAGTACAAGTTAACAATTAAAGCAAACAACCAAAGCAGCAGCAATATATAAATGAAACCAATGGAATGCAATGAAAATCAAAAAGTTGAACAAAAACAAGGCAGAAGGCACAAAGAGCAATAATAAATCGAACGTTTAAAACAATGAATGCGGAGGGTGGGAGTGGGGGAGGGTAGGCCCAAGGAGGAGGGATGAGAAGGGAAAGGGGGAGGGGGAGGAAAGCAGGACAGACAAAGAAAAACAACAGGGAAATTTGGGGGAACTTAAGAAAAAAGTAAAGTAAGTATAGAGAAGAGACAGACAGAGACAGACACACACAGACAGAGTCACAGAGAGGGCAGGTGGACAAAAGATTAAAAAAGGTGGCACACAACAACAACACAGAGAGAGACACAGGACACAGTCAGGGACTCACAGTCAGACACCAGCAGCAAAGGAGCAAGCAAGGGTCTCAGATGATCCCACAACTGCAGCCAAAGATAAGTTTTTAGGCAAGAGGCTTGGGTTTATATAGGTTTGAAATTCCCTCCTTTGGGAGCCCCCACCTTTGCACTCCCCCCACAGCCAACAGGGTGCCAGCTCTCAACAGTACAACAGCCAAGCAGCCTACCAGAGCAAAGGACTCATTCTGGCCAATCAAAGGATCAATAGCGCGGCCAATGCAATGCCTGAAAATAGCCTCACAAAATGGATGCCAGGAGCAAATGTTTCAGGAAGGAGCCACAAAATGGAGGACACACTTGAAACTTAAAAAGAACACTAAAGACAGTCAATTGAAGCTAACAGGACATCTGAACTGGTTCGGATTTTCCGAACCGGTTCGGATCCGAACAGGCCCGGATTTGGTTCGGATCAGTCCCAAAACGGACCCGATTCGGTTCAGACCCGAACCTCCGAATCCGAACCGAACCGCACATCCGTAGTGTGTGTGTTGTGCACTTATTAGGCTCCGCTTAAATCATTATTAGCACTGCCGGGCCAACACCTAACATGGCTGCAGACTCCCTGAGCAAGGGAATTCTGAACTCTGTATAGGCTTGTTGGGTCCTGGGAAATACCTGCAAATGGGATTTCAACAGTAGTGCCTTGAGTGTCTGTGATTGCCTACACCTCTTCTTCTGTAAGCACATATCTGTATTATCTTAACCTCGAAGCAAATGGTCTCCTAGGTTGAGGCGGTGGCCATAGGTACTTTCTATCAGCTTCTGCTGATAGTCTATCTGTGTCCGTTTCTTGAGATAAATGGCCACAGAACAGTGGTACATCTGCTGGTAACCTTCAGACTTGTCTACTGCAGTGCACTCTATATGGGGCTTCCTTTGCTTGTAGCCCGGATGATGCAGTTGGTCCAGAAATGCAGCAGCCAAGTTGGTCTGTACGTCATCTCGGAGAGACCATATCACTCCAGTACTGAGAGAGCTATACTGGCTGCTGGTACGTTTCCGGGCAAAATATAAGGTGCTAGTTATAAGCTATAAAGCCCTAAGCTGCCCATGCTCTGGGTATTTAAGATAATGTTGTCTTCGCTATGAACCCCACTGCCCATTGAGATCATCAGGAGAGGTTGTCTGCAGTTGCCACCGGCTTGTCTGGTGGCTAATGAGGGACAGGCCTTCTCCATTGCTGCCCTGAGGTTCTGGAATGCAATCCTTGCCAAAGTAACAGCCTCCCCAACTCTGACAACTTTTTAAAAAGCAGTCAAAACACTTGTTCACCCAGGCTTTTAATTAGATACTGTTTTGATAGTTTTAATATTGTTTAAAATTGTAAATGATTGTGGTTTTAGTCTTTTTATTTTGTTGTAATTTGTATTTTCTTGTGAGCTTCCCAGAGACATATGATTTAGGTGGGATATAAATATAGCAAGCATAGCATAAAAGAGAGCCAGCAGCTATTGTCTAACAAAGATTATGACTAGTATCTCTTCTCTCCTGCCCTCTGTTCCTACCCTGCTGCTCCAGAGGCCAGCAGCTAACACAGCTTCTGACGTGTCCTTACATATAGAGAGACGTGTACTACTGGGAACTGGTAGGAGAGAACAGCTCTCTCTGCTTCTGGAACAAAAACACACAGGCCAAAAGAACATGTTTTGAAATTAATTAATTCAGCAACACACATTAGCTCATAAATGAAATGCACCCAAAACGTTGTGACTGCCAAAATATATCAGTAATCCAAAACCCTCTGGTTTAAAATGAGAGTTAAGATGCTTTACATTTTGACTCTTGCTCTAAAAAGAATGGAAATTGCAAGTTAAGGGGCCCATCTTAAGTTCTGCACCACACAGGATGTGAAGATTTGGTAGAGTCTGGTATATGATGGTGGCTTTAGAACCACACCCACACTTTGTCTAATCAGAGAAGCATCAGGCAGAAATTCATCCAGGGCATTTCTAGGAAGTGATTAGGGAAACTGCACCTGTTAAATGTCTGCTGGATGCATCCCTCCCCAGCCCAATGTCTCACTGAAAGACCTAGGCAAAGTGTGGGTGCACACACTGCAGCCATTCACACAAGCACACAGACACACTGCAGCCATTCACACACAGAGACACACACACTGCAGCCATTCCACACACACTCTGCTGCCATTCACACAAAACACGCATACATTGTAGTCATTCTCACATTGTAGCCATTCATAAAAGTGCACGATCACACACTGCCATTGTGTGTGTGTTTGTGTGCTTGTGTGAATGGCTTCTGAGTTCAGTTATCCCTGAATGACACCATAATGTTTCATGCATTTCCAACTGGAAATGGTTCTAAGACAAAACATTTTGGCCTCTTAAGAGGCAAGTTGGAAAACAAAGGAATGGAGATAAGAATGAAATCACAACACAACAATGACATCTGGGGAAAGGGAGAAAATAACAACATCAAATGGATATCCTTAGTGAGAAATTAAGGGCAAAACAGTTAAGAAAGCTGCTGAATTTGTTTCCATTCCTGTAGAAAGAAATTCCAATTCTCGAGAGAGAGATGTTGATACAAGAGAAATTTGGCAGCATCTCTGTCTGGTACACCCACTGCTGCCAAAACCCCAGCCTTACCCCTGTCCAAGCAAAGTGTCTCGGTTCCTGAGGAGAGGCAGAAAGAAAGGAATGTGGCAATGGAGGCTGGCCGGAGAGGGGCTTGGAGCACCTGCAGCCAGCATATCTAGTAGGGCTACTGACTTCCCTGACCCCAAGGCAAGCTCCTGGGTTGCTTTGGGGCAGAAGGGAATGGAGGCAGCAGCAAAGGGCACACTTGGGGCTGCTTTGTGAGGGATTGCATCAGTCACTGACAAAGCAATGACAATTTGTGCATGTCTGTTTAGAATGGAAGCAAATCGGCAGACAGCTCCAGGATAAGGAAAAGGATGCCTGTGCATCCCTAAATGCAACCTGCACGTTAGCCCAATTCAGAAATGATGCTCTATGAGTGTGCAGATGCCTGTACTTTCATACTCATGTTCAGCAGTGGAGCGGGACTGCCGGCAGCCTGTGTGCAGCCTTGGCGGCCGCCCCACTGATCCCACCCCGTGTCTGACATCAGGGCCCCTTCAGGAGTTACTTCGTCTGGTGCTGCATTCGCAGCGCAGCCCATGAGTGGCTCTGCAGGGAAGAGCCGCTCCGGGCTGGCGCTCCAAACGCAGCACTAGCCTTAGTTTAGCTCCCAAAGGGGCTGTGTTGCCCCCGCTCAGGAGCTAAACTAGCACACCCCCGCATGTCTGAAGTCAGACACGGAGGGTGTGACAGGGCCGTGAAGCATGGCCCCTGATCGGGCACAGCCCGGGTTCTTTGAACCCATTTGCCCAATGATAGCTCCGCCCCTGCTCATGTTTATGAATGTTAAAAGGTTAAAGGTGAACCAGGATACAGACCCTTCAAATGCATGGTATAGATAGGAAGTGGACCGTACCTGCATTCAGCATCACATGTAAATGACGGTACCAGTTTCACATGTAAATGACTGTACCTGTTTACAGAGCTGTACATTTGTATCTGCTACATCTTTCTCTTGCTGCAGACTTCCTTTTACTTCCTTTCTGCTCAATTAGCAGTTCACATTTTTCTCCTGTGAACTGCTCTGTGCAAATCCTATTTTTAAAGGTTGGCATACAAATAAAGTATATGCAAATCACTCGATTCTTGCATCATGACAGTATATAACCACCTCCTGTTTGCTTTCCAATAAGTGGGTGTTTCCTTTCACTGATTTATGCCCTATATCATCGTGCTTTGAATAGTCAGCACTTACTTCTCTGTGGAGAAGAGGCTGATTTGAAGGCTGCTTCTACTTTCCTCTTGATCTCATCGATCTTTTCAGCTGCATTGACAACACTAAGCAAGATGAAGATTCTTCTAATTGTTTTGGTTCTGCTTTGCTGCACTTTGGGTGAGATGAAGTTTCTGGTTTTGGTTGGGCTGAGATATGACAGGGTGTCTTCAAGCTATCACTAAGCTTCTGCAACTTTTTTTTAGGATGAGACATTGTAGAATTCATTCCTGAAAAGAAGAAGCTAGGATTTAGAATGGAAAGGGGGAAAGCCCTATCCTGGCAGATCCCTGAAGCAGTATTAATTTTTATTATTATTATTCCTCTCCCATCCTTCCTCTACTGGTTTTGGGGTGTTGCATGTGTTTCTCCATCTTCTTTTACCCTATCTTACACTAGGCCATTTTATCCTTACCACACACTAGGCTAAGAGAGTGTGACTGGCCCAAAGTCACTCAGTTGCATGACTGAGTGGGGATTTGAACTCAGTGCTCCTAAGTCCTTGTCCCATGCTTGAACTAGCATAGCACCCAGGGCTCCCATTCCCTGTTTTCCCTTCTGAGGGGAGGGGCGGGGAACATAGGATTAGATAGGAAGACAGAAGGGCAAGGAAAAGAAGGAAGAGAGTAGGGAGGAAGAAAGGAAGAGAGTGAAAGAGGGAGAAATAGGAGGAGGAGGAGGAGGAGGAGGAGGTGAAACAGAGAAGGTGGAGAGAGGCACCTTCCACTGCAAGAGTAGAGGGCAAGTGAGAGGCGGAAGCAAGGATGGGAGTGAAAGAAGAAAATTAGAGGAGGAGGAAAATGGAGACCGAGGGTGATGAGAGGCACTTTCCCCTGCATTAGTGAGTGAAGAGGAAGGTGGGTGAGTGACTGAGTAAAGGGAAAGGCTGGTGCAAGAAGGCAGTGCCATCAAAGCAGGTGTGTGGTGATTGGCTAGTATGTACTTTCAAAAAAAATGTTGTTGTTTAGATTGTGAGCCCTTTGGGGACAGGGATCCATCTTATTGTAAACCACCCTGAATCATTTTTGAAAGGGCAGTATAGAAATCGAATGAATGAATGAATGAAGAGAAATTTAAACTTAGAAACCTCCTGGAGAGAATTCCTGAGGGATTGGACTGAGGCAAGGTTTAAGTTTTTTTTAAAAAGGGAAGTCTTTATTGTAGGGAGGGGTACAGCACAAAGAAATAGGTGGTTAAGGCAATTCTATTCAAGATATGTTTAACTGCAAAGAGGCATTTTATCTTCAAGTCCTAATTGTATAAATTCCCAGGTAGGCAAGAGAAAAAGGCTTTTAGAGAGGGAGCAGTGTTCTCTCTCATTTTTTTCATCTATGTGCTGAATGAGTTTTGTTCTGGGCGGCAGTATCAAGGCAGTGTGTGTGCAAGTGCATTCAGAGTGGGGCCTTCCTGATTCAACCTGAGTGGGATCTAAAATTAAATGAGTGGACATCAAAAAATGTGTGAGCATGCACACATGCACACTCCTTAGAGGGAACACTGAGAGGGAGGTGGTTGGATTTAAAAAAGGAGAGTTGGGATAGGGATGGGGCCAGAGAGGGGCAAATGCTCATGTCTCCTGATCTGGATGGAAAATACCTCAGAGCTCCTGGAACAAATGAAGGACCTCGATCCTTAGGGACAGCTTTGGCAAAGGTGGGTGCAACGAGACCGAAGGGGTTAGTTGGGAAGATGAATCCACGAGGGTGCTCCTTCCTTGGAACTAGCTTCCTATGTTTGCAAGGGAGACTGGGCAGATCAGGCTGGGCAAGAAAGCTGATGTGGAGAGTCGCGTGAAGAACTGTACACAGGCTGGCATGATTTCTTTATTTTTTAATTTATTTATTAGAAACATTTAATATACCGCCCATGCCGAAGACTCTGGGCAGTGTACAAAAACATGCAAAGCAAGACATCATTAAAATTACACTCTAAATTAAAAACTAAAGTAACTAACAAAAAAGAAAAAACCAAATATATAAACTACAGGGCAAGAGCCTGGCAAAAAAGATAAGTCTTCAATAGAGATTTAAAAATCAATAAGGAAGGAGCTAAACAAATCTGAAGGGGAAGGGAGTTCCAGAGAAGTGGGGCAGCAACCGAAAAGGCCCTTTCACGGGTCCTAACACCCCAAACCTCTCGGAAATCAGGGACCAACAAAAGGGCCATCTGAGAAGATCTGACCAGATGGGATTTAACTGGATGGGAGAGGCGGGTCTGTAGGTAGACAAGCGCCAAACCCTGCAAGGCTTTGAAGGTCAAAACCAGGACCTTAAATTGAACTCAGAAGCAAATAGGCAAACAGTGCAATGACTGCAGGAGAGGTGTTACCATGTCATGTTTTCTGGCACCCATGAGTAGGCGAGCTGCTGCATTCTGGACCCATTGTAGCTTTCCAATCATCCTCAGAAATAAACCTAGATAGAGAGCGTTACAATAATCTAAGTGGGAGATAACAAGGGCATGGGTCACTGTCATTAATGCCTGCCAATCAAGGCAAGGGCGTAATTGGCGAATCAGATGAAGCTGGGCAAAAGCACTTCTGGATACAGCCTCCACCTGCTGTTCAAGCAGGAGGTGAACAGTAAATTGTCCATGCACTATGGCCTGTGAACAGTAAATCATCCATGCAGCTGATGACTACAAGGTAGATTGTATGCAAAGAGCACACTGAATCATGGAATTGGGGCCAGATATACCCCAGTTCATGTCTTGGGGGAACATTCCAATTGACCTTTGTTGTGGAAAAGGTGTGTGGGTGGGCCTGGCAAGGATTCCATTCTTGCTGATTGCTCTCCTGGGTGTAACAATGTGGGAACTTCTGAGGCAAGCCAAGGCTGATTGTCATGAGAATAGAGTGCATAGATGTGAGAAGGGGAAATCTACATGGATGGAGAGGCAAATAATCCAATCAGTACTTTTAATGGGTACACCTCGAGGTCCTTATCGCTGACTCAACATCTGTCGTGAGGGGGAAGCATTACCTCTGTGAGCCTTATCTGCATTCTTCCTGCTGAGTTGTTGGGGTGTTTTGGGGGGTTGGTTTTATTTTTCCAGTATTCACATAATAACATAGAACAGTAACATAACACAATTAATTTAACAATCATGTTTTCCAAAAGTCACAAGAAAATCCAGAATCAAATCTAGTACTGTTAATATAAGAAATATAATAGGGATGTGCCCAAAGTTGCTTCTGCACTGGCGGGGGTAGTCCTTTAAGGGTGGGGGGGGGTGCACTCACCCCTCCTGCCGCATTTCCCCCGCCGGCGCTCTGTTATTTCCAAGCCCCTTGGGGCGGAAGCGTTCCTCCCTGCCACCCCATTTTCCTCATCAGCTGGAAGTGGCCGGAAATAGTGATCTTACGTGTGCCCGTTGCATGCACGTGACCATCTGCCGTGTGCACGTATGATTGCTACTTCTGGCCACTTCCAGCCGATGAGGACAACAGGGCGGCAGGGAGGAACGCTGCCACCCCAAGTGGCTTAGAAATAATGGAGCGCCAGCGGGGAAAATGCGGCCAGAGGGGTGGGTGCACCCTCCCCCACTCTTAAAGAACTACCCCTGCTGGCGCCAAAGCACCAAAGCGGCCCCCGGAGCCAAAACATTTTGGAGGCCTTTATAATGGCCTCCAAAATTGAGCCCAAAACATTTTGGGCTCAATCCTAAAATATAATCTACCCAAACACAGTGAAACTGTTATTCTACTCTCATAGCCTGCATGAAGTTGATCTTATCAGTGATCTTTTGTAAAAGTGCAATTGACCACACCTTATTATGCCATTGCTCAATTGTTAATTGATCAGAATATTTCCATCGTTGAACAATTTTTGTTTTTGCTGCCAGAATTAAAAAAATTACAAGTTCCTTATTTTTTAACTTGGCACTATTTCCTACAAAAATATGTAATAATGCTAATTCCGGAGAACAATCAATGTTTTGTTTCATTATAATTCTTATTTCTCCAAATATTTTCTGCCAAAAACATACCACCTTTTCACAGGACCACAACATATGATAAAATGTTCCCTTTTGCTTACAACACTGAACAGCATAATTATGAGAGATATAAGCTAATTTTACTGGAGTTAAATGCTACTGATGTAAAATTGTAATTCTTCCATTGTAATTCTTGGATGGAAGCTGACAGGAATCCCCCAGACTTCCATAATGATTGCCATTTACTTTCTCTTCTATTGTCTTGATTCATGTCTTCATGAATCTGGGGATCATAGCAGCCAAGCCTTTGACAAGAACCTACAGATTTCTTTTACTTAAGACCTTGGAGACCTCCATCCCTTCCAATTGAAAGGGAGTTTGGGGGGCATCTCAAATCTCTTACACTATAGGACTTCCCAAATCCACTTCCCAAATATCCTTCAGAGCTCTTGGAGGGTTCCCTATTTCTAATGGTAACAATAGAATATAAACTGCAGAAAACTTTTCCTTTTCGCTGTGGACCTTTTCTAGACATTCTGATATAATAAATTCTTAGCTTCAAACAGAGCTCTGGCAAAATTAAACAGGCTAAAGCTAAATAATAGGCTCAGTTGGAGGGCGAGCAACAGGCTCAGCACACCATCTTCCCCAGTAGGGTTGTGCGTTTTGTTTGTTTTTCTGTTTTATTTTTGGCCCGAATCCGAAACACTTCCATTTTGTTCTTTATTCAAAATCAGCCAATCCGAAACACCCCAATTTTGTTTTTTGTTCAAAATTGCAAAATCCGAATCTGAAACATTTTGGATTTTAAAAAATGGCCTCGGGGGAAAACTAGTGGGTGGGGGTGGTAGTGCCCAATGGGTGGAAACTACCACCCCAATTTCAGAGGAATTGGGCAAAGGACTGATTTTGGAGGAATTTTGAAGTATAGGATTTTTCCCATAGGGAAGAATGGAGGTTTCAGCAAAAGTATAGGTTCATGTTGGGGGGAAGGGGGTGGCCCAGTGCTGAGTAGGGTGGGTGGTAGTGCCCAGTGGGGGCAAGGAAGCTGCCAAAATTATTTCAAAGGAATTGGGCAGAGGGCTGATTTTTAAAGATGCAATGGAGTTTGTGTGTCTGTAAAGTTCTTCCCCATAGGGAATGATGGACCTCCATAATTCCTGCCCCATAATTGCACTTGGGTGGCACCAGGGTGGCCCAGAGCAAGTGGCGGTGTAGAGCACATAGGGGGCCAACCACCCCCATGAGTTGCTAACCCATGGGGTACTGGGTTCTGTTGTTTCTGAGAAGTTTTGAGTGTAGATTCAGATTCTCTGGTAGCATATGAGAGTGGATTCATGGTTTGTTGTTGAAAATCTCATATGCTACCAGAGAATCTATACTCAGAACACCTCAGAAACAACAAAACCCAGCACCCCATGGGTTAGCAATCAATGGGGGTTGTTGGCACCCTATGTGCACTATGCCACCACTCACTCCTGGCCACCCCAGTGCCCCCCAGGTGGAGTTATGGGTCTGCTGAAACCTCCATTATTCCCTGGGGGGAACCATAA
Source organism: Hemicordylus capensis (assembly GCF_027244095.1). NCBI lineage: Eukaryota > Metazoa > Chordata > Lepidosauria > Squamata > Cordylidae > Hemicordylus > Hemicordylus capensis. The sequence continues at coordinate 256,222,216 of NC_069658.1, read as the reverse complement.
AGAAGCGTAAACTTCAACAATTCCTAAGAAATCATCCCTTTGCCCTATTCCTTTGGAATCTGGGTTGTGGCAGGCACCCCTTGGGGCACTGCCACCTAACCCACTGTTTTGCCCCTCAGGTCCCCTTGCTGCCCCAAATCTGCCCCAAAGACATGTCAAGTTCAGAAATTCTTTGAAACTCAGCCCTTTTCCCAATTCCTTTGGAATCTGGGAGGCAGCAGGCACCCATTGGGGCACTACCACCTGAACCACTCTTCTGCCCCCAAAGCCCCCTTTCTGCCTTGAATCCACCGCAAATAACATCAACATCACACATCAACAACAGCAGAGCTTTGGAAAATATTAGCCAGATTTCCAAAGGTCATGCACATCCATATCCACCCTGCCCAAAATGCAATTGATACACACAACAGTGTGAAACAACAACAATGAAATGTACACTGCCCCACTAGCCAATGAGGGTAAAATTTACCCTTACATTTGCTTAAAAGGAATAAGGAGGCAATAGCCAGCAGATCAGCCCATGCTTTCGCTGGCCAATCTGTGGGTTGCAAGGGCTGGAAATTCAAACAGATGTCAAAACTCAAAATGGAGACTGAAGGAGAAAGACTTTTTGTGATTGCAAAATGGAGTTCCAAAACAGCCAAAACAACAAATGTTTTGTATCCAAAACAGGGACGTTTTGTTTTGGCTACAAAATTTTGGGTTTGAGCATTGTGTGTTTTGTTTTGGCTAAAAAAACAGCCGAAATGGCCTGCTTTGTGCACAAAACATTTTGTATCTGAAACGAAACGCACATCCCTATTCCCACGTGGCTAGCCAAGGCCCCCTGCTGAGTTAATTGGTGCATTAACTTGCTGCTATCCTTTGCAAAACGAGGGGAGGGGCCCAGAGAGGTTCACTCCGAGTGCAGAGTGGCCTTGGCTGTAAGTTAACATGCTTTAGTTGACTTCTGGGGTCTACTCAGGGTGTCCCAACATAGGGAGGGCGTGTATCTGCTCCCCTGTCCAATTTGCTTGTTAGTAGCTGAATCTGGGGGCGACTAGCCCACTGTTAACTAAGTGACCTGTCCCCATGTACCATAAATGGAGAGCTCATTATGCTGTGAGGCTCCTGTGCATGTCAAGAGTGAAATCTCTGAGCCTGGAGACTCAAACTCAAGTGGCTGGGGGGCCCCTGGGAGCCAGCAGAAAAGCATTGCTAGTAACATATCCCAATAAAAGTATTGAAGGTCTAAAGAAGATTGTTATTTCTAAACAGTCACCTCAGTAACTTGAAAGCAAAGCCTTTGTTGATGCACTGACACGATCTTATGTAGGTGCCTGAGTTTGAAAAGAAATTTGAAATATAAGAGGCGGTGTACAAGCTTGCCAGTTCTAAGCTTCTTATTTGGTCTCACAAACCATTATGCATTTGACCATACATTGTGGTGAATAAGAAACTGCTGAAGCTATTACACATGAATGAGTTGTTTGCTTTGCTTTGGAACTTTAAAACTGTTTCAACTGTGTTTATTTACCTCTCCCCACGTTACCGCTCCGGCACAATATCAAAGTTAGTGCTAGAAACCCAAATTAGGATTTAATTTGGTGGTGGCAGTGTAATCAAGAAAGAAAGGGTTTACAATAAATAAAAGGGTCACAAGCATATTGTTTGTTTTAACCTTGGGTCCTGACAGAGTCTGAGAAGGCAGCAGCACAAGGCAGGTGTGAGAAGGTGCTGGCATGAAGCAGAGATGGCCCCCTAGAGGTGCATTAGAACCAAATCCTGCCCACCTCCCAACTGACACCGCTGCCTTAACAGATGGGCCATGTGATCAGTAATGACATTGTGAAATATCAAAAACTGTGCTCACTTACAACTTGCCCTCCATGCACACCCACATGGACAACCTATCTATCTTTGCCAGGCATTCCATCTTCCCCCCTTTTATTTGGGTCTCAAAGACCAAAGAAAAGTGTGGGTTACTGGGCAAGTTAGAAGCGAGCACAATTTGTGACATTGCACAACATCATTACTGATCACAGCACTCTAGTAGATGGTTTTGATTTTATAGCCAACTAGTAGTTTTCAGCCCGTTTAAATAACGGTCTCCAGTGGGGGGGTGCTAGTTTCCTCCTCCTCCCTTCTCCTCCCGAGACACTCAGCAGCAGCCGCAGGAGCAGCAGCCAGATAGGCTGCTGCAAGTTGGTGTTGGGCTGGAGGGGCTTCACTTCGTCCGGGCCTTGCGCCCGGCAGCGGCTGCTTCTCTTCTTCTTCTCATGCCAGCCTGCATGCCAGGCCCCAAAGTTCCCCCCCCCCGCCCGGCAAGTGGGCCCAGTCCTCCGCGGCTACCGCCACATCCTGCTGAGGTCGCGGCCGCCATCGGGGCCAGTCGCCCCGCTGCGGCTGCCACCGCCTCACCCGCACTCTTGCCAGTTGCCCTGCCGCGGCCACCGCCACCTTTGGCCAAGGCCGCGGCTCCGCCGCCGCCTCGGCCACCACCTCGGCCGCACTCTCCTCCTGGCGTTGGTGGCGGCCGCTTCTCCTCGGCCTGCCGCTTCTGCTCCTCCCAGCTCTCTCGCCGTGGTGGCCGCTGCTGCCATCGGGGCCAGTCGCCCCACCGCGGCCACCACCACCTCTGGCCAAGGCAGTGGCTCTGCCGCTGCCTCGCCAGCACTCTGCTCCCGTTGGCGGCGGCCTGGTCCAACATGGCTGCCCATCTCTGGGCGGCCGTATCTTTTTGGGCCCAAAAAGACACGGGTAGCACGGCCTCACGCTGTAGGCTTTTATAGTATAGGATAGAAAGCTCAGGACTTATAAGCAGGATTGGTCCAAGGCTCAGGGGTACCTCAGGTGAAGCAAGAGAGAGGGCAGGCATGCACTCCCTGTCATCTGCCCTTTTGGTGACCTTGGCAGCAGCCAATAGTAGGGATGTGCAAACCGGCTCGACCTCCAGCCAGTTTAACATCGAACTGGACCAGTTCAAGAGCTCACCCTTGATCCAAACTGGACCTGGTTCGGTTCAAAGTTGAGCCAAGCCCCTCCCCCAGCCAGTTCAGGCTTGGTTTGGGGGTGTCGGTGATGTTAATTTGGGCGGGGAGGTGGACTTACTGCCTCTGAGGGCTTCTGTGGTCTCGGGAGTTGCTAGTGTTGCTGCAGCTGTGTGTGTGGGGGGGTTGATTCTCCAGCAGATCCCCCTCCAACCACCGGCCTCCCCCTCCCGATCTCCCCCAGACCACTCCAACCTGTTTCAGGCCTCTCTGAGTGAGGCCTCTCTGAGTGAGACAAACCGAGACAGGCCCCTTGTTTGGGATGCCAAAATCGAACATGCTGGGCATGAATCGAACTCATGTTCAACATGAGTCATGATTAACATGACTCGAACGAAACTGGGCAAACGGATTTTGTGCACATCCCTAGCCACCATGGCCACTTTCTTCTGCTGCTTTCTCTGTGTCTATATTGACATCACTGTAGTTTACCACAAGAACGGTGGGTGCAGGCGGTGTGCATGGCAGGCATCGCAGGCACAGCAGACAGAGGCTTGCCATTGCCTGCCTACCCACCAACCCTCCTGGCCACCACTGCCAAATCCCACTGCTTTCATGGCAAGCCCTCTTCCTCACCCTTGCCACGGCCATCACTCTCCACATTTCATGGTGGGTTACAATGACATTATAAGTAACACCATTGTAACTCACTGTGAAAGCCGCAGGAGGAGGAAGCTGCACTGTGGAGGGAAGGGGAGGAGGTCGGGTGAGATGGTGGGGAGCACCCACTGGTCCGCTTGAAAGGCACACATTGTCCCTCGGTGTACCCTGTCCATGTGGATGAAGGGCACAGGCTGGCGGCTCCCACATCGTCCAGGCCCTCACTATCCCTGCCCACTTGGCACCCTGGGTGACCACCTAGTTGGCCTAGTGAGTGGGCTGGCCCTGCCTATCATGATAGAATGTTGAAACAACTCCTCATCTTCACAATGCTTGAACTACTGTGCTAGTATAATTAGCACTTTGAAAGGTGCCTATTTTTTGAGTCAGTGGAAAAATCGTCAAGAAGAAATCCAGCCGCGCTCGTTTAGTTTTGTGGGAATTTTTATTGATTGATTGATTAATTAGTTAGTAAGGACATTCCTCAATGGGGCACAAAGCTGAAAGGCTGTGTGGACTATGGTAGGTTATAAGTTGCACAGATCTGTGATGAAAATGGCAGAGATTGCCAGATCTGTCTGCTAGTTTTGAAGTCAGTGTTAATTCAAACGGCCAACTAGGGTTTTTTCACGGAACTCTCCTGAACCTAATTTTAAGCAGCTGTGATGAGGATTGCCTTGCTGCTGAACTTCTAATTCTTGATGATAAAACTATGGGTTGGGAAAGCTTTTGGTTTCCCCTTCAAGATGGTCATGGAACCTTTGCGGCAGTAATGTGAAGCTGCCCACATATTGTAAGGGATGGTGATGGATGAGTTTAGCCTAGAAGACAATGTGGCTCCACATCAGCCAGTGCTGCTCTGACTAGCAATCTGTATTCTCTACTGATGTATTTTCTTTCTCTCCCAGTTAAAGGTTTCAGGTGCTATAGTACTCGTGCAACCAATCCGGGGCAAGTGTCTGAAAATGACTTCTATGAAAATACCCTGATGCCATCTAAGAGAGAAAGTAAGTATAATTTTGAAACCTTTTCACTCTCCTACTTCACACATTCAACATGAATTAATGGAATAACTAGCAGACCCCGCACACAGCATCTGTGCGACAGTACAGTCCCGCTACCTTCAGGCCTTCCTGGCCCCCCCCCCACCTTCTGCCCCAGTCTCCAACAGGAGGCGGGGCTTTGCCCACCACGCATTCCCCTCCTGCCCCTCAGTCTCTCCTGCCCTCCCCCGCCCAACCTCCTGACCAACTGTTCACCTCCCTCAGCCGCAACCTCCCTCAACTGCAACCCCTGTGGAGTCTCGCCAACCACCTCGTGGAGCATGCTCCTCCCTCCTGCCCTTGCACGTGTTGCCCCTGATAGGCTGGCCATTGGTCACGGCTGCAGTGGGGGCAGAGCTTGCCACATCCCCACACATCCCCCTGGTCCGTCTAGAGGAATTAATAATATAGATTATCCAAGAATTCTGTTTTCCAAAATGATTGGAGAGGACTGTTAAGATGCATTGCATTAAAAAGGTTCTCTCATTATAAGCCCTATTGCTTATAGATTTGACTCCTGTGGGCCAATAATTTGAAACTTGGCATGCATAATGTACTTGGCATGATAATGGAATGCATTTGTACACTGCCTAGGGATTTACACATCAGGCAGTATAAAAATATGATTGATAGATAAATAATCTATTTGTCAAGACCCAAAGATGTATCTAATTTAAAATGCTAAAATTGCTGTTCAAATTATTATTATTTCTTGTTTACACAGTCAGACAGGTGTTATTGACTGGTTTGTTTTATCCAGACATTGAGTCCTTCCCAAGGACCTGGGATGCCAGAATTTTATTGTCAATGGTTATAGATATCGTCACAGAATATAGGCTGTTTCCAGTAAAGTTGCTTTTTGTAATTGACTGGTGGTGATTTCTGTGGCCCCTATGGTGCTGAGGTGCTCTTCAAGTTGTTTTGGAATTGCACCTAGGGTGCTAATTACCACTGGGATTACTTTGGTCTTTTTCTGCCACAGCCTTTCCATTTCAATTTGTAGATCTTTGTATTTTGTTATTTTATTTATTTATTTATTCTTCTATTCTGCTATCCCCTGGTATTGCTATGTCGATTATTTTGACTTGTTTTTCTTTCTTCTTGACTACAGTTATATCTGGTGTACTGTGTGGCAGATGTTTGTCTGTTTGTACTTGGAAGTCCCATAATATTTTTGCATCTTCATTTTCTACAACTTTTTCAATTTTATGGTCCCACCAGTTTTTGGCTACAGGTAGCTTGGATTTTTTGCCTATGTTCCAGTGTATCATCCCTGCTACCTTGTCATGCCTTTGTTTGTAGTCAGTCTGTGCGATCTTTTTACAACAGCTGATTAGGTGGTCTACTGTTTCATCTGCTTGTTTTTGACTTTTGCTCTTACTGCATTTGTTCTTAGTGCCTGTTCTTGTGCAGCCAGTATTAAACCCTCTGTTTCTTTCTTCAAGTTGCCATTCCTAAGCCATTGCCAGGTCTTGGTGATGTCTGATTTTCCACTTATATTGTGCAAATATTGATCATGCAGTGGCTTATTTTTCCATTTTTCTGCTTGGTTCTTGACTTGTTCTTTCTTGTAGGCCTGCTTTGTTTCATTGGTGTTGAATAGTTTCGCGTCATTGACCATTTGAAGTGCATCTTCTTCACTGTCCTTGATATATTCTTCAAGGCCTCTTTTCTCCTCCTCTACTGTTTGATGGACTTGCAGCTTTCCTTTTCCACCTGAGCTGCGAGGGAGGTATAGCCTATCTACATCACTGCGGGGGGTGCAGAGCATGATTGATGGTCATGATTTTCCTGGTCTTACGATCTAGCATCTCTAGCTCTGTCTGGGTCCAGTCTATTATTCCTGCACTGTATGTGATAACAGGTATAGCCCAGGTGTTTATGGCGTGTATGGTGTTCCCGCCATTGAATTTGGACTTTAGGATTTTTCTAACTCTCTAACTTTTCTAACTCTCTTGATGTATTCACTTCCAATTTTTCTTTTAACTTCAGCGTGTGCAATGTTATCAGCCTAGAGAGTGCCCAAGTTTTTGTAATGTTCTTTCTTTTCCAGGTTCTTGATGTTGCTTCCATTGGGCAGTTCTATTCCTTCTGTTTTTCTTATTTTCCCTCTGTTCATTATTAATGCAGCACACTTGTCTAGTCCAAACTCCATTGCTATATCGCTACTGATTATACGGACAGTATTTAGCAGTGATTCAATTTCTGACTGGGACTTTCCATACAACTTCAGATCGTCCATGTACAGCAGATGGTTTATTTGACTTGATGTTTTAGATGTTTGGTATCTGAGGCCCGTTTTGTTTAGTATTTGTGAAAGTGGAGTCATGGCGATTACAAACAACAAAGAGCAACACTTAGGCTTGTTGCAAACACACATGCAACGCAATAACTATTATTATTATTATTATTATTATTTATTTATTTATTTATTTATTTATTTATTTATTTATTCAATTTCTATACCGCCCTTCCAAAAATGGCTGAGGGTGGTTTACAAAGAGAAATAACAAATAAGATGGCTCCCTGTCCCCCAAAGCGCTCACATTCTAAAAAGCTACCACTGCTGCTGCTCCTGTGGGGAGTAGGAGGATCAGGGGAGGGGGAGGCTGTCTCTGGGTACATTGGGCTGCAGCTTGGCCAGTAGGCACCACAGTGCAGCAGCCATGACCAAGAGTGGTGAGGGGGGTGGAGTAAAGGGATGGAGGAGTGACCAAGAGGGATGAGGGGGAGTGGAAGCACCAGGATGGAGGATGAGGAACAGGAGTGCGGCTCAGGTGTGGGTGCAGAGATCTCTAACGTGAGGGGGGCTGTGGCAGCGGGTGAAGGCAGCAATCAAGTACTAGCGTGCAGATGCTCTGCATGAGTTAAGCTAGTTAATTAATTAATTAATTAATTAATTAAATTAATCAACCCATTGTCTGAAAAACAACTAATGACTTATTTCCTGAGTTATTGGCCTCTGAATTCCCCATAACAGGGTAAAATTAACTAAGGGCACTCGTGTTTGCCCATTGAAAGTTTAGAAGCTGGAGCTGGAAGGGGCCAGTCCTGGCACAAGTGATTGCTTGGTTCTGAATGTAGCTGCTTGAGTAAGAGAGCCCTTGGACTGAGGGAGGGGATCCCTACAGCCAAATGCCTACAACAGAACAGTCTTCCTCTTCCTCATCCCTTTCTCGCTCATGGGCTTTTATTTTCCCTCTCCACTAAGATGGCAGAAAAGTGGCAAGGGGCCTTGCGAGGGCTAGCAAGGTGGTGTGACACAGCAGGTGGACCGAGGAGGCTGCAGGGAGGGCAGTGTGGTGGCAGCAGGGAGCCTTGCAGAGCACAGGAACTAATGGCAGACTGCCTTTAAACATGAACTTTCTACATCACAGATACACTGTTTATGAATATAGAGGCCCCACGTAGCCAGCAGCCACCTAATGGCACAGTGGGGAAGTAACTTGCCTAGGGAGCAAAAGGTTGCTGGTTTGAATCACCGCTGGTATGTTTCCCAGACTAACCTCCAGACTATGGGAAACACCTATATCAGGCAGCAGTGATACCACATGGCTCTGTGGTTGCCAGGAGTCGACACCGACTCGGCGGCACAACTTTACTTTACGTTACTTAGCCAACATGAGTAAGAGTTACAGTTAAACATGCCTTTCCCTCAGTGCCCAATCAGAATTTCCTTTTCAAAAACCTGCAAGTCTCTTAGCTAAGTTAATCATGTGTGGCTGTAGTTTCTCCTGCTCATCTGTGTCCTGTCTTTATTGTGGTATGGGGCAATTATGCAATTCTTGCATTTAGTACAACTGCAGTCTTGCACAACTATCCCAAAACTACATTATGACATGCACACAATGTTGCACAGCAAGGGTGTAACTACTATTAGGCAAGGCGAGACAGTTGTCTCAGGGCCCCACTGCATCACGCCCCCTCCCCAAGAGTCACATCACATGACTCCCTGCCCATCTGTGTTGCACCCCCTATGAATTAATATTGAATCTCTTGGAGATTGGCAGTAGCAGACATTTTTTTAAAAAGGGTTAACTTTTCTCCCAGCCCTATTGGTTCTCCTGGCATCTTCTGCTCCTCCCCCTCTTGGAATTTGTATGTAACTGCAGAGCTGAAGAAGTTGGCTGTTGGGCTGGTGGTCTCCCTCCAAAAATCAATCTTTCCCTGATTATATTTTAGTGTAAAGTAGTGAATTCAGCTAATGTAAGGGGGGAGGGGAGAGAAGGAATGAGAGGAAGAGCAGAGAGGAGGAGGAAGATAGGTGGTGTTACGTGGGCGCAAGGCTATGTGTGGCTCACCAGAGGTGCATCAGAATCTTATCTGGCCCACCACCAAATTTTAGTTTGACACCCCCTGGCATAGTGCATTTGTAAGAGAAAGAAAACCCAAGCCCCAATATTTATATGGGGGGATCTTTTATGGGGGGGATTCTTGTTGCACCCCCTGTAATTTCCTGCTGGATCTGCCCCTGTGAATTAGATTCACTGTGAACAAGATATTAACCGTATTCATAATGGGGATGTGAGTGTGAGTGCACTATATATTGTGAAGTGTATTTGTGTGTGTATATCAGTGAGGGCCCATTTTAAAATCTTGTCTCTGGGCCCACTCCAACCTTGCTACGCCCCTGTTGCACAGTATGTGAGTCGCTGTGTCTGCTCCAGTGAACAGGCCAATCTGGGTCTGCTGCTCTGCTGTTGATTCTGCGGCAGCCATACAAATTCAAGGTAGCGGTGAAGCTGAAGTTAACCACATCAAAGGATAGCATATCATATCCATGTTCATAGGCATACTTAGTTACGGATCATGAGGATTTGGTCCATGGCCTCCCATCTTTGGGGGTGCCTCTAAATGTTCAGGGGGGGCTCCCCAGAGCCTCACCACTGCCCCACACCCGCCAGAGAAGTAAAACCTTTAAAAAAACCTTTTTTTAAGTGCCACTGCATGGTGGGGATGGGGACTGCCAGGGGGTGTGCGGGCACATGGGGGAGGAAGTCTGTGGCAAGAGTTCCTTCTCTGAGCCCCCGCTCCAACTCGAGCTCACTGAATCACTTTGTTTCACCTCACCAAGCAAGTTTTTTTAAGCCCCTCTTCTCTTCTCTTCTCTTCTCTTCTCTTTTTCCTTCCTCCTCCTCCCCTCCCCTCCTCACATTTTCTTCTGCTGCTAGTGCTACAATGAGTTGTGTGTGTGTGTATAGGGGAGGGAGAGGGAAAACAGAAATAGCAGCCGAGAGGAGAGCCACTTCCTCCAGGGGTGGGGCCGCTCTGCAGTTGAGGGAGAAGCGCTAAGGGAGAGCCCGACTGAACGAGCAAGTGGAGAGGGTACTGACTCCGGTCCCTTCTCTTTCCCTTTTCCCTTCCTTCATCCTTCCCTCCCTCCCCAGCTTCTCCTCACACCACCATGGAGCTTATCAGGATTTTGGAGCAGACCATCTCCCCAGACCGCACTGAGTTTGAGGCAGCTCAGATGTTCCTAGAACAGGCAGCCAAAAAGAACCTGCCCACTTTCCTTTCCCTGCAGAAGAAGCTCTTGCTGCAGAATCCCCTTCCCCGTGTGTCTCCACACCCAGTGGCAGCCCCTATCCCTGCCACATAGCGAAACTTTTAAAAAAGTTTTTTTTTAAATTTAAAAAATATTACTTTCCCCCAGCCCTCAAGTGGGGGGGGGGGGACCTCCGAAGCCCTTCAGGTCTGAGCTCCAAAGTTACTTAAGTGCCCCCTGCCGTCCATGTTACCTGAATTACACATCTGTTTAGTCCATGGCCCTTAACACCCAACATATTCCAAGCATTTTGGAGCTTCAGTGAACATGGTGAAGCAACCTGTTAAGGTATATTTCTTAATGTTTATATGTATTGTTTATGTTATGTTCATTGTTTATGTGATGCAGAATGTAAAGCAGGGATTTAAATAACCATTTCCAGTTTTTGGTGGAGTTCAAAGGTCCATAAATTTCCAGCTTATTAGTCAACCTTAATTATTTTCTTAAATGGAAGGCATTTTGATCCCAGAATCGGTTACTGATATATTAAAAATAGGGATGTGCAAACCGGTTCGAATTCGAACCAGGGTGGTTTGAAGGTTAAAATTCAAACCGAACCAGCCATCAGGTTCGAGCTGCAGGTTCGAATTCGAACCAAACCAGGGGGTGGTTCAATTTGAACTGGTTCAAACTGGTTCAGACATCCAAAAATTGGTAGGATGCTAGCTGGCACCCAGGGGTACCTTCCACCCAAACCCCAAAGCAATTGGACACTCGTACAATTTTTAATGAATTTTTCAAAATTATTTTTATTTTTTTCTCATAGGGTATAATGGGACTCGAACCAGGCCATTATACCTTATTGTGGAGCACCCATGGATGCCAACAACCACCCAAACCCTGAAGCAATTGGACAGTACTACGATATTTTATGAATATTTGAAATATTTTCAATTATTTTTCTCATAGAGTATAATGGGACCAGAACCAGTCCATATCCCCTATTGTGGAGCACCTAGGGGAACAAAAGCAGGGTGGGTGGTAGACAGATAGGGGTGCCTACCACCCACAAAACCTGAAGGCAATTGGACACTCCTCTGATTATTGGTGAATTGTTAAAGTATTTTTGAATTCCTCATAGGGAATAATTAGGATTGCAGCAAATGTATAGCTTCAAGTTGGGGGGGAAGGGGTGTTGTAGAGCGGAGTGTGGTGGGTGGTAGTTCCTAGTGTGGGCAAGGAAGCTATCAGAATTATTGGAAAGGAATTGGGCAAAGGGGTGATTTTTAAGTGATTTTTGAAGTTTACATGTCTTTAAGGTTTTTCTCCATAAGGCAGCATGGAGGTGTCAGCAAATGTATAGCTTCACTTCAGGAGCAAAGGGGTGGCCTAGAGCAGAGTGTGGTGGGTGGTAGTGCCCAAGGTGGACCCTCTTTGCACTAGACCACAACTCACTCTGGACCACCCCAGCACCCCACAAATGGCTTTAAGGTTTTTCTCCATAGGGAAGAATGGTGGTTTCAGCAGCCCCATAACTGCACTTGGGGGGTGCTGGGTTGGCCCAGATCGAGGGTGCCAACCACCTCCATGGATTGCTAACCCATGGGGTACTGGGTTTTGTTGTTTTGAAAGTGTACTGAGTGTAGATTCCTTGGTAGCATATAAGATTTTCAATGACAAACTATGAATCCACTCTCATTGCTTACCTTAAAGACACATAAACTTCAAAAATCACTTAAAAATCTGCCCTTTGCCCAATTCCTTTCAAATAATTCTGATAGCTACCTGGCCCCCCTTGGGCACTACCACCCACCACACTCTGCTCTTGGACACCCCTTTCCCACCGATGTGAAGCTATACATTTGCTGACACCTCCATGCTGCCTTATGGAGAAAAACCTTAAAGTCGTGTAAACTTCAAAAATCACTTAAAAATCAGCCTTTTGCCCAATTCCTTTCAAATAATTCTGATAGCTTCCTTGCCCACCTTGGGAACTACCACCCACCACACTCCACTCTAGGACACCCCTTTCTCCCCGACGTGAAGCTATACATTTGCTGCAATCCTCATTATTCTCTATGAGGAATTACAAAATAATTTTTAAATTCACCAATAATCAGAGGAGTGTCGGATTGCCTTGGAACATTGTGGATAGTAGGCACCCCTGGTTGTCTACAACCTACCCCACTTTTGTGCCCCTAGGTGCTTCACAATAAGGAATAATGGGCTGGTTGGAGTCCCATTATATCCTATGAGAAAAAATAGAAATAATTTTCAAAAATTGATAAAAAATTGTACGAGTGTCCGATTGCTTTGGGGTTTGGGTGGCAGTTACCCCTGGGTGCCTGCTACCAACCTACCAATTTTTGGGTGTCTGAACTGGTTCTAACCAGTTCGAACTGAACCAGGGGAGGTTCGAGCAAAACCAAAAGCGAAAAAACCCCTCCTGGTTCGAACCTGGTTCGAATTCGAACCGAACCGGGCAAACCGGTTTTGTGTCATCCCTAATTAAAAAGCATTGTCCAATGCAGAGACCCGGCACAAATTAAGCCTTAATCACAGTTCTTTTGGTGGATATTTAAAATTCGACCTGAGGCATCATTAACTCCTCATTTAACCTCTGTCTTTTTGCCCCAGTGATCACTGATCAGCACTTTCATACTATGCAACTTCCAGTTAAAATTACCTCTTGGTGATGCTGTTTTCTTTACCATCTACAGACATCAAATACTTATATGGATCTCAAGAAGAAGATTTTGAGAACTATAACATAAAACGGAAACCTAATGGTAATCTATCTATCTATCTATCTATCTATCTATCTATCTATCTATCTATTTCATTTATATACCACCTGACCCCAAAGACTCTAGGTGGTTCACAAAAATAAAAACAATACAAACAAAATAAAACTATTAAAACAGCAATTTAAAACATTAAAACATTCAGAGATTTCTAAACGCCTGACTAAAAAAAAAATGTGTCTTAAGGGCTCTTTTGATGTTAAAATGTTAAACCACGAATGTCTACAGGAAGCTCATTCCACAGTCCAATAGAGACTACAGAGAAGGCCCACTTCCGAGTCACTGCCAGACGAGCTGGTGGTATACAGAGATGGAACTCTCTCGATGATCTTATTATGTAGTGGCAATCATGCAGAAGGTGCTCTCCCAGGTAACCCCGGGAGATATATGTTTACCTGCTGCAAAACAGATATCTGCTGGAGGAAAATCTGAGACTACTGATGGTAAGACAGCCCTGAATGTTAGTAACCTCAAGGCATAACTTCCTGGTTGAAGCCTTTGGTAGCTTTAGCCCAGCTGCTTATGACTTAAATGGCTGCTGAATTAAATTAAGATGAAATGAGAAACAAGCATCCAAAAACACAGTATATTTTTTCTTTTATAATTTGTATTATGACACCTTCATAATTTCATAAGGAGCCCATGTATTTCTTGGATTTTTGGCTTAAAATGTTTTTATTCTATAGCTAAACACTGTACTCATGTAAATGTTGAGGGAAGCCAAGTGTCCAAGGATATTGGGTGATGGGGTGGAGGATGGACTCCCACTCTGCTCCGTCTAGCTGCAGAAAGAAGTTCCCGGCAGGAAGCCTTGGTAGCCCACGTGAGAGGGACTTTGATGACTTTAAGTGGATCACCAGCTATGAAAGGGAGGGGCCCAGGGCCAGGAGAAGCTCAGGGAAGGAAGGAAGAGATTGAAAACAGGTACACATGAGAAGCATAATTTGGAGAGCACCCAGATTGGAGGCGGTGGTGGATATGTGTGTGGAGGGGTGGAGGAAGAGGGGGAGGAGGTGGTGGTAGTGGTAGTAGTGATGGTAAGGATTGGAAGAGGCTTTTGAGTCCTGACTTGGGCTTGCTTGTGATATTGGGGAGCCTGCAAGAGGAAATCCCTATGAGGTAACAAATGGGAATGAGCTGCTGTTTGAATACCCTGAGCTCAGCAGTGAAGCAGCCACCTGGGTGACAACCAGGGGTGGAGCTATAACCGTGTGCATGGGTTTGAAGAGCCGCCTCCCCTCCCACTTCCAGGGCCACCTGACTCACTTTTAGCGTCACTGGCTTGCCTGCTCCAGCAGTGAAGGTGGGAATATTTCACTTATCTGGTGGCAAACTTGGCTGCCATTGGTAGCTGGGATGGAGGTACCCGACCCAGCATCCAGGGGAGAGGCTACTCGCCCCCCACTGCTCAGTTGATCTCTGAGCATTGCGGAGCCCATTTGAGAGGGTTAGTATGGGAGTATATCGCTTGACCCAGGCCTCTATCTGATTTCTCAGGTGGACCATCAGGTGGTCAGGCAGGGGTTGATGCATGGGAGGCAGGGCATGTGCGTGGGGCAGTTGGGAAGTACAGGGATGTAATTCCTCCCAGAGGAAGGCTGCAGTTTCCAGATTACATACAAAGGCAGCCACACATAGAGCGCATTGCAGTGTTCCAGTCTGGAGGTTACCAGCATATGTACCACTGTCCTGAGGTTGTTTATCTCAAGAAATGGACGCAGCTGGTGTATCAGCTGAAGCTGATAAAAGGCACCTCTGGCCACCGCCTCAACCTGGAACACCAGAGAGAAGCTCAGATCCATAAGCAAACCCAGACTGCGCACCAGTTCCTTTTGGGGAAGTGTGACCCCATCCAGAACAGGAAGATCAAACTCATCTCTCAAGTTTCGACCCCGCACAATGAATGCAACCATTTTATCTGGATTCAGACTCAGTTTGTTATCCTTCATCCAGCCCATCACTGCCTCCAGACAGCCATTTAGGGAGGTTATGCCTTCTCCCGATGATGCTGACATGGAAAAATAGATTTGGGTGTCATCAGCATACTGATAACACCCTGCACCAAATTTCCTGATGATCTCTCCCAGCGCTTTCATGTAGATGCTAAACAATATCGGAGACAATATGGAGCCCTGAGAGACACCATACAAAAGTTCAGATTTTGACGAACAGCAGTCTCCAAGGGACACCATCTGGAACCTGCCCGAAAGGTCGGAGCAGAACCACTACAAAGCAGTGCTCTCTATGCCCAACCCCCTCAGACGCTCCAGAAGGATACTATGGTTGATAGTTTTGAAAGCTGCCAAGAGGTCCAAAAGGACTAACAGAGCCACACTTCCTCTGTCAATTTCCAATTGGAGATCATCCATCAGGCCAACCAAGGCTATCTCCATCCCATAGTCCGCCCAAAAGCCAGTCATTTCAGATAATCAATTTCCTTCAAGACTGTCTGGAGCTGAGGGGCTATGATCCTCTCAATTACCTTGCCCAGCCACGGAACGTTGGACAGGCCTGTAGTTACTCAACTCTGAGGGATCCAAGGCAGGCTTCTTCAGAAGTGGTCTAATAATTGCCTCCTTAAGAACAGGAGGCATCCTGCCATCCCTCAGAGAAGCATTTATGATCTCTACCAGGCCTCCTACAACAATCCCCCTGCTAGATATTATAAGCCATGTAGGGCAAGGGTCAAGAGAACAGGTAGTAGGCCTCACCGCTCCAATCAACTTGTCCACATCCTCATGAGTCACAAACTGGAACTGATCCAACCTAACTACACAAGAGGAGTCGCTGGAAACCTCCACATCAGACAATGAAGAAATTGTGGAGACTGAGTCTGTCGGCCCGAATACAAGAGATTTCCCCCACAAAGAATTTATTAAACATGTCACAGTGGGTAATTGATGGTTCCAGATTCTGAATCAGAGGAGGAGGAGCACATAGTAGCCCTCTCACAACCTTGAGCAACTCCACCGGATGTGAACTTGCAGATGTAATACGTGCAGAAAAGAATTGCTTCTTTGCCATACATATTGCCTGAGCATAGATCTTCAAATGTACCCTATGTTGCAATCTGTCAGATTCAAGTCGAGTTTTCCTCCACTTGCTCTCCAGTCATCTGCCTTGCCGCTTCAGCCCCCATAGTTCTTCTGTAAACCAAGGAGCCAATTTTGCAGCTGGCCGGAGAGGACACTTAGGAGCAATCATGTCTACTGCCCTGGTGAGTTTGCTTTTCCATTTCCCCAACAGAGCATCAACAGGATAGCCGGCAGAGCCAACACTAAATCCATCCAAGGCTTCTTGGAATCCACTTGGATCCAATAAACTTCTCGGGCGGACCATCTTAACAGGCCCTTCAGCCCTGCGGAGATGGGAAGTGATTGTGAGTCCAACCTTAACCAGATGGTGGTCCATCCATGACAATGGGGAAATCTCATGTCCCCACCCACGTAACACCCCCCTGTTCAGAGTTAAAGACCAAATCAAGCATGTGACCAGCAATGTGTGTCAGTCCCGAGACCACTTGGGATAGGCCTATAGTCATGACCGCTATGAACTCCTGAGCCGCCCAGACAAATTGGTCCCAAAATTAACATTGAAGTCCCACAGCACCACAAGCCTGGGGGACTCCAACACCAAGCCTGAGACCTAGTCCGTCAACTCAGGGGCTCTGTTGAGGAGCAGAGTGTTCAGTACACCATCAGAAGTCCCAATCTATCCCTGGTCCCCAAACTTAGGTACACACATTCAATATGGTCCGACACTTCAACAGGCATCCTGGTAAGAGAGACATTATTCTTATAGACAACAGCCACTCCACCTCCCTGCCCACGGTCCCTCACCCACTTCTCTACAGAGTACCCTGGAGGGAGAAGCTGGGACCAAACCAGGCCACCAGCCTCCCCCAACCAGGTCTCCATAACACAAACCAAGTCAGTTCCTGCATCCAGAATCAGACCATGAATGGTTTCTGATTTGCTTTGGACTGACCTGGCAATACAAAGGAGCAAGGTGAGGTTCCAAGGGTGGTTGGCACTGCTCCCCAAGGTCAAAGAGCTGGAAGGGCAGCTGGAAGCGGAAACAACTATTAGATTTCTGATCCCCCTTCCCCTGTAATGAGCTGCTGACCGGCCAACATTACTTATTCTGTTCACCACCACCACCAGAACTGCCACCCCATAATCATTGGATACGCCCCCTGTTTCCCCATCTCCAGCCAAACCCAGATACATTATGAAACAATCTCACACAGGTCTCTGTCATGGGCATGCTGGAAGACTCCAAGGAGGAGCTGGAGGAGGGGACGGAGATTTCATCAGAGGAGGGAGGGCAAGGACCAGAAGTTGCAAAGGAGAGTGGGTCCGACGCACGGGGAGTTGAGAATGAGTTAGAGCCGGGTGAAGGAGTTTGTGTGGAGGAGGCGCAACCAGTCTCAACTGTGGAGAGGCGTCGATCCAAGAGACAGCAAGAGTTAAGGAACCCCATGCGTAGAACAACAGGCAAAGCTGCTGACTCAGGAACTCTTGATTGACAGCACCAGGGTTCAGCCTATTTAAGATGACTGCACCACAGCTACCCTGCTGATAGCAATGTCAATTCCTGTGAGCTAATCGGCTGTGTTCGTGTATCGCCTTGACAGTATTTGGACCCTGGACTGTGTTGACCTTGCCTGTGGACTTCGATTCGGATTCTGTTGGATTGATTGGATTTGACTCGGGCTGAACCTGATTTGGAGAATTTCTTCCTGTTAGACTTTACAATTATACTTCTGTCTCGGCATGTTTTACGCTCCATCTGGCTAGCCTGACAGATTTACGACATTCTCAATTAAAGGAAGCCAAATTATTAAATCCGCCCCCCACATGCGAGTACTTGGGCTGGGAGACCTGGCCCTCGCCTTCGCTGTCCCTTGTAGTGTCTCCCCCAAAAGGGCTACCACACCGGTGGTGGGTCCACCACCACTGGCAGCACCCAAAAGAACCCTGAGCAGATAGCTGTAGGCTGATGGAGTCCAGAAACTGCCAAGTCACCCCCTGGGCCTCAGTCCTGCAAAGCCTCACCACAGTACAGCAGCTGTCCTGGGGGGCAGATAGCAAACAGGGGGGCAGAAGGAGAAGCAGACAGGCAGGCACCCAGTCACTTACCCTAGGGTCTGCCTGGGAGCAGATGTTGTTCCTCCTCTTCTCTCTCCTACACGCTCCACACCAATTAGCACTTGGAATGGTGCTTCTTTGTTCAGTCAGTGGAGAAATCATCAAGAAGAGATTCAGCCCTTCTCATTTAATTTCATGGGAATTTTTAGCCTACTTTTCAATAGGTTTATGAGATCACCCGGCATTCTGTGTGTGTGTGTCCATTTGTGTGCGCACGCATGTGTCCCCTCCCATCAACTTCAAAATGCCTGGACCAATATGAACCAAATCAGGTACACATAAGCAAACTTCAATGGCTTAGTTTGTGATGATGTCATCCACCCCAATCCAAGATGGCAGATGCATAAACTTTGGGGGCAAAAGTGGACTAACTTGTGAACCACTTAACCGATTTGAACCAAATTTGCTACAGCTGTGAGGACACATAGGGATGCCCAAATGGAGTGGTATATGATGATGTCATCCACTCCAATTCAAGATGGCGACTGCATGAACATCTGAGGTTCAAGCGGGCTAATTTGTGGACTGTCTAACCAATTCAAACCAAATTAGGTGCAGTTGCAGTGAGTGCCACACAGGGACACCTCAATGGCATAGTTTGTGATGATGTCATCCACACCAATTCAAGATGGTGGATGCATAAACCTTTGCAGCATAAGTGGGCTAACTTGTGAACTACTTAACCAATTTGAACCAAATTTGCTGCAGCTGTAGGGACATATAAGGACACCTCAATGGCATAGTTTGTGGTGATGTCACCCACCCCAGTCCAAGATGGTGGATGCATAAACTTTTGAGGTGCAAGTGCACTTGAGGACTGTCTAACCGATTTGAACCAAATTTGGAACAACTGTAGTGAGAGACAAACAGGGTTACCTCAATGGTGCAGTTTGTAATGATGATATCCACCCCAATCCAAGATGGTAGACAAATGAGCATTTGAGACACAAGAGATCTAACTTGTGGACCTCGATTTACACCAATTTAGTCCAAATGTAGAGCCCGAGAAAGGAAAGTAGGCCAATTAATTCTTACTTGTTATTTATGTATTTATTAGGTAGTAAGGACATTCCTCACTGGGGTACATGGCTGTACAGAGGTATAAGCTGTGCAGATCTATGATGAGAATTCAAGGATTGCCAGATCTATCTGTTAATTCAGCTGGCCAATTAGAGATTTCCACAGAACTCCCCAAAACCTAATTTTAAGCAGATGTGATGAGGATTGCTTTGTTGAACTTCTCGTTCTTTATGGACTGGAAAAGCCTTTGGTTTCCTCTTCAAGAAGGCATTGTTTGTTTGTTTGTTTGTTTGTTTGTTTGTTTAGTATACCAAAGCCTCCAGGTGGTTTACAGCATAAAACAAACCAAGAATTTAACAGTTAAAATATATTTAAAAATCAAACTAAAATATCCATAAAAACACACCAACTAATTAAAAAGCTTGGCTGAACAGATGTGTCTTTAGTTGCTTCTTAAAAGCCAACAGGGTTGGAGCAGCTCTAAGCTCAGGAGGAAGTGCATTCTGTGTCCTGGGGCAATGCAGAGAAGGCTGGCCTTTGAGTCGCCACCTGATGAGCTGGCGGCACCCTCAGATGAACCTCCCTTGAAGATCTTAATAGGTGGTGGAGTCCATTATCAAGAAGGCATTCTCTTAAATACTGTGGGCCCAATCCATTAAGGACATCATAGGTAATAACCAGCACTTTGTATTTTGTCTGGAAACCTATTAGTAAGCAATGTAGCTTTTTTAGAACAGGAGTAATATGGACTCTATGGGATGTCCTAGAGACCAATATGGCAGCAGTATTCTGCATCAATTGCAGTTTCCGGTCGACATACAAAGGCAGCCCCACATAGAGTGCATTGCAGTAGTCAAGCTTGGAGGTTACCAACATGTGCTCCACTGTCATAAGGAAAGTCACTTCCAGGAAAGGGTGCACTTGGCGGACCAATTGAAGCTGATAGAAAGCACTCCTGGCCACAGCCTCCACCTAGGGTATCAGAGAGAGGGCTGGGTCCAGAGGTACTCCCAAACTGTGAACCTGTTCCTTATGGGAGCATGTAACCCCATCCAGAACAGGCAGCTCTTTCCCATTTCCCGAACTGCAGCTTCCTTTAGTGAGCACTTCCGTTATGTTTGGATTCAGTCTCAGGTTGTTATCCCTCATCCAGCCCATTACTGCCTCAAGGCAGGCATTTCGAGAAGTTGTGTGCTTTCATGATGAAGCTGACATGGAGAAGTAGATTTGGGTGACATCAGCATACTGATAACACCCTACACCAAATCCCCAAATCCCCAGATCTCTGTAACTAGCAATCTGTATTCTATATTGATGGATTTTCTCTCTCTCTCAGATAAAGAGAAAGGTTTTCAGAGGCTGGAGAGAAGTCGTGACAATGGCTCCTGTATATTAGCCTTGTTGCCAACTAAGTTTGAAAGTGATGATAAGAAATCCTGTAAGTATTATTTGAACCTTTTCTTTTTCTTACTTCACACATTCACCAAGAATGAATGCAATAATATAATAATAAATAAATTACCTGACTGTGAATTTACCCAGTCTATATGTGGGTAATTGAATCCACCCATTCTTACTGCATTATCTCTCTTTGACGCCTCCTTGATTTTCTTCTGCAACTCCCAGTCACTGTCAGTGTTTTGATATGAAGGGCATTTTGATCTAGAGGGCGAAATCTTGAGAGTTTCTGCAGAGGACGTTCCTATGTTTTTTACCTTGTGAGATTCTATCCCTTCTTTAATATACAGTTCTACTCCAGCCCCAATTCACCGCCTCAGTCGTTTCTATAGTGTTTGTATCCAGAAATAACTGTTTCCCACTGGTTCTCACTATTCTACCATGTTTCCCTTATGCCCACTATATTTACGTTTTCAAGCACAACTGAGCATTCCAACTTGCCCATCTTGGCTCGGAGGTTTCTCTGAGGCTTAAAGGCATATGAGCACCGATATGCTGAATCTCTTACCTGGTGTGTGCTATCTACCTTTTGACCATTTGATCTCTTTGACCATGTAGCCATTTGATCTCTTTGATCTCACTTCTACAAACTCGGGTGTTTTGCACAAGAGCAGAGGCGTAACTAGGGAAAACGGCGCCCGGGGCAAGCACTGAAATGGCGCCCCCCCGCCCCCCCCAACATACTACATTATACTTAGGTTTTTCCTCACAAGCGCCCGCCACCGCCGCCAAGCCAGGCCACTGACTGGCCGCCAGGCACCAGCAGAGCAATGGGGAGGGCGCGGGCGGCGCGGAAGGGACCGCTCATGGGGGAGGGGGCGCCGACGTGCTCCCTTGACTGCTGCAGCGCTGCTGCACTGAGCAGGAAACATTTGTATTAACAAAAAAATTTTTAAAAAATTAACAAAAAAAATTTTTTTGGTCATGGCGGCGCCCCCCACGTGACCAGAAAAGATGGTGCCCAGGGCACGTGCGCCCCCTGCCCCCCCTATAGTTACGCCTCTGCACAAGAGTCGACTCTTGCACAATATGCTGGTGTTGTGCAAGTGCCACAATCCTACTATGGTTGTTGCATGTTCAACAGTGCACAACATCATGCTCCATCCACAGACAACACAGTCCTGTCACCAGTGCAATGTTAGCCTTCATTCTGTCCAGTCTCTCAGGTAGCAAAAAGTCACAATGCTTTAAAATGCTTTACCTGGGGCTATACTGCACTGAGCAAGGACTTGGACCTCCAAGGACCTTTTCTAACTCTTTCATTGGTTGCTTGTTGGGTACTTGTAACGTGGAATGGTAGTTTCAGTTGCATTGAGTCCATGGCTGACATACTGTGCAATGCTATGTCTGGCAACATACTGTTCATACAGTTGTGCAAGAATACTCTTGTGCTAAACACACAAATTGCAACCATGTAGTTGCACAATTGACAGCCATTATTTCCAAATGCTGTCAGTTGTGCAAGTGACCTTGGACATGCATATCCTGTGGCCTGGTGGGCATGTGATCTTGTGTGCCCAATCGGAAGCCACTTTATAAGTCGACTCTGCCTGCTTAACAGCTCCATTCACACAAGGATCCAGGGTCCCACCAACTCACCTCTATTCTCTCAGTGAGAAAGGAGGCCACCCTCTCCTTTGGAGGAGTAGCTGCCCACACTCTAGTTCTGTGTTACAATTTCTTGTCCTGTTGTCACAGATCTTTGTTAGTTAAGTTAGTCAAATGTGGCCATAGATTTTCCTACTCTTGTGTGTCCTGTCATTATTAGGGTATGGGGCAATTATGCATTTAGTACAACTGCAGTCTTGCACAACTGTCACAACACTACATTATGGCATGCACACAATGTTTCACAGTATGTCACTCGCTGTGTCTGTTCCAGTGAACAGGCCAATCTAGGTCTGCTGCTCTGCTGCTGACTCTGTGGCAGCCATACAACTTCAAGGTGATGCTGAAGCTGAAACTAACCACATCAAAGGATACCATACCATATCCATGTTGCCTGAATAACACATCTCTTAAGTCCATGGCCCTGAACATCCAACATATTCCAAGTATTTTGGAGCTTCAGTGAACATGGTAAACTGTTTGGAGCTTCAGTAAATATGGTAAAGCAACCTGTTAAAGTATTTTTATTAATGTTTAGATGTATTGTTCATGTAATGCTTATTTTTTACGTGATGCAGAAGATAAAGCAGAGGTCTTAAACAACTATTTCCAGTAGTTGGTTGAGTCCAGTTTATAAGTCAACCTTAACTCTTTTCTAAAATGGAAGGCTCCTTGAACCTAGGCCTTAATATTTTATTGACATATTAAAAAAAAACATTGTCCAGTGCAGATACCTGGCCCAAATTAAGGCCTAGTCACACTTTTTTTGGTGAACATTTAAAATTTCATTGGAAGCATCATTTGCTCCTGATTTCACTTTTGTCTTTCCCTCCTAAAATAAGTACTGCTCAAAACTTTCACACTATGCATCTTCCAGTTAAAAGGACTTCTTGGTGATACTGTTTTCTTTACCTTCTATAGACCTCAGAATTTTATCCCCAGCTCGAAGAGATTCTTTTGAGGAATGTAACACAAAAACAATAGTTGATGATATATATGAGTACAGCTGCTGCAATACAGATGCATGTAATCCTGGTTTGAGATATTTGGAGTCTGTTAAAGGTAAGAGAGCCATGCCTGTTATTAAGTTCCTGGATGAAGCCTTTGGTAGTTTTAGCCCAGCTGCTTATGACTTAAATGGCTGCTGAATTAAATTAAGATGAAATGAGAAACAAGCATCCAAAAACACAGTATATTTTTTCTTTAATACATTGATTGATTGATTGATTGATTGATTGTTAAATTTATATTATGGCAGCTTCATATTTCTTGGACCATTTCCTTAAAATATCTTGTTATATTGCTAAACAATCCAAGAGAATTAGGTGCTCCTTGGATGGACTCCCATTCTGTTCCATATAGGGGAAACTTGAAGGAGAAGGAAGTGGTGGTGGTAAGGATTGGAAGAGGCTATTGAGACCTGACTTGGACTTCCTGGAGATATTGGGGAGCCAGCAAGAGGAGATCCCTGTGAGGTAACAAATGGGAATGAGCTGGTAGTGGGGTGCCCCAAACCCAGCAGTGAAGCAACTACCTGGGTGACAACCAGGGGTGGAGCTATAACTGAGTGCATGGGTTTGAAGAACCTCCGCATCTCCCACCTCCAAGGCTGCCTGACTCACTTTTAGGGCCACCCACTTTTAGGGTGACCAGCTTGCCCCCCCTCACTTTCCCATCGGTGAGGGTGGGGATATTTTACTTATCTGGTGGGGAAAATGGCTGCCACTGGTAGCTAGGATGAAGCATGGTATGGAGGTACCTGACCGGGGAAACAGGGGAGAGGCTGCCCCACCCCCCGCTGCTCAATTGATCTCTGCCTATGTGGAGGCAATTGAGGGCTAGTATGACAGTGTCCATCATGACTCAGACCTCTATCTGATTTCTCTGGAGGAGCATCAGTGGGGCAGGTGGGGATTGACACAGGGGAGGCAGGGCATGCAAGTGGGGCAGCTGGGAAGTGCAGGGATGTCTGGGGGATGTAGTTCCTCCCAGAGGAAGGCTTCTCCCCCCTTATGGGAGAAGCTCTGGGTGGAGGTACCTCCCCCAGACTTCCCTACACTTGCCAGCTGCTCCAGGTGTGTTCCTTGACGCCCTCCATCATTCATCACCTGCTCCCTGGATGCTCTCAAGATTCATTGGAGTCACCCAGCTTTCCCTGCACCACTGCTGGGATGACTTTGAAAGGACCTGTGGCAGTTGCCCTGCGAATGGCTGCCCCTTCATGGTGGTGGGTGTGAATCCTAGAATAGAATTCCCATTTCCCTGACATGCACACAGCCCTATTATTAACATTATTGTGCAGGTTCTGATGGGAGGAGGTGAAAAACAGTACTCTGAATTTGACTAGAAACAATTCAAATCAGTATAATTTTTAACTGAACCTTCATTCAATCAATCAATCAATCAATCAATCAATTTATGTACCACCCTTTCTAAAGTGGCTCAGGGCAGTTTACATTAAAACCAAAAACACATAATAAAACAATTTAGTTTAAAACACACAATCAAAATAGATTAAAAATAAAATCATTAAAAGCCAGGCTAAAAAGATGGGTCTTTAAGGCCATTGTCTCCAAGGAAAATACACTTATCATGTTCATGGGTAGTGCATTACATACAGCCAAACCGAGGGGTGACAATTGAGAGGGCCCAATTCCAGGGTACTTCCTGTTGAACCACTGCCAACCGAAGATGGACCCCTCCAGATGATCTTAATAAGCAGTGGGAACTTTCTAGAGAAAGCGCTCTCTCGGGTAACCCAGACCTAAGCCGTTCAGAGATTTAAAAGTAATAACCAGCACTTTGTAATTTGCCCCAAAACACAATGGCAGCCAGTGCACCTGTTTATGAATAGGCATAATGTAGGATACCCCAGAGACCAATCCACATTTTGGACTAATTTAAGTTTCCAAACTATGTACAAAATCAGCCCTACATAGATCACATTGTAGTAGTCCAACCTGGAGGTTACCAGGTGGTGTAACACTGTTTTCAGGTCATTCTCTTCAAAGAATGGGTGGAGTTATCAAATCAATCACAGCTGGTAAAAAGCACTCCTGGCCACAGCCTCAGTCGAAGGCACCAGGGTGAGACCCTGGTCCAAGAACTCCCAAGCTATGAACCTGTTCTTTCTGGGGGAGTGTAACGTCATCCAGAACAGGAAGTTCTATGCTGCCTTGTAGATCATGACCCCCAACAATGAGCACCTCCATCTTGCTTGGATTCAGCTTTAGTTTATTATCCCTCACCCAGCCCATTCTTGCCTGTAGGCATGCATTTAAGAGCCTAACACCATCTCCTGATTTTGATGACAAGGAGAAATAGACTTGGGTGTCAACAACATATTGATAATACCAGCACTAAGGTCTGTGATCTGCAGCATTTTCATCCCCATGTCATGCGCTTCTGTACAGATGCTTGTGTTGTTTTATTATAAACAGCTTGCCTTGTTCAAAGTATATCCTGACAAAAACAAGCACACCGTCTTTTATTTAACTATAGAGAACATTGCAAACTGTCCCAAATGTTCCAATCCAGATGGATAAATCTAGATTTCACAGGAGAGGTCTTGTTTCTCCGTGGCTTACATTAAGGCAGGTCACAAATTAAGTACTGGTTCACATACTCATCAGATCAGGTCCTTGGTACACAAGGTGGCAGGAATATATAGACATAGGAAGCTGCCTTTCAGTACTTTCAGCCATTGGTCCATCTAGTTCCATATTGTCAACACTGATTAGCAGCAGCTCTCATGGTTTTCTAATTGGGGACTTTCCCAGCCCTACCAGGAAATTGCTGATTTTTGAAGTTTTGTTGGTTTAAAGTTTCTGCTTTACATTGGTTAAGTGTTTTCATTTTATGGCTTTATGAAGTTATATTGTTGTTCTTGCTCCAAGAGGCTTTACACACATGACTTATAGTTTGAATCTCCTCCGGAATGGAATGTGCCAGTCCACATATTAGCTGCATTTACCTCGGAGTCACTATGGGTTATCAGGGACCAGTACAGACAGAACTCTGTTTTCCCCCGAATCATGGCTGAGCATTCTGGCCTAGCCCGATTATGTCGGGCTTTAAAAAAATCCTCTATTTTCAGTGGCTTAAAAAAACACCCCAAGGCTTCTGTTGTGTCCTGAAGTTTCTCTGTGATGTGTGGAGTGGCCAATGCCCGTAATTTGGCATTTTTAAAAAACTCAGGGAAGGGGAGTTTGACAGCTGTGTTACGTATGGTCTGCTCTGAGTGATTTTTTGCAATTACAAGTGCTGGAGGAAGGGGTTGTGGCAGATTGGTGAAATTTTGTGGAGGGAGTCGAGAAGGGAAGGCAGAGGGGGAAATTCCTGAGTTATACGCAAGTACAAACTACAAAATGTGGGTCTTTCTATGCTTCATCTTATTGAAGCCTTGTCACCATAGGAACATAGCTTTACATATGCAGAATGGAGACTACAGCTTCGATGTAACCTGAGCCCTTTTTGTCTGAGCTGATTCCATGAGACTGCATTTTTCTTCATGACACAAAGCAATAATTTCCACTATAAACTTCCCTGCCTCTTAAATGTTCAGGGGTGGAGGGGGGACATGAGGTGATGAAGGCAGTCTCTCACAAAGGCAAGTTCATTATAAAAATCAGCAAAGATTGGGGTCAGATTCTGCAGGTTCGGGTTAAGTGTTCTGTTGTTTGATCCAATTGCTTGGTAACTTTTCATGCCGGTCTTCCGTAACCAGCTATCAAGATATTCCCCTCAGGGGATGGAGCCACTCTGGGAAGAGCAGAAGGCTTCAAGTTCCCTGCCTGGTTCCTCCAAGAGAGGGCTGTGGGAAATTCCTGCCTGCAACCTTGGAGAAGCCACTGCCAGTCTGTGAAGACAATACTGAGCAAGATAGACCAATGGTCTGACTCAGTGTTTTCCATTGCTTTTCCTCTCTGCTCACTTAGCAGTTGACTTTTTTGTGCTGTGAACTGCTCAGTGTGAATCCTAGCATACAAATAATTTGATACTTGCATCATGAAAATATATAATCACCTCTTACTTGTTTGCCAATAAGGGTTTATTTCCTTCTCTGCTGCCCCCTTTCTCCGCTCCTGCTTCAGTGACAAGCAGCCACCACAGCTTCTGGTATGTCCTTACCTATAGAGACACATGGACCACTGGGAACTAGTGGAAGAGAACATCTCTCTCTCTCTCTCTTTCTGCTACTGGGGGAGAAAAAACTCAGATGAAATAACTTGTTTTGAAATTAATTCATGGAGCTACACAAACTAGCTCATAAATGAAATGCATCCAAAATGTAGTGACTGCCAAAATATATAAGTCTGTAATCCAAAAACCTTCAGTTGGGAATGAGAATTAAGATGCTTTAGATTTTCACCTGTGCTCTAAAAAGAGTGGAAATATCAAGTTAAGGTGCCCATCTTAACTTCCATGCCATATAAGTTGTAAAGACTTTGTAGAGTCTGGTATATTTTTATTTTAGTTTTCTCATATTTCTATACCACCCACTAGAACATCTCTAGGCAGTGTACAAATTAAAAACCAACAATAAATATTTAAACAGTATAAAACAGTTAAAATTCACAAAATTAATAAAACAAGATCACAGATAAAACCACATGCAATTCACAAAGCCTCTGATTCCAGCAAGGAGCACATTCCAAAGCCCTGGAGCAGGTGGCAACTATCACTGGACCTTTCCAGATTATTTATGTATGTATGTATGTATGTATTTTATCGTATTTTTACACCGCCCAAATGGGGATGGTTGGCACCCTTGCTCTGGGCCACCCCAGCACCACCTAAGTGCAGTTATGGGGCTGCTGAAATCTCCATTCTTCCCTATGGAGAAAAACCTTAAGCCACTTGTGGGGTGCGGTGGTGGCCCAGAGTGAGTGGTGGTGTAGTGCACAAAGGGTGCCAACCACTCCCATGGGTTGCTGACCCATGGGGTACTGGGTTTTGTTGTTTCTGAGGTGTTCTGAGTGTAGATTCTTTGGTAGCATATGAGATTTTCAATGACAAACCATGAATCCATTCTCATCTGCTAACCTTAAAGACAAGTAAACTTCAAAAATCACTTAAAAATCAGCCCTTTGCCCAATTCCTTTCAACTTCTTTTCCATTATTAACTTTGACTCTGTTTTATTCTAAGTTAATTCAGTGTCCAGTGTATTATACCTTCTCCCCATGCAGCCCTCAGCTATACTTTGAAGAGGTTGTTAGGACACAAACCAAAACCAGAAGAACTTAGTGGTGGCAGAAGAATCTTGATACAGGGAAGAAGAGAGAAGAACATCATTCTCAGTAAAACTGGTCCACTTAGTTACAGAGTTCTTAACCCCTCTAGATTTGGGAAGAGACCTCCCCCACTCACTAGCAGTGTCCCAGAGGAGAGCAGGTCTTGTGGTAGCAAGCGTGAATTGTCCCCTTTGTTAAGCAGGGTCTGCCCTGCTTGCATTTGAATGGGAGACTATCAATCAGTCACTCAATTTTATTATTACAGCCTTAAGCCAACCAGGAAGAAAAACAATGGAAAGAACATAAAGAGGTGCAATAAATATCAAAAAGAATATCAAAAATGTAAAAACAAGCATGCAAATAAAGCTAAAAATTAGGGATGTGCAAAACATTTCAGGCACAGAACAATCTGTGCCCGAAATGACCAATTTCTAACCGAATCACCCATGATGATTTCTAACCGACAACCATGACCAATTTCTAACAGAATCACCCATGATGAGACCCGATAATTTTCGGAACCAAAACATATCACCCCTGTTTCGGGTCCAAATTTTTCGGGTGTTTCGGGTCTCCTTTTTGTGCCCTAGAAAAGGGCCAGCCTTGTCATCTTCTTCCCCCTCTGTTTTCAGTTTGACGTCTCTCTGAATTTTCCGCCTTTTTGCCTCCATTGATTTCAATGCAGAAATTGCTTTTCTTTTACTTTAATTGAAAAGGTCCTGGGGCCAAATGAGTGGGGTGGGTTGGTAGTGCCCAATGGGTGGAGGTTACCACCCCAATTGCAGAGGGATTGGGCAAAGGGCTGATTTTGGGTGAATTTCTGAAATTTTAGTGTCTTTGGGGCAGATAGGGGGCATAACATGGGATCTGGGCCAAAAGAGTGGGGTGGGGTGGTAGTGCCTAATGGGTGGAGGCTACCACCCCAATTGCAGAGTGATTGGACAGAGGGCTGATTTTTGGTGAATTTCTGAAGTTTATGCATCTTTAGGGTTTTCCCCCATTAAGTATAATGGAGGGTGTATCGCTTCACATCGGGAGGAAAAGGGGTGGCCTAGAGTGGTGTGGGGTTGGTGGTAGTGCCTGGTAGGGGCAAGGAAGCTACCTGAATTTTTTCAAAGGATTTGGGCAGAGGGCCGATTTTTGGTTAATTGTTGAAGTTCATGTCTTTAAGGTTTAGATTCTATGATAGCAAATGAGATTTTCAATGACACACCATGAATCCACTCTAATTCATCATTAGTGTCAGCCAAACAGTAGTTAAGATAAAAGGAGTCAGGCCTGCCAGGGAACTGCTCTAAAATGGGAGACAATAATTCTCTCCTAGAATCACGATATAGGGAACAATATAGCAAGATGTGAATGACAGTTTCAAGGCTACCCTCTCCACACGAACACAACCTCAAAGCAGTAGGATCTTTAGAAAACCAGCTTAGGAGTATAGCAGAAGGTAATACATTCAACCTGGCCCTAGCAAAGGCCGACCTACATTTAACAAAGTGAAGGGAAGATAAATATCTGGCAGTCTGGTTTCCAGCTAGGAGGAAGACGCCAAGATATAAGGGGAAACAACATCTATTTCCAAGGGCAACCAGATGTTGATGCTCAAGATCTTTTAGGCTCTGAATGACAATGGCCTTCACCTTTACATAGCCCAAGGAGATAATGTGGGAGGGATAAGGCCCCATACCCAGCATTTTGTTGGTAACTACAGACAACCATGGATGAGGAAAAGAATCCCTCAACATATATTGAACATAAAGAGATCCCTGGGGGTTCAAACAAAGTTTGAGCCAACGTGCGAGTGAAGCCTCTCAAGCTAGACAGGAGATTGAACAAGAACCAGTCTCGAGACAAAGAGTAGCATAAGAAACACATTTAGGGACTCGAAAGATAGCTCTAAGGAATCTAGACTGGATTGATTCGATATCCGAAAGACCCCCTGAGTCCATATGGCCCATATGGAGACACCAAAGAGCAATTGAGCCGCAATTTTGGCGCGAAACACTCGCAAGGCCATAGGTATAAATTGGGTGCCTTTTCTAAAGAAGAAGCGCAAAAAGGCAAATAATGTGTTGTGGTTCAGGAGTTCATAGTGGCAGGTCACACACTCAACTTGGTCTTTTGCTCTGATCAGGGTGGTGTCCCATGCGTGGGGACTCCCGTTAGCTCCCCACTGTCATGGACGGATCACTATCTGGTTGAGGTAGGACTTGCAGCCACAACCCACCTCTGCAGGGGTGAACAACCCATTAGGTTGGTCCACCCAGGCAGGTTATTGGATCCAGTAGGATTCCCTAAAGCCTTGGAAAGGTTTAAACCTGGCTCTGCTAGTGATTCAGTCAATGCTTTGGTGCAAATATGGAAAACTGAATTCACTAGAGTGGTAAACACAATCGCTCCTAAGCATCCTCTCCGGCCTGCTTTAAAGTCAGCCCCGTGGTATTTGGATGAACTGTGGGAGTTGTAGCAGCAAGGTAGACGACTAGAGTGCAAGTAGAGGAAGACTCAGCGCAAATCCGACAGATTGCAACACAGAGCTCCTTTGAGGATCTATGCTCTGGCAGTGCAGATGGCAAAGAAGCGGTTCTTCTCTGCCCTCATTGCTTCTGCAAATTCCTGTCCAGCGGAGTTGTCTAGGGTTGTGAGGGGGCTAGTTCATGCCCCCTCCACCTTGAATTTGTACTTGGAACCACTTGTCACTCGCTGTGACGTTTTTAACAACTTTTATGCAGATAAAATCTCCTGTATTCATGCTGAACTAGACTCCACAATTAATGTAGGGTCTATCATAGAAGTGCCCAGAAACCCCTCTTGTAGGATTGAATTGGATCACTTTCAATTTGTTACTTCTAAGGTTGTGGAGAAACCGTTTTGGATGGTACACCCCACCACCTTGCTCTTTTGACCCTTTCCCAACATGGCTTATTTCATCTGGCAGTCATATTATCAGAGAGGGTGTGGTAAATATCATAAATGCTTCTCTGAAATAGGGCATGATGCTTCCATGTCTTAAGGAGGCATAAGACCTTATTTGAAGAAGCCTGCATTGGATCCCTCAGAGTTAGCTGATTACAGACCTGTCTCTAATCTTCCTTGGTTAGGCAAGGTGATTGAAAGAGTGATTGCGTCTAAGCTCTAGGCGGTTTTGGATGACACAGATTATTTAGATCCTTTTGGGTGGGCTATGGGGTGGAGAATGCTGTGGTTGGCCTGATGGATGATCACCAATTGGAGATCAACAGAGGTTGTGTGACCCTGCTGATTAGGGATGTGCGAACTGGTTCGAATTCGAACCGGCTCGGTTCGAATTCGATCCGGCCCAGTTTGACGGTTCGAATTCAGACCAGACTGGGCTCTTTTTCCCCCCTCCTGGTCCAAATTTGAACCGAATCCGAACCGGTTCGATCCGGTTCAGATGTGCCATAGGGTTGTAATAGCATTCTGGCATTGTGTGTGTCTGTCCTCTATTTTGTGGTACATTTTCTGAACTTTTGCTCCTGGCCTCCATTTTGTGAGGCTATTTTTCAGACATTGCATTGGCTGGGCTATTGATCATTTGATTGGCCAGAATGAGTCTTGCGCTCTGGTAGGCTGTTGACTGTGCCACTGTTTGAGAGCTGGCACCCTGTTGGCTGTGGGGGGGGGGAGGAGTGCAAAGGTAGGGGCTCCCAAAGGAGGGAGTTTCAAACCTATTTAAGCCAAGCCTCTAGCCTGGAAAATTCTCTTTGGCTGCAGTTGTGGGATCATCATCTGGACCTTGCTGTGCGCTGGTGTCTGTCTGTGAATCCCTTGACTGTGTCTGTCCTGCTCTTTCTTTTGTCCATTCTCTCTGCCCTTTGTCTCTGTGTTACTTACTTACTTTGCAGCTTCTTTTCCCATATTATTGTTGTTCTGTTGTCCTCCTCATCCATTCATTCTTCCATTCCTTTGTTATTTGGCCAAGGCCCTAGGCCTTGGTCCTCCCCCCCACCCCATCCATCCATCTGCATTGATTTCATTAATTTTATTTTACCCTCCCTTCATCCCTTTTCTCAGTGCTGATTTATTTCTGCTTTGCTTTTGTTCTTCGTTAAGTGTGCTTTAAAAAAAATTCTTTTTGTTCTTGCCTCCCTCCCTGCTGCCATCCCATCTCCTGGATCCATCCCATCCCTCCCAGGCCAGGCCAGTCCCTGGCTCAGGACCTAGGCCCTACAACCCGGCCTGGTCTTCCCTGACCTCCTCCTCCTGTGCCACATCTGCCCCTCTGCAACCCCGCTCTTCTGCTGCCTGGGTTTTTTTCTTCTGCTGCCTGGGTCCCCCCCCCCCCCGATTATATATTGTTTTGATTGATTCCTGATTATTGCTTGTTGTTGCTGCTGTTATATATTTATTGCTGTGATTTAATTATTGATTTTTGTATGCCCCTTCTGGGCCTGCTCCTGCTGCCCCCTTCCTCCTGCCATCCCCCCCCCCCACCATCCAGACTCCCAACCACTGCCCCCGTCCCTCCCACCTGGGCTTGGTTTTTTAAAAGGATTTTTGGTTGCTGTAAAAATATTAATAATTTTTGTATGCTTTTGATTCATTCCTAAGATTATTGAAGAGTTCTTTGTTTGTTCTGTTGTTGTGGTTCTCCATTGATTTTTGCACCTTGCGTTCTTTTGCTGCTCTCATTCATTAATTCTCCTGGGTTTCTGTTGTTGGTGTTGTTGTTAAGTTACTTTTGTACCCCTTGGGGCCTGGTCCCCCCCATGCCACTCCTGCTCTCCCCTTCCTCCTGCCATCCCCCCTCCCATCCAGATTCCCCTCCCCCACTCACCCACCCACCCTCTGCTTCTGCCTGCCTGGGCTTGGTTTTCTTAAGGATTTTGGGTTGCTGCAATTGAAAACATTACTAATTTCTGTGTGCTCTGTTCTTTTGATTGATTCCTGACCTCCATAAGATTATTGTTGAAGAGTTTGTTCTGTTGTAGTTCTTCCCATCCAGATTCCCCCCCCCCCACTACCCCCCCCCCCCGTCTGTGCCTGCTTGGGCTTGTTTTTTTCAAGGATTTTTAGTTCCTGCAAAACATTAATAATTTCTGTGTGCTTCTTTTGATTCATTCCTAAGATTATTGAAGAAGAGTTCTTTCTTTGTTTGTTCTGTTGTGGTTGTCCTTGATTTTTGCACCTTGCTTTCTTTTGCTGCTCTCATTCATTAATTCTCCTGGGTTTCTGTTGTTGTTGGTGGTGGTGGTGGTTACTTTTGTGCCCCTTGGGGCCTTGTCGTCCCCCCCCCACGCCACTCCTGCTGCCCCCTTCCTCCTGCCATCCCCCCTCCCATCCAGATTCCCCTCCCACACTCACCCACCCCACCCCTCTGCGTCTGCCTGCTGTCTGCCTGGGCTCGGTTTTCTTAAGGATTTTTGGTTGCTATAAAAATATTAATAATTTCTGTGTGCTCTGTTTTGATTGATTCCTAAGATTATTGAAGAGTTTTACTGTTTGTTCGTTCTGTTGTGGTTCTTCATTGATTCTTGCACCTTGCTTTCTTTTGCTGCTCATTAATTTTCCTGGGTTTCTATTGTTGTTGGTTACTTTTGTGCCCCTTGGGGCCTGTTCCCCCCACCATGCCATTCCTGCTGCCCCCTTCCTCCCAACACACCCCTCCCCACTACATTAATACCCCCCACTCACCCCCCTCTCTCTGCCCACTTGGGCCTGTTGCTCCCTTCCTCCTAACACCACCCCTCCCCGCTACAGAAATACCCCCCACTCGCCCACCCTGCCCTCTTGGGCCTGCTGCCCCCCTTCCTCCTCACACACACCCCTTCCCTGCTACAGTATTACCCCCCACTCACCCCCTCTCTGCCCTCTTGGGCCTGCTGCTGCTGCTGTCCCCCTGAATCCCTCCTCCCTGCTACATCACCCCCACTAATCTCCGCCCCCCCTTCGTGCTGCCATCTCTCCCTTCCTGTCTTCTTTCCTTCTTTCATTCATTCCTTCCCCTCCCACAACTTCAGCCACAGCACCACCGACCTCACCCTGCCATCGGGTTGTTGTTTTTTTAAGTATTTCATTTTATTTGTCTCTGCTTGGGGTTGGGTGAGTTGAGTCACAAATAGTGGCTCCTCATTTCTGTCCCTCTGAACTGTCCTTGACCACCCTGGCTGCCTGTGCCACCCTGTCTGTGTACCAGCCCAGGGGTGGCTGGTTTGCGCGTCTGACCAGCAGCAGTGTGTGGCAGGAGAAGGACCGGAAGAAGAGGGGTGAGTGTATGCGTGCGCATGTGTGCATCTTTTGTTGTCCCCTTCCCTAGTTGGTGGTTTTAAATAGGGACACCTGTATTTTGCAATGCATTTGGGTGTGGGGAGGGATATTTTGAGATGTACTGTTGTGGTGTTGAAGAAATTGCTGCTTTTTTGCAGGTTGTCCCTTGTTTTCACATGTACCCCCCCCCCCGGTTATTGTTATTATGTGATATGCTATTGTATGTATTGATTGCTTCCTTTGGGTGGGGTGGGTGAGTTTTGTTAAAGGGTTCTTTTAAAATAGGCTAGGTACCTTAGTTATTAAATTGTTGGGGGCCCCCAATCCCAATCCACACTTTTCACTAAAGAAGAGTTTTGTTTGATTTTCAGGTTTTGACTCTGATCCCAAGCGTTGACTCCGTCCCTCCCCGGTAGGTGCTGTGCCCTCCCCCCCCATTCTATTTTGCCCATAATATAAAAGTTTGTCTCCCGCAACTACTCCACCTAACTGCCTGTGCCACCCACCCAGGGGTCCACCCTTTTTTCAATTTTCAATACCCCTCCCCAATTGGCTTCTAACACCCCTAAACCAAAAGGTTCCCCTCACCTCACCTAATTGGTTCCCCCCCCACTGCTAAAGTCTTCCCTTCCCCCCAATTTCCCCCCTAAAAGGTTCCCTCCCACCTCCAAATTAATTGGCCTTTTTTGCACCTTCCCCCCCTTCCAAACTAGTTTTTTCCCCTTTCTGACCTGTCTCATACAGTCTCCCACCTTTACTATGACTGAGAAACACGAGCGCCGTTTTCAGGCCAGGCCTCACAGAAGGTTGCCAGGCAGAGGTGGGAGAGGCCGGGGGCGGGCTGTGCCTGCGGCTGTGGGGCAGAGAGGGAGAGGCCACAGGGATGAGCCTGAGGATACCCCAGTCCTCCCCATTGCAGAATTCTTTGCCCCAGCTGAGGGGTTTGTCTGCAGGCTAGATTTTTCCCAGCCTGCTTCCAGCAGAGGCAGAGGCACTAGGGCTGTGGTGGGTTCCTCGGCACCAGGTACTGCTGGGGCACCGCCAGTGGTGGTGGAGGAGACTGCTGGTTCAGGAGAGCAGGCAGAGGGCAGGGAGGATCTTACGGCTGGCAGCGATGCAGCCAGGTTCTCCCTCCCTCTTGGGGTCCTTCCCCCTATAGTTTCGCCGCTCAGTGGGCCCCCCCTCATGAATCCCTGGCAGTCGTGGCAGCGTCCAGCGGTGGTGGGTCCCACCATTCTGGCTCCGACGATGAGGAAGGGTCTGCTGATGTAGTGGAGAGACCTGCTTCTCCTCTGCCGTGGAGCTGGGCCCTTCCACTTCCACACAGGGTGGAAGGGGGTTGGGTGGCAGCAGTGGGCAGGCAGTGGTGGCTGTCTCCCCCCCCCCCCAGGACTGCAGCCACCCAGCAGCAAGAGGCCTAAGGCAGTGCCCAGGGCGCGGGAGGCCAAGGGCAGTGGTGTCTGGGAGCATTTTGAGATCTCTGAAAATGCCCTGAACCATGCCCGCTGTGTCCACTGCAGGGTGCAGGTCAGTTGCAGCAAGGATCTGAAGCACCTGGGCATGACGCCCATGTGGAAACACATGGACCGTCACCACCCAGCTCTCCTTGACCACGCTGGCAGCGCTAGTGCGCCTGGTGCACCGGCCACTTGGGCGGACAAGGGCAGTGTGCCTGCACCAGCCAAAAAGCAGGCTGCACTGCCAGTCCAGCGGTGGACACAGGTGTCGAGCAACAAGCGGACAGTTCATGTGGATCATCATCACTTCACCCGCCTCATAGGGGAGATGATTTCCACTGATGACCAGCCGTTTCAGGTGGTCGAGAACTCCGGTTTCCGCCGGATACTCCAGTACCTTGTGCCCGACTACATCATCCCCTCAAGGACCACGTTAAGCCAGAACGTAGTCACCTCCCTGTACCGCTGGTCAGCTGGGCCGCTGGTCAGCTGGGCTGCTTATGCGGCTCCAGCTGGCACCAGTGTGCATTTAACGACTGACCTCTGAACCAGTGTCAGTGGGATGCACGCTGCATTCCTGGCCCTCACTGCCCACTGGTGGGGCCTGGAGCACCTGAATTGGCCAGGTTCAGGTACAAATGGTTTTGCACATCCCAATTGGAGGAGGTGGGATTGGGTGGCATTATTTTACAGTGGTTCCATTCCTACCTCTCTGGCAGATTCCAGATGGTGTCACTTGGAGACTGTTGCTCTGAAAAGAAAGAGCTAAAGTGTGGGGTTCCAGAAGGCTCCATACTGTCTCAATGCTTTTTAACATTTACATTCAACCTTTGGGAGAGATAATCAGGAAATTTGGTCTGGGATGCTACCAATATGCTGATGACACCCAGATCTATTTCTCTGAACCATTTCATCAGGAAATGGCATGACCCCCCTAAGTGCCTGCCTGGAGGTGATATTGGGCTGGATGAGGGATAACAGGTTGAAGTTGAATCCAAACAAGATGGAGGTTCTGTTTGTAGGGGTTCAGGATCTGAGAGATGGCTTAGATCTTCCTGTTCTGGATGGAGTTACACTTCCCCTAAAAGATCAGGTTCGCAGTATGGGAGTGCTCCTGGATACCACACTTGCTTGGTTTCTTGGGTTGAGGCCGTGTCCAGGAGTACTTTTTATCAGCTTCAGCTGATATGGCAGATGCGTCAGAAATGGAGACAGATGACCTTTAAATGGTGGTACATATGCTAGGCTTGACTACTGTAATACACTCTACTTGGGACTGCCTTTGTAAGTAGTTCTCTTTTTTTTGTTTCAAATTTTTTATTAACTTTTAACAATAATAGTAACCATAACAATCATAATAAACACAGTTACAAGTTGACTTCCCACGCACCTCTTTTCGTGATACCAACTATAAATTTTACCCTTATTGTAATATTAATTTAAAAAGAAAAACACAAATTTAAACCTTCCACCACCATTAATCTGCCCAACCTGCATTTCAAATTTCAAATCCTGCTGTAAGATCCATAGTAGGAAAATAATTCTTTAAATAAACCAAAAAAGGTTTCCAATCTTCCTTGAAGCATTCTAAACTAGGGATGTGCATGGTCCGGAGCAGTCCGGACCAGCACCGAAGGGGGGCCTTTCGTTTAGGGTGGGGAGGGCTTGCTTACCCCTCCCGCCTCTTTGCCCCCGCCAGAGGCCATATTGTACCTAGTAAATGGGGCGCTGGAAACCAGCCGCCCCCGCCGCCCCCCCCCCCGCGCGCGGATTAGGGCCAAAAATTAGTAAGGTACTGCCGCCGTCCCGCCCTCCCTCCCCCCGCCCCCCCGAGTGCTCACCACATTGTTTCTAAAAAAAGAGAGGAGCCCGCCAAACAGAGCTCCTCTCTCGGAAAAGTCTGTGACCCAACTGAGGCCTGGGGCGCGCGCGCGATACGACGTCTAAACTTCCGCCGGAGGCCCAGTCTACCCAAGTCTGGCAAGGTAAGACCACCCCTTTCCTTTGCATCTGTTAAATTCTTAAAATTTATTCTTGGTCTTTTCCCCTGCCAAACAAATTTAGTTATATCCTTCTGCCATTGCCTGAAAAGTCAAGTTATTAATTATAGGAATAGTCTGAAAAAGAAATAACATTTTAGGCAAAACATTCATCTTCACCACTGAAATTCTTCCCATCAAAGATAAATTCATTTTAGACCATCTTTGCAAATCTTTTTTCATTGAGTTCCATGTTTTAACATAATTATTTGAAAACAGCACAGAGTTATTATTTGTTAACCAAACTCCCAAATATTTCACTTTCTTCTCCACTTTTAACTCACTTATTTCACCAAATCTATCTTTACTTTTCTGATCAATATTTCTAGTCAGAACCTTAGTTTTAGTCTTGTTTATGTAAAATCCCACCAACTGGCCAAATTGCTGTATCTTGTCCAAAAGTCTTTCAATCTTATCCATTGGATTCTCTAAAAAATAACACAACGTCATCTGCAAAGGCTCTCAGTTTGTATTCTTGTCTCCCGATTTTGGGACCATGTAATTCATCATCTTCCCTAATAGATCTACAAAGCACTTCTAAAACCAATATAAAAAGCAATGGAGAAAGTGGACAACCTTGTCTAGTCCCTTTTTGTATTCTACAATTGTCTGATAATTCTCCATTTACAATAATCTTGGCATATTGTTCCGAGTAGATAGTTTTAATTGCTCTAATGAAATGTTCACCGGCAGTTATTTCCTCTAATAAACCCCGCATAAACTGCCACGAAATATTGTCAAAAGCTTTCTCTGCATCCAAAAAAATCATCGCCATCTGTTTTTCATTATGTTTTTCATAATACTCCAATACATTCAAAACTGTTCTAACATTGTCTCTCAGTTGTCTCTTTGGCAAAAAGCCAGCTTGATCCTCATGAATAAAGTCTCGTAGTACCACTTTCAATCTTCTTGCCAAAACCGCAGCAAAAAGTTTATAATCATTATTTAAAAGTGATATTGGCCTATAATTTCTGACTAATGTTAAGTCTTGATCTGGCTTTGGGATTATTGTAATATTTGCATATTTCCACGAATCTGGCATAATCCCTTTTTGTAAAATGTCATTCAAAGTCCATTGAAGAGGTTGTAAAATTTGATCTTTGAGTGACTTGTAATACAAAGCTGAGAGTCCATCTGGCCCAGGGGCCTTGTTGGGTTTAGCTTGATTTATTGCTTCTATTATTTCCATAACTGTTATTGGAGCATTCATGGTTTCTATTTGTTGAAGAGAAAGTTTTGGAATATTTTTAGTTCTAAGAAACTGCTTAATTTTTTTTATCTTCTACCTTTTTGCCTTTATATAATTCCGAGTAATATTTAAAAAATTCCATCCTTATTTCCTTTCCATTATAAGAGAGCCCATTTTTAGTAAATATTTTAGATACAAAATTTTTCTTCCTCTCAAGTCTAATTTTCCAAGCCAGCAACTTGCCTGGTTTATTTGCAAATTCAAATTATCTTTGCTTGATATACTTCAGATTTTGCTCAAGTTCATTTGCTATTAGCATAAAGAGTTGTTGTTGTAAGATCTTAATAGCTTGAGAGATCTTCTTCTTATCTTTAGTCCATATCAATTCTCTTTCCTTTTTGGAAATCTGCATCAGTAGTACCTCTCTTTTCAATCCTCTTTGTTTTTTAAAATATGCATTTTGCTGTATGAAAAAACCTCTCATAACCGCTTTGCTTGCATCCCAAACAATTTTGTTGTCCAATCCTTGATTTAAATTCAGTTCAAAATAATCCTTTAACTTCTTTTTGGCTTTCTCAACCACATCTGGTTTTTTCAAAAGATATTCATTCAGTCTCCACCTAAATGAGGTCGCTCCTTCCTTCTTCCATGCAAAACAAATCGGATTATGATCTGAAAATGTCCTAGGTAGAATGTCCATTGTTTTCATATGAGTTATAATGGTTTGGGATGTCCAGACCATATCTATCCTGGAATGTGACTGATATCTTTCCGAAAAGTAGGTATATTCTTTTGCATTTGAATTTTTAGTTCTCCATAGATCATAGAGATCCATATGATCTACTAATTCAAAAAATGCTTTAGGAAGTTTACCTTGTAAATTCTTTTCCGATAAATCAGATTTTCTATCCAAAACTGTCGAGACAACTCCATTAAAATCTCCCAATAAAAGCAAATTAGCATTTAATAGATCTGCCATCTTTTGATCCAAATAGTTATAAAATTCAACTTTCCTTTCATTAGGGGCATAGATTCCAATTATCACTGTTTTAATTCCAGATATTAAAACTTCCAATGCTAATATCCTACCTTCTTCATCTTTAAAAATCAATTTAGGTTCAAATTGTTCTTTGACATAAAATACTACTCCTCTTTTTTTTTCCTTATCTGAAGAAACAAATTCTTGTCCCAAGGCTTTATTTACCAAAAACTTTTGATCATGTTTTCTAATATGAGTCTCTTGTAAACACACTATATCCAAATTTTGTTTCTTAAGAAAGTGGAAAACCCTGTTTCTCTTAATTTTTGAATTCAGACCATTTATATTCCAAGATAAAAATCTGTAAGTTCGTTTATAATCCATATAGAGTGACTTAAGTTATATGTTTATGAAGCAGGATGTTCAGAAGATAAGTCTTTTTTTGTATTTCTGCCAGAATTCTTGTACTTTGAGGAGCTCAGTGAATCTATTCCTCTTGCTCTTGTAGAAGAAGGAGATTCCCTCTGGTAATTCCCATCTAAAACGTATTCCTTTAGCATTTAATGCATCAACCAAAAATTTGTAATCCTTACGTTTTCTTAGAATTCTGGCTGGAATCTCTTTCAAAAATTTTATCTGATGAGTTTGAATTGTTAAGGTTGTAGTAAAGTGAGCCTGAATGATTCTCTCTGCTATTGATTTGGTGGGAAAATGTACAATGCAGTCTTTAATTAATTTATTTCTCGTTGCAAAATCCGAGTTTACACGAAAGGCTGTCTCAATCTGGGCATCCATCTCATCAACCGTAATTCCCAAAAGTGATGCAAGTTCCACTCCAAGTAGTTTCCTAATGTTCTCATTAGGAATTTCAGGAATTCCCCTGAACCTTAAAAATCTCTCTTTTTGTCTTAATTCTAACAAAGCCATTTGATCCAGTAATTTTTCTCTGTCATCTTTCAGTGATTGCACATCTTTTTCTACAACATCAACCCTTAATTTAAATTCTTTATTGTCCTGTGCCATTTTTTGGACAGTCTCATCAATATTTGAGGTCCTATCATTTATCTCAGCCATATTTTGCTTCATTTGGGTTACATCAGAAATGACCTGTTTGAGGTCGGTGGCATTTGATGCCAGGGCAACTGCATTTGACTGCAAAATTTGTTTCATCTCAATCAACGTCTGGTCCATGGCTGCAGCTACTTTAACTTCCCCTGTACTTGTGTCTGGAAGTGAAAGTTTCCTTGCTTGTATATGTGTCTGGCTTAAATGAGGTTTCTCCCTGCCTTTCATAATGACATGAAGGAGTTAAAGAAGAAAATTCTTTGCCCAAGTATGTTTGTCCTTGATCTCAAAACAGAAAGTAAAAACCTGAGCTTGTACTCAAGTATAAACAATTCTGCAGCATATCAGTGGCTGTTAAAACTTTCTCACGGTAGTGTGGAGTATTAAAAAAAAAAAAAAAGACAGCAGAACATCTCTTCTTTAAACTTGAAGAACAACAATCCCCACTGATAGAATTCTACGTCAGCTATGTCCATTTCTAGAGGTAAATGAGCTTTAAACCGTGGTAAATATGTTGGAAATCTCCAGGCTTGACTACTGTAATGTGCTATATGTGGAGCTGCCTTTGTAAGTA
Organism: Hemicordylus capensis; assembly: GCF_027244095.1. NCBI lineage: Eukaryota > Metazoa > Chordata > Lepidosauria > Squamata > Cordylidae > Hemicordylus > Hemicordylus capensis. The sequence continues at coordinate 256,180,251 of NC_069658.1, read as the reverse complement.
GTTCAGAAACTACAATTGGTACAGAATGCAGCAGCCAGATTGGTCTCTGGGACAAAACGAAGGGACCATATAACACCGGTTTTGAAACAATTGCACTGACTGCCGATATGTTTCCGAATGAAAAACAAAGTGCTGGTTATTACCTATCAAGCCCTTAATGGCTTTGGTCCAGGGTACTTAAGAGAGCACCTTCTCTGTCGTGAACCCTGTCGCCTATTATGATCTTCTAGAGAGGTCCGATTTTGGTTGCTGACAACCCGTTTGGTGGCAACTTGGGACCGGGTCTTCTCTGTGGCTGCCCTGGGGCTTTGGAACAAGCTCCCTGCTAACATAAGAGGATCTCCTTCTCTGTTTGTATTTAGGAGGACCCTGAAGACATACCTGTTTTCCCAGGCTTATAACAGAAATCTAAATTTTAATGTGCTTTTATTTATTGTGATTTTTTATTTATTCATTGAGCAAATTTATTGACCACTTGACTTCCTTAGACTCGAAGTGGTTTACATAAATTAAAACAACAAAGACAGGAGAAAAAACGGGGGAAAGGGGGGAGGAAGAAAGAAAAGGAAAAAAGAAAAAGACCCCCCCCACACACACACACACACAAAACACATTCACATGATAAAAACTAAAAGCCTGGGAAAGCCTGGTTGTCAGGAGCTTCTTAAAGGACAGAAGAGAGGAGGAATCACGAATCTCAGGAGGCAGAGTGTTCCAAAAGGAGGGGGCTGCAACAGAGAAGACCCTCCCACAAGCCCGGGCCCCATGTACCTCCCCTGGCCCCAAAACTCTGAGAAGGCCCACCTGAGACAACCTCACCGGGCATGTTGAAATTGGACAAGAGAGATGGTCCTGAATGTACACAGGCGCCAAATCCATTTTTATCTGTTTTGTGATTTTTAAACGTTTTATATTTTATATTATGTTTTAATTTGAACACCATGTAGAAATTTTAATATCAGGCAATATACTGTAGTAATTCATTCACTCACTCAATCAATCAATCAATCTGTGGATTGGGAAAGCCTCTGGTTTCCCCTTCCAGAAGGCTTCTTTGCTGCCAATATATGGAAAGGGATGGTGATGGGTGATCTTAGCCTAGAAAACACTGTGGCTCTTCTTAAGCCAGTGCTGCTCAAACTCTCAGTCTGTATGCTCTGTTGATGTTTTCTCTTTCTCTTTCAGCTAAAACACTGACTTGCTATTATGGTCATACTCCAGTCGAAGGTTCTGACAATGGCTTCTGTGTATCAGGCTCTTCGCCAGGATATAGAAATAATGGTATTATTTTGAAACCCGTTCATTCTCATAATTCACCAAGAGTTTTCATAATCACCAAGAATGTTTATAATCCATTCTAATCACCAAAAATTAATACAATAATTATCCAAGAATTCTACTTTCCAAAATTATGGGAGAGGACTGCATGCATAATCAAGATTCACAAATGTATCTAATTTCAAATGCTAAACGTTGCTGTTGCATTGCTGATTAGTTAAAAATCACAACAGTTTTTTATTTCCATCAGATTGGCCAGTGGTGGGAATCACCTATTCCCCACTGAAGTGCTTATTACTGGGCATGTAAGTCGGAGGGGTGGGATTGGTTATCAACACTGACAGGATAGTGTAGGCAGAGGATATGTAGCTATGCATGGTGTTAAGCTGGAGGCTCCTTTTAGGTAAAAGGGTGTTGTATGGAACAGCCTCTCAGAGGTTTGTGGCCACGGGGTGTTTGGGGAATAGACCTGCTTTGGGGACAGCTTGGCTCTTCCACCCAGAGTTTTGTGGCTTGGGGGTCACCGAGTCGGGTAGCTTCCCCTCAAGTCAGGGCACTGTGTGGCTGGGAGGAGACTATTGCTGCCTAACAGTGGCTGGCATCCCCCAAGCCTGGTAACTTCACCCAGCTGTGGATGAGCAGTCCTTGCAAGGACGCCGCCCTCTCCTCCGGGGGAGTAGTTTCCCACACTCTAGTTTTGTGTTACAATTTCTTGCTCTGATGTGGCAGGTCTCTGTTAATAATGTTAATCAAGTGTGGCTGTAGTTTATCCTACTCGTGCATGTTCTGTCTTTATTGGGGTAAGGGGCAATTCTTCAATTTAGTACAGTTGCAATTAGGCAACTTCAAGGTAGTGGTGAAGCTGAAACAAACCAAATCAAAAGCTACCATACCATATCCATGTTGCCTGAATTACACATCTGTTAAGTGTATGGCCCTTAACACCCAACTTATTCCAAGCATTTTGGAGCTTCAGTGAACATGGTAAAGCAACCTGTTAAGGTATTGCAGCCACACCCCAAGAAGACACGAGACTACAGTTTGTGGTGAAAAGGACTACAATTTTATTGAATTAACTCAAACACAACGAGAAACGGAAACTGGGATTGGATCTCCACCCACACAGTGTGGAAGCTAAAGGCATGCCACCTCAGTGTCAGCTTTACCTAATACCCATGGGTGGTGCACCTTGGCTCCAGGGAGCAGCCTTGCTCTAAAGCAGAAGCTGCCCATCTTAGCCAAACTAAGGACAGGTCCCTGCCCTTGGTGGCACTGTATCTGCCACAGCAGGGGTTAGCCTAGCTTAACACGCTGCACTGCCCACCAACCAGACAACACAGAGCAGCTAATCCCTTCTGTAGGTCCTCCAAAATAATCTTGATGGCCTGAGGCAAAATTTGGACCCCATCACCTCTGTATAATTCAGGAGAGGGGAGAAACAATATCAGTGTGTGCCAGACCACCCACCAACAAGGGACTGCACAAAATGGGTCAGGTCTGCTTTGATCTTTTTCCTAGCCTTTTCAATCCTACCCGGTTTGCTAGCCCCCCTCCACACCCTGCGTATAAGCAGGTCAGACCAAATCACAATCAAATTTGGAATTATAGGATTATACTACACCAATGTCAGCCCAGGCCTTGCGAATAAGGGATGTCCTTGATTGCTAACTAGATCATTCTCCCCCAAGAGAAACAAAAGGTTGTCCGGAGGTGGATTATCCTCCAAGAACTCCAGCAGGACTGACAAAAATTGGGAAAATAACATACCCCACCAACCGGTCCAGGAGATCGATGCCCACTCCCCAAGTCCTAGTTGTGTTCCAGGTTCAGCCCCACACACCTTCTTGTGGGCCCAGAAGACAATCGAGTGCCCAAGGATGAAGACCCTTCCCCGCTCCATCGGCAGTGGGAAAATAACATACCCCACCAATCTATCCAGGAGATTGATACCCACTCCCCAAGTCCTAGTTGTGTTCCAGGTTCAGCCCCACACACCTTCTTGCGGGACCAAGGATGAAGACCCTTGCCTGCTCCATCGGCAGCAATGGTCCTGAATGTAGAAGAATCAAACTAGTGACTGCACTCAAGAAACCTAGCACACATAGTGCTGGTAGCCGCTTGAATACCATCAGCCAAGCCTCTGAACGGCCGTTCTGAGATATCACAAAAGGGAGGCCATGAAGGCAGCACCTATCCGAAAAGAGTTCATTGATAGGTGAGCTGTGGATACCCACGCAGCCGACAGGGCTTTCTGCACAAAAACTGAAATGTCAAAACTGAAATTGGGAGAATGGCCATCCATGCTCATGAACGAACAGGCACCCCCTGGAAGACCCACACAGGGCCGCACACTGCTCCAAGGTCCCATGGGGCATAAAACAGGGTTATCAGATCTGTTCAAACAAATAACTTGTCCCTGACCCTTCTGTTCCATTTTAGAAAACCTTAAGTGTAGCACCCAGATTTGAACACACACAGATTTAAACACTAGATCCCCCCCAGTGCAGAACTCTGGAGGATGGACCACCCCTGTCCCTGGGGAATAACTCACCCGCCTGCTGAGAATGGACTGAGGGAGGAGAAAGCCGACACTATCTGTAGGCCAGAAGCCCCGCCCTCTCCCAGCCAAGAGCCAATGGGCTCACACCCCAGCCTCATGACTTTTATGCAGTGGGCTGGGTCAAAGAAACTGTGCCACCCATTCGGACAACGAGCGGCTGGATTTTAAAAAAAAATGTTTATATATATTGTTTATGTTATGTTCATTGTTTATATGATGCAGAAGGTGAAGCAGGGAACTTAAATAACTATTTCCAGTTTTTGTTGGAGTCCAGTTGATGAGTCAACCTTAACTTTTTTTCTTAAATGGAAGGCGTTTTTATCCCAGAATTGTTTAATGACATATAAAAAAACCTTGTCCAGTGCTGAGACCTGGCACAAATTAAGCTCTAATCACACATTTTTGGTCAACATTTACTCCTGATTTAAATTCTGAGGCATCATTTACTCCTGATTTAAGTTCTGTCTCTCTCGCCCGCCCACCAATTCACATCTTCCAATTAAAAGGATGTCTTGATGATGCTATTTTCTTTACCTTCTACAGACATAGTCGGATTTCGAAGAGAAGATTTTGAGAAATGTAACACAAAACTAAGATATGCTGGCGACAGATGGAGGTTTTCCTGCTGCACAACAGATAGATGTAATCCTCTTATAAAAGCTAAACGGTATTATAACATCTAAAACCTAAAATCTGCTAATGGCAAGTGAGCCCGGCCTGTTAGTAACCTCAAGGCCTAACTTCCTGGATGAAGCCTTTGGTAGATTTAGCCCAGCTGCTTATGTCTTGAGTTGATGTCAGGCTGCTGAAATAAATAAAGTTGGATTGATAAACAAGCATCCAAAAGCACAGTATATTTTTGATTTAATATGTTTGTATTACGGCAGCTGCCACAGCTTCATAGTTTCACGAGGAACCCATGTATGTCTTGGAGCATTTCCTTAAAATATCTTGTTTTATTGCTAAACACTATACTCATGCAAATGTTGAGGGAAGCCAAGAGTCCAAGGAATTGTGTCCCATATAAAGAGATAAACTTGGAATTGTACATAATGTTTTCGAGAATGGTATGGTGTCCCAAGCATACAGGCAATCACAGATGTATGGATGGCAAAACAAAAGCATCTAGTCACAGAAAGGAGCTCTCGGCAGTACGCCTTGGAAGCCCAAATAAGAGGGGCTTCTATGACTTTACCAGGATCTCCAGGCATGAAAAGGAAAGGCCCAGGGCCAGGTGAAGCTTAGGGAGGGAGGGAGGGAGGGAGGGAGGGATTGAAGACAGGTACACATGGGAGGCATAATTTGGAGAAAGCCCACATTGGAGGTAGTGGTGGTGGTAAGGATTGGAATAGGCTTTTGAGGCCTGACTCGGGCTTCCTGGAGATATTGGGAAGCCAGCAGGACCAGAGACCTGTGAGGCATGGGGCAAGGAAGCAAGGAGGCAAATAGCAAGTTCCTGAGTGCCCTGTGCACAGGGTGAAGCATCCACCTGGGTGGCAACCAGGGGTGGAGCTGTAACTGAGCTCATGGGCTTGAAGACCCTCTTTCCCCCACACCTCCAAAGCCACCTGGGGCTTTTACACACATGGTTCTTAGTTCACATCTCCTCCAGAATGGAGGGTGCGAGTCCGCATATCTGCTGGATTTACCCTGATGCCCCTACGAGCTATCAGGCACCAGTACACACACTGAGCTTTCTAGTATGCCTCACCACTTATCCTGCATTGTATGGAGGGGCCATTTCCAGTAATTCGGCTTTTTTCAAAACTCGCACTGATCACCATAGGAACATAGGCTTTACATACACAGATGTTTTTGGAGGATGCCTTAACAATGGAGACTACAGGTGCGATGTAACTTGAGCCCTTTGTGTCTGATTGGATTCCATGAGGCTGCATTTTTCTTCATCATAGAGAGAAAGCAATGATTTCTACTTTAAACTTCTATAGCCTCTTAAATGGTCTGGGGTTGGGAACATGAGGTGATGAAGGCAGTCACAAAGGCAAGTTCATTATAAAAATCAGCAAGGATTTGGGTGAGATTCGGCAGGTTCAGGTTAATGCTTGGCAACTTGTCTCACCAGTCTTCCATATCTAACTGTCAAACTTAACAAAAAGGTTTCTCAACTCTTCCTCTTGAATGTGATTGGCTGGAGAAAAAACCTGGAGCAAACTGTGGGAACGCACAAAGGAAAAAGATCTGTAGGGATTGTGGAAAGGAACTGACGCTATGTTCACGGTCCATTTAATTCCCCAAATTAAACATTTTCAGATACCCCACGGCATGAAGCCATGTCTGGATAGCTTCCTGGCTCACTTTTATGGCCACTGCCTTGCCTCCCCTCCATTGCCCAGTGGTGTAGGTGGGAGTATTTCATTTAACTGGTGGCTGTCCCATGCCCCACTGCTCAGTTGATCTCCGTGCATGCGCAGAGGCCATTTGAGGGGTTAGTATGGCAGTGTGCTTCTTGATAAAGGCCTCTATCTGGTTTCTTAGGCTGAGGCAGTAGCCAGAGGTAACTTTTATCGGCTTCAGCTGAATCACCACTCTTGCAAATAGTGGATTTAAGCCCAGCCTTTGTTTCAGAGCAAGCCCACATGGAGGAAAAAAATGCTGATTCATTCCCACCACATTTACTCAACAAAGGGTGTTCCTTTAAACTTAAACTGGTAGAAAATACGTTGCAACCACACCCTAATTACAGAGCTTTCCCATCCCTGGATTTGGGTGATTGTCCAGGGAGACTCTCATTCTCTTGACCAAATGGAAAAATACAGAAAACCTTCCACATGCAGCCTACACGTGAAGAGCAACATGGTAGTGTGAGTTGCTGAGCAATCCACATTGAGGAATGTTTGCACCAGGCTGTTGGCCATGAGGCAGCCAGACTTCGTGGCTGGTGCTCACGAAGCCTGCTCCCCATCTTCTCTCATCTCCCTCTGGGCCCCTTCTGAGAACAAAGACCCGCTTCACTTCCTGCCACCAGACCTTCTAGTTCCCAGTCACCATGTGCTGAGTGGCTGATCCCCAGAGGTCACTTCCTGTCAGTCAGGAAAGGGTTCAATCTTTACAGGAAAGGAAAGGCTGTTACTGCCTGATCATTACAACCAACTATGGTCATTTTTGGAGGACAATGACCTAACAACAGTGGTGCATTTGCTGGTAGCCTCCAGACTTCTCTACTGCAATGCACTCTATGTGGCGCTGCCTTTGTATGTAGTCCAGAAACTGCAATTGATAACAAAACGCAGCAGCCTGGTTCTGCATTTTACTCCTATTTCAAAAGCATTATACTGGCTGCCAATACATTTCTGGGCAAAATATAAATTGCTGGTGATTACCTATAAAGCTGTAAACAGTTTTGGATCAGGCCACATGAGGGGACCAGAAGGTTCTGGGGTGTTTTCTGCACTGCTATTCCTGGGTTTGCTCATGTTAATCATTAGAATAAGTCAACACAGATATGCAGCATGATGTGGGTGCATCCACCATATCTTTTGAAAGCCTATTGCAATTACTAGTATTTATTTATTTATTTATTTAATAAATACATTTCTGTACCGCCCAAAATTCAAGTTCTCTGGGTGGTTTACAAAACAATAAAAACAGCCCATAAAAAATTAAAACATTTCAACAATTAAAATTAAAGGTTAAAACTATTAAAGCACAATGAAAACAGTATATAATTAAAAGCCTGTGTGAACAAATGCATCCTGACTGCCTTTTTAAAAGCTTTAAAACTTTACTTTAAGAAGTGTGTTCCAAAGCAGGAAGTGTGTTCCAAAGCCTCAGGGCAGCAATGGAGAAGGCCCGTCCCTGGGTAGCCACCAGACGAGCCAGTGGCAACTGCAGACAAACCTCTCCAGATGATCTCAGTGGTCAGTGTGGTTCATAGCGACGAGGTCGTTCTCTTAAATACCTAGAGCTCAAGCTGTTTAGGGCTTTATAGGTTTTAGCCCAAACCTTGTACTCTGCCCGGAAACTTACCAGCAGCCAGTGTAGTTGTTTTAAGATAGGAGTGATATGGTCTCTCCGAGATGACCCAGAAAACAATCTTGCAGCTGCATTCTGGACTAACTACAGTTTCGGACTACGTACAAAGGCAACCCCACATAAAGTGCACTGCAGTAGTCAAATCTGGAGGTGACCAGAAGATGTACTACTGTTCTGAGGTCATTTATCTCAAGAAACGGACGCAGCTGGCGTATCAGCTAGAGCTGATAAAAGGCACCTGTGGCCATTGCCTCAACCTGGGACACCAGGGAGAGTTTTGTGTCCAGAATCACCCCCATACTGCGTACCTGTTCCTTCTGGGGAAGTGTGACCCCATCCAGAACAGGAAGATCAAAATCATCTCCCAAGTTCTTACCCCACACAATAAGTACCTCCATCTTATCTTGTTTCAGTCTCAGCTTGTTACCTCTTATCTAGCCCATCACTGCCTCCAGGCAGGCATTTAGGGAGGTTATGCCTTCTCCTGATGATGTTGACATGGAGAAATAAATTTGGGTGTCATCAGCATACTGATAGCACCCTACACCAAATCGCCTGATGATCTCTCCCAGATGTTTCATGTAGATGTTAAACAACATCAGAGACAATATGGAGCCCTGAGGGACACCATACCAAAGTTCAGTTTTTGAAAAACAACAGTCCCGGACAGACACCATCTGGAATCTGCCCCAGAGGTAAGAGTGGAACCACCGCAAAGCAGTGCCTCCCACCCTCAACCCCCTCAGACGCTCCAGAAGGATACTATGGTCGATAGTATCGAAAACCGCCGAGAGGTCCAAAATGACCAACAGAGTTTGAGACAGGCCTATAATTGCTAAACTCTGAGGAATCCAAAGCAGGCTTCTTCAGAAGTGGTCTAATAATTGCTTCCTTAAGACAAGGAGGCATCCTGCGCTCCCTCAGAGAAGCATTTATGGTCTCTACCAGGCCTTTTACAACAACCTCCCTGCCTTATAATATTAGCCACGTCAGGCAAGGGTCAAGAGAACAGGTGGTAGGCCGCATCACTCCAAGCAGCTTCTCCACATCCTCACGAGTCACAAACTGAAACTGATCCAGCCGAACCACATAAGAGGAGTCGTTGGACACCTCTGAATCAGACACTGCAGTAATTGTGGGGTCTAAATCTAAGTTTGCCTGAATACGAGAGATGTTATCCACAAGGAAATCATTAAACACATCACAGGAGGTAATAGATGGTTCCAAGATGGTTCCGTTCTCTTACTTTGCACTTTCCAACAGTTCAATGACTCTACAGCACTTGCTTCCTGTTTGTGCTCCAAATCCCACCCACCTCCATGCCAGGCATCTTTTAAAATCAGTTTTACTTGGCTGCTCATTGGTTTGGAGTGATCTGAGAGCCAGGTTTTGCAAGCACAAGGAGAAGGAAAGCGGGGAAAGTGATTTCAGCAAACCAAGGGGCAGGGAGGGAAATGAGATCTTTAATGTGTTTATATGAGTGAGTTGAATTCAACAACAGAATGGGCTGGATTGGAAGAGAGACCTGTGTTGTCTTTATGGAAGGGAGGGAGTGTGTGTGTGAGAGGGAGATACAGAGACAGAAGGAAGGACTGGTCTTCTTACTGGTCTGGAATGATCTGCAAGTGGGGTGGGCGAGAACCGAGGACCAATCACTCAGAAGAAATACTCCTTGAAAAGGCTTATTTTCCAGTAGAGTGACTCTGTTCAGACATTGCACATGGTGTAGGTACATGTACATGTTTTTGTGTGAATGATGGGTATGACCACATTTAAAAAGTGAACCTTGGTGTACGCCCCCTCAAATCTAAGACAGGAAATGGAATATTGTCACTGTGGATGCCTTGGGTGGTGAGCATGGTCTCATCCTGTTAGGGCCCTTGGGTCTGGCCTCAGAGTACAGGGGAGGAAGGGTTAAAATCACCCTTCTTCTCTGCCTTGCGGATTTATCCCCCTTGTGACTAACCCCTCCCTGGAGACACAGAAAAGATCTGGATCTCTGTTGCCCTCATTGTCAGCCCAACCTTGTTTAAATATAGATTCGCAGGCTGGACATACTGCAGCTGCTCCTCCCTTCCACTCACCTGGGCCTTTCTTTTATTTATTTATTTAACCTATTTTTTAGGGATGTGTGAATCAATTTGGGTACAAATCGATTTGTACCCAAATCTAGCTGATTCTGATGATTTGGAGACAAAACAAATCACCCCTGTGGTCCATTGGCTAGATTCTGGTCCAAATCGAATCACGTCAGATTAGATTCAAATAGATTCAAGATTTTGATCCCTCCCATTAATTCCCCCAGATTCCCAGCTTTCATTTTTTTAAAAAAGGTAAGCTCTAGCCCTTGTAGAAGTAGTGTTATGGACCAAAATGTGTTGTCACTGTTTTTCAAGTGTTTGGATTCTTTGGTGTATAATAACTTTCCCTCAATGAATCTCTATGAGGATTCATTACACACCTTCATTTCTTCTATTCATTTTGATTGTATCTTTGACAGTGCCAACTGTCAAGTGCCATGTGCCAACTACACCCCCCTCCCACCCACAGGCATATGGGGCAATGCCTACAGGCAGTGGAGGCAGGGTGGGATGCCACCACCCATGCCATCATCACACAGGCACCATCTGAGGCAATTGCCTTACTTTGCCTCATAGATAAGCTGCCCCTGTGAGCTGAATTACAGTTTGAGGTAAAAGCTTTAAAGTTCTTCAAGGCCTGGGCAAATGGAAAGGTTTTTAACTGGCACCACAATCTGTACATTCTGGAGATGGGGCATCACAAGCAAAATGACCACCATCCACCTCATGGCAGAAGGCAGGAGCAGAACATCTATTATTAGGGCTGTGCATGTAGAAGAAATTAGAATTCCATTTTGGAATCCCCACCCCACAAAATGAGGGATCAGCTGTTCACAGGGTAGCAGCCCCAGGTAGTGTGGTGGGATTGGAGGTTCTTTAAAATCCATCCCAGCACTGGTGTGGAGATAGCTGGGTGGCCTCTATGAAGAGCATCAGGGGCCAGGCACAGATTGACACAGGAGAGGCAGGGTATGTGTGTGGGGCAGCTGGGGAGTGCAGGGATGTCTGGGGGATGTAGTTCCTCCCAGAGGACAGCTTCTCCCCTCCTGGGAGGGGAGCTCTGGGAGGAAACACATCCAACAGGTATGATATCCCTATGCTTCTCAGCCACCCCAGGGATTTTCCTTGCCTCCCCTGTGTCATTCCCCACCTGCTCCCTGGATTCTCTCAAGATTTGTTGTAGCCACCCAGTGTTCCCTGGACCAGTGCTGCACCAGTGCTTTGAAAGGACCCTCAAATGCACCACCACCACCCCCTACCTGGGGCAGTTGCCCTGCAAATGGTTGCCTTCGTGTGGTGAAGGGTGGGAATCCCAAAATGTAAATCCAATTTCTCTGATGTGCACAGCTGTATCTATTATCATGGTTGTCCAGGTTCCAATGGGGGGAGGTGGAAAACAGGACTCTGAATTAGTCTCAAAACAAATCAAATCAGTATTATTTCATTCATTCATTTGTTCATTCATTCAATTTATATACCACCCTTCCTAAAGTAGCTCATTAAAAAAAAACACATAATAAAACAATTAAAAACAAAGAACATTTAAACCAGATTAAAATTAAAATTAAAACTAGATATCATTAAAAGCCAGGCTAAAAAGTTAGGTCTTAAAGGCTCTCTTGAAATGTGTTTAGCTCCACCTGTCTGTAGTTTGCTAAGGGTCAGGCAGTGGCCTTTAGCTCAGCCCTCTTGACCTTCAACTGAATTTCTTATTTTATGGATTGATTGATTGATTGATTGATTTTATTTTATTTATATACGGCCTTTCCAAAAATGCCTCAGGGCGGTTTCCATCAAAGGTTTGTTAGGCATTGACCTGAGAACACCTGCATGCAAAGGATGTGCAGTGCCAGTTGTGATAGGGTATTTGTCTAATTCTGAAGGTTGCCTCTGAATAGCAGCTGCAGGGAATAAACAAGAGGAGAGAGGACATACCTTCACCTCGTGAACTTCTCAGAGGCATCTGGTAGGCCAGTGTGGGAAGCAGGATGCTGGACTAGAAAGACCTTGGGCCTGATCCAGGGGGCTGTTCTTAATTCCCATCACTTTTGCACCCCTTTTCATAAGGAAATGCATCATTCAGCTTCTCTACTGAGAAAATGACAAGAGGCTGTCGGTTTCTGTTCTTCTTGAAGAAAACTATGCTGGATCCCTCAAAGTTAGCTAATTAGTTTCTAATCTTCCATGGTTGGGCAGGTGGTGGCCTCTCAGCTCCAGGCAGTTTTGGATGATGCAGATTATCTAGACCCATTTCAAACTGGCTTTTCTGTGGACTATGGGGTCGAGACTGCCTTAGTTGGCCTGATGGATCATCTCCAACTGTCTATCAACAGAGGGACTGTGACTCTGCTGGTCCTTTTGGATCTCTCTGCAGCTTTCGATACCATCAACCATTTTATCTTTCTGGACCGCCTGTGGGAGGTGGGATTGGGTGGCACTGTCTTACAGTGGTTCCGCTCCTATTTCTCTGGCAGATTCCAGATGGTGTTGATGTGTTTAGAAAACCAAAGAAACTCCATGTTTGCCCAGAAAACCTCATCTTAACTTAAAGTAACCCCAGCCCAGCTCATCACTGCTTCTCGTGATTGACGTCATTATCTCTCTCCAGCTAAATTGTATCTATGAAACATGCTGAGACAGCCAAGCTTCCCACTGTAAGAAAACAGGATATAACCAAATAAGGAGTAATCATCCGATGAACAATGAATCATTCGCATGCATACTAGATACTTAGACCACCCTTTTATTGCCACATATACTGTGTCTAGGGTGTCAGCATCATTCAGATTGTTTGTATAAATGTAAGATGCACCTGTAACCAAACTGTAATCGGTTTGAGAGCGTTAGCCTATTGCTTCCCTATTGCTGACTGCAGAGCAATAAACCTCAATTAATAATTCCCAATCCTTGTGTCTGACTGATTGGCTAAGCGGACCCAGGAACGAGCCCCGTCCACATCAGTGTCACTTGGAGACTGTTGTTCCGCTAAGCGAGAACTGAAGTGTGGAGTCCCACAAGGCTCCATACTGTCTCCAATGCTTTTTAACATCTACATGAACTCTGGGAGAGATCATTAGGAGGTTTGGTGCTGGGTGTTACGAAATTGCTGATGACACCCAGATTTACTTTTCCATGCTGACCTCATCAGCAAAGGGCATATTTTCACTAAATGCCTGCTTGGAAGTAGTAATGGGCTGGATGAGGGATAACAAACTGAAGTTGAATCCAAATAAGATGAAGGTACTGACTGTGAGGAGACATGACCCAAGAGATGGTTTAGATCTGCCTGTTCTGAATGGGGTTACACTCCCCCTGAAAGATCAGGTACGTAGTGATGAAGGAAAACTTTATTTGGGTCTGGTTTGGGCCTAGTCAGGAATCTAGGCAAAGCCTGTAAGTTTGGATTTCAGTACTGCTAAAGGGTTGCTAGGGTAACAGAATGTATCTGAATACTGTTTGGAGGAAATTGAAGGAGAAGGGATAACATATAGACTGGACTGTTAAGAACTGCTGGGAAATGGTGATTGGTGTATACTCTCAGTATAGTCTGATGTTTGATCTTTAATATAATTGGATAACTGGTTATGTTGTGTGCCCCTGATTGGGTGGAACTTTACAATCCTCACTTTCCATAATGTTGTAACTTTATTCTATTATGATTGGTTCAGACAAGTGTGCTGTAAGCCCTTAACTGGCGGGCCTATGTTTGCAATGAGATCTGCAAATGTATAAAGCACTTTTGCCAAGTCTACTGGTTGTGCAGGCACCTGGCATGTCATGATAATAAATCTTGAACCTGATGGATAGTGTGGCCTCCACTCATTAAAACAAACTCCTGGAGATTTATCCAACAGTAGCTTGGGAGTGTTCCTGGACCCAAAGCTCTCCCTGGTTTCTCAGGTGGAGGCGGTGGCCAGGAGCGCTTTTTATCAGCTTCGGTTGATACGTCAGCTATGTCCATTTCTAGAGGTAAATGAGCTTTAAACCGTGGTAAATATGTTGGAAATCTCCAGGCTTGACTACTGTAATGTGCTGTATGTGGAGCTGCCTTTGTACATAGTCCGGAAACTACAATTGGTACAGAATGCAGCAGCCAGATACGTCTCTGGGGCAAAAGGAAGGGACCACATAAAATAACACCAATTCTAAAAGAACTGCACTGGGTGCCAATATGTTTCTGAGTGAAATACAAAGTGCTTGTTATTACCTTAAAAACCCTTAATGGCATGGGTCCAAGCTATTTGAGACAGCGCCTCTTTTGTCACAATCCCTGCTGCCTGTTACGAACTTCAGGAGAGGTCCAGTTACGGTTGCCACTGGCAAGTTTGGTTACCACCCAGGACCGGGCATTCTCTGTGGCTGCCCTAGGGCTTTGGAATAAGCTTCCTGCATCTCCTTCTCTGTTTGTTCTCAGGAAGAACCACAATACCCTCCTGTTCTCTCTTTTAATTAGAATTAATTTTAATAATTTTAATAATTTTAAGAAACTTGTTCTATTCTAATTGTTTTAATTGTCATGTATTTTAATTTGTGACTTCTAAATATTTTAAATTTTGTACACCGCCTAGAGATTTACATATCAGGTGGTATAAAAATATGATAAATAAATAAATAATATAATATAATTCAGAGCATTTGCATTCCCCTGTCATGCACTTCTGTACAGGTTGTGTGAATACAATTGGGCTCACACCAAGGATCCTCCATGCCTGGGGAAATAGAAAGGTCTTCAACTGGCACCAAAAAGAAATAGGATGGTGCCTGGTAAAGATGCACCCTGTTGTGTTCATATTGGAGATGAGGCATCACAATCCAAAAAGCCACCAGTCCCTCATAGGGGACATAGGAAGCTGCCTTATACCGAGTCAGACCATTGGTCTCTCAAGCTCAGTATTGTCTACACAGCCTGGCAATGCCATCTCCAGCTTTACAGGCAGGAGTATTTTACAGTCCTATCTAGAGTTGTAAGGGACAGAACCTGGGACCTTATGCATGCATGCAAGCAGATGCTCAGCTGAGAGTGGCCACACTGTGGGAATAAGGAGAATATGTTACAGTGTTCAGCCATGTAGCCTCCCATGCCAATGAAAATCAGGGTGGACCCTGCTTAGCAAAGGGGACAATTCATGCTTATTGCAAGACCAGCTTTCCTTCTCATCCCAGAAAGTGGAAGCAGAATTTGGTGGAAGCTCATAATCATCAGGCAGGTTCTGATGGGAGATGGTTAAAACAAACCACTGCAAACAAATCAAACTACTACGGTCCCTTGCTAGGTCCCAAACTGATATGTTCCCATTATAATTATTTCCTGTCCTTTGGGCTGCAGTTCTCCAAGATATCAGACACAAGTCTTCAGCTCAGCCCTCCTGACTGAGATCCCTTCCGCTAACAATGTCAGAGATTGAACCTGAGACTACTACATGCAAAGGAGGTGACCACCCAGTCGAGATATTTACATTTACATTTTTACATTTTAAATCCCGCTCTTCCTCCAAGGAGCCCAGAGCGGTGTACTACATACTTGAGTTTCTCCTCACAACAACCCTGTGAATTAGGTTAGGCTGAGAGAGAAGTGACTGGCCCACAGTCACCCAGCAAGTCTCATGGCTGAATGGGGATTTGAACTCGGGTCTCCCCAGTCCTAGTCCAGCACTCTAACCACTACACTACGCTGGCTCTACACTGAGATACAGTCTTCATCGAATTCTGCCCTTCCTTCCTTTCTCCCTTCACTTTTGTCCTGCCCCTTTTCATAAGGAAACGTATCATCAGCTTATCCACTGAGAAAATGACAAGAAGCTTTGGGTTTCAGCTCTGTGATCTGGAGCATTTTCACTCCCACCTCATGTGCTTCTGTACAGATGCATGTGTTCTTTTAGTATGAACAGCTCACCTTGTGCAATATACATGCTGCCAAAACCAGGCACACTGTCCCTTATGTAACCATGAAGAACATTTCAAACTGTCCCAAAAGATCCAATCCATAAAGAGATGGAGAAATCTCGATTTATCAGAAGAGGGCTTGTTTCCCAGTGGCTTAGTGGAAGGCAAGTCACACATTATGTAATTGTTCACATACTCATCAGAACAGGTCCTTGGTGCACAGAGTGGCAGCAACATATGGATTTAGGAAGCTGCCTTTCAGTAAGTTCAGCCATTGGTCTCTCTAGTTCCATACTGTCAACAGTGATGTGCAGCAGCTCTCCTGGGTTTCCAGTGGGGGTCTTTCCCAGCCCTACCTAGAGATCTCTGAAGTCTGAAGTAATGACAGATTAAAATTTCTGTCTTAAATTTGTTAAGAGTTTTCATTGTATGTTTTGTGGCTATATGGAGTTATATAGTTGTCCTTGTTCCAGGGATTGAATGTGGAATTTTTGCATACAGAGTATGTGATCTCCTGCTAAGCGACAGCCTGCCCTTCAGTGGCATAGGGAGGGCATAGACAACCCGTGTTCCGGCCACTCACCCCCAACCTGGCAATGGCAATAGCAGCAGTTCTCCCTACATGAACTCTTATTCATTCATTCATTCATTCATTCAAAATATTTCTATACCTCCCAAAACTTTCGTCCCTGGGCAGTTTACAATTAAACTCATTTAAAACATTAAATCAATTAACAATTAAAATCATTTAAAAGATTGAAAACATTTAAAAACCGGTATTAAAATTACTTAAAACTATAAATCTAATTGAAAGCCTGGGTGAATAAATGTGTCTTCAGTGTCTTTTTAAAAATTGCCAGAGATGGGGAGGCTCTTATTTCAACAGGGAGCGCATTCCAAAGTCCAGGGGCTGCAACAGAGAAGGCCCGTTCTTGGGTAGCTGCCAGATGATTTGGCAGCAGCCGCAGGCGAACCTCACCAGATGATCTTAGCAGCCGATGGGGCGCATGGCGAAGAAGACGTTCCCTTAAATACCCAGGGCCTAAGCTGCTTTTGGCCTTATAGGTACCCAGTGCAATCCCTTCAGCACAGGAGTAATATTGTCTATCCCATCTTAGCTGCTTCCCTGATGAAGGGACATGACAGGGCAGGCAGCCCTGCCCCCTCCGCTCCACTAGCCGCCATGCTGAGCAGCAGGGACTGGACAGACTACCCCGGGCTCCTTCATCAGGGAGGCCACCACCACGCGCAGCGGGAGAGAATGGGTGTCGTGCTCACTGCAACAGGCACTCGGCAGTGCCCCCTCCCCCATGCAGCATCCCCCTTCCCTGCATGGTGCCCCTTCTTTCCGGTTGTGCGTGGCAGCAGCTTCCCTGATGAAGCAAGCTGGTGTAAGCAGCCTTCCTCCCACTTCTCAGCATGGTGGCCAGCTGAGCAATGGAGGCAGGGCAGCCTACCCCATTCTTCTATGTCAGCGAGGCCACCACACACACACACACACACACACACTCCGCAAGAGACAGTGTGCCTCATGGGGGATTGGAGCGCCACTGGGTGTGTTGCAGAGCATGCGGTGGCCCCAGAAAGGACTGGTGGCAGCTCTGTGTGCACAATTAGTCCGCCACCCCAGCTCCCCTTTGAAAACATTTCTGACCCTACCATGCCCCCAGTATAATGACAGGCGCATTTAATTATGTGATACATTTCCATTCAGAAGAGTGAAGCATAAAGGGAGGAGGAGAGCACTAGAATTGACTTTGTATGCAGTCACTGTAGCTGTTATACCAGAGGCACATTTGGGTGCAATTTTTTTTAAAGCTATAAATTCTTCATTTATTTTACACCATACTACAGCAGCAAAATACAAATAGACAATAAGGAAGTTAAGTAACTCTGAAGAATATAATGTTACAATTTGTTACACCTCTAGCAAGCACCGAAAATAAATAAACAAATAAATAAATAAATAAATAAATAAATAAATAAATTCCCAAGATGTCCAGATCCATTAAAGTGATAGGCAAACGAACCTCTTCTGACCATGCCCACAGACATCATCAATTAAATGAAATTGTGTTTATACTGAGGAATAATTTTTGTAGAGTAATAAACTACTATAAAACAATTAATGTGAAATCTACTTCAAACCTTGGTTTCATATCCCAGCTTGTTTCAAGTAAGTGGGTTAGAATAAACCAAGACTGGTCATTTCAAGACATCAAAACAGATCTTGGTTTCCCCCCTAGCTTCAGCTGGAAGTAGAATTCTTCTGACTCGCACACAGGCAAAGGAAGGGGGAGCTGACATTCCTGAGGCTGGGAGATGGCACATGGAACCGACATTTAACCACAATTCCACCTGTTGTCTGAACCAGCCCATCATATATTTGGCCTATTTTGTGTAAGTATATGTTTTAGGAAATACCTTTAGTAAATATTTATAGACATTTCATCAAACATATAAAGCATCAATCCTATACCATAAAATGCTTGGGCGTGCGGCCGTGCTGCCCGTGTCTTTTTGGGCTGTTCTGAGCATGCGCGGAGCGCATGCTCAGAACGGCCCAAAAAGACACGGCCGCCCAGACACGGCCGGCCATCTTCTTTTAAATATTGCGAGGGACGACTAAAAGGCCTAAAATGCCCCATTAAAATGCCCCGGCGGCTGTCGCCGCCAACCGTCCGCCCCCCTCTCCAAGCTTTAAACCCCCACCCCCACGTTTAAGGACCAAAACAGCCCTTGAAAATGCCCCCGAATGCCCACGTGGCTATCGCCGCCAACCGCCCGCCTGCCCTCCCAGCTGCCAAAACCTGCTTACCAACACAACTCTCCTCCCCGGGAGCACGTCCTAAAATCGCTTGCATGACCAACGTAGAGAAGGAGAGAGGAGCTCGTGTGCAGAGCAGCTCCCTCCTTAAAGCCTCTTCCTGCACTGCCGCTTTGGCCGAAAAGGACGCCTATTGCGTCCTTTTCGGCCAAAGCGGCAGTGCAGGAAGAGGCTTTAAGGAGTGAGGAGCTCTGCACGAGCGCTCCTCTCTCCTTCTCTACATTGGTCATGCAAGCGATTTTAGGACGTGCTCCCGGGGAGGAGAGGTCTGGGCAGCTGGGAGGGCTGGCAGTAGTTCGGCAGCGGGAGCCCCGGGGGAATGCTCATGGGCCGTTTTGGCCCTAAAACGTGGGAGTGTGGGTTTTTGCTTGGAGGGGGGGTGGCTGGTTGGCGGCGGCAGCCGCGGGGGCATTTTAATGGGGCATTTTAGCCCTTTTAGTCATTCTTGATAATATTTAAAAGAAAATGGCCGTCCGTGTCAGGGGGTGGTGGAAAGGAGGACTTGGGAGGGCGGGCTGCCATAACACACAGTTGCACAAGCACAAACAAAAGTACACAGTAAGCCCAGCTCATGGAGTGGAGTGCAGCCGCCATTTCGTCACCCTTTCCCCGGCCAACCAATCACATATTGCGAAATTCCCCCCCACCCCTTCCAACTAAGGGCGGGAAAACAGCCTGCAGAAATAATGGCCGCACGCAGCAGCCGAGTTCACTAACGGTCTCCACTTCACCGTTAGAGGAGATTATTCCGAGAGCAAAACAGGACGCTTATTTCTGGCTCTTCATTGCCAAAATTAGCTCATAACATCCAGGAGTGGCTTTCTATTAGTGATTTACAACCAAATACTGCCAGGAGTCTAAACTCCCTGAAGGGAGTCAGCACACCAACCGGCAGGGAAGCCCTCAGAACCAGAGAAAGTGCTTCTCCACTCACAGTGGAGCAAACTTTGATCTTTTATTTAGCAAGCTTAACAGAGCACAGCACGTTGATGATGACTGTCACCACATTGTCAAAATTTACTAACGAGAACCATGATATCAGGCTGCAGTCACAACTCCCTGAGGGGAGACAGCACACCAGCCGACAGGGGAGCCCTCACAAGCAGAGAGAGTTCCTTTCCACTCACAGTTCCTTTTCCACTCACAGTGGTGTATAAATAAATACTATGAGGGCAGAGGGGGGAGAAATACACAAAATTACTTAAACCAAAAATAAAAATAAAAATTCATGAATATGTTAGAACAACGCAAGGGAGAAGAAATAGCAAAACACAAAAAAGGGGGGGGGGATACAGGAAAACAGTAAAGAGAGTAAGAGACAGAGAGATAAAGAAACAGACAGAAAGATTAAACCAAAAAAAGGAAAAATAAATAAAGGGAGGGTAAAAGCTAGCGCCCGTTATTATAACGGGCTTAAACATACTAGTAACCAGATAAAAGACATGAAACAACAGGGAGAAGATATTAAATATCACATTAATGTTAAGCACCTGGCATAAATCCAAAACCATCACTTCTGATCGGGGGGCTGGTCAGTAAGGGAAGGGGGAGTTGTGTCCCCCTCCCTGCAAGCAAACAAATGTGCTTGTTAAGAAGCTAAATCAGAAGAAAGAGAGAGTACACCATTTTCTCTGAAGAGAAAAGAGCTTGCTTCAGCCCCTTCTCCCTGCCCCTGTAGCCTCCTCTCTTTCATGACTGGCCGGAATAGGTGCCAGTTAGAGATGTGCCTGGGCCACGCAGAGGCCAAGTGCGCAGGCGCGCGGGCTCCATAATGGTCACCACGCCGCCAGGTGAAGGCCAGAAACCGGTTGAAGAGTGGCCGAACCAGCCGAGCGGGGCATGAGGAAGGCCGGCGGTGGGAGGGGGGACCTCGGCAGACACCTCACCCCCCCAACACCTTCAGGAACTCCCCCAAGGGGAGTAAAGGTAAAATAAATTAAAAAATGAGGGAAAAGGTCCATGACCCCCCCCCCTCCGAACTGAACCAAGCCGGGGAGGGTTTCAAGGGGGTGCCGGATCGAACTGGCTTACAGCCAGTCCTGCCTAGAACCAAACTGGGCCAGCAGGTTCCGTATACATCCCTAGTGCCAGTCAAGCTATCCTGATTGTTTGGGGGTTCCCCTAAGCATCACCCTTTTCACCTGTCAAAAGGGCTGGGATAGTAAAATAAGATTCACATGCTGTTTGACACAGCCTCTCTATGATTTTGCTTTTCCTTGGGGGGTTGGCAAGCAGGCCATGTTTAGGGTACATCCTAAACAATAAAAAGACAGGATAGCTTGATTGGCACCTTTTCTGGCCAATCATGGAAGACAGGAGGTTGCCGCAAGAGGAAGGAAGAAGGTGCAGAGCGGGACCACCGGCAGCCTGTGTGCAGCCATGGCGGTGGCCCCACTGACCCTGCCCCCCACGTCTGACATCAGACGTGGGGCTAGCCATGCCCCCACATCTAACATCAGACGCGGGGGGTGTAGTCTGGCTCCCGAACTGAGCCTTGAGGCTCCATTTGGGAGTTGGAGTTTAACTCCCAAAGGGGCCGTGCGGCCCCCGCTCAGGACCTAAACTAGCACCCACACATCTGACGTCAGATGCGGGGGGCATGTCAGGACTGCGGGACATGGTTCCTGATAGGACGTGGCCCGGGTTCTTTGAACCCATTGGGCCAATGGTGGCTCCGCCCCTGGAAGGAAGGGTTGAAGCAAGCTCCCTTCTTCTTAGAAAAAAATGGCTTTTTATAGTTTCTCTGATTAAGTTGTAAGTATTCTTTCTTAGCAAGTGCATTTGGTTGCTCCTCTCCTGAACTTACTGAGGAGCTTCACACGACAAGTGCAAAGCGCCTGACAGGATTCTGCGGGGAGAGAGGGCCGGTAAGGTATATGCTTACATATACACAGGCCTCCTAAATTCCCTCTTCTTTCTTATTTTCACCACACTTTCCCCACTCCCTTTCCATGAAACTGCTGAAGATGCCTATTAAAAAACAAAGGCAGCAGTTCTGAGATGGCCTATTTGGTTTCTGAAGGACATTTTTCTTGCTAACAAAGGGACACGTAAGATGAACAAGCAGTCACATAGCTAATAAGGACTTGCTAACGAAACCTTTTCAATATGCTATGTGGGTGTATGAGAATGGTTAGTCATGTGACATTTTGCATTGTGTTCTTTACATTTTGGATGAGCTTTTTTTTATTGCTCAAGAAACTTTTAGCTGCAGAAGGGAATCTGCCACAAGATGGAGAGGGCCCTTTGACTCAGAGCTGCTTGTTTGCTCTAAGAACTGCTCACAACCTGACCAGCTAACCAGTTGGCATGATGCCATGATAGACTGAATTCTTACTGGAAAAGCAGCCTGACCAGACTATCCAACATGAGCAACTGGTGTTCCGAGACCCATCTGCATCCGTGGTCTATGCTTTTATTGAACTCCAGCCAGCTACCACCAGGGAGTTATCCAGACATGTCTTTATGCTATCAGAAGAGCGAATCTGCTCGGCAGCAGATTCAGAGCTCTTTAATTTGCTGCATTAAATGGACTATTCACACTTCCTCAGCATTTTCTTTGCTCTTCTCTGCATTCCCTGCAGATCTTTCTCTTCTCTGTGTGCGTCCCCACAGCTTGCTCCAGGTATTTTCTCCCAACTATCACATCCCAGAGGAGGAGGTGAAGGTCCTTTCTGTTGTTGTTGTTAGTTTGACAACAAGTTACAGAGGACCAGTGAGACAAGTTGCCAAGCAGCCAGATCAAACAATAGAATGCTTAACCCAAACCTCCCATATCTGACCCAAATCTTTGCTGGTTTTTATAATGAACTTGCCTTTGTGACTGCCTTCATCACCACATGCCGCCCCCCCCCCCCCCAGATCATTTAACAGGCCATTGAAATTTAATGTAGAAAATGTTTCTCTCTATGATGAAGAAAAATGCAACCTCATGGAATCAGGCTCAGATTACATCGAATTTGTAGTCTCCTTTGTTAAGCTTCCAGACACCCTCCAACAATATCTGCAGATCGCCCCCCCCCATGAACCATCCGCACCATGCCACTTACACTGCAGAAACATCGTTGTAACCCTCCTACAATGGAAAAATACTGTTACTTTCCTGCAACATTGTATCACTGCAGCGCATCAATAAAACCTGGTTTTATTGCCTGGTTTTATTTTTATTTAACTGCCATTAGCCTTTCTGGAATGGTGGTAAAAAAATTGAATGAATGAATGAATGAATGAATGAATATGTAAAGCCTATGTTCCCATGGTGACCAGGCTTCAACTCAGGAAGTTCTCCCTCCCCTTCTGGACTCCCACCATAGAATTTCACCTATCTGCCACAGCCCCTCCCCACTAGTACTCCCAACTGCAAATCACTCAGAGCAGAACATACCCAAAACAACTGTCAAACGCCCCCTCATTTAGCCTCGCAAAAGTGCAAGTTTTGAAAAAGGCTGGATTACTGGCAATGACCACTCCACACATCGCGGGAGAAGTAGTAGGGCATACTAGAAAGCTCAGTTTTTCCAAGGAAAGCTGCCGCGAATAGAGGGTGTTTTTTACCCCAGACAGGGGCGTAGCTAGGGGAGAGGGGGCCCGTGTTCATCCCTCTCTCGGGCAGCCCCCCAGAGTGAGGGAGACAATGAAGAAAATAGGGAGGGATGGAGCTGGAGGGCCCTCAGGAGCTGGGGGCCCGTGTTCTTTGAACCCTTTCGCTCAATTATAGCTATGCCCCTGACCCCAGACATAATTCCGGCCAAGCTAGAATGCGCAGAAGTAATTCTGGGGAAAGCAGAATCGGCTGTGTACTTTTCCCTGATAGCTTGCAGGGACTTTGGGGTAAATCCAGCTGATATGTGGACTCACAGCCTCCATTCCAGAGGGGATGCAAGCTAAAAGCCATGCATGTAAAAGTCCCAGCTTTCATCAAGCACATCAGGACTTGGTAATATGAGTGTGAGATTCATGACTCTGATCTCTCCTGCATGCCCCTTCTACTCCCAACCTGTCTTTCTCCATCTCTCTTTCTCCTCCTCTCTCTCTGGCTGTCCTCACTTATTTACAATGCTAGTTGTTAGCCATTGAACTTTTACAGATACACACAGAGACACACAAACACACTTGCCAGTTCTTGTTACTTTCTTGTAATGTGTTTATTTAGCTTAAGTAAACATTTCGAAGACATTTTGTGTTTGTACTTTCCCCCCACCTTCTGCCAAGAAACTGCTATATCTTGCAAAGGAGCCATAGGGCCTCCAGTGGGTAGTGAGTTCAACTGTCTTTGACTCCAGTATAGCTCCTGATTATACATGGATCTCAAACTGAATACCTAAGACTTTTGGTGTCACCTATTTGTGAACAGGGCAGGTCCATGGAATGAGGATCTGAAATTTGAGATACTGAATTTGGCAGGCCTCTCTGCTCTAACAGAAAGGTCTCAAATCAAACTTTGGGATATTGGCCAAGTATCTAGTATCTATATTTTAAATCAACACTGCATGGAACTGAGGATTGGCACAGGTTTATTATTTAGCTATAAGCTTTCAAATTGATTATGGAAATAATAAACAAGGTCCTCTGAGTTCAACTACCCTTGGAGCTCAATAAGGGGGAAAGCCCCCCAAGGGATTAATAACTGCAATGAACTAAAATGAATAAGAATGCTGCCCACTGAAAACCGTGAGTGCTCCCTCAAGGTCCAATGAAAATATTGAGAGCCATAAATACCACGTGATATGTCTGGCCTCTATAGAAATAGATGCATTAATTTTTAGTATGTCCATTAATAACAATAGCATGTGAGAATAACAAAGCAAGATACATAAGACAATAAGAATCAAGGATAGCATAAAAGAGAGCCAGCAGCTATTGTCTAACAAAGATTATGACTAGTATCCCTTCTCTCCTGCCCTCTGTCCCTACCCTGCTGCTCTAGAGACCAGCAGCCAACACAGCTCCTGACGTGTCCTTACATAATAGAGACACATGTACTACTGGGAACTGGTAGGAGAGAACAGCTCTCTCTGCTTCTGGAACAAAAAAAACACAGGCAAAAAGAACATGTTTTGAAATTAATTAATTGAGCAATACACATTAGCTCATAAATGAAATGCATCCAAAATGTTGTGACTGCCAAAATAATCAGAAATCCAAAAACCTCTGGTTTAAGATGAGAGTTAAGATGCTTTAAATTTTGACTCGTGCTCTAAAAAGGGGCCCATCTTAAGTTCTGCACCACATAAGCTGTGAAGATTTTGTAGAGTCTCATATTTGATGGTGGCTTTAGAACTGCACCCACACTTTGTCTAATCAGAGAAACATCAGGCAGAAATTCATCCAGGGCATTTCTAGGAAGTGATTAGGGAAACTGCACCTTTTAAATGTCTGCTGGATGCATCCCTCCCCAGCCCAATGTCTCACTGAAAGACCAAGGCAAATTGTGGGTGCAGCCACTGCAGCCATTTAAACACAGAGACACACACACACTGCAGCCATTCCACACACATTCTGCTGCCATTCACACAAAACACACATACATTGTAGCCATTCACATATTGTAGCCATTCATACAAGTGTGCGCACACACTCTGCCATTGTGTGTGTGTTTGTGTGAATGGCTTCTGAGTTCAGCTGTCCCTGAATGACACCACAATGTTTCATGCATTTCCAACTGGAAATGGTTCTAAGACAAAACATTTTGGGCTCTTAAGAGGCAATGTGGAAAACAAAGGAATGGAGATAAGAATGAAATCACAACACAACAATGACATCTGGGGAAAGGGTCAGGGAGAAAATGACAACATCAAATGCAACATTGGAAGGCTACTCTGGGAAGAGCAGACACAGCTGAGAAGGTGAGCAAGCCTTTCTAAACATCTAGCCTTTTCCCCTTCAAACAAACTAACAGGAAGAGGGGAGTTTTGCAGGGGTTGTTTCTCTTTAAAGGGTAGGTCTTAGTCTGTGTGTGTGTGTGTGTGTATATGTGTGTGTGTGTGTGTGTGTGTGTGTGTGTGTGTGTTACTTGTTAGGGTTACTTGTTAGGGTTAAGATATCACAGGGCTGGGAGTTCTTAGGAGTTCTTACCTAACTCCAGTGTTTACTTAGTGGGTGCCTGGAGGGGGTGGAGTCAGTTAGGGCTGGGAGAGGCCCCACATTCCTTTCCTTTGATTCGCATCCTGTGCGACAGTTGGAAGGCTACTCTACATATGAGGTGAAGGCCTGAGAGCATAGCGAACAGAGCACAGCAAACAGGGATAGGAAATAGGACGTAGGAAATTTGCAAACAGGATGTAGGAGTTTTGCAAACAGGATGTAGGAGTTTTGCAGGAGTTTAGCGGGAAGTGTGTGGGGGAGCCTGGAACAAGCCCCTGCGATCACAAGGAGCCTGGTGGAGAAGAGAACGTAAGTACATATCCCTCCCTCGTTTCCCTCATATTCTTGGGAAAGGCTGTTTGGACAGTTAAATAGTTGACCATTAGAGCTGAGACCTATCCTAATCAACTATCTAATAAACGGACAATAAGCTCCCTAAATACTGTAAAAAGCCAACAAAAACAGTATGAAGATAGAAGGTCAGCAGGGGAAGGGGCACTTCCCAGTGTATTGCACAGAGTGCCACATGTATGACTATTTGCCCCATGGGCAGAAGTCATGGGTGTGTGTTTGGTGCAAGGAGCTCCTGGCTCTCAGGGAACAAATCTGTTCCCTTGAGACCAAGGTGGCGGATCTGGAGAAGCTCAGAGAGACAGAGAGGCATGTGGATGAGACCTTCAGGGATGTGATAGAGGCATCCCACTCCAGGGCTGGTAGCTCCTCTGCTGTCAGAAAGAATAAAGGTGGACATTGGTCTGAGCAAGAGGGAAATGCTCCTTTAGAAGGGACCCCTTCCATGGATGATGAGCCCATATCCTCTCGCACAGGGGATACTCCTCTGGGGGGATGGGGGCCTCCTTGTAGTTGGAGATTCAATCATTAGAGGGATAGAGAAATGGCTTTGTGACCCGCGTGTTGACCGCATGGTGACTTGCCTGCCTGGTGCAAAGGTTGGGGACATCACGCAGCGTCTAGACAGGCTCCTAGGAAGTGCTGGGGAGGAGACAGCTGTTGTGGTGCATGTCGGCACCAACGATGTGGGGAAATGCAGTTGGGAGGTCCTGGAAGCCAAACTTAGGCTGATAGGTAGCATTTTGAAGTCCAGGACCCCCAAGGTAGCATTCTCAGAAATGCTACCTATTCCACGCCCAAGTACTGTGAGACAGGCAGAGCTGAGGGGTTTCAATGCATGGATGAGACGTTGGTGCCGGGAGGAGGGGTTTAGATTTGTTACGTACTGGGAAAGCAAGGCCACCTGTACAAAAGGGACGGGCTGCCCTTGAACCAAGATGGAACCAGACTGCTGGTGCTTAAAATCAAAAAGGTTGCAGAGCAGCTTTTAAAATGACACCTGGGGAACAGCCGAAGGGAGCTGGGCAGTATCCCGTTTGGCAAAAGCCATCCTTTAAAGTGTGAGGCTGCAAAGAATTCAGATAAAACAGAGGGGGACAGAGCAGAACCAGATGAAGAGCAGATGGGAGCCTGTGCCAGCAGGTCAAAGAGTCAAAAGAAGAGCTTACATCAAGGGAGAGATTCAGCATATAGGTGCTTGTATGCCAATGCCAGAAGCCTCCGAGCCATGATGGGTGAGCTGGAGTGCTTGGTTGCTAAAGCAGAAATAGATATAGTGGGCATAACAGAAACATGGTGGAACGGTGAGAACCAGTGGGACACTGTTATCCCTGGGTATAAACTCTATAGAAAGGACAGGGAGGGGTGCCTTGGAGGAGAGGTAGCACTGTATGTTAAAGAAGGGATAGAATCTAACAAGCTAGAAAACCTAAGTGGACTGGAGTCCTCCACAGAAACCCTGTGGGTGACAATACAATCATCAACCCTTTAGGGAACAGTGACCATAGTGCTATCAAACTCAGCATACATGCAGGGAGAGAATCACCAAGGATGTCTAACATGGACATTTTGAATTTCAGAAGAGGAAACTTCTCTAAAATGAGGAGTATGGTGAAAAGAAAGCTGAGGGGGAAAATCAGGAGAGTCACTTCACTACAGAGTGAATAGAGTTAACTCAAAACCACAATACTAGAAGCCCAGTTAGATTGTATAGCCAAAAGGAGGAAAGGTTCCACTAAGTCCAGGAGGATTGCTAATGGGTACTGTCAAGGAAGCCATAAAAGGGAAGAAGACCTCCTTCCGAAATTGGAAGGCCTGTCCAAATGAAGAGAACAGAAAGGAACACAAACTCTGGCAAAAAAAATGCAAGGTGACAATAAGGGAGGCAAAAAGAGAGTTTGAGGAACATTTAGCCAAAAGTATCAAGGGGAATAACAAAAATAACAAAAACTTTTCTAAGTACATCAGAAGCAGGAAACCTGCCAGGGAGGCAGTTGGACCATTAGACAATGAGGGAGTGAAAGGGATTATTAAGGAGGATATGGAGGTTGCAGAGAAGCTGAATGTGTTCTTTGCATCTGTCTTCACGGCAGAGGATACTGAGCATATACCTGTTCCTGAACCAGGCTTTTTAGGGAAGGAGGCTAGAGAGCTGAGTCAGATAGACGTGACAAGGGATGATGTTCTAAACTGTCTGGAAAAACTGAAAGCTAACAAATCACCAGGGCCGGATGGCATCCATCCAAGAGTCCTCAAAGAACTCAAATGTGAAATTGCCGACCTCCTTGTTAAAATATTTAACTTATCCCTGCATTCGGGTTCTGTACCAGAGAACTGGAGAGTAGCAAATGTAACACCAATTTTCAAGAAGGGATCCAGGGGTGTTCCGGGAAATTACAGGCCGTTTAGCCTAACGTCCGTTCCAGGCAAATTGATGGAAAGCATCCTCAAGGATAAAATTGTAAAGCACCTAGAAGAACAGGCCCTGCTGGGAGTGCGCCAACATGGCTTCCGCAAAGGGAAATCTTGCCTCACCAACCTTTTGGACTTCTTTGAGAGTGTCAACGAGTGTGTGGATCAAGGTGATCCAGTTGACATAGTCTACCTGGACTTCCAAAAAGCTTTTGACAAAGTTCCTCATCAAAGACTCCTGAGGAAACTTAGCAGTCATGGGATAAGGGGACAAGTCCATGTGTGGATTGCTAACTGGTTGAAAGACAGGAAACAGAGGGTAGGTATACATGGAGAGTTTTCACAATGGAGGGAAGTAAGAAGTTGGGTCCCCCAGGGATCAGTACTGGGACTGGTGCTTTTTAATTTATTCATAAATGATCTAGAAGCAGGGGTAAGCAGCGATGTGACCAAATTTGCAGATGATACCAAACTCTTCCGGGTAGTGAAATCCAAAATGGATTGTGAGCAGCTCCAAAAGGATCTCTCCAAACTGGGGGAGTGGGCGACAAAATGGCAAATGCGGTTAAATATTAGCAAGTGTAAAGTGATGCACATTGGGACGAAAAACCCCAACTTCAAGTATATGCTGATGGGATCCGAGCTGTCGGTGACTGACCAAGAGAGGGATCTTGGGGTTGCGGTGGACAGCTCATTGAAAGTGTTGACTCAATGTGCGGTAGCTGTGAAAAAGGCAAATTCAATGCTAGGGATCATTAGAAAGGGGATTGAAAATAAAACGGCTAACATTATAATGCCCTTATACAAAACTATGGTGCGACCACACTTGGAGTACTGCGTACAATTCTGGTCACCACATCTTAAAAAGGACATTGTTGAACTGGAGAAGGTACAGAAGAGGGCAACCAAGATGATCAGGGGCCTAGAGCACCTTTCATATTTAGTTAGTTAGTTAGTTAGTTAGTTATTTGATTTATATACCGCCCTTTCAAAATAGCTCAGGGCGGTTTACAATTAAAACAAGCCACTAAAACAATAAAAAGCTAAAACAAATTAAAAACAATATAGCAATTAACAATTTAAAAACATTTTAAAACAGAAATTAAACAGTTTATGGTAATTAAAAGCCCAAACATCCGGTTAAAATTTAAAAACCCTGGAAAGCCAGGCCAAACAAATACATTTTAAGGGCTCTCCTGAAGGCTAATAGAGAATTCAAATTACGGATTTCCGCAGGAAGCGCATTCCACAGCCCCGGAGCAGCCATAGAGAAGGCCCGCCTCCGAGTCGCCACCAGACGAGCTGGTGGTAAATGGAGACGGACCTCCTCAGATGACCTTAATGTGCGGTGGGGATCACGCAGAAGAAGGCGCTCTCTAAAGTAACTTGGGCCTAAGCCATTCAGGGCTTTAAAGGTAATCACCAGCACTTTGTATTTTGCCCGGAAACATATCAGCAGCCAGTGCAATTGTTTCAAAATAGGTGTAATATGGTCTCCCCGGGTTACCCCAGAGACCAATCTGGCTGCCGCATTCTGAACTAATTGAAGTTTCCGAACTACGTACAAAGGCAGCCCCACATAGAGCGCATTGCAATAGTCAAGCCGGGAGGTTACCAGATGGTGCACCACTGTTTTGAGGTCATCCTCCTCAAGGAATGGACGCAACTGTCGAATCAGCCGAAGCTGATAGAAAGCACTCCTGGCCATGGCCTCCACCTGAGAAACCAGGGTGAGGCTTGGGTCCAGGAGTACTCCCAAGCTGCGCACCTGCTCCTTCTGGGGGAGTGTAACCCCATCCAGCACAGGCAGATCTAACTCACTCCTCAGATTCTGAGCCCCCACAATGAGCACCTCCGTCTTGCTTGGATTCAGCTTCAATTTGTTCTCCCTCATCCAGCCCATTACTGCCTGTAGGCAGGCATTTAAAGAGTGAGTGCCATTTCCTGAAGATGAAAAGGAGAAATAGATTTGGGTGTCATCAGCATACTGATAACACCCAGCACCAAATCTCCTGATGACCTCACCCAGCGGTTTCATGTAGATGTTAAAAAGCATTGGTGACAGAATGGAGCCCTGAGGGACTCCATATAAAAGCTACTGCTTTGAGGAGCAACTGTCACCAAGCTCCACCATCTGGGATCTATCCGAGAGATAGGAACGGAACCACTGCAAGGCAGTGCCCCCTATTCCCAACTCCTCCAGGCGACCCAGAAGGATACCATGGTCGATGGTATCGAACGCCGCCAAGAGATCCAAGAGGACCAACAGTCACACTCCCTCTGTCGATTCCCCAGTAAAGGTCATCCATCAGCCCAACCAAGGCTGTCGTAACCCCATAGCCAGCAATAAAGCCAGTTTGAAATGGGTCTAAATAATCAGTTTCCTCCAAAACCGCCTGGAGCTGGTTAGCCACCACCCTCTCAATTACCTTGCCCAGCCAGGGGAGACTGGAGATTGGCCTATAACTATCCATCGCTGAGGGATCCAGGGTAGGCTTCTTAAGAAGAGGTCTAATTATTGCCTCCTTCAAACAAGGAGGCACCCTACCCTACCCCAGCAATGCATTTATGATATTAACTAGGCCATCTCCAACAATCTCTCTGCTAGATCGAAGCAGCCAGGTCGGGCAAGGATCCAGAGAACAAGTGGTAGGCCGTACCGCTCCAAGCAGCTTGTCCACGTCATCAGGAGTCACAGATAGAAACTGATCCAACCTAACACTGCAAGAGGGATTGCTGGATACCTCCCTCACAGACCCTGCAGAAATAGTGGAGTCCAAGTCGGCCTGAATACAGGAGATTTTATTCGCAAAGAACCCACTAAAGGCGTCACAGCAGAGTGTCTCTGGGAGCTGATTTGAGGCAGAAGGAGCAGAGATTATACTCCTCACCACCCGGGATAACTCTGCCATACGTGAACCGGCAGACACAATGCGCGCCGACCAAAACTGCTTTTTTGCCGCGCGCACTGCCATTGCATAGGTCTTCAAATGGGTTCTATGCTGCATCCTGTCAGATTCGAGCCGAGTTCTCCTCCACCTGCGTTCCAGTCGCCTACCAAGCCGCTTCATCCCCCGCAACTCCTCCGTGTACCAGGGGGCCATCTTAGAAGCAGGCCTGGAGGGACGCTTAGGAGCGATAATATCTACTGCCCTGGTGAGTTCTCTATTCCATGTTCCCACCAGGGCATCGACAGAATCACCGGGCGCACCAACATCGAAACCCTCCAAGGCCTTTTGGAAACCTGCTGGGTCCAGCAGCCTTTTTGGGCGGACCATCCTAATAGGTCCATCACCCCTGCAGGGATGGATTGTGACCATGATACCAACCTTAACCAGGTAGTGATCCGTCCATGACAATGGGGTAACCACCGGATTCCCCACCCACGGAACACCCCCCTGATCTGAACAAAAGACCAAATCGAGTGTGTGGCCGGCAACATGAGTTGGTTCAAAAATTAATTGGGATAGGCCCATAGTTGTCATGGCCGCTATGAACTCCTGAGCCGCACCAGACAAGCCAGTCCCAAGGTGGATATTGAAGTCCCCCAGCACCAAGAGCCTGGGGGACCAACACCAACTCCGCGACCAGCTCCATCAGCTCAGTTAGGGAGTCAGTTGGGCCGCGGGGTGAACAGTACACTAACAGAATCCCCAATCTATCCCTAGTTCCCAGCCTCAAGAATACACACTCAATATAGGTCAACTGTCTCACAGGGGCCCTGGTAAGGGAGATAGTATTTTTATGGACCACAGCCACTCCACACCCCCACCCACTTCCCCTAACCTGCTCCACAACAGAGTAACCTGGAGGGAGAAGCTGAGCCCACACTGGGCCACTCGCTTCCCCCAACCAGGTCTCAGTTATAAATGCCAGGTCAGCTCCCTCATCCATGATCAAATCATGAACAATTTCGGTCTTATTTTGAACTGACCTGGCATTACAAAGGAGCAAGGTCAGGCTCTGTGGGTAGTTGGTTCTGCTCCCCAAGGCCCGAGAGTCGTCAGAACAGTTGGAAGTAGAAATAGTTACTAAATTACTAATTTCTCTTCCCCTGTAACGGCCAGCTGTTCTGCCAGCGCCAATTCTTCTATTCCCCACCACTACAGCAATAGCTGCCCCAAAACTGCCAGGTGCACCCCCTGCATTATCCCCCTATGAGGCAAAACTACAACACCTGGGGCTTTTTAGTTGAGAAAAAAGACGACTGCGGAGAGACATGATAGAGGTCTATAAAATCATGCATGGTGTGGAGAAAGTCGAGAGAGAGAAATTCTTTTCCCTCTCACACAACAATAGAACCAGGGGTCACTCCATGAAATTGATTGCCAGGAGGGCTAGGACCAACAAACCCAAGTAGTTTTTCACACAACGCGTGATCCACTTGTGGAACTCTCTGCCACAGGATGTGGTGACAGCCAACAACCTGGATAGCTTTAAGAGGGGTTTGGATGACATCATGGAGGAGAGGTCTACCAACGGCTACTAGTCAGAGGGCTGTGGGCCACCTCCAGCCTCAAAAGCAGGATGCCTCTGAGTACCAGTTGCAGGGGAGTAATGGCAGGAGAGAGGGCACGCCCTCCACTCCTGTCTGTGGCTTCCAGCGGCATCTGGTGGGCCACTGTGTGAAACAGGATGCTGGACTAGATGGGCCTTGGGCCTGATGCAGCAGGGCTCTTCTTATGTTCTTATGCATATCCCTAGTGAGAAATTAAGGGCAAAACAGGAAAGAAAGCTGCTGAGTTTTGTTTCCATTCCTATAGAGAGGAAATCCAAATCTCAAGAGAGATGTTGATACAAGAGAAATTTGGCAGCATCTCTGTCTGGTACATCCACTGCTGCCAAAACCCAGCCTTATCCCTGTCCAAGCTCAGCGTCTCGGTTCCTGAGGAGAGGCAGAAAGAAAGGAATGTGGCAATGGAGGCTGGCCGGAGAGGGGCTTGGAGCACCTGCAGCCAGCATATCTAGTAGGGCTACTGACTTCCCTGACCCCAAGGCAAGCTCCTGGGTTGCTTTGGGGCAGAAGGGAATGGAGGCAGCAGCACTTGGGGCTGCTTTGTGAGGGATGGCAGCAGTCACTGACAAAACAATGACAATTTGTGTGTGTCTGTTTAGAATGGACGTAGATCAGCAGACAGCTCCAGGGTAAGGAAAAAGGATGCCTGTGCATCCCTAAATGCAACCTGCACATTAGCCCAATTGAGAAATGATGCTCTATGAGTGTGCAGATGGATACAGGCCCTTCAAATGCATGGTATAGATAGGGAGTGAACTGTACCTGTGTTCAGCATCACATGTAAATGACTGTACCAGTTTCACATGTAAATGACTGTACCTGTTTACAGAGCTGTACATTTGTATCTGCTACATCTTTCTCTTGCTGCAGACTTCCTTTTACTTCCTTTCTGCTCAATTAGCAGTTCACATTTTTCTCCTGTGAACTGCTCTGTGCAAATCCTATTTTTAAAGGTTGGCATACAAATAAAGTATATGCAAATCACTCGATTCTTGCATCATGACAGTATATAACCACCTCCTGTTTGCTTTCCAATAAGTGGGTGTTTCCCTTCACTGATTTATGCCCTATATCATTGTGCTTTGAATAGTCAGCACTTACTTCTCCGTGGAGAAGAGGCTGATTTAAAGGCTGCTTCTACTTTCCTCTTGATCTCATCGATCTTTCAAGCTTCATTGACAACACTGAGCAAGATGAAGATTCTTCTAATTGTTTTGGTTCTGCTTTGCTGCACTTTGGGTGAGATGAAGTTTCTGGTTTTGGTTGGGCTGAGATTTGACAGGGTGTCTTCAAGCTATCACTAAGCTTCTGCAACTTTTTTTTAGGATGAGACATTGTAGAATTCATTCCTGAAAAGAAGAAGCTAGGATTTAGAATGGAAAGGGGGAAAGCCCTATCCTGGCAGATCCCTGAAGCAGTATTAATCTTTTTAAAAAATTATTATTCCTCTCCCATCCTTCCTTTAGCGGTTTTGGGGTGTTGCATGTGTTTCTCCATCTTCTTTTACCCTATCATACACTATGCCATTTTATCCTTACTACACACTAGGCTAAGAGAGTGTGACTGGCCTAAAATCACCCTGTTGCAGGACAGTGGGGATTTGAACTCAGTGCTCCCAGGTCCTTGTCCCATACTTGAACTAGCATAGCATGCAGGGCTCCCTTTCCCTGTTTTCCAAGTGGTGGCATTGCTCCCCACCTGCTGTGGCTGGCTGGCCTGTTCATTCATTCGTTTGTTTTCTTTCTTTGTGTCTTGCTTCCTTCTTCTGTCCGCTGCCAGCATTCCTCTCCTTCTTCACCCTGCACACAGAAGGAATAATTTGTTGGGGTTAGTGATTATTTAGCAAAGCACCAAGGAAGCTAACACTCCAATTGCAGAGTTTAGTTGTTGCAGCTGTTTAAGTAACAAGCATGGAGATCACTGCAGATTCTAAGTTACATAAATAGTTTATTGGTGAAGTACATTGGAGATAGGAAAACCTGTCCTATCTACCAGCTACATGATGAATAGGTGGGGAGAAAGAGAGAGAGGCTTCCATCTTCTCACTAGGAGGGAAGGAAGAGGACTGACTCACTATAGGAAGTACCTGAGGAGTCAAGGCACGGGTCCTAGAGCAGAGGCAAGCAGGGACAGGTAAGGAGACCCTCACTAGCTGTTGGGAATTCTCTCTGGTAAGATATACCTTTCTAATATAGCAGAGTGCACAGAGGCACAACACAGCGGAGTCTGCCCAGGCATGCGTGTATGCTGAGAGCAAAAAAACTTGGAGCCAGTTCATAGTTTCAAATCAAAATAAGGAGTATTTATTAGTGAACTCCATTCTAGATAGTAAATTGGAGAGATAGGATCTCTAATCTAGCTAGCTAGATGGATGCATCTCTGCACACATGGTGCAGGGTGAGAGGAGCTTGCATGTTGCAAGGGAGAAGGAAGGGAAGGGAAAGGAGGGAAGAGGAAGTAGTCAGGAAGGAAGGAAGGAACTCAGTCCCTAAGAGTAGAAATCTACATATCAAAGGGATAGTGTCAGAGCAATAGAGAAGGGATGACCAATGTCTTGACCTCTCTAGCTCACTGACTCACTAGTCTGTTCCCCTGTCACTGAGACATGAGACAGAGCAGAGTCCTTCACTTCCAACACATGTCTTGACCTCTCTAGCCCACTGACTCACTAGTCTGTCCCCCTCTGTCACTGAGACATGAGACAGAGCAAAGTCCTTCACTTCCAACACTAGCTACCTTTGCTCCTATTGCTCCTAGTGGTCATTAGGATAGTTGGTGCAAAAGGTCGATGCCCTGGATAGGGGTGTGCAATTCGGGATTTCAGGTGATTCGGCTCGGACCTGAACCGAATCACCCCTGTTCTGTTTTGTGCCCGAATCTGGGTCACCCGAATCACCCTTGATTCGGTTCGGATTCGGATTTAATCTGAATCTGAATCTGAATCGATTCGGGGGGTAAAAAGGGGCCCAGGGGCAAAATTTTGGGATGGGGTGGTAGAGCCCAATGGGTAGAGTCTACCACCCCAATTTCAGGGGGATTGGGCAAAATCCTGATTTTTGGTGAATTTTTAGAGTTTTAGAGACTTTGGGGCAGTTCGGGGGCATAGCATGGGATCTGGGCAAAAGGAGTGGGGTGGGGTGGTAGTGCCTAATGGGTGCAGGCTACCACCCCAATTTCAGGGGGATTGGGCAAAGGGCTGGTTTTTGGTAAATTTCTGAAAATTTCATGTCTTTGGGGCAGATTGGGGCATAGTGGGGCAGAAAGTGGGGCCTGGGGCAGAATAATGTGGTGGGGTGGTAGTGCCTAATGGGTGGAGGCTACCACCCCAATTTCAGGGGGTTTGCACAAAGGGCTGATTTTTTGAGAATTTTTGAAGTTTTAGTGACTTTGGGGCAGTTTGGGGGCAGAAAGTGGATCTGCCCCAAAATAGTGTGGTGGAGTGGTAGTGCCTAATGGGTGGAAGCTACCACCCGAATTTCAGGGGGATTGGGCAGAGGGCTGATTTTTTGAGAATTTTTGAAGTTTGGGTGTCTTTGGGGCAGATTGGGGGCAGAAAGTGGATCTGCCCCAAAGGAGTGGGGTGGGCTGGTAGATAGTGCCTAATGGGTGGAGGCTACAACCCATCCCCAATTTAAGAGTGATTGGACAGAGGGGTGAATTTTGATGAATTTATTTTTATGAGGTTTGTCTTCATAAGGTGAAGTGTGCTAAATTGATTACTTCCTCATATTATTCATAGTAAAGGAAAGTGTGAAAAAGTGAAAGTGGGGTCATGAGAGTTGTTTAATTGAAAAATATCTCATTTGCCATGATAGAATGAGAATTCACACCTCAGAAGCCCCCAAACTGCCCCAAAGTCACTAAAACTTCAAAAATTCTCAAAAAATCAGCCCTTTGTCCAAACCCCCTGAAATTGGGGTGGTAGCCTCCACCCATTAGGCACTACCACCCCACCACACTATTCTGTCCCAGGCCCCACTTTCTGCCCCAATATGCCCCAATCTGCCCCAAAGACATGAAATTTTCAGAAATTTACCAAAAATCAGCCCTTTGCCCAATCCCCCTGAAATTGGGGTGGTAGCCTGCACCCATTAGGCACTACCACCCCACCCCACTCCTTTTGCCCAGATCCCATGCTATGCCCCCGAACTGCCCCAAAGTCACTAAAACTTTAAAAA
The DNA here is from genome assembly GCF_027244095.1 of Hemicordylus capensis. Lineage (NCBI taxonomy): Eukaryota > Metazoa > Chordata > Lepidosauria > Squamata > Cordylidae > Hemicordylus > Hemicordylus capensis. The sequence continues at coordinate 256,143,089 of NC_069658.1, read as the reverse complement.
AATCACCAAAAATCAACCATGAACCGAATCACCCGAATTTTTAATGCCCGAAATTCGGGTGATTCGGCTCGTGCCCAAAAAATATCTGGGGACATCGGGGGTGATTCGGTTCGGCCCCGAATCACCCGAAATTGTTCGTTTTGGGCACAGATCGTTCTGTGCCCGAAATTTTTTGCACATCCCTAGCCCTGGAACTCCAATTAAATTTCTCCTTCCTCCTATACTGCCACCATGCTGCTCCCTCCTGTATATCATGGCTCTTCAGTGCTGGGAGGATTGAGGCAGGAGTGAGTGGAGGGGAAGGGAGTGGGGAAGAGAAGATGAAGAATAAAGGAAGAGTGAGAGGATGAGAGAGGAATAGGAAGACAAAGACAGAAAAAAGAGAGTGCAGGAAGAAATACAGGAGGGCAAGGAAAGGAAGGAAGGGGGTTGGGAGGAAGAAAGGAAGAGAGTGAAAGAGGGAGGAGGCGTAGGAGGAGAAACAGAGAAGATGGAGAGAGGCACCTTCCACTGCGAGAGTGAAGGGCAAGCGAGAGGCAGAAGCAAGGATGGGAGTGAGAGACAAAAATTAGAGGCGGAGGAGGAAGACGAAGACCGAGGGTAATGAGAGGCACCTTCCCCTGCATTAGTGAGTCAAAAGGAAGGTGAGTGAGTGAGTGAAGGCTGGTGCAAGAAGGCAGTGGCACCGAAGCAGGTGTGTGGTGATTGGCTAGTATGCACGGTCAATCAAGAGGAATTTAAATTTAGAAACTTCCTGGAGATAATTCCTGAGGGAGAGGCTTTGGAATGGAGTGCAGAGGTGGCTATAAAATTCAGTAGGAGTTAACTGACAGATTCAATAGGGACAGTTAGGACTAAAGAGAGGATCTCTGCTTAGGGTCCTCTAGAGCAAGACTGAGGGTGGACTTGCTGATGAGTAGGTTTTACACACCAGGCATGACCTGTGTAGAGCAAGCTCTCCTCCATGCACACCCACATGGACAACCTATCCATCTTTGCCAGGCATTCCATCTTCCCCCCTTTTATCTGGGTCTCAAAGAGCAAGGAAAAGTGTGGGTTACTGGGCAAGTTAGAAGTGAGTACAATTTGTGACATTGCACAACATCATTACTGATCACAGAACTCTAGTAGCTGGTTTTGATTTTATAACCAATAGAAAGTTCAGGACTTATAAGCAGGGTTGGCCCAAGGCTTAGGGCTGCCCCAGGTGAAGCAAGGGAAGGCAGGCATGTGCTCCCTGTCATCTGTCCTTTTGGTGACCACAGCAGCAGCCACCAATAGGGATGTGCAAACTGGCTCAACCTCCAGCCAGTTTAACATTGAACTGGACCAGTTCAAGAGCTCACCCTTGAACCAAACTGGTCCCGGTTCGGTTCAAGGTTGAGCCGAACCCACCGACTGGCCAGTTCAGGCCTGGTTTGGGGGTGTCGGTGATGTTAATTTGTGCGGGAAGGTGGACTTACTGCCTCTGAGGGCTTCTGTGGTCTCGGGGGTTGCTAGTGCTGCTGCAGCTGTCTGTGTGTGTGGTGGGGTGGTTCTCCAGCAGATCCCCCTCCAACCACCAGCCTCACCCTCCTGATCTCCCCCAGACCACTCCAACCTATTTCAGGCCTCTCTGAGAGAGGCCTCTCTGAGTGAGACAAACCGAGACAGGCCCCTTGTTTGGGATGCCAAAATCGAACATGCTGGGCATGAATCGAACTCATGTTCAACATGAGTCACGTTGAACATGACTCGAACGAAACTGGGAAAACCGATTTTGTGCACATCCCTAGCCACCATGGCCACTTTCATCCGCTACTTTCTCTGTGTCTATATTGACATCACTATAGTTCACCACAAGAATGGTGGGTGCAGGTGGTGGTCATGGCAGGCATCACAGGCACAGCAGACAGAGGCTTGCCATTGCCTGCCTACCCACCATCCCTCCTGGCCACCTCTGCCAACACCCACTGCTTTCATGGCAAGCCCTCTTCCTCACCCTTGCCACGGCCATCACTCTCCACATTTCATGGTGGGTTACAATGACATTATAAGTAACACCATTGTAACTCACTGTGAAAGCCGCAGGAGGAGGAAGCTGCACTGTGGAGGGAAGGGGAGGAGGTCGGGTGAGATGGTGGGGAGCACCCACTGGTCCGCTTGAAAGGCACGCATGCTCCCTCAGTGCACACTGTCCATGTGGGTGAAGGGCACAGGCTGGCCCTGGCTCCCACATGACTCAGGTCCTCACTGCCCCTGCCCGCTTGGCACCCTGGGTGACCACCTAGTTGGCCTAGTGGGTTGGCTGGCCCTGCCTATCATGATAAAATGTTGAAATGACTCCTCATCTTCACAATGCTTGAACTACTGTACTAGTATAATTAGCACTTTGAAAAGTGCCTATTTTTTGAGTCAGTGGGGAAATTGTCAGGAAGATGTCCAGCCCTGCTCATTCAGTTGTGTGGGAATTTTTATTTATTGATTAATTAGGTAGTAAGGACGTTCCTCACTGGGGTACATAGCTGAGAGGATGTATGGACTATGGTAGGTTATAAGTTGCACAGATCTGTGATGAAAATGGCAGAGATTGCCAGATCTGTCTGCTAGTTTTGAAGTCAGTGTTAATTCAAATGGCCAATTAGGGTTTTTTCACAGAACAATCCCAAACCTAATTTTAAGCAGCTGTGATGAGGATTGCCTTGCTGCTGAACTTCTAATTCTTGATGATGAAACTATGGGTTGGGAAAGCTTTTGATTTCCCCTTCAAGATGGTCATAGCACCTTTGTGGCAGTACTGTGAAGCTGCCCACATATTGTAAGGGATGGTGATGGATGATTTTAACCTAGAAAACACCGTGGTTCTACATAAACCAGTGCTGCTCTGACTAGCAATCTGTGTTCTCTACTGATGTCTTTTCTTTCTCTCCCAGTTAAAGGTTCCAGGTGCTATATAGTTCCGGTGTTTGTGGGACAAGTTTCTGAAAATGACATCTATGAAAATATCCTGCTGCCATCTAAGAGTGAAAGTAGGTATTATTTTGAAACCGTTTCATTCTCATACTTCACACATTCAACAAGAATTAATGGAATAATTATCCAATAGGATTGTTAAGATGCATTGTATAAAAAAGGTTATCTCATTATAAGCCCTTTTGCTTAGAAATTTGAAACCTGTGGGCCAATAATTTGAAACTTGGCATGAATAATTTACTTGGTGTGTATAATGGCATGCATGAGTACCCAGAATGTTGGGGGTAATATGCTAGCTAAATCATTGTAAACCACTTAGAGAGCTCCGGCTATAGAGCGGTATATAAATGTAAGTGCTATTGCTATTGCTATTTGTACACCACCTAGAGGTTTACATATCAGGCGGTATAAAAATGGGAAGATAGATAGATAGATAAATAAATCTACTTGTCAAGACCCAAAAATGTATCTAATTTAAAATGCTAAAATTGCTGTTCAAATGCTTTTTAGTGAAAAATTGCCACAAGTACAAAAAGTAAATAGTGCTCAAAATGAACACTTTGACCCATTTGGTCCAATCTATAAGCAGGTGTTTCATATATTCAATGGTAGAAAAAACTAATTCTGGCTCAAGCGCCACAAGGTTTATGGAGTTTGAGCCAAGTGGTCTTAAACTGGCAGATTTGGATCATCTAATCTAAGGGGGTTGTAAAAAAGAAGTTTGTCATTACATGCTGGCAACCCAATACTCTCCCCAATGTCACATTTAGTGTTGATTCTACAGAGACAGTAGTAGTGTGCATGGTTTTGGTTCGGCGCAATGGAAAAGCCCTCCGGACCAGTCCGGAATTCCTGCGGTCCGGAGGTTCGGATGGGCGGGGGACTTTCACTTTAAGTGGGGGGGTGGTAGTACTTACCCACCCACCCCGCCTCTCTTCCTCCTCTGGTGCTGGTGATTTAAAAAATCTTCTTGGGGTGGCAGAGTTCCTCCCTGCCGCCCCTGCCCCCGTCGTTGTCCTGCTAAGCTTGGAACGAATAAGAGCTATCGGCCTGCATGCGCCCTTCGCGGCGCGCACTTGTCTCTGCATCAGTTGTACGAAGGAGTGCAACAAATGCTGGCAATCAAAAGAATCAGCCTGCCAATAAAATGAAAATCATCGAGTAAATGCACCATGGACTAGAGACCTGAGCATTTTCTCAGAGCCCATTCCAAAAACGTACTAAAAGTCTCGAAGGCCGCACAGGACACTGAGCATCCCATTGGGAGGGCCCTATCAAAATAAAACTTACCAACAAAGGAAAAGCCCAGCAGGTCGAAATCCGCTGGATGTACCGGCAAAAGGTGAAACACAGACTTGATGTTGCATTTAGTCAAAAGGGCGCCCGCACCACAAGTGCGAACCACCCTGACTGCCTCATCGAAAAAGGTGTAGCATACTGAACACAAGGCATCAGGGATGCCATCATTAACTGATGATCCCGTGGGATAAGAGAGATGGTGGATAAGACGAAACTCCCCTGGGGCCTTTTTAGGCACCACCCCTAATGGGGACACCCTCAAGTTGGGAAAGGGGGGTTGATCGAAGAGACCTACAACTCTCCCTGCCGCCACTTCCTTACCTATTTTCCGCTCCACCACCGCTTCCATGCCACCACATACTTCAGGTATTAAGCCCTAAAGGCCACCCACTGAGACTCAGATGGTATGCGCAAACCCTCCAAAAAACCCGTCCGCAGAAAATTGGCTGCCAATCTATCCAGGTAATCCTGTAACCATGACTCTAAGATGCACAGCCTAACTGGGCTGGGGCCCTTTTCCCGCAGCGGGGGAGGATTACCCTTCTTACCCCCTGCCTGGTGGCTCCCAGCATTGCCGCCCCAACCTTTTGCCCATGGGCAAGTAGAACTCGGGTGTCTGGCACCGCACAAGCCGCAGGCATGCCCAAACCTACAGGGGTTCCTGGAGCATCGGCCCCCTTGATTGAATTCCCAGCAAACCAGGTGGGGTTGAACCCACTGCTGGCCCGAGGACAGCAGATGTAGGCCGCGACAGCAGATGGCCGCTGTCTGACCGCTCGCCCTCCACGTTGCGAGAAGGGGACATTATAAGGAGCCAGGCTTCCTGGAGAGGGAGATCCCAAGGCAGGGTCAGGTCTAAAGCTGCATGCATGCAAAGAATTTCATCATAGCGCAGCCAGGCTGATCCGCAAAATCTGACACTGCTCTATGAATTATGTCTAGGTACTTAACTAACGCCAGGCCACGGGCTGGCTGTGCCCGTATGATGACACCCATGTAAATAGTATACCCAGACAACCAGTTGTTCCAGGTCTTTTCCACTGGCTTACGTTTGGAAATGGCATGGTCTTTATGCTTAACTTCCAGTTCCCGAAATAATAGGCTAAACATATCCACGTATTCACCCTCCAAAAATTTTTCCTTCGTAGCGGGAAGCAGAAGGTCACCCAGGGGAAGCCCCATACCCCCATATGGAGAGTGCTGGGGTGAAGATATCAACCCCATCGGGTAAAAGCCTGCACCAGAGGTGGAAGCCCCCGCACTGGACTGACCTGAAGCCCCTGTCCTGCCACCCCTTGTGTACCAAGCCAGGGCCCCAGTGGACCAGGAAGGGGACTGCTGGGGCATGATTGTGTATGAGAAGACCAGAAATGGCTCATGCCCCAACCCCCAAAAGAAGGTATCAGCCAGGGCTATACAGGCCACAGGCCAGTACCTTCAGGAGGTAATGGTGTGGTGTGGTCACCTGGGACTAAAGGCGCAGTTCCAATCCCTGCACTCAGACCAGGTCCTTCAGGCACGCCAGGCGCTGGAACTTCAGATGTCGCCGGAACCAATGGGCCGCCAGGTTCTGGATGCACAGGCTCCTCAGCAACAGGCACCACAACAGGCACAGCTGCACACTCAAGTGATGTCAACCTGTCAGATAGAGATTTTAACATCTGCGCTTTTGCTGCCCCCCGAGTTTGTTTCCCTGGATGAGCTGGAACCCCAGACGGGCCCGCACCCTTATCAGAAGAAATCTTCCTCGCCCTTTCAAGTGCCTCCATACGCTGGATGAGGCCCCTAATTTGCACCATGTCCATGTCATCATCGTCTGAGGAAGATGGTTGGGAGTTGGGCCTGTGAGAAGGCCGGACAGGATATCCCCCAGATTTACCCTTAGCTTTTTTAGGAGGCATGGCTTAATAATGTAAAGAAAAAACACACAGGGGCCCGGCCCACCACACACACTCCCGCAATTTGAGGAACCACCAACCCACTTGTAACCCTCAAGGCCTGCGAGCAGTTGGGCCAAAAGCCCGGATCACCCATGCCAAGCCCAGAAAAACACCATTGCGTAGCCCCTGGGGCCTCTTCCCAGTGATGCTCCCTGCCCAGGGCTGAAGCCCCAAATCAGAGACGGGCCGCACGCAGGCCACGCCAATGCCCCACAAGGTCGCAGCTCCCTTGGACACCATCAGGACGCCGCCCCACCAAGAGTAAGACTGGGCACTCCGGTGCCTGCAGAGACGGCCAAGAAATGCTGCCGCTGGGCCAAAGCCGCCGATCACCCCCCCACCCAAGCCGGGCAAAAAACGGAGCTGCATGAGCAGTTCCGTTCCCAGCAAACTCTCAGCTTCGAATGAAGCTGGGGCAGGTAGCAGCACTTGCTGCATTGCAAGCCCCTCCCCTGAGGAAGGTCCCAGCCAGTCAGGTGCCTTCTAGGTCCTGTGCACAGGCGGGACTGAGACAAACTCCCCTCCTGCAGCACAAGGCCTTAGGAGGGGCATTATTTTGTTAATGAGTTTGTAAAAGGGAAGTTTAACAAATTGAAACTTGTTGGATTTTAACTTCACTTGAAGTTTCATAAATTCATTTTATTGCATAATGCCCATATATGGTAAGTTTGAATCTGAAAAAAAATCCTCTGCTTTTCTTGGGGAATGTTATTTTTGCATTATTGATCAGATTGAGTATTAAAAATCTGTGGAGAACAATTCCTTAAAATACTTTTTAAAAATAAAAACCCTTTCTAAGAAAACATTGTGGTACAAAATGTATTGCATTCAGTTAATTTAAGAGGCAGGATTGTCCACATAAAGTTTGGTATCTGTAGGCAACAAGGAAGTATGAGCTTCAGAACTTCTTCCAAAAACTATACAAAATTTAACTGTGCATCTAGTGTAAAGAGTGATGCATCCAGCTAGTTTCAACAGCAAGATCGTCTATGCAAAATTGGTAAAACATTAGGGATTCTGACTTTATTTTGCACAATCAATGTAACAAAATATACGATCTATATATATAATTCTCTAAGGCATACCCGTGGCTACTTCTGTGCGTGGCAGTTCTCATGAGAGTTTGCGAGCAGAAGCACTGTGGTGATTGGGCAGTGGGGATTCCATATGCATATAGGGGGGAGGAGCCTGTGATATTTAAGGACAGTTGGAAAACAAGTGTTACTGGTTGGAAGATGTTCTGGATTGTAGAGGAGAGGAATCTATATATATTAAAGGATGGTGGGCAGGGGTCTGCAAAGAAAGGGGTCACGAGGGAGGAAAGAGCCCCTTCAGGAGTAGGAGGCTGCACCTGTGTGAATTAGATGAGGAAACGAGATGAACAAGATCTGTTAACTCAGGAAGGGAGAGAGAGAGAGAAAGAAGGGAAGAGAAGGGAGATGGAAGGAAGGGCAAGGGACAGGCCCAAACCTGTCAGTGGCCTGATGAGAACAAGCAGCTGTGGTGGTGGTGGCGGCAGCAAGGAAGGGCCTGGTCAACTGCTGCTGCTCCTGTGGGGAAGAGCAGGGCTTGGGTGAGGGTAGGGAGGTCTGTGGGGATAGGGGGCTGCAGCTTGGCCAATAGGCACCACAACGCTGTAGCCATGACCAAGAGGGGTGAGGGGGATGGAGTAAAGAGATGAAGGAGTGACCAAGAGGGGTGAGGGGTATGGAAGCTATGGGATGGAGGAGAAGCAGCAGGAGTGTGGCTCAGGTGAGGCTGGAGAGATCGCTGATGTGAGGGGGGCTGTGGCAGGGGGTGAGGGGAGCAATCAAGTACTAGCGTGCAGATGTGCTGCATGAGTTAAGATAGTTAATTAATTAATTAATTTAATTAATCAACCCATTGTCTGAAAAACAACAAATGACATATTTCCTGAGTTATTGGCCTCTGAATTCCCCATAACAGGGTAAAATTAACTAAGGGCACATTTGTTTGCCCACTGAACGTTCAGAAGCTGGAGTTGGAAGGGGCCAGACCTGGCACAAGTGATTGCCTGGTTCTGAATGTAGCTGCTTGAGTAGGAGAGCCCTCGGACTGAGGGAGGGGATCCCTACAGCCAAACGTCTTCAGCAAGGCAGTCTTTGTCATGAGTCTGTTAGCAGTCTTTGTCATGAATCTGTCATCCCCTTCCCTCTCATGGGCTTTTATTTTCCCTCTCCACTAAGGTGGCAGAAAAGTGGCAAGAGGCCTTGCGAGGGCTAGCAAGGTGGTGTGACACAGCAGGTGGACCGAGGAGGCTGCAGGGAGGGCAGTGTGGTGGCAGCAGGGAGCCTTGCAGAGCACAGGAACTAATGGCAGACTGCCTTTAAACATGAACTTTCTACATCACAGATACACTGTTTATGAATATAGAGGCCCCACATAGCCAGCAGCCACCTAATGGCACAGTGGGGAAGTAACTTGCCTAGGGAGCAAAAGGTTGCTGGTTTGAATCCCCACTGGTATGTTTCCCAGACTAACCTCCAGACTATGGGAAACACCTATATCAGGCAGCAGTGATATAGGAAGATGCTGAAAGGCATCATCTCACACTGAGTGGGATGTGGCAATGGGAAACCCCTCCTGTATTCTACCAAAGAAAATTTATTGTGGTATGGGGCAATTATGCAATTCTTGCATTTAGCACAACTGCAGTCTTTCATAACTATCCCAACACTACATTATGACATGCACACAACATTGCACAGTATGTCAGTCGCTGTGTCTGTTCCAGTGAACAGGCCAGTGTAGGTCTGCAGCTGACTCTGTGGCAGCCATACAACTTCAAGGTAGTGGTGAAGCTTGATGCTAACCACATCAAAGGATACCATACCCTATCCATATTCAGAGGCACACTTAACCATGGACCATGGGGATTTGGTCTGTGGCCTCCTGTCTTCTGGGGGCCCCTCCAAATGTTCTGAGGGGGCCTCCCCAGAACCCCACCACTGCCCCACACCCACCAGTGAAGTAAAACCTAAAAAAAAAACTTTTTTAAGCACCACTGCGCAGTGGGAGAGGGGGCTGCCAGTGGGTGTGCGGGCACTTGGCGGAGGGAGGCAGTGGCAAGAGTTCTTTCTTCGAGGCCCTCTCCGACTCGAGCTCACTGACTCACTTTGTTTCACTTTGCTGTGCATGCTTTTTAAAAAAGCCCCTCTACTCTTCTTTTCCTTCCTCCTCCTCCCCTCCCCTCCCCTCATTTTTATTTATTTATTTTTACATTTCTATACCACCTTTCGTTAAAAGAAAACCCTAAGGCGGTTTACAAAAATTAAAACATACAATAAAAGCAGTAAAAACATCAAGCAATAAAAACATCAAGCTAAAAACATATAAACAAGCATAAAAACACGACAACAGATAACAGATAAAAACACAGAGAAGCCGCAGTAAAAGCGATCATGTAAAAGCCTGGGTAAAAAGCCAAGTCTTTAAAAGCTTTCTAAAAGCCGTGATGGAGTCTGAGGAACGAATGGCCACCGGGAGAGCATTCCAGAGTCTAGGGGCAGCAACAGAGAAGGCCATGTCCCAAGTGCACGAAAGCCGGGCCTCCCTCATTGTCGGCACCCGGAGCAGGGCCCCCTCAGATGTCCTTGTCAAGAGCGCAGCAACCCTTGGGAGCAGGCGGTCCCTCAAATACCCTGGGCCCAAACCGTTAAGTGCTTTAAAGGTCAAAACCAGCACCTTGAATTGGACCCGGAAACGAACCGGCATCCAGTGCAGCTCTTTCAAAATGGGGGTAATATGTTCCCAACGGGCAGTTCCAGATAACACCCTCGCTGCCGCGTTTTGCACTAGCTGCAGTTTCCAAATATTCTTCAAGGGCAGCCCCACGTAGAGCGCATTACAGTAATCCAGCCGCGATGTGACTAAGGCGTGGGTAACCATGGCCAGATCTGCCTTCTCGAGAAAGGGACGCAGCTGGCGCACCAGCCGAAGCCGTGCAAAGGCACCCCTGGCCACCGCATCCACCTGAGCCTCCAAAAGCAGAGCCGGGTCCAGTAGTACCCCCAAGCTGCGTACTTGCTCCTTCAAGGGGAGTGCAACCCCATCCAGAACCGGTAAAATCTCCTCATCCCGATTGGCTCTCCTACTGACCAACAGTACCTCCGTCTTATCCGGATTCAATTTCAGTTTGTTAGCCCACCTCCACCCCATCACGGCCTCCAGCCCCCTATTCAGGACATCCACCGCCTCCCTAGGATCAGATGACAAGGAGAGATAGAGCTGAGTGTCATCCGCATATTGCTGACAACTCAGTCCAAATCCCCGGATGACCTCTCCCAGCGGCTTCATGTAGATGTTAAACAGCATGGGGGACAAGACCAATCCCTGCGGGACCCCACAGGCCAACGGCCATGGGGCTGAGCAGTAGTCCCCCAGCACCACCTTCTGGACCCTCCCCTCAAGAAAGGACCGGAACCACCGCAACGCAGTGCCTCCGATTCCCATACTCGAGAGGCGGCCCAGAAGGATACCATGGTCGATGGTATCGAACGCCGCCGAGAGGTCCAGCAGAACCAACAGGGACGCACTCCCCCTGTCTAGTTCCCGGCGTAGGTCATCCAGTAGAGCGACCAAGGCAATCTCAGTCCCATACCCGGCGTGGAAGCCAGATTGAAGAGGGTCCAGATAATCCATATCATCCAAGACCCTCTGCAGCTGGGACGCCACCACACGCTCCATCACCTTGCCCAAAAAGGGAAGGTTAGACACAGGTCTATAGTTGTCCAGGTTGGAGGGATCAAGGGAGAGCTTTTTTAATAGTGGTCTTACCACCGCCTCCTTGAGGCACGATGGCATCCTGCCCTCCCTTAATGAAGCAATAACTATCACCTCCAACCATCTGCCCGTCCCCTCCCTGGCAGCTTTTATTAGCCATGAAGGGCAAGGGTCAAGAGCACACGAAGTCGCTGGCACACTGCCCAAGATCTTGTCCACATCCTCAGGCCACACCAACCGAAAAGAATCCAACACAACAGGACCAGATGGTACCAAAGGCACGTCTGCCGGAACTGCCAAAACTCTGGAGTCCAGGTCAGCACGGATGCGAGCGACTTTATCTGCAAAGCGACAGGCAAACCGATCACAAAGAGCTGTAGATGACTCCTCCCCCATTGTCCGGGGGGATGTGTGGAGCAAGGTTTTCACCACACGAAACAGCTCTGTTTGTCTGCACTGAGCAGACGCAATGGAGGCGGAGAAAAAGTATTTCTTCGCTGCCCGCACCGCCACGGCGTAGTCCCTAAAATGGGTTCTAGCCCGTGTTCGATCGGATTCGTGACGACTCTTCCTCCAGCGTCGCTCCAGCCGTCGTCCGAGTTGCTTCATCGCCCTAAGCTCCGAGGAAAACCAAGGAGCAGAACGGGCTCCACCAAGCCGGAGAGGGCGTTTAGGAGCAACCGTGTCAACAGCCCGGGCCATCTCTCCATTCCAGAGATCAACCAAGGCCTCGACAGGGTCACCAGCTCTGGACACTAGAAACTCCCCGAGGGCCGTCTGAAATCCAAGCGGATCCATAAGCCTCCGGGGGCAGACCATCTTAATCGGCCCACCACCCCTGCAGAGGGCAGACGGAGCAGTCAAACTAAACCCCACCAGGTGATTATCTGTCCATGACAAGGGAGTGATCTCAAATTCCCCCACCTCCAGATCATTTATTTCCCGGTCGGCAAAAACCAGATCAAGAGTGTGTCCCGCCACGTGGGTAGGGCCCGATACCAATTGAGACAGGCCCATGGTTGCCATGGAGACCATGAAATCCTGAGCCGCACCCACTAGGGGGGCCTCAGCATGGACATTGAAATCCCCCAAAACAATAAGCCTGGGGGAACCCAAGGCCACCTCCGAGACCACCCCCGCCAGCTCAGGTAGGGAGACTGACGTGCCAGCGGGGTGGTCGGTACACCAGCAGAATCCCCAGCCTATCTCGGAGGCCCATCCTCAAGGACAAACGCTCGAAATTCTGAGATTGCCTGACCGGGCACCTGGAAACAGGGAGAGTCTCACGAAAGATGACCGCAACACCTCCTCCCTGACCCTCAAGGCGGGGCTGCTGCACGATCTGGAAACCTGGAGGACAAAGCTGAGAGAGACCGACCACGCCCAGCGCATCCAACCAGGTCTCCGTCACACATACCAGATCAGCACGCTCATCCACAATCAAATCGTGGATAAGAGATGTTTTTGCGTTAACTGACCTGGCATTCAGCAGCAGCACCCTAATCCTCGAAGGAGTGTTCTCAGAGCTCCCTAGGGTAAGAGGGTTGGGAGAAGGGCCAGAAAAAGGAACAGGCCTCAATTGCCTGGACCGATTTCCCCTGTAACGGCCTGCCCAACTCCCACCGCCATATCTCCCTCTGCCCACTACCCGTGATATTGCCGCCCCCACTCCAGACCCACTTTTTCGCTCCCCCAGACACATCTCCCCAGACTAACCCACCACGGCCACTTGGCTTAATAAAAACCAGAACCAGGCTTATGTAAACTCCTGCTAGCTTCTCGATTAAGGAAGATGGATCTTCAGGCAGAGGAGAGAGATCTTCTGGGACCACAGGCAGAGGAGAGAGATCTTCTGGGACCACAGGCAGAGGAAAGAGATCTTCTGGGCCCCCAGGCAGCTCGCCCCATGGCTGAGAGCCACAAGGATGAGAGCCCTTGGGCCAGCCTGCCCTATATAATGGCAGAAGCCCCAGCGCAGCAGCAGCCCAGGAGATGTAACCCACCTGGAGAAGAGGTGGGACAGAAGCAAAAGACAGTCAGTGCCCCACCCAAGCTGTTCCCCTCTTCCTTCTTCTTCCCCAAGCCCCTGGGCCAGCCTGCCCTATATAATGGCAGAATCCATGGCCCTTAACAATTTTCTTCCACCACTACAAGGAGTTGTGTGGGAGGGAGGGATGGGAGAGGGAAAATGGAAATAGGAGAGGAGAGCCACTTTCTCTGAGGATGGAGCCCTCCCCAGCTGAGGGAGAAGTGTGAAGGGAGAGCCTGACCAACTGAGTGAGTGAGCGGCGAAGGGGGTAGTGAACACAGACTCCAGTCCTATCTCATTCCCTCTTCCCTTTCTTCCTCGCTCCCTCCTTTCCTAGCTTCACCTCACATCGTGATGGAGCTTATCAGGATTTTGGAGCAGACAGTCTCCCCAGATTGCACCGAGCTTGAGGCAGCTCAGAAGTTCCTAGAACAGGCGGCCATCGGGAACCTGCCCACTTTCCTTTGCCCACAGAAGGAGCTCTTGCTGCAGCCTCCCTTCCCTGAGTGCCTGCACACCCAGTGGCAGCCCCTATCCCTGCCACATAGCGATGCTTTAAAAAAAGTTTTTTTAAATAAAAAATTTCGACGCCCCCAGCCCCCCACCCACACCCAGCCCTCAAGCAGGAGGGGACCTCCGAAGCCCTTCAGGTCCGAGCTCCAAAGTTACCTAAGTGCCCCCCATACATGTTACCTGCATCACACATCTGTTAAATCCATGGCCCTTAACAACCAACATATTCCAAGCATTTTGGAGCTTCAGTGAACATGGTAAAGCAACCTGTTAAGGTATTTTTTCTTAATGTTTATATGTATTGTTTATGATATGTTCATTATTTATGTGATGCAGAATGTAAAGCAAAGATCTTATATAACTATTTCCAGTTTTTGGTATGGAGTTCAAAAATCCATAAATTTCCAGTATTAGTCAACCTTAACTCTTTTCTTAAATGGAAGACACTTTGATCCCAGAATTGGTCACTGATATATTAAAAAACATTGTCCAGTGCAGAGAGACCTGGCACAAATTAAGCCTTAATCACAGTGGTTTTTTTGTGTGTGAATATTTAAAATTCGACCTGAGGCATCATTTACTCCTGATTTAACCTCTGTCTTTTTGCCCCAATGATCACTGATCAGCATTTTCATATTATGCACAGTTAAAAGGACCTCTTGGTGATAGTGTTTTCTTTACCATCTACAGACATCAAATACTTATACAGATCTCAAGAAGAAGATTTTGAGAACTATAACATGAAAGTGGAAGCTAAAGGTAATATTTGTTTATCTTTCTATCTATCTATTTATCTATTTATTTAATTTATACACCACCTGACTCCAAAGGCTCTAGGCAGTTCACAAAAATAAAAACAATAGAAACAAAACCAACTATCAAAACAGCGATTAAAAAAATTAAAATATTCAGAGATTACGAAATGCCTGGCTAAAAACTAAAGATTTTCTTTAAGCTCAGTGTATATCAAGATATTAAGGTATTAAAGATATCTTATATCTTTAAGCTCATTGTATATCATAACCCAAAAGGCCTTTGCCTTCCTGCATGACCACCATATATAGAAAATGTTCCTTCACATTGTCCACATTTCCAACATTTGTTTGAAACATTTTAATACGTTAATGCTAATTTTTTCTGTGTCAGATACCACCTGTACATCATCTTATAATAATTTTCTTTTAAAGTATAACATGCAGTAAACTTTCAATCAGTTTTCCATAATTTTTCCCAAGCAGCCATATCTATATTATGATCCACATCTTGAACCCATTTTACCATAGTCGTTTTGACCACTTCATCTATCTCCTCCAAAAGCAACAACTTATACTTCTTAGAGACTAATCTTTCATCATTTCCACACCTCCTTCTCAAACCTTGACAGATGATCCACAAACCCAACCTTAAGTTCCTTCTTATAAATTTCATTTAGCTGATGATACTGAAACTAATTACTAACAAAATTTTGTATTTCATTGAAACTTTTTAATTTACAGCCCTTCTCTGAAAATATAACATTCAGATATATAGGTACCCCATTCAGATTGCATATTTGTCTCTTTACATGCCAAAGCCTCAATTGGGGATACCCATAGTGGAGTTTTACACTCCAGCCATTTTTTAAAATATTTTTACCCATACTCTCATCAGACTCCTTCGTACACAATGATTAAGAAAAATCTTTATGCACTTTGCTTTTACCATACCACAAATGAGTGGTATCCAAACCTTCTATCAAAGCCTTCCAAATCAAGTATTCTGGGATTTCTTAATGTTATCCATTCCTTTAACCACGTCAAACAAACAGCATAAAAATACAGCCTTAAATCAGGTATGGCAAGACCACCTCTTTCTTTAGCATCTGTTAGGTTTTTAAATTTAATTTTCGGTCTTTTCCCTTGCCAAACAAGTTTAGTTATATCCTTTTGCCATTGCTTGAAACAGGTTAACATGTTAATTGTAGCAATAGTCTGAAAAAGAAATAACATTTTAGGTAAAACATTCATCTTCACAACTGAAATTCTTTCCATTAAAGATAAATTCATTCTAGTCCATCTTTGTAAATCAATTCTTACTGTATTTCATATTTTAATATAATTATTTGAAAATTTTAAAAAAGATTTTTTATTTGTCAACCAGACACCCAAATATTTGATTTTCTTCTCCACTTTCAATTCACTTATCTCATAAAGTTTATCATTTGATTTCTAGTCCATTTTTTGGTCAACGTCTTTGTTTTTCTCTTATTAATATAAAACCCTGCCAATTGGCTAAATTGTTCTATTTTTTCCAAGAGCCTTCCAACATTTCCTAATGGATTTTCTAGAAAAAACACCACATCATCTGTGAAGGCTCTGAGTTTATACTTGCACTACTTTCGGTCCTTGTATTTGGTCATCTTCTCCAATATTTCTACAAAGCACTTCCAGAACTACTGTAAAAAGTAGTGGGGAAAGCAGACATCCTTGTCTAGTTCCTTTTTTGTATTTTACAGTTTCTTGATACTTCCCCATTTATAATAATTTTGGCATATTTCTTTGAATATATTGTCTTAATGGCCTTATTAAAATTATTACCAACTCCCATTGCATCCAATAACCCACATAAACTGCCAGGAGACATTGTCAAATGCTTTCTCAGCATCCAAAAAGATCATAGCTATCTGTTTGTCACTATGTTTTTCATAGTACACCAATACATTCACAACTGTTCTCATATTGTCTCTTAGTTGCCTTTCTGGCAAAACCGCCGCCCCCCCCAAAAAAAACACCTGCTTGATCTTCATGAATAAAAGCTCTTAATACAACCTTCATTCTTTTTGCCAAAATAGCAGCAAAGAGTTTGTCATTATTTTATATATTTATTTATTTATCAATCACATTTGTACAGCACCCCAAACTTTTGCCTCTGGGCAGTCAAAAACATCATAAAACAAGTTAATATATATATATATAAACATAAAACAACAATTTAAAAATCATCCATGAATTAAAACCTTAAAATTTTAAAGAACGGTGAAGAGATGGGTTTTCAAATGCTTTCTAAAAATTGTCAGAGATGGGGAAGATTGTATCTCAGTAGGGAGCGCATTCCACAATCTTGGGGCAGCAACTGAAAAATCCCGTCTCCACGTGGACACCAGCCAAACTGGCAGCAACTGGAGACAGATCTCTCTGGATGACCTCAATGGGCGGTGGGGGTCATAATGAAGACGCTCTCTTAGATACCCAGGGCCTAAGCCATTTACGGCTTTATATGTTACTAGTATTTTTAAGCCCATTATGATAACGGGCGCTAGCTTTCTATCCCGTCTTTTCTGTCTCTCTCTCTCTTTCTGTCTCTTCCCCCCACCCTTGTCCCCTCTCTCTTTTTGTTTTTTGTTTTGTTGTTGTTCTCTGTTTTTGTTCTTCCTTATTTTGCTTTTACTTTTTTTTTGGGGGGGGGTGGATGAATAACGGCCAAAATGGCCCATGAGAAGGTGGCCGCCCCCGCCTATCGCCCTCCCGCGCACCCAACTGCCGGAGCCCACCTTACCCGCTCCAGCCCGAAGGAGAAGAGAGGAACTCGGAAACAGAGCTATTCTCTGTGTTAAGCTGCTGCCTATACTGTCGCAATGGACGCAATAGGCGTCCTTTGCGTCCATAGCGGCAGTTTGAGCAGTGACTTAGCACAGAGAGGAGCTCTGCTCGTGAGCTCCTCTCTTTTCCCTCGGGCTGGAGCGGGTAAGGTGGTCTTCAACAGCTGGGAGGGCGATAGGCGGGGGCGGCAACCTTCTCATGGGCCATTTTGGCCCTTAATCTTTTTTGGGGGGGAGCGGGGAAGGTGATTTTGGGCAGCTGGGAGGGCGGGTGAGCAGGCGGCGGTGGCGGCTGTGAGCGGGCGGGAGCCTCGTTGGCGGCTTTGCCGCCACCTCGCCCAGCTTCATTTTGGGCAGCTGGGAGGGCGGGTGAGCAGGCGGCGGCGACGGCTGTGAGCGGGCGGGGGCCTCGTTGGCGGCTTCGCCGCCACCTCGCCCAGCTTCCCTGTCCCCCGTCTCGGTCTTCCCCCGCCGCCATTGCCCTCGCCTTTTTCAGGGCGGCCGCTTCTGGTTGCCTCGGCCTCCTCTCGCCGTGCCGCAGCTCATGGCCGAGGCGGCGGCTCCACCGCCGCCTCGGCCACTTTCCCCCGCCGCCACACACCGGCTAATGGCCGCCCGTGGCTGTGGGACACTGGTGTCTGAGGTCCTGTGTCCCTTGGGCTCTTCTGGGCCTGTGCGAACAGCCCAGGGAGGCAGGGACGCAGATCCCCAACGTTCCAAAGCCACGGCCACTCACTTAGCCTTTTATTATATAGGATGACTAGCACTTTGTATCTTGCCCGGAAACCTATTGGCAGCCAGTGTAACTCTATCAAAGGAGTGATGTAGGTCTTTCCGAGATGACGCAGAGACCAACCTGGCCACTGCATTTTGTACCAACTGAAGCTTCCAGACTACGTACAAAGGCAGCCCCACATAGAGCGCATTGCAGAAGTCAAGTCTGGAGGTTACCAACATACAGGTGAAACTCGGAAAATTAGAATATCGTGCAAAAGTCCATTAATTTCAGTAATGCAAATTAAAAGGTGAAACTGATATATGAGACAGACGCATTACATGCAAAGCGAGATAAGTCAAGCCTTAATTTGTTATAATTGTGATGATCACAGTGCACAGCTCATGAAAACCCCAAATCCACAATCCTAGAAAATTAGAATATTACATGGAACCAAGAAGACACGGATTGTAGAATAGAACAATATCGGACCTCTGAAAAGTATACAGTGTACTGTGCTTGATTGGCCAGCAAACTCACCTGACCTGACCCCATAGAGAATCTATGGGGCATTGCCAAGAGAAGGATGAGAGACATGAGACCAAACAATGCAGAAGAGCTGAAGGCTACTAATGAAGCATCCTGGTCTTCCATAACACCTCATCAGTGCCACAGGCTGATAGCATCCATGCCACGCCGCATTGAGGCAGTAATTACTCCAAAAGGGGCCCAAACCAAGTACTGAATACATATGCATGCTTATACTTTTCAGAGGTCCGATATTGTTCTATTCTACAATCCTTGTCTTCTTGGTTCCATGTAATATTCTAACTGGCCCTTGGATCCCTTTTTGAAAATCGGTGTTACATTTGCTACTCTCCAGTCCTCTGGTACAGAGCCCGATTTCAGGGATAAGTTAAATATTTTAGCAAGGAGGTCGGCAATTTCACATTTGAGTTCTTTTGAGGACTCTTGGATGGATGCCATCCGGCCCTGGTGATTTGTTAGCTTTCAGTTTTTCCAGACAGTTTAGAACATCATCCCTTGTCACTTCTATCAGACTCAGCTCTCTAGCCTCCATCCCTAAAAAGCCTGGTTCAGGAACAGGTATATATATGCTCAGTATCCTCTGCCATGAAGACAGACACAAAGAACTCATTCAGTTTCTCTGCAACCTCCATATCCTCCTTAATAATCCCTTTCACTCCCTCATTGTCTAATGGCCCAACCGCCTCCCTGGCAGGTTTCCTGCTTCTGATGTACTTGAAGTTTATGTTATTCTCCTTGATACTTTTGGCTAAATGTTCCTCAAACTCTCTTTTTACCTCCCTTATTGTCACCTTGCATTTCTTTTGCCAGAGTTTGTGTTCCTTTCTGTTCTTTTTGTTTGGACAGGCCTTCCAATTTCGGAAGGAAGTCTTCTTCCCGGTACCCGTTAGCCATGCTGGCATCCTCCTGGACTTAGTGGTACCTTTCCTCCTTTTGGGTATACAATCTAACTGGGCTTCTAGTATTGTGGTTTTGAGTGAACGCCATGCACTCTGGAGCGAAGTGACTCTCCTGATTTTACCCCTCAGCTTTCTTTTCACCATACTCCTCATTTTGGAGAAGTTTCCTCTTTTGAAATTTAAAATGTGTGTGTTTGACATCCTTGGTGATTCTCTCCCCGCATGTATGCTGAATTTGATGGCACTGTGGTCACTGTTCCCTAAAGGGTCGATGACACTGACATCACGCACCAGGTCCTGGGTGTCACTCAGAATTAGATCCAAGGTCACGTTCTCTCTGGTCGGTTCCATGAACAACTGTTCTAAGGCACAGTCATTTAGCGTATCGAGAAATTTGACCTCTTTGTCCTGACTTGAATGTGAATTTACCCAGTCTATGTGTGGGTAGTTGAAATCACCCATAATTACAGCCCTGCCTCTCCTTGACGCCTCCCTGATTTCCTCCTGCAACTCCCAGTCACTGTCGGCATTTTGATCCGGAGGGCAATAGCACATCCCCAGTAGCACGATTCCTTTCCTGCCTTGTATAGTCACCCACAGGGTTTCTGTGGAAGACTCCAGTCCACCTAGGTTTTCTACCTTGTTAGATTCTATCCCTTCTTTAACATACAGTGCTACCCCTCCTCCAAGGCACCCCTCCCTGTCCTTCCTATAGAGTTTATACCCAGGGATAACAGTGTCCCACCGGTTCTCACTGTTCCACCATGTTTCTGTTATGCCCACTATGTCTATTTCTGCATTAGCAACCAAGCACTCCAGCTCACCCATCTTGGCTCGGAGGCTTCTGGCATTGGCATACAAGCACCTATACACTGAATCTTTCCCCTGATGTATGCTATTCCTTTGACTCTTTGACCTGCTGGCACAGCCTCCCGTCTGCTCTTTATGCAGTTCTGCTCCGTCCCCATCTGTTTTATTTGAATTCTTTGCAGCCTCACACTTTAAAGAATGGCTTTTGCCAAATGGGATACTGCCCAGCTCCCATTGGCCATTCCCCAGGTGTCATTTTAAAAGCTGCTCTGCAACCTTTTTGATTTTAAGCGCCAGCAGTCTGGTACCATCTTGGTTCAAGTGCAGCCCATCCCTTTTGTACAGGCCTTGCTTGCCCCAATATGTGTCCCAGTGCCTAACAAATCTAAACCCCTCCTCTCAGCACCAACGTCTCATCCACGCATTGAAACCCCTCAGCTCTGCCTGTCTCACTGTACTTGCATGTGGAACAGGTAGCATTTCTGAGAATGCTACCTTGGGGGTCCTGGATTTCAAAATGCTACCTATCAGCCTAAGTTTGGCTTCCAGGACCTCCCGACTGCATTTCCCCACATTGTTGGTGCCGACATGCACCACGTCAGCTGTCTCCTCCCCAGCACTGCCTAGGAGCCTGTCTAGATGCTGCGTAATGTCCGCAACCTTCGCACCAGGCAGGCAAGTCACCGTGCGGTCAACACGCGGGTCACAAACCCCTCTCTCTATCCCCCTAATGATCGAATCACCAACTACAAGGAGGCCCCCACCCCCCAGAGGAGTATCCCCTGTGCAAGAGGATATGGGCTCATCATCCATGGAAGGGGTCCCTTCTAAAGGAGCATTTCCCTCTTCCTCAGACCGATGTTCTCCTCGCCCCAGACCTTCATTCTCCCTGACAGCAGAGGAGCTACCAGCCCTGGAGTGGGATGCCTCTATCACATCCCTGAAGGTCTCATCTACATGCCTCTCTGTCTCCCTGAGCTTCTCCAGATCTGCCACCTTGGTCTCGAGGGAACGGATTTGTTCCCTGAGAGCCAGGAGCTCCTTGCACTGAGCACACACCCATGGCTTCTGCCCATGGGGCAAATAGTCGTACATGTGGCACTCTGTGCAATACACTGGGAAGTGCCCCTTCCCCTGCTGACCTTCTATCTTCATACTGTTTTAGTTGGCTCTTTACAGTATTTAGGGAGCTTATTGTCCGTTTATTAGATAGTTTACTAGGATAGGTCTCAGCTGTAATGGTCAGCTATTTAACTGTCCAAATAGCCTTTCCCAAAAATATGAGGGATACGAGGGAGGGATATGTACTTACGTTCTCTTCTCCACCAGTCTCCTTGTGATCCTTGTGATCGCAGGGGCTTGTTCCAGGCTCCCCTGCACACTTCCCGCTAAACTCCAGCAAAACTCCTATGTCCTGTTTGCTATCCCTGTTCACATTTACTTCTTCTATTCCCCACGTCCACTGGAATAGCTGCCCCACATTCAACCAAGGCGCCCCCTGTCTCTCTATCTATAGATGAACCCAAACACATTACAACTACTTTGACCCAATCTCACCAACAGTGAAGTGAGCAAGAATCTTTTCTAGCCATTCAGGTTAGTATGTTGGCCCCAACCCTCAGTCCCACCTCCAAGGGCTGGCCACCTGCAGGTGGCCTGTGCCAGCAGCTGTGCCTCTGGCTGCAGTCCACTCTAATAAAGGCCAAGATCTCAGAAGCCCAATGGGTGTGTCTCACACCCACACCAATCAGGCAGTTGGGCCAGGTGCTGTATATCTGAACACAATTAGAGTGAGTTCAGCCCCTGATAGCAAACAGTCTACAGCAAGCAGGACAAGAGCATTTATTTAACAGTGAAATTGGTCTGTAACTCTTAACTTGCGTTAAATCTTGATCAGGTTTTGGAATTACTGCACTATTGGCATATTTCCAAGACTCTGGCATATTTCCTTTTTGCAAAATATCATTCATCGTCCATTGAAAAGGCTGTAATAGTTGATCTTTAAAGGTTTTGTAATACAAAGCTGACAGACCATTCAGTCCAGGTACTTTATTAACTTTACTTTGAATTATTGCTTCCAATAATGATATCGGTGCATTCATAATTTCTATATGATCCTTAGTAAGTTGGCGAATATTTTGCGTCTTCAAGAATTTATCAATTTTTATATCATCTACTCTATTTCCTTTGTATAATTCTGAATAATATCTGAAAAATTCCCTTTTTATTTCCCTTTCATCATAAGAAAGTCCATTTTTTGGTAGATATCTTGGATATGTACTTATTATTTCACTCACTTCTAATTTTCCAAGCCAATAACTTGCTTGGTTTGTTTGCTAATTCAAATGATTTCTGCTTCACATACTTTAAATTCCATTCAATTACATTTAATACCAACATAGAAACTTGTTGTTGAAGCATTTTAATAACTTGAATAGGCTCTTGCTTATCCTTAATAAATAAGAGCTCTCTTTCTTTTTTGGAAATCTCCATCAATAATATCTCTTATTTCAATCCTCTTTGTTTTCTAAGGTATGCATTCTGTTGTATTATAACTGCTTTTTCTGCATCCCAAATGATCTTATTATTGGAACTCTCTATGATTTTAATATGTGGTGGGGATCGTGCAGAAGAAGGTGGGGAATGGGACAACTCACCACAGCCAAATAGCCGTGGCCAACTCACTGCCAGCCAATTGGACGTGGCCAACTTGCCACAGGGATAACTCACCACAGGGAACAATGCAACTCCCTCCCGCAAACCCATCCTGTCACTTTAGCTTCGATCTGGAGGGGACAAGCGGGAGGGAGGTGAGAGAAAGTTAAATTTCCACCTACCACCCACCAAAGCATGTCTTTCACATTCTGCAGTGGAAGGAAGTATCTCTCTGCATTCCTACCTGTGGGGTTGTGCCTCATGAGAAGTGAAATGTCAAGTGCGAAGCCTGCACCAGAGCTTTAGAGCAGGCAAGCTGCCATTTTCCTCCTCATATTGCCACTTTGCAGGTCTCCCCAAAGCATCAGTAGACCTTGCTGCTGAATTATCTTATTGAAGCAGACTACCTCACGTATATCCCAGGGATATTAACAGAACATTTGGGGGAATCTAGTGCGTAGTTGAATTTTGAATTGATTAGCAAAACTATTAGGAGGAGATTTCCTGGCCAAGGTGTGTGTGCATGTTATATTGTTTTTTAATTATCTGCAGGAAAGTACAACTCACTGCACCCTATGGCCCAGCATAAAATTGTTGTCAGGGTGTTTGGTCTGGTCACTTGCTTCGGTGTAGGCCCCCACTGAAGACTCAGCTCTTTCATTTTCATCAAAATACTGTCATGGCCCAGACCTCTGAGTCAGAAGAGTCAGAGGAGGAGGGAAAGGACTTGGTTGGCCGAGCATGCTCAGAAGCACAGCAAGACTTGGCTGTGAGAACAGATTCTGAAGCTGGGGTGGAACGGCAGCAGACAAAACAGCTGACAGAGATGAGGGCTGAAGAGATTGATCAGGAGGAAGCTGGAATTTCATCTGTGTTAAGAACACGTCTCAAGAGAAAGGCTTAGTGGGAGACACGCATGTGCAAGATCTCACAGGAGGGGAAATAGAAATGCTGAGTCAGGAAAGCCTGATTGGTTATCTTGAGCCCTATATGAAGCAGATGCTCTTCCTGGGGCAGTACTTTCAGCAACGTTGCTTTCCGCAGACAGTGTTCTTCTTACTTAGAATCATTCAACCTTTCTTGTTTCAGCCTGTCCTTGTTCTGTTCATTCCTTGCTCCTTTATTTCAGTTATTACTCAGTTATCATAGAGGGGGGTACCTAATTTAATTTCAAGGGACTATTTTGTTTATACTACTTTATCTTTGTGAGCCATTTTTTGTTTTCATTTGTGCAGCTAAGCTGCTACTCTTATCTCCAGACTTTCTATTTAACTCACAGAAGTAGAGCTGAAGGGATCGTAAATCATGTTGGGTCAGCCGTGCCAACAGATCTACGACAAATACACTGATCTGCTCATGGTTATCTTGTTGGTGTCAGGATCCAGAATTCTGTAGCCTTTGGATTACATTGAGTAGCCTACAAAAATCTCTTTTGTGGCCCTAGCTCCTAACTTAGTTATTTTTTCCTTTGGGATGTATGAGTAAGCCGTGCATCCAAAGACATGAAAATGCATCATGGACAGCTTATGGCCATGCCAAAGTTCATATGGTGTTGTTCCTACAGCCTTTGTGTGCATTCTGTTTTGTATATATGTAGCAGTCATGATGCCTTCTCCTCAGAGTTTCTGTGGGAGGTATGCATCAGCAAGCATGCATCTTACCATATCTAGAAGACTTTTATTCTTTCTCTCTGACACTCCATTCTGAGATGGGTTGTAAGCTACTGTGGTTTGATGCAGGATTCCAAGTTCTCTCAGGAAATGCTGCATGGCTCTGAACATATACTCTCCTCCGTTGTCTGTACACAGGAACTTTGGCTTCCACTCCGATTTGCTGCTCACCATGGCCACATAGTCCTGGAGTTTCTCAAGCATCTGTGATTTCTCCTTTAATAGAAAGACAAACTGTATATCATGAATCATCATCAGTAAACATTAGGAAGTATGTGATATTACCTATTGTCACTGGTAGTGGTCCGCATATATTGATCAGCTCTAGGGGTCTTCGTGTCTTCTTTTTACTCTGCTTAGGAGTGGGTTATTAACTGTTTTGGACTCAAGACAACAAACACAGTTAGTCACAATGTCAAATGGTGTAAAATCAATGCCATTAGTTAATCCCCTTTCCTTCATGTTCTGGATTGGCTCATAGCTCCTGTTACCTAAATGTCTATGCCACAGTTGCAAGCAGTTCTCATGTGAGCATGACCACATAAGGTTCACTTCATAAGGCTGACATGCTTCAGGTTTGGACCAAGCTGGTTTTTCTCTGTCTGTCTTTGATACAGGTTGCTCCTGCACATTGTACAGGCCTTTGCATTCAGTACTTTCAAGGCAGACCTCTCCATTCTGGGAAACAACACGTTGTCCATTTCTAATATATAGTTCATAGCCTTGTTTCTCTAGCTTGGATAATGAAAGCAAGGAGCTGAGAAATCAAGGATATACAAAACATCTTTCGCTAGAAATTCATTAATGGATCCACCTGGTAACTTGCAATACAAAATTTCTGTCATGTCCCCTAGCTCTGACAGCGAGGAAGAAAGGGAAGCTGTCGGCATTTCACCCGAGTCTGGAATGTGTGAAGGGCAGAGCCCGACTGCAGTGGAATTAGCTGACGGTTCAGAACAGACTCAACAGCCTGAACCAGCAGAAAATGTCAGCGACCAATTGGGGGATGATTTAGGCATTGGAGCTCCACCGACGCCACAGCAACGCAGGTGTTTCAAACGCAGGTCACAACTGGAGGCGGTGCGGAGGAGCAAGCGCCTGTTATCGAAGACTGACAAGCCGTAAATCCTGACACCTGGGAGCTTTCAACTGGCTCCATAAATTGGAGCCTCTGCCTCCCACTCATTGCTGAGTTTCAACAATTGTCATTCACCCACAGCAAGCAGCCGAGCCGTGTACTTCGCTGGCCTTGGGCCAGACCTTGACAATTTCTTCACCTTTCCTCTTTGCTTTAATTGTAGTATTATTACCCAAATGAGCAATCTCTTCAGGAATATATATATATAACTAGCTGACCTGAGTGCCGCTGCCGCGGCCAGTCTGAGTGCCGGGCTGTCCACTACTGCGCTGTCGGGCGGGCTGGGGCCCGCCGCCGCCTGGCCCGCCGCCAAGTCCCACCGCCGTGGCCGGGCCAGTGCTGAGTCCCGCGGCCGGCCGAGTGCTGAGTTCCGCTGCCGCCGCCGGGCCAGGCCGCCCCCACCCCACCGCACCACCACTACTGTGCTGTCGGGCGGGGCGGGCCGCCCCTGCCGCCTCACATCTGTGGCCGGGCTGGGGCCCGCCGCAGCCTGGCCCGCACCGCGGCCTGGCCCACCGCCACTGCCTGGCCTGTGGCGCAGCCAGGCCCGCCGCCTCTCCTCCACGGCCGGGCCTGGCCAGGGCCGCTGCCTCGCCTCCATGGCCAAGCCCTCCTGGCTCCCCGGCCATGGCCGCCACCGCGGCCGGGCCGAGTGCGGCCGCCGCCGCCAGCCCTCGCCTCAGCGGCCAGTCCCGGCCAGTCCCGACCCGGCCAGTCCCGCCGCCTCACGTCCGTGGCTGGGCCCGGCCCAGCCAGTCCCACCACCTCATGTCCACGGCCAGGCCCAGCCCGCCGCTTCGCCTCCGCGGCCGGGCCAGGCCGGGCCCGACCAGGCCCGCCGCCTCGCCTCCGCGGCCGGGCCGTCTGGCTCCCCGGCCATGGCCGCCGCCACCGCTGTTCTCCTGGGTGCGCCAGCCAATCAGGCGCCCCCGCAGCCCAGCCAATCAGCTGGGCTGCCGGGACGCATTTTTCCCTGGCACACCCAGGAGAATTATATAGATAGATAGATAGATAGATTACATTTATATCCTGCTCTTCCTCCAAGGAGCCCAGAGCAGTGTACTACATACTTAAGTTTCTATTTCACAACAACCCTGTGAAGTAGGTTAGGCTGTTCAGTATAGAAATCCAGGTGATTTGAGATGGGAATTGTGGATCCACTGTCTAAAATGAATCCTGCATCTCCTTGCAATAAGGACACACTATAGTTGTGATTTGAATCTCTTTCAGTAAAATCAGTTTTTCTTGTCTGATTCTTGGGACAGTTTGTCACCTTGTGGCTGGATTGGTTGCACAGAAAACATCTAAATGCATTAGTGCCAGTTGGCCTCATTCCAGACATTCCAGGAGCAGTCTCCCTGCCAACGGTCATGTGACCTCTCCCTCTGGATGGTGTTCCCTTGGTAACAGAGCCAGAGCTTTTTGTATGCTGATGGGGGCCTTTGCGATTTCCTCTCACAGCATTCCCTTCCCACCTTGGGTTTTTTCTGGTATGGCCAAATGTCACCTTAAGAGCAAAGTTGCTTGCCAATTCATCATCATAGCGAGAACTCAAAACTTGCCTTCTGCTTGCTTCAGCAGAAATAGTTTCCACTGCTTTCTCATAAGTTAGAGCAGTGTGGGTTTCCAATTGCCCGATTATATTACTATAACTGGGAGGCATGCTTAGAAACAGAGCTTCCAATTTCTGATTCTCTGTAAATTCCTCTCTTGCAGCTTTAAATTCTGCAAAATAGTCCCGTAGTTCTCCTACATGGCTGCCAAAACAGTTGCCCTCCTTATACTGGAGATTCTGCATTTTCTTTTTCAAATTAAAGGTGTATGCCCACCCCTTTTTCAGATGCAAGGAATCTAACTTGCTCAGCATTTCCTTTGAGGTCCCAAGTTCACTTATGGTAGAAAGATAATGCTTACTCAAAGAAGTAATGATGAGGACTTACGCCTTAGCATCCTTCAGTTCCCACACCTCCTTAGCAGCTTTCTTTGCAGCTGTGTTTCCATACATGGGAGCAGCTTCTTCAGTGACCTTCTGCAGTCCTTCAGCTCGTAATGCAAGCCGCAGTCAAATTCACCATTCCGAATGATTGTCTGGGTTCAGGACAGTCAGTCTAAGCTCTCCTTCTAGGTAGGTAGCCATCCTCACTGTGCTCCATAAAGGGCAGCTGTAGAGCAGCAATTCAAAGTGCCCGCGGCTAGATCTCACAAGATCTCCAGGAACAAACTTTAGTTGAAGTACACGCAGCTCAAGGCTCTGGGTCCCATAATCTGTTGGGAATTCTCTCTGGTAAGAGATACCCTTCTATTTCAGCAGAGTGCTCAGAGGCAAAACACAGCAGAGTCTACCCAGGCATGCATGTCTGGTAAGAGCCAAAAAGAAATCTGGAGCCAGTTCATTGTTTCAAATCAAAATGAGGAGTCTTTATTGGAGAACTCCATTCTAGATAGGAAAGTGGAGAGATAGAACCTCTAGCTAGATGCAGAGAGATGTCTGCATCTCCGCACACATGGTGCAGAGAGAGAGAGGCAAGTGTGTGTGACAGGGAGAAGAGAGGGAAGAAGGGAGGGAGGAAGAAAGGGAGGCAGGAAGGAAGGAAGTCCCTGAGAGTAGCAATCTACATATCAAAGCGATATGTAGAGAGCAGTAGAGAGGAGGAATGACTAATGTCTTGACCCCTCTAGCCCTCTGACTCACTAGTCTGTCCACCTCTGTCACTGAGGCATGAGGCAGTGCAGAGTCCTTCACTTCCAACACTCAGGAGTCACAAACAGTAACTGATCCAACCTAACCACACAAGAGGAGTCACTGGACACTTCCCCATCAGACACTGGAGAAGTTGTGGAGACTGAGTCTAAATCAGCACAAATACGAGAGAATTCCCCCACAATGAATTTATTAAACACGTCACAGTGGGTAATAGATGGTTCCAGATTCTGACTGAAAGGAGGAGGGGCACATAGTAGCCCTCTCACAACCCTGAACAACTCCACTGGACATGAATTTGCAGATGCAATATGGGCAGAAAAGAATCGCTTCTTTGCCATACATATTGCCTGAGCATAGATCTTCAAATGTACTCTATATTGCAGTCTGTCAGAATCTAGTCAAGTCTTTCTCCACTAGTGCTCCAGTTGTCTATCTTGCCACTTTAGCCCCCATAGTTCTTCTGTATACCAAGGGGACAATTTTGCAGGGGGTCGGAGAGGATGCTTAGGAGCCATCATGTCTACTGCCTGAGTGAGTTTGCTCACTTAGTTCTCCACCAGAGCATCAACAGGATAGCCAGCAGAGCCAACACTAAATCCCTCCAAGGCTTCCAATTGGATCCAATTGGATCCACCCTTCTTGGGTGGACCATCCTAATAGGCCCTTCAGATCTGTGAAGGTGGGAAGTGATTGTGAGTCCAACCTTAACCAGATGGTGATCTGTCCATGACAATGGGGAAATCTCAGGAGTCCCCACCCATGGAATATCACCCTGGTCAGGATTTCGCAGCAGGTCGGAGAGGATGTTTAGGAGCAATAATGTCTACTGCCCAAATGAGTTTGCTGTTCCAGTTCTCCCCCAGAGCATCAAGAAGATCGCTGGCAGAGCCAATGCTAAATTCCTTCAAGGCTTCCGGGAATCCTATTGGATCCAATAACCTTCTTGGGTGGACCATCCTAATAGGCCCTTCAGCCCTGCAAAGGTGGGAAGTGATTGTGAGTCCATCCTTAACCAGATGGTGGTCCATCCATGACAATGGGGAAATCTCAGAAGTCTCCACCCACGGAACACCATCCAGATCAGAGTGAAAGACCAAATCAAGTATGTGACCAGCAATGTGTGTCAGTCTTGAGACCACTTGGGATAGGCCCACAGGTGTCATGGCCACTATGAACTCCTGAGCACCTGGACAAATTGGTCCTGAAATTAACCTCGAAGTTCCCCAGCACCACAAGCCTGGGGGACTCCAACACCAAGCCTGAAACCAAGTCCATCAGCTCAGGGACTCTGTTGAGCAGAGGGGCAATCAATATACCAACAGAAGTCCCAATCTATCTCTGGTCCCCAAACATAGGTACACACATAGGTACACACACTTCAACAGGGATCCTGGTAAGGGAGATGTTATTCTTATAGACCACAGCCACTCCACCTCCCCATCCGCAGTCCCTCACCGGCTCCTCAACCCTGGAGGGAGAAGCTGGGACCAAACTGAGCCACCAACCTCCCCCAACCATGTGTCCATAATACAAACCAGGTCGGCTCCTGCATCCAGATCATGAATAGTTTCTGATTTGTTCTGGACTGACCTGGCATTACAAAGGAGCAAGGTGAGATTCCAAGGGTGGTTGGCACTGCTCCCCGAGATCAAAGAGATGGCAGAGCAGCTGGAAAGGAAAACAGCTATTAGATTTCTGATCCCCCTTCCCCTGTAATGATCTGCTGACCTGCCAATGTTACTTCTTCTGTTCACCAGCAGCAGCGGAATTGCCACCCCATAATCCGTGGATATGCCCTTTGTTTCCTCATCTCCAGCCAAACCCAGACAAATTATAAAACAATCTCACCCAGGTCTCAATTAAAAACAGAAGCCAAACTACTAAATCCCCCCCCACACTTTGGGCCAGGATGCCTGACCCTTGCCATCGCTATCTCCCAAAGTGGCTCCCCCACAACGGCGACCCCACCAGTAGCCGGCCCATCGCCACTGGCATCACCCTAAATAACCCTGAGCAGGTAGCTCTAGGCAGATGGAGTGCAGGAAACTGCCAGGTCACCCCCGGGCCCCAGTCCTACAAAGCCTCACCACAGTACAGCAGCCTGTCCTGGGGGGCAGATAACAAATGGGCGGGGTAGCAGAAGGAGTAGCAGACAGGCAGGCACCCAGTCCCTCGCCCTCGGGTCTGCTGTCAGCAGCTGGTCTGTCCGGTTTTGAAGTTTAGCTGGCAGCGTGCAAGCAGGGAATAGAGCAGGGAATGGCAGGAAAACAGCGTTCAAGGCAGGAAGCCAGTCTGGGTCACAGAGGCCAAGACATATGTCTGAAAACTCCTTGGCTCAGGCTGGGGGCTGAGAGATGCTTCACGAATGAAGTGTGTTGTTTCCAGTGCCTGGCTGTAGGGGTGTGCACAAAACCGCAGAGCTGCGGTCCGGCACCGGGGTGGGGGGTTCCATTAAAGGCGGGGGGGTTACTCACCCCTCCCACGCTTTCCACTTTAGTGACCGTATGTACTGTAGTAATTGGGCAGCAGGATATCGCCCTGCCATCCATTTCCCCACTTTGGCTGCTGCTCCTCTGCTGAGAAATCGGGGACGGGGGGCAGGATATCGCCCTGCCATCTGTTTCCCTGCTTTGGCTACTAGCCTGCTGAAAAAGGCTTTGCTGCAAAGTAACGCAACTCTAAAGGCGGCGGCAGCAGCAGCAGAAGAGGAGGAGAAGCCAAAGGGAGCAGGGACTTCCCTTCTTCCCTTCTTCTACCTGGGCAGAGACAGAACGTGCGGGAGGCGCTTGGCCGCCTCGCTTAGAGCTGAGGGAGCGCGTGCGCACACGCAAAAGGCTTCTCCCTGCTTGGCTGAAAAAGGCTTTGAGAAGCCTTTTGTGCGTGCTCTAAGTGAGGCGGCCAAGCGCCTCCCGCGCGTTCTGTCTCTGCCCAGGCAGAAGAAGGGAAGTCCCATATCGGCAGCAGCAGAAGAGGAGGAGAAGCCGTGGGGATGTAAAGTCCGAGCGGTGGGGGGGGGGGAGGGAGGGAGGGAGGATGTTGTTCCTCCTCTTCTCTCTCCTGCATGCCTGCATGCTCCACACCAATTAGCACTTGGAAAGGTGCTGCTTTGTTCAGTCAGTGGAGAAATCATCAAGAAGAGATCCAGCCCTTCTCATTTAATCTCGTGGGAATTTTTAGCCAGCTTTCCAATAGGCTTATGAGATCACCCGGCATTCTCTGTGTGTGTCCATGTGTGTGTGTCCCCTTCTATCAACTTCTCAATGCCTGGACCAATAGGAACCAAATTGGGTACAGTTGTAGGGACACATAATGACACTTGAATGGTGTAGTTTGTGATGATGTCATCCATCCCAATCCAAGATGGCGGATGCATAAACTTTTGGGGCACAAGCTAACTTGTGAACCGCTTAACCAATTTGAACCAAATTTGCTACAGCTATAGGAACACATAGGGATGCCCAAATGGTGTGGTGTGTGATGATGTCATCCACTCAAATTCAAGATGGCAGCAGCATGAACATCTGAGGTTCAAGCGGGCTATATTGTGGACTGTCTAACCAATTTAAACCAAATTAGGTGCAGTTGCAGTGAGTGACACACTGGGACACCTCAATGGCATAGTTTGTGATGATGTCATCCACACTGATTCAAGACGCAAAAGGCTTCTCCCTGCTTGGCTGAAAAAGGCTTTGAGAAGCCTTTTGTGCGTGCTCTAAGTGAGGCGGCCAAGCGCCTCCCGCGCGTTCTGTCTCTGCCCAGGCAGAAGAAGGGAAGTCCCATATCGGCAGCAGCAGAAGAGGAGGAGAAGCCGCGGGGATGTAAAGTCCGAGCGGTGGGGGGGGGGGAGGGAGGGAGGGAGGATGTTGTTCCTCCTCTTCTCTCTCCTGCATGCCTGCATGCTCCACACCAATTAGCACTTGGAAAGGTGCTGCTTTGTTCAGTCAGTGGAGAAATCATCAAGAAGAGATCCAGCCCTTCTCATTTAATCTCGTGGGAATTTTTAGCCAGCTTTCCAATAGGCTTATGAGATCACCCGGCATTCTCTGTGTGTGTCCATGTGTGTGTGTCCCCTTCTATCAACTTCTCAATGCCTGGACCAATAGGAACCAAATTGGGTACAGTTGTAGGGACACATAATGACACTTGAATGGTGTAGTTTGTGATGATGTCATCCATCCCAATCCAAGATGGCGGATGCATAAACTTTTGGGGCACAAGCTAACTTGTGAACCGCTTAACCAATTTGAACCAAATTTGCTACAGCTATAGGAACACATAGGGATGCCCAAATGGTGTGGTGTGTGATGATGTCATCCACTCAAATTCAAGATGGCAGCAGCATGAACATCTGAGGTTCAAGCGGGCTATATTGTGGACTGTCTAACCAATTTAAACCAAATTAGGTGCAGTTGCAGTGAGTGACACACTGGGACACCTCAATGGCATAGTTTGTGATGATGTCATCCACACTGATTCAAGACGCAAAAGGCTTCTCCCTGCTTGGCTGAAAAAGGCTTTGAGAAGCCTTTTGTGCGTGCTCTAAGTGAGGCGGCCAAGCGCCTCCCGCGCGTTCTGTCTCTGCCCAGGCAGAAGAAGGGAAGTCCCATATCGGCAGCAGCAGAAGAGGAGGAGAAGCCGCGGGGATGTAAAGTCCGAGCGGTGGGGGGGGGGGAGGGAGGGAGGGAGGATGTTGTTCCTCCTCTTCTCTCTCCTGCATGCCTGCATGCTCCACACCAATTAGCACTTGGAAAGGTGCTGCTTTGTTCAGTCAGTGGAGAAATCATCAAGAAGAGATCCAGCCCTTCTCATTTAATCTCGTGGGAATTTTTAGCCAGCTTTCCAATAGGCTTATGAGATCACCCGGCATTCTCTGTGTGTGTCCATGTGTGTGTGTCCCCTTCTATCAACTTCTCAATGCCTGGACCAATAGGAACCAAATTGGGTACAGTTGTAGGGACACATAATGACACTTGAATGGTGTAGTTTGTGATGATGTCATCCATCCCAATCCAAGATGGCGGATGCATAAACTTTTGGGGCACAAGCTAACTTGTGAACCGCTTAACCAATTTGAACCAAATTTGCTACAGCTATAGGAACACATAGGGATGCCCAAATGGTGTGGTGTGTGATGATGTCATCCACTCAAATTCAAGATGGCAGCAGCATGAACATCTGAGGTTCAAGCGGGCTATATTGTGGACTGTCTAACCAATTTAAACCAAATTAGGTGCAGTTGCAGTGAGTGACACACTGGGACACCTCAATGGCATAGTTTGTGATGATGTCATCCACACTGATTCAAGATGGCGGATGCATAAACTTTTGAGTTGCAAGTGCACTAACTTGAGCACTGTCTAACTGATCTGAACCAAATTTAGAACACCTGTACTGAGTGGCAAACAGGGTCACCTCAATGGTGCAGTTTGTAATGATGATATCCACCCCAATCCAAGATGGTGGACAAATGAACATTTGAGACACAAGAGATCTAACTTGTGGACCTCAAGTTACACCAAATTTATTCCAAATGTAGAGACAGTGAAAGGAAAGTAGGCTGATCAGTTCTTACTTGTTATTTATGTATCTATTAGGTAGTAAGGACAGTCCTCACTGCAGCACATGGCTGAATGGCTGTATGGACTATGGGAGGTATAAGCTGTGCTGCTCTATGATGAAAATGCAAGGATTGTCAGATCTATTTGCTGTTTTTGAGGTCACTGTTAGATTGTTCCACAAAACTGCCAAAAACCTAATTTTAAGCTGATGTAATGAGTATTGCTTCGTTGAACTTCTTGTTCTTAATATAGCTATGGATTGGAAAAGCCTTTAATTTCCTTTTCAAGAAGGCATCTTATTTTCAATCATTCATTTATTCAGTAAATTGGTATACCGCTCACTACCAAAGTCTCCAGGTGGTTTACAGCATAAAACAAACCAAGAATTTAACAGTTAAAATATATTTAAAAATCAAACTAAAATATCCATAAAAGCACACCAACTAACTTAAAAGCTTGGCTGAAGAGATGTGATTTAGTTGTTTCCTAAAAGCCAACAGGATTGGAGCAGATCTAAGCTGAGCAGGAAGTGCACTCTGCAGTTCTGGGGCAATGGCAGAGAAGGCTGGCCTTTGAGTCGCCACCTAACGAGCTGGCAGCACCCTCAGATGAACCTCCCCTGAAGATATTAATAGGTGGTGGGGTTCATAACCAAGAAGGCGTTCTCTTAAATACTGTGGGCCCAAGCCATTAAGGACATCATAGGTAATAATCAGCACTTTGTATTTTTCTTGGAAACCTATTGGTAACCAGTGTTGCTCTTTTAGAAAAGGAGAAATATGGTCTCTATGGGACACCCTGGAGACCAATATGGCAGCAGTATTCTGCACCAATTGCAGCTTCTGGTCAAAGGCAGCCCCACATAGAGTGCATTGCAGTAGTCTAGCCTGGAGGTTACCAACATGTGCACCACTGTTGTATAGCAACTCACTTCCAGGAAAGAGTGCACTTGGCGGACCAATTGAAGCTGATAGAATGCACTCCTGAACACCACCTCCACCTAAGGTATCAGAGAGAGGGCTGGGTCCAGAAGTAATCCCAAACTGTGATCGTGTTCCTTATGGGGGAGTGTAACCCCATCCAGTCAGCTCTATTCCATTTCCCGAACTGTGGCTTCCTACAGTGAGCACTTCCATCATGTTTGGATTCAGTCTCACGTTGTTATCTCTCATTCAGCCCATTACTGCCTCAAGGCAGACATTTTGGGAAGCTATGTGCTTCCATGATGAAGCTGATATGGAGTAGTAGATTTGGGTGTTATCAGTGTACAGATAACACCCTGCACCAAATCCCCTAATGATCTCTCCCGAGAGAGAGATCTTGGGATCTCTGCCTGAGAAGTATGAGCAGAACCACTGCAAAGCAGTGCCCCCTACACCCAGTCTCTGTAGGCGATCCAGAAGGATACCATGGTCAATGGTATCCAAAGCCACCAAGAGCTCCAAATGAACCAACAGAGTCACACTCCCTCTTTCAATTTCCCTTTGGAGATCATCCATCAGGCCAACCAAAGCAGTCTCCACCTGATAAGCTGCCCGAAAGCCAGTTTGAAATGGGTCTAGATAATCCATTTCATCCAAGACTGCCCGGCTCTGGGAGGACACCACCTTCTCAAAAGGAGGTACTTGAATACCCCCAATAAAAACTCTGCAGCAGTAATGGAATCCAGGCCCCCAGATCTTTGCAGCAGTAATGTGAATCTGCCAACATATTGAAAGGGATGGTGATGGGTAATTTAAGCCTATAAAACACTGTGGCTCCTCATAAGCTAGTACTGCTCTAACGAGCAATCTGTATTCTCTATTGATGTATTTTCTTTCTCTCTCAGGTAAAGATATAAATATTTATCGGCTGCACAAAAGAAAAGACAGTTACACCTGTGTATTAGCCATGTTGCCAAGGACGAGTATCAGTGCTAAGAATTTTAGTAGGTATTTTATTTATTTTTTTGAAACCTTTTCTTTTTCATACTTCACACATTCACCAAGAATGAATGCAATAATTAGTCAAGAATTCTACTTTCCAAAATTATGGGAGAGGACTGTTAAGATGAGTTGTAAAAAAGTTTCTCTAATTATAAAGCTTAAAGTTCTATCGCTTATAAATTTGATAAACGTGGGCCTATAATTTGAAACATGGCATGCACAATCTAATTGTCAAGATCCACAAATGTATTTAATTTCAAATGCTAAAGGAAACAGAAACAAAGCAGGAGAACAACTTATTAGTTTCTGCCAAGCCAATGATCTCTTCATTGCTAACACGTTCTTCAAACAACCAAAGCGGTACCTATACACATGTACACCACCAGATGAAGTACACAGAAATCAAATTGATTACATAATTGGTGCAAGGAGGTGGAAGAGTTCAGTTATAACAGCAAAGACATGGCTGGGGCCCAATTGTGGAACCAATAACGAACTGCTCATGTGCAAGTTTGTTTGTTTTTATTGTTAAATTTATAACCTGCCTTTCATTAAGAAAATCCCAAGGAAGCTCATAATAAAATTTAAAAACACAATTATAAAAAAGACACATTAAAATATTAAGCTAAAAAGTATTAGAAGATATAATATAAAATATAATAATAAATTAGAACACAAGCCTAAAAACAGTACAAAATACAAGAATCAGCAGTGGAGACAATCATCTAAAAGCCTAGATAAAAAGTTCCAAGTCAAGCTAAAGCAGAAAAACAAAGCTATCCCGCTTTCACGATATGACTTTGAGAACGTACGCACCATTTTCAAGGAGAACATCAGGAACCGCTTTGAAGTTCTGAATCTCATTGATAAGGAACCAGAGGAACTGTGGATTGAAATCAAAGAAGTTGTTAAGGATACGTAAATATGAAAAGAGACTGCCAAAGACCAAGAAACAGAAGAAAGGAAAATGGATGTCAGAACAGACGGTGGAAATTGTCCAGAAGAGGAGAGAAGCCAAAGTCAAGAAAGATAAAGACCTCAGGAAGGAACTTAATAGGGAATTTCAGAAAACTGTTAGAAGAGACAAGGAGCAATACTACAATGACATCTGTAAAGGAGGAAAGGTACCACTAAGTTCAGGAGGATGCCAGTATGGCTAACAGGTACCGTCATGGAAACCATAAAAGGGAAGAAGACTTCTTTCCAAATTTGGAAGGCCTGTCCAAATGAAGAGAACAGAAAGGAACACAAACGCTGGCAAAAGAAATGCAAGGTGACAATAAGGGAGGCAAAAAGAGAGTTTGAGGAACATTTAGCCAAAAGTATCAAGGGGGATACATCACAAGAAGGAAACCTGCCAAGGAGGTGGTTGGACCATTAGACAATGAGGGAGTGAAAGGGATTATTAAGGAGGATATGGAGGTTGCAGAGAAGCTAAATGAGTTCTTTGCATCCATCTTCATGGTAGAGAATACTGAGCATATAGCTGTTCCTGAACCAGGCTTTTTAGGGATGGAGGCTAAAGAACTGAGTCAGATAGAAGTGACAAGAGATGATGTTCTAAACTGTCTGGAAAAACTAAAAATTAACAAATCACCTAAAAAAAACCACAAACCAATCACCAGGGCCAGATGGCATCCATCCAAGAGTCCTTAAAGAACTCAAATGTGAAATTGCCAACCTCCTTGCTAAAATATATAACTTATCCAGGGGTGATCCGGGAAATTACAGGCTGGTTAGCTTAACGTCCATTCCAGGCAAATTGATGGAAAGCATCCTCAAGGATCAAATTGTAAAGCACCTAGAAGAACAGGCCCTGCTGGGAGTGAACCAGCATATCTTCTGCAAAGGGAAATCTTGCCTCACCAACCTTTTGGACTTCTTTGAGAGTGTCAACGAGTGTGTGGATCAAGGTGATCCAGTTGACATAGTCTACCTGGACTTCCAAAAAGCTTTTGACAAAGTTCCTCATCAAAGACTCCTGAGGAAACTTAGCAGTCATGGGATAAGGGGATAAGTACATGTGTGGATTGCTAACTGGTTGAAAGACAGGAAACAGAGGGCAACCAAGATGATCAGGGGCCTAGAGCACCTTTCTTATGAGGCAAGGCTACAACACCTGGGGCTTTTTAGTTTAGAAAAAAGATGACTGCTGGGAGACATGATAGAGGTGTGGAGAAAGTAGAGAAAGAGAAATTCTTTTCCCTCTCACATAACACTAGAACACGGGTCATCCCATGAAATTGATTGCCAGGAAATTTAGGACCAACAAACAGAATTACTTTTTTACGCAACGCATAATCTGCTTGTAGAATTCTCTGCCACAAGATGTGGTGACAGCCACCAACCTGAATGGCTTTAAGAGGGGTTTGGATGACTTCATGGAGGAGAGGTCTATCATCGGCTCCTAGTTAGAGGTCTAGAGGCCATCTCTAGCCTCAAAGGCAGGATGCCTCTGCGTACTAGTTGCAGGGGAGTAACAGCAGGAGAGAGGGCATGCCCTCATCTCCTGCCTGTGGCTTCCAGGAGCATCTGGTGGGCTACTGTGTGAAACAGGATGCTGGACTAGTTTGGCCTTGGTCCTGATCCAGCAGGGCTTTTCTTATGTTCTTATATACTTTTGAAAATAGGCACGGAAAAACAAAGAAAGTTTTCCAAAAGATCGCTGAACTCAGAGGGACGTTCCAACCTCAAATAGAGATGTTAAGGAATGCCAAAGGACAGATAGTAACTGATTGAGAGAAGATCAAACAGAGATGGAAGGAGTATACTGAAATTCTGTACATCAGGGACATCAACATCCAAGAGACTCTAGAAGATATTCCCTACTTGCAAGAACCTCTAGTACAGGAAGGGAAGATGAAGTTAGATCAGCACTCCGAGTTGGAAGGCTACAGGAATTGATGGAATAGCTACAGAAATATGGCAGGCAACAGAAGAAGAATCAGTCAAGGCTCTAACCAAACTTGCCAACAAATTTGGAGAATGACACAGTGGCCAACAGACTGGAAGAGGTCGGTCTACATAGCCATACCAAAGAAAGGAGACTTAACCGATTGCACAAACCATTGCACAATATCCTTAATTTTACATGCTAGCAAAATAATGCTAAGGATCATCCAATGCAGATTAGAGCCCTATGTGGAAAGGGAAATGCCAGATGTTCAAGCTGGTTTCAGAAAAGGCCAAGGAACATCATTGCTGATGCATGCTGGAAAATTGAGAAAGCCAAAGAATACCAGAAAAAAGTCAATATGTGCATTATTGATTACAAAAAAGCCTTCTATTGCATTGACTATATCAAGTTGTGGAATATCCTTAGGAGAATGGGCATCCTAGAACATCTCATTGTTTTCATGAGAAACCTATACAGACAGGAAGCCATAGTCCAGACAGAACCTGGTGAAACAAACTGGTTCCAGATCGGCAAAGGAGTAAGACAAGGCTGTATACTTTCTCATTCTTTATTCAATTTATATGCTGAACATATACTGAGAGAAGCTGGATTGGAAGAAGGTGAACATGGTTTTAAAGTTGGAGGAAGAAACATCAATAACCTGCACTATGCTGATGACATCACTCTGATAGCTGAGAATGTGGATGATCTGCAAGCTCTAGTAATGAAAGTCAAGAAGCACAGTGAAAAATGGTACTACAACTAAATGTAAAGAAGACTAAACTAATGACAACGGTTACAGCAACCAGCCTCTGAATTGACAATGAAGACATTCAAGTGGTGGGTCGTTTCTGCCTTTTAGGATTGGCAGTCAACAGTAAAGGATCCAGCAATCAAGAAATACACTGCAGACTAGCACTTGGTAGGGTTGCAGTGAAGGCAATATCCTTGGAAAGGATGTTTAGATGCCATGACATGTCTATACCTACAAAGATTAGCATAGTTCAGACAGTGGTTTTCCCTGTGACACTCTATGGATGGGAAAGCTGGACATCGAAGAAGCAAGATAGAAAAAGCATTGGCACTTTTGAACTTTGGTGCTGGAGAAGACTTTTGAGGATATCATGGACAGCCAGGAAAACAAACAAATGGATCACAGAAAAAAACAATCCAGAATTTTCACTCGAGGCACAAATGACCAGGCTCAAACTATCATACTTGGGATACATTTTTGCGAAGACCCAGCTCCCTTGAGAAGTCTGTAATGCTGGGGAAAGTTGAAGGAAAGAGAAGAAGAGGACAACCAGCAGCAAGGTGGATGGACTCGAATACAACAGCAATGAATGCACAACTGAGAGACCTTAAAGGCCAAGTTGAAGACAGATCATCCTGGAGAGAATCTATCTATGTGGTTGCTAAGAGTCAACACCAACCTGACGGCACTTAATCAATCAATCAATCAATCTGTGGGTAATTGAATTCACCCATTCTTACTGCATTGTCTCTCTTTGACGCCTCCTTGATTTTCTTCTGCAACTCCCAGTCACTGTCAATGTTTTGATCTGGAGGGCATTTTGATCTAGAGGGTGATATCTGAAGAGTTTCTGTGGAGGATGTTCCTAGGTTTTTTCGCTTGTGAGATTCTATCCCTTCTTTAATATACAGATCTACTCCAGCCCCAGTTCGTCCCTCCCAGTCCTTGCTATAGAGTTTGTATCCGAGAATAACTGTTTCCCACTGGTTCTCACTATTCCACCATGTTTCCCATATGCCCTCAGTTTTAATGCTTTCAGTAGCAACCAAGCACTCCAACTCACCCATCTTGGCTCGGAGGCTTCTCTGAGGCCTAAAGGCATATGGTATTTAAGAGACCGTCTTCTTCGCTATGAGCCCCACCGGCCATTGAGGTCACTTGAGGAGGTCTGACTCCAGTTCCCACCAACTCGTTTGGTGGCTACACAGAGACGGGCCTTCTCGGCTGCTGCCCCGAGATTGTGGAATGCGCTCCCTGCTGAGATACGATCCTCCCCATCTCTGGCAATTTTCAGAAAACACCTGAAAACACATCTCTTTGACCAGGCTTTCTCAGCTTTTTAAAACTTGTTTTTAAATTATTCTGATTATTTAATTGTTGTTTTTTATGATGTTTTTAATTGTTAATCATTGTCTTATGCTTTATCATTTTTGTTTTAATTATTAACTGATTTTAATGGTGTTTTAATGTAAACCGCCCTGAGCCTTTTGGAAGGGCGGTATAAAAGTTTTAATAATAATAATAATAATAATCCCAGTGGTAATTGGCGCCCTGGGTGCAGTTCCAAAAGATCTTGAAGAGCACCTCAACACCATAGGGGCCACAGAACTCACCATCAGCCAATTACAAAAAGCAGCTTTACTGGGAACGGCCTATATTCTGCAACGATATCTATAACCATTGACAATAAAATTCTGGCATCCCAGGTCCTTGGGAAGGACTCGATGTCTAGATAAAACAAACCAGTCAATAACACCTGTCTGACTGTGTAAACAAGAAATAATAATAATAATTCAATTTCTATACCACCCTTCCAAAAATAGTTCAGGGCGGTTTACAAAGAGAAATAACAAATAAGATGGTGGATAGGGCCAGTTACTCTCCCCCTGCTAAATAAAGAGAATCACCATGGTAAAAGGTGCCTCTTTGCCCAGTTAGCAGGGCAACAAATTGCAACAATGTAGTTGCACAATTGACAGCCATTATTTCCAAAGGCTGTCAATTGTGCAAGTGATCTTGGACATGCACATCCTGTGGCCTGGTGGGCATGTGATCTTGTGTGCCCAATCGGAAGCCACTTTATAAGTCGACTCTGCCTGCTTAAGAGCTCCATTCACAGCAGGATCCAGGGTCCCACCCACTCATCTCTATTCTCTCAGTGAGAAAGGAGGCCACCCTCTCCTTTGGAGGAGTAGCTGCCCACACTCTAGTTCAGTGTTACAATTTCTTGCCCTGTTGTCACAGATCTCTTAGTTAAGTTAGTCAAATGTGGCCATAGATTTTCCTACTCTTGCGTGTCCTGTCTTTATTAGGGTATGGGGCAATTATGCATTTAGTACAACTGCAATCTTGCACAACTGTGTGAATGCTACATTGTGACATGTATGCACCGTCGCACAGTATGTCAGTCCCTGTGTCTGTTCCAGTGTACAGACAAATCTGGCTCTGCTGTTCAGCGGCTGACCCTGTGGCAACAATCCAACTTCAAGTTGATGCTGAAGCTGAAACTAACCACATCAAAGGATAGCATACCATATCCATGTTGCCTGAATTACACATCTCTTAAGTCCGTGGCCCTAAACACCCAACATATTCCGGGCATTTTGGAGCTTCAGTTTTTTTTTAAATTTTATTTTATTTTTTGCATTTATATACCGCCTTTCATTAAAAGACAACCCCAAGGCAGTTTACAAAAGCTAAAACATACAATAAAAAGACAATAAAAATATTAAGCTAAAAAATATAAAAACAAACCAAATTTAAAATCTATATAATACAAGCATAAAAACAATACAACAGGTAAAAACACACAGAAGCAGCAGTAAAAACGATTATGTAAAAGCCTGGGTAAAAAGCCATGTCTTTACAAGCTTTCTAAAAGCCGTGATGGAGTCTGAGGAACGAATGGCCACTGGGAGAGCATTCCAGAGTCTAGGAGCAGCAACAGAGAAGGCCCTGTCCCAAGTGCACGAAAGCCGGGCCTCCCTCATTGTCGGCACCCGGAGCAGGGCCCCCTCAGATGTCCTGGTCAAGCGGGCAGCAACCCTTGGGAGCAGGCGGTCCCTCAAATACCCCGGGCCCAAACCATTAAGTGCTTTAAAGGTCAAAACCAGCACCTTGAATTGGACCCGGAAATGAACCCGCAGCCAGTGCAACTCTTTCAGAATGGGGGTGATGTGCTCCCAATGGGCAGCTCCGGATAAAACCCTCGCTGCCGCATTTTGCACTAGCTGCAGTTTCCGGATATTCTTCAAGGCAGCCCCACGCAAAGCACGTTACAGTAATCCAGCTGCAACGTGACTAAGGCGTGGGTAACCGTGGCCAGATCTGCCTTCTCGAGAAAGGGACGCAGCTGGTGCACTAGCCAAAGCCGTGCAAAGGCACCCCTGGCCACTGCCTACACCTGAGCTTCTAAAAGCAGAGCCGGGTCCAGTAGCACCCCCAAGCTGCGTACTTGCTCCTTCAAGGGGAGTGCAACCCCATCCAGAACCGGTAAAATCTCCTCATCCCGATTGGCTCTCCTACTGACCAACAGTACCTCCATCTTATCCGGATTCAATTTCAGTTTATTAGCCCACATCCAACCGATCATGGCCTCCAGCCCCCGATTCAGGACATCCACCACCTCCCTAGGATCAGATGACAAGGAGAGATAGAGCTGAGTGTCATCGTATATTGCTGACAACTCAGTCCAAGGTAACATGGTAAACTGTTTGGAGCTTCAGTGAATATGGTAAAGCAACCTGTGAAAGTATTTTTATTAATGTTTGTATGTATTGTTCATGTTTATTTTATTGTTAATTGTTTATGTGATGCAGAAGATAAAGCGGAGGTCTTAAGTAACTATTTCCCATAGTCGGTTGAGTCCAGTTTATAAGTCAACCTTAACTCTTTTCTAAAATAGAAGGCTTTTTGATCCCC
Organism: Hemicordylus capensis; assembly: GCF_027244095.1. Taxonomy (NCBI): domain Eukaryota; kingdom Metazoa; phylum Chordata; class Lepidosauria; order Squamata; family Cordylidae; genus Hemicordylus; species Hemicordylus capensis. Next base: position 256,099,842 of record NC_069658.1, on the reverse strand, counting down.
AGCCATACTATTTTATTATTTTAAAAAAACATTGTCCAGTGCAGAGACCTGGCACAAATTAATACCTAGTCACACTTTTTGGTGAACATTTAAAATTTGATTTGAAGCATCATTTACTCCTGATTCAACTTTTGTCTTTCCTCCCTAAAATAAGCACTGGTCAGCACTTTCACACTATGCATCTTCCAGTTAAAAGGACTTCTTGGTGATACTGTTTTCTTTACCTTCTACAGACAACAGAATCCTAGCCCCAGGTATAAGAGATTTTTTTGAGGTATGTAACACAAAAGCAATAACTACTTCGGATTATGAGTACAGCTGCTGCAAAACAGATGCATGTAATCCTGGTGTAAGATATAAGGCGTCTGTTAAAGGTAAGAGAGCCCTGCCTGTTATTAACCTCAAGGCCTAACTTCTTAGATGAAGCCTTTGGTAGCTTTAGCCAAAATGTTTATGACTTGAATGGGAGCCAGGCTGCTGAATTAAATTAAGATGACATGATAAACAAGCATCCAAAAAGACAGTAAATATTGCTAAACAATCCAAGGGAATCGGGTGCTGGGGCGGAGGATGGACTCCCACTGTTCCATATAAAGGGGAAAACTTGAAAGAGAAGGAGGAGGTGGCAGTGGTGGTGAGGGTTGGAAGAGGCTTTTGAACCCCGACTTGGATTTCCTGGAGATATTGGGGAGCCAGCAAGCGGAGATCCCTGTGAGGTAACAAATGAGAATGAGCTGGTATTGGGGTGCCCTGAACCCAGCAGTGAAGCAACCACCTGCATGACAACCAGGGGTGGAGCTTTAACTGAGTGCAAGTGGGGCAGCTGGGAAGTGCAGGGATGTCTGGGGAATGTAGTTCCTCCCAGAGGAAGGCTTCTCCCCTCTTATGGGAGAAACCCTGGGAGGAACTACCTCCCCCAGACTTCCCTACGCTTGCCAGTTGCTCCAGGTGTGTTCCTTGACTCTCATCATCACTCGCCTTCTGCTCCCTGAATGCTCTCGAGATTCATTGGCGTCACCCAGCTTTCCCTGTACCAGTGCTGGGATGGCTTTGAAAGGATCCCCAAGCCCACCACCCTACCTGGGGCAGTTGCCCTGCGGGTGCCTGCCTCTTGATGGTGGCAGGTGGGAATCCCAGAATAGAATTCCAATTTCCCTGACATGCACAGCCCAATTTTTAACATTATTGTTCAGGTTCTGTATGGAAGGAGGTGAAAAACAGTGCTCTGAATTTGTCTGCAAACAAATCAAATCAGTATAATCTTTAAATGAACTGAATCAATCAATCAATCAATTTTTATACCACCCTTTCTAAAGTGGTTCATGGCAGTTTACATTAAAATCAAAAACACATAATAAAACAATTTAGTTTAAATCACACATTTAAAATAGATTAAAAATAAAATCATTAAAAGTCAGGCTGAAAAGATGGGTCTTTAAGGCCTTTGTCTCCAAGGAAAATACTCTTATCATGCCCATGATAAGAGCTGCATTACATACAGCTCAACCTAGGGGTGACAACTGAGAAGGCTCGATTCCAGGTTGCCACCTGTTGAACCACTGGCACCCAAAGACGGACCCCTCCAGATGATCTTAATGAGCAGTGGGAACATTCTAGAGAAAGTGCTCTCTCAGGTAACCCAGACCTAAGCTGTTCAGTGCTTTAAAGGTAATAACCAGCACTTTGTAATTTCCCCTGAACCATAATAGCAGCCAGTGCACCTGCATAAGAATAGGCATAATGTAGGATACCCCAGAGACCAATCCACATTTTGGACTAACTGAAGTTTCCAAACTATGTACAAAAGTAGGGATGTGCATAAAACTGGTTTGCCCGGTTAGGATCAAATTCGAACTGGGTTCGAATGAGGATGGGGTGGTTCGGTTTTGGTTTTGCTCAAACCACCCTCCGGCAGGATCATATTAAAAATGATCCCATGAATTTCAAACTCCTTCAACGGGAAAATACAGCTACTTTTTTTTCCTTTTCTTTTTTTTTGCCATACACATACAATGTTGTAGCACCATAACACAAAGATAAAATCTGAAAGAAGGCATCGGAAATGTGAATGGCAGCTTGCTGTCAGTGTAGGGACTGCGGTATCACAAAACAGTAAGTACGGAGGCACACTTAGCAAGTCCGTCGTGACACTGTTGTAGGGCTTAATCTGGAAAGTGCCTGGGTGACTTTGAGCCATTTGCTCTATCTTAGCCTAGCACGAGACAAGGATTAAATAGTCTAGCCAGACATAAGGATAAAATGGCCTAGCGTGAGATAGGATAAAATAGGATGGAGATAAACATAAAACATCCCAAGACCCCTGGAGTAAGGATGGGAGAGAAATTAAATATATATATTCATATTGCTTCATGGATTTGGCAAGATAGTTCTTTACCCCTTCCAGTTTTAAATCCCAGTTTCTTCTTTTCATTCAATGAATTCTACACCACATCCTCTGAAATAAGTTGCAAAAGCTTCTGTGATGAGCCATACCCTGCCTGTGATAGGCACATAGGTAGCTGCCATATACTGAGTCAGACCATTGGTCCATTCAATCTTCCAACCAAATGCAACCAGGGCAGACCCTAATTAGCAAAGGAGGCAATTCACGCTTGCTACCACAAGACCATTCATGTTTTGTCATTGAAAATCTAATATGCTACCAAAGAATCTACACTCAGAACACCTCAGAAACAACAAAACCCAGTATCCCGTGGGTTAGCAACCCATGGGGGTGTTTGGCACACTCTGTACACTGGACCACCACTCACTCTGGGCCACCCCAGCACCCCACAAGTGGCCTTAATGTTTTTCTCCATAGGGAAGAATGGAGGTTTCAGCAGCCCCATAACTGCACTTGGGGGGTGCTGTGGTGGCTCCGAGCGAGGGTGCCAACCACCCCCATGGATTGCTAACCCATGGGGTACTGGGTTTTGTTGTTTCTGAAGTGTTCTGAGTGTAGATTCTTTGGTAGCATATAAGATTTTCAATGATAAACCATGAATCTACTGTCATTGCTAACCTTAAAGACACATAAACTTCAAAAATCACTTAAAAATCAGCCCTTTGCCCAATTCCTTTCAAATAATTCTGATAGCTTCCTTGCCCCCCTTGGGCACTACCACCCATCACACTCCACTCTAGAACACCCCTTCCCCCCGCCCCCGATGTGAAGCTATACATTTGCTGCAATCCTCATTATTCCCTATGAGGAATTCAAAAATACTTTTAAAAAATTCACCAATAATCAGAGGAGTGTCCGATTGCCTTGGGGTTTTGTGGATGGTAGGCATTTCTGGGTCCCTACCACCTACCCCACTTTTGTGCCCCTAGGTCCTCCACAATAGGGGATCTGGGCTGGTTCGGGTCCCATCATATCCTATGAGAGAAATAATTAAAAAGATTTCATATAGATATGGCAGCTTGGGAAAAATTAGGGAAAACTAATTTAAAATTCACTGCATGTTATACTTTAAAAGAAAATTATTATAAGATGATGTACAGGTGGTATTTAACACCGAAAAAAATAGCATTAATATATAAAATTGTTCCAAACAAATGTTGGAAATGTGGACAATGTGAAGGAAGCTTTTTTCATATGTGGTGGTCTTGCGGGAAAGCAAAGACCTTTTGGGATATGATATATAATGAATTGAAGAAAAAATTTTAAATGACATTTCCTAAGAGGCCAGAATCCTTCCTACTGGGAATAACGCAAGGAGAGTTCTCCAGAAGAAACTTAACATTTTTTATGTATGCAACCACGGCGGCTAGAATAGGATATGCACAGAAATGGAAAGCCAATAAAATGCCCTCAAAAGAAGATTGGTTGATAAAAATTTTAGAATATGCTGAGATGGCAAAACCTATAGCACTCATAAGGGATGAAAACTTGGAATGTTTCAAAAAAGATTGGGAACCATTCTTACTTTACTTAAAGAACTATTTTTCCAATATGGACCTTTCAGCAGGGTTTGAAATTTAGCAACAACAGCAGGTTGGGCAGGGTAAAATCAAGTTTGCATTGTGGAGTATATATGTTTTGAATTATTATAGCAATGGTAGATTTGTATAGCTAATATGAACCATGCAGACTGGTAAGCGGGAAGTCAATATTTACTTAATTAAATGTAATTGGATTGTTAAGATGTTGTAAAACTAATAAAATTTTAAAATGCAAAAAAAAAAAATTCAAATATTCATAAAAAAATCATAGGGGTGTCCAAATGCTTCAGGGTTTGGGTTGTTGTTGGCACCCATGGGTGTTCCACAATAGAGAATGATCAGCTGGTTCAAGTCCCATTATACCCTATGAGAGAAAAATAAAAATAAATTTCAAAAATTCATAAAAAATAGTACGAGTGTCCAATTGCTTTGGGGTTTGGGTGGCAGGTACCCATGGGTGCCAGCTACCACACCGCCCACTTTTTGAGGTTTGAACTAGTTCAAACCAGTTCGCATTGAACCACCCCCTGTTTGGTTTGAATTCAAACTTGCAGCTCGATCCTGATGGCTGGTTCAGTTCAAATATGAACTTTCGAACCACCCCGGTTCTAATTCAAACTGGTTCAAATTCGAACTGGTTCGCACATCCCTATTAAAAAGCAGCCATACATTGAGCACATTTTAGTAGACCAATCTTGAGGTTACCAGGTGATGTAACACTCTTTTCAGGTCATCCTCTTCAAAGAAAGGGTGCAGTTATCAAATCAATAACAGCTGGTAAAAAGCACTCCTGGCCACAGCCACAGTCAAAGGCAGCAGGGTGGAACCCGGGTCCAAGAACTCCCAAGCTACGAACCTGTTCTTTCTGGACGAGGGAGTGTAACCTCATCCAGAACAGGGAGTTCTATGCTGCCTTGCAGATCATGACCCTCAACAATGAGCACCTCCATCTTGCTTGCATTCAGCTTCAGTTTATTATCTCTCATCCAGTCCATTCCTGCCTGTAGGCATACATTTAAGGGGCTAACACCATCTCCTGATGTTGATGACAAGGAGAAACAGACTTGGGTGTCAACAGCATATTGATAATACCAGCACTAAGGTTTGTGATCTGCAACATTTTCATTCCCATGTCATGCGCTTCTGTACAGATGCTTGTGTTCTTTTACTATAAACAGCTTGCCTTGTGCAAAGTACATTCTGACAGAAACAAGCAGACCGTCTTTTATGTAACTGTGGAGAACATTGCAAAATGTCTCAAAAGTTCCAATCCAGATGGATAAATCTAGATTTCACAGGAGAGGTCTTGTTTCTCGGCGGCTTACTTTAAGGCAAGTCACAAATTATCTACTGGTTCACATACTCATCAGAACAGAACCTTGGTAAACAAAGCAGCAGGAATATACAGACGTAGGAAGCTGCTTTTCAGTAAGTTCAGCCATTGGTCCATCTAGTTCCATATTGTCAACACTGATTAGCGGCACATCTCATAGGTTTCTAATGGGGGTCTTTCCCAGCCCTACCTGGAGATTTCTGAAGTTTGAAGTTTTGTCAGTTTAAAGTTTCTGTTTTACATTGGTTAAGTGTTTTCATAGTATGTTTTGTGGCTTTATGAAGTTATATGGTTGTTCTTGCTCCAAGAGGCTTTATACACATGGCTTTTAGTTCAAATCTCCCCCAGAATGGAGTGTTCCAGTCCACATATTATCTGCATTTACCTTGAAGTCACTTCTGGCTATCTGGGGGTACTTCCTTGCACCCATTTGGCACTACCACCCACCACAACCCACTCTGGGCCACCCTGGTGCCCCCACATGGAGCTATAAGGTTGCTGAAATCCCCTTTATTCCCTATGGGGGAAAGCTTAAAGACACACCAACTTCAGAAATTCTTTTAAAAAACTCCTCTTTGCTCAATTTCTTTTAAATTTGGGTGATAGCTTCCACCCATTGGGCACTACCACCCAAACCACTTTGGCCACAAAATGGAGGCCTGGATGTCTGAAATTTTGGGGTCTGAATCTGGGGTAATTTGTTTTGTACCCAAATCTGGACAATTGAGGATGGGGGTAATTTGTTTTGTCTACAAATCACCAGAATTGGCCAGATTCGGGTACAAATTGTTTTGCACATCCCTATTCGATACCATTGCTGGGTTGCTTGAAGGAGGTGGGATTGGGTGGCATTGTTTTACAGTGGTTTCATTCCTACCTCTCTGGCAGATTTCAGATGGTGTCACCTGGAGACTGTTGCTCTGAAAAGAGCTACAGTGTGTGGTTCCAGAAGTGAGAAAAGTGAGAGCTAAAGTGTGTGGTTCCAGAAGACTCCATACTGTGTCTAATGCTTTTTAACATCTACATGAAACCTTTGGGAGAGATCATTAGGAAGTTTGGTCTGGGATGCTACCAATTGGTTGATGACACCCAGATCTATTTCTCTCTACCATTTCATCAGGAAATGGCATGACCCGCCCCCCCCCCAAGTACCTGCCTGGAGGTGATATTGGGCTGGGTGAGGGATAACAGGTTGAAGTTGAATCCAAACAAGACGGAGGTACTGTCTGTAGGGGTTTGGGATCCGAGAGATGGCTTAGATCTGCCTGTTCTGGATAGGGTTACACTCCCCCCTAAAGATCAGGTTCGCAGTTTGAGAGTGCTCCTGGATCCCAAACTCTCCTTGGTTTCTCAGGTTGAGGCCATGTCCAGGAGCACTTTTTATCAGATTCGGCTGATACGCTAGATACATCCATTTCTGGAGACAAATGAACTTAAAATGGTGGTACATATGCTAGGCTTGAGTACTGTAATGCACTCTACTTGGGACTGCCTTTTTACGTAGTTCGGAAATTACATTTGGTACAGAATGTGGCAGCCAGATTGGTCTCTGGGTTCACCCAAAGCGACCATATCACACTGGTTTTGAAAGAATTGCACTGACTGCCGATATGTTTCTGAAGGAAAAACCAAGTACCGGTAATTACCTATCAAGCCCTTAATGGCTTTGGTCCAGGTTACTTAAGAGAGCTCCATGTCTGTCATGAACCCTGTCGCCTATTACAATCTTCTGGAGAGGTCTGGTTATGGTTGCCGTCAACTCATTTGGTGGCAACTCAGGACTGAGCCTTCTCTGTGACTGCTACAGGGTTTGGAATGCACTCCCTGCTGAAATAAGAGGATCTCCTTCTCTGTTTGCTTTTAGGAGGACCCTGAAGACATACCTGTTTTCCCAGGCTTATAACAGAAATCGAAATTTTAATCTATTATATCAATTCTCCTGGGTGTGCCTTGGAATGTGCGTCCCATAGCCCAGCTGATTGACTGGGCGGCGAACATGCCTGATTGGCTGAGGCACACCCAGGAGGATTGGTTGCTGCCGTGGAGGCCAGAGGTGGCGGGCCTGGCCTGGCTGCAGAGGCAAGGCCCAGGAGGGGGAAAGAAAGTGGGTGGGGACAGAAGTGGCAGTGGGGAGGAGAGGTGTCTGGGCCTGAAAGCAGAGACTGGGGCAGAAGGCGGGGGAAGGTAACCACCCTCCCCAAAGAGTGCACAGATGTCTGTGCGCGGTCGGCTAGTGTGTTTTTATTTATTGTGATTATTTATTTATTTATTTAGCAAATTTATTGACCACTTGACTTCCTTAGACTCGAGGCGGTTTACATAAATTAAAATAACAAAGACAAGAGAAGAAGGGCTGAAAGGGGGGAGGAAGAAAGAAAAGGGAAAAAGAAAAAGACCTGCCCCACACACACTCACACGATAAAAACTAAAAGCCTGGCAAAGCCTGGTTTTCAGGAGCTTCTTAAAGGACAGAAGAGAGGGGGTATTACCAATCTCAGGAGGCAGAGTGTTCCATAAGGAGGGGGATGCAACAGAGAAGGCCCTCCCATGAGCCCGAGCCCCACGTACCTCCCCTGGGCCCGGAACTCTGAGAAGGCCCACCTGAGACGACCTCACCGGGCATGTCGAAATTGGACAGGAGAGGTGGTCCTGAATGTACACAGGCTCCAAATCCTTTTTTAATCGGTTTTGTGAATTTTAAATGTTTTATATTTTATATTATGTTTTAATTTGTACTCCACCTAGAAATCTTTATATCAGGCAATATAGAAAATCAATCAATCAATCAATCTGTGGTTTGGGAAAGCCTCTGGTTTCCCCTTCCAGAAGGCTTCTTTGCTGCCAATATATGGAAAGGGATGATGATGGGTGATCTTAGCCTAGAAAACACTGTGACTCTTCATAAGCCAGTGCTGCTCCAACTCTCAATTTGTATGCTCTATTGATGTTTTCTCTTTCTCTTTCAGTTAAAACGCTGACTTGCTATTATGGTCATGATCCAATCAAAGGTTCTGACAATGGCTTCTGTGTATCAGGCTCTTCGCCAGGATATAGAAATAATGGTATTATTTTGAAACATGTTCATTTTCATAATTCACCAAGTCTTTTCATAACCACCAAGAATTTTTATAATCTATATATATATTTCTCCTAGGTGTGCCCAGGAAAAATGCTTCCCGGCAGCCCAGCTGATTGGCTGGGCTGTGGAGGCGCCTGATTGGCTGGCACACCCAGGAGGAGGAGAATTGGCAGTCTGCGCTGGTGGGCCTGGCCTGGCAACTGGTGGTGGCCACAGACTCTAGTGAGGGAGAGAGGCGCGGGGGGGGGGGTGGAGACAGAGAGAGCGAGAGAGGTGGGGGGGAGAGACAGAGCAAGCGAGAGAGGCGCGCGGGGGGAGAGATAGAGTGAGCAAGAGAGGTGCATGGGAGGAGAGACAGAGCAAGCGAGATAGGCACGGGGAGAGAGAGACAGAGCGAGCGAGAAAGGCGTGCAGAGGAGAGAGACAGAGCGAGCGAAAGAGGTGCATGGGGGGGAGAGACAGAGTAAGAGAGGTGTGCGGGGGGAGACAGAGCGAGCGAGAGAGGTGTGCGGGGAGAGACAGAGCGAATGAGAGAGGCGCGGGGGAGAGAGACAGAGCGAGAGAGAGAGGCGCCCGGTGGGGAGACAGAGCGAGTGAGAGGGGCGCCTGGGGAAGAGACAGAGCAAGCGAGAGAGGTGCACGGGGGAGAGGCAGAGCAAGCAAGAGAGGCGCCCGGGGGGAGAGACAGCGCAGGGGAGAGACAGCGCGGGGCAGAGACAGCGCGGGGGAGAAAGGCACATGGGGGAGATACAGCGTGAGTGAGAGAGGCGCGGGGGGAGACAGAGCGAGAGAGGTGCAGGGGGAGAAACAGAGGGAGCGAGAGAGGCACGGAGGAAGCGACAGAGCGAGAGAGGCACGGGGGAGAGACAGAGCGAGAGAGGCGTGGGGGGAGAGACAGAGAGAGTGAGAGAGGCGTGTGGGGGGAGAGACAGAGCGAACGAGAGAGGTGCGGGGGGAGAGAGACAGAGCGAGCGAGAGAGGAGCCCGGGGGGGAGACAGAGCGAGCGAGAGAGGAGCCCGGGGGGGAGACAGAGCGAGCGAGAGAGGAGCCCGGGGGAGAGACAGAGCGAGCGAGAGAGGCGCCCGGGGGGAGAGACAGAGCGAGCGAGAGAGCTGCGCGGGGGAGAGACAGCACGAGCGAGAGAGGCGTGCGGGGGAGAGACAGCACGAGCGAGAGAGGCGTGCGGGGGAGAGACATCGTGAGCGAGAGAGGCGCACGGGATTGACAGAGTGAGCAAGAGAGCCGCACGGGGAGACAGAGTGAGCGAGAGAGGCGTGCGGGGGAGAGACAGAGTGAGCAAGTGTGGCGCGGAGGAAGAGACAGAGTGAGAGAGGCTCAGGGGGAGAGACTGAGCAAGAGAGGCGTGGGGGGAGAGACTGAGCAAGAGAGGCGTGGGGGGAGAGACATCGTGAGCGAGAGAGGCGCGGGGGGAGACAGCGCAAGCGAGAGAGTCGGGGGTAGAGAGAGAGAGAGAGAGAGAGAGAGAGAGAGGCGTGCAGGGGAGATACAGAGCGAGAGAGACGCAGGTGGGAAAGATAGAGCAAGAGAGGCATGGGGGGGAGATACAGAGCGAGAGAGGCGCGGGGGGGGGGAGACAGAGCGAGCGAGAGAGCTGTTGTGGGTGGGACAGAGCGAGTGAGAGAGCTGTGGGAGGACCAGCCAAACGAATTCTCCCTACTAAACCCAAAAAGGAAGTGAACTACCGCACAGATGCTCTGTGTGGCTTCAGCTAGTCCTTTATAATCACCGAGAATTAATACAATAATTATCCAAAAATTCTACTTTCCAAAATTATGGGAGAGGACTGTTAGGATGAGTTGCAGAAAAAGGGTTCTCTCATTATAAGTCTTAAAGGTCTATTGCTTTCAAATATGACATTTGTGAGACTAGTAATTTGAAAAATAGAAGGCATAATCTATGTGTCAAGTTACACAAATGTATCTAATTTCAAATGCTAAAAAATGTATCTAATTTCAAAAGCTAAAAAAATCCAGCCACTCGTTTGGTCTGCCCTTCATGGCACTGGACCTGCCACAGAGGGGGTTAGCCTAGCTTAACACGCTGCACTGCCCACCAACCACACAACACAGCAGCTAATCCCTTTTGTAGGTCCTCCAAAATATCTTGATGGCCTGAGGCAAAAGATGGACCCTCTGTATAATTCAGGAGAGGGGGGAAACAATATCAAGGTGCACCAGACCGACCCCCCCCCCCCCCCCCGGCAACAAAGGAATGCACAAAATGGGTCAGGTCTGCTTTGATCTTTTTCCTAGCCCTGTCAATCCTACCCAGATTGCTGGCCCCGCTCCACACCCTGCGTATAAACAGGTCAGACCAAATCACAATCAAATGTGGAAGCCAGCATTGTACCACACCAATGTCAGCCCGGGCCTTGTGAATAAGGGATGTCCCTGACTGCTAAATAGATCATTATCCCCCAAGTGAACCAAAAAGCTTTCCAAAGGTGGATTATCCTCCAAGAACTCCAGCAGGACTGACAAAAATTGGGCAAATAACATACCCCACCAACTGATCCAGGAGATCGCTACTCACTCCTCAAGTCCTAGTTGTGTTCCAGGTTCAGTCCTACATGCCTTCTTGTGGGCCCAGAAGACAATCGAGTGCCCGAGGATGAAGACCCTTGCCCGCTTCATCGGCAGCGATGGTCCTGCAGGGAGAAGAATGAAACTAGTGACTACACTCAAGAAACCTAGCACCCATAGCGCTGGTAGCCGCTTGAATGCCATCAGCCAAGCCACTGAATGGCTGTTCTGAGATATCCCAAAGAGAGGCCACAAAGGCAGCACCTATTCGAAAAGAATTCAATGACAGCTGAGCTGTGGATACCTCCGCAGCCAGAATGTCCATCCATCCTCATGAAAGAACAGGCACCCCCTGGCAGACCCACGAAGGGCCGCACACTGCTCCAAGGTCCCCCAAAAACAGGGTTATCAGATCTGTTCAAACTAATAACATGTCCCTGACCCTTCTGGTCAGTTTTGGAAAACACTAAGTGTAGCTCAGCATGCCCAGATTTAAACACTAGAACCGCTCAGTGCAGAACTCTGGAGGATGGACCACTCCTGTCCCTGGGGAATAACTCACCTGTCTGCTGAGAATGGACTGAGGGAGGAGGAGAAAGCCGACACTATCTGTAGGCCGGAAGCCCCGCCCTCTCCCAGTCAAGAGCCAATGGGCTCACACCCCAGCCTCATGCTTCTTACGCAGGGGGCTGGGCAGAGGCGTAACTATAGGGGGCAGGGGGGGCACGTGCCCTGGGCGCCATCTTTTCTGGTCACGTGGGGGGCGCCGCCATGACCAAAAAAATTTTTTTTGTTAATTTTTAAAAAATGTTTTTGTTAATACAAATGTTTCCTGCTCAGTGCAGCAGTGCTGCAGCAGTCAAGGGAGCACGTCGGCGCCCCCTCCCCCATGAGCGGTCCCTTCCGCGCCGCCCACGCCCACCCCCCCATTGCTCTGCTGGTGCCTGGCGGCCAGTCAGTGGCCTGGCTTGGCGGCGGCGGCGGGCGCTTGTGAGGAAAAACCTAAGTATAATGTAGTATGTTGGGGGGGTGGGGGGCACGGGGGGCGCCATTTCAGTGCTTGCCCCGGGCGCCGTTTTCCCTAGTTACGCCTCTGGGGCTGGGGCAAACAAACCATGCCGCCCATTCGGGCAATGAGCAGCTGGATTTTTAAAAATTTTATATGTGTTGTTTATGTTATGTTCATTATTTGTATGATGCAGCAGGTGAAACAGGGCTCTTAAATAACTATTTCCAGTTTTTGTTTGAGTCCGGTTGATGAGTCAACCTTAACCTTTTTCTGAAATGGAAGGTGTTTCGATCCCACAATCATTTAATGACATATTAAAACCTTGTCCAGTGCTGAGACCTGGCACAAATTAAGCTCTGATCACACATTTTTTTGGTCAACATTTACTCCTGAGTTAAATTCTGAGGCATCATTTACTCCTGATTTAAGTTCTGTCTCTCTCGCCCGCTCGCCAATTCACATCTTCCAATTAAAAGGATGTCTTGATGATGCTATTTTCTTTATCTTCTACAGACATAGTCGGATTTCGAAGAGAAGATTTTGAGAAATGTAACACAAAACTAAGATATGCTGGCGACATATGGAAGTTTTCCTGCTGCACAACAGATAAATGTAATCCTCTTATAAAAGCTAAAATAGAATATAATATCTAAAACCTAAAATCTGCTAATGGCAAGTGAGCCCGGCCTGTCAGTAACCTGAAGGCCTAACGTCCTGGATGAAGCCTTTTGGTAGATTTAGCCCAGCTGCTTATGTCTTGAGTGGATGTCAGGCTGCTGAAATAAATTAAGATGGAATGATAAACAAGCATCCAAAAGCACAGTTTGTTTTTGATTTAATATGTTTGTATTATGGCAGCTGCCACAGCTTCATAGTTTCATGAGGAACCCATGTATGTCTTGGAGCATTTCCTTAAAATATTTGTTTTATTGCTAAACACTGTACTCATGCAAATGTTGAGGGAAGCCAAGAGTCCAAGGGAATTGTGTTCCATATAAAGAGATAAACTTGGAATTGTACATAATGTTTTCGAGAATGGTATGGTGTCCCAAGCATGCAGGCAATCACAGATGTATGGATGGCAAAACAAAAGCGTCTAGTCACAGAAAGGAGCTCTCGGCAGGGCCCCTTGGAAGCCCACATGAGAGGGGCTTCTATGACTTTACCGGGATCCCCAGGCATGAAAAGGGAAGGCCCAGGGCCAGGTGAAGCTCAGGGAGGGAAGGAAGGAAGGAAGGGAGGGAGGGAGGGAGGGATTGGAGACAGGTACACATGGGAGGCATAATTTGGAGAAAGCCCATATTGGAGGTGGTAGCGGTGGTGGTGGTAAGGAATGGAAGAGGCTTTTGAGGCCTGAATAGGGCTTCCTGGAGATATTGGGAAGCCAGCAGGAGGAGAGCCCTGTGAGGCCAGGGGCAAGGAGGCAAGAAGCAAGTTTCTGAGTGCCCTGAGCACAGGGTGACGTATCCACCAGGACAGGGTGGCAACCAGGGGTGAAGCTGTAACTGAGCACATGGGTTTGAAGACCCTCTTTCCCCTACACCTCCAAAGCCACCTGGGGCTTTTACACACGTAGTTCTTAGTTCACATCTCCTCCAGAATGGAGGGTGTGGGTCCGCATATCAGCTGGATATACCCCAAAGCCCCTACGAGCTATCAGGGACCAGTACACACACTGAGCTTCCTGGTATGCCCCACCACTTATCCTGCGATGTGTGGAGGGGCCATTGCCAGTAATTCAGCTTTTTTCAAAAATCACACTGGTCACCATAAGAACATAGATTTTACATATGCAGATGTTGTTAGAAGATGCCTTAACAATGGAGACTACAGGTTTGATGTAACCTGAGCCCTTTGTGTCTGAGCTGATTCCATGAGGCTGCATTTTTCTTCATCATAGAGAGAAAGCAATGATTTCTGCTTTAAACTTCCATGGCCTCCTAAATGGTCTGGGGTGGGGGTGGGAACATGAGGCGATGAAGACAGTCACAAAGGCAAGTTCATTTAAAAAATCAGCAAAGATTTAGGTCAGATTCGGCAGGTTCAGGTTAATGCTTGGCAACTTGTCTCAACAGTCTTCCATATCTGTCAAACTTAACAAAAAGGTCTCTCACCTCTTCCTCTGGAATGTGATTGGCTGGAGAAAGAACCCAGAGCAAGCTTTGGGAATGCACACAGGGAAAAGATCTGCAGTGATTGCAGAGAGGAGCCGACCCTATGTTTATGGTCCATTTAATCCCCCAAATTAAACATTTTCAGATACCCCACGGCATGAAGCCATGTCTGGATAGCTTCCTGGCTCACTTTTATGGCCACTGGCTTGCCTCCCCTCCATTGTCCAGTAGTGTGGGTGGGAGTATTTCAAGTAACTGGTGGCAAACCTTGCTGCCGGTGGTATCTGGAATGAAGCATGGGACAGAGGCACCTGGAATTGCATTCAATGGGGAGGCTGTGCCACACCCCACTGCAAGGTTGATTTCCGTGCATGCGCAGAGGCCATTTGAGGGGTTAGTATGGCAGTGTACATCTTGATAAAGGCCTCTCTCTGGTTTCTCAGGCTGAGGCAGTAGCCAGAGGTGATTTTTACCAGCTTCAGCTGAATCACCACTGTTGCAAATAGTGGATTTAAGCCCAGCCTTTGTCTCAGAGCAAGGCCACTTGGAGGAAAGAAAAATGCTGATTAATTCACTGGTAGAAAATACGTTGCCACCACACCCTAATTACAGAGCTTTGCTCCTCCCTGGATTTGGGTAATTGTCCAGGGAGACTCTCGTTCTCTTGACCAAATGAAAAAATACAGATAACCTTCCACATGCAGCCTACACATGAAGAGCAAATTCGGTCATTTGAGTTCCTGAGCAATCCACACTGAGACATGTTTGCACCAGGCTGTTGGCCATGAGGCAGCCAGACGTCATGGCTGGTGCTCACGAAGCCTGCTCCCCATCTTCTCTCATCTCCCCCTGGGCCCTTTCTGAGAACAAAGACCCCCTTCACTTCCTGCCACCAGACCTTCTAGTTCCCAGTCACTGTGTGCTGAGTGGCTGATCCCCAGAGGTAACTTCCTGTCAGTCAAGAAAGGGTTCACTTGCGATTCAATCTTTACAGGAAAGGAAAGGCTCTTACTGCCTGATTGTTACAACGACCTATGGACCTTTTTGGAGGAGAACGAACTAACAACAGTGGTGCATTTGCTGGTAGCCTCCAGACATCACTATTGCAATGCACTCTATGTGGAGCTGCCTTTATATGTAGTCCAGATACTGCAATTGATGCAAAATTCAGCAGCCAGGTTCTGCATTTGACTCCTATTTCAAAAGCATTACACTGGCTGCCCATACATTTCTGTGCAAAATATAAATTGTTGGTGATTACCTATAAAGCCATAAACTGCTTGGGCTCAGGCAACATGAGGGGATGGGAAGTTTCTGGGGTGTTTTCTGCACTGCTATTCCTGGGTTTTCTCATATTAATCATTAGAATTGGTCAACACATATCTGCAGCATGATGTGGGTTCATCCACCATATCTTTTGAAAACGTATTGCAATTACTAGTTTTTTTAATTTATTTGTTTGTTTGTTTGTTTATAAAATACATTTCTATACCACCCAAAACACATGTTCTCTGGGCGGTTTACAAAACAATAAAAACAGCCAATAAAAGATTAAAACATTTCAACAATTAAAATTAAAAAAATATTAAAACACAAGTAAAACAGTATCTAATTAAAAGCCTGGGTGAACAAATGCATCTTGACTGCCTTTTTAAAAGTTGTAAGAGATGGGGAGGCTCTTATTTCAGCAGGTAGTGCGTTCCAAAACCTCAGGGCAGCAATGGAGAAGGCCCGTCCCTGAGTAGTCGCCAGACAAGCCAGTGGCAACTGCAGACGAACCTCTCCAGATGATCTCAATGGGCGGTGTGTGCAGAGGCGTAACTAGGGAAAACGGCGCCCGGGGCAAGCACTGAAATTGCGCCCCCCCACCGCCCCCCCCCAACATACATCTGACTGACACACATGTTTCGGAAAACTTTTATTTTAAAAATTTTAAAAATTACAAAAATTACCAAAAATTTCAAAATGCAATAACCAAAAAAATGCAATAAATAACCAAAAAATGCAACAAATAACCAAAAATGCAATAAATAACCAAAAACGCAGAAATTGCAACTCACGCTCATTAAGCAAAGAAAACTGTAAAGGAATTTTAAGAGTATGGTTATATGGCTTAAGAGTATGGTTACTGCTGGGCTTTCAATATATATATATATATATATATATATATATATATATATCAGAACAAAGCTATGTTGAGAGTTCATAATGCTGTTATATCAGCCAAGATGTGGAAAGTTTTCTAAAGCCTAGCTAAACAGTGTACCGCAGTACTGACAAGGGCTGTCATGTGTTTTCCCAGTAGAAAGGCACAGTCCCCGTTTGCAATATAGGAATATTATTGCTTACTGCTCTTGTTTTAAAAAGAGAAAAATATGTAATTTCAAAAGCTGAGAGAAGGAAATCCCCTCCCATGATATTCAGCAGATAATCTTATTACTCAAACATCAAGCCAATTCATCTTGACTTCTAATTTTAGATTATCATTATGGGCTCTAAAACCTATTAATCTATTATGCAAGAAATTTCTTCTTTAGATACACAGCTGACTGATTGAAAATGACCACATAATTAGTTAGACATATTACTCTAGAGCACTCTTTGGAAAGAACAACAATGTTATCAAGAGAAACAGGAAAAAAAACCAGTGTAGGAACTGCCTGGCTTTCTCGGCTCTCTGGTCCTGATTTTATTTTGTCTCAGTGACAGTAGTCATTAGAGAACCACAACATCAAAGTTGCAGTAACAGGAGATACTGTAAGAGCTTGTTCTATAGAGTATAACAATATTATATTTGCACCTAAGGATCGCCTATTATGTCCTGTGAAGCTATGCAGCTCAAAGCAAACTATTCTACATATGAACACATTTTATAAGAATGCAGGAAGCATACACACATACATACATACAGCAGATAATCCATTGACTAATTCATCATACACCAATGGGCAACTGGATCAAATTACTTTGCAGGAAAGTCACCGAAGAAAATATGCTCACACATTGGGAAAGTCATGGAAATGCAAAATATAAACAATGCATTTTACGTCAACAAATGACTCAAGAAACTGCCAATTTTTCTACAAAACTAGAAGCCACTAAGAATTCCACTCAAGTCACAGTGGAGGAGGCTAAAAACGGTTCTTTCACAGTACTGCATCCTGATAGCAGAAACAAGTTTCACACACTAAAAGGTTACACTTCACTTGCTCTTCCCCGCCCTTTTTTAAAGGAGGTGAAGCACGGAGGAAAACAGACGCAAGAGGGGTGTGGGGAGAGGAAACAATCCCATCAAGCAGACAGCAGAAAGGGGCGGCTTTAGAAGCGAAAGCAGGTGTGTGTGTGGAGAGGCAGCATGGCGCGTTTGCAGAAGTACAAACGGTGATCTGGAAGACTAGAGGCAAATGGAGGAAGAATAAATGGCTTCTTTTTGAATCTAAAAGTACTCTGTTGCATTCCAGTTGCAAGGAATACAGTGAGGTGTGTGTGTGTGTGTGTGTGTGTGTGTTAAAGTTTCCTTTATAATGACTTATGGGGAAATCCCAGGACCCTCCCCGCCCACCCTTCCCTTTACTTTCATTATTGTTCTGTCCAAGACATAACAAACAAACGATTACAGGTTGGAACACAAGCTCGAAAACATAAAGGTCACATTACAACAATGGTCTGGGCAATATTAATGCGGTGTCTGGAAAGCGGCTGACAGCTGAGTGTGTGCGCGCGCTCGGGCGTCTCTGTTTCTTGGGTGCTTTCGGCTCTCATGTGAAAGGAGGAGCTTCTCCCGGGATCTTTTCAGTGACCGGTACAAATTGAGAAAACCGACCATTATAGAGAAGCCCACCTTAATCCCGCAGATCATATCACTTGGATTAATCCGTTTTTAAGTGTCAAGATTTGTTATATGAAAGGCAGTAGTGTTATTTCAAAGACAATTTCAAAGGAGAGGAGGGGAAAGTGGCAGATGATGCACGGAGGAGTGTGTGCTGCGGCCGATGGGACCAGGAAGATGCACAATGGGGGCACCTAACCCCAGCATAGGGGGACCCTCCAAAGGGCCACTCACCTCACTGTCGACCACCATCTTGAGCAGCAGCGCAGCTTCCCGAAGAGGATGATGGGAGGAGGGAGACATACGGGCTGCTGCTGTAGCCCAAGTGGCACTCCAGGAAGGGAGGAGTTTCTTGTGGGTTTTCTTTGCTTCCTGCTGCAAAAGAGCAGCTGTGGGGCAGGCTACCTTAAAGCTAAGCTCGTAAAAAAGGGGGCCGCCTGTCTAAAACGCAAAGATGCTTGAACTGCTCATTGCCTCCAGCAGCGACCCCAACAAACTCTCTTGCCCAGACGCTGGGGCGGCTTTAAGCCTGGCTGCGGAAGGACAGCAACAAAAGTTTCCTTGGGAGGCAGCATCCGTTCGTGTTCGGCTGTTGCTTCTGGGCTCGCGGGGTGGGAGGCAGGTTTCCTTGGCTTCCTGGGGAAGCTGCCCGCCTGCCCTAGACTGTGGCTGGCTTCTAAGCGGCTCGTTCTCCGCCGGGCTGAAGTGCTCGGGCGTGGCGCTGGCTCTGCCGCCGCCGCAGCACTCGGCCCCTTTGAGCACCATCCGCCCTAGTTGCAGCGAGCAGCGCTTGGGCTCGCCCGCTGCGAGCAATGTAGATGCTGCCTTCGTTCGGCTTCACCCAGGAGCAAGTGGCGTGCGTCTGCGGCGCCTTGGCTTCCAGGACGCTCTCGTTCTTGTGCAAGTGCGGCTGAGCGGCTGCCTGCACGTGGCGCCCTCGGAGAGGTGGGCAGGGCGAGAGGGAAGGCAGAGGGAGGAGGCGAAGGCGAACAACCCAATCCAGCCGCGTAGAGCCGCCCGGCGCCCTCCCTTTCCCCCGCTTCCTGCTGCTCGTGGCCGCCGCCTGCCAGGCTTCTCTAGAGGCAGCTGGTGCGGTTGGCTGCTGGGTCGGTCTGTGTGGCGGCGGCGGCGGCAATTCAAACAAGAAATTTTTTTTTTTTAGAATTTTCGGGGATCGGCGGGGCACTTTTTGGCGCCCCCTAGCAAGTGGCGCCTGGGGCACGTGCCCCCCCCGCCCCCCCTATCGTTACGCCCATGGGTGTGTGGTTCATAGCGACGAGGTCATTCTCTTAAATACCCAGAGCTCAAGCTGTTTAGGGCTTTATAGGTTTTAACCAAAACCTTCTACTCTGCCCGGAAACTTACCAGCAGCCAGTGTAGATGTTTTAAGATAGGAGTGATATGGTCTCTCCGAGATGACCCAGAGACCAATCTTGCAGCTGCATTCTGGACTAACTACTGTTTCGGACTATGTACAAAGGCAGCCCCACATAGAGTGCATTGCACTAGTAAAGTCTGGAGGTGACCAGCAGATGTACTACTGTTCTGAAGTCATTTATCTCAAGAAATGGATGCAGCTGGCGTATCAGCTGAAGCTGATAAAAGGAACCTCTGGCCACTGTCTCAACCTGGTACACCAGGGAGAGTTTTGTGTACAGAAGCACCCCCATACTGCGTACCTGTTCCTTCTGGGGAAGTGTGACCCCATCCAGAACAGGCAGCTCAAAATCATCTCCTGAGTTCTGACCCCGCACAATAAGTACCTCCATCTTATTTGGATTCAGTCTCAGCTTGTTACCTCTCATCCAGCCAATCACTGCCTCCAGGCAGGCAGTTAGGGAGGTTATGCCTTCTCCTGATGACGTTGACATGGAGAAATAAATTTGAGTGTCATCAGCATACTGATAACACCCTGCACCAAATCTCCTGATGATCTCTCCCAGTGGTTTCATGTAGATGTTAAACAACATCGGAGACAATATGGAGCCCTGAGGGACATCATACCGAAGTTCAGTTTTTGAAAAACAACAGTCCCGGACAGACACCATCTGGAATCTGCCCCAGAGTTAAGAGTGGAACCACCGCAAAGCAGTGCCTCCCACCCTCAACCCCCTCAGACACTCCAGAAGGATACTATGGTTGATAGTATCGAAAACCGCTGAGAGGTCCAAAAGGACCCACAGAGTCACACTTCCTCTGTCAATTCCCAATTGGAGATCACCCATCAGGCCGACCAAGGCAGTCTCCACCCCATAGCCCGCCCGAAAGTCGATCTGAAACGGGTCTAGATAGTTTCATCCAAGACTGCCTGGAGTTGGGAGGCTACCACTCTCTTAATTACCTTGCCCAGCCACGGAAGGTTTGAGACAGGCCTATAATTGCTAAACTCTGAGGAATCCAGGGCAGGCTTCTTTAGAAGTGGTCTAATAATTTCCTCCTTAAGACAAGGAGGCATCCTGCCCTCCCTCAAAGAAGCATTTATGATCTCTACCAGGCCTTTTACAACAACCTCCCTGCCAGATAATATTAGCCATGTCGGGCAAGGGTCAAGAGAACAGGTGGTAGGCCGCATCACTCCAAGCAGCTTGTCCACAACCTCATGAGTCACAAACTGAAACTCATCCAGCCTAACCACATAAGAGGAGTCTCTGGACCCCTCCGATTCAGACACTGCAGTAACTGTGGGTTCTAAATCCAAGTCAGCCCGAATATGAGAGATTTTATCCACAAAGAAATTATTATTATTATTATTATTATTATTATTATTATTATTATTAATTTGATTTCTATACCACCCTTCCAAAAATGGCTCAGGGTGGTTTACACATTAAACACATCACAGCAGGTAATAGATGGTTCCAAATTCTGATTCAAGGTAGGAGGGGCACTCACTAGCCCTCTCACAACCCTGGACAACTCTGCCAGACGTGAACTTGCGGATGCAATACGGGCTGAAAAGTATCGCTTCTTTGCCACCCGTATTACCAGAGCAAAGATCTTCAAATGTGCTCTGTGTTGTAATCTGTCACAGTTGAGTCGAGTCTTCCTCCACTTGCGCTCCAGTCATCTACCTCGCCACTTCAGCCCCCATAGTTCTTCCATATACCAAGGGGCCAATTTTGAAACGGGTCGGAGAGGACGCTTAGGTGCGATCATGTCTACTGTCCTGGTGAGCTTGCTGTTCCAGTTCTCCACCAGGGCATCAACAGGATCACCGGCAGAGGTAACACTAAATCCCTCCAAGGCTTCTTGGAACCCTATTGGATCCAATAACCTTCTCAGGTGGACCATTCTAATGGGCCCCTTGCCTACTACTACTAAATCATTCATCACCATTTGCAGATATTTAGATAACAGCAGACCGGCCATATTGACAGACAAGCTATCATCTAGAGCTCAAGTACATTGTCCTGGACTACAACATGACAAACAAGATGCATGTGTTTAGGCTATTTAGGGTCTAATAACCTTTCCTCATAATGAATCCCTATGAGGATTCATTACACACCAAAGAGTAATTACCTTAGATACGCCAGCTGCGTCCGTTTCTTGAGTTAGACAACCTCAAAACAGTGGTACATCTGCTGGTAAATAACCTCCAGACTGGATTACTGCAATGTGCTCTATATGGGGCTGCCCTTGTACGTAGTCCGGAAACTACAGTTGGTCCAGAACGCGGCAGCCAGGCTCGTCTCTGGGTCATCTAGGAGAGACCATATTACTCCAGTATTGAAGGAGGTACACTGGCTATAAAGCCCTAAACAGCTTGGGCCCTGGGTTTTTAAGAGAACAGCTTCTTTGTAATGAACTCCGCCGCCCACTGAGATCATCAAGAGAGGTCCGTCTGCATTTGCCACTGGCTCCTCTGGTAGCTACTCAGGGACAGGCCTTCTCCATTGCTGCCCCGAGGCTTTGGAATGCGCTCCCTACTGCAATAAGAGTAAAGGATCTCTGACATCCTTTAAAAAGTCCTTAAAGACGCATTTCTTCACCCAGGCTTTTAACTGATATTGTTTTAATTGTTCTGAATGTTGTTTTTAGAATATTGTTTTAAAATTTTTAAATTGTGTTTTACATTTCTTGCTTCTAAATTTTTGTTTGGTTTTGCTTTTGTTTTTAATTAATGTTTTACTTTTTAATCTTGTTGTAAAGCACCCAGAGAGGTAAGTTTTGGGCGGTGTAAAAATATGATTAAATAAATAAATAAATAAATAAATAAATAAATAAATAAAATGATGTATTTTTATGAGTGGTTTGAATTCAGCAACAGAATGGGCTGGGCTGGAAAAGAGACCTGTGTTGTCTTTATGGAAGGGAGGGAGTGTGTGTGTGAGAGGGAGATACAGAGACAGAAGGAACCAGGCTGGTCTTCTTACTGGTCTGGAATGATCTGCAAGTGGGGTGGGCAAGAACTGAGGACCAATCCTTCAGAAGAACTACTCCAGAAGAAAAACTACTTCAGAAGAAAATGCTTATTTTCCAATAGAGTAACTCTGGTCAGACATTGCACATGGTGTAGGTACATGTACATGCTTTGTGTGAATAATGGGTATGACCACATTTAAAAAGTGAACCTTGGTGTATGCCCCCTCAAATCCAAGACAGGAAATGGAATATTGTCACTGTGGATGCCTTGGGTGGTGAGCATGGTCTCATCCTGTTAGGGCCCTGGGGTCTGGCCTCAGAGTACAGGGGAGGAAGGGTTAAAATCACCCTTCTTCTCTGCCTTGCGGATTCCCCCCCCCCCCTTGTGATTAACTCTCCCTGGAGACACAGAAAAGATCTGGATCTCTGTTGCCCTCATCATCAGTCCAACCTTGTTTAGATACAGACTCGCAGGCCGGACAAACTGTGGCTGCTCCGCCCTTCCACTCACCTGGGCCGTTATTTTATTTATTCATTTATTTATTTAACCTAATTTTTAGGGATGTGTGAATCAATATGGGTACGAATTTATTTGTACCCAAATCTAGCTGATTCTGATTATTTGGAGACAAAACAAATCACCCCTGTGGTCCATTGGCGAGATTTGGGTCCAAACCAATTTGCGTCAGATTAGATTTGAATAGATTCAAAATTTGGATCCCTCCCATTAATTCACCCAGATTCCCAGCTTTCATTTTTTTAAAAAAAGCTAAGCTCTAGCCCTTGTAGAAGTAATGTTATGGACCAAAATGTTTGGTCACTATTTTTCAAGTGTTTGGATTCTTTGGGGTATAATGAACACCTCAATGAATCTCTATGAGGATTCATTACACACCTTCATTTCTTCTATTCATTTTGATTGTATCTTTGACAGTGCCAACTGTCAACTGCCAAGTGCCAACTCCACCCCCCCCCCCACACACACACACACAAGGCAGTCGGGTACTGCTCAGTTTATGTTCTAGGATTTTTTAAAGTGTTTAGGCTCTTTAGTGTCTAATAACCTTTCCTCATAATGAATCCCTATGAGGATTCATTACACACCAAAGAGTCTAATTACCTCAAAAATCCCTAAAATATAAATTGAGTGGCTTGTGGGTTGGGGGGTAGTTGGAACATAGGATGCCACTAATTCCCCACCCCCACCGGCAAAGCAGTGGGGTCAAAATGAACAGAAGAAATGAAAGTGTGTAATGAAGACATGAAAGAATCTAAACACTGCAACAATTCCTAAAAAATAAACTAAGTACCCCAGTGTGTGGGTGGGGGTGTAGTTGACACATGGCAGTTGACAGTTGGCACTGTCCAGTGACAGTCAAAATGAACAGAAGAAACGAAGGCGTATAATTAATCCTCATAGGAATTCATTATGAGGAAAGGAGATTGATTGATTGATTGATTGATTGATTGATTGATTGTTAAATTTATATACCGTGTTTCATTAAAACAATCCCAAGGCGGTTTAAAGCAAAATTTAAAAACAAGATATTAGACACCCTCTCATGATTTCTCTAAGGTGGAGTGACCATGCCCCCTCATGCTAATTGGTTACCTGATGCTTACAACAGCCCCAAGGACCATGGGCGGCCCCAGCGTGCTTGCTGGTGCATGCTCTCATTCCCCATTTCCCTAGTGCCCTAACCTTCTGGTGAGACTGGGCATCTCTTTCTCTGTTTTCAGGAAGAACCTCAAGACCTTCCTGTTCTCTCAGGCTTTTAATTAGAATTAATTTTAATAATTTTAATAATTTTAAGAAACTTGTTTTATTCTAATTGTTTTAATTGTCATGTATTTTAATTTGTGACTTCTAAATATTTTAAATTGTGTACACCGCCTAGAGGTTTACATGTCAGGCGGTATAAAAATATGATAAATAAATAATAAATATCACTCAGAGCATTTGCATTCCCCTGTCATGCACTCCTGTACAGGTTGTGTGACTATAATTGGGATCACACCAAGGATCCTCCATGCCTGGGGAAATATAAAGGTCCAACTGGCACCAAAAAGAAATAGGATGGTGCCAGGTGAAGATGCACCCTGTTGTGTTCATATTGGAGATGAGGCATCACAATCCAAAAGGCCACCAGACCCTCATAGGGGACATAGGAAGCTGCCTTATACCGAGTCAGACCATTGGTCTATCAAGCTCAGTATTGTCTACACAGCCTGGCAGTGCCATCTCCAGATCTACAGGCAGGAATCTTTCTCAGTCCTATCTAGAGCTTTAAGGGAGGGAAACTGGGACCTTATGCATGCATGCAAGCAGATGTTCAACCCAGAGTGACCCCACTGTGGGAATAAGGGGAATATCTTACAGTGCTCAGGCATGTAGCCTCCCATTCCAATGAAAATCAGGGTGGACCCTTTTTATCAAAGGGGACGATTCAGGCTTATTGCAAGACCATATTTCCTTCTCATCCCAGAAAGTGGGAGCAGAATGTGGGAGCTCATAATCATCAGGCAGGTTCTGATGGGAGGTGGTGAAAACCAACCACTGCAAACAAATCAAACTACTACGGTCCCTTGCTAGGTCCCAAACTGATATGTTCCCATTATAATTATTTCCTGTCCTTTGGGCTGCAGTTCTCCAAGATATCAGACACAAGTCTTCATCTCAGCCCTCCTGACTGAGATCCCTTCCACTAACAATGTGAGAGATTGAACCTGAGACTACTACATGCAAAGGAGGTGACCACCCAGTCGAGATATTTACATTTACATTTTTACATTTTAAATCCCGCTCTTCCTCCAAGGAGCCCAGAGCGGTGTACTACATACTTGAGTTTCTCCTCACAACAACCCTGTGAATTAGGTTAGTCTGAGAGAGAAGTGACTGGCCCACAGTCACCCAGCAAGTCTCATGGAGGGGAATTATTTGGCCCGAATTATGTCCGAGGGGAGTGTTGTTCCACCTTCCCCATAAGCAAACAAATATGCTCATTAAGAAGTGAAATCAGAAGAAGGAGAGAGAGCACCATTTTCTCTGAAAAGAAAAGAGCTTGCTTCTGCCCCTTCTCCCTGCCCCAGTAGCCTCCTCTCTTTCATGATTGGCTGGAATAGGTGCCAGTCAAGCTATCCTGATTGTTTGGAGTTTCCCCTAAGCATCACCCTTTTCACCTGTCAAAAGGGCGGGGAGAGTAAAATTAAATACACACACTGTTTGACACAGCCTCTCTATTATTTTGCTTTTTTCCTTGGGGGGTTGGCAAGCAGGCCATGTTTAGGGTACACCCTAAACAATAAGAAGACAGGATAGCTTGACTGGCACCTTTTCTGGCCAATCATGGAAGACAGGAGGTTGCAGCAGGAGGGAAGGGATGAAGCAAGCTCCCTTCTCCTCCGAGAAAATGGCTTTTTGTAGTTTTTCTGAATAGGTTGTAAGTATTCTTTCTGAGCAAGTGCATTTTTTTTCCTGGTTGCTCCTGTCTTGAACTTACTGAGTGACTGAAGACCCAATGGGCTTCTCTTCTCCTCCTGTTCCTCTCTCCTCCTCCTCTTCCTCTCTTCTCTTGGCACCCCCCCCCCAGCTACCCCTTGTCTCTTTTCTTGGCTAGCAGAATTTTATGCTCCCCCCCACTTTCATTCCCTCCCTCACCACCCTTTCTCCGGCTGGTATTACTTCCGTGCGGAGATTTTTCTGTGAGCTTGATGCTATGAAAAAACACTCCGACTCAGGCTTCCCAGGCTGCCCAACTGCAAGGAGTTAGTTGTTCAGGACAGCCTACTGTGCAAAGGCTTTTGCACTGGTGCTGAAAGGGGTGCTTTATTGTTTCCAGAAAGTGTGTGTGTGTGGGGGGTGTGTGTTGTGCACTTATTAGGCTCCGCTTAAATCTTTATTAGCACTGCTGGGCCAACACCTAACATGGCTGCAGACTCCCTGATCAAGGGAATTCTGAACTCTGTATAGGCTTGTTGGGTCCTGGGAAGTACTTGCAAATGGGATTTCAACAGTAGTGCCTTGAGTGTCTGTGACTGCCTACACCTCTTCTTCTGTAAGCACATATCTGTATTATCTTAACCTCGAAGCAAATGGTCTCCCAGTTTGAGTTGCCAAGCAGCCGGATCAAGTTGCCAAGCAGCCGGATCAAAGCATAGAACGCTTAACCCAAACCTGCCAAATCAGACACAAATCTTTGCTGGTTTTTATAATGAACTTGCCTTTGTGACTGCCTTCATCACCTCATGTCCATCCCTCCCCCCCTCCCCGCCAGGTCATTTAACAGGCCATTGAAGTTTAATGTAGAAATCATTGCTTTCTCTCTGTGATGAAGAAAAATGCAGCCTCATGGAATCAGCCTAGACACAAAGGGCTCAGATTACATCAAATTTGTAGTCTCCATTGTTAAGCTTCCAGGCATCCTGCAAGAACATCTGCATATGTAAAGCCTATGTTCCTATGGTGACCAGGCTTCAACTCAGGAATTTCTCCCTCCCCCTCCCCTTCTGGACTCCCACTACAGAATTTCACCAATCTGCCACAACCCCTCCCCCCCCAGTGCTCGCAATTGCAAATCACTCAGAGCATGCCATACCCATGACAGTTGTCAAACTCCCTTTCATTTAGCCTTGCAAAAGTACACATTTTGAAAAAAGCCGAATTTCTAGCAATGACCACTCCACAAATTGTGGGAGAAGTGGTGGAGCTTACCAGAAAGCTCGATTTTTTATTTTTTTTTTAAAGGCTGCTGCAAATAGAGTTGTGTTTTTTTTACCTCGGACATAATTCGGGCCAAACTAGAATGCGCAGAAGTAATTCTGGGGAAAGCAGAATCTGGTATGTTCTGGTCCCTGATAGCTTCCAGGGACTTTGGGGTAAATTCAGCTGATATGTGGTCATGCACACTCCATTCTGGAATGGATGCAAGCTGAAAGCATGTGTGTAAACGTCCCAGTTTTTCAAGCATGAGATTCATGACTCTGATCTCTCATGTGTGCCCCTTCTACTCCCATCCTGTCTTTCTCTCTTTCTCCTCCTCTCTCTCTGGCTGTCCTCACTTCTTTACAATACTAGTCATTAGTCACTGAACATTTACAGACACACACAGAGACACACAAAGGCACTTACACTTTCTTGTAATGCTTTTATTTAGCTTAAGTAAACATTTCGAAGACATTTTGTGTTTGTACTTTTCCCCCACCTTCTGCCAAGAAACTGCAATATCTTCCAAAGGAGCAAGATGGCCTCCAGTGGGTAGTGAGTTCAACTGTCTTTGACTCCAGTATAGCTCCTGAGCATACATGGAGTTCAAGCTGAATACCTAAGACTATTGGTGTCACCTATTTATGAACTAGGCAGGTCCTTGGAATGAGGATCTGAAATTTGTGATACTGAATTGGGCAGGCCTCTCTGCTCTAACAGAAAGGTCTCAAATCAAACTTTGGGATATTGGCTAAGTATCTAGGTCTTGTTTAGGTATTTTAAATCAACCCTGCATGGAACTGGGCATTGGTACGGGTTTTTCTTTAGCTATAACCTTTCAAATTAATTATGGAAATAATAAACAATGTTCTCTGAATTCAACTACCCCTGGGGCTCAATAGGGGGAAAGCCCCCCAAGGGATTAATAACTGCGATGAACTAAAATGAATAAGAATGCTGCCCACTGAAAGAGGTGGGAGCTCTCTCAAGGTCCACTTGAATTATTGAGAGCCATGAATACCACGTGATATGCCTGGCCTCGAGAGAAATAGACGCATTAATTTTTAGTATGTCCATTAATAACAATAAAATGTGAGAATAACAAAGCAAGGTACATCAAACAATAAGAATCAAGGATAGCATAAAAGAGAGCCAGCAGCTATTGCCTAACAAAGGTTATGACTAGTATCGCTTCTCTCCTGCCCTCTGTCCCTACCCTGCTGCTCCAGAGGCCAGCAGCCAACACAGCTTCTGATGTGTCCTTACATATAGAGACACGTGTACTACTGGGAACTGGTAGGAGAGAACAGCTCTCTACTTCTGGAACAAAAACACACAGGCCAAAAATACATTTTTTGAAATTAATTAATTGAGCAACACACATTAGCTCATAAATGAAATACATCCAAAATGTTTGTGACTGCCAAAATAATCAGAAATCCAAAAACCTCTGGTTTAAAATGAGAGTTAAGATGCTTTACATTTTGACTCTTCTCTAAAAAGAATGGAAATTGCAAGTTAAGGGGCCCATCTGGTTCTGCACCACATAGGATGTGAAGATTTTGTAGAGTCTGGTATATGATGGTGGCTTTAGAACCACACCCACACTTTGTCTAATCAGAGAAGCATCAGGCAGAAATTCATCCAGGGCATTTCTAGGAAGTGATTAGGGAAACTGCACCTGTTAAATGTCTGCTGGATGCATCCCTCCCCAGCCCAATGTCTCACTGAAAGACCTAGACAAAGTGTGGGTGCACACACTGCAGCCATTCACACAAGCACACAGACACACTGCAGCCATTCTCTCTCTCTCTCTCTCTCTCTCTCCCACACACACACACACACACACACACACACACACACACTGCATCCATTCACACACAGAGACACACACACTGCAGCCATTCCACACACACTCTGCTGCCATTCACACAAAACACGCATACATTGTAGTCATTCTCACATTGTAGCCATTCATAAAAGTGTGCGATCACACACTGCCATTGTGTGTGTGTTTGTGTGCTTGTGTGAATGGCTTCTGAGTTCAGTTATCCCTGAATGACACCAAAATGTTTCATGCATTTCCAACTGGATATGGTTCTAAGACAAAACATTTTGGCCTCTTAAGAGGCAAGCTGGAAAACAAAGGAATGGAGATAAGAATGAAATCACAACACAACAATGACATCTGGGGAAAGGAAGAAAATAACAACATCAAATGCATATCCTTAGTGAGAAATTAAGGGCAAAACAGGAAAGAAAGCTGCTGAATTTTGTTTGCATTCCTGTAGAGAGAAATTCCAAATCTCGAGAGAGATGTTGATACAAGAGAAATTTGGCAGCATCTCTGTCTGGTACACCCACTGCGGCCAAAACCCCAGCCTTACCCCTGTCCAAGCAAAGTGTCTCGGTTCCTGAGAAGAGGCAGAAAGAAAGGAATGTGGCAATGGAGGCTGGCCGGAGAGGGGCTTGGAGCACCTGCAGCCCAGAGGCATAGCTAGGGAAAACGGAGCCCAGGGCAAACACTAAAATTGCGGCCCCCCCCCCCTTTTTAAGCACTGATATCTTGTCTCACCCTAAGAGATGTGGACTGCCTTGCCCATTTCAGCTCATGAATTGGAACAATGGTCCGCACAGTGAACAGAGATCAAAAGTGTTAACTCCCATGTACCTGGCAGCTCTTTAAAAGACAATCTCTCTATGTTTTGTTTCATTGTCTGATTTTTGTTCCCATCAACTATATTATTCATACCAGTTTCCACTTGTTTAACAACAACAACAAACACCAGAGAAGCCCACATCTTGGATGCATCTCGCCCCCGCCGCTGGGAGTTCTGCACGCACCCCCTCTCGCCAGCTCTCTCTCTTTTGCGCGCGTGCGCTTACACACACCCTCCCGCAGTTGTGCAAGCACCAGGGGTGCAACTGCTCCGCGCCCAGCCAGTGCCTGAAGGTTGCTTACCTAGCCCTGGCACGAAGGTGCTGAGGAACAAGCAGATGACGGCCACGGGGAATGGCATGTAGGGGATGGCGGCGCGCAGAGGTCCCTTCTTCTCCCTCACTTGCACCAACACCCCGCCAGAGGAGGAGGCGGCGGCACCGTGGCAGCCCCTCGAGCAGCGTCCCCAGCGGCTGCCCCGGCAGCAGAGTCCCCCTCTTTGGGACCGTGGTCCATGACGCCTGTTGAAGCGTGCACGGGGCGGGGGGAAGGGAGAGAGAGGCGAAGCCGCCGCTCCCGAGAGGAGAGTCTGCTGGAGTGAGCCGCCGGAGCGGGAATCAGCCACCGCCTCAGAAGGCACCTCTGGAGTGGAGTGGAGGGAGCGCGAGGCGAGGGACTGAACACACGCCCAGACTCCAGAGCGCTCGGTTTAAAGAGACAGTGCAGCAGCGCACGCTCTCTCACTCGTCACACTCCCTGTCTCGTGCCCTCCCAGTTGTTTGGCCCGCGCCAGCACACACGCGCTCTCGGCGAGGGGGCGCCGACGACACGCTCCCTTGACTGCTGCTGCTGAGCAGGAGAAATTTTTATTAAAAATTTTTTAAAAAATGGGATCGGCGGGGGTCATAGTGGCGCCCCCCCAGTGGCCCGCAAAGATGGCGCCCGGGGCACGTGCCCTCCCTGCCCCCCTATAGTTACGCCTCTGCTGCAGCCAGCATATCTAGTAGGACTACTGACTTCCCTGACCCCAAGGCAAGCTCCTGGGTTGCTTTGGGGCAGAAGGGAATGGAGGCAGCAGCAAAGGGCACACTTGGGCTGCTTTGTGAGGGATTGCATCAGTCACTGACAAAGCAATGACAATTTGTGCATGTCTGTTTAGAATGGAAGCAAATCGGCAGACAGCTCCAGGATAAGGAAAAGGATGCCTGTGCATCCCTAAATGCAACCTGCACGTTAGCCCAATTCAGAAGTTATGCTGTATGAGTGTGCAGATGCCTGTACTTTCATACTCATGTTCAGCAGTGGAGCGGGACTGCCGGCAGCCTGTGTGCAGCCGTGGCGGCCACCCCACTTATCCCACTCCCTGTGTCTGACGTCAGGGCCCCTTCAGGAGTTACTTCATCTGGTGCTGCATTTGCAGCACAGCCCAGGAGCGGCTCTGCCAGGGAAGAGCCGCTCCGGGCTGGCGCTCCAAACGCAGCACTAGCCTTAGTTTAGCTCCCGAAGGGGCTGTGTTGCCCCCGCTCAGGAGCTAAACTAGCACACCCCCGCATGTCTGAAGTCAAACACGCGGGGTGTGACAGGGCTGCGAAGCGTGGCCCCTGATCGGGCACAGCCCGGGTTCTTTGAACCTGTTTGCCCAATGATAGCTCCGCCCCTGCTCATGTTTATGAATGTTAAAAGGTTAAAGGTGAACCAGGATACAGACCCTTCAAATGCATGGTATAGATAGAAAGTGGACTGTACCTGCATTCAGCATCACATGTAAATGACGGTACCAGTTTCACATGTAAATGACTGTACCTGTTTACAGAGCTGTACATTTGTATCTGCTACATCTTTCTCTTGCTGCAGACTTCCTTTTACTTTCTTTCTGCTCAGTTAGCAGTTCACATTTTTGTCCTGAGAACTCCTCTGTGCAAATCTTATTTTTAAAGACAAATAAAGTATATGCAAATCACTCGATTCTTGCATCATGACAGTATATAACCACCTCCTGTTTGCTTTCCAATAAGTGGGTGTTTCCTTTCACTGATTTATGCCCTATATCATCGTGCTTTGAATAGTCAGCACTTGCTTCTCAGTGGAGGAGAGGGTGATTTGGAGGTTGCTTCTACTTTCCTCTTGATCTCATTGATCTTTCTAGCTGCATTGACAACACTGAGCAAGATGAAGATTCTTCTAATTGTTTTGGTTCTGCTTTGCTGCACTTTGGGTGAGACGAAGTTTCTGATTTTGGTTGGGATGAGATTTGACAGGGTGTCTTCAAGCTATCACTAAGCTTCTGCAACTTTTTTTAGGATGAGACATTGTAGAATTCATTCCTGAAAAGAAGAAGCTAGGATTTAGAATGGAAAGGGGGAAAGCCCTGTCCTGGCAGATCCCTGCAGCAGTATTAATCTTTTTTTTTTATTATTCCTCTCCCATCCTCCCTCTAGCGGTTTTGGGGTGTTGCATGTGTTTCTCCATCTTCTTTTACCCTATCTTATGCTAGGCCATTATATCCTTACCACACACTAAGCTAAGAGAGTGTGACTGGCAAAAGTCACTCAGTTGCATGACTGAGTGGGGATTTGAACTCAGTGCTCCTAAGTCCTTGTCCCATGCTTGAACTAGCATAGCACCCAGGGCTCCCTTTCCCTGTTTTCCCTTCTGAGGGGAGTGGCGGGGAACATAGGATTAGACAGGAAGACAGAAGGGCAAGGAAAAGAAGGAAGAGAGTAGGGAGGAAGAAAGGAAGAGAGTGAAAGAGGGAGAAAGAGGAGGAGGACAAACACAGAAGGTGGAGAGAGGCACCTTCCACTGCAAGAGTAGAGGGCAAGTGAGAGGCGGAAGCAAGGATGGGAGTGAAAGAAGAAAATTAGAGGAGGAGGAAAACGGAGACCGAGGGTGATGAGAGGCACTTTCCTCTGCATTAATGTGTGAAGAGGAAGGTGGGCGAGTGAGTGAGTAAAGGGAAAGGCTGGTGCAAGAAGGCAGTGCCATCAAAGCAGGTGTGTGGTGATTGGCTAGTATGTACTTTCAAAAAAATGTTGTTGTTTAGATTGTGAGCCCTTTGGGGACAGGGATCCATCTTATTGTAAACCACCCTGAATCATTTTTGAAAGGGCAGTATAGAAATCGAATGAATGAATGAATGAAGAGAAATTTAAACTTAGAAACCTCCTGGAGAGAATTCCTGAGGGATTGGACTGAGGCAAGGTTTAAGTTACAAAGAACAAAAGGAGATCTTTATTGTAGGGCAGGGTACAGCACAAAGAAATGTGTGGTTAAGGCAATTCTATTCAAGATATTCAACTGGAAAGCGGCATTTTATCTTAAAGTCCTAATTGTATACATTCCCAGGTAGGCAAGAAAAAAAGGCTTTTAGAGAGGGAGCAGTGTTCTCTCTCATTTTTTTTCATCTGTGTGCTGAATGAGTTTTGTTCTGGGCGGCAGTATCAAGGCAGTGTGTGTGCAAGTGCATTCAGAGTGGGGCCTTCCTGATTCAGCCTGAGTGGGATCTAAAATTAAATGAGTGGTCATCAAAAAACGTGTGAGCACGCACACATGCGCATGCCTTAGAGGGAACACTGAGAGGGAGGTGGTTGGATTTAAGAAAAGAGAGTAGGGATAGGGATGGCGCCAGAGAGGGGCAAATGCTCATATCTCCTGATCTGGATAGAAGAGACCTCGGAGCTCCTGGAACAAATGTAGGACCTCATTCCTTAGGGACAGCTTTGGCAAAGGTGGGTGCAAAGAGACCGAAGGGGTTAGTTGGGAAGATGAATCCAGGAGGGTGCTTCTTCCTTGGAACTAGCTTCCTATGTTTGCAAGGGAGACTGGGCAGATCAGGCTGGGCAAGAAAGCTGATGCGGAGAGTAGCACGAAGAACTGAACACAGGCTGGCATGATTTCTTTATTTTTTTAGTTATTTATTAGAAACATTTAATATACTGCCCACTCCGAAGACTCTGGGTGGTGTACAAAAACATGCAAAGCAAGACAGCATTAAAATTACACTCTAAATTAAAAACTAAAGTTACTAACAAAAAAGAAAAAACCAAATATGTAAACTACAGGGCAAGAGCCTGGCAAAAAAGAAAAGTCTTCAATAGAGATTTAAAAATCAATATGGAAGGAGCTAAACAAATCTGAAGGGGAAGGGAGTTCCAGAGAAGTGGGGCAGCAACTGAAAAGGCCCTTTCACGGGTCCTAGCGCCCTGAACCTCTCAGAAATCAGGGACCGACAAAAGGACTATTTGAGAAGATCTGACTGGACGGGATGTAACTGGATTGATGAGGTGGGTCTGTAGGTAGACAGGCGCCAAACCTTGCAAGGCTTTGAAGGACAAAACCAGGACCTTAAATTGAACTCGGAAGCAAATAGGCAACCAGGGCAATGACTGCAGGAGAGGTGTTACCATGTCATGTCTTCTGGCACCCATGAGTAGGCGAGCTGCTGCATTCTGGACCCATTGTAGCTTTCCGATCATCCTCAAAAGTAACCCTAGATAGAGAGCGTTACAATAATCTAAGTGGGAGATAACAAGGGCATGGGTCACTGTCAATAATGCCTGCTGATCAAAGTAAGGGCATAAATGGCTAATCAGATGAAGCTGGGCAAAAGAACTTCTGGCCACAGCCTCCACCTGCTGATCAAGCAGGGGGTGAACAGTAAATTGTCCATGCAGCTGATGACTCCAAGTTAAATGGTACGCAATGAGCACACTGAATCATGGAATTGGGGCCAGATGTACCCCAATTCATGTCCTGGGGGAACATTCAAATTGACCTTTGTTGTTGAAAAGGTATGTTGGGTGGAACTGGCAAGGATTCCTTTGTTGCTCTTCCTGGGTGTAACAATGTGGGCACATCTGAGGCAAGCCAAGGCTGATTGTCATGAGAATAGAGTCCATAGATGTGGGCAGGGGAAATCTTCATGGACAGAGAGTCAAATATACCAATCAGTACTTTTAATGGGTACACCTCGAGGTCCTTATCGCTGACTCAACATCTTTCGTGAGGGGGAAGCATTATTTCTGCAAGCCTTATCTGCATTCTTCCTGCTGAGTTGGGGTTTTTTTTTGCAGTATTCACATAACATAGAATAGTAACATAATAACACAATCACGTTTTCCAAAAGTCATAAGAAAATCCAGAATCAAATCTAGTAGTGTACTGTTAATATAATAAATATAATAGGGATGTGCCCGAAGTTGCTTCTGTGCCAGGTTTTTTTATTTTATTTTTTTAAGGGTGGGGGAAGGTGTACTCACCCCTCCCACTGCATTTCCCCCACTGGCGCTCCATTATTTCCAAGCCCCTCGGGCGGCAGTGTTCCTCTCTGCTGCCCCATTGTCCTCATCGGCCGGATGTGGCCGGAAGTAGTGATCACACGTGTACCCATTGTGCACACGTGCCTGTCTGCCGTTAAAGAACTACCCCCGCTTGCGCCAAAGCGCCAAAGCACCAAAGCGGCCCCCGGAGCCGAAACATTTATAATGGCCTCCGAAATGTTTCGGGCTCAAGCCTAAAATATAATCTACTCAAACACGGTGAAACTGTTATTCTACGCTCATAGCCTGCATTAAGCTGATCTTATCAGTGATCTTTTCTAAAAGTGCAATTGACCACACCTTATTATACCTTATTATACCTTATTATACCATTGCTCAATTGTTAATTGATCAGAATATTTCCATCGTTGAACAATTTTTGTTTTTGCTACCAGAATTTTAAAAAATTACAAGTTCCTTATTTTTTAACTTGGCATTATTTCCTACAAAAATATGTAATAACGCTAATTGCGGAGAACAATCAATGTTTTGTTTCATTATAATTCTGATTTCTCCAAATATTTTCTGCCAAAAACATACCGCCTTTTCACAGGACCACAACATATGAGAAAATGTTCCCTTTTGCTTACAACACTGAGCAGAATAATTATGAGAGATATAGGCTAATTTTACTGGAGTTAAATGCCACTGATGTAAAATCGTAATTCTTCAATTGTAATTCTTGGATGGAAGCTGACAGGAACTCCCCAGACTTCCATAATGATTGCCATTTACTTTCACTTCTATTGTCTTGATTCATGTCTTCATGAATCTTGAGGATCATTTATGCATTTGACCATAAATTGTAGTGAATAAGAAACTGCTGAAGCTATTACACACGAATGAGTTGTTTTCTTTGCTTGGAACTTTAAAACTGTTTCAACTGTGTTTATTTACCTCTCCCCACATTACAGCTCTGGCACAATATCAAAGTTAGTGCTAGAAACTCAGATTAGGATTTAATTTGGTGGTGGCAGTGTAATCAAGAAACAAAGGGTTTAAAATAAATAAAAGGGTCACAAGCATATTGTTTGTTTTAACCTTGGGTCCTGACAGAGTGTGAGAAGGCAGCAGCACAAGGCAGGTGTGAGAAGGTGCTGGCATGAAGCAGAGATGGCCCCCTATAGGTGCATTGGAACCAAATCCTGCCCACCTCCCAACTAAGATTGACACCGCTGCCTTAACAGATGGGCTATGTGATCAGTAATGACATTGTGAAATATCAAAAATTGTGCTCACTTATAACTTGCCCTCCATGCACACCCACATGGACAACCTATCCATCTTTGACAGGCATTCCATCTTCCCCACTTTTATTTGGGCCTCAAAGACCAAGGAAAAGTGTGGGTTACTGGGCAAGTTAGAAGTGAGCACAATTTGTGACATTGCACAACATCATTACTGATCACAGAACTCTAGTAGATGGTTTTGATTTTATAACCAATAGAAAGTTCAGGACTTATAAGCAGGGTTGGCCCAAGGCTCAAGGGTGCCCCAGGTGAAGCAAGGGAGTAGGCAGGCATGCGCTCCCTGTCATCTGTCCTATTGGTGACCACAGCAGCCACCAATAGGGATGTACAAATTGGCTTGACCTCCAGCCAGTTTAACATCAAACTGGACCAATTCGAGAGCTCACCCTTGAACCACACTGGTCCCGGTTCGGTTCAAGGTTGAGCCGAACCCGCCCACTGGCCAGTTCAGGCCTGATTTGGGGGTGTCGGTGATGTTAATTTGGTCAGGAAGGTGGACTTACTCCCTCTGAGGGCTTCTGTGGTCTCGGGGGGTGCTAGTGCTGCTGCAGCTGTGTGTGTGTGGGGGGGGGGGTTTCTCCAGCAGATCCCCCTCCAACCACCAGCCTCACCCCCTCCATTTCCCCCAGACCACTCCAGCCTATTTCAGGCCTCTCTGAGTGAGACAAACCGAGACAGGCCCCTTGTTCGGGATGCCAAAATCGAACATGCCGGGCATGAATCGAACTCATGTTCAACATGAGTCACGTTGAACATGACTTGAACAAAACTGGACAAACCGGTTTTGTGCACATCCCTAGCGACCATGGCCACTTTCATCCGCTACTTTCTCTGTGTCTATATTGACATCACTATAGTTCACCACAAGAATGGTGGGTGCAGGCGGTGTGCATGGCAGGCATCGCAGGCACAGCAGACAGAGGCTTGCCATTGCCTGCCTACCCACCATCCCTCCTGGCCACCACTGCCAACACCCACTGCTTTCGTGGCAAGCCCTCTTCCTCACCCTTGTCACGGCCATCACTCTCCACATTTCATGGTGGGTTACAATGACATTTTAAGTAACACCATTGTGATTCACCATGAAAGCTGCAGGAGGAGGAAGCTGCACTGTGGAGGGAAGGGGAGGAGGTCGGGTGAGATGTTGGGGAGCACCCACTGGTCTGCTTGAAAGGAGTGTGTGCACCCGCAGTGCACACTGTCCATGTGGGTGAAGGGCACAGGCTGGCCCTGGCTCCCACATGACTCAGGTCCTCACTGTCCCTGCCCACTTGGCACCCTGGGTGACCACCTAGTTGGCCTAGTGAGTGGGCTAGCCCTGCCTATCATAATAGAATGTTGAAACGACTCCTCTTCTTCACAATGCTTGAATTACTGTGCTAGTATAATTAGCACTTTGAAAGGTGCCTATTTTTTGAGTCAGTGGGGAAATCATCAAGAAGAGATCCAGCCCTGCTCGTTCAGTTTTGTGGGAATTTTTATTGATTGATTAATTAGGTAGTAAGGATATTCCTCACTGGGGCAGAAAGCTGAAAGGCTGTATGGACTATGGTAGGTTATAAGTTGCACAGATCTGTGATGAAAATGGCAGAGATTGCCAGATCTGTCTGCTGGTTTTGAAGACAGTATTAATTCAATTGACCAATTAGGTTTTTTTCACAGAACTCTCCCAAACCTAATTTTAAGCAGTTGTGATGAGGATTGCCTTGCTATTGAACTTCTAATTCTTGATGATAAAACTATGGGTTGGGGAAGCTTTTGATTTCCCCTTCAAGATGGTCATGGCACCTTTGCGGCAGTAATGTGAAGCTGCCCACATATTGTAAGGGATGGTGATGGATGATTTTAACCTAGAAAACACCGTGGTTCTACATAAACCAGTGCTGCTCTGACTAGCAATCTGTGTTCTCTACTGATGTCTTTTCTTTCTCTCCCAGTTAAAGGTTCCAGGTGCTATATAGCTACGGTGTTTGTGGGACAAGTTTCTGAAAATGACATCTATGAAAATATCCTGCTGCCATCTAAGAGCGAAAGTAGGTATTATCTTGAAACCGTTTCATTCTCATACTTCACACATTCAAAAAGAATTAATGGAATAATTATCCAATAGGACTGTTAAGATGCATTGTATTAAAAAGGTTATCTCATTATAAGCCCTATTGCTTAGAAATTTGATACCTGTGGGCCAATAATTTGAAACTTGGCATGCATAATTTACTTGGTATGTATAATGGCATGCATTTGTACACCGCCTAGAGGTTTACATACCAGGCGGTATAAAAATGTGATAG
Organism: Hemicordylus capensis; assembly: GCF_027244095.1. Classification (NCBI taxonomy): domain Eukaryota; kingdom Metazoa; phylum Chordata; class Lepidosauria; order Squamata; family Cordylidae; genus Hemicordylus; species Hemicordylus capensis. The sequence goes on along the minus strand of NC_069658.1, from coordinate 256,061,404 downwards.
ATAGATAAATAAATAAATAAATCTACTTGTCAAGACCCAAAAATGTATCTAATTTAAAATGCTAAAATTGCTGTTCAAATGCTTTTTAGTTAAAAATTGCCACAAGTACAAAAAGTAAATAGTGCTGAAAATTGACACTTTGACCCATTTGGTCCAATCTATAAGCAGGTGTGTCATATATTCAATGGTAGAAAAAACTAATCCTGGCTCAAGCGCCACAAGGTTTATGGAGTTTGAGCCAAGTGGTCTTAAACTGGCAGATTTGGATCATCTAATCTGAGGGGGTTGTAAAAAGGAAGTTTGTCATTACAGTGCTGGCAACCCAATACTCTCCCCAATGTCACATTTAGTGTGGATTCTACAGAGACAGTGAATTGCATTATATGATGTATATTTCTTAAATAGTTGTAGTATTATGACGGGGCAGTTGTGCTAACATAATTGAGATGAGGAGTTTCTACATTCAACCATTACAAGCCCTGAACATTCTATTGGTCACAAAATCAGAACTCTCTATCAGATCTACCTGAAAGTAAGCAGACATCAACTGGGGGGGGGGGGGACCACCACCTCTCCAAATATGAGGTAGATCTGTTGGAAAATGGCTGAGATGCAGAAATTGTCCCCAGACCCTTGCCCAAGAAGACACAGACAACAAATTTGGGGGTATGAAAAAGGGCCACAACTTTATTTTCAAATTAATTTAATTGATTTGAGCAGCAGACAATAGGAGGGAAGAAAATCCACCCCCCACAACAGTGTGGGCCTAAAAGGCGGGGTTCAGACTCCATAGTCCTAGCCCATGCCCTAAATGCCTCAAACCAGAGACGAGCCGCATGCAGGCCATGCCGATGCCCCACAAGGTCGCAGTTCCCTTGGACGCCGTCGGGATGCCGCCCCGCCAAGAGTAAGACTGGTCACTCCAGCACCTGCAGAGATGGCTGAGCAATGCTGCCACCACAACTGCCGATGCCGCCACCGCTGGGCCGAAGCTGCTGATCGCTCCCCCAAGCCGGGCCGAAAAACGGAGCCGCATGAGCGAGCTCCATTCCCAGCAAACTCTCGGCTTCGAATGAAGCTAGGGACGGGGAGCAGCACTTGCTGCATTGCAAGCCCCACCCCTGAGGAAGGCCCCAGCCAATCGAGTGCCTTCTAGGGCCTGTGCACAGGCGGGGCTGAGACAAACTCCCCTCCTGCAGCACGAGGCCTTAGGAGGGGCATTATTTTGTTAATGCGTTTGTAAAAGGGAAGTTTAACCAATTGAAACTTGTTGGATTTTAACTCACTTGAAGTTTCATAAATTCATTTTATTGCATAATGGACAACTTCATTTTATTACATAATGCCTATATATGGTAAATTTGAATCTGAAAAAGATCCTCTGCTTTTCTTGGGGACTGTTATTTTTGAATTATTGATCAGATTGAGTATTAAAAATCTGTGGAGAACAATTCCTTAAAATACTTTTTAAAAATAAAAACCCTTTCTATGAAAACATAGTGGTACAAAATGTATTGAATTCAGTTAATTTAAGAGGCAGGATTGTCCACATAAAGTTTGGTATCTGTAGGTAACAAGGAAGTATGATATTCAGAATTTCTTCCAAAAACTACACAAAATTTAACTGTGCATCTAGTGTAAAGAGTGATGCATCCAGCTAGTTTCAACAGCAAGATTGTCTATGCAAAATTGGTACAACATTAGGGATTCTGGCTTTATTTCGTACAATCAATGTAACAAAATATATAGTCTATATATATAATTCTCTAAGGCATACCTGTGGCTACTTCTGTGCATGGTAGCTCTCATGAGAGATTGTGAGCAGAAGCACTGTGGTGATTGGGCAGTGGGGATTCCATATGCATATAGGGGGGAGGAGCCTGTGATGGTTAAGGACAGTTGGAATACAGGTGTTACTGGTTGGAAGATGTTCTTGACTGTAGAGGAGAGGAATCTATATATATAAAAGGATGGTGGGCAGGGGTCTGCGAAGAAAGGGGTCATGAAGGAGGAAAGAGACCCTTCAGGAGTAGGAAGCTGCACGTGTGTATTAGATGAGGGAACGAGATGAACAAGATCTGTTAACTCAGGAAGGGAGAGAGAGAGAAAGAAGGGAGGAGGAGAGAGAAAGAGGGAAGGGCAAGGGACAGGCCCAAGCTTGTCAGTGGCCTGAGGAGAACAAGCAGCTATGATGGTGGTGGCAGCAAGGAAAGGCCTGGTCAACTGCTGCTGCTCCTGTGGGGAGGAGCAGGGCTTGGGTGAGGGTAGGGAGGTCTGTGGGGATAGGGGGCTCCAGCTTGGCCATTAGGCACCACAATGCTGCAGCCACGACCAAGAGGGGTGAGGCGGATGGAGTAAAGAGATGAAGGAGTGACCGTGAGGGGTATGGAAGCAATGAGATGGAGTAGGAGCAGCAGGAGTGTGGCTCAGGTGAGGCTGGAGAGATCTCTGATGTGATGGGGGGCTGTGGCACCGGGTGAGAGGAGCAATCAAGTACTAGAGTGCAGATGCTCTGCAAGGGTTAAGCTAGTTAATTAATTGATTTAAAAAAAAAATATTCAATTTCCATTCTATTTCTATTCTATTTATTTTATTCTATTTATTCAATTTCTATTCTATTAATCAATTAATTAATTTAATTAATCAACCCATTGTCTGAAAAACAACTAATGACATATTTCCTGTGTTATTGGCCTCTGAAGTCTCCATAACAGGGTAAAATTAACTAAGGGCAGTTGTGTTTGCCCACTGAAGGTTCAGAAGCTGGAGTTGGAAGGGGCCAGACCTGGCACAAGTGATTGCCTGGTTCTGAGAGTAGCTGCTTGAGTAGGAGAACCCTTGGACTAAGGGAGGGGATCCCTACAGCCAAACAGCCAAACATCTTCAGCAAAACAATCTTCCTCTTCCTCATCCCTTTCCCGCTCATGGGCTTTTATTTTCCCTCTCCACTAAGGTGGCAGAAAAGTGGCAAGAGGCCTTGCGAGGGCTAGCAAGGTGGTGTGACATAGCAGGTGGACCGAGGAGGCTGCGGAGAGGGCAGTGTGGTGGTGGCAGCAGGGAGCCTTGCAGAGCACAGGAACCAATGGCAGACTGCCTTTAAACATGAACTTTCTACATCACAGATTACGCTTGTGCATTTCAATTCGGGTACAAAATATTTTGTGCCCGAAAATGGCAATTTCGGAGGTTTTGTAACCAAAACAAAATCAAGAATTAAAAAACAAAGTTTTGTGTTTCCAAATCGAAATGACTGTGTTTCGGACAGAATGCTTTGTTCTTCGGAAAAGCATTGCAATTCAAATTGACTTCTCTGATTCTCTCCACTCCAGCTGAGGCACTGAGTGATTAGCAGAAGATAAGATATGCAAAAAGGTTTTGAGCTTCAATGATTTAGTTAAATGTGTTGTATTCAGTGTGATTGAAATGCAAACTGACCTTGCAAAGGGATTTGGAAGACAGTATTTTGAGACAGAAATACCCAAATATCTTTGGGAGCTCAATACAATTCCAAAGCTCTTGCTAAAAGCCATGGTATAAATTGTGTGGAGAAGCTTTTCAAGAAGCTGGTTAGGAAAGTTCTGAAATTACACAAGTTTTTCTTTCCAAAGGTTTAGAAATAATCTCTTGACTTGCTCAGCTATTTTGTTTTTCTTCTGATTTTTATGAGTTATAGTGGTGTCTAAATTTTGTTGCCCAAGTTGAGCAGTCTAATGTAATTTAGGCTACAATGTAATTTGGTGGGACAGGATGTCTAAGCCAGTGGTTCACAACTTTTGCCATTGCAGGGACAAGTCATCCACATGGGACTACAGGAGACAAAAGGACGGGGGTGGGGAATACCCCTGTCAATCTATGGACATCCCCAGGAATCTTAGTTACTTCTCTCTTTCGTGTAACCATGATCCATGGTTTTGCACATTCTTAAATGCAATGATGATAAATCTCAACAATTCTGAACAGTGGGCTGATTTGTTTGGGCTATGGCTCACTCCACTTCAGTTAAATGAACATTTGAAGCTGTTCCATAGTACCAAGATAATTTTGTTTTTGTTTTTGTTTGTTGTTTTGTTTTTACATTTTATATCCCGCTCTTCCTCCAAGGAGCCCAGAGCAGTGTACTACATACTTAAGTTTCTCTTCACAACAACCCTGTGAAGTAGGTTAGGCTGAAAGAAGTGACTGGCCCAGAGTCACCCAGCTAGTATCATGACTGAATGGGGATTTGAACTCGGGTCTCCCTGGTCCTAGACCAGCACTCTAACCGCTACACCACACTGGCTCATTGGTCTATCTTGCTATCTCAAATGACCTGTGGTCACTGTTCCATGGGGAGGGAGTGTTTTTATTGAAAGATTGCTTGAATCCACAAATGGGTTCTGCTGCTGTGCTAGTGCCACAGGGACAGGCTCACAATCGCAGCAAAATTGCCAGAAAATTAAGTGTCGTTGTTGTTCATCATTCTCTTCACTCTTTCAACTTGTTTATGTGGGGCTTCAGTGGGTTGGGTGGGAGTGCCCCAAGGGTGGTGCACCCAGATTCCAGATAGGGCAAAGGATGGATTTCTTAGGAATTTTTGAGGTTTACGCATCTTTAAGATTTTTCCCCATAGGGAATAATTGAGGTTACAGCAGCCCCATAACTCCACCTGGGGGGCACTGGGATGGCCTGAAGTGAGTGGTGGTGTAGTGCACAGAGGGTGCAACCACCCCCCTGGATTCCTAACCCATTGGGGTACTGGGCTTTGTTGTTTCTGAGGTGTTGCGTTTAGATTCTCTGGTAGCAAATGAGATTTTTAATGAAAAACCATGAATCCACTCTCATATGCTACTAGAGAATCTACTCTCAGAACACCTCTAGAACAACAAAACCCTTTACTTCATGGGTTGGCAACCCATATGGGTGGTTGGCACCCTATGTGCACTACACCACCACTTGCTCTGGGTCACCCCAGTGCCCCTCAAGTGGAGTTATGGGACTGCAGAAACCTCCATTATAACCTGTGAGGAAAATCTGAAAGATGCGTAACTTCATTAATTCTTTAAAAATCAGTCCTTTGACAAATTCCTCTGAAAAAATTGTGGTAGCTTCCTTGCACCAGCTGGGCACTACCACCAACCACACTCCACTCTGGGCCACACTTCCCCCTGACCCCCAGCATGAAGCTATACTTTTCCTGAAACCTCCAACATACCCTATGGGGAAAATCTGAAAGACACACAAACTTCAAAAATTCACCAAAAATCAGCAGTTTGCCCAATTCCTTTGAAATTTTTGTGCTAGCTTCTACTCATTGGGCACTATAACCCCCACCACTCTTTTGACCATGTGACTCATTTTTAATCTGAATTAATTCAGATTCAGATTAGGATTAATTCGGATACAAAACAAAACTGGAGTGATTCGGAAGGCTTAATTTTGGACAAAATACAAAATGGGGTTAATTCGGATTTGGTACAAATTGAAACAGAAAAAATACAAAATGCACAACCCTATCACAGATACACTGTTTATGAATATAGAGGCTCTACTTAGCCAGCAGCCACCTAATGGCACAGTGGGGAAGTAATTTGTCTAGGGAGCAAAAGGTTGCTGGTTTGAATCCCCGCTGGTATGTTTCCCAGAATAACCTCCAGACTATGGGGAACACTTATATCAGGCAGCAGTGATATAGGAAGATGCTGAAAGGCATCATCTCATACTGAGTGGGAGGTGGCAATGGTAAACCCCTCCTGTATTCTACCAAAGAAAACCACGTGGCTCTGTGGTAGCCAGGAATCAACACCACCAATTCAACAGCACAACTTTACTTCATTTTACTTAGGCACCATGAGTAAGAGTTACAGTTATGCATGCCTTTCCTACAGTGACAGACCAGATTTTCCTTTTCAAAAAAACCTGCAGGTCTCTGTTAGTTAAGTTAATCATGTGTGACCATAGTTTCTACTGCTCATAGGAACATAGGAATGTAGGAAGCTGCCATATACTGAGTCAGACCATAGGTCCATCTCAATCAGTATTGTCTACACAGACTGGCAGCGGCTTCTCCGAGGTTGCAGGCAGGAATCTCTCTCATCCCTATCTTGGAGATGCCAGGGAGAGAACTTGGAGCCTAGATGCTCTTCCCAGAGCGGCTCCGTCCCCTAAAGGGAATATCTTACAGCTCTCACACTTCTAGTCTCCCTTTCGTATGCAACCAGGGTGGATCCTGCTCAGCTTAAGGGGACAAGTCATGCTTGCTACCACAAGACCAGCTCTCTTCCATCCGTGTCCTGTCTTTATTGTGGTATGGAGCAATTATGCAATTCTTGCATTTAGCACAACTGCAGTCTTGCACAACTATCCTAACACTACATTATGACATGCACACAATGTTGCACAGTATGTCAGTCGCTGTGTCTGTTCCAGTGAACAGGCCAGTGTAGGTCTGCTGCTCTGCTGCTGACTCTGTGGCAGCCATACAACTTCAAGGTAGTGATGAAGCCGAAGCTAACCACATCAAAGGATAGCATATCATATCCATGTTCAGAGGCACACTTAACCATGGACCATGGGGATTTGGTCTGTGGCCTCCTGTCTTCTGGAGGCCCCTCCAAATGTTCTGAGGGGGCCTCCCCAGAACCCCACCACTGCCCCACACCCACCAGTGAAGTAAAACCTTTTTGAAAATCTTTTTTTTAAGAGCCACTGCGCGGTGGGGAAGGGGGCTACCAGTGGGTGTGCGGGCACTCGGCAGAGGGAGGCAGTGGCAAGAGTTCTTTCTTTGAGGCCTCCTCTGACTCGAGCTCACTGAATCACTTTTTCACTTTGCTGTGCATGCTTTTTTTTTAAAGCCCCTCTTCTCTTCTTTCCCTTCCTTCTCCTCCCCTCCCCTCCTCTCATTTTCTGCCACCGCTACAAGGAGTTGTGGGGGGGGGATGGGAGAGGGAGAAAGGAAATAGAAGAGGAGAGGAGAGACACTTCCTCTGCGGATGGAGCCCTCCCTAGCTCAGGGAGAAGTGCGAAGGGAGAGCCCGACCGACTGAGTGGAGAGGGGGGTAGTGAACACTGACTAAAGTCCTCTTTCCCTCTTCCCTTCCTTCCTTGCTCCCTCCCTTCCTGGCTTCACCTCACATCGCCATGGAGCTTATCAGGATTTTAGAGCAGACAGTCTCCCCAGATCGCACCGAGTTTGAGGCAGCTCAGAAGTTCCTAGAACAGGAAGCCATCAAGAACCCTCCCCCTTTCCTTTGCCCACAGAAGGAGCTCTTGCTGCAGCCTCCCTTCCCCGAGTGCCTGCACACCCAGTGGCAGCCCCTGTCCACACCACAGAGCAGTGCTATAAAAATTAAAAAAAAAAAATTTACTTGCCCCCGCCCCCCGCCCTCAAGCAGGAGAGGGCCTCTGAAGTCCTTCAGGTCCGGGCTCCAAAATTACCTAAGTGGGCCCATATCTATGTTGCCTGCATTACACATCTGTAACGTCCATGGCCCTTAACACCCAACATATTCCAGGCATTTGGAGCTTCAGTGAACTTGGTGAAGCAACCTGTTAAGGTATTTTTTCTTAATGTTTATATGTATTGTTTATTATATGTTCATTGTTTATGTGATGCAAAATGTAAAGCAAGGATTTTAAATAACTATTTCCAGTTTTTGGTGTGGAGTTCAAAAGTCCATAAATTTCCAGTGTTAGTCAACCTTAACTCTTTTCTTAAATGGAAGACACTTTGATCCCAGAATTGGTCACCGATATGTAAAAAAAACATTGTCCAATGCAGAGAGACCTGGCACAAATTAAGCCTTAATCACAATTTTTTTTTTGGTGAATATTTAAAATTTGACCTGAGGCATCATTTACTCCTGATTTAACCTCTGTCTTTTTGCCCCAATGATCACTGATCAGCACTTTCTATTTTCTTTACTATCTACAGACATCAAATACTTAAACAGATCTGAAGAAGAAGATTTTGAGAACTATAACATGAAAGTGGAAGCTAATGGTAATATTTGTTTATCTATCTATCTATCTATCTATCTATCTATCTCGTTTATATATCACTTGACTCCAAAGGCTCTAGGCGGTTCACAAAAATAAAAACAATAGAAACAAAATAAAACCAACTATCAAAACAGCAATTTAAAAAATTAAAACACTCAGAGATTACTAAATGTCTAGCTAAAAACTTTAAAGATTTTCTTTAAGCTTTAAGCTCATTGTATATCAAGATATTAAGGTATTAAAGATATCTTATATCTTTAAGCTCATTGTATATCATATCCCAAAAGGCCTTTGGCTTCCCGCATGACCATCACATATGGAAAAAAGTTCCTTCACATTGTCCACATTTCCAACGTTTGTTTGAAACATTTTTATACGTTAACGCTATTTTTTCCTGTGTCAGATACCACCTGTACATCATCTTATAATAATTTTCTTTTAAAGTATAACATGCAGTAAACTTTCAATCAGTTTTCCATAATTTTTCCCAAGCAGCCATATCTATATTATGATCCACATCTTGAACCCATTTTACCATAGTTCTTTTGACCACTTCATCTATCTCCTCCAAAAGCAACAACTTATACTTCTTAGAGACTAATCTTTCATCATTTCCACACAACTCTTTCTCAAACCTTGACAGCTGATCCACAAACCCAACCTTAAGTTCCTTCTTATAAATTTCATTTAGCTGATGATACTGAAACCAATTACTAACCAAATTTTGTATTTCATTTAATTTTTTTAATTTACAGCCTTTCTCTTGAAAATATAACATTCAGATATATAGGTACCCCATTCAGATTGCATATTTGTCTCTTTACATGCCAAAGCCTCAATTGGGGATACCCATAGTGGAGTTTTACACTCCAGCCATTTTTTTTATATTTTTACCCATACTCCCATCAGACTCCTTCGTACACAATGATTAAGAAAAATCTTTATGCACTTTGCTTTTACCATACCACAAATGAGTGCCATCCAAACCTTCTATCAAATCCTTCCAAATCAAGTATTCTGAGATTTCTTAATGTTATCCATTCCTTTAACCACGTCAAACAAACAGCATCAAAATCAAAACAAGCAGCCTTAAATCAGGTAGGGCAAGACCACCTCTTTCTTTAGCATCTGTTAGGTTTTTTAATTTAATTTTCAGTCTTTTCCCTTGCCAAACAAGTTTAGTTATATCCTTTTGCCATTGCTTGAAACAGGTTAACTTGTTAATTATAGGAATAGTCTGAAAAAGAAACAACATTTTAGGTAAAACATTCATCTTCACAACTGAAATGCTGCCCATTAAAGATAAATTCATTCTAGTCCATCTTTGTAAATCAATTCTTACTGTATTTCATATTTTAATATAATTATTTGGGGGGAAGAGTTTTTATTTGTTAACCAGACACCCAAATATTTGATTTTCTTCTCCACTTTCAATTCACTTATCTCATAGAGTTTATCATTTGATTTCTAGTCCATATTTTTTTGTCAACATCTTTGTTTTTTTCTTATTAATATAAAACCCGGCCAATTGGCTAAATTGTTCTATTTTTTTCCAAGAGCCTTCCAACCTTTCCTAATGGATTTTCTAGAAAAAACACCACATCATCTGTGAAGGCTCTGAGTTTATACTCCTGTTTCCCTTCCAGAACTAATAGAAAAAGTAGTGGGGAAAGCGGACATCCTTGTCTAGTTCCTTTTTGTATTTTACAGTTGCTTGATATTTCCCCATTTATAATAATTTTGGCATATTTCTCTGAATATATTGTTTTAATGGCTCTAATAAAATTATTACCAACTCTCATTGCATCCAATAACCCACATAAACTGCCAGGAGACATTGTCAAATGCTCTCTCAGCAGCCAAAAAGATCATCGCTATCTGTTTGTCACTATGTTTTTCATAGTACTCCAATACATTAAAGACTGTTCCCACATTGTCTCTTAGTTGCCTTTTTGGCAAAAACAAAAAACCTGCTTGATTTTCATGAATAAAAGCTCTTAACACAACCTTCATTCTTCTTGCCAAAATAGCAGCAAAGAGTTTATTGTCATTATTTTATTTATTTAGTTATTTATTTATCAATCACATTTGTACACCTCCGTCTCTGGGCGGTCAAAAACAGCATAAAACAAGTTTTTATATATAGATAGATAGATATAGATATAGATATAGATATAGATAACTTAAAACAACAATTTAAAAATAATCCTGAAATTAAAACCTTAAAATTTCAAAGAATGGAAAAAGCTTGGGTGAAGTGGTGGGTTTTCAAATGCTTTCTAAAAATTGTCAGAAATGGGAAAGATTGTTATCTCAGTAGGGAGTGCATTCCACAATCTTGGGGCAGCAACTTAGAAATCCCATCCCCACGTGGCCACCAGCTGAGCCGGCAGCAACTGGAGACAGATCTCTCCGGATGACCTCAATGGGCGGTGGGGGTCATAATGAAGATGCTCTCTTAGGTACCCAGGGCCTAAGCCATTTAGGGCTTTATAAGTTAGGATTAGCACTTTGTATTTTGCCCGGAAACCTATTGGCAGCCAGTGTAACTCTATCAAAGGAGTGATGTAAGTCTTTCCGAGATGACCCAGAGACCAACCTGTCTGCCGCACTTTGTACCAACTGAAGCTTCCGGACTACGTACAAAGGCAGCCCCACACAGAGCACATTGTAGAAGTCAAGTCTGGAGGTTACCAACAGATGTACCACTGTTTTGAGGTTGTTCATCTCAAGAAATGGATGCAACTGGCGTATCAGCCAAAGCTGATAGAAAGCCCCTCTGGCTACCACTTCAACCTGAGATACCAGGGAGAGGTGTGGATCCAGAAGTACTCCCAGACTGAGAACCTGTTCCTTTTGGGGAAGTGTGACCCCATCTAGAACAGGGAGATCAAAATCATCTCTAGAGTTCTGAACCCACACAATAAGTACCTCCATCTTATCTGCATTCAGTTTCAGTTTATTCTCCTTCATCCAGCCCATTACTGCTTCCAGGCAAGCATTTAGGGAAGTTATGCCATCTCCTGAAGAAGTTGACATGGAGAAGTAGATTTGGGTGTCATCAGCATACTGATAACACCCTGCTCCAAATCCCTTGATGATCTCTCCCAGCTGTTTCATGTAGATGTTAAAGAACACTGGAGAAAGTATGGAACCTTGGGGGACACCATACTTAAGCTCAAAGAGCAACAGTCTCCAATCGACAACATTTGCAATCTGTCCGAGAGGTAGGAGCGGAACCACTGTAAAACAGTGCCTCCCACCCCCAACACTCTCAGACGCTCCAGAAGGATAGTATGGTTGATAGTATCAAAAGCCACCGGGAGACCCAAAAGGACCAACAGAGTCACACTTCCCCTGTCAATTCCCAATTGGAGATAATCCATCAGGCCAGCCAAGGCAGTCTCCACCCCATAGCCTGCCCGAAAGCCAGTTTGAAATGGGTCTAGATAATCAGTTTCCTCCAAGACCGCCTGGAGCTGAGAGGCCACCACCCTCTCAATTACCTTGCCCAGCCATGGGAGGTTGGAAACAGGCCTACAGTTGCTCAACTCTGAGGGATCTAATGCAGGCTTCTTTAAAAGAGATCTAATAATTGCCTCCTTTAGACAAGGAGGCATCCTGCCTTCCCTCAGAGAAGCATTTATGATTTCTACCAGGCCTCCTACAACAGCCTCCCTGCTATATCAAACAAACCATGTTGGACAAGAGTCAAGAGAACAAGTGGTAGGCCTCATCATTCCAAGTAGCTTGTCTGTGTCCTCAGGAGTCCAAACTGAAACTGATCCAGTCAAACCACATAAGAGGAGTTGCTGGACACTTCCAGTTCAGACATCGAATTAATTGTGGAGTCTCCATCTAAGTCAGCCCGAATCCATGAGATTTTATCTGCAAAAAATTCTTTAAACACATCGCAGCAGGTAACTGATGGCTCCAAATTCTGATTCAACGAAGGGGGGGGCACAAACTAGCCCCCTCACAACCCTGAATAATTCTGCTGGACGTGAACTTGCAGATGCAATACAGGCAGAAAAGAACCGCTTCTTTGCTGCACGTATCGCCTGAGCATAAATCTTTAAATGTGCTCTGTGTCATAATCTGTCAGATTTGAGTCTTTCTTCAACTGCGCTCCAGTTGCCTACCTTGCTGCTTCTGCCCCCGTAGATCTTTGGTATACCAAGGGGCCTGTTTTGAAGTGGGTCAGACAGGACCCTTAGGAGCAATCGTGTCTACTGCCCTGGTGAGCATGTTATTTCAGTTTTGCACCATGGCATCAACAGGATCACCGGCAAAGCCAACATTAAATCTCTCCAAGGCTTCTTGGAATCCTATTGGATCCCATAACCTCTTCGGGCAGACCATTCTAATAGGCCCCTTGCCTCTGCAGAGATGGAAAGTAGTTCTAAGCCTAACCTTAACCAGATGTCCATGTCTGTCCATGACAATGGGGAAATCACAGGAGTCTCCACCCACGGAACACCACCCTGATCAGAGTAAAAGACCAAATCAAACGTGTGGCCTGCAATGTGTGTCGGTCCGGAGACCACTTGGGATAGGCCCATAGTCGTCATGGCCGCCAAGAACTCCTGAGTCGCCCTGGATAAATTGGTCCCGAAATGAACATTGAAGTCCCCCAGCACCAAAAGTCTGGGAGACTCCAACGCAAGTTCTGTGAACAAGTCCACGAGCTCATTAAGGGATTCCATCGGGCAGCAGGGCGATCAGTGCACCAACAGAAGTCCCAATCTATCCCTGGTCCCCAAACATAGGTACACACATTCAGTATGGTCATATACCTCAAGAGGGACCCTGGTACGGGAGATGTTATCCTTAGTCAACAGCCATTCCACATCCCCACCCATGTCCCCTCACCTGCTCCTCTACAGAATACCCTGGAGGAAGAAACTGGGGCCAGACTGGGCCACTAGCCTCCCCCAACCAAGTCTCGATGATATACACCAGGTCAACCCTTCATTCATAATCAAATCATAGCAATAGCAATAGCACTTACATTTATATACCGCTCTATAGCTGGAAGCTCTCTAAGCGGTTTACAATGATTTAGCATATTGCCCCCCAACATTCTGGGTACTCATTTTACCGACCTCGGAAGGATGGAATGCTGAGTCAACCTTGAGCCCCTTGGTCAGGATTGAACTTGCAACCTTCTGGTTACAGGGCAGCAGTTTTACCACTGCGCCACCAGGGGCTCATGGATGAGCTCGGGTTTATTTTGGACCGACCTGGCATTGCAGAGGAGCAAGGTAATGCTATGTGGGTTGTTGGCAATGCTCCCTGAGGTGACAAAGCTGGCAGGACAGCTGGGAGACAGCTATTAAATTTCTGACTACCCTTCCCCTGGAACGGCCTACTAACCTGCCAACATTACTTCTTCTATTCCCCACCACCACTGGAATAGCTGCTCCACATTCAACCAAGGCACCCCCTGTCTCCCTATCTATAGATGAACCCAAACACATTACAACTAGTTTGACTCAATCTCACCAACAGTGAAGTGAACAAGAATCTTCTCTAGCCATTCAAGTTAGTATGTCAGCCCTAAGTCCCACCTCCAAAGGCCGGCCACCTACAGGTGGCCTGCGCCAGCGGCTGTGCCTCTGGCTGCAGCCCACTCTAATAAAGGCCAAGATCTCAGAAGCCCAATGGATGTGTCTCACACCCACACCAATCAGGCAGTTTGGCCAGGTGCAGAGTATATCTGAACACAATTAGAGTGAGTTCAGCCCCTGATAGCAAACAGGCTACAGCAAGCAGGACAAGAGCATTTATTTAACAGTGAAATTAGTCTGTAACGCTTAACTTGTGTTAAATCTTGATCAGGCTTTGGGATTACTGCAATATTGGCATATTTCCAAGCTCTGGCATATTCCCTTTTTGCAAAATATCATTCATCGTCCTTTGAAAAGGCTGTAATAGTTGATCTTTAATAGTTTTGTAATACACAGCTGACATATCATCCAGTCTAGGTACTTTATTAACTTTACTTTGATTCATTGCTTCCATTAATGATATTGGTGCATTCATAATTTCTATATGAGCCTTAGTAAGTTGTGGAATATTTTGCGTCTTCAAGAATTTATCAATTTATATATCATCTACTTTGTTTTCTTGTTTTGTATAATTCCGAGTAATATCTGAAAAATTCCCTTTTTATTTCCCTTTCATCATAAGAAAGTCCATTTTTTGGTAGATATCTTGGATATGTACTTATTCTTTCTCTTACTTCTAATTTTCCAAGCCAATAACTTGCCTGGTTTGTTTGCAAATTCAAATGACTTCTGCTTCACATGCTTTGAATTCCGTTCAATTTCATTTAATACCAACATAGAAAGTTGTTGTTGAAGCATTTTAATAACTTGAATAGGCTCTTGCTTATCCTTAATAAATAAGAGCTCTCTTTCTTTTTTTGAAATCCCCATCAATAAATATCTCTTTTTTCAATCCTCTTTGTTTTCTAAGGTATGCATTCTGTTGTATTAAAAAAAAACACCCTCTCATAACTGCTTTTTCTGCGTCCCAAACTATCTTATTATCGGAACTCTCTCTATGATCTTAATATGTGGTGGGGATCGTGCAGAAAAAGGTGGGGAATGGGACAACTCACCACGACCAAATAGCCGTGGCCAACTCACCTCCGGCCAATTCAAAGTGGCCAACTCGCCGCAGGGACAACTCACAGCAGGGAACAATGCAACTCCCCTCCCCCGCAAACCCATCCTGTCACTTTGGCTTTCGATCCGGAGGGGCAAGTGGGAGGGAGGTGAGAGGAAGTTAAATTTCCACCTACTACCCACCAAAGCATGTCTTTCACATTCTGCAGTGGAAGGAAGGATCTCTCTGCATTCCTACCTGTGGGGTTGTGCCTCATGAGAAGTGAAATGTCAAGTGCGAAGCCTGCACCAGAGCTTTAGAGCAGGCAAGCTGCCATTTTCCTCCTCATATTGCCCCTTTTCAGGTCTCTCCAAAGCAGCAGCAGACCTTGCTGCTGAGTTCTCTTATTGAAGCAGACTACCTCATGTGTATCCCAGGGATATTAGCAATAGCAATAGCAATAGCACTTACATTTATATACTGCTCTATAGCCGGAGCTCTCTAAGCGGTTTACAATGATTTAGCATATTGCCCCCAACATTCTGGGTACTCATTTTACCGACCTCAGAAGGATGGAAGGCTGAGTCAACCTTGAGCCCCTGGTCAGGATCGAACTTGTAACCTTCTGGTTACAGGGCGGCAGTTTTACCACTGCGCCACCAGGGCCACAGAACACTTGGGGCATCTGGTGTGTAGTTGAATTTTGAATTGTTTAGCAAAACTCTTAGGAGGAGATTTCCTGGCCAAGGTGTGTGTGCATGTTGTATTGTTTTTTAATTCTCTGCAGGAAAGCACAGCTCACTGCACCCTATGGCCCAGCATAAAACTGTTGTCAGAGTGTTTGGTCTGGTCACTTGCTTCGGTGTAGGCCCCCACTGAAGACTAAGCTCTTTCGTTCTCATCAAAATACTGTCATGGCCCAGACCTCTGAGTCAGAAGAGTCAGAGGAGAAGCAGGAGGACTTGTTTGGGAGAGCATGCTCAGAAGCACATCCGGAAGACTTGGCTGTGAGAACAGATTCTGAAGCTGGGGTGGAACGGCAGCAGACAGAACAGCTGGCAGAGATGAGGGCTGAAGAGACTGATCAGGAGGAAGCTGGAATTTCATCTGTGTTAAGAAGACATCTCAAGAGAAAGACTCAGTGGGAGACACGCAGGTGCAAGATTTCACAGGAGAGGAAATAGAAATGCTGAGTCCGGAAAGCCTGATTGCTGCCAGTTAACTTGAGCTCTATATTAAGCAGACACTCTCCCTGGGGCAGTACTGTCAGCAACGTTGCTTTCCGCAGACAGTGTTCTTCGTACTTAGAATCATTCAACCTTTCTTGTTTCAGCCTGTCCTTGTTCTGTTCATTCCTTGCTCCTTTATTTCAGTTATTACTCAGTTATCATAGAGGGGGGTACCTAATTTAATTTCAAGGGACTTTATTTTGTTTATACTACTTTATCTTTGTGAGTCATTTTTCGTTTTTGTTCGTGCAGCTAAGCTGCTACTCTTATCTCCAGACTTTCTATTTAACTCACAGAAGTAGAGCTGAAGGGATCATAAATCATGTTGGGTCAGCCTTGCCAACAGACTTACGACAAATACACCAATCTGCTCATGGTTATCTTGTTGGTGTCAGGATCCAGAATTCTGTAGCCTTTGGATTACATTGAGTAGCCTACAAAAATCTCTTTTGTGGCCCTTGCTCCTAACTTAGTTATTTTTTCCTTTGGGATGTATGAGTAAGCCGTGCATCCAAAGACATGAAAATGCATCATGGACGGCTTATGGCCATGCCAAAGTTCATATGGTGTTGTTCCTACAGCCTTTATGTGCATTCTGTTTTGTATGTATGTAGCAGTCATGATGCCTTCTACTCAGAGATTCTGTGGGAGGTATGCATCAGCAAGCATGCATCTTACCATATCCAGAAGACTTCTATTCTTTTTCTCTGACACTCCATTTTGCGATGGGTTGTAAGCTACTGTGGTTTGATGCATGATTCCAAGTTCTCTCAGGAAATGCTGCGTGGCCCTGAACATATACTCTCCTCCATTATCTGTACACAGGACCTTTGGCTTCCACTCCAATTTGATGCTCGCCATGGCCACATAGTCCTAGAGTTTCTCAAGCATCTGTGATTTCTCCTTTAATAGAAAGACAAACTGTATATCATGAATCATAATCAGTAAACATTAGGAAGTATGTGATATTAACTATTGTCACTGGTAGTGGTCCGCATATATCGATCAGCTCTAGGGGCCTTCGTGTCTTCTTTTTACTCTGCTTAGGAGTGGGTTATTAACTGTTTTGGACTCAGGACAACAAACACAGTTACTCACAATGTCAAATGGTATAAAATCAATGCCATTAGTTAATCCCCTTTCCTTCATGTTCTGGATTGGCTCATAGCTCCTGTTACCTAAATGTCTATGCCACAGTTCCAAGCAGTTCTCATGTGAGCATGACCACGTAAGGTTCACTTCATTAGGCTGACGTGCTTCAGGTTTGGACCAAGTTGTTTTTTCTCTGTCTGTCTTTGATACAGGTTACTGCTGCACGTTGTACAGGCCTTTGCATTCAGTACCTACAAGGCAGACCTCTCCATTCTGGGTAACAACACATTGTCCATTTCTAATATACAGTTCACAGTCTTGTTTCTCTAGCTTGGATAATGAAAGCAAGGAGCTGAGAAATCAAGGATATACAAAACATCTTTCACTAGAAATTCATTAATGGATCCACCTGGTAACTTGCAATACAAAATTCCTTCACCTTTCCTCTTTGCTTTAATTGTAGTATTATTGCCCAAGTGAACAATCACTTCAGGAATATAAAACAGTTCAGTACAGAAATCCAAGTGATTTGAGATGGGAATTGTGGATCCACTGTCTAAAATGAATCCTGAATCTCCTTGTAATAAGGACACACTATAGTTGCGATCTGAATCTCTTTCAGTAAAATCAGTTTTTCTTCTCTGATTCTTGGGACAGTTTGCCACCTTGTGGCTGGATTGGTTGCACAGAAAACATCTAAATGCATGTTGGCCTCATTCCAGACATTACAGGAGCAGTCTCCCTGCCAACGGTCATGTGACCTCTCCCTCTGGACGGTGTTCCCTTGGTAACAGAGCCAGAGCTTTTTGTATGCTGATGGGGGCCCTTGCGATTTCCTCTCACAGCATTCCCTTCCCACCTTGGGTTTTTTCTGGTATGGCTAAATGTCAACTTAAGAGCGAAGTTGCTTGCCAATTCATCATCATAGCGAGAACTCAAAACTTGCCTTCTGCTTGCTTCAGCAGAAATAGTTTCCACTGCTTTCTCATAAGTTAGAGCAGTGTGGGTTTCCAATTGCCCGATTATATTACTATAACTGGGAGGCATGCTTAGAAACAGAGCTTCCAATTTCTGATTCTCTGTAAATTCCTCTCTTGCAGCTTTAAATTCTGCAAAATAGTCCTGTAGTTCTCCTACATGGCTGGCAAAACAGTTGCCATCCGTATACTGGAGATTCTGCATTTTCTTTTTCAAATTAAAGGTGTATGCCCACCCCTTTTTCAGATGCAAGGAATCTAACTTGCTCAGCATTTCCTTTGAGGTCCCAAGTTCACTTATGGTAGAAAGATAATGCTTACTCAAAGAAGTAACGATGAGGACTTACACCTTAGCATCCTTCAGTTCCCACGCCTCCTTAGCAGCTTTTTTTGCAGCTGTGTTTCCATATGCGGGAGCAGCTTCTTCAGTGACCTTCTGCAGTCCTTCAGCTGGTAATGCAAGCCACAGTCAAATTCACCATTCCGAATGATTGTCTGGGTTCAGGACAGTCCGTCTAAGCTCTCCTTCTAGGTAGGTAGCCATCCTCACTGTTCTCCATAAAGGGCAGCTGTAGAGCAGCAATTCAAAGTGCCCGCGGCTAGATCTCACAAGATCTCCAGGAACAAACTTTAGTTGAAGTACACGCAGCTCAAGGCTCTTGGTTCCATAACCTGTTGGGAATTCTCTCTGGTAAGAGATACCCTTCTATTTCAGCAGAGTGCTCAGAGGCAAAACACAGCAGAGTCTACCCAGGCATGCATGTCTGGTAAGAGCCAAAAAGAAATCTGGAGCCAGTTCATTGTTTCAAATCAAAATAAGGAGTCTTTATTGGAGAACTCCATTCTAGATAGGAAAGTGGAGAGATAGAACCTCTAGCTAGATGCGGAGAGATGTCTGCATCTCTGCACACATGGTGCAGAGAGAGAGAGAGGCGAGTGTGTGTGACAGGGAGAAGAGAGGGAAGAAGGGAGGGAGGAAGAAAGGGAGGCAGGAAGGAAGTAAGTCCCTGAGAGTAGCAATCTACATATCAAAGTGATATGTAGAGAGCAGTAGAGAGGAGGAATAACTAATGTCTTGACCCCTCTAGCCCTCTGACTCACTAGTCTGTCCACCTCTGTCACTGAGGCATGAGGCAGCGCAGAGTCCTTCACTTCCAACACTCAGGAGTCACAAACAGTAACTGATCCAACCTAACCACACAAGAGGAGTCACTGGACACCTCCACATCAGACACTGGAGAAGTTGTGGAGACTGAGTCTAAATCAGCCCAAATACGAGAGATTTTCCCCACAATGAATTTATTAAACACGTCACAGTGGGTAATAGATGGTTCCAGATTCTGACTGAAAGGAGGAGGGGCACATAGTAGCCCTCTCACAACCCTGAACAACTCCACTGGACATGAATTTGCAGATGCAATATGGGCAGAAAAGAATCGCTTCTTTGCCATACATATTGCCTGAGCATATGTACTTCAAATGTACTCTATGTTGCAATCTGTCGGATTCTAGTTGAGTCTTTCTCCACTTGTGCTCCAGTTGTATATCTTACCACTTCAGCCCCCATAGTTTTTCTGTATACCAAGGGGCCAATTTTGCAGCGGGTCGGAGAGGATGCTTAGGAGCCATCATGTCTACTGCCTGAGTGAGTTTGCTCACTTAGTTCTCCACCAGAGCATCAACAGGATAGCCAGCAGAGCCAACACTAAATCCCTCCAAGGCTTCAAACTGGATCCAATAACCTTCTTGGGTGGACCATCCTAATAGGCCCTTCAGCCCTGCAAAGGTGGGAAGTGATTGTGAGTCCATCCTTAACTAGATGGTGGTCCATCCATGACAATGGGGAAATCTCAGGAGTCTCCACCCACGGAACACCATCCAGATCAGAGTGAAAGACCAAATCAAGTATGTGACCAGCAATGTGTGTCAGTCTCGAGACCACTTGGGATAGGCCCACAGTTGTCATGGCCACTATGAACTCCTGAGCCCCTGGACAAATTGGTCCTGAAATTAACCTCGAAGTCCCCCAGCACCACAAGCCTGGGGGACTCCAACACCAAGCTCTCTTGAGCAGAGGGGCGATCGATACAGCAACAGAAGTACCAATCTATCCCTGGTCCCCAAACATAGGTACACACATTCAATATGATCCGACACTTCAACAGGGATCCTGGTAAGGGAGATGTTATTCTTATAGACCACAGCCACTCCACCACCACCCCCATCCGCAGTCCCTCACCCGCTCCTCAACAGAGTACCCTGGAGGGAGAAGTTGGGACCAAACTGAGCCCCCAGCCGCCGCCCCCCCCCCATGTGTCCATAATACAAATCAGGTCAGCTCCTGCATCCAGATCATGAATAGTTTCTGATTTGTTCTGGACTGACCTGGCATTACAAAGGAGCAAGGTGAGGTTCCAAGGATGATTGGCACTGCTCCCCAAGATCAAAGAGCTAGCAAGGCAGCTGGAAGGGGAAACAACTATGAGATTTTTGATCCCCCTTCCCCTGTAATGATCTGCTGACCTGCCAATGTTACTTCTTCTGTTCACCAGCAGCAGCGGAATTGCCACCCCATAATCCGTGGATATGCCCTTTGTTTCCTCATCTCCAGCCAAACCCAGACATATTATAAAACAATCTCACCCAGTTCTCAATTAAAAACAGAAGCCAAACTACGAAATCCCCCCACACACATTGGGCCAGGATGCCTGACCCTTGCCATCGCTGTCACCCAAAGTGGCTCCCCCAAAACGGTGACCCCACCAGTGGCAGGCCCGTCACCACTGGCAGCACCCTAAATAACCCTGAGCAGGTAGCTCTAGGCAGATGGAGTGCAGGAAACTGCCAAAGCAACCCCTGGGCCCCAGTCCTGCAAAGCCCACGGGGGGGGGGGCGCAGAGGGAGTAGTAGACAGGCAGGCACACAGTCCCTCACCCTCAGGTCTGCTGTCAGCAGCTGCTCTGTCCAGTGTTGAAGTTTAGCTGGCAGCGTGCAAGCAGGGAATAGAGCAGGGAATGGCAGGAAAACAGCGTTCAAGGCAGGAAGCCAGTCTGGGTCACAGAGGCCAAGACATATGTCTGAAAACTCCTTGGCTCAGGCTGGGGGCTGAGAGATGCTTCACGAATGACGTGTGTTGTTTCCAGTGCCTGGCCGCAGGCTGCAGACTTGGTTTTATAGCCAGACTTGATGACTCTCAGCTGGCACTGACTCAGGATCTATCAACCCTATTAAGGAGACGTTTGCTCCTTCTGGTAGTCTCCAGCTGGTGTTGGCATCTTGTAACTCTCCTTTGTAGAGCAGTCAGAAGGGGGCTCCCTGTTTAACTCAGGGTCCTGCTCTCCACTCCCCATCTCCGCTGCCTCTGACTGCTCTGCTTGTCCTGGAACTGCAACCGGTCCTGCTTCAGCTGTTTCTTGTGGACCGACAGCCGGGCTCTGCCCTTCAGGTACCCCTGCATTGGCTGGAGGACTGACAGCCTCCTCCTCCCCTTCGCTGTCTGACGACGACAGGGGCATGACACCTGCCTGGGAGCAGATATTCTTCCTCCTCTTCTCTCTCCTGCATGCTCCACACCAGTTAGCACTTGGAAAGGTGCTTCTTTGTTCAGTTGGTGGAGAAATCATCAAGAAGAGATCCAGCCCTTCTCATTTAATCTCGTGGGAATTTTTAGCCAGCTTTCCAATAGGCTTATGAGATCACCCGGCATTCTCTGTGTGTGTCCATGTGTGTGTGTCCCCTTCTATCAACTTCTCAATGCCTGGACCAATATGAACCAAATTGGGTACATTTGTAGGGACACATAAGGACACTTAAATGGTGTAGTTTGTGGTGATGTCATCCACCCCAATCCAAGATGGCGGACGCATAAACCTTTGGGGCACACGTGGGCTAACTTGTGAACCGCTTAACTGATTTGAACCAAATTTGCTACAGCTGTAGGGACACATAGGGATGCCCAAATGGTGTGGTGTGTGATGATGTCATCCACTCCAAGATGGTGGCTGCATGAATATCTGAGGTTTAAGTGGGCTAATTTGTGGACTGTCTAACCAATTTTAACCAAATTAGGTGCAGTTGCAGTGAGTGACACACTGGGACACCTCAATGGCATAGTTTACGATGATGTCAACCACACCAATTCAAGATGGCAGATGCATATATCTTTGAGGTGGAAGTGGGCTACTTTGTGAACCGCTTAACCAATTTGAACCAAATTTGCTGCAGCTGTAGGAACACATAGGGACACCTCAATGGTGTTGTTTGTGATGATGTCACCCAACCTGATACAAGTTGGCAGATGCATAAACCTTTGAGGTGCAAGTGCACTAACTTGAGGACTGTCTAACTGATCTGAACCAAATTTTGAACAGCTGTACTGAGTGGCAAACAGGGTCACCTCAATGGTGCAGTTTGTAATGATGATATCCACCCTAATCCAAGATGGTGGACAAATGAACATTTGAGACACAAGAGATCTAACTTGTGGACCTCGATTTACACCAAATTTATTCCAAATGTAGAGACAATGAAAGGAAAGTAGGCTGATTAGTTCTTACTTGTTATTTATGTATCTCTTAGATAGTAAGGACATTCCTCACTGCAGCACATGGCTGAATGGCTGTATGGACTATGGGAGGTATAAGCTGCGCTGCTCTATGATGAAAATGCAAGGATTGTCAGATCTATTTGCTATTTTTGAGGTCACTGTTAGATTTTTCCACAAAACTCCCCAAAACCTAATTTTAAGCTGATGTAATGAGTATTGCTTTGTTGAACTTCTTGTTCTTAATATAGCTATGGACTGAAAAGGCCTTTAATTTCCTCTTCAAGAAGGCATCTTATTTTCATTCATTCATTCATTCAGTAAATTGGTATACCGCTCACTACCAAAGTCTCCAGGTGGTTTACAGCATAAAACAAACCAAGAATTTAACAGTTAAAATATATTTAAAAAATCAAACTAAACTATCCATAAAAGCACACCAACTAACTTAAAAACTTGGCTGAAAAGATGTGATTTAGTTGTTTCCTAAAAGCTAACAGGATTGGAGCAGCTCTAAGCTCAGCAGGAAGTGCATTCTGCAGTCCTGGGGCAATGGCAGAGAAGGCTGGCCTTTGGGTCGCCTCCTGATGAGCTGGTGGCACCCTCAGATGAACCTCCCCTGCAGATCTTAATAGGTCTTAATGGGCTTCATAACCAAGAAGGCGTTCTCTTAAATACTGTGAGCCCAAGCCATTAAGGACATCATAGTTAATAATCGGCACTTTGTATTTTTCTTGGAAACCTATTGGTAACCAGTGTTGCTCTTTTAGAACCAAAGAAATATGGTCTCTATTGGATGCCCTGTATACCAATCTGGCAGCAGTATTCTGCACCAATTGCAGCTTCTGGTCTACATACAAGGGCAGCCCCACATAGAGTGCATTGCAGTAGTCTAGCCTGCAGGTTACCAGCATGTGCACCACTGTTGTATAGTAACTCACTTGCCAGGAAAGGGTGCACTTGGTGGACCAATTGAAGCTGATAGAATGCACTCCTGAACACCACCTCCACCTAAGGTGTCAGAGAGAGGGCTGGGTCCAGAGGTAATCCCAAACTGTGAATGTGTTTCTTATGGGGGAGTGTAACCCCATCCAGAACAGGCAACTCTATTCCATTTCCTGAACTGTGGCTTCCTACAATGAGCACTTCCATCATGTTTGGATTCAGTTTCACATTATTATCTCTCATCCAGCCCATTACAGTCTCAAGGCAGGAATTTTGGGAAGCTATGTGCTTCCATGATGAAGCTGACATGGAGAAGTAGATTTGGGTGTTTTCAGCATACAGATAACACCCTGCACCAAATCCCCTAATGATCTCTCCCGAGAGAGAGATCTTGGGATCTCTGCCCGAGAAGTATGAGCAGAACCACTGCAAAGCAGTGCCCCCTACACCCAGTCTCTGTAGGCAATCCAGAAGGATCCTATGGTCAATGGTATCCAAAGCCACCAAGAGCTCCAAAAGGACCAACAGAGTCACACTCCCTATTTCAATTCCCTTTTGGAGATCATCCATCAGGCCAACCAAAGCAGTCTCCACCCGATAAGCTGCTTGAAAGCCAGTTTGGAATCGGTCTAGATAATCTGTTTCATCCAAGTCTGCCTGGATCTGGGAAGCCACCACCTTCTCAAAAGGAGGTACTTGAATACTCCCAATAAAAACTCTGCAGCAACAATGGAATCCGGGTCCCCAGATCTTTGCAGCAGTAATGTGAATCTGCCAACATATTGAAAGGGATGGTGATGGGTAATTTAAGCCTATAAAACACTGTGGCTCCTCATAAACTAGTGCTGCTCTAACGAGCAATCTGTATTCTATACTGATGTATTTTCTTTCTCTCTCAGGTAAAGATATTTTTTATCAGCTGCACAGAAGAAATGACCGTCAGACCTGTGTATTAGCCTTGTTGCATAGGAGGAGTAACGGTGCTAAGGAATTTTGTAGGTATTTTTTAAAAACTTTTTCTTTTTCATACTTCACACATTCACCAAGAATGAATGCAGTAATTAGTCAAGAATTCTACTTTCCAAAATTATGGGAGAGGACTGTTAAGATGAGTTGTAAAAAAGTTTCTCTAATTATAAAGCTTAAAGTTCTATTGCTTATAAATTTGATAAACATGGGCCTATAATTTGAAACATGACATGCAGAATCTAATAGTCAAGATCCACAAATGTATCTAATTTCAAATGCTGAAGATTGCTGTTCAGATGCTGATTAGTTAAAAATCACCACAGGTACAATAAGTGAATAGTGCTGAAAATATTTTAATGTTGTGAACCGCTTTGGGTGCCTTTGTAAAGGCAGAAAGGCGGTATAAAAATGTAGTGAATGAATATAATAATGAAAAAATTCACCTGACTGTG
Source organism: Hemicordylus capensis (assembly GCF_027244095.1). Classification (NCBI taxonomy): domain Eukaryota; kingdom Metazoa; phylum Chordata; class Lepidosauria; order Squamata; family Cordylidae; genus Hemicordylus; species Hemicordylus capensis. The sequence goes on along the minus strand of NC_069658.1, from coordinate 256,036,608 downwards.
AATTTACCCAGTCTATATGTGGGTACCCCCCCATATGTCTATATGTGGCTACCCCCCCCCCCAAGTCCTGCTACACTGCCTCATCGTGTTGGGGGCAGTGTTCCTGGGAGGGATGATCGAAGTACACAGGGAGGTATACTCCCAGTAAGGTCACTCAAAGTGTGAAGATCATCCCAGCTGCCTAGCTAAAGCAAACAGGCATCTATATTGGGCAGCAGCAATATAGGAAGGTGCTGAAGGCAGACAATCACTTCAGTGACAACGACAAAGGCATCATTTCATATTGCATTGGAAGAAGGCCATGGTAAGACACTACTTTATTTTACCAAGAAAACCACATGGATAGACAAAATGGAATGATTGTCAATGTAGTGCCGAATGATGGGCCCCTCAGGTTGGATGGTGTTCAACATGCTACTGAGGAAGAGCTGAGGATCTCTCATAGTACCAATGGTGTTTATGACGTTGTTAGACTAAAGCCTTTTGGACATCTAGCAGATGATGTTGCCATGTGGGAAAAGGAAATCTGAAGCTTCAAAGACAGAAATACAATGGGAATGTGGAACAAAAGAAGCATGAATATGGGGAAGCTTGACACAGTGAAAGATGAAATGAATCAACTACAGATTGACATCTTGGGCATCAGTGAATTAAAATGGACAGGAATGGGACACTTTTAGTCAGAAAACCATACCATTTACTACTCAGGACATGAAAAACAAAAGAGGAACGGTGTTGCTTTCATAGTCAAGAAGGATATAGCAATGACAGTACTTGGGTACAATGCTGTCAGTGACCAACTAATATCAATTAGATTTTGTGGACAACACTTTAACATGACAGTTCTTAAAGTCTATGCCCCAAGAACTGATGCAGAAGAAGAGAAAGTTGCTGAGTTTTATGCTCAAGTTCAGTCTGAAATTGACAGAGCATGCAAGCAAGATGTGATGCTGGTGGTTGGATACTGGAATGCCAACATAGGAAAACATAGTCAGTCTATATGGCCTAGGAAACAGAAACAAAGCAGGAGAACAACTTATTAGTTTCTGCCAAGCCAATGATCTCTTCATTGCTAACACGTTCTTCAAACAACCAAAGCGGTACCTATACACATGTACACCACCAGATGAAGTACACAGAAATCAAATTGATTACATAATTGGTGCAAGGAGGTGGAAGAGTTCAGTTATAACAGCAAAGACATGGCAGGGGGCCGATTGTGGAACCAATAACGAACTGCTTATGTGCAAGTTTGTTTGTTTTTATTGTTAAATTTATAACCTGCCTTTCATTAAGAAAATCCCAAGGAGGCTCACAACAAAATTTAAAAACACAATTATAAAAAAGACCAGGGGCGTAACTACCATTAGGCAAGGGGAGGTGGCTTCCTGGGGGCCCCCACGCCTGGAGGGGCCCCCCAGAGGCAAGTCACATGTGAAGTGAGTGTGTCTGTATTAGCGAGGGCCCCATTTTAAAATTTTGTCTCTGGAACCACTCCAGCCTCCTTACGCCCCTGAAAAAGACACATTAAAATATTAAGCTAAAAAGTATTACAACAAATCTGATTCAAAAATATAATAATAAATTAGAACACAAGCCTAAAAACAGTACAAAATACAAGGATCAGCGGTGGAGACAATCATCTAAAAGCCTAGATAAAAAGTTCCAAGTCAAGCTAAAGCAGAAAAACAAAGCTATCCCGCTTTCACAATATGATCTTGAGAATGTACCCACCATTTTCAAGGAGAACATCAGGAACCGCTTTGAAGTTCTGAATCTCATTGATAAGGAACCAGAGGAACTGTGGAATGAAATCAAAGCAGTTGTTAAGGATAAATGTGAAAAGAGACTGCCGAAGACCAAGAAACAGAAGAAAGCAAAATGGATGTCAGAACAAACGGTGGAAATTGCCCAGAAGAGGAGAGAAGCCAAAGTCAAGAAAGATAAAGACCTCAGGAAGGAACTTAACAGGGAATTTCAGAAAACTATGAGAAGAGACAAGGAGCAATACTACAATGACATCTGTAAAGGAGGAAAGGTACCACTAAGTTCAGGAGGATGCCGGCATGGCTAACAGGTACCGTCAAGGAAGCCATAAAAGAGAAGAAGACTTCCTTCCGAAATTAGAAGGCCTGTCCAAATGAAGAGAACAGAAAGGAACACAAACTCTGGCAAAAGAAATGCAAGGTGACCATAAGGGAGGCAGAAAGAGAGTTTGAGGAACATTTAGCCAAAAGTATCAAGGGAAGTAACAAAAACTTCTTTAAATACATCAGAAGCAGGAAACCTGCCAGGGAGGTGGTTAGGCCATTAGACAATGAGGGAGTGGAAGGGATTATTAAGGAGGATATGGAGGTTGCAGAGAAGCTAATTGAGTTCTTTGCATCCATCTTCACGGCAGAGAATACTGAGCATATACCTGTTCCTGAATCAGGCTTTTTAGGGATGGAGGCTAAAGAACTGAGTCAGATAGAAGTAACAAGAGATTATGTTCTAAACTGTCTGGAAAAACTAAAAATTAACAAATCACCTAAAAAAAAATTAACAAATCACCAGTGCCAGATGGCATCCATCCAAGAGTCCTCCAAGAACTCAAACGTGAAGTTGCCGACCTCCTTGCTAAAATATATAACTTATCCCTGCAATGGGGCTCTGTATGGGAGGATTGGAAAGTAGCAAATGTAACACCGATTTTCAAAAAGGGATGCAGTGGTGATCCAGGAAATTACAAGCTGGTTAGCTTAACGTCCATTCCAGGCAAATTGATGGAAAGCATCCTCAAGGATAAAATTGTAAAGCACATAGAAGAACAGGCCCTGCTGGGAGTGAACCAGCATGACTTCCGCAAAGGGAAATCTTGCCTCACCAACCTTTTGGAGTTCTTTGTGAATATCAACAAATGTGTGGATCAAGGTGATCAAGTTGACATAATATACCTGGACTTCCAAAAAGCTTTTGACAAAGTTCGTCATCAAAGACTCCTGAGAAAACTTAGCGGCCATGGGATAAGGGGACAAATACATATGTGGATTGCTAACTGGTTGAAAGACAGGAAACTGGGACTCAACCCGCCCCCCCCCCCAACAACTGCAATCAAGGCACTCACTTCCTCAATTTTGCACATGGCATGGAAGAGGAAGAGTATCATGGAAGTGGAAGAGTATCATGGAGGTGCGGCACTCTGCTTGCAATTTGCCTCCACGCGCTGCTGAGATCTTCCTACAGCTATCTTATTCCCTATCTTTACAGCTTCAAACTGTATGCGGTGCGGGGGCATGGAGGAAAAGGTATGGCAGTGGGCGCCACTTGAAGGGCTGCTGGTTCTTGCATGCTCATTGTTTGCAGCCAAAGGTTGGTTGATTGAAACCCAGCTGCCTGTTGTGGTCGAGGCGCCTTGAGAGGGAACGCTGTTTCCCTCTTGCATCAGTGGGGTGTTGTGGTCACCTCTGGCCGGGATCATGCTGTGGTGAGGGCTAAGTGGTGGAGGGAGGAAGGAGGGCCGCCTTGGCTCGGGCTTTGCAGAAAGGGAGTCCTGGTGGACCTTCCTCGGGGGGGGGGAGCAAGCATGCATACCAAGGAGGGCTAAGCGGAGGAGGGAGGCGGCGTGGTACGGGGAAGAGGCAAATTAACCATTTTGTGCGTTCATGCAAAAGGGTCATTGATTGAATAGCAATAGCAATAGCAATAGCACTTACATTTATATACCGCTCTATAGCCGAAGCTCTCTAAGCGGTTTACAATGATTTAGCATATTGCCCCCAACATTCTGGGTACTCATTTTACCGACCTCGGAAGGATGGAAGGCTGAGTCAACCTTGAGCCCCTGGTCAGGATCGAACTTGTAACCTTCTGGTTACAGGGCGGCAGTTTTACCACTGCGCCACCAGGGGCTCTTTATACTGTGTACTGTGTAAGATTGCCCTAAGTCAATTAGGATTGTCATAAGCACAATGTTAGCCCTAAAGCGGCACTGGAATGAAGTGATCCTGGGGATTTGATGCCCAGCGCGGTTCGTGTCCGATCCAAACTGATTTAAAACCAGCTGCCTGTTGCGGCCAAGGCACCTTGAGAGGAAACGCTGTTTCCCTCTTGCATTGGTGGGGTGTTGTGGTCCCTCGGCCCCCTATAACCCCCTGGTCTGCACTGCTGGTGGAAGACGGCGGTCCCCTTTATGACCTTGCCGGGTGCAGGGGACAACCTCTGGCCGGGATCATGCCGCGGTGAGGGCTAAGCAGAGGAGGGAGGGAAGAGGGCTGCCTTGGCTCACCTCGCAGGTATGCACGGGCAGCATGTGGGACTACGTGAGCTGCGTGGCCCCAAAGGCAGGCTGGTGTGATTGGCACATGCAGGGGAGTTGGGAGGGGGGCACATAAGCGCGTGTTGTGAGAGAGGATGGGGGAACACCTGCTACACTCTGGTGCGCAAGCACAGTGGTGGCAGCTCTTGGACCCAGGCGACCTTCCGAGTGTGGTCCGGTGCACCATTGCCTCACCCACCCTGAACAGTGCCTCGTCTCCCCAGCGAGGAAAATGAGGCATCCACCACTACAATGCCCCATACCCCTGCCATCTCAGAATCATCCCCTTCCATTTAATGCCAGGTCCCCACCGCTCTTCTTCACATTTTCTTTCACCATTAAATAAACCCCATTCCCAGCACCTGCCATGTAACCGTTTTTAAGGAGTTTTGGAGGAGCTGCACGGGTTTCATTAGGTCCGCCTCACAAAGTGCACATCTAAGAGCAGGATCCAGATCAAGCCAGGTGATCATGACCAAGCAGCATTGGCACAAATGAGAGATGACTAAATTAATTTCAGTGGGTGGTCCTGACTAACGTCGTCTGGATCCGGCCCTGCGACTACACAACTCCCGCTAAAACTCCATCTCCATCATGAGAGGGTTAAAATGTAGATTTCCGGCTCTACTGAACTTGCCCAGCTCTCCTCTCCTCACCTCCTTTTTGCTTTGCTTGACATCCAGCCTGATGAAGCATTTTGGGAAATTCAAAAGCTTGCTTGTGTGTTGTTTTCATTGGCCCCATGTAGCTTTTGAATTTTTCTAATGGCCCAACATCCCCTCTCCATTGAGTAATCACAAGCACCTCCACCCCCACCCCGCACATACTGAAGACATACTGGAGACAAATTTGTTCACCCAGGCTTTTAGATTCAGGGGTTCTCAACTTTGGGTACCCAGACATTGGTGGACTTCAACTCCCATAATCCCCAGCCATAATGGCCAAATGCCATTGTGATTGGGGGTTATGGGAGTTTAATTGAGGGACCCAAGGTTGAGAACCCCTAATATTCCATGTTTGCAAAAGATTCCAAATTTAATTTTTTTAATGCTTATATTATTTTAATTGTAAACTGCCCAGAGATGCAAGTTTGGGGCAGTATAGAAGTCTGATAGATAGATGGATGGATAGATAGATAAACTTGAAACCCCTTTACTAACTGCTGGTCCGGGAAACTGCGCATGAAGAATGTAGCGGTCCTTGAAACTCTGCACGAAGAATTTAGCGGTCCTTGACTCCAAAAAGGTTGAGAAACACTGGCCTAGAGCACCTTTCTTATGAGGGAAGGCTACAACACCTGGGGCTTTTTAGTTTAGAAAAAAGGTGACTGCGGGGAGACATGATAGAGGTGTGGAGAAAGTGGAGAAAGAGAAATTCTTTTCCCTCTCACATAACACTAGAACCACGGATCATCCCATTAAATTGATTGCCAGGAAATTTAGGACCAACAAACGGAATTACTTTTTTACACAACGCATAATCAGCTTATGGAATTCTCTGCCACAAGATGTGGTGACAGCCACCAACCTGAATGGCTTTAAAAGGGGTTTGGAAGACTACACGGAGGAGAGGTCTATCATCGGCTCCTAATTAGAGGGCTAGAGGCCATCTCCAACCTCAAAGCCAGGAAGCCTCTGAGTACCAGTTACAGGGGAGTAACAGCAGGAGAGAGGGCAGGCCCTCATCTCCTGCCTGTGGCTTCCAGCGGCATCTGGTGGGCCACTGTGCGAAACAGGTGGCTGGACTAGATGGGCCTTGGTCCTGATCGAGCAGGGCTTTTCTTATGTTCTTATATTCTTTTGGAAATAGGCACAGAAAAAAAGGAAAGTTTTCCAAAATATCGCTGAACTCAGAGGGATGTTCCAACCTCAAATAGAGATGTTAAGGAATGCCAAAGGGCAGATAGCAACTGACTGAGAGAAGATCAAACAGAGATGTAAGGAGTATACTGAAAATCTGTACATCAGGGACATCAACATCCACGAGACTCTAGAAGATATTCCCTACTTGCAAGAACCTCTAGTATGGGAAGGGAAGATGAAGTTAGATCAGCACTCCGGTTGGAAGCACTCCAAGTCAGAAGGCTACAGGAATTGATGGAATAGCTACAGCAATATGGCAGGCAACAGAAGAAGAATCAGTCAAGGCTCTAACCAAACTTGCCAACAAATTTGGAGAACGACACAGTGGCCAATGGATTGGAAGAGGTCAGTCTACATAGCCATACCAAAGAACGGAGACTTAACCGATTGCACAAACCATTGCACAATATTCTTAATTTCACATGCTAGCAATATAATGCTAAGGATCATCCGACGCAGATTAGAGCCCTATGTGGAAAGGGAAATGCCGGATGTTCAAGCTGGTTTCAGAAAAGGCCAAGGAACATCATTGCTGATGCACACTGGATAATTGAGAAAGCCAAAGAATACCAGAAAGATGTCAATATGTGCTTTATTGATTACAAAAAAGCCTTCTATTGCATTGACTTATTGTGGAATATCCTTAGGAGAATGAGCATCCAAGAACAACTCATTGTTTTCATGAGAAACCTATACACAGGACAGGAAGCCACAGTCCAGACAGAACCTGGTGAAACAAACTGGTTCCAGATCAGCAAAGGAGTAAGACAAGGCTGTATACTTTCTCATTCTTTTTCAATTTATATGCTGAACATATACTGAGAGAAGCTGGATTGGAAGAAGATGAGTGTGGTTTTAAAGTTGGAAGAAGAAACATCAATAACCTGCGCTACGCTGATGACATCACTCTGATAGCTGAGAATGTGCATGATCTGCAAGCTCTAGTAATGAAAGTCAAGGAGCACAGTGAAAAATGGTAGTACATGTAAAGAAGACTAAACTAATGATGACGGGTACAGCAACCAGCCTCAGAATTGACAATGAAGACATTCAAGTGGTGGGTCGATTCATGCCTTTTAGGATTGACAGTCATCAGTAAAGGATCCAGCAATCAAGAAATACACTGCAGACTAGCACTTGGTAGGGTTGCAGTGAAGGCAATATCCTTGGAAAGGATATTTAGATGCCGTGACATGTCTACAGTATACCTACAAAGATTAGCATAGTTCAGACAATGGTTTTCCCCGTGACACTCTATGGATGGGAAAGCTGGACTTTGAAGAAGCAAGATAGAAAAGGCATTGACACTTTTGAACTTAGGTGCTGGAGAAGACTTTTGAGGATATCGTGGACAGCCAGGAAAACAAACAAATGGATCACAGAAAAAAACAATCCAGAATTTTCACTCGAGGCACAAATGACCAGACTCAAACTATCATACTTGGGATACATTTTTGCGAAGACCCAGCTCCCCTGAGAAGTCTATAATGCTGGGGAAGTAGAAGGAAAGAGAAGAAGAGGACAGCCAGCATCAAGGTGGATGGACTCGAATACAACAGCAATGAATGCACCACTGAGAGACATTAAAGGCCAAGTTGAAGACAGATCATCCTGGAGATCTATCTATGTGGTTGCTAAGAGTCAACACCAACTTGATGGCACTTAATCAATCAATCAGTCAATCAATATGTGGATAATTGAATTCATCCATTCTTACTGCATTGTCTCTCTTTGACACCTCCTTGATTTTCTTCTGCAACTCCCAGTCACTGTCAATGTTTTGATCTGGAGGGCATTTTGATCTAGAGGGCGATATCTGAAGAGGTTCTGTGGAGGATGTTCCTAGGTTTTTTTAGCTTGTGAGATTCTATCCCTTCTTGAATATACAGTTCTACACCAGCCCCAATTCGCCCCTCCCAGTCCTTGCTATAGAGTTTGTATCCAAGAATAACTGTTTCCCACTGGTTCTCTCTATTCTACCATGTTTCCCATATGCCCTCAATATTAATGCTTTCAATAGCAACCAAGCACTCTAACTCACCCATCTTGGCTCGGAGGCTTCTCTGAGACTTAAAGGCATATGAGCACCGATATGCTGAATCTCTTACCTGGTGTGTGCTATCTACCTTTTGACCATTTGATCTCTTTGACCATGTAGCCATTTTTATCTCTTTGATCTCACTTCTACAAACTCAGGTGTTTTGCACAAGAGTCGACTCTTGCACAATATGCTGGTGTTGTGCAAGTGCCACAATCCTACTATGGTTGTTGCATGTTCAACAGTGCACAACATCATGCTCCATCCACAGACAACACAGTCCTGTCACCAGTGCAATGTTAGCCTTCATTCTGTCCAGTCTCTCAGGTAGCAAAAAGTCACAATGCTTTAAAATGCTTTACCTGGGGCTATACTGCACTGAGCAAGGACTTGGACCTCCAAGGCCCTTTTCTAACTCTTTCATTGGTTGCTTGTTGGGTACTTGTAACGTGGAATGGTAGTTTCAGTTGCATAGAGTCCATGGCTGACATACTGTGCAATGCTATGTCTGGCAACATACTGTTCCTGCAGTTGTGCAAGAGTACTCTTGTGCTAAACACACAAATTGCAGCCATGTAGTTGCACAATTGACAGCCATTATTTCCAAAGGCTGTCAATTGTGCAAGTGACCTTGGACATGCACATCCTGTGGCCTGGTGGGCATGTGATCTTGTGTGCCCAATCGGAAGCCACTTTATAAGTCGACTCTGCCTGCTTAACAGCTCCATTCACACAAGATCCAGGGTCCCACCAACTCACCTCTATTCTCTCAGTGAGAAAGGCGGCCACCCTCTCCTTTGGAGGAGTAGCTGATCACAGTCTAGTTCTGTGTTACAATTTCTTGTCCTGTTGTCACAGATCTCTTTTAGTTAAGTTAGTCAAATGTGGCCATAGTTTCTCCTACTCTTCTGAGTCCTGTCATTATTAGGGTACTGGGCAATTATGCATTAAGTACAACTGCAGTCTTGCACAACTATCTCAACACTACATTATGGCATGCACACAATGTTTCACAGTATGTCAATCGCAGTGTCTGTTCCAGTGAACAGGCCAATCTGGCTCTGCTGCTCTGCTGCTGACTCTGTGGCAGCCATCCAGCTTCAAGGTGATGCTGAAGCTGAAACTAACCACATCAAAGGATAGCATACCATATCCATGTTGCCTGAATTACACATCTCTTAAGTCCATGGCCCTAAACACCCAACATATTCCGGGCATTTTGGAGGTTCAGGTTTTTTTAAAAAAAAAATAATTTGCATTTATATACTGCCTTTCATTAAAAGACAACCCCAAGGCGGTTTACAAAAGTTAAAACATACAATAAAAAGACAAATATAAAAACAAACCAAATTTAAAATCTATAAAATACAAGCATAAAAATAATACAACAGGTAAAAACACACAGAAGCAGCAGTAAAAATGATTATGTAAAAGCCTGGATAAAAAGCCAAGTTTTAACAAGCTTTCTAAAAGCCGTGATGGAGTCCGAGGAGCGAATGGCCACTGGGAGAGCATTCCAAAGTCTGGGGGCAGCAACAGAGAAGGCCCTGTCCCGAGTGCACAACAGCTGGGCCTCTCTCAATGTCAGCACCCGGAGCAGGGCCCCCTCAGATGTCCTCGTCAAGTGGGCAACAACCCTTGGGAGCAGGCGGTCCCTCAAATACCCCAGGCCCAATCCGTTAAGGACTTTAAAGGTCAAAACCAGCACCTTGAATTGGACCCGGAAATGAACCGGCAGCAGGGGTGTATCTAGGGTGGGGCAGTCAGGGCACGTGCCCTGGGCGCCACTTGAAGGGGGCGCCATTTCTTAAAAATTTTTAAAAAATTAAAAATGGCCACCAAAAACAAAATGGCCACTGGACATGGTCAAATGGCCTCTTTGAGGTCCTAGACCATGCCAGGCCTTGCAAAGGCCATTTGAGCAAGCGTGGCGGCCATTTTGTTTTCAGCGGCCATTTTTAAAAAAATAATTATTTTAAAAAATGACCACCGCACATACTCAAATGGTGCCTGTGAGGCCCTAGAGGCCAGTGGGAGAAGGGGGAAACTTTGCAGACCCCCCACAGCAGACCCCCGAAGGGGCTACAGGTAATTAAAAAAAATATATTAATATAATATAGGTCACTGTACACATATTCAGATTGGCACTATGTACAGAGAATCAGGGCTTGTAAATACTGTGCTGAAGTTTATGAGCTAAGATTGTATTGATTTGCTCTTACTTTGCTTCTTGTGATACGTGAGTTAAATGTGATGTCTTCATAATATGGCTATTAATGGTGAGTTTGTCTTTGAATCAGTGTGAAATCCTTAGTATTAAGGCCCACTGGGAGTTTCTTGCTCTTTCTCTCTTTTTAACTGTCTTTCTGAAATACTAGAATATATTCCAAGTAGTGACACAGTTTACTTTGCATTAGGGGTGTGCACGAAACCGCCAAATGTGGTCCGGCACTGGGGTGGGGGGGTACCTTTAAGAGCGGCGGGAGTGTTTACATACCCCTCCCGCCACTTTCCCGCTCTTTCGCCGTAATTCCAAGTGTAATTGGGGTGGCAGGATACCTCCCTGCCGCCCCTTCCCAGACGTTGCTGGGAAAACTCCCAGCAGTCCTTTGCGCGGCGTGCGCGCACGTCACAGAGGCGCGCACGTCTCTGTGACATGCGTGCGTACCGCACAAAGGACTGCTGGGAGTTTTCCCAGCAACGTCAGGGAAGGGGCAGCAGGGAGGTATCCTGCCTCCCCAATTACACTTGGCATTATGGCAAAAGAGCAGGAAAGCGGCGGGAGGGGAAAGTAAACCCTCCCGCCGCTCTTAAAGGTACCCCCCAACCAGACCAGACCGCCAAGGTCCAGACTGGTCCGGACCGGTCCGGAGGCTATTTCAATGGCCTCTGGACCGGTCCGGGCCCATCCCTACTCTGCATATTGTTTAATTATTTTCAGAGTATCTGGTAAAAGTCAAATTCTCGATTTATTTTTAAAACTTATGTAATCATGATGCTACAATGTATAGCAGAGAATTAGACAGGCACTTCTATTTAGTTTTTCCAAGTATACCTCCGCATAATATTTAGATATTTCATGAGCCCCAGCATACTGAAATTTGTAGATTTCCAGCATTTTCTTGGTCTGCCTATGTCCACTGCTAAATAGTTTTTGAAATATTAAAAGATTAATGAGCTTGACTTGTATTTTTCAGTTGATATTATGGTAAAGTTATCTCAATGATGGGTGTCAGATGTTTGGACAGGGGGCGCAAATTCAGTGCTTGCCCTAGGCGCTATTTTCCCTAGATACGCCTCTGACCTGCAGCCAGTGCAACTCTTTCAGAATGGAGGTGATGTGCTCCCAATGGTCAGCTCTGGATATAACCCTAGCTGCCACATTTTGCACTAGCTGCAGTTACCAGATATTCTTCAAAGGCAGCCCCACGTAGAGCACATTACCGTAATCCAGCTGCGACATGACTAAGGCATGGGTAACCATGGCCAGATCTGCCTTCTCGAGAAAGACGCAGCTGGCACACTAGCCGAAGCCATGCAAAGGCACCCCTGGCCACCGCCTCCCCCTGAGCTTCCAAAAGCAGAGCCGGGTCCGGTAGCACCCCCAAGATGCGTACTTGCTCCTTCAAGGGGAGTGCAACCCCATCCAGAACCGGTAAAATCTCCTCATCCCGATTGGCTCTCCTACTGACCAACAGTACCTCCATCTTATCCGGATTCAATTTCAGTTTATTAGCCCACATCCAGCCCATCACGGCCTCCAGCCCCCGATTCAGGACATCCACCGCCTCCCTAGGATCAGATCACAAGGAGAGATAGAGCTGAGTGTCATCGCATATTGCTGACAACTCAGTCCAAGTTAACATGGTAAACTGTTTGGAGCTTCAGTGAATATGGTAAAGCAACCTGTGAACATATTTTTATTAATGTTTGTATGTATTGTTCATGTTTATTTTATTGTTAATTGTTTATGTGATGCAGAAGATAAAGCGGAGGTCTTAAGTAACTATTTCCCGTAGTCGGGTGAAGTCAACACTAACTCTTTTCTAAAATAGAAGGCTTTTTGATCCCAGGCCATACTATTTTATTGACATATTAAAAAAAAAACATTGTCCAGTGCAGAGACCTGGCACAAATTAATACCTAGTCACACTTTTTGGTGAACATTTAAAATTTGATTTGAAGCATCATTTACTCCTGATTCAACTTTTGTCTTTCCCCCCTAAAATAAGCGCTGCTCAGCACTTTCACACTATGCATCTTCTAGTTAAAAGGTCTTCTTGGTGATACTCTTTTCTTTACCTTCTACAGACAACAGAATCCTAGCCCCAGGTATAAGATTTTTTTTTTGAGGAATGTAACACAAAAGCAATAACTACTTCGGATCATGAATACAGCTGCTGCAAAGCAGATGCATGTAATCCTGGTGTAAGATATATGGAGTCTGTTAAAGGTAAGAGAGCCCTGCCTGTTATTAACCTCAAGGCCTAACTTCTTAGATGAAGCCTTTGGTAGCTTTAGCCAAAATGTTTATGACTTGAATGGGAGCCAGGCTGCTGAATTAAATTAAGATGACATGATAAACAAGCATCCAAAAAGACAGTAAATATTGCTAAACAATCCAAGGGAATTGGGTGCTGGGGCGGAGGATGGACTCCCACTATTCCATATAAAGCGGAAAAAACTTGAAGGAGGAGGAGGAGGTGGCAGTGGTGGTGAGGGTTGGAAGAGGCTTTTGAAACCCTACTTGGACTTCCTGGAGATATTGGGGAGACAGCAAGAGGAGATCCCTGTGAGGTAACAAATGGGAAAGAGCTGGTATTGGGATGCCCTGAGCACAGCAGTGAAGCAAACACCTGGGTGACAACCAGGGCTGGAACTTTAACTGAGTGCAAGTGGGGCAGCTGGGAAGTGCAGCGATGTCTGGGGGGATGTAGCTCCTCCCAGAGGAAGGCTTCTCCCCTCTTATGGGAGAAACCCTGGGAGGAACTACCTCCCCGAGACTTCCCTACGCTTGCCAGTTGCTCCAGGTGTGTTTCTTGATTCTCATCATCACTTGCCTTCTGCTCCCTGGATGCTCTCGAGATTCATTGGTGTCATCCAGCTTTCCCTGTACCAGTGCTGGGACGGCTTTGAAAGGATCCCCAACCCCACCACCACCACCCTACCTGAGGCAGTTGCCCTGCGGGTGCCTGCCTCTTGATGGTGGCAGTGGGAATCCCAGAATAGAATTCCAATTTCCCTGACATGCAGAGCCCAGTTATTAACATTATTGTGCAGGTTCTGTATGGAAGGAAGTGAAAAACAGTGCTCTGAATTTGTCTGCAAACAGATCAAATCAGTATAATCTTTAACCATCAATCAATCAATCAATCAATTTTTATACCACCGTTTCTAAAGTGGCTCAAGGCAGTTTACATTAAAATAAAAAACACATAATAAAACAATTTAGTTTAAAACACACATTTAAAATAGATTGAAAATAAAATCATTAAAAGTCAGGCTGAAAATATGGGTCTTTAAGGCCGTTGTCTCCAAGGAAAATACTCTTATCATGCCCATGATAAGAGCTGCATTACATACAGCTCAACCTAGGGGTGACAACTGAGAAGGCTCGATTCCAGGTTGCCACCTGTTGAACCACTCGCATCCAAAGACTGACCCCTCCAGATGATCTTAATGAGCAGTGGGAACATTCTAGAGAAAGTGCTCTCTCAGGTAACCCAGACCTAAGCTGTTCAGTGCTTTAAAGTAATAACCAGCACTTTGTAATTTGCCCTGAACCATAATGGCAGCCAGTGCACCTGTTTAAGAATAGGCATAATGTAGGATACCCCAGAGACCAATCCACATTTTGGACTAATTGAAGTTTCCAAACTATGTACAAAAGTAGGGATGTGAATAAAACCGATTTGCCCGGTTCGGTTCGAATTCAAAAATCACTTTAAAATCAGCCCTTTGCCCAATTCCTTTCAAATAATTCTGATAGTTTCCTTGCTCCCCTTGGGCACTACCACCTACCACACTCTGCTCTAGGAACCCCTTTCTCCTCAACGTGAAGCTATACATTTGCTGCAATCCTCATTATTCCCTATGAGGAATTCAAAAATAATTTTAAAAATTAACCAATAATCAGAGTATCCAATTGCCTTGGGGTTTTGTGGATAGTAGGCACCCCTGAGTGCCTACCACCCACCCCACATTTGTGCCCCTAGGTGCTCCGCAATAGGGGATAATGGGCTTGTTCAGGTCCCATTATAGCCTATGAGAAAAATAATTAAAAATATTTCAAATATTCATTTTAAAATGTAGGAGTGTCCGACTGCTTTGGGGTTTGGGTGGTTATTGGCACCCATGGGTGCTCCACAATAGGGAATAATGGTCTGGTTCAAGTCCCATTATACCCTATGAGAGAAAAATAAAAATAAATTTCAAAAATTCATTAAAAAATTGTACGAGTGTCCGATTGCTTTGGGGTTTGTGTGGTAGGTACCCATGGGTGCCAGCTACCACCCCATTGACATTTGGAGGTTCAAACCAGTTCGAACCCACTTCAACCAGTTCAAATCAAACCACCACCTGTTTGGTTCGAATTCGAAGCTCCAGCTTAAACCTGATGGCTGGTTTGGTTCGAATTTGAACCTTCGAACCAAACCCGGTTTGAATTTGAACTGGTTCGCACATCCCTAAACAAAAGCAGTCCTACATAGAGCACATTTTAGTAGTCCAATCTTGAGGTTACCAGGTGATGTAACACTCTTTTCAGTATATTCTCATAAAAGAAAGGGTGGAGTTATCAAATCAATCACAGCTAGTAAAAAGCTCTCCTGGCCACAGCCACAGTCGAAGGCACCAGGGTGGCACCCTGGTCCAAGAACTCCCAAGCTACAAACCTGTTCTTTCTGGGGGAGTGTAACCTCATTCAGAACAGGAAGTTCTATGCTGCCTTGCAGATCATGACCCTCAACAATGAGCACCTCCATCTTGCTTGGATTCAGCTTCAGTTTATTATCTCTCATCCAGCCCATTCCTGCCTGTAGGCATACATTTAAGGGGCTAACACCATCTCCTGATGTTGATGACAAGGAGAAATAGACTTGGGTTTCAACATTGATAATACCAGCGCAGATCTGTGATCTGCAACATTTTCATTCCCATGTCATGCGCTTCTGTACAGATGCTTGTGTTCTTTTACTTTAAACAGCTTGCCTTGTGCAAAGTACATTCTGACAGAAACAAGCACACCGTCTTTTATGTAACCATGGAGAACATTGCAAACTGTCCCAAAAGTTCCAATCCAGATAGATAAATCTAGATTCCACAGGAGAGGTCTTGTTTCTTGGTTGCTTACTTTAAGGCAAGTCACAAATTATCTACTGGTTCACATACTCATCAGAACAGATCCACAAAGTGGCAGGAATATAGAGACGTAGGAAGCTGCCTTTCAGTAAGTTCAGCCATTGGTCCATCTAGTTCCATATTGTCAACACTGATTAGCAGCAACTCTCATAGGTTTCTAATGGGGGTCTTTCCCAGCCCTACCTGGAGATTTCTGAAGTTTGGGCAGTTTAAAGTTTCTGTTTTAAATTGATTAAGTGTTTTCATAGTATGTTTTGTGGCTTTATGAAGTTATATGGTTGTTCTTGCTCCAAGAGGTTTTCCCCAGGCTCCTAGCTGAGCATTCTGGCTTAGCCCCAATTATGTTGGGCTTTAAAAAATCCTCTATTTTCAGAGGCATTTTTTTTTAAAAAAACCAAGGCTTCTGTTGTGCACCGAAGTTTCTCTGCGATGTGTGGAGAGGCCATTGCCAGTAATTCGGCATTTTTCAAAACTCAATGAAGGGGAGTTTGGCAGCGGTGTTCGGGGTAACAGCCCCGTCTGTAAAGCCTCCCAGCTGGTATTCCTGAGGGAGGGGCTTTAGAATGGAGCATAGAGTGGCAGTTAAACTGTCTAACTGGGAGCTCAGTGAGTCAGATAGGGACGGACAGGGCTAGAAAGAGTTTCTCTAGGGAGATAGGCTCTGTTGAGGGGAGATAGACTGGTGGGGTTCCAGAGAGGGACAGGGTAGGACAGGATCGGTGTTCATAGGAGATAGATAATCCAGCTATGACTACCTCAGTCACACTGTATATCTCTGTCCATGCACAATGTGCAGAGCTTCTGCCAGTGGGTGAAGTTTGTGTTGTCATAGAACCTGACATGATAGCTTATATACATTGTAGTCAAGCCATGATTTTGTTGTTATAGAAACCATTATGCATGTAAAGCCCTGCTTAAGCACAGGGAGAAACCTTTCAACTTCTTGTCCATTATTAAACTTGACTTTGTTTTATTCTAAAGTTAATTCAGTGTCCAGTGTATTATACCTTCTCCCCATGCAGCCCTCAGCCATACTTCTAAGAGGTTGTTAGGACACAAACCAAAGCAAGAAGAGCTTAGTGGTGGCAGAGGAATCTTGATACAGGGAAGAAGAGAGAAGAACATCATTCTCTAGATTTGGAAAGAGACCTCCCCCACTCACTAGCAGTGTCCCAGGGGAGAGCAGGTCTTGTGGTAGCAAGCGTGAATTGTCCCCTTTGTTAAGCAGGGTCTGCCCTGGTTGCATTTGAATGGGAGACTACATGTGAGCACTGTAAGAAATCCCCCTTAAGGGATGGGGATGCTCTGAGAGGAGCACCTGCCTGCTTGCATGCAGAAGGTCCCAGGTTCACTCCCTGGCATCTCCAGATAGGGCTGAGAGAGACTCCTGCCTGCAACCTAGGAGAAGCCACTACGAGTCTGTGTAGACAGAACTGAGCTGGATGGACCAATGGTCTGATTCAGTATATGGCAGCTACCTGTGTTCCTATCACAGGCAGGATATGGCTTATCACAGAAGCTTTTGCAACTTATTTCAGAGGATGTGATGTAGAATTCATAGACTGAAAAGGAGAAGTGAAAGTAGGAAAGCACTATCTTGCCAAATCCCTGAAGCAGTATGAATATATATATTTAATTTCTTTCCCATCCTTCCTCCAGGGGTCTTGGGATGTTTTATGTTTTTCTCCATCCTATTTTATCCTATCTCACGCTAGGCCATTTTATCCTTATGTCAGGCTAGGCTATTTAATCCTTATCTCGTGCTAGGCTAAGAGAGAGCAAATGGCCCAATGTCACCCAGACACTTTCCAGAGTAAACCCTACAACAGTGTCAATAAGGATCTGCTAAGTGTGCTTCCATACTTACTGTTTTGTGATACCGCAGTCCCTACACTGACAGCAAGGTGCCATTCACATTTCCGATGCCTTCTTTCAGATTTTTTCTTTGTGTTATAGTGCTACAACATTGCATGTGTATGGCAAAAAAAAAAAGTAGCCGTATTTTCCCGTTGAAGGAGTTTGAGATTCTGGGGATCATTTTTAATATGAACTTGCCACAGCAGGAACAGCAGGTGTGGCAGTCAGAGGTTCCCCATTGCCTGCATGCCCACCAGCCCTCCTGGCCACCACCGGTTCTACCTGCTGCTTTCGTGGCGAACGATAATGACATCATTATAGCTTGCTTCAAAAATGGCAAGTGTAGACAGTGAACTCCTTTGCAGCCAGGAAGACAGGCAGGTGGAAAACAGGGAACACCCACCCACTGGCTCAACCACCCACCCTCCTACTCATCCACGCCACCACCATCACACTCCACTTTCACTGCAGATGATAATGGCATTATGAGTAACATCATTGTAACCCACCATTAAAGCGGCAGGAGGAGGCCAAAGTGAGGATGTAAGGGGAGATGGTGGGGGCAGGCGATGGGGAGCACCCACTGGACCGCTAGCAAGGCATGCGTGCACCCTCAATGCACACTGCACATGTGAGCGAAGGGCACATGCTGGACCAGGCTCCCACATGACCCAGGCCATGACTGCCCCTGCCTGCTTGGTGCCCTGTGTGACGACTTATTTTGCCTAGTGTTGAAACAACGTCTCTTAACAATGCTGGAATTACAATGCTAATATAATCATCTCTTTGAAAGTCTCTTTGTTCAGTCAGTGGGAAAATCATCAAAGAAGAAACTGAGCCCTTCTCATTTTGTCTTGAGGGAATTTTTATTTATTTATTTGGTAGTTAAGGACATTGGCCATTGAAACACATTGCTGAATGTCTGTATGGAGTATGCTGGTTTATTATTTATGTAGCTCTATAATGAAAATGGTAGAGATTGCCAGATCTGTCTGCTAGTTCTGAGGTTACTGTTAATTCAGCTGACCAATTAGATTTTGTCACAGAACTCCCCAAAACCTAATTTAAAGCAGCTGTGATGAGGATTGCTTTGCTGAACTTGTTCTAGATACAGGAACGGATTGTCAGGGTTGGCTCAGGAGTTCATAGTGGCCATGATGACTATGGGCCTGTCCCAAGTGGTCTCTGGACTGATGCATGTTGCAGGTCACACACTCAACTTGGTATTTTGCTCTGATCAGGGTGGTGTCCCGTGGGTGGGGACTTCCATTAGCTCCCCACTGTCATGGATGGATCACCATCTGGTTGAAGTAGGACTTGCAGTCACAACCCACCTCTGCAGGAGTGAAGGACCCATTAGGTTGGTCCGCCCAAGCAGGTTATTGGATCCAATAGGATCCCCTAAAGGCTTGGAAGGGTTTAAAGCTGGCTCTGCTAGTGATTCTGTCAGTGCTCTGATGCAAATATAAAACATATAGAGTGGTAGACATATAGAGTGGTAGACACATTCGCTCCTAAGCATCCTCTCCAACCTGCTTTAAAGTCAGCCCCGTGGTATTCAGATGAACTGCGGGAGTTGTAGCAGCAAGGTAGGTGACTAGAGTGCAAGTAGAGGAAGACTCAGTGCAAATCGACAGAGTGCAACACAGAGCTCCTTTGAGGATCTATGCTCTGGCAGTGCAGATGGCAAAGAAGCGGTTCTTTGCCCGCATTGCTTCTGCAAATTCATGTTGTGCATGATGTGCATGAATCAATTTTTTCATTTCAATTCCTACTCGAATCAAATCACTCCCAATTTGTTTAGGATCCAAATCTGCCCCCACCTCATTGAATCCAACGAGAGTGGATTCAATTGTCATTGAATCCACTCTCATTTCCTACCAGAGAATCTACTCTCAGAACACCTCAGAAACAACAAAACCCAGTTCCCCATGGGCTTATGGGTTTGGGGGTGGTTGGCACCCTATATGTACTACACCACCACTCTCTCTGGGCCACCCTGGTGCCCCCCAAATTGAGTTATGGGACTGTTGAAATGTCCATTATTCTTTAGGGAAGAAAGCTTAAAGAAGTGCAAAATTCAGAAATTATTCTTTTAAAAATCACCCCTTTCACCAATTTATTTGAAATCTGGGTGGTAGCAGGCATCCATTGGGACACTACCACTTGATCCACTCTTCTGCCTGCAAAATCCCTTTTCTGCCCCCAATCTACCCCAAAGACATGCCAACTTCAAAAATTCTTTAATAATCACCCCTTTCCCCAATTTCTTTGAAATCTGGGTGGTACTTCCTTGCACCCATTGGGCACTACCACCCGTCACAACCCACTCTGGGCCACCCTGGTGCCCCCACATAGAGCTATAAGGTTGCTGAAATTCCAATTATTCCCTATGAGGGAAAGCTTAAAGACGCACCAACTTCAGAAATTCTTTAAAAATCACCCCTTTGCCCAATTTCTTTGAAAATTGGGTGATAGCTTCCACCCATTTGGCACTACCACCCAACCCACTTTGGCCACAAAATGGAGGTCTGGATCTCAGAAAATTTGGGGTCTGAATCTGAGGTAATTTGTTTTGTACCCGAATCTGGGCAATTGAGGACAGGGGTTTTGTCTACAAATCACCCGAACTGGCCAGATTCGATGAGAATTGTTTTGCACATCCCTATTCGATATAATTGACCATGGTATCCTGCTGGGTCGCTTGAAGGAGGTGGGATTGGGTGGCATTGTTTTACTGTGGTTCCATTCCAAACTCTCTGGCAGATTCCAGATGGTGTCACTTGGAGACTGTTGCTCTGAAAAGAGCTAAAGTGTGTGGTTCCAGAAGTGAGAAAAGTGAGAGCTAAAGTGTGTAGTTCCAGAAGGCTCCATACTGTCTCCAATGCTTTTTAACATCTACATTCAACTTTTGGGAGAGATCATCAGAAAGTTTGGTATGGGATGCTACTAAACTGTTGATGGCACCCAGATCTATTTCTCCGTACCATTTCATCAGGAAATGGCATGACCCCCCTAAGTGCCTGCCTGGAGGTGATATTGGGGTGGATGAGGGATAACAGGTTAAAGTTGAATCCAAACAAGATGGAGGTACTGTCTGTAGGGGTTCGGAATCCAAGAGATGGCTTAGATCTGCTTGTTCTTGATAGGGTTACACTGCCCCTAAAGATCAGGTTTGCAGTTTGGGAGTGCTCCTGTATTCCAAACTCTCCTTGGTTTCTCAGGTTGAGGCCATGTCCAGGAGCACTTTTTAGCAGATTAAGCTGATACGCTAGATGCATCCATTTCTGGAGACAAATGACCTTAAAATGGTGGTACATATGATAGGCTTGACTACTGTAATGCACTCTACTTGGGACTGCCTTTGTACATACGTCAGAAACTGCAATTGGTACAGAATGCGGCAGCCAGATTGGTTTCTGGGTTCACCTGAAGGGACCATATAACACTGGTTTTGAAAGAATTGCACTGACTGCCAATATGTTTCTGAACGAAAAACAAAGTGCTGGTTATTACCTATCAAGCCCTTAATGGCTTTGGTCCAGGGTACTTAAGAGAGCACCTTCTCTGTCATGAACCCTGTCGCCTGTTACGATCTTCTGGAGAGGTCCGGTTATAGTTGCCGCCAACTTGTTTGTTGGCAACTCGGTACTGAGCCTTCTCTGTAGCTGCCACAGGGTTTAGAATGTGCTCACTGCTGAAATAAGAGGATCTCCTTTTCTGTAATTAGGAGGACCCTGAAGACGTACCTGTTTTCCCAGGCTTTTAACTGAAATCTAAATTTTAATGTGCTTTTATTTATTGTGATTTTTTATTTATTCATTTAGCAAATTTATTTACCACTTGACTTCCTTAGACTCGAAGCAGTTTACATAAATTAAAACAACAACGACAAGAGAAGAAGGGGTGGCGGGGGAGGAAGAAAGAAAAGGAAAAAAGAAAAAGACCCGCCCCCCACACACTCACATGATAAAAACTAAAAGCCTGGGAAAGCCTGGTTTTCAGGAGCTTCTTAAAGGACAGAAGAGAGGGGGCATTACAAATCTCAGGAGGCAGAGTGTTCCATAACAAGGGGGCAGCAACAGAGAAGGCCCTCCAACAAGCCCGGGCCCCACATACCTCCCCTGGGCCTAGAATTCTGAGAAGGCCCACCTGATAACCTCACCGGGCGTGTCGAAGTTGGACAGGAGAGGCGGTCCTGAATGTACACAGGTGCTAAATCCTTCTTTTATCTGTTTTGTGAATTGTAAATGTTTTATATTTTATATTATGTTTTAATTTGCCCACCACCTAGAAATTTTTATGTCAGGCAAAATAGAAATTCAATCAATCAATCAATCAATCAATCTGTGGATTTGGAAAGCCTCTGGTTTCCCCTTCAAGAAGGCTTCTTTGCTGCCAATATATTGAAAGGGATGGTGATGGGTGATTTTAGCTCAGAAAACACTGTGGCTCCTCATAAACCAGTGCTGCTCAAACTCCAAATCTGTATGCTCCATTGATCTTTTCTCTTTTTCTTTCAGGTAAAACGTTGACTTGCTATTATGGTCATCATCCCGTGGAAGGTTCTGACAATGGCTTCTGTGTATCAGGCTCTTCACCAGGATATAGAAATAATGGTATTATTTTGAAACCTGTTCATTTTTATAATTCGCCAAGGGTTTTCATAATCACCAAGAATTTTTATAATCCTTTATAATCACCGAGAATTAATACAATAATTATCCAAGAATTCTACTTTCCAAAATTATGGGAGAGGACTCTTAGGATGAGTTGCAGAAAAAAGGTTCTCTCATTATCAGACTTAAAGGTCTATTGCTTTCAAATATGACATTTGTGAGGCTAGTAATTTGAAACATAGAATGCATAATCTACGTGTCAAGATTCACAAATGTATCTAATTTCAAATGCTAAAAAAATCCACCCGCTCCTTTGGTCTGCCCTTCATGGCACTGGACCTGCCACATAGGGGGTTATCCTAGCTTAACACCCTGCACTGCCCACCAACCACACAACAAAGCAGTGAATCCCTTTTGTAGGTCCTCCAAAAAAATCTGGATGGCCTGAGGCAAAGATGGACCCATCACCTATGAATAATTCAGGAGAGGGGGAAAACAATGTCAGGATGCACCAGACCCACCACCAACTAAGGAATGCACAAAATGGTCAGGTCTGCTTTGATCTTTTTCCTAGCCCTGTCTATCCTACCCGGTTTGCTAGCCCCCCTCCACACCCTGCGTATATACAGGTCAGACCAAATCACAATCAAATTTGGAAGCCAGCATTATACCACACCAGTGTTAGCCCAGGCCTTGCAAATAAGAGATGTCCCTGACTGCTGACTCGGTCATTCTCCCCCAAGAAAAACAAAAGGTTGTCCGGAGGTGGATTATCCTCCAAGAACTCCAGCAGGACAGACAAAAAATGGGCAAATCGCATACCCCACCAACCAATCCAGGAGATCGATGCCCACTCCCCAAGTCCTAGTTGTGTTCTAGGTTCAGCCCCAGATGCCTTATTGGGGGCCAAGAAGACAACTGAGTGCCCGAGGATGAAGACCGTTGCCCGCTCCATCGGCAGCGCTGGTCCTTCAGGGAGAAGAATGAAACTAGTGACTGCACTCAAGAAACCTAGCACGAGTAGCACTGGTAGCCGCTTGAATGCCATCAGCCAAGCCGCTGAATGGCTGTTCTGAGATATCACAAAAGAGAGGCCACGAAGGCAGCACCTATCTGAAAAGAGTTCAATGATAGGTGAGCTGTGGATACCTCCGCAGCCGGCAGGGCTTTACGCACATAAACTGAAATGTCAAAACTGAAATTGGGAGAATGGCCATCCATCCTCATGAACGAACAGGCACCTACTGGCAGACCCACGCAGGGCTGCGCACTGGTCCTAGATCCCACAGGGCTCAAAACAGCGTTGTCAGATCTGTTCAAATGAATAACATGTCCCTGACCCTTCTGGTCAGTTTTGGAAAACCTTAAGTGTGGCTCAGCATGCCCAGATTTAAACACTAGATCCCCCCAGTGCAGAACTCTGGAGGATGGACCACCCCTGTCCCTGGGGAATAACTCACCTGTCTGCTGAGAATGGACTGAGGGAGGAGAAAGCCGACACTATCTGTAGGCCGGAAGCCCCGCCCTCTCCCAGCCAAGAGCCAATCGGCTCACACCCCAGCCTCATGCTTATGCAGGGGGCTGGGGCAAACAAACTGTGCCACCCTTTCGGGCAATGAGTGGCTGGATTTTTAAAAATGTTTATATGTGTTGTTTATGTTATGTTCATTGTTTATATGATGTTCATTGTTTATATGAAGGTGAAGCAGGGATCTTAAATAACTGTTTCCAGTTTTTGTTTGAACCTGGTTGATGAGTCAACCTTAACATTTTTCTTAAATGGAAGGTGTTTGGATCCCAGAATTGTTTAAAGACATATTAAAAACCTTGTCCAGTGCTGAGACCTGGCACAAATTAAGCTCAATTCACACATTTTTTTGGTCAACATTTACTCCTGATTTAAATTCTGAGGCAACATTTACTCCTGATTTACATTCTGTTTCTCTCACCTGCCCACCAGTTCACATCTTCCAATTAAAAGGATGTCTTGATGATGCTATTTTCTTTACCTTCTACAGACATAGTCGGATTTCGAAGAGAAGATTTTGAGAAATGTAACACAAAACTAAGATATGCTGGCGACATATGGAAGTTTTCCTGCTGCACAACAGATAAATGTAATCCTCTTATAAAAGCTAAAATAGAATATAATATCTAAAACCTAAAATCTGCTCATGGCAAGTGAGCCCGGCCTGTCAGTAACCTGAAGGCCTAACTTCCTGGATGAAGCCTTTGGTAGATTTAGCCCAGCTGCTTATGTCTTGAATAGATGTCAGGCTGCTGAAATAAATGAAGATGGATTGATAAACAAGCATCCCAAAACACAGTATATGTTTTGTTTAATATATTTGTATTACGGCAGCTGCCACAGCTTCATAGTTTCATGAGGAGCCCATGTATGTCTTGGAGCATTTCCTTCAAATATCTTGTTCTGTTGCTAAACACTGTACTCATGCAAATGTTGGGAAGACAAGAGTCTAAGGGAACTGGGTGCTGCGGTAGAGGACTCCCATTCTAATCCATATAAAGAGGGAAGCTTGGAATTGTATGTAATGTTTTTGAGCATTGTGTGGTGTCCCAAGCATGCAGGCAACCACAGATGTATGGATGGCAAAACAAAAGCATCTAGTCCAGGGACGGAGCCACGATTGGGCCAACGGGTTCAAAGAACCCGGGCCACTGATCAATCAGGGGCCGCGAGAGCGGCCCTGACACACACCCTGTGTCTGACGTTAGACGCAGGGAGGCTAGTTTAGCTCCCAAGCAGGGGCCACGCAGCCCCTTCGGGAGCTAATCAAAGTCTGGCGCTGCGTTCGCACCGCCAGCCAGGAGAGGCTCTTCCCTGCGAAGGCAGGGAAGAGTTGCTCCTGGCTGCGTGCTGCAAACGCAGCACCAGCCTAACTAGCTCCTGAAGGGGCCGCACGGCCCGTTCAGGAGCTAAAAGACTGTCTTCCCTGCAGGGAAGAGCCGCTCCTGGGCTGTGCTGCGAAAGCAGTGCCAGACTTCGTTTAACTGCCAACGCTATAGTTTAGGTTATGGTCCATTTAATTCCCCAAATTAAACATTTTCAGATATCCCACGGCATGAAGCCATGTCTGGATAGCTTCCTGGCTCACTTTTATGGCCACTGCCTTGCCTCCCCTCCATTATCCAGAGGTGTGGGTGGGAGTATTTCACTTAACTGGTGGCAAACCTTGCTGCTGCTGGTATCTGGAATGAAACATGGGACAGAGGGACCTGGAATGGCATCCAAATGGGTAGGCTGTCCCATGCCGCACTGCACAGTTGATCTCCGTGCATGCGCAGAGGCCATTTGAGGGGTTCGTATGGCAGTGTACTTCTAGATAAAGGCCTCTCTCTGGTTTCTCAGGCTGAGATAGTAGCTAGAGGTGATTTTTATCAGCTTCGGCTGATACATCACTGTTGTGAATAGTGGATTTAAGCCCAGCCTTTGTCTCAGAGCAAGTCCACGTGGAGGAAAGAAAAATGCTGATTCATTCCCACCACGTTTACTCAACAAAGGCTGTTCCTTTAAACTTAAACTGGTAGAAAATACTTTGCCACCACACCCTAATTTTAGAGCTTTGCCCCTCCCTGGATTTGGGTGATTGTCCAGGGAGACTCTCATTCTCTTGACCAGATGGAAAAATACAAAAAACCTTCCACATGGCTGTTGGCCATTAGGCAGCCAGACTTCATGGCTGGTGCACACGAAGCCTGCTCCCCATCTTCTCTCATCTCCCTCCGGGCCCCTTCTGAGAACAAAGACCCGCTTCACTTTCATCCACCAGACCCTCTATGTCCCGGTCACCGTGTGCTGAGTGGCTGATCCCCAGAGGTCACTGCCTGTCAGTCAGGAAAGGGTTCACTTCCAGTTCACTCTTTACAGGAAAGGAGAGGCTATTACTGCCTGATTGTTACAACCACCTACAGACATTTTTTGAGGAGAATGACCTAACAACGGTGGTGCATTTGCTGGTAACCTCCAGACTTCACTATTGTAATGCACTTTATGTGGGGCTGCCTTCATATGTAGTCAGAAACTGCAATTGATACAAAATGCAGCAGCCAGGTTCTGCATTTGACTCCTATTTCAAAAGCATTACACTGGCTGCCCATACATTTCTGTGCAAAATATAAATTGCTGGTGATTACCTATAAAGCCATAAACAGCTTGGGCTCAGGCCTCACGAGGGGATGGGGAGTTTCTGCTGTGTTCTCTGCACCACTGTTCTGGGGTTTTCCCCTATTAATCATTAGAATTGGTCAACACAGATCTGCAGCATAATGTGGGTGGATCTGCCATATCTTTTGAAAGCCTATTGCAATCACTAGTAGATCCTACATAACAATATCATATTAGGGGTGTGTCTGAACCGGTCTGGAGGCCATACTAAAGGCCTCCGAACCTCCAGACCGGTTCGGACTTGGCCGGTCCCGGTCCGGGTGGGGGGTCCCCCTTTAAGGGCGGGGAGGGCTTGCTTACCCCTCCCGCCTCTTTGCCCCCACCAGAGGCCGTATTATACCTAGTAAATGGGGTGCTGGAAACCAGCCGCCCCGCCCCCCCGCGAGCGGATTAGGGACAAAAATTAGCAAAGTACTGCCACCGTCCCGCCCTCCCGCCCCTCCCCCCCCCGAGTGCTCACCGCATTGTTGCTAAAAAAAGAGAGGAGCCCGCCGAACAGAGCTCCTCTCTCGGCAAAGTCTGTGAAACAACTGAGGCCTGGGGCGCGCGCGCGCGATACGACTTCTAAAAGAACTTCCGCCGGAGGCCCGGTCTACCCGGCCTCGTCCCGCCGGGTAGACTGGGCCTCCGATCTACCTCTGGGAGCTGCCTACTAGGGCCCTTGGAGGATCTCGAGCAGGCCTCGCGGAGGCGGGCCTTAACTGGGGAGCCTATTAAGGCTCCCGACATAGGTTTGGGAGGCCGCGCAACTGCGTGGCTGTGGCTGCAGCTGCAGCCAGGGAGCCTTTTAAGGACCCTGGTAAAACAGGAGGCTGTGTGGCGGGCTGCAACAGCCGAGGAGCCTTTAAGGCCCCGGCGAAGCATCCAGAGGCCGTGCAGCAGCAGGGAGGGGCCTATTAAGGTCCCCGGAAGTTGGGAGCAGCAGCGGTGCCACAAGCCAGTGGCTCTCGCCGAGGACTGGGAGGCAGCTAAGCAGGTAGGCTGCTCTACTCTCTGAGCTGACTCTGAGATGGGTGCAGGGCAGGGACTTCCCTCCCTGCTGCTACTGCCATGGTCTGCTCTCCACTCTGCCTGCAGCAGCAGCTGCTGCTACCACTCCAGTCCCTTTCCCTGCCCCCACTGCATATTCTGTTCCTATCCCTTGGGAAGCCCCCTCTCACTGGCTTCAGCCTCCATGAGGTTTGCAAGCTACTTCAGTTTGCCAGCTGCCTCAGAGCCAAAGCCAGCAGGAGGGAAGGGATTGCCCAGGCCAGCAGGCACTTGCTAAGGGGCAAGGAGCAACAAGCAACTCATGCCCATTTACTCTCTCTGGGCCCTTACTCACTTTCCTCCCCTCTCCAGTGTCCCGCAGCAGCCCTTCTCTCTCTTCCCTGCTTGCTCCCTGCTGCAAAGGCTATGAGGGCCTGGGGGAGTGGCAGGGGAGGGGATGGATGGATGGAAGGAAAGCAGCCAGACCCCTCGGCTTCAAGATGCTCTTTGAAGGGGTTGCAACAGGAAGTAAACCATAAAATCAATAATGTACAAACACAATAAAACAAACAATGAAGTGGAGTCCCCGTGAAGGATTACAGATGAGCAAAGAGTCAAACCAATTGTATTCCCTTCCCTATTAAACCATATGGCAGTTTCATTGAAAAGCTCTCTAAAATAAACTGGCTTTCACTTGCTTTTAAAAAATTCACACGATAGTGTTCTACAAACACATTCACTAGAAAGGCAGGATTGCCTGTAGCTCTCTGTCAAACACACATTTGGTGGCAAGCCTGGCTTTGGTTTTAAGTAACACAAGAACGTTGGCAAAGTTGCACATTGGGTATGGTTGTGTGAGCATTGATTGGATCCATGCCTGCTGCTGTCACTGGGCAGCTTCATCTCGGACGCCTGCCTCAGAAGGCTGGATGGGGAAGGAGCAAGGCTGGTGGAGAGTCCCTGCCACGCTCGGACCGGCCCACAGGGCAACAGGGCATATTCCCGGTGAGCCCCATCCGAGGGGCGCTCCTGCGCCCTGCCACACTCAGCAGCAGGAAATACTCCCACCCTTAAGCACCCATTCTGCTCAAAACCCAGCGCCCTCCCCACAGACATTCCACCGCCCTCTCAGTGCCCTCAGTCCGGCCCTGGGAGAGGGAAGAAGCCAGAGCTGGTTGGCCTGGCTGGGACACCCGGCCATGATATGAGGCTCTCCTCTTCTCCCCGCCCCCCAAAGCCAAACACTACAGGCTGCCTCCTGCAGCCCAGCTATCCTTGCCTCACACATTTATCCACTCCCTTCCACCAGTTATTTATTTTCTTTTCCCCCCCTTCATTTCTCTTCACCCCCATTTCTCTCCTCTCCCTATTTTCTTCCTCTCCTCCCAGCCAGCATTCTCTCTAATAGGGATTCCCAGACGTTATTGACTACAACTCCCATAATTCCCATGCAAAATCCATGGCAGCTGGGGATTCTGGGAGTTGTAGTCAACATCTGGAAATCCCTGTTAGAGGGAGCACTTTTCCCAGCAATTTTAAAGCCCTTTATTCTTTTCTTCCCCATGTCATTTCTCTTAACCCCTTTCCCTCTTCTCCAGAGTACTTCCTCTTATCCAGCTGTTCAGGCTTGGCATGAGAGAGAGGAGGGGAAAGGGACATTGATGGGCAAGGCTTGGTGAGAGAAAGAGAACAAAGGGAGAATCTGATGGGCATCTGATGGGCATCTAATTAGACTGGACTAATTAGATTCGAAACTGGAAGAAGAAGCCAGAAAGTTCCTTTAGGGTATATGCATACGCTGTTTTTCAGATAATTGCCAGATTGGCTTCCCATGTTGGTGTGGTGCAGAGAAGGAATGGATTCTGTTGGGAGAAAAATAATTTTAAAAACCTGTTTGCTGTGCAGACAACTAACTAGGTGGTTTTCTGGCCAGTATCTGTAACTTTAATATGCCCACTGTGCTGCGATTCATTGGGCAAGAATTAAGGAAGTGTAAAAAACATTTGTTGTTTGCAAGGACAGACACCCAAGCCAAGTGGTGGTCACCCGTGGTGGGCAGAGAGTGGCATCCAGCTGTTCAGCAGGCATGGATTAGCGAGAGGGTGTCCCCATGCATCTTTGCTTCCCATGGTGTTCTCTAAGTTACAGGAGATGGTTCATAGCTGCAGCAAGCATCATTGGAAAACCTATGACTTTTCTATTTATGAATGCAGTTTTGAAATAGGCAGGCAAGCTGCTCTTGTAACTTCAGAATGCATTTGTTCTTCACTCTTACAGCTGGCCTCTGCTTTACCTTAGATAGATTTATTTCCTTTTACATGTATAGCCTGTGCTTCCTCCAAGAAACCCAGAGTAGTGCACATGGTTAATTTATACCTCCAAAAGCCCTATGACAAAGGTTCTGCTGAGAGATAAGTGACTGTCCCAGAGTCACCCAGTGAGTTTCATGGCTGAATGGAGATTTGAACTCAGGTCTCCCCAGTCCTATTCCAATACTCTAACCCCTACATCACACTGGCTCTTGGCTCTAAACCACACATGACATTAGTTTACTAAAAGAAGTGTGATAAGCTGTTGCAAAGGATGCCAGGGTCTTCCTATGACCTTTTAGCATAGCATTTACACTTCTTAAATTTAAATTGTTATTTAGCTACCTCTGGAAATATACAGTGTCTGTCCCCACTGTATCTCCCCTGCTCCATTTCATGTAAACATTCTTGCTTCCTGTACAGGGTTGTTTTAGATATTGCTGCAGTGATATGTTTAAATGCTTTGAAATTCTATGGTGCTGTATATATTGATAGGAACTGAAAATAATTTTCCTCTCTTGGGTAGGTGTATGGGGTGAGGGGTGAGAGGGCAGGCATCTTGTGGAAATTGGTGGGGAGAGAGAACTTAAAGCAGTGCTCTTTTAGGGCTGAAGTGAGGATTATGGAGTGATTCACAGAGTGAATTAGGATGCCATCCACTTCCATTTCTAACAATCTTGCAGGAACTGGACTACGTAGGAACACATATATCCAAACTATTTTATTAATATAGAATTGTGCTTCTTAAAACTGATACTTCATTTGAAATATTTATAGTAAGTTAGTTCGTAAGTAAGTAAGTAAAACTTTATTTCGGTCGTAGACCAGCAATTCAACAATATTTTAAAAAAAGAAATAAGAAAATAATAACAATATAAAATCAGACTACATTTATATGCATTTGGCATATTATATAATAACTAGCTGACCCGTGCGGCCGCCGCCGCCCTGCGGGGGCCGAGTACAGCCGCCTCGCCTCCGCGGCCCGGCCAGTCCCGCCGCCTCGCTTCCGCGGCCGGGCCCGGTCAGGCCAGGCCACCTCTCTCTCTCCTCCCGCCCCCCGTCTCCGGCGGGGCAGAGTGCGGCCGCTGCCGCCAGCGGGCCTGGCCGGCCCCAGAGTGCCGCCGCCGATGCCGCGGCCGGCCCCAGAGTGCCGCCATCAGGCCCGCCGCCTTGCCTCCGCGGCCGGGCCCAGCCCGGCCAGTCCCGCCACCTCGCTTCTGCGGCCGGGCCCGGCCCCGCCGCCTTGCCCCGCCTCGCTGGGCCCACCGCTCGCTGGGCCCCGCCACCACGGCCTGGCCCGCCGCCATCGTGCTGGGCCCGCTGCATCGCCCCGCCTCACGGCCGGGGCCACCGCCACCTTGCTGGGCCCACCGCCTCGCTGGGCCCACCACCTCGCTGGGCTCCGCCGCCGCGGCCCTGGGCCCGCCGCCTTGCCTCCGCAGCCAGCAAATTCTCCTGGGTGTGCTGCCAGCCAATCAGGCGCCCCCTGCAGCCCAGCCAATCAGCTGGGCTGCCGGGACGCATTTCTCCTGGGCACACCCAGGAGAATTATATATATAGATATTTGGCCACAATATGAATAACATCCAAATTAGGATTAGTTAGCAAACAGTTTAAATAAAAATCATCTCCATGACCCAGAAAATTAATCAAAAGTCCGGCAATTAGTTGGTGCCTTATGTCTCTGTAATAATCACAATACAGTAAAACATGAGCAGTTGTTTCAACATTACCAGATCCACAAGGGCATAATCTTGATGCATATGGTATACCCTGGAATCTCCCATGGAGCACAGCTGTTGGGAGAGCATTTACATGGGCAAGTGTTAGAGCTCATCTAAACTTTGGAATTAGGATGCTTCTTAAATATGTAGCAGGCTTGAGCTCGATGCTCTGACTTCCTATGTAAATTTTACTCGGTAACTTTGCATGTTCCATCTGCAACTCCACGTCATGGATACATTGCACAATTGTTCTTCTAGCCTGATTGAAACCTGATCTAATAAGATCATCTTGAAAGAATCCGTATAATAGTAATTTTTTTGTAATTGCCAATTTCCATTTGGATTTAAAAGTGTCTTCCAAAATTAAATGTACTAAGCCGACTTTTGTGAATACCAATTTTAACCAGTAAAGTATAATAGATCTCTAATAACATGATTCGAATCTAACCAGACCCACCGCCCTTCTAATAACAGTATTTGGGACACAGCACGGCAGCTATAATATAGTTCTTATGAACTTAGTTTGAAGTGTTTCTAGTGGAGCAAAATTACTAAATAGGCCCAATTGTGCACCATACATAATCTGAGGACACACTTTGGCCAATAGTAGTTTTAGTGTGACAGAGATGTACGAAGCTCCCCGTGAGAAATGAAATGATTTGATTAGATTAATTGATAATTGGGTGCTCTGAATAATATGTTTTTGATGTGCGATACGTGAGCCAGATGAATGGAATACAACACCTAAGTATTTATAAGATTGAACTTGTTCAATTGTATTCCCATTCATGTGCCAAGTATATCTCTTCGGCCGTTTAGCAAACACCAAAACTTTTGTCTTTTGGTGGTTTACCTCTATCATTTGTCTGTTATAAAATAAACTTAATTGTGCCAATGCTCGATGTAGTCCTATGGGTTTCTGGGATAAAATGTTCATATTGTCTGCATACAGCAGGTCTGCAATATGCTTCTGTGCCAGTTTTGGTGGGTGCAGAGACATGTCGGATAAACAGCTCACCACTGAGTTGATATAGATGTTAAATAAAGTAGGTGCCAAAATGCAATCCTGCCTTACTCCTCTACTAGTTGGAACATCTGACAATAAATAACCATACTGATTACAATGGACCCGCAATCGAGACTTTTCATATAGCTTATAAATTAATAGTAGTAATCTCTTATCAGTTTCCAAATCTATTCATTTTTGCCAGAGCCTGTCTCTTGAGATGGATTCAAACGCCGATTTCAGGTCTATGAATGCAGTATAAAGCACAGCACCAGAATTAGCCGTATATTTTTCAACAAGATAATGGAGGGTCAGGGCATTTTCCGTAGTAGAGTGACCTGCTCGGAAGCCAGCCTGTTCAACTGCAAGAATGTTCTTATCCTCAATCCAGTCCACCGGCTTAATCACTAAGTGTTTAGCATATATTTTACTAATCAAACTCAGGAGACTTATAGGCCTATAATTTGCAGGATCACTCCGTCTATCTTTTTTATATATTGGGACTATTATCGCTGCTCCCCAATGTGGTGGAATTTTTGCCGTATTATCGATATACGTGAACAGTGAGGCTAAAACTGGAACCCACCAGTCTAAGTTAGACAGAATCACCTCTATAGTAATATAATCAATTTCACGGGCTCTGTCTTTTAAAAATTGTCTACAAGACCTTCTACTTCCGAGCAGGAAACCGGACCCCATCTCGGGGGGTCAGTTGTATATGCCTCAACATTCACCATTATGGAGTCATTTTGTCTGTACATCTCATAAAAATGATGTTCCCATTTATCAGCCAAAATTATACAATCAGGTAAAGTGGGAGCTCTTCCTAACAAAGGTGCTACCAAGCGCCAAAAGGTGCTTTGATTTTTTTCAGTTTGGCCGCTTCTATTAACTCCTTCCCTCTCTGTATCATCCACTGAGATTTCTTTTTTTTTTTAACAGCCTCTTTTATTGCCTCCTCATTATTAGTAAACCCTGTACATTGAACTTAGTTATATCATCTGTATATCTATCAAGTGCCTTTATTAACATACCTTTCACCTCTCGGCAATCTCTATCAAACCAGGGACGAGAAATAGCTTTCCATCCAGTTTTTGGAATAGTGTTAATGAGCATTGGATGTATTAAGGTTAAGAGACTATCATAATGATCTAGCAAGCCGCTACCATCAGGCATGGATGTCCCTTGAATAATAACATCCCGTAAGTACTGGGCTTTTGAGGAGTTAAGTAAATCAGTGAGGGCGTGCAGCCTGCCCAACTGTCCATTTCGCCCTTTGTGGGGCATTTCCCTTTGGTATACCTAAAGCCCACTCACAGTCCAAAGAATTTCTCCCTCTTAATGTTATGTTCAGCAGTAATGGAAAATGGTCACTTTCGGGCGAGGTATCACTTAAAAGTGCCCCACCCATGGTGCTAAATTTCTTGTAACAGCAACATAGTCAATTAATGAAGGATTCGGACCTGTCCAGTGCATATACTCTGTGCCAGATAATCCGGTTGCATCGCACCATTGAGCAAGTGTAGATCCAATTTATGGAGAGCTGATAATAAATTCAGACCTGAGAAGTTAATTATAGCATCCTTTGACTGCCTTATAAATAGGGGAGAAGGGGTGGGTGGCATTGCTGGGTAGAAATGATATTTTGCAAAAACTGCCTCATCATTCTTCCCCACCCGGGCATTAAAATCTCCAGGAATAATCAGATGGGAATCATGATGCACTATTAATATGTCTGCAATAAAGGTTTCCACTTTAGCCCATGTCTCTGTCACCTGTGTACTTGAACTCATTGGCGCTATATAGATATTAATCAATATCAATTTAGAGCTCCCAATATTTATGTTAACCTATAAGAAACAGAAAAGAAAGGTCAGATATCAAAAGTTAACAGAAAAAAATAATTATTAACTGCCCTGAGCCACTTTGGAAGAGCAGTATAAAAATCGATCGATCGATCGATTGATTGATTATTTACACAGTCAGACAGGTGTTATTGACTTGTTTGTTTTATCCAGACATCGAGTCCTTCCCAAGGACCTGGGATGCCTGAATTTTATTGTCAGTGTTGTTGCTGTTGTTATAGATATCGTCGCAGAATATAGGCTCTTCCCAGTAAAGTTGCTTTTTGTAATTGGCTGATGGTGATTTCTGTGGCCCCTATGGTGTTGAGGTGCTCTTCAAGTTCCTTCTTGTAGGCCTGCTGTGTTTCATTGGTGTTGAATAGTTTCTCGTTATTGACCATTCGGGATCGAACCAAACCACACACACACCCTGGTTCCGTCGGACCGTAACCAGACTGCCAGGTCCAGTCCGGCCGGTCCACGAATTTTCTTTCTTTATTTTTTTTTTAATTAAAGTATATTTAAAATAACTTTAACCCCTTCAGGGGGCTTGCTGAGGGTGCGAGGGGGTGTCTGTGCGGGTTCCCTCTCCCCCCACCGGCTGGCCTTATTACTGCCGTGGCCCGCCACGGCTGGGTAATTGACCATTTTCCGCTATTCGGGCCTCTGTATGAGTGCATGGCTACCATTTTGGCAGCCATGCCATTTTGGCACAGCCTCGCAGCAGGCATTGGCACATGCACGGTGGCCACCAAAATGGTGGCCGTGCGCTCATATGGAGGCCCAAAGGGGCCGAAAATGATCAATTACCTGGTGATAAGGACAGCCGGCGGGGAGAGAGGGAACCTGCATGGACCCCCACCCTCGCAGTCTCAGCAAGCCCCCCCAAAGGGGCTAAAGATATTTTAAATATACTTTAATTTTTAAAAAATAAATTCACGGATTGGACTGGACCAGGGGGGTTCGATGGGGGGCTGGACCAAACTGGCCTGGTTTGCATGGAACCGGGCCATCCGGTTCCATGCACACCCCTAAACAGTATCATATGTAGTAGCTAAATTTTGTTATGTTGCCACCAGAATGCGAAATTTAAAGGAATAGATTTTAATGTAACTATATATAATCGTTAATGTTTATATGTATGATTGACTGTTTTAAGTATGTCAAGTCTTCTTCTTCTTCTTCTTCTTCTTCTTCTTCTTCTTCTTCTTCTTCTTCTTCTTGTCAATGACTGTAAATAAAGATTGGCTTGCATACCTGTTCCTTTTAGGGAAGTGTGACCCCATGTTGAACAGGCAGATCAAAATAGTCTCTGGAGTTTTGACCCCACACAATAAGTACCTCCATCTGATCTAGATTCAGTCTAAGTTTATTATTCATCATCCAGCCCATAACTGCCTCCAGACAGGCATTTGGGGAGGTTATGCCTTCTCCTGATGACGTTGACATGGAGAAATAGATCTGAGTGTCGTCAGCATACTGATAACACCCTGCACCAAATCTCCTGATGATCTCTCCCAGCAGTTTCATGTAGATGTTAAAATTTTATTTTATCCACAAAGAACCCATTATAAGTGTTACAGTAGAACGTCGTAGGGTTGTGCATTTTTTTTCTGTTTTGTTTTTGCCCCGAATCTGAAACACCCCAATTTTGTTCTTTGTTCAAAATCGGCCAATCTGGAACATCCCGATTTTGTTCTTTGTTCAAAATTGCAAAATCCGAATCCAAAACGTTTTGGATTTTAAAAAATGGCCCAGGGGCAAAACTAGTGGGTGGGGGTAGTAGTGCCCAATGGGTGGAAGCTACCACCCATCTTTCAGAGGAATTGGGAAAGGGCTGGTTTTTGGTGAATTTTTGAAGTTTAAGATTTTCCCCATAGGGAATTATGGAGGTTTCAGCAAAACTATAGCTTCACATCAAGGGGGAAAGGGATGGACCAGAGCAGAGTAGGGTGGGTGGTAGTGCCCAGGGGGGCAAGGAAGCAGCCAGAATTATTTCAAAGGAATTGAGCAGAGGGCTGATTTTTAAAGATTTAATGGAGTTTACTGGTCTTTAAGATTCTTCCCCATAGGGAATTATGGAGGTTTCAGCAGCACCATAACTGCACTTGGGGGGCACTGGGGTGGCCCAGAGCGAGTGGTGGTGTAGCACAAATAGGGTGCCCATAGGGTTCTGTTGTTTCTGAGACGTTTTGAGTGTAGATTCTCTGTTAGCATATGAGAGTGGATTCATGGTTTGTCATTGAAAATCTCATATGCTACTAGAGAATCTACACTCAACACCTCAGAAACAACAAAACCCAGTACCCCAATGGGTTAGAAACCCATGGGGTTGGTTGGCACCCTTTGTGTACTACAGCACCATTCACTCTGGCCCACCCCAGTGCCCCCCCCCCAGTGCCGTTATGGAGCTTCTGAAACCACCATTATTCCCTATGGGGGGGGAAGCTTAAAGACACTCAAACTTCAACAAATCACAAAAAAATCAGCCCTTTGCCCAATGCCTTTGAAATCTGGGTGGTGGCAGACACCAATGGGGGCACCACCACCTGACCCTCTCTTTCACCCCCAAAGGCCCCTTTCTGCCCCAAATCTGCCCCAAAGAACATAACAGCACACATCAACAATGTCCAAGGAGGACATTGGTCTGAGAAAGAGGGAAATGCTCCTTTAGAAGGACCCGTTCCAGGGATGATGAGCCCATATCCTCTCACACAGGGGATACTCCTCGGGGGGTGGGGGCCTCCTTGTAGTGGGTGATTTGATCATTAGAGGTATAGAGAGATGGGTTTGTGACCCGCGTGTTGACCACACGGTGACTTGCCTGCCTGGTGCGAAGGTTGTGGACATCACATGGCATCTAGACAGGCTCCTAGGCAGTACTGGGGAGGAGACAGGTGTTGTGGTGCACGTCGGCACCAACGATGTGGGGAAATGTAGTCATGAGGTCCTGGAAGCCAAATTTAGGCTGATAGGTAGCATTTTGAAGTCCAGGTCTCCCAAGGTAGCATTCTCAGAAATGCTACCTGTTCCACACGCAGGTACAGTGAGACAGGCAGAGCTGAGGGGTTTCAATGTGTGGATGAGATGTTGGTGCCAGGAGGAGGTGTTTAGATTTGTTAGGCACTAGAATACATTTTGGGGAAAGCTAGGCCTGTACAAAAGGGACGGGCTGCACTTGAACCAAGATGGAACCAGACTGCTGGCGCTTAAAATCAAAAAGATCACAGAGCAGCTTTTAAAATGACGCCTGGGGAACAGCAAATAGGAGCTGGGCAGTATCCCGTTTGGCAAAAGCCATCCTTTAAAGTGTGAGGCTGCAAAGAATTCAGATAAAACAGAAGGGGACAGAGCAGAGCCACATAAAGAGCAGACGGGAGCCTGTGCCAGCAGGTCAAAGAGTCAAAAGAATAGCATACATCAGGTGAGAGATTCAGCATCTAGGTGCTTATATGTCAATGCCAGAAGACTCCGAGCCAAGATGGGTGAGCTGGAGTGCTTGGTTGCTAAAGCAGAAATAGATATAGTGGGCATAACAGAAACATTTTTAGAGTATAAAGGTATTGCCTTCTTAATGATTTTTTGTCCTGCTCTGACATGAGTCGAGCAGTACCTATGCTACTTAAGAGCATAATAAAGCTTTGATTTTAAGTCCTCCTGATTGGGCTGATCATTGGACCCAAAAAAGGGGTATTCCAGGTATACATGTCACCCCTGCATGTTTCATTTTCAGTAACTGTCTCATTTACCAGGATCCCCACCCGGTCATGTAAATATATGGTATTTTTCCATATTCCCAGGGACTCATAATTCCAGTCACCTTCTGCGAAATTAAACACAGTGACAGAGGTATCTGTATGTTCTCCATCATGCAAAGGGAAATGCTTCCCCACATCTAGCTGTGCACCTTGACACTCCTCCTGAGGGGGTCCATAATCATCCTTTGCAGGCACAAACTCCCTATTCACAATGTCAATGGGAACAATATTGTGTCCACCAGGTGTGGGC
The DNA here is from genome assembly GCF_027244095.1 of Hemicordylus capensis. Taxonomy (NCBI): domain Eukaryota; kingdom Metazoa; phylum Chordata; class Lepidosauria; order Squamata; family Cordylidae; genus Hemicordylus; species Hemicordylus capensis. The sequence continues at coordinate 255,998,527 of NC_069658.1, read as the reverse complement.
ACAATATTCATGTGGTATCATTATGGATACAAATGGGATGCTGCAACCAGCTCTCCAAACAGGACCCCATCACACTCGTGGGGGCCTTGCCCACCATGTGAGGGGCACTGGACCTCCTGACCTGGCGATTTGCTCATTAGAATATATGTCAGCATGTGTGCACACCCAGCAGTCCTTAAGCCAGGTGGCATGGACTGCTGCCTGTACCTCAGGGTGGGGATTCACTTAGCCCCAGGTGGTTGGGAACAATATAAATACATCAACCCATAGCCAGACCTGAGTGGTCAAACAGATACTTCGGCTTCTCCTATCCCAACCGGGTTGGGGCACCCAAACCAATATCTGTGAGGCCATTCCACAAGAAATACATGTACTAGTGTGCTGCAAGAGCTATTCCCAACCCCACAGTTAGGGACATGGCCTCTGAAACTGTCCCTGGATATGATGCACATTGTCTCTGGAACTGTACACGTAGAGGCTGGTCAACAGTAGGTTGGGGACACTGTCCAAGGCAGGCTATGCTGGCAAATCTCGGGGGGGTCAGTCGGTTAGGGTCAACTTCATCCTGGTATGGTGGACCCACGTCCTCACTCCGTCCCAGTTGGCCTGGAGTGGCTCCTTTTTCCACTTTAGGAATGCGCCTGCTCCTATGTTCAGTGCCCTGCGCTCAGTGCCCTGCGCCAGTTTCTGTACATACGCCTGCTGTGCATCATTCCCCCCTACAGTCAAGTCAATGTCATTTATGACATTTGAAATGGGAACTGCCCGCCCATAGGACACTTCAAAAGGGGCAAGTTTGGTTCTTCCCCGTGGGATTAGAGTGCATGATATAGAGCTAAGGTCAATGCTCTAACCCAGTTCCAATCAAACTCCAAAGCCCAACGTGTCAAGTGTTCCATCAAAAACGTATCCATCCAGGCGTCCTCCACCAAGCAAGGCTGCTTGATATTTCAAATCACGACGTGAAAGCCAACCACAACCTATCCCTTCCCCCCTTCCTGCAACTTGGAGCCGACAAAAGGCTGGGGCTGCTGAACAGGTAGAGTCACCGTCTCTCTCGGGGAACGAGAGACACCACGTATAGAGGGCATAGCCCTCTCAGGATATATGCAAGGCCGTCGTCTAGATGTATACAGGCCTTCCTCAGATATCCGGCATCATTACATTTCCATCAGATAATTGGCATCATTAACTACAGCACTCCGGGACGCATGACGATCAGAAACAAGAAACCTGCATCATGGCCATTTCCTCGAACCCAAGACAGGGCAGCCAATGGATGTTCCATCATCATTGGTGTCAGGGTCAGGACTGTCGTCCTCTGAAGGCTCCCTTCTCCTTCACTTGACCATTGCTTTGGTCTTCAACAGTAAGACATCCCTCTCGAGAAAGACAGTTCAAGACAATCCTGCTTATTTAAGGAATAAAAGATAGACTCATGAATTTCCAATTCCCCCCTCCTTCCTTGGGTAGGGACAGCATGCTGAGACTGAGTCCCTGAACAGCCCAATACAATAAACAAATAAATAAACCTGAGGCTATTTTCAATTTGATCTTTCAGCATATTCATTCCAATTTATGTTTTTATTTTCCTGCTTGCCCTGGGCCCCTTTCCCCCCAAAGACCAAAACAGGGGATGATGTCCTCATTAAGGCTTAGTGGCTTGTGTTGTAGGCTGGTTTCTGATCACGAGAACAAAATGGCAATCCGGGGCAAAAGCAAAGCAATAAAGTCAAAAAGAAAAAGGCATTCACATTTTTCACCCCCCTTGGGAGCTTGGGTTTTGAGGAGACATTAAAGCCTTTCAGGTCAAACATAGTCATATCACTCAAGAGGCTGCAACATAAAACTTCAGCGCTTGAATTTCACCAAGGCCCTTTGGGCATAACTGCTAACAAAGTCCTATCTCCATGCGGCATCTCGCATTCTCTTCTGTATCCTGTTCTTCCTCCTTACAACAACCCTGTGAGGCAGGCCAAATCATTTGAGTGGCAGGCTCTGTGTCACTCAGCAAGTGTCATAGCAGAATGAGGGTTTGGACTCAGGCTTCCCAGTCCCAATCCAGCACTCTGAACAGTGCACCACGTTGGCTGACAATTACCTGTATACTTACAGACTTCTGTCAGGGCAATACACAACAATCCCCATCCAGTGTATCTGACTCCATCCTCCATAAAGGGGTGATTCATCAGTGACATCTGGCTTATGGATTCTCACTGTCCACATCTAAGCCACGTGTAGATAGTGTTCCAGCTCTCCGTCTTCAACCTCATTACTAGCAAGCTTGGTAAGGCAACAATATCCTCATAAAAACCTACATAAAAGAAACAATCCTTGCCCAGTCCAAACAGTCCGACGGCGACCTATGTGGTCTTCCAGAACCCACAACCCTTCATCAGCTGGTCTCGAGGCCATAACTCCACAAAACCCTGAGCATATTGACGCCCCTCATATCTACCCGTCTGGGTACAAAACAAAAGCAGCTGCAAAATATTTTGGTAGTCCATGGACAAAATTTAATCATTTTCTTCTTCCCCAATGGGTCACCGCCTGTAAGAACCTGCCAGTTCTATAAAACACATTCCAAAGGGGTGCATGACTCCCCTCTCGATTTGCTCTGAGCTTTCCCCATCACTATGTGGGGCTTGGGATTTTAACCTCGCGGGCGGGACTAACCCAATGAGTAGGACTCAAACCAAGTGGGACTCTAAACCACCTTGTGCACCTGGACTATAGTGTCTAGGCTTGCACAACACTCACCTGCTCCTTGTAGCCTTAATCCTTGCAACCTGGGACTCTAACCCTTGCGCGCTTAAAACACATCCCACCGGCCGGACTGCACCCAGTGATCCGCCTCTCTGGACTCCTCACACTTGTGGTGGCTACTCGGGGGCTGCTCTGCCTGTGAAAAAGGACCCGGGAAACATCCCGGTAGCCGGCATGCCTTTTCACCCAGCAAGAGCCCCGGAGGGGACGCACCGCCCAGTGGGGTCCTTAATTGCACCCCATATCCGAGCCATGGCACCACTTGATGTATTGGGGTAGCCTTGACCCCAATAGGGGAGGTTCGTTCCTGGGCAGATGGAGCCAAATGATCAGCCCAGTCGAGACCAATCACAGGGGATCACAGGGGTCCAAACATATTGAGATCCTGGATGGCTTACCAGCTGGTTGCCTGACTTGAGATGGGTACGCTCCCTAGTCCTGTGTCTCTTAAATATGGGCATTATCCCTTTTACCTGTTGTTGTTTTGTTAATTGTGTACCCTGCTACCTATCTACTGTTGGAGGATGTGGAACCTATTGAGAGCCATGTATGCACAGGGATCCTAGATGTGAACTATTCTGCTCGCAGTGACCTGAAAGGTTCACCCCTTCAGGGAATAGACTATGAATGGAGGCAGCTTTACACTTAATGGGGAGAGAAGGGCAGGCTATGCTATGGTCACCGCATCCTCTGTTCCCCCCACTGCCCCCTGGAACAAGCGCCCGGCTGGCAGAACTGGTAGCGCTTACCAGAGCGTTAGAATTGGCTGCAGGCTGCTGCCTTGTGGGCTGAACGGGGATCTGTTAAATATGGAACCCAGATTGCTCAGTTGCTACAGGCAGTTCAGCCCACAGCCGTGGCAGTTATGCATTGCTAGGGACGTTAGGGTGGGCAAGACCCTATAGCGCGAGGGAATGCCTTTGCTGATTCAATTACCAAGCATGCAGCTCGGTTGAGGGACGTCCCTGCTTTCCAAACCCCCTTGGTAACCCATCCACATCCTTTATCTTTGTCCCCTGAATATACTAAGGAGGGTTTGCAGTCCCTAGCCACTTGCCCCATGAGGACTGGACATAGAATAAGAATGAATGATGTATTGAATTCGAGCTTGTGTTGCAATTATGTCAAAAAGCATGGTCAACAAATTCTGTTTGTTATTTCAGTTATTTCAATTGTCCTATTGGCTTATGTTTTGATTTGTAATTATAATTTTCCCTCTGAGTGGGAACTGAATAAGTGGGACTTATCCGTGAGTAAGTGTGCATCAAATCCAATTTGATTCGTTGGATTGTGAACTTGATATGTGTGACAGCCCTGTTCTGCTCATTGGAGTTCCATATATATTCCCCAAGTGATTGTGCACAGAATTGCTGCCCTAATATTTGGGTTTTTGATAGAACTTTGTATAATGATGTCTTGTATGATCCCAGAGTATGATATGTATGTGGGGTATTGGTTCACCTTAGAAGAGAGGGAGACATGGGTTGCTCCAATGAAATCTGAAGGTTCAGATTCGAACAACAGAAAGGGGGGACTGATGTATGGCAGATTAGATATAGAAGTGCACAGCTTGACATAAGCAATGCCATTATGTTTAACTAAGCTCTTTTTCCCCTGAAGAAGAAGAGCCTTGTCAGTAGTTCTTGAACTGTAAACTATTTACTGGTACTTTTCCTTCCCTTAAAGTCAAAGTAACAAAGTGATGATAAGGCTGGTGAGACTGGCTGTCTGCCCGCATAGCTTGTATGTTGTTCCCCAACCTTGGCCCGTTATCCTGACCACAACGTTCTGTTTCTCTGTGTAGCTGACTTTTGGAAAGCATTTTTAGAGTATAAAGGTATTGCCTTCTGAATGATTTTTTGTCCTGCTCTGACATGAGTCGAGCAGTACCTATGCTACTTAAGAGCATAATAAAGCTTTGATTTTAAGTCCTCCCGACTGGGCTGATCATTGGGCTCCATCTGCCCAGGAACGAACCTCCCCTATTGGGGTCAAGGCTACCCCAATACATCAACTGGAGGTATTGTGCTGGGTGTGGATAGGGCCAGTTACTCTCCCCCTGCTAAATAAAGAGAACCACCACATTAAAACGTGCCTCTTTGCCAAGTTAGCAGGGGTTAATGTTGTTATGTTCTAACAACAGCAGAGCTTTGCTGGAAACCAGGTTTCCAAAGCAAGATCACACAGATGCAGAAGACTAGGCCCTAGGGCCAACAAGAGCACCCTGCCCTCCCTCCCACAAGCACTTTTTGTCCACAAGCAACAAAGACACAGCTACATCTGTGGCACCCGGCTATAAAAGCAGGTTAAGTAAGGACGGGTGCAAACAACAGCAATATTCTGCCTGTGGAACAGCCAGCTTTGGCCCCCCTCCCCACCTACCCAAGTAGAAGAGTGATGAGCCTGACAACAATTGCACACAACATTTGGCGCATTCTTTGACTTTTGTGCAACAGATTGGAGCCTGTGGCACCACACAACCAATTGGATCTAGGGATGGGCCCGGACCGGTCCGGAGGCCATTGTAAAGGCCTCCGGATCATCCGGACCGTTCCGGACCTGGGCGGTTCAGTTTGGGTGGAGGGGGTAGCTTTAAGAGTGGCGGGAGGGTTTACTTACCCCTCCCGCCGCTTTCCCACTCTGGCGCCGAAATTGCAAGAATAATTGGGGCGGCCAGATACCTCCCTGCTGCCCCTTCCCCGCTGTTACTGTAAAAAACTCCCAGTAGTCCTTTGCGCGCGCGCACGTCACAGAGATGTGACCAAATGCACAATTTTCATGCAATGCTGAAACAGAGGTCCTTTTCCCGAAGAACAGGGCATTCAGGTCCGAAGTAGGGTCATTTCAAAAAAATTGTTTTTAATTTTCTCATTTCGAAAAGGAGACCCAGCTGGAATAGGAGCCTGCCAACAGCAAAGAAACAAACAGGCAGGCTGCTCTTCATCCAAGGCAAGAAGACGGAGTTGGAACATCCAAAATTAAAAGGAGATGGCTGGCAGAGTCTAAGCAAGGCCAATGGAGTCAGCAGAGTCCAAGCCCTCTTATCCTGCTCCTCCCCTAGGGGGCCCTCACCCCCGTTTACAATATCCTTATTGTATGCGGAATTATGTACTGTGCCTGTGGCGACATTAGGAGAAGTGTTCTCCATCTCCTGTAAAGGCATGTTGCAATCTGCTGCACATGCCCAGAGTGTGCATGATTGATCAGCCTGCACAGCTGTACCTGGGGAATGGCCAGTCTGCAGGCAGCGTGGCTCTTATTATGGGGGAGAGAGGAGCAAGAGAGCTTTTGGGAAGGAGAGGCAGCTGTGCCTCTTTTAGTTCCACTCCCTTCAAGTTAGTTGGGACAAGCCGCTCCTGCTGTTAAGGTTCCAGTGCTGTGCATCCTCAATTCTTAGATTAGCTGGGAGGGCTTGCTGCACTAGCTAGCCCAACCTCTGCCGCTAGTGGTGACAAAATAGTACTGAATGTTCCTCAATGTAAAAGGCAATGTAGCATTTGGCCTATAGCAGCAGTGGTCTTGTCAATGTCACAGAAATACAACATGTTCTATTCTAGTGAGAGAGATAGCACACATGTTTCTATGAAATCCCTGCAACATGGAAACATACATATCGCACATACAAAACACAGAAAAGACATTGGGAATTAGGATGAATGTTTATTCTTTCACCTCCAAGGTTTTCAACAGGTCAAGGTGCACCATCTTGATATGAGAAGCCAGATTCACATGTGCTACATGTCAGGGGTTAGAAAAGATGGTGCATGAGAAATATGACTTATGGGAAGAATGCTGAACGAAAGTGCTCAGTGACAGAATGCCCGTTACAGTAGTCAGATTTACAACATCTCATTACATATGTCTTGTCCTGATCCAGAAACGGTTCCCAGCTGTTGCAGGGCTCAAAGTAGGCACAACCATAACTCTGAAAAGTATTTTCCCCTAGAGAGGTAGAGAAGAAGGCAAGAGTGTCAGTTTCGAACAATGGTGTCTGGTTTCTCACTAAATATCTGCTTGCCCCTTGCCCATCCTGGAGGATTGTGCTAGATAGAGGTGTGCTGGCCAAGTGGATAAAGAGGGTAGAAAATGCTTCCCTGAGAGCTTAGAGAGAGAGGAAAGTTCATCTATGTTTGAAAGCTGCAGAAGTAAAACATCTGCTGAAGAACCCCTCCCTGGATCTCACCACACTGAATGACATGGGGCCAAAATGCTTAAGTGTGCTTTGGAATTTCCCCACTGGGGAGGATAACTGGAGAACTCTTTGAAATATAGACAGGTGGCAGCCCCACAGTCACCTCTACCCACTAGGAGTGTTCCCTCTAAGGCGTGCGCACGTGTATGGACTCACATGTTTTTTTTAATGTCCGCTCAGTTAATTTTAAATCCCACTTAGGATGAATCAGGAAGGCCCCACTTTGAATGCAATTGTACACACACTGCCTTGATACTGTTGCCCAGAACAAAACTCATTCCGCACACAATTGAAAAAAATTAGAGAGAACACTGCCCACCAGGGTATTTTACCTGAACAGTAAGGGAAACTTACCTGAACAGGGTGAACTACACCCAGCTCCCACTCTGCAAAGACTGAATAAAGTGAGGATTCCCCGTTTTTATTTATTTATTTATTTATTTACACAGTCAGACCGGTGTTATTGACTGGTTTGTTTTATCCAGACATTGAGTACTTCCCAAGAACCTGGGATGGCTGGATTTTATTATCAATGTTGTTGCTGTTATTATAGATATCGTCTCAGAATATACAGGTGAAACTCGGAAAATTAGAATATTATGCAAAACTTCATTAATTTCAGTAATGCAAATTAAAAGGTGAAACTGATATATGAGACAGACGCATTACATGCAAAGCGAGATAAGTCAAGCTTTAATTTGTTATAATTGTGATGATCATGGCGTACAGCTCATGAAAACCCCAAATCCACAATCTCAGAAAATTAGAATATTACATGGAACTAAGAAGACAAGGATTGAAGAATAGAACAATAGCGGACCTCTGAAAAGTATAAGCATGCATATGTATTCAGTACTTGGTTTGGGCCCCTTTTGCAGCAATTACTGCCTCAATGCAGCGTGGCATGGATGCTATCAGCCTGTGGCACTGATGAGGTATTATGGAAGACCAGGATGCTTCATTAGCGGCCTTCAGCTCTTCTGCATTGTTTGGTCTCATGTCTCTCGTCCTTCTCTTGGCAATGCCCCATAGATTCTCTATGGGGTTCAGGTCAGGCGAGTTTGCTGGCCAATCAAGCACAGTACACTGTATACTTTTCAGAGGTCCGATATTGTTCTATTCTTCAATCCTTGTCTTCTTGGTTCCATGTAATATTCTAATTTTCTGGGATTGTGGATTTGGGGTTTTCATGAGCTGTACGCCATGATCATCACAATTATAACAAATTAAGGCTTGACTTATCTCGCATTGCATGTAATGCGTCTGTCTCATATATCAGTTTCACCTTTTAATTTGCATTACTGAAATTAATGGACTTTTGCATGATATTCTAATTTTCCGAGTTTCACCTGTAGTCTGTTCCCAGTAAAGTTGCTTTTTGTAATTGGCCGGTGGTGATTTCTGTGGCCCCTATGGTGTTGAGATGCTCTTCAAGTTGTTTTGGAATTACACCTAGGGTGTAATTACCACTGGGATTATTTTGGTCTTTTTCTGCCACAGCCTTTCAATTTCAATTTGTAGATCTTTGTATTTGGTGATTTTTTCTATTTCTTTTTCTTCTGCTATCCCCTGGTATTGCTATGTTGATTATTTTAACTTGTTTTCCTTTCTTCTCGGCTACAGTTATATCTGGTGTATTGTGTGGCAGATGTTTGTCTGTTTGTAGTCAGAAGTCCCATAATATTTTTACATCTTCATTTTCTACAACTTTTTCAATTTTATGGTCCCACCAATTTTTGGCTACAGGTAGCTTGTATTTTTTGCAGATGTTCCAGTGTATCATCCCTGCTACCTTGTCATGCCTTTGTTTGTAGTCAGTCTGTGCGATCTTTTTACAACAGCTGATTAGGTGGTCCACAGTTTCATCTGCTTCTTTACAAAGGCAGCACTTGCTGTTTGTTGTGGATTTTTTGACTTTTGCTCTTATTGCATTTGTTCTTAGTGCCTGTTCTTGTGCAGCCAGTATGTGCAGCCCTCTGTTTCTTTCTTCAAGTTGCCATTCTTAAGCCATTGCCAGGTCTTGGTGATGTCTGATTTTCCACTTATATTGTGCAAATATTGACCATGCAGTGGCTTATTTTTCCATTTTTCTGCTCGGTTCTTGACTTGTTCTTTCTTGTAGGCCTGCTTTGTTTCATTGGTGTTGAATAGTTTCGCATTATTGACCATTTGAAGTGCATCTTCTTCACTGTCCTTGATATATTCTTCAAGGCCTCTTTTCTCCTCCTCTACTGTTTGATGGACTTGCAGCATTCCTCTTCCACCTGAGCTGCGAGGGAGGTATAGCCTATCGACATCACTGCGGGAGTGCAGAGAATGATTGATGGGCATGATTTTCCTGGTCTTACGATCTAGTGTCCCTAGCTCTGCCTGGATCCAGTCTATTATTCCTGCAGTGTATCTGATAACAGGTATAGCCCAGGTGTTTATGGCTTGTATGGTGTTCCCACCATTGAGTTTGGACTTGAGGGTTTTTCTAACTCTCCTGATATATTCACTTCCCATTTTTCTTTTAACTTCAGTGTGTGCGATGTTATCAGCCTGGAGAATGCCCAAGTATTTGTAAGGTTCTTTCTCTTCCAGCTTCTTGATCTTGCTTCCATTGGGCAGTTCTATTCCTTCTGTTTTTGTTATTTTCCCTCTGTTCATTATTAATGCAGCACACTTGTCTAGTCCAAACTCCATTGCTATATCGCTACTGAATATACGGACAGTGTTTAGCAGTGATTTGATTTCTGACTGGCACTGGTAGTGTGGCCTTCTGTAGCTGATGTGTTGTAATTTTATCGATGCCCAAGATGTCAAGATGGCATTCAAGTTCTTTTGGTTCTGCACCAAGGGCACCAACAACTATTGGCACTACTACTGTTTTCTTTTTCCAGAGCCGCTCGATTTCAATCTGAAGGTCCTTGTATTTAGTTATTCTCTCCAACTGTTTTTCGCTGACTTGTCTATCCCCTGGGATTGCAATATCAATTATCAGAACCCAATTCTTCTCGATGACTGTCAGATCTGGCGTATTGTGCACTAAATGCCTATCAGTTTGTATTCTAAAATCCCAAAGGATTTTTGCCTCCTCATTTTCTGTGACCTTCTCAATTGGATGATTCCACCAATTCTTGCTTGCTGGCAATTTGTAATTCTTGCAAAGGTTCCAGTGGATCATCGCAGCAACTTTATTGTGTCTTTCCTTATAATCAGTCTGTGTGATTTTCTTACAACATACAAGGTGTTCAACTGTCTCATCAGCTTCCTTGCATAACTGACACTTACTGTCTTTCTGTGTCTTATCAATTTTTGCTACTATAACATTTGTTCGTAGTGATTGTTCCTGGGCTGCAAAAATGAGACCTTCTGTTTCTTTCTTCAGTGTCCCCTTCTTTAACCACTGCAATGCTGTACTATTGTGGACTTTTAATTGTATGTCATTAAAGAACTGGCCATACAATGGTTTGTTGTGCCATTTTTCTCATAGATTCCTCATCTGCTGTTTTTTGTATTCATCCTTTGATTCCTTTATTTTCAACAGTCCTGTCTTACTCACTTCCTGTAGCATTTCTTCTTGGCTTTCATTGATATATTCTGCCAATGCTCATTTTGATTCTTCAACAGGCTCTCTGATTTGCAACATTCCATGTCCACCTAACAACATCACTTCTTGGGTTCACCACCCTATCCACCTACTTTTAAAAGTACAGGGGTGGGGGACCCCACCTCCCATGTGAAGTGTCAGGGGGGCAGTGACTGAGGTAGTGAAAAGGTCTCCTTACCCATCAAGCACACAACCTGCACCACCACTCCTGCCAATACAGCCCATAGCAAATGTGCGTGTGATCCTCCCTCTTTACCAAGTTGCCCACTCAGCAGTGCCTCAGTTCTCACCCCAGCGCATGCACGGATGCCATTTGCATGGTCTCTGCACATGCATGGACACTATTTGCATGCAGGCCAGAATCAAGCCACTGCTGAGCAGACCATGGGCTTGGTAAAGAGGAAGGATAGTGCCTATAGGCCACCTCCCACCTCAAAGGCAGGATGCCTCTGAGAACCAGTTGCAGGGGAATAGCAGAAGGAGAGAGGACATGCCCTCAACTCCTGACTGTAAGCTTCCAGTAGCATCTGGTGGGCCACTGTGTGAAATAGGGTGCTGGACTAGATGGGCCTTGGGCCTGATCCAGCAGGGCTGGAAGAGGTGTATCTAGGGTGGGGGAGGCAAGGCACATGCCCTGGGTGCCACTTGAAGGGGGCGTCATTTTTTAAAATTAAAAAAATTAAAAAATGGCCACCGAAAACAAAATGGGCACCGTGCATGCTCAGATGGCCTCTGTGAGGCCCTAGGCCATGCCAGGCCTCACAGAGGCCATTTGAGCATGCGCAATGGCCATTTTGTTTTCAGCGACCATTTTTTAAAAAAATGATTATTTTAAAAAATGGCCACCACACATGCTCAAATGGTCCCTGCAAGGCCCTAGAGGCCAGTGGGGAGAGGGGGAACCTTTGCAGACCTCCCCCCACAGACTTTAGGAAGCCCCCAAAGGGGCTACAGGTAATTCTTTTTTTAAAAAAAATTAATATAATATGTCACTGTACACATATTCAGTTTGGCACTATGTACAGAGAATCAGGGCTTGTGAAGACTGAGCTGAAGCTTATGAGCTAGGATTGTATTCATTTGCTCTTACTTTGCTTCTTGTGATAAGTGAGTTAAATGTGATGTCTTAATAATATGGCTATTAATGGTGAGTTTGTCTTTGAATCAGTGTGAAATCCTTAGTATTAAGGCCCACTGGGAGTTTCTTGCTCTCTTTCTCTCATTTTAACTGTCTTTCTGAAATACTAGAATATATTCCAAGCAGTGACACAATTTACTCTGCATATCCTTTAATTATTTTTGGAGTAGCTGGGAAATGTCAAATTCTCCATTTATTTTTAAAACTTATATAATAGTGATACTACAATGCATAGTAGAGAATTAGACAGGCACTTCTGTTTAGTTTTCCAAGTACAACTCCACATAGTATTTGGGTATTTCATGAGCCCCAGCATACTGAAATTTGTAGTTTTCCAGCATTTTTTCGTCCAGCTACATCCACTGCTAAATAGTTTTTGAAATATTAAAAGATTAATGAGCTTGACTTGTATTTTTCAGCTGATATTATGGTAAAGTTATCTGAAAAATGGGTGTCAGAAGTTTGGACAGGGGGCACAATTTCAGTGCTTGCCCTAGGTGCTATTTACGCTAGATATGCCTCTGAGGGCTGATATTATGTAGGGATGTGCACGGTCCGGCCCAGTCCGGACGGGCACCGACGGGGGGCCCTTTCTTTTAGGGCGGGAGGGCTTGCTTACCCCTCCCGCCTCTTCGGCCCCCTCCAGCGCCCGTATTTAACTTAAAAGCGGGGCGCTGGAAACCAGCCGCCCCCGCCGCCGCTACCGCCGCCCCCCCCAGCAGATTAACAATTAAGGGTGCCCCTGCCGTCGCCCGCCCGCCAGCCAGCCAGCCAGCCCTCCCTCCCAGCTGCCTGCCCGCCCGAGTGTGTCCTTACCCAATGCTTGAAGTAAACGAGAGGAGCTACCGAACGGAGCTCCTCTCGTTAGCAAGGCCTCCAGAAGACTGAAGGCGCTTTGCGCGCACCGCAAAGCTCGCCGGAGGCCCGGTCTACCCGCCGGGAAAAGGCCGGGTAGACCGGGCCTCCAATCGCCGGAGGCCCGGTCTACCCTGCCGGGCCGGGTAGACCAGGCCTCCGGCGATCGGAGGCCCGGTCTACCTGCCGGGAAAGGGCCGGGTAGACCGGGCCTCCGATCGCCGGAGGCCCGGTCTACCCGGCCCGGCAGGGTAGACCGGGCCTCCGGCGATCGGAGGCCCGGTCTACCTGGCCTTTTCCCAGCGGGTAGACCGGGCCTCCGGCGTCCTTTGCGGTGCGCGCATGCGCGCAAAGCGCCTTCAGTCTTCTGGAGGCCTTGCTAACGAGAGGAGCTCCGTTCGGTAGCTCCTCTCGTTTACTTCAAGCATTGGGTAAGGACACACTCGGGCAGGCGGGCAGCTGGGAGGGAGGGCTGGCTGGCTGGCTGGCTGGCTGGCGGGCGGGCGACGGCAGGGGCACCCTTAATTGTTAATCTGCTCGGGGGGGTGGCGGTAGCGGCGGCGGGGGCGGCTGGTTTCCAGCGCCCCGCTTTTAAGTTAAATACGGGCGCTGGAGGGGGCCGAAGAGGCGGGAGGGGTAAGCAAGCCCTCCCGCCCTTAAAGTCATACCCCCCACCCGGACCCGAACCACCAAGAGCCGAACCGGTCCGGCAGTTCGGCCATTCCTTAGAATGGCCACCGGACCGGTTCGGACTCACCACTAATCTTATGTTCTTAAGGATCATGTGTTCTTTCACAATGGGCTGCACCAAAGGAAGTGTGCTTGGTGGTAAGGAGACCTTTTCACTACCTCTCTTACTGTCCCCACCGCCACCTGTTGGGCACTGAATCGGTCTGCCCACACCTGGCTTGGGTTGGTTATATTGCGTACCGAACTGCCCCTGGTTCGGGCTGCAATTGAACCTTTGAGCTGACCTGGTTTGAGGTGAAATGGTTCATGCACAGGTGACCATGGTGTGATCAAATTCAGTACACATGTGAGGAGAGAATCATGAAGGAAGTATAACACAGACACTTTGAATTTCAGAAGAGGAGGCTTCTCTAAAATGTGGAAGGTGAAAAGAAAACAGAAAGGGGAAATCAGGAGAGTCACTTCAGAATGCATGGAGTTTACTTAAAACCACAATACTAGAAGCCCAGTTCAAATGTATACCAAAAAGGAGAGACGGTACCACCAAGACTGGGGGGATACCAGAATGGCTAACAAGTAAAGTCAAGGAGTTATGAAGAGGAAGAAGGCTTGTTTCCAAAATTGGAAGGCATACCCAAATGAAGAGAACCGAAAGGAACACAAGCTCTGGCAAAAGAAGTGCAGGGAGACAATAAGGGAGGTGAAAAGAGAGTTTGGGGAACATTTAGCTAAAAGTATCAAAGGGGATATAAAAAACTTCTTTAAATATATCAGAAGAAGGAAAGCTGCCAGGGAAGCAGTTGGACCAGTAGATGATGAGGGAATGAAAGGGGTTATTACGGAGGATAAGGAGATTGCAGAGAAGCTAAACAAGTTCTTTGCATCTGTCTTCACAGCAGAGGATACTTAATGTATACCTGTGCCTGAACTGGGTTTCTCATGGACAGCAGCTAAAGGACTGAGTAAGAAAGATGTGATAGTTTTCTACACTGTCTGGAAAAACTAAAAATTAACGAATCACCAGGGGCAGAAAACATCCACCTGAGAGTCCTTGAAGAAATCAAATGTGATATTGTCAACTTCCTTGCAAAAATATATCACATCCCTACAATCAGGCTCTGTACCAGAGGACTGGATAGTAGCCAATGTAAGACCGATTTTCAAAAAAGGATCCGGGGTGATGCGGGAGATTAAAAGATGGTTAGCTTAACGTCTTTTCCAGGCAAATTCATGGAAAGCATCCTCAAGGATAAAATTATAAAGCACATAGAAGAACAGGCCCTGCTGGGGGAGAACCAGCATGGCTTCTGCAAAGGTAAATCTTGCCTCACAAACCTTTTGGAGTTCTTTGAGAGTGTCAACAAGTGTGTGGTTAAGGTGATCCAGTTGATATAGTATACCTGGTCTTCCAAAAAGCTTTCGACAAAGTTCCTCATCAAAGAACTGGAAAAGGCATAGAAGAGGGCAACCAAGATGATCAGGGGCCTAGAGCACCTCCGTTATGAGGCAAGGGGCTATTTAGTTTAGAAAAAAGACGTCTGCAGGGGAACGTGATAGAGATCTATAAAATCATGCATAGTGTGGAGAAAGTGGATAGAGAGAAATTTTTCTCCCTCTCATATAACACTAGAACCAGGGATCATCCTATGAAATTGATTGCCAGGAAATCTAGGACCAACAAACGGAAGTACTTTTTCACACAATGCATAATCAACTTGTGGAATTCTCTGCCACAAGATGTGGTGACAGCCAACGACCTGGATGGCTTTAAGAGGGGTTTGGTTAACTTCATGGAGGAGAAGTCTGTCAACGGCTACTAATCTGAGGGCTGTAGGCCACCTCCAGTCTCAAAAGCAGGATGCCTCTGAGTACCAGTTAGCAATAGCAATAGCACTTACATTTATATACCGCTTTATAGCCGGAGCTCTCTAAGCTGTTTACAATGATTTAGCATATTGCCCCCAACATTCTGGGTACAAATGGGTAGTTGCAGGAGAGTAACAGTAGGAGATAGGGCATACCCTCTCCAACTCCTGCCTTTAGGCTTCCAGTGGTATCTGGTTGGTCATTGTGTGAAACAGGATGCTGGACTAGATGGGCCTTGGGCCTGATCCAGCAGGGCTGTTCTTATATTCTTATGTTCTTTTTTTTTTTTTTAAGTAACAACATCAAGCATAATGATATTTAAACCTTACCCTCAGCATATTCTGGTGTAAAAGTATAAATAGTAATGCATTCAACTAATTTCAGTGGCAGGATTGTTCATGCAAAATTTGGTTTCTATAGGTCATTAGGAAATATGACTGCATTTTCAACAAATTATCCAACATATATAACAGATTGTTTAACTATAACCTGCTCCCAGTGGCCACCATCTAATATTGAGTTAAGTGTTGGGAATCCAAGTGTCTTCCTTCAAATGAGATTTTTATTGCAAGATAATTCAATTTTGGAATGCAACTGTATTAAATTGTGTAAGTTTGCATTTGTGTTTTACATATTATGCATATTAGATCAAAATGTTAAGGGGACCCCACACATGCTAATTCACCCCCAGCCCCGTGTCCCCCTAGGGACAGCTCTGGTGTAAAACAGGATGCTGGACTAGATAGGCCTTGGGCCTGATCCAGCAAAGCTTTTCTTATGTTCTTATTGTTCAGAATACTAGTTGAAATGAATGTACCCAAAGTGACCACAATACTTTTGATATTCCAGAACTTACTTGTTAAGACTGCAGCTGTATAGCAGTATGGATAATCAGGCTCGGTAACACATGTCGTATTTTCTCCATAACAGTCCTGATACCATTTACACTGATTGCACACCAAACCTTGAGCTGAGAGAGAAAGCAGTGCATTGAACAGAGATTAATATGTGCCTAATTCTGTGGCCTCGGATCTGGTGAAATGGATGAGAGGTCACTGTGGACTCCTCCCTTCTCTAACGAAGTTGAGTGGAAGAACAATACTGCCTTCCATCTTTGGGTCCATGACAAGACTTCCTTCCACCTTTGGGCTGAGGGCATCTCAGTGCAGGGTAAATAATTACTCCTCCTTCAACCTTGATTTTACTGGTTTTGCCTCCTTAAGCGGCAGCCATATCAGGGTTGGTCTGAAGGCTTCTGCACTCAGGTGATGCCAAGAAGTGCTGGCATCACACTCTGGTGGTGGCCCAGCCCCCTGACACTGACATCACAATCAGGGGGTGGGGCCAGCCCCACCACCTTCACCACTGCTGCCCTTCCCCGTCTTCCAGCTGCCTTGCCCTCTAGCCATGCTGGGGCTTTAAATGGCAGGTCACCAACAGAGGCGGTTAGCATCGAGTGGTGGCCTCTGCTTGTTGCTGCTGCTTGGGTAACGGGGTCATTTTCTCTCTTGCGCTCTTTCTCCCATGCCTCCCAGTGACACGGCTTGTGTGGTTTGTCCATCCCATTCTGGGAGCAAAGCACAGGGGGAAGAGAGCGAGGAATTATCCAGCCAGTGAAGCAGTGGCTGGAAAGAGCAGAGGCTGCTCCTCCATGCTAGAAACTCCATCCTCGCCTCCCTCACCACTGCCTCTGCCACTGACTCACAGTCTAACACTCGGGCATGCCCAGAATGTTAGGCAGATAGGAGATAGGAAAGGGCTGTATGGGCAAGGTTGGCTCTGCCCTCTGACATTGATGTTGGCATCAGAGGCGGATTAGCCTTTTTGCAAAAAATGTCACTATGCAGTGGCAGTAGGCTGCGAGAAACAGGGTAGAGGGGAAACTTTACCTCTTTGCCCAGGGCGCAGTGGTGGCGGCTGCAGCGAGGTGGAAGTTGGGGGCAAGGAGAAAGTCCCCCCAACATGTAGCATTTTTTTAAAAAAAAACTAGCTGACCCCACACAGAGCATCTGTGCAGTTGTGTACTGAGCCTGTGACATCCCCCGCAGCTCGCTCTCCCCCGTAGCTCGCTCGCTATCCCCCCTGCAGATCACTCACTCACTCTCCCCCCGCAGCTCGCTCGCTCGCTCGCTCTCCTCCTGCCGCTCACTCGCTCACAATCACATTTTGCTAGGAGGTGATACTGAAGGCAAGAAATTGATTCTTCCTGGATCAACGTGATTCCCTGGCTTGTTCGACCATAGACATACTCTCTCCTTAGCCTGCCTATCCCATCTTCACATATTCAACCCCACAAGCCCCTGAATGGCTTCCATTTCATTAGTCATCTTCGCCTGCCTCATGATCCCCACAATTTCCTTTTCCATGTTATATTATTAGTATTAGTTACATTTCTATTCCACATTTCCTCCAAAGAGCTGAGAGCAGCATGCAAGGTTCTTCCCTCCCGCTTTTACCTCACAACAACAACCCTGTGAGGTAGGTTAAGCTCAGAGATAGTGTCTGGACCAAGCTCACTCAATGAATGAGTATTTGAACCAAAGCACTGCACCTCCCTTCCCTTAAACCACTTATTTATCATGCTTTCCCTTCTCTCCTCAATAGTTCTGCCTTGCTTATCCTTCCACCCTTAAGCATCATTTCTAATCTCTGTTTCCCCTTCCACCTTCACAGTATCCAGCCTTTTCCCCACGAGTTCTCCTCAATCTTCCAAACAAACTCTACTGAACACCTTTCCCTTGTGGCAGATACATCTGGAGGCAGTAAAGAAGGGAAAGGGTTGAGAGAGTGAAGAGCGCCCCTGGCAACAGTTGCTAGGGATATTACAGGGAAATATAGTTGGGGAAAGGAGAAAAGAGAGAGGAAATGTAAAGTGGGGTAAGGGAAAGAGATAGTAAACCTGAGACTTGGACCAGTGCATGGAGTCGAGAGCTTTGGTAGAAGCAAGGATCAGGGAGGTGGCTGAGGACAGAAGAGAGAGCCTCCACTTCATGGGAGAGAACAGCTGTGAGGAGCAAGAGACAGGGATGTGCATGAACCTGTTTGGAGGCCCTTTTAAAGGCCTCCAAACTGGTTCGAAAGAAGGGTGGTTCGGCCGGTTCGAAAGTGGGCGGCATACCTTTAAGGGTGGGGGAGGGTCCTACAGAAAGAGGCCAGCACAAGGACCCAGAAAGGCATATAGGAGGAGGAATAGGGTGGTGAACATAGGAAGCTGCCTTATACCAAGTCAGACCATTGGTCCATCTGGCTCAGTACTGTCTGAAGACTGACAGACACTTCTCCAAGATTGCAGGGAAGAGTCTCTCTCAGCCCTATCTTGAAGATGCCAGGGAGGGAACTTGGAACCTTCTGCATGCAAGCATGAGCCCCATCCCCTAAGGGGATGTGGGCTCTTACAGTACCCAAATGTAGTCTCCCATTCAAATGCAAACCAAGGCAGACCCTGCTTAGCAAAGGGGACGATTCATGCTTGCTACTACAAGACCATCTCTCCTCCTGCTAATCTCCTACCTCTGACATCTCACCAGCAAGGTAGTTGACCCTACACAGGGCAAATGCGGATACCTGGACGCTGGACCGACATCTGCTTTCACCATCCCTTTTGCTAGCCAAAGGTGCTCTCCTTCTTTCTGCAACTTGCAGAGAATTATTCACCTTCCCCATTACTAAATGCCCCCTCATTTTCACCACCTATGAATACAGTAGAGAAAACGGGGAGACCATCAGCAATGCATTACTGTCGATTTGGTCCATATTGGGACACTAGAATGAAAATGCAATTCTCTCATATTTTCTTAATTCAATGTCTACCTCTTATAAACAGTTTTATGCATCAGGATGCTACATGGATGGGTTCCCCAGTTCAGCTTCATCTGGCACCAGACTAGAACCCAATTTTGTGCACTATCCCCTCCCTCTAGAAAGACTCACCAACTGTCCAGCAGATCAGAAGAGATAAGGCAAAGGGAAGCATTTTGTCCATCTTTGTCAGTTTCGCACAGGCAGACTAGGAGGATTGCAAAAAAAATCAGAGATCTTGTTTTCAGGAAGCATCTGGAAAGGCACATGTGAGGAATTTATAGTCTCCACAAGCACAGGAACTGCCAATGACATGAATGTTCAGGGTTGTGAAATAAGAATTTTACTGGAAAGCAATTAGGAGGCATAACGTTCTGGAACATGATTTCTCTAAGGTGGAGTTAAGCTTTCTTAAACAATTCTCTGAATTTATATTTTGATCATCACTCACAGGTGGGGGGGGGCATGGTTGTCTCTGAAAGTGTTGACTGACAGAAGTTCTTTCCCCTTCCCTACAATACAAGCAACCCCCCCCCCCGAGGCTGATCAGTTTCCTGGTGCCCACACCAGCCCCAGGGAGCAGGGACAGCCCCACCTTGCTCACCGGTGCATGCCCTCCTTCCCCATTTCCCCACTGCCCTACCTTCTGGCCAGACTGAGGCTTTAAGGTGCAGTGTGAGGCGGAGCTTCCATTTCCACTTCCTTCTCCCCACTAGAGAGAAAGGCATCCAGCTAATCAAGCTAGAAGCTCCTTTCTTGCTGGTGATCTGCAGGATAAAATAATGGCATGCCCAGAAAGCAGGGCAGCCAGGAGATCGGGAAGAGCGGTATGGATGGGCAAGGGGGACAAGGATGGGGTCACCCGCTAATGCTGGCCTTGGTAATGGAGGGGCTGGGCTGGGATATAGGGTGGGCATCCTACAGGAGCTGGGGAGCAATGGCAGCAGGCATATGGGGCAATGCCTACAGGCAGTGGAGGCAGGGTGGGATGCCAACACCCGTGCCGTCATCACGCAGGCACCATCTGAGGCCATCGCCTCACTTTGCCTCATAGATAAGCTGCCCCTTTGAGCTGCACTACAGTCTGAGGTAAAAGCTTTAAAGTTCTTCAAGGCCTGGGCAAATGGAAAGATGTTTATCTGGCACCACAATCTGTATATTCTGGAGATGGAGCTTTGCAACCAAAATGGTGACCAGCCACCTCACCATAGAAGGAAGCAGCAGAAGCTCAATTACTAGGGCTGTGTGCATTGGATAAATTGGAATTCCATTTTGGAATCCCCACCCCCCTATCACAAGGGGGCAGCTGTTTGTGGGGCAACTGCCCCAGGAGGGGGGGGGGATTGGGGATTCTTCCCATCCCTGGGAAGTGCAGGGATGTCGGGGGGTGGTGTAGTTCCTCCCAGAGGAAGGCTTCTCCCCTCCTATGGGAGAAGCCCTGGGAGGAAATTCATCCCCCAGAAATGATATCCCTATGCTTTCCATCCGCCACAGATGCTTCCCTTGCCTCCCCTACGTCACTCCCCACCTGCTCCCTAGATGCCCTCGAGATTTGTTGGTGTTGCCCAGCTTTCCCTGCACCAGTGCTGGGATGGCTTTGAAAGGACCCTCAACCCCCCCACCACCACCCTACCTGGGGCGGTTGCCCTGCAAATGGCTGCCTCCTGATGGTGGGGGGTGGGAATGCCAAAATAGAATTCCAATTTCTCTGACGCTCAGAGTTCTATATAGTATCACAATTCTGCAGGTGCGAATCTGAAATTTGTCTAGAAACAAATCATATCAGTATGGCCTTTAACTGAGCCATCATTCATTCATTCATTCATTCAATATATATATACTGCCCTTCCTAAAGTGGCTCAGGGCAGTTTACATTAAAATAGAAAACACATAAACATTAAAATCAAAAAACATTTAAACAATTAAGATTAAGATTAAATCTAGATATCATTAAAAGTCCGGCTAAATAGAGGCTCTCCTGAAAACCTCAAAGGAAGATAACCCTCTCATGTCCGTGGGGAGAGCATTCCACAATATAGGGGTGACAACTGAGGAGGCCCAATTCCAGGTCGCCACCAGTTGAAACAGAGGCACCCAAAGACCGACCCCTCCTGACCCCTTGATGAGAGGTGGGGATCTTCTAGAGAAAGATTCTCCCACATGAAGCTTTACAGACAGGGCTTCTATGCCGAATCTCATTCAGGAAATTAATGCACCTGTTATCTACACAGAGCGATCAATGTTAAATTCCTCTACAAAGAGAAACTGAATCTCGGATGAGGAACCAAACCCTGTGATGTGTTATATTGAATAAATGGCTCCCATGAATATTGAATAAATGGCTCCCATGAATATTGAATAAATGGCTCCCATGTTTGAGAGAGAAAAATCTTCAGATTTGTTCTTAATATATGCAGTAATTTTAGCCATTGATGCATAATCCCAAAGTTTGAATTGCCAGTAATCTAGAGACGGAATCAGATTTGTTTTCCAACAGAAAGCATAAAGAATTCTTGTTGTTATCATATATAAAGAAAGTTCAGTGTATCTTGCTGGACTATACGGTTTAGTAAAATTTAACATGAAAATTTGCGGCATTTTCAAATGTATTGTTTTCCAGAATTTTTTAGTTTTTTTACATGTCCACCACATATGATAAAAAGTACCTTTCTGTTCTATACATTTCCAACAATCCCCAGAGTATTTATTGTCCATCTTTTAAATCACTACTGGGGTAATTAATAGACCAGCGCTGGTAGATTATATACCAATTTCCTCTTAGAGAACTGTTCACTGTAAATCTTATGTTCACCTTCCATTGAAATCCCCACTGTTGCATCTCTATTGTTCTATTAAAATTCTGCATCCATTTCATCCTACAGTCTTTCATCTGTTCTGATTCCGAATCGTATTTGAATAGTACTTTGTATAAGACCTAACAAATGCTCTGAGTTCTTTGTTATTAGAGTTTCAAATTCTGTCAAGTCTCTCAGTTTCCCACCTTGCTTCCATACCTCTTCCAGGATTTTGCTGTTAATCTGTGAGTACAATAGCCAAGAAGGAGTTTCATCCCACTCTTGACTTTAACATTGTATTAATTTCATTTTTTATCTTCCTACCATAAAGACTTTGCAAATTGTAGGCTCTCCACTGATCAAATAGTTTTGCATGTTCTTCTGCATGGAAATACATATTCAATATTGAAGCTATAGGCAACAATGCCAGGCTTGTCCTTTATTTATACTTATCCCATACTTTTAATAAACTGTACCTAATAGAGTGGTTTTTAATTTCTAAATCTGCTTTCTTTACCTTTGTCCACACATATCTATGTAAGCCATTAGTCATGTCTGGCCCTTCCATATTTGTAACCCATCTGTATGGGGCTTTAATCCACTCCACAATCCATGCTAAACAGCTGGCATGATAATATAGTTTCAAGTTTGGAGTGGCTAATCCTCCATGTTCTTTTGCATCTTGCATGATCTTAAATTTCACTCTAGGCTTTTTGTTCATCCAAATAAAAGAGTTCACCTGTCATAAGAAACATAAGAACAGCCCTGCTGGATCAGGCCCAAGGCCCATCTAGTCCAGCATCCTGTTTCGCACAGTGGGCCACCAGATGCCACTGGAAGCCACAGACAGGAATTGAGGGCGTGCCCTCTCTCCTGCCATTACTCCCCTGCAACTGGTACTCAGAGGCATCCTGCCTTTGAGGCTGCAGGTGGCCCACAGCCCTCCAACTAGTAGCCATTGATAGACCTCTCCTCCATGAAGTCATCCAAACCCCTCTTAAGCCATCCAGGTGGTTGGCTGTCAGCACATCCTGTGGCAGAGAGTTCCACAAGTGGATTACGCATTGTGTAAAAAAGTACTTCCATTTGTTGGTCCTAGACCTCCTGGCAATCAATTTCATGGAGTGACCCCTGGTTCTAGTGTTGTGTGAGAGGGAAAATAATTTATCTCTCTCCAAATTCTTCACACCATGCATGATTTTATAGACCTCTATCATGTCTCCCCGCAGTCGTCTTTTTTCTAAACTAAAAAGCCCCAGGTGTTGTAGTCTTGCCTCATAAGAAAGGTGCTCTAGGCCCCTGATCATCTTGGTTGCCCTCTTCTGTACCTTCTCCAGTTCAACAATGTCCTTTTTAAGATGTGGTGACCAGAATTGTACGCAGTACTCCAAGTGTGGTCACACCATAGTTTTGTATAAGGGCATTATAATGTTAGCCGTTTTATTTTCAATCCCCTTTCTAATGATCCCTAGCATTGAATTTGCCTTTTTCACAGCTGCCACACATTGAGTTGACACTTTCAATGAGCTGTCAACCACAACCCCAAGATCCCTCTCCTGGTGAGTCATCGACAGCTCAGATCCCATCAGCATATACTTGAAGTTGGGGTTTTTCATCCCAATGTGCATCACTTTACACTTGCTAACATTGTACTGCATTTGCCACTTTGTCGCCCACTCCCCCAGTTTGGAGAGATCCTTTTGGAGCTGCTCACAATCCATTTGGGATTTCACCACCCGGAAGAGTTTGGTATCATCTGCAAATCTGGCCACTTCACTGCTTACCCTTGCTTCTAGATCATTTATGAATAAATTAAAAAGCACCGGTCCCAGTACAGATCCCTGGGGAACCCCACTTCTTATTTCCCTCCATTGTGAAAACTCTCTATCTATACATACCCTCTGTTTCCCGTCTTTCAGCCAGTTAGCAATCCACACATATACTTGTCCCCTTATCCCATGACCGCTAAGTTTCCTCAGGAGTCTTTGATGAGGAACTTTGTCAAAAGCTTTTTGGAAGTCCAGGCAGACTATGTCAACTGGATCACCTTGATCCACACACTCGTTGACACTCTCAAAGAAGTCCAAAAGGTTGGTGAGGCAAGATTTCCCTTTGCGGAAGCCATGCTGGCTCACTTCCAGCAGGGCCTGTTCTTCTATGTGCTTTACAGTTTTATCCTTGAGGATGCTTTCCATCAATTTGCCTGGAGCGGACATTAGGCTAACCGGCTTGTAATTTCCCGGATCGCCCCTGGATCCCTTCTTGAAAATCGGTGTGCCATTCATTTAATGTCTTCTCTCCAATTCTTATTGGTAACATTTTAAATAAAATTTAATCCTAGGCAAGACATTCATTTTAATCGCTGAAATTTTCCCCAACCATGAAAGATTTAATTTTGTTTTCATCTGATCAGATAAGCCAATATATTCTTCCATACCAGTAAATAATTATTTTTGAATAAGTCTTTGTTTGCCACCATTACATTAATCCCCAAATATTTTACTGGTTCAACACTGGACTGGAATCCTGTTCTTTCTTCCCATTCTTTCCGTTCCTCATCTTTAATATTCCATGTTAACATCTGTATCTTGCTATTATTCAATTTGTATCCAGAAACCTTCCCATATTGCAGAATTTTCTCTATTACATAGTCCAACAAAGTCCTTGGCTGGGTCATTGTTACTACTACATCATCTGCATATAACTTTATCTTATGTTCTTGCCTAGCCATCTTAATTCCTGGCATTCTTTCATCCCGGCAAATCTCCTGCGCCACTGTTTCCAGAGCCAAAATAAACAATAAAGGTGAAAGTGGGCATCCCTGTCTTGTACCTTTTGTAACAGAGCATGTCTTTGATATTGTCCCATTCACTATCATTTTCGCTTTCTGTTCCTGATAGATACTTTGAATCCAAGAAATAAAATTCAGCCCACATTTCATCTTTTCCAACACTGTAAACATGAATTGCCATTGAAAAACTAAAGCCATTTCCTAATATTGATGGCAAGGATGAATAGATTTGGGTGTCATCAGCATATTGATAACAGCCAGTACCATATCATCCAGCGGTTTCATTATAAATGTGTTCAGTTAGCTCAGCCCTCTTGGCCTTCAACTGAAGTTGTGAGGCATTGACCCGAGACCACTTGCATGCAAAGGATGCGCAGTGCCAGTTGTGATGTGGTATTTGTCTAATTCTGAAGGTTGCATCTGAATAGCAGTTGCAGGAGAGAGGGCTTCCTTTATCTCATGCATTTCTCAGGCCAGTGTGGGAAACTAGAGAGGCTGGACTAGAAAGGCCTTGGGCCTGATCCAGATGGCTGTTCTTATGTTCTTCATTCCCATCACTTTTGTCTTGCCCCTTTTCATAAGGGTGCTTCCCAGATTACATGCTACAACAATGGTAGTGTACTTCAGCTTGGCAGGATCATAGTGAAACCATAAATAAAGGGTGATATGCAAAGCCACCAGCTGTGGTAGTAGTCTTTTCTAGCTTGCAGAAACCTCCTCCAATGGGAAAATACAGGCTTTTTTGCAGGGGGGCAATGTTGTAGCACTGTATTGCAAAGATAAAACTCAAAATAAGGCATCAGAAATGTGAACAGCACCTTGCTGACAGCACAGGGACTGCAATATAGAAACACAGGCTGTATAGAAGCACACTTAATGGACACATAGTGACACTGTTGTAGGGTATATTCTGGAAAGCACCAAGGAAATGCATCATTCAGCTTATCCACTGAGAAAACGACAAAAAGCTTTGGATTTCAGCTCTGTGATCTGGAGCATTTTCATTCTCATGTCATGTGCTTCTGTACATGCATATGTTCTTTTACTATAAACAGCTTGCCTTGTGCAAGGTACGTTCTGACAGAAACAAGCACACCTTCTCTTATTTACCCATGGAGGACATCGCAAAATGTCCCAAAAGTTCCAATCCATAAGCAGATGGATAAATTTCATTTAATAGAAGAGGGCTTGTTGCTCAATGGTTTACTGGAAGGCAAGTCACAAATTCTGTAATGGTTCACATATACATCAGAGGCTGCCTTTTAGTAAGTTAACCATTGGTCCCTCAGGTTCCATATTGTCGACTCTGATGAGCAGCAGCAATCATGGGTTTCCTGTGGGGACCTTTCCCAGCCCTACCTGCAGATTTCTAAAGCCCAAAGTATTGACAGTTTAGAGTTTCTGTTTTAAATTTGTTAGGTGTTTGCATTGTATGTTTTGTGGCTATATGAAGTTATATGGTTGTTCTTGCTCCAGGGATTGAATTTGGGGGTTTTGCATGTGGAGTATGTGATCTCCTGCTAAGCAACAGCCTCCCCTTCAGTGATGTATGGAGGACATAGATGACCCATGTTCCAGTCCCCACCACCCCAACCTGTTAATGGCGGCGGCAGCAGCAGCTCCCTCACTGCAGCCCTCCCTGCATGTGCTTGTGGCAGTGTTTCTGCCAAAGGAGCTTCGGATAGGCTGCCCTGCCCCTGCCACTCATCTGGCTGCCATGCTGAACAGTGGAGACAGGAAAGCCTACCCTGGGCTGCTTCTCCAGAGAGGCTGCCACTAGGCACAGAAGGGGAGACGGGGTGCCATGCTTGTCGCCACTGACCCTCAGCAGTGCCCCCCCCCAATTTGGCATCCACCTCCCTCACATGGTGCCCTTATTTCCCATTGTGTGTGGTGGTGGCCTCCCTGATGACGCAGCCTGGGGTGGACTGCCTTGCTCCCACAGCTCAGCATGTTGGCTTGCTGAGCAGTGGGAGCTGGGCAGCCTACCCCAGGCTCCTATGTTATAATAATAATAATAATAATAATAATAATAATAATAACAACAACAACAACAACAACAACAACAACAACAACAACAAACAGCAAGTGCCGCCTTTGTAAAGAAGCAGATGAAACAGTGGACCACCTGATCAGCTGTTGTAAGAAGATCGCACAGACTGACTACAAACAAAGGCATGACAAGGTAGCAGGGATGATACACTGGAACATCTGCAAAAAATACAAGCTACCTGTAGCCAAGAATTGGTGGGACCATAAAACTGAAAAAGTTGTCGAAAATGAAGATGCAAAAATATTATGGGACTTCCGACTACAAACAGACAAACATCTGCCACACAATACACCAGATATAACTGTAGTCAAGAAGAAAGAAAAACAAGTTAAAATAATCAACATAGCAATACCAGGGGATAGCAGAACAGAAGACAAAGAAATAGAAAAAATCACCAAATACAAAGATCTACAAATTGAAATTGAAAGGCTGTGGCAGAAGAAGACCAAAATAATCCCAGTGGTAATTGGCGCCCTGGGTGCAGTTCCAAAAGACCTTGAAGAGCACCTCAACACCATAGGGGCCACAGAAATCACCACCAGCCAATTACAAAAAGCAGCTTTACTGGGAACAGCCTATATTCTGCGACAATATCTATAACAACAACATTGACAATAAAATTCAGCCATCCCAGGTCCTTGGGAAGGACTCGATATCTGGATAAAACAAACCAGTCAATAACACCTGTCTGACTGTGTAAACAAGAAATAAATTAATAATAATAATAACAACAACAACAGCTGTCTGACTGTGTAAACAAGATGATAATAATAATAATATGTCAGGGAGGCCGCCAGTGACACACACATGATGGAAAAGAAGGGGCACCACACAGAGGAGTGGGACACCACCAGGTGCGTTGCGGAGAGCGCAGTAACCCCAGAAAGGACTGGCAGAGGCCCTGGGAGCAGCTGTGCTGGATACATTTCTGACCCCACCATGCCTCCAGTATAATGACAGACACATTAATGTGTGCATTAATTATGTGGTCCATTTCTATTAAGATCAGTGCAGCATGGAAGGAGGAGGAGAGCACTAGAGTTGACTGTGCATGCCATCACTGTACCTGTTACACTGGAGGCACATTTGGGTACAAAATATTTTAGGTATAAATTTTTAGTTTATCTTATACCATACTACAGCAGCAAAATACAAATAGGCAGTAAGGAGGTTAAGTTACTCTCAACAATATAATGTTACAATTTGTTACAGTCCTAGCAAGCACCAAAAATAAAAAAATTAAAAAGAATTCTCAAAATGTCCAGATCCATTAAGTGATAGGCAAATGAAATTCCTCTGTCCATGCCCACAGACATTAGCATATAAATGAAGTTGTGTTTATATTGAGGAATGATTTATGTAGAGTAATGAACTATTATAAAACAATTAATGTGAAATCCACTTCAAACCTTGGTTTCGCATACCAGCTTGTTTCAAGTAAGTAGGTTAGAATAAGCCAGTGTGGTGTAGTGGTTAGAGCGCTGGACTA
This sequence comes from Hemicordylus capensis, assembly GCF_027244095.1. Lineage (NCBI taxonomy): Eukaryota > Metazoa > Chordata > Lepidosauria > Squamata > Cordylidae > Hemicordylus > Hemicordylus capensis. Next base: position 255,970,502 of record NC_069658.1, on the reverse strand, counting down.
GGACCGGGGAGACCCGAGTTCAAATCCCCATTCAGCCTTGATACTTGCTGGGTGACTCTGGGCCAGTCACTTCTCTCTCAGCCTAACCTACTTCACAGGGTTGTTGTGAGGAGAAACTTGAGTATGTAGTACACCGCTCTGGGCTCCTTGGAGGAAGAGTGGGATATAAATGTAATAAATAAATAAATAAATAACCAGGATCGGTCAGTTCAAGACATCACAACCAATCTCACTTTCTCCCTAACTTTATCAGGTAGCAGAATTCACACACAGGCAAGGGAAGGAAGTTTACATTCCTGAGGCTTGGAGATGTCACATGGAACAGACATTTATCCATAATTCCACCTGTTGTCTGAACCAGCCTATCATATTTTGTGTGAGTATATGTTTTAGTAAATATATTTATTAACTATTTGTAGACATTTCTAGAAATGTACTCATACAAAACCTATCAAACATATAAAGCATCGATAAACTTATTACCAAGCCAACAGATACAAGATACTAAATGGCAGATAGAAGATATTAAATGTCACATTAATGTTAAGCACCTGGCATCAGTGGCACACCTCAGCAATCTGGGTGCCCAGACCACCCTGCCGTGAGCCCCCCACACCCCGCCACCGTGGGTCCCCCACCACCACTGCGAGCCCTCCTCCCCTCCGCCACCGCGAGGCCAAACCGCCAATATTCAAGCCGCCATGTGTGTGGCCGGGAGGTGGGGATGAGGCAAGCAGGCCTCCCCCCCGCCCGTGGTGGCAGCCAGCATCCGAGCACCTTGCAGTTCTCAGATGCCACTGAGCTGCCTGGACAGTCAGGCTCAGCGGCTGCTCCCGCTCTGCCCGCTGCTACCACCAGGGGGAGGCCTGCTCACCTCACACCCACACACACCACGGGCACGCACATAGCAGCTAGAGTATTGGTGGTTCAGTCTCGCAGTGGCGGTGGGGAGAAGGGCCTGTGATGGTGGGAGGGCTTATGGTGGCATGGAGGACCCCCGGGCTTTTGGAGCCCCCCCCCCGGGCCTTGGAGGCCACAGACCAGGGCCCCAAGGTCTGGGGGGTAAGAGCGCCTCTGTCTGGCATAAATCCAGAACTATCACTTCTGATCAGGGAGGCTGGTCAATAAGGGCAAGGGAGGTTGTGAGCGCCTCCCCGCAAGCAAACAAATGCGCTCGTTATGAAGAGAAACTTACAGCTAAGTTGGAAGGAAGAGAACACCATTTTCTCTAAAGAGAAGGAGCCCCTTCTCCCTGCCGCTGTAGCCTCCTCTCTCCCATGATTGTCCAGAATAGGTGCCAGTCAAGCTACCCTGGCTTCTGATTGTTTGGGAGTTCCCCTAAGCATCGCCCTTCCCCCCTGCAAAATAGGCGGAAAGTAACATTAAATTTTTAACTTTTTTCCTTAAGGGTTAGGTGGGCGATGTTTAGGGTATAACCTAAACAATCAGAAGACAGGCGGATAGCTTGACTGGCACCTTTTCTGGACAATCATGGAAGACGGGAGGCTGCAGCAGGAGGAAGGAGGGGTTGCGACAAGCTCCCTTCTTCTCGGGGGGGGAAATGATTATTTGTTTTTTTCTGATTAAGCTGTAAGTAACCTGCCTAGAGAGCAGGAGGCTGTTGGTTCAAATCCCTGCTGGTGCGTTATGGGAAACTCCTATATCAGGCTGCAGTGATATAGGAAGATGCTGAAAGGCATAATCTCATACTGTACAGGAGATGGCAATGGTAAACCCCTCCTGTATTCTACCAAAGACAACCACAGGGCTCTGTAGTCACCAGGAGTCGACACTGACTCGACGGCCCAACTTTACTTTATTCCTTCTTAGCAGGTGCATTAGTTTGCTTGTTTTATCCTCTCTTGCCCTTACTGAATGGCTGCTCCTGCCAAGTGGACTTTTCTTTTCTTTGCATCCCCTCCCTCCACTCTAGCTACCCCTTTTCTCTTCTCCTGGCCAATGGGATTTTATTTCGTTCTTTCGTTCTTTCTTCTTTCACCCACCTGCTCCGTGCTATGCCTTGCCCATTCATTTGCCTGGCTGGTAGCACTTCTGTGTGGAGATTTTGCTGAGTGCTTGCTATATGAAAACACTCAAAGACATAGGCTTGCCAGCCTGTCCAACTGTGAGCAGTTGCACAGGCCAGCCTGCCGTGCAAAAGTGTTTTCACTGGGAGTGAGTGGGGAGCTTTATGTTCCCAGAAGGTGGGGAGAAAACCCCCAAAGGATTAATAACTGTGATGAACTAAAATTAATAAGAATGCTGCCCACTGAAAACCGTGAGTGCTCCCTCAAGGTCCAGTGAAAATATTGAGAGCCATGAATACCACGTGGTATGTCTGGCCTCTATAGAAATAGATGCATTAATTTTTAGTATATCCATTCATAACAATAAAATGTGAGAATAGCAAAGTAAGGTACATCAAACAATAAGAATCAAGGATAGCATGAAAGAGAGCCAGCAGCTATTGCCTAACAAAGATTATGACTAGTATCGCTTCTCTCCTGCCCTCTGTCCCTACCCTGCTGCTCCAGAGGCCAGCAGCCACCACAGCTTCTGATGTGTCCTTACATATAGAGAGACGTGTACTACTGGGAACTGGTAGAAGAGAACAGCTCTCTCTGCTTCTGGAACAAAAAAACACAGGCCAAAAGAACATGTTTTGAAATTAATTAATTGAGCAATACACATTAGCTCATAAATGAAATGCATTCAAAATGTTGTGACTGCCAAAATATATAATTCAGTAATGCAAAAACCTTCAGTTTGAGATTAGAGTTAAGATGCTTTACATTTTCACACATGCTCTAAAAAGAATGGAAAGTGCAAGTTAAATTGCCCATCTTAATTTCTGCGCCATATAAACTATAAAGAGTCTGGATATGGAGATGACTTTAGAAATGAGGCTCCATGCACCAGCATTTTGAGGCTCTTCTCACGATCAGTGAGAAGAGCCATAAGGGGGTTTGCGGGGAGAGCGGGCTTAGCCCACTCTCCCTGCAAATGATTGGAAGGCTGCCCCGGGCGGCCCGATCGGCCGCCCACACAACTGCTGACTCCATCATAGAGCTGGAGGGGGCTGCAGGGATCGGGGGCCACGCAGCCACTGGAAATTCCAGGATGTCCTGTGCAAGCACGCGTGGCACCCTGGAGAAACCCCCAAGCCCGGGAGGCTACTCGTGTGTCGCCGTGTGCTGAGGCAACACATGAGCAAAAAGATGAGGTTAACTGAGTGCTCACTCCATTAACCTCATCTTAGGGGAGGGGTATTTCTGAGGGTTAGCTGCTGGGAGCTGTGCAACTCCTGTTGCAGCACACGATCGCCCAAAAGCAGGCTAGGCTCCCTTAGCCCACTTTTGGGTGATTGTGAAAATCACCTCTTTGCCTTGATCAGAGATGGATTTGGCAGAAATTCATCAGGCATCTTTAGGAAGTGATTAGGGAAACTGTACCAGTTAAATGTCTGCCTAGATGCATCCCTCCCCTGCCCAATGTCCAACTGAAAGACCATGGCAAAGTGTGGGTTTATGGAGCCTCATTTCTAAAGCCATCACAATACATCAGACGCTACAAAGTCTGTAGAGCTTATATGGTGTGGAAGTTTAGATTGGCTCCTTAACTTACAATTTCTATTCTTTTAGAGCACGTGAAAATGTAAAGCATCTTGACTCTGATTAGCTGAACTGACCACCATACTAGTTGTGGGCAATGCTGGGGGCACTACAGCTTCAAAAGTCCTACTGCGGAGACACTTTTAGCAGTAAAGATGCATTTTTCAGCCTCTTAAAAGGCAAGTTTGAGGATCAAATAACCATCAATTGGGTCCCAGAAGGATATACAAAAGGAACTTTTCTGGCATGCAGTCTAAAGGCTGAAACTATGCAAATTGATTACAACATCATTTATATCAGCAAATACCACTTGCTCAGTCCAAAAAAAATGTCAGCAACCCTTTAAACTCCTGCTCAAAAGAGAAAATCTTTAAACTGCTCTATCTAAGCCATTTTTCAATGGCTTTTAGTAATCTCTGAATGTTTTAAATTTTTAATTGCTGTATAAATTTTTTAATTGCTATAATCTCTGAATGTTTTAAAGTGTTTAATTGTTGTTTAAAAACCTTCCAATGTTTTAAAACGGTTTTATATTTTAATTAGTTTTAAATAGTTTTAAATTGTTTTTATATTGTTTTTAGCACGGTGTCTTAAATGGTGTGTGTTTTAATGTCTTTTAAATTTATTGTACAATGCCCAGAGCCTTTGGATGGGGCAGTTTATATATGTAATAAATAATAAAATAATATAGTTGGTTTTCTTCTGTTTCTATTGTGTTTATTTTTGTGAACCACCCAGGGCCTTTGGAGTAGGGTGGTATATAAATTAAGTAAACAATAATAATAAATTTGCAGGGGAGGTGTCTCTTGTTACCCTAGTGAATGTTTGCTGATGGCCAGACAAATGGGTTTTTTAAAAATAAGCAATAGAATGTTCAGGGTTTATAGTGGGGGAATGTTGAAACTACTCTCCATCTTAACTATATTGGCATGACTGTGTCAGTATAATACGACTATGCCAGTATAATAAAGGATCACTATGATCATCAACACATTGATTTTGTAATGATAATTAAAAATTAAGAAAAATTCAGTCAGTTGGATTAAATTCTGTCACCTAAACTGCTCCATCCTCCTTATGGATTTGACACTTCTCAACTTGTGTTTGTCTCTCATGCACTCATTCGATCCATCTACTGTAGATGGTGTTGATTTTAGGGACCAGCTAAGTTTGGAATCTGAGGAGGGAATCTGTGTATTCCTCTTTGGTTCTCTTTACCTAGCCACATGCAGAAGGCAGTAAACAAGTTGTGTATGCTTTCCACAGCAATGGTTGCTAATTTAGCTACTCTTGCCGTAGAAACCATACACGACTTGTTTACTGCTTTCTGCTGATAGACATGGACCACTGTTGTTGTTTTAATACTTAAGATAATTATTCTCCCATTCACAAAATCTAACCTCTCAAATTTCTTCGCACAGGAATAACCCACATATCCATAGATGTCTGCTTGAAAGCATATCATCAGAATACCTCAAGAAGCATAGATTAAAAAAAAAGATCAATGAATTGATACTTTTTTTCAAAAAGTGTGCACGTGGCTAATAGAATCTGTTTAGTTTTATTACCAAGTTTATAAACAAAATCATATTTTTTTCAAGATCAGAGAAACAAAGTTCCTCATTATCAACAACTGTTGGCTAGAGTCAGAAAATCTTAATTTGAGATCTAAGCAGGCATTCAGTACACCTGTGCCTCCCTTCATTCAGTGAGGCCTGTTACTTAATTATGCTTAATATTCTCTTGGAGCATGCACTAAACAGAAGACCCTAATCTGCTTTGCATAAATCTAAATATGTCCACAGTTCCTGAGCTTGTGAAGAATCCTAAGCTTGGTTATAAAATTAAATAGATTCCAGCAGCTGCTTGTGGAGTAATTCTCTTGCCCTTTTGTAGAAAGCATGCAACAATCCAAGAAGTCTCCATTGTTTCTGTCCTTCTCAGTGGTGGCTGGCTGCTCCTGAATGAGGTTCATCCTGGGAGGGAGAAAATTTTCATTTCTGGAAAGTCAGCTGCTATGTGTTGTGTTCACAAAAAAGGTCCTCATCAGAATTCCAGAGAACATTCAAAAGATTGATATAAATTCCTCAGAATCTGCCCCCCTCATATTCTCCCCCTGAGAAATTTCAGAGAAAAATGGTGGTTCGGCAGGGATTCTTCTCAAGTCAAGTTGAAACAAAGAGTTCAGGAGAAAACCAAGCTTCAAAGGGGAAACGATGTAATAATAGATTATATGTATTTGCTAATCCAGTTGTAGAAGAGTACAACTGGGATCTGCAACAAAATTGTGTGGCATGTTATCAGTCCTGAAGTCAAACTCTCCAGGTCAAGGTTCCAGGAAGCCTGGAAGAGGAGCCTTGTGGCACTGCTCAGGCCTCGTGAGGGGGCAGGGACTTTCTGGGGTGTTTTCTGCACAGCTGTTCTTGGGCTTTCCCCTCTTAATCTTTAGAATTGGTCAACCTAAATCCGCAGCATGATACGGGTGAAACCACTACATCCTTTGAAAGTCTACTATTGAAATCACTGGTGGATCCTACATAGTGTCAGCAGCTTCCAATACTATTGGCCATAGTATGCTTCTGGAGCATCTGAGGGGTTGGGGGTGAGAGGCACTGCTTTGTGGTGGTCAGGGGCGTAGCTAGGGGAAATTATAGATTATAATGCCTTTATACAAAACTATGGTGCGACCACACCTGGAGTACTGCGTACAATTCTTGTCACCACATCTGAAAAAGGTCATTGTAGAACTGGAAAAGGTGCAGAAGAGGGCAACCAAGATGATCAGGGGCCTAGAGCACCTTTCTTATAAGGCAAAGCTACAACACCTGGGGCTTTTTAGTTTAGAAAAAAGACGAATGCAGGGAGACATGATAGAGGTCTATAAAATCATGCATGGTGTGGAGAAACTGGATAGAGAGAAATTCTTCTCCCTCTCACATAACTTTAGAACCAGGGGTCATCCCATGAAATTGATTGCCAGGAAATTTAGGACAAGCAAACGGAAGTATTTTTTCCACAACACATAATCCACTTGTGGAATTCTCTGCCACAAGATGCGGTGACGGCCCACAACCTAGATGACTTTAAGAGGGACTTGGATAACTTCATGGAGGTCTATCAACAGCTACTAGCTGGGGGGCTATAGGCCACCTCCAGCCTCAATGGGCCTTGGGCCTGATCCAGCAGGACTATTCTTATGTTCATATGAGCTAGATGGGCCAATGGTCTGACTCGGTATAAGGCAGCTTCCTATGTTCCTCAGAAAGAACAGGTACACAGTGTAGGGGTGCTTCTGGATTCAAACCTCTTCCTGGTGTCCCAGGTTGAAGCAGTGGCCAGAGGTTCTTTCTATCAGCTTCGGCTGCTGTGCCAGCTGCATCCATTTCTTGAGATAAATGACCTCAGAACAGCAGTACATATGCTGGTAACATCCAGACTTGGTTACTGTCATGCACTCAATGTGGGGCTGCCTTAGTACATAGTCAGGAAACTGCTGTTGGTACAGACTGCGGCGGCAACCAGGTTGGTCTCTGGGTCATCTTGGAAAGACCATGTTACTCCTATACTAAGGGAGCTATACTGGCTACCAATATGTTTATGGGCAAAATACAAGGTGCTGGTAATAACCCATAAAGCCATAAACAGCTTAGGCCTGGGTATTTTAGAGAATATCTCCACCATGAGCCCCACCACCCACTGAGATCTTCTGGAAAGATTTGTCTGCAGTTGCCACCAGCTTGTCTAGTAGCTGTGCAGGGACAGGCCTTCTCTGTTGCTGCCCTGAGACTCTGGAATGCACTTCCTGCTGAAGTAAGAGCCTCCCCATCTCTGACAACTTTTTAAAAGTCTCTGAAGGTTTTTTTTTCACCCAAATTTTATAACTGGACTGTGGTTTTAAATTGTTTTTAAGGTTTTCATTTTAAATCTGATTTGTTGTTGTAAACTGCCCAGAGATTGAAGTTTAAGGTGGTCTACAAATTTATAAATATATATATAAATAACCAGTTACAGAGATTTAGATAATAACAGACCAGACATTTGACAATCAAGCTGTCATGTAAAGCACTGTGGTTCCCAATCTGTGGTCCAGGGGCGTAGCCACCGTTGTGCAAATGGGTTCAAAGAACCCGGGCCGCCAATGATAGGGGCCACTCCCAGGCCCTCCCTCTCTGGAGGGAAAGAAAGGAGAATAGATGCTTTCAGGCAGCAAACACTGCCTGAAAGATGGGCAAGTGTCATTGTCCCCTGTCACTGTCACCTTCTTCATACACCCCCGCCGCTTTCCCCGCTGCTGCTTTCTCAATTTTCATTGCTCTTTCACTTATTAATTCTGGTGTTATTTTAATACCCCTTGATACATCGGTTTGATTTCCATCAGCCATAGACTATGTTAGAAATGTTTAAAATGGTTTGCTTATGTGGCAGTTTGCAAAACTTAAGTGATGATGTAGTAGTCCACATTTTTTTAAAAAGGTTGGGAACCACTGATCTAAAGCTCATGTGCTCTGTATTGGAGTACAACACAACACGTGAGATTGATCACATCATATACAGGTGAAACTCGGAAAATTAGAATATCGTGCAAAAGTCCATTAATTTCAGTAATGCAAATTAAAAGGTGAAACTGATATATGAGACAGATGCATTACATGCAAAGCGAGATAAGTCAAGCCTTAATTTGTTATAATTGTGATGATCATGGCGTACAGCTCATGAAAACCCCAAATCCACAATCCCAGAAAATTAGAATATTACATGGAACCAAGAAGACAAGGATTGACGAATAGAACAATATTGGACCTCTGAAAAGTATAAGCATGCATATGTATTCAGTACTTGGTTTGGGCCCCTTTTGCAGCAATTACTGCCTCAATGCGGCGTGGCATGGATGCTATCAGCCTGTGGCACTGATGAGGTGTTATGGAAGACCAGGATGCTTCATTAGCGGCCTTCAGAAATTCTGCATTGTTTGGTCTCATGTCTCTCATCCTTCTCTTGGCAATGCCCCATAGATTCTCTATGGGGTCAGGTCAGGTGAGTTTGCTGGCCAATCAAGCACAGTACACTGTATACTTTTCAGAGGTCCGATATTGTTCTATTCTTCAATCCTTGTCTTATTGGTTCCATGTAATATTCTAATTTTCTGAGATTGTGGATTTGGGGTTTTCATGAGCTGTACGCCATGATCATCACAATTATAACAAGTTAAGGCTTGACTTATCTCGCTTTGCATGTAATGCGTCTGTCTCATATATCAGTTTCACCTTTTAATTTGCATTACTGAAATTAATGGACTTTTGCACGATATTCTAATTTTCCGAGTTTCACCTGTATATTGAAGGTTCTGCTGCTAAGCTGAAGTTGTGGTGAACGCTGCAAAATCCAAACTTCAAATTAGGTTTGGAGAATTTATTATTCATTGATGCATTTCAGACTAGACTCCAGGCCATGTGAGTCTGAGCTTGTGTCCAGAAAGAAGCTGTTGGGCAGAGCTGGTTCTAGACTGGACTAGAGGCCTCTAGTCCCAGCAGGATCTAAGCCTCCAGGACCTGGCAGGCAGCAATTATATCATCATCATGTGCTAATGAGAAGCAGCCTGATACAGATCTTACCTGTAGTCTGAATTAGCCAGACATCAGCAGGTATGAAGCTCAAACACAGATGCTACGAGAGACAAAACACTTTGGAAATGTTGATACACAATGTAAAATATAATATAAACATGTAAAGGTATTACTAACTATAAATGAATAAAATGTGCCAAGTTGAGCATCCTCTCTAATAAAACGCTTGGTGTCCGTCCGTGGACGGGCACCAAGCGTGTGTTCGTGCCTCCCTGCCCTGTTCTGCGCCTGCGCGAAGCGCAGGCGCAGAACAGGGCAAAGGAGACATGAGGGCCGGCACCCGGTGGCCATCTTGGGCGGCCAGAAGCGGCCGCCCCGAAGAAGCCGGGAATGCGGGGAAGGAGGAGACTGGCCGAGGCGCAGCGCGGCCAAGGCGGCGGTGGAGCCGCGCCGCCGAAGCCGGGCGGGGGGAGGAGGTGACGGGGTAAGCCGGCCGAGGTGGCGGCACCGCCGCCGCAGCCAGGCGGCTGCGAGTCCTTGGGGCCCTTGCCCGTCCGGGGAGACCGGCCGGGAATGTGAGGCGGGGGCGGACCGGACCGGCAGCGGCGCCCCCAGAGTCTGCCCGGCCACCGCCACCGCCCACTCTCCCGCCCTCCCAGCTGCCCAAATACTCCTTCCCCGCTCCCCCCCCGCAAATGATTAAGGGCCAAAACGGCCCAGAAGAATGCCTCCGCGGCCGCCGCCATGGCCGCCAACCGCCAACCGCCCTCCCAGCTGGCCGAGACTTCCTTACCCAGAGCAGTCCTTTGCGTCCATAGCAGCAGTTTGGGCATTGGCTTAGCACAGAGAGGAGCTCTGTTCCGGAGCTCCTCTCTTCTTCGCAAAAAATGGATTTTTGATCGCCCGACTGTCGCGGGCTGCTTTGGGTAAGGAAGTCTCGGCCAGCTGGGAGGGCGTGGGGGGGGGAGGCCAGAGGAAGTGGGGCGGGGGGGGAACTCTCCCCTACTAGCGCCCGTTATCACAACGGGCCTGAAACACTAGTAACTATATAAAAGGGCAAAAACTGAAAGACATGTGGAGCACTACAGCAGGAAATCTTTTATCAGTTTCTGAATTATTTCCAAGGCAGTAAGCTTGTCTACCTCACCCTGTGACAGCAAATATTTCAGCACCTGTCAGAAGATGACATCAGTAATATCAGATTGCCATGTTATTTCCAGAAGAGTTATTACAGTAACCACTAATTAGAGGAACTGTACATACAGAAATCAGTGTCTTCCAACAATGGCATATCTCCATACCTTCCATCTTTCACATAATTGGCCACTCCAGGCTTGTTGGAGAGGATAAATTGGGAGCACATCCACACAGAGGTATCTGTAATTACCTGAAAGACATCTGTAGGACATCCTGCTGCCTCCTGATTCTCCTTGCATATTGCCCTTCAGAAATTAAAGAAGATGAAAAGGTTGATTCTTCTTGGTTTGGCTACTCTGCTGATCTTTTGCTCTTCTGGTAAGTCCTCCTTGAACATGGATTATGGCTAGGGATGGGCCCGGACCAGTCCAGAGGCCATTGTAAAGGCCTCTGGACCGGTCCGGACCAGTCCGGACCTTGGTGGTTCGGTTCGGGAGTGGGGGGTAGCTTTAAGAGCAGCGGGAGGGTTTACTTACCCCTCCAACCGCTTTCCCACTCTGGCGCCGTAATGTTCAGAGTAATTGGGGCAGCAGGATACCTCCCTGCCGCCCCTTCCCCGCCGCTGCTCTGCAAAATTCCCAGTAGTCCTTTGTGTGCGTGCACGTCAGAGACGTGAAGCGCGCACACAAGGTGCGTGCGCGCAAAGGACTACTGGGAAGTTTGCAGAGCAGCAGCGGGGAAGGGGCGGCAGGGAGGTATCCTGCCGCCCCAATTACTCTGAACATTACAGCGCCAGAGCGGGAAAGTGGCGGGAGGGGTAAGTAAACCCTCCTGCCGCTCTTAAAGCTACCCCCCACCCCAGTGCCGGACCGCAGTGTGGCGGTTCCGTGCACACCCCTAATTATGGCATGTACAGTGATGGTGTCTTGTGAAATCTCTAGAAACCTGTGTCCTCAGGAGGTTCTAAACAAGGAGGATGTAAAACTGAGAATCGTCTAAAGTTGTCTTCCAGGAAGATTTGAATGTTAAATGGATCCAGAATCTATCTATATATTTAATTCTCTAAGACATACCTGTGGCTAATCCCATGTGTGACAGCTCTCGTGAGAGTTCACGAGCAGAAGCACTGTGGCGATTGAGCAGTGGAGATTCCATATGCAGATAGGGGGGAGGAGCCTGTGAGAGCAGAAGCACCATGGTGATTGGGCAGTGAGGCTTCCATATGCAGATAGGGAGGAGGAGCCTGTGATGGTTAAGGTCAGTTGAAATGCAACTGTTACTGGTCGGAAGAAGTTCTTGATTGTAGAGGAGAGGCATATATATACAAAAGGATAGTGGGCAGGGGTCTGCGAAGTGATGGGTTGTGACGGAGGAAAGAGCCCTTTTAAGAGAAAGAGGCTGCTGTTGTGTGTATTAGATTAGGAAACAAGATGAACAAGATCTGTTAACTCAGGAAGGGAGAGAGAGAGAGAGAGAGAGAGAGAGAGAGAGAGAGAGAGAGAGAGAAGAAAGGAGGGGAAGAAAGACAGAGGGGAAGAGCAAGTGGAAGAGAGAAAGAGAGAAAAAGAAGGGAGGGGAAGAGAGAAAGAAGGAAAGTCAAGGGACTGGCCCGAGCCTGCCAGCAGCCTGAGGGGAATGAGTGGCCATGGCGGTGCCTATTGGCAGCAAAGAAGGGCCCAGTCAACCACTGCTGATGTTTGGGGCTACCGAGGCCATTGGTGGAGGGAGGCAGACAGGCAAGGGATGGGCTGGGGCCTGTCAGTGGCCTGAGGGGAATGAGTGGCCATGGCGGCAGGGGCAGTGAGGGAGGGCCCGGTCTGCTGCTGCTGCATCTATGGGGAGGAGCAGGAGTGGGGTTTGGGTGAGGAGGTCTCTGGGGAGAGGGGGCTGCAGCTTGGCCAAGAGGCACCAGCAACGCTGCAGCCGCAACCAAGAGGGGTGAGGGAGATAGAGTAAAGGGATGGAGGAGTGACCAAGAGGGGTGAGGGAGATGGAAGCAACCAGATGGAGGAGGAGGAGCAGGAATGTAGCTCAGGTGAGGGTGGAGAGGGGTTTGGATAACTTCATGGAGGAGAAGTCTATCAACAGCTACTAGTCGGAGGGCTATAGGCCACCTCCAGCCTCAAAGGCAGGATGCCTCTGAGTAGCAGTTGCAGGGGCGTAACAGCAGGAGAGAGGGGATGCCCTCATCTCCTGCCTGTGGCTTCCGGCGGCATCTGGTGGGCCACTGTGCGAAACGGGATGCTGGACTAGATGGGCCTTGGGCCTGATCCAGCAGGGCTGTTCTTATGTTCTTATGAGAGATCTCTGAGGTGAGGGGGCTGTGGCAGGGGGTGAGGGGAGCAATCAAGTACTAGCACACAGATGCTCTGCCGGATTAAGCTAGTTATGTTATGTAATTCTGCAGGGATAGAGTTATATCCAGTTCTCTAAACCCTAGGAAAAAACTGAGCTCAAAAAAAAAAGAAAAAAAGGTAGGATTGCCTTTTAATTGTGTTTATGGAACTGCATTACATCATAGGGATATAAGTTACTGAGGTCAGTTACTTTCCTATAGCACAGGGGTGAGCCTCCTGTGGCACAAGTGGCATGCGAAATTATTCTGTGCGGCATTCACACTGCTAGAAAGATCAGACACAACATGCCTCTGACTGGCATGTTGCTGCTTGCTGCAGCAGGCAGGGGATGTCCAGGATCATCATTAGAAGTCTCGCTGGTTATGCCTTCCCTCTTGAACACACATGCTCTGCAAAAATCAATATGTGTGCAGGAGAGAGCCAGCCAGCAGAGAAGGAGAGACTGGCACCACCAACCCTACAGCAAACAGCGACATGCCAACTGGAGGCAGGCAGTGAGCACTGTAGCAGCCTGTCTTCCACATGTCATTCTCTCTGTCCCCTCCAGCAGCTAACTTTTGCATTTGTTTGCTGTTGAAATGGAGGAGACAAAGCACAACTGTTTGCTGAAGGACAGAGAGACAGAACACCTGGTGGTGTAAAATAACAGTAGCATTTTTTGCAGTTCAATCATACAGCTGACTCATGTTCAGCTTGTGATCAGCTGCAATCCCAAGAGCCTTTTCACATGTACTACTGCCATGCCAGGAGGTTTTTCACACATCACTTTATGCCTCAGGGTATTTGAAGAGTGAATTTGCTTCGCAGCAGATTTGCAAGATGTTTACTTTGTGGGATTAAATTGACAGTTCACATAGCTGCCAGCAACTCCCACACTCCATGCAATCTTTCTCCTATGTGAGTTCCCATTGTTTGTTTCCATTTTTTTCCTCCAACCAATCACATCCCAGGAGGAGGTACGAGATGCTTCCCTTCAGTATTACTTTTTTTTAGTTTGACAGCCAGCCAGATGTCCACAAAAGTGACAAGTCAAAGCAACAGAACTTAACCCCAACTGGCAGCCTCCATTGTTAAGCTTCCAAACATCTGCATATCCAAACATCTACATATGTAGGCTATGTTGCTATGGTGACCAAACCTTCAAGCATAGGAAGACACACATTTTGCTTGTGCTTGCATTTAACTCAGGAATTTCTCCCTCCCTCCCCCTCCCTTTCTGGACTCTGCATCAATCTGCCACAAGCCCTCCCTGCCCTGTACTCAGAGCTTGCAATTGCAAATCACTCAAAGAACACACCAGACTGAGCTGTCAAAGTCTCCTTTGCTGACACCTGGGTGGATTTACAGAAATCCACCCAGCAGAATTTCACACACACACACACACACACACGAAAGTGCGAGTAAGTCAAATTGTTGGCAATGACCCCTCCGCACATCAAAAGAAAATGACAGATTTTCTTCAAAAGCCACTGGAAATACAGGGTTTTTAAAAGCCAGATGTACTTCGGGCTAAGCCAGAATACCCAGCCTCGATTTGGGGGGAAGCAGAGTCATGTCTGTGCTGGTCCATGATAGCCCGCAGAGACATCGGGATAAATACAACTAGCACACATCAATCCAGAGTGGATTTGAATTAAAAGCCATGTGTGTAAAGCCTCCAGGTAACCCGCATCCTATATCTGTGAATTTGTCTTTTTCCCTAACTGCAGAATTTAGGATTAGGACTACATTAACCAGTCCTATGGCATCTCACTCATTATCCAGGAATTTCCCAAAGATGATGTACATATATTCTGAGAATACATCAGATTCCTTTAGTATGCTAGGATGCAATTCATCCGTCCCTGGAGGTTTGAACTAATTTAAGGTAGATGAGCATTTCCTGACCAACTCCTTACCAATCTTGAACTGCAGTCCCCATCGCCAATTCTGTCTCTTGCAAGTGAGAAGGACACTATTGTAAGGAGCAAAGGCACCTTCAGAGGGGAGGGCAAGAGGAGCAAGTGCCCCCTCAGACAAGTAGTCCTCACCCCATTTCTGTTTCAGAAATCTAATATGTGGGACACAGCTTGTCCACCCATAAATGCACTTTGTCCCTTTTGTGCTCCCCCCACCACTCAATTTTTTTCTGGTGCCACCACTGGTAAGGAGTAGTAGCAACAAAAGCAGCTGCTGGTGGCAATAGGAGCAGATAGGAGAGACCACTGAGAACATCTTACCCATTGGCCCTCCAAAACTAGACTTGGAAAGGAATATTCTCCAATGCATTTTGTTGGAGAATTATTGGATAGAATTTCATTGGGCAGCATTATTCTCTGACATAGTCTCTTCAATTCTCATTAATGCATTGGTGAATATTCTTTTCCAAGAGCTGGCACTTGTAGAGACTGTTTCCCATGTTTGCTCCAGAGTATACAGGAGTCTGTACTATAGTGGCACCTGCTTCACCTCCGCTTCACATATCACAAAGGACTTCTTAAAACCCATGTTTTAATATCTTGCCTTTCTCCCACAGCTCAAGAGTTCCACAGCTCAAGACTTCACATAGAGGCTGCCCCTAAAAACTTTACATGCATTCTTTGCCACTTTGGCCAACCTAACAGATGTTTCTTCCATTCTCAATCATGTGTAACCAAGCCGAATGAAGTATGCTACACAACCATGATCTTGAGAGGTAAGACTCGGAAGCCTGAAAAATACATGAATACTTTAGCTGTGCTTTAACTAGAATCCAAAGTTATTTGGACTCCCTTGACACAGTCACCCTGCAACATGGGAGCTGATTTCTTCTTATGGGTGATGCAATAGCACACCTTTCAGTACAGAGCTGGTTGAGTGGGGAAGACCAATACAATCAGCCGTCTTCACCCAAGTAGTCACAAACACACCAGAGGCATGGATTCACACCACAGTGAAGAAGCCATCTGAGTGTTTGAAAGGGACCTTGGTCACTTTCAAAAATACTCCCACCTGCTGTAATCTGCCTGTTGAACCAGTAAACTCAGAGCTCTCCAGCCCCAGAAATGGACAGAAAGCTACCCACTCTGCTAACGAACTTTCCCACGTTGCTGGCAAGTAAAGCAGAAATGAAACTGTACAAAGATCTAAAAAGCATCACCATCTCAAAATCAGATATGTGAGATTTCAAAGAGCACCAGTTTTTGCTTTTGAAATTTGACTTGGATGGCTCCTTTAAAAAGTAAATCTTAACTTTTGTTCTGATGAATGCTAAGACACTAATGCTATGTAACTGCTTATGAAATTCAACTCTTGTTCCACCCCACCTCCACTCACAAAACTAATATTTTTATTTTATTTTTTATTTTTATTTTTTACATCTTATATCAGGATCCATAAGTGGGAATGGTGAACAAAATTTGAATTCTTGAGGAAACAGCATTCATATTTATGCATACAAATGTGAACTTGGAAACATGAGGATTCCCTGTTGCCCCTCCCTCCCACCCACCCACCCAAAAACTCTAGTCAGAAGAACTGAGATGCCTTGATTCAAAATCTAAATTCCCTACAATTGTCCCAGGTTGATCTACTAGCTCTCACTTTGCCCTGCTACACACCTTGCCTTTGAATCTAACATTTTGGTTCTAGTTTCACAGTGTTGTCTCTTCCCACTCAGGTGATCCAATCTATGGTCCTGCAATCCATGATTTATCTTATGGCTGCTTGAGTGCTGATCAGCAAGGACAATGTGGCACAGTCACAAAGAACCCTTCGTCTAACACCGCCACTATCACAAACTGCTGTGGGGATAACTATTGCAATTTTTTACCTCAAAATATGCACAATTACGATTACCTATTTGAGTAATGAGTTGTTTATCTTACTAGCCCTGTTCAGGCATTTAAATAAATATGCTTAGAAATGCCTAAAGTAGTTTGGAAGTCCCACCCAAGCATGTCCTTCACTTCCCTCGACCTCATCACTCACCTTAACAGTGGCATTTGTTTGAAGAGGGAAGCGCCATAACTGCAATGGAAGGTGTTTCCATGATCAGCAGTCTGGGGTGCATCCAGGCTGTCAATTACGGAAGTGCCTCCCATCACTGTTATGGCGCTTCCTTTCATACAAATGCCACTGTAACCATAAGTAACAAGGTCAAGGGAGGTGAATGACATGCTGGGGTGGGACTTCTGGTCTGCTTTGGGCACTTTTAAGCATGTACAGCATTTTTATTTCAATGAATTGAACAGGGCTACTCTCTATATGGGCTATTAATTACTGTACCTGCTTTGGTATTCTTGCTATGATTGAATTCAGAGGTTCTCTTACTCTGTTCGGTGGGTGAAAAGCAAAAAATAAACAAACATTAATGCAAACACGTGTCCAACTTCATATCTGTCTTTGTACAGTTTTTCTCCATTATGGTAATAATAAAATAAATTTTATTTGTTAGCCACCCCATAACAAATTGTTCTCTGGGTAGCTTACAACACAAGATTAAAATATGCTATAAAAACACATAACACATTACCTCATTTCAGATAAAAAGTGTGCGCAGGGAGAAAATGCAAAATACAATTCAAAGCAATTTTAAACCTCTTTTAAAATTAGTTAAAAATCAAACTTGAAAATCAAAATTTAAAAGGCCTGAGCAGGAATGTAGAATTGTAGATATAATTGAGCGAATGGGTTCAAAGAACCCGGGGGCCCAAGCTCCTTAGGGCCCCCCAGCTCCACCCCTCCTTATTTTCTTCATTATCTCCCTCACTCCAAGGGGCTGCCGGAGAGGGGCTGACGAACACAGGCCCCCTCTCCACTAGTTATGCCCCTGGGCCTGAGTGAACAAAAAGGTCTTTACCTGACATCTAAAAGAACAAAGTGATGAAGCCAGATGAACCTCTCTGGGAAAGCTATTTCATAAATGGGGTGCAACCACTGAAAAAGCCCTCTCCCTAGTAGCCACCCACCTAATCTCGTTTAGCAGAGGCACTTGGAGGAAGGCCTCCAAAGAAGATCTTGAGGCAAGGCACTGTCTCAGGTAACCTAGTCTCAAGTTAAAAGTTAAAAACAGGAGGTTTTTTACACCCAGCTTTTAGTTTGCAGCTCATCCAGAATGGTTCACATATCAGACAGATTTACTCCGAAGTCCCTGTGAGCTATCAGGGAACACTTCACACACAATTTGGATTTTTCATTGTGTGTTAAGAGTGTAGCCCAATTTATATCCAGGGTTAAAAACAATTGTTTTTGCTCAGGCCATTCAATTAGTTCAGTTCTGAGCAATGAAATCTTCAAGAGATAGGTTTTTTATACTGATGCAGTCAAAGCTTTAAAAAAAAAGGCTTGTTTTAAAACTTGAGTGAGTGGTTAGGTTTGCTTTCAGTCTGAAGTGAGCATTAAGTTTCCAGGGTGTTTTCCGGACTATGCAACGTCTCATAGATCCCAGTACAGGGATCTGTACTGGGACCGGTGATTTTTAATTTATTCATAAATGATCTAGAAGCAGGAGTAAGCAGCAAGGTGGCCAAATTTGCATTCTTATGTTCTTATGATGATGTGGAATATCTAGACCCATTTCAAACTGGCTTTCCTGTGGGCTATGGGGTTGAGACTGCCTTGGTCAGTCTGATGGATGATCTCCAACTGGCTATCGACTCTGCTGATCCTTTTGGATCTCTCTGTGGCTTTCGATACCATCGACCATAGTAACCTTCTGGACCACCAGAGAGAGGGGGGATTGGGTGGTACTCTCTTACAGTGGTTCTCCTCCTACCTCTCTGGCAGATTCCAGATGGTGTCACTTGGAGACTGTTGTTCCACTAAGCGAAAACTGAGGTATGGAGTTCCACAAGGCTCCAAAATGTCTCCAATGCTTTTTAACATCTACATGAAATGTAGATTCATTCATTTGCTGGGAGATATCATCAGGAGGTTTGGTGCTGGGTATTATCAAGCTGATGACACCCAGATTTACTTCTCCATGCCAACCTCATCAGGAAATGGTATCTCTTCCCTAAATGCCTGCCTGGTGGTAGTAATGGGCTGGATGAGGGATAACAAACTGAAGTTGAATCCAAATAAGAGAGAGGTACTGACTGTGGGGGGACAGGACCCAAGAGATGGTTTAGATCTGCCTGTTCTGGATGGGGTTACACTCCCCCTGAAAGATCAGGGCATTTTCCAGACTAGACCCTACAACAGGGTCAGGACGTTTCTCGGACATGTGCTTCCACAATTCCTGCGTCATGACACCACAGTCCCTACACGGTCAGCAGGGTACTGTTCACATTTCCAGTGCTTTGTTTCAAATTTAATCACTGTGAAATAGAGCTAGGACATCAACTATCCGGCGTGAAGAAGTTGCTGTTTTTCAGGTTGTTAGTTGCTGCAAGACTGCTTCCCCTACTGTTTACGTTTTGAATGTGACTTGCCTGAACAGAGGCATTTTGCTGCTGATGAGCAGCTAGTCTGGAAAGCACGCAGGTACATAGCTTGGGAGTGCTCCTGGACCCAAAGTTCCCCCTGGTTTCTCAGGTTGAGGCAATGGCCAGGAGCACTTTTTATCAGCTTCGGCTGATATGGTAGCTACGTCCATTTCTAGAGGTGAATGAACTCAGAACTATCTCAAAACAGTGGTGCATCAGCTGGTAACCTCCAGGCTTGACTAATGTAATGCATGCTATGTGGGGATGACTTTGTATGTAGTCTGGAAACTACAATTGGTACAGAATGCAGCAGCCAGATACGTCTCTGGGGCAACGGGAAGGGACCACATAATACCAGTTTTAAAAGAACTGCACTGGCTGCCATTATGTTTCTGGGTGAAATACAAAGTCCTGGTTATCCTCTCTAATAAAACGCTTGGTGTCCGTCCGTGGACGGGCACCAAGCGTGTGTTCGTGCCTCCCTGCCCTGTTCTGCGCCTGCGCGAAGCGCAGGCGCAGAACAGGGCAAGGGAGACATGAGGGCCGGCACCCGGTGGCCATCTTGGGCGGCCAGAAGCAGCCGCCCCGAAGAAGCCGGGAATGCGGGGAAGGAGGAGACTGGCCGAGGCGGCGGCGAAGCCGCCGCCTCGGCCAGAGGACGCAGCACGGCCAAGGCGGCGGTGGAGCCCCGCCGCCGAAGCCGGGCGGGGGGAGGAGGTGACGGGGTAAGCTGGCCGAGGTGGCGGCAGAGCCGCCGCTGAGGCCTGGCACCGCCGCCGCAGCCAGGCGGCTGCGAGTCCTTGGGGCCCTTGCCCGTCCGGGGAGACCGGCCGGGAATGTGAGGCGGGGGCGGACCGGACCGGCAGCGCCTCCCCCAGAGTCTGCCCGGCCACCACCACCGCCACCGCCCACTCTCCCGCCCTCCCAGCTGCCCACATACTCCTTCCCCGCTCCCCCCCCGCAAATGATTAAGGGCCAAAACGGCCCAGAAGAATGCCTCCGCGGCCGCCGCCATGGCCGCCAACCGCCCTCCCAGCTGGCCGAGACCTCCTTACCCGAAGCAGCCCACGACAGTCGGGCGAACTAAAAGCTGTTTTTGCGAAGAAGAGAGGAGCTCCCGAACAGAGCTCCTCTCTGTGCTAAGTCTCTCCCCGAAGTGGTGCTTTGGGCGCAAAGGACACCTATTGCGTCCTTTGCGTCCATAGCAGCAGTTTGGGCATTGGCTTAGCACAGAGAGGAGCTCTGTTCCGGAGCTCCTCTCTTCTTCGCAAAAAATGGATTTTTGATCGCCCGACTGTCGCAGGCTGCTTTGGGTAAGGAAGTCTCGGCCAGCTGGGAGGGCGTGGGGGGGGGGAGGCCAGAGGAAGTGGGGCGGGGGGGGGAACTCTCCCCTACTAGCGCCCGTTATCACAACGGGCCTGAAACACTAGTTACTTATAAAGCCCTTAATGGCTTGGGTCCAGGCTATTTGAGAGAACTGGAGACGGACCTCTCCAGATGACCTCAGTGTGCAATGGAGAACAGAAGAAGGCACTATCTAAGGTAGCCCAGACCCAAGCCATTCAGGATTTTAAAGGTAATAACCAGCACTGTATTTTGCCCAGAAATATATCGGCAGCCAGTGCAACTGTTTTAGAACAGGCATAATATAGTCTCTCCAGGTAACCTCAAAGACCAGTCTGGCTGCTGCATTTTGAACTAACTGAAATTTCCAAACTACATACAAAGGCAGCCCCATGTAGAGCACATTACAATAGTCAAGACTGGAGGTTACCAGCTGATGCACCACTGTTTTGAGATCGTTCTCTTCAAGGAATGGACGCAACTGTTGAATCAACTGAAGTTGATGGAAAGATCTCCTGGCCATAGCCTCCACCTGAGATGTCAGGGTGAGGCCTGGATCGAAGAGCACTCACAAGCTGTGATCTAACTCATCCCTCACATTCCAATCCCCCACAATGAGAACCTTTGTCTTGCTTGGATTTAGCTTCAATTTGTTATCCCTTATCCAGCCTATTACTGCCTGTAGGCAGGCATTTAGGGAGTGAATGCCATTTGATGACAACGATGACGACGACGATGATGATAAGGAGAAACAGATTTGGGGGTCATCAGCATACTGATAACACTCTGCACCAAATCTCCTGATGAGCTCACCCAACGGTTTCATGTAGATATTAAATAGCATTGGTGACAGAATGGAGCCCTGAGGAACTCCATATAATAGCTCCTGTTTCGAAGAGCAACCATCACCAAGCTCCACCATCTGGAATCTCCCTAAAAGATAGGAGCAGAACCACTGCAAAGCAATGCCTCCTATCCCCAACTCCCCCAAACGATCTAGAATGATACCATGGTCGATGGTATTGAATGCCGCCGAAAGATCCAAAAGAACCAACAGAGTCACACTTCCTCTGTCAATTCCCTGGTAAAGGTCATCCATCAGGCTGACCAAGGCAGACTCAACCCCATAGCCTGCTCTAAAGCCTGTTTGAAATGGGTCTAGATAACCATTCCTTCAAAAACTGCCGGGAGCTGGTTAGCCACCACCCTCTCAATCTCCTTGCCCAACCATGGGAGATTGGAGACTGGCCTATATCTATCCATCACTGGGGGATCTAGGGAAGACTTCTTAAGAAGTGGTCTAATCATTGCCTCCTTCAAACAAGGAGGCATCCTACCCTCCCTCAGCGATTAGTTAATGATATTAACTAGGCCATCTCTAACAATTTCCCTGCTGGATAGAAGCAGCCAAGGATCCAGAGAACAAGTGGTAGGGCACACTGCCCCAAGCAGCTTGTCCACGTCCTCAGGCATCACAGTTTGAAACTTATCCAGTCTAATACTGTAAGACGGATTGCTGGATACCACCTTAGTAGACACTGCAAAAAGAGGAGTCCATGTCGGCCCATATACAAGAGATTTTGTCTGCAAATAACCCATTAAAAGCATTGCAGCAAAACAAAGTCTAGGGAGACTGGTTTGAAATGGAAGGAGCCTTAATCAAACTCCTCACAACCCGGGACAGCTCTGCTGAATGCAAACTTGAAGAAGCAATGCGTGCAGACCAGAATTATTATTTTTTTGCTGCATGCACCACTTCCACATAAACCTTCAAATGGGCTCCATGCTGTGTCCTGTCAATTTCGAGCTGGGTTCTCCTCCACTTGCACTTCAGTCACCTACCTTGCTGCTTCAGAGCCCGCAACACCTCTTCAGAACCCACAACACCTCTCTCAAGGGGCCACTTTTAAAGCAGGTCGGAAGGTACGCTTGGGAGCGATCATGTCTACTGCCCTGGTGAGTTTCCTATTCCAGTTTCCCACCAGGGCATTGACAGAATCACTGGCAAGAGCAATATTAAAACCCACCAAGACTTTCTGGAATCCTACTGGGTCTAGCAGCCATCTCCAGCAGACCATCTTAATAGGTCCTCCAACCCTGCAGGGCTGGGTTGTGGCTGTGAAACCAACCTTAACCAGGTAGTGGTCGGTCCATGACAATGGGGAAACCACAGGATCCCCCACCCATAGAACACCCCCCTAATCCAAACAAAAGACCAAATCAAGTGTGTGACTGGCAACACGAGTTGGTTCTGAAGCTAGCTGAGATAGGCCCACAGTTGTCATGGCCGCTATGAACTCTTGAGCCATATCAGACAAGTCAGCCTCGCAATGGATACTGAAGTCCCCAGGACTAAAAGTCCGGGTGACTCCAACATCAACTTTGAGACCAGCTCCGTCAGCTCAGTTAGGGAGTCAGTTGGGTGGCGGGGTGGACGGTACACCAGCAGAATCCCCAATCTATCCCTAGTTGCCAGCCTCAGAAATACACACTCAATATTAGCCCCTGCTAACTGGGCAAAGAGGCACCTTTTACCGTGGTGATTCTCTTTATTTAGCAGGGGGAGAGTAACTGGCCCTATCCACCCCCAGCACAGTACTTCCAGTGACTGTTGCTGGTGTGTGTCTTATGTTTCTTTTTAGAATGTGAGCCCTTTGGGGACAGGGAGCCATCTTATTTGTTATTTCTCTTTGTAAACCGCCCTGAGCCATTTTTGGAAGGGCGGTATAGAAATTGAATTTATTATTTTTATTTTTATTATTATTAATATAAGTCAACTGTCGCACAGGGATCCTGGTAAGAGAAATAGTATTCTTATGGACCACAGCCACTCCACCCATTTCCCCTAGCCTGCTCCACAACAGAGTAGCCTGATGGGAAAAGCAGGACCCAAACTGGGCCACTAGCCTCCCCCATCCAGGTCTCAGTTATACAAGCCACGCATCACATATTATGATGCATGGATCTGTTGTGACGGTTGTTCCTAAAGTCTTGGAGATTTTATATTGGTTGTTCCTAAAGTGACTCAGATGAAAGAGAAAGATTTGACATAGAAGAATCTTTTAATGATTTTGCTTCATATATAAATATTTTGAACATCTATATGGTCAACTATTTTTATATGCTGTTATATAAATTAATAAAACCAAATTAAAATATAATTTAAATGTTAAGTATCCAGTTATAGGTTTGTTTGGTTGACTTAATCCACATTTAGTTACTCTGAGCATCTGCTGGATGGAGAATTTGATCTCTGAACTCATTTGTATTTGACTTCTGGCCTGGATAAATCCTTCAGAGCTGGAAAGCCACACAAGCCTCCTTTCCACTGGACAGTAGCTAGATATCAGCCCCTGCTCTAAGAGAAGTCATAAGAATGAGATAAAGCACATGCTATGGCACATGGACTGCTTACAAAGGCCCTTAAAGGTGAGCACATTCCAGAAAGGCCTCTACACTTTCGTCCTTGAAACAGACAGGTGTAAGGCCACCCTTCCCATGCTCACTCATAAGTGTCGGAGCCCCTTCAGTATGGTACGATGCCCTATCCCAGAGGAGCATATTACCTACTCAAGCATTGCTGGCAAAATTAGAAGTATGACGTGAGAAAAGTGAGAAGCAGGTGCATAGGGATAATGTAGTGGGGGGGGGGGACAAATGGCTGTGGGGGTCTGAGAGACTGAGGGCTTCCAAGATACCCCTTCCAGGACAGCCCTTCATCCCCCCACAACATTATCCCTTCCTCCTGCCGCACTCCCCCACCCTCAACCTGCTGCTGCCACCAAGGCTGGGTGTGTTATCCTGCATCAGCCACACCCCTTCCTCCTGCATCATCACACCAGAGAAGGAAGCACCTAGCTGATGAAGAAAGGTTTGATGACTGGAGAGGGCGAGGGGACACGTGTTTGTGCCCAGTACTGGCTATACCACCTGAGTCAGTGTGCTAGTACACGCAGAGGGAGCGTGGTCAGCATGGGATAGCATACTCGGCAGCGGAGACAGCCTGTCCCGGGGCTGCCAGCAACCTTGCTACACGCCTTAGGTACAGATCACTCGCATAAGGTTAGCACTGGTATGGGTGTGCCTTCATATACCATCAGTTTTAGAAGGGGAAAATAAACCTTAGATTGTATTCTGAAGATGCTGTCACATAGGGCCCTCCCACTCTTGAAATTTAGGCTGTAACCTGTGGGCAGAGGTTTCTGGTGGGTTCAAGGGACAAAGCATAGTACAAAAATGATCTAATGCACCGACAATGGCCTAGTTCACACAATAGTTCAAATCTAGGTTTAATCTGGGTTTAACCAGCTTTAGTGTGATTGTGTGAACCCAGGTCAAGATAGTAATCTCCGGTTCATCTTGGGCCATAAACCATCTTGGTGTCACATGATCATGCTAATGATGGTAACTTACATTAAATCTAGATTCAAATGTTTGTGTGAACCAGGCCAATGTACACAAAACAAATGCTGTTTGAAATTAGCTGATATAGTGGTGGTGAAATGCGCATGAAGACACTCAAAACAAATCTCCTTTGTAGACCTTTTTATTGCGTATAAAAGAAAATTAATCCAACAAAATTCTGTAAAGAAAGGAATTCAACAAAATTCTGTGGAAAAGAGAAAAAACAAAGCAGACGTTTTGATGTAAAAACGTCATTATCAATGTTTGACATTTAACAATGTTTGTGCCGGCATTCTTATATAGCAGAAGCTGAAACTTTCCCAGCCTGAAGTTAATGAGAAACACAGGACAGAAAAGATAAGAGTACTTTCCTAATTACAACACCAACAAGGGTAGGGAGGGAAGAGGAGCAAATGAGGTCAATATGTATCAAGAGTTTCTTTGAAATGCTCTTTTCCTAATAGCGCAGCAGGAAATAACTTGCCTAGCAAGCATGAGGTTGCCGATTTGAATCCCTGCTGGTACCTATAGTGGGCAGCAGTGATATAGGAAGATGCTGAAAGGCATTATCTCATACTGCGTGGGAGGAGGCAATGGTAAACCCCTCCTGTATTCTACCAAAGACAACCACAGGGCTCTATGGTCGCCAGGAGTCCACACCAACTCGACAGCACACTTTACCTTGCCATTAATCCTTGGTTTCAGTACATCCTTGGTTTCAGCAAACAATGGTTTCAATCCTTGGTTTCAATCCTTGGTTTCAGCATACAATTAATTGATTAACCAATTAATCCTTGGTTTCAGCATACAATGCTCCTCTGATTTTTCTTTTAAGGGTACAACATTCTATTTCCAAAATGCACACTTTGAGTGACATAGTTATTCCTTTAAGTCTGTCTCTCATGTATATGGGCCAAGGTCTCTCCCTGTTCCAGGCACTTGAAGAAGGGGGTTGAGGCGTTTCCCAATTTCTTTCTTGTGCGGGGGAGAGTCCATCAGTCTTTTGTCTCCAACTGCAGTAAAGGGGCAGATTATCTCTAAGCCAGGGCTTCCCAAACCTGAGCCCCCAGATGCCATTGGACTACAACTCACAGCATCCCCAGTCACAGGCCATTGTAGTTGGGGATGATGGGAATTGCAATCCAACATGTGGGGAGAGAAACTCTGAGAAGCCCTGCTCTATGGCAGAGGTGCTCTTACCCCTGGACTTTGGGGCCAAAATCCAGGGCCTCTGTACCCTTCCCCCCAAATCGTTAGTTTGTCCTGGGTAATGTGGTTTGTGCCTTCAAGAACCTACCTGTTAAAAAATGATGCTTCACTTGCAGTGAGGGGGGGGCCTCCAAAGCCCTTTAGGTCCAGGCTCCAAGATTACCTAGGTGTACCTCTGCTCTATGGCGAGGAGAGTCTTAAAAACCCAGAAAGGACGGGAGATGAGCTTCAATGCTTGGATTACTAAAGCAGCTCTACGCCAGAGGGCACCACCGTGCTGCAGACTCTGAACCGATTTGATCCTCTGATCTGGTTTTGCCAATTCCAGAAAGCTTTCGGCAGCTCCTAAAGGAGGGGAAAGGAAGTGCAGGAGGACCCGCCCTCTCCTTTTTTGGAATCAAAAAACGAAACCAAGGCTGGCTTCCGGGAGAAGCGGCTATGGCTGCCGGGGGTGTCGTGGAGGGGCTGTGCGACGAATCCAGCTGCCCCATCTGCCTGGAATACTTCAAAGACCCCGTGATTTTGGACTGCGGGCACAACTTCTGCCAGGCCTGCCTCACCCGGCACTGGGCGAAAGCTGGCCGAGTGGCGTCCTGCCCCCAGTGCCGGAAACCTTTCGAGCAGAGGAATTTCAGGCCCAACCGGCAGCTGGCCAATGTGGTCGAGCTAGTCAAGAAGCTGGAGTTGGGGAAGGGCGCCAAGAGGAAGAGGGGGGAGTGCGAGCAGCACCAGGAGCCCCTGGAGCGCTTTTGCGAAGACGACCAAGCGGCCATCTGCGCGCTCTGCGAGCGCTCCGAAGAGCACCAGGATCACAAAGTGATCCGGGCAGAGGAGGCTGCCCGGCAGTATAAGGTAGGGGATTTTCACGGTGGGTGGGTGGGTGAACGTTGCCCCATGTTGCAGCTGTTTCGCGGGAGCCTGCTCGTGCACAGTGCGTGTGTGATAAGGAAAGAAGGCTGGATAAGCGTAGCCTTGGAAATAACCTTTGTTATTTCGTTAAGTTGGCAAGCTCAGCCGAGATGTTTCCTAACCTCTAGTCTCTCCCTCATCCAGGCTCATTTAGGCCAAGCCAAGGCCTGTTTCAGTCCAACTACAGTTCCCCAGCTTCACTGCATCCCCCCCCAAATAAGCCCCAGGAGGGGAAACATTTAAAGACGAGACCGATCACTGTGAACGATGTGTGATCCAGGGTTACAGTTGGAGGGGTTTCCCACATATTAATTAGTCTGGCTTAGTTTAGTGTCGTATTTGGCAAATAATTCTAGGCATCATCTACTGGGAAGCTCGATCAGTTTGACCCTTCTTTTTTTTTTCTGCAGTTAGCCATTTTCGGCAGCTCTTTCCAGACTTCCAGCTTCTGCTCTTCGTCATTTGTGTGTGCATTGAACCAGTTCAGAAATAAAAGACTAACGTTGTTTATTGGCTGACATGTTGAAGAAAATTGCTCAAAGTAGTTCTTTTAATTCTTGTCCTCTTAATGCTTGTCCTATTAATTTCAGTGGGACTACTTTAATTTTCTTCAGCATGTCAGCCATTATTATTTATTATTGTGTGTGCGAGTGAAAAGTGCTTAAACCAGATTACATCCAAAAAGAATAAAAGGATGGTTCTCTGCCCCCAAAGGGCTTCCATTCTAAAAGAAGTGCAATGTAGACACCACCACCAGCCACTGGAGGGACACTGGGCTGAGGCTGAATAGGTCCCCAGTGGTTTCCCCCTCCTCACTAAATATCAGGAGGATCACCACTTTGAAAAATATCTGTTTATCTGGTTATCAGGGGTTAAGATGCATATCCGCCTTTTTATTATTTGTTTGATGATACCCTGCACTTCTGTTTGAAAAAGCACACAAAGCAGCTTACAAAAGTTAGGATACACAATAAGGATAGTAAAATTTACAAACACTACAAATTAATCATAACAACAATAAAAAGAGATATCCTAAAACAGTAGTCAGATTAAAAGCAGGACAGCAGACTAAAATCGTACATTCAAAGCACACTGAAATAGGAACGTTTTTAACAGACTCCTAAAAATTAGAAGAGATTATATTGGAAGAGATTAAATTTAGAAGATTAGATCTTCTAAAAATTAGAAGGAAGGAAGATATTCCACTTTCATTACTGAAAAGTCCCCATCTCACAATATTCATCTGATCTTGCACAGAGATAAGACCAAGACTGGGGCCTCTGGTGATAATTTTAACTGGCAGGCAGATCATGCTGGAGCAGGCAGATCCTGAGGTAACCTGGAACATAAGAAGCTGCTTTATACTGAGTCAGACAGACCATTGGTTCATCTAGTTCATGCACAGATGCTCTTCCCAGAGTGGCCCCATCCCCTAAGGGGAATCTCTTACAGTGCTCAAATGCAAACCAGGGTGGGCCCTGTTTAACAAAGGGGGCAATTCATGCTTGCTAGCACTAGACCAGCTCTCCTCCTGGCCAAGGCATTTAGGGATTCCATGAATAAAATAAGCACTTTAAATTGAGAGGGAAACAGATAAGCAGCCAATGAAGATGACTTAAGATCAGAGTAATATTCTCTGATTTGGAGGACCCAGATAACAATCTGGCTGCTACATTTTAGACTAGCAGAAGTTTCCAGGCTGTCTTTAAAGACAGTCCAACTTGAAGCATTGCCATAGTCCAGCCTGGAACAAACAAAGGAATGGAGAGGAGAGGTCTCTCCCCCTGCCCATTTCTTGCTCATTCACCAAGGCAGTTTCAAAACTGGGCTGGAAACCAGACTGGAATGGAGCCATATATTTATTTTCATCCAGGAGCAATTGATAGGCTACCACACACTCAAAACATCTAGCCCAAATCAGGCAGATTTGACACGTGGTGAATATTAACACCCAGGTTAGCTTTTTTCCCAAGAGGGGCCTCGCTACAACCTCTTTCAGAAGTACAGGGACTATGCCCTTCCTCAGTGAGGTATTGGCCCTATCCAATCCCAGCACAGCATTCCTCCAGTGGTAGCTGCTGGTATCTGTCTTATGTTTCTTTTTAGATTGTGAGCCCTTTGGGGACAGGGAGTCATTTTATTTATTGGTTTGTTTATGTAAACTGCTTTGGGAACTTTTGTTGAAAAGTGGTACATAAATATTTGTTGTACTCCTATTGGGCATCCCTGAGACCCAGACAGAAAGGGCTATTCTAGCTGCTCTAATCATCCAAGGTGGGCGTGGGTTGAGCAAGAAAATGAAAGTTCTCCAAGCAGCCTGTTCTAGTCCCCAGGAAGAACAAGCTGGAAGGTAGCACTACAACAAGACCAGGCAGTGCTTTAGCAACTTCTGTTTCTGCTTCAGCACTAAAGGCAGAGTCTAAGAGTTAGAATGAATCTGCGTGTTTATATCTGAAAAAATATTTTTTGGATTGTTCACAGTGGACTGCCGAGGTTT
This sequence comes from Hemicordylus capensis, assembly GCF_027244095.1. Taxonomy (NCBI): domain Eukaryota; kingdom Metazoa; phylum Chordata; class Lepidosauria; order Squamata; family Cordylidae; genus Hemicordylus; species Hemicordylus capensis. The sequence goes on along the minus strand of NC_069658.1, from coordinate 255,941,084 downwards.
CCACCTCCAGCCTCGGAGGCAAGATGCCTCTAAGTACCAGTTGCAGGGGAGCAACAACAAGAGAGAGCCCACAGGCAAGAGCCTCACCTCTTGCTTGTGGGCTTCTCAGAGGCATCTGGTGGGCCACTGTGCGAAACAGGATGCTGGACTAGATGGGCCTTGGGCCTGATCCAGCAGGGCTGCTCTTATGCCCTTTGCTGGCCACAATGTAATAGGCCTCTCACCACCCAGAAGAGCTCTCTCCACTTTCAAATCATATGTGTGGCTTTCTAAGGGAATCCCCCATGGTGTCAAATGGATAGATACCCACCCACTCTATAACAAAGGCCTTTTCTGTTTGTGTAGGAAAAAATCCAGGCCCAGCTTCAGTCTGTGGAGAAAGAGAAACAAAATCTTATGGATCAGAAACTGACTGAAGATCAGAGGAGCAAGCAGGGTCTGGTAGGTTCTCCTTTTGGTAGCTCATGTGATGGAGATGAATGTTGATTGGGTGGCTCCTTGTACTCTGCTCTTGAGGCAACAGACATCTCAGTGTCTGAAATCAGTCCCTCAAAAAGGAACAGCGCAAAAGACACATGAAATGTCCTCCCCCGAAAGGGGAGACACCAAGTACCCCCAGACCACCCTCTTGGAAAGGAAAGACACTCCTCTCAGATAAGGGGTTATAAAAGGTTGCCTCCCTAGAGGGTGGTCTGGGGGTACTTTTAATAGGTTACTTTAAAATAACAAAAGGCCTCCCATTATAAATTAGGAAGATGTCATATAGAATAATTATAAATCATAACACTTTGCAAATTTAAATTGGGAACACAATGATATCATGATCAGTGTCACAAAGGCCCCATGTCTGGTTTGCGGTTATTCCCGAAAATCTAAAGGGTGATCTCCCATATATGGTCTGCACAGATACAGATGTTCTTAAAAACATCCAGTTGACATAATGGAACCAGACTAGCTTCCTCATTTTGGGAACAGATGTCCTGCCAAAAAGGTCTGACAAAAGGAGACTCCAAAAAATAATTTGCCAGATTTTGATCCGTATGTATGTATGTATTTATTTATTACATTTCTATGCTACCCCATCCAAAAGCTGTGGGCAGAGCACAACAAGTAAAATAATACAAAAACAGTATTTAAAACAAACAGGTTAAAACAATATAAAAAACAAATCTAAAATAGTTCATAGCCATTTAAAACTAATTAAAAATAAAAATACTTAAAAGCAATTTAAAAACCTTGGAAGACCAGGCCAAACAAGTAAGTCTTTGGGGCTCTCTTAAAGGCCAACAATGAGCCCAGACTACGGATATCTGCCAGGAGTGCATTCCATAGGCCAGGAGCAGCTACATAGAAAGCCCAGTTCCAAGTTGCCACCAGACATGCTGGTGGTAACTGGAGACGGACCTCTCCAAATGACCTCAATGTGAGATGGGGATCATACAGAAAAAGGTGCACTCTAAGATAACCCGGCTCTAAGCCGTTCAGGGCTTTAAAGAGCATGTGGGATAGGGTCTTCTCTGTTGTAGCCCCCAGGCTCTGGAATGCTCTCCCAGTGAATGTCTGCTCTTTGACATCTGTGGCTGCTTTTAAAAAAACAACTACAAACCTTTTTATTTGTTCAGGCTTTTACCCCTTAGGGGCTGCCAGGTTTCCCAGCTTTCCTGCTTCTGTTTATCCTTTTTATAGTGGTTTTTTGGTGTGTTATGATTTGTACTTTTTAACTGATTTCAAGGTTTCAAATGTATTTCATGAAATTTCATTGTATTTTAATTTTTGTAGGCTGCCTTGGGATGCCTTATGAAAGGCTGTATAAAAACTGAAAAACAAACAAACATTCACTCCTAGGAAATATTCATGATCCCTTCCCAGAGTAACAGATAAATAGTGCCCCTCTCTAGCATGCTCATGCAAGGCTGTTTGGTTGTGGGGCTCTTGTGAGGGCAGTGGTGTATGTCTTGTAAGGGAAAGGTTTAAATGCCATCTAAAAAGGCTTAAATGCCCTTTCCCTGCCAAGGGTGGACGGTCCATGCCGAAAAAGGCGTGATCACTCTGTGCAGGCCCCCTTGAAGATCGTGGTCAATGTCTGCCACCCTGCTGACATGCTGAAGCCTTGCCCACAGTCTGGTGATACAAGCACTACAGAGCTTGCTGGGATGTACACCACCTAGAGATGTACGTATCAGGCAGTATAAAAGATAGATAGATAGATAGATAGATGTAATAACCAGCACTTTGTATTTTCACACTGGCAGCCAATGCAGCTGTTTTAGAACAGGCATAATATAGTCTCTCCAGGTTAGAGACCAGTCTGGCTGCTGCATTTTGAATTAACTGAAATTTCCAAACTACGTACAAAGGCAGCCCTTTGGGAATGAATGCCATTTCCTGATGATGATGATAGTGATGATAAGGAGAAATAGATTTGGGTGTCATCAGCATACTGGTAACATGCTTCACATCCACAGCAGTTTCATGTAGATGTTAAAAAGCATTGGTGACAGAATGGAGCCCTGAGGAACTCCATATAATAGCTCCCGTTTTGAAGATCAACCGTCCTCAATTTCCACTATCTGGAATCTGCCTGAGAGATAGGAGCGAACCACTGCAAAGCAGTGCCTCCTATCCCCAACTCCCCCAGGCGATCCAGAAGGATACCATGGTTGATGGTTTTGAACGCCGCTGAGAGATCCAGAAGAACCAACAGTCGCACTCCCTCTGTTGATTCCCTGATAAAGGTCATCCATCAGGCCAACCAAGGCAAACTCAACCCCATAGCCTGCTCTAAAGCCAGTTTGAAATGGGTCTAGATAATCTGTTTCCTCCCAAACGGCCTGGAGCTGGTTAGCCACCACTGTCTCAATCACCTTGCCCAAACATGGGAGATTGAATACTGGCCTATAACTATCCGTCACTGAGGGATCTAGGAAAGGCTTCTTAAGAAGTGGTCTAATCATTGCCTCCTTCAAACAAGGAGGCATCCTACCCTCCCTCAGCGATACGTTAATGATATTAACTAGGCCATCTCCCAACAATTTCCCTGCTATATAGAAGCTGCCAAGTTTGGCAAGGATCCAGAGAACAAGTGGTATGCCTCACCTCCCCAAGGAGCTTGTCCATGTCATCAGGCATCACAGATTGAAACTGATCCAATCTAATACTGCAAGAGGGATTGCTGGACACCTCCTTAATAGACTCTCCAGAAACAGTGGAGTCCGAGTCAGCCCAAGTACAAGAGATTTTGTCCACAAAGAACCCATTAAAGGCATTCTAACAGAACATATTCTTCAGGGACTGGTTCGAACTGGAAGGAGCCTGTATCAAATTCCTCACAACTTGGGACAACTCTGCTGAACGCGAATCTCCAAAAGCAATGTGCGCAGACCAATATTGTTTTTTTGCTGCACACACCACTTCCGCATAAATCTTCAAACAGGCTCTATTCTGTGTCCTGTCAAATTTGAGCACAATTCTCCTCCACTTGCATTCCAGTTGCCTGCCTTGCTGCTTCAGGCTCTGTAACCTCTCTGTATACCACGAGGCCACTTTCAAAGCAGGTTGGAAGGGACGCTTAGGAGTGATCGTTCTAATGCCTTGGTGAGTTCCCTTTTCCAGGTTCCCACTAGGGCATTGACAGAATCACTGGCAGCACCAACACTGAAACCCTCCAAGGCCTTTTGGTATCCGACTGGGTCCAGCAGCCGTCTTGGAGAGACCATTTTAATAGGTCCTCCACCCCTGCAGGGCTGGGTCATGGCTGTGAAACCAAACTTAACCAGGTGGTAGTCCTTCCATGACAATAGGGAAACCACAAGATTCCCCCACCCACGGAACACCCCCCTGATCTTAACAAAAGACCAAATTTAGTGTGTGGCCGGCAACATGAGTTGGGCATGAAATTAATTGGGATAGGCCCATCGTTGTCATGGTCGCTATGAACTCCTGAGCCGCACCAGACAAGTCATCTGCAAAGTGGATATTGAAGTCTGTCCAGCACTAAAAGTCTGGGTGACTCCAAGACCAGCTCTGTCAGCTCAGTTAGGGCGTCAGTTGGGCAGTGGGGTGGCTGGTACACCAACAGAATCCCCAATCTATCCCTAGATCCAGCGGCAAAAATACACACTCAATATGTCAGCTGTCTCGCGGGGGGGCCTGGTAAGGGAGATGGCATTCTTATGGACCACAGCCACTCCACACACACCTCCGCCCACTTCCATAACTGAGTAGTCTGGTGGGAGATGCTGGGCGCAAACTGGGCCACTAGCCTTCCCCATCCAGGTCTCAGTTATACAAGCCAAATGAACCCTCTGGTCAGAAATATAAATCAAAAGTATAAACAATAATCCCCTTTTATTGGATTACCATTAAGGTATTTGTAAATATTAGAATGCAAACAAGGCATCAAAACATATTAGCATTATGGATGTATGTATTAAAAAAATCAAATCAGTGCTCTAATGGAAGACAGCCACTACTTTTCCTTGCCTTGTGGTCAGCCAGGCAGCTGGTACAGCTGAACATGATGAGCAAAGTGCTTTTCAAAATCACCTGATAGCCTGTCAGCAGACTGAAGTTCATAGCTGAATTTTTAATTAAAAGCATAGAAAACCCCCACTTCCCCCCCCCCATGATTATTGTGTATACTTCAGTGTGTGTGTGTGTGTGTGTGTAAATAAAAAATATAAAAAGGTAAAGTGTGCCATCAAGTTGATTTCGACTCTTGGCGCCCACAGAGCCCTGTGGTTTTCTTTGGTAGAGTACAGGAGGGGTTTATCATTGCCTCCTCCCGCGCAGTAAGAGGTTATGCTTTTCAGCATCTTCCTGTATCACTGCTGCCCAATTCAGGTGTTGCCCATAGTCTGGGAAACATACCAGCGGGGATTTGAACTGGCAACTTTCTGCTTGTTATTTCCCCGCTGTGTCTCTTAAGGTGTATATATACCAAGTATGTACTGTATAATCGAGTTCCTTCATATAAAATCCAGTTACATCAGCATCAGATTTGCTTAAAACCTAGATCTAAATGGAAAACAAGAAGGTCCACCAAAGAGTTCACACCAAGTTTGACTTCTGTGTTCTCATGGGTTTCAGAGTTAGTACATGATATTTTGCAAAGATAAGCAAAATCCCAAAATCCTCAAGCAGAAACAATTTCATGATCGGACATGAACCAAAGATTTGATAGCTTCAAAGTAAGGCTTTAAACAATGTGATACAATAAAAGACACTGAGTATTTAATAAAACTACCTATATGATATGTATACATATGTTTAATCATGCAAAGCCCCCTTGCCATTCTCCTTCATACCACTGTTTTCAGGTCATTCTCCTCAAGGAATGGACAGAGTTGTTGAATTAATTGGACGTGGACAAGCTGCTTGGAGCGGTACGGCCTACCACTTGTTCTCTGGATCCTTGCTCAGCCTGGCTGCTTCGATCTAGCGGAGAGGTTGTTGGAGATGGCCTAGTTAATATCATAAATGTATCGCTGAGGGAGGGTAGGGCACCTCCCTGTTTGAAGGAGGCAATAGTTACACCGCTTCTTAAGAAGCCTTCCCTGGATCCCTCAGCGATGGATAGTTATAGGCCAATCTCCCCTGGCTGAGTAAGGTAATCGAGAGTGTGGTGGCTAACCAGTTCCAGGCGGTTTTGGAGGAAACTGATTATCTAGACCCATTTCAAACTAGCTTTAGAACGGGCTATGGGGTTCTAGGGATTGAGACAGCCTTGGTCGGCCTGATGGATGACCTTTACCGGGGAGTCGACAGAGGGAGTGTGACTCTGTTGGTCCTCTTGGATCTCTCAGTAGCGTTCGATACCATCGACCATGGTATTCTGGGTCGCCTTGGGGAGTTGGGAATAGGGGGCACTGCTCTGCTGTGGTTCCGTTCCTGTCTCTCGGGTAGATCCCAGATGGTGGAGCTTGGTGACAGTCGCTCCTCAAAACAGGAGCTGTTATATGGAGTCCCTCAGGGCTCCATTCTGTCACCAATGCTTTTCAATATCTACATGAAACCGCTGGGTGAAGTCATCAGGAGATTTGGTGCTGGGTGTTATCAGTATGCTGATGACACCCAAATCTACTTCTCCCTTTCATCTTCAGGAAATGGCACTCATTCTCTAAATGCCTGCCTACAGGCAGTAATGGGCTGGATGAGGAAGAACAAATTGAAGCTGAATCCAAGCAAGACGGAGGTGCTCATTGGGGGGCTCAGAATCTGAGGAGTGAGTTAGATCTTCTTGTGCTGGATGGGGTTACACTCCCCTAGAAGGAGCAGGTGCGCAACTTGGGAGTACTCCTGGACCCAAGCCTCACCCTGGTTTCTCAGGTGGAGGCCATGGCCAGGAGTGCTTTCTATCAGCTTCGGCTGATTCGACAGCTGCGCCCATTCCTTGAGGAGGATGACCTCAAAACAGTGGTGCACCAGCTGGTAACCTCCCAGCTTGACTATTGCAATGCGCTCTATGTGGGGCTTCTTTTGTACGTAGTTTGGAAACTTCAGTTCAGAATGCGGCAGCCAGATTGGTCTCTGGGGTAACCCGGAGAGACCATATTATGCCTATTTTGAAACAATTGCACTGGCTGCCGATATATTTCTGGGGAAAATACAAAGTGCTGGTTATTACCTTTAAAGCCCTGAACGGCTTAGGCCCGAGTTACCTTAGAGAGCGCCTTCTTCTGCGTGATCCCCACCGCACATTAAGGTCATCTGAAGAGGTTCGTCTCCAGTTACCACCAGCTCATCTGGTGGCGACTCGGAGACGGACCTTCTCTATAGCTGCTCCAGGGCTGTGGAATGTGCTCCCTGCGGAAATCCGCAATTTGAATTCTCTATTAGCCTTCATGAGAGCCCTTAAGACATATTTGTTTGGCCTGGCTTTCCAGGGTTTTTAAATCTTTTAATATTCTAACCTGATTTGGTGGCTTTTAATCACTTGTTTAATTGTTTAAAATGTTTTTAAATTGTTAATTGTTGTTATATTGCTTTTAATTTGTTTTAGCTCTTTATTGTTTTAGTGGTTTGTTTTAATTTTGTCAACCGCCCTGAGCCATTTTGGAAGGGCAGTATATAAATCCAAGAAATAAAGAAATTGCAGCTGGTAAAAACTGTTCCTGGCCACAGCCTCAACCTGAGTCACCAGGGTGAGACCCGGGTCCAAGAGCACTCCCAAGCTACCAACCTGTTCTTTCTGGGGGAGTGTAACCTCGACCAGAACAGAAGTTCTATCCTGTCTTTCAGATTATAACCCCCCATGTCCCCTCTCCTGCTGTTGCTCCCCACAACATATTTAGATGTATCGTTCTTCAGAGGCTGGCCTATAGCCGTCAGACTAGAAGCCATTGATAGACTTGTCCTCCATGAATTTATCTAAACCTCTCTTAAAGTCATCTAAGCTAGTGGTCATCACCACATCCTGTGGCAGAAAATTCCCTAGGTTACTGATACACTGTGTGGGGAAAGTGCTTCCTTTTTTATGTAGTGTTTTCAGAGTGTGGGCAGAGCTGTTCAACTTCTGGTGCCATCGAACATGTGGAGGGAGATTAAGGGAACTGTGTGCAGGCTGCTGTCCCATCGCCACAGAGCCTCCTAATGCATGCGCTTTTTTAGTATGTCCGCTAAGTTTAAAATATATATCTATTGGTACATTAAAGGAAAAATATACTTCTAAAAATTACAGTTTAAAATTACTTGTGATCCCTCCCCCCACCATTATTGTTCAAAAATAATTATTATTTTTCAATAAATAAATAATTATTTTATTTATTTATTTTTTTTAAATTTCAAAAGCATCAATTCCCTTGCCCTTTGTTGTGCATACAAGCATTGCAGATTTTACCAGGGAGAACACCACTCTGTCCAATGCCATCTAGAACTGCTGTTTTAATTCTACTTCTGGCTGATAGCTGAACAGCAACATGCCAGCACTGTAGTGTTGAAAGGGTCTAGTGGAAGCAGAGGTCTCTCAGGTCGAGGAAGAGTCCGGAATCTAATATGTGAGTCACTCATTTTGCTCTCTGCCCTTTTCCCAATGTCCATTTTCTCCTCCAGACCCAGGTAGAACTAGAGAAAAAGATGATTGGGTCTGCCGTTGAGCAGACACAAAAGTTTCTTGAGGAGAAGAAACACTTTTGGCTGGCCCAGTTGGATGATCTAGAAAAAGAAATGCAGACGAGACAGGAGGAAAATGTCACCAGATTCTCAGAGGAGAGTTCTCGTCTCAGTAACCTGATCACGGAGATGGAAGAGAAGTGCCAGCAACCAGCAAGTGAATTCCTGCAGGTGAGACTGAAGACAAACCCATCTCCCAAATCCCTTGGAATAAAGAAAGTACGGCCTGGGAAATGACAATGACAATCAACTCGCAGTTGGTTTTCCCAGTTTAGGAAGGGGCAAGAGAATTCCCATGAGTACAAGGAACAGTTCAGTGTGTGTTGTCTTATAGCTGAGACTAGCTTCTCTTTTTCTCTCCTTCAGGAAATCGGGGACACCCTGAGCAGGTATGTGGCTCTGTCTTAGTCCCCTTTCTGTTTCCCCTACCCTTCCTGTGCAGCAGCTGAAACTATATTTTCCACAGAGTGTGAGTATGTCCTTAAGATCTTCAAATTCTAGGAGGGTTAGAGGGCTTTTTCCTTGACAGTATGGATACAGCTGTGCTTACGTCATTGGAGATCAAGCTTTTTTCCTTGTGAAGAGGGTGAGCTCCTCAGCAAATTGCCATATACTGGCTGCAGTGTTCCCTTTTAATAGGGATTCCCAGATGTTGCTGACTACAACTCCCAGAATCCCCAGCTGCAATAGCTTTTGCTTGGGGATTCTGGGTGTTAGAGGGAACAGTGAGTGGCTGTGACAATTCATCCATCTAGCCTAGCACTGTCTGCTCCAACTGACAGCCGTTCTCCAGTGTTTCTCAGCCCAGGTGCTTTAACTGAAAATGCCATCTTTTGGACTTGTAACCTTCTCTGTGCAATGAATGTATTCAAGCCCTGAGAAATGGTCCCCTGCAGTGTTCTCTCTAATTTTTGTTCATCTGTGTGCGGAATGAGTTTTGTTCTGGGTGGGAGTATCAAGGCAGTGTGCGTGCATGTGCATTCAGAGTGGGGCCTTCCTGATTCAACCTGAGTGGGATCTAAAATTAACTGAGTGGACATCAAAAAAACTTGTGAGCTCAGGCATGTGTGCACACCTTAGAGGTCCCCTGCCTTTTCCCTTGCCTTTTCCCACAAACAGCAGAAAAGAGTTATAATCGAGAGAAGGTTGGGGGAGCAAGCTTGCCTCTCCAGTTGTAGTTGTTGAACTACAACTCCCAGCATTCCCAGCCACAATTTTTGTGGCTGGGGATTGTGAGTGTTGTAGTTCAACAGCTGGAGAGCCAAGGCTGGCCACCCCTGATCTAGAGGGGTGGTGGGGGCTATCCTTGCTCTCCTTAAGAATAGAAAGTAACTGGAATACAACCAGCTTGCTTGGAATAACCCCAGCCTTGAGATAGTAACCTTGGGAACCTATGTGTGAGTGGATGTGCTGCTGAACCTGCCATGCCAGATTACAAGTTGACAGGGGCGTAATGCTCTTTAACTATTCCTTGAACCAAACCATCTTCCTTCCAGGTACCAGAACGAGCAAGTGAGGCAGCAGCTGGCAGTTTCTCCAGGCCTGGAAGAGACCCTCAGAAGTTACTCTCAAAAAAGATCAGTCCTTAAAAAGGCCATGGAAGAGCTTGAAGGTATTGGGGGACAGTTCAGGGCGGAGAACCGATACAGATCTTTAGGGACGCTCCGCTTTCAAGCTAGTTGCATGGAAAGCTAGTTCCTTGTCACATTCTCTCCTGCATTACTCCCACATCTACTTCCTAGAAAGGAGAGAAAGTTAACTTTGATGCAGATGTCATGTGCATCAAAGGATCCACCAGTGGAGAAGGATCTCCTTGTAGCTCCTGTTTCCTCCCCTGTTCTCACCACTACCATCACTGCCACCCTGTCGTCAGTAGGTCTGTTTGTAATCAAATGCTCTGGCTGGGTGCTTATTCCCAAGCTACAGCCGTGCTGCTTTTTGTGCATGTGAACTAAACCAAAAATAATAGGACTGCAACTTATTGGACTAAGGAGGGGCAGTATTGAAAAAGCTCTCCTTTCTTTCTTGTTATAAGATCTGTGATAGTGCATTCACAATCAGAAGTTGAGACAACTCTTTCATACTTCCTCTGCTTCTGTAAAGACAGATGATTTGGGTCAGAATGACTCATGTGGGAGGAGGATCGGTATTCCCTCTAACAGGGATTCCCAGATGTTGTTGACTACAACTCCCAGAATCCCCAAGCATAAAACATTGCAGGTGGGGATTCTGGGAGTTGTAGTCAACAACATCTGGGAATCCCTGTTAGAGGGAACACTGACGAGGATATCTGAAGGACTGCGTACCTACCTGTAATATGCAGTGATCGTCTAAGGAGGTCGTGCTGCAAGTCCTCCCACCATCAGAGACTGGGCAGGTGGTGACTAGAGACAGGGCCTTTTCAGTGGTGGCATCTAAGCTTTAGAATTCTCTCCCTCAAGAAGTTTTTGTCACACGCTTTGTGCTATCTTTTTGACAAGTAATGTTGTTTATATGGGCACACGGAGAGAAATAATTCATTTTATTTGGCTGTATCCAAAAAGTTAGTCATGACTAGGTCCCATTGAGATTAATTTGACTCATTAGTCATGAGTAACGTCTCACCGATTTCAGTGTTTTGTCATGATTCACTTTCTTTAGTACAAGCCTTTGCTTTTCTTACTGCTATGATTTTTATGCTTTGGTTTAGCTTGCCACTTTTTACTTTATTTAACACATTTGTATACTGCCCAAAACTTAGCTCTCTGGGTGGTTTACAACAAAACTATACAAATTAAAATTTAAAGTGTTAAAATGTTAAACTTTTTAAAATGTAACACAATGTTATACTATTAAACTGTAAAATTATTTATTTGTTGCTACTGTAGCTAGTTGTGTTGTATACTCTTCCATTTTTATTCTGCTGGCCACATAGATATGTGTAAAAAGGTGGGGTGTAAATATTTTAAATGATTAACTGAATTAATTAAAGATCCTGTCTGGTCAGTTCTTCCCTCTCCACCCTTCCTTCATGGTCCAGGGCAGGGATTCTCAGCGTTGGGTGCCCAGATGTTATTGGACTTCAGCTCCCATAATCCCCAGTCCCAGTGGCCTTTAGTTGCAGATTATGGGAGTTGAAGTCCAATAACATCTGGGGACCCAACGTTGAGAATCCCTGCTCTAGGGCAGGGCTGCACACCTTCTGCCCCCCCCTCCACTGTTGTTGGCTTAAAACTCCCACCATCCCTGATTGTTGGCACTGTGGCGAGGGATGATGGAGTTGTAGTCCAACAATAGCTGGAGGGCTGAAGTTGTGTAACCCCCTGGTCTAGGAAGAAGACTGTCCCCATCTAGTCACACCCCTTTGGGGGGAAGATGCCATATTTTTAGATTGTGAGCCCTTTGGGGACAGGGATCCATCTTATTTATTTATTTTATTATTTCTCTGTGTAAACCACCCTGAGCCATTTTTGGAAGGGCAGTATAGAAATCGAATGAATAATAATAATAATAATAATAATAATAATAATAATAATAGACTGGTGCGTGTCTCTGCTGACCACATGAACAAGAAGTGGAAGCAATAGCAGTTTTCTTGGGAGTCTTAGACATGACTGAATGCAAACACCAAGCCTTCAACTTGCAGCCCTACTTGAACACACCAGTCCAGTCAGGAGGCACGTTCCCCCCCCCCTTCCAAATCCTCCTTCCAGTTTGCTTCATTTCAGCCCATTGCCCCTTACCCAGATTTAAACATGAAACGGCAATTCATGCAATATGGTCTTAACTTGAGTGCTGATTTTAATGAGGCATTTGTTTCGTGAGATTTTATTTAACGTGAAATGACATGTTGCTAGCTACGTGAGCTGAGTAAATATGTCACCCTTTCCTCCCCATCACAGTGTCTCTGGAGCGAGCTCGGAACAAAGGTAATTTTGGTAGTATTTGGTAGAACTTGGAAGGGAGAGATTGTTTGAGGGTGTGAAATGTGTAGTTTAGTCCTGCAGTGATTTAGGGGTGTGTTGTTTTTTTTTAAAAAATAATAAATTAAACCAGTGGTTCCCAACCTGGGGTCCTCCAGATGTTGCTGAACTACTACTCCCAGCATCCACAGCTACAATTTATTGTGGCTGGGGATACTGGGAGTTATAGTTCAGCAACATCTGGAGGACCCCAGGTTTTTGATTCGTTCTATTTATATACCACTTTTCTTTAAAATCATCTCAAAGCAGTTTCCAGTATAGTTAAAACTGCACGATTAAACCACAGAAAGTACAGCTATTAAGATGAATATAAAAATAATCTCTCTTTTAAAATTTAAAAACCTATATGAAACAATAATGCACAAAACACAGAGCAGCAGAAGTTAAAATGAATCTCATTTAAAAGCCTGGGGTGAAGAGCTACGTCTTTACTTGTTTTCTAAAAACTGATGGAAGCTGAGGAGCGGATGCTAGCCAGGAGAGCATTCCAAAGCCTGGGGGCGGTGGCTGAGAAGGCCCCGTCCCACGTGCTCAGCAGCCGAGCCTCTTTCACCGTCTACACGCTGAGCAGAGCCCACAGGTTGGGAACTACTTGTTTAAATAGCAGCCACAGAGGGGCACAGTCAGGATCATGACCATGGAATGTGGGGAGGGGTTATCTAACCCAGGATTTGACAAATTCCAGACACCAGGGTGCCATGGGATCTAGAAATTTAACCATGGTGCCTAGACTAGAATATTCAGTAGTAGACTTATTTAATAAAATCTTTATTTACCCCCGGGAGCCCTGTTTCTGTTTCAAGTTATGTTACTTGTGAAAGGGGTGAAGAGAAGCCCGTTTACCCTTGCCCCCACAATGTCCATCACTTAACTCCAGTAAATTTATCAAATGTCCATGGTCTGGCTCCTAGGTTTTTGCGCTGATGCCTAGATCTAAATATAATGTGTCAAGGCCGGATCTAACACTTTCCTTTTGCATTGTAATTACAATAAAATGCCTCTCTTGCTTAGCCTTAGGAGGGAAGCATCTATTCAAGACCACAGCCTGCAATACACTAATTTATCCAATATAGTCCTAACTAACGTGTTCACATGGGCGTCCACAGGACACTTTTCACCAGGGGTGGGAGAGCCAGCAATCCTATACCGCCTACCCCCATATATGGGAGTATGCCCCATTGAACACATGCACATTCTAATCAGGTCTGTAACTTATTTATTTATAAATGTAAGAGTAATTTTTTAAAAAACATGGCATGAAATATTTTATGCTTATATAATAGTCTGACTTTAAAACTGTCCTCCTTGCTTCTGTACAATAGTGACTCTGCAGCAAGCGCTGAACAAAGGTGACTATTTAAAGCAGGGCTGCACACCTTGGATGCTCCAGCTGTTTTTGAACTATGACTCCCATCATCCCCAGCCACAGTGACTAATAGGAATGAGGGGAGTTGTCATCGAACATCTTTTTGGGCCCCGAGATATCTGATGGGACCACCTGATCCCAAGGATTTCTGGCCGCTTGACAAGGTCATTGGAGTGGGCTCTGTTCCACGTGCCGACAATGGAGGCTCGGCTGCCGTGCACGCAGAACAGGGCCTTCTCAGTCATTGCCCCCGAACGTCAGAATGCTCTCCTGGTGGACATCCACTCTCAGTCTCCATCACAGTTTTTAGAAAGCAAGTGAAATCTTGGCTTTTTATCCAGGTGCTTTTTTTTTTTTAAGGGGGGCGGGATGCTGTTCTTGTTTCTGCTGCTCTGTATTTTATGGTCTCATTGGGTATGTTGTTTTTTTTAATTTTTAATTAGAGTTGTCTTTTTATATTGCAATTTAATAATTTTTATTGGACAACTGTTTTATAGTTTTTAAAAAAATGTTGAGATTGAGATTGAGATGGTTTTAATGAAATATAGTATATTTATAGTATATAAATATAGTATAGTTTAATGCAGTATAGAAATATAGTATAGTTTAATGCAGTATAGAAACCTAACAATAAATAAATAAAATCTGCAGGAGGGCCAAAGCTGTGCAGCCCTGATTTAGAAGGAACTACCGGAGATAGGCAGCAATAGGGACTCTCAGTTAAGACTGGAGCCGAAACTATGCTTACCAGAGTATAAAAGAAGGGTAAAAGGATGTGGAGAGAGGGTGACAGCTGGCTGATAGATGATGAAGTCTTTCACACAGTCAAAAACTCTGTCCTACCCAGGGTTGGGAGCTGTGTATACTCTCAACCTTTGGTTGTGTGGAAGCAAGGTAGGAGGAAAAGCTACCCAGGTTTATGTCAGGGACATAAAGGACATGAAAGGATTTGTCCTATAAAGTGCTAATTAAATGCTTATTGTTATTGTGCTCCAGGTGGAATTAGGCTATATATGGCTTTTGTTTCATCCAAATCTAGAATTCTGGGATTAAGTACAATGTCCATCTTATTAGATGTAAAGTGAGAGTTTATTCCTCTTGGTGATTATGCTGTCTTTTACTTCTTCCATTTATTTTATTCTGTTGTTCTATATTTTTCTGTTCTATTTTCAGACTACCATGCCCATTGAATAACATTTTGCGTGCGCAGTGGGGGAGGGCTGGCTTTGTTAATCTCCCCCCACCCTCTGCAGTGCTCTGTGCCTCCAGAAAAGATGTCCCTTAGTGTTGTGGGTTCCTCGGTAACATATTTGGGGCGGCACAAAAGGCTGTAGGAGGAAGGGGGGGGGTTGGCGAAAATCACCCTTCCCCCATTGCTTATGCAAAACATTATTCAGAGCATGCAGCTGTTAGTCTGGATGTTGGCCGTCGAGGCTGTTCTCACACGCAGGCAAAACCAGACTGATGAAGACAAGCCCAGTCATGCCTACATGTGAGAACCAGTGGGATCGCGTCTGATCCTGGCTGTGCCTCGGTGGCAAACCCACCAAGCCAGCCACCCTCTTGAATGGGGTTAAGTGAGCTAGTGCTCCCTTAGGCCCGTTTTTTAAATCGTCCACCAGCAGCCGGGTCTGGGATACTGCGGGGCTCCCAGCTGACTTTGGGGGAATCCCCAGAATGCACCATGCGCTCACACAGTGCATTCTGGGAATTCCAAGGGCCGGGGCAACGCATCCTGACCCACAACCCTCTGCAATACCTGAGGAGGCAGCTGAACATCCGGGTGCGCGATCTCCGCACCCAGACCAACAGCGAGGATCATCGGTGGCGGGGGGAGCTTTTTTTTTAGGCTTCCTCCCCTGCCCCTTCAAGCCTTTTCTCACGGATCGCGAGAAAGGGCTCGTGGTATATTTTCTTTTAACTTTGGTTGCATGTTGCCCAAATGTCTTGTAAATAAATGCCCCCATGACTGGTCTCTTAAGAGGCTATTTCATCCAGTGCTTCCTCTCTCTCCTCCAGCCTGACCCTGCTTGAGGAAGTACCTTCTTTTGCTCTTTGTTAGGTTTCTTGATCAGATTCAGATGAAGCCTGGAGAGAGGGGGTTTTGTGGGCCACCTGATGCGGATCCTTTATCTGACACCACCCACCATTTAGCTTTCTCTCTCTCTCTCTCTCTCTGTCCCGCAGTGAACGTCACTCTGGATCCAGACACGGCACATCCTGAACTCATTCTGTCTGAGGATCTGAAGAACGTGAGAAGAGGCTGCAGAAAACCAGAGCTGCTCGACAACCCCGAGAGATTTGACAGAATGCCCTGTGTGTTGGGCCGTGAGAGATTCACTTCAGGAAGACATTCATGGGAGGTGGAAGTGGAAGAGGAAAAAGGAGCATTGTGGGCCATGGGGGTTGCAAGAGAGACTCTCAGAAGGAAGGGAGATACCAACCTTAATCCCAGGGAGGGAATCTGGGCTTTGGGGAAGGACTCACTTCCATGTCAACTCTGGGCTTTTACCTATCCTGAGTGGACTGCTTTGAACTGGAGATATCAGCCCAAGAAGATCCGGGTGTCCCTGGACTACGAAGAGGGTCAGGTGGATTTTTTCGATGCTGATGCAAACAAACTGATCTTCAGCTTCCAGACAGCCTCATTCTTTGGGGAGAGTATCAGACCCTTTTTCTGGCTGTGGTCAGAAGTCGAATTGAAGTGCTAGATCTTGAGCAGAATCTCCACCACTGTCATCACTTTAAACCTAAGTAGTAAGGACGTAACACACTCTAGCATTTTCCCAATACCCGTGCAAGAAAGAACAGCCTTGGTGCTTTTCAGTCAGGATTCTGCTTCATGGTTCAAAACTTCGATTAGGACAAGAATGGTGGAAGTACATGAGAATCATTGTGTTGTTGTTGTTGTTTTTTAAATCAGAACAGGCAGGCTCGAACTACCTTTTATCAGAGTACTTTGAAATAATCATGTCCTCTACCCAAACATGGTAAAATGAAGAATCTAAGTAGGGTTGAAAAGTTGTTAGGGCTTTTGTGCATTAAAAGATTGATGATGGAATGATGTAGAGTAGGCTTTCCCTTCCCTGCATTTCTATCTATTGAATTATGTCAGTCATGGGGCTTTAACAGAAGAGGAACCTCGGGGGTGGGGAGGAGAGTCATTCTTATCTAAATTATTTTAACTTCCAGGTGCAGAGGACATGATTATTTCGGTCCACTGCAGCATAAGGAAACTTTGAGCACTACTTGGGTAAGAATCCTCTATAGGCAAGGAAAACTGACCAGGGCAAGAAGAGTGAGGGGAGGGAAGGAAGGAAATTGGGCAGAGCAGTTTCATAGAGATTGGGGAGAACTTTCCATCTGTGATATCAATGCTTGTTTATCTTTCAGGTGATCTTTAGGAAATAGGCAGATTAGACCTTCATCTTTGCAAACATATTGAGTTTCTTCCATTACTGCTTTAAATATTATTCATTTGCTATTAAACATACCAAATTTGTTAATGGAGTATAAAGTCTAGTTTGGAA
Source organism: Hemicordylus capensis (assembly GCF_027244095.1). Taxonomy (NCBI): domain Eukaryota; kingdom Metazoa; phylum Chordata; class Lepidosauria; order Squamata; family Cordylidae; genus Hemicordylus; species Hemicordylus capensis. The sequence goes on along the minus strand of NC_069658.1, from coordinate 255,924,117 downwards.
GCTCTTGTTTTTTCAATTTTTACAATTTCAAAATTGTCTTGTTTTTTCACCTTCCTGGTGTGCAGATAGAGCACTGATAACTAAAATGCTTTAGTCGCCTTAAGATTTCTCTGGAAAGTAGCAGCCAGGCAGGAAAAGTATAACTGCACATGGGTGGCTGATGAAATTTTGGTGCTTGAGATAGAAAATCCAATTGGCATCTCCCTCTTGCTAATTTCAATGGAACATGATCTATTTGGAGTGTTGCCGGTGCAAGTCTTATTGAAATGAATGAGCGTGTTAATGGGGCTTGCAGAGGGCAGCCTTCAAGATTGCGCCCTGTGGGACTGTCCTCTGTCTCCCACTTTGTTTTCCTTAGTAACAGTCCCAAACTCAAAGAAATCACCTCGCCTTGTCTCACGAATTGCATGAATCTGAGCAATTTGTAATTTTATTTTGCTCCAAAACATTTCATTTCTGTCTCTCCATATGCTCACGGTCATAATAGTTTTCATAAGAAAACTACAGAAGGCACTTCTTAGTTTAAAGCAACAGTAAATCATTTCTGATCCTAATCAGAAATTAGGAAGAATTAGCATTATTCAAAACTCAAATGCCTTTCTGGATAACGGCACTGCCTCAAGGCAAGGAGAGAGATTAGTAAGCAGCAGTCAACTCAGGATGTGTGCCTCTACCCAGACTGTCTGCTAGGCCATTGTTTAAAGGCTCCTGGCATCATATCTGACCCTTTTGATCTTGTCTGATTTCAGCTTTAGCCTTGAGCCCTCACTCATTCAACCGCATCCAAACACTGGATGAGACCTGAGTGAGAATGTGCACCTCCATCTGCCAAAAATGCACCAAATAATTGATTAAGTGCCGTCAAGTCAGTGTCAACTCTTAGCAGCCACATAGATTCTCTCCAGGATGATCGGTCTTCAACTTGGCCTTTAAGGTCTGTAAAGTTCTTGTTAACCAGGTGGAGTATGTGTGTGTCCATTTATTTTTTTTATTTTTTCTCTCCCACTGACTGGTCAAACATGTAGGATCTGCAGGATTCTAAAGTGTTTCAAGTAGTAATTAGGAAAAGCCAAACTGTTCATTCAGCCACACAACAAGCATTTCTGCAATGGGCATATGTGCAATTTCTTGTGATTGTTGGAAGCAATTTTTGATGGAGATCATGACAGGTAACATGAAAATACAGGAAAGAATGAGATTTTATTTATGTAATCCTTTTTAAAAAGTGGGGTTGGCAAGGGCAGTGTAAGGTAGGGATGCCAACTGAGCCTTATTACGCAGGATGTCCCTCATTTCAGGGATGAAATGTTGGTCCCTATTTGTCCCTCATGTATTCAATAGCATATGATTCAATTACATATATACATCAATGATACTCAGGCTATTAATGACCACTGCATATACCTCCCACCCACCCACCTCCCAAAAAACTTGTCTCCCTCATTCTGGCAATGAAATGTTGTCAACCCTAGTGTAAGGCTTCCTCTGACTCAACAGTGTCCCTCTCGTCAAGAAAACCCTTTTCCTCTTTGTGTGAAACTAATCAGCCCAGATGCCACACAGCCTCTGTTAAGAGTCCTATTGCAATGCCAGATCAAGACTACTGCCACAGCTGAGGAGAGGGAATCTCTCCTGGTTTTTCAGAAATCACAGCCAGGAAACAGCACTCCAGTCTATACTTCCCAGTGGTGGGGCTCTTTCCTAGAATTCACTACAGCCTCAGGAAACAAATTTGCAGGCTTTTACATTTTAACCAGAGGTTTCAATGGCTGCTGGGGAGAGCCATTAACCAAAGCAACCATTAACCAAAGTAAACCTCCACCCCCACCACCATTAAGCATTCAAAATTGATGAATGGGAATTTCCGAGAGCTGAATGTAACTGGATCCAGGCAAGCTGCTGATTTCCAACAGTTCATGGGAATGCAATCATGTTTCTGCTATCATTTCCCTAAGGAAGAAAAGAGCTTATCTTGATAAGAGCTTATCCTCCTGGCATGCTCTACCAAGTACACAGCATCTGGCAGAAACTCCAGTATTGCCTTCCAGGCCTGTACTTGTGGGTGGAGGGCTAGGGTTCCTCCATAAATTCTCTGTCTCATTTATTTGTGATTAAGTGCCCCAGGCCACAAGGAGCACACAATACCCCCACCCCCATTTTTAGACTAGCTACAGGTGGTTGCTTCCCTCTTTGCTCTTACCTGCCCAACTCTTCCATTTTCATCCTGAATCTCTTAACCCATCATCCTCTAGTCCAGGGATTCTCAATGTTGGGTCCCCAGCAGTCCTCCCTCTAAGGCGTGCGCATGTGTGTGCACTCACACACTTTCTGATGTCTGCTCAGTTTTAGATCCCGCTCAGGTTGACTCAGGAAGGCCCCACTCTGAATGCATGTGCGCGCACACTGCCTTGATACTGCCACCCAGAACAAAACCTATTCACACACAGATGAAAAAAGTTAGAACACTGATCCCCAGATATTATTGGGGCCTTGCCTTGCCAACTCCCATAATCCCTAACCAAAGGCCACTGGGGCTGGGGATTATGGGGGTTGAAGTCCAATAACATCTGGGGACCCAACATTGAAAATCCCTGCTTAGTCTAACACTTTTTGAGAGAGTCCTCCCTGCTGTACATTCCCCAAAGGACTAATTTCTCAAATTCCCATTCGTTCAAAAATCTTGCAACCGCCCCCACACACACCTGCTTCCAGTTGGAAGCACTTCTCCCAAGCCAGCCATGCTCCATAGGCCATAGCCATTCCCAGCTGAACCCCTATCAGCTCTCCTTGGGCCAAGGCCAGCTGTGGAGCCATTAATCTTCCTGTTACCTGCCTCATCTGTGGCCATCTAGGAAAGGGTTTCCAGCCCTGGACCTCCCCCAAGTCCATTTAAAAATCCTCCAGTAGAGGTGCCACCAGTCTCTTGTAAGACAAAACAAACACTAAAACCTTCCCTGTTCTATCTAGAACCAGGATGCACTCAAAGCCAAAATGCCTTAAAACCTCTTTAAAGAGCAGATCGAGTTTAAAACAATCAAAAGCTAGATATAACAGCTCGCCTGGTGGTGACCCAGAGGCGGGCCTCCTCTGTAGCCGCTCCTGGACTGTGGAATGCGCTCCCTGCAGACATCTGTAATTTGAATTCTTTATTGGAATTTAGGAGAGCCCTAAAGACCTACCTGTTCAGCCTGGCCTTCCAGTGCTCTTAAATTGTTTTAAAGTGTCTTTGATGTTTGTGAACTGCCCTGAGCTATTTTGTAAGGGCGGTCTAAAAATCAAACAAACAAATAAATAATAAATTAATAAATAAAAAGCAGGTCAGTTTACAGGCAAACAAAGCAACATGCCTGTCTTCCTGTCTGGTGTTAAGACAGGAGGCTCAGTAGCTCTTAAGATGCAGTTCAGAAAACAAAAGCTTGCAAAGTTTGCTCCTGAACCCAAAGCTCTCCCTTTTTATCAGCTTTGGTTGATACAGCAGCTATGTCCATTTCTAGAGGTGAATGACCTTAAAACAGTGGTACATGTGCTGGTAACCTCCAGGCTTGGCTACTGTAATGCCCTCTACATGGGGCTGCCTTTGTACGTAGCCCGGAAACTACAATCAGCACAGACAACACAAAGGGACTACATAACATCGGTTCTAAAAGAACAGCACTGGCTGCCAATATGTTTCTGGGTGAAATACAAAGTGCTGGTTATTACCTATCAAGCCCTTAATGGCTTGGGTCCAAGATATTTAAGAGAGCGCCTCTTTTGTCATAATCCCTGCTGCCTGTTTGATCTTCTGGAGAGGTCCAGTTACCGTTGCCACCGACTCGTTTGGTGGCGACCCAGGACCGGGCTTTTTCTGTGGCTGCCCCGGGGCTTTGGAATAAGCTTCCTGCTGAAATAAGAGCATCTCCTTCTCTATTAGTTTTCATCAAGAACCTCAAGAACCTCCTATTCTCTTGGGCTTTTAATTAGAATTAATTTTAATAATTAAAAAAACCCTTGTTTTAATAATTTTATTCTATTGTTTTTATTATGTATTTTAATTTGTGACTATTATATATTTTAAATTTTGTACACCACCTAGAGATGTACATAGGCAGTATAAAAATATGATAAATAAATAAATAAGGAAGATGCTAATAGGCATCATCTCATACTGTGCAGGAGGAGGCAATGGTAAACCCCTCATGTATTCTACCAAAGACAACCACAGGGCTCTGTGGTCACCAGGAGTCGAAATCCACTTGATGGCACACTTTACCTTTACCTGCTTGTTCCCAGGAGCCATGCAGCATGGTCTCAGCTAACAAAACTAAACTAACACAAATTTAACATGTTGAAAACAGCAACTTCAAGAGTCCCTCTGATGACTGATCCCACCTAACAACTCAAAAGCTGGCTGTTTTTTCTTTATAGGGAAAGATTTGCAAATTTAGCATCTGGCACAGGAAAGAAGTAAAGCCAATTACAATTTTCCTCTTGGAGATAGGCAAAACCTCATAAGATCCAATAGCTCAACACTTATTTCAAAAGCTTAATGTTTCCCCCAGATAGTAGCAGGTTTCAAACAATAGGAGCAACTATTTGCATGATGTTCTGGTACTTAACAATGTCTGGAGGTTGTTCTGGCCTAAAGAGACTCAGAAGCTATTCCAACGATCATTAGAAAACCGGCTAAGGGAGCCCAGCCTAGCTTCTAGTAATCGTCAGCACCACTGGGCTTGCAGGCGAGCCTGGTGGTTCTACAGCAGCTAGCCCAGCTAAAAACCCCTCCTGCTAAATGAGGTTAATTAATTAATTAATGTATACATTTTATGTCCCGTTCTTCCTCAAAGAAGCCCAGAGCAGTGTGCTACATACTTAGGTTTCTCCTCACAACAACCCTGTGAAGTAGGTTAGGCTGAGAGAGAAGTGACTGGCCCAGAGTCACCCAGCAAGTATCATGGCAGAATGGGGATTTGAACTCGGGTCTCCCCGGTCCTAGTCCAGCAGTCTAAACCACGCTCCGTTAACCTTGTTTCCTTGATCATGTGTCATGACCCAGCCACGCAGGGTCTGACTGCGCAGGCACGGGGGCCTCTAAAATGGCAGGGAATAGGCCCAGAAGGGACAGAAGATACTCGAAGTGGGCAATATTTTAAAACAAGGAAGACCGGCAGGGGAGAGGAACCTCTGCAGACACACACACACACTCCCGCACCACTTTGGAGAATCCCCTGAAGCGGGCAAGTTTTTTTAAAAAAATATTTATTTTACTTTTTACAAAAAGGCTCAATGAACCCCCGAACTAAGGGGGATGTTTGGTCCGAGGTTGAGCCGAACCAGGGGTGGTTCAGTTCGACTCTGAACTGAGCCAGTTCAATGTTGAACAGGTGCAGATTTGAGTCTGTTTGCACATCCCTACTGCTCACTGTGGAACACAGAACAATGTGCTGGACAGTGACACGGCCTGCCCTGTTCACAGCAAGCAGCCATGTTTTTAGACTGGGTTAAAACTTCTAAAAGTTTAAAAACCCATCTCTCTGAAAAGGCAAGAAAATGTTTGTTATAAACAAGAAGTACTCCTGTTGTGGTTGCCTAATGAAGACAGCTTACAGTTTATATGGATTTTTATTTGTCATAAATAACAATACTCTGATGCAGTTGGTTAATGAAAACCGTTCATTATTAAACTATGTGGATTTTTATTTGTTATAGATTTTAAGCATACTCCTGTTGTAATTGCTTAAGGAAACACATTTTATCTTTCTTTATTTTATTTTATTTATTGTTACATTTATATACCACCTTTCATCAAACGCAATCCCAAGGCGGTTCACATGGAAAAATTAAACAGGACTATAAAAATTACACAATTAAAATATTAAGTTAAAATATAAAAACAGGTCTAATTAAAAGATTTTAAAATATATACATTAAAAACTATACAAAATACAAAGAAGCAGCAGAGGAGACAATCACATAAAAGCCTGGGTAAAAAGCCAAGTCTTCACTTGCTTTCTAAAAGCCATGATGGAGACTGAGGAGCGAATAGCCACTGGGAGAGCATTCCAGAGTCTGGGGGCAGCAACAGAGAAGGCCCTGTCCCGAGTGCACGACAGCCGAGCCTCCTTCCTTGTCGGCACTTAGAGCAGAGCCCCCTCAGATGACCTCATCAAGCAGGCAGCAACCCTCAGGAGCAGGCAGTCCCTCAAGTATCCTGGGCCCAAACCATCAAGGGCTTTAAAGGTCAAAACCAGCACCTTGAATTGGACCCAGAAACAAACTGGTAGCCAGTGCAGCTCTTTCAAAATGAGTGTAATGTGATCCCACCGGACAGCTCCAGATAAAACCCTAGCTGCCGCATTTGCACTAGCGGCAGTTTCCGGATATTATTCAAGGGAAGCCCCACATAGAGCATGTTACAGTAATCCAGCCATGACGTGACTAACCATGTGAATTTTTATTGAATTTATTAAATATATTGGTTTAGAAAATTGCAATTTATGTTGATTTTTGCACTACTTCATTATAAATGCCCCAACCTGCGTTTTTAAAAGACCATATAACCTGGCCCACACACACTTTTGTGATTCTCCCCCAAGTCTTTTAGCCTGGCTACAGGCCTGCTCTCTTACGTACGTAAAGCAAACAATTTGCATTGCCTAGATGTAACAAAGATAGATGGGAAATACATATATAAAGTGGGTTTGATTTTTATTCTCATAGTTATTTGCCCGGTGGTGGTGGCACGTAGACTTTCTACAGGATAGCAGAACTGAAAGTCAAGACGGTAAACCATTATTTCGAGTAACTGGGATGTCTTAGTTTGTTTCCATGTTCTCTTGGCATTAATGTTTATACTTTGAACTTCCCAGGCTGTAGAAGGTGAAGGGACCTGTTTCATGAGTGAAACAATTAATGCACTGCAAATAAAGCAGCCAAATGCAATCAAATAGAAGAGCAGTTTTTAAAATAAAATCACAAAATGGGCCCTTATAACAGTAAATAAACTAGATAAATGGTCAGAAATCTAGGACAATTTCCATGACCAGGGGCGTAACTATAATAGGGCAAGGGGAGACAGTTGTCTGGGGGCCCACGGCCTTGGGGGGCCCCCTCAGAGGCAAATCACATGACTGACTCCCCCATCCACGCACCTGCCCGGTTCAGTTGTATTCATCCTCCTTCAGTTGTATTCATCCTCCAGTGAGTGTTAAGCCCTGGAGTTACCAGAACAGCATGTCTTTCTCTAGGACCATTAAATTACTTGCATCGTCCACAATTTACAAAACCCTTTTAAAAATAATTTAGGATGATGTTCTATAGTGGCACATAGGTTGTGTGTGTGTGTGTGTGTGTGTGTGTGTGTGTGTGTGTGTGTGTGTGTGTATACACACACACACACACTATGCTTTTTGATACCACTATTCAGACTCATTTAAGATTTCTTTACTTCATGAGCTGAGCTTCAGTGAGGGGGGGCCATTTTAAAACCTTGTCTCTGGGCCCACTACAACCTTGCTACACCCATGTCCATGACTTATTCTTGAGATGAGAATCCTATTGATTTACCCACATCGCTTGTTGCAAATGTGTGTATTCCTTCTCCTGTAGCCTCCCCCCACCCTGCTTCTGCTCCCCCCTCCCTCTTCTCACCCCTCTTCCTCTTTCCCTCTCTCTCTCCTTTCTTTTCTCACCTCCCACCAACCAGTGCAACACACAAAGGCTGGTTTGGAGAGGAAAGGTCGGGCTTGGGGCAGGTGGGGGACGACGACTGGGAAAGATATTTGTAAAATACATAATGTCAAAAAATTGTAAATAAAATCACAGCAATTATAAGGAACAGAAGGTTCTGCACACTCAATACCTATGCAAACAGGGCCTTTATTTGACATCAGAATGCCAGCAAATGGGGAGAGAAAGGCAAGTGGCCCTTGAATGCCCTTCATACACCTTCCAGTGATCATTCCAGGTCCTGGCATCTGGCTCCCAGATTCCTGCCCCTACAATCCCTGCCATTCAGTTTCAGGGTGGTTGCAAAAAGACCCCCAATTTTTTGTAAGTCTAGGAATCAGCGAGTTATTTATAGGGCTGTTGCATTATTCAAGGAAAGCAATTCACACATCTTAACAAATCACTTAACCAATTACAACTGCATAAATATGTCGATGTACAACATTAATTAATTAATTAATTAATTAATTAGCCACCTTAAGTGGCGCAGTGGGGAAATCTTTGACTAACAAGCAGAAGGTTGCTGGTTCGAATCCCTGCTGCTGCTATATTGGGCAGCAGCAATATAGGAAGACGCTGAAAGGCATCATCTCATACTGCGTGGGAGAAGGCAATGGTAAACCTCTCCTGTATTCTACCAAAGACAACCACGTGGCTCTGTGGGTGCCAGGAGTCGAAATCGACTTGACAGCACACTTTTTTTTTTACGGCGTTAGTATTTCTGAAGGGGGGAAGTGTTTCGTGTTTAGATCACACACAAACATTTTGCAGCAGGCATCATCTTAAAAGAGGGATTCCTTTTTGTGTGTGAAAGGAGGATGGCCTCTTCTAAAATAGCATTTGATCCTGTTGGTTTTCTAATAACTTGGTTTAAAAAAAATAGTTGCTCAGATTAATGAAGGGCAGCTTTTTAACTGATCCAAAAGGTGTACAATCCATTATTCACTACAGCCCTAATTATTTTTGTTTGTATCCTTCCCATGCTTTCTCTAAGCAGTTCATATGACTTAATAAACTTTATTCACTATATTTTATTCTCCTAATAATGCTGTGAAATAGATGAGGCTGAAAAAGAAGCCCTATTCAGACATTCCACTGTATGAGTATATATTAAGGTGTCGATAAACAGGTACATATTTTTATGTGAATGACTGTGCATGTGTTCATTTAAAAAGTGAACCTGAGTAGATTCTTCAAATGCAGGGTACAGATAGGAAGTCTACAGCTGTATCTGTGTCAGGATCAGCCCGTCCCTTGTAGTCTATGAGCCAGAAAGGTACATTTTCAGTAAATAAATGGGGTAATGTTTTTTGGATTGCTTATGACTCTAGTGGAATTATTAGTCATGATGTCCTTTGAAAATGAATATTTTTCACCCCACAAACCAGTTTATTATGTTTTTAAAAATCAATTTAAAATGCATAATCAGCAACAGTGACCATACGGCCTCCACATGTGCATGGAGGCTCAAACTGGGCCAGAGAAAGCCCAAACTGGGCCATCATCAGCCTTGGCTACTGGGGGGGGGGGCTGGCAGGGGTGAGCCCCTGCTGTTCCCCCACCTGCAGCCGCTGATGATGATAGTACTTATAAGTACAGACTGACTCCCCTCCTGCCCCCTCTAGGGTTAGAGAAGCCTCCCTGCCCCTTTATGGGTAAAGAGGAATCCTCACTAGATTCCCCTTTACCAGTAGAGCTCTGAATCTGTTTGGTTTGAACTGGGCCTGGTTTGGTTCGAATCTGGACCAGCCGAAGCCAGTCTGATTCTACCCCTAGAGCCAAGCCGGTTCAGCATAGAGCCTGGCTTGAACCAAGCTGGCTTGCACACAGTGGAGTAGGGGCTCTCCATCAGAAAGGGAAAAACGGGTGCTCCAAACATGGTTTCAATCTAAACTGGGATGTTTTGCTTTAAGCTCAAAACAGGCCATTTATTTAAAGGCTGCTTTATTTCGAACTAGAAACACTCAAAACGGCCCATTTCTATTTGAAACATTTCACCATCAAAATATTCTGCACATCCCTAGTACCCTAGCCAGTCAGGTAGAATAATTTCACCAGAAATTACCAATGGGGAGAGATCCCCATCTTTGAAATCAGAACAGTTCTTGTTTCTTTGATTTTATTCTTAATTGGGGAAGTGCAGATTAAATCTTCCTTGCTGTGAACATTTTAGTTCCTTTTGTTTGCGTATCTTAAATGATATTCTTTTTCTGATAAAAAGACTAAGTCCTTTAATGGAATAATAATATATATCTTCAGAATGACTTCATTTGTTGCACTTTCCTGGTGTAGGGGCAGGGCACTGCAAGTCAGCAAGTTTAACATAATTTTTTTGGAAGAGGAAGAGTACAATAAATGCACCAGGTTGACCAGTGAGGAAAGTCTACCTGGAGCATTCCTTCAACTAATTAACAAAAGGCACACAAACATTTCTTTTTCAAGCCTCTTTAAAAGGAATGTGTGAAGTTGCAGGGGTGGGGGCGGGGGCGGGGAGCATTGCCATATCTTATGCAATTCCTGTTCCTTGCATTGGGGTTTGCACAGGACATCCCAGACTATGGACCAATATCTCTCTGTCTCCCACTCTGCTCTTTTAATGGTAAATAAAAACCTGTCACACAAGGAAGCCATCTCAATTTGCCTCTGGAATTGCATCCCCCCTCTCCTATTGAATATGGTTGTTTTGCTATTCTTATCTCTTTAAAATCTTTCTCCCTTGCCTCTTCATAAACTAATCCCCCACCCACCCAAAATATGTTAAGAGCACAACAAAAGAAACAGGTCCATATTTAAAGCAGAAGTAAAACATGCCTGCTTCAACCTGTGTTTATTTTTACATTTAGCAATAGCAATAGCAATAGCACTTACATTTATATACCGCTCTATAGCCAGAGCTCTCTAAGCGGTTTACAATGATTTAGCATATTGCCCCCAACATTCTGGGTACTCATTTTACCGACCTCGTAAGGATGGAAGGCTGAGTCAACCTTGAGCCCCTGGTCAGGATCGAACTTGTAACCTTCTGGTTACAGGGCGGCAGTTATACCACTGCGCCACCAGGGGCTCTTTAATTTATTTATTTAATTTAATTTAATTTATATTCCACTCTTTCTCTAAAGAGCCCAGACTGGTGTACATGGTTATGCTTATCTCACAACAACCCTGTGAGGTAGGTTAGGCTGAGAGATACATGATTGCCCAAAGTCACCCAGTGAGTTTCATGACTGAATGTGGATTTGAACTCGGGTCTCCCCGGTCCTCATCCATTCTAACCACTACACTATATAACTGCTAGAAATGGTATGCTATTGTCCAAACAGGAACTTCCTTTAAAAAAATAAAAAATAAAATAATGTATAGTAAGCAGCAGAATTCCACCCACCCACCCCCCGCCCCGCCAAAAAAAATTGGGCCTACAAATTCAGCTGCTACTCTATAACTTCCCTTTAGAAACCCTCAGTTCCTGCTGCTGCTGCTGATACTGCCAATCTCAATCCAAATTCACAGGGGGTGGAACTGCACCCTTGCACCCCCTTAGATCCGCTCCTGGTTCCTGCTCTCCAGCAGGTGAGGAACCAGGGGATCAGAAGAATCAGGCATTCCCTCTCCCCTTCCCCATCTCTTGTCCTATTGGCAATGATAGCAGTCTTGGGAAGTTGTGGAAAGCTGACTCAGCTACCCTGTCAAATCTCAGGTGAGGGAAAGTGTTAAATACACTTTACTACACTTCTCAAGTGTCTTCAGCACAGCCAGGAGCATTTCCATACAATAGGCTTTACCACGGGTTACAATAAACTTTACAATAAGCTTTACTGCGAGTTCGAATTTGCCCCCCCAAAGATGACACAAAAAGTGGATTTTTTTTAAACCACAGACATAAATCAGGCTACCTTCCAATGCAGAATGAAAAACCCGAATTGTGTCTGGAGTGCTCCCCGATAGCTCACAGGGACTTGGAGGTAAATCTGGCCAATATGTGAATGCACACATTCCAATCCAGAGGAGAAGCAAGCTAAAAGCCCCATCTGGAAATGCTCCAGTTATTTTTAGCCTACTTTCCAGTGGGCTGTGAGATCGCCCAGCATTCTGTCTGTGTGTCTGTGTGTCCCATCCCACCCACCAGCCATCAACTTCGCAATACCTGGACCAAACTGAACCAAAGTAGCGACACATAGGGACACCTCAATGGCATAGTTTGTGATGATGTCATCCACCTCGATCCAAGATGGCGGATGCGTAAACTTTGGAGGTGCAAGTGGGCTAACTTGTGAGCCGCCTAACCAATTTGAACCAAATTTGCAACAGCTGTAGGGACACATAGCAATGCCCAAATGGCGTGGTGTGTGATGATGCCATTCACTCCAAGATAGTGGCCACGTGAACATCTGAGGCACAAGTGGGCTAATTTGTGGACTGTCTAACCGATTTAAACCAAATTAGGTACAGTTGCAGTGAGTGACACACAGGGTCACCTCAGCAGCATAGTTTGTGATGATGTCATCCACACCGATTCAAAATGGCAGACACATAAACTTTTGAGGCACAAGTGGGCTAACTTGTGAACCGCTTAACCGATTTGGAAAAAAAATGCTACAGCTGTAGCATAGCTGTACAAAGCTATTCAATATGGTGGACACACATAAACTTTTGAAGCATGACGTGAGTACTCTCTAACAGAATTGAACCAAATTCGGTACAGTTGTAGTTGTACACAAAGTGACATCTCACTGGTGTAGTTTGTAATGATGTCATCCACCCCGATCCAAGATGGCAGTCACATGAACATTTCAGGTGGAAGAGATCTAACTTGTGGACCTCAATTTGAACCAAATTTAGTCTGTGCTGGTCTGTGATGGTAATGTGAAAGGAAATTAGGCTGATTAGTTCTTACTAGAACAATTTGTTTGCATCCAGATTGATTTTTAAGATTCTATTATGATTTTGGCTGGAATGGATTCTGTCTTATCAATGCATCAATTTCATTCCCAAGCTATTGTTGGCATGGGTATATTTAACACATTCCCGTTTTTTTTCTTGGCATTTATAAAATGGCCATTCTGGGCTGCTCTGGGACGTTCCTGGCTGTGAGAGTTGAATACTGTAAAATTATAATATTGCAAAGATTTCCGTTCTAAAATATTGCTGTCAAGGATCTCTAACACATCCTGTTGTTTGGGGGATCCAGTTTTATTTTTAAGGGGTTGTTCTGGCCGATTCCATTCCAGCTTTTATATGGTCCCATATTTCATTCCACTTTTCTGCTGTTTTTCACATCTTCCCGGATTGTTTCACACAGCTCCCACCCCCTGAGGCAGTTCCAGGAAGGGAAACTCCCTCTTCTCTTGTTTTGAAATCAGAAACGAAACTAAGGCTGCTTTTATTCGTTCGAGAAAGAGAGCAATGGCGGGTCAGGGTACTGTAGAAAACCTCTGCGATGAAACTACTTGTCCCATCTGCTTGGAATATTTCAAAGACCCGGTGATTTTGGACTGTGGGCACAATTTCTGCCGAGCCTGCCTCACTCAGAACTGGAAAGGCTTTGGTATGGCCGCTTCCTGTCCTGTGTGTCGAGAAAAGGACCAGCGAAGCAGTTTCAGGCCAAACCGGCAATTGGCAAACGTTGTAGAACTTGTCAAGAAACTTAAGGAGGAAAACAGGGAAGAAGGAAAAAGGGGTGTCTGTAAAAGGCACCAGGAGCCTCTGAAGCTCTTCTGCAAGGACGACGAAGTCCCCATCTGTGTGGTGTGTGACAGATCCAAGCAGCACCGAGAGCACGCTGTGGTTCCTGTGGAGGAGGCTGCTCAGGAGTACCAGGTAGGGAATTACGCCGGATGGATCTCTCGACCTGCATTATTGCTGTTGTGGTGGTGTCTTTCTTCTCCTGGGCCATCAACATTCCATTGAGCCCTGCAGCCCCCTCGCCACTGCTGCCTCCTGCTTTGTCCAAACAAAGTGGGGCGGAGGGTGGCAAGTGGGGGGGGGAGAGTTTCAGGGTACCTAGCCAAACATTGGGGGCAAGTAGTACCCCCTTGTGCCCAGTGCTAGCAGTATCAGTCCTCCCAACGAATGAATATGCCCAGAAGGGCGCATGTTGCCTTTCAAGGCATACACATCTGGGTGAAGGGGTGCCAACTGACCAGAAAAAGCTGACTGGCCTGCTCTGCAAAAGTCAGCCAGTGCCATTTTTCAGGACATGGAAATGAGCATTATCATCCTCTAAAGTCTAAAGATGAAGAAGGCCCTGTTTAAACCACAAGAGAGGAAAAAAACAATATGAGAGAGCCAGCTCTCAACCATAAAAGTGGGAATTCCAGTCAGTTTGGGAGGTGGAGAGTGATGAAAGGGGGCGGGGTTACTCTGCTGCTGCTGCTGCTAATATATACTTTTCAACAAAAATGGTTCTCAAAGCAGTTTACTCTGGAGTAATTAAGGATGCCATCTTGTGTATGAGTAGGAGAAAGAGGGAGTCGGGCCAGTGTTCCCTCTAAGGTGTGCGCACGTGTGCGTGCTCACAAGTTTTATTTATGTCCACTCAGTTAGTGTTAGATCCCACTCAAGTTGAATCAGGAATGTGCCACTCTGAATGCACTGCCTTGATACTGCCACTCAGAACAAAATTCATTCCCTGCACAGAAGAAAAAAATTAAGAGAGAACGCCGAATCAGGCCATGTTTGTCAACAAAGGCCTTCCCAAGAAAAAAGGAGGTCAGTCAATGGAAAAGTTATGGCTGACAGAGGCCATGGAGGATGGGGAAACATGCTGCTTTTTGCATTTTGATTGGTCTTGTAGTGTATTGAAATTGGCCAAGTGTGTGAGCAAGGAAATCCTTGCTTCAGTTTTTGCCTCTGTCACAAACTCATTAGGTGGCCTTAGTGAAGCCACTCTTTGAGGCTTATCTGAAAAATGGAGATAATAAAGCTGCCAACAAGGTTGTTGTAAGGTGTGGCTGTGAGGAAAACTCCAAGCTACCAGACCTCACCAAAGATAATTTCCATCTCCTTCCATACTTTCCCTCCCAAATAAAAAAAAATAAAAAATGACTTACTCTGTTACCCTGAGCCCTCTAATGGCAGCAGAGATCTAATGGGAATCATTGTCATGTGTCTCCAATCACTTCATACTTTAAACAACTGCTGTCCCCCAAATCTCATGTCTTTCATTTACTTTCCAAAGGAAAGAAGGCTTATGAGATATCACAGTGTCCATGTGATGTGTTTTAGAAAACCAAAGTAACTACATTTTACTTAGAATACCAAAGCATCTCCAAGTTTGCTTAGAAAACCTAATTCTAACTTAAAGTAACCCCAGGCCAGCTCAAGGACACGGCCTCACATGATTATCTCTCTCCACTAAATTGTATCTAAAGAAACTTGGTTCTCACCGTTCTTTGCTGAGAAGTTAATAAAACAGGATGTAACCAAATAAGGAGTGATCACCAGATGAACAATGAATCATTCGCATGCGTACTAGATACTTAGTCCACCATTTTACTGCCATGTATACTATGTCAGCATCATTCAGATTGTCTGTATAAATGTAAGATGCACCTATAACCAATTTGTATTCAATGTGGAGCGTGAGCCCCATTGTCTACCTGCTTCTGCAGAGCATTAAACCAAGCCTCTAATTCATTCCCACTGTGTCTGTTTGATTGGCTTAAGGCGGACCCAGGGACGAACTGAATTCACATCACATGTATGTGTGTCCATCTGT
Source organism: Hemicordylus capensis (assembly GCF_027244095.1). Taxonomy (NCBI): domain Eukaryota; kingdom Metazoa; phylum Chordata; class Lepidosauria; order Squamata; family Cordylidae; genus Hemicordylus; species Hemicordylus capensis. The sequence continues at coordinate 255,908,696 of NC_069658.1, read as the reverse complement.
GCATCCCCCCTCTAATAACATTTGCATTTAGTGTCACACTTGGGAGGAGAACCTACAGACCATGACAGCACGGGTGTTTTTAGCCTACTTTCCAGTAGGCTTATGAGATCGTGCGGAATTCTGTGTCTGTCCTTGTGTCTGTTCCCAACCCCCATCAACTTCATAATGCCTGGACCAATATGAACCAAATCAGGTACAGTTGTAGGGACACCTCTGTCCTTACATCTGTCTTACATCTGTAATGATGTAATCCAGCCCAGTTCAAGATAGTGGATGCATAAACGTTTGAAGTGCAAAAGGTCTAACAAATTTGGTACCGTTGTAGTGAGTGACACACAGGAATGCACCTCAGCAGGGTGGGTTGTGATAATGTCATCCACCCCAATTCAAGATGGCGGACATATGAATATTTGAGGTGCAATTGGGCTAACTTGTGAACTGCCTAACCAATTTGAACTAAATTTGCTACAGGTATAGGGACACATACGGGCAGCTCAAGGGTGTAGTTTGTAATGATGTCATCCACCTAGACTCAAGGTGGCAGACATGTGAATGTTTGAGGTGCAAGATTTTGAGGTGCAAGAACCTATTCGGACCAAATTTGGTACAGTTGTAGGTTCACTTAGGGTCAGTTCAAACACATAGTTTGTGATGATGTCATCAACCTAGTTCAAGATGGTAGACACATAAATATTTGAGGTGCAAGTGAGCTAACTTGTGAACTGCCTAACTGATTTGAACCAAAATTAGTCCAGTTGTAGAGATAGTGAAAGGAAAGTTGGCAGATTAGTTCTCACCAGAACAGCTTGTTTTGTTTTGTTTTGCCAATCTGTTATTTTGTTTCAAGAAGGCAGCCACTTAAAACATAGACAGCACCCCTTGTAACCCATCTGCTGACAAGCAGATATAAACCAAATTCACAGTACATGAGATGGGGTCCTATATAAAAGTCACCATGTTAAAAACAGCTGAAAGTAGGCTCTACTAATTTTTCTGTTTGTAAATGTGACACCAGATTATGGGAGGGATCTTGGATCATATCAGACCGTTGCCATATTTTGGTGTGTTCATATTTAAGATACCTGAAAACATTAGGATGGGTGTAGGCATGAGCCTTTGATTTCCCTGATTGATCTCCCCAATCTTAGTAGTCCCTATAGTTGTGCAGAAAAAGCAGAGGGATGGATAGGAACATAGAAAGCTGCTATATATTGAGTTAGACCATTGGTCCATCTAGCTCAGTATTGTCTACACAGACTAGCAGCGGCTTCTCCAAGGTTGCAGTCAGGAATCTCTCTCAGCCCTATCTTGGAGATGCCAGGGAGAGAACTTGGAACCTAGATGCTCTTGCCAGAGCGGCTCCATCCCTTAAGGGGAATATCTTACAGTGCTCACACATGTAGTCTCCCTTTCATATGCAACCAGGGTGGACCCTACTTAGCTGAGGGGACAAGTCATGCTTGCTACCACAAGACCAGCTCTCCTCCCATAAAGGATCTGCACGAGCCTCCTCAGTTGATGGAGAATATGTGCACGCACACACACACTCATACATATATACATATCAGATGCATATCTGCACATTTACACATCCATGCACACTACTAAAAACACATGCATGACTACATTTGTGTGTGTATACAGAGGACTGATGGAAGGAATGGGCAAGGAGGGAGGATATACAGTATCTGATGGGTATTAAATCAGCTGATCTCTCCCAAAGCTAAAACCCCTCCTCTGTGCAGGAAAAAATCCAAGCCCAGCTGCAGACTCTGAAGAAAAAGAGAGATAAGGCCGTGGATCAGAAAATGGCTGAAGAGCAGAAAAGCCAGAAGTACCTAGTAGGTGTTTCTTGTCACAGCTCATGCACTGACTGGGTGCCTCCTCATTCCCTTGGTAAGGGAATAACTGGCATGTGGTGTTTTCATGCTGAAGCATCAAGTGCTGACCTGCATGTGTTGGTCTACAGGTGAAACTCGAAAAATTAGAATATTGTGCAAAAGTTCATTAATTTCAGTAATGCAAATTAAAAGGTGAAACTGATATATGAGATAGACACATTACATGCAAAGCGAGATAAGTCAAGCCTTAATTTGTTATAATTGTGATGATCATGGCGTACAGCTCATGAGAACCCCAAATCCACAATCCCAGAAAATTAGAATATTGTGAAAAGGTTCAACAGTAGGCTGCAGGTGTCGCACTCCAATCAGCTAATCAATCCATAACACCTGCAAAGGGTTCCTGAGCCTTTAAATGGTCTCTCAGTCTGGTTCATTAGGAATCACAATCATGGGAAAGACTGCTGACTTGACAGTTGTGCAGAAAACCATCATTGACACCCTCCGTAAGGAGGGAAAGCCTCAAAAGGTAATTGCAAAAGAAGTTGGATGTTAAAAGTTTTAAGTTAAAACACAGAAAGCAGCCCAACTCCCACTGTTCAGAAGTCAGTTCACAGATTTAACAGGAAATGGTCAACTACAGACTGTGTTGAGAGATCAAGTGATCCACATGAAACAGTCCTCATTGTGCATTCCAAAGACTTTATGGAAATAAAACCTAAAATTTCTTGCTATACTCAAAGAGTCGGGATGTGAAATCTGAAAAACAGAAAGCACTATTGACTCCTCATGTCTAAGCATTAAAAGCACTCATAAAATATTATACTGTATAGGTTACAGTTACATAAGAACATCTCTGCTGGATCAGACTCAAGGCCTATCTAGTCCAGCATTGTGTTTCACACAGTGGCCCACCAGATGCCTCTGGGAAGCCCACAGGCAAGAGCTGAGGGCATGCCCTCTCTCCTGCTGTTGCTCCCCTGCAACTGGTATTGAGAGACATCATGTCTCTGAGGCTGGAGGTGGCCTATACCTGGAGTGGCCTCTGGTGGGCCAATGACTAGTAGTCATTGATAGACCTGTACTCCGTGAATTTATCTAAACCCCTCTTAAAGTCATCCAGGCTGCTGGCATTCACCACATCCTGTGGCAGAGAATTCCACAAGTGTGCTTTTTGGTGTATGCTCCAAAATAAAATAAGGTCAGGAGTGTGTGGCCACAATTACTAGCTGACATTTATCACATGCAGTCCTGGGTTCATACACTGATCTGTGTAGTGATTTCCCTCAAGTGCTGGAGGAGCCTGGATGTACTTATACCCTTAACTAAGCACCTAAAGGAACATGTTCTATCTCTGCCTCTTTCTCAGTTCTGACTCTGATGTTTCTCCTTCTCAGACCGAATTAGCAGTGGAGAAGCAGAAGATTAACTTTGCCTTTGAGAACATGCAGAAGTTTCTTGAGGGGAAACAGCGCTTCTTGCTGGCCAGGTTGGGAGACTTGGAGACAGAGATCAAGCGGAGGCAGGAAGAAAGTGTCACCAGATTTTCTGCAGAGCTTTCCATTCTTGGTAACTTGATTAAAGAGATGGAGGAGAAATACCAGGACCCAACAAGTGAATTCCTGCAGGCGAGTCTTAAGACAAAAATGCATCTTATGGAACTAAGAAGACATGATTCTGGGAATGACAGTTGGCAGGGCTGGCATCAAGGTCCAGCACCCTTTGACAAATGTTGGATGCCCAGCCCCTCAAAGAGACCCACCACAGCTATCACCTGCCCACTCCACGTGCCCACTCCACCAGTCCCCATCCTTGCTGAGGCTTTATCAGAGCTGGAACAATAGTACCATTTTAGTTTTCCCTGATGCCCTGGCCCCCTGACAAAGTGTTGCTGACATAATGCTACAACAGTGGGGCTAGGCATGTGGGGAATCTAAAATAGTACTCTTGCTCTAGCCATTGTAGTGCTGAGAGCAAGTAGTGCCTTCCACCCAGTTAGCCACAGAGGGCCACTGCTATCCACCAATGCTCCTTGTAACAGGGATTCCCAGATGTTGTTGACAACAGTTCCCTAGCTGCAATGAGCTTTGGCTGGGGATTATGGGAGTTGTAGTCAACAGCATCTGTTACAGGTAACACTGCTATCCACCACTGCAGCTGTACACCACCACTGCCAGTAAGCCCACTAGGATCCAAACGGGCACCACCGCTCAGCCAATGCAGATGGGGGACTCAGCATTATAGCTTTTCCCACGGCCTGAGACCTACTTCTCTCATTCTTTCTTTCAGGACATCAGAAACACTTTGAGCAGGTATGTGTTTTGTTTCCCATCCAGTAGAAAAGCTTTGGTCACTCCACCTAAGATCCTAGAAGCACGTATTCTGCCCTGAGCAATAGCCTCCTGCCTCGGTTTACACCGGGGCTGCTCAACTTCAGCCCTCCTGCAGATGCTGAACTACAATTCCCATCATTCCTGACTAATGGTCATTGTGTGAGAGTTGTGGTCCAAAAACAGCTGGAGGACCAAAGTTTTGCAGCCTTGATCTACATCAATGTTCCAACTTCAATATCTTTCTGATTGTCTTGTTCTCCCACAAAAAGCAGCAAGGGAATTACTGCAAAACTAGAGCCAGTTCAGACAAGGTTCTAAACCATGCTTTAGGTGACTGTCTGAACCAGCCAAGATTTTTATTCACTGAGGAGCAGCACAGCTTAGTGCTTGATACAGAAAATTGGAATTCCTTCTCACTTTAGTCCATTTCATTCTAAAGGGATTTTTTAAAACTAGATCAGAACCAGCTTGCATGAAAGAGTGCTATCCTTGAAGTCGTAGGCTGAGGAACAGCACACACACGAGTGGGGCTACACTTGAGAAAGTGCCCAATCTGTCATGGCAGATGACAAGCTTGATGAGGGTGGAATTTTATTTTCTTGTTCCTTAAATAAAAATATCTGCCTTTCAGGTGCCAGAAGGGGCAAGTGAAGCAGAAGATTGACTCATCTTCAAATCTGGAAGAGAGACTCAGAAGTTATTCTTCAAGAAATTCCATTTTTGATAAGGCTCTGGAAAGGTCTAAAGGTATTGGTGTAGGGTTCAGGGAGAGGAATGGTTCTCTGGGAGTGCTTTGTCTAAGGAACCAACTGACAAGGAAAGTCAGTTGCTTCTTAAGAAGGATCTCAATTTATCTGTACAAAATTCCTGGAGATATTTAAACAGCCACCCTTTCTTGCCCTCTGTCCATTTTCTAGGACATGTTTTTGATGCCTCAAAGGATCCAGCAATGGAAAAGGATACCAAAGCAACTTCCCTTCCCCAAGACCTCTGTAGCAGTGGGTGCATTTGGAAGTGCCCTCACAGAATGCTTACTACAACAACTACTATTATTATTAACATGTTGCTTTTCAAGGAAATGTTTGCAATGTGGTTTACATAAAAAAAGAATAAGTCAGTAAGTCATAAGTAAATACCATATTGCTCTTTGTGTGTGCAAACTACACCTAAAAGGAAAGGACAACTTATTAAGATAAGGGGAGATACTATAAAAAATATTTTTCCCCTTCTAACAAGAGCTATGACATTTGTGCAGAGAGCCAGAAGGTGAGATATATCTCCCAAACACAAGACTTCTACTTGTGAATATATATGTGGGCCAGGAAGAAGGTGTTGATCAGAATACCTGAAGGACTGCCTTCTTCCAGGACAGCCTGCTCATAGACAATGGGACATATTCATCTCCCCACAACCACAGAGGCTATGCAGGCGGTGGCTAGGGACAGGGCTTTTCAGTGGTGACTCCCAAGCTTTGGAATTCCCTCCCAAAGTGGTTTGCACTGCACATCTTATCACATCTTTTCACCAACAACTAAAACCAGTTTTATTTGGGAGGAAAATGCATTTTCCATTCCACTGTGTTACAGAGAAGTATCTCCCGAAGTCCAACTTTACCCTGTAATATGCTGTATTAGATCACAGTGTTTCTACTGGTGGTAATATGAATGAGAGATTCCCCCAGGCCCAGCTTGTAATATGACTTGAAATGCACCAATGAAATTGCTCCTGGGTCCTCCAGTTTGCCCACCCTGCCCTCATATCATCACTTTACCCTATATCCCAAGCTCTGTTTCTCCAGATTTAAACAAGAAACATTAATGCATTTGACATCTTAATGTAATTGTTCGTTGCTCTTGATGAGGAATTCGTTCTGGGAGGCTGTTATTTTTTTTGTCATGAAATGAAAGGTTATCTAATGTGAGTGAATTTGTCCCCATTTTGTCCCCATAACAGCATCTCTGGAGCAAGTGCTGAATGCAGGTAATTTCATGCCACTAAATGAGAATGGAAATTTTGAAGGGAAATGTTGCTTAAGGTCAGACAGGATTGTTTTCTTAGCCATCTCTGACAACCTAAAAACATTAATTCAATCAATATAATCCTAATTAGTAATCGATTCAATATATTTATTATTATTTAGTACATTTATATACTGCCCCATACAAAAAAACTCCCTGGACGATCCACAATAGCCCTAATTAGCATTTTAATTTAAAGGGGTATTTAATATGAGATTGTGTGGGGTTTTTTAAAACAATATGAATTGAAATATTTGCTGCATGTATGATGGTCTGACTTGAAATCTGTTACCTTTTCCTCCACATAAATGAATCTATGGATCAAGCATGGAACAAAGGTAAGGAACTAAAAGAGATGGGAAACATTTGGGGATGGAGGTTCAGTAACAGCCCCTTTTTCAAACGTTAATCATGTTTTGTCAGGTTGCTAATTCCATACACTTTCCTCCCAGAAAAGCCAATTAATAATCATAATAAACTTTATTTGTTAGCTGCCCCATAACAAATTGTTCTCTGGGTGGCTCACAACACAGCATCAAAACGTGAAATAAAAACACATAACACATTAAATCATAACAGACCAAAAGGAAAAAAGAAAATACAAAATACTATGAAAACAATTTTAAAACTCTTTTAAAATCTAATTTAAATTTAAAAGGCCTGAGTGAACAAAAAGGTCTTTTTGTTAATTTCTCTTTTTCTAGAAAAAGAAACACAATCTATGGATCAAGCATGGAACAAAGGTAACTATCTGTAAAGAAACATTTGCTGGGGATGAAAGTCCAAGATGGAGGTCTGGTATCTATCTATCTATCTATCTGATTAATTGGGTTTATGCTGTTTTTATAGTTTTGATTTTAATTGTTACTGCAATTTCCAGTAGAAACACTGCAGCAGGTATGTTTTTTAAAGTTGTTTTTCGCTGACTGTGGCGTTTGCATGCAAATGGAGGTGAAGGAGGCTGCTGAGGGAGAGGAGGTGGCCTCAGAGGCCGACAGTGGGGCACAACAAGGATGCTTCAGGAGGCCAGGCTCAGCAGTCTATTTTAAGGTGACACCACAGGCCATGGAGGATGAGGGGTGGAAGAGGATCCAAGCTGGGGGAAGAGGAAGGGGCAGCAGTAGCAGCAGCAAACAAGCTGGCCCGGCCTTCCCTGCTGAGAAGGAGGCATGGCGGCAATGGTGTTTTACTTACCTACTTACTAAAATGGTTTACTTACTTTTAGGAGTTTAGATGGGAGAATTAAATTGGTTGGTTGTTTCTTCTACACTCCCCCCGCCTCCTTCCCTAGTCTCTCTTCCTGCCCTCCCTCCCCGTTCCCCTCCTGAGCTGGCCTCAAACGTCTTGGAACCTAACCTCCACAATCCCATTGACTGCAATGCTTCATTATCTGCTGTTTCGTTACCTGCAGTAAGGTGTGGGAACAGAAACCCCCCGTGGATAACATGAATAGAATGAATATTTATATACTGCTTTTCAACAAAAGTTCCCAAAGTGGTTTACAAACAAACAAACAAATTAAAATAGGCTTTTGAAATAATGAGGTTCTCCTGTATGTGAAATACATTCTGCAGATGCTCAAATGAACCTTTGTCCATGAGAACATAAGAGGAGCCTTGCTGGATCAGGTTCTTGCCCTGTTCTTTGCACCAGGCCTGTCTAGTCCAGCAACCTGTTTCTCACAGTTGCTCATCTAATGCCTCTGGGAAGCCCACAACCAGGGGATGAAGGTTTGCCCTTTCTCCTGCTGTTTATCCCCTACAATTGATATTCAGAGGCATCCTGCCTCTGAAACTAGAGACAGCATGTAGCCATCAAGACTAGTAGCCATTGGTAGATTTGTCCTCCATGAATTTGTCTCCCATACCCCCTTTAAAAGCCATCCAAACTGGTGGCCATCACTACATTCTTGGGCAAAAAATTCCATAGACTAATTATACTCCAAGGCTGTTCACTCTCTCTCTCACACACACACACACACGGGCTAATAAATCTGTTTAAGGAGCCCACCACTTAGGCAGAGTCAAGGGCACCCTTAACTTGGGCTGATTGCTCGTGTATCAGCACCACATGGCACAGACAAAGGAGCAGGCTCCTGGCCAGTGCTGGTGAGGGGGTGGGGCTCCCCAAAATGCACCACATGAGTGTGCAGTGTATTATGGGATTTCTGGGGACCGGCCTCCGACCCTCCACATTGCCAGCGCCAGCCAGCAACTGACTGGGTGCGCGATCAGTGCACCTAGCAAGGACGGGGAGGGATCATCTGCAGAGAAGGTAAGTTTTAGGAGCCTTCCCCACTGCGCGCCCTCAAACCCTCACTTAATAATGAGAAGGGGCTCACTGTGTGATGAAGAATCTCCTAAATTAGAAGAGAGACAATACTCTCTTTTAATTGTCCTCCTAAATGTTGAGTCTCCTAAATTTCCTGCCAGTCAGTTTCATGGGATGACCCTTGGTTCTGGTGCTGTGAAAGAGGAAGAAAAACTTCTCTTCACAACATGTATAATTTTATAAACCTCTGTCACGTATCTCCTTAATTGCTTTTTCCCCTCTAAACTAAAAAGCTCCAAATGTTGTAGCTTTTCCTTGTAAGTAAGGTGCTTTAGCCCCCTGATTATTTAGTTGCCCTCTTCAGTACCTTTTCCAATTCTATAAAACTCTTCTTGAGATGCAGTAACCAGTACTCCAGATGTGGCTGCACTATAGATTTGCACAAAGGCATTATAATATTAGCAATTGTATTTTTTGATCCCCTTCCTATTAATTTCTAGCATGGAATTTGCCTTTTTCACAGCTGGCATACACTGAATCAACATTTCCATTCAGCTGTCCTTCACACAGGCATATTATAGTGAGGTGAATGATTCCAAAGAAAAGTAAACAAGAAAGGGGCAAGTGAGAGAGAAGGACGTGGCACAGGGTATATGAAGATGAGCGTAATCCACAAGGGGTTAACCAATTCAGATAGGAGCAACCTCGGAGCCAGCTTGCAGCCCTCAGGTGCAACTGGATAGAAATCTGCCTGCACATTTTCCCTTTTATCTCAAGGAAAACTGCTCTAAATACTGTAGTTGCAAGGCTGGGCTGATGGAAACCTGGATGGAGAAGGATTTTTTTTTTAAATCCAGCTGATGTTAATCCTTTTTCTCACATTACCCATCATCCAATCTATCAATGGCTACTAGTCGGAGGGCTATAGGCCACCTCCAGCTAGGCAGGATGCCTCTGAGTACCAGTTGCAGGGGAGTAACAGCAGGAGAGAGAGCATGCCCTCTACTCCTGCCTGTAGGTTTCTAGCGGCATCTGGTGGCCCACTATGTGAAACAGGATGCTGCACTAGATGGGCCTGATCCTGCAGGGCTGTTTTTATGTTCTTAATCTCTTCTTTTTCTCTCTTGTCCCGGCAGTGAAAGTGATTCTGGATCCAGAAACAGCAAATCCCTCCCTCATTCTGTCTGAAGATCTGAAGAGTGTGAGAAGGGGATTTCCAAAAGGCCAGCCTAACAATACGGAAAGATTTGATACTATGCTTTGTGTTCTAGGCCGTGAAAGATTCACTTCAGGAAGGCATTCCTGGGAGGTGGAGGTGCAGGAGGAGCAGAAGTGGACAATGTGGCTTGTGGGGGTCGCCCGAGAGTCTGTCAAGAGAAAAGGATTTATCAGCCTTAATCCTGCTGAGGGAATCTGGGCTGTTGGGAAGACAATAATCAACTCATGCTCACCTGACCAGATCCTGGCTTTTACTTCTGAGTCAGAAACTCCTGTGACGTTGAGAAAAAAACTCAGGAAGATCCGGGTATCCCTGGACTGTGAAAAGGGTTGTGTGGAATTTTTTCATGCTAATACAGACATCTTGATATTCACTTTCATTTCAGACTCATTCTCTAGGGAAAGAATCTGCCCTTTTTTCCTGGTGGACATAGGAGTTAGACTGAAGTGCTGAATCTGGGGCAGAACTGTTGGAGGGAGAGTTTTATTTAACTGTCCCTTACTCCAGCAAAATTGCTCAGGTGAAGATAATGCACAGCTCATTAAGAGTCTTGGGAGACAGGTGATTAAGATTCAAAATAAATAAGTTTATTGGGGAAATACACAGTCACCTTAAGTGGTGCAGTGGGGAAATGCTTGCCTAACAAGCACGAGGTTGCCGGTTTGAATCCCTGCTGCTATGTTTCCCAGACTATGGGAAACACCTCTATTGGGCAGCAGCGATATAGGAAGATGCTGAAAGGCATCATCTCATACTGCACGGGAGGAGACAATGGTAAACCCCTCCTGTATTCTACCAAAGAAAACCACAGAGCTCTGTGGGCGCCAGGAGTCAAAATTGCCTTGATGGCACACTTTACTTTACTCATTTAGACAGAGAGCTTGCATACTTGCCACTGGCATGGTGCTGGAGAGGCAGTCTCTCTCTCAGATGAGAGAATAGCTCGATTAAGACATTATGCTGTAGGAGTATACAGATGTCTGTACACTCGTACATGTGTTTGAGTGAATGACTATACCTATGTTCATTTTTAAAGTGAACCTGGATACAGGCCCTTCAAATGCATGGTACAAATAGGAAGTGTACTTCTGTACCTGCATTCAACATAACGTGAATGACTGTACCTGTTTAGAGATCGGTACCTGTGTATACTGTTCACTTGTTGTATGTGTGAATGTACCTAATGAAAGCTGAGAATATCAGTCTACCAAACTGGGGCCCAGAGCTGAGGAATAGAGAGGGTTCCCTAATGTGCTATCTCTGCTACTAATGCCCCCAGTGGCCAATAGTTTTAACCTCCAACTAAAACTGCAATCGGGAAGTGGATGTGTCAGTAGTGTGGAATTCTGACCCTTAATTGTTTTGGAGCCAAGTGGTGTTCTAGGCCAGGAAGTTTTTCACACCCACTTTTAGTTCACATCTCCTCCAGAATGGAGGTGTGCATTCACATATCAGCCAGATTTACCCAAAGTCCTTGCGAGCTCAGGGAGCACTTCACACACAATTCGGATTTTTCAGTATGCGTTAGAGTATAGCCCGATTTGTAACCGGGCTTTTAAAAAATTCACTTTTTGCATCATGTGGGGTGGGGGGGCAACTTCAAACTTGCAGTAAACCCTTCTGTCTGGGAAAGCTCCTGATGTTTCTATGTTCCTAGAGCTCCTTGACAGCTTCTATACAATTACTATCTGTGATCTTATTTAGTTAGAAAAGCTGCAGGTTATACCTTTCCTTATTTTCTTCTATTTTTTTCTGTTATTTATTCTGTTATTTTCCTCAGTTGATGCTTGCATATCTTCATTGTTTTTCCTTTGCTGTTAAAAAGCCATGTTATTTAATGGAATAATAAATCTGGTTTGGAAACTCTTTATATTGTCTTCTGTATTTTCACCTTGTGAAGGAATAGGGATTGCTAGCCAGAAGGGTTTAATAAATTGGACAGTGTTTACTGGAAGTAGCAGTTTGGACAGTGTTTTTCTTGGAAGTAGCAGTTTGGCGGGGGTCAGGGCTGATAGTTTGACAATAGTAGCCCATAAGATGTAAAATCCAACTGGCACTTTCTATCTGTTAATTAAGATGGCATAATCCTGTAAGCTTCCTTTAAATGAATGAGAGATTTCAGGGAGTGGGAGGAAAACATCACTGGAGAATTTACAGAAGAACAGAAGAACAGCCCTGCTGGATGAGGCCCAAGGCCCATCTAGTCCAGCATCCCGTTTAGCACAGTGGCCCACCAGATGCTGCTGGAAGCCACAGGCAGGAGTTGAGGGCATGCCCTCCGTCCTGCTGTTACTCCCCTGCAACTGGTACTCAAGAGGCATCCTGCCCCCAAGGGTGGAGGTGGCCTACAGCCCTCCAACTAGTAGCTGTCAACAGTCCTCCATGAAATTATCCAAACCCCTCTTAAAGCCATCCAGGTTGTTGGCTGTCACCACATCCTGTGGCAGAGAGTTCCACAAGTGGATCACGTGTTGTGTGAAAGAGTACTTCCGTTTGTTGGTCCTAGACCTCCTGGCAATCAATTTCATGGAGTGACCCCTGGTTCTAGTGTTGTGTGAGAGGGAAAAGAATCTCTCTCTCTCCACTTTCTCAACACCATGCATGATTTTATAGACCTCTATCATGTCTCCCCGCAGTCGTCTTTTTTCTAAACTAAAAAGCCCCAGGTGTTGTAGTCTTGCCTCATAAGAAAGGTGCTCTAGGCCCCTGATCATCTTGGTTGCCCTCTTCTGTACCTTCTACAATGTCCCTTTTAAGATGTGGTGACCAGAATTGTACGCAGTACTCCCAAGTGTGGTCGCACCATAGTTTTGTATAAGGGCATTATGTTAGCCGTTTTATTTTCAATCCCCTTTCTAATGATCCCTAGCATGGAATTTTCCTTTTTCACAGCTGCTGCACATTGAGTTGACACTTTCAATGAGCTGTCAACCACAACCCCAAGATCCCTCTCCTGGTCCGTCACCGACAGCTCGGATCCCATCAGCATATACTTGAAGTTGGGGTTTTTTGTCCCAATGTGCATCACTTTACACTTGCTAACATTGAATGGCATTTTCCATTTTGTCACCCACTCCCCCAGGTTGGAGAGATCCTTTTGGAGCTGCTCACAATCCGTTTTGGATTTCACTACCTGGAAGAGTTTGGTATCATCTGCAAATTTGGCCACAACGCTGCTTACCCCTGCTTCTAGATCATTTATGAATAAATTAAAAAGCACCGGTCCCAGTACAGATCCCTGGGGGACCCCACTTCTTACTTCCCTCCACTGCGAAAACTCTCCATTTATCCCTACCCTCTGTTTCCTGTCTTTCAACCAGTGGCAATCCACACATGTACTTGTCCCTTTATCCCATGACAGCTAAGTTTCCTCAGGAGTCTTTGATGAGGAACTTTGTCAAAAGCTTTTTGGAAGTCCAGGTAGACTATGTCAACTGGATCACCTTGATCCACATACTTGTTGACACTCTCAAAGAAGCCCAAAAGGTTGGTGAGGCAAAATTTACCTTTGCGGAAGCCATGCTGGCTCACTCCCAGCAAGGCCTGTTTTCTAGGTGCTTTACAATTTTATCCTTGGGACTTCGAGTCCTGGTCCTGAGCTGAAATTATTATCCTTGGGTGATTCCTTGTGTGGTTTCTCTGCGTGGTTCCTTGTGTGGTTCCCTTCCTTGGACAGCGTCCAGACTCTCTGGTAAATTCCTAGGATTTGGAACAAAACAGCTAAGGGTGGGGGCCATTCATCATGTGGACTTGCTACAGGCTAATCCCTGTACCTGACTGCCTTGGAACTCCATTGTTCTAGTTGGCATGCCCTCCAAAGAGTACTCTAACAAGTAGTTCTTTGCCTTCACACAAGGGTGGCCCAAAGGATAGAAAACCCAGCTGGCACCTCCCTTGTAATTTTTGCTCTTTTTTTTTTTTTTTTGCTATGTGAATTTGATTGGAAAGTGGTGTATAAATATATTTTTAATTAACATGGGGCATGCTAATCTTCCTGCTCAAGACTTGTTGAAATTATATTTGTTTTATTAGATCTATAAACTGCCTAATAAAACCACGTATAAGAACAGCCCTGCTGGATCAGGGCTTTTTAGTTTAGAAAAAAAGACGACTACGGGGAGATATGATAGAGGTCTATAAAATCATGCATGAGGTGGAGAAAGTGGACAGAGAGAAATTCTTCTCCCTCTCACATAACACTAGAACCAGGAGTCATCCCATGAAATTGATTGCCGGGAAATCTAGGACCAACAAATGGAAGTACTTTTTCACAAAACACATAATCAACTTGTGGAATTCTCTGCCACGAGATGTGGTGTCAGCCAGCAACCTGGATGGCTCTAAGAGGGGTTTGGATAACTTCATGGAGGAGAGGTCTATCATCGGCTACTAGTTAGAGGGCTAAAGGCCATCTCCAGCCTCAAAGGCAGGATGCCTCTGAGTACTAGTTGCAGGGGAGTAACAGCAGGAGGGAGGGCATGCCCTCAACTCCTGCCTGTGGCTTCCAGCAGCATCTGATGGGCCACTGTGTGAAACAGGATGCTGGAGTAGATGGGCCTTGGGCCTGATTCAGCAGGGCTGTTCTTATGTTGTTATGATCAGGCCCAAGGCTAACTGAGTCCAGCATCGTGTTTCCCAAAATGGCCTGCCAGATGCCTCTGGGGAAACTCTCTGGGTGGTTTACATAAAATTAAAAAAATCTAAAAGCAATCAACAAAACTATATTTAGAAGAATAAATAACGAAAAGCCTGGATGAACAGATATTCACCCAGGCTTTTAATTAGATTTACTATTTTAATATTTTCAACCTGTTAAGTTTTAAATTGTTTTAATGTTTACTTTTTAAAAATTGTGTTTTTACTATAAACTGCCCAGAGATGTAAGTTTTGGGCAGTATATAAATTTGTAAACAAATAAACTGGTTTGTCTTGAGATCTTTCTTAAAGGCAGACAGAGCAGGGCAGAAGGGGACTGGAGGAAACAGAGTGAGGGAAAACACTGTCTAGTACAGCTCCCATTCATTGCAATTAGTTTATACAGGAGAACTTTACTATGGATTTTGAACCGTGCCCTGAGGCATCAATCCCTATGTCTCCTCGCTGTTTCTTTGATGACCACTCAAAATCAGTCACCCAAGACATTTAAGTAATGTTTTTATTTTATTGTAAACCGCCCAGAGATGTAAGTTTTGGGTGGTATAAAAAAGTCTTAATACATAAAAACAAAAAGCAAATACTATTTTTTATCAATCAATCAATCATACACATCTACTACCTATCTTATAACAGGCAGGGCAGGTGGGGGAAGCCAAAGTACAGGTGAAACTCGGAAAATTAGAATATCATGCAAAAGTCCATTAATTTCAGTAATGCAAATTAAAAAGTGAAACTGATATATGAGACAGATGCATTACATGCAAAGTGAGATAAGTCAAGCCTTAATTTGTTATAATTGTGATGATCATGGCGTACAGCTCATGAAAACCCCAAATCCACAATCTCAGAAAATTAGAATATTACATGGAACCAAGAAGACAAGGATTGAAGAATAGAACAATATCGGACCTCTGAAAAGTATACAGTGTACTGTGCTTGATTGGCCAGCAAACTCGCCTGACCTGACCCCATAGAGAATCTATGGGGCATTGCCAAGAGAAGGATGAGAGACATGAGACCAAACAATGCAGAAGAGCTGAAGGCCGCTAATGAAGCATCCTGGTCTTCCATAATACCTCATCAGTGCCACAGGCTGATAGCACCCATGCCACGCCGCATTGAGGCAGTAATTGCTGCAAAAGGGGCCCAAACCAAGTACTGAATACATATGCATGCTTATACTTTTCAGAGGTCCGATATTGTTCTGTTCTTCAATCCTTGTCTTCTTGGTTCCATGTAATATTCTAATTTTCTGAGATTGTGGATTTGGGGTTTTCATGAGCTGTACGCCATGATCATCACAATTATAACAAATTAAGGCTTTACTTATCTCACTTTGCATGTAATGTGTCTGTCTCATATATCAGTTTCACCTTTTAATTTGCATTACTGAAATTAATGGACTTTTGCACGATATTCTAATTTTCCGAGTTTCACCTGTATAGTAATATCTTTAAGGAGCAATCAAAAACTCTGACTCCTACTGAAGTTTATAAGCTTAAAGGGGTGGGGGGGCAGGACTGATGAAGACTGAGCATGCTCAGTAGACTCCAACAGTCACAGAATGTTGACAACGTCTGTTGGAAAAACAGAAGCAGCAGAAAGACGAGGGAAAGAAATTGGCTTTGTCGCTTACAGCTTTAATAGATTATATTATCTTGGAGGTAAGTATTACATTTGGGGGATGGTCGATTTTATTACAATTCTGGTGCGTGTGCATGTACACATCAAGAATGAACTTGGGGCTGAGTCTCAGGTGTGAAACGAGACCACCCCAAAGTCAAGTCGTGTCTTCTAAAGTTCTACATCCTTGGGGAACTTCCTAGGTTTGCACAATGACATAAGTTTGTAATCTGAAAGAAAAATTCTAAAACCTCAGCAATGGCCCTATGAGTGTCAAGGTTTCAGAAACCTTTTGCCCTGAATTTGAGATAAGGTTGGGATGGAGCTATTGCTCAGCCTTTACTGGAGTGCCCCATAAAACCACCTTTGTCTTAAGTCAGAATAAGGACGGTGAAGGATGCTAGAAGGAGGACCTCTCCCAACTGCCGGACCTGTTAAATAAATGATGTAAGCAACAAACAGGCATTTATTTATTATTAAATTTGTATACTGCCTTTCATTAAGCTAATCTCTATGCAGTTTGTTTACAAGACAAAACAATATAAAATGATTAAAAACTGCACAACTGGGAGTTAGCATGGGTCAACTCCCAGGATAATTCTAGGGAGACAGTAAGGCTCAGATGCTTCCTAAGGCAGTATAAGACCAAAACCAATGGGGGGGGGGCATCTTTGAGTGTTGGGCACTCCATTCCTTCCCCACGGCTTTGCCTGAGTCACCCAAGAGAACACCTTGTTCTGTATGATCCCTATCCTACCACTTACTAAGATTATCTGGGGAGGTCTGCCCACAGTTACCACTGGCTCATCTGAAGATCCACCTTCTCTGTAGCTGCCCCTGAGCTTTTGGACGTGCTCCCTGTCAAGATACAGGATTGAACATCTTTGATGGCCCCAGAGGCAGCCTTAAAATGCATTTTTAAAAAAACAAAAACTTCTAGTGGTCCTTACTTGTTTTGAGGATCTAGTGATTTGTAAACCAACTTGAGATTTTATGATCTGGTGGTATAAAATGTAGCAAACATACAGAATTACTGATCACATGGCACATCTCTTAAAGTCCCAGACATAAATATGAGCTTCCAATTTCTTGGCTTTGTGGAGCTTGGGCCAAAATGAAATCGGCTTAATTCTGGTCTTAAACTTGTAGGTTTTTACAGCACTGAATCTCTTTGAAGCCAGGGAACATTCCAGTAACCATCCGACTACTGTTTTAAGTTGGAGCCCAACTTGATTCTCTCAGTATGTTTCTCTGAGAAGCAGCCATGGCAGCCGGGGGAACCCTCAGAGAGCTTTGTGATGAAACTACTTGTCCCATTTGCCTGGAATATTTCACAGATCCAGTGATCATAGACTGTGGGCACATTTTCTGCCAAGCTTGTATTACCCAGTGCTGGAGCAAATCAGACACAGACACTTGCTGCCCTCAGTGCAAAGAAACGGTTCAGGGAAAGAACTTCAAACCAAACCAACAACTGGCAAATGTTGTGGAACTCGTCAAGAAACTTCAGGAGGGGAAAAGAGCAGAAGAAAAGAGTGGGATGTGTGCGAGGCACCAGGAGCCCCTGAAACTCTTCTGCAAGGATGATGAAGCCCCCATCTGTGTGGTGTGTGACAAAGCCAAAGAGCACAAGGAACACTGGGTGATTCCTTTGGAGGAGGCTTCTGGAGAGTTTAAGGTAGGAAAGCACCACATTGGATGCACAGTTGTGGTTAGATAATGGAAAGCTCCCAACATTCCATTCCTCTTCCAATATTCTGTCCCACTTCAGAGCAGAACCTAGGATGGGTTTTCTGAAAATGTCTGCATTTTCTTCCTACTTGCTACAGTTATAACACCACCTTGCTCCTTTCTGCCACTCTTTTGATGCTATTTAATGTGCATTATCTACCTACATTATTTCAATAGACTTTACAACCACCCTGTAAGGGAGGCTTTGCAGTTGTCTCCTAAAAACATCATTTGTCCTGCTACTGATCACAGATGTACTGTACACAAAAAAGGAGCCCCTCTCCCCAAAGAGGAGTAAGTATGGTTCTGGAATCCTACTTGAGCAGAGGGATGCTCACAGTTATTTCCCTCCCCTTACAAACGTTAGAGAATTACTTTGCCCCAAATTCATTATGTGGTGTGTTTGCCTGCATACAGAGAAAAACGTGTTGCTTTGTGGTACAATAAGGGCTTGGAGGCAGAACACTTAGCAGTATCAAACCTATGTCAATGCGCTTCTATGGCCATACTGAAATTTAATTAATGGACACAACAAAGCCCCAAGGCCATTTATATGTATTTCTGTGACCATTCACATGGCAAGTCCTCTGTATTGTCTTATTCAGGGACTTGCAGGTTTCATGCAGAATCCCAACCAATATTTCACAATGCATTTCAACAAGCACTATGGCTGGAAATAGTGCACATACATGGGAAATGCTTGCTCCAAATCCCTCCTTGGCCACTAACTCACTAACGATCCAGTCCTTTGCATGCTTACCTGGGAGTAAACTTCCCTGAAAACAGTGGGGCTTGCTTCTCAGTAAACATCCCAAGGAAGATTTGATGCAAAGTCCCATTTTATCAGTCCTTGCTTCTTCCCTCTAACAGGGATTCCCAGACGTTGTTGACTACAACTCCCAGAATCCCCAGTCAAAGGCCACTGAAGCTGGGGATGCTGGGAGTTGTAGTAAACAACATCTGGGAATCCCTGTTAGAGGGAACCGTGCTTGCGTCCCAATGGCAATTCTTTGTCCTTAATCTTGGTATGTCCTACAATAAGATGGGTGGTGGAGCTTGCCTCAGGTGCAGCAGAGAGAGTGTGCAAAGCCCGGTTACACCTCCCACATAACTAGGCATCGCTTGCTGTGAGTTGATGCCTGTTGGAGTCCTTTAGGCAGGTTGGCTGAGCTCTCTCTTTCCTTTTGTAATGACATGGTCTGAGTTCCTTGCCTGCCCTGCCCAATCCTCCTGCTTCTGCCTTTGATAATCCACGAGTGGATTGACCAAGTTCAGAAAAAGGGTATAGATAACTGCCTTCCAAGTTCATATTGCAGATCCATTTTCAGTTCATTCCCATGGCAAGAAAGATGCAGCTTGTGCATTATGTTCTTCATATATTTTCCTGTTGATTATCATAGTTATTTTTTTTACTTAGTAACTACTGTTTTTTGTTTGTTAGAAGCTTGTTAATACATATTCCCAAAATATTACCCAGCCAAGACAGAGAAAACATAAAGGGAGACGTCGCAGAGGAAACCTCTGATTTTTCTAAACATTCCTTATCAAATTGCAGGCAGCTCTGCAATTACAAACTGACTCTCACTTTACCAAAGCAGACCCAGTTTTCTAAAAAGCTCCCTGACCCTGATCATTTAGATGGGACACATACTTACAGAGCAAAGGCCTTTTCTGTTTGTTCAGGAAAAAATCAAATCCCGGATGCAATCTCTGGAGAAAGAAAGACAGAAGTTGATGGAACAGACAGTGGTTGAAGATCAGAGAGGTCAGAAGTGTCTGGTAGGTTGTTCTTGTTGCTGATAAGATGGTGTGGCTGTGTGTCAACTGGTAAACTCCTTAGGCCCTTTAACAGTGAAGCAACAGACATCTCCAAAGTGATGTGGGTTTTCTGTGGGGGGTGAGGGGTGGATTCCTGTGTCCTAAATCAATTAGGATCTCAGTTAACAATTTGATTTGACATATATTTAGTAAACAAGTGTGCTATGCTAATTGTATGTGCAATGAGTATCTCATAACCTTTTGCAATATCTAAAAGTTCTTGAACATAAATATTTGATAAATAACTTTTCCTCATAATGAATGCCTATGAGGATTCATTGCACACCTTCATTTCTTCTGTTCATTTTGACTGTCACTGGACAGTGCCAACTGTCAACTGCCATGTGCCCACTACACCCCACACCCCTGCCACCTGCAAGGCAGCGGGGTACTCATTTTCATTTTTAGGAATACTGAAATGTTTAGATTCTTTGGTGTCTAGTAACTTTTCCTTATAATGAATCCCTATGAGGATTCATTATACGCCTTCGTTTCTTCTGTTCATTTTGACTATCATTGGACAGTGCCAGCTGTCAACTGCCATTGTCAACTAAACCCTCCCCCCTACACACACACACACTGGGGTACTCAGTTTATTTTTTAGGTATTTTGAAGTGTTTAGATTCTTTGTGTCTTCATTACACACCTTCATTTTTTCTGTTCATTTTGACCCCACTGCTTTTCAGGTGGGGATGGGGAATTAGTGGCATTCCATGTTCCAAATACCTCCCAACCCACAAGCCACTGGTACTCAGTTTATATTTTAGGAATTTTTGAAGGGTTTAGACTCTTTGGTGTGTAATGAATCCTCATAGGCATTCATTATGAGGAAAGGTTATTAGACACCAAAGAGACACTTGAACAACACTTGAAAAAAATATCCTAGAACATAAACTGAGTAGTACCCCACTGCTTTGCGGGTGGGAGTAGGATGTAGTTGGCACATGGCATTTGACAGTTGGCACTGTTGACAGTCAAAATGAATAGAAGAAATGAAAATGTGTAATGAATCCTCATAGGGATTAATTGAGGGACAGTTATTATACACCAAAGAATTCAAACACTTGAAAAATAGTGACCACACATTTTACCCCATAACTCCACTTCTACAAGGGCTAGAGCTTAGCTTTTTTTAAAAAATGAAAGCTGGGAATCTGGGGGAATTAATAGGAGGGATCTGAATCTTGAATACATTTGAATTGAATCAGGCATGATTCGATTTGTACCCAAATCTAGCCAATGGACCACAGGGGTGACTTGTTTTGTCTCCAGATCACCCAAATCAGCTAGATTAGGGTACAAATCAATTTGTACCCAAATCAATTTGCACATCCCTTATAAAGGGGGAAATACAATAAAGCTTGTGTAGTTACAGTAGGTTTAAATGTTGTTGCTACCTGTTCTTCAGCCAGCTAATGGCTCAGCAGGGAAATGCTTGACTATCGAGCAAGAGGCTGCCAGTTCAAATCCCCACTGGTCCACCGATATCAGGCAGCAGTGATATAGAAAGATGCTGAAAGGCATCATCTCATACTGCATGGGAGGAGACAATGGTAAACCCCTCCTGTTTTCTACCACAGGGCTCTGTGGTCTCCAGGAGCCAAAACCAACTTGACGGCACACTTTACCGTTACTTCTTCTTCAAAATTATTTGTATTGGAATACTTGTAAATCAGTAACATTTATTTAAATTGTATGGGGAGGAAATTAAGGCGCTGAAAACAGATATGTTCACTAAGGGACAATAATGGAGCTTTCCCCAAGAAAACATACAGTAGTAGAAAATTTTCAACAACATAACACTACATCTGATATCTGAGTTTTTGCCTTTAGTGAGTGTTGTTCTGTGGTGTCTATAGCATAGTTCAGGGGTTCCCAACCTGTGGTACTCCAGATGTTGCTGGACTATAACTCCCATCATCCCTAGCTACAATTTACCACAGGTTGGGAACCCCTGGTATAGTTCACAAATGCAAATTCAATACTTGATCTTTGCAGCATCAAGTGATAAATGAATTTCATTTATATTCAAGTTTTGTTTATTTTAATTTATTCAATTTATTTACTGTCCTTCCTAAAGTGGCTCAGGGAGGCTTACATTAAAATAAAAAACACATAATGAAACAATTAAACAACATTTTAAACCAGATTAAAATTAAAACTAAAACTAGATATCATTAAAAGCCAGGCTAAAATGATGGTTCTTTAAGGCTCTCCTTAAGGCTTCCAGGGAAGATAATCTCCTTATATCGATGGATAGCACATTGCACAACCTAGAGGCAACAACTGGGAAGGAACAATCCCAGGTTGCCACCGTTTGAACCCGAATGGCACCCGAAGACAGACCCCTACTGATTATCTTAATTAGTGGTGGGGATGTTGCGGAGAAAGACACTCTCTCAGGTAACCTAGACCTAAGCCATTCAAGGCTTTAAAGGTAATAAGCATTTTGTACTTTGTCCAGAAATATAAAGGCAGCCAGTGCAACTGTTTAAGAAAAGGCATTATGTGGTTTCTCCGGGATACCCTGAGAGCAATCTGGCTGTAGCATTTTGAACTAACTGAAGTTTCAGAACTACAATACGTACAAAGGCAGCCTTACATAGAACGCATTCATCCAGCCTGGAGGTTGTCAGACCAAAACAATAATGTTTCTAATACATACAGGAGAGAATCCAGAAAACATGAATAGCCAGGAATTATCTACATTTATAAAGGTGCCATATGATTTCCTTTCCCTGCTCTAGCTGATTTCCCTTGACTTTCACTGAAAGGATCTGTCCCTTCTCCCAGGCACAAGTGGAAGAGGAGAGGCAGAAGAGTATTTCTTCCTTTGGGCTAATGCAGAAGTTTCTGGAGGAGAAAAAGTGCTTCTGGCTGGCTCTGTTGGATGATCTGAAAAAGAAGATTGAGAAGAGACAGGAAGAAAATGTCACCAGACTCTCAGAGGAGATTTTTAGTCTCACTAACTTGATCACAGAGATGGAAAGGAAGAGCCAGCAGCCAGCAAGTGAATTTCTGCAGGTGAGCCTTAAGGCAAAGATCCCTCTCGGGATACTCAAGAGGTAGGGGTGACTCTCTATGAAGCCTATGATTAGAACTGAGAGAGACATGATCCTAGAACAATGACTGGTTCACCCAGACAAGGATGGGACAAACAAATGCTCTTAAAAACTAAGAAGTCTAGTGTATGTTCTGTCTGTGTAGCTGAGATGCACTTCTCTTGTTCTCTCTTTTAGGACATCAAAAGCACCTTAGCCAGGTATGTGGTTCTTTCACCTGCTCTGAAAAAGTTTTTAGGTCCCTTAAACACACACACACACTTACTTCAGAATAGGGTCACTGTTGGACACAATCAACTTTTTAAAACAGTTTTCTTCCAGGGAACAATTTATTGGTGGGGGGGAGGGTTGTTGTTGGTGTGTGTGTGTGTGTGTGTGTGTGTGTGTGTGTGTATAGAGCAGAGGGTGGAGAGAGAGAGAGAGAGAGAGAGAGAGAGAGAGAGAGAGAGAGAGCAACTGCACCTTAAACATCTGAATCTTTTAGATTCAGGGAAAGGGATAAAAACTCTTTACCCCAGCCATTTGGCTGCAATTGTGTCTGTGTCATTGGAGATAATGTGCTTTCTCTTGTGAAGTGTGTGGACATGGGTAATTATGTCATTGCACAACATGGGCTCGGCCATTGAACAGAGGCATCTTAATTTTGTCTGACCTTGACAAATTTTTCACCTGTTATTTGTTTTCTGTGTGTTCCTCTTATCTCACAAAGACTATAAAAGAAACATGTGGGAGGAATGGTGAGGAAAGCAGCTTGTGCGACTGAAGGACAGAGCCCTTCTGTCTCTTTGAGTCAGTTTCACAGAAATTAGTGTACAGAAAGGCTTTCTTTCTGTTCTAGCATAACCCTATCCAAGAGTTGAATGGCAGACTGAAGACTCCTCTTTGTGATTGGTCCTGTGCTTGCCTAGCCTGCTGTTTCAGGCTACTGCTTGACCCTGCTAAATGGGCAAAGAGGCATCTTTTTAACGTGGTGATTCTCTTTATTTAGCAGGGAGAGAGTAATTGGCCCTATCCACCCCCAGCACAGTACCTTCAGTGACTGTTGCTGGTGTCTATCATGTTTGGTTTTTCTAGATTGTGAGCCTTTTGGGTACAGGGGTCCATGTCATTTATTTATTATTTCTCTATGTAAACCACTTTGGAAACTTTTGTTGAAAAGCGGTATATAAATATTTGTTGTTGTTTATCTATTTTCCAGTATGTAATTGTCTTCCCTTCCAGGTGTAAGGGAGCACAAGGGAAACAACTGGTGGACTTTTCTCCAGAGCTGGAGGACACACTCAGAATTCACTTTGAGAAAAATATTGCTCTAGAAAAGGCTGTTGGAAAATGTGCAGGTAAGGGGTGGGGGGCAACTCAGGAAGCAGAGTGTATGTCGATTTTTAAAAATGTTCCATGTCTGGGCTGCTGGCAAGAGAAGCCTGTTCCTCCTTATTTAAAGAGCAACAATCCCTTGTTTAAAGCTCGCTGAGTCTGGAAAGCAAGATCTATTAAGTATGGTTAAAGGAGCTAGGTATATTTCACCTGGGGGAAGACAAGACTCAGGGGAGGTATGATTAGGGTTGCCAACATTCAACTGCCCAAATAAGGGACATGAGGAGCGGAGTATTTGGGAGTTATTCGGAGCCTGAGTGCAGTATGTGTTTTTACCACTTTCAACTTGCACTGAAAGTTACTCTAAGTTACAATGTAGATTGCTTCGCCTCTGCTTATTGATATAAACATGGTTAGCCAAACTGGGTGTGATGTAATTTTGTTTTCTAGAAAGAGAAACCTTGTTAAGTAGGCATGCATAGAATGTAAAGCCAAAGTCCTTAAACATTACAATACACAGCCTGGTAGGAGGCAGTGATTTACATCAACAAAAACAAGCTATCCTCTCTACTGCCTGATAGAGATCCCCTGGAGTTTTTGCAGACATTGCTCCCCCCGCCCCATCCACTCCTGATTGGAGTGTGCCAGTCCACATATTCACTGGATTTAACCCGAACTCCCTACGGGCTATCAGGGACCAGGACAGACAGGGCTTTGTTTCTCCCCGCATCCCCAAGGGAGGCTGCACATTCTGTCTTAGCCCAAGGTATGTCTGACTTAAAATAATCCTCTATTTCCAGCGGGATGTTTCTGCTAAACTCCAACAGTTGTCTTTGATGTGCAGTTGTCTATGAGGTGCCTAATCCCCCGGATTAAACTGTCTCGAATCTGCTGCGAAGTAGATTTGCTGCTCGGATACCCCACAGCATAAAGCTGTCTGTAAAACCTCCTGCTGATAAAACAAAACAAAACAAAGGCAACATTTCTCAGGGGATTACTTGTGAAACTCTCCCAGCTAGCCTCCTGCCTTAATCCAAGGCCAGAGGCTGAGCAGAATAATGTCTGCACATTTTGCTCCTTAACTCCACTTCTTCAAGGGTTAGAGCTTATCTTAGAAAAAAGAAAGTAAGCTGAAATCCAAGGGAATGCGGGTGGACTAAGCAATCTGGGTGACATGCTTAAAA
Source organism: Hemicordylus capensis (assembly GCF_027244095.1). Taxonomy (NCBI): domain Eukaryota; kingdom Metazoa; phylum Chordata; class Lepidosauria; order Squamata; family Cordylidae; genus Hemicordylus; species Hemicordylus capensis. Next base: position 255,883,626 of record NC_069658.1, on the reverse strand, counting down.
TCCTTGTACTACCCAGAAAATCTGGGAAGATGGTAACACTATGTTAATGTCCCCAGTATGGGACTGTTGGCAACCCAAGACCTGCAGCCCACCAGAACCACAGAGTACTCTGGTAGGGTGCGAGAACAGAAAGGAGTTGGAGCTCATTAATTGTTTCATAATTAGTAAAAATAACTGGTTTGATCTGAGCTATAGGTTCTTCCCATTAGCTGAAAATAAGGAGAGCCAGTGTGGTGTAGTGGTTAGAGTGCTGGACTAGGACCGGGGAGACCAGAGTTCAAATCCCCATTCAGCCATAAAACTAGCTGGGTGACTCTGGGCCAGTCACTTATCTCTCAGCCTAACCTACTTCACAGGGTTGTTGTGAAAGAGAAACTCAAGTATGTAGTACACCGCTCTGGGCTCCTTGGAGGAAGAGTGGGATATAAATGTTGTAATCATCATCATCATCATCATCTCATAAGGGATTATTAACAATTAACAATTAAACAATTCTGGGCTGAAATAAGGGACATCCCTGATAATAAGAGACTGTAGGCATGATAGCTGTCTTCAAATATGTGAAAGGCTGTAACATAGAAGGTAGGGATGTGCAAGAACCGTTTGTTGGATAGTTCAGCAGCAGATTACCTTTAAGGAGCTGGGAGGGTGTGCTTACTCCACCACTGTTTTGGCCGCTGGCGCTGCCTCCAAAATTGCTGCTGTGGGGTGGCAGCGTCCCTCATCGCCCTGGTCAGTAAACTGGAAGTGCCCAATGTAACTTACACACACACACACCGCCAGACCTCCGAACCAGTTCGGCGGCCATGGAAAAGAATCGCCAAACATCCTGCTCATCACAATAGATTCTGATTCTCTGTTGTTCCTGAGGGTAGGGTTAGAACCAAGGGACAAGAAACCAGATTCAGGCTAGACACTAAGAAGAATTTCCTAACTGTAAGAGCAGTTTGAGAGTGGAACAGTCTACCTTGCACAATGGTGGACACTAGAAGTTAGTAGGTTTTCTTTAGAGGTTTTCAAATAGAGGCTGGACAGCCATTTGTCAGATGCTGAAGTAGGTTTCTTGCACTGAGCAGCAGCCTATAAAGGTCCCACCCAACTCTTAACATTCAGTTATTTTTCTCCTTGAGATGTCTGAACTAGGGCTGGAATAAAATAACAAACCTCAGAGACCACACTTTCAAGCCAGTTGAGACAATAATGCTGTGAAAGAATTGAGCGCCCAGAGGCACAGATGGCTCAAGGTCTTACTTCCTCCCCCCCCCCTTTTTTTTTTTTACTGGGAGAGGAACATATGTTTGGAGGGAGAGAGAAGCACTGTTTAACAGTTGGGGGAGAGGAAACCCCCCAGAGGAAAAATAGTTTAGAGGGAGAAAGAAAACAGTTTGGGAAAAGGTGAAAAGACACAGGAAAATATGATTGCTTAGATTTCTGCATTTATATAGAAAATATGGCTACTCTCTAGGATCTCTGTCTGGAGCATGTTGGGAAGTGAAGTCCCACAAGTTATAGATGTCCAAGGGTTACAGTAGAGTTGGAGCAGGTGGGACACCTGCCCCCACTGAGACTCTAAATTGAATGAAACATTTTAGTTTCAGTCCTCCACTAGTCTGCAAGGAACCTACAAAGAGTTTTCGGAAACCATTCTAACAAAGAGAATGGGAGCAGATTTCCCAGCTGGAAATGCAGTTTCCAGGCTCAGAATCTCTGATCTGAAGGGTCTGTGGGCCAGCAACAGCCGTGTCAGATTGCTTTTATTACACGTGCTCTGTCTTGCTGGACTCCAGTAAATCCCACAAGATCTGGACACCCATAGGTAGAAATAAGTTCCTATCTTATAAGCAATCCTTAAGCATGATCTTCTGCAGTTAAGTTTCTGCTTCCCCCTCATGGCCTAGCAGCCCAGTTCCTGGCTCCCTAGACTCCCAGGCCCTGATCAAGTGCCCCCATTCCTCCTCTTCCCATCCTTGGCTTGGGTGCTGCTAAAGGCCCTCCGACCAGGCTGTTCTGGCTACAGGCCATCCTCCATCCCTAAGCAGAGCTGAGAGGAAAAGCAGCAGAACAGTCCGCCAGCCCCCCATCTGATCTCTACTTTAGAGCTCAGCACAGGTAGCAGGTAGGGAGGCCTAAGACTGGGAGGGGAGAGGAGTGGGGTGGAAGATGATTATTTTGTGAGTTTTGAAAGGCCTTTGCTTATCTATATTATTATTTCTCCTGGGTGTGCCTTCGAATGTGCGACCCAGTGCCCAGCTGATTGGCTGGGCAGCAGAGGCGCCTGATTGGCTGGTGCCTGGGCCCGTGCCCGCCCGGAGACTGGGGCAGAAGGTGGGGGAAGAGGTAGCCGGCCCTTAAGAGGCTGGCCGCAGAAGCTGGCAAGCGGTGGCAGCAGGCCCGGCAGGCCACGGAGGCGGCACTTGGCGCAGCGGGCCCGGCCGCAAAGGTGGCACTCGGCCCCGCGGCGGGCCAGGAGGCAGCTCTCAGCCAGGTGGCAGTGGGACCAGCCTCCCAGGCCAGGCACCTGTGGGAGGCTGGGGTGGGAGGGAACCGGGCGGCGGGACTTCCCTGTTCGCCGCCTGGGAGGAGTGGTGGCAGGGGGACCCTTTTTGGCCTCCCACCACCCAGTAAGGAGAGTAAAATGGGAAGGAGGGAAGGGGAAGGAGAGAGTGGGGGGAGGGCAAGAGGGCATGGGGGAGGGGGAAGGCAAGAGAGAGTGGAGGGAAGGTAAAAGTGGGGGGGGGCAAGAGAGAGTTGGGCAGGATAGAGGAGAAGAGGGAGTGGGGCAGGGGGGAAAGGGGAAGGGCAGGAGAGAGGAGCAGGGGGAGGGGGAAGGGCAGGAGAGAGGAGCAGGGGGAGGGGGAAGGGCAGGAGAGAGTGGGGCAGGGGGAGGGCAGGGGCAGGGGGAGAGGGGGAGGGCAGGAGAGACTGGGGCAGGAGGGTGAGAGAGGGGTGGGAGGGGGAGGGAGGGCAAGAGAGAGTGGGGTAGTTGGGAGGGGGCAAGAGAGTGGGGTGGGAGGGAGGGGAAGAGGGGCAAGAGTGTGGGGCAGAAGGGAGGAAGGAGGAGGGAGAGTGGGGCAGGAGGGAGAGGGGAACAGCCAGCCCCAGAGAGCGCACAGATGCTCTGTGCGGGTTGGCTAGTTTGTTAGTATTGTCAAAATTTTGCCCTGCCCATTGCTCTACTACAGGGTTTTTTAACCTTGGGCCCCCAGATGTTGTTGGACTACAACTTCCATTATCCCCAGACATGGCCTTTGTGGTTGAAGATGATAGGAGTTGTAGTTCAACCACATCTTGGGGCCCAAGGTTAAGAAACCCTGCTCTACTAACTTTAGAAGCCACCAGGCTTAATTTACACCCACCACCACCAAAAGGTATTGTGTGTGTGTGGGGGGGGGGTGATACATGAAATGAAACAATGAAATGTATAAGAGAGCCTGACTATATTTCTTATCCTCTTTCTCCACATAACAGCGTATCTGGAAGAAGCACTATACAAAGGTAAATATATTGTTATTGCTATTGTTAACCTCCCAGAGACGAAAGTTTGGGGTGGTGTACAAATTTGATAAATAAAATAAAATAAAATAAATAATAAATATCTGCAGGGAACCAATGGAGATGAGAAATCTTTGATATAAGGGCAAGGGAATGGAGGCTAAGTGGTAGCCCCTTATTCAAATATTTAATCAGGCCGCATTAGGCAAATGACTAATCTGCAGAACAGAAAGTAGGGCTGCCGTATTCTGCCTCGTGTCTAATTTGCGTATCATGTACATTGGCTTGCAAATAATTTGCATATGCAAATTAGCAGGGGCTGTTTCCTGTTGACTTGTATTTGCTCTGGATATCTACCAACAATAGTTGCGGAAGATATCTTTGCCTGACCCTTTTCCTTGACACGTTGACAGCAGGAATAGAACAAAAAAATGCACAGCTTCTTAATTTAGGCTGCAATTCTGTATAAAATTATTTGAGAGAAGATCTGATTGATACCAACAGTTTCTTCTAACTTCTAAGTAGGCATGAATTAAACGTAAAGCCAAGAAAGTCCTTAAACATTACAATACACAGTGGTAGGCAGTTAGTGATTCACATCAAACGCAAGCTATCCTCTCAACTGCCCGATAGAGATCCCCTGCTGATAACAAACAAAGGCAACATTTCTCAGTGGATTATTGTACTTGTGAAAATGATAGCCTCCTGTACTACCTCTCTTAATCCAAGTCCAGTGGTTGAGCAGTATAGTGACTACATGTTCTGCTCCATAACTCCGTTTCTACAAGCTTAGCTTTAAAAGGGAAAGAAAGAAAGAAAGAAAGAAAGAAAGAAAGAAAGAAAGAAAGAAAGAAAGAAAGAAAGAAAGAAAGAAAGAAAGCTGAAATCCAGGCCTATCTGGGTGGGCGAAGCAAACTGGGTTAGGTGCTTAAAATCCAGGTGATACCCAGATTTCTGGGGGGCATGGCAGCCCTAACAGAAAGTTTATCTATCTATCTATCTATCTAACATTTTTTATACCGGCCAAAAAAAACAGGTTGCTTACCTGTAACATAGGGGCCAGACAACAAACAAGGGGGAACTGTATCATGCTCTCTCTGTCAGTCGAGTCAAAGAATTTGGATGTGGTGTATCACTCACTCAGTAGTCCCAATGGTGTTGCATATAAGAGGGGAGGACAATGTGCAGGCGGACGGCCTGAGTCGGACATTGTTGCACAGCCAACACCACGAGTGGGAACTCAACATGGTCTACCTACCTGAAGGATATATTCAACAACTGGGGTTGGCCAGAAGTAGACTTCTTTATGACTGCTGCGAACGCAAAATGTCGGGCATACTGCTCGCGTGCAGGAATAGGCAGATGCTCACTAGGGGATGCTTTTCAACACAAATGGAAAGGGAGGCTATACTATCTGTTTCCACTGCAACCACTGATAACTCGAGTTGTATCCCAATTACTCAGGGATGCCACGAGGGGCATATTGATCATGCCGTGGTGGCGTGCTTGGCAGTTTGGGCCAGTGCGAGGAGCTAGCTAATCGATCCGTGAGGTCCCTGCGCAGGCACAGAACCCATTCCTTATGAATGCAATGGATGACACTCCAGATCTTACGTCTCTGGGCAGTTTACAACAAGATAAAAACAAAGGTAAAACATTAGTTAAAAACAAAAACAAGACATTTAAAACACAACAATTTTTTTAAAATTAAAAACAATATTCTAAAAACAACATTAAAACAATATCAGTTAAAAGCCTGGGTGAACAGATGTGTCTTTAAATACTTTTTAAAAATTGTCAGAGATGGGGAGGCTCTTATTTCACTAGGGAACGCATTCCAAAGCCTCAGAGCAGCAACGGAGAAGGCCTGTCCTCGAGCAGCTGCCAGATGAGCCGGTGGCAAATGCAGATGGACCTCTCCTGATGATCTTAATGGGAGGTGGGGTTCATGACGAAGAAGATGTTCTCTTAAATACCCAGGGCCCAAGCTGTTTAGGGCTTTATAGGTTATGACCAGCACTTTGTATTTTGCCCGGAAACATATCAGCAGCCAGTGTAATTCCTTCAATATGGGAGTAATATGGTGTCTCCTAGATGAACCAGAGACCAGCCTGGCTGCCGCATTCTGGAACAACTGTAGTTTCCAAACTACGTACAAAGGCAGCCCCACATAGAGCACATTGCAGTAATCCAGTCTGGACGCTACCAGCAGATGTACCACTGTTTTGAGATCATCTATCTCAAGAAACGGGTGCAGCTGGCGTATCAGCCAAAGCTGATAGACGGCACCTCTGGCCACCACCTCAACCTGGGACACCAGGGAGACACTCGGATCCAGAAGCACCCCCAAACTGCGTACCTGTTCCTTCTGGTGAAGTGTGACCCCATCCAGAACAGACAGATCAAAATCATCTCCAGAGTTTCAACCCCGCACAATGAGTACCTCCGTCTTATCTGGATTCAGTCTCAGTCTGTTATTCCTCATCCAGCCCATTACTGCCTCCAGGCAGGCATTTAGGGAGGTTATGTCCTCTCTCGAAGATGCTGACATGGAGAAATAGATTTGGGTTTCATCAGCATACTGATAGCACGCTGCACCAAATCTCCTGATGATCTCTCCCAGTGGTTTCATGTAGAGGTTAAAAAACATCGGAGACAATATGGAGCCCTGAGGGACACCATGTAAAAGTTGAAATTTTGAAGAAAAACAGACTCCAAGGGACACTATCTGGAACCTGCCCGAGAGGTAGGAATGGAACCACTGCAGAGCAGTGCCTCTCACCCCCAACCCCATCAAATGCTCCAGAAGGATACTATGGTTGATAGTATCGAAAGCCACCGAGAGGTCCAAAAGGACCAATAGAGTCACACTTCCTCTGTCAATTGCCAGTTGGAGATCATCCATCAGGCCAACCAAGGCAGTCTCCACCTCATAGCCAGTCCGGAAGTCAGTTTGAAATAGGTCTAGATAATCCTTTTCCTCCAAGACTGTCTGGAGCTGGGAGGCCACCACCCTCTCAGTTACCTTGCCCAGCCACGGAAGGTTGGAGACAGGCCTGTAGTTACTCAACCCTGAGGGATCCAAAGTAGGCTTCTTCAGAAGCGGTCTAATAACTGCCTCCTTAAGACAAGGAGGCATCCTACCTTCCCTCAGAGACACATTTATAATCTCTACCAGGCCTTCTACAACAAACCTCCTGCCAGATAAAATAAACCATGTCGGGCAAGGACCAAGAGAACATGTAGTGGGCCGCACCGTTCCAGTCAGCTTGTCCACATCCTCAGGAGTCACAAACTGGAACTGATCCAACCTAACCACATAAGAGGAGTCGCTGGATACTTCCACATCAGACACTGAAGTAATTGTGGACACTGGGCCCCCAGCCTCCCCCAACCAGGTCTCTGTAATACATACCAGGTCGGCACCTTCATCCAGAATCAAATCATGGATGGTTTCTGATTTGTTCCGGAGTGACCTGGCATTACAGAGGAGCAAGGTGAGGTTCCAAGGGTGGTCGGCACTGCAAGCCAAGGTCAAAGAGCTGGCAAGACAGCCGGAAGGAGAAACAGGTATTAGATTTCTATGTCCCCTTCCCCTGTAATAGCCCACTGACCTGCCAGCGTTACTTCTTCAGTTTCCCACCACCACCACCACCACCACCGGGATGGCCGCCCCATAGTCAGTGGACATGTCCCGTCTCCCCATCTCCAGGCAAGCCCAGACACATTCTAAAAGATCCTCACCCAGGACTAATTAAAATAGAAGCCCCATTATTAAATGCCCATCACATTAAAAATACCTCATTTTTATTTCTTGTTTCCCTTCCTTGGGTAACTTGGGTAACCCGAGAAGCAAGGATGGGTGAAAGAATCTGTGGGTGAGGGTAGCAACAGGTGACTGAAAGCTGGGGTGAAAAGGGCCTAAGAGCTGAGCAGGGAAGCTCCTATCAGAAGTCCTGCTGGAGTCACCAACATGCTAGGTGGATGTAGGCAAGCCCTCCCCTTTCTGAGCCTCACAGGTACACCCATACAAGATGGACATAACACCACCAGTTTACTCTATAGGTCAAATGTGAAGTTTGCTGACATAATCTATGGAAAATGCTTTGAAGATGTGGAAGTTCTATAATCATGTTTTATATGGGGAGGTGAACTAGTCTCACAGAGCAAACATGAATTTCCCCCTTGTTACGGATAATGAACTCCCCTGGACATAGTTGACACGTGAATGGGTTGGACCTGTGTTTTGATGTGCACAGTGTAAACACTGGGATCAGAAAAGTAACATAGGAAGTCTGGAGGGAAACCATGACATCCTAAATGTGAAGAGCCAGACAAGACTCATAGAATTCCCCAAAGAGCCCTGGGTCTCTGAAAGGCCTCTCTTTTCAGCCCTTCTGAGACAGGTCTCCCGTTGTTGTTTTCTGCTTCCTTGCTGTGTGCTGATCTTGCATTCTTTCTCTAAAGCAAGATTTTGCCCTGCATACTCCCCAGCCTAGGAAGTGGGCTTCTCATGTGTCCATATTTGTGATGACTATTGGCCAATAGAGAAAGTGTTGGATCTCATCAATCATCAGCACTTTCTGGATAATCTTATCTTTGATCCAGATTCTCAGATATTTTATTTTTGAAAGTTTTCATTTTTGCTTCCTATAAGACCCACCCCACCCCACCCACCCCCACTAAAACTTCTCAGGGCACAACCTCTCTGGCTCCCATGTTTCTATGTTTTATTGTTTGTTTATCATTCCTTGTTTACACAGTCAGACAGGTGTCATTGACTGGTTTGTTTTATCTAGACATCGGGTCCTTCCCAAGGACCTGGGATGCCAGAATTTTATTATCAATGTTGTTGCTGTTATTATAGATATCGTCGCAGAATATAGGCTGTTCCCAGTAAAGTTGCTTTTTGTAATTGGCTGGTGGTGATTTCTGTGGCCCCTATGGTGTTGAGGTGCTCTTCAAGGTGTTTTGGAATTACACCTAGGACACCAAACACTACTGGGATTATTTTGTTTCTTCTTCTGCCGCAGCCTTTCAATTTCAATTTGTAGATCTTTGTATTTTGTGATTTTTTTCTATTTCTTTTTCTTCTACAAGCCAGTCCAGAAGTCCGTTTGAAATAGGTCTAGATAATCCGTTTCCTCCAAGACGGTCTGGAGCTGGGAGGCCACCACCCTCTCAATTACCTTGCCCAGCCACGGAAGAGCATCTGTGCGCTCTTTGGGGCCGGCTACCTCTCTCTCTCCACCCGCCCCCCGTCTCCGGTGGGGCCGAGTGCGGCCACCGCCTCCAGCGGGCCCAGTCCCCCCGCCGCGGCCGTCGCCGCCAGTGGGCCCCAGTCACCCCGCCGCCGCCGCCAGTGGGCCCAGTCCCCCTGCCATGGCCGCCATCGGGCCCAGCCCCCCCCATGGCCACCGCCATCGGGCCCAGGGCCGCCGCCAGCGGGCCCAGTCCCCCCGCCGCCGCCGCCATCAGGCCCAGCCCCCCCCCCCCATGGCCACCGCCATCGGGCCCAGGGCCGCCGCCAGCGGGCCCAGTCGCCCCGCCACGGCCGCCATCGGGCCCAGTCCCCCTGCCGTGGCCACCGCCACCAGCGGGCCCAGGGCCGCCGCCAGCGGGCCCAGTCGCCACGCCGCAGCCACCATCGGGCCCAGTCGCCACGCCGCGGCCACCATCGGGCCCAGTCGCCCCGCCACCACCATCGGGCCCAGTCGCCCTGCCGTGGCCGCCGCCGCCAGCAGGCCCAGTCGCTGGATGCTTCTCTTTCCAAATTTGGTACATTCTTTTTAAATAACCTCTTCTAGTTGGACTAGACTTGTAATAGCAGGTCATTATTTCCTTGTTGGCATTTTTCGTATACTTTTTCCGGTTAAGCGATGTTTCTTCCAGTAACCTTGCAGTCTCCAGCCCCGGTTGCTCAGCTGAAGATCCTGAGTCCTGTTGCCCACTTGCCACCAGATGTCCAGGGACTATAGCACCTGGTGCGGTCCTTGTTGACCCGGGCGACGACCAATCCGGTATAGATTTATTAAAGTTACGTCTCACCATATTGTTGATGGGAGAGGCACTCTTTGTCTGGCTCCTCTGGTGAGACCTGTCCAGTATGGTTGGACCTCTGGCATAGCTCTCACCTTCATCAGAGCATGCAAGCCCCACAACCACGCCAAGGTAGTGCCTCACTGGGGTTTATTATTATTATTATTGGCTCTGTGTAAGGAGCTGGACTATATATAGCATTTCTCCTGTCCAGTTCTATGAATCTATGCTTAAATGTAATGTCTGCTTTATTGGGAAAGCTGAATTTTAAAAATCCCAATGACTGAGTCCTGTGCCTGCATCATTTGATGTTTTCTCTCAGCCCTTAACCAGCTTGTGCATGAGGGAGATTATCCCCCCTGTCCGTTGCTGGGCCTCCTGACCAAATTAAGAAGATAGCCGGGCACTTTCCAGATTGCACGCTATCACAGTGTCACAACAGGTCCCTTAAGTATGCTTCTGTATTGCCTGTGTTGTAAGGAAGGTGTTGTTCACATTTCCAATGCCTTCTTTCGGATTTTATCTTTGCATTATAGTGCTACAACGTTGCAAGTCCGTTAAAAAGAAAAAGAAAAAGAAAAAGCTGTATTTGCCCATTGTAGGAGGCTTGCCCCCTTACAAAGGATCTCTAATGTAGTCTGAATTTAGTGCCACAAAACATTGCAGTTTACACCACTTTTTGCGGTGTAAGGCTCGCAATCTGGAAAATGCCCTGGAGAAATAAGGTTTTGAGAATGATTCTGCTACTCTGGTCTATGATTGTAATAAAGATTGGATTGGATTGGAATGATTCTGCAACAGATTATGATAATTCTTACCTGGACAATATCCAGGTAAGGATGGCTATAGGCTACCTCCAGCCTGAAAGGCAGGATGCCTCTGAGTACCAGTTGCAGGGGAGTAACAGCAGGAGAGGGGGCATGCCCTCAACTCCTGCCTATAGGCTTCCAGTGGCATATGGTGGGCCACTGTATGAAACAGGATGCTGGACTAGATGGGCCTTGGGCCTGATCCAAAAGGGCTGTTCTTATGTAACATCTAGCCTCCTCCTTCTTTCTCTATGTCCTGCAGTGAATGTGACTCTGGATCCGGACACGGCACATCCTGAACTCATTCTGTCAGAGGATCTGAAGAGTGTGAAAAATGGAGGGGGGTATCGGCAACTACCTGGCAACCCTGAGAGATTTGATGTTAGGCCCTGTGTTCTGGGCCGTGAGAAATTTACTTCAGGAAGGCATCAGTGGGAGGTGGATGTAGAGGGGGAATCAGCCCAGTGGGCTGTGGGAGTCACACGAGAGTCAGTCAAGAGGAAGGGAGAGATCTCCCTAACTCCTAATGAAGGATTCTGGGTTGTGCAGAAGTCAGGCCATTATACGTATGGGCCATTCTTTGAAATCTTAGCTTTGACTTCCCCTAAACCAACCAAGTTGTCCTTGGTTAGTAAGCTCAGAAGGATCCGGGTATCGCTGGACTATGAAGAATCCCGTGTAGCATTTTCTAATGTAGATACAGGCAAACAAATCTTCACTTTCTCTTCTGCCTCTTTTTCTGGAGAAAGGATCCGTCCCTTTTTCTTGGTGTATTCAGGAGTCGGTCTGAAGTGCTGAATCTCAAGAAGATGAACACCCACCACCATCCTGACTATAGATGACTTTATAGTGTTACCTCTTTACCTGCCTGAGAGCACGACAGTGATAGTGAGACTTAATGGTCTCCAAGCAAGTGTTGTGGTTTCTTATTTTTGATCCATCTGCAAGGCAAGAGTTGGTGGTACACAGAAAATTTCAGATAAATCAATCTTGAATTGTTGCATTGACTTTCTCTACTTCGTTCACTCTTGCCCTACACATGGAGGAGTCTAAGATCTGCAACTGGGAACTGGAAGTGATGTGTCCAGTCTTATTTATATTTAAGATACTGAAATGCTTGGACACCATTAAGTCTCTCACTGTCTAGCACTCAGGTAGTTATAGAGGGAACACTATAACGTATACATATATGTACTATATACACTATGATGTGTATGTATATGTATCAAATCTCTCCTTGGGGCCAGGTGGCATTCTAGGTTCTTTCTCTTCTGTCTGAAATCAAAGCAGAAGCCCTTATGGGGTTCTATGCTAGGAGTTGAAGACTTGAGCAAAAAGCAGTGAGGAGAACAGGGCAATGGAGTTAGTCGAGCAAGGAAATGAGGCCATCCACTGTGGAGTAAATCTAATCTTTTGTCTTTCAGGTCAAATTTAATTGTGGGGGGGACTCATTTTAAGCTTGCTCCCTACATATATGTTACGTATGTGGGATTGTATTGCCTTGATGTTACGAGTGCCAGTTCTTAATTTCCTATTAAAGCCTGGTTTGGAAATTCTTCTGTCTGTTTTTCTTTTTCGTGTTCCAGGTATGTCTGTTGCAGATATAGAGGACACTTAAGTATTCTCTAAGAAGGGCTTAAGTACATGAACAGCTTTCCTGTTATTTGTCCTTTTGAAATACTTTTTTGGGGTTTTTTTTGTCTTTTTGTACACTTTTCTGGGAAGTAAAAGCCTAACACTGGGTGACTGGGCCAATCACTTCTCTCTCAGCCTAACCTACTTCACAGGGTTGTTGTGAGGAGAAACCTAAGTATGTAGTACACCTCTCTGGGCTCCTTGGAGGAAGAGCAAGATATAAAATGTAAATAACAACAACACAAACATTTGTGCTAATCTCAGAGACTCAGCACAGATCGTTTGATGTCTGCACTGGAAAATCCAACTGGTGCCTTTCTCGTTTAATCTCCCTTCCTAAATGGGTGGGAGGCAGTTCTCCCTTGCACATCTCATTGAAATAAATGGGAACTGAGAAAACGGGAGAGAACTGCCCTGCTCTTGTGCAGCTCACATTCACTTTTTTAGGTCCTGCACAGAAAAACATGGTGAATTCAGTCCTTCAGATCACAGGTTGGAATTTAGTTTCCAGGGGTAGCCAGAGTACCAGCTTAAGTGCTGGCCACACCCTGATGCAGAACTATCTTCTGAGAGAGATCAAGATACATACCAAAAGCTCTGTGTATTCTGGTCTGCAGTGCATCAGTTCTGTGAATGTTCATCACAAAAGACAAACTGTTATATCTCATTTAATACATTGCTTTAAAATAATAAATTGTCTAATGATGATTTTACTCTTCTCCAGGTATTTCAGCTGTTGTTCATCATAAAGGAATTATTCCCTCTGCAACTCCTTTCAGTTCTCAGTTCATCAGATCCTTTCAGCAGATCTCTTATACGGGACATGTATTTGTCTCCCCTACAAAAGGGACATGTATTTGTCTCCCCTACAAAAAGATCTAAATCAGGCCTGCACAACTCAAATGACCTGGCGGGCCGAAACCAACTGTGACTTGGTTCATGGGGGCCGAGGTCAATTCCTAGGATGCTGATTATTAGAGTAACGCTTAATATCAATCAATCAACCAATCAACTGAATTAAAGTGAAATGAATTAAAAATGAATTTAATCAATATTTAATTTTTGATGTTCTGGAAGGCCAAGATTGATTTAAATTAATATGAAATAAGTTGAATTAAAATTCATTCTAATAATATAAATATTATACAATCTGTACAAAATATATAATAAAATGCATTGTTCTTCCTTTCCACCTCTGCCAAATCATCACACAAAACATGGAACACTTTTAAGGGGGGAGGGAATGAGAACCTCTTCTCATAATTTTGGAAAAGAATGGAGAAGGGGAAAGAAAGATGGAAAGGATGCAGCAGGAGGCTTGGCTTGAGAGAGAGAGAGAGAGAGAGAGAATGGAGCAGTCTTGGAGAGAGCAAGAGAGAAGGGAGCAGTCTTGGTGGGTGTGTGAGAGAGTGAGCATGGAGCAGTCTTGGTGGGAGAGAGAGAGAGAGAGAATGGAGTAATGGTGGGTGAGAGAGGGAGAGAAAGAATGGAGCAGTCTTGGTGGGAGAGAGAGAGAGAATGGAGCAGTCTTGGTGGGAGGGAGGGAGAGAGAATGGAGCAGTCTTAGTGGGAGAGAGAGAGAGAGAATGGAGCAGTCATGGTGGGTGAGAGAGGGAGAGAGAGAATGGAGCAGTCTTGGTGGGTGAGAGAGGAAGAGAGAGAATGGAGCAGTCTTGGTGGGTGAGAGAGGAAGAGAGAGAATGGAGCAGTCTTGGTGGGAGGGAGAGAGAGAGAATGGAGCAGTCTTAGTGGGGGGGGAGAGAGAATGGAGTAGTCTTGGTGGGAGGGAGGGAGGGAGAGAGAGAAAATGGATCAGTCTTGGTGGGGGAGAGAGAGAGAGAGAGAGAGAGAATGGAGCAGTCTTGGTGGGAGGGAGAGAGAGGGAATGGAGCAGTCTTAGTGGGGGGGGAGAGAGAATGGAGTAGTCTTGGTGGGAGGGAGGGAGGGAGAGAGAGAAAATGGATCAGTCTTGGTGGGGGAGAGAGAGAGAGACTTAAGAGACTTAACTGCGCAGGCGCGCCTCGCAGTTGGGAAGCAACACCAGGCCAAATGGCAGACCCGAGTGTCGCTCTGGTTTCTGCTGCTGTGCGCCACTGCTGCCATGGGGGAGGGTAAGGAAGAACACCTGTACCTCCGCAGCCATCTCCTCGGCCGTGCAGCGGCTGGAATTTTTTTTGAGGAGGTGTTTTTTAAGCAGCAGGGGGAGGAAGAGGAAATAGCCCCGGGGGCCAGGAAAAAAGGCCTCGCAGGCCGCATCTAGCCCCCAGGCCGCATGTTGTGCAGGCCTGATCCAAATCAATGGCCAACTGAACAACTATTATTTACAAAAAAAAACTAAAAAGGGGCTGATTGGTGAACTATACATTATGCTTGTTGACTTTCAATGTAATAGATTATCCTCTTTCCAAAATACGTAGGAAAAAGATTTACAATACCCAGTCAATGTTGCCTCTCAACAGGGATTCCCAGGTGTTGTTGACTACAACTCCCATACTCCTCAAGCAAAAGTCATTGCAGCTGGGGATTCTGGGAATTGTAGTCAACAACATCGGGGAATCCTTGTTAGAGGGAACACTGTACCCAATCTCAAATAAAGTATGGAAATGGATAGGAGAAAAGGTGGGTAAGAACTTGATTTCTATGAATTTAAAAGAATTATTTGGAAATGCTACAAACATAACAATATAAACTGAAAATAATTAAAGGGGCACAGGAGTATAGCAAAACTCCATCATTATAAGCCTCAAAATGCTATTGCTTATAAATATAACAACTGTTGAGCCAATAACTTGAAACTTGGTATGTGTAATATGAAAATAAGAATAGACCTGCTGCATCAGGGCCAAGGCCAATCTAGTCCAGCATCCTGTTTCACACAGTAGCCCACCAGGTGCCTCTGAGAAGCCCACAAGCAAGAGGTGAAGGCATGCCCTCTTCCCTGCTGTTGCTCCCCTGTAACTGGTATTTAGAGGCATCGTGCCGCTGGGGCTGGAGGTGGCCTATGGTCATGCACTAATGGACATTGATAGACCTGTCCTCCATGAACTTCTCTAAGCCCCTTTTAAAGCCACCCAAGCTAGTGGCCATCACCACTATAGCCCAGAGACGTAAGTTTGGGTGGGGTATAAATAAAATAAAATAAAATAAAATAAAATAAAATAAAATAAAATAAATGGTTCCCATGTCTGAGAAAAAGAATCTTAAGATTTGTTCTTAACATACGCAGTGATTTTGGCCATTGATGCATAATCCCAGAGCTTAAGATACCAATCGTATCTATGCTCCCAGTCTATGCTCCCATAAACCAAGGGGTCCAACTTTCCCCCAGAAGTTGTTGGACTACAGCTCCCATCCTCCCCACACAATTATGGCTTAGAATGTTGGGAATTGTAGTCCAACATCTGGGAATCCACGGCATAGACTTTAGATGATGCTAGAGTCACTAGCATCTTCTGTTATCCATAGTGCCTTCTTTTTCAGTGTCTAAAGCTTAACTTGGAATCCCGAGGGGAGCAGCAGCAGGACCACCATCACCAATGGGTGAAGGGGATGGTGGTCACACAATGCCACACAAAGTCAGCCTTGCCCTAGAACTCCAAGGAGTTGACCACATAACCTGACACTTTAAGCTCCCGTGCTGAACAACATAGTTGGATTTGGGACTGCAACATAATGGGACTTGCTCTAGCAATAAAGTAAATCTCAAGTGCTTCATAAGGCAGTACAGTACCAAGACAACATGGGGCATATTTTACTGATGCCAGGCACTCCATCCTCCCCATCTTGATTTGGGCCTCAAAGTCCAAGGAAAACTGTGAGTGCATGAAGAGCAAGCTGTAAACAAGCACAATTTGTGACACAACAGCATTACTGATTATGTGGCACATCTGTTAAGCAGGGATTTCCAACCAGTGGTACTCCAAATGTGGCTGAACTACAACCCCCATCATCCCCTGCTACAATTTATTGTGAATGGAGATGAAGAGAGTTGTAGTTGAGCAACATCTGATGTACCACTAGTTGGGAACTCAAATCAGCCTTGGATTCCAATTTCCCAGCTTTGTGGAGCTTGAGCCAAAATGAAAGCCTTAACTCTGGTCTTAAACCAGCAGATATCTTGACTATCCAATATATAAATTTATCTCATGATAGATGCTGGTGCTGTGGAGAACCATGTACAGAATATTTACACACTTTCTGGACATGTTGCAATATCAAGCAATATTGGCAATAGATATTTACTTATTATTTATTTATCAAATGTATATACCGCCCAAACTTTAGTCTCTGGACAGTTAACATAAAATGATTAAAACACATATAAAACATTAAAACAATTCAACAATTTAAAATCAACTACAAAATTAAGACCGACAAATTTTTAAAAGCTGAGAAAGCTTTAAAAATTGCCAGAGATGGGGAGGATCATATCTTAGTAGGGAGTGCATTCTACAATCTAGGGGCAGCAACCGAGAAGGCCCATCTCTGTGTAGCCACCAGATGAGCCAGTGGTAACTGGAGACGGACCTCCTCAAATGACCTCAATAGATATATTGTTCTATATCTATAGTAACCAAATAACAGGTTATCAGCTACACAAGGATCTTTTATGAATTCTTCAAAATATGTTGTGAATAAAGATATCAAAAGGATTACCAGCTTATTAACTGCTGCAAAGATCTCTATAGCAGCATATTGGAAAAATAATATAAATCCTCCATTGTCTGATTTTCATTTATTTTTTTAAAGAACATGGGATATAGTTCTGATGATGACATTACTATAGGAGACTAAGGGAAAACCAGACGTATGACTTTCACTTAATTAAACAATGGTCACTTTTTGTATCTTTTTGAGATGATAAATTTAGTGATGATGTACATCTTTATTTTCTTTAATCTTAAATGTAAATGTACCATTGTTTGTATTAGAATTTTGCTTGGATGGGTTAATAATAATCCAAAAGTGTATTTGTCAATTGATTAATTGATAACTGGAATTTAGTTGGAATTTTTATATTTTAAGCTGATTTTCGAAAATAAAGTTTAAACAAAAAAAAATGATTTAAATTGCCTTGATTTGAATCAATCTACCCCGGAGGGCATCCATAACCAATGTCACAGCATGATCAGATGATTTCATGCAGTATTATTTGAATGTGATAATATCTAATTAATTAGCTAACATGCAAATTAATTCACATATATGAGATGCTGTTTCCTCAGTTCATTGGGGAGTTTATTCAGATTGGTGATGCTTGGACATCAAATCCTTTAGGTAAGGAGGCCATGGTTTTCAGTGGGGTTCAGGAACTGAGCATTAGGACTGATTGCAAGATCCCTTTCTGGGAGATCATTTGTCTTCCTCTATCTGTAGAGAACAGAAATAGGAAACGGACAAATCTGATGCCAACATCTCATTGGAAACAAACTGTCTCGACAATCCCTAATAACAGATTACAGAATAGGTTCCACTAATTGAGTTATGTTTAAGGTAAACTTACAGGAAGATTGGCCCAATTATAACGTGACTTTCCTACTTTCATGCATTCTGTACCTGTAATGCACCTGTGGCAACACAGGGCTTCCCCCTCCCTTTTCACCCTTTGCCCCATATTAAGTACAGCCAATCCCTCCATTTTAGTTTTGCTCCCACCCTCTCTTTTTGATTAGGGCTGCCAGCTTTGACTCAAACTATTTTTGGGAATCCTGCCCCCACCCCCCATTTACCCCTAACTCTAAGCCATTGAAATCTACAAGATTGCTTGCAGTCACCTGGAGACTAATGCCAATTCATAGTGCACAACATAAGGCCCGAGGGCCAGATTTGGCCCGCAGAGACTATTTTACTGGCCCCCAGGTATCCTGCAGCAACACAGGAGCTGGAAACTGCCTTATAGTGCCATCCTATGCATATTTTCTCATAAATATGTTCCATGGTGTTCCCAGAGAGGCTTACTCCCATGTATGCATGCCTAGGATTGCAGCCTGAAAGCAGTGACAGTTTAGGGAGAGGAGAGGACTTGGCATTTGTTTGGGGCCGACATGCACTCCAGGGGCCCCACTGATTGAGCAGGGACAGGACCTATTTCCTGGCCACTATTCTTGGGTCCATTGATGGGGAATAGATCCAGAAGTAACTAATAATATTTTTAATTTCAATGTAATGTGCTAAAAATTGACCTTGGCCTCTGCACGCCAAGTTGTGGATGGTTTTGGCCCACTAGGGCATTTGAGTTATACAGCCCTGCTCCTGGCCAGTCCTGGAGGATTGGCAACCCTATCTGATATATTCTTTACAAGCTGTGTCCGTAGGTGTATCACTGTTTGAGTGTCTCCCACAATTGTAAATGTTGAGAGATTTTGGAGCAGGTGGGAAGGGAGGATGCAGTCTTCTGAAACCCCTCTTTGTATTAAAGGAGGGAAAAGAGACTATTTTCTGAAATTGTGGGCCATTGCTAATGCTATGCAGTGTGTTACCATCTGTCTACCCTTATATACGGCATAAGTTTTTGATAGGATAAATCAACCGCAACTGCTCCAAAAAGAAGACCAATCCATGGTGATGATTTTCTACCTTGCAAGTTTGTTCAAAGGGCTCTTATTGCTCCTTGGTGTGATCTCCAAGTACTATGGTTGCCTTTTGCTGAAATGTAGCAACTGCCTCAGCTTGGGTTTTTATTTGAAATAAACTTTCTTGGGAAAGTTCTATATGTTAAAAGATCAGGAAGAACATGCAGTGGAGAGGAATGAATTAAGTTAGAGGATATTTATTGACATGTTCTGAACCTGTGAACAGGGGGTGGGGGGAGAAGAAAGAAAGAAAAATAATTTAGGGTCATATGTGTCCAACAGATAAGAAGATGGGGTATGGATGGCCATGTAAACATCTTCTCTTAATGAAAACAACTTCTGGACGTGGCACCTCATTTTGGTTACTTGGACTGGGAGGGGGCAAAATGATGCAATTCTGGACCAATCAGAAAAGCACACCTATATCTTATTGGATAATTTGGGCGATATCAATGTTCAAGGTTAGTTAAGGAAAAACATCTCATCTGCAAGATGTCTATGCTGAACCCCAATTTCCACTCTCAGTGCCTGACCAGCACTTTTTTGGGAGACAGTGAGGTATAGTGGGTAAAATTAGCTTAATAATAGTTAATTGGAAATTTGAGGCAACCTAAGGAAGAAGAGGTGTGTACATGGTGTGTACTTCTGGACGTGGCACCTCATTTTGGTTACTTGGACTGGGAGGGGGCAAAATGATGCAATTCTGGACCAATCAGAAAAGCACACCTATATCTTATTGGATAATTTGGGCTATATCAATGTTCAAGGTTAGTTAAGGAAAAACATCTCATCTGCAAGATGTCTATGCTGAACCCCAATTTCCACTCTCAGTGCCTGACCAGCACTTTTTTGGGAGACAGTGAGGTATAGTGGGTAAAATTAGCTTAATAATAGTTAATTGGAAATTTGAGGCAACCTAAGGAAGAAGAGGTGTGTACATGATAAGGATCTAGACATTGGGACTCTGGACTATTGCTTGTAGAATAGTTTGTGTAAATCAAAAGGGAAACCCTGTGATGATATACTTTTGTTTGAGCTCTTGAGCTGACATTATACTTAAGCTGAGAATCACAAAGTTCCTACATCTAGACTGGGCATCCAAATCCTGAATCATCCAGGCCAATCCTGAACACGTGGCAACCCTACCACTAGATATACTGTCTCTTTCACACACTCTCCACATCTTTCTATCCATCCATCCAAATATCTGTTGATGTATAATGGGCACATGCAGGGCCAAATTCTGGCTGAGCATCCAGGTCTACCCACTGTAGTCAATGGGTAGACCCATTCTTCAAGGCATCCTATACATCCAGGTATGCATCAATCCATTCATTCATCTATGCATATACAGTATCTATCCATCCATTGATGTGTGCAGGGTCATAGGCCCAACAAAGGTCCAGGTCTAGTGGTTCCAGATAATTAGTAGACCTACTCCACCCACTCCCATTCCTCTAGATCATTGGTGGCCATCACCCACTGCATCTGGCTGTGGCATCCACTTCCATCCATTCCTTATGGTGCTGTAGATTGACAGAAAGGCATTACTCAGTGAATCATACTAGGGTTCATTTCTGATCCCAGCATGGAATTAGCCTCCTTGACACCTGCTGCTGCATGCTGAGCCAGTGTTTTAGGCCAGAAGTTCTTTTCCCAATCACTCACTATCATATGGGATGCTATCAACCCAACATGAATCTGACCTTCCAGATTTCAGCTTCATTGGCCTGCCCTTCCCATCATCCTCTCCCTTCCTCCATAACCAACCCACTAGGCCTCCCCTCCTCCCTCAGGGTCCAAGCCAAGTCCCCTGAGGAACAATGCCTTACTCACCTCTTCCTATATAGACTTGGCAGCCCACCAGGGAGGAAGTTTTCTTTCCTGCAAGAGGCCTTGGAACTAGAGGGTTCTTTTGGTCTCACCTGTAGGAATTTACTTGGTGGATATTGATACTTTCTTTCTATCTGTGATCAGGTTTCTAAGGTAGGAAATATCCTCTGAGAGTTCCTCGACA
Organism: Hemicordylus capensis; assembly: GCF_027244095.1. NCBI lineage: Eukaryota > Metazoa > Chordata > Lepidosauria > Squamata > Cordylidae > Hemicordylus > Hemicordylus capensis. Next base: position 255,863,062 of record NC_069658.1, on the reverse strand, counting down.
TTTTCCAACTGCATTCTCTCGATCTGATTCTTCAGTTCTCTCTGCTGGACCATAGCAAGTTGCTGACTTTAATCAAAATGTGTGCATTTAGGCCTGTGCAAAGTTGGATCAGCAATGTCAGAACTGACCCAACAGCACTGAAATCGGTAAAAAGCCAGCCAAATTCTGATCCTATATCAGGTCCCTGATATCATAACTGAATTACCAAAATTCACAGGATTTTCTGCCCAAATCAAATTAATCTTTATTACGATCATAGACCATCATGGGTGATTACATGTTAAAAGTGAGAGTAGATAAAAGGTGATTCCATATAGAATGGTACTAAAGGTACACATGAATACTAAAAAAATAAATACTAAAAGTACTAAAAGTAGTAGAAAATACAGCAGAAGCATGAGGGCATAAACATGGATGTAAAAAGATTAAAAGACAGAAGACAGAAATACATAAAACCTGAGTAATAAAAATGGATAACTGCCAGACTATAAAGCTATAAGGAGCAGTAAAAAAAAAAAAGGGGGGGGAGGAGCAATTTTCTGCCCAGTTTTTCGTGACTTGGAGAAAAACTCTTTTAATTTCCCATTGACCACTATGGGGGAAAATTCAAATCTATGTTTGATTTCCAACTGAAAATCCAACTCCGACCCAATATCCAACATTCCCAGGGGCTCGGAATCTGCTTTCAACAATGCTGGAATCAGATCAGATCAATTTTTCCAGGTGTGCACAGCCCTAGCATTTGATCTAGTACAGACAAGATTTTCCGCTTCTCAATTCTATCTGGGTCAGTAACAATAGAAAGGGCAGGGCCATCAGGAAAGCTAAGCTTATAAAAACTTGTTGATCGAAGACAAAACAAGTGTATGTATCAACCCCTGAGCGTTCAAAAACTACAGGAGTTGTGAGAAGAGAAAGGGAGGAATGCCATGTGAGGGAAGTAGGGCGAAAGAGGCCTGTCTGGCCCAACCCTTGATACTGGCATGTGTGCCAGGGATGTGGGCGGCGGCAGCAGCAGCAGACTGTCTCAGGCAGTGCCAGAACATAAGACAGCACTTGGAGCTGCACAAGAGCAGAGCAGTTCTCTGCACGCTGTGACAATGGTTATGGATGCCCTCTAGGGTGGATTGATTCAAATCAAGGCAATTTAAATCCTCATTTTGTTTAAACTTTATTTTCTAAAAACCAGCTTAAAATATAAAAATTCTAAGCAAGAGCAAAAACAAACAGAAGACATGTAAATATTCTTTTATATGCGGATGCTGCTGCTCTGGTTTCGAGGACTCAGATTGGCCTTAAGAGAGCTTTGTGGGCATTAGTAGAATACTGTGAGACACAAGACCTTACTTTAAACTATGATAAAACTAAAATCATGGTATTTTCAAACAGACCTAAAATCTTTTCCAGGACTCTTAATGGCCACAAATTAGAACAGGTTATGCAATTTAAATATCTTGGTACAGTCCTTCAGGCAAATAAGACCAATAATGCCCATAGGGATTATATAACACAAAACGCCCAAAAGGTAGCTTCGGCACTCTATTCTTTACATCTTAGGAAACTAGAACAATCAGTACAGGTGGTTTTTGAACTGTTCAGGGCTAAGGCCCTTGCGCTGTTGCTGGCTGGGGCACAGTTGGGCCCTTATGTGGATATACAGAAGGTAGAAGCGGTTCAATCTAAATTCCTTAGGGATATGTTGAGGGTAGTTCGTTCGGCTCCCAATGCTGGTCTTAGATTAGAAGTGGGATGGCTTCCTGTCAAAGCCAGAATCTGGAAAGCCATTTTTGGCTATTGGCTTAAATTGGGTTTTTTTCCAGCTGGCCTCGCCACATTGGTTCTGCTGGATGACTACAAGACCAGATGGGAAAGTGCAATTGACAGGAAATTAAGCTGGTTGGGGTTTTCACTTCCGGCAATAAGGGAGTTAGGGTTTACCAAGGCCAGAGATATTATAAACCAGCGTATAAGTGACATAGCCAGACAGAGAAATATCAGTAAAGTGGGGTATGGAGTACGGATGAGAACCCAAATAAATAGACAATGTTTGGCACGATACTTACAAAAGATAACTTATGTGGAGCATCGTAGGGCCTTAACAGCGGCTAGGCTGAATGTATTGCAGTCGGCGGTGATGGAAGGGCGATTTCATAAGGTTCCCTATAACCAGAGATTATGTCCATGTTTGGCAGGAGAAGTGGAATCTACTGAACATATATTGCTGAAATGTCGTTTCTATAGGGATCTCAGAGAAGAGTTAATTACCCCTGCATTAAGTCAGTTTGGGTCAGCTTCAGAGCAAGTGAAAGTAGATTTTTTATTGGTGGATTTGAACGATTCTATTTCCTTGAGAGTTGCAAAGTTCTGCTTTATAGCAGGCAAACTACGGCAGAGGAGGGTCGAAAGGAGTGATGCAGGGTTTGAGTAGCAGAAATTTGGTGAAGGTTTACTGTATTTGTATTTACTAGTTGACCGGGCGCATAGCATCTGCGCCCCTAGTTCTCCCTGGCTACCCCCCTTCAGCCCCTTCTCCCTAACTCTTCCCCCAGGTGTCTCTAACCACCGCCCACCCTCTCGCTTCTCTCCCCCCCCCCCTTGCTTGCTGGCCCGTTTGCTCCTGCTGCCGCTTCCTCACACTGGCGGCGCGCAGTGCCCGCCACGGCTGGTCCCGCCGCCGTCCGCCATTTCCCTGGGCAGCAGCTCAACAGTCTCCTGAATCCTGCCGCGCGTGAGCTCCACCGCCCAGCCAATCCGGCACCTCCGCCGCCCAGCCAATCCGCTGGGTTGCCGGGACGCATCCCCCCAGAGGCACGTCTACGGGGATTAATAATATAGATTTTCTTTTTGTTTTATTTTATTATTATCTGCTTTTACTCTGTAACCTGATTGTATTATTCTGTAGTTGTATTTTATTTGGCCATTGGCCGTAATAAAGTGGATGGATGGAAAATATAAAAATTCTAAGCAAAAGCAAATCAAACAGTAGAATTTCAAAACCAGGATTCAGCAGAACACAAAGAACTGGCACTCTTAACACCAAGCCAATAACATTCCACATATGCAAGCATCAGCACATGAAACCTGACATACTTGCAGAGGGGAGCTTAAATTGGGGCTTTTCCTGATTAAATTGGATCTGAAAGACAGAACAGTCCCCCAGGATGGTCTGATCACCTTGCTTTTCTAACACCATTGCCCTCTTCTCCTCATGTCTTTTGTTCTTCGACTTCTAGCATGGAACTCTACAGGGGGTTCTATCTTGATTACACTCAGAAGAGAAATAACCTCGATCACCTGGCTCCTTAGAGTGGTTTGATCTACAATAACACCTCCAGTTCTCAGCTGCAGATCCTAGAATCCTCCATGTGTGGGGCAAAAGTTGAAGAGTTAGAAAACGTCAATGTAACTCACAATAGGGAGAGTCAACTGCTTTCTTCACATTGTAGTGTCATCTTTACCAAACAACAACAGAAACCCGCTTGATAAGAACATTATTGGGGCAGAGGGGTGGCAGGGCAAAAGTTCAGTTCTTTTTTCCTCCCAGGGCTTTTCTCCCCTGTGTCTTTAAAAGCATCATGACACTCAAACTTCAACAGATGCAACGACAGGAAAGGATGAATGCTGCATTTCTGCCTACCACCATGAAGCCTTCAAAGGGCACAAGAACCCCTTCAAAAAAGGTTTTAAACTTTATGTTTTGTATTGGGGGGAGGATAGAGAAAATAGTCATTTAAAATGGTCATTCACTATTCCTAACTATTTTTGCAGTGGGGGCTGCCGCCAACCTGCCTGGGGCACGATCCCCCCCTTTTGGGGTGATGTCAAAGGCCCTGCCAAGTGTTCAGGGGGCCACCTGCCCAACCATCACCCTCTATTATGCAATCCAGTCCAGTGCTAGCCCCCTGGGCACAGGCCCCAGCCCTTGGCTTGCCATTCTGACTCTTCCTCTCTCTTGCTTCCCCTCCCACTCTTCTTCCTCCTGCTACTGCAGTGGCCAATGCCACCACTTCCTGCCAGTTTGCATAGCTGTAAGTGGTTGAACAAGTCCTTTTCTCATACTTCAACGAGAGGAAAGAGTGTATCCATCCCCTTACCAGGCAATGCGACCACCCCCATTTTCCAGTCTGCTCACAAGGCAGTACGGGGGTTGATGCACTTTCCCCTCTCACTTGGGGGTGAGAGGGAAGGACTCATTCAGCTACTCACAACTGGGCGCAAACTGGACAGAAAGTGGCTGCAGAGACAACAGGAGGAAAAGAAGCACGAGAGAGAATAGCAGCTACAGTGGAAGAAGAGGGGAGGGAGAGAGAGAGGGCAGTGGCTCCAGCAGCAGGAGGTAAGGGGAGGGAGAATGAGTACAGTACTGTGTCCATGACAGTGAAAGACTGTGTGCAAGAGCAGCCATGGCAGAAAGAAAAGAAGAAGAGAGAGCTTGTAAAGGCCACAGCAGTGGTGTCTTGCTTGGAGACCATTAAGTTTCTCTATCACAATCTTGCTCTCAGGCAAGTATAGAAGGAACACTATTATGTCATCCATATTCAGTGGCGGGAGTTCTTGAGATTCAGCACTTCAGTCTGCTTCCTGAATACACCAAGAAAAAGGGACAGATCCTCTCTCCAGAGAAAGAGGCAGAAGAGAAATGGAAGAGCAGCTTGCCTGTATCCACATTAGAAAATGCTACACAGCCTTCTTCATAGTCGAGGGATACACAGATCCTTCTGAGCTTACTTCCCAAGGACAATTTGGTTGGCCGAGGGAATGTCAAAGCTAAGAGTTCCCAACTTCGCATTGATCCATAAAAGTCAGGTATGCTTTTCACCTGCACAGCCCAGAATCCTTCATTAGGAGTTAGGCTCTTATTTCCCTTCCTCTTGACAGACTCTCGTGCGACTCCCACAGCCCATTGGGATAATGCCCCCTCTACATTCACCTCCCACTCATGCCTTCCTGAAGTGAATTTCTCACGACCCAGAATGCAGGGCCCAACATCAAATCTCTCAGGGTTGCCAGGTTGTTGCTGATATCCCCCTCTATTTTCCACACTCTTCAGATCCTGCGACAGAATGAGTTCAGGATGTGCCGTGTCTGGATCCAGAGTCACGTTCACTGCAGGACAGAGAGAAAGAAAGGGGAGGCTGGATGTTATATCCAGGGAAGAATGATCATAAACTGTTGAAGTACTTAGCAGTCATAGGATAAGTGGACAGGTTCATGTGTGGATCGGTACCTGGCTGAAGGACAGCAAACAGAGAGTAGGAATAAATGGACAGTTTTCACAATGTAGGAAGTAGGGTCTCCAAGGGAACGGTACTGGGACCAGTGCTCTTTAACTTGATGATAAACGATCTAGAAGTTGGGGTGGCCAGAGAAGCGGCCAAATTTGCAGATGACACTAAACTATTTAGGGTAATGAAATCCACAACGGATTATGAGGAACTCCAAAAAGATCTCTCCAAACTGGGGGAGTGGACGATAAAATGGCAAATGTGATTCAATGTAAGCAAGTGTAAAGTGATGCACATTGGGGCCAAAAACACCAACTTTCACATATACACTGATGAGATCTGAGCTGTCCGTGACTGACCAGGAGAGACATCTTGGGGTCATGGTAGGCAGCTCATTGAATGTGTCTTCCCAGTGCGCAGCAGCTGTGAAAAAGGCTGATTCCATGCTAGGAATCATTAGGAAGGGGATTGAAAATTAAAATGCTAATATTATAATCCCCTTATACAATTCTATGGTGCGGCCACATCTGGAGTACTGGGTACAGCTTTGATCACTGTACCTTAAGAAGGATATTGTAGAACTGGGAAAGGTGCAGAAGAGGGCAACAAAAATGATCAGGGGCCTGGAGCACCTTCCTTATGAGGCTAGGCTACAGCATCTGGGGCTCTTTAGCTTGGAAAAGAGGTGACTAAGGGGAAACATGATAGAGGAATATAAAATTATGCATGGGGTGGAGAGGGTGGACAGATGATCGAGGTGCATAAAATTATGCATGGAGTGCAGTAGGTGGACAGAGAAATATTTCTCCCTCTCTCACAACACTGGGACCAGGAGTCACCCCATGGGAAATGTAGGACCAACAAGAGGAAATACTTATTCACACATTGCATAATTAATCTGTGGAATTCTTTGGCATGGAATGTGGTGATGGCCACCAGCTTAGATGGCTTTAAAAGGGGCTTAGACAGATTCATGGTGGACAGGTCTATCAATGGGTACTTGTCTGGTGGATATGGGCCAGCTCCAGCCTCAGAGGCACAATGCCTCTTAATACCAATTGCGGGGAGCAACAGCGGGAGAGAGGGCATGCACATATCTCTTGCCTGTGGGCTTTCTAAGAGGCATCTCGTGGGCCACTGTGTGAAACAGGATGCTGGACTAGATAGGCCTTGGGCCTGATCCAGCAGGACTGTTCTTATGTTCTTAATGATTCAAAACCTTATTTCTCCACATATCTTCTGAATCTGGTCAGGTGGTCCAGGAAAGGACAGGGGGAAAACCACTCTCTCAAGTAGAAGCAGGTTAAGAGAAAACACAAAGTGATTTAGGCACAGGTCACAGTTATTGGGATTTTTAAAATCCAGCTTTCTCAATAAAGCAGACATTACCGGTGAAACTCGAAAAATTAGAATATCGTGCAAAAGTTCATTAATTTCAGTAATGCAAATTAAAAGGTGAAACTGATATATGAGATAGACGTATTACATGCAAAGCGAGATAAGTTAAGCCTTAATTTGTTATAATTGTGATGATCATGGCATACAGCTCATGAGAACCCCAAATCCACAATCCCAGAAAATTAGAATATTGTGAAAAGGTTCAACAGTAGGCTCCAGGTGTCCCACTCCAATCAGCTAATCAATCCATAACACCTGCAAAGGGTTCCTGAGCCTTTAAATGGTCTCTCAGTCTGGTTCATTAGGAATCACAATCATGGGAAAGACTGCTGACTTGACAGTTGTACAGAAAACCATCATTGACACCCTCCATAAGGAGGGAAAGCCTCAAAAGGTAATTGCAAAAGAAGTTGGATGTTCCCAAAGTGCTGTATCAAAGCACATTAATAGAAAGTTATGTGGAAGGGAAAAGTGTGGAAGAAAAAGGTGCACAAGCAGCAAGGATGACCGCAGCCTGGAGAGGATTGTCAGGAAAAGGCCATTCAAAAGTGTTGGGGACTTTCACAAGGAGTGGACTGAGGCTGGAGTTAGTGCATCAAGAGCCACCACACACAGACGGATCCTGGACATGGGCTTCAAATGTCGTATTCCTCTTGTCAAGCTGCTCCTGAACAACAAACAATGTCAGAAGAGTCTTACCTGGGCTCAAGAAAAAAAGGACTGGTCTGTTGCTCAGTGGTCCAAAGTCCTCTTTTCTGATGTGAGCAACTTTTGCATCTCATTTGGAAACCAAGGACCCAGAGTCTGGAGGAAGAATGGAGAGGCACACAATGCAAGATGCTTGAAGTCCAGTGTGAAGTTTCCACAGTCTGTGTTGATTTGGGGAGCCATGTCATCTGCTGGTGTTGGTCCACTGTGCTTCATTAAGTCCAGGGTCAACGCAGCCGTCTATCAGGAGATTTTGGAGCACTTCATGCTTCCTTCCGCAGACGAGCTGTATGGGGATGCTGACTTCATTTTCCAGCAGGACTTGGCACCTGCCCACACTGCCAAAAGTACCAAAACCTGGTTCAATGACCATGGGATTACTGTGCTTGATTGGCCAGCAAACTCGCCTGACCTGAACCCCATAGAGAATCTATGGGGCATTGCCAAGAGAAGGATGAGAGACATGAGACCAAACAATTCAGAAGAGCTGAAGGCCGCTATTGAAGCATCCTGTTTTCCATAACACCACAGCAGTGCCACAGGCTGATAGCATCCATGCCACGCCGCATTGAGGCAGTAATTGCTGCAAAAGGGGCCCAAACCAAGTACTGAATACATATGCATGCTTATACTTTTCAGAGGTCCGATATTGTTCTATTTACAATCCTTGTTTTATTGGTTCCATGTAATATTCTAATTTTCTGGGATTGTGGATTTGGGGTTCTCATGAGCTGTATGCCATGATCATCACAATTATAACAAATTAAGGCTTGACTTATCTCGCTTTGCATGTAATGCGTCTATCTCATATATCAGTTTCACCCTTTAATTTGCATTACTGAAATTAATGAACTTTTGCACGATATTCTAATTTTTCGAGTTTCACCTGTACATTTAAGCCTAGATTCATAGAACGGAACAGGATAAAAGCCATATATAGTCCAACTCCGTACAGAGCAAGAAATAAAATTTTTAAAAAACCACAATATAGAAACAACTTCTTCTACTGTCTTCTACTGATTCAGACCCTTGATCCATCTAGATCAGTATTGTCTACAGACTGGCAGCAGCTCTCTGAGCTTTCAGGCTTAGGCCCTCAGAGCCCTAACTAGAAGTGCCAGGGAGAGGAAGAGCAAGCAGATACACTTCCACTGAGCTACGACTCATCTCCTAAGGGGAAGATCTTAGAGCAGACAGTGCTCATATGTAGTCACCCATCTAAATGCAAACTAGGGCAAACCCTGCTTAGCAAATGGGATAATTCATGCTTGCTACTGCAAGATCAGCTATCCTCCCCACCTAGCATGTTGGTGACCAGCAGCAGGACTTGTGTCAGGAGCTTCCCTGCGCAGCTCATCCTCTTAGGCCCTTTTCATACCAGTCTTCAGTCACCTGTAAACCTACCAGATTCTTTCACCTATCCTTGATCCTTTAGTTAGCCCAGTTACTGTTCAAGTCTTGTAAGAGGAGGGGAGAAAAGAAAGATTGGCTTTTCATTTTGCAGGAAGGAACATTGGTACTCACCGTGAATGTTTCTTCTGGTTGGTGTAGAAGAGGTCACCCAAGTGTGGGATTACGTTCCCTCACATGCTCCAGAAGGCAGGAAGTACGAAGAGTTGCAGACCCTTAACTCAGTGCATGTGGGCGGATCCCTTCAGTTCGTTGAAACAGCTCTAGCTCAAAATAGAAAAACTCACAGCTGATAACCAGAAACAAAACACAACAGGAAAAAAGGTCGCAAGAAGACACAAAGAGAGGTCAGCACTAGTGGAGAGAGCCAACAGAAATCCCCACTGCGGGGCAACAGATTCAGCCTACCTCAAAAAACCCCGGGTGGGCCTCGGGTGACCTCTTCTACACCAGCTAGAAGAAACCAATGAGTACCAATGTTCCTTTCTCAGAGCGTGATGGGCTGCCTCTGCAGAGCTTGCCATTATGAGCAGATCATCCAGATAGCAATATGCATGAATTCCTTCCATCCGAAAGAGGGCAACAAGCAAGCAGAGTCAGGACTTTCATAAATACCTGGGGAGCTGACGAAAGCCCGAATGGCAGTGCCCGGTATTGATCATGACTCCCCATGTAGCAGAACCTGAGCAGAGGTCAGCTGCTTGGATGGATAGGGGATGTGTAGATACGCGTCCTGAAGATCTACCAAAGCCAGGAAGTCCCCCATCTGCAGCGCCTAAGAAATCATATGCAGGGTCTCCATCCTGAATTTCTTTTTGAGTACAAATCTGTTGATTGGCCACAAATTCAGCACCGGTCTTGCCGAACTGTCATTCTTTGGGACAGTGAAGATTATTGGATAGAATCCTTTGCCCCTCTGACATGGAGGCACTTCTTCTATGGCCCCTATATCTAACTGGTGACGTATGGTTCAAAGTAAGCCCTTGTGTTTTCTGGTGTTCTCTGATGTTCTCTGACCAGTGAGCAGAAACTTGCTTCCTGGTGGGCCTGAAAGCTCTATTTTGTACCCCTGTTGGAGAACACCCACCTGTTCGAGATGGATGCTCTCCAAACGGGCCAAAAGTCTAACAGGCAGGCCCCTACCTTGTCGCCGTGATCGTCAGGACTGCTGCTTGGAACCCCGTGACTGAGTTCTGAAGGTCTGATGGTTCTGCTAGGCGAAACCTTGTTGTCCTGACCCCTGGATCTGCTCCAATGAGGCTTGTAAGACCTGAAGGGCTCCCTCTGTCAAAATTGTAGCCTAAAGGCTCTAAAAGTCTGCATTGACCTGCATGGAAAACCTTTGTCATCCTTCCTCGGTGCTGATGGCAACACTTTGAGCTTATCTGTAGTCTCTATCAGGACTTCCTTCAAGGCTTCATCCCTGAAGAGCCCCCCCCCCAACATAGGGGACTGCTGCTAAGTTGGCCCTAGAGATATTGTCTACTTTCCAATACTTTAACCATATGTTGCATCTAGCCAGGACTGTGCTGACTGTGTGCACTGAAAAACGACACTGTCCAATGTGGCACCTGCCAAGAAAGCAGCTGCCCTTTGAGGGTGCAAAAGCTTCCAATGCATTCTGGCTGGATCCGGGCGGGGGGGGGGGAGTTGTTGAGAAGCATGTTGATCCAAAGGACTTACACTCTAGAAGCCAGGGAAGCTGTAGTATCCGCTCTGATGGCCATTGCTGAAGCCCCGTGAGCTCTACAAAGCGCAGATTCCACTTTCCTGTCCCCCAGATCCTTAAAGGTGGAGTCTCCATCCTTGGGTACCATCACACCACTGAGGGCTCCAAAAGGCACATCCGTTAGTGGTACTTTCAGTAAGTCCAAGGTCTCATCCTCGAAATTATACAGCTTATTAGCCAACGCCGTATTGCGCTTGGACATAGCAATAGCAGACCATTCCTCCTTGATTGTGTTTCTGAAGCCCTCAGGCATCACTGATTTAGACTGCAGCTCCTTTGATTTCAGAAGGACCAATGAGCCTTTGGAGACCGGATTGTCCTGTTCTGCAGCAGGCGGCTTAAGACCCAAGGCTGCTATAGACTGATTAATCAAGGGTTGGAAGTCCTCAGGGAAAGAGAGACTCTGACTATAAAGATTAGTTGCTGTGTCCTCAGGTAATTCCCCCTCCTCTGAGGACTCCATATCTGGGGCACCCAAAAGAGAACCAGAGCCACCCCCCCAGGGGTGCGAGAGATCAAGGGACTCCTCACCCAACTCTGCTGAGGACCTCCTCGAGAACTGAGCCCCTTGATTGCTTAGCAGGGGGTACCTCATCATGAGAATCTGATAACAGAGGCTCAAGGGCCCGCTTGCAAAGCGTTGTAATTCTCTGTGACTTCATGGCTGCTGCCACTGATCTTTGTACTGCCTCCTGAATCCAGCCCTTTAATGTGGCTGCATCCATTGAAGACCCTACATCCCCCATAAGAATGGGCCTCTGCCCAGGCCCATTGTGCTACTGTAGGAGCTGTAGGAAGGGGCACGGTAGGTAAACTAGTGCCTTTGTCCCTAACCCCCCCCCCCACTCTGAGGGGTCCCCAGCCTCACCAGTGTCAGCTGTGCTAGACTCCCTGGCTGGTCCGATAGCTTCTTCCCCACCTCTGTGCCGTCCACCTCGGCATCCCACAGCTCCTCCCCGTCTGACTCCAACGGGCTCTGAGGCCACGCGGCTTGGCGCTCCATCTGCCGCGGTTCAGAGCTCTCCCTCAGACTGCCCAGCCGCCAGACAGGGTGATGCAAGCTTAGTGGGGCTATCCTTCTCCTCGCTACTGGGCAACACCTCTCAGGCCGGCAGGGCCTACTTATCAGCACGCCTCCATTTCTTATGCCGCTGCTTGTGCTCCGATGTGGGTGAAGACCAGTGGCGGGAACTGCGCCCGGTCTCTTCATAGGCCTTTTCCAGGTGTACTTTGGGGGGGAAAGGGAGTCGCTGTGGCCTACAGGCGCCAGCAAGGCTCCCCGTATCAACCGCCATCTTCGTTGTGCTTTTTGCACCCTCCCACTGTTTTGGCGGGAACAAGGATTGCCAGGCAGATTTCTCCCTGAAGGCCAGGAGTCTGACGGTCTTTTTTGTGGACATCGGCCAAAGGATCAGCACCAGGAGCAGAGACGAAGGAGAAAGTAGCCAGAAAGACCGGGAGCGGGGAGGACAAATAATAGAAGGTTTTTTGTTTTTAAGGTAAGGAAGGACTGGACAAAGAGAAACAGATAAGAAATACACAGAAAGGGAGACTAAAGGGTATGATAAAAAGAAGAATCCAGCAAGGGAAGGCTAGAAAAAGAGCGAGCTAGGAATGCAAATGCCCGCTGGAGCTAAGGCAGGAAGTCGAACTGAAGTGATCTGCCCACATGAACTGGGTTAAGAGTGTGCAACTCTTCATAATTCCTGCCTTCTGGAACATGTGAGGGAACGTAAACCCATGCTTGGGTGACCTCCTACACCAGCTGAGAACAATATTTTGCCTAACATCCATAATAGATATTTTAATAAGAATCTACCAGCCTGCCTCCATTACCCGCTCCCTCTTATATCAAAAGGTCTCCATCTCCTTTGGTTCTCTGCAGATATTCACCTTTGTGCAGTGCTTCCTCCAGAGACTCTGTTATGTGGAGAAAAAAGGATGAGAAATACACTCAAACTCTCTTACATATTTCAGTGTTTCATTTCATGTACCACCCACCCACCACCCACTTACAAGGCTCCTCTGAAAAATAAGCATTTAAACAAAGTTTTGCATGCATATTTTTTGGTTTAAATTTGGATGGTGTGTTAGGAGTAAAGACTATACGAAGGCTATGGGGAAGCAAATTGGCAGGATAACGGCTACAGCACTGCTGAAGGAAATAATGCAACAAATCTGACAGAACATGGGCTGCAGGGGCAACAAGTGCTTCTTTACCACCATTGTGATTATTCATCCAGTGTCATCCTGTAAAGCTGGTTTGAATGATGGACACTTCATTTGTGGGCAAGATACCTTAGTGCAGGCCTGCTCAACTTAGGCCCCCCAGCTGTTTTTGAACTACAACTCCCATAATCCCTAGCCACAGTGGCCAATAGCTAGGGATTATGGGAATTGTAGGCCAACATCTGCAGGAGGGCTGAAGTTGAGCAGCCCTGACTTAGTGTGTGGCAACATCCCAGGTCCAGGTTTTCCTAAATGTGACAGATTACTTGAACCAGTGACAGTGGCTTCAGCTACGTTTTGAGACTCAAACTGCCTTGTTCGCCATGATAGATGACTTGCACCAGGTGGTGAACCAGGGGAGTATGACCTGTTGATGCTGTCAAACCTCCCAACCACTGTTCCCTCTAAGGCCTGCGATAGCGTGCACATATGCACAAGCACACTTTCCAAGTCCCTCCCAAAGTGATCTTTCTGAGCCACTCACTTGCCCTGGCCCTCCCAGAAAGTGCCACTTCCTCTGCCTCCACTTTTCCCCCATCGCCTCAGACGCCGGAGTCCAGTCCTTGCCTGACTCCAGTTGCTTCTCCTACCCACTCCACCCTCCGTCTCTGTCTCTACCTCTCCCGCCCACCATTGCACCTGCCATTCTGTTTCCTCGGAGAAACAGAAAAAGTCTAGAGTCAAATTATCTGCAGGCATTAATGACACCTCCTAGACGCCATTAATGCCTGCAGATAATTTGACTCTAGACTTTTTCTGTTTCTCCGAGGAAGACAGAACGTCGGGTGCAATGGCGGGTACTGTTTCCATTCCAACTCTAACTTCCAATAATATATGTGTATGCATTGGGGCTAGTGAGCAGTGACTAAGCCTCTTTCCGCCCTTCCATCTCATTTTGCAGAGCTGCGGGGCTATAGCGATGGTGCATGCTCGGGTAAGGACTCTGCCCTTGGCTTGGCTGGTCTGAGGAGTGGGGAGATCAGAGGTGGCGGCTGCAACCTTGGGTGTTAGGGCAAAGAGGAAGAGCCTCTCCTCTGAATTCAAAAGAGCCTCTCCTCTGAATTTTTCTGTCACTGTCAGAGTTTCTCCCCCAGAAAATACAGAGTACAGACTCTGCTCCCTCTTCCTGTGTTTTGAGTCTGTTGCCTTAAAAATAACCTTGGGTGGAGAGTGCTTTTGAGCATGTGCAGAGCTACTCCTAACCAGAGAAAGCCTTTTTAAAAAATGATGTAAGAACAGTGGCCTTGAGCATATGCAAACAGTTTTAAACAAAATGATCCGTTTCCCAGCCATTTGTAACATCACAGTACATTGTAAATAAAGCACGCTGAAAAAACCTAGTGGTATCTAAGCTGAGGGCTTATACCAACATCTGTGTGTTCCCTCTCTCTCTTTCTCCTTCCCCTTTCCCCATCTCCATTTTGCCTCCTATGCTCCCACAGCCTCTTCTCTACCCATCCAATTGTGTGTTCCTTCTCTCTCACTCACTCCTTTCCCCAATTCCCCTTTGCCTCCCTCTTCCTTCATATATTGTGTGATAGCCATTAATTTGTATTTCTGGTGCTGCAAAGGTTGCCAAATACTGTTATTCACCTGTGCTTCCGTTACAGAAGAGTTAGGCAATGTCCATTGTTCTGTTGCTGGCTCAAAAGGTCTTCTGTGAACAGCTAGAGGGGAACCTCACGCATACCTGCTGCAGTCTCACCTTTGCTAGGCACAGGTTCAACATGCCCTGGCAGCTCGCCCAACCACCCCACCCCCGCCGGCAGCCGAAAAATCTCTGTGCAGCGCAGTAATTATTTTCATGTGTGTGGCAGAGAGAGTTATATGTGCATACTGCCTTTATACTGCCACCCAGAACAAAACTCTTTCCACTCCCTGATGATAATAATTAGAGGGAACACTGCTCCCAACAGCTTTCTATGCCATTGACCATGGTGTCTTCCTGTACCACCTAGTGAGATAGGTGTGGATGGCACCCTATATGGGCAAGTCTGCTTATTCCCTCAAGGAAGGATCCAGAAGGTGGTGCTAGGGAACTTCTGCTCTACCCCGCTGGAATTCCACCAGGTTCCCTCTTGCTTCCTATGCCAATTAGCATCTACATAAAACAACTGAGTGAGGTTGTCCAGAGATTTGGCTGCAGAGTCATTGGAACACTGACAACGCTCAGCTCCATCTCGTGTTTTCGTCAGATCCTAGGGAGACCCTCAACTGGTATTTCATAATTGTATGAGAGAGAACAAGCTGCAGAACAATACAAAATGGAGATTCTGCTACTTAGGTGTGCTACTGATCTGGAAAACAGCCTGCCTTTGATGGGATTGCATTTGCCTTTAAAGAGCATGTTCACAGTCTGGGGATGCCTCTTGATCCAGGTGGACTCGGTGACACATTTCATAAGCTTTGGATGATTTACATAGTTGACTTTATCTGGAAAGGTCAGATGCAGCTACAATAATCAATTCAAGGTTATTAGCATGTATTTATTATTATTAACTATATTTATATCCTGCTCTTCCTCCAAGGAACCCAGAATAGTGTACATGGTTATATTTATCTTATGCGCAGGGTTAGGCTGAGAGATAAGTGGCTGGCCCAGAGTCTTCCAGTGAGTTTCATGGCTGTTGCTGTTATGTTCTTATTGGTGACAGCCAACAACCTGGATGGCTTTAAGAGGGGTTTGGATAACTTCATGGAGGAGAGGTCTATCATCGGTTACTAGTTGGAGGGCCACTAGCCACCTCCAGCCTCAAAGGCAGGATGCCTCTGAGTACCAGTAGCGGGGGAGTAACCTGACTGTGGCTTCCAGTGGCATCTGGTGGGCCACTGTGCGAAACAGGATGCTGGACTAGATGGGCCTTGAGCCTGATCCAGCAGGGCTGTTATGTCTTATGGCTGAATGGAGATCTGAACTGGGATCTTCCTAGGCCAGCATTCCAAAAACTATCCCACACTGGTTCTCTTGACAGGGAACTTCTTGCCTTAAAGGAGCCCCACCAGCTCTGGGAATGCAGTTCAATGTAAGCAAGTGCAAAATGATACGGCAAAACCTGCAACTTCACATATATACCGATGGGGTCTGAAGAGTCAGTGACTGACCAGGAGAGGGATCAAGGGGTCGTGGTGGACAGCTCTTTGAAAGTGTCAACTCAGCTGTGAAAAAGCCAACTTCATGCTAGGGATCATCTGGAAGGGAACCGAAAATAAAAATGCTAATATTATCATGTCCTTATACAAATCTATGATGTGGTAGCATTTAGGGTAGTGTGTGAAGTTCTGGTCACCGTGTCTTAAAAGGGACATTGTTGAACTGGAAAAGGTGCAGAAGAAGGGAACCAAGATGACCCATGGGCCTGGAGCACCTTCATCATGAGACAAGGCTACAGCATCTGGGGCTTTTTAATTTGGAAGAGAGGAGGCTACGGGCAGACATGATAGGGGTATACAGCAGGAGAGAGAGTGCATGCCCTCACCTGTCTGTGGGCTTCTCAGGGGTATCTGGTGGGCCACTGTGTGAAACGGGAGACTGGACTAGATAGATTTTGGGTCTGGGCCAGCAGGGCTGTTCTAATGTTCTTATGGAAATGAGACAGTGCAAAATGATAACTTCTTCTCTTGATGAGTTTCGATGGCTTATCTTATTCAGGGGGGAACCAGTTGCTCTTCGGACCAGTTCCTGTTGAATAATTGCTGGGGCAAGATTGCCCAAGACTGGGCTGCTGGGCCATGTGGCGGATTGGTGGGGGAGGGGAGATGGGCAGAAGCTTAACTGCAGAAGATCAGGTGTAAGGAGAGTTACACAGTAGGCGTCCAGATCTTCTCGGATTTACTGGAGTTAAACAGAAGCAGCCAACAGTATGGATCAAGCAGCATTCTAACACAGATGCTGCTGGCCCAGGCCCTCTTCCAGATAACAGATTCTAGGACTGGGAACTGGATTTTCCTCCTGGAAACCTACTACTATTCTCTTTGTTAGGATGGTCTCAGGAAACTCTTCCTAGGTTCCTTGCAGGCTAGTGAGAGACTAGAGCGAGAGTAGAACACCCACATTTCACTAGATTCAGAGTTCCTGCAGGGGCAAGTGTCCTACCTGTCCCACCTCCATTGTAGACACCCATATATTTAACCCTGGGGCCTATAGGACATGTGGGACTACATTGCCCAGCATGCTCCAGAGATCTTAGAGAGTTCTTCCTTTTAAGTGCAGAATTTTAAACCATCTTCCCTTCTTGTACCATTTCACTTCCCCTACAGGCTCTTTACCTTCCGGGAAAGGAGAGCTGGTCTTGGGAGAGGAGAGCTGGTCTTGTGGTAACAAGCATGACTTGTCCCCTTAGCTAAGCAGGGTCTGCCCTGGTTGCATTTGAATAGGAGACTAGAAGTGTGAGCACTGCAAGATATTCCCCTCAGGGGATGGAGCCGCTCTGGGAAATGCAGAAGGTTTCAAGTTCCCTCCCTGGCTTCTCCAAGATATGGCTGAGAGAGATTGCTGCCTGCAACCTTGGAGAAGCCGCTGCCAGTCTGTGAAGACAATATTGAGCTAGATGGACCAATGGTCTGACTCAGTATATGGCAGCTTCCTATGTTCCTTCTCCCCCTCACACTGTTTTTCATTTCTCCCAAGCAATGCTTATGTCTCCCTGCTAAAAAATTTAGTCAAGCAAGCTCCCGGCTCCCTCAGTCTGCACCCCTGGTAGCCCAATCCTTCCTCAGCAGTATCATCTCACCTGGCTTGGAGGTGCGGTTTCTGACTGTGTCTAACTTATGTTATTTCAGCCCTAGTTTAGACATCTCAAGAAAATCCCAAGGAGAAAGTTAGGGAATTTTAACGAGTTGGAAGTGACCTTGCAGGTCTTCCACTCCAACCTCCTGTTCAGTGTAGGAAATGTTTACAGCATCTCCAGCTGCCATCCAGCCTCTGCTTGGTAATGGAGTGCCCATCATGGTGCAAGGCAAACTGTTCCACTCTCAAACATGTTAGGAAGTTCTTCCTGCTGTCTCTAGCCTGGATATGTTTTGATGTCATATCAACCCCTTGGTTCTAGCCCTGTCCTCAGGAGCAAGAGGACACCAGTCTGCTCCCTCTTCTTTAGTGTGATATATTAAGAATCAGCTATCATATCTCCCCTTAGTCTTCTTTTCCCCAGGCGAAATATACCGTACCCAGCTCCTTTAACCATACTTAGTAGGTCCTGCTTTCCAGATTCAATGAGCTTTAAACAAGGGACTGTTGCTCTTCAAATAATGAACAGACTTTTCTTATCTAAGAAGAGACACTCCCCTTCCTGCCCCCAATACCTGCACATTTTTCGACAGCCTTTTCTACAGCAGAATTTTTCTCAGTGTAAATCCTGAGTGTTTCCTCCAGATTTGGAGAAAAGTCCACCAGTTGCTTCCCTTGTGCTTCCTTACACCTGAAAGGGAAAATGGTTACATTTCAGAAACAAAGAATCTGGCAGTCTGAAATGGCATGCCAGATAATTACTCAAGCACAGCAGCAGGACCCATCACAAAGAGGAGCCATGCCATTCCCAACTTCAACTCTTGGATAGGATTGTGCTAGAAGAGGGAAAGGAAACCTTTCTGTGAGCTGTTTTTGACATAGGAGTGAAATTGACTCAGACAGAAGGACTCTATCAATCTCAAGCATAAGGCTGCTCTTCCCACCCATTCCTCCCACATATTTCTTTTATAGTCTTTGTAAGATAAAAGGCACACACAGAGGACAAATAATTGGTGAAAAGAGGGCAGAAAAAAATAAAGCAGCCTCTGTTCAATGTCCAAGCCCATGTTATACAATGACTTAATTTCCTAGATTAAAAGCCTTTACAAGAGAAAGCACATTATCTCCAATGACACAGATATAATACAAAGGTTCTTACACCCTCTCCCTGAATCGAGAGAATTCAGATGCTGAAGACGGAGTAATTATCATGGGAAATGCCTTTCCAGGATCCTATTTATTATTCCTGGGAAGAAGCTGGTTTTCAAAAGTTGATTGTGCCCAACAGTGACCTATTCTGAAATCAGGTTGTGTGGGTGGGTAGGTAGGTAGGTTTATCTCTTTTAAAATGGAACCTAAAAACTCTTTCACAGCAATGAGAGAATCACATACCTGCTCAAGATGCTGCTGATGTCCTGAAAGAGAGAAAAAGAGAAGTGAATCTCAGCTGCACAGACAGAAAATGCACTAGGCTTCTTCTTGGTTTTTAAGAGAATTCATTGGCCACCTCCTTGTCTGAAAAAACCAGTCATTGTTTCCAGCATTGCATCTTTCTTAATCCTAATCTTAGGATTCAGAGCAATGCCCTTCCCTGTGGAGGGACCTGAAAAGGGTCTTTGCCTTCAGCCTCACCTGCAGGAACTCACTTGCTGGCTGCAGGCTCTTCCTTTCCATCTCTGTGATCAAGTTAGAGAGACTAAGAATCTCCTCCGAGAGCCTGGTGACATTTTCTTCCTGTCTCTTCTTGGTCTTCTTTTCCAGGTCATCCAGCAGAGCCAGCCAGAAACTCTTTTTCTCCTCAAGCAACTTCTGCATTTGATCAAAGGCAGACAAGCTCTTCTGCCTCTCATCCTGCACCTTTGTCTGGGAGAAGGAACAGATCCTTTCAGTGAAAGTCAAGCGAAATCCACTAGAGCCCTGTGCCTTCAACAAGGAAATAGTATGGCAGATTTACAGAAGCAGGTTACTCTTGGCTGTTGAAGTTTTCTGGATTGTGTCTCACCATGGCCTTCTGATATAATAATAAACTGAATCCATCTATATAGCACTTCATGCTGCAACAATCAAGTGATGAATTTGCATTTGTGAACGGTACTACAGAACACCACTCACTAAAGGCAAACACAGTGATCTGTTGTGGAAATACTTTCAGCAACTGTCTTTCATGGCCAAGATTCCTTTTCTGTCCCTCAACGAAAGTATCTGTTTTCAGTGCCTTCATTTTCTTGCCATAAAATTTAAATAAACCTAAGGAAATGCAGGCTTCTGATGTTTTAATATTTACAAGTATTCTGAGACAAGTAATTGTGAAGCACAGGGTTCAAACATTTAAACCCCACTAAGAGTCAACAACTTCTCAATAGCACTTTACTTTACCTGTAAGCGTGTTTATTGCATTTTTCCTCAAATATTTTCTGAAATATGAAATATTTCAGTTCAAGAACTAAAAGTGTATGATACATATGCACATTTATATGTCAAATAAATTTGCTGACTGAGATCCCAATTAATTGAAGATACGGGAACTTTTTTCTGAGAACCCAATCACTAGAGATATCTGTCGCTTAAAGGGCCTAAGGAGCTTACGAGTTGACACTCAACCCCAACATCTTATCAGCAACAAAAACCACCTACCAGACACTCCTGGCCTCGCTGCTTTTCAGCCACCGTCTGTTCCGTAAACTTCTCTCTCACTTTCTCCAGAGATGGCAGCTGGTCTTGGATTACTTCCTGTACAAACAGAAAAGGCCTTTGCTCAGTAAGACTTTAGCACATCTAATATAATCACGGATATCCATGTCTGCTTCAGTCATGAAAAAAACGAGGTCTGTTTGTCATTTCAGAGCTTGCTGCAATTTGATGAGGAATGTTAAGAAAAATCAGGGTGCTCCTCTGTGACTTCTCCCTTTATGCTTTCTTTATCTTGACCGGGTAATATTTTGGGAATATGTACCAATAAGCTTCAAAAATAATTCTATAAAGAAGCATTATGTACAAGTTGCATCTTTGTTGTCATGGGGATTAACAGAAAATGCTTCCACAATATGAACCTGGAAGGCAGTTGTCAATCTACACGTGGATGACTAGAAGCAGAATGATTGGGCAGGGCAGGCAAGGAGAACTGTCCATGTCATTACAAAAGGAAAGTGAGAGGTCAACCAAGCCGCCTAAAGGACTCCGACAGGCACCTCAACTCACAGCAAGTGATGCCTAGATATGTGGGATGTTTAAATTTTTTATCCCACCCCGCCACCTCAACATTCTGCTTTAAAGTTTTAAACACAATGCAGAAAAACCTGGATGGCTTTAAGAAGGGTTTGGATAACTTCATGGAGGAAAGGTCTATCATCGGCTACTAGTTAGAGGGCTAAAGGCTACCTCCAGCCTCCAAGGCAGGATGCCTCTGAGTACCAGTTGCAGGGGAGTAACAGCAGGAAAGAAGGCATGCCCTCTATTCCTGCCTGTGGCTTCTGGTGGGCCACTGTGCGAAACAGGATGCTGGACTAAATGGGCCTTGGGCCTGATCCAGCAGGGCTGTTCTTATGTTCTTAAAACAATTTGCAGAAACAATCTGCACACACTCAATCATCCATTCCCCACTGAATTTATGTTTGAATTGATCCAAGCAACATATGAAAAATACTCCCAAGCTTTTTGCTCTTGCCAGCCAAGTTTGTGCAGTACACACAAAAACACTAGCCACGTTTTGCTGCAGAGAGCACAGAGATCAGCTGAATAACTTTGCAGAGTGATGAGTAACTGAAAACCGTGCACAGAATTATGGGCGCAGGAGTAATTCACTGCCTGCTCCCTGCTGGAGGATCGCAAAGTTGGTTCATCAGGCATTAGCATTCCTAAAAGCTGTAAATGATCTGCAAGGGTCAGAAAGCTTTTCTTGCTCTCCAAGAACAGAAAATGTAAAAAGTAGCATTGCAGAAGAAAACTATCAGCTAAAAATAAAACGGTCAGCCAGGGAGCTGGGGAGGACAGAGAGCGGCTGGGAAGGGAGAGAGCTCCTGGCAGAAGTCCCTCCCTGGCCCCTACTTTCCATCCTCCTCAGGTCCTCCTCATGTCTCCACCTTCCATCTTCCTCTGGCCGCAGCGAGTGGCCTCCCTCCTTCTCCCCCAGCAGGAACTGGAGAAGGACAAGGGAGGGAGAAGAGTGCAGCAGCGTTCAGGAAGTGGGGAGGGGAGGGGAGAGCAGAACAATTAAAATCCAGTAAGCGAGTGTCCCTGGGAGCTGAAGCTTCATAAAGTGAAGTTGTCTGTCAGACAGCCTAGTAAAAGGGCTGGAGGTAACGAGAACCAGGTTGGGTTCTGAGTGAAATAAATATAGGCTGACATACAGCCTGGGAGATGGCTGGGTCATGGAGAACAAGGGAAGGTTCTGAAAAAATCAATATAGTTACAGCACTAATATACAGGTTCTGGGAAGAAAGATTGTTAAACCAGACTTATAGAAGGGTTTAAGCCAGGAGTGAATGAAAGTGTACTGTTCTGTAAAAGAAACCAGTTTGTAACCCAGCAAGAGAACGACCCTAATCTCCAAGCAGAGACCCAGGCAACCAACAGAACTTGTGTAATTCAACATTAAAAAGGACCTGAGACTCCTTATACCCTCCAGGTTATCCAGGAGGGTACCCTGTACCCTCACATCTACTTCAATGTGTTACCAAACCTGAAGACCCCAGGAAAGAGAGTTCTTTAGTATTAAGTGTGTATATGGTGGCAGCAAAACAAGACCCTGTTGGGAAGATCAGGATGTAAATATACACAAGATCTTCCCCCTCTCCTCACACAAGGTTGTTGAATAGTCTATCGAAATCATGTAGATCGATAAGGAGTGTTAAATAGTGCATTTAACCAAGAAGAGTGACAGAGAGGAGCAGGGTTGGAGTAATAACAGTACCAGAGTAGGAGGGAAATGTAATTTTCAGAAAACCCAACCCAAGTTCTTTGGGTTTCTTGGTCGCTCTAAAATGAGACAGAATATTGGGAGCTTTCCATTATCTAACCACAACTGTGCATCCAGTGTGGCACCTTCCTACCTTATACTCTTCATAAGCTTCCTCCAAAGGAATCACCTCATGGTTCCTGTGGTCTTTGGCTTTGTCACACACCACACAGATGGGAGCTTCATCATCCTTGCAGAAGAGTTTCAAGGGCTCCTGGTGCCTTGCACATATTCCACTCTTTTCTTCTGCTCTTTTTCCCTCCTGAAGTTTCTTGACGAGTTCCACAACATTTGCCAGTTGTCGGTTTGGTTTGACATTCTTTGCCTGAATCGTTTCTCTGCACTGAGGACAACAAGTGTCTGTGTCTGACTGGCCACAGCACTGGGTAATACAAGCTTGGCAGAAAATGTGCCCACAGCCAATGATCACTGGATCTTTGAAATACTCCAGGCAAATGGGACAAGTAGTTTCATCACAGAGCTCTTTGAGGGGACCCCCGGCTGCCATGGCAATTTCCCCCACCAAAATATTAAAAGCTTCAAGGGCTCCAGTTTCAGATAGCAATAAGGTGGTTATTTGAAATGCCTCCAGCAGGGATCCTCACTAAGCTAGAATAATAAGCATGACAAAATTAATGAGCAGAAATAGCCACAAGATTTGCTCATGCAATTGAATTTATTACATCTAATGCATGTAATCGTGCATGCAGTTATTGTCTGTCTGGAAAATCATGTTTTATAACCTTAAGTTATTTTGCCACCCAAGCCAAGGTTAAATGTAGCCTCCCTCCCCACATCCTGTTACAAGCTGAACAGCATATCTTTGGCATATGGAGACTGCCTAGGATACTGTTTTCTTACATCCATCTTAACACATTATCAAAGTAAAAATGGTTTAAGTAGCCTAAGGCACCGAATGGCACAGCAGGGAAGTGACCTGCCTAGGGAGCAAGAGGTTGCTGGTTCAAATCCCCACTGGTATATTTCCCAGGCTATGGTAAACACCTCTATCGAACAGCAGCAGTACAGGAAGATGCTGAAAGGCATCATCTCAAACTGCGTGGGAGAAGGCAATGGTAAACCCCTCCTGTATTCTACCAAGAAAACCACAGGGGTCTGTGGTCGCCAACTAGATGACACAACTTTACATCAAATCCACCCTGCACATGCTGATGCACGAGCCTCCATCCACTCCACAGCAACCCTTGCAAACTGGACCAAATCTACCACAAGCATTACCAGATGATGCTTTGAGCAAAATGATCCAGATGTCTCAAGAAAGTGAGTAAAGCCCCATGCAGCAAGGCAAGGTTCCAAACTAAGCGTGGGTCAACAGCCAATTTGATCTGGGAGCTGATATTCCTTTCCAATTCCACCCCAAAATATATTACCTTGAAATGTGAGGCCATCACAGCCCCTGTATCCATTGCACAGGAAACATCATTGGCTTTAATTTAATGACACGATTGTGCTCAGAAACAGGGTAGCTGAGGAGTGGTAATTGTGAATCCCCTCCCTCTCACACCCATAATGCCTGCCTATGCAGGTAAAGGGAGCTTTATGCTGCTGAAATTCAAGAAGGCATTTCATACATTGGTACACCAGAAGAATATCAGCAGGGACAGGGGAAGCTCATACAGAATTCTGCATATTGCTGCAGCTGTTGTGGAAATTACACAAAGCTGACTGCAGCTATTTCAGAGTGGCTACTTTACTTGAGTCACCTTAAGTGGCACAGCGGGAAAATGCTTGACTAACAAGCAGAAAGTTGCCTGTTCAAACCCCGTTGGTATGTTTCCCAGAGAAACACCTATATAGAGCAACAGCTATACAGGAAGATGGTGAAAGGTATCATCTCTTGCTGCGCCAGAGGAGGCAATGGTAAACCTGTATTCTACCAAAAGAAAACCACTGGGCTCTGTGGGCATCAGGAATCGAAATCGACTTGGCAGCACACTTTACCTTTACTTTATTGATGACGATTCGGAAATAATCCATCTTCCCATGTAAATAGTGGCAGTTTCTTGCCTGATTAACTTCAGAAAAAAAGCTACTAAAAAGGAACTATCAGAATGACTAGAATTTGTGTAAGGGACCAATTTCAAATCTACTTGCCAAATGGCAACCTGGCCCTATGCACAGTTACTTGGGGATGTTGTATAAGACTGAGTCAGACACATATAGGATTGAGTTGAGAGTTTGTTTTTAAAGGGGAAACAAATATCCCAAAGAGTCTGACTTAAAGGGATCATTTTCAGACCAATCTTATCTATATTTATTTAAGAAGCAAGTCCAAACAGAATTCAGCAGGAATTCACATGGAAACAATTGACCGCGCTCGCCTTTTGCTTGCTTGCAGCGACAGTTGTAAACATACCTTTAAAAGTTCATTCAGTAGCCCGGATTAAATGCTGCACACTGGTAAAAGTTCAATTGTTCCCTCCACAGTTTCAGGTTGAAGCAGACCAAGATTTGAGGTTTCAGCCACTATCAACCGAGCACGAAAGACGCAGCGGCAGCGCGCGCTTGAATCATGCTGAAAATTCAAAAGTGCCTGGTCTCTGATTGGTCAGGGCAGCTCAGCCCGCGCTCCGCAACACTCCAAGAGTTCCTGCAGTCCAATCAGAAAAAGAGACAGAAAACTGGCAATCAACTCTCCTTGCCCTTGTTGCCGCCGCCAGTGCATAATAGCCTAGAAGGCCAAGAAAGGCCCGTGACCGCCACCTACTGGTCGTCAGCTAGCCTTCACGAACGGCAGTCGCTTCATTAACTGCAGTCACCACCGTGCTCTGATGGTGATCAGTGAATCCCAAAGTTTCTGTGCCGAAAAACAGACCCAGCAGTCATCAGTCTAAAAAAAAAGCTAATTCCATGCTAGGAATCTTTAGGAAGGAGGTGGGGGGAATGGTAATATTATAATGCCCTTATACAAATCTATGGGGCGGCCACATCTGGAGTACTGCTTACAGCCTTTGGTCACCATATCTTTAGAATGATATTGTAGAACTGGGAAAGGTGCAGAACTGGGCAACCAAAATGATCAGGGGGCTGGAGCACCTTCCTTATGAGACTACGGTGGTGCTGCCTGATACAGGTGTTTCTCATAGTCTGGGAAACATACCAGCAGGAATCTGAACCGGCAATCTCTTGCTTGCTAGGCAAGTCATTCATTCTCCCCCAAGAAAACCAGATATCAACAGAACAGAAGCTTCTTCTGCTGATGATTCTACATCTTGAATGTTGTTGGCTTCCTCAGAACAATGACAAGTTCTTAATGGACTATAAAGTGTGGTTTGAAACGCCTTTCTCTTCATTTTTTGCAATCTGTTTTTCACCTTCTGCTTGTGGGTACGAAACCTTGCTGTCCAGAAAGCTTTGATCAGTTTTCCCGTGATGATATTTCCAAATTGTCCTTTCATAGGGAAAACGGTAGAGATATTTGACCACAATGGCCTTCAAACACCTGGTGGCAAATGGTGAAATGCCCCATTTCCATCAGGATTTCCCCCTCTTTTTGGAAGAAAATTAACATGAGAAACTCTGCTTTTTCTTTTAGGTAGATAATAGCCTCCTTGGAATGGGAAACAAAATGAGAAGAAATAGGATTGTCCAGGTATGAAGTTCCAGCCATCACACTTTAGAGTTACAGAAAGTCAGCAATCAAGGGAAGTGGAGCATTCAAGAGTGAGTGAGTGATTGATTAAGTGCTGTCAGGTCAGTGTTGACTCTTAGTGACCACATAGATAGATTCTCCAGGATGATCTGTCTTCAACTTGACCTTTTAGGTAGCAGCATAGGGAGGCTGGCGGTGGCCCATGTGCGGCCGCCACCGCAGCCCCCCACCCCCACCCCCCCTGACATAAGATGCAGGGGCCTGGCTAGCCACACCCACCCCTGCATCTGACATCAGACGTGGGGGACGTGGTCTCCCTCCCAAACGGGGCCAGGGAGATCAGCATTGGGCAGCGTGAGCTGGAGCAACTTTCCCTTTCTTAAAGGCAGGGAGAGCCAGTCTGGCCACGCTGCCAACGCAGAGCAGGCCAATCTCTCTCCTAAACGGGGCTACGCAGCATACCTGCAAAGTGTGTGCAAGGGTGGTTTGAAATGAGACTTGGTCTTCCAAAATGAAGTTTTGTTTGACCAAATGTATACAAATATGGCCTAAATCCTCCACAAAGAGTTCCTGATTCTGTCTCTAGTTAAGTGTGGGAAAGCAGTGGAAGAAAAATGGAAAAGAAAAGAGAGTGAAGGACATTTCAGACTTGACAACATTCCCACAGAGAAGCAACTTCCAAGTACAACATTGCCTGTAACAGACTATGGGCTGCCATGACTGGTTGCTGTTTCCCCATCTGAATATAGGAAGATGTACAATTCTCATGTATATGTCCAATTATCATGCATGGCAATCTATTCTATTCTGAACACTCAAAGGCTTCCTAGGTATGTTGTTATATATGAAAGGCTGCAAAGTTTCATGAAATATATTTTTACAAAGATAACATTGCAGATGAGATCCTCACCATGCTCTTTACTAGTTATATATTTTCTCCCCAGCTCCTTATTTTTCCCCAGAGAGCCTGAGGAAATGCTTTGTGAAACTCAGAAGTTGGCTCACTGCTGTGATTTTTCATTAGTCCAAATGCAGAGACTGATATCTGAAGAGGCCTTGAGGCTCACTTCTTGCCAAGATAAATGAAAGGGTCACAGGGGTGCCCCTTTAGTTAAGGGAAATAGGGGGGAAAGAAGTTCCACTACTATATGCTTCAAATGGCATTGCTTATCAATATGATCTGCTGCTCTAATAACTTTAAACTTGGCATGCACAATCTACTTGATGAGGTCTACAGACAATGCATGCCATGTTTCAAGTTATGTGCCTAATGTCAAATGTGCCTAATTTCAAAGTGATCTGTTAAAAATTGCCACAGGTACTGGAAGTTAAAAAGTGCTGAAAACTGACACGATGACCCATTTTGAACCATTTTTGGACAGGCATATCATACGTTTATTTCACATTTCAGTTTAAATGACTGATGTCATCTGCTCAGGTGTGTCTAGGAAGGCAATCCCTTGTTGGTTTGATGAAGTTTTGAGCAGTGGTTCAAGTGATTTTCAGATATCCCTGCCTCATTAAAATGCAATGAGGCTAGCAAGTGCTGGCAAAGTTATACAGATCGTGGCCAATTTAAGAATGAAGCCAGACTGTTGACATATTTTCCAGTCCTCAGAGATCATCAAGGGGAGCCAGCCAGAAGATTCTATTGTGAGTGTAATGACTACTCTGTTCGTTATGGAATGTGTAATCTCACGTAAGAGGTAGAAGTGAAATACGGAATGGACAGCTGGGGAAAGTTAGGTGATAGTTAGAGCTCTGTGAAGGAGAAACAGTTGTGGTTTGTGGGGAGTGCATGGAATGAATTTGAAAATGTACACACACAGAAACACAAGCTCACACACAAGCAGAAACACAAGCACATGCACACAAACAGAAACACAAATGCATGCAGCACACAAACAAGTGCACCTTTCCCACTGCTGGTATGGTCTTTTGCTGGCTTCCTTAATATAGAGATGGAGATAATGAAGCACCTGGCTTGCAGGGGCATCATAAGGGGGTGGCCCAAGGGGCACAAGCCCCCAATGAATTGCTCAGAGTCCCACATCTCATCAACCACCTCCCTCCTCCATGACCTCTTTCCTCACGAGTAGCACGCAGTGAGCAGGGGCAGGCTGCTCGGTCTTAGAGCCCCGAGACTCAGAAGCTCAGCCAGCCATGCGCCACCTGCCAGTGCAGAGTCTCTCCTAGTGCAGGGCTTGGGGCAACTGCCCCAGTCGCCCCACCCTAAGGACTGAAGTGCTGAATCTCAAGAAGTGGAACCCACACGACCACTGTTCTTCATTGTATGGCCAGTGGTGTACAGGACAGTGGTGGATCAAACAGACCCAGGCTTGCCACTCCCCTGCCTCTTCCTTTCGCCTCTAGTCCCCTCAGACTGCTGTTGTTGTGGTCATTGCAAGCTCTCTCTTCTTTCTGCTGTGGATGCTCTTGCACGCATACTCTTTCATTGCCACAGCCACCATACCCATTCTCCATCTCCCCACTCCTTACCTCCTGCTGCTACTGCTGGGGCCATGCTGCTGCTGCTGCTGCTGCTGCTGCTACTGGAGCGAGCACTCCTGCTCGCTCTCACAACCCCTCCTCCTTCCTCTGCGGCTGCTGTTGCCTTTTGTGCTTCCCCTCCTCCTGCTGCCTCCATAGCCACTTCCTGGCCAATTTGTGCCCAGTTGCAGTGAGTCCTTCCCTCTCACCCTCAAGTGAGAGGAAAGAGCACACCAACTGGAAAATGGTGGTGGTCACATTGCCTGGTAAGGGGATGGATGTACCTTTCCTCTTGTTCACATATGAGAAAAGGATTTGTTCAACCACTTAGTGTTGTGCAAATTGGCAGGAAGTGGTGGCATTGGCCACCGCAGAAGCAGGAGGAAGAAGAGTGTGAGGGAAGCAAGAGAGAGGAAGAGTCAGAGTGGCAAGCCAGGGGCTGTGGGCTGTGCCTTGGGGGCTAGCACTGGACTGGATTGCACAGAGGAGGCAGGAGGCCCCTTGAACATTTGGCATGGCCTCTCACATCACTCAAAAAGGGGGAAGTTGTGCCCCAGGCCAGTTAGCTGTGGTCTAAAGCCTGCAAAAAATAGTGAGGAATAGTGAATGCTCCATTTTAAGTTCCATTTGCTCTACCCACCCACCCCCATTTTAAAAAAACAAACCAAGGTTTAAAACTTCTATTGAAGGTGTTCTTGTGCCTTTTGAAGGCTGCATGGTAAGCAAAAAATGCATCATTCAGCCTTTCCCATCACTGTATCTGTTGAAGGTTAGGTGTCATGGGTGGTTTCCAGATAGCAAAGCTTACAGCGCAAAAAGTGGTGTAAACTGCAACACTTTGTGCACCAAATTCAAACCGCAGTTGAAATCCATTGTAAGCTACAACAGGGAAATGCAGCTATTTTTCTGTGGCGCATATGCAATGTTATAGGGCTACAACACAGCAACAAAATCTAAAAGAAGGCATTGGAAATGTGAACGGCATCTTGCTTATAGTGCATGCATTGTGCAGTGCAGTGTAGAAGGGATACGTTGTGTCCAGAGGTGCACCTAGGTCATTTTGGAGTCTGGACCTAAAGGCCTTTGGAGACACCCCCCCTCCCCTGCAAATTAAGCATCATCATGCTCCACTGGGCGAACACACCACCCGGAACAGACTAAAGAGGATCTGGGGGCCCCCAGGGACTGTGGAGGCCCTGGACTTCGGCCCAGAAGTCCAGGCGTAAGAACGCCTCTGGTTGTGACACTGTGGTAGCATGCAATCTGGAAAGTACCATGATGCCTTTAAAGGCACAGGAGAGAACAGCCCTGGGAGAAAAGGAATGGAACTTTTGCCCTGCAATTGCCCTGCCCCAATAATCATTCTTATAAAGTGGCTGGTAGAAGATGACACTGCAGTTTGAAGGAAGCAGCTGACTCAGAGGCGTAACTATAGGGGGGCAGGGGGGGCACATGCCCTGGGCGCCATCTTTTCTGGTCACGTGGGGGGCGCCGCCATTACAAAAAAAAGTTTTTTAAAAAAATTTTAAATTTTTTTTGTTAGCACAAATGTTTCCTGCTCAGTGCAGCAGCGCTGCAGCAGTCAAGGGAGCGTGTCGGCGCCCCCTCCCCCACGAGCAGTCCCTTCCGCGCCACCCGTGTCCCCCCCATTGCTTTGCTGGCACCTGGCGGCCAGTCAGTGGCCTGGCTTGGCGGCGGCGGGTGCTTGTGAGGAAAAACCTAAGTATAATGTAGTATGTTGGGGGGGCAGGGGGGCGCCATTTCAGTGCTTGCCCCAGGCGCCATATTCCCTAGTTACGCCTCTGAGCTGACTCTCCCTATTTTGAGTTGTTATATTCACTTTCTCTAATTTTCCAGTCCACACATGGAGGATTCTAAGATCTGCAGTGGGGAACTCGGAGTAATATGTCCAGCTTTTTATATATTGTATATCAAACCTCTCTTTGGAGTCAGGTGACGTTCTAGGTTAGTTCTCCTCTGAGTGTAATCAAGATAGAACTCCCTGTGGGGTTCTATGCTAGTAGTCGAAGAAGAGAAAATCAGAAAAATACTTGATTGAAAAGCCGTGAGGAGAGCAGGGCAGTGGTGTTGGTCAAGCAAGGAGATCAGGCCATCCAGGGGGACTGTTCTGCCTTTCAGATCAAATTTAATCCGGGGGGGGGAGGTTCCAGTTTAAGCTTCCCACTGGCAAATATGTCAGGTTTCATGTGTTGATGCTTGCATATGTGGTATTGTATTGGCTTGATATTAAGAGAGCTAGTTCTTTGTGTTCTGTTAAAGCCTGGTTTGAAAACTCTTCTGTTTGTTTTTCTTTTTTGGCTTCCAGGTATGATAGGGATCGAGAGAGTATTGCTATCCTTAAGGTCTTAAGTACATGAACAGCTTTGTGAATTTCTTATTTGTAGGGGGAGGGGTCAATGAAGCCTAAGTTTTCTGAGCTGAGGAAAGCCAGATGTATATTGGGTAGATGGGGCTAAAAATAAAATATATACATTACAAACTTCGTGGATACATTGATGGATAGCATCTGATCCAGTAGCAAGTGACCAGGGAAAGGATGTCTGGCCTCATAGACAGCTGACCTAAAACATTGACCTAACCAGCACCAGCAGCCGCTGCTAAGAAGGCTAATTCCGTGCTGGGGATAAAAAATGAATCCCAGTATGACTGATCAAGTAATGCCCTTCTGTCAGTCTACAACACCATATGGAAAGGATGGAACTGTATGCCACAGCCAGATGCAGTGGGTGATGGCCACCAGTGATCTAGAGGAATGGGAGTGGGCGGTCTGGAGCTGGTAGACCTGGATCCTTGTTAGGACTTTGGCCCTGCATCTGCATAGATGAGTGGATAGATAGGATGCCTTGGAGAACAGGTCTTCCCATTGACTGCAGTGAGTAGACCTGGACTCTCAGCCAGATTTTGGCCCTGCATGTGCCCATTATACATTGATGGATGAAGAGAAAGATGTAGAGAGTGTGTGAGAGAGACTGTATTGTCTAGTGGTGGGGCTGCTACATGTCCAAAATTGCCTGGATGATTCAGGATTCAGGCACCCTGTCTTGGACGTAGAAACCATGTGATTCTAAGCTTAAGTATAATGTCAGTTCAAGAGCTCAAAAGTACATCATCACATGGTTTCCCTTTCGGTTTATGTAAATAAAGCCACAAGCAGTAATCCAGAGTTCCAATGTCTAGGTCCTTATGTACATAGCTCTTCTTCCTTAAGTTGCCTCAAACTACCAACTAACTATTATGAAGCTAATTTTACCCACTATGTCTTACTGTCTCCCACAACAGTGCTGGCCAGGCACTGAGTAAAAATCAGGGTCCTTACTTGTAGGAGAGATAAATGCTTTCTTTACTCAATCAGCAGAAACATCTATCAGGTGAGATGTCTTTCCTTAACCTAATCTTGGACATTGATAAATCTTCTTTATATAGCCTAAATTGTCCAACAACAACAACATATAGGTGTGCTCTTCTGATTTGTCTGGAATTGCATCATTTTGCCCTCTCCCAGTCTGAATGTTTTCATTCAGAGAAGATGCTTATATGGCCATCCCTACCCCATTTTCTTATCGGCTGGACACATAAATGGCTCAAAATTATTTTTCTTTCTCTCCCCCACCCCCCACATTCAAGGGTTCCGGACATGCCAATAAATGTCCCCTAACTTAAAAAGGTCAGTCCTGTCCACTGCATGTTCTGACAATAGGCCCTGATGTCAAACTCTCTTCTTCCTGGTCTCTTAACATATAGAACTTTCCCAAGAAAGTTTAGAGAAATGAAATGCCCAATCATTTATTTCAAATAAAAACCCAAGCTGAGGCAGTTGCTAGAAAATCACCACCATGGATTGATCTTTTTGGAGAGGTAACTGTAGATTTAGCCTATCAAAATCATCTGCTGCATAGAAGGGTAGACAGATGGTAACACACTGCATAGCAATGACCCAAAATTTCACAAAATATTTTCCTTTCATACAAAGGGGAGGTTCAGAAAGTTGCATTCTATCTCCACCCTCCCCCAACATTTACAGCAGTGGGGGACACTCAAACAGTGATACACCTATGGACACAGCTTGTAAAGAATATATCAGATAGGGTTGCCAGTCCTCCAGGATTGGCCTGGAATCTAGAAATTGGCCATAGTCTCCGGGTAACTGCAAGCAATCTTGCAGGTTTCAGTGGCTTAATGCTGGGAGGAAATCCCTAGAAATAGTTTCAAAGCTAGCAGTACTGGGACCGGTGCTTTTTAATTTATTCATAAATGATCTAGAAGCAGGGGTAAGCAGCGATGTGGCCAAATTTGCAGATGATACCAAACTCTTCCGGGTAGTGAAATCCAAAATGGATTGTGAGCAGCTCCAAAAGGATCTCTCCAAACTGGGGGAGTGGGCGACAAAATGGCAAATGTGGTTCAATGTTAGCAAGTGCAAAGTGATGCACATTGGGATGAAAACCCCAAACTTCAAGTATATGCTGATGGGATCCGAGCTGTCGGTGATGGAACAGGAGAGGGATCTTGGGGTTGTGGTGGACAGCTCGTTGAAAGTGTCAACTCAATGTGCGGCAGCCGTGAAAAAGGCCAATTCCATGCTAGGGATCATTAGAAAGGGGATTGAAAATAAAACGGCTAACATTATAATGCCCTTATACAAAACTATGGTGCAACCACACTTGGAGTACTGCGTACAATTCTGGTCACCACATCTTAAAAAGGACATTGTTGAACTGGAGAAGGTACGAAAGAGGGCAACCAAGATGATCAGGGGCCTGGAGCACCTTTCTTATGAGGCAAGACTACAACACCTGGGGCTTTTTCGTTTAGAAAAAAGACGACTGCGGGGAGACATGATAGAGGTCTATAAAATCATGCATGGCGTGGAGAAAGTGGAGAGAGAGAGAGAGATTCTTTCCCTCTCACACAACACTAGAACCAGGGGTCACTCCATGAAATTGATTGCCAGGAGGGCTAGGACCAACAAACGGAAGTACTTTTTCACACAATGCGTGATCCACTTGTGGAACTCTCTGCCACAGGATGTGGTGACAGCCAACAACCTGGATGGCTTTAAGAGGGGTTTGGATGACTTCATGGAGGAGAGGTCTATCAATGGCTACTAGTCGGAGGGCTGTGGGCCACCTCCAGCCTCAAGGGCAGGGTGCCTCTTGAGTACCAGTTGCAGGGGAGTAATGGCGGGAGAGAGGGCACGCCCTCAACTCCTGTCTGTGGCTTCCAGCAACATCTGGTGGGCCACTGTGTGAAACAGGATGCTGGACTAGATGGGCCTTGGGCCTGATCCAGC
Source organism: Hemicordylus capensis (assembly GCF_027244095.1). Lineage (NCBI taxonomy): Eukaryota > Metazoa > Chordata > Lepidosauria > Squamata > Cordylidae > Hemicordylus > Hemicordylus capensis. The sequence continues at coordinate 255,829,269 of NC_069658.1, read as the reverse complement.
AGGGCTGTTCTTATGTTATGTTCTTATGTAGCAGTCTTAATCACAAATAATAAAAAATAAAAGAGAAGCAAAATTGAAATGGCGGGATTAGCTGCACTTAATATGGGGCAAAGGGTGAAAAGGCAGGGGGAAGCCCTGTGTTGCCACAGGTGCATTACAGGTACAGAATGCATGAAAGTAGGAAAGTCACGTTATAATTGGGCCAATCTTCATGTTAGTTTACCTTAAACATAACTCAATTAGTGGAGCCTATTCTGTAATCAGTTATCAGGGATTGTCGAGATAGTTTGTTGCCAGTAAGATGTTGGAATCAGATTTGTTTGTTTCCTATTTTCATTCACTAGTACAGATAGAGGAAGACATAAATGGTCTCCCAGAAAAAGATCTTACAATCAGTCCTTAAGCTCAGTCCCTGAACCTGGTTGAAAACAATGGCCTTTTTACCTAAAGGATTTGATGTCCAGTCATCAGTCTGAATGAACTCACCAATGAGCTGAGGAAACAGCATCTGTGATGTGAATTAATTTGCATGTAGCTAACAACATTTAACCTAATTGGAAGTTACTTCATTCAAATAATATTGCATGCAATCTGATGTTCAGAACAAGCACGCTGTGACATTGGTTATGGATGCCCTGCAGGGGTGGATTGATTTAAATCGTTATTCCAGATGTTATTCACTACAACTCCCAGAATCCCCAGCTGTAATGACTTTTGCTTGGGGAGTATGGGAGTTGTAGTCAACAACATCTGGGAATCCCTGTTAGAGTCAACATTGATTAGGTGTTGTAAATCTCTTTCCTATATATTTTGGAAAGAGGATAATCTATTACATTGAAAGTCAACAAGCATAATGTATAGTTTGCCAATCAGCTCATTTGCTTTTTGAAAATAATAGTTGTTCAGTTGGCCATTGATTTAGATCTTTTTGTAGGGGAGATGAATACATGTCCCGTATAGGAGATCTGCTGAAAGGAACTGTAGAACTGAAAGGAGCTGCAGAGCGAATTATTCCTTTATTGAAAAACGTCTGAAATACATAAAGAGTAAAATCATCATTAGACAATTATTTTAAAGCAATGTATTAAATGAGATAACAGTTTGTCTTTTGTGACAACACATTCACATGCATTGCAGACCAGAAGACACAGAGCTTTTGGTATGTATCTTGATCTCTCTCAGAAGATAGTTCTGCATCAGGGTGTGGCCAGCTCTTAAGCTGGCATTCTGGCTACCCCTGGAAACATAATTGCAACCTCTGATCCGAAGGACGTGCTAGGCTTTAGTTCCCAGAAAAGTGTACATAAAGACAAAAAACCCAAAAAAGGTATTTCAAAAAGACAACTAACAGGAAAGCTGTTCATGTACTTAAGCTCTTCTTAGAGAATACTTAAGTGTCCTCTATATCTGCAACAGACATAGCTGGAACACGGAAAAGAAAAACAGATGGAAGAATTTCCAAGCCAGGCTTTAATAGGAAATTAAGAACTGGCACTCGTAACATCAAGGCAATACAATCCCACATACGTAACATATATGTAGGGAGCAAGCTTGAACTGAGTCCCCCACCCCCCATTAAATTTGACCTGAAAGACAAAAGATTAGATTTACTCCACAGTGGATGGTCTCATCTCCTTGCTCGACTAACTCCATTGCCCTGTTCTCCTCACTGCTTTTTGCTCAAGTCTTCTTCAGCTCCTAGGATAGAATCCCACAAGGGCTTCTACCTTGATTTCAGACAGAAGAGAAAGAACCTAAAATGTCACCTGGCCCCAAGGAGAGATTTCATACGAATACATACACATCATATTGTATATAGTACATATACGTATACATTATAGCAGGGATTCTCAACGTTGGGTCCCCAGATGTTAGTGGACTTCAACTACCATAATCCCCAACCAAAGGCCACTGTGGCTGGGGATTATGGGAGTTGAAGTCCAATAACATCTGGGGACCCAACGTTGAGAATCCCTGCATTATAGTGTTCCTCTTTACCAGCCTGAGAGCTAGACAGTGAGAAACTTAATGGTCTCCAAGCACTGCAATGTCTTAAGCATACATAAGACACATCACAGATCTTAGAATTCCCCCATGTGTAGGGCAAGTGAAAGAATTAGAGAAAGTCAATGCAACAACTCAAGATTAGAAGAGTTAGAAGCTTCCTTTCATTGCCATGTCTTGATCATTTCAGAGCACAGTACTGAAGTACCCTCCAACCTTGCTTGATTTTTCTGAATTATTTCTTTGTACCACCAACTCTTGCCTTGCAGATGGATCAAAAATAAGAAACCACAACACTTGCTTGGAGACCATTAAGTCTCACTATCACTGTTGTGCTCTCAGGCAGGTATAGAGGGAACACTATAATGTCATCTATAGTCAGAGTGGTGGTGGGGATTCATCTTCTTGAGATTCAGCACTTCAGACCGACTCCTGAATACACCAAGAAAAAGGGACAGATCCTCTCTCCAGAGAACGAGGCAGAAGAGAAAGTGAAGAGCAGTTTGCCTGTATCCACATTAGAAAATGCTACACAGGATTCTTCATAGTCCAGCGATACCCGGATCTTTCTGATCTTACCACCCAAAGACAACTTGGTTGGCTTAGGGGAAGTCAAAGCTAAGAGTTCCCAAGATATGATTGGTCCATCCCTATAATGGCCTGACTTCCGCACAACCCAGAATCCTTCATTAGGAGTTAGGCTGATTTCTCCCTTCCTCTTGACTGACTCTCGTGCGATTCCCACAGCCCACTGGGATGATCCTCCCTGTACATTCACCTCCCACTGATGCCTTCCTGAAGTGAATTTCTCATGGCCCAGCACACAGGGCCTAACATCAAATCTCTCAGGGTTGCCAGGTAGTTGCCGATACCCCCCTCCATTTTTCACACTCTTCAGATCCTGCGACAGAATGAGGCCTGGGTGTGCCGTGTCTGGATCTAGAGTCACATTCACTGCAGGACAGAGAGAAAGAAAGGGGAGGCTAGATGTTATATCCAGGGAAGAATCATCATCAATTGGAAAATGATTCTCAAAACGTTATTTCTCCAGACATCTAAATCTGGTCAGGCAGCACAGCAAACGACAAGGGAGGTGGGGAGCCACTCCCTCAAGCAGAAGCAGATTAAGGGCCATAAGAAGACACCAAGTGATGTAGGCACAGGGTCCAGTTACTGGGATTTTTTTAATCCCCACTTTTCCAATAAGTCAGACATTACATTTAAGCCTAGATTCCTGGAACTGGACAGGAGAAAAGCCATATATAGTCCAATTCCTTACAGAGCAAGAAATAAATTATAACATATACAACATAGGAACCTGTCTTCTACCAGATCAGACCATTGGTCCAGCTAGCTCTGTACTGTCTACAGACTGGTAGCAGTTCCAAGGTTTCAGGCTCTTGTAGCCCTACCTAGAGGTGCCAGGGAGTGGAAGAGCAAGCATATACACTTCCACTGAGCTACGACTCACCCCCTAAGGGGAACATCTTGGAGTAGTAGACAGTGCTCACATGTAGTCATCCATCCAGTCACAAACCAGGGCAAACCCTGCTTAGCAAAGGGGATAATTCATGCTTGCTACTGCGAGACCAGCTCTCCTTCCCATATAAAACATGTTTACAGAACCTCCATATGTTGAAAGTATTTCACATATAATGTCAGCAAACCTTACATTCAGCCTGGTTGTGTGTCCATCTTGTATGGGTGCCCATGTGAGGCTCAGAAAGGGGATGGCTTGCCTACAACCCTGCTGAGCAAAGAGGCACCTTTTAAAGTGGTGATTCTCTTCTATTTAGCAGGGGGAGAGCAATTGGCCCTATCCAACCCCAGCACAGCATCCCTCCAGTGGTTGTTTCTGCTGTCAACCGTATGCTTCTTTTTAGATTGTGAGCCCTTTGGGGACAGGGGACCATCTTGTTTATGAATTGTTTATTTCTCTATGTAAACCACTTTGAGAACTTTCGTTGAAGAGCGGTATTTAAAAATTCATAGTAGTACAGCCACCTAGCATGTTGGTGACTCCAGTAGGACTCATGAAAGGGGTTTCCCTGCTCAGCTCATCCTCTGAGGGCCCTTTTCACACCAGCCTTCAGTCACCTGTATCAACCCTCACCCAAAGATTCTTCCACCCATCCTTACTCCTCTAGGTAGCCCAGTTACTGCTCAAGTCGTGTATGAGGGGGGCAAAGAAAAATTGATTGGCTTTTCATTTTGCAGAATATTTTGCCCAATACATCCGTAATGAATATTTTAGTAAGAGTCTACCAGCCTGCCCCGCTCCCTCTTATATCATCAGCAACAAATATTTATATACTGCGTTTCAACAAAAGTTCCCAAAGTTATTTACATGGAGAAATAATAAATAAGATCAACTGTTTTCCCTGCAGATATTCACCTTTGTTCAGCGCTTCCTCCAGAGACTCTGTTATGTGGAGACAAAGGGTGAGACATAGTAAGACTCTGACATGTTTCAATGCTTCACTTCATGTACCACCCACCACCACTTACAAAGCTCCTTTGAAAATTAAGCATTTAAATGCTGCATACTTTTTTAATTTTGTTTGTTTTGTTGGACAATGGGTTAGGAGTAAAGGCTATACGAAGGCTATGGGGAAGCGAATTGGCAGGATAGTGGGTGCAGCACTGATGAAGAAAACCTTGCAACCAATCAGACAACATGGGCTGAAGCCCATCTTCTAACCTACTCCTCAGTGGTGACAGCAGCAAAAAAGTGTTTCTTCTTCACCCCCATTCTGCCAATTCATCCAGTGTCATCCTGTGAAACTCTTTTTAATGATGGACACTTCATTTGTGGACAAGATGCTTTAATGTGTGGCAATATCCCAGGTCCAGGTTTTCCTAAATGTGACCGATTACCTGAACAAGTGATAATCTGGCTTTCAGCTATGTTTTGAGACTCAAACTGCCTCGGTTGCCACGACAGTCTGTTGGAAGTGAAGGACTATGCGCTGTCTCTTGTCTCAATAACAGTGGGGGACAGACTAGTGAGTCAGAGGGCTAGAGGGTCAAGACATTGGTCATCCCTTCTCTACTGCTCTGACACTATCCCTTTGGAATGTAGATTGCTACTCTCAGGGACACTTCCTTCCTTCCAGCCACTTCCTTCCTCTCTCCCTTCTCTTCCTGTTCCTTCTACCTTGCAACATGGCAAGCTCCTCTCCTCTGCACCATGTGTGCAGAGAGATGCAGAATCCATCTGCATCCAGCTAGCTAGCTAGATTAGAGATCCTAACTCCTCACTTTCCTATCCAGAATGGAGTTCTTTAATAAATGCCATATATACTGATTTGAAACTATGAACTGGCTCCAAGTTCCTTTACTCTCAGCATACACACATGCCTAACCAAATTCCGCTGTGTTGTGCCTCTGTGCACTCTGCTATAATGAAAAAGGGATTCTCTTATCAGAGAGAATTCCCAAGGGACAGTCTGGCTTTCAGCTATGTTTTGAGACTCAAACTGCCTTGGTTGCCAGACAGACAACTTATGCCAGGAAGTGAACCAGGGGTGTATGACCTGTTGACACTGTCAGATCTCCCAACAGCTTTCCATCGTGTCTACTACTTAGTGAGATGGATGTGGATGGCACCCTAGATGGTCAGGTCTGCTTATTCCCTCAAGGAAGGATCCAGAAGGTGGTGCTAGGGGATTTCTGCTCTACCCCCCTGGCTTTCCACCAGGTTCCCTTTTGCTTCCTATGCCAAATAGCATCTACATAAAACAGAGTCAAGAGATCTGGGCTGCAGGGTCATCATTCCACTGACAATACTCAGCTCCATCTCATGTTTTCTTCAGATCCTAGGGAGACTCTAAACTGGTGTTTCACAACAAGCTGCACGACAAGATGGAGGTGCTGCTATCTAGGTGTGCTACTGATCTTGAAAATGGTGTTCAGCCTGCCTTTGATGTCATTGCATTCTCTTTTAAGGAGCATTCTTGTTTAACTTGGCTAACTTGGAAAAGGCACCTTTTAATGTGGTGATTCTCATTATTTAGCAGGGGGAGAGTAACTGGCCCTATCCACCCCCAGCACAGTACCTCCAGTGACTGTTGCTGGTGTCTATCTTATGTTTCTTTTTAGATTGTGAGCCCTTTGGGGACAGGGAGCCATCTTATTTGTTTGTTATTTCTCTGTGTAAACCACGCTGAGCCAATTTTGGAAGGGTGGTATAGAAATTGAATTATTATTATTATTGATGATGATGAGTCTGGGGATGCCCTTTGATCCAGGGCTTGATCCAGATGGGCTCATTAACACATTTCATCAGCTTTGGATGATTTGCTGGTTGACCTTATCTAGAAAGGTCTGATCCAGCTACATTTATCAATGCAAGGTTGTTGTTAATACTATCATCATCAACAACTCTATTTATAAACTGCTCTTCCTCCAAGGAGTCCAGAGTGGTGTAGATGGTTATGTTTATCCTATGAGGGAGGTTAGGCTGAGAGATAAGTGGCTGGCCCAGAGGCATCCAGTGAGTTTAAAGGCTGAATGGGGGTCTGAACTGGAGTCTTCCTGGGCCAGCATTCCAGCTACCCCACACTGGCTCTCTTGATAAGGCAGTTCTTGCCTTCAAGGAGTCCCAATAGCTCTGGGAATGCAGTTCAGTGTAAGCAAGTGTAAAGTGATGAGGCAAAACCCACAACTTCACATATACACCGATGGTGTCTGAATGGTCAGTGACTGACCAAGAGAGGGATCTTGGGGTCATGGTGGACAGCTCTTTGGAAGCGTCGACTCAGTTGTGAAAAAGCCATTTTCATGCTAGCGATCATTAGGAAGGGAACTGAAAATATAAATGCTAGTATTATCATGTCCTTATACAAATATATGGTGAGTCCACATTCAGAGTACTGTGTCTTAAAGAGGGGCATTGTACAACTGGAAAAGGTGCAGAAGAGGGGGAACCAGGATGATCATGGGCTGGGAGCACCTTCCTCATGAGGCAAGGCTACAGCATCTGGTGCTTTGTAATTTGGAAGAGAGGAGACTATGGGCAGACATGATAGGGGTATACATCAGGAGAGAGAGGGCATGATCTCACCTCTTGTCTGTGGGCTTCTCAGGGGCATCTGGTGGGCCACTGTGTGAAACAGGATGCTGGGCTGGATAGGCTTTGGGTCTGGGCCAGCAGGGCTGTTCTAATGTTCTTATGGAAATGATGCAGTGCAAAATGATAACTTTTTCTCTTGATGAGTTTTGATGGCTTCTCTTATTCAGGGGAGGAACCAGTTGCTCTTTGGACCAGTTCCTAGTTGAATAATTGCTGGGGCAAGATTGGCCAGGACTGGGCTGCTGGACGATGCGGCGTGGTGGTGGTGGGGTCTTCTGGGATTTATTGGAGTTAAACAGTATGGATCAAGCAGCATTCTAACACAGCTGCTGCTGGCCCAGGCCCTCTTCCAGATAACAGATTCTAGGGCTGGGAACTGGATTTTCCTCCTGGAAACCCGCTACTATTCTCTTTGTTAGGATGGTCTCAGGAAACATTTCCTAGGTTCCTTGCAGGGTAGTGAGAGACTAGAGCGAGATTAGAACATCAGGTGCAGAGCCAGCCGAGAGGCAGCCTGCTTCCAGCCCCACTCGGCGGCCCCCACCAATACGCCCATGCGCATGATGTCACACGCATGGGGTTGTGGCTTGGGCTCCAGAGGAGCCCAGAGTGAACCCCCCCACACACACCATGCGTGGGCCAGCGAGGGCCTCCCCCCTCCCACGTCCGGGCTGCCGACGGCCTGAGTGAACTTTTCAGCAATTATTTCAGGCAGCTCCGACTGCCTGATAGAACGTTTTCCCCTTCCATTCCCTCTCTGGAGGAAGAGAAAGGGGAAGACGTCCCATCAGGCAACCGATGCTGCCTGAAATGATGTGCTGAGAGCTCATTCGGGCTCTCGGCAGCCCAGGCCACGTCCCCTTTGCATGTGACAAGTGGGAGGTGCCTGGGCCGCCGAGAGCCCAAACAAGCACTCAGCTCGTCATTTTAGGCAGCTTCGGCTGCCTGATAGGATGTTTTCCCTTTCCTCTCCCGAGGGAGAGGAAGGGGGAAACATCCTATCGGGCAGTTTGAGCTGCCTGAAATAATTGGCGACGAGTTCGCCCGGGCTCGGGGCGTGGGAGGGGGGAGTTGCCCAAGCCATGGGGCTCAGAGGCCTTTTCGCATTGGCAGCCTGGGTTCTTTGAACCCATTTGCCCAATGGTGGCTCTGCCCTTGTAGAACACATACATTTCACTAGATTCAGAGTTCCTGCAGGGGCAAGTGTCCTACCTGTCCCACCTCCATTGTAGACACCCATATACTTAACCCTGGGGCCTATAGGCCATGTGGGACTACATTGCCCAGCATGCTCCAGAGATCCAAGAGCAGGCTTCCCCAAACTGTGGCCCTCCAGATGTTGCTGAACTACAACTCCCAGCATCCTTAGCCATAATTTATTGTGGCTGGGTATGATGGGAGTTGTAGTTCAGCAACATCTGGAGGGCCACAGTTTGGGGAAGCCTGTCCTAGAGAGTTCTTCCATTTAAGTGCTGAACTTTAAACCATCTTCTCTTCTTGTACTGTTTCCCTTCCCCCACAGGGTCTTTTCCTTCTCCCCCTCACACTGTTTTCATTTCTCCCAAGCAATGCTTATGTCTCCCTGCAGAAGAATTTAGTCCAGCAAGCTCCCTGCTCCCTCAGTCTGCACCCTTGGTAGCCCAATCCTTCCTCAGCAGCAGCATCTCACCTGGCTTGGAGGTGCGGTTTCTAACTGTGTCTAACTTCCTTGTTATGTTATTTCAGCCCTAGTTTAGACATCTCAAGAAATCCCCAAGGAGAAAGTTAGGGAATTGGAAGGGACCTTGCAGGTCTTCCACTCCAACCTCCTGTTCAGTGCAGGAAATGTCTACAGCATCTCCAGCTGCCATCCAGCCTCTGCTTGGTAATGGAGTGCCCATTATGGTGCAAGGCAAACTGTTCCGCTCTCAAACATGTTAGGAAGTTCTTCCTGCTGTCTAGCCTGGATCTGTTTTGATGTCATATCAACCCCTTGGTTCTAGCCCTGCCCTCAGGAGCAAGAGGACACCAGTCTGCTGCTCCTCCTTTCTGTGTGACATAGTAGGAATCAGCTATCATATGTCCCCTTAGTCTTCTTTTCCAAGTGCCTGGTCAGGCAATCTCAGAATTTTGAGTGTTTGTCCTTGAGGGTGGGCCTCTGAGATAGGCTGGGGATTCTGCTGGTGTACCAACCACCCTGATGCACTTCAGTCTCCCTACCTGAGCTGGCAGGGGTGGTCTCGGAGGTGGCCTTGGGTTTCCCCAAGCTTATTGTTTTGGGGGATTTCAATGTTCACACTGAGGCCCCCCTCGTGGGTGCGGCTCAGGATTTCATGGCCTCCATGGTCCTGGCTCAGTTGGTATCGGGCCCTACCCACATGGCAGGACATACTCTGGATCTGGTTTTTGCCAACCAAGGAATAAATGATCTGGAGGTGGGCGAGTTTGAAGTAACTCCTTTGTCATGGACAGATCATCATCTGGTGGGGTTTAGTTTGACTGCTCCATCTGCCCTCTGCAGGAGCGGTGGACTGATTAAAATGGTCCGTCCCCAGAGGCTTATGGATCTGCTTGGATTCCAGACAGCCCTTGGGGAGTTTCCAGTGTCCAGAGCTGGTGACCCTATCGAGGCCCTTGTTGATCTCTGGAATGGAGAGCCCGCTCAGGCTGTTGACACGGTTGCTCCTAAACGCCCTCTCCGGCTTTGTGGAGCCCGTTCGGCTCCTTGGTTTTCCTCCGAACTTAGGGTGATGAAACAACTCAGGTGATGGCTAGAACGACACTGGAGGAAGATTAATGATGAATCTGACCGAACACGGGCTAGAGCCCATTTTAGGGACTTCAGTGGCGGTGAAGAAATGCTTTTTCTCCACCTCCATTGCATCTGCTCAGTGCAGACCAGCAGAACTGTTTTGTGTAGCAAAGACATTGCTGCACACATCCCCCTCCATTGCATCTGCTCAGTGCAGACCAGCAGAACTGTTTTGTGTAGCAAAGACATTGCTGCACACATCCCCCCAGGTAAAGAGGGAGGAATCGTCTACAGCCTGCTGTGATCAGTTTGCATGTCACTTTGCGGACAAAGTTGCTCACATCTGTGCCGATTTGGACTCCAGAGTTTGGCAGTTCCGGCAGACGTACCTCTGGTACCATCTGGTCCCATTGTGTTGGATTCTTTTTCAGTTGGTGCGGCCTGAAGATGTGGACAAGATCGTGGACAGTGTGTGGGCGACATCATGTGCTCTTGACCCTTGCCCTTCATGGCTAATAAAAGATGCCAGGGTACAGATAGATGGCTGGAGGTGATTATTAATGCCTCATTAAGGGAGGGCAGGATGCCATCGTGCCTCAAGGAGGCGGTGGTAAGACCATTATTTAAAAAGCCCTCCCTTGATCCCTCCAACCCGGACAACTATAGACCAGTCTCTAACCTGCCCTTTTTGGGCAATGTCTCCGTGGCCATTGGCCTGTGGGGTCCCACAGGGTTCAGTCTTGTCCCACATGCTGTTTAACATCTACATGAAACCGCTGGGAGAAGTCATCCGGGGACTTGGACTGAGCTGTCAACAATATGCAGATGACACTCAGTTCTATCTCTCCTTGTCACCTGATCCTAGGTAGGCAGTGGATGTCCTGAATTGGGGGCTGGAGGCCATGATCGGTTGGATGTGGGCTAATAAACTGAAACTGAATCCCGACAAGACGGAGGTAATGTTGGTCAGTAGGAGAGCCAATTGGGATGAGGAGAATTCAACAGTTCTGGATGGGGGTACACTCCCCTTGAAGAAGCAAGTACACAGCTTGGGGGTATTACTGGACCCGGCTCTGCTTTTGGAAGCTCAGGTGGAGGCGGTGGCCAGGGGTGCCTTTGCACGGCTTCGGCTAGTGCTCCAGCTGCATCTTTCTCGAGAAGGCAGATCTGGCCACAGTTACCCATGCCTTAGTCACATCACGGCTGGATTACTGTAACATGCTCTACGTGGGGCTGCCCTTGAAGAATATCCGGAAACAGCAGCTAGGGTTTTATCTGGAGCTGCCCATTGGGAGCACATCATACTCATTTTGAAAGAGCTGCACTGGCTACTAGTTTGTTTCCGGGTCCAATTCAAAGTGCTGCTTTTGACCTTTAAAGCCCGTAACAGTTTGGGCCTGGGATACCTGAGGGACCGCCTGCTCCCAAGGGCTGCTGCCCGCTTGATGAGTTCATCAGAGGGGGCTCTGCTCCGGGTGCCAACAATGAAGGAGGCTCGGTTGTCATGCACGTGGGACAAGGCCTTCTCTGTTGTTGCCCCCAGACTCTGGAATGCTCTCCAGGTGGTTATTTGCTCCTCAGTCTCCATCACAGCTTTTAGAAAGTATGTTAAATCTTGACTTTTTACCCAGGGTTTTATATGATTGTCTCTGCTGCTGCTCTTTGTACTTTGTATTGTTTTTATACTTGTGTTTTAAATTTTTTATTCAGATTTGTCTATATTTTTAGCTTAATATTTTAACTGTGTCATTTTTATAATCTTGTTTTTAAATTTTGCTGTAAACTGCCTTGGGATTGTTTTAATGAAAGGTGGTATATAAATTTAACAATAAAATAAATAAATAAAATTTCCCCAGGCGAAATATACTGCACCTAGCCCCTTTAACCATACTTAGTACAGTAGGTCCTGCTTTCCAGATTCAGTGAGCTTTAAACAAAGGATTGTTGCTCTTTAAGTAACGAACAGACTTTTCTTGCCATTAACCCAGATGTGGAACATTCTAAGAGATCTATATACACTCCCCTTCCTGAGTTGCCCCCAATACCTGCACATTTTCCAACAGCTTTTTCTAGAGCAGAATTTTTCTCAGAGTAAATTCTGAGTGTGTCCTCCAGATTCAGAGAAAAGTCCACCAGTGGCTTCCTTTGTGCTCCCTTGCATCTGGAAGGATGATGATCACATTTCAGAAACAAAGAAGCTAGAAGCCTGAAATAGCAGGTCAGGCAATTACTCAAGCGCAGTAGCAGGACCCATAACAAAGAGGTGCCATGCCAGTTAACTTCAACAAGCCTACCCGCATACAGCATCTGTATGCTCTTTGGGGCTGGCGGTTCCCTCCTGCCCCACATTCTCTTGCCCTCCCTCCCCTCCCTCTTGCTCCACACTTTCTTGCCCTCCCTCCTGCCCCACACTCTTGCCCTCCCTCCTGCCCCCTCTCTTGCCCTCCCTCCTGCCCCCTCTCTTGCCCTCCCTCCCCTTCCCTCCTGCCCTATACTCTTTTGCCCTCCCTCCCCCTTCCCCCCTCCTGCTCCCCTCTCTCTTACCCCCTGCCTTCCCCTCCCCCCTCCCCTCTCTTGCCCCCTCCCCCTCCTGTCCCACTTTCTTGCCCTCCCTCCCCTGCCCCCCTCCCCTTCCGTTCCTCTCCTCCCCCACCCCACCCACACTATGCATCTAACCTCAGCGGGTAGTGAACAGGGAACCTCCTCCCGGGTGGCAAAGTCCCACTGCCCGTTTTCCTCCCACCCTGGCCTCCAACAAGAGCCAAGGCTTCACGCCATCGCCTGTTCCCCACTCACCCCTCTTGCTGATGCCTCCTCTGGCCATCCTGCCGCCACCTCCTCCCGCTCCCACTCCCAGAAGCCAGGCCGGGCCACCGCTGCCTCCCTGTCCTTACCCGGGATGGCTGACCTAACCAGGCCGTCCCGTCTCCTGGTGGCCAGCCCAGCCCGCCTCCTTGGGCCATTTTGCGGCCCACCGCTACTGCCTGCTGCCATTTTTTCTTACCCACAACTCTTGCCCTTTGGCAGCAGAACTCTCACAACGTGTCACAAGAATTCCGCCGCCAAATCCTGGGCATGCATGCCTCCTAAGAGAATTAAATATATAGATCCTTTGGTAGGATTGTGCTAGAAGAGGGAAAGGAAACCTTTCTGTGAGCTGTTTTTGACATAGGAGTGAAATTGACTCAGACAGAAGGACTCTATCAATCTCAAGCATAAGGCTGCTCTTCCCACCCATTCCTCCCACATATTTCTTTTATAGCCTTTGTAAGATAAAATAGTATGTGAAAAGACAGGGCGGGGGGGGAAGCAACCTCTGTTCAATGTCCAAGCACATGTTATACAATGACTTAATTTCCCTTGTAAAGAGTGTGAACCTTGAAAAGCACATTATCACCAATGACACAGATATAATACTAAGGTTCTTAATACCGCCCCCCCCCGAATCGAGAAAATACAGATGCTGAAGATGCAGCAATTTTTATGAGAAATGCCTTTCCAGGATCCTATAAATCATTCCTGAAAGCTGGTTTTCAAAAGTTGATTGTGCCCAACAGTGATCTATTCTGAAATGAGGGTGGGTAGGTAGGTGCATTTAAAAATGGAACCTAAATATTTTTTACAGCAAGGGAAAGAGAATCACATACCTGCTCAAGGTGCTGCTGATGTCCTGAAAGAGAGAAAAAGAGAAGTGAATCTCAGCTGCACAGACAGAAAATGCACTAGGCTTCTTCTTGGTTTTTAAGAGAATTCATTGGCCACCTCGTCTGAAAAAACCAGTCATTGTTTCCAGGATTGCATCTTTTTAAATCCTAATCTTAAGATCCAGAGCAATGCCCTTCCCTGTGGAGGGACCTGAAAAGGGTCTTTGCCTTCAGCCTCACCTGCAGGAACTCACTTGCTGGCTGCAGGCTCTTCCTTTCCATTTCTGTGATCAAGTTAGAGAGACTAAGAGTCTCCTCCGAGAGCCTGGTGACATTTTCTTCCTGTCTCTTCTTGGTCTTCTTTTCCAGGTCATCCAGCAGAGCCAGCCAGAAACTCTTTTTCTCCTCAAGCAACTTCTGCATTTGATCAAAGGCAGACAAGCTCTTCTGCCTCTCATCCTGCACCTTTGTCTGGGAGAAGGAACAGATCCTTTCAGTGAAAGTCAAGTAAAATCCACTAGAGCCCTGTGCCTTCAACAAGGAAGTAATATGGCAGATTTACAGAAGCAGGTTACTCTTGGCTGTTGAGGTTTTCTGGATTGTGTCTCACCATGGCCTTCTGATATAATAATAAACTGAATCCATCTATATAGCACTTCATGCTGCAACAATCAAGTGATGAATTTGCATTTGTGAACTGTACTACAGAACACCACTCACTAAAGGCAAACACAGTGATCTGTTGTGGAAATACTTTCAACAACTCTGTTTCATGGCCAAGATTCCTTTTCTGTCCCTCAGTGAAAGTATCTGTTTTCAGTGCCTTCATTTTCTTACCATAAAATTTAAATAAATGTAAGTAAATGCAAGCTTCTGGTGTTTTAATATTTACAAGTATTCCGAGACAATTAATTTTGAAGGACAGGATTTGAACTTTTAAACCTCACTAAGCACATGGCGCAGTGGGGAAATGGTTGACTAACAAGCAGAAGGTTGCCGGTTCGAATCCCTGCTGGTATGTTTCCCAGACTATGGGAAACACCTATATTGGACAGCAGCGATATAGGAAGGTGCTGAAAGGCATCATCTCATACTGCGTGGGAGGAGGCAATGGTAAACCAAATTCTACCAAAGAAAACCACAGGGCTGTATTCTACCAAAGAAAACCACAGGGCTCTGTGGGCGCCAGGAGTCGAAATCGACTTGATGACACACTTTACCTTTAAACATGTTTATTGCATTTTTTCTCCTTTATCAAATCTAGCAGTTCAAGAACTTTTAACTAAAAGTGTATGAGATACTTAATGCACATAGAGATACTTCCTTAGTTTTGTTTATATGTCAAATAAATTTGCTAACCGAGGTCCCAGTTAGAGGACGACATGGGAACCTTTTCCTGAGAACCCATCTCACTAGAGGTATCTGTCACTCAAAGGGCCTAAGGAGCTTACCAGTTGACACTCAGCCCCACAATCTCATCAGCAACAAGAACAACCTACCAGACACTTCTGACCTCTCTGATCTTCAACCACTGTCTGTTCCATCAACTTCTGTCTTTCTTTCTCCAGAGACTGCATCCGGGCTTTGATTTTTCCCTGTACAAACAGAAAAGGCCTTTGCTCTGTAAGAATTTGGCCCATGTAATACAATCAAGGATTTCCATGTCTGCTTTGGTAATGAAAAAATGAGGTCTGTTTGTCATTTCAGAGCTTGCTGCAATTTGATGAGGAATGTTAAGAAAAATCAGGGTGCTCCTCGGTGACTTCTCCCTTTAGGGAATATGTACTAATAAGCATCTAAAATCAGTAGTTCTTACTAGGTTAACACACACGCATTACAATCAACAGGGAAATATATGAAGCATAATGTACAAGTTGCATCTTTCTTGTCATGGGGATTAACAGGAAATGGTTCCACAATATGAACTTGGAAGGCAGCTGTCAATCCACATGTGGGTGACCAGAAGCAGGAAGACTGGGCAGGACAGGCAAGGAGATCAGTCCATGTCATTACAAAAGGAAAGAGAGAGGTCAAATAAGCCACCTAAAGGACTCCGACAGGCATCTCAGCTCACAGCAAGTGATGCCTAGATATGTGGGAAGTTTAAATGGGCTTTGCACACATTCTCTACTACACCTGAGGGAATCTCCACACATCTTATTGCTGTTGTAAGACTTAGTAGGATTAACAGCCATTGGGATGATGAAATGAAGGATTGTGACTCTGCATCAAATCATCCCATGCATATTTACTGAGAGGCAAACTCCACTGTGTTCAGGGGTGTCCACTCCCTGGTGAGCATGTATAGGATCGGATCAATATTGAGTGAGTAGCCAAGGAGGGTTTTGGAGCAAACATTTTCCACATATGTGCACTATTCCCACCCATAGTGGCTGTTGAAATGCATTGCAAAATGTTGGCTGTACCAATCAATTAAATTTCAGAGTGGCCATAGACACGCATTGGCGTAGGTTAGATTCTGGTAAATCGGGGCTGCTCAACTTTAGCCCTCCTGCAGATGTTGGCCTACAATTCCCATAATTCCTGGCTATTTGCCACTGTGGCTGGGGATTATGAAAGTTCTAGTCCAAAAACAGCTGGGGGGGCCTAAGTTGAGCAGGCCTGTGCAAAATGTCCCACTTCCAAGGCTTTAATGTACCACCGAACACCACATTTTTCTCTGTGTGGGGGCAAACACACCACATAATGAATTTGGGGCAAAGGTAGTGCTCTAATGTTTGTGGGGAGAGAAAGAACTACAAGGATCCCTCTGCTCATGTAGGATTCCAAAACTATACCTACCCCTCTTGGAGAGAGGGGCTCCTTTTCTGTGTACATCTGTGATCAATAGTAGGACTAATGATGTTTTCAGGAGGAAACTGCACAGACTCTCTTAAAGGGTGTGATAAATGAGATTGGAGTGTGAATAGTTAAAGTTGTCAAGATATAGCAATAGCAATAGCAATAGCACTTACATTTATATACCGCTCTATAGCCGGAGCTCTCTAAGCGGTTTACAATGATTTTAGCATATTGCCCCCAACATTCTGGGTACTCATTTTACCGACCTCGGAAGGATGGAAGGCTGAGTCAACCTTGAGCCCCTGGTCAGGATCAAACTTGTAACCTTCTGGTTACAGGGCGGCAGTTTTACCACTGCGCCACCAGGGGTTAAGATATGAAGAGGTTAAAGCCCAGTAACTGAGTTCAGGAAGGGTGGGGGAGCAGAGCAATTAAAATTCAGGAATAGAATGTCCCTGGGAGCTGAAGCTTCATAAAGTGAAGTTGTCTGTTAGACAGCCTAGTAAAAGGGCTGGAGGTAATGAGAACCAGGTTCGGTTCTGAGTGAAATAAATATTGGGGCTATTCTCACGATCGGGGAAAATCGGGCTAGGAAAGCCTAGCCCGATTTTTCCCAATCATGGGAACCACCAGGCTTGGCTGCAAGTCCGGGGGTTCCTAGGCGGGTAACCCGCCTAAGTACCCCTGCCCTTAGCCCGGGTTCGTGGAGAGAGCGCTCCGAAAACCGGGCTCCCTGATTGTGAGTAGCTGTGGCATGGCTCCGCGCCATGGCTACTTGCAAGTAGACCCCCGACCGGGAGGCGAAAAGCCACCTCCCGGCTCCGGGGGTCTCCCCAATATGCCCTCCGCGCTCACGCAGGGCATACTGGGGCTTCTGGGGGCCATGAGGCCCCCGAGCTCCCCAGCCCCCGCCGGCTCCATCACGGAGCTGGCAATCGTGTGGACGGAGACCCACCTCATAGGCTGAGATACAGCCTGGGAGATGGCTGGGTTAAGGAGAACCAAGGAAGGTTCTGAAAAAATAAATATAGTTGCAGTACTAATATACAAGTTCTGGGAAGAAAGAGTGTTAAACCAGACTCCTAAAAGGTTTTAAGCAAGGAGTGAATGAAAGTGTACTGTTCTTTAAAAGAAACCAGTTTGTTACCTGGCAAGAGAACGACCCTACTCTCCAAGCAGAGACCCAAGCAGCCAACAGAACTTGTGTAATTCAACATTAAGAAGGACCTGAGAGTCCTTATACCCTCCAGGTTACCTAGTATACTTATACCCTCCAGGGTACCCTGTACCCTCACATCTACATCAATGTGTTACCAAACCTGAAGAACCCAGCAAAGAGAGCTCTTTATTATTAGGTGCATATATGGTGGCAGCGAAACAAGACCCTGTTGGGAAGATCAGGATGTAAATATACACAAAATCTTCCCCCTCTCCTCACATAAGGTTGTTGTATAGTCTATTGAAATCATGTAGATCGATAAGGAGTGTTAAATTGTGCATTTAACCAAGAAGAGTGACAGAGAGAAGCAGGGTTGGAATAAAGAACAGTAGAAGGGTAGGAAGGAAATGTAGATATTTTCAGAAAACCCATCCCAGGTTCTGTTTCTTGGTTGCTCTAAAATGGGACAGAATATTGGGAGAGTGGGATGGAATGTTGGGTGCTTTCCATTATCTAGCCACAGCTGTGCATCCAATGTGGTGCTTTCCTACCTTATATTTTTCATAAGCTTCCTCCAAGGGAATCACCCAGTGTTCCTTGTGCTCTTTGGCTTTGTCACACACCACACAGATGGGAGCTTCATCATCCTCGCAGAAGAGTTTCAGGGGCTCCTGGTGCCTCTCACACATTCCACTCTTTTCTTCTGCTCTTTTCCCCTCCTGAAGTTTCTTGATGAGTTCCACAACATTTGCCAGTTGTCGGTTTGGTTTGACATTCTTTGCCTGAATCGTTTCTCTGCACTGAGGACAACAAATGTCTGTGTCTGACTGACCACAGCACTGGGTAATACAAGCTTGGCAGAAAATGTGCCCACAGCCAATGATCACTGGATCTTTGAAATACTCCAGGCAAATGGGACAAGTAGTTTCATCACAAAGCTCTTTAAGGGGACCCCCAGCTGCCATGGCCGTTTCCCCCACCAAAATATTAAAAGTTTCAAGTTGGGCTCCAATTTCAGATAGCAATAAGGTGGCTACTTGAAATGCCTCCAGCAGGGATCCTCACTAAGCTGGAATAATAAGCATGACAAAATTAATGAGCAGAAATAGCCACAAGATTTGCTCATGCAATTGAATTTATTACATCTAATGCACGTAATCGTGCATGCAGTTATTGTCTGTCTGGAAAATCATGTTTTATGACCTGGCAAGGCCAGGTTAAGTTACTTTTCCACCCAAAGCAAGGTTAATTGTTGCCTCCCTCCCCACATCCTCTTGCAAGCTGAACAGCATACGTTTAGCATATGGAGATTGCCTGGAGTTTCCTAGGATATTGTTTTCAACACATTATACCATTTCATAAGTAAACATGGTTTAAGAAGTCTACATCAAATCCACCCTCCACATGCTGATGCACAAGCTTCCGTCCACTCCACAGCAACCCTTGCAAATCAGACCAAATCTACCATGAGTACTACCAGATGATGCTTTGAGCAAAATGATCCAGATGTCTCAAGAAAGTGAGTAAAGCCCCATGCAGCAAGGCAAGGTTCCAAACTAAGTGTGGGTCAACAGCCAATTTTATTTGGGGGCTGACATTCCTTTCCAATTCCACCCAATATATTACCTTGAAACGTGAGGCCATCTCAGCCCCTGTATCCATTGCACAGGAAACACCACTGGATTAAATTTAATGACCCTGATGTACTCAGAAACAGGGTAGCTGAGCAACAAGTAATTGTGGATCCTCTCACACCCATAATGCTTGCCTATGCAGGAAAAGAGAATCCAAGAACCACTCTACTAGATCAGGCCCAAGGCCTATCCAGTTCAGCATCCTGATTCACACAGTGTCCCACCAGATGCCTCTGGGGAGGCCACAGGCAAGAGGTATGTGCATGCCCTCTCTCCTGCAGTTGCAACTGGTATTGAGAGGCATCATGCTTCTGAGGCTGGGGATGGCCCACAGTCAGACTAGTAGCCATTGATAGACTTGTCCTCCATGAATTTGTCTAAGCCCCTTTTAAAGCCATCCAAGCTGTCACCACATTCCATGGCTAAGAATTCCACAGATTAATTACGTGCTGTGTGAAAAAGTACTTCCTCTTGTTGGTCCTAAATTTCCCAACCCACAATTTCATGAGATGACCCCTGGTACTATTATTGTGAGAGAAAATTCATCTGTACACCCTCTCCACCCCATGCATAATTTTATATTCCTCTATCATGTTTCCCCTTAGTCTCCTCTTTCCAAAATAAAGAGCCTCAGATGCTTAGCCTCCCCTCCTAAGGAAGGTGCTCCAGACCCCTGATCATTTTGGTTGCCCTCTTCTGCACCTTTCCCAGTTCTACAATATCCTTAAGATATGGTGACCAAAACTGTACACAGTACTTCAGATGTGGCCACACTATAGATCTGTACAAGGGCATTATAATATTAGCAGTTTTATTTTCAATCTCCTTCCTAATGATTCCTAGCATGGAATTATCCCTTTTCACAGCTGCCACGGTCTGAATCAACACTTTCAATGAGCTGTTCACCACAACCCCAAGATGTCTCTCCTGGTCAGTCACCGACAGCTCAGATCCCATCAACGTACATGTGAAGTGGTGGTAGGAGGAAGGTTTGCCCCAATATGTACACTTGTTAACACTGAACTGCATTTGCCATTTTGTCACCCACTCTCCCATTTTGGAGAGATCTTTTTGGTGCTCCTTACAATCTGTTATGGATTTCACTACCCTAAACAACATAGTGTCATCTGCAGATTTGGCCACGTAACTACTTACCCCAACTTCTAGATCATTTATGAACAAGTTACCAAACACTGGTCCCAGTACCAATCCATGTGGGACCCCACTTCCAACCTACCTCCATTGTGAAAACTGTCCCATTTATTCCTATCCTCTGTTTCCTGTCCTTCAACCAGTTACTGATCCACACATGAACCTGTCCCCTTATCCCATGACTGCTGAGTTTACTCAAGAGCTTCTGGTGGGGTACTTTGTCAAAAGTCCAAGTATACTGTGTCAGTCAGATCACCTTTATCCCCTGTTGACACTCTGTTGATCTGTGTTGACAGATCACCTGTTGACACTCTCAAAGAACTCCAAAATTTTAGTGAGGCAAGACTTGCCCTTGCAGAAGCCATGCTGGTTCTCCTTCAGCAAGGCCTTTTCTTCTATATGTTTAACCATTTTGTCCTTAAGTATGCTTTGCATCAATTTACCCAGCACCAGTTAAGCTAACTGGCCTGTAATTTCCTGGAGCCCTTTTTGAAAATTGGAGTTACACTGGAGTTACATTCCAGTCCTCGGGTACAGAGCCTGATTGTAGGGACAAGTTACATATTTTTGCTAGGAGACTGGCAATTTCAAGTTTGAGTTGAGGCAGGATGCCTCTGAGTACCAGTTGCAGGGGAGTAACAGCAGGCGAGAGGGCATGTTTTCAACTCCTGCCAGTAGGCTTCCAGCAGCATCTGGTGGGCCACTGTGTGAAACAGGATGCAGGACTACATGGGCCTTGGGCCTGATCCAGCAGGGCTATTCTTATATTCTTATGAGTTCCTTCAGAACTCTTGGGGGGATGCCATCTGGCCCTGGCGATCTGGATTCCTCATTCTAGGTATGCATTCCAACTGAGCTTCTTTTGGTTTTGAACCAATCCCATGCTTTCTGAAGTGATTTGACCCTCCTGACTTTCCCTTTCAACTTCCTTCTTACCAGTCTCCTCATTTTTGAGAAGTTTCCTCTTCTGAAGTCCAACACATTTGTGTTGGACTTCCTTGACAATTCTCGACTTGCATATATGCTGAATTAGATCACACTATGGTCACTGCTACCCAATGGTTCTGCAACTCTGACATCTTGCAACAGGTCCTGGGCACCACTCAGGATTAAGTCCAAGGTCGCCATCTCTCTGGTTGGTTCTGTGACTATTCTAAGGCACAGTCATTCAGCATGTCTAAAGATTTGGCTTCTCTTTCATTTCCTGAATGTGAATTTACCCAGTCTATGTCTGAGTAGTTGAAGTCACCCATTATTACCACTGTTTCTTTTTGATGCCTCCCTTATGGTGTTTCTCCAACTCCTGATCACTATCAGTGTTTTGATCTGGAGGGCGATAGCACATCCCTAGTAACACATTTCCTTTCAGTCCTTGTAATGTTATCCATAATGATTCTGTGGAGGAGTCCAGGCCACCTAGGTTTTCTAGCTTGTTGGAATCTATCTCTTTTTTATATACAGTGCTGCTCCTCCCACAACCCTCCTCTTCCTGTCCCTTCTGTAGGGTTTATATCCAGGAATAACAGTGTCCCACTGATTCTCACCATTCCACCAGGTTTACGTTATACTCACTATATCTATGTTTTCATTAGTAACCAAGCACTCCAGCTCACCCATCTTCACTTGGAGGATTCTGGCATCGGTATATAGACACCTATATGCCAAGTCCTTCACCTGGTGTTGGCATGTGCTATCCCCCTTACCAGCCTTTTGGAGTATGCTACCAGCCTTTGACCTTTTTTGGCAAGCTGCCATGTGTTTTCCTCTGCTCTATTCTGCCCCCTTCTGGTTTATCCAAAACATGCATCCAAACCAGATACCTCTGGGAAACCACCCAGGCATCATTTTAAAAGCTACTCTGCGATCTTTTTGAATTTAAGCACCAGCAGTCTGGTTCCATCTTGGTTCAAGTGGAGCCCATCCCTTTTGTACAGGCTTTGCTTTCCCCAAAATGTATCCCAGTGCCTAACAAATCTAAACCAGTCCACCAGGCACCATTTTATACATTTTATATACCAGAAGATATCAGTTTGGGACAGGGAAAGCTCATATAGAATTCTGCATATTGCTGCAGCTATTGTGGGAAATACACATAGCTATTTCAGAGTGGCTACTTTACATATTTTTATTTTATTTATATACCACTCTTCCAAAAATGGCTCAGGGCAGATCACTTACTGGTGATTAGAAACTAATTCATCTTCCCATATAAATAGTGGCAGTTTCTTATCCGATTAACTTCAGACACAAAGCTATTTTTAAAAAGAACTATTAGAATGACTAGAATTTGTGTAAGGGACCAACTGTAAATCTCCTTGCCAAATAGCAACCTGGCCCTATGCATAGTTACTCGGGAAAGCTGTATAGGACTGAGTCAGACACATATGAGATGAGAGTTTGTTTTTAGAGGAGAAAATGAATACCCCAATGAGTCTGACTTAAAGCAACCACTTTCAGCCCAATCAATTTTATTTATATTTATTTAAGAAGCAGGTCCAAACAGAATTCAGCAGGACTTAAGAACACATGGAAACAACTGACCGCGCTCGCCTCTCCCTTGCTTGCAGCGACAGCCGTAAACATACCTTTAAAAGTTCATTCAATAGCCCCGATTAAATACTGCACACTGGCAAAAGTTCAATTGTATCCTCCACCGTTTCATTCTGAGACATACCAAGATTTGGGGTTACACCCACTATCGACTGTATCTCGAGCACGAAAGACGCAACTCGTTCTTAAATCATGCTAAAAAGTGCAAAAGTGCCTCGTCTGTGATTGGTCAGGGCAGCTCAGCCCGCTCTCCACAACATTCCAAGATTTCCTGCAGTCCAATCAGGAAGAAAGACAGAAAATTGGCAATCAACTCTCCTTACTGCAGCCGCCACCGATTCTGTAAGACCATAATGGCCTAGAAAGCCAAGAAAGGCCCGAGAACACCTCCTACTGGTCATCAGCTAGCCTTCACTAACAGCCGCCGTCGCTTATAGAGAACTCGCACGCATCCACAGTGCTCTGATAGTGATCACTGAATGAATCCCAGGTTCCTGTGCCGGAAGACAGACCCAGCAGTCATCTGGAAGATTTCAGCTTTGTTTTTCCCCCTAAATCTTGTGGTCTGTGCTCTGCTAACTTGTACCCACCCAGTTATGTAGAAAGTGTCACATCCTTCTCCCCCAAGACAACCAGATATCAAAGGCCTCAACTTACCCCTTAAAGAGAAACCAGCCCCTCAAAATCTCCCCTCCTCCTATTAGTGTGAAGGGGGAAAGGCTAGATGTTCTGTATAGAAAAGCTTGTTCACCTCCTCAAGCTGTGTCTGCTCTTCACAGATCAGGCTTCCAACTGGGTACAATGAATATTGGGACAAAAAACCCCAACTTCAACTATATGCTGATGGGATCTGAGCTGTCAGTGACTGACCAGGAGTGGGATCTTCTTGGGGTCCTGGAGGTGGACAGCTTGTTGAAAGTGTCAGCTCAATGTGTGGCAGCTGTGGAAAAGGCCAATTCCATGCTAGGGATCATTAGAAAGGGGACTGAAATGAAAACGGCTAATATTATAATGCCCTTATGCAAAACTATGGTGTAGCCGCACCTGGAGTACTGCATACAATTCTGGTCACCACATCTAAAAAAGGACATTGTAGAACTGGAAAAGGTGCAGAAGAGGGAAACTAAGATGTTCAGGGGCCTAGAGCACCTTTCTTATGAGGCAAGGCTACAGCACCTGGGGCTATTTAGTTTAGAAAAAAGAAGACTGTGGGAAGACATGATAGAGGTCTATAAAATCATGCATGGTGTGGAGAAAGTGGATGGAGAGAAATTCTTCTCCCTCTCACACAACACTAGAACCAGGGGTCATCCCATGAAATTGATTGCCAGGAGGTCTAGGACCAACAAATGGAAGTACTTTTTCACACAATGCATAATCCACTTGTGGAATTCTCTGCCACAAGATGTGGTGATAGCCAACAACCTGGATGGCTTTAAGAGGGGTTTGGATAACTTCATGGAGGAGAGGTCTATCATCGGCTACTAGTTAGAGGGCTATCGGTCACCTCCAGCCTCAAAGGCAGGATGCCTCTGAGTACCAGTTGCAGGGGAGTAACAGCAGGCGAAAGGGCATGTTTTCAACTCCTGCCAGTAGGCTTCCAGCAACATCTGGTGGGCCACTGTGTGAAACAGGATGCTGGACTAGATGGGCCTTGGGCCTGATCCAGCAGGGCTGTTCTTATGTTCTTATATTCAGGCTCATTATTACCACTGCATACACCTCCCACCCACCCCCATCCCCCGCCCCCAAACTTTTATCCCTCATTCTGGCAATGAAATGTTGGCAACCCTAGGCTGTTGAGACAAACTGGGGGTAGTTCGGCTTGATCCCAAGCCTTTGAACTGAACCAGTTCGACTTTGAACCAGTTCAGTTCTGAATCTGCTCGCACATCCCTAGCATATTACAGAAGCTAATGCTGGATACGTTAAGCCTCACTCAAGGCCAGGGTGGTGTAGTGGTTAGAGTGCTGGACTTGTACCGTGGAGACCCAAGTTCAAATCCCCATTCAGCCATGAGACTTCCTGGGTGACTCTGGGCCAGTCACTTCTCTCTCAGCCTAACCTACTTCACAGGATTGTTGTGAGGAGAAACCTAAGTATGTAGTACTCTGGGCTCCTTGGAGGAAGAGCAGGATATAAAATGTAATAAATAAATAAGTAAACATCCACTCCAAACCTACAACCAGCTTCTAGCTCAACTCTGGCTCAACAACTGCCTCTGAGAGAAGTCTCCAGCTGTTCGGAATGAACCATGTGGTCGGCCTCATTTTAATGGGTCAGAGAGTCTGGACTCTCCTGGGAGTAAAACACATCTCCCTCTTTAGGGCTTTCTAGGTTATTCCAAATTCCAGTGCTAAAACACAGCTTATTCCTGGCCAATTTCCTCATAGATGCATGTCAACCATGCCAAACACTCCAGTAGGGGTGTAAACCAAACTGGTGTGTGTGTGGTGGTGCAGTGTCGGATACAGGATCCAAATCCAGTAGTGTAATAATAGTAGTAGTAGTACTACTACTATTATTCACATTAATAATATCATTATGAATAATATTATCAAATGTAACTTCACTGCATTTATAAAATTGCCCTGTTCAAGAAAATCATGCATTCACAAGGCTCCATCAAGCTTTCAAAACGTGTCAGCAACTTATACAGTGCATTGGACTCAGTTTCTTGCAATGCAAAATGTTCTTTTCTTTGTGGTTTTTAAAATAGGTACAGGAAGCAAAAAACAAAGCTATTTAAATAAAATAATCCAGCCACTGCCCCTAAACTTCCCTCTGAAGATTCACAACTCCGCAGTTGCTATCACTGGGGAAAGAAGAAACAAGAACGCTTTCCTCTTCCCGCCCATGTTCTTCCTAATTGGACGGGAGAGCTCTTGAGGAGAGGAGACTGTGCTGCTTTGACCAATCACAGACAAGAAATTTATTAAGCATTTTCGGTGCAATCAGCCATTCCAGTCCTTTCGTTCTTCGTTTTGCTCTTCTTAGTAGCAAACTTCAGCGGGGCAGAAGCGAACTGGTGTTGCACTGCGCAGGACAGAGATCTGGTTGTTTTCAAGGTAGGAAGGTTCTTTTAGGAGGGAAAGAGAGAATATTAGGTTACTGGGAGGTGCAGGATTGTGTGTAAACAGGAGTGATGCCTAATATGCAAGCTCTAAATCTTTTCCTTTTCGTCGAAGAGTAGTTTAGTGTGACTCATATTTTTTTAAAAAATAAACCGCTTCTAAGACATTGGTCAGTTAAGTGGTAAATATGTTAGTATGCTGCCCTGTTTTATTGGGAAATTCTATTCACTGTTGCTTTTGTAAACCGTATGTTAAACATTCTCTAATAAAAGTCAATCTGATAAAATGTGCAAACTGGTAAGAGAGGGAGAAGGGGCAAAAATTTGGGTGTTTCTAACGGACCTAATCGTCTTCATCTTTGCAGGAGGGTGGCGGGGTAAATAGCCAAGAAAGCATCGGGGAGGGTGTAAATAAGAATCACACGTGCCTGCGTTAGGTTAATTCGGAGGCATAACGGAGTGTGAGGTTGTCGTCCTGTTGAATTTGTGTTCTTTCAATCCTCCCTCCGTGCGCGCTCAGCATAGATTTGCAAAGTGATGGGTGAACACTTTCCGTGGGCTTTGAGCGGCTAAGCTACTGAGACCTGGTTGGCTTTGTGCAAGGAAAGCAGGATGCTTCATTTTGCTATATGAAGCTGCTTTAGAATTATTCGGACTGATTAGACCAGAGTTTGGATCTGCATTAAACGATGCCTTCTCTTTACTCCCCTCCCCTGTTCTAGAAAACGAGTGCTGAAGACTGCTTGGGAGCCCTTAAGAGTCTATCTGCCCTGAAAGGCCTGTTCCTTGACTGTTAAGTTGGTTGGACCGGCCTTTGGTTCCTTAGTGTGAGGGAAAGGCACTCTGCACATGTTCAGTAACTTCATCCTCCAGCACTCAGCTCTGGTAGTAAAAGCAAGGCCTTGATATAAAGGGATGGCAAGGAGAGAAGTTGTGTTCCCATCATGAGTACAGCATTTAATATCAATGCTTAAGAGATTGTGAGAAGAGTCTGGTTTGATGCTTCAAAAAGTATTTTTATTTTTGTTCCTCCTCCTGGTAAGTGAAAGAGGGTTTGGGGGCCAGTGGCATTCAGCAAGTATGATTGTTGTGCACAGGGTAACATTTTGCTTCTAAGTGTAGAGTTTGGCTGAGTGAGTTTTTAAAAGCTAAGAAAAATGTTTGCTGTGAACTTAGCCTTAACTTTAGAAGACAAATTCAGGTAACATTCCAATTCTCTACATGTCTGGGCCACCTCCAGCCTCCGAGGCACAAATGGCTCTGAACACCAGTTGCAGGGGAGCAACAGCAAGAGAGAAGGCATGCCCTCGTTTCTTGCCTGTGGGTTTCCCAGAGGCATCTATTGGGCCACTGGGTGAAACAGGATGCTAGACTAGATGGGCCATGGGCCTGATCCAGCAAGACGGTTCTTATGCATGTTCTTATATTTACTATGAAGTAAGGCCCATGGTACATACATGCCTGTCTGCAATTTGGAAAATGTTTTTTTAACTTGGTGCTTTATGCCAATTCCATTCATTGTGACTGTTAGTTTTTAGTGACTTCCTGTTTGAAGCCTGCCAGGCAATTATTTTCTCCGCCAATTATTCTCCAGTCAATAACTCAGAGGAGCAGCCCGTTTGTGATAGTGGAAAGGGAAGCCTTTAGGTTTTCTGTTCTAGCGTTGTGGCGAGTTCCTTGGTATGTTCTTGTTTAATGATTTTCTGAGATGTAATAAAAGTGTGAAATGCTCCTCTAACTCCTGCTAAAATCATTGTCATTTCACACAAAGTTGTGCCATATTTAGGGGGATGGGGGAAATCCCACCTTTCAGTCATCCTGGGTTACGAGGCTAAAGCCAAAGGTGTCTCCTGTAATATGTGTTTGGAGATCGGATTTCTTCACCCTTCAGGACAGATCAATGTGTTTTGTTTAATTGACAGACTTGTCTATCAATGGCTGCTAGACTGATGGATGTAGGCTACTTCCAGCCTAAGAGGCAAGATGCCTCTAAATACCAGTTGCAGGAGAGAGGACATGCCCTTGCCTGTTGGCTTGTAGGGATGTGCACGGAAGTGGGCGAGGGGGGTGATGGACTTTACAGGTGGGGGAGGGTGCACTTACTCCTCTCTCTGCTTCCCCCCCCCACCAGCGCTCATTTTTTGTAAAGTCCTTCAGGGTGGCAGTGTACCTCCCTGCCACCCCGTTCCCTCTTTGGCCGGATGTACCTGGCGCTCGCCAGGTGCATGCAGGTCACGCTTGCGTGCGCGCACATCACACTTGGGCGCTAGTCTATCTGACGTGCACACAAGCATGGCATGCGCTTGCATGCGTGCCAGGTACTTCCGGCCAAAGAGGGAACGGGGTGGCAGGGAGGTATGCTGCCGCCCCGGGGGAGAATTTACAAAAAATGAGCGCCGGTGGGTGGGGAAGCGGAGGGAGGGATAAGTGCACCCTCCCCCTCTCTTAAAGACTGACACCCCCACGCCTTCGGACCTCCCATTGTTTGACCCTGTTCGGAGGCCCGTAAAAGGGCCTCTGAACAGGTTCGTGCACATCCCTATTGGCTTTCCAGAGGCTTCTGGGGGTCCATTATGGGAAACAGAATGTTGGACCGACTGGGTATTGAGCCTGAACTGTTGAGCCTTGCTTTATTTATCTATTTAAAATAATTATACCCTGCCCCTCCAGTACATTACTGCTTGGGGCGGCTCACGATATTTATAAATCAGTTACAATATAAAATCAGACTAATAAAATTATAACCAAATTAAACAAGTTAAAAATCCAAGCTAAAACCACAATCAAAATTAGCTTTTAAAATTCCAAATTAAAATCTTAAAGCTAAAAACTAAGAATTTTTAAAAACTAAAGAACCTACCAGATATACACAAAAGGTGAAACATTAAAAAACCTCTTTAAAAAGATGTTTTAGTTGTTTCTTAAAACCACTGAGAGAGGGAGCATGGCGTGCCTCTTCAGGGACGGTGTTCCAAAGCTGAGGGGCCACAACCAAAAATGCCCTGTCTCAAGGCCCTGTCTGTAGTCTCCACCAATCGGATCTCTGTTAGTGGTGGGACCATGAGCAGGGCCTGAGATGACAAGCAGAGGGCCCTGGCAGGTTCCTATGGGTGAATGGCCCCATTCCCTGGCCCCAAGCTGTGTAGGGCTTTAAAGGTCAATACCAGCACCTTGAATCTAGCCTGGAAGCGGACCAGTAGCCAATGAAGCTGATGCAGGAAGGGTGTAATACTCATGAAGCGATTTGCACCCATGAGCATCCTTGTGGTAGCATTCTGAAGCAGCTGAAGCTTCTGGACCGTGTTTAAGGGCAGCCCCACGTAGCACACATTGCAGTAGTCCAATTCCAGCATTGCAGTGTGACCAAAGCATGAGTAACTGAGGTCAGGTCAGATTTCTTCAAGTAGGATTGCATCTGGCACACCAGCCATAGCTGATAAAAAGCACTTCTGCACACCGCTTCCACCTGTGCCTCCAAGGACAGCGTTGGGTCCAGAAGCGCTCCCAAGCTGAGGACTTTGTCTTTCAGAGGGAGTGTGACCCCATCCAAGACCAGATTTACCTCATTACTCAGATAATCAGTTTTACCAACCCAGAGCACTTCCGTCTTATCTGGATTAATGTTCAGCTTGTTTGCCCCCATCCAGTCCAGAACATCCTCCAAACCATGGTTCAGAGCATCTACTGCCTCCCTGATGTCTGCTGACTTAAGATAGGTAGAGCTGGGTGTCATCAGCATACTGATGGCACTGCAGCCCACACCTTCGGATGACCTCTCCGAGAGGTTTCGTGTAGATGTTAAACAGCATGGGGGTCAGAATAGATCCTTGTGGCATCCCATAGGCCAAGGGGTGGAACAAGCATCCCCCAGCACCACCTGCTGAGTATGACCCCCAGGGTAGGAGCGGAGCCACTGTATAACCATGCCCCCAAGTCCTAACCCAGAGAGATGTCCCAGAAGGATACCATGGTATTGAAAGCGGCTAAGAGATCCAGGAGAATCAACAGAGTAACACTCCTTCTGTCTATCTCCCGGCATAGGTCATCCACCAGGGCAACCAAGGTAGTTTCCGTCCCATATCCAGGTCGGAAGCCAGACTGGAAAGGATGCCACCACACTCTCCAACACCTTGCCCAAGACGGGGAGGTTTGAAACTGGTCAGAAGTTATTCCGATCATCTGGGTCCAATGAGGGCTTTTTTAGGAGGGGCCTGATGACTGCCTCCTTCAGCTGAGGGGGCACCAGCCCCTCCACCCATGGACCCAGTCCCTTCCTAGAAGCCTTCACCAACCATGAAGGGCAAGGGTCGAGCACACACGTGGTAGGCCTCAGCCTTCCAAGCAGCCTGTCCACTTCCTCAGGCAACACAGTCTGACAACCATCCAATATAACAGGACCAGATGGTGCATTGGCAACATCCAGTTCCGGGAGCACCACATAAATCTTGGCATCCGAGTCAGAACAGATGCGAGCACTTTTATCTGCAAAATGTAGCGCAAACTGGTCACAGTGGGCTGCTGATGGTTCTGTTTGATGGTCTTTGGGGTCTTCACCTAAGAGGCCCCGAACCACTCGAAAAAGCTTGGCTGGACAGCACTGAGCAGACGCAATAATGGCAGAAAAGTAGGATTTCTTCGCTGCCATCACTGCCATAGAGTAGGCCTTAACATGGGCTCCAGCCTGTGTTCGTTCATTCTGAGTTTTTCACCAGCAATGCTCAAGCCATCTACCAGCCTGCTTCATTGTCTGCAACTCACCTGTATACCAGGGAGCCACTTGGGCTCTGCGGGTCAGGAGAGGATGCCTAGGCGCAGCCGTGTCAGTCGCCCGACCCAACTCATACCAGAGGGAGACCAGGGCATCAACAGGATCGTTCACTCTCTCAGCAGGAAACTCCCCTAGAGCCATCAGGAATCCATTAGCCTCTGAGGGTGGACCATCTTAACTGGTCCCCCACCCCTGCAGAGGTATTTTGGGTCCACCCACAGTCCAATCTTCACCAGATAGTGATTTGTCCATGATAACGGTATTGAAGCCTCCTGGACTCTAATCTGGTAGGCTCGATGTAGCTGCTAAAAAACCCCAGGCAGGTATGAGGAGAGCTGTTATCAGTGCTCCCATTCTGTAATCCCTCTAATTTCTGCAGTCCACTGGTTCTCCACTCAGCCAAGGGGGCTCATGATTCCTTTATAGAGGGCTGGAGGTACCTGCAGGGGGTGGAGCAGATGGAGACACTTAGCAATCAAGCCAGAGAGGGCTCCACCCAGCAGCAGCAGGACAGGGGTTACCAACTTCCCTTTCTTTGCAACATTCCTCAGCTTCATATGGCTTGACTCACTTGCTTGAGTCATCTGTTGCTGTTTGCTCCAAGAACCCTAATGTACTGTTTTTGACATGTCTGTCTGATTTTCGTGGACTGATCTTTGGTGGGGGGTGGTCCTGGATCCATGTATGAGATGGGGAAAGTGATTTTTTTCAGTTAATCATCTGAAATATTGCAACTTTCTGAAAGAATTAAAAGAAACCTAAGAAAAGCGTGGCTCATTTCCATGTCATGCTCTTTAGCAAACAGGATGGCGGATGTGGGGAGATAGTGTCAATGTGTCTCCTGTGGTGACAAACTACCCTCTGTCAGCTTTACAGAAAAAGGTGTAAGATGTTTACTCAAATAGGCAAAAATTGCAACCATTTTTAAAAAGTATTAATTGGCTGCTACTGTTCATTTTGTCATGCTGTAGATTCCACCTTCCTGAGGCAGTTCTGGGAAAGGAACTGGAAACAAAACATAACAAAGGCTTTTCTTATTGGTCTTCAGGGAAAGATGGCCAGGGCAGCTGGAGGTCCCATCAAAGAGCTCTGTGAGGAAGCGACTTGTCCCATCTGCCTGGACTTCTTCAAAGATCCAGTGACTCTAGACTGTGGGCACAATTTCTGCCATGTCTGCCTCAGCCAGCACTCGAGAGGGTTTGGCATGGCTCTTTCCTGTCCTCAGTGTAGAGAAACGGATCAGCGAAGGAGTTTCAGGCCAAATCGGCAACTGGCAAATGTTGTAGAGCTTGTCAAGAAACTTCAGGAAGAAAAAAGAGCTGAAGGAAAGTGGCAAGTGTGCAAGAGGCATCAGGCACCTCTGAATCTCTTCTGTGAAGATGATCAAGACCCCATCTGCATGGCGTGTGACAGATCCAAGGAGCACCGAGGTCACAGCGTGCTTCCTCTGGAAGAAGCTTCCCAAGGACATAAGGTAGGGTGGGTATCTGTCTTTCACCTCTCCAGTTCTCATAGGAAACTGCCATATACTGAGTCAGACCATTGGTCCATCATCTAGCTCAGTATTGTCTACCTAGATTGGCAGCGACTTCTCCAAGGCTGCAGGCAGGAATCTCTCTCAGCCCTCAACGTACTGTATGCTTTGGTAGTTTGTTGGTTCAAAAAAAAATATTTTGTCCTATTTAAAAAAAAAAAAAAAATCTTGTCCTATCTTGGAGAAGCCAGGGAGGGAACTTGAAACTTTTTGCTCTTCCCAGAGCGGCTCCATCCCCTGAGGGGAATAGCTTGCAGTGCTCAACACTTCTAGTCTCCCATTCATTCTCAACATTCCACTCTCCAGTATTTTGCCACACTCTAGAGCAGGGCTGCTCAACTTCAGCCCTCCTGCAGATGTTGGCCTACAACTCCCATAATCCCTGGCTATTAGTCACTGTGGCTGGAAATAATGGGAGTTGTAGTCCATAAACAGCTGGATGAGGGGCCAAAGTTGAGCAGGCCTGCTTTAGATTGACCAAGAAACCAAATGGGCCTATAAAGATGGAGAATATTCTCGGTCTGGAATCATCTGGGGCAAGAGAACTGGTTATCCCCCTACCTGGATAGTGTCTCTGAGGGCATCCCTTGACTTTTTTCATACATTAGTGGCTGCAATTCATTCCTGCAAGTGTAAAGCACAGCTCTTGGTTGAGATGAGGAGAAACTAAGGGAAGAATTGAAGAAGGGAGAAAGAGACCCAAAGGTTTATGAGGGGAGTGGAAAAGATACAGCACTGGGGTGTGTGGGTGGGGCACGGGACTAGGAGTTCAAGGGGAATACTTAGGAAACTGCCATATACTGAGTCAGACCATTGGTCTATCTAGTTCAGTATTGTCTTCACTGACTGGCAGCAGCTTCTCCAAGGTTGCAGGCAGGAATCTCTCTCAGTCCTATCTTGGAGAAGCCAGAGAGGGAACTTGGAACCTTCTGCTCTTCCCAGAGCGGCTTCATCCCCTGAGGGGAATATCTTGCAGTGCTCACACATCAAGTCTCCCATTCAGATGCAACCAGGGCAGACCCTGCTTAGCTGTGGGGACAAGTCATGTTTGCTACCACAAGACCAGCTCTCCTCTCCTCTCCTCTCCTCTCCTCTCCTCTCCTCTCCAGGGAGAAGGTGAGGGGGCATGGAACTGGAGCCACCCCTTCACCTGGTTCTCCCCTTCCACCTGTGAAAATTCCTGGACCCTTCTTTATTCTTTCTATAAAAGCCTGCTCCCAATATTACAGCACACTGCAGCATGGCCCAAGAAAGAGAACCTGGGATGCGGCTGTCATTAGACCGAGCATTGGAAAAGGAACTGCCCGAATTGCCCCAATAATACTATCGGCAAAATATGGATGTTTTGGATGAAGACGATGCTCTGTGAGGGAGCATCAGAGGAAGGAATTGTGAAAGGGCTTAAGAGCAAGGGTTAACAAAGCATACACAGAGTGCCAAAGTACCTGTTAGAAAGTCTAACAGTTATAGCAACAGTTTAAAAAGCAAGCAAAGAGTGATCAGACAACTTAAAGCTGTTGTGGTTAATGACTAGACAGTTTCCTGAGCTACTGTGGTGAAAACAGGAAAACTACCATTTAAGGTAGATTGCTTTGCAAAAATATATCAAAGCCAATCATGTATCATGCCAACTAGACAGGAAAAGTGTGCAACTTGCTAATTGGTTACTGACTTAGCCTTGTATCTTATGATATATAAACAGATGTTTTGGAATTTGTGGCTAGAACTCAGAGAGAACTTTGCTTTCATTTCTCTGACTTCTCAGTGCATGCACTCTTTAATAAAACGCTCAAGAGAATCCAACTGCTGAGAGCCGTGTGTCTGCCTTTAGACGCTATCTGGGTCACCCTTTGAGGTGCCCCTCAACAAAGCTATATGGATGGAGGAGCAGGTTTGAGTCTTGGAGTTAAACTAGCCTCCTCAGGTTAGTCTAACTGCTGAGAAGGCAGCACAGACTCGGATACTTGCAGAAATGCAAATTGTCCTAGTCCTTTGTATAGTGGCTCTCGCCATCTGTGGGCGGGAGGCAGGGAGATGACACCACAACCACCCCACTTCTGGTTGGGGGGGGTGAGATGACTGAATAATATAAGCAGACAGGGAAAAGGTGGACCCAGAAAGTTCAGTGACAGAATCTACTAGATTCTGAACTTTTGAAACTAAATGCGGGGGTGGGGAGCAGTTCCACAGAGACAGACTTTGACCTTCCTGGTACTCTTCCATACAGGTGAAACTGGGAGCATATGGATCCCATCATGGCATACATGGTGTTAGCAGCAGGGTGGGAACACATGGAGACACGGACTATATTCCCAAAGATTTAACATGGGAGAAAATCTGGTTTTCTCTTCATGAACACACAGCTGAGGATTGTTCTGCGCACATCCATGCCTTTGATAGGGGAGATGTGTGGCTGCTGAGAATGAGGCATTGTCAACTTAAGCTTTACTCTCCATGCAAAATGCACACCTGTGGTATTTAGCTAGACTAATCCAGGGATAGTTCAGACCAGTTAAAAAGGATGGGATTTGTTTCTTCTCTAAGTATCTCTTTTATTTGTCAATTAACAAAATTTAAAAATTAAGCATTGACATGATGTCACGGTACAGTTCTTTTTTTAAAAAAAAAAGTTACAAAAAGAGCAGTAGCAGTAAGACAAAGATCAAAAGTTTCAAAAGGACAAGCCTCTTAATAAAAATCAATTTCTCTTTCTTTTGTGCTTGCTAGAAAAAGCTTGCAAAGTTGACTGCTCTGTCCCAGATGAATTCCACTCAAGATCTCTCTTCAGCAATAAAACACTGCTTTGAGCTTTAATTAGGGTTTTTCCCACTTTCTCTTATCCTTCCGCCCTGTTTCACAACACGGTTTCCAGAAACTTAGGAGACCTTGAATCTAACAAGTGCAGATGAGCTCACTGGTCTGCCTAGCACCACAGATAAGATGGTGAGCAAAAGACAGCATGTCTGCAAAAATAAGGACTCTTTATGTAAAGAATACACAAAATGGCCTCCTATTAGGTTCACTTTTGACTAAAGCCATCAAATAGGCCTGAAATATTGCCTTGATCCATGACAATTGGTTTTCTTTTTTCTCTCTCTCTCTTTCTTTCTCTCTCTCTCTCTCAGGTCAGCCAGAGTAACGCTAGAGCATGTAGTGTGGCAACCCAATACCTGAAGATGGATATGCCCAAATTAATTGAGTGTTGTCAACAGAAGGGGCTTGAGAGTCGAGGCCTTAGTGTGGAGGAATTGAGGGTTCTCCTCATCCAGCAAGCCAGTCAGCCGGAACAGGACATGGTGAAGCTGAAAGTGGAGGAGCTGGAAGAGCAAAAAAGGAAAGAACCAAGGGAGAGGGAGCAATTCCAAGCCCAGAAGAAGATGTCTGAGGCGCAGCTCACAGCCCAGGCTGAGCAGCGGAAACATGAACTGGAGCTTCTGCAGCTGAGAAAGAAAGAACCAGGAAAAACTGCCGTCAAGTCCTTCACTCCCTTTTCCCCTGGGGGAAACCCCGTAGATTTCCTCTCTGCCTTTGAGAGAGCTGCACAGAAGCAGGGAGTGCCTGTGGATGATTATATGGAATATCTACCTAGTTTAATAAGGGGGGAGTTAGTGGAGCTCTATCACAACCTTCCTAATGGAGGATGTGTTACTTACCAGGATTTTAAAGAGGCAGTGTTCAAACAATTCCAGTTAAGAATGGATCGCTTTGCTACGACATTCCGTAGCTTGCAACCTCAGGTGGGGAAATCCTTCCTTGAATTTGGGGTCAAACTAGAGGAAGCATTAAACAAGTGGCTAGATGGAGCGATGGCTGATAATAGGGAAAAGGTTCTCCAAGTAATAGCGCTAGACCAGTTTTGTGCCCGCCTGCCCTCTAATATACAGAATTTAGTGAAAGCTAAAGCTCCAAAGGATGTTTTCCAGGCTGCTGAAATTGCAGATCAACTGATGAATCGAAACAACTCGGAAAGGAGAACCCCCCATTTTGAAAGGAGCAAGGGGTTCCAAAAAG
This sequence comes from Hemicordylus capensis, assembly GCF_027244095.1. Classification (NCBI taxonomy): domain Eukaryota; kingdom Metazoa; phylum Chordata; class Lepidosauria; order Squamata; family Cordylidae; genus Hemicordylus; species Hemicordylus capensis. The sequence continues at coordinate 255,793,133 of NC_069658.1, read as the reverse complement.
GTGGGTGGGAGGAAGCCCCTGCCAAACAGGAGAAGGGATCCCTGCCTATTGAGCGCAAAAGAGCCCCCAATGTGTCCAATTTTAAAGAGAAAGCCTGCTACCACTGTGGAGAAGTGGGGCACCTCAAGGCTAATTGCCCTAGGTTGGGGGAGCCTGTCTACAGAGTAACAGCATGCTGTAAAGTTGGGCATGATCCTGAAGAATGGGGCATCATGGAAACAGTGTTGCTCAAGGGTCAAAAAGTTAGGGGGCTGGTGAGTACTGGTGCAGATATCTCCCTTGTCCGCACTGATTTAGTGTCCCCCTCAGATATTGTCACTGGGGAGTCCTTCATCGTAGAGTCCCTCACAGGTGAACGCAACCCTGTTCCAGTAGCCCGGTTGCCGGTGGAATGGAGAGGGTGGACGGGGCTTAAAGACATTGGGGTGGTTGAAGATCTGTTTGCACCAGTGCTCATAGGGAGAGACTTGCTGGTTCTTGGCAACCAGTTCCCTGCATTCACTTACAGGCAAAGCCAGAGTGCTGAGTGGGAAGGTATTGGTAAAGACACAAAAAATGAACCCAAAGGGAAGGCTAAACTCAAGCAGCCTTCCATGGGAATGAGGAACAGGCCTGCTGCAGAGGTTGTGGAGAGCACTGGCCCTAAAAAGAGGGGAAATTGGGCTGTCGGGGAGAATACTGGGTATGTTGATTCTCCAGTCAAGGCGGGTCTACGTGGTATAAGCAGTGCAGGAGTGGAAGACCCACTGCTAGCAGAAGGCTGTGATGTGACTGAGGAGGAAGGGATTCATTATCCAGATTTGCCAGAAGGCTGTACTTTGACTGAGGATGGGGTGCTAATGATTGATAGTATTCTAGATTTGCCAGAAGGTTTTGGGATCATCATGGATCCTAATGATGATGATTACATGTCACAGGGTCTCTTACACATGCTTCGACAATCAGCAGCAGAAGTTCTCAAGGAAGCTATGGAGTATGAAGGCGATGACATCTAGGCAATTTGGCTGAGAAAATGGCTTAGCTCAAACAAATTGCAGTAAGATTTTGGTATTAAAAAAATGTTTGGGAAGGTGTGTTTTATCGCTTCCAAAAGAACTCTCCACACTGCTTCCCTGGGAAATCTTAGCCTTTTTTTATTGTCTTGTTTTCTCATTCTTATCTGGATACAATACAATATTTCTCAAAATAATTATAAAAGAATGAATGCCAATCCACCTGAAAGAACATCAGAGGCATAACTAGGGAAAACGGCGCCCGGGGCAAGCACTGAAATGGCGCCCCCCACCGTGCCCCCCCCCGCTGCCCCCCCAACATACTACATTATACTTAGGTTTTTCCTCACAAGCGCCTGCCGCCGCCAAGCCAGGCCACTGACTGGCTGCCAGGCACCAGCAAAGCAATGGGGCGGGGGCGCAGGCGGCACGGAAGGGGCTGCTCGTGGGGAAGGGGGCACCGACGCGCTCCCTTGACTGCTGCAGCACTGCTGCACTGAGCAGGAAACATTTGTATTAACAAAAAAATAAAATAAAAAATTGGTCATGGCGGCGCCCCCCACGTGACCAGAAAAGATGGCGCCCGGGGCACGTGCCCCCCTGCCCCCCCTATAGTTATGCCTCTGAAGAACATTACTCAAGCATCAATTCGATATACCACCACTTTGAATGTGAGTACACTTCAAGGTGCAAAATAAACAGATTTTGTTTCCTTAAAAAACCATGATGAGTGTTTGAGCACTAACATCTTCCCATGGTAAGATCTGTGGATACTACCTTTCTTAGCAAAACTTCTTATGTGCACGCTGGTGTATGAAACAATCCCAATTATGCCTTTGTCCCAGAAAAAATTCAAGACGTTTTGCACCTAGATGCATTTTCCCCCAGTAGATGGTTACATAATTTCAGATTAAATTATATTGCTGTTCATTCTGGTCCCTTTTTGTGTTTGGATCAATATTTTATGGAACTAATTGAAATAACTATATTACTATTTGGCACAATATATACAAAATTGTATTGCAGACTGTTTAATCATTGCTATAAAAAACTTTAAATTGAGGTAGACCACTTTTGGCACTCCAGCTGTTGAACTACAACTCCCATCATCCCTAGCTTCAATTTATTGTGGCTCAGGATGATGGGAGTTGTAATTCAGCAGCTGGAATACAAAAGGTTGCTTACCCCTGCTTTAAATGGTTTTGGCAATTTTCCCTATTACTCTTGCAACAATATAAAGCAAAGATTACCTTTAAGGCAAGAATGTGTTGGCAAACACAGATCACCCTTAATTATTCTTACAATACTGTAAACTAAAAGCTGATCCATCCAATATGGTAGAATGTAAATGCTGACCCAAGATGTTTCTTCTGCAACAGTTGTATATACAAGGGAGAGATGAGAGTCCTTGTGTAATTGAAACGAGCAGCAAAATTATTAGCACGATCTCCAGTTATCAGTAGCTCCTCTAGATTCTGATTATTGTCTAGCCATAAATACAATAGAATTCGATGAAGGGCATGCCACAGTTTTAACTGGATGGATCACTGACAGTATTACTACAAAACAGAGTGGGGATGGGAATCTACCTCTTGACTAGAATTTGAGAGGTGAGAAACTTTTAGCCAAAATATGGGACCTGTCCACAACAACTCTATCTTATTTGCCCATGTGTTTTTGGGTTGTAATACTATCGACCATAGTATCCTTCTGGAGTGTCTGAGGGGGTTGGGAGTTGGAGGCACTGCTTTGCAGTGGTTCCACTCCTACCTCTCGAGCAGGTTCCAGATGGTGTCCCTTGGAGACTGATGTTCTTCAAAATCTGAACTTTTGTATGGTGTCCCTCAGGGCTCCATATTGTCTCCGATGTTTAACATCTGCATGAAACTGCTGGGAGAGATCATCAGGAGATTGGGTGCAGGGTGCTATCAGTATGCTGATGACACCCAAATCTATTTCTCCATGTCAGCATCATCAGGAGAGGACATAACCTCCCTAAATGCCTGCCTGGAGTCGGTGATGGGCTGGATGAGGGATAACAAACTGAGACTTAATTCAGATAAGACGGAGGTACTCATTGTGCGGGGTCAGAACTTGAGAGATGAGTTTGATCTGCCTGTTCTGGATGGGGTCACACTTCCCCAGAAGGAACAGGTACGCAGTCTAGGGGTGCTTTTGGATCGAAGCCTCTCCCTGGTCTCCCAGAGTCCCAGGTTGAGGCAGTGGCCAGAAGTGCCTTCTGTCAGCTTTGGCTGATACGCCAGCTGCATCCATTTCTTGAGATGAATGTCCTCAAAACAGTGGTACATCTGCTGGTAACCTCCATACTGGATTACTGTAATGCACTCTATGTGGGGCTGCCCTTGTATGTAGTCCGGAAACTACAATTGGTCCAGAATGCAGCAGCCAGGTTGGTCTCTGGGTCATCTCAGAGAGACCATATAACTCTTGTATTGAAGGAGCTACACTGGCTGTCGATATGTTTCCGGGCAAAATACAAGGTGTTGGTCATAACCTATAAAGCCCTAAACAGCTTGGGCCCTGGGTATTTAAGAGAATGCCTTCTTCATCATGAACCCCACCGCCTACTGAGATCATCTGGAGAGGTCTGTCTGCATTTGCCACCGGCTTGTCTGGTGGCCACTCAGGGACAGGCCTTCTCTGTGGCTGCCCCGAGGCTTTGGAATGCGCTCCCTAGTGAAATATGAGCCTCCCCATCTCTGACAGCTTTAAAAAAGTCTTTAAAGACACATCTGTTCACCCAGGCTTTTCATATTGGTTTGATGGTTTTAATGCTGTTTTAAAATATTGTTTTAAAAATTTAAAATTGTTGTCATGTTTTAAACTTTTTGTTTTAACTAATGTTTTACTTTCTGTTTTTATTTTGTTGTAAACCGCCCAGAGATGTAAGTTTTGGGTGGTATAAAAATATGTTAAATAAATAAATTAATTAAATAGAACATCCTGTTTCTATATAATTGGTAAACCTGTAGATTTGAAATTGAGAACAAATAAAATTTCTGTACACAATAAATTACAATCTTCCTGAACTCTTTAATATACAGTGTTTTTGGTTGCCATTTGTTTTGAGGTTAGTCCAAGATGGCACAACTTTGGTCCTCTGATCGTTCTCAGCCACAGTGGCCAATGGTTGGGTACGATGGGAATTGTAGTTCCACATCTGCAGGAGGGATGAAGTTGCACAACCCTGGGTTAAACCATCCACTGCCTCAATTATTGAAAAATAAGTTTCTAAGTTTCTTGCATGGAGGGTTTCTGGGAAACAACAGATCAGGGATGGTAGGTTATCTTGTGGTTTCCCAGGGACAGGGAAGTCACCCAGGAGGCACTTGGGTATACAGTTGAAACTCGGAAAATTAGAATATCGCGCAAAAGTCCATTAATTTCAGTAATACAAATTAAAAGGTGAAACTGATATATGAGACAGACGCATTACATGCAAAGCGAGATAAGTCAAGCCTTAATTTGTTATAATTGTGATGATCATGGCGTACAGCTCATGAAAACCCCAAATCCACAATCCCAGAAAATTAGAATATTACATGGAACCAAGAAGACAAGGATTGTAGAATAGAACAATATCGGACCTCTGAAAAGTATACAGTATACTGTGCTTGATTGGCCAGCAAACTCGCCTGACCTGACCCCATAGAGAATCTATGGGGCATTGCCAAGAGAAGGATGAGAGACATGAGAACAAACAATGCAGAAGAGCTGAAGGCCGCTAATGAAGCACCCTGGTCTTCCATAACACCTCATCAGTGCCACAGGCTGATAGCATCCATGCCAAGCCGCATTGAGGCAGTAATTGCTGCAAAAGGGGCCCAAACCAAGTACTGAATACATATGCATGCTTATACTTTTCAGAGGTCCGATATTGTTCTATTCTACAATCCTTGTCTTCTTGGTTCCATGTAATACTCTAATTTTCTGGGATTGTGGATTTGGGGTTTTCATGAGCTGTACGCCATGATCATCACAATTATAACAAATTAAGGCTTGACTTATCTCGCTTTGCATGTAATGCGTCTGTCTCATATATAAGTTTCACCTTTTAATTTGCATTACTGAAATTAATGGACTTTTGCACGATATTCCAATTTTCCGAGTTTCACCTGTATGCTTGTGCCCAGGAAGTTTTGAATGCAATTAACAGAGTTGCTTCATGATTTGCTCTGTGCAGGTCACTTGAGTTGGTACAGAATGTGACCAAGTATTGTAATTTGTTGTGTTAGGCATGCCACTGAATGGATGGTAGGCCAAGGCATCTTTTTACCATCATTTCCCATAACTGATGAGACTTTTCAGGGTGTAAAAATATACCTAGATGATGCAAAATAGGTGACTAAGGGGAGACACAATCGAGGTGTATAAAATTATGCATGGAGTGGACAGAGAAAAATGTTTCTCCCTCTCTCACAACACTAGAACCAGGGGTTATCCCATGAAACTGAAGGTTGGGAAATTTAGAACTGACAAGAGGAAGTACTTTTTTACACAGTGCATAATTAATCTATGGAATTCCTTACCATGGGGTGTGGTGATGGCCACCAGCTTGGACAGCTTTAAAAGGGGCTTAGACAAATACATGTCTAATTCATGTCTAGGTCTATCAATGGCTACTAGTCTTGTGGGTGTGGGCCATCTCCAGTCTCAGAGGCACAATGCCTCTCTAAATATCAGTTGCAAGGAAACAACAGCAAGAGATGGGGCATGCCCTCACCTCTTGTCTGTGAGATTCCCAGTGGCATCTGGTGGGCCACTGTGAAACAGGATGCTGAACTAGATGAGCCTTGGGCCTGATCCAGCAGGTTGTTATTATGGTCTTATTTGCACTCAAAGAGAAAAGTGACTCTGATGGATTCACAATTGAGTGTCCTGAGACCATTTCCCTGGCTTCTACTGAAGTCCCTGTAGCATCGGAGGGTTGAAGCCTTAATCATCATCCCCTTCCCCCTACTATTTCATTTGATTGATTGTTTTGATTTGTATCAAAAATGGTACTTCCCAAAATGGCTCAGGATGGTTTACAGCATGATAAAAACAATTTTTAAAAGTTAACAATTAAAATCAAACTATTAAAAGACAATAAAACCAATTAAACACCTAAAAACCTCGGAAATCAGGGCAAATATTTAAAACAATTAGTCAAGAAGACTCTGATTGAAGACCCTTTGGTGAAGACCACTCTCCCAGGCAGACGTCGGAGCAGCTGAGCTAGTCTGCGACCACATTCAGTTCTTTCATGTGATGAGCCACAATTGACCCCAGGTGCTCCTTCGCCCAGGACACGAGGACGGCCTCCCAATTCTGGATTTTGTTCAGGATTTTGACAGGTGTGGTAAGAAATTTCTTTTTAAAAAGAATCCTGGAGTGATTGTGGTGAACATCTCAAAGTTCTGCTGCCCTCTGTTAGACTTGGGCTAACATGCAGCAGGTGAGAATGAGACTGGGCTGATCCACTTCAGACTGAAGGTGAGTGATGGCATTTTAAATGCTTCCCCTTCATGAAAAATGTCCTTCATGTAGAAAAGCAGTACAACAGGGAACTGGCTGAGCTAAAATCTTTTCCTAGTGTGCTAGCTCTATATTTGCAAGATCTATTCATTTTTGTTTCTGAGGGAGCATTAAAACATTGTTTTCCCTTTCAGCCCAAAGTGGCCCAACCCATTCCACCAGCTCAGAATTCTGCCACAGGTTTAGACCAGGGCTAGCAGTCTTGTGGATAGGTTTTAGTGGGACCTTAAGGAGAAAGCTGAGGGCTTGTGTGGACTCTTTCCTCATGACTTGGAAGACAAATTACTCCCTCCTTGTATGGAAGAAGTCCAATAAACATCTACCAGCTTCTTTCTAGCTCACATTCATGAGAAGACCTTTGGACACAAAGGAAACCGGAGGGGGGGTGTTGGTGGGGAGGGTGCTCCTGGAGGCAAAGACTTCTATTGTGTCTCCAGTTTCCATGGGAAGCTGTGGGGCCAGAGGACCAGTTTGTCCATGCAATTACTGTCCCTCTCTGTGCAATTACATGGACTATCTCTGTCCATACAATTTAGAAGGGGATGTGCCAAGCACATGTCTGTCAGGACATCCTCTGCAGATATGCTGATTCCCTCCCGGCACATCCTTTTATCACAGGAGTGGGGGAGTTGCTCTTCTGAATGGCCCCTCTACAGATACTTCAAATAGTCTTGAATACAAATATTTGGAGTGCATGTAGAGAGGCTGTTTGGATAAACAGTGTCCCCACCCCTCACCCACCATGAGATAAAGGGACAAGCTGAACTAGTGCTGTATGAATGTCAAGCTTTTTCAAATAGCTGAAATTATTTGGACTGAAATATTTCATTGGGGGGGGGGGAGTTCTTTATAGTTAATTTGGTTTAAGTCTCATATTTAATGCTTTACTTGGAGACTGCTTTTATTGGAGTACTTCTAAATACAAAATAGGGCAATTCAATAGCATACCCTTCCTTATATTCTTTAAACCTGGGGAAAACCCTGAAAAGTATTATTTAGGGACTATTAGGAACATAGGTAGCTGCCATATACCAAGTCAGACCATTGGTGCATCAGTGCATCTAGCTCAGTATAGTCTAAGCTGACCGGCAGCGGCTTCTCCAAAGCTGCAGGCAGGAATCTCTCTCAGTCCTATCTTGGAGATGCCAGGGAGGGAACTTGAAACCTTTTGTATGCAGGCATGCATGTGCTCTTCCCAGAGTGGCTCCATCTCCTAAGGGGAATAGCTGCTTGCAGTGCTCAAATATGTTTCCTATTCATATGCAATTAGGGTGGAGTCCTGGACCCTGCTTAGCAAAGGGTACCATTCATGCTTGCTACCACAAGATTAGCTTTTCTCTGCAACTGAAAGGCATTGAAACTACACATTTTTGCACACCTGAAACCCTATATATTTTATTATACACTCACACTTCCTAGGGTTAGATGCCTGGAAAACATAAATTACAACTTTTGAAACTGCCTAGTTTGACTAATCCCAAAACCTGGCAAATTTTCTTTGAATTTAGGAGCTAGCCCTAAAATTTAGGAGCCAGACAATAGACACTTGACCACATAACTGGATTAAGTGACTGACACTGTGGAGGGAGAAGATTTTTATTTTAAGAGAACACCACCACCTCCATCAACCCTGCTGCCTATTAAGATCATCCGGAGAGGTCTGGTTGCATTTGCCACCTGCTCGGTTGGTGGTGACTTGAAATGAGCCTTTTCTAGAGTTGCCATGGGACTCTGGAATGTACTTCCTAACAAAATTAGAGTCTCCCCCTCTTTGAATGTTTTTAAGAAGGACCTGAAAACATACCTGTTTAGTCAGGCTTCTAGTTTATTGTTTTAAAGCTTTGGGTTTTGTTTTTTTTTAAATGTATTTTAAATTGTTTTAATCATGTTAGAGATCAGTCTCTTTATTCATCTGAGCAAAGTTACCTGGTGCCCACTTCAATACTAAGAGAGAAATGGCACACCTTACAAGCAATTACAATCATTTTGATAGCTTTCAGATAAGCAAACATTAAGCCCACCCAGTTCCCCTTTCTACAAAACAATGCTATTGGCTATATTCAAACAAGTTGTTTTTCCAGACATGTTATCACACAACTTTCAAGAGGTGACCAAGAAGTGACCTTCCGCAAGTTCCCCACTTCCCATCTCCCCTCGTGCGGTTTCCAAACTCAAGTATTTTTCAAGTGTCAGAAGCATCCTGTCTAGCCAACTGTTTGTGGTTTTAACACAGAAATACTTGTGACACCCAAAACTTCCTTGCTTGCAATTTGTTTCTCCATCATTTATTCCCTGATAGCTCCAAGCATTGTTCTACAGAAGCAAGATGGCATTAGTTATGCTAAGGATAAAATATAGCTTTTTGCAGCCCCTACAGTATGGTAAGTTAAATTAAATTATAGTTTATTTTGTCATGGACACCTGGGCATGGCCTAAGTTATAGACCTATTTATTATCTTAAGTCATTGGCTTGTATAATTCTTTCCTTTGTGTCTTTAGCCTTGACATAAAGGATTTTGACTATGGAATTTCATGTGTCCTTGGAGAGAACAGCTTGACCTGAACAGGAGTTTTACCCAGATTGTAAAGAAGGCTGAAGAAGAAAACTTGCAAAAGTTGAAAGAACATGTATGCCAATTAGAGAGATAAGCTGTAGCCAGACTTCATGGGAACAGGCTCCAGGAATGTGTGTTTTGTTATTACTAACAAGCAGTGGAGGCTGGATGGATGTATTTTAAAATGACCATCCCCAAGGAGGACAGAGAGGCTTTTAGCTTAGTCTGTGATCAGGATACTTTTTGGTGAGATCTAGGGCATCAACGTGCTCTTGAGATGCTAATTGTTCTTTTAAAAAACCATAATGATTTTATATTGTGTGCTTTGGATACAGAGAGTGTTGCAGTATGACCACTGAACCATAACTTCAGCTCCCTGCAAGTTTTCCATTGTCCCATTTTCTGCACAAGGTCAAGGTTCCTGAGTTCTGCTTAAGTTCATCTCTCAGTAAAAAGTTAGATAACTTTCAACTAAAATTGTCCCATCGATGGTAACAAGACAGGTGTGTTCAGGAAAAATTAAGCTTATCACAGAAGCTTTGCTTAGCTAGCTCAAAAGAAATTCTCTGCACCAGCACAGCTAAACGAAAATCCACAATTGATGCACATAGCTGGCAGAGACCGAGGTGATACAAAAGGTTCAGGAATAAAGGTTCTAGAACAATCAGTATTCTGATAAACAAGTAAAGATCAGGGATTAATGCATTCTAAGGGTTTCACTATGGGGAAATGGGTATAGGAGTGGTGAAGGAAGAATGGAAGGGGTCGCCAGTCTTGCAGGGGAAGTTCTGTGCTAAGTCTCCAAAGACCTGGTCACCTCAGCTGGCCGAAAGCAATTGCAACTATCTTGGGTCATTAAGGTGGTGGTAATAAGCCCCATAAAGTAAGTTTATGTATTAACTGAATAATTGTGTTGTTGGACTATTGTCCCCTCTGGATTAATAAGACAAGTATTTCTGGAGGACCTAGCTATAGGTTCACTACACTTCTGCTGAGGATATTGGCCATACCCCAGTAGAAGAAAGTGTCAATGTTAATAAGTTATTATGTTAATAAAAGTTATTATGTTAATAAAAATTGCCTGCAATGTTGACTAATGCTATAGTAAGTATGTTCACCTGGCCCTGTTTTTCAGTGCTGTCATTGCAATACTTCAGTCAGACTTAAGACTGGAAGTGCAGTTATTGTCAGGAGCAATTCAGAAAGTTCTGTTTGCTAAGTAAGCAGAGAAGGAGAGCTCTAAATACAGACCTCTTAAGATCTTCCAAAAGGAGCGGTCCACAACAGATTGAAATAGGCGGGTTGAAGTGCATCCTGTGTGCATCCTCCTCTGCATAAATGAAGCAAAAAGACCTCCCACACAGCACCTGGAAAGAGCCCTTATATTATGATGCTGGAGGTACAGGTGAAACTCGGAAAATTAGAATATCGTGCAAAAGTCCATTAATGTCAGTAATGCAAATTAAAAGGTGAAACTGATATATGAGACAGACGCATTACATGCAAAGCGAGATAAGTCAAGCCTTAATATGTTATAATTGTGATGATCATGGCGTACAGCTCATGAAAACCCCAAATCCACAATCCCAGAAAATTAGAGTATTACATGGAACCAAGAAGACAAGGATTGTAGAATAGAACAATATCAGACCTCTGAAAAGTATACAGTGTACTGTGCTTGATTGGCCAGCAAACTCGCCTGACCTGACCCCATAGAGAATCTATGGGGCATTGCCAAGAGAAGGATGAGAGACATGAGACCAAACAATGCAGAAGAGCTGAAGGCCGCTAATGAAGCATCCTGGTCTTCCATAATACCTCAGCAGTGCCACAGGCTGATAGCATCCATGCCAAGCCGCATTGAGGCAGTAATTGCTGCAAAAGGGGCCCAAACCAAGTACTGAATACATATGCATGCTTATACTTTTCAGAGGTCCGATATTGTTCTATTCTACAATCCTTGTCTTCTTGGTTCCATGTAATATTCGAATTTTCTGAGATTGTGGATTTGGGGTTTTCATGAGCTGTACGCCATGATCATCACAATTATAACAAATTAAGGCTTGACTTATCTCGCTTTGCATGTAATGCGTCTGTCTCATATATCAGTTTCACCTTTTAATTTGCATTACTGAAATTAATGGACTTTTGCATGATATTCTAATTTTCCGAGTTTCACCTGTAGAAAATCCAGCTGGCACCTTCCTAACCCCTGATAACTGAGCCAAGAGACACCTTTTAAAGTGGTGGTTCTCTTATATTTAACAGGGGGAGAGCAACTGCCCTTATCCAACTGCAGCACAAACCTCCACTGGCTGCTGTTTGTATTTGCCACATGTTTCTTTTTAGATTGTGAGCCCTTTGGGGACAGGGGCCATCTTAATTATGTATTTTCTTATATATGTATTTTTCAATGTAAACCACTTTGGTTGAAGAGCGGTATATAAATATTCATAGTAGTAATAACGGATCATGGCCTTTTAATGGTTTCTTGGTAGGAAACAGTTCTCCCTGGCACACCTAATTGCAATAGAAGACAATTGAGACAGAGGACTACCCTGCTCTTGTCAAGCTCCTAGTCACTTTGACTGGGGTCTACTCTGGAGAACTGCTTGGTGGATTGAGCCCTGCGAGTCAGCTTTGTCTGTGGGGAGGAGAGCTGGTTTTGCGGTAGCAAACATGAATTGTCCCCTTAGCTAAGCATGGTCTGCCTTGGTTTGCATTTCAATGGGTGACTACATGTGAGTGCTGTAAGATCCCTTAGGGGATGTGCCCATAGCTCAGTGGAAGAGCACCTGCATGCTTGTATGCAGAAGGTTCCAGGCTCACACCATTGCATCTCCAGGCAGGGCTGGGAAAGACTCCTGCCTGAAACCTAGGAGAGCCACCACCAGTCAGTGTAGACAATACTGAGCTAGATGGACCAATGGTCTGACTCAATATTAGGCAGCTTCCCATGCTCCTAAGGATGGTGAAGGGTCTGGAAACCAAGTCTTTTTGAGGAACGGTTAAAGGAGGTGTGTATATTTAGCATGGAGAAGGGAAGATGGCTATCATACTTCAGGAGAATGCAGCTGATGTCATCACCAGATTGTTGCATGCCGGTGTTTTCTGTGTGGCGCTCCTATGATTTTTTTTTTAAAAGACGTTATGGTTTTGTTCTTCAATGTTTGTTTTGTAAGTTGCAGCACGAGCCAGCTGTTTAGGCAAAGTTCTACCCAGGCTTTTAATTAAAAGCTTCTTGCTCACAGTTTCCACCTGTTGCTATTGCTCTCTGTTCAGCCAATCAAGGGTTCATGAAGACTTGCTCCAGCCTTAGATTCTATTCCTTTAATTACTGAGATCACCTTGCTGTGATCACAACGCCTGAACCGATTCAAAACAAACTTGGTACAGTTGTAGTGCCACACTGAGACACCACAATGCAGTAGCTTAGGAAGGGCACAGGTGGCATGTTCTCGTGGGTAGCCTGCCCCGATGGCAGTGGTGCATTCCCCAGCTTGGTCACTTTTGGGGCTACCTTGCTTGTCCCTTCTACCCGCAGCTGGTGACTGCCATTACCTCACCACTGTGGGCACCTGGCAGACCCCTCCCCCCCATGGCTCCCTGACCCAGAGGCCGTAGGGAGACTGTCCTGCCCCCACTGCTCAGCTAGTCTTTGTGCATGTGCATCAGCCATTTGAGTGATCTAGCCCTATGATAGGGAAATGCAAATTATGTGTTTGGACACAGATAGTGGGTGCTCGCCTTTTGGGGGGCATCTGGGTTTGAAACAGGGATATTTGAGCTACAGTTACATGTTCTACCACTGGGCTATATCCTCATGTTGGCTTATGGAACGACTTAATGGTTTTGACTCTAGCCCTGGACAACACAATGCAGCAAGTTATAAAGACAAGCAAAGCTCTTTGGAAACCACCTCATCTATCTATCTATCTAATTCTCTAAGGCATACCCATGACTAATCCCGTGTGTGGCAGCTCTCACGAGAATTCATAAGCAGAAGCACCTGATTGGGCAGTGGGGATTCCTCATGCAGATAGGGAGGAGGAGCCTGTGATGGTTAAGGTCAGTTGGAATGCAACTATTGCTAGTCGGAAGATATTCTTGATTGAAGAGGAGAGGAATCTATCGTGTGTGTGTGTGTGTGTGTGTGTGTGTGTGTGTGTGTGTGTGAATGATAAAGGATAGTGAGGGAGGAAAGAGCCCCTTCAGGAGAAGGAGGCTACTTTTGTGTGAATTGGATGAGGAAACAAGTTGAACAAGACCTGTTAACTCAGGTAGGGAGAGAGAGAGAGAAAAGAAGGGAGGGGAAGAAAGACAGAGGGGAAGAGCGAGTGGAGGAGAAAGGGCAAGGAATGGGCCCGAGCCTATCAGTGGCCTGAGGAAAATGAGCTGAGTGGCCATGGCGGCGGCAGCAGTGAGGAAGGGCCCAGTCAACTGCTGCTGCTCCTGTGGGGAAGACTCTGGGGATAGGGGGCTGCAGCTTGGCTAATAGGCGCCAGCAACGCTGCAGCTGCAATCACAACCAAGAGGGGTGAGGGGGATGGAGTAAAGGGATGGAGGAGTGACCAAGAGGGGTGAGGGGGCTGGAAGCAACAGGATGGAGGAGGAGGAGCAGCAGGAGTGCAGCTCAGGTGAGGGTGGAAAGATCTCTGAGGTGAGGGGGGCTGTGGCAGGGGGTGAGGGGAGCAATCAGTACTTGCGCGCAGATGCTCTGTGTGGATTAAGCTAGTATTCTTTATTTCATTTATATTATGTTGGGTTCAGCTATAATTTAGGCAACAAAAATCAGCTTATATACACTTGAATGATCAATAGTGATGTTTTGTCTCACTCGGACAGATACCAAAATAAATATGCAAAGATTCAAAAATCTGGATCCAGATAATTAAGGTGATCCTGCAAAGAAAAAAAATCCTAAATAATCAATAGCTTAACATCCAAAATCCCCACCACCACCACCAAACACCCTAGTATGTACTAGTATACGGCTTATACTAGTACAAGGAGACCAAGATATCGGCAGGCAAACAAGCGCCTGCCTCCTACTGGACTCTGTATTGGCTGAGATTTCCCAGAGCAGAGCATTCAGGCAAGCCTGTATGCATTAAAAGAACTACCAGATCCACAATGCATGGTGCTGGGTCTTAAAGCTTTCTGCTTAGAAGGGGTGTGTGTGCATTTTTAAAAGACAAGCTGTGAGAGGGGAACACTGCTTTCATCCACCCTCCATAGAGAGCAAAGAGGAAGGCTCTGTGCTTGCTTCCCCCCAGGGAGCCCCAATAAGCATGGAATAGGTAAGTGGGGGGAAGCAACGGAAAGAGCAGGGGAGGAAGACATCGGGCATGATGCCAACATGTTGTCGGTGAAGTTTCCTATCTCTTCTGACCCTTGAGAGGCCTATGTCAGTCCTCCCAACAATTTTCCTTTTCCTTTCAATCAGATCTGATCTTTTGCACAGTGCACAAGCCAAGTTGATAGGCTGCATTTAGTCTGATAAACCACAAGCTGTGCAGCCCTCTAGTGTCTGAAAGCAAAATGACTCATGTGGGTGAAATATTTTGCTGGAACCTTCTGCCTGTCCACTTCCTCAAGGGATTAGAAATAGTAATACCCTTACTTGTTAGCTACCCCATAATAAATTGTTCTCTTCATGACTTTGCCAAAGATCCTTCTTGTGCTCTCATCTAAGTACTAGAGGGCACAACTAAGATCATGGAAACCTGCTGTCTTTAAAGGATAAATTCTCAAAACCTTCGGTGCTGCTGCTGTCATGTTAAATCCCTGCCACATGCAGTTAAAAAAAATGTTACTAGCAACACTTTTCTGTCAGCTCCCATGAGCCCCCTCATTTGTGTTTGAGACTCCAGGCTTGGAGATCTCACTCTGTATATGCTCAGAAGCCTCACAGCATTGGGAGCTCTCCATTTATAGCACATGGGGACAGGTCACTTAGCGACAGTGGGCCAGTCACCTCTAAATTTGGCTCCTAACAAGCAAATTGTAAAGGGGAGCAGATGCATGCCTAATGCAGAGATATCCTAAGTAGACCCCAGAAGTTAACAAAAGCAGGTTAACTCTCTGTCAAGGCCACTCTGCTCTCGAGTGACAACCGCCTTGTCTTCCCCACATTTTGCAAAAAGGATAGCAGCCAGCTAATGTGCCAATTACCTTAACAGGAAGAACAGAGATAAGGTTTGCAGAGGTAAATCTCCCCCCTCACAAAAGAGCTTGAGTCAGCCTATGGACCTAAGAGATGCATCCATTAAAAGTACTGATTGGATTACTGGACCTTTTCAGTCTATGGAGATTTCCCTGCTCACAGCTATACACTTTGTTTTCATGACAAAAAGCCTTGGCATACCTTGGCAATTCCCACATTATTACACTCAGGAAGAAAGATCAGCAACAATAGGATCCCTACCGGTCCCACCCAACACACCTGTCTGACAAAAAAGGCAACTTGGAACATGCCCTGAGAATACAGTATATATTTGGGTATAAGAAGTCCCAACTACATGATCCAGTGTGCTCCTTGCAATTTTCGTGCTCTCTACACACCAGCAATCTTGGGGTTAGCGACGGCGCTTTGGGGCGATTTACTGTCCACAGGCCACTACACAAGGCTGTGTTCAGTACTTCATGCCACAATCCAGTCCAGATCGGCTTTCTTGCCTGATCTGCCCAGTCTTCCTCACTAACGTAGGAAGCTGTTTCCCTGGAGGAAGCACCCTCCCGGATTCACCTCTACCGACTAACCCTTCCAACCTTGGCCCGACATGTTTCTGAGGAACATCGGTTGCTCCTGGTGTCCTCCATCCAGACCAGGTGATATGAGCTTTGCCCCTCACTGGGCCCAAAATCTATCTCTATCCCCCTTTCTTAAATCCAACAGCCTCCTTCTCCAAACAGCCTCTTTCTCTTGCCCACCTGGGAACTTACACAATTAAGACTCTAAGCTAAAACACCTCATTGCAATTAAATGTATTCTTGATAGTAATATTGCTTTAACCATCCATTTCTCTTCTCTGTACCCCTCCCTACAATGCATTTTTGTAACTTAAATCTTGTCTCAATCCAGTCATTCCCTGAGTCCAGAACTTTGCACAAATTAAAATCTAACGTGAAACTATTCCTTTCTGAGCTAATTTTCTCCATGCAAGCCCAAAGGTAGATTTTGGGGTGGTCACCAATCACCCCGGAGCAGCTTCATTAACAAAAAGCAACTGGGATTTTGGAAAACAATGGAGAAGTCCAGGTGGAACGACCACCGTAGCAGGATGCAAGAACAAGCACTGGGGCCAACGGCCAAGAAAGCATGGTCATTGAACTACCAAAGGTCCATCTGTAATTGCTACCACAGCAGGGTGAAGGAACAAGCCCTGGGACTAGTGGCCAAGGAAGCACGGTCATGGCTAAAACCCGAAGAAGATTTACCTATTGTATTTCTGTACCACCTGATATATACATCTCTAGGCAGCGTACAAAATTTAAAACATAAAAGTCACAGATTAAAATCCACAAAACACAATAAAAACAGTTGTTAAAACAAATTATTAAAAATTAAGATAACCCATTTCTGGAATAGCTGCCCAAGTGAGGTTTGTTGGGTGCCATTGTTACAGTTCTTTAGGTTCAACCAGGCTTTTTAAAGTTTGCAAGTTCAAAATTAGTTTTGTCTTTTTTACAAAAGTGGTTTGTTTTTTTACTTTAACCCTTTCCAAACCATGAACGAAGTCTCTGTGTTAGGACATAGTCATTTGCTCTTGTGTAAGTGTGTTATTTCTCTTGGCCAATCCTGACTGAGTTGCTCCAGAGAGTTTTCACCCAGGCTGGTTCTATGATGCTGAGTCAGCATTTGTCTCCACAAGGAATCCTTGGCCATCGTTGTTGGGTTTACTGGTATCTCTCCAGTGAAAGTCTTTAGATGCTTCATGAGTCCCCCTCTTCCACTGAAATGTTTTCCACACTTGGTGCATTCAAAGAGCTTCACCCCTGTGTGGGATTCTCTGATGACTTGTAAGTTGTGATTTCCATGGAAAGCCTTTCCCACACTCAGGGCACCAATGCTTTCCCATCAAGCAACCTGCCAGGCCAGAGAGCACAGAGGTAAGAGATATGTTACCTATTTCAGATACGGCCAACAGAGGAGGAAAAACAAATCCATTTCACCCTAGGGAGACTGAGAAGGGGCCATAGCTCAGAGTTGCACAGAAGGTCCCAGATTCAATTCCTGGCATCTGCAGATAGCAGCTGATGAGAAAGGCCTCTGGGACCCTATAGAGCTGCTGCCAGTCAGAGTAGATAGCATCAGGCAGATGGACCAGTGGTCTAACACACTACAAAGCAACTTAATATGAGCATTTGTGAAGACTTGTAGTGGTGACCTCACCTTTCTTTCCAACCATACTGAGATCTCATCTTTCTTCAAACACTAAGGGTCATAGCTGGCCTGTGTCACAGAATCTTTTGATTTGGAGAAGAGTCAACAGGCCATTGCCAACTACTAAAAGATACTAAGTTCCACAACTGCTACACACAAAATAAATATCCAGGAAACTGCAGCTACTCTCAACTTGGGACATGCTCCGATTCTGGTTTTGAAAAGCAAATTACTCTAGAAGACTCAAAGGAAATGTTTATTATGGGAGCAGTGCATCCTGGCTCAAGTCCCCAATTCTGGAGGAAAGGCTAGGTGGTAGAGCAAATTCTGTGTAGCAAGCATGAAGGAATCTTTCGTAGCCTGTCAGCCACAACTGAGGGCTGCTCTCACAGGGTAGAAGACTTGTGGGACTGTACCACTTTAGTGCAGGGCAAGAGGAGCTCCACATGCCAACTGCTCACTGAAGATTAGCACATGGAAGAGATATGCTAGACTAACTCTTTGTCCCTGCCATGCTAATGTCTAAATGTAGGAAGCTAGTTTGGTTTAAGCTGGGGGGTGGGGGTGGCATACAAAAATGCAATTCCATTCTTTGTGCTGCCCAGCAGCCCTTCACAACAGTCTCAGAGGACTGGCAAGGGAGCCAGTCAATGGAACAAATCAAGAGTGAGGCAGCAGAATTCCCTAGGGCAGTGGTTCCCAACCTGGGGTCCTGCAGATGTTGCTGAACTACAACTCCCAACATCCCCAGCCATACTTTATTGTAGCTGGGGATGCTGGGAGTTGTGGTTCAGCAACATCTGCAGGACCCCAGGTTGCAAACCACTGCCCTAGGGCCATTTCTCTATGAACAACAATCATCCAGACTCTTGCCAGCTAAACTGCTGAGCTCTTTGGTATGTATAGGGTCCATACTCTGGCCATTTCTACACTGGTCTATTTAGCTGTTTCTCACCTTGATCGATTTTCAAGTGCTGAGCCAAGTTATTCTTCCAGATGAATTTTCTTCCACACTCAGGGCACTCGAAGGGCTTCTCTCCACTATGGATTCTTTTGTGTTCAATAAGGTGGTTCTTGGAACTCAGGATCTTTCTACATTCAGGACATGTGAATTTCTTCTCTTCCTCTGTTCCATCACCTGGTGGGATAAAGGAGAGAATCAGTCCCTCTTCCTCCAAAAGGACAGGAAAAGGATCAAAGTTGCAATGGCAATAGGCATCCTTTCTCTCCATTTTATCTTCAAGCATACAATTCATGGTCTCATCAATGACAATGTACCGGTGGGTGGGATGCCAGGAAGGGAACGTGGACCCTTATGCATAGAGGGGGGTTATAAAATCTGTACCCCAATAATTGTAATGGGAAGGATTTGCTTTAGGCCTCAAAAATCAGAGGTATGGGTTTTGGAACATAGAGCTCATTTGAAGACCTATGCTCAGGCAATACGTGTGACAAAGAAGCGATTCTTTTCTGCCCGTAATGCTTCTGCGAGTTCACGTCCGGCGGAGTTGTTCAGGGTTGTGAGGGGATTAGTATCTGCCCCCGCTCCCTTGAACCAGAATTTGGAAGCATCGGTCACCCGCTGTGATGTGTTTAATGAATTTTTTGCAGACAAAATCTCTCGGATTCAGGCCGACTTAGATGGAGACTCCACAATTAATTTGATGTCTGGAGGTGTCCAACAATTCCTCTTATACGATTCGACTAGATCAGTTTCAGTTTGTGCCTCCTGAGGATGTGGACAAGCTGCTTGGATTGGTGAGGCCTACCACTTGTTCTCTTGACTCTTGTCCAACATGGCTTATTCTATCTAGCAGGGAGGCTGTTGTAGGAGGCCTGGTAGAAATCATAAATGCTTCTCTTGAGGGAGGGCAGGATGCCTCCTTGTCTTAAGGAGGCAATTATTAGACCTCTTCTAAAGAAGCCTGCACTAGATCCCTCAGAGTTGAGCAATTATAGGCCTGTCTCCAACCTTACCTGGCTGGGCAAGGTAATTGAGAGGGTAGTAGTGGCCTCTTAGCTCCAGACGGTCTTGGAAGAAACTGATTATTTAGACCCATTTCAAACTGGCTTTCGGGTGGGTTATGGGGTGGAGACTGCCTTGGTCGGCCTGATGGATGATCTCCAATTGGCAATTGACAGAGGAAGTGTGACTCTGTTGGTCCTTTTGGACCTCTCGGTGGCTTTCAATACTATTGACCATAGTATCCTTCTGGAGCGTCTGAGGGGGTTGGGGGGTGGGAGGCACTGTTTTACAGTGGTTCCACTCCTACCTCTCAGACAGGTTCCAGATGGTATTGATAGATTGTTGCTCTTCAAAATCTGAGCTTAAGTATGGTGTCCCTCAAGGCTCCATACTCTCTCCAATGCTTTTTAACATCTACATGAAACTGCTGGGAGAGATCATCAGGGCATTTGGAGCTGGGTGTTACCAGTATGCTGATGACACCCAGATCTATTTCTCCATGTCAACTTCTTCAGGTGATGGCATATCCTCCCTAAATGTCTGCCTGGAAGCAGTAATGGGCTGGATGAGGGAGAATAAACTGAAACTGATAAGACCTCCAGATAAGATGGAGGTACTTATTGTGCGGGGTCAGAACTCTAGAGACAATTTTGATCTGCCTGTTCTAGATGGGGTCACACTTCCCCAAAAGCAACAGGTCCGCAGTCTGGGAGTTCTCCTGGATCCATACCTTTCCTTGGTTTCTCAGGTTGAGGCGGTGGCCAGGGGTGCTTTTTATCAGCTCCGGCTGATACGCCAGCTGCGTCCGTTTCTCGAGATCAATAACCTCAAAACAGTGGTACATTTGTTGGCAACCTCCAGACTTGACTTCTGTAATGCGCTCTATGTGGGGCTGCCTTTGTACGTAGTCCGGAAACTTCAGTTGGTTCAGAATGCGGCAGCCAGGTTGGTCTCTGGGTTATCTTGGAGTGACCACATTACTCCTTTGCTGATGGAGTTACACTGGCTGCCAATAGGTCTCCGGGCAAAATACAAAGTGCTAGTTATAACTTATAAAGCCCTAAAAGGCTTAGGTCCTGGGTATTTAAGAGAGCGTCTTCTTCACTACAAACCCCACCGCCCATTGAGGTCATCTGAGGAGGACCGTCTCCAGTTACCGCCAACTCGTTTGGTGGTCACACAGAGATGGGCCTTCTCAGCTGCTGCCCCGAGATTGTGGAATGCGCTCCCTGCTGAGTTATGATCCTCCCCATCTCTGGCTATTTAAAAAAAAAAATTTGGAACCCCATTTTTTTACTCAAACCTTTTCAGGTTTTTAATTAAAAAGTACTGTTAATGTTATGGTTTTTAAATTACTGTATCGTTTTAACTTTTATATGTGTTATATGTTTAACTGTTTTAACTTTTATATGTGTTTTAATTGTTGTTAGCCACCCAGAGACATAAGTTTGGGTGGGGTATAAATATAAACAACAACAACAACAACAAAAGAAGATAAAAAGCTAATCTAGAACCCCTCTCCCAGATGGGCTAGTTTCCTATTGGCAAGGATTATTATTTTTCAACAGGGGTGAGCATTCAAAAGTAGTATGCCACACCTTTTATCCTGAAGTGATATAGCCCTCACCTCAGGATGCTACCATTTTGTTCTGCTGTATGCCAAAATGCCCTGCATATCTGTTATGTCCTTGCCCCTCCCAAGTCTCCTGGCCGGCTAACCCCAAATTCCAAGTTCAACACATGATGCTCTTCCCCCGCCCCCCGCCGACCCGATCCCTAACCTGAATTGCTGACTGACACAGTATTCTTTTGATCAGAGTGATGAGAACTCAGCATCCAAGGCTCTTCCCCTCTTTCCAAATGGAAGATCACAGCAGGTTTGGGTACTGGGTATCCTGCTCAAAGAAGCCAGGTGGTGGAGGAGAGGCGGGGGGGGGGGGGCACAGATATTTGCAGCACAGGAAAACTGAACAATTGATTTCAGACCTTCCTTGTGCTTTTAACATAACTCATAGCACTGCTGATGTTTTTGAGATGTTACACAGTTAAGAAGATTAGTTCTAGGTGACTTCTCCCCTTTTTAGGGTAAGGATGTTTTGCTTGGTTACTCTTTGTTACAAACCTGCCTCCCAGCTCAGGTCTTCATCCTGAACAGAAATGTTGGGCTTTCCTTTATAGTGCTGATCTTCCTCTCCCTAGAACCCACACTTCTCCCTTCTTCGGAGAAGTCCTTTCCTTGCCCAGTCTAATTTTTACTTTCAAACCCTCCAAGCACACCCTCTCACAACCCACTTACTGACAACCAAATGGCAACTAACTGTTCTCTAACTGCTTTTCTCTGCCTAACAATTTTTCTCTGTGGCATTCTGGACAGGGTTTCTCAACTGGCCTGCAGGGGTCCCACTACTGCTGAAGCCTCCCCGTCACTCAAAGTCCTTTGACCTCCCGCACATACTTACATTACATAACAACAACATCAGTTTACATAGTTCCATAATGTTTAAACCACATATAAACACCTGTAAATCAACAATACTGCAAGAAATACAAAACGTCACAAGCACATATACTCCAGTTCTGTGGAAGCACAAAAAAAGCAGACTCTGTGGCACACACTGCAGAATTATTTGTGTGTGTATTTTTAATTTTTAAAACATTAGATCTGTTTTTATATTTTAGCATATTTTAATTGTGTAATTTTTATAGTCCTGTTTTAATTGTTTTCTATGTGAACCGCCTTGTGATTGTTTTTAATGAAAGGCGGTATATAAATGTAACAATAAATAAAAATAAAATAAATTCAGCTTCCTGGATGACTGACTGACTGACTGACTGACTTATTTATTTATTTAGAGAGTTAATATACTGCCCAATCCACAGACATAAGGTACAGACAAGGCTTAGACAAAGTCACGGAGGACAAGTCTATCAATGGCTACTGGTTTTAATGGCTACAGGTTACCTCCATGTTCAGAGGTATCAATACCAGTTGCAGGGGAGCAACAGCAGGAGAGGGGGCCTGCCTTCGGCTATTGCTTGTGAGCTTCCTAGATGATGGGCCACTCTGGGAAACAGAATGCTGGACTAGATAGGCCTTAGAACTGATCCAGCAATGTTCTCCTTATGTTCTTAAAACCATAACTCAGCAACAACTAAAACCAAAAGTAGCACGAAGTAGAGAGGGAAACCCGTTTTATTAAACAAGGTCTTGACAAAAGACATGTATTTGTCCATTTCTGAAAACCAGACAGTGAAGGGGCGCAAGGACACTTCTGATGAAGGGAGGGCAATTTGCATCACTGCGACAACAACTGAGAAGGCTTTGTTCCTTGTAGATGTTGACTAGCATCAGAAAACCTAGCATCAGCCTCTTAGGCTCATCTCAAAGTGCCGGCAGGGGTAGTGGTGGAGGGCACATTCCCATTATCAGTTCTGGAGAGCTACATGACTCACCTTCCTAAAATGTATAGGGACCGGCTGAGGAGGGGGTAGGGAAGCAGCAGAGTCTGATGCACTAAGAAATAACCTCTTAGTTGCAGCTGAGGTGATGAAAAAGGTCTTTACCCAAGGACACCACGTTCTCATAGTTTCCCATCATGATGTCCCTGTACAAGGCTCTTTGACTGGGAGCACTGCCCACTCCTCCTCCGTGAAACTCACAGCCACATCTTCAAAGATCAGTGTGACACCTGTGAGTTGAGCTCAACATGTACCTTGAAATATCCCAAGTATCAAACTGAATCATACTGACTCCATCTTTGAACTCAGTATGAACTAGGCTAGTGTATTAGGTTAGAAATGTCTCTGTAAGCGTGTTCTGTTTCTCCTCACTATTCTGTTGTTCTCCTTGAGTGCATCTGAAACTAGTTATTTACTGCCTCCCTCCCTTGCCATGCTCTGCAGCTCTTGGCGAGGGATGACACCCCGATAAGGGCTAGTCATGTATAAACAAACTTTGTATCAATTTAGTGTTTAACAATGCCTTTCTGTGATCTTCAAGGGTGCAGATGAAGACAGATCACCATGGACTACCTGTCAGGCGCAGTGTTTTATAGAATGTACTAAAATGCTTGGAATGTATCTGAATGTGTCAACTCTGTACAAATACTGGGGCAGACTCCATTTTGGGTGCTGTCCTGTCTTTTGGAAATCTGAATTTCCCAGGACTGCTGCTTGCTTGCTCTGCAGAGACAATAAAGCTTAGCGGATTAGTCTCCTCTTGGTCTGTGTGAATTGGCACAACGCGCACCAGGTAGAAATAACCCTTTGCAGTTATCAATCGGACTCTGCAAGAACAGCACACATGCACACTCCGCCCAAGTTCCAGTGATGATCACAGCAGCTCAGGTACAAAATTGGGACAACAGTCTATCCTCCTAGCACAGGGGTAGTCAAACTTGGCCCTCCAGGTGCCAAGGAACTACAACTCCATGTGGCTGGGGGATGATGGGAGCTGTAGTTCAACAACACCTGGAAGGCCAAGTTTGCCCATCTCTGTCCTAGCACAAAACATTTCCTGAAAAGGGGAAACTAATGCTTGGTGCATGGTATGAAGAACGTGGATAAGGGAAAAAAATTTCTCTCTTTCCCATAACATATCTCTCCCCCATAACATTTTTTTTTCTTTCTCCTATAACAAAATCTATAGACCCCTGCTAACTTGGCAAAGAGGCACCTTTTAATGTGGTGATTCTCTTTATTTAGCAGGGGGAGAGTAACTAGCCCTATCCACCTCCAGCACAGTTCCTCCAGTGACTGTTGCTGGTGTCTATCTTGTATTTTTTTTAGAATGTGAGCCCTTTGGGGACAGGGATCCATCTTATTTATTTATTATTTCTCTGTGTAAACCGCCCTGAGCCATTTTTGGAAGGGCGGTATAGAAATCGAATTAACAACAAACAACAACAACAACATTTGAGGCAGAGGTCACAGGGATGGGGCTGTAGCTCAGTGGTAGAGCATTAACTTTGCATGCAGAAAGTCCCAGGTTCAACCCCTAGCATGGGGATGAGGTGAGGTCATAGCTTAGTGGAAAAGCATCTCCTTTGTAAGCAAATGCTTTACCCTGCCTGAAACCTTGGAGAGCTGCTGCCAGTCAGTGAGGACAATAATGAGCTAGATCAGGCCTGCTCAACTTAGGCCCCCCAGCTGTTTTTGAACTACAACTCCCATAATCCCCAGCCACAGTGGCCAATAGCCAGGAATTATGGGTGTTGTAGGCTAACATCTGCAGGAGGGCCAAAGCTTAGCAGGCCTGAGCTAGATGGACCAGTGGTCTGACTCACTGAAAGGCAGCCTTCTGTGTTTCTATGTCTATACACAGTGCATAATTACTCTATGGAATTCACTGCCACAAGATAAGATGATCTAGTTTAGATGGCTTTAGAAATGGATTGGACAGATCTATGGAGGACAAGTCTATCAATGTGTATTAGTCATGATAGTTACATGCTACCTCCAGAATCAGGGGATGGAAACCTTAGCTTCAACCACAGAGAATCTTATTTCACCATCTTGCTGGCTCACTGAGGTTTCACTAGGCAGCCTCTACACATTTGTAAGCATCTCTTTGCAACCGCCAGGGATAAGCAGCTCACAATTTAGACAAGCTGAACCCTGAGCTCCCACATATTCCAACCTTTTGTGGCCCCCCAAAATTAGGTTCTTCATGTTGTCTGGTTCCTCTGTGATTATGCTATTGCATTAAGGGTTTTGTTCTTTTAAGATACTTTGTTCTCTCAGTTCAGGCTTTTTATGGATGCTTTTATTACTTATTTGATAGCATTTTTGTGATTTGTTGTACACTACCATGAGTCTTGAAGGGTAAGATAAATAATCTTTAAAAAGTGGCCCACATGCCATCCAGAAACCCATGGATCCAGAGGAGAGGTGCATGCGCCACACTGAAGTCACTCTATAGTCCACCCATGCTGCTTGTGGAGGTGGGGATGCTCCATGCCTAGTAAGGAGTGCATCATTGCAGATACCATGCTATTCCCTTTGGGAATGATGGGAGCAGCATCTCAACTGCAATGACGCACTCCTTAGTAGGCATGGAGCAGCCCCAAGCAGCAGGGGCGGGCTACAGAGTGATTTGGAAGCAGTATGTGCACCTCCCCCTTGGACCTAGGAATCTCCACATGGTATGTGGGCCCAGATAAGATTGCAAAGACCTCATGACATCAAAACCCTTGATAATAGTATCTGTATATCGAGCAGCAGTGATAGAGGAAGATGCTAAAAGGCATCATCTCATACTGCGCGGGAGACAGGAATGGTAAACCCCTCCTGTATTCTACCAAAGACAACTACAGGGCTCTGTGGTCACCAGGAGTCGACACCAAAAAATACACTGGCAAACACTGACTCCTCTGTTTATTTCCCAAGGCATTCCTTGCTCTAACAGAGCCTCCAGCCAAACTTACAAAGACCTCCTACCTGGACAGGCTGATCTGGAGTAATTTCTAGGTCACTAGGAATACTCAGCAATCCAGAGCGATACATGAGCATCATTGGCAGGCCTGTCAGGACAAGAATGGCAATGGGTACAAGCTTTAAGAAAACTGTTACCAGTAGTCATTCACAGTGGTTAAGCTCAGAGGCAATACAAAACCTTTGTTTGTTTAGCTAGATCATGGCTAATAGCTGAACCTGCACAGAACATCAGTGCACTAGTGCACTCAGCCTTTGGCTCCCCCCCCCCCGCCGTGCCCTGTTCTTCCCTCCCCCCATTCACCCGTTCGCCGGATACCCTTTCTTCCCTTCCCCCACTCACCAGCCCCCCCTTTTCCCCCACTCAGCAGTCGCCCGTTCCTCCCCCGCTTCCCCCCGAGTGCTGCTTTCTCCCCCCACCCCAGCCACTTTCTCTCCCCACCTGCTGGTTGGCCTTATCTTCGCCACCGCCACTGTCACTTTCCTCTCCCCTTCCCAGCAGCTTGATCACATACTCTTGCAAGAGCTGCCACACATGGGATTAGCCACGTGTATGTCTTAGAGAATTA
This sequence comes from Hemicordylus capensis, assembly GCF_027244095.1. Classification (NCBI taxonomy): domain Eukaryota; kingdom Metazoa; phylum Chordata; class Lepidosauria; order Squamata; family Cordylidae; genus Hemicordylus; species Hemicordylus capensis. The sequence continues at coordinate 255,766,695 of NC_069658.1, read as the reverse complement.
TATATATATATATAGACATTAACATCGGCACCTGTCTAAAAAAACCTTGGTTTGTCTGGGGCCTACAAGCCAGGATTGGAAATCCTAGTTTGAAGCTGGTTTACAAACCATCATTTTTGGTAAATGTGGTTTGCTGTTCTGCCTGGATTCACAGAGCTTTGGCAAACCACAGATTGGGCTGTTGCGCTACGCCTAGAGAGCTGCTGCACCATGGAAAATGGGAGGTCGTTAATGAGCGTACAGATCAGAGTTCTGAGTCGATGGGAAACAAATGCAGACACACTATGCTACACCAACCCTTTTGATGGAGAAAGCTGGGTCCAAAGAGATCCACTCCTCAAACCTGGCCTTTCTGTTGCACTGAAATGAATGGGGGTCAGCCATAGGCAGAAATGATTTGCACCATAGAGATAATAACAAACAACAAAAAACAAGTTTATTTGTTAGTAGCCCCATAACAAATTGTTATCTGGGCAGCTTACAACATCACAATAATAAAAACATCCAATCAAAACACACAACACTAAACAATCCTATATAATAAAGAACCAGGGTGTGCGCCCGTGTCTCTGTGCCCGTGTCTTTCTCGGCTGTTCTGGGCATGCACAGAGCGCATGCCCATAACGTCCGCGAAAGATACGGCCGCAGAGACACGGCGGCCACGTTGTCTCCCGGGACGAAAGAAGGAGAAGCGGGGACCGGGAAGGGCAGATGTGGCAGCAGCGGGATCAGCCCAGCCACTAAAAAGGAGGATGAGAAGCGGGGACCGGGCAGATGCGGCAGTGGCGGGACTGGCCCTGCCGCAAAAACGAAGGAGAACAAGCGGAAACCGGGGAGGGCAGAGGCGGCAGCGGCGAGGCCAGCCCTGCCACAAAAACGAATGAGGAGAAGTGGAGACCGGGGGAGGACAGAGGCAACAGCGGCGTTGAGGAGGAGATTTCTCCGATGAGGAGAGACAACGGGGCGGGACCGGACTGGCCGAGGGGGGGGGGGGGAACGGTGGCAAGGCCGGCCTGGACCCGCAAAGGAAAGCAACGACGGCAGCAGATCATATCCCGGTGCGAAAGGAGGAAAAATGGGGACCGGGGAGGGCGGAGGCGGCGAGACCGGACCTGCCGCTGAAGCGGCCGTATGGAGCTTTGCGGCCATGAGGGGAAAGGGAGGAGGAGAAAACTAGCACACACACCCCCACTAGAGCCTGTTATTTAAACGGGCTTAAAAATACTAGTTTACAATATAAAATACAAAATACAATACAAAACATTTAAACATTTTTTAAACATCAAATTTTAAAAGCTCAAGTGAATTGAAAGTTCTTCAGCTGGAGTCTAAAAAGACAAAGTGACAATGCCAAGCAAGTCTCACCGAGGAAGCTTATTCCATAGATGGGGTGCCACCACCAAAAAGGCCCTAGTAGCCACCTGCCTCAGCTCATTTGGCAGGGGCACACAGAGCAGATCTTCTCTGAAGAAGATCTCAAGGTCTGAGTCGGGACATAGCGGGCAAGGCACTCAGGCAATGTGGTCCCAAGCCATTTAGGGCTTTAAAAGTTAAAACCAGCACTCTGAATACAGGAAGTAGGATTTAGAACCAGGGGTCAGCAACATTGGGAAGCTGCCGAGGGCCCCTATTGATCCCTGAAATCACCTCTGTGTCCACAGCCTTTGTTAAGGGCCTCCACACTAACACCATCATGTGATGTTGGCAGGGCAACTCTCTCGGGGTCCACCCAGGTAGGAGGGAGCCCCTGGAGGGACATTTGTCAAAGGCCCACTGAAACCTCTGTGGCTTTGCTAAAGGGCACTAAGTATATACACCCCATCTGCACCCTGACTTTTCAGTTCAGTACTGTAAGTGAAGGCTCTGCACACTACTGGCCTTTTCTTCCAGACAGGTCGCCATGTTAGTCTGTTGCAAGAACATGCAATGACTTCTTGTGGATTCTTAAAGACTAATATAAATATAAATCTTGGCAACAACTTCAGGAGGGGTGGCCATGTTAGCAAGCAGCAGCAGTCTTGTAGCACCTCAATTCTAACCAATTTATGTCAGCATAGGCTTTTGGCGACCAGACAGTGGTCACCAGCTTCCATGGACTAGAGTCTACTTCATCAGATGCAACAGATTGTCTCAGTTGACGATCACGCCACACAGGATCCAGTTACCTACCTGCTTTTGGTAGCATGTCACAAACCGGCAAACATAAGAGGCTGACAGCTTGTACATTACAGTGGAAGTGGCTTTCAGAACAGATATCCAGGGGCTGCATCTAGGAATGTGTTGGCTGAGGGAGGATTATCTGAACTGACAGCCCCCACAAGGAATGCCTGGGTTTTTCAGACACAGACACATGCACCCCTTGCTATATACCTTCAGCATGGTCAATCGTGGGTCACTGGTATCTCCACAGAACTACAGACTCCACCCACTTTGGCATACCACAGATAACAATCCTGCAACTATGTAGTTTAGCCCAGGATGAAAACGTAGGGAGTCGGGGAGCTCCAATTTCATCAGGGCATTCACCTTATTAATCTTAGCTTTAGATTCACCCCCCCTGAACACACTGCCAAGCTGAAAGGAGTACAATGTAATACATGGCATGGGTATTCTGAAGCAATTCACATGCATTCCTTTGGTAATCCTGATTAACAATCCCGTAGAATCCTCATTTGTAGTATCCCCATTTAGGAAGGACTGAGAGAATCCTGACTAGACCATCTCATGAGTTGATGTCTGAGAAGATATTCAAACTGGGGACTTTCTGATTGGCCACATATACTCTTCACCACTGCACCACAACAGCTCTCAGGCCTAATCTACTTAGAATGCAATGTGCAAGTTTCCAAGCTACGCCGTACTCTTCCTCATGCTGGTACAAACTGTGATTCTAGGATGGCAGATTGTAAAACATTTTACACCTACCATCTAAAATGAAGGCCCTCTCCCAAAGGGTAGATGGCAATATTTTCAGGGCACACTAATTTTCACATCTCTGTACCTTCCGTGTTTATACTGCATGAGTTTCTTATTGAAGGGCAAGCTCTGGCACAAAGCATCAGACAAATCCATTCGCCTAACCCTGTTGCCAGTTTGAAGAACGTATGAAGCTGCCTTATAGTGAGCCAGACCACTGGGGCATCCTCTCCTATATTGTCTACACTAACAGCAGCACTCCAGGGTTGTAGCAAGGGATCTTTCCTAGCTCCACCTGGAGATCCCAGGAATTGAACTGGGGACCTTTGGCATGCAAAGCATGTGCTCTACCACTGAACCATGGGCAGGGGCGTAGCTATAATTGGGTGAACGGGTTCAAAGAACCCGAGCCGTGCCCAATCAGGAGCCGCCATTCAAGGCCCTGACACGCCCCCCCCCGCGTCTGACATCAGACGCGGTAGTTTAGCTCCCGAGCGGGGGCCGCGCGGCCCCTTCAGGAGCTAAGACTGGTGCTGCGTTCGCAACGCAGCCCAAAAGCGGCTCTTCCAGGGAAGAGCCGCGCCTGAGCTGCGCTGCGAATGCAGCACCAGCCTTTGTCTAACTGCCGAAGGGGCCGCACGGCCCCTTCAGCAGTTAAGCTGCTCCGTTCGGGAGCCAGACCACCACCACCCCGCATCTGATGTCAGATGCAGGGGGCGGGGCTATCGGGGCACCTGCCGCGGCCACACATGGGCCGCCGGTGGGCTAGCTACGCCCCTGACCATGGGTCATCAGCATAAGCTGCTGGAGTAAGATCATTGGTCCATCTAGCTCAGCACTGACTGGCAGCAACTCTCCTCATCTTTAGATCAGATTTGATTTATTTATTTAGAATATTTTTCTCATAGCCCACCTGGAGATGCCAGTAATTCTTGTTTTTAAGATTTCAGAAAAAGTATTGTGTAAACAATAGTTGCTAGGAACTTTGTTTTTAAAATACAGCATTCAAGTACAATCATTAAAAGAGATGGGTTTGAAACTTTTAAGTTCCAAAAAGCACATGCCTTGCCTCACTAACCTTTTGGAGGTGTTTTTTTTTAGTGTCATGTGGATAAAGGTGATCCAGTTGACATAGTATACTTGGACTTCCAAAAAGCTTTTGACAAAGTTTCCAACCTAGCAATCATGGGAAAGGGGACAGGTTCATGTGTGGATCGGTAAGTGGTAGAAGGAATTGGGGTGCCCCAGGGATCTGTACCGGGACCAGTGCTTTTTAAGTTGTTCATAAATGATCTAGAAGAGGACTATCCAGAAAAGTGGCCAAATTTGCAGATGACACGAAACTATTTAGGATAGTTAAATCCACAAGAGATTATGAGATCTCTCCAAACTGGGATAGTGGGTGACAAAGTGGTAAATGTAGTTCAGTGTTAGCAAGTGTAAAGCAACACATATTGGGGCAAAAAGAGTGTTCTACTATAGCCCAATTAAGACACTATGCTGTACAAGGGTACAGATGTCTGTATACTCATACACATTTGTAGGAATGACTGTACCTGTGTTCAGCATAACATGAATTACTGAACCTGTGTACACTGTACAGTCATTGTACAGGTGTTGAACATAGTGTAAATGAGCCTAGTATGTTCATTGAATATATACATGTACAGATCTTTGACAAACTGTACACAGATTTTATGCACATTGATCAGGATATGCAAGCAGGGCTGTATTACATCAGTAAACCTTACACCATGCCAGTAAGGTAAAGGTAAAGTGTGCTGTCGAGTCAGTGCCCAGTGGTTGTCTTTGGTAGAATACAGGAGGGGTTTACCATTACAGCCTCCTGCACAGTATGAGGGGATGCCTTTCAGCATCTTCTCTTATCACTAGTTAGGATAAGTTGTTCTCAGGCTGCAGTTGTGGGGGCAGAGAAGGATAAAAAGGTGGATTATCTAATGGCATCTAAATGAGTGCACACACTAGTTGAGATCTGAACTGGGAACTTTACAGTCCACAAATCTTGGCCACTGTAGATATAGATGGGTGCATTTCTTGTTTATCAGAATCAGACCCTACTCCCCTTTGAACTCCAAATGAAACAAAAATAAGCTCTGCTCAACCAATAGAAAAAAGCCACTCCTTTCCTCATCACTTTTACCTCACTTGCAAGATTGAGAGACCATCACCCACCACACCACTCCAATTCCAGTTTTGGAAGTGGCTTTTTTGTTAAGACGTTTACTCACCTGGAGAACAGACACAATCCTAGAATAGCGGGGAGGAGGTCGCAACAAATATGCAGCAATAGGGAACAGCAGGGAAGGAAAAAACTTTACATTGCATACTTTTTAAAAATGAGGAAAACAAAGTCCACATTTACCTAATTTTCTAAGCAACGCCTGAATGTATTTACTCAGAAAGAAAAGGCTGCTCGCCTCCCTTTGTACCAGATCAACATCTCACGTGTGTTCTCACACATTGTGCAAGGGGTTATAAACCTACTAAAACTAGACACTTTAGGTTCTCCAGGTTCTCAGTTGAGCATTCGGGTCTATCCGTACAAAGAGAATCAAAGGACAAATTCTAGAGCCATGATGTGGCAATACACCTTTATTGAAACCAACGAAAGTAGCCGAAAGTTGTGAGGGGAAGGCATCATAGAGGGAGCTGTGGGTGGGGAAAGAAAGGAGCCCCCCCATGTTCTTGTACCCCAGATAACAGTGTTCAAATGGAAGCCGGAAATGGTGACTGTGACTTGTCTCTTCCCGCCACTGTTCTACAAATAGAAGAGGCAGTGATGTTCCCTGCAGGGTTTTTTCCCCAAATGCAGGGAATTTTAGCTTCAAAAATCAGCAAGAAGGGGAAAAGGGAATCCTACCTAAAAAGTGGTGAAATGCAGGGAATTTTAGATAAAGTTTTTTTCCCTGTTGCAGTTTCACTACTACTGGAAAAACACTTAGACTTGCATGGACAGGAGAATACAGTAAGCTAAAATTTATCGGTAAGATCAGATTTAAATACCAATATAATTTTCTTTCTTTTTAACTTTACTATGATTTTATCAGGGAAGGTGCAATATTGTATATTCCTAAAGTGGACAAATACACTACTTCCTAAATAAACGCATTATTTTGAAACAGAGAGAGAGAGAGAGAGAGAGAGAGAGAGAGAGAGAGAGAAAATATATATATATACACACAAAAAAAAAATTCTGCTAGTATGTTTTGCTATGGGATGATTGGAAGTGCGCGGCCTTTTGCCGAGTAAAAATAGTTGATAAATAAAATTTAGGAATAACTGATCAATTTCCTTTCTATTGCATATATCTATATAATTAATGCCCCTAGATGTACCTGTTGCTAATCCCATGCATGGCAACTCTCACGAGAGTTCACGAGCAGCTGCGGACAGGATAGCGACGGGGACAGGGGAGAAAATAGGGATGTCGGCTGGTGGCCACAGGACGCAGTGGTGGGCCGGCAGGAGACAACAGTGGGCCAGGAGGTGGCCGCTGCTGGGAGTTGGCAGGCGGGTGGGAAGGAGGAAGTGGCAGGCCGGCCAGAAAGCTGGGGTGGGGGGAGAAGACACTGCCAGCCAGCCAGAAAGTGGGGGTGGGTGGGCGGGCCAGCTAGTAATTTTTAATTCCTGCAGGGAATTTCAAAGGCAAAAAACGAATTCCTGCAGGGCAGTTTTAAAAAGGTAAATAGGAAATTTCTGGGCCTCTGGTAGGGAATTTCATCTTTTGGTATGGAACACCACTGAGAAGAGGTGCAGCAACCTTTTCTTCCATTAACCCTTCAAGAGCAGCTAAAGAAAGTGTTATGAATTGCTGGAAGAGTCAGCAACTCCTGAGAACTGCAGTCCCTGCATCATATTGCAAATACATTCAAGGCCTATTGAGCACAGGGGAATTATCCTGTCACTGGTTCTTACTAGCCTATGGATTCTTCAGTAGGGATTGCAGGCATTGGAAGTATGCGCTTTCTCCCATGGTCTATGGCTCAAGCACTCTCCTTCAGAACCGCATGTGAAGCAGAGAAGCCAGTTCTAATTTTGACGGCTCTAATAAGAGTTAAGTCACAGAGCATCTAGTGCAGGGATTCTTAGTGTTGGGTCCCCAGATGTTCTTGGACTTCAACTCCCATAATCCCGAGCCCCAGTGGCCTTTGGTTGGGGATTATGGGAGCTGAAGTCCAAGAACATCTGGGGACCCAAAACTGAGAATCCCTGATCTAGTGTTGGTGTCTTCCATCTGATGCACTAGTAATTCAAAATGCAGGCAAGCTTTTGAGTAACACAAAAAACTTTCCCAGCATACATTTCAAAGCACCTTGTATTCTACCTTACCTAGGATAACTAACCCCATAATAATCGGCTATTACCCTTCTGCAAATCAAGAGCAGCCCGTTTTTCAAAGAGGGGCCCTGCAATTTTAGCCCAGGTGCAAGTTAAGCTCACTCTAATTCAAATTGCCTCTGGCAAGCCCACCCACAGTGTATGATGCCAACGGTCCTCTCCATTGGTGGTTATCCAGGGGTGCACTGCAGTAAGAGAGAGTTGGCCTGGCTACTATTCTCTATGAATCTGAGTAATCCTTTAAAGGGATGGTAGTTACCACATCATCTCGTGGCAGCCAATTCCATCGATTTAATGTTGGGCTTTTATCTGGCTTTAGACACTATGGTCCCCAACACTTGGGGGGGGGGTGTTCCAAGGGAGGTTACAATCCTAAGCAAGCTTACTGGGAGCAATCCTCATAAAGCACAGTGGGGTTTACTTCCGAATGAAGACGTACAGGTCCATACTGCTAGCGTCTTGGGATTTTACTACATTGAATGTGGCGGGTGCCAAAGCTGTACTTTGCCTGGGCCTACTTGGCACAATTTTCATCAAAGCTGGTATTTGTAGACAAACAGCAACCTCATGTTACTTATCAGCCTCATGTTTTGCTTTATTTGCAGATTATTGCTTATCAAACTTAAGAAATGTGGTCTTGAAGTCTCCATCCACTGAGAGGAATTCTGCAGACTCCAGCCCTAGTCGGTTGGGGAACTTGATCTCCTGGTCTCCAGGCATTTTCACTGTTACCTCCTTGGCATCAAAGGAGAGGCAGATCTGTGGAGGAGATACAAGAAAGCAAGGGAAGCATTTGCATTCTGCCACAACTCTTGCTACTTCTATCCCAACCCAACATGCCCAGGCACATGCACACATACCCAGTCCTCTCAGCACGGAGCTCCAACTCACCTTGACCTCCTCTCCTTGCTGGAAGGGGAATGCAGACTCCCGCATCTCCTCACCCCACTTTCCACCTGCCATGGAGTTGCACACAATGGTCCTGGTGTCTCCACCACTCTCAAAGCGAGGGTTAAAATGAAGCATCAGATCAGAGCCATCCCGGCCCAGATTAATGGCAAAACTAAGAGAGAGGGATACATTAGACACAGGACATTTGGGACTCCAGATCAATACAAACTGCTAGAGCCCAAGCCATACCACGTCATTTGTTATTACACTTCAGTCCAAACTTGTAACCTGGACTATATTAAGTAGGGCTGCAATGTTTAGTTGGATAAGTGGATTTTAGAAGCTCAGGTGACTGAAAGGTGCTTCCATTAGAGTTAACAGCACAATAAGTGTTATCACATCTATTTAAAGCTGCAGGTGGCAATCACTGTATTACAATATTTATCCCTTCCACATGCATGCTCCATCTAACAGAGACACACTTCTTGCTTCAGAAGCATCAAGTTCCTCCATGCAAAATGTAATTGATCAGTTAAACTTCAGCTAGGGTTTCTTTCATCAGTTGTAAACCACTAGCATTAACCTAATACTGGCCTCCCTTTCCCACACCATCCTTCAGCCACCAGGATGGTAGCTAGAACAGCAGACAGGAGTGCCCTGGGTCTAGCTCTCATAGGGAGGAGGGAAGGCAGTGTTACCAACCAACTTGCAAAGCCTGCCCAATCTGCTCCTATGTCCCAGCTGCTTCATCTGTGGAATTCAGCAGGTAAAGCTTTTCACATAATGGAAAGAACCACCACATAGGAACATAGGAAACTGCCATATACTGAGTCAGACCATTGGTCTATCTAGCTCAGTATTGTCTTCACAGACTGGCAGCGGCTTCTCCAAGGTTGCAGGCAGGAATTTCTCTCAGCTCTATCCTGATGTGCCTTGAAATCCCCCACCCCCGAGTTACAATACTACCTGCATATACTTCATAACCTTGTGGGTTTCCAAATCATTGTGTGTAAATCTTTGTAGATATATCATGTACAAACGACCACTTTGTATATAATTGTGCTTTGGCAACGTACTGTATGCTTTGGTAGTTTGTTGGTTCAATAAAAAAATATTGTCCTATAAAAATAAATAAATAAATCTTATCCTATCTTGGAGAAAGAAGCCAGGGAGAGAACTTGAAGCCTTCTGCTCTTCCCAGAGAGGCTTCATCCCCTGAGGGGAATATCTTGCAGTGCTCACACATCAAGTCTCCCATTCATATGCAACCAGGGCAGACCCTGCTTAGCTAGGGGGACAAGTCATGCTTGCTACCACAAGACCAGCTCTCCTCTCCACCATTAGCTAAGGACTGCATATCAAATTACCAGAGGTGCACCTAGGTAATTTTGAAGCCTTTGAATCCCCCCCCACCCCCGGTAAATTAAGCATCTTCATGCTTGGCCAGACAACCACCTGGGACAGACTAAAGAGGATAGCGGGGGGCCCAGGTGCTGGGGAGGCCCTGGACTTTGGCCGCAAAGTCCAGGGCTAAGAGCACCTCTGCAAATTATTATTAAGAGGTACAATAGTAGAGGTTAAGAGAACTGGCAGTCCTTGTGGGACAGCAGGAACAGCCAAGAAATAAATTTGTACAACAGAAGTTAGCCATGCCCCATTTCAGTATTAAGGGAATAAGAACATAACAGCCCTGCTGCATCTGGCCCAAGGCCAACTAAACACAAAGCCAACTTGAGTTTAACTAAGCTTTATTCAGGAAAAATTCCTCTCTTTTTTTTTTGCCTTCCTCCTCCCTTTCCTTTCTTTTTTTTTTTTTTTTTTTGGACTCTACCCCTGACACTCTCTACAGGATCCCCACTGGGACAGACTTCCAATTAAAACAAAATGTTGCTAGATAGAACACAACACCTATCTAATTCAGCATCCTGTTTCCCACAGCAGCCCAGATGTTTCATTTTAAGTATGTATGTGTTTGTTTATTTTGGCCCAAGGCCAGCATAAATACAAGAAAAACGAAACAACAACAACAAAATACATAAAACATTAATACCGTCAAATACCGTATACATGACTAATTTCATTCAAATGAAACCGGTTAATCTGAAATGCGCAGCCCAGCATCTCGTGCCTCAATCACTCTAAACCAAATCTTGCTTGCTCTGAAAACTTTTTTTGCTACCCTCCTGTAAACGTACTCTGACTTAGCAGTAAGCAGAAAAAGGACCTTGTCCCCATCAGAAGGGCAATTAGAACTGTAATGAATTAATAGAGGGGAGAGAAGCTTTCCTCTTAATTCTGTTGGAGATGAACTTCCAGTGCATCAGACTTTTGCACCAACTGTCCTAATGACCACTAGGGGCATTGGGAGTAGAGACAGTAAGTCAGGGTCTCCCTATCTGTCCCTACTCTATGACCCCTGAACTGACTCTGCAGCACTTCCTGTGATGAGCCACAGTCCTTCCTTTCCTCCTAGAGAGCAGATGGAAACATCTCTCTCTCTCCTTACCTATCCACTATGTAGTCCTTTAGATTAGAGATAGGTCTTGCCTATCTAAGTGTATTTAACCAATAAATATTTAGTGTTTAGTCATACAAGGATCTCCATGTGTTTTCTCTAAACAGCTGCAATATCCAAACCATCCTCTGCTACCTACTCTGTAACTGGAGTGTGTGCTCATTCCTTAGTGCTCTACTGTTTTACCTATTGTGGGTAAAAAACAACCACCACCTCTAACAAATTCAGTATAAAATCTACATTTCAGCATCAGATGTTCCATAGTCTCCACTTCACGGTTCTGCCAGGGGCATAATCTTTGATCATAGGGCACCTTCCCGAAGCATCCTTCCAATACCGCCCATTTTAAGTAGGATTTTCCAAAAGGTGTTAAGAGTTCAAATTTGGGACAGAACCAAAGTTGGTTTTGCTCTTGAAAAGCAAGGGGGCATGCAGATTTATGTCTGCCAAGGGCAGGCACATCCAGATATCACCACCACCACGATCCCCAACAATACACACCCTTTGGCCTCTGTTGGCACTTTCCCCTTCAGTTTGATGGAATCGCCAGCTTTGATCTTCAACTGAGAAAGAACCAGTTGCTGAATGAAAGGCAAGCAAAATAATTAGAAGATGATCAGGCAATTTTTCTCTCTTCCTACCCACCATTCCTAGAGGTTTTCAGTACTTTGGAATAATTTCCACACAATCTTGAAACCTTTGTTTGGTTCTATGGGATTGCAGCTCTATTTGAGAGCTGTTGTGCAAGAAATCAATTTGCATAAGAATTCCCATGCAAGTTTGTTGCTCTAAGTCACCAGCAGACAAGGGGCAATTGGAGATATTTGTTTAGTCCAAGTTAAACACAGATTCTAGTTGTTAAGTCTTGTGTTCTTAACCGACTACCAGTCCAGCACAGTTTGCTGTGCAGCCTTCCCCAAATACAATGATTTTTTTGTTCAGTCCTTGGCTAGGGTACTCAGTTCCTCAGTGACGCCACCTAAAATGTTCATTTAAGTTTGAGGTAAAGGTAAAGTGTGCCATCAAGTTTATTTCAACTCCTGGCGCTCACAGAGCCCTGTGGTTTTCTTTGGTAGAGTACAGAAGGGGTTTGCCATTGCCTCCACCCATGCAGTATGAGATGATGCCTTTCAACATCTTCTTATACTGCTACTGCCCAATAGAGGTGTTTCCCATAGTCTGGGAAACATACCAGTGGGGATTTGAACCGGCAACCTTCTGCTTGTTATTAAAGCATTTCCCCACTGCACCACTTAAGGTTTGCTACTAAGTATTTGGGATATATTTATTTTGTCTATGCAGGATGAAGAGATAGCCTGCTAGCTTACAGACATGTGTCAGTTTTCAGACAACGGAAAACATCTTTCCCTAGTTCCCACAAGAACTCATCTTTGTGAAGCACTGCCCTGGCAAAAGGGGCATGCAAGATGACTGTAGTGTTATTCACATGTACTGTTATGTACGCCGTACGTTTAACATATATTTGGAAGTTTAATCCAAATAAGACTGAGGTACTGACTGTAGAGCCACCTAATGGTGCAGTGGGGAAATGACTTGACTAGCAAGCCAGAGGTTCCCAGTTCCCCCTGAAAGATCAGATACGTAGCTTGGGAGTGTTCCCGGACCCAAAGCTCTCCCTGGTTTCTCAGGTTGAAGCAGTGACCAGGAGCACTTTTTAGCTGACATATCATCCAAAGCTGATATGTCCATTTCAAGAGGTGAATGACCTTCAAATAGTAGTACATATGCTGGTAACCTCCAGGTTTGACAACTGTAATGCACTCTACATGGGGCTACTTTTGCATGTAGTCCAGAAATTACAATAGATACAAAATGCGGCAGCCAGATTGATCTCTGGAACAATGCGAAGGCACCACGTAACACTGGTTTAATTTGAGCATGCACAGTGGCCATTTTATTTTCAGCTACCATTTTAATTTTTTTTTTCCAATTTTAAAAATGGCGCCTCCCTTCAAGTGGCTCCCGGGGCATGTGCCCTGCCTGCCCCACCCTAGATACACCCCTGCCTGAGGAGACATAGTGGAAGCTTCTACTAAAGTAAGTTTTGTCTGAACTTTACCCAACAGTACTCCTTTAAGCAGGACAGCAGTTAGAAATCTGAAACAGCTGGAGATTGGCTGATCCCACCCAATCTAGTCAAGGTATTTTGTGCAACACCCAGTCAGACTTCTCTCCTCAGAACCCTTAAGCTTGAGAACATATACAATTATCCAGGGGTTTTTTTTAGCTGAGAAGTGAGTATAAGAGTTCTCTGAACTGGTGACTGTTGAAAATATACAGGACAACTTTCTTCTGGTCAGAGCTATACATGGTCTCAAATTCAGGAGTTCTGTAGGTTCCCAATATGAGCTCTATTCTTCAGTGTATTCACTGAGATAAGGGTCAACCTTCAGGAAAGGGATGCCCTTCACACATAAGTCACCTCTATAAAGAGCCCGTTCAGAAGTCCAGACACAGACAAAATGCTTGAGGAAAACCCAGTACAGTATTTCTCTAAGATATGACTCTAAAGTTGTAGTGTCTACCTCCAAGGTGTGCCATATCAGGGGGACAAGAGGAGGAGGAATCAGGATTACCATCTTAGTTGTGCCTCAGAGGCAGGGTTGTCCGGTCCAGATGGTGAAAAAAGTAGACCACCACCAAAAAAAGAGTGGTAATTGAGGATGCTTTTCACCAAAAAAAAGTCTTGAAAAAAACCACTTTGCATAAAAACTGCACATGTTTATTGATATTATATATGCACATATTGATTAAAAGTGGAGGACTTGAGAATACAGCTATAGAGCTAGGACGTCGTATATCCGGCGTGAGAAAAGTTGCTGTTTTTTCAGGCTGTTAGTTGCTCCAAGACTGCTCCCCCTGCTGTTTACATTTTGAATGCAACTTGCCTGAAGGAAGGCATTTTGCTACTTATGAGCAGCTAGCCTGGAAAGTTGCCAGCATCACGTGGCTCTGCAACCTGCCATGGAAGCAGAACCTCCACTTTGCCTTCCCCACCGGCTGGATGGTCAGTAGGGAGGGGAAGGAGACAGAGGCATGTTTTTATGGTGAGACACAGTAGGCTGCAGAGAAGAGGCAAGATTGGTAAAGATTTCTTCTCCTTTGTAATACACACAGCACTAGCCTCTATATCAGCCAGCATTTTGATTAAGAAGAATAAGATCTAATGTACATAAAAGTCACTATATTGCCTTCTCTGTTTTTTCAAAGTGTTATTGAGCACGTGAGACTAATTAAGTATATGCTGCCTCCTCCTAGGATTGCTCCAAGCAGGAATTTCTATTAAGCAAGATAGATAAGATTTCCCCCCCAGAAGCTTAGGAAGTTTCACCAGAACAGTTTTTGAGAATACTACCAAATTAGGATCGCTTTTCTCTTAAACTAATTAAGAATACTTTTAATACAATTAGCTACCCCACCCCACCCCACCCCCAGCATTATACTAAAATAACTATAAACTAATCCAGCCCATCATTAGATTCAATACAATATCTACAGCCCCCACAAACAACTTACAGAGTCCATTGTTAAGCCTGTGTGACTCAGCTTCAGACAAACACACTGCAAGAGTAAGTTCCTACTTGCTCAGTCTGAGTTTTAAACAGTGGCCTGGGATGGGCTTCCTTTTCCTTCAAACCAATCAGAGGCATGCCTATAAAAACTGAGTTTTAGAAGGTCTTGGCCAGTGGAGTTTGGATCTCACCCAGTGGGATATGTTCAGCCAAATGATGACATCTTTCTCCATTTGATATGCTTCAGATATTGTATTCAATAGGGTCAACACTTTCCAATCAGTCCCAAAACTGTAATCATGCATGAAGGTATTTGTGTCCCAGTCAATCAGAAAAGAGATAAGTATATGACACCACCCCTGCCCCCTAATTTGAGCAATACTTTTGAGTTTGAGACTGTCAGTGATTTAACCCTTAGGCAATTGTGCCTGGAATGACCTGTACTGATTAACTTCTAGTACTCAATCCTGCAAGCATTTATGGACTTATTCTTGCAAGCATGATTTACCTTTGACTTCACTGTTGCAGAAGAGAAGCAAAGAAACTTTGCAATGCAGAGACTTTTAAAAAGACGGGAGAGATACTCAGCCTGAAATTATGGGGGAAATGGGAAACTCTGACGGCCATTATTTTCTATAGTCACAAAACAGCATTGCTAGCCCATCAAGGTGTGATTTGAAAGAACAAGCAAGCAAGCAAGCAAGCAAGCAAGCAGAGAATCTTCTAGGTTTAAACAGACACAATACTTTTATTGAATATATCTTTTAGAAGAGGACTTTGCTTACTTGCATACACACTACCAACATGCTTCTGCTGGGCCTGACTCAGTCAATTCTAATCAACAAAAAATTTAATTACCTCTTAAAGGGACAATGTACTATTCCCATGAGAGGGTCCAATGAACGTGCAGCCCTTCAGCCCTGTGAGTCTTAAAAAGGGGGCTATCCTGGAGTCATTTGGTCTTCCTTATGTTTTAGAACTTTCTATGAGAGAGGTGGAGATTCATGTAGACAAGCCAAGACAATAATGTGGATAACCTGGCTGTTTCTCTGCTAATTAACTTGTGAGGGGAGCAGGGGGAGCTGACTGTAAGAAATAAGATCATGGTTGATGATGCTGAGAATCCTGTGAAACATCTTCAGGATGAAATTACTTGTTGTGTCTGCCTGGAATATTTCACAGAATCTGTTACTTTAGCCCAACTTTTGCCAAGTGTGTATCGCCCAGCATTGTGGGGAGACTGCCCCAGGGAGTCTGCCCCCTGCTCCAAGTGCAGAAAGACAATTTGGAAGAAGAGCATCAAGCCAAACAGGGAACTGACAAATGTGGTTGAAATCATCAGAGAGTTGAGTTTGTTGCTAGCCAAGAAGGAGGCTGAGGGAGGAAAACAGAGCTTTCTGTGCCAGAAACCTCGGTAGCCCCTGAAATACTTCTGTGGGACAGATGAGGCCTCCGTCTGTGTGATTTGCAAAGAATCCCACACTCCTAAAATTCATGGAGGTGGGTCTCACGATCAGTGAGACCCGCCTCCAGAGGGTTTGCGGGGAGAGTGGGCTAAGCCCGCTCTCCCCGCAGACAATCATTGAGTCCTCCCTGGGTGGCTGGACTGGCTGCCCACACGACTGCCGGCTCCGTCACGGAGCTGGCAGGAGCTGCGGGGATCGGGGGCCATGCAACCCCTGGAAGTTCCAGCATGCTTTGCACGAGTGCAGAGAGCATGCTGGAGAGACCCCCGAGCTGGGAGGCTGCTTTTTAGCCTCCTGGTCAGGGGTCCCCTTATGAGTTGCCATGGCACAGAGCCGCGCCACGGCAACACAAGATAGTAGAGTCCAGGTTAGCAGAGCGCTCACTCCGCTAACCTGGGCTTAGCGGGAGGGCTCCATAAGTGGGTAACCTGCTTGAGAGCAACCGGGCTCACCTGCGAACCCGGTGGTTCTCACAGTCGCCAGAAAGCAGGCTAGGCTCTCTTAGCCCGCTTTTTGGCGATCATGAGAATTGCCTTGTAGTGTCCTTCTCTCTGAAGAGGCAGCTCAGGGATACAAGGGAAGACATTCCTGCCCTAGTAGCAACCTGGGGAGAAATCCTGAATTTGCCTTTGGGACACACTTCTTACAGGCCTGTTATACAAAGTGAAGAGTTGACTGTTTATTTAGCCTCTGTTTACCTTCATAACTAAAAGTGTATTCTTTGTGGAGGCTCAATCCCTGCCGTCTCCAGGATCAATAGTTGCAGACACTCTCTCTCTCTCTTTTTTAAATAAGTAAAAGATATTAGGTACATGATTTTTGTATGCATACTACCTAATATCGAGACTTATGTTACCTATATTTACCTGAACACAAGACAACTCTGAATTTAAGACTAAATGGTAGAATCAGTGTGATACAGCAGTTGGAGAGTCTGAAAAGGACCAGGCAGACCTCAGCTCAAATATCTACTCAGTTATTACATTCACACTGGATGACTTTTGACCAGTCACTATCTCTTGGTTTAACCTATATAACAAAATTGTTGTGATGAAAAACGTGGGAAGAGATCAATGTACAGCACCTGCGCTACTCTGGGGAAGAGTGTACATCAGTGATTCCCAACCTGTGGTCTTCCAGATGTTGCTGAAATACAATTCCCATCATCCCTAGCTACAATTTGTGACTAGTGTTAATGGAACTGCTCCTGGGGACTTAGTGGGGACCCTGAGCTATGTTTTAAGCTTGTGTGGGGCAATTAGCAATTTTAAATGGAGCAGTCCACCTTCATAATAATTTGCCCAAAGCTTCGGTCATGGAAAGAACTGAATGAAGAGGTTAAAGTTCAAAAACAAAGTAAGGTTTTATTTAAGTGTTTAGGGGTACAGAAAAGAGAAAAATAATGGTTAAGTGCAACAATACTTGACAAGCAATAAATCAACAAGTTATAGAGACTATGTTATGGCTCACAACGAGTTAATTTGGCTTGAGTTTTTTAATTAGGTTCACTCAAGGCTGGCTAGAGAGAAACCAATTTGGATTTTAGGAGAAATGAGAAGGAAGGCAAGTAGAATTTGAAGGACAGGGGTTATATACTTCCAAGAGAAATGATTGAAACCTTGCAGCTCTGTCCCTACCAAGAGGCTTCTCTTCTCCAGGGCAGAAAGGCAGGAGCAGGGATCCAGAGACCAGACAGGAGCCAAAAATGAATGGGACCTTGCAGCCATGAGAGCTGGGCAGACTGGGTTAGGAAAAGCCGGTATGAAGGTGTAGGTCAAGGCAAGGCAAAATAGAAATGCCAACGCCATGACATGGGGGAAAGAATGGTGGTTCTGAAGTATGCAGAAGGCACTTGTGACCCAAAAGACACACTGATTGATGGTGTCTTCACCAGTTATAGGAAAATACTTGCCTGGGGGTGTTATGCTAAATGCACCTTGCAAAGACAGACAAAAGGGACAAAGCACAGGACGTGCCTTTGAGCTATTCAAGAGTGAAGAGTAAACCTCTTCTTGGACAAAAGTGAGCTTCTTATTGGACAAAGGCTAGGGAAGGTCTGAAAAGACCCGGAGAGGCCAAATGAGCACATCAAAGTTTATCTCTCGTGTCTGTCAGAATATCTATGAGTAACTAAAATGTAAACAAGCAAACTTCCAGCACCTTGAGCTAACCATTAACATGCTCAAAAGGAGATGACCTGTTGCTTTCTTTTCACTACTTCCTGAGGAGGTGCTATCTTGACAATTAACTGTGCCAGCGTAAGGAGAATCCTGGGCTTATTATTTAAAGAATAACTCTTGATTAAATCACAATTAAATCGGAGGTACTTATTGTGCGGGGTTGAAACTCAGGAGATGATTTTTATCTGCCTGTTCTGGATGGGGTCACGATCCCCCAGAAGGAACAGGTGCGCACTCTAGGGGTGCTTCTGGATCTGGACCTCTCCCTGGTGTCCCAGGTTGAGGTGGTGGCCAGAGGTGCTTTTTATCAGCTTTGGCAGATACACCAGCTGCATCCATTTCTTGAGATGAACGACCTCAAAATGGTGGTACATCTGCTGGTAACCTCTAGGCTGGATTACTGCAATTCACTCTATGTGAGGCTGCCTTTGTACGTAGACCGGAAACTGCAGTTGGTTCAGAACGCGGCAGCCAGGTTGGTCTCTGGGGCATCTAGGAGAGATCATATTACTCCTGTGTTGAAGGAATTGCACTGGCTGCCAATATGTTTCCGGGCAAAATACAAGGTGATGGTACCTATAAAGCTCTAAACAGCTTAGGCCCTGGGTATTTAAAAGAATGTCTTCTTTGCCATGAGCCCCACCGCCTGCTAAGATCTTCTGGAGAGGTTCACCTGCGGCTGCCGCCGACTCATCTGGCGGCTACTCGGGAATGGGCCTTCTCCGTTGCAGCCCCTGGACTTTGGAATGTGCTCCCTGTTGAAATAAGAGCCTCCCCATCTCTGGCAACTTTTTACAAGGCACTGAAGACACATTTATTCACCCAGGCGTTTACTGTAATTAGATTTATAGTTTTAGATCCTCCTGCAGTTTTGTGCTTTGAACTAGACCTAAGAGTTCCTTTTCCCAAGCTGCTTGCCAAAGTGACATGCCCTTTGAGTTACAGGCAAAACAAAATGGAGATCTCAGGGTCCCGTGAAATCCAAAGTGCAAGCAGTGGTGACTACAGGCTTGTAGTTCCAAATATAGCAGGGTGCTCCTCGGGGTAGCCCCCAAACAGGCTCTCGTGGTAACACTAGGGATGGTGGGAGTTTTAGTTCAGCAACATCTGGAGGACCACAGGTTGGGAGTCATTGGTGTACATGACTTGAGTAGGAGGAGGCAAGGGAGCAGTACCTTTGATCTGCATCCTTCCCATCTTTCTGGTCAGTCACCAGGGACTTTTACACACAGCGAGTAACCGCGAGTTTACGGGGAGACTTTACTGCGAACTCGAAGTTGTTCCATAAAACCGCCACAAACAGTGGATTTTTTTTTTACACCAGATATACATTGGGCTACACTCTAATGCACAATTAAAAACCTGAATTGTGTCTGAACTGTTCCCCGATAACTCAGAGGGGCTTATATGAGCCGATATGTGAATACACCCCCTCCATTCTGGAGGAGATGCAAATTAAAGGGCTTCAAAAGCACCCTGCGAAAAGCTTCCTGCAATGCTATTTGCTGAACGAGCAGAGGGACACCAGTGTGGATTTCAAAATCCCTTGAATCCCAAAGGAGCAAAATTCAAGAGCGTGGCATGCCATTCTTTCTGTTTCCAAATCTCATTTTGTGCATGTCCTTCAAATGATGTATGAAGAATCTTTCAGAATCTCTTCCTTCAGTATAAGAAGTAAGAATAAAGTTGAACATTTATTTCTGCCTTACCAGTTTTAAAATAGCAATTGCAAGCGTAGATTAGATAAACAGCAGATCCAAAACAGTAATTGCAGCAAACCTAATTCAGACAGACATTATACTCAGGGTAGACTAATAGCCAGCCCACAGCATGCTATATTCTGTTTAAAACACTGACATACAATTGACATCTTTCCAGTGAATGTTGACCAACCTCCATAAGACACTCAGTGGTCCATGTAACAACTGGTGATGCTTATTGTTAATATCCATGGTCTTTTTTATACAACGTACAGACTATGGGAAACACCTATATCGGGCAGCAGCAATATAGGAAGATGCTGAAAGCATAATCTCATACTGTGCAAGAGGGAGATGGCAGTGGTAAACCCCTCCTGTATTCTACCAGAGACAACCTCAGGGCTCTGTGGTTGCCAGGAGTCGACACCGACTCAACTGCACACTTTACCTTTATCTTTACATTACTAGCACCACTTTTCTTTGACTGGTTACATCCTAGGAAGCTTGTAGGATTTAGGCATATTTCACTTCACTTATTTGTTCTGTGATAGGTTATCACATCAGAGAAACCCCTTACTCCAAAAATATCATTTGTCCATGGCATTTCTTATTCCAGTAAGTTCCTTTCAATATTAATCCAGCCCTATCTCTTAATTTCAAACTGTCAGCTAAGCATATTTAGTTTTCAACTGTTACAAATTATTTTACTTAACCTTTTGTGCTGACATGTCAGTTCTTTACTAACAGAGTTGCTGACAGGTTTCATTTGCCTCATTTGGGCCACTAACAGAAATGATACGTGGTTGTGTCCCAAACTTAAAACACATTTATTTGCTTGTAGAGTTAAGAAATGAATGTAATTGAACATAAAAGTTATTGTAAAATCTAATAAAAATTTAAAATGCAAAAAACCCACCCCAGAACTTAAAACGTAACTCCCAAGCGTATACAAAAGTCACTGGGACAAAAGTCACAGACATTGTCAAGAAATAACCAACCACAGTGATGTAACTCTGCTATCTTAACTCTCCCATAGCTGTATTAATTTATCACAAAAATACGCCATAACTTAATCCCACAATCAGGCACAGAGGGAGGCCAATGGCAGCCTGGGTTCTGCCACCGCCTCAACCCCCCATACCTGCTCCCTCCCTCTGATGTCAGATGCAGGGAGCGTTTAGCCATGCCCCCCACATCTGACATCAGAGGTGGGGGGCGTGGTTTAGCTCCCAAATGGAGCCGCGCGGTCCCGTTTGGGAGTTAAATCGGCCAGCGCTGCATTCACAGTGTGCCCAGAGCGACTCTCCCTGCTTTTTCAAGGGCGTGAGGTGCGGCCCCCGAGGGGCGGTGACCTGGGTTCCTTGAACCTGTTCACTCAGTGGTGGCTCTGACCCACCACAATGTCTCCTTAAAAAGTTCAGTTTTTGTAGCCATAGGGTATGTATGCTCAAATAAAATTTCATCCCCTAGTTTGTTGCTTTAGCCCCAAACCAAATGTGGGGTGGGGTGTGTGGACTACTCAGAAAGGAAAACTCTTTCCACCACATTGCTCCTTTAAAGTAGTTCTTGCTGGGAATGGTTTACTTTCCATATACCATATGTGCTAGATGGAACATTTACATGACACAATAGCATCAGTGGGATTTGATACCGTAAGAACTAATACATGCAGGCCAGGAATTGTTCTTAGTGTGGTTTGACCTCACGGATTTAATCTGTTTATTAGAAGGAAATTAAATAGCCACCCCCTCATCCCAGGGAATGCTGATAGCTGTGGGATGGGGCTGAGGGCTGAGAAGGGGACTCTGTTATCTAGCAGAGAATTCTTGGCATAATCGCCAAACTACAATCTCAAGATTCTTTGTGGGGAGCCATGGCAGTCATTAAACCGTCATCATCTGATTACCACACTGGCAACACCTGTGGGTGATTTTTGACTGACATCATTCCTCATCTGTGTTGATTCTAATAATAAGATGCTGAAACAAAGACCTGGATGCTCCCCAGTGCTTTACTTGTATGAAGCTGTTTTGATACACAGTGGGCAGCATTTTCTCCTTTTACTTTCCAAAACATGCTTGTATAGTCTACCTTAGAAATCTTAGCTATGATAATTATCGTAATTGGCCCCTTTGTCATCCTCTTGTTTTTCACGTTACACCTTTAAACCTACAAAAGTTTTTCAGTGGCCACAAGAGACAAAGTGAACAAGCTTTAATGAATCTAGGGGAAATGACTGTAATTATATAGTATGAAATGTCAGTGCCATACATATCATAGTATAACATTTAATCTGTCTTCTTTTTCCTTTCCCCAGACACTCTGGTATCTGCATATCCGCTGATCAAGGTACATTCCTGGGACCAAATAAGGAGCACTTGCACTCTGTGGTGAGATGAGAGCTTGTCAAGCACCCCTGAGATCAATCGAACGCACTCCTTGTATTTCACTGATTCCCTGCTCAGTTACCGGAGTCTCTGTGCATGTCTTAAGAAAATAATATTTATATACATCTGTGTCCCATTTTATCTTATCATAAGATAACCAAATGTGGCAAACATCCAAAGGTGTAATCCTATGTGTACTTATTTGGGAAGAAGCACCGCTGAACACAATAGGATTTGCTTCTGAATAAACATGCATAGAATTGTACTATTCTTTTGTTGTGTTTTGGATGTGTAAAAAAAATTCCTACAGCAGTAGAACCACAGAAAACATAGGCTGACCTACTGAGGAAAATTCTGAAATTAAAAAGACCAATTAAGAATTTTGTATTTTCAGTCAGAATTTCTGACATCAGATTTCCCATAGAAAAACATTAATTCCTAAACTACTGGCCAGAAAGTCTGAAATTTCACATGCTGGCTGGCTGTACATGCTGATAGTATAAAGTTTGTGGGTTTTGAAGGAGATTGGTCCACTGGTTGATTTTAATGTTTTTAAAAAATAATAAGTGCCATAACTGTTTTGTTTCATGGCAGACAGGAATCGAAGCCCCCACAGTGGCTTTTAAGCGTGCTCTCTTAGGAAGAAAGTGCTCCTTGCATTCATATGAAAGGAGAATGGCTAGGAAGAAGGTTGTCAAATCTCCCATGCTGGTAATACATGGTCATAGCATTCAGTATGTACTATGTACAAAGGCAGCCCCACATAGAGCACATTGCAATAGTCAAGCCGGGCGGTTACCAGCTGATGCACCACTGTTTTGAGGTCATCCTCTTCAAGGAATGGACACAGCTTTCGAATCAGACAAAGCTCATAGAAAGCACTCCTGGCCATAGCCTCCACCTGAGATACCAGGGTGAGGCCTGGGTCTAGGAGTACTCCCAAGCTGCATACCTACTCCTACTGGGGGAGTGCAACACCATCAAGTGCAGGAAGGTCTAACTCATCTCTCAAATTCCCTACAATGAGTTCCTACAATGAGCACCTCTGTCTTGTTTGGATTCAGTTTCAATGTGTCATCCCTCATCCAGCCCATTATTGCCTGTAGGCAGGCATTTAGGGAATGAATGCCATTTCCTGATGATGACGATGAAAAGGAGAAGTAGATTTGGGTGTCATCAGCATACTGATAACACCCAGCACCAAATCTCCTGATGACCTCACCTAGCCGTTTCATGTAGATATTAAAAAGCATTGGTGATGGAATAGAGCCCTGAGGGACTCCATATAATGGCTCCCGTTTTAAGGAGCAGCTTTCACCAAGCTCCACCATCTGGAATCTAGCTGAGAGGTAGGAGTGGAACCACTGCAAAGCAGTGCCCCCTATCCCCAACTCCCACAGGCGGTCCAGAAGGATACCATGGTCGATGGTATCAAACACCACTGAGAGATTTTAAAAAGCCCAGCAGAGTCACATCCCTTGGTTGATTCCCCGGTAAAGGTCATCCATCAGGCCGACCAATGCTGTCTCAACCCTATAGCCAGCTCTAAAGCCAGTTTGAAATGGGTCTAGATAATCGGTTTCCTCCAAAACTGCCTGGAGCTGGTTGGCCACCACCCTCTCAATCACCTTGCCCAACCAAGGGAGATTAGAGACTGGCCTATAAGTATCCATCGCTAAGGGGTCCAGGGAAGGCTTATTAAGACGTGATCCAATCATTGCCTCCTTCGAACAAGGAGGCACCCTCCCCTCCCTCAGCAATGCATTTATGATATTCACCAGGCCACCTCCAACAATTTCCCTGCTAGATAGAAGCAGCCAAGTCGGGCAAGGATCCAGAGAACAAGTAGTAGGTCCCAAGCACCTTGTCCACATCCTCAGGAGTCACAGGCTGAAACTGATCCAATCTAATACTACAAGTGGGATTGCTGGACACCTCCTTCATAGACCCTGCAAAAGTAGTAGAGTCTAAGTTGTCCTGAATACAGGAAATTTTGTCCACAAAGAACCCATTAAAAGCATAACGACAGAATGTTTCCAGGGACTGGTTTAAAGCAGGAGCAGAAATCAAACTCTTCACAACCCAGGATAGCTCTGCTCTGAACACAAACCTGTGGATGCAATGCACACAGACCAAAATCTTTGTTGTTTTGCCGCATGCATCGCTACTGCATAAGCCTGTCAGATTCGAGCTAAGTTCTCCTCTATGTGTGTTCCAGTCACCTACCCAGCCGCTTCAACCCTCGCAACTCCTCAGTATACCAAAGGGCCATTTTAGAAGCAGGTTGGAAGGGACGCTTAGGAGCAATCATGTCTACTGCCCCAGTGAGTTCCCTATTCCAGGTTCCCACCAGGGCATCAACAGAATCACTGACCAACTTTGAAACCCTCCAAGACTTTTTGGAATCCTACTGGGTCCAGCAGCCTTTTCGGATGGACCATCCTAATGGGTCCACCACCCCTGCAGGAGTGAATTGTGGCTGTGAAACCAACCTTAACCAGGTAGTGATCCATCCATGACAATGGGGAAACCACCAGATCTCCCACCCATGGAACACACACACACACGCAATCCAAACAAAAGACTAAATCAAGTGTGTGGTTGGTTCAGAAACCAACCATAAGTTGGTTCAGAAACTTTGAATCCAAATGGTAAGGTAAGGTGAAATATCTCTCCAAAGAGATTGGCAACTGAGCAAGGATAATAGAGATTATAGAGATGATAGTAGATTGTGAGCCCTTTGGGGACAGGGATCCATCTTATTTATTTATCATTTCTCTGTGTAAAGTGCCCTGAGCCATTTTTGGAAGGGCGGTATAGAAATTGAATAAATAAATACATAAATAAATAATAACCAAAGCATAGGTTTTACAACCTTTTTATTTTTCATTAATAATGGAATGAAATAATAATTGAACATCAGATGGAACATGGGCAGGTCTGCCTTCCAAAACAACTCACTCCATGAGGAAAAAACTCTTGCCACGCAGTTAGCCCCAACCTTGGAAAGATTGGGGTTACTATACTATGACTGTTATATACCACTTCTCAGCAATAAAGGTTTCAAAGTTATTCCGAAAGAGACAGAATAATATTAAGAAGATGGTCCCTTGTCCCCAAAGAACTTGCAGGCTGAAAAAGAAACACAAGGTAGACATCAGCAATAGCCACTAGAGGGATGCTATGCTGGGGTTGATTAGGGCCAGTTGCTTCCCCACTGCTTATTATAAAGAAAGAAAGTCACTACTCTGAAAGGTGCCTCTTTGCCCAATTAGCAATCCTCCCAGACAGGCCTGAAATCTACCAGAATGAGCATCAGTCTTGTGAAAAATACTGGAGGGGGGAAAAACCTCTCAGAATAGTTTCAGTTTACATTGACATTGCAAGAGAAGATACATGAAGACATTTGTGAGCTGGTCTTGTGGTAGGGGCATGCCCCGTTAACTAAGCAGGGTCCAGCCTGGTTGTATATGAATGGGAGACTTTCTCTATCTATCTATCTATCTATTTAACATATTTTTATACTGCCCAAAACACAAGTTCTCTGGGCAGTTTACAAAACAATAAAAACAACCAATAAAAAGACTGACACATTTCAACAATTAAAATTTAAAGTTAAAACTATTAAAACACAATTAAAACAATATCTAATTAAAAGCCTGGGTGAACAAATGAGTCTTGACTGCCCTTTTAAAAGTTGTGTGAGCACTGTAAGACATTCCCCTCAGGGGATGGAGCTGCTCTGGGAAGAGCAGAAGGTTGCAAGTTCCCTCTCTGGCTTCTTCAAGATAGGACAAGATTTTTTTTTTTTTTTTTAGGACAAGTTTGTTTTTTTAATTGAACCAACAAACTACCAAAGCATACAGTACGTTGCCAAAGCACAATTATATACGAAGTGGTTGTTTGTACATCATATATCTACAAAGATTTACACACAAGGATTTGGAAACTCACAGGGTTATAAAGTATATATGCAGGCTGAGAGAGATTCCTGCCTGCAAAACCTTGGAGAAGCATCTGCCAGTCTGTGAAGACAATACTGAGCTAGATAGACCAATGGTCTGACTCAGTATATGGCAGCTTCCTATGATCCTATGTTCCACCACCAAACTTACTAAAACATTATTTACTTCCAAGTAAGATTGCATATGATCAGGCTGAATATCTGAGGAACAGTTTATAGGAAGAGCATACAGTCCAACATAGTCCTCACTGGCACTGCCAGCACTAAACTGAACTGGCTTCCCCTGTAATTGTGACTTTCAAGCATAAACAGTACATGATGCTTTCATATGTGAAGCGGAAGCTGCATTATACGGATTCAGCCCTACCTGAAGATGCTAAGAATTGAACCGAGGACCTTCTGCATTGAAAGCAGAAGCTGTTACAGCCCATTTCACAAGTGAGATGCAGGGATAGTGCATGTAGAAAACTAGCATGTCAAGAAGAAAGATTCTAACACAGTCATTTCTCTGATGAGTTTGCCTACTGTGTACAGGGCAATCTCTCACCACCACCACCACGGGGGAATATTCAAATATGTGCTCCTCAACCTACATTCTGCAATGGCAGAATCCAGGAAACACTTAACGAGTTCATTACACTAAATGCATACACTGGCCTTGAGACTTGAATGTTTTGTGCGGCTGATTAAATCCTTTATCCTGCAACTACTTACAAGTACATCGTATCCTCTAGTTCAGGGATTGTCAGCGTTGGGTCCCCAGATGTTATTGGCCTTCAACTCCCATAATCCCCAACCAAAGGCCACTGCAGATGGGGATTTTGGGAGTTGAAGTCCAATAAGTCCAATAACATCTGGGGACCCATCGTTGAGAATCCCTGCTCTTGTTTACTGATGCAGAGTGGAACCAGAGTGGGGAAGCATACTTTCAGAAGAATGGTAAAAATTGACTGATGGAATCACAGGTCCAGAAAAGGCCAAAATGGCATTTAATCCAAGTTTCTGATCCAAGGAAAACCCACCATCACCTGCTCTCTTAGAAGGTCTCTATCTTGGTATTCCTTTCTCTTAATGGTTATGTCCGTGTCAATCAGGAGTGGTTGAGACGATTCATCTTGTATTGCTTCACGGTTTTTTAAAAATAGAGATATTTGGCTGGCACTTTTGTCATCTATTTTGTCTAGATTCCCAGGTAGGCCAGTGGCCTTTTTATGTGTCTCTCTTTTTGTCCAACAGTGATATTAATGTTTTCACCAAAGTGTCAAAATTTTGCTACACTGCAAGCTGTGTTAGGAAGCAATTGGTAAAATCATGAGTGTCGATTGTACTAATTTGTCAAAGAGGCACCTTTTAACATGGAGATTGTCTTTTATTTAGCGGGGGGGGGGAGAGTAACTGTCCTTATCCACCCCCAGCACAGTACCTCCAGTGGCGTTGCTGGTGTCTGTCTTATGTTTCTTTAAGATTGTGAGCCCTTTGGGGACAGGGATCCATCTTATCTTATTTATTTATTATTTCTCTATGTAAACCACCCTGAGCCATTTCTGGAAGGGCGGTATAGCAATCAAATAAATAAATAAATGAGTAGATAAATAAATAAATAAATAAATAAATATACTACATATTGTTATATTGTAAACATTGTTTTGTAAGAAAGTACTGGCAGAACCATGATTGCTGGAGGTTACTACTTATCTATTGTGTTGTATTTTTGTCTGGTCAATGATCGCAATGATAATTCTATTCCATTCCATTCCACCATCACCCACTTCGACTGCCCTTCATTCTGTTTGGCCTATGGCTGCAATAAAAGAACTACTACTAGACTGCCCTTCACCAATCAAGCTATACAACCTGGAACACAGGTAGAGTTGCCAACTTTTTAAGTGGCCTTGCTCCTGTGCCTTGCTTCTGTGCAGTCTGCCGTGCAGAAATTGAGTAGGCAGAGCTTTTCCTGGTACTATGGAGATGAAGCTTCACTGTTGCTTAATTTCTGTATCATTAAGGGCACTAGAACAGAATCTGTAGGAAAGGTTTGCAACCCCGTCCCTTAAAAGTGCAGGTTATTTTCAGCACCTGCACCAGACAATCCAAAGGACTGTCTCCTCTCCTATGATCCTGCCTGTCCACTAAGACCTTTCTGCATGTCTTGCCAACCTGCTGAGGAATGGTTGGTAAGAACAAAAGATAAGGCCTTCTCAGTGGCAAGGCCTAGGATGTGGAACTCCCTGCCCCAAGAGATGTGTCTAGGCCTCTCATTGCTAACTTTTCATCACCATTCAGAGCTATATCTGACTGTTTCATCAGGCCTGTGGTGGTTTTCCACTGGATTTCTAACCCCCTATAGAATTCATTTTTATTTATTTCTCGTTTTATTATTTTTTATGTAACAGTTTATTGTTTTAATTGAATTTTAACCCCATGATGTACACCAGTTTGCATGCTTCATTGCAGTGGTGTAGTGGTTGGAGAGTCAGTGTGGTGTAGTGGTTAGAGTGCTGGACTAGGACTGAGAGACCCGAGTTCCAATCCCCATTCAGCCATGATATTTGCTGGATTACTCTGGGCCAGTCACTTCTCTCTCAGCCTAACCTACTTCACAGGGTTGTTGAAGTAGGAGAAACTTAAGTATGGAGTACACCGCTCTGGGCTCCTTGGAGGAGGAGCGGGATATAAAATGTAAAAAATAATAATTGCAGTGGCAAGACATGGCATACAATTGTAAAAGAAATGAATAATAATAAAATAAATAATTTTATTTTAAAATAGTTAAAATAGTAACCCAACTCTTCCAAACCCATTCATTCAAAAGGATTAAACATAAGAGCTGCTACCTGTTTAATAGGCAAGGTCTCTGTGCCTTTAAGAAGCAGAAATCAGCAGCTGCAACCTTTCCCCAGCATGAGTATACAAGGGGGAAATTGTTGATTTCTTCCCATTATGCAGCAGTGAAAGGTTTGGACTCTCTTTCCTATTTAAAAAGTGGTAATCCTAACTGAAAGTGCTGCTTTTTCCAGGTTTCTAAGTTGTCTGGTGTCGTGCCAGATTGTCAGGGAAAAGTTTATATTATTTGCTACTGCTTCAGGTATAGCAAGTTTCTAAGGGAAGCAGGTTATAGGAAAGTGAGATAATGGACAATCTTAGGGATTCTGTGTCACGTCTGCAGGATGAAGTGATTTGTACCATCTGTCTGGAGTACTACACAGATCCTGTTATTTTAAATTGTGGGCATAACTTCTGCCAAAGCTGTGTGGTGCAGTACTTGGAGGACCTAAGCCCAAATGTCATCTGCCCCCAGTGCGAAGAAGCTATTCAGGAAAAGAGCTTCAAGCCAAACAAGCAATTGTCAAATGTGGCTGAAATCTTCAAGCAGTTGAGTTGCCAAGCGCAGAAGGAAGCTGGGGGGCCAAAGGAGAGGCTGTGCAAGAAACATCTGGAGCCTCTGAAACTCTTCTGTGAAGAGGATGAAGCCCTTATCTGTGTGGTCTGCAGAGAATCCCAGCATCACAGTACTCACCGTGTCAGTCCAACGGAGGAGGCTGCCAAGGAACATAAGGTAGTAATTCAAGAAGTGATGTAAACAAGCCTCAGTCAAATCAAGCGTTTTTAGTAGGCTGGTCCCTCAGCTGACTGCTGTGCATGCACATTGGCTAGTGGAGTGGTTGGGAGAGTATATAGCAATGGTGGACTTTGCATGGAGCAGGATGGCAGCAATGGGACACTTGTGAATTTTTAATAGCTGCAGTCTGCTTTCTTACCACACCTCTAGCCCCAGAGACAAGATGCCTCTAAATACCGGTTTCAGGGGAGCAACAGCAAGAGAGAGGGTGTGACCTTGCCGATCACCTCTTGCCTTTGGGCTTCTCCAGGGCATCTGGTGGGTACTGGGCCACTTTGTGAAACAGGATGTTGGACTAGATGGGCCTTAGGCCTGATACAGTGGGGCTATTCTTATGTTGGAACCACTGTGGCTGTTCACTACAGTGTACAGAAAATGCCAGCAGGAACTAAAACTCTAGTGCTTGTAGTGAGGGCTCTAATCCCATAAGAAGGCCCACTACTCTTGTCTCTCAAACAAGTGTTGGAGTCCCCCATAGCTCTGTTCTAACACAACTGGAATAACAGCTTTGTGGCCACCTTGATTTGCAGGACTAACATTCTGTTGATGTGGCTCTGAATGGGGGACTATAAACACCACATAACACAGCCTTGCTGGATCAGGCCTATGGCCTATCTAGTCCAGCATCCTGTCTTCCACAGCAGTCCACCAGATCGGGAAGCCCCCAAGCAAGGGATGAAGGCATGGCACCTCTCCTGCTCCTCTACAACTAGTATTCAAAAACATCTTAGCTCTGAACCTGGGGATAGGCTATAGCCATCAAGACTAGGGTTGCCAACTGCCCCTCATTACGCAGGATGTCCCTCATTTCAGGGATGAATTGTTGGTCCCTATAGGGACAGCATTTGTCCCTCATTTATTCAATAACATATAATTCAATTACATGTACGTCAATGATACTCGGGCTCTTGATTACCACTGCATACACCTCCCAGCCCCCAGCCAGCCCCCACAAAATTGTGTCCCTCATTCTGGCAATGAAATGTTGGCAACCCCAACAAGACTAACCACTGATAGACATTTAGAGAGACCAAGCAGAATGAAAAAGGAGCCCCTCATTGGAGGGACAGGAGGAATTCCCCTGCATTTCATATGTTGAAAAATCCCCTGGTACAACAGAGGAATTATTTTAATGTGGCATACATACTCCTTTTGTCTTGCTGTCATTTCTGGCCAGAATTCACAGGTTTTCAAAGTGTGACAAAAACTTGTGTGAACAGAGACAATAGCACATACTTGCCTTATTAATTATTATTATTACATTTATATCCCACTCTTCCTCCAAGGAGCCCAGAGCGGTGTACTACATACTTAAATTTCTCTTTCACAACAGCCCTGTGAAGTAGGTTAGGCTGAGAGAGAAGTGACTGGCCCAGAGTCACCCAGCTAGTTTCATGGCTGAATGAGGATTTAAACTCAGGTCTCCCCAGTCCTAGTCCAGCACTCTAACCACTACATCACGCTGGCTCACTACATCACACTGGTGATGATGCCATGTCCTTATCAATCATACCACATTTTATTGTATTGTGTATTTAAATTGCCTGGTTAGATGTATCCTTTTACTCTGTAAAAAGATTCACACAGCTTCTCAGTTTGAGCTTCTGCAACTGGCTGGCAAGTAGCATTTGCAAGCAGCTGTGATGGTGCTTTGGGTTATGGTTGCTACATCTCTAACCAGCAATGTCTGCTTGTTTCCCACCTACTCATTCTGATTATCTGTAACCCAGAGACTACAAAAATCTTCAGTTTTCTCTCTTTACAAGCAGGCTTGTACATAATTTCTCAGTTTCTGCTGTGACTTGCTCTGTATTAGGGGGACAGTTTGGTGTCTCCATCTTCTGTAGCTCCAGCTATTAGGCTTCTAGTGAAAGGCTCTCTCCGAGGTCCATAGAGGCCTGGCCACTTCCTGCTTTTGAGGCCCCTAGCATTATCAAGTGGTCTGCCCTCCTGTCCCCTGCCCCCATTGGCCCTGTCTGTTGAACAGGAGAATTGCAAACCCCTGAAGGAATGTTTGACCCTAAATCACGTCGTCTTTGTTTAGGGCCGGATTTCAAGCCTTCTGGAGGCTATCAAAGAGGCAAGAGAAAAAACTGTGGGATTCATATCCAGCAAAAAAGAGGAAAGTGAGGAGCTGTTGGTAAGCACTCTTACTTGAATGGAGCTGATAGTGTAAGAGTTAGCAACTGGCAGTCTCTGAGTGAAATCTTTGCCTGCTACCTTCTGTAATGCTTAAAGGCAGAATGGGGTGAAGAAGGGTAGCATAAGTAGCAACTTGACATGTCTGGGTGCTTTCCAGATTTAAATGCTACAACAGGGGTAAAATGCTTTGACTTGGCAGGATCATATTGAAAACAATCCCCAGAATCTCAAATTCCTACAATGGGAAAATACAGCGATCATTGCCTGTAAAAGTCTTCGAGGTGGCAGTGTACCTCCCTGCTGCCCCTTCCCCCTCTTCCACTGGAAGTGGCCAGAAGTACTGGATGTGCATGCGCACATTGCATGTGTGCCCGTCTGATGTGCCCGCACGCCGGTACTTCTGGCCAGTTCCAGTGGAAGAGGGAGAAGGGGTGGCCCTGCCGCCCTGAAGACTTTTACAGGCAATGAGGCTGGTGGGGTGGTGGTGGTTAAGAGCACCCTGCCTGCCCTTAAAGTGGTACCCCCAGCCATGAACTTAAAACCCGCCCCTGGTGTTTGAACCTGTTCAGAAGCCCGTAAAAGGTTCGTCTGAACCAGTTCGTGCACATCCCTACTGGGGACCAGAGCAAACATGGTCTGTAGTAGTTCAGTCTCTAACTGTTATTGCAACTACACAGAGTGCCCAATGACTTTTCCTGCTGTGGGAGTGATGTGGGCATGAACTGTGCTGGAAAAGGAACTGAAAACACACCTCTTTTTGGTCCTTTCACTCTTTGTTGTAGAGGCAGGCAAAAACTGATATGCAGACTGTGGTGGCTGAGTTTAAAGAACTGCACCAGTTCTTGGAGGAACAGGAGCGCCTCTTCCTGGCCCGGGTAGAGAAGGTGAACAAGGAGGTTGTGAAGAAGAGAGAGAAGCATGTTGCTGAGCTCTCTGAGGAAATCTCCTCTTGCGATAGCTTCATCCAGGAGATAGAGGAGAAATGTAAGCAACCAGCTGAGGAATTCCTACAGGTAAGACCATGACCAGAACTCCCAGAGCATACATAAGAGCAGCCATGCTGGATGCTCAGGCCAATCAAAGGCCTATGGAGTCCAGCATCCAGTTTCCCACACTGGCCAAGCAAATTCCCTTGGGAAGCCTACGAGCAGGAGATGAAAGCCTATCCCTTTTGCTGCCATTGCTTCCTAGCAACGAGTGTTCAATGGCATAATGCCTCTGCAGATAGCCATCATGACTAATACGGTAGTATTGGCAGACTTGTCCTGCATGAATTTATCTAATTCCCTTTTTAAAGCTGTCTAAGCTAGTGGTCATCTCCACATCTTGTGACAACAAATCCATAGATCATGTACTCTATGAAGAAGTGCCTCGTGTTCTTTGTCCTAAACCTCCTGCTGATCTCTTATTAGATAATCCCTGTTCAGGAGGTTTCCCTAGAGAAATGGCAGCTCTTAATCCAAGGTTGCTTCTACACTAATAATTTAATCTTGAACTGGCATCCTTGGCTCATTTAGTCTTTACTGAGAACCCAAGCTATCCTGTGCACTTCCAGTGTTGTCCTCCTGTCTCTCTTTTAAAAGATTTCATTTGCAAAGTTCTTACTTCACCAGTTTACACTGCAATTGTACTTCAGTGAAGTGTTGAGTAGTGGCTTCTACCTGTTTTCAACTTGGTTGCGCTTTGGATGAATTTAGCATCATTAAACCTATTACTATTCCCTCATGAAGGAGGGAATAGTAGTTGTAAAAAGTCTAAAGGCTATTGGGATTTATTTTATAATGAGGTTAAAAAAGTGTTTAAAATGACTTTTCCCAAGAGCCCAGAAACAATAATATTAGGCATCGACAACAATGCTTTGCTGAGGAAATACTGGATCCTCATTATGTATCTGACAGCAGCAGCAAGACTGACATTTGCTTGCAAATGGAAAGACAGTCATTGCCCAAGTAAAGAGGATTGGATACTTAAAGTATTAGAACTGGCAGAAATGGCAAAATTAACAGCATTATTGAGAAATAAACTTGAAGATTTTAAAAGGGATTGGGACCCTCTTCTTGCTTATCTAAAAACACATTATAAAATGGATTTTTATCAGGCCTTCGAGGGGTAACAACAAATGCTTTAAAAATGTCCCAGAGTTGATTTCTGTATGATTTACCGGGGAGAGATCGATGAAACTACAGGCAAGACCTGGGTATTGTTGTTGACACTTGTTTCATTGATGAGATGGAAGTCCTTATGTGTTCTTTCTCCTTTTTCTGTTTGTTTTTTTATTTGTGCTTCCCTTCTTGTGTTGTGGAAAAACTGAATTAAAAATATTTTTTAAAAATGAAGGAGGGAATAGTTTAATTACCAGCTTCCTTTCATTGTTTAGTTTTTAAAATATTGTGTGAAATTGTACTGTTTTGCAGTAAGAAATGAGGAGAAACCAGTAACTAAAGCCCCCCCCTCTTCTCCTGCCTGTGGGGAACAGGAATTGATTAAGTGCCGTCAAGTTGGTGTTGACTCTTAGCGACCATATAGATAGATTCTCTCCAGGATAATCTGTTTTCAACTTGGCCTTTAAGGTCTCTCAGTGGTGCTTTCATTGCTGTCGTAATCGAGTCCATCCATCTTGCTGCTTGGTTATCCTCTTCTTTTCTTTCCTTCAACTTTCCCCAGCATTGTCCCTTAGTCAACTGGCATTGACTAAGGGACAAATAATGCCGCTGTCCTGAACAGGAAGCAATGACTGTTACGGCAGAAGCAAGGAGGTCCAGCAAGTTTAGGTAGTGTTGGCTGGCCATAATTTCTTCAGAAAGACTTGCTTGCCTTCTCTGCCTGGGTAAACTGGCAAATCATTATCCCAATGGAAACAAGACAATCTTGATCAGCTGGAATCTTGGGTAACAACCTTCTCCAGGGTTCAGGGGTTCCTCATAAAGAGGCACACTGGACTAAAGCTCCCTCTTATTTTCTCTCTTTCCCCTCTAGGACATTAAAAGCATCTCGCAGAGGTATGTTTTTATTTTCCTCTCCTATGTAATGTTGGGAAGGCTTTGGGTTTTTGAGTCAAGGACAAGTTATATATCTCTAGAAACAAACTGTGGGGTGCTCTCTGCTTAGAATAACACCTAGATTAGGCATTCTTGATCATCTAGCAGCAGGAGCGTGGGGAGGCTGGCAGTGGCCCATGTGCGGCCACCACCATGGCCCCTTGCCCCTGCCCCCATGTCTGAGATCAGATACAGGGGCCTGGCTAGTCACGCCTTGGCGCCTGACATTAGATGCAAGGGACGTGTTTTCCCTCCCAAATGGGGCCATGTGGCCTCATTTGGAAGGGAGATCGGCCTGTGCTGCGTGGGCCGTAGGGATGTGCGAACCGGTTCCGGTCCGAACCGGTTCCGGTTCGGAGGTTCGGATTGAACCGAACCACCCCCGGTTCGGTTCGAATCCAAACCGAACTGGGGGTGGTTCGTTTCGGACCGGTTTGGATCGGTTCGGAAAGCTGAAAATTGGTCAGATGGTAGCTGGCACCCAGGGGTACCTGTCACCCAAACCCCAAAGCAATCGGACACTCGTATGATTTTTTATGAATTTTTGAAAAATATTTTTATTTTTTTCTCATAGGATATAATGGGACCCGAACCAGGCCATTATTTCTTATTGTGGAGCACTCATGGGTGCCAACAACCATGCAAACCCTGAAGCAATCAGACACCCCTATGATTTTTTATGAATATTTGAAATATTTTTAATTTTTCTCATTGAGTATAATGGGACCCGAACCAGTCCATATACCCTGTTGTGGAGGACTTAGGAGCACAAAAGCAGGGTGGGTGGTAGACAGGCATGGGTGCCTACCACCCAAAAAATCTCAAGGCAATTGGACACTCCTCTGATTATTGGTGAATTGTTAAGTATTTTTGAATTCCTCATAGAGAATAATTAGGATTGCAGCAAATGTATAGCTTCACGTCGGGGGGAAAGGGGTGTCGTAGGGTGCAGTGTGGTGGATGGTAGTTCCTAGGTTGGTCAAGGAATCTATCAGAATTATTTGAAAGGAATTGGGCAAAGAGGTGATTTTTAAGTGATTTTTGAAGTTTACGCGTCTTTAAGGTTTTTCCTCATAATAAGTTATAATGGAGCTTTCAGCAGCCCTATAAGTGCACATGGGGGTGCTGGGGTGGCCCAGAGCAAGTGGTGGTGTAGTGCACATAGGGTGCCAACCACCCCCATGGGTTTCTAACCCATGGGGTACAGAGATCGCTGGTAGGGGCACCCCCATGGGTACAGGGTTCTCTTGTTTCTGAGGTATTGAGTAGGGGTGTGCAATTCGGGATTTCGGGTGATTCGGCTCGGACCCGAACCGAATCACCCCTGTTCTGTTTTGTGCCCGAATCTGGGTCACCCGAATCACCCTTGATTCGGTTCGGATTCGGATTTAATCCGAATCGATTCAGAGGGGTAAAAAGGGGCCCAGGGGCAAAATTTTGGGGTGGGGTGGTAGTGCCCAATGGGTAGAGTCTATCACCCCAATTTCAGGGGGATTGGGCAAAATCCTGATTTTTGGTGAATTTTTAAAGTTTTAGTGACTTTGGGGCAGTTCGGGGGAATAGCATGGGATCTGGGCAAAAGGGGTGGGGTGGGGTGGTAGTGCCTAATGGGTGCAGGCTACCACCCCAATTTCAGGGGGATTGGGCCAAGGGCTGATTTTTGGTAAATTTCTGAAAATTTCATGTCTTTGGGGCAGATTGGGGCATATTGGGGCAGAAAGTGGGGCCTGGGGCAGAATAGTGGGGTGGGGTGGTAGTGCCTAATGGCTGGAGGCTACCACCCCAATTTCAGGGGGTTTGCACAAAGGGCTGATTTTTTGAGAATTTTTGAAGTTTTAGTGACTTTGGGGCAGTTTGGGGGCAGAAAGTGGATCTGCCCCAAAATAGTGGGGTGGGGTGGTAGTGCCTAATGGGTGGAGGCTACCACCCCCATTTCAGGGGGATTGGGCAGAGGGCTGATTTTTTGAGAATTTTTGAAGTTTGGGTGTCTTTAGGGCAGATTGGGGGCAGAAAGTGGATCTGCCCCAGAGGAGTGGGGTGGGCTGGTAGATAGTGCTTAATGGGTGGAGGCTACCACCCATCCCCAATTTAAGAGTGATTGGGCAGAGGGGTGAATTATGGTGAATTTATTTGTATGAGGTTTGTCTTCATAAGGTGAAGTGTGCTAAATTGATTACTTCCTCATATTATTCATAGTAAAGGAAAGTGTGAAAAAGTGAAAGTGGGGTCATGAGAGTTGTTTAATTGAAAAATATCTCATTTGCTATGATAGAATGAGAATTCACACCTCAGAAAAAACTTCTGAGGTGTGAATTCTCATTCTATCATAGCAAATGAGATATTTTTCAATTAAACAACTCTCATGACCCCACTTTCACTTTTTCACACTTACTATGAATATGAGGAAGTAATCAATTTAGCACACTTCACCTTATGAAGACAAACCTCATACAAATAAATTCACCATAATTCACCCCTCTGCCCAATCACTCTTAAATTGGGGATGGGTGGTAGCCTCCACCCATTAGGCACTATCTACCAGCCCACCCCACTCCTTTGGAGCAGATCCACTTTCTGCCCCCAATCTGCCCCAAAGACACCCAAACTTCAAAAATTCTCAAAAAATCAGCCCTCTGCCCAATCCCCCTGAAATGGGGGTGGTAGCCTCCACCCATTAGGCACTACCACCCCACCCCACTATTTTGGGGCAGATCCACTTTCTGCCCCCAAACTGCCCCAAAGTCACTAAAACTTCAAAAATTCTCAAAAAATCAGCCCTTTGTCCAAACCCCCTGAAATTGGGGTGGTAGCCTCCACCCATTAGGCACTACCACGGCACCCCACTATTCTGCCCCAGTCCCCACTTTCTGCCCCAATATGCCCCAATCTGCCCCAAAGACATGAAATTTTCAGAAATTTACCAAAAATCAGCCCTTGGCCCAATCCCCCTGAAATTGGGGTGGTAGCCTGCACCCATTAGGCATTACCACCCCACCCCACTCCTTTTGCCCAGATCCCATGCTATGCCCCCGAACTGCCCCAAAGTCACTAAAACTTTAAAAATTCACCAAAAATCAACCGTGAACCGAATCACCCGAATTTTTCATGCCCAAAATTCGGGTGATTCGGCTCGTGCCCGAAAAATATCGGGGGACATCGGGGGTGATTTGGTTCGGCCCCGAATCACCCGAAATTGTTCGTTTCGGGCACAGATCGTTCTGTGCCCGAAATTTTTTGCACATCCCTAGTATTGAGTGTGGATTCTATGATAGCAAATGAGATTTTCAATGAGACACCATCAATCCACTCTAATATGCTATCATAGAATCCACACTCCGCCTCCTGCTTCTTCTCTGTGTGTGTGCTTAGTGTGCTGCTCCACTGCTGGCAGGCAGCAGCAGCAGTGGCCTTTTTGTTAGATCAGAGAGTTGGTGTGTTGTCTCTCTGAGTGTCATCTTGCTTGGGTAGGTGGTAGGTACTAGGTGTTAAGTGTTAGGGCGCCCAGAGAGAGGGGCAAAAAGGCTGGGGTGGCAATTGATGGGTGCCCCTAGCATTGTTGGTGGATTTCTTGAAAAGAAGAGAAAAAATCCCATTGGCTAGATTGGGGTTTTTTGGGGGGCAGCCCTGGACCCGCCTCTGTGGGGTGGCAGCACCCCCAAAGTGGGTCTGGGGCCATGGCAAAAATGGCCTCAGTCCCTCCCGGCAATCCCCGGAGAGATAGGAGTGATGGTTTTTTTATTAGGATTTCCTAAGGCATTAAATGAATAACTGTCTCTCTATGTGGCTTTTTATCACCTTTCACCCAGTGACACACATTCTATTCTTTCCAATTAGATATTATTTAATGCCTTAGAAAATCTTAATTAAAAAAACCATCACTCCTATCTCTCCGGGGATTGCTGGGAAGGACTGAGGCCATTTTTGCCATGGCCCTGGACCCACTTTGGTGGTGATGCTGCCCCACAGAGCCGGGTCTGGGGCAGCCCCAAACCCCCATTCTAGTCAATGGGAATTTTTTTTTTCAAAAATTCACCAATAATACTAGGAGCAACCAATTGCCTTGGGATTGTTGGGGTGGAGGACACCCATTGGTGGCTACCACCCACCCCAGCTTTTTGCCCCTAAGTGCTCCACATAGGGAGTTATGGGCAAAAATTGAAAATTTTTAGAAAATTTGTAAAAAAATCAGAGGAAGGTCCAATCGACTTGAAATTTGGGTGGCAGGTAGAACACAAGGTCCCCTTTCAAACCAGCTATTTTTTGAGATCCGAACCGGTTCGGTTCAGATCCGAACCGGTTCGGATCCGAACCGAACCGGGGGGGTGGTTCGGCAAAACCAAAACCGAACCACCCTGGTCCAGTTCGGACCCGGTTCGGATCCGAACCGAACCGGGAGAACCGGTTTTATGCACATCCCTAGTGGGCCGGAGCAACTCTCCTTGCCTTAAAACCAGGGAGAGCCATTCTGGCCATGCTGCCAATGCAGCATGGGCTGATCTCTCTCCTAAACCGGGCCATGTGGCCCTGTTTGGGAGGGAGATCGATTGGCCCCTCTGCGTTGGCTGCAAGACCTGGAGCGACTCTCCCTGCCTTTTAAGGCAGGGAGAGTCACTCCGGCTGTGCTGCCAATGCAGTGTGGGCCAATTTTGGCTCCAAACGGGGCCATGCAGCCCTGTTTGGTACTGAAATAACACCCCTGCATCTGACATCAGATGCGGAGGTCGTGTCTGGGGCTGCACTCGTGGCCCCTGATTGGTGGCGGCCCGAGTTCTTTGAACCAGTTTGCCCAATGGTGGCTCCACCCCTGTCTAGCAGCAAAACCGGCAGCTATGTCTTCCTAGTAATATATGGTTTGTGGAATATCTCAACATGAGGTGATGGATGATGCAGGGAAGAGAATGGAACTCTAAATGGAATGGAACTGGATTACTGCAATGTGCTCTATGTGGGGCTGCCCTTGTACATAGTCCAGAAACTACAGTTGGTCCAGAATGCGGCAGCCAGGCTGGTCTCTGGGTCATCTAGGAGAGACCATATTACTCCTGTATTGAAGGAGTTACACTGGCTGCCAATATGTTTCCGGGCAAAATACAAGGTGTTGGTCATAACCTATAAAGCCCTAAACAGCTTGGGCCCTGGGTTTTTAAGAGAACAGCTTCTTCATAATGAACCCGCCGCCCATTGAGATCATCAGGAGAGGTCCGTCTGCATTTGCCACCGGCTCGTCTGGTGGCTACTCAGGGACGGGCCTTCTCCGTTGCTGCCCCGCGAGGCTTTGCAATGCACTCCCTAGTGAAATAAGAGCCTCCCCATCTCTGACATCCTTTAAAAAGTCCTTAAAGATGCAGTTCTTCACCCAGGCTTTTAACTGACATTGTTTTGATTGTTTTGAATGTTTTTTTTTAGAATATTATTTTAAAATTTTTAAATTGTGTTTTACATTTCTTGCTTTTAAATTTTTGTTTTGTTTTTAATTAATGTTTTACTTTTTAATCTTCTAAACCGCCCAGAGACGTAAGTTTTGGGCGGTGTAAAAATATGATAGATAGATAGATAGAGCAAGCTGATACACAGATGTTCTGTATTTAGATAGGTGAAATGGGCTTGTTCATGAGCTACGTTAGATATACATGCACATTATTGTGCATGGCTTGACATATCATGCATACCCCAATAACTGAGCAAACAAGCACCTTTTAAAGTGGTGAGTCTCTCATATTTAACAGCGGGAGAGCAACTGTCCCTATCCAACCCCACTACAACATCTCTCCAACGGCTGTTGCTGGTGTCTATCTTGTGTTTCTTTTTTGACTGTGAGCCCTTCGGGGACAGGGAAGCATCTTTATTTATTTATATGTAAACTGCTTTGTGAACTGCTAAAGTGGCGTATAAATATTAGTAATTGTTTATATAGAAATGTAGACTGCAATTCTAGGTGTACTTACCTTGGAGTAAGCCCCACTGACCCTAGTGACTATTTCAAGCAAGTGTGCAGTTGAGCCATTAGATATGGGAATAATCCTGCCATCATTGTATGTGAATTGGCTTCATTGACTCAACTGCATATATGCATGAATATACAGATGGAAATCACAGCCAGTTGTTATGAGATCCAACGGGGCTCTTCTTGCCAAGGGTCATCTAGTCCAGCACCCCATTTCCGAAGTGCCTCCAGATGGCTACAAGTAGGGCAATGCCTTCCTCTGCTGTTGGCCCTCAGCATTTGGTATTCAGAGGCAGTATGAAGATGGAAGGGTCAACTTACTGACTTATCAAGGGTACCAAAAAGAAAACCACCCCTTCTTTCCCTATATTCAGTGCTGACCTAGAAACAGATCTACTGGTATGTAACTTCATGTTTGTGTTTCCTGGGACGTTTCTAAACTTGAGTAGCCCAGAAGATGTCTACATGACAACTAGTCATCTATTGAGGGGAGTGGAATTCTGACATGTTTTTCTAATTAGGAGTCTTGCTTGCTCATAAATCTTTAGGATAAAAGAGGGTACCTACAGATAAATTCCATATTGCTGTTAGCACCTCATCTGGCTCTTGGAAGTATGACAGTGCCACTTGAAATTACTTTTCATGAAAAACCCTTTCTCATCCAGTTGTGTTGAAGTCTTATACTTTGTCTGTTCTATATATGCTGTACTAGAAGCAAAAGAAGTAAACTGCTATTTTAATAGAAGCTTTCTCTTGAGAATGTAAATCTTTAATTGTTAACAAATACCTTAGGAATTTACCTAGTAGTGTATTCTCTGGATTGTAGCCTTGCAAATGAGTTGCTTGAAGCTTAAGGCTTCTCTAAATACTAAGTTTAAGAATCTGTGACTCTTAACATAATCCAAGCTAGTGCTGCAACATGGAATTTGCCTTTTTCACCATTGTCTTTCAGAGTTGATAATGCTATTTTGCAAAAACTAATTCTGCTTCCTGCTGACTCATCTGCAATACCCCAGCCCTGCTGAAGGGCCATTTTGGAAGCAGCCCAGATAATGTATGAATAACACCAGTCCCATTACAGATCTTGGAGGTCTGCATGCTTTCCTCTTTCATGATAATAGTCTCTTCACTTCTATACACTACTTCCTGTTGCCTAGCCAGTTGGGCCCATCCTCTTATTCCCTGACTAAGTTTAATTAGAATCTTTAGTGAAATACTTTGTCAATTCTTTTTTTTGAAAATCCAAATCTATTGGATCACTTCTATCCATGTGCTTGTTGGATAGAAACACCCCACCCCCCCGCCGCCAGAGTTGGTGAGGCAAGACTTGCTTTGCAAAAGCCATGCTGATTCTTCCTCGGCAAGGTTTGTTATTCTCTGTTCATATTAATTCTCTGCTCATGCTTTCGATCAAATATCCCAGTCTGCTAACTAGTCTGTAATTTCCCGCCTTCCTCTGAATTCTTTTTAAAAAATAACCAGTTTTAATCTTGATTACTTTCCAATCCAGTAAGCAGGCTGATACTTCGTGACAAGTTGCATATTTTTAGCTACATTGGTCATTCCTTAGAGAACAACTGGGTGTCTTCCATCTGGACCTGATGACTTGTAGGATCTTTAATTTGACAATTAGCCCTAGAATGTCATCTCTTGTTGGTGTTTAACTCAGTTTTTCAGATGCCCCTGTGATCAGCCCTTGCCTTTCATCAAGAGCATTATGGAGGCAAGCTGTCTAATGTTGCTGTGGGGAAGTAACTTGCCTAGGGAGCAAGAGGTTGCTGGTTTGAATCCCCACTGGTAACACCTATATCGGGCAGCTGCGATATAGGAAGATGTTGAAAGGCATCATCTCATACTTGCATGGAAGATGGCAATGGTAAACCCTTCTGTATTCTACCAAAGACCACCACAGGGCTCTGTGGTCGCCAGGAGTCAACACCGACTCAACGGCACAACTTTATCTTTATGATGGCGGTAACTTGATTTGTGTCCCTCCAGATGTAAGGAAAAGGAGCAAAAGAAGGTGGAGAACCCTATAGCTTTCCGTCCAGGTCTGAAGCATAAAATCCAGGACATCTCTTATCAGATTCCTTCTATGAAGCGTATCGTGCAGCATTTCAGAGGTAATGAGAGATATTGGAGAAGCGAGCAATGCAAATTCATATAAATCCCCGAGGAGGACTGGAGATGACCTCTATGAGAAATAGATTTTTAAATTGGGCTCTGAGTCCTGTTAAACCAAATGTTGGGTGAAGCCTCTCAAAGGAGATGCTGGGGATTGGACCTGGACTTCATGTATGACTTGCCATTAAGCCTCTGTTCTCCTCTCCCTTCTACTCCAA
This sequence comes from Hemicordylus capensis, assembly GCF_027244095.1. Classification (NCBI taxonomy): domain Eukaryota; kingdom Metazoa; phylum Chordata; class Lepidosauria; order Squamata; family Cordylidae; genus Hemicordylus; species Hemicordylus capensis. Next base: position 255,723,699 of record NC_069658.1, on the reverse strand, counting down.
GCTGGGTGGTGATAGCTGGTCTGCAGTAATCGACTTTGTTTTCATTCTGCAAACCCCCCAAGTCCCAACAACTGAGTTGGTTCTTTGAGCTGATAGTTATGAACTATAATGTTCCCCTGCCATTCATATTCTGTTTCAGGACTCGTTCCTCTCTCCGGAGAGCTGGTCATTCACACTTCATAAATGTGCTGAAGCATTTATGTGATCCTCCAGGGGCGTAGCCAACATTGTGCGAATGAGTTCAAAGAACCTGAGCTGTCAATGGTAGGGGCCGCTGAAGCCCCCAGGGGTCTGTGGCTCAGGCTCCGGAAGAGCCCCAAATGAACCGCCCACGCTCAGGCTACTAAGAGCCCCGAGTGAGTGCTTGCCCATCCTTTTAGGCAGCGTTTCCTGCCTGAAAGCATTAATTATTAATTATTATTCCCCTTTCATCTATTCCCCTTTCTCTTCCTTGCTGCCTGAAAAGGATGGGCAAGCTCTTGCTCCTGGGAGGGGATTTCCCTCAGGGCTCCGGCATGCCCCGTACACATGACATCGTGCACACAGGCTGCCGCTCAGCTGTCTCCATGCCTGTGACCCTCTGTTATCTGGCTTCTCCAATACGTTAGTTGGAATTTGGTCCTGTCTAAGAGATCAGTTCATATCAATATGTTTGAACCAGTGTTCTCTCTAATTTTTTTTCTTCTGTGTGAAGATTGAGTTTTGTTCTAGGCAGCAGTATCAAGGCAGTGTGTGCATATATGCATTCAGAATTCTGTTCAGGAATCAGGGGCCTTCCTGATTCAGCCTGAGTGGGATCTAAAATTACTGAACTAACACTAAAAAACAACAACACCCATGCACGCGCATGTACATGCCTTAGAGGGGACACTGTTTGGAACTGTGCTTAGTGGCTTGATGATGATTGGTGAATCCATGCTGACAAAACCTGGATCTGAATTGAAGATCTGAATTGAAGCAGTTGTCTCTTTTAATGTCCCTATTGGCTGTGGTGTTTGGCTAATCCATTCCGTGATCCCGACCAGCTTTTGATTGGAGCTTTAGTTAGTTGCATTCCACCAGTCTTGGGGTAGAGGTGGGGCTAACAAACAAACAGCCAGCAAGAGCCCTGAAAGGAGTCCGTGCTTGCCTCTCTGTAAATAATATCTATTCCATTAAACTACTAATATTCCTGATTCCACTCCACCTTGCATACCAAAACTCTTTCCCTTGGATTCTACATTGGCAAGACTTGAAAAGAAACCAGTGCCGAAAGGGCCCTTTAGTGAGTAGTAGTATCACTTGGCATTTGTATGGTATACTTCTTTAACCTAACTTCATTAAGGAAAGTAAGCTTATGAGATGCTCCAGCTTTCTGTGTCTATCCATGTCCCACTAGCAACTTCACAATGCTTGGACCGATTTGAACCAAATTTGGTATGATTGTAGGGACACCCCAGTGGCATAGTTCATGTTGCTATCATCCACTCCAATTCAAGATGGTGGACACGTGAATGTTTGAGGCAGAAGTGGGCTAACGTGAAGATGGCAATGATAAATTAAGGTCATAGTGAGAGGAAAGCAGGCAGATTCGTTCTTGCCAGAACTTCTTGTTGAATACTCAGTGTTCTTGTGTTCTTTAGATAAGTGGGTAGGTATTGTCCATATACTACAGCTGAGGCTGAGAGGGAGTGGCTTGCTAGTGAGTCATAGAGGTGAGATTCAAACCAAGGACTTCTGACCTGTAGGTTAGTCTCATGTATTTGTTATATCTACATATTGCCAATCAGCAAGTCTCAAGGCAGTTTACAGATGCAGATAAACACTGAAAGAATAGCAACTAGAAGTCTGACCAAAGCCACTATGCCACACCAGCTCTCAAGTGTTTACAACCCTTTATGCTAAACTACCTTTCCATAGCCCATGGGCATCTGAGCATACAAATGCTCTGAAGAGGCTACAAGAAGCATAAAGCCCCAGTCAAGCTGGAGGGGAGGAAGCTGAAGGGCTCTGAAGGGACAATGTGCTGTTTTAATCATGTCCTCCTTTCCCTCCCACAGCCAGCCTGACATCTACATGCCAGATGAATAGAAGTAAGCTTCTGGGTTCAAATAAAATCCTTGATGGGGGAGGATGACTTCTGGAGGCTTTCCAAATGGCAATTTTACTTCTGCTTTACTGCACATAGGGTAGGGAGGAGTTCAAATGAGGTAGGAATTTATGACTTCAACAGGGTAACAGCAAAGTGGTGTTCATATAGCCAATGGCTCTTTTGATGACCATCGGTCCTTAATATGTAATACAAGCATGTTTTAAAAGTTGCACTTTGGCAGAATGGTGAAAATGGAAGTGCAGGATACTCTGGCATTTTTGCTGTACCATATGGAGAAACCTCCAGGTAGCTTTGTGGTCCCATAGATTGGTAGGTGCTAAGCACTCAAGTGTAGGTTGAGTGCAGCACCTACTTAGGTACACAAGCATTTCTTTCATGAGGTAAGGTGGCTGCCTCAAGAGGCAGATAATTAAGAAAGGCACCAGCCAAGCAGCAAAATACCCCCATTACTGCATCTGCCACCCCTGCCATCACAGCTGCTCTTTGTAGCCCAGATTGACAGCAGTTGTTGAGGGGAGTGGGAGGGGGGCAAATTTCTAGAACACATGTTTGTGTCCAAAGCTGTGAAAATGGATGGAGAAAACCAGGTGATACCTCTGGGGCTAGCAGCAGGTAGGGGTGTATGTGTTACATATTGCTCTGAGGGTTGGTGGGGGGTAGGTATATTGGTCACTCACAGGCACTAGCCAATACGTACTTAACAGAACTTGTTCTCCTCTGACTGAAGCTTGCTGAGAACTTGCCTAGAATAGAAAAGGATGTTTGTGTTGAATGTTAACCTGTTTAAAATGCTCATCAGAGGTAATGGCCATATATTGCTAGTGATATGAGGTATGCTCCCTCTTCCCAACCTTCTTGTGCTACTTTGTGGTGGTTTTTTAGGCTCTTGTCCTAGCTTAGTGTAACGCCAAACTGCAAACACCTAAGGGGAATGTTTAAAACCAGAGATCTACTTCAAAGCCACCCACTTTCCCTGTGATGTTGGAAACTTTGCTCTCCAGTCTCTTATTTTTTTCATTCATTTAACAAACCTATTTCTTTCTCTCTCAGCAGATAACTTGACCCTGGACCCAGAGACAGCTCATCCGGTACTCCATCTGACTGAGAATCGGAAACATGTGCAATGGAATACTAAATGGATGATGCTGCCCACCAGCTCTCTAAGATTTGCTACAGAGGCATGTGTGCTGGGCTCTGATGGATTTGCCTCGGGGAAACATTCCTGGGGAGTGGAGATTGAGGAGGAGGAAGGGGGCTGGGCTGTGGGTGTTGCCAAAGAGTCTATCAACAGAAAAGGGATATTTAGGATAAGTACTGAAGAAGGAATATGGGCTTTACAGGATAATGGAACTGCATACTCCACTTCACCTTCTCCTTTTCAGGTCATTATAAAACTGATGAGGAAGCCAAGAAGGATTCTGGTGTTTCTGGATTATGAACAAGGGCAAGTGGCATTTTCTGATGCCGAGACCAATACAATGCTTTTCATTTTCCCCCAAGTCTCTTTCTCTGGGGAGAAAATGTATCCTTGGTTCAAAGTGGGGCATGGATCCATACTCAGGCTCTGGACCTGAGATGTGGCGGAAGGTAAAGCAGTAAGGAGGGAGACCTGGCTACTTTTAACTTATACCATCTCCTGGGATCTGATCCCTTCTAGGACACATATGCAGCTGCTGAGCACAAGGCAGAAAAACAATTCTGACACAATCTCATTTGAAAATCGAATGGAACTTCGTAGCAAAAGAGTCTTGCTAATATCAACAGCATTGAGGACAGGGCTACACACAGTGAGGTAATCATGAGGTTTCCAAATCTTAGTCTTGCCTTGTAATACTAACCTGAGACATTTTCAGGGGCAAATTGATGGAAGGTCCTCTTAATCCTGTTTAGGGGATTTGCATGGAAATGTTTCCCTGTTGTGGAATTTCAAGCATTCATATGGCAAACTAATAAGTATTCATCTGGATATTGCAAGGCTGGCTTTTATAATGTTGTTATTTAATATAGTATAATGGATTATGCTGATATACTGTGTTCATAACCTAAATTTTAATGTGAATAAAGTTTGGTTTTAATTTCTCTTCTCTTGTTTTCTTGGTCCTATGCCCTAAATAGCAATGGTGACTAGAAACTGCTTCAATGAGGCTGTAGCTCAGTGATGGAGCATCTGATTTGCCCACAGAAGGTGCCATGTTTACTCCCTAGCATTTCTACATAGGGCTAGGAAAGACTACTGCATGGAACCTTGGAGAGTGTGTGCCAATACAGTCAATATTAGCAAGATGGAGCAATGGTCTGACTTGGTAGAGGACAGCTTCCTAGGATCCTAAATGCATTAACTTTGAAATATTTCTTTACTTACTGCAAAAGGCTTACTTTAAAATATATATTTTACACAATCAAAAATAACTTCAGCAATACTGCCATGATAACTGAAAAGAGTTTAGTGGAAAGGAATTCTGGGAGATGCTTAGATTCTTTTGCATAGTCTGTGGTTCTCAGTGTTAAATGGGGATTTTTTCTATTTAACAATTTTATTCAAATTCTTCATAACAAAAAGGTGAGTGTATCGGGGGGAGGGAACAGAAGGGGGGAAGGTAGAAGATGATGGGGTTAAGAAAACTGATTTGAAAGAGAGGAAATCATGATGCAAATAATTTGAAATAGTCCTTCCAAATCCTGAAATGGAACAGAGGCATATCTAAGGAAAATAGCGCCTAGGGCAAGCACTGAAATTACCCCCCCTCCCCAAACATCTGACACCCACCTTTCAGATAGCTTTAACATAATATCTGCTCACAAATACAAGTCAAGCTCGTTCATGGACAGATCTTTTAAGTTACAAATTATGGCACTACCTACCTTTATAGCATTTAAAGTGTAGGTACAAAGATGCAACACAATTTTATACTATTTATTGAAGTGATTTGTTTTGACCAGATTTAAGCAATAACCATTAAAGAATTGAGTATTTCCTGATGAATAATTACCAGGTAGGAGGAGCTGGTGACCTCAGACCATTAAACCTAGAAATATTCATCCTTAGGAACTACCTTGTTCCGAGATAATTACTCATAATACAAATAGCACAGAGAAATATGGGTTTGTTTGAATGATTATTAGAGAATGAGTTAGAAGTGAATTGATGCCAGTATTTTAGTAAATCTGATTGCTGCAATTATTACTTAAATGCCATTCTTGCTATATTTATATGCTATATATTGACTTTATTTAGCATTTTACATTACAGCTGCTATGAATTGTTTTTTTCTGTCATATAGTGGCATGTACTTTAGTGGTGCTTTTGGCTTTAGCATTGAATGGGTTTCATATATCATTACGAACACTATATAAAGATAGTGGACACCCTCCACAGCAATGGACATTGTCTGCACTAAAAGAATAATGTATTGATTGAGCTTCTAAAAATACACTGCAGATTGCAGTCATTTTGTGTACAGCTACAGTGCCTTGCAAATGCACTAACTTCGATCCCATACCCAGAGTGCTACCTTTATGGTCTTTGCCTCTTTTCTTTTTTCTTTTTTAGTGGTAGTCGTAATTTCTTCTCAAAGCCTATGAGGACAGTCTCAGAAGAATGTGTATTTTGAGATCTCTTCAACACATGTACAGCAATAGTATTGCTGTACATATGTTGAAGGTATCTCAAAATTATACAATGTGGTGTACCTTACATAAGTTTCATGATTGCTTACCTCATTGGGTTATAGAGGTATACTGGGATGTTATAATTGCAAACAAACCAATTATGTTATGGTATCAGCACTTCTATATTTAAGCTGAGTAACTATTAAGGAAGGCAATGTGTTACATGGGAGTCCTTGAGATATTCGATATATGTTGCTGTTGAATGATTCCTCCCCCTGCAAGTCATATACAGTGCACTTCCAGCACAATAATATTTTTCTGCATTACAATACTGAATCCATATTGTAATTGTAATTTATTACAGACCAAGACCAGCAAGACTAAATCTATATAAAACTTATCCTCACATTCATTAGCTCTCAACCTTCTAAGATCAACTCACAGTCCAAAACACCAAGGCATTAAAGCTGCTCAGAATTCTTTTTTAAAAAATTGGTTTCAGAATTTATCACTGCATAAATATAAACTGAGTTCTTTCCTTCATGATCAATATTTGCCTGTTCTGTCAGAATAGAGCACCCCACACTCACTGTACTACTCAACATTACAGTATAAATCCATAAATAAAAAGCAACTGTTAAAGGTGGACCTCTAATATTCTGGGGATCTCTAAAAACATGAAAGCAGTCATCAGCAAGTCCCCTGGGGGTGTCCTTAGAAGCTCTTGGTAAAGCTTGGTGGTGGTGGTTTTCCTGCGGGGAGGCGGAGTCAAAGGTGCTGGTGTGTGTGTGTGAGAGAGGAGATGGGATTCCTCTGCCTGCTGAAGGCTGGTGGGGGGAGGGCTTGCCTCGAGCTTGAGAAGAGCCGAAGCCCGGCTAATGCTGCTGCTGGGGACAACGCATGTCTCTGAGGGAGGGAGACCCGGCATACTCCTTGCTGCTCAAGAAAAGTAGCGCGAGCGAGGAGGAGCTGGCAGCGCTGTGCCTCGCTGCAGCTGCCTGCTGTCGTCCGTGCGTCTCCTCCTCCGCCCTGCCCCCCATTGTAGTTAAGCCCTGGAGAGGCGGCACAATGCAAGCCGCGGCCCTGCCGCCTCCCTCGCTCTCGGGCACACATGACTTGAGGCGAGGGGAGCTTCTCGCTGCTGCACTGGCCCACCCGGAAGCTGCCAGGCCTCCCTTCCTCAGAGGATTCCCGTGCGGCGTGTGCGCATCCCCAGCAGCAGCCTTAGCTGGGCTTCGGGTCGAGCCCAAGGCAAGCCCCCCGGCCAACCTTCGCAGCCAAGCGCCAGGCTGCAGCAGGGAGCAAGCGTGGCGGGCAGAGAGGAATCCCATCTCATCCCAGGCACACACACCGGAGTCTTTGACTCGCGCCTCCCGCTTTGCAGAAAAAGCTGCCACATTTCCTGCTGCCGAACTTTACCAAGAACTTCTAGGGACACCTCCCGCAAGGAGGGCAGCCCGGCCAGAGGTGCCGAGAGTGAGACACCCACCCCACCATTTTCCTCAACCACCCTCCTCCCCCCATGTAAATTAAAATATATTTTTAAAAAACCTATCAACAACAAACGAACTACAACATGTTACACACCATGATCTGCTCAGTCTAGGGGGAAAGCAGCAGGACACGCTCTCTGCCACCGCTGCTGCCTCAGCTCCGGGTGATGGAGGTGGTGTCTGCTGCCAGCCACCGCCCCTGCCACCCCGAGACACCTCCCTGAGAGCCCCAAGAAGCCAGCTCAATTCAAGCAGCCGCCCAAATGTTTTCCGACCTCAACCATCCAGCGATGATGACGTTGGCCAGTAGCAGGCTAGGCAATGATGATCCTCCTCGCTGCATGCATGCATGAAGCAGAGAGAAAAGCCGGAGATCACTCAGCAGATCGTGCAGTGCACGTGCGCCAGGGGCAGAGTCAGAGACCTCGCGCTGCGCAAGCGCAAGTGGGGGAAGTGCCAGGAGGTCCAGCATCTAGCCAATGAGCAGCAGGCGGTAGCATGGCACCAAGAGCCGAGATGCGGAGGCTCTGGGGTGCCCAAAGCTACCATTTGAAGGGTGTAAGTGGGGGCGCCGGGGAGCGGGGGCAGTCAGTGGCATTTCTGCGCCCCCCTCAAGAGGCACCTAGGGCACGTGCCCTGCCTGCCCCACCCTGATTATGCATCTGCATGCAGACAGTAACCCGCCTCTCCTTTTTGCAGCACTGTACTCGGGAAATGCAGGGAAAGCTGCGCTGGTGCCAACCCTGCAGACCTCCACCCCGAATGGGGAACATGATAGCCCCCGCCTAGCAGGTACCCGCCCGAAGGAGAGCGCCTCCCCGGCCACTGCGTTCCAAACCACTGCTCAGGAATGGAGAGTGGTAGGGAATGTCTGACCAATAGGAAAGAGGCGTCCCTGCTTTCGTCAGCAGTTGCCGGTACGGTTGGACAGGTTGAGACTCCGTGAAAGCCAACCAACTCCTTGTGTTGGGGACTGGGGGAGGAGCAAGAATACATAGCAACTGACCAGGTACTCCGGTTGTAAAGCTAAGCAGCGTTAGCTCTTGTCGCCACCTGTTGGGAATTCTCTCTGGTAAGAGAATCCCTTTTTCATTATAGCAGAGTGCACAGAGGCACAACAACACAGCGGAATTTAGTAGGCATGCGTGTATGCTGAGAGTAAAGTAACTTGGAGCCAGTTAATAGTTTCAAATAATTATATATGGCATTTATTAGAGAACTCCATTCTAGATAGGAAAGTGAGGAGTTAGGATCTCTAATCTATCTATCTAGCTGGATGCAGATGGATTCTGCATCTCTGCACACATGGTGCAGGGAGAGGAGCTTGCATGTTGCAAGGCAGAAGGAACAGGAAGAGAGGGGAGAGAGAGGAAGGAAGTGGCTGGTAGGAAGGAAGTCCCTGAGATTAGCAATCTACATTCCAAAGGGATAGTGTCAGAGCAGTAGAGGAGGGATTACCAATGTCTTGACCCTCTAGCACTCTGACTCACTAGTCTGTCCTCCACTGTCTTTGAGACAAGAGACAGCACAAAGTCCTTAACTTCCAACACACCTGGATCATGGGAGACCTCCTGGAAACATTTAGATAATGCATATTTATATACTGCTTATCAACCAAAGTCCCCCAAGTAGTTTGCACGTATAAATAAATAAAATGGCTCCCTGTCCCCAAGGGGCTCACCCTTTAAAAAAGAAAGGCAAGATCACCAGCAACAGCCACTGGAGGGATGTTGTGCTGGGGAGGGAGAGGGCCAGTTGGCCTGCTAAATCAAGAGGAAAGAGGTCCTCTCACCACTGGACTTCCAGGCTGAAATCCAGGGACTCCACACCCTGGGGCTCCACAAATCCTCTTTAGTCTATGTGGGGTGGAGCGGTCACTGCTCCACCAGCCCATGTTGCACTGGTGGTGAAGCGTGTCTGTGACATGTGCCAGGAAGCCAAGTGTGACCTCTGCTTTAGAGACAGTGAGGAAAGGGGGGGGGGATATGTGGGATGGGAATATGTTGTTATGTGTTGAAATGTTTCTACTAATGCATATTTGCATAAATATACTTGTTTTGTAGTCTTACATTCTTGTGAGTTTAGTTGTTGTTTGTGTCCTCAAGAACCAAGATTCAGCCAGTCATGAGGAGAGGAGCGTGAGATGCTCCCCTTCTGAAGCGGGGCAGAGCTGAGCAGACTTTCAATTAAAGAGGCTGAGGGACCCTTTTTGAGCGAAAACATTAAAGTCACTAGTTTGGATGGCTTTAAAAGGGGCTTAGACAAATTCATGGAGAACAGCTGGATCAATGGCTACTAGATTGGTGGCTATAGGCCACCTCCAGCCTCAGAGGCAAGATAAATACCAGATGCAGGGGAGCAACAGCAAGAGAGAGAGCATGCCCTTGGCTCTTGCCTGTGGGCTTCCCAGAGACATCTGGTGGGCCACTGTGGGAAACAGGATGCTGGACCTGCTAGGCCTTGAGCCTGATCCAGCGGGGCTGTCCTTAGAGTACTCTTCTTCTCTGCTCCCCCAACCCCGCACACTGCCCCACTATTTCATAGCAGCTGGATTCCGTATACCCTTCAATCCTGGGATGAAATCAGTTTCCCAATGGGTTCCCTGGGAAATCTGAGACAGAGACAGGTTATGGGGAGTTTGATTCACTAGTCTCAGGAAGGCTAAGGAGATCTGATACACAAAGTCAATCTTGGGGCATCAGCATGACCCTGCAGAGAGAGACCTGTTCTCAGGGTCCTCGTATTAATATGACGTATCTGACCTTTCCTTTGCCAACGTGTATACAGATCTTTTTATGGACTTCAAAATACAGGTCCTCCATGCCAGCACCACATAAAGGGGTGCACGGAGGGGTGTCCAGAGTGTTCAAATGGCAATTTCCCATAACACCCCTCTAGAGATAGTCTCCTGATCTCTGGTTCAGTGTCCCTCCTTTTTCAAGGCCTCCTTGGGCATTATGGTTACAATATTCAGTCACTTAATAGTCTACACCAGTGTTTCCCAACGTTTTTGGAGTCATGGACTGGTGCATTATTAATGTGCCATTTCCTGGATCAGCAGTTAGTAAGGGGGTCACCCCCCTCACCCCCACCCCCTCATTTCGAGGAAGTGAAATGAACATTATCCAGCAGCGAGGGCTGCCTGGAAATGAGCTCTGGAGAGCTCCCACTGGCCCAAAATTGGTTTTCTGGGAGGTGATTTTTTTATTAGTGATGCCTCACGGACCCAATGCCTTGCGGACCGGCACAACTCAAGTTGTCCCTTGGGGAGGCCAACAAGGGCGGAATTGCGATGCCTACTGGCAGAGGGATCCAGCACTTCTGTGACAGATTGGTGAACTCGAGTGCTGAGGATTTTCAGTGATTACAATCTTATCCCAAGGTGGTGTCCTCCACCTTCCTCTCTTATTTGCACAACAGCCCTGTGAGAAAGCTGAGAAGTAGATCACTGAGCGAGGATTTTAAACTCAGTGCCAATCAACCATTCTAATTGTGGATCTTAATGACAACCTGATCGATCCCCAGATCCATTGCCTGACATGAGTAATTTTCCCCATTGACTCCTAACCATTCCCAGGAGCCCCAACAAGAAAGAGACAACCCAAGAAAGACAAGGCCACAAGGTCTTCAAATCGATTTATATTTTATTTGGGGAGGGGTGGGAGGGGGAAAGACCCACTGGTTGACTCTTCTTCAGCAGCAAGCCAAGGTGCTTGCAGAGCTCAAGAGGAAGGCCGTGCAGAGAAGGCAAAAAACCTGGGGACCGAGAGACCTCCCAGGGGAAAATTCCTTCTCGGCTCCAAAAAGCGGCAACCAGCCAGGCCTGCACGGCCAAGTTAAACAGTGGGCCTTGGTCAATCTGTGTTGGGGCAGGACCACCAATGGATGATCCTGCCCAGACACAGGTTGAGCTGCTCAACCAAAAGTTCTGTGCCTTTGGTTGCTGGGTCTTCGAGCTGCATAGGAAGGTTCTTCTTACAGGGAAAGGGGAGACCCCCGCTTCAGCCGTTGTGCCCGAATAGGACACGCTAGACGATGACAAACGGTCGTGGCCTGAAAAGAAGAGAGATTCCCGGTGTTAAATGGGAGGGAGGCAAGTGGGGGGGAAAGGGTGGGATGCAAAGGGGTTGGGAATGGGGGTGGGAGTCTTACTCACCAGTAGGAGCTCCCGAGGGAGCCTGCAGGGATCTAGAGGGGGGAAAGGGTACAGCTCGGGCGTCCTCTACCAATGGGGGCAGAGGGGGAACATTACTGGTTTCCTCTCTGCCCCCGCAGGGAGACTGAGCTACTCAGCAAAGGTGAGCTGCTTTTATTTGGGCTCAGAGGACAGTGGAGTATTATGATGTGTGCAGAAGTGGGAGGGGGGCTGTGATTGTGACAGAAGAAAGTGGCAGGCCATATTTAGACAGGCTTTTAAAGAAGCTATATACAGTATAGTCAAATGTGGGGAGGCCAACAAGGACTAGATTGTGATGCCCACTGGCACATTGATCAGACAGTGCTTTGCCATAAGATCTGAACATTAAAACCTTTTACCAAATTTAGACATTTTGTCCAGCCTGCTGATATCTGGCGCACAGCATCAAAACAGCCCCTACTGTCAACTAGCCAAATTTCAAGATAACCTGATATGAAATAATTGGTTGACCAAGGTTAAATATTTCCCAAGCATCTCCCCAAAAGACAAGAAGTAGTATATGTTTCATTTTTCAGCAACAGGACTAATTTTGAATTTGTAAGCAGCCTTCGGTACAACTTTATATGAAGAAAGTGTGGTTGGGGTGGGTATACACTGTAAAATTATCCGTTCAAAAATAAACATCTTAAAAGAGGATACCAAGCAATTTCACAACAACAATGCAAGAGTAGCTGCTGAAGAAATGAATTATTCCAACGTATTTTGATATCCTATTTTTTTCCAAGCAAAATCTATAAACCGTAAGATATATATGTAATAAAATCTCAGAAGATGTATGCAGAGAGAAAAGAGAATATCTATAAAATCACAAAGTTGTGCCATGGAGTTGGTGTTGACTCCTGGCGACCACAGAACCCTGTGGTTTTCTTTGGTAGAATGCAGGAGGGTTTTACCATTGCCATCTCTCGTGTAATATAAGATGATGCCTTTCAGCATCTTCCTACATCACTGCTGCCTGATAGAGATGTTTCCCATAATCTGGGAAAGATACCTACAGGATTTTGAACCAGCAACCGCTTCCTCTCTAGGCAAGTAACTTCCCCACTGCACCATTATTTATTTGTATGTTGGTTTATTTCATTTATATTCCGCCCTTCCAAAAATGGCTCCGAGCAGTTAGATGGCTGGATAAAATGACAATACCATATTGTTAATGAAACTGGCCCAGGGGTGATTGGTTGGCACCCCCAGTGTTCAGGCTGTTGGGGGAATTAGCTGTTAAAAGGGTCAGTTCCACCAGTTTTAATGTGTGCAAATGTTTGGACTCAAGTAATTTTATTTTTTATTTATTTATTTTATTTAACATTTATATCCCACTCTTCCTCCAAGGAGCCCAGAGTGGTGTACTACATACATGAGTTTCTCCTCACAACAACCCTGTGAAGTAGGTTAGGCTGAGAAAGAAGTGACTGGATTGAGGCAAGGTATAGTTTCAAAATTATAAAAGAAGAATTTATTTATAAGAGGGATACAGGAAGGAAACTGTGTGATTAAAGCAATAAAAAAATGTTACTAAGCAATGTAACGATAGCAAGGCATTTCTAACTCAAGGAGCACTAAAGTATGTTTCCAAATGAATTAACATCAATGAGTCTTTTAACTTAAGATCTAATTGTGTGAGCTTCCCAGGCGGGCAAGAGAAAAGAGGACAGAGGAAAGTGTGTGTATGTGTGTGGGGGGGTGTATCCTGCATATAAGAAAGAGATAGATTGAGCCCAGAGAACAGGGCAAGTGTCCAGTTTCACCTGTTCTGAACGATATGATTTCCAGGCTGCAGCGTTTCGCTCCTCCGAGGCGATGGGATGGGAAGCAGGGGGAGTGTAGAGATTAGTGAGAGGATGGATGCCCATGAGAAAGGTTTCTCGTGGGGCACAACTCCCTACACCTGCTAGGTAAGCTGGATGGACTGGCACACGGTAGTGATTTCAAGATCCAGGTAGTGATTTCAAGCTCTTTGTGGGTTGCAGTGGAGTCCCATGTAGCAAGACCAAGGGAGCACCAAGGTTGTGATGGAGTCTGAAATATAGCACCCAATGGTGAATACACGGAAGCACAAAGATTGCTTGTTGGAGTCCCAGGTGTAATACACAAGCAAGCACGAAGGTGGTTTGCTGTTAGTCTCCAGTAAAAGGCATGGGAGAGCACACTGGGTCATGGAGTTAGGGATACTTATATCCCAAAACATGCCCTGAATGGCTTAGGTCCAGGTTACCTTAGAGAGTGCCTTTTTCCATATGATCCTCATCGCACACTGAGGTCTTCTGGAGAGGTGTGGCAGAGGCAGTCTGGGAGGTGTGGCCAAGCTATGGCTGCTGATTACCAACAGGTAAGTTTCACATGCTAGCAAACAATGCTCAGAATCATCCAACGCAGATTAGAGCTCTATGTGGAAAGGGACATGCTGGATGTTCAAGCTGGTTTCAGAAAAGGCCAAGAAACAAAAGACATCATTGCTGATGTGCACTGGATAACTGAGAAAGCCAGAGAATACCAGAAAGAAGTCAATATGTGCTTTATTGACTACAGAAAAGCCTTCAATTGTGTCAACAATGTCAGGTTGTGGAATTTCCAGGGCATCGCATTGTCCTCATGGGAAACCTATACACAGGACCGGAAGCCACAGTCCAGATGGATCATGGTGAAACAGACTGGTTCCAGATCGGCAAAGGAGTAAGAAAAGGCTGTCTACTTTCTCCTTCTTTGTTCAGTTAATATGCTGAACCTAGAGAAGCTGGATTGGAAGAAGATGAGTGTGGCTTTATAGTTGTAAGAAGAAACATCAATAACCTGTGCTATGCTGATGACACCACTATGAGAGCTGAGAATGTGGATGATCTGCAAGCCCTAGTAATGAAAGTCAAGGAGCACAGTGAAAAAATGGGGCTATGACTAAATGTCAGGAAGACTAAACTAATGGCAACGGGTACAGCAACCAGCCTCAGAATTGATAATGAAGACACTGAAGTGGTGGATAGCTTCTGCCTTTTAGGATCAACCATCAACAGTAAAGGATCCAGCAGTCAAGAAATATGCCACAGAATAGCACTTGGTAGGGTTGCAATGAAGGCCTTGGAAAGGATATTTAGATGCTGTGACAAGTCCATACCTACAAATATTTGCATCGTTTGGGCAATGGTTTTTCCTGTGACACTCTATGGATGCAAAATCTGGACTTCGTAGAAGCAAGATAGAAAAAGCATTGATACTTTTGAACTTCAGCGCTGGAGAAGACTCTTGAGGATACCATGGACAGCCAGGAAAACAAACAAATGGATCATGGAACAAATCAATCCAGAACTTTCACTCGAGGCACGAATGACCAGGCTCAAATTATCACACTTCAGACACATTATGTGAAGACCCAGCTCCCTTGAGAAGTCTATAATGCTGGGAAAAGTTGAAGGAAAGAGAAGAAGAGGACGACCAGCAGCAAGGTGGATGGACTCAATTACGATAGAAATGAATGCAACACTGAGAGATCTTAAAGGGCCAAGTTGAAAACAGATCATCCTGGAGAGAATTTATCTATGTAGTCGCTAAGGGTCAACACCAACTTGATGGCACTTGACGGCGACTTCTTGGATAAGAACATCAGAACAGCCCTGCTGGATGAGGCCCAAGGAAGCCCATCTGGTCCAGCACCTTCTTTTGCACAGTGGCCCACCAGATGCCTCCGGGGAGCCTCCAGGCAAGAGGTGAGGGCACGCCCCCTCTCTTGCTGTTGCTCCCCTGGGAGATACCATGTGGGTCCTGGATGAGATTCCCCTTGGGGGCTGGGGCCGTATTTCAGGGGAAGAGCACCTGCAGGTATTCTGCCTTTCTGTGTACTCCCTTGGGTGCATGAGAGGAACAGGCAGTCCTTAGAAATGGGTTGGTTTATATTCCAGCAGCCTGGAGTCCAAAAAGCAAGTTCTTCCTTGATATATCTGGAGAAAAGGCCATCATAGAAATACAGAGATACCTCAGAGATTGGAGGGTGAAGTTAAGATGGCATCCTCCAGATGGAGGATTGAAGTTAAGATGGCATCTGGATCAGCTCAGGTGGTCTTCTGAAGTCTAAACCCTGTAAAGCTAAGAAATATAGGCTGCTACGGGTGTGTGTGTGTGTGTGTGTGAGTGAGAGAGAGAGAGAGAATCTAAGCTTGCTTTTAATCTGTGCTCCAGTGCTCCTGATTAAACGATTGCCACTGTACCTGGATGGCTTCTGTTGCAAAGCATTGAGAAGTTTTTACCCCCCAATATATGACTTCTTCTGAATTTGTATCTCTTCCTCTGAATTCCTAAGTGGAGCTGAGTGGTGCCCCTTGCTCCAAGAGAGGGGTGCAAATTGTAAAACAAACCGTTCAAAAATAGAAACAGATCAAAATGCAAACCAAGGAGTGTGTAGGATTGTGTAGTTGATACTAAAGTATTTCTATACCTCTTGGTATAGAGCAACTGAGCATGTCCTGGGATGACCCCCACCCCGTTCCAGCAGGTTCTCTCTCCTTTGGGCATCCACAAGCCATGTGCCTTCCCTTGATCCCTAGGTGCAGACTATGTGCTTATATGTGACCCTTTTGGCTTCACCAAAGTGGAGGCTTCTTCTCTGGGGACTCAGGGTGAAAAAATGTGTTTCAGTGGGTCATGCCCCCTTGTCGGACCTCTTACAGATAAAACACATATTGGCAGCCCCAAATGTCCTCCACATCTATGATTGGGGCATTATTTCCAACTATAGAGAGTTTTAAAGGTGGGCCCAATGTTCTCTGAATGGAGCCTCATCACCAGTAAGAGAAAGTGCCTTTCATTAGTATTGTTCAGAAGCAATGTAATGATCCAGCACTTCTGTGACAGATTGGTGAACTCGATTGCTGAGGATTTTCAGTGATTACAATCTTATCCCAAGGTGGTGTCCTCCACCTTCCTCTCGTATTTGAACAACCACCCTGTGAGAAAGCTGAGAAGTAGATCACTGAGTGAAGATTTGAAACTAGGAACTCCCCCATCCCAATCAACCATTCTACCTCTGGATCTTAAGCCCAACCTGATTGATCCCCAGATCCATTGCCTGACATGAGTAATTTTCCTCATTGACTCCTAACCACTCCCAGAAGAACCAGCAAGAAAGACGGCCCAAGAAAGACAAGGCCACAAGGTCTTCAAATCGATTTATATTTTATTTGGGGAGGGGTGGGAGGGGGAAAGGAACACTGGTTGACTCTTCTTCAGCGGCAAGCCAAAGCGCTTGCAGAGCTCAAGAGGAAGGCCGTGCAGAGAAGGCAAAAAACCTGGGGACCGAGAGACCTCCCAGGGGAAAATTCCTTCTCGGCTCCAAAAAGCGGCAACCAGCCAGGCCTGCACGGCCAGGTTAAACAGTGGGCCTTGGTCAATCTGTGTTGGGGCAGGACCACCAATGGATGACCCCGCCCAGACACAGCTTGAGCTACCTATGGCTCAACCAAAAGGACCATGCCTTTGGGAGCTGGGTCTTCGAGCTGCATGGGAAGGTTCTTCTTACAGGGAGGGGGAGAGACCCCGCATCAGCCCTTTTGCCCGAGAGGGGCACAGTAGACGGTCGTGGCCTGAAAAAGAGAGAGAGAGATTCCCTGTGTTAAATTGGCAGGAGGCAAGTGGGGAAAAGGGTGGGAGATGGGAAGGGAACGGGGTGGGAGTCTAACTTACCAGTAGGAGCTCCCGAAGGAGCCTGCAGGGGTCTAGGAGGAGGCAGCTCGGAATCCTCTACCAGAAATCTGGATCCCCTACAGGGACTGAGATTGCGGGAAAAGCCCAGGACTTCGGCCGCCCTCCCACATCTCGCGGGGGCAGAGGGGGAACATTACCCGTTTCCTCTCTGCCCCACCCCCCGCCAGGGAGACTGAGCTACTCAGCAAAGGTGAGCTGCTTTTATTTGGGCTCTGAGCACATGGAGTATTATGATGCGGGCAGAAGTGGGAGGGGGGCTGTGATTGCTCTCATTGTGACAGCAGAAAGAGGCAGGCCATATTTAGACGGGCTTTTAAAGAAACCATATATGGTCAAAATTGGGGAGGCCAACAAGGACAGGATTGTGATGCCCACTGACAGAGGCATCAGGCAATTGCCTCGTGATCAGTTTCAATATCATCTGATATGAAATAGTTGAGTCTCAGCAATTTAAGTGTTTCCCTAGCATATCCCCAAAAGACAGCAATTACTGAGGGGTTCTTTTGGCAGTATGACCTTTCATTTGCCAAATAGACTTCAGTGCAACTTTACTAATATAAAAAATAGAAGCCAGGGGATGATATGCTTAGAATGAACAGACGCTCTTACCCCTGGACTTTGGGGCCGAAGTCCAGGGCCTCCACACACCCTGGGCCCCCCAAATCCTCTCTAGTCTGTCCTGGGTGGTTTGGTCTGTACCCTCAAGAACCTGCATGTTAAAAAATGATGTTTAACTTGCGTGGTGGGGGGGGGAGCAGCTCCAAAGGGGTTTCGGTCCAGGCTCCAAAATTACCTAGTCGCACCTCTGAAAATTGAACAATTCAGAAACGAACTGCTCAAATAAGCAGCTCAAAAGTGGATACCAAGCAATGTCTCCAAAACAATGCCAGAGCAGCTGCTGAAAAGATTGCTTTCATCATGTTTTAGTATCTTTCTTTAAAAACAAAAATTGTTATAACTTAAAATACACACATAAGAAAATCTCTGAACATGTATGCATAGAGAAAACATAAGATCTATAAAATGACAATACCATATGTTTCATAAAACTGCACACAGTATTCCAAGGGAGATGCAACCAGCACAGAACAGAGTGTATTCTGTAATAGATTGGAGCAGGGGCTGATGGGAGTTGTAGTTCAGCAACCTCTGGAGGC
Source organism: Hemicordylus capensis (assembly GCF_027244095.1). Taxonomy (NCBI): domain Eukaryota; kingdom Metazoa; phylum Chordata; class Lepidosauria; order Squamata; family Cordylidae; genus Hemicordylus; species Hemicordylus capensis. Next base: position 255,705,465 of record NC_069658.1, on the reverse strand, counting down.
CCCCAATTTGGGAAGGCTTGGTCTAGACCAGGTCTGCTCAACTTTGGCCCTGCAGCTGTTTGGACCAGAGCTCCCATAATCCCCAGCCACAGTGGCCAATAGCCAGGGATTATGGGAGTTGTAAGCCAACATATGCAGAAGGGCCAGAGTTGAGCAGGGCAGCCCTGACCGAAACTCTTCTGCACCCTAGGATTCTTCCCAAGGAAACTTGACTAGAAGTACTCCACTATTACTGTCCTTTAGCACTGCTGAACTATTGCTTTTCTGTAGCATTAGCAGAGGTGCCATGCAATATTAACATAGCACTATGTTGTCTAGCAATCTCTTTCCCATGGAATATATCTTTCTATGTTGTCTATTCACATTGAGCAAAGTTCACAACCTGCATACATGTGCAGCCTCTGTTATTGCTACAGTTGATTCTACTTATGGCACTAATGAGCAATTGCCCCTTAATCCTCTGAATTGTAACCTCTCCCCCCGCTCACCCCCCCCCCAAGTGGCCTGTGTCTCTAGAAAATTATCAGTCTCAGACTATTTAAAGCTGTCCTGGAAATTTTAATGACTTGGCAGTGAAAAATTCTCCAGGAATAACTTCACTTAAAGTTGCAAGCCCTAGAATTGCCCCTTGTCAGTTTTTCTTCAAATCCCAGATATTTCAGTTTCCAGCTGTTTTTATTCAGTTAAGAACTGTTTTTGCTATAAAGACAGTCTGAACCTGGAAAGAGGAAGTGTTTCATTAAAATAAAGAAAAACCCTGAAAGGTCTTAATAGCGTTTTGTCTACTAGGACAGGCAAAAGCTACAGGAAGCCAGAAATAAGACAAGTAATGTCTTGTCTTAATTGCAGATTTATTAGAATACACATAGCACATTACTGAGTTCATTCAAACTTGAGGGATGTCATCTTGAAGTCTCCAGCCACAGAGAGGAATTCTGCAGACTCCAGCCCTAATCGGTTGGGGAACTTGATCACCTGATCTTCATGCACCTTCACTGTTACTTCCTTGGCATCAAAGGAGAGGCAGAGCTATGAAAGAGATAAAGGGGTTAGAGCTCACTGCCATTTCCCTGCTAACAGAAGAAGCAGCACCTTTTAAAGTGGTGATTATCTTCGTTAGCACAACTGGCCCACTTTAGCCCGAGCACAGCATCCCACTAGTGGCTGTTCCTGGTTTCTACCTTGTGTTTTAGACACAAGTGCTTTTGTGAGCCCTTGTTCTTCTGTGTAAACCACCAAGAAGTTGTTGATTTGTTGTATAAATGTTGCTAGTAGTAGTAGTAGTAGTAGTTTCCTGGGAGAAATTGTTAAGAGTACTTGTACTATCCCAGAAGTAACACAGTCCAGACAATCAGCTCTGCATTTCAGATCATATGCAATTCCTCAGGAACACCTTTGTCTGGTGCACTTACTGATGCTACCCTGGGGAATATGTAGAGCATCAAAAAGGGTATAGAAGTTAATCCCCCTCTCCTGGAAAATGGGACTCTAAAGGAGTGCAGCGAGGACTCATGACAGCTCTCAGGATCCTCAAGCAGTTCCCAAACATCTATGGTGACACTGAAGCAGAGAGATCTGAGGAGGAGACCAAGGGGTTGGCCTACTGCAGCTTCCTTTGACAATGTTGAATACCACCATGAGTGTCCACAGAACTTTCTGTGATGGGGAGGCAAAAACTGTAATCCTACGCTCACTTACCTGGGAGCAAGTACCATTGAATTCAATGGGACTGGATCAATCCAGGGGGGAAATGCCCCCCTTGACCCTCTCCAGATGCCCATGACCACCCTCCCTATAAAGCTAGGGGATTTTATCTGCTTGGGCTGTCATACACTTACATCTTAAGCCTCATGCAACTATCCCTTCACTATCTGCAGCTTGACTGGAGACACACATCAGTGCTTTTTGGTCATGGCACTCATCTTTGGAACTGCAAGTCCTCCTGTGTTCCACCAACTGGTCAACATATGATTGTTCTGTCAAACCAACATGGGACAGTGCATGATACTCCCTTCTGTGGTTTTACTACTGTATGATTATGGATGTGCAAGACACGTTTCCATTGATTAATTGGCTGGGAGCCCTCTTGGTCAGAAGATGGGGTACAGGTATCCCAGGAGCATTTGTGTTTCTAGCTCAGGGTAGGCAACCTTGGCTCTTGGGCTGTTGAACTACAACTCCCAGTGAGTTGTGGCTGGGGATAAAGGGAGCAGTAGTTCAAATGGCTGGAGAGTCAAGGCTGCCTACCCCCATTCTGGCCTCACTGGTTCTATCTCTACTCATTCAGCAAGTGGCCCTATATTAGTTAGGCATGCTAAAGGAAAGTCTCTTGCTTTCAGAGTGATTTGGTAATGCTGAACTGTGTATCGTGGCAGGTGATTGCCATTTAACTTTCAGTACCCAAGAACAGGCCAGGCCTCCAGTCCTTTGGATTCTTTTCTCTTTCTTCACACACACATCCAAGATAGTACCTGAACCCCACTCAGATTTGAGATGTGAAATGTATAGCTTTTCACACTAATCAAGAAGCAAAACTTTCCTCTGCCAATCCACAGGAGCAGAGACTTGAGCAATGACTTCTGGTTCCCAGTTGAATATACAGCCATATGGGCAGGTCCACAGAACCACCAGAACTAGGATGAGGCACCATGGAGATATGACACAGTAGGCCTCCCATTCTGTACTGCTATCTAGCTATTGGGCAGCATTCAAATGGGCAGAATACAGCTTTATATCAATGGCTCAGTCCTGTCCCTGCAGCCCTTCTCTCTCACTGGATTAGTCTCTTGCTCACCTTGACCTCCTCTCCCTGCCGGAAGGGGAATGCCGACTCTCGTTTCTCCTCACCCCATTTTCCACTTGTCATGGAGTTACACACAATCGTCTTGGCCTCTCCATCACTCTCAAATCGAGGGTTAAAGTATAGCATCAGATCAGAACAATCCCGGCCCAGCTTAAGGGTAAAGCTAGTCACAAAACACAAGAACCAGAGTCAGATTTGAGCTTCTAATTCCAACTACAATTCCATAGTGGTCCTTCAATTCCAGCCAATACCAAGCCATTCCTGCCCTTTAGTATCCCATCAATACAAACCTCTTGGCCTCTGCAGTCAGTTTCCCCTTCACTTGGACAAGTTCACCAGCCTTCATGTTCAAGTGGGAGAAGACCATTTGCTGAAACAAGGGCAAGCAGAAGAATTAGGTGTATAGTCTCTAATGGGTAGGGTGAAATATGAAATGAACTGCCTGTGTCTCCAGATCCACCTACTCTGGAGCATGCTTCCTAGAGCATCAGGACTATAGGAGCTTTCTGGCCAACTTGTTACAGCGCCAGCTCTGTTTATCGGGGAGACAATAGTGGAGGCTGGAATGCCAGACAGATGGTAGTCACAGTGATCCAAGTGCTACAGTGCCATGGATAGGCATGGCCAGTGTGGTGTAGTGATTAGAGTACGGCATAAGAGCCTGGAGATTCAAATTCAACCCCCACTCCTACACACAGCTGACTGGGAGAGCCAGGGCCACTCAGCCTTACCTTAGCATTGAGAGGATTAAATAAGTGGGGAGTACCTAATGGCACAATGGGGAAATGACTAGCAAGCCAGAGGTTGCCAGTTCAGACCCCCACTGGTATGTTTCCCAGACTATGGGAAACACCTATATCGGGCAGCAGCAATATAGGAAGATCCTGAAAGGAATCATCTCATGCTGCACAGGAGGCGGCAATGGTAAACCCCTTTTGTATTCTACCAAAGACAACCACAGGGCTCTGTGGTCACCAGGAGTCGACACCGACTCAATGGCACACTTTACATTTACCTTGTATCTGAAGTGTAAATAGAGGCTCTTCTCAGAGTGTAAGGAGAGGAGACACAAGGACCTACCTGCAAGAAGGTTATAGTCCATTTGGGAAGACTAGAGCTCTCTCAGAAGGATTGGACCTATTCTCTGATCCCATGGTTGAAGTTACAGGAACACTAGGAACAGAGGCGTATCTAGGGAAAATAGCGCCTAGGGCAAGAACTGAAATTGCACCCCTTGTCCAAACATCTGACACCCATCTTTCACATAACTTTACCATAACGTCAGCTGAAAAATACAAGTCAAGCTCATTAATCTTTTAATATTTCAAAGACTATTTAGCAGTGGATGTAGCCAGGGACCATTTGAGCATGTGCAGTGGCCATTTTTTTATTTTTTTATTTTTTTAATGGCCACTGAAAACAAAATGGCTGCCGTGCATGCTCAAATGGCCTCTGTGAGACCTGGCATGGCCTAGGGCCTCACAGAGGCCATTTGAGTATGCACAGTGACCATTTTGTTTTTGGTGGCCATTTTTAAATTTGAAAAAATGCCCCCCCTTCAAGTGGTGCCAGGGGCACGTGCCCTGCCTGCCTCATGCTAGATATGCCCCTGACTAGGAAATATCTTCTAGCTGTTAGTGAACCAATCTGCTTCATGCAATGGCAGGCTCTCCTTCTCTAGAGGCGGGATATTGGCCATCTATTACTAGGCATGCTGTAGCAGATTCCTGTCTTGAATATGGGCTGACTGACAAGAGGACTTCTTAAGTTCCCTCTCAACTCTAGGATTCTATGATTCCAGACACAAGGAACAAACAAGTTGTTCTAGTAAGAACTAATCTGCCTACTTTCCTTTCACTATCCCTACAGCTGGACTAAATTTGGTTCAAATTGAGGTCCACAAGTTTATGCATCCACCATCTTGACTTGGGGTGGATTACATCAACACAAATGTTGAGGTGTCACTATGTCTCTTCAACTGTACCTGATTTGGTTCATATTCGTCCAGTTGTTGAAGTTGATAGGGGGACACACACACAAAATGCTGGATGATCTCATAAACCTACTGGAAAGTTGGCTTATGAGCATTTAAACATAATTTAGCTCAATTAGGGTTTGGGAATGAAGATTTGAGGGATATACTATAGGTCCTATGGAAAAGAAAGGTTTTTAAGATGATTTTAAAGGGAAAAAGAGACAATTTATTGTGGCTAGGGATTATGGGAGTTCTAGTTCAACAGCAGCTGGAGAGCCAAGGTTCCCTAGGTAAAGGTAAAGTGTGCCATCAAGTCGATTTTGACTCCTGGCACCCACAGAGCCATGTGGCTTTCTTTGGTAGAATACAGGAGGGATTTACCATTGCCTCCTCTCATGCAGTTTGAGATGATGCCTTTCAGCATCTTCCTATATCGCTGCTGCCCAATATAGGTCTGGGAAACATAGCAGCAGGGATTTGAACCGGCCACCTTCTGATTGTTAGTCAAGCATTTCCCCGCTGCACCAGTTGTCTTAAGGTTCCCTAGCCCTAGCTTAAAATAAGTCCTGGTACAGCTACTGAAGAGTGCTCCAAGCCACTAAGATAAAGCCTCAAGCATTTCAGGAAGGCTTAACTTGGCACTCTTCTTGGTGGCTATACTGGCAGGTGTATCTTTTTTCCACCAGGACCCCAGGGGTCAGCCATGGCTCTTTAACAAGTGGTCTGATAGCCAGTCCCTGCTGGTGGGAGGAGACTCACCCATCCCTGTAAGCTTTTAGCAGAAGACTAGTTGCCTACTCAGTGTCACAAAGCAATGGAACAAAGCATTCTCACATGCAGGCCAAAGAAAGGTAGGTCAAATAGCAGCAATAGCTATTTCTGCTTGGTAACTAGTCAATAGCACTTCAGCCATACTTACACTACATAGTTAAGGCTGAATTACACTATCCCCACCAGGTGATAGTGCGGCCCACCCACATGAGAATTGTAGTTCTACAGTGGCTAGGAATTGCTCAGATTTCTCAGCACTGTAGAACCCAAGGGAAAGAGTTGTGGTATGTAAGAACAAGGCAGTGGAGTGGAGTCAGAAATAATAATATCTATTTCATTAAACTATGTACAGAGAGGCAAGGGCAGACTGCTTTTCAGTGCTCTTGCTGTTGGCTTGTTTGTTAGCCCCACCTCTACTCCAGGACTGGAATACAAGAAACTAAAGCCTCATCCAAAAGCTGGCCTGGATTAAAGAGTGGATTAGCCAAAGCCACAAGCACCCCCACTGAACTACAACAGCCAAAATTCCTTGAAGGGATTACCAGATGTCAAAAGATTCAAAGTATCAACAGGAGCTTAGGTTAGGTATGCCCTCTGAGATACTGCCTCCATGTATTTCCAGCTTCTATGTGGCAAGTAGTTTATATGAATCCTAGAAACTCACAAGACTAGCCTCAGACTGGAGATGAGAAGAGATTCCAAGTACATAATACAACATGGCTATTAGGCCAAGACTAAGGAGTCTACTGCCACCTGTTTCAACAAGCTGTGGGGCAGGGAGCTGTAGTTTAGGAGTACATCAGCACAGAGAGAGCTTGCAACACCCACTGTTTCAATAGTTTCTGTACATGGTTGTTTCTTTATGTTTATTAAGCTTTACCAAACCAAATAAAAATGGGATGGTGCAAGACCATAGACACTGCTCTCTAATATGCAGTAGGTTTTCAGGAGTAGTTAACTATTTTTCTTATTTATACAGCCTCACCAAAAAGAAAGTTAAACATCCAATACTAAGCATTAACTAACAACAAATACTACCTTCACACTCAGTTTCATACTAGAGATAACTTACAGATTCCATTGTAGCTATGCCTCAGCTTGGCTCCAAAAAAGAATACACTGCTACTATCTTTTACCTGCTCTGCCTGAGCTTTAAATATTAGCCAGGTGTAGCCCCATTCCCCTTCCAACCAATCAAAAGGAAAGTCTGAAAACAACCAGCAGCCAAGTTAGCAGGTACTGACCAATAGAAACTGTGATCTTATCAGTGGGGTGTATTCTGCCAAATTGCTATGGGGCCTGCATTTGCATTTGCTATCATACATCTCACCTGGACAAATTTTTGAGTCTTAAAGACTCTTAAGGATCCAGCCCTATATCTGGGAACCAGTTTATATCAAAAGGATACAGTCCAATGTAATCTATACTGGCACTTCCAGTATTACACTAAGCTGGTTGTCATTCTAAGGACCAACTCTGGACATATAGGGCTTTAACTGTAGAAGTAGAGTGTCCTCAGTGGTGTCCATAGAGTGTTATAGCCAATAATAGATTAAAGTCCTTTTTTCTATCTTATGGTTTATTTAGTCAGCAGAATGAAATGGTAATTTTTTTTTAAAGGAAAGTACTTCACCTTAAGTGGCATAGTGGTGAAATGTTTGACTAAGCAGAAGGTGCCAGTTTGAATCCCTGCTGGTATTGTATTGGGCAGCAGCAATATAGCAAGATGTTGAAAGGTATTATCTCATACTGCATGAGAGGATGCCATGGTAAATCCCTCCTGTATTCTACCCAAAGGAGTAGAAATCGACTTGACAGCACACTTTACTTTACTTCTCCAGGCTGCAGGTGCAGGGTCACATGATTGAAAACCCATCCCCAACGCGCACCCCCCCCCCACACATGGAAAATTAGCATGTTAGAGGAAAGGATGTTAGCATAACCTTCTCCCTGATGCAGTAGTTTTCTATGTGCAGGACGTTGTTAGCCTATTTCTGAAGAGAAGAAAGCTTATGAGATCACCATGTCTGTATATGAAACATCTCTCTCTCTCTCTCTCACACACACACACACACACACACACACACACACACACACACACCATCATTTTTCTAAACTTAAAGACCAAACAACACCTGGGGATCAGTCGCATGTGGTCCCTGACCTATTTACGTTTTGCAAAATGCAGCTCCAATGCTGCGTTCGTTGCTTGCCTTTGCTTTGTAAGGGTTAAAGAAAGTGAGTCCCTTCCCAGATGGTGTGGGGGCAGTTGAAATAACTTCCTGCTGATTTTTTCCTAGGGGAATAATAGTTCGAGTTTCCCAAGGCGATGTTGTTGGATCATGGTGAGTTTATTTTATTTAGTACATTTATATACCGCCCCATACAAAAAGGTCCCTGGACGATTCACAGTCTAAAAGCTTTTGGAGGAAAAGAGACACATGATTCTGGGAGGAAGAAAAGAAGAAATGAATCGAGAAGCCCAGGTTTTCTCTTTCCTTGATTTCTCTTAATTATGGGGTGGGCAAGGCTGGACAAGACATTTTTATTGCTAAGATTAGGAACAGAAATAAATAATCTTGAAATAGATCCCACCCCAATGCAGCCTAGAAAGGTTGATCTGTTGATCAACTAATTGGCTGGATATTTCTTCTACATCAACAGCTAGATCTAGGGAGCTTTCTTCTTTGCTCACAAAGAGGGAATTTTTCTCTTTGTCCACACAGATGAGGTAGTCCGCTATTTTCTTGCATCTCTCCACATCTGCGTCGTGGAAGTGATCATAAACGTGACCTAACTTGTGTAAGAATTCCTGGGATAACTAATGTAGGAGAACTACCTTCAACACTATATATTAGAGTATACACACACACTCATGCAATTAAATGGGATTGTCAGAGGATAATCCAAATGGACCCACTGCAACCCCGGATCCATGAGCTTATTTTGTGATCTTGGCCACAAATGTTTGTGATCTTGGCCAGCACGTGCAATCTTTTGGTCATTCACTTGATGGCAAAAGGTTTTGTAGGACTTTTCCTTGCAAATGGGTTCACCATACATTTTGTTGTTGCACACTTGACAAGACTCAAAAATTAAATTTTCTGCATGAGTGGTGGGAGGATGCACCATGAAACCACTGAAAGGACAAGTGTCCTGCATATTGTTAGAAAGGCACCTTGTACAATGAAAATGGTTGTGTGAATCGGTCCGGTGGCTGTAGATTGCAGAAAACCTCTTTAGATTCTTGATAGCTTTTTGTCCTCATTCATGCATGTACTTCTGAACACTTGGTGTATGGCAGCCGAATGTGAGAACTGATTCAGTTGAAAAGCATATGTCTGAAGCTGTCAGATGAATATGATGGTTACTATGTGATGGCCCATTTGTACTTGATCCATCTTATTTATTTGTTATTTCTCTGTGTAAACCACCCTGAGCCATTTTTGGAAGGGCAGTATAGAAATTGAATGAATGAATGAATGAATAAAATACTTATGCTCAGCCAGGGAGTGCAGAGTAGATCATCCACTAATTGGCAATTTCTTTCTTTCTTTTCAGATGCCTGTTATTATTATTTATTCGATTTCTATTCTGCCCTTCCCAAAATGGTTCAGGGCGGCTTACACAGAGGAATAATAAATAAGTAAGTAAATAAATAAAAAAATAAATAAGATGGATCCCTGTCCCAAAAGGGCTCACAATCTAAAAAGAAACACAAGATAGACACCAGCTACAGTCACTGGAGGTACTGTGCTGGGGGTGGACAGGGCCAGTTACTCTCCCAATGCTAAATAAAGAGAATCACCACATTAAAAGGTGCCTCTTTGCCAAGTTAGCAGGGGTTGACTTTTGAAGATGTGGTTGTGTATTTCACAAAGGTCCAGTGGGCGTTTCTGGATCCAGACCAAAAAGTTTTGTATAGCAATGTCGTGGAGGAGAATTATAAGAACGTGGCTTCACTGGGTAGGTGGCATTCCCCATTGTTTCTCTGAAGCTGTGGTGATCTGAAGTACTCATGTTGGTCTTCCCCAGTCTCTAGACCAGTGATCTTCACTATTTTTCCAGCGAAGGCCACTTTTTTTTGGAGGGGGGGGACCCCTTCAGTGTGTGAGAGCCATTTCCCACTGTGAAGATCTCTGCACAGTACTGCATTTTCCTTAGTGCTGGGAGGGCCCTTTAAGAGAAACAGAGCCCTCTTTTAAGAGTTCTAGGACAAAAACACTGGTAAGGCTACTCTTCCCAGCACTCTGTGCATGCCTTCCAAGATGGTACAGGGCTCCAGAGGGCGCTGCTTCCCTTAAAGGAGCAACACAGGCAAGGCACAGCACTGCATGATGAGGATGGTTGCCTCTGCATGGTGCTAGGGGGACTGTGCAGAGTATTCAGCTTTGGCCAAAGCTTCACACAGGTCCAGTAGTCAGGGAGCTGCACTTAGAGTTGATGGGGGGCCGCCGCTTTTATCTTCTTAATAATGTTGTTCACTTTAAAGATTCTAGACAGTTTTGCACAAACTGATATTTGCTGGGAAAATGGTTGTTGGTTTTTTAAAAGTATTTATGGTCTGAATCTGATACCACCTTGAATCAGGGTCCTACAAATTTAGGCTTAGCTTACTAGCCAGCCATGATTTGTGGTAGCCACCAATCCCTTCTCTTCCTTCAGATCCATTTCCAGCACAAAGGCATTGGGTTTGGGAGAGAAGTGGGTGTTCTTCCATTTGCACTAGGAAGTGGGGATGGTAAGAACTATTAGGAGCTCTCTTCTACTGCATAAAAAGGATTCCTGCTGTTTGTTTCTTACTCAAAACTGACCGTGGAAATGAGACCTCTGGTGAAGAGAACTGTGTGGTGCTGGGCGTCCTGCTTGCGAGAGGGCTGGGGGCACTTACCACTGGCGAGCTGGCAAGTGGATTTGTAAATGCCTGACTTTGAACATATGAAACTGCCTCACACAGAGTCAAACCATTGATCCATCTAGCTCAGAACTGTCTACAGAGAGTGGCTCTCCAGGGTTTCAGATGGGGTCTTTCCCAGCCCTACCTGAAGACACCAGGGATTGAATCCAGGACCTTCTACATGCAAAGCAGGTACTCTGCTGCTACTGAGCTATAACACGTGCCCTTTCAGATACTAATTCTAATGGAGTGTAAGCTATAGTTTCCACCTTCAGATAAGTAGAAATGGAACTGTTGGCTGTTTAACCCTCACAGGTGGAAGAACTACATCCGCACTTCATTCTGGATCATCCACTCCTTCTCCTTGTGGAAGGGATACAGTTGTAGCTGAGTTCAAACAGGTAGGAAGCAGCTAGAGTATCACCACTGGAAGAATTAGAGTTAAATTTGTCATTAATTCACCCCTAAGAACCAATTTGGAGATAGAATGTCTGACTTGGCCTAGGGAGACCCAGGTTCAAATCCCTTCAGCTCACTGAGTGAGCTTGAGCCAGTCAGTGACATCACCTTGCAGGTGAGGTTTCAGAAGGCCATTTATAGTTGTAAATCTATAAATCTCTCAGCATAACCTATGTCATGGGGTTGCTGTGAGGAGAAAAGAAAAGGATAACCCCACACATACCGCCCTGAGCTGCTTGAGGGGAAAGCAGAATATATATGTTATCAATCCCAATAGTTCAGGTCAGATTTGATTTTACTGTAAGCCTGATTCAGTCATTATGCCATACGAGTGTACAGGTGTCTGTGAATGACTGTACCTGTGTCATTTTAAAAGTGAACCTGGATACAAACCCTTCAAATACATGGTACAGATAGAAAGTGTACTTCTGTACCTGTGTTCAGCATAATGTGTGAATGACGGTACCTGTATATAGGTGGCCCTCGTTGTTTGCAGGGGTTCCATTCTCACCTAAAGGTGTGAATATGGGAACTGTGAATTACAAAATCTCACCCCTATGGGAATCCAGGGGTTAGGTTCCTTAAGCTTGAAAAGGGCCCCAAAATGCAGAAATAAAGGGCATAAAGCACAGTACTTTGCTCCTGAGGCCTCTAGCACTCCAACAATGACCCCCCAGACCCACAAATCCTTCCAATTTTTGTGGTTTTTTGCCAAAAATCTTGAGGGAGTGGGGTTTAAAAGGAAAAAGAGCCACAAAATGACTCGGTGCTGTAAAATGGTGGCCGGAAATGACATCAGAAATCATTTCCAGCCACCCAGGAACTGCGGATAGGCAATTTTTGGCTTAAAAAAAAACCCCTGTGAATTTAAAAAACTAGGAGGCTATTCACACGATGGGGCGAAATCGGGCTAGTGGAGGCTAGCCCGATTTCGCCCCATCGTGTGAACCACCGGGCTCGGCGAGCGCTCCGCAAACCTGGTTTTAAAGATCGTGTGTAGCTGTGGCGAGGCTCTGCGTCGCAGTTACTCATGAGTAGACCCCCCCCCCCGGAGGGGAGGCGAAAAGCCGCCTCCAGGGTCTGGGGATCTCCCAGTATGCCCTGCGCGCTTGCGGCTACTCACGAGGAGACCCCCGACCGGGAGGCTGAAAAGCAGCCTCCCCGCTTGGGGGTCTCTCTAGTAGTGGTGTGCGCCGGACCGCGGAGCTGCGGTTCGGAGCTGGGGTGGGGGGTTCCATTAAGGGCGGGGGGGGGGGCTTTACTTACCCCTCCCGCCCTTTGCTGCTTTGGCGCCATAAATATTGCAAGAAATCCGGGCGGCAGGATCCCTCGCCGCCCGCTTCTATTACTAATTATGGCTCTGCTCCTCCTCATTTTAAAAATCGGGGGGCAGCAGCAGGGTGCTTCCCTGCCGCCCCTTCGAAGCCCCCTGCTGCCGCTGAAGCCCACTTAAATCTCGCCCGGACCGGAGGAGAAACCGCGCTCGGGCGGGCGGCAGCGAGACGTCCGTCCGCCCGCCCACCCGCTCCCTGCCTTGCCGAGTGTGAAGTGCAGGGAGCCTTCTGCGCACGCGCGAAGAAGTCTTCCTAGTTCCTTCTTCGCGCGTGCACAGAAGGCTCCCTGCACTTCGCACTCGGCAAGGCAGGGAGCGGGCGGGCGGGCGGACGGACGTCTCGCTGCCGCCCGCCCGAGCGCGGTTTCTCCTCCGGTCCGGGCGAGATTTAAGTGGGCTTCAGCGGCAGCAGGGGGCTTCGAGGGGGCGGCAGGGAAGCCCCCTGCTGCTGCCCCCCGATTTTTAAAATGAGGAGGAGCAGAGCCATAATTAGTAATAGAAGCGGGCGGCGAGGGATCCTGCCGCCCGGATTTCTTGCAATATTTACGGCGCCAAAGCAGCAAAGGGCGGGAGGGGTAAGTAAAGCCCCCCCCGCCCTTAATGGAACCCCCCACCCTAACCCCCCCGAACCAAAGCCACCCCTTCTCCAGACCGGTTCGGAGGCCAGTAGAATGGCCTCCGAACCAATCCGTGCACACCCCTACTCTCTAGCATTCCTTGTGCGCTCGTGCAGGGCATGCTGGAGCTTCTGGGGTCCGCGTAGCCCCCGAACTCCCCAGCCGGCTCCATGATGGAGCCAGCAGTTGTGTGGGCAGCCACTGCGGCCGCCCAGAGCAGACTGCTGCTCGTCTGCGGGGAGAGTGGGCTAAGCCCGCTCTCCCCGCAAACCCCCTAGAGGCTCTTCACACTAATTGTGTGAAGAGCCTCATTATTTAATAGAATCTTTACTTGCCCCAGGCAGCCTTGTTTTTGTTTTAAGTATGTTACTTGTAAAGGGGGCTAAAACAAAAAATAAGCCCATTTATTCTTCTCCTCCACAAAGTCTGTCACCAAGTCCAGTAATTTTGTCAAGTGTCCATTGTCTGGCTCCTAAATTTTTGGACTGGTTTCTAGACCTGAAGGGGGAAAAAACCCTGTTGGAAAGTACACAAGCAGGTTATCATGCAGCTTATCCTTATAGTTAATAGCCACTTATAGAGTCATCCCCCATGACTGTCTTAATTCCACCCCCCCCAAGCCATCTAAATAAGCAACCAACATGACAGCCTTTTAAAATGCATAAACACCAAGGCTATTTACATGCGCATGCAAAACTGGGCTAAGGGAGCCCAGCCCGGTTCTGCACGCAAGTGGTGAGCTGCTGGGATTGGGCCTATCCTGGCAGCACCACGGTGGCAAATCCACTTAGGAAACCTCCCTTGAAAATGGGATTGGGAGAGTTAGAGCTCTCCTAACCCCGTTTCCTTGATTGTGTTTCAGCCGCAGCTGCAAGCAGGCGTGGCTGGCAGACACGGGGAGGAGAGAGGGGATCCTCATAATGTACCGCACACTTGCGCGGTGCATTATTGGAGCTCCAGGTGGCGGGGCAATGCACGATGGTGCGTCCCAGTACCCCAACCCTTGGAGCTGCCAGCAGCAGCCGGTGTTCGTCTGGGCAGGCAATCCGCCCACCCAGGGACAGTGGAACAATCGTCTGCTTGGAGGTAAGTGTTTTCAGGCTTCCTCCCCGCAAACCAGGTAACCCTTTCTGACCGGCCATGAGTAAGGGCTCACTATGTATTTGCTGTTTTCTTCAGTTTGGACTGTCCCCGATGTCGGTTAGCCTCGTTTGTCTACAAGAGACAAGTATGGAGCTCCATCTTGATCTTCTTTCTCCCTTAACAGGGTCTCCATTTTTCAAACCTTCCCTGATCTTCAGCTTGGAAGAGAGGGAAGAACCATGGGTGCCAGATCCACGAAGTCTGGATGAAAAGAAAACTTTGGCAGACCCCGACTCAGGTGAGGGATCAACCAAAATACCTCAGTGGAGTCAATGGAGAATGTGAAATGCAGACATAATGGAGTGATTCCCACAATCGCCCTGGGCAGGTGTGGAAGGCGCGGGGTGTGGAAGGCTGCTTTCCACTTACCTCCCCACCCCCCACCCCCCGTCCAGAGGACCAAGCAGGTCGGCTTTGGCGCACCTCCTGCACGCCCACACTGACAGCCCTACTCTGTGCAGCTTTGAGAATCATAGAGCAAGGCGGAGGGATCTGGGGCCAGAACTTGTTATTCTGGCTTCCATGCATCCCTCAATGCAACATGCGGCATGCACATTGCATTGGGATTCCCCGCTCTATGATTCCCGGTAGCTTAGCATTCAAGAGCACCCTTAACCTCAGCTCTAAAAGCCAGGTTTATTAAGGGGGTTATGTGGGAGGGGAGAGATTCGCAAAGATCCTGCTGCTTTTCACAACCAGCCTAACTGTGCCTGGGCTGCCCCAAGCAGGTTTAGGTTGGTCATGAGAAAAGCCTCATTGTGAAATTTTATGTGGTTTAGCTAAGCCATTTGCAGGTCTAAAACAAGTATGAAGCTCAATCCTCTTTCTAAGGCTATCCTCTTTCTAACAGCTTTCTACCCAACAGGGTTTCCAATCTTCAAAACTTCCTATTAAAAGCAGGGTAATGGCAAACCCTGTTTTGCATTTGCATTAAATCTGAAGACTGTCCACTAGCTGTCATTTGGGGTAAAACAAAGAATATCTGAAACCATGGTTTGAATCTGACTTGCAAACCACGGTTTGTATGGACCATGGTTTCCTGTGGTGTGGATTTGTCCACCCTGCTCCCTAGCTTATTTCATCTGAGAAGATGAAAGATCTTTCATGTACCTTTTGTAGGTTCTCTCTCATCCTGTTGCCATTTCAGCTTTTGGAAGTATCTTCCTTGCCATTTGCAACTTTCAGCGGCTGCAATTTGTAGACAGGAGACTGCATGTTTGAATACTTGAAATAGATCTCTGAGAACTTGGAAAACTAGCACACCAGAAAAAGTCTATACCCAAACCCTTCGTGATATGCTACCTTTACACAAGCTGGGAGTTTTTCTTGGCAGTGGGGTGGAGAGCATTTAATTGTGCAATCTTCCTCACCTGCATTCTAAAATGATACAGGCCATCTGCTTTTCCTGAACATTGAAATGGATACTTAGTTGCCACCTCCACTTTTAGGGGTCTATCCTTCTTCTTTTTGTAGTCTTGTTGGACTCCTTAGTCTCATCCTCTGATAAAATGACTCTGCCTTATCTTTCTGTTTGTGTGCGCTCTCACTCTTTCCCCTCCCCCCATCAGGTGACAAGAAGAAAAGGCACATTTGTCCAGATTGTGGGAACAGTTTTACTGTGATAGCGAGTCTTGTGAGACACCAGAGATCCCACACCAGGGGGGATAGATAACCTTATAAATGCCTTGAGTGTGGGAAAGGGTTTCGGGACAAAGGAGGCCTTGTTAAACATTGGAGAATCCACACTGGCAAAAAAACCTCATGAATGTGACGAGTGTGGCAAAAGGTTCACTGAAAGAAATGCACTTACTCAACACCGGAAAACCCACCTGGGTGAGGAAACCGAAATGGCTGCGAGGAAGGAGTAACACCTGCTGATAGGAAATAATGGAATACTCACCCTTTTCCCGTTAGGTGCAAATGCACCAGGGTTTGGAGGTTGAGGTGAACCATTCAAGTATGCAATCCCTTATCTGCATTCTTAATGGTAGTGTCTTGACAGCACTGTATTGTGTACTGTTTGGCAATGTTTGAATTTGTGTTTTATGAGCACATCTTCAGAGATTTAAACAAGCTCAAGAGTTATTCCCTCTTCCCGTGGAACCCTGAGAATAATAGTGCTATGAGGGAGGCAGTGATCTTTAAGAGAGAATTCTCACGTCATGCCAAACTGCAGAATTCCCAGGATTCTGTGGGGGAAACTGTTAGTTATAAGTGGGTATTACTTAATGGCACAAACAGGGAACTGACTTGATTAGCAAGCCAGAGATAGCAGATTCGAATCCTCATTGGTATGTTTCCCAGACTATGGGAAACACCTATATTGGGCAGCAGCAATATAGGAAGATTATGAAAGGCACTAGTAACTTTAAGCCCGTTAAATTAACGGGCGCTAGTAGACCTTTGGGGCAGGCAGGCACCCACTACCCACCCACCAGGTAACTTCACTCACTTGTCCAGGACAAAAGCTCTGCTGCACGAATGCTCCTGCTGGGCGTGAGCTGCCGGCGGCGGCTGAGAGGAGAGCGGCTGAGAGGCGAGCGCTGAGCTCGCCACGGGGGCCAGCTGACCCAGATCTGCCCGGGGCCCAGCATTTGGTTTGGCTTTTGCCGACGCCGCCTCCTCCTCAACCGCCTCCTCCAGACCAGCGCTGGGAGAGTTGTGTTGGCCGCTAGTGGGCCGGGGGCCAAACATCCCCCCGCCACCGCCGCCTTCGCCACGCTGCCGGGCCGGGCCGCCCCTGCCAGTGGGCTCAGTCTCCCCGCCGCCGCCGCCAGCGGGGCCAGTTCTCCCGCCACGCCCGCTGCCGCCAGCAGGGCCAGTCCCCCCGCCGCGGCTGCCACCGCCAGCGGGCTCAGTCCCCCCGCCGCCGCCAGCAGGGCCAGTCCTCCTGCCCGCTAGTGGGCCCGGGCCCAGCCTTCCCCTCGCCTCCGTCACCATGCAGCCGGGCCGGGCTGCCCCCGCCTCACATCTGCAGCCAGGCCGCCTTGGTTGGCCGGGCCCGGCCGCCGCCTCCTCACAGCCTGGCCCGCCACCTTCCCCGCTTTGCGGCCTGGCCCTCCGCCGCCTCACGGCCTGGCCCGCCGCCTCCGCCACCGCCTCACGGCCTGGCCCGCCGCCCACCACCGCCTGCAAGACACCCAACATGGCGGCGGCCGCCCGCTCCGTTTCCCTTTCTCCGTGTTCTGCGCACACGCACCACGCATGTGCAGAACACCCGAAAAAGATACGGACGCAGACACCAAGCATTTTATTATATAGGATCCTCTCATACTGCATGGGAGATGGCAATGGCAAACCCCTCCTGTATTCTACCAAAGACAACTACAGGGCTCTGTGGTCGCCAGGAGTTGACACCGACTCGACAGCACAATTTACCATAAAAATGCCTTATGATCTTGTAAATTCTGTGATTTTTCACATGGAGACTGTTTTTGACAAACAGCGACCACACAGAAATGTGATGGTAAAATCATGTGATCATACTGTCTTGGACATGAATGCATTAGTCCCATGTCTTTACTTTTTATTTTAAGAGTCAAAATAGTGTAACAAGGCAATGAATAATGGAACTTAATTAGAGTAAGTGATCTGTGATTATTCCATTGTTAGAAACATTAACTTCTATTATTTGTTTGCAACACAGCTTAACTCCTGCTGTACCATTAGATCCCAAACCTTCTTTATTACAAATGTTTACCCCCCCTTGTTTGTTAAAAATATTTGCCCCATTTCCAAAAATATCTCAAAACATTTACAAAAACATACAAACTAAATTTTCACAATGACATGTCTATATACACTTTTTTTTGCTTTTATAAATGTGTGTGTTTGTATGTGTATTCTTGAGACAATCTATATGGAATTCTTGTAATAACTTCTAAGAATTTTCCATATAAGAGTTCCTAACTTCATCAGGGGTTCCATACTTCTGGGGCCACGGCTATAAAGATCCTGCTTCTAGCCATCATTGTTCTCCCTGTTTCACCTTTCTGGTAGGATAGAAATCTCTGATGATGGGTCCTCAGGGGCAGAGCTATAATAGGGCTGACAGGTTCAAAGAACCTGGGCCACCCAGCTCCTGGGAGCCGCCCGAGTCCCTCCCCATGGTCAGAGTCCTAGAAGAACCACACAGGGCTCATTCCTAGCCAGTGTTTGCCGGCTTTTCTTTTCTCTCCCTCAAGTGAGGGAGAGAAAAGAAAATGCATGCACCCAGCCAGCATACACTGGCTAGGAATGAGCTCCAGAGGGTTCCCAGCCCTCCAGGTGTGTAATGTCATGCACAAGGGATGTAACTGGCATGCACACTGTGCACACTCAGCAAGCAGCAGGGGCAAACAGAGGCCCCTGTTCCCTTTGCTATGCCACTGCTGGACCTCAACTGTACTTGTGTACCTGAGAGTACATAGAGTATCTCATTCTATTTTCTGTGTATCTTGAGAGTTGTAAAATTTCCTCATCTTATCAGTTTTCTCTTGAGGTTTCCTCTCTCCCTAAATCAGGGGCCTAACTCTTCCTTGCCTGTTTTGGGCCTTCACTTCCTACAGGTGGCTTGAGAAAACGGTACATATGCCTAGAATGTGAGATGAGCTTTCTCAGCAAAGCTGGACTTGAGAGACACCAACGGGTCCATGCGGGAGAGAAGCCCTTTGAGTGCTGCAACTGTGGGAAAAGCTTTTACGACAGCGGCAGCCTGACAAGACACCAGAGGACCCACAAAGAGGAGAAACCTTATCACTGTCTGGAGTGTGGGAAACGGCTGAATCTCAAGTCGAACCTTGCGAGGCACCAGATACTCCGCAAAGAAGCCAAACCCTTCCACTGTGTTGACTGTGGGAAGCAATTCAGCAGGAAAGGGCGGTTCCTGAAGCATGCCAGCGAGAAGCCCTAACAGTGCTTGGTGTGCGGCATTTTGTATGTGTTGCAAAACCCTGCTTCCCTTAGTGCAGGATTTTAAGAGTGACAAGAACACACAGCTCTGTCCGTAACTGGACTGTGCAATTACTGTGGGAGAAAAGCTGGTCTTGCGGTAGTGAGCATGAGTAGAGCATGAGTTTGCTAAGTAGAGTATGCCTTCAGTTAATAAAAGTGAGCACTGAAAGATATTCCCCTTATTAGATGTGACCATAACTCAATGCAAAAGCATCTGCATGATTGCATGCAGGAGGTCCCAGATACACTCCCTGGCATTCAACAACTCCCCTGAAAGGGGGTAAGTTTTTTAAAAAAAAATTTTTTTTAAAGGAAGTCCATAAACTCCCCAAACAGTCGTGGCAGGGGTGGTGGTGGTGTTGGACCGAACAGGGGATGGTTTGATTCGACCCCGAACCTGTTTGCACATCCCTAGTCCTGATGTGGTATTTAAATAGAGTTTGAGAGTGCATGTAGAAGGGCAATTCAGATTAACACCCCTCTCATGTGCTTAAAGGATGCACCAACAGTATGTCAAGACATCTTGCAGTGACATCCAGATGGGCATGCTCTCGGCATGACCCTGTCCTGTTCACATGCACTGGCTGGTGTTCATCTGAATTGGCCCAGTGATAGGATTAATTAGACAAGATACTTCTCATGACTTCTGAACAGTTATTTTAGTTTAAAGATGGTTTGAGTTGTGCACATTCCTTGTTGATCATTATCTGTATTTATTCATCATTATTCTTGGAGTTGTTTCCTGCAAACTCACGTATATGATTCCCCCCACCCCCAGTATGCAATACTGAAAGTTTTTCTCTGTATTTCAATACAGAATATAAGCTGGTGCCAGAAATATGGAAAGTGTATGTTGTCTCCCCTGCAATATAACCCACTGAATAAAGCTGACCTAGCGTTATCTTTACTATCTTGAGATATCCATTTACTCTTCCATGAAGATGTAACTTTGTGTTATGGCAGCAGCCACAAATCTTAGAGTATAAGGGAACATTCCCCTATCCTTTTTGGCAAATTAGCTCTATGCTTTCAAGAGTCCCTCATGATTTGGTGAATTTTTTAAATTAATGCACAAAGTTAGAAGGTTTTAAATTTCCAATTTAAATCAAAAATTTTAAGTAAAAACAAACAGGGTTTAGGTTTGCTACTCTGAGCTCCAAGTTGTCCTTGGACAACTGCAAAAAATAAAGAGAATGTACAAAAAGTTGGGTCCCATCATCTGTTTAAAAAGTTCTCAAAGTGGTTTACACAGAAACAAAATTAGATGGCTTCCTGTCCTCCAGTGACTCACAATCTAAAAAGAAACACAAGGTAGACACCACACAGGCTCCAGATATCCTCACTTCCTGGAATCTGTCCCTATTTTTGCCTTTTGGGATGCATTGTTCAATTATTTTTTTCACACACGTTGCTAAAGTTGTCCTTCTTCAGGATCCAGCACCTCCTCCCTCTAGCAATTCTCCAAGTGCAGGGTCAGGGCGATGTATTCAGCGGTTTCATTTTAAACCCAGAATCACTAATTGGTGGTTGTCAGAAACAGGCTGCCTGAACCAGATGGACCTTTGGTCTAATCTCTGGTAGGTTTCTTCTGACGTTATGTTGCTGCTGTTATTTAAAGCATGCATATCCTGACTTTCTGTTTTAACAAAAATGGCTTACCTCAAGAATTAAAACTATGGTCAGAAAACAAAACACACAAAAAATACAATCAGATCTTCATAGCGTGATGGACTGTCACCTCCTTCAGCCACTTGAGGTCTTCTGTTCCTTCTGGCAACTTTGCCCTTGCTTCTGTGCTGCTCTCGCCCTGTATTACGCCTCACCGGCTGCAGGATGTATCTCGAAAGTCCAGCTTTTCCATGCAGCTTTAAGCACAGCCCCTTAGTTCTAGTGGAGGGTTGGCAACTCTATATGGAACCTGCTGTATCGGAAAGGGAGGAGAAATACTACAATTCCCAGTAGCTTTGGGGCTTCGCCTCCGCCGGAGTGTTGAGTCTCACGACGCTTGAATGACTGCGATGAGTGAGACTGAGCGCTAAGCGCTGGAGCGATTGGGCGAGCTGGAGGATGGGTGTGAGAGGCGCATGAGCATTGCAGCCCCGGGACAGAGGTGGGGGTGAGCGAGTTGCACGGACCAGAAACTGTCCAGAGGAGCGTTTGAATTCCATCGTTTGCAAATGCTGGTAAGGGGGGGGGGGGGAAGAATGCAATACTGGGAGGGGGTGAGGAGCTCTTCTTGCGTCTCAGAATTTGGACAGATCCCTTTGTCTGCTTCAGCTTTGAGTGTTGTTTTGCTTTATGGCCCTAAAAAGGTAAAGGAACTTGGAAGTCACTGGACTTTGCATCCCCCTTTGTATTGGGAGGGGGAGGGGATGGAGAAAAAGAGCAGGAAAACCGGAGCGAAGACCAAAGAGGACTTCTTAAAATGGCGGAGGCAGAAAAACATAAAAGTGCTGAAGATTCTGCATGGTTCTCTTAAAAATTGAAACCGGACCAAGGCAACTAGCTGCTAAAGGTGTCTTGCATATGGCTGCCGTCATTGCATGGTTATCCCGCACGTCAGTGCTGCAAAACTTAAATCTGAGGCATGGATTCCCAGGATTTTACATGCTAACGCCCCAAATCCGCTCTCTAAACAAAGC
This sequence comes from Hemicordylus capensis, assembly GCF_027244095.1. Classification (NCBI taxonomy): domain Eukaryota; kingdom Metazoa; phylum Chordata; class Lepidosauria; order Squamata; family Cordylidae; genus Hemicordylus; species Hemicordylus capensis. The sequence goes on along the minus strand of NC_069658.1, from coordinate 255,683,893 downwards.
TCGCTTCCTTGGCTGCTTGCTGCATCATAAAAATGACTGATCTGGTTCTTCCTGGCGCTGCAGTGCAATAAAAGCCCAGCTCCAAGGCACGGATCCTCACTATGTTTACATGTCGGTTTCAAAACGCCGCCCTCTCGTCCTAACTAAAAAGGGTCTTGTCTTGTGGCGCCTTAAAGACGAACAGGTTTATTGTGGCATAAACGTTCGTGGAACACAGCCTGCTTAATAGGCTATTTCTCCTGTATTTTCCCATCTCCTGGCATCGTAAAAATCTGCCGCAGTGGTGGGAAAACAAATAACAAAAACACTGGTCTGCTTAGATCTCTAGGATTTTTCCAAGCAGACCGCATAGATATCCATGTGCAGAGTCTCTCCCTGTGGACAAGATCATAAAAATAATGGATCACGTGTAACTACACTGGCTCATATTCATCTCTTCTTCCCTGCGCCTCTCCTTTCATTTCCCTCCCTCCTCTTCCTTTGCTTTCCACTCTGTCAAAAATGTTGATTGGAATGTCCTCTGAGCAGGAGCCTGTAACTTTTTAATGTCACTCTGTAAAGCCTAGTGTACATGGATATCATTTAATACTAGTGGTTTTGTAGCCCGTTGGTTAACGGGCGCTAGTGGAGCTCTGCGCTCCAGACGTTCGCCGCCATTCCCTCTCCCGCCACCCCCCGGCGCCCGGGGCTCCGGCCGGGCCCGCCACTCACTGCCGCCCGCGGCTCCAGCCGGGCCCTCCACCTACCGCCGCCCGCGGCTCCGGCTGGGCCCGCCACCCACCGCGGCTCCGGCCTGGCCCACCGCTGCCCGGGCCCACCGCCGCATTGTTTTGTCTGCTGCCTCGTCCGGCGGCCATCCTGGGCGGCCAGAAGCGGCCGCCCCGAAGAAGCCGGGTAAGCGGCGGCACGGCCTGGCCTCGGCCATGGCTCTGCCGCCTCCTCGGCCGCGCCGCCGCCTCGGCCAGTGTCCCCCGCCGCCGCTTACCCGGCTTCTTCGGGGCGGCCGCTTCTGGCTGCCCAAGATGGCTGCCGGGTGCTGGCGGTCCTGCCTCCCTGGCTCCTTCTGGCCATGCGCTTCGCGCATGCCCAGAAGAGGCCAGGGAGGCACGGACACACGCTTGGTGTCCGTCCACGGACGGACACCAAGCCTTTTATTAGATAGGATACATACATAAATCCAGTGCCACATGGCACCAAATTTCATTATTTCTGCAGACTAACATCTGTCTGAGGTTTGGGTGTACCACACAGTGAGGCATGTGGGGTGCGTGTGAAACAAATGTATATCCTCCCTTTTCACTAAAATTTTCAAGGCAGCTTACATTATTAAATTCAGTAAAACCGTATACAATTCAAAAATTGCAAAATGGGAGATGTTAGATCAGTAAGCCGAATTAAAACACTGCTGACTGAGAGAGCAAAATCCCACAGAAGAAAAGCTTGTCAAAAAAAGAAAGATCTTGCCTGTCTTGCTGACAGAACCACCAGAGGGACTAGGCAGCAGGCCTTCTTTAGGCAGGGAGTTGCACAGTAGAACAGATTTCATTATTTCAGACTGCAGGTGGGCAATACCATATTTGAATGTTTCCTCCATGTAAAAGTTCTCTGCAAATAGAAAACTTAACTCAGCCTGAAGGGAAGTTATAGCCCAGCCCTTTCCCTGTATGCAGGTTTTCTACTTGCAGGGAGGCTTGAGTGAGTATTCAAAATGTAATTTCCCATCCAGGGAGTCAAACTGAACCAAAACCTAAAAACTGGTCACAATAAGTGGTTTTTTTTTTTTTTTTTAGTGAAACAGAATGGAACCCAACCTCAGTGTTCTGCTGTTATGTTGAACCTGAACAAAACCTCTAAAACTTCAGAGTAGTCACTGCATCAAAATAAATAGTTCAGTAGTTAGGCACTCTGCTTTTAATTATATGGTGGATGTTTTGTTTTCCTGGTTTATATCCTATTGTATTTCTTGTCTTTATTACAATAAACTTTTAAAATTAAAAAAGTTTTAAAACATTCTTTTCCCAAGTTAAATACTTATCATTACATTCATTTTATAGGGTTAGGTTACAAGTCTGATATTCTGCATGAAATGTATTTAAACCCTTTTGCAGTGTCTGAATCAGTCAAGTGACTTACATGATGAAAATACTCAAAGAAGTCCCATTGCAATTAAAAGGGAAAACTAGGCAGTGCTTGATGTGGCCTTTTAGTTTCAATGGGACTAAATGAGGAAAATTACTCATAATGTCAGCCAGTGTTTAGACAGGAGAACTTAAAAAATACTCATGAACCTGAACTGGAATTGGATCTACACTTTTTAATGGTTTGGCTCCCTGCTCCCACCTGGGCTGAAATGGTCCCATCTGTTCTACTTCCTATTGCCTAAGTATTCTATCATCTCATTCTACAGCTACTGAAATCCAGGCCTAAAGATATCTCGTGTACTACTCACTAAATCATAAAAACTGCAGATCAAGCATCTAACAGTACCACAAAAACTCATATTTAGGACAGAAATACTCATGGGCCTTCATTATTATTATTTTGCTTACAGACATGCATACTGCCCTGTTAATCACAACTCTGTGATTAAGATGAGAGACATTTGCCTCTTGTGTATTAAAAAAATAACCATCAAATGACACAACAGTGGTTCAAAATCCCCATTTCAAGGACACAGATATACAAGGCACAGAAAATCCACTTGTCCATGATGAGTGGAAAATGATGCCTGATGAGTAATGTACCAATATAGCTTGATGAACCATTCTGCAAGTAAAGATTTTTGGCTGGCTGGTGAACTGTGCTAACATTTTTTGGATCCTGCAAATATAGCAGATTGGATTGAATGCTCACTCAAAGATTTATTGCAAATTGAAAACCAGGATACAGGCAAACAGCTGAGCTTTAACCATGCACTTTGTATGCATTATCTCTGTCATATTTACAGCAGCCCTTAGGGCAGTATTATTGTCCCCATATTTCAGATGACAGAGCATTTTGACTGAGGCCACCTTATGAGTTAATAGCAGTGATGAGATGTGAACTAGGAAATTCCTGGTTCACTCCTCAGCCTCTATGTTGCACTGTCCCTCATGGTTCCATATTTTTTTAACGTTCAGACTCCACAGGTCTTTCCTCTGAACATAAGAGGATGTCCCCAACTGTATTTTTTTTTGAAATTGTACTTGAGCACATTCAGGATAAGTAAACAGTTGGGGTTCTTCACTAGATGGGGTGATGTCTGCTTAGATAGGGCCATATTTTGTAAGCTGGCTAGAGGGCCAGCCACGTTGACTTTGCTCTCTGACTTGCTTGTAGGGAACTGGAGACATAAGCAAGAGTTGTTGTAACCCCTTGCTCAGTGTGAATAGAAATAGGGACTTTGGAGGACTCCTTCCCTAAGCTCACCTGGTGAATAATAAAGAGGATTTTTGGGATCAGGGGCTCTGCCGGGGACCAGATGGGAATCTTCTGCGGGCCATTTCTGAACGGAACCATTCAAAATAATGGGAGTAGAAGAAATACATTCTTTCTGCTCCAGGTGTTTTGCATGTCTAGCCTGCAATAATGATGTTGTCAAAGCTTGTAATTAGCTAGCTTGCAAATTTGACCAGCTTGTAATGCTTGACCAGTTTACAAACTGAGCACCAGGCCCCTTGAAGTTAGTGATGTGGTGTTCAGAAGACCAGGCTAGCCAAAGCTCATTCTTTGGAAGGCCTGTACATGTTAAAAGTTTCCATGATAATCTTGTAATCTTGTTGAGACTTGCTTGAGCTATGTGAAAATGGCATGTAACATTACGGCGTGGATGATGAAGTCAAGAAAGCATTTGTGTTCCATTCCCAGTGTGAAAGTCAGAAATGTGTAGGTGATCTTGTGCAGCTGCAATAAATAGATATTATTTCATGCCATGGAAAGTTTTAAAAACCTGTGACTGAAACCCTGTTTCACTTGAACTACACTGTTTGAAACTGAACTCAGGAATAGTGTGTGCACAATCATGGATTCCTACTGAACCTTCTCCAAGCATCTCGTCCAACAGTAGGTGATTGGCCAAGCAATCATTTCTGGTGAGTATCTTTTTAGTGAGGCTTCTTCAGCTAAATTCTGGCATTGTTTTGTTTTTTGCATGTCTGTTTGCCTCACCCCTATCCTGATCCCTCTCCCAGCCCTAATTGTCTCTCCTCAGGAGAGGGGTTTTCCTTGCTCCCATGGCACTGCCAGTGGGGTTTGGTTTCATTTTACAGCTGTGGGGAGAGAGGAGTTGTGTTATATTATGCCATATATCTAATCCCATTGGTCCTTAGTAAGGTACTATACCTTCATGTGCCCTTTAGTCCCCTGCCTGTTATATAGGTTTTTTTGTGGGGTGGGGCAAAGGTTGGATCTGTTTTTGGATAGCTTGAAGGCAACCCTGTCATGAAACAGAGGAAAAGGTGTGCTGCTTGAAGTAGCAGCTCCGAGGAAAAAGGCCCATGTGTACAGATCTGTACACTCGTACGAGTATTGAACATAATGTGTCAATATAGCCTTATTCGCATATTATGTTGAACGCTCTTACAAGTATGTATTGTTGTGAGGATAAAAAAATAAGCATGTACAATGCTCTGAGCTCCTTGAAGGAAGAGCGGGATATAAATGTAATAAATAAATATACAGTGTACAGATCTGTACGCATGAGTTATTCACATCTCATGTTGAACACACACAAGGTATAGCAGTACACAATGTTTGTCATTGAATCAACTCTCATTTCCTACCAGAGAATCTACTCTCAGAACACCACCTCAGAAACAACAAAACACAGTGCTCCATGGGCCTGTCATTTGGGGGGTGGTTGGCACCCTATATGCCCCCCACACACTGCTCTAGGCCACCTTGGTGCCCCCCAAGTGGAGTTATGGGGCTGCTGAAATTCCCCATTATTCCCTATGGGGGGAAAGCTTAAAGACACGCAAACTTCAGAAATTCTTTAAAAATCACCCCTTTCACCAATTTCTTTGAAATTTGGGTGGTAGCAGGCACCCATTGGGGCATGACCACCTGACCCACTCATCTGCCCCAAAGACATGCCAACTTCAAAAATCTTTTTAAAATCACCCCTTTGCCCAATTTCTTTGAAATATGGGTGGTACCTTCCTTGCACCCATTGGGCACTAACAACCCGCTCTGGGCCATCTTCGTGCCCTCGATGTGGAGCTATAAGGCTGCTGAAATCCCCATTATTCCCTATGGGGGAAAGCTTAAAGATGCACCAACTTCAAAAATTCTTTAAAAATCATCCCTTTGCCCAATTTCTTTGAAATTTGGGTGGTAGCTTCCACCCGTTGGGCACTACCTCCCACCCCACTCTTTTGCCCCTGGGAATCCATTTTTTTGCCCCAAATTGATTCAGATTAGGAAAATTTGGGTACAAATTGAATCTGGGGTGATTCGGGGGAGGCAGATTCGGACCCAAAACAAATCAGGGGTGACTCGATTCGGGTGCACGAGAGAGAGAAAATCGATTTGTGCACATCCCTAGTACGTTTCCTATCTGTACCATGCATGTGAAGGGCCTGTACTTTTAACATGAACACAGGTACAGCCATTCACACAAAAATGTTTAAAAGCTCACTTTTAACATGAACACAGGTACAGCCATTCACACAAAAATGTTTGAGTGTACAGACATATGTACACTTGTTGTACAGTATAGTGTCTGAATTGGACTGGAGGCTTCTAAGTCTTGCATTGTTGCAAAGAACAAAATAGGTCATTCGTTTTTAATTTGGCAATGCAAAATTTCCCAGATTGAATGATGACCTTGTAGAAAAATGGTTCCAGTTCTCAATACAATCAACTCTGCTAACTGGAAACACAAAACAAAGGTCATTACAGTTTTCTTCAGATCAATTTATTATTTATTGTAAAATTAATGTACTGTCTTCCTACAAAATGTATTTAAAATGATGTACAATAATTGACATTTTAAAAAAATACAGAATAAAATATCATTATGAAATATATATTTGCTACAGAATTTTTCTATACACACCCAAACAAACCCTTTTGTTGCACCTTTTTCTATTCATTATTATTCTGATTTCTTTCTTTGGTGTTTATTTGTAAATTTCATATACTTCTGAAATTATGTCAGATAGAAGAGGGGCCATGTAGTTCAATTAAAAATGTAACAAAATTTTCCTAAATTTTTAATATATATTTTAAAAAATCTTCAAAACGAATGTGCAAGGTAGTTGATGATGTTGAAGCTGCTGCTTGTAGAAGCGCTTAGATTCCATGACTGACTCGGTCTTTCTTTTATGTTCACTGCAGTGGTATCATGAGGAAGAGGGGGAGGTGTACACTGCCCCCAGACAGCACCCAAGAACAGCAAGGACCTCGGCCACACCAGCTAGCACCATGCTTGGGGAAAGGGACTCTTTCTGGAGGGCAGCAACAACCAGAGCCGCTGAGTCCAGTGCAGATCCTTGAGGTGGTGCACCTAGAGTCCTGGCAGTCTCTTAACTCTATAAAGACCTGCCACAGCGTTCTCGCTGAGCAGGAGCCCTGGGAACCTACTGATCATATGGCCATGCTGTGCCACCAGCACCTTCCAGTATTCCTTGGGATGGTGCCCTTCTCCATAGTGAAGGACTCTGCTTTCCTGGAACTTATGCAATGCATCTCTCTCCAGGGAAAGATTCTGGCCGGGAGCTACCTTCTGGTATCCCAGCAATTTCAAATGCCATCTGTGTCCTGTTCAGGGAACACTTCTGCCATTGTGTTGGGGAAGCAGTGCATCTAACTGCAGGTGTTTAGCCTGGCCTGCAGCTCAAAGGCTACATGTTTGTCACTGCTCATTGGATAACATGTAATAAGCTGAAGGGAACTGTAAGGCATAGAGCTATGCTGAATGTGAGAGACTTTGGGCATCGTTCCACTGCTGAGAATGTTTCCCCCCAACTCGCAGAGGTGATGGAGGTTTGGCTTGCCATTCTGGACCTCGGGGCAGGCTGTGTTACCACAGCCAATGCACAACACATTGCGGAAGCTCTTCATGACTGGGCTGAAGGAGTTTCCATGCACCACTGTCATCAGTGAAGTCCTTTCTGAGTCTAGTGGTGAGGGGGAGCAAGCCCTGAATGCCGCACAAGTCATCCATTGCCGCTTCCGTCATTCCACCATCACCTGGGAGAGAGTGGGAAAACATGAAATACCTCTCTGTTCTGCAAGGTGGAGTACCGGCGTGAGCAGCAGTGTGCTGTAACGGAGTTCTCAGAGGACTCGAGCAAACATTATCTCAACCCAACTCAGTGGGCTCTGCTGAAGCATGAAGAAATTGCCGGTGGAGGCCTTTGAGGAGGTAACGCACACTGAGTGAGGTGTTGCCCACTGTGCTTTGCAAAGAAATCCCTTCAACTCACGCATGAGGGAACACAAGAGGGAATTGCCGCCGCACTCTTCTCTGCTCAACTGCTGGCTGCCCTTTGGGCCAACAGTTGTTTGCAGGTGGTGAGGTCAGATGTCCTGTATCAAGCTGTCGTCTTCCTGGATCCTTGATTCAGAAACACATTTGGAAACTATGTGGATGCCATTGTTTTGTTTTGTTTTTTAATTTTAATGAGGCAACACTGCTCAGGGACTGATAAAAAACATTGCCTCAACACTGTGTGCAAGAGACTCCAGTCTACCAAAACCCAGTAGGCTGAAACTACCCAAGTTTCAGTAGACTGAAACTACCCAGTCTACCGAAACTCCAGTCTACTGAAAACCCTGTTCCAGTTGTGGGAAGCATGCTGTGGGGTCTTGTCATATCTACTTAGAGTAGGGTGTTTGTTTGTTCTCCAGGAGTGGCATCATGTTAGTAGAATCCTCTCCTCCTGTGAAGTCTGCTAGGCTAGTTCCTGCAGTGCCTCCTCCCCCAACCGTGATAAAAGTCAAGACCTTTGCATTCCAGTGGGGCTTTCAGAGGATAACATTGATTGGCTCACATGCTCTATATTTTATGTGTTATGGATTTGATTTCCCCCCACTGTTTTCAATATCACAACTTTAATTCTTTGATAGCACTTATTTAAACTTCGTATGGCATTGGCCTTGCTTTTTTAAAAAAGCTGTTTTTTAAAATATCAACAAGGGAAATTGGGGATTGGGGAAACAGGGAGAAAGCAAGGGCCTACATGCCAAAGGGATATGTCTGTTCATGGCTGCACTGCACTTCCCTCCTCCCCTACCCCCAAATAAGGGCTTGTATCTGCCAAAATGGCTGAGTGTTTGAGAGCGTGAGTAAAATAGCAAAGTCACTCCTGTTCCACCCCATGAAGACAAACAAGTGCCTGGCAATACATTTTCTTGTGGGGGTAGGTGGGTAGAATTAAGTCCATTGTGGGAACATCATCTACATATGGAGAAGTATCCCAAGCTCTACAGAACCCTATTTTCACCCTTCCTCATGGATGCTGGCCCATGTGCATGCAGTATGATGGGCCATGAGGTGTATGTCATAACGATGTGTACCTCTTTGATTTCCATCTGGCCATCACCCCCATTTAATCTGGGCAGCTGCAGCCGCAAACTAGTTGGTGTATTGGGGAATAGTGGCAGAGAGCTGTTTTTAAAAGGATTTTAAACCAGGCCTTGACAAATTTCCTTTGGACCTAGGAGTCACCCCAGAAATTTAGGAGCCAAGACTGAGCACTTGGCAAAATTATTAGATTTAATGATAGACATTGTGGAGGGGGACAGTAAATAGGCTTCTCTTTAGCTCCTTCTGTTACAAAGTAACAGAACGGGGGTGGCGAGGAGGCTGCCTGGGACAAATAAGGATATTATTAAATAGCTCTGCCTCTGAAAATCCTAATTAGGGTGCCACGGTTACATTTCTAGGCACCATGGCTCCCTGGCACCTGGGATTTGTCAGGCTTTGTGTTAGGTAATATCTGGGACTCATGGCATATCATGGCAGGGAGACCAATACTAGGGCTTTTTGATATATAATAAAGGAGATTCATCTTTTAAGTCCCTCAAGCTGAGTTGAAGCTGTTGAGATAGTTCCAGTTTGGGTCAGCTAGTAGCTCATCAACTCAGTTGGCCTAATAAACTTGAATGGAGACTTTGGGAAGTAAATGAACAAACCTGAAGTCCTGCCAGACAGCAATTTTACTTTGGAAAGGAAGGTGTGCATTCACATACCCTCCAGATTTACATCGCAGTCCCTGCGAGCTATCAGGAAGACAAATTGCATTGGAGCTAAGCCTGATTTATGTCCGGGGTTAAAAAAATTCCAATTTTGTGTCGGGTTTTTGGGCAAATTTGAAATATCCTATATGCCCTGTAACTCACAGTATTTCACCCCTCTTAATCCTACAGTACAGCCTGCTGTCTGGGAAAGGCCCTGGTGTTTTGGATTTTTGCAGCATTTTTGAAACCAGAGAAGGGTTCAAGAGTGGGGAGGAAATAGCATTTCAGGACTTTAGGGTGACAAATGATCTCATGTCCGCATAGAGTTTTTAATCGAGTCAGACCGTTGTTCAGTCCTGAATTGTTTACAGTGACGTGGTTGTTCTTCAGAGTTTCAGAGAGGGGTAATTCCCTGTCCTTGTGTGTAGGTAGATAAGGACATGGGACCTTCAGCCTGAAAAACTGCTACAGCCATGGGTTTTCAAGGACACCTGTGGTTCTTTGTGTAAATAGGCTGGCCACTGATTGACAGGTTTGTTTGTTTGTTTGTTTATAACATATATATGCCCCGCCCCTCCAGTGCAATACTGCTCGGGGCAGCTTACAACAATAAGATAGACACAGATACAAGTAATAAAATTAAAAATTTTAAAAAGTCTGATTAAAAAAATTATTAGGTTCAAATTAAAACTGAAAATTATAAAAAGCTAAAGAACCTACCAGATATAACAAAATAATAATGATACTAAAAAGCCTGCTTAAAAAGGTGTGTTTTAAGATGTTTTATAAATACGCTGAGGGAGGGAGCATGGCGAAGCTCTTCAGGGAGGGCGTTCCAAAGCTGAGGGGCCACAACCAAAAAGGCCCTGTCTCTAGTCACCGCCAACCAGATATCTGTTAGTGGCAGAGTCATGAGCAGGGCCTGAGAAGGCCTAACAAGTTTGGACTATGTTTATATCTTCTTTCTTGATTTCTTGGGGCCTTTTATACACTTATTAATATAGCTGAACAAGGAATATTATTCAATAATAGTGCAATCTTATGTATGTTTACTCGGAATCAAGTAGGATTGAATTCAGTGGAACTTACTTTGGAGTAAAAGTGCACAGGATTGCAGCCTTTGTTATTGATGTCGTGTTGTGTATTTCAAAACATTTTGTTCATTTTTTATACTTTCGACTCTTTTTATTGTTAAGTAAAACACTGTAAAATCTTTGAAAGTGTATCTTATTCTTGATGGCACAACATGGTGGGGAACTGTTCACTGGAGGACACACTGCAGCCTAAGACAGAATGTGGAGTACCTGTTGAGGTAAATCTCTTGGCTCATCAGGTGGGCAGCCAACCCTCCATCAAGCAGAATGGAGTGGAATCGTGAGCTTCTCCTTGTTAGATGACTGCCTTAAGTGGTGACTCAAACTATTTGACTGCCTTGAAGGACCCAAATAAGATAAAATATCTTTCAACTGGAGGTATGGGTGAAGGAGATGAAGATAAAAGAACTTGTCTGTCATAAGAGTGACTTGGTTTTTCTTTCTTAGAGGTTTTCTCATTTCATCTTGCCCTATGTATAAATAATGGTGGATGCCTCTTGTATATAATACCAAAAATTACAAATCCTGGTGGGAGAGGCAATATTGTGCATGTATGATGCACCATCAGTGTGGATGTGCCAACATTGCAAACCTATAATAAGAGCCAGAGTGGTGGTGTGGTTAGAGGGTTGGACTAGGAGCAGGGAGACCCGAATTCAAATCCCTGTTCAGCCATGGGTGACCCTGGGCTAGTCTTGTCCCAACCACAAGGTGGTTGTGGGGATTAACATAGCCATGTACACCACTCTGGACTCCTTGGAGGAGGAGTGGAATATAAAGGACGAAGAAAAAACTGACCTTCCTCCAAATGCTCTCTCAAGAGACCTCAGAAGGAACGAAACCCTAACAAATTGGGCCACTAGGCTGCACTTTGTACATTTTCAGAAGGGAGGATGCCCCACTTGAAATCAGTGGGAGTTCCTTGTGAGTAAACATGGCTAGAATCAGGCTATAATAGTTCAGTTATCTGCCCTTTGGCTTCTTTGTAACTTGGTCTTTTAGCATCAGAAAGCCGGCAGTTCTCAGAAATAGACTTAAGATGCATTACTGAACAACAAAATAAAACAAACCCAAAATTCTAATTTAATAATAAAGATTAGTTTTAATACAATAAGATAAAATAGGGTCTTCCTCTGCTAGCAGTGCCCTGGAACCTTGCCAAGGCCTCAGCCCTTCTGTCCCAAAGCCAATCATTATAAATCCTTGTTTAAACACCTGAAAAATATTTGTATTTGAAAGTGTTGGCTGCTTTCCTGCACAAGAAGGGCCTCTAAATGGCATGCAATCCCATGAAAATGATGATAATATTTTTGGTATTACTATAATACAAGAACTAAAAAAAAAATCAATAGAAATAAAAATCTTAGCAGCATAAGAGAAAAGATCATCAGTGTTGTGGCACAATTTTGACCGAGCATTTAAATGCAGGTAAAGTGGGGAATAAATGGGTCTCCCACAGACATGTTTCCCAGAGCTTGGGTGCCACACCTGAGAAGCCCTGTTCTGCATTCCCACCTCTGTTGGTGGCACAATGTAGGAGCAGGACCCCCAGTGAAGACCTTCCTGGGCAGGCAGGTTCATTTGGAAGAAAGTGGTCCTTTAAATTCCCCATCCCAAATTGTTTAGGGCTTTCAAGGTAATGGCCAGCACTCTGAATTCACCTCAGAAACCAACCAGGAGTTAGGGCAGATTCAATAGCCGTGAAATCGCATGCTCTGAACAACTGGTTCCCGTCAGCACTCTGGCAGCAGTATTTTGCATCACTCTGCAGTTTCCAAACACTTTTCAGTGGCAGTGCCACCAAGAGCATGTCGCAGCAATCCAACCTGGAAAGGCATGTGTGACAGTGGCCAGATCCACCTTTTCAAGAAAGTGCAAAAGTGCTACCAGTGCAAAAGTGCTACCAGTGACAGCTGCTATCTGGCCATTTAGGAGCAAAGTTGCGTCCAGCAGCAGCACTTCCAAGCTGATTCATCAGGGGGAAATGCAGCATCCTGAACATGCTGTATACCTCACCAGTGTTCTCTCTAGTATATTTTTATATATGTGTGCGGAATGAATTTTGTTCTGAGTGGCAGTATCAAGGCAGTGCGTGCGCATGTATATTCAGAGTGGGACTGTCCTGATTCAATCTGAGCGGGATCTCAAATTAACAGTGGACATCAAAAAACTTCTGTGCGCACACATTAGAGGGAACACTGTACCTCACATCAGCTTTCCTACGCAATCACCCCAAACACTGCTGTCTTATCTGGATTAGGTTTCCGCTTCTAAGCCCTCATCTAGCCTATTGCAGATGCCAGACACCTGTTCAAGACCTCAAGTGACTTCCTGGAATCAGTGGAAAGGGGAGAGAAGGAGTTGGATGTCATCAGCATATTCTAGGTTGTGGAGCAGCCTGTGGAACACTCATGGTTAAGATCTACATGGCTCCCTCTCTCCCAGCCTTCCAGAGGAAACAGAAGACTGTCCTTGTTATCCAGGCATTTGGCCAACGAGTGGGCCTCTAGCTCTCTTTTTAGGATGTAGCTGTGTTTTATTTCCAGGTTGTTTTTATTGAAATATTCTTGTTTTCATCTTGTCAGTCCTCTTGAGGTCTTGGGATGAAGGGCTGTATAAACATACTAGTAAAAGGGCTTACATTTTACAAGCCCAGGAACAGCTTTCTGTGACTCTAGTCTTTCCTTAGCTCTATGAGTTCTCATTTCCCCATTCCTTCCAATGGGAGAGTTTGTCCAGTTTTTCCAGGAAAGTAATTAATGCTTCTGGGGGTTTGAATCTGTTTGGTATCTGTTTGGTAGTCTGGGCAAGGTCTGGAACCTACCTGTGTAAATGGTGTACCTCTATCTTTTGTGGTTTGGTCTGCGAGTTTCATGTCAGTCAGTAAGACCAAAGCAGCTTTATATTATTGGTGGCCGCCCGGGTGGGGAGGGGGGGAGAATAATAATACAATAAATATTGGTGGCATCCCATTCTAAACCTAACCTTTCCCAATCATTTCATGTAGATGTTAAACAGCACAGAATCCAGATGGAGCCCTGTTGGATCCTGTATGCATGCAGTGATGGGGAGGGCCATGCAATAATCTCTCAGCCAGCACCACTTTCTGCCCTACAGAAAAATGTAAAACAGTGCCTCCTATCCTGGCCTGTAGCACCTTAAAGATTAACACATTTATTGCAGCATGAGCTTTTGTGGACTAGAGTCAACGTCATCGGATACATGAAGTGTTTATCCTTATTTGGCAGTTAGATCACAAAAGTTTATGCTGTCATAAACATGTTCATCTTTAAAGTGCTATATGATTCAGGTTTTGCTGCAACCAATGAACAGAGCTACCCCATTAGAAGTTATAAATATCTAAATCACAGAATAAATACCTAAATTGTTAAAAAGTAACTAGCTAAATGAATAGCTTAGTGTCTTCTTAAAACATTCAGAAGCATCCTCTGCTAACTGAGCTGACGCCCCTTTTGAAAGTGGAGATTCTCTTTATTTAGCAGTGGGGAGAACAATTGGCTCATCCATCCCCAGAACAGCATCCCTCCAGTGGCTGTTGCAGGTATATATCTTATGTTTCTTTTTTACATTGTGAGCCCTTTGGGGACAGAAAGCCATCTTTATTTTATTTTATTTATATCTATGTAATTATGTAAACTGCGTTGGGAACTGTTGTTGAAAAGCTGTATATAAATATTAGTCGTATTCATATCTCTTGGGGGGAAATTCTGAAACAGAAAATTGCTTCTGATCGATTATGTAGTCAAATATTATAGATGTTAATAGAAAATTTCCCCTTCGTAACAGTGTCAGTAAGCGCCAATTCAGCAGAGTGCCTTAGGTCCTGCTCAAATCCCATTGAAATGAATGATGACTGCACATGAGCATCATCTTCTCTTGTAACTCCCATTAATTTCAGTATGGTTTGTACAGGAGAATGTCCCTGTTGGATTATGCTCCTTATCTTCCAACTGCACATCTGACACACTTTGCATCAGCCCAGGACAACACAGGGAAAGTATTTTGTCTACTCTGGTTCACAAAAGCTCATGCTGCAATCAATGTATTAATCCTTAAGGGGATAGGGGGCACTTTTTTCTGCTGAGGAGGCACTTTTTAGCCCCACAGTGGGGCTATGAAGCTCTGTTTTGCATTGATTTCAGTCCTCCCTGAAGGGCAGAAAGTGGTGCTGGGAGATTACTGCATGGCCACTTGGCCACTAACATACAGGATCCAACAGGGTTCCATCTTGACCTCTATGCTGTTTAACATCTACGTGAAATTGTTGGGAAAGGTTCGGTTCTCTTTGGGGAGACTAACTTTCTGATTTCAGCTGTGTTTGAGCCACTGAGATCATGTATGCAGTAGTGGAAACTAAGCAACGGCTCTTTCTCCTTTCAGAGGCCAGTGAGCTTTGACGATGTGGCCGTGTATTTCACACAGGAGCAATGGACTCTCCTGGACCCAGACCAGAGAGACTTGTACAGAGAAGTCATGATGGAAAATTATGGGAATGTCGCTTCATTCGGTAAAGAACCTTCTGCTTCATTTGGTAGAAGCTGGGAGAGTTTAAAATATCCTTGTCTGTCTGGCTCCCCCAAATCCTGTCTATGTTGGGGAGAACTGGGTCCCCTCCTTCATTTGTTTCCCACCTTATTTGAAGGACATGAGTTGAACTGTAAAGGATCCTCTCCCACAACAACCTTCTCAGGCAGGTTGATGAAAAACCTCTTCAGGCATTATCCCCTTAACATTCAGCCAGAACATGAGGGGGAAATTAGGATTGTACCATGCCCCTTGAGCACGTGCACATTCAGCATTTATCCACATAGGGCAGTGCAGAAGGTGGGGAGGGTTTCCTCTGCATTTTGGGGAACGCTGGCTGACTGTGGGGCGGTGTGGCTAGCCAGCGCACCCTGTTCTTCCCTGAGTTTTGGAATTGAGTGAAACTTGAGTCTTTAGGGCTCAAATCCCAGTCACGGAGTTGACTGGATGACCTTGGGCTAGTGATGTAACGTCTCAACCTAGCCTACCTCACAGGGGTGTTGTGAGGGTAAAATAGGGGTTTAGAAGAACCATGTATGTTATTTGAGCTCCTTAGAGGAAGGGCAGGATAAAAATATGATATAGTAATAATCCCCAGGACCTGGAACAGCTTCTTAGGTTAATGGGAGTTGCTCCAGTGGAGTCCTTATATGTCCAAGCATATAATATATGTTGGCTGTCTTAGCATTGTCTTTCCAGTGAAACTGCAAGAAACTAAGCTCACTCACACAACCTATGCTTATCTGGCCGGGCCCTGCATCCCACATTGGGATTCCCCCAATGCCTGCAGCCTAAGCAGACATATTACTGGGTACCTAGGTAGAACACAGCCAACAACCTGGATGGCTTTAAGAGGGCTTTGGACAACTTCATGGAGGAGAGGTCTATCAATGGCTACTAGTCTGAGGGCTATAGGCCACTTCCAGCCTCAGAGGCAGGACGCCTCTGAATATCAGTTGCAGGAGAGTAACAGCAGGAGAGAGGGCATGCCTTCACCTCTTACCTGTGGGCTTTGCAGAGGCATCTGGTGGGCCACTGTGTGAAACAAAATCCTGGACTAGATAGGCCTTGGGCCTGATCCAGCAGGGCTGTTCTTATGTTAACACCCTTCTACCTAGGTGATAGCCCGGGGAGAAACTTCAGGCATCCCAGTGAGGCAGTGCTGGGATCGGCCCTGATTCCGGTGCTCCATACAACTAGCCCTACCTTGGTAGGGCCGTGCAAGCTCATGTGAACAGCCTCACTGAATGGGGTAGCAGCTCACTTCCTTGGTGCTGTATGCTGTGGTACTTTTGAATGGCTTTGAATTGGGCCTTTTGCTTTCTCATGCAGTGGCAACTGAGCTGCCTTTGATGTGTGATGGGCTGATTCTGACTACTCATTTGAAATGTCGGAGCTACGTTTGGATGTTGACGATAAGGCAGCATGGGGACAGGTTTTTGGTTTTTGATGTGCATGATTCATTTTCAGCTTAGAGTCACGGAACCCTCTGTTTATCCAGACCTCTTGCCTAACTCTTTGGGGTGTTGGGAGGTAGAAGTTGAAGCGATAAATAAAGTACCATCCCTACCAGATCCACCCTAATTAATCCTTCTCTCTTCTTTCCTTGAGAAGGACTTCCAGTCACCAAGCCTGACCTCATTTCCCGTCTGGAGCAAGGGGAAGAGCCTTGTTGGGTGCCGGATGCTCAGACCTTGGATGGAAGGAAGGTTCCTGACACTAGTCCCGGTGAGGCGCTGAGATCAGCCATAGGAGGAGGGGGAGGGAAGACTATTGGTTCTCTTTTGCCTCAGTATGTTTAGTCAGAAGACAGGAACAGCTACCTGGTTGGAACTGTACACTTCTTGCACTTGTTTTGCCACAAGCCGGCCATCCTAATATCTGGAAGGATTCCTCCACCACACACACACTCCTTCCTACTCTCAGTAGCTTTTCACTTGGATTTCCAAACCAGGCACTTTGTTCAGCTCACGCTCAACTTGGCATAAAGTGTCCTAAATGATTAGCAATAGCAATAGCAATAGCACTTACATTTATATACCGCTCTATAGCCGGAGCTCTGTAAGCGGTTTACAATGATTTTAGCATATTGCCCCCAACATTCTGGGTATTAGCCACCCCTTTTGTTGATTCGGGAGGAGGGGAGTTCGCACATTCACCTAGGGCTGCCCTATGGAAAAAGGGGCTGGTCTCCTGTATTTTTAAGAGATGCACAGAAAAGGGAATTTTAGCATTTGCTGCTTGTCATGCAGGGGGAAGAAAAGCTTCACCTGCTGAAATTCCTTCTTCTGTGCGTTTCTTAAAGGTACAGGAGACCTATCCTCTTTTCCGTATGGCAACTGTACATTCACACTAATACCAATATGATGAATTTCCACAGAATGTTCCCAGTTATTTCCACCACGTTGTGTGTCCATTTTGGACCATTTGCCTGCATTAGTAAGAGGCACTAATCTGTGATGACAGATATTAGCAGTCTTTAGGCTGATGTTACTGTTAAAATGGAAATTACCTAATTGCTAACTTTCCACTGGAATTATTCCATACATTATCTGATTTTGCCCATTGCCCAAACTGGGGGGGGGGGAGGGGAGAGATCTAAGGATCTGAGAAGCAGAGAATCTTGCTACAAAGTAAAGAGAAGGGTGAACAAGGGGAAAGCACTTTGGTGACCTCTTTATGCTCCCTCATTGAACTCTCAGTATATGATGATGACCTTTGCTTGAACAACAGCCTAGAACCTTCAGAGTCAGGTGGTATATACATTAAATAAAATAAACAAACTGATATGTGGAAGCGAAGCAGACCCCCTTTGGAAGGGAATGAGCCACTGGAATTTGCAACATCCATCCTAGAGCTAAAATTTCATATTTCAAAATTTGTAATAAATAAAACCACACTTTGAAATTTAGATTTTCCCTCCCTTCAAAATGTAGTGTGCTTTATTTATTTATTTTTTATACTGCCAAAAATGGATGTCTCATGGTGGTTTACACAAAAGTAAAAACAATCAAGCCACAGTTTAAAATCAAGCAATTAAAACAGTTAAAAATAGTTTAGTAGCAACAGGAAAACCAGCTTATGGCTAACCAAAGGCTTGATGAAATAAATGTGTCTTGAAAGTTTTTCCAAAGGCGGCTAGAGAGGGTGAAGCTCTTACAGCAATGGAGTTGGTTCCAAACCAGCGGGGCGGCTATAGAAAAGACCCGACCCCAAGTCACCACCCGATGAGCTGGTGGCTAGTGCAGGTAGACCTCTCCAAAAGATCTTAATAGGTAGTGGGAATCCTGAAGCAGAGGGCATTCTCTAAAACAGTGTGGGTACAAGTGCTTACAATGCAATCTCTGGGTTTGTACTGCCTCTGAATGAAGATGTTGCAGGGGCAGGGTGTCACATGAATGAGTGTTCCTAAACTTGAAAAAATTTCTACACCTAGAAAACAAGTATGTGTGAGATAAGGTCTTTTAATTTTTCAGTATTTTAATGCTTGGTTTTCCACCTCTGCCTATCACTGTACTTGCCAAAGTTCTTTCTCAAGAGAATTTTGTCTCTGTTTTGCTCTTTATCCCTACAGATAACCCTAGGAAGAAGCACTTATGCACTGTGTGTGGGAAACGTTTTACTCAGAAACCAAATCTTACCAGACACCTGAGAATCCACACAGGAGAGAAACCTTATAAATGTCTGGAGTGTGGTAAATGTTTTGGTTGCCATTCTCACCTTATGAGCCACCAGATCATCCACACTGGAGAGAAACCCTATAAATGCTTGGTATGTGATAAATACTTCGCTCGCAAAGCACATCTCGCCAGACACCAGGGAATCTATGCAGGAGAGACACCCTACAAATGCTTCGAGTGTGGAAAATACTTTGCATGCCAGTCACAACTTGTGATCCACAATAGATACCACACAGGAGAGAAGCCCTATAAATGCCTGGAATGCGAGAAATGCTTTGCTGATCCATCAGCGCTTGTGAGCCATAAGAGAATCCACGCAGTTGAGAGATCCCATAAATGCCTGGAATGTGGGAAGAGTTTTGTTCAGCAGTCTCACCTTTTGAAACACCAGAGAGTCCATACAGGAGAGAAACCATATAAATGTCCAGAGTGTGGGAAGGCTTTTGCTGACCGTTCAGTCTTTGCAAAACACCAGAGAGTACACACGGGAGAGCGGCCCTATAAATGCTCGGAGTGTGGGAAAACATTTGCCCGCCAAGAACACCTTGGGAGCCACCGGAGGGTCCACACAGGGGAGAAGCCCTACAAATGCTTGGTGTGTGGGAAATCCTTTGCCCGCCAGTCTCATGTCGTGAGCCACCAGAGAGTCCACACAGGAGAGAAGCCTTGCAAATGCTTGGAGTGTGGGAAATGTTTTTCTGAGCGCTCCACTTTTGTAAGGCATCAGAGGACCCATACAGGAGAGAAACCCTATCGATGCTTGGACTGTGGGAAATGTTTTGGTTCCCCTTCTCACCTCACAAGGCATCAGAGACGCCACACGGGAGAGAAGCCTCATAGTTGCCTGGAATGTGGGAAAGCTTTCGCAGATCGCTCAGCCTTTGTGAAACACCAGAGAGTCCACACAGGGGAGAAACCCTACCAATGCATAGAGTGCGGGAGATGTTTTGCTAACCGGACACACCTTGTAACTCATCAGCGAGTCCATACGGGAGAGAAACCCTATGCTTGCTTGGAGTGCGGGAAGAAGTTTAGTGCAAACAGAAGCCTCATTCAACATCAAAGGCAACATATAGGTGAGATTTCCTTCTTTATTGCAAAGGTAGCGCAACATTCACTGTGAGAGAAATGTTAATTCAGCTCAGCGAATCTCCACCTGGATAAGATGCTCCATGTGGATTTGCTCCATTATATCCTATGCACTCACCTCATGCATTTAAGCTTTCCATAAGAGCAGTCACAGACTATTGCTCTTGCATTCCATAGCAATTTGACTCCACTACAAGTTTAACACTATCCATTTAGTTTTCAGTAGGGAAAACTAAGATTTCCTATCTCACTACATGTACTGTATAAATTACATGTAATTAGCTATATAGCATAAAAAGGAACACTTGTTGTGTCCGCTTACTGCTGTTGTGAACAGTCTCTGTACTTATCTGATACATTTGTGCTTTTCTTACTGTTGCATTTCATAACCCACAGCTCACTTTTTTCTTCCTCAATACCCATGTGCCTACCAACTGAGGAGAGCACTTCATGCATCAGGTGAAAGAGGCACTATTCCATGAAAACTCTATAATCAATGCTTTCATTTGTATAGTGCCACAAAACTCCTCATTATCTTTCTTCATTGTAACCCAGGGCAGCAATCATGAGGGTTCCCAGGCGATCTCCCACTGGCCAGACCCAAACCTGCTTTGCTTTAGCAAAGTGGCAGCACCATGGGGCTTCAGGCCATGCCGTGTGGCCCCTTAGAATAGGGTGGGATGGATAAACGATTGGTTGTTTTGGTTTTTGATTGGCGTAAATTAAGAGAGCCTTGAGCAGGTTTAGTAAACCCCACAAAGCCTTAGGAAATAAAGATAAACTGAAAGCAACAGTATGGATTTAATGCTTGGCAGTGACGGCTGGTGAGGCAGAGCAGAAGGTGGACTATATCTTTAACTCCTAGCAAAAGCTCTTGCCCCGCCGTCACCCAGCTGGCTAATGTGCATGTGCAGCAGCCATTTGAGGGGTCAGCACAGCAAAAACTTGGCTGCATGCCTTCTGCTCCATGCCCTGCTCCCTCCCTAGCCTCAGTCAGAGGCCACTATTGATTAGAATGAAGAATGGAGCCAGATGGAGAATGGAACCAAGAATGGAGGGATGCAGCCACATGGAAATAAAGTGCTGAGGCTGGGTGTAAATCACCAGGGTCTCATGCTGAGGACTCTGGCAGCCAAACGGAAGCACTTCACATTCTGGGTGGGATAAAAATGCAATAAACAGAAGCAAAGTGGTGTAGTGGTTAGAGTGTTGGGCTAGGATCAGGGAGACTCCTGCCGCCCCCCACCACCAGTCAAGGAGCTCAGGGGGTGACCTAGGGCCGGTAATGTTCTTACCACCTTATCTTGCAGGATAGAACCATATGTGCTTATTTCCTTGGAGGAAAGATAGGCTATAAATGTGAGAAATAAGTAAATATTATGGGAAACATTTTGCGGATCTCTAGAGGTAGGATCAGCATTTTGTGGTTCAGTGTTGTTTTCCTCAGTGGGTTACTTAGTTTGGGGATTCCATAACAGGGCTGCGAACTTGAATTGCAGTCAGATTAATCAGTCTGGAGATTGATTAATCCCAAATTTGAATTGTGCTATCCTGTGCACACTTACCTCGGAGTAAATCCTGTTGAACTCAGTGGGACTTCTTAATAAAACTGCTTAGAGTTGTACTGCAAATCTTCTTTTTAATCAGGGCATTGTTTAATTGGTTGCATTCACGTGAATAACAGTTGGTGTGCATTAGATATTTTGTAGCGGTTTTTCAGGTTGTGTGTGCCTTATTTTTGGACTTTTCACACACTCATTATAATAGCCAGGAGGACCTTCACAACTTTTCTTCCCCCAAGGAGGATTATGTTCAATCATGACCCAGAATCCTCCATTGCTTTACTGTATGCCTTCCCACAAGGAGCTGGTGTATAATTGTTTCTCAACTGTTTTTCACCACAGGATATCCTCTGGCTCAGTGTGTAGAAAACATTTTGATGACAGATCAAACCTTGTGTGATGTCGGAGAAGGTGCGCAAGAAAGCAAACTTTATGAATGGCTTTCATCTGGGAAGTGGCTCACTATCGAAGGACCCCTTGTCCAGAATGAAAGAATCCACACAGAAGGGGAAACTGTAGGAATGCCTTGATCACAGCCAAGAATTCGTCCCTTACGTCGGTTAATTCTCCAAGATGAGGGATTCTTGCAACAACGCTATCCAAAGCATTGGTTCGAATAAACAACACTAAACCTAAAACAAACTTTTAGCAAAATTTGAAAATTGCCATAATTTCAAATTTCACCATTTTGATTCTGGATTTGTGATCTGACCATAAAATATGAGTGCTTTAGACTTTGTTAGGCAATCTCTCTTGGTTGATTGGTTTTTATCAAATATAAAATGCCATAAACTAAATGCATGATAACTATGAAGTATTGGTAGAAGTACTAAATACTATTGCATGGCCATTATAAAATATTAAATACCATTCCATTTCACCTATGTTATACAGACACTATTGCATGTCAATAGTAAATACTAATACTTTTGCATGCTAACTATCAAATATTCTTAGACACTAAATACCATTGCATGCCAGCTGTCGGGTTTAGTCAAAACGTAGTACCTTTGCATGCCAGGTAACAAATATAGTTAAATATTAAGTACTGTTGTATGCCAGCTATCAAATACTTATACTACTGCAAAGCTGCTCAACTTTGACCCTCCCGCTGTTTTTGGACTACAGCTCCCAGCATCTCCAGCCACAGCGGCCAAAAGTCAGGGATGATGGGAGTTGTAGGCCAACATCTGCAGAAGGGCTTAAGTTGAGCAGCCCTGTACTAGTGCATGTCAACTATGAAATGCAACTGTCATATCATTCTGTGTCAAATACTGACAGTGAATAGTTAATATTTGACATAGAAACTCAAAGCGCTCCCTTTACAAGGTCACATTGCTGCAGCTCCAAATGATACACTGTGTTGCGATCTCCCTTGGGTTTGGATAATGTAAGGATGTGTGCATGTAATGTTCAAAGGGTTTAGGTATTTAGGTAAATGGGAGCAGGAAAAGGTTCTGATTGAGAGATGGTAAAGAGAAAGTTGCCTCTTCCATGGCAGTTGGGGTTGAGTATCTTTGCCATGGAAATCGTACACAAATCTATGAAGTTGCCTTATACTGAGACAGCCCTTTGCTCCATCTGGCCTAGTCTTGTCTACTGTGACTAGCAGCAGCAGCTCCCTCATATGGAGGTTTCCCCCAGTACCTGCTGCCTGAGAGTCTTTTCAAAATAGCAAAGAAAAAGCTACCACCCAATGAATAAAGCGTAAACAAATACAAAAAACAATCGTGGCCAGTATACATCTCAAATATCACTTCATTTTTTGACAAGGTTTCACGATATTTCGTTTCACAATAAGCTTCATCAGAAGTACATGAACAATTATGTAATACAATCATGATAAACTTCACAGCTACTAAATATAAATCACTTCTCCCTGGTGTATGGAATTCTTCATTACTTCCTCCAAACACATTTCTCCAGTTCTTCCAAAGAGTGTGAATTTATTTCCAAAAGTTCTTAAATTCCTCCAGGGGATTTTGAAAAAGTCCTTGTAGATGTGAGTTGCTACAGAGCACAAACCACACATTAAAGAAAACATTGTATACAAAATAATACAAACTACATATATAAACATAAAAGTTAATTACCCAATGAGTGCAACAATTCATAAAGCTGCTGCCTGACACTTAGTCTTTATCACGACAACTTGAATAAACTGACCAAACTCTCTTCCTCCAACTTTATAGCACTCTCTCAATTATTCACAGCTGTTGAACCTCCTATATCTGCCGCTGTCTGGCAATCTTCACACATGATTAGGGCACCACAGTTACAAAAAGCAAGATAGATCCAAATTCGTATTTAAACCATAGGGTTGCAATGAATGTAATCTGTATATACAAAGATTCCTGTCTCTGATTCCTGAAGAATTCTCAAATTGTAATTCTGCTTATGCCATATATGTCATCATTTGTCCATGTTTAAAGTTATACGTTGGCTGCACTATACGGCCAGTTAAAAAACGTATTCTTGAACATCATTACAGAATAAAAAATGGCATATTAGAGGCACCACTAACTGAACATTTTTTTGCAAGCTAGTCATCAGTCTGATGACTTTAGGTTTTTGGTAATCTCCACTTTTAGGAAGGAAAGATTCAGACATTGTAATGTTGACGCAGTGATGGCTACACAGACAGGAATCTTTTGTACTGCAATTTTTTTCTTTAAAAAATCAGGCATAGTTTAATTGGTTGCATTCACATGAAGAATCGCTGGTTTGTATTAGATATTCCTGTAGGGATTTTTCAGGGGTGTGCGTCTTATTTCTGGACTTCTCACACACTTGCTATAATATCCAGGAGTACCTTCCCAAATTTTCTTCCCCCAAGGAGGGTTATATTCAAATCATGACCCAGAATCCTCCGTTGCTTTACTTTCTAGTGAAGAAATACTCCTTATGTTGCACGGTGGATTAAGGCTAAATGTAAAGGAGGAAAGATAGGAGCTTCTATATCTTAACAGTTGCACAGAAGAAGATCTTAGCAGGCGAGGCTTACAAGGAAAAATTGCTCTGCCAAAATCTCCCCTACAAAAAAAGACAGAGACCTTTTGTTTGTGACCACTTTAATGGGGGCACCTTGTGGGAGCTGAAACAGATCCTAATCTGGCAAAGAGCCACTAGTGTCAGAATAGTTAACAAAAATGTCTGTTCAATAATAGGTTGAATTTATGAACTTGCCCATCCAGGTGTTCAGATAGTCTGCTAAGTAAAGAATGTGAGGATGATGTCTTATCCACATGTATAAGTCAACATGTTGATAGGGCTGACCATTGACATCTCGGAGATCTTTGTTTCATTTAAACCATTGCTAAGGCAAGAGACTTATGTGTCTCCTGTTTTCCTGCCAGTCCTTTCCTTTGCTCACTTTCCTCACCTGTGTTTGGAACACCTGGCGCTCTGCTTGCCACAGCAGGAGAGAACTAGAGGACAGTAGCCTGGTTCAGACATTATGCTGTATGAGTGTACAGATGTCTGTACATCCGTACATGTGTTTGTGTGAATGATTGTACCTGTGATACAGGCCTGTTTCCAGTTAACCTGGATACAGACCCTTCAAATGCATGCTACAGATAGGAAGTGTACTGAAGTACCTTATAACATGTGAGTGGCTGCACCTGTGTACACTATACAGTACAGATGTATGTATGTTGAACATTACATATGAATGGGCCTATTGTCTTTGTGAAACAGACACAACTGCCTCGTCTCCCAATTCCTCAGTAACCTAAAAGATATAAAGTCAATCTCCAGTAACAGACTGGCAACCCCCTAGATGTGTATTTGACTCTGGCAGAAGTGGAGCTAGATTGAATTGGGTTGGGAGACAGCACTTGGACAAATGTTTCCAAGAAAGGAAAAGCAGGAATGAAAGAAGTAACACAATCAGTTTCAGAGGGATATGAACTAAGGCTGACAGATAGGTTGGCTGACAGAAACTTGACTGGGAAACCAGCTTCAGTAGATGACTTTATGTGAGAGATCCAGTCCCAAAGGACCAATCATGCTTGGATAACTGCTACCTACTTATACGAGTAGGCTAGAAACCTTTGTTCTATATGTGTATCTTTGGTGTTTTTTATTCCATTCACTTGTTCTCTGTTATTAATAAACACATTCCATGGTTTATGATTAATTTGTTGGCGTTGCAATTAAAAAACAAATCAGTGGTGTATAATGAAGCAAATAAATTGTTTTAAAATTCCCTACTAAAACGTAAAATACTTTTTAAACCCAAAGATATAAAAATCAAAAAGCAGCAACCTCCCTGCCCCCGCATACACACACTAAAGCCTAAACAAATAAAAAGCCTGCCCTTTTTATTTGCATTCCAAAGCTTAGGGTGCTACTACTACTACAAAAAAAGCCCTGTTCACTGATCACCACCCATCTGATGGCTGGGGCAGCTGATGATAATCAGAACAGGTGGACAGATAAATGTGGGAGCAGACAGTCCTTCATTGTTGAGTCATTTGGTGAGGACAAACTGCTCAGCTTTAAGGCGCTATTTTTATGGAGGTAGCTATTGTTTTTCAAATTCTTATAGGGCTGATATGGACAACATGCAGCCCAGCACACATGACAAGGAAAGAGGGACAAGGGTGGAGGATGTTCCATTGCACTCCTGGCACACCCTTTTATTGTGGGAGTCTGCGGGCTGTTCATCTGAATCACCCCTCTGCACTCCAAATATTTGGAGCACTCTGCTGGTTTAGGACCATCGCTAAGGCTGTCTTATTTTGGCTCAAGTTCCACAAAGCTGGGAAATCGGAACCTAAGACTGATTTCCCAGCAGTGGTGGCCAGTGAACGCGCCACTCCGGGGGGCAGCGGGAGGCAGCTTTAAGAGCAAAGTAATTCGGAACTCACCGCCACCACAGCACCTGAACGCTATTCGGAGCCGCAATGTGCCGCCCGGAAGCCCCTACAGCGCAGAAGTGCCTCCGCCACTCACTTGGCTTCCACGGAGCCGAGCCCCTCTTTCCATTGAAGTAATCCAGGCTAACTAATGGAAGGCAAGATAGCCTATCAGTTCATCCCCTGTAGCAGAGACATTGTTGATACAGTGGCATGAGTGAAGATTGATAGCATCTTAATTCGCATCTTAAATCAGAGGCTTTGGATTACAGAGGTATATATCTAATCCCAGTGGTTCATCATTTCCCCTATGAATACTACCTTCTTGGGAAGGAGAGGGTAATATGGGTTGGATATATAAAGAATTGTATCCTGCGTTTCTTGCACTATGAAACGGAATGGGCCGGTTTGAGTGATACCGTACTTTCTCATTGGCCCTGCTTCCATGTGACTAGTGTCATAAGAACAGTCCTGCTGGATCAGGCCCAAGGATGCCCATCTAGTCCAGCATCCTATTTCACACAGTGGCCCACCAGATGCCGCTGAAAAGCCTACAGGCAGTGTACTTAGCAATTCTGTCTCTATTTACTTTCTAGTGGTGCTCTGTTAGCTTTGTTTTCAGCTCCATCCCAAATTTACACTGTGTTTGTTTCTAGTTTTTGTGCATTGCAATTTTTATTAAATATTAATCTTTTTTGCAGTAATCCCATTGTAATGCCACCTCCCATATAATTCTACAAAGTAATTTACTTTCAAAATTGGCTATTGGAAATGTAAGGGATGTAGCAAAATCAGAATGAAACCTGGGACAAAAAGTGAATAAGGCTCCCTGTCTCTCTCTCTTTCTCTCTCTTTTTGCTGAAGAAGAACTGTCAGGACATGGTGAAAAATAAAACATTCCTGTCATAGCTTATCTCCCACTTATGTATGAATAGTATCACACATGCAGTATCACACATGCGGACACTTTTATAGTTTATTTAACATATTTTTATACTGCCCAAAACCTACGTCTCTGGGCGGTTTACAATAAAACAAAATAAATGACAACAGAAAAAGTTAAAACATTACAACAATTTAAAATTTAGAACAATGTTAAAACTATTAAAACAGTCTTTAATTAAAACGCCTGTGTGAACAGATGCGTCTCTAAAAACTTAAAAGTTGTCAGAGATGGGGAGGCTCTTATTTCAGCAGGAAGCACATTCCAAAGCATCAGGGCAGCAGCGGAGAAGGCCCGTCCCCAAGTAGTCGCCAGATCTCTCCTGATGTTCTCTATGGGTTAGGGTTAGGATGCAAATGTTATATTGCTATAGCAGTGCTAGAATTGAAAAAAAGAGGCATTCCACTTTTGTGATGTCATCCAATCTCTTCGCTACAGGAATTAGTAAGCTGTAAAAAGTGCAGCTGGGTTTGCATGCCCTTTGGCTTTGGATAATTTGTAAAAGCTACAAGGTGTATCTGTAGGAAGTGACAGTGTATGGATTGTGCACCTGATGGATTTCTGCCTGAACATTTACTACAGTAAGTGGCATTGGGAAGCACTGTGGCTTGCAAAGATGCATCCGGTAGAAATTCATCAAGGGCATCACTAGGAAGTGACTGGGGAGGCTGCACTAGTTGAATTCCTGCCTATGCAGGGGAAAGTAACAGGGGGAGCAGGGCCATTCTATCTGCCTTGCTGGGACTTACCATCTAGCCCCTCTGCCTCCTGTGGACATTCCGGCACAGACAGAGTGCAGCCTGCTTGTTGGCTGCCAAGTTCCAGCTGGCTGGTTGCCAGCCTCCCAGCTTGCTGAAGATTGCTGAAGTTCCATCACCTGCTGCCTGTCCTGGGAGCTGCTTGTGAAGTGGAGTGGCTTCTGGGGCTTGCAAGCTTAAAAGCAAGGAGGCTCACTGAAGCCATAGCTGTTGGCATGGCAGTCAGGTTGTCTGTAGGCGGCTGTAGAAGCTGGATGCCAAAGGGGGCTGGGCTTTGGGCCTGGGCCTTCGGGCGTGGGGCTGGGTGGTTGGGTTGGGCCAGGCCTTTTTGCAGACATGTGTTTGGGCTCTCTTGAGTGGGATGGTGCTAGGGGTGTGCCCAGTGGTTCTGGGGCAGCTATTACCGTAGTGGTGGGGAATAGAAGAATTGGCGCTGGCAGAGCAGCTGGCCGTTACAGGGGAAGGGAAACCAGTAATTTAGTAACTGTTTCTACTTCCAACTGCTCTGTCAACTCTCAGGCCTCGGGGAGCAGCTCCAACGACTCACAGAGTCTGGCCTTGCTCCTCTGCAGTGCCAGGTCAGTTCAGAATAAGACCGAAATTGTCCACGATTTGATCGTGGATGCGGGAGCTGACCTGGCATGTATAACTGAAACTTGGTTGAGGAAGGCGAGTGGTCCAGTATGGGCTCAGCTTCTCCCACCAGGTTACCCAGTCGTGGAGCAGGCTAGGGGAAGTGGATGGGGGTGGGTGGGAGGTGGAGTGGCTGTGGTCCATAAGAATACCATTTCCCTTACCAGGGCCCCTGCGAGACAGTTGACTTATATTGAGTGTATATTTTTGAGGCTGGGAACTAGGGATAGACTGGGGATTCTGTTGGTGTACTGTCCACCCCACTGCCCAACTGACTCCCTAACTGAGCTGACGGAGCTGGTCGCGGAGTTGGTGTTGGAGTCTCCTAGACTTTTGGTGCTGGGGGACTTCAATATCCACTTGGGGCAGGGGCGTAGCAAGGTTGGAGTGGGCCCAGAGACAAGATTTTAAAATGGGCCCCCCCTCATTGAAGCTCAGCTCATGAAGTAAAGAAATCTTAAATGAGGCGGAATAGTGGTAACAAAAGCATAGTAAAATTGTGTGTGTATGTATTGTGTGTGTGTGTGTGTGTATCTATATATCTCCTATGTGCCACAATAGAACATCACCCTAAATTATTTTTTAAAGGTTTTATAAATTGTGGACGATGCAAGTCATTGAATGGTCCTAGAGTAAGATATGCTGTTCTGGAAGCTCCAGGTCTTAACACTTACATCAATTTCGGGGGATGAATAAAACTGAAGGAAGCCCGGGCGGGTGCATGGCTGGGGTTCACGCTCGGCGGAGCTATCCCAGGTTGTGAGGAGTTAGGTTTCCGCTCCTTCTACTTCTAATTATTCCCCCAAGTTGCTCTGCTGTGGTGCCTTTAATGGGTTCTTTGCAAATAAGATCTCCTGTATTCTAGCCAACTTGGACTCCACTATTTCTGCAAGGTCTATGGAGGATCCCTCTTGCAGTATTAGATTGGATCAGTTTCAGTCTGTGATTCCTGAGGATGTGGACAAGCTGCTTGGGGCAGTGTGGCCTACCACCTGTTCTCTGGATCCTTGCCCAACTTGGCTGCTTCTATCTAGCAGGGAGATTGTTGGAGGTGGCCTAGTTAACATCATAAATGCATTGCTGAGGGAGGGTAGGGTGCCTCCTTGTCTGAAGGAGGCAATGGTTAGACCACTCCTTAAGAAGCCTTCACTGGACCCCTTAGTGATGGATAGTTACAGGCCAATCTCCCTTGCTTGGACAAGGTGATTAAAAGGGTGATGGCCGACCAGCTCCAGGCAGTTTTGGAGGAAACTGATTAGATCCATTTCAAACGGGCTATATTGCTGGCTATGGGGTTGAGACAGCCTTGGTCGGCCTGATGGATGAACTTTACTGGGGAACTGATAGAGGGAGTGTGACTCTGCTGGTTCTTCTGGATCTCTCGGCGGCGTTCGATACCCTCTACCATGGTATTGCCTGGGGGAGTTGGTGATAGGGGGCACTGCTTTGCAGTGGTTCTGTTCCTATCTCTCAGGTAGATTCCAGATGGTGGAGCTTGGTGACAGTTGCTCCTCAAAACAGGAACTGTTATATGGAGTCCCCCAGGGCTCCATTCTGTCACCAATGCTTTTTAACATCTACATGAAACTGCTGGGTGAGGTCATCAGGAGGTTTGGTGCTGGGTGTTATGCTGATGACACCCAAATCTACTTCTCCTTTTCATCCTAAGGAAATGGCACTCATTCTCTAAATGCCTGCCTACAGGCAGTAATAGGCTGGATGAGGGATAACAAATTGAAGCTGAATCCAAGCAAGACATAGGTGCTCATTGTGGGGGCTCAGAATCTGAGGGGTGAGTTAGATCTTCCTGTGCTGGATGGGGTTACACTACCCCAGAAGGAACAGGTGCACAGCTTGGGAGTACTCCTGGACCCAGGCCTCACCCTGGTATCTCAGGTGAAGGCCATGGCCAGGAGTGCTTTCTATCAGCTTCGGCTGATCCGACAGCTGTGCCCATTCCTTGAAGAGGATGACCTCAAAACAGTGGTGCATCAGCTGGTAACCTCCCGGCTTGACTATTGCAATGCGCTCTACGTGGGGCTGCCTTTGTACGAAGTCCGGAAACTTCAGTTAGTTCAGAATGTGGCAGCCAGATTGGTCTCTGTCCTGTGAGAACCAAGTTTCTTTAGATACAATTTAGTGGAGAGAGATAATCATGTGAGGCCGTGTCCTTGAGCTGGGCTGGGGTTACTTTAAGTTAGAGTGAGGTATTCTAAGTAAAATGGAGTTACTTTGGTTTTCTAAAACACATCAGTTTGGTGGTGACTCAGAGGTGGACCTTCTCCGTGGCTGCTCCTGAGCTGTGGAATGCACTCCCTGCAGAAATTCATAATCTTAGTTCCTTACTGACATTCAAGAGAGCCATAAAAACCCATCTGTTTGGCCTGGCCTTTCAGGGTTTTTAATTAGTTTTAATTGTTTTAATGCTAACCTGGTTTTCAGGGTTTTAATTGTTATGATAGTTTAATTGTTTTTCAAGATGTTTTAATTGGTGTTCATATTTATGTTTCTGTTTTAATTGTTATTGGTTTTAATGATTTTTGTTTTAATTGTAAACTGCCCTGAGCCATTTCGGAAGGGTGGTATAAAAATCGAATTAATAAATAAATAGGCATATTGACTACGACTATGAATATTTATATACTGCTTTCCCCTCCTCAGCCACCTAATGGCGCAGCAGGAAAATGACTTGACTAGCATGCCAGTGATTGCCATTTGAATCCCCGCTGGTATGTTTCCCAGACCTATATCGGGCAGCAGTGATATAGAAAGATGCTGAAAGGCATCATCTCATACTGCAGAGGCGGCGGCAATGGTAAACCCCTCCTGTGTTCTACCAAAGACAACCACAGGGCTTTGTGGTTGCCAGGTGTTGACATCTACTCGATAGCACACCTTACCTTTTTCCCTCCTCATCCCAATATTGAGCTGAAAGACCATGGCAAGGAAGGTGTGTGTGCCAGCCGCTTCATTTCTAAAGAAGGTAGCTGGCATCATATACGAGTCTCTGTTCAAGTCTTTCATCCTTACATGGTTCGGTTGTTGAAGCGATCATCTTCAATTGCAATGTCCATACTCTGTCATGAGTGAAAACTGTAAGCACCACTCTAACCTTTATCTTAAATGGAAGGGTTTTCTTTGTCTTTGGGGAGTGATTTTTTTAAAATCGATATTATTTTAGTAGCTGCCTGTTAGAAACACATGTTGCAGATTTACCTGCTGCCCCTGAGAGAGCATGGGAACCCTGAAGTATTAATATGTGCTCCCACAGCATGTGAAATAGAGAATTGCACATTTTGGCATTGATCTTTCAGGTTTCCATATGTTAGGGCCTGGTTTGATTAAACCACAAGTCGAAGCAACAGTAAGGCATCATAATGCACGCTCACATTTCTCTGGAGCTCAAAATCGCTGTGATGATCGGTGGACACAGTTGAGCAGCGTAGCTAAAGTCGGACTCGGCGGGCGGAGGGGGACTACAACTCCCAGAATCCTCTCAATAGGAAAGTTGGACTACAACCCCCAGCAGTCCTTGAGCCCCTTGACTGTCAGTATCATGGATGGATCCAGGGGTCCGAGTGACTGAGCTGAAGCACCCGGCCTGAGACTGAGGTACTGGCTGCTGCTCGGAGGGTCTCGCGATGCATTTCTGCTGCATGAACAACCAGAGCACAAATGCAGAAGGAATTTGATTAGCGGTAGGGGTCAGGCTACACTGTATAATTAAAGCCGCAAGAAGCCGCCTGCTGGAGGAGCCGCGGGCTGGTAGTGAAGAGAGGCAGAAGAATTGAGGGGAAGGTGCTTGTCCTTTGATTGGAGATGGGTGGGGGGTGTTGCTGTCCCGCTCCGCCTTTGTCTGAGTCTGATATTAAGGAGCTAAAGAGGTTGCTGCACTTTGGATCTCCACCTAGTCTGGCAGGATGACAAAGAAAAAAAGGGGAAAGTTCTGATGTGGCCCTTTATTAAAATAGACAAGGCAGAAGAAAGGATGGAGAGAGTGTGTGGCGAAGAGGGGGAAAGGATCCAGTGCCGGAATTGGAATCGGGGTCTCCATTTTGTTATTATGTAAGGAGGGAGAGGAACAGGGGAAAGGCAGGGGGAGGTGCAATGCATGAATATCACGGGGCATTTTTCTACAGTGTACAAAGTGTTTTGGAATAACAGGATCTTAGCACTGGAATGGAACACATCCATTCTCTGATTCCCCTTCCCATGTACTTCAGATCATGAAAGACAACCACGGTCCATGGCAGGCAGCACCTGACCTGACAACACAAGTAACTACCCAGAGCTCAAGCGAGAGAGTACAGTCTGCTGTGAGGGAAGGCAACCCTGCCCCTTTCCCATAGGGTCTTTAATGTGGAGCCTAGGGGGTTGGAGACAACTCGGCGTCATCCAATATCCTGTACCTTACTCTGAAGTTCTTTCATGCTCTGGAGAAAGAGGATGGTAGTGTTGGGGAAACACATCAGGTTCAGCAAAGGAGGAAAGCTGGTCTTGGGGTGGCAAGCATGAATTGTCCCCTTTGCTAAGCAGGGTCTGCTCTGGTTTGCCTTTGAATGAGAGATTACATGTGAGCACGGTAAGATATTCCCCTTAGGGGATGGGGGCCTCTCTGGGAAGAGCACCTACATGCTTGCATGCAGAAGGTTCCATGTTCCCTCCTGGCATCTTCAAGATAGGGCCGAGAGGCTCTTGTCTGCAACCTTGGAGAAGCCGCTGCCAGTCTGTGTAGGCAATACTGAGCTAGATGGACCAATGGTCTGACTTAGTATATGGCAGCTTCCTATGTCCCAGTCTTTATTTAGATCGGTAGCCTGGTTCCTTTCAGACCACACGACCATTCCAGTCTCCTCCGATTCATCTCATGTGTGGTCACCCAGCCCACATTCCTATCCTTCCATTGATCCACTTTTGCACCACACAAACAGCCAAAACATATCTGATACCACCTTTGGGGGACAAACCCTACGGCACTAATGCTTTATTAAGTGACAGTTTTAGAATGAATGTACACTTTGGAACTTGTGGTAGCTACAGGGATGCTTCACATTCTCCACTGCAAAGGTGATGGCTAGGCGGTTGCTTGTAGATCCTCAGACCAGTTCCTTTCTTACCAGGCTTGCCTTTGAGACTAGCCCTGCCAAATCTTACAAAGACAGCAAAAGACAGCCTCTAATGATTGCTCCTCAAAGAAAGCCAGAATCTGGGTAAAACTGCCCCCACCCCACCAAAATAAAGCTTTTCAGTGTTAGGGAATTTGGAGAGTGCATTGAACAATAAGTACATACAGTTGCTTTGCTGTTTCTTGGGGACTCCATGACCAAGCATTTTCATACCTCCCCACACCCCATCCATCCACAATCCAGACATAAGACAAAGATATGCCCTCATCCTATGGCGGATTAACGTAGTAGCAAATGTAGCATTTGCTACGGGCCCCGTGTTTTCGAGGGCCCCACATGCCCGGCTTCCAACCGGGAATTAAAGTTAAAACTTTGCCTGTTTTATTTGGTCCATGTTAGATAAAATATCCCTTTTCTGCTAAATGTGCCTTTTAAGAGAAGGCCCAGCGCTGCATCTGTCCAGTGGCTGTTGCTGGTGCCTACCACATTTTTCTTTTTAGAGTGCGGGCCCTTTGGAGACAGAGAATCATCTATCCACTCTTTATTTTTCTATGTAAACCGCTTTGAGAATTTTGATTGGAAAACGGTATAAAAATGTTCACTGTTGTTGTAGTAAGTGTGAGTTTGTGGCTTGGTCTCCCATACTCCAAAATATAGCAAATGAAAAAGTTGAGTTACTTTACTATGGAAGTAAATAATTTATGTTTTAATATTTATGTGCATTTTTTTTAACTTAGGGCCCCTTTATAACATATGCTACAGGCCCTGCACTAGCTTAATCCGGCCCTGCCCTCATCATGTACAATATACCACCAATGAAGTCAGGTGGCCCTTGCATGAAAAGCCAACCACCACCCCAAGCACCCTAAAGTTATTGGTTCTCAACAGTGGCACTCCTATCCCTGGACTTCGGGGCCAAAGTCCAGGGCCTCCACACCTCCTGAGGGCCCCCCCCCCCACCAAATCCTCTTTTGTTTGTTCTGGGTGGTGTGGTTTGTGTCCTCAAGAACCTATGTATTAAAAAATGATGCTTAATTTGCAGCAGGGGGCCTCCAAAGGCCTTTAGGTCCAGGCTCCAACATTACTTAGGTGCACCTCTGGTTCTCAATAGCCTTTTTGAGAAGCAGAGTTTTCAAGAAGTTGTATCTTGAAAGGAAGGGGATTGAAACTTAAGTTGCACACAGTGGTTCACATACTGTGTGGAAATATGTGGATGTTGAGAGAGCTCCCTGTGCTGCTGTGAGGCTCTACAAAGTATGTCCACACTGTTGCAGAGGCGGGCTATTCCTTTCCTACTAAGCACATGGTGCAATTGCAGATGGGACACAAATCCATTGGGAGTAATGGAAGTAGCATCACAACTGCAATTAGCCAACACTTAGCAGGACCAGAGCAACCCACCTTCACAACAGCATGGGCACCTCTCTCAATGTCCACCACGTATCTCTGTGCCGTGAGTGAGCCAGTAATGACAGGCCTCACTAATTACTTCTGAAATGTTTTCTGTGTTTATACTGACTTGGAAGATGTATTAATAGCTGCATTTGGCTACTGCAATCAAGTTAGGAGTCTCTCTTTAAAACGCAGAAAATGCAACTTGAAGAAGGTTTGCAACATGAAACTTAGCACAACACATCGTTATTTATCTTATGATGTCTGCATGTTATCTGGATAATTCTGTTTTATTTATTTATTTATTTATTTGATTTATATAATGGCTCAGTGGTTTAACAAAGTTTTCATGTTTGGTTTGGGTTTTTCATCTTAGTTTTGGTGTGCTTTCCTCTTGTGTATTCCTATCTCAGCTCCGTTCCTTTTATATTCTTTATTCCCTCACAGAGTGCACAACGGCATCCACATCTCAAGCAGGGCTACTGCGCCTTCCAAGGAAAGGGCTGAAATGAGCACAGCTCAGGTTGGAAAGCTACTTTTGGGTTTGTGATGGGAAGGTGAAGATCGGGATGTGTCCATGAAATTAAAGCCAGAATGGGACCCCAGGCTTCTGTTTGTTACTGCCACTGCAGAGGCCAGGCAGACTGCACCCCCAGATGGGGAGAGGGAAGGGAACACAGAGGGGGTGGCAACTCAATACACTGCTTGGACTAGCCTTTCCCAGGGATTCAGCCTGGGACCTTCTGTATGTAAAGCAGGTGATTCTGAGCTACAGCCCCTCCCTATTGGTGTGCAATCTGTGCCTATGGCTTATTTCCCCCATTGTCCATTTTACTTCCACAAATTTAATTAGGCCTCAAGACACTGAGTTATCTGGCTAGGCTAAGACAGCAAAGATTCTTTCCAGGATGAATGATTTTCACTTTTTGTGACCAAGCCGTGAGGAGGGTCCCTGGGACTGAGGTGGTTCTGTTCTTGCAGGGGTCGGTATCCTTCCAAGATGTGGCTGTGTATTTCACAGAAGACCAAGGAACTTTGCTCAGTCCCAGTCAAATAGCTTTGTACAGGGATGTCATGATAGAAAATTACGGAAACGTGGCCTCATTGGGTAAGGAGTTTGCTTCTTCATTTGATGGGAACTGGAGGACTCTCATGTACCCATGTCAGGTCATTGTCAACCCCCACCCCTTCCTTTTCCCTACACTATTCCAACAGATCAGCAGAAATCACATAACATCATTATTTTATTCACACTGCTGTTTGTAAGGTAGGTTAGGCTGACCTAATCTATAACTTGCCAAAGGCCACTTCCTGCATTTTGGAGTTGTGGGATTACTTGACTCTGAATTCCTTCACTGTTCTGCATCTTAAGGAACACCTTTCTCTCATTCTTTTCCTACCGGGCCAATGAGAGAGCCTAATGCCTGGTTTCCATATGCAGTACATTGTGGTGATGCAGTCCTGAAATGTTGTAAGAGACTGAACTGCTTCTGAACTCAGCTGGGAGATCACCTTGTTTTATATTCCTGTATGTGAAAAACTTACTGCAAGTGGAAAACTAAAGCTACAGTAACAGTTGAGCTAAAACCGTTCTCCCTGACCTGCTAGTTTTCTCCTTGCAGGGACTTTTTTTAGAAGTGTGGGGAGGACTTAAAAGTTGTCATCCCTCACTTCTAGTCTGGTGGCACTATCCACCTCTACCACCACTGAATTCTGTTGCTTTCATGTGTAGATCAGAACTGAGAGAGCGGCAGATCTGCTCCCTCTTCCTCTTTCCATTGAAGTAATGCTGACCAAGTAATGTAGGCTAAGACAGTTTATTCCCTGTAGCAGAGGTATGGGTTGTGGGGAGAAGTTGTTGGTTAAAGTGGCATGCTCTTTAGGATGAGTGAAAATGGATAACCTCAACACTCATCTTAATTCAAAAGTTTTGGATTATCGAGTTATATATTCCCAGTAGATCATCATTTCCCCCGTCATTTATCCCCTGAATATCACTAATAATATCACCTTGGGGAGGAGAAGGTATGGGATGGATATGTAATTATTTTGTCCTAACTTTCTTGTACTATGAAATGGAATGGCTTGGGTGATACTTTCTAACTGGCCCTGCTCCCATGTGAGGAGAGGGTCAAAAATGCTTGCTCAGCCTACTCCCTCTCCCAGTGAACTGGGCTCTATTATTTAACTGGATAGAAATAAAATGGTAGGAGAAGTAGCATTTGAAGAGTGCGTAGCTGGGGGATTCAAACAAACCATGCCCCCACACAATTAGGCAACAGCACCACAATACAACAAGACATGTACACCCGCATCCTAATTCACATGGGAGGAAGGCAGGTCAGAAAGTATCATCTGAACCAGACCCTGACCTGCTTACATTCAGCAAGATGGCTTAGAGCCCAGTGGTTTTCTTGGGTAGAAAACAGGAGGGGTTTACCATTGCCTCCTCCCATGCAGTGTGAGATGATGCCTTTCAGCATATTCCTATATCGCTGCTGCATGATATAATACCAGCGGGGATTCGAACTGGCAACCTTCTGCTTGTTAGTCAAGCATTTCCCCGCTGCACCACTTAAGGTGACAATAGTATACTACTAGCTAGTATTATCTTAGTATTTTCTATTTTGACTAGCAATGGAGCTCCAGGATTTCTGACCAGAAGACCAGGGTTTCTGGCCTTTGATTGGAGGTGGGGCGGGATTGCAGATCTCCCCTTTGTCTGAGTCTGTCATTAAGTTGCTAAAGAGGTAACTGTACTTTGGCTCTCCAGCTAATCTGGCAGGACAGAAAGAGAAACAGGACAGGTCTACCAATGGCTACTAGTCTGAGGGCTATAGGTTACCCCCCCAAGATGCCTCTAATTACCAGTTGAAGGGGAGTAGCAGTAGGAGAGAGGGCATGCCTTCAGCTCTTGCCTGTGGGTTCCCAGGGGCATCTGGTGGGCCACTGTGCAAAACAGGATGCTGGACTAGATGGGCCTTGGGCCTGAAACAGCAGGGCTGTTCTTATGACAGGAGCCTTTCCCAGGGCTACTTGGAGACACCAGGGATTTGAGTCTGGGACCGTCTGCGTGGAAAGCAGGTGCTCTATCCCTGAGTTACCCTCCCTCTGCCAAATCTGACATTGTTCAGACTATTTTAGCAATAGAACACGTTGCTTGGAGTAGTTTTCTGGAGGCTTTTAAAAAAGATTCTGTCTTTAAATATCCATTGTAGGAAGTTCATCCAAATTAATCCAGACACTTCCTGTTCTCTCCTTTTCTGGCAAGGATTTCCCATGGCCACACCTGATCTCATTTCCCGGATGGAATGTGGGGAAGAGCTGTGGATGCCAGACTCTCAGGGCTTGGATGAAAATGAGTCCCCCAGTACTAGTTCAGGTGAGGGGTCAAGGTAAACCAGATGATGGGGACTGGGCTGGAAATTAACAGCTCATTTCATACAGGGTGAAGAAGGAGCAGATGACTAGGTACCCAATTGTGTCAGGTAACCTAGAATGCAAAGATGCCTCATCCTGGAGTATATGAAGTTGCTTTGCCACCACACATTTCTTTCTCATTTGTTTTCCTGCTTTCAGCAGTTGATCTTCAGATGTATCCTCTAATCCAGGCTTTATCATGTTTGTATTTGTCTAGATGCTGTAAAGAAAATGCCCAACCTGTGGAAAATGTGCCCTACCTGTGGAAAATGTTTTGCTCATCATTCAAAGCTTGTCATACACCAGAGAATTCATACTGGAGAGAAACCTTATGAATGCTCAGAGTGTGGGAAATGTTTTGCTGACCGTTCAACTTTTGCAAAACACAAGAGGATCCACACCGGAGAGAAACCCTACACCTGCCCAGAGTGTGGGAAAGGTTTTCCTCAAAAAGCAGAGCTTGTGATACACCAGAGGTGTCACACAGGAGAAAAGCCCTACAAATGCTTGGAGTGTGGGAAATGCTTTGCTCAGCATTCACAAGTTGTAAGCCATCGGAGAGTCCACACTGGGGAGAAACCTTATAAATGTGTGGACTGTGGGAAATGCTTCGCTCACCAATCACCATTTGTGAGCCATCGAAGACACCACACAGGCGAGAAGCCTTATACATGTGTGGAATGTGGGAAGTGCTTTATTCAGCAATCCCAACTCGCAAGCCACCAGAGGGTCCATACAGGAGAAAAACCCTATAAATGTTCAGAGTGTGAGAAGTGCTTTGCTTACCAATCATCCTTCATGAGTCATGTAAGGTCCCACACAGGAGAGAAGCCTTATACATGTTCAGAGTGTGGGAAACATTTTGCTCAACAATCGCACCTTAGGACCCACCAGAAAGTCCATACAGGTGAAAAGCCCTATAAGTGCTTCGAGTGTGGGAAAGGTTTTGCTGTCCAAATTAGACTCAGAAATCACCAGAGAATTCACACAGGAGAGAAACCGTATAAGTGCTTGGAATGTGGGAAATGTTTTTCCATTAATTCCAGCCTTGTGAGCCACCAACGACTGCACACAGGCGAAAAACCCTTTAAATGCATGGAATGTGGGAAATGTTTTTCTGACTCCTCAACCTTTGTAAAACATAAGAGGATTCACTCTGGTGAGAAGCCCTACAAATGCTTGCAGTGTGGGAAATGTTTTGCTACACAGTCAGGTAATACAAAACACCAAAGAGTTCACACAGGAGAGAAACCCTATCATTGCTTGGAGTGCGGAAAGTGTTTTCCTTATCATGCAGACCTTGTGCGACACAAAAGGACTCACACTGGAGAGAAACCCTATAAATGTTTGGAATGTGGGAAATGTTGTGCTGACACTTCAGCGTATGTGAATCATCTGAGAGTCCACACAGGAGAGAAACCCTATAAATGTTTAGCGTGTGGGAAATGTTTTTCTTGCAGCTCCAACCTTGTGAACCACCGGAGAATCCACACGGGAGAGAAACCCTATAAATGCTCAGAGTGCAGTAAGTGTTTTTCTGACAGGTCAGCCTTTTCTAGACACTGTAAAATCCACAGGAAAGAGAAATCTGGAGAATGGAGCAAGCCTATTATTTCTCTGTGTAAACTGCCCTGAGCCATTTTTGGAAGGGCGGTATAGAAATTGAATATAATAATAATAATAATAATAATTCCACACAGTGAGAAATAAAATGTGTTTTGACATTTTAGAGAACACAGTAAAGTGGGAGATGCTCTTATGGAACTAGTTAGTAAAACTTGCCCTGTAATAAAAGTATTTCCTCATCAGAAGTGTTTGTCCACCTAAATCTGAAAGAAAAATAGAAGCTGGATTATCAGAAAAGAACAGCAGGTTCATTGCAGGAAATTGTGGTCTGGAGCCAAAGGAACAGACATTACAACAATTCTCAGATTTATCTGTGAGACAGTTTATTCCAATGTTTTGCCTGCCCATTTTCCTAAAGAATCAGAGTTATACTTCCTGTGTTTGTCTTTCATCCTAGTGTATTATTGGATGAAACTGAACTTGTGTGTTTCGTGTGGAATGTGTGGAAACTATTTCATTTGAGAACCAAGCCTTGCAAGACACTGAAGAAAAACACATATATGAGTGGTTTGCATTTGGTTGGTGGGGGGAGGGGGGACTTTTCTCTGTAATGAAAGAAGCCACCAGAAGAGCAGACCACATGAGTAACTTCAGCATGGCAGAACCCTGGGGATGTGTAGATATATATGATTCTTTTTCTGCAGGTGGTGACCTGGGTTGCAGTGCAGACTTCTCGGTTGGAAATTTTAAATTTCCGGAGAGGCATCCACATTTCTGGAGAGGCATCCGCATGTTGCTGCTTCTCTTCTGTCTTTGGTACACCAATTGTGTTGTAATGCTTAGATTCTGTCACTAGGTGCCACTATAATGCTGTTTTCTTCAACATTAACTTATCAGATGCAAACAGCAGTAAAGCAACACCTACTCACAAAAAATAAACTTGATTCTCAAGTTAAAAGATAGACCATGTTGAAATCCTAAACATATTGAAATCCTAAACATATTGAGTGAAACAGTGCAACTTAAATCCCAATGTGTTCAAAGGGGCCTACTTTCTCCTTGGTGTGTTTGGGACAGTAGCCTATGCTTCATTTAACTCTGTGGCATTTACTTCTGAGTCAATATACTTAGGATGGGGTACCACTTGGGATGCAAAAAAGAGGAAAGACTCAAACTCTTTGGTTCCAGTACTTACAGTATCTATGGTGATGCAACCTAAGCCTTTTGATATGGGTATCTCTCCAACATTTCCCACAGGAAAAAACAATGCAGTGAATTCATTCAGCTTTTCTGCAATTTTCCTTTCATCCCTTCTGCAGCTGGCAGAATAAATGGAATTGCATGAAATGGGTTAAGGTTTCCAAACTGAGTGAGAACAGACAAATGAAAATTATTCCATATCTTGTGTTTTAGGCTTTCCCTCTCCCAGCAAAATGAACACCTGTGCTATTAGACTAAGCTAATCCAAGGAGTGTTCAGACAAGTAAAAAAGATGGGATTCATTTCTCCTCTAAAGTCTCTTTATTTGCCAGTTATCAAAAACAAAACTCAAATATTGACATAATGTCAAGGCACATTTCATTAGAGGTTTTCAATGTTATGGCTGTGAGAACGGCTTCTCCAGTCACTGGCTTACATCCAGACTAAGTTACTCATAGCAGTCTTATTGAAATTAATGGGACAAGATTACTTGTCCTATTACCTTCAGTGGGAGTATGCATGCATAACTTAGGCTGGATGTAAATCAGTGATGAGTAGCCTTTCTCATAACCATAACATTGTACTGTGTGTGTGTCTGTGTGTGTGTACACACACAGAGAATATTTCTATGGAGTACCTGAGCTGAAGGTTTGTGACAGAAAAGGCACACTTATTTTTAAAAGTTTGGGAATCCCTGAAGAAATAAATAAGAAGAGGGGAGTTGACTAGAATTGGAAAGACTGGAGTTCAAATTCTTCCCCACTTAGCTATGAAGTTCACTGGAAGACCTTTCCCCAGTCACTTTTTCTCATCCTCAAGTCTACCTCACAGTGGGGGAGAACTACCATGTATGCCACCCTGTGCTCTGTGGTGGCTGCTGTGTTGGGGTGGGGTGAATGAGAAAAAGGAAGGAAGCACAGAATTTAAAAAGAGGAATCCATGTTTGAGCTGAGGAACTGAGAAGAAAGCCACTTGTTAAGAAAAGAGCAGTAATTCATTAAAGCACAGGGAATAGAACAGAAAGACAAATGGGAACAAGAATAGATAAGCAGCACGAGAGAAGCATCCCATTCCCAACAAACAGCAGATACATCAATCAACTAGGGAAAGCAGATGCTCAAAAATGAACACACAGTCACATACTACAAAATGAAAGGAAATTCCATTGTCTGAAAGAAAAAGTATTCTTTCCTTTACTATTCCCCAGTTGTTTTTATTCATTGCCAGAAGAAAATATCTGAGGTTGTACTAATAAAATTCAACTTGAGTTTAAAGAACTACTTATTTATTATTTATCTTATCTTTATACCACCTGATACGTGCATCTCTAGGCAGTGCACAGTTAAAATACAACAAATATCAAACAGAGTAAAAATAGTTAAAATTTCACAAGACAAATAAAAACAACAATGCCCCATCCCTTCTTTTCCTTATCCCAGAAGACTTTGTATCATTTTCCTTCTAAGCAAGGATTTTCAAAGGTGTGTTTAAAGCAAAAGGAAGTGGTATCTATGGCTGCAATTCTGTCATGCAAGGGAGACTCGGCAAACGGTCACTGAAAACGGTCACTGAAAAGGATATTTTTGTTGGGATGAACAGGGACAGCTGCCACTTCAAAAGGTAACCGTCTGTCCAGTCAGCAGGGATTGTTTCCCCCAAAGTTGCTGAAACATGCCTGTTCTGCCTCATACACTTCTTGTGCTTCCCTAATAGCCTTATTTTGAGCAAGATATGGGAGGATCAGGACAGATCAGTTAATCTTCCTGTGTTTCCCCCTCTGTACCAGCATCTAAAGCGGCTGACTGAATCTATTGCGAAGTGCCTCCTTTGCTTGGGGGCTGCAGAGAAGTCTCCACCTTCTTCTTCTCTCCCCTCCCCTCCTCATCCAGTCAATTCAGGGAAGGGTGTAAAGAGCTGTAGAGTTTAGAAATCCAGTTCTTGTTTTTGTTGTTTTTGTTAAGTTACTTGTAGGTTGTGTATGAGGCTAATCCGGGCCAGGCTTTTCAGGAGATCCAGAGAGGAGAACTAGATCTCTAGCATGACTTGGTGTGGGTCTAAATAAAAGTATTTCTTCAAACGATTCTCAGTACTTTCTTCAGACACCAGGGGAAAAAGCTTGATTTCTCACAAGAGCGAGCAGAAGGGGAGGATCATCTGCCTAGAGCGGGACGCAACTGGACGCTAAACAGAGTAGTCGTAGAGCTTTTCCCTTCAGCCCCACATATCTATTCACTTGCTGCTCTTCCAGCAGCCCTCCTTACAAAGGAACCACCACGTGGGAGCAGCAGAGATTTAGACAAGGCAGGGAAACAGCATGGGTGGTGACACACCTATTCCTTTCCTCTCCCTCCAGCCACACAGTCTCCATTCAAATCCCCCTGTCCCAGGAATTGTGTGGGTGTTAACATTTAAATTTAAACTAAATGTAAATAAATTAAATTAAATGCAAGTGAGGAAGATCATTCAGCCTAGAGATCTTTGGTTTTGCAGCTCCCTCCTCCCCCCGCCCCCGCTCTCTTCCAAGTCCCTCCTCGCAGGCAGCCCACTTCCTTATGCCATGGTTGTGCCAGTGCCACAGGAAAGTAGGAGGCAGATGGGCCAATCAGCTAAGGCAGGCAGGCAGGCAGGCAGTAACCCCCTCTCCCCACCAAGAAAAGAAAAGAAAAGAAAGCTCTGCCTAAGGTAAAACTTACTGCTACCTGCAGAGCCAGCACAAAAATGAGACAACTCGGACTTGAAGTGGGGAGCTTCCTCCACCCTCCCCCTCCTCACAGCTTCCTCCTCCAGCCCCACTGCTTTGCTGCCTTTGCAGGCGATTCCTGCTCTGAGTCTTTCCACCGTTGCTAAGAAATACATGGCAAACAAGCAGCACAGGCCACTACCTCTAGGGGCGCCCACACATTAGAAATAAGGACAGACTTTGGACCGAAAGTCAGCTCCACTGGAGATCCCGCCCTGCTGCCATGCCAATATTTTTCACAATATCAAGTCATGAAAGTCTCCAGATTTTGATTTTTTAGTCACTTGGAGGTGTCACCTGGAGACTGATGCCAGTTCTTGGGAATTCTGGGGCAGTCCTGGAGGGCTGGCAGTCCTAGAGATAAAGGGGATGGGAAAGTATGGGATGAAATTAAGCCTTTCTATGGCTCTCTAATGTATATGAAATGCTTTGGAATAGTTCTACCACCTAGAACTTATTTTCAAACCTAGGGTTTTAGGGACCCTGTGAGGTTTTAATCCCATGGAATCAGATAACTCTCAGAGAAACTGGAGTGCAACTATTCTGGTACCTTTGCTTACTGAACAGTTGGAATATTTGTGAACATTTATTGTAATGATAGTGGGGATAGGTGGTTCTTGGCTATTTAGCTAATTCCTTACCAGGGTTGGTTTCAGAGAGTTCAGTTTTTATCTGCACCCAAAGATTCTGGCTTATATGGCTCTTTCCCTCATTCCAGCTGGTAGATGAGGTCAGGTTTGGGCCCTAGAGAACCTTGTAAGGAAAAGAAAAATTGAGGGGTGTCTGAAAAAATTGACTAAACTCCCTAACCCATCCTTGATTAATATTCATCCACCTGTCCCTCAAACATCTCCCGAGAAAGAAAGTCCACAACTACGTGGACAGCATCCTGTCAATATCCACCCTATCATGCTCTCTTAAACCCAAGAGGATATCTCTATCCCTAAGATAAATATGAGTTTATTACCACTACTGTTGCTACTAACATAATCAGCTCCTAAGCTCTTTGTGTAACATCTTCGGGGTGTAAACGTCTTTGCAGAATCTACATGGGGGCGGGGATATGGAGGGTGGCCAGGTAATCAACAGCTTTTCCTGTACTCACTAAACTAAGCAATCAAGTTTGGCAGAGACAAAGTTACTTCATGAGAAATGTAGA
The DNA here is from genome assembly GCF_027244095.1 of Hemicordylus capensis. Classification (NCBI taxonomy): domain Eukaryota; kingdom Metazoa; phylum Chordata; class Lepidosauria; order Squamata; family Cordylidae; genus Hemicordylus; species Hemicordylus capensis. The sequence goes on along the minus strand of NC_069658.1, from coordinate 255,638,959 downwards.
CAGCGGAATCCATCTTAATCTGATGGGCCACTTCTAAAGCTTTTATATCTGCCGTCTCTGTTATTGCTTTAGAATCTTGATTGTAATGTGGGTTTTCTTAAATTTTGTATGCCACTTGTATAATTTCTTTCATGAAAGCAGTGTATATAAGTAATAATGTTCAGTGTTGGTGAACTAATCTGCTTGATGAATTCTATAATAACTAAGGGGACAGATTCATGTGTAGTTTGGTAACTGGTTGAAGGACAGAAACAGAGGGTAGGAATAAATGGGCAGTTTCCACAACGAAGAAAAGTAGGAACTGGGATCCCCCAGGGATCTGTATTGGGACCAGAGCTCTTTGACTTGTTCATAAATGATCTAGAAGTTAGGTTAAGTAGCCAAGTGGCCAAATTTGGCTGCTGACAACAAACAATTTAGGGTAGTGAAATCCAAACCAGATTGTGAGGAGCTCCAAAAGGATTTCTCCAAACTGGGGGAGTGGGCAACAAAATGGCAAACGTGGATCAATGTAAACAAGTGTAAAATGATGCTTATTGGGGCAAAAAAAAAAAAAAAAAACCAAAACACCCGTCCAACTTCACATATATGATAATGGGATCTGAGCTGTCATTGATTGACCAGGAGAGAGATCTTGGGGTCATGGTAGAAAGCTTATTGAAAGTGTCAACACAGTGCACGGCAGCAGTAAGTAAAGTGTGCCATTGAATGTGTCGACTCCTGGTGACCACAGAGCCCTGTGGTTGTCTTTGGTAGAATACAGGAGGAGTTTACCATTGCCTCCTCCAGCACAGTATGAGATTATGACTTTCAGCACCTTCCTATATCACTGCTGCCCAATATAGGTGTTTCCCATAGTCTGGGAAACATACCAGCGGGGATTCAAACCAGCAACCTCTGGCGTACTAGTCAAGTCATTTCCTGCTGTGCCATTAGGTGGCAGAGCGTGGCAGAGGTAAAAATAAGGCAAATTACATTCTTGGATCATTAGTAATGGGACTGAAAATGTTAGGAAGGGGATTGAAAATGAACATAATCGGTGTTAGGGGGCCATTCCAGGGTGTTGCAGGCCATTCTGTTCCATTTTTGGCAGTGAATGGGTTAAGAAAAGCACTGTACTGGAAACATTTCAGTGCTACAATCTTGTTTTCAAGTTTCTGCAGCACATTCCACTGTTTCTTCAAAACATAGCCTTCTGAGCTAGTTTGTGTCTCAGGTCACAGATATGCAGCCAAGGGTACACACATGTATAAGGCACAGATCCAAGCAAGCAAGGTAGCACATTTGAAAGGTTATTTTATTTATGTATGGTACATGGTGCTTTACCAAAAAAAAAAAGGAGGATAGGTCTCTGTCCCCAAGGGATTTACAATCTAGGGGGGCAACACTAGGGAGACAAGAGGAAGAGGAGGGAAATGCAGGCATGGTAAAATGTGCCATTGAGTTGGTGCCGACTCCTGGCGACCACAGAGCCATGTGGTTGTCTTTAGTAGAATGTAGGAGGGGTTTACCATTGCCAACATGGGAATAATTTCATTTACACATAGGTAAGCTTCCTAACCTTAGAGTGTGGGGTGTGAAGTAGAGTGTGGGGATGAAGGGGTTGTGTTAAAAGCTCCTGGAAAAGAAAAAGGATTGGAAAATTAAGCTGCCAATATAGTAATGCCCTTATGTGTAATATATGGTGTGTCCACATGTGGAAGACTGTGTCCATATCTGGGCACCACACCTTTTAAAGGATATTGTGGAGCTGGAAAAGGTGCAGAGGAGGGCAACCAAAATGATCAGGAAGTTGAGTGGCTCCCGTAAGAGAGACTTTGTGGCCTTATTTTAGAAAGAAGGTGGGTAAGGAGGGATATGATAGAGGTGTACAAAAGTATGTCTGGTGTGGATAGAGAGGAGGTCTTCTCCCCCTCTCATAATATTAATGTTAGAAGCTGGGATCCTCCATTGAGCTAAATGCTGGGAGATTCAGGACAAAAGGAAATACTTCTTTTCACAATGTGTAGTTAGGAACATAGGAAACTGCCATATACTGACTCAGACCATTGGTCTATCAAGCTCAGTATTGTCTTCACAGACTGGCAGCAGCTTCTCCAAGGTTGCAGACAGGAATCTCTCTCAGCCCTATCTTGGCTGAGATACCCTTATACTAGGGAATCAGGTTAGTAAACCTGTATGTCATTTATGCAATGCTCCTGCATAGGAATAGGGAGGGAAGACATGACCAAGAGGTTCACGCAGATGAGACAGTAAATCTCTTCTGGAAAAGTTTGTATGGTTATGTGCAAAAAGACAAGAGTATCTCTTCTAAACAGCAATGGGACAAATTGTGGAAATGGACGTTGGATGTAAACCCGCCCCCCATTACCTGATGTGCCTTGAAATCCCCCACCCACCGAGTTACAGTACTACCTGCATATACTTCATAACCTTGTGGGTTTCCAAATCCTTGTGTGTAAATCTTTGTAGATATATCATGTACAAACAACCACTTTGTATATAATTGTGCTTTGGCAACGTACTGTATGCTTTGGTAGTTTGCTGGTTCCAAAAAAAAAAAAATCTTGTCCTATAAAAAAATCTTGTCCTATCTTGGAGAAGCCAGGGAGGGAACTTGAAACCTTCTGCTCTTCCCAGTGCGGCTTCATCCCCTGAGGGGAATATCTTGCAGTGCTCACACATCAAGTCTCCTATTCATATGCAACCATATCTAAACCATGGAAATTGCTGCTGCTGTATGTAGTGATAGCCGCCAATCTAGATGGTTTTAAAAAGGGATTAGACAAATTCATGAAGGATAGGGCTGTTGTGTGCCAAAGTCACCCTGTACTCTGTGTATGCCCTGGGGCTACACCAGAGTCAAGGCAATTAGGCCTGCGGCCAGCTAAGGGCTCTCAAGTAACTTCATGATATACAGCAATTCCTGGTGGAAGCTCAAAGAAAACAGACAAAGGCTGTACGTTAATATGTTTAAGGTAAAGTGTGCCGTCAATTCGATTTCAACTCCTGGCACCCACAGAGTCCTTTGATTTTTCTTTGGTAGAATACAGGAGGGGTTTACCATTGCCATCTCCTGCGCAGTATGAGATGATGCCTTTCAGCATCTTCCTATATCGCTGCTGCCCAATATAGGTGTTTCCCATAGTATGGTTTTCTATATATTTCCCATAGTCTGGGAAATATACCAGCAGGGATTCGAACTGGCAACCTTGTTTGTTAATCAAGCATTTCCCCGCTGCGCCACTTAAAGTGGACTTACTTTTATTACCCTAAGGTAAACATATTATTACAAAGAGATGAGCTGGCAAGGGTGTATGCAATGGCTCAGTGGCTAAGGATATCTAACTGCTACCAACATTTAACATTGTGAAGGGAAGGGCAAGGGAGAGGGAGGAGAGGATGGAGGTAAAGCTAGGATTGGCTAGAATGTCAAAGCTAGAATATCAAGGAAAGAGGCAAAGGCTGGCAGTAGCAGTGGTTGGAGTTTGATGGATGCGTTGGCAATGGATTCAGGTGGGTCTCACAGCACAGGTCTCGAACATATAGGACAGACAAGTTAGTCATTACGCCAAGTCCTCCTGCAGAGGCAGCCATCAGCAAGTTGGGAGGGAGCTCCAGAGCTCACTTCCCTTGCTTCTCATGGCTGGTCCTCTTATACAGTTAAAATCTTTGATCTACAGCAAATGTCCATCATCAGTGTCCTAAACATGACAAAAGTGTTAATGCAGCCAACCATTAAGGTTTTGCCCTCATATCAAATGTCCTCACATTCAAAGATGGCACATCCTGAATATTTTGGCAGTAAGTTCTTATCAACAGGCGTGTTCCCTGTCTGCTCCCACAAGTGTCTCTTATTATCAGGCGAATGTCCTTCAGATGCAAAAACATGCCAGCTCAAACTGCAGTCTCTGGTCTTTTACTATTCCATTTGCCAGTGCCTCAGCAATTCAAAGCAAAGAAGAAGTGAGAAGATAGAGGAAGAAGGGAATGGGGGCAGGGCAGGGTGTGAATCAATCAATCTATATATTTTACCAGCTCAAGGCACTTGTTTACAGGATAAGTGTAATAAAAGAGTATACATTTCACCTGTTACAAGCAATAAAAGCACTACCACAGAGTAACTACAAACAGATCAAACAAATCCCTTTTAGCAGTAATTCCCTAGAGTTCAATAAGTTCACAAAGAGTTCAGAATTCCCCTGGACCAAGGAATCTCTTGCATCATGAGCAGGCCTAGTAGACACCTTAGGTTTTAGCCTGTCGATACAGATTCAGGTTGAGCCACTTGGTGCATAACACTGTCAATGACTACTAGCCTACATAGCAGTATATTTCCATCAGGATCAGAGCTGGCATGCCCCTGACCACCATGTGCTAGGAAACACCAAGGGAGGGGGCAGTTACCTGTCTCGCCACTCCCCCGCTTGTAGGCTTCTCTGATTGGCCACTGCATGAAGCAGGATGCTGGACTAGATGGGCCTTTGTCCTGATCCAGGAGGGCTTTATGTTCTTATTTATTTATTTATTTATTTATTTATTTATTTATTTATTTATTTATGTATGTTTACTTTATTTATTTATATATACTGCCTGATATAAACCTCTCTAGGTGTACAAAGTTAAAATGTAGCGAATGTAAAATAATATAAAACAGTTAAAATTCACAAAACAAAACCAGTAAAAAATAACCTGAAAAGATAAAGATATCATCATTATTATGTTTTGTTTTTTAAAAATCATTTAAGTCTAGGAAAACAGACTTGAGGTTCTTCCTAAAAGCAAGCAGAGAAGCTCTTATTTCAAGAGGGAGCGTATTCCAGGGCCCCTTTTTGCTCCCTGTTTGAAATATTAATCATCTCTTCTAACTAAAATAAGTTTTAAAAAGCTATACAAGAGTGATTTTATTCTGCCAGGGTTCGATTCATACAACCCAACCCGCCCCCAGCATGCATTCTGTGCCTTTAAAACTAATACCAAAGATACAGAAATAAACTAGTCTATGCCAGTTGAACTTGTGCCTGCCACGAAGCCTTTAAGTGCACAGAAAGTGCAGCGAGGAAATAACTTGACTAGCAAGCCAGAGGTTGCCGGTTTGAATCCCTGCTGGTAAGTTTCCCAGACTATGGGGAAATCCTATATTGGGCAGCAATGATATAGGAAAGATGCTGAAAGGCATAATCTCATACTGTGTGGGAGATGGCGATGGTAAACCCCTCCTTTATTCTACCAAAGACAACCACAGGGCTCTGTAGTCACCAGGAGTTGATATTGACTCGATAGCACACTTTACCTTTAGACAACTGTACAGAAGTCTGACTACTTATGTACATTTTAAAAGTGCCTGAATATAGGCCCCTCAAATGCAGGGTACAGATAGAAAGTATACTGTTGTACCTGTGTTCAACATAACTAAGTTGTGAATAACTCTAGTTATGTACAGATCTGTACCTGCATTACGCTGTACACTAGTACAAGTGTTGAACATAATGTGAATAGAACTCTGGCTTCTCTCTCTTTTACGTAGAGCATGTAATTATTTCAAGGCATGGAAATAAAAAGGAGCTGCCTGCTTGAAGGAGCTACATGTATTCATTTAGTTCCATTTGCTTTGCCCGCTCTTGCCCCAGGAACGGAAGATTATGAAATTGCTATGGAAACTGGAAGTCCTCCTATTCACGAGCTATTAGGACTTAAACCTTTCATGGTTTTCATGCCGCTATTGAGGAAGTCATAGATCAGGGTGGTGGAAGTGGTGAGAGTGATTAAACTTGCAAGATTCAGCACTTCAATCTGACACCTAAAAACAGCTGGAAAAAGGGACAAAGCCTCTCCCCAGAGAATGGGGCTGAGGCAAAAACAAAGATCAAATCATTTGTGTTGGCATCAAAAAATTCCACGCAACCCTCTTCATAGTCCAGGGACACCCGGATCTTTTTAACATCATGTTTCAGGGCCACATGGGTTTCTTTGGGGGAAGTAAAAGCCCTGAGGTGATGAGGAGGGAAAGAGACATCCAATGGTTTCCCTACAGCCCAGATCCCCTCATTAGAACTAATGCTCTCCAGTCTCTTCCTCCTGACAGACTCTCTTGTGACCCCTACCGCCCACATGGTCAACTTCTCGTTCCCATCCTCCTCCACCTCCACCTCCCACCAATGCCTTCCTGAAGCGAATCTTTCACAGCCCAGTACACAGGTCTCCACATCAAATCTTGCAGGGCTTTCAGGCAGGTTGTCCTTTCTGCTTCCCCACTTCACATTCTTCAGATCCTCAGAGAGAACAAGCCAGGGATTCGCTGTGTCTGGATCCAGAGTCACGTTCACTACATGTCAGAGAGAGAGGAAGACAGAGAAGGGTGGATGGTGTCAAGAATCATGTTAAATATACAGAGCCCTCCTCCCATCCTACCCTACTTCACTGTCTGTTGCTGGAGAGTGACTCGCAAAGGCTGACATATTGAGCAATGTTCCATCTGCCTTGTAATGGAAGGTGCATGCAGGTGTGCAAGAGTGCTAGTGCAACTGGAAATAATAGCTGTCCATCACACAACTGTATCTGCGCCATTCTTGAATATTTCAAGGCAGATGGAATGTTGCACAGTATATCAGCCCCTTTCTCCAGTCTTCACTTAAGTTTGGCAGAATTATACCTGCCACACGTCATTCAATATAGTGCTATTGCTATCTTAAAATTCAGATACCTGTCCCAACAGCAAAGGGGAAAAAGACTGCTGGTAAAGTAATGAGGTAAGAGACCACTTGTTGTCCAGCTCTTTCTAATTTGCTATGAGTGCAATTCCGTACATGTGCACCAAGGACAAGCCAGGAGAAAGTTGCTCTTTTCAGAAGTCCCCCCCCCCCCGCTTCACATAGACACATACAGTGAACATGGAAGAGGAAAATGGGAGCACATCAAATCACCACATCCCCATGCTGAGGTGCCTACCGGCCAAGCCCCTCCCCATGACATGTGTGTGTTCAGTGTTCCTCTGCATAGGGTACAAGATATAAGATTTGGGTATGTGGAATAGGGGTAAGGAAAGGTGTGTATATATATATTTGGTAAGGTAAGGTAACATGTGCCGTCAAGTCGGTGTCAACTCCTGGTGCCCACAGAACCCTGTGGTTGTCTTTGGTAGAATACAGGAGGGGTTTGCCATTGCCATCTCCTATGCAGTATGAGATGATGCCTTTCAGTATCTTTCCTATATCACTGCTGCCCAGTATAGGTGTAGTCTGGGAAACATACCAGCGGGGATTCAAACCGGCAACTGGCTTGCTAGTCAAGTCATTTCCCCCCGGTGCCATTAGGTGGCTGTGGAACAGGGGTACAGCTGGGTAATTTTGGCACCTGGACCTAGTGAGCTTACACCTCCCCCCTCCCAAAATAATCATCCTCTACACACACACACACACACACACACACACACCATGGTTTCACACAACATTCTTGAGCGCACAGATCCTACTGGAATATGTTAGTGCATCTGTTTGTGTGGGAGAGAGCTCTTCCCATTGGCATGGGCAAGAAGGCAGGCACAGGCTGAGGCAGCAGCACACAGAGCGCCCTGCCTCAGCCAGCTCCTCCCACCCACTGAACAGCTGAAAGATTCACACACCTTCTTTTTCATTCACCTCAAACCCCCAAGTCTGGGCCAGAGAGCATTTTCAAAAAAAGACCATGCAAGCCCCAATGGATTCACATACATTAGTGATCATTCACCACAAACCCACAGGTCTGGGACAGAGTGTATTTGAAAAAAAAAATGTAAAAACTGCTCAGAGACTTAAGTTTTGGGCGGTATAGAAATGCGTTGAATAAAAATAAAATAAATAAATAAAAACACAACCCAAAATAGATTCAAACAGTTTCACAAACCAGCTGGGATACAACATGTGTTCCTTGCTACACACCTAAATCACAAACCAGCTTGGAAAAAATAGTGCATTTGTAAGGAAAAAAATTAAAACCACAACATGTGACTCTTGCTCCATAGTTCTCACGCAGATCATCTGGATCACAAACCAATCTGAGCACAGTGCATTTTTTAAAAAAACAAAAACGTTTATTCAGATGTTAACAGTTCCACTTTCACTAGGTGTGAAGTACTTTGGATAGAGGTAACGCTTTCTGGCAGATTTACTGCAATAGGGAAGCATTCATTAAAAACCACAGGATTGATTCCATATGGGGTGGAAGGAGAAATGTTTACCAAGCCAGACATATAGAGGAACCTTGTGGGGCAACTCAATTATTGTTTGACAAGGAGATAAATTTCCTTGCAATCAGCCCAGAAGTGAGACCCTATCAGGATTTGTGAACTGTCCCCAATACCTTTATATTTTTTCATAGCTTTTTCCAGAGGGAATTTTTTCTGAGAATGTGATGTGATTCTCTGTTCCAGAAATGGAGAAGAATCTGTTGCATGTTCCACTTGCTGCTTCTTATACCTGGAAGAGAAGATGGTTAAATTTAAGGAACAGCTAAAGATTGTTGCTCTGCTTCAACCTTGTAGTCCAAAATGGCAGGTTAGACACTTATTCAAGAGGAGATTCACTCCCTTGCTATTTCAAAGCTGGAAAGGAAAGACTGTGCCATTGAGTCGGTGTTGACTCCTGGTGACCACAGAGCCATGTGGCTTTCTTGGTGTTTACCATTGCCTTTCTCCCACATAGTATGAGATGATGCCTTTGCCATTGTGACTGAAGTGAGCAACCGTCTCCAGCACCTTCCTATATCGCTCCTGACCGATATAAGTGACTAGAAATATATATATTTACTAGGCACAGTCTGGGAAGCACACCGGCGGGGATTCAAACTAACAGCCTCTTGCTCCCTAGGCAATCTGCTTCCCTGCTGTGCCACCGCAGTTGATTTCAAGGCTGGACCTCCTTCATAATAAGAGCATAGCGAAAACATAACTCTGTGCATCATATAAGCCACTATACTTAGTTTATAAAATGCCTGAAGGGCTACAGAGTCACATACCTGCTCAAGGTAATTCTGATGTCCTGAAAGAGAGAACAAGAGAAATAGGTCTTAGCTATGACAAAACACACACTTAGCTGACAAAACACACACTGGAGTTCATGTTTGGCTGAGGAATGGATATTTCCCCTAGTTTGGGATTCAGGGATGTATTTTTTCTTGTGCAGGAACTTGAGAAGGGTCTTTATCTCAGGGGGCATAGAGACACAAAAATTAGATCACATTGTGCTCTGGAAAGCTCAACATATTTTTGTCACACATATAGTTTTCCAAATTCTGAGTAAAAAGGGTAGTCTTAAGTCTTCTCTGAAAGACTGGGACTGAGGGAGCCATCTGGAGCTCATCTGAGAGCAAGTTCTACAGCCTGGGGGCCACCACTGAGAAGGCCATGTCCCACACACTCAACAAATGAGCTTCAGCAGCTGTTGGCACACAGTGCATGCTTCCTGACTGATCTAGTCAGGTGGGTAGATTCAGCTAGGAGCAGGTGGTCCTTAAGATACCTGGGGCTCAAGTCATTTAGGGCTTTCAAGGTAACAACCAGCACCTTGAATTGTACCCAGAATCTGATTGGCAGCCAATGTCTTCAAAATAGGCATGATATGGGTAATTAAGGGAGAACAAGTCCTACCATCTTGAAGCACAAGGGCTGTCCAGAAGACTGATTGGCTAGATACCTGCGACATCACCAAGCACCACCCCCCTGCCTGGAGTAGCCTACTTTCCACATAGAAAGTACCCTTATTGCTGTCTATGTGTCTCTGTCTGTCACTCTGTATGTGTGTGTCCCCCAACAACTTTGCAATGCTTGCACCAAATCTGGTACAAATGTTGTGCCACATAGGGATACCTGAATGGCATGGCTTGTGACAATGTCATGCACCTCAATCCAAGAAGGAGACTGCACGCAAAGTAGATGGATTAGTTCTTGGTAGAATAATTGCATGTCTAATCCCAAACATGCAGACTGTTAAGAGCGGGGGAGGGTGGGGGACAGATGAGGTTATTGTTATTTACTGCAGAGGAAAGTACATATTTGAAAAGCAAAATGGAGGAAAGCTAGGCTTGTCATTCAGCAGCAAAGCAAAAGAATAACTACTGTTATTGGGCACATCTGTACACTGGCCTCACCTGCAAGAATTCCTGTGGTGGCTGCTGAAACTTCCCTTCCATCTCTGTAATCAGGTTACTGAGACGGGAAATCTCTGCAGAAAGCCTGGTGACAATTTCTTGATGCCTCTCTTCAAAATCTTTCTTTAAATCTTCCAGCTGGGTTAGCCACAGATGCTCTTTTTCCTCAATAAATCTGTGCATTTCCTCAAAGACAGATTTGATCTTTTTCTTCTCTTTTTCTAAGTATGTCTGGAGAAGCACACAAAAATTGGGGAAGGGTCACAAATGAAATATGAAGATTGATCAAGGGAAATTAGGTAGAGGCCTTTGCCTTTGACAGTATAGCAAAGAACAAACAAAATCACTTTCAGCAACAATAAATTAGAATGCATCCTTAGATAATATATAAACAATAACATCAAAGATACAATCCATAAGATGACAGAGATGGCACCAAAAAGATTAACTAAGTCGTGAGGTCACATATTTTATAAAACTACAAAATTCACAAATATAGCCAACAGAAAAGGCAAAATGGAACCAGCCTGTAGATCCTGCAGGAATTCATTCATATCAAACACCTAAATGTCTGTGTGAAGGATGCCCAGAGCATGAATGCAAGGCTTCAACCTTCCAGCCTCTGCACTATCAGATTCCTCCTAAAAAGAATTGTCCGCTGCCACCACCAGCCTTTAGGGGTAGGCCAGGTACCTGAATCATGCAAACACTCTGAACTCCCGAAAAGACACACATTCAAGAGTGTTAACATGGGTTATCAAGTATAACCCCTCAAATTCTTAGTCTTTCAGTAGCAAAATGATTAAAGTGGGCACAGGTAGGGCTGAACATAATGTAATACCCAGCACAGACCAGAATTAGAATAAAAACAAGTAAAAAGTCTAGTTTATTAAGTAAAAAAATAAAAGAAGAGTTCAAGAACACAAAAAAGCATTCTTACTTGCATCCTAGGCTTAGATGGAAGAGTCTAGGAGGCAATTTCCCTAAGTTATTTTGGAATTTAGTATCTTAGGCTTAAAGCATGATTGAAAGCAGCCCTTTGCCTCAGCTAGGACAAAAGGAACTCTGCATGGTCTCTGGAACACGCATGTTGGACTCAAAGCAAGAGCCCTCCACAGAAGCACACACTAAGGTGATTCACATGACTGCTGGGGCGGGCTGGGTGAAAGGCAGGATCCGACCTTCCTTCCCACACACAATCTGGGGCCCAAACAGGACTATGCCACTTGCGCGCCCACATGAGTGGCAGAGCAGTGAGTAGTGTGCTGAACAAGAGGCGGAGGAAGGAAGCCTGGCCACCAGATATCCAAAAATGTACTGTGTGAGTGGCGTGGTACATTGGGATATTTCCCGGCTGCTGGGCCACTCCTTCCCCCCAGTTCTATGATAAGCATGGTCGCCAGAAGCCCGAGTGCCCACACAATTCGGATGTGAGGTAGGAGGTGTGCGTGCATCCTCCTACCTCACTTTTAGCCCAGGTTTCAAACCAGGGCTACCTGGGGGTGGAGCGCCCGGATCGGGAGCAATCCCAGCCCTGCACACAACCAGCCCTGCCTGGCGTAGCCCTGTTCTACCCAGGCAGGGCTAGTCATGTGAATGATTTTACTTTATTTCTTCCTCCTTTTTAAAAATTGCAGACCTCAAAGGGAAGTTCTGTCTCCAGTTGTCTGTCACTGGGGCTCAGAGAGATGGAGGCACTAATTAAGGTTTAAGTCCTCAATCTATGCAGCCATCAAAGATAAAAGGTGAGTAATTGTTTTATTTACCTCTTATTTTACCTATCTCAGGGCAATTAGTGCCAAACGGTTTTTGTGACACCTGGAGCTGACGTGACTGAAAGTATGTAACCTGTACGTCAAAATGAAGGTTCTGGTGATTGGGCAGAATAGACATCTTCCACTACAGCCTGTTGCTTCATTGCTCAATCAAAATGGCTTGTGAGCAGTATGCTTCTGGGTTCTCTAGAACCCTTCATCAAGCTAGGGGCTGTTTCTCTCTAATGGGTAGGTCTTAGTCTCTCTATCTCTCTCTGTGTTACTTGTTAGGGTTACTTGTTAGGGTTAAGATATCACAGGACTAGGAGTTCTTAGGGTTACCTAAAGGCAGTGTTTACTTATTGGTGGGGGTGGAGTAAGCTAGGGCTGGGAGAGGCCCCACATTCCTTTCCTTTGACTCACATCCTGTGTGACAGTTGGAAGGATACTCTACATATGAGGTGAAGGCCTGAAAGCATAGCGAACAGGGATAGCAAACAGGACGTAGGAGTTTTGCAGGAGTTTAGCGGGAAGTGTGCGGGGGAGCCTGGAATAAGCCCCTGCGATCACAAGGATCACAAGGAGCCTGGTGGAGAAGAGAATGTAAGTACATATCCCTCCCTCGTATCCCTCATATTCTTGGGAAAGACTGTTTGGACAGTTAAATCGTTGACCATTACAGCTGAGACCTATCCTAATAAACTATCTAATAAGCTATCTAATAAACGGACAATAAGCTCCCTAAATACAGTAAACAGCCAACTAAAACAGTATGAAGATAGAAGGTCAGCAGGGGAAGGGGCACTTCCCAGTGTATTGCACAGAGTGCCACATGTACGACTACTTGCCCCATGGGCAGAAGTCATGGGTGTGTGCTCGGTGCAAGGAGCTCCTGGCTCTCAGGGAACAAATCCGTTCCCTCGAGACCAAGGTGGCGGATCTGGAGAAGCTCAGAGAGACAGAGAGGCATGTGGACGAGACCTTCAGGGATGTGATAGAGGCATCGCTCTCCAAGGCTGGTAGCTCCTCTGCTGTCAGGGAGAATGAAGGTCTTGGGCAAGGAGGACATTGGTCTGAGGAAGAGGGAAATGCTCCTTTAGAAGGGACCCCTTCTGTGGATGATGAGCCCATATCCTCTCGCACAGGGGATACTCCTCTGGGGGGTGGGGCCTCCTTGTAGTTGGTGATTCGATCATTATGGGGATAGAGAGATGGGTTTGTGACCGCATGGTGACTTGCCTGCCTGGTGCGAAGGTTGCAGACATTACGCAGTGTCTAGACAGGCTCCTAGGCAGTGCTGGGGAGGAGACAGCTGTTGTGGTGCACGTCGGCACCAACAATGTGGGGAAATGCAGTCGGAAGGTCCTGGAAGCCAAATTTAGGCTGATAGGTAGCATTTTGAAGTCCAGGACACCCAAGGTAGCATTCTCAGAAATGCTACCTGTTCCACACACAAGTACAGGGAGACAGGCAGAGCTGAGGGGTTTCAATGCGTGGATGAGACGTTGGTGCTGGGAGGAGGGGTTTAGATTTGTTAGGCACTGGGACACATTTTGGGGCAAGCAAGGCCTGTACAAAAGGGACAGGCTGTACTTGAACCAAGATGGAACCAGACTGCTGGTGCTTAAAATCAAAAAGGTTGCAGAGCAGCTTTTAAAATGACACCTGGGAAACAGCCGATGGGAGCTGGGCAGTATCCCATTTGGCAAAAGCCATCCTTTAAAGTGTGAGGCTGCAAAGAATTCAAATAAAACAGAAGGGGACGGAGCAGAACCGCATAAAGAGCAGACGGGAGGCGTCAAGGAGAGGCAGAGCTGTAATTATGGGTGATTTCAACTACCCACACATAGACTGGGTAAATTCAAATTCAAGTCAGGACAAAGAGGTCAAATTTCTAGATACGCTAAATGACTGTGCTCTAGAACAGTTGGTCATGGAACCAACCAGAGAGAAGGTGACCTTGGATCTAATTCTGAGTGACACCCAGGACCTGGTGCGTGATGTCAGTGTCATTGACCCTTTAGGGAACAGTGACCACAGTGCCATCAAATTCAGCATACATGCGGGGAGAGAATCACCAAGGATGTCTAACACAGACATTTTGAATTTCAGAAGAGGAAACTTCTCCCAAATGAGGAGTATGGTGAAAAGAAAGCTGAGGGGGAAAATCAGGAGAGTCACTTTGCTCCAGAATGCATGGAGTGCATGGAGTTTACTCAAAACCACAATACTAGAAGCCCAGTTAGACTGTATACCCAAAAGGAGGAAAGGTACCACTAAGTCCAGGAGGATGCCAGCATGGCAAACGGGTACCGTCAAGGAAGCCATAAAAGGGAAGAAGACTTCCTTCCGAAATTGGAAGGCCTGACCAAACGAAGAGAACAGAAAGGAACACAAACTCTGGCAAAAGAAATGCAAGGTGACGATAAGGGAGGCAAAAAGAGAGTTTGAGGAACATTTAGCCAAAAGTATCAAGGGGAATAACAAAAACTTCTTTAAGTACATCAGAAGCAGGAAACCTGCCAGGGAGGCAGTTGGACCATTAGACAATGAGGGAGTGAAAGGGATTATTAAGGAGGATATGGAGGTTGCAGAGAAACTGAATGAGTTCTTTGCATCTGTCTTCACGGCAGAGGATACTGAGCATATACCTGCTCCTGAACAGGCTTTTTAGGGATGGAGGCTAGAGAGCTGAGTCAGATAGAAGTAACGAGAGATGATGTTCTAAACTGTCTGGAAAAACTGAAAGCTAACAAATCACCAGGGCCAGATGGCATCCATCCAAGAGTCCTCAAAGAACTCAAATGTGAAATTGCCGACCTCCTTGCTAAAATATTTAACTTATCCCTGAAATCGGGCTCTGTACCAGAGGACTGGAGAGTAGCAAATGTAACACCGATTTTCAAAAAGGGATCCAGGGGCAATCCGGGAAAGTACAGGCCAGTTAGCCTAACGTCCGTTCCAGGCAAATTGATGGAAAGCATCCTCAAGGATCAAATTGTAAAGCACCTAGAAGAACAGGCCCTGCTCGGAGTGAGCCAGCATGGCTTCCGCAAAGGTAAATCTTGCCTCACCAACCTTTTGGACTTCTTTGAGTGTCAACGAATGTGTGGATCAAGGTGATCCAGTTGACATAGTCTACCTGGACTTCCAAAAAGCTTTTGACAAAGTTCCTCATCAAAGACTCCTGAGGAAACTTAGCTGTCATGGGATAAAGGGACAAGTACATGTGTGGATTGCTAACTGGTTGAAAGACAGGAAACAGAGGGTAGGTATAAATTGAGAGTTTTCACAATGAAGGGAAGTAAGAAGTGGGGTCCCCCAGGGATCTGTACTGGGACCGGTGCTTTTTAATTTATTCATAAATGATCTAGAAGCAGGGGCAAGCAGCAATGTTGCCAAATTCGCAGATGATACCAAACTCTTCCGGGTAGTGAAATCCCAAACGGATTGTGAGCAGCTCCAAAAGGATCTCTCCAAACTGGGGGAGTGGGCGACAAGATGGAAAATGCCGTTCAATGTTAGCAAGTGTAAAGTGATGCACATTGGGACGAAAAACCCCAACTTCAAGTATATGATGATGGGATCCGAGCTGTTGGTGACGTACCAGGAGAGGGATCTTGGGGTTGTGGTGGACAGCTCGTTGAAAGTGTCGACTCAATGTGCGGCAGCTGTGAAAAAGGCAAATTCCATGCTAGGGATCATTAGAAAGGGGATTGAAAATAAAACGGCTAACATTATAATGCCCTCATACAAAACTATGGTGCGGCCACACTTTGAGTACTGCGTACAATTCTGGTCACCACATCTTTAAAAGGACATTGTTGAACTGGAGAAGGTACAGAAGAGGGCAACCAAGATGATCAGGGGCCCAGAGCACCTTTCTTATGAGGCAAGACTACCAACACCTGGGGCTTTTTAGTTTAGAAAAAAGACGACTGCGGGGAGACATGATAGAGGTCTATAAAATCATGCATGGCGTGGAGAAAGTGGAGAGAGAGAGATTCTTTTCCCCCTCACACAACACTAGAACCAGGGGTCACTCCATGGAATTGATTGCCAGGAGGTCTAGGACCCACAAACGGAAGTACTTTTTCACACAATGCGTGATCCACTTGTGGAACTCTCTGCCACAGGATGTGGTGACAGCCAACAACCTGGATGGCTTTAAGAGGGGTTTGGATGAGTTCATGGAGGAGAGGTCTATCAATGGCTACTAGTCGGAGGGCTGTGGGCCACCTCCAGCTTCAAAGGCAGGATGCCTCTGAGTACCAGTTGCAGGGGAGTAATGGCAGGTGAGAGGGCACGCCCTCAACTCCTGTCTGTGGCTTCCAGCGGCATCTGGTGGGCTACTGTGCGAAGCAGGATGCTGGACTAGATGGGCCTTGGGCCTGATCCAGCAGGGCTGTTCTTATGTTAGATAGCAAAGTAACATAAAACAGAGGGTGGGGACAAGAGGAAGCTGCTTATCGGGGCAGAGCTTAAAATCTGCACATCTTACAATTGAGAACTCTCATAAACAGTAGACTCAAGCTCCACCAGTGCCACCATGTCCAGCTTTGATGACTCCTTCCTCTCCCTTTTTATTTTGCCATCCAGACTGATGAAGGACTAGAAAGCTCTGGAGAACTAGAAAGCTTGCTGATCACAACTCTGTGTCACTTTGATTGGTCATAATAAAAGTGGGACTAAACTGTAACTTTTGGATTTCTTCCCCCAAATGGATCAAGAAGGCTACCTAGGGTTTTGTTTACAATTCAAGAACATGAGGAGCTTAGCAGGCAATACTCATCACCCCCAACATGTGAAATGTAATAAGAAACACCTACCAGGCACTTCTTGCTTCCAAGTTCTTCAGCCAATTTCAGAGCCACAATATGTTCTCTCTGTTTCTCCAATGACTTCATCCGGACCGTGATTTTTTCCTGCACACATGAGGAAAAACTTTGCTTGAGGAGAAGTCTGGACCATTGATAACAACCATTGTTTTCCTTTGAAAACTATGTTTGATCTGATAGTGAAGGATTAGCCACTTGCCAAGGAACATTTCCACCTTACCCAAGGAAGCTAGGTAGCTTCTCTGTGACTGTCCTTTCACCCCTTCTCTGTTTTGCCTGATCAAAGAGCTGGAGGGAAGACAGGATCCAACCTTCCTGCTCCCAGATGATTAGAGATTCCTGGGTTAACCCTCTCCTACCCAGGAGAGGGTTAATCCTCTCCTTTTCCACCCTTTGTTCTTGGTTTCCTGACAATGCCATTTCCTCCAATTGCCTGTGGCAACCTCCTTGATTTTGTTATAAATACCTGTGGTATGTTGACATCAGAAGTAGAGTTGTGGTATTTTTCACTTAAATTAGGCAGGTCAACACTGCCACTAAGATTAAATGACAGTGTGGGCAAATGAGGTCTAGGACAAAACGTCCTGAGAGGTTTTAATTGAAGGACAGGGCTGTTGTTCAGTAGGTTCACCATCTGAGGATTTTCCTAACCCAGCATTGCTCCTGGATGCTCAGGTTGTAGCTGTGGCCAGGTGTATCTTGGCATAGCTTTGACTGATGTATTAGCCATATCCTGTAGAGGGAAGCTCTAGGCACACTTACCCATGCCTTAGTCACATTGCAGTTGGACTACTGCAATGCACTCTATGTGGGATCACCCTTGAAGAGCAGCTGGAAACTTCAGCTAGTACAAAAAACAGCCACCAAGGTTCTTACTGGGACCTCAGTGTAGGAGCATATTGCTCCCATCTTTATAGAACTGAACTGCCTGCCTGCCTGTTTCTGGGCCCTATGGTGCTGATGCTTACCTTTAAAGCCCTAAAGGGCTTAGGCCCCAAGTATTTGGAGGACTGCCTTTTTCCTTGGGCGATTGCCTGCCACATGATCAGCAGAGGGGGCCTTGCTTCATGTGCTCACACCATAGGAGGATCACTTGTCATGAGTGTTGAACAGGGCCTTCTCTGTTATTGCCCCCAGATTGTGGAACACTCTCCCTGTGACTGTTCACTTCCTCCCAACCTTGTCTGCCTTTCAGTAGCAGGCAAAGTCCATTCTGTTCTCTGGTACCTTTTTGCTCTGACTGCTGTGCTGGTTTTCCGCTCAATCTAATGGTTTGCTACTATAGTTATTTAATTCATTCATCTTTCTGTTGCTGCTATAGATATTTAATTTATTCCACTCTCTATTGGTAATGTTTCTTTGTAATGTTTGAATACATGTTTTAATCTTGCAGTATTGCTTTTGTATATTGTATTTTAGGTTTTGTTAGGTTCCTTGGGATTTTAGATAAGGCAGGATAACAAACAAACAACAAACAAAAATAAATATGGGCTGACACCCAGACTAATGCAGTGCGGGTGCTCTAATGCCATGCTGATGCTAGTGGGGAAGGAGTGATTTTCAGTTATCTTCTCTTCCCTTTGAAGCCCACTGTGCCTTCTGAAAACGTGTCAGTGCTTATTTCCAGAAGGCACAGTGGGGTTCACAGAGGGATCAGCAAAAGTCACCCCCTCCTCCATAGTACCAGTGCTGCATTCGTCTGGTTGCTAGCCCTTATTTATAAAAGCAAATAAACAAAATATGGAAGAGAGGGTGAAGAAGAAAGCAAATGGCTGGGAGAAAATGAGCACTGGAGCAAGACAGCAAGTACTGAAAAAAACAATTGGAAACAGGAAATTACATGTCAGACATGACACTTTGACATCTGGAATACGACTACATATATGCTGGATTCTCTTTTGTTTCCCTTTGAAGAATAATGCGTGTAACACACTTTTCACTTCCCTGAATGGCTAGATGTGGCTTTCCAGAGAAGTGGGCAGGGAGTGAGTGAGAGAGAAGTGATGAAAACATAGGAGCAACTCCTCACTTACCAGCCACCTAATGGTGCAGTGGGGAAATGACTTGACTAGCAAGCCAGAGATTGCTGGTTCGAATACCTGCTGGTATGTTTCCCAGAAACACCTATATCAGGCAGCAGCGATATAGGAAGATGCTGAAAGGCATCATCTCATACTGCACGGGAGATGGCAATGGTAAACTCCTCTTGTATTCTACCAAAGACAATCACAGGGCTCTGTGGTTGCCAGGAGTCAACATTGACTCAAGGGCACAACTTTACCTCAGTTACATATGGGGATGAGGGTAGTGGAAAGACACTTTCAGGGAGAAAAATGTGTTTTGTGGGGAGGGCGATGTGTTGAAGATTATCTGATTTGATGATAAACAGATTGAGTGTTGAACATTACATGCGAATAGGTCTGTAGTGAAACAGAAACAGTATGAGCAATAGCATCTTCCAGGCAATAGCAGTGACAGATGCTTGGTGCCTGCCTCCCAAGAAGCAGGAGGGGCTTGGAGAAAAAGTCCCCTCAAAAATATTGGCGGTGCCATCAGCTCCAGAAAAGAAAACAAGGTCCCCTTGTTCAAATCGAACAGGCCCCTTCAGAGCTTGTTATGCCACTGGAGAGAAAATGAAACATTAACCAGAATTTACTAATATAAATGTTTTCTTAAATCATAATCATAAACTCAGGCTACATAAATAGCAAATCCTGCTCTGAATGAACATGAATAAAAGTATGATGTGCTGAATGTTAGACACTACAGATGAAAAACAATGTTAAACATGCCCAGCTTTTCCCTTTTTGATTTTTGAGCTTTAAAGAGTTCTTGTGGATACACACCAGCATTGTTATTTATTTACTTGTTATTACTTGTGTTAATAAATGTTGGACAGCATTCAACTAGTTAGGCAGGACTAAGCACCACCACAATTAACAGCCATTAATTTCAATGGGATTCAGTCAAGACTAATTTAGTCTGAATGCTGCCCAGTGATAACATTTTGATGATAGGTTTTGGCTTGCAAACCTGCTTTTTCTTTGCAGATTGTGCAATTTTATTCTTGTGATACATTTATGCTATCAGTTTCAGTGCATCAATACCTTAGTCTTATGTAATATCTGAGAGAGTAAGTTTAATGGTGAAGGACCTTCCTTATAGAATGTCATACTTCCAAAGGCCTCCTTAGCTTCCATAAGCCATTGTCACAATTTTGTTACCCTACTCCCCTGCTTTGATGTGTGATATAATGGCTGATTCACACAATCATTCAAATATAGGTTTAATGTGGGCTACCAACATCAGCATGATTGTGTGAACCCATGCCAAGGTAGTTTATGACCCAAGATGAATCTGGGATTCCTACCTTGGCATGGGCTCACACAATCACACTAAGTATTATTATTAATCATATTTTATACCGCCTGATATGTACATCTCTAGGCAGGGTATATAATTTAAAACAGTAAAAACAGTTAAAATTTCACAAAATATAGTAAAACCAATCTCATGTTGGTAACGCACATTAGACCTAGATCTGAACAACTGTGTGAACAAGACTGTGTGTGTTATTACAAGCATTAATTACATGTAATAGCACATGTAATAATTGCATGATTGTGTGTGTGTTATTACATGCACATGTATGCATGCAGCTGTGCTGGTGTTCCTCAAAGGGATGTCCACGCTGTATAATGTGAGATGCTGGAGAGGAGAAAGCAGGATGTGGTGATGTGATTTTAAATTACTGTTCCTATACTGAGCCCTATTCTCTTGTGTGTCCTGGATACAATACAGCACAGCTTTCATACAGATCGATCTATCTCTATATCCAGTGGTGCTCTTACCCCTGGACTTCGGCCCTGAAGTCCAGGGATTCCAAACCCCCTGGGGTCCCCCAAATCTTTAGTCTGTTCTGGGTGGTGCGGTCACCACTGGCCTGCACTGCACCGGGCAGCTAAGTGTGATTATGACCTGTGTGGGGTGCTTTAGAGACAGAGGGGGGAGTGTGGAGAGAAATATGTGGGATGGGAATATGTTAAGTTGCATATTGAAATGTTTCTGCTAATGCATATTTGCATAAACATACCTGTTTTATGTTTTTACATTCTTATGAGTGAGGTTACTTTTTGTGCCCTCAATAACTCACATGTTAAAAATACTGCATGTGTCATGGTGTGTTTGTGTGTAGGGGGATTATTATTATTATTATATTTCTATACCGCCCTTCCAAAAATGGCTCAGGGCAGTTTACACAGAGAAATAACAAACAAATAAGATGGAACCCTGTCCCCAAAGGGCTCACAATCTAAAAATAAATGTAAGATAGATAACAGCAACAGTCACTGGAGGTACTGTACTGGGGATGATGCTTAACTTGTGGAGGGCGGGGGTAGGACTCCAAAGGCCTTTAGGTCCAGGCTCCAAAATTTCCTAGGTGCACCTCTGACTCTATCTATCTATCTATCTATCTATCTGGACAGACAGACAGACAGACACATATAGATAATGAAAGACCTGGACACTTCTGTGAAAATGAGGCAGCTTTGCTATGATTTGAAGAACTCAACAAAATTTCTTATAGGAGTGAATATACAGAGCAGGGGCATAGTTATCACTGAACAAAGAGGGACAAATGTCCCTGGCCTTTGCCCATGGGGAAAGCTCCCGGCTCCTGATAGGAGTGTGGGGCGTGGGTGATATGATTTGCATGAAGAGCAAGAGAAAGGGCATGCCAAGAATGTTTTGCTTTTTACCATATCCTTATAGTTTTTCTGCAGCAAAGACACGGGTGGGGGGAGAACAACAAGGCATGGGGTCAAGGGTCCATCTAAACGTCTTGCCCCATGGCCCACTTCAGCCTTGCTACATCCCGGTGCAGAGCCCTCTAAAAGAAAACAATTTTTCCCCCTATAGATTTCCACTATGGTGATTTCCTACCTTGAACTCCTGGGCAATCTCTTCCACTGGAACCACATCATGACCCTTGTGCTCTTTGGATTTCTCGCATACCAAGCAGATTAGGTCTTCATCATCCTTACAGAAGAGTTTCAGGACCTCCTGGTGCTTGGCACACTCTCCCCCTTTTCTTTCTGCTTGTTTTTCCTTCTCAAGTTTCCTGATTATTTCTACGACATTTGCCAGTTGTCGGTTTGGCCTGAAATTCTTTTGCTGAAAAGTTTCTCTACACTGAGCGCAGGAAACAACTCTGTCAGACTCCCTCCAGTACTGGATCAAGCAGGCTCTGCAGAAATTGTGGCCACAGTCTATGATCACTGGATCTTTGAAATATTCCAGGCAGATGGGACAAGTAGTCTCATCACAGAGCTCTTCAACGGGACCCCCAGCTGCCATTGCTGCTGTCTCTCCCTGAAGCATAAAAACTGTGCTACTTTAACTCCAAATAAGGAGAGGGTGTTCCCTTTCCTATAATTGCCTCACCATGGCAAAAGATCCAAATGAGAGAGTGACAACAGGAAAAGGGCTGGTGTGTTTGCTGCAAAACTAGACACATTAAATATGTTGTCTCTCTTGTGTTTCCCCCCCTTTCCTTTAGAATACAGTATTATTTCCAATATGGGGAGGGTGATGATCCGGACTAGGACAGTGGCATGGTTGGAACCAGAGGGGGGTTAACCCATTAATCTCATGCGGTTTCCCCAGGAAATATCTCACCAAAATAGCTATGTGCCCCCCAAAGTGTCACGTACTGCAATGCTGGGCCCTTAATCTGGTGTTCCTGCTTTCAGAATGCACGCTATTACATGTGTACAGTTGCATACAATTGGACATGGGTTTAATATAAATAAACTTAGTTGCACGTAGGTGTACATACGAGTACAGCTGTACTTTCACTCTGGATGTCAATTCATTTTTTATAATATACCTCTGCATTTCAGTTTTACATATCACATACAAATTACTGTTTGTGCTCGTTAGCACAATGAAACCTGGAAAGAAAGAAAAAAGAATGAATTCATTTGGGTCCATCTGTGAGTAGAATAATTAAGGCAGACTGAATTCTCCCATTCCTCAGCCACTTTTCAAAAATGAAAGAATAAAGCAGCATGGAAATATATTTCCATGGTCAACGTGTTGAACTTCAGAACCTATCAAGCATGACTGAATAACAGGGTGCCTTTTGACATGTGCCAAACACTTTCCTATCACCATTATCGGCCTCCTTCCCTCCCCTGCCAAGCCCCTCCCCTCCCACAATTAAATAGCAGTTTCAAGATTCCAGATGGAACTATGAGTTCCATCGTTCTACTCTCACCTTGTTTCCCATTTGTAGAGCGAATGCTTGGGGAGGGAATGGGATCATCATGGTAGCTGGCTCTGCCCCCACCATCCACTGACCTTACTCCCCCACTCCACATAGTTTCACACATTAAACCTATTTACACACACGAGCTGCCTGGATAGTCCCAGGCACAGCTCGTGTCATCTGGAGCAACAGGAGTCTCTGCTCCAGTCCTGGGTAGCCTAGCTCTTCTACCCAGAGCTTTACTGAGTTAAAACGAACAGTAATGTGCCTGATTTCAAATTATGTTTGTTATTTATACTGCTTATCGATAAATGTTTTCATAGGAAAATAAATAATAGATACTTAAGATAAATTAATATGGGGTTCCCAACAGGGGTACTCATACTATTTGTATTTTTATGTATATATGTCTGTGGTGGAACAGCTCTCTATTCCTCCTAACCTTTTGCCATTGACACCAAGCAAACTTCTTGTATGGCTGAGTCCACTGTAACAGCCCTTCAAAAATTATCAAAACCAAAAAATACAAACGCAAAACAGTTACTTACAGAGCATGACAGGGAAAATAAAAAGCTGGAAAAACACATCCACTACCTGGCTATACTGCCCCTACACAGAGTCCTCTGTACTTTCTATATTCACAGCTTCTGGCTTGCTGGGCAGTCCCTGTCCTGGTTATAGCAAAAGTCTCGGGCTCAATCCAACCTGGCTTTTCTTTTTCTTCTAGTGATTTCCGTTATTTTCCTCCCGCACCTTCTCTCCTGCAAATGGACAAAATCCATCACAGACCAATTCTCTTTCAGACTTCTTCTAGCTGCTCACTCTTGACTCTCTGGACTTGCTCTCTGCTCTCCTGGACTCACTCTGATTTCTTCTGCAACTGCCAGCTCTGCCTCTCTCCAGCCCCAACAGTTTATTGGGCCAGCCAATCAGAACAAACAAAAATTCCCTCCATTTTTAAAAATCCCTTTCCCTCCAAAGAAAATCCACTGTCAAACTGCTAAACCAATGTGAAACTACAAAAAAACAAGAATGAACTTTTGACCCTGCACTGTCTCCATGTATAGGGATTTGCAAGCACAGAAATCCTATTTACAATTATTAGGAACAGAATATAATACAATTCATTTATCAGGGCTTATTTACAAGAAGAGGTTTGGGAATATTAACAACAATACAGGGGCTTATTTGCAGAAACCCAAGAGGTCTAGGCCTTGTTCCTCCACAATGTCACACACACACACACACACACACACACACACACACACACAATGTTATGGCTGTGAGACAGGCTACTCTAGTCACTAGCTTATATCCAGACTAAGTTACTCATAGCAGTCTTATTGAAATTAATGGGACAGGATTACTTGTCCTATTAACTTCAGTGGGAGTACTCATGCATAACTTGTACATATTATATGTACACACACATACACACACACACACATGCTGAGGGAGGCCAGCGACGGCCTGGGATCAGCCCGCCACCACAGACCCCCCTCCTTGTGTCAGTGTCTGACATCTGATGCAGGGAGCCCCTGATGTCAGACACGGAGGGGGCGTGGTTTAGTTCCCAAATGGGGTGTGTCTGGGGCGTATGGCACAGCCCCTGAGGGGCAGTGACCCGGGTTCTCTGAACACCGTTTGCTCAATGGTGGCTCCGCCCGTGTGTGTGTGTGTGTGTGTGTGTGTGTGTGTGTATAAAATCTCTATGGGGTTCCTGACCTGAAGGTTTGTGACAGAAGGGGTTCAGTTGTTTTAAAAGGTTGGGAACCCCTGAGTTAATAAATAATAAGAGGGGAGTTGATTAGAATTGGAAAGATCTGAGGGAGGGATGGTCAACCACTGACCAGCGCCTGACCCTACAGAATTTAATCTAGAAATACTCCACCTACACACTACAGTCTCCCTTTATGCAGCGTTTATAGATCTCAAGTCTGTATTCGACTCTATATCTTGAGCCAAACTGGGGGGGGGGGGGCTAGAAACCTGCTCAACTGATGCTTGCTACTCCTCATCCGCACCTCCACAATGATACATCCCTCAGATGCAACCCTCAGGGTCACCTATCAAGTGCTGTCTGAACTCATAAGAGCATTAAGCAGGGCTGCAAACTGGCTCTGCTCCTGTTTAACTTTAAACAACATGGTGGGTCATCTAAACCAGTGTTTCTCAACTATTTTGGAGTCATGGACCGGTACTTTCTTCATGTGCAGTTTCCTGGACCAGCAGTTAGTAAAGGGGTCACCCCCCTCGCCGCCACCCCCTAACCCCAGTGATGTCATGCACAAAGGGGGCGGGGCCCAAGGTCCACGGAGACCAGACGAGCTCTCCAGAGCTCATTTCTAGGCAGGCAGCCCTCGCTGCTGGATAATGTTCATTTCGCTTCCTCAAAATGAACATTATCCAGCAGCGATGGCTGCCTAGAAATGAGCTTTGGAGAGCTCTCGGCATGGCCCCTGCTGGCCCAAAATTGTGCTTTTGCGGGGGTGATTTTTATTAGTGATGCCTCACAGACCAGTACCCAATGCTTCGTGGACTGGCACCAGTCCGCGGACTGGTGGTTGAGAAACACTGATTTTTACACACACATACACCCCAAACCCGCAGGAAAACGCATCTCCACCTTGCCCTGTGCAAATGACTCTGCAATCCTCTCTGCGGGGAGACATGGTAGAGGTCTATAAAATCATTCATGGTGTGGAGAAAGTGGATAGAGAGAATTTTTTCTCCCTCCCACATAACACTACAACCTGGGGTCACCCCCTGAAATTGATTGCCAGGAAATCTAGGACCAACAAATGGAAGTACTTTTCATAATCAACTTGTAGACTTCTCTGCCACAAGATGTGGTGACAGTCAACAACCTGTATGGTTTTAAGAGGGGTTTGGATAACTTCATCAAGGAGAAGTCTATCAACGGCTACTAGTCGGAGGGCTGTGGGCCACCTCCAGCCTCAAAGGCAGGATGCCTCTGAGTACGAGTTGCAGGGAAGTAACGGCAGGAGAGAGGGCATGCCTTCAACTCCTGCCTGTGGCTTCCAGCAGCATCTGTTGGGCCACTGTGCGAAACAGGATGCTGGACTAGATAGGCCTTGGGCCTGATCCAGCAGGGCTGTTCTTATCCACTCTAAGATCCCTATAGGTCTCAGAAGAGCCCTGAAAGCCTTCACTCAATACTGTAAGGAGAATCGACTAGAAATCAACTACCACGAAACCAAAATCATGATCTTCAGCAAGAGACCACTCGTGGCACATGGGCATACAATCGAGCAACTCACATGCTTCAAATACCTGGAGGTGGCCCTCCATGCCTCTGGCACTGTTGTGTGCCAAAGTCACCCTGAACTCTTTGTATGCTCTGGAGCTACACCAGAGTCAAGGTAATTAGGCATACTGTCCTCTTGGGGCTCTCAAGTTCCTTCATGAGATATAGTGATTCCTGGCAGCAGGCACAGAAGAAAACACAGACACAGACCGTGTATTACTTAAGCTAATCTATTATATTAATTCTCCTGGGTGTGCCTTGGAATGTGCGTCCCAGAGCCCAGCTGATTGGCTGGGTGGTGGACGTGCCTGATTGGCTGAGGCACACCCTGGAGGATTGGTTGCTTCAGTGGTGGCCCAGCCATGGAGGCCAGAGGTGGCGGGCCCGGCCGTGGAGGCAAGGCCCAAGAGGGGGGAAAGAAAGGGGGGCAGAAGTGGCAGTGGGGAGGAGAGGTGGCTGGGCCTGGAAGCAGAGACTGGGGCAGAAAGGGGGGGAGGTAACCGCCGGCCCCAAAGAGCGCACAGATGCTCTGTGTGGGGTCGGCTAGTAAAATGTATTACTTAGAGATTATCTGGCAAGGGTGTGTGTACTGGCTCGGTGGCTAAGGATATCTAACTGCTAACAGCATCGAACATCCAGCGGAGGAGGGGAGAGCAAGAGAGAAGGAGGAGAGAAGGGAGGCAAGATTAAATGAGGAAAGAAAGGAATGGAGCTGATAATTTTGAGGAAAGAGGCACCGTTATTATTGAGACTTGGTGCAGAGTTTGGCAAGCAAGACTGTCAGCAAGTCGAGAGTGAGCCTCAGAGCCCACTTCGCTTGCTTCTCGCGGCTGGTTCTCTTATACAGTTAAAACTCTTTGATCTACGACATGTGTCCATCATCACTGTCTTGAACATTGCAAAAGTGTCAGTGCATCCAGCCATAAAGGTGTCAATCATATAGCAAATGTTCTCACATTCAAGGAGGGCACATCCTTTAGTGTCAGTTCTTATCATCAGGAGTGTTCCCTGTCTGCTCCCACAAGTGTCTCTTTTGTTATCAGAGGAATGTCCTTCAGATACAAAAACATAGCTGCTCAAACTGCAGTCTCTGGTCTTTTTCTGTTCCAATTGCCAGCATCTCAGTAATTAAAGGTGGAGGAGGAGGAGGAGGAAGAGGAGGAGGAGGTATGAAGATATAGCAAGAGGGGAATGGGGGTGGAGAGGGGGCACTACAATCTGTCTGTATATCTTGCCAGCTCAAGGCACTTGTTTACAGGATAAGCATAATAAAAGGGTATACATTTCACCAATTACAAGCAATAAAAGCACTTTCACAGAGTAATTACAAACAAATCCCTTTTAGCAGTCATTTCCCAGAGTGCAATAAGTTCATGCAGAGTTCAGAATTTCCCTGAACCAAGGACTCTCTTGCTTCATGAGCAGGCCTAGTAGACATCTTAGGTTTTAGCCTGTTCGTTCCTATCTGAAAATGCCATGGATTGAACCTGGGACCCCGCCCCGCTTCTGCATGCAAAACATGTGCTCTTTTACAGAACTAGAGCCCCATGATCCCTAACAGACAAATGTATACCACAGTTAACAGAGTTGAGGGATTCTAACAAAACACAGAACACTGGAAAGCAGAACTGCACAAACACCTAGTCAAAGGGAACTATGCTGGTAATGAACAGCAAGGCTGAAAGCTAAGCACAAGGCCAGCCATGGTAGAGATGTCTAGTTGCTTTTTGCTTGCTCTTGTTAAATTAGTGGGAATCATCAACTTCCTGTTGCCAATCTACCCAATGCCTGTTTCACATGCCACAGTGGTGTAGGCCTGAACCAGACCGAAGCCATGTTACCTTTCATATATTCTGTCTGTGTAAGGGGGGCCTAGGGGATTCCTTATAAGGAGTTGCTTTTCTGTGCCAAGGAGGGCCAGGAGAGACTAGATAAGAAGGTGATGAGGTATTCACCTAAAAGAATACATGCACAGAAGTTAGCTGGAAATTTACAGAAAGTTCAGACAAAGGAAAAGGGCAGTACCTATGCACCATCTCCTAGGCTATAAATATGTCATGCTTGTAAATGATCGGGGTCTTGGACTTGAGCACTAGCTATCCAGGACCTTTGCTACTATAGAGCAAATAAAGCCTGCGCTTTATAAAGCGTGCGCAAAGCATTACTGGGAGCTTTGAGAGCCGCAGCGGGGAAGGGGCGGCAGGGAGGTATCCTGCCGCCCCAATTACTCTACTACTTACGGCGCCACCGTGGGAAGCGGCGGGAGGGGTAAGTAAACCCTCCCGCTGCTCTTAAAGCGACCCCTACCCCCAATTCGGACCACCCAGGTCCGGACTGGTCCGGGCCCATCCCTAACTCTCTCTCATCCTAGCCCACCTCACAGGATTGTTGTAAGAATAAAAGTAGGAAGAAAGAATCATACAAATACTACCCTGAGTTATGCCAAACAGAAAGCGAAGTCACCCACCAGCAATCAGTTTAGACAATCTCTCTCTCTCCCTCTCTCTCCCCACTAATTTGGTTTCAAAGCAGACAACAAAATGGAATACATGGAGTCATCCCAGTTTCTTGGGATCTTAGTAGTAAGCATTTCAGGGGCAGGAGAGAAAGGCACCTTTAAAAATAAATCCCCAGCATCAACTGATTTGCAAAGTCTTATTTTGGTGCAAGTCTTTTTTCCTTTAAGCATTTATTCAGCAGCTTTAGACCCTTATCAATTTATTTATTTATTTATTTATCATCATCATTATCATTATTATTAACATTTTATATCCCGCTCTTCCTCCAAGGAGCCCAAAGCGCTGTACTACATACTTAAGTTTCTCCTCACAACAACCCTGTGAAGTAGGTTAGGCTGAGAGAGAAGTGACTGGCCCAGAGTCACCCAGCAAGTATCATGGCTGAATGGGGATTTGAACTCGGGTCTTCCTGATCCTACTCCAGCACTCTAACCATTACACCATGCTGGTTCAAATGGACGACTCAGCCTTAGGGGTGTGCATAAAACGGGCTGGTCTGGTTCAGTTCGAGTCCGAACCGGACTCGAACCTGACAGGACCAGTTTGGTCTGGTACCCTCTGAACCGGCCCCCACAGTCTAGTTCAGTCTGGGGGGGTGGTTTTATAATTTTATTTTTTTTAAAAAAATTATATTTAAATTTACCTTCAGCCCCTTTGGGGGGCTTCCTGTAGGCCGTGGGGGTGGGTCCGCCAAGGTTTCCCCTCCCCCCACTGGCCTCTCACATCACAGATGCGGCCCAAATTTAATCAGTTTACTGGCCCATTCGGACCTCTGTAAATTGATGCAGTGGCCATTTTGGAGGCCGCCGTGCATTGCCTCTGCGAGGCCTGGCATGGCCCAGGACCTCACAGAGACCATTTGTGCATGTGCGGCAGCCATTTTTTTTTAAAAAAATCGCCACCAGAAAAATGGCTGCCACACATGCGCAAGTGGTCTCTGCAAGGTCTTGGGCCATGCCAGGCCTCGCAGAGGCCATTTGCGCATACGCAGCAGCCTCCAAAATGGCCACCATGCTGATTTACGGAGACTGATTAAATTCGGGCCATGGCGGTGATGTGAGAGGCCAGCGGGGGGAGGGGGAACCTTGGCGGACACCCTCCCCTGTGGCCTACAGGAAGCCCCCGGAAGAGGCTGAAAGTAAATTAAAATTAATCTTTTAAAAATTCACAGACTTGTCCGGGGGCTCGGTTCCAGTCCGGATGGAACCGGGGTGGGGTTCAGTTCGACCCCAAACCCCTGAACCGGGCCGCACATCCCTACTCAGCCTGCAAGATCCCAACATTGAACACCAACTGTTCTCTCTACCTCCATCATGCTTACTTTTAAAAATACAAG
Organism: Hemicordylus capensis; assembly: GCF_027244095.1. Lineage (NCBI taxonomy): Eukaryota > Metazoa > Chordata > Lepidosauria > Squamata > Cordylidae > Hemicordylus > Hemicordylus capensis. The sequence continues at coordinate 255,608,851 of NC_069658.1, read as the reverse complement.
TTTCTGTTACTTTCCATCACATCAGTACCAAGACAGCCTCCGCCCCTTTCTCGTCAGCTCTTACTCCTTTTCATTTGTCTTCTTCACATTCTACTTGTTCCCTCCACCCGATGGTTACTTTTAAAAACACAAGTTTCTTTTACCGTCCTCCCCCTGCCTTGCCTTCTTGAGGGTCGGTCAGCACAGCAGAACAATACAATTATGTAGCCCTCAGGCAGTTTCTCTCCTTTACATTCTTCTCCCCGCCCCACCCAATACAACTTTCATTTACATTACCTCCTGCTGCCTTGTGAGTCAATCTATCAGCAACACAAACAATGCTTTTATGCAGCCCCCAGGCAACCTGCAGCCAGCAGCTCGGCTACAAAGCTCCAGCACTGCGTCTTGCTGCTGGTGGTGCCTGACGCATGTGTTTGTGCCTGCATGACATCACTCAATCGGCATGCTCTCAGCTCCAGAGAGTGAGTCTTTGCAGAGCACAGCTGGGAGCAGCCATGCTGGGAGGTGGGAAGGAGGCAAATAAAAAGTGGGTATTGGGCCACTTTGCTGCTGCCACAGCAATAGAGAAAGGGAAAGGGTGAGAAACGGGGGCGGAGGGGAGAAAGGGCAAGGATTGAGAACTTGGGGCCCCTCAGAGGCTGTGGGCCAGGAGACATTTGTCGCCCTTTGCCTAATTAACGGAACACCCCTGACCGGGTTGCCATATCCTGGCTTTCCAAATCTGGGTGCCTAATTTGCATATTATGTAAACTGGCTTGAAAATAATTTTTGAGCAGAATAGTGACTGCATGTTTTGCTCCATATCTGCTTCTACAAGGGCTAGAACTTAGGGTTTTTTGTTTGTTTGTTTTTGTTTTAATGAAAGCTGAAATCCGGGTGAATCTGGGTGGGCTAAGCAATGTGGATTAGGTGCTTAAAATCCAGGTGAAACTCAAAATTCCAGTGGGCATGGCAACTCTATGCATAACAGCACCAGGGTGCTTTCCAGCTTAGCCGCTCAACAGCGGCAAAATGCTTCTGTTCAGGCAAATAGCATTCAAAACGTAAATAGCAAAGCGCCCAGAAGGGGGAGCAGTCCCATGAAAACTAACAACCTGAAAAAACAGCAACTTTTTAATGTTGTATATACAATGTTATAGTACTATATTGGTGTCACAACACAGGAAGTGGGGAAGCACACTTCAGAGATTCGTCGTGACCCCGTTGCAAGTAATCTGGAAAGTGCCCAGGAAGACCTGTGGCAACCACATTGCATTAAACTTAAACATCCTGAGGAGTGCCACCGCCATCTTAAAATTCTTCTGTACCCAAAGAGGATAATACATACCTTCAGCCCTTAAATTATTGAAAGCCAAGTCTCTGGCCCAGCTAGTTTACAGCACAATACCACCCCACCCCCACAATACCCTCATTCTCCCACAACTGACTAGGTTCCCCGGCCTCCCTGATTAATTCTATACCTCTCTATTACTCTCTGACTAGTTCTATGAAGCTGCGTGCAAAATTCGCCAGACCCTGACCGCCAGTAAATGCTAACTAGACCTAATGCAGCACAGAGCTCCACCTATAATCTACAGACTTTTTATAGTTTTCAATTTGAATTCTACAATAACTTTTAACACTCTATAGCCTTTTACTTGTAGATCTTAACTATCCCAACATTTTAACAGTTTTAACCCATATAGTTTTAATCACTTTTAATTGGTAAACCTTTTAGTCTCCTATAGTGCAACACTGCAACTGCTGATTCATGGTGCTTACAGTTTCTGTGCTACGGCTGCCTTACGACAGTCAATGGCCATAATACAGTCTTTATAAACCTTATAGGCTGTAACAATTTGGAAATTCTATAGCCTTCTTACTGTTTATACTCCCTCAATCTCAATAGCCTTCAACACATGCCAATGTTATGTTTTCTTGCCTTAGGCTGGTCAAAGATGATAATAATGTTATTGATTGATTGAATTCAAATCCTTCCCCCCTCAGTTATGAAGCTCACTGGAAGACCTTTTGCCATTCACCTTTTCTCATCCTAACCTACTTCACAGGATTGTTGTAAAGATAAGGGGGAAGGGAGAAGAACTATCACGTCTGCCACCCTGTGCTCAGTGGCGGTGGCTTCATTGGGTGGGGTAAATGAGAAAAAGAAAGGAAGCAATATACAAAAAGCACAGAATCAAAAAAGAGGAATCCATGTCTGAACTGAAGAACTGAGAAGAAAGGAAGCAATACTGAAGGAATAATTCATTAAAGCACAGGGAATAGAACAGAGAGAAAAATGGGAAGAAGAACAGATAAGCAGCAGGAGAGAAGCATCCCAACAAAAACTAGCTGGATCAATCAACTAGTGGAAGCAGATGCTCAAAAAATGAAGTGAACATAGCCGCATAATGCAAAATGAAAGGAAATTTCATTTTCTGAAAGAAAAAGGATTCTTTCCTTCACCATTCCCCAGATGTTTCTGTTTGCTGCCAGAAGAAAACACCTGAGGTTTACTAATAAAATTCAACTTGAGTTTAAAGAACAATGACCCATCTTTTATTTTCCTCACCCCCCAAAAGTTCATATCATTTTTCTTCTAAGCAAGGATTTTAAAAGGTGTGTTTAAAGCAAAAAGGAGTTTAAAGCAAAGTATCTAATGCTGTCATACAAGGGAGACCCAGGAAACAGTCATTGAAAAGGACGTTTTTTTGCTGGGATAAATAGGGATAGTTACCACTTCAAACGGCACTCCTCTGTTCAGTTAGCAGGGATTATTTCCCCCAAAGCTGCTGAAACATGCCTATTCAGCCTCATACACTTCTTGTGCTTCCCTAATAGCTTTATTTTGAGCAAGATATGGGAGGATCAGGACAGATCAGTTAATCTTCCTGAGTTTCCCCCTCTGTACCAGCATCTAAAGCACTAACTGAATCTATTGCAAAGTGCCTCCTTTGCTTGGGGGCTGCAGAGAAGTCTCCTCTCCGCCTTCTCCTCCTCTCCCCTCTTCATCCAATCAATGCAGGGAAGGGTGTAAAGACCTGTAGTGTTTAAAAATCCAATTCATGTTTTTGTTGCACTTGTAACTAGTTTGTGTATGAGGATAATCTGGGGCCAGGTTTTGCAGGAGATCCTGCATATTGAGTGCATGGAGGATGACCCAGGTTGAATCCCTAATATCTCCAAATAGGGCTAGGAAAGAAGAACGTATGAATCCTTGGAGAGCTAATACTGATCCATGCAGACTATAGCCTATAGTCAGTGCAGACTAGTATATATGAACCACAGGACTGACTTGAAATACGGCAGCTTTGTATACCCCACAACTCTCAGCAAATGCTTCACATTTTAAATTCCCCATTTGCTGTATTGATAAATATTTTAAGGACTTGAATGTCACACAGCCCTTTCCAGAACCCTGTCATATTGATAATGTGTGAAATGGGAAGTAAATGAGGCAACATAGGCAAAAAGCTTTTAACTTTTTATTGAATACTAGCTGATCCGGTGCAGAGCATCTGCACCCCTGTTTGCTGCTGCAGCTTTCTCCCCTCACCCTACCCGCCCCCACTTTTTTGCCCACCCGCCATCTTCTTTTTCTCCCACGCCCTCCTGCCCACAGCCGCCGTCGTCTTCTTCTTACCTGCCTGCCACCCCATCTTATTTATTTATTTATTGTTAAATTTATATACGCCTTTCATTAAAAACAATCCCAATGCGGTTTATAAAAGTTAAAAAACATACAATAAAAATGAACAATTAAAAATATTAAGCTACAAATATGAAACCAATCTGATTTGAAATATATAAAATACACACATAAAAAACTATACGTGGGTAAGACACACAGAAACAGCAATAAAAACAATCATGTAAAGACCTGGATAAAAAGTCAAGATTTAACAAGCTTTCTAAAACCTGTGATGGAGTCCAAGGAGCGAGTGGCCACTGGGAGAGCATTCCAAAGTCTGGAGGCAGCAACAGAGAAGGCCCTGTCCCGTGTGCACGACAACCGAGACTCCCTTATTGTATGCACCCGGAGCAGAGCCCATCAAGATGATCTCATCAAGCGGGCAGCAACCCTTGGGAGCAGGTGGTCCCTCAGGTATCCTGGGCCCAAACTGTTGAGGGCTTTAAAGATCAAAACCAGCACCTTGAATTGGACCCAGAAACACACTGGTAACCAGTGCAGCTCTTTCAGGATAGGTGTGATATGATCATACCGGGCAGCTCCAGATAGAACCCTAGCTGCCGCATTTTGCACTAGCTGCAGTTTATGGATATCCTTTGCACGTGACAAGGGTGTGTGGCCTGGGCTGCCGAGAGCCCGAACAAGCTCTCAGCTCATCATTTCAGGCAGCATCAGCTGCCTGATAGGACATTTCCCCCTTTCTCTCCCTCCAGAGTTCTCTCCTTGGGTTCTTTGAACCCGTTTGCCCAATGGTGGCTCTGCCCCTGCTGCAGTCCATAGACCAGAAAGGGGGAAAAAAGAACAGTGATTGTTACAGCACCAGAAATGGCAGTAAAATACCAAACAGTTAAGGGTGTGCACAAACCGAGCTTCGAGCACAGGTGGTTAGGTGCCGCAAGGAGGGGAGTGGCGAGCGGGAGCTTTAAGGAAGAGAGCGGGACAGTGCATGTGATACCAAGTTCCAAGCACCATGCTGACCACGCAAATGCTGCCTGTGCATGTGTGGATGCCATATATGTGCTGGTGCTGTGTGTGTGGGTACTTGAGATGTGTGCCGCCCCAGCAGGAAGCTGCATGGGGTGGAAAAGAGCAGGTGAGGACCTGCTCTCCTCACTCCTACTCCGCTCCCCTCCCCATGGCACCAAACCTGTGCTTGAACCTTGGCTTGTGCACCCCCGTACAAACAGCACAAATCATATATTCCAGATGTAAAAAAAACCCCATGATAACCCTCGACCCATAGCCACAAAACCATCCTCCTGTCAAACATCAGTTTGCAAGTTGTTTCCTTGCACTAACAGCAACGTACAACGTACAGCCACTACTAGGATCACCTTTGAGATGTTATCTATGAATAAATATTTAACCTAAAATTGATTAGATCTCAGTGTAGTCAATATAGGCATAATCAATAGTTGGTGGGCTCCAGAATAGAAACTGCAGGACAACAAAATCATGCCCCCCCAAAAAAATCTGGTGAGCAGGATGTGTGAGCAGATGCAGAATGAAAGGTCTCGGAGGGATGTATCCCAAAGGATTAACCATGATCAGTGTGGCCATGAAAATATGGCCTTTGTTAGGGAGGGAACACTCTCCACAATGTCCACTGTTGTGCCCAAAGTCACTTTTGCGCTCTATGTATGCTCAGGAGCTACGCCTGAATGAAAAGGAGCTTGGCTGCACTGCTTCTTGATCTTAGTTTGGGAATCACAGTTCAAACTGGCGACATAAGATCAATACCACAACATTATGCAATCTTAAATTTTTATTGAACTAAAAATAACAGCATAAGGCAAGCAATATTCTAAGACAATCCAAGCATATGAAGGATAGCTATCATATGTGTTGGATGCATGTGAGATCAGTATTACAGCTAGCAGCCAATAACATTTTCAACCATCTAAGGGAGGGAAGGGAAGAGACAGACACACAGTGAAAAGCTTCGGGAGGAAGGAGTAGGAGAGGGGAAATAACAGCTCAGGCAGGCTGGGCTGTTGGGAGAGAGGAGGAGGGAGAGGAGAGTTGGATGGAGATCAAGGAATCTGGAGAGGCTGCAGAAAGCATCTTTACCAGTTCTAGTGATGGTCAGCAAGTGAGCGTTGCTCAGGCACATAGCTTGTGAGCAAGGAGAGCAGCAACTAGACAGGCAGATGGTGCGTTCTGGAGATCCCTTTCTGGAGCTGGGTACAGATCACAACTATACTTCAATTCCCTGCTACGCAGAGGGAATTTGCCAGCAAGTTACATCTAGTGGGACGTCTGCTTGGCTGGATAGCCTTACAGAATCAGAAAGTTGAGCAAGTGATTGCTGAAACCATGCCTGTTGCTAACCTGTTTTATGTTAGTTTGATCCTTTGATCTGAACATAAAGTCTTTGGTGCAGTGCAACATCCAAGAATATCCATACATCTTAATAGCTAAGCCATAAACATGTGCCTCATGACAAAGCACATCTTCAGTTCAAGGGAAATCCACTCAATAAAACTTACCAGGAAGGAACTGTCTGTTTATCCTTGTTGTAAGCATTTTAGGAGGTAAACAATCAAACTGCAAACTGAGGCGCCTTTCTTGGTTGGGGTCTGAGAGGGAGGAAAGGGCAATGGGTGTTTCAGGGGATAACAGCCTAAAACAAATGGTTGCTACCTTTACCTATATGTTGCAAACTCAGCACAATCAAGAAAGCAGTTTCAACAACATATGTAACAGAAAGAATTCAATCTAAGAATATAATCCAGAAAGGTGCAATATAAGGTATACATTAGCACAATGAATCACAATGAAGAAAGCAGTTTCAGTAACTTATGTAATAGGGGTGTGCACAAAACCGGTTTGCCCGGTTCAGAGTCCAAACCAGATTCGAACCAAACCGGGCATATTCAGTTTTGTGGCACAGAACGCGCCCGCCCCTCTCTCTGCCTGAATGCAAGCCAGCTCACAGGTTCTACTTTTTTGGTTTTGTTTAATTTACACTCACCGCAGTGGGTCTGGCGGCCTTGGGGAGTGCAGGCATGGCTCTGTGTGTGCGTGTGGGGTATCCTCTTAGTCACCCCTCCCCTTGCCAGCCTCCCCCTGGTCGTGCAAGGGCTGTTTCGGCCCATTTTCGGGCTGTTCCGGCCCTTTTCCTGGTGGTGGCAGCCATTTTGTAGGCCACGGTGTATGCTCCCTGGCCATTTGTCTGGCCTGGGTCATGACCCAGCCACACAAACGGCCAGGAAGCATAAGCGTCAGCCTCCAACATGGCCACGGCCACTGGGAAAAGGCCCAAAAGGCCCCAAAACAGCCCTTGCAGGACTAAGGGGAGGCTGGCAGGGGGAGAGGGAGACTAAGGAGACCCCCCCGCAGCTGCGCCAACACCCCCCCAGGGCTGTCGGACCCATGGTGGTGAGTGTAAATTTTTTGTTGTTGTTTAGAACCCCCAAAGAGGCCCCGAGCCAGACCAGTTTATTTATTTATTATTTTACTTAACATATTTTTATACCACCCAAAACTGATGGCAAACCAGCTCACACATCCCTATTATGTAACAGACAAAATCCAATCTAGGAATATAATCTATTGCAAGTCAGCCAGGAAGAAGCAATATAAGGCGTTAATACAACAGGATACACATCCTTAGGGGAAGACCAGCTAAACATTTACTGTTCTAACAAGGTACCTTTGATAGGTATTTTCTCTGAGTCTGGTAATTCACTAAGAGTTCAGCATGCCTCTGGCCAGAGACTCTCTGGCAGGGACACTTTAAATGGACACAGGCCTAATCCTTGGTTCTGATATAGAGGATATATTATGGGTCATAACACCACCTTGGTGCAGACAGAAAATAGCAGGATGAACTAGCACAAGAACTGCTACACGTAGATGCCCAAGAATAACTCCTGCAAGTAGTTTTTGCAAAAGTCCACTGAACCTCCCACAAAAAAACCCAAACACACACACACACAAACCCCTCCTCCCTCAAGAAATACCCTTAGAATCCAATTTCTGTGAGACAACAGTGGTGGAAATAAATAAAACTTCATGTATAACCCAAAACGACATTAGAGCCTCTGTTTCATTGCACTGTGATTATTATAATTCTCTCTATCCATAAGTAAAAATAATAGAAAGCAATGACATTTCTGCCAGGTTTTTTAGAAAAAACAAAACAAAACAAAACAAAACAAAACAAAAACATCGGTTTAAATTGGCAGGGCTCCAGTGTCTTTAAAGTGTCATGAAGGGGGCATGTTGAATAGGGTATTTTTAAGTGATGATAATCCCAGCCTAAGTAAATGCTGTGGGATACACATCTTTAGGAACATAAGAAGCTGCCTTATTTATACTGATCCAGACCATTAGTCCATCTGGCTCAGTATTGTCTACAGAGACTGGCAGCGGCTTCTCCAAGGTTGCAGGCAGGAGCCTCTCTCAGCCCCATCATTTATCTTTAAATAAACAATCAATGGAACTGATGGAGGTGAAGGGATAGTGTAGTCTGTTCTAATTCAATTTCTTCCTGTCATGTAACATTGAAATGCACTAGAACTTGACTAAGAACACCCTAAAACCTTCAACCCTATATGTAATAAATAATAATATATGGTTTTTGTTTTTCTCTTTTTCTGCGTACACTATGGACTGGATCTCACGATCCGTGAGACCCAGTTTGGGGTGGTGAGCGGGAAGAGCAGGCTAAGCCCGCTCTCCCCGCTCACGAGAGTGATTGCGGGCTCCGAGATGGAGCTGGCGGGGGCTGGGGAGCCCGGGGGCCGTGCGACCCCCGGAAGCCCCAGTATGCCCTGCGTGAGCACGCAGGGCATACTTGGGAGACCCCCAGAGCTGGGAGACGGCTTTTTACCTCCCCTCTGGGGGTCTATTCGTGAGTAGGCATGGCGTGAAGCCGCGGCGCGGCTACTCACGATTCAAAAAACCAGGTTTGCGGAGTGCTTGCTCCGCAAACCTGGTTTGGGAGCAGGGGTTCTTGAGTGGGCTACCCACTCCAGAACCACCGGGCTTGCAGCCGAGCCCGGTAGTTCTGACGATCTGCAAAAATTGGGCTAGGCTCTCCTAGCCCGATTTTTGCAGATCGTGGGAATAGCCCCTATAATTATTTCAATGCTCTGCAACAAGTGATAGCTTCCAACCCTGTCTGCTTTATTTCATTTTTTAAAAAACATTTGATTCTGATACTTTCCACCACACTTGCCCTGCAGATGGATGGGAAATTCTGACCCTGAGAACTGGAAGTCCTGCTTAAGAACCATGAAGCCCGATTGCTTGGCTTTCATAAAGCTACAGACGAAGTGCTAAACCCTCTCAGGAAAGTGGAGCTGTAGGTGAGGATTCTGCTTCTTGAGATTTAACATTTCAGTCTGGATTTATACCCTACCCAGAAATAAGGAAGGATCCTCTCTCCACTGAATAAAGATAAAGTGAAAGTGAAGATCTGGTCATCTGTATCAGCATCAAAAAATTCCACGCAACCCTCTTCGTAGTCCAGGGACACCCGGATCTTCCTGATGTCATGTTTGAAGGCCAAAGGGGTCCATTCAGAAGTAAATGCCATGAATTCATCTGCTATCATCCCCACTGCCCAGATCCTCTCATTAGGATTCAGTTTAAAGGTGAACTTTCCCTTCCGCCTGACAGATTCTGCTGCTACCCCCACGGCCCACATTGCCCCTTCCTCATTCTCATTCTCTACCTCCACCTCCCACCAATGCTTCCCTGAAGTGAATCTCTCACGGCCCAACACACAAGGCCTGAAATCAAATCGCTTTGGGCTGTTAGGCAAGTCCTGCTCTGTGTCTCCCTTTCTTACACTCTTCAGATCCTCTGACAGAATAAGTTCAGGATGTGCCGTGTCTGGATCCAGAGTTATATTCTCTGTAGGTTGGAGAGAGAAAGAAAGAGCCAGTTGGAAGGTGGTTGGTTCATGGAAAGGATTTGTGTCAGCTGCTGCTGGGAAGTGATTCACACACAAACTCCCCCTCCCTCTGGCTTCACCTGAATCTTAATCTGGTTAGGAGGCCCTATAAAGAACAGGAGAAGTCACTCCCTGAAGGACGGGCAGGTCAAGGAGAGATATAAAGGCAGATTCACACACTTGCGGTCCAATTACAGGAGAACCTCATTATTCGCGGAACCGCTATGTGTGGTTCTGCATACCCATGGGGTGTCTTATTGACACCCGTTTCAAGTATCTCCAAATATAAACAGGTTAAAACTCACATATCCACAGTTCCTAGAGCGCTGGAAGTGGCCATAGAGGTCACTTCCGGCCACCATTTTATGCTGAGAAAGCTAGGAAGAGACAGAAGGAACCATTTTGTGGCTCATTTCTGGTGTTGGTGAGCAGGGCGGGGGGGGGGAGGAATTTCCCCCGCAGTTTTTTGGAGGCATTCCATCCTTTGGGGTGCATATCTGGGCACATGGGGGACCTGAGGAGCACACCACATTTGGGGGCCATTCTGGGGCTTTAGACTGCCTGCCTCCACACTGAAACCTAATCTACCCTTCCCCACAGACCTAATGCCTTCTAATTTGTGGTTCCATTACTCGCAGTAGTAGACGAGGAACAGAACCCCTGCAAGCAATGAAGTTCTCCTGTATTGCTATATTTTAAATTGATGTTATCTCATATCAAGAGTTTCTAATCTCTTGCAGTTCTTTACCAATAGCTGCCTTTCTACAGAAATTATTCTAATATCTGTATCTGTCATGTGGAAGACAGGCTGACAAATTAAAAATCAGGCCATGATACGTATAGCAATGCATCACTAGAGATGGACTGTAGCTCAGTGGTTGAACCCATGAAAGCATGTAGGAGGTCCCAGTGTGAATTGTTGGCATCTCCAGGTACGGAGACACTACAGTCTCCAAAGAGCCAGTGTAGTGCAACAGTTAAGAGTTTAGGACAGCATCAGGGAAAACCAGACTCAAATATTGCAGTCAGCCATGAGTTCTGTGGGTAGATTTGGGCTAATCACATTCAGCCTAACTTTCACAGGGTTGTTATGACGATAGCAAGGGTGCAGGGAAGAAACTCCTACCCACTCTAGGCTTTATAAAGATGGGCGGGGTGAATAATAATAATAATAATAATAATAATAATAATAATAATAAAATAAGAAACAATGATATTAGGATGTTATTCAATGTTTTTTAGGTGTAGGGATATGCGAACCAGCTCAAGGTCTAACCGGTGTGCCATCAAACTGATCTGGCTCAAGGGCTCACCCTAGAGCTGAACCACACCTGGTTCGGCTTGAGGCTGAGCCAAACTCCCCAGGCTGGCTTGGAGCTGGTTCGGGGGTTCTAAAGTTTGTTTGTTTTTAATTTAAACACTCACCGCTGGGTCCAGCAATCTCAGGGGGGTGCTGCCGCAGCCATGGGAGGGTCTCCACTGTTTCCCTCTCCCCCCACTGGCCTCCCCCCGGTCCTCCAAGGGCCATTTTGGCCCGTTTTCAGGCTGTCCTGGCCCTTTCTCTGGTGGCAATGGCCATTTTGGAGGCCACCATGCATGCGTCCTGGGCATTTGCATGGCCTGGGTCCCAGCCATGCAACTGGCCAGGGCACATGTGTGGTGGCCTCTAAAATGGCCACCGGCACCAGAGAAAGAGCTGGAACGGCCCAAAAGCAGGCCAGAACGGCCCATGGCTGACCAGGGGGAGGTCCAGAGGGGGAGTGGGAAATGATCGAGTACCCCCGAGGTAGCTAGACCTGATAGTGAGTGTTTAACAGTTTTAAAAAATATATTTTAGAACCCCCGAACTGGCTCGAATTCGAGCTGAGATCGGTGGGGGGGGGGGGGGATGTTCAGGGGCACAAAACCAAACATGCCTGGTTCGGTTCGAGTCTGGTTTGGACTCAAACTGAACTGGGCAAACTGGTTTTGCGCCCACCTGTATTTAGGTGTTAGATGATATCTCCAAAAGCTAGCAGACAGAACTCCTCCTTAAGCCTGTCTCCCGCACCATATCCTATCCATATTTCCCTTGTCATTCAACCCAGAAAATTACCTTTGTACAGTGCTGGCTCCAGAGATTCCAGGGATTCTGTTGGATGGAAGCAAGAATGACAGATTTACTCAAGCCATTGTATCTGTAGCAATGTATCATGTCATGTAAAAGAAATATCAGGCCTCCCATATACAGAAAACACCTGATTAAGCTTAATATTTAAAGGACCATGTCGCAGGTTCTTTAGATGTTGCTGTTGAAATTTGCAGGCATCTGGTGGGCCACTGTGGAAAACAGGATGCTAGAATAGCTAGGTCTTGGGTTTGATCCAGCATGGCTCCTTTTATGTTCTTAAGAGTTTGAGTGCAAGAAGAGGAAGCACCATCCAATTAAATTGGTGAACTGGTGCCAATGGGAGATTTGCTTTTGGGGTAAATAGTGGTCACAGGCGAAGGATCCAAATCAGGCATGTAGCAGGGGCAAAGACCCCTTCCCCTCATGCTGTGGTACTGATCAGGACAATACATACCCACATGCTTGCTATTGGTTTACCATTAAGAAACAAACATATAACAAACATATAGTGACCAGGTTCCCCTCCCTCTAAAGTTAACAGGAAGTGAACCCTTGTCTTGACTGACAGGCTGGTGAACTCCAGGGCAACCAATCAGTACACCAGGTGGGTGGGACATAGAGAGCTGTTGCTGGGAATTCTGGGAACAAGAAAGGAAGTCTGGGCAGAGAGTGTGGACTAGCAGGAAGTGTGCTGGAGGAGCATGGAGGAGGACATGTGGCAGCAGGATGGTTGTAGATCCTTGTAAGGCAGGATGGCAGGAGGCTTGAGTCTCATCTGGAGTTTGGTGAGTAAAAGATCCATCTATCTTATTTATTTATTATTTCCCTATGTAAACCGCCCTGAGCCATTTTTGGAAGGGCGGTATAGAAATCAAAGGAAGGAAGGAAGGACAGGAAGCCTGGGTTTTGGCTTTGGGAATTTAGTCTAGGGAATAGTTTGTTTAGTAAGACTTTGTGTCAGGAATTTATATTTCTTTGTGGGTGTGCTTGGCATTTTCCTAATTATCTGTTCCTTGCAACTAATTAACCAAGATTTTTAAAGTGTGCCACCCCAGCATCATTTGGGGTGCTTTTGAAATATTCTTGCAATCAAACTAAGTATTTTGTAGTGTATCTAAAAGCTAAAAGCCTGGTCTGTTGAACAAAAAATGTTTTCCCCTTTGTTCTTAACCTTTTTCAAGCCTCCAAGGGTGGTTATTGACCCAGCAGGAGGAGGGGGAATTTCTCTGGTACAAAACATATCTCAATGAGAGCTTGGCCAAAATAACAGTTAATTCCACATGTAGGCAGAATTCCTTGGAGAACAATTGGTTTTATTCTTGCCTATTAGCATGGGGGAGCAGATATTTGTATTTGCCTAATACCTATAGCACTCAGTCTAATGGACAAGTACTCTACAAGTCTCAGAGTGCTTGGTGGCAGCAGAAACCTACCAGAACATCTGGGTTTTACCAGAATCTTTTTTTTAGCTTTCTGGGTTCTGAAAGTTAAGGATTTTTAATATTAACTGACCTGAGTCAGGAAAGGGGATTTTCCACTACCCACAATCCACTACATGGCCAACAAACATATTAAAATAATGTATCATTTGATACTAAACCTCTGTGTAAAATATGGATTTAGGAATGAAGAACCAACATGAGTCCTACAACCAAGTGGAGCATTTTTAGAGATCTTATCCATTTGCCTTCCACAATACCTTTAAATTTTCCCATGGCATCTCCAAGAGCAGAATTTTTCTCCGAATAAATATCAAGTATCTCTTCCAGCCCAGGAAAAAGCTCCACTGCATGACCCATGTTGTCTTTGTCATACCTGGAAGGAAAGATATTAAGAAAGAACTGTGGCCAAAGCGTTGAGGTAAAAATGCCCCATCTCATCCCCAGAAGGATATATTCTAAAGATATAGCATAGGGTTGATCTGAATATTTATTATTATTATTATTATTATTATTATTATTATTATTATTATTATTTCAATTTCTATACCGCCCTTCCAAAAATGGCTCAGGGCGGTTTACACAGAGAAATAACAAACAAATATATTCTTCAAAAATAACTTGTGGGGGACATATTGTCCTTAGGAGCCACCTAATGGCACAATGGGGAAGAAACTTGCCTAGGGAGCAAGAGGTTGCCGGTTTGAATCCCCACTGGTATGTTTCCCAGACTATGAGAAACACTTATATCGGGCAGCAGTGATATAGGAAAGATAGTGAAAGGCATCATCTCATACTGCGCAGGAGGAGGCAATGGTAAACCCCTCCTGTATTCTACCAGAGAAAACCACAGGGCTCTGTGGGCACCAGGAGTCGACATTGACCCGACGGTACAACTTTACTGATTGTTCCTAGAGGGGGTTCAAGGAGATGGGATGAATCACGGTTGTTTGATGGTGGACAGTTTTGTGACTTTTGTGGCATGAGCTGGTTCTGCCCCCCCCCCCCAAATCCTGTTGTCCCTTTGTGGTAGCAGTGATTCCTGCAGCATTTCCACTGCTTTTCTTCCTCAGAGACTGCTCCTACCAGGCTCCATTTTTCCGCCCTGGGACATCACAACAATGATGTCATTCCTGATTCATTCGGGGGTGGGAGGATGGCAGTTTCCTTGGAGTAGTTCCCAAACCACATAGGAAATATAATTTCAGATTTCTTCATATTGCCCAGCTCCGTGCCACCCCCTCCCCCAGCATCTCTCTTTAATATTTTATTGTACCCAACAAAGTGACAATAATTTTAAAGAAACATGTTTGCTTTTAACATGGGACCAAATGTTTTCCATAGGAAGTGAAATGCAAATAGAGTGAGAAAGAGTCACATACCTGCTTAAGGTGTGCATTATGTCCTGAAAAAGAGAAATGGGTCTTAGCTTTATGGATAAAACACACAATATGATCATTCTTGTTCTAGTGGGGATTCATCTGTCCACTCCCACTTCTGGAAGAATGAACTGTTGATCCCAGGGTTGTGCCACTTATTCTTTAGGATTTATGGAGATGTGTTAGTGAGGACCCCTTGACTGACTTTTAAGCTGACCTCTCTCCCATAGGTTCTGAGTGTGTTCCTTGTTTTGCTGGAATGTCAGTTACCCTCAAGACCCATCAGCACCAGTGTTCTCTCTAATTTTTTTCATTTGTGTGCAAAATGAGTTTTGTTCTGGGTGACAGTATCAAGGCAGTGTGAGTGCACGTGCATTCCGAGTGAGGCCTTCCGGATTCAACCTGAGAGGGATCTAAAATTAACTGAGCAGACATAAAAAAAATTGATGCACGTGCATGTGCACACACCTTAGAGGGAACACTGATCAGCACTGCTTTCACACCAGCCCTCCTTTATTCACTTCTTGCACAGCACCCATGTGACCTCATGAGGCAAGGTGAGATGATTGCCTCAATTTGTCCAAAAAAGAATCCATGTGTGTGTGTATCTATCTCCTTTAATTACAATAAAGATGAAATATAAACATCCACTCAAGGGACACAGCCCAGTTAGGGAGTTAAAAACTCAACTTTAAAATTCACAAACACACAAACACACACACACACACACACACACACACACACACACACACACACACACTTATAATAAAATAGTCTCTATTAAAAAATTGGAAGAAGTTGAATGTGCTGAAGGTTTCTCAATGTAGATTAAAAAGATCCAATCTAATCTTCTTTTTGTTGAAGAGTAATATATCCAGAGTTAGTACTCCACTGTATCTTGTTATATAGTTAAAAATGCCAAACATGTTTCGACCCAAGACAAAGGTCTTCTTCAGTGGCAAGCATTCCCACTATAGAACAAAATATGGATTATTTACTTCTATCTATCTATCTATCTATCTATCTATCTATCTATCTATCTATCTACCTACCTAGCTACCTACCTACCTACCTACCTACACACACACACACACACATATTTGGAGTCTTTCTTGGACAAATTGATGTTTTGTTGAATCCATATAGGGCTTGTTTTTTGTTGAGATGATTGCCTCAAGCAGCAAATTACTGAGGTGCTGGGTGTGTGTGTGTAATCAGATGTCACTCACCACCTCTTTTGCCTCTTACTGTTTGCCACCATGAAAACAGATCTTCATCACAGCTGCTGCTCAGCAAAGAGCTGCTTTGAGGCTGCCATCTGCCTTCTCTCTGTGCTCCTTGCTAGGGTCGGATTGGCTGCCCTCATCTCCTCATTTGCAAGAAGCACAAGGAAAGAACAGGAGGATGCTGGGAACCTTGCAAGAGGCAGTTTTGAAAGGGCTAGCCTTCACCAGGGACGTGGGGCAAAGCAGTATTCGGTGCTGTGCCTTGGACATGGCAATACTTTGTGTCACCCCGAAGCCATGTACAAAAAAAATATGGCTGGCTGTGCTTCATTCAACAGGTCTCCCTTGGTTATGCAGGGAACTGGGGAACATGTTTTTACTTCGGTTTCACCTGCAGGAATTCACTTGCTGGCTGCTGGCACTTCCTTTCCATTTCTCCAATCAGGTTATTGAAGTGGGAAATCTTTTCAGTGAGTCTGCTGATATTTTCTTGCTGCCTCTTAACAACAGTGTCCTTCAGATCTCCTAATTGGGCTAGCCTGACGTTTTCTATTCTGTCAAGCAACCTGTGAATTTGTCCAGTGGCAGACCTGATCCTCTGATGCTCCTTTTCTAGCTCCATCTGGGGAAAATGCAGAAAATGGAGAAAGGGCAGAAGTGGAACATGAAAGTCACTCAAGAAAGGTCAGCTAGAAGTCTGGGAGTGCAGGAATTAATTAGTCACACAATTTCTTATTGGGTCTTGGAATGAATCTAGTCTCCTACCCATTTCATATATTTTATGAAGTATTATGCATGAAATGAAAGAATCCTAGATATGTCAATATCATGCATAAAATGAAATTTAGCATTAAGAAAATTAATACTAATATACTGTAGTCTCAACATACTGGAATTGTTTTTGGACCAGATTGATCCTAGGGATGTCAATATTATGCATAAAATGAAATTTAGCATTACGAAAATTCGCTTCTTGTATTTTTTAAAAAAATTATCTGTGACCTCTGGTTTAGAGACAGAGTGGGGGATAAAGATGTGTGATGGGAATATGTTAAGTTGTGTGTTGAAATATTTCTGCTAATGCATATTTGCATAAATATACCTGTTTTATGTTCTTACATTCTTGTGAGTCCAGTTGCTGCTTGTGCCCTCACGTGTTTGAGCGCACGGATGCTGCTCAAAGAAAGACATATCTGTTCAAGGCTAGCAGAAGGTGTTGACAAGCTACACAACACTCACTGCACATCATTGAACAATGATTGGTCCACAACATCATTGTAAAAACTGCACAACTACTACTGTTGCAACAAATATTTATATACTCTTCTTCAACAAAAGTTCTCAAAGCAGTTTACATAGAAAAATAAATAATAAATAAAGATGGCTCCCAATCCCAAAAGGGCTCACAATCTAAAAAAGAACATAAGGTAGACACCAAAAACAGCCACTGGAAGGATGCTGTGCTGGGTTGGCTAGGGCCAGTTGCTCTCCCCCTGCTAAATTTAAGAGAACCACCACTTTAAAAAGTGCCTCTTTGACCAGTTATCAGGGCTACCATCAGGGGTGGATTAATCTTTTTGCGATTTGCCGCCCCAGAGACAAGAGTAAGAGGGCTTGTGGGGGAGAGAAACTTAATTCTGTTTTTTACTTTTAAAAATGCTGCTGTGTGGCAACAGAGGCTCCGCCCACCTCCTAAATCATCACAGGAGGTGAAGTCGGGCACTGGAGGATGGTGGTGAAAGAGGTCCTCACTCAAGCCCGGCTTACTCGCAAATGACACAGACTGGGAGATTTTGGGCTTCTGCACATGCATGTGCATGCATAGAGGCCCGAAATTGCCCCTCTGTGTCATTTACAAGTAAGCCGGGCTTGAGCGAGGACCTCTTTCACTGCTGTCCTCCAGTGCCTGATCTTACCTCCTGTGATGGTTTAGGAGGCAGGCGGAGCTTCTGCCACTACACAGCGACATTTTTAAAGGTTGAAAAATAATAATTGAGTTTCCCTCCAAGATGCCGCTCCCTAAGATTTGCCGCCATAGGCGGCTGCCTACACTGCCTATGCAGTAATCTACCATTGGCTACCATATACAACTTTGCATTTGTCCCAGAGAAGTCTTCCATAAGCAGCTGTGCAACATCATGGAGTCCACAACTCTGTACAGCTTGGCAACCTTCTTGGGCCAAGCTTTAAGAGAACCACCACTTTAAAAGATGCCTCTTTGCAACAAACAGATTTGTTTGTTGCACAAGCAAGTCATTAGTCAGGATGTCAGCCACTGAATACAAAAGATAAACCAGAAGAAACTTCCAATAAAATCTTCACATTATAGTAAAAGCTAAGTAGCATTCTGAGAATGTCCCACACAGTTTCACATATCCTCCTGATCTTGAAAGGAGCATACTATAATTATGTTTTTTCTCTGTAGTTAACATCAGAAGAGTAACTTGGTTCCATAGGACCACTACATTCTTCAAACCTCAAGGGATGAGTTGCATATGTGTAGACCAGCCTGTGGAAACCACACAGCAGCACACGTTCATGTCCTGTCAAATGCTGAGAAATCCAATTCAGTTCCCTCACCAATCAAGAGCATGGGGTGTCTATCACTCAACATTCACCTTCAGCATGATAGCAGGAGCACCTACCAGACATTCCTGGCTTCTCAGCTCTTCAGCCAGTTTTCTGTCCATAAGATGTTGTCTCTCTTTCTCCAGGGGCTCCTGCTGCACCTTGATGTATTCCTGCAAAAGCAGAAAAGACTTAACACTTTGGCAGAAGGCCAGCCCACCCTCTGATATCAACCAATGTTTCCTTAGAAACCCAGGTCCAGTCTGACAGTGAAGGAATTGCAGCTTGCTGTAGGCAAGAGGTTTTTCCCTTGAAATCCCAAGCTGTGTCAAAACGCATGTGGCTTGCCAGGCTGGCTGACTGACTGACTGATTGATTGATGGATGGATGGATTGCTCAGTTTCTATACCACCTTTCATAAAACTCACCCCAAGATGGTTTAGAAAAGTTAAACTACAATAAAAATCCATAAAGATCAGATTAAAATGTAAAAATCCATTAAAACCATAAAAACACCACCAAGCAGCAGCAGCCATACAAAGTCAAACACAGAGCTGTAAGGGAGCAGAAAAAATGGCAACTATTACCCTAAGGAGTAATAGCCTGAACAAATAAACACATTTTTAGTTGTTTTTTAAAAGCAGCCACAGATGTCACAGAATTGACACCCCCTCGCCCTCACCGGGAGAGCTTTCCAGATCCTGGGAGCAACAACAGAGAAGGCCCTGTTCCATGTACACAACAATTGAGCCTCAGTCAATGTCGGCACATGGAGCAAAGCTACCTTTGATGAACTTGCTGGACAAGCAGAAACTCTTGGGAGCAAGTGGTCCTTCAGATATCCAGGACCTAAACCATTAAGAGCTTTAAAAGTGATCTGGAACTGGATCAGGAAACAAACTGGCAGCCAATGCAGTTCTTTTAAAAAAAGATGTAATATGCTCAGAGTCAGGTCCAGCAATACCCCCAAGTTGCACACTTGCTCTTTCAAAGGTTGTGCAACCCCATCCAGAGCTGGTTAAATCCCACCATTCCAACCAGCTTTCCTACTGACCAACAGCACCATCGTGTCTGAAGTTAACTTCAGCTTGCTAATCCACATCCAGCCTATCACCGCCTCCAGCCCCTGGGCCTTTCCCAGACAGCAGGCTTTACCGCAAGGTGAAGAGGGGTGAAAAACTGTGAGTTACAGGGCATTAGATATTTCGAATTTGCCCAAAAACCCAACACAAAAAATGGAATTTTTTTACCCCAGACATAAATTGGGCTAGCTCCACTGCACAATGAAAAACTTGAGTCGTGTATGGAGCGCTCCCCACTAGCCTGCAGGGACTTCAACCTAAATCTGGATGATATGCGAATGTACACCTGCCCCTTCCCAAGTAAAATCACCATCTGCCAGTGATCCTGCTGACAGCACATCCACTGCCTCTTCCAGCACACCCACTGCCTCCTTAACACCTATTGACAAAGAAAGATAGAGCTGAGTGTCATCTGAATATTGATGACACTTCAGTCCAAACCTCCTGATGATCTCTCCCAGGGATTCATGTAGATGTTGGCATGGGGGACAAAACTGAGCCTTGCGGGACCTCATAGGCCAATGGCCAAGGAGCTGAACAGAAGCCACCCAGCACCATCATCTGGAAACTCCCCTCAAGATAGGACCGGAAGCTCTCTAATGCAGTACCCCCCAATCTCCATACTTGAGAGGCTGGCCAGAAGGATACCATGGTCAATGGTATCGAGCACTCTTCCTCTCTAGTTCTTGGTAAAGGTCATCCACCAGGGCAACCAAGCCAGTTTCAGTGCCAAACTCAGGGTGGAAGCTAGATTGAAAAGGATCTAGATAATCTGTATCATTCAAGACCCTTTGCAGCTGCACAGCCACCACATAAGTTATCACTTTGCTTTAAAAAAGGGAAGATTAGAAAGAGACTGATAGTTATCAAGGTTGGAGAGATCAAGGAAGGGCTTTTTAAATAGTGGTCTTACCACCGCCTGCTTGAGGCTCCATGGCATTTTGCCCTCACTTAATGAACCATTAATAATTACATCTAACCTTCCCTGGGAATTTTTATTAGCCATGAAGGGCAAGAGTCCAGAGTGCACAATGTTGCTCACACACTGCCTAGGATCTTGTCCACCTCCTCAGGCTGCACTAACTGAAAAGACTCCAATACAATGAGAACAGATAGTTGTTGAGGCAGGTCACCTGGAACTGCCAAAACCCTGGAGTCCAAATCAGCATGAATGCAAGCAACTTTATAGGTGAAGTGACTAGCAAACTGGTCACAGCAGGCTACTGATGGCTCTTTCTCCGTCACACAGGGGCCCATGTTAAGCAATGACTTTGCCTCATGGAACAGCTCCGCTAACCTACACTGATCAGATGCAATGGAAGCAGAGAAAAAACGTTTTTTGCCACCTCTACTGCCATGGAGTAATCCCTAAGATGGGCTCTAGCCTGTGTTTGATCAGATTCATTATGACTCTCCAAACATCATTGCTCTAGCTCAGGCTTCCCCAAACTTTGGCCCTCCAGATGTTGCTGAACTACAACTCCCAGCATCCCTAGCCACAGTTTATTGTGGCTGGGTATGCTGGGAGTTGTAGTTCAGCAACATCTGGAGGGCCGCAGTTTGGGGAAGCCTGCTCTAGCTGTAGTCTGAGTTGTTTAATTGCCCTGAGCTCTGAGAAAAACCAAGGTGCTGAATGGGCTCCGCCAAGCTGGAGAGGGTGCTTAGGAGCGACCATGTCAGTGCTATTGCTATTGGTTGACTCAGCCTTCCATCCTTCCGAGGTCGGTAAAATGAGTACCCAGAATGTTGGGGGGCAATATGCTAAATCATTGTAAACCACTTAGAGAGCTCCGGCTATAAAGCGGTATATAAATGTAAGTGCTATAATAGCCTATGTCCCATGTTCCTGCAGCTGTTGTGCGAAAAGGACACCAGGCCTGCCCCTTCTTGCTTCCCATGTACAGTAGTCCAGGCAAGGGAGGGAGATGGGAAGCAGGCAGGGGCATGATGAGGTCTGACAGGCATATTGGAATTCCAACAGATTTCTGCAACAACAGGAATTTAGTCAGAGTTCTGACTGTTGGGGCTAGGGATGTGCTCAAACCGAGGTTTGTGCACTGGTTCAGTGCCATGGGGAGGGGAGTGGTGAGTGGGATCTTTAAAAAAGAGGAGAGCAGGTCCTCCTTACCTGCTTTCCACCACTGCATGCATGCAGCTTTCCACCACTTTCTTACCTGCTTTCCACCACTGCGACAGTGCTTGTCCCACGAACCAAGTGCAGCGCCAGCACGTAAATGGTGTCTGTGCATGCGTGGGTGCCATTTGAGTGGTCAGCATGGCAAGGACCTGCTGTCCTTTTTAAAGATCCTCCTCGCTGCCCCGCAGTGCTGAACCAGTGCACAAACTTTGGCTCATGCACATCCCTACTCGGGGCTCCCTCCTGTTATAGCTGAACACATTATGATAATGCCTCGCAGAAGGCACATTGGGTCTGACATGCCTGTGGGATCCAACACAGTGCATAGCCCTACTCGGCTTACTGCAGTCTCTTCTTCTCTGGAATGTTTTGAAGTAGGAGAAAGGACTTAGGGGGACGAGATGGCAAGTCTTTACTCCAGTCCAGATGTTCTGGCTGCAGCTGCTCAATGCCATCTGTTTGCCTCAAGGGAAGTTATGAAGGGTCCCAAGGCAGAGTCTGAAGGCACATGACCCAGTAATCTTGCTGAAGCTTAAACAGGTCCTGGTCTGGTCAGTACCTGGATGTGAGACTCCCTGGGAAGCCTATGTCCATGGAGTATAAGATAGGAGATAAATCTAATAAGTGAATAAAATTACGAAGTCATCCCTGTACATAGCTGTACGTATCTATGGTTTTCCAGAAACATGGGAAATTGTCTATTATATGCTGCATTGTTCAATATATGCCTCACATAGATAATTTTTTTTGGCAGAGTTTCTAAATGGAATGCTTAATCATGGAGAGGGTGTGACAAAACTGTTCATAACAGGAACAAACATATGACTCATATAACTCTTTATAGCCTTTTTCACATTGTCAATTGAAAGATCAGAAAGAAATTTGAGGCACAAAATGTGATCAGGAATAAAAAGGACCATCATATGCAATCAGTGTTTCAAAGGCCAACCTGTCATCTAATTTATTGTTACTCAGTTCATTTTAGACTGTAAATGTTATGGTCTTACAGTGGGCTTTCATCTGCCTATTTCATATTGTTTGCTCTGTTGCACTCCTAAAACCGGGGTTCCTGTTTGGTCATGAGCATTATATTAGGGGCTGGGCGTTTGAGGGTGGGGCTGAGGAGTTGGGTTGTGCCAGGCCTTTTGCAGGTATGTTTTTGGGCTCTCTTGAGTGGGATGGCGCTGGGGGTGTGCCCAGCAGTTCTGGGGCAGCTATTACTGTAGTGGTGGGGAAAAGAAGAACTGGCACTGGCAGAGCAGCTGGCCATTACAGGGGAAGGGAAACCAGTAATTTAGTAACTGTTTCCACTTCCAAATCCTTTGTTAACACTCAGGCCTCGGGGAGCAGCCCCAACGACCCACAGAGTCTGGCCTTGCTCCTCTGCAATGTCAGGTTGGTTCAGAATAAGACCAAAATTGTCCACGATTTGATCGTGGATGAGGGAGCTGATCTGGCATGTATAACTTAGACCTGGTTGGGGGAGGCAAGTGGTCCAGTGTGGGCTCAGCTTCTTCCACCAGGTTACTCTGTCATGGAGCAGGCCAGGGGAAGTGAGCGGGGGGTGGGGGTGGAGTGGCTGTGGTCCATAAGAATACCATTTCCCCTCCAGGGCCCCTGTGAGACAGTTGACTTATATTGAGTGTATATTTTTGAGGCTGAGAACTAGGGATAGACTGGGGATTCTGTTGGTGTACTATCCACCCCGCTGCCCAACTGACTCCCTAACTGAGCTGACGGAGTTGGTTGCGGAGTTGGTGTTGGAGTCTCCTAGACTTTTGGTCCTGGGAGACTTCAATATCCACTTTGGGGCTGGCTTGTCTGGTGTGGCTCAGGAGTTCATAGCAGCCATGACAACTATGGGCCTATCCCAATTAGTTTCTGAACTCATGTTGCCGGCCACACACTCGATTTGGTCTTTTGTTCAGATCAGGGGGGTGTTCCGTGGATGTGGGATCTGGTGGTTTCCCCATTGTCATAGACGGACCACTACCTGGTTAAGGTTGGTTTCACAGCCTCAATCCACCCCTGCAGGGGTGGTGGACCTATTAGGATGGTCCGTCCAAAAAGGCTGCTGGACCCAGTGGGATTTCAAATGCCTTGGAGGATTTTGATGCCGGTGCGGCATGTGATTCTGTTGATGCCCTGGTGGGAAACTGGAACAGGGAACTCAGAGCAGTAGACAAGATTGCTCCTAAGCATCCCTTCCGACCTGCTTCAAAAATGGCCCCTTGGTATACTGAGGAGTTGCGGTGGCTGAAGCAGTTGAGTAGGCGACTAGAGCGCAAGTGGAGGAGAACTTAGTATGAATCTGACAGGATGCAGCATGTGACCCATCTGAAGACTTATGTGATGGCGGTGCATGCAGCAAAAAAGAGATTTTGGTCTGTGCGCATTGCGATGGCAGGTTTGTGCTCAGCATAGTTATTCCAGGTTGTGAAGAGTTTTGTTTCTGTTCTTTCTACATCAAATCATTCCCTTGAGTCGTTCTGCTGTGATGCCTTTAATGGGTTCTTTGCGAACAAGATCTCCTGTATTCGGACTGACTTGGGCTCCACTATTTCTGCAAGGTCTATGGAGGAGGTGTCCAGCGATCCCTCTTGCAGTATTAGATTAGATCAGTTTCAATTTGTGACTCCTGGGGATGTGGACAAGCTGCTTGGGGCGGTGCGGCCTACCACCTGTTCTCTGGATCCTTGCCCGACTTGGCTGCTTCTATCTAGCAGGGAGATTGTTGGAGGTGGCCTAGTTAACATCATAAATGCATTGCTGAGGGAGGGTAGGGTGCCTCCTTGTCTGAAGGAGGCAATGGTTAGACCACTCCTTAAGAAGCCTTCACTGAACCCCTTAGTGATGGATAGTTACGGGCCAATCTCCCTTAGTTGGGCAAGGTGATTATAAGGGTGGTGGCCGACCAGCTCCAGGCAGTTTTGGAGGAAACTGATTAGACCTATTTCACACTGGCTTTAGAGCTGGCTATGGAGTTGAGACAGCCTTGGTCGGCCTGATGGATGATCTTTACCAGGGAACCGACAGAGGGAGTGTGACTCTGCTGGTTCTTCTGGATCTCTTGGCGGCATTCAATACCATCAACCAAGGTATCCTTCTGGATCTCCTGGGGGAGTTGGGGATAGGGGGCACTGCTTTGTAGTGGTTTCACTCCTATCTCTCGGGTAGATTCCAGATGGTGGAGCTTGGTGACAGTTGCTCCTCAAAACAGGAGTTGTTATATGGAGTCCCTCAGAGCTCCATTCTGTCACCAATGCTATTCAATATCTACATGAAACGGCTGGGTGAGGTCATCAGGAGGTTTGGTGCTGGGTGTTATCAGTATGCTGATGACACTCAAATCTACTTCTCCTTTTCATCTTCAAGAAATGGCACTCATTCGCTAAATGCCTGCCTACAGGCAGTAATGGGCTGGATGAAGGATAACAAATTGAAGCTGAATCCAAATAAGATGGAGGTGCTCATTGGGGGGGCTCAGAATCTGAGGGGTGAGTTAGATCTTCCTGTGCTGGATGGGGTTACACACACTCACCTAGAAGGAGCAGGTGCACAGCTTGGGAGTACTCCTGGACCCAGGCCTCACTCTGGTATCTCAGGTGGAGGCCATGGCCAGGTGTACCTTCTATCAGCTTCGGCTGATTCGACAGCTGCACCCATTCCTTGAAGAGGATAAGCTCAAAACAGTGGTGCATCAGCTGGTAACCTTTCGGCTTGACTATTGCAATGTGCTCTACGTAGGGCTGCCTTTGTATGTATTTCGGAAACTTCAGTTATTTCAGAATGCGGCAGCCAAATTAGTCTCTGGGGCAACCTGGAGAGACCATATTATGCTTGTCCTGAAACAGTGACACTGGCTGCCAATATGTTTCTGGACAAAATACAAAGTGCTGGTTATTACCTTTAAAGCCCTGAATGACTTAGGTCCAAGTTATCTTAGAGAACGCCTTCTTCTGCATGATCCCCACCGCAAGTTAAGATCATCTGAGGAGATCCGTCTCCAGTTACCACCAGCTCTTCAGATGGCAACTCAGAGGTGGGCCTTCTCTGAAGCTGCTCCTGGCCTCCTAGGCGGAACGGGGGGGGGGGGGGGGCAGGCATGGCACGTACCCTAGGCGCCACTGAGGAGGGGGCACCATGTCAGTTCCTGCCCCCACACGCCACTGCCCACCTGCCCAGCCCCAGGGTCCCTCAGCCACTTGCCTCCAGCTCCGGCCTAGGATCAGCAACCAGGCCTAGGATGAGAGCGGCCTGCAAACTGCAGAGCTTTCTCTCCCTGTCTCTCAGCTGATCGGTGGGTGGGCGGGGCTTCCAGAGAGGCCTCTGAGTAGGCCTCCCTGAAGCCTGTACTCTGCAGGCCCCAAGCAAGCCAGGAAGGAGGAAGCAGGCAGAGTTCTGCAGCAGACCCTCTGCCCAGACCAGCCAGCACAGCTTTTGCCAGGTAGGCTGTGAATTCCTTTTTGTGGATGCACACCCCCACCATATATAGGGATCTGCTTGCCATAGGGCTTTGATATGGGGGGGGGGACTGAGAAGTCTCTGAATATTTAATTTAAAACAGACTGAAAAATTTGCTGGCTTTAAAAACAAAAACTATTTAAAAAGGCCTATAAGTGGCTTGTTTCATGGCAGAAAATTACAAAAACTTCTGGAGCAAGTATATTTTATTTATTTATTTTCATTCATTCATTCATTCATTCATTCATTCATAAATGCACTTATGTTCAAGTTGTTTTGCAACCCAGAAGGTCTGAGTGAGAACTGTGAAGCATGTGTTGTGCTTTTATTTTATTTTATTTTATTTTTCTTGTGTGTGAACTGCTCTCCAATAACTTGCAGGGACTTCAGGGTAAATCTGGCCAACATATGAATGCAGCACCTCCATTCCAGAGGAGATGTGTGTTAAAGGGCTTTAAAAGCCTCGTGTGAAAAACCTCCTGGAATCAAACTTCACTGAATTTGTTCAGAATTCTGAGAAAACAGACATAGGCTCACCCTGCATGGTTGAAAGTCTCCTTTGCTAATCTGCAGCGAGGGGGCCATTTTAATAATTAGTGTTGCTAGTGTGTTCTAGGCATTACAAGTAGCACAAATATATAGTACTCAATGTATACCACTATATACTGTGAAGTGTGCATGTGTGTATTCAGTGAAATGTATTTCCAGGCAGCATACATATTTTGAAATATCAGTCTTAAATCCTTGGGGGCCTGGGGTGTGTGGAGGTCCTGGACTTTGAGGGGCTGGGGGCCCATTTTAAAATCTCATCTTGGCCCATTCCAACCTTGCTATGCCCCTGGCGGTCACTACACATGGGTTTCTGCACAACACCTGCACAGAAGAAACTTCCATGTAGAAAATGTGTCTCTTGTAAATTGACACTGAATTTTCCATCCATGACTGGGATATTTGAGAGTTAGAGTCAATAATAAAAGAACAGCACACAGCTTGTGATCGGAAGGGGCAAATTACAATGATTTCTTAGTCTGGCAGGGGCTGCTTTTGGCCCTGGCAGAACTTGGCTGTCTGCTCCTGTTGCAAATGCCTCTGTCTAGTGTGGCAAACTAATGTATCCTCCCTCTTGGTGTCAAAGTAAGCACTGGTGTGGTGAATGCACATATACCCCATCATGAGCCAACAGTCATCATAAGACAAAGGCTGGCAGGAATCATTCACTGGTTTATAGACCCCCACCACCTTCTTCTTCCCCTATTTTGCTAGTGGCTATTTGGGCAGGTGATCCTCTAGGACAAAGTCATGTTTTTTAAAAAGAATGAGATGAGACAGAGAAAATGACACTTGGAATCCTCGCATAACTCCTGACTGTTGTTCTAAGTCTTTTACAGAGATGGCTCATGTTTTCAGGTTTTGATCAACAACCATGTCTAGATGGTACAGTGTTCCTTTTAACAGGGATTTCCAGATATTGTTGACTACAAGTCCCATCATTCCTGTTTGGACAGGGGCACAATTTCAGTGCTTGCCCTAGGTGCTATTTTCCCTAGTTACACCTCTGCCTGGCCTGTGGAATGCACTCCCGGCAGAAATCCATAATTTGAGTCCATTGCTGTCTTTCAGGAGTGCCCTTAAGACCTATCTTTTTGGATTGGCCTTCCAACGTTTTTAGACTACTGTAAACTGTTTTAAATTGTTTTAAATGGTTGCCCTGGTTTTCCAGGGTTTTTAGTTGTTTGCATGTTTAATTGGTTTTATTCTTTTCTTATAGTGTTGATTTTAATTAACTGGTTTTAATTGTTTTTATCCTGTTGTAAAGCACCCTGAGCCATTTTGGAAGGGCAGTAAATCAATCAATCAAATAAATAAATAAATATTATACTGGCTGATGGAAAAAAGGAAATGGGAGTTCTGTTAAAAAAACTGTGGGGAGGAAGTTGCTGTGAAGGTGGGGCTATTCTTTCATGCCCTTTATATACAACAGAAATTCCTATATAAGTGATGCTCCAACCCTCCAAAAAGAAAACAAAGTTCATTTCCCAAACCTTTCCATTATAGTAGCTTCCTACCTGATATTCTTGAGCAGCCTCATCCTCGGGAACAATGTTATGATCTTTGTGCTCCTTGGATTTTTCACAAACTAGGCAGATGGTGATTTGATCATCCTTGCAGAAGAGTTTCAGGGGCTCCTGGTGCTTTTCACAGACTCTCCTCTTCCCTTCTGCTCTTTCCTCCTCCTGAAGTTTCTTGACAACCCTTCCACCTGCCGTTTGCCGGTTTGGCTGGAAGTTCCTTTGCTGAACTGTTTCTGTACATTTTGAGCAAGGAATGCCTCGGTCAAACTCCTCCCAGCAGTAGGTAAGGCAGGCTGGGCAGATATTGTGTCCACAGTCTAAAATCACTAGATCTCTGGAAAACCCCAAGCAGATGGGGCAAACAATTTCATCACAGAGCTCCTCGTCACGACCCCCGGTTGCCATTGCTGTCTCTCCCTGGTGTAGAACAAGGAGGAGCTTAGTTTCACTTTTGAGTTTAAATGACGCCTGAGGATTTCCTTCCTTTGCAGCAATGCGCTCAAGATGTGGGGAGGTTGTCACTGAGCAGGTTCGGCTTTTTTTTTGCCTTTAGTGCAGAGGCACAAAACTAAAGGAATATCCAGAAGTGTGTACTTAGCCCTATCTCAAAAGAATATCCTTTGGAGGACATGGGGATTCTGCACATAATCAGAACCAGAAGTTCTTTCGCTATTAAAAAGAAAAAGAAGAGAAAATAAGTAATCAAAGCCTCCTCTCCAATGAAAAATAAACAGATTAGGACTACTCAGGCAACTCAGAGGTTATTCCAGCATCATTGCCCACAGCAGCACTAAGCCATAAAATTGGCTGAACCTGAAAGAGGAGAGGCTCAGTTTAAAGGCACAGGGACCCCCATAAGTTTTTATTGCACGTTGTCTGTCCACAGAGCACATGCTGGAGCTGCGATTGCATTACTACCAAAAACCCCCCACAAAAAACCCCTACTACAACTTGGTTCTGAAAAACAACAGGAAGAAGATGCAGAAAATGCAAGTTAATGATTTGGGAAAGCATCATGTGCATGCTCTGTAAAAAGTGAACGAAGGAAGGGTAACAGTTTTTTAAAAAGAGGGAGGGATTGGTGCTGAACTCCCTCTAGATGAGCCTAGTATGAACCTATGAAGCTGCCTCATACGGGGCCAGACCACAGGCCCATCTAATGCTTCACTATCTACATTGACAGGCAGTGACCAATGTTCCAGAGAGGAGCTTTCTCCAGTCTTATCTCGAAAGGTATTGAATCTGGAACCTTTTGCATGCAAAGCATACATTCTACTACCACTGAGCTGTGGCCTCTCAGATCAGTGGGATCTAAATGTACCTGAGCGGACACCAAAAAACTTGAGAGTGCACACATGTGTGCACGCCTTAGAGGGAACACTGCTCCAAAGTCCCTGCGAGCTATCAGGGTTCACTCCAGACATGATTCGGGGTTTTCACTGCGTGTTAGAATTTAGCCCAATTTATGTCCAGGGTTAAAAAAAACAAATCATTTTTTGCATCTGTTTTTAGGGGAAATTACTCACAGTAAAGCCTTGAAGTAAACTCCTGTTAAAGCCTGCTGTCTGGAAATGCTCCCGGAGTCTCCAGAACTGACATCAATCTCCAAAAGAGTTTTGAAAGCTCCGAATGGCTTGATAGTGTGAAAAATATTAGAGGAAAAATGGTGTGTGTGTGTGTATCTCCAGGAATATACACAATCAGGTCTAACAATCAGACTAGAGGAGGTTGCTTTTTGGGGGTGGGGTGTGACGTGTCTTGACAGTCCGGCTGACTTTTCTTTTCTTCGTCTACAAGACCAGCTGCCACTGTGTGTCAGGGACTGCATACTGCGTTAATCCAGCATTATGCTTATACTAGTTAAATGGCTTGTGCAGTTTGCAAGCATGCCTCCTGTAAAACCAAGTCTGGCTTTTCTGTGTCTAAAGTACCAGAGAACATTGCCAAGGTTTGTTTGAATCGTAATCCTAATCCGAACACATGATTTTCCAATGGGAGAGGTTTTTCCAAGTTTTCTGGGCCATTAATGGGTTTTTCTGAATTTTTGTTTGTCTGTTGGTCGTCTGGGCGAGATCTGGAAGCTACTTGTGAAAATGGCATGTTTCTATCTTTGGTGGTTTGGTCTGGGACTTTCAGGTCAGTCAGTGAGTGAGGCCCATGTAACTTCATATAAATAGAAGCTTCCAAAAGGCCACATTATAAGGGAAGAAGAGTCACACTGCTGAAGGGAGCAGACTACGATTCCCAAAAGTCTCTGCATCGCTAAGCATGTGTGTATGGGGGTGGAGGTGGGAAGGCAATTCCCAGAGAGTCTTCATCATCCAGACTACCTGAGTTCTCGTCTCATAGCCTCTCTGTGGATGGATTGATAGACCAGGATCAGAAACTGGTTGGCTGCTTTTGGTTTTGCCAGCACGAATGTAAGCTGGCTGTAAGCTGGCTTTTAGCATTTGCTGCTCTTTGCTGATTCATGCTGACTTATTGAAAAATACCTTTTAGATAGCTGCTTTGCAATGCTTGGTGGAAAACCAGTTTACAACTTGGTGTTGGGAAGTGCTAAGTCGCCTTATCTGTCCAAAGCAGAATAGTAGGTGGGGAATATACAACAGTAGGGAGAGATAGGATATGTTGTCTTTACACGTACGGAAGATAATACTGCACATGTAAAGGATGTATTTCCCAAATATGGAGTGGAACTTTCCTAATACTGAGTAAACTTCTCTGTACAATGATTGGATGAAAGTTGGTACAAAGGGGTGGAGAGAAAAGTTTATAAAAGTTGCTGTTGCCATGTATAGGGCGCGTCCCTGGATCTTTGCCGTGAGGCACCAGGGCCGTCCTCAGCGCTGAGAAATAAACTTGCTTCCTTCACTGTCCGTGTCAGTGGTCACTTGATCGGGTAACACATACATGGCAGGCAGACCCAGGACATGAACAGCTGCTTGCGAGGGAGGGTTCGATCGATTGATCGATCGGAAGAATGGCATCATAGTGACTCCAAACAATCCACTCCATCTTGTCCTTGGCTCCAGGTCTCCACTCCCTCTTTCCTAAGCTCTTCTGCAGTTCCTCCTGTTTGGGGCATCACAGTCCCACAGAAGAGTGCCTGGAAATGCCTTCAAAATATCCCACCCCACCCTGCTCCCCCAACACTCATTTCATTCTATAGAGATGCAAGATTATTAATCAAGGTTATTAGTTAACCTCATCAGAAGCAGCTGCATTCACGTGCAATAAAAGAAGGCGCATTTCGCATGAGCCTCCTTAAAGTATGCCTTCCCTCGAGTGGGACATGGATACCAAGCCTCAGAAAGTGCTGTGGTTTGTGATCTAGTTTGAGGAGGTGGATGGCGAGGAGGAAGAGGAAGAGGTCTCCTCCTCCAAGGCAGACGAGAATGAGAGGGGGGCTCTTTGTTGGCGAGTTGGCTTTTCCAGTCCAGTGTATAAATGTATGTGAATGTGCGTTTTTAAAAGAGCCTATTATTTTGTCGCCGCTTCAGTTTTTCAGGATAATGCAGTGTCTGTTCTAGGTGGGTGCATGAAGCCAGCATCCCTGGAGCTTGGAGTGAGTGAGCAGTGTGAGACATAACCTACTCTGGTCCTGCTGCCTCCCGCTATTAAGATGCACTATGGGCGGGAGAGGAAGGTGTAAACATGGACGGGGGCTCTCTTGCATCATGTGCGCACCCCAGAGCCAAAAACCAACTGTTCCAACGCCTTCCATTATCCCAGCTGTGCTTCTGGAAAGTTGCAAACCGCCCCCAGTCATTGTGGGCACCTCCCTTACCCAATCGCTTAGTAATTCCCATCACTGGAGGAGGCAGAAGAAGGGAATTTCTGTATAGGCATAAGGAGGGGGCGTTGTTTATTTTGCAGGAGCAAGGAAGTTGGATTTAAAAGACAAACAAAAAGAATTGAAAGCTTTTAGTCTATTCTACTTTTAGTCAATTCTCTAAATGCCATTTATTGAAGTATCCCCCCCACCCCTGCCCAAGGGGAGACTGGATGGGGAAAGCAGAGAGATCGGGGTGGGAGTGGATTGCAATGAGCAAGATTTGCACAAGAGCATGAGGATAGCCGGGAGGGGGAGGGGGAACCTCCACGGACTCACCCCCCGCCCAGCCGCCTCCAGGAACTCCCCTGAGGGGAGTAAGGTTTTTTAAAAAATGTTTTTTAAATTAAAAGAAGTTCGAGAACCCTCAAACTTTCTGGAGGTGTTCGGTCTGGGGTCAGACCAAACAGGGGTTGGTTTGGTTCGACCCGAGCCATCGACGTCGAGACAATTTGCACATCCCTATTGGAGACAGGCCTATAGTTGCTTAACTCTGAGGGATCCAAGACAGGCTTCTTTAGAAGTGGTCTAATTATTGCCTCTTTAAGGCAAGGAGGCATCCTGCCCTCCCTCAGAGAAGTATTTATAATCTCTGCTAGGCCTTCTACAACAACCCCCCTGCCAGATAGTATAAGCCATGTCAGGCAAGGGTCAAGAGAACAGGCAGTAGGCCACACCACTCCAAGAACCTTGTCCACATCCTCACGAGTCACAAACGGAATTGATCCAGCCTGACCACATAAGAAGAGTTGCTGAACACCTCCAATTCGAACACTGCTGTAACTGTGGCGTCTAAGTCCGTCGGCCCAAATACAAGAGATTTTATTCACAAAAAAACTCATTAAACACATCACCTGTATCACCTGCAGAGCTAACACTAAATCCTTCCAAGGCTTCTTGGAACCCTACTGGATCCAATAACCAGAATGTAATGGCCAGGTTGGTCTCTGGGTCATCTAGGAGAGACCATATCACTCCTATCTTAAAAGATCTACGCTGGCTGCAGATAAGTTTCCGGGCAGAGTACAAGGTCTTGTTTATAACCTATAAAGCCCTACACAGCTTAGGCCCTGGGTATTTAAGAGAATATCTTCTTTGCTATGAAACACGCCGCCCATTGAGATCATCAGGAGAGGTTAATTTGCAGTTGCCACTGGCTTGTCTGGTTACTACGCGGGGATGGGCCTTCTCCATTGCTGCCCCAAGACTTTGGAACATGCCCGTTGCTTAAATAAGAGCCTCCTCATCTTTTACAACTTTTAAAAAGGCAGTCAAGACACATTTGTTCACCCAGGCTTTTAATTAGATACTGTTTTAATAGTTTGATGGTTTTTATTAGTTTTAGCATGGTTTCAAATTTTAAATTGTTGTAATGTTTTAACCATTTTACTTGTTGTTTTTATTGTTTTGTTGTAAACCGCCCAGAGACTTGCATTTTGGGTGGTATGCAAATATGTTAAGAAAATAAATAAATAACAAACCTTCCATAGTTTATCAAAACTTTCCCTTTCTAGTATTCATGCTAGAACAGACATTCTTTACCTCAGAATCACCTTCTGAACAAGTGTAATGAATCTATGGGGAAACGACTAAATTATGAGGAGCAGAAATTGAAGAGCACACTTGAAACTACAACACTGTGATTGGGTCTCCCTCCCCCCGCCCCGCCATGTTAACAATTGGAGATTTGCTAACTAATGGTGAAGCCCAGACTGATTCAATTTCTTCAGGAACAGTCTTTTGATATAAAGGTCTTCCATACAAAGGTCTTTCATGGGTTTGTCAAAACACAGGCACTCCCCGATTTATTAACACCCAACTTATAAATGATCCATACTTACAAATAGAGCTCCATAACATATTAAATAGGGATGTGCACAAAAATCTTCGGCGCTGACGGGAGTAGCACTTTAAGGGCGGGGGAGGGTGTACTCACCCTTCCCGCCACATTTCCCCCACCAGTGCGCTGTTGTTTTTAAGCCCCTCGGGGCGGCAGCGTTCCTCCCTGCCGCCCTGTTTCCCCCATCGGCCGGAAGTGGCCACGCACGCACACTCGCAACTTCCGGCCACTTCCAGCTGACGGGGGAAACGGGGCGGCAGGGAGGAATGCTGCCACCCCGAGGGGCTTAAAAACGACAGCGCGCCGGCGGGGGAAGTGTGGCGGGAGGGGTGAGTACACCCTCCCCCGCCCTTAAAGTGCTACCCCCATCGGCGTTTCGGTGCCGAAACCGCCTCCAGCACCAAAACGTTTTGGAGGCCTTCATAATGGCCTCCGAAACGTTTCAGGCACAAGCCTAATATTAAATTAATGAAGTCCCAAACCTACAAACACGAACCCACACATACAGACAAGCCATCCCTCATAGGAACTATATGCACTTCGAATTAGGAACATCCAACTTACAAACAAACTTTTGGAATGCAACCCTTTTGTAAGTTGCAGTAAGCTAATAGTTAACAGGGGTGCACAACTTTGGCTCTCCAGCAGCTTTTGGAGTACAACTCCCATTATTCCCAGTCATAGTGACCAGTAGTCAAGGATGATGGGAATTGTAGTCCAATATTTGAAGGAAGGTCAAAGTTGTGCAACACTGGTTTAGAATGTTTGTGAGGAGAGAGAAAGAGGGAGTGGGGAGGATTTGTCAAAAGAAATTAAGGAAATACTAGTATTTGTAGATTGCACATGATAGCATGTTTCTATTAGGGAGCACAGAACGGGATATTTCTACATCTGCTTCAGCTAAAGTAGAAGTGCACAGGTAAGGGAGTACTGCTAATTAATATTGTCTGGAAACATGGAATTAGAGTTCTAAATAAAGTAGTTTATTTAGAAAATCCATCAGGGAGATAGATTAAGACCTACATGCCTGATTGCTAGCTACATACAGAAGGAAGGGAAGGGAGAAGAAGGGAAGGGAGGAAGGGAAAGGAGAAGAAGTCTGTCTCTCCAGGTGAGAGAATGAAACCTAGCCAAGGGGAATCAGAGTAAAGAAAAGATGAACAGAGGGGGAATGCCCTTACTGACTATCTCTACCCCTAATGCCCCTAGTGCCCCAATAGGGTTGCTGGTCCTAAGAGTCAATGCCATTAGGAGCTGCATCTCCAACAGTTTCTTCTCTGGCAGTGAAGATTGCATAGGAGTGTGGATGAGTGTAGTGAAGACCATAAGGTTAGGGTTAGAACTGGCTTCATAACTCAAAAAATCTCCCCCTCCTCAAAACCATCCCCTTAAATGGCATGTCAGTATAAGAGAAAACATATTTTTATTTCATCCCGCCACCCCCAGCCACCTTTTTTAAAAGGCTATGCAGAAAAGAGTGAAAAGTACAGAGAAATTGGAAGTCTTGCCCAAATGAAGAGAACAGAAAGGAACATAAAGTCTGGCAAAAGAAATGTTGCAGGACAAAAAGAGATGCAAAAAGAGAGTTTGAGGAACGTTTAGCTAGATAAGAAGTGTCAAGGGGAATAACAAAAACTCCTTTAAATATATCAGAAGCAGAAAAAACCTGCCAGGGAGGTGGTTGGACCCTTAGATGATGAGGGTGTGAAAGGGGTTATTAAGGAGGATAAGGAGATTGCAGAGAAGCTGAATGAGTTCTTCGCATCGGGGCAAAGGATACTGACCACATCCTTGCCTCGGAACTGAGCTTCTCAGGCTTGGAGGCTGAAGAATTGGGCTAATTTGAGGTGATGAGAGAGGATCTTCTAAACCGTCTTGAAAAACTAAACATTAACAAATCGCCAGGGCCAGATGGCATCCGCCCAAGAGTTCTGAAGAAATTCAATGTGAAATTGCTGATCTCCTAGCAAAAATATGTGATTTTCACTACAATCAGGCTCTTGATGTGGGACCTTGTGGTGGTGTGAGCAAGGGATCCAGATTAGAGATGTACAAATAAAATGCTACCCAAACCACTTTTTTTTTTTACTCTCTCCGTTCTCTCATTTTTTCGGAGAAGAATTTCCTGTTCCAAAGCCTGAGCAAGGAGCCTGTCTGAACCAAGAAGAAGCACTTTGTGTGCCTAATTTTCAGGACTAAGCTAAGATTGTAAATGTCAGCTCAGGTGAGGGGATGTAAAAAACCAGATGAGCAAAAAAGAAAATCTGTTGATGATCATGGAATATGCCTTTCTCTTGAGAAATGCCTTAATACATTGTATCCAGAAGGAAAGAAATATGATGTTTTGAGCAATGTCCACACCTAGTGATTAATGAGACAACCCACACCAGAGTGAAACAGTGTAACTGCTTGGAGTTGGGAAATGTTTTGCTCACAAGTCTCTTCATACGCTTGCACATATGAAGGATTATTGGAACTGTCTCCTCTTTTGAGCTAAATTCCCCAGATTTGCCCCAACTGGGGGTGCTGACCAAACACCCTCGAGGCAGTTTTGTCAACAAGTGGCAGTGTCTAGAGATCTCTCCTAGCCAGGAGCATGAGGCAAGGCAGGGGATAGGGCAGGCCTGCACAACTCAAATGACCTGGCGGGCCGAAACAACCGTGACTTGGTTCATGGAGACCGAGGTCAATTCTTAGGGTGCTGATTATTAGAGTAACACTTAATATCAATCAACCAACCAACCAAATTAAAGTGAAATGAATTAAAAATGAATTAAAATGAATTTAATCAATATTTAACTTTTGATGTGCTGGCAGGCCAAGATTGATTTAAATTAATATGAAATAAGTTGAATTAAAATTCATTCTAATAATATAAATATTATACAATCTGTACAAAATACATAATAAAATGCATTGTTCTTCCTTTCCACCTCTGCCAAATCATCACACATAACATGGAACACTTTTAAGGGGGGGGGGGAAATGGGAACCTCTTATAATTTTGGAAAAGAAGGGAGAAGGGGAAAGAAAGATGGAAAGGATGCAGCAGGAGGCTTGGCTTGAGAGAAAGAGAGAATGGAGCAGTCTTGGAGAGAGAGAGAGAGAGAGAGAGAGAGAGAGAGAGAGAGAGAGAGAGAGAGAGAGAGAGAGAGAACGAACACAGAGCAGTCGGTGAGAGAGAGAGAGAGAGAATGAATGGAGCAATCTTGGTGAGAGTCTGTTCCCCCTTGTTCCGGAGGTCCCCGTTCTCCTCCCGCCACTAACAGCTTTCCCTCCCCATCCCTCAGCAATGCTTTCTCTCCCTGCCGGGCTCCATCCATCCCTGCCATTTTTGCCCGCCCCCGCCACTGGCCACTGTCCACCACCACCTCCTACCTCATTGCCGCCACCCCCCCCAAAAAATTCCAGTCGCCGCACAGCCGAGGAGATGCCCTCTGGGCTATTTCCCTTTCCTCCCTCTGCTGCTTAACCACCACCCCCATTCCAGCCACCGCGCAGCCGAGGAGATGGCTGCACGGGTGCGGGAGTCCTTCCCTCCCCTCCCCTCCCCCCCAAGACGGCGGCGGCGTACGGTGACAGAATTCAGAGCGACGCTTGGGCCTGCTATTTGGCCCGGCGTCGCTTTCCAACTGAGAGACATGCCTGCGCAATTAAGAGACTTAACTGTGCAGGCGTGCCTCGCATTTGGCCTGCGGGCCATATGTTGTGCAGGCCTGGGATAGGGGAATGCTGGAAGAGGGATCACCAGTTGTATAGGCTGCTGAAACAAAGGGGCCCATAGAGTTCCATTTTCCACTGACAGGGATTCTATGTTAGTGTGCAATGTGGCCCAGAGAACAGAAAGACTATTGGCACCAGTGTTCCCTCTAAAGCATATGTGCGAGCTCACACATTTTTTGATGTTCGCTCAGTTAATTTTAGATCCTGCTCGAGTTGAATCAGGAAGGTCCCACTCTGAATGCACATGCGCACATACTGCCTTGCTACTTCTGCCCAGAACAAAACTCAGCTGAAAAAGATCAAAGGGAACACTGAGTGGCACATATCCCATCACCCCACCGAGATCTCTACAATATATACAGGCTTACCTCACTATCCGCAGACTTGCCATCCACGGTGGGTAATAGACACCTGACCAGCATACACGGGAAAAATCCAGCTATAAAGGGGTTAATTCCATGTCTCCATGGGTTGGGGTGGTGGTGGCTGGAAATGTCCTCAAGGTCATTTCCAGTGCCATTCTGAGGGCAGGAGCCATTTATGGCTCATTTATGTTCTGTTTTTTAAAAAACAAAACACATTTTCAGACTAATTTGGGGGATCTTTTGCACTTGCAGAGGGCATCCTTAAACACCTGACTACCACGGAGCACAATTGGGAACTTCATCTGGCCTGTTTTCACAGTTTTGGAGTGTGTGTTTTTTTAGTCTGGGAACTTAACCCAGTGGTTTCATTACCTGTGGTAATCTGTGTGGGAATGGGTGTGATGATGATAATGAGGTACTCCTGCATACTCTTCCTTCCCCCGACCACCACACTGTTTGCAAGAATTTCTCTCATTTGTATGGGATATCTGAGGTTTTCCTTGATTTCATTTGCCTCCCATGTGTACTTTCTGATGAATAACAAGATGCAGACATTGAGAGAAACATTTCCCACACTCAAGACACTTATATGGTTTTTCTCCTGTGTGGACTCTTCGGTGAGCAACAAGACTAAATTACTAGGGCGGTCCTAACGTAAAAGCAATACAAATATGTTTAAAAACATACTATTGTAAGACACATTTAGCTAAAAGGTCCAAATTATGTATAAATTCCCAGGTGGGCTAGAGAAAGGTACTTAATATAGAGGGGCAAGGTTTCAGAAATCAGAGAAAGTGTTAGATTTACCCTGAAGGAGCTGGGCAAGAGGCTATTCCACCTGTCCTCACAAAGATCAGACCTGGGCAGCTGGAAACTAGCGTCCTTCTGGGGATACGAAGTGGAAAGCAGGAGAGTTGAAGGAGTTAGTGGGGTTGCTCACAAGGGACGTTCCAGCGTGAGGCCATCTGGATATATCAGCAGGGGAGCCGATCTAAAACCAGGCACAATGAGCTGATCCTCGGCATGAGGGCAGGGAATTGGCCAGGCAGGTAGTGACTTCTGCTTGGGCCGCCCCAGGGCCAGACTGGGGGTACTGAGAGAGCGGTGGAATGTATGTGGGGAGGGCGCCAGGTTTTGAGCAGAATGGGTACTTAAGGGTGGGAGTATTCACTCTTGCTGAGTACGGCGGAGCACAGGGGCGACCTGCAGATGAGGCGCACCAGGAATATGCCCTGTTGCCCTGTGGGCCAGTCCGAGCCTGGGCGACCCCAATGGAGAGGAGAACACCAAGGTAGTCTGCTATAGTTCTTGTTGTGATGGAATCCCAAGTGAGAGGCACAAGGAAACACAAGATGGAGTCCCCAGTATGAGAGAGAGGTGACACTTGTAGCAGTGGAGTCCCCAGCGTAAAGCACAAGGGAGCACACAAAGATGGAGTCCTCAGTAGGATAGAGAGGGGAACACACTGAGTCAGGGGCCTGGGGATACTTATATCCCAAAATGTGCCTTGGGGGCTCTTTTCTGTTGTCATGCTCTGCTGAATAGGTCCGTGTGCAGGTGCATCAAAGAATATCCTGTGTTGGGACTGACTCTCCCAATCATTTTATCAAAAGTTTCAATGGGCACCTTTTCTCTTCCTCTTTAATGTTTTTTGACATTTTGTATTTTACATACATCTTTCCTTGTTTCCCCCCACCCGCCCCAACCCCGAGCCCGACCTCCCCTCCCCTTACCAGCCTTTGCACGCTGTGCTGGCTGGAGCGAAGTGGGAAAAGAAAGGAGAGATGGGGGAAAGAGAGAGAAGGAGCAGGAGGAGAGGGAGAGAAGAAAAGGAGATACGCACCGTTGCACCAATAGATGTGAGTGAATCTCAAAACACCAGAGAAGGTGTTTGGGGTTGTTTTTTGTTTGTGTTTGTAAATTATTCTAAAAATAGTTTAATAAAGTTGTCCCAGATTTCTGACCATTTATGCAGTTTATTGACTTTTATGAGGGCCCATTTTTCATGTGCCGCTAACTTGAGCAAGTCATGCACTCATTCCTCACTCTTAGGAGGAGTGGGAGATTTCCATCGCTGCAGTATTAATCGCTTGGCTACCAGTAAGCTTCTCCATACCATTGTTTAGGACCTGATTTTCATCCTCACTCAGTTGGGATATACTCCAGTAAGGCATTCAGATCCTTCAGTGCAAGGGATGAATCTATCACTAAATTAATATGCGTAATAACCTCCTTCCCGAATCCTTGCACTATGGGGCAATCCCAGAACATATGCATTAAGTTGGCATGGGGATTATTGCATCCCCAGCAATTATTTGAGGCCATTTTTAATTGCTTAGAGGGGTCCAATATGGGCTCTCAAGTCATCAGCCCTCTATCTAGCAGTAGATTAACTTGTAGCCTAGCAACAGCCCTTAAACTTCTCCTAGCACTATAAGAGCTACTAAGCAGGCCCTGTCGTAAAGCAACTTTGAATTTAGCACTTCCCACCACACACAACAGCTGCTGAAAAGGCACCCTAGGCAGGCACCACTTGACTCTGGGTGTGATACTGAAATTCCGGATTATTAGCCTGGTGCGCTTAGCCAATTGACTCACCAAGTCGGAGACCGTTTTCAAAGCTTAATTTGTTCTGCAGAGCAAAGCAACCCTGGGAATACTTTCCAGAGCAGGGCAGCACAGGAGAATGGCTGCCAGGGGGTGTTGGTGTTATATACAGATTGAAACAGTTTTAGCATGATCAGCAATTAACAATGAACCTGACAGGTAGTCCTGTGTAGCACCAGGTAGCATCACCATGCTAGCCTTTGAAGATTCTAAGGCTTTCTTTGTTAGGGATCATAATTACTTTGTCTCCTACATGAGCTACTTCTTATCAGCAATCTTCCCTACCTGCCATCGGTCAAACAGCGCAGGAAGGCATAGCATTTAGCATATTGTTGTGATTTCCAAGGCTGGTTACAGCTAAAGGGTGAGAACAGACCAAACGCTTTCTGCGTGGGAACAAACGGCTGTCAAAATGGAGGAGACTCTTGCTCAGTTCAGCTAGGAATCTAAAATGGCGCTGCTATAGCTAACTCAAGGGTAACAGGTGTCCAAGCTGGTTTGTGATCCAGGTGTGTGTTTGAACTGTGGAGCAAGTATGGGCTTCCTCTCTGTCACCCCCTTTATTCCTACCCCACCTTCTATAGCCTCTCACCACCTCCTTGATTTCCTTGTCTTTCTGTACTCTTTCCACCCTGCCCCATCCTTAGCATAACTTATTTGAAAATTGAATAAGTTACCTATTGGAATAAGATATCTATCTGAATCACTGGAAAATATTTTATTGTATTTTACCAAATATAATGTAGTAAATGTATCTGGGGGTGAGCCTCTTACAGTATATATCCCTCCCTACAGCGTGTGTGTGGATGGATGGATGGATGACATTGCTTTAAAATGGGTTAATTATTTTGACTGCTGAATGAGTGAATCTTATTACGGTCAATAGCCCATAACAGAGACAAAACAATACAACTCGTTTGACAGAATACAAAGAAAAGGGGGGGGGGTTGTATTGTGACTGCTAAAAGTTGCCTCACTCCCACATCTCCCTCTGTCATAGTTGAGATGTGGGCCGTAAATGTTGGAGATGGAGTTCCAGTGCATCGACCTTTTGCACCAACTATTCTAATGACCACTAGAGGCAATGGGAGTAGAGGTAGTTAGTGAGGGTCTCTCCTTACCTGACCCTGCTTGCCTCTGCTCTAGGACCCCTGCCTTGACTCCACACGGGTACGTCCTGTAGTGAGTCAGTCCTCTTTCTTTCTTCCTACAGAGAAGATGGAAACATCTCTCCCTACCTATTCATTATGTAGCTGATAGATAGGTCTTTCCTATCTCAAATGTACTTCACCAATAAATCAATTTACTTTAGACTCTGCGGTGACCTCCATGCATGTTACTTAAACAGCTGCAATCACTAAACTCTGCACTCTGTAACTGGAGTGGTAGCTTTCTTGGTGCTTTGCTAAATAATCACAAACACCAACAATAACAACAAGGGCATTGTCAGAATCACTGGAACTCGAAAAGTGATATGGGAAAAACCATGACCATAGCTGTATGTGGCTAGAGTACTGTACTTTTAGAAGTGATTGGTTTTGCTTTATTAAATGTATAAAGAACAGCCAGGCTGATATGGGGACTGCTGCCTTTTTGTTTTATATTCTTACATTCTTGTGAGTTCAGTTGCTGTTTGTGCCCTCAAGAGAAGCCACGTGTTAAAAAATACGCTCTGTGTGTGTGTGCGTGTGTGTGCGCAGGGAGATGATGCTTAAATTGCTGAAGGGTGGAGTGGGGTGGGGGCTCCAAAGGCCTTTAGGTCCAGGCTCCAAAATTACCTAGGAGCACTCTGCCCACAGTGTTGAGTTATCATTGGATCTTTGAAATATCCCATGCAGATCAAATAAGTCACTTCATCACAAAATTCTTTGGTGGGGCCCCCAGCCCCTGCCATGCCATGGCCCCATGAAGGGCAGTGGCAGCCTTCAGTTTCTTTTTTCAGATAATGACGGGCATTTCCTTTCTAAAACTTCCTCAGAAATGGGCAAGTTCCTCTCTGAGCAACAATCTACTGATAGATAAAGCTTGTGCTTCTCCCCCTTGCGCTTTGTGCTTTTAGCGAGCAGACTGTTGACATGATTTAGCACTATATACATATAGCTGCTATGGTACCAATCAGAGGAATAGTGTTGATTCTACACATGATCAGAGACATTCTTAACCCATTTTTTAAAAATAGAAGCTGGTTTCCTTCCCAAAGAAAGGGCAACCTGCACACTCTGGGTCGGTTCCAACAATAGTCTGCCAGCGCATGCAAGAAGGCTGGGGATGCATCACCATTTCAGGGCAGTCTTTAATTGTATGAGGTTCATCTGAATCACCCTCTACACGTGCTCCAAAGACTAGAGTTGTCAGGATGCCCTCCACTCCGGTGATACATCAGGGTGGGCATGTTCTTGGTGCATCCATCCCCAGCCTTATTGCATATACTGGGCAGGGCAGCATTTTTCTGAACTGGCCCAGAAGAGGCAACTTGTTCTCAGTGATTGCCAACTGTCCAGAAAACAAAAAACTGGCCTACTTTTGTGCCTGTAACAAGAGGTTGCTTCCCAGAAACCAGACAGCAGGCTTTACCGTAGGTTTACTGAGAGGCTTTACTGTGAGTTCAAAGTTGCCCCCCAAAGATGCAAAAAGTGGATTTTTTTTTTAAAAACCCTGGATATAATTCAGGGTACATGGTAATGTAAAATTTAAAAAATGGATTTTGTGTGAAGTGCTCCTCAATAGCTCATTGGGCTTCAGGGTTAATTTGGCCAATATGTGAACGCATCCCCTCCATTCTGGAAGAGATGCAAACTAAAAGCCAAGAGATAAACATCGTCACCCATTAATTACTGCATCTAAAATTGCTGCTAAGCAGTCTACTACTACAGGGATTAGGTACTTTGCACATGACCAAAGACACTCAGTCAAGGTGCCAGAATTTCTAAAAATTCTCAACTCGACTTGAAATGCTCCAGTTTCAAATCAATACATTACAATCCTCTTAATTCGGACCCCCTATTTTCCCTATTACAAGGCAACCAGTAGGTGGGGGAGGAGAGTAACTTTTCGGAATGGAAGAGAGGACCACAGTTCCCAGAAGCCCCCGCTGAGAGAAAGGAAGGACCGAGCAGCCGTAAACACGCTGCTAGCTATTGGGCTTCGTTAAATTCTGGTGTCGGATTGGCTGGCATCGTTGACTGAGTCAGTGATTGTTGTGGAGTAAAGATTCGGAAGTGTCTACGCTGCATGGGAGCTCAGGATAGAGACAAAGAGGTGTAGGTACCTAGGAGGGTGGGCCGTGAGAATGAGTGGTATGAAAACTG
This sequence comes from Hemicordylus capensis, assembly GCF_027244095.1. Taxonomy (NCBI): domain Eukaryota; kingdom Metazoa; phylum Chordata; class Lepidosauria; order Squamata; family Cordylidae; genus Hemicordylus; species Hemicordylus capensis. Next base: position 255,565,124 of record NC_069658.1, on the reverse strand, counting down.
CTTGCTGAATCCCGCAGTTTGCAGTTGCTGGTGAGGAGGATAAGAACAAATGGGGCGCGGGGATGATTGTTTTTGTTTGTTTGTTTGTTTGTTTGTTTTGAAGATACAACGCTGCTGTCAAATAATTGGTTCGCCTAGGTCAATATTGACTATGCAGACTGGCAGCAGCTCTGCAGGAAGTCAGGTAGGGGGTTCCCCCCCTGCTAGAGTTTGGACCTGGGGTTCTCTGCCCCCAAAGCATATCCTCTACCACTGAGCTAAAGCCCCATTCTATACTGGTGGAGGCAGATTTCTTGTGTGAGTCTGCCTTAGTTTTGCATATTTCACTATAGAGTGGTAGAAGAAAATGATGACTATGCTTTTGTATGTACGCAGCAAGCAGGAGGAGATTAGAAAAAAGGGGGATAAGAAGCAAAGTTAGTGGAACTGAAGAAAGGGTGGAGATGGTATTGTGGGAGGAAGGGAAGGTTATCCCTACTGGGGTCTCTTCATTGTTAATATGCAGAAAGAGGCAAGGTGAGATGAACAGCAAACTGGGTGGCAAGTCAGTTATGCCCGTTTCACCATTTCTACAGCACAGAGTGCTTTGGAATAATTGAAGGAAGCCAATGTTTATCCTGTCCATAACTTGCTTGGAGGAAGGACCATCCAACCTCTGAGTTGGAATAATAATTTTCCAGTCATGACACTGCACATTACAAAGTAATGGTTTGATTCTGTTGGTGGTAATTCAAACGAGAGTAGGTTTTGAAAAACACTAATGTATTAAAATTGTTAGGATATGCTGACCTTTTTTTAAAAAATTCATAGAAATGCAATAGGAAAATATCATATTGGTGCTGCATCACAGAACTCCAGTAATAAAACAAAGTGTTTGACTCGAGACAGTTAGGTTTGGCTGCATTCGTATGAGGTTCCGTTGTAATCAATCAGGGTCAGACATGTCCAGTGGCCTAGCAGTAAGCCCAAATGGGACTGGAAGAGAAATAACTCCTCACACATGTTCCCTCTTACTGAGGGAGCTCAGAGCAGCTTGCTTCTGGTTCCTGAGCGGTCTCCCATCCTGCCAATGCTTGGAACTAGACAGAACTGTTTTCTGCATATTGGTGATGTGCCTTCAGAAGCGATAATTATTTTTATGGCATAAGGGCAATCCCAATAAGGGTAACGGAATTGGGCATGTTGCTACCTTTTCAGTGACATAAGAAACAGGACAGGTAAAAGACTGCATGATTAAGTGGATGCAAAATTTTAAACAGGACAATTGACATGCAACAATGGGAATATCAATGGAAAGTGAATATTAAATTTACAGCAAATAGCACCTTAAGAGAAAACTAGTACAAAATATATCTCCGCTTGTATATTACTCCTACGATGATTTCAAAGATGGATAGTAATTACTCTGGAGATTGCTGGATGTGTAAGAGCCATGCGGGGCCATTTTATCACATGTGGTGGACATGTAGTAAAGCGCAACAGTTCTGGAAACAAATTCAACATAAGATGCAATAAATTTTAAACAAATTTTACTTATTCACCAGATTTTTGTTGGTTAAATATGGCTAAATCTTATATTCCTAATAAATATATGGAGTTGTCTCTATATTATTACTGCAGTTAGGAATCTATATGCTGCCATTTGGAGATTACACATAATCCTGATTTTAGATGAGTGGCTACTCAAGGTATGGGAATATGCCTCTATTGCTAAAATTACTGCTTATTTATGGAACACTTCAGATGTAACATTTGCTTTAATCTGGGAAACTTCTATAATTTAGCACAGGGTCAACACCAACATTTGGGTGGGTTTTGGTGGTGTTTTTTTTAGAACTGATGGTTAAAGCATTATTTCTCTCTTTTTATAATACTTGGTATTAGGGTGGGGTTTTTTGGAGGGTTGACAATGGATGGTTGTTGAATTCCCAATTGATGTATGTAATTATGAGATGCTCAAGAGATGTTAATGTATGATAACCATGAAGCTATTTTTTATCCTTTTCCTTTCTACGTGCTGCTTTAATTTCTGTAATCTTTTTGGGAAAACAGTTTTTTTTAAAAAAAAAGACATAAGCAGATTTCCAAGTTGATATTGTATATACCAACTGGCAAGCAGGGGCGGAGGGAGGCCAGTGGCGACCCAGGTCCAGCCTACTGCTGCTGCCTCTTAGCCCTGCCCCCACATCCGATGTCAGGTGCTAAGCCCCGCCCCTGCTTCTGATGTCAGAAGCAGGGGGTGTATCAAAATGCCCTGCCAGTGCCACGTTCACGGGACAGCTGGAGTGGCTCTCCCTGCCTAAAGGGCTAGGAGAGTTGCTCTGCTCCCTGCTGTGCTGTGCTGCAAATGCGCTGTGCTGGTTTAGTTTGCACAATATTGCAGCACTGGCCAGGTATTTTGCCTGAAAACAGGGCCGCGTAGCCCTGTTTGCAAGCAAAGATACGCTCCCTGCCCTGCGTCTGACATCAGACTCCAGTGGCATGGGTGCAGCCCCTGATTGGCAGCATCCCGGCTTCTTCAAACCTGTTTGCTTAATGGTGGCTCCACCCCTCCTGGCAAGAAAACATCTACTAATGTCTGAACCATGCAAAATATGTTGGAAGCATTATCAGAATTTTTGGACATCCCTTCTGATTCAGTTACCAAAGTATTTTGTGTGTTTAAAACACTATTTCTTTCTTTCTTTCTTAGTTTCTTTTTTAATGGCCTTATAGTAGGAGATGTTCTCTTGCCAATGGGTATGTATAATATCAACTTGAAAATATGCTTATGGCTACAATCATTGAAAAGTGGCAATATGCCTGATGCCATTATCCTTGGAATTGCCTGTAAGCAAATAAATAAATAAAAACAGAGAAGCAGATCCTCTGCCGCAAGGGTTTTTCAGCTTAAAGGATTCTGCCCTGTCCTAGACTGCATGTTTCTGCAAGTACTCAGAACACATATGCTCAAATGTTTATATGTACTTTTTCTTATAACCCATCAGGTTCTGTTCATGAGACGATATTGCAGGACCCATTTTCAGTCCAGGTAAGTACATGGAACAGATTTACTTTTTTAACAGAAAGGGATGGGAAGGGGAAGTGAAAGTGTGGGAGATTAATTACCTCTGTAGTTGAGACTGCGGAGGCTGCTTTATTCTGTTCCTTGTCTGTTGTTAAGTCCCTTAAGGGGGTTGGGGGAATTTTCTGTCTTTGCAGGATCCAGTGACCTTACAAAGGTTTCTTGACGGGTGATGCCATCATGGAGAATTGTGGGAATACGGCCTTGTCAGGTAAGGGACATGCTTTCTCATTTGCTAAGAGCTGCCAATTCCTGGCTGTAGTAATACTGCCCTTGTGAAAATGTGAAGAACTGGAAGAGATCCATTTATTTTATTCAATTAGATTGTTTCAAACGAGCTATTATTTCAATAGGAACATCAATGTGCATGATGCTTCCCAGAGTAACAAGAAAAAGATTTATAGTATTCCTAGTCCCAAAGAGAATTGTAGTCGGCCTAATTGCCTCTAATCAAATGTTGACTTTATTATTGTGGCTCTGAGATGTAAAACCAGTACAACATTCCCCGATTTCATTTCTGTGGAAAACTGGAGAGAAGGTCAGAGCACCCAAACAAGTTGAACATGTTTACATTGTCTACAGTCAGTTTGGACACAGGGGGTGAGGGAGAGGGAATGGAAGAGAGTGAAGGCCCAAGACATGTTGGATACGTTTCTCAACTGTATAATTCCATAATTGTTAGGATGTTGGCAGGGTTGTAATGGAGGAGGAATGTGCAGGGACGGAGCGCTGGTACTTCTCAGCTTCTCTGACTGTTGGGGTGGGCATGGTCATGGGGGCTGTCATGGAATGCGCCCTTTGCACTTGGGAATTTGCAACTACATCACTGGATGTTGGCCATTTTTAAACAAATGATTATAAATCACATGACTTCCTCATTGACTTCCTCAACTAACTGAATTTTAATTGGGAAATTATGATATAATTGAGAATGTTGTATTGATGTCTTCTAACTTGAAATCTTCTGCATGAGAAGCATGTGATGTGCTCCTGAGCGATGCCCTCTTCTCTAAGTTAGTATTGGCTCCTGGATGTTCTTGGGAGGATGTTTTGTTGTGTATGTCTTCTCGGGATGGTTTGGGGTGTTCATCTGAGTCCCTTCTGTCATTCTCTTTTTCTTCTTTCGTGACAAGGGTTTCTCATCCTGAAGCCTGATCTCCTGACCTTAATGCAAGGTGGACAATTGCCATGGGTGCCAATTTTTCAGGGCTTGAACCAAAAGGAGATCTCTGACAACAACTCAGGTGAGGGATCAACCGAAAACAGCTGTACTCGCACAGTCACTTAATGGAATCCTCACTATGGAACTACACTCCCAGAACTCTGTGTGTGTTTGACACCCAATTCTGCAAGAGATCAGAAATGTGCAAAGTGCAGCATTGGACCCAGAATTGAGCTTGGGTTTCTTTGAAAAGGAGGGCAGCCGCCTTTGTGACACAGAGATGTTTGCAAGTGTGTTGAGAAGTGGCAGAGTTTCATACATATTAAACTGCCTTACACAGAGTCTGTCCGTCTAGTTCAGTATTGTCAACACTGACTGGCAACAGCTTTCTAGGGATCAAGACAAGGGCCTTTTCCCAGCCCTACTGGAAAGGCCAGGGGTTGCATCCAGGGACTTCTGCATGCAAAGCAGGTGCTCTGTCAATGAGCTAGAGCCCTTACTTCTGAAAGCAGACCTTCTCTCTACCCTGTGGGAAACTTCTTATATCCAACTTTTTCTGGTTTTAGAATTCAGATAAGGGAAAGGAAAGGCTAATATTAGTCATTCTAATTTATTTATTGGTTTGTTTGTTTGTTTTGTTTATTGGCAGATTATTTATTTACTGGTACAATTGATTATACCTCTCTCTCTCTCTCTCTCTCCCCCTCCCCACCCCCGCCATTACTTTGGATTGAAATATCAGTCCTCAGCACTTCCTCTTACATCTTGCTTCTGACCAACCCACCTGCTGTGGAGATAAAGCTGGAACAGGAAGAGAACCCAGGGACCCCAGATCATCAAACATCTCAGGAAAATTGGACCCTCCCAGCTGTCCAGTCAGGTGATGGAATGGTCCACTCTACTTGGGTTGCATAAGGATTTATTCAGAATAAGTTTTGGACTTCTTCTATTGATTGCCTGTGTGTTTACTGCCCATCACACTTCTCCAGGAAGGAACACTCCTATGGAGAGTGTCAAGCATAGGAAACCAGCCCATGCCATAGGGAGGGATGGTGATGGTGCATGTGGACAGCATCCAAAAGGCCCATTGGCCTGGCTGTGGCATAGAAGTCGGCTGTATTGTTGCCTCTCTTCTCTTGCAGTGTGCGGTGCTTCTTCCTGCTCTTGTGCTGAATGTGTAAGCAGAGCCACACCACTGCCCGTCAGACAGCATGTTAGCACATGAGCCACCTGGGGCGGTCAGTACTATCAGGTCGGGGTGGGTGGGGAATGATTATTGTGATTTTTGACAAGGTCTACGCTCCTGGAGATGGGGAAATTGTGATAGCATTGCAATACATTCAACTTTCAGTGTGGTGTTCTTTTATGGTCCTGGCTGCAGCAGCCAAATTTGCAGTGGCGTTTTAAAAGCGTAAAAAACACAAAGACGACGATAACATTTTATCCTACCCATATTTACTCGAATAGAAGACTATTCTGAATTTGATATGATTCCCTTAAAAAATAGAGGTTAAATTTAGGTTATACCTTATGTACTCCAAAAACCTAGTCTTGGATTCAGGTAAACACAATGCCTTTCATGGCAGATGACCACCAACTTCCCAGGTCCTAAGATGATACATAATAACTTTAAAGGGGTCTCCTTGATGTGATTCCCTTTTGCTTGGCCGCATTGTTTCCACAGCATGTAGAATGCCATCCTCATTTCAGTCTGGATTGTCCTCTCCTTCCAGCCGAAGGGAAACAGGTGTAACAGCAGAATCAGCTCAGGTAGGAGATTCTGAGGGAAACTGCTGGTGGGTTTTGGTTGGGGAGGGGGAAAGCAACACACACACACACACACACACACACACACACACACACACACACACACTCTCAAATAGGAGAGGATCTCCTACTTTCATAGCTTTATATGGACTGGAGAGAAACAGCACATCCTCTGATCCAGATTACCCTCATCTGCAGCACTAAGCTTCAGAGGGGGCAGACATAATAGCAGCTTCAAACTCTTGGATGGGCAAAATAGGGATGCCCCAGCTGAGCTAGATAGACCAAGGATTCCTCACCCCTCATTTTGCCTCCCTTCCAGACTTCTATACAGCACAAGAAGGGAGCTTGGGGTAGCCGAGAGCTTAGCATTGTAGATGCTCTAGCCCTGGAGCTGAATGCTGCATGTAGTGTGGATGGGGCCATAGCCCATCGAAAGAACATCTGCCTTGAATGCGGAAGGTCTTTGGTTCACTCCCTGGCATCTCCAAGTAGAGCTGGGAAGGACTCTTGCCTGAAAACTTTGGAGAACTGCTGCAAGTCTGTGCAGAGAATACTAAGCTAAGAACAGCCCTGCTGCATCAGGCCCATGGCCTATCTGGTGCAGCACCAGATGCCACGGGGAAGCCCACAGGTGAGAGGTGAAGGCATGCCCTTTCCTCTGCCTACAACTGGTATTTAGAGGCATCCTGCCTCTGAGCCTGGGGGCAGCCTATAGCCATCAAGACTAGCAGCCACTGATAGACCTGTCCTCCATGAATTTGCCTAAGCCCCTCTTAAAGCCATCCAGGCTGGTGGCTATCACCACATCCTGTGGCAGAGAATCCCATATATATTAATTATGTGTGTGTGAAATAATATTTCCTTTTGTTGGTCCGAAATTTCCTGGCAGTCAGTTTCATTGGATGATCCTTGGTTCTAGTGTTATGAGAGAGGAAGAAAAATCTTTAAACTCTTTCTAAAACATGCATAATTTTATAGACATCTATCATGTCTCCCCTTTAGATGTTTTTTTTTCTGAGTTAAAAAGCGCCAGATGTTGCAGCCTTGCCTCATAAGGAAAGTGTTCTAGGCCCCTGATCATCTTGGTTGCTGCTTTCTACATCTTCCCAAGTTCTATAATCTGTCTTTTGAGATATGGAGAGTAGAACTGTGCACAGTTCTCAAAGTGTGACTGAACCACAGATTCACCTAGAACCATAGATAGACCTAGCATGGAATTTGTCTTTTTAACAGCTGCCACACACTGAGTCAACATTTTACATAGGAAACTGCCATATACTGAGTCAGACCATTGGTCTATCTAGCTCAGTATTGTCTTCACAGACTGGCAGCAGCTTCTCCAAGGTTGCAGGCAGGAATCTCTCTCAGCCCTATCTTGGAGAAGCCAGGGAGGGAACTTGAAGCCTTCTGCTCTTCCCAGAGTGGCTTCATCCCCTGAGGGGAATATCTTGCAGTGCTCACACATCAAGTCTCCCATTCATATGCAACTGGGGCAGACCCTGCTTAGCAATGGGGACAAGTCATGCTTGCTACCACAAGACCAGCTCTCCTCTCCCGGAGAGGGGCTCAATGAGCTGTCCACCATGACCCGAAGATTCGTCTCCTAGTCAATCACTGACAGCTCAGATCCCATCAGTATGTACATGCGGTTAGATGGACCAAGGGTCTGACTTGATGTAAAGCAGCTTCCTGTGCTATAAGTGTGTGTTGGGGGGAGGATTTCCCTGTCCCTACCTCATTGATGCAGTTTGTGATAGACCCCAAACTACTTTTTTATTATTTTCAATATTTTTATTACTTGAAGTATTATTTAATACTTTATCAGTCTACCTGAGAAATAAGGTAGACTGTGAGGATAAGGGTGTTTTGAGGATAAAATGTGGGCAAATGTGTCTAGGCTTGCCTGATCTCCTTCAGAGGAAGTTAAGAGACAAATATCGTCATTTAATATGTGATATCAAATGTTATGGTGTGGGTATGAGTGCACAGCTGCAATTACTCAACTCAGCAATTACTTTTTAAAGGAGGATAACTTAGCCTGCGGTTCCAAGAGGAGGAAGCAGATGAGTAGAGGAAGTGCTGAAATATTATTTCCATGACAGGGGTGGGCAAAAGCAAAACGTAATGTGCCCAAAGTGTTGCTGCAAACAGAACCCAAATGAGGTGATTTGTTCTTGCAGAGGCAGGTGACGTTTGAAGATGTGGCCGTGTATTTCACAGAGGAGCAGGCCGCTCTGCTGGACCCAAACCAACGAGTTTTATACAGAGATGTCATGGTGGAGAACTATGAGAATGTGGCCTCCCTGGGTAAGGAGCTTCTTTCCTGACATGGTATGGAAATGTGTGAGCTACCCATGGACAGAAAGGCAATACATATGCCCCCTGCCCAATTAAACAAAATGCCACATTCCTCCTGATGTTCTCCATTCTCTGAGTCAGACCCTTGTCCATCTAGCTCACTATTATACACTGACTGGCAGTGACTCTCCAAGGTTTCAGGCAGGAGTCTTTCCCAGGCCTACCTGGAGATGCCAGAGACTGCCACATGCTTCCTGACAGTCTCTCTCCTTTCCCAAGGAGGATTTCTGCTCCCAAAGCCTGAGCTCATTGTCCGGTTGGAACGAGGGGAAGGACCGTGGATGTCAGACAGTCAAACTGTGGATGATACCCTCATGACTAACCCAGGTGGGTAAGCCAGTGGATGGCAATTTGTTTAATGATTACTGATACCTGGGAGCGCCTTAAGATAAATGGGGAGATTCTTCACCTTTTTACCTTCATTTCATTCATGAGTACTGATCTAGCCTTTAGAAAGAATTGGAAGTGTCTGCTTGTATCTATGATTTAAACTAAAATTTAACATCTGAACACAAGCAAGATTTATCCACCTGTGCAGCACTGCCCTGCCATTAAAGAACATTTGGTTCTCCCCCCTCCACCTCTGAATTACTCATTTTCCAATGTCTAATAAGAGGAGAATACAAGCTTTCCCCCAGCAGCAAGTCCCTGGGTTCACATTTCTGTTTATGCTACTGGAGCAAAGTGATGGATGGTGAGATTTTAGCTCTCCAGGCTAATGCTGCAATCCGGTGTACACTTTCTTGGGAGTCAGCTTTGATGAACTAAATGGGGCTTACCTCCCAGTTAATTTGCATAGGGTTGAGCAACACATTCTTCCCATTGCTCCATAAGCCATATCCTCTCAGTAGACCTGAAAACACCTTAGCAAGGAATCAAGCTAGGGTCTATCTTCAGGTTGAGAGGCAGTATTATACCGAATACCAGTTACAAAGGCATGCCTTCATCTCCTGTTTGTGGTCTTCCCAGAGGCATCTGGTGGACCACTATGGGGGAAACAAGATGCTGAGCTAGGAAGGCCTCAGCCTGATCCAACAGAAGTCATCTTCTGTCCTAAGAGGGTGACACCAAAACACAGTGGCCCACCAGGTCTAAATGGAAGCAAAACTCCAGAAATATACCAATAATGTGGTACTGATTGCAAAAAGGGTTCTCTCTGTTTATCATGAACTACAGTTTTTTCCAATGTATTATTGCATGTTGTTAAAATGCATTGGGCATGATCTGTCAGTTCCATAAATGATAGTTATAATGCAAAAAGCAAATGATTGTAAATATAAAATGACTTCTAGGAAAGAAAATCCATGGGATAAACCATACTAAAATGATAGATAAAACCTATGTATTAAATTCCACAAACACACTAAAAACAATCTCTTAAACATACAAACTTAGGATTCATAACAGCATTATTCAGCTCAAAAGTTATAATGTTAAAAAAACATATTAAGCAGTAAACCAAAACATATTAGAACATGCATGCCATGTTATATGAACATCATCACTCATTCAGCTCTTAAGTTTTTCTTCAGAATCTTAACGGCTTGTGCTTCCCCTTTATTAATCTGATTACTGAATTGCATTTTCTCCTGCACTCCGCAGTTAATTCACTCTATTTGATTCAATCTTCCTCCAGCAGATGATTTCCAGAAAAATCACATGAGCCCCAAGTTTGGTAAAAGCTTTGCAGACAAATGCAAGCTTCTGCGACACCAGAGGGTCCACGGAGGAGGGCTGCCTTACAATTGCTTGGAGTCTGGCAAATGTTTCCTTTGGAAATCAGACCTTGCAAGCCATAAGATCATCCACACAGGAAAGAAGCCTTATATATGCCAGGAGTGCGGGAAATGTTTATCTTGGAAATCGGCCCTCATAAGGCATCGGAAACTCCACAAGGGAGTGATGGGAGAGAAACTTCACGAATGCTTGGAGTGTGGAAAATGTTTCTCTTGGAAATCGGATCTTGTGAGACATGAGAGATTCCATATGAGAGAACCCCTATAAATGCCTGGAATGTGGAAAATGTTTTGCTTACCAGTCACACTTTATATACCACCGGAACAGGGGCATAGCTAGGGGAGAGGGGGCCCATGTTCATCCCTCTTTCTGGCGTCCCCCCAGACTGAGGGAGATAATGAAGAAAATTGGGAGGGAAGTAGCTGGAGGGCCCTCTGGAGCTGGGGGCCCGTGTTCTTTGAACCCTTTCATTCAATTATAGCTACGCCCCTGCACCGGAAAGCCCATATGAGAAAGAAGCACTATAACCATTGTGTCATCTCTATGGATTTTTACAAACTATCAAAGCCTTGTGTGTAATACAAATATTTTTAATGTATGAACTTGCCCTTAGCTTCCTCACAGACAAATTGCCCAATAAACACTAACAGCAGCTAGTAATAGTTGTGAGGATTGTATACAGTTTCTTATAATGACAATAATTAGGTAACCTTACATTCAAAAGCTGCAATCCTATGCACATTTAACCCTCTAACAAGTTCCATAGAGTTTAAGGGTTCTTGCTCCTGCATAGGATTACACTGAACGTTAAGCATTTCTAATTCTCATCAATTTCCATAAAAAATATTTAAGCACATAGCTAACTCTTCTACCAAAAAGTTGTAGAAGTGCTTGATTTTGCCTGAGTTGTGACCCGACTACTTGGACATCATTTTTGCAATGTTAAGGGAGGAGAGCTGGTCTTGTGATAGTAAGCATGAATTGTCCCCTTTGTTAAGCAGGGTCCACCCTGGTTTACATTTGAATGGTAGACTACATGTGTGAGCACTGTGAGATATTCCCCTCAGGGGATGGGGCCACTCTGAGAAAAGCACTTGCATGGAGAAAGTTCCAAGTTCCCTCCTTGGCATCTCCAAGATAGGGCTGAGAGAGTCTCCTGCCTGCAACCTTGGAGAAGCTGCTGCCAGTAACTTCCTGGCTAAGGTGGAACTTAAGCATGGGATCTCTCCCTTTTGTTTTAATAGCCACTGCATCATCCTAAATAAATAGTTTCCTAAATAAACAGAGCTGAGGCCTTGTGTCTGATATTCCTCCATTTTGTGTGTGGCTGTTGCTGGATTCATTCATAGTCGTTTCCTACTATGAAAACAGGCCTTGGGAGAGCTGTGAACTTGTGTATGAGAGAGGAGGAGAGTAAAAGCTTGTTGTCAGGCTGGCTCTGTTCACCATTTTGGCTTTTGCTTTGAACGAAACCACACTTCTGTGTTACGTACAAATATAGTGAACTGTGGTAAGGTTCAAACCACAGGAAAAACAAACTGGGCTGATAATCGGTTTCCCCTATTTGTGTTTGTAATGCAGAACTGTTGTTTAGTACAATCAAGCAGCAAGAGCTTTCACCCTTCTCATCCTCCCATCTGTGAAAGGAAAAGGGCAAAGCATGTAGATCTGCAGCTCTCTGGGACTTATTGGCTGGATTCACACACAAATCAGCACCTCAGGTTCATGTGAGGTGCCACAGCCCTGGGAGCACGTGTCACCCTCTCTTCCAGTGTAGGTTCAGATCTGCTGGGGCTGGCTGAGTTGTGTGAACCCACCAGTCTTGGCATATCAGAACCTACACTAGGAGGAAGAGTGGTGAGTGCAGTCCCAAGGCTGCGCACATCACACAAACCTGAGGTGCCATGTTATGTGTGACCTCAGCCATTCCCTTAGTGGGAAACCATGGCTTCCTGTGGCTTGTATGCAGATGCTTCAGATGAATGAGCGAGGGAGAATGAACACTACCCCACAGCGTGTCAAGGGTGAAGTATTACTTGAATAAATAGGAATAGCAGAAAAGGCTCTGGTTGTGTTTTAGGCAGGCAGAAGAGAGACAGAGTAATGCAGTCATTAGAACACCAACAAAGCCCTCTTCACATGATACATTCACGTGCATACAGTCTGTACTGTGTATGCATATATGCAGTTATTCACTTATATTCAATGCATGTACAGCAGTACACTTTTAAACTGCATCTTGCATTTCAGGAAGCCTGTACCCAGGTTCACTTTTAAAATTAATCCATACAGTTATTGTCACAAGAACATATAAATGTGTACAGACATTTGTACACTTGTACAACAGTCTAAATAGGGTAGACTTCTAGGCTGGCCTTGTTACAAAGAACAAAATACTGTAGATAGCTATGAAGGAATATGGCCCAAACCACCTCTTTTTCTGTTACAGATTTCTGTATTGTTTATTCCCGATGTTGTGTGAAAGAAGCTGTGTGCAGGGGTCATAAGTCCACAGCTCCTGTTCTTCAGTTTGGTTTGTGAGAGAGAAGAGTTGTCCTGGTTAAATTTTGGAGGGAAGAGAGGGTTTGATTGGATATGTTGTAAAATAATGGAGGGAACGTGGGCTGTTTAGAAAAATGAAGTGGGGAAAGAATAAAAGGAGGCTTGCCTGCAGCAGAGGGTTAGTGCAAGTTCCAGTTGGAGTCAGAGTGGAAGAGCGCAAGTCCAAGTGAAGGAGTGCAAGTTCCAGTTAGAGCTGAAGTCTTGAAGAGCCAGGAGAGAAGAGCTGCTGAAATTAGAGCCAAGAAATCGCTGGGAGAGTTGAGCTGAAACTCTCTGAAGAACTGGATCACTCTCAAAGCAGCCGAAAGAACAGTTGCACTCTACTTGGGGCTGCTTTTCTACATAGCCTGGAAACTACACTTGGTACAGAATGAGGCAGCCAGATTGGTCTCTGGGACAACACGAAGGGACCACATAACACTGGTTTTGAAAGAAATGCACTGGCTGCCGGGGGAAATACAAAGTGCTAATTATTACCTATAAAGCCCTTAATGGCTTGGGTCCAGGCTGTTTAAGAGAGCGCCTCCTTTGTCATGAGCCCTGATGCCTGTTATGATCTTCTGGAGAGGTCCGTTTATGGTTGTCGCCAGCTCGGCTGGTGGCGATTCAGGACTAGGCTTCTCTGTGGTTGCCCCAGGGCTTTGGAATATGCTCCCTGCTGAAATAAGAGCACGTCCTTCTCTGTGTTTTCAGGAAGACCCTCAAGACTCTGTTCTCACAAGCTTTTAAATAGAATTTTAATAATTTGTTTTAATAATTGTTTTATACTATTTTTGAATGTCTTGTGTATTTTAATTGGTGGGTTTTTTTAAAAAAAAAATTAAATCCTGTACACTGCCTAGAGATGTACATATCAGGTGGTATAAAAATATGATAAATAAATAAATGAGACATTTATGGAATAAACCCTGTTTATGGAATAGCCTCCCCTGTGAGGTTTGCCTGGCCTGGCTTCATCACTTGGCTCGTTTAGGTGCCAGGGACAACTTCAAACTCACAGTAAGGCAGCCTTGCAGAAAATCTGTGGTAAAGCCTGCTGTCTGGGAAAGCTCCAGGAAGTTATCCAGACATGGCTTCATGTCGTGGAGTATCTGAAGAGCGAATTTCTTTGCTTCAGATTCACAGCTGTTTAATTTGGAGGATTAAATGGACCTTTCACATAGTGTCAGCTACTCTCCGCATTCCCTGCAGATCTTTTTCCCGTGTGCATTCTCACAACTTGCTCCAGGTTTTTTCTCCAACCAATGACATCCCAGAGGAGGAGGTGAGGCGTGACTATACCTACGTCACCCAATTGATTTCCCTGCTCCTTCTCTCTCCTGTTTCCCCTCATTTCCCCCCAATCTCTCTTCTTGGGCTAGCAGATTCGGGCTGGCGGCTGGGTAAATTGAGTGCCTGGAATCCCTGCCCTGTCCAGCTGTCATGAGACAATATTCATCATTCTCACCTCCAGTGACTGTTGCTGGTGTCTATCTTATGTTTCTTTTTAGATTGTGAGCCCTTTAGGGATAGGGAGCCATCTTATTTATTTGTTATTTCTCTGTGTAAACCGCCCTGAGCCATTTTTGGAAGGGTGGTATAGAAATCAAATAAATAAAATAATAATAATAATAATGGCTGTTAAACCGATTAGGAGGTTGGCCTCAGAGCTACCACCCCCCTTCTTTACACCTATGACTATGATGGATATTTATATATTGCTTTTCAACAAAAGTTTCCAAATTTATTTCCCAATTTATTTATACATAGATATAAATGAATAAGATGGGCTCACAGTCTAAAAGGAAACATGGGCTAGACACCAGCAACAGCTGCTGGAGGGATACTGTGCTGAGGTTGGATAGGGCCAGTTGCTCTCCCCCTGCTAAATAACCACCACTTTAAAAGGTGCCTCTTTGCTCAGTTAGCAGGGGTATGTGCACTGAACAGCTAGGCCATGGGCCTTTTTTTAGAATTAGGTAAACTAGACACAGACCAGCAATTATCAGACAAAAGGGTGGTTTTTATTTGAACAAAGGGATAAGGGCTTGGATTTAAACTGATTGAGAGAGAAAGAGAAGTTAAGAACTCCACACAACCAAGCCAAAAGATAGTAAAGACACTGGGGCCTTTCACAGCATTGTGCGGGCAGAATCCCACAATGCACCATGTGAGGAGCACTCTAGACACTTGTCTCTGTGCCAGTGAGGGTGGCAAGCATACTGAACTACCACATGATCCTGGAGCCTGGGTTAATGGAACACTTGCTCCTTTAACCCCGACTAAAAAGTCAGGCTTGGCACTGTGGCAGCGCTGGGATCCACATGGATCCTGGTGAGTCTCACAGGCAGCCAAGCCCAGGCCGGTTTTTCCACATGGTGAGAACCGCTGGGCTCGTGGGTGAGCCTGCTGGTTCTCTGGCGGCTAGCCCACCAAAGTAGCCCTCCCCTTAGCCCAGGTTAGTGGAGCGAGCGCTCCGCTAACCTGGGTTTTCTGATCATGTACCGGCACGGCTCTGCACCATGGCGGCACATGAGGAGACTCCCGCCAGGAGGCTGCAAGCAGTCTCCCAGGTTCGGTGGTCTCTCCAGGATGCCCTGAGCGCTTGCACGGGGCACCCTGGAACTTCTGGGGGCCGTGCAGCCCCGCCAGCTCTGTGACGGAGCGACAGTCAGGGCTGCCTTTGGATCATCTGCGGGGAGAGCGGGCTAAGCCCGTTTCCCCTGCAAACCCCCTTACAGCTCTTCACACTAATTGTGTGAAGAGCCTCATTATATTGCACTATTCAGTATGGCTGATAACTGACCACAGGAAATCTAGCTTGATTTAGGCTCATGCCAGCAGATCTCAGAAGGTAAAGCTTTTTCACTGGAGAGATCAGCATTATCACCCACTAATATCTATTTATCAGGTTGTTGTGAAAGCCACAGGTGGCAACCCTCCTGTCTCAAAACAAACATAGGGGCTTGCAGATCACTGATGCAGTTCTGTCACTTGGCAGCAAGTTGAACAAGATCCAGATTATCCATCTTTCATTCTACTTATGAAGCACTTGATTTTTTATCCCAGTTTCTTCAATTTATTTTGCAGGTTATTTGGCACACAAGGAAGGATGTCATAGAGACCCACCTACCCACCCACCCACACCGTAATAGCATAGAAAGTTGGGCATTCATTTTGGCTACATATACCCATCCTAAAATGTTTTTTCTTAAGACATTCATACAGCTTGCCTTTAACAATTTTTTTTTTGTTATGAACAAGGACCCTTTATGGAGGCTATGCCAAGTAAGAACATCTGATATTAGGGTTTTTTTGCATAGTTTCTCTGATGTTCTTGCAGGCTGGATTCTCTGGTAAATGCTTTCCATGAAATCCTATTGATTGGTGTGTACTTCTCTCATAAGAAATGCTGAAATAAAAAGAAAACAAGCAGGCAGAGAGGAATTACTAATACATACAGTACATATCTTTGAGAAAGAAAAGGAAAATGGGGTGGAATATCTTTGCTAATTGGGCAAGGAGGCCCCTTTTCAAATGGTGGCTCTCTTACATTTACCGAGAGGATAGCAGCTGTCTGTATTCAACCCAGTACAAAGTCCCTCCAGTGGCTGTGGCTGATGTTGCCTTTGTGTTTCTCTTTTAGACTGCAAGCTCCTTTGGGACAAGGAGCCATAGAGCCCTTTCTCACGATCAGTGAGAACGGCTACCAGGTGCGCAGGGAGGAAGGCTGCTGGAATTTACCTCCTCTGCAGACAATGGCCCAGTCCATGCTGGGCATGTGGACTGCGTGCCCACACCAACACCAGCTGCCCCAGGCAGAAGGCAGCGTGGAGGTTTGGGGGCTGGGATACACCGTCCTGGCCAAAGGAACTCCCATAATGCACTGTGCAAGAGCACAGTGCATTGTGGAGATCCTCCAGCTCTGGCCAGGAGCCTGCTCCTGTGTCGGCACTGCGTGGTGCCAACACACAAGCACTTAGCTCGGGTTAAGAGTGCCCTCGTGCTCTTAACCCGGACTAAGTGGCGGGCTCCCTAAGCGGGTTTGCCGTGCCGCCGCCAGGAGCCACTCGCCTTGGCTTGCTCTTGGCTTGATGTGTGAACAGTCTCATTTTCTCATCGCTGTGCGAACCTTTTGTTGTTGTTGAAAAGCAATACATACATATTCTTAATAACAATAGTAAAATGAAAAGAGCCCATGAGAGACACGGACTAAAGTGAGACACAACGGCAATGAGAGAAGAGGCAGGGGGGAAGACTGGGCAAATGATGTGTCACCCATTTATCACCTTTCTCCCACTAGGGAGAAGGAGCCACAGAGAATGTTTGTATTCCCTTACACAGTCCTTGGGAGGGAAGGCAGTATAGATTGAATAAGGCTTGTAATTTAGGCTTGGTCTAAATTACATGCAGCAGAATGAAGGGTTAGAATCCTGAGCTGGTAGAGTGGGCTGCAGCAGTTACACAGGAACATAGGAAGCTGCTTTATACCGAGTCAGACCATTGGTCCATCTTGCTCAGCTGCCTTATACTGAGTCCAGACCATTGGTCCATCTCATTCAGTATTGTCTACACCAGGAGTTC
Organism: Hemicordylus capensis; assembly: GCF_027244095.1. Lineage (NCBI taxonomy): Eukaryota > Metazoa > Chordata > Lepidosauria > Squamata > Cordylidae > Hemicordylus > Hemicordylus capensis. The sequence goes on along the minus strand of NC_069658.1, from coordinate 255,547,908 downwards.
CCGACCTGTGGTCCCTCAGCTGTTGCCGAACTACAACTCCCATCACCCCCAGCTACAATTTATTGTGACTGCGGATGATGAGAGTTGCAGTTCAGCAGCATCTGGAGGGCCACAGATTGGGAAGCCCTGGTCTACACTGACTGGCAGTGGCTCTCCACGGTTTCAGGCAGGAGACTTTCCAAGCCCTACCAGAGATTGAACTGGAGAGTCCTTCTGCATTCAAAGCAGATGCTCTGTCACTGAGCTACAGCCTCACCTTCAGACTGCAGATGAAGGAAGGGGAGCCATTTTGAATACACTCCCACATAAATACTTCCTGAATTAAAAGGAAAAGGGAGGAAACAAAGACAAAAACCAGCACATCGGGAGAGAGGTTCTATCTCATTCAGCTCCCTGCTCTGCTACTTTCTGTTTGCAGGGTTTTCTCCACATATGGTAACACTTGAAAATGACATGCATACATTACAAGGTACCAAATCAAAGCATAATATAAGGTCCCAGACCAGTTAATTATCTTGAGGATAAAGATTATTCTCACCTGAACATGTTCTTTGATGGCGAACAAGAGTAGATCGATCAGTATACTTCTTTCCACACTCCAGGCAATGATAGGGCTTCTCCCCTGTGTGGACTCTCTTGTGACTCACAAAGGCGGAATGATGAGCAAAGCATTTCTCACACTCTGGGCATTGATAGGGTTTCTCTCCTGTGTGGATTCTCTGATGGGTTACAAGGTTCGAATGGCAAGCAAAAGCGCTCCCACACTCTGAACATGTATAAGGTTTCTCTCCTGTGTGGATTCTCTGGTGTTTCACTAGGTGAGTTTTTTGAGTAAAACATTTCCCACATTCCATGCATTTATGGGGCTTCTCTCTTGTATGGACTCTCTGATGCTTCACAAAGTTTGAATGGTGAGAGAAACACATGCCACACTCCAGGCAGTTGTAGGGTTTGTCACCTGTGTGTACTCTCTGGTGACTCACAAAGGCAGAATGATGGGCAAAGAATTTCCCACACTCTGGGCATTGATAGGGTTTCTCTCCTGTGTGGACTCTCTGATGGGTTACAAGGTTTGAATGGGAAGAAAAAGCATTCCCACACTCTGAACACGTATAAGGTTTCTCTCCTGTGTGGATTCTCTGGTGTTTCACTAGGTGAGTTTTTTGAGCAAAACATTTCCCACATTCTACACATTTATGGGGCTTCTCTCCTGTATGGATTCGCTGATGGTTCACAAAGTTTGAATGGTGAGAGAAACACTTGCCACACTCCAAGCAGTTGTAGGGTTTCTCACCTGTGTGGACTCTCTGGTGTTTCACAAAGGCTTGGCGGTTGGTAAAACATTCCCCACACACCAAACATTTATAGGGTTTCTCTCCTGTGTGGACTCTCTGGTGGGTCACAAAGTTTGATTGTTGACTAAAACTTTTTCCACACTCCAAACACTTGTATGGTTTCTCTCCTGTGTGAACTCGCTCATGTCGGATGAGGTTCGTTTTCTGAGTAAAACACATCCCACACTCTGAACATGGGTGTTTTTTCTTGACGCCATCTGCTGGGACAAAGGGAAGAAAACAGAGACAAGAAGATCACTGCTAAGTCTGGGAAGAAGGAGCTTAAAAAGTAGACTGAGATGAGGGTCCGAGGACCACCTTGGGACTTTGGGAGTCCCCTAGCCAAAAGATTATCAGCGTCCCTGAACCGGCAGAGACTAGCCAAGGAAGAGTGGGCTGGCTCTGATGATTCAAGAAACTGGCTTGTGGGATGCTGAGAAAGCCAAAGGTGTGCCCAGCCCACATGTTCCACCCTCCCCACTGTTGCTAGCACTGCTCTTCTGCAGGCTCCCAGAAGCTTCTCTGTTTTTGTCTGAGATCATGGATCCATGGCTCTCACTTTTAATATGCTCATGAGCCTCACAGGATCGTGAGTTCTCCATTGGCATATTTGGGACCTGTCACTTAGCAGGCAGTGGGACAGTTACCCCCAGATTTAGTAGCTGCCAAAGTCAAATTGAAAGGGCACTAGCCTTGCACCTTTCCTTATGTTTGGGAATGCCTAAGTAGACTTCTGAAGTTAACTTGCAAAAGTTAGTTTTCATTCAGGGTCTCTCTCTGCACCAAGATTGACCCCCTCTTGGTCTACCTCCCCTCCATAGATGCCTCAAACAAGTTAAAAACCAATTACCTCAGCAGGGAAGTCAGATAAGGCTCTGAGATGCAACTTACTTCCTACCAGAAGAGAGCTAAGTGGGCGATAGAAACTCATAGGTGTAATAAAATACTGATGAGTTTACTAGGTTCTTCCAACCCAAGAGATACCGTGTTTTCACGTTCATTCATGCCATTTACATACAGGGTGCAGTTGACCCATTCAAAACATTGCGTTGTAGTGCAGCACAGCAAACACAGACAATGGAATCTTTTGAGATTCCCTGGAACTCCCCAATTCAAGAAAGAAGAGCAACTGGAATGTTGCCTCAGGACATATTTTGAGATATAATTGCCCCTGGCTCCTTGAACCAGTGTGCTTTATTCAGTTCCCAGTGCATGTCATTTGGTTCTTATACCTTGGAGTCACCCACGATATGGATGCTAGATCGGACACCCGCCATTACCCTTGGCTGTGTCTTGCTCTATGTGCCAGTCATACTTCCAACCTTCAGATCAGCCTTCTCGCCTGGTCCAGTCTGCCCAGCCAACATTGCTTCTACCAGAAGTTGGCTATTCGAGAACAGACACTTTTTGGATCTACCTTTGCTGCCCAAACCCCCTTAGTTTCCCGCTACTGCCTGCTGCTTCCTGGTCCATCCCTGAAGAAAGAGGTCCTTCATTTGCGCTAGAGCCACAAGGGTCCAATCACCACTAATTCAGACACTAAGCTAAATTTCCTCTTTGCAGTTATCTGGTTAGCCTTGTAATGTATTTTTAGTAGTAATATTGCTTTAATTGACTTTCCTATTCCCCTGTAGCCCTACACTGCAATAAAACCTTGTTTGTTTTTCAACTTTAACCTCTCTCTCAGTTCATTTTCCTATAAACAAAGCTTTTCACAAAAATTATTCCATGTGGAACTGCTCCACCCCATCTCGCTAATTCCTCACACAAAGCCCAAACACAATTTTGGGGTTTTCACCAATTACCCCAGGGCAGTTCCATTAACAGCACAAAATTTGTTAATACAAGACTGAAACACCTCCATGAAAAAGGGACCATGTACAGCCTATTCTCAAATATTTATTTATTTATTTATTTATAATATTTGTATACCGCCTGCTACTAAATTCTCTAGGCTGTTTACAATTATTTATAATAAATAAATAACTTTAAATAATTCTTCCACCAAAACAATTAGACATGAATAAAAATACCATCCACCAGATGTTACAAATAAAACTTGTTTTAACTTACAACATCTGGTAGATGGTATTTTTATCCTTGGTGACAGTGTTCCCAGATGTTGTTGACTACAACTCCCAGAATCCCCAGCCAAAGACCACTGCAGCTGGGGTTGCTGGGAGTTGTAGTCAACAACATCTGGGAATCCCTGTTAGAGGGAACACTGCTTGGTGATTGGTTCTTTTTAATCCTTGCATAATAAAAGAGGATTTGGTAGAAGAATTTTTTGGAGTTAACAGGCGCATAGCATCGGCAACTTATCAATCAGTCAATAGTAAGAAAGAAAGAACATGAAAAAGCAGGGGGTTATTAAGTTATTTAAATTCTATTATTTAATTGTAGTATAGATTGCAGTTAAAGGCACAACCCTAATATTTAAAAACACCACCTTGAGTGGCATAGGATCTGGCGTAGGCCCCCTTCTGCTGGTATAATTTGAAATGCACTTCCACATCTTTGCTAAGCTGACACAATTATACTGCTACATCAGCAGATCTGTATTGCTGGTGTAACTCTGGCTGGCAGAGGCCCCCAAATGGGGCAGGACTGTGGGTATGTCATGGGCAGGAGCAGGAGGAACTAACTGACTTATGACAAATCCTCTACCTCCTTCAGACTTACCCTGCCCTGAAAGCATAACATTACATCAACTCTGGGGCAATTCCAAGGGTAACAGAATTAGGCATGTTAGCACTTTCCCAATGACTGTAGCCATAAGCAAATTTTCAAGCTGATATATATAACCACTAGCAAGAGAACATCTATTATAAGACCATATTCTTACAAAACTCTTAAATATTAAATGCCATCAAGTCAGTGTCGACTCTTAGCGATCACATAGAGAGATTCTCTCCAGGATGATCTGTCTTCAACTTGGCCTTTAAGGTCTCTCTGTGGTGCATTCATTGCTGTTGTAATCCTTAAATATTATAGTGTCTGCAAAATGTTTCAGTAATGGAACCAGAAGTTTTGGACATCATGACTTCTTGGCCATATGCCCCTGGGCTGCTCCACAGGGCTAGGGTTCCACATGCAGCCTCTGCATTCCTGGTGGAAATGGCTCATTTCCTGCAGGACAGAGGGAGGCTGAGGGATGATAAATGCCCCTGAGATGTCTTGCAAGGAGTGGTTTGAGAGCTGCTCTGTGGCCCAAGCAATGTGAGTTTTCAGACTTGCCTGCTTCTCCTCTTTGGCTTCTGACATGGGTGTTTCTGGCCAGTCACACAAAAGGTTAATTTGAACCTGGTTCTCAACCCAGGTCTCTGTGCAGTAAGCTACCGAGATTCTCACTTCCCAGAGTGCAAGTGGGATTCCCCTTGGGCCTTGTCCCCGTTTCTTCCCTGGCAAAAAAAGTTTTCCTGTGAATGGATATTGCATCCCTCATAGGGACTTGAAGCCTTGCTCTGGGGAGGCCTGTGTGTTTATTGCACATGCCTCCCCTCTCCTAAGGGAACAATTTTCTTTCCCTTTGTGCTGTGCAGTATGACCCATAGCAGTTCATGGAGCAGAAGGTGCTCTGGCATCCTTGTGTCAGGCGGGTTGTGTGTTTTGTGCATACGGTGTGATATGCTGATGGCACAGGGAGTTGTAGTACTGTGCATAGATTGATTTCTTCCTTGCCACACAGGGGCGCCATCACTGCTCTGTGATGAATGCATGCTAGTAGTGTTGCCAGGAATGCAGGGGAAGCAGCAGCCTCTCTGGGTTTTTCCCCAAGTCTTGTCTCCTTCCCTCTTGTGCTGGGCTGGTATAGGAGGAGCCCAATGACATTAGGGCAGCATAGCCCAAGTCCCATTCACATGTTGTGGCTGTTCTCCCGAGCAGCTAAGATTGGGCTAGGGCAGCTGGGAGAACCACTGGGAGATGCACGGCTCCTGGCACACCTTGGCAGCAAACCCACCTAAGTAAGGGGCCTTCCAGTTAGCCAAGGTTAAGGGCACAAGCGCGCCCTTCACCCGGGCTAATGGCTTGTGTGTCAGCACCAGCTGCTACCAGCTGGCGCCGACACAGGAGCAGGCTCCCAGCCATCACCGGGGGTGGGGGGAGGAGGGAGGGATTCCCACAATGTGGAATTTCCCAGATATCCCACAATGCATTGATGCAGTGTACTGTGGGATATCCAGGGGCTGGGACAATGCATCTTGGCCCCCACACCGCCTGGGGCAGCATCTGGGCACTCAATCCGTGCACCCAGCACCAACAGAATGATTGTCTGTAGGAGAGGTAAGCTTTCCAAGGCCTCCTCCCTGGCCGCCCTCAGGCTTGATTGTGAAAAAGGCCTGTTATGTTCAACGCTTGTACAAGTGTACAGGAGGACCTTGCTATTCGCGGGTCCAGCGCTCGGTTTCACGTATCCACAGTCGGGCAATTAGCACCCAACCTTGGTATATGAGGAAAAAACCCGGGGGGCGGGGAGGAAAGGGTTAAACACACGTATCTACCAGTCGGGTACAGAGGCATATCTAGGGAAAATAGCACCTAGGGCAAGCACTGAAATTGCGCCCCTTGTCCAAACATCTGGTACCCATCTTTCAGATAACTTTACTATAATATCAGCTGAAAAATATAAGTCAAGCTCATTAATCTTTTAAAATTTCCAAAACTATTTAGCAGTAGACGTAGCCAGACCAAAAAATGCTGGAAAACTACAAATTTCAGTATGCTGGGGCTCATGAAATACCCAAATACTCTGTGGAGGTGTACTTGGAAAACTAAACAGAAGTGCCTGTCTAATTCTCTACTATGCATCTACTAGCATCACTATTACATAAGTTTTAAAAATAAATGGAGAATTTGACTTTTCTCGGATACTCTGAAAATAATTAAAGGATATGAAGAGTAAACTGTGTCACTGCTTGGAATATATTCTAGTATTTCAGAAAGACAGTTAAAATGAGAGAAAGAGAGCAAGAAACTCCCAGTGGGCCTTAATACTAAGGATTTCTCACTGATTCAAAGATAAACTCACCATTAATAACCATATTTTAAAGACACCACATTTAACTCACTTATCATAAGAAGCAAAGTAAGAGCAAATGAATACAATCCTAGCTCATAAGCTTCAGCTCAGTATTCACAAGCCCTGATTCTCTGTACATAGTGCCAAACTGAATATGTGTACAGTGACATATTAAAGTAATTTTTTTTAACCTGTAGCCCCTTTGGGGTGCTTCCTATAGGCTGTGGGGGGGGGGGTCTGAAAAGGTTACCCCTCCCACTGCTGGCCTCTAGGGCCTCGCAGAGACCATTTGAGCATGTGCAGTGGCCATTTTTAAAAAATAATTGTGGTTTTTTTTAATGGCAACTGAAAACAAAATAGCCACCATGCATGCTCAAATGGCCTCTGCGAGGCCTGGCATAGCCTAGGGCCTCACAGAGACCATTTGAGCATGTGCAGTGGCCATTTTGGTTTTGGTGGCCATTTTTAAAAAAAATTTTTTTTTTAAGAATTTGCGCCCCCCCTTCAAGTGGTGCCCAGGGCACGTGCCCTGCCTGCCCTACCCTAGACATGCCCCTGGTTGGGTGTGGATTTTGACTGCTGGAGAGATTGGGAGCCATTTTATGGCTCAAAATGGAGGCAAAAACCATGATTTTTGGCTGATTTTCAGCCCCATGGGCAACAGTGCAGTAAGGACCTTGAGCGTCCATCTGGGGGCAATTGGGTGTGATGTGGGGGGGGGGGGAAACCTGCCATTTTTGGCCTATGTTTGGCGTCCAGGAACGTAACGCCCGATTCCCATTGCCCTAATGCCCCATTATTTGCGGATTCACTATCCATGGCCCCCTGTGGAACGGAACCCCCACGAATAATGTGGCCAGATGTACCTTTGCATGGCTTCAGCTAGTGCGCCAGCTGCATCCCTTTCTCGAGAAGGCAGATCTGGCCACAGTTACCCATGCCTTAGTCACGTCAAGGCTGGATTACTGTAACACACTCTACGTGGGGCTGCCCTTGAAGAATATCTGGAAACTGCAGCTAGTGCAAAATGCGGCAGCTAGGGTTTTATCTGGAGCTGCCCGGTGGGAGCACATCACACCCATTTTGAAAGAGCTGCACTGGCTACCAGTTTGTTTCCGGGTCCAATTCAAGGTGCTGGTTTTGACCTTTAAAGCCCTTAATGGTTTGGGCCCGGGATACCTGAGGGACTGCCTGCTCCCAAGGGTTGCTGCCCGCTTGACGAGGTCATCTGAGGGGGCTCTGCTCCAGGTGCTGACAATGAGGGAGGCTCAGATGTCATGCATGCGGGACAGGGCCTTCTCTGTTGCTGCCCCCAGACTCTGGAATGCTCTCCCGGTGGCTATTCGCTCCTCGGTCTTCATCACAGCTTTTAGAAAAAGTGTAAAATCTTGGCTTTTTGCCCAGGCATTATTTGATTCTCTGCTGCTGCTCTTTATAGTCTGTACTGCTTTTATGCCTTTGTTTTAATTTTTTAACCAGATTTGTTTAATATTTTTTTCACTTAATATTTTAATTGTGTCTTTTTTACCATCTTGTGTTTAGATTTTTTTTTTTTTTTTTTTTGCTGTAAACCGCCTTGGAATTGCTTTAATGAAAGGTGGTATTTAAATTTAACAATGAATGAATAAATGAATGAATGAATGAATGAAACTGACAGATCTGCACACAGGTACAGTTATTCACACAGTATGGTGAACACAAGTACAGCAGTATACGTCCTATCTATACAACGCATTTGAGGGGCCTGTACCCAGGTTCACTTTTAACATGAACGCAAGTATAATTATTAATGCAAACAGATGTACAAGACATCTGTATGCCTGTACAGCAAAATGTGTGAATTGGGCTCAGGATGCTAGCCCATCTGGGAGGAAGGGATTGCCAGCCACGGTTGAAAAGAACTATGGCTACAACATTTTGCAGCCTAAGCCTATCCATGTTTATGCAGAAGTCCCAATGTGTCCAATGGGGCCTCCTCCCAGGTAAGCGGGCATAAGACTGCAGCCTTAGTTGATCATATTAACTACACCATTAAACACTTTTATTTAAAAAGGCATGGCTACTTAATCTAATTGCAGATTTTTTTAAAAAACACATACATTGTTAATACAAGTACAGTATTTATTTAAAAGCCTGGGTGACATTTTAGAAAGGGCATTCCTCCTTCTCTCTCACAACTGAAGGGCAAGACTTTTTCATAGATGGCATCTGCTAAAACATGCATGTACAACCAAAGAAAAATGCCATTTGCCTCTGTCAGAATGATTGCTTTTATTCATGTGCAGAATTAATCAGTTGATTCAAAGTTATGATTAATGGACTAAAATTTAACTGTGATGGCATTTTTTTAAAACCCCAATGAAATGGGCTTGGCAATTATGCCAGTCTTCTGTAAAAAGATTAAGGATAATTAGTATTCTAATATTTATACATTGCTTTTCAACAACAACAACAACAACAACAAAGTTTTCAAAGTGGTTTACATCGCTAATAAAATGAAAAGATGGTGCCCAGTTTCACAGGGACTCACAATCTAAAAAACACACAAAAAAAAACCACGCAAGGGAGACACCAGCAAGAGCCACTGAAGAGGAGCTGTGCTGGGCTTGAATAGGGCCAGCTGCTCACTACCTGCTATATATAAGAGAAGTGCCACTTTACAAGGCACCTCTTTGTCCAGTTAGCAGGGAGCAGATAATTAGAGGACAGGGAAAAAGAGATACAGAAAGGTCATTTGCGGCCTGTATTAAGCATCCTTTTGTTTAAAAAATGCACCACCACACCAAAAGGGTGTGTGTGTGTGTGTATGTGTCCCTGTGTCAGGGCTGCGTTCTTGACCCCTTATAAGGTCCAGCCTCAGAGTATTGGCCTGGCTGGAAGAGATGTTTAAGCTGCCTGTTGTCTTCACAGGTCAGCAAAAACCACCCCCAATGCCTCCATCCTCGGCTCCTAGGTGGGTAGCCCTTGCCTGACTGGCCCCTCATCATGGGCCAGCCTGTCTTTATATATCCGCGAAATCTCGCGGATAGTCTCCAGTGTTCCCTCTAACAGGGATTCCCAGATGTCGTTGACTACAACTCCCAGCATCCCCAGCTACAATAGCCTTTGCTTGGGGATTATGGGAGTTGTAATCAACGACATCTGGGAATCCCTGTTAAAGGGAACACTGGTAGTCTTGCGAGATCTTGCTGGAACGCCTGCAAGACTCTGTAGGCTCGTGAAAGTTCATTAAGGGAGCTTGCGAGGCGCAATTCCTGTCTCGTGAGATCTCGTCATCATCAGATGGTCAAAAAGCTGTCTGGCCAGATGGGTGAGTCACAGAGGCCCCCAGTTAGACCCCAACAGTGTGTCTGACTGACTCAATATTGCAAAGAGGCATGAAAATCATTTGCAACCAACCTATTAACATGTATAGTGATAAAGAACAAGACAGTGGGCCCATTCATACAACTGTTTGGGAGGACGGGAGCAGTGGAAGGCTGTTTAACCCTCCCTTTCCTGCAGACGATCACCAGGATGTTGCTGGGCAAACGGATGGTGCACTCAGATGCTCCGCTGCTATCGCTGGCAGCGTGGAGGCCAGGATGCACTGGTCCGGCCCCTGTGAATCCCACAATGCACCATGCCAGTGTGCGGTGCATGAGGAACAGGTGGGCGCCCGTCAAGTGGCTGAAAGCAGTTGCCGCTTTACACTTTCAGGTAAATGGGGTTAACAGAATGCTAGCTCCCTTACCCTCAATATAAGAGGTGGGCTCACTGCTGAGGCTCCACTGGGAGCCTCAGGGCTACCAGCGGTTCTCATAGGCAGCCAAGCCCAGGTTTGGCTGCCCTAACCCGGTCTGGCTGCTCCTAAGAACAGCCTCAGTTTATAACAGGTAAACCCTAACAAGTAAAAATATGCTACTTAAGTTTTTTTTTAAAAAAGTTTATTGGCCAAAAAAGAAAGTGGGAGGCACCTAAGGCAGCTTACAAGATGACAGAAGTTAATACAACAGTCAAGGAAAGGGACAGCAAGGTATCATATCAATGTAAACAATGCCCGAGAAAAGAGAAGCCACTTTCCCTCTGTGCCTGAACGCCTCCAATGAGATGGTCTGGCAGAACTTAACTGGTTAGTCTCATGTTCATAATTACTTGTTTGTACATTCACAGCAGGTGAACAACATGTGTTCTGAACATACAAACAGCCCACACTTTGGACATTTCTGCTGGACCTTTCTGTCCTTTTTCCTAGGGCACACATAACACCTGCCTCTCTTCCTGCTGCCGGGGCCTCTTCCAGACACACGGCATGCGGCCTCCCTAGCAGGCTCTGGCAAGCTGCCGATGTTCCTGCTTTGCAGCAGAGGCGTCACCATCTCCTTTCCCACCTGCAGCAGGAAAAGTCTCCTCCGGCGATGACTGGTGGCGTTCCAGTCAGGGTGACAAGAAATCCAAATGATGTAAGCGTTCAAGCAAGCAATGTCCAGGATGTTGGAAAACACAACCAGGGGCCAATGCCTTCCAACCCGTTTGGTGGTGTAGAGGGAGATCAGTCGATTGCAGGTCTCCACGCAGCTGATTTTTTTATTGTAGAAGTGGAGGACCTCTGGCTTTCCTTCTGTGGCACTTCTACCAGAGCCCATGTGCAAAGACGACAGAAGGATGACAGCTTTCCCTCTCTTTGGGACATAGCTAACAAGAGTCAGGTCTCCTTGGAAGCCAAATATGCTACTGTGGGCCCTTCTGGACCTGTTGCCAAGGAACTCCTGTGGAACCTCTGGCCTGTTCTTTTTCACTGCCCCAACCAGAGTCAATTGTTTTGTCAGCAGCTCCCTGGCGAGTTCCACACTTGTAAATGAGTTGCCTGTTGTGACATTTCTTCCACTTCCCTCCACAGTCTTAGCCAATTTCATCACAATGTCCTCCAAGTTCGCTGGTGCTAGGGCACTGCATTCTCTCTTTGTAGATATGTCAGCGTTGAGGACATAGGAGGTGACGGAATCGTAACACAGCCAGAATTTTATTCCGTATTTGGCAGCTTTGGGTGGCATATACCGTCTGAAGGGACAACTACCTCGGAAGGTGACCAGCTGTTCACCTATCGTCACGTTCTCATGTGGGACAAAACACTTTGGCAGCGTTTCCACAAACATGTTCCACAGGTCAGCCACAGGGGCCAGTTTGTTACCCCAGCTGGTCCTTTGGCACTGAGCCTGGTCAGCAAATCTCAGAACCCTTGAGATTTTTTTGAAGGTCCCCAGCGACATGGTCCCTCTGAAGACGGGTCTACCATCCTCGCTGGACCACAGTTCCTCCAAACTCTCCCCACAGGATCTGTACACTCCTGCCAAGATGCGAAGCCCAAGATAGGCACAGAGTTCATTTTCAGAGATGGGCTCCCAAGCGTCCCCACAGCACTCAACCCCATATTTGTTGCTGCACTCAAGGACAAGGTCCAGCATAGATGGAGAGAAGAACAGGAATAGGCAGGAGGAAAGGCATTCAGTCACTTGCTCAATGGCGTGGGTGGTCACCCCAGGAGCAGAGACCATCATGGCTCTAGCAGCAGTTGTTCTTTGGCCAGGTGGTTCTTTCAGCCATATCTCCCTCCTGTTCCTCGATATGTAGAAGTCTCCAGGCCAAATTGCTGTTACACCTACATGTTAAAGAGGCACATTAATCCTCAGCAGGATCAATAATAATAATTTTAAAAGTAGAAGCCATTTTCAAGACAAAAGTGTTTCATCACATTTGTCCGAATGTAACAAGGCCTACCTTTGAAGAAGAGATGGATGCCAGGCACCAGCTGGAGAGACTGTGCAACGTTTGTTCTCCAAGAGCTGCATTGAATACCAGTTAGTTTCCAAACCCAATTCAAAGTGCTGATTTTAACCTTTAAATAACTAAATATTCTGGGCCCTGAAACTCTGAGGAAACACTTTTCGCGTGTTGCTCCCCCACCCCACTCCACCGTGTCCTGAGAACTTTGGGAGAACCTGTGGAGTAAATGTGTATTTAATTTAATTTTAATTTTTCTATACAGCCTGTCCTAAAATGGCTCAAGGTGGTTCCACCTGCTTCTAAATTTCAGTCAGCAGCTACCAGATATAGAGGTCTTCTCTCCACAGAACTCCTTGGCTCAGAAGGTTTCTAGCCACCTCATTCCAAGTTCAAGAAGCATAATAAAGACTTTCCTTTATAGGAAAACATTTGCTGTAGAGAGAAGGATGGTCAACCAGCAGCTTGTGGATTAGATCTGGACCTGAGACAGATGCCAGTAAGCCTGCCAAATTCTAATCAAAGTGTGGTAAAAAAAAATGTTGGCTCAGTTTTACTTGTAAAGAAAGACAAGATGTCTCTGTGCATATTTCATAGACATGTGATTGCATTTCTGTCTCACACCCATTCTAGAGAGGCAAAGAATTGCTGTCAATCTCTCTTCAAAGGATCTTTCAGGAAGCAATTTGTTCCTCACCTCTCCACAGGTAATGGCTCTGGACTATCCAAAGGCAAGCACTCTATGAGGCTGCACACATGAGCAATCTAGCATGGCGCTGCCTCAGTCACAAGTCCGAGTTTTTTACCTGGCCATTTACCGGGGTTAGAGGGTGTGAGTGCGGGAATACAGCCATGTGTGTGTTCGGGCTGCGTACCCAACTCACAAGAGATTCCCCCAAAGCACTGTGCTCATCCCGCGGTGCATTGTGGGATATCCAGAGGCCGGGACTAATTTCGAATCTTGAAGCAGCGTGTTGTGCAGAGGGCGAGCTGTGCTTTACACAGTAAAATACTGATTGGTGGGGGGGAAGTAGGTTTGTCCCTGCCTTCCCAACCTCCTCCCTCCCTGCCCCAGGGGCAGTCATGTGAACCGGCTTTGTATATGTGAAATCCTTAATGCTAGGCAATGCCTACTTTATTTATAGAGCCTGACCAAACACATGGGGGTCAGAGCGTACTGACCTGCAGACTGTAAATTGTTAGTAATAATAAAAAAGCACTGAAAATGGGGTGGAGGGGAAATTGCCAGCAGCCTCCTCTTCAATCCTTGTCTCTCTTAGAGGGTCTGCAAGGAGAGTGAAGAGAGGTGCTTCTTCAAAGCTTGCAAGGGTCAGATCGGACCTGAAGAGCTGCTCTGATGGCAGTAGCGACGGGGGGTGGGGGGGCAGGGCGGGGGGCAGGATCTTGCTGTCCTGCTGCCACCCCAACAATCTGCCACCTGAAATGATCACTTCACTCTGCCTCATATGAACCCGGGACCCTCTGCATGCAAAGCATGTGCTTTGGCCCCAGCCCAGTGAGAACTATAAATACTATTAATGTTAGCCAATACCAAGACTATTAGCCATGATAGCTAAATGGAACTTCCAGGATCTGAACCAGTGTATTTCTGGATTCCAGATACTGGGGATAAACAGGGGAAGGCTATTGCCCTCTCGTCCTGCTTGTGAGTTTTTCCAGAGGTAGCTAGCTGTCCCTGGTTGGAAACAGGATGCTGGACTAGATGGATCCTTGGTCTCCTCCAGTTGGGCGTTTTTCATGTTCTTACGGAAGAGATAAGAGGAGCTGGTAAAGAGATAATTCAAACCAGGAGGGAGGACAGTAAGAAAGATCAACCAGTTTCACACATATCAGGATTTGTCTGACATCTAACTGCTTCCATTCAAGTTGTGCTCACTCACCCAAGCTGTGGTCCGATGGAACCTCCTTTCCATCCAACGCCTCCTGGTCTGGAATCCAGGGCTTCTCCTCTTTTGTAGGCAATGAGATAAAGTCTGGTTTGAGGTCTGAAAATCCTGCTCAAAGGCAAAGAGCACAGATGTAACCAAATGGAATTCAGCACGTGAAGCAGCATTGGGCATGGTATTCATCAGATATATTAGGATAAAAACCTGATTTATTTATTTTTAACGTCCTGGTGAAAACTGGTTTCTCTCACCTGTGAAAAATCAATCAATCTTGGTTTAAGGCAGGGCTGCTCAACTTCGGCTCTCCTGCAGATGTTGGCCTACAGCTCCCATAATCCCTGGCTATTGGCCATTGTGGCTAGGAAACAGAGGGCTAGTCTGATAAAAGTGAAGGGAGACTGGCTAACTCCCCAGATCGAAAGGCTTTCTGATTCTGCCCAGGTGTACCACAAACCCCCAAGTGTCTACAGCACTTTAGGCACCCTTGCTGCAGTTGGCCATCCATTTTCTTATCCACTCTGTGCCGGAATGCCCAACCTTGAGGAATCATAAGGGATAGCAATAGAGTGGTAATCATAAAAGAAACCTGACGCATGTTCTGAGTAAGTCATCTATGTACTCCAGGACATGCAAACCCCTCTCTCACCTGACTGAACAGCCAGGAAAGTCTGACTTTCCTGAGATGCTCGGAGGCTTGGGTTCCATGGCTCCTCTTCTGCTTCCAGCTTTACCTCTACATCAGGAAACCCTGATCAGAAGCAAGACAGAAAATCAAGTGCTGAGGACTGGTATTCCGACATAGAGAGATGAGCATTAGATACTGTTTTGAAAGTTAGATACTGTTATAGATAACAAGATACTGTTTCGATAGTTTCTAGCATTGTTTTAAATTTTACATTACTGTGGTTTTAGCTTTTTTATTTTGTTATAATTTGTATTTTATTGTGAGCCACCCAAAGATGTAAGTTTGGAGCGGGATATAAATATGTCAAATAAAATAAAAATAAAATAAATAAATTCACACCAACAAGTTCCTCCTAAAACGTGTGCTCTTGCTCTGCTGTATTTTTCAGACTCATTATATTTAACGTTTTAGGGCAGCATCCCGAATAGCTAGTCCTGACTAAGCAGCATTGAGATCAATGAGACAAGTCAATCATAACTAACTGAAGTCCCATTTTCCCATGATTTCAGTGGGACTTAGTCATAACTAACTCAGTTTGGATGAGGCCCTTAATTATTATTATTTTAACAGGTTGTCAATCACCTGGGATCACCATGTACTCTGCTCTGAGCTTCTCGGGGGAAGAACGGGATATACATGTAAATAATAAATAAAGAAACCCAACTGGCTTCCATTCACCCTCACCTGAGTTGGTGTCAGAGAACCCTTTTTGATCCAAGTCCCGAGAATCTGTCATCCATGACTCTTCCCCTTCGGCCATCCAGGAAATGAGGTTGGGCTCTTGGACTGGAAATCCTTGCCAGGAAAGAAGAGACAGAATGTTACCAGGATTTGGTTGAAGGCCCTACACTATACCTGACAGACTGACTCTAAAGGCTCTAGGTGGTTCACAAAATATCCTCCCAAAAACCTCCAGAGGAGATTCTACCACAATGCTTTTTGGGAGAGGCCACGGCTCAGTGGTAGAGTACATGTTGTACATGCAAGAGTTCAGTTGCTGGGATCTCCAGTCAGAGAATCGAAGGAATCAGGGATAGGAAAGACTGTTGCCCAAAACCCTGGAGCTGCTACCAATTGGGACAGACAGTGCTGGACTAATAGACCAATGATCTGACTCATTGAAGGAAGCCCAGCCTGGGTTAGGCTGTGCGTGAGAATCACCGGGATAGGGTCTGATCCCAGTGGGGCAGCGCTGCCTAGCCCCTCGAGCAAGCCCTTAACCCGGGCTCTGGGATTGTGTGTTCACTGGAGTTATGTTTAGCCCCTGCAGACACAGAGACAGGTGCCTAGAGCACCCATCTCCAGGGGGAATCCTCCAATGTATCACAAGTGCCGTGCGGTGCACTGTGGGATCTCCGGAGGCTGGGATGCATCATCCCGGCCTCAAGCACTGCAGGCATGCTGTGCAGATCATCTGTGAGCGTGGTCCGTGCTCCCAGCAACATTGCAGCAGTCATCGGGGTGGCGGGGAGCTAAGCTTGACCAGCCTTCCCCACAACCCCCACCCCAGTCGTGTGAATGACCTCAGTGGCTGACAACCTGTCTAAATTACTCAGCCATTCTACTCAAGTTATTCTAGAGGACTAATACATTTCAAAAGAAGATTTCTAGTAAATTTAGTTAGGTTGTCAGTCAGTATGAGACAGCTTCACATATTCCTAAACAGGCTTCATTATTTTTCATTTTTGTTAAAGATTTCTGGAGAGAAAATTTGCAATTATAATGCTATATTCAACTTAGGAGTCTAATATGAGGTTGTTGTTGTTGTTTTTAAATAACCAATAGTCATGACTTTAACAAATGATATTAGGGATACTTCTGACCATCATGGCACCAGAATAATAAAATTTGATCTATATCCTCCCTAACAAGCAAAGAACCACATCTGATTGATTGATTGATTGATTGCACCCTATATATTTGAGAAATGTAGCAGTTTTAATTTTAAAAAAAAAGTCTCACTGAATCAAGCAAAGGAACTCTTCCGCCTGTAATTCTGAAGGAATGGGAATGGGAGAAGACATGGGCAGACCTGGGCACCTGCAACTCCTAGCAAATGAAGATGCAAATTCCTTACCTGACAAAGGGGTATTACCATAATTCACCATTATGACATCATTGTTCAAGGAACCTTCTTCAAAGGCCCCTGCAAGAACAAAGAGCCCACCGACTCAAGGCCCACTATACTAGAAGCCATTGCAAAGGGCTCAGTGTCAGATTGGGAAGGAATCCCAACACCCTCTCTTTCCTAAGATAAGGAGAGGTTCTCATCAGACCACCTTCACTAGAAATGAGGATTCTGAAAAAGCCTCTCATGTTTTTCTGACTCAGAGAGGTATCAAGCATGAATTGTCCCCTCTGCTAAGTAGGGTCTGCCTTGGTTTGCATTTGGATGGGTGACTATATGTGAGCACCATAAGATATTCCCTTTAGGGGATGAAGACATAGCACAGTGGAAGAACATTTGCATACTTGCATGCAGCAGGCTTCAGGTTCATTCCCTGCCATTTCCAGATAGGGCTGGGAGAGATTCCTGCCTGAAACCTTGAGGAGCCACTGCCAGTCAGTGTAGACAATAGCGAGTTAGATGGACCAATGGTCTGACGCAGTACATGGCAGCTTCCTATGTTTCTAACTACGCAAGTGTCTCCTACAAAATTGGTCACCCTTCCACCCCTCTTTTAAAACAGAAACTGTTCCATGCATCTACCTGGTTTGAAGAATGGTGTAGCTTTCACAGGAACTGGCACCTGGTGGGTCATAACAAAAAACAATGCAATAACTTTTGAGCACCCTGTACTAATACACATTTGGGCAAACTTATCTTGCATACATCACTCTCTCTGTTCCTACAACAACACAATGGTTCAAAAAGGGACAAAAGTGGCACATTTCCCTGATCCCCTTTCTTTCAAGGCGGTTAACCAAGACCTGCACATACAGTCCAGGACATGGCAAAATCCTTTAATATGTAA
The DNA here is from genome assembly GCF_027244095.1 of Hemicordylus capensis. NCBI lineage: Eukaryota > Metazoa > Chordata > Lepidosauria > Squamata > Cordylidae > Hemicordylus > Hemicordylus capensis. The sequence goes on along the minus strand of NC_069658.1, from coordinate 255,530,227 downwards.
ATTTTTTAGGACAGGAACTACTGATCTCCCACTTATGCCATGAAATGCAATGTATATGAATGGTAATGTAAAATGACCATCATTATATCTGAAGGCACATCATATTGCTTAAATTCAGTATGAACTTAATATGAGTTCATGTGGTGTAGTGGTTAAGAGTGTTGGGTTAGGACTGGGGAGACCCAGGTTCATATCCCTCTTCAGCCATGAAATTCACTGGGTGACTCTGGGCCAGTTACATATCTCTTAGCCTAACCCACCGCACAGGGTTGTTGTGAGGATAAACATAACCATGTACACCATTCTGAGCTCCTTGGCAGAAAAGTGGGATAGAAATGTAATAATAATCAGAGTTTCAGCTGAATGAGATTGAGAGGACGTTCTTTGTAGCAACTCCTAGGATGAGACTTCCTTGCCCTGGGAAGACCTGATCATGCAGCCCCACTTGGGGAACCCTATTTGTGGTGTTCTCTCCCCCAAGAGTGTTCCTTGGCATCTCAGTTATTGTCCTTCAGGCACCAGGCAAACACTTTTTATTCTCCCAGAATGTTTACAATCGGTCATTTTAGTGCATTTTAACTGCTGGTTTTAGTGCGGGTTTAATCTGCTATGCCAAATTTTGTTTAATCAATTTTCATTATTTTTATCATATGCTTTTCATTTGAAAGAAAGGCACACCCACCCACACATTGCCGCCGCCGCCCCCCCCCCCATTATATATGGACCACCATTGCAAGCTTAAGCATCTGGGACTTTTTAGTTTATGTAAAAGATGGGAAGGATGGGTTGGTAAGGGGGGAACATGGTGGACATCTCTAAAATTATGCATAGTTTGGCAAAAAAAAGGGATAGCAATAATTTTTTGTGCTTTCTCTCTTTAACACCAAAACTTGGGATCATCCAATACAATAGATTAAGAGTAGATTCAAAAGGACAAACATCTTCACACAAAGCCTAATTTACTTATTTCAGAGGGGTAGCTGTGTTAGTCTACTATAGCAAAGACAACAAAGCCTCTTGTAACATCGTAAAGACTAACATATTATTTATTATTACACACACACACACATATATATATATATATATATATATATATATATATATATATACACACACACACCACTTTTCAACAAAAATGTTTTCCAAATGGTTTACAAAGAAAATAAGCAGAAGATGGCTCCCTGTCCCCAAAGGTCTCACAGTCTAAAAAGAAACATAAAAGGTAGACACCAGCAACAGCTACTGGAAAGATGCTGTGCTGGGGTGGAATAGGGCCAGTTGTTCTCCTCCTGCTTAATATAAAGAGAATCATCACAACTTTGAAAGATGCCTCTTTGCCAGTTCATGACTACTTACGGGTTCTCAATCTTGGGTCCTCAGATGTTGTTGGACTTCAACTCCCATAATTCCTAACCAAAAGCCACTGGGGCTGGGGATTATGGGAGCTGAAGTCCAGTAACATATGGGAACCCAAAGTTGAGAATCCCCGGAATAGAGTCTAATGCATGCATCTGAGGAGGTGGACTGTCGACCTCAAAAGCTTATGGCATTACAATAAATGAGCTAGGCACTACAAGACTTTTTACTATTTTTAATTTATGGAACTCATTGCCACAAAGTGCCCACTGCCTGATGGCTTTACAAGGGGGTTAAATACTCTCAAGGGGCATACCTCTATCAGCAGCTATAATACTAAACGGATCCAGTTATTTAGAGGCAGTATGTCATTGCATGCCAGAGTGGGGTGGGGGGCAGAGAGGGCTGTCTGCCTTGACATCCTGTCTATAGTCTTCCCAGAAGCATCTGTTGGCCATCGTAGGGAACAGGATACTGAACTAGAAGGATCTTCGATCTGAACCAGCAGAGCTCTCCTACAGCTCTAGAAAGGTTAAACTGCGCCACCACCCTCTCTGTTCCCTCTCACCAGCAACTGCAAGAGTCGGCTCCTCCAGCCAGCTTTCATGCCATTGCCATTCTTCTGCTTCTTACAACCGCATGCAGTGCAGCTACTTCCGAAACCTTGCTCCAAAACAACCAATCGTACGTCCACTGTCAGCTGTCTTAGCCAATCAGAGATCAGTTACCCAAGAGACCCAATAGCTAGTAGGACTTTTCATCGTTTCCCTTCCTTTCAGACACAGAGGGTTCTGGGAGTTGTAGTACATTCTGTCGTCAGGCAAAAGTGGTATTTTCTATTGTAACTAGCCCTATCCAACCCCAACACAGCATCTCTCCAGTGGCTGTTGCTGGTGTCTGGAGTCTAACTTATGTTTCTTTTTAGACTGTGAGCCCTTTGGGGACAGGGGACCATCTTATTTATGTATTATTTATTTTTCTATGTAAACCGCTTTGAGAATTATGTTGAAGAGCGGTATATAAATATTCGTAATAGTAGTAGTAGTATTTACATCTAGTGAAGGAGCCAGGAAAGGAAAGGAAAGGAAAGGGGAAAGTAAGTCCCTAAGCTTCCCTAAGGGTTTGATACAGAGTTCCTGGTTTTTGTTTTCAGAATCTCTAGTATCTTGGACTGAGCGTCTCTGAACATGTGCAAAGCACCTAATGAATAAAAGAATCTCCGTCGCAGGCGCAGCTCAAGAGTAAGAATGTGAATATTTGAACCTTTGAGCTGTTCCCTTAATGGCAGTTTGACCTGCAGCAGTTATAACGGATGTTTATCTATATGCTATGATGTAAATTTCAGCACAGCACCCTCCTGCTGTGCACAAGCACACAGTATTTCTGCGTAGTCGTTTCCTGTTATGCACAAGAGCAGCTTAAACTATTAGTTTTTCTGGACAGTTGGCAACCTCTAAAACTGTTTTTTCTAGCTGAAGACATCCATGCAAAGGGAGCAGTTTGCAGAATAATGATCCTATGGGGCTATTCTTACTATCACAAAAATCGGGCTAGGACAATCCTAGCCCGATTTTTGTCATCGTCAGAACCACCGGGCTTGCAGCCAAGCCCGGTGGTTCTGGAGCGGCTAACCCACTCCTGTAGCCTGCCCCTTAGCCCACGTTTGCGGAGCGAGCACTCAGCAAACTCGGGCTATTTGCTCGTGAGTAGCCGTGGTGCGGCTCCACGCTGCAGCTACTCGCGAGTAGACCCCTGGCCGGGAGGCTTAAAAGCAGCCTCCTGGCTCGGGGGTCTCTCCAGTATGCCCTGCGCACTTGCGCAGGGCATACTGGGGCTTCCGGGGGCCACGCGGCCCCTGAGCTCCCCAGCCCCTAATGGCTCCCGTAGCCGGCCACCGTGTGGGCAGCTGATCCAGCCGCCCAGGGCTCCCTGCCCACTTGTGAAAGGGAAAGCGGGCTTAGCCCGCTCTTCCCGCTCACCGCTAGGAACCTGGTCTCACTGATCGTGAAAACCGGTCCATTATCTTCCTATTGTGGCACAGTGGGGAAATGACTTTAATAGCAAGCCAGAGGTTGCCGGTTCTAATCTCCGTGGGTATGTTCCCCAGACTGTGGGAAACACCTATATCGGGCAGCATAGGAACACAGGAAGCTGCCATACACCAAGTCAGACCATTGGTTTGTCAAGCTCAGTATTGTCTTCACAGACTGACAGCGGCTTCTTCAAGGTGGCAGGTAGGAATCTCTCTCAGCCCTATGTTGGAGATGCTAGGGAGGGAACTTGGAACTTAGATGCTCTTCCCAGAGCGGCTTCATCCCCTGAGGGGAATATCTTACAGTGCTCACACTTCTAGTCTCCCATTCATATCCAACCAGGGCAGACCCTGCTTTGCTAAGGGGACAAGTCATGCTTGCTAACATAAGACCAGTGATACAGGAAGAGGCTGAAAGGCATCATCTCGTACTGCGCGGGAGGAGGCAATGGTAAACACCTCCTGTATTCTACCATAGACAACCACAGGGCTCTGTGGAGTCAACAGTGACGCCAGGAGTCGACACCGACGCGACAGAACACTTTACCTTTACCTTTTAATAAGAATAGTTTTATGAGTAGGTTGTGATATACATTTTAAAACATTTGTTTCTATTTTGAGATATGATAGTATTGTAATATTTATGGATTAGAGTATGCATAATATCTTGGATTTTTATATTGTATGTATTATCACTCCTTAAAACAGCAGTTGTCATTCACAGACTGTATTGGGAACAAATATTACCATTCCTTCTTTGATTAGTATCCTCATGTAGATTTGCCCATCCTGCCTTCCATATATTATTCTCTTCTAGTCCTCAGTAAGTCCTGATCAGGTAAATAAGACTTCTCAAGCCTATTTTACTTTAAGGTTGCAATCTGAGGTCAGCTGCACCTGCTAACATTTTCCTGGAGACAAACTGTGCTGGATTGCAATGTGGAATACAGCACTATACTATGTGCCATGTGGAATCCGTTACAATTCTGCTTGCAGCTGTTTGTGCAAGAGCAGTGTCTCAGCAGTACTAAAGGGCCCCCAACTACAGAAACTACCTTCCTTTCCTAACTGTTCTCTGCTACTTTAATAGAGATTCCTTTTTAAGGATGGGTTCACACAACCTGCCAAAAGTCAGTAAGAAGTATGGACGGGGGGTGGGGGAGAGAGAGAGTGAAAATGGGAGGAGGTTGATAGTATGTTATTGACTTGCTACCAACTTTGCCAAGCCAGCTTCATGCCTTGGTTATGAGCCTTGGGTTGAATGGGGTAACAATTTCATTTGGCGTGTTGCCATCCAGACTTGGGCAGGTTTGGATAACCTATAATAGGAGTGCACATGCATCCCGAGAACCTCCAGTTCCCTCTCCCTAGTAGTCCAGGGTTGTGTGAACCCACCTAAAGGAGTTGATTAATGTCTGTGACCAATAAGTGCATGGCTGCCATGTTTGCTGATGAATAGTTCATGTGAAAGATTGACTAGCAGCGGAACTGGAATCAGACATTTGAGTCGCTGCTTATCAGTTCCCTAAATATTAAACCTACCCCTGCTAACTGGGCAAAAAGGCACCTTTTACCGTGGTGATTCTCTTTATTTAGCAGGGGGAGAGTAACTGGCCCTATCCACCTCCAGCACAGTACCTCCAGTGACTGTTGCTGGTGTCTATCTTATGTTTCTTTTTAGAATGTGAGCCCTTTGGGGACATAGTGCCATCTTATTTATTTATTATCTCTCTGTGTAAACTGCCCTGAGCCATTTTTGGAAGGGTGGTATAGAAATTGAATTAATAATAATAATAATAATAATAATAATAATAATCAAACATTAGTGGAAGCCTCTGAAAGGAAAACACTCAAAGGGCTTTTGAAGAAAATGATTTAGTCTGTATCCAGAACATAGCCAGTTATCCACATATTTTAAAAGTGTGGGTTTCATTGCTTTTTGTTTGTTTTGATTAGGAAAAATGTGACAGTTACAAATAAATCAGCTATTATATATTTTGAAGAAGTTGTCCTGTTTGTGAGGGGGGGGAAATCATACTTCCCGATGACCTATAGCTACCAGATTTTGCATACACATTCCTGCCACTGAAATTAGCTAAATACACTACCTTTTACACTGGAATATGCTCGGGAAAAGGTTTAAATTTTTATATTTAGAAGAAATTCTAAATACAGTATTACCATATCTTAACTACCATTCATCAGATTTAACACTCCATCAGACCAGTAATTCCAAAATGGCATCATGCCCAAGAGAAGCAGATCTTTCTCAGATTCAAATTTACTATGATTCGAGTTTACCATTGTTCTTTTACTTCCTTTTGGCAAGCACATTAATAAACACTCTATTACATCTTTAATTTCTTTAAAACTTCCCTGTAAAATGATCTATGCAAAATGACTTTGCCCAGTCAACAACAGGCCTCACCTGCTAGTCAACAAACAAGAAAAAAGTTAGAGAGAGAGAGAGAGAGAGAGAGAGAGAGAGAGAGAGAGAGAGCTGGTATTCATGGTCCTCCCAATATATTACAAATAAACCCAATTTCTGGATAAAGTTGTTTACTGTAGGCCTGTGTTATTTCTCTCAAGCTAATACCTGGTTCAGTCTCTGGCATCCCCAGGTAATGGGAATATTTTTCTTCTTGAAACCTGAGAGCAGTTGAGCTAAGAGAATCAACTCAATACAAGACAGCTTCACATGTTCAGAAAGTAATTGCTACTAGTTCTATGGGCCACATAGTTTTTGGACTCAAACTGGGAGATTTTGCATTGCCAAATTAAAAATTAATGCTATTGTTACGGCCCAGTCTCAACCAGCCCCCTTTCCTTAAGCTTCACCACTGCCACCAAGTAGACATTTGTGTGTGGGGTGTGTGTGTGTGTTTATATTTCCTGGCTGTGTCAACTGAAACCTGTTTCTCCCAAAGTTGGGTAGGGTGGAAAGGCTTCTAGGTTTGGAGTGCGGAAAAACAGACTGAAGCTACAAATCTTTAAATGCAAAATAAGAAAATTTGACTTTAAAATAGTTCTGTTCAAAATTGTAGTTATTTTGGAAAATTTAGTACAAGAAAAAGTATCCATATGAGCATAAGGAACAAATAAAATATGAAGAACACACATCCAACCTAACCTGCACCTAAGAGTGCCCTAGCTCAGTGCTCTTACCAGGAGTCATCTTATAATCACCTCTATAGTCAGCTTCTGCAGAGAGCCTGCTCTCTCAGCCTCTGGTCTTGTTCTTTTTATCCAGTTCTGGAGGTCCAATTCAACTGTTCTTTCAGCTGCTTTGAGAGTGATCCAGTTCTTCAGGGAGTTTCAGCTCAAATCTCCCAGTGATTTCTCAGCTCTAATTTCAGCAGCTCTTCAAGACTTCAATTCTAACTGGAACTTGCACTCCAACTAACTTGAACTCCTCCACTTGGACTTGCACTCTTCCACTCTGACTCCAACTGGAACTTGCACTAACCCTCTGCTGCAGGCAAGCCTCCTTTTATTCTTTGCCCCCTTCAATTTTTTCTAAACAGCCCACGGTCCCTCCATTATTTTATAACATATCCAATCAAATCAAACTCTCTCTTCCCTCCAAAATGTAACCAGTACAACTCTTCTTCCTACCAAACCAAACCAAACCAAACCGTAGAACATGAGCTGTGAACCTTTGACCCCTGCACAGCTTCTCCTTTACACTCATTGGGAGTAAGCAATACAGAAATCTGTAACACAAGAGGAGGTTTGAGCCTCTTTCCTTCATAGCTATCTGTCTTGTTCTTTGTCATAAAGTGAGCCTAGAAGTCTAGCTCTATTCAGACTTTGTTGCACAAGTGTACTAATGTCTGTATACATGTACATGTTCTTGTGAGAATGACTCTGTATGGATTAATTTTGAAAGTGAAACTGGGTACAGGCTCCCTGAAATGCAGGATGCAGATTGAAAGTGTACTGCTGTACATGCCTTCAACATAGCATGTGAACAACTGTATATGCATATATGCTATACAGATTGTGTGTACATGTACATGAATGTAATGCGTGAACAGGGCTTTTGTTGGTATTTTAACCACTGTGCTACTCTGGCTCTCCTCTGTTTGTAAGATATCCCCCTTAGGAAATTCTGGAGATACCCCTGAGCCCAGTCTGCAGCCTCCCGGTCTGGGGTCCACTTGTGTGTCACCGTGTGCCGCGGCGACACACGAGCAACCAAATGAGGTTAACGGAGTGTTTGCTCCATTAACCTCATTTAAGGGGTGGTGGTGGAATTAGGCGGACTAGCCACCTTCAGAGCACCGGGCCCGCCTGCGAACCTGGTGGTACCCACGATCCCTGGAAAGCGGGCTACGCTCCCTTAGCTCACTTTCCAGTGATTGTGGGCCCCCCTCCAGTGATTGAGAGCGCCAGTGATTGAGAGCGCCCCCCTCTCCCCAAGGCCTTCAGATTCCTTCATCTGAAGCATCTGCATACAAGCCACAGGAAGGCATGGTTTCCCACTAAGGGAATGGCTGAGGTCACACATAACATGGCACTTCAGGTCTGCGTGATGTGCGCAGCCTTGGGAGTGCACTCACCACCCTTCCTTCTAGTGTAGGTTCTGATATGCCAAGACTGGTGGGTTCACACAACACAGCCAGCCCCAGCATATCTGAACCTACACCAGAAGTGGAAGAGAGGGGGGACACATGCTCCCAGGGCTGTGGCGCCTCACATGAACCTGAGGTGCTGTATTGTGTGTGAATCCAGCCAATAAGTCCCAGAGAGCTGCAGATCTACATGCTTTGCCCTTTTGCTTTCACAGATGGGAGGATGAAAGCTCTTGCTGCTTGATTGTACTAAACAACAGTTCTGATTTATTTATTTATTTGATGTATATACCGCCCTTCCAAAAATGGCTCAGGGCAGTTCACAACATGATAAAAAGAAAACAATTAAAATCAAACTATTAAAACACAGTAAAACCAACAAAACAGTTAAAAGCCCTAAAACAGTATAAAATTAAAACTACACATTTAAAAAGCTGAAAAAGTTTGGGTGAAGAGGTGGGTCTTCAGATGTTTTTTAAAAATAGTCAGGGATGGGGAGGATCACATCTCAGCAGGGAGTGCATTCCACAATCTCGGGGCAGCAATTGAGAAGGCCCGTCTCTGTGCGGCCACCAGACAAGCTGGCGGTAACTGGAGACGGACCTCCTCACGTGACCTCAGTGGACAGTGGGGCACATAACGAGGAAGGCATTCTCTTAAATACCCAGGGCCTAAGCCGTTGAGGGCTTTATAAGTTATAACTAGCACTTTGTATTCTGACCGGAAACCAATTGGCAACCAGTGTAGCTCCCTCAGCAAGGGAGTAATGTGGTCTCTCCGAGATGACCCAGAGACCAACCTGGCTGCCGCATTCTGAACCAATTGAAGTTTCCGGACTACGTACAAAGGCAGCCCCATGTAGAGCGCATTACAGAAGTCCAGTCTGGAGGTTACAAACACACTTAGGGGAAACTGAGTTTCAGCCCAGTTTGTTTTTCCTGTGGTTTGAACCTTACCACAGTTCCCTGCATTTGTATGTAACACAGAAGTGTGCCTTCGTTCAAAGCAAAAGCCAAAATGGTGAACAGAGCCAGCCTGACAACAAGCTTTCACTGTCCTCCTCTCTCATACACAAGTTCACAGCTCTCCCAAGGCGTTTTTGTAGTAGGAAGCAACTATGAATGAATCCAGCGACTGCCACACACAAAATGGAGGAATATCAAATACACACAAGGAGGCTATTCTCACGACTGTAGGAAAGCAGGCTAAGGGAGCCCAGCCTGCTTTCCTACGGTTGTGGGAACTGCTGGCAGCCATGTGTCTCCTGGCGGTTAGCCTGCTTAAGTCACCCCCACCTTAAATGATGTTAGTGGAGTGAGCGCTCCGCTAACCTTATTTTGGAGATCATGAGATGCCACAGCGTGGATCTGCACCGCAGCAACTTACAAGGAGACCCCTGCTGGGAGGCTAAGACAAGACTCCTGGTCTTGGGTGTGGCCCACGATCCCTGCCGCCCCCGTCACGGATCCAGCTGCCCAGCAACAAGCAACTGCTCATGTGCAGGGAGAGCAGGCTAAGCCCGGTCTCCCCGCAGAGCCCGGTAAGGCTCTCTACACTGCTCGTGTGGAGAGCTTCAAGGCCTCAGCTCTGTTTATTTAGAAAACCAGGATGATACAGTGGCTATCAAAACAAAAGGAGAGACCCCCTGCTTAAGTTTCACCTTAGCCAGGAAGTTACTGGGTGCCTCGAGGAAGCCAACAAACCTCAGCCTTCCCATTCCACCCCACAATCTGAAATAGGAGAATAATTCTGCTCTTTCCCAGAGGGCAATTTTCAGTATTGCTGAGATAATAGATACAAAGTACCTTAGGAACATAGGAAGCGGCCTTATACTGAGTCAGACCATCTAGCTCAGTAGTGTCTACGCACACTGGCAGCAGCTTCTCCCAGGTTGCAGGCAGGAGGCTCTCTCAGCCCTATCTTGGAGATGCCAGGGTGCAACGTACTGTATGCTTTGGTAGTTCGTTGGTTCAATTAAAAAATCTTGTCCTATTAAAAAAATCTTGCCCTATCTTGGAGATGCCAGGAACTTGGAACTTTCTCCATGCAAGTGCTTTTCCAGAGCAGCTCTACCCACTAAGTAGAATGTGCTCACACATGTAGTCTCCCATGCAAATGTAAGCCAGAGTGGACCCTGCTTAGCAAATGGGAGAATTGATGCAAACTACCACAAGACCAGCTAACCTCCCTTATCACTGCAAAAATGATATCCAAGTACTTGGGTCTCAATGCAGCCAAAATCAAGCACTTCTTCAATGTTTTGGTAGAAGAGTTAGGCAGGTGTTTAAATATTTCTTATTGAAATTTATTTGTTTGTTTGTTTAATTTATATAATGCCCTCCCAAAAAATGGCTCAGGGCGGTTTACAAATTGATGTGAGTTAGAAATGCTTAACTTTCAGTGTAATCCTATACAGGAGCACAACCCCTTAGTCTCTATGGAATTTATTAGTGGGTTCAATGTGGACAGGGTTTCAGTTTTTGGGTATAAGGTGACCTAAATATTGGTATTATTAGAAAATGTGTACAATCCTCACAACTATTACTAGCTGGGGTTGTTATAAAGCTTCCTCACAGACAAATTGCCCAATAAATACTAAGGGCAAGTTCATACATTAAAGATTTTTATTACACACAAGGCTCTGATAGTTTGTAAAAATCCATAGAGATGACACAATGGTTATAGTGCTTCTTTCTCATATAGGCTTTCCGGTGGTATATAAAGTGTGACTGGTTAGCAAAACATCTTCCACACTCCAAGCATTTATAGGGTTTCTTTTCTGTGTGCATTCTCCTTTGCATCCAAAGCAAAACATTTTCCACACTCCAGGCATTTATAGGAGTTCTCTCATATGAAATCTCTGATGTCTCACAAGATCTGGTTTCCAAGAGAAACATTTTCCACACTCCAAGCATTCGTGAAGTTTCCCTCCCATCACTCTTGTGTGCAGTCTCTGATGCTTTAAGAGGGCTGATTTCCGAGAGAAACATTTCCCGCACTCCAGGCATTTATAAGGCTTGTTTTCTCTGTGGACTCTCTGGTGTAGCAGAAACTTGCATTTGTCTGCAAAGCTTTTACCAAACTTGGGGCACACGTGATTTTTCTGGAAATCATCTGTTGGGGTAAGATTGAATCAGAGTGAATTAACTGCAGAGTGCAGGAGAAAAGGGAATTCAGTAATCAGATTAATAAAGGGGAAGCACAAGCTGTTAAGATCCTGGAGAAAAACCTAAGAGCTGAATGAGTGATGATGTTCATATTACATGGCATGTTCTAATATGTTTTGTTTTACTGCTTAATATGTTTTCTTAACATTATAACTTTTGAACTGAATAATGCTGTTATGAATCGTAAATTTGTATGTTTATGAGATTGTTTTTAGTGTGTTTGTGGAATTTAATACATAGGTTTTATCTATCATTTTAGTATGGTTTATCCCATGGATTTTCTTTCCTAGAAGTCATTTTATATTTACACTAGTATTTGTAAGCCCGTTTTAATAACGGGCTCTAGTGGGGGGGGGCTGCTCTTGGAGCCCAAGTCCCGACGGGGAGAGTGCAGAAGGGGAGGCTGCCGCAGCTCACCATGGGTATAGATGTTGCCCGCCGCCGCCTCACCCGCACTGTCGCCGCCGCCACCTCGGCACGCACTCTCCTCTGGCGTTGGCGGCGGCTGCTTCTCCTCGGCCCGCCGCTTCTCCTCCTCCCGGCCTTCTCGCCGTGGCGGCGGCGGCCGCTATTGGGGCCAGTCGCCCTGCCGCAGCCACCGCCACCTCTGGCCGAGGCCGCGGCTCCGCCGCCACCGCCTCGCCAGCACTCTTCTCCGCTTCTCCTGCTCCAACATGGCCGCCCGTGTCTGGGCGGCCGTATCTTTTTGGGCCGATCTGGGCATGCGCTCTGCATGCCCAGAGACACGGGCAGCACGGCCACACACTTTAGCCTTTTATGATATAGGATTCATTTGCTTTTTGCATTATAACTATCATTTATGGAACTGACAGATCATGCCCAATGCATTTTAACAACATGCAATAATACATTCAAAAAAATTGTAGTTCATGATAAACAGATAGAATCCCTTTTGCAATCAGTACCACATTATTGGTATATTTCTGGAGTTTTGCTTCCATTTAGACCTGGTGGGCCACTGTGTTTTGGTGTCACCCTCTTAGGACAGAAGATGACTTCTGTTGGATCAGGCTGAGGCCTTCCTAGCTCAGCATCTTGTTTCCCCCATAGTGGTCCACCAGATGCCTCTGGGAAGACCACAAACAGGAGATGAAGGCATGCCTTTGTAACTGGTATTCGGTATAATACTGCCTCTCAATCTGAAGATAGACCCTAGCTTGATTCCTTGCTAAGGTGTTTTCAGGACTACTGAGAGGATATGGCTTTTGGAGCAATGGGAAGAATGTGTTGCTCAACCTATGCAAATTAACTGGGAGGTAAGCCCCATTTAGTTCATCAAAGCTGACTCCCAACTAAGTGTACACAGGATTGCAGCATTAGCCTGGAGAGCTAAAATCTCACCATCCATCACTTTGCTCCAGTAGCATAAACAGAAATGTGAACCCAGGGACTTGCTGCTGGGGGAAAGCTTCTATTCTCCTCTTATTAGACATTGGAAAATGAGTAATTCAGAGGTGGAGGGGGGAGAACCAAATGTTCTTTAATGGCAGGGCAGTGCTGCACAGGTGGATAAATCTTGCTTGTGTTCAGATGTTAAATTTTAGTTTAAATCATAGATACAAGCAGACACTTCCAATTCTTTCTAAAGGCTAGATCAGTACTCATGAACGAAATGAAGGTAAAAAGGTGAAGAATCTCCCCATTTATCTTAAGGCGCTCCCAGGTACCAGTAATCATTAAACAAATTGCCATCCACTGGCTTACCCACCTGGGTTAGTCATAAGGGTATCAGCCACAGTTTGACTGTCTGACATCCACGGTCCTTCCCCTCGTTCCAGCCGGACAATGAGCTCAGGCTTTGGGAGCAGAAATCCTCCTTGGGAAAGGAGAGCGACTGTCAGGAAGCATGTGGCAGTCTCTGGCATCTCCAGGTAGAGCTGGGAGAGACTCCTGCCTGAAACCTTGGAGAGTCACTGCCAGTCAGTGTACAACAGTGAGCTAGATGGACCAAGAGTCTGACTCAGAGAATGGAGAACATCAGGAGGAATGTGGCATTTTGTTTAATTGGGCAGGGGGCATATGTATTGCCTTTCTGTCCATGGGTAGCTCACACATTTCCATACCATGTCAGGAAAGAAGCTCCTTACCCAGGGAGGCCACATTCTCATAGTTCTCCACCATGACTTCTCTGTATAAAACTCGTTGGTTTGGGTCCAGCAGAGCTGCCTGCTCCTCTGTGAAATACACGGCCACATCTTCAAACGTCACCTGCCTCTGCAAGAACAAATCACCTCATTTGGGTTCTGTCTGCAGCAACACTTTGGGCACTATGTTCCTTGTAAGGCACGCTCGTGCACGTGCAGTAAAGATCCACCCTCCGCTCAGTGGATTCCAGCAGCCATGCAGTCTTGCGCTGTGCTCCTATCGATGGCTGCTTAAAGTTAGTGCCATCTTTTCCCCTGCCCTTTTTTCCACTGCCACCCGCACTACCACGTTAGTTCTTGATGCAGCCAGCCCCGTCACTCCCACACTTGCCCCTGCGCCCCCAGCAGAGACACTGCTGCCGCCGGACACGCCTCATATGCTGCAAGCGCCAGCCCTGCTCTGCCCAGCTAGCCTCACATGCATAGCAGCAGTAGCAATGGTAATGGCGATGGCAGAAGCGGAGGCAGCAGGAGCTGCATCTCCTCCTAGTGGACGAGTGCGCTTCCTTCTTCCTTCCAAAGGCCGCAGGGCAGGCGGGCGTTGGGAAACATGCAGCGAGGAGGTGGCTGCTTGCTTCTCAAGTCAGAGCAGTCAGAGTGGGAGGGCCGTTTCCCCACTCTGGCTGGGCCAACAGCAGCGGTGCTGCAGGGAGAAAAGCAGCAGAATCAAATAGAGCTATCCTCACTGCTGTGCCGAGTCGACTCTGCCACAGTTGCCCACGAAACTTCCTGGAAAAGCCCCAAATGGGAAGAGGTGCTGAAAAAGTGACATGTGGGCTTTGTTTGTTCCAAAGAGAAACAGCTAAAAAGAAAGACAGGAAGCGAGAAAATGCTCATTTAAGGCAGATTCACAGGCAGGTTAGATTCCTTTGCCAGTGAGCTGGCAAGATGGAGATCCGTGTCAATAAATGGAGTTTGATCAGGGCTTGCTGCCATTTCTTTTTGAAATCTGCATTCCAGAGGCAGCCGGCAAAGCAGCATCTTTTCACCGAATTGCTTTGTTTCTTTCATTTGGGAGGGGGCGAGGAGCAGCACAGCAGTGGACGAGTGTGGCTGAGGGGGTGTACTGCTCGCCCCCAGCCATGCACCTTCCTAGGGACTGTCCTGCTGCTGACTGAATTGCTTGAATATGAGAGCAGTTTCAGCTGGTATTTGGAGTCTTTTTACTCTGATTTTCACTCAGCAGCAGCAAAAGAAATATCTAAAGTGTGTATTGCAGTACTGAATTACATTTTACATTAGATAGAACTTGATAGTTTGTGGTTTCTTATCACAGAAGGTTTTATGCTCCTTCTCTCCTGCTGCAATGGATCTGCTGCAGCTTTGGGTATCTTTAGGATGTGCTACTATGCTTATTTGAACCTCTGTCTTATGCATCTGTACATCCGCAGTTGAATGTCCATGAGTGTGGAAAATAATGCGCCCTGTCTGCTATATTGAGCCTCCCTGCCCCCTTTTGCTGGTTTTACTTATTTAACATATTTTTATACTGCCCAAAACTTACGTCTCTGGGGGGGTTACAACAAAAAACAAATAAAGACAACAGAGAAATTAAAACATTGGTTAAAATCAATGACAGCAAAAAGTTAAAACATCATAATTTAAAACCTTAAAACAATATTTTAAAACAATGGTAAACTATTAAAATGGTAATTAATTATTTAATTATGGTTTTTGTGCCATCTTGCTGCATATTTGACTGTTTTGATTAATATTTTTAATTGCTATATTTGGTTTTAATGTTGTGCTATGAAGTAATTTTCATGCAAAGTATATGTTTTAAATAATTTCATAAAACAATAAAAAAGTAAATAATGCTTAATTAAGCTGTGCATATTGTGAAATGGCCATCTTGTAGCAGTGACATACTTATTGTCCAATACCAAGTTGGTTGCTCAAATGAGGATGCTGTACACAGAAATTGCAGGATGAGGAATTTGACATACAGCTTATTTTTATTGTTAATTAAAAAGGCATATCAGACTAATCATTTTAAGAACAAATGCACACTTTTTGAGAGAAATTATTTTCTTTATTTGGTGCTTGTAAAGAAAATTAGCACACGCAAGGTGAATGAAAACAAAAGGAAGGTATTGAATTGTCTAATGGTGTAGTTATCAGTGCTTTTGGTGAAGGTAAACAATTTCACATGTTTATTTGAAATTTATTAATGTTTATTCATATATTAATTATGGGGTGTGTGTGGTATCTATAGTGGTGCATAATGCACATGTGCGCACACTACCTTGATACTGCTGCCCAAGACAAATCTCATTCCGCTCACTGATGAAAAAGATTAGAAGGAACACTGTTTGGGCACATTACGTTTTGCTTTTGTCCACCCCTCTCCTGGGAATAATATTTCAGGACTTCCTCTACTCATCTGCTTACTCCTCTTGGAACGGCAGGCTAAGATATCCTCCTTTAAAAAGTAATTGCTGAGTTGAGTAATTGCAGCTGTGCACTCATACCCACACCATAACGTTTGATATCACATATTAAATGATGACATTTGTCTCCTGGCTTCCTTGAAGGAGCTCAGGGCAGCCTAGACACATTTGCCCACATTTTATCCTCACAGACACCCTTATCCTCACAGTCTACCTTATTTCTCCAGTAGACTGAGAAATAGAAGAAGTATTAAATAATACTTTAAATAATACTGAAAATAATAAAAAAAGGAGCTAGGGGTCTGTCACAAACTGCATCAATGAAGTAGGGACAGAGAAATCCTCCCCACCCCCATGACACACTTATAGCATAGGAAGCTACTTAACGTCAAGTCAGACCCTTGGTCCATCTCCTCACGTATATACTGATGGGGTCTGAGCTGTCAGTGATTGACTAGCAGAGGAATCTTGGGGTCATGGTGAAAATTTTGACTCACTGTGTGGCAGCTGTGAAAAAGGCAAATCCCATGCTAGGGATCATTAGGAAGGGGATTGGAAAAGAACACCCCTGCTAATAATATAATGCCCCTAAACAAAAATCAACGGTGTGGCCACCAGTGTTCCCTCTAACAGGGATTCCCAGATGTTGTTGACTACAACTCCCAGAATCCCCAGTTGCAATGGCTTTTGCTTGAGGATCATGGGAGTTGTAGTCAACAATATCTGGGATTCTGTTAGAGGGAACACTGGCGGCCACTCTTTGAGAACTATGAGATGATGTAGAAAGCAGCAACCAAGATGATCAGGGGCCTAGAGCACCTTCCTTCTGAGACAAGGCTGCCAACATCTGGGGCTTTTTAACCTAGAAAAAAAGACATCTAAAAGGGGAGACATGATAGAGGTCTATAGAATTATGCATGGTTTAGAAAGAGTTTATAGATTTTCCTTCCTCTCTCAGAATACTAGAACCAAGAGTCATCCTATGACACTGACTGCCAGGAAATTTAGGACCAACAAAAGGAAATATTATTTCACATAGCAGATAATTAATATAAATGGAATTCTCTGCCACAGGATGTGGTGATAGCCACCAGCCTGGATGGCTTTAAGAGGGGCTTAGGCAAATTCATGAAGGACAGGACTATCAGTGGCTACTAGTCTTGATGATTATAGGCCTTCCCCCAGGCTCAGAGGCAGGATGCCTTTAAATACCAGATGTAGGCAAGGGAAAGGGCATGCCTTCACCTCTCGCCTGTGTGCTTCCCCAAGGCATCTGGTGGACCACTGTGTGAAACAGAATGCTGCACCAGATAGGCCTTGGGCCTGATCCTGCAGGGATGTTCTTAGCTTAGTATTCTCTGCACGGACTTGCAGCAATTCTCCAAGGTTTTCAGGCAGGAGTCCTTCCCAGCTCTACTTGGAGATGCCAGGGAGTGAACCAAAGACCTTTCACATTCAAGGAAGATGCTCTTTCACTGGGCTATGGTCCCATCCACACTACATGCAGCATTGAGACCCAAGGCTAGAGCATCTACAATGCTAAGATCTCGGCTACCCCAAGCTCCCTTCTTGTGCTGTACAGAAGTCTGGAAGGGAGGCAAAATGAGGGGTGAGGAATCCTTGGTCTATCTAGCTCAGTTGGGGCATCCCTATTTTGCCCATCCAAGAGTTTGAAGCTGCTATTATGTCTGCCCCCTCTGAAGCTTAGTGCTGCAGATGAGGGTAATCTGGATCAGAGGATGTGCTGTTTCTCTCCAGTCCAGATAAAGCTATGAAGGTAGGAGATCCTCTCCTACTTGAATCTCTGTGTGTGTGTGTGTGTGTGTGTGTGTGTGTGTATGTGTGTGTGTGTGAGAGAGAGAGAGAGAGACTTCCCCTCCCCAACCAAAACCCACCAGCGGTTTCCCTCAGAATCTCCTACCTGAGCTGATTCTGCTGTTACACCTGTTTCCCTTCGGCTGGAAGGAGAGGACAATCCAGACTGAAACGAGGATGGCATTCTACATGCTGTGGAAACAATGCGGCCAAGCAAAAGGGATTCAGATCAAGGAGACCCCTTTAAAGTTATTATGTATCATCTTAGGAACTGGGAAGTTGGTGGTTGGTGGAAAGCCAGCGTGATGTAGTGGTTAGAGTGCTGGACTAGGACCAGGCAGACCCGAGTTCAAATCCCCATTAAGCCACGAAACTAGCTGGGTGACTCTGGGCCAGTCACTTCTCTCTCAGCCTAACCTACTTCACAGGGTTGTTGTGAAAGAGAAACTCAAGTATGCAGTACACCGCTCTGGGCTCCTTGGAGGAAGAGCGGGATATAAATGTAAAAATAAAATAAAATAAAATAAAATAAAATCATCATCATCATCATCATCATCATCTGTCATGAAAGGCATTGTATTTACCTGAATCCAAGGCTAGGTTTTTTGGGTAAATAATGTATAACCTAAATTTAACCTCTATTTTTATGGGGATCATCCCAAATTCAGTAAATACAGGTAGAATAAAATGTTATAGCTGTCATTTTGTTTTTTAAGCTTTTAAAATGTCATTGCAAATTTGGCTGCTGCAAGCCCAAAGGCCAGGACCATATAAGAACAACACACTGAAAGCTGATCGTATTGCAATGCTATCACAATTTCTCCATGTCTAGGAGTGTAGACCTTGTCAAAAATCACAATAATCATTTACCACCCTCCCTGACGCTCTTGACCACCCCAGCTGGCTCATGTTCTAACATGCTGTCTGATGGGCAATGGTGTGGCTCTGCTTACACATTCAGCACAATATCAGAAAGAAGCACCGCACAATACAAGAGAAGAGAGGCAAGAATACAGCCGACTTATGCCATAGCCAGGCCAATGGGCCTTTAAGATGCTGTCCAGATGCACCATCAACCCTTGCTGCCTATGGCATGGGCTGGTTTCCCATGCATGACACTCTCTCTAGGAATGTTCCTTCACTAAACACACAGGCACTCAGAAGAAATCCAAAACTTATTCTGAATCACTCCTTATGCAACCCAAGTAGAGTGAACCCATCCATCACCTGACTGGACAGCTGGCAAGGTCCAATTTTCCTGAGATGTTTGATGATTTGGGGTCACTGGGTTCTCTACTTGTTCCAGCTTTTTCTCCAGAGCAGGAGGGTTGGTCAGAAGCAAGATATAAGAGGAATCACTGAGGACTGATATTTCAATCCAAAGTAATGGCAGAGGGGAGAGAGAGACAGAACACATTTTTATTTGCATTTAACAGCAAATCAATCATACCAGTAAATAAATAATAAGTAATGGCACATCAGGGAAATGACTTGACTAGCAAGCCACAGGTTGCCGGTTCGAATCCCCACTGGTAAGTTTCCCAGATGATTGGAAACACCTATATCGGGCAGCAGTGATACAGGAATATGCTGTGAGGCATCATCTCCTACTGCATGGGAGATGGCAATGGTAAACTCTCCCTGTAGTGTACCAAAGACAACCACGGGGCTCTGTGGTCGCCAGGAGTCGACACCGACTCGACGGCACACATTACCTTTACTGAACTTAGAATGACTAATATTAGCCTTTCTGTTCCCTTATTTGAATTCTAAAGCCAGAAAAGGTTGGATATAAGAAGTTTCCCACAGGGTAGAGAGAAGGTCTGCTTTCACAATTTTAAGACATAAGGGATCTAGCTCATTGAGAGAGCACCTGCTTTGCACGCAGAAGTCCCTGGATGCCATCAATGACCTTCCAGTAGGGCTGGGAAAAGACCCTTGTCTTGATCCCTAGAAAGCTGTTGCTGGTCAGTGTTGACAATACTGAACTAGACAGACAGACTCTGTGTAAGGAAGTTTCATATGTATGAAGCTCTGCCACTTCTCAACATACTTGCAAGCATCTCTGTGTCACAAAGGCGGCTGCATTCCTTTTCGATGAAACCCAAGCTGGCTAGCAAGCTGCATTCTGGGTCCAATGCTGCCTTTGTACATTTCTGCTCTCTTGCAGAATTGTGTCACACACACACAGTTCTGGGAGTGTAGTTCCACAGTGAGGACTCCATTAAGTGACAGTGTGAGTACAACTGGTTTTGGTTGATCCCTCACCTGAGCTGGTGTCAGAGATCTCCTTTTGGTTCAAGCCCTGAAAAATTGGCACCCATGGCAATTGTCTACCTTGCATCCAGGTCAGGAGAGAAGGCTTTGGGATGAGAAACCCTTGTCAAGAAAGAAGAGAGAGAGAATGACAGAAGGGACTCGGATGAACATCCCAAACTCTCCCTGGAAGACAAACAACAAGACATGCTCCCAAGAACATCCAGAATCCAACACTAACTTGGAGAAGACGCTACTGCTTAGGAGCAGAAGAATTCAGGTTAAACAACATTAACATTAATACAAAATACTCAATTATATCATAATTTCCCAATTAAAATTAAATGTCAATTTGTTGAGGAAGTCAGTGAAGTTGTGTGATTTATAATCATTTGTTTAAAAATGGCCAACATCCAGTGGTGCAGTTGCAAATTCAGAAGTGCAGAGGGCGCTCTCCATGATGCCCCCATGGCTATGCCCACCCCAACAACCAGAGAAGCTGAGAAGTACTGGTGCTCCGTCCCTGCACGTTCCCCCTCCAATACAACCCTGCTGACATCCTAACAATTATGGAATTATGCAGCTGAGAAACATATCCAACATGTCTTCCCTTGCTCCTTTGGCCTTCACTTTTGTCCCTTCCCTCCACCTCATCGCCTGTGTCCAAACTGATTGTAGACAATGTAAACATGTTCAACTTGTTTGGGTGCTCTGACCTTCTCTCAAGTTTTCCACAGAAATGAAATCGGGGAATGTTGTACTGTTTTTACATCTCAGAGACACAATACAATAAATGTTTGACTAGAGGCAGTTAGCCCCACTACATTTCTCTTTGGGACTGGGAATACTGTAAATCTTTCTTGTTATTCTGGGAAGCGTCATGCACATTGATGTTGCTATTGAAATAATAGCACGTTTGAAACAATCTAACTGAATAAAATAAATGGATCTCTTCCAGTTCTTCACATTTTCACGAGGGCAGTATTACTACAGCCAGGAATTGGCAGCTCTTAGCAAATGAGAAAGCAAGTCCCTTACCTGACAAGGGCGCATTCCCACAATTCTCCATGATGGCATCACCCTTCAAGAAACCTTTGCAAGGTCACTGGATCCTGCAAAGACATAGAAAATTCCCCCAGCCCCCTTAAGGGACTTAACAACAGACAAGGAACAGAACAAAGCAGTCTCTGCAGTCTCAACTACAGAGGCAATTAATCTCCCACACTTTCACTTCCCCTTCCCATCCCTTTCTGTTAAAAAAGTAAATCTGTTCCATGCACTTACCTGGACTGAAAATGGGTCCTGCCATATCGTCTCATGAACAGAACCTGATGGGTTATAAGAAAAAGTATGTATAAACATTTGAGCATATGTGTTCTGAGTACTTGCAGAAACATGCAGTCTAGGACAGTGTTGAATCCTTTAAGCTGCAAGATCCTTGGGGCAGAGACCTGCTTCCCTATTTATTTATTTATTTATTTATTTATTTGCTTAAGGGCAATTCCAAGAATAATGGCATCAGGCATATTGCCACTTATCAATGACTGTAAAGGTAACGTGTGCCGTCGAGTTGGTCTCGACTCCTGGCAACCACAGAGCCCATGGTTGTCTTTGGTAGAATACAGGAGGGGTTTACCATTGCCATGTGTAGCCATAAGCAAATTTTCAAGTTGAGATACATATACACACTAATTCTTTATTCATTTGATTTATATTCCGCCCTTCCAAAAATGTGTCAGGGTGGTTGACAACATAACAAAAACAATTAAAATCATTTAAACATTAAAATCATTTAAAACTTACATTAATTTTTTTTTAAGCCACAGGTCTAATTAAAAGCCTGGCTGAATAAATGTCTCTTCAGTGCCTTTTTAAAAGTTGCCAGGGATAGATCACTCTTATTACAACAGGGAGCGTATTCCAAAGTCCAGGGGCAGAAACGGAGAAGGCCCATTTCCGAGTAGCCGCCAAATGAGTTAGCGGCAGCCGCAGCCAAACCTCTCTAGATTATCCTAACAGGTGGAGGGGCTCATGATGAAGACATTCTCTTAAATACTCCGGGCCAAAGCTGTTTAGGGCTTTATAGGTAATAACCAGCACCTTGTATTTTGCCTGGAAATGTATAAGCAGCCAGTGTAGTTTTTTTCAACACAGGAGTAATATGGTCTCTCCTAGATGATGCAGATACCAACTTGGCTGCCGCATTCTGGACCAACTGCAGTTTCTCGACTACATACAAAGGCAGCCCCAGATAGAGAGCATTGCAGTAATCCAGCCTAGAAGTTTCCAGCGTAATTACCACCGTTTTAAGGTCATTGATCTCAAGAAACCAACGCAGCTGGCCTATCAGCTCAAGTTGATAAAAAGCGCCTCTGGCCACCTCCTCAACCTGGGACAGCAGGGAGAGGTTCGGATCCAGAAGCACCCCTAGACTGCATACCTGTTCCTTCTGGGGGAGCATGACACCCATCTAGAACCGGCAGAATGAAATTGTCACCCGAGTTCCAATCCCGCATAATAAGCACCTCCGTCTTATCTGGATTCACCTTCAGATTGTTATCCATCATCCAGCCCATTACTGCCGCCAGGAAGGCATTTATGGAGGTTATGCCTTCTCCCAACGAGGCTGACATGGAGAAAGAGATTTGGGTGTCATCAGCATATTGCACCAAATCCCCTGATAATCTCTCCCAGCAGTTTTATGTAGATGTTAAACAACATTGGAGACAATATGGAGCTCTAAGGGACACCAGAGGAAAGTTCAGATTTGGAAGAACAACAGTCTCCAAGAGACACCATCTGGAATCTGCCTGTGAGGTAGGAGCTGAACTATTGAAAAGCAGTGCCTCCCGCCTCCAATCACTTTAGACTTTCCAGAAGGATACTATGGTCGATACTATTGAAAGCTGCCAAGAGGTCCAAAAGAACCAACAGAATCACACTACCTCTGTCAATTCCCAATTGGAGATCATCCATCAGGCCAACCAAGGCAGTCTCCACCCCAGAGCCCGCCCCAAAGCCGGTTGGGTCTAGATGTTCTGTTTCCCCCAAGACCGCCTAGAGCTGGGAGGTCACCACCTTCTCTATCACCTTGCCCAGCCATGGAAGGTTGGAAACTGGCCTGTAGTTGCTTAACTCTGAGGGATCCAAGGCAGGCTTCTTCAGAAGAGGTCTAATGATGGCCTCCTTAAGAAAAGGAGGCATCCTGTCCTCCCTCAGAGAAGCATTTATAATTTCTACCAGGCCCTCTACAGGTACAACAGTCTCCATGCCAGATAGTATAAGCCATGTCGGGCAAGAGTCAAGAGGGCAGGTGGTAGGCCACACCATTCCAAGCAACCTGTCCACATCCTCAGGAGTCACAAACTGAAACTGAGCCAGAGTCATCACATAAGAGGAGCTGGTGGACACCTCGGCATCCGATACTGTAACAATTGTGGAGTTTGAATCCAAGTCGGCCTGATTAAAAGAGAGAGTTAGTCCACAAAAAACTCATTTAAATGTCACGGTGAGTAATTGTTGGTTCCAAGTACCGATTCAAGGGAGATGGGGAAGGGGCACACATATATATACCGATTGGCAAGAGAACATCTCCTCCTATAAGGCCATTAAAAAAGAAACTCTAGATACTATTTGAAACATGCAAAATACTTTGGTATCATAAGTGATGTCCAAAAATTCTGATAATGTTCCCAACAAATTTTGCACGTTTTATACACTAGCAGATGTTCTCTTGCCAGTGGGTATATATAACTTGGAAATCTGCTTATGGCAGCAGTCATTAAAAACGTGGCACAATGTCCAATTCCGTTACCCTTGGAAATACCCTTATGCCATAAAAATTATCATCGCTTCTAAAGGCACATCACCAATATGCAGAAAACGTTCTGTCTAGTTCCAAGCATTGGTTGGACGGGAGACCGCTCAGGAACCACAGGCAAGGTGCTCTGAGCTCCCTCAGGAAGCAGGAACATGTGTGAGGAGTTATTTCTCTTCCAGTCCCATTTGGGCTTACTGCTAGGCCACTGGGAGGACACGTCTGACCCTGAGTGATTACAATGGAACCCCATACATATGCAGCCAGGCCTAAATGCCTCGAGTCAAATATTCTGTTTTATTACTGGAGTTCTGTGATGCAGCATCAATATGATATTTCCCTATTTCATTCCTGTTATTTTTTTTTTTTTTAAGGTCAGCGTATCCTAACAAGTTTAATACGTTTGTACTTTCCAAAACCTACTCTCATCTGAATTATCACCAACAGAGTCAAACCATTACTTTGAAATGTGCAGTGCCACAAAAATTATTATTCCAACACAGAGGCTGGATGGTCCTTCCTCCAAGCAAGATATGGACAGAATAAACATTGGCTTCCTTCAATTATTCCCAAGCACTCTTGTTTGTACAGTCTGAATTGCTGTAGAAATGGTAAAATGGGCATAACTCACTTGCCACCCAGTTTGCTATTCATCTCACCTTGCTTCTTTTTGCATATTAACAACAAAGAAAACCCAATAGGGATAACTTTGAAATACAAAAGGGATTGTGAAGAGCTCCAAAATGATCTCTCCAAACTGGGGGAGTGGACGACAAAGTGGCAAATGCAGTTCAATGTTGGCAAGTGTAAGGAGATGCACACTGGGATGAAAAACCACAACTTCAAGTACATACAGATGGGATCTGAGCTGTCAGTGACTGACCAGGAGAGGGATCTTGGGGTCATGGTGGACAGCTCGTTGAAAGTGTCAACTCAATGTGCGGCACTGTGAAAAAGGCCAATTCCATGCTAGGGATCATTAGGAAGGGGTTTGAAAATAAAATGGCTAATAAAAAGGCATACAATACTATGGTGTGACCACAATTGGAGTACTGCATACAATTCTGGTCACCACATCTAAAAAAGGACATTGTAGAACTGGAAAAGCTGCAGAAGAGGGCAACCAAGATGATCAGGGGCCTAGAGCACCTTTCTTACAAGGCAAGGCTACAACACCTGGGGCTATTTAGTTTAGAAAAAAGACGACTGCAGGGAGACATGACAGAGGTCTATAAAATCATGCATGGTGTGGAGAAAGTGGATAGAGAGAAATTCTTCTCCCTCTCTCATAGCACTAGAACCAGGGGTCATCTCATGAAATTGATTGCTGGGAAATCTAGGACCAACAAATGGAAGTACTTTTTTACACAATGCATAATTCACTTGTGGAATTCTCTGCCACGAGATGTGGTGACAGCCAACAACCTGGATGGCTTTAAGAAGGGTTTGGATAACTTCATGGAAGAGAGGTCTATCATCGGCTACTAGTTGGAGGGCTATAGGCCACCTCCAGCCTCAAAGGCAGGAGGATGCCTCTGAGTACCAGTTGCAGGGGAGTAACAGCAGGAGAGAGGGCATGCCCTCAACTCCTGCCAGTAGGCTTCCAGCGGCATCTGGTGGGCCACTGTGTGAAACAGGATGCTGGACCAGGTGGGCCTTGGGCCTGATTCAGCAGGGCTGTTCTTATCTTCTTCCCTTCCTCCCACAATACCATCTCCACCCTTTCTTCAGTTCCACTACCTTTGCTTCTTATCCCCCTTTTTCCTAACCTCCTCCTGCCTGCTGCAGACATACAAAAGCATAGTCATCATTTTCTTCTACCACTCTATAGTGAAATATGCAAAACTAAAGCAAACTTGACCACTTTCAATGGCACAGCCGGGAAATGCTTGACTAACAAGCAGAAGGTTGTCAGTTCGAATCCCCACTGGTATGTTTCCCAGACTATGGGAAACACCTTTATCAGGCAACAGTGATATAGGAAGATGCTGAAAGGCATCATCCCATCCCGCATGGAAAGAGGCAATGGTAAACCCCTCCTGTAGTCTTCCAAAGACAACCACAGGGCTCTGTGGGTGCCAAGTGTCGAAACAGACTTGATGGCACAACTCTACCATCTTAATCTTAAGGCAGGCTCACACAAGAAAGCTGCCTCCACCACTACACAATGGGGCTTTAGCTCAGTGGCAGAGCATATGCTTTGCAGGCAGAGAAGCCCAGGTCCAATCTCTAGCAGGGACAGGCCTGGAGAAAGACACCCTACCTGACCTCCTGCAGAACTGCTGCCAGTCTCCATAGTCAATATTGACCTAGGCGAACCAACTATTTGACAGCAGCACTGGATCCTCCAAAAAACGATCCTGCCCGCGCGCCACGTACTCTTGTTCTCCTCACCAGCAACTGCATACTCTGGGATTCCGATGTTTCAGCAAGCAGCTTTCGCGCCACTCACTCGCACGGCCCACCCTCCCACCCGAACCTCTTTGTCTCTATCCCGAGAGGTCCCACGCAGCGCAGACACTTCCGAATCTTTACTCCACAGCAATCACCCAGTCAACGATGCCAGCCAATCCGATACCAGAATCTTACGAGGCCCAATAGCTAGAGGGATGTTTAATACGGCTCGGTCCTTCCTTCCTCTCATGGTGTGGGGGTGTGTGGCTTCTGGGAACTGTAGTCCTCTCTTCCATTCCAAAAAGTTACTCTCCTCCCCCACCTACTGGTCGCATTAGGGAAAACAGGGGAAATATCCCATGCAGATCAAATAAGTCACCTCATCACAAAGTTCTTTGGCCTAGAGTGTGCAGGTTGCCCTTTCTTTGGAAAGGAAACCAGCTTCTTCTTCTTCTTTGGGATATTTCCCCTGTTTTCCCTAATGCGACCAGTAGGTGGGGGAGGAGAGTAACTTTTTGGAATGGAAGAGAGGACTACAGTTCCCAGAAGCCACACACCCCCACACCATGAGAGGAAGGAAGGACCGAGCCGTATTAAACATCCCTCTAGCTATTGGGCCTCGTAAGATTCTGGTATCGGATTGGCTGGCATCGTTGACTGGGCGATTGCTGTGGAGTAAAGATTCGGAAGTGTCTGCGCTGCGTGGGACCTCTCGGGATAGAGACAAAGAGGTTCGGGTGGGAGGGTGGGCCGTGCGAGTGAGTGGCGCGAAAGCTGCTTGCTGAAACATCGGAATCCCAGAGTATGCAGTTGCTGGTGAGGAGAACAAGAGTACGTGGCGCGCGGGCAGGATCGTTTTTTGGAGGATCCAGTGCTGCTGTCAAATAGTTGGTTCGCCTAGGTCAATATTGACTATGGAGACTGGCAGCAGTTCTGCAGGAGGTCAGGTAGGGTGTCTTTCTCCAGGCCTGTCCCTGCTAGAGATTGGACCTGGGCTTCTCTGCCTGCAAAGCATATGCTCTGCCACTGAGCTAAAGCCCCATTGTGTAGTGGTGGAGGCAGCTTTCTTGTGTGAGCCTGCCTTAAGATTAAGATGGTAGAGTTGTGCCATCAAGTCTGTTTCGACACCTGGCACCCACAGAGCCCTGTGGTTGTCTTTGGAAGACTACAGGAGGGGTTTACCATTGCCTCTTTCCATGCGGGATGGGATGATGCCTTTCAGCATCTTCCTATATCACTGTTGCCTGATAAAGGTGTTTCCCATAGTCTGGGAAACATACCAGTGGGGATTCGAACTGACAACCTTCTGCTTGTTAGTCAAGCATTTCCCGGCTATGCCATTGAAAGTGGTCAAGTCTGCCTTAGTTTTGCATATTTCACTATAGAGTGGTAGAAGAAAATGATGACTATGCTTTTGTATGTCTGCAGCAGGCAGGAGGAGGTTAGGAAAAAGGGGGATAAGAAGCAAAGGTAGTGGAACTGAAGAAAGGGTGGAGATGGTATTGTGGCAGGAAGGGAAGGTTATCCCTATTGGGGTCTCTTCGTTGTTAATATGCAGAAAGAGGCAAGGTGGGATGAACAGCAAACTGGGTGGCAAGTCAGTTATGCCCGTTTCACCATTTCTACAGCACAGAGTGCTTTGGAATAATTGAAGGAAGCCAATGTTTATTCTGTGCATATCTTGCTTGGTGGAAGGACCATCCAGTCTCCGTGTTGGAATAATAATTTTCCAGTCATGACACTGCACATTTCTAAGTAATGGTTTGACTCTGTTGGTGTTAATTTATCATCATCAGTTTTATTACGGCCATTGGCCATCAAAAATGGTAGTAACAAATATACACAGTACGTCAATAAAACAATGCTAAAACACAAGATGACAGATTACAATCAATAATAATAAATGATTTAAAAACAACAGACAGCTCTCGCAGTTAGGCACTTAATAGGGACCTCAACCTAATGGCAATATAGAAAAATTTAGCCACAACTGCTGTAGTCCCAGGGCTCGAATCCGCGAAGCAGTAATAAGTATAAAAGAGATCACACCTTCCGGGAAATTTAAGTAACAAAGGGGAAATGAGCTCTTCTCTAGCATCCCGATACAACGAGCAGTACAACAACACATGGGTGACAGTTTCCAGAAGGCCAACGCCACAAGGGCAGAAAACTGCAACAGGATTATCTTTTGCAAACCTCCGATCCAAAAGAGAAGAGGGTAACACATTGAACCGGGCCCGGGCAAATGCAGCCCGAAATTTGGAAAAATGTAGCGTTGTCAAATAACTAGCACCTCTATCTCCCCAGGGTGGCAGAATCCCAAAATGTAAAGGGGAGCAAGTCCTATTGGCCGAAGACCTAAGTTCCTGCCGTTCAATATGCAACCGGAGAAATAATATTTCCTTCACCTTATTATATTCCCAAGTGAGGAGTTCTGAAGGAGAAAGGCCCAGTTGAATAATTTTATTATTTACAAATGTTAGCCAGGGGTTAGGATAAGAATCCACCCATAGATGTTGGAAAAAAGAAAATTCCTGAATCTCAGAACAGAGTTTACTCCATCTAGTGAAAGTAAGCTCCCAGGCTTTACAGACAATAGAGAAAGACCCAGATTCCAAACATAGAGCAGAATAAGGCACACATCTAGGCACTGCAAAAATTGCTCTCAGAAAAATAGACTGTACTCTCTCCAGTTCAGCTGTTACACCCTGGATCCATAGCGAAACTCCAAAAAGTAGCTGGGCCACGATCTTAGCACGAAATACCTGGAGTGCCATGGGAACAAACTGGCCCCCTTTAGAGTAGTAAAATCACAAAAAGGCACTGAGGGTATTGCGGGCTTTGTGAATTGAAGACAGCCTTTGAGTTTTCCAATTTAGATTATATTGAAATGATATGCCTAAATATTTATAGTTGTAAACCTGCTCAATGTGGTTCTGATTTATTACCCATTTATAGAGTTTCCTGGATTTAGAGAAAACCAGGATGGTGTTAATTCAGACGAGAGTAGGTTTCGGAAAACACTAATGTATTAAGCATGTTAGGATATGCTGACCTTAAAAAAAAAAAAAGAATTCACAGGAATGAAATAGGAAAATATAATATTGGTGCTGCATCACTGAACTCCAGTAATAAAACAAGGTGTTTAGACATTTAGGCCTGGCTGCATTTGTATGGGGTTCCGTTATAATCACTCAGGGTCAGACGTGTCCTCCCAGTGGCCTAGCAGTAAGCCCAAAGGGGACTGGAAGAGAAATAACTCCTCACACATGTTCCCTCTTCCTGAGGGAGGTCAGAGCACCTTGCTTCTGGTTCCTGAGCGGTCTCCCATCCAGCCAATGCTTGGAACAAGACAGAATGTTTTCTGCATATTGGTGATGTGCCTTCAGAAGTGATGATTATTTTACTGGCATAAGGGCATTTCCAAGGGTAATGGAAACGGGCACCGTGCCACTTTTTCAATGATTGCAGCCATAAGCAGATTTCCAAGTTAATATTGTATATACCCACTGGCAAGATAACCTCTACTAGTGTCTGAAACGTGCAAAAAATGTTGGGAACATTATCAGAATTTTTGAACATCACTTCTGATACCAAAGTATTTTGCATGTTTCAGACACTATCTAGAGTTTCTTTTTAATGGCCTTATAGTAGGAGATGTTCTCTTGCCAATGGGTATATACGTGTGCGCCTTCCCCATCTACCTTGAATCGGTACTTGGAACCAACAGTTACTCGCTGTGACATTTTAAATGAGATTTTTTGTGGACTAACTCTCTCTTTTATTTGGGCCGACTTAGATTCAAACTCCACAATTGTTACAGTATCGCATGGTGTCCACCGGCTCCTCTTATGTGATGACTCTGGCTCAGTTTCAGTTTGACTCCTGAGGATGTGGACAAGTTGCTCGGAATGGTGTGGCCTACCACCTGCCCTCTTAACTCTTACCCAACATGGCTTATACTATCTGGCGTGGAGGCTGTTGTACCTGTAGAGGGCCTGGTAGAAATTATAAATGCTTCTCTGAGGGAGGACAGGATGCCTCCTTTTCTTAAGGAGGCCATCATTAGACCT
Organism: Hemicordylus capensis; assembly: GCF_027244095.1. Classification (NCBI taxonomy): domain Eukaryota; kingdom Metazoa; phylum Chordata; class Lepidosauria; order Squamata; family Cordylidae; genus Hemicordylus; species Hemicordylus capensis. The sequence continues at coordinate 255,500,188 of NC_069658.1, read as the reverse complement.
CTTCTGAGGAAGCCTGCCTTGGATCCCTCAGAGTTAAGCAACTACAGGCCAGTTTCCAACCTTCCATGGCTGGGCAAGGTGATAGAGAAGGTAGTGGCCTCCCAGCTCCAGGTGGACTTGGGGGAAACGGAACATCTAGACCCATTTCAAACCGGCTTTGGGGTGGGCTCTGGGGTGGAGACTGCCTTGGTTGGCCTGATGGATGATCTCCAATTGGGAATTGACAGAGGTAGTGTGATTCTGTTGGTTCTTTTGGACCTCTTGGCAGCTTTCAGTACTATCGGCCATAGTATCCTTCTGTAACGTCTGAGGGGATTGGGGGCGAGAGGCATTGCTTTGTCGTGGTTCCGCTCCTACCTCACAGGCAGATTCCAGATGGTGTCTCTTGGAGACTGTTGTTCTTCCAAATCTGAACATTCCTCTGGTGTCCCTCAGGGGTCCATATTGTCTCCAATATTGTTTAACATCTACATGAAATCGCTGGGAGAGATTATCAAAGGATTTGGTACAGGGTGTTATCAATATGCTGATGACACTCAAATCTCTTTCTCCATGTCAACCTCGTAGGGAGAAGGCATAACCTCCGTAAATGCCTTCTTGGCGGCAGTAATGGGCTGGATGAGGGATAACAAGCTGAGGCTGAATCCACATAAGACAGAGGTACTTATTGTCCAGAGTCAGAATTCAGGTGACGATTTCATTCTGCTAGTTCTAGATGGGGTCACACTCCCCCGGAAGTAACATATACGCAGTCTGGGGGTGCTTCTGGCTCTGAACCTCTCCCTGGTGTCCCAGGTTGAGGCGTTGGCCTGAGGTGTTTTTTATCAACTTGGGCTGATATGCCAGCTGCTTCTGTTTCTTGAGATGAACGACCTCAAAACAATGGTACATATGCTGGTAACTTCTAGGCTGGATTACTGCAATGCACTCTATGTGGGTCTGCCTTTGTACATAGTCAAGAAACTACACTTGGTCCAGAATGTGGCAGCCAAGTTGGTATCTGTGTCATTTAGGAGAGACCATATTACTCCTATGTTGAAAAAACTACACTGGCTGCTGATACATTTCCGGGCAAAATACAAGGTGCTGGTTATTACCTATAAAGTCCTAAACAGCTTTGGCCTGGAGTATTTAAGTGAATGTCTTCATCATCATGAGTCCCTCTGCCTGTTAGGATCATCTAGAGCAGTGTTTCTCAACCTTTTTGGACTCAAGGACCGCTAAATCATTTGTGCAGAGTGTCAAGGACCGCTACATTCTTTGTGTGCAGTTTCCCGGACCAGCAGTTAGTAGAGGGGTTTCAAGTTTAATTTTATTTTATATATCTAAGACTTTATACCGGTCCAAAACTTGCATCTACTTGCAATTAACTTGCAATTAAAATAATGTCATAAAATAAAATTTGTTAAACAATAAACTATTTTATTTACATACTATTTACACAAGAAATTAATTAAGAAATTAAATAATGTCATAAAATAAAATTTGTTAAACAATAAACTGTATTTTATTTACATACTATTTACATATCAAAATGCACACAATGTTAATGTGAACATTATATTCAAATATTTTAGGAGCAGAGGAAAAAGTCTGATAATGAGATATTCAAAATAAAACCTTGGTATGAAAACCAACAATATTCTTCCTTTCCATGTAGCCATAAATAAGAGCCATGTCTGCTTACTGGAAAGTATGCATTCCCAAATTCCAAGGAGACTCTTAGTACATGCATATAAAAAAAGAATCATTAAAATAGAACACATTCAAGCACTATTTGAATGCTTGCATTACTTTCTCCCAAAAGCAATATTGGGGCTGTATTTGTGAATGGCAAAGAGATGACAAACTTTTGGTACTTCTGCAACAAGACAGTGGTAGAAAGGGTGTTCTCCAAAGCCATCCTCAAGCAAGCAGATCTTTCCCAGTCAGTACTACTTGATCCTCCATTTCTTCATATCTAGCAAGCTCCTTTATGAGGCGCAGCAGGTCTGCGCAGCCCTCAGACCGCGCGGCTCGGAGATGGAACGGGGCCATTTTCGTGGGGGGCGGATGGGATGGGATCCGGGGACTGCCTCTGTTTGCAGGCCAGTGCTTCTGTGCAGCATCCCAACTCTGTGGCCATGCACAGCACTGCTGGCTTATTTAAGCCCACGTAACGTGGGACTGCAAAAGAAAAGTTGCAGGAGACTCAGAGTTGTAGCGGAAGAAGAGGGAAGCGAGGTGTCGCCAAAACAGAGAAAGGGCTGGAACAGAAGAAGCGGCTAGGAGGAGTAAGAGCGAGCGCGGGCGGGCGAAAGGGAGAGGCTAGCAGGTCGGAGTGGGGTTTGAGGGCAGAGAAGCGAGGGAGCAACAAGAGGCAGGGATTGGGCAGGGCCGAGGGAAGAAAGCCCGCAAAGAGCGGAGTCAGGGTGAGGAGTCTGCGCCAGGGAAAGCCAGATTAAGGAGTGGCACTTTGGGAGCAACTTTTGTCGAGTGCGGAGCGAAGAAACTTGGAACAGGGCCATTTTCCCGGGGGGGGGGGGATGGGATGGGATCCGGGGACTGCCTCCGTTTGCAGGTCAGTGTTTCTGTGCAGCATCCCAACTCTGTGGCCATGCACAGCACTACTGGCTTATTTATCCTCAATGCTCTGCTCTCCACTCCCTCGCGTGAGTCCCCGATAGTTGAAGAGCAGGAGAAGCAGTCGACGGTGGCGGCACAGGCACAGTCAGGCGCCAAGCATCCCCCTGGCAGCACAGAGGGGAAAAAACCGCAATCTCAGTGGCAGCTTCTTCAAGTAGTTTTGGGCCGATTTGGCCCGTCTTCGGCCATGTGGGGGCGGCGGCGGCAGCTTCTTTGGCCTGAAATTGGGCCTTTGTGGGGGCGGCTGGGCGGCGGCTGCAGCCGCGGCAGTTGTTTGGGGCAGGCAGTAGTTTGGGCCTATTTCGCCGTCTTCGGTCGTGTGGGGGCGGCGGCGGCTTCTTTAGCTTCTGTGGGGGCAGCTGGGTGGGCGGTCGGTGGCGGTGGCAGTCTGGGCCGATTTGGGCCCAGACTGCCAATTCTGGGCCTTGATCTGGCCATGTGGGCGACAAGCGAGAAAGCGGCAGGGAGGGGTAAGTAAACCCTCCCGCCCTCCTAAATATACCCCCCCTGCAGTTGGTCAAAGCAAACACTCACAGCCTCAGCACCTCACTTATTTTTAGCCCAGTAAGTTTAAGCAGCTCACCTCCAAAGATCTCAAAAAACCACCTTCCAGCAACCACCCAATTTCTCCACTCACTCACTCACTGACTGGGCTATCTTCCCGCCTCGGCACAAGCCCCGCGCCTGCTCCACCCCTATTGGCCACTGACGCTCCAGGAGCCTCGGAATTTCCGGGGAGAGAAAAACTTTTACAGCGGAGAGAAAAGCGGATAGAAAAACAAGCGTATTCAGTTTGGAGCCCTGCCTTCCTAGTCGCGGACCGGCACTCAAGCCTCCGCGGACCGCTGCCGGTCCGCAGACCGGCTGTTGAGAAACACTGATCTAGAGCAGTGTTTCTCAACCACCGGTCCGTGGACAGGTACCGGTCTGTGAGCAGATGAGTGCCGGTCTGTGCTGGTCCATGAGGAATTAATCCCCCCCCAAAAAACAATTTTGAGCTGGTAGAGGCCTCCATTGCTGGGAGCTCTCCAGAGCTCATTTCTAGGCAGGCAGCCCTCGCTGCTGGGGTAATTTTTATTTTGAGGAAGCTAAATGAGTGTTATCCCAGCAGCGAGGGCTGCCTGCCTAGAAATGAGCTCTGGAGAGCTCTGCGTAAAAATGAGCTCTGGAGAGCTCCCAGCAATGGAGGCCTCCACCAGCTCAAAATTGTTTTGTGGGGGGATTAATTCTGTAGGGGGATTAATTCTGCATGTTTCTGCAAGTACTCAGAACACATATGCTCAAATGTTTATATGTACTTTTTCTTATGATTCATTAGGTTCTGTTCATGTGAAGATATTGCAGAACCCATTTTCAGTCCAGGTAAGTGCATGGAACAGATTTCTTTTTTTAACAGAAAGGGATGGGAAGGGGAAGTAAAAGTGTAAGAGATTAATTGCCTCTGTAGTTGAGACTGCGGAGGCTTCTTTGTTCCGTTCCTTGTCTGTTGTTAAGTCCCTTAAGGGGGTTGGGGGAATTTTCTTTGTCTTTGCAGGATCCAGTGACCTTGCAAAGGTTTCTTGAAGAGTGATGCCATCATGGAGAATTGTGGGAATGCGCCCTTGTCAGGTAAGGGACTTGCTTTCTCATTTGCTAAGAGCTGCCAGTTCCTGGCTTTAGTAATACTGCCCTCCTGAAAATGTGAAGGACTGGAAGAGGTCCAGTTAAATTGTTTAAACGTGCTATTATTTCAATAGCAACATCAATGTGCATGATGTGTTATTCTTCCCAGAATAACAAGAAAAAAGATTTACAGTATTCCCAGTCCCAAAGAGAATAGTAGTGGGGCTAATTGCCTCTAGTCAAACGTTTATTTGATTATTGTGACTCTGAGATGTAAAAACGGTACAACATTCCCCGATTTCATTTCTGCGGAAAACATGAGAGGAAGTCAGAGTACCCAAACAAGTTGAACATGTTTACATTTTCTACAGTCAGTTTGGACACAGAGGGTGAGGCGGAGGGAAGGGAAGAAAGTGAAGGCCCAAGGAGCAAGGGAAGACATGTTGGATACGTTTCTCAACTCTATAGTTCCATAATTGTTAGGATGTTGGCAAGGGGCTGGACGTGCAGGGACGGAGCGCTGGAGCCTTGGTACTTCTCAGCTTCTCTGGCTGTTGGGGTGGGCATAGCCATGGGGGCTGTCATAGAGAGCGCCCTCTGCACTCCTGAATTTGCAACTGCACCACTGGATGTTGGCCATTTTTAAACGAATGATTATAAATCACATGACTTCACTGACTTCCTCAACTAATTGAATTTGATTTTAATTGGGAAATTATGATATAATGGAGAATTCTTTATTAATGTTAATGTTCTTTATCCTGAAATCTTCTGCTCCTGAGCAATGGCTTCTTCTCCAAGTTTGTGTTGGCTTCTGGGTGTTCTTGGGAGGAGGTTTTGTTTGTGTTTTCTAGGGAGGGTTTGGGGTGTTCTTCCGAGTCCCTTCTGTCATTCTCTCTCTCTTCTTTCTTGACAAGGGTTTCTCATTCCGAAGCCGTTTCTCCTGACCTGGATGCAAGGTAGACAATTGCCATGGGTGCCAATTTTTCAGGGCTTGAACCAAAAGGAGATCTCTGACACCAGCTCAGGTGAGGGATCAACCAAAACCAGTTGTACTCACACAGTCACTTAATGGATTCCTCACTGTGGAACTACACTCCCAGAACTGTGTGTGTGTAACCCAATTCTGCAAGAGAGCAGAAATGCGCAAAGTGCAGTTTTGGACCCAGAATGCAGCTTGGTAGCCAGCTTGGGTTTCTTCAAAAAGGAAGGCAGCAGCCCTTGCAACACAGAGATGCTTGCAAGTGTGTTGAGAAGTGGCAGAACATCATATATATGAAACTGACTTACACAGAGTCTGTCTGTCTAGTTCAGTATTGTCAACACTGACCAGCAACAGCTTTCTAGGGATCAAGACAAGGGTCTTTTCCCAGCCCTACTGGAAGGTCATTGATGGCATCCAGGGACTTCTGCGTGCAAAGCAGGTGCTCTCTCAATGAGCTAGATCCCTTATGTCTTAAAATGGTGAAAGCAGACCTTCTCTCTACCCTGTGGGAAACCTCTTACATTCAACCGTTTCTGGCTTTAGAATTCAGCAAAGGGAATGGAAAAGCGAATATTAGTCATTCTAAGTTCAGTAAAGGTAATGTGTGCTGTCAGGTCGGTGTCGATTCCTGGCGACCACAGAGCCCCGTGGTTGTCTTTGGTACACTACAGGAAGAGTTTACCATTGCCATCTCCCATGCAGTAGGAGATGATGCCTTTCAGCATCTTCCTGTATTGCTGCAGCCCAGTAAAGGTGTTTCCCATAGTCTGGGAAACATACCAGTGGGGATTTGAACCGGCAACCTGTGGCTTGCTAGTCAAGTCATTTCCCTGATGTGCCATTACATATTATTTATTTACTGGTATGATTGATTTGTTTTCAAATGCATATAAAAATGTGTTCTGTCTCGCTCTCTCCCACCCCCCTTGCCATTACTTTGGATTGAAATATCAGTCCTCAGCGATTCCTCTTATATCTTGCTTCTGACCAACCCTCCTGCTCTGGAGAAAAAGCTGGAACAAGTAGAGAACCCAGGGACCCCAGATCATCAAACATCTCAGGAAAATTGGACTCTGCCAGCTGTCCAGTCAGGTGATGGATGGGTTCACTCTACTTGGGTTGCATAAGGATTTATTCAGAATAAGTTTTGGATTTCTTCTATTGATTGCCTGTGTGTTGATTGCCGGTGTGTTTACTGCCCATCACACTTTGCCAGGAAGGAACAGTGCATCAAGCATGGGAAACCAGCCCATGCCATAGGGAGGGATGGTTGATGGTGCATCTGGACAGCATAAAAAAGGCCCATTGGCCTAGCTATGGCATAGAAGTCAGCTGTATTCTTGCTGTTCTCTTGCACTTCCTGCTCTTGTGCTAAATGTGTAAGCAGAGCCACACTACTGCTCGTCAGACAGCATATTAGCACATCAGCCAGCTGGGGTGGTCAAGAGCATCGGGGAGGGCGGGGAATGATTATTGTGGTTTTTTGACAAGGTCTACGCTTCTAGAGATGGGGAAATTGTGATAGCCTTGCAATACAGTCAGCTTTCAGTGTGTTGTTCTTTTATGGTCCTGGCTGCAGCCGCCAAATTTGCAATGGCGTTTTAAAAGCTTAAAAAACACAAAGATGGCTATAGCATTTTATTCTACCTGTATTTACCTGAATAGTAGACTATTCTGAATTTGAGATGATTCCATTAAAAAAATAGAGTTGAATATAGGTTATACATTATTTACCCAAAAAACCTAGTCTTGGATTCTGGTAAATACAATGCCTTTCATGGCACATGATCACCAATTTCCCAGTTCCTGAGATAATATGTAATAATTCTAAAGGGGTCTCCTTGATCTGATTCCCTTTTGCTTGGCCGCATTGTTTCCACAGCATGTAGAATGCCATCCTCGTTTCAGTCTGGATTGTCCTCTCCTTCCAGACGAAGGGAAACAGGTGTAACAGCAGAATCAGCTCAGGTAGGAGATTCTGAGGGAAACCGCTGGTGGGTTTTGGTTGGGGAGGGGGAAAGCAACACACACACACACACACACACACACACACACACACACACACACAGATTCAAGGAGGAGAGGATCTCCTACCTTCATAGCTTTATATGGACTGGAGAGAAACAGCACATCCTCTGATCCAGATTACCCTCATCTGCAGCACTAAGCTTCAGAGGGGGCAGACATAATAGCAGCTTCAAACTCTTGGATGGGCAAAATAGGGATGCCCCAGCTGAGCTAGATAGACCAAGGATTCCTCACCCCTCATTTTGCCTCCCTTCCAGACTTCTGTACAGCACAAGAAGGGAGCTTGGGGTAGCCGAGACCTTAGCATTGTAGATGCTCTCGCCCTGAATCTCAGTGCTGCATGTAATGCTCCCTGGCATCTCCAAGTAGAGCTGGGAAGGACTCCTGCCTGAAAACCCTGGAGAACTGCTGCAAGACAGTGCAGACAATACTTAGCTAAGAACATAAGAACAGCCCTGCAGGATAAGGCCCAAGGCCTATCTGGTGCAGCATTCTGTTTCACACAGTGGTCCACCAGATGCCTTGGGGAAGCACCCAGGCGAGAGGTGAAGGCATGCCCTTTCCCCTGCCTACATCTGGTATTTAGAGGCATCCTGCCTCTGAGCCTGGGCACAGCCTATAGCTATAAAGACCAGTGTTCTCTCTAATTTTTTCCATCTGTGTGCAGAATGAGTTTTGTTCTGGGCGGGAATCAAGGCAGTGTGTGTGCATGTATATTCAGAGTGGGACCATCCAGATTCTATCTGAGCAGGTTCTAAAGTTAACTCAGCAGACATCAAAAAACTTGTGAGCGCAGGCATGTGCTAATGCCTTAGAGGGAATGCTGATCAAGACTAGTAGCCGCTGATAGTCCTGTCCTTCATGAATTTGCCTAAGCCCCTCTTAAAGCCATCCAGGCTGGTGGCTATCACCACATCCTGTGGCAGAGAATTCCATATATATTAATTATGTGCTGTGTGAAATAATATTTCCTTTTGTTGGTCCGAAATTACCTGGCAGTCAGTTTCATGCGATGACCCTTGGTTCTAGTGTTATGAGAGAGAGAGAGAAAATCTGTGAACTTTTTCTTAACTATTCATAATTTTATAGACTTCTATAATGTCTCCCCTTTAGATGTCTTTTTTTCTAAGTTAAAAAGCCCCAGATGTTGCAGCCTTGCCTCAGAAGGAAGGTGCTCTAGGCCCCTGATCATATTGGTTGCTTCTTTCTACATCATCTCAAGGTCTATAATGTCCCTTTTGAAATATGGTGTGTAGAACTGTACACAGTTCTCAAAAGTGTGGCTGCACCATAGATTTTTGTATAGGGGCATTATATTATTAGCAGGTGTCCCCCCACCCACCAATCTACTTCCTAATGATCCCTAGCATGGGATTTGCCTTTTTCACAGCTGCCACACACTGAGTCAACCTTTTCAATGAGCTGTCCATCACGACCTCAAGATTCCTCTCCTAGTCAATCAGACCCCATCAGTATATACGTGAGGTTAGATGGACCAAGGGTCTGACTTGATGTAAAGCAGGTTCCTATGCTATAAGTGTGTAGTGGGTGGGCGGGGTCCCTGTCCCTACCTCATTGGTGCAGTTTGTGACAGATCCCTAACTACTTTTTCTATTTTGAGTATTATTTGAAGTATTATTTAATACTTCATTTATTTCTCAGCCTACCAGAGTAATAAGGTAGATTGTGAGGATAAGGGTGCTTGTGAAGATAAAATGAGGGCAAATGTGTCTAGGCTGCCCAGAGCTCCTTCAAAGGTAGCCAAGAGACAAATGTCGCCATTTAATATGTGATATATCAAATGTTATGGTGTGGGTATGAGTGCACAGCTGCAGTTACTCAACTCAACAAAAAAAACATGATCAAGGGCCAATCAATTAGAACTGAACTATTCAAAATAAAAAAAAACTATATGGAGGTCAAACCAATATGAAAAGATGTGTATAATAATCTGTTATCACTGTTGGATCCTGCTGAAAAAACCTTTCTGTAAATCTGGAGCAACTGATGAATAACATACATGGACTCAGAAACTATGTAACAACATGACAATATATTGACATTAGAATGCAGTGGCTAAACATTTCCCAGCATGAGTTCTTGGACCAATTTTCCCAATACATAATAAACATAAAAAACATAATATAGAAGAAATATAATCCATTGAGAGAGAGAGAATGGTCTCACTGCGTCATCGTCTCAGCAGTCCATGGTGGAATTGAGGCTGAAGTAGAATCCAGAACAGCCAAAGTGTGGCAACAACAGTCTCGAAATATATCAAAGTCCACGAAGAATGTGTAACATGGGGCCAGCAGTCTGAATTTACGAAGTCACAGTGATAAAAGTAGAACTGGAATAGTAATGTACGTCATCGGAGATGAAAGTGAAACAGGAACAGTGACGATCGTTTCATATTATTTTCTTCGGACCATTCCCTTCACAAATAGATCTATAATATATCAAACAATCTCATTATACATTACAAAATATTTCTAGTAATTAACACATCTTTTCTATGAAATGCTGGATATATATCCTAGCAACCTCCAAAGTATATAATATCACTAATATTCAGAATAATAATAATACAAACTTACGTGCGATACAAATTGATGCTTCACGTTAGAAATCTCTCAGAAAGTGAGCCAGATAACGGTATTTGTTGGCAACGTTCTTATGCAAACCCATTAACTCTCTAACTGGAGCCATAAAACAGCTGGATCTCCTCATGATGTAAAAACAACATACTCAGCAGTATGTTAGTTGCCTGGAATGTTAACAGTTAAGAAAACCTGACACCAAACTCTCTCCTCTAAAATCACAACTCAGACACGTAACGCCTGTATATACAAGTCCCAAGTTATCAAACAAAGTGTAACAGAGAATATAAAGTTCACCCGGACTAAACTTGCTAGTACAAAAATAACCTAGAGTTCCAAGTTTCCAAAGCTTAGATAAACAGATACGGCTAAAAAAACCCAGATAATGGCTCAAGAAAACCGAACAGCTACATGAAGGAAAGAGGGAACAGACAATGGCATTTAAAGATAAGACCAGTCTATCACAGTATTTAGTGCTTGTGGTTCTAAGGTGGAGCATGAATAAATTAGAGATGCCTCTTTCTGTAACAACGCTCTCTGTGTATCTCTACAACTATACCGATCAACTGTAAATTTATATAGTACAAAGAATCTCATGTCCTCCACTTTATGTTGTTTCTCTTTGAAATGACTCTCCTAGGGTGCTTTTAAAGGAGGATACCTTTAGCCTGCAGTTCCAAGAGGAAAAAACAGATGAGTAGAGAAAGTGCTGAAATGTTTTTTCCAGGAGAGGGATGGACAAAAGCAAAATGTAATGTGTAAAGTGTTGCTGCAAACCGAACCCAAATGAGGTGATTTGTTCTTGCAGAGACAGGTGACGTTTGAAGATGTGGCCGTGTATTTCACAGAGGAGCAGGCAGCTCTGCTGGACCCAAACCAACGAGTTTTATACAGAGATGTCATGGTGGAGAACTATGAGAATGTGGCCTCCCTGGGTAAGGAGCTTCTTTCCTGACATGGTATGGAAATGTGTGAGCTACCCATGGACAGAAAGGCAATACATATGCCCCCTGCCCAATTAAACAAAATGCCACATTCCTCCTGATGTTCTCCATTCTCTGAGTCAGACCCTTGGTCCATCTAGCTCAGGTTTCAGGCAGGAGTCTTTCCCAGTCATTCCTGGAGATGCCAGAGACTGCCACATGCTTCCTGACAGTCTCTCTCCATTTCCAAGGAGGATTTCTGCTCCCAAAGCCTGAGCTCATTGTCCGGCTGGAACGAGGGGAAGGACCGTGGATGTCCGACATTCAAACCGTGGATGATACCCTCATGACTAACCCAGGTGGGTAAGCCAGTGGATGGCAATTTGTTTTATGATTACTGGTAACTATGACCTCCTTTTACCTTCATTTTGTTTATGAGCTCAGGATCTTGACGGCTTGTGCTTCCCCTTTATTAATCTGATTACTGAATTCCCTTTTCTCCTGCACTCTGCAGTTAATTCACTCTGTTTGATTTAATCTTACCCCAGCAGAAAACTTCCAGAAAAATCACTTGTGCCCCGAATGTGGTAAAAGCTTTGCATACAAATGCAAGCTTCAGCTACACCAGAGAGTCCACAGAGAAGAGAAGCCTTATAAATGTCTGGAGTGCGGGAAATGTTTCTCTTGGAAATCGGCCCTTGTAAAGCATCGGAGACTGCACACGGGAGTGATGGGAGGGAAACTTCACGAATGCTTGGAGTGTGGAAAATGTTTCTCTTGGAAACCAGATCTTGTGAGACATCAGAGATTTCATATGAGAGAACCCCTATAAATGCCTGGAGTGTGGGAAATGTTTTGCTTTGGAAGGAAGTCTTTGGATGCACAGGAGAATGTACAAGGAAAGAAACCCTATAAATGCTTGGAGTGTGGAAGATGTTTTGCTTACCAGTCACACTTTATATACCACCGGAAAGCCTATATGAGAAAGAAACACTATAACCATTGTGTCATCTCTATGGATTTTTACAAACAATCAAAGCCTTGTGTGTAATAAAAATCTTTAATGTATGAACTTGCCCTTAGTATTTATTGGGCAGTTTGTCTGTGAGGAAGCTTTATAACAATCTCAGCTAGTAATAGTTGTGAGGATTGTACACAGTTTCTAATAATGCCAATATTTAGGTCACCTTGTACCCAAAAGCTGCAATCCTATGTACATTGAACCCACTAATAGGTTCCATAGAGATTAAGGGATCTTGTTCCTGAATAGGATTGCACTGAAAATTAAGCATTTCTAACTCACATCAATTTCAATAAGAAATATTGAAATATTTAAGCACCTGCCTAACTCTTCTACAGAAAAAGTTGTAGAAGTGCTTGATTTTGGCTGCATTGCAACCCAAGTACTTGCATATCATTTTTGCAGTGATAAGGGAGGAGAGCTTTGGTTTTGATAGCCACTGCATCATCCTGGTTTTCTGAATAAACAGAGTTGAGGCCTGGTGTATATTTGATAATCCTCCATTTTGTCTGTGGGTGTTGTCAGATCAGAGGCATAACTAGGGGAAATGGCGCCTAGGGCAAGCACTGAAATTGCTCCCCCCCCCCGCTAATGTTGTCATCTGAGCTCGATACTGAGCTTTAATACTGAGCTAGATGAACCTATGGTCTGACCCAGTATATGGCAGCTTCCTATGTTCCTATGTGGGCCTACCAAGACTGGGGGCAGAGCAGAGACACTCTTATCCCTAGACTTCAGGGCCAAAGTCCAGGACTTTCACACCTCCTGGGGACCCCCAAATTTCCTTTAGTGTGTCCTGGGTGGTGTAGTTGCCACACCATGGCGCTGGCTCATGAGGTGCCGGATGTCCAAGTGCAATTGTGAACTGTGCTGGGTGATTTAGAGACAGAGGGAGGAGTGGGGAAATAAATATGTGGGACTAGGATTGATTCTCACAATCAGCTCCACAGAGCTCACTAATCCCAACTGACTATTTAACCAGGATCCCTGCAGTTGTGAAGATGCAGCCAGAGTTATATTTTACTGGTATAGCAGATCATCATACAATTATGTTAACTGAATATATGTTTAAGCAAAAGAGCAAACACCCTCTTGGCTTTTAAATCGGTGGAAGGCTGGGCTTTTGCAGAATAGAGTGTTACAAGTACGTCTCACTACAAGCATTTTTTTTTTTTTACATTTCTTTTTACATTTAATATCCCGCTCTTCCTCCAAGGAGCCCAGAGAGCTGTACTACATACTTGAGTTTCTCCTCACAACAACCCTGTGAAGTAGGTTAGTCTGAGAGAGAAGTGACTGGCCCAGAGTCACCCAGCAAGTCTCATGGCTGAATGGGGATTTGAACTCGGGTCTCCCTGGTCCTAGTCCAGCACTCTAACCACTACGCCACACTGGCTCTCTTATGAAATAGTGGAAGGTCTGCAGCATGGATTCTTAATTGGCTAGGTCTGATTTTAACAACTGAAACCTCCAATATTCTCCCCCCACTTGTTCTGGTACATCATTGTTTTACATCTGATTGCAAGCATACATATTCCAGCTGTCGGGGAGGGGGGAAATCACCCGCCCCCACCACAACGCCACCCCCCTCCCCCTGGACGAGAGACACCTTGGCTTGAGAGCCCAAGAAGAGACCGAGAAGCCCCAACCGTTTCTTCAAGTCGACAACAACACACAGTAACTCACAGCTTCTGCCAGCTTCTCTCCACCACACGACCCAAAGGCTCCCTTTGCTGAGGGAGGGGGCGCAAATATGCTTGCCTGTGCTGCTGGGCTGGGAACTTCCTCCCTGAGCCAAGCAGGCAGGCGAGCATTTACGCCCTCTCCCTCGGCAGTCAGCTCGGCGACGGCACAGCAGCAGCACAGACTTGGGCAGCTAACTTAACAATGGGGGCTGAGAGGGGATGGAGCTTCCTCTGACCGCTGCACGCCCCGGCCCGGAAATCTGCTGCCCCTCCCACTCAGAGAGCGAGGTCTCCGTCTGAGTGCATCCTACCAGCCTTGCCGGGGGGTGGGCTTCGGCTTTTCTGGCGTGGCCAGGCAAGGCGAGCGAGTCACCTTTCTCTTTCTCTTGCCAGGGCAGCGCGCCAGCCGGGGACTGCGCTCAGGCTAGGGGGAAGAAAAGAAAGGCAGGTTCTCTGCTGCTGCCGCCGCCACCTCTTTGCATCTTTACAATGCAGAGTTAAATTAAGTGCAGAGAAGTGCAAAGGGTGGCTGGTGGCGGGGGAGGGAATCATTGCCATCGGTGGGATTTGCAAGTGACCAAGGAAGTATGTGCAATGTTAGGGGAGCAATTTGTGTACTAGTGACGATGGGCAAATATGCATAACACCAACCAGTTTTTAAAGGGAAAAAACAAATGCCAAACACTTAGTCATACAGTATTAAGCAAGTCCACATCAGACTCCCTCCACACCAATGTTTACTTTTTACTAAGCTGCCTACCCGCCCCCTGACCACTCAGCCCGTCTCATTCTCAGGATGGAAAACATCCATTTTGAGAGTGGTTGTGCTTTGGTGCCTGCTCTCCCGCAGCTTGGAGCGAGCACGTGGTGGGTAAAAAGGGAATTTTAAGAGAGAAGACACACACCTTGGAATTGCTTCTTTAGGCTTGTCTTCTCTTGTGAGTGAGAAGCAACAGTGAGAGAAACAAGGCTGGGCTCGTGCCGCCGCTCCAATGATCCTCTTGGCTTGATGATCCTCCCGACCTCCGCAGCTCGAAGCAGAGCAAAGCAGGCAGCGCAGTAGCAAACCACCAGACGCCCTCTAGCCAGCAACCTCCCCTCGAGACTGTGCTGCGTGCAGTAAACGCAAGCACATCACATGATGCGCAAGCGCGAGTGGGGGGAGGGAGGTCCCACTCCCTCCAGCCAATGGCAGCAGGGTGCAGGCAGCGCAACAGCCAGGCGGGCGCCTAGCCAGAGCAGAGACAGCACCTGAGGTCTGCTGAAACTAGAATTTTGTGGGGGAGGGGGCGGGGCAGTGGCAATTTTGGCGCCCCTCGAATGGCGCCTAGGGCACGTGCCCTGTCTGCCCCCCCCCCAGTTATGCGTCTGCGTCAGATTCATTCATAATGGCTTTCTACTACAAAAACAGAGCAGCCACCTAATGGTGCAGCACTGAAATGACTTGATAGCAAGCCAGAGGTTGCCGGTTCAAATCCCCGCTGGTATGTTTCCCAGACTATGGGAAACACCTATATCGGGCAGCAGCTATATAGGAAGATGCTGAAAGGCATCATTTCATACTGCATGGGAGATGGCTATGGTAAACTTCTCCTGTATTCTACCAAAGGAAAGCACAGGGTTCTGTGGGCACCAGGAGTCAACACCAACTTGATAGCACACTTTACCTTTACTATGAAAACAGCCCTTTGAGAGCTGTGGACTTGTGTATGAGAGAGGAGGAGAGTGAAAGCTTGTTGTCAGGCTGGCTCTGTTCACCATTTTGGCTTTTGTTTTGAACGAAGGCACACTTCTGTGTTACATACAAATGCAAGGAACTGTGGTAAGGTTCAAACCACAGGAAAAACAAACTGGGCTGATAATAGGTTTTCTTTATTCTTTATTATTATTATTATTATTATTACACTTATATCCTGCTCTTCCTCCGAGGAGCTCAGAGCAGTGTACTACATACTTGAGTTTCTCTTTCACAACAACCCTGTGAAGTAGGTTAGGTTAGGCTGAGAGAGAAGTGACTGGCCCAGAGTCACCCAGCTAGTTTTATGGCTGAATGGGGATTTGAACTCGGGTCTTCTCAGTCGTAGTCAAGCACTCTAACAACTACACCACACTGGCTCTGTATTATTTCTGTATGTAATGCAGAACTGTTGTTTAGTACGATTAAGCAGCAAGAGCTTTCACCCTCCTCTTCATCTTCCCATCTGTGAAAGAGGAAAAGGGCAAAGCATGTAGATCTGCAGCTTCCTGCGTCTTATTAGCTGGATTCACACACAATACAGCACCTCAGGTTCATGTGAGGTGCCACAGTCCTGGGAGCCTGTGTCCCCCGTCTCTTCCAGTGTAGGTTCAGCTATGCTGGGGCTGTCTGGTGTGAACCCACCAGTCTTGGCATATCGGATCCTACACTAGAAGGAAGGGTAGTGAGTGCACTCCCAGGGCTGTGCACTTCACACAAACCTGAGGTGCCATGTTATGTGTGACCTCAGCCATTCCCTTAGTGGGAAACCATGGCTTCCTGTGGCTTGTATGCCGATGCTTCAGATGAAGGAATGAGAGAGAGAGAGAACACGAATGAATACTGCCCCACAGCGTGTCAAGGGTGTAGTATTACTTGGATAAATAGGAATAGCACTTCTTACTTCCAAGGCATCAGTACTGGGACCAGTTCTCTTAAACTTGTTCATAAATGATCTAGAAGTTGGGGTAAGCAGTGAGGTAGCCAAATTTTCAGATGACACCAAACTGTTTAGGGCAGAGAAACCCAAAAGAGATTGCAAGGAGCTCCAAAAGGTCCTCTCCAAACTGTGTGAGTGGGTAACAAAATGGCAAATGCGGTTCAGTGTTAACAAGTGTAAAGTGCTGTATATTGGAGTAAAACATCCCCCAACTTCACATGGACGCTGATAGGATCTGAGCTGTTAGTGACTGACAGGAGAGGGATCTTGGGGTCATGGTGGACAGCTCATTTGAAAGTGGCGACCCAATGTGCAGCAGCTATGAAAAAGGCCAATTCCATGCTAGGGATCATTAGGAAGGGGTTTGAAAATAAAACTGCCAATATTATAATGCCTTTATAGGAAACTATGGTGCAGCCACATTTGGAGTACTGCATGCAGTTCTGGTCACCATATCTTAAGGAGGACATTGTAGATCTGGAAAAGGTGCAGAAGAGGACAATCAAGATGATCAGGGGCCTAGAACACCTTCCTTATGAGACAAGGCTACAACACCGGGGGCTTTTTAGTTTAGAAAAAAGTTGACTGAGTGGAGACATGATAAAGAAAGGAACGATTGTGCTGTCGAGTTGGTGTTGACTCATGGCTACCATAGAGCCATGTGGTTTTCTTGGTAGAATCTGCACTACTCCCACACAATATGAGATGATGTCTTTCAGCACCTATATCGCTGCTGCCTGACATAGGTTTTTCCCATAGGGAAACCTACCAGCAGGGATTCGAACTGACAGCTTCTTGCTCCCTTGGCAAGTTGCTTCTCTGCTGCGCCATTAGGTGGCTTGGAGACATGATAGAGGTCTATAAAATCATGCTTGGTGTGGAGAAAGTGGATAGAGAGAAATTTTTCTCCCTCTCACATAACACTAGAACCAGGGGTCATTCCATGAAACTGATAGCCATGAAATTTAGGACCGACAAAAGCAAGTACTTTTTCACACAACTCATAATCAGCCTATGGAATTCTATGCCACAAGATGTGGTGACAGCCTCTCGCCTGGAAGGCTTTAAGAGGGGTTAAGAGGAGTGACATAGAGTATAAGGTGCTATATTGGATGGTGGCCACCTACTATTTAGATTGCCCTGGGCCACTTTTCCATGTGGATTTTATCCCTTTCTTCTCCATGAGGTTATCAGGGGAGTTTGATAGGCATGTCCACCATACTGATGCTGCTACATCAACATATAGTTACCTCTGTGATTACTGTATGCCCCCCAGATAGTCTTAAAATTTAGCTTTTGGTTTTGTTGGTATGATGGATGGCTGCCATTCATGCTTCTGGCACTTTCTGAACTCCACTTCTTTAGTCTGTTAGTGAACAGCAGTTCATGCAAATATGCAAACCCCGAAGTCACTTGGCATGATTGTGTTTAGTTAGGCTTAGGGGTGTGCACGGAACCGGCTGGCCCAGTTTGGTTCGAGTCTGGCCCGCATTGAACCCGTCCAGTCTGGTCTGGGAATTCCGCGAATTTTATTTATTTATTTATTTATTTTTAAAATATAATTAAAATACCTGTAGACCCTTTGGGGGGCTTCCTGTAGGCTGCGGGTGTGTGTGTCCACGAAGGTTCCCCATCCCCCTGCCAGCCTCTCAAATCACCACAGTGGCTGGGTAAATGGAGTATTTTTGGCCCTTTTGGGCCATCGGAACGGTGAGCGGTGGCCATTTTGGGTGCCGCTGCGCATGCATACATGGCCTCTGTGGCCTACAGCATTGCAGAGGTCATTTGTGCATATGCGGCGGCCATAATGAGTTCAATCCCGAACCCTTGAACCTCCAGACAACCTCCCCTGAACCACACATCCCTAATTAGGCTTAGTCCTTCAGAGTCACTAGCGTGACATCCTGTTCCCTGTTGCAGAACCTCATTAATAAATAGGCATAAATAGGCATAGGTAACACAGTCAGGAGCTAGTCTAGGTCTATATGGGAACCTTAGCTGTTTGGACATGCACTTAGGAGTGGTTGGGGGAATCTATGTATCCTTGTCATTGAGCAGTAGGCCAGCTCAGCAGAATGCATTGGGTTTTGCCTTTTAGGTATCCGGATTTAGTACAACTGGGGTTATTCCTAAGCCTTCATGGCTGGAAGCAAGGGTTATTCTAAACCTGTATGGCTAGACACAGGAGGAGATTTATGATGGAGTGTAAACTGGGCCGAGGAGAAGCCTGTGGTCCCAGGGCCGGATTAAGCTAGTGTGGGGCCTGTAGCATATGTTATGAAGGGGCCCCAAATAAAAAAAATGCACATAAATATTAAAACATACATTATTTACTTGCATAGTAAAGTAATTCAATTTTTTCATTTGCCTAGTGCCCCCCTGCCACCAACCACCCCATGCCTCCACTCAGCTGAGCCAGCTAGTCAACAAACTTTGCAAAGCACACACACACACCCCACACACACACTTTTGTGACTCCTGACCATGGGTTCTCCTTTGGCGTTATTTTCACAAAGAGAAAGGGGGTGGGGAACAAAACTCTGAATGTTTAAATTAAAAGGTTCTCAGGAATTCTTTACTTTGAGAAATCTGAACCTATTAGCAATTTTGGCACACAACAATGGAAGTTTGATTCCAATGTGTGCAGAACATATTGGATCCCAGCAGCCATCACATTAAAAGGGCCATTTGACAATATTAAGAATATATGTTTAACCTCTTGTGCAAGCCTGACAGGAAAGCAGATGTATATTTAAAACAGTTGATGCATTGCAAATGAATTTGATTATGATGAGGTGCATTAGCAACTTCCATGAAAACAGAAGTATCCAAAAGACAATCTTTTGGCAGGAGGCACAGCCTCTTTCAATCTAAATTACACTAGCATGCTTAATATTAAAAAGAGGAAATGCACAAATCATTCAGTACAACCCTAAGCATGTTTACTCAGAAGTAAGTCCCACTGAACTTAATGAGCCTTACTCTCTAGTAAGTGTGTTTAGGTTTGCAGCCTCCGTTTATCTTTGGACAATTTCAACGGGCATTCCAATGTAAAGCTAATGAAGTTGGCAACGCAGCAGTAGTTATTTCAGTTCTAGAGGAGAGGAAAGGAGCTCACCTTAAATCTGGCAGTTCCTTGAAAAACAATGATCACAAATTCCCTCCCAACAGCACTAGATACTAAAGGAGGATATAAGTGACCTTACTCAACAAGACCGTGATATAAGCTCCCCTCAATTGATCCACTAAACTTTGCGACTCCTCTTGCCCTGCATCTGAGTTACTTCCGGCTTTCTTTTTCCTCTTAAAGGTACACGTTCTCATTATTTATCTTTATCCTCTACCAGTCAGTCGGAAAACGCTGGCAACATTCAACTAGCATCTTCTTTCGCTTCCTTTCTTCCGGACGGCATTAATAGTTAGTTGTTTTTAAATCTAAACTACTTTTATTTCTTTTACTCTCTCTGTGTATGTTTTTAAAAACTTTTACAGTTTAAACAAATAAAGACCAACTCCCTGGCAATTAAGTTATCTTTGAGACCGCTTTGCAAGCTATCTGTTCCTATTGTTGTTCTTACTGCTCCCTCCCATGCTGCTTAACATAATAGATAACCCAATCAACACCATGGTGCCAGGAAGACCTTGCTTAAATGTCCTCGAGCGAGGCGAGAGAATGGGCAGCAGCAGGCAATGAGGAGAGTCAGCAAAGAGCACCAAATAGAGAGCAAAAGAAGGGGCAGACGTTCAAGCCAGGCATGCGGGGACCTAGAAAACGCGGGGCCCGTAGCAAATGCTACATTTGCTACTATGTTAATTCAGCCCTGTCTGGGCCTGGAGGCAGGCACTCATTAATTCCAGACTGCTTAAAGGTGGCAGAACTTGTCTGGCATTCCACAAGGAAAGTCCTCTTTTCAGTGGCAGCATTCATGCCACTTTCAGATGTGCTTCTTTTGGCAGCACATTTGCTAAAATTGGAATGATACAGAGAAGATTAGCAGGGCCCAGGTGGACTCTTTTGGCTGGGTCGCTCTCCTGGGGTAGTAAATGAGCTCAGCGGGGTGCAAATTGCAGATAACTGATATAACTTCGATGAGGGGTTGTGATACTACTGTTGAGCAACCCTATGATTGGCCTAAAGGGAGAGCAAGCTATTGTACTGCATAGGGCCTAGCACTTACAGCTGTGTTCAGTACGGGCTGCACTCCATCAATGCATACAGCCACTGTAGTGTCACAGTAGATTTGAGTCACGGATGTACCTTGAGGGTGAACTAAGAACCATGGATACTGCAGTCACAAAATGCTACATACATTTCTGATGCAGTGATGTAGTCACCGTCACGTTGCAAATGAACCTTCAGGGCTGAGCTAAGAACCATAGCATACTAGAGTTGCAATGCTATATGCCATACACCTTTCTGATGATGTGATGTGCCGACTGTAGCATCATGGATGGGCCTTGAGGGCGAAACTAAGAACCATGGCATACTGCAGTCTGACATGCGATATGCATTTCTGATAGAGTGCCGTGGCCGCCATAGTGTCATGAATGGGTGTAATGGATTAAAGCCTTTGTCTCAGAGCTAGCTCACATGAGGGAAAGAAAATGCTGAATCATCCCTGGCGAGCTGCCTGGCTAGGTTTCTCCTAAAACTAATCTATATTTCTGGTAGAATTAAAATGCTGCCACCACCACCCCTCTTATCGACAGAGCTCGAGCCTCCCTGGTCTCAGGGTGGAATCTCATGGGAAACTCTCTACATTTTACTATTGGACAAGTACAACATTTTTCCATGTGTACACCTACACATGGTGAGAGAACTAATAGCTGCTGAGCTCCTGAGGATGTGTTTGCACCAGATAAATCTCCCTTCTTCTGCTACTGAGTTAAAAAACCACTCTGAGAGGATTGGGAAAGGTTTTTTAAAAAACTGAAAAAGAAAACTTTTATTCAAAAGGCTACAAAAATAGGTTGTCTCAAGCTTCAGTAATGGGTTGCATTTCAGAATGCTTAAATGGTTAACAGAGTCTTTTTCAATTACTACAGATGGGTTCCATCTGAGGCTGTCTCAGCTTTCAGAAACAATTAAAATACTTAGTAAGTTACAAAAATAGGTTGTCTTTATTCAGACTTAAATGTTTACAGAGGCTTTTGCAACGCCTTAGGTGTGTTGAGCGTAGGCTCGTGTTTCTAATTTCAATTATGTTGCAGGTAAACTATAATAGAACAGTATCCAGAATATGCAGAGCACAGACAAAGAAATATAAGTTCCTAACAAACAGTCTGACTAAACAAACTGTTCCTTATGCTGAATTCCCTTTTCCTTGAAGTCACACAATTACTGATGCGAATCAAGCATCCTGCAATCCTTTCTTTCAAGGATCTACAGAGTTATTCCATGAGAGAAACCTCCATGCTGGCTTTGACCATGAGGGAGCAAAACTCCATTGCCCCTCACTAAGCCCTTCCACACCCACTTCTCTCCAGCAAAGACCACCCTTCTTGTTCCCAGAATTCCCTGCAACCGCTCTCTAGGACCCACCCACCTGGTGTACTGATTGGCTGCCCTGAAGTTCACCAGCTTGTCAGTTGAGACAAGAGTTCACTCCCTGTTAACTCTTTAGAGGGAGGGGAGACTGATCACTACAATGGGCCTTGAGGGCGGACTCAGATGCATGGCATATTGCAGTCAAAATGCTATATGCCTTTCTGATTAACTGATGTGGCCATCATGGCACTGTGGATGGGCCTTGAGGGTGGTACTAAGAACTATAGTGTACTGCAGTCTCAACATGCTATATGGTAGCTTCTGATTGACTGAGGCAGCCACCATGACATCATGGCACTCTGTGTTCTGAGCCCCAAAGCAGGGCATGATCCAGCTAGGAACATTGCTTGGCTGAGGGTAGTGGGGTAAAGATGATTGAGGAGTTCAGGTAGGGTTCACCATCACCCATTGAGCTTCTAGAGCTTTTGAACCGGGTTGGCATTGGGTTTCAGGTATCCTTCCAGTTTGGTACAACCTGCTGCAATGCAGGATTCGGAGGGGTGCACAGAACCCTGGTAGAATTGATAAGGCACAGAAGATGATCAAAAGGGACATGGGTAGGTTTGTTTATTTTCATGGGTGGGGTCTATTCCCCATCTCAATATGGTCTTCTCCATGCATGAGCTGTATAGGGGCGATGGAGCTCACTTTTTCCTTCTTTTCTCCCATCCAGAGCTGTTTCAGGACAATGGAGTGCATTTATTGCCATGGGGTTCTGATCTATTTTAGCTGAATTAAGAAGGGGATTGGCCATTTTTCTGGATGGGTTGTGGGAGGGGAAGTGGTCAAGCTAGGCTGTGGCAGGCACAGTGTGGCGTAAATGGGTAGTGTAGGGTGGTGAGCACCCTAAAGCACGCATTTGGCATCAGGAGGAGTTCTTGGCAGTCCACAGAGGCTTTATGGCTCAAAGAGCACTGGCTTTGGACTTACTCCAGCCTGCTGTGGGATCACCCACCTTAAAGGACTTTAGAGCTTGACAGTGGTGCTCTTGATGCAGGTAGCTTTGACAATAGGCTGTCTAAGATGGCAGCATTAACCACAGGGCTGATGTTGGCTGGAGCCAAGGTGCATCACCTGTTCATGCTTAGGTTGATTCGCTGTGGTCAGCAAATAATTAGTTTCCATACTGTGGGGGGTGGAGAGTAAATCCTCCTCCTTTTGGCTGAATAATTTGAATAAAGTTGTGGCCCTTTAATTCCAATTATCTGTCTTGTGTCTTTATTTGGGTCTGGGTACAATGGCTCCCTGTCCCCAAAGGGCTCACAATCTAAAAAAATAAACATAAGATAGACACCAGCAAAGCCATTGGGCCGTTGCCCACCACTTTAAAAAGGTGCCTCTTTGATTAGTTAGAAGGGGACACTGATCAATATTGATGGATGTGGAATAATATTCCATATACTGAGATATTTTCAGGAACTTTTAATTCAGAAGATAAAGGATTTCAATGCAAAACAGATTATATAAACAATCTAATTGCAGCCACCTAGAAAATGTCACTGGTGCATATCCAGCTGCTCTGCTTCCAGCAGTTTTTTGTTTTTTTAAAAAATCATTTTGTTACTTTTTGCTGACTAATAGTTAAGCAGGCCAGTAGATGTTTCTAAAATCAAACAAATGGTCGAGAGATTACCACGGAGGGGATAACTTAAGAGTCTTGAAAGATTCCAAACATCCTTCATCTGATAGAAGGGTCTGAGGCATGACTTATTGATGTCTCTGCAACCCAGCCAGGGATGGGTGTTTGGTCAGTAAAAGGGAATAGCAGTTTCTGCACAAGGTAGAGAGCCAGTTTTGATAGTACTTCATCCACAGGCTCCGGTTGGAATGGGGTTCTGATGAAGTGAGACATGTAAATAATCAAAACAAAATGTGTTATGGCCATTCTCATGCAAATATACATGCAATTTCTCACTCATGACAAGATTAAAAGATTATTTCATAAAGGATGTGAAAGGAAGAAATATTAGTTGTAACAGCACTAGGCGGGTGGGAAGTGCATTGATTCTATTAAAGCCACACTGGACAAAGAAGATTCAAGTTTAAAAAGAATAGATGAAGAATCAGGCACCATGTTTAGTTTTCACCATCAGATGTTCTTTCATATTCAGATCAGGCCTCAGTACAATGATGTAGCATTTAGGAAGGAAGATGCAACCCAGTAAGCCCAGACTGGAGGCCAAGGTGGAGAAGACCTGCACAGCCACCATGTATTTCCCCTTGGTGCTCAGGTAGGTGGGCACAAAGGACACCCACACACTGCAAAAGACCAACGTGCTGAAGGTGATCAGTTTGGCCTCATTGAAGGATCCAGGCAGCTTCCGGGCTAGGAAAGCCACCATGAATGAGAGGGCCGCCAGGAAGCCCATGTAGCCAAGGGCAATGTAAAACATTATGACAGATCCTTCGTTGCATTGCAGGGTGATCTGCCCAGGCTGGGAATGCATGTCAGCCTCTGGGAAGGGGGGAGAGATGCTCAACCAGATAGCACAAATACATATTTGGACAACAGAACAGGAGAAGACAATGGAGTTGGCCAAACTCTTCCCCAGCCATTTCCTCATTTTGCTCCCTGGCTTGGTGGCCATGAATACCACCACCACAGTGATGGTTTTGGCCAACACAGAAGAGATGGCAAATGAGAAGATGATGCTGAAAGCAGTTTGTCGTAGGAGACAGGTCACCTTCTGGGGCTGACCAATGAACAGAAAGGAGGACAAATAGGAGAGCAGGAGGGAGACCAGGAGCATGTAGGAGAGGTCACGGTTGTTGGCTTTGACGACTGGAGTTTCTAGGTATTTAATAAAGATTCCTAAGATGAGCAGTGTGGTCAATGATAGGAATAGTGCAAAGAAAGCCAAGATGATTCCCAAAGTCTCTTCATAGGATAGGAATGTTATAGCCTTGGGGACACATTGATCTCGGTTCTTGTTTGGATGCTGATCTTCTGGACACTTGTTGCATTGCTCTGCATCTGAAAGGTACAAAAGTGACTTCAATGTTCCTAACATCTGCTTTACAACCATAATAACCTATGGACTAATACACCTCATAAAAGGTCTGTTTGGGGGTAAGAGTACTGTATATGCTACAGTAGGGATGTGCACAAAACCGGTTTGCCAGGTTCAGTTCGGATCTGAACCAGGTCCGAACCGGGAGGGGGTGGTTCGGTTTTGGTTTTGTCTGAACCACCCCCTGGTTCGGTTCGGATCCGAACCAGTTTGGATCTGAACTGAACTGGTTTGGACTGGTTTGGACCTCAAAATGTAGCTAGAATTAAAGCTGACCTTGTGTTCCACCTACCACCCAAACCTCAAATCGATTGGACCTTCCTCTGATTTTTTTTACAAATTTTTAAAATATTTTCAATTTTTGCCCATAACTCCCTATCTGGAGCACTTAGGGGCAAAATGCTGGGGTGGGTGGTAGGCACCCATGGGTGTCCTCCACCCCAACAATCCCAAGGCAATTGGTTACTCCTAGTATTATTGGTGAATTTTTGAAAAAAAAGATTCCCATTGGCTAGAATGGGGATTTTGGGCAGCCCCGTACCCGCCTCTGTGGGGCGGCAGCACCCCCAAAGTGGGTCTGGGGCCATGGCAAAAATGGCCTCAGTCCCTCCCGGCAATCCCCGGATAGATAGGAGTGATGGTTTTTTTAAATTATGATTTCCTAAGGCATTCAATAACTATCTAATTGGAAAGAATAGAATGTGTGTCAGTGGGTGAAAGGTAAAGCCAGCATAGCTCTGAGAAAGACAGTTATTTAATGCCTTAGGAAATCCTAATAAAAACAAACCATCACTCCTATCTCTCCAGGGGACTGAGGCCATTTTTGCCATGGCCCCAGACCTGCTTTGGGGGTGCTGCCGCTCCACAGGCGGGTCCGGGGCTGCCCAAAATCCCCAATCTAGCCAATGGTATTTTTTCTCTTCTTTTCAAGAAATCCACCAACAATGCTAGGGGCAACCAACAATTGCCACCCCAGCTTTTTTGCCCCTCTCTCTGGGCACCCTAACACGTAAGACCCAGTCAGTCCACCTTAATACCTACCTAACACCCCTACCCAAGCAACTAACATGACACTCAGAGAGACAACACCAACTCTCTGATCTAACAAAAAGGCCACTGCTGCTGCTGCCTGCCAGCAGCAGCAGTGAGTGGAGCAGCACAGCACAGCACACACACAGAGAGAAGAAGCAGGAGGCGGAGCAGAGCAGCAGACCTGCTGCTCTGCATGATGGATGATGTGATGCCCAAAGAAACCACCGCCTCACTCAGTGCCTGCCACTGAGGCCAGACAGACAGAAGCCAGCCAACCTGCTCTGCTCTGCTGCTGCTCCTCCCCTCCATGGGTGATGCTGCACACACACCCTACACTACACCTGTGTCCACCGATCCAAACCAGACCAAGCGCGCAGAGTCAGCACAGGCCAGCAGCCAGCCCTGCAACAACAACAACTACTACACCACAACCAGTTTGCTGCTACACCAACATTGCCAGTCACACGCGCCACAGCCTGAGCATAGCACACAGCCAACAGCTGCTGCCAGCCAGTGTCTAGCAAGCCAAGCCAACATGAGGAGAGCTAAGTAGACGGCGCAGGCACGCCAACCCGTCACAACACAACTGCAAGGGGAGAGGGCACAATTACAGGCAGGCAGGAGGAAGCGAGGCAATCCTAGCACAGATTTGAAAGTTAGAATCCAGGACATCTTCTACCACCAGCTGTAGTGTCTAGTGAGTGCAGAGAGTGCAGCTGAGCTGAGCTGAGCTGAGCTGCGTGTGAGGATGATAGTTAGTTTAGCTACAGCAGACTGAGCACTGAGCATGGGCAATGGCATTGGCAAGCAACACAACACAACACTCACCTGCTGCTGGTTCTATAAGTTGTCTCTTGTCTTCACCTCTTCTTTGTGTGTGCGCAGTGAGTGCATGCCTTTTGCCTTACTTGAAAGAATTGCTTCTCTGGTCCACCACATATTTGCTCAAGGACACAGAGAGGCCCAAGGCAGGTGGTGGCACCAGTGTGAGTGCATGTGTGCTGGTGTTTGCCACCACAGGTGTTGTGTGTGTGTGTGTGTGTGTGTGTGTGTGTGTGTGTGTGTGTGGTGGGTGTGGAAGGGAGGATGGAGGGTGATGAAGAGGAAGGAGGGAGGCATGGTGGTGGAGGGAGTCTTGGGGGGGGGGGAAGGAAAAAAAATGTAGACACACACAGCACAGACAGACAGACAGCACACTAAAAAAAGCATCCACACACAGACAGTGCTAGGCATCCATTCACACAGACAGACAGACACACAACAGGAAGAGAGACAGACTGAGCCTGCACCACACACACACAAAGAGACCCAATTCCCCCCCCCCCCCGCATAGTTATCAATCAATATGTTGTTTTGGCAGCCAGTTCATTGCTATTCTGATGGTTTTTGTTTTTTCGCCATCAGCCAACATCAACAGTGACCACAATCAAGATGAACATAAGATGATAATTCATTCTTTTCATTAAAAAAAAAAATTAAATTCTTTTTTCCATGTAAACCAACCCCCCCAACACATGATTTTTTGGTAACATTTTCAATAAAATCAATTCATTTAGCATTTGTTTTGTTATTCCTTCGTTAACATTTTTTTTCTTTTGCATAATTTTGTGGGTTGATTTTAACATGGGATTTTAAATAAAAAATTATTTACATGTCTATTTACATACTAATATTTACATATTTACACTGCAGAAGAATGTATACCCGCCGCTGCCACTGAGTCTAGTACTATTAGGGCTGTGTGCTACTTTGGGTGAATGTGCCGTGCCCACGCCAGGTCCCCAAATGCTGACAGGTGGAGATAAGGGCCTGTGCTGGTCAGCATTGAGTTTCTTTTTAGGTGGGCATGGGCGTTGTAAACGTTTGGCCAGTCGCAGCACTACTACTACTCCTACCACTGCATCTGTGTGGGCACTGCACACGCTGCGACTGGCTGACATGGCTCAGCATCCGTCACGTCAGCTCAGCTAGAGGTGGAAGAGGGGAGGGGAGGGATGAGCACAGAGGTTGAGCCAGGCAAGTGACCAACCATGGGGCAACCACGGTAATCACTCACCCATCTCAAACTCCAGCTTGGGGTAGCCCAGCAGGGGGAGGTTGACCTTGAGGAAGACCAACTGCTCCACCAGACCAGCGTCCAAGCGGGAGCGAGAGGGTGTCACCACGTCCCGGGCACGTGAAAACACCCGCTCGCTCTGGACACTGGTTGGGGGGCAGGAGAGTAGGTGCCCAGCAACCACCACCAGGTCCGGCCAGACTTGGTGGCGGGTCGCCCAGAACTGTGTGCAGTCCACGCCGTCTTCCTCCACAGGCTCCTCCAAGTACTGCGCAATGCATTGCTCAGCACTGGAGGGGGGCCTGGCAGGTCGAGACTCCCGCACACCAGGCAAGGCGCCAAAGCACACCCGCTGAAACAACTGGGCGTATTTCACAGCGGGAGCAAATGGCTGCTGCGTTGGCGCTGCCTGGGATGCCACGCTGCTGGACTGGGAAGAGGGAGGGGAAGGGGTAGCTGACGCTGCCTGGCTGGCAACGCTGCTGCTGGGTGCGGGTTGGGTGGATGGGGCTGCCCCCGCACCACTACCAACCTCCTGGTCTCTGCGGGCCCTAGCGGCCTCCTCCTCCCTCACCTTCCATACCAGGAGGTCCCTCCACTTGGGCAAGTCATCGGCACTAACGGCATTGCCCTTGATGGCTGGGTTCCAGAGACAAGCGAGGACATACTCCTCCCTGCCTCCCAGCTCACCAACGAGCCGCTTGTCAACCCCAGACTTCAGTCTCCCAGCCAGAGCATGACCCTCTGGCGTGGTCAGAGAAATCTGGAATTCACCCATCAGCTTATCCAGACCCATAGCTGTGGGCAGCGCCTGGCTCAAGGGAGTGGTGTCAGCACACAAGCCCTTCGTGGCAAACTGGAAGGGCTCGAGTGCCGACACCGCCTCGGACATCTGCTTCCAATCTGTGTTCGAGAGGTCGCAGACGACCAAGGACTCGTCCCTCGCCAGGGCGACAAGGGCTCTCTCCTGCTCCAACAGGCGCTGGAACAGGAGGAAGGTGGAGTTCCACCGCGTATCAACATCCGTTGGGATGAGGTGGCAAGGAAGCCCAAGGTCATCCTGCTTCTTGCGAAGCAGTCTCCTGGACTTCTCGCTGTGGTGGAAGTGGGCGGCCAGCTTGTGAGCCTTCTCGACAAGTGTGGCCGTGGCAGCAGCAGCACCTGGGGAGGAGGGCGGCCCTTCTCCTGGGACGCCTTCAGCTCCATAAGGCCGAGGGCATCCCTGACGGTCAGATGGAGCATGTGTGCCATACACCGTATGTTCACACAGCCCATGACTGTCTCGAAAGCATCGGTAACGTTGGATCCATTGTCTGTGACAATGAATCCCCTGGAGAGGTGTGGACACCCGCCAATCCACTCCTCTATCTGGCGGTCGAGTACGGCCGCCACCTCCTCCATGGTGTGCCTCGTGTCCATCGTCTCCACGTGCAGAATGGCCCACCTGTGCCGTAGTGCAGCGGGAGCCGCGCAGGACCCGGAAGCATCGCCCGAGGAGGTCCCCTCACTCTCCGGTCCCCACCAGTTGGCAGTGAGGGCCAGGAAAGCAGCATGCATCCCACTGACACTGGTCCAGAGATCAGTCGTGAAATGCACGCTGGTGCCTGCTGGAGCCGCACGCAGCCCGGCCGATATGAGCTCCCTGCACTTGCGTTACAGAGAGGGGACCACGGTCTGGCTGAATGTGGTCCTTGAGGGGATGACGTATTCGGGCACCAGGTACTGGAGTATCCAGCGGAAGTCGGAGTTCTCGACCACCTGAAACGGCTGGTCATCGGTGGAAATCATCTCCCCTATGAGGCGGGTGAGGTGATGATGGTCCACACAAACAGTACGCTGGCTGCTCGACACCTGTGTTCACTGCTGGACTGGCAGTGTAGTATGCTTTCTGGCTGGCGCAGACACACTGCCCCTGTCCGCCCTAGTGGCAGATGCAAAAGGCGCACTAGTGCTGCCAGCCTGTCTACGGAGACCTGGGTGGTGACGCTCCATTTGCCTCCACATGGGTGTCGTACCCAGCTGCCCCAGATCCTTTCCACAGCTGACCTGCATCCTGCAGTGGACACAGCGGGCATGGTATGGGTCATCTTGAGAGACCATACACCGTTGCCCTTGGCCTCTTGCGCCCTGGGCGCTGTCTTTGGCCTTTTCTTGCGGGGTGGCTGCAGTCCTAGGGAGGGGGTGGCCGCTGCTGCCTGCCCACTGCTGCCACCCAACCCGCCCCCTCTGCCCTCCACACGATAGGAAGGGCCCGGCTCCACTGGCAGAGGAGAGGCAGGCCTCTCCTCCACCACCTCGACAGACCGTTCCCCAGAGTGGTGGGCTTCACGAGGGGGGACCCACTGAGCGGCGAAAGGATACGGGGAAGGGGCCCCAGAGGGAGGTTGAACCTGGCTGCATCGCTGCCAGCCGCACGGTCCTCACCGCCCTCTACCTGCTCCCACATCCACAGTCTCCTCCACTACCACCACTGGCGGTGCCCCGGCAGCACCTGGTGCCACCGCCGAGGGAGCCGCCACTGCCCTAATGCCTCTGCCTCTGCCGCAATTGCCGGCAGCAGGCGGGGGGTAATCAAGCCTGCGGACAAAAGCCGGAGCTGGAGCGAAGAATTGTCCAATGGGGAGGACTGGGGTATCCTCAGGCTCCCCACATCCTCTCCCTCCTCTGTGTGCCACAGCCGCCGCAGGCATACCCCGCACCTGGCCTCTCCCTCTGTCTGCCAACCTTATGCGAGGCCTGGCCAGAACACGGCACTCACGTTGGTCAGACATGTTAGTTTTTATCTAAAGAAGGGAGACTTTAAGAGGAAGGCCAGAAAGGGGCAGAAAAATAATTTGGAGGGGGTGGGAAGGGGCAAAACAAAAGCCAATTGATTTGGAGCCGGCGGGGGGGAAATTTGATTTGAAAAAGCCAATTGGGGGAAGAGAAGACTTTTTTATATGGGGGCAAGCAATTGAAGTGGGGGGGGGAGGGTAACCTTTTGAAATTGGGTTGTTAAGCCAATTGGGGAGATGGGGCTGGGTTTCTCCTTTTTTTAAACTGGGGAAAGGGTGGACCCCTGGGGTGGGTGGCACGGGCAGTTGAGTGGAGTAGTTGTGGGGTGGGGGGGCAAGTCTTTTTATTATTATGGGGAGAATGGATGGGGGGAGGGCACAGCACCTACGGGGGGGGAGGACGCAGTCAAAGCTTGGGAACCTGCAAATCAAAGGACACCCTTCTTTAGTGAACTGAGCACAGTTTGTGGTTGGGGGGCGGTTTTCAGGTAATGCTGCAAGCATCAACCTTGCAATGCGCCTAT
The DNA here is from genome assembly GCF_027244095.1 of Hemicordylus capensis. Lineage (NCBI taxonomy): Eukaryota > Metazoa > Chordata > Lepidosauria > Squamata > Cordylidae > Hemicordylus > Hemicordylus capensis. The sequence goes on along the minus strand of NC_069658.1, from coordinate 255,469,099 downwards.
TTAGGAACTTTCAATTTCACAGAACCCAAAAATTGCACTTTCAGAAACCTATTGCACTTTCACAGATAGAACCAACCCACCCACTCTGCCCAAGGCAAGCAAACACTGGATGGCAGCATGGAACATCATCATATATCTTCCAAACATAATGACCTGGGGTGGGGTGGGGTGGGATGGGGAGTTGGGAAACCTGTTAAAAAACCACCTGCAAGACGCATGCAATGCAACACACAGCAGCAATTTCTTCATCAAGCAAGACACAACAGTAGATCTCCAAGGGTCCCTCCCCACACTCAAATGCATTTCAAAAGAGGGGTGTCCCTATTTAAAACCACCAACTAGGGAGGGAAAGGGGGCAACAAAAGGTGCACAATTGTGCACGCACTAACCCCTCTTCTTCCGGCCCTTCTCCTGCCGCACACTGCTGGTCACGGATGCGCTGCCGCCGCCAGCCCGCCACCCCTGGGTTGGGACACAGACAGGGCGGCCGCACGAGGCACAGGCAGCCGGGGTAGATCAACGATGGAGGGGCAGAAGTGAGGAGACAACACTATTTGTGTCACTCAACTCACCCCCAAGCAGAGACAAATGAAATGAACAACTTCCTAAAAAACCCCAAAAACCGATGGCAGGGACGGAGGTGGTAGGCTACTGTGGCTGGCTGCAGCTGTGGGAGGAAGAAGTGAAGGGATGGAGGAGAGAGAAGAGAAAGAGAGAAGAGAGAGAGGAGAGAGGGAGAGAGAAAGAAGAGAGGAGGAGCAGCACGGAGGGGGGGGAGCTTAGCAGCGGGGAGGGGGGATCCAGGTGTGGGGGGACAGCAGCTGCAGCAGTCCCAAGAGGAGGGACCAGAGGGTGTGTTTCGGGGGGGGGGGTTGGTGTGGCAAGGGGTCTGGGGTATGTAAAAGGGAGTCAGGGGCAAGAAGAGGGGAAGTCCAGAGAGGGTGTGTTTCGGGGGGGGGGTTGGTGTGGCAAGGGGTCTGGGGTATGTAAAAGGGAGTCAGGGGCAAGAAGAGGGGAGGTCCAGAGAGGGTGTGTTTCGGGGGTGGTGGTGTGGCAAGGGGTCTGGGGTATGTAAAAGGGAGTCAGGGGCAAGAAGAGGGGAAGTCCAGAGAGGGTGTGTTTCGGGGGTGGTGGTGTGGCAAGGGGTCTGGGGTATGTAAAAGGGAGTCAGGGGCAAGAAGAGGGGAAGTCCAGAGAGGGTGTGTTTCGGGGGGGTTGGTGTGGCAAGGGGGCAGAATCTGGGTATGGGTGGGCAGGGCAGGAGTGGGAGTGAGGGGAGAATGGGTTTCTGGATGGGAGGGGCAAGTTAGTAACAGGGGGGCCACACAGAGGGAACAATCTCAATTCAAATCAACACAACCCAATGCCAAAAGTTGAACAAAGAAAACCAATTTAAAGAATCAAGCAGCAGCAACTTGGGCAAGTCTCAGGGAAGGGGAGAGGAGCACACAACCAACCACCAAAGAAGAACCAAAATAGATAATATGGGACAATCACAACAAAAATTGTCTATATGAACAGAATCCTCGGTGCGGGGGACACCAACTCAGGCAGGCCAGCAACAGAGCACAAAATGCAAATCAGTTAACAATTAAAGCAAACAACCAAAGCAGCAGCAAATATATAAATGAAACCAATGGAATGAAAATCAAAAGGTTGAACAAAAACAAGGCACAAACAGCAATAAATGAAACTTTGAAAGCAATGCAGATTGCAGAATGATGGGTGGAGTGGGGGAGGGGAAGCCCAAAGGAGGAGGGATGAGAGAGGAAAAAAGGGTGGGGGAGGGTGAAGAAAGGAGGAAAGACAACAGAAGAAAAACAACAGGGAAATTTGGGGAAAGTTAAGAAAAAAGTATAGTAAGTAAAGAGAAGAGACAGACAGACACTACAGACAGACACAGAGGGCAGATGAAGGTGGCACAACAACACACAGAGGGAGAGAGACACAGAGAGAGACACAAACACTATAGGACACAGTCAGGGACCCACAGACACCAGCAGCAAAGAGCAAGGGACTCAGATGATGATCCCACAACTGCAGCCAAAGAGAATTTTCTAGGCTAGAGGCTTGGTTTATATAGGTTTGAAACTCCCTCCTTTGGGACCTCCCTCCTTTGGGAGCCCCCACCTTTGCACTCCCCCCCAGGCCAACAAGGTGCCAGCTCTCAACAGTGCAACAGCCAACAGACTACCAGAGCGCAAGACTCATTCTGGCCAATCAAAGGATCAATAACGCAGCCAATACAATGCCTGAAAAACAGCCTCACAAAATGGATGCCAGGAGCAAAAGTTGCAGGAAGGAACCACAAAATGGAGGACACACTTCAAACTTCTTATAGACTCAATAGAAGCCTATGGCACATCCGAACGGGTTTGGAAAATCCGAACCGGTTCGGATCCAAACCGATTCGGATTCGGTTCGGATCCGAAACGTTTCGGATCTGAAACAGTCCGGTTCGGTTCGGATTCGAGCCGCCGAACTGAACCGCACATCCCTATGCTACAGTAGGCAGATTAGATGTACATGGGGGAGACATTAGGAACAATGCATGTGCAGTAGCAATGGGGACTGGTAAGGATTTCATGGCAAAGAAATGCTTTGCACAGAGAGGATCTTGGGCTTAATATTTGAGGATGGATGGCATTCTGCTTGGTTCATAGGAGGTCTACTGCCATTCAAAGAATAATTTGCAAGATGGTCTACTGGTATGAGTCAGCAAAGGAAACATCACTGATTTGATGCCACTGCTGGGAAAGAAAGCAGGATAACTAAGCTGAGGGATAAACAAAGACTGTATTGACTATGGATGCACAACATGAGTCTTTGAGGCAGTCTTTGAGTCACTGAAGATTGGATAGGATAAGTGTCCTACCCAGGATTGGGAGCTGTGTATGCTCCCAATTTTCATTTGTGTGGGAGCAAACACCAAGGTAGGAGGAGGGAGAAGTGATTGTGTGGGAGGCAGGAGCTGGGTAGTGCTACCCACCATTTGACCAAGGTAGGAGGAAAAGTTGTACTAGCCAGCTCCCGTCTCTCACACAATCACTTCTCTCTTCTCCTACCTAGTTGTTTGCTCACACACAACTGAACATTTGGAGCAGGCACAGCTCCCAAACCTGGGTAGGACAATTTCCAGCTGTGTGAACAGCCTGAGTGAGTGACTGATGCCTGTTGCAGCTTAAAGGTGGGAATTTGCAAGCTGTGTTGGAGCCCCACCCTCAGGCTCATTCCGAGAGATCTCATACACCATCAAGTTCCGAATCCCTGCTACAAGTAATCCTGCAGAGATCCCAGCTCACTCCTCCTACAAGGGCAAATTGCGGGCAGGCACTCATGATTGTGGTGACCCATCTTTTCAAATCTGGAGCAGGCCGATGTGAAGAGGCTGGAGGGCATGTGATTTAAAGCACACAAAGGAGCATAAGTGGCTCTTGCTGAACCACTGCCAACCTTTTCTCTCTTCAGTACACTATTTGAGTACATTTCTTTCATCCAAGTTGGTCTATATATTATTAATACTTATTAAAGTAATAACCAAAGAAGGTCCTCAGGTCAAAAATACTTCAAATAAGCTGACATTAATTCTGGGGAGTTATCTTTACCCTATGACTCATGGGCAGTCATTTCTTTTGAAGTCACCTACCTTCCCGAGTGGAGATGGTCCCTCCCTTGCATGGAGCACAGTCATAGCAGCAGACGGGCTCTCCTTCCTTAACCACCTTGGTGTATCCGGGGCGACAGTTTTCCACACATCTAGACTGAGGTAAAGTCTAAATGTAAGGATAAGAAATATGAACAAAATAGATTAGGAGGTTTCATTAGGATTCTAGGAGAGGAGTCCTAGAGCTGGAAAGCACTAGAGATGTGCATGGAACCGGCTGGTCTGGTTCGGTTTGAGTCCGGACTGGACTCGAATCTGACTGGGCCAGTTCGGTCCGGCAAACCTCGAACCTCCCCCCTGGTCCGGTTCGGTCCAGGGTGGGTCCACACGCTTTTTAAAAAACTACATTATTTTTGCACTTACCCTCTTCGGGGCTGTAGCTGGAGGTGGTGGTGGGGGGGTCTGTGGAGGTTCCCCCTCCCCCTGCCGGTCTTCCTTATTTCCTCCTTGCCCTTCTCAGCCAGTTCCAACTCTCGGGCAAGGGTGGATGGCTACTGCGCGGCAGGGTGCACCAGGCAGGCAGCAGCTCGTAGCGCTGCTGCTCTGCTCTCAGCCCAGGCAGGGAGGCGGCTGAGATCGCGGGGCCCCTGATGGCTGGGCTGCATGACAATTGGGAGCTGAGTTCACCACCAGCCCTTGCAGCAGGCGGCTTGAACTTCCCTCCCCTGCCTGAACTTGAGAGCGAGCGAGTGAGCAGCCGGCTGCCTTTCTGAGGCAGCTCTCCAGGCCTTCTGACTCTGAGCCCGTCCTCAAAGCATTGGTTAATCTGCTCCCGCTGGGCTCAGTCGCATGACCTGACAATGAACATCAGCTTTGGCGGGTGATTCAAATTGTCCTGGAGTCCCCTCTGACCTGTCAAAACCAAGCCAGCTATTGGGAGGAGGTGGTGGTGGTGGGTGTTTAAAGAAACTTCTGTTGCACTTCAGCTGAAAGTGGAAAAGAAGGAATGAGAGGAAACAGGATTCAGACTGCATTTTCCCCCTTGCCGTCTAAACCTCCTCTGCCCTGTTGAAATGGTGCCGATTCTGAGTGAAATATTTATTTGTTTGAATCCGATTTCAGGGTCTGGGGGCTTCCCACGGAGTTACTCTAGCCTAGCCTTCTTTCAAGCAAACCCATGCTGATGGCAAGGGGACTTACTCTTGAGAAGGAATGCTAGCAATCATTTGGGGTTGGGGTGGAGGGAAGAGACGCTAGGCTGGACGGAATCACTAGCTCATTAAAAAAAAAAAAAAGAATCCGCCTTATCCTATCCATTGCACTTTTTAGTGTAATAAAATATGCAAGCTTCTTTTTAAAAACATGTGTAATCCTGCCAGAATGCACAGTAACCCCTACACCATTCAAAGGGAAAAAGTAGAACAAAGACATTGTGATTCTGGCAGGATTACACATGATTTTAAAAAGAAGCTTGCATATTTTATTACACTAAAAAGTGCAAAGGCCCAAACTGGGGTGGCCTGCTCCGGTAGGGGTACCCCCCCCCTTGGCGGATTACCAGAGTGGCAGAGGAGGCATCTGCCTATGGTGGCAAATTCCACCTCCCCAGGGATGGCGGTGGTGGATGCATCAAGGATGTGGATAGGAGGCGAGCAGAAAGTCCCCTCCATGACATTAAAAAACCCCAAAAACACTGCTGTGTGGTGGCAGCAGTAGCTGTGCGTAAGGGGGTGAGGAAAGAAGCAGAGAGGTGGGACTCAGGAGGCCTGTGCAGTCAATTGGGAGGGAGGGAGGGCAGAGAGGGCTGCAGTGCCCCTCCCAAATAGCCAACAGAGGCTACCCCTTTAGTTCAGTTCTGAGATCACAAGCAGTCGGGAGGGGGGGGAGGGGAGAAGTGACACCCAAACACACAACTGTAGTTTTAAAAGCTTTATTGAGGCTGGCTACATTCTAGCAATCAAGCACGCAGGCAGGTAAGCAATTTCAATCAGGTGTTTCCTAGAGTAAGGCAAGCTTCAGACAACAGAGCGGTTTATAATAATTTTTAGAAACTAGAATGTACTTTCACTTCACTAAATAATGCAAGCAGTTCTAAAACCAAGCTCATTAACTACTTCAGCTCCTAGCAATGGTCTGTTCTTATCTCTCTGCTTCCAGCCACAAAAATGCTACCATTTAATCCACGGAGCAGGAAGGGAGAAAGGAAATCATGTATATTTTGTGAGCTAAGAAGCCGAGATAGAGAAGGGAGGGGGAGAAGAGAGCTCACTACTGATGTAGAGAGGATGAGCCAAAAGCAGAGGCGAGGGGGGTGTGGACAGGGGGAAGAAGGAAGGAGCTGACAAGGAAAGCAGCCGAGACAAGTATGACAAGGCCCGCTAAAGGAGGCAGATAGAGGCCCTTCAGGAAGCCGGGAAAGGAGTGGTTTCACAGTGGGAAAGGAGGAAAGACAGAGAAAGGGGCAGGTGAGTTAGTTCTGGAGATCTGAACTGAAGGCTTTTCCTGTAGATAAATATTTTACTGGTCAATGCTGTCTGTAGTCCTCAGGAGGCCTTGGAGGAAGCACTGGGAGGCTGCCGGCTGCCCAGGCAGCTTGCATAAAAATCCAGCAATGGCTAGGAAGCACAGACTGTCTTCACATCTTAACCCAAGGGGCAGATGATGTGCCTCCCTGGTCAGGGCAGACATCCAGCTCCCTGGGGTCTGAGTTGCTTCCCTTTCCTGCTAGTCCCTTGGGAGGGGTATGTATGACCCTTTTATAACCTCTCTTCAAGCCTCCTTGTCATACCTCAAATCAAAGACAGTCACATCAAATCTGTCCAGGTCTCCATCCTAATGTAAACATTCCCCAGTCTCCCATCCTTTGCTCTCTCTTTACCATATCGGTGGGAGCCATTCTGGTGAGTGCTAGGCCTGGCTTGTTTACTGATTCAGATGGAAATATTCCTGTTTATGCCAGCTGAACTGGCCTGTGGTCAGTTCTCAAAGCTTAATTGGCACCTTCCAGTTCCAAGAAAAGTTTTATTCAAAGATAGCATGCAAAGCAATTCAGCAGTTACTGTGTGAAAATATGTACCTGTAAAATATGTAGTTACATGATATCTAAAATGTAGTTTCCTAAGACCTTCTAAATATGATTGCTCTCAGCCAATTTCAAGCCAGTTCTCATGATTGGCATTAGCATAGCACAATGCATAAACAGCTTCAAGGAGAAAAGGAGGGGTGAGTTTCCTCCTCTTTAGGCCTTGGCTACAGAATGGGCAATTCCATTCAGTTACTTTAGCCAGCAGAACCAAAGTTCACACTCCAGTTTCCCGCAAACCAGCAGTATCAGACCCAGGACTAAGTTTAGCTTTTGGGGCTCCCAGAGCTGGTCCTAATCTCACCAACCTGTTCACATCAGCAGTTGGAAGGAGCTCACAGCCAGCATCCTATCCCGGTTAAGGAGGGCTCCTCACGCCCTCCCTGAAGCCTCCACCTGCCTCCACCAGGGCCATGCCCCATCAAACCCTCCCTCCCTGGGTAAAAGCTTGATAGTTGGTTAAGGAGAACTCTCCTCTCCTTGCTCCCCTCCCTGCAGCTATTGTTGCCACTGTGTGGCAGTGTTTTTAAAAAAATACGAGGGGGGACTTTCTCCTCACTCCCCACCCTCACTGCAGCTGCCGCTGTGCCTGGGGCAAAGAAGGAAAGTTTCCCCTTGACCTCCCTCCCTCATAGCCTACTGCCTCCTCACAGCGGCATTTTTTGCAAAAAGCCTTTTTGCCTATGGGCAGCAAAAAGGCTAATCACCCCCTGCCCCCCCGCCACTCCGACCACACCCAGAACCATGGCAAAATTTTACTTCCCTCCCACCTCAATTCTTTATTTAGGCCCCCTGTCCCCCCATTTACTGGTAAAGGGGAATCCGTATAGTATTCCCCTTTACCAGTATTCTCTGAGCCGGTTTGAGCAACAATGTTGCCAAGTTCTGTGTACCATCATGCATAATTTGCTGGGCTCTAACCGGCAGCAAGATCTAACTTCTGCAGTCATTCAGTCTTATTGCTTTTAAAGTCTCAGTTTCTCTTTTACAGCTCTTAGTATTGCAGCAATTTATAGCTTATGTTACTAGCAATGCTTTCCTGCTGACTCTCAGAGGCCCCTCTCTGCTTGTGTTTGAGTCACCTGGCTTGAGGATCTCACTCATGACATGCGCAGGAGTGAGCCTCACAGCATCATGAGCTCTCCATTTGTGGCACATGGGGTCAATTAGTTTACATTGGACCAGTCGCCCCTAGATTTGGCTGCTAAAAAGCAAATTGGAAAGGGGATCAGATGCACACCCTCCCTATGTTGGGATACTCTAAGTAGACCCCCAGAAGTTAACTAAAGCAGGTTCACTTTCAGTCAAGGCCACTCTGCACTGGGAGTGAACTGCTTCAGCCTCCCCTCCTTTTGTAAAGGATAGCAACAAGCTAATGTGCCAATTAAGTCAGCAGGAAGAATTCAGATAAGCCTCGCAGAGCTAACTCTTCCCCCTCACAAAAGTGGTTGAGTCAGCGCTAAGGACACTGAGATGTACCCTTTAAAAGTAGTGATTGGATTATTGGACCCTCCGTCCATGCAGATTTCCCCTCCTCACGTCTATGCACTCTATTGTCATGACAATAAGCCTTGGCTTGCCTCATCCATTCACTCATTGTTACACTCAGGAAAAGCTATTAGAAACAATGGAATCTTTGCAGGTTCCACCGAACACACCTATTCAGCAAAGAAGAGCGACAGGCATGTTGCCCCATGACATGTTCTTGGGCATATCAAGCCCCAGTTCCATGATCCAGCGTGCTCCTTTGCTCCTTACCAGCAACTTGGGCAATCTGCTGCTCACAAGCCATCATGCCAGTCTGTGTCCATCTATTTATGCCAATTTCCAGACTGTTTCTCTGGCTGACCCTGATTTGCCCAGTCTTCCTCACAATCCCTGGAAGCTGGTTCCACAGAAGAGGCACCCTCATGGATTCACCTCTACCATCTAACCCCTCTGATCTTCTCACCCCTGCTTCTGACCGAGCTGTACCTGAGGAACGAGGTCCCTTGGTTGTTCAGGCAGCCTTGAGGTTTCTGTGCCAGTAGAATCTCAGATAATATGAGTGTTTTCCCCTTGCTGGGCCTCTCTTTATCCCTGCTTCTTTTTCTAAAATCTAGTTGCCTTTTTCTCTAAAGCCTCTTTCTCTAACCCACCTGGGAATTCATACAATTCAGACTATAAACTATAACACCTCTTTGCAGTTGAACATATCTTTAATAGAATTGCTTTAACCACACATTTCTTTCCATTGTACCTCTCCCTTCAATAAACCCTTTTGATTTTTGAAACTTCAATCCTGCCTCAGTCAAGTTATTTAGTAATATTAAAAAGCATTGATGACTGAATGGAGCCCTGAGAGACTCCATAGAATAGCTCTCATTTCAAAGAGGAACTGTCACCAAGCTCCACCATCTGGAATCTGCCTGAGAGATAGGAATGGAACCACTGCAAAGCAGTGCCTCCTATCCCCAGTTCCCCCAGGCGATCCAGAAGGATACCATGGTTGATGGTATCAAACACCGCAGAGATCCAAAGGAACCAACAGAGTCACACTCCCTCTATAGATTCTCCAGTAAAGGCCATCCATCAGCGTGACCAAGGAAGACTCAACCCCATAGCCCGCTCTGAAGTCAGTTTGAAATGGGTCTAGATAATCAGTTTCCTCCAAAACTGCCTGAAGCTGGTTAGCCACCGCTCTCTCAACCACCTTGCTCAACCATGGGAGACTGGCCTATATCTATCCATCACTGAGGGATCTAGGGAAGGCTTCTTAGGAAGTGTTCTAATCATTGCCTCCTTCAAACAAGGAGGCATCCTACCCTCCCTCAGCGATGAGTTAATGATATTAAGCCATCCCCAACAATCTCCCTGCTAGATAGAAGCAGCCAAGTTGGGCAAGGATCCAGAGAATGAGTGGTAGGCGCACCGCCCCAAGCAGCTCGTCCACGTCCTCAGGCATCACAGATTGAAACTGATCCAATCTAATACTGCAAGAGGGATTGCTGGACACCACCTTAATAGACTCTGCAGAAACTGTGGAGTCCAAGTCGGCCTGAATACAGGAGATTTTGTCCACAAAGAACGCATTAAAAGCATCACAGCAGAACAAAGCCCCCGGGGTTGATTTGAATTGGAAGGAGCCTGAATCAAACTCCTCACAACCCGGGACAGCTCTGCCAGACACGAACTGCAGAAGAAATGCACACAGACCAGAATTGGTTTTTTGCCGCACACACTGCCTCTGCATAAACTTTCAAGTGGACTCTATGCTGTGTCCTGTCACATTCAAGCCGAGTTCTCCTCCACTTGCGCTCCAGTCACCTACCTTGCTGCTTCAGACCTTGTACGTCCTCTGTATACCAAGGGGCCACTTTTAAAGCAGACCAGAACGGACGCTTAGGAGCGATAGTGTCTACTGCCCTGGTGAGTTCCCTATTCCAGGTTCCCACCAGGGCATTGACAGAATCACTGGCAGGACCAACATCAAAACCCTCCAAGGCTTTTTGGAATCCTACTGGATCCAACAGCTGTCTCGGGTGGACCATCTTAATAGGTCCCCCACCCCTGCAGGGCTGGGTTGTGGCTGTGAAACCAACCTTAACCAGGTAGTTGTTTGTTCATGACAATGGGGAAACCACCAGATTCCCCACCCACGGAACACCCCTGATCCAAACAAAAGATCAAATCAAGTGTGTGGACAGCAACATGAGTTGTTCCTTAAACTAGTTGGGATTGGCCCATAGTTGTCATGGCCACTATGAACTCCTGAGCTGCACCAGACAAGTCAGCCTCACAATGGATATTGAAGTCACTCAGAACCAAAAGTCTGGGTGACTCCAGTACCAACTTTGAGACCAGCTCCATCAGCTCAGTTAGAGAGTCAATTGGACAGCGTGGTGGATGGTACACCAACAGGATCCCCAGTCTATCTCTAGTTACCAGTCTCAGAAAGACATACTCAATGTGTCAGCTGTTGCACAGGGGCCCTGGTAAGGGGAATGGTAACCTTATGGACCACAGCCACTCCACCCTGCCCCCCACCCACATCCCCAAGCCTGCTCCACAACCTGGTGGAAGAAGCTGGGCCCAAACTGGGCCACTAGCCTCCCCCATCCAGGTCTCAGTTATACAAGCCAGGTCGGCTCCTTCATCCATGATCAAGTCATGGATGATTTTGGTCTTATTCTTAACTGAACTGGCATTGCAAAGGAGCAAGGCTAGATTCTGTGGGAAGTTGGAACTGCTCCCCAAGGCCAGAGAGTTGACAGGGCAGCCGGAAGTGGAAACAGTTACTAAATTAGTGGTTTCCCTTCTCCTGTAATGGCCAGCTGCTCTGCCAACGCCAATTCTTCTATTCCCCACCACAACAGTAATAGGTGCCCCAGAGGCACAGGACACACACCCGGCCTCATTCTGCACAAGAGAACCCAAACACATGACAACAAAAGGCCTGGCACAACCCAATAAAAGGGAGGACTAATTACATTCAACCCAGATCTCCAACCCCACCTTATAACTCCGCCCCCCAGACCCCAGTCCCACACCAAAGGCCTGGCACCAAAGGCCAGCCCTCTTTGGCAGCCGGCTTCAGTGTCCGCCTACAAGCGGTCCGCCGGCTACACCTCCAGTGTTCTTCCCTCCAATATATGCTGCCAAGGACTCCAGAAATCTCTCCTCTCACAAGAGATCTCTGGTCCTTGGGGACAGGTAGGCAAGCACTCAGATAGAAGGCACAGGTGGAGTAGGGCAGCAAGCAAGCTGCCACAAGCCAGTCCTTCAGAAGGTCTGGGGCTGCAAAAACAAACCTCCTTGGCCGAGACAGGAATGCGCAGGCAGGATGAGACAGCTGTTGTTCATCAGGAGATGTCAGGGAACTGACAGAATCTCCCTCCTTCCACTTTTCACCCTCTCCGGTCTTCACCCTCTCCGGTGAAAAGATTTGCATTTTGTTTACCTGTTTTCCCCTTTAAGCCTTTGTATCAATGGGAATGACTGTTCTGTATGACTGCAGCTGCTAGATCATCCCCAATTTTAACGATTACTGAGAAGAACTTCTGAACAATGGCTAAACCCTCACCTTTCTACACTGCCAGTTTCCTTCCTTGGAGACACCTTAACCATGATACTACACTTCTAGATCTATGCCCACTTGAGGGACTATCTCACACTGACTTCAGGGTCATGGGCATCTTGCATGATGTGAGAAAAGGCAGTACCTTCTGCTTGTTGAGACTTCAGCTTCTACAGTTATTTATTTATCAGTTATTTATTTTTATTTAGAAATTGTTGAGCTTCTCCAGCTTTAGTCTTCATCTTCTATGAGAATACACACACACACACACACAAATATATCTTTTGCATGCAGACGAATGAAGTTCAAGTGACTGAGCAGAAGGACCTTGAGCTAGAGACAGAATCTTCCAGGTCTTATCCAGAGTCCTGTTACCCATGATTCTGTCGTAGCCCTCATGACACCATGATCAGTTACTGATTTCCCCCAGCATTTTTTGGTCTCTGATACTTTCACCTCTTTTACTCTGTCCATATCATTTTATTTATTGCTAAATATCTATACCACCTTCCATTTAAAAAATCTCAAGGTGGTTTAGAAACATTTAACACAATATAAGAAATACACAATAAAATATTTAAAAGGAATCTAAAAATACAAATCTAATTAAAAGTGTTTTTTAAAAAAATAAAAAATAAATACACAACAAAACCATAAAATACAAAGTAGCAGCAACAAAAAGAGCACTCATAAAAGCCTGGGTAAAAAGCCAAGAATTCACTTGCTTTTGAAAAACTGTGGCTGCCCACCGGGAGAGCATTCCAAAGTCAGGGGGCAATAACTGAGAAGACCCTGTCCTGCATGGATGACAGCCGAGCCTCCTTATTGTCAGCACGCAGAGCAGAGCCCTCTCCAATGACTCTGTCATGTGGGCAAAAACCCTTGGGAGTAGATGGTCCCTCAGGTAACCAGGGACCCAATCGTTAAGGGGTTTAAAGGTCAAAGCCAGCACCTTGAATTGGACCCAGAAACACATTGCAGGCAATGTAGCTCTTTCAAAATGGGTGTGATATCATACCAGTGGGCAGCTCTGGGTAAAATACTCGCTGCTGCATTTTGCAATAGCTGCCATTTCAGGATATTCTTCAAGGGCAGCCCCACATTGAGTATGTTACAGTAATCCAGCCCTGTTGTGACTAAGGCATGGGTAACTGTGGCCTGATCTGCCTTCTTGAGAAAAAGATGCAGCTGGTGCACTAGCTGAAGCCATGCAAATTATGTGTTACTAGCTTGTAAATTTATTGGATGGATATTCTCTCCTGTCACACATAATACCAAACAAATTGTGAGAAGTTAGCAGACATCATCATTCAAAGGGATGAAGTGAAACTGATGATTTTTCTCACCTGGTTAAACCACTTGGGCCACATAATAACATTCTGGTCAATGGTAAACTTCATCTCTGGGGAGGCCTGTCTTTTTATGCTTCCAACTTTCACTCTAGCAATAGATTGATTGGGAAATGCCACAGCATTCATAATATCCAAATCCGATGCCAGGTTGCTGTTCTCATCAAAATAAACTCCATCTATGGAACTATTGTAAAAATGGAAGTTGCTCAGGTAAGGGTGGAACTAGAGCAACATGGAAAAGAGCAGCAGTTAGAAAACAAAAACACATTGGATAACTCAGTCACATCCATTTGGAGATCCTGCTTCTGACAGATTGCATTAGGGGAGGAGAGTTTGTTTTGTGGTAGTGTGCATGAATTTTAGGGGTGTGTATGACTAAAAAAAATTGGACCAGCTTGGTTCTGCAACCCCAGATGTTGAAGTGGGTCATTTTGGACCCTTCAGAAGGTGGGGGATGGGGTGGGTCGGTAGAATTGTGGTCGATGGGATTGGCAAAAAATCCCCACAGAGATATATGTGGGTAGGGTGGAATCACTAAAAAGCCCCAGCTTCCCCAGAAGCTCTCAAAGTTGACACATAAGAAGGTTAGGATGGTCGGACTGTGTGTATTTAGTTAGAAGTGAATCCAACCATCCTTTGAATTTAGATTATTATTTTTTAAGTAACAGGGAAATTGTACTCAGAGAGAACACAGAAAGGAAGTGACCAACATGAAAACATCTCAGGGGAAGTGATCTAACATTAGAGGATTGCATGGGAAATCTGGAAATCCACCACTTTATTTGTAAAATTGTGAGTACTAGCCAAAAACTATAAAGAAGTTTTGGGCAAGCAGATGGACTGGCAGATAAGCAGGATTCCACTCAGCTACCAGGGAGTTATTCACACATGGCTTCATGCTGTGGAGTATCTGAAGAGTGAATCTGCTTTGCAGCAGATTCACAGATGTTTAATTCAGCGGATTAAATGGACAGTTCACATAGGGTGGGCTCCTCTCTGCAATCCCAGCTGCAGATCCCCCCCCCTGGGTATTCTGACAGTTTGCACTGGGTTTTTCCTCCAGTCATTCATAAATCACATCACAGAGGTGGCGGCAAGAGAGCGTGTGTGTTAGTTTGACAGCTGGCTACAGAAAACCGCAAGACCGGCATGACAAGTTGCCAAGCAGGCGGATTGAACAGCAGAACACTTCTGACCCAAATCTTTGCTGATGTTTATAAAGAACTTGCCTTTTTGAGTGAATGCCTTCATCACCTTATGTTCCCCCCACCACACCCCAGACCAGGCCTGCTCAACTTAGGCCCCCCCCCCAGCTGTTTTTGAACTACAACTCCCATAACCCCCAGACACAGTGGCCAATAGCCAGGGATTATGGGAATTGTAGGCCAACATCTGCAGGAGGGCCAAAGTTGAGCAGCCCTGCCCAGACCATCCAAGAGGCAGGGAAGTTTAAAGTATAAATCATTGCTTTCTCTGTCATGAAGAAAAACGTAGATGAATCAGCTCAGACAAAAAAGACTCAAGTTACATTGCAGTCTCCATTCTGTAAATCTAAAGCTGGTGTTAAGACTCACATTTTGCAGTTTGTGCTTGTGTTTAACTCAGGAATGTCTCCTTCCCTCTCCCTTTCTGCACTCCCTCCACAGAATTTCAACAATCTGCTACAACGCCCCCCACCCCCAGCACTTGCAATTGCAAATCACTCAGAGCAGACCAGACCAGACTGAACACAGCTGTCAAGCTTGCATGAAGAATGTCCTAGGTCTCATCCCTAGCAACTTCAAATACGACTGGGAGAGACTCCTGCTTGTAATCTTGAAGATCTGGGGGCAATCAGTATAGACAATACTAAGCTAGGTGGACTAAAGGTCTGACATGTTATAAGGAGGCTTCCTAGGTTCCAAACCCCCTATACAATGTATATGTGCTGTGCATCCCCCCCGTCCCCAATTCATTCTTACACCAGGAACAATCTTGGTGCATACCCTCCATGGCCATAAAAAAGAGGGGTTGAGTGAGGGAGCAGCGGATTGAGCAGAGGATAGATTTTGTAACAGCACCTGGGTCAGGGGATAGGCAGGGATAGTTGTAGCCCGTGACAGCTCTCCTGCCTGAGCAAATTCTCTTTTAGACAGTGTCTTTCTATATAAACAGGGTCTTTCTCCAGTGGTGGAGCCTAGAGCATGGACTGTAGCCCAAACACAGCCAGCATAGAGGAGTCCTCCAGCAATGAGAGGAATTCCACCTCACTGAATTCATCTCAGGAATCTCCCAGTTTTCACTTCATGAATACATTGGGAAGCTTCACAGACTGTTGACTTGGGCTTGAACAATTGATGGCAATTTTGAGTGTGGTTATCTACGAGGGACAAGACATACCTGCCAAGGTTGAACCATAGGATGTTCCAGCTTGCCTGCACCCGCCATCAAGATCCGATTTAATCTGGATGAGTGTGCAGCATTTAGGGCACGTGCCGAAGCCCAGACAGTGTTGTAAATACTGTAGTTGTCTTGAGACAGAATGCTTTCCACCACATTCTCAGGCAGAGTCCCCAGTATTTCTTTTTCTGTGCATCTTAGGTGACCTCTTATGGAAATTACAGACTTTGAATATGAGCAATGAAATGCTTTGTGCCAACTCTCCAAGATGGCAATGTACAATGACTCAAAATTATCACATTTTGTATCTTTTTGTGCTGGGATTGAGAAGGAAAACGAACCGTGGATGTGCTGGATATCAGCGACTCTGTAAAACAACTTCATGCCGAGATCCTCCAAAATGGTTGCGATCCAAACTTTCCCCAATTTTTGTTTCTCAATCCTTTCAGCCACTTTCAACAGTACTGCTAAAATCCATGCAGCATAAGTGTTCATGTGGTAGACAATCACATTAGCCTGTCTCTGCACGAGCAATGACATCTTATCAAAGTGCTGTTTGACCCTATCCAACACCGGGATTCTTTCTAAGAAGGCAACACAGAGACTGTTTCTGAGCATCACAGGGGTGAAGGTGCTCACAAACCTTTCTCCTTGGTCATTGTCTGGAACAAGGAGACCAGTCCATGTCCATTTGAAATGCAGGAGAAGCTTGACAATCCCCAGGTAAGGGGGCTCTTGTTTGGGGACCATCCGATATAAAAATGGGAGCTGAGTTTTATCTTTTAGAGCACCACTAAGAAAAGTATAACTGACCTAGGAAGGAAAAGAAGAGATTGGCATTTTATTTCATTTTCAAGGCAAAACTTGGGGATTTGTTAACCTAAAATTATTACTAACTCACAAAAAAGTCATCACAATGATAGGCAAAGAGTTTGTGGAGGGAGAGCCTGTGCATTGCCCTAACCACAACAGCATCCCAAGTTCATCTCTGATTCCAAACATACAAGTGATTGGCAACTTGTATCAGAAAAAGAGAGCCAGCGTGGTGTAGTGGTTAGAGTGCTGGATCAGGACTGGGGAGACCCGAGTTCAAATCCCCATTCAATCATGAGACTTGCTGGGAGACTCTGGGCCAGTCACTTCTCTCTCAGCCTAACCTACTTCACAGGGTTGTTGTGAGGAGAAACACCGCTCTGGGCTCCTTGGAGGAAGAGCGGGATATAAATGTAAATAACAACAGCAACAACAACAATTTAATTCTGTGGCAGAAAATGAAGGGGTGCCTTCATAGAAACTGCTGCACAGGCTAAACCTGATCCCTCTTCCTAGCGACACCACCGATATCAAGATGGAGAGGATGGATTGTCTGGCACCAGCAAAGAGGCCCCACTTTGTCCTGGTCCCGTACTGCCTTAGGAAGCAGCTGAACCTTACTGTATTGCTAGGGGAAGTCTCATCATGTTCCACTCCCAGCTCCAGAGTAAGAAACTTGAACTCTCATGGTATTCAGCAGGGGAGCTACTAACCCTGGGCAGTGTGATCAGTCCTCAGAGAGGCAGGGCAAGCCTCCTTGCCCATGACACCATGTGACCCCCTTCTCCACAGAAAGAAGCCAGCCAGTGGTGTAGGGGTGGCCTAAAACCCTTCCAATGAGACCGTGATGAGCTTGGGATGGTGCTCCTTTGTGTTAATTTCATTTATTTATTTAACATATTTGTATACTGCCTAAAACTTACGTCTCTGGCTGATTTACAATAAAATAATACAAATTACCAGAACATAAAAAGGTTAAAACATAATAATTTAAAATTAAAGCAACGTTTCTAACTATTAAAACAGCATCTGATTCAAAGCAAGGAGGCTTTACACACTGTGCTTCTACCCCAAATCTCATTCAGAAGAGAGTCTGTGCGTTCACACACCAGTCAGACATATCCTGAAGTCCATTCAAGATTCTTGGACCGACTCCACACACAAGTTGGGCTTTGTGATGCAAATTCTAGCTTATCTTGACGTATTTCTGGGTTTTTAAAATGCTGGTTTTAAGCTAATTTTCTGAAAATGCTGGAGCAAACAAGGAGAGGCACTGACCTTGAATCATTAGCATGATAAGAGAGATGCTCTCTTTAGAAATGCAGATATCACTCTTTAGTAATATCTCCCCCCGCCCCGCATTGGCTACACAGACATATGCCATGTGAACTTGTTTCAAAATGAAACCTGAGAGCTGAGGGGAGGGGCTGCTCCCCTCAATGCCATGAGTGTAGTTCGAAGTGGCTTCGCTTAACGTTTACCCTGAAGCATGAAGCCATGTGCAAATAATTACTTGGGTGAACAAATATGTCTTGATTACCTTTTAAAAACTTGTAAGATATTGGGAGGCTCTTATTTCAGCAGGAAGCGAATTCTAAAGCCTTGGGGTAGCAATGGAAAAGACCCATCCCTGAGTAGCCACCAGATGAGTAGGGATGTGCAGACTGGTTCGGCGGTTGGGTCCAGAGGTTCAAGGTTTGGGATCGAACTTACCCCCCCCCCGCTCCCGATTCCGTCCGGATCGGAACTGAATCTCCGGAAAAATCCACAAACTTGTTTACATTTTTAATTTTTTTTTTTAAAAAAAATAATAAAATAAAAATACCTGTAGCCCCTTTGGGGGGCTTTCTGTATGCCGCGTGTGTGTGTGTGTGTGTGTGTGTGTGTGTGTGTGTGTGTGTGTGTCCATGAAGGTTCCCCCTCCCCTGCCGGCCTCTGCAATCACCACCGTGGCTGGGTAAAAAGGCCTCTTTTCAGCCTGTTCGGGTCTCGTAACTGTGCACGGCGGCCATTCTGACCACTGCTGCACATGCTTAAATGGCCTCTGTCAGGCCTGGCATGGCCCATGGCCTCAGAGGTCATACGAGCATGCACGGTGGCCATTAAAACAAAATCACAAAGCCCACCCTCCCCATCATGATTTGGGCCTCAAAGACCGAGGAAAAGTGTGGGTGCATGGAGGGCAAGCTGGAAGCAAGTCCAATTTGTGACACTATACAACATCATTACTGATCCCATGGCATGTCTGTTAAGGCATCAACCTTAGGCTTTGTGGAGCTTGAGGGAACAAGAAATAGCCTTAACTCTGGTCTTCAACCAGCAGGGTTTTTGATCATTCAAGGGTTTATAAAACCTAACAAATCCACCTGTGCAGAGATGACAGTAGCATAAAAGAAATGTCTCTCTCTGTGTGTGTGTGTGTGTACACACCAGGGGAAGCTGAAACTCTCTCCTACAAAAAAGGTTATTTAAAATTTTTTCTTCTGTGCCTGGCCTCACTTTTTCACGCCAGTCTTGACTTTCCTGAAGACCCTGCAATATGGAATGAGATGCAGCTTGAATCACCACTGCCACCCATGGGTCATACCTGTGGGATTTTGTAGAGACTCAACATGCTGGACATCTGATTGGAGATTTCAGTCTCAGCGCCTTCAGAAACAGCCACTAGGATATTCTTTCTTCCACACACATAGTTTGGAACATGCTTGTGCCCTATAGACAGAAGGTCTACCATGGCATTAAAAGTTAATTTTGCATTGAAATAGTTCTCATATATGTTGTAGCCAAGAGTGATGTTGGGTAACATCTGAGGATTCTGGTTTATCTCATGGATTGTGAACACGAAGGGCAGGAGGTGCCAGAAATTCATGCCTTCAGTCCTGCAAGAAATAGAAGTGGGCCACATTTTGATCTTGATTCCAATGAGAACAAGTCAGGCTCTTGCTGCTTTCCCTGTAAGATTCTTGCTAGACAACAGACCTCTCTAGATGTTGTTCGTGCAATCATGCTCTTGTTATCCCAGAGCCCGAAGGAAAATAGCTGCTCCAAACATTACATTGCGTAAGTGTGTATTTGTGGGAGAAAAATTTTTTAGAGCTCACAATCTAAAAAAAGAAACATATAAGGCAGACACCAGCAACAGCCACTGGAGCAATGCTGTGCTGGGGATGGATAGGGCAAGTTGCTCTCCCCCTGCTCAATAAAGAGAATCACCACTTTAAAAAGTGCCTCTTTACTCAATTAGCTGTGGATGTATATGATGTTCTAATGAAATAGGAAACATGTTGTGAAGTTCTATTTCTAATATGTTTTCTCATTCAATAATTTTCAGTGAGAAAATGTAAGGTCTGAGAAACCGATTCTGATACCACCCAGGAGTGATTTCATATTTGGACTGTGCAAAGTACATTCTCTTGCCCAACAACAGCTGAGAACTGAAAGATATGCACAACACCCCTATCCTCACTCCAATGTCAGCTACATGCACAAATAAATATCAAAATGAGAAAAGCAAACTCAAATTACTAAAGCAGAAACAATTAAAAAGGTCCGTGTCCATAATCAAATATTTACTTACGCCTTAAAATCAAAAGAGGGAGGCTTGAAAAAAACAGATGGGAAAAACGCAGTATTTGTGGTAGATGTGACCCCGGCAATCACATAGTCTCCCGGCTTGTAATAATTAAGTCTTTCTACTGTATTACCCGGCTGAATTAATGGGCATTTTGTCTTCAGTATCTTGCAGGGAGCAGGGGACAGCAGCAAAAGCATTAGCAGCAGCAGCAATTTCATTCAAAGTACACCTATTTTAGTTACACCCCCACACACCCGATTAGCAGATCCAGTGATCAGAATCCAAGTCTTCTGCCAAGAGCACAGCTGCAGTGACTTTACTAATATGAATGGGATCCAGCTGTAGCATCAGATCAGAAGGGGCTGATATTATTCCTCACACTGACATACTTCCTAAATCTCAGTAGTGCAGGACGTATTTATGCACTAACCTTTTTGTGCTCAGTACAAGGAGTCACTGAAAGTGGTCTTTGATTATGATGGTCCCATTATGGGTTACAAACAATCTATTTTTTGAAGCATCCCTTGAGCTTTGGTGTGAGAAAAAGTAAATTGTAATGATTTTGATAATTATAAGGGAAGAATTGTGCATGCAACATTCTTGACTCTCTCTGAGGCTTTGTGAGCAGGTGCAAAGATGGAGAAATCAACTTTGTGAAACTCAGCAGTGCTACTGTGAACTTTCTGTGCTTGTGTCAAGTCTGAATTGATTTCCATTGAGTAAGAACGCACATGATCATTTGGGGCCTTTTCGGAAGGTAGCCACACTTTTACCTCATGTGGGATAGATGAGCAGATCTGCCTTCAGCTTTAGCAAAACTGGTGACCAGATTATCAGCATCTGGATGCTGGCCATGCCTGGCATCCGGAGCAAAAAGCCACACCCTGCCATGTAAGGTCCTCCGGGTATGCCCCTACTATGCCAACATGCATTGTGCCGCCAGTAAACTCGAATGGCCTGATGACAATAGCAGCTTCCCTATGAGTGGGCCAGGAAGGACATGTGACCTCTGATGCCATGCCAAGAATCCATCATGGCTCCAGATGGCAGAGGCCCTCTTAACCCTGTAGTTGCGCTCCCAGTGGTAACAGAGGTTGCAAACTCCACTTTGAGCTAGATGCCACCACTGCTTCTGGGGTGGGGGCAGTTGAGAGGATGAGCAGCCGTAAGCGACAGGCAGCACACCAGTCCAATCAGAGCGCGCCCCCCATGCCCACACCACTACTCCACGTGGAATAGGCAAATGCAACCCCATGCCCCCTGAAACCTTGGAGAAGCCACTGCCAGTCTGTGCAGATAACACAGAGCTAGATGAACCACTGGTCTGGCTCAGTATATGGCAGCTTCTTGTGCTCCTATTCCCCCAGGAATGGACCTGGTTACCTGTCTGCTTTGTGGAAATGAGGCCACTGACATGGGAATGGGTTGGTGCTGACCCATATCCCCAGGCAGCCCTTCTGGAAACCACCCCTCCCCCATCTCCCACCATGGCCTCAAAGGGCAACCCAGGGAACTGGCAGGGGGGTGGGGGCATCCCTATTAGCCTCTTGCACCCCTGCTAGCCCTACACATACAGTAGGTGGCTGCCTTTCCAATGAATTTGCCATCCACTGTGGCCAGCACAATGAATTCCCCCATCCCTTTATTTTCATTGTGACAATCTTTTGAGACAGAAGTCTGTTTCTCTGAGAGTCAGTGAGGCTTTTCACTCGAGCAGCCCAACCCAGGCTTGGGCAGCTCTCCCTGGGTAGAGGTACTCATATGAAGTGCTGGGATTGAGTCCAATCCTGGCACTGCCTCCCTGGGTAGCCTGGGGGTTTTACCCGACCTTTTCCTTGATTTAAAGGGTGCGAACATGCCCTTTTATCCACAGAACACAGAACTGGGTTCCTAGAGTGCCCGACTCATGGGGAAATCCCTCAATGCACTGTGCTCATCAGGTGGTGCATAGTTTGTATGACATCTGGGACATTTTCCCCCAGCCTCCAAAATGCATTGCAGCTTGTGGCAGCACAGATTGTGTGGGCATGTTAGCTGCGTGGCTGCAATCCTCCCCGGATCATCTGTGGGGAAGGTGCTCTTTTGCCTTCCCCCCCCAACTGCCCTCTCTGGCCCAGCAAATGGTTGTGTGAATTAGGGATGTGCATGGAACCGGGTGGGGTGTGTGTGTGCATCTTTAAGGGTGGGGGAGGGTGCACTTACCCCTCCCGCCACATTTCCCCTGTCAGTGCTCCATTTTGGTAAAGCCCCTCAGGGCAGCAGATTACCTCCCTGCCACCCCATTGCTGCATCTCCCAGAAGTGACCAGAAATATCAAACACGCCTGTGCGCGCCGGGAGTGAGCGCAAAGCCATCGCACACACATGCCTGCCGTGTGTGCGCACCCCCGTTCCCGGCGCAGGCAGTCGCAATTGATACTTCTAGTCACTTCCAGGAGATGTGGCAATGGGACGGCGGGGAGGTATGCTGTCGCCCCAAGGGGCTTTACCAAAATGGAGTGCCAGTGGGGGAAATGCAGTGGGAGGGGTAAGTGCACACTTCCCCACCCATAAAGATGCACCCCCTGCTGTCGAACTGACAGAACCACCTGACTTTCAAACCGGTTTGGAGGCCCGTAAATGGCCTCCGAACCAGTTCTGTGCACATCCCTAGTGTGAATGATCTTAGTGTCTTTGGGTCTCTTTGCTTAGCTGACAGAAAAGCAGGTATGGAGGAAATCCATTCACATATGAATTTCCCCACCCCCAGCCCTTCAGCTCTAGATGTGAGATTAAACTTATTAATTATTTCATGCATAGATATACCTCCTCATACAAAAAGGTCCCTGGGCAGTTCACAATGTAAAGTCCCTGGGTGGTTCACTATATTCTCACTTTTACTTTCTGGATGGGGATAATCCCGCCAACACTGCAATTTCCAACACTCCTTCTGAATGGTAAGTGGATTATTTCCCAGTGTTCATCTTCTTCACAAGATCACTGTGATGGTCTCTGGACAGCAACTTGGTCAGTGCACGTGCAGTCATTCTTTTTGTTGGGCAATATTGAAGTGCCTTGGTCTTGTAAGTCTCCCAGTAGGCAGTACTTCACATCAATGTGCTTGGTGCGAGGATTCACTCTTTTGGTCTTTGCCAACTTTATGCACCCCTGACTACCTTCCAGGATACGGATGTGCCCACATATGTCAACCCCAATGTCTGTGAATAGTTGGTGGACCAAATCGCCTCTTGGCATGCCTAGGCTGCTGCCACAGATTCTGCCTTGGTTGATGAGAGTGCCACCATTTTTTGCTTTCTGCTACCCCAACTAATTGTCCCACATGGGGGGGAAAAGACAACAGCTCCCCCCCCCACCGGGGTGGACTTACACTCCATTTCACTCCACTCTCCTTACTGCACTCCAATCACACTGGATGGGGCAGTGTCTTTTCTCCATAGAATTCTGACTGCTTCCGCAATATCTGCCCTTGTTACTGTGGCTACGTACAGCAGCTTGCCAATTGCTTTACAGTATCGGTTGTTGTCTGGCAACACATTTTCAACATCACTGTCCTTTAGGTAATCCAGCTTCATGGGTTTTTTTACATCCTTTGCCTCCCCCATTACGAAGTGGGTTTGCACTTCACTGACTTTAGTTTTCTGACTGAGCAGGAAACGAAGGGTGTGCACAAAACTGGCTGGCCCAGTTTGGTCCGGCACCCCCTCGAACCCCCCTCCCAGTTTGGTTCGGGTTCAGCCCTCAATATGGCCACCAAGTGAAGGCTGAACTGCGGCTGAAGAGTGCCCAGACCAGATGAGGGAGTAATTTCAAAGGATGGTGGGAAGAGGGGAACCTCTGCAGGACCCTCCCCCCCACCATCTCCAGAAAAAAAATACAATTTTGGGTCCACAAACCCCTGAAGTTTTGGAGGTTAAAACCAGTTTGAACCAGTTTGAATCTAACCAGACTCAATTCGGCTCAAATTTGAACCAGCAGATTGAACCCAATGCCTGGTTCGGTTCAAATTCAAACTGTCCAACTGAACTAGTTCAAATTTCAACTGGTTTGCACATCCCTATCTGCCTTCTCAGTTTGGATCCCAAGGTAGTGTGGTAGTTTGAGATCCTAAGTCTATGATCTCAAAGTTATTGTTGAGCTTATGGACAACTTTATCATTATTCCCTTCTTGGTCAGAACATACAAGTACATTGTCCACATAAATCCATAGGCGTAACGATAGGGGGGGCAGGGGGGGCACGTGCCCCCGGCACCATCCTCGTGGGTCACGTGGGGGGCGCCGCCATGACCCCTGCTGATCCCCAAATTTGTTTTTAAAAAAATATTTTTTTTAAATAAAAATTTTTCAAGCTCTCAGCAGAGCAGTCAAGGGAGCGCGTCGGCGCCCCCTCCCCCATGAGTGGTCCCTCCCCCCCCCTATTGTTTTTCTGGCCTGCCGCCTGGCTAACTGGCTTGGCAGCGGCCGCCTATTTTCATGCTGCTCAGTCGCACTCGCAAGAGGAAGAGGAACTTATGGGTCTCGCTCGCGTGACTCAGCTGGTGTGCCGAGTCGCGCTGCGTGCGCATGCATGCATGCGTCCATTCTCCTCCGTCCTCCTCCCAGCTCGGCTCGCCTGCTGCACATGCTGCTGCCGCGGTGGAGGAGAGAGCGTTACTGGGGCTGCAGGCGCGCGCAGGCAGGACGACGAGGACGGCACCACACCGGCACCAGGCACACGGCACGGACAACTAGAGAGAAGCCAAGACAAGGTGTGTGACAGGAACAGTTTCCATCAGAGGAGCTGCGGCGGCGGGTGGGGTGGGGTGGGGTGGGAAGCCTACAGCCTGGGCGAGCATGAGGGAGATGTGGTTGCGAAGGTTGAAAAGCGCCCCTTTCCCTCTCTGGGCCCAGGTTTTCTCATCTCAGGAGGGACTCCTCCCCACCTTCTCCCCTGCCCCACTTTCCCTCGCAGTCCCCAGGTTGGGCTCCAGCTGGCTTTGTGTGGCTGAGGGGATGCTCCTCGTTCAACTGGAGAGGCTGGCTGGCTTATGGGGGGAAGTTTTGAGTCTTGCGGGGGATCTCCCACCTCCCGCATCCCGCTAATCAACTCTGCATGGGAGGACGAGGGAGAGGAGGCACGCGTCTCTAGCTGCGGCGCTGCCTGTGCTTTTCTGAGGGCTGTCTAGGTGCTGCTTGTGCGCGGACTATGGAGGGTGGGCGTGCAGGCAGCGATGAGAAGAGCGTGCGTGAGCGCGCGTGAGGGCAGCCAGCAGCCTGTCGAGTGCCAGAGCCCGGAGGGGGAGGGGGACCAGGCAGGAAATTGGCCAGCCCGAGTTCGCGAAGGCAAAGACCGAGCCAGTCTCTCCCCGTCACGTCCACACTGGCAAATGAGTCACCCGGGCAGCCGGGAAAGCCTGTGACACTGGCCGGGGAGAGGGGGCGGGTTAGACGCGTTCCTGACTTCCCGAGCAATTTTCCTTTATTGTTGTGTCTCTCTTACTTCATGATGTAAAAATGCCCAATGTCCTTCTTCCTTACATCATGTTTCCCTTTCCTCATCCCCAACGTTGATTCCCATGACTGTGCAGCGTTAGCAAGCGAGCTCTCACAGGCACATACCGTCCAAATGTAATTGCAGGAAGGGGACACGTCATTTAAAAATCATTTAAATATAGTTGACCAAGATGAACTCCTAGGCTAGGAAGAGATGAACCAAAGAAATGGTCCTGAATTCAGTGCCACGTCTGACTGTCGAGTTTCTTTCACTATCAGCTTGAAAAGTAGGAAGAGCTCTCGCTGCTTGTGTTTTTTCTCCTTCGTGGACTGCTTGTTTTCATTCCCACAGAGTAAGTCGAGAGGGCTGGCTGCTTCTTAGTGGCTTAGTTTGTAAATGTCTTTTAGAATCACTTTCATAGGGTCCAATCCTGCTTGAACTGCAATTTTTGAGCTTTAAAAACAAGTGTGAAGTTCTGGGTTTAAACAAGAAGAGGAGTTTCTGCCTTATTATTTTAAAGTGGAATTTATCTAGAAGTTGTTGAAGTTTAGCAGAAGTTGTTTCTTGAGAGTTATAAACTCGTGGTTTTCTTGACTTGCTTCACTGGAGAGAGTATCTTTTAGGCAACTTCTGCATTACAGACTTCTTATCTTGGGATGGATGAGTAGTTAAAATGATAGAGGAAAAGGGATTTACTTCTCTTGTTTTGAGTTACATGGAATACTTTGGGGTTTTGCTTATGGCATGCCCTTGATCTTAAAGAACTGTAGGCTCCTTAAGTAATAGTAACTTTAAATTGCAAATTAACAGAAAAAAACAACTGCTGAAAACTGTACTAAGATTAGTATCTGTTGCTGCTGCAGCAGCTCTAAAATGCCAATTACATTGCCTTGTGGTGCTAGTAAGTACAGTTTCCCCAAAGTACAGTTTCCCCAAAAGTACAGTTTCCCCAAAGTTTTTGAGATGATATTAGGGTGACTTCTTAAATCTCGCGAATAGCTTAAAAGAAAAACACTGGAAAAATTGATTTTTTTCTAATTATCAGACAAAACTAACTAACAGAGGAAACAGACATAACTAACATTGATGGCATCATAGACCAATTTGCATCCATGAAAGCAAGGAGGGTCCAGTTATGATTTTAGGTTATATATTTTTGGTTATTTGTTGGATTTTTGGTTATTTATCGCATTTTGAAATTTTTGGTAATTTTTGGTAATTTTTGGTAATTTTTGTAATGTTTTAAATTTTTAAAATAAAAGTTTTCTGAAACATGTGTGTCAGTCAGATGTATGCTGGGGGGGCGGCGGGGGGGGCGTGGCGGGGGGCACAATTTCAGTGCTTACCCCGGGCGCCGTTTTCCCTAGTTACGCCTCTGCTCACTGCATCATAGTCTCAGCAGTCCATGGTGGAATTGAGGCTGAAGTAGAATCCAGAACAGCCAAAGTGTGGCAACAACAGTCTCGAAATATATCAAAGTCCACGAAGAATGTATAACATGGGGCCAGCAGTCTGAATTTACGAAGTCACAGTGATAAAAGTAGAACTGGAATAGTAATGTACATCATCGGAGATGAAAGTGAAACAGGAACAGTGACGATTGTTTCATATTATTTTCTTCGGACCATTCCCTTCACAAATAGATCTATAATATATCAAACAATCTCATTATACATTACAAAATATTTCTAGTAACTAACACATCTTTTCTATGAAATGCTGGATATATATCCTAGCAACCTCCAAAGTATATAATATCACTAATATTCAGAATAACAATAATACAAAATTATGTGTGATACAAATTAATGCTTCACGTTAGAAATCTCTCAGAAAGTGAGCCAGATAATGGTATTTGTTGGCAATGTTCTTATGCAAACCCATTAACTCTCTAACTGGGGCCATAAAACAGCTGGATCTCCTCATGATGTAAAAACAACATACTCAGAAATATGTTAATTGCCTGGAATGTTAACAGTTAAGAAAACCTGACACCAAACTCTCTCCTCTAAAATCACAACTCAGACACATAACGCCTGTATATACAGGTACAAGTCCCAAGTTATCAAACAAAGTGTAACAGAGAATATAAAGTTCACCCGGACTAAACTTGCTAGTACAAAAATAACCTAGAGTTCCAAGTTTCCAAAGCTTAGATAAACAGATATGGCTAAAAAAACACCAGATAATGGCTAAAAAACAAACAAACCAAAAACCAGCTACATGAAGGAAAGAGGGAACAGACAATGGCATTTAAAGATGATAAGACCAGTCTATCACAGTATTCAGCGCTTGTGGTTCTAAGGTGGAGCAGGAATAAATTAGAGATGCCTCTTTCTGTAACAACGCTCTCTGTGTATCTCTACAACTATACCGATCAACTGTAAATTTATATAGTACAAAGAATCTCATGTCCTCCACTTTATGTTGTTTCTCTTTGAAATGACTCACCTGGGGTGCTTTTAAAGGAGGATACCTTTAGCCTGCAGTTCCAAGAGGAGGAAACAGATGAGTAGAGGAAGTGCTGAAATATTTTTTCCAGGAGAGGGATGGACAAAAGCAAAATGTAATGTGTAAAGTGTTGCTGCAAACCGAACCCAAATGAGGTGATTTGTTCTTGCAGAGGCAGGTGACGTTTGAAGATGTGGCCGTGTGTTTCACAGAGGAGCAGGCCACTCTGCTGGACCCAAACCAACGAGTTTTATATAGAGATGTCATGGTGGAGAACTATGAGAATGTGGCCTCCCTGGGTAAGGAGCTTCTTTCCTGACATGGTATGGAAATGTGTGAGCTACCCATGGACAGAAAAGCTATTCATATGTTTTTTTCAATTAAACAAAATGCCACATTCCTCCTGATGTTCTCCATTCTCTGAGTCAGACTCTTGGTCCATCTAGCTCACTATTGTACACTGACTGGCAGTGACTCTCCAAGGTTTCAGGCAGGAGTCTTTCCCAGTCATTCCTGGAGATGCCAGAGACTGCCACATGCTTCCTGACAGTCTCTCTCCATTCCCAAGGAGGATTTCTGCTCCCAAAGCCTGAGCTCATTGTCCGGCTGGAACGAGGGGAAGGACCGTGGATGTCAGACATTCAAACCGTGGATGATACCCTCATGACTAACCCAGGTGGGTAAGCCAGTGGATGGCAATTTGTTTTATGATTACTGGTAACTATGACCTCCTTTTACCTTCATTTTGTTTATGAGCTCAGGATCTTGACGGCTTGTGCTTCCCCTTTATTAATCTGATTACTGAATTCCCTTTTCTCCTGCACTCTGCAGTTAATTCACTCTGTTTGAATTAATCTTACCCCAGCAGATAACTTCCAGAAAAAGCACTTGTGCCCCGAATGTGGTAAAAGCTTTGCATACAAATGCAAGCTTCAGCTACACCAGAGAGTCCACAGAGAAGAGAAGCCTTATAAATCTCTGGAGTGCGGGAAATGTTTCTCTCAGAAATCAGCCTTCTTAAAGAATCGGAGACTGCACATGGGAGTGATGGGAGGGAAACTTCACGAATGCTTGGAGTGTGGAAAATGTTTCTCTTGGAAACCAGATCTTGTGAGACATCAGAGATTTCATATGAGAGAACCCCTATAAATGCCTGGAGTGTGGGAAATGTTTAGCTTTGGAAGGAAGTCTTTGGATGCACAGGAGAATGTACAAGGAAAGAAACCCTATAAATGCTTGGAGTGTGGAAGATGTTTTGCTTACCAGTCACACTTTATATACCAACGGAAAGCCTATATGAGGAAGAAACACAATAGCCATTGTGTCATCTCTATGGATTTTTACAAACTATCAAAGCCTTGTGTGTAACAGAAATCTTTAATGTATGAACTTGCCCTTAGTATTTATTGGGCAATTTGTCTGTGAGGAAGCTTTATAACAACCCTAGCTAGTAATAGTTGTGAGGATTGTACACAGTTTCTAATAATGCCAATATTTAGGTCACCTTGTACCCAAAAGATGTAATCCTATGTACATTGAACCCACTAATAAGTTCCATAGAGATTAAGGGATCTTGTTCCTGAATAGGATTGCACCGAAAATTAAGCATTTCTAACTCACATCAATTTCAATAAGAAATATTTAAGAACCTGCCTAACTCTTCTACAGGAAAAGTTGTAAAAGTGCTTGATTTTGGCTGCATTGCAACCCAAGTACTTGCATATCATTTTTGCAGTGATAAGGGAGGAGAGCTTTGGTTTTGATAGCCACTGCATCATCCTGGTTTTCTAAATAAACAGAGTTGAGGCCTTGTGTATATTTGATAATCCTCCATTTTGTGTGTGGGTGTCATCAGATTCATTCATAATGGCTTTCTACTACAAAACCAGAGCAGCCACCTAATGGTGCAGCACTGAAATGACTTGATAGCAAGCCAGAGGTTGCTGGTTCGAATCCCCGCTGGTATGTTTCCCAGACTATGGGAAACACCTATATCGGGCAGCAGCGATATAGGAAGATGCTGAAAGGCATCATCTCATACTGCATGGGAGATGGCTATGGTAAACTTCTCCTGTATTCTACCAAAGAAAAGCACAGGGTTCTGTGGGCACCAGGAGTCAACACCAACTTGATAGCACACTTTACCTTTACTATGAAAACAGCCCTTGGGAGAGCTGTGAACTTGTGTATGAGAGAGGAGGAGAGTGAAAGCTTGTTGTCAGGCTGGCTCTGTTCACCATTTTGGCTTTTGCTTTGAAAGAAGCTACACTTCTGTGTTACATACAAATGCAGGTAACTGTGGTAAGGTTCAAACCACAGGAAAAACAAACTGGGCTGATAATACGTTTTCATTATTATTACATTTATATCCCGCTCTTCCTCCGAGGAGCCCAAAGCGGTGTACTACATACTTGAGTTTATCTTTCACAACAACCCTGTGAAGTAGGTTAGGCTGAGGGAGAAATGACTGGCCCAGAGTCACCCAGCTAGTGTTATGGCTGAATGGGGATTTGAACTCGGGTCTTCCCGGTCCTAGTCCAGCACTCTAACCACTACACCACGCTGGCTCTGTATTATTTCTGTATGTATTGCAGAACTGTTGTTTAGTATGATTAAGCAGCAAGAGCTTTCACCCTCCTCTTCATCTTCCCATCTGTGAAAGAGGAAAAGGGCAAAGCATGTAGATCTGCAGCTTTCTGCGTCTTATTAACTGGATTCACACACAATACGGCACCTCAGGTTCATGTGAGGTGCCAGAGCCCTGGAAGCCTGTGTCCCCCCTCTCTTCCAGTGTAGGTTAAGCTATGCTTGGGCTGGCTGTGTTGTGTGAACCCACCAGTCTTGGCATATCAAAAGGAAGGGTAGTGAGTGCACTCCCAGGGCTGTGCACTTCACACAAACCTGAGGTGCCATGTTATGTGTGACCTCAGCCATTCCCTTAGTGGGAAACCATGGCTTCCTGTGGCTTGTATGCAGATGCTTCAGATGAAGGAATGAGAGAAAGAGAGAACACGAATGAATACTGCCCCACAGCGTGTCAAGGGTGTAGTATTACTTGGATAAATAGGAATAGCACTTCTTACTTCCAAAGAAGTAAGAAGTGGGGTCCCTGTCTCCTAGGCATCGGTACTGGGACCAGTTCTCTTAAAGGTGTTCATAAATGATCTAGAAGTTGGGGTAAGCAGTGAGGTAGCCAAATTTTCAGATGACACCAAACTGTTTAGGGCAGAGAAACCCAAAAGAGATTGCAAGGAGCTCCAAAAGGTCCTCTCCAGACTGTGTGGGTGGGTAACAAAATGGCAAATGCGGTTCAGTGTTAACAAGTGTAAAGTGCTGTATATTGGAGTAAAACATCCCCCAACTTCACATGGACGCTGATAGGATCTGAGCTGTTAGTGACTGACAGGAGAGGGATCTTGGGGTCATGGTGGACAGCTCATTTGAAAGTGGCGACCCAATGTGCAGCAGCTATGAAAAAGGCCAATTCCATGTTAGGGATCATTAGGAAGGGGTTTGAAAATACAACTGCCAATATTATAATGCCTTTATAGGAAACTATGGTGCAGCCACATTTGGAGTACTGCATGCAGTTCTGGTCACCATATCTTAAGGAGGACATTGTAGAACGAGAAAAGGTGCAGAAGAGGGCAATCATGATGATCAGGGGCCTAGAACACCTTCCTTATGAGACAAGGCTACAACTTCTGGGGCTTTTTAGTTTAGAAAAAAGTTGACTGAGTGGAGACATGTTAAAGAAAGGAACAATTGTGCTGCCGAGTTGGTGTTGACTCATGGCTACCACAGAGCCATGTGGTTTTCTTGGTAGAATCTGCACTACTCCCGCACAATATGAGAAGATGCCTTTCAGCACCTATATCGCTGCTTCCTGACATAGGTGTTTCCCATAGGGAAACCTACCAGCAGGGATTCGAACTGACAGCTTCTTGCTCCCTTGGCAAGTTGCTTCTCTGCTGCGCCATTAGGGTAGTGCCATTAGGTGGCTTGGAGACATGATAGAGGTCTATAAAATCATGCTTGGTGTGGAGAAAGTGGATAGAGAGAAATTTTTCTCCCTCTCACATAACACTAGAACCAGGGGTCATCCCATGAAACTGATAGCCATGAAATTTAGGACTGACAAAAGCAAGTACTTTTTCACACAACTCATAATCAGCCTATGGAATTCTATGCCACAAGATGTGGTGACAGCCTCTCGCCTGGAAGGCTTTAAGAGGGGTTAAGGGGAGTGACATAGAGTATAAGGTGCTATATTGGATGGTGGCCACCTACTATTTAGATTGCCCTGGGCCACTTTTCCATGTGGATTTTATCCCTGTCTTCTCCATGAGGTTATCAGGGGAGTTTGCTAGGCATGTCCACCATACTGATGCTGCTACATCAACATATAGTTACCTCTGTGATTACTGTTTGCCCCCCAGATAGTCTTAAAATTTAGCTTTTGGTTTTGTTGGTATGGTGGATGGCTGCCATTCATGCTTCTGGCACTTTCTGAACTCCACTTCTTTAGTCTGTTAGTGAACAGCAGTTCATGCAAATATGCAAACCCCGAAGTCACTTGGCATGATTGTGTTTAGTTAGGCTTAGGGGTGTGCACGGAACTGCCTGGCCCAGTTTGGTTTGAGTCCGGCCCCCATTGAACCCGTCCAGTGTGGTCTGGGAGGTTCTGCGAATTTTAATTTATTTATTTATTTATTTATTTTAAAAATAGAATTAAAATACCTGTAGCCCGCCGGTGTGTGTGTGTGTGTGTCCACGAAGGTTCCCCATCCCCCCGCCAACCTCTCAAATCACCTCCGTGGCTGGGTAAATGGAGTATTTTCGGCCCTTTTGGGCCATCGGAACGGTGAGCGGTGGCCATTTTGGGTGCTGCTGCGCATGCATACATGGCCTCTGTGGCCTACAGCATTGCAGAGGTCATTTGCGCATATGCGGCGGCCATAATGAGTTCAATCCCGAACCCTTGAACCTCCAGACAACCTCCCCTGAACCGCACATCCCTAGTTAGGCTTAGTCCTTCACAGTCACTAGCGTGACATCCTGTTCCCTGTTGCAGAACCTCATTAATAAATAGGCATTGGGTGTAACACACTCAGGAGCTAGTCTAGATCTATATGGGAACCTTAGCTGTTGGGACATGCACCTAGGAGTGGTTGGGGGAATCTATGTATCTTTGTCATTGAGCAGTAGGCCAGCTCAGCAGAATGCATTGGGTTTTGCCTTTTAGGTATCCTTTTAGGTATAACTGGGGTTATTCCTAAGCCTCCATGGCTGGAAGCAAGGGTTATTCTAAACCTGTATGGCTAGACACAGGAGGAGATTTATGATGCAGTGTAAACTGGGCCAAGGAGAAGCCTCTGGGCCTGGTGGCAGGCACCCACTAATTCCAGACTGCTTAAAGGTGGCAGAACTTGTCTGGCATTCCACAAGGAAAGTCCTCTTTTCAGTGGCAGCATTCATGCCACTTTCAGATGTGCTTCTTTTGGCAGCACATTTGCTAAAATTGGAATGATACAGAGAAGATTAGCAGGGCCCAGGTGAACTCTTATGGCTGGGTCGCTCTCCTGGGGTAGTAAATGAGCTCAGCGGGGTGCAGATTGCAGATAACTGATATAACTTTGATGAGGGGTGGTGATATTACTGTTGAGCAACCCTATGATTGGCCTAAAGGGAGAGCCAGCTACTGTACTGCATAGGGCCTAGCACTTGCAGCTGTGTTCAGTATGGGCTGCACTCCATCAGTGCATACAGCCACTGTAGTGTCACAGTAGATTTGAGTCACGGATGTACCTTGAGGGTGAACTAAGAACCATGGATACTGCAGTCACAAAATGCTACATACATTTCTGATGCAGTGATGTAGTCACCGTCACGTTGGGAATGAACCATCAGGGCTGAGCTAAGAACCATAGCATACTAGAGTTGCAATGCTATATGCCATACACCTTTCTGATGAAGTGATGTGGCGACTGTAGCATCATGGATGGGCCTTGAGGGTGAAACTAAGAACCGTGGCATACTGCAGTCTGACATGCGATATGCATTTCTGATAGAGTGCCGTGGCCACCATAGTGTCATGAATGGGTGTAATGGATTAAAGCCTTTGTCTCAGAGCTAGCTCACATGAGGGAAAGAAAATGCTGAATCATCCCTGGCGAGCTGCCTGGCTAGGTTTCTCCTAAAACTAATCTATATTTCTGGTAGAATTAAAATGCCGCCACCACCACCCCTCTTATCGACAGAGCTTGAACCTCCCTGGTCTCAGGGTGGAATCTCATGGGAAACTCTCTACATTTTACTATTGGACAAGTACAAAAATTTTCCATGTGTACAGCTACACATGGTGAAAGAACTAATAGCTGCTGAGCTCCTGAGGACGTGTTTGCACCAGATAAATACCCCTTCTTCTACTACTGAGTTAAAAACCCATTCTGAGAGGCTTGGGAAAGGTTTTTCAAAAAACTGAAAAAGAAAACTTTTATTCAAAAGGCTACAAAAATAGGTTGTCTCAAGCTTCAGTAATGGGTTGCATTTCAGAATGCTTAAATGGTTAACAGTTAACAGAGTTTTTTTCAATTACTACAGACGGGTTCCGTCTGAGGCGATCTCGGCTTTCAGAATTGATTAAAATACTTAGTAAGTTACAAAAATAGGTTGTCTTTATTCAGACTTAAATGTTTACAGAGGCTTTTGCAATGCCTTAGGTGTGTTGAGCGTAGGCTCGTGTTTCTTGTTTCAATTATGTTGCAGGTAAACTATAATAGAACAGTATCCAGAATATGCAGAGCACAGACAAAGAAATATAAGTTCCTAACAAACAGTCTGACTAAACAAACTGTTCCTTATGCTGAATTCCCTTTTCCTTGAAGTCACACAATTCCTGATGCGAATCAAGCATCCTGCAATCCTTTCTTTCAAGGATCTACAGAGTAGATCCATGAGAGAAACCTCCATGCTGGCTTTGACCATGAGGGAGCAAAACTCCATTGCCCCTCACTAAGCCCTTCCACACCCACTTCTCTCCAACAAAGACCACCCTTCTTGTTCCCAGAATTCCCTGCAACCGCTCTCTAGGTCCCACCCACCTGGTGTACTGATTGGCTGCCCTGAAGTTCACCAGCTTGTCAGTTGAGACAAGAGTTCACTCCCTGTTAACTCTTTAGAGGGAGGGGAGACTGATCACTACAATGGGCCTTGAGAGCAGACTCAGATGCATGGCATATTGCAGTCAAAATGCTATATGCCTTTCTGATTAACTGATGTGGCCATCATGGCACTGTGGATGGGCCTTGAGGGTGGTACTAAGAACTATAGTGTACTGCAGTCTCAACATGCTATATGGTAGCTTCTGATTAACTGAGGCAGCCATCATGACATCATGGCACTCTGTATTCTGAGCCCCAAAGCAGGGCATGATCCAGCTAGGAATATTGCTTGGCTGAGGGTAGTGGGGTAAAGATGATTGAGGAGTTCAGGTAGGGCTCACCATCACCCATTGAGCTTCGAGAGTTTTTGAATTGGGTTGGCATTGGTTTCCAGGTATCCTTCCAATTTGGTACAACCTGCTGCAATGCAGGGTTCGGAGGGGCGCACAGAACCCTGGTAGAATTGATAAGGCACAGAAGATGATCAAAAGGGACATGGGTAGGTTTGTTTATTTTCATGGGTGGGAGTCTATTCCCCATTCCCCAGTCTATTCCCCATCTCAATATGGTCTTCTCCACGCGTGAGCTGTATAGGGGCGATGGAGCTCACTTTTTTCTTCTTTTCTCCCATCCAGAGCTGTTTCAGGACAATGGAGTGCATTTATTGCCATGGGGTTCTGATCTATTTTAGCTGAATTAAGAAGGGGATTGGCCATTTTTCTGGATGGGTTGTGGGAGGGGAAGTGGTCAAGCTAGGCTGTGGCAGGCACAGTGTGGTGTAAATGGGTAGTGTAGGGTGGTGAGCACCCTAAAGCACGCATTTGGCATCAGGAGGAGTTCTTGGCAGTCCACAGAGGCTTTATGGCTCAAAGAGCACTGGCTTTGGACTTACTCCAGCCTGCTGTGGGATCACCCACCTTAAAGGACTTTAGAGCTTGACAGTGGTGCTCTTGAGGCAGGTAGCTTTGACAATAGGCTGGCTAAGATGGCAGCATTAACCACAGGGCTGATGTTGGCTGGAGCCAAGGTGCATCACTTGTTCATGCTTAGGTTGATTCGCTGTGGTCAGCAAATCTTTAGTTTCCATACTGTGGGGGTTGGAGAGCCAATCCTCCTCCATTTGGCTGAATAATTTAAATAAAGTTGTGGCCCTTTAATTCCAATTATTTGTCTTGTGTCTTCATTTGGGTCTGGGTACAATGGCTCCCTGTCCCCAAAGGGCTCACAATCTAAAAAAAGAAACATAAGATAGACACCAGCAAAGCCATTGGGCCGTTGCCCAGCACTTTAAAAAGGTGCCTCTTTGATTAGTTAGAAGGGGACACTGATCAGTATTGATGGATGTGGAATAATGTTCCATATACTGAGATATTTTCAGGAACTTATAATTCAGAAGATAAAGGATTTTAATGCAAAGCAGATTATATAAACAATCTAATTGCAGCCACCTAGAAAATGTCACTGGTGCATATTCAGCTCCTCTGCTTCCAGCAGTTGTTTTTTAAAAAATATTCTTTTTGTTCCTTTTTGCTGACTAATAGTTCAGCAGGCCAGTAGATGTTACTAAAATCAAACAAATGGTCAAGAGATTACCACGGAGGGGATAACTTAAGAGTCTTGAAAGATTCCAAACATCCTCCATCTGATAGAAGTGGCTGAGGCATGACTTATTGATGTCTCTGCAACCCAGCCAGGGATGGGTGTTTGGTCAGTAAAAGGGAATAGCAGTTTCTGCACAAGGTAGAGAGCCAGTTTTGATAATACTTCATCCACAGGCTCCGGTTAGAATCGGGTTCTGATGAAGTGAGACATGTAAATAATCAAAACAAAATGTGCTATGGCCATTCTCATGCAAATATACATGCCATTTCTCACTCATGACAAGATTATTTCATAAAGGATGTGAAAGGAAGAAATATTAGTTGTAATAGCACTAGGGGGGTTGGAAGTGCATTGATTCTATTAAAGCCACACTGGACAAAGAAGATTCAAGTTTAAAAAGAATAGATGAAGAATCAGGCACCACGTTTAGTTTTCGCCATCAGATGTTCTTTCATATTCAGATCAGGCCTCAGTACAATGATGTAGCATTTAGGAAGGAAGATGCAACCCAGTAAGCCCAGACTGGAGGCCAAGGTGGAGAAGACCTGCACAGCCACCATGTATTTCCCCTTGGTGCTCAGGTAGGTGGGCACAAAGGACACCCACACACTGCAAAAGACCAACGTGCTGAAGGTGATCAGTTTGGCCTCATTGAAGGATCCAGGCAGCTTCCGGGCTAGGAAAGCCACCATGAATGAGAGGGCCGCCAGGAAGCCCATGTAGCCAAGGGCAATGTAAAACATTATGACAGATCCTTCGTTGCATTGCAGGGTGATCTGCCCAGGCTGGGAATGCATGTCAGCCTCTGGGAAGGGGGGAGAGATGCTCAACCAGATAGCACAAATACATATTTGGACAACAGAACAGGAGAAGACAATGGAGTTGGGCAAACTCTTCCCCAGCCATTTCCTCATTTTGCTCCCTGGCTTGGTGGCCATGAATGCCACCACCACAGTGACGGTTTTGGCCAACACAGAAGAGATGGCAAATGAGAAGATGATGCTGAAAGCAGTTTGTCGTAGGAGACAGGTCACCTTCTGGGGCTGACCAATGAACAGAAAGGAGGACAAATAGGAGAGCAGGAGGGAGACCAGGAGCATGTAGGAGAGGTCACGGTTGTTGGCTTTGACGACTGGAGTTTCTAGGTATTTAATAAAGATTCCTAAGATGAGCAGTGTGGTCAATGATAGGAATAGTGCAAAGAAAGCCAAGATGATTCCCAAAGTCTCTTCATAGGATAGGAATGTTATAGCCTTGGGGACACATTGATCTCGGTTCTTGTTTGGATGCTGATCTTCTGGACACTTGTTGCATTGCTCTGCATCTGAAAGGTACAAAAGTGACTTCAATGTTCCTAACATTTGCTTTATAACCATAATAACCTATGGGCTATGACACCTCATAAAAGGTCTGTTTTGGGGTGAGAGTACTGCATATGGTACAGTAGGCAGATTAGATGTACATGGGGGAGACATTAGGAACAATGCATGTGCAGTAGCAATGGGGACTGGTAAGGATTTCATGGCAAAGAAATGCTTTGCACAGAGAGGGTCTTGGGCTTAATATTGGAGGATGGATGGCATTCTGCTTGGGGCATAGGAGGTCTACTGCCATTCAAAGAATAATTTGCAACATGGTCTACTGGTATGAGTCAGCAAAGGAAACATCACTGATTTGATGCCACTGCTGGGAAAGAAAGCAGGATAACTAAGCTGAGGGTTAAACAAAGACTGTATTGACTATGGATGCACGACTTGCGTCTTTGAGGCAGTCTTTGAGTCACTGAAGATTGGATAGGATAAGTGTCCTACCCAGGATTGGGAGCTGTGTATGCTCCCAATTTTCATTTGTGTGGGAGCAAACACCAAGGTAGGAGGAGGGAGAGGTGATTGTGTGGGAGGCAGGAGCTGGGTAGTGCTACCCACCATTTGACCAAGGTAGGAGGAAAAGTTGTACTAGCCAGCTCCCGTCTCTCACACAATCACTTCTCTCTTCTTCTACCTAGTTGTTTGTTCACACACAACTGAACATTTGGAGCAGGCACAGCTCCCAAACCTGGGTAGGACAATTTCCAGCTGTGTGAACAGCCTGAGTGAGTGACTGATGCCTGTTGCAGCTTAAAGTTGGGAATTTGCAAGCTGTGTTGGAGCCCCACCCTCAGGCTCATTCCGAGAGATCTCATACACCATCAAGTTCCGAATCCCTGCTACAAGTAATCCTGCAGAGATCCCAGCTCACTCCTCCTACAAGGGCAAACTGCGGGTAGGCACTCATGATTGTGGTGACCCATCTTTTCAAATCTGGAGCAGGCCCATGTGAAGAGGCTGGAGGGCATGTGATTTAAAGCACACAAAGGAGCATAAGTGGCTCTTGCTGAACCACTGCCAACCTTTTCTCTCTTCAGTACACTATTTGAGTACATTTCTTTCATCCAAGTTGGTCTGTATATTATTAATACTTATTAAAGTAATAACCAAAGAAGGTCCTCAGGTCAAAAATACTTCAAATAAGCTGACATTAATTCTGGGGAGTTATCTTTACCCTATGACTCATGGGCAGTCATTTCTTTTGAAGTCGCCTACCTTCCCGAGTGGAGATGGTCCCTCCCTTGCATGGAGCACAGTCATAGCAGCAGACTGGCTCTCCTTCCTTAACCACCTTGGTGTATCCGGGGCGACAGTTTTCCACACATCTAGACTGAGGTAAGGTCTAAATGTAAGGATAAGAAATATGAACAAAATAGATTAGGAGGTTTCATTAGGATTCTAGGAGTGGAGTCCTAGAGCTGGAAAGCACTAGGCATGTGCATGGAAACGGATGGCCTGGTTCGGTTTGAATTTGGACTACAGAGTTCTGTTGTTTCTGAGGTATTCTGAGTGTGGATTCTATGATAGCAAATGAGTTTTTCAATGAGACACCATGAATCCACTCTAATATGCTATCATAGAATCCACACTCAGTACCTCAGAAACAACAGAACCCTGAAACCCATGGGGGTGGTTGGCACCCTATGTGCACTACACTACCACTCGCTCTGGGCCACCCCAGCTCCCCCCGTGCACTTATGGGGCTGCTGAAAGCTCCATGTATACCTTATGAGGAAAAAGCTTAAAGATGCGTAATCTTTAACAATTTACCAAAAATAAGCCCTCTGCCCAAATCCTTTGAAAAAATTCGGGTAGCTTCCTTGCCCCTACCTGGCACTACCACCAACCCCACACTGCTCTAGGCCACCCCTTTGCCCCCAACATTAAGCTATACATTTGCTGACACCTCCATGCTTCTTTATGGAGAAAAACCTTAAAGACACATAAATTTCAACAATTCCCCCAAAATCAGCTCTCTGCACAATCACTCTGAAATTGGGGTGGTAGCTTCCACCCATTAGGCACTACCACTCCACCCCACTCTTTTTGCCCAGGTCCCATGCTATGCCCCCGATCTGCCCCAAAGACACTAAAATTTCAAAAATTCTCCAAAAATCAGCCCTTTGACCAATCCCCCTGAAATTTGGGTGGTAGCCTCCACCCATTAGGCACTACCACCCCACCCCACTATTTTGCCCCTGGGACCCAAAATTTGAGAAGACATCAAATCTCACCTTTTTGCATTGAAATGAATGTAGGCAAAAAGGCGGGAAATTCAAAGAGACGTCATCCCGAAATTCGGGCACGTATCAGGGGTGATTCGGCTCGGGCCCGAAAAATATCGGGGGTCATCCGTCTCGGCCCCGTATCACCCGAAATTGCTCGTTTTGGGCACAGATCGATCTGTGCCCGAAACGTTTTGCACATCCCTATTGGTTAATCTGCTCCCGCCGGACTCAGTCACATGACCTGACAATGAACATCAGCTTCGCGGGTGATTCAAATTGTCCTGGAGTCCCCTCTGACCTGTCAAAACCAAGCCATCTATTGGGAGGTGGTGGTGGTGGTGGTGGTGGTGGGTGTTTAAAGAAACTTCTGTTGCACTTCAGCTGAAAGTGGAAAAGAAGGAATGAGAGGAAACTGGATTCAAACTGAATTGTTTCCCTTGCCATCTAAACCTCCTCAGCCCTGTTGAAAAGGTGCCGATTCTGAGTTAAATTTTTTTTTTGTCTGAATCTGATTTCAGGGTCTGGGGGCTTTCCATGGAGTTACTCTAGCCTAGCCTTCTTTGCTGATGGCAAGGGGACTTACTCCCGAAAAGGCATGCAAGTAGTCATTTGGGGTTGGGGTGGAGGGAAGAGACACTAGGCTGGACGGAATTGCTAGCTCATTAAAGAAAGAAAGAAAGAAAGAAAGAAAGAAAGAAAGAAAGAAAGAAAGAAAGAAAGAAAGAATTCGCCTTATCCTATCCATTGCACTTTTTAGTGTAATAAAATATGCAAACTTCTTTTTAAAAACATGTGTAATCCTGCCAGAATGCACAGTACAACACTCAAAGGGAAAACGTAGAACAAAGACATTGTGATTCTGGCAGGATTACACAGTTTTAAAAAAGATGCTTGCATATTTTATTACACTAAAAAGTGCAAAGGCCCAAACTGGGATGGCCTGCTCCGGTAGGGGTACCCCCCCCTCCAGCGGATTACCAGAGTGGCAGAGGAGGCATCTGCCTATGGTGGCAAATTCCACCTCCCCAGGGATGGCGGTGGTGGCTGCATCAAGGATATGGATAGGGGGCGAGCAGAAAGTCCCCTCCATGACATTAAAAACAAACAAACAAACCGCTATGTGGTGGTGGCAGTAGCTGTGGGGAAGGGGGGCGAGGAAAGAAGCAGAGAGGTGGGACTCAGGAGGCCTGTGCAGTCAGTTGGGAGGAGGGAGGGCAGTGTTGCAAGTGGGCTGCAGTGCCCCTCCCAAATAGCCAACAGAGGCTACCCCTTTAGTTCAGTTCTGAGATCACAGGCAGTCGGGAGGGGGGGAAGGGGAGAAGAGACACCCAAACACACAACTGTAGTTTTAAAAGCTTTATTGAGGCTGGCTACATTCTAGCAATCAAGCACGCAGGCAGGTAAGCAATTTCAATCAGGTGTTTCCTAGAATAAGGCAAGCTTCAGACAACAGAGAGGTTTATAATAATTCTTACAAACTGGAATGTACTTTCACTTCACTAAATAATGCAAGCAGTTCTAAAACCAAGCTCATTAACTACTTCAGCTCCTAGTAATGGTCTGTTCTTATCTCTCTGCTCCCAACCACAAAAATGCTACCATTTAATCCACGGAGCAGGAAGGGAGAAAGGAGATCATGTATATTCTGTGAGCTAAGAAGCCGAGATAGAGAAGGGAGGGGGAGAAGAGAGCTCATTACTGATGTAGAGAGGATGAGCCAAAAGCAGAGGCGAGGGGGGTGTGGACAGGGGGAAGAAGGAAGGAGATGACAAGGAAAGCAGCCGAGACAAGTATGACAAGGCCCGCTAAAGGAGGCAGATAGAGGCCCTTCAGGAAGCCAGGAAAGGAGTGGTTTCACAGCGGGAAAGGAGGAAAGACAGAGGAGGGGCAGGTGAGTTAGTTCTGGAGATCTGAACTGAAGGCATTTCTTGTAGATAAATGTCTTACTGGTCAATGCTGTCTGTAGTCCTCAGGAGGCCTTGGAGGAAGCACTGGGAGGCTGTAGGCTGCCGGCTGCCCAGGCAGCTTGCGTAAAAATCCAGCAATGGCTAGGAAGCACAGACTGTCTTCACATCTTAACCCAAGGGGCAGAGGATGTGCCTCCCTTGTCAGGGCAGACATCCAGCTCCCTGGGGTCTGAGTTGCTTCCCTTTCCTGCTAGTCCCTTGGGAGGGGTATGTATGACCCTTTTATAACCCTTCTTCAAGCCTACTTGTCATACCTCAAATCAAAGACAGTCACATCAAATCTGTCCAGGTCTCCATCCTAATGTAAACATTCCCCAGTCTCCCATCCTTTGCTCTCTCTTTACCATATCGGTGGAAGCCATTCTGGTGAGTGCTAGGCCTGGCTTGTTTCCTGATTCAGATGGAAATATTCCTGTTTATGCCAGCTTAACTGGCCTGTGGTCAATTCTCAAAGCTTAATTGGCACCTTCCAGTTCCAAGAAAAGTTTTATTCAAAGATAGCATGCAAAGTAATTCAGCAGTTACTGTATGAAAATATGTACCTGCAAAATATGTAGTTACATGATATAGGGATGTGCATAAAACCAGTTCTCCCGGTTCGGTTCAGATCCGAACCGGGTCCGAACCGGACGAGGGTGGAAGGGTTTTGGTTTTGCCGAACCACCCCCCGGTCCGGTTCAGATCCGAACTGAACCGGTTCGGATCTCAAAAAATAGCTGGTTTGAAAGGGGACCTTGTGTTCTACCTGCCACCCAAATTTCAAGTCGATTGGACCCTCCTCTGATTTTTTACATTTTTTAAAAAATTTCAATTTTTGCCCATAACTCCCTATGTGGAGCACTTAGGGGCAAAAAGCTGGGGTGGGTGGTAGCCACCCATGGATGTCCTCCACCCCAACAATCCTAAGGCAATTGGTTACTCCCAGTATTATTGGTGAATTTTTTGGGGAAAAAATTCCCATTGGCTAGAATGGGGGGTTTGGGCTGCCCCAGACCCGCCTCTGTGGGGCGGCAGCACCCCCAAAGTGGGTCCAGGGCCATGGCAAAAATGGCCTCAGTCCCTCCCAGCAGTCTCCGGAGAGATAGGAGTGATGGTTTTTTTTAATTAAGATTTTCTAAGGCATTAAATAATATCTAATTGGAAATAATATAATGTGTGTCACTGGGTGAAAGGTAAAAGCCTCATAGAGAGACAGTTATTTAATGCCTTAGGAAATCCTAATAAAAAAACCCATCACTCCTATCTCTCCGGGGATTGCCGTGAGGGACTGAGGCCATTTTTGCCATGGCCCCGGAGCCGGACCCACTTTCGGGGTGCTGCCACCCCTCAGAGACGGGTACGGGGCTGCCCCAAATC
This sequence comes from Hemicordylus capensis, assembly GCF_027244095.1. Classification (NCBI taxonomy): domain Eukaryota; kingdom Metazoa; phylum Chordata; class Lepidosauria; order Squamata; family Cordylidae; genus Hemicordylus; species Hemicordylus capensis. Next base: position 255,425,635 of record NC_069658.1, on the reverse strand, counting down.
CCTATTCTAGGCAATGGGATTTTTTTTTCTCTTCAAGAAACCCACCAACAATGCTAGGGGCACCCATCAATTGACACCCCAGCTTCTTTGCCCCCCTCTCTCTGGGCGCCCTACACGTAACACCCAGTCAGTCCACCTTAATACCTACCTACCACCTACCCAAGCAAATAAGATGACACTCAGAGAGACAACACCAACTCCGTGATCTAACAAAAAGGCCACTGCTGCTGCTGCTGCCTGCCAGAAGTGGAGCAGCACACTAAGCACACACACAGAGAAGAAGCAGGAGGCGGAGCAGAGCAGCAGACCTGCTGCTCTGCATGATGGGTGATGTGATGATGCCCAAAGAAGCCACCGCCTCACTCAGTGCCTGCCACTGAGGCCTGACAGACAGAAGCCAAGCCAGCCAACCTGCTCTGCTCTGCTGCTCCTCCTCCCCATGGATGATGCACACACACCCCACATCTGGCCAGAGGCCAGCCGGCAACAACAACAACAACTACTACTACTACTACCCCCACAACCAGTGTTGCTACGCTACGCCAACATTGCCAGTCACACGCACCACAGCCTGAGCATGGCACACAGCCAACAGCTGCTGCCAGCCAGTGCCTAGCAAGCCAAGCCAACAAGAGGAGAGCTGAGTAGACGGCGCATGCACACCAACCCGTCACGACGTGCAACTGCAAGGGGAGAGGGCAGGGCACAATTACAGGCAGATTTTGAGATTGCACAGATTTTGAAGTTGAAATCCAGTACATCTTCTACCACCAGCTGTAGTGTAGTGTGGTGAGTGCATTGAGTTCAGCTGACTGAGTGTGAGGAAGGATGATACTAGTTAGTTAGTTTCAGCAGACTGAGAGCATTGAGCATGGGCAATGGCATTTGGCAAGCAACACAACACGACAACACTCACCTGCTGCTAGTGGTTCTAGTAGTTGTCTCTTGTCTTCACCTCTTCTTCGTGTGTGCGCAGTGAGTGCATGCCTTTTGCCTTACTTGAAAAGAAATGGTTCTCTGGTCCACCACATATTTGCTCAAGGACACAGAGAGGACCAAGGCAGGTGGTGGTGGCAACAGTGTGAGTGCATGCGTGCTGGTGTTTGCCACCAGGTGTGTGTTTGTGTGTGTGTGTGTGTGTGTGTGCTGCTAGCTAGGAGGGGGGAGGGAGGGAGGGAGGAAAGGGGGGAGGAAAGGGGAGGGGGAGTTGGAGGGGGAGAGGGATGTAGCAGAGAGGATTGAATGGGGAGGAGGGTCCGGCTCAGAGTTGGTCAGCCACATATTATGCACACATGTGGTCAGTTGTGTGCTTCGGTGGGAGAGACCAGATTCTCATCATCTTGCTAGACCGGGGTTTGGGGGCAGGCGAGGTGGGCGTGGAAGGGAGGATGGAGGAGGGTGATGAAGAGGGAGGAGGGAGGATGGGGGGAGGGAGGGATGGAGGGAGTCACGGGGGGGGGGAGGAAAAAAACATGTAGACACACAGCACAGACAGACAGCACACTACAGAAAGCATCCACACACACAGACAGTGCTAGGCATCCATTCACACAGACAGACAGACACACAACAGGAAGAGAGACAGACTGAGCCTGCACCACACACACAAAAAGAGACCCTATTCCCCCCCCTCCCTGCATAGTTATCAATCAATATGTTGTGTTGGCAGCCAGTTCATTGCTATTCTGATGGTTTTTGTTTTTTTGCCATCAGCCAACATCAACAGTGACCACAATCAAGATGAACATAAGATGATAATAATTCATTCGTTTCATTAGAAAAAATCATCCAGTTATTTTCTCCATGTAAACCAAGCCCCCCCCACATGATTTCTGGTAACATTTTCAATAAAATCAATTCATTTGGCATTCATCATTTTGTTCTCCCTTTGTTACCTTTCCCCCCCCTTTTGGACAATTTTGAGGGTTGATTTTAACATGGGGTTTTAAAGAAAAAAATATTTACATGTTTATTTACATACAAGTATTTACAATATTTACACTGCATTAGAACGTATACCCGCCGCTGCCGCTGAGTCTAGTACTATTTGGGCTGTGCTACTTTTGGGGTGTGTGCTGTGCCCATGCCAGGTCCCCAAATGCTGACAGGTGGAGAGATAAGGGCCTGTGCTGCTCAACATTGGGTTTATTTTTAGGTGGGCGTGGGCATTGTAAACATCTGGCCAGTCACAGCACTACAACTACTACTACCAATGCATCTCTGTGTGGGCACACTACACGTGACTGGCTGGCATGGCTCAGCATCTGTCAGGTCAGCTCAGCTAGAGGTGGATGTGGGGAGGGGAGGGATAAGCACAGAGGTCGAGCCAGGCAGGTGACCAACCATAGGGCAACCCACAGTAATCACTCGCCCGGCTCAAACTCCAGCTTGGGGTAGCCCAACAGGGGGAGGTTCACCTTAAGGAAGACCAGCAAGAGGGTGTCACCACGTCCCCGGCACGTGAAAACACCCGCTCGCTCTGGACACTGGTTGGGGGGCAGGAGAGGAGGCGCACAGCCACCACCGCCAGGTCCGGCCAGACTTGGCAGCGGCTCGCCCAGAACTGTGCACAGTCCACGCCGTCTCCCTCCACAGGCTCCTCCAAGTACTGCGCAATGCATTGCTCAGCACTGGAGGGGGGCCTGGCAGATCGAGCCTCCCGCATACCAGGCATGGCGCCATAGCAGAACCGCTGAAACCACTGGGCGGATCTCGAGTCGGTAGCAACTGGCTGCTGCGATGGCGCCGCCTGGGATGCTGCGCTGCTGGACTGGGAAGGGGAAGGGGAAGGGGAAGCTGAGGCCGGCTGGCCGCCCATGCTGCTGCTGGGTGCGGGTTGGGTGGCTGCCCCCGCACCACTACCAACATCCTGGTCTCTGCGGGCCCTAGCGGCCTCCTCCTCCCTCACCTTCTCGACCAGGATGCCCCTCCACCTGGGCAATTCATCGGCACTCACGGCATTGCCCTTGATGGCTGGGTTCCAGAGACAAGCGAGGACATACTCCTCCCTCTTTCCCAGCACACCAATGTGCCTCCTGTCAACCCCAGACTTCAGCCTCCCAGCCAGAGCACGACCCTCTGGCATGGTCAGAGAAATCTGGAGTTCACCCATCAGCTTATCCAGACCCATAGCTGTGGGCAGCACCTGGCTCAAGGGAGTGGTGTTGGCACACAAGCCCTTCGTGGCAAATTGGAAGGGCGGGAGTGCCGACACCACCTCAGACATCTGCTTCCACTCTACGTTCGAGAGGTCGCAGACATCCAAGGACTCGTCCCTTGCCAGGGCGACAAGGGCTCTCTCCTGCTCCAACAGGCGCTGGAACAGGAGGAAGGTGGAGTTCCACCGCGTCTCAACATCCGTAGGGATGAGATGGCGAGGACGCCCAAGGTCATCCTGTTTCTTGCGAAGCAGTCTCCTGGACTTCTCGCTGCGGTGGAAGTGGGCGGCCAGCTTGCAAGACTTATCCACAAGTGTGGCCGTGGCAGCAACAGCAACTGGGATGGGGCGGCCCTCCCTCTCCTTGGACGCCTTCAGCTCCTTAAGGCCAAGGGCATCCCTGACGGTCAGATGGAGTGTGTGTGCCATACACCGTATGTTCACACAGTCCATGACTGTCTCGACAGCGGCGGTAACGTTGGCTCCATTGTCGGTGACAATGAAGCTGCGGGAGAGGTGTGGACACCCGCCAATCCACTCCTCTATCTGGCGGTCGAGTACGGCTGCCACCTCCTCCCCGGTGTGCCTCGTGTCCATCGTCTCCACGTGCAGGATGGCCCACCTGTGCCGTAGTGCAGCGGGAGCCGCGCAGGACCCGGAAGCATCGCCCGAGGAGGTCCCCTCACTCTCCGGTCCCCACCAGTGGGCAGTGAGGGCCAGGAAAGCAGCGTGCATCCCACTGACACTGGTCCAGAGGTCAGTCGTGAAATACACGCTGGTGCCCGGCAGAGCTGCACGCAGCCTGGCCGACACGAGCTCCCTGCACTTGCGGTACAGGGAGGGGACCACGTTCTGGCTGAACGTGGTCCTTGAGGGGATGACATATTCGGGCAACAGGTACTGGAGTATCCGGTGGAAGCCGGAGTTCTCGACCACCTGAAATGGCTGGTCATCGGTGGACATCATCTCCCCTATGAGGCGGGTGAGGTGATGATGGTCCACGCGAACAGTATGCTGGCTGCCCGACGACTGCGTCCACCGCTGGACTGGCAGTGTAGCCTGCCTGCTGGCTGGCACACTGCCGCTGCCCGCCCTAGTGGCAGATGCACAAGGCGCGCTAGCGCTGCCAGCCTTTCCCCTGAGACCTGGGTGGTGCCGCTCTATGTGTCTCCACATAGGCGTCGTACCCAGGTGCCCAGGGTTCTTTCCACGGCTGACCTGCATCCTGCAGTGGACACAGAGGGTGTGGAATGGGGCATCTTGAGGGACCTCAAAATGCGCCCACACACCACTGCCCTTGGCCTCCTGTGCCCTGGGCACCGTCCTAGGCCATTTTTCCATGGGTGGCAGCCGCTGCTGCCTGCCCACTGCTGCCACCCAACCCGCCCCTTCTGTCCTCCACACCAGAGGAAGGGCCCGGCTCCACTGGCATTGGAGAGGCAGGCCTCTCCTCCAACAGCTCACCAGACCGCTCCCCACCAGAGTGTCGGGCTTCATGAGGGGGGGCCCCACTGAGTGGTGAAAGGATAGGGGGAAGGGGCCCCAGAGGGAAGGAGAACCTGGCTACATCCTCACAGCCCTCTACCTGCTCTTCCACCGCCACAGTCTCCTCCACCACAATGACTGGCGGTACCTCAGCAGCACCTGGTGCCGCCGAGGAGGGACCCGCCACAGCCCTAGTCTGAGTGACCATGCCCGTGCCGCGATTGCTGGCAGCAGGCGGGGGGAAACGAATCCTGCGCACCCAACTCGGAGCCGTGGCAAAGAATTCTCCAATGGGGAGGGCTGGGGTGTCCTCAGGCTCCCCGTGTCCTCTCTGTCTCTGAGTTTCCGCAGGCGCACCCTGCTCCTGGCCTCTCCCACGTCCTCTGCCTGGCAACCTAGAGCGAGCCCTGCCCGTCACGCGGCGCTCAGACATTCTTATCTAGGAGGAGGGAGGGAGACTTTAAGAGTAAGGCCAGGAAGGGGCAAAAAAATAATTTGGAGGGGGTTGAAAGGGGCAAAAAAACCCACAATTGATTTCGAGCTGGTGGGGGGGGGACTGTTTTGAAAAAGTAAGCCAATTGGGGGGGAAAGGATGGAAGACTTTTTGATGGGGGGGAGCCAATTGAATTGAGGGGGAGAGGGTGACCTTTTAAAATTTGGGTGTCAAGCCAATTGGGGATATGGGTCTGGGAGGTTTTTTAAAAAATTGGGGATTAAAGGGTGGACCACGGGCAGTTGGGTGGAGTAGTTGTGGTGTGGGTGGCAAGTTTTTATTTTATTTTTGGGGAGAGTGGATGGGGGGAGGGCACAGCACCTACCGGGGGGGGGGGGGGAAGGACGCAGTCAAAGCTTGGGCACCTGCAGATCAAAGGAGGAAACCCTTATTTAGTGAACTGAAACACACAGTGTGGTATGGTTCTGGGGGGTGGTTTTCAAGTAATGCTCCTGTGGGGGGAGCATCAACCTCAATGCAGCCTATTTAGTGACTTTAAATTGCACACAACCAAAACCAGAACCCAGTCGCACCTGCACAGAAGTTGAACCCACCCACACTGTGACTCTGCCCGCCATGGCAAGCAAGCAGCAGCAAACATTTGATGGCAGCATGGATGGAACATCATCATCATATATGTGTATTGGCACAGCATGTAGTAGCAGCATCAGATCAGAACCCATGACCCCACTCTGCCCCACCCAGAGGCCAGGAAACACTCTGGCATGGCACTGGCACAGCATGTAGTAGCAGCATCAGAACCCATGACCCCACTCTGCCCCACCCAGAGGCCAGGAAACACTCTGGAAGGCACCTGTTCAAAAACCAACTGCAAGACGCATGCAATGCAACGCAGCACACAGCAGCAATTTCTTCATTGAGCAAGAAGACACAAGTTACAACAGTACATCTCCTCTCCAAGGGTCCCTCCCTCCTCCCCACACCCAAATGCATTTCAAAATAGGGGTGTTCCTATTTAAAACCGCCAACTAGGGAGGGAAAGGGGGCAACAAAAGGTGCACAATTGCGCACGCACTAACCCCTCTTCTTCCGGTCCTTCTCCTGCCGCTCACTGCTGGTCACGGATGCACCGCCGCCAGCCAGTCACCCTGGGCTGAGACACAGGCAGGGCAGCCGCACGAGGCACAGGCAACCGGGGTAGGTCAACGATGGAGGGGGGCAGAAGTGAGGAGACAACACTATTTGTGTCGCTCAACTCACCCCCAAGCAGAGACAAATCAACCAAAAACTTTCAAAAGAAAAGAAAAAAATGATGGCAGCCGCCAGGTGGGTAAGCTACTGTGTGCGGCTGCAGCTGTGGGAGGAGGTGGAAAGTGAAGGGGAGCAGAGAGAAAAGTCAAAGAGAGAGAGAAAAGAGAGAGGCGGGCAGGGACAAAGAGAAAGAGAGAAAAGAGAGAGAAAAGAGAGAGGGGGGGAGAAAGAGAGAAGAGAGAGAGAAAAAAGAGGGGGGGCAGGGACAAAGAGAAAGAGAGGGGAGAGAGAGAGAGAGAGAGAGAGAGAGAGAGAGAGAGGAGAGAGGAGGAGCGCAGCGCAGCAGGGAGGGGGGATTCAGGTGTGGGGGAGGACAGCAGTAGCAGTGGTCCCAAGAGGTGGGGGGAGCCGAGGGTGTGTGGGTTGGGGGGCTAGTATGTGGCAGGGGGCCTTGGGTAAGTAGAGGGAGTCAGGGGCAAGAAGAAGGAGAGGTGGGGGGAGCCGAGGGTGTGTGGGTTGGGGGGCTAGTGTGTGGCAGGGGGCCTGGGGTAAGTAGAGAGAGTCAGGGGCAAGAAGAAGAAGAGGTGGGGGAGCCGAGGGTGTGTGGGTTGGGGGGCTAGTATGTGGCAGGGGGCCTCGGGTAAGTAGTCAGGGGCAAGAAGAAGGAGAGGTGGGGGGAGCAGAGGGTGTGTGGGTTGGGGGGCTAGTGTGTGGCAGAGGGCCTGGGGTAAGTAGAGAGAGTCAGGGGCAAGAAGAAGGAGAGGTGGGGGAGCAGAGGGTGTGTGGGTTGGGGGGCTAGTGTGTGGGTTGGGGGGCTAGTGTGTGGGTTGGGGGGTGTTGGAGGAAAGGGGAGGGGGCAACAAACAGCAAAGGAGAAACTAGAACAACTCGGGCGGGTAGCAGCAGCGATTAGGCTGGATGGGGTGGGGGGAGGAGCTGGGCTAGGGTCTGGGAGGAGGGAGGGTGGGGGGGCAGGCAGCGGGGAGGAGGAGGAGGGGAGCAAAATATATATAAAGCAATATATCAAGAACACAAGCCAGAAGTTTAAAAAACCACAATGAGAAGAAAAAGACTCTTTCTAAACCAAAACCAGTAGCAGAAAGAAACTCATGGGTGTGGGTGTGGGGAGGGGGAACCAAACACTGACTTGGGGGGGCACTAATTAAACAGAGACAATGAAACAACAATTGCTGCAAATAATAGCAAATAAATAAGTGGGACTGCAAGCCAAAAAAACCGGACTCTGTTGGGCAGCAGCGATTGGGAGAAGGCTGGATGGGGTGGGGTGTGTTTGGTTTGGACTTGGAGGGGCAAGTTAGGAGCAGGGGGGCCACCACACAGAACAAGGAGCAACTTAAAAAGCTGAACACACAGAACCAATATTATCAAATCAAGGCAATAGAGGAGTACACAACCAAGAAGAGAACCAAAATTGATTATATGGGACAACAAAAAACAACAACAGAATCCTCGGGGGGGGGAGGGGAGGGAACCAACTCGCAGGGCAGCAGCAGAAACAAAGAAAATGCTACTACAATTTAAGCAAAACCAGCAAGCAATATATAAATGAAAAACCAATGGAATGTGAAAATCAAAAAATTGAACAAAAACAAGGCAGGACACAAAGAGCAATAATAAATAGAAGAACTTTTAAAGCAATGAGAATGCAGTGGGTGGGAGTGGGGGAGGGTAGGCCCAAGGGATGAGAAGGGAAAGGGGGGGAGGGGGGGGAGAAAAGCAGACAGACAAAGAAACAGGGAAATTTGGGGAAAATTAAGAAGAAAGCAAAGTAAAGTAACAGTACAGACAAGAGACAGACAGAGACACACAGAGAGTCACAAGGGGCAGGTTGACAAAGGATTAGAGCACACAGAGAGACACAGGACACAGACAGGGACAGGACTCACAGAGACACCAGCAGCCAGCAAAGGGCAAGTAGCAGATCTCAGAGATGATCCCACAACTGCAGCGAAGAGAAGTTTCCAGACAAGAGGCTTGGGTTTATATAGGTTTTGAAATTCCCTCCTTAGAGAGCCCGCACTTTTGCACTCCCCCCACAGCCAACAGGGTGCCAGCTCTCAACAGTACAACAGCCAAGCAGCCTACCAGACCAACGGACTCATTCTGGCCAATCAAAGGATCAATAGCACAGCCAATGCAATGCCTGAAAATAGCCTCACAAAATGGATGCCAGGAGCAAAAGTTTCAGGAAGGAGCCACAAAATGGAGGACACACTCTAAACTTAAAACAAAGACTGTAGACAGTCAATAGAAGCCAATGGGACATCCGAACTGGTTGGGAAAATCCGAACCAGTTCAGAAAATCCGAACCGGCCCGGATTCAGTCCGGGATCGAGCCGCCGAATCCGAACCGAACCGCACATCCCTAACATGATATCTAAAATGTACTTTCCTAAGACCTTCTAAATATGATTACTCTCAGCCAGTTTCAAGCCAGTTCTCATGATTGGCATTAGCATAGCACAATGCATAAACAGCTTCAAAGAGAAAAGGAGGGGTGAGTTTCCTCCTCTTTAGGCCTTGGCTACAGAATGGGCAATTCCATTCAGTTACTTTAGCCAGCAGAACCAAAGTTCACACTCCAGTTTCCCGCAAACCAGCAGTATCAGAACCATGCCTAAGTTTAGCTTTTGGGGCTCCCAGAGCTGGTCCCAATCTCACCAACCAGTTCACAGCAGCAGCTGGAAGGAGCTCACAGCCAGCCTCCTATCCCGGTTAAAGGGGGAACTCTCTGCTCCTCACCCCCTCCCTGAAGTCTCCACCAGCCCCCACCAGTGCCATGCCCCATCCCACCCTCCCTCGGTGGGTAAAAGGTTGATAGTTGGTTAAGGAGAATTCTCCTCTCCTCGCTCCCCTCCCTGCAGCTATTGTTGCCGCTGTGTGGCAGCATTTTAAAAAAAATAAATACCAGGGGGACTTTCTCCTCACTCCCCACCCTCGCTGCAGCTGCCGCTGTGCCTGGGGCAAAGAAGGAAAGTTTCCCCTTGACCTCCCTTCCCCACAGCCTACTGCCACCTCACAGTGGCATGTTTTGCAAAAAGCCTTTTTGCCCATGGGCAGCAAAAAGGCTAATCAGCCCCTGCCCCCCACCACCCCGACCACACCCACAACCATGGCAAAATTTTACTTCCCTCCCACCTCAATTCTTTATTTAGGCCCCCTGTCCCCCCATTTACTGGTAAAGGGGAATCCTTATAATACTCCCCTTTACCAGTATTCTCTGAGCCGGTTTGAGCAACAATGTTGCCAAGTTCTGTGTACCATCATGCATAATTTGCTGGGCTCTAACTGGCAGCAAGATCTAACTTCTGCAGTCATTCAGTCTTATTGCTTTTAAAGTCTCAGTTTCTCTTTTACAGCTCTTAGTATTGCAGCAATTTATAGCTTATGTTACTAGGAATGCTTTCCTGCTGACTCTCAGAAGTCCCTCTCTGCTTGTGTTTGAGTCTCCTGGCTTGAGTCGCCTTGGGTGGACCATCTCAATAGGTCCCCCACCCCTGCAGGGCTGGGTCGTGGCTGTGAAACCAACCTTAACCAGGAAGTGGTTTGTCCATGACAATGGGGAAACCACAAGATTCCCCATCCATGGAACACCCCTGATCCAAACAAAAGACCAGATCAAGTGTGTGGACGGCAACATGAGTTGGTCCTTAAACTAGTTGGGATTGGCCCATAGTTGTCATGGCCATTATGAACTCCCGAGCTGCACCAGACAAGTCAGCCTCACAATGGATATTGAAGTCACTTAGAACCAAAAGCCTGGGTGACTCCAATACCAACTTGGAGACCAGCTCCATCAGCTCAGTTAGAGAGTCAGTTGGACAGCGTGGTGGATGGTACACCAAAAGGAACCCCAGTCTGTCCCTAGTTACCAGTCTCAGAAAGACACACTCAATGTGTCAGCTGTTGCACAGGGGCCCTGGTAAGGGGAATGGTAACCTTATGGACCACAGCCACTCCACCCCGCCCCCCACCCACATCCCCAAGCCTGCTCCACAACCTGGAGGAACAAGCTGGGCCCAAACTGGGCCACTAGCCTCCCCCATCCAGGTCTCAGTTATACAAGCCAGGTCGGCTCCTTCATCCATGATCAAGTCATGGATGATTTTGGTCTTATTCTTAACCGACCTGGCATTGCAAAGGAGCAAGGCTAGATTCTGTGGGAAGTTGGAACTGCTCCCCAAGGCCAGAGAGCTGACAGGGCAGCCAGAAGTGGAAACAGTTACTAAATTAGTGGTTTCCCTTCTCCTGCAATGGCCAGCTGCTCTGCCAACGCCAATTCTTCTGTTCCCCACCACAACAGTAGTAGGTGCCCCAGAGCCACAGGACACACACCCGGCCTCATTCTGCACAAGAGAACCCAAACACATGACAACAAAAGGCCTGGCACAACCCAATAAAAGGGAGGACTAATTACATTCAACCCAGATCTCCAACCCCACCTTATAACTCCGCCCCCCAGACCCCAGTCCCACACCAAAGGCCAGCCCTCTTTGTCAGCCGCCTTCAGTGTCCACCTACAAGCAGTCCGCCGGCTACACCTCCGGTGTTCTTCCCTCCAATATATGCTGCCAAGGACTCCAGAAATCTCTCCTCTCACGAGAGATCTCTGGTCCTTGGGGACAGGTAGGCAAGTACTCAGATAGAAGGCACAGGCGGAGTAGGGCAGCAAGCAAGCTGCCACAAGCCAGTCCTTCAGAAGGTCTGGGGCTGCAAAAACAAACCTCCTTGGCCGAGACAGGAATGCGCAGGCAGGATGAGACAGCTGTTGTTCATCAGGAGAGGTCAGGGAACTGACAGAATCTCCCTCCTTCCACTTTTCACCCTCTCCGGTCTTCACCCTCTCCAGTGAAAAGATTTGCATTTTGTTTACCTGTTTTTCCCTTTAAGCCTTTGTATCAATGGGAATGACTGTTCTGTATGACTGCAGCTGCTAGATCATCCCCAATTTTAACGATTATTGAGAAGAACTTCTGAACAATGGCTAAACCCTCAGCTTTCCACACTGCCAGTTTCCTTCCTTGGTGACACCTTAACCATGATTCTACACTTCTAGGTCTATGCCCACTTGAGGGACTATCTCACACTGACTTCAGGGTCATGGGCATCTTTCATGATGTGAGAAAAGGCAGTACCTTCTGCTTGTTAAGACTTCAGCTTCTCCAGTTATTTATTTATCAGTTATTTATTTTTATTTAGAAATTGTTGAGCTTCTCCAGCTTTAGTCTTCATCTTCTTCATCTTCTATGAGAATACACACACACACACACACACATATCTTTTGCATGCAGACGAATGAAGTTCAAGTGACTGAGCAGAAGGACCTTGAGCTAGAGACAGAATCTTCCAGGTCTTATCCAGAGTCCTGTTACCCATGATTCTGTCGTAGCCCTCATGACACCATGATCAGTTACTGATTTCCCCCAGCATTTTTTGTCTCTGTGATACTTTCACCTCTTTTACTCTGTCCATATCATTTTATTTATTGCTAAATATCTATACCACCTTCCATTTAAAAAATCTCAAGGTGGTTTAGAAACATTTAACACAATATAAGAAATACACAATAAAATATTTAAAAGGAATCTAAAAATACAAATCTAATTAAAAGTGTTTTTTTTTAAAAATAAAAAATAAATACACAACAAAACCATAAAATACAAAGTAGCAGCAACAAAAAGAGCACTCATAAAAGCCTGGGTAAAAAGCCAAGAATTCACTTGCTTTTGAAAAACTGTGATGGAGTGTGTTGAGTGGCTGCCCACCGGGAGAGCATTCCAAAGTCAGGGGGCAATAACTGAGAAGATCCTGTCCTGCATGCACGACAGCCGAGCCTCCTTATTGTCAGCACGCAGAGCAGAGCCCTCTCCAATGACTCTGTCATGTGGGCAAAAACCCTTGGGAGTAGATGGTCCCTCAGGTAACCAGGGCCCCAATTGTTAAGGGGTTTAAAGGTCAAAGCCAGCACCTTGAATTGGACCCAGAAACACATTGCAGGCAATGTAGCTCTTTCAAAATGGGTGTGATATCATACCAGTGGGCAGCTCTGGGTAAAATACTCGCTGCTGCATTTTGCAATAGCTGCCATTTCAGGATATTCTTCAAGGGCAGCCCCACATTGAGTATGTTACAGTAATCCAGCCGTGTTGTGTCTAAGGCATGGGTAACTGTGGCCTGATCTGCCTTCTTGAGAAAAAGATACAGCTGGTGCACTAGCTGAAGCCATGCAAATTATGTGTTACTAGCTTGTAAATTTATTGGATGGATATTCTCTCCTGTCACACATAATACCAAACAAATTGTGAGAAGTTAGCAGACATCATCATTCAAAGGGATGAAGTGAAACTGATGATTTTTCTCACCTGGTTAAACCACTTGGGCCACATAATAACATTCTGGTCAATGGTGAACTTCATCTCTGGGGAGGCCTGTCTTTTTATGCTTCCAACTTTCACTCTAGCAATAGATTGATTGGGAAATGCCACAGCATTCATAATATCCAAATCCGATGCCAGGTTGCTGTTCTCATCAAAATAAACTCCATCTATGGAACTATTGTAAAAATGGAAGTTGCTCAGGTAAGGGTGGAACTAGAGCAACATGGAAAAGAGCAGCAGTTAGAAAACAAAAACACATTGGATAACTCAGTCACATCCATTTGGAGATCCTGCTTCTGACAGATTGCATTAGGGGAGGAGAGTTTGTTTTGTGGTAGTGTGCATGAATTTTAGGGGTGTGTATGACTAAAAAAAATTGGATCAGCTTGGTTCTGCAACCCCAGATGTTGAATTGGGTCATTTTGGACCCTTCAGAAGGTGGGGGATGGGGTGGGTCGGTAGAATTGTGGTCGATGGGATAGGCAAAAAATCCCCACAGAGATATATGTGGGCAGGGTAGAATCACTAAAAAGCCCCAGCTTGCCCAGAAGCTCTCAAAGTTGACACATAAGAAGGTTAGGATGGTCGGACTGTGTGTATTTAGTTAGAAGTGAATGCAACCATCCTTTGAATTTAGATTATTATTTTTTAAGTAACAGGGAAATTGTACTCAGAGAGAATGCAGAAAGGAAGTGACCAACATGAAAACATCTCAGGGGAAGTGATCTAACATTAGAGGATTGCATGGGAAATCTGGAAATCCACCACTTTATTTGTAAAATTGTGAGTACTAGCCAAAAACTATAAAGAAGTTTTGGGCAAGCAGATGGACTGGCAGATAAGCAGGATTCCACTCAGCTACCAGGGAGTTATTCACACATGGCTTCATGCTGTGGAGTATCTGAAGAGTGAATCTGCTTTGCAGCAGATTCACAGATGTTTAATTCAGGGGATTACATGGACAGTTCACATAGGGTGGGCTCCCCTCTGCAATCCCAGCTGCAGATCTTTTTTCTGGGTAGGTATTCTGACAGCTTGCACTGGGGTTTTCCTCCAATCATTCATAAATCACATCACAGAGGTGGCAGCAAGAGAGCTGTGTGTGTGTGTGTGTGTGTTAGTTTGACAGCTGGCTACAGAAAACCGCAGGACCGGCATGACAAGTTGCCAAGCAGGCGGATTGAACAGCAGAACACATCTGACCCAAATCTTTGCTGATGTTTATAATGAACTTGCCTTTTTGAGTGAATGCCTTCATCACCTTATGTTCCACCCACAGCACCCCAGACCAGACCTGCTCAACTTAGGCCCCCCCCAGCTGTTTTTGAACTACAACTCCCATAACCCCCAGACACAGTGGCCAATAGCCAGGGATTATGGGAATTGTAGGCCAACATCTGCAGGAGGGCCAAAGTTGAGCAGCCCTGCCCAGACCATTCAAGAGGCAGGGAAGTTTAAAATATAAATCATTGCTTTCTCTGTCATGAAGAAAAACATAGATGAATCAGCTCAGACAAAAAAGACTCAAGTTACATTGCAGTCTCCATTCTGTATATCTAAAGCTTGTGTTAAGACTCACATTTTGCAGTTTGTACTTGTGTTTAACTCAGGAATGTCTCCTTCCCTCTCCCTTTCTGCACTCCCTCCACAGAATTTCACCAATCTGCTACAACGCCCCCCACCCCCAGCACTTGCAATTGCAAATCACTCAGAGCAGAGCAGAGCAGACCAGACCAAACACAGCTGTCAAACTCCCCTTCATTGTGTTTTGAAAAGCACCAAATTACTGGCAATGGCCCATACACACATCAAGGGAGAAGCAGCAAGGCATCACAGAAGCCTCAGGTGTTTGTTTGTTTTTAAGCTGCTGAAAATAGAAGATTTTTAAAAGCTGGACATAATTCGGGCTAAGCCAGAATGCACAGCTTTGATTCAGGGAGAAATAAAGTTCTGTTTGTCCTCGTCCCTGATAGCTTACAGAGGCTTCAGGGTAAATGCAGCTAATATGTGGACTTGCACACTCTGTTCCAGAGGAGATTCAAAGTAAAAGCCATGTGTGTAAAGCCTCCAGCTGTGATTGCAAAAAAGGGAGCAAACTCCCACTGCCATTTGGAGCACCGGAGAGCTCCAATTTCTGCTGAATGAGGTTGGAAGACTCCAACCTGAACTAGGCGTCTCTAGATCAGGGTGGGAATATGCCCAACACCATATTGGGGCCATGTCCAACTTCGCCAATCCAACCTTGCACACCCCTAAAATATCATCCCATTTTCTAAGCAGAGTCCACCTTGGCTTGCATTGCGAGTGCTGCAAGATATTCCCCTTAGGAGATGGGTTTGTAGCTCAGTGGAAGAGTCTGCATGCTTGCATGAAGAATGTCCTAGGTCTCATCCCTAGCAACTTCAGATACGACTGGGAGAGACTCCTGCTTGTAATCTTGAAGATCTGGGGGCAGTCAGTATAGACAATACTAAGCTAGGTGGACTAAAGGTCTGACATGTTATAAGGAGGCTTCCTAGGTTCCAACCCCCCTATACAATGTATATGTGCTGTGCATCCCCCCTGTCCCCAATTCATTCTTACACCAGGAACAATCTTGGTGCATGGTCCATGGCCATAAAAAAAGAGGGGTTGAGTGAGGGAGCAGCGGATTGAGCAGAGGATAGATTTTGTAACAGCACCTGGGTCAGAGGATAGGCAGGGATAGTTGTAGCCAGTGACAGCTCTCCTGCCTGAGCAACTTCTCTTTTAGACAGTGTCTTTCTATATAAACAGGGCCTTTCTCCAGTGGTGGAGTCTAGAGCATGGACTGCAGCCCAAACACAGCCATCATAGAGTCCTCCTCCAGCAATGAGAAGAATCCCACCTCACTGAATTCATCTCAGGAATCTCCCAGTTTTCACTCAATTAATACATTGGGAAGCTTCGCATACTGTTGACTTGGGCTTGAACAATCGATGGCAATTTTGAGCGTGGTTATCTACGGGGGACAAGACATACCTGCCAAGGTTGAACCATAGGATGTTCCAGCTTGCCTGCACCCGCCATCAAGATCCGATTTAATCTGGATGAGTGTGCAGCATTTAGGGCACGTGCCAAAGCCCAGACAGTGTTGTAAATACTGTAGTTGTCTTGAGACAGAATGCTTTCCACCACATGCTCAGGCAGAGTCCCCAGTATTTCTTTTTCTGTGCATCTTAGATGACCTCTTATGGAAATTACAGACTTTGAATATGAGCAATGAAATGCTTTGTGCCAACTCTCCAAGATGGGAATGTACAATGACTCAAAATTATCACATTTTGTATCTTTTTGTGCTGGGATTGAGAAGGAAAACGAACCGTGGATGTGCTGGATATCAGCGACTCTGTAAAACAACCTCATGCTGAGATCCTCCAAAATGGTTGCGATCCAAACTTTCCCCAATTTTTGTTTCTCAACCCTTTCAGCGTCTTTCAAAAGTACTGCTAGAATCAATGCAGCATGAGTGTCCATGTGGTAGACAATCACATTAGCCTGTCTCTGCACGAGCAATGACATCTTATCAAAGTACTGTTTGACCCTATCCAACACCGGGATTCTTTCTAAGAAGGCAACACAGAGACTGTTTCTGAGCATCACAGGGGTGAAGGTGCTCACAAACCTTTCTCCTTGGTCATTGTCTGGAACAAGGAGACCAGTCCATGTCCATTTGAAATGCAGGAGAAGCTTGACAATCCCCAGGTAAGGGGGCTCTTGTTTGGGGACCATCCGATATAAAAATGGGAGCTGAGTTTTATCTTTTAGAGCACCACTAAGAAAAGTATAACTGACCTAGGAAGGAAAAGAAGAGATTGGCATTTTATTTCATTTTCAAGGCAAAACTTGGGGATTTGTTAACCTAAAATTATTACTAACTCACAAAATATCCATCGCAACGATAGGCAAAGAGTTTGTGGAGGGAGAGTCTGTGCATTGCCCTAAACAAAACTGCATCCCAAGTTCATTTCTGATACCAAACATACACGTGATTGGCAACTTGTATCAGAAAAAGAGAGCCAGCATGGTGTAGTGGTTAGAGTGCTGGAATAGGACCAGGGAGACCCGCGTTCAAATCCCCATTCAATCATGAGACTTGCTGGGTGACTCTGGGCCAGTCAATTCTCTCTCAGCCTAACCTACTTCACAGGGTTGTTGTGAGGAGAAACCTAAGTATGTAGTACACCACTCTGGGCTCCTTGGAGGAAGAGCGGGATATTAATGTAAATAATAATAACAACTATTTAATTCTGTGGCAGAAAATGAAGGGGTGCCTTCACAGAAACTGCTGCAGGGGCTAAACCTGATCCCTCTTCCTAGCGACACCACCGATATCAAGATGGAGAGGATGGAGTGTCTGGCATCAGCAAAGAGGCCCCACTTTGTCCTGGTCCCGTACTGCCTTAGGAAGCAGCTGAACCTTACTGTATTGCTAGGGGAAGTCTCATCATTTTCCAGTCCCACCTCCAGAGTAAGAAACTTGAACTCTCATGGTATTCAGCAGGGGAGCTACTAACCCTGGGCAGTGTGATCAGTCCTCAGAGAGGCAGGGCAAGCCTCCTTGCCCATGACACCATGTGACCCCCTTCTCCACTTCTCCACAGAAAGAAGCCAGCCAGTGGTGTAGGGGTGGCCTAAAACCCTTCCAATGAGACCGTGATGAGCTTGGGATGGTGCTCCTTTGTGTTAATTTCATTTATTTATTTAACATATTTGTATACTGCCTAAAACTTACGTCTCTGGCTGATTTACAATAAAATAATACAAATTACCAGAACATAAAAAGGTTAAAACATAATAATTTAAAATTAAAGCAACGTTTCTAACTATTAAAACAGCATCTGATTCAAAGCAAGGAGGCTTTACACACCGTGCTTCTACCCCAAATCTCATTCAGAAGAGAGTCTGTGCATTCACACACCAGCCAGACATATCCTGAAGTCCATTCAAGATTCTTGGACCGACTCCACACAAGTTGGGCTTTGTGATGCAAATTCTAGCTTATCTTGACGTATTTCTGGGTTTTTAAAATGCTGGTTTTAAGCTAATTTTCTGAAAATGCCGGAGCAAACAAGGAGAGGCACTGACCTTGAATCATTAGCATGATAAGAGAGATGCTCTCTTTAGAAATGCAGATATCGCTCTTTAGTAATATCTCCCCCCGTCCCGCATTGGCTACACAGACATATGCCATGTGAACTTGTTTCAAAATGAAACCTGAGAGCAGAGGGGAGGGGCTGCTTCCTTCAATGCCATGAGTGTAGTTCGAAGTGGCTTCGCTTACCCTGAAGCATGAAGCCATGTGCAAATAATTCCTTGGGTGAACAAATATGTCTTGATTACCTTTTAAAAACTTGCCAGAGATGGGGAGGCTCTTATTTCAGCAGGAAGCGAATTCTAAAGCCTTGGGGTAGCAATGGAAAAGACCCATCCCTGAGTAGCCACCAGATGAGTAGAGATGTGTGGACTGGTTCGGGGGTTTGGTCCAGAGGTTCGAGATCGAACTTACCCCCCCGCCCCCGGTTCTGTTAGGATCAGAACTGAATCTCCGGAAAAATAAACAAATTTGTTTACATTTTTAATTTTTAAAAATAATAATAATAAAATAAAAATACCCGTAGCCCCTTTGGGGGGCTTTCTGTATGCCGTGTGTGTGTGTGTGTCCATCCATGAAGGTTCCCCCTCCCCTTCCGGCCTCTGAAATCACCACCGTGGCTGGGTAAAAAGGCCTCTTTTTAGCCCGTTTGGGCCTCGTAACTGTGCACGGCGGCCATTTTGGCCACTGCTGCACATGCTTAAATGGCCTCTGCCAGGCCTGGCATGGTCCACAGTCTCAGAGGTCATTCGAGCATGCATGGTGGCCATTAAAACAAAATCACAAAGCCCACCCTCCCCATCATGATTTGGGCCTCAAAGACCGAGGAAAAGTGTGGGTGCATGGAGGGCAAGCTGGAAGCAAGTCCAATTTGTGACACTACACAACATCATTACTGATCCCATGGCATGTCTGTTAAGGCATCAACTTTAGGCTTTGTGGAGCTTGAGGGAACAAGAAATAGCCTTAACTCTGGTCTTCAACCAGCAGGGTTTTTGATCATTCAAGGGTTTATAAAACCTAACAAATCCACCTGTGCAGAGATGACAGTAGCATAAAATAAATCTCTCAATCTCTCTCAATCTCTCTCTCTCTCTCTCTCTCTCTCTCTCTCTCTGTGTACACACCAGGGGAAGCGGAAACTCTCTCCTACAAAAAAGGTTATTTAAAATTTTTTCTTCTGTGCCTGGCCTCACTTTTTCACGCCAGTCTTGACTTTCCTGAAGACCCTGCAATATGGAATGAGATGCAGCTTGAATCACCACTGCCACACATGAGTCATACCTGTGGGATTTTGTAGAGACTCAACATGCTGGACATCTGATTGGAGATTTCAGTCTCAGCGCCTTCAGAAACAGCCACTAGGATATTCTTTCTTCCACACACATAGTTTGGAACATGCTTGTGCCCTATAGACAGAAGGTCTACCATGGCATTAAAAGTTAATTTTGCATTGAAATAGTTCTCATATATGTTGTAGCCAAAAGTGATGTTGGGTAACATCCGAGGATTCTGGTTTATCTCATGGATGGTGAACACGAAGGGCAGGAGGTGCCAGAAATTCATGCCTTCAATCCTGCAAGAAATAGAAGTGGGCCACATTTTGATCTTGATTCCAATGAGAACAAGACAGGCTCTTGCTGCTTTCCCTGTAAGATTCTTGCTAGACAACAGACCTCTCTAGATGTTGTTTGTGCGATCATACTCTTGTTATCCCAGAGCCCGAAGGAGAATAGCTGCTCCAAACATTACATTGCGTAAGTGTGTATTTGTGGGAGAAAATTTTTTTAGAGCTCACAATCTAAAAAAAGAAACATATAAGGCAGACACCAGCAACAGCCACGGGAGCAATGCTGTGCTGGGGATGGATAGGGCCAGTTGCTCTCCCCCTGCTCAATAAAGAGAATCACCACTTTAAAAAGTGCCTCTTTACTCAATTAGCTGTGGATGTATATGATGTTCTAATGAAATAGGAAACATCTGGTGAAGTTCTATTTCTAATATGTTTTCTCATTCAATAATTTTCAGTGAGAAAATGTAAGGTCTCAGAAACCGCTAAAGCAGAAACAATTAAAAAGATGCAACTCCATAATCAAATATTTACTTACGTCATAAAATCAACAGAGGGAGACTTGAAGAAAACAGATGGGGAAAATAAAGTATTTGTGGTAGATGTGACCCCAGCAATCACATAGTCTCCCGGCTTATAATAATTAAGTCTTTCTACTATATTACCCGGCTGAATTAATGGGCATTTTGTCTTCAGTATCTTGCAGGGAGCAGGGGACAACAACAAAAGCATTAGCAGCATCAATTTCATTCCAAGTACACCTATATTAGTTACACCCCCACACACACGATTAGCAGATCCAGTGATCAGAATCCAAGCCTTCTGCCAAGAGCACAGCTGCAGTGACGTTACTAACATGAATGGGATCCAGCTGTAGCATCAGATCAGAAGGGGCTGATGTTCTACCTCACACTGACATACTTCCTAAATCTCAGTAGTGCAGGAGGTATTTATGCACTAACCTTTTTGAGCTCAGTACAAGGAGTTACTGAAAGTGGTCTTTGATTATGATGGTCCCATTATGGGTTACAAACAGTCTATTTTTTGAAGCATCCCTTGAGCTTTGGTGTGAGAAAAAGTAAATTGTAATGATTTTGATAATTATAAGGGAAGAATTGTGCATGCAACATTCTTGACTCTCTCTGAGGCTTTGTGAGCAGCTGCAAAGATGGAGAAATCATCTTTGTGAAACTCAGCAGTGCTATTGTGAACTTTCTGTGCTTGTGTCAAGTCTGAATTGATTTCCATTGAGTAAGAACGCACATGATCATTTGGGGCCTTTTCGGAAGGTAGCCACACTTTTACCTCATGTGGGATAGATGAGCAGATCTGCCTTCAGCTTTAGCAAAACTGGTGAGCCGACTGGTGAGCAGACCCTACTATTAGTGGTGGCCATGCCTGGCATCCGGAGCAAAAAGCCACACCCTGCCATGTAAGGTCCTCCGGGTATGCCCCTACTATGCCAACATGCATTGTGCCGCCAGTAAACTCGAATGGCCTGATGACAATAGCAGCTTCCCTATGAGTGGGCCAGGAAGGACATGTGACCTCTGATGCCATGCCAAGAATCCATCATGGCTCCAGATGGCAGAGGCCCTCTTAACCCTGTAGTTGCGCTCCCAGTGGCAACAGAGGTTGCAAACTCCACTTTGAGCTAGAGGCCACCACTGCTTCTGGGGTGGGGGCAGTTGAGAGGATGAGCAGCCGTATGCGACAGGCAGCACACCAGTCCAATCAGAGCGCGCCCCCCATGCCCACACCACTACTCCACGTGGAATAGGCAAATGCAACCCCTATGCCCCCTGAAACCTTTGGGAAGCCACTGCCAGTCTATGTAGACAACACAGAGCTAGATGAACCAATGGTCTGGCGCAGTCTATGGCAGCTTCCTGTGCTCCTATGCACCTCTTTGCCTGTCTGCTTTGTGGAAATGAGGCCACTGGCATGGGAATGGGTTGGTGCTGACCCATATCCCCTGGCAGCCCTTCTGGAATCCACCCCTCCCCCATCTCCCACCATGGCCTCAAAGGGCAACCCAGGGAACTGGCAGGGGGGTGGGGGCATCCCTATTAGCCTCTTGCACCCCTGCTGGCCCTACACATAGGTGGCTGCCTTTCCAATGAATTTGCCATCCACCGTGGCCAGCCAATGAATTTCCCCATCCCTTTATTTTCATTGTGACAATCTTTTGTACACCTACACTATTAGCAACGTTCACATTTGAAGAATGGCTTCAGAACCATAATTCATAACTGTAAGAAACTTTACTTAAAACCAAGAAAAAACATAGCTGAGTTCCATGTCATCTTGGATGGAGAAAGAAGTCTGTTTCTCTGAGAGTCAGGGAGGCTTTTCACTCGAGCAGCCCAACCCAGGCTTGGGCAGCTCTACCTGGGCCCATAAAGGGCCTCCAAACCAGTTCTGTGCACATGTGAATGATCTTAGTGTCTTTGGGTCTCTTTGCTTAGCTGACAGAAAAGCTGGTATGGAGGAAATCCCCGGGTAGCCTGGGGGTTTTACCCGACCATTTACCGGGGTTAAAGGGTGCGAACATGCCCTTGTATCCACAGAACACAGAACTGGGTTCCTAGAGTGCCCGACTCATGGGGAAATCCATCAATGCACTGTGCTCATCAGGTGGTGCATAGTTTGTAGGATATCTGGGACATTTCCCCCCAGCCTCCAAAATGCATTGCAGCTTGCGGCAGCACAGAAAGTGTGGGCATGTTAGCTGCATGGCTGCAATCCTCCCCGGATCATCTGTGGGGAAGGTGCTCTTTTGTCATCCCCCCCACCTGCCCTCTCCGGCCCAGCAAATGGTTGTGTGAATTAGGGATGTGCATGGAACCGGGTGGGGTGTGTGTGTGCATCTTGAAGGGTGGGGGAGGGTGCACTTACCCCTCCCGCCGCATTTCCCCTGTCAGTGCTCCATTTTGGTAAAGCCCCTCAGGGCAGCAGAGTACCTCCCTGCCGTCCCATTGCTGCGTCTCCCAAAAGTGACCAGAAGTATCAGACATGCCTGTGCATGCCGGGCATGAGCGCAAAGCCATCGCACACACATGCCTGCCCTGTGTGAACACCCCTGTTCCCGGCACACAGAGTCGCAACTGATACTTCCAGTCACTTCCAGTAGATGTGGCACTGGAACGGCAGGGAGGTACGCTGTCACCCTAAGGGGCTTTACCAAAATGGAGTGCCAGTGGGGGAAATGCAATGGGAGGAGTAAGTGCAGCCTTCCCCACCCATAAAGATGCACCCCTTGCTGTTGAACTGACAGAACCACCTGACTTTCGAACCGGTTTGGAGGCCCATGAAGGGCCTCCGAACCATTTCTGTGCACATCCCTAGTATGAATGATCTTAGTGTCTTTGGGTCTCTTTGCTTAGCTGACAGAAAAGCAGGTATGGAGGAAATCCATTCACATATGAATTTCCCCACCCCCAGCCCTTCAACTCTAGATGTGAGATTAAACTTATTTATTGTTTCATGCATTGATATACCTCCTCGTACAAAAAGGTCCCTGAGCAGTTCACAATGTAAAGTCCCTGGGTGGTTCACTATATTCTCACTTTTACTTTCTGGATGGGGATAATCCTGCCACCACTGCAACTTCCAACACTCCTTCTGAATGGTAAGTGGATTATTTCCCAGTGTTCATCTTCTTCACAAGATCACTGTGATGGTCTCTGGACAGCAACTTGGTCAGTGCACGTGCAGTCATTCTTTTTGTTGGGCAATATTGAAGTGCCTTGGTCTTGTAAGTCTCCCAGTAGGCAGTACTTCACATCAATGTGCTTGGTGCGAGGATTCACTCTTTTGGTCTTTGCCAACTTTATGCACCCCTGACTATCTTCCAGGATACGGATGTGCCCACATATGTCAACCCCAATGTCTGTGAATAGTTGGTGGACCAAATCGCCTCTTGGCTTGCCTAGGCTGCTGCCACAGATTCTGCCTTGGTTGATGAGAGTGCCACCATTTTTTGCTTTCTGCTACCCCAACTAATAGTCCCACATGGGGAAAAAAGAAGACAACACCTCCCCTCCCCCCACCGGGGTGGACTTACACTCCATATCACTCCACTCTCCTTCCTGCACTCCAGTCACACTGGATGGGGCAGTGTCTTTTCTCCATAGGATTCTGACTGCTTCCGCAATATCTGCCCTTGTTACTGTGGCTACGTACAGCAGCTTGCCAATTGCCTTACAGTATTGGTTGTTGTCTGGCAACACATTTTCAACATCATTGTCCTTTAGGTTGTCCAGCTTCATGGGGTTTTTTACGTCCTTTGCCCCCCCCCCCCCTTTACGAAGTGGGTTAGCACTTCACTGACTTTAGTTTTCTGACTGAGCAGGAAACTAAGGCTTTGCACAAAACTGGTTGGCTCAGTTTGGTTCGAGACTGAACTGGCCTCGAACACAACTGGGCCAGTTTGGTCCGGCACCTCCTCAAACCCCCCTCCCAGTTTGGTTGTGGTTCAACCCTCAATATGGCCGCCGGGTGAAGGCTGAACTGCGGCTGAAAAGTGCCCGAACCAGATGAGGGAGTAATTTTAAAGTACGGCGGGAGGAGGGGGAACCTCTGCAGACCCCTCCCTCCCCACCATCTCAAGGAACTCCCCTGAGGGAGTAGAAAGTTTTTGTTTGTTTGTTTTTTAAAAAGAAGAAAAGCAATTTTCAGTCCACAAACCCCTGAACATTGGGGGAGGTTTGGTCCGGGTCCAGACTGAACTGGGTGGGTGGATGGGTTGGTTTGGCAGTCAAACTATTGAACCCCTGAACCAAAACTGTGAACCGTGAACCCCCCAAAATGTTTGCACATCCCTACAGGAAACTTCTATCATCTTCCCATAGGGGTGTGCACAGAACCAGTTTGTCTGGTTCGGTTTGAATTCAAACCAGGTTTGAACTG
Source organism: Hemicordylus capensis (assembly GCF_027244095.1). NCBI lineage: Eukaryota > Metazoa > Chordata > Lepidosauria > Squamata > Cordylidae > Hemicordylus > Hemicordylus capensis. The sequence goes on along the minus strand of NC_069658.1, from coordinate 255,401,296 downwards.
GGGTGGTGTGGTTCGGTTTTGGGTTTGCTCAAACCCCCCTGGTTCAGTTCAAATTTGAACCAGGTTTGAGCCATTTTGAACTGGTTCAAACCAGTTTGGGCCTCCAAACCTGGTTTGGGTGGTAGGCACCCATGCGTGCCAACTACCACCCAAACCCCAAAGCAACTGGACAATCCTATGATATTTTATGAATTTTTGAATTATTTTTTAAGTGTATTTAAGTGCGCAGTGTGTTCCCTTGCAGTAATATTCTGTTGCAGTCTGCAGACTATTACTTTCCCTGCAAGGGAACACACTGTGCACTGATGACCTTAACTGCTTAATGACTGACCTGAGATCAGCAATTAGGTCAGTGAAAGTGTTTCTGAAAAATCTGCAGGCTGCAGCAGCAACCTGCAAAATGGAAGGGAAATATAAATGCTATTAAAATCCATATCTTAAGAACTAAAAATCCCAGGGACTTGGGGGTGCCTGGGATGGCTTGAGGCCACCCTTGCTGTGCCCCCAGACCCACTTTGGATTGCCCTGCCACCCCCCAAAAGGGGGGGTTCAGGGCAGCCCCAATTCTCCATTATTCCCTATAGCATTTTTTTTAAAAAAAAGAAATTCACCACTAATAGTAGGGGCACCCAATTGCCTCAGAGTTTGGTGGGTGGTAGGCATCCCTGGGTGCCTACTACCCCACTTTTGCACCCCATGGTATTCCACATAGAGAATAAGGGGCAATAATAAAAAATTCAAAAATTCATTAAAAATCATAGGAGTATCCGATTGCTATGGGGTTTGGGTGGTAGTTGGCACCCATGGGTTGCCTACCACCCACCAAACTCCAAGGCAATTGGGTGCCCCTACTATTAATGGTGAATTTCTTTTTTAAATAAATATGCCATAGGGAATAATAGGTTGAACCCAATGCCTGGTTCAGTTCAAATTCAAATGGTCCAACTGAACCAGTTCAAATTTGAACTGGTTTGCACATCCCTATCTGCCTTCTCAGTTTGGATCCCAAGGTAGTGTGGTAGTTTGAGATCCTAAGTCCATGATCCCAAAGTTATTGTTGAGCTCATGGACAACTTTATCATTATTCCCTTCTTGGTCAGAACATACAAGTACATTGTCCACAAAAACATGTCACAGATCCTTCTACTGTCAATTCCTTTGATGTATAAAGGGTCTGCCTAGCTCCTTGATAATCCTATGCTTTGTCCATTAAGCCTTAATACAGGCATTGTTCCAGGCAGGAGATAGCACCAAGGATTCTTAGTACGGACAATGCTGAAAGAATCATAGAGTAGCTTGTGGGGGACAAACCTGGCCATGCAAGCTGTTTAGTGAACTCAAGGAGGCATGTGGGCAGCACATATCTGCCCTTTTGAACTAGCACCTTGCTTTAGGGCCTGCCCCCACCCCCTCCTCCCATACCATCGCTTTATTAGGTGTTAAAAAGTAGTCTAATGGCCATTGTATGGGTAATGTAAAGCAATGGTCACTTGAAGGATGCAGCTGAGCAAACAGAGCCCTCAACGCTTTCCTTATCTTACAGAATAGCAAAATGAAGACATGTAAATGAAGGTAAAGGTAAAGGTAATGAAGGTAAAGGTAAATGAAGGTGAAGGTAAAGGTTGTGCCGCTGAGTCAATTTCAACTCCTGGTGACCACAGAGCCCTGTGGTTGTCTTTGGTAGGATACAGGAGGGTTTTACCATTGCCATCTCCCACGCAGTGGGACATGATGACTTTCAGCATCTTCCTATATCGCTGCTGCCCAATATAGGTGTACCAGCAGGGATTCGAACCGGCAACCTCTTGCTTGATAGTCAAGCATTTCCACGCTGATCCATTAGCTGACTTATGTAAATGAAGACAGTTGGTTAATGTTTGCCTTTGGAATTAGCAAGAAATGTAGCACTATTTTTAGCAGAATCAGAAATAAACCAAAGCCTTTTTTGTTGGGAGTGGACATCAAGAGAGGGTGTTGGAAGTGAAGTACTCTGCACTGTCTCATGTCAGTGACAGAGGGGGACAGATTAGTGTGTCAAAGGGCTAGAGGGGTCAAGACATTGGTCATCCCTTCTCTACTGCTCTGACACTATCCCTTTGATATATAGATTGCTACTCTCAGGGACTTCCTTCCTTCCTTTCTGCTCTCTTCCTCTTCCCCTTTCTTCTCCCTTGCAACACACATGCTCCTCTCTCCCTGCACCATGTGTGCAGAGATGTAGAAACCATCCCTCTGCATCCAGCTAGCTAGCTAGATTAGAGATCCTATCTCTCCACTTTCCTATCTAGAATGGAGTTCTCCAATAAAACTCCTTATACTGATTTGAAAGTATGAACTGGCTCCAAGTTTCTTTTACTCTCAGCATACACGCATGCCTAGGCAGATTCCACTGAGTTGTGCCTCAGTGCACCTTGCTGTAATAGAAGGGTATCTCTTACCATAGAGAATTCTGAACAGGTTATGGGACCCAGAGCCTTGAGCTGCGTGTACTGCAACTAAAGAGTTAAGTTTGTTCCCAGAGATCCAGTAAGATCTAGCCGCGGGCACTTTGAATTGCTGATCTACATCAGCTTTTATGGAGCACAGTGAGGATGGCTACTTATCTAGAAGGAAAGCTTAGGCTGACTGTCCTGAACCCAGACAATTACTTGGAATGGTGAATTCGACTATGGCTTGCATTACGACCTGAAGGACTACAGAAGGTCACTAAGGAAAATGTACCAGCAGATGGAAACACAGCTGTGGAGAAAACTGCTAAGGAGGCTTGGGAATAGAAAGATGTGAAGGTGCAAGTTCTCATCGCTGCTTCTGTGAGTAGAAATTGTCTCTCTACCATATGTGATCTTGAGACCTCAAAGGAAATGCTAAGCAAGCTAGATTCCTTGTATATGAAAAAGGGGTGGGCATACACCTTTAACTTGAGAAAGAAAATGCAGAATCTGCAGTATAAAGACGGGGGCTGTTTTGCCATGCATGTGGGACTGCTATGGGACTTTTTGGGGGGAGAATTTAAAGCAGCAAGAGAGGAATTTACAGAGAATCAGAATATGGAAGCTCTGTTTCTAAGCATGTCTCACAGTAATAAAATCGGGCAATTGGAAACCCACACCGCTTTAACTTTTGAGAGAGCTGTGGAAACTATCTCTGCTGAGGCAAGCAGAAGACAAGTTTTGAGTTCTCGCTATGAAGATGAACTGGTAAGTAACTTTGTTCTTAAAGCAACACTTGGCCATTCCAGAGAAAACCCTAGGTGGGGAGGGAATGCTGAGAGAGGAAACTGCATGCCACCATTTGCATACCAAAAGCTCTAGCTCCGTTGCCAAGGGAACTCAGTCCAGAGGGAGAGGTCACATGACTGCCAGCAGGGAGACTGCTCCTGGGATGTCTGGAATGAGGCCAACTGGAACTAATGCCTTTAGATGTTTTCTGTGCAACCAATTTGGCCACAAGGTGGCGAGCTGTTCCAAGAATCAGACAAGAAGACTTGATTTTACTGAGAGAGATTTAAATCACAGCTATAGTCTGTCCCTGTTTCAAGCAGATGGAGGATTCATTCTAGATAGCGGATCTACAATTCATCTCAAACTGCCTGGATTTCTATACTGAACTGTTTGATATTCCTGAAAAGATTGTTCATTTGGGCAATAATACTACAATTAAAGCAAAGAGGAAAAGTGAAGGAATTTTGTATTGCAATTTACCAGATGGATCCATTAATGAATTTCTAGTGAGAGATATTTTGTATATCCCTGATTTCTCAAGCTCCTTGCTTTCATTATCCAAGCTAGAGAAACAAGGCTGTGAACTGTATCTTAGAAATGGACAATGTGTTGTTACCCAGAATGGAGAGGTTTGCCTAGTAGGCTCTGAATGCAAAGGCCTGTACAGTGTGCAGGAGCAACCTGTGTCAAAGACAGACAGAGAAAAACCAGCCTGGTCCAAACCTGAAGCATGTCAGCCTAATGAAGTGAACCTTTACTCAGTCATGCTCACATAAGAACTGCTTGCAACTGTGGCATAGACATCTAGGTCACAGGAGCTATGAATCAATCCAGAACATGAAGGAAAGGGCATTAGCTGATGGCATTGATTTTATACCATGTGACATTGTGACTAACTGTATTTGTTGTCTTGAGTCCAAAGCTGTTAATAAGCTATTTCCCAAGCAGAGTGAAAGGAAGACCAGAAGACCTCTAGTGCTAATCCACAGTGATATATGCGGACAACTACCAGCAACCATAGGTAATTACAAATACTTCCTAACATTTACTGATGATTATACATGAAGTTGTCTTCCTATTAAAGGAGAAATCACAGATGCTCGAGAAACTCCAGGACTATGTGGCCATGGCAAGCAACAAATCTGAGCAGAAGCCAAAGATCCTGCACACAGACAATTGAGGAGAGTATATGTCCAGCGCCACGCAGCAGTTCCTGCGAGAACATGGAATCATGCATCAAACCAGGGTAGCTTACAGCCTGTCCCAAAATGGAATGTCAGAGAGAAAGACTAGAAGCCTCCTGGATATGATAAGATGCATGCTTGCTGACGCACACCTCCCACAGAAACTCTGGGGAGAAGGCATCATGACTGCTGCATATATACAAAACAGAATGCACACAAAGCCTATAGGAACAACACCATATGAACTTTGGCATGGTTATAAACCGTCCATAACATATTTGCGTGTCTTTGGAAGCACGGCTTACTCATACATCTCAAAGGAAAAAAGGACTAAGTTAGGGGCTAGGGCCACAAAAGGGATTTTTGTAGGCTACTCAAGGCAATCCAAAGGCTCCAGAATTCTGGATCCTGACACCAACAAGATAACCATTAGCAGATCGGTGTATTTTGATGAGAATGAAAGAGGGGGCCTACACCGAAGCAAGCAACCTACCAGACCAAACACTCTGACAACTGGATTATGTTTCCTGATCTCAGCAGAATTGAGGAGAAGACAGCAGATCCAGATCCAACTACGCTTAACACAGAGACCTCCAGCGATCCACCAGACGCACCTGAGATAGTGGAAGAGTCCACAGAAGGTGAGGTGAGGCAATCAACACGCTCAACCAGAGATGTTCCAGCCCTGAGACTGTCCTACCTTGCAAGAATGGTGCAACAACTAGAACTCTCATCATGGGAAGAAATATCCCAGCTACCACAACCAGAAGCCCAGAAGTGGAAACAAGCTACAATTGAACAGATTGAGGCTCTACAGAGAAACAAAAACTGGATTCTTACTAAGATACCTCAAGGGAGGAAAGTTATAGGCTGCAAATGGGATTTCAAACTCAAACATGATGCTGATGGTGAGATTCAGCGCTACAAAGCCAGATTAGTAGAGAAAGGATATTCACAGAAATATGGAGAAGACCACAAAGAAACATTTGCACCAGTAGTCAAACACACCACAGTAAGGACTCTTTTAAGTATTGCTGCTAGCAAAGGAATTTTATGTTGAACACCTAGATGTGAAAACTGCATTCTTGCATGGCGAACTGGAAGAGGACATTTACATGCAACAACAACCAGGTTTCTTCGAGAAAGGCAAAGAGGACCTTGTACGCAAACTGCAAAAGAGCATTTATGGTTTAAAACAAGCTGCCAGAGCATGGAACGCAAAATTAAATGATATACTACTTCAAGCAAACTTCAAAAGGTGAAGCTGATCCCTGCCTGTACAACAAATGCAGAGATGGCAAATGAACTTACATTTTGGCATATGTTGATGATTTGATTCTTGCCTATGAGAATCCAGATGACAGCAAGGTAATAATGCATCATCTGAACAGAAATGTGGAAGTCAAGTGACTTGGCAACATTTCACACTACTTGGGCATTCAAGTACAAATAGAGATATATGGAATTTTCCTCATCAACCAAGAGCATAAAATTAAAGAACTGATCAACCTGCTGAGACTGGAAGATGCAAATCCTACACCAACTCCAATGGAAGTGAACTACATAAAGCAAGAAGATCAAACCGAGCCACTGTCTGACAACCATACATATTGTGAAGCATTGGGTACGCTTTTATACACTGATACACTCACTAGGCCAGATATCAGTACAGCAGTTAGCTTACTTTGCAGAAAGACTGCATCACCAACAGTCAAGGATTGGAATGCGATTAAGTGACTTGTTAAGTACCTAAAAGGTACTGCAAACTTTAAGCTCAAGCTACCAGCTAGAAGCGTACATAGATGCAGACTGGGGTGGAGACCTAATAGAGAGGAAATCCACCAGTGGTTACATAATTTTCTATGGAGATGGAGCCATAAGCTGGTCGAGCACCAAGCAAGACATAACAGCATCATCTACCACTGAAGCAGAATATATATCAGCTGCACAGGGCTGTCACGAGATACAGTGGCTGTGTCAACTACTGAAAGATCTGGGTATGGATGTACCACAGCCTGAACCAGTGTATGAAGACAACCAAAGTTGCATTCAACTCTCCAAACAAGAAGATGTAAAGAGGCACACCAAGCATACTGATGTGAAGTACCATGCATTGAGAAATCTGCAAAAGGATGGACTAATCAAGCTGATCTACTGCCCAACAAATGAAATGCTTGCAGATCTACTCACTAAGCCACTACCAAGACCCTGCTTTGAAAAACTGAGAGAGAAAATGAATCTTGTGAACTGAGTCACGAGACATCAAGAGAGGCTGTTGGAAGTGAAGGACTCTGCACTGTCTCATGTCAGTGACAGAGGGGGACAGATTAGTGAGTCAGAGGGCTAGAGGGGTCAAGACATTGGTCATCCCTTCTCTACTGCTCTGACACTATCCCTTTGATTTGTAGATTGCTACTTTCAGGGACTTCCTTCCTTCCTTCCTTCCTTCCTTCCTTCCTTCCTTCCTTCCTTCCTTCCTTCCTTCCTTCCTTCCTTCTCTCTTCCTCTTCCCCTTTCTTCTCCCTTTCTTCTCCCTTGCAACACACATGCTCCTCTCTCCCTGCACCATGTGTGCAGAGATGCAGAAACTATCCCTCTGCATCCAGCTAGCTAGCTAGAGATCCTATCTCTCCACTTTCCTATCTAGAATGGAGTTCTCCAATAAAGGGTCCTTATATTGATTTGAAAGTATGAACTGGCTTCAAGTTTCTTTTACTCTCAGCATACATGCATGCCTAGGCAGACTCTGCTGTGTTGTGCCTCAGTGCACTCTGCTGTAATGGAAGGGTATCTCTTACCAGAGAGAATTCCCAACATTTTTGAAGTTAAGATTTCATGTTCACCACAAAGTGAGAGACATTTTCCTAAATAAATTACTTAAATAAGGTAAGCAGATGCTTCTGTAGACACTCAGACAAGCAGATATTAGCCTGTGCACATTCAGAAAATTTAGATTCAGATTTGACCCTATTCAACTTTGAAAATTTCAGATTTTGATTCTATGGGCTCTGGCGATGTCAGGTATCAGATCAGATTTGGAATCTGAATATAAATTTTGATAATTTTGGACCCCCCCCCCCGTAGTGGTCAATGAGTAATTAAAAAAAAAACCGCAACAAAAATCACTGGTTGGTCCTAGAGTCTTGAAACATACCACATATGTGGAGAAGATTGTCAGAGTCATCTGTAGTGAATTTGAGAAGACTTGTTCAATTCCCTGATTTTTTGGTGAATTTTTGAAATTTTTATAAAAATGTGGAGGAATCTGCCGTTAGCCTTCATGAAAAGAGGTAACAGAACGTTCCTTTTGTCCCCTTTTATATTTCTGGAATAGATTGTCATACAGTTATGAAATCTGGCACACATGAAGTCCACATTGGCTGGACACTGTGTTAATTTTTTTCAAAGCAATGGGTCATTCCTCTGATTTTTTATGATTTTTTTTTGGGGGGGGATGGCTAAAAATGGCAAGATCTGTCTTGTTTCAAGCCAGAACTTTACAAAAAGTTCAAGATCTTTTTCAGTTTCCACATTCACCTCTGTGGGGGAACATGGAGCCATTTTGTGAATTCTGAAATTCCAAAGTTTTTCTGAAATTAATTTCAATATTTTGGAATTAATTCTAACTTTACCAATCTGATTCTATTTTTTAAAAATGGATTCAGAGATTTTACCAATTTTTACTGATTTGGGGCAATTTCCAATTTTTACTGATTACCAATTTTTACTGATTTGGGGCAATTTCTTTGCTAACTTGGCAAAGAGGCACCTTTTAACATGGTGATTCTCTTTATTTAGCAGGGGGAGAGTAACTGGCCCTATTCACCCCCAGCACAGTACCTCCAGTGACTGTTGCTGGTGTCTATCTTGTGTTTCTTTTTGGAATGTGAGCCCTCTGGGGACAGGGATCCATCTTATTTATGTATTATTTCTCTCTGTAAACCTCCCTGAGCCATATTTGGAAGGGCAGTGTAGAAATTGAATTAATAATAATAATAATAATAATAATAATAATAATAATGCCCCCAGTGAGGCACTACCTTGGCGTGGTTGTGGGGCTTGTGTGCTCTGATGAAGGTGAGAGCTATGCCAGAGGTCCAACTATACTGGACAGGTCTCACCAGAGGAGCCAGACAAAGATTGCCTCTCCCATCAACAATATGGTGAGACGTAACTTTAATAAATCTATACCGGATCGGTCGTCGCCCAGGTCAACAAGGACCGCGCCAGGTGCTATAGTCCCTGGACATCTGGTGGCAAGTGGGCTACAGGACTCAGGATCTTCAGTTGAGCAACCACGGCTGGAGACAGCAAAGCTACTGGAAGAAACGTCACTTAACCGAAAAAAATATACAAAAAATGCCAACAAGGAAATAATGATCTGCTATTACAAGTCTAGTCCAACTAGAAGAGGTTATTTAAAAAGAATGTACCAAATTTGGAAAGAGAAGCATCCAGATACAGAAATAACAGAACAAAGGCTAGCAGACCAGAGAAGATACATAATAAGAAATAAAGTATTCACAGAAGTTGAGCTGGAAGAACTGCAAAGAGCAACACAGGCTCAAGATATGGAAGAAGAATTACCACCAACTGAAGCAGTTGCTCAGGCGCAGATGGAGGAGGTGTTGGAAATAGAAGATACCAACGTTGCTGAACTGTTTCAAAATCAAAACCAGGCAACCTCCCCTTTGCCTTCACCTCAAAAACCCAAATGCCGTTTAACAGAAAAGCAACAAGAACTAAAGCAAAAAATAACTGAGCACATGAACCAAACAACCACCAGGGTTCGACTTCCCGCTCTAAAAACAGTTGCCAAAATACAACTTGCTCAGGCATTAAAAGATGTCAATGCTGCACTTGCAGAAATAACAACCAAGAATTTGCAAGAAACAAACCAACTAATGTACAGTGCAGCAACAATAACAACACAAGAGCTCGGATATAAGATCAGTGGACCTGTAAAAAAAGAAAGCAGTACATCACCTAAATGGAAGATTAGATTAGAAAATAAAATCTCCAGGCTTAGATCAGATGCTAGTAAATTGAAAGATATGAAAGATAAGAAGCTGAAGAATGAAAACACCAAACAGTATCTGATCCAAAAATACCACCTAGATTCAAGGAAAATTAGAGAAGTCCTGGAAATAATAAAGCAGCAAATAACAGCAGTGTCAAAGAAGATTAGCAGATATGAAGCCAGAATTAAACAACACAGGCAGAATCTCCAATTTATTTATTTATTTATTTTTGCATTTTTATACCGCCTTTCGTTAAAAAATAGCCCCAAGGCGGTTTACAAAAGTTAAAAACATACAATAAAAACACAATAAAAACATCATGCTAAAAGTATAAAAACATATAAAAACAGGCATAAAACAATACAACAGATAAAAACATCCAGAAGCAGCAGTAAAGACGATTATGTAAAAGCCTGGGTAAAAAGCCAAGTCTTTACAAGCTTTCTAAAAGCCGTGATGGAGTCCGAGGAACGAATGGCCACTGGGAGAGCATTCCAGAATCTGGGGGCAGCAACAGAGAAGGCCCTGTCCCGAGTGCACAACAGCCGGGCCTCTCTCATTGTCGGCACCCGGAGCAGGGCTCCCTCAGATGTCCTTGTCAAGCAGACAGCAACCCTCGGGAGCAGGCGGTCCCTCAAATACCCCGGGCCCAAACCGTTTAGGGCTTTAAAGGTCAAAACCAGCACCTTGAATTGGACCCGGAAATGAACTGGTAGCCAGTGCAGCTCTTTCAAAATGGGGGTGATATGTTCCCAACGGGTAGCTCCAGATAAAACCTTAGCTGCCGCGTTTTGCACTAGCTGCAGTTTCCGGATATTCTTCAAGGGCAGCCCCACGTAGAGTGCGTTACAGTAATCCAGCTGCGATGTGACTAAGGCGTGGGTAACCGTGGCCAGATCTGCCTTCTCGAGAAAGGGACGCAGCTGGCGCACTAGCCGAAGCCGTGCAAAGGCACCCCTGGCCACCGCCTCCACCTGAGCCTCCAAAAGCAGAGCCGGGTCCAGTAGTACCCCCAAGCTGCGTACTCGTAATTCCAGCTGCGTACTCGTAATTCCAAGCTGCGTACTGCGTAATTCCAGTCGAATCAGAGACGTTTCTACCAAAGCATAGAAGGAGAAACTGCAAGAAACGTAGAAACACCAAATAAAGAAGAAACAGTGCAATTCTGGTGGAAATTATGGGACAATCCAATAGATTATAATAAAAAAGCAGGCTGGATGAAAGAGGTCAAAAAATGTAACCAACAAATGCAAGATCTAATAATAACACCAGAATTAATAAGTGAAAGAGCAAAGAAAATTAAAAATTGGACTGCGCCAGGCGACGATGAACTGCATGGCTTTTGGCTTAAACACCTAACAAGCCTTCATAAACAACTATCAAAACAGTTCAATCAGATTATGAAAGGCGGTGATATTGAACAATGGCTAACAACTGGGAAAACTCATCTCATTATGAAAGACCCAGCAAAATGTGCAGTTCCAAGTAATTATAGACCGATAACCTGCCTGCCAACCATGTTCAAATTATTAACTGGAATAATAGCAGATGAAGTCATGCAACACTTATTAACTAACAAACAGCTTCCAGTTGAACAGAAAGGAAATTGCCCGAACACCAGAGGCACAAAAGACCTGCTGCTAATTGACAAAATGATTTTAGAAAACTGCAAGAGAAGAAAAACCAATCTAAGTGTTGCATGGATTGACTACAAGAAAGCCTTCGATTCATTGCCTCACACATGGATACTAAAATGTTTAGAAACAACTGGTGTCAGCAAAAACATTCAGATATTTATTAAAAAAGCAATGAGCATGTGGAGTACACAGTTAACAATCAATGGCGAGGCACTTGGACAGGTTAGCATTAGAAGAGGCATTTTCCAAGGGGACTCACTATCTCCTCTATTGTTTGTAATCGCCATGACTCCATTTTAACAAATACTAAACAAAACAGGCTTCGGATACCAAACATCTAAAACATCCAGTAAAATCAACCATCTGCTGTACATGGACGATCTGAAGTTGTATGGAAAGTCCCAGTCAGAAATCGAATCACTGCTAAACACTTACGCTGTTTGCCGCTTGACTAAGCGGCACAGCGCTCTTGCCTGGCCCCCTCTAGAAGCACGAGGCTTCTTTTGACCTGATTGGTCAAAGGGCCCGTGCAGGGGGCAGGGCTACAGCTCCGCGTCCTGCTCCGAGGCCAAGAGATCTCAGTTCGCTCTCAACAGGCATCGGAGCAGGACGCCTCTTCAGGCTCCTGCATTTCGGCCCGGCGCGAGATTGGGAGTGGGTTTCCACCTCCACGGAAAGGAGGTGGCGGTCATCTGGGGGGTGGCTTTTTAAGCCCCCCCCCCGAGGTTTGGAGCGGCTTTCGGCCGATTTTTTGGGGTTGCCCCCTGCATAGCCCGGGTCCTGGCCGGGTTTCTCTGGGCAGTGGGCCCCCGCCTTTTCCCTCTGGGCAGCAGCGGCGGGTGGAAACTCTCCCCCCCGCCTGTGGCGAGCATTCTCCCCCCCCTCTTGAGTAGGAGATTGCTGTGGGTTGGGGAGGGCTACATGGTGGGGCATTGGTAGGCCTGTTCCTAGCTCCCAAGCCAGGCCTGTTCCCAGCGAAATTGTTGTGGGTGCTGGGGCATCGCCTCACAGAGGGATTCTCTCCTTTGGGCCCGGGGGATTGGTTTGGGTCGTATTTGTGGGAATTTCGCGTACTTTGCTAGAATTAAAAGCAGGTGCTTCTGTTTATTGCAATGGGCCCAAAGAAGGCCAAGGCTAAGACGGGTGGGAAGCGGGTTCGTCCCCCCCCCACGCCCTGCGCCAGTTTCTGACTCATCAGATGATGATGGGGATTTGGGTACTGTGCGGGCCCTTATAGCGCGATTGGAAGCGCTTGAAAAGGAGAAGCAGGGCTTGGCAGCAGCGGCTGATAGGGGTGGTCCTTCTGGCCTTCCCTCTGGTTCTCGAAGGGTTACCAGGGGGGTTAAACGTGCCAAGCTAATCGAGTCTCTATCGTCCAGGATTGATGCATTGGAGTCCCAACAGCCACGCCCTGTTCTGCCTGCAGTGGATCTAACTTTGGAGAAAGATAGTGTACAGAGCGTTCCTGAGTCTGGAGGAAGAGATGCGCGTTCTTCAGATCAGCATGGCCCGGGTGAGTCCTTACACCACACCTGGCCCTGGGGGCTGTCCCCCTGGGCGCAGCCATTTAGCATGTATGGATGGCATCCGGCCCCAGTTGTCCACCCATCCCCTTATGGGACCTGCACGCAGGTGTGGCAGGGGACTGCGCCTACTCTTGGTAATACAATCCCTGCAGCCACAGGTGCCACTTTGGATTCTTCGGGGTCACAGGTTCTTTATCCGCCATGCGATATCTCCCTGCCGCTGGGTGACCACCTGTTGCCCGTGGTTAAGGAACGCATTTGGCGTGGGGAATTTGTGGATATCTTCCACTTGCTCTTTCGGGAGCCGGAACCTGCCCTGAAAGATGGGGAACAAAAGAAAGAGGAGACGAAACCTAAACGCAAGCCAGTGGAGCATAACTGGGCCAACTGGTTGTCGGGCTACACAGTCTATATGGGAGTCATGCTACAGGTACACACCTCTAGAGGGCCTGCCCTTGTAAAGTACATGGATATCATTCATAGGGGATACATGGACTTCATGGGCAATGCCTGGGAGCGTTATGATTGCTCCTTTCGATTACGGGCCTCTCTCAACCCGGTTATTCCCTGGGATAGGCAGCACCAGGAACTCTGGCTCCTCATTATGACTCCGCCGAGGCCCATTGCGGGAGAATGGGCTGACAGCGGTCATTTGATATCTAGAACTCCAGCAGCGCAGTCCTCAGGGCCTGCAGCTGCGCAGGGTGTTCAAAGTACCCTGCCATGCTGGGCATTTAATACTAGCAGTAGCTGCAACAGGACCCCTTGCCGATTTAAGCATGAGTGCGGATTCTGCGGGGGCAAACATGCCAGCATTCACTGCCAGCGCGTCAAGGGCTCCCGGGTGGGTTCAAGGGATCCGCCGGCGGGAAGCAGGAAGGGTGGTGGTGCCCCACAGGGTGCCACTGTTGGAAAAGGGCCCTAGCCGGTTAGGCTTCCAGTCTTAGAACGCCTTTTGCGTGACTAGGGTTTTACGTTTGGTTTTCGCATTCCTTACGTTGGTTTAAGAGTTCATGTTATGTCCTCTAATCTTAAGTCCGTGGAGGAGATGGAAGCGGTGGTGCTTCACAAAATTAACAAGGAAATAGCCTTGGGGCGGGTTCTGGGTCCGTTCAGGGAGCTGCCCATGCCAGACTTGCGTATCTCGCCTCTTGGAGTAGTACCCAAGAAGGCGCCAGGCGAATACCGCCTTATTCACCACCTCTCCTTCCCCCACGGTTCCTCGGTTAACGACGGAATCCCCGACAGCCTGTGTTCTGTTCGGTACACGTCCTTCGACCAGGCAGTCAAAGTTGTCCGTTCATGTGGGCAGGGTGCTCTGCTGGCAAAATGCGACATCGAATCCGCATTCCGCCTCCTCCCTGTTCACCCAGAGGATTTTAATCTCCTAGGCTTCGCCTTTCAGGGGCATTTCTACATTGACAGGGCGCTCCCCATGGGCTGCTCAGTTTCTTGTGCGGCTTTTGAAGCGTTTAGCTCCATGCTGGAGTGGGCCCTGCGGCGGGAGGTGGGGCTTGTGTCCACGGCTCATTTCCTCGATGATTTTCTCCTGGTGGGCCGGCCCAGAACCAATCAATGCAGGTACCTTTTAGAGGTCTTTCAAAAGCTATGCGCGGACTTGGGTGTCCCGCTGGCGCAGGAGAAGACCGAGGGACCCACCTCGGTGTTGACCTTCTTGGGCATCGAACTGGACACTGTGGCCTGTTGTTCCAGGCTCCCTCAAACGAAGCTGGCCACCTTGCGGTCCTTGTTGGCCTCCTGTGTGCGAGCACGCAAAGTCACCCTTAAACAGCTTCAACAGCTCATCGGGCATCTAAATTTTGCTTGCCGGGTTGTTGTGCCTGGTCGGCCTTTCCTGCCTCACCTTTGTGATGCTATTAAAGGTCTTAGCTGCGGTCACCATAGGGTGAGAGTCACCGCCCCCATGCGGGCTGATCTCCGCCTGTGGACCTCCTTTTTGGACTCCTACAACGGAGCTTCTTTTTGGCGGGAGTCGCTCCTCTTGGAAGCGGAGTTTCAGGTTCACTCTGATGCCGCCAGCGGCTTAGGCTTTGGCGTCTATTTCCGCGGTCGCTGGTGCGCTGAACGGTGGCCGGATGCCTGGGTCGCTAATGGGCTCACCAGGGACTTGACGTTCCTGGAATTTTTCCCCATTGTGGTGGTCGTGCATCTTTGGGCGGACCTTTTCAGAGACAAGACGGTCCGTTTTTGGTGCGACAACCAGGCCACCGTGCAAGTGATCAATAGACAGACCTCAAAGTCCCCCAGGGTGATGTCCCTAGTCAGGGCGTTCATCTTGGCCTGCCTGTCTAACAATATTCTTTTTCTGGCTTGCCATGTGCCTGGGGTGCAGAACGGCCTGGCGGACGCGCTGTCTCGTTTTCAGGTTCAGCGGTTTCGCCAGTTGGTGCCAGAGGTGGAGCACCTCCCCGACCAGATGCCAACATGGCTGTGGAGCCTTGGCGCCTAGAAGCGCAGAGGGCGGTTTGGGCCTCTCTGGCCCCCAGCACACGGGCAGCTTACACTAGGCAGTGCAGGGCCTTCCAGGATTTTAGGACCCAGGTAGGATTGTGCCAGGACTGGCCTCCCCCCGCGGAACAGTTAATGCAATTTTTAGTCTATCTCAAGGGTAAGAGCTTGTCCACTGGGGCTATGGCGGGTTATTTGGCAGCCCTAGCTTTTCAGTCAAAATCCCAAGGAATGGCTGATACCACTGGGGATTTCAGGGTGAGGAGGATGTTGGAGGGTTGGACTAGGGAACACCCGGTCGCGGTTGACAGCAGCAGGCCCCTGCTTCCCACCGCCATACGGGGTGCGGTGGTGCATTTCTCGGGAATTTGCCGGTCATCTTATGAGGCCTCCCTCTTTCGGGCGGCCACGTTAGTTTTGTTCTTTGGGGCCTTTCGAGCAGGTGAATTGCTCCCCAGGAGTCAGCACAGCCCTGTTTTCAAAGTGGTTCAGTTCGGGGACGTTAGTTTGGGGCGGGATGTGGCGCAGCTGCGCCTTTGGTTCTCTAAGACTGACCAACGCGGCAGGGGACAGTTAGTGTCATTACATATGGCTGACGACGCTCTCCTTTGCCCGGTACGGGCTCTGGGCAGCTACATGGCCCTGCGAGGATCTTTCCCCGGATGCCTATTTGTACATGAGGGTGGGCTCCCCCTTTCTCAGTATCAGTTTTGGACGGTGGCGCGGCGGGCGCTTGGAGCAGCTGGGGTTGACACTGCGCAGCTGTCTCTCCACTCTTTTTGCATTGGCGCTGCTTCCACGGCCTCCCGGCTGGGTCTTTCGGGCGAGACCATCCAGCGCATCGGGCGTTGGCGGTCTGCCACCTACAAGAGGTATGTGCGCTAGTGTTGTGACGGCGCTGACAGTTCTTTCTTTTTGCAGGCCCTGCACGTCGGGCGGCGAGGGCTCGGGTGCTCATTTTGGGCCATTCCATTGTTTTCTGGGCACACAGGACGGCTTGAGTGTCACGGCTGGGAACACAGCTTGGCCTGGGTCGATGGGCGGACATCACCTGGATTGGTCGCAGGGGGATGGTCATCGCCCAATTGCTACCCATGTTGCGGGAATTTCTGGCGGCGAATCCGCCGCCTGACATATTGATTCTTCACATTGGGGAAAATGATTTAGGGTTTAGATCAGGGTTGTCCATTTTCCATTGCTTGCGTAAAGACTTTCTCCAAATTCTCGAATGGTGCCCTGGCATTGTCATTCTTTGGTCCGCCATGCTACAGCACAGAGTTTGGAGAGGTGCGAGCAACCCTTATGGGGTGGAAAGGGCCAGGCGGAAGGTCAATGCACAGATTTCAAGCTTCTTAGTGTCCATCGGGGGGGGGGCTATTGACCATCCCACTATCCTCTTTTCGGTACCCAGCTTGTTTAGGGGGGATGGTGTCCATCTTTCGCCCAGTGGGACCGGTTTGTTTTTGAGTGATCTGGAGCAGGGATTGGCTGTTTACTTGCGCACTTGGTGGGGTAGCTCGGGTTAAGCTAGGCTAACCCGTGCAGTGGCAGGTGCAGTGCGGTGGGGAAGACAATTCAGGCTGGTGAACACCTTCGGGTAAGCGTTTGGCTATGGGTTGAGAAGGGCAACTCCCTAGAGACTGCACGGCTCAGGGATATCTGCCCTTGTTGACCTACCCTGGCAGGCTAAGCCCTAAGGAATCGCTGAACGGCTACCTTGGGGTGATGTTTGTCAGGGGCCCGGCAGTAGGTCGGCTAGGATAGGCAACCCCTGGTTTTGAGTGTTTGGGGTTGCCTGGAGCCAAGGTGTATCGCCCATGTCATAGGTTAGGTATGCCCTGGTGGTGCATGCCTGTAGTACCGCACTGCCAAGTGGGAAGCCATCCCTGCTCTTTAAGTTCTTGCTAAAGTTAAATAAATTGTGGCCCGATTTACACCAAAACCTTATGTCTCGTGTCTTCTTGGGTGTTGGGCAATGTCTGTATATTCAGTAGCAATATAGCAATGGAGTTTGGACTAGACAAGTGTGCTGCATTAATAATGAACAGAGGGAAAATAACAAAAACAGAAGGAATAGAACTGCCCAATGGAAGCAAGATCAAGAACCTCGAAGAGAAAGAACCTTACAAATACTTGGGCATTCTCCAGGCTGATAACATCGCACACACTGAAGTTAAAAGAAAAATGGGAAGTGAATACATCAAGAGAGTCAGAAAAATCCTCAAGCCCAAACTCAATGGCGGGAACATCATACAAGCCATAAACACCTGGGCTATACCTGTTATTAGATACACTGCAGGAATAATAGACTGGACCCAGGCAGAGCTAGAGACGCTAGATCGTAAGACCAGGAAAATCATGACCATCAATCATGCTCTGCACCCCCGCAGTGATGTCGATAGGCTCTACCTCCCTCGCAGCTCAGGTGGAAGAGGAATGCTGCAAGTCCATCAAACAGTAGAGGAGGAGAAAACAGGCCTTGAAGAATATATAAGGGACAGTGAAGAAGATGCACTTCAAATGGTCAATAACGCGAAACTATTCAACACCAATGAAACAAAACAGGCCTACAAGAAAGAACAAGTCAAGAACCGAGCAGAAAAATTGAGAAATAAGCCCCTGCATGGTCAATATTTACACAATATAAGTGGAAAATCAGACATCACCAAGACCTGGCAATGGCTTAAGAATGGCAACTTGAAGAAAGAATCCCCCTCCCCTCTGCCTCGTGCTGGGGGAGGGAGTTTGTTCCAGCCCTGCACGTGCCCAAGATGCAGCCTGATTGCCTGCTTTACATGAAGGGGGAGTGGTTTCGGCCGAAATCGGCCGTTCCACGCCCCAAACTAACCAGTTCGCCTCAAGCTCTTGGTGGGGAAGGAGCTCTGTTAGTGAGCTCCTTCGATTGAGTGTGGGGGTGGTTGGTGTTCGCCCGGGAGCGGGCGTGAGGAGCAGTGAAGCCGCCTCATCGGGGGTCAGCGGCGCGGCTTCTATTCTCTTCGCCCGGCGGGGCGCGGCACATCTGGGCTTCCTGGGCTTCTGGCCCTGCACGGTTTGGTCCCTCTCCCCTCCGGCTCCGGAATAGGCCCTGCCTTTTAAGGTAGTGGTGGAAGGCTAGCTTTCGCACTCCCCCCCGTTTAGTCGTTTTCCTCCGTTGCTATTTACTTCTTCTCCTGGCTTCTCTTGTCCCCTGGATCGGTTTTGGAGCTGCGGGTGGTCGGCCCAGCTAGGTGGGGGGATTGGGATTTGGCCTGGGGGGGGCAGTGCTTTCCTCTGACACGAGGCTTTGTTGTCTTTGAGGGTTACTGTGTGCTGCAGGGGCTTGGGTGGATTTGAGTGCTTCGGGCTGCTGCCACCTGTGGGAGGAATTGGTTGTTGGCTAAGTTACTTACAGTCAGTCCGATTACTGTGCAAGTCATGCCCAGAAAGGCCAAGGAAAAGAAGGGTGGGAAACCCATCAGGCCGCCCAAATGACCCGCTGCTCCTCCTCCATCTTCCTCTGAGGATGAGGACGATTAAATGGGTGTTATTAGGGCCCTTGTAGGGAGGATGGAGGTGCTTGAAAAGGCCCGGAAGGTTCCATCAGATCCGGGAGCAGGCCCATCTGGAGGTGGGGGCATTCCACCCCCCAAGGTCCCTCGCAGGACGCGCGGAGCTGCTAGGAGCCAATTATTGAAGTCTCTTTCCAGCAGGTTAGAGGCCCTTGAGAAGGCGGGGGCCCCCGCTGGACCTGACGCTCCGTCTGAACCTGCGAGTCCACCGGCACCTCCACCGGATCCACCTGGACAGCCAGCACCTGCACAACCTGCGGACCCAGTTCCTGCTCTGCCTGGACCTGTTTTGCCTCAGCCTGTTGCGCCGGCTGGACCACCTCTTTGAGATCTTGTTCTTCCTTTGACCCCGGGTGAGCCAGCAGCACACACACACCCCGGCGGCACCGGACAGTGGCCTTCGGTACCCTGGCCGATGCCTGCCATGGGGGGCTGGGGACCAGCCACATACTGGTCCCCCTACGCGCACACTTGGGGTTGGGGTTTCACTCCACCCATGATGGGCAGCGCGTTGGGCCTTCAGGGCTCGGCCGAGCAGATTTGGGGAGTCAATAGGCCTACTAGCACACCTATCACTCCATCTGCAAACAACACGGATGCTTCGGTCCCCGCGGCTGGGGGCCGGGGTTCTACCCCATGGGTATTACCCCCACACCCAAACATGCCCCGTATGGTGGGATGGGTCTTCCTTTGGGGGACCATTTGCTCCCGGCTACGAAAGAGAAGATCCTAAAGGGGGAGTACATAGACATTTTTAGCCTGTTGTTCAGGGAACCCGAGGTTAAACACAAGGAAGGGGAGTCCTGTAGGGAACATGAGGCTACGAAGCGTAAGCCGCTTGAGAAAACGTGGAGCAACTGGCTCTCCGGCTTTACCATATATATGGGGGTGATTGTACAAGTACAACCGGCTAGGGGCCCCTCATTGTTAAAATATATGGACATTATACACAGGGCCATCTCTGATTTTGCTGGATCTGCTATGATGAGAGTTTTAGGATGAGAGCCGCCCTGGATCCATCATTGCCCTGGGATGCCCCGCTACAGGAATTGTGGCTTGTGGTAATGTCCCCGGCCTGTCCGGTGGAAGGGGACAGGTCTGATAGTGGGCATTTGCTGTCCAGACCACCTGGCTCCGTCACGGCTGCTGGACCAGGCCATCAGTGGGTTCAACCCCACTTGGTCTGTTGGGAGTACAACTCGAATGGTAAGTGCTCCTGGTCACCCTGCCATTACAGGCATGCGTGTGGCCTTTGTGGGGCTAGACATCCCAGTTCCAGTTGCCCTTGGGCCCGTTCCTTTGGTTCAGGGGGCAAGTTTAGGTTGGGGGGCAATAGGAAAGGGGGCCCCCCTCCACCCGCTGTGGGTAAAGGGGCCCAGCCCCATCAAGCTTGAGGTGCTGTGTCGCCTGTTGCAGGCTTACCCCGATAAGGCAGCGGCTTCTTACTTGTTTTTTGGTTTCAAGGATGGGTTTCGCATCCCTTCATCTTCCCGACAGGGATCCATCAGAACCCGCAATCTCAAGCCAGTTATAGGTCAGGAGCAGGTTGTCTTGAAGAAAATCGCGAAGGAAGTCGCGGCTGGTAGGGTTGCTGGGCCTTTTCAGACCCCTCCCTTTCCAGGTCTCCGCGTTTCACCACTTGGGGTGGTGCCTAAGAAGGTACCTGGTGAATTTCGGCTAATTCATCACCTCTCCTACCCCAAAGGGGTGTCCGTCAATGACGGCATTCCGGACACTTTGTGTTCCGTCCGTTATACGTCCTTCGGCGAAGCGGTCCAAGTTGTTCGGAGTAGAGGGGTGGGGGCTCTCTTGGCCAAGTGTGACATTGAGTCCGCCTTCCGCCTGCTGTCCGTCCATCCTGCTGACTTCGAGCTATTAGGATTTGCCTTCGCTGGTCAGTTTTATTTTGACCGAGCATTGCCCATGGGCTGCTCTATTTCGTGTGCGGCTTTTGAGGCTTTTAGCACATTTTTGGAATGGGCGGTGCGGCAGAGGGCGGGGCTGGTGTCAACAGCCCATTGTTTATTTTCTTTTCGTAGGGAGGGGCAACTCTGGGGAATGTCATCACCTGCTGCACTCCTTCATGGAGTTGGTGGCTGACCTGGGTGTCCCGCTAGCGCAAGACAAGACGGAAGGCCGGGCTACGCAGTTGTCTTTCCTAGGTATTGAGCTTGACTCGGTAGCAGGGTGCTCCAGGTTGCCCCAGGATAAGTTGCAGGCCTTGCTGACTTTAGTTAGGACCCTTGGGCGAGCCCGTAAGGCTTCTCTGCGGGAACTGCAGGTAGTGGCCGGTCACCTGAACTTTGCCTGCAGGGTTGTGGCCCCTGGAAGGGCTTTTCTCCGGCAGCTCTGCGATCTTATGGTTGGCCTTCGGGCCCCACACCACAGGGTGCGGATCTCAGAGGGAGTCAGGGCCGACTTGGCTCTCTGGGAAACTTTTCTTCTCACATTTAATGGGATATCGTTTTGGCGGTCTGAACAGCCGTTGGAGGCTGATTTACAGGTCCATTCGGAGGCGGCCGGAGGGGCCGGGTTTGGAATCTACTTTAGGGGCAGGTGGTGTGCTGCCCCTTGGCCACCATCCTGGGTCGAACAAGGGATAGTCAGGGACATGACTTTTCTTGAATTGTTCCCCATTGTAGTGGCAGTCCACATCTGGGAGGGGGAGTTTGCCAACTCTTCCGTGAGATTCTGGTGCGATAACCAGGCTGTAGTGCATATTGTTAATACGCAAACCTCGCGCTCACGGAGGGTCATGGTCTTGGTTAGGGCTCTAGTGCTTCAGTGCCTGCGTGCGAACATAGTCTTTCAGGCCCACCATGTCCCGGGGTTGAGTAATGAGATCGCTGATGCCTTGTCTCGTTTTCAGGTAGACAGATTCAGGGCTTTAGCCCCCGAGGCAGCGATGCTCCCGGACCCCATGCCAGCAGTCCTGTGGCAGCTTGGCAGTTGGAAGCGCAGCGGGCCATAGCAGCGTCACTGGCACCTAGTACCAGGGCGAGCTACGCGGCCAAGATAGAGGCTTTTGCCCAATTCCGGAGGGCTGAAGGTTTGGCAGAATCTTGGCCTGCCCCAGTTGGCCACTTGCAGCAGTTTTTAGTTGCACTACGTAAGGTGGGTCACTCGGGGTCTACGTTGGGGTGTTACTTGTCGGCCTTGTCTTTCGAGGCCCAGGTGAGGGGGGTCGGGGATTCGTCATCTGATCCACGGGTCCGGCGTATGTTGGAAGGCTGGGCCAGGATGTCTCTGGCCTTGCCTGACAGCAGGCGTCCGTTTACCCTAGAAATGTTAGCTTCCATGTTGGGTCGCCTGGGCGGCTGTTGCTTCAGCCCGTGGGAAGTTTCACTCTTCCGGGCCGTGCTTTTAGTTGCCTTTTTTGGTGCCTTTCGCCCCTCTGAGTTGCTGCCACGTAGCAGCTGTTCCCCCCGGGATGGCTGTCTCCAGCTGTCTGACTTGTCATTCACGCCCGGGTCGGCTAGCCTGTGCCTACAACGTTCTAAGACTGATCAGAGGGGTAGGGGTCAGTTGGTAAAATTGACGGAAGCTACCGGTTCTGCGCTCTGCCCGGTGGCTGCCCTTAGACATTACATTGGGCTCAGTCCACGGCCCGGGCGGTGTTTGTTTCTACATGAGAGCGGCTGCCCATTGACGCAATATCAGTTTCTGGCGGTGGTTAAGAAGGTCCTCAAGGCCGCCAGGATTCCCACGGCTCACTCTCCATTCCTTTTGAATTCGGGCTGCCTCTACTGCTTCCGGATTGGGCATGACTGAAGTTGCCGTCCGGTGGATTGGGCGTTGGAGGTCCATGGTGGTCAGGCGGTATGTGCTCTGACAGCAGCCAACCTCTCATGGTTTACCTTATGTGTTTTTCCCGGCGGGTGCTGGTGGAGCGGCGGCTCCTGTCCGGGTCCTGGTGTGTGGCCATTCGCTGGTCTTCTGGGCCTTCAGGCGGGCCAGCACCTCGCAGTGGGGCACACAGCTGGGTTTTGGCCGGAGGGCCACTATATATTGGTTGGGCATGCGGGGCATGCTTTGGGGTCAACTACTCCCCGTGGTTAGGAACCACTTAGTTAGTTTCCCTGCTCCTCAAGTGGTGATTTTACATTTGGGTGAGAATGATTTGGGCCGGCGAACTGGCCTCTCAATTATTTGGCAAGCCGCATCCGATTTGGAGACTCTTAGGGTCTGGATCCCAGGGGTCTGCATACTTTGGGTCAACTGGCTCCAGCGTAGAGTCTGGAGGGGGGTGTCTTCGGGTCTTGCAATGGAAAAAGCCCGCCGCAAGGCTTCGGCGGCCATAGGCCATTTGATTAGGGCTTCTGGAGGTCGAGTTGTTTTACAACCAGGGATAGCTGCGCGCCTACCTGAGTTGTACCGGCCTGACAGGGTTCATCTGTCCGAGGCTGGGTGCGATTTGTACCTGGGCAATATTTGGACGGGGCTTGCCGAGTTTTTGGAGGATTGTGGGGCAGGGAGGTCAAGCGTGGGCTAACCTCCCTGTGTGGCAGTAGCAGTGCGGGCTAAGGGAAATTGAGGTTAGATCTCGGTGAGCACCCTTGGGTATTTAAAGGTTGATTGGTTAATCGCTCCTTTGTTGCCTGTGCAGCACAGGGAGAACGATTGCCAAGAAACCAGCTTCAGGACTTCACCAACCTTTGGGCTCTGTGGTCCGGGGTGGTTTAAGTCCTTGAAGTATCCAGACCACTTCCTGAAATGGGGGTGGTTGGCTGTGAAGGGATTAGGTGGGTCATTCCTGCCCTGTTTCCTGAGCCAGTGTGTGTCGCCCATACAGGCTATGGGGCAGGGCTTTGTGTCCTTGCTCATGCCTAGGAGCCCGCACTGTTGTTTAGAGGTGATCAATCACCTAAGGTTCCAGTTCGCCCTGTTTGTAATTTTAAATAAAGTGTGGCCCTTTTCACCATACACTGTCTCCGTGTCTTCTTGGGCTGGGGTCTGGTAACAAACAGAGGGTTTAATACTGGCTGCACAAGAACAGGCACTAAGAACAAATGCAATAAGAGCAAAAGTCGAAAAATCCACAACAAACAGCAAGTGCCGCCTTTGTAAAGAAGCAGATGAAACTGTGGACCACCTGATCAGCTGTTGTAAGAAGATCGCACAGACTGACTACAAACAAAGGCATGACAAGGTAGCAGGGATGATACACTGGAACATCTGCAAAAAATACAAGCTACCTGTAGCCAAGAATTGGTGGGACCATAAAATTGAAAAAGTTGAAGAAAATGAAGATGTAAAAATATTATGGGACTTCCGACTACTAACAGACAAACATCTGCCACACAATACACCAGATATAACTGTAGTCGAGAAGAAAGAAAAACAAGTCAAAATAATCGACATAGCAATACCAGGGGATAGCAGAATAGAAGAAAAAGAAATAGAAAAAATCACCAAATACAAAGATCTACAAATTGAAATTGAAAGGCTGTGGCAGAAGAAGATCCAAATAATCCCAGTGGTAATTGGCGCCCTGGGTGCAGTTCCAAAAGACCTTGAAGAGCACTTTAACACCATAGGGGCCACAGAAATCACCATCAGCCAATTACAAAAAGCAGCTTTACTGGGAACAGCCTATATTCTGCGACGATATCTATAACCATTGACAATAAAATTCTGGCATCCCAGGTCCTTGGGAAGGACTCGATGTCTGGATAAAACAAACCAGTCAATAACACCTGTCTGACTGTGTAAACAAGAAATAATAAATAATAATAAAATCTGATTTTTTGAATCTGAATTTGTAGGCCTAGTAGATATGTGGGTAATTTAAGAGGGAGATAACCACCTCTTTCTATATTCAAGAAACAATTTCCTTAGATTTAGGAGGTGGATGAGTCAGTAACTCATGAGGCCAAAAAGAGACAGTTGGCTCATTCTGTCACTTGACACCAGGAGGTTTCCCAGATGGCGGGCTTTACTGTGACAGGAACTGCCTCAGTTTTTGACATTTTATTCATTTATTCATTTCATTTCATTTCATTTCTATACTGCCCAAAACATGCATCTCTGGGAGGTTTACAGTTAAAATAATGTAAAACATCAAATCACTTAACAATTAAAAACATTAAAAACATTTTAAATTTTTAAACATTTTAAACCCAATATTTTTTTTAAAAAAATTATTATTATTATTATTATTATTTAGAACCATAGATCTAATTAAAAGCCAGCCGACCAAGGCAGTCTCCACCCCATAGCCCTCCCAAAAGCCAATTTGAAATGAGTCTAGATGATCAGTTTCCTCCAAGACCGCCTAGAGCTTGGAGGCCACCACCTTCTCAATCACCTTACTCAGCCATGGAAGATTGGAGTCAGGCCTGTGATTGCTTAACTCTGAGGGATCCAGGGCAGGCTTCTTCAAAAGCAGTCTAATGATTGCCTCCTTAAGACAAGGAGGCATCCTGCCTTCCCTCAGAGAAGCATTTATAATCTCTACCTCTATTGTTCCTCTACAATAGCCTCCCTGCCAGAGAGTATAAGCCATGTCGGGCAAGGATCAAGAGGGCAGGTGGTAGGCCGCACCATTCCAAGGAACTTGTCCACATCCTCAGGGGTCATGAACTGAAACTGATCCAGGATCATCACGTAATAGGAGCTGCTGGACACCTCGGCATCAGATTCCATAACAATTGTGGAGTTTGAATCTAAGTCAGCCTGAATACGAGAGATTTTGTCCCCAAAAAACTCATTTAAAAGGTCACAGCAAGTAATTGTTGGTTCCAAGTACTGATTCAAGGGTGAAGGGGTGCACATTAGCCCCTTTACAACCCTGAACAACTCTGCTGGACATGAACTTGCGGACACGATATAGGAAGTAAAGAATAGCTTCTTTGCCCCACGTATGGCCTGAGCATAGATCTTCAAATGCTCTCTAGGTAGTAATCTGTCAGATTTGAGTTGAGTCTTCCTCCACTTGCACTCTTGTCATCTACCTCACCGCTTCAGCTCCCGTAGTTCTTCCATATACCAAGGGGCCAGGTTCGAAGTGGGTCAGAGAGGATGCTTAGGAGTGATCGTATCCACTGCCCTGGTGAGTTGATTATTCCAGTTCTCCACCAAAGTGCCAACAGGGCCACCAGCAGAGCCAGCACTACATCCCTCCAAGGCTTCCTGGAATCCTATAGGATTCAGTAACCTACTTGGGCGGACCATCCTAATGGGTCCTCCACCCCTGAGGAAGTGGGATGTGGTCGTGAGTTCAACTTTAACCAGATGGTGGTCTGTCCATGACAATGGGGAAGTCACCAGAGTCCCCACCCACAGAACACCACCTTGTTCAGAGTGAAAGACTAGATCAAGCATGTGACCAGCAATATGCGTTGGTCCCAAGACCTCTTGGGATATGTCAATAGTTGCCATGGCCACTATGAAATCCCAAGCCGCCCCAGACAAATTGGTCCCGAAGTGGACATTGAAGTCCCTGAGCACCACAAGCCTGGGAGACTCCAACGCCAAGCCCGAGACCAAGTCGGACAGCTCAGTTAGGGATTCCATTGGGCAGCAGTTCTTCTAGAACACAGTCACTCCACCTCCCCACCCATGTCCCCTCCCCTGCTCCTCAACAGAGTACCCTGTAGGGAGAAGCTGGGACCACACCAGGCCACTAGCCTCTCCCAACCAAGTCATTGTAATACATACCAGATTGGCCCCTTCATCCAGAATCAGATCATGGATGATTTCAGGTTTATTCTGGGCTGAACTGGCATTTCAAAAGAGCAAGACGAGGCTCAGCACTGCTTTCCAAGGTCAAAGAGCTGGTAGGATAGCTAGAAGGGGAAACAGCAATTAAGTTTTTGATTTCTTTTCCCCTGCAATGGCCTGCTGACCTGTCAACGTTACTTCTTCTATTCCCCACCACCACTGGAATAGCTGCCCCATAGTCAGTGGATACATCCCGTGTCCACATTTCCAGATAGACCCAGACACATTAAAACTCAATTCACCCAGGATTTTAGACAGAAGCTGAATTAAAATAACCACCCACCTTCACAAACCATGAGGACTCCTGAGCCAAACAGCCTGGCCATTGCCCTCATTATCCCCCTGAAGTGGCTTCCCCAAAGGGGTGACCCCGCCAGTGGTGGCCCGCCACTACAGGCAGCCTTCCTATAAGGCCCAGAGCTAGGCAGCTGACCCCAGGAACTGCTGAGTCACCCACCCCTGGCCCCAGCCTGCACACACTCCCCAGATGTTACCCAGAGGCAGCAGGCTGCAGTCTCACAGGGGGAAGAAGAAGCAAGCAAGTGGTAGCAGAAGGAGCCAACAGCACACACTCAGTCTCTCACCCCGAGCAGCACTGAAGGGGAAGCAGATGATGATCTTCTCACTCCTCTGCTGGGCTTGTTAAGGCAAGGCAGATAAAGTGCCTTCAAACACAACTGTATGGAGAAGAAACTGGAATAAAGCTGTGGCCATTCACATTGCTGCCCTTCCCTGCCTCCTGCCCCTCCTGCCTCTTCTCTCAAGATAAATAAAAACATGTTGACCACCTTCCCCAGCAGAGGCAACCTCCTCCCCTTTCTCCTCCTGCCCCACCTGCTGCTGCCTTCCATCTCAGCTTCTTCTCCTATCACCCTCTCATTGCCTGGTCGGCAAGCCTGGCAGAACCTCTGCTTTCTCTCATGTGCGAGAGAGCAAGCAGCCCATCTGCCTGGCTGATGGGCAAGGCAGTGAGGTGCAAGAGAGAGGAAAGCCAGTGCACATGGGCAGGGTCTCTCCAAAATGATGGAGTATCCCATGAAAGTATTTTTTAAAGTGCTATTTCCCCCCCTGAATCAGATATGATGCCATAAGAGACAAGAGTCAAGAAAAAAGGTGAATAATGCCATTGGGTGTGTGAACAGCATCTTATTATTTATTTTATTTTATTTAACATATTTCTATACTACCCAAAACTTGTGTCTCTGGGCAGTTACCATCCTGAAGCCATTGTCAATATCTCCATAGTATGAATACACCCTGAACCTAAGCTTTGGGAAGTTGACATTGATCTCCATCTGGGAAAGCTCCAGCTGAGCTGAAAGCTGTAATGCTTCTTGTTGACCACCCACAGTGGTGGCACTGCAGTGCAGCATTGCTGAGATCAGGATAAACATGCCCTTTGCTCCCTGGCTACTGCAGAGATATGGAGAATATGATAGTAAGGTGCTGTCCTCAAAGTTTCTGATTCCTTGCATTACCTCCTATTGCTTACATGCTATTTATATATATATTTTAAAGGAAATCTTGGATCACAATAACTCACCTCAACTGCAAGATTCCAGACAATGACAAAATGCGGAGGGTGGGTTCAGGGGAGAGATCCAAGATATTCTCAGAAAAAGAAAAATATGTACAAGACAAAGAAAAGGTAGAAGCAGAAACAAAATTGAAACAACTAATAGGTAGAAGCGCAAGAGATTTAGTGCACAAAATCACGAATCAGTAAGACAGCACCTTAGTGCTCAGTAGGGATATGAGTTCAAAAATTATGGCTAGTCCCCTGCTGAAAGTCTGAGGAGGGAACAGGCAATCGCATGTGCTTAAAAGTGGGCATGGTATGAGAGAAAATAACCAAGGCACTTTCCCCAATACAATTTCAACATGCATAAAGTGAGGGTCAAACCCCATATTTGGATGCCTTAACTTTAAAAAGCTGGGATTATATCTAACAAAAATTCATCATGAATGAATATAATGGAAATGAATAGTGCTTAAATTAGTAACAAAACTACCTTGTCTCACTTTCAATGATGTTTAGCTAGGATTAAAATTCCTTTGATATAACAAATCAAGTCTGAGTGGAAAAATAGGTTCATACTTCATTATACTTCAGTATATGGAAATATAAATAAATATACTTCAGTATATGGAAGATGAGCTACAGAAGTGTGGAGATTGTACATTAACAGGTTAAAAAACAAGGTAATTTGCAAAACTGTTCTGGGTGACTCCAGATGTGCATTAATTACATACAGTCCAGAAATTTGAGTTAAGCATACCACTTACAGAAAAAGAAATCAAGTTGTGATGCCATGGGATGTGGTGATGGCCATGGCTTTCTTGCCACATCCCATGACTTCCTTGCCATGGGATGTGGTGATGGCCACCAGCTTGGATGGCTTTAAAAGGGGTGTAGACAGATTCATGGAGGACAGGCCTATCAATGGCTTCTAGTCTGATGGCTTTGGGCTATCTCCAGCCTCAGAGGCACGATGCCTCTCAATACCAGTTGCAGGGGAGCAAGAGCAGGAGAGAGGGCATGCACCTACCTCTTGCCTGTGGGCTCCCTAGAAGCATCTGGTGGGCCACTGTGTGAAGCAGGATGCTTGACTAGATGGGCCTTGGGCCTGATCCAGCAGAGCTGTTCTTCTATTCTTATGAAGATAAATCATTCAAAATAATTGGTCTTCAGTACTCATTAATTGATTCCTAATATATTTCATAATGTGCGGAAGAGATTGAGAAGACAAATTTGGTTTAACAGCAGCTCAAGAGGTTCACTCCAAAAGCAAATATGTATTATTGCAGTCTTGCTGGACAAAGCACTAGCAATTCATTCATATAAGATTCAGGTGCCTTGTTCCATTTTCATCATTAGATGCTCCTTTGTATTTAGATCAGGTCTCAATACAATAACGTAACATTTTGTGGCAATCTCCGTGTAGTCTCCATTTTGTGTTTGTCTTCTATTTGAATTTCCCACCCTTCCAAGTTTCAGATCGGTGAACGAAAGCATGGGCTGATCTGCTGCCAATTCCCTCCTGGTTCCTGATTATGTGGTGAACCCACTAGTGGGATTGGGACCAGCACTGAGAGCCCCAAAGACTAGGTTTAGGCCTGCATCTGGGATTGCTGTTTTGCAAGAAACCGGAGTGTGAATTTTGGTACTGCTGAGCCAAAGTAACTGAATGAAAAGGTTTATTCTCTAGTCAAGGCCCGATTAGAGGGGAAGACTCGCCCCTCCCTGCCTTGAAGCTTGTTTGTGCATTGTGCTATTCCAAGGGTAATCATGGGAACTAGCTTGAAATTTGCTAAGAGTAAATTTATTTAGAAAGTCTTAGGAAACCACACATAGATATCAGTACCTATATATTTTAGGGGTACACCATATTCACACAATTAGTTGCTGAAACTCTTTGCATGCTATCTCTTAACATATTTCTTGGAACTGAAGGGCACCAAGTCTGCTTCTAGACAACCACATGCCTGTCAATCTGGACAGAAACAGGAATGTTTTGAGAACGCCAAAAGGGAAACAGCTCCATCAGAGTCTGTAAACAAGTGCCAGATACAAAGCCCAAGAATGGTAGACTCCTTCACCAAATATGGTAAGAGAGTGCAGGAAGGGGAACCGGAGTTGTTTATATCAGACTGGAGACACAGAGAGAAATTATGACTGTTTCTGATATGAAATATGGATAACAGGCAAGGAGGAAAGTATAAAAAGGGGGGACCCCCCCACACACACGGGGGAAGGGAAGGCACGCTCTCACTTGTGGGAGGGGCAGCATGTAGCCCCTAACTCGTGCCTATTATTTATTTATTTATTTGATTTGTTTGATTTGTATACCGCCCTTCCAAAATGGCTCAGGGAGGCCAAGCAGATTGTTGGAATTGCCCTGGTCTCTAAGATTGGAGGGACTGTCATTCCTGCATATTCATTTGCTCTTCAAACTCACCGGGACAGGTGGAAGCCTCCAAGCGCACTCAAGACCTTCATTCCTGAAACTGACACTGGCCTACGGTCCCAGTAATTATACTTGCAGATGTGCATTCAGCCCAGCATCTTCTAAACTAACATCCCTGCCCAATTCCCCCCCGCCCCTTGTCCTATGGATCTTGTAATTGAAGATGAATCCACTCTCATTTGCTACCAGAGAATCTACTCTCATAACACCCCAAAACTAACAAAACCCAGTACCTCATGGGCTTGTGGGTATGGGGGTGGTTGGCACCTATGTGCACAACACCACCACTCACTCTGGGCCACCCCGGTGCCCCCCCCCCAGTTGGAGTTATGGGGCTGCTGAAATCCCCTTTATTCCCCATGGGGGAAAAAAACTTAAAGACATGCAAACTTCACAAATTCTTTAAAAATCACTCCTTGGCCCAATTCCTTTGAAACCTGACCCACTCCTCTGTCCCTGAAACCCCCTTTCTGCCCTGAATTTGTCCCAAAGATATGCCAACTTCAAAAATCATTTAAAAATCAGCCCTTTGCCTGATCACTCTGAAATCTTGGTGGTAGCTTCCTTGCACCCATTGGGCACTACCACCCACAAAAATCTGCCCTGGGCCACCCTGTTGCCACCCCCCAGGAGTTCTATCCAAGTTTGCTGAAATCCCCATTATTCCCTATGGGAAGAAGCATAAAGACACATACAATTCAAAAATCATTTAAAAATCAGCCCTTTGCCCAATTCCTTTGAAATATGGTATCTTCCTTGCACCCATTGGGCACTATCACCCACCACACCCCACTCTGGGCCACCCCAGTGCCACCAAAGTGGAGCTATAAGGTTTATGGGCTCCCCATTATTCCCTATGGGAAAAAGCTTAAATACACGTAAACCTCAAAAATGCTTTAAAAATCACCCCCTTTGCCCAATTTCTTTGAGATTTGGGTGGTAGCTTCCACCCACTGGGCACTACCCCCCTCCATTCTTTTGGCCCTGAGATCCTTTTTAAAAATCTGAATCAATTCAGAAAATTTGGATACTAATCGAATCTGGGGTGCTTTGGGGTGTTTGGGGTGTTTGAGATTCAGACCCAAAACAAATTGGGAGTGTTTTGATTCAGGTACATATCAAAACAAAAAAATCGATTCATGCACATCCCTAATGTTTACCAGACCCTCTCTGATAATCAGATCAAATTAGCGAAATAGGGCAAAGGTCAAGAGAGCAGGTGGTAGGAAGCACATTCCGAAACAGCCTGTCCACCTCCTCAGGCATCACAAACTGAAAGTGATCCAGTGTGACCATATAAGAGAAGTTGCTGGATACCTCCATTACAGACTCTGCCCTAATTGTAGAATCCAGTTTGGCCCATATATGAGAGGTTTTGTCTATGAAAAAACCAGTAAAAGTGTCACAGAGAGTAACCGATGGTTCCAAATTTGGATTCAAGGTAAGGGGGCTTGTACTAGCGCTCTCACAACCCTAGACAAAAGAATTGCTTCTTTGCTGCACGTATTGTCAGAGCACAGATCTTTGGATGTGCTCCGTTTAACTTGTCAGATTTGAGTCAAGACTTCCTCCAGGGAAGGAAGTTTCTTAACCTTGGGCCCCCAGATGTTGTAGGACTACAACTCCCAGTATCCCCAGGAATGGCTTTTGTGGCTGGGGATTCTGGGAGTCATAGTCCAACAACATCTGGGGGCCCAAGGTTAAGAAACCTTGCTCTACTCACCTACCTTGCCACTGTAGCTCTTATAATTCTACCGAATACCACAGGGTTAATTTTGAAGCAGGTTGGATGCTTAGGAGCGATTATGTCTATTGCTCTAGTAAGTGTGTTATTCCATGTTTGCACCAGAGCATCAACAGTATCATTGGCGGGGCCAACTTGAAACCCTTCCAAGAATCCTATTAGATCCAATAACCTTCTTGGGTGGACTTACCTAATGGGTCCTTTATTCCTAAAGAAGTAGGTTATGATTGCAAGTCCTACCATAACCAGGTGGTGGTCTGACAATGGGGAAATAATAGGAGTCCACACCCACAGAACAGCACTCAGATCAAAGTAGAAGACCAAATCAAGTGTGTGACCAACAACATGCATCAGTCCAGAGACCACTTAGGATAGGCCCACAGTTGACATGGTCACTATGAACTCCTGAGCTGCTCATGACAATCCGATCCCCCCCACCTCAAAAGTCTGCGCGACTCCAGTGCCAACCCTGCACCCAAGTCCATCAGCTCAGTTAGGGACTCCATTGAAAAATGGGATGATTTGTACACCAACTGTAGTCCCAATCTATCCTTGGCCCCTAGGCTTAGGTAAAGACACACGATATGGGCCAATTCCCAGACAGGGATCCAGTGTTCTTATAGACCACAGCCACACCACCTTCTCACCCACATCCTATATAGCATTTGGGAAGAATGATACAACCCAGAAAGCCCGGACTGGAGGCCAAGATGGAGAAGACCTGCACAGCCACCATGTATTTCCCCTTGGTGCTCAGGTAGGTGGGCACAAAGGACACCCACACACTGCAAAAGACCAACATGCTGAAGGCGATCAGCTTGGCCTCGTTGAAGGATCCAGGCAGCTTCCCTGCTAGGAAAGCTACCGTGAAAGAGATGGCCGCTAGGAAGAGATGGAAGCCTACAGCCTTTGGAGTCAGGCAGTATATAAATTAAATAAAGATTTGGTCTGTGTCTGTTCATTACTAATTTGAAAGGGATGTAAAAAAGACAAATCTGATTTAACAGGAGATGAAGATGTTTGCTTGAAAGTCAAATATGTTGGTTTCATTGAAGGCATGCTGGGAAAAGTACTGACAATTCTTTTAAAAACATCATATGAAGATTCAGGTGGCATGTTTAGTTTTCATTATTAAATGCTCTTTCATATTCAGATCAGGTCTCAATACAATGATGTAGCATTTAGGAATGAAGATGCAACCCAGTAAGCCCAAACTGGAGGCCAAGATGGAGAAGACTTGCACAGCCACCATGTATTTCCCTTTGGTGCTCAGGTAGGTGGGCACAAAGGACACCCACACACTGCAAAAGACCAACATGCTGAAGGTGATCAGCTTGGCCTCGTTGAAGGATCCAGGCAGCTTCCTAGCTAGGAACGCCACCGTGAATGAGATGGCTGCCAGGACACCCATGTAGCCAAGGGCAATGTAAAACATGGTGACAGATCCTTCATTGCATTGCAGGGTGATCTGCCCAGGCTGGGAGTGCATGTCAGCCTCTGGGAATGGGGGAGAAATGCCTAGCCAGATAGTACAAATGCCCACTTGGACAAAAGAACAGGACAAGACAATGGAGTTGACCAGACTCTTCCCCAGCCATTTCCTCATCCTGTTCCCTGGCTTGGTGGCCATGAATGCTACCACCACAGTGATGGTTTTGGCCAACACACATGAGATTGCAAATGAGAAGATGATGTTGAAGGCAGTTTGTCTCAAGAGGCAGGTCACCTTCCGAGGCTGACCAATGAACAGAAAAGAGCACAAATAGGAGAGCAAGAGGGAGATCAGGAGCATGTAGGAGAGGTCACGGTTGTTGGCTTTGACTACTGGAGTTTCTAGGTATTTAATGAAGATTCCTAAGATGAACAGTGTTGTTAATGACAGGAATAGGGCAAAGAAAGCCAAGATGATTCCCAAAGGCTCTTCATAGGATAGCGATGTTATAGCCTTGGGGACACATTGATCTTGGTTCTTGTTTGGATGCTGATCTTCTGGACACGTTTTGCAATGGGCTGCATCTGAAAGGCACAACATTGAATTTAATGTTATTAACATCTGCTTTACAACCATAAACCTCTTTGGACCATTACACCACATAAAATGCATGTTTTGGGATGGGTATTCAAAGAATACTATGCAACAAGGTCCGCTGGTATGAGTCAGCAAAGGAAAGACGACTGATTTGATGCCACTGCAGGGAAAGAAAGCAGGATAACTAAGTTGAGGGGTAAACAAAGACTGTATTGACAATGGATGCATGACATGAGTCATTGAGGCAGTTCACACAACCAATAGGATAAGTGTCCTACCCAGCATTGGGAACTGTGCACGCTCCCAATTTTCATTTGTGTATGAGGAGAGAGAAGTGATTGTGTGGGGCGCAGGAGATGGGTAGTGCTACCCAGCATTTGACCAAGGTAGGAGGAAAAGCTGTCCTAGCCAGCTTTTGTATCCCACACAATCACTTGTTACTTACCCACACACAACTGAAAATTTGGAGCACGCACATCTCCCAAACCTAAATTGGACAATTTCCAGCTGTGTGAACAGCCTGAGTGAGTGACTAATACCTGTTGCAGCTTAAAGGTGGGAATCTGCAAGCTGTGTTGGAGCCCCACCCTCAGGATCATTCTGAGAGATCTCATATACCATCAAGTTGAAGATCCCTGCTACAAGTAATCCTGCAGAGATCCCAGCTAACTCCTCCTACAAGGGCAAATTGCGGGCAGGCACTCGTGATTGTGGTGACCCATCTTTTCAAATCTGGAGCAAACCCAGGAGAAGAGGCTGGAGGGCATGTGATTTAAAGCACACAAAGGAGCATAAGTGGCTCTTGCTGAACCACTGCCAACCTTTTCTCTCTTCAGTACATTATCTGAGTACATTTCTTTCATCCAAGTTGGTCTGTATATTATTAATACTTATTAAAGTAATAACCAAAGAAGGTCCTCAAGTCAAAAATACTTCAAATAAGCTGACAGTAGTTCTGGGGAGTTATCTTTGCCCTATGACTCGTGGGCAGTCATTTCTTTTGAAGTCGCCTACCTTCCCGAGTGGAGATGGTCCCTCCCTTGCATGGAGCACAGTCAAAGCAGCAGACTGGCTCTCCTTCCTTAACCACCTTCTTGTATCCGGGGTGACAGTTTTCCCCACATCTAGAATGAGGTAGGGTCTAAATGTAAGGATAAGAAATATGAACAAAATAAATTAGGAGGTTTGTCTATGGAAAGGAGTCCTAGAGCTGGAAAGCAACCCATGAGTCCTCTAGTCCCAGGCCTGGTCTTTGCAACTGTGATGCCAAACCCCTTTGGGAGGATGTTCATTTTGATGCATGGCTGGATGCAAGGAACACTGCTTTAGTACATGCTTTCTCCTCTATAATTCCAGGAGACAAAGAAAAATGTGAAGATTTGAGGCCACAGCTAGGAAAGAAAACGGAATAATTAAGAAGAGTGGTATAGAATATAGGAAGCTGCTTTATACCGAGTCAGACCATTGGTCCATTGAGCTCAGTATTGTCTACGTGGTCAGGCAGTGGCTTTCCAAGATTCCAGGCAGGAATCTCTCTTAGCCCTTTCTGGAGTTGTC
The DNA here is from genome assembly GCF_027244095.1 of Hemicordylus capensis. Taxonomy (NCBI): domain Eukaryota; kingdom Metazoa; phylum Chordata; class Lepidosauria; order Squamata; family Cordylidae; genus Hemicordylus; species Hemicordylus capensis. The sequence goes on along the minus strand of NC_069658.1, from coordinate 255,365,670 downwards.
ATGGATTGAACTTGGGACACGCTTCATGCAAAGCAAATGCTCTACCACTAACCTGCTGCCTCATGTCCAGATAAACAGAGAACATACTGACTTTGGATGCATGATACAGATCAGAGGGGCTACTTTCACAATTCTCTTCAGGATAGGAGGAGCAGCCAGGCTGAATTCAGGAGCCATGTACACTCTCATTTTCCCAATCTGCAAAACTATTTTTACTTAGACTCTCCCCTCTCCACCTACGCTCCTTTGGTTATAGATAGGGATGTGCACAAAACCAGTTTGCCCGGTTCGGTTCGAATTTGAACCAGGTTCAAACCAGGAGGGGGTGGTTCGGTTTTGGTTTTGTTCGAATCACCCCCTGGTTCGGTTCAAATTCGAACCAGTTCAAACAGATTCGAACCAGTTAGAACTGGTTTGGACACCCAAAAATTGGTAGGATGGTAGCTGGCAGAGAGTTACTTTACTCTCAGCATACATGCATACCTAACTAAATTCCGCTGTGTTGTGCCTCTGTGCACTCTGCTATAATGAAAAAGGGTTTCTCTTGCCAGAGAGAATTCCCAACAGGTTATGGGAGCCCAGTATTTTGAGCTGTCTGTACTGCAACTAACGAGTTAAGTCTGTTCCAGGAGATCCAGTGATATCTAGCTGTGGACACTTTGAATTGTTAATCTGCAGCAGCTGCCCTTTTACGGAGCTCAGTGAGGATGGCTACTTACCTAGAGGGAAAGCTCAGACTGACTATCCTGAACCCAGACAATTACTTGGAATGGAAAACATGACTGATTGCATTGCGAGCTGAAGGACTAAAGAAAGTCACTGAAGAAGATCCCCCCACAGATGGAACCACAGCTGCTGAGAAAACTGCTAAAGAGGCGTGGCTACTCAAAGATGCAAAAACTCAAGCTTTGATCATGGCTTCTGTGAGTAAAAATTATCTTTCTACCATATGTGATTTTGAAACCTCAAAGGAAATGCTAAGCAAGCTAGATTCCTTGCATATGAAAAAGGGGTGGGCATACAGCTTTAACTTGAGAAAGAAAATGCAGAATCTCCAGTATAAAGATGGAGGCTGTTTTACCAAGCATGTTGGACTGCTATGGCACTTTTTTTTTTGCTGAATTTAAAGCTGCAAGAGAGGAATTTACAGAGAATCAGAAGCTGGAAGCTCTGTTCCTAAGCATGCCACCTAGCTATAGCAATATAATCAGCCATTTGGAAACCCACTCTGCTCTAACCTTTGAGAGAGCTGTGGAAACTATCTCTTCTAAAGCAAGCAGAAGAAAAGTTTTGAATTCTTGATATGAAGGTGAATTGGCAAATAACTTTGCTCTTAAGGCAACAATTGGCCGTTCCAGAGGAAACTCAAGGTGGGGAGGGAATGCTGCAAGAGGAAACCGCATGTGTCCCCCACATTTGCATATGAAGAGGTCTGGCTCCATCGCCAGAGGAACTCCGTCAAGAGAGAGAGAGAGGTCACATGACCGCCAGCAGGGAGACTGCTGCTAGAATGAGGCCAACTGGGACTAATGCCTTTAGATGTTTTCTGTGTAACCAATTTGGCCACAAGGTGGCGAACTGTCCCAAGAATCAGACAAAGAAAGCTGACTTTACAGAAAGAGATTCAAATAAGAATTTCAGTGTTTCTCTGGCACAAGAAAATGGAAGATTCATACTAGACAGTGGTTCCACAGTTCATATTTCGAATCATTTAAATTTATATACTGAACTGTTTGATATTCCTGAAGAGATTGTTCATTTGGGCAATAATACTACAATTAAAGCAAAGAAGAAAGGTGAAGGAATTTTGTATTGCAAGTTATTGGATGGATCAATTAATGAATTTTTTGTGAAGGATGTTTTGTATATCCCTGACTTCTCAAGCTCCTTGCTTTCAATATCCAAGCTAGAGAAACAAGGCTGTGAGCTGTATATTAGAAATGGAGAATGTATTGTTACCCAGAATGGAGAAGTTCGCCTTGTAGGCTCTGAATGCAAAGGCCTGTACAGTGTGCAGGAGCAACCTGTGTCAAAGACTGACAGAGAAAGACCAGCCTGGTCCAAACCTGAAGCATACCAGTCCAATGAAGTGGAGCTTGCTCAGTCATGCTCGCATGAAAACTGCTTGCAACTGTGGTGCCTGGGAGTCAATCCAGATCATGAAGGAAAGGGGATCAGCTGATGGCATTGATTTTGTACCATGTGACATTGTGACTAACTGTGTTTGTTGTCTTGAGTCCAAAGCAGTTAACAAGCAGAATGTTTCCCAAGCAGAATGAAAGGAAGACCAGAAAACCCCTGGAGCTGATCCACAGCGATATATCTGGACCACTACCAGCAACCATAGGCAATCGGAAATATTTTTTAACAATCACAGATGATTTCTCACGATATTCAGTTGTGTTTCTACTAAAGGAGAAATCACAGATGCTCGAGAAACTCCAAGACTACGTGGCCCTGGCAAGCAACAAATTTGGCTGGAAGCCAAAGATCCTGCGCACAGACAATGGAGGAGAGTATATGTCCAGCACCACACAGCAGTTCCTGAGAGAACATGGAATTGTGCATCAAACCACAGTAGCTTACAATCCATCAGAAATTGAGTCTCAGAAAGAAAGAACAGAAGCCTCCTGGATATGGTAAGATGCATGCTTGCTGACGCACACCTCCCACAGAAACTCTGGGGAGAAGGCATCATGACTGCTACATACATACAAAACAGAATGCACACAAAGCCTGAAGGAACAACACCATATGAACTTTGACATGGTCATAAGCTGTCCATGATGCATTTGTGTGTCTTTGGAAGCATGGCTTACTCATACATCCCAAAGGGGAAAAGGACTAAGTTAGGGGCTAGGGCCGCAAGAGGGATTTTTGTAGGCTACTCAGCAGAATCCAAAGGCTACAGAATTCTGGATCCTGATACCAACAAGATAACCATAAGCAGATCGGTGTATTTTGATGAGAATGAAAGAGCTACGTCTTCAGAGGGGTCTACACCGAAGCAAGCAACCAGACCAAACACCCTGACAACTGGATTATGCTTCCTGATCTCAGCAGAATTGAGGAGGAAGAGATAGCAGATCCAGATCCAACCACGTTTGACACAGAGACCTCCAACGATCCACCAGATGCACCTGAAATAATGGAAGGGACCACAGAGGGTGAGGTGAGGCGATCAACGCACTCAACCAGAGATGTTCTAGCCTCGAGACTGTCCTACCTCTCAAGAATGGCGGAACAACCAGAACCCTCATTATGGCAGGAAATAACCCAGCTACCACAACCAGAAGCCCAGAAGTGGAAACAAGCTACAATTGAACAGATTGAGGCTCTACAGAAAAACAAAACCTGGACTCTTACTAAGTTACCTCAAGGAAGGAAAGTTATAGGCTGCAAATGGGTTTTCAAACTCAAACATGATGCAGACGGTGAGATTCAGCGCTACAAAGCCAGATTAGTAGCAAAAGGATATTCACAGAAATATGGAGAAGATTATGATGAAACATTTGCACCAGTGGTCAAACACACCACAGTAAGGACTCTGTTAAGTATTGCTGCTAGCAAAGGAATGCATGTGAACACCTAGACGTGAAAACTGCATTCTTGCATGGTGAGCTAGAAGAGGACATTTACATGCAACAACCACCAGGTTTCTTAGAGAAAAGCAAAGCGGACCTTGTATGCAAACTGCAAAAGAACATTTATGGTTTAAAACAGGCTGCCAGAGCATGGAACACAAAACTAAATGATATGCTGCTTCAAGCAAACTTCAAAAGAAGTCAAGCTGATCCCTGCCTGTAACCAAATTCAGAGATGGCAAATGGACCTACATTTTGGCATATGTTGATGATTTGATTCTTGCCTATGAGAATCCAGATGACAGCAAGGAAATAATGCATTGTCTGAACAGAAATGTGGAAGTCAAGTGACTTGGCAACATTGCACACTTCTTGGGCATTCAAGTACAAAAAGAGAAAGATGGAAGTTTCCTCATCAACCAAGAACAGAAAATTAAAGACCTGATAAACCTGCTCAGACTGGAAGATGTGAATCCTACACCAACTCCAATGGAAGTGAACTACATAAAGCAAGAAGATCAAACTGAGCCACTATCTGACAACCATAGATATCATGAAGCATTGGGTAAGCTTCTATACATTAGTACACTCACTAGTCAGATATTAGTGCAGCCGTTGGCTTACTTTGCAGAAAGACTGCATCACCAACAGTCAAGGACTGGAATGCGATTAAGAGACTTGTTAGGTACCTAAAGGGTACTGCACACTTTAAGCTCATTCTGCCAGCTAACAGTCAACCAAAACTAGAAGCATACGTAGTTGCAGACTGGGGTGGAGACCTAACAGAAAGGAAATCACCAGCAGTCACATAATTTTCTATGGAGATGGAGCCATAAGCTGGTCAAGCACCAAGCAAGACATAACATCATCATCAACCACTGAAGCAGAATATGTATCAGCTGCACAGGGCTGTCACGAGATCTAATGGCTGTGTCAACTACTGAAAGATCTAGGTATAGATGTACCACAGCCCATACCAGTGTATGAAGACAACCAAAGCTGCATTCAACTCTCCAAACAAGAAGATGTAAAGAGGCGTACCAAACATATTGATGTGAAGCATCATGTAGTGAGAAGTCTGCAAATGGATGGACTAATCAAGCTGCTCTACTGCCCAACAAATGAAATGCTTGCAAATGTACTCACTAAGCCACTACCAAGACCCTGCTTTGAAAAGCTGAGAGAGAAAATGAATCTTGTGAACTGAGTCACGAGACATTGAGAGGGGGTGTTGGAAGTGAAGGACTCTGTGCTGTCTCTTGTCCCAATGACAGTGGAGGACAGTAGGGATGTGCACAGAACCGGTCGGGGGCCATGTTAGAGGCCTCTGAACCAGTTTGGAAATGAGCCAGGCCGGCGGGCTGGCAGGGGGGCGTGTCTAGCTTTAAGGGTGGGGGGTAGTACTTACCCCTCGTGCTGCTTTTCCCCCTCCGGCGCTCTGCTTTTTCACAAAGTTTTTAGGGCAGCAGCGTTGCTCCCTGCCGCCCTTGCCCCCATTGTCGGCCGGAAAAAGGGGAAGTTGTCTCCACGCCTGTGCCTGTTGTGGTGCGCATGTGCCTGCCGCCACACGCGTGCCCCGCACACGTCTCACACACACAATGTGTGATGTGTGCGGTACATGTGCGCGGCGGCGACGGGCGCATGCGTGGAGACAACTTCCCCCTTTTCCGGCCAACGATGGGGGCAGGGGCGACAGGAAGGAATGCTGCCACCCCAAAAACATTGAGAAAAAATGGAGCACTGGATGGGGAAAAGCGGTGGGGGGGTAAGTACTACCCCCCGCCCTTAAAGCTAGACACCCCCCAGTGCTGGACTGCGCCTCTGTGGTTCCATTCACATCCCTAGAGGACAGACTAGTGAATCAGAGGGCTAGAGGGTCAAGACACTGGTCATCCCTTCTCTATTGCTGTGACACTATCCCTTTGGAATGTAGATTGCTGCTCTCAAGGACTTCCTTCCTTCCTTCCTTCCTTCCTTCCTTCCTTCCTTCCTTCCTTCCTTCCTTCCTTGTCACTTCTTCTCTCCCTTCTCTTCCTTTCCCTTCTACCTTGCAACATGCAAGCTCCTCTCCCCTGCACCATGTGTGCAGAGATGCAGAATCCATCTACATCCAGCTAGATAGATAGATTAGAGATCCTAAATCCTCACTTTCCTATCTAGAATGGAGTTCTCTAATAAATGCCATTTATATTGATTTGAAACTATGAACTGGCTCCAAGTTACTTTACTCTCAGCATATACGCATGCCTAACTAATCTACCGCTGTGTTGTGCCTCTGTGCACTCTGCTATAATGAAAAAGGGTTTCTCTTACCAGAGAGAATTCCCAACACACTTAATATATTTACAATGTTATGCATTTTAAAGAAGAACATAAGGGGTGTATTTGAGAGAATTCACAACTTTTGAAGGGAGACCTTGGGAAATTAGAAGCTTTGGTTGACATCCAGACTATTGCTGCCCTAGTGCAAGGTTGTTATGTGATCCAGTTCCAGGACTCAGGAACTTGCTTCCCAGAGCAGCATAACACTGGAGCAACAGGGTGTGCTCACACAGTCTCTGATGCACCTTCTGTGAAACTTTTTCCTTAGTCCATATATATTGCAGGGAATAATGCAAAGACATCCCCTGACCTTGTGTAATGTCAACACTTGTGCAAGCCCGTCAAAAGCTCAAGAGACTGAGCATCCAATTTGACCATCCACTCAGCTTTGTGACCTTCTTGCATGTGTGTATCTTTGCTCCGCATCCCTGCTAATTTTTTTTTAATTAAAAATTTTTTTTGTATTAAATTTTTATTGATTTTAACAATATCTTAAACATCTCATTACATCCAGTTAAACAAAAATTGATTTCCAGCTCACCAATCAGCGCGAATCACTAACTATACAATTAACCCTTGCTATAATAATTCAAAACATATAACCTATATCTCACCAAACTCAATTTTAGTCTACTCAACCTGCTAATATTACTAAATTTCAAACCCTGTTGGAAAATCAATATTAGGAAAATAGTTCTTTAGTTAATTTTTTTTTAAAAAATGACATTTCCTAAGAGCCCAGAATCCTTCCTGTTGGGAATAACGCAAGGAGAGTTTTCCACAAGCATTTTAACATTCTTCATGTATGCAACCATGATGGCCAGAATAGTATATGCACAGAAATGGAAGGACAATGAACTGCCCACAAAAGAAGATTGGCTGATAAAAATTTTGGAATATGCGGAGATGGCAAAACTTACAGTACTGATAAGAGATCAAAATTTTGAAGGTTTTAAAGAAGATTGGAAATCATTCTTACTGTACCAAAAGAACTATTTTCCTAATATTGATTTTTCAGCTTATTTTTGTTGCATTTCTATTGCAAGGAAGAACAAGTGAGAAGATCTGGATTTTGTTTACCTGTATTGTTAAGCCTTTGTATAAATGGGGATGACTTTTCTGTATGACTGCAGCTGCTAGACCATCCCCAATTTTAACTATTACTGAGAAGAAGAACTTCTGAACAATGGCCAAACCCTCAGCTTTCTACATTGCCAACTTCCTTCCTTGGCAACACCTTAACCATGATACTACACTTCTAGGTCTATGCCCACTTGAGGGACTATCTCACACTGACTTCAGGGTCATGGGCATCTTGCATGATGTGAGAAAAGGCAGTACCTTCTGCTTGTTGAAACTTCAGCTTCTCCAGCTATCAGTTATTTATTATTATTTAGCTGTTGTTGTTGAGCTTCTCTAGCTGTCGTCTTCATCTACATATTCTTTGTCCACTTTGTAAATGTAAACCACTTTGAAAACATTTTTTTTTTAAGGCCGGATATAAATAAGTATATAAATAAATATGTTCAAATGTCTAAGCAGAAGGAAGGACCTTGAACTGGAGACAGCATCTTCCAGGTCTTATCTGTGCCCTTGATTCTGTCTTGGCCTGATGCCACTATGATAAGTCACTGATTTCTCCCAGCACTCTGTCTATGTAATACTTTCCCCTCTTTTACTCTGTCTGTCTTATTTACTTATTTTTAAATTTTTATACCACCTTCCATTAAAAAAATCCCAAGCTGGTTTACAAACAAAACAATATAAGACTATAAGAAATACACAATATTAAAATGGAATATAAACATACAAATCTAATTAAAAGTTTAAACACAGACACAGACACAGACACACACACCATAAAATACATAGCAGCAGCAACAAAAACATCACTCATATAAAAGCCTGGGTAAAAGTTCAAGATTTTACTTGCTTTTTAAAAACTGTGATGCAGACTGAGGAGCATTCCAAAATCTGGGGGCAATAACTGAGAAGCAGGCCTGTAACCAGCCTCAAAACCTTTTTTGGGGGGCGGGGGATTTCAGAAGTCAGGAGAGGCAGGTTATAAAATATTAGTGAAAACAGTCAGTGAGGCTGGGGAGGAAAGAGAATTTTTTGGTTTGGCAGGTACACACCATGCCAACAGTCGGCTAAGGGCCTGCTGAGAAGGCCCTGTCCTGTGTGCACAAAAGCCAAGCCTCCCTCATGGTCAGCACGCAGAGCAGAACCCTCTCCAATGACTTCATCATGTGGGCAAAAACCCTTGGGAGTAGATGGTCCCTCAGGTAACCAAGGCGCCAACCTTTAAGGGTTTCAAAGGTCAAAGCCAGTACCTTGAATTGGACCCAGAAACAAATTGGCATCCAATGTAGCTCTTTCAAAACAGGTGTAATATCCCAGTGGGCAGTTCCAGATAAAATCGTAGCTGCCACATTTTACACTAACTGCAGTTTCCAAATATTCTCCAAGGGCAACCCCATATAGAGCGTGTTACAATAATCCAGCTGTGATACAAATACAATGAGTATTTATATACCGCTCTTCAACCAAAGTTCCCAAAGTGGTTTACATACAGGAATTACTTACTTAATTAAATTAAATTAAATGGCTGCCTGTCCCCAAAGTGATCACAGACTAAAAAAGAAACAGAAGAAAGCCACCAACAACAGCCACGGGAGGGGGGTTATCTAGGGCCCGTTACTCTCCCTCTGCTAAATAAAGAGAATCACCACTTTGAAAAGATGCCTCTTTGCTCAGTTAGCAGGGTTAGCAGTGATGTGACTTAAGGCGTGGGTAACTGTGGCCAGATCTGCCTTCTCAAGAAATGGAAACAGCTGGTACACTAGCCAAAACTGTACAAATTATATGTTACTAGTTTGTAAGTTTATCGGATAGAGATTCTCTCCTGTCACACATAATACAAGACAAATTGTTAGAGGTCAGCAGACATCATTTATTTTATTTATTTATTTTTTATTTTATGTATATACTGCCTGACTCTAGAGGGTCCAGGCTCCATTCAAAGGGGATAAAGTGAAAACAATGGTTTTCCTCACCTGGTTAAACCACATGGGCCACACAATGACATTTTGATCAATGGTGAACTTCATCTCTGAGGAGGCCTGTCTTTTTATGCTTCCAACTTTCACTCTAGCAATGGACTTATTGGGAAATGCCACAGCATTCATAATATCAAAATCAGATGCCAGGTTGCTCTTCTCATCAAAATAAGCTCCAACCGTAGAATTATTGTAAAAATGGAAGTTGCTCAGGTAAGGGTGGAGCTAGAACAACATGGAAAAGAGCAGCAGTTAGAAAACAAAAACACATGTTGATAACTCAGTCACATCCATTTGGAGATCCTACTTCTGACATATTGCCTTAGGGGAGAAGAGCTGGTCTTGTGGTAGTGTGCATAAATTTTAGGGATTTGTATGACTAAAAATTGGATCGGGTTGGATCCGGAACCCCAGATGTTGATTTGGGTCATTTTGGATCCTTCAGAAAGTTGGACCACAAAATTGTGGTCAATGGGATAGGCAAAAAATCCCCACAGAAGTGTATGGGGGTGAGGTGAAATCACCCAAAAAACCCAGCTTGCCTAGAAGCTCTCAAAGCTGACACATAAGAAGGTTAGGATGGTTGGACTGTGTGTATTTAGTTAGAAGTGAATCCAACCAGCCTTTGAATTTAGATTATTATTTTTTAAGTAACAGGGAAATTGTACTCACAGAGAATGCAGAAGGGAAGTGACCAACATCAAAACATCTAACGGGAAGTGAGCTAACATTAGAGAATCACAGGGGAAACCCGGAAATTCACTGCTTTATTTGTAAAATCATGATTACTAGTAGCAAAAACTAATAAAAGGAAAATGAAATAAATGCTTGGGCAGGGGAACAAGCAGGTGGGCTGGCAGATAAGCAGATTTTTTTTTAAAGTTTGTGGTGGGGGGTTGGTCTCCAGATGCAATTGGCAGGGGAAAAGAGAGCAAACTCTTGCTGCCATTTGGAGCTCTGGAGAGCTCCAAATTCCTCCAAATGAGGTCGTCCGACCCGAACTAAGCATCTCCAGGTCAGGGTCAGAGTATTGCCGACACTCTCCAATCTGGACCATGTCAGGCCAGGTCTGACTTCTCTGATCCAACCTTGCACACTTCTAATGAATTTCCCCCTTTTCTAAGCAGAGTCCACTTTGGTTTGCATTTGGGCGACTATATGGGAGTGCTGCAAGTTATTCACTTTAGGGGATTGGTCTGTAACTCAGTGGAAGAGTCTGCATGCTTGCATGAAGAACATCCCAGGTCCCATCCCTAGCAACTTCAGATATGACCAGGAGAGACTCGTGCTTGTAATCTTGAAGATCTGGAAGCAGTCAGTGTAGACAATACTAAGCTTGATGGACTAAAGGTCTGACATGTCATAAGGCTGCTTCCTAGGTTCCTAAACCCGCTATACTATGTATATGTGCTGTGCATCCCCCCATCCCCAATTCATTCTTACACCAGGAACAATCTTGGTGCATACCCTCCATGGCCATAAAAATGAAGGGTTGAGTAAGGGAGCAGCGGATTGAGCAGAGGATAGATTTTGTAACAGCACCCGGGTCAGGGGATAGGCAGGGATAGTTGTAGCCAGTGACAGCTCTTCTGCCTGAACAACTTCTCTTTTAGACAGTGTCTTTCTATATTAACAGGGCCTTTCTCCAGTGGTGGAGCTAGAGCATGGACTGCTGCCCAAACACAGCCATCATAGAATCCTCCTCCAGCAATGAGAAGAATCCCACCTCACTGAATTCATCACAGGAATCTCCCAGTTTTCACTTCATGAATACATTGGGAAGCTTCACAGACTGTTGACTTGGGCTTGAACAATTGATGGCAATTTTGAGCGTGGTTATCTATGAGGGACAAGACATACCTGCCAAGGTTGAACCATAGGATGTTCCAGCTTGCCTGCACCCGCCATCAAGATCCGATTTAATCTGGATGAGTGTGCAGCATTTAGGGCACGTGCCAAAGCCCAGACAGTGTTGTAAATACTGTAGTTGTCTTGAGACAGAAAGCTTTCCACCACATTCTCAGGCAAAGTCCCTAGTATTTCTTTTTCTGTGCATCTTATATGACCTCTTATGGAAATTACAGTCTTTGAATATGAGCAATGAAATGCTTTGTGCCAAATCTCCAAGATGGCAATGTACAATGATTCAAAATTATCACATTTTGTATCTTTTTGTGCTGGGATTGAGAAGGAAAACGAACCGTGGATGTGCTGGATACCAGCGAATCTGTAAAACAACCTCATGCTGAGATCCTCCAAAATGGTTGTGATCCAAACTTTCCCCAATTTTTGTTTCTCAACCCTTTCAGCCACTTTCAACAGTACTGCTAAAATCAATGCAGCATGAGTGTTCATGTGGTAGACAATCACATTAGCCTGTCTTTGCACGAGCAATGACATCTTATCAAAGTACTGTTTGACCCTATCCAACACCGGGATTCTTTCTAAGAAGGCAACACAGAGACTGTTTCTGAGCATCACAGGGATGAAGGTGCTCACAAACCTTTCTCCTTGGTCATTGTCTGGAACAAGGAGTCCAGTCCATGTCCATCTGAAATGCAGGAGAAGCTTGACAATCCCCAGGTAAGGGGGCTCCTGTTTTGGGACCATCCGATAGAAAAATGGAAGCTGAGTTTTATCTTTTAGAGCACCACTAAGAAAAGTATAACTGACCTAGGAAGGAAAAGAAGAGATTGGCATTTTATTTCATTTTCAAGGCAAAACCCAGGGATTTGTTAACCTAAAATTATTACTAACTCACAAAATAGTCATTGCAACGATAGGCAAAGAGTTTGTGGAGGGAGAGCCTGTGTATTGCCCTAACCACAACAGCATCCTGAGTTCATCTCTGATTCTGCATACGAGTAATTGGCAACTATTTAATACTGTGGCAGAAAATGAAGGGATGCCTTCACAGAAACTGCTGCATGGGCTACACCTGATCCCTCTTCCTAGCGACACCACCGATATCAAGATGGAGAGGATGGAGTGTCTGGCACCAGCAAAGAGGCCCCACTTTGTCCTGGTCCCGTACTGCCTTAGGAAGCAGCTGAACCTTACTGTATTGCTAGGGGAAGTCTCATCATCTTCCAGTCCCAGCTCCAGAGTAAGAAACTTGAACTCTCATGGTATTCAGCAGGGGAGCTACTAACCCTGGGCAATGGGAGATACTAAACCTGGCCCTGGGCAATCTTCAGAGAGACAGGGCAAACCTCCTTGCCCATGATACCATGTGACCCCCTTCTCCACAGAAAGAAGCCAGCCAGCGGTGTAGGGGTGTCCTAAAACCCTTCCAATGAGACCGTGATGAGCTTGGGATGGTGCTCCTTTGTGTTAGTTTTATTTATTTATTGAACATATTTGTATACCACCCAAAACTTACATCTCTGGGTGCTTTACAATAAAATAATACAAGTTACCAGAAAATAAAAAGGCTTAAAACATAATAATTTAAAATTAAAGCAATGTTTCAAACTATTAGAACAGCATCTTATTAAAAGCTAGGAGGTGTTACACACTGGGCTTCTATCCCAAATCTCGTTCAGATGAGAGAGTGTACAGTACAGGGAAAAGACCTGTGTCACCTTTGCTGGTGCCAGGCAACTCCACCCTCCTCATCTTGATTTGGGCCTCAAAGACCAAGGAAAAGTGTGGGTGCATGGAGGCCAAGCTGGAAGCAAGAACAATTTGTGACATTACACAACAGCATTACTGATCCCAATGCACGTCTGTTAAGGTATCAGCCTTAGGCTTTGTGGAGCTTGAGTGAACAAGAGATAGCCTTAACTCTGGTCTTAAACCAGTAGGGTTTTTAAAAAACCATTCAATGGTTTATAAAACTAACAAATCTACATGTGCAGAGATGACAGTAGCATAAAAGGGGAAGCTGAAACTCTCTCCTAATACACACACACACACACACACACACACACACACACACACACACACACAGAGTCTTCTGTCCCAGCCTCACTTTTTCATGCCAGTCTTGAATTTCCTGAAGACCCTGCAATATGGAATGAGATGCAGCTTGAATCATCACTGCCACCCATGAGTCATACCTGTGGGATTTTGTAGAGACTCAACATGCTGGACATCTGATTGGAGATTTCAGTCTCAATGCCTTCAGAAACAGCCACTAGGATATTCTTTCTTCCACACACATAGTTTGGAACATGCTTGTGCCCTATAGACAGAAGGTCTACCATGGCATTAATAGTTAATTTTGCATTGAAATAGTTCTCATATATGTTGTAGCCAAGAGTGATGTTGGGTAACATCTGAGGATTCTGGTTTATCTCATGGATGGTGAACACGTAGGGCAGGAGGTGCCAGAAATTCATGCCTTCATGCCTGCAAGAAATAGAAGTGGGCCACATTTTGATCTTGATTCCAATGAGAACAAGTCAGGCTCTTGCTGCTTTCCCTGTAAGATTCTTGAGAGACAACAGACCTCTCTAGATGTTGTTCGTGCAATCATACTCTTGTTATCCCAGAGCCCGAAGGAGAATAGCTGCTCCAAACATTACACTGTGGAATTGTGCATTTGTGGGAGAAATTTTTTGTAGCAAAATAAAGAGCCATTTGCTTTTAACAAAACCTGTGCAGATGTACACTCCAGAACTGAAGGGTTTGTTTTTGTGTCTTGAATTAGGGAGCTAATTCAAATATGAATAAATACTGAAATGAATACATTTCAATGCCTTGATATGATGGCAGAGGTACACCTAGGCTATTTTGGAGCCTGGACCTAAAGGCCTTTGGAGGCCCCCCTCCACCCTGAAATTCAACATCATCATGCTCGGCCAGGTGACAACACCACCCAGGACAGACTAAAGATGATTTTGGGGCCCCCAGGCAGGGGCGTAGCAAGGTTGGAGTGGGCCCAGAGACAAGATTTTAAAACGGACCCCTCACTGATATACACAAACACACTTCACAATATATAGTGCACTCACACTCACATCCTCATTATTAATACGGTGAATATCTAGTTCACATTGAATCTAGTTTTTTTACCCTCTGCTTCTGCCAATCTCCAAGATACTCAACGTAATTCATAGGAGGTGCAACACGGGCAGGTGGGGAGTCATGTGGGGAGTCTGGGGGGCCCCTCAAGGCAGTGGGGCCCCAAGACAACTGTCTCCCCTTGCCTAATGGTAGTTACGCCCCTGACCCCAGGGGCTGTGGAGGCCCTGGACTTTGGCCCAGAAGTCCAGGGGTAAGAGCGCCTCTGAATGATGGGGCATTGCTGCAATGGGAAAAGAACTTGGCTTGACATTTTTTACTTAAAACAGAGAGCACGGGTGAGATTTCTTGTGCTGAAACAGTCAGGCTATAATGTAGAACGCAAACAAAAAGATTAATACAACTTTTCCATACAGTTACCACTAATACAATTAGATACAGAAGCTGTTCACACAGCCAGAAACTGGGTAGGGAAAGCATCCGACCCAGATTTGGGAGCTGTCCATGCTCCAAGTTTTGAGTGGTGTGGAAGCAAACAACTAAGGAGGAGTAAGAAGTGATCATGTGTAAGATAGAAGCTGGGTAGGACAGCTTTTCCTCCTACTTTGGTCAAGGGCTGGGTATGAAAGCTGGATTGGACGATGCTATCTTATCTGATCACTTCTTCCTCGTTATACATAGTTGCTTGCTCGCACACAACCAAAAATTGGAAGCGCACACAGCTCCCAAACCTGGGTAGGACATTTGTCACACCCAGTTTTCATTTGTGTGAACATCCCCACAGTTTATTAATTGTGAACAATGAAGATCTTCATCACTTCTTCAGTGGAGCAAAGCCAGGAAGATACCAGAAGGAATAATTGTGCTCTTGGCCTCTATTTCACTTACCACAATCAAAATCTTCAAGATGCATAATGGGGCGGGGGGGGGGGGAGCAGAGTCCTTCTTACTTGAGGCTATGTTGTGGGCCACAAAAATCCCCGGTAGCTGTATTCAACCCTCGGATGTCCAGTATATTGTAGATTTCTAGTGTGATGCTCTATTCTTACTCATTTACAACCAACGTTTATAGACTGTTTTCCAAGAAAAGTTACCAAAGTGGTTGCATGGATATAAATAAACGCATACATAAATGAAATGGCTCTCTGTCCTTCAAGAGCTCACAATCTTAAAAAAAGAGACTTATAAGATAGACACCAGCATCAGCCACTGGAGGGATGCGGTGCTGGGGATGGATAGGGCCAGTTGCTCTCCCCCTGCTCAATAAAGAGAATCACCACTTTTAAAAGTGCCTCTTTACTCAATTAGCTGTGGATGTATCTGATGTTCGAATGAAATAGGAAATGTGTTGTGGAGTTCTATTTGGAATACGTTTTCTCACACAATAATTTTCAGTGAGAAAATGTCTAGTTGGGAAAGGCCTGAGAAACCGATTCTGATACCACCCAGGAGTGACTTCATATTTGGACTGTGCAAAGTACACTCTCTTGCCCAACAACAGCTCAGAACTGAAAGAGATGCACAACACCCCTATCCTCACTCCAAGGTCAGCTACATGCACAAATAAATTTCAAAATGAGAAAAGCAAACTCAAATTACTAAAGCAGAAACAATTAAAAAGGTCCAAGTCCATAATCAAATATTTACTTACGTCGTAAAATCAACAGAGGGAGGCTTGAAGAAAACAGATGGGGAAAACACAATATTTGTGGTAGATGTGACCCCGGCAATCACATAGTCTCCCGGCTTGTAATAATTAAGTCTTTCTGCTATATTACCCGGCTGAATTAATGGGCATTTTGTCTTCAGTATCTTGCAGGGAGCAGGGGACAACAACAAAAGCATTAGCAGCAGCATCAATTTCATTCCAAGTACACCTATTTTAGTTACACCCCCACACACCCGATTAGCAGATCCAGTGATCAGAATCCAGGCCTTCTGCCAAGAGCACAGCTGCAGTGACTTTACTAATATGGATGGGATCCAGCCATAGCATCAGATCGGAAGGGGCTGATATTATACCTCAAACTGACATACTCCCTAAATCTCAGCAGTGCAGGAGGTATTTATGCACTAAACTTTTTGAGCTTAGTACAAGGAGTCACTGCAAGCTGTCTTTGATTATGATGTTCCCATTATGGGTTTCAAGCAATATATTTTTTGAAGCATCCCTTGAGCTTTGGTGTGAGAAAAAGTAAATTGTAATGATTTTGATAATTATAAGGGAAGAATTGTGCATGCAGCATTCTTGACTCTCTCTGAGGCTTTGTGAACAGGTGCAAAGATGGACAAATCATCTTTGTGAAACTCAGCAGTGCTACTATGAACTTTCTGTGCTTGTGTCAAGTCTGAACTCCCCCCCCCCCGATTTTATAATGCTTTTATTAGTAATATAAGTAAAAACAAAAAAGGTCACATCTCTGAGATTCATACATGATTACAAACAAGAACATATCCATCATAAGAACCTCCTCTATATGCAAGATACAAATAGTAATTATATATATTTATATATGTGTGTGTATATTATAGAGTAAGAAATGTTAACATGGACCTCAATCTAACCATCAGTAAAATTTCAGACCTCTAAACCAACTGAGCATCCAGCAGTTAAACAATATGAAGAGGGGAGAGCCAAAACGAACAAAAAAACATATACATGAATATTATAATTGATTCAGGCACAGAGCAAAACATCCACAGTGTTCCGCAGTAAGGGTCCCATCCCATACCCACAAGCTCAAAAAGTATTAATAAACATATTATTAATTAATATAATATCAATAAAAATTAATGATTAGCCAAAGAAAAATTCAAACCCAACAAAAGCAACAACACAACCCTTCATATATAAAACTCACTGAAATCCATAAAATCAATGAAAATAATTTCCCTACATAAATTTCATCCTTCTTTTAATTCAAAAACCTGTATAAAAATTATCCAGAAGCTTTCTTGAAATAAGGTCCCAAATGCTCAAACCTCCTCTGATCTTTTCCATCCCAGTTCCTCTGATTATCATGTAGAAATAATGCTAAAATAATTCCAAACAGAATACTGAATAATATTTATTTATTTATTATTTATTCGATTATTATACCGCCCTTCCGAAATGGCTCAGGGCGGTTTACAATTAAAAAACAGAAACCATTAAAACCAATAACAATTAAAACAGAAATATAAATATAAACACCAATTTAAAAACATCTTAAAAACAATTAAACTATCAGAACAATTGAAACCCTGAAAACCAGGTTAACATTACAACAATTAAAACTAATTAAAAACCCTGAAAGGCCAGCCAAACAGATGGGTTTTAAGGACTCTCTTGAAGGTCAGTAAAGGGTTAAGTATTTCTGCTGGGAGTGCATTCCACACCCCGGGAGCAGCTATAGAGAAGGCCCACTTCTGAGTCACCACCAAACGAACCAGTGGTAACTGGAGACAGACCTCCTCAGATGATCTCCTCAGATTAATGTGCAGTGGGGATCATGTAAAAGAAGGCGCTCTCTAAGATTATCTCGGACCCAAGCCATTCAGGGCTTTAAAGGTAATAACCAGCACTTTGTATTTTGCCCCGAAACATATTGGCAGCCAGTGTAACTGTTTCAAAACAGGCATTATATGGTCTCTCCAGGTTGCTCCAGAGACCAATCTGGCTGCTGCATTCTGAACTAATTGAAGTTTCCAGACTTCGTACAAAGGCAGCCCCACATAAAGCGCATTGCAATAGTCAAGCCGGGAGATTACCTGCTGATGCACCACTGTTTTGAGGTCATCGTCTTCAAGGAATGGGTGCCGCTGTCGAATCAGCCGAAGCTGATAGAAAGCACTCCTGGCCATGGCCTCCACCTGAGATACCAGGGTGAGGCCTGGGACCAGGAGTACTCCCAAGCTGCACACCTGCTCCTTCTTGGCAGAGTGTAACCCCATCCAGCACAGGAAGATCTAACTCACCCCTCAGATTCTGAGCCCCCACAATGAGTACCTCTGTCTTGCTTGGATTCAGCTTCATATTGTTCTCCCTCATCCAGCCCATTACTGCCTGTAGGCAGGCATTTAGAGAATGAGTGCTGTTTCCTGAAGATGAAAAGGAGAAGTAGATTTGGGTGTCATCAGCATACTGATAACACCCAGCGCCAAATCTCCCGATGGCCTCACCCAGCAGTTTCATGTAGATGTTAAAAAGCATTGGTGACAGAATGGAGCCCAGAGGGACTCCATATAACAGCTCCTGTTTCGAGGAGCAACTGTTACCAAGCTCCACCATCTGGGATCTACCTGAGAGATAGAAACGGAACCACTGCAAAGCAGTGCCCCCTATCCCCAACTCCCCCAGGCGATCCAGAAGGATATCATGGTCGATGGTATTGAACACCGCTGAAAGATCCAGAAGAACCAGCAGAGTCACACTTCCTCTGTCGATTCCTTGGTAAAGGTCATCCATCAGGCCGACCAAGGCTGTCTCAACCCCATAGCCAGCTCTAAAGCCAGTTTGAAATGGGTCTAGATAATCAGTTTCCTCCAAGACTGCCTGAAGCTGGTCGGCCACCACCCTCTCAATCACCTTGCCCAACCAAGGGAAATTGGAGATTGGCCTGTAACTGTCCATCACTAAGGGGTCCAGGGAAGGCTTCTTAAGAAGCGGTCTAACCATTCCCTCCTTCCAACAAGGAGGCACCCTACCCTCCCTCAGCGATGCATTTATGATATTAACTAGGCCATCTCCAACAATCTCCCCGCTAGATAGAAGCACCCAAGTCAGGCAAGGATCCAGAGAACAGGTGGTAGGCCGCCCCGCCCCAAGCAGCTTGTCCACATCCTCAGGAGTCACAGGCTGAAACTGATCCAATCTAATACTGCAAGTGGGATAGCTGGACACCTCCTCCCTAGACCTTGCAGAAATAGTGGAGTCCAAATAATACCGTTTGTTCTGCTGCTAGATGGATAAAATCTAAGATAATGTATACAAAAACCAAAAATGTTTAATGTCTTTTACCAACCTTACTCACTAATACAAGAACAAAAGAAAGCTTATCCTGTAAAGAACTATAAACTCAATACACCTGTCTTAACAGATAAGAAGGTATGAAAAAAATTCCTGATCCTGGTTTCAATGTTAAGTTATATAGACAAGAAATGAAGGTTCCATTGGTTGTTACCTGTCTTTAAAAAGCTATTAGTTTCATACAGACACAAAAATGCCATCAATTCTAGACAGGAACTCCAGAATAAAAATATAGTTATATCACCAGTAGAATACATGGAGGGGTCCCTCAAAGCAGAACAATAATATAAACAAAATATATTAAAAAGCAGAACAAAATATAAAGCTCCGTGCCAAAACATGCAGCAAAGTCTTCAGCATATCTCTGTCATCACTTCGTATTGGCTCTCCTCCCTACAAAACACTACACCATTACCTCCAAAGAAGTACATGACAACACAAAGAAAAAACAGAAATGCAAGAAAACATTTCAGTTCTCAACTATAAAAATCTCATTAAAACCAAAAAGATCAAAATAAATTTAGAGTCTAGTATATAAGCGGATTGAAAGAATAATTTTTGAACCCCTCCTCTAACTCTCCCAAATATCAAAAAAATTAGAACGAAGGGGGAAAAAGATTGCTCATAGAGAGAGAAGATGCCGACCTCAGAAAAACATAAAATTTAAATGTAATTTTTTTTAAAAAACACAAAGCTGTGATGGAATTCCAAACCCTTACACACCAATTACATGACAATTTAACAGATATTCATGACTCGTATCCAAAACCTATTGTACAAAGAAAAGAAAAGAAAAAAGATAGACAATAAGAAGGAATGAAGTAACAGATAAAGTATAATAACAAACTGGGACTCTCATCATTTTAAAGACCAACTAAAATTTGCATTACCACAATCTTATACAATACCCTCAAATTATATTTGAAATTTTACCCGTGATATTAAAAATTGAGCTTTTCGTTTAAAGATTTCTCTCTTCACAAAATTTTTGATAAAAGCTGTTAAGTAACAGGGAATATAAAAGCAATTCTTCAATTTAGCAGAAATGAATTACATATACAGGACAATATTACAACAGCAATTATAATATGTATGAATGTTTTCATGTAAAAACGTTTAAACAAACATCACAGGGAGTACAAAGAGAAGAAAGAAAGAAAAAATCCTTATAGTTTCAACCTAATTACTTCAATACATTTTTATACATTTTTATCTTGGAACAAATCAAAGGGAATTAAGAATCTCATTAAATTTGAAAGAGAAAGGGGAAAAACATATTATTTGATTCCCAGATATTTCTTACACTGCATCAAAACAAAACAGTAAAAAGACCCAGAAGAAATCCAGTAAAGGGTTGACGTAAGAGTCTGGAGAAGTTTTGAGAACATTCTTGGCCCAGAGATAAGGCATACTGCCAGAGACATAATAAGCCGGAACTTACTCCATACAAAAGCTTACGCATGGGAAAATGTGAAAAGTCTTAAGTCTCCCGTTTCATTCCAGTTCATTCTTTCCACGTTCTAATGTCGAATTTCAAAGGTGTGCAAAGTTGGATAATGATTCCAAAAATCCAAGATAAAAAATTTCAAAGTTAATTCTTTCCCCTTGTTCTTCCATCCCCATAGTCCGTAGTGGATTGAAAAAGAAACAGCCTGAACTCAAGAATAAAAGAAAAACCCCTCCCAAACATTTTCATAAAATAAGAAAGCTTCTCATAAAGGTTCAGAAGTGTAAGACTGAAAACAGAAAGTTTAGTTACCAGCCATAAAACATTTTGTCAATGCTGAAATTCCAGTGCAGTAAATAAGTCAAAGTTCAAAATAAAAATTACAATCTTCTAGATGAAAACTAAGCTGATAAAAGTACAGGCATTAGGCTCTGCAAAGAAAAAAGACATCCAAGCAGTAAAATCTAGTTGGTCAACATCCTCTTTAACCATCCGTCTTAACGCCGTAAGTCATTCCATAATTACTTCTAAGAAAGTCAGTAAGAGGTTGAAAAATGAAAAGTAAGATCACCAGAGATCTTGCATACTCCCAGCTGTAATTGTCTCAGAGATTAATTAGGAAAGAGAAAGTAGATAGATTAGTTGCTAGGTTGTCCGTTCATCGGCTTGGATGTTTGCCTCTTCCATTCAGCCTGTTGCTTAAGCAGAAAGGTTTACTTCGGGGGTTCATCCAGGGAAATCTCCCCAGACTCCACCACACTGAAAAAAACCCAAGTCTTGCATGCAATCCGATCTTCATCATAATGATGAGAGATAATTGGACCAAATAGGAGCCGAAACGCCTGGCGTATTAGTCAGGTGCTTTTCTTCGGGATGCCATCTTCGCTCTCATTCTGTCTGAACTGATTTCCATTGAGTAAGTACACACACGGTCATTTGGGGCCTTTTAGGGAGGTAGCCACAATTTTATCTCATGTGGGATAGATGAGCAGATCTGCCTTCAGCTTTAGCAAAACCGGTGACCAGATTATCAGCATCTGGATGCTGGCCATGTCTGGCATCAGGAGCAAAAAGCCACACCCTGCCATGTGAGGTCCTCCAGGTATGCCCCTGCTATACCAACATGCACCACACTGCCAGTAAACACGAATGGCCTGATGACGATAGCAGCTTCCCTATGAGTGGGCCAGAAAGGACATGTGACCTCTGATGCCATGCCAAGAATCCATCATGGCTCCAGATGGCAGAGGCCCTCTTAACCCTGTAGTTGCACTCCCAGTGGCAACAGAGGTTGCAAATTCCACTTTGAGCTAGATGCCACCACTGTTTCTGGGGTGGAGGCAGTTGAGAGGATGAGCAGCTGTAAGTGAAAGGCAGCACACCAGTCCAATCAGAGCCCACACACCCCCACACACCCCACTACTCCACGTGGAGTAGGCAAATGCAATCCCTATGCCCCCTGAAACCTTGGAGAAGCCACTGCCAGTCTGTGTAGACAACACAGAGCTAGATGAACCAATGGTCTGGCTCAGTATATGGCAGCTTCCTGTGCTTCTATGCCCCCAGGAATGCACCTGTTTGCCTGTCTGCCCTGTGGAAATGAGGCCACTGGCATGGGAATGGGTTGGTGCTGGCCTATATCCCCTGGCAGCCCTTCCGGAAACCACTCCTCCTCCATCTCCCACCATGGCCTCAAAGGGCAACCCAGGGAACTGGTGGGGGGGTCATCCCTATTAGTCTCTTGCACCCCTGCTGACCCCAAACATAGGTGGCTGCCTTTCCAATGAATTTGCCATCCACCGTGGCCAGCCAATGAATTTTCCCATCCCTTTATTTTATTTTGACAAGTTTTTGCACACCAATACTATTAGCAACATTCGCATATGAAGAATGACTTCAGAATCATAATTCATAACTGTAAGAAACTTTACTTAAAACCAAGAAAAAAACTTAGCTGAGTTACCTGGGTCACCTTTGCTGTTGCCAGGCAACTCCACCCTCCCCATCTTGATTTGGGCCTCAAAGACCAAGGAAAAGTGTGGGTGCATGGAGGCCAAGCTGGAAGCAAGTACAATTTGTGACATTACACAGCTTCATTACTGATCCCATGGCACATCTGTTAAGGCCTCAGCCTTAGGTTTTGTGGATCTTGAATGAACAGGAGATAGCCTTAACTCTGGTCTTAAAGCAGCAGGGTTTTTGATCATTGAATAGTTTCTAAAACCTTACAATCGCACCCGGACAAATAAAGACACAAGACGTAATTGTGAATTAAAAATAGGGCTACAACTTTATTAATTGCAAATAATGAGAAGAGAAAAGAGACGATTGGCACTCCACCCCCAACAATGCGGTCCCCAAAACTTGCTGCTTATGCGCGAGCCAAATGGACTAAGACCTAGGGTGAGACTCCTCTGTTCCAGGCAGCATCAGGCCTAAGTCCACCTGCTGCCCATCATGGCCCACTTAATGTGAGGGACCTGCCATAGGATTCACTATCCCCAAGCCATAGAACCTTCGAGGGTGTTGATTCCATTAGCAGGTTGGAGTAAGCCATTAACAGTGCTATTTGAGCCAGAAAGCTTCTAGGGACTGGCGAAGACTCCTCCTTATGCCAAATGCATACCTGAAAGGTGCTCACCAAGAAACTGCACTGCACCTACTATTGAGACCAAGGGAACCAACCTAATTAACTAGTGAGGGCATATAGTGTGAGGTAGGCAAAAAAGGTCCCCAACCAAAGCCAATCCATCAAGAGTCAAAAAAATTCCTACCTGGGCCCCTAAAGGATGACCAGCAGAAGCCCACACTATAGCCATGGATTGGTGGGGGGATCACTTCCTGAGAAAGGACTGAGACTGGTGCAGACTGGGAGCATCATAGGCAGCTCAAGCCCTGCCCCCAGACAGCCCTCCAGCCAATGGTTGCCAACTAATTGCTCATGACTTTGCAAAGGCCGGTCAAAAAGCTCGCCTCCCAGACATGCTGAGAGGAGGGGTGGACCAATCTGCTTAGGCAGAAATGACAGTAGCACAAAAGGAAAGTGTTTGTGAGTGTGTACCAGGGGAAACAGAAACTCTTTAAATAGATAGATAGATAGATAGATAGATAGATAGATAGATAGATAGATAGATAGATAGATAGATATGTTCATTTTAAAAAACAAATAAACCACCAACTGTCTTCTGTGCCTGGTCTTACTTTTTCATGCCATTCTTGACTTTCCTGAAGACCCTGCAATATGGAATGAGATGCAGCTTGAATCACCACTGCCACCCATGAGTCATACCTGTGGGATTTTGTAGAGACTCAACATGCTGGACATCTGATTGGAGATTTCAGTCTCAGCGCCTTCAGAAACAGCCACTAGGATATTCTTTCTTCCACACACATAGTTTGGAACATGCTTGTGCCCTATAGACAGAAGGTCTACCATGGCATTAAAAGTTAATTTTGCATCGAAATAGTTCTCACATGCATTGTAGCCAAGGGTGATGTTGGGTAACAGCTGAGGATTCTGGTTTATCTCATGGATGGTGAACACGAAGGGCAGGAGGTGCCAGAAAATCATGCCACAATTCCTGCAAGAAATAGAAGTGGGCCACATTTTGATCTTGATTCCAATGGGAACAAGTCAGGCTCTTGCTGCTTTCCCTGTAAGATTCTTGCTGGACAACAGATCTCTCTAGATGCTTCTCGTGCAACAATACTCTTGTTATCCCAGAGCCCAAATTAGAATAGCTGCTCCAAACATTACAATGTGGAAGTGTGCATTTGTGGGAGAAAATTTTTGTAGCAAAGTAAAGAACCATTTGCCTTTAACAAAACCCGAGCAGATGTACAAACCTAAAGGGTTTGTTTGTGTTTCTATGTACAGGGAACTCATTCAAATATGAATAAATAAGAGGTCCTTGAAATGATGGAGCATCATTGCAATGGGGAAAGAACTTGTCTTGGCATTTCTTTCTTAAAATAGAAAGTATGGATGAGATTAGTTACCACTAATACAGTTAGATAAAGAGATTGTTCACACAACCAAAAACTGGGTAGGAAAAGCATCCTACCCAAGTTTAGGAGCAGTGCATGCTCCCAATTTTCAGTTGCTTGGAAGCAAACAACTAAGTAGGAGGAGGGAGAAGTGATTGTGTGGGAGACAGGAGCTGGATAGGACAGCTTTTTCTCCTACTTTGGTCAAATGCTGGGTATGAAAGCTGGATTGGATGGTGCTTTCTTATCCAGCTCCTGTTAATTCCACATAATCACTTCTCCCTCCTCCTACCTAATAGTTAGCTCCCACATAACCAAAAACTGGGAGTGCACACAGAACTCCCAAACCTGGGTAGGACATTTGACCCACCAATTTTTCAGTTGTGTGAACAGCCCCACAGTTTACTAATTGTGAACAATCAAGACCCTCACCTTCAGTGGAGCAAAACCAGGAAGATACCAGGAGGAATGATAATGCCCTTGGTCTATATCTCACTAGTCAAAGCATTCAAGATGAATAATTAGGGGAAAGGGGGCAGAGTCCTTGTTACTTGAGCCTATATTAGGGACCACAAAAAACCCCTGGTAGCTGTATTCAATCCTCGGATGTTCAGTCTACACCTAGTATAGATTTCTAGTGTGGTGTTCTATTTTTACTCATTTATCTGATGTTCTAATGAAATAGGAAATGTATGTTGTGAAGTTCTATTTGGAAAATGTTCTCTCACACCATCATTTTCTGTGAGAAAATGTTCAGTGGGGAAAGGCCTGAGAAACTGATAGCACCCAGGAGTGATTTCATATATGGAGTGTGCAAGCTACATTCTCTTGCCAACAACAGCTCAGAACTGAAAGATATGCACAACAGCTCTGCCCGCACTCCAAGGACAGCTTCATGCACAAATAAATATCAAAATCAGAAAATCAAACTAGAATTAATAAAGCAGAAACATTAAAAAAAAAAGATGCCAGTGGAATAGTAAGAAGTCCATAATCATGTATTTATTTACACCATCATATTAACAGAGGGAGTCTTGAAGAAAACAGATTGGAAAAACTCAGTTTTTGTGGTAGATGTGATGACCCCAGCAATCACATAGAAGTGGGTCTCACAATCCAAAAGACCTGCCTGGGGAGGGAGAGCAGGGATTGGAGGATCAGAGTTCCGGCTCCGTGATGGAGCCAGCGGGGGCTGGGAGGATTGGTGGCCGCGCGGCCCCCAGAAGCTCCAGCATGCCCTGCGTTAGCGTGCAGGGCATACTGGAGAGACCCCCGAGCCGGGAGGCTGCTTTAAAGCCTCCTGGCTGGGGGTCTACTCATGAGTAGATCCGGCGTGGAGCCACGCTGCGGCTTCGCAAAATTTTAAAAACTGGGTTTACGGAGCGCTTGCTCCACAAACCTGGTTTAAGGGGAGGGCTAGTTTGGCGGGTTAACCGCCAGGAAGCCACCGGGCTCACCTGCGAGCCCGGTGGCTCCCACGATCAGGCAAAATCGGGCTAGGCTCCCCTAGCCCGATTTCACCTGATCGTGGGAATAGCCCTATAGTCTCCTGGCTTGTAATAATTAAGTTTCTCTGCTATATCACCCAGCTGATTTAATGGACATTTTGTCTTCAATAGCTTGTGAAGAGCAGGGGGAAGCAGCAAAAACATTAGTAGCAATTTCATTCCAAGGACATTCATTCCAAGGTTTTGTAGCAGAAATCTGGGCTACTAGGCCTCAAATCCCTGATGAGAAAATGAACCAAAGTTACTGTTTAGGATGAAGTGACGATTTTTGGAATGTGTGATAAGGAGGGGCTTGGGGGAACAATGAACAATGGGATTACTGTACTCTAAAGTGCCTACATGTGTAGTTGGGACCCTAATGTATCTTGTCTAGAAGAACCATGATTGGACCTTATAGGGGGGAGGATGTTCAGTTTACAAGAGCCTATGTATAACTAAATATTAACATAAAGATAAGAATGATCTAATCACCACCATTTTGTGGTGGTGGGGCTCTATAGGTGGTTGTAGGCAGGGTAAACACCTTTTCCCAGATATGCCAGCAGGGTACATGCGCCGAGTATTTGGGGAACAGACAATATGGTACATATCAAAGTGGGTGGAGTGAACTCATTTGCCCCTCGAGACCGCCTTCCCCTGGGAGGGCAGTTTTGACCGGTAGGTCCTTGAGCATCTGAGAGATGTGATCGAGGACCAAATTCCAAAGCAGGTGGAAGTCTGGCAGATGTGGAACAGGGAGGTGGAAAGGAGAGAGTTGGCGGATAGGGTGGCTAAACCACTCTCCAGGCTCATGCCAACGCCTGATGGGATCTCCTCACTGGCACCCCCATTTTCCGTCACCATCTGCAGCATTTCTGCCCCAGCACTGCCAAAAATCTATCCTAGCTTACCTGACGAGCTCTTAGAAACCTGGAAGCCAGAGCCGCCACCCCTCCCTATCCCTGTGCAGGTCCAGCTTGAAGGGTGGGGGGAGTGATGGCCAGTGTGCCTGCACCAGAGACCGTGAGAGCAGTGATGCCTTGAGTGACTGCATCACGTCCAGGCATAGGGGGCAGAGCTAGAATGGATCTCATGGACTGCATGCACACTAGGAGTGTGATGGCTGCGGTGGCAGAAGGGGAGGTGCCTCTACTAGTCCCTGATATATGTTTGCCCGGTGACACTGAGGGAATGTTGACAGATTTAAACCTGACTGTTGCTGAAGTTTAGTCCTGATTGGAATCAATCCTTCAGAAGAATGTGAAGCCCAGGGGGTTGGTGGAGGATGAGGAGCAACGAGCTTTTTTGTTATGTGAGCTTAGGACGATGGACGAACTTAGAAGGATGCCTATCATTCCAAGTGTATTCCCAGGCCTTTTCCTTCCTGGGGAGACCAATTACCAGTACCCCTTGAGGGCATCCCCCCCCCAATGCCGGGGGTGGTGTTGAAAGTTATATACATGTTCCATTCAACCCGGGGGATGTTTTAAACTGGCAAGCCTCCTTTCCAAAATTAAGAGAGAAACCGAGGGAATTCCAGAGTAAACTGGAACTGATTTTCAATATATACAAACCCATTTGAGGTGATGTGGAACAAATTTTGGATGGAGTAATGACTAAAGAACAAAAAGAGGCTCTGATTGCCCACACAAGTCATCCAGCCCATGTGGGGGAGCCCTGGCCAAGGGTTGATCCAGGATATAGCAATAGCAATAGCAACAGCACTTACATTTATATACTGCTCTATAGCTGGAAGCTCTCTAAGTGGTTTACAATGATTTAGCATATTGCCCCCAACATTCTGGGTACTCATTTTACCGACCTCGGAAGGATGGAAGGCTAAGTCAACCCTGAACCCCTGGTCAGGATCGAACTTGTAACCTTCTGGTTACAGGGCGGTAGTTTTACCACTGCACCACCAGGGGCTCTGGTGGCGCAGAGGGGAGAACTGGACGCTCCTTACTGGATGCTATTACAGTGCTTGTCCCTACCCAACTCAATTGGAGTAAAGTGGAAGAACTATGACAGACAGAGGGGGAGCATCCAGCGGATTATCAATCACAATTTTTTTGAAGCATTGCACAGATATTCTGGGGTGGATCTAGCCATGGAGAACACCCGCAGTTTGGTAGTTGGAATTTTTGTAAGGGGACTGATCAACTCCGTTTGTAGCAAATTAGAGGATGCAGTGATAGGGTGGCAGGGTCACTCTATGGACCAAGTTCTAACAGCCTGTACCCCAATCTGGGGAAAAATAAAGAGTGAAGAGGATTTAGTGTTCCAGAAAGAAAAAGAAGCCAAGTCTAGATTAATGGCATTGCAAACTGCACAATATGAGAAACCATGGGCCCCTACCGATATCAAAGCCCGGGGTGTGTGTGTGAGGGAGAGGCTCATATCCCCTGAGGAGTGAGTCTAGAGGAATGAGTGAAAAAAACTTGTTTGGGGTGCCACAAACTGGGGCATATCAGGTCTCAGTGTCTACAACCGGGGCTGTGGGACGAAGAGCGTGGTAACGATTGGAAGGGGGGAGGACAACAGGGGGGACGTATATCCCAGTATGAAGAGAGGCCGAGACAGCCACCGCTGGACTGAAACACCCCATGGGAGGCTCAAGGCGAACGTCTCCCTTACAGGGGAAACAGGTCGCCTCTCCTCAATAGAGATTTAGAAGAAGGTGGACAAGGCAGACAAGGTTTAATAGAGACAGGATTTTAGAGGGCCAGGGGTCCACTGTTGACTGGTCTGTAGTACCTATGTGTACACAAATTGCTTTTGCTGCAGCTGCCTCTATTTGCTTATCTCTCTCCTGATGTTGTTGTTCCTGAAACTGCCTCTCCTTTTCCTGCAGTGTTGAATGCTGTCATGTTAGAGGTGGATCAAGCAGGTCCTTTTGTGACGTGTCAGGTGGGAGGGGAGAAGGTGAACTTGTTGGTTGATATGGGGCCAATCACTCCACCTTGCGGTCAAAAGAGGCTATTGTAATAACCAAGTCTGGGGAAGTGATGAACGCTGTGGGTGCGGATGGGTTGCGTTTACCCCATCCTGTCTCACAACCCACTACTGTGTCAGTGATCCCGTTGAGCATGGACCATGCATTCTTACTGAGTGATTATTCCCCTTGAGTTTATTGGGAAGGGACTTGCTCTGCAAATTGAACACAAATGTTTACTGTAGACCAACAGGAATGTTTGTGAACATTCCGAGCAATTTGGCTCCATGGCTTTTGATGGAACTAGCAACAGAGGGTGAGATTCCAGAAGAGGGGGATGGCCACCCCTCCTCTCTGGATGACTTGCCATCTTCTTTGTGGGCTATCCATGACTACAAAGTGGGGAAGCTGTTAGATGCCAAGCCAGTGAAGATTTCGATCAAAAAGGGCAAACTTTACCTGTCGTTGCCCCAATGTCCGTTATCTTGAGAGGCGGATGAAGGCATGAAGCCACTGATGGATGCTCTGAAGGAGCAAGGAGTGATTGTGCTTTGTTGCTCTCCCTCTAACAGCCCAATTGTGGCCTTGAAGAAGGAGGGGCATTTCACTAAAGATGGTAAACAGTTGTATAGGTTGATTTGTGATCTAAGAGTGATAAATGAATTTGTGGTCCCATTACACCCAATAGTGGCAAGCCCCGGGCTGGTGCTGACGCAGATCCCGACAGTGGCTATTTTTTTCTCAACCATTGATTTGTGTTCTGCATATTTTTGTGTTCCTATACAGAGTGACTCACAATATCTCTTTTGCATTTAATTACAGGGGGGAGAGGCTAACCCACACCATGCTCCCAATGGGTTTTTGTGATTTGCCAACATTGTACGGACCAGCATTAAAAAGAGACCTGGAACCTTTTTCTTTTACAGGAGGGTCTACTCAGGTGATTTATATTTTTGAATGCTCTCCTTTTGAATGAAACTCTCTACAATTAGAAGACCAGCACAGCAGGGAAGCTTCATTCAAAATATGATCCCCCATGTTGAGAACAAGCTACAAGTTTCTCTATAGTGGGAAGAAACAGAGGAAAACCTCTATCCCTGTGCAGTATCCCCTATGAGAGGTCTTGTTGAGGAAGGTGATTTTGGGATTAAAAAATGGATCTGCCCTGTAAATCTTCATATTCTGGTGAGTAGAATTTATGTTGATGATTTAGTTGTGGCTTCTGGGTCACATGACCAATGCCATCAGGATACACTGCAGTTATTGCATTATTTGGCCACCAGAGGGCATAAGGTGTCCAAGGAAAAATTGCATTTTTTCAAATCTCAAGTTTTGTTTGTAGGTCATTTGATATCAGCCAATGAACATTATCTCTAACCTTCTAGGGTGGAAGCAATTCATCTTATGCCTCGACCCAAGACAAAGAAACAATTGCATACATTTTTAGAGGCACTAAATTACTGTAGACAATGGTTAATCTCTTTCTCATTATTAACCAAACCGCTATGGTCTCTTTTAGCTAATAATGTTTCAGATCCCATCCCTTGGACAGAAGAATTGGATAATCTGTTTGGTCATCTCAAAACTCTGTTCATGTCTAGCCTGGCTTTGGGGTGACCTGACTATGAGAAGCCTCTCTGGCATCCAATTTCTTTCGGTTTGGATTATAATTAATGGCTAAAGTTTCAAGAAGCTCACCTCGAAGCGTGGTCAATGATAAATTGCTGGAATTCTACTTGCTGTTGTTGTAACGACTGGATTGATGTCAAGCCATTGCTGTGAAGTCCTTGTGAATTTGCCAACTATAAATTAAGGTTAGGAATTTGATCTGTGTGTTGAACGGATGGTTAAAAGCTTCAGAATTTAAAAAGCAAAGCAGTCGGGATTATTTTGTTAGCTCTCTTGAGTGAGTTAAACAAGGAACAAGTGAATTCCTGTTTGCTGCTGAATATGTCTATCAGACTTTTGTAATGTGCTCTACGTGGGGCTGCCTTTGTACATAGTCCGGAAACTTCAGTTGGTTCGGAATGCAGCAGCCAGGTTGGTCTCTGGGTCATCTCGGAGAGACCACATTACTGCTTTACTGATGGAGGTACACTGGCTGCCAATAGGCTTCCAGACAAAATACAAAGTGTTAGTTATAACTTACAAAGCCTTAAATGACTTAGATCCTGGGTATTTAAGAGAGCGTCTTCTTCACTACAAATCACACTGCCCATTGAGGTCACTTGAGGAGGTCCGTCTCCAGTTGCCACCAACTTGTTTGGTGGCTACACAGAGATGGGCCTTCTCAGTTGCTGCCCTGAGATTGTGGAATGCACTCCCTACTAAGATATAAGCCCCCACATCTCTGGCAATTTTTAAGAAACTTCTGAAAACACATCTCTTCAACCAAACTTTCTCAGCTTTTTAAAACTTGTTTTTAAATTGTTTTGGCTATTTAATTGGTTTTTTATGATGTTTTAATTTTTTTAAATTTTTAAAATTATTTTATGCAGTTTATAATTTTTGTTTTAATTGTTAATTGATTTTAATGGTGTTTGAATGTAAACCACCATGAGCCTTTTGGAAGGCTGTATAAAAATTTCAATAATAAATAAATAAATAAACAAAATAATAGGCAGGAAGGCAACAGACTTAATTATTAAAATGATGAATCAATAAAAAATTTGGATCAATAAAAAAAGATCCCCACAAAGAAAGCTAGCTATGCAACATGTGCATCAATACATAAAAGTCCATTAATTCAATTAGGCACATTAATATGAATCTACTTGGAACCAGGTTATGATGAAGTGATGAATGTAAATAAATAAATAAAAATGTCTTACCACCTTTCTGATGCTATTATACATGATTTCTCTCCCTCATGACTTTTGTAATGTTTATAAAAGAAAGAAAGACTTGAACACATTATTTTCTTTTATTAATTTATTGTTAGATTTATAACCTACTTCACAGGGTTGTTGTGAGGAGAAACTTAAGCATGTAGTACACCGCTCTGGGCTCCTTGGAGGAAGAGCGGAATATAAAATGTAAATAATAATAATAATAATAATAATAATAATAATAATAATAATTTAAAAAACCAACAACAACTGCCTTTCATAAAATTATCCCAAGGCACTTTATTTGTCTTTTACAACCATACTAGTCAAAGCACTGCAAAAACATTAAGAAGAAAAGAGGAATTATCAGGCAACATGTTTAGCTTTCATCATCAAATGCTCCTTTGTGTTTAGATCAGGTCTCAGAACAATGATGTAGCATTTGGGAAGAAAGATGCAACCCAGTACCCCCAGACTGGAGGCCAAGATGGAGAAGAGCTGCACAGCCACCATGTATTTCCCCTTGGTGCTCAGGTAGGTGGGCACAAAGGACACCCACACACTGCAAAAGACGAACATGCTGAAGGTGATCAGCTTGGCCTCGTTGAAGGATCCAGGCAGCTTCCTGGCTAGGAAAGCCACCGTGAAAGATATGGCTGCCAGGAAGCCCATGTAGCCAAGGGCTGTGTAAAACATGATGACAGACCCTTCGTTGCATTGCAGGGTGATCTGCCCAACCTGGGCATGCATGTCAGCATCTGGGAAGGGGGGAGAGATTGCCAGCCAGGCAGTGCAGATGCCCACTTGGACAATGGAACAGGACAAGACAATGCAGTTGGCCAGACTGTTCCCCAGCCATTTCCTCATCCTGTTCCCTGGCTTGGTGGCCATGAATGCCACCACTACAGTGACTGTTTTGGCCAGCACACAAGAGATGGCAAATGAGAAGATGATGCTGAAGGCAGTTTGCCGGAGAAGGCAGGACACCTTCTGGGGCTGACCAATGAACAGAAAGGAGGACAAGAAGGAGAATAGGAGGGAGACCAGGAGCATGTAGGAGAGGTCACGATTGTTGGCTTTGACAACTGGAGTTTCTAAGTATTTAATGAAGATTCCTAAAACAATTGCTGTGCATAATGAGAAGAACAGTGCAAGGCATGCTAGGATGATCCCCAAAGACTCTTCATAAGACAGGGATGTTATCAGTTTAGGGACACATTGGTCCTGGTCCTGGTTTGGATGCTGATCTTCTCGACACTTGTTGCAATGGTCTGCATCTGAAAGGTACAAGAGTGCCTACAGTGATACTAACATCTACTTTACAGTCCTAGGTACGTAGGAGATTGCCTTATTCCCAGTCAGACCATTGATCCATCTAGATCAGCATTGTCTACACTGACTGGCATTGGCTCTCCAAGATTACAGGCAGGAATCCCTCCCAGCCCTACCATGCTGTGAGCATGCAAATGCGCTTCCTCTGAGCTATAACTCCATCCCCTAAGGGGAATGTCTTACAGTGCTCACACTGAGTCACCCATCCAAATGCAAGCCAAGATGGACATAGAGAAGGGGGCAGTTCATGCTCACTGCCACAAGACCAGCTCTCCTCCCCGAGGTGTCTGTGGTCTATTGCATCCTATGCAACAGGGGACCCCAACCTGTGGTACTCCATATGTTGCTGAACTACAACTCCTGTCATCCCCAGCCACAGCCAATTGGAGTAATCCAGCAACATCTGGAGTACCACAGGTTGGGAACTCCTGCTATACAAGATATATTTGCAAGCAAGGATTTGCTAGCTACAATACCCAAATAAGACACATATGGGGGAAAGCTTAGGAAAGAGGAGGGGACAAATTTCACGGGAAGGTGACTTTGCATTGGAAGATTTCAGGTCCAATACCTGGAGTTACCAACCAAAGAGGTGGAAGGCATTGTGGGAAAGACAACATTCTCCCTGATGCATAGGGGGGTCACTGCCATTCAGAGAGTATTCAGTTAAGTGATCCAGTGCTATGATGTAGTGACTGCATGCATATTTCCTCACTGATTTCTTTATTGAGCAGGTCTCCTAACAAGCAGCAACATAGCAGGAATATGAACTTAATTCTCCTCAATTCAAGCCACACACTTGGCTGGCTCTGTGTGATCTCATCTCATGCACCATCAAGCTCCATATCCATGCAGAAGCAGTAATCCTATAGGAATCCTTCCTAAGTGATCCGACCAGGGCCAAAACACTCATGACTACAGTGATCCATATCTTGCAACTGGAAGAGATCCATGTCAAGTGCATGGAGGTCTGGTGACTGGAAATGCCAAAGAGAAGCAACTCCCCCTGCAGCTCATTGCCCAAGAACTTTTCTTTCACCCCGCTTTGTGAAATGAACTATCAATTTGATCATAAACACAGTTCAGAAATGCTTAAAATAAATGTACACACATTCTGAGAACTCATCATTGTCGTATTCTCAACAGGTAGCCCTAATAATCTCTAAAGTCACTTACCTTCCTGAGTAGAGATTGTCCCTCCTGTACATGGAGCACAGTCATAGCAGCACACTGGCTCTCCTTCCTTAACCACCTTGAAGTATCCAGAACGGCAGCTTTCTGTACATCTGGAATGAGGCAGGGTCTATGCATAAGATCAGGAAACATTGAGCATAATGTGTTAGAAGGCATTGTCTATGGAAATGAATCACAGAGTAGACATAACTCAGTGGTATGTAGAAATCTTCATGTACAGCTGCATGGAGGGACACTTTGATTTGTATATACTTTTTCTGTACTGTAATAGCAGTGCTGAGGCAAAGGAAAGACTGGAAATTTGACATCAGAGCATAGCTGCCCAAAAGTGCATTGACAAACTAAAGTCAGGGCTATAAGGTTCAGCTGCTCTGGAAATCCTGAGGCTTTAAGAAGCCTCAGTCAGATATAGACACATGAGATGCATCTCATATCACATTTCATGTCATATGAGTGGTGAGATGATCAGAGAGATGGTTGATGATATGGGTGTTAAAGGTTTGCTTAAGGAGGATAAGGAGATTGCAGAGATGCTGAATGAATCCTTTGTATCTGTCTTCACTACTAAAGATGTAGAACAGATACCTGTGTCTGAAATGGAATTTTCAGAAAGGGTCTGAAGGCAAACAGAGATAATGAGACACGAAGTTCTAGATTCTACTGACAGAATTAAAAATAAACAAATCACCAAATCTGGATGGTATCACTATCCACTCAAGAGCTCTTAAAGGACTCAGATGTGAAATTGTGGCTCTCTTGTAAAAATATATATATAACTTGTCCATAAAATCAGCCTCTGTACCTGAGAACTGAAAAGCAGCCAAGGCAATTCCAATTTTTAAAAGGTAACTAAAGGCCAGTAAGTTTAACATCTGTTCTGGGTAAACTGATAGAAAGTATTATTAAAGGGGAAATTCTCAAGCATATATATAAAATCAAGCTTTCCTGAGAAACAACCAACATTATTATTTATTATTATTTTTATTTATTCAATTCCTATACCGCCCTTCCAAAAATGTCTCAGGGCAGTTTACACAGAGAAATAACAAATAAATAAGATGGATCCCTTTCCCCAAAGGGCTCACAATCTAAAAAAACAAACGAACAAACAAGATAGACACCAGCAACAGTCACTGGAGGTACTGTGCTGGGGGTGGATAGGCCCAGTTACTCTTCCCCTGCTAAATAAAGAGAATCACGACATTAAACGGTGCCTCTTTGCCAAGTTAGCAGGGGTTTGTCTTGTATAATAGACCTCCTAGACTTTTTTTTTAAAGTCTCAATGAGCATATAGATAGTGGTGAACCAGTAGGTATCGTATATCTAGACTTTCAAAAAAACTTTTGACAAAGTACCTCATCAAAGGCCCCTGAGCAAATTTAGCAGTCATGAGATGAGACTGTGTCCTCTTATGGACTGGTAACTGGTTAAAGCACAGAAAGGAGAGAGTGGGGAAATGTGGAGAATTTGTCCCAGTGTGTGGCAGTTGTAAAGAAGGTTAATTCCACACTAGGATTTAAAATAAAACTGCCCATAAAGTAATGCCCTTACACAAATCTATGGTGCCTCTGCACATGGAATACTACGTACAGTTCTGGTTACCACACTCTAAGAAGGTGGTCTTGTGGTAGCAAGCATGACTTGTCCCCTTAGCTAAGCAGGGTATGCCCTGGTTCCATTTGAATGGGAGACCACATGTGAGCACTGTAAGATATTCCCCTCGGGGATGGAGCCACTTTGGGAAGAGCAGGTGGTTTCAAGTTCCCTCCCTGGCATCTCCAAGATAGGGGTGAGAGAGATTCCTGCCTGCAACCTTTGAGAAGCTGCTGCCAGTCTGGGTAGACAATAGTGAACTAGATATAGTAGACCATTGGTCTGACTCAGTATACGGCAGCTTCCTACGTTCCTATGTCCCTAAGTATATCATAGAGCTGGAAAAGGTGCCAAGAGAGGCAACTAAAATGACCAGAAAATTGGAGAAACTCCCCTGTGAGGAAAGACTACAGTGTCTCTCAAAGGTGTCTTTTGAAGTATCTTTACAGTGTCTTTCAACAAAGCTTAGAGCTTTTTTGGTTGAGAAAGAAGGTGTGTAAGTGAAGATGTGATAGAGGTGATCACAACTGGATAGAGAGAAGTTTTCTCCTTCTCTCATAATATTAGAACCCAGGATCACTCATTCAAGCTAAATGCTGAGAGATTCAGGAAAGACAAATGAAAATGCTTCTTCATACAGTGTTTAGTTAAACTATGGAATTTGATGTCACCAGATGTAGTGATGGCCACCGATATAGATGGTTTTAAAAGGGAATTAGACAAGTTCATGGAACATTGGGCTATCAATGGTTACCAACCTTGATCGCTGTATATTTCCTTCAGGATTAGGGTGATATGCTCTTGAATACCAAGCGGTAGCGTATTTATGGCCATGTCTATGCTTCTATCTCTCAGGCAGGTTCCAGGTGGTGGTGCTTGGTGACAGTTTCTCTTCGAAACAGGAGTCATTATATGGAGCCCCTCAAAGTTCCATTCTGTCACTAACATGAAACTGCTGGGTGTGTAGGGATGAGTGGACCATTCTAGAGGTTTGGGGGTTTGGTCTGGAGGTTTGGGATCGAACAGAACCCTGCCCCCCACCCCGGTTCCATCCAGACCGGAACTGAACCTCTGGAAAAGTCCGTGAATTTATTTTCATTTTTAAAAAATATAAAATTAAAATACCTGTAGCCCCTTTGGGGGCTTCCTGTAGGCCTTGGGGGGTGTTCCGAAAAGGTTCCCCCTCGCCCCGCTGGCCTCTGAAATCACTGCCGTGGCCAGATAAAAAGGCTTCATTTCGGCCCGTTTGAAAAGAAAATTTAAAAATAATTAAAAAAATAATAATAATAATCGTGGAACCCCCCCCCCCGCGGACTGGACCAGACAAGGGGTTGGGTTCGATGGGGACCATACCGAACTTGGCTGGTCTGGTTTGAGTCCAGTCCAGACTCGAACCAAACCAGGCCAGCAAGTTCCATGCACACACCTATGGGTGAGATCATCAGGAATTTTGGTGTAGGGTGTTATCAATATACTGATGACACCAGATCTATTTCTCCTTGTCATCATTATCAGACAATGGCATTCTCTTCCTAAGTGCCTGTCTAAAGGCAGTAATGGGCTGGATGAGGGATAATAAATGGAAGCCAAATCCAAAGAAGAGAGAGGTGCTCATTATGGGGGGCCAAGCTAAGAGTACTTTTTATTAGCTTCAACTGATATAATAGCTGCATCCATTGCTTGGAGAGAATGAACTCAGAACAGAGATGTATCAGCTGGTAACCTCCAGGCTTGACTTCAGCAATACACTATGTAGGGCTGCCTTTGTACATAGTCTGGAAACTTCAGTTAGTTCTAAATGTGGCAGCCAGATTGGTCTCAGAGGTAATCTGGAGAAACCATATTATGCCTGTTGCACTGGCTGCCTATATGTTTCTGGGCAAAATGGAAAGTGCTGGTTTATTACATTTAAAGCCTTGAACAGTTTAGGTCCACCTTAGAAAGCCCCCTTAGGTAACCTTTAAGCACTTTTAGGTTACCTTCGAGAGCACTTTCTTCTGCATGGTCCCCATCAGACATGAAGTTCATCTGGAGAGGTCCATCTCCTGCTGCCACCAGCTTGGCCTTCTCCGCAGCTGCTCCAAATGGGATGAGGAATGCTCTCCCCACAGAGACATGGGGCTTATCAACATTACTGGCCTTCAAGAGAGCCTTAAGACACAACATTTTAGACTGGTCTTCCAGGGTTTTTAAACAGTTTTAAATTGCTTTAGATGGTTTTAGTTCTTTGATAGTTTAATTATTTATAATTGTTTGTTGTTTTTCTTTACTGTAAGTCACCCAGAGCTTTTAGATGGGGTGGTATAAAATAAAAATAAATAACTACTGCCTTATGTTTTTGGAGAGGTATCCTCTCCTTTACGTATTACATACAACACAAAATAAATTCTTAGAGCTCCGCAGATATTATTAAAGGAAATAAAGTCAATTTAATGGTTTGCTCTACCTGTTGAAACCTCCTGGGCCACACAATGGCTTTCTGGTCAATTGAGATATTGATCTCTGAGGAGGCCTGTCTTTCTAGGCTACCAACTTTCACTCTAGCAATGGAGTTATTGGGAAATGCCACAAAGTTCACAATATCGAAGTCAGCTGCCAGGTCCCCGTTCTCATCAATGTAAACTCTTTTCATGATAGAACTATTATAAAAGTGGGCAAGTCTCAGGAAAGAGTGAAGCTAAAATGACACGGAAAACAACAGCATTTAGAAAACAGTAAACCATATGGGATATATCTTGGCTCTGCCCATTCTGAGGTCAAATCATCTCTGCCTCTGCAGATGTGTTAAAGTCTCATAATGGTTGTGTATCCCCCCCTCCCCCATAACATAAGAGTGTTCAGGACTAGAACCATTTTAAAAAATTATTATTTTTAAATTCTCAGATGCTGTTCTTGTTTTGTACACTGCTCTGAGTCTGTGGATTAGGTGGTATATTCAATCCTTTAATAATCAATCAATCAAACAAACAAACAAACAAACAAATAAATTCAGGGTTTTTTAAAAAAAACCCTCAAAAGAATGCCTAGGACTGAACATCATTCCTTCTACTCACCAGAATATGAAGATTTACAGGGCAGATCCATTTTTTAATCCCAAAATCACCTTCCTCAACAAGACCTCTCATAGGGAATACTGCACAGGGATAGAGGTTTTCCTCTGTTTCTTCCCACTATAGAGTAACTTGTAGCTTGTTCTCAACATGGGGGATCATATTTTTGAATGCTCTCCTTTTGAATGAAACTCTCTACAATTAGAAGACCAGCACAGCAGGGAAGCTTCCTTCCTGATGTGCTAGTTTTCTATCTGCAGGCTTTTTGATGGGAGAGCATTAAAAATTGCATTCTACACCTGCAGTCTGAAGGACAGGGAGTGAAAGCAAAGCTGCAGGTGCTCTTGTATTTCAATATGCCCTCTGCAGATATCTTGAGTTCTTAACAAAGAACCTGGTTGCTTAGAGCAGCAAGAGGTGAGCTGAAATACAGTTATACAAGGCAGGAAATATGACATTCCAGAGGCAGCTCAGCTTTAAAAATAACAACTGACCTTCTGCTCAGGCAAGCCTTGGTGTTGTTACTAGACAGCCATATTTTGGGGCAGCACGAAAGGCACCCCTCTTTATGATTATGAACTATAATTTGTAAAAATAAAACAATTTTTTAAAAATCAGTTAAAAGCCTGATGTCGATAGGCTATACCTCCCTCGCAGGTCAGGTGGAAGAGGAATGCTGAAAGTCCATCAAACAGTAGAGGAGGAGAAAAGAGGCCTTGCAGAATATATAAGGGACAGTGAAGAAGATGCACTTCAAATGGTCAATAGAGAGAAACTATTCAACACCAATGAAACAAAGCAGGCCTACAAGAAAGAACAAGTAAAAAACCAAGCAGAAAAATGGAAAGATAAGCCCCTGCATGGTCAATATTTGCACAGTATCACTGGAAAATCAGACATCACCAAGACCTGGCAATGGCTTAAGAATGGCAACTTGAAGAAAGAAACAGAGAGAAACATACTGGCTGCACAAGAACAGGCACTAAGAACAAATGCTATAAGAGCAAAAGTAGAAAAATCAACAACAAATAGCAAGTGCCGCCTTTGTAAAGAAGCAGATGAAACAGTAGATCACCTAATCAGCTGTTGTCAAAAGATCACACAGACTGACTACAAACAAAGGCATGACAAAGTAGCAGGGATGATACACTGGAACATCTGCAAAAAATACAAGCTACCTGTAGCCAAACATTGGTGCGACCATAAAATTGAAAAAGTTGAAGAAAATGAAGATGTAAAAATATTATGGGCCTTCCGACTACTAACAGACAAACATCTGCCACACAATACAACAGATATAAATGTAGACGAGAAGAAAGAAAAATAAGTCAAAATAATCGACATAGAAATACCAGGGGATAGCAGAATAGAAGAAAAAGAAATAGAAAAAAAAATCACCAAATACAAATATCTACAAATTGAAATTGAAAGGCTGTGGCAGAAAAAGACCAAAATAATCCCAGTGGTAATTGGCGCCCTGGGTGCAGTTCCAAAAGACCTTGAAGAGCACCTCAACACCATAGGGGCCACAGAAATCACCATCAGCCAATTACAAAAAGCAACTTTACTGGGAACAGCCTATATTCTGCGACAATATCTATAATAACAGCAACAACATTGACAATAAAATTCAGCCATCCCAGGTCCTTGGGAAGGACTCGATGTCTGGATAAAACAAACCAGTCAATAACACCTGTCTGACTGTGTAAATAAATAATAATAATATGCATTAGGATTGTAAAGGAGGAGGTCTGTTGCATAGTTTTCCAGATCAGCCTACATTGATCTGACCTGTAGCTTCCTCCATTGTGTGTGGAGATAAATGTTAACTATCAACAGTTTGCCGCGGCTGAATTGAATCAAAACTGCCATAGCATATTGCTTGAACTGTCGAAGCAGTTTCGAGGATGCACATAGAGAGGTAGCAACAAGCACTAGGGGTGTGCAATTCGGGATTTCGGGTGATTCGGCTCGGACCCGAACCGAATCACCCCTGTTCTGTTTTGTGCCCGAATCTGGGTCACCCGAATCACCCTTGATTCGGTTCGGATTCGGATTTAATCCGAATCCGAATCCAAATCGATTAGTGGGGTAAAAAGGGGCCCAGGGGCAAAATTTTGGGGTGGGGTGGTAGTTCCCAATGGATAGAGTCTTACTTCCTCATATCATTATTATTATTATTATTAAGTTTTTTCTGAGGTGTGAATTCTCATTCTATCATAGCAAATGAGATTTTTTTCAATTAAACAACTCTCATGACCCCACTTTCACTTTTTCACACTTTCCTTTACTATGAATAATATGAGGAAGTAATCAATTTAACACACTTCACCTTATGAAGACAAACCTCATACAAATAAATT
This sequence comes from Hemicordylus capensis, assembly GCF_027244095.1. Classification (NCBI taxonomy): domain Eukaryota; kingdom Metazoa; phylum Chordata; class Lepidosauria; order Squamata; family Cordylidae; genus Hemicordylus; species Hemicordylus capensis. Next base: position 255,324,516 of record NC_069658.1, on the reverse strand, counting down.
CACCATAATTCACCCCTCTGCCCAATCACTCTTAAATTGGGGATGGGTGGTAGCCTCCACCCATTAGGCACTATCTACCAGCCCACCCCACTCCTTTGGGGCAGATCCACTTTCTGCCCCCAATCTGCCCCAAAGACACCCAAACTTCAAAAATTCTCAAAAAATCAGCCCTCTGCCCAATCCCCCAGAAATTGGGGTGGTAGCCTCCGCCCATAAGGCAATACCACCCCACGCCACTATTTTGGGGCAGATCCACTTTCTGCTCCCAGACTGCCCCAAAGTCACTAAAACTTCAAAAATTCTCAAAAAATCAGCCCTTTGTCCAAACCCCCTGAAATTGGGGTGGTAGCCTCCACCCATTAGGCACTACCACTCCACCCCACTATTCTGCCCCAGGCCCCACTTTCTGCCCCAATATGCCCCAATCTGCCCCAAAGACATGAAATTTTCAGAAATTTACCAAAAATCAGCCCTTTGCCCAATCCTCCTGAAATTGGGGTGGTAGCCTGCACCCATTAGGCACTACCACCCCACCCCACTCCTTTTGCCCAGATCCCATGCTATGCCCCCGAACTGCCCCAAAGTCACTAAAACTTTAAAAATTCACCAAAAATCAGGATTTTGCCCAATCCCCCTGAAATTGGGGTGGTAGACTGCTCCAAAGTCACTAAAACTTTAAAAAATTGCCAAAAATCAACCGTGAACCCAATCACCTGAATTTTTCATGCCCGAAATTCGGGTGATTCGGCTCGTGCCCAAAAAATATCGGGGGACATCGGGGCTGATTCGGTTCGGCCCCGAATCACCCAAAATTGTTCATTTTGGGCACAGATCATTCTGTGCCCGAAATTTTTTGCACATCCCTAACAAGCACACCCAGGCCACCTTTGCACCTGCCATGGCCTGCCCCAGATATGGCTCCAACTCTATATGAGTGAAATCAATTGAGTAATAACTCCCCAGTTATCCAGAATTTCTGAATCAGAATAATATCAAGGCAGGAAATATAGTCTCTGATGGAGGGGTCTGTGTGTGACGGAGGAACCCTACCCGGTGATATTCCACGATAAGAGGGTAACTTTACGCTGGTCTACTGGTGTCATTGTGTAGAGCTGTGAAGTAGAGGTTGTGTGAGGGGATCCTGCAATCTTGATGGATGTACACAGGATTATTGGGTCAAACATAAGTCCTGAAGTGAGACAGCAGGTGGAACGCTTGCAAGTTCCTGGGCACCCAATTCTGTGGACGTCAATCCTCCCTGGCATGAGTTCTCTGCAGGGTGGGTCAGAGGTTCCTGTGACTCCGTCAAGCCAGCTGGAGAGATTAATGCAGTAAAGGCATCAGAGAGGGGGGTCACTGTCAAGGAGAGTTCCTGGACCCAGGCCTTGTATGTCAGTGACCTCTGGGGTTATAGAGAGGGACTGGATCAACAAGGGCAATGTGGGGACTCCTACCTCTGTTGATTGGCCTACTTCCAGACACGTATGCACTTGTTGTTGCTTCTGAGGTGATGACTGCCCTGAAGGAATATAGTCCTCCACAGTATTGTGGCTCAAGTTGAGGAGCAAACAGAGCTGGGAGGATGATAGACTCTCTGGGACATCCAGGGTAGGTTGTGACTCATTAGGTTGTGAAGATGATGTGGGAGGGGCATGAAGATCCTCCCCTGAGGTGGCCATTTCATACGGGCTGGCTAGCAGCGCAGTGACCTTGTCAAAATGTGCATTGCCGGCAAGTAGCATTCCAGGGTGCAGGACATTCAAGGCAGTGGTCTCAGGCAGGGATCCCTCACCTGCTTTATGATGTAGGGGGCTTGCCGATATGAGGGAAGGTTTTTGGAGGCTGTTGGGGGGAATGGGGCATGAAATAGCCTTCTGAAATGTGGACGAGCAGGCAGAAAGAAGCACGAGATTAAGCCAATGTTTTCTAATTGTGATTCTAAGAGGTAGGACAGAGAGTGAGTAATCTCCTTGTGGTTTGTCCATTTATGATGAGCACTATGAGGAATTTCAAGGACACTCTGAGTATTTTGTAGCACTCGCTGAAGGTTTGTTTGGCTATTAATTCCCAAGAGGCCTGGTGACATCTTACATAAAGAAGTGGAGACAGATGTGAAGGGAGGAGCTAGTAGAGTGTTAGTGATTAGGGGTGTGCATTTTGGAATTTTCTTGTTTTGATTTGTGTCAGAATCAAAACATCCCCGTTTTCTTTTGTACCCAAATTTTCTGAATCTGAATCAGCCCTGGTTTTTTTTGTAGCCAAATTTTCCAAATCCGAATCGATTTGGATTTTTAAAAAGGGTCCCAGGGCAAAAAGAGTGGGTGGTGGTGGTAATGTCCAATGGGTGGAAGCTAGCGCCCAAATTGCAAAGGAATTAGGCAAAGGGCTGATTTTTTTGGTGATTTTTTTTAAAGTTTCCACATCTTTAAGAATTTCCCCATAGGGAATAATGGGGATTCCAGCAAATGTATCGCTTCAAATCAAGGGGAAAGGGATGACCCAGAGCAGAGTGTGATGGGTGGTAGTTAGGGGTGTGCACAAAACCAGCTCGCCAGGTTCGGTTCGGATCTGAACCGGGTCTGAACCAGGAGAGGGTGGTTCGGTTTTGATTTTGTTCGAACCACCCCCTGGTTCGGTTCAGATCAGAACCGGTTTGGACTGGTTTGGATGCCCAAAAATTGGTAGTATGGTAGCTGGCACCCAGGGGTACCTGTCACCCAAACCCCTAAGCAATCGGACACTCGTACGATTTTTAATGAATTTTTGAAAATTATTTTAATTTTTTTCTCATAGGATATAATGGGACTCGAACCAGGCCATTATTCCTTATTGTGGAGCACCCATGGATGCCAACAACCATGCAAACCCTGAAGCAATCAGACACCCCTATGATTTTTTATGAATATTTGAAATATTTTTAATTATTTTTCTCATTAAGTATAATGGGACCCGAACCAGTCCATATCCCCTATTGTGGAGCACCCAAGGGCACAAAAGCGGGGTGGGTGGTATACAGACAGGGGTGCCTATCACCCAAAAACTCCCAAGACAATTGGACACTCCTCTGATTATTGGTGAATTGTTAAATACTCCACTCTACGACACCCCTTTCCCCCCGATGTGAAGCTATACATTTGCTGCAATCCTAATTATTCTCTATGAGGAATTCAAAAATACTTTAACAATTCACCAAGGAGGGAATTGTCAGCAGGTTAGCCCATGATTTATGTCACTGATCAGAAGGCTGGAAGGGTGGGAAATTCAAAGAGATGTCAAACACAAAATGGAGACTGACAGAGATCACCACAAAATGGAGGTCCGAAACAACAAAACGTTTTGTAGCCGAAACAGGCTGTTTTGGGTACAAAACGTTTTGTATCCGAAAGGTTTTGCACATCCCTATTAGTGATGACACACTCTGATGAATTTTAACCCTTTGGTGGTCCTGGGCTATAAATTGTTCAAAAGCCTTCCTCAGCCTCTCAAATTTTTCAGTAGTAATGTTTATCCATCTAAGAATGGTGATTAGGGATTCTGCTGAAATAATGCAGGTATCACTGAGTTGTTGAATGATGAGATCAAATGAGGGGTGGGATGCATAGCTGGAAAGTTTCAGGCCCCTGTCTCTCCTATCCGGGGAGCTGCTCAGAGCGGCCCTCCGAGATGGCTTGGATGCACTTTGTTTAATATCCATTTTGTGTGAAGCAGCCTCCTTGGCTGAAGGGAAGGGGCCTCTGTGCCCACAGCCATAACTCTATTCTTACTTATCACATTGATCGCATATCCTGCTGCCGCCTCTGGGGTGGCGGGAAGGCATTGGTCTTGATTTGTTTTTTTCTTTCCAATGTTTCCTCCACTATCGTCGGCCAGACGCTTGCTGGCAGGGCTCTTGAGAGAACTGTTCCTCCCTCTGGGGGGAGGCAAGCCCCTGGAAGGCATACCCATGGTGGGGAAAGCCGCAAGAGTGGGGAAGCACAGGTTGGGGCAGTAGCTTGTGAGCTGAACTGTCTTGCTATCATGGCTCTGCCTCCTCTATTTATATATCACTTTTCAAACAAATGCCCCCAAAGCAGTTAACATAGATAGATAGATATATAGATATAAATAAATAAATAAATAAATAAATAAATAAATAAAATGGCTTCCTAACTCCCAAAGGGCTCACAAACTAAAAAAAGAATTATAAGATAGACATCAGCAACAGACACTGTATGGCTCCTGTGCTGGGGATGGATAGGGCCAGTTCCTATCCCTCTGATAAATAAAGAGATAAGCAGTACATTTCCCAACCCATTTCAAATTAATAACTTGGCTGACATAGACTTGGGAAATTGACTCATTAAAACTCAGAATGTGTGAACTTACACAGCTTACAAGCATTCTATTCTTCAAGATATGCAGTTTAGCCCACTCTATTCAACACACATACCATATTTACATAACTTGATCTTGCTTTGTGGGCAAGATTCACTCAAGAGTAATCCATATTGGATCTCTATAACCTTTTGTTTTACATGGAATTTGCCACCCTCATGGTAGGCAGCATGTCTTGGAAATCACCTCAGGACATATTTTGGGGTTAAGTTCCCCATGCCAAACAACAATCACTTTCCTGCCTTTCCCCCTGCGAGGAAGTGCCAACTTATAACGAACACACCAACTGTATGAAGGAAGGATAAGTAAATTAACCTCCTTGCCTTTCTAAGTTTCCTCATTCCATCTCCCTCTCCCTCTCCCCACTTTCCAAGCACTTTTCATAGTAAGCCTTAAGCCAGGCTCTGGTCTAAGCACCTCAATCAAGCCGATTGATATACAGTTTGAACTTTAAGCTAAATTATTGCTTACCGAACTCTTGTTTAGTATATTTGTTAAGTAATGCCTTGCCTAACTACTCTTTTGCATTCCTGTACCCCATTTCACCCTTAATAATTTTTTGAAGTGTATCTGTGCCTCCTCATCTTTTCCAAAACCCAAAACGTGCTCATATTTGATCCTGGAACCAAACGGATCCTTCTAGCAAAGCCAATTCTCCACTTCAAGTCAAAAGTATTGTTGGAACATCTAGCCAGTATTAGCAAGTAGCCAGTATTAGAATACTGTTCTGGCAAGATTATTAGCAAGCTACCAGCACTGCTGCACACTTAAAAGGCAGTCCCAAGGCTCTTGTGGGTGTGGGCTGCTGTCAAACTCCTTAAAACAGCATGTGAGTATTTCTGTCATGCTACTCTGATTTCAAACAAGAATTTGAAATCAACAGTTAAAGACAAAATTCAAACCATGGGAGCCAGCAAACTTTGTATTTCTCTCCTAAAGAAGACAGCAGGCAAATGAATGAATGAATGAATGAATGAGGAAACAAGGAAACAAGGGGGAAAGGACAAGCTAAGTTTTTTAGGGCTTGTCTTTTCTAGGGTTTGATTTCTGGCTGCAAGGTGGATGGACTTGATTATGACAGCAACAAATGCACTACTGAGAGACCTTGGTGGCCAAGTTGAAGATAGATCATCCTAGGGAGAATCTATCTATGTGGTCACTAAGAGTTGACACTGACTTGATGGCAATCAGTCAGTCAGTCAGTCAATCAATCAATCAATCAATCAATCAATCAATCAGGGTTTGCTTTAGACAGGACAGTTTCAGCTTTACTTTCAGTTTGCCATGAGAGACAGTGAGTGGAGGTAAGTGTCAAAGCTTGTGGGTGTATGTATGACTATCTGCCTGAGGGGCAGTAGTGGTTGTGCACTCAGTGAGTGTGTGCTCAGTGGGTGTGCGCTCGGTGCAAAGAGCTCTTGGCTCTCAGGGAACATGTTTGTTCCCTCAAAACCAAGATGACTGACCTGGAGCAGCTCAGTGGGGCACAGAGGTATGTGGGTGAGACCCGCAAGGATGTGATAGAGGCATCACACTCCCAGGGTGACAGCTCTTCCGCTATAGTAGAATGAAGGTCTCAGGGAAGGAGGACATTAGTCTGAGGAAGAGGGGAATGTTCTCTTAGGAACATAAGAATATAGGAAGCTGCCTAATACTGAGTCATACCATGATCCATCTAGTTCAGAATTGTCTACACTTACTGGCAGTGGCTTCTCCAAGGTTGCAGGCAAGAGCTCTATCAGCCCTATCTGGAGGTGCCAGGAAGGAAACTTGGAACCTCTGCAAGCAAGCAGGCAGGCAGGTACTCTTCCCAGAGCAGCCCCATCACCTAAGGGGAAGATCTTACACTGCTCACACATGTAGTCACCTATTCAACTGCAGAACAGGGTGGATCCTGCTTTGCCAAGGGATAATTCATGTTTGCTACCAGAAGACCAGCTCTCCTCCAACAAACATATGTTGGACTTCAGAAGAGTAAACTTCTCAAAAATGAGAGGATTGGTAAAAAGGAAGCTGAAAGGGAATGTCAGGAGGGTCAAATCATTCCAGAAAGCATGGGACTTGTTCAAAAATACAAAAATAGAAGCTCAGTTGGAATGTATACCAAAAAGGAGGGAAGGTTCCATCACGTTCAGGAGGATGCCAGCTTTGCTAACAAGTAGAGTCCAGGGCAGGGGCATAGCCACCATTGGGTGACAGGGTTCAAAGAACCTAGGGCATCGTCTCTCAGGGCCTGGACCTCGTGGCCCCGACATGCCCCCGCATCTGATGCCAGATGCAGGGGAGCATGGTTTAGCTCCTGAATGGGGCCATGCATCTGACATCAGATGCAGGGGCGTGGCTTACCACCAACGTCTGGCATCAGAAGTTGGGGGTGGGGCGAGGGGGCCGCTGCTGCGGCTGGACACAGGCCGCCACTGGCCTCCCTCCACTAGTGATCCAGGGAGCTATAAAAGGGAAGAAGACTTCCTGCAGAAAATGGAAGAGAACCCAAGTGGAAGAGAACCCAGATGAAGAGAACAGAAAGGAATGCAAACTCTGGCAAAAAAATGCAAGGAGACAAAAAGGGATGCAAAAAGGGAGTTTGAGACGCATATAGCTAGAAGTGTCAAGGGCAATAACAAAAGCATATTTAAATATATCAGAAGCAAAAAACCTGCCAGGTAGGTGGTTGAACTCCTAGATGATGCAGGTGTGAAAGTGATTGTTAAGGAGCATAAGGCATAAGCAGACTGCAGAGAAGCTGGAATGAGTTCTTTGCATCTGTCTTCAGGGCAGAGGACACTGACCATATCCCCACTCTTGAATTGTGCTTCTCAGGTTTGGAGGCTGAAGAAATGAGTCAATATGAGTTGATAAGAGAGGATGTTCTACACTGTCTTGAAAAATCATGCTCTGTACCAGGGGACTGGAAAGTAGCTAATGTAACCCTAATTTTTTAAAAGGGATCCTGGGGGTTCTGGGAAATTACAGGCTGGTTAGCTCACGTTCTGTGCCAGGTAAATTGATGGAAAACATACTTAAGGACAAAATGATCAAACCTATAGAAGAATAGGCCTTGCTAAAGAACCAGATGTCATCCCATGAAAGTGAAGGCTGGAAATTTCAGGACCCCAAAAAGGAAGTACTTTTTCACACAGTGCATAATTAACCTATGGAATTCTCTGCCATGGGAAGTGGTTATGGCCATTGGCTTAAATAGCTTTAAAAGGGGCTTAGACAAATTCACAGAGGTCTAATGGCTACTTGTCTGAGGGCTATAGGCTACTTCCAGTCTCAGAGGCAGGATGCTTCCAAATACCAGTTGCAGGGGAGCAACAGCAGGAGAGAGGGCATGCCCTCACCTCTTGCCTGTGGGCTTCTCAGAGGCATCTGGTGGGCCACTGTGTAAAACAGGATGCTGGACTAGATAGGCCTTGGGCCTGATCCAGCAGGGCTGTTCTTAGGTTTTATGTTCTCATTGTTTTCAAGGATTTGCCTCACAAACATTCAGATTCACAACACCAATACACTTGAGAATGCACCATTGATGGTAATTTTAGATTTAACTATCTGCGAGGGGGAACAATACCTGCCATGGCTGTACCAGATGGTCTTCCAAGTTGCCTGTACCTCTCATTACCCTCCAGTTCAGTCTGGATGAATGTGTAGCATGGAGGGCCTGTGCCACAGCTTGGACACTGTTATAAATACGGTAGCTGTCTTGGGACAGAATACTCTCCATCATATCTTGAGGTACGTTCCCCGGTGTCTCTTTCTCTGTGCATCTTATCCAATCTCTTACAGGCAAACCTGGCTTTGACATTAAGCAATGAAATGCATTCTTACCAAACCGTCTGATGACAGAAAAATATTGGGGCGAATTGTCATATACTGTTGCTTTGTGTGTCTGGATGAAGAAAGACAAAGAACCATGAAGGAACTGAGTATCGATTACGTTGATGAACATCCTCAAGTTGAAGTCCTCCCAAACCGTTGCAATCCACACTTTCCCCAATATTGGTTCTTTTATTTTTCCACAGAACTGTAGTACTTCAAACATGGCATGCAATCCTTCCTGGTAAACAACTACATTGATTTTTTTGTCCATGAGAAATGGCATCCTTTTGTAAGGATTATAAATATCAGTATCAAATAGATCTGGGATGTATTTTGAAAAGCCGATACAAAGCCCGCTCCTGATGATCACAGGGGCAAAGGTGCTCAGGAATAGTTCTCCATGGTCGTTTTCTGGAGCAAGGAGACCAACCCATGTCCATTTGAAATGCAGGAGTAACTTGACAATCCCCAGGTAAGGGGGTTCCTGTTTGGGGACCATCCGGTAGAAAAATGGAAGCTGAGTTCTATCTTTTAAAGCACCATGGGCAAAACCATAATTGACCTAGTAGGGAAAGGAAAGAATTGCATTGTTTTCTTTTCAGGAGAAGAGTCAGAAATGTCTTAACCTAAAATTACTATTATTTCATAGAATCTCCACCATTACAATGGGCCAAGTGTATGCATAGGGAGGGCCCATATATTATCCTCTGCAACCACATCCCAAGGGCAGCTTGCTCTTTGTAGGAGTTGTTACTCTGCCCTATTTATGGGCTATGCTGGTCTATGGAAGCTCATACTGAAAAGTAACAATGGACCAGCAACTGAACCAAACAAAGAGAAATAAAAGGGAAAAGCTAACATTTTGCTTTGTCTTATGAAAGACTCTAGCAGAGAGGCCATGACTAACTTTGTTTGAAGAAAGGGCCTCCGAGCAATAGAGAGGCACAGCTTGGTACCATTTAGCCAAAGAGAGCTAGAAGATGGGGCAGCTAATGAATCTTGGGCTTACAGGTCTTGGAATGTATTTGAGAAGGAGACTGGAAGACCCATTCCACCTGCGCCTTTTCAAGTTGGTACCTTGTTGTGGGATGAAGAGGGATATTGGGGATGATGAAGAAGAAGACGACTGATCAGGCCTAATGGTAGTAGTTAATTGGGGAATTAAAAAAAATTTCAAAAGTGGGGGGTTGGGTTTTTGATGGGATCCAGGTTGCCATGGTCAACATAGAATATTACATTTCCAATAGCTATGGAAAAGGGTAACCCTTAGACATGTTATCCTTTGTTTTCTCGCCTCTTGAACCTTCCGTGTCTCTATCCAAGATGCTTTATCTAAAATAAACTATTTTCTTTCTCTTCCCTTCTCTTCTTCACAACAATTCTTATTAAATCTCAAGTTGTAAATAAAACAAGACAGTAGAAAGGTCTAGAAAATACTTTTATTGAGAACAGTTTCCCCAAGACACAACACACACAGTCAGAGCTGAGAGGGCCTCCCTTCTGCTGCTTCCTGCCCTTTTTATCTATACTGACTCCCTTCAGCTGGCTTACACTTCCAAGCCACTCACAGGCACAGTATGCATCTTAAAACCACATACACCACAGTATTCTATCTATTCTAGCTAAGCCTGCTCTTCCAGCAAACCCCTAGAGGCTCTTCACATGAATCGATGTCATGCACTCCAAGTCTCTGCCAGATAGTAATCTTTACTGCAATAGACAAACAAAGCATTAAAAAATCAATGGTTTCGCCAATCTGCTTCAAATCAAATACACAGAGCCTTCCCACCCTGCCCCAAATCTATGCCTGATATCACTGCCTTATGCCAAAGCCATCCTCGAAATGTACAAAGGGGATGGAATATAACCCACACAACCCTATAGTCCCACACACGGACCTTCATGGCTTCATGGTGGATGGCTCTGAGTGAGGATAGACAGGCACACAACACTCAGGCGGCAATAGCAACAGCAACATGGCAGAGAGCATGAGGAGGGGAGCCTCTTTTAGGCTCTCAAAACAGGAGGCTGCCAGTGCCAGGAGAAGAGGCATTCCAGCACAGAGCTCACGCTACACAGAGTGTCACTGGCAGGCTCTGCTAAGCGCTGCTGCTGGTGCACCCCAGGAGAGCTGAGAGTGGGGTGGCCTAGCAGCAGCAACTTCCCTTCCTGCCTGCCCTGCGCAGCAATACTTTTGATAGGCAGCCAGGGAGGAAGGAAGGCTGCCGAACGCAGTGTGCACTGCACACACACACCATCCACCCCTGGTGAACAGCTGTTGGTTGCATTAGGGGAGGAGGGCTCCCTATGCAGCACGGAGCCATCCAAGTGGCTGGGAGGTGGGCCAGAGATTGGCAGAGATGGGCCAGAGATGTGATTCTGAGATGCGTGTTTGTATGCTGGGGAATGTGGTGGGAATTCATGGCTGTCCCTGGTCAATTACGATAGTTGGCAGGTATGTATTTATTCAAAATGAAGACAACTCTGAATTTAAGATGATGCCCTTAAAAAGCAGAGGTTAACTACAAGATATACTTGCATTTACTCAAAAGGAACAAGAATCTGAATTTAAGAAAGCTTCCTGATTTCTATCATCAGAAAACTTGGGGAAAACGTAGTCTTGGATTCAGGTTAATACAATATGTACACTCATCCAACCTTCATAGGAACATAGGAAACTGCCATATACTGAGTCAGACCATTGGTCTATCTAGCTCAGTATTGTCTTCACAGACTGGCAGCGGCTTCTCCAAGGTTGCAGGCAGGAATCTCTCTCAGCCCTATCTTGGAGAAGCCAGGGAGGGAACTTGAAACCTTCTGCTCTTCCCAGAGCGGCTTCATCCCCTGAGGGGAATATCTTGCCGTGCTCATGCATCAAGTCTCCCATTCAGATGCAACCAGGGCAGACTCTGCTTAGCTATGGGGACAAGTCATGCTTGCTACCACAAGACCAGCTCTCCTCTCCACATCTGGTAAATGCTGAAGATTACATTGCTTCAAAAAATCTTTTTATACAAAGGTGATAATGGAGCAACATAAATATGTATGTCAACCATATACATTTTGAGAGCTTAAAAAGTGGAATTAGATACAGCCTGAACCCACCACCTTTCTTATCCATACCTGTGGGATTTTGTAGCTGCCCAACATTGTAGTAATCTGGGTAGCAATTTCAGAGTCAGCCCCTTCAAGAACAGCCATCAGGTTATGATGTCCTCCACAACTGTAGTTCGGAACATTCTTCTGTCCAGCAGACAACAGGTTTACCATGGCATCATAGGTCATTCTTGCATTAAAATAGTTCTCATAGATGTTGTAGCCAAGAGTGATGTTGGGCAGAAGCCTAGGATTCTGGTTGATTTCATGAATGGCAAATACGAAGGGCAGGAGATAAAAGAAATTATTGCTTCCATCACTGCAACAAAAATATGTGCATCACACGTGGATATTCTATTCAATAATATCATGACAAGTTGCTGCTTCTTTCAGAAATGACCTAAATCCATTATGGGTAATCGTAAACTCTGGATTTTACTCTTAGGGGATTTTACTCTTAATGTTATATAATAATTCATGGTACAATAGGAACATAGGAAACTGCCATATACTGAGTCAGACCATTGGTCTACCTAGCTCAGTATTGTCTTCACAGACTGGCAGCAGCTTCTCCAAGGTTGCAGTCAGGAATCTCTCTCAGCCCTATCTTGGAGAAGCCAGGGAGGAAACATGAAACCTTTTGCTATTCCCAGAGCGGCTTCATCCCTTGAGGGGAATATCTTGCAGTGCTCAGACATCAAGTCTCCCATTCAGATGCAACCAGGGCAGACCCTGCTTAGCTATGGGGACAAGTCATGCTTGCTACCACAAGACCAGCTCTCCTCTCTGATATAATTCATGGCCAGAAGCACAATAGCGGATTCCATCACAATGTCCGTATTCACACCATGATACCCTGCTTTAAGGTGAACTCCATTTCCTTTTTAAAAACAAAGCCTGGGGCAGATGCCCACTTGAGTGCAGGAGGAGATGAAAAACTTAAAATGATAGAATTCGAGGGTTTAGAAAGACCTTGGAGATCTTCTAGTCCACCTCCCTGCAGAAGCCTCCCTAACATCCAGCCTCTGCTTATAAAAGTGAAGCTGAACTACTAGTGAAGCTGAACTACTCTGCAATGCAGACTGTTGCTCTTTCACACAGAATTTACACTTAAGAAAATGAAAAGATCTTCAGACTTCCACATGCAACTCCACACAATCTCACAGAGACTTCCTCTTCTATAGATAATCAGCCATAACAGGAGGTGAGTCCTAACAACTATTATCAAGATAGGCATTAGGCTCTCTCCAGATCTTAAGTACTGGCATTGCCCAGCACCCAAGAAGACACATAACACAAGGTGTTGGTATAAATAAGGGCCACAATTTATTTAACTTTTTAAAAGCAAGGTTGTTAAAGAACAGGGATTGGCTCCCCACCCCATACAGTATGATTTCAATAGGCATGCACCACCAGGGCATGCCTCGCCTATGGCATAGGGTGACACACCTTGGCTCCAGGCAGCCCCCGTGCTCTAGAGTGGGGGCTGCCCATCCTAGCCAGCCTAATACCAGGCCTCTGCATAGCAGCACCCCCTGGTAGCCATTCAGTGATTCTGGGGAGCTTAGCCTGACAGAGAAGATCGATCCAGGGCAGATCTCCCTGAGCCATGCAGTCTCTAGAGAGTTGCCCTGTCCAAACTATAGCCAAATGCTTAACTGAAGGTGCTCACCAGTGGCAGATGTTATTCCCAACTGCACTATATCTGCCACAGTGGGGGTTAGCCTAGCTTAACACCCCACTCCACCCACAGCCACGCAAAACCATAGCCAATCCCTGTTCAAGATCCCTGAGAAACAAATTCATCCCCTTGGGTGAAAGGTGAACTCCATCTGCCCTAAACAATTCAGGTGCTGAGAAAACAATGTCAGTGTGTTCTACAGACCATCCCCCGAGGGACCTTGCAAAACTTTCCATTTGGGCATTAACTTTTCTGTGGGCCCTTTTGATCTTACAAGGGTCCCTGGCACTCCTCCAGACCCTATGCTGTAGCATAGCAGACAAGATTACTATGATCCTGGGAAACCATTCTAGAACTTGCATGAGGTCCGACTGGATGTTATGAATGATGGACAGCCCTGACTGTTATCTAGGTCATTTCCCCCCATGTGAACCACCAAGATATCGGGTGGCGGGTTAGTCAACAGGAATTCTTGTAGCATGGGCAAAAACTGGGTGATGACCATACCCTGCCGATTGATCCAGGAGATCAATGCCCACTTCCTGAACCCTAGTTGTGTTCCAGGCTGTGCCCCACATGCTGCTCTGTGGGCCCAGAACACAATTGAGTGGCCCAGGATAAGGACCCATGCCCTCTCCTCCCATCTTGGTGGGCCTGCAAGCAGAAAACAACTAGTGACTGCCGCCAAGGCACTTAGCGCATGTAATGCTTATATGTGGCAGACCGCCAATGTCCAATACATTGGATGGCCTCGCCCGAAAGATCCAACCGGGAGGCTGTAGAGGCAGCTCCGATGCAAAATGAGTGGAGTGATAACTGCTCCGTGGAGACCCCTGCCGCTACCAAGGCTCGTCGCACTACCGCCCCAAACTGGTACTGAGAAAGGGGGTGGCCATCGCGATGGATGGACAGGCAACCTTCCACTCGTCCCTGCAAAGCTGCATAATCTCTCAAAGCCCACACAGGGCACAGCAACGAATTGCTAACAGGATGCAGCAACATGGGCTGCCCTCTGCCCCTCTGATCGGTCTTGGAGAAGCGAAGCTGCAGCTGTGCTGAGACAGGACCCAGCGTCATGTCTCCAAACTGCACCACCCTGGCTGTGGGGCCTCCCTTCCCTTTCAGAAACGACTCGCTGGCCCTGAAGACTCCGAAGAACATTCCTAGTGTAGCAGCATGGAAAAGTGCAACCTCATAGGGAGACTGGCAGATGGTTGTGAAGTGTTCTAAAACGTCAGTGGGTGTAAGGGGCCTGCAGCTATCTGGCTGCACCAGATGCTCCCTTGCCCAATCTTCCAACATCCTCCTAACCCTGGTCTCCTGTGGCATCCCTGAAACTCTGAGCCTTGGTGTAGAAGGCGATGGCAGCAAGGTAACCTTCAAGAGCCCTGGGTGACAACCCCTTACCTTTCAGATGAACCAAAAACTGCATCAGATGTTCTATGTGCGGGGGCCATTCTTGACCCACTCCTACCTGGAGCCTAAAATCTTGAAAGGCTCTGCACTGTCTACCATACATGGCCTGAGTGCTTGGAGCCAAAGAGGCCAGGACGGCTCTGTTCACCAAGGCTCCATAGCAAAGGGGGCATCCTGACGGGCAGCAACTCTGCCTCCAGAACCAGCTGACAAAAGTGGAGCACCTGGAAATGAGACAGTGAACCTGCCAAGCTATTCTGAACACCCAGCACATGGCAGGCCAAGAACATGATGTTATTGGTCAGGCATGCCAGGACAAATGCCCTTACTAACCTCATAACCCTGGGGGATCTGGAAGTCTGATGGTTAATGACCTGGACCATGGCCTGGCTGTTGCACCAGCGCTCGGTCTTGTTTCTAAACAGGTCGGCCCAGATGTGTAAGGCCACAACTATTGGAAAAAATTCCATAAAGGTTAAATCTCTGGTGATGCCTGCTGACACCCAGGCGTCTGGTCATCTCTCAGTGCCTCAGCACCCCTGGAGGTACACCCTGAAGCCCAGCCCACCTGCGGCATCTGACTGGTCCTGCAGTTCAGCCTCCAACAGGAACGAATCACACGAGAAGGAAACCCCATTATATGAGTCCAAGAAGGATGTCCATAATTCAAGGTCCTCCTGCATGGGGGCTGTGACTCTAATCCTGTCTTGTGTCTTTCTGATGCCGATGGTGGTGTCACAAAGCTGTCTGGCGCAACCACCCTACAGGCAAAATTTACTGTAGATGACCTATAAGCTGTTATTGCTTCAGTGTGACCTTGCCTGTCCTCAAGCAGTCCTTTAATAGTGCCCTCAACATCTCAAGCTTTGCTTGTGGGAGCCTAGAGCTGCCTGATTGAGTGTCCAGTTCAATGCTAAGGAAAGTTAGGACGGTAGGGGGCCCCTCAGTCTTATCGTGTGCTAGCGGCACGCCCAGCTCCGAGCAAAGAATGTGGAAAGCCTCTAAAAGGCACCTACACTGGTTGGTCTCCGCACTTCCTGAGAAAAGGAAGTTGTCCAAAAAGTGAGCCATGGTCCCTAAATCCATCTTCCATTGAAGCGCCCACACCAGCATGGAGCTAAATGCTTCGAATGCAGCATGGGAAACCCATTGGCAGGGCTTGGTCGATGTAATACTGGCCTTGGAAGGCAAAACCCAGAAGATTGAAATCAGCTGGGTGGACAGGGAGCAGACAAAAGGCAGACTAGATATCGGATTTTGCCAGGAGCACACCAGTCCTGCAGGAGCAGATCACCTTAACTGCTTGGTTGAATGAGGTGTACCTAACGGAGCAGAGTTTGGCTGGGATCCCATCATTCACTGAGGAGCCATGGGGGAAAGTCAGGTGATGAATCAACCTGTACTCGCCCAGGTCCTTCTTGGGCACCACCCCCAGGGGTGAAATGCGCACATTTGGTATGGGAGGTGCAGCAAAGAGGCCAAGCACGCATCCCAGCGCCACTTCTTTGCGTATCTTTTTCAGCACAACTGCCCCCATGCCTTGGATGGACTTCAAGTTCGGGGTTGAACAGTGTTCTCTTGGACCAATACAAGAGATGTGAAACCCACAACTAAAGCCTGCCCATAAATAAGCTGCCTGGTCCCTAAGGGGATAACCTTCCAGGAGGCATGCCAGAACAGGGAGCTTAATTGGGCTGGGGCCCTTTTCCAGGGGTACTGCCCTGTAGGTGCCCACCGCCTTTCCTACCACTTGGGTGCTGATCTTTGAAGTCCCCCTAGGGCCCTCTAACCCACTGGCAGTGGAGGCTGGCATGCTTTCTGCTGCAAAACCCACATTCATGCCAGAAGCAACAGGGTAAGCAACTGCACATACCACTGGTGTTGAATGCCCAGCATGGCAGGGTACCTTGAACACCCTGTGCAGTGGCATGCCCCGGGGACTGCTCTGGGGGTGTCTTGGATAGTATGTGGCTGCTGTCAGCCCGCTCGCCCTGAATGGGTCTTGAGGGAGTCATAATAAGGAGCCAAAGTTCGTGGTGCTGCTTATCCCACGGGATAGAGGAGTTCAAAGCTGCTCTTAGAAGAAAGGAATGATTGTAGCATTCCCAGGCATTCCCCATAAAATCCATATACTCCCTATGGATTATGTCCAAGTATTTAACTAGGGCGGGGCTCATTGATGTGTGGACTTGGAGAACCATGCCCATATAAACCTTGTACGCCGACAGCCAGTTTGTCGTTATGTTCCATCGGCTTGCGTTTGGACTTCACTTCCTCCCTCTTTGGCTCTCTCTCCTTCACTACAGGCTTGGTTTCCCTAAAGAGCAAGTGGAAGATGTCCACAAATTCCCCCCACCAGAAGCGTTTTTCACTGCGGGCAACAAATGGTCCCCAGAGGGAGAGAGGAATTGCTTGACGGGTATGGAGGTTGCGGGACTAATGTTGTAAGTGCTGCAGAGTGCAAAGCAGCCGGAGCCCCACCCAAGGCAGCTGCCCTGCCCTGCCAGACCTGTGCACACTCCCTGTAAGGGGCGGGATGGTCATAAAGGCCTGGGTGCCAGCTGTATGGGCCATGGGGAGACCCTGGACCGGGTCTCACAATCCGTGAGACCTGGTTTGGGGCGGTGAGCGGGATGAGCGGGCTAAACCCGCTCATGAGCGGGGAGGGAGCCCTGGGCGGCTGGATCAGCCACCCACACGATTGCCAGCTCCGAGGTGGAGCTGGCAGGGGCTGGGGAGTTCAGGGGCCATGCGGCCCCCGGAAGCCCCAGTATGCCCTGTGTGAGCACACAGGACACACTGGGGAGACCACCGGAGCTGGGAGGTGGCTTTTCGCCTCCCTCCCGGGGTCTACTCATGAGTAGGCATGGCAGCACCGTGGCTACTCATGATTTAAAAAACCAGGTTTGCAGAGAGCTTGCTCCGCAAACCTGGTATTGGGGCAGGGGTTCTTGAGCTGGTTACCTGCTCCAGAACCACCGGGCTCGCAGCCCAGCCCAGTGGTTCTGACGATCGGGAAAAATCAGGCTAGGCTTTCCTAGCCCAATTTTTCCCAATCGTGGGAATAGCCCCCCTGTATGCCCAGCTCCCCGGCCCAGGGAATACTTCTCCCCATGGTGGGGGACCCACCCAGGGCAGAAAAAATCTGAAAGCCCAGCCCCCTCAGGCCCACAGGCCTTCCACCAAACCTCAGAGGGGGTTAAGAACCACCCCCGTTCTGCTGCCTCCACCTCGCAAGGTGGAACCCCAACCTCCCCATCACTGCAGTGCCCCGGGGAAGCAGAAGGCCGAAAGCCCAGGAGCTTCGGCCAAAACGTCTTGCTCTGATGCCTTCTCAGAGCAAACTGAGGTCTGTCAGCATCGGAGCAAGTAGTGCAGCCAAAGCTCCACCCCTGAATGGGCCTATTGGCCAATTGGAAGCTCCAAAGTCTTGTGCTTCTTGCAGGGGACTGGGGCAAACTGGCCACGCCACCCAATAGGGCGGCGATCAGCGTGAATGTGGAAAGAGAGTTCTTTTTCCTTCTTCAGACAATGGCACAGACAAGTAGAAACCTTGATCCAAGATTTCCAGGTGTGCGTGCGTGCGTGTGCATGTGTGTGTGTGTGTGTGTGTGTGTGTGTGTATATATATATACACATATATATATATACACTGTGTGTGTATACACACACACACACACACACACACACACACATATATATCACACTAAGGTATGGATAACCTGAATAAGGTTATTCATTCCTGAATAATCACAACTCATGGATGAACACATGAAGCTGCCAAATGCGTCTGTCTATCGTTAGACAAAGGATAGGGCATTTTCTTGTTCCAGGGCCATGTTGACCAGTGTGCTTGCCATTGGTTTTAGGAGAGTTAGGCTTTTGGGGTCTGAGATGACAGGTGTGCTATGTCCACACATGTTTCCAAGATGTCATGAAATGACTTTTCAGATTGAAATGTCAAACGATGGTATTTTGGGTGACACATCAGGACACTTCCCCAATTTAGTCTATATTTTACTTCAAGGACATTAGGACAGAACATGTTCAAACCACAATGTCTGCATGAGTTTCGATCACCTATGATGGAGTTTTTGTAGGTTTCATTTATGCACATTCAAGAAGTGACCAATGGGTCAATATGTCAAAAGGGTTGACAAACTGGGCTGTACGTTATCCATGGTGTGGATTCTTCTGACCAATCATTATTAGAAAGAGTGGGAAACAAGGTTGTGGGAGTGACTCCCCAATCGAGCTTTAAAAGGGGGCTATTATATGTTTAAGGGTTAGAGAGAGTAAAAGAGGAAGGGACGAGGAGAAACCAGGCGAGTTGGGAGAAATCTGAAAAGAGAAGCAACCACAACGCATAACTGAAAAGAACAGGAAGACGTATCATAAAAATACCAACCATTAACTTTCAATTTTTAACCGTATTGAAACTTTGTTAAATGTTTGAGGTGTATTGATTGAACTTAAAACTGTCTCTTCCTTTTAGTCATTTTTTAGATTTTAGTCAAAATAAATACTGTCAATTTTTCATTCCTTGTCTGTGTGCTTTCATGAGTTTTGGAGGAGCAAAACAAGCTAAGCATAGGCAAGAACCTAGCCTTCTGAGAACTTCTGAGTTTTGCATTCCCCATATGTGAAGGGAGAACTCTGAAGGATCTGATTTCTTTCACTATCTTAGCATCATGTTGAATGGCTGGCAAGAGTTATCAAGGGTTTCAGACAAGCTGTTTTGCAGCCCCACCTGGAGATGCAAGGGAGTGACTTTGTAACGCTCAACAAATGTAGCAGGTGCTCCAACACTGATCTATGAGCTCATCCACAATGCAGACACAATCAGCAATCTTTGCCATCTGAATAGAGACTTGCGCAGAATGTAGAGAGGAAGCAGTGAGTGGGCTATTTCAACTAGAAATTGCCATTTCACCCAAACCTTGTTCTGGTCACATGGCACAAAAGGTTTAAAACAGTTGCATGAGATAAATGTTAGTGGTATCTCATAATGCTTTACTATGAACATGAACCTGACAAATATCAGCATGTGAAATGGCAGGATATACTGTAGATGGTAACATTATGCTCCCACATTCCATCACTTGTAAAATAATTGCCATCCCTTGCAAATCAGGCACATACAGAAAAGGGCAATTAGAATCAGGTAATCTAGCAACAAATATGCCACCATATGATTACTTACCCTGAAAGTCTGGAAAAGGGAGGATTATGAAAACTGAACCATTGACCTAAGATAGTTGATGTAGTTGTGACCTCACTGATCTGATAATCTCCTGGCCTGTAATAATTAAATGTTTTGTCTCGATAGCTTATCAGACTTAATGGGAATTTTGCCTTCTGCATCCCACTGAGAGCATGGGGCAGCAGCAAAAACATTAATAGCAACAGCAGTAATTTCATTCTGGGTATGCCTGTTATGGTAACACTGAAACACACACCCTATCACTGATCACAACTGCAGATCCAACAAATCAGAAAGCAAGACCTCCAGCTAGCCTATAGTTAACAGTGACTTTACTACTGTAAATGAAGTCAAGCCAAAGCAGTTATGTCTTAGGCTGCTCTTAAATATCATATTGCCACTATCCCTACAGCCCAGCTCTCCAGTGGAGCAAGAGGCTTTAATGCACAAGCCTTTTCAGATTTTGTTCAAGGGGTTGCTTGTTGCATATTGCTCTCAGTCCTGATATTTTTATTATTGATTTCAGAGAAGATATTTGAAAGGATCCTTTGAGTTTTGGCAAAAAGTAAATCACAATGGTTTTGATAATTATATGGGGAAATAATAACTCTTGCAACATCCTCAATGCCTCACGTGCTCCATGTGCAAGTGTGCATCTGGAGAAAACATGTTTGTCAGACTCACAAGTTCTACTCTACCAACTTTTTTTGAGTCAGCAAAGGGGCAGAGCTCGGAGGCTGAACTGACTTGTAATGAAGTTTACAGGCCAAAACTCTTCTTTTTGGATACATGCAAATGATTACATAAGAGTCATAAGAACATAACAGCCCTGCTGGATCAGGTCCATGGCCTATATAGTCCAGCATCCTGTTTCAAACATGGACCACCAGATGCCACTGGAAGCCTACAGGCAGGAGTTGAGGGCATGCCCTCTCTCTTGCTTTTACTCCCCTGCAACTGGTATTCAGAGAGAGGCATCCTGCCTTTGAGGCTGGAGTTGGCCTATAGACCTCTGAATAGTAGCCGTTGATAGACCTCTCCTCCATGAAGTTATCCAAACCCCTCTTAAAGCCATCCAGGTTGTTGGCTGTTACCACATCTTGTCAAACCACTGATCTGTCTAGCTCAGGGATTCTCAAACTTGGGTCCTCAGGTGTTATTGGACTTCAACTCCCATAATCCCCAGCCTCAGTGGCCTTTGCTTGAGGATTATGTGAGTTGAAGTCCAATAACACCTGAGGACCCAAGTTTGAGAATCACTGGTCTAGCTCATTACTGTGAATTTTAATTGCCAATGGCTTTCCAGTGTCAAAGACCCGATTGGCTCTCCTACTGACCAACAGTACCTCCGTCTTATCTGGATTCAATTTCAGTTTGTTAGCCCACATCCAACCCATCAAGGCCTCCAGCAGAGGAGTGCTCTGCTATTTCAGATTCAAATACACAAGGTGTGGGGCAGAAGAAGAAGATGGGAGGGCAGGGGCCCATCTTAACTTCTTCTCCCAGGGTCCACTTCAACCTTGCTATGCCCCTAGAGAGTCAGATTTTGTTTTAAAGAAGCAAGCATGGAAAAACTAGGCAGAGAGCTACTGAGGTTCCTTAAGGGGCTCAGGTCCAATCTTGAAGAAATGATGTAATCCATTACTGACTAGTAGGAGTGCTCTGCTATTTCAAATTCACTGAATGCCCAACTTATATATCATAAAAGACATCATAAGCCTCCATTGAGCTCTGTCTTCTAAAGGAAGCCAGAATGCGAGAAGTGCAGAATTCTTGGAACCTCTCAGAAATGGGAGGAGTGCAAGCAACAAAGATATCTAACAGGGTGCTGCTGCCACCAGAGTCCCTGAGGAACTGCCTCACTTCCTAAACCATACAAACCAAACAAGCAAATATTGGAAGACAAGTGCACATCCTTCCATCCTCTATGTGCTTTTATGCGTCTCAGAGCCAGGAAAAGATGTGGAATACATGAAGGCATAAAATGAAAAATCATCTAGAAAAAGAAAGGAAAAAAAAACAGCTGGAAATTCTAATACTAAGCAAGGCAAGAGACTTGATTATTAAAAAGATGAATCAGCAAAACAGTGCTTCTGTGTAGTGTGGATTAATTAAAAAGAATATATCTTGACTTGTGGGGAGCAAATATTCAAAAAAAGGTGATTATACATGTCTAAGCTAAGTGAAATAATACTGGGAGAAAAACTGAGCAAGCAAATTCCCAGGTGCAAATTGAGCATGTATATGATGAGTCAAAACCACACAAGGGGGACTTTTAAAAAAATCTGTGCAGAAGAATGAGCAGCAAAACCCATTCCTTTGAAAAGTATGCATACAAAGTGGACTCCAGGTTTGCATCAGTTGGACATTAACTAGTAGAACTTAACTGGTAGAATTGATTGCCGGGAAATTTAGGACCAGCAAACTCACGCCGCTTGCCGCTTGAATAAGTGGCGTGGCGCTCTTGCCTGGCCCCCTGGGAGAAGCACGAGGCTTTGCTTGGCCTGATTGGCCAAAGGGCCCGTGCGGGGGCGGGGCTTCAGCCGCACGTCCTGCTCCGGGCCCGAGAGAGCTCACTTCGCTCTCAGCAGGCACCCACCCTCCCTTCCCTAGGTACAATCTGGGTCTCGGCTGGTCGCCTATTGGGGCCGAGCAGGAATTTTTTGGGTGCTCACTTGATTGGCTAGTAGTGTGTGTCCTTTTTTGCCTGCTCCTGACTGTACTAACCCATAGTTAGGTAGTTAATTTCGGTCACAATACGGCAGGTGCAGTGAGGTTGGGAAGATCTTATCAGGCTGGTGAACACCTTCGGCTAAGCGTTTGGCTATGGGTCGGGAAGGGCAACTCCCTAGAGACTGGGATATCTGCCCTTGGTCGACCTACTCTGGCAGGCTAAGCCCCACGGAATGGCTGAACGGCTACCTGGGGGCGATGATAGCTCAGGGGCCTGGCACTAGATTTAGAGCATTTGGGGTTGCCTGGAGCCAAGGTGTATCGCCCTATGTTATAGGCTAGGCATGCCCTGGTGGCACATGCCTATAGTACCTCACTGTAGGTTGAGAAGAGCCAATCCCTGCTCTTTAAGTTGTTGTTGAAGTTTAAATAAATTGTGGCCCAATTCATACCAATACCTTGTGTCTCGTGTCTTCTTGGGTGTCGGGCAAGGAAGTACGTTTTCCACACAATGCATAATCAACTTGTGGAATTCTCTGCCACAAGATGTGGTAACAGCCAACAACCTGGATGGCTTTAAGGGTGCTTGGATAACTTCATGGAGGAGAGGTCTATCAATGGCTACTAGTTGGAGGGCTGTGGGCCACCTCGAGCATCAAAGGCAGGATGCCTCTGAGTATCAGTTGAGGCATGCCCTCAACTCCTGCTGTAGGCTTCCAATGGCATTTGGTGGGCCACTGTGTGAAACAGGATGCTGGACTAGATGGGCCTTCGGCCTGATCTGCAGGGCTGTTCTTATTTATTCATTCATTCAATTTTTATTTATTCAATTTATTTATTCAGGTTTTATACTGCCCTTCCAAAATTGGCCCAGGGCAGTTTACAAATAAAACAAAAACAATTAAAATCAACCAACAATTAAAAGTTATAAAATACCATAAAACAGTTAAACAATAAAACAGCTTAAAAACCCTTTACAACAATTTAAAAACCGTGGAAGGCCAGGCCAAACAGATAGGTCTTAAGAGCTCTCCTAAAAACCAATAAAGAGTTCAAATGACAGATTTCTGTAGGGAGTGCATTCCACAGTCCACAGTCCAGGAGAGGCTACAGAGAAGGCCTTATGTTCTTAACGAAAGGAAACAAAGCTGGCTACACAACATGTGCATCAAGTACATAATAGTCCATTAATTCAATTAGGCACATTAATATGAATCTATTTGGAATCAGGTTATGATGAAGTGAGGAATGTAAACCAATAAATCAAAACAATTTGCAGCCTTTCTGATGCTATTTCACATGGTTTTTTTCCTTCATGCTTTTTGTAATGTTTGCAAGTGAAAGAAAGACTTGTAAACCCATTTTGGAGTGGGAAGGTCACTTAGAATGCCAGTATGATGATTTTACTTTTACTTTATTGTCAGATTTATATACTACCTTTCATAAAATTATTCCAAGGCAGTTTATATGTTTATTACAGCCATACTAGTCAAAGCACTGAAACAATATTAAAATGAACACAGGAAATATCAGGCACCATGTTTAGTTTTCATCATCAGATGCTCCTTTGTATTTAGATTAGGTCTTAGTACAATGATGCAGCATTTGGGGGAAAAGATGCAACCCAGTAATCCCAGGCTGGAGGCCAAGATGGAGAAGACCTGCACAGCCACCATGTATTTCCCCTTGGTGCTCAGGTAGGTGGGCGCAAAGGACACCCACACACCCCTAGTCATGACCAGGTACTTTCCTAAAGTACATAAAGAGAAGGAAGACTTATTCTAACAGCATCTCAGACTGGGCGAGGGGGTGCACTCGTATGGGAAATACATGATTTTATTAGAGCCATGCTGGACAAAGAAATGCCAAAATTTTTAAAAAAGTGAAGGATGCTTAGTGTCATGCTTAGCTTTTATCATTAAGTGCTCTTTCATATTCAGATCAGGCCTCAGAACAATGATGTAGCATTTAGGAAGGAAGATGCAACCCAATAACCCTAGACTGGAGGCCAAGATGGAGAAGACCTGCACAGCCACCATGTATTTCCCCTTGGTGCTCAGGTAGGTGGGCACAAAGGACACCCAAACACTGCAAAAGACCAACATGCTGAAGGTGATCAACTTGGCCTCGTTGAAGGATCCAGGCAGCTTCCTGGCTAGGAAAGCTAACATGAAAGAGATGGCCGCTAGGAAGCCCATGTAGCCAAGGGAAGTGTAAAACATGACGACAGACCCTTCATTGCATTGCAGGGTGATCTGCCCAGACTGGGAGTGCATGTCAGCCTCTGGGAAGGGGGGAAAGATGCCCAGCCAGATAGCACAAATGCCCACTTGAACAATGGAACAGGACAAAACAATGGAGTTGGCCAGACTCTTCCCCAGCCATTTCCTCATCCTGTTCCCTGGCTTGGTGGCCATGAATGCCAACACCACAGTGACGGTTTTGGCAAACACACAAGAGATGGAAAATGAGAAGATGATACTGAAGGCAGTTTGTCGTAGGAGGCATGTTACTTTCCGGGGCTGACCAATGAACAGAAAGGTGGACCAAAAGGAGAGCAGGAGGGAGACCAGGAGCATGTAGGAGAGGTCACGGTTGTTGGCTTTGACGACTGGAGTGTCTAAATATTTAATGAAGATTCCTAAAACAAGTGCTGTGCATAATGAAAAGAACAGTGCAAGGCAAGCTAGGGTGATCCCCAAAGGTTTTTCGTAGGATAGGAAAGTTACAACTTTGGGGACACATTGATCTTGGTCCTTGTTTGGATGCTGATCTTCTGGACACTTGTTACAATCGTCTGAATCTGAAAGACATAAGAGTGCCTTCAGTGTTCCTCTGGTATCTGTTGTTGTTGTTGTTGTTTATTCGATTTCTATACCGCCCTTCCAAAGATGGCTCAGGGCGGTTTACACAGAGAAATAACAAACAAATAAGATGGAATAACATCCAATCTGTCATCTATTATATCCCATGCAAGATACATTTGAGGAGTGAGAACTTAGATGCTGCAAAAGTCAGATAAGACAAATATGGGGAAGTGATGAACTATAAATATGAGGGGGAGGGGTCAAATTTATCCAAAAGAGGACATGCTCTTCATGCAGAAGGGGTGGAGTTCAGTCCTTGAGATCAAAGCTCCTGGGCAATGAGCCTGAACATCCACTCCAAGGTTTCCTGAGTTTCCAACCAACAGTACTTCTAACTTGCCTAGATTAAGTTTCTGTTTGTTCACCTTTATGCACACCAAAACTGACCCCAGGCACTGATTTATTGTTTATTTGCTTGTTTGTTATAATTTGTATAGCACCCCAAACTTGCATCTCTGGATGGTTTACAACAACATAAACATTAAAACATTAAAACAACAAAATGATTTAAAACCACAATTCTAGTTTAAAAAGCTTGGGTGAATAAATACATCTTTAAAGAATTTTTAAGAGCTGTCAGAGATGAGGAGGCTCTTACTTCAGCAGAGAGTGCATTCTAAAATCTTGGGGTAGCAACAGGTATGGTCTGTCCCTGAGTAATCACCAAATGAGCTGGTGGCAGCTGCAGACAGATCTCTCTGGATTATCTCAATGGACAATGGGGTTCACAGTGTTTGTTATTTCTCTGTGTAAACTGCCCTGAGCCATTTTTGGAAGGGCGGTACAGAAATCGAATCAATAATAATAATAAATAATAGTGAAAAATATGATCTCTGAAATACCCTGGGCCTAAGCTCTTTAGGGCTTCATAGGTTATAACCAGCACCTTGTATTTTGCCCAGAAACATATTGGTAGCCTAGCCAGTGTAGATTCTTTTAATATAGGAGTAATATGGTCTCTGTGAGATGACCTGGAGAGCAACCTGACTGCCACATTTTCACCAACTGCAGTTTCCAAATGACATACAAAGGTAGCCCCACATAGAGTGCACTGCAGTAGTCAAATATGGAGGTTACCAGCATATGTACTACTTACTGTACACCTGTACTACTGTGCCCAATTCTTAATAGGCACCCCTTTCCTCTATTGTCGCCTACCTTCCTGAGTTGAGATGGTCCCTCCCTTGCATGGAGCACAATCATAGCAGCAAACTGGCTCTCCTTCTTTCATCACCTTGACGTATCCAGGGCGGCAGCTTTCTGTACATCGGGAATGAGGCAGGGTCTAAGCATAAGGAAAAGAAGCATTGAGCACAATGTGTTCAGAGGTTTTGTCTGTGGAAGGGAGTCCTAGAGCTGGAAAAGGGACCTCTAGTTATAAGCCTGGTTTTATCAGCAAATGGTGCCAGGCCTCCATTTTTGAAGGCAGTAATTATGACACATAGCTACAAGGAAGAGACATCACTTTGGTGCATTTTCTGCTCTAAAATTCAAGGGCAGGGCAGAAAAGGGAAAGACTGAAGACTTGATGCAACAATAAGGAAAGGAAAAAAGGACAATTAAGAAGTGAGGTGAATGAAGAACTAATGGTATGCACAAAATGGATTTTGCATTTTGCTTTGAGCTTGAAACAAAATGCAAAATGCTCAAAATGTTTCATTGAAACAGCATCAGAGCTGGCTGTTTCAATGAAACAGAGTCGAAATGTTTCAAATGTTTCGGCCATAGGGAATAATGGGGGAGTCAAAATACCCCATTGTTCCCCATGGGTAACTCCTAGGGACACCAAAGTAGGTTGGGTGATAGGGCATGATGGATGCTACTGACCACCCAACGCACAAAAGAAAGGGGTGAGTGGGCAATTTTTAATAATTTCTTCACCTTTCCCCCCAAAAACCCATAGGGAGGGAGGCTCAGCTATCATACATGCATGCGGAAAGGTAAAACAATTGATAAAAATCACCCGTTTGCCCTTTTCTCTTGTGGGTTGGAAGTTAGGTAGCATCCATAATGCCATACCACCCAACCCACTTTGGTGTGCCGAGGAGCTACCCATGGGGAACAATTGGATGTCCCCCATTGTTTCCTATGGCTGGAACAAGCAGAGTGCACAATTTTGCAACCCTGCCTTGAAAAACACTGCAGAAGCACACAGTAGAAGGGAACCTGTCCCTCCCAACACAGAACACACATTTCAAAGACAGTCCAAAAATGTCCAAAAAAGACTCACTGACCCAGAATCCACTGGCACAAGTAACATCACTGGCACAAGTTGCTCTCTCACACACAGTTATGACTTCTTCTGTTACTTCCTAGCATTGCAACAACTGCCACAGCAGCACCCTTACTTAGCAACAAGCATAGCCATAAGCACAACTAGAGCAACTTGAATGAGCACACCTTGCAATGCAGATTTCATAGCAGACCAGAGCAGTGAGTGAAGCACAAGTTAGACTCAAGGCCAGACATGGAGCTCATCACAGCAGTCACCAAGAAATATTACACATGCAAAATGGCAAATGTGGTTGAGTGTTGTTAAGTGTAGCTTCTTGTATATTGGGGCAAAAACCTACAACTTCACATATACACTGATGGGATTTGAGCTGTCAGTGACTGACCAGGAGAGGGATCTTGGGGTCGTGGTGGACAGCTCATTGAAAGTGTTGACTCCAATGTGTGGCAGCTGTGCAAAAGGTCAATTCCATGCTAGGGATCATTAGGAAGGGGACTGAAAAATAAAACTGCTAATATTATAATGCCCTTATACAAAACCATGGTGTGGCCGCACTTGGAGTACTGCATACAATTCTGGTTGCCACATCTAAAGAAGGACATTGTAGAACTGGAAAAGGTGCAGAAGAGGGCAGCCAAGATGATCAGGGGCCTAGAGCACCTTCTTTACAAGGCAAGGCTACAACACCTGGGGCTTTTTAGATTAGAAAAAAAAATAACCGAGGGGTGACATGATAGAGGTCTATAAAATCATGCATGGTCAGTGGCAGATTAAAGGAGAGGCAGTGTAAGCATTTGCCTGTGATCGCAAAATTTGAGGAGCAGGTGGGAGGAAAGGAGGGGCCTCTGCCAAGCAGCCCATTTCCAGCCTTCCTCCATGTGGAGGAAGCAGAGAGGCAAGACGCCCATGCAGTCACTTGGGAGGAGGGACGTTAGCTGGAAGGGGCTCACCGCCTCCCATCCTGGTAACAGGGGAAACACTGTCCTCCTCACCCCACCACCATCCCTGCAACTGCAGCCGCCACCACTGCCACACCCCATCCCACCCTCCCTGGTTAAATATTTAGGTAAGGGGGAACTCTCCCCTCCTCGCTCCCCCGTTCAGTTATTGCTGTCGCCACACAGCAGGTTTTTTGACAATGCAATAGTGGTGGACTTTCTCCTCACCCCACCCCCCTCACTGCAGCAGCTGCAAAGGGGGAAAGTTTCCCCTCCTCCCCTCACTTCCTGCAGCCTACTGCTGCCACCGCACAACAGTTGGTTTGTTTTTTAAGGTAAAGGGGCAGCAAAAGACTTTTTGCCGGTGGGTGGGAAAGAGGCTAATCTGCCCATGTGCATGGTGTGGACAAAGTTGATAGTGAGAAATTTTTCTCCCTCTCGCATAACACTAGAATGATGGGTCATCCCATGAAACTGATTGCCAAGACATTTAGGACTATTAAAAGGAAGTATTTTTCACACAATGCATAATCAACCTATAGAATTCTCTGCCACAAGATGTGGTGACAGCCAACAAAGAACATAACATAAGAACAGCCCTGCTGGATCAGGCCCAAGGCCCATCTAGTCCAGCATCCTGTTTCACACAGTGGCCCACCAGATGCCGCTGGAAGCCACAGGCAGGAGTTGAGGGCATGCCCTCTCTCCTGCTATTACTCCCCTGCAACTGGTACTCAGAGGCATCTTTAAGATACCTTTAAGAGGGATTTGGATAACTTCATGGAGGGGAAGTCTATCAGTGGCTACTAGTTGGAGGGCTATAGGTCACCTCCAGCTTCAGAGGCAGGATGCCTCTGAGTACCAGTTGCAGGGTAGAAACAGCAGAAGAGAATTCATGCCCTCAGCTCTTTTCTGTAGGCTTCGAGTGGCATCTGGTGGGCCACTGTGTGAAACAGGATGCTGGACTAGATGGGCCTTGGGCCTGATCCAGAAGGGCTGTTCTTATGAAGATTGGCAGAAACTGTCTGCCCCTCATGAGTTTCCATGCTGCTAAACTTTGGCAGGCATGAAACTACATGCACAGCTTGGTAGCTGGATGTTGGCCATTGTTTACCTAAATTGCACAGAATTTGTTGGATTCTTATTGTGAGGGAGAAAAAGTGAAAATCAGGGATAATCTGAGCTCAAAACATTGGGGGACCTGGTAACTTTTATACGCAGAAGTATGTTTCGGTATCTGGACGTAATTTCCCATAAAAATCATTGGGGGAAATAATTTCTCGAAATAATTGTGTGTCAGCAAAAAGAAAAACTATTTTAAAGTTACGTCTCCATGGTATATGATACCCATATATACACTACAGCATTATATTAAAGGTATAATATAATGAACAATAGATGATGGAAATGTCAAATAGAAATAGGAAGTTATTGACATATTTGCTGGACATGTGGATATGCTAAGACATTCTGGAAGAAAATAAAGGATGAAATAGAAAGAGGTAACTCAGAAACTATTTTTCAATTAAATCCATTGTGGTTGTTGCTTATCAGTACCAAAAAAAATCCTGCCTTTGTATCAACAGAAAATAGTTTTCCATATGATAATAGCATTCCTTACTAGCATATTACTGGGAGGTACAGTTACCTGATTGTCAAGTCCTCAGACTTCCTATGCTGCCAACTTGCTACCTTGGCAGGATCAAACTAATGCTGTGCTGCTACATCTTCTCAGTGGGTCCTTCTTGGAAGGCCTTCTTGGTGGTGGCACCTGTTATGGAATAGCCTCCATAGTGATGCTCACCTGGTATTGTTACATTGCTCTTTTAGATGCCAGGTGAAGACCTTTTTATTCATTCAGGCTTTTCAATACTGATTTTTTTAAAAAAAAAAAACATTGTGAAATGTTTTGCACTGTATTTTGTATTTGTATTGTAATTTGTTTTGTGTTATGTGTTTTAATTAGATACTTCTATTCTTCTGAGCTGCCCAGAGAACAATTGATGATGATGATGATGTAGTAGCAGTAGCAGCAGTAGTAATTGTTATTATCTACGCCCATTTCAAGGATTGTTATACTCTGGCCCTGGTACATGTTCATGTTTCATAGTGTGGGACAAAGTGTCCCTTCTGCTGCCTGAAACGTCAGACCTCAGTTTCTTCAGCTATCAGTTGAACTGATCGCTCTCGAGCAGTAGCGGGCGGTGGCAAGAGGCACCATTAAGCATAAATTAGTAGCTGCATACCTCCGCTCTGGCAGCACCTGCATGCTGCTCTGAGCAGCAATGCGCCTTCCAGCTCTCCCTGCAGTGGGGATTGGCTCTGTCACTCACTTGGCTTCTATGGAGCCGATCCTCTGCCTGTGGCCAGGTGAGTGACAGAGATGATCCCACCACAAGAAGTGCTGGGCAGTGCACTGCTGCTTGGAGCAGCTTGCAGGTGTAGCCAGAGTGGAGATAAGCACCTACTAACTTATGCTTAAAGGTGCCTCTCGTTGCTGGCGCACCCCCCCCCCCATCAGCATATGAATCGGCCGCTACTGTTCTCAAGCTAGAGAATCTCTGAGCTACGGACAGTGCTTCCCATGTCTTGACTTGAGTCCATCCAGCCATGGCTCTGGCTAGACTGATATTATCAGAATCAGCCACTGATGCTGCTTCCACTCTCTGAACATGTGTCTCACTGTTGTACATTCCTCTCCTTTTACTCTATTCATTTTCTTTGTAATTAGGCTGCACATTTCCTGAATAGAGACCTGCTCTTTGACGTATCAAGTATAACACAAAACCAATGGTTAGAGGCCAACAAATGTTATCAAAGAGGATAAAGTGAAATCAAGAGTTTCCCCACCTGGTTAAACCACCTGGGCCACACAATGGCATTCTGGTCAATGGTTAACTTGATCTCTGAGGAGGCCTGTCTTTCTAGGCTCCCAACTTTCACTCTAGCAATGGACTTGTTGGGAAATGCCACAGCATTCATAATATCAAAATCAGCTGACAGGACCCCGTTCTCATCAAAGTAAATGCTTTTATTGCTAATATTGTAAAACTGGAGACGTCTCAGGAACGGATGAAGCTAGAATGACATAGAAAACATTTAGGATGAGAAACATGTTGTATATCTCAGTCTTGCCCATTTGGAGATCAAATATCCTATGCTTGTATACATACTCATAATGGTTGTGGTATGGTTGTGGTTCCACATTCATCCTGACAATCCAAAAATATCCTGACACCCACCCTCCATTGCCATATAAGATCCCTCAGATCAAGCAGGGAATTGGTTAGAGGGAGCAGGGGACCTAGCAAAGACCATCCATTTCCAGTGACAGTTCTCCTGCCTAAGCAACTTCTCAAAAAGACAAAACGGCTGTTCCCACGAGCAGCCTAACCCAGGCTGGGGCAGCCCAGCCTGGGTTAGGCTACTCAAGTGCAGCACCAGGATCTGTGTGGATCCCAACGCTGCCCGCCCACCTAACTGCACTTTAGAGCCAAATTAAGGGTACAAGGGCCCTTAACTCCGGTGCCAGGATGGTTCCCCCCCTCCTCCACGCTGCTTCCCCATCGCCTTCCTTATTTATTTTACTATTATTTAGTGTTGTTGTGCTCCTTCCTAAGCCCTGCATGTATGTGTGTGTGTTTGTTGGTTCCCCCCCGCCTTCCTCCACGCTGCTTCCCCTTCACCTTCCTTATTTATTTTATTATTATTTACTGTTGGAGGAGGGTTGGGCTCCTTCCTAAGCCCTGCGTGTGTGTGTGTGTGTGTGTGTGTGTGTGTGTGTGTTGGCTGGTTCCCCCCTTCCTCCATGCTGCTTCCCCAGTTGCGCTCCTCCCTTAGCCCTGTGTGTGTGTGTGTTTGTTCCGCCCGCCCCTCCTTCCCCCACGTTGCTTCAAGTCTGATGTTTGAAAAAAATTGCTTAGTTGGTTTCAAGTGCTTATAAAGAATCCTAGGAGACTGGTAGGCAGCATGAGTGCAACAGTTCTTGGACCTTCCCAGCTTTCTCCCTTTTAGAAAGGATTGTATACTTCAGTGGTCCCTCTGATATGCAGCAGCCAGAAGGGCGTCCACAGTTCCTAACTTGTAAAACAAGGACTGTAGGGGTTCAAATGGGCTTAGAAGCTAATTTCTTTGCCCTTCATTTGGGAAGCCCTTCAACTAGAGCAGGGGTTCCCAACCTGTGGCACTCCAGATGTTGCTGAACTACAACTCCCATCATCCCCAGCTACAGTTGTTGTGGCTGGGATGATGGGAGTTGTCATTCAGCAACATCTGGAGTGCCACAGGTTGGGTACCCCTTTAACTATGTTAAAGTTATCTGAAAGATGGGTGTCAGATTGGATGGGGGGTCAATTTCAGTGCTTGCCCTAGGCGCTATTTTCCCTAGATATGCCTCTGCTACCCTCCATTGCCGTATAAGCTCCCTCAGATCAAGCAGGGGATTGGGTAGAGGGAGCAGGGGACCTAGCAAAGGCCGTTCATTTTTATAGTAGTGACAGCCAGTGACAGTTCTCCTGCCTAAGCAACTTCTCAAAAAGACAAAACAGCTGTTCCCACAAGCAGCCTAACCCAGGCTGGGGCAGCCCCAGAGGCGTATCTGGGGAAAATATCACCTAGGGCAAGCAGTGAAATTGCGCCCCTGTCCAAACAGGAATGATGGGACTTGTAGTAAACAATATCTGGAAATCCCTTTTAAAAGGAACACTGTACCATCTAGACATGGTTGTTGATCAAAACCTGAAAACATGAGCCATCTCTGTTAAAGACTTAGAACAACAGTCAGGAGTTATGTGAGGATTCCAAGTGTCATTTTCTCTGTCTCATCTCATGCTTTTTAAAAAACATGACTTTGTCCTAGAGGATCACCTGCCCAAATAACCACTAGCAAAATAGGGGAAGAAGAAGGTGGTGGGGGGAGGGGGGAGAATCTATAAACCAGTGAATGATTCCTGCCAGCCTTTGTCTTGTGATGACTGTTGGCTCATGATGGGGTATATGTGCATTCACCACACTAGTGCTTACTTTGACACCAGGAGGGAGGGGGATACATTAGTTTGCCACACTAGACAGAGGCATTTGCAACAGGAGCAGACAGCCAAGTTCTGCCGGGGCCAAAACCAGCCCCTGCCAGACTAAGAAATCATTGTAATTTGCTCCTTCCTGTCACAAGCAGTGTGCTGTTCTTTTATTATTGACTCTAACTCTCAGATATCCCAGTCATGGATGGAAAATTCAAGGTCAATTTACAAGAGACACATTTTCTACATGGGAGTTTCTTCTGTGCAGGTGTTGTGCAGAAACCCATGTGTAGTGATCAATACATATGTATCTATTCTGCCAGGGACATAGCAAGGTTGGAATGGGCCCAGAGACAAGATTTTAAAATGGGCCCCCAGCCCCTCAAAGTCCAGGGCGTCCACACACCCCAGGCTCTCAAGGATTTAAGTCTGATATTTCAAAATAAGTATGCTGCCTGGAAATACATTTCACTGAACACACACACGCACACGTCACAATATGCAGTGATATACATTGAGCACTATATATTTGTGCTACTTTTAATGCCTAGAACACACTAGAAACACTAATTATTAAAATGGCCCCCTCGCTGCAGATTAGCAAAGGAGACTTTCAACCATGCAGGGCGAGCCTATGTTTGTTTTCTCAGAATTCTGAACAAATTTAGTAAAGTTTGATTCCAGGAGGTTTTTCACACGAGGCTTTTAAAGCCCTATAACACACATCTCCTCTGGAATGGAGGAGCTGCATTCACAAGTTGGCAAGATTTACCCTGAAGTCCATGCAAGTTATTGGGGAGCAGTTAACACATAAGAAAAATAAAATAAAATAAAACAAAAGCACAACACATGCTTCACAGTTCTCACTCAGAGCTTCTGGGTTGCAAAACAACTTGAACATAAGTGCATTTATGAATAAATGAATGAATGAATGAATAAATTAATATAATATTTTTCCAGAAGTTTTTGTAATTTTCTTCCATGAAACAAACCACTTATAGGGCTTTTTAGATAGTTTTTCTTTTTAAAGCCAGCAAAGTTTCCACTCTGTTTTAAATTAAATATTCAGACTTCTCAGTCTCGCCACCCCCCATATCAAAGCCCTATGGCAAGCAGATCCATATATATGGGGTGGGGGTAAACCACAAAAAGGAATTCACAGTCTACCTGGCAAAAGCTGTGCTGGATGGTCTGGGCAGAGGGTCTGCTGCTGCAGAGAACTCTACCTGCCCTCTTCTTCCTGGCTTCCTTGGTGCCTGCCGAGTTCAGGCTTCAGGGGGGCCTACATGGAGGCCTCTCTGTAAGCCCGCCCATCTGCCGATCAGCTGAGAGGCGGGGAGAGAAGAGCTGCTCTGCAGTTTGCAGGTCCCGCAGGGGCCGATCATAGGCGTCGCAGAAGGCAAGCAGGATGGCAAGTGGCTGAGGGGCCCTGGGGCTGGGCAGGTGGGGGGTGGGGGTGGCAGGTACTGGTGTGGTGCCCTCCCCTCAGTGGCGCCTAGGGCATGTGCCCTGGCTGCCCCACCCCAGTTCCGCCCATGGGCAGCCCAGCCTGGATTAGGCTACTCAAGTGCAGCTCCAGGATTTGTGTGGATCCCGAGGCTGCCTGCCCACCTAAACACACTTTGGAGCCTGGCCATTAGCCAAGATTAAGGGCACCTAGATCATGTATGTGCTTGGGCTACTTGCAGCCTGAGCACACAAAAAGATGGGCACCTAGGGTATCTTTCCCACAGTGGTATCCCTTAATGAAGCAGAGAGCAATCCTAACTGCCTAAGTGAGAAACCAAACTTCCAGGAAACTTCCAGGCCAGTTTCAACTGGTGTTGATTGGTTGATGAGACTGGTCTGACTGGCACGCTCAATTAGTCAAGGGCAATGCAAACTGTTGACTGTAACGGGATTGGTGCATTGAAGGACTAATCATATGTTGATTGGAGGACTTTACAAGCTTAGGCTTATGCATAAATTACTGTGATTGCCCTTATAAACCCTGAGATTCATTTGTTCTGGGCTCCTCCCCCTTCTACTGAATTACTTGGGTGAGAGGGGCTCAGCATGTCGTAAATAAATAAAGCTTGATTCAAATGGAACCACGAGCCTCTACTCACTAAAGAATCCACATGCATTGTATTCATCACAGGGTGCATTGTCGGATACATGGCTCTGAAGATCCATGCTGCATGTAGCAGTGTGGATTGTGTGGGAGCGTGGTCCACACTCCCACTAAAGCTGCAGGATCATCTGGGGGGAAGGTCTGGGGAGGAAGGCCAGTCTGTGTAGAAATTACTGAGCTAGATAGACCAATGATCTGACTCAGTATATGGCAGCTTCCTATATTCCTATGTATGTTCCCACATTTTGAGCAGGCTTCCCCCCACCTGCCAGCCCTGCCTGCCTCCCTGTTGTGTGAATAGCCTTAAAGTATTTCAATTTATTATTTATTTGTTTGTTTGTTTGATTTGATTTATATACCACCCTTCCAAAAATGGTTCAGGGTGGTTTACAACAAAATAAACATCATTAAAATAAATTAACAATTAACAATTAAACAGTCTGTCTCCAGTGACAGAGCCAAAAGGATGGGCTGCAGCCCACACAAAGATCTCAAAGATAAATCCTGCAATGATGATAAGAATCCACTACACCTTAAGAGGCCAAGCCAAACTTAATGAGGGGTAGGTGGGTAGTGACTCTCATGACTGGGGTTTGCCTCAGAAATGTTCAAATTTTGACTACAACAATACATTTGATAATGTCTTTGAATCAAAGGTAAATACCTTCCAAGGTTCTGCAATTTGCTGTCCCAGCCTGTCTGTCATCATTCTGTGACTCCGTCTGGATGAGTAGGCATCATTGAGAGTACGTGCCACAGCCTGGACAGTATTGTAAATACTGTAGCTGTCCTGAGACAAAATGCTTTCAGCTACATCCTGGGGCAAGGTCTCCAGTGCCTCTCTCTGAGTGCATCTTAGCTTGCCTTTCACAGACAATAGAGGTTTCGAATATAAACAATGAAATGCTTTCTCTCCATACTCCATGATGGCCGATAACAATGGGGCAAAATTGTCATATTGTGTCCCTTCTTGTGTGTGGATTGAGAAGGAGAAAGAACCATGGATGTGCTGGATATCAGCTAGTCTGTAAAAAAATCTGAAGCTGAGGTCCTCCAAAATTGTTGCAATCCAAACTTTCCCAAGAATTTCACTTTCAGTATTTTCAGCTCCTTTCATTAGTCCTGCTAGAATATATGCAGCCCCAGTATCTATGTGATAAACAATAACATTGGCTTGCCTCTGTACTAGAATTGAAAACTTGTCAACAATGTTTCGTTTGACCCTATCCATCCTTGGAATTTTTTCTGAAAAGGCGACACAAAGACCATTCCTTATTATCACAGGCATGAAAGTCCTCAAGAACCTTTGTCCATGGTCACTGTCTGGAGCAAGGAGGCCTATCCATGTCCACTTGAAATGCAGGAGTAGCTTAACAATCCCTAGGTAAGGAAGCTCTTGTTTGGGGACCAGACGGTAGAAAAAAGGAAATTGAGTTTTATCTGTTAGAGCACCATCAACAGAACTATAACTGACCTAGTAGGGAAAGGAAGATAGTGGTGATTTGTTTTGTTTGTTTTCAGGAAACAACTCAGATATTTCTTTAGCTAAAATCATTACTAATTTGCAGAATATCTTCCATTATGATGGAGGAAGTGTATGTGGAGGCAGGGTCCATATATTTCCCTCACTACAACTACATCCAACAACATCTGTTCCCTTTCCTTATATGAGCAAACAGCAACCATTCAAATCTATAGGAGAAAGTCAAGGAGTACCCTTAGGGACAATGTTCCCTCTAACAGGGATTCCCAGATGTTGTTGACTACAATTCCCAGAATCGCCAGTTGCAATGGCTTTTGCTTGGGGGTTATGGGAGTTGTAGTCAACAATATCTGGGAATCCCTGTTAGAGGGAATACTGCTTAGCGACACTACTGGATGAGGTTAAATGCTACCCTGATGACACCCATGTCTTGGCTGAGGAGGAGATGCAGACACCTCTCCAATGTTTCAGAGATGGTGTTCCTTGGCACACAGCGTTGCAGTAGAGTGTTAGGAACTGGGTTTTATGTTTCTGGATCAGTTTTTCCCTGCTAGATTAACCTCTGCTAAAATTGTGCTGTTTTTGCTCTTACTTGACATCCGTTGCAGAAAAGATATCATGGACAAATAATAGTTTCATCCAATAGTTCCTTACAAGCAAAATTCAAATGTTTTATGAACTATATATGTATGGATATTTTGTATGGCGCTCCCTATGAATATTAGAAGCTTTTTAGTAGCCTTTAAAAGAGTCCTAAAAACCCATTTTAGCCTACCTTTTAGTGAGCACTGAAATGATTTTAAACTGGCTTTATTTTTATGACTTATTTATTTATTTTAATTTCTTATGTGTGAACCACCTGGAGCTATCTGAGTGAGGCGGTATAAAAATCTAATCAATAAATAAAATAAAATTGAAAAAATAAAATGTTGGTTATTTCTGCCAAGAATCTCAACAAAGCTTCTTGGGTTATGACTTGGGTTATGTCTGATCCCTTTGAGACTGTGAAACCTTTCAGGACAGAAAAGCATCTCTTCATTTATTTTGCTATGTAAACAACTTTGATAACATTTTGTTTGAAAAGCGGTATATAAATAGTCTACATAATGGCTGACATCTAGACTAGAACTCTGCTAGTGTAATAGTGGCTAACATCTGGACTAACCCTGCATTATCACATGAGAGGGAGGGGCCAATTTTGCTATCTCCCCTTCCCTCTAAAGTCCACTGTGCCTCCTCCAAGAGTGAGACTGGTGGCCTTGGCTACAATTCTCTTGTTTGTCAAAGACAAACTTCAGCTGTTACTTATTTCTATGGCTGAAGGAAGCAAAGTACTTAGAGACAGTTTCAGGGCAGGAAACCCCTGTTTACTATCCATCACACTTCGTGACACAGTTGTCAGCAACAAGGACACCAGAGATAAAGTATCCACTTACTCTACATGAGGCAGCTATAAGGTTTGTGGGAAGCAGACATCTGCCAATTAAAACTGACAGATCTTACTTGGATTCAAATATATTTGTGTACTTTTTGACCTTTTTCATAATGTTCAGCTTGCATTCTGGTTACGGACCAAAGAACCTCCATCTGTCCTTTCTCCACAATCCTCTCATCCCATACACCTAATTTGTTCTGGACTACCATGTTAGACATCTGAATTATGCTCAGAGAATTTATCTTCCAAATGAAAGGGATAAAGAATTTTGTGAATGCAACTCATGTGAACGAGGCTCAGATCACATTTCTAATTGACATATGCATCCACTGTATAACTTTTGAAGCCCCAAAGGATCCTACATGGGTGTTGTCCTCTATTTTCCATGCTGCATAGCACTAATATTCCTTCCCTTCCCTTTTTAGAAGTAGTAATCTTTGCTGCTTTATTCTTGGAGGAAAGGAAATTTTACATTACATCTTTTCATTGGGGTGGGGGGGAATGTCACCAACAATAGAAACTGATGATAGTGAGTCACCCAGGAAACATTTGTTAGAGTCAGCTATATAAATAAAGTTTATTATCATTATCATTATTATTATTATCATTATCATTATTAATATATGCTGGTCTGTGACCGTAATAAAGATTGATTGATAGTGAGATATTTTCACCCACAGATTAAAGGCGCTTCAAAGGAAGGTTCACTGATCATGATGTGCACACTCTTCTCACCTTCACCCTCTGGTCAGTAGAGGAGTTTCTGTTTTCCCCAGAACCTTTGTGCAGAGATGACAGTGGCACAAAAGGGATGGGTATATGGATGCATGCACCATGGAAAGTCAAACCATTCCCAAACCATTTTCAGTTCTTATAAAAAAACTATCATCTATCTCTGGCCTCACTTTTTCATGCCTGTCTTGAATTTCATGAAGTGTCTGCAAAGTGGAATGAGGTGGAGCTTTGTCCATGATCACCAACAGCCCTGATTCATACCTGTGGCGTTTTGTAGATGCTCAACAAGGTTGAAATCTGACTGGAGATTTCTGAGTCAGCCCCTTCGAGAACAGCCACCAAGCAATTGCTTTTTCCACAGATGTAGTTTGGAACATTCCTACCAGAGGACAGCAAGTCTATCGTGGCATCATATGTCATTCTTGCATTGAAATAATTCTCATAGATGTTGTAACCAAGAGTGATGTTGGGTAAGAGTAGAGGATTCTGGTTGATCTCTTGAATGGCGAACAAGAAGGGCAGGAGGTGCCAGAAATGCACGCCCTTAAAGCTGTAACAGAATATACATGTCATGCCTTGATCTTCCATTCAATGAAAACAAATCAAGTTTCTGCTTCTTTTTGTATAAGAACCTTTCTAGGCAATATTGATAGGTGGTGTTTACTCTTACCAGGCTCTATAAGGGCTGAAGAGCAATAGCTACTCCAGACATTGTGGTGTGCAAGTGCATATGCATGGGAAAAATACTTTGCTGCAGGCAGAAGAGCCATTTGCCTTTCAAAAACAAAACCAGGAGGACAGATATACCTTACAGAGTTTTCAAAGTGGTGTTTCTCTCTTTCTATTAAGGAGAGCCACCAGAACTATAATTGAACCCAAGCACAGTGGCTGTTGTTTACCTTGTCTTTATTTTCATATTGTGAGCCCTTTCAGGGAAATGGAAACATCTAATTCTTATTCTTCTAGAAACCAGTATTATAGTAGTAGTAGTAGTAGTAGTAGTAGTAGTAGTAGTAGTAGTGATGTGTGTGTGTTTGTATGTACAACAGAGGAGAGCCCATCCTGTGGTAGCAAGCATTATTTGTCCCCATTGCTAAGCAGGGTCCACCATGCTATGCATTTGAATGTGTTAGCACATGTCTTAACACTGTAATAATTTATCCTCAGAGGATGTGGCCACTCTGGGAAGAACACCTGCATGCTTGCATGCAGAGGGTTCCAAGTTCCCTCCCTGGCATCTCCAGGATAGGGCTGAGAGAGACTCCTGGGAGCCCACAACCTGGGAAAAGCTGCTGCCATTCTGTGTACTGAGCAAGATGGACCAATGGTCTGATTTGGTAGAAGGCAGCTTCCTATATTCCTGTGTTCCTTGGAGGCTGGGTTGAGCTCCCCAGTTTCTGGTTGTCTATTCCTTGTATAGATTTCCAATTTGCTTTTGGAATCCTACTCTTCCTTCTGACACTGTAATGGAGGAGGAAAATCTACTGTACAGTTCTAGTTGGAAAGTGTTCTCTCACACAATATTTTTAATGGGAAATGTTCTGAGAAACTAATTCTGACACTTCCCTCCCAGAAATGATTTCATATATGTACTGGAGAAGCTAACCTGCATGCCCTCCAACATTTCACACTGGCAAATACACATAACGTGGTGATTCTCTTTTATTTAGCAGTAGGAGGGTAACTGGCCCTATCCACCCCCAGCACAGTACCTCCAGTCACTGTTGCTGGTGTCTATCTTATGTTTCGTTTTAGATTGTGAGCCCTTTGGGGACAGGGATGCATCTTCATATATTTATTTATTGTTTCTCTATGTAAACCACCCTTGGCCATTTTTGGAAGGGCAGTATAGAAATCAAATAAATAAATAAAATAAAATAACACCCCTGTCCTCACACCAGTGGGAACTGTATGAACACTTCTGTATCAAAATAAATAAAGCAAAACAGAATCAATGAAGCTGAAACAATAAGGCAGATTCAAAAAGAGCTTTGCAATCAATTCATCACCACATTATTACTTACACCAGGGGCGTAGTGGGAGAGGGGGCCCAAGTTCACCCCTTTCTCCGGCAGCTCTTTGGAGTGAGGGAGATAATGAAGAAGATAGGGAGGGGTGGAGCTGGAAGGACTTCAGGAGCTCAGGGGCCTGGATTCTTTGAACCCACCCACTCAATTATAGCTTCACTCTTGACTTACGCAGTATAATATGATGTAGGAGGCTTGAAGAAAACGTATGGCTTAAGTATAATATTTGTGGTAGATGTGACCCCACTAATTACGTAGTCTCCTGGCTTGTAATGATTAGCTACCTGTCCTGGATCACTTAGCACACTTAATGGGCATTTTGCCTTCAGTGTCCCACAGAGAGCATGGGGCAGCAGCAAAAGAATTAGCAACAACAACAGCAGTTTCATCCTCAATATCTCTCCTATAGTCACACTCACACCCTGAGTGGATAAGCAGATCCAGCTGCAAATAGGACCTGAAGCTAAATATTCTTACAAGAACACGGCTCCAGTGACTTGACTAGCTCTAATATGAAACCGCACACATGGACACAGTGGCTAAATCTCAGCCCAGGCTCTCAGTGCCTGGGGAGGAGGCCTCTATGTACCAGCCTTTTCTGGCTTGGGACAAGAAAGTACCACAAGTTGTTCTTGATTATGATGTTTCTGCTATTGCTCTCAAACATGGTATCCCTTGAGTTTTGGTGTGGAAAAAAGTAAATCACCATGATTTTGATAATTATAAGGAAAGAATCAGTCAACTTTGTTGGTGTATGTGCAGGTGCATAGGTGGAGAAAACATGTTTGGAAGACAAACAGGAGTTGCTCTGTTGAGTTCTTTGGGTTAGTGAGGAAGCAGAGCAGCAAGGCTGAACTGAGTGGCAAGAATTATCTCCCAGAATTCTCTCTTATCCACATACAACTTTGCATACAATCCTAAAACAATTCTCTCTCCCCACCTCCCTCCCTCCCCCCCCCCTCTCTCTCACACACACACCCCTAATCTAGTATTTTGTGAGGGAAATGTGAGGAACTACCCAATATCTTGTGAGGAATGTGCCTTATCTTGACAATATTCAATAAACATAATACTGTACAATTTTCCACACACTTATATAAGATCGATCCCTGTCCCCAAAGGGCTCACATTCACATTCAAAGAGAACCACCACGGTAAAAGGTGCCTCTTTGCCCAGTTAGCAGGTGCGAAAGCACCTCACTTGGCTGAAAAGCGCCCAAAAATGACAATTAGGTGGCTGGCCTTGTCCCTCGCCAGGGGAACCCCTAGCTCCTGGGTCATCTGTACAACACAGGTCAAGAAGCGCTGGCATTCCGGAGATGCCACCCTTCCTACAAAAAGAAAATCATCCAAAAAATGAGCCGTAGACTGCAGCCTCATGGCCCACTCCAAAAAGGTGCTGAAAGCCTCAAATGCCACACAAGAAACTGAACGTCCCATGGGGAAGGCCCTGTCAAAGTAATACTTGCCGCCAAAAGAAAAACCCAAAAGATCAAAATCTGCAGGATGTACCGGCAAGAGGAGAAAGGCCAATTTTATGTTGCATTTTGCCAAAAGGGCACCAACCCCACAGGCGCAGACCACCTTCACCACTTCATCAAAGGAGGTGTACCGCACAGAACACAAACTGTCGGGAATACCATCATTAGCCGAGGACCCCTGTGGGTAAGAGAGGTGGTGAATAAGGAGGAACTCTCCTGGGGCATTCTTAGGAACAACCCCAAGAGGGTACACCC
The DNA here is from genome assembly GCF_027244095.1 of Hemicordylus capensis. Lineage (NCBI taxonomy): Eukaryota > Metazoa > Chordata > Lepidosauria > Squamata > Cordylidae > Hemicordylus > Hemicordylus capensis. The sequence goes on along the minus strand of NC_069658.1, from coordinate 255,281,672 downwards.
TCAGGTTGGGAAACAGAGGAGTGTCGAAAGGGCCTAGAACCCTACCTGCCACTACCTCCTTGCCTATTTTTCTCATAACCACCTCTTCCATGCCCTCTACAGACTTCAAATTCCTCACCATAAAGGCCACTCTCTCAGATTCCGATGGTATCCTGAAAACATCAACAAAACCCCTACCTATGAACATGGCCGCCCCCCGGTCTGGATAGTCCTGCAACCAAGACAACAACACAGGCAACTTAATTGGGCTGGGGCCCTTTCCCCGCAGGAGGTGGAGGGGGATTGCCCTTCCTTTTGTTCCCTTGTCTGTTCCTGGGGACAGAACCCCACCCCTTTGCCCTGGGACAGGTTGAGCTTGGGGGCCTGGCACCACATAGCCCGCAGGCATGTCTGAACTTACAGGGTATCCTTGCACGTCACCCCACTTTGCTGAATTCCCAGCAGAGCAGGTGGAGTTGAACCCACTGCTGGCCCCCACTGGACTGGGCCGAAGAGACCGAAGGCTGAGACAGCAGATGGCCACTGTCAGACCTTTCTCCCTCAACAGGGCATGACGGGGACATTATGAGGAGCCATGACTCCTGCAAGGGAACATCCCATGACAATGAGAGGTCCAACGCTGCACACATTCAAAAATTTCCATTGTAGCAGTGCCAGGCAGATCTGACAAAGTCGGACACTGCCCTATGCACAATGTCCAGATATTTAACTAGCGCCAGGCCCCTAGCCGGCTGTGCCTGCAAAATAACCCCCATGTATATGGTATACCAGACAGCCAGTTATTCCATGTCTTTTCCACAGGCTTCCGTTTGGTAGCCTCGTGGTCCTTACACGATTCCCCTTCTGTATGTTTAGCTTTGGGCTCTCTCAGAACAGAAGACTAAACATGTCCACATATTCCCCCCGTAAAATCTTCTCCTTGGTGGTGGGCAACAGATGGTCCCCCAGGGGAAGACCAACAGCACCATAAGGTGCATGCTGGGGGGAGGGCAGCACCCCCATTGGATAAAACCCCTGCCCACCCAAAGAACTTACCATAGCTGGTGTATCAGGAGCCACTGACCCCCTCCAAACTTCTTCAGCTATCCCCTGTGTACTAGATGTAGCTGCACAAAAACCAGGGAGAGCCCACCCTTGGCATGTGTGTGCAAGTGGGGCCCAGCAAGGGGTGCCCCAACCCCCCAAAGAAAGCATCGGCCAGGGATAAGCTGGCCACGGGCCAGTGCCTTCACAGTTATTGTCAGGTTATCACACCACACTTACGTGCCAAACTGCTTCCACCACTAGCATCCACTGGTGTAGATGGGCTGGGCGTTGCTACATCTAATGGTGCAGGCTGAGGCAAGCTGCCCGGTTCTGTGCACGTAGGATCCTCCTCAACAACAGGGCCAACAGGCGCAGCTCCACCTTCCAGAGCTGCTAACTTGTCGGACAAAGACTTCAGTAATTGTGCCTTAACCGCCCCTCTGGTGCGCTTACCAGGCTGCGCTGGCATGCCAGATGGACCAGCTCCCTTATCTGAAGGAGTCTTTTTAGCACGCTTGAGGGCCTCCATCCATTGAATTAGGCCTCTAATTTGCACCATATCGGCGTCATCCTCATCCGAGGAAGAAGGTTGTGGTGCAGGTTGGCATGGGGGCCTAATTAAGGCCGGCCACCAGACTTAACCCGGGCCTTCATTGAGGGCATGTCTCCAACAGACAGGCTGAGAAGTCGATTGAAAAAACTCTCCAGGCTGTAGTGTGAGGCCAAGCTGAACCACCTCACCCAAAGGCCTCAACCAAAACAGCAGGTGCAGTCCCCAGCAAAAGGCCCCTAAATGCCAAACCCAACCCACTAAAAGTAGCCAGCTGTGGTGGGGGGAGAAAAAACCCCAAAGCCCCTAAACCAGGACAGACCCAGCCACACAGATGGTCCCAATAACAAGGGCCCCACCCTTGCCCCTAGCTGTGGGCCAGGCCCCGGGCCCACCTGGGCCACCCCCCACACAGGGTTAGCGCCCCCCCCCAGGATGATTAAGCACCCCCCATAAAGGCCCGCAAATGCCCACAGAAAAAGGCGGGCCGAAGCCCTGAACCCAGGTGCTGCTGCGCTGCCACCACACTCCCTCTGCCCCGAGAGAAGGTCAGGCCCGGGATGGCCAACTGCCGCCACCGCTATTGCCGCTGCTGTTATCGCCACCGCTGTTATCGCCGCTGCCATTATTGCCATCACTGCAACCGCCTTTGAGGCCATGAAGGCCACCCGCAAACCCACTCCTGCCGCTCGATTCAGGAGGAGCCGTTCAAGAGCTCCTCCTGCTACGAAAGCCCAGCTCCAACTGAAAATTTGGGGTGGGGAGCAGCATAGTTTAAGCCCCACCCCTTCAATTTAAGCCCACCAATAGGCAGTCTTCTAGGGCTTGTGTAGAGGCGGGGTTGGGACTAATCACCCTCTCTGCTGCACGAGGCCTTGGGAGGGGCATTCTTTACATTTCATCCATAATAACACCTGAATATTAATTATGCATAACTTTGTTCAATATATACACCTGGTTTATGATTTATATCAGTCCATTCCATAATCCACTCTAATGTACTTGTTTCATAATACAATTTAATGTTACATCATTCCAAACACTGCTATTTTTATCATCCTGCATAATTTCCTCCTTTGGATTTGATCTCTTATTTTCAAACGTTAATATTAGCTGCTGCCAATTTTTCAAATTAACTGAATCAATGTGCATTGGCAACATTTGAAATAAGAAATCAATCTTTGGGAGTAACATTATTTTTCCAATATCCAATCTGGCAGAAAAGGACGTATTTAATTTCTTCCATTTCACAATAGATTGCTTCATTTTCAGAATAACCTTTAAGTAATTATTTTTATATAAATCTTCCTCATTCTTAGAAATATAAATACCAATACAGGTGGCCCTCATTCTCTGCTGGGGTTCCATTCCTGCCAATTTCCACAGATAATGAAACTGCATATAACAAGACCTTGAGGCAATGGGAATTGAGGAGTTTGATTCCTCTGAGTCTCAAAAAAAAAAGAAAGAAAGAAAGAAAGAAAGAAAAGTCAAAGAGCATGTTTAAAAGGCAGAAATTAGAGAAATAACAAACTGTGCATTGCTCTGTCCAGCAATATACACCCAAACCCTCAAGTCTGCACTTTTCCTATGAAAAATCATGGGGGTAGTTTTTTTAAAAAAAAATTAAGAGCCACAAAATGGCTCCTGTCAGTAAAATGGGGCTGGAAATGACCTGAGTTCATTTTCAGCCACCTGGGAACTGCTGGCCACCTAAGATCCAGATATAGGTGAATTTTAACCCTCTTTCTATCTGCAAATAATGAGATTGGGTACACATGGTTTGACTGTGGAAATGTGAAACTGCGGGTGCCAGGACCACAGATAACAGGGGCCATCTGCATATCCAACCGGCTTATTAATATGCGTATATCCAAACTTTTCATTTATCAAGTTCTTACCGTGTTTTTTAATATGCATTTTAAAAAAAGCAATAGCATATTTTTGCACCCAGAACCCGTGGGTTATCTGATTTTTTGCAAGCAAAATATGGGGGGTGTAGATCTAAAAGAGTGTGACTCTGTCCACTCCTATCCTGTCCCATCCCACCCCACTTGCTGGATGGGCTACCTCCATTTACGACGTTCTGGGCACAGAACCAAGGAGGGGGCAGCTCACCATGTCATGTGGACTTGGGCAACTCCTGGCAGACAGCCCAGTCTCCGAATTTCCTGCTTGGGGAGCTGCTGGGAGTGGTGGTTTGAATGTCTCCCAGCAGCAATTAGCATTGCTCTACATTCCCCAACAACACTTGAGTTGTTCCATCTGCTGTTTTAAAGAAGAAGATATTTCTCTCCTCTTGCCTCTCCCCCTCCCCGACCCCTTTTCTCTCCCCACTGTCCTATTTCTTCTCCCTGCTGTCCCATTCCTCCTCAGGTGCCTCTCCCCACTTTCCTGTTTCTCTCCCCACTGCCCTACTTATCTTTCCACAGAGAGAAGCTGGGTATGGGCTTTCCAAATGATTTTGAACAAGGACCCTAAGGAATTGTGAGCTTTTAGCAGGTGTAGGCACTTGCCATGGGCAAAAATATGTGCAAAAATGTGGTATTCCTTGTATTAATTTTCAATCCTGCCACACCTCCATACTTCTCTAATTCTACCTCCACTTGTGCAATTGATCTTCATGGATCACTTAAGGTCAGTATCATATCATCAGCATACATACTTATTTTATATTGTTCTTTATTGACCTTTATACCTTTCATTTCAAGACACATTACAAATAATAATGCCAAAAACAGAAAACCTTGTCTTGTTCCTTTTGATTAAATTTTCTTTATCTGGCAGTTTATTATTTACCTATACTCTTGCTTTAACTTTATCCAAGTTATGAATGCATTACCAAACTGATATGCCTCCAACACTTTAAAAAAGAAAGTCACACTAAACGTTATCAGAAGCTTTCTCTGCAGCTAAATATCTAAATGTAGCACCATCCTTCCTTTTCTTCACATAGCTATCAGTTTCTGAATATTATCTTCCATTGATCTAATTAGCAAAAAACCCCAACTTGACTGAAATATTTTGAAAGGATCTTATTTAGTACCAAGATTGCTGCAGATAGTTAGTAATCATCATTTAACTAGAAGATAGATCTGTAAGATGAATCTAAGGCTGCGTCTCTGTTAGGTTTTTAATATTATTGCCATCCTAGCCTCTTTCCATGATCTGGGCAAAGTACCAGTTTGAAACAATATAACAAAATACCGACTGCTCATACAGGTCCTTCAAATGCAGAGTACAGAGAGGAAATATTTATTTATTTATTTATTTATTTGATTGGATTGGATTGGATTTGTATACCGCCCTTCCAAAATGACTCAGGGTGGTTTGCAATTAAAACACACCACTAAAGCAGTAGAGAGCTAAAACAAATTAAAAAACAATATAACAATTAATTTAAAACATTTTAAAACAAAAATTAAACAATTACAGTGATTAAAAACCCCGAAATCAGGTTTTGAATTTTAAAATAAACCAGAAATTAAAGCCCCCACAATTTCGGAGGCTGAGAAAGCTTGGGTGAAAAGAAGGGTTTTCAGGTGTTTTTTTAAAATTGCCAGAGATGGGGAGGATCGTATCTCAGCAGGAAGCACATTCTACAATCTTGGGGCAGCGACTGAAAAGGCCCGTCTCTGTGTAGCCACCGAACGAGTTGGCGGTAACTGGAGATGGACCTCCTCCGATGGACTCAATGGGCGGTGGGGCTCATAACAAGGAAGACGCTCTCTTAGGTACCCAGGGCCTAAGCCGTTTAGGGTTTTGTAAGTTACAACTAGCACTTTGTATTTTGTCCGGAAACCTATTGGCAGCCAGTGTAACTCCATCAGTAAAGGAGTAACATGGTCTCTCCGAGATGACCCAGAGACCATCCTGGCTGCCGCATTCTGAACCAACTGAAGTTTACGGACTATGTACAAAGGCAGCCCCACATAGAGCGCATTACAAAAGTCAAGTCTGGAGGTTACCAGCAGATGTACCACAGTTTTGAGGTCATTGATCTCGGACACAGCTGGCGTATCAGCCGGAGCTGATAGAAAGCACCCCTGGCCACCGCCTCAACCTGAGAAACCAGGGAGAGGTGTGAATCTAGAAGTACTCCCAGACTGCGAACCTGTTCCTTTTGGGGAAGTGTGACCCCATCTAGAACAGGCAGATCAAAATAGTCTCTAGAGTTCTGACCCCACACAATAAGTACCTCCCTCTTATCTGGATTCAGCTTCAGTTTATTCTCCCTCATCCAGCCCATTACTGCTTCCAGGCAGGAATTTAGGGAGGATATGCCAGCTCCTGAAGAAGTTGACATGGAGAAATAGATCCGGGTGTCATCAGCATACTGGTAACACCCAGCTCCAAATCCCCTGATGATCTCTCCCAGCGGTTTCATGTAAATGTTAAAAAGCATTGGAGAAAGTACGGAGCCTTGAGGGACACCATACTTAAGCTCAGATTTTGAAGAGCAACAGTCTCCAATCAACACCATCTGGAATCTATCCAAGAGGTAGGAGCAGGGGCGTAACTAGGGAAAATGGCGCCTAGGGCAAGCACTGAAATTGTGCGCCCCCCCCTCAATATATGACACTCATCTTTCAGAAAACCTGTTTTCATGTGTTGCTGCTGTTTGTAGAGAAAAGAAAAAGGAGTTGTGGTGTGTTCTTATTTTCTCTAAACCACACTGTGTGTGAGAGAGAAGATCATGGAGTTAAACCATTAAACATTTGGATTTAACTGTAATTCATCAGTATTTTTTTAACTCTTTGTTTCAGTTACAGACTTTATGTTTTGAATAACTGGGGGCTGATTTGACCACATTTGAAGCACAGGTGTTTCCAGGAGTTGACCCAAAATTAACACAATTAACGTACCTCATGAAACAAAACAACTTGACAATGTAATATGGGTTATTATGCCCTTGAAAATGTCATGTGGAGTTGCTTTCACAAAAACATTTTGCTATGTGATGGTAATGTTGAGCTGACCTGTTTAACCTTCAGTCTGCCTGTGTGAGTAGATTCAAATATATGAATAATGACATTTTAACATTTGTGTTTGGTAAGAAATATAATTTGTTATTCAGTTGTTATTGTTACTCAGCAAATAGTAGAGGGGGTGGGATTGATAGGTTAATCAATTCCTGCGTACCAGTGATGTGTTTAGAAAACCAAAGGAACTCCATGTTTGCCCAGAAGACCTCATTCTAACTTAAAGTAACCCCAGCCCAGCTCAGGGACATCACTGCCTCTCATGATTAATGACATTATCTCTCTGTAGCCAAATTGTATCTATGAAACTTGTTAACATAGTCAAGGTTCTCACTGTTTTTTGCTGACAGTCAAGAAAACAGGATCTAACCAAATAAGGAGTAATCATAAAATGAACAATGAATCATTCGCACGCGTACTAGATACTTGGGCCATGTATACTGTGTCTAGGGTGTCAACACCATTTAGATTGCTTGTATAAATGTGAGATGCACCTGTAACCAAACTGTAATCGGTTTGAGAGCGTGAGCCTATTGATTACCTATTGCTGACTGCAGAGCAATAAACATCAATTAATAATTCCCAATCCTTGTGTCTGACTGATTAGTTAAGTGGACCCAGGAACGAGCCCCATCCATATCACCAGCACACACACACTGACTGCACTCTCTCCATCCAAGCATATAACTCAGCTTTCTCATCCATGATTAGCTTTTACTAAGCTGTTCCTATTTCTATGCAAGCAACTCAAAGTAAATTTCCTTACAATTATGAATTATGATTCCATGTGGTTTCTTCCATGTGGAATTACATGGAATCATAATTCATAATTGGTTTAGCAGGTAAAAAACTCATCATAAAGTTTATTGCAGGGGTCCACTTAATTTTAATAGTCACTCTAGATTCAGTCTCATAGTACGCAATTAATTTTAACTATAATACACGTAAGCTTCACCAAGAAGCAACCAAAAAAACCCTAGAAATAGAAGTTGGGGTATGTTAGTCCACTACAAGCTTTAAAAAGACACAGTATGTACGTTATTTATATACGGTTACAGGCATACAGCAGTCAGTAAATATTATGCAGAGAACTATTGGGATAGAGAACCACTTTCTCATGTATTTTGCGATGTAAGCCATTTTGAGAACTTTGTTCCTTTAAAAAACACAGTATATAAATATTTCAATAATATAAGGCAAAGACATAAGAAAAACACAGCAATACACTAGATTAAGGCTATAAGCAGTGTAGTATCTTAAAAAACAAGCACATAATTAACCAAAAGGCAGGGGAAAAACAGAAACAGATCACTTTTGTTAGAGCATTTTTCTTCCCTCTTATTATTTCTAAAGTTTTTAATACTTTTTGTAGTGACTAATTTCCTTACAAGATGGTTTACTATTGGGGTGGGGTGGGGGTTTATTATAAGTTGGTTTGAGTTGTATGAGGATAGTTTTGCCTTACACTTGGCACTCTCATACACAGAGAAGATGGGGAAGAAAGTGTGTGTGCATGTTGCAGGGGGTGGGATCTCTCTCTCTCTCTCTCTCTCTCTCTCTCTCTCTCTCACACACACACACACATTTTATATTTATAAAATAAATATAAACACTAGGCAGTAGGTTCAGAATGGGGTGGGAGGTAGGTGGGTAGGGAAGAAACAAACAGAAGGGCTTTCAAATGCACACAGGTTCATACAGGGGAGAAAGAGAGAGAGAGAAACAGGGACTTAAGCGAAGGGGACAAATTTCTCACACACATACACACAGACCAGATAAATTTTCAATGTGTTTACTTGCTTTGAGGAGGAGCTCAGCTTTCCCTCCAGGCTGGCTTAATATCTATGCATTTGTATACAAACACCAGGACGGAGGAATGCAACAAAAGAGGAAGGAACTCCAGAGACAGCTAATGGTGGCTGTAGCTGGTGCCATGAGAAGAAAGGCAAGCAAGATGAATCATTAAGACCCCCGCCCCCCATGTTTCTGCTAATGGCGGTGGCGGCAGCAGGCAGCAGGGTAGAAAACTTCACTTTGGCAGAGAGCGAGTGAGAGAGCAGGCAGCCGGTCTTTGTGATGCGGGGGAGTGGGGGGAGAGCGAGAAGCACTGGGGGAAAAACGGTCAGTGGGGTGGATGGGGAGAAGAATTTTCTTTTGTGGGGGACGTAACCTCTATGCCCCCCCCTCCATGACTACAGGCTCCAGCCCAGCTCGCACTGCTGAAGCTAGGGGGAAAGGGCAGGCATCATCCAAGTGTTGGAGGGAAAAACCCTGGGCGGGCTGGGATTGAAATGGTGGCCATGCCGCCAGGTCCTGCTCAAGGGGGGCAGCAGGGCGCACAGTGCTTGCCTGTCTGCTGCTAGGCGGGCTAGGAAGCTCCCTCCCACGCAGGTGGGCTACAGCCCACAGCTTCCTAGCTCTTGGGCAGGGCCCGGACCAGGGCATGACGAGCCGAGTGAGTGACTTGGTCAGGGGACAGGAAGAGCTTCTTGCACGGCCCGCACCCATTCTCAGCCTAGCCAGCTAGCTAAAGCCAGGCTTCTAAAAGGCTCTCTGCCCCACCGCCACCACCGCCGCCTCTCCCACTCCCTCCCAGTCATCCACTCTTGTCTGTCACCCACCCCACCCCCCACCAAACTCCAAGAACACAAACATTTTTTTAGGCTGGGAAGGAACCACCACAACAAACACACACCGCCCATCTGCCTGAACTCAGGGAGGCTGACAGCTGCTCACACCTGACCACCCCATGGCCCTGAGATACCCCCTGAGAGAGCACCGAACGAAGCCGCAAGTGCAGCCCTCCCCCAACCGTTTTCCGACCCATTTAATTAAAAGAAAATATTTTAAAAGAGAAAATAACACACACACCCCTGGGTGCTGGCAGCAGGGTGCTTTATTTTGAGTGGTGCCATGAAGTCTGGTGGGCTGCGATGAATGATATTCCAGCTCCCAGCAGGCAGACAGGCATGCAGTCAGATTAGCTAGATGCTCTTGCCAGCAGCGTGCAGTGCATGCGTGATGACGTGCTGGCAGGATCACATGCTGTGCAAGCGCAAGGGGGAGGGGGAGTCCAGAAGTGCCAGGAGAGATCTGGCCAATATGGCCGTGATGAGCAGCAGTGCGGCGCACAGAGCCAAGATGGGGCGCTGCGGTGGCACCTGGAGGCACCAAATAAGCTAAAATTTTGTGAGGGGGAGGTGGGGAACCGGGGGGGTGGGGCAGGCATGCATTTTTGTGCCCCCCTCAACTGGTGCCTAGGGCAAGTGCCCCTGCCTGCCCCCCCGGTTATGCGTCTGAAAACAGCTAATATGATACAAAATATGATATGATCCAAAACAACTAATTCATCAGTTAAATAATTATTTGGAGGAATTAAAGGTCCAAATTTTCAACAAGAAAAGCAAGTGCTTGAAGAAGAACTACAGGAAAAAGAGATGTCCGATGATATTAAAAGGTGGGAGGAAAGCAGCTGCCTGCTCCCTACTCATTTGGGGTGCAGCTTCTTTGCCCCTGCCTCATTCAAAACAGGACACAAGACATTTTCTTGCAGCTGATTGGCTGTAGTAGGTGGCAGGGCGGGATTTTGGCTGGCAACAGCTACATACTCTGGCGTTCCTTCCTCAGTCTGTTCAGAACAGCAACCCCCTCCCTCCCATCCCTGGGTGCAGTGTGGGTTTTACTGGTCACCCTTAATGGGGGCCGGGTAGGAATTGTTTGCCACCCCTACCCGGTGGGGGGGGGTCTTTTCACCTACCTCTCACTGCTACTCTTAGTTAGTTCCTTCATGGTCACAATGGCAGGCACAATGTGGTAAGAAATGGGCAGTGTAGTTTCTGGTGAGCACCTTAAAGCAATGCATGTTGGCATCAGGAGGAGTCCTTGGTAGTCCTTAGGGGCCTCATGGCTCAAGGAGCGCTGGCCCTGGACTCACTCCTCCTTGACAAGGGATCACCTTCTTTAAAGGACTTCACGGCTTGAAGGGGGGTGATCTTGAGCCAGGGGGCTTTGACATAGGTTGGCTAAGATGGCAGCATTAACCATTATGTGGGGCTATCTTTGCACATTGTCCAGAAACTGCAGTTGGTCCAAAATGCAGTGGCCAGGTTGGTCTCTGGGTCATCTAGGAGAGATCATATTACTCCTGTGTTGAAAGAACTACACTGGCTTCCAATACGTTTCTGGGCAAAATACAAGGTGCTGGTTTAACTATATATCTATAAAGCCCAAATGCCTTAGGCCCTGGGTATTTAAGAGAGCGTCTTCTTCACCATGAGCCCCACTGCCTGTTAAGATCATCTGGAGACATTCATCTGTACTTGCTGCCAAATTGTCTGGCAGTTGCTTGGGAATGGGCCTTTCCGTTTCTGCCCTTGATTTTGGAATCATTTGGAATCATTTGGAATGATTTTGAAATAAGAGCCTCCGCATCTCTGGTGACTTTTGAAAAGGCACTGAAGACACATTTATTCACCCAGGTTTTTAGTTAGCTTTATAGTTTTAAAATTTTTAATAATGGTTTTTAAATGTTTTTGATGTTTTAAATTCTTTTAATTGTTAATCGATTTGATGTCTTAAATCATTTTAATTGTAAACCACCCAGAGACTAAAGTTTTGAATGGTATAGAAATATTGTAAGATCCAATTGGGATCATTTTTATATTGAATAAGTGCATAGATAGGTTAGCCATATTGTATTAGATAAATGATTGACATGAGTCTGTTCGCTTGATACAGTTTAGGCCTTGATCTTAGCATGAACCCATGAGCAATGCTGTCATATAGGTAAAGTCCCAGATCCTCTGCATTGTGCTCAAAATTAGATACATACTCCCAGCTCGGTGGAGTCCCGTTCTCCCACATTACATTCAAATTACCTCCAGAGCTTATACAGAGTGCAAAGTGAGTAATTTCCCGCTCACTGTTCAAGAAAGCCCCCACCTTCTCTCTCGTCTAATCTTAGAGACCCAGCCTGTCAACTCAGGCAAACTTCCTAATTTTTCACTGAAAAGCATAGTCTAAAAAGTAAGCGTATGCTAACCACAAACTTCACGCTTGGAAAGTTTGGTGCTGCCCAGAGTCTGTACCTTTCGATTCCCTTACGCACAGGCCACCTTTGACCAATAGTATTAAATGTCAAGGGGGACAGGTTAGCCGAGGGTCATGGATGGTCAGGACCCCTTCTTTATCCAATCACTATTGATGCGTAGGTGGGAATGGTGAGGATACTTAAAACCCTAATTTGAGGATAGAAAGGGCCCAGCTCTCTCCCCCAGGGAGGGTGGCTCAGGCACGGCACACAGGAGGAAGTTTATCTGATCAATCAATTTGACAGCACCTAGCATCTAGCAAAAAGAGGAACAAGTCGAGGCTCCCTTGGGGTATAGTATATTGTGACCGCAAGGGTCTGGCAGTCCTGTCGGTGTCTCAAGGCTGTTAGTTTTGTGACTGCTTTGTGTGAGAGACGTAATTTTGCTGCATGCTGTATGCTGTGTTTCATCTGAATATTGGTATGAAAATAAATCTGTTTTGATTAAATATAACCCCTTCATTCTCCTCGAGTCTTCTTGAGTCTTGGGATTCTTGGCAGCCAGGACCATCAGAAAGGACCCATGGTCTATTAATGTGAGGATTTTTGGAGCCCTCATTTATTCCTGGTTGCAGGGATTTTGGGGTATCAAAAATCTCTTACAATATTTTAAATAAATTAAAAAACAACAACAACCCAGGGCTGACACTGGCCAGAGCCAAGGTGTATCATCCATTCCCTGACACTGGCCAGAGCCAAGGTGTATCAAACCATTCCATTACAGATGGATTCACTGGGATCAGTGAATATCTAGTTTTCACAGTCTGGGAGTGGGGGGTGGGAGTGAAAATCCTCCAGTTTTTCTTCTGATTCGATCAATAAAGTTGTGGCCCATTTAATTCCATTCTTGTGTCTCGTTTCTTTGTTGGGTCTGAGTGCAAATGTAAAGCTCCTGGAATGGATGGGTTATCTGTATTATTCTATATGAGCTTTAGTAATGTTTTGGCTAATATGAGCAGTTGATATATGTTATAAATGAAGTGTTTCAAACTGGTACTTTGCCCAGATCATGGCAAGGGGCTAGGATGGCATTGATATTAAAATCCTAACAGAGACCCAGCCTTAGATTCATCTTACAGATCTATCTCCTAGTTAAATGATGATTACTAACTATCTGCAGCAATCTTGGTACTAAATAAGATCCTTTCAAAATATTTCAGTCAAGCTGGGTTTTTTTGATAATTAGATCAATGGAAGATAATATTCAGAAAATGATAGTTATGTGAAGAAAAGGAAGGATAGTACTACATTTAGATTTTTAGCTGCAAAGAAAGCTTCTGATAACGTTTAGTGTTACATTCTTTTTTAAAGTGTTGGAGGCATATCAGTTTGGTAATGCATTCATAACTTGGATAAAGTTAAAGCAAGAGTATAGGTAAATAATCAACTGTCAAATAAAGAAAACTTAATCAAAAGGAACAAGACAGGATTGCCCAATTTTGGCATTATTATTTGTAATGTGTCTTGAAATGAAAGGTATAAAGGTCAATAAAGAACAATATAAAATAAGTATGTATGCTGATGATATGGTACTGACCTTAAGTGATCCATGAAGATCAATTACACAAGTGAAGGGTATGGAAGTATGGCAGGACTGAAAATTAATACAAGGAATACCATATTTTTGCACATAGTCCCTGCCCATGGCAAGTGCCTACACCTGCTAAAAGCTCACAATTCCTCAGGGTCCTTGTTCCAAATCATTTGGAAAGCCTATGCCCAGCATCTCTCTGTGGAAAGATAAATGGGGCGGTGGGGAGAGAAACAGGAAAGTGGGGAGAGGCACCTGGGGAGGAATGGGATAGCAGGGAGAAGAAATAGGACAGTGGGGAGAGAAAAGGGGTTGGGGGGGAGAGGCAAGAGGAGAGAAATATCCTCTTCTTTAAAACAGCAGATGGAACAACTCAAGTGTTGTTGGGGAATGTAGAGCAAAGTCCCACCATTAGTCATGCTAATTGCTGCTGGGAGACATTTAAACCACCACTCCCAGCAGCTCCCCAAGCAGGGAATGCTGAGACTGGGCTGTCTGCTAGGAGTTGCCCAAGTCCACATGACATGGTGAGCTGCCCCCTCCTTGGTTCTGTGCCCAGAACGTCGTAAATGGAGGTAGCCCGTCCAGCAAGTGGGGTGGGATGGGACAGGATAGGAGTAGACAGAGTCACACTCTTTTAGATCTACACCCCCCCATATTTTGCTTGCAAAAAATCAGATAACCCACGGGTTCTGGGTGCAAAAATATGGTACTGCTTTTTTTAAAAGATGCATATTAAAAAAAACATGTTAAGAACGTGATAATTGAAAAGTTTGGATATAAGTATATTAATAAGCCAGTTGGATATACAGATGGCCATCGTTATCTGTGGTCCTAGCACCTGCAGTTTCAGATTTCCACAGTCAAACCATGTGCACCCAACCTCATTATTTGCAGATAGAAAGAGGGTTAAAATTCACATATACCTGGATCATAGGTGGCCAGCAGTTCCGAGGTCATGAGGTCATCCTCTGAGGTCATGAGGTCATCCTCTGTCAAACCCTAATTTGAAAAACTGGCAGAAGCTAATATTAAAGTTTGAAAATAACAAACCAAATCCAAAGGATTCTAAAAATAGCAGTGTTGGGCACGATCTGTCATTAAATTGTATTATGAAGCAAATTCATTAGAGTGGATTATGGAATGGACGATATAAATCATAAACCAGGTGTATTTATTGAACAAAGTTATGCAGTAATTAATATTCAGGCCTTATTATGGATGAAATGTAAAGAAAGGTTATATATACATTTTAGCAATTTTAATAGATTTAGGATAAATATAGAAAGAATTAGTCCCTCTAAAGCACCAATAGCATCAGTGATATATGATTTGGAATTTATTTTAAAAATTCATTAAGGAAATTTTGAGAGTTGGGAAAACAGAGAAATGTGTAGATAAATGGACTTATTTAAGATGAATTGTTTTTATTAATTTATGATGAAATGAAGCAAACATTAGATGTACAATCCCTTTCATGGTATAAATATATGTAACTGAGTGAATATCATAAAAGGTAATACAGAAATGTTATCAGTTAAGAAAGGGTACAGAGTGAAAATATTTGTATTAATGGGACTAAATAACATTTATTGTCAAAAATTTATAAAATATTGTTTTATAAATAATAAATTAGGAAGAATAGGTTAAGGATGGTGTGTTGAAGTGGGTCAAGATCTACATAAATCAATTATTAAGAGCCCCTGGTGGCGCAGTGGTAAAACTGCCGCCCTGTAACCAGAAGGTTACAAGTTCGATCCTGACCAGGGGCTCAAGGTTGACTCAGTCTTCCATCCTTCCGAGGTCGGTAAAATGAGTACCCAGAACGTTGGGGGCAATATGCTAAATCATTGTAAACCGCTTAGAGAGCTCCGACTATAAAGTGGTATATAAATGTAAGTGCTATTGCTATTGCTATTGCTATGTTTGAAGAGTGGGAATATATCTTGAAAATAGCATATAATTCATCATTGTGCATATATAAGATAAAATTCCCTTAAAGTTATGATTATTTATTTATTTATTTATTTATCATATTTTTACACAGCCCAAAACTTATGTCTCTGGGCGGTTTACAACAAGATTAAAAAGTAAAACATTTATTAAAAACAAAAACAAAACAAAACAAAAATTTAAAAGCAAGAAATTTAAAACACAATTAAAAATTTTTAAATCAATATTCTAAATAAAACATTCAAAACATGATTAGGTGGTATACAACTCCTGGAAACTTTTGTCAGATAAATGGAAAACTTGGATAAATATGTTAGGAAATGTGGGTTATTTGTAGTGATGTGCATGGTCCGGAGCAGTCCGGACCAGCACCAAAGGGGAGCCTATCTTTTAGGGCGGGGAGGGCTTGTTTACCCCTCCCGCGCCTCTTTGCCCCCGCCAGTGGCCGTAATTTACTGTAAAATTGGGGCGCTGGAAACCAGCCGCCCCAGCCGCCGCCGCTTCCGCCGCCCCCCCCGCGAGCAAATTAGAGGGGGAAAAGGCTACTGCCTACAAGGAAGGGCTACTGCCGCCCTGCCGCCGCCACCCGCCACCCCCCCACGAGTGCTCACCAAGTTAGAAGACTTTAGAGAGGAGCTCGCGAACAGAGCTTCTCTCTTATCGAAGCCTCCGGCCCAACTGGGGCCTTGGGCGCGTGCGCACGCGCGCTAGAGCTCTTCTTCCACTAGAGCTTTTGCCGGAGGCCCGGTCTACCTGCCGGGAGGAAGCCGGGTAGACCGGGCCTCCGATCGCCAGAGGCCCGGTCTACCCGGCTTCCTCCCGGCGGGTAGACCGGGCCTCCGGCAAAAGCTCTAGTGGAAGAAGAGCTCTAGCGCACGTGCGCACGCGCCCAAGGCCCCAGTTGGGCCGGAGGCTTCGATAAGAGAGGAGCTCTGTTCGCGAGCTCCTCTCTAAAGTCTTCTAACTTGGTGAGCACTCGTGGGGGGGTGGCGGGTGGCGGCGGCAGGGCGGCAGTAGCCCTTCCTTGTAGGCAGTAGCCTTTTCCCCCTCTAATTTGCTCGCGGGGGGGGGGGGCGGCGGAAGCGGCGGCGGCTGGGGCGGCTGGGGCGGCTGGTTTCCAGCGCCCCAATTTTACAGTAAATTACGGCCACTGGCGGGGGCAAAGAGGCGTGGGAGGGGTAAACAAGCCCTCCCCGCCCTTAAAGCAATACCCCCCCACCCGGACCGGACCAACCAGGGCAGAACCGGTCCGGCAGTTCGGCCATTCTATAGAATGGCCGCCGGACCGGTTCGGACACACGCCTAGTTATTTGCTGGTTATTTGGTGGCAATGTAATAAGATGACAGCATTTTGGTCATATTTGGTGGCAATGTAGTAAGGTGACAGCATTTTGGTCCAAAATAAAGGAGGCAATATTTTGCTTGCTTGCTTGCTTGCTTAATTAATTATATTTGTACACTGCCCCAAACTTCTATCTCTTGGCAGTTTGCAACAACATAAAACCAATGAAAACAGACATAAATACCTTAAAACAATTTAAAACCACAAGTAGGGAGGTGCACAAACCCGGTTTGCCCAGTTTGGTTTGAATTCAAACCGGATTCAAACCGGGGTGGTGGTGGTTCGGTTTTGGTTTTGCTCGAACCACCCCCCCAGTTCGGTTCGAATTTGAACCATTTTCAAACCGATTCAAACTGGTTTGAACTGGTTCAAACCTCAAAAAGTAGGTAGGGTGGTAGGCACACGGGTGCCAACGACCACCCAAACTTCAAGTCAATTGGACATTCCTATGATTTTTATGAATTTTTAAAATATTTGCCATTGTTGCCAATAACACCCTCTATGGAATACTTAGGGGCCAAAAGCTAGGGTGGGTGGTAGGCACCCATGGGTGTCTCCCACCCACTAATTCCCAAGGAAATTGGGTGCTCCTAGTATTAATGGTGAATTTGGGGGGGGGGATTTCCCATAGGGTATAATGGAGATTTGGGGCAGCCCTGAACCTCTCCTCTGTGGGGTGGCAGCACCCCAAAGTAGGTCTGGGGCCATGGGAGAAATGGCCTCAATCCATCCCAGACATCCCCAGATTGATAGGAGTGATTGGGGTTTTTTAATGATTTTCTAAGGCATTATATAATACCTCATTGGAAAGCATGGAATGTGTGTCACTGGGTGAAAGGTTAAGCCATCAATCCCAATGAGATATTATTTAATGCCTTAGAAAATTATTTTTAAAAAGCAATCACTCCTATCAATCTGGGGATGCCTGGAATGGATTGAGGCCATTTCTGCCATGGCCCCAGACTCACTTTTGGGTGCTGCCACCCCCCAGAGGAGGGGTTCGGGGCTGCCCCAAATCTCCATTATACCCTATGGGGACTTTTCCTTTCTTTCCAAAATTCAACATTAATACTAGGGGCACCCATCAATTGTCACCCCAGCTTTTTTTGCCTCTATCTGAGCACCCTAACACCACCTAGGTCAGTCCACCTTACCTACCCAAGCAACTAAGATGACACAAACCACCAACTGTAGTGTCAATAATGATCTAAAAAGCCACTGCCTGCCAGCACAGCACACACAGAGAAGAAGCAGACCTGCTCTGCTGCTCCTGCAGGATGGATGCACACACAAAATACTGCCCCAGTGCCTGCCCACTGAGGCCACCACAGACAAGAGCGGACCTGCTCTGCTGCTCTCCTCCCTCACCATGGATGCACACTACAGATGGGGGGGGGAGGCAATAAGGGGTCTAGGCAGGCCAGGGGACCAATCCAAACAAAACCAAGCAGAGACTAGACTAGCTAGATACTACTACTGCTAGTGCTACACCAACATCACACCACAGCATAGCACACAGCCAGAAGCTGCTGCCCACACAAGCCAACAAGACCTGGGGAGGGGGATGTTTCAGAAGGGACTAAAGGGAGAGGAGGCCTGGCTCAGAGTAGGTCGTATGCCACATATATGCACACGTGATGTGTGCTTTGGTGGGAGACCAGTTCTCATCAGCTTGCCAGACCAGGGGCAGGTGGGTGTGGAGGGGAGGATGGAAGGTGATGAAGAGGATGGAGAGAGGGATATGGGGAGGTAGGTAGGTGAGGAAGGGAGGGGGAAAACATGCACAGACAGACAGACACTACACTACAGCAGCAAGCATCCATCCACACACAGAGACAGTACTAGCATCCATCCACACAGACAAACAGACACAATAGAAACAGCACACACACACACACTTCTCTCAAGAGAAGTACAAGCACAGTGAGACAGACCCAATTCCCTCTCCTCCCCCCAAAGAACCCATTTAGACAGAGGACATTATCAATCAATATTTTTTGTTGGCAAGTTCTATTATTATAATTTGTGTTGTTTTTTCCATCAGTCAACATCAACAGTAAAACCATAATCAACAGCATGAGAATTCATTCAGCTTTAAAAAGTTATTAATTTTTAAAAATGAAAATCAACTCCACATGATTTCTTGGTTTACGTATTTTTCAAAATCAATAGTTTTGTGAGTCATCATTCATTTTCAGGTATGATTTTTAATATGTTTAGAGGACTGATTAACATTTTTTGCATTTATTATTTACATATTTACAGAACGTGTACCCACCGCCGGTGGTGCTAGTCTAGTATTATTATGGGGCGGTGTTACTTTTTGGTTTGTGTGCCGTGCCCACACCAGGCCGCCAAATGATGACAGGTGGGAAGAGATAGGGGCTTGTGGTCAGCATCGGGTTTCTTAAGTGGGTGCGGGTGGGGTGTATCAGTGTTTGGCCAGTTGCAGCACTAGTAGTGGGCATGCTGCGACTTGGCTGGAACAGCTCAGTCATCTGTCATGTCAGCTCAGCTAGAGGTGGAAGGGGGGAGGGGAGGGATGAGCAGAGGATGAGCCAGGCAGGTGACTAACCATGGGGCAACCACAGTAATCACTCACCCAGCTCAACCTGCAACTCGGGGTAGCCTAGCAAGGGGAGGTTGACCTTAAGGAAGACCAACCGCTCCACCAGTCCAGCGTCCAACTGGGACCGCGAGGGTGTTATCATGTCCCTGACACGTGAAAACACCCGCTCGCTCTGGACACTGGTTAGCGGGCAGGAGAGGAGGTGCACAGCAACCACCGCCAGGTCCGGCCAGACTTGATGTTGGTTCGCCTAGAACTGCGCAGTCCATTGAGGAGTTTTCCTCCACAGGCTCCTCCATGTACTGGGCAACGCATTGCTCAGCACTGGAGGGCCTGGCAGGTCGAGCCTCCCACACCTCAGGCAAGGCGCCAAGGCACACCCGCTGAAACCACTGGGCAGATTTTATGGCGGGAGGAAGTGCCTGCTGTGTTGGCGTCACTGCCTGGGATGCCATGCTGCTGGACTGGGAAGAGGAAGGGGAAGGGGAAGCTGACTCTGCCACACTGCTTCTGGATGTGGGTTGCTCGGGGGGAGGCACACCCGCACCACTGCCACCCTCCTGGTCTCTCCTGGTCTTAATGACCTCCTCCTCCCTAACTTTCTGGACCAGGAGGTCCGTCTACCCAGGCAAGTCGCCGGCAGTCACAACGTTGCCCTTGATAGTTGGCTCGCAGAGACAAGCAAGGACATACTCCTCCCTGCTACCCAACTCACCAACAAGCCACTTGGCCACCCCAGACTTCAGCCTTCCAGGCAGAGCATGACCCTCTGGCATGGTCAGAGAAGTCTGGAGTCCACCCATCAGCTTCTCCAGACCCAGAACTGTGGGCAGCACCCAGCTCAAAGGTGTAGTGTCAGCACACAAGCCCTTCATTGCAAGCTGGAAGGACTTGAGTGCCAACACCACTTCAGACATCTGCTTCCACACTGCATGCAAAAGGTAGCAGATAGCCAAGGACTCATCCCTCACCAGGGTGCAAAGGGCTCTCTCCTGCTCCAGAAGGCGCTGGAAAAGGAGGAAGGTGGAGTTCCACCTCATCTCTACATCCATTGGGATGAGATGGCGGGGAAGCCCAAGATCAGGCTGCTTCTAATGAAGCAGGTGCCTGGACTTCTCGTTGTGGTGGAAATGGCCGGCCAGCTTGTGAGCCTTTTCAACAAGCGTGGCCATGGCGGCAGTAGCAGCACTTGCGGTGTGGGGGGGGAGATCCTTGGATACCTTCAGCTCCTTAAGGCTGAGGGTGTCCCTGACAGCCAGATGGAGCGTGTGTGCCATAAACAGTATGTTCACACAGTCCAGAACTGTCTCGACGGCGGCGGTAATGTTGGACGCATTGTCTGTGACAATGAAGCCCCGGAGAGGTGTGGACACCTGCCATTCCACTCCTCCATCTGGTGGCTGAGTACAGCTGCCACCTCCTCCATGGTGTGCCTCATGTCCATTGTCTCCACATGCAGAATGGCCCACCTGTGGTGTAGTGCAGCGGGAGACGCGCTGGAGCCAGAGCCAGCTCCCACGGAAGTCCCCTCTCTCTCTGGGCCCCACCAGTGGGCAGTGATGGCCAGGAAAGCAGCGTGCATCCCACTGACACTGGTCCAGAGGTCAGTCGTGAAATGCACGCTGGTGTCAGCCAGAGCCACATGCAGCCTGGCTGACACAAACTCCCTGCACTGGCGGTACAGGGAGGAGACCATGTTCCGGCTGAATGTGGTCCTTGAGGGGATGATGTAATCGGGAGCAAGGTACTGGAGAATCCGGCAGAAGCCGAAGTTCTCAACCACCTGGAATGGCTGGTCATCAGTGGAAATCATCTCCCCTATGAGGCGGGTGAGGTGATGATGGTCCACATGAACAGTACGCTTGCTGTCCGACACCTGTGTCCACTGCTGGACTGGGAATGTAGCCTGCTTTTTGGCTGGCACAGGCACACTGCCCTTGTCCACCCTAGTGGCAGGAGCATGGGGCGTACTAGCGCTGCCAGCGGGGTTAAGGAGAGCTGGGTGATGACGATCCATGTGTCTCCACATGGGTGTCCTACCCAGCCACTTGGGATCCTTGCCTTGACTGACCTGCTCCCTTCAGTGGACACAGCGGGAATGGTTGGGGGCATTTTCAGGCACCTCAAAATGCTGCCCGACACTGCTGCCCTTGAAGGCATCGTGTGCCCTGGGCGCCATCTTTGGCCTCTTGCTCCTGGGTGACTCTAGTTCTGGGGCGGGGACGGCCACCGATGCCTGCCCACTGCTGTCACCCAACCCCCTTCCGCCCTGCATGGAGGAGGAAGGGCCCATCTCCACTGGTAGAGGAGAGGCAGGCCTCTCCACTACCTCAGTAGACCCCTCATCATCTGAGCCAGAGTGGGAGGACCCACCACTGGTCCCCGACATGACTGCCCGGGCTTCATGAGGGGGGTCCCACCAAGCCGTGAAATAATAGGGAGTAGGGCCCCAAGTGGGAGGGAGAATCTGGCTGCATCGCTTGCAGCCATAACATCCTCCCTGCCCTCTTCCTGCTGTCCTGCACAACCAGTCTCCTCCACCACCACTGTTTGTGCACCAGCACCTGGTGCTGAGGGACCCACCACAGACCTAGTGCTTCTGCCTCGGCTGGCACCAGCAGCAGACTGGGGGAAGTCCAGCCTGTGCCTGTGCACAAACCCCTCAGCTGGGGCAAAGAATTCCTCAATGGGGAGGACTGGGGTATCATCAGGCTCCTCCCCGTGTCTTCTCCCTCTCTGACCCACAGCTGCAGGAACAGCCCGCCCCTGGCCTCTCCCACCTCAGCCTGGCAACCTTCTGAGGCCTGGACTGAACCCGATGCTCACATTGCTCAGACATATTAAAGGTGGTGGGAGACTTTAGGAGGAAGGCCAGAAAGGGGCAAAAATACTTTTAAAGAAGTGGGGGAAATGACAATTAATTGGGAGGGAGGGATTTTTTAGGGGGGAAAGCCAATTGGGGGGGAAGGGAAGACTTTTAGCGGGGGGGAGGCCAATTGAGGTGAGGTGAGGGGAACCTTTTAGTTTGGTTAGAAAAAGCCAATTGTGGAGGTGGTTTTAAATTTTTTTGAAAGGGGGGGAAACCTGGGTGGGTGGCACAGGCAGTTACCCTAACCAGGTGGAGGAGTTGGGGGGAAAGCTTTTTTGTGGGGGGGAGAATTGGGGGGAATTAATATGGAGCACCTACCGGGGAGGGATGGAGTCAAAGCTTGGGGAACCTAAAAATCAAACAAAACCCTTCCTTAGTGAAAAGTGAAGTTTTAAATTTCTGGGGGTAACAATTTATTTGCTAAGCCTAGCCTATTTTAAATGACCCCTTTAACAAAACCCACCCACTCCACCCAAAGCAAGCAATACAATACAGCAATCAACAATAACAACAATAGCCGGGGAGGGGGGGACCTGCAAAAAAAGAAACAAGCTGCAAAAGAAGCAGCAATTTCTGCCAGCAAACAACACAACACTACATCATAAAATATCCCTCCCCATACCCAAATGCATTGCAAAATAAAGGAGGCCCTATTTAAAACCACCAACTAGGGATGGAGACAACAAAAGGTGCACATGCACACACTCAGTCCTCTTCTTCTGGTCCTTCTCCTGCTGCACACTGCTGGTCAGAGATGCAGACCAGCCACTGACCACTGGGCTGGCACACAGACAGGGCAGCGCAGCCGGTGTGGTCAAGGGTGAGGGGCAGAATGAGGAGCCACTACTTGTTACTCACCCAGATGCGTAACCAGGGGAGGCAGGGAGGGCATGTGCCCTAGGCACCAGTTGCAGGGGGCACGAAGTGCCTGCAATGCCCACCCACCGCCCACCACAATTTTTTTTAAAATTTCTCTCTTTTTTGGAAAATCCCACCCCCGCTTCAATCCCAGCAGGCGCTGCTGCTCCTCACCGCTGCTGCTGGCACACACACACCCCGGCAGGACTTGCACGATATCTCTGAGTCCAGGGGGCAGGCCCCCCCCCAAGCAAGCACTGACTTGCCGATTAAAAGCGTCTATTCCCCTTTCTTTCCCTCCAGAGAGGGAGAGAAAGGGAGAATAGATGCTTTCAGGAAGCAAGCCTGCCTGAAATGAGACTGAAGAGCTTGCCCGGGCTCTTCGGCGCATGAGGCCATGCCCCTTTGCACAAGGCCACGCCCCTTTTGTGATCACAAAAGGGGGCGTGGCCTCGAGCTCCAAAGAGCCTGAGCGAGCTCTTTGGTCTCATTTCAGGAAGGCTTGCTTCCTGAAAGCATCTATTCTCCCTTTCTCTCCCTCTCTGGAGGGAGAGAAAGGGGAATTGATGCTTTTAGGCAGCAAACGCTGCCTGAAAATAATTGGCAAGTCAGTGCTCGCTGGGTGGGTGGGTGGGCTCCTAGTAGCCCAGGCGTGAGGGTGTGTGTGTGGGGGGGTGTCGTTTGGGCAGAACTGGCCAGAAGTAGCACCCACAGGGCGCATGCAGTAAGGTTAAAAAAAACAAACCAGGTGTGTGTGTGTATGTGTGTGTGCGTGAGTTTACCTTGCTCACATTCTGAAGAGGACCTGTAGATGCTGCATGCATGGTAGGTTGTATCCCAGATGCTCTAGTCTGCATTGTGAATCAGTTTAAAGCACTGTTTTATAATTTACTCTGCATTTGATTTGTGAGTAATACATGTATATACATTTCTTCAATGCAGTAAGAAAGCTTAAGTTATAAGGAACACCTATAAGAACATAAGAACAGCCCTGCTGGATCAGGCTCAAGGCTCATCTAGTCCAGCATCCTGTTTCACACAGTGGCCCACAAGATGCTGCCAGAAGCCACAGGCAGGAGTTGAGGGCATGCCCTCCCTCCTGCTGTTACTCCCCTGAAACTGGTACCCAGAGTCATCCTGCCTTTGAGGCTGGAGGTGGCCCACAGCCCTCTGACTAGTAGCCGTTGATAGACCTCTCCTCCATGAAGTTATCCAAACCCCTCTTAAAGTTATTCACATTGTTGGCTGTCACCACATCTTGTGGCAGAGAATTCAGAGTTATCCAAACCCTTCTTAAAGCCATCCAGGTTGTTGGCTGTCACCACATCTTGTGGAAGAGAATTCCACAAGTGGATTATGCGTTGTGTGCAAAAGTACTTCCATTTGTTTGTCCTAGATTTCCCGGCAATCAATTTCATGGGATGACCCCTGGTTCTAGTGTTATGGGAGAGGGAGAAGAATTTCTCTCTATCCACTTTCTCCACACCATGCATGATTTTTATAGACCTCTATCATGTCTTCCCACAGTTGTGAGGGGTGTCGTTGGGGAGTGTCGTTGAGGAGTCATTGGGGGGGGGTGAGTGGGGGGACTCTGGATGGGAGGGGTGATGGCAGGGTAGGAGGAAGGGGGCACCAAGCACAAGAGGCACAAAAAGCAACAACAAAAAACCAGGAATGAAATGAACAGCAATACCAGCAAACAAAACTCAATAATAATAATAACAACAACAACAACAACAACAACAACAACCACCCCCAGTGAGGCACTACCTTGGCGTGGTTGTGGGGCTTGCGAGCTCTGAGGAAGGTGAGAGCTATGCCAGAGGTCCAACCACACTGGACAGGTCTCACCAGAGGAGCCAGACAAAGAGTGCCTCTCCCATCAACAATATGGTGAGACATTACTTTAATAAATCTATACCGGATTGGTCGTCGCCTGGGTCAACAAGGACCGCGCCAGGTGCTGGAGTCCCTGGACATCTGGTGGCAAGTGGGCAACAGGACTCAGGATCTTCAGTTGAGCAACCAGGGCTGAAGGCAGTAAAGTTACTGGAAGAAACGTCACTTAACCGGAAAAAAATATACGAAAAATGCCAAGAAGGAAATAATGATCTGCTATTACAAGTCTAGTCCAACTAGAAGAGGTTATTTAAAAAGAATGTACCAGATTTGGAAGGAGAAGCATCCAGACACAGAAATAACAGAACAGAGGCTAGCAGACCAGAGAAGATTCATAATAAGAAATAAAGTATTCACAGAAGTTGAGCTGGAAGAACTGCAAAGAGCAATACAGGCTGAAGATATGGAAGAAGAATTATCACCAACTGAAGAAGTTGCTCAGTCGCAGGTGGAGGAGGTGTTGGAAATAGAGGATACCACTGTTGCTGAACTGTTTCAAAATCAAAACCAGGCAACCTCCCCTTTGCCTTCACATTAAAAACCTGAATGCCGTTTAACAGAAAAGTAACAAGAACTAAAGCAAAAAAGAACTGAGCACATGAACCAAACAACCACCAGGGTTTGACTTCCAGCTCTAAAAACAGTTGCCAAAAAACAACTTGCTCAGGCATTAAAAGATGTCAGTGCTGCACTTGCAGAAATAACAACCAATAATTTGCAAGAAACAAAACAACTAATGTACAGTGCAGCAACAATAACAACAACACAAGAGCTCAGATATAAGATCAGTGCACCTGTAAAAAAAGAAAGTAGTACATCACCTAAATGGAAGATTAGATTAGAAAATAAAATCTCTAGGCTTAGATCAGATGCTAGTAAATTGAAAGATATGAAAGACAAGAAGCTGAAGAATGAAAACACCAAACAGTATCTGATCCAAAAATACCACCTAGATTCAAGGAAAATTAGAGAAGGCCTGGAAACCAAAGCATAGAAGGAGAAACTGCAAGAAACGTAGAAACACCAAATAAAGAAGAAACAGTGCAATTCTTGGGAAAATTTTGGGACAATCCAATAGATTATAATAAAAAAGCAGGCTGGGTGAAAGAGGTCAAAAATTGTAATCAACAAATGCAAGATCTAATCATAACACCAGAATTAATAAGTGAAAGAGCAAAGAAAATTAAAAATTGGACTGCTCCAGGAGATGATGAACTGCATGGCTTTTGGCTTAAACACCTAACAAGCCTTCATAAACAACTATCAAAACAGTTCAATCACATTGTGCAAGGAGGTGATATTGAACAATGGCTAACAACTGGGAAAACTCATCTCATAATGAAAGACCCAGCAAAAGGTGCAGTTCCAAGTAATTATAGACCAATAACCTGCAACACTTATTAACTAACCAATAGCTTCCAGTTGAACAGAAAGGAAATTTCCCGAACACCAGAGGCACAAAAGACAAGCTGCTGATTGACAAAATGATTTTAGAAAACTGCAAGAGAAGAAAAACAAATCTAAGTGTTGCCTGGATTGACTACAAGAAAGCCTTCGATTCATTGCCTCACACATAGATACTAAAATGTTTAGAAACAACTGGTGTCAGCAAAAACATTCAGATATTGATAAAAAAAAAGCAATGAGCATGTGGAGTACACAGTTAACAATCAATGGTGAGATACTTGGACAGGTTAGCATTAGAAGAGGCATTTTCCAAGGGGACTCACTATCCCCTCTGTTGTTTGTAATCGCCATGACCCCACTTTCACAAATACTAAAGAAAACAGGCCTCGGATACCAAACATCTAAAACATCCAGTAAAATCAACCATCTGCTGTACATGGACGATCTGAAGTTGTATGGAAAGTCCCAGTCAGAAATCGAATCACTGCTAAACACTGTCCGTATATTCAGTAGCGATATAGCAATGGAGTTTGGACTAGACAAGTGTGCTGCATTAATAATGAACAGAGGAAAAATAAGAAAAACAGAAGGAATAGAACTGCCCAATGGAAGCAAGATCAAGAAGCTGAAAGAGAAAGAACCTTACAAATACTTGGGCATTCTCCAGGCTGATAACATCGCACACACTGAAGTTAAAAGAAAAATGGGAAGTGAATACATCAGGAGAGTCAGAAAAATCCTCAAGTCCAAACTCAATGGTGGGAACATCATACAAGCCATAAACACCTGGGCTATACCTGTTATTAGATACACTGCAGGAATAATAGACTGGACCCAGGCAGAGCTAGAGATGCTGGATCGTAAGACCAGGAAAATCGTGACCATCAATCATGCTCTGCACCCCCACAGTGATGTCGATAGCCTATACCTCCCTTGCAGCTCAGGTGGAAGAGGAATGCTGCAAGTCCATCAAACAGTAGAGGAGGAGAAAAGAGGTTTTGAAGAATATATCAAGGACAGTGAAGAAGATGCACTTCATATGGTCAATAACGCGAAACTATTCAACACCAATGAAAGAAAGCAGGCCTACAAGGAAGAACAAGTCAAGAGCCAAGCAGAAAAATGGAAAAATAAGCCACTGCATGGCCAATATTTGCACAATATAAGTGGAAAATCAGACATCACCAAGACCTGGCAATGGCTTAAGAATGGTTACTTGAAGAAAGAAACAGAGTGTTTATTAGGGATGTGCGAACCGGTTCAGATCCGAACCACCCCCGGTTCGGTTCGTATTCGAACCGAACCAGGGGTGGTTCGTTTCAAACTAGTTTGGACCAGTTTGGACCTGTTCAGACACCTGAAAATTGTTAGGATGGTAGCTGGCACCCAGGGGTACCTGTCACCAAAGCAATCGGACACTCGTACGATTTTTTATGAATTTTTGAAAAAAAAAATTTCCTCATAGGATATAATGGGATTCAAACCAGGCCATTGTTACTTATTGTGTAGCACCCATGGGTGCCAACAACCATGCAAACCCTGAAGCAATCAGACACCCCTATGATTTTTTATGAATATTTGAAATATTTTTAATTATATTTCTCATAGAGTATAATGGGACTCAAACCAGTCCATATCCCCTATTGTGGAGCACCTAGGGGCACAAAAGCGGGGTGGGTGGTAGACAGATAGGGGTGCCTATGACCCAAAAAACCCAAGGCAATTGGACACTCCTCTGATTATTGGTGAATTGTTAAATTATTTTTGAATTCCTCATAGAGAATAATGAGGATTGCAGCAAATGTATAGCTTCACGTCGGGGGGGAAGGGGTGTCGTAGAGTTCAGTGTGGTGGCTGGTAGTTCCTAGGGTGGGCAAGGAAGCTACCTGAATTATTTGAAAGGAATTGGGCAAAGGGGTGATTTTAAAGTGATTTTTGAGGTTTACGCGTCTTTAAGGTTTTTCTCCATAAAGAAGCATGGAGGTGTCAGCAAATGTATAGCTTCACGTTGGGGGGAAAGGGGTGTTGTTGAATGGAGTGTGGTGGGTGGTAGTTCCTAGGAAGCTACCAGAATTATTTGAAAGGAATTGGGCAAAAGGGTGATTTTTGGTTGATCATTGAAGTTTACGTGTCTTTAAGGTTTTCCTCCATTAGATATAATGAAGGGTGTATCGCTTCACTTCGGGGGGAAAGGGGTGGCCTAGAGTGGTGTGGGGTTGGTGGTAGTGCTGGTTTGGGGCAGGGAAGCGACCTGTTTTTTTCCCAAAGGATTTGGGCAGTGGGCTGATTTTTGGTTAATTGTTGAAGTTTACGCATCTTTAAGGTTTTTCCTCATAATAAGTTATAACGGAGCTTTCAGCAGCCCTATAAGTGCACTTGGGGGGTGCTGCAGAGGCCCAGAGCGAGTGGTGGTGTAGTACACATAGGGTGCCAACCACCCCCATGGGTTTCTAACCCATGGGGTTCAGGGTTCTCTTTTTTCTGAGGTATTGAGTGTGGATTCTATGACAGCAAATGAGATTTTCAATGAGACACCATGAATCCACTCTAATATGCTGTCATAGAATCCACACTCAAAACTCAAATTGTTTTTGGTGTATGAAAAGTTGTATGTGGATAAGAAAGAATTCTGGGAGATAATCCTTGCCACACAGTTCAACCTTGCTGTTCTGCTTCCTCACTGATCCAAAGAACTTGACAGAGCAGCTCCTGCGTGTCTTGCAAACATGTTTTCTCCACCTATGCATCTGCACATACACCAACAAAGTTGACTGATTCTTTCCTTATAATTATCAAAATCATGGTGATTTACTTTTTTCCACACCAAAACTCAAGGGATACCATGTTTGAGAGCAATAGCAGAAACATCATAATCAAGAACAACTTGTGGTACTTTCTTGTCCCAAGCCACAAAAGGCTGGTACATAGAGGCCTCCTCCCCGGGCATTGAGAGCCTGGGCTGAGATTTAGCCACTGTGTCCATGTGTGCGGTTTCATATTAGACCTAGTCAAGTCACTGGAGCTGTGTTCTTGTAAGAATACTTAGCTTCAGGTCCAATTTGCAGCTGGATCTGTTTATCCAGTCAGGGTGCTTATCCAGTCAGGGTGTGAGTGTGACTATAGGAGAGATATTGAGAATGAAACTGCTGTCGTTGTTGCTAATTCGTTTGCTGCTGCCCCATGCTCTTTGTGGGACACTGAAGGCAAAATGCCCATTAAATCTGCTAAGCGATTCAGGACACGAATCTAATCATTACAAGCCAGGAGACTACGTGATTAGTGGGGTCACATCTACCACAAATATTATACTTGAGCCATATGTTTTCTTCAAGCCTCCTACTTCAGATTATATTGCGTAAGTCAGGGGTGACGATATAATTGAGTGGATGGGTTCAAAGAATCCAGGCCTCTCAGCTCCACCCCTCCCTAACTTCTTCATTATCTCCCTCACTCCAAAGGGCCGCCAGAGAAAGGGGTGAACACGAGCCCCCTCTCCCCAGCTATGCCCCTGGCGTAAGTAATAATGTGGTGAGGAATTGATTGCAAAGCTCTTTTTGAATCTGCCTTTTTGTTTCTGCTTTATTGATTCAGGTTTGCTTTGTTTATTTAGTACAGATGTGCTCATACAGTTCCCACGGGTGTGAGGACAGCAGGGGTGTTGTGTGTATCTGCCAATGTGAAATGTTGGAGGGCATGCATGTTAGCTTCTACAGTACATATATGAAATCATTCCTGGGAGGGAGGTGTCAGAATTAGTTTCCCAGAACTTTTCCCATTAAAAATATTGTCTGAGAGAACAATTTCCAACTAAAAATGCACACACAGTAGATTTTCCTCCTCCATTACAGTGTCAGGTGGAAGAGTACGAATCCAAAAGCAAACTGGAAATCTATACAAGGCATAGACCACTGGAAACTGGAGAGCTCAACCCATGCTCCGAGGATTTCTCACCCATTCCCCAACATAGCCCCAAATTACAAGAACTTCCATCCCTTAGTATTCACCCCTCAGAATTTTTGCTTTGTGCAAGTGAGACATAGGCAATGGGGACATGGCCATCAGCAGTGTGGTGGTGGGGGAGGCAAAAGGGGCAGTTGACCTCCTAGATTGAGCCAATTCCCATTGAATTCAATGGGGCATACTCCCAGGAAGGTGAGTATTGGGTTGCTGGCTTTGCCCCCACCCCCTGGAAAGAGTCATGTCAATGCCCATGAAAGGAGATAATAACTTGTCCTTGTTGGTTTTGCTCTGCTCATGTAGTGAAGATCCTGACTGCTCATAAGTAAGTCAAATCAGAAGGTGGACATGGTATTGAAAAAGTTTTGTTGAATTATTTGTTTGCTTTCCAATGTATAGGCTGGCTGCTTCATTTCAGCAGAGGAAAACTCACCCAATCTCCCTCTTTAAAGAAGCAAATACCAAGAGAGTTTCCCTTGCTGCAATGTTGCATCATTTCAGGGACCTCTTTAATGGTTTGTATTTGAATTAGTTCCCTGAAGGTTAGGAACCCAGGAACATAGGAAGCTGCCTTCTACTCAGGGGTGTAACTATAATAGGGCAAGGGGAGACAGTTGTCTGGGGGCCCATGCCTTGGGGGAGGGCCCCAGAGGCAAGTCACATGACTGACTCCCCCAGGTGCACCCGCCCGGGCTTCTTTCATTTGTATTCATCCTCCAAAATTGATGTGAGTGTTAAGACCTGGAGCTACCAGAACAGCATGTCTTTCTCTAGTACCATTAAATGACTTGCATCGTCCATAATTTACAAAACCTTAAAAACAATAATTTAGGATGATGTTCTATTGTGGCACATAGGAGCTTCAGTGAGGGGGAGCATTTTAAAATCTTGTCTCTGGGCCCACTCAAACTTTGCTATGCCCCTACTTCTACCAAATCAGACCTTTGGTCCATTTTGCTCAATATTGTCTACCCAGAATGGCAGCAGCTTTTCTCAGGTTGTGGGCAGTAGTCTCTCTCAGCCCTATCCTGGAGATGCCAGGGAGGGAAATTGGAACCTTCTGAAAGCAAGCATGCAGGTGCTCTTTCCAGAGTGGCCCCATCCCCTGAAGAAAATTTCTTACAGTGCTAACACATGTGCTAACACATCCAAATGCATAGCAGGTTGGACCCTGATTAGCAAAGGGGACAATTAATGCTTGCTACCACAAGATGGGCTCTCCTCTGTTGTACATACAAACACACACACATCACTACTACTACTACTACTACTACTACTACTACTACTATAATACTGGTTTCTAGAAGAATAAGAATTAGATGTTTCCATTTCCCTGAAAGGGCTCACAATATGAAAATAAAGACAAGGTAAACAATAGCCACTGTGCTTGGATTAAATTATAGTTCCAATTGTTCTCCTTAATAGAAAGAGAGAAACACCACTTTGAAAGCTCTCTAAGGTATATCTGTCCTCCTGGTTTTGTTTTTGAAAGGCAAATGGTTCTTCTGCCTGCAGCAAAGTATTTTTCCCATGCATATGCACTTGCACACCACAATGTTTGGAGTAGCGATTGTTCTTCAGACGCTAGAGAGCCTTATAATAGTAAACGCCAGCTATCTATATGCCTAGAAAGGTTCTTATACAAAAAGAAGCAGAAACTTGAATTGTTTTCACTGAATGGAAGATCAAGGCATGACATCTATATTCTGTTACAGCATTAAGGGCGTGCATTTCTGGCACCTCCTGCCCTTCTTGTTCGCCATTCAAGAGATCAACCAGAATCCTGGACTCTTACCCAACATCACTCTTGGATACAACATCTATGAGAATTATTTCAATGCAAGAATGACATATGATGCCACGATAGACTTGCTGTCCTCTGGTAGGAATGTTCCAAACTACATCTGTGGAAAAAGCAATTGCTTGGTGGCTGTTCTCGAAGGGGCTGAGTCAGAAATCTCCAGTCAGATTTCAACCTTGTTGAGCATCTACAAAACGCCACAGGTATGAATCAGGGCTGTTGGTGATCATGGACAAAGCTCCACCTCATTCCGCTTTGCAGCCACTTCATGAAATACAAGACAGGCATGAAAAAGTGAGGCCAGAGATAGACGATAGTTTTTTATAAGAACTGAAAATGGTTTGGGAATGGTTTGACTTTCCATGGTGCATGCATGCATATACCCATCCCTTTTGTGCCACTGTCATCTCTGCACAAAGGTTCAGGGGAAAACAGAAACCCCTCTACTGACCAGAGGATGAAGGTGAGAAGAGTGTGCACATCATGGTCAGTGAACCTTCCTTTGAAGCGCCTTTAATCGGTGGGTGAAAATATCTCACTATCAAACAATCAAACAATCAATCTTTATTACGGTCACAGACCAGCATATATTATTGTTGTTGGTGTTGTCGTCGTCATCGTCATCATCATCATCATCATCAATAAACTTTATTTATATAGCTGCCCCTAACAAATGTTTCCAGGGTGACTCACTATCATCACTTTCCATTGTTGGTGACATCCCCGCCCCCCACCCAATGAAAAGATGTATTGTAAAATTTCCTTTCCTCCAAGAATAAAGCAGCAAAGATTACTACTTCCCAAAATGGGCAGGGAAGGAATATTAGTGCTATGCAGCATGGAAAATAGAGGACAAAACCCATATAGGATGCTTTGGGGCTTCAAAAGTTATACATATGCATATGTCAGTTATAAATGTGATCTGAGCATCGTTCACATGAGTTGCATCCACAAAATTTTTATCCCTTTCATTTGGAAGATACATTTTGTGTTCATAACTCAGTTGTCTAACATGGTAGTCCAGAACAAATTAGATGGAAGGGATGAGAGGATGGTGGGGAAAGGACAGATGGAGGTTCTTTAGTCTGGAACAGGAATGTAAGCTCAACATTATGAAACAGGTCAAAAAGTACACAAATATATTTGAATCCAAGTAAGATCTGTCAGTTTTAATTGGCAAATGTCTGCTTCCCACAAACCTTATAGCTGCCTCATGTAGAGTAAGTGGATACTTTATCTCTGGTGTCCTTGTTGCTGACCACTGTGTCAGGAAGTGTGATGGATAGTAAACAGGGGTTTCCTGCCCTGAAACTGTCTCTAAGTACTTTGCTTCCTTCAGCCATAGAAATAAGTGACAGCTGAAGTTTGTATTTGACAAAAAAGAGAACTGTACCCAAGGCCACCAGTCTCACCCTTGGAGGAGGCACAGTGTACTTTAGAGGGAAGGGGAGATAGCAAAAATGGCACCACCCTCTCATGTGATAATGCAGTGTTAGTCCAGATGTTAGCCACTATTACACTAGCAGAGTTCTAGTCTAGATATCAGCCATTATGTAGATTATTTATATACTGCTTTTGAAACAAAATGTTATCAAAGTGGTTTACATAGCAAAATCAATGAAGAGGTGCTTCCCTGTCCTGAAAAGCTTCACAGTCTCAAAGGGATCAGGCATAACCCAAGACAAAACCCAAGAAGCCTTGTTGAGATTCATGGCAGAAATAACCAACATTTTATTTTTTCAATTTAATTTCTTTTATTTATTAGATTTTTATACTGCCTTGCCCAAATAGCTCCAGGCGGTTCACACATATAAAAACAGATTAAACTAAATAAATAAACTCATTAAAAATATAAAGCCAGTTTAAAATCATTTCAGTGCTCACTAAAAGCTAGGCTAAAATGGGTTTTTAGGGCTCTTTTTAAGGCTGCAAAAAAGCATCTAATATTCATAGGGAGCTCCGTACAAAATATCCATACATATATAGTTCATCAAACATTTGAATTTTGTTTGTAAGCAGCTATTGGATGAAACTATTATTTGTCCCAGACATCGTTTCTGCAAAGGATGCCAAGCAAGAGCAAAAAAAAAAAAAAAAAAGCACAATTTTAGCAAAGGTTAATCTAGCAGGGAGAAACTCATCCAGAAACATAAAACCCAGTTCCTAAGAGTCTACTGCAATGCTGTGTGCCAAGGAACACCATCTCTGAAACATTGGAGAGGTGTCTGCATCTCGTCCTCAGCCCAGACGTTGTCACCAGGAGGATGGATAGCATCTAGCTGCATCCTGTAGTGTTGCTAAGCTGTATTCCCTCTAACAGGGATTCCCAGATATTGTTGACTACAACTTCCATAATGCTCAAGCAAAAGCCATTGCAACTGGCAATTCTGGGAATTGTAGTCAACAACATCTGGGAATCCCTGTTAGAGGGAACATTGAGCATAAGGATACTCCTTCACTTTCTCCTATAGATTTAAATGGTTGCCATTTGCTCATATGAGGAAAGAGAACAGATGTCGTTGGATGTAGTTGTAGTGAGGACAATATATGGACCCTGCCTCCACATACACTTCCTCCATCATAATGGAAGATATTCTACAAATTAGTAATGATTTTGACTTAAGAAATATCTGAGTTGTTTCCTGAAAACAAACAAAACAAATCACCAATATCTTCATTTCTCTAATAGGTCAGTTATAGTTCTGTTGATGGTGCTCTAACAAATAAAACTGAATTTCCTTTTTTCTACCGTCTGGTCCCCAAACAAGAGCTTCCTTACCTAGGGATTGTTAAGCTACTCCTGCATTTCAAGTGGACATGGATAGGTCTCCTTGCTCCAGACAGTGACCATGGACAAAGGTTCCTGAGGACTTTCATGCCTGTGATAATCAGGAATGGTCTTTGTGTCGCCTTTTCAGAAAGAATTCCAAGGATGGGTAGGGTCAACCGAAACATTGTTGACATGTATTCATTTCTAGTACAGAGGCAAGCCAACGTGATTGTTTATCACATAGATACTGGTGCTGCATATATTCTAGCAATACTGATGAAAGCAGCTGAAAAAACTGAAAGTGAAATTCTTGGGAAAGTTTGGATTGCAACAGTTATGGAGGACCTCAGCTTGAGATTGTTTTACAGAAGAGCTGATATCCAGCACATCCATGGTTCTTTCTCCTTCTCAATCCACACACAAGAAGGGACACAACATGACAATTTTGCCCCATTGTTATCTGCCATCATGGAGTATGGAGAGAAAGCATTTCATTGTTTATATTCGAAACCTCTGTTTTCTGTGAAAGGCAAGCTAAGATGCCGGCAAGCTAAGGCACTGGACACCTTGTCCCAGGATGTAGCTGAAAGCATTTTGTCTCAAGACAGCTACAGTATTTACAACACTGTCCAGGCTGTGGCACGTACTCTAAATGATGCCTACTCATCCAGACTGAGTCACAGAATGATGGTGGGTGCAGACAGGCTGGGACAGCAAATTACAGAAATTTGGAAGGTATTTACCTTTGATTCAAAGACATTATCAAATGCATTGTTGTAGTCAAAATTTGAACATTTCTGAGGCAAACCCCGGTCGTAAGAGTCACTACCCACCCACCCCTCATTAAGTATGGCTTGGCCTCTTAAGGTGTAGTGGATTCTTATCATCATTGCAGGACTTATCTTTGAGATCTTTGTATGGGCTGCAGCCCATCCTTTTGGCTCTGTCACTGGAGAAAGACTGGTTAATTTTAATTGTTAATTTATTTTAATTGTATTTATTTTGTTGTAAACCGCCCTGAACCATTTTTGGAAGGGTGGTGTATATACATAATAAATGGAAAGACTTTAAAGCTATTCACACAACAGGGAGGCAGGCTGGGTTGGCAGGTGGGGGGGAGCCTGCTCCCCTTCCCCCCAGATGATCCTGCAGCATTGGTGGGAGTGCGGACCACACTCCCATACAATCCACACTGCTGCATGCAGCATGGATCTCCAGAGGCCAGGATGATGCATCCTGGCCTCCATGTATCCCACAATGCACAGTGTGACAAATGCAATGCATGTGGATTCTTTAGTGAGTAGAGGCTTGTGGTTCCATTTGAATCAAGCTTTATTTATTTACAACATGCTGAGCCACTTGATCCGGGAGGAGCCCAGAACAATGGAATCTCAGGGTTTATAAGGGCAATCACAGTAATTTATGCATAAGCCTAAGACTGTAAAGTCCTCCAATCATCATATGATTAGTCCTTCAATGCACCAATCCCATTATACCCAACAGTGTGCATTGCCCTTGACTATCTGAGCATGCCAGTCAGGCCAGTCTCATCAACCAACCAATACCAGTTGAAACTGGCCTGGAAGTTTCCTGGAAGTTTGGTCTCTCCCTTAGGCAGTTAGGATTGCTCTCTGCTTCATCAAGGGATACCTCCGTGGGATGGACACCCTAGGTGCCCATCTTTTTGTGTGCTCGGGCTGCAAGTAGTCCAAGCACACACATGGTCCTGGCACTGGAGTTAAGGGCCCTTGTGCCCTTAATCTTGGCTAATGGCCAGGCTCCAAAGTGGGGTTTGGTGGGCGGACAGCGTTGGGATCCACACAGATCCTGGTGCTGCACTTGAGTAGCCTAACCCAGGATGGGCTGCCCCAGTCTGGGTTAGGCTGCTCATGTGAACAGCCTTTTTGTCTGTTTGAGAAGTTGCTTAGGCAGGAGAACTGTCACTGGAAATGGATGGTCTTTGCTAGGTCCCCTGCTCCCTCTAACCAATCCCCTGCTCAATCTGAGGGAGTTTATATGGCACAGGATGGTGGGTGTCAGGATAATTTTGGATTGCCAGGACGGATGTGGAAAGAATATCACAACCATTATGAGTTAGCATATATGTATACAAACATAGGATATTTGCTTTCCAAATGGGCGAGATATACAACATGTTTTTCATCCTAAATGTTTTCTATGTCGTTCTAGCTTCATCCTTTCCTGAGACGTCTCCAGTTTTACAATATTAGCAATGAAAGCATTTACTTTGATGAGAACGGGGACCTGTCAGCTGATTTTGATATTATGAATGCTGTGGCATTTCCCAACAAGTCCATTGCTAGAGTAAAAGTTGGGAGCCTAGAAAGACAGGCCTCCTCAGAGATCAAGTTAACCATTGACCAGAATGCCATCGTGTGGCCCAGGTGGTTTAACCAGGTGGGGGAACTCTTGATTTCACTTTATCATCTTTGATAACATTTGTTGGCCTCTAACCATTGGTTTTGTGTGATACTTGAGACATCAAAGAGCAGGTCTCTATTCAGGAAATGTGCAGCCTAATTACAAAGAAAATGAATAGAGTAAAAGGAGAGGAATGTACCACAATGAGACACATGTTCAGAGAGTGGAAGCAGCACCAGTGGTTGATTCTAATAATATCAGAGTCTGGCTCAGATAATATCAGAGTCAAGAGATGGGAAGCACTGTCCGTAGCTCAGAGATTCTCTAGCTTGAGGACTGTAGCAGCTGATTCAGATGCTGATTGGGGAAGGGGGCAGCGACGAGAGGCACCTTTAAGCATAAGTTAGTATGTGCTTATCTCCACTCTGGCTGCACCTGCAAGCTGCTCCAAGCAGCAGTGCATCAAGGCCCATCTAGTCCAGCATCGTGTTTCACACAGTGGCCCACCAGATGCCTCTGGAAGCCTACAGCCAGGAGTTGAGGGCATGTCCTCTCTCCTGCTGTTACTCCCCTGCAACTGGTACTCAGAGGCATCCTGCCTCTGAGGCTGGAAGTGGCCTATAGCCCTCTGACTAGTAGCCATTGACAGACCTCTCCTCCATGAAGTTATCCAAACCCCTCTTAAAGTTATTCACATTGTTGGATGTCACCACATCTTGTGGCAGAGAATTCCATAGGTTAATTATGCTTCGTGTGAAAAATACTTTTATGAGTTCAAATTGTCTTGGCAATCAGTTTCATGGGATGACCCGTAGTTCTAGTGTTATGCGAGAGGAAGAAAAATTTCTCCCTATCAACTTTGTCCACACAGTGCACATGGGCGGATTAACCTTTTTGCCACCAACAGGAAAAAAGGCTTTTGCTGCCCCTTTACCTTAAAAACAACAACACCCCTGTTGTGTGGTGGTGGCAGTAGGCTGCAGGAAGTGTGTGGTGGGGTAGAGTAAACTTTCCCCCTTTGTTCAGTGTGCAGCAGCTGCTGCAATGAGGTTGGGGTGTGTGAGAGGAGAAAGTCCACCACTTTTGCATTGTGAAAAAACCTGCTGTGCGGTGGCAGCAGTAATGGGGGAAGCGGGGGAGAAGGAGAGAGTTCCCCTTTACCTAAATTTTGCTGCACAGGCTCTTAGCATATGTAGCGCTTATACGTGGCAGATCGTCAGCGTCCTATATGCTGGATGGCCTCGCCCGACAAATCTAGCCTGGATGCCGCAGAGGCGGCTCCAGGGGCATAGCAAGGTTGGAGTGGGCCCAGAGACAAGATTTTAAAATGGCCCCCCCCCACTCAAAGTCCAGGGCCTCCGCACACCCCAGGCCCCCAAGGATTTAAGTCTGATATTCCAAAATAAGTATGCTGCCTGGAAATACATTTCACTGAATACACACACGCACACGTCATAATATATAGTGATATACATTGAGTACTATACATTTGTTTTACTTTTAATGCCTAGAACACACTAGAAAGATGAATGATTAAAATGGGCCCCTTGCTGCAGATTAGCCAAGGAGACTTTCAACCATGCAGGGTGAGCCTATGTTTGTTTTCTCAGAATTCTGAACAAATTCAGTCAAGTTTGATTCCAGGAGGTTTTTCACAGGAGGCTTTTAAAGCCCTTTAAGACACATCTCCTCTGGAATGGAGGTGCTGCATTCACATGTTGGCCAGATTTACCCTGTAGTCCCTGCAAGTTATTGGGGAGCAGTTCACAAACAAGAAAAATAAAATAAAATAAAAGCAGAAGACATGCTTCACAGTTCTCACTCAGACCTTCTGGGTTGCAAAACAACTTGAACATAAGTGCATTTATAAATGAATGAATAAAATAAATATAATACTGTTTCTTCCAGAAGTTTTTGTAATTTTCTGCCATGAAACAAGCCACTTATAGGACTTTTTAGATAGTTTTTTTTTAAGCCAGCAAATTTTCCAAGCTGTTTAAAAATAAATATTCAGAGACTTCTCAGTCCCTCCCCCCCATATCAAAGCCCTATGGCAAGCAGATCCCTATATTGGGGGGGGGGCGGGAAAGGTAACCACAAAAAGGAGTTCACACTCTACCTGGCAGCAGGGGGTCTTCTGCTGCAGAGAACAGTGGTGGCCACTCTGGCTGCCTCCTCCTTCCTGGCTAGCTTGGGCCCTACTGGAGTTCAGGCTTCACAGAGGCCTACACCAGACCTCCGTGGAAGCCCCGCCCACCCGCCGATCAGCTGAGAGGCGGGAGAAAAGGAGCTCTTTGCAGCTTGCCTGCTGCTTCGATTGCCGGCCAGGAGAACAAGCTGGAGAGACGGCAAAGAGGGCAAGTGGCTGAGAGGCTATGGGGCTGGGCAGGGGGCAATGGGGAGTCACGTGAGGTGCCTCTGGGGGGCCCCTCCAGGCAGTGGGGCCCCCAGACAACTGTCTCCCCTTCCCCTATCGTTGTTACGCGCCTGGGCGGCTCCGATGCGGAATGAGTGGAGTGATAACTGCTCAGTGGGAACCCCCGCTGCTGCCAGGGCACGTCGCACCACAGCCCAAAATTGGTACTGGGAAAGCAGACGGCCATCACAATGTATGAAGAGGGAACCTGCCTCTGGGCCGCACAAAACTGCATAATCCCTCAGGGCCTGCACCGGGCACAGCAAGAAATTGCCAGCCGGATGCAGGGAAATGGACTGTCCCCTGCCCCTCTGTAGGAATGTGCACGGACCGGTTCGGTGGCCATTCTACCGGCCTCCGGACCGGTCCGGACATGGGCAGTTCGGGGTTCGGAAGGGTGGGGGGGTTCCATTAAGGGCGGGGGGGCTTTACTTACCCCTCCCATGCTTTCCACCTTTGGTGCCGTAATTATTGTAAAAAAGCCCGGCGGCAGGATCCCTCACTGCCCGCTTCAATCGAAGACGATGGCTCCTCCGTGTTAAAAAAAATCGGGCAGCAGGATACTTCCCTGCCGCCCCCTTGAAGATCCTGCTTCTGCCGCCCCCTTGAAGCCCCCTGCCGCCCCCTTAAATCTCACTCCGGACCCGACCGCTCGATCTCTAGAAATGGGCAGGCGGCAGGGGGATGTCCTCCTGCCCCCTTCCCTGCCATCTGCAAAAGTCTTTAGGAAGCCTTCTGCGATTTTTTTTAACACGGAGGAGCTATCATCTTCGATTGAAGCGGGCGGCGAGGGATCCTGCCGCCGTTTTTTTTACAATAATTACGGCGCCAAAGGTGGAAAGCACGGGAAGGGTAAGTAAAGCCCCCCTGCCCTTAATGGAACCCCCCACCCCAATGCTGGACCGCAGCTCCACGGTTCCGTGCACACCCCTACCCCTCTGATCGGTCTTGGAAAACCGAAGGTACAACTGTGCTGAAACAGGACCCAACGTC
This sequence comes from Hemicordylus capensis, assembly GCF_027244095.1. NCBI lineage: Eukaryota > Metazoa > Chordata > Lepidosauria > Squamata > Cordylidae > Hemicordylus > Hemicordylus capensis. The sequence continues at coordinate 255,241,278 of NC_069658.1, read as the reverse complement.
AAGTCTCCAGACTGTACCACCCGAGCCGTGGGGCCTCCCTTCCCCCTAGGAAATAACTCACTGTCCCTGAAGGCACCCAAGAACATGGCCAGAGTTCGCTCCGAGAAGGCGACACGCCTTTCTGCGAAGCCTTCTTGGAGCGAACTGAAAGCATCGGCTTCGGAGCAAGCAGAGTGGCTGAAGCTCCACCCCTGCATGGTCCTGATGGCCTATGGGAAGCTCCAAGGCCTTGTGCCTTTGTGGGGGGCTGGCTGCGCTGCCCAATAGGGCGGCGAACAGCATGAATGTTACTCTTGCCAACATTGAATTGCATTTGCCATTGTGTGTGTGTAATATTTCTTGCTGACTGGGTGCTACCTACCACCCAACCCACAAAAGAAAAGGGCAAGCGGGTTATTTTTAACAATTTTTTATAGCTTTCCCCATGCATGCATGACAGCCGAGCCTCCCATCCAAAGGGTTTTGGTTTTTTTGGTGGGGAAGGTGAAAAAATTGTTAAAAATTGCCCACTTGCCCCTTTCTTTTGTGGGTTGGGTGGTTGGTAGCACCCATCATGCCCTATCACCCAACCTACTTTGGTGTCCCTAGGAGTTACCCATGGGGAACAATGGGGTGTTTTGAGTCCCCCATTGTTCCCTATGGCCGAAACATTTGAAACATTTCGAGTCTGTCTCATTGAAACATCCAGCTCTGATGCTGTTTCAATGAAACATTTTTAACATTTTGCATTTTGTTTCAAGCTCAAAACAAAATGCAAAATCCATTTTGTGCACACCCGTAGTTCTTCATTCACCCCACTTCTTAATTGTCCTTTTTTCTTTCCTTATTGTTGCATCAAGTGAGTCTCCAGTCTTTCCCTTTTCTGCCCTGCCCTTGAATTTTAGAGCAGAAAAAGCACCAAAGTGATGTCTCTTCCATGCAGCTATGTGTCATAATTACTGCCCTCAAAAAAGAAGGCCTAGCATCATTCGCTGAGAAAACCAGGCTTAGGACTAGAGGTCCCTTTTCCAGCTCTAGGACTCCCTTCCACAGACAAAACCTCTGAACACATTGTGCTCAATGCTTCTTTTCCTTATGCTTAGACCCTGCCTCGTTCTCAATGTACAGAAAGCTGCCACCCTGGATACGCCAAGGTGATTAAAGAAGGAGAACCAATTTGCTGCTATGATTGTGCTCCATGCAAGGGAGAGACCATCTCCACTCAGGAAGGTAGGTGACTACAGAGGAAAGGTCTGCCTATGTAGTACTGGTGTACAGTAGTACATATGCTGGTAACCTCCAGATTTGACTACTGCAATGCACTCTATGTGGGGCTGCCTTTGTATGTCATTTGGAAACTGCAGCTGGTGAAAATGTGGCAGCCAGGTTGGTCTCCAGGTTATCTCAAAGAGACCTTATTACTCCTATATTAAAAGAATTTACACTGGCTAGGCTACCAATATATTTCTGGGCAAAATACAAGGTGCTGGTTATAACCTATACAACCCTAAACAGCTTAGGCCCAGGGTATTTAAGAGATCATATTTTTCACTATGAACCCCATTGTCTATTGAGATCATCTAGAGAGGTCTGTTTGCAGCTGCCACCAGCTCATCTGGTAGTTACTCAGGGACAGACCTTCTCTGTTGCTACCCCAAGATTTTAGAAATGCACGCTCTGCTGAAATAAGAGCCTCTTCATCTCTGACAGCTCTTAAAAATTATTTTAAAGGTGCATTTATTCACCCAAGCTTTGTAAACTAGAATTGTGGTTTTAAATCATTTTGTTGTTTTAATGTTTCAATGTTTGTTTTATGTAGTTGTAAACCATCCAGAGATGCAAGTTTGGGGTGGTATACAAATATAATAAAAAAGCAAATAAACATTTAATCATTCCCTTTGGTGTGCATAAAAGGTGAACAAACAGAAACTTAATCTAGACAAGATGGAAGTAATGTTGGGACTGGGTCTCACTATCAGTGAGATCCGGTTTGGGGCAGTGAGCGGGAAGAGCGGGCTAAGGAGCCCTGGGCGGCCGGATCAGCCGCCCACACGATGGCCGGCTCCGTGATGGAGCCGGCAGGGGTGGGGGAGCGGGGGCTGTGCACTCTCCGCAAGCCCCAGTATGCCCTGTGCGAGTGGGCAGGGCATACTGGGTAGACCCCCAGAGCCGGGAGGCAGCTTTTCGTCTCCTGGCATGGGGTCTTCTCATGAGTAGGCACAATGCGAAAGCGCGCCGCAGCTACTCACGATCCTAAAAAGCAGGTTTGCTGGACTGCTCGCTCCACAAACCTGCCCGATCAAGAACCACTGGGCTCAGCTGCGAGCCGGGCGGTTATTACGGTCAACAAAAATTGGGCTAGCCTCTGCTACGCCGATTTTTGTTGATCGTGAGAATCGCCCTTTGGTTGGAAACTCTGGAAACCTTGGAGTGGATGTTCAGGCTCATTGCCCAAGAGCTTTGATCTCAAGGACTGAACTCCCCACCTTCTGCATGAAGAGCATGTCCTCTTTTGAATAAATTTGGCCCCTTCCTCTTATATTCATAGTTCATCACTCCCCATATTTGTCTTATCTAACTTTTGCAGCATCTAAATTCTCACTCCTCAAATGTATCTTGCATGGGATATACTAGATGACAGACTGGATAAAGGATGCTAGAGGAACGCTAATGTCACTCTTATGTCTTTCAGATTCAGACAATTGTAATAAGTGTCCAGAAGACCAGCATCCAAACAAGGACCAAGATCAATGTGTCCCCAAAGTAGTAACATTCCTATCCTATGAAAAACCTTTGGGGGTCACCTTAGCTTGCTTTGCCCTGTTTTTGTCTTTATCCACAGCAATTGTTTTAGGAATCTTCATTAAATATTTAGACACTCCAGTCGTCAAAGCCAACAACCGTGACCTCTCCTACATGCTCCTGGTCTCCCTCCTGCTCTCCTTTTGGTCCTCCTTTCTGTTCATTGGTCAGCCTCGGAAAGCGACCTGTCTCCTACGACAAACTGCCTTCAGTGTCATCTTCTCATTTTCCATCTCTTGTGTGTTGGCCAAAACCATCACTGTGGTGGTGGCATTCATGGCCACCAAGCCAGGGAACAGGATGAGGAAATGGCTGGGGAAGAGTCTGGCCAACTCCATTGTCTTGTCCTCTTCCATTGTCCAAGTGGGCATTTGTGCTATCTGGCTGGGCATCTCTCCCCCCTTCCCAGAGGCTGACATGCACTCCCAGGCTGGGCAGATCACCCTGCAGTGCAATGAAGGGTCTGTCACCATGTTTTACACTGCCCTTGGCTACATGGGCTTCCTGGCGGCCATCTCTTTCACGGTGGCTTTCCTAGCCAGGAAGCTGCCTGGATCCTTCAACGAGGCCAAGCTGATCACCTTCAGCATGTTGGTCTTTTGCAGTGTGTGGGTGTCCTTTGTGCCCACCTACCTGAGCACCAAGGGGAAATACATGGTGGCTGTGCAGGTCTTCTCCATCTTGGCCTCCAGCCTGGGATTACTGGGTTGCATCTTCATTCCCAAATGCTACATCATTGTACTAAGACCTGATCTAAATACAAAGGAGCATTTAATGATGAAAACTGAACATTGTATCTGATTCTTAATATATTCACTTAAAAAAAAATATGTTGGCATTTCTTTGTCCAGCATGGCTCTAATAAAATCATGTATTTCCCATATGAGTGTACCCCCTCACCCAGTCTGAGATGCTATTAGAATAAGTCTTCCTTCTCTTCATGTACTTTAGGAAAGTACCTGGTCATGACTAAGGATGTGCATGAATTGGTTCAAGTTGAACCAGTTCACTTACAGGGATGGTTTGACTGCTGACCAAACTGGAGATGGTTCAGTTCATGATCAAATCAACCCTCGCCTGAGGTGCACTCGGTTGAACCACTTCTGCGGTTTGAGGGGACTATGCTTGTGAAGTGGAATCTCACGAGGGACCCCACAGTACTTAGGCCACTGATGTGTGGATGTACGTTTTGCTGTATTAAGTTCCTTTCTGCTTCCTACAGACATCCTGTTACCATATCATATTGTTTGGGAAAGATCATGCAAGAAATCTGCTCTGCTTCATATTTATTTATGTATATCCCGTTCTTCCTCCCAAGATCCCAGAGCAGTGCACATGGTTATGTTTATCCTCAACAGAGGGTGAGAAATAAGTGAATGGCCCAGAGTCTCCCAGTGAGTTTCATGGCAGATGGAGGATTTGAACTCAGATCTCCCCAGTCCTGGTCCAACACTCTAAGCATGACACAACACTGGCTTTCAGTGAAGGAACTTGAGGAAGCCTCAGGAAATTAGCAGGAGCTAGAGACAAGAGATATCAACAAATTTGTAAATTTAAAAGCAAAAGCAACCAACTGTGCATGTTAAATCCTTCACACATGTGTTTGGTTAGCATATTATAGTTCCACATATACACAGAGGAGCCCAATTTAAACTGCACAATTCTTTGAGGATTAGCCCCATTAAAGTCAGTGGGCTTTACTTCCAAGTAAACATGGCTAAATTGGACTGCAAAACAGAACCATGTAGTATTTCCCCTATGCATAGGGAAAGAGCTCTCAGAGATGCTGTTTGTGTGTTTGGTAGTACTGATAGATCCTCTGCTCTTTTGTGATCAGCTCTTTGTCTTTGACATCTGCAGTGGGAGTTGCTTGCAGGACCAGGAGCAGAGAGGAGGGAGTTGGGATCAGTTGGGAAAAGGATGAAGCTCCTGCCGCTTTCCACTCCCTACACCCACCCATCTAGAACTTCCTCTTCCTCTTCCAGGGGTGTAGCTATTTGTCTTCACTCACCTTCTTTCAAAATGGGTTGTCTCTCCCACCCCACCATTCTTCCTCCCTGTACATTAATGCTTTTGAACTCAGCTCATCCCTTCACAGCTTGGGACCCCAAGTTCCTTAACACAAACCTTGAAAGTACTCCAATGAACGCTTACACTCAGGGGTCCCCAACCTGTGGCCCTCCAGATGTTGCTGAACTACAATTCCCATCATCCCAGCCACAACAAGTTGTAGCTGGTGGTGATGGGAATTGTACTTCGGCAACATCTGGAGGGCCGCAGATTGGGGACCTGTTGTCAAGGTCTGGCCAAATGCCAGGGAAGTTCACGGCTTGGCTGAACGCTGTCGACTGAATGACGTACGTTGTTTTTCAGCAAGGAGTAGACGGCTGGTGACAGGATTTATAGTGGAAGCCGATAGTTCCCAGCTGGCAATAATTCACGGTTTATCAGCCTTCAGCAAGAGGCGTTTGCTCCTTCTAATAGATTCTAATTGCGTTCTGCGTTTATTGTGCCTGCGTTGTTGTGGTGTCAGTGTTTCATTGCCTAGTTCTTCTTCCGATTGGTCTCTCACGCTTTCTGCTGACTCAGGTTGTTTTTTCTCAAATTCAATTTTTATTAATTTTTAACAATAGTAACCATTAACAATCATAATAAACACAAATGGACTTCCCGCGCACCTCCCTTCGTGAAACAACAACTATAAAGTTTACCCTTATTATAATGTTAATAAAAACCACAAATTTAAACCTTTAGCATTAAAAAAAAGAACCATTAATCTACCCAACCTGCATTTCAAATTTCTAATCCTGCTGTAAGATCAATAGTAGGAAAATAATTTTTTAAATACAACAAAAAAGGTCTCCAGTCTTCCTTGAAACGTTCTAAGCTTTGATCTCTTATCAATGTTGTAAGTTTTGCCATCTCTGGATATTCCAAAGTTTTTATCAGCCAGTCTTCTTTTGAAAGCAGTTCATTACTCTTCCATTTCTTTGCATATATTATTCTGGCCGCCGTAGATGCATACATGAAAAAAATTAAGTTATTTGTAGAAATCACTCCTTGTGTTATTCCTAGCAGGAAGGATTCTGGCTTCTTAGGAAATGTCACTTGAATATTTTCTTTAATTTATTATATATCATGTCCCAATAGGCCTTAGCCTTCCCACAGGTCCACCACATATGAAAGAAAGTACCTTCAGTATGCCCACACTTCCAGCATTTGTTTGAAACATTTTTATACATTAATGTCAGTTTTTTTGGTGTCAGATACCATCTGTACATCATTTTATAATAATTTTATTCCAAAGCATAACAAGCAGTAAATTTTAAATCACTCTTCCATAACTTTTCCCAGGCTGCCATTTCTATATTATGTCCAACATCTTGAGCCCACTTTATCATAGTTGTTTTAACTACTTCCACTCTTGTCTCCTCCAAAAATAATATTTTATACATTTTAGAAATTAATTTTTCATCATCTTGGCATAATTCCTTCTCAAAGTTCAAAATCTGATCCTCAAACCCAACTTTGTCTTTCTTATAAATCTCATTTAACTGATAATACTGAAACCAATCTCTAACCAAGTTTTGTATTTCAGTTAAACTTTTTAACTTACAATCCTTTCCATGAAAATGCAACAAATCTCTATAAGTACCCCAACACATCTGCATGTTTACTTCTTTACGCGATAAAGCTTCAATCGGGGATATCCATAACAGAGTTTTTGGTTCGAACCAGTTTTTATATTTTAACCATACCCTCATTAAACTCTTTCTTACATAATGGTTCAAAAAGTCTTTACGTATTTTACTTTTTTCATACCATAAGTAAGCATGCCATCCAAACCTTCTGTTGAATCCCTCCAGATCAAGAACTCTGGGGTTTCTCAAAGTTATCCATTCCTTTAACCATGTCAAACAAATAGCATCAAAATACAACCTTAGGTCTGGCAAGGTAAGACCACCTCTTTCCTTTGCATCTGTTAAGTTCTTAAAATTTATTCTTGGTCTTTTCCCCTGCCAAACAAACTTAGTTATATCCTTCTGCCATTGCCTAAAACAAGTCAAATTATTAATTATAGGAATAGTCTGAAAGAGAAATAACATTTTAGGTAAAACATTCATCTTCACCACTGAGATTCTTCCCATTAAAGATAAATTCATTTTAGACCATCTTTGCAAATCATTTTTCACTGAGTTCCATGTTTAAACATAATTATTAGCAAACAACAAAGAATTATTATTTGATAACCAAACTCCCAAATATTTCACTTTCTTCTCCACTCTTAACTCACTTATTTCAAAGAGTCTGTCTTTAGTTTTCTGGTCTATATTTTTAGTCAAGACCTTGGTTTTAGTCTTATTTATATAAAATCCAGCCAGCTGACCAAATTGTTGTATCTTATCCAAAAGTCTTTCAATCTTGTCCATTGGATTTTCTAAAAATAACACAACATCATCTGCAAGGGCTCTCAACTTATAGTCTTGTTTCCCAATTTTGGGACCATGTAATTCATCATCTTCTCTAATACTTCTACAAAGCACTTCTAAAACCAATATAAAAAGCAATGGGGAAAGTGGACAACCTTGTCTAGTCCCTTTTTGTATTACACAGTTATCTGATAGTTCCCCATTTACAATAATCTTAGCGTATTGTTCCGAGTAAATAGTTTTAATTGCTCTAATAAAGTTGTTACCAGCAGTTATTTCCTCTAATAGTCCCCACATAAATTGCCATGAAATATTATCAAAAGCTTTCTCTGCATCCAAAATGCTGACTCAGGTTGTTGTGCCTGCTCTAAATCATTAGTTGGATCTACCACAGCCGTTTCATGAACGCTGACAGCCGGGCTCTGCCCCTCAGACACTCCTGACTCAGCTGGAAAGTTGACAGCTTCCCCTTCCTCCTCGCTGTCGGAGATCGAGGGCATGACACCTGTGCACTGATTGGTCCCTGCCCTTCCAACAAAAAGGAAATCATCTAAAAACTGAGCCATTGTTACCAGCCCCGCCTTGGCTCAAAGCGCCCCCTCCAACATGGAGCTAAACACCTCGAAGGCAGCACAGAAACTGAACAGCCCATGGGCAAGGCTCGATCTATGTAGTGCTGGCCCTGATAGGCAAAGCCGAGGAGGTTAAAGTCCTCTGGGTGAACAGGGAGCAGACAGAATGCAGACTTTATGTCACATTTGGCTAAGAGCGTGCCAGGCCTGCAGGAGCGGACAACCCGGATGGCCTTGCCGAGGACAGAGCAGTGCTCAGCAGGGATTCCATCATTTACCAAATCACCCCAAGGAAAGGAAAGGTGGTAAATTAGCCTGTACTCCTCGGGAGCCTTCTTAGCCGCCCCCCCGGGTGGGAGACGTGTAGGTTAGGTATAGGCGGCTCTTTGAAGGGGCCCAGTACCCGACCCAGCGCTAAATTCCTTGTTGATCTTTTTCTTAACCACCCCCTCCATGACCAGGACTGACTTCAGATTTGGGGCTGAATAATTGACTATGGGGCTTGAACAAGGGATATGAAACCCGGAACTGAAACCTGATAACAAATAGGCTGCCTGAGACCTAAGGGGGTACTCCCGCAGAATGTGGGACAGCTCAGGGAGCCTAATCGGGCTGGGGCCCTTTTGCAGATTTACTGCCCTGTGGGGCATCCCCTCCAGACCTACCTCCACCTGGCCATCCCTTGAAGGGGCCCTGGGACCCTTTGATCCTTTGGCAGTGAGCGCTGGCATGCTTGCCTCCACAAATGCCGCACTCATGCTGAAAATGGCAGGGCAAGCGGGTGCATCTACCCCTTGCATTAAAATCCCAGCACAGTAGGGAGCCTTGAACCCCTGTGCAGCAGCAGGCCCAGATGGCTGTGCTGCAGGAGTCCTGGATATTAGGTGCCCACTGTCCGATCGCTCACTCTGCATGGGCTTGGAAGGTGTCATAATCAGTAGCCATAGTTCCTGGTGTTGCTTGTCCCAGGGGATAGCCGGGTTCAGGGCAGCATGCATGCAAAGAGTGGTCGTACCGCTCCCAAGCATTGCCCATCAAGTCCATGTAGCCCTGCCTAATGATATCTATGTATTTAACTAAGGCAGGACCCTTGGATGTATGGACCTGCAGAACAACACCCATGTAGATGGTGCAAGCCGAAAACAAGTTAGTCCAATTATGCTCTATAGGTTTACATTTAGATTTCTACTCCTCCGTTTTCTGCTCGCCATAAGAACACAAGAACAGCCCTGCTGGATCGGCCCCAAGGCCCATCTAATCCAGCATCCTGTTTCACACAGTGCCCCACCAGATGCTGCTGGAAGCAGCAACCAAACTGTCCCCAGGAGAGAGCTGAATGATCCCATAGAAGTCCACCCCCGCTGGACGTGCCCCACTGTTTGCCGTGCGGCCTGGCCTCCCGCTCTGCCACCCCTAGCCTGACCAGAGGACCCTTCTCCAAATCATGGGTCCCCCCCTGAAACCACCACCCCTGCTGCCACCTCCAGAGACCAGGAAAATGCCTGCTGCCCACCACTCACGGTGTGAACCCCCCAAGGATGCCGACGCTGCCAAGCAGCCAAAGTGCGTCCGTCCAGCTTGCCTCCTAAAAGCAGAATGAGGCTTCACAATGCTGAGGCAGACTGAGGAACCAAACTCCACCCCCTGCACGTGCAGGCCATCCAATCAGGCTTTGCCTGCATCCCGTGCTTCTTGTAGGGGGATGGAGGAAAAGCAGCCGCGCTGCCCAAGCATAATTCTGTGCATCCTATTATGCCTGGGGCCTGGCACCTTCTTTTGGTCTCTTTTGTGTGAGAATTCCATTAAGCCCTTTTGCCATTAGGAGCCCCTTCATCTTCATGACCTACTGATGACAATTCGTCCCATTCAGCTTGGAGAGACTGACATTGCTTACATCTGGATCCATGCTGTCCTTTAAAATAAAATAAATAATTCACTGTGCTGCACTTTAAAAGGAAAACTCTGCTGCAGACTTTTGGACTGCTGGCCCCGTAACCTTTTTGGGGTTTGTGATTATTTAGCAAAGCGCCAAAGGAAACTACCCACTCCAGTTACAGAGTAGAGTGCTGACATTAGTTGTTGCAGCTATTTAAAGAACACTCATTGTGCAATCAAAGCTAAATAGGTTTATTGGTGAAGTATCCTTGAGATAGGAAAGACCTCTCCTAACTATCAGCTACTTAATGAATATGTAGGGAGAAAGAGATGTTTCCATGGGCTCTTAGAGGAAAGGAAGAGGACTGACTCCCCACAGGAAATACCTGAGGAGTCAAGGCAGGGGTCATAGAGTAAAGGCAAGCAAGGACAGGTAAGGAGACCTCACTCACTACCTCTACTCCCAATGCCCCTAGTGGACATTAGGTCAGTTGGTGCAAAAGGTTGATGCACTGGAACTCCAACAACAACAACTGCCCTGCGCCATTTTGGAATGGTGGTAATCAAATCAAATCAAATCAAATCAAATCAAATCAAATCAAATCAATCAATAAATAAATAACAACAACAACAACAACAACAACATGTGTGTGTGTGTGTGTGGTATGGGCTGGTCTATGTTTGTGTTGTGTTTGTATTGCATATATGTTTGTTCTGCACATTGGTGTATTTGTGTTGTATGTGTGTGTGTGCTGCATACATGTACAGGTGAAACTCGGAAAATTAGAATATCGTGCAAAAGTCCATTAATTTCAGTAATGCAAATTAAAAGGTGAAACTGATATATGAGACAGACGCATTACATGCAAAGCGAGATAAGTCAAGCCTTAATTTGTTATAATTGTGATGATCATGGCGTACAGCTCATGAAAACCCCAAATCCACAATCCCAGAAAATTAGAATATTACATGGAACCAAGAAGACAAGGATTGTAGAATAGAACAATATCGGACCTCTGAAAAGTATACAGTGTACTGTGCTTGATTGGCCAGCAAACTCACCTGACCTGACCCCATAGAGAATCTATGGGGCATTGCCAAGAGAAGGATGAGAGACATGAGACCAAACAATGCAGAAGAGCTGAAGGCCACTAATGAAGCATCCTGGTCTTCCATAACACCTCATCAGTGCCACAGGCTGATAGCATCCATGCCACGCCGCATTGAGGCAGTAATTGCTGCAAAAGGGGCCCAAACCAAGTACTGAATACATATGCATGCTTATACTTTTCAGAGGCCCGATATTGTTCTATTCTACAATCCTTGTCTTCTTAGTTCCATGTAATATTCTAATTTTCTGGGATTGTGGATTTGGGGTTTTCATGAGCTGTACGCCATGATCATCACAATTATAACAAATTAAGGCTTGACTTATCTCGCTTTGCATGTAATGCGTCTGTCTCATATATCAGTTTCACCTTTTAATTTGCATTACTGAAATTAATGGACTTTTGCACGATATTCTAATTTTCCGAGTTTCACCTGTATTTGTCTTTCTGTTTATTTGTGTTTCTGTTTGTGTGTGGATCCAAAACTGGTAATCATGTTTCTCTTTCTGTTTCACACAGAAGCTGCTGTTTCTTTTCAATGACCAAACATGAATCCATTGTTGGGTTGAGTGGAGACATGATTCCCACTTTATACTCTCATATCAGCCCCTCTCCTCAGATGGAGGATCCATGCCACCTCCACCCTCACTATCAAAGTTTCAAACAAAGCTTATTTCATTCCTAGAAAAAGCTTTTGGGTGCAGCCACCTCTCTAGTCTGGCAGGCTATCCATCTTTTTATGCTCTAGATTAGAGATGGCCTGGTTCAGTCCAAGTCCGGACCGGACTCAAACCCGACCGGGCTCGTTCGGTATAGTACCCCATCAACACTACCACCCCTGGTTTGGACCGGGGGAATTCATGAACATTAAAAAAAATTTTTTTTAACCTTATTCCCCTTGGGGAAGTTCCTGGAAGTGGTGGTGGTGAGTCTACAGAAGTTTCCCTACCCCCACTGGCTATCCCTATGGCCCCCTCTGGCCAGCTCAGCAGGCTCTTTGGTCTTTTGGACGCTCTTTGGCCGTTTTTCAGCCTTCTCCCCTCAGCACGGTGGCCATTTTGGCGGCCAATTGCACAGGGGCGTGGCCTCCAAAATGGCCATAGTGCCAAGGGGAGAAGGCCGAAAACCAGACCTCCCCCACGCCTCCAGGAACTCCCTCGAGGGGGATAAGGTTAAAAAAAAAAATCTCTTCAAAACAAAACAAAACAAGGTCTATGAAACCCCGAACGGTCAGTGGGTGTTTGGTTTGGAGTCGGACCGAACAGGTGGTGGCTCGGTTCGACCCTGAACCATCGAACCGAACCAGTTCGACGTCGAACTGGCTTGACGTTGAGCCGGTTTGCACATCCCTACTCTGGAGTAAACAACTTTCACACCTGCGCATCATATACAAGCCAAAGTGTTACTTTAACCCCAAAGGTTCTGATTTGCTTCCAAGTGTTATATTTCCCACTTAAACTCTTAAGACATCTGGCTTGCGGCCTTGGCCTGGTTTCCCCTCCCCGTTGAGACATACTTTTAAGCAGTGCCATCATAAAATATCCTCAAGGTGTGAAGGGATCTACCAGCAGCTGCAAGCACCATTGATAGGGAGTGTATCATAAATAGCTAAGTGCTGTGCAAACCAACCGTGCTTTTTGGCTCTTTTAGAGCTATTTGCAAATAATATTCTAACAACATGTTATGCTGAATGCTGGTAGAGAAATATATTTCCTATCTCTACCCTGCAATTGAAGGACCTGTATCCAGGTTCACTTTTTAAATGAACATAGGTATGGTCATTCACACAAACATGTGTACAAGTGTACAGACATCTGCCACTTGTATAGCATATGTGAAACGGACTCTTATGATTTCTCTCTTCAGTGTGATCTCCCAGCCATTAGATCGCTCAAAGAAAAATGGTCTCCTGAAATATTAGCTAGTTACCTTCTTGTCAAAAGGGCACACAAACTAGTATAGAAATCAAGAGGGAGGGAAAGCCCTGCTAGAAGCTGGGCAGCTTCCTCTGCACCAGATGCATTTTCAGGATTGCTGCAACCAGATTCATGGTATTATTGATTATTTATTTTTCAAATGTGTAGACCGCCCTGAACATCCATCTCTAGATGGTTCACAACAACATAAAACAGATTAAAAATGAAAACCTTAAAACAATTTAGAACTACAGTCCAGTTAAAAAGCTTGGGTGAAAATATAAGTCCTTAGAGACTTTTAAAAAGCTGTTAGAGATGGGGAGGCTCTTTTTTCAGTAGGGAGCTCATTCCAGAGTCTTGGGGCAGCAACAGAGAATGCCCATCCCTGCATAGTCACCATAGGAGCTAGTGGCAACTGCATAAACTGTTTGCATAAACAGTTTCACCCTACAGAGCCTTCCACCTCTAAGCCAGAAGTTCCTGAAAACAAGTGTGTGTTTGTACATGAGTATACATTGTGTTCATACACTTGTGATTTTGTGTGCATTCACTTAACTTGTGTGTGTGTGTGTGTGTGTGTGCGTGCACATCATTGTGTCTGTCTGCATTTGTATGTTTAATGATGTGTATGTTGGTTTCTGTGCGCATATGCTTGGGCTTGTATTGGGGGGCTGTGTTCTGTGGATATGTGTGTGTGTGTGTGTCTAGGTGGCCAGATTTGGCTTTAAAAAAGCCAAATTCTGGCTTACGGCCCATTTGAACCACAAGTATACCCCTTAGGTTCCGGCAGCTCTGGTGTGTGTGTTTGTAGTGTGTGTTTGTGTGCTTGAGTTTGTGTGTGCATGTGCAAGTGTTTTTTGTATGCATTTGTTGTGAACATGTGCTTGTGTTGTGTACCTTTACAGGTCTGTGCATGGAACATTCTACCTTTATTTTCAAAGTGAGCTCTTTTAGACTAATATGCAAGATGAAACATAATCTAATGGAGAAATGCAAACTTTTATCACTCTCTAACCATTCTGGTTGAGCAGAGAAGTGGGTTGCTAAGGAGAGTGGAGGATCCATGGCTTAGCAGTTGAACACATGTTTGGCATGCACAATGCCCTAGTTAGATCTCAGCAACTCCAGTTAGAAAATTTCAGGTAGCAGAGCTGGGAAAATCTTGGACCCTGGAAAGCCATTGCCAATTAAAATTCACAATTTTGAGCTAGACAGAGCAGTGGTTTGACTCTGTGTAAGTCAACTTCAGAAGGTCATCATGTTTACAAGTCACTTGTGTAATCATTCACAAGTATCCTAACAGAAGAGCTTTGGCTGAAGATTTGGGAGCATTTTCTCATTACAAGTCAGTTCAACCTCAGAATTCTGCCCCTTTGCTGACTCAAAAGGTTGGTTGAGTAGAACTTGTGAGTCTGACAAACATGTTTTCTCCAGTTGCACACCTGCTCATGGAGCACATGGAGAATTGAGGATGTTACAAGAGTTATTATTTCCCCATATAATTATCAAAATCATTGTGATTCACTTTTCTTTTTTGCCAAAACTCGAAGGATCCTTCCCAAGATCATCCCTGAAATCAATAATAAAAATGTCAGGCCTGAGAACAACGTGCAGCAACCTCTTGAACTAAATCCGAAAAGGCTGGTGCATTAATGCTTCTTGCTCCAATGGGGTGTTGGGCTGTAGGGAGAATGGCAATGTGCCATTTAAGATCAGCTTTGGCTGGACCTCATTTACAGGAGTAAAGTCACTGTAACTATGGGCTAGTTGGAGGTCTTGCTTTCTAATTAGTTGGATCTGCAGTTGAGATAAGTGATTGGGTGTGTGTGTTTCAGTGTTACCATAGCAGGCATACCCAGAATGAAACTGCTACTGCTGATGTTGCTAATGCTTTTGCTGCTGCCCCTTGTTCTCTGTGGGATGCAGAAGGCAAAATTCCCATTAAGTCTGATAAGCTATCGAGACAAAACATTTAATTATTACAGGCCAGGAGACTATCAGATCAGTGAAGTCACAACTACATCAACTATTTTCGGTCAATGGTTGGTTTTTCGTGATCCTCCGTTTTTCAGGTTTTCAAGGTAAATAATCATATGGTGGTGTATTTGTGGCTTAATTATCTGTAGAGCTTTCCGCCTCACTCAGCACTAGAGTGGACATTTGCCCCAGTTTTGTTTTTTAAAAGGAAATGTTCACCTTAAAGCAAGCTATAATGGTGTGTACACAGACATCATGATGGAATCAGTTATGGTGATTCCGGCCATAAATTTATTACTATTACCCATAATAGATTATTTATTTATTTATTTATTTATTTATTTATTTATTTGATGTATTTGTATACCTACACAAACCAAGGTATCAGGGTGGGTCACAACAAAACACTATACAAAACTTTAAAATCAATTAAATGCTAAAAACAGTTTAAAACAAATCAATAAATTTAAAAAGTTAAAAAGTTAAAAAGCCTGGGTAAAAAGATGAGTCTTCTGACACTTTTCATAAGCCGCTAGAGATGGGGAGACTTATTCACACAGGAAGTCTTGGGGTGACAACAGAAAAGCCCCATCCCTGGGTGACCAGCGGGTGACATGAAGGTAGCCACAGATGAACCTCCCCTGATATACACAGTAGATGATGGAGATCATGCAGAAGAAGATGCTCTCATAAGTACCATGGGCTTAAGCTGTTTAGGGCTTTATAGGTTATAAGCAGCACTTTGTATTTTGCCAGGAAACCTATTGGCAGCTAGTGCAACTCCTGTAATATAGGAGTAATATGGTCTCTTCGAGATGACCCAGAGACCAACCTGGCTGCCGCATTTTGTACTAACTGTAGTTTCCAGAGTACGTACAAAGGCAGCCCCACATAGAGAGCACTGCAGTGATCAAGTCTGGAGGTTACCAGCAAGTGTTCTGAGGTCATGAACCTCAAGAAATGGATGCAGTTGGCGTATCAACCAAAGCTGATAGAAAGCGCTTCTGGCCACTTCCTCAACCTGGCGAACCAGGGAAAGGTGTGGATCCAGAAGCACTCCCAGACTGGTAGCTGTTCCCTCTGAGGAAGTCTAGAACAGGTAGATCAATATCGCTTCCTGAATGATGACCCTGCACAATAAATACCTCTGTCTTGTCTAGATTAAGTCTCATTTTGTTATCCCTAATCTAGCCCATTACTGCTCCCAAGCAGGCATTCAGGGAGGATATGCATTCTCCTGATGATGTTGACAAGGAGAAATAGATTTGGGTGTCATCAGCGTACTGATAGCACCCAGCACCAAATCTCTGGATGATCTCTCCCAACAGTTTCATGTGATAGTAAAAAGCATTGGAGACAGTATGGAGCCTTGAGGGACCCCAGATAAAAGTTCAGATTTTGAAGAACAACAGTCTCCAAGTGACACCATCTGGAATCTGCCAGAAAGGTAGGAGCGGAATCACTGCAAAGCAGTGCCTCCCACCCCCAACTCTCTCAGACATTCCAGAAGAATACTATGGTCGATAGTATCAAAAGCCGCTGAGAGATCCAAAAGGACCAACAGATTCACACTTCCTCTGTCAAGTCCTAATTGGAGATTATCCATCATACCAACCAAGGCAGTCTCTACCCCATAGCCCATCCGATAAACAGTTTGAAATGGGCTAGATAGTCAGTTTCCTCCAAGACTGCCTGGAGCTGGGTGGCCACCAGCCAAGCACCTTGCCCAACCATGGGAGGTTGGAGACAGGCCTGCAGCTATTAAACTCCAAGGGGTTCAAGGCAGGCTTCTTAAGAATAGGTCTAATAATTGCCTCCTTTGAACAAGAAGGCATCCTGCCCTCCCTCAGAGAGGTATTTATGATTGCCACCAGGCTCTCCACAACAACCCCCTTGTCAGATAGTATAAGCCATGTTGGGCAACGATCAAGCAGACAGAAGGTAGCACGCACCATTCCGAGCAGCTTGTCCACATCCTCAGGAGTCAAAAGCTGAAACTGATCCAGTCTAACCACACAAGAGAAGTTGCTGGATACCTCTGCATCTGACACTGTGATAACTGTGGAGTCTAAATCTAGATCAACCTGAATATGAGAGATTTTGTCCACAAAAAAAGTCATTAAAAGTGTCACAGTGGGCAACTAATGGTTCCAAATTCTGATTCAGGGGAGTAGGGGGCCCTACTAGTCCCCTCACAACCCTGAATAGCTCTGGTGGACGAGAGCCTGCGGAAGCAATATGGGCAGAAAAGAAACACTTCTTTGCTGCACATATAGCCAGAGCATAGATCTTTAAATACGCTCTATCTCGCAATCTGTTGGATTCGAGTTGTCTTCCTCCACTTGTGCTCTAGTTGTCTACCTTGCCACTTCAGCTGCCGCAGATCTTCCATATACCAAGGAGCCATTTTTGAAGCAGGTCAGAGAGGACGCTTAGGAGTGATCATGTCTACTGCCCTGGTGAGCTGACTATTCCAATTCTCCACCAGGGCATCAATCAGATCACCGGCAGGGTCAACATTAAATCCTTCCAAGGCTTCTTGGAATCCTCTTGGATCCAATAACCTTTTTGGACAGGCCATTCTAATAGGTCCCTCATGCCTGCAGAGGTGGGACGCATCTGTGAGTCCAGTCTTAACCAGATGGTGGTCTGTCCATGACAATGGGGAAATCACAGGTGTCCCCACCTATGGAACACCACCCTGATCGGAATGAAAGATCAGATCAAGCATGTGAACAGCAACATGTGTCGGTCCAGAGACCACTTGGGATAGGTCCATAGTTGTCATGGCCGCTATGAACTCCTGAGCTGCGCCAGACAACCTGGTCCCAAAGTCGATATTGAAGTCCCCCAGCACCATAAGCCTGGGGGACTCCAACGCCAAACCTGAGACCAAGTCCGTGAGCTCAGTTAGTGACTCTGTTGGGCAGCGAAGTGATCGGTACACCAACAGAAGTCCCACTCTATCCCTGGTCCCCAAACTAAGTATACACATTCAATATGATCAGACACTCTGATAGGGATCCTGGTAAGGGAGATATCCTTAAAGACCACAGATGCTCCACATCCCCGCCCACGCTCCCTTACCTGCTCCTTTATAGCGTACCCTGGAGGAAGAAGCAGGGCCCAAACTGGGCCCCCAGCCTCCCCCAACCAAGTCTCTGTGATACACACCCGGTCAGCCCCTTCTTCCCTGATCAAATCTTGCTTCCCAAGGTCAAAGGCCTGGCAGGGCAGTCGGAAGGGGAAACAGCTATTAAGTTTCTGATTTCCCTTCCCCTGCAACGGCCTGCTGACCTGCCAACGTAACTTCTTCTATTCCCCACCACCACAGGAATAGCCACCCCAAGACCAGTGGACATGCCCTCCCATATCTCCATCTCCAGACAGACTCCAAAACATTCAAAACAAATCTTCCCCAAGCCTTAGTTCACCCTCCCACCAACCCTAGAAATGCTGAATGGGGGAGGGGTTAGCCCTCACCCTTGTTGCTCCCTGAAGTGGCTCCCCAAAGGGGCAACCCCCTTTGGTGTTGCCCCTTCAGTGGTGGTCCCTTCGGTGGTGGTCCCCCCGCCACTGGCAGTCTCCTATGTAGCCCAGGGGCAGGCAGATGGAAGCACAGGACTCCAGTCCTGCCAACACTCAACTGCAACAGAGCTGGCAGGCAGAAGTCCCATAGACAGGCAGCAGATGAAGAAATCAGCAGAGGAGTAACATCCAGCACCGGCTCTCACCCTGTGCCTATTGCTGGTGGATGGTCTCCCTCCTCTGCTGGGCATGGGGAGCAGGCAGAAACAATTCTTCTTCTTTCAGAAACAATTTAGGTTGTTTCTGAAAGAAGCAGGAACTTGTCATGATATTATTGAATAGGAGATCCACATGTATGATGCACATATTTTGTTGCAGTTCTGGAGGTGATAAATTCTGGCAGCTCCTGCCCTTCGTGTTTGCCATTCATGACATCAACCAGAATCCGAGGCTTCTGCCCAACATCACTCTAGGCTACAACATCTATGAGAACTATTTTGAAGCAAGAATGACCTATGATGCCATGGTAAACCTGCTGTCTGCTGGAGAGAAGAATGTTCCAAACTACAGTTGTGGTGGAAGTCATAACTTGATGGCTGTTCTTGAAGGGGCTGACTCTGAAATTGCTACCCACATTTTAACTATATTGGGCAACTACAAAATTCCACAGGTATGGATAATGAAAGTGATGTTTCAGGCTGCATCTAATTCCACTTTTTAGTCTCTCAAGATGTATATGGTTGACATACATATTTATGTTGCCTCACCACCTTTGCATAAAAAGGCTTGTCAGACTTTATGAAACAATCCAACCCTCAGCATTTACCAGAAGTGAAAGTTGGATGAGTATACAAACTGTATTAACCTGATGCCAAGACTAGGTCCCACTCCCCCGCCAAGCTTTTTGAAATTGGAAATGAGGAGGTCGTCTTAAATTAAGATCCCTATTCCTTTTGAGTTAATGAAGATGTGAAGGAATAACTCCTTCCCATTATGTTTTATGGGTTTTTTCCCCTTCAGTTTGTTTCATGTCCCCTCTAGGCTCTGCAGGGGTTAAAAGGTAGCAGCCTCTTACAGTCAAGTCTGACTTAGAAGTCTGACATAAAAGTTGTCTGCTGCAGAGTTTTGGAGGGAAAGTTACAACGTGCTATGATTGGTTGTCTCCAGGCAGAGAGAAAAGGTTCCGGCTTCCTGGGTGAAACAGGAGGAGGAAGGCTGTGGGAGAAGAGTTTTGTGTGTGTGAGAGAGTGCTGCTGAGTGTTGTGTGAGCCAGAAGGCTGGAACACCAGCAGAGTAGGGCTGGGCTGAAACTGCTAGGGAAGGAAGCAGTGAGGGAGCTGGTCCTCCTAGAACCTGCTAGGCCTTGGGAGAGAAGGCTAGCAAGTTTGTTTTGTATTTTGAACTGTGTACTCTTGCCTACTGAACTTAACATAATTTGTTCCTGTACTGTTTTTTAATTTTTATTTTTGCAACCTCTTATAGTAAACCTATCCTTGTTTTCATACATTTTACTGGTGTGTCTGTCTGTTATTTTAGTCCCACCTAACATCTACCTACCTGTTTTATTTACCACACTATTGAGTTTGATATTGGTTTTGAAAGACAGAGGGTTTGGTGACCGAATGTGGAACCAGTCAAACAAGCTAAAGATCTTATTCTGGTAGCAGCAGATGGTTAGACCGAGAGCCAGCTGTGGCCAGGCCCTCACAGCAGGTATAGCCTGTATTTAACCTCTGCTTTTTAAGGGTGTCTTAAATTCAGAGTTGTCTTTGATTCGTGGAAATATGGTACTCTAACCAGCAATTGTCCTTTCAAACCATTTGGGGCTCTGTAATAGTTCTCTCTCTCTCTCTCTCTCTGATTCTTCCATCAAAATGGTGCAGAAGGTTGCAACCAAAAAGGTCTGGGGGCTAGAACAACTTCCTTACAAGGAAAGTATAGCATTTGGGGTTTCTAGTTTAGAAAGAAGGCAACAAAAGAGGAGACATTATAAAATTATCCGAGGTGAGGAGAAAGTGAATGGAGAAAGAGAACAGGAACAGTGCACTGGCAGTTTATTATGAAGTAGGTCTCAAATATATTTCTTTCTACTGGAACTCTTGTCTTCTTCAGGGGACTACAATATGTAAAATATACCAGTTAAAATAATTAGTAGATTTAAAATCAAAGGGACTATAAAAAACTAAATAGTCATATTTCACAAATGAAAAAAGAGATTAAAACAAGCCATAATTACAAAACTTATAAATGGTTTTATAAGGTTACAATTATGACTTGTTTTTATCTCTTTTCTCATTCATGCAATATGATTATTTAGTCTTATATAGTCCTTTTGATTTTATATCTATTCCTTATTATTCTAATTGGTATATTTTATATATTGTAATAGACCCCTGAGGAAGAGTTCCACAAGAAAATGAACTGAGCAGTCTTCCTCTCTCAGACACCGGAAGCAGGGGTCCTCAAATGAAACTTGATACCAGAAATTTAGGTCAGACCAAAGGAAGTACTTTTTACACAACACATAATTAATCTGTGGAATTCTTTGCCACAAGATGTGGTGACGGCCACCTGTTTGGATGGATTTAATGGAGGATTAGACAAATGAGTAATAATGAGGTTTAGCCTCACTCAGCAATGTCTGTAAGGGGACCTCATTCACTTGCTCCCACAGAAATGAATGGTTGCCATTTATCCCTATGAAGAAAGCGCTGCCCTTGGGATTCTGTTGTAGAAGAAAATATGTGGCCCCTCCCTATGCATGCACTTCACCCATTGTAATGATGTAAACCCTATGAAATAATAGTAAGCAGCTTAACCTGCACAGAGCATCTGCATGCTAGTTCTTGGTTGCTCCCCTCACCCCCTGCCACAGCCCCCCTCACCTCAGATATCTCTCCACCCTCACATCAGCCACACTCCTCCTCCTCCATCCTGTTGCTTCCATCCCCCTCACCCCTCTTGGTCACTCCTCCATCCCTTTACTCCACTCACTCACCCCTCTTGGTGATGGCTACAGCGTTGCTGGCACCTATTGGCCAAGTTGAAGCCCCCTATTCCCAGAGACCTCCCCATCCTCACCCGAGCCCCGCTCCTGCAGCTCCTCATAGGAGCAGCAGCAGCAATGGTTGACTGGGCCCTTCCTGCTGCCGCCACCGCCACCGCCGCTCGTTCCCCTCAGGCCGCTGACAAGCCCGGGCCCATCCCTTGCCTCCCTGCCTCCCTCAACCAATGGCCTCAGTAGCCCCAGACACCAGCAGTGGCTAACTGGGCCCTTCCTTGCTGCCAATAGGTGCTTGTTCCCACTCAGGCCGCTGACAGGTGTGGGCCCATCCCTCACCCTTCCTTCTTTCTCTCTTCCCCTCCCTTCTTTCTCTCTCTCCTCCACTTGCTCTTCCCCGGTCTTTCTTCCCCTTCTCTCCCCCCTCTCCCTGCCTGATTTAACAGATCTTATTCATTTTGTTTCCTCATCTGATTCACACAATGGCAGCCTCCTTCTCGTGAAGGGGCTCTTTCCTCCCTCATGACTAGGGTTGTGCATTTTGTTTCCCCCCCCCTGTTTTGTTTTTGGCCCAAATCCGAAACACTCCCATTTTGTTCTTTGTTTGAAATCAGCTAATCTGAAACACCTCAATTTTGTTCTTTGTTCAAAATTGCAAAATCCAAATTCGAAATGTTTTGGATTTTTAAAAACACCCCCTAAAAGTGAAAGTGGATTCATGGTTTGTTGTTGAAAACCTCATCTGCTACCAGAGAATCTACACTCAGAACACCTCAGAAACAACAGAACCCAGCACCCCATGGGTTAGCAACCCATGGGGGTGGTTGGCATCCTATGTGCACTACACCACCACTTGCTCCCGGACACCTCTGTGCCCCCCATGTGGAGTTATGGGTCTGCCAAAACCTCCATTATTTCCTGCGGGGGGGGAACCTTAAAGACCCGTAAACTTAAACAATTCCTAAGAAATCAGCCCTTTGCCCTATTCCTTTGGAATCTGGGTTGTGGCAGGAAGCCCTTGGGTCACTGCCACCCAACCCACTGTTTTACCCCTCGGGCCCCCTTTCTGCCCTGAATCTGCCCCAAAGACATGTAAACTTCAGAAATTCTTTAAAAATCAGCCCTTTTCCCAATTCCTTTGGAATCTGGGTGGCAGCAGGCACCCATTGGAGCACTACCACCTGATTCACTCTTCTGCCCCCAAAGCCCCCTTTCTGCCCCAAATACACCCCAAATAACATCAACATCATACATCAACAACAGCAGCAGCAGAGCTTTGCAAAGAACCAGGCAGATTTCCAAAGGTCATACACATCCATATCCCCCCCCGAAATGCAATTGATCTACACACACAAGTGTGAAACAACAACAATGAAATGCACACTGCCTCATGCAGTGTGCACATTGTCCCACTGGACAATGTGAGTATATGCACACTGCCCCACTGGCCAATGAGGATAAATTTTACCCTTAAGTTTCCTTAAAAGGAACAAGGAGGCAATTGCCAGCAGATCGGCCCATGCTTTCGCTGGCCAATCTGAAGGCTGGAAGGGCTGGAAATTCAAACAGATATCACAAATCAAAATGGAGACTGAAGGAGAAAGACTTTTTGTGATTGCAAAATGGAGTTCTGAAATAGCCGAAACAACAACACTTTTTGTATCCGAAACAGGGACGTTTTATTTCGGCTACAAAATGTTCTGTTTTGAGCATTGGGTGTTTTGTTTCGGATACAAAACAGCCAAAATGGCCTGTTTTGGGCACAAAACGTTTTTTATCCAAAATGAAATGCACACCCCTACTTATGACCGCTCTCTTCACTGACCCCTGCCGACTATCCTTTTATCTCTATATATTATTTTCTAAGGTGTACACATGGCTAATCCCATGTGTGGCAGCTCTTGCAAAAGTTCACAACCAACTGATTGGGCAGTGGGGATTCCATATGCAGATAGGGAGGAGGTGCCTGCGATGGTTAAGGTCAGTTGGAATGCAACTGTTACTGGTCAGAAGCTGTTCTTGATTATAGAGGAGAGGAATCTATACAGTATGTGTATGTATGTGTGTGTGTGTATCTATATCTATATCTATATCTATATCTATATCTATATCTATATCTATATCTATATCTATATCTATATCTATCTATCTATATATATATCTCAGGGAGGGGAAGAGAGATACAAGGAAGGGCGAGGGACTGGCCCGAGCCTGTCACCAGCCTGAGGGGAACAAGTGGCCATGGTGGC
Source organism: Hemicordylus capensis (assembly GCF_027244095.1). Lineage (NCBI taxonomy): Eukaryota > Metazoa > Chordata > Lepidosauria > Squamata > Cordylidae > Hemicordylus > Hemicordylus capensis. The sequence continues at coordinate 255,217,840 of NC_069658.1, read as the reverse complement.
GGTGCTAGCAAGGAAGGGCCCAGTCAACCACTGCTGCTGTTTGGGGCTACTGAGGACATTGGTGGAGGGAGGGAGGCAGACAGGCAAGGGATGGGCCCGAGCCTGTAAGTGGCCTGAGGGGAATGAGCAGCCATGGTGGTGGCAGCAGTGAGGAAGGGCCCAGTCAACTGCTGCTGCTGCTCCTCCTGTGGGGAGGAGCAGGAGCAGGAGCAGGGCTCAGATGAAGGTGGGGAGGTCTCTGGGGATAGTAGGCTGCAGCTTGGCCAATATGTTACAGCAACACTACAGCCGCAACAAAGGAGGAGTGACCAAGAGGGGTGGAGGGAGGGAAGCAACTGGATGGAAGAGGAGGAGCAGGTGTGTGGCTGAGGTGAAGGTGGAGAGATCTCCATGGTAAGGGGGGCTGTGGCAGGGAGTGAGGGGAGCAATCAAGTGAGTTCTTTGCATCTGTCTTCACAGCAGAGGATACTGAGCTTATACCTGTTCCTGAAGCAGGAAGAATTCAGATGTGAAATAGCTGACCTCCTTTCTAAAATATATAATGTATCCCTGCAATCGGGCTCTGTACCAGAGGAATGGAAAGTAGCAAATGTAACACCGATTTTCAAAAAGGGATCCAGGGGTGATCTGGGAAATTACAGGCCGGTTAGCTTAACGTCCGTTCCAGGCAAATTGATTGAAAGCATCCTCAAGGATAAAATTGTAAAGCACATAGAAGAACAGGCCCTGCTGGGAGTGAACCAGCATGGCTTCCTCAAAGATAAATCTTGCCTCACAAACCTTTTGGAGTTCTTTGAGAGTGTCAACAAGTGTGTGGATAAGGGTGATCCAGTTGACATCATACACCTGGACTTCCAAAAGCTTTCAACAAAGTTCCTCATCAAAGACTCCTGAGGAAACTTAGCAGTCATGGGATAAGGGGACAAGTACATGTGTGGATTGCTAACTGGTTGAAAGACAGGAAACAGAGGGTAGGGATAAACAGAGAGTTTTCACAATGGAGGGAAGTAAGAAGTGAGGTCCCCCAGGGATTTATACTGGGAGAGATGCTTTTAAATTTATTCATAAATGATCTAGAAGCAGGGGTAAGCAGCGAGGTGGCCAAATTTGCAGATGATACCAAACTCTTTCGGGTAGTGAAATCCAAAACGTATTATGAGGAGCTCCAAAAGGATCTCTCCAAACTGGGTGAATGGGCGACAAAATGGCAAATGGGGTTCAATGTTGGGAAGTGTCCAGTGATGCACATTGGGACGAAGAAGCCCAACTTCAAGTATATGCTGATGGGATCTGAGCTGTCAGTGACTGACCGGGAGTGTGATCTTTGGGTCATGTTGGTCAGCTCATTTGAAGTGTCAATTCAATGTGCGGCAGCTGTGAAAAAGGCCAATTCCATGCTAGGGAACATTAGGAAGGGGATTGAAAATAAAATGGCTAATATTATAATGCCCTTATAAAAAACTATGGTGCGGCCACACCTGGAGTACTGCATACAATTCTGGTCACCACACCTAAAAAAGAACATTGTAGAACTGGAAAAGGTGCAGAAGAGGGCAACCAAGATGATCAGGGGCCTAGAGCACCTTTCTTATAAGGCAAGGCTACAACACCTGGGGCTTTTTAGTTTAGAAAAAAGATGACTGCGGGGAGACATGATAGAGGTCTACAAAATCATGCACGGTGTGGAGAAAGTGGATATAGAGAAATTCTTCTCCCTCTCACATAACACTAGAACCAGGGGTCATCCCATGAAATTGATTGCCAGGAAATCAAGGGCCAACAAACGAAAGTAATTTTTCACACAACGCATAATCAACTTGTGGAATTCTCTGCCATGAGATGTGGTGACAGCCAACAACCTGGATGGCTTTAAGAGGGGTTTGGATACCTTCATGGAGGAGAGGTCTATCAATGGCTACTATTTGGAGGGCTACAGGTCACCTCCAGCCTTAAAGGCAGGATGCCTCTGAGTACCAGTTGCAGGGGAGTAACAGCAGGAGAGGGGGCATGCCCTCAACTCCTGCTGGTGGCTTCCAGCAGCATCTGGTGGTCCACTGTGCAAAACAGGATGCTGGACTAGATGGACCTTGGGCCTGATCCAACAAGGCTGTTCTTACGTTCTTAAATAAATTTGCGAAGATTTTCTGTGCAGGTTAAGCTACTATATATAGATCCCTCTCATCTACAATGAAGAACATCTTCCAACAAGTAACTGTTGCATTCCAATTGTCCTTAACCATCACAGACTCCTCCTTCCTATCTGCATATGGAATCCCCACTGCCCAATCACCATGGTGCTTCTGCTCTCACAGGCTCATCCTCTATATTTGCATATGGAATATCCACTGCCCAATCACCACGGTGCTTCTGCGCGCAAACTCTTGCAAGAGCTGCCACACACAGGATTAGCCATGAGTACACCTTAGAGAATTTTATATAGCTAGATTTTAGGTTAACAAATTTCTGAATTTTGTCCTGAAAAGAAAACAATACTATTCTTTCCTTTCCCTACTAGGTCAGTTATGGTTTCACCAATACTGCTTTAAAAGATAAAACTCAGTTCCCATTTTTCTACCGGATGGTCCCTAAACAGGAACCCCCTTACCTGGGGATTGTCAAGCTACTCTTGCATTTCAATTGGACATGGGTTGGTCTCCTTGCTCCAGAAAATGACCATGGAGAAATATTCCTGAACACCTTTGCCCCTTTGATTATCAGGAGTGGTCTTTGTGTTGCCTTTTCAAAATACATCCCAGGTCTATCACAGTACGATTATTATAATCCATACAAAAAGATGTCATTTCTCATGGAGAGAAGTATCAATGTTATTGTTTATCAGGAGGGATTGCGTGCCATGTTTACTATACTAATATTCTGTGGAAAAATAAAAGATCCAATTTTGGGGAAAGTGTGGATTGCAACAGTTTTGGAGGACTCCAACTTGAGGTTGTTTACCAAAAGGATAGATACCCAGTTCCTTCATGGTTCTTTGTCTTTCTTAATTCAGACGCACAAAGCAATAGGATATGACAATTTTCCCCAACTTCTTTCTGCCATGAAACAGTTTGGGGAGGATGCATTTCATTGCTTAGAGTCAAAGCCTGTGAAAGATTGGATAAGATGTACGGAGAAAGAGACACTGGGGACCTTACCTGAAGATATGATGGAGAGAATTCTTTCTCAAGACAGCTACAGTATTTACAACAGTGTTCAGGCTGTGGCATGGGCCCTCCATGCTGCACACTCATCCAGAATGCACTGGAGAGTGATGGCAAGTGCAGGCAGGGTGAAAAACCATCTGGTACAGCCATGGCAGGTATTGTTCCCCCTCACTGATAGTAAAACCTAAAATTACCATCAATTGTGTATTTTCAAGTGTATTGGTGTTGCGAATCTGAACATTTGTGAAGCAAATCCTTGGAAACCATTTTAGTAGCATGACGTGAGTACTCACATGCTGTTTTAAGGAGTTTAACGGCCTACCTCCACAACCAGCCTGGAACTGCCTTGGGAACTGGGCGGTTTACAAAAAAAAAAAAAAAACAGAAAGTAAAACATTAGTTAAAACAAAAAGGAAAAATTTAAAACATTACAACAATTTAAATTTTTTTAAACAGTATTTTAAAACAGCATTAAAACCATTAAAACAATATTAATTAAAAGCCTGGGTGAACAGATGCGTCTTTAAAGACTTTTTAAAAGCTGTCAGAGATGGGGAGGATCTTATTTCACTGGGGAGCACATTCCAAAGCTTTGGGGCAGCAGCGGAGAAGGCCCGTCCCTGAGTGGCCACCAGAAGAGCCGGTGGCAGCTGCAGACGGACCTCTCCAGCAGATCTCAGTGGGCGGTGGGGTTCATGACGAAGAAGGCAGAGGTGCTTTGACCTCAAAATGGGCAGCGTGAAGATAATCCATATGGTTTACTGTTTTCTAAATGCTATTGTTTTCTGTGCCATTCTAGCTTCACCCTTTCCTGAGACATGCCCACTTTTATAATAGTTCGATCATGAATAGAGTTTACTTTGATGAGAACGAGAACCTGGCAGCTGACTTTGATATTGTGAACTTTGTGGCATTTCCCAATAAGTCCATTACTAGAGTGAAAGTTGGGAGCCTAGAAAGACAGGCATCCTCAGAGATCAATATCTCCATTGACTTGAAAGCCATTGTGTGGCCCAGGAGGTTTCAACAGGTAGAGAAAACCATTGATTTGACTTTATTCCCTTTAATAACATCTGCTGAGCTCTAAGAATTTATTTTGTGTTATATACAATAGATAAAGGAGAGGATACCTATAAAAAAACATGACAGTATGTATGTATGTATGTATGTATTTAATGCCACCCCATCTAAAAGCTCTGGGTGGCTTACAGTAAATAAAAACAACAAACAATTTAGAAACAAAATAATTAAACTATCAGAGAATTAAAAACCAAAGAATTAAAGTAATTTAAAACAATTTAAAGAACCTGGAAGGCCAAACTAAAATGGTGAGTTTTAAGGGCTCTCTTGAAGACCAGTAATGTTAAGCCCCAGGTTTCTGTGGTGAGTGCATTCCACATCCAAAGAGTAGCCGTGGAGAAGGCTTAATCTTGAGCTGCCACCTGACAAGCTGGTGGCAGCCAGAAAGAGACCTCTCCAGATGGACTTCATGTCCAGTGTGGATCATGCAGAAGAAAGTGCCTTGTATTTTGTATTTTGCACCTTCTATTTTGCATAACCTCCCCACCACCACCACCACAACCCAAGCCCTGCTAGGCTGCCTCATCATGGGGTGTGTGTGTGTGTGTGTGTGTGTGTGTGTGTGTGTGTGTGCAATTGTTCCTGGGAGGGATGAGCGAAGTACGCCAGAAGATATGCTCCCAGCAGGGTCACCCAAAGTGCGAAGGTCATTCCAGCTTCCGAGCTAAAGCAAGCAGGCACCTATATTGCGCAGCAGCGATATAGGAAGATGCTGGAGGTGGACGATCACTTAGGAGCATAGGAACATAGGAAGCTGCCATATACTGAGTCTGACTATTGGTCTAGCTAGGTCAGTATTGTCTTCACAGACTGGCCACAGCTTCTCCAAGGTTGCAGGCAGGAAGCTCTCTCAGCCCTATCTTGAAGAAGCCAGCGAGGGAACTTGAAACCTGCTTTTCCCAGAGCAGCTCCTTCCCTTGAGGGGAATATCTTACAGTGCTCACACTTCTAGTCTCCCATTCATATGCAACAAGAGCAGACCCAGCTTAGTTAAGGGGACAAGTCATGTTTATGACCACAAGACCAGCTCTCATCACTTCAGTGACAATGACAAAGGCATCATTTCATACTGCGCGGGAGAAGGCAATGGTAAACCACTCCTGGAATTTACCAAGAAAACCACATGGATAGACAAAATAGAATGATTGTTGATGTAGTGCCAGATGATGGACTCCTCAGTTCGGATGTTACTCAACATGCTACTGAGGAAGAGCTGAGGATCTCTCAGAGTTCCGATGGTGTTTATGATGTGGTTAGATTAAAGCTTTTTGGACATCTAGCAGCTGATGTTGCCATGTGGGAAAAGAAAATCCGAAGCTATAAAGACAGAATTACAATGGGAACATGGAACGTAAGAAGCATGAATATGGGTAAGCTTGACACAGTGAAAGATGAAATGAATCAACTACAGATTAACATCTTGGGCATCAGTGAGTTAAAATGGATTGGAATGGGACACTTTCAATCAGAAAATAATACTATTTACTACTCAGGACGTGAGAAACAAAGGAACAGTGTTACTTTCATAGGAAGAATATAGCAATGACAGTACTTGGGTACAATGCGGTCTCTGACTAAATATTATCAATTAGATTTCATGGACAACCCTTTAAGATGACAGTTCTTCAAGTCTATGCCCCAACGACTGATGCAGCAGAAGAGGAAGTTGATGAGTTTTATGCTCAAGTTCAGTCTGAAACTGACAGAACATGCAAGTAAGATGTGCTGCTGGTGGTTGGAGACTGGAATGCCAAAGTTGGAAATGGTATGGAGGAAAACACAGTTGGACTGTATGGCCTAGGAATTAGAAATGAAGCAGGAGAAGGACTTATTAGTTTCTGCTAAGCCAATGATCTCTTCATGGCTAACACATTCTTCAAACAACCAAAGTGGTGCCTATACACATGGACATCACCAGATGGAGTCCACAAAAATCAAATTGATTATATTATTGGTGCTAAGAGGTGGAAGAGTTCAGATATAACAGCAAAGACATGGCCAGAGGCTGATTGTGGAACAGGTCACAAACTGCTAATGTGCAAGTTCCAAGTCAAGCTAAAGTGGAAAAACAAAGCTATCCAGCTTCCACGATATGATCTTGAGAATGTCCTCACTATTTTCAAGGAGAACATCAGGAACCGCTTTGAAGTTCTGAACCTGATTGATAGGGAACCAGAGGAACTGTGGAATGAAATCAAAGAAGCTGTTAATTACAAATGTGAAAAGAGACTGCCAAAGACCAAGAAACAGAAGAAAGCAAAATGGATGTCAGAAAGATGGTGGAAATTGCCAAGAAGAAAAGAGAAGCCAAGGTCAAGAAAGATAAAGATCTCAGGAAGGAACTTAATAGGGATTTTTAGAAAACTGTTAGAAAAGACAAGGAGCAGTACTACAATGACATCTGTAAAGACCTTGAGGATGGAAATAGATATGGAAAAACAAAGGAAAGTTTTCCAAAAGATCTCTGTACTCAGAAGGAAGTTCCAACCTCGAATTGGTATGTTAAGGGATGCCAAAGGACAGATAGTAACTGGTTCAGAGAAGATTAAACAGAGATGGAAGGAGTATACTGAAGATCTGTACAGCAGGGACATCAACATCCAAGAAACTCTAGAAGATATTCCCTACTTGCAAGTACCTCTAGTACGGGAAGATGCAATTAGATCAGCACTACGGTCATTACCAAGTCGGAAGGCTGCAGGAACTGATGGCATAGCTTCAGAAATATGGCAGGCAACAGAAGAAGAATCAGTCAAGGCTCTAACCAAACTATGCTAGCAAATTTGGAGAATGACACAGTGGCCAACAGATTGTAAGACGTATGGTCATACCCATACCAAAGAAATGAGACTTAATAGATTGCACAAACCATCGTACAATACCCTTAATTTCATATGCTAGCATAATGCTCAGGATCATCCAACACAGATTAGAGGCCTATGTGGAAATGTTCAAGCTGGTTTCAGAAAAGGCCGAGGAACAAGAGACATCATTGCTGATGTGCATTGGATAATTGAGAAAGCCAAAGAATACCAAAAAGAAGTAAACATGTGCTTCATTGGCTACAGAAAAGCCTTTGATTGCGTCGAGCATGTCAAGTTGTGGAATATCCTTAAGAAAATGGGCGTCCCAGAACATCTCATTGTTCTCATGAGAAACCTATACAGAAAGCCACAGTCCAGATGGAACATCGGGAAACAGTTTGGTTCCAGATTGGCAAAGGAGTAAGACAAGGCTGTATACTTTCTCCTTCTTTATTCAGCTTATAGTGAGAGAAGCTGGACTGGAAGAAGATGAGTGTGGTTTTAAAGTTGGAGGAAGAAACATCAATAATCTGCGCTACACTGATGGCACCATTCTGATAGCTGAGAATGGAGATGATCTGCAAGCTCTAGTAATGAAGGTCAAGAAGCACAGTGAGAAAATGTGACTACAAATAAATACAAAGAAGTCTATACTCATGACAACAGGTACAGCAACCAGTCTCAGAACTGATAATGAAGACATTGAAGTGGTGGATAGCTTCTGCTTCTTGGGATTGACCATCAACAGTCAAGGATCCAGCAGTCAAGAAATACACCACAGACTAGCACTTGGTAGGGTAGCAATGAAGGCCTTTGGGAAGGATATTTACATGCCATGACGTGTCTATACCTACAAAGATTAGAATACAGTGAGGGAAATAAGTATTTGATCCGCTGCTGATTTTGTCCGTTTGCCCTCTGACACAGAAATGACCAGGCTATAATTGGAATGGTAGGTTTATTGTAGCTGTGAAAGACAGAATAACAACAAACAAACCCTCAGAAGCCCAGTGCCCAAAAGTCAGCAATGGATTTGCATTGTAGTGAGGGAAATAAGTATTCAATCCCCTATCAACCAGCAAGATTTCAGGCTCCCAGGTGTCTTTTCACTATATGCAGGTAACGAGCTGAGATGAGGAACACCCTCTGTAAGGGAATGCTCCTAATCCCAGCTTGTTACAGTACCTGTATAAAAGACAGCTGTCCATAGAAGCAAGCAATCACTCAGCTTCCAAACTCACCACCATGCCCAAGAACAAAGAGCTGTCGAAGGATGTCAGGGACAAGGTTGTAGACCTGCACAAGGCTGGACTGGGCTACAAGACTATTGCCAAGCAGCTTGGTGAGAAGGTGACTACAGTGGGCACGATAACTTGCAAATGGAAGAAACACAAAATAACTGTCAATCTCCCTCGGTCTGGGGCTCCATGCAAGATCTCACCACATGGAGTTGCAATGATCATGAGAACGGTGACAAAGCAGCCCAGAACTACACGGGGGGAACTTGTCAATGATCTCAGGGCAGCTGGAACCATAGTCACCAAGAAAACAATTGGTAACACACTATGCCGTGAAGGACTGAAATCTTGCAGTGCCCGCAAGGTCCCCCTGCTCAAGGCAGCACATGTACAGGCCCGTCTGCAGTTTGCCAATGCACATCTGAATGATCCAGAGGAGAACTGGGCGAAAGTGTTGTGGTCAGATGAGACCAAAATCGAGCTCTTTGGCATCAACTCAACTCGCCGTGTGTGGAGGAGGAGGAATGCTGCCTATGAGCCCAAGAACACCATCCCCACCGTCAAACATGGAGGTGGACACATTATGCTTTGGGGGTGTTTTTCTGCTAAGGGGACAGGACACCTTCACCACATCGAAGGGACGATGGACGGGACCATGTACCGTCAGATCTTGGGTGAGCACCTCCTTCCCTCAGCCAGGGCATTGAGAATGGGTCGTGGATGGGTATTCCAGCATGACAATGACCCAAAACACACAGCCAAGGCAACAAAGGAGTGGCCCAAGAAGAAGCACATGAAGGTCCTGGAGTGGCCCAGCCAGTCTCCAGACCTTAATCCCATAGAAAATCTGTGGAGGGAGCTGAAGGTTCGGGTTGCCAAACATCAGCCTCAAAACCTTTCTGACTTGGAGAGGATCTTCAAAGAGGAGTGGGACAACATCCCTCCTGGGTTGTGTGCAAACCTGGTGGCCAACTACAAGAAACGTCTGACCTCTGTGATTGCCAACAAGGGTTTTGCCACCAAGTACTAAGACATCTTTTGTGAAGGGATCGAATACTTATTTCCCTCACTACAATGCAAATCCATCGCTGTCTTTTGGGCACTGGGCTTTTGAGGTTTGTTTGTTGTTATTCCGTCTCTAACAGCTACAATAAACCTACCATTCCAATTATAGCCTGGTCATTTCTGTGTCAGAGGGCAAATGGACAAAATCAGCAGGGGATCAAATACTTATTTCCCTCACTGTAGTTCAGACAATGGTTTTTCCCATGACACTTTATGGATGTGAAAGCTAGACTTTGAAGAAGAAGAATTGACGCTTTTGAACGGGTGCTGGAGAAGACTTTTGAGGATACCATGGACAGCCAGGAAAACAAACAAATGGATCATAGAACAAATCAATCCAGAATTTCCACTTGAGGCACAAATGAGCAGGCTCAAACTATCATACGTTGGATGGATTATGCAAAAACCCAGCTCCCTTGAAAAGTCCATAATGCTGGGGGAAGTTGAAGGAAAGAGAAGAAGATGACCAACAACAAGGTGGATGGACTCGATTACGACAGCAATGAATGCACCACTGAGAGACTTCAAAGGCCAAGTTGGACAGATCGTCCTGGAGAGAATCTATCTCTGTGATTGCTAAGAGTCAACACCGGCTTGACGGCACTTAATCAGTCAGTCAATTTTGCATAAAAACATATAGGCAGCCAATGCAATGGTTTAAGAACAGGCGTAATATGATTCCCCTGGATTAACTCAGAGACCAAATTGGCTGCCACATTTTGAAGTAACTTAAGTTTCCAGACTATGTACAAAGGCAGCCCTTTGAATTGCTGAAGTCAAGCCTGGAGTTTACCAGGTAATACACCTCTGCTCTGAGTTAATTCTCTTCAAAAAAAGGATTCAGCTGCTATATCAGCTGAAGCTAATAAAAAGTGCTCTTAGCCTGGCACCCCACAATGAGCACCTCTATCTTGATTGGATTCAGTTTCCATTTATTATCTCTCATCCAGCCCACTACTGTCTGTACACAGGCATCTTGCGAAAGAATGCCATTGTCTGTTAATGATAACATGGAAATATAGATTTGGTGTCATCAGTAAACTGATAACATCCTGCATCAAAATTCCTGAGGACCTCGCCCAGCAGTTTCATGTTAGTGACAGAATGGTATACTGAGGGACTCCATTGAATAGCTCTAGGGATGTGCACAAAGGATCTAGGGATCCTGAAGGAAATATACAACTATCCAGGCTAGTAGCCCAGCATTTAGCTTGAACGTGTGATTCTGAGTTCTAATATTATGAGAGAGGGAGAAAAACTTCTCTCTATCCACTTTATCCACACTGTGTATAATTGTATTCACCTCTATTATGTCCCCACACACCTTCTTTCTAAACCCAAACACTGTAGTCTTTCCTCACAGGGGAGTTGCTCCAATTCTCTAAACATTTTGGTTGCCCTTCTTGGAACCTTTTCCAGCTCTACAATATCTTTCTTAGGGTGTGGTAACCAGAACTGTACACAGTATTCCATGTGCAGAGGCACCATAGATTTGTATAAGGGCATTACTCTATGGGCAGTTTTATTTTCAATCCCTTTCCCTAGTGTGGAATTAACCTTCGTAACAACTGCCACACACTGGGACAACATATTCAGTGAATATATTCACATATTCAGTGAAGTATCTACCAAGATCCCAAGAGCCTTTTCCTGGTCCATCACTGGCACCTCAGACCCCAAGTTGGGATATTTTGCCCAAAATATGCAACACTTTACACTTACTTACTTTGCTCGGCATTTGACATTTCGATGCTCATTCACAGGAGAGATCTTTTTGTAACTCTTTGCAATCCTTTTCTGTTTTTATCACCCTGCGTAATTTGATGTCATCAGCAACTAGCCCATCTCACTGCTCACCCCAACTCTGGATGATTTATGAAGTTAAAAAGTTAAAAAGCACTGGTCCAAATACAGACTCACTTTACACATCCCTCTACTGAGAAAATTGTCCATACTTTCCTGCTCACAGGGATCTGTTCTACATCTTCAGTAGTGAAGACAGATGCAAAGAATGCATTCAGCTTCTCTGCAATCTCCTTACCCTCCTTAAGTAAACCTTTGACTACCATATCATCAACCATCTCTCTGATCATTTCACCACACATATCACATGTGATATGAGATGTATCTCATGTGTCAGTATCTAAGTGAGGCTTCTTAAAGCCCGAATGTCAGGATTTCCAGAGCAGCTGAACCTTACAGCTCTGACTTACAGCCTTACAGCCGTACAGCCATAGAGTCTACTCTATGATTCATTTCCATAGACAACGCCTCCTAACACATTATGCTTAATGTTTCCTTATCTTATGCACAGACCCTGCCTCATTCCAGATGTACAGAAAGCTGTCGCCCTGGATATGTCAAGGTGGTTAAGGAAGGAGAGCCAGTGTGCTGCTATGACTGTACTCTATGTACGGGAGGGACAATCTCCACTCAGGAAGGTAAGTGACTTCAGAGATTAGGGCTACCTGTTGGGAATACGACAATGATAAGTTCTCAGAATGTGTGCAAGTTTATTTTAAGCATTTCTGACCTGTGTTTAGAATCAACAAATGGATAATTCATTTCACAAAGGAGATTGAAGGAAAAGTTCTTGGGCAAAGAGCTGCAGGGAGAGTTGCTTCTCTTTTTTGCACTTGACAGGGATCTCTTCCAGTTTCAAGATATGGATCACTGTAGTCATGAGTGTTTCTTAGGGATGTGCAAATTGATTAGGGTACAAATCAATTTGTACCCAAATCTAGCTGATTTGGGTGATTTGGAGACAAAACAAATTACCCCTGTGGTCCATTGGTTAGATTTGAGTACAAATGGAATGATGCCTGATTCGATTCAAGTTGATTCGAGATTCAGATCCCTCCTATTAATTTCCCCAGATTCCTAGCTTTCATTTTTTAAAGAAAGCTAAGCTCTAGCCATTGTAGAAGTAGAGGAATGGAGCAAAATGTGTGGTCACTATTTTTCAAGTGTTTGGATTCTTTGGTGTATAATAACTTCCTCTCAATGAATCCCTATGAGGATTCATTACACACCTTCATTTCTTCTATTCATTTTGATTTCCTTTTTGACAGTGCCAACTGTCAATTGTCATGTGCCAATTACACTCCACTCCCACCCACAAGGAAGTGGGGTACTACTCAGTTTATGTTCTAGGATCTTTTCCAAGTGTCTAGGCTTTTTGGTATCTAATAACCTTTCCTCATAATGAATCCCTATGAGGATTCATTACACACCAGAGTCTAAACACCTCAAAAATTCCTAAAACATAAACTGAGTAGCCAGTGGCTTGTGGGTTGGGGGGTATTGGAACATGGGATACCACTAATTCCCCACCCCCACCCACAGTGGGGTCACAATGAACAGAAGAAATGAAGGTGTGTAATGAAGACAACAAAGAATCTAAACACTTCAAAAATACATAAAAAATAAACTGAGTACCCCAGTGTGTGTGTGTTGGGGGGTGTAGTTGACACATGGCAGTTGACAGTTGGCACTGTCCAATGATCATCAAAATGAGCAGAAGAAATGAAGGCGTATAATGAATCCTCATAGGGATTCATTATGAGGAAAAGTTATTAGACACCAAAGAATCTAAACATTTCAATATTCCTAAAAATTAAAATGAGTACCCCACTGCCTTGTAGTTTGGGGGTGGGGGATGTAGTTGGCACATGGTAGTTGACAGTTGGCACTGTGCAGTGGCAGTCAAAATGAACAGAACAAAAGTGAACTTGTAAAGCTTCTTAACTTTCATCTAAGAGCAAAGCTTTCAGGATTACTGAATTGTTAGGTATGTAAAGTAGCTGTTAGTAGCACTAAAATCACTCTTATATCTTTCAGATGCAGACCATTGCAACAAGTGTCCAGAAGATCAGCATCCAAACCAGGACCATGATCAATGTGTCCCTAAACTGATAACATTCCTGTCTTATGAAGAGTCTTTGGGGATCATCCTAGCTTGCCTTGCATTGTTCTTCTCATTATGCACAGCAATTGTTTTAGGACTCTTCAGTACATACTTAGAAACTCCAGTTGTCAAAGCCAACAATCGTGACCTCTCCTACATGTTCCTGGTCTCTCTCCTACTCTCCTTCTTGTCCTCCTTTCTGTTCATTGGTCAGCCCCAGAAGGTGTCCTGCCTTCTCCGGCAAACTGCCTTTAGTATCATCTTCTCATTTGCTGTCTCTTGTGTGTTGGCCAAAACCATCACGGTGGTGGTGGCATTCACGGTCGCAAAGCCAGGGAACAGGATGAGGAAATGGCTGGGGAAGAGTCTGGTCAACTCCATTGTCTTCTCCTGTTCCATTGTTCAAGTGGGCATTTGTACTGCCTGGCTGGCAATCTCTCCTCCCTTCCCTGATGCTGACATGCACTCCCAAGCTGGGCAGATCACCCTGCAATGCAATGAAGGGTCTGTCGCAATGTTTTACACTGCCCTTGGCTACATGGGCTTCCTGGCCGCCATCTCTTTCACAGTGGCTTTCCTAGCCAGGAAGCTGGCTGGATCCTTCAATGAGGCCAAGCTGATCACCTTCAGCATGTTGGTCTTTTGCAGTGTGTGGGTGTCCTTTGTGCCCACCTACCTGAGCACCAAGGGGAAATACATGGTGGCTGTGCAGGTCTTCTCCATCTTGGCCTCCAGCCTGGGCTTACTGGGTTGCATCTTTCTTCCCAAATGCTACATTATTGTTCTGAGACCTGATCTAAACACAAAGGAGCATTTGATGGTGAAAGCTAAACGTTATGCCTGACAATTCCTGTGTTCTTTTTTTTTTTTTTTTTTTGCAGTGCTGTGACCAGTACGGTTGTAATGGACATATAAAATGCCTTTGGATAATTTTATGAAAGGCAGTATATAAATCTAATAAAATAATAAAATAATATAGTGTGTTTACAAGTCTTTCTTTCCTTTACAAACATTACAAAAGCCACGAGGGAGGAAAATCATGTATAATAGCATCAGAAAGGCTAGAAGACATTTTGTTTTATGAATTTACATTTATCACTTCATCATAACCTGCTTCCAAGTAGATTCATATTTATGTGCCTAATTAAATTAATGGAATTTTATGTTTTTGATGCACATGTTGCATAGATGGCTTTCTTTGGTTTAGTTCTACCAGTCAATGTCCAACTGATGGACACTTGGGGTTTTCTTTGTATGCATACTTTTCAAAGGAATGGGTATTGCTGCTCATACTTGTGCACAGATTTTTAAAAGGTCCCCCTTATTTGGTTTTGACCCATCATATGCATGCTAAATTTGTACCTGGGAATTTGTCTGCTCAGTTTCACCCAGTTTCACTATTTCACTTTTCTTAGACATGTGATCACCTTTTTTTGAATATTTGCTCCCCACTAGTCCAAGCGGGGGGAGGGATCTTTTTAATTGATCCAAACTGTACACTGTCTTGCTGATGCAGCATTTTAATAATTAAGTCTGTTGCCTTCCTGCCTATTAGGATTTCCAGCTGATTTTTCTTTTTGTGCCTTTATATATTCACATCTTTTTCTGGCTCTGAGGCACAAAAAGCACATAGAGGATGGAAGGATTTGCACTGTGCTCCAAGAATTGCCTGTGTAAAAGGTTTGTATGGATTAGGCAGTTCAGCAGGGACTCTGGTGGCAGTAACACCCTTTTAGATGTTACATGTACTTCTCCCGTTTCTGAGTAGAGAGAAGTTCCAAGGATTCTGCATTTCTTGGATTCTGGCTTCCTTGAGAAGATAGAGCTCACTGCAGGCTTATGATGTCTTTTATGATATTTGGTTTATTGCCAAATAGACAAGTGGATTTGAAACAGCAGAACACTTCTTTTAGTCAGCAATGGATTATATCATTTCTTCAGGATTGGCCCTAAACCTCATAAGAAACCCCAGTAGCTCTCTGCCTAGTTTCTCCATGCTTGCTACTTTAAAACAAAATCTGAATCTCCAGGGGCATAGCAAGGTGGAAGTGGATCCTGGGAGATGAAGTTAAGATGGGCCCCTGTCCTCCCTTCTTCTTCGTCTGCCCCACACCCTGTGTATTTGCTGCAGATGAGCTATATGGACCTACTGAAAAACAAAACATTATTGGCACGACCTTTTCTCTCTCCTCTGCAAATAACATCACACACTTTCCACACATGCAGTCTCTCTCTCTCTCTCTGAAAGGTGCAGAAGGTGGCAACCAAACAGGTCCAGAGGCAAGAACATCTTCCATACAAGGAAACAATAAAATTTGGGGGGTTTTAGTTTAGAAAGAAGGCAACTAATAGGGATGTGCACAAATCATTTTTTAAAATTCAATTTGTGCCCAAAACAAATCACCCCTGATTTATTTTGTGTCTGATCTACCCCCTCAAATCACTCCAGATCCGATTACAGTTCGCATTGATTTGATTCAGATTTGGACAGTTTTTGCCAACTTAACAGGTTCATGGGGCACCAAATTTGGGTGATGGGTAGGTCCCCATGGGTGCCACCTAGCACCCAAATTTCAAGGCAGTGGGACACTTGGTTGACATTTAATGAATTTTTTACTTTTTACTGATTTTGAACATTTCAGCCATAGGAAACAATGGGGATTCAAAGTTGCCATATCCTAACCCTAAAACAGATCCCTAGCTTTTTTCTTTTTTCTTTTTTTTAAAAAAGCTAAGCTCTAGCCTTGTAGAAGTGGAGTTATGGAACAAAATGTGCAGTCATTATTTTTCAAGAATTTGGATTATTTGGTGTATAATAACTTTTCCTCATAATGAATCCCTATGTGGATTCATTGCACACCGTCATTTCTTCTGTTCATTTTGACTGTCACTGGACAGTGCCAACTGTCAATTGCCATGTGCCAACTAAACCCCCCCCAACCTGCAAGGCAGTGGGGTATTCATTTTAATTTTTAGGAAAATTGAAATGTTTAGATTCTTTGGTGTCTAATTAATTTTCCTCATAATGAATCCCTATTAGGATTCATAATATACCTTCATTTCTTCTGTTCATTTTGACTATCACTGGACAGTGCCAACTGTCAACTGCCATATGTCAATTAAACCCTACACACACACAACTGCCATATGTCAACTAAACCCTACACACACACAAACACTGGGGTACTCAATTTATTTTCAGGTATTTCTGAAGTGTTTAGATTCTTTTGTATCTTCATTTCACACCTTCATTTCTTCTGTTCAATTTGACCCCATGGTTTGCAGGTGGGGGTGGGGAATTAGTGGCATCCCATGTTCCAACTACCCCCCAACACACAAGCCACTGGGTACTCAGTTTATATTTTATTATAAATATACACCAACAAATCCAAAAACTTAAAAGCAGTAACCACACATTTTGCTCCATATTTGTAATTTGTATTGTCTCCAAATCACCCAAATCAGCTAGATACGGGTACTTGATTTGTACCCAAATCAATTTGCACATCCCTAGCAACTAAAGGGGAGAAATGATAGAGATTTATAAAATTATTTGAGGTGAGGAGAAAGTGAATGGAGAAGGAGAACAGGAATGGTGCACTGGCAGTTTATTAAAAAAAAGATCCCAACACGTTTCTTTTGAGTGGAACTCTTCTTCAAGGGACTACAATATATAAAATATACCAATTAGAAAAATAAGAAATAGATATAAAATCAAAATGGCTATATAAAACTAAATAGTCATATTGCACAAATTAGAAAAGAGATAAAAACAAGCCATAATTAGAACCTTATCATTGGATTTATGTTACGATTATGACTTGTTTCTATCTCTTTTCTCATTTATGCAATATGACTATTTAGTTTTTTTTAATAGTCCTTTTGGTTTTATATGTATTCCTTATTATTCTAATTGGTAAATATTGCAAATCATAGTCCCCTGAAGAAGAGTTCCACATGAAAGTGAATTGAACACCCTTCCACTCTCAGACACCAGAAGCAAGGGTCCTCAAGTGAAATTTCATAGCAAAAATTTAGGACGGACCAAAGGAAGTACTATTTTACACAGCGCATAATTACTCTGTGGGATTCCTTGCCATAGGATGTGGTGATGGCCACCTGTTTGGATGGATTTAATAGAGGATTAGACAAATGAGGAATGATGAGGTTTAGCCTCACTCAGCAATGTCCATGACGGAACTCCATTCACTTGCTCCCAAAGAAAAGAATGGTTGCCATTCACCCCTATGAAGAAAGACCCTTTGGATGCTGTTGCAGAGGAAAATATGTGGGCCCTCCCTAGGCATACCCTTGGCCCACTGTAATGATAGAAATTCTATGAAATAATAGTAATTTTAAGTTAATAGATTTCTGAATTTTGTTCTGAACCCCGCCCCCCAAATACAATTCTTTCCTTTCCCTACTCGGCCAATTATGGTTTTGCCAGTGGTGCTTTAAACTATAAAATGCGGTTACAGCAGGCTAGGCTGTGGAATGGGTCCTCCATGCTGCGCACTCATCCAGAATGCACTATTTATTTATTTTATTATTTAACACACTTCTATACTGCCCCAAACTCATGTCTCTGGTTGGTTTACAACAAGCAAACAAAAAATTAAAACATTAGTTAAGATAAATGACAACAAAAAACTTAAAACAGTAGTTAAAACAAAATAAATGACATAGTAAAAGTTAAAACATTCCAACAATTTAAAATTTTAAAACAATATTTTAAAATGATGTTAAAATTGTTAAAACAATATTTAATAAAAAGCCTGGGTGAATAGGGGTGTCTTTAAAGACCTTTAGCCTTTAAGGTGGAAGACTACTCAGTTGTTTTTAAGTTGGAAGACTACTTTAAGTCTTTAAGTTGGAAGACTACTCTGTGAAGAGCAAACACAGCTTGAGGAGGTGAGCAAGTTTTTCTAAACATCTAGCCTTTCCCCCCTTCAAACTAACTAACAGGAGGAGGGGAGATTTTCAGGGGCTGGTTTCTCTAAGGGATAAGTCCTTGTCTCTATGTGTGTGAGTGTTATTTGCCAGGGCTAACGTTTGCCAGGGCTAGCAAACTCCAGTGTTTTAGTTTGTCCCTCCCTGGAGGGGGTGGAGTCAGAAAGGGCTGTGGGAGGCCTCAGATTCCTTTGACATTCCTTTGACTCATATCCCCTGTCTCAGTTGGAAGACTACTGTGTGAACAGCAGACATAGCTTGAGGAGGTGATCAAGCTTTTCTAAACATCTAGACTTTCCCCTCTTCAAACTAACTAACAGGAGGAGGGAAGATTTTCTGGGGCTGGTTTCTCTTAAAGGGATAAGTTCTAGTCTCTCTCTGTGTGGGTGTTATTTGCTAGGGCTAGCATTTGCCAGGGCTAGCAAACTCCAGTGCTTTAGTTTGTCCTTGCCTGGAAGGGGTGGAGTCATATAGGGCTGGGGGTGGCCCCAGATTCCTTTGATATTCCTTTGACTCACATCTTGTGTCTCAGTTGGAAGACTACTCTCTACATGAGGTGAAGGCCCAAGAACATAGTGAACAGGGATAGTAAACAGGACATTGAAGTTTAGCAGGAGTTTAGCAGGCAGTGTGTGGGGGAGCCTGAAACAAGCCCCTATGATAAAAAGGAGCCTGGTGGAGAAGATAACGTAAGTATAAATCCCTCCCTCATATTCTTGAGAAAGGATGTTTGGACAGTTAAATAGCTCACCTTTACAACTGAGACCTATCCTTCTAATAAGTTATCTCTAAATACTGTAAACAGCCAACTAAACCAGTATGAAGCTAGAAAGTCAGCAGGGGAGGGGGCACTTCCCAGTGTATTGCACAGAGTGCCACATGTATGACTATTTGCCCCATAGGCAGAAGTCATGGGTGTGTGCTCGGTGCAAGGAGTGCCTGGCTCTCAGGGAACAAGTTTGTTCCCTTGAGACCAAGGTGGCGGATCTGGAGAAGCTCAGAGAGAAAGAGAGGCATGTGGACGAGACCTTCAGGGACGTGATCGAGGCATCCCACTCCAGGGCTGATAGCTCCTCTGCTGTCAGGGAGAATGGAGGTCTCGGGCAAGGAGGACATCAGTTTGAGGAAGAGGGAAATGTTCCTTTAGAGGGGACCCCTTCCATGGATGATGAGCCCATATCCTCTCGCACAGAGGATACTCCTCCAGGGGGTGGTAGCTTCCTTGTAGTGGGTGACTGGATCATTAGAAGTATAGAGAGATGGGTTTGTGACCCACGTGTTGACCGCATGGTCACTTGCCTGCCTGGTGCGAAGGTTGCAGACATCACGCAGCGTCTAGATAGGCTCTTAGGAAGTGCTGGGGAGGAGACAGCTGTCATGGTGCACATTGGCACCAACGACATGGGGAAATGTAGTCAGGAGATCCTGGAAGCCAAAGTTAGGCTGATAGGTAGCATATTGAAGTCCAGGACCCGTAAGTTAGCATTCTTAGAAATGCTACTTGTTCACCACGCAGGTACAGTGAGACAGGCAGATCCGAGGGGTTTCAATGCATGGATAAGATGTTGGTGCCAGGAGGAGGGGTTTAGATTTGTTAGGAAGTGGGATCCATTTTGGGGGGAGCAAGGCCTGTACAAAAGGGACGGACTGCACTTGAACCAAGATGGAACCAGACTGCTGACACTTAAAATCAAAAAGATTTCAGAGCAGCTATGCCTGGGGAATAGCCGACGAGAGCTGGGAAGTATTTGGTTTGGCAAAAGCAATCCTTTAAAGTGCGAGGGTGCAAACGATTCAGATAAAACAGAAGGGGACAGAGCAGAAACACATAAAGAGCAGACAGAAGACTGTGCCAGCTTGTCAAAGAGTCATAAGAAAGATAGCATACACCAGGTGAGAGATTCAGCATATAGGTGCTTACAGTATATGCCCATGCTGGAGTGCTTGGTTGCTAATGCAGATATAGATATAGGGGGCATAACAGAAACATGGTGGAACAGTGAGAACCAGTGGAACACTGTTATCCCTGGATATAAACTATATAGAAAGGACAGGCGGGGCGCCTTCGAAGTGGAGTAGCACTGTATGTTAAAGAAGACATAGAATCTAACAAGGTAGAAAACCTAGGAGGACTGGAGTTCTCCACAGAAACCCTGTGGGTGAAAATACAAGGCCTGAAAGGAAACGTGCTGCTGGGGATGTGCTATCAGCCTCCGGATCAAAACACTGACAGTTACTGGGAGTTGCAGGAGGAAATGAGGGAGGCATCAAGGAGAGGCAGGGCTGTAATCATGGGTGACTTCAATTACCCACACATAGACTGGGTAAATTCACAGTCAGGTAATAACAGAGGTCAAATTTCTAGATACACTGAATGACTGTGCTCTAGAGCAGTTGGTCTTGGAACCAACCAGAGAGAAGGCAACCTTGGACTTAATTCTGAGTGGCACCCAGGACCTGGTGCATGATGTCAGTGTCATTGACCCTTTAGGGAAAAGTGACCATAGTGCGATCAAATTCAGCATAAATGCGGGGAGAGAATCACCAAATAAGTCTAACACAGACACTTTGAATTTCAGAAGAGGAAACTTCTCCCAAATGAGAAGTATGGTGAAAAGAAAGCTGAAAGGGAAAATCTGGAGAGTCACTCTGCTCCAGAATGCATGGAGTTTACTCCAAACCACAGTACTTGAAGCCCAGTTAGATTGCATACCCAAAAGGAGGAAAGGAATCACTAAGTCCACGAGGATGCCAGCATGGCTAACAGGTACAGTCAAGGAAGCCATAAAAGGAAAGAAGAATTCCTTCTGAAACTAGAAGACCTGTCCAAATGAAGAGAACAGAAAGGAACACAAACTCTGGCAAAAGAAATGCAAGGTGACAATAAGGGAGGCAAAAAGAGAGTTTGAGGAACATTTAGCTATAAGTATCAAGGGGAATAACAAAAACTTATTTAAATACATCAGAAGCAGGAAACTTGCCAGGGAGGTGGTTGCACCATTAGACAATGAGGGAGTGAAAGGGATGATTAAGGAGGATATGGAGGTTTCAGAGAAGCTAAATGAATTCTTCGTGTCTGTCTCCACGGCAGAGGATACTGAGCATATATCTGTTCCTGAACCAGGCTTTTCGGGGATAGAGGCTAAATAACTGAGTCAGATAGAAGTGACAAGAGATGATGTTCTAAACTGTCTGCTAAAACCAGGGCTGGATGGCATCCATCCAAGTGTTCTCAAAGAACTCGAAAGTGAAATTGCCTTGCAAAAATATATAACTTATCCCTGCAATTGGGCTCTGTACCAGAGGACTGGAAAGTAGCAAATGTAACACTGATTTTCAAAAGGGGATCCAAGGGTGATCTGGGAAATTACATGTTGGTTAGCTTAATGTCTATTCCAGGCAAATTGATGGAAAGCACCCTCAAGGTTAAAATTGTAAAGCACCTAGAAGAACAGGCCCTGCTGGGAGTGAACCAGCATGGGTTCCGCAAAGGTAAATCTTGCCTCACCAAACTTTTGGAGTTCTTTGAGAGTGTCAACAAGTGTGTGGATAAGGGTGATCCAGTTGACATCGTACACCTGGACTTCCAAAAGCTTTTGACAAATTTCCTCATCAAAGACTCCTGAGGAAACTTAGCAGTCATGGGATAAGGGGACAAGTACATGTGTGGATTGCTAACTGGTTGAAAGACAGGAAACAGAGGGTAGGTATAAATGGAGAGTTTTCACAATGGAGAGAAGTTAGAAGTGGGGTCCCGCAGGGATCTGTGCTGGGACCGGTGCTTTTTAATTTATTCATAAATGATCTAGAAGAAGGGTTAAGTAGCAAGGAAGCCAAATTTGCAGATGATACCAAATTCTACTGGGTAGTGAAATCCAAAACAGATTGTGAGGAGTTCCAAAAGTATCTTTCCAAACTTGGGGAGTGGGCAACAAAATGGCAAATGTGGTTCAATATTGGCAAGCGTCCAGTGATGCACATTGGAACGAAAATCCCGAACTTCAAGTATACGCTGATGAGATTTGATCGGTCGGTGACTGACCAGGAGAGGGATATTGGGGTCCTGGTGGACAGCTCGTTGAAAGTGTCAACTCAAGATGTGGCAGCTGTGAAAAAGGCCAATTCCATGCTAGGGATCATTAGGAAGTGGATTCAAAATAAAAGTGCTAATAATATAATTCCCTTATACAAAACTATGGTGCGGCCACACCTGGAGTACTGCGTACAATTCTGTCACCACTTCTAAAAAAGTACATTGTAGAACTGGAAAAGGTGCTGAAGAGGGCAACCAAGATGATTAGGGTCCTAGAGCATCTTTCTTATGAGGCAAGGATACAACACCTGGGGCTTTTTAGAAAAAAGTTGACTGTGGGGAGACATGATAGAGGTCTATAAAATCATGCATGGTATGGAGAAAGTGGATAGAGAGAAATTCTTCTCCCTCTCCCATAACACTAGAACCAGGGGTCATCCCATGAAGATTGCCAGGAAATCAAGGACCAACAAACAGAAGTACTTTTTCATACAATGCATACTCAACTTGTGGAATTCTCTGCCATGAGATGTGGTGACAGCCAACAACCTGGATGGCTTTAAGAGGGGTTTGGATAACTTCATGGAGGAGAGGTCTATCATCGGCTACTAGTTGGAGGGCTAAAGGCCACCTTCAGCTCCATGCCTCTGAGTACCAGTTGCCGGGGAGTGGCAGCAGGAGAGGGGGCATGCCCTCGGCTCCTGCCTGTGGCTTCCACCGGCATCTGGTGAGCCACTGTGTGGAACAGAATGCTTCGCTAGATGGGCCTTGGGCCTGATCCAGCAGGGCTGTTCTTATGTTCTTAAAATGTTGTCAGAAATGTGGAAGCTCTGATTTCAGCAGGGAGTGAGTTCCAAAGTTCTGGGGCAGCAGTGGAGAAGGCCCGTCCCCGAGTAGCCACCAAACAAGTTGGTGGCAACTGCAGATTGACCTCTTCTGATGATGTCATTGGGCGGTGGGATTCATAACGAAAAAGACATTCTCTTAAATACCCAGGGCCCAAGCAATTTAAGGCTTTATAGGTTATAAATAGCACCTTATATTTTGCCTGGAAACTTATCGGCAGCAAGTGTAGATCTTTCAATGCGGGAGTAATATGGTCTCTCCAAGATGACCCAGAGACAAATCTGGCTGCTGCATTCTGAACCAGCTTAATTTCTGGACTCCACACAAGGGCAGCCCCACATAGAGCACATTGCAATAATCCGGTCTGGAGGTGACCAGCATATGCACCACTGCTCTGAGGTCGTTTATCTCATGAAACTGACACAGCTGGCATATCAGTTGAAGTTGATAGAGGGCACTTCTGGCCACTGCCTCAACCTGAGACACCAGGAAGAGGCTCGGATCCAGAAGCACCCCAGACTGCGTACCTGTTCCTTCCAGGGAAGTGTGACCCCATCCAGAACAGGCATATCAAACTCATATCCTGAATTTCTGCCCTCCACAATGGGTACCTCCATCTTATCTGGATTCATTCTCAGTTTGTTATCCCTCATCCAGCCCATTACCACCTCCAGGCAGACATTTATGGAGGGTATGGTCCTTTCTGATGATGCTGACATGGAGACATTTAGGTGTCATCAGCATACTGATAGCACCCTGCACCAAATCTCTTGATGATCTCTCCCAGCGGTTTCATGTAGATGTTAAACAACATCAGAGACAATACAGAGCCCTGAGGGACACCATACAAAAGTTCAGATTTTGAAGAAGAACATTGTCCATGGGACACCATCTGGAACCTGCCCAAGAGGTAGGAGCAGAACCACCACAAAGCAGTACTTCCCACCCCAACTCCCTCAGACGCTCCTGAAGGATACTGTGGTTGATAGAATAGAAAGCCGCTGAGAGACCCAAAAGAACCAACAGAGCCACTCTATCGATTGCCAATTGGAGATCACCCATTAGGCTGACCAAGGCAGTCTCCACTCCATATCCTGTCTGAAAGCCAGTCTGAAATAGGTCTAGATAATCAGTTTCATCCAAGACTACCTTGGTCTTGGAGTCCAGGCCTTCTACAACAAACCCCCTCCAGATATTATAAGCCATGTAGGGCAAGGGTCAAGAGAAGAGGTGGAAGGCCACCCCATTCCAAGCAGCTTGTCCACATCCTTGGGAATCACAAACTGGAACCGATCCAGCCTAAGCACACAAGAGGAGTCGCTGGACACCTCTGCATCAGACACTGCAGTAACTGTGGAGTGTGAGTCTTAGCTGGCCCAAATATGAGAGATTTTGTCCATTAAAAACTCATTTAAAATGTCACTGTGGGTAACTGATGGGCACATACTAACCCTTTCACAACCCTGGACAAGTCCACTAGATTTGAGATTGTGGAGGCAATACGTGCAGAAAAGAATTGCTTGTTTGCCACATGTATGTCTAAAGGCATAGGAAGGTTAGAGGTAGTCCTGGGCCAAGACTTAAAGATGGGGAAGGCAGCAGCATCCCATTCACGCACACCTTCCTACTTTCTTCTCCCCCCCCCCCACTGCTGGCTTCCCACCCACCTGCCCACCTTTTCCATTGCCAGATGACCATCTCGCAAGCTTTCACTACCACTGCTACCCAATAGACCATCTTCAGCTGGATGATGTGACAGAGCCAGCACGGCTCCAGATGCCAGCCATAACAGGCCTTCCTTTAAGAAGCTGCCTGCTCTAGCTGGGATCACTGCACTGTTCAAAGGCATTAGGAAGCTGCTTTGATGCCAATTTTAAATCCCCCCCCCCCAAGTGCTGGTACATATGCAGGAATGCTGTCAAGCACCGTAGCATCTTGTACAGTCGCACAACAAAGAATACACAGCAGAGCTCTTCTCACGATCTGTGAGAAGAGCTCATGGGCTGTCTGCAGGAAGGAGGGTTTAACTTTCTTTTCCCGCAGACAACCAGTTGTCGGTCCCTGGGCGGGCGGATCTCCCACCCAGATTAGTGGTGACTCGCCTACAGTTATCCTGGCAGCTCCAGCTTTTGGGGTGCTAGGAAGTGGCGAGTTTGTCGCCATGTATCCTGAATAGCCTCAGCTGCCTTTTTCTAGTTGGGAAGTTGTAGTAAAAACTCAGTTTTCAGGGTTTGCCCTGTGCTTCACGTTTGGATAGTCAGCAGTCCAAGAACTTCACTGGGTTTCTGCTCTCACTTGTACTTCTTTGTTATTATTTTTAAGAAGTATGCATTTGTATACATCCATCCTTTTGCCTGCCTGGGAAAGCATATGGTTTCTAAGTTTTGCTTTTGCTTGCCTGCCCCCCCCCTTTTGTTCTTTTTGTTTGTTTATTTATTAAACAAATTTCTATACTGTCCAACTCATGTGTCTAGGCAGTTTACAATAAACAAGGACCATTCATGTTTGAGGACCATTCATGTTTGAGGACCATTCAAAAGAGCCCCTGGTGGCGCAGTGGTAAAACTGCCGCCCTGTAACCAGAAGGTTACAAGTTCGATCCTGACCAGGGGCTCAAGGTTGACTCAGCCTTCCATCCTTCCGAGGTCGGTAAAATGAGTACCCAGAATGTTGGGGGCAATATGCTAAATCATTGTAAACCGCTTAGAGAGCCCTGGCTATAGAGCGGTATAGAAATGTAAGTGCTATTGCTATTGCTATTGCTATGTCCAGAGAGTGTTCTCAAAATGGCAGCATAAGAACAGGTACTATGTAGCCATTTGGAGGATACCTGCACCAGGTGATCTCCCATGTTTCTGCCCACCATTTTGTGCTGAGGAGGTATTCTCAAAGAAAACAGCCAGGAAAAGCAAGATCCCCCCTCCCCCCGCTACAGTATGGGAAGGAGAGCTGGTCTTGTGGCAGCAAGCATTGTCCTCTTTGCTAAGGAGGGTCTGTCAAGTAAAGCATTTATTAGGGGTCTTTTAAAAAAAATTAAATTATTCATATTTAAATAAAAAGATGCATTAGGAGAGACAGGAATTGTTAACTGAGTTACATACAAACCAACTGGAACATGGAAAGTATAAGGATGATACAGCCAGTGAAATATATACACAGATTTAAAAATAGACTTGATCTTAAAAACACTTATGAAACACATAAAAATTTATTTTTGCTGACAAAGACACTTTGATAGAAGTGGTAAACCAGATGCTATTTTATAAACATAGAGAATAGCCCAAAAGATTTGTTATTCCAACTATAAGAAAGGATGATAGAAGTTATGACTAATCATTCACATCTTTTAAAGGAATTTGAAAGCTACAAAACAACTAATATGATACAAAATATGATATGATACAAAACAACTAATTCATCAGTTAAATAATTATTTGGAGGAATTAAAGGTTCAAATTTTGAACTTATCAAAAAAGCAAGTGCTTGAAGAAGAAATACAGGAAAAAGAGATGTTTGATGATATTAAAAGGGGAGGATGCAGCTGCCCGCACCCTACTCATTTGGGGTGCAGCTTCTTTGCCCCTGCCTCATTCAAAACAGGGCACAAGTCCTTTTCTTGCAGCCAACTGGCTGTAGTTGGTGGTGGGGCAGTACTTTGGCCAGCTACAGCTACGCACTCTGGCATTCCTTCCTCAGTCTGTTCAGAGTAGCAACCCCCTCACTTCCACCCCTGGGTGCAGTGTGGGTTTTACTGGTCACTCTTATTGGCAGCCAGGTAGGAATTGTTTGCCACCCCTGCCCGGGGTGGGGGCACAGGTGGAGCCGCCATTGGGCCAACGAGCTCAAAGAACCCGGGCCGGTGGCCAATCAGAGGCTGCGAGAGAGTCCCCGACACGCCCCCAGCATCTGGCATCAGACGCGGGGGCGGTAGTTTAGCTCCCAAGCAGGGGCCGCATGGCCCCTTCTGGAGCTAAACTAAGGCTGGCGCTGTGTTTGCAGTGCCAGCCAAGAGTGGCTCTTCCCTTCAAAGGCAGGGAAGAGTCACTCCTGGCTGCGCGCTGCAAACGCAGCACCAGCCTAAATAGCTCCTGATGGGGCCACGCGGCCTGCTGGCCCTGTGACTGGCTGGCACTGGGGGAGGCAAGCGGTGGGCTGTGGAGGCCAGCGGTGGGCTGCCAAAACAGTACTTGGCCCCAGCTGGCAGCCCCCACCCGGCAACAGTGGCTGTGGGCCCGGCTGCGGTGGTGAGGCGATGGTGGGCCTGGATACTGGGGCGGAAGGTTGGGGTGGGGGGAGAGGTGGCCGGCCCCAAAGAGGCCAGCCACAAAGAGGATGGCTGCAGAGACTGGCAAGTGGCAGCAGTGGGCCCGGTAGGCCATGGAGGCGGTACTTGGTGTGGTGGACCCATCCACAAAGGGGGCACTCGGCCTGGCGGCGGGCCAGGCCGTGGAGGTGCTGGGCCCGACCGCGGAGGCAGCTCTTAGCCAGATGGCACTGGGACCGGCCGCCGAGGCCAGGAGCCCGTGGGAGGCTGGGGTGGGAGGGAATCGGGTGGCAGGGCTTTCCTGTTCACTGCCTGGGAGGAGGAGCAGCGGTGGCGGCCCAGTGAGTAGAGCTTTAAAAAAAGCAGGGGGATGAGAGAGTGGGGGAGGGGGGAGGGCAAGAGGGAGTGGGTCCGGGGGGAGGGGGGCAAGAGGGAGTGGGGCAGGAGGGAGGGGGAGGGCAGGGGGGAGTGAGGCAGGGGGGAAGGGGCAGGGGAGGGCAAGAGAGCATGGGGGATGGTAAGAGAGTGGGGGGAGGGCAAGAGAGAGTGGGGCAGGAGGGAGGCCAAGAGAGAGTGGGGCAGGGGGGAGAGGGGAAGGGCAGGAAGGAGGAGTGGGGGAGGGAGGACAAGAGAGCGTGGGGCAGGGGGGAGAGGGGGAGGGCATGGGGGAGAAGCAGGGGGAGGGGAAGGAGGGCAGGAGAGACTGGGGCAGGAGGGTGAGAGAGGGGGGTGGGAGGGGGAGGGCGGGCAAGAGAGAGTGGGGTTGGAGGGGGGCAAGAGAGTGAGGCGGGAGGGAGGGGAAGCGGGGCCAGAGTGTGGGGCAGAAGGGAGGGAGGGGGAGGGAGAGTGGGGCAGGACGGATTGTAGGGCAGGAGGGAGAGGGGAACAGCCGGCCCCAAAGAGCGCACAGATGCTCTGTGCGGGTTGGCTAGTATACCTCTAAAGCCCTAAGCGGCTTAGGCCCTGGGTATTTAAGAGGATGTCTTCTTCACTATGAGTCCCACTGCCTGTTAAGATCATCTGGAGAGGTTCATCTGTAGTTGCAGCCAAATTGTTTGGAGGTTACTTGGGAACGGGGCTTCTCCATTTCTGACCCTGACTTTGGAATACACTTGCTGTTGAAATAAGAGCCTCCCCATCTCTGGTGACTTTTAAAAAGGCACTGAAGACACATTTATTCACCCAGGCTTTTAATTAGATTCATAGTTTTTAATTTTTTAATACTGGGTTTTAAATGTCTTTAATGTTTTAAATTCTTTTAATTGTTAATTGATTTGATGTCATAAATAATTGGTAGGGATGTGCATTTTGGAATTTTCTTGTTTCAATTTGTATCTGAATCGAAACATCCCCATTTTGTTTTGTACCCAAATTTTCTGAATCTGAATCAGCCCTGTTTTGTTTTGTAGCCAAATTTTCCAAATCCGAATCCAAATCGATTTGGATTTTTAAAAGGGTCCCAGGGCAAAAAGAGTGGGTGGTGGTGGTAGTGTCCAATGGGTGGAAGCTACCACCCAAATTTCAAAGGAATTAGGCAAAGGGCTGATTTTTTTTGGTGATTTTTTTTAAAGTTTACACATCTTTAAGAATTTTCCCATAGGGAATAATGGGGATTCCAGCAAATGTATCACTTCAAATCAAGGGGAAAGGGATGACCCAGAGCAGAGTATGGTGGGTGGCAGTGCCCAATGGGGGCAAGGAAACTTCCAGAATTATTTCAAAGGAATTGGGCAAAGGGCTGAACTTTTGTGATTTGTTGAAGTTTACGGGTCTTTAAGATTTCTCCCATAGGGAATAATGGCGGTTTAAGCAGCCCCATAATTCCACTTGGGGGGGCAAGGGGTTGTGTAGTGCACATAGGGTGTCAACCACCCCCATACCCACAAGCCTGTGGGGTACTGGGTTTTGTTGTTTCTGAGGTGTTCATTGTAGATTCTCTGGTAGCATATGAGATTTTCAGTGAAAAACAAAAATCCACTCTCATATGTTGCCAGAGAATCTACGCTCAGAACACCACAGAAACAGCAGAACCCAGCACCCCATGTGTTAGCAACCCTTCCCCTGGCCAATGTGGGGTCAGTAAAGAGTGGGAAGAAGCAAAAGAGCCAATGGGCAACAAGTAGGGAATTGTCAGCAGGTCAGCCCATGATTTAGGTCCCTAATCAGAAGGCTGGAAGGGTGGGAAATTCAAAGAGATGTCAAACACAACATGGAGACTGACTCAGAGATCACCACAAAATGGAGGTCCAAAACAACCAAACGTTTTGTAGCCGAAACAGGGGCATTTTGTTTTGTATACAAAGCTTTTGGATCTGGAAAATGGGTGTTTTGTTTTGTCTACAAAACACCCGAAACAGGCTTTTTTGGGTACAAAATGGTTTGTATCCGAAACGTTTCGTGCATCCCTAATAATTGTTCCTCGTTATCTGTGGTCCTAGCACCCAAAGTTTCACATTTCCACAGTCAAACCATGTGCACCCAACCTTGTTATTTGCAGATACACAGAGGGTTAAAATTCACCTATACCTGGATCCTAGGTGGCCAGCAGTTCCCAGGTGGCTGGAGATGACCTAATCTGAGGTCATTTCCAGCCCCATTTTGCTGACAGGAGCCATGTTGTGGCTCTTACATTTTTTAAAAAATTGCCCCCATGATTTTTCATAGGAAAATGGCAGACTTGAGGGTTTGGGGTTACATTGCTGGACAGAGCAATGAAAAGTTTATTTCTCTAATGTCTTCCTTTTAAAAGTATTTTTGACTCTTTTTTTTTGACCCAGGGGGATCAAACTCCTCAATTCCCATTACCACAAGGTCTCATTATATGCAGTTTCGTTATCTGTGGAAACGGGCAGGAATGGAACCCGGCAGAGAACAAGGGCCACCTGTTTGGTTATTTATGTTTCTAAGAATGAGGAACATTTATATACTGTAAAAATAATTACTTAAATGTTATTCTGAAAATGAAGCAAGTTATTGTGAGATGGGGAAAATTAAATACATCTTTTTCTGCCAGATTAGATATTGGAAAAATTATGCTACTTGCCCAGATTGAGTTCTTATTTCAAATGTTGCCAATGCACATTGATTCAGTTAATTTGAAAAATTGTCAGCAGCTAATATTATGTTTGAAAATAACAAACCAAATCCAAAAGATTATAAAAATAGCAGTGTTCGGAACGATGTAACATTAAATTGTATTATGAAGCAAGTTCTTTAGAGTGGATTATGGAATGGACAGATATAAATCATAAACCAGGTGTATATATTGAACAAAGTTATGCAGTAATTAGTATCCAGGCGTTATTATGGATGAAATGTAAAGAAAGGTAATATATACATTTTAGCAATTTTAATAGTTAATTTGTTGTAGATTTAGGATAAATATAGAAATAGAATTAGTCCTTCAAAGCACCAATAGCATCAGTGATATATATATAATTTCAAATTTAATTTAAAAATTCAATAAGGAAATTCTGAGAGTTGGGAAAATAGAGACATGTATAGATAAATGGATTTATTTAAGATGAATTGTTTTTATTAATTTATGATTAAATGAAGCAAATATTAGATGTACAATCCCTTTCATGGTAGAAATATATGTAACTGAGTGAATATCATAAAAGGTAATACAGAAAGGTGATCAGTTAAGAAAGGGTGCAGACTGTGAAAATATTTATATGAATGGGATTAAATAATATTTATAGCCAAAAATTTATAAAATATTATTTTATAAATAATAAATTAGGAAGAACAGGTTAAGGATGGTGTGTTGAAGTGGGGTGAAGATCTACATAAATCGATTATGTTTGAAGAGTGGGAATATATCTGGAAAATAACATATAATTCATCATTGTGCATATATAAGATAAAATTGCCTCAAAGTTGCTAGCCTTTGTTTTGTTATTTCTGTATCTGGATGCTTCTCTTTCCAGATTTGGTACATTCTTTTTAAATAACCTCTTCTAGTTGGACTAGACTTGTAATAGCAGATCATTATTTCCTTGTTGGCATTTTTTGTATATTTTTTTGGTTAAGTGATGTTTCTTCCAGTAACCTTGCAGTCTCCAGCCCTGGTTGCTCAACTGAAGATCCTGAGTCCTGTTGCCCACTTGCCACCAGATGTCCAGGGACTATAGCACCTGGCGCGGTCCTTGTTGACCTCGGCGACGACCGATCCCGTATAGATTTATTAAAGTTACATCTCACCATATTGTTGATGGGAGAGGCATTATTAATATTATTATTATTGTTGTTATTATTAATAAACTTTATTTATATAGATGCCCCTAACAAATGTTTCCTGGGTGACTCACTATCATCAGTTTCCATTGTTGGTGACATTCCCCCCGCCCCCAATGAAAACAAAAAACTTCCTTTCCTCCAAGAATAAAGCATCAAAGATTACTACTTCTAATAAGGGAAGGGAAGGAATATTAGTGCTATACAGCATGGACAATAGAGGACAACACCCATGTAGGATCCTTTGGGGCTTCAAAAGTTATACAGTGGATGGATATGTCAGTTAGAAATGTAATCTGAGCATCGTTCACATGAGGTGCATCCACAAAATTCTTTATCCCTTTCATTTGGAAGATAAATCCTGTGAGCATAACTCAGATGTCTAACATTGTAGTCCACAACAAATTAGGTGGATGGGATGAGAGGATGGTGGGGAAAGAAGAGATTAAGGTTCTTTAGTCCGGAACCGGAATGGAAACTCAACATTATGAAACAGGTCAAAAAGTACACAAATATATTTGAATCCAAGTAAGATCTGTCAGTTTTAATTGGCAAATGTCTGCTTCCCACAAACCTTGTAGCTGCCTCATGTAGAGTAAGTGGATACTTTATCTCTGGTGTCCTTGTTGCTGACAAATGTGCCATGAAGTGTGATGGCTGGTAAACAGGGATTTTCTCCCCTGAAACAGTGTCTCTAAGTACTTTGCTCCCTTCAGCCATAGAAATAAGTGACAGCTGAAGTTTGTCTTTGACAAACAAGAGAATTGTAGCCAAGGCCACCAGTCTCACTCTTGGAGGAGGCACAGTGGACTTTAGAGGGAAGGGGAGATAGCAAAAATGGCCCCTCCCTCTCATGTGATAATGCAGTGTTAGTCCAGATGTTAGCCACTATTACACTAGCAGAGTTCTAGTCTAGATATAAGCCATTACATAAATTATTTATATACTGCTTTTCAAACAAAATGTTATCAAAGTGGTTTACATAGCAAAAGAAATGAAGAGATGCTTCCCTGTCCTGAAAGGCTTCACAGTCTCAAAGGGATCAGGCATGACCCAAGATATAAACCAAGAAGCCTTGTTGAGATTCATGGCAAAAATAACCAACATTTTATTTTTTCAGTTTAATTTTGTTTATTTATTAGATTTTTTATACCACCTCACCCAGATAGCTCCAGGCGGTTCACACATATTAAAAGAGATTAAAATAAATAAATAACTCATTAAAAAATAAAGCCAGTTTAAATTCATTTCAGTGATCACTAAAAACTAGGCTAAAATGGGTTTTTAGGGCTCTTTTAAAGGCTGCTAAAAAGCATCTAATATTCATAGGGAGCGCCATACAAAATATCCATACATATATAGTTCATCAAACATTTGAATTTTGTTTGTAAGCAACTATTGGATGAAACTATTATTTGTCCCAGACATCTTTTCTGCAAAGGATGCCAAGCAAGAGCAAAAACAGCACAATTTTAGCAGAGGTTAATCTAGGATAGAGAAACTCATCCAGAAACATAAAACCCAGTTCCTAACAGTCTACTGCAACGGTGTGCCAAGGAACACCATCTCTGAAACATTGGAGAGGTGTCTGCATCTCCTCCTCAGCCCAGACGTTGGTGTCACCAGGAGGATGGATAGCATCTAGCTGCATCCAGTAGTGTTGCTAAGCTGTATTCCCTCTAACAGGGATTCCCAGATATTGTTGACTACAACTCCCATAACCCCCAAGCAAAAGCCATTGCAACTGGCGATTCTGGGAATTGTAGTCAACAACATCTGGGAATCCAACATCAGAGAGAGGCACTGGAGACCTTGCCCCAGGATGTAGCTGAAAGCATTTTGTCTCAGGACAGCTACAGTATTTACAACACTGTCCAGGCTGTGGCACGTACTCTCAATGATGCCTACTCATCCAGACGGAGTCACAGAATGATGACAGACAGGCTGGGACAGCAAATTGCAGAACCTTGGAAGGTATTTACCTTTGATTCAAAGACATTATCAAATGTATTGTTGTAGTCAAAATTTGAACATTTCTGAGGCAAACCCTGTTCCTGAGAGTCACTACCCACCCACCCCTCATTAAGTATGGCTTGGCCTCTTAAGGTGTAGTGGATTCTTATCATCATTGCAGGACTTATATTTGACATCTTTGTGTGGGTTGCAGCCCATCCTTTTGTCTCTGTCACTGGAGACAGACTGTTTAATTGTTAATTGTTAATTTATTTTAATGGTGTTTATTTTGTTGTAAACCACCCTGAACCATTTTTGGAAGCGTGGTCTATAAATCAAATCAAATAAATAAACAAATAAATAATGAATGGAAGGACTTTAAAGCTATTCACACAACAGGTAAGCAGGCAGGGGTGGCAGGTGGGGGGAAGCCTGCTCAAAATGTCCTTTCCCCCCAGATGATCCTGCAGCATTAGTCGGAGTGTGGACCACGCTCCCACACAATCCACACTGCTGCATGCAACATGGATCTTCAGAGCCATGTATCTGACAATGCACCCTGTGATGAATGCAATGCATATGGATTCTTTAGTGAGTAGAGGCTCGTGGTTCCATCTGAATCAAGCTTTATTTATTTACGACATGCTGAGCCACTCTCACCCAAGTAATTCAGTAGAAGGGGGAGGAGCCCAGAACAAATGAATCTCAGGGTTTATAAGGGAAATCACAGTAATTTATGCATAAGCCTAAGCTTGTAAAGTCCTCCAATCAACATATGATTAGTCCTTCAATGCACCAATCCCATTACAGTCAACAGTTTGCATTGCCCTTGACTAACTGAGCATGCCAGTCAGACCAGTCTCATCAACCAATCAACACCAGTTGAAACTGGCCTGGAAGTTTCCTGTAAGTTTGGTTTCTCACTTAGGCAGTTAGGATTGCTCTCTGCTTCATCAAGGGATACCACTGTGGGACAGATACCCTAGGTGCCCATCTTTTTGTGTGCTCAGGCTGCAAGTAGCCCAAGCACATACGTGATCCAGGTGCTCTTAATCTTGGCTAATGGCCAGGCTCCAAAGTGTGGTTAGGTGGGCGGGCAGCCTCAGAATCCACACAGATCCTGGTGCTGCACTTTAGCCTAATCCAGGCTGGGCTGCCCATGGGCGGACCTGGGGTGGGGCAGCCAGGTCATGTGCCCTAGGCACCACTGAAGGGAGGTCACCATGCCAGTTCCTCACCCCCCCACCCCCACCCCATTGCCCACCTGCCCAGCCCCAGGGCCCCTCAGCCACTTGCCATCCTGCTTGCCTTCTGCTAGGCCTAGGATCTGCCCCTGGGGGCCTGAAAACTGCAGAGCAGCTCTTCTCTCCCCACTTCTCAGCTGATCGGCGGGTGGGCAGGGCTTACAGAGAGGCCTCCGTGTAGGCCTCCCTGAAGCCTGAACTCGGCAGGCCCCAAGGAAGCCAGGAAGAAGAAGGCAGGCAGAGCTCTGCAGCAGCAGAACCTCTGCCCAGACCATCCAGCACAGATTTTGCCAGGTAGACTGTGAATTCCTTTTTGTGGTGTTCCCCCCCCCCCATATATAGGGATCTGCTTGCCATAGGGCTTTGATATGGGGGGTGGGGAGACTGAGAAGTCTGAATATTTAATTTAAAACGGAGTGGAAACTTTGCTCGCTTTAAAAACAAAAACTATCTAAAAAGCCCTATAAGTGGTTTGTTTCATGGAAGAAAATTGCAAAAACTTCTGGAACAATATTATATTATATTATATTATATTTATTTATTTATTCATTCATTCATTCATTCATAAATGCACTTATGTTCAAGTTGTTTTGCAACCCAGAAGCTCTGAGTGAGAACTGTGAAGCATGTGTTGTGCTTTTGTTTTGTATTTATTTATTTATTTATTTATTTATTTACGTGTGAACTGCTCCCCAATAACTCGCAGGGACTTCAGGGTAAATCTGGCCAACATGTGAATGCAGCTCCTCCATTCCAGAGGAGATGTGTGTTATAGGGCTTTAAAAGCTTCGTGTGAAAAACCTCCTGGAATCAAACTTTACTAAATTTGTTCAGAATTCTGAGAAAACAAACATAGGCTCATCCTGCATGGTTGAAAGTCTCCTTTGCTAATCTGCAACGAGGGGGCCATTTTAATAATTAGTGTTTCTAGTGTGTTCTAGGCATTAAAAGTAGCACAAATATATAGTACTCAATGTATATCACTGCATATTGTGAAGTGTGCGTGTGTGTGTTCATTGAAATGTATTTCCAGGCAGCATACTTATTTTCAAATATCAGGCTTAAATTCTTGAGAGCCTGGGGAGTGTGGACGCTCTGGACTTTGAGGGGTAGGGCCCCATTTTAAAATCTCGTCTCTGGACCCATTCCAACCTTGCTATGCCCCTGGCGGAATAGATACATATGTATTGATCACTACACATGGGTTTCTGCACAACACCTGCACAGAAGAAAATCCCCTGTAGAAATGTGTCTCTATTAAATTGACCTTGAATTTTCCATCCATGACTGGGATATCTGAGAGTTACAATCAATAATAAAAGAACAGCACACTGCTTGTGACAGGAAGGGGCAAATTACAATGATTTCTTAGTCTGGCAGGGGCTGGTTTTGGCCCCGGCAGAACTTGGCTGTCTGCTCCTGTTGCAAATGCCTCTGTCTAGTGTGGCAAACTAATGTATCCTCCTCCCTCCTGGTGTCAAAGTAAGCACTAGTGTGGTGAATGCACCTATACCCCATCATGAGCCAACAGTCATCACAAGACAAAGGCTGGCAGGAATCATTCACTGGTTTATAGATTCTCCCCCATCCCCCCACCACCTTCTTCTTCCCCTATTTTGCTAGTGGCTATTTGGGCAGGTGATCCTCTAGGACACAGTCATGTTTTTTAAAAAGCATGAGATGAGACAGAGAAAATGACACTTGGAATCCTCACATAACTCCTGACTGTTGTTCTAAATCTTTTACAGAGATGGCTCATGTTTTCAGGTTTTGATCAACAACCATGTTTAGATGGTACAGTGTTCCCTTTAACAGGGATTTCCAGATATTGTTTACTACATCCCAGTATTCCTGTTTGGACAGGGGTGCAATTTCACTGCTTTCCCTAGGCGATATTTTCCCCAGATTTGCCTCTGGGGCTGCCCCAGCCTGGGTTAGGCTGCTTGTGGGAACAGCTGTTTTGTCTTTTTGAGAAGTTGCTTAGGCAGGAGAACTGTCACTGGCTGTCACTACTATAAAAATGAACGGCCTTTGCTAGGTCCCCTGCTCCCTCTACCCAATCCCCTGCTTGATCTGAGGGAACTTATACGGCAATGGAGGGTAGCAGAGGCGTATCTAGGGAAAGTAGCACCTAGGGCAAGCACTGAAATCGCACCCCCCCCATCCAAACTGACACCCATCTTTCAGATAACTTTAACATAGTTAAAGGGGTACCCAACCTGTGGCACTCCAGACGTTGCTGAATGACAACTCCCATCATCCCAGCCACAATGACTGTAGCTGGGGATGATGGGAGTTGTAGTTCATCAACATCTGGAGTGCCACATGTTGGGAACCCCTGCTCTAGTTGAAGGGCTTCCCAAATGAAGGGCAAAGAAATGAGCTTCTAAGCCCATTTGAACCCCTACAGTCCTTGTTTTACAAGTTAGGAACTGTGGACGCCCTTCCGGTTGCTGCATATCAGAGGAACCACTGAAGTATACAATCCTGTCTAAAAGGGAGAAAGAGACTTTAGCTCACCAAAAGCTGGGAAGGTCCAAGAACTGTTGCACTCATGCTGCCTTTGAACACCGATACCAGTCTCCTAGAATTCTTTATAAGCACTTGAAACCAACTAAGCATTTTTTTCCAAACATCAGACTTGAAGCAACGTGGGGGAAGGGGGGTGGGCGGAACAAACACACACACACAGAGGGCTAAGGGAGGAGTGCAACTCTAAGGAAGGCAACTGGGGAAGCAGCATGGAGGAAGGGGGAACCAACAAACACACACACACCCGCAGGGCTTAGGAAGGAGCGCAACCCTCCTCCAACAGTAAATAAAAGTAAAATAAATAAGGAAGGCGATGGGGAAGCAGCATGGAGGAAGGAGGGAACCAACACACACACACACACACACACACACACACACACACACACACACACACACGGCTTAGGAAGGAGCGCAACCCTCCTCCAACAGTAAATAATAATAAAATAAATAAGGAACGTGATGGGGAAGCAGCGTGGTGGAAGGGGGGGGGAACCAACAAACACACACACATACATTGAGGGCTTAGGAAGGAGCGCAACAACAGTAAATAATAGTAAAATAAATAAGGAAGGCGATGGGGAAGCAGCGTGGAGGAAGGAGGGAACCATCACACACACACACACACACACACACACACACGGCTTAGGAAGGAGCGCAACCCTCCTCCAATAGTAAATAATAGTAAAATGAATAAGGAAGGTGACGGGGAAGCAGCGTGGAGGAAGATGGGGGCCAAGATACACACACAGGGATAAGGAAGGAGCCGAGCAGCAGCTCTCTAAGGAAGGTGCCCAGGGAAGCAGCATGGGGGAAGTGGGGGTACGAACACACACACACAGAGGGCTAAGGAAGGAGCACATCTCTAAGGAAGGTGCCTAGCCCGGGAAGCAGCACGGGGGAAGCCGGGGTGGGGGACAAACAAACTCACAGGGCTAAGGAATGTAGAATGCCCAGCAGGCAGCTGCTTAGTCTCCCGGACCACGTGGTTGTGCAGGGAGGCATGCACTGGATTCAACAGCTCAGTGGACGGGGTGTGTGCACTTTGCCGGCCAATGGGAGCACCCGCCCTCCGCTTAGAGATCTCACGAGTGTGCTTTTTAGCTGCTGCACCTGCGCAAGTGGGGGGTGCATGGGTGGGCGCCCAAAGCCGGCCAGCCACAGCAACGGCACTTGTTGGGGCTTGTTTTTTGTGGTGGTGGGGCAGCCATCTTGCGCCCCCCTTCATGTGGTGCCCAGGGCACGTGCCCTGCCTGCCCCACCTTAGTTATGCATCTGGAGGATAGGTGTCAGTATATTTTTGGATTGTCAGGATGAATGTGGAAAAGTATACCACAACCATAATGAGTTAGCAATATATGTGTACAAGCATAGGGTATTTGTTTTCCAAATGGGCGAGATATACAACATGTTTCTCATCCTAAATGTTTTCTATGTCATTCTAGCTTCATCTTTTCCTGAGACGTCTCCAGTTTTACAATATTAGTAATGAAAGCATTTACTTTGATGAGAACGGGGACCTGTCAGCTGATTTTGATATTATGAATGCTGTGGCATTTCCCAACAAGTCCATTGCTAGAGTGAAAGTTGGGAGCCTAGAAAGGCAGGCCTCCTCCGAGATCAAGATCACCATTGACCGGAATGCCATTGTGTGGCCCAGGTGGTTTAACCAGGTGGGGGAACTCTTGATTTCACTTTATCCTCTTTGATAACACTTGTTGACCTCTAACCATTTGTTTTGTGAGATACTTGAGACTTCAATGAGCAGGTCTCTATTCAGGAAATGTGCAGCCTAATTACAAAGAATATGAATAGAGTAAAAGGAGAGGAATGTACAACAGTGAGACACATGTTCAGAGAGTGGAAGCAGCACCAGTGGCTGATTCTGATAATAGCAGAGTCTGGCCAGAGCCATGGCTGGCTGTAATCAAGTCAAGAGATGGGAAGCACTGTCCATAGCTCCGAGATTCTCTAGCTTGAGAGCAGTAGCAGCCGATGCGGGTAGTATCTGATAGTAGTAGTAGCTGATGCGTGTGTTTGTGTGTGCACCAACAACGAGAGGCACCTTTAAGCATAAATTAGTAGGTGCTTATCTCCACTCTGGCTGCACTTGCAAGCTGCTCCAAGCAGCAGTGCGCCGCCCAGCACTCCCTGTGGTGGAGGGATCAGTTCAACCACTCACTAGGCCACCGGTGGAGGATCGGCTCCATAGAAGCCAAGTGAGTGGTGGAGCCGATCCCCCACCGCAGGGAGAGCTGGAAGGCGGATTGCTGCTCAGAGCAGCTTGCAGGTGCATCTAGAGTGATGTATCGGGGTACCCTTGACCCCAATAGAGGAGGTTCATTCCTGGGCGGATGGAGCCCAATAATCAGCCCAGACGAGAGGACTTAAGATCAAAGCTTTATTTACTCTTAAGTAGTAAAGGTGCTGCTTGGCTCATGCTCAAAGCAGGACAAAGACTCATTACAGAAAGCAATACATTTATACTCTAAATTATTCTTCAGAAATGCTGCATAGAAGAGGCAGATTGTTGTGGTCACCCGTGACTGGCCAAGGCTGCTGCCGTTGTGCAAGCAGACAGCCAGTCTGTTCTAGCCTTAGCTCACTGCGGTTCCTCTGACTTTTGGGTAAAGGAAAACAACAGGAATAACAGTAGTGAAATCTACTGACAGGGCTTTTCTGCAAGGCGAAGCCTTGGGACTAGTTACGCAGAATGACGTAGCCTAAGTCAAGTTGTGCGTTACTACATCTAATTTGCCATACATCAGTCCCCACTTTCTGTTGTTCGATTCTGAATCCTCAGATCTTTTTGAAGCAACCTATATCTCTCCTCTAGGGTGAACCAACACTTCACATACATCAGAATACATACTCTGAGATCATACAAAACATCATCATACAAAATCATCTTCTGGGTAGCTTTCCCCAGGCTTATATATCAATTCATTGAATTCCATCCTACCCAGAGTACCATCCTAACCCTGAAAGACTACAGTCTCTCCATCCATATATATCATGGCTAGCATCTCGCATTTAGGCACTCTTGGTTTCTCTGGAACATGTTTAACAACATGTTTAAGCAACCGAACAAAGGGAGGTACACAATTAACACAATTAACAAAACAACAACAGGCAAAAAGGATAATGCCCACAGTTAAGAGACCCAGGACTAGGGAGCGTACCCATCCCAGATCAGGCAACCAACTGGTAAGCCATCCCCAGGGATCCCAATCCATTTGGACCCCTACGTTATGAAACACCTGCAGGGCATTTTTAAGTTCCTGGGCCTTCTGGTTTATTTGCCACATAGTAACAACACTTTCCTCCAATCAGGCTCTCCCTTGTTGGGCAGCAAGCATATCAAGGGCTCAACGGTTTTGTAACACCATCTTAGATAAGACTGGACCTCCCCTTGCAGGTCCAACAACATGCACAAAATATCATTATATGATTTCTCAACCTCCTGGGAAACGTTGATTATCGCCCTTTCCAGTTCAATTACCCCCAGACCGGATAGGATTGCCCTCCAGACCTTGTGAAACCCTGTGCTCCGCACTGCTATCGGATTGATGTCCGATGCCCAATGCAGAAAGCTCCCCAGATTCAATACTCTGGAGGCATTCAAATGCTTATGTACTTCTACCCGAGGGGCCAAATGCTTTGTATGCTGTTCGGCCACAAAGCCAATACATTCCTGGTTTATCCAGGATAGGGGTCAGGGAGATGCCTGATCTATATCTCTGTCCTCTCAGCTTCTTCTCCCCACGATCGAGAGATGTCTTACACTGATCATTCAGGCTGAAGCACCCTGAGTTACCTGCCTTCCCCCCGTACCCAGCACTGGTCAGGGAGCAATCCCTGTGGTAGGCACAGGTGAAGCTGAGCCAAAGATACCAAAAGGGGGTACCCCAGGTGTACGTGTCATCCCTGCATGTTTCATATTCAGTGGCTGTCCTGCTTACCAGGATCCCCACTCTGTCATGTACATAAAAAGTATTGTTCCATATTCCCTGGGACTCATTTTCCAGCCTCCCTCCATGAAATTAAACAATGTAACTGAGGTATCTGTATGTTCTCCATCATGCAGAGGGAAATACTTCCCCACATTCAGCTGTGCCCCTTGACACTCCTCCTGAGGAGGCCCATAATCAGCCTTTGCAGGGACAAACTCCCCATTCATAGTGCCAAAAAGCCAGGTGTGGGCACAATATGCATGTGGAGCCAGCTCTCCACCTGGAATTCAGGGATATTCAGGAATTCAACAGATATCTTGGCTTCTCCTACCCCAACTGGGTTGGGGCACCCAAACCAATATCTGTGTATATTTATGTGAGGCCATCTTACAAGAAATACAGGTACTGGCGTGCTGCAAGAGCTATTCCCAACCCCACAGTTATAGATATTAAAGCTCCCCAGACTGGTTTGTCTCTGGAACTGTACACGTAGAGGCTGTCCAGCAGTCGGTTGGGGACACAGGCTCTGGTGGTGAATCCGGTAGCAAGTCTCTGCGCCAGTTCCTGTACATACGCCTGCTGTGCATCATCCCCCCTTACAGTCAAGTCAATGTCGTTCGTGACAATTGAAATGTGAACTACCCGCCCATAGAACACTTCAAAAGGGGCAAAAGGGTCAGACGTGTACGATATAGAGCCAATGGCAATGCTCTAACCCAGTTCCAATTAAGCTCCAAAGCCAAACATGTCAAGTGTTTCTTCAAAAACTTATTCATCCAGGCGTTCTCCAGGTGTACAGGTATACAGGCCTTCCTCAGATATTTGGCATCAAATCAGATATTTGGCATCATTACATTTCCATCAGATGTTTGACATCATTAACTACAGCACTCCGGGATGCATGAGGATCAGGAACAAGAAACCTGCATCATGGCCTTTCCCCCGAACCCAAAACAGGGCAGCCAATGGATGTTCCGTCATCATTGGCCTGGACTGGGAATATAGATGGGGAACCCCCCCTCAGGCAGCCGCTGTTGCTGATGATGGTTAGCCTGGCCTGTCACACTGCTGGTCCTTCTGGGCCAGGACTGCTGTCCTCTGAAGGCTCCCTTCCCTTTCACTTGACCATTGCTTTGGTCTTTAACAGAAAGACATCCCTCTCAGGAAAGACAGTTCAAGACAATCCTGCTTATTTTAGCAATAAAAGATAGACGCATGAATTTCCAATCCCCCCCCTTAAAGTCCAAAACAGGGGATAGTGTCCTCATTTGTGGCTTGTGACAACTGCTGTGGCTATGCCACAGGTAGAAAAGGCTTCACCCAATGAGCAATCCTGAGCAGGAGGCAAAAACAATAAAAACCAAAAGGGAAAACAATAACGATGTTCACATTCTTCCCCCCTTGTGGGTTTGTGACTGAGAAACCATTAAAATCTGAGAGGTCATACATAGCCTTATCACTCGAGAGGCCACAACAGAAATTCTAGCGCTTGAATGTCACAATGGCCTTTTGGGTGGAACTACTGATAGTCCCATTCCCCTGTAGCCTCATAGAGTCTCTCTTATATCCAGCTGTTCTTCTGAAAGGTCCAAAGCAGTGTACTACATAAGCCTTATTTCTTTTCACAACAATCCTCCAAGGCAGACCAGGCAGTTTAAGTGGCTGGTCCAGTGTCACCCAGCAAGTGTCATGGTCGAATGAGGATCCGGACTCGGGTCCTCCCGGTCCTAGCCTAGCACTCTAACCTCCACGCTGGCTGCCTACATACTTACAGACCTCCGTCAGGGCAATCGATCTCCATCCAGTGTATCTGACCTCATTCTCCATAAAAGATTC
The DNA here is from genome assembly GCF_027244095.1 of Hemicordylus capensis. NCBI lineage: Eukaryota > Metazoa > Chordata > Lepidosauria > Squamata > Cordylidae > Hemicordylus > Hemicordylus capensis. The sequence continues at coordinate 255,174,738 of NC_069658.1, read as the reverse complement.
ATCAGTGACATCTGGCCCTTTGGGATTCTCACTGTCCCCATCTAAGCCACGTGTAGATAGTGTTCCAGCTCTCCGTCTTCAACCTCATCACTAGTAAGCTTGGTAGGGCAACAATATCCTCATAAAAACCTACATAAAAGAAACAGTCCTTGCCCCCAAGCAAAATACCATACCTTGTTGAAATAGAATCAAAATCTCTTTCGTGAGGTCTAGAGTCTCATGAAACAAACAGGCTTCCTTATTAAAAGATATCATCAAGAAAAATAGAGCCCCTGGTGGCACAGTGGTAAAACTGCCGCCCTGTAACCAGAAGGTTACAAGTTCGATCCTGACCAGGGGTTCAAGGTTGACTCAGCCTTCCCTCCTTCCGAGGTCAGTAAAATGAGTACCCAGAATGTTGGGGGCAATATGCTAAATCATTGTAAACCGCTTAGAGAGCTCTGGCTATAGAGCGGTATATAAATGTAAGTGCTATTGCTAAAAATGTCCATAGTCTTGCAGAGGAGTGAAGCCTGTGATAAACACAAGTTATTATCTAATCTCTAGTCAGGAGCTGTGAAAACAGGGTATGGGTTTTACGACAACACACAAAAAACTTGATGCCTTTCAAACTGGGAGGTTTTCCAGGTAATATGCAAACCAGTCCTTTGGAACTCTCTGCTACTTGGTATAAAAAATCTAGAATCCTAAAGTTCCCTGTGAAAGCAAAGCAGGGCTGGCGGTAGGACAAATTTATATATTTTGAAGCCTCAGACCCATTGATAATACTCTCAGTTTACATCAAAAACAATTAGTAGAAATATTTCATACATATTGCGAAGATATAAAACAATAACTCCACTTAGAACAACAAGTTGCTGTTCAGAGATCTTCCTTCTCACTCAATATTTGGAGTGGGGAGACTACACTCTGGTCATAGGCCACCATTGGCTCTCTGAATCTGACCGACCCCATGTTGGAGACGCTTTTCCATGTACAGTCTATGTAAAAAAAAAAAAAAAAAAAAAAAAAAACCAAAACAACTTAAACAAAGTTAGAGGAACCTAAGAGCCCCCCCTTTCCCTTGCCAAGGAGATATACCTGCTTGGTGTATCTATACACTTACACTCAAGCAATTTTATTACAGCCATAGGCCATACAGAAAACGTAAAGACAATTAAAAGTATATATTTATACAAAGCTTTTCCCCAGTCTCCCTTTAGCTCAAGAAAGTATCACAGGTTTGCAATAAAGAAGTTACTAAAAGCCAATACTACAGTGTAAGATTACATCTGACAAAAACAAGTGCATTCTGAGTGACAAGGAGGACACACGCAGTCTGACATTGGGAGAATGGAGTAGACAGAACTCGCCCTTTCTTCTGCATATACATTGCAACCCAGCCATTTAGCAGCATTCTCCCCTTTCGCAGAAGGAGGAAGACCCACAAAGAAGGAAAACTGTCATTCAGAACCTGTTTCTGGCCAAGACTGGGGTGCTGCGAGAGTTCCTTCTGTTGCTAAGACCACGGCGACTAACTATACCTTAGGAATTTAATCTCAGGGCAAGTTCCAAATTGTAACAATTTACAGAAATAATAGCAAGTCACTAAAACACTTTCACATATATAACAAAAGTCCCATCAGTACCAAGATGAATGGCAGAATACTCTCTTCATTTTAACAAAATGTGGAATCCCACACAGAACTTAACAGAAATAAAGTTCTCAGGAACAAAATTTATACTGGAGCATATCTGGGCTCCCATTAGAAACATACACACACATACACAGCTCCCCTGGTATTAACATAAGACACAGTCAATATTTAAACAAAGTTTTAGATGGGAGGTAGAAAAGTTCACATGTTAGTGATACAATTAAATACCATTTTAGAAACACACACACATACACAGCTCCCCTGGAATTAACATCAAGCACAGTTAGCATTCAAACAAACACTTCGATAAGAAGCAGGGAAGTCCACGTTTAGTGATACAATTAAATACCATTTAGAAAACATAACAAAATGAACAGCTACATACTTCAACTGCATTTAAACAAAATAAAACTGTGGTCTTATTTAACAATTTAATAAATGTTAATTCATCTAAGCATGTTTACCCATGAGCAAGTTATCCAGTCAAGCGGAACACACACACAAAATCCCCAGAAAACACAGTTTTCTAGACCAGAAAATGGTCTATAAATCAACATTCTTTTCCCGACCCATCTCAGATCGCAGTCCTTAAGACACTGTTGCATTTCATTCCTTTTCCATGTATCATCCAAGCCAAAACCTTTCCTCTTGACCACAGTGTCTATAAATCTCCAACATGCCAAATCCAACCTTTCAACCCACACTACATACATTTCATTCTGTTTAAATAAAGACTTCCCGGTTGTCCTTCAAACTTCAAACCACATAGCAATACATTCCATTCAAAATTCCTTTTTTCACTTACAAACCTTTCTCTCTCCTAAGCAGTGCTTGATGACAATCACAGCAGAATAAGTGAAGAAAGAGCTGAGGTTAAGTTTTCATAGTACTCCAAATAGCTAATCAAGCAATAACAAAACAAAACAAAAAACTGGAGGAGCGGCGTGCGCTTTCACCCTTGCTCCCCCCTTTCACTCAGCTAAAGCAACAAGCAGCTGTTTGAGCTTCGAAACAACATATAACAAACTTCCCAGTTAGAATAGAACAACCTTCCGATAGTAAAACATATGGTGGAGATCTTTTCAGTGGGCTGGCAGGTACCTTGCCAACGGCGGCCAATGTGGTCTTCCAGTACCCACAACCCTTCATCAGCTTGTCTCGAGACCACAACTCCACAAAACTCTGAGCATATTGATGCTCTTCATATTTACCCATCTGGGTACAAAACAAAAGCAGGTGCAAAATATTTTGGTAGTCCATGGACAAAAATTAATCATTTTCGTCTTCCTCAACGGGTCGCCGCCCATAAGAACCTGCCAGTTCTTTAAAACACATTCCAACGGGGTGTATGACTCCCCCCTTGATTCGCTCTGAGCTTTCCCCATCACTATGTGGGGCTTGGGACTTTAACCCAGCAGGTGGGACTAACCAGGCCCCCCAGCTGCTCCCCAGAAGGGCCGAAGCCGAGCAGCCCTGGACCAACCCAATGAGTGGGACTTTAAACAAGTGGGACCCTGACCTACCCTGTGCACCTGGACTATAGCGTCTAAGATTGTGCAACACTCACCCTAATCCTTGCAACCTGAGACTCTAACCCTTGCGCGCTTCTTCCCATCCCGCCGGCCGGACTGCACCCAGTGATCCGGCTCTCTGGACTCCTCACACTTGTGGTGGCCACTCGGGAGCTGCTCTGCCTGTGAAAAAGGACCCGGGAAACTCCCCAGCAGTTGGCATGCCTTTTCACCCAGCGAGAGCCCCGGAGGGGTCGCACCGCCCAGTGGGGTCCCTAACTGCACCCCACATCCAAGCCACGGCACCACTTGATGTATTGGGGTACCCTTGACCCCAATAGAGGAGGTTCGTTCCTGGGCGGATGGAGCCCAATAATCAGCCCAGACGAGAGGACTTAAGATCAAAGCTTTATTTACTCTTAAGTAGTAAAGGTGCTGCTTGGCTCGTGCTCAAAGCAGGACAAAGACTCATTACAGAAAGCAATACATTTATACTCTAAATTATTCTTCAGAAAGCAGCTGCATAGAAGAGGCAGATTGTTGTGGTCACCCGTGACTGGCCAAGGCTGCTGCCGTTGTGCAAGCAGACAGCCAGTCTGTTCCATCCTTATCTCACTGTGGTTCCTCTGACTTTTGGGGAAAGGAAAACAACAGGAATAACAGTAGTGAAATCTACTGACAGGGCTTTTCTGCAAGGCGAAGCCCTGAGACTAGTTAAGCAGAATGACGTAGCCTAAGTAAAGCTGTGCGTTACTACATCTAATTTGCCATACATCAAGAGCGGAGGTAAGCAGCTACTAATGTATGCTTAATGGTGCCTCTTGCCACCACCCCCACTGGCCGCTACTGCTTGAGAGCGATCACTTCATCTGATAGCTGAAGAAACTGAGGTCTGATGTTTCAGGCAGCAGAAGGCACACTTTGTCCCACACCATGAAATATGAACATGTAGCAGGGCCAGAGTGTAACAATCCTTGAAATGGGTGTGGATAATAACAATTTCTACTGCTACTGCTACATCATCATCACCATCATCATCATCATTATCATCAATTGTTCTCTGGGCAGCTCACAAGAATAAAAGAATCTAATTAAAACACAGAACGCAAAATAAAGAAATTACAATAGAAAATACAAAATACAGTGCAAAACATTTTAAAATGTTTATTTAAAAAATCAGTATTGAAAAGCCTGAATGAATAAAAAGGTCTTCACCTGGCAACTAAAAGAGCAATGTGACAACACCACGTGAGCATCACGGGTGAATTAGCAAGGAAGTCTAACACAGACATTTTGAATTTCAGAAGAATGTATTGTTGTAGTCAAAATTTGAACATTTCTGAGGCAAACCCTGGTCGTGAGAGTCACTACCCACCCACCCCTCATTAAGTATGGCTTGGCCTCTTAAGGAGTAGTGGATTCTTATCATCATTGCAGGACTTATCTTTGACATCTTTGTGTGGGTTGCAGCCCATCCTTTTGGCTCTGTCGCTGGAGAAAGACTGGTTAATTTTAATTGTTAATTTATTTTAATTGTATTTATTTTGTTGTAAACCGCCCTGAACCATTTTTGGAAGGGTGGTGTATATACATAATAAATGGAAAGACTTTAAAGCTATTCACACAACAGGGAGGCAGGCTGGGCTGGCAGGTGGTGGGGAGCCTGCTCCCCTTCCCCCCAGATGATCCTGCAGCATTGGTGGGAGTGTGGACCGCGCTCCCATACAATCCACACTGCTGCATGCAGCATGGATCTCCAGAGGCCAGGATGATGCATCCTGGCCTCCATGTATCCCACAATGCACAGCGTGACAAATGCAATGCATGTGGATTCTTTAGTGAATAGAGGCTCGTGGTTCCATTTGAATCAAGCTTTATTTATTTACAACACGCTGAGCCACTTGATCCGGGAGGAGCCCAGAACAATGGAATCTCAGGGTTTATAAGGGCAATCAGAGTAATTTATGCATAAGCCTAAGACTGTAAAGTCCTCCAATCATCATATGATTAGTCCTTCAATGCACCAATCCCATTATACCCAACAGTGTGCATTGCCCTTGACTATCTGAGCATGCCAGTCAGGCCAGTCTCATCAACCAACCAATACCAGTTGAAACTGGTCTGGAAGTTTCCTGGAAGTTTGGTCTCTCCCTTAGGCAGTTAGGATTGCTCTCTGCTTCATCAAGGGATACCTCCGTGGGATGGATGCCCTAGGTGCCCATCTTTTTGTGTGCTCGGGCTGCAAGTAGTCCAAGCACACACATGGTCCTAGCACTGGAGTTAAGGGCCCTTGTGCCCTTAATCTTGGCTAATGGCCAGGCTCCAAAGTGGGCTTTGGTGGGCGGACAGCGTTGGGATCCACACAGATCCTGGTACTGCACTTGAGTAGCCTAATCCAGGCTGGGCTGCCCCAGTCTGGGTTAGGCTGCTCATGCGAACAGCCTTTTTGTCTGTTTGAGAAGTTGCTTAGGCAGGAGAACTGTCACTGCAAATGGATGGTCTATGCTAGGTCCCCTGCTCTCTCTACCCAATCCCCTGCTTGATCTGAGGGAGCTTATATGGCAATGGATGGTGGGTGTCAGGATAATTTTGGATTGCCAGGACGGATGTGGAAAAGAATATCACAACCATTATGAGTTAGCAATATATGTATACAAGCATAGGATATTTGCTTTCCAAATGGGCGAGATATACAACATGTTTCTCATCCTAAATGTTTTCTATGTCATTCTAGCTTCATCCTTTCCTGAGACGTCTCCAGTTTTACAATATTAGCAATAAAAACATTTACTTTGATGAGAATGGGGACCTGTCAGCTAATTTTGATATTATGAATGTTGTGGCATTTCCCAACAAGTCCATTGCTAGAGTGAAAGTTGGGAGCCTAGAAAGACAGGCCTCCTCCGAGATCAAGATCACCATTGACCGGAATGCCATTGTGTGGCCCAGGTGGTTTAACCAGGTGGGGGAACTCTTGATTTCACTTTATCATCTTTGATAACATTTGTTGGCCTCTAACCATTGGTTTTGTGTGATACTTGAGACATCAAAGAGCAGGTCTCTATTCAGGAAATGTGCAGCTTAAATACAAAGAATATGAGTAAAAAGAGAGGAATGTACCACAATGAGACACATGTTCAGAGAGTGGAAGCAGCACCAGTGGCTGATTCTAATAATATCAGAGTCTAGCTCAGATAATATCAGAGTCAAGAGATGGGAAGCACTGTCCGTAGCTCAGAGATTCTCTAGCTTGAGGACAGTAGCAGCTGATTCAGATGCTGATTGGGGAAGGGGGCAGCGACGAGAGGCACCTTTAAGCATAAGTTAGTATGTGCTTATCTCCACTCTGGCTGCACCTGCAAGCTGCTCCAAGCAGCAGTGCATCAAGGCCCATCTAGTCCAGCATCCTGTTTCACACAGTGGCCCACCAGATGCCTCTGGAAGCCTACAGCCAGGAGTTGAGGGCATGTCCTCTCTCCTGCTGTTACTCCCCTGCAACTGGTACTCAGAGGCATCCTGCCTCTGAGGCTGGAAGTGGCCTATAGCCCTCTGACTAGTAGCCATTGACAGACCTCTCCTCCATGAAGTTATCCAAACCCCTCTTAAAGTTATTCACATTGTTGGCTGTCACCACATCTTGTGGCAGAGAATTCCATAGGTTAATTATGCATCGTGTGAAAAATACTTTTATGAGTTCAAATTGTCTTGGCAATCAGTTTCATGGGATGACTCGTGGTTCTAGTGTTATGCGAGAGGAAGAAAAATTTCTCCCTATCAACTTTGTCCACACCGTGCACATGGGCAGATTAACCTTTTTGCCACCAACAGGCAAAAAGGCTGTTGCTGCTCCTTTACCTTAAAAAAAACAAACCCACCCCTGTTGTGTGGTGGCGGCAGTAGGCTGCAGGAAGTGTGTGGTGGGGTAGAGTAAACTTTCCCCCTTTGCTCAGTGTGCAGCAGCTGCTGCAATGAGGTTGGGGTGTGTGAGAGGAGAAAGTCCACCACTTTTGCATTGTGAAAAAACCTGCTGTGCGGTGGCAGCAGTAACGGGGGAAGCGGGGGAGAAGGAGAGAGTTCCCCTTTACCTAAATATTTACCCAGGGAGGGAGGGGGGGATGAGGCACGGCAGTGGCAGCAGCTGCAACTGCAGGGACGGTGGCGGGGTGAGGAGGGGAGCTTTCCCCCTGTTACCAGGATGGGAGGCGGTGAGCCCCTTCCAGCCAACCTCTCTCCTCCCAAGTGACTTCACGGGCCTCTTGCCTTTCTGCTTCCTCCACTTGGAGGAAGGCTGGAAATGGGCTGCTTGGCAGAGAGGCCCCTCCTCGCCTCCCCCACCCTCCCTGCTTCTACTGCCACCCCCAGAGACAACATCAATGGGCAAAGGGGGGACCTTCTCCTCACCCCCCCCTCGCTGCAGCTGCCCCTACCCCAGAGAGGGGCGGCAATATTTGAGGTGTGGCAAATCATTTTGTATAAGTTCATTATAATATTAGCAGTTTTATTTTCAGTCCCCTCCCTAATGATCCCTAGCATGGAATTGGCCTTTTCCACAGCTGCCACACGTTAGAGCCAACACTTTCAAAGATGCTTTCCACCATGACCGCAAGATCCCTCTCCTGGTCAGTCACTGACAGCTCAAATCCCATCAGTGTATATGTGAAGTTGAGGTTTTTTTCCCTAATATACATCTTGCCCCAGCACCCAAAAAGACGCCAGACACAAAGTGTTGGTATAAATAAAAGGACACAATTTTATTTAACTTGTAATCAACTCTAAAGAACAGGGATTGGCTCTCCACCCATACAGTGCGGTATCCCTAGGCATGCACCACCATAGGCATGCCTGGCCTATGGCATACGGTGACACACCTTGGTTCCAAGCAGCCCTGATGCCCTAGAGCAGGGGCTGCCCATCCTAGCCAGATGAATGCCAGGCCTCTGCCATAGCAGTGTTGTGGGGGAAAATCCCTCTAGAATCTAGCCTTCCTGTTTGATTCAGCCACTTGCGTTCATCCTTCTATCACTTGGATAGAGAATGGGGCGTCTTGCCAGAACCAAAGAGGATTAGGCTCAATTCTCGCTGATATACTTGTTGTCTTAACTGAATGGAGCCAAACAACAAGGGTGCGTTGCTCAAAGAAAGCGCTTTATTTCATGTCATGAAAGGCACGAATATCATCAGAGAGCATCTGGGTGATACTGCGCGCCTGAGTCATACAGTTAGGTAGTTTTTATAGGTTTCAAACATACATGCATATCGATAAAGCGATTAATACATGTCATTAGTTATCAAACTTACATATTCCAGAGGTGTCATCTAGAGCCTGAGAAGATGAGTTACTACCTGGCTTTCATGACAACTTTAATCCCTATGGTATCTCTTCGTACTAGCAAGACCCTCTTTCTGCTGACTGAGGAATTTAGCTAATGCCGTGTGTTTGACCACTCCTGGTACCTACTATCTCTGGTGGGCCTCTCAACCCACATTCTTGAGAGGGGGGCCTCTTGCTCTTAACTCTGGCCTCCGTTACTGAGAGGCTTCTCAACTCTGAATAACCTGCTAGCTTTATATTCCATTATATTCCATTAAACTTTTGAGTTATACTTTGATACACTTTTATATACTTATTTGTAGGCCTGGATTAAACAATTCATTATCAGCAGCACCCCCCCCCCAGTAGCCATTCAGCGATTCCAGGGAGCTTAGCCTGACAGAGTAGATCATCCAGGGCAGATCTCCCTGAGCCGTGCAGTCTCTTGAGAGTTGCCCTGACTGGCCTATAGCAAAAACACTTACCTGGAGGTGCTCACCAGCCTCAAATGTTATTCCCAACTGCACTGTACCAGCCACAGCAGAGGTTAGCCTAGCTCAACCCCCACAACCACCCATAACTGTGCAGAACCTGAGCCAATCCCTGCTTAAGGTCCTCAAGGAACAAACTCGTTCCTTTGGGCAAAAGGTGAACTCCACCCCCCCTAAATAGATCAGGTGCCGAGAAAACAATGTCGGGGCGTGTTACTACCCTGTCCCCGAGGTACTGAATGAAAACTACCATTTGGGCATTAACCTTTCTGCAGGCCCTTTCGATCTTATAAGGGGCCCTAGCGCCCCTCCAAACCCTACACTGCAGCATGTCAGACCAGATGATTGTGGTCCCAGGAAACCATTCCAGGACTTGGGTAAGGTCCAACTGGATTCTGCAAAGGATGGACAGCCCTGACTGTGTATCTAGGTCATTTCCCCCCATGTGAACCACCAAGATCTCAGGTGGTGGGTTAGCTGACAGGAATTCCTGTAGCATGGGTAGAAACTGGGCGATGACCATACCGCGACGACTGATCCAGGAGATCGATGCCCATTTCTCGAGTCCCAGTTGTGTTCCAGGCTGTGCCCAACGTGCTGCTCTGTGGGCCCAGAACAGAATCGAATGGCCCAGGATGAGGACCCATGCCCTCGCCTCTCGTCTCAGTGGGCCTGCAAGGAGAAAACCATTGACTGCTGCACAGGCTCTTAGCATATGTAGCGCTTATACGTGGCAGATCGCCAACGTCCTATATGCTGGATTGCCTCGCCCGACAAATCCAGCCTGGATGCCACAGAGGCGGCTCCGATGTGGAATGAGTGGAGTGATAACTGCTCAGTGGGAACCCCCGCTGCTGCCAGGGCACGTCGCACCACAGCCAAAATTTGGTACTGGGAAAGCGGACGGCCATCACAATGTATGAAGAGGGAACCTGCCTCTGGACCCCACAAAACTGCATAATCCCTCAGGGCCTGCACCGAGCACAGCAAGAAATGGCCAGCCGGATGCAGGGAAACGGACTGTCCCCTGCCCCTCTGATCGGTCTTGGAAAACCAAAGGTACAACTGTGTTGAAACAGGACCCAACGTCAAGTCTCCAGACTGCACCACCCGAGCCGTGGGGCCTCCCTTCCCCCTGGGAAATAACTCACTGGCCCTGAAGGCACCCAAGAACATGGCCAGAGATCGCTCCGAGAAGGCGACACGCCTTTCTGAGAAGCCTTCTTGGAGCAAACTGAGGCCATCGGCTTCGGAGCAAGCAGAGTGGCCGAAGCTCCACCCCTGCATGATCCTGATGGCCTATGGGAAGCTCCAAGGCCTTATGCCTTTGCAGAGGGCTGGACAAACTGGCCGCGCTACCCAATAGGGCGGCGAACATCATGAATATTACTCTTGCCAACTCTGAATTGCATTTGCCATTTTTTGTGTGTATTATTTCTTGCTGACTGGGTGCTACCTACCACCCAACCAACAAAAGAAAAGGGCAAGCGGGTTATTTCTAACAATTTTTTTTAGCTTTCCCCATGCATGCATGACAGCCGAGCCTCCCATCCAATGGGGTTTTTTTGGGGGTGGGTGGGTGAAAAAATTGTTAAAAATTGCCCACCCGCCCCTTTCTTTTGTGGGTTGGGTGGTCGGTAGCACCCATCATGCCCTATCACCCAACCTACTTTGGTGTCCCTAGGAGTTACCCATGGGGAACAATGGGGTGTTTTGAGTCCCCCATTGTTCCCTATGGCCGAAACAGTTGAAACATTTCGAATCTGTTTCATTGAAACATCCAGCTCTGATGCTGTTTCAATGAAACATTTCAAACATTTTGCATTTTGTTTCAAGCTCAAAACAAAATGCAAAATCCATTTTGTGCACACCCGTAGTTCTTCATTCACGCCACTTCTTAATTGTCCTCTTTTCTTTCCTTATTGTTGCATCAAGTCTCCAGTCTTTCCCTTTTCTGCCCTGCCCTTGAATTTTAGAGCAGAAAAAGCACCAAAGAGATGTCTCTTCCATGCAGCTATGTGTCATAATTACTGCCCTCAAAAAAGAAGACCTGGCATCATTCGCGGATAAAACCAGGCTTAGGACTAGAGGTCCCCTTTCCAGCTCTAGGCCTCCCTTCCACAGACAAAACCTCTGAACACATTGTGCTCAATGCTTCTTTTCCTTATGCTTAGACCCTGCCTCATTCTCAATGTACAGAAAGCTGCCACCCTGGATACGCCAAGGTGATTAAAGAAGGAGAACCAATTTGCTGTTATGATTGTGCTCCATGCAAGGGAGAGACCATCTCCACTCAGGAAGGTAGGCGACTATAGAGAAAAGGTCTGCCTATGTAGAACTGGGCAAAGTAGTACAGGTGTACAGTAGTACATATGCTGGTAAACTACATATTTGACTACTGCAATGCACTCTATGTGGGGCTGCCTTTGTATGTCGTTTGGAACCTGCAGTTGGTGAAAATATGGCAGTCAGGTTGCTCTCCAGGTTATCTCAAAGAGACCATATTACTCCTATATTAAAAGAATCTACACTGGCTAGGCTACCAATATGTTTCTGGGCAAAATACAAGGTGCTGGTTATAACCTATGAAGCCCTAAAGAGCTTAGGCCCAGGGTATTTCAGTGATCATATTTTTCACTATTATTTATTATTATTATTGATTCGATTTCTGTACCACCCTTCCAAAAATGGCTCAGGGCGGTTTACACAGAGAAATAACAAACACTATGAACCCCATTGTCCATTGAGATAATCCAGAGAGATCTGTCTGCAGCTGCCACCAGCTCATCTGGTGATTACTCAGGGACAGACCATAACTGTTGCTACTGTTGATTTTAGAACGCACTCTCTGCTGAAATAAGAGCCTCCTCATCTCTGACAGCTCTTAAAAATTATTTTAAAGATGCATTTATTCACCCAAGCTTTGTAAACTAGATTTTTGGTTTTAAATCATTTTGTTGTTTTAATGTTTCAATGTTTGTTTTATATAGTTGTAAACCATCCAGAGATGTAAGTTTGGGGTGGTATAAAAATATAATAAATAAGCAGATAAACAATTAATCATTCCCTTTGGTGTGCATAAACAGTGAACAACAGAAACTTGATCTAGACAAGATGGAAGTAATGTTGGGACTGGGGCTCACTATCAGTGAGATCCGGTTTGGGGCAGTGAGCGTGAAGAGCGGGCTAAGGAGCCCTGGGCGGCTGGATCAGCCGTCCACATGATGGCCGTCTCCATGATGGAGCCGGCGGGGGTGGGGGAGCGGGGGCCGTGTGCTCTCCGCAAGCCCCAGTATGCCCTGTGCGAGTGCGCAGGGCATACTGGGTAGACCCCAGGAGCCGGGAGGCGGCTTTTCGTCTCCTGGCATGGGGTCTTCTCATGAGTAGGCACGGTGTGAAGGCACGCTGTGGGTACTCACGATCCTAAAAAAACATGTTTGCTGGAGTGCTAGATCCGCAAACCTGCCCGATCAAGAACCACCGGGCTCAGCTGCGAGCCGGGCGGTTTTTACGGTCAACAAAAATCGGGCTAGCCTCTGCTAGCCCGATTTTTGTTGATTGTGAGAATCGCCCCTTGGTTGGAAACTCTGGAAACCTTGGAGTGGATGTTCAGGCTCATTGTCCAAGAGCTTTGATCTCAAGGACTGTTCTCCCCACCTTCTGCATGAAGAGCATGCCCTCTTTTGAATAAATTCGGCCCCTTCCCCTTATATTAATAGTTCATCACTCCCCATATTTGTCTTATCTGACTTTTGCAGCACCTAAATTCTCACTCTTCAAATGTATCTTGCATGGGATATACTAGATGACAGACTGGATAAAGGATGCTAGAGGAACACTGACGTCACTCTTATGTCTTTCAGATTCAGATGACTGTAACAACTGCCAAGAAGATCAGCATCCAAACAAGGACCAAGATCAATGTGTCCCCAAAGTAGTAACATTCCTATCCTATGAAAAACCTTTGGGGGTCACCTTAGCTTGCTTTGCCCTGTTTTTGTCTTTAACCACAGCAATTGTTTTAGGAATTTTCATTAAATACCTAGAAACGCCAGTCGTCAAAGCCAACAATCGTGACCTCTCCTACATGCTCCTAGTCTCTCTCCTGCTCTCCTTTTTGTCCTCCTTTCTGTTCATTGGTCTGCCCCGGAAGGTAACCTGCCTCCTACGACAAACTGCCTTCAGTATCATCTTCTCATTTTCCATCTCTTGTGTGTTGGCCAAAACCATCACTGTGGTGGTGGCATTCATGGCCACCAAGCCAGGGAGCAAAATGAGGAAATGGCTGGGGAAGAGTCTGGCCAACTCCATTGTCTTGTCCTGTTCCATTGTCCAAATGGGCATTTGTGCTATATGGCTGGGCATCTCTCCCCCCTTCCCAGAGGCTGACATGCACTCCCAGGTTGGGCAGATCACCCTGCAATGCAATGAAGGGTCTGTCACCATGTTTTACACAGCCCTTGGCTACATGGGCTTCCTAGCAGCCATCTCTTTCATGTTAGCTTTCCTAGCCAGGAAGCTGCCTGGATCCTTTAATGAGGCCAAGCTGATCACCTTCAGCATGTTGGTCTTTTGCAGTGTGTGGGTGTCCTTTGTGCCCACCTACCTGAGCACCAAGGGGAAATACATGGTGGCTGTGCAGGTCTTCTCCATCTTGGCCTCCAGCCTGGGATTACTGGGTTGCATCTTCATTCCCAAATGCTACATCATTGTTCTGAGACCTGATCTAAATACAAAGGAGCATTTAATGATGAAAACTGAACATTGTATCTGATTCTTAATATATTCACTTTTTTTAAAAAAAGTTGGCATTTCTTTGTCCAGCATGGCTCTAATAAAATTATGTATTTCCCATATGAGTGTACCCCCTCACCCAGTCTGAGATGCTATTCGAATAAGTCTTCCTTCTCTTCATGTACTTTAGGAAAGTACCTGGTCATGACTAAGGATGTGCATGAATTGGTTCAAGGTGAACCAGTTCACTTACCGGGATGGTTTGACTGCTGACCAAACTGGAGATGGTTCAGTTCATGATCAAATCAACCCTCGCCTGAGGTGCACTGGGTTGAACCACTTCTGTGCTTTGAGGGGACTATGCTTGTAAAGTGGAATCTGATGAGGGACCCCACAGTACTTGGGCCATTGATGTGTGGATGTACCTTTTGCTGTATTAAGTTCCTTTCTACTTCCTACAAACATCCTGTTACCATATCATATTGTTTGGGAAAGATCATGCAAGAAATCTACTCTGCTTCATATTTATTTATGTATATCCCATTCTTTCTCCCAAGAGCCCAGAGTAGTGCACATGGTTATGTTTATCCTCAACAGCGACCCTGTGAGGTAGGTCAGGGTGAGAGATAAGTGAGTGGCCCAGAGTCTCCCAGTGAGTTTCATGGCAGATGGAGGATTTGAACTCAGATCTCCCCAGTCCTGGTCCAACACTCTAAACATGACACTACACTGGCTTTCAGTGAAGGAACTTGAGGAAGCCTCAGGAAATTAGCAGGAGCTGGAGACAAGAGACATCAACAAATTTGTAAATTTAAAAGCAAAAGCAACCAACTGTGCATGTTAAATCCTTCACACATGTGTTTGGTTAGCATATTATAGTTCCACATATACACAGAGGAGCCCAATTTAAACTGCACAATTCTTTGAGGATTAGCCCCATTAAAGTCAGTGGGCTTTACTTCCAAGTAAACATGGCTAAATTGGACTGCAAAACAGAACCATGTAGTACTTTCCCTATGCACAGGGAAAGAGCTCTCAGAGATGCTGTTTGTGTGTTTGGCAGTACTGGTAGATCCTCTGCTCTTTTGTGATCAGCTCTTTGTCCTTGACATCTGCAGTGGGAGTTGCTTGCAGGACCAGGAGCAGAGAGGAGGGAGTTTGGATCAGTTGGGAAAAGGCTGAAGATCCTGCCACTTTCCACTTCCTGCACCCACCCATCTAGAACTTCCTCTTCCTCTTCCAGGGGTGTAGCTATTTGTCTTCACTCACCTTCTGTCAAAATGGGTTGTCTCTCCCACCCCACCATTCTTCCTTCCTGGACATTAATGCTTTTGAACTCAGCTCATCCCTTCACAGTTGGGACCCCAAGTTCTAAACACAAACCTTGAAATACTCCAATGAACGCTTACACTCAGGGGTCCCCAACCTGTGGCCCTCCAGATGTTGCTGAACTACAATTCCCATCATCCTATCCACAATAAGTTGTAGCTGGGGATGATGGGAATTGTGCTTCGGCAACATCTGGAGGGCCGCAGATTGGGGACCTGTGCACTGATTGGTCCCTGCCCTTCCAACAAAAAGGAAATCATCTAAAAACTGAGCCATTGTTACCAGCCCCGCCTTGGCTCAAAGCGCACCCTCCAACATGGAGCTAAACACCTCGAAGGCAGCACAGAAACTGAACAGCCCATGGGCAAGGCTCAATCTATGTAGTGCTGGCCCTGATAGGTGAAGCCGAGGAGGTTAAAGTCCTCTGGGTGAACAGGGAGCAGACAGAATGCAGACTTTATGTCACATTTGGCTAAGAGCATGCCAGGCCCGCAGGAGCGGACAACCCGGATGGCCTTGCCAAGGACAGAGCAGTGCTCAGCAGGGATTCCATCATTTACCAAATCACCCCAAGGAAAGGAAAGGTGGTGAATTAGCCTGTACTCCTCGGGAGCCTTCTAAGCCCCCCCTCCCGGGGAGGAGATGTGCAGGTTAGGTATAGGTGGCTCTTTGAAGGGGCCCAGTACCCGACCCAGCGCTAAATTCCTTGTTGATCTTTTTCTTAACCACCCCCTCCATGACCAGGACTGACTTCAGATTTGGGGCTGAATAATTGACTATGGGGCTTGAACAAGGGATATGAAACCCGGAACTGAAACCTGATAACAAATAGGCTGCCTGAGACCTAAGGGGGTACTCCCGCAGAATGTGGGACAGCACAGGGAGCCTAATCGGGCTGGGGCCCTTTTGCAGATTTACTGCCCTGTGGGGCATCCCCTCCAGACCTACCTCCACCTGGCCATCCCTTGAAGGGGCCCTGGGACCCTTTGATCCTTTGGCAGTGAGCGCTGGCATGCTTGCCTCCACAAATGCCGCACTCATGCTGAAAGTGGCAGGGCAAGCGGGTGCACCTACCCCTTGCATTAAAATCCCAGCACAGTAGGGAGCCTTGAACCCCTGTGCAGCAGCAGGCCCAGATGGCTGCGCTGCAGGAGTCCTGGAGATTAGGTGCCCACTGTCCGATCACTCACTCTGCATGGGCTTGGAAGGTGTCATAATCAGTAGCCATAGTTCCTGGTGTTGCTTGTCCCAGGGGATAGCCGGGTTCAGGGCAGCATGCATGCAAAGAGTGGTCGTACTGTTCCCAAGCATTGCCCATAAAGTCCATGTAGCCCTGCCTAATGATATCTAAGTATTTAACTAAGGCAGGACCCTTGGATGTATGGACCTGCAGAACAACACCCATGTAGACGGTGTAAGCCGAAAACAAGTTAGTCCAATTATGCTCTATAGGTTTACGTTTAGATTTCTACTCCTCCGTTTTCTGCTCGCCATAAGAACATAAGAACAGCCCTGCTGGATCAGCCCCAAAGCCCATCTCGTCCAGCATCCTGTTTCACACAGTGCCCCACCAGATGCTGCTGGAACCAGCACCAAACTGTCCCCAGGAGAGAGCTGAATGATCCCATAGAAGTCCACCCCCGCTGGACATGCCCCACTGTTTGCCGTGCAGCCTGGCCTCCCGCTCTGCCACCCCTAGCCTGACCAGAGGACCCTTCTCCAAATCATGGGTCCCCCCCCGAAACCACCACCCCTGCTGCCGCCTCCAGAGACCAGGAAAATGCCTGCTGCCCACCACTCACGGTGTGAACCCCCCAAGGATGCCGACGCTGCCAAGCAGCCAAAGTGCGTCTGTCCAGCTTGCCTCCTAAAAGCAGAATGAGGCTTCACAATGCTGAGACAGACTGAGGAACCAAACTCCACCCCCTGCACGTGCAGGCCATCCAATCAGGCTTCACCTGTGTCCCGTGCTTCTTGCAGGGGGATGGAGGCAAAGCAGCCACGCTGCCCAAGCAAAATTCTGTGCATCCTATTATGCCTGGGGGCTTGCACCTTCTTTTGGTCTCTTTTGTGTGAGAATTCCATTAAGCCCTTTTGCCATTAGGAGCCCCTTCATCTTCATGACCCATTGATGACAATTCGTCCCATTCAGCTTGGAGAGACTGACATTGCTTACATCTGGATCTATGCTGTCTTTTAAAATAAAATAAAAAATTCACTGTGCTGCACTTTAAAAGGAAAACTCTGCTGCAGACTTTTGGACTGCTGGCCCCGTAACCTTTTTGGGGTTTGTGATTATTTAGCAAAGCGCCAAAGGAAACTACCCACTCCAGTTACAGAGTAGAGTGCTGACAGTTGTAGCAGCTATTTAAAGAACACTCATTGTGCAATCAAAGCTAAATAGGTTTATTGGTGAAGTATCCTTGAGATAGGAAAGACCTCTCCTAACTATCAGCTACTTAATGAATATGTAGGGAGAAAGAGATGTTTCCATGGGCTCTTAGAGGAAAGGAAGAGGACTGACTCCCTACAGGAAATACCTGAGGAGTCAAGAGTAAAGGCAAGGTAGGGGTCATAGAGTAAAGGCAAGCAAGGACAGGTAAGGAGACCTCACTCACTACCTAAACTCCCAATGCCCCTAGTGGTCATTAGGACAGTTGGTGCAAAAGGTTGATGCACTGGAACTCCAACAACAACTGCCCTGAGCCATTTTGGAAGGGTGGTAATCAAATCAAATAAAACAAACAAACAAACAAACAAACAAACATACAACAGCAACATCTGTGTGTGTGTGTCTGCGCGTGCGCGCTGGTCTATGTTTGTGTTGTGTTTGTATTGCATACATGTTTGTTCTACACATTGGTGTATTTGTGTTGTATGTGTGTGTGTGCTGCATGCATGTATTTGTCTTTCTGTTTATTTGTGTTTCTGTTTGTGTGTGGATCCAAAACTGGTAATCATGTTTCTCTTTCTGTTTCACACAGAAGCTGCTGTTTCTTTTCTCTGACCAAACATGAATCCATTGTTGGATTGAGTGGAGACATGATTCCCACTTTATACTCTCATATCAGTCCCTCTCCTCAGATGGAGGATGCATGCCTCCTCCACCCTCACTATCAAAGTTTCAAACAAAGCTTTATTTCATTCCAAGAAAAAGCTTTTGGGTGCGGCCGCCTCTCTAGTCTGGCAGGCTATCCATCTTTTTATGCTCTAGATTAGAGATGGCCTGGTTCAGTCCAAGTCCGGACCGGACTCAAACCCGACCGGGCTCGTTCGGTATGGTACCCCCTCAACAACAACACCCCTGGTTTGGACCAGGGGAATTCGTGAACATTTTTTAAAAAAATATATTTTTTTTACCCTATTCCCCTTGGGGGAGTTACTGGAAGTGGTGGTGGGGAGTCCGCAGAGGTTCCCCTGCCCCCACTGGCTCTCCCTATGGCCCCCTCTGGCCAGCTCGGCAGGCTCTTTGGTCTTTTGGACACTCTTTGGCCGGTTTTCAGCCATCTCCCCTCAGCACGGTGGCCATTTTGGAGGCCAATTGCACAGGGGCGCAGCCTCCAAAATGGCCATCGTGCCAAGGGGAGAAGGCTGAAAACCAGACCTCCCCACACCTCCAGGAACTCCCTCATGGGGGATAAGGTAAAAAAAAAAATCCCTTCAAAACAAAACAAGGTCTATGAAACCCCGAACAGTCAGGGGGTGTTTGGTTTGGAGTTGGACCGAACAGGTGGTGGTTTGGTTTGACTCTGAACCATTGAACTGAACCAGTTTGATGTCGAACTGGTTCGACGTTGAGCTGGTTTGCACATCCCTAATTTGGAGTAAACAACTTTCACACCTGCGCATCATATACAAGCCAAAGTGTTACTTTAACCCCAAAGGTTCTGATTTGCTTCCAAGTGTTATATTTCCCACTTAAACTCTTAAGACATCTGGTTTGCGACCTTGGCCCGGTTTCCCCTCCCCGTTGAGACATACTTTTCAGCAGTGCCATCATAAAATATCCTCAAGGTGTGGAGTGATCTACCAGCAGCTGCAAGCGCGATTGATAGGGAGTGTATCATAAATAGCTAAGTGCTGTGCAAACCAACCGTGCTTTTTGGCTCTTTTAGAGCTATTTGCAAATAATATTCTAACAACATGTTATGCTGAATGCTGGTACAGAAATATATTTCCTATCTCTACCCTTCAATTGAAGGACCTGTATCCAGGTTCACTTTTTAAATGAACGTAGGTATGGTCATTCACACAAACATGTGTACAAGTGTACAGACATCTGCCACTTGTATAGCATATGTGAAATGGACTCTAATGATTTCTCTCTTCAGTGTGATCTCCCAGCCATTAGATCACTCGAAGAAAAATGGTCTCCTGAAATATTAGCTAGTTACCTTCTTGTCAAAAGGGCACACAAACTAGTATTGCAATCCAGAGGGAGGGAAAGCCCTGCTAGAAGCTGGGCAGCTTCCTCTGCACCAGATGCATTTTCAGTATTGCTGCAACCAGATTCATGGT
Organism: Hemicordylus capensis; assembly: GCF_027244095.1. NCBI lineage: Eukaryota > Metazoa > Chordata > Lepidosauria > Squamata > Cordylidae > Hemicordylus > Hemicordylus capensis. The sequence continues at coordinate 255,155,207 of NC_069658.1, read as the reverse complement.
ATTATTGATTATTTATTTTTCAAATGTGTAGACCGCCCCGAACATCCATCTCTAGATGGTTCACAACAACATAAAACAGATTAAAAATGAAAACCTTAAAACAATTTAGAACTACAGTCCAGTTAAAAAGCTTGGGTGAAAATATAAGTCCTTAGAGACTTTTAAAAAGCTGTTAGAGATGGGGAGGCTCTTTTTTCAGTAGGCAGCTCATTCCAGAGTCTTGGGGCAGCAACAGAGAATGCCCATCCCTGCATAGTCACCATAGGAGCTAGTGGCAACTGCATAAACTGTTTGCATAAACAGTTTCACTCTACAGAGCCTTCCACCTCTGAGCCAGAAGTTCCTGAAAACAAGTGTGTGTTTGTACATGAGTATACATTGTGTTCATACACTTGTGATTTTGTGTGCATTCACTTAACTTGTGTGTGTGTGTGTGTGTGTGTGTGTGCACATCATTGTTTCTGTGTCTGCATTTGTATTCTTTAATGATGTGTGTGTTGGTTTCTGTGCACATATGCTTGTGCTTGTATTGGGGGGCTGTGTTCTGTGCAGAGGCGTAAGTAGGGAAAACGGCACCTAGGGCAAGTACTGAAATTGCGCCCCCCGCCCCCCAAACATCTGACACGCATGTTTCAGAAAACTTTTTGACATTAAAATGGGCAAAAATACCAAATTACTCACACATAGTGTAAGAAATCCTGTCCCATGTGTTGAATTTAGTATGGTTCCCAGTTTCATTGACGTCTCTCTCATTACAAATGATCTCACATCAGTTAATATAGTTTAATTAGCTGGGGCTCAGAAATTGAATTCATTTATGAAGCTTTCTAAGTCAGTTCAGTGAATTTAATATTCCCAATCCCTCCTCAGTTACAAAATGCACAGTGAACCAAGTGAAAAGGCATGCAATACAGTGTCAAGTAACAGGGGACCATTAAATGAATTGAAAATTGTGATTTGTTGTTGAGAGACTTTAATAAATGTAATCACTGGATATTATTTTTTGGGATCAGTGGAAAATGCATTGATGAATCCCCTGCTAACTTGGCAAAGAGGCACCTTTTAACGTGGTGATTCTCTTTATTTAGCCATCTTGTTTATTTATTATTTCTCTGTGTAAACTGCCTTGAGCCATTTTTGAAAGGGCAGTATAGAAATCTAATAAAATAATAATAATAATAATAATAATAATAATAATAATAATAATAATAATAATAATAATATTTTGACCATCCAGGGAAATGCTTCAATGAACCTCAAGTAAACTTCATGAGGAATTGTTTGGAAATAGCAGCAGTGCTCAGAGCAGGGAAATGCTTAAATGGACTGTCTTCAAGTAAACTTCATGGGGATTGTTGTAAACAGCAGCAGCGCTCAGGGCAGGGTGTGTGGGGGAAGGGAAGGAAGGAACTGCCTGGCGGTTGTCTGCCTGGCGTGCCTGCTCAGTTGGGAAACAACGCCCAGGCCAGATGGCAGGGCCTCGGCGTCGCTCAGCTCAGAGGCTCTCTCCTCACCTCTCGTTATCCACCGGGCACGGGGTGCAGTGGGGAAGGGTAGGGCGGGGGGCGGGCTACTAACTTGCTGGTCTCGTACACACATGATGGCCCCTGACATGAGTCGCCTCGGCCGCGTGGCAGCAGCAGGCAGTGGGCGGTTGCCTCCTGCTGCAGGGGCTCTCTCTCATCACTTGGTTGGAGGGGGGAGGGAGCCAGGAGGACAACAAATGACGCACCGTGACCTGCGCGGGCCGCCATCGGCCAGCCGGAGGAGGGGAAGCCGGCCGCTCTCTGGCTGCTCTCTGCTGCTGCCCAGGCGAGGAGGAGAGCGAGTTACCCAGCTAAGAAGAACTTAAAGGCAAGCCAGTTGCAAGTGCACTACCCACCACCACGCCGCCCCAGTATAATTTTAAATAAAGATATAATTGAAAAAAGAAAACACACACACCTTGTCCACTGTGAATGCTTTATTGCGTTTGTGTGGCGATTATGATGATTTGTTTGCTGGTTTGGTCTCCTTCCTTGTCCTGCGCGCAGGAGCCCCAGCCAGCAGCAGCAAACACAAACACTCCCTCATCACTAAATGAAACAAATCCTTCCACGTGCATGAGGCGACGAGAGCAGCTGGGACTCACGCATGCGCGACTCAGTGGGGGGGCGGGGAGTCGAGTCCCAGCCCCGGAAGAGGTCTGTGTCCGTGCCATGCCCAATGCCGAAGGCAGCAAGGCACTCGCTGCCCAGCCAGCCGGAGCCGAGCAATGGGGGGGGGGGCGCCACCAGGACCGCTTGTGGGGGGGGGTGCCACACGCTCGTGTGCAGACTGCTGCCCTGCCCCTGTGTGCTGCCGAAAGAAAATATTTGTGAGGAAGGAAGGAGGGGATCGGGGTGGGAGGGTCATGGCACTTTTTGGCGCCCCCCCACCAAGTGGCGCCCAGGGCACGAGCCCTGCCTGCCCCCCCCCCATGGTTATGCGCCTGAGAACACCTCAGAAACAACAGAACCCTGCACCCCATGGGTTAGAAATGGCCACCCCAGCACCCCCCCCAAGTGCACTTATGGGGCTGCTAAAAGCTCCATTATACCTTATGAGGAAAAACCTTAAAGACACATAAACTTCAACAATTCACCAAAAATCAGCCCTCTGCCCAAATCCTTTGAAAAAATTCAGGTAGCTTCCTTGCCCCTACCTTGCACTACCACCAACCCCACACTTCTCTAGGCCACCCCTTTCCCCCTGACGTGAAGCAATACACCCTCCATTATACTTAATGGGGGGAAACCTTAAATACATGTAAACTTCAACAATTCACCAAAAATCAGCCCTTTGCCGAATCACTCTGAAATTGGGGTGGCAGCCTCCACCCATTAGGCACTACCACCCCAACCCACTCTTTTGGCCCAGATACCACGTTATGCTCCCAATCTGCCCCAACGACACTAAAACTTCAAAAATTCAACAAAAATCAGCCGTTTGGCCAATACCTCTACAATTTGGGTGGTAGCTTCCACCCATTTGGAACTACCATTCCACCCCACTCTTTTGGCCCCAGGACCCATTTTTTAATCCAAATCAATTCAGATTCAGATTCAGATTAATTCGGATCCGGATTGAATTGGGGGTGATTCGGAAGGGCCAGATTCGGATCCAAAATGAATCGGGGGTGTTTCAATTTGGATCCGAATTGAAACACTGGAAATCCAAATGGCACACCCCTAATTGAAACCCCCTATTCCCAGAGACCTACCCATCCTCACCCGAGCTCCGCTCCTGCTGCTCCTCATAGGAGCAGCAGCAGCAATGGTTGATCGGAACCTTCCTGCTGCCACCACCGCCACCACCGCTCGTTCCCCTCAGGCCTCTGACAAGCCCGGGCCCATCTCTTGCCTACCTGCCTTCCTCTGTCAATGGCCTCGGTAGCCCCAAACAGCAGCAGTGGCTGACTGGGCCCTTCCTTGCTGCCAATAGGTGCTTGTTCCCACTCAGGCTGGTGACAGGTATGGGCTCATCCCTTGCCCTTCCTTCTTTCTCTCTTCCCCTCCCTTCTCTCTCTCTCTCCTCCACTTGCTCTTCCCCTCTGTCTTTCTTTGCGTTCTCTTCCCCCTCTCCCTGCCTGATTTAACAGATCTTGTTCATCTTGTTTCCTCATCTGATTCATAGAACCTCAGCCTCCTTCTTCTGATGGGGCTCTTTCCTCCCTCATGACTAGGGTTGTGCATTTTTTTTCCTGTTTTGTTTTTGGCTTGAATCCGAAACACTCCCATTTTGTTTTTTGTTTGAAATCTTCTAATCCGAAACACCCCAGTTTTGTTCTTTGTATGAAATAGCAAAATCCAAATTTGAAATGTTTTGGATTTTAAAAAACACCCCCAGGGCAAAACTAGTGGGTGAGGGTGGTAGTGACCAATGGGTGGAAGCTACCACCCAAATTTCAGAGGAATTGAGCAAAGGGCTGGTTTTTGGTGAATTTTTGAAGTTTAAGATTTTCCCCATAGGGAATAAAGGAGGTTTCAGCAAAAGTATAGCTTCACGTGGGGGGGGAGGGGTGACCCAGAACAGAGTAGGGTGGGTGTTAGTGCCCAGTAAGGAAGCTGCCAGCTTTATTTCAAAGGAATTGGGCAGAGGGCTGATTTTTAGAGATTTAATGGCGTTTACACGTCTTTAAAGTTCTTCCCCATAGGGAATTATGGAGGTTTCAGCAGCCCCATAACTGCACTTGGGGGCACTGGGGTGGCCCAGAGTGAGTGGTGGTGTAGAGCACATAGGGTGCCAACCACCCCCATGGGTTGCTAACCCATGGGGTACTTTCTGTTGTTTCTGAGATGTTTTGAGTGTAGATTCTCTGGTAGCATATGAAAGTGGACTCATGGTTTGTTGTTGAAAACGTCATATGCTACCAGAGAATCTACACTGAACACCTCAGAAACAACAGAACCCAGCACTCCATGGCTTAGCAACCCATGTGAGGAAGGGCATGGTCAGCTGCTGCTGCTGCTGCACCTCCTGTGGGGAGGAGCAGGAGCAGGGCTCAGGTGAGGGTGGGGAGGTCTCTGGGGATAGTGGGCTGCAACTTGGCCAATATGTTGCAGCAACAATGCAGCCACAACAAAGAGGCGTGAGAATGATGGAGAAAAGGGACAGAGGAGTGACCAAGAGGGGTGGAGGGAGGGAAGCAACCAGATGGAAGAGGAGGAGCAGGTGTGCGGCTGAGGTGAAGGTGGAGAGATCTCGGTGTTGAGGGGGGCTGTGGCAGGGAGTGAGGGGAGCAGTCAAGTGAGTTCTTTGCATCCATCTTCACGGCAGGGGATACTGAGCATATACCTGTTCCTGAAGCAGGCTTTTCGGGGATGGAGGCTAAAGAACTGAGTCAGATAGAAGTGACAAGAGATTATGTCCTCAACTGTCTGGAAAAACTGAAAACTAATAAATCACCAAGGCCAGATGGCATTCATCCAAGAGTCCTCAAAGAACGCAAATTGATGGAAAGCATCCTCAAGGAAAAAATGGTAAAGCACATAGAAGAACAGGCCCTGCTGGAAGTGAACCAGCATGGCTTCCACAAAGGTAAATCTTACCTCACAAACCTTTTGGAGTTCTTTGAGAGTGTCAACAAGTGTGTTGATAAGGGTGATCCAGTTGACATCGTACACCTGGACTTCTAAAAGCTTTTGACAACGTTCCTCATCAAAGACTCCTGAGGAAACTTAGAAGTCATGGGATAAGAGGACATGTACATGTGTGCATTGCTAACTGGTTGAAAGACAGGAAACAGAGGGTAGGTATAAATGGAGAGTTTTCACAATGAGGGAAGTAAGAAGTGGGGTCCTCCAGGGATTTGTACTGGGACAGATGCTTTTTAATTTATTCATAAATGATCCAGAAGCAGGGGTAAGCAGCGAGGTGGCCAAATTTGCAGATGATACCAAACTCTTTCGGGTAGTGAAATCCAAAACGTATTGTGAGGAGCTCCAAAAGGATCTCTCCAAACTGGGTGAGTGGGCAACAAAATGGCAAATGCGGTTCAATGTTGGCAAGCGTCCCGTGATGCACATTGGGATGAAGAACCCCAACTTCAAGTATATACAGATGGGATCTGAGCTGTCGGTGACTGACCAGGAGTGGGATCTTTGGGTCATGTTGGACAGCTCATTGAAAGTGTCAGTTCAATGTGCGGCAGCTGTGAAAAAGGCCAATTCCATGCTAGGGATCATTAGGAAGGGGGTTGAAAATAAAATGGCTAATATTATAATGCCCTTATACAAAACTATGGTGCAGCCACACCTGGAGTACTGCATACAATTCTGATCACCACATCTAAAAAAGTACATTGTAGAACTGGAAAGGGTGCAGAAGAGGGCAACCAAGATGATCAGGGGCTGAGAGCACCTTTCTTATAAGGCAAGGCTACAACACCCAGGGCTTTTTAGTTTAGAAAAAAGAAGACTGTGGGGAGACATGACAGAGGTCTATAAAATCATGCATGGTGTGGAGAAAGTGGATAGAGAGAAATTCTTCTCCCTCTCCCATAACACTAGAACCAGGGGTCATCCCATGAAATTTATTGCCAGGAAATCTAGGGCCAACAAACAGAAGTACTTTTTAACATGACGCATAATCAACTTGTGGAATTCTCTGCCACGAGATGTGGTGACAGCCAACAACCTGGATGGCTTTAAGAGGGGTTTGCATAACTTCATGGAGGAGAGGTCTATCATCGGCTACTAGTTGAAGGGCTAAAGGCCACCTCCAGCGTCATGCCTCTGAGTATCAGTTGCCGGGGAGTGGCAGCAGGAGAGGGGGCATGCCCTCGGCTCCTGCCTGTGGCTTCCACCGGCATCTGGAGGGCCACTGTGTGGAACAGGATGCTTCACTAGATGGGCCTTGGGGCTGATCCAGCTGGGCTGTTCTTATGTTCTTAAAATGTTGTCAGAGATGGGGAAGCTGTGATTTCAGCAGGGAGTGCATTCCAAAGCTCTGGGGCAGCAGCAGAGAAGGCCCGTCCCCGAGTAGCCACCAAACGAGTTGGTGGCAACTGCAGATTGACCTCTTCTGATGATGTCACTGGGCGGTGGGGTTCATAATGAAAAAGACGTTCTCTTAAATACCCAGGGCCCAAGCAATTTAAGGCTTTATAGGTTATAAATAGCACCTTATATTTGCCTGGAAACTTATCAGCAGCAAGTGTAGATCTTTCAATGTGGGAGAGTAGTATAGAGACATACCTGCTGTCAAAAGCCATGTGCTTTTGTTTACAAACAAATGCACATGGCTGGATGATGATGTCATAGTGACATCACAGGGGGCGGGGCGTGCAGCTGTTAAAAATTGCTGATGTCACTGGAAATACATCACCGGATATGCATCAGCAGAAATACGTCGGCGGAAATGCTCAGAGGAGGCCCCCACATGGCCAGAAAGGGTGAGCAGTAGGGGTACGCCCTCACCCCGGAAGTTTGGCCCCCACCTTCCACTTCTACCCCCCACAATATGTTCAGACATGTCCTGAAGGTGGGCATGTGACCCCTCTACGAACATGCCTAGCCACCCTGGACCAATGGGAACAGGTTTCAGACCCTGGAAAGGTCCGTGTGCGCAGGCATGATAATGACCGGGTGGCCATTTTGTGTAACTTTATTGGCTGAAACGGGGTCAAGTGATCCCTCTACGAACACGCCTGGCCATCCTGATTCTGTAGGAATTGTCTGTGTCTCTCTGAGCCATTTTGTTTTGCAGACTCACTGTTTGTGCGATCATGGGTTCCCCAGAGAGATCCTTGGAGACTATTGTACAAGAAACAGATGTAAAGCTTAGCGCGAGAAAGCGGTTTATTAGCACAAGTTCTGATGATGAGAAACTTCCGCCTGCCAAGCGGCGGAAGTTTCTTCACCTGAAGAAGAAGCCCAAGAAGTTTATGAAATCTGGCAGGGAATATTGGAGGATGCAGCGGTAGAATCTTTTGGAGCCCAGGTAAATAAGGAGTGTTTGTGTTATAGGACTGGGAGTATGAGAGAGTTCCTCAGGGGTGCAACTTAAAAAACTGTGTTCTTTTATTTTTTCCCCAGGAGGGTGAGGACCGATGTCTTGACACACATCCTCTACCAATGTGGAACTATACAGAGCCTGGGAACATGCATATCAGGGTGCGTATTGAGAATTTGTGTGGGAATATCTCTTTTTAAAAGAAAGATAGAAAGAAAAGGTAATAACAGCATACCTTCCCCTCCTACAGAACCCTCCTGCAGTGAGCACACATCAACCCAGTCATGTTACTATGCAGAATTTCCTAGGACTACAAGTGAATGATTCAGATTACATACCAGCAAGGAAAAGGAAATCTGCTATGAAGGGGCTTGTGAGAGCTGCGGTATATGGAGTTTTAAAATACTGCCTGAAGAATTACATGTATGATTCATGCTACGGGTGTATGGTTCAAGCAGGGGGGCAAGACTCACATGAATGTATCACCTAGACTGAAAGAAATATTTCCAGATTTATTAGAATATTGTCTTCAAGGATGTGTGCGAAAGCCGTGCTCCACATAATCATTATAATTGCTTATAGTCTGAAAATGCTGGTGCTGACTAGTGAGACAGTGGATCAGACTCTAAATCTCATCGCCAGGGTTAAGGATTCTGATGACCCGAAGGTGGTATTAGAAGCTATCCTGCACCAGAAAGATTCCAGAATGCTCTCTTTTGTAAACTGTGTCCTCAAAAAAAGAGAGTACAAACAATTTCTTGTTCCAGAGGTAGCTATATAAATTCCCTTGCAAAAGTATAAATGTAGTATTTAACACTGCTGCATTCCTGTGATTTGTTGTTTTTGTCAGCACATCCTTAACATGCTCTCTCTATGAAGAAACACAGCTTCTGACTGCATCTGTTTTTTCTATTAAATGCTATTTTATTATGTATCATTTCATAAAAACAAAAACAGGGATGACTCTAAATAAATGTCTGATTTATTTTTGTTGGGTGTAGCTTATTTCTGTCTTATTTTACAAGGAGGGAGGGTGAGGTTGAGCCACAGGCAAGATGAGTCAGTTCATCAGATGATAAGGCGGCAGAAGCAAAGAAGAGATAAGGCACTGGCTGACTTCTAGTTGCCAGATCTAAGGGGTCTACTCGTGAGTCGAATGGGCTGTAACCCAAAATTTGGCTTATAATTAGCCAAACTGGCAACCCACTGTCAGAGGCCACCTCTCATCAGCATGCAGGAGCCAATCAGCATGCATGAGGCAATCAGCGACCATGAGTCAAACTGATAAATTAGTTTAATTAGAGACACTTGGAGGCTCCAACATGGAGGGCCAGCCACCCTTCAAGAAGGCCAGAAGGGTCTGCCTGGAACCTCATAAGTCCTTTCCACACCGCGTGACACGCACATTTGTGAGTTCAAAATCTCCCCTAGCAGTGTGGGTTTTACTCCAGACATGCCTGCTGAGTCCCCTGCCTCTGATCTATCTGTTTCAGAACATGAACCTGGGGTCCGTGATGAGCAGGCGCTGAATCTCCGTGCTAATGAGCTCTTGGCCAGCATGTCGCAGGCTACAGAATACATGCAAACATTAATAAAGGATAAGGCAGATGCTGTAGAACGCATGACAGAGGCTGAGCAACATCATGAGCAAGCAACATGCATCATTCGAAAAGAAAAGGACCTGGTTAGGGATATTACACATCAGCTGCAAACTCTAATAAGATGTGGAAGCACAATGTGTGATTTTGTAGACAGAAATAAAAAAGATCAACCTTACCCTGTCTGCATACAGGCGCGGGGAGGGGCCATGTCACACAGTCAACAAGAGGGTTCTGGGGATGCTCCTGATACTGATATGGTGTCTGAGCCCCCCGTAGAGCCACATAGTGTTGCCGGACATCAGATTACAGCCCCCGAGCAGTGTGGTACCCGCAATGGGTCCTCTCAAGGAGGCATGGCATCTGATGTTGGCATTGCAGGGGATTCCCAACCATTCTCTTCTGAAGAATCAGCAGGCTGTTCTGAAGAACCCCCACCCATGGATCTACAGTTTATTCAATGTTATAATAGGAACTATGCACGCTTTAATGGGGTTGAAATTAGGGATGTACGAATCGATTTGGATACAAATCGATTTGTACTCGAATCAAGCTGATTTCGGTGATTCGGAGACAAAACAAACCACCCCTGTGGTCCATTGGCTAGATTTGGGTACAAATCGAATCACGGCCGATTTGATTCGATTCGATTCAGGTTTGGGATCTGTCCTATTAATTTCCCCAGATTCCCAGCTTTCTTTAAAAAAAAAAAAAAAAAAAAGCTAAGCTCTAGCCCTTACAGAAGTGGAGTTATGGAGCAAAATGTGTGGTCACTATTTTTCAAGTGTTCGGATTCTTTGGTGTATAATAACTTTCACTCAATGAATCCTTATGAGGATTCATTACACACCTTCATTTCTTCTATTCATTTTGACTGTCTTTTAGACAGTGCCAATTGTCAACTGCCATGTGCCAACTACACCCCACTCCCACCTGCAAGGCAGTGAGGTACTACTCAGTTTAAGTTAAGTGCCCAATGGGTAGAGGCTACCACCCAAATTGCAGAGGGATTGGGCAAAGGGCTAGTTTTTGGTGAATTGTTGAAGTTTTCCATAGGAAATCTTGTAGGTTTCAGCAGCCCCATAACTGCACTTGAGGGTGCTGGGGTGGCCCAGAGTGAGTGGTGGTGTAGTGAACAGAGGGTGCCAGCCACCCCCATGGGTTTCTAGCCCATGGGGTTCAGGGTTCTGTTGTTTCTGAGGTGTTCTGAGTGTAGATTCTCTGGTAGCAAATGAGATTTTCAATACAAACCATGAATCCACTCCCATTTGCTACCATAGAATCTACACTCATACCACCTCAGAAACAACAGAACCCTGTACCCCATGGGTTAGCAACCCCATGGGAGTGGCTGGCACCCTATGTTCACTATACCACCACTCACTCTGGGCCACCCCAGCGCCCTCCAAATGCACTTATGGGGCTGCTGAAACCTCCATTATACATTATAGGGGAAAACCTTAAAGATGAGTAAACTTCAACTATTCACCAAAAACCAGGACTTTGCCCAATCCCTCTGCAATTTGGGTGGTAGCCTTCACCCATTAGGCACTACCACCTCACCACACTCTTCCACCCCAGATCCCACTTTATGCCCCAAATCTGCCTCAAAGACACTAAACCTTCAAATATTCACCAAAAACTAGCCCTTTGCCCAATCCCTCTGCAATTTGTGTGGTAGCTTCCACCCATTAGGCACTACCACATCACCACACTCATCCACCCCAGATCCCACTTTATGCCCCAAATCTTCCTCAAAGACACTAAACCTTCAACTATTCACCAAAAACTAGCCTTTTGCCCAATCCCTCTGCAATTTGTGTGGTAGCTTCCACCCATTAGGCACTACCACATCACCACACTCATCCACCCCAGATCCCACTTTATGCCCCAAATCTTCCTCAAAGACACTAAACCTTCAACTATTCACCAAAAACTAGCCTTTTGCCCAATCCCTCTGCAATTTGGGTGGTAGTCTCGACCCATTAGGCACTACCACATCACCACACTCTTCCACCACAGATGCCACTTTATGCCCCAAATCTTCCTCAAAGACACTAAACCTTCAACGATTTACCAAAAACTAGCCCTTTGCCCAATCCCTCTGCAATTAGAGAACCAGCATGGTGTAGTGGTTCGAGTGCCTGACTAGGACGGGGGAGACCCGGGTTCAAATCCCCATTCAGCCATGAAACTAGCTGGGTGACTCTGGACCAGTTACTTCTCTCTCAGCCTAACCTACTTCACAGGGTTGTTGTGAAAGAGAAACTCAAGTATGTAGTACACCGCTCTGGGCTCCTTGGAGGAAGAGCGGGATAAATAATAATAATAATAATAATAATAATTATTATTATTATTATTATTATTTGGGTGGCTCTGAGGAAGATGAGAGCTATGCCAGAGGTCCAACTATACTGGACAGGTCTCACCAGAGGAGCCAGACAAAGAGTGCCTCTCCCATCAGCAATATGGTGAGACATAACTTTAATAAATCTATACCGAATCGGTCATCGCCCGGGTCAACAAGGACCACGCCAGGTGCTGGAGTCCCTGGGCATCTGGTGTCAAGTGGGCAACAGGACTAAGTATCTTCAGTTGAGCCACCAGGGCTGAAGACAACAAAGTTACTGGAAGAAAGGTCGCTTAACCAAAAAAAATATATGAACAATGCCAACAAGGAAATAATGATCTGCTATTACAAGTCTAGTCCAACTAGAAGAGGTTATTTAAAAAGAATGTACCAAATTTGGAAAGAGAAGCATCCAGATACAGAAATAACAGAACAAAGGCTAGCAGACCAGAGAAGATTCATAATAAGAAATAAAGTATTCACAGTAGTTGAGCTGGAAGAACTGCAAAGAGCAACACAGGCTCAAGACATGGATGAAGAATTACCACCAACTAAAGAAGTTGCTCAGTGGCAGGTGGAGGAGGAGTTGGAAATCGAGGATGCCACTGTTGCTGAACTGTTTCAAAATCAAAACCAGGAAACCTCCCCTTTGCCTTCACCTCAAAAACCCAAATGCCATTTAACAGAAAAGCAACAAGAACTAAAGCAAAAAATAACTGAACACATGAACCAAACAACCACCAGTGTTCGACTTCCAGCTCTAAAAACAGTTGCCAAAAAACAACTTGCTCAGGCATTAAAAGATGTCAATGCTGCACTTGCAGAAATATCAACCAATAATTTGCAAAAAAACAAACCAACTAATGTACAGTGCAGCAACAATAACAACACAAGCGCTCGGATATAAGATCAATGGACCTGTAAAAAAAGAAAGTAGTACATCACCTAAATGGAAGATTAGATTAGAAAATAAAATCTCCAGGCTTAGATCAGATGCTAGTAAATTGAAAGATATGAAAGACAAGAAGCTGAAGAATGAAAACACCTGGGGGAAATTCTGGGGGAAATTCTGGGACAATCCAATAGATTATAATAAAAAAGCAGACTGGATGAATGAGGTCAAAAAATGTAACCAACAAATGCAAGATCTAATAATAACACCAGAATTAATAAGTGAAAGAGCAAAGAAAATTAAAAATTGGACTGCTCCAGGCGATGATGAACTGCATGGCTTTTGGCTTAAACACCTAACAAGCCTTCATAAACAACTCTCAAAACAGTTCAATCACATTGTGCAAGGAGGTGATATTGAACAATGGCTAACAACTGGGAAAACTCATCTCATCATGAAAGACCCAGCAAAAGGTGCAGTTCCAAGTAATTATAGACCGATAACCTGTCTGCCAATCATGTTAAAATTATTAACTGGAATAATAGCAGATGAAGTGATGCAACACTTATGAACTAACAAACAGCTTCCAGTTGAACAGATAGGAAATTGCCCGAACACCAGAGGCACAAAAGACCAGCTGCTGATTGACAAAATGATTTTAGAAAATTGCAAGAGAAGAAAAACCAATCTAAGTATTGCATGGATTGACTACAAGAAAGCCTTCGATTCATTGCCTCACACCTGGATACTAAAATGTTTAGAAACAACTGGTGTCAGCAAAAACATTCAGATATTGATAAAAAAAAAGCAATGAGCATGTGGAGTACACAGTTAACAATCAATGGCGAGACACTTGGACAGGTTAGCATTAGAAGAGGCATTTTCCAAGGGGACTCACTATCCCCTCTGTTGTTTGTAATCGCCATGACCCCACTTTCACAAATACTAAACAAAACAGGCCTCGGATACCAAACATCTAAAACATCAAGTAAAATCAACCATCTGCTGTACATGGACGATCTGAAGTTGTATGGAAAGTCCCTGTCAGAAATCGAATCACTGCTAACCTGTCCATACATTCAGTAGCGATATAGCAATGGAGTTTGGACTAGACAAGTGTGCTGCATTAATAATGAACAGAGGCAAAATAACAAAAAACAGAAGGACTAGAACTGCCCAATGGAAGCAAGATCAAGAACCTGGAAGAGAAAGAACCTTACAAATACTTGGGCATTCTCCAGGCTGATAACATTGCACACACTGAAGTTAAAAGAAAAATGGGAAGTGAATACATCAGGAGAGTTAGAAAAATCCTCAAGTCCAAACTCAATGACGGGAACACCATACAAGCCATAAACACCTGGGCTATACCTGTTATCAGATACACTGCAGGAATAATAGACTGGACCCAGGCAGAGCTAGAGACGCTAGATGCTAGAGACGCAGGAAAATCATGACCATCAATCATGCTCTGCACCTCCTCAGTGATGTCGATAGGCTATACCTCCCTCGCAGCTCAGGAGGAAGAGGAATGCTGCAAGTCCATCAAACAGTAGAGGAGGAGAAAAGAGGCCTTGAAGAATATATCACGGACAGTGAAGAAGATGCACTTCAAATGGTCAATAACGCGAAACTATTCAACACCAATGAAAGAAAGCAGACCTACAAGAAAGAACAAGTCAACAACCGAGCAGAAAAATGGAAAAATAAGCCACTACATGGTCAGTATTTGCACAATATAAGTGGAAAATGAGACATCACCAAGACCTGGCAATGGCTTAAGAATGGCAACTTGAAGAAAGAAACAGAGGGTATAATACTGGCTGCACAAGAACAGGCACTAAGAACAAATGCAGTAAGAGCCAAAGTAGAAAAATTAACCACAAACAGCAAGTGCCGCCTTTGTAAAGAAGCAGATGAAACCGTGGACCACCTAATCACCTGTTGTAAAAAGATTGCACAGACTGACTACAAACAAAGGCATGACAAAGTAGCAGGGATGATACACTGGAACATCTGCAAAAAATACAAGCTACCTGTAGCCAAAAATTGGTGGGACCATAAAACTGAAAAAGTTGTCGAAAATGAAGATGTAAAAATATTATGGGACTTCTGACTATAAACAGACAAACATCTGCCACACAATACACCAGATAAAACTGTAGTCGAGAAGAAAGAAAAACAAGTCAAAATAATCGACATAGCAATACCAGGGGATAGCAGAATAGAAGAAAAAGAAATAGAAAAAATCACCAAATACAAAGATCTACAAATTGAAATTGAAAGGCTGTGGCAGAAAAAGACCAAAATAATCCCAGTGGTAATTGGCGCCCTGGGTGCAGTTCCAAAAGACCTTGAAGAGCACCTCAACACCATAGGGGCCACAGAAATCACCATCAGCCAATTACAAAAAGCAGCTTTACTGGGAACAGCCTATATTCTGCAACAATATCTATAACAATTGACAATAAAATTCTGGCATCCCTGGTCCTTGGGAAGGACTCGATGTCTGGATAAAACAAACCAGTCAATAACACCTGTCTGACTGTGTAAACAAGAAATAATTTGGGTGGTAGCCTCCACCCATTAGACACTACCACATCACCACACTCTTCCACCCCAGATCCCACTTTATGCCCCAAATCTGCCTCAAAGACACTAAACCTTCAACAATTCACCAAAAATCAGCCCTTTGTCCAATTTGTCTGCAATTAGGGTGGTAGCCCCTACCCATTAGGCACTTAACTTAAACTGAGTAGTACCTCATTGCCTTGTGGGTGGGAGTGGGGTGTAGTTGGCACATGGCAGTTGATAATTGGCACTCTCTAAAAGACAGTCAAAATGAATAGAAGCAATGAAGGTGTGTAATGAATCCTCATAAGGATTCATTGAGTGAAAGTTATTATCCACCAAAGAATCAGAACACTTGAAAAATAGTGACCACACATTTTGCTCCATAACTCCACTTCTGTAAGGGCTAGAGCTTAGCTTTTTTGTTTCAATTCGGTTACAAATCAAAACACAGAAACTCTGAATTGCACACCCCTAGATGAAATGTATTATGAATTCAAGTTTGTGAATTTGGACAGAGTACACTCCTTTCGTGATGCATTATTGGGTAGTGATGTGCACGGTCCGGAGAAGTCCGGACCAGCACCGAAGGGGGGCCTTGTTTTTAGGGCGGGGAGGGCTTGCTTAGCCCTCCCGCCTCCTTGCCCCCGCCAGCGCCCGAATTTCCTAGTATAGGGGCGCTGGAAACCAGCCGCCCCCCCCCCCGCCGCGGCGGCGGCGGCGAAAGAACTCCCCAAGCCAGCCCTCCCTCCCTCCCAGCTAGCTGGCCGCCCGCCAGCCCTCCCGCCGGCTCGCTCACCGTTCACCGTATAGAAAACGAGAGGAGCTCCGGCACAGAGCTCCTCTCATTTAGAAGGCCTCCCGCAGAATGGTGTTTTGCGCGCGCACACATGCGCGTGCCGTAAAGCACGCCGTTCGCTGGAGGCCCGGTCTACCCGCCGGGAAAGGGCCGGGTAGACCGGGCCTCCGATCGCTGGGTAGACCGGACCTCTGATCGCCGGAGGCCCGGTCTACCCAGCGATCGGAGGCCCGGTCTACCCGGCCCTTTCCCGGCGGGTAGACCGGGCCTCCGATTGCCGGAGCCCCGGTCTACCCAGCGATCGGAGGCCCAGTCTACCCGCCGGGAAAGGGCCGGGTAGACCGGGCCTCCGATCGCTGGGTAGACCGGGCCTCCGGCGAACGGCGTGCTTTGTGGTGCGCGCATGCGCGCGCGCGCAAAACACCATTCTGCGGGAGGCCTTCTAAACGAGAGGAGCTCTGTGCCGGAGCTCCTCTCGTTTTCTATACGGTGAACGGTGAGCGAGCTGGCGGGAGGGCGGGCAGGCGGCCAGCTAGCTGGGAGGGAGGGAGGGCTGGCTTGGGGAGTTCTTTCGCAGCGGCGGCGGGGGGGGGGCGGCTGGTTTCCAGCGCCCCTATACTAGGAAATACGGGCGCTGGCGGGGGCAAGGAGGCGGGAGGGCTAAGCAAGCCCTCCCGCCCTTAAGGGCATACCCCCCACCCGGACCCGAACCAGGCAGGGCCGGACCGGTCCGGCAGTTCGGCCATTCTTTGGAATGGCCGCCGGACCGGTTCGGGCACACCACTACTATTGGGGAGGTATTCTGCTGTTCAAAGGGTTCTGGACAACATAAACAGCCATATAGAACCAGGGGACTTTGTACAGCTCAGATTGCGAGGGCCAGGGATTTCAAAGCCCCTTTACTCTGCAAGGAGGCTGGCAGGGCATCTGAATGCTGAAACTTTCTAAAGTGCTATGTCTAACCTGCTTCAAAGTTATGCTCAAATTTCAGCTGATGGTATATTAACACTGGCAGTGATTGTCATTACACCCCCACAAGGAGCTGGCCGCAGGCATATAAAATCAATACCCTATAACAGCATTATACAGAAAAAGAGATTGCACCTGATAGATGTCCCCCATGCCTAATACAGCACTCTGCTTTGCAGCAAGTCTCATGACTGTTCTAGATGTGAGAGCTACTGCTACACAGATAAAAGAAGGGGGAAAAAGCTGTACAGGGATCATGGGTGGGGTGAGCAAAAATAAGTGTCTTTGGGAGATGTGAAAACCATAGAGATCTACCCATGGTGCTAGCAAAACTCCCGAAAGCTATGGGTTTTCAGGGTTGTAAGTGTTATTTCCCACATTTCTTTAATAAAAAAGAAAATGAGAGGTATATTGGGAATATGCCAGAACCCATGTACTATGGTGTGGAGGCTATGAAGCATGCAGATAGGGAAGAATTCATGAAGTGGTATGAGGAAAACAAATCAAAGACGTTTGACATGCAGAAGGAATTGGCCTATTACTGTCAGAAAGATGTAGACATCTTGATGCAGCCCTGTACAAAATATAGACATGAATTGGTTGAGATGACATGGGATGTAGTTGATAAACCTAAGGGGAAGAAAACTGTCAGGGTGCTGGTGGGTATCGACCCCTTCCAATACCCTACACTTGCTAGTGTGTGCTTAAGAATGTACCATTACAAGTATCTGAAGGGTAAAGTGATCGCCATACCAGCCCCAGATAATTACCATAATCAGTGCAAAAGATTCTCAACTCTGTCCATTCAATGGTTGGAATACATGGTCCACAGGGAAAACATACATATTCAGCATGCTCTGAAAGGGGGTGAGTTTAAGGTTGATATTCCTCAGGAGCTGCAGGAGGCATTGGGGGTGTTAAGGCATATTATTTAGATGGCTATTCTGTGAATGGGGGAAAGAAATGTGCTTTTGAATTTAACGGATGTTTTTATCATGGGTGTCTAACCTGTTATCCAGCACACAGACAGCACCCTAGGTTGTCGGAAACCTATAGTTTTCTCCACAATGCTAGTGAGAGGAAAGCAGATGTCTTAAAACGATTGGGGTTTGAAGTCCACTGTATATGGGAGCATGAGTGGACTGATATGGTCAAGGGGGATCAGAAGGTGATAGATTTTCTGAAGCAGCAGGAGTTTCCAGAACCTCTGGATCCTAGAGATGCTCTGTTTGGGGGCAGGACAGGCTGTGTGCGTCTGTATTATGAGGCGAAGGAGGGAGAACAGATTCATTACTTGGATTTTACCTCTCTCTATCCTTTTATTATGCAAAATCGCCAGTTTCCTATAGGCCATCCTGAAGTAATTTATGACGATTTTAGGCCACTCTCTGAGTATTTTGGAATTGCCAAGGTGAAGGTTTACCCACAACGCAGGCTCTTTTTCCCCATCCTACCTGTCAAGGTGAATGGGAAGCTCATGTTTCCCCTGTGCAGGCTCTGTGCAGACTCACAACAGCTGGAGCAATGTAGCCACAATGATGAGGAAAGGGCGCTGGTGGGTACATGGTGCACAGTAGAATTGGAAGTTGCTGTGGCTAAAGGGTACAGGGTGGCACAGATCTATGAGGTTTGGCATTTTGAAAGGAGGTCTGACAGACTCTTTTCAGAGTACGTCAAAACATTTCTCCGGCCGAAGCAGGAATCTTCTGGCTACCCCGCAGAGTATGTTAGCAGGGTGGACAGAGAGAGATACATTGATGAGTATTATAAGAAAGAATGTGTGTGTTTATGCCCCGAGATGATTGAAGGAAACCCTGCTAAACACCAAATAGCCAAGCTTTTCTTAAGTTCCATGTGGGGGAAATTTGCTCAGAGGACAAACCTCCCTAGGACCTCCATAGTGAAAAAACCTGATGAGCTTTTCCAATACCTCTTTTCAGATAGCTATGAGGTCTCTATGTGTGAATTCCTTGATGATGATACATGTTGTGTGTCTTGGAAAGATGCAAAAGAACATATAGTTCCACCAGGTAACACAAATGTTTTTCTGGCGTGTTTTACAACATCGTATGCATGCTTGCATTTGTACTCTATCATGGAGAAACTAGAGGAACGATGCCTGTACCATGACACAGATTATGTGATTTATGTGTCTCGTGAGGGAGAGTACAATCCTCCCCTTAGAAACTTTTTAGGGGAGCTGACAAACAAACTGCCGTCAGACCAGTACGTAACAGAGTTTGTGAGCACAGGTCCTAAATCTTATGGCTACAAGTTGTCTGGGGGTGCTTTGTGTATAAAAGTCAAGGGGATTACTCTGAATGTGTCTATCTATCAAAAGATTAATTTTGCCAGTCTGAAAGATCTGGTTTTTGCCTACGTTTCGGAACAGGATCCTGCATGCGAGATTGTGGTAGAGCAGAATGGTATAGTTAGAAATAAGAAGAGATGGCAGATAGAAACATTGCTTTTGAGGAAGACACAGAGAGTGGTATTTGATAAGTGCGTCATCATTGAGGATTTTAAGACTATACCATACGGGTATTAAAAATGGACGCTCGCTGGCAACACCCCTTCTCTGCCATCCTTGCAGGGCCTAGCAACTGTGGTAAAACTTTTTTTCTTAAAAAAAATGCTGGACAATGCACACAGTGTGCTATCTGTGATGCCTGAAAAAATTGTGTGGTGTTACTCTTGTTGGCAGCCTTTGTACAAACAAATGATCTGTAAATACCCTATGATAACATTTGTAGAAGGTATGCCTGAGAAAATTGATGATGATGACTTGTTACCCCCCAATAAAATCTGTTTTCTTGTTCTGGATGACCTGATGAGTGCTTCATCTGAGAGTCAACAAATTGAATGCGCTTTTACGGAGTTTGTTCACCACAGGAATCTGAGCATTATTCTCATCACACAGAATGTTTTCTACAAAGGGAAATCTACCCGTACCATAAGCCTTAATGACAAATATATGGTGCTCTTTAAAAACCCGAGGGATAAATTACAGATCATTAATTTGGCACACTAGATTTTTCCCGGGAATGTCAAGTATTTCACAGAAGCCTACCACGATGCCACACGGGAACCTTATGGTTACTTAGTTGTGGATTTAAACCCTAGAACTCCTGAGGATTATAGGGTCAGAACAGGTCTTTTCCCTCCTGACTGGCCTGTCATATACATCAAGAAAAAACCAAAGGGGGGATACAAAAGGGGGACACATTGATGCTTTCGCAGGTATTCCTGTTAACCCACTGCACTGAGACATGTCTACATGCATGAAGAGAAACCTTGCCCTCTTAAAACTCCTTATTAAGGCCTCACCACGTCAGAGGAAGGCCATACTATGTGCAGCTTCTGATGATTTAATATCAGCCACATCCGAGATTGCCCTGAACACCTTAAAAGGAAATATTCCATTGTCTCCACACCAAGTGTGTGTGCTAAGAAAAAAACATGGATTAATTAAAAAGCTGAGTAACAAGCACGTATCTCTGAGAAAGAAGAAGCTTTTGGTCAAGCAGTCTGGAAGTTTTCCTGCACCGCTGTTAAGCATTGCAATTCCTTTGATAACAAGCCTTTTAACCAAACAATAATGGAATATACGGAAAAGATGTACTTGGTCCCCAAACACCAGCTAGATCTGCTAAAAGGGAACCCTCCTCCTAAGGAGGAAAACATCAGAGCTGCTACAATCTACGCTTTAGACACTGAAATGCAAGGTGTTCTTCAGCGGTCTGACTTAACAGAATATGAAAAGGCTAAACTTTATGAGGGTCTACTTCAAAAATATTTAACACATGTGAGGCTGGGTGATACCAAAAAGGGAAAACTAAACCTGTTTCTACCACAGCCCGAGATGCCTGCTGCTGAAGTTCCACATAGCTCTGACCCCTCCTTTCAGGAGATCTTGGACACTTTGCCTGTGCGCTCTAGGAACTCGGCAAAGATTTTGTTAAACAAGTTGAGGCAGAATGCTGCAATTACAGCGTGGGATGAGAGGGGTCGTTTCGTCTATAAGGGGGCCGCTGTTGAGGGTTCCAACATGGTGGACCTGATCAAAGCATTCACCCAAGTTCATGCACTATGTTCCAAACGCTTTCCTAAAGGCTGGGATCTCTTCATGAGTGGTTTGGCAGAGTTAAATATCCCTACCTCTGTTGCAGGAAGCCATACCAGCAGGGAGTTTTTGGAGCATGTGAAGAATCCTACCCCTGCAGCTAGCCCTCTACCCTTAACTCCTACACCCAAGACTTCTAAAATTCCCATGAGAACTCACTGGCTCTGGGACTTCCGGTTGGACTGCCAACAAAGCTGGACACCTTTCATATGGGAGGATCGAGAAGAAGGAATTAAGGGGGTTTTGAGGCTTCAACCCCCCCCCCCCCCACACACACACTTCACCCTGGATTAAAGGGTAGAATCAAGATAATCCATGGCGCCCCCTTTTTTGCCAGCTTCCTGAGTCAGAGTTGCGCCGGACGACGCGATTGTGTCTTAGGTAAGATTGGTGGGGGCAGGAATAAATCAAGCTAACTTCTTCTGCGAAAATCTCTTTGACCAAAGCTGGCTGGCAGCCAATCTCTACGGCTTCGTTTTAATTAATTGCTAAAGCTAAGAAGCTCACCTCTCAACGTGATTGATGTTGAACTGCTGTAGTTTTTCCTGAGTTTATCGGCAAGGCAGTTACAAGATGCGGCTGTAAGCTGTAAGTTCCTTTTGGCTATAAATAAGGAGAGGAGTCCAATCTTCCTGTTGATTGTTGGAATTTAAGAGACTGATGTTTAAAAGCTTTCAGTATATGGAAAAAATAGCTTAATAGTGGGAACTATTTCTTTCATTGTTTGAAAAAGTTTATGGAAGAGGAGCTTTGTCATTCGTCATTCAAGCTGTCTATTACAAACTCAGCCAATTACAGTTAATAAGGCGTTCCACACTACTGTGAGAAAACTGTGCTACTGATAAGATTTATGAGTCGCGGTGCAGAACTGTTTACATTTGGAGAATAATCACAGGCTTTTACTTTCTCTTTTGAGACCAAGGACATTAAACCCCGTGGTGAAAGTGTTTCACTCCTTTCTCTCTTCTCTGAGAAAGGAGAGGGAGAGGGGAGGGGGGGGAAAGGACAAGAATAAGAAAAAGAGGAAGATAATGTCAAAAAAACTATACCAAAGCCAGATACAGTCACAGCCTAGGAAACTTTCTCTCCCAAGTCCAGATGTGGGGGCAGTCAGGATGCCTGGAAATCTAGACCAGACACTGACAGAAATGAAAGAAATTCTTCAGTCAAACGCAAATTCCCTCCAACAAGTTACTTCCGATATGACCCAAGTCAAACAAAACATGCAACAAATAAATGACAGGACGTCAAACATAGAAGAAACTGTCAAAAGATTAGCACAAGATAATAAAGAATTTAAATCAAGGGTTGACAATTTAGAGAAAGATCTGGGATCACTGAAAGAGGACAGAGAAAAATTACTAGACCAAATGGCAATGCTGGAATTAAGACAGAAAGAAAGACTTTTAAGATTCAGAGGTATCCCAGAGAAAGATAACCAGAACATCAAAAAACTACTTGGGGAAGAACTTGCATTACTTTTGGGAATTACAGCTGGAGAGATGGAGGCACAAATTGAAAAAGCTTTTCACCTAAATTCGGATTTTGCCACAAAAAATAAATTAAGCAAAGATTGCCTGGTGGAATTTGCCTCTAAATCAATTACTGAGCGAATTGTTCAGGCTCACTTTACTACAGCTCTCACAATTGACGCTCATCAGATAAAATTTTTGAAAGAAATTCCAATTAGAATTTTAAGAAAACGTAAGGATTACAAATTTTTGACTGATGCATTAAATGCCAATGGAATACGTTTCAGGTGGGAATTACCAGAGGGAGTGTCTTTTTTCTACAAGGGTAAGAAGAATAGATTTACTGAGCTTCTTAAAGTGCAATAATTTTGGCGGAAATATAAAAAAGACTTATCTCCCGAGCACCCTGCTTCCTCAACACATAATTAGAATATGGATTACAAAAGAAATTACAGATTTTTTTTCTTGGAACATTAATGGGTTAAATTCTAAAGTTAAAAGAAATAAAGTTTTTCATTTTCTTAAAAAACAAAATTTGGACATCGTGTGCTTACAAGAGACCCACGTTAGAAAGCAAGACAGAAAATTTTTGGTTAATAAGGCTCTAGGACAAGAATTCGTTTCTTCAGACAAGAAAAAGAAAAGAGGGGTAGTATTTTATGTTAAACAACAATTTGAACCCAAACTGATCTTTAAAGATGAAGAAGGCAGGATATTAGCATTGGAAATTCTAATTTCCGGAATTAAAGCAGTGATAATTGGAATTTATGCCCCAAATGAAAAGAAAGTTGAATTTTATAACTATTTGGATCAAAAGATGGCGGAGATATCGAATGTCAATTTGATTATATTTTGAGACTTTAATGGAGTTGTTTCAACATCTCTGGATAGAAAATCCGATATTTCGGATAGGAATTTACAAGGTAAACTTCCTAAAGTATTTTTTGACTTAGTAGAACATATGGATCTTTATGATTTGTGGAGAATTAAAAACTCTACTGCAAAAGAATATACCTACTTCTCTGAAAGATATCAATCACATTCAAGGATAGATATGGTTTGGACATCTAAAGCTATTACACCATATATGGGAAGGATGGATATTTTACCTAGGACTTTTTCAGATCATAACCCAATTTGTTTTACTTGGATAAGAAAACGACGACATCGTTCCGCTGGAGATTGAATGAATACCTCTTGAAAAAACCAGACGTTATGGAGAAAGCTAAAAAGAAACTAAAGGACTATTTTGAATTGAATTTAAATCAGGGAATGGATAATAAAATTGTTTGGGATGCAAGTAAATCAGTTATGAGAGGTTTCTTCATACAGCAAAATTCATATTTTAAAAAGCAAAGAGGATTGAAAAAAGAGACATTATTGATGCAGATCTCCAAAAAGGAAAGGGAATTAATATGGACTAAAGATAAGAAGACGGTCATACAAGCTATCAAAATGCTCCAACAACAACTTTCTATGTTGATAGCCAATGAATTAGAACGGAATTTGAAATATGTCAAGCAAAGGACATTTGAGTTTGCAAACAAACCAGGCAAGTTGTTAGCTTGGAAAATCAGAGATGAGAAGAAGAAAAATTATATATCTAAAATATTTACAAAAAAATGGGCTCTCTTATGATGGAAAAGAAATAAGAGCGGAATTTTTAAAATATTATTCAAGATTATATAAAGGTAAAATAGTTGAAGATAAAAAAATTGAGCAGTTTCTCAGAACCAAAAATATTCCAAAACTTACTAAGGAACAAATAGAAATTATGAATGCTCCGATAACAGCTATGGAAGTAATCGAAGTAATAAACCAAGCCAAGCTCAACAAGGCCCCCAGGCCTGATGGACTATCAGCTTTATACTATAAGTCATTTAAAGATCAAATCTTACAACATCTTCAATGGACTATGAATTATATTTTACAAAAAGGGATTATGCCGGATTCGTGGAAATATGCAAATATTGTAGTAATCCCAAAACCAGACCAAGATTTAACATTAGTTAAAAACTATAGACCAATTTCACTCTTAAAT
This sequence comes from Hemicordylus capensis, assembly GCF_027244095.1. Lineage (NCBI taxonomy): Eukaryota > Metazoa > Chordata > Lepidosauria > Squamata > Cordylidae > Hemicordylus > Hemicordylus capensis. The sequence goes on along the minus strand of NC_069658.1, from coordinate 255,130,919 downwards.
AATGATTATAAACTTTTTGCTGCTATTTTGGAAAGAAGAATGAAGGTTATACTGAGGCATTTTATCCATGAAGACCAAGTTGGTTTTTTACCAAAGAGACAATTGAGATATAATGTCAGAACAGTCTTGAATGTTCTGGAGTATTATGAAAAACATAATGATAAACAGATGGCGATGATTTTTTTGGATACAGAGAAAGCTTTTGACAATATTTCGTGGCAATTTTTGTGGAGACTATTAGAGGTAATGATTGCTGGCAATAATTTTATTAGGGCAATTAAGACAATTTATTCGGAGCAATATGCTAAGATTATTGTAAATGGAGAATTATCAGACAACTGTGTAATACAAAAAGGGACATGACAAGGATGTCCACTTTCCCCATTGCTTTTGATATTGGTTCTAGAAGTGCTTTGTAGAGCTATCAGAGAAGATGACAAATTACATGGTCCCAAAATTGGGAAACAGGATTATAAGCTGAGAGCCTTTGCAGATGATGTTGTGCTGTTTCTAGAAGATCCAATGGATAAGATCGAAAGACTCTTGGATAAAATACAACAATTTGGTTAACTGGCTGGATTTTATATAAATAAGACCAAGACTAAGGTTTTAACTAAAAATATGGACCAGAAAACTAAAGATAGATTCTCTCAAATAAGTGAGCTGAAAGTGGAGAAGAAAATTAAATATCTGGGGGTTTGGTTATCAAATAACAACTCTCTGCTGTTTATAAATAACTATGTCAAAATATGGAATTCAGTGAAAACTGATCTAGAAAGATGGTCCAAAATGAGTCTCTCTTTAATAGGAAGAATTTCAGTGGTGAAAATGAATGTCTTGCCCAAAATGCTGTTTCTCTTTCAGACTATTCCCATAATTAACACCTTAACTTGTTTTAAGCAATGGCAGAAGGACATAACTAAGTTTGTTTGGCAGGGGAAAAGACCAAGAATTAATTTTAAGAATTTAACAGATGCAAAGGAAAGGGGTGGTCTTGCCTTGCCAGACTTAAGGTTGTATTTTGATGCTGTTTGTTTGACATGGTTAAAAGAATGTATAACGCTAAGAAATCCTAGAATTCTTGATTTAGAAGGATTTGACAGAAGGTTTGGTTGGCATGCGTATTTATGGTATGAAAAAAGTAAAATACATAAAGATTTTTTGAACCATTATGTGAGAAGGAGTTTAATGAGGGTGTGGTTAAAATATAAAAATTGGTTTGAACCTAAAACTCTGTTATGGGTATGTCCGATTGAAGCTTTATCACGTAAAGAAGTAAATATGCAAACGGGTTGGGGTACCTATAGGGATTTGGTACATTTTCACAAAAAGGATTGTAAGTTAAAAAGTTTAACTGAAATACAAGATAAAGTTAGAGATTGGTTTCAGTATCATCAGTTAAATGAGATGTATAAGAAGGATCTTAAAGTTGGATTTGAGGAACAGATCTCAAATTTTGAGAAGGAATTATGTCAAAATGATGAAAAATTAGTTTCTAAAATGTATAAACTGTTGCTTCTGGAGGAGACAAGAGAGGAAGTGGTTAAAACGACTATGATAAAATGGGCTCAAGATGTGGGGCGTAATATAGAAATGGTAGCCTGGGAAAAGTTATAGAAAAAGGATTTAAAATTTACTGCATGTTATGCTATCAAAGAAAACTATTATAAAATGATGTATAGATGGTATCTGACACCAAAAAAAAATGGCATTAATGTATAAAAATGTTTCCAACAAATGTTGGAAGTGTGGACATTTTGAAGGCACATTTTTTCACATGTGGTGGACCTGTGGGAAGGCTTAAGCCTATTGGGATATGATATATAATGAACTAAAGAAAATATTTAAAATGACATTTCCTAAGAAGCCAGAAGCCTTCCTGCTGGGGATAACACAAGGAGCTATTTCTACAACCAATTTAACATTTTTATGTATGCCTCTATGGGAGCTAGAATTACATATGCACAGAAATGGAAGTCTAGTGAACTGCCTTCAAAAGAAGACTGGCTGATAAAAATTTTGGAATATGTGGAGATGGCAAAACTTACAGCACTATTAAGAGATCAAAACCTGGAATGTTTTAAAGAAGATTGGAAACCATTCTTGTTGTATCTAAAAAATTACTTCCCTACTATGGACTTGACAGCAGGGTTTGAAATTTAGTATAAATCACAGGTTGGTTAGATTAATTATGTTTGTAAGGGTTTTAACTTACATTTTGAATTATTATTATAGCAAGGGTAAACTTTATAGTTGATAAATCACGAAGAAATGTGAGCGGGAAGTCCACCTTTTATGTGCGTATTTGTAATGAATGATAATATTGCTATTGTTAAAATTAATAAAAAATGAATTTGGAAAAAAAAAAGAGAACTCACTGGCTCCAGTTGTAACCTGTCATACACACACACATATATATATTAAAAACAAACAAAAGTGTCAAATAATTTTTTTCTCTGAAATATATTTTACAGGCTGGTAGTTGCTGCTTTGCGGGTAAGGAAGACACAAGCACACACACATATACGCACACACACACACACACACTCTTTTTAAAAGCCTCAAGGCTTACTTTATTGTTCTGTGAAAATCAGTACAAGATCCACACACTTGTGTGTTTTGAAAACAATTTGGGGCATGTCTGGGCATGCATTTCTTTTTCTTAACATACAGCTCAACCATTTGGTCATTTCTAGGGATGTGCAAAACGTTTTGGGCACAGATCAATATGTGCCCGAAATGAGCAATTTCGGGTGATTCGGGGCTGAACCGAATCACCCCTGATGCCCCCCAATATTTTTTGGGCCCGAGCCGAATCACCCGAATTTCGGGCCCAAAAAATTCGGGTGATTCGGGATGACATCTGTTTGAATTTCCCGCCTTTTTGCCTCCATTGATTTCAGTGCAAAAAGGTCTGGTGTGACACCTGCATGAATTTTGGGTCCCAGGGGCAAAATAGTGGGGTGGGGTGGTAGTTCCCAATGGGTGGAGGCTACCACCCACATTTCAGGGGAATTGGGCAAAGGGCTGATTTTTGGGGAATTTTTGAAGTTTTAGTGTCTTTGGGGCAGATCGGGGGCATAGCGTGGGATCTGGGGGAAAAGAGTGGGGTGGGGTGGTAGTGCCTAATGGGTGGAGGCTACCACCCCAATTTCAGAGTTATTGAGCAGAGGGCTGATTTTTGGGGAATTGTTGAAGTTTACGCATCTTTAAGGTTTTTCTCCCTAGAGAAGCATTGAGGTGTCAGCAAATGTATAGCTTCACATGGGGGGGGGGGCAAAGGGGTGGCCTACAGCAGTGTGGGGTTGGTGGTAGTGCCAGGTAGGGGCAAGGAAGCTACCTGAATTTTTTCAAAGGATTTGGGCATTTGGAGTTCTCCTGCCGTCCTCTGGTAATGGGGGTAGCTTTGGAAAGAAGGGGGCGGCGGGGGACCTCTGGGGAGCTTCAGGGGGCGGCCGCCAGCCGAGGGGGACTTAACTTGAAGGGGGCAGCAGGGACTGGGAGCAATCCTGCCGCCCCGATGGATACGAGGAGCCCGCGCCAGGAGATTGAAGCGGGCGGCACCCTGCCACCCAATTAGTACAAGAAATATGTTTTTTTACTGGAAGGGGTGAGTAGAGCCCCCCCTGTTTTTATTGGTACCCCCCACCCCAGTACCGGACCGGTTCCGTGCACACCCCTATTTACAATACTGTTGCATGTCCACTAAATCGGCCTGCCATTGTGCATCCACCCCTGAAACAACAGTCTTGTTTCTTTTAAAATGAATCCTTGCAGGTCTGTGTAGAGTGTAAGCATCCTGCTCTGAAAGCCATGCCTCAACATGCCTTCTACGCAGCTCTTTACTATGCTGTCTGGCCTCTTGAAATAGCGGGTTTACACCTCCAAAACTCCCCACTCTCCCAGGGGTGTAATATATTTTCTTGAGAATTTCTTCGGGCCCTGCCATGGTTCTGTATAACACAGGTATGAACATACATATTTAAAACAAATTTCTTTTATTGGTCCCCATCAGTACACACACAGGAAATGCAGGACACGTTGACATCCCTGAGGTGCATGTTCTCAATCCCCCGCACCTGCACAAAAGAGGGGAATATTTTAATACTGACAGGTAAAAACACAGGCAAACAAAGCAAGGCAGATTAAATCCCCTCCAACTCACCAGCTTGTCGGTTTCCGCAACGGGGTCTGGTTCTTCAGGCTTTGTAAGCACAAGGCCGTCCATGGTTTCCTCCTCCTCACCAATTTCAGATGATGAAGTAAAGCACACAGCCCCACAGTAAGGGGCCCATGGTTTGCTGGGGCTTGGGGCCAGGCAATCACGAGATGACCAGTCTTAGCTCGACCTGCAGCACTTACGCTCACAATTGAATAGCCTTGGCCTGGATGACAAGTAAGATTCACACCCACACTCATCTGAAAAAGTATACTCTCCACATGAGCTATCACAACAACGCTCGTCGCACCATGCAAATTGAGGTCTGCACTCCACCCATTTTTTCTTCTTCCTATGCCCTTTTGTTTCACAGGCGCTTCTGTTTCAGAATCTGATGAACACACGTTTCCCACCTTGGAGGCAGTAGCTGGAGGCTCTCCATCTTCAGCTTCCATGGGGGTTACAAGGCTGGTGTTACAGCGGCCGCAATCACATTCTAGTCTACCATCCTCCTCCATTGGCTCTGCTGCAAAGTTAGTTTCTGGAACCTCACCAGCAATAAGGGCAGCCATCTGGTGGGTTGTCATACCAGTAGGGGGGAAGGACAGACTCCGTGGTTGCATCGGCTTAATCTTCGTGGGTGCCTGTGGCAACGATGGGTCAGTGGGGCGCGGTGGAGTCCTAGCATCAGCCATCGTCTCTGTACAGCTGTAAAATGGTTTCCCTCTAAACACACAGCCCCCTAGTCCTGTTTGTAGAGGGATGACTTGACCCCGTTTCAGCCAATAAATTTACACAAAATGGCCACCTGGTCATTATCACACCTGCAAACACGGACCTTTCCGGGGTCTGAAACCTGTTTCCATTGGTCCAGGGTGGCTAGGCGTGTTCGTAGAGGGGTCACATGCCCACCTTTGGGACATGTCTGGACATATTCTGGGGGGTAGGAGTGGAAGGTGGGGGGTCAAACTTCTGGGGTGAGGGTGTACCCCTACTTCTGACCCTTTCTGGCCACGTGGGAGCATCCTCTGACCATTTCCACTGACGTATTTCCACTGACGCATATCCGGTGACATATTTCCAGTGGCGTCAGTGCTTTTTGAAGGCTGCACGCCCCGCCCCCTGTGATGTCACTATGATGTCATCCTCCAGCCACGTGCATTTGTTTGTAAACAAAAGAACATGGCTTTTGACAGCAGGTATGTCTCTATACTACTCGGGAGTAATATGGTCTCTCCAAGATGACCCAGAGACAAATCTGGTTGCTGCATTCTGAACCAGCTTAGTTTCTGGACTCCACACAAGGGCAGCCCCACACAGAGCACATTGCAATAATCTGGTCTGGAGGTGACCAGCATATGCACCACTACTCTGAGGCCGTTTATCTCATGAAACTGACGCAGCTGGCATATCAGCTGAAGTTGATAGAGGGCACTTCTGGCAACTGCCTCAACCTGAGACACCAGGAAGAGGCTCAGATCCAGAAGCACCCCCAGACTGAGTACCTGTTCCTTCCGGGGAAGTGTGACCCCATCCAGAACAGTCAGATCAAACTCATATCCTGAATTTCAACCCTGCACAATGAGTACCTCCATCTTATCTGGATTCATTCTCAGTTTGTTATCCCTCATCCAGCCCATTACCACCTCCAGGCAGACATTTATGGAGGGTATGGTCCTTCCTGATGATGCTGACATGGAGACATTTGGGTGTCATTTGGATGTCATCAGCATGCTGATAGCACCCTGCACCAAATCTCTTGATGATCTCTCCCAGCAGTTTCATGTAGATGTTAAACAACATCAGAGACAAAACAGAGCCCTGGGGGACACCATACAAAAGTTCAGATTTTGAAGAAGAACATTGTCCATGGGACACCATCTGGAACCTGCCCAAGAGGTAGGAGCAGAACCACCACAAAGCAGTACTTTCCACCCCAACTCCCTCAGACGCTCCTGAAGGATACTGTGGTTGATAGAATAGAAAGCCGCTGAGAGACCCAAAAGGACCAACAGAGCCACTCTATCGATTGCCAATTGGAGATCATCCATTAGGCTGACCAAGGCAGTCTCCACTCCATATCCTGTCTGAAAGCCAGTCTGAAATAGGTCTAGATAATCGGTTTCATCCAAGACTACCTTGGTCTTGGAGTTGGGAGGCCACCACCCTCTCAGTCACCTTGCCCAACTATGGAAGGCTGGAGTGCCTATAGTTTCTTAACTCTGAGGGATCCAACACAGGCTTCTTTAGAAAAGGTCTAATAATTATTTCCTTCAGGCAACGAGGCATCCTACCCTCCCACAGAGAAGTATTTATAATTTCTACCAGGCCTTCTACAACAAGCCCCCTGCCAGATATTATAAGCCATGTAGGGCAAGGGTCAAGAGAAGAGGTGGAAGGCCACCCCATTCCAAGCAGCTTGTCCACATCCTTGGGAATCACAAACTGGAACCGATCCAGCCTAAGCACACAAGAGGAGTCGTTGGACACCTCTGCATCAGACACTGCAGTAACTGTGGAGTGTGAGTCTTAGCTGGCCCAATATGAGACATTTTGTCCATTAAAAACTCATTTAAAATGTCACAGTGGGTAACTGATGGGCACATACTAACCCTTTCACAACCCTGGACAACTCCGCTGGATTTGAGATTGTGGAGGCAATACGGGCAGAAAAGAATTGCTTCTTTGCCACATGTATGTCTAAAGGCATAGGAAGGTTAGAGGTAGTCCTGAGCCAAGACTTAAAAACGGGGAAGGCAGCAGCATCCCATTCACACACACCTTCCTACCTTCTTCTTTCCCCCCCACTGCTGGTTTCCCACCCACCTGCCCACCTTTTCCATTGCCAGATGACCATCTCGCAAGCTTTCAACACCACTGCTACCCAATGGACCATCTTCAGCTGGATGATGTGACAGAGCCAGCACGGCTCCAGATGCCAGCCATAACAGGCCTTCCTTTAAGAAGCTGCCTGCTCTAGCTGGGATCACTGCACTGTTCAAAGGCATTAGGAAGCTGCTTTGATGCCAATTTTAATCCCCCCCCCCAAGTACTGGTACACATGCAGGAATGCTGTCAAGCACTGTAGCATCTTGTACAGTTGCACAACAAAGAATACACAGCAGAGCTCTTCTCACGATCAGTGAGAAGAGCTCACGGGCTGTCTGCAGGAAGGAGGGTTTAACTTTCCTTTCCCGCAGACAACCAGTTGTCGGTCCCTGGGCGGGCGGATCTCCCACCCAGATGAGTGGTGACTCGCCTACAGCTATCCTGGCAGCTCTGGATTTTGGGGTGCTAGGAAGTGGCGAGTTTGTCGCCATGTAGCCTGAATAGCCTCAGCTGCCTTTTCTAGCTGGGAACGCTGCACTGTGCAAAGGCATTAGGAAGCTGCTTTGATGCCAATTTTTTATTTCCCCCCAAGCCTACAGCTCTCCCAGCACCTCCGGCGTTTGGGGAAGTGCCAGGAAGTGGCAGGTTTGTCGCCATGTAGTCACCAGGATCGGGCACAATCCTGGTGGTTCACATGAGCATGCAAAACTGCTTCCTTAGCCCAGTTTTGCATGCTCATGAAAATAGCGTCAGCATGTTTTGAAGAGAAAGAGGAATCCTTTAGGGTTTCTAACTGTGCTTCACCTTTGGGCAGGTGACAGCTAAATTACTTCACTGAGTTTCTGCTCTGTTGTCATTTGCATTTTTTAAAAGGTGTATTTGTGCACATTCATCCTTTCACTTGCCCAGATAAGTTGTAGTAAAAACTCAGTTTTCAGGGTTTGCCCTGTGCTTCAATTTTAGGTAGTCAGCAGCCCAAGGACTTCACTGGGTTTCTGCTCTCACTTGTACTTTTTTGTTATTATGTTTATATAGTATGTATTTGTATACATCCATCCTTTTGCCTGCCTGGGAAAGCATATGGTTTCTAAGTTTTGCTTTTGCTTGCCTGCCCCCCTCCCCTTTTTGTTCTTTTTGTTTGTTTATTTATTAAACAAATTTCTATACTGTCCAACTCATGTGTCTAGGCAGTTTACAATAAACAAGGACCATTCATGTTTGAGGACCATTCATGTCCAGAGAGTGTTCTCAAAATGGCAGCATAAGAACAGGTACTATGTAGCCACTTGGAGGATACCTGCACCAGGTGATCTCCCATGTTTCTGCCCACCATTTTGTGCTGAGGAGGTATTCTCAAAGAAAACAGCCAGGAAAAGCAAGATCCCCCCTCCCCCGCTACAGTATGGGAAGGAGAGCTGGTCTTGTGGCAGCAAGCATTGTCCCCTTTGCTAAGGAGGGTCTGTCAAGTAAAGCATTTATTAGGGGTCTTTTAAAAAAAATTAAATTATTCATATTTAAATAAAAAGATGCATTAGGAGAGACAGGAATTGTTAACTGAGTTACATACAAACCAACTGGAACATGGAAAGTATAAGGATGATACAGCCAGTGAAATATATACACAGATTTAAAAATAGACTTGATCTTAAAAACACTTATGAAACACACACACAAAATAATTTTGCTGACAAAGACACTTTGATATAAGTGGTAAACCAGATGTTATTTTATAAACATAGAGAATAGCCCAAAAGATTTGTTATTCCAACTATAAGAAAGGATGATAGAAGTTATGACTAATCATTCACATCTTGTAAAGGAATTTGAAAGATACAAAACAACTAATATGATACAAAATATGATATGATACAAAACAACTAATTCATCAGTTAAATAATTATTTGGAGGAATTAAAGGTCCAAATTTTGAACTTATCAGAAAAGCAAGTGCTTGAAGAAGAAATACAGGAAAAAGAGATGTTTGATGATATTAAAAGGGGAGGATGCAGCTGCCCGCACCCTACTCATTTGGGGTGCAGCTTCTTTGCCCCTGCCTCATTCAAAACAGGGCACAAGTCCTTTTCTTGCAGCCAACTGGCTGTAGTTGGTGGTGGGGCAGTACTTTGGCCAGCTACAGCTATGCACTCTGGCATTCCTTCCTCAGTCTGTTCAGAGTAGCAACCCCCTCACTTCCACCCCTGGGTGCAGTGTGGGTTTTACTGGTCACTCTTATTGGCAGCCAGGTAGGAATTGTTTGCCACCCCTGCCCGGGATGGGGGCAGGGGTGGAGCCACCATTGGGCCAATGGGTTCAAAGAACCCGGGCCGGTGGTTAATCAGGGGCCGCGAGAGCGGCCCCAACACGCCCCCAGCGTCTGGCGTCAGACACGGGGGTGGTAGTTTAGCTCCCAAGCAGGGGCTGCGCGGCCCCTTCAGGAGCTAAACTAAGGCTGGCACTGCGTTTGCAGTGCCAGCCAAGAGCGGCTCTTCCCTGCAAAGGCAGGGAAGAGTCACTCCTGGCTGCGCGCTGCAAACACAGCGCCAGCCTAAATAGCTCCTGAAGGGGCCGCGTGGCCCCTTCAGGAGCTAAGACTGGCGCTGCCTGCCTTCCCCTGCGGGGAAGAGCCACTCCTGAGCTGTGCTGCGAAGGCAGCTCCAGTCTTCGTTTAACTGCCGAAGGGGCCGCACGGCCCCTTCAGCAGTTAAACTGCAAGCAACTCCCGAACGGAGCCTCAAGGCTCCGTTTGGGAGCCAGACCATGCCCCCGCATCTGACATCAGACGCGGGGGCATGGCTATCCCCTGTGTCTAAAGTCAGATGCAGGGGGCGGGGCTATCGGGGCTCCCACCGCGGACACACACAGGTTCTTTTCATCTAGCTCTCACTGCTACTCTTAGTTAGTTCCTTCATGGTCACAACGGCAGGCACAATGTAGTAAGAAATGGGCAGTGTAGTTTCTAGTGAGCACCTTAAAGCAATGCGTGTTGGCATCAGGAGGAGTCCTTGGTAGTCCTTAGGGGTCTCATGGCTCAGGGAGTGCTGGCCCTGGACTCACTCCTCCCTGACAAGGGATCACCCTCTTTAAAGGACTTCACGGCTTGAAGGGGGGGGTGATCTTGAGCCAGGGGGCTTTGAGATAGGTTGGCTAAGATGGCAGCATTAACCATTATGTGGGGCTGTCTTTGTACATAGTCCAGAAACTGCAGTTGGTCCAGAATGCAGTGGCCAGGTTGGTCTCTGGGTCATCTAGGAGAGATCATATTACTCCTGTGTTGAAAGAACTACACTGGCTGCTGATATGTTTCCGGGCAAAATACAAGGTGCTGTTATAACTATCTATCTATATATTTCTCCTAGGTGTGCCATGGAATGTGCATCCCGGCAAACCATCTGATTGGCTGGGGCACAGGCCAATGGCGGCAGCAGGCCGGCCCGCTGGCCCTGGGACTGGCTGGCACTGGGGAGGCAAGCGGCGGGCTGTGGAGGCCAGCGGTGGGTCACTGAAACAGTACTTGGCCCCAGCTGGCAGCCCCCACCTGGCAACAGTGGCTGCGGGCCCGGCTGCGGCGGTGAGGTGACAGCGGGCCTGGATACTGGGGCGGAAGTTGGGGGTGGGGGGGAGAGGTGGCCTGCCCCATAGAGGCCAGCCGCAAAGAGGCTGGCTGCAGATACTGGCAAGTGGCAGCAGTCGGCCCGGTAGGCCTCGGAGGCGGCACTTGGTGTGGTGGGCCCATCCACAAAGGGTGCACTCGGCCTGGCAGTGGGCCAGGCCGTGGAGGTGCTGGGCCCGGCCACGGAGGCAGCTCTCGCTCAGATGGCACTGGGACCGGCCGCCAAGGCCAGGACCCCGTGGGAGGCTGGGGTGGGAGCGAACCAGGCTGCAGGACTTTCCTGTTCACCGCCTGGGAGGAGGAGCGGCAGCGGTGGCCCAGTGAGTAGAGCTTTTAAAAAAGCAGGGGGAGGAGAGAGTGGGGGAGGGGGAGGGCAAGAGGGAGTGGGGCCGGGGGAGGGGGAAGGCAAGAGGGAGTGGGGCCAGGGGGAGGGGGAGGGCAAGAGGGAGTGGGGCAGGGGGAGTGGGGCCGTGGGAGGGGGAGGGCAAGAGAGCATGGGGAAGGTGAGTGGGGGAGGGCAAGAGAGAGTGGGGCAGGGGGGAGAGGGGAAGGGCAGGAAGGAGGAACGGGGGAGGGGGAGGGAGGGCAAGAGAGGGTGGGGCAGGGGGAGAGGGGTAGGGCAGGAGAGAGGAGCAGGGGGGGAAGGCGGGCAGGAGAGACTGGGGCAGGAGGGTGAGAGAGAGGGGTGGGAGGGAGGGGAGGGGGCGAGAGAGTGAGGCGGGAGGGATGGGAAGAGGGGCAAGAGTGTGGGGCAGAAGGGAGGGAGGGGGAGGGAGAGTGGGGCAGGAGGGATTGTAGGGCAGGAGAGAGAGGGGAACAGCCGGCCCCAAAGAGCGCACAGATGCTCTGTGCGGGTTGGCTAGTATACCTATAAAGCCCTAAGCAGCTTAGGCCCTGGGTATTTAAGAGAACGTCTTCTTCACTATGAGTCCCACTACCTGTTAAGATCATCTGGAGAGGTTCATCTGTAGTTGCAGCCAAATTGTCTGGAGGTTACTTGGGAACGGGGCTTCTCCATTTCTGACCCTGACTTTGGAATACACTTGCTGTTGAAATAAGAGCCTCCCCATCTCTGGTGACTTTTAAAAAGGCACTGAAGACACATTTATTCACCCAGGCTTTTAATTAGATTTATAGTTTTTAAATTTTTAATACTGGGTTTTAAATGACTTTAATGTTTTAAATTCTTTTAATTGTTAATTGATTTGATGTCATAAATAATTGGTCCTTGTAATCTGTGGTCCTAGCACCCAAAGTTTCACATTTCCACAGTCAAACCATGTGCACCCAACCTTGTTATTTGCAGATACACAGAGGGTTAAAATTCACCTATACCTGGATCCTAGGTGGCCAGCAGTTCCCAGGTGGCTGGAAATGACCTAATCCTCTGTCATTTCCAGCCCCATTTTGCTGACAGGAGCCATGTTGTGGCTCTTACATTTTTTAAAAAATTGCCCCCATGATTTTTCATAGGAAAATGGCAGACTTGAGGGTTTGGGGGTAGATTGCTGGACAGAGCAATAAACAGTTTATTTCTCTAATGTCTTCCTTTTAAAAGTGTTCTTTGACCCTTTTTTTGACCCAGGGGGGTCAAACTCCTCAATTCCCATTACCTCAAGGTCTCGTTATATGCAGTTTCATTATCTGTGGAAACGGGCAGGAATGGAACCCGGCAGAGAACAAGGGCCACCTGTTTGGGTATTTATGTTTCTAAGAATGAGGAAGATTTATATAAAAATAATTACTTAAAGGTTATTCTGAAAATGAAGCAAGTTATTGTAAGAGGGGGAAAATTAAATACGTCCTTTTCTGCCAGATTAGATATTGGAAAAATGATGCTACTTCCCCAGATTGATTTCTTATTTCAAAAGTTGCCAATGCACATTGATTCAGTTAATTTGAAAAATTGTCAGCAGCTAATATTAAAGTTTGAAAATAACAAACCAAATCCAAAAGATTATAAAAATAGCAGTGTTCGGAATGATGTAACATTAAATTGTATTATGAAGCAAGTTCATTAGAGTGGATTATGGAATGGACAGATATAAATCATAAACCAGGTGTATATATTGAACAAAGTTATGCAGTAATTAGTATCCAGGCATTATTATGGATGAAATGTAAAGAAAGGTAATATATACATTTTAGCAATTTTAATAGTTAATTTACTGAAGATTTAGGATAAATATAGAAATAGAATTAGTCCCTCAAAGCACTAATAGCATCAGTGATATATATAATTTCAAATTTAATTTAAAAATTCAATAAGGAAATTCTGAGAGTTGGGAAAATAGAGACATGTATAGATAAATGGACTTATTTAAGATAAATTGTTTTTATGAATTTATGATTAAGTGAAACAAATATTAGATGTACAGTCCCTTTCATGGTAGAAATATATGTAACTGAGTGAATATCATAAAAGGTAATACAGAAAGGTTATCAGTTAAGAAAGGGTGCAGACTGTGAAAATATTTATATGAATGGGATTAAATAACATTTATAGCCAAAAATGTATAAAATATTATTTTATAAATAATAAATTAGGAAGAACAGGTTAAGGATGGTGTGTTGATGTGGGGTGAAGATCTACATAAATCGATTATTTTTGAAGAGTGGGAATATATCTGGAAAATAGCATATAATTCATCATTGTGCATATATAAGATAAAATTGCCTCAAAGTTATGATTAGGTGGTATACAACTCCTAAAAACCTTTGTCAGATAAATGGAAACTTGGATAAGTATGGTGGGTAATGTGAGTTATTTGCTGGTACCTATTTTCACATTTGGTGGCAATGTGGTAAGGTGAGAGCATTTTGGTCCAAAGTAAGGGAGGCAATATTTTGCTTGCTTGCTTAATTAATTAATTAATTAAATTTGTACACTGCCCCAAACTTCCATCTCTTGGCAGTTTGCAACAACATAAAACAAATGAAAACTGACATAAATAACTTAAAACAATTTAAAACCACAAGTCTAGTTAAAAGGCTTGGGTGAAAAAAATGTGTCTTTAAAGATCTCTTCAAAGTTAACAGAAATGGGAAGGCTCTTCTTTCAGCAGGGAGCACATTCCCTGGAACAGAGAAGGCCCACCCCTCCGAAGGCGCCAGACGAGCTGGTAGCAACTGCAGAAGGAGCTCTCCAAGTGATCTCAATGGGTGATGGGGCTCATGGTAAAGAAGACGTTCTCTTAAATACCCTGGTCCTAAGCTCTGTAGCAGAAGGAATTCAACTAGAGTTGGATCCATTATTGCTTTTATTAATTTATCTAAAAAATATACTAGTGCAGAATAGAGAGTTGATATGTTATTTGGTAATTGCAGCAAGAGCACGTTATGTAAAATATTGGCATGGGGTGGCAGGGAGGCGGGACTCTGATTCCCTCAAAATCAGAATGGGAGTCAAAATTATATGATTATGCGGATATGGCAAGACTTACAAGTTATATAAGGGTGAAAGAAAGTGGAAAATACAAAGAATTTTCTACACACTTATTAAATAAGTGTGTGGAAAATTGTACAGTATTATGTTTTTGAATATTGCCAAGATAAGGCACATTCCTCACAGGATATTGGGTAGTTCCTCACATTTCCCTCACAAAATACTAGATTAGGGTTGTGTGTGTGTGTGTGTGAGAGAGAGAGGGGGGGGGAGGGGGGAGGAAGGGAGAGAGAGAGAATTGTTTTAGGATTGTATGCAAAGTTGTATGTGGATAAGAGAGAATTCTGGGAGATAATTCTTGCCACTCAGTTCAGCCTTGCTGCTCTGCTTCCTCATTGACCCAAAGAACTTAACAGAGCAGCTCCTGTTTATCTTCCAAACATGTTTTCTCCACCTATGCACCTGCACATACACCAACAAAGTTGACTGATTCTTTCCTTATAATTATCAAAATCATGGTGATTTACCTTGTTCCACACCAAAACTCAAGGGATACCATGTTTGAGATCAATAGCAGAAACATCATAATCAAGAGCAACTTGTGGTACTTTTTGGTCCCAAGCCAGAAACGGCTGGTACATAAAGGCCTCCTCCCCGGGCACTGAGAGCCTGGGCTAAGATTTAGCCACTGTGTCCATGTGTGTGGTTTCATATTAGAGCTAGTCAAGTCACTGGAGCTGTGCTCTTGGAAGAATACTTAGCTTCAGGTCCTATTAGCAGCAGGATCTGCTTATCCACTCAGGGTGTGAGTGTGACTATAGGAGAGATATTGAGGATGAAACTGCTGTTGTTGTTGCTAATTCTTTTGCTGCTGCCCCATGCTCTCCGTGGGACACTGAAGGCAAAATGCCCATTAAATCTGCTAAGCGATTCAGGACACAAATCTAATCATTACAAGCCAGGAGACTACGTGATTAGTGGGGTCACATCTACCACAGATATTATACTTCAGCCATATGTTTTCTTCAAGCCTCCTACTTCAAATTATACTGCGTAAGTCAGGGGTGCAGCTATAATTGAGTGGATAGGTTCAAAGAATCCAGGCCCCTGAGCTCCTGAAGTACTCCCAGCCCCACCCCTCCCTATCTTCTTCATTACCTCCCTCACTCCAAAGAGCTGCCGGAGAAAGGGGTGAACTTGGGCCTCCTCTCCCCAGCTATGCCCCTGGCGTGAGTAATAATGTGGTGATGAATTGATTGCAAAGCTCTTTTTGAACCTGCCCTATTCTTTCTGCTTTATTGATTCTGATTGGCTTAAATGGATTCTGGTTTGCTGTATCAATAAATATTTTGATACAGATGTGCTCATACAGTTCCCACTGGTGTGAGGACAGGGGTGTTTTGTGTATTTGCCAATGTGAAATGTTGGAGGGCAGGCAGGTTAGCTTCTACAGCACATATATGAAATCATTCCTGGGAGGGAAGTGTCAGAATTAGAATCCCAGAACTTTTCCCATTGAAAATATTGTGTGAGAGAACACTTTCCAACTAGAACTTCACAGTAGATTTTCCTCCCCCATTACAATGTCAGGTGGAAGAGTGGGAATCCAAAAGCAAATTGGAAATCTATACAAGGCATAGACAACCAGAAACTGGAGAGCTCTACCCAGCCTCCAAGGAACACAGGAACATAGGAAGCTGCCTTCTACCAAATCAGACCATTGGTCCATCTTGCTCAGTACAGTCTACACAGACTGGCAGCAGCTTCTCCCAGGTTGTGGGCTTCCAGAAGTCTTTCTCAGCCCTATCTTGGAGATGTCAGGGAGGGAACTTGGAACCTTCTGCATGCAAGCATGCAAGTGCTCTTCCCAGAGTGGCCCCATCCCCTGGGGATAAATTCTTACAGTGCTAAGACATGTGCTAACACATTCAAATGCATAGCAGAGTGCACCCTGCATAGCAAAGGGGACAATTCATGCTTGCTACCACAGGATGGGCTCTCCTCTGTTGTACATACAAACAAACACACATCACTACTACTACTACTACTACAATACTGATTTCAAGAAGAATAAAAATTAGATGTCTCTCTGTCCCCCGAAGGACTCACACTATATAAAGAAAGACAAGGTAAACAACAGCCACTGTGCTTGGGTTCAATTATAGTTCCGGTGGCTCTCCTTAATAGAAAAAGAGAAACACCACTTTGAAAGCTCTGTAAGGTATATCTGTCCTCCTGGTTTTGTTTTTGAAAGGCAAATGGCTTTTGCCTGCAGCAAAGTATTTTCCCCATGCATATGCACTTGCAGACCACAGTGTCTGGAGTAGCTATTGCTCTTCAGCCCTTATAGAGCCTGGTAAGAGTAAACACCAGCTATCACTATTGCCTAGAAAGGTTCTTATACAAAAAGAAGCAGAAACTTGATTTGTTTTCATTGAATGGAAGATCAAGGCATGACATGTATATTCTGTTACAGCTTTAAGGGCGTGCATTTCTGGCACCTCCTGCCCTTCTTGTTCGCCATTCAAGAGATCAACCAGAATCCTCGACTCTTACCCAACATCACTCTTGGATACAACATCTATGAGAATTATTTCAATGCAAGAATGACCTATGATGCCACGATAGACTTGCTGTCCTCTGGTAGGAATGTTCCAAACTACATCTGTGGAAAAAGCAATCGCTTGGTGGCTGTTCTCGAAGGGGCTGACTCAGAAATCTCCAGTCAGATTTCAACCTTGTTGGGCATCTACAAAACGCCACAGGTATGAATCAGGGGTGTTGGTGATCATGGACAAAGCTCCACCTCATTCCACTTTGCAGCCACTTCATGAAATTCAAGACAGGCATGAAAAAGTGAGGCCAGAGATAGACGATAGTTTTTTATAAGAACTGAAAATGGTTTGGGAATGGTTTGACTTTCCATGGTCCATGCAATCATATACCCATCCCTTTTGTGCCACTATCATCTCTGCACAAAGGTTCTGGGGGGGAAAGAAACCCCTCTACTGACCAGAGGATGAAGGTGAGAAGAGTGTGCACACCATGGTCATTGAACCTTCCTTTGAAGCACCTTTAATCTGTGGGTGAAAATATCTCACTATCAATCAATCAATCAATCAATCATTTATTACAGTCACAGACAAGCATATATTATTATTATTTATTTACAAAGTCAGAAGGATGTTATTGACTGGTTTATTTTATCCAGACATCGAGTGTTTCCCAAGCACCTAGGATGGCTGAATTTTATTGTCAATGTTGTTGCTGTTGTTACAGATATCGTTGCAGAATATAGGCTGTTCCCACCAAGGTTGCTTTTTGTAATTGGCTGATGGTGATTTCTGTGGCCTCTATGGTGTTGAGGTGCTCTTCAAGATCTTTTGGAACTGCACCCAGGGCGCCAGTTACCACTGGGATTACTTTGGTCTTTTTCTGCCACAGCGTTTCAATTCCAATTTGTAGATTGTTTCTTCCAGTAACCTTGCAGTCTCCTGCCCTGGTTGCTCAACTGAAGAACCTGGGTCCTGTAGCCCACTTGCCACCAGATGTCCAGGGACTCCAGCACCTGGCGCACTCCTTGTTGACCCAGGCGATGACCGATCCAGTATAGATTTATTAAAGTTACGTCTCACCATATTGTTGATGGGAGATGCACTCTTTGTCTGGCTCCTCTGGTGAGACCTGTCCAGTACTTTTGGACCTCTGACATAGCTCTCACCTTCCTCAGAGCATGCAAGACCCACAACCACGCCAAGGTAGCTCACTGGGGGATATATTATTTCTTCTTTACACAGTCAGACAGGTGTTATTGACTGGTTTGTTTTAACCAGACATCGAGTCCTTCCCAAGGACCTGGGATGTCAGAATTTTATTGTCAATTGTTATAGATATTGTCGCAGGATATAGGCTGTTCCCAGTAAAGCTGCTTTTTGTAATTGGCTGATGGTGATTTCTGTGACCCCTATGGTGTTGAGGTGCTCTTCAAGGTCTTTTGGAAGTGCACCAGGGCGCCAATGACCACTGGGATTATTTTGGTCTTTTTCTGCCACAGCCTTTCAATTTCAATTTGGAGATCTTTGTATTTGGTGATTTTTTCTATTTCTTTTTCTTCTATTCTGCTATCCCCTGGTATTGCTATATCTATTATTTTAACTTGTTTCTTCTTCTTCTCGACTACAGTTATATCTGGTATATTGTGTGGCAGATGTTTGTCTGTTTGTAGTCAGAAGTCCCATAATATTTTTACATCTTCATTTTCAACAACTTTTTCAATTTTATGGTCCCACCAATTTTTGGCTACGGGTACCTTGTATTTTTTGCAGATGTTCCAGTGTATCATCCCTGCTATCTTGTCATGCCTTTGTTTGTAGTCAGTCTGTGCAATCTTTTTACAACAGCTGATTAGGTGGTCCACGGTTTCATCTGCTTCTTTACAAATACGGCACTTGCTGTTTGTTGTGGATTTTTCAACGTTTGCTCTTATTGCATTTGTTCTTAGTGCCTGTTCTTGCGCAGCCAGTATTAAACCCTTTGTTTCTTTCTTCAAGTAACCATTCTTAAGCCATTGCCAGGTCTTGGTGATGTCTGATTTTCCAGTTATATTATGCAAATATTGACCATGCAGGGGCTTATTTCTCCATTTTTCTGCTCGGTTCTTGACTTGTTCTTTCTTGTAGGCCTGCTTTCTTTCACTGGTGTTGAATAGTTTCACGTTATTGACCATTTGAAGTGTATCCTTTTCACTGTCCTTGATATATTCTTCAAGGCCTCTTTTCTTCTCCTCTACTGTTTGATGGACTTGCAGCATTCCTCTTCCACCTGTGCTTCGAGGGAGGTATAGCCTATCAACATCACTGCGGGGGTGCAGAGCATGATTGATGGTCATGATTTTCCTGGTCTTACAATCTAGCATCTCTAGCTCTGCCTGGGTCCAACTAGAAGCTGTTTGTTAGTTCATAAGTGTTGCATCACTTCATCTCTTATTATTCCAGTTAATAATTTGAACATGGTTGGCAGGCAGGTTATCGGTCTGTAATTACTTGGAACTGCACCTTTTGCTGGGTCTTTCATGATGAGATGAGTTTTCCCAGTTGTTAGCCATTGTTCAATATCACCGCCTTGCAAAACGTGATTGAACTGTTTTGATAGTTGTTTATGAAGGCTTGTTAGGTGTTCAAGCCAAAAGCCATGCAGTTCATCGTCGCCTGGAGCAGTCCAATTTTTAATTTTCTTTGCTCTTTCACTTATTAACTCTGGTGTTATTATTAGATGTTGCATTTGTTGGTTACATTTTTCGACCTCTTTCATCCAGCCTGCTTTTTTATTATAATCTATTGGATTTTCCCATAATTTCCCCCAGAATTGCACTGTTTCTTCTTTATTTGGTGTTTCTAGGTTTCTTGCAGTTTCTCCTTCTATGCTTTGGTAGAAACATCTCTGATTCGACTGGAATTGGAGATTCTGCCTGTGTTGTGTAATTCTGGCTTCGTATATGCTAGTCTTCTTTGACACTGCTGTTATTTGCTGCTTTATTATTTCCAGGACTTCTCTAATTTTCCTTGAATCTAGGTGATATTTTTGGATCAGATACAGTTTGGTGTTTTCATTCTTCAGCTTCTTGTCTTTCATATCTTTCAACTTACTAGCATCTGATCTAAGCCTGGAGATTTTATTTTCTAATCTAATCTTCCATTTAGGTAATGTACTGCTTTCTATTTTTACAGGTCCACTGATCTTATATCTGAGCTCTTGTGTTGTTATTGTTGCTGCACTGTATATTAGTTGGTTTGTTTCTTGCAAATTCTTGGTTGTTATTTCTGCAAGTGCAGCATTGACATCTTTTAATGCCTGAGCAAGTTGTTTTTTGGCAACTGTTTTTAGAGCTGGAAGTCAAACCCTGGTGGTTGTTTGGTTCATGTGCTCAGTTATTTTTTGCTTTAGTTCTTGTTGCTTTTCTGTTAAATGGCATTCGGGATTTTGAATGGCTAACAACTGGGAAAACGCATCTCATAATGAAAGACCCAGCAAAAGGTGCAGTTCCAAGTAATTATAGACCGATCACCTGCCTGCCAACCATGTTCAAATTATTAACTGGAATAAAAGCAGATGAAGTGATGCAACACTTATGAGCTAACAAACAGCTTCCAGTTGAACATGGTGAGACGTAACTTTCATAAATCTATACCGGATCAGTCGTCGCCCGGGTCAACAAGGACCGCGCCAGGTGCTGGAGTCCCTAGACATCTGGTGGCAAGTGGGCAACAGGACTCAGGATCTTCAGTTGAGCAACCAGGGCTAGAGACTGCAAGGTTACCGGAAGAAACGTCGCTTAACCAAAAAAAAATACGAAAAATGCCAACAAGTAAATAATGATCTGCTATTACAAGTCTAGTCCAAATAGAAGAGGTTATTTAAAAAGAATGTACCAAATTTGGAAAGAGAAGCATCCAGATACAGAAATTACAAAACAAAGGCTAGCAGACCAGAGCAGATTCATAATAAGAAATAAAGTATTCACATGAGTTGAGCTGGAAGAACTGCAAAGAGCAACACAGGCTCAAGATATGGAAGAAGAATGACCACCAACTAAGGAAGTTGCTCAGGCGCAGGTGGAGGAGGTGTTGGAAAACGAGGATGCCACTGTTGCTGAACTGTTCCAAAATCAAAACCAGGCAACCTCCCCTTTGCTTTCACTTCAAAATCCCTCACCATATTGTTGATGGGAGAGGCATTATTATTATTATTATTATTATTATTATTATTATTATTATTATTCATAATAAACTCTATTTATATAGATGCCCCTAAAAAATGTTTCCTGGGTGACTCACTATCATCAGTTTCCATCGTTGGTGACATTCCCCCCATCCCCAATGCAAACATTAAATTTCCTTTACTCCAAGAATAAAGCATCAAAGATTACTACTTCTAATAAGGGAAGGGAAGGAATATTAGTGCTATGCAGCATGGAAAATAGAGGACAACACCTATGTAGGATCCTTTGGGGCTTCAAAAGTTATACAGCGGATGGATATGTCAGTTAGAAATGTAATCTGAGCATCGTTCACATGAGTTGCAGCCACAAAATTCTTTATCCCTTTCTTTTGGAAGATAAATCCTGTGACCATAACTCAGATGTCTAACATGGTAGTCCAGAACAAATTAGATGGATGGGATGAGAGGATGGTGGGGAAAGAAGAGATTAAGTTTCTTTAGTCCGGAACCGGAATGTAAGCTCAACATTATGAAACAGGTCAAAAAGTACACAAATATTTTTGAATCCAAGTAAGATCTGTCAGTTTTAATTGGCACATGTCTGCTTCCCACAAACCTTGTAGCTGCCTCATGTAGAGTAAGTGGATACTTTATCTCTGGTGTCCTTGTGGCTGACAACTGTGCCGTGAAGTGTGATGGATGGTAAACAGGGATTTTCTTCCCTGAAACAGTGTCTCTAAGTACTTTTGCTCGCTTCAGCCATAGAAATAAGTGACAGCTGAAGTTTGTCTTTGACAAACAAGAGAATTGTAGCCAAGGCCACCAGTCTCACTCTTGGGGGAGGCACAGTGGACTTTAGAGCAGGGGCGTAACTATAATAGGGCAAGGGGAGACAGTTGTCTGGGGGCCCACTGCCTTGGGGGGGCCCTCAGAGGCAAGTCACATGACTGACTCCCCCAGCCATGCACCCGCCCAGGCTTCCTTCACTTGTATTCATCCTCTGAAATTGATGTGAGTGTTAAGACTTGGAGCTACCAGAACAGCATGTCTTCCTCTAGTACCATTACATGAGTTGCATCGTCCACAATTTACACAACCTTTTAAAAAATAATTTAGGATGCTGTTCTGTTGTGGCACATAAGTGTTATATCTCTCTCCATGTTTTTTGTTACCACTATTAAGATTTCTTGACTTCATGAGCTGAGATTCAATGAGGGGGGGCATTTTAAAATCTGTCTCTGGGCCCACTCCAACCTTGCTACGCCTCTGCTTTAGAGGGAAGGGGAGATAGCAAAAATGGCCCCTCCCTCTCATGTGATAATGCAGGGTTAGTCCAGATGTTAGCCACTATTACACTAGCAGAGTTCTAGTCTAGATATCAGCCATTATGTAGATTATTTTTATACTGCTTTTCAAACAAAATGTTATCAAAGTGGTTTACATAGCAAAAGAAATGAAGAGATGCTTCCCTGGCCCGAAAGGCTTCACAGTTTGTTTATTAGATTTTTATACCACCTCACCCAGATAGCTCCAGGCAGTTCACACATATTAAAAGAGATTTTTTTTTAAAAAAAATAACTCATTAAAAAATACAGCCAGTTTAAAATCATTTCAGTGCTCACTAAAAGCTAGGCTAAAATGGGTTTTTAGGGTTCTTTTAAAGGCTGCTAAAAAGCATCTAATATTCATAGGGAACGCCATACAAAATATCCATACATATATAGTTCATCAAACATTTGCCTTTTGTTTGTAAGCAACTATTGGATGAAACTATTATTTGTCCCAGACATCTTTTCTGCAAAGGATGCCAAGCAAGAGCAAAAACAGCACAATTTGAACAGAGGTTAATCTAGCAGGGAGAAACTCATCCAGAAACATAAAACCCAGTTCCTAACACTCTACTGCAATGCTGTGTGCCAAGGAACACCATCTCTGAAACATTGGAGAGGTGTCTGCATCTCCTCTCAGCCCAGACGTTGGTGTCACCAGGAGGATGGATAGCATCTAGCTGCATCCAGTAGTGTTGCTAAACTGTATTCCCTCTAACAGGGATTACCAGATATTGTTGACTACAACTCTCATAACCCCCAAGCAAAAGCCAATGCAACTGGGGATTCTGGGGATTGTAGTCAATAACATCTGAAATCCCTGTTAGAGGGAACATTGTCCATAAGGATACTCCTTCACTTTCTCCGATAGATTTGAATGGTTGCCATATGCCCATATGAGGAAAGGGAACAGATGTTGTTGCATGTTGTTGTATTGAGGACAATATATGGACCCTCCCTCCACATTAACTTCCTCCATCATAATGGAAGATATTCTGCAAATAAGTAATGATTTTAGCTTAAGAAATATCTGATTTGTTTCCTAAAAACAAACAAAACAAATCACCAATATCTTCCTTTCCCTACTAGGTCAGTTATAGTTCTGTTGATGGTGCTCTAACAGATAAAACTCAATTTCCTTATTTCTACCGTCTGGTCCCCAAACAAGAGCTTCCTTACCTAGGGATTGTTAAGCTACTCCTGCATTTCAAGTGGACATGGATAGGTCTCCTTGCTCCAGACAGTGACCATGGACAAAGGTTCCTGAGGATATTCATGCCTGTGATAATCAGGAATGGTCTTTGTGTCGCCTTTTCAGAAAGAATTCCAAGGATGGATAGGTTCAAACGAAACATTGTTGACAAGTTTTCATTTCTAGTACAGAGGGAAGCCAACGTGATTGTTTATGACATAGATACTGGGGTTGCATTTACTCTAGCAATACTGATGAATGTTGCTGAAAATATTGAAAGGGAAATTCTTGGGAAAGTTTGGATTGCAACAGTTATGGAGGACCTCAGCTTGAGATTGTTTTACAGAGCAGCGGATGTCCAGCACATCCATGGTTCTTTCTCCTTCTCAATCCACACACAAGAAGGGACACAACATGACACTTTTGCCCCATTGTTATCTGCCATCATGGAGTATGGAGAGAAAGCATTTCATTGTTTATATTCAAAACCTCTATTGTCTGTGAAAGGCAAGGTAAGATGCACTCAGAGAGAGGCACTGGAGACCTTGCCCCAGGATGTAGCTGAAAGCATTTTGTCTCAGGACAGCTACAGTATTTACAACACTGTCCAGGCTGTGGCACGTACTCTCAATGATGCCTACTCATCCAGACGGAGTCACAGAATGATGACAGACAGGCTGGGACAGCAAATTGCAGAACCTTGGAAGGTATTTACCTTTGATTCAAAGACATTATCAAATGTATTGTTGTAGTCAAAATTTGAATATTTCTGAGGCAAACCCAGGTTGTGAGAGTCACTACCCACCCACCCCTCATTAAGTTTGGCTTAGTCTCTTAAGGTGTAGTGGATTCTTATCATCATTGCAGGACTTATCTTTGAGATCTTTGTATGGGCTGCAGCCCATCCTTTTGGCTCTGTCACTGGAGACAGACTGGTTAATTTTAATTCTTAATTTATTTTAATGATGTTTATTTTGTTGTAAACTGCCATGAACCATTTTTGGAAGCGTGGTATATAAATCAAATCAAATAAACAAATAAATAAATAATGGATGGAAAGACTTTAAAGCTATTCACACAACAGGGAGGCAGGCAGGGCTGGCAGGTGGGGGGTAAGCCTACTCAAAATGTCCCTTCCCCCTAGATGATCCTGCAGCATTAGTGGGAGTGTGGACCGCGTTCCCACACAATCCACACTGCTGCATGCAGCATGGATCTTCAGAGCCATGTATCTGACAATGCACCCTGTGATGAATGCAATGCATGTGGATTCCTTAGTGAGTAGAGGCTCGTGGTTCCATTTGAATCAAGCTTTATTTATTTACGACATGCTGAGTCACTCTCAGCCAAGTAATTCAGTAGAAGGGGGAGGAGCCCAGAACAAATGAATCTCAGGGTTTATAAGGGCAATCACAGTAATTTATGCATAAACCTAAGCTTGTAAAGTCCTCCAATCAACATATGATTAGTCCTTCAATGTACCAATCCCATTACAGTCAACAGTTTGCATTGCCCTTGACTAACTAAGCATGCCAGTCAGACCAGTCTCACCAACCAATTAACACCAGTTGAAACTGGCCTGGAAGTTTCCTGGAAGTTTGGTTTCTCACTTAGGCAGTTAGGATTGCTCTCTGCTTCATCAAGGGATACCACTGTGAGATGGACACCCTAGGTGCCCATCTTTTTGTGTGCTCATGCTGCAAGTACCCAAGCACATACATGATCTAGGAGCCCTTAACCTTGGCTAATGGCCAGGCTCCAAAGTGTGTTTAGGTGGACGGGCACCCTCGGGATCCACACAGATCCTGGTGCTGCACTTGAGTAGCCTAATCCAGGCTGGGCTGCCCATGGGCGGAACTGGGGTGGGGCAGTCAGGGCACATGCCCTAGGTGCCCACTGAGGGGAGGGTGCCACACCAGTTCCTGACACCCCCACCCCATTGCCCACCTGCCCAACCCCACGGCCCCTCAGCCACTTGCCATCCTGCTTGCCTTCTGCGACGCCTAGGATCGGCCCATGCGGGGCCTGCAAACTACAGAGCGGCTCTTCTCTCCCCACCTCTCAGCTGATTGGCGCGTGGGCAGGGCTTAAAGAGAGGCCTCCGTGTAGGCCTCCCTGAAGCCTGAACTCGACAGGCCTCAAGGAAGCCAGGAAGAAGAAGGCAGGCAGAGTTCTCTGCAGCAGCAGACGCTCTGCCCAGATCATCCAGCACAGCTTTCGCCAGGTAGACTGTGAATTCCTTTTTGTGGTTTACCCCCCTCCCCACACACACACCCATATATAGGGATCTGCTTGCCATAGGGCTTTGATATGGGGTGTGGGGAGACTGAGAAGTCTGAATATTTAATTTAAAACAGAGTGGAAACTTTGCTGGCTTTAAAAACAAAAACTATCTAAAAAGCCCTATAAGTGGTTTGTTTCATGGAAGAAAATTACAAAAACTTCTGGAACAATATTATGTTCATTCATTCATTCATTCATTCATAAATGAACTTATGTTCAAGTTGTTTTGCAACCCAGAAGGTCTGAGTGAGAACTGTGAAGCATGTGTTGTGCTTTTGTTTTGTTTTATTTTATTTTTCTTATGTGTGAACTGCTCCCCAATAACTCGCAGGCACTTCAGGGTAAATCTGGCCAACATGTGAATGCAGCTCCTCCATTCCAGAGGAGATGTGTGTTATAGGGCTTTAAAAGCCTCGTGTGAAAAACCTCCTGGAATCAAACTTTACTAAATTTGTTCAGAATTCTGAGAAAACAAACATAGGCTCACCCTGCATGGTTGAAAGTCTCCTTTGCTAATCTGCAGCAAGGGGGCCATTTTAATAATTAGCTTTGCTAGTGTGTTCTAGGCATTAAAGGTAGCACAAATATATAATACTCAATGTATATCACCATATACTGTGAAGTGTGCATGTGTGTATTCAGTGAAATGTATTTCCAGGCAGCATACTTATTTTGAAATATCAGACTTAAATCCTTGAGAGCCTGGGGTGTGTGGACGCCCTGGACTTTGAGGGGCTGGGGGCCCATTTTAAAATCTCGTCTCTGGGCTCATTCCAACCTTGCTATGTCCCTGGCGGAATAGATACATATGTATTGATCACTACACATGGGTTTCTGCACAACACCTGCACAGAAGAAACTCCCATGTAGAAAATGTGTCTCTTGTAAATTGACCTTGAATTTTCCATCCATGACTGGGATATCTGAGAGTTAGAGTCAATAATAAAAGAACAGCACACTGCTTGTGACAGGAAGGGGCAAATTACAATGATTTCTTAGTCTGGCAGGGGCTGGTTTTGGCCCCGGCAGAACTTGGCTGTCTGCTCCTGTTGCAAATGCCTCTGTCTAGTGTGGCAAACTAATGTATCCTCCTCCCTCCTGCTGTCAAAGTAAGCACTAGTGTGGTGAATGCACATATACCCCATCATGAGCCAACAGTCATCACAAGACAAAGGCTGGCAGGAATCATTCACTGGTTTATAGATTCTCCCCCCTCCCCCTTCTTCTTCCCCAATTTTGCTAGTGGCTATTTGGGCAGGGGATCCTCTAGGACAAAGTCATGTTTTTAAAAAAACATGAGATGAGACAGAGAAAATGACACTTGAAATCCTCACATAACTCCTGACTGTTGTTCTAAGTCTTTTACAGAGATGGCTCATATTTTCAGGTTTTGATCAACAACCATGTCTAGATGGTACAGTGTTCCTTTTAACAGGGATTTCCAGATATTGTTGACTAAAAGTCCCAGCATTCCTGTTTGGACAGGGGCGCAATTTCAGTGCTTGCCCTAGGCAATATTTTCCCCAGATACGCCTCTGGGGCTGCCCCAGCCTGAGTTAGGATGCTTGCGGGAACAGCTGTTTTGTCTTTTTGAGAAGTTGCTTAGGCAGGAGAACTGTCACTGGCTTGCACTGACTATAAAAATGAATGGCCTTTGCTAGGTCCCCTGCTCCCTCTACCCAATCCCCTGCTTGATCTGAGGGAGCTTATACGGCAATGGAGGGTAGCAGAGGCATATCTAGGGAAAATAGCGCCTAGGGCAAGCACTGAAATTGCACCACCCCATCCAATCTGACACCCATCTTTCAGATAACTTTAACATAGTTAAAGGGGTACCCAACCTGTGGCACTCCAGACGTTGCTGAATGACAACTCCCATCATCCCATTCACAACAACTGTAGCTGGGGGTGATGGGAGTTGTAGTTCAGCAACATCTGGAGTGCCACAGGTTGGGAACCCCTGCTCTAGTTGAAGGGCTTCCCAAATGAAGGGCAAAGAAATAGGTTTCTAAGCCCATTTGAACCCCTGCAGTCCTTTTTTTACAAGTTAGGAACTGTGGACGCCCTTCTGGTTGCTGCATATCAGAGGGACCACTGAAGTATACAATCCTGTCTAAAAGAGAGAAAGAGACTTTAGCTCACCAAAAGCTGGGAAGGTAAAAGAACTGTTGCACTCATGCTGCCTACCAGTCTCCTAGAATTCTTTATAAGCACTTGAAACCAACTAAGCAATTTTTTTCAAACATCAGACTTGAAGCAACGTGGGGGAAGGAGGGGCGGGCGGAACAAACACACACACACAGGGCTAAGGGAGGAGCGCAACTCTAAGGAAGGCAACTGGGGAAGCAGCGTGGAGGAAGGGGGGAACCAACCAACACACACACACACGCAGGGCTTAGGAAGGAGCGCAACCCTCCTCCAACAGTAAATAATAGTAAAATAAATAAGGAAGGCGATGGGGAAGCAGCGTGGAGGAAGGAGGGAACCAACACACACACACACACACACACACACGGCTTAGGAACGAGCGCAACCCTCCTCCAACAGTAAATAATAGTTAAATAAATAAGGAAGGTGATGGGGAAGCAGCGTGGAGGAAGGTGGGGGGACCAACATACACACACATGGCTAAGGAAGGAGCCGAGCAGCAGCTCTCTAAGGAAGGCGCCCAGGGAAGCAGTGTGGGGGAAGCGGAGGAATGAATACACACACAGAGAGGGCTAAGGAAGGAGCACATCTCTAGGGAAGGTGCCTAGCCCGGGAAGCACCACTGGGGAAGCCGGGGTGGGGGACAAACAAACTCACAGGGCTAAGGAACGCAGAATGCCCAGCAGGCAGCTGCTTAGTCTCCCAGACCACATGGTTGTGCAGGGAGGCATGCACTGGATTCAACAGCTCAGGGGGGTGCGCTTTGCTGGCCAATGGAAGCACCCACCCACCGCTTGGAGATCTTGCGAGTGCACTTTTCAGCTGCTGCGCCTGCGCAAGTGGGGGGTACATGGGTGCGAGGTCCGCCGGCGCTGCAGCCTGGGCACCCAACGCCGGCCAGCCGCAGCGACGGCACCCGCCGGGGCTTGTGATTTTGGGGGGGGGGGGGCAGCCATCTTGTGCTCCTCTTCATGTGGCGCCCAGGGCATGTGCCCTGCCTGCCCCACCTTAGTTACGCATCTGGAGGATAGGTGTCAGTATATTTTTGGATTGTCAGGAATTGGATGAATGTGGAAAAGTATACCACAACCATTATGAGTTAGCAATATATGTATACAAGCATAGGATATTTGATCTCCAAATGGGCAAGACTGAGATATACAACATGTTTCTCATCCTAAATGTTTTCTATGTCATTCTAGCTTCATCTTTTCCTGAGACGTCTCCAGTTTTACAATATTAGTAATGAAAGCATTGACTTTGATGAGAACGGGGGCCTGTCAGCTAATTTTGATATTATGAATGCTGTGGCATTTCCCAACAAGTCCATTGCTAGAGTGAAAGTTGGGAGCCTAGAAAGGCAGGCGTCCTCCGAGATCAAGATCACCATTGACCGGAATGCCATTGTGTGGCCCAGGTGGTTTAACCAGGTGGGGAAACTCTTGATTTCACTTTATCCTCTTTGATAACACTTGTTGACCTCTAACCATTTGTTTTGTGTGATACTTGAGACTTGAATGAGCAGGTCTCTATTCAGGAAATGTGCAGCCTAATTACAAAGAATATGAATAGAGTAAAAGGAGAGGAATGTACAACAGTGAGACACATGTTCAGAGGGTGGAAGCAGCACCAGTGGCTGATTCTGATAATATCAGAGTCTGGCCAGAGCCATGGCTGGCTGTAATCAAGTCAAGAGATGGGAAGCACTGTCCCTAGCTCAGAGATTCTCTAGCTTGAGAGCAGTAGGGGCCAATTCAGATGCTGATGGGGGGGGGGGTGCACCAGCGACGAGAGGCACCTTTAAGCATAAGTTAGTAGGTGCTTATCTCCACTCTGGCTGCACCTGCAAGCTGCTCCAAGCGGCAGTGCGCCACCCAGCACTCCCTGTGGTG
Organism: Hemicordylus capensis; assembly: GCF_027244095.1. Taxonomy (NCBI): domain Eukaryota; kingdom Metazoa; phylum Chordata; class Lepidosauria; order Squamata; family Cordylidae; genus Hemicordylus; species Hemicordylus capensis. The sequence goes on along the minus strand of NC_069658.1, from coordinate 255,101,377 downwards.
GAGGGATCAGTTCTGCCACTCACTAGGCTACCGGTGGAGGATCGGCTCCATAGAAGCCAAGTGAGTTACGGAGCCGATCCCCCGCTGCAGGGAGAGCTGGAAGGCGCATTGCTGCTCAGAGGTGCAGGTGCAGCCAGAGCAGAGGTAAGCAGCTACTAATTTATGCTTAATGGTGCCTCTTGCCACCGCCCCCACCAGCCGCTACTGCTTGAGAGCGATCACTTCATCTGATTGCTGAAGAAACTGAGGTCTGAAGTTTCAGGCAGCAGAAGGCACACTTTGTCCCACACCATGAAATATGAACATGTACCAGGGCCAGAGTGTAACAATCCTTGAAATGGGTGTGGATAATAGCAATTTCTACTGCTACTGCTACATCATCATCACCACCATCATCATTATCATCAATTGTTCTCTGGGCAGCTCACAAGAATAAAAGAATCTAATTAAAACACAGAACGCAAAATAAAGAAATCACAATAGCAAATACAAAATACAGCGCAAAACATTTTAAAATGTTTATTTAAAAAATCAGTATTGAAAAGCCTGAATGAATAAAAAGGTCTTCACCTGGCAACTAAAAGAGCAATGTGACAACACCACGTGAGCATCACGGGTGAATTAGCAAGGAAGTCTAACACAGACATTTTGAATTTCCTAAGAGGAAACTTCTCCAAAATCAGGAGTATGATGAAAAGAAAGCTGAAAGGCAAAATCAGGAGAGTCACTTCGCTTCAGAATGCATGGAGTTTAAACAAAACCACAATACTAAAAGCCCACTTAGATTCTATACCCAAAAGGAGGAAAGGTACCACTAAGTCCAGGAGGATGCCAGCATGGCTAACAGGTACTGTCAAGGAAGCCATAAAAGGGAAGAAGACTTCCTTCCATTGAAATTGGAGACGCCCAGAGAGGAATGTTTGGGGTGGTGTACAAATTTGATAAATAAATAAATAAATAAAAATAACCGGGATGCAGAGGTGTGTTGTATGTAACAATGGACACTTATGCATATAAATTTCAATCACACATCACTGTGCAATTCAAACCTTCTTACATCTTGTGGCAGGGAATTCCATAGGTTAATTATGCACTGTGTGAAAAATACTTCCTTTTGTGAGTCCTAAATGTCTTGGCAATCAGTTTCATGGGATGAACCATCATTATAGTGTTATGCGAGAGGGAGAAAAACTTATCTTTATCCACTTTGTCCACACCGTGCACATGGGAGGATTAGCCTTTGTGCCACCCCCAGGCAAAAAGGCTTTGGCTGCCCGTTTACCTTAAAAAAATGAAACTGTTGTGCATTGGCGGCAGTAGGCTGCAGGAAGTGGGGTGGGTGGAGGGCGAGGGGAAACTTCCACCCTTTGCTCAGGCTGCGGCAGCTGCTGCAGTGAGGTTGGGAGGGGGTGAGGAGAAAATCCACCACTTTTGCATTGTCAAAAAACCTGCTGTGTGGCGGCAGAAGTAACTGGAGGGGGGAGCGAGGAGGGGTCCATTCCCCTTTACCTAAATATTTACCCAGGGAGGGAGGGTGGGATGGGGCACGGCGGTGGCAGCAGCTGCAGAGAGGCCCCTCCTCGCCCCCACCATCCCTGCTTCTACTGCCACCCCCAGAGACAACATCAGTGAGCAAAGGGAGAACCTGCAGCTGCCTCTATCCCAGAGAGGGGCAGCAAAATTTGAGGAGTTGCCTCAGATTTTGCCACCATAGGCAAATGCTTACACTGCCTCTTCTTGAATCCGCCACTGACCATGCATGATTTTATAGACCTCTAGCATGTCTCTCCTCAGTACTCTTTTTTCTAATCTAGAAAGCCCCAGATGTTGTAGCCTTGTCTCGTAAGGAAGGTGCTCTAGGCCCCGATCCTCTTGGTTGCCCTCTTCTGCACCTTTTCCAGTTCTACAATGTCCTTTTTTATATGTGGTGACCAGAATTGTACACAGTACTCCAAGTGTGGTGGCACCATAGTTTTGTATAAGTGCATTATAATATTATCAATTTTATTTTCAACCCCCTTCCTAATGATTCTTAGCATGGAATTGACCTTTTTCACAGCTGCCACACATTGGAGTCAACACTTTCAACGAGCTGTTCACCATGACCCCAAGATCCTTCTCCTGGTCAGTTACTCACAGCTCCAATCCCATCAGAGTATATGTGAAGTTGGGTTTTTTTGCCCTAATATACATCACATTACACTTGCCAACATAGAACCACATTTGCCATTTTGCAGGTGTAATATTTCTTGGTGACTGCTGTGATGAGCTCCATGTCCAGCCTTGAGTCTAACTTGTGCTTCACTCACTGCTCTGGTCTGCTCTGCAATCTGCATTGCAAGGTGTGCTCATTCAAGTTGCCCTAGTTGTGCTTATGGCTATACTTGCTGCTAAGTAAGGGTGCTGCTGTAGCAGCTGTTGCAATGCTAGGAAGTAATGGAAGGAGTCATAATGGTGTGAGAGAGAGCAACTTGTGCCAGCAATGTTACTGCAGCACAAGCACTGTGGCTGGCAGTGAATTCTGGGTCAGTGAGTCTTTTTTGGACATTTTTGGACTGTCTTTGAAATGTGTGTTCTGTGTTGGGAGGCACAGGTTCACTTCTACTGTGTGCTTCTTGAGTGTTTTTCAAGGCAGGGTTGCAAAATTGTGCACTCTGCTTGTTCCAGCCATAGGAAACAATGGGAGACACCCAATTGTTCCCCATGGGTAGCTCCTCAGCACACCAAAGTGGGTTGGGTGGCATGGCATGATAGGTGCTACCTACCACCCAACCCAGAAAAGAAAAGGGCAAACGGGTGATATTTATCATTTTTTTGAGCTTTCCCCATGCATACATGACAGCCGAGCTCCCTCCCTTTGGTTTTTTTGGATGGGAAAGTTTAAAAAAATGTTAAATATTGCCCGCTTGCCCCTATTTTGTGTTTTGGGTGGTCGGTAGCACCCATCATGCCCTATCACCCAACCTACTTTGGTGTCCCTAGGAGTTACCCATGGGGAACAATGGGGGTGTTTCGAGTCCCCCTTTGTTCCCTATGGCTGAAACATTTGAAACATTTCGAGTCCGTTTCATTGAAACAGCCAGCTCTGATGCTGTTTCAATGAAACATTTCAAACAGTTTGCATTTTGTTTCAAGCTCAAAACAAAATGCAAAATCCATTTTGTGCACACCCTTAGTTCTTCATTCACCTCACTTCATAATTGTCCTTTTTTTTTCTTTCCTTATTGTTGCATCAGGTCTCCAGTCTTTCCCTTTTCTGCCCTGCCCTTGAATTTTAGAACAGAAAAAACACCAAAGAGATGTCTCTTCCATGCAGCTATGTGTCATAATTACTGCCCTCAAAAAAGAAGGCCTGGCATCATTCGAAGATAAAACCAAGCTTAGAACTAGAGGTCTCTTTTCCAGCTCTAGGCCTCCCTTCAACAGACAAAAGCTCTGAACACATTGTGCTCAATGCTTCTTTTCCTTATGCTTAGACCCTGCCTCATTCCAGATGTTCAGAAAGCTGCTGCCCTGGATACGTCAAGGTGATGAAAGAAGGAGAGCCAGTTTGCTGCTATGATTGTGCTCCATGCAAGGGAGGGACCATCTCAACTCAGGAAGGTAGGCGACAATAAAGGAAAGGGGCGCCTATTAAGAATTGGGCACAGTAGTACAGGTGTACAGTAGTACATATGCTGGTAACCTCCATATTTGACTACTGCAGTGCACTCTATGTGGGGCTACCTTTGTATGTCATTTGGAACCTGCAGTTGGTGAAAATGTGGCAGTCAGTTTGCTCTCCAGGTCATCTCACAGAGACCATATTACTCCTATATTAAAAGAATCTACACTGGCTAGATTGCCAATATGTTTCTGGGCAAAATACAAGGTGCTGGTGGTTATAACCTATGAAGCCCTAAAGAGCTTAGGCCCAGGGTATTTCAGAGATCATATTTTTCACTATTATTTATTATTATTATTGATTCGATTTTTGTACCGCCCTTCCAAAAATGGCTCAGGGCGGTTTACACAGAGAAATAACAAACACTATGAACCCCATTGTCCATTGAGATAATCCAGAGAGATCTGTCTGCAGCTGCCACCAGCTCATCTGGTGATTACTCAGGGACAGACCATACCTGTTGCTACCCCAAGATTTTAGAATGCACTCTCTGTTGAAATAAGAGCCTCCTCATCTCTGACAGCTCTTAAAAATTCTTTAAAGATGTATTTATTCACCCAAGCTTTGTAAACTAGAATTGTGGTTTTAAATCATTTTGTTGTTTTAATGTTTTAATGTTTGTTTTATGTTGTTGTAAACCATCCAGAGATGCAGGTTTGGTGTGCTATACAAATTATAACAATCAAGCAAATAAACAATAAATCAGTGCCTGGGGTCAGTTTTGGTGTGCATAAAGGTGAACAAACAGAAAATTAATCTAGGCAAGATAGAAGTACTGTTGGTTGGAAACTCAGGAAACCTTGGAGTGGATGTTCAGGCTCATTGCCCAGGAGCTTTGATCTCAAGGACTGAACTCCACACCTTCTGCATGAAGAGCATGTCCTCTTTTGGATAAATTTGACCCCTCCCCCTCATATTTATAGTTCATTACTTCCCCATATTTGTCTTATCTGACTTTTGCAGCATCTAAGTTCTCACTCCTCAAATGTATCTTGCATGGGATATAATAGATGACAGATTGGATGTTATTCCATCTTATTTGTTTGTTATTTCTCTGTGTAAACTGCCCTGAGCCATCTTTGGAAGGGCGGTATAGAAATCGAATAAACAACAACAACAACAACAGATGCCAGAGGAACACTGAAGTCACTCTTATGTCTTTCAGATTCAGACGATTGTAACAAGTGTCCAGAAGATCAGCATCCAAACAAGGACCAATATCAATGTGTCCCCAAAGTTGTAAATTTCCTATCCTACGAAAAACCTTTGGGGATCACCCTAGCTTGCCTTGCACTGTTCTTTTCATTATGCACAGCACTTGTTTTAGGAATCTTCATTAAATATTTAGACACTCCAGTCGTCAAAGCCAACAACCGTGACCTCTCCTACATGCTCCTGGTCTCCCTCCTGCACTCCTTTTGGTCCACCTTTCTGTTCATTGGTCAGCCCCGGAAGGTCACCTGCTTCCTACGACAAACTGCCTTCAGTATCATCTTCTCATTTTCCATCTCTTGTGTGTTGGCCAAAACCATCATGGTGGTGGTGGCATTCATGGCCACCAAGCCAGGGAACACGCTGAGGAAATGGCTGGGGAAGAGTCTGGCCAACTCCATTGTCTTGTCCTGTTCCATTGTCCAAGTGGGCATTTGTGCTATCTGGCTTGGCATGTCTCCCCCCTTCCCAGAGGCTGACATGCACTCCCAGGCTGGGCAGATCACCCTGCAATGCAATGAAGGATCTGTCGCCATGTTTTACACTGCCCTTGGCTACTTGGGCTTCCTGGCGGCCATCTCTTTCATGGTGGCTTTCCTAGCCAGGAAGCTGCCTGGATCCTTCAACGAGGCCAAGCTGATCACCTTCAGCATGTTGGTCTTTTGCAGTGTGTGGGTGTCCTTTGTGCCCACCTACCTGAGCACCAAGGGGAAATACATGGTGGCTGTGCAGGTCTTCTCCATCTTGGCCTCCAGCCTGGGATTACTGGGTTGCATCTTTCTTCCCAAATGCTACATCATTGTTCTGAGACCTGATCTAAATACAAAGGAGCATTTAATGATGAAAACTGAACACGGTACCTGATTCTTAATATATTCACTTAATATACCCCCCCCCAATTGGCATTTCTTTGTCCAGCATGGAAATACATAATAAAATCATGTATTTCCCATATGAGTGTACCCCCTCACCCAATCTGAGATGCTATTAGAATAAGTCTTCCTTTTCTTCATGTACTTTAGGAAAGTACCTGGTTATGACTAGGGATGTGCATGAATTGGTTCAAGGTGAACCATTTCGCTAACCGGGATGGTTTGATTGCTGACCGAACTAGAGATGGTTCAGTCCGCGATAAAACCAAGCTTGGCCTGAGGTGCACTGCATTGAACCACTTCTGCGGTTTGAGGGGACTATGCTTGTAAAGTGGAATCTGATGAGGGACCCCACAGTACTTGGGCCATTGATGTTTGGAAGTACTTTTTGCTGTATTAAGTGCCTTACTGCTTCCTACAGAAACCCTGCTACCATATCATATTATTTGGGAAAGAACATGCAAGAAATCTACTCTGTTTCATATTTATATATGTATATCCCGTTCATCCTCCCAAGAGCCCACAGCAGTGCACAAAGTGTTATGTTTATCCTCAACAGCGACCCTGTGAGGTAGGTCAAGGTGAGAGATAAATGAATGGCCCAGAGTCACCCAGTGAGTTTCATGGCAGATGGAGGATTTGAACTCAGATCTCTTCGGTCCTGGAACAACACACTAAGCATCACACTGCACTGGCTTTCAGTGAAGGAACTCGAGGAAGCCTCAGGAAATGAGCAGGAGCTGGAAGCAAGAGACATCAACACATTTGTAAATTTAAAAGCAAAAACAACCAACTGCGCATGTTCAGTCCTTCACACATGTGTTTGGTTAGCATATTATAGTTCCCCACACACAAAGAGGAGCCCAGCTTAAGCTGCACACTTCTTTGAGGATTAACCCCATTAAAGTCAGTGGGGTTTACTTCCAAGTCAACATGGCTAAATTGGACTGCACGACAGAACCATGTAGTATTTCCCCTATGCACAGGGAAAGAGCTCCCAGAGATGCTGTTTGTGGCAGTGCTGATAGATCCTCTTCTCTTTGGGGATCAGCACTTTGTCCTTGACAGCTTCAGTGGGAGTTGCTTGCAGGACCAGGAGCAGAGAGGAGGGAGTTGGGATCAGTTGGGAAAGGCTGAAGCTGCTGCTGCTTTCCACTCCTTGCACACACACCCCACCTAGAACTCCCTCTTCCTCTTCCAGGGGTGTGGCTATCTGTGTTCATCCACCTTCTGTCAAAATGGGTTGTCTCTCCCATCCCACCTTTCTTCCTCCCTGGATATTAGTGCTTTTGATCTCCGCTCATCCCATCACAGCTTGGTTTTTGGTTTTTTTCTTCCAAAGTACAGCAAGCAAGGATTTGCAGTTGGCCCTGTGTTGGGGGAAATCAAAGATGGAGACTTGAACCAAAGTATGCAGCCTAGGCCTCGCTGCCTTACTGTCTGGTATTCATTATGATGCTGCAGGTGCAGATTTTGAACAATGTACAATGGCCTTACTGTAGTACAAGGCCAAGCATGCATAGTAGCTCTGAAGAAATGTATCTTGTTTGTTAACCGTGATTGGTCAATGCTGGTTGGAAGATGGACAATGATGTATTGGTGTGTCTTTCCCTCACTCTATTTGATTGATTGATTAAGTGCCATGAAGTAGGTGTTGACCCTTAGCGACCACATAGATAGATTCTCTCCAGGATGATTTGTCTTCAACTTGGCCTTTAAGGACTCTCAGTGGTGCATTCATTGCTGTCGTAATCGAGTCCATTCACCTTGCTGCTGGTCATCCTCTTCTTCTCTTGCCTTCAACATTTCCTAGCATTATGGACTTCTCAAGGGAGCTGGATCTTTGTATAATGTGTCCGAAGTATGATAATTTGAACCTGGTCATTTGTGCCTTGAGTGAAAATTCTGGATTGATTTGTTCTATGACCCATTTGTTTGTTTTCCTGGCTGTCCATGGTATCCTCAAAAGTCTTCTACAGCACCAAAGTTCAAAAGCGTCAATGCTTTTTCTGTCTTGCTTCTTCAAAGTCCAGCTTTCGCATCCATAGAGTATCATGGGGAAAAACATTGTCCGAGTAATTCTAATCTTTGTAGGTATAGACATGTCACGACACCTAAATATCCTTTCCAAGGCCTTCATTGCAACCCTACCAAGTGCTAGTCTGTGGTGTATTTCTTGAATGCTGGAGCCTTTACTGTTCACGGTCAATCCTAAAAGGCAGAAGCTATCTGCTACCACATCAATGTCTTCATTGTCAGTTCTGAGGCTGGTAGCTGTACCTGTTGATTTAATTTAGTCTTTTTTACATTTAGCTGTGGTCCCATTTTTTCACTGTGCTCCTTGACTTTCACTACTAGAGCTTGCAGATCATCTGCACTCTCAGCTATCAGAGTGGTGTCATCAGCGTGGCACAGGTTATTGATATTTCTTCCTCCAACTTTAAAACCACTCTCATCTTCTTCCAATCCAGCTTCTCTCAGTATATGTCCAGCATATAAATTGAATAAAGGAGGAAAAGGTATACAGCCTTGTCTTACTCCTCTGCTGATCTGGAACCAGTCTGTTTCCCCATGTTCCATCAGGGCTGTGGCTTCCTGTCCTGTGGATAGGTGTCTCATGAGAACAATGAGATGTTCTGCTACATCCATTTTCCTAAGATATTCAACAACTTGACATGATCGACACAATCAAAGGCTTTTCTGTAGTCAAGAAAGCACAGATTGACATCTTTCTGGTATTCTTTGGCTTTCTCAGTTATCCTGCTATGCTCACTCTATTAGCATATATCATAAGGCTTTAGTCTATAATTTTGTGAGGTTTCTTCTTCCTCCTTTCTGTGTTTGGAGTGGGCCCAGTATACTGTGATAAATAAAGCTTTGAATCAGATGGAACTGTGTGGCCCCTGCCTATAAAGAACTCTAGCAGTAGGGGAGAATTTCTCCAACACCTGCTCACCATCAGAGTCTCCTTGCTGATCCTGCTCTTGCCACACATCACCACTGCTGCTGCTCCTGCTGCCCCCTGCCACCACCTTGCTACCACTGCTCCTGCCACCCAAGGGTGGTTCCAGAAGGGTGGCAGGAGTGTCTTGCCTCCCCTTTTGGTTTCAGATATCTAATATGTGTGACAAAGCAAATCCACCCATAAATGCACTCTGTCCCTTCTGTACCCCCTTCAATTTTTCCCTGCCACTGCTGCTGACTCCCATTCCCCCACTGCCACTGCCCTTGCTGCCCTCACCACCTCTATTCCTGCTGCTCCTCAACACCACTGGTAGGTGCCACCTACCACCTGCTACCACTTCTCTTGCCTGTACTGCCATTTTCCTGCCAGCTCCCAGGACCTTCAGGCTTCTGACTAGCCTTGGGAGACAGCTGGCAAGCAGCAGAAGTGGCAAGTGGCAGGAGCCATGGGCAGCAGGTGGCAGGAGTGCCAGCACAGGCAGCTGGAGCCACAGTCAAAAGGAACAGTGGTCAGCAGGAGCGGCATGCAGGAGCAGTGAGTGGCAGATGTGGCAGAGTAGGTGTCAGGAATGGCAAGCAGCAGCGCAAGTCATCAGATGTGGAAGTGGGTAGCAGGAGCAGCAGCAATCTAGTATACCATAAAACACTACCTATCTGAAAAGTTGACCTCAGGACTGAAATCTGACTGAGTAATGCAGACATTATGGTGTAGTTCATAATAAAACATTATCCAGCAGAAAAGCTTACCCTGGTACTGAAATCTGACAGAGTAATTAAATATTATGGTCTAGTCTGGGGGTGGGCAAACTTGGACCTCCAGCTGTCATTGAGCTACCACTCCTATTATCCCCAGACACCATTTTTTTGTGACTGGGGATGATGGGAATAGTAGCTCAACAACAGCTGGAGGGCCAAGTTGGCACATCATAAAACATTACTCCGGTATTAAGGGAAATTACTCCGGTAGCAAGGGAAACTTACATCTCTCTCCCCGAGGAAAGATGCCCCAGTTTTGAAATCTGCTAGGGTAAGGGGTAATTACATTTTTGTCCATCAGAAAACATTACTGGGGTAAGTAAATCTGAGACCATAAATCAAAATTACCATTACACCAGTGCCCCTAAAGAATTGGTGTCCTAGGTGACCGCCTAGGTCTGCCTAGTGGGTGGTCCGGCACTGTGAGAAGTAGCTACTTCGAAGTAGAGTTTTCAGACATATCATTTCAACAACAGGGGGGGAAATGGCAAAAGTTCTAAAGCAATAGCATTTGCAGGAGACAATGCAAACACAAATTGGGGGGGATTTGTAAAAGAACAACATTTTCATAAAGTTGAAATGACACACAACCTGATTGGGAATGGTTGTCCTACGCATACCTGGTACAATACAGTTCAATCTGCAGCAAATTGCCTGACGTCTGATGTGTCTCATTTTCGAGACATACAGGGTTTTGTTTTTTTTGGAGGGTCTTTTTTTTTGCGGGGGGAAGGTATATACTGTCAGAATTAACAGCCTAAAGGAATAATATGAATTTGTTAATATTACATACCAAGGTCTTTTAAGTTATCTTAAAACCAGATGGCTACTTCATAAAACTCAATGGCTGCTTCTCCTTCCAGCTGTTGAACATTTTTTGTTACTGTGTGAGGGTCTGAAATTCTACTTTCTGTCCCAAGAAACATGTCCTAAAGTTATAAAGGCCCTTTTTTGTGCATAAATTAGGTGAAAGATATTAATGGCTTGTGCACTCTCAAGTGATCCTGTTCTAAAAAGGCATCCTGAAGACTGGGCAGAAAAACATTTCAGCTGTGGAAGTAGTCAGTGTTCAACAATAAATTAGAGATTATTTGCCAGCAAGAAAGAAAAAACTTCTTTTCTGAGCCCTAAAACTCTGATGGAATGGAGGAACATGTAAATGAATTTAAAGCAATAGTGAATCAATTCCATGAAAGCTGTTGCAATTATTGATTGATTGAGTGATTGATTTGATTTGATTTATGACCCGCCCCTCCAAAAATTACAAGAGTTAAAAACAAACTCAATTGACAGTTAAAATCAAAACTAAATCAATTAAACATTTAAAATCATTTAAACACAAAAACATTTAAATTAAAATAATTTAAAACCAGCATTTTAAAAATTTATATTTTAATTTTTAATTATTTTTCAAATTTTTAATTAAAAAAAAAATTAAAAATGTGGACATGGAATGCTTGCTTCAGTAATATCACAGAATGTTTTTCATGGATGACTCTGACCACGGCTTCATGTATTTATTGTTCAGGAAACATGTAGGCAGACACAGAGGCGTAACTAGGGAAAACGGCGCCCGGGGCAAGCACTGAAATTGCGCCCCCCCCGCCCCCCAACATACTGTGCATACATAACACATGTTTGCCCACCATAAGCAGATTCCTACATCAGATGCCAACATGCAGTATATACTCCTATGTTGTGGAGGAGGAGAGCTGGTCTTGTGGTAGCAAGCATGACTGGTCCCCTTAGCTAAGCAGGGTCCACCCTGGTTTGCATTTGAATGGGAGACTAGAAGTGTGAGCACTGGAAGATATTCCCCTCAGGAGATGGAGCCACTCTGGGAAGAGCATCTAGGTCCCAAGTTCCCTCCATGGCAGCATCTCCAAGATAGGGCTGCAAGAGACTCCTGCCTGCAACCTTGGAGAAGCCGCTGCCAGACTGGGTAGACAATACTGAGCTACATAGACCAATGGTCTGACTCAGTATATGGCAGCTTCCTATGTTCCTAAATACTACTGCAGCACACACACAAGACACCTGTCCCATCCTGACACTCAGCCAACTTCCATAATCAAGATCCTACACACACACACACCACAACTGCCTACTCCTAGATTTACAAGGAATACAAGCCACACGCACAGCAGGGAAGTAACTTGCCCAGAGGCATATCTAGGGAAAATAGCACCTAGGGCAAGCACTGAAATTGCACCCCCTGTCCAAACATCTGACACCCATCTTTCAGATAACTTTACCATAATATCAGCTGAAAAATACAAGTCAGGCTCGTTAATCTTTTAATATTTCAAAAACTATTTAGCAGTGGACGTAGCCAGACCAAAAAATGCTGGAAAACTACAAATTTCAGTATGCTGGGGCTCATGAAATACCCAAATACTCTCTGGAGGTTGTACTTGGAAAACTAAACAGAAGTGCCTGTCTAATTCTCTACTATGCATTGTAGCATAGCTATTACATAAGTTTTAAAAATAAATGGAGAATTTGACTTTTCCCAGATAGTCTGAAAATAATTAACAGATATGCAGAGTAAACTGTGTCACTGCTTGGAATATAGTCTAGTATTTCAGAAAGACAGTTAAAATGAGAGAAAGAGAGCAAGAAACTCCCAGTGCGCCTTAATACTAAGGATTTCACACTGATTCAAAAACAAACTCACCATTAATAGTCATATTATTAAGACATCACATTTAACTCACTTATCACAAGAAGCAAAATAAGAGCAAATGAATACAATCCTAGCTCATAAGCTTCAGCTCAGTATTCACAAGCCCTGATTCTCTGTGCCAAACTAAATATATGTACAGTGACTTATATTAAATATATATACATTTAAAAATTCAAAAGTGAATACAGCACCTGATTCTAAAAGAAATAAAAAGCTTAGATGAGTGCCATCTCACATAGTGATACTAATAGCATCCTTTCCCCTTTGTTACTCAAGATCTTACGCCCAAGATTCTTGAGATTTATCTTTTCTTGAGTGTTCTGAGCTTTGCTAATATAGAAACAGGGCCATTTCCTTTTATTGAAATAACATAATAGTTATCTGATAGCATCACTTGACAAACTGCCAGATATGCCTGGGCTTTTTGTTTTTCACATTCAAAAGAAAAAAAGAGCAAAAATACTTAAAAGCTTGTCTTGAGAGCAGGTTAAGACAAGAGCAATAAACAGGTATCACTTACTGTTACACTTGTTTTCAAAGAGGCTTTCCAAATTGGGTCAGAGTGGCACACATACACATAGTGTAAAGGTTAACAGGCTCAACATTTGATCACTCTTCCTCACCCATCCGTAAAGATACATTTGCTCTAAAAACAGACCCCTAAATTCCAGACTATTAGCGCTTGGCAATAAACACCTAACTACTTCCCTTAAGGCCTACAAATGCTCTTAGTAATATCAATATTTAACACAATCCTTCCCAGTTGGAAACAAAACCAGAGTAGATTGTGCCCATTAATCTGTACTGTATAACATCTCCATATTTGCTACAGAGCTATGGCAGCCTGTTTAATCCCAAGTACAGGTTTGTCAAATGCATCCTGGAATTCAGAGATGATGCCAGCTAAAGTTTGAGTAAGCCAAGCATCCTTGCTTCATGATCTCCCTTACACTACAACTTTATACTTGTCAGCGCTGCCTATTCTCCCAGGTTCTTAAGATACAGAAGGAAGAACTGCCTTACAACAAATCTTTCCTTCCATCTCTAAAGAACTATAGTTGAAGGCTGACACATTTCCCATTAACATGCCACATCCAGCATGTTAAATTTATGACAATCCTAGAGGCAAATAAATTGTGTTAGATATTTTGCAAGTGGGGAAAAGGTGGCACTTAGAAGCCTGAGAAGGCAAGCATGTTAGAAGATGTAAATGCCTCAATATGACATGTGTAATACAAAATAGGTCTTCAAGCCATCAGAGATGACAAGTACAAAATGTGTCCACCCTGTACACGAATGCTAGGATCCTAGATCTCTAGCATGCTAGGACTGCGGGGGAAACACAGGTGTGTTGCTTAACTGGGAGCAAAATCCCACTGAACTCAATGGGTTCTGAAGAGCGGACTCAGACGCTCCTGAGCCTGAAGCAGATTCGCCGGTTCTTCGAGTCTCTGCCAAGGAAGACACGGGAAGAAAGACGAAAGCAGGCAATAAGGAGAGAAGTCCGTCACCCGCTCGCCTTGCGGGGACCGCAGATGGAGGCGGGAGAGGGTCGCCGGCACAAGCTAGGTTCCCGGGAGTGGGGGGAGAGGGACTCACCAGGCACTTGCTCCTCGGCCTCCCCCGTGACAGACGGGAGGGAAAGGTCCCGACTCCCGAGTAAGGGGACTCTCTATGAAGGGGGGGGGACTCTCTATGGTCAAGCCGGCCGCCTCCGTTGCTAGTGGCAGGGGGTATTTTTACTTCCGTGCTCGCGGCTGGCGGCGGCTCCATCTATTTACTCCATCTGCAGTCCCCGCAAGGCGAGTGGGTGGCAGACTTCTCTCCTTATTGCCTGCTTTCGTCTGGCCGCCGCCAGCCGCGAGCCCAGAAGTAAACATACCCCCTGCTACTAGCAACAGAGGCGGCCGGCTCGACCATAGAGAGTTCCCTTCACGCTGGCATAGTGGAGAGGTCTGTTTGGGCGCTGCCACAGGGAGTCAAGGAAAGCCGCCGCTGCCGGCGCCGCTCCAGTCGCCGAGCTGCCGGGGCCGCGTGGTGCACTCCCGGTGCAAGGTGCGTGCGTGTCCACATGCAGGCAGCAGACACGCATGCGCGGCGTGTCCTCCTCGCTAGGGGCGGGGAGTCCGAGTGAGCGTCAGCGGCAAGCAGGCAGGAGGAACTGTTAATTTAGGCGCCCGCGCCGCAGCGCAGCGCCCAGGAGCAATGGGAGGGGGCCGGCGGGACCCGGGGGGAGGGGGAGGGGGACTGCTCAATGCGTCCCGCCTGCTGCGCAGAAAAAAAAAATTTTTTCGAACAAAAAAAATTTTTTCCCCGGAAAGGCAGGGGCTGGGGGCACTTTTTGGCGCCCCCCACGTGATCCAACAGAGTGGCGCCGGGGGCACCTGCCCCCCCTGCCCCCCCTATCGTTACGCCCCTGGGCAGACATGTTTCCTCCTACCTTGCTTCCACACCTTGCTTCCACACAATCACTTCTACCCAGGTTTTCCTTTTACCTAGCTTCCACACAACTGAAGAGGGATAAAGGTAGACTTTTTGCAGCTTTTATGGATTTAAAATCTATATTCAATCTAATTCCTAGGGAATTATTGTGGTCCAAGCTTGGGAAATCCTTGATGGATAAAAGATTGTTGTTCCTGATTATGCAGCTCCATGTCAATTCTCCTATCTGAGTCAGATATGCTCCCAATGAGGCTCTAACTGATTCAATCCCCGCCACTCATGGGGTTAGGCAGGGTTGTGTTCTGGCCCCTTCATTGTTTAATCTTTTTATCAATGATTTAGCACAGTGTTTAGAAATGGTAGATTCACACGCCCCGAAACTGGCCGACATTTGTGTGCCAGTATTGCTATATGCGAATGATGCAGTGTTATTGTCCCAGACCCGTCTTGGTCTCCTTAAATTGCTGGCAGCCTTTGCCCATTATTGTAATGACAATAACTTATCGATAAACTGAGAAATCTAAGATCCTGGTTTTCACTAAAGCTAGGAAACTTTATAAGTGGGTGGTAAATAAGGAAAATATCGAGCAGGTTTATAAATTCAAATACCTTGGTATACATTTCCAATATAATCTTAACTGGAAATCTCAAAGATTGTATTCTATCTCTATTGCTCATAAAACTCTTAACGCTTTTCTGCGATTCTACTACTCCAAAGGAGGCCAGTATATACCAATGGCTCTCCAAGTTTTTTGAGCAAAATTGTAGCTCAATTACTTTATGGCGTCCCACTTTGGATTCAGGGAGTAACATCAGAGATACCCAATGATTGAATGATTGAACCCCAAACGGTTCAATCATTATTTATTAGGACTATCTTTGGGGTACCCAGATGTGTACTTTATTCAGCATTATGTTTGGAATCTGGATCCCTTACTATTTTTTTTTAAAGCACGGGAACTTACTTTCACCAGATGGATTAAACTTTGCTTGGATATTCAGGAGCCCTCCAATTTTTTATTTCTATGGAGAGACTCCTTTCCTAGCCCTTGGCTGTCATATGTCAACAACAAAATATTGCAAATGGGTCTATCTCTATCTGAAATTTTACTCATGGGAAATGAGAAGGCGAAGATTACACTTATACAACGCCTTCATGACATTGAGCAGCAGAATCTTGTTTCTAGGGGAAATAGGACATGCTCTCCTCTATTTTTTGGTATCATGACCCCTTCGGGGAATAAAGGTTCTAAATATTTAGCTTCCCTACACTTTTAAAAGTTTAGGATAGCTTTCACTAGGGCCTATATGAATGTGCTGCCTTCAGCCCTTTTGGAAAAAAGATTTAATAAGGGATCGTCAGATTTTGGCCTATGCCCTTGTGGTGCAGGCCTCCCTGAAACAGTTTCTCATGTGATGTTATATTGCTCCCTTTATTCTGATACCCAGGAAGAGCAGACTCCTTTTATTTGAATTTTTGTCTTGAGGATCAAGATAATGAGGTTACTAAGGTGGTGGCGAAATTCTTTTATGTCGCTATTAGACTAAGATCCTGTTTAAGATCTAATCCTTAGGAGCTATTGTTTTGTCCTGATAATTATGTTTTATATCACTGCTGGCATATTTTGCTTTTAATCTTGTTTTAATCTTTGTATGTTCTCTGTATGGCCTTTGGCTGTAATAATAAATTAGACTGACTTCCAAATAGTTTCGACAAAGTACCTCATCAAAGACGCTTGAGAAAATTTAGCAGTCTTGGGATAAGGGCACAAGTACATGTGTGGATTGCTAACTGGTTGAAAGACAGGAAACAGAGGGTAGATATAAATGAAGAGTTTTCACAATGGAGGAAGTAAGAACTGGAGGAAGTAAGAAGCTTTTTAATGTACTCATAAATGATCTAATAGTAGAGGTAAGCAGCGAGGTGGCCAAATTTGCAGATGATACCAAACTCTTTCAGGTAGTGAAATCCAAAAAGGACTGTGAGGAGCTCCAAAAGGATCTCTCCAAACTGCGTGAGTGGGAGACAAAATGGCAAATGCGGTTCAATGTTGGCAAGTGTAAAGTGATGCACATTGGGATGAAAAACCCCAACTTCAAGTATACACTGTTGGGATCTGAGCTGTTGGTGATTGACCAGGAGTGGGATATTGTGGTCGTGGTGGACAGCTCATTGAAAGTGAAAGGGGATTGAAAATAAAAGTGCTAATATTATAATTCCCTTATACAAAACTATAGTGCGGCCACACCTGCGAACAATTCTGATCACCACATCTAAAAAAAGACATTGTAGAACTGGAAAAGGTGCAGAAGAGGGCAACCAAGATGATCAGGGGCCTAGAGCACCTTTCTTATGAGACAAGGCTACAACACCTGGGGCTATTTAGTTTAGAGAAAAGACGACTGCGGGGAGACATGATAGAGGTCTATAAAATCATGCATGGTGTGGAGAAAGAGGATAGAGAGAAATTCTCCCTCTCACATAATACTAGAACTAGGGGTCATCCCAAGAAATTGATTGCCATGAAATTCAGAACGAGCAAACAGAGGTTCTTTTTCACACAATGCATAATCAACTTGTGAAATTCTCTGCCACAAGATGTGGTGACAGCCAACAACCTGGAAGGCTTTAAGAGGGGTTTGGATAACTTTGTGAGGTCTATAAATGTCTACTAGTCGGAGGAATTATAGGCCACCTCCAGCCTCAAAGGCAGGTTGCTTCTGAGTATCAGTTGCAGGGGAGTAACAGCAGGAGAGAGGGCATGCCCCTTTCAACTCCTGACTGTAGACTTCCAGCTGCATCTGTGCGAAACAGGATGCTCAATTAGATGGGCCTTGGGCCTGATCCAGCAGGGCTGTTCTTATGTTCTTATGTTCTCACGAAGCATCTGCAATCTGTCTCTGGGCAGTGGCTTAGTCAATCCATCTGCTACCATCTCTTCTGTTGGGCAGTACTTCAACTGGACCACCCCTTTCTCTTGTAAGTCTCAAACATAGTGATACTTTATGGGAATATGCTTTGTTTGAGACTTCATTTCTCCATCTGGGAGATCTGGATACAACTTTGGTTATCCTCAAACGTTGTGGGCTTTGTTTCCTCAACCCCAAAGTCCAATAGTAGCTGGTGTATCCACACCAGTTCCTGCATGCTTCAGCTGCGGAAACATATTTTGCTTCTGTGGATGAGAGCACAACAAGTGACTGCTAGGGATGTGCAAACCAATTCGAATTTTAACCGGTTTTGTTTGAAAGTTCAAACTCGGACCAAACAGGGCATTGCATTGGCAATGCCGGTCCGAGTTCAAACCGATCGAGCCAGGTTCTAGAGGCCATTTTAGATGTTGTCCTCCATTCTGTGTGTTGTCCTCCATTCTCTGTGTTGCTTTATTTCATTGGCTGAGCTCTTGCTTCCCTGATTGGCTAGATGTGTCTGGCTCTCTGGTAGGCTCTGCACTGTGCTAGTCCTTGAGAACTGGCACCCTTTTAGCAAGGAGGGAGGGTACAGGTGGGGGCTCCCAAAGGAGAGAGTTTCAAATCCTATTTAAAGCCATGCCTTTGGCCTAGCAAAATCACTTTAACTGCAGTCTTACTTGGCTTCCTTCTGGCCTGCTGCAGCTGCTGGTGTGGTAAGAGTCTGCCTGGTGTGGTAAGAGGCCATAGGCGTAACGATAGGGGGGCAGGGGGGGCACGTGCCCCAGGTGCCACTCCCTGGAGTCACGTGGGGGGGGCGCCAAAAAGTGCCCCCGCCAATCCCCGAAAATTTACCGGAATTTTTTAAATTGTTGTTTGAATTGCCGCTGCCGCCACTCAGAGCGACCGAGCAGCAGGCTGCAGCCAACCGCACCACCAGCCGCCTGCCTCTAGAGAAGCCCAGCGGGCGGCAGCTGCGAACGCAAACCAAAACCAAGCTGCCTAAAAACGCTCTCTCTTACTGAAGAAGTCTTTCCAGCCAGCCTCCCTCCCTAGTCCATATGACCTGCTGCGCCCTGGTTAGCATAGCCGCGCCCCAGGTGGGCAAAGCTAACCAATGGGGAGATGAGGCTTTGAGAGGAGGCAGGCTGGGCAGCTGCAGCGTGCTAGGCGGGGCTGGGCGAGTGGTGGTGAGGAGTGTGCACGGCTGGCAGTGGCGACGGCGCTGGGCCAGTCCAAGAGCCAGCGTGAGATAAACACACACGGAGAGGGGCGGGTTCGAGGGGATGGGGTGGCCACGGCTCTTGCTGTCCCTCGCGCCGGAGGAGGCTCCAGAGCCGCCAGCGGCAGCAGCCTCCCTCTCTTCCTCCTCCTCGTGCCGGCGCTAGGGTGCCCTGTTTTGTGTTCCTGCCGTCTTCGCTCAGTCAGTCGGGTAAGGAGAGAACTGAATTCGGCGGAGGCCAGCGCGAGTGGCGGGGGTTGGGGTGGGGTGGGGAGTGGGAGAGAGTCAGGTAGCCGCGTCCCCGTCCCATCCCCAGGTTTCCTTCAGGGTGCTCGGCAACTCCTAAGTGGGGCGGCTGCTGCTGCTGCTGCAGTGGGGTAAAGCCTGGGGAGTGAGCGCCACTGGGACTCCAGCCTTTCCTTCCGTTTGCCTGGTTTAAAAGAACAAACCTCCCCCATTTCGTGCCCCTCCCTGAGTGGTTCTCCTCTCCCAGCTCATAACTTTGCAGCCGGCTCAGGCTGCACGTGGCAGTGGAGTGGAGGAGGAGAGCCGCGCGCCTTCGCGTTGTTGGGCTGGGGCTGCAGCAGGCAGCAGAGGACACCCCGGCCGGCACATTCGGCAGCTGAGCCTCCTGTGTCAATAGTGGCTAAAAAGCTGCTGCACCTTTCTGGCTTGTTTAAGGAAGTATCTCCTTTGTAGGGCTGGGCAGCTGCTGAGGTAAGGCTTTTTGCTTTCTCTTTCGCTCTCAGTCTGTCGGCACACAAAGACTCTCTGGGGAGGGAGAGTAAACATGCTTTTTGAGTTGGCAATGGCATAAGACAACAAGTATATGTGGAGGAATCTCTCTCTCTACTCCTTCCTTTCACTTAGTTCTGGTTTTCAGTTCGAGATTTTATGTGCTAAGCTAGTATGCTTGCTTTGGGAGAGGGAGAGTGGGATTGTTGGAAATAAACGGAATAAATTGCAGATTGTATTTTAAGAGAGGGTGTTTTGGAGATCTGTTCAAAAGACCACCATTTGTTTTCTAATTACAACTTTATTTATCGCTGAAAACATCCTGGGATTATCCATGTATTGTGAGTGAATCTGTGTTTTCTAATACTGCAAACTAGAAGAGGAGTATTAAGTCTTTACATATGATTAGCACTTCACAAATTCCTCAGCTCAAATGGTGTTAAAAAAGTAAACAAAAATTCCCCTGCTGGGTCAGTGTAAAGGTCCTTCCATTCCAGCATTCTGATTCCCACAGCAGCCAGACAGATGTCTCTGGGCATTCACAAGCAGGACAAGAAGGTGACCTTCCCTTGCTTTTTACCAGTATTTAGTTTTCAGAGTTATACTGCATTTGACCTTGGAGGTTCTGTTTTGCTTGTGTGGCTAATAGCTGCTGTTAGGTGCATGAGTTTATCCTCTTTAAAGAAGCCATCTAAGCTACTGGAAATCATCTTGTGGCAGTGAATTACATAAGCTAATTAAGCATTGTTTGAAGGACCTGTTTTTGCCATTTCTGAATCTACATAAGCCAACTTCACAGGGTTGTTGTGAGGAAAAACCTAAGTGTAATGTAGGATGTATCATCATTCATCGCATCATAATTCTGATGTTAGGGATACAAGCCAACTTCACAGGGTTATTGTGAGGAAAAAACACATGTGTGTCAGTCAGATGTATGTTGTGGGGGGCGGTGGGGGGGGCGCAATTTCAGTGCTTGCCCCGGGCGCCGTTTTCCCTAGTTACGCCTCTGTAAGAGGCTGGTGTGGTAAGTGTCTGCCTGGCAGACACTGCTGTGTGCTTTTGTTCCCAATCCTCCCTTCTGCCTGTTTCTCTGCCCCCCCCCCATTCTTTCCCCTGCTTTAAAACTTTCCCCCGCCTGATGTGACTGTGTGTGTGTGTGTGTGTGTGTGTGTGTTTGTTCTGCAGCTTGTTCTGCAGCTTCACCAAGTGAGTGAGTGTCTGTCTTTCTCTCTCTCCCTTCCCTCTTCTCTGGGCCAGGGGGGCCCAGGCCCTTTTGCCCGAGGCTTCTCTCTGGCCCATTTCACTAAGCTAGTCCCCACTTTCCCCCACCTCTTTTGCTTTTGTGGTGGCTGCTGCTTTTAAATCTGTTGACTGAGTTGAGATAGAGAGAGTTCTCCTCAGCTCAGTAACCACTGCGAGTTGTTTTCATTTTATTGGGGGGGGGGTTGGAGGGGGGGTTCCTTGTTTTCTCGGGAGCAGATGCTTTTCTTTGTTAATTCTTTTCTTGCTGTGCTTAGCACACAGCCTGCTCCAGAGTCCAGCATCTCTATCCTCCCCTTCTCTTCCCTTCCCCCCTCCCCACCCCTTCCCCATCCCTACAGCCTTTCCCCCCACCAGCCTTTTTATTCATTTAATCAGTGTTTTTACTTTGATTTCTTTGGGTGGGTGAAATAGCTGGAATGCTTTTCATTCCGCCCTACCCCACGGCCCTAGCTTTGTCTGCCCTCCCGCACTGCCAGCTTGCCACTGGTCTGTTATTCCTTCTTTTTTTCTCCTGACCAGTGTGTGGGGGCAGAAGATCTCCAGGACAACAAAGGGGTAAGTGATTACTTTTTGTTGTCCTCTTTGCTCCCTTTAGTGTCCCTTAAATAGGGCTTCAATTTGTGTTTTGGTGTGGGGAGGTATATTTTCTGTGTTTTTTCTTTACAGGTTGTTTCTTGTTTTCACAGGTCCCCCCTTAGTTGGTTTTAAAAGGGTTTTCTTTAAATAGGTTTTTAAAAGAGGTGCCCCCAAATAGGGTTTTTTTTAAAAAGAATCCCGCCCCATCCATTTTTTAAACCCTCAATTTTTTTTAATGTTTCCCCAATTTTTTAAAAAGGCACCAGGGTCTTTAGGGATTTGTTTAGCTCGCAGCAGGCTGGCAGGCAGAGATGGGAGGGGTCACCATCCCCAAGCTGGTGCAGGAGGCCGGGGGGGGCAGAGAAGACACCATCCTGGAGTCCCACAGGTCCCCATCGGCAAATTCTTTGGTCCAGGTGAGGCGGTGGCGTGAAGGCTCTCCTATTTGGAGGAGCCTGCTGCCGCCAAGCCAGGTCCTGGACCAGTGGCGGGTCCATCAGGTAATGTGCCACTAGTGTTGCTGCACTATGTGCAGCCTGGCAGGGCAGGTGGTTCTCCTGCCTGGGAAGCTTCTTCCATGGAGGAGGTGAAGGGCAGGGGCTTGATGGCTGGCAGTGCAGCCAGATTTTCCCTCCCTCTTGTGGCTCCTCCAATTCTCTTCTTGCCACTCAGTGCCCCCCCAATGATGCCCAGGTTGTGGCTGAGTCCAGTGCTGGGTCCTCCCAGTTTGGGTCCAAGGGGGAAGGGTGTGCTGTTGAGGTCAAGGGGGTGGACCCCTCATCCAGTGAAGCCAGGCCCTTCTTCTTGCATGCAGGCTGGAAGGGGCAAAGGTGATGGTGGTGGGTGAGCACCAGCAGCCTCCCTAGGTCCGCCATCACTCAATAGGTCCAAGACAGCGCCCAGGGTGTCAGAGGTCACCCAGAGCAGTGATGTTCGGTGGCATTTTCGGGTCCCTCAAAATGCCCCGACTGCTGCTCGCAGTGTCCACTGCAGGGCACAGGTCAGTTGGGGCAAGGATGCTAAGCATCTGGGGACAACTTCCATTTTGTGACACATGCAACGGCATCACCTGGATCTTCTTTACTCTGCTGGCAGTGCTAGTGCGCCTCATGTGCCTGCGACTAGCACTGACAAGGGCAGTGTACCAGCCTCCATGAAGCAGGGCATGCTGTCAGTCATGCAGTGGACGCAGTCATCGGGCAAGAATTACCCTGGTCACGTGGACCCAGGTCTCCTCACCAGCCTCATAGGGGAGATGATGGTCACTGACAACCAGCCTTTTCTGGTGGTCAAGAACTCCGGCTTCCGCCTGATACTCCAATTGCTAGTGCCCAACTACATCATCCCCTCAAGGACCACGTTCAGCCACAACGTGGTCCCCTCCCTATACAGGCAGTGCAGGGAGCTCATGTCAGCCATGCTGCATGCAGCACAAGCTGGCCCCAGTGTGCATTGCACTACTGATCTGTGGAACAGTGTGAGTGGGATGCACACTGCTTTCCTGGCCCTGACTGCCCACTGGTGGGGTTTGGAGAGAGAGGTGACCTGTGGTGCTGCCTCTGGCTCCAGCGCATCCCACACCACATTATGACACAGGTGGGCTGTCTAGCACGTGGAGACCTTGGGTGTCAAGCACACCAAGGAGAAGGTGGCAGCCATGCTCGGCCACCAAACTGAGTAGTGGATAGGTGGGTTGCCACACCACTCTTGGGGCTTCACTGTGACAGACAATGGCTCCAACTTAACAGCAGCAGTAGAATCAGTGTTAGAGTGTGTGAATATGAACAGGTGTGTCCACCTGACTGTCAGGGATGCCCTTGGCCTCAAGGAGGCAAAGGCATCCAGGGAACATGGCCACCCCATAGTAGGTGCTGTTGCTGCCACAGCTCTCCTTGTGGAGAAATCCCTCAAGATTGCAGCCCACTTGCACTGGAGTGAGAAGTCCAGGCACCTGCTTTGTGAACGGCAGTGTGTCCATGGGCTTCCACAACATCTCATCCCCACGGATGTAGATACCTGGTGGTACTCCGCCTTCCTCTTTTTCTGGCACCTGCTGGAGCAGGAGGTGGCCCTCGATGAGCTGCCGAGGAACGAGTCCTTGGGCGTGTGCAAACTATCTAACTTGGAGTGGAAGCTCATGTCCGAGATGGTGTCAGCACTCAAGCCCTTCCTGTTTGCCACAAAGAGCTTATGTAAAGAATTACACGGACCATGAAAGCAGACCATATACATAAAGAAATATATATGCACTGTGAATAGTTATCTGTTCCAAAACTCACACACACAGCATGTAAAATGAGTTATACCTAGGGTTGTGCATTTCCCCCCTGTTTTGTTTTCGGCCCGAATAGAAAACACGCCCATTTTGTTCTTCATTTGAAATCAGCCAATCTGAAACACCCCAATTTTCTTCTTTGTTCGAAATTGCAAAATCCAGATCTGAAACGTTTTGGATTTTAAAAAGTGGCCCCAAGACAAAACTAGTGGGTATCAGTGGGAGTTCCCGATGGGTGTAAGCTACCATTCAAATTTCAGATGAATTGGGCAGAGGGCTGATTTTTGGTGAATTTTTGAAGTTTAAGAATTTTCCCATAGGGAATAAAGGAGGTTTCAGCAAAAGTATAGCTTCACGTCAGGGGGAAAGGGGAGGCCCAGAGCAGAGTTTGGTGGGTGGTAGTGCCCAGTGGGGGCAAGGAAGCAGCCAGAATTGTTTCAAAGGAATTGGGCAGAGGGCTGTTTTTTTAAAAGATTTAATGGAGTTTATGCGTCTTTAAAGTTCTTCCCCATAGAGAATGATGGAGGTTTTAGCTGCCACATAACTGCACTTGGGGGGCACTGGGGTGGCCCAGAGCAAGTGGTGATGTAGAGCACATATGGTGCCCACCACCCCCATGGGTTGCTAACCTGGGTACTGGGTTCTGTTGTTTCTAAGATGTTTTGATTGTAGATTCTCTGGTAGCATATGAGAGTGGATTCAAGGTTTGTCATTGAAAATTTCATAAGCTACCAGAGAATCTACACTCTGAACACCTCAGAAACAACAGAACCCAGCACCCCATAGGTTAGTAACCCATGGGGGTGGTTGGCACCCTATGTGCACTATACCACCACTCATTCTGGGCCACTCCAGTGCCCCCCCAGGGGCTGCTGAATCCTTCATTATTCCCAAGGGGGGGGAACCTTAAAGATGTGTACACTTCAACAATTCCTAAGAAATCAGCCTTTTGCCCTATTCCTTTGGAATCTGGATTGTAGCAGGCACCCCTTGGGGCACTGACATCCATCCCACTGTTTTGCCCTTCAAGCCCCCTTTCTGCTCTGAATCTACCCCAGAAACATGTAAACTTAAGAAATTCTTTTAAAAATCAGCCCTTTCCCCAATTCCTTTGGAATCTGGGTGGCAATAGGCACCCATTGGGGCACTACCACCTGATCTACCTTTCTGCCCCCAAAGCCCCCTTTATGCCCCAAATCCACCCCAAATAACATCAACATCACATATCAACAACAGCAGAGCTTTGCAAAACAAAAACAAAAAACCAGGCAGATTTCCAAAGGTCATGCACATCCACCCCCTCCATGGGAAATGCAATTGATCTACACACAACAGTGTGAAACAACAATAATGAAATGCACACTGCCCCCATGCAGTGTGCACACTACCCCACTGACCAATGGGGGTAAATTTTACCCTTTAATTTCCTTAAAAGCAATAAGGAGGCAATTGCCAGCAAATCAGCCCATGCTTTTGCTGGCCAAGCTGCAGGCTGGAAGGGCCGGAAATTCAAACAGATGTCAAAACTCAAAATGGAGACTAAAGGAGAAAGACTTCCCACGATAGCAAAATGGAGTTCCAAAACAGCCGAAACAGTATCCGAAACAGGGACGTTTTGTTTCGACTACAAAATTTTCTGTTTTGAGCATTGGGTGTTTTGTTTTGCCTACAAAACAGCCCAAATCGCCTGTTTTGTGTACAAAATGTTTTGTATCTGAAACGAAATGCACACTCCTAGTTATATCGAAATTTATACAAAAATAAGAAGGATAGGACGGGTAGAAGGGGCCTCCGAGTGGCAGAGGCCCGGTCTACCTCCATAACCGTGGGTGGCAGGTAGACTGGGCCCCCGCTCCCGACTTGGCCGTCTGCAGAGGCGTAACTAGGGAAAACGGCGCCCGGGGCAAGCACTGAAATTGGGCCCCCCGCCACGCCCCCCCGACGCCCCCCCAGCATACTTCTGACTGACACACATGTTTCAGAAAACTTTTATTTTAAAAATTTAAAACATTACAAAAATTACCAAAAATTTCAAAATGCGATAAATAACCAAAAATCCAACAAATAACCAAAAATCCAACAAATAACCAAAAATATATAACCTAAAATCATAACTGGACCCTCCTTGCTTTCATGGATGCAAATTGGTCTATGATGCCATCAATGTTAGTTTTGTCTGTTTCCTCTGTTAGTTAGTTTTGTCTGATAATTAGAAAAAATCAATTTTTCCAGTGTTTTTCTTTTAAGCTATTCGAGAGATTTAAGAAGTCACCCTAATATCATCTCAAAAACTTTGGGGAAACTGTACTTTTAGAAAAAGAGGCTTACTAGCACCACAAGGCAATGTAATTGGCATTTTAGAGCTGCTGCAGCAGCAACAGATACTAATCTTAGTACAGTTTTCAGCTGTTGTTTTTTTCTGTTAATTTGCAATTTAAAGTTACTATTACTTAAGGAGCCTACAGTTCTTTAAGATCAAGGGCATGCCATAAGCAAAACCCCAAAGTATTCCATGTAACTCAAAATAAGAGAAGTAAATCCCTTTTCCTCTATCATTTTAACTACTCATCCATCCCAAGATAAGAAGTCTGTAATGCAGAAGTTGCCTAAAAGATACTCTCTCCAGTGAAGCAAGTCAAGAAAACCACGAGTTTATAACTCTCAAGAAACAACTTCTGCTAAACTTATCAAAGCTTCAACAACTTCTAGATAAATTCCACTTTAAAATAATAAGGCAGAAACTCCTCTTCTTGTTTAAACCCAGAACTTCACACTTGTTTTTAAAGCTCAACAATTGCAGTTCAAGCAGGATTGGACCCTATGAAAGTGATTCTAAAAGACATTTACAAACTAAGCCACTAAGAAGCAGCCAGCCCTCTTGACTTACTCTGTGGGAATGAAAACAAGCAGTCCACGAAGGAGAAAAAACACAAGCAGCGAGAGCTCTTCCTACTTTTCAAGCTGATAGTGAAAGAAACTCGACAGTCAGACTTGGCACTGAATTCAGGACCATTTCTTTTGTTCATCTCTTCCTAGCCTAGGAGTTCATCTTGGTCTACTATATTTAAATGATTTTTAAATGACGTGTCCCTTTTCTGCAATTACATTTGGACGGTATGTGCCTGTGAGAGCTCGCTTGCTAACGCTGCACAGTCATGGGAATCAACGTTGGGGATGAGGAAAGGGAAACATGATGTAAGGAAGAAGGACATTGGGCATTTTTACATCATGAAGTAAGAGAGACACAACAATAAAGGAAAATTGCTCGGGAAGTCAGGAACGCATCTAACCCGCCCCCTCCCCCCGGCCAGTGTCACAGGCTTTCCCGGCTGCCCGGGTGACTCATTTGCCAGTGTGGACGTGACGGGGAGAGACAGGCTCGATCTTTGCCTTCGCGAACTCGGGCTGGCCAGTTTCCCGCCTGGTCCCCCTCCCCCTCCGGGCTCTGGCACTCGACAGGCTGCTGGCTGCCCTCATGCGCGCTCACGCACGCTCTTCTCTTGGCTGCCTGCACGCCCACCCTCCATAGTCCACGCACAAGCAGCACCTAGACAGCCCTCAGAAAAGCACGGGCAGCGCCGCAGCTAGAGACGCGGGCCTCCTCTCCCTCGTCCTCCCATGCAGAGTTGATTAGCGGGATGCGGGAGGTGGGAGATCCCCCGCAAGACTCGAAACTTCCCCCCATAAGCCAGCCAGCCTCTCCAGTGGAACGAGGAGCATCCCCTCAGCCACACAAAGCCAGCTGGAGCCCAACCTGGGGACTGCGAGGGAAAGTGGGGCAGGGGAGAAGGTGGGGAGGAGTCCCTCCCGAGATGAGAAAACCTGGGCCCAGAGAGGGAAAGGGGCGCTTTCCAACCTTCGCAACCACATCTCCCTCGCGCTCGCCCAGGCTGTAGGCTTCCCACCCCACCCCAACCCACCTGCCGCCGCAGCTCCTCTGATGGAAACTGTTCCTGTCACACACCTTGTCTTGGCTTCTCTCTAGTTGTCCGTGCCGTGTGCCTGGTGCCGGTGTGGTGCCGTCCTCGTCGTCCTGCCTGCATGCACCTGCAGCCCCAGCAACGCTCTCTCCTCCGCCGCGGCAGCAGCACGTGCAGCAGGCGAGCCGAGCTGGAAGGAGGACGGAGGAGGATGGACGCATGGATGCATGCGTGCGCAGCGCGACTCGGCACGCCGGCCGAGTCGCGCGAGCGAGACCCATAAGTTCCTCTTCCTCTTGCGAGTGCTACTGAGCAGCATGAAAATAGGCGGCCGCCGCACCGCTGCCAAGCCAGTTAGCCAGGCGGCAGGCCAGCAAAGCAATGGGGGGGGAGGGACCGCTCATGGGGGAGGGGGCGCCGACGCGCTCCCTTGACTGCTCTGCTGAGAGCTTGAAAAATTTTTATTTTAAAAAAATATTTTTTAAAAAACAAATTTGGGGATCAGCAGGGGTCATGGCGGTGCCCCCCACGTGACCCACAAGGATGGCGCCGGGGGCACGTGCCCCCCTGCCCCCCCTATCGTTACGCCTATGGCCGTCTGGGTCTCCGGATGGTGGGCCCTTGTCTACCCGCCTTAGCCTTGGCTAATCTGAGCAAGAATCTATGAGAGTAAAGACCAATAAGAGCAAAAATCTGAGCAAGAATGCAAAAAGAAATTTTTCATACAATATTTGACATGCATAAAGAAATTTTGGATACAATATTTGACCTTCAAGAAACATCATGAAATAGAAATCATCCACAATTCCACTCCCACAATTCTCTCAAAATTCCATGTGTTTCATCATTGTATGTAAATTTATTATAGGAGGTTTAATTGATTACTTGTGTTAAAAACATTTATATATTTGGCCAATTGCAAATGTTAATTGAATTTAAAAGATTTATTGAATTGTAATTTTGGTATAAATTTTGGTATAACCCATTTTACATGCTGTGTGTGTGAGTTTTGGAACCTATAACTAAACATGGTACATATATATTTCTTTATGTATATGGTCTGCTTACAAAGAGCTTGTGTGGCGACACCACTCCTCTGAGCCAGGCCCTGCCCATGGCTCTCTTCCCCGAGAAGCTGATGGGTGAACTCTGGACTTCGTTGCCCATGCCAGAGGGGCGTGCTCTGGCTGGAAGGCTGATGGCCGGGGTTGTGGACAGGCTGGTCAATGAGTTGGGTGATAGGGAGGAGTACGTCCTGGCTTGTCTCTGTGACCCGACCATCAAGGGCAATGTCATTTGCGTGGATGACTTGCCCAGATGGAGGGACCTCCTTGTCGACAGAAGACAAGGGAAGGGAAGAGGAGGTCATTAGGACTGGCAGAGACCAGGAGGGTGGTGATGGTGCACCCCCGAGCTTTCGCAACCCACACCCAGCAGCAGCAGTGCAGGCGGCCCTTCAGCTCCCACCCCTTCTTCTTCCCAGTCCAACAGTGCTGCATCCTAGGCAACGGTGCCAACACCGTTGGTGCCTTGCCCCTCTTTCTTTGCCGTTTGCATTCCAGGTTGGTTTTACTGCCTTGCACCGTCTAGTTAGGTCTTGTTGGTTTGTGGCTGTTGTTGTGTAGTCTGTGCTGTTGTTTGGTTTGGTCCCCCGGCTTTGCAGTTGTGCGGGCACAGCAGCAGGTCTGTTTCTGTGGTGGTTTTTTGGTTTCCAGTTGGTCGTCTTCTTAGTTGTGTCACTGTGTGTTGGTATGGTGTCCTGCTAGAGTCACAAAACTGCGGTGGGTGGTGGGCACCCAGGGGTGCCAAGCACCTGCCAAACCCCAAAGCAATCAGACACTTTCATGATTTTAGATTTTTCCAATTTTTGCATTTCTCACATAGGGCATAATGGGGATTTGAGGTGGCCCAGCCAGCCCATTCTCTATTTTGGGGGGTGCCAGGCCACCCCAAGGTCACTCTGGAGGCATGGTGGGTTGTGAAACAACACCCCCCAGGCAGCCACAAGCCAGTGGGGTTCATTGTTTCCCTCCCCCCAGGAATTTTTTCAGTTACTGTCCTTTTAACAAGTCCATCTCTATCAGAATAGCTTCTCTGGTCTGAATATATATGTGTATGGAGATATAGGAAACAGAGGAAACTGCCATATACTGAGTCAGACCATTGGTCTATCTAGCTCAGTATTGTCTTCACAGACTGGCAGCAGCTTCTCCAAAGTTGCAGGCAGGAATCTCTCTCAGCCCTATCTTGGAGAAGCCAGGGAGAGAACTTGAAACCTTCTGCTCTTCTCAGAGTGGCTTCATCCCCTGAGGGGAATATCTTGCAGTGCTCACACATCAAGTCTCCCATTCATATGCAACCAGGGCAGACCCTGCTTAGCTATGGGGACAAGTCATGCTTGCTACCACAAGACCAGCTCTCCTCTCCTCATCTTCAAAGGGATTCATTGAGAGAGCTAATACAACCACCAAGAATCCAATTTGTGTTTGGACTTGCTGTGTATGAGTTCTCTCAATGAATCCTTATGAAAATCTCTACACACACACACACACACACACACACACACACACACACACACACACCAGACTTGTTAAAAGGACAGTAACTGAAAACATTCCTGGGGGAGGGACCATGAACCTTACTGGCTCTGGGCTGCCTGGGGGGAGTTGTGGCACAACCCACTGCCCTGCCACCCCCAATGGGGGAATGGGGCTGCTCAAATCCATATTACTCCCTATGGGAGAAATGCAAAAATTGGGAAAAATCTTCAAAAAATCATTAAACATCATAAGAGTGTCCAATTGCTGTGGGATTCAGAGGGTGATTGGCACCCCAGGGTGCCTACCACCCCTCCTGGTTTTGTGCCCCTAGGTGCTCTACACAGGGAGTAATGGGCCACTTCAAGTCCCCATTACACCCTATGTAGTACCTTTTAGAACTGGTTCAAACTGGGTTCAAATTCAAACCAAATGGGGGGGGGGTGTTTCAAGCAAAAGCAAAACCGAACCTACCCACCCTGGTTCAAAGCTGGTTCAAATTTGAACCAAACAGGCCAAGCTGGATTTGTGCACATCCCTAGTGACTGCTTGTGGCTAGCCCAACTTATGGCTCCACCTCCATACAGTAACAAATGTCCACTTGTGTTAAGGTTGTATTTTGATGCTGTTTGTTTGACATGGTTAAAAGAATGGATAACATTAAGAAATCCCAGAATACTTGAGCTGGAAGGATTTGATAGAAGGTTTGGATGGCATTCATACCTGTGGTATGATAAAACTAAAGTGCATAAAGATTTTCTTAATCACTATGTGAGAAGGAGTCTAATGAGAGTGTGGGTAAAATATAAAAAATGTTTGGAATTTAAAACTCCATTATGGCTATCTCCAATTGAAGCTTTAGCACGTAAAGAGATAAATATGCAACCTC
Organism: Hemicordylus capensis; assembly: GCF_027244095.1. NCBI lineage: Eukaryota > Metazoa > Chordata > Lepidosauria > Squamata > Cordylidae > Hemicordylus > Hemicordylus capensis. The sequence goes on along the minus strand of NC_069658.1, from coordinate 255,070,454 downwards.
ACTGGGGTACCTATAGGGATTTGTTATATTTCCAAGAAAAGGGCTGTAAGTTTTAAAAAAAAAACCTGACTGAAGTACAAAATCTGGTTAGTAACTGGTTTTACTACCATCAGTTAAATGAAATTTATAAGAAGGATCTTAAAGTTGGATTTGAGGATTAAATGTCGAGATTTGAGAAGGAGCTGTGTGAAAATGATGAAAAATTAGTTTCTAAGATGTATAAGCTGCTGCTTCTGGAGGAGACAAGAGATGAAGTGGTTAAAACGACTATGATAAAATGGGCTCAAGATCTGGGTCACAATATAGATATGGCAGCTTGGGAAAAATTATGGAAAATGGATTTAAAGTTTACCGCATGTTATACTTTAAAAGAAAATTATTATAAGATGATGTACAGGTGGTATTTGACACCCAAAAAATTAGCATTAATGTATAAAAATGTTCCAAACAAATGCTGGAAATGTGGACACTGTGAAGGAACTTTTTTTCATATGTGGTGGTCTTGCAGGAAGGCAAAGGCTTTCTGGGATATGATACATAATGAGTTGACGAAAATTTTTTAAAATGACATTTCCTAAGAAACCAGAATCCTTCCTGCTGGGAATAACGCAAGGAGAATTTTCCAAAGGAATTTAACAATCTTTATGTATGCAACCATGGTGGCTAGAATAGTATATGCACAGAAATGGAAGAACAATGAAATGCCCTCAAAAGAAGATTGGCTGATAAAAACTTTGGAATATGCTGAGATGGCAAAACTTACAGTACTGATAAGGGATGAAAACCTGGAATGTTTTAAAGAAGATTGGAAATAATTCTTACTATACTTAAAGAACTATTTCTCTAATATTGATTTTTCAGCAGGGTTTGAAATTTAGTAATAATAGCAGGTTGAGTCGAGTAAAATTGAGTTTGTAAGGTATAGGATATATGTTTTGAATTAGTATAGCAATGGTTGAATTGTATAATTAGTGATTCGCACAGACTGGAGAGCGGGAAGTCAACATTTGTTTTATTGGATGTAATGAGATTGTTAAGATATTGTAAAAACCAATAAAAATTTTAAAAGCAAAAAAAAAAAAAATGCACTTGTGGACTTGTGGTATGTTCTGTCTTTGTTCCAGTCTGCATCCATGTATCCCTCTATTCTGGGATTGCTGCTTGCTGGGATCTCCAATGCATAGTGTGCAGTGCCCTTTAGATATCTTCCCAGTCTCTTGACTGCAACCCAATCATTGTTGGTTGGTTACTTTTCTGCTCAGGATTCCCACTGCTGAAGCAATATCTGGTCTTGTTATTGTGGCTACATACAAAAGCTTTCCAACTGCCTTCCTGTATTGATCATTGGCTGGTATAGGCTCGCGGTCTCCATCTTGCTCCAGGTATACTGACTTCATTGGCATCTGGCAGTCCCAGGCATTCTAGAAGATCCTTTATCTTCTGCTTCTGGTTGAGAAGGAATGCCCGATCTCCTCTTTCTATTTGGATGCCAAGGTAATAGGATTTTTTTTTTCTGACTTCCTTCACCTCTATTTCCTTGTTCAGGTGCTGTACTATCTCATGGCTGTCTTGTTTTTCCTCATATGTAATAATCAAGTCATCAACATAAGTTAAGCTGTAAGTCCATCTATTGTCTCTGAATCTTGAATATAGGCAGGCGGGATCAGCTTTTCCTTGCATGAACCCCTCTTTAAATAGTTGTTGATTCAGCTTCTTATTCCATGCTCTGGCTGCTTGCTTCAAGACATAGATGCTCTTTTGTAGTTTGCACATAAGCCCCTTCTTTCCAGGTACCTCAGAGCCAGGTGGCTGTTGCATGTGGATGTCTTCCTCGATTTCCCCATGAAGGAAGGCAGTCTTTACATCCAAGTGGTCAACTTGCATCTTTCCGGCTGCTGCCATGCTGAGCAGTGCCCTAATTGAGGTGTGTTTCACAACTGGTGCAAAGGTCTCATCGTAGTCCTCACCATAGATTTGGGAGTATCTGTTGGCTACTACGATGGCTTTGTAGTGCTGTACATCCCCTTCTGCATCCTGCTTGACTTTGAAGACCCACTTGCATCCACAGTCTTTCTTCCAGCAGGTAGTTCCACAGGTTTCCAAGTCTGATTTTTGTGCAGGGAATCATCAGCTGGCATCTTTTCTACATCTCACCATGTGGTGGGATCTTGTATCTCTCCTCCTTTGGTCATGAGTGAGAGTCTTTTGGGTGGAACCCCTTTGTTGGGCCTCTGTGAGCGCCTCAGTTCCAGCTCAGGCTGTGTAGCCCCTTCTGAATCTGTATCCCCTTCTGAACCTGCTTCTGGTTCTGGCACAGATTCTTTGGGTTCAGTGGGGGTCCAGTCACATGTTTTCTCTTTCACCTGGATCTCTGGCACTAGTTCTGGTACATCACCTTCTTTTTCATCAAAATACACCACACTGCAAATTCCGATCTCTCCATTTGTAGGATCAAGGATTCTGTATCCCTTTTGGCCAAGTGCATATCCAACTAACACTCTCAGTTTGCATCTGCAATTGAGTTTGGTTTGTTTGGCCTTTGAAACATATGAATAAGCCTTTGATTCAAACACCCTGATATGATTTAGAGAGGGTTTGTGCCCATGCTACAGTTTAAATGATGTCTTGTCTTTTGCCTTGGTTGGCAATCTGTTTTGCAAGTAGTTTGCAGTCATCACCACTTCTCCCCAAAATTTATTTGCCAAGCCAGCATCATGTAACATGCATCTGGTCATTTCTAGTAGAGAGCATTTTTTCCTCTCTGCCATACCGTTCAGTTCTGGTGTATATGTGGGAATAGCTTCATGAGAAATTCTATTTCCCTTTAGGAAACTTTTCAGGACAGAGAGCCAGCTGGGTGTAGTGTTTAGAGTGCTGGACTAGGACCGGGGAGACCCAAGTTCAAATCCCCATTCAGCCATGATACTTGCTGGGTGACTCTGGGCCAGTCACTTCTCTCTCAGCCTAACCTACTTCACAGGGTTGTTGTGAGGAGAAACTCAAGTATGTAGTACACTGCTCTGGGCTCCTTGGAGGAAGAGTGGGATATAAAAGTAATAATAATGATAATAATAATAATTTGACCCCCAGTGAGGCACTACATTGGCGTGGCTGTGGGGCTTGCGTGCTCTGAGGAAGGTGAGAGCTATGCCAGAGGTCCAACCATACTGGACAGGTCTCACCAGAGGAGTCAGACAAAGAGTGCCTCTCCCATCAACAATATGGTGAGACGTAACTTTAATAAATCTATACTGGATCGGTCGTCGCCCGGGTCAACAAGGACCGCGCCAGGTGCTGGAGTCCCTGGACATCTTGTGGCAAGTGGGCAACAGTTTAACAGAAAAGCAACAAGAACTAAAGCAAAAAATAACTGAGCACATGAACCAAACAACCACCAGGGTTCGACTTCCAACTCTAAAAACAGTTGCCAAAAAACAACTTGCTCAGGTATTAAAAGATGTCAATGCTGCACTTGCAGAAATAACAACTAATAACTTGCAAAAAACAAACAACCTAATGTACAGTGCAGCAACAATAACACCACAAGAGCTCGGATATAAGATCAATAGACCTGTAAAAAAAGAAAGCAGTAAATCACCTAAATGGAAGATTAGATTAGAAAATAAAATCGCCAGGCTTAGATCAGATGCTAGTAAATTGAAAGATATGAAATACAAGAAGCTGAAGAATGAAAACACCAAACAGTATCTGATCCAAAAATACCACCTAGATTCAAGGAAAATTAGAGAAGTCCTGGAAATAATCAAGCAGCAAATAACAGCAGTGTCAAAGAAGATTAGCAGATATGAAGCCAGAACTACACAACACAGACAGAATCTCCAATTCCAGTCGATTCAGAGATGTTTCTACCAAAGCACAGAAAGAGAAACTGCAAGAAACCTAGAAACACCAAATAAAGAAGAAACAGTGCAATTCTGGGGGAAATTATGGGACAATCCAATAGCAATAGCAATAGCAATAGCAATAGCACTTACATTTATATACCGCTCTATAGCCAGAGCTCTCTAAGCGGTTTACAATGATTTAGCATATTGCCCCCCAACATTCTGGGTACTCATTTTACCGACCTCGGAAGGATGGAAGGCTGAGTCAACCTTGAGCCCCTGGTCAGGATCAAACTTGTAACCTTCTGGTTACAGGGTGGCAGTTTTACCACTGTGCCACCAGGGGCAATAGATTATAATAAAAAAGCAGGCTGGGTGAAAGAGGTCAAAAATGTAATCAAATAATAACACCAGAATTAATAAGTGAAAGAGCAAAGAAAATTAAAAATTGGATTGCTCCAGGCGACGATGAACTGCATGGCTTTTGGCTTAAACACCTAACAAGCCTTCATAAACAACTATCAAAACAGTTCAATCACATTGTGCAAGGAGGTGATATTGAACAATGGCTAACAACTGGGAAAACTCATCTCATCATGAAAGACCCAGCAAAAGGTGCAGTTCCAAGTAATTATAGACCAATAACCTATCTGTCAACCATTAATAATGAAAAGAGGGAAAATAACAAAAACAGAAGGAATAGAACTGCCCAATGGAAGCAACATCAAGAACCTGGAAGAGAGAGAACATTACAAATAATTGGGCATTCTCCAGGCTGATAACATCGCACACACTGAAGTTAAAAGATAAATTGGAAGTGAATACATCAGGAGAGTTAGAAAAATCGCCACATTACCAGCTTTTGTTAGTGTGGTTCTGTGATTTGTTAAGCACTTCACTAAAAAAATAGTGCTCCTTTCTCTTTGGTGCTCCTTTCAGTATAAGGTATTTGAAATATGTCACTTAATTATCATACAAAACTGAGCAATGGAAACTGCCAGTTTCTTTGCAAAAGAATAGTATAATGAAGTACAGAATTCATCACTAAGCAATATCAAGCTGTACTGTTTTTCTTGTCCAACAAAAGAAAATGAAGATTCTTTTAGATTTGTTCACCTATTGCCTTTTTAAAAACACATTTTATTTTTAAAAAATAATTAAAATGATTCACAGCATGTATTTAATTTCCAATAATATTTATAATATTATTGGTCCGCTGCTAACTGGGCAAAGAGGCACCTTTTACCATGGTGATTCTCTTTATTTAGCAGGGGGAGAGTAACTGGCCCTATCCACCCCCAGCACAGTACTTCCAGTGGTTGTTGCCTTATGTTTCTTTTTAGAATGTGAGCCTTTTGGGGACAGGGATCCATCTTATTTATTTATCATTTCTCTGTGTAAACCACCCTGAGCCATTTTTGGAAGAGCGGTATAGAAATCAAATCAAATCAAATCAAATCAAATCAATCAATCAATCAATCAATCAATAATTCTAAAAAGGACAGGCTTTATCTGAAACATGATAATATTCCAGGATCATGATAGTGATTTATCTAGGGGTTAATCTTGCAGAGATGTTACAAACTGGTGAACTTGTAGAAGACCACAGTGTGCTGAATTTGACTGTTGAAGGCGAGAAGGAAATGAGTCAGTTTGAATTACATCTATCTAGCTCATGATATCCTAGCATCTATCTAGTTAAGCAACATAAATACTCTTACCTCTAGTGTTTCTAGTGTGTTCTAGGCTTTAAAAGTAGCACAAATATATAGTACTAATATTTTTAAGCCCGTTCAAATAACGGGCGCTAGTAGCCTTTTTCTTTCTTTCTTTCCTTCCTTCCTTCCTTCTTCCTCCCTCTCGCCCTCCTTTCCTTTCTTTTTTCTTTCTTTCTCTCTCTCCCTTTTTCCTGCCTTCCTTCTCTCTCCCTCTCCCTCTTTCTCCTCTTTTTCCTTCCCCCTCTTCTCCCTCCCTTCTTTCTTCTTTCTTTATCTTTCCCTCTTTTCTTCCTTCCTTCTCTCTCTCTTTTTCCCTCTCTCTCCACTCCTTCCTTCCTTCTCCCTCCCTCTCGCCCTGCTTTCCTTCCTTGTTTTCTTTCTCTCCCTCTTTCCTTCCTTCTCTCCCTCTCCCTCCTTTCTTTCCTTCCCCCTCTTCTCCTTCCCTTCTTTCATTTTTTATTTCTCTTTCTCTCTCTCCCCTGTCTTCTTCTCCCTTATTTCTCTCTCTCTTCCCCTGCCTTCTTTTTTCTCTTTCTCCTTCTGTCTCTCCCCCCCCCTCTCTCTTTCTGTCTCTTCTCCTGGAGTCTCTTCTCCCCAATATCCTCCTGATTTCACTTCCCCTCCCCTCCACCTTCAGCTCTCCCCTTGCATTCCACTGCGGCCCCAACAGTGGAAACAGGGAGCCCACTTCAGCTCCCAAGGCAACAGCTCCAGCATGCACAGCCCTCTCCAACTGAGTACTGGTACTTCTGCTCTCTCTGTAGGGGAGCCTGCACCTCCGGCCCCAGACAGCCCTCTTCAGCTCTACTTTCTGGACAGTGCTAGCCAGCGAGCTGCTGTCAAGGTGCCCTTTTGTGAGGCCTTGTTGCCTCCGGAGAACAGCAGCGAGAGGCAAGCGGCTGCTTGAAGGATCTTTGCGCACACCACTCACCCCTCCAATCATGCTGGACCACATGGAGATGGAGGCGGTTTCCCTCACCGTCCCAGGGCCGCACAACTCATCAGCCCCAGCCCTGACTGCAGCAGCAACAGCAGCCAGTGTACGGTTGCCAGGGCCGTGGATTGATGCCGCAGCAGCATGCTCCTGCCCTGCCAGCTTTCCCCCAGCGATCGAGGTGCCAAGCAGCTGTGGGGTAGGCAAACTTCGGGAAGCGGAGCTCGGAGTTCCCGGATCTCCCTGTTCCCCCCCTCCCAGAACCTCGGGCACCCGTGGCCGGCGGGTCGCAGGGGGGAAGTGGGGACTCTGCTACCCTCCCCCCTCCGATCGTGCCGGACCACATGGAGATGGAGGCGATCTCTCTCGCTGTCCCAGGGCCGCACAACCCAGGTGACCTCTGGGCCGGCGGGATCACCGGCGAGGGCACCCCCGGCCCATCAGCCCCATCCCTGACCGCAGCAGCAGCCCGGCGTCGGCATTGGCTGCTTTTTCTTGGCCCACTGCTTCTCCTCCACCCTCCTGGTGGCGGCCGCTTCTCCTCACGGTGAGGCAACATGAATTCCCCACCACCGCGGACAGGCCGGTTCCGCAGCCGCCGCCTTCTTTCCCTGCCCCGCGTCTATTGCTGCCCCGTCTTTGCCTGCTCCCAACATGGCCGCCCGTCTCTGGGCGGCCGTATCTTTTTCTCCCAATCTGGGCATGCGCTCCGCGCATGCCCAGAACAGGCGAAAAAGACACAGGCAGCATGGGCAGCACGGGCAGCACGGGGCACGGGCAGCACGGGGCACGGGCAGCACGGGCAGCACGGCCGCACAACGAAGGATTTTATGGTATATGATTTAATGTATATCACTATATATTGTGAAGTGTGCGTGTGTGTTTTGAGTGAAATTTGTTTCCAGGCAGCATACTTATTTTGAAATATCAGACTTAAATCCTTGGGGGTCTGGGGTGTACAGAGGCTCTGGACTGGAAGTAGAGGAAAGTAGTGAGGGGGGCATTTTAAAATTTCGGCTCTGGGCCCACTCCAACCTTGCTATGCCCCTGTCTGGAGAGGTTCGGTTATGGCTGCTGCTGACTTGTCTGGTGGCAACCTGGGACCAGGCTTTCTCTGTGGGTGCCCCGGGGCTTTGGAATATGCTCCCCACTGAAATAAGAGCATCTCTTTCCTCTGTGTTTTCAGGAGGACCCTCAAGACTAACCTGTTCTCACAGGCTTTTAATTAGAATTAATTTTAATCATTTATTTTAATAATTGTTTTATGCTATTTTTATTGTGTTTTGTGGATCTTAACCTGTGAATTTTATATTGTTTTTAAATTCATCTTTGTTAGAGATCATCCATTCTCCTCATCTTTGTCAAGTGAAGGGGTCACAACTCGTTAGGGTGCAATATGTGACATATATCTGAGGACTCTCACTCTAGTCTTCTCCAAAATATTGTAGAATGTGAAGAAGACACAGGAATGGACATCAGGTCCATTAGCTGATATCCTTAATTACCCAATGGAAGTCCCATTGAAATTAATTGGACTAATTTGTCCTATTAATTTCAAAGGGACTTCTGTTGAGTAATTTAGTCAGGATGTCAGCCATTGGACGGATTTAGATGAACGCCAGACACTACAAGTGAGCAGGGCAGAGTCATGCTGAGTGCACGCCTGCCCTGATGTTACTGCAGGATGTCTTGATGTGCTGTGAGGGCATCCTTTAACTGTGTGAGAAGGGTGTCCATCTGAATTGCCCCTCTACACACACTCCAAAGCCCTCTCCCTCTCACACAATGAAGGGACTCCCCAACAGCACATTGAGACATCCTGCAGTGATGTCATGTCGTGAGCAGCCTGGCTGTCACTAACACAAACTGAAGTCTACCAGACTACTTCAGATTCGTTATCCGTGAGATCATTTGCGTTCGGGAAAGAGGAAGATAAGAAGTGTCACACAGAGACTATAATTTAAAAGGCTTTATTGAAACTATGATTATATTCTTAGCAATTAAGCACGCAAGCACGTACACAGAATACTGTAATGTCAGGTTCTCAACAGCATTTTAAAAATCATTCATCCTCACTGGAAACAGTTAAAAGCTAGAAGACTCTGAATACATTGGAAATACATTCCTGTCTGGTCTGGGCTAGTGGCCAAACTTAGTCAAATCTCCACTGTAGCATAGCAACAAACCAAAACAATTTCCACCACCCAACTGCAATGGGGGGGGGAGGAGAGGCATATCTCTTCTACTTTTGCAAGCAGTTTTAAAGCAGTTTTTAAGATCACCCTTTTACTACAGCTAATGAAGCATAGCTATGTCAGTATCTCCAGTTTTGTTCCCAAATAAAATCAAGGTTGCTCACACAGAAAGCAGAAAGCCACGCATAGTCTCTGAGCCGAAAGGCCAAGACAGAGAAGGAGGGGCAGAAGCCAATGCCCACGCATGTGGTTTCAGTGACTGAGTCGGAAGGCTGAGAAGAGAGAGAGAAATCTTGAGGTTGGATGCTAGTTCTGACATATGAATAATGAGCCAGAGACAGAGGGCAGAGAGGAGGAGGGAATGAAAGGGGAGGAAAAATGGCGGCGAGGAGAGTAGACCGAGGCAAAATGCTGTTAGACCAGCTAACGGGCTGGGAGCAGCCCTCCTGGGAAGCAGAGAAGACAGAGACTGAAGGGAGGGAGCCAGGATCAGAAAGGTATGTTAGTCTTGAAGGAAGACATTCATGTTGATAATATTTACCGATCCAAGCCGTCTGTATCTTTAGGAGGCCGTGGGGAAGAGGCACTGGGAGGCTGGGGCTGCCCAGGCAGCTGTGGTTTGGTGTCCGCACATGGCTATGAGGCACAGGTTGCTTCAACAGCCTAAGATCCACATACTAATCCACAAGGCAGCAGTGGGGGCTTTCTTCCCCCACCCTGATAAGGCAGGCACCTCACTCCTGGGGGTCTCAGTAGGGCCCCTCTCCAAGTGTCTGTGTGCGTGCCTCCCTCCCTGTGTGTGTGTGGGGGGGTTCTTTTATAATCTCTCACCTAGCTGGTTTGTCATATCCCAGATCCAATACAGTCTCATCAACTCTTAAGTGTCACCATTCTAAAATAAACATTATTTGGTCTCCCACACTTCACACTAGTGGGGTCCGAATAACATGTTTACTGAATTTAGATGGCAACAATCCTGTTTATGCCTAGCTAGACCTGTCTGTGGTCAGTTCCCAAAGTTTCTTTGGTGCCTTCAATTCCAAGAGATATTATTTAGAGATAGCATGCAAAGAATTGTTATTAGGAATCTGCATATAAGAAATGTTATCAGGAGATATCTTATAAAAGCAATTCAGCAATTACTGTGTGAAAGTATGTATTCCAAATGCATGTATGTACTGATATCTAAAATGTGGTTTTCTAAGACGTTCTAATTATGATTAACATAGCAAGTTTCAAGCTAGTTCTATGATTGGCATCAGCATAGCACAAAGTATAAACATCTACAAGGTAGGACGGGGTAAATTTCCCTTCTCATCAGGCCTTGATTTCAGTATAAACAATTCCCTTCAGTTACTTTGGTTTAGCAGAACCAAAGTTCACACTTCAGACTCTTGCAAACCAGCCATTTTCGACACAGGCCTAAGTTTTGCTTTTTGGAACTGCAGAACTGCCAGTCCCAATCCCAGGGGGCTCACCACAGTCAGGGTGAGTGTGCTCTCGGTACAACCCATCCTGCTTAGCTGTAGCAGACAGCTTTAATCTGAACCAGCTCTTAGTGGATATGAAAAACAACCACATAGCCTGTATGAGTCCGGAAGACAAGTGCACTGGCCCTGAGCAAATGGAATGTACAAACTCCGAATGGGCAGGCCTTAGATGTAGAACGATTCCTGCTTTTCTTGATACCAATATTATATGTGTCATGCTAGCATCATAATTGCCTGGGACTCCAATTTTTCAATGCTTCCACGAATGGTGCTTATTCTGATAAGAACAGACACTGAGAACTGGGAAACTGGACATTGAAAAACTCTAGCAGTATTTCCCAAAAAGTGTAATGCTAGAGTGAATACTAGATGTCGGGTGAGATGGGCCTCCCCCAAGATTAGGTTCACCATTGACCTGAGTGTCATCCATTAACCCATGAGGTTTACCGAGATGGGGAAAACTATTATTGATTTAACTTTATATTGATTTAACTGTATTCTCTTTTACATCACTTCAATTCTAATAATTTGTTAGGTACCATGATACATACAGAATATGATGCTTATCCAATTAGTTGACAGTTTCATAATACAGGGAATGTGATTGTCAGATAAAAGCAGGGCGGGAAATATGCCCTGACCTAGGCAGGAAACACCAGTTGCTTATGGTAGTGACTGGGCCAGGCCAGGGCCACGAGATGGCTTAAGGTTAGGGTTAGAGCAAGGGAATGGAAGACTTGCAGCTGTGTTCTCTAGCTTAAAGTCCTCAGATTGCGGCTGGAGAAGCTGGAGCTTGAAGTGCAAGAAGCAGGAAGAACTGCTCTGGAGGCTTGTGCATTTCGATTCGGCAACAAAACGTTTTGTGTCCAAAATGTTTTGTGTCCAAAAATGGCATTTTCAGATGTTTTGTATACAAATCGAAATGAAAAAATTAAAAACATTTTTTTTGTATACAAAGCGAAATGACCCTATTTCGGAGCCAAAGTTTTGTTCTTCAGGAAACATTTTGGACCTTTGGTCTTCTGACTGCAGCAACCAGTGAGGCAGTGAGTGCTTGTCAAGAAATATAGCAGAAGATAAGGAGATGATATGCAAAAAGCAGGCACAGCATCCCTGAGGAAGCTCATTTCCTTGGAATGCGTTGTATTGTAATGCAATTGTGTGCTAAGAAATTCTGATTAACCATTGCCAGCTGTAACAAACAACAACAATACCCTTAATGTTTCCACTCTGTCTGGACTGATTGCTTTGAGAATGTGGCAAGATGTGGCAAGGGTGTGTGTGTGTGTGTGTGTGTGTGTGTGTGTGTGTGTGAGGAGTTTGGTTCAATTCATTCAACAAGTTAGTTACTCAGTCGCTTCTGCCTTTCTGCCTTATTTAAGAGAGAAAGAAAGAACTAGTTTTGCATTGCATGTCTAAACTCAAGTTTCCATGATGCCATGCTTGCCTTGCTGCCAGCCTGAGCCCAGCATGCAAGCCTGCTATGGCTACAGCATGCTGCTGCATGCCAGCCTGGGAATTGATTAATCTGCTGCTGCATTGCTTGCTTTTTTGTTCCAGAAGATTTTCTTTTCCACCCCCTTGAGAGAATCACTGCCTGACCATGCCCTGTGCCAGCAGCCACCAGTGCCCTGAGTGAGTGGGGAGGCAAGTTGGAGGGAGGTTTGTGGTTGCAATTGAATTTGGGGAATGCAAGTTGGAGGGAGGTTTGGAGTTGCAATTGAATTTAAAAAGTTCTGTATTGTGGTTTAGTTTAGAGGAAGTTTCAACAGGGGTTCTGTGTGGGAGAATCTAGCTATTGTGTAGCTATAGTTATATTTTGTCTCTCTGTTCCCTTACTGCTCCCTGTTTAGTTACAGTGTGTGTGTGTGTGTGTGTGTGTGTGTGTGTGTGTGTGTGTGTGTGTTGCAATTCAAATGCCTCCCTAGAATGGTTCCCTAGAATGGTTTGTTCTGCTGTATTTTGGGACCTCATCAATGGGCATCCTTCTGGTTCTCTCTCTCTCGGGACTTCTTTGCAATGAAGATTGGGTCATATTGTGAATTCTATTCTAGCATCATCATTATTTTTATTCAAACTAGATTGCTTGCATTGAATAGGTTGTGGTGCCACAGGCTCCAATCTGTTGCAGAAGAGTAAAAACAAAATGCACAAAGTCTGCTGCCTCTGTGTGATCTTGACTAGTCTGTCTGACTCTGCTGCATCTGTGTGATCTTGCTTTGGAAACCTGGTTCTTTGTAAAGCTCTGTTGTTGTTCTTGATGTGTTAAAAAAATGTCTGTGGATGAGAACTACTTGCCTGGTAGAGGAGGGAGGGCAGGGCACACTTGATGCTGCTGTTGGCCGTAGTTTGCTGCATCTGATGCTTGATTTGGAAACCTGGTTCTTTAAGAAGCTCTGCTAGTCTGCTGTTCTCTATTGTTGTGTGTGCTGCCTGGCAATGATTTTCTATGAATTGTTGAAGTTTGCATGTCTTTGTGGCAAATTTGGGGCAGAAAGGGGGTAGAGCAGTGGGTTGGGCATTAGCACCCCAAGGGGTGCCTGCCCACAACCCAGATTGCGAATGAGTTAGCAAAAGGACTGATTTTAAATTGATTTCTGAAGTTTATTCGTCTTTAAGGTTTTATCCCATAGGGAACAATGGAGGTTTCAGCAGCCCCATAACTGTACTGGGGGGGGGTGCTGGGGTGTCCCAGAGTGAGTGGTGGTTTATTGCACAAAGGGTGCCCAAACACACCCATGGGTTGTCAACCCATGGGGTACTGGGTTTTGTTGTTTCTGAGTTGTTCTCAGTGTAGATTCTCTGGTAGCATATGAGATTTCCAATGACAAACCATGAATCCTCTTTCATATGCTACCAGAGAATCACCATTCAGAACACCTCAGAAACAACCAAACCCTGTACCCCATGGGCTTGTGGGTATGGGTGTGGTTGTCACCCTATGTGCTCTACACCACCACTCACTCTGGGTCACCCCAGTGCCCCCCAGCTGGAGTTATGGGGCTACTGAAACCTCCATTATTCCTTATGGGGGAAAACCTTAATGACGCATGAACTTCAAAAAATCACCAAAAATCAACCCTTTGCCCAATTCCTTTGAAAATATTGTGGTAGTTCCTTGCCCCCACTGGGGACTACCACCCACACTACTCTGCTTTGGTCCAACCCCCCCCCCCCCCAATGTGAAGCTATACTTTTGCTGAAACCTCCATTATTCCATATGGGAAAAATCAAAAATTCACCCAAAATCAGCCCTTTGCCCAGTTCCTCTGAAATTTGGGTGGTAGGTTCCACCCATTGGGCACTATCACCCCCCTGCACTAGTTTTGCCCCAGGGCCATTTTTTAAAATACAAAATATTTCAGATTCGGATTTTTCAATTTCAAACAAAGAACAAAATTGGGGTGTTTCAGATTGGTTGATTTCAAACAAAGAACAAAATGGGGGTATTTCAGATTTGGGCCAAAACAAAACAGAAAACAAAACGCACAACCCTACTGCTCTGATGACCTGTCATTGGTGATGCTTATCAAGGAGGTGCCAGCTGTCCACCTCAGAAATGGAGTAGATTACATTGGGCTACATAGAGAATGGCTGAACTTAGCATAAGGTCTCTTTGTATATACTAACAGAATAGTCTTGTCCTGAATTTGGGGAGATATTTCTTCACTGCAAGCCAGTTCAGCCTTGCTGACCTGCACACTCATGGACCGCCAAAAGTTAACCGAATAGCTCTAGTGTGTCTTCACAAACATGTTTTCTCTGGCTGCACAGCTGCTCATGGAGCCATAGATAGACTGGAGGATATTGCAAGACAGATTCTTTCCTTATAATTATCAAAATCATGGTGATTGACCTTTTCTCTATGGCAAAACTCAAGGGATTCTTCCAAAGAACACCTTTGAAATAAGTCATGGAAACATTATAATAATGTGCAACGTGCAGAGCGTTCCAAGCCAGAAAAGGCTGGTGCATAAATACCTTCTGCACCTTTGAGGCTGGCCTGAGATTTAGGGACTATGTCCAGGAGATATTTAATATCAGCCCCTTCAAATCTGAAGCTCTGCCTGGATCCTATTCACATTAGTAAAGTCATTGCACCTGTAATCTTGGGGGAAGGGGTGGATTCTGATTAGCGAGTTCTCCTGATCCAGTCAGGGTGTGTGAGAGTCTGGCTATAGCAGGGATATTCAGAATGAAACTGCTGCTGCTGTTGTTGCTAATTCTTTTGCTGCTGCCCCATGTGCTCTGTGGGACCCTGAAGGCAAAATGCCCATTAAGTCTGGTAAGCGACCAAGAACGAAGATTTAATTATTACAAGCCAGGAGACTATGTGATTAGTGGGGTCACATCTACCACAAATACTGTATTTCTACCATACGTTTTCTTCAAGCATCCCACTGCTAATTTTATTGAGTAAGTAGTAATGATGGATTTATTTCCATGCCACCTTATTCTGCTTTGTTACTTCTGTGTTATTGCTTCAGCTTTATTGATTCTGATTTGCTTTATTGATTTTGATACTGATTTGCTCACACATTTTTGGTATGAAAACAGGGGTGCTAAGTTGATTTTAATTGTTTTTATTTTGTTGTAAACTACTCGGAGCCATTCTTGGAAGGGCGGTATATACATCAATTAAATTAAATTATATTAAATTATATTAAATTAAATTAAATTAAATAAGTTCATCCCAACTATGAAATGCATGTGAACATAAGAACAGCCCTGCTAGATCAGGCCCAAGGCCCATCTAGTCCAGCATCCTGTTTCACACAGTGGCCCACCAGATGCCACTGGAAGCCTACAGGCAGGAGCTGAGGGCATGTGGTCTTAGCTTCTCTAGTTCATATACATAGTATGATCCTGAGTGGGATAACTCTTGCCCATTGCTTTTTCTTATTCAATAATAATGTTAGGTAGGAGAACAGGAATCCAGCAACAAACTGGAAATCTATACAAGGTCCAGACAATGCTATATGTGAGAGCTGAAACCAGATGCCTGAGATTTTCTGTGTGGTCCCCAACCTAGACCCAAATAACAAGAGCACACAATCTTGTTATGACATGCCTTGAATATTTTGAATAGTGTGAGATGTAGGCAGAGGAATTGCATGAGATGTAGGCATTAAGTCTTTATCCTGGGTTTTCTCTATAGACACAGTGAATATCTGCACTTTTTATTGGTCAGTTGTATTGCATTTTATTAGTACTAGATGTATTGATAAGTTTGGTTATTGTATTAGTTTGAATTTCCTGTGATGGCTACAGAGGAAAGCTCATCCTTTGATTTCAACGCAGGAAAACCCATCCATTCTCCTTACAAACACCAAGAGCAATCTTCTCTCCCTCTTGCAACAATGCCCCTCATTTCAAGAACCTCTTTAGGTGTTTGTTTGTAATTGAATAAATGTGTCCACATGCACACACATTCACACCCATCAGCTTTGGAGAGTACATCTGTCCTGCTTGTGTGTTCAAAAGGTAAGTGGCTTTTCACCTTGTAGTAAAAAAACCTCTCCCATCCATACATGCTTGCATATCCATAATGTTGGGAGCAGTAACTGAACTTCAGGCTCTGGGTTAACATGAAGATAGTTCTGCAATCTCAGATCTCAATGGTCTAGGAAAGTGTTTATAGCCAAAGAAGCAAGAGCTTGACATGTTTTCATTGAATGAAAGAACAAAACATGACACACATATTTTTGTCCCAGTCTTCCAGGCATGAATTCATGGCATCTCCTGCCGTTCTTGTTTGCCATTCAAGAGATCAACCAGAATCCGAGACTCTTACCCAACATCACTCTCGGCTACAATATCTATGAGAACTATTTCAGTGCAAAAATGACCTTTGATGCCATGTTAGACTTCTTGTCTCCTGGGCAGAAGGATATTGCCAACTACATTTGTGAAAGAAAGAATAACTTGGTGGCTGTGATTGCAGGGGCTGAATCTGAAATCTCTAACCAGATGTTGAGCATGCTGGGCATCTACAAAATCCCATTGGTATGAATAAGTGGTGGTGGTGACTGTGGTTCAAGCTGTATCTCATTCCACATTGCAATCTCTTTAGGGAAGTCAAGATAGGTATGAAAAAGTGAGGCCAGCCATGGAAGTGGGGATGGTGCCAGAGGACCCAGAACTTTTAACAGTTGCATGATAGGCAGACATTCAACAAGTGTAATTTCACTAGTTGACCAGATCCTAGTCATAGTATTTTTCAGAAGGGAGGGAGGGAGGGAGAGGGAAGGAGGGAGGGAGGAAATGGTTTGACTGTTTTATCTGCTGCACCACTTTCTGAGCACCGTTCTCTCTATATCTTATTTGATTAGCGATGGCTGTAGGCATAAGGGGAGACAATCAGAATATTAGCTATGGTGTGGTAGTGAAATTGAATTAACATTTTGATTTTACTACAAATGTTTCTTCGGGTTTCAAAGAAAGAAAAGAAAAAACTATTTACTAAAAAACACAGCTTTTTTAAAAAAATACTATTATTTATACTGTTTTTCCCCATTGCACTTTCTTGAAATCACACAAAAGGTTAGTGCTTTTACCCTATTACAATCAGTTACCTCTCTAGCATTAACAGTAAACAACTAATCCCTTACAGATTCTTCCCCCCTCCTAGAGTTTATCTTTCCTTCTACCATGGACCAGGGTTTCCCTTAGAAGCTGTGTGTATACAAAACATAACAGGAATAATTGTTACTTTATTTCTCAGATTTCACTGAGAAATAAATCCAGACTGAGGGGTAACTTATAGATACTGCCTGCCTCTTGACTAATGGAACATGCAGTACTGCGGGATCACTCCTGCAGCTCTATCAGTTCCCTAACATGTGTGTTTTTGCACAATGGAGAAAGCATGTACACCTCCCAGAGTGCTCTCTTGTGCTCTCAAAGCCCTGTGTTGCAGCAGAAACATGCCACTGCCCTCAGTGATGTGATTCTGCTGTGACAAGGGACTTTGGGAGAGCAAGAGAGCACTCTGTGAGAAGTGCCCGCTGGCCCTGTTATGCAAAAATGCATGTGTAAGGGAGCTGATGGAGCAGCAGGTGGTCCCATTGCATTCTCAGAGATGCTATTTGCACACATGCATCATGAGTCAAGATGTCAGTCAGCGTCCGTCTGTCTGTCTCTGCCTGCCTACCTGCCTGCCTATCTCTTTCTCAGCTGTTCTGAAGGGGTCAGAATAAGTGCTGCTTACTTCTTTCAGTCTTCTCTCCACTTCCAACTACAGATTGAAACTATTAGTCTACAGACTCAAATATAAGACTACAGATCCAAACTGTGTCCTCGCCAGAGCTCAGTTTCCCATTATATATATTTTACCTCACAACTTCCTACCCTACCAGGCTTGTGACATAGCACAACCGAAATTACTTTCACCCCCCACTGCAACTCTCACCTTAGCTGCCCCACAGCTCTTCCCCAGTTGCCCTTTGGAATCTTTCCAGAGGGTAAAGGCCATTCCTCCCAGAGCAGAACCTCTAACTCAAGGCTCTGCAGACATGCTTGAAAGTGGATTAAGCCTTTAGTGCCTGTTTCCCCACAGTTTCTATTGAGGGGTTCTGTGGCCGCTCAGGAATCTCTCTAGAGCAGGGGGCCCCAACCTGTGGTCCTCCAGATGCTGCTGAACTCAGGGGTAATTTTGGAGCCTGGACCTAGAGGCCTTTTGGAAGCACCACCATCAGAAAAGCTGCAGTGTATTATTTTTAACAACATAACATGCTCAGGAAAAGATAGATCTTCTTCTTCTTCTTCTTCTTCTTCTTCTTCTTCTTCTTCTTCTTCTTCTTCTTCTTCTTCTTCTTCAATATCACATATTGCATGTAAAGGAAACAGTCCTTCAAGGCTTCCAATCTCCCCTCTTCATCCCTCACCTCCACTCCAGCAAAGTGGGGGAGAAACACAGTAAAGAAACTCTTCGGGTGGCAGGGGCAGTGGGGAAGAGGGGGAGAAATGTGCTGGAAGTGGTGGGAAGCAAATCTTCTTCCAAGTCCCCTGGTTTTCTACTACACCTGCTGGCTGCTGCTGTTGCAGCCACATTTCTTCTCCCCACATGCCACTGCATCCCCCTCCAGCTACTGGTAGGCAGCTGCTGAGCCTGCCAGCTTGAGTTGTCCATGGCTCCTGCTGCCTTGACTTGCACTCTTCCTCCCTCCCTTCTCAACAGCGATAACACTGATGCGGCCGTGTCACAACGGTGTTATGTGTACATGTATGCACACACTGCGTGCAGGCACAGTTGAATGACCAGGTGGAAGTGGCTGGCTGTTTGCTGGCTCGACACCCTTCTTGCCCTCCTGGCTGGGCCCCATCGCGACCACACATGCTGAGCCTGGCTCTACTGGGCAGGGCAGGCAGCACTGCAGCCAGCCATCACTGCTTTCCTGGCCATCGCTTGTGCAACTTGCGCAAGCAGGTTCGGCCACCTGGCATGGCACGGTCAGGCTGCTCAGCATTTGGAGGCCCCCCCCAAGCCTAAAGTGGACCAGATCTCTACCTGGGTATTCAGTCCAAAGAGCGCTACTGGCTGAACTACAACTCCCATCACCCCCAGCCACAATTTATTGTACTTCAGTCACATTTGGAGGACCACAGTTTGGGAACCCCCAAACTAACCTAGTGTTTCTGCTCAGGGGGTTTAGGTGCTCTCAGGCAGTCAAGCACACAGGCCATCCATGCAAGCCCATACAGAGACAGGACCCAAAGATCCAGTTTGCCAGTTTGGAAATTGGTCTCAAAAATAAAATAAACCCCAATCTCTTCTTTTCCATACTAGATCCATTACAGTTTTCATAGTGGTGCTGTAAAAGATAAAGCTCATTTGCCTTTTTTCTATCGGATGTCAAATGATCATGGAATGGCCACCTTTGTTGGAAGTTAAAGGACTTTGCGCTGTCTCTTTGCCTCAGACAGTGGAGGACAGACTAGTAAGTCAGAGGGCTAGAGAGTCAAGACATTGGTCATCCCTTCTCCACTGCTCTGATGCTATCCCTTTGAAATGTAGATTGCTACTCTTAGGGATTCAACTTCCTCCTTCCTCTCTCTCTTCCCTACCTGCCCCTCTACCTTGCAACATGGCAAGCCTCTCTCCCTGCACCATGTGTGCAGAGAAGATGCAGAATCCATCTGCATCCAGCTAGATAGATAGATTAGAGATCCTAACTCCTCACTTTCCTATCTAGAATGGAGTTCCTTAATAAATGCCTTATACTGTATATTGATTTGAAACTATGAATTGGCTCCAAGTTACTTTACTCTCAGGATACACGCATGCCTAACTAAATGTCCGCTGTGTTGTGCCTCTGTGCACTCTGCTATAATGAGAAAGGGATTCTCTCACCACAGAGAATTTTCAACAACCTTGTTCCAAACAGTGTCTTTGGGGAACAATTTGTGAACACATATCTGTGCTAATCAGGAATGGTCTTTGTGTCACTTTCTCCAAAAGCCTCCCAGTGCTGGGTAAGTACATCGACAATGATGTTAAGTTTCTAGTGCAGAGACAAGCCAATGTGATTGTTTATCACATAGATATTCATGCTCTATTTATTCTAATAACACTGCTGCAATTAGCTGAAAGGTGGGAAAAACAAATTGTTTGGAAAGTCTGGATTGCAACATCTTTAGAGGACATCAGCTTACAGACCAGCTGATATCCAGCACATCCATGGTTCTTTCTCCTTCTCATTCCAAACACAAAAAAGGACAAAACATGACAGTTCAGATGCATTACTTGATGTCATCATGATGCTTTGGGAGAAGGGATTTAATTGTTTGTATTCCAATCTTGAGTTGTCTATCAAAGGCAGATACACAGAGAAAGAGACACTGAAAGGTTGTCCCAAGATGTGGTAGAAAGATTTATGTCTCAAGACAGCTACAGAATTTACAACACTATCCAGTCTGTGGCACATGCCCTAAATGCTAGGTATGCGCACAGAACCACCTGGCCCGGTAAGTGTTCAAACCGAACTTGAACCGCACCAGCCAGTTTGCCCCCCTTAGAACCCCTCCCAGTTCAGTTTGGTCCAGGGGCGGTTTGACAGGCCTTTAAACTTTTTTAAATTGCTCCATGGCAGTTCCCCTCCCCCGCTGGCCTTCCTTCCTTTAGAAATAGCCTGGTTCGGGAATCTTCAGCCCTTTTCAGGCCTATTCCCTGGCACAGTGGCCATTTTGGAGGCTGCCATGCCTGTGCAGTGGTACCGTGCATTGCCGGGTCATTACCCAGGCCACACAGGGTCCCACTGCTCAGGTTCAGCGGCTTCAAAAAAGTAGGGGTGTGCATTTTGGAATTTTCTTGTTTCGATTTGTATCTGAATCGAAACATCCCCATTTTGTTTTGTAGCCCAATTTTCCGAATCTGAATCCGAATCAATTTGGATTTTTAAAAAGGGTCCCAGGGCAAAAAGAGTGGGTGGTGGTGGTAGTGTCCAATGGGTGGAAGCTACCACCCAAATTTCAAAGGAATTAGGCAAAGGGTTGGTTTTTTTGGTGAATTTTTTTAAGTTTACACATCTTTAAGAATTTTCCCCTTAGGGAATAATGGGGATTCCAGCAAATGTATTGCTTCAAATCAAGGGGAAAGGGATGACCCAGAAAAGAGTGTGGTGGGTGTTAGTGCCCAATCGGGGCAAGGAAACTTCCAGAATTATTTCAAAGGAATTGGGCAAAGGGCTGATCTTTAGTGATTTGTTGAAGTTTACGTATCTTTAAGATTTCTCCCATAGGGAATAATAGAGGTTTCAGCAGCCCCTTAATTCCACTTGGGGGGCACTGGGGTTGCCCAGAGCGAGGGGTTGTGTAGTGCACATAGGGTGCCAACCACCCCCACACCCACAAGCCTGTGTGGTACTGGGTTTTGTTGTTTCTGAGGTGTTCATTGTAGATTCTCTGGTAGCATATGAGATTTTCAGTGAAAAACAAGAATCCACTCTCATATGCTACCAGAGAATCTACACTCAGAACACCACAGAAACAGCAGAACGCAGCACCCCATGGGTTAGCAATCCTTCCCCTGGCCAATGTGAGGTCAGTAAAGAGTGGGAAGAAGCAAAAGAGCCAATGGGGAACAAGGAGGGAATTGTCAGCTGGTCAGCCCATGATTTAGGTCACTGATCAGAAGGCTGGAAGGGTGGGAAATTCAAAGAGATGTCAAACACAACATGGAGACTGACTCAGAGATCACTACAAAATGGAGGTCCAAAACAACAAAATGTTTTGTAACCGAAACAGGGACGTTTTGTTTTGTATACAAAACTTTTGGATCTGGAAAATGGGTGTTTTGTTTTGTCTACAAAACACCCGAAACAGGCTGTTTTGGGTACAAAATGTTTTGTATCCGAAACGTTTCGCACATCCCTACAAAAAAGGCCACCCCGACAGGAAATAGGCCCGGAAAGGGCTGAAGATACCAAAAACGGACGATTTTTAAACGAAGGAAGGCCGGCGGGGGGAGGTGGGAACCTCTGCAGACCCCACCACCACCACTTTGGAGAAGCCTCCTGGAGAGGGCAAATTAATTCTTTTTTTAAAAAGTCTTGTTGAAACCCCTAACTGGGGTGGGGGGTGCTTGGTTCATGGTCAAGCCGAACTGGGGGTGGTTCGACATTGTTTTGGTTTCGAGCCTGTTTGCACATCCCTACTAAATGTTCCACACTCATCCAGACTTCATTGGAGGATGATGGAACATCAATGACACTGTCATGGCAGGTATTTCCTTTTCCTCATAGTTACTCTTGAAATTACCATCAGTTGTGCAAGAGCAAGTCAAGAGACTCTAAGAGGTTTTCAAGTGTAGTGTTGGTCTGAATATTAAACACTGTCAGCAGAGCTGGGTTCTGAAGAAACTGCTCAGAATCATAGTTCATAAATCAAAGAAACTTCACTTAAAATAAGAAAAACTTAGCTGGGCTACATGGCTGTTTGGAGAGAGAGAGAAGTCTATAAGATTGTACTCGTGACCAGAGATTCCTGGGTAGGAGAGGGTTAACTCAGGAATCTCTGGTTGTCTGGGGCATTGGGAGTTCTCCCCAACAAAGAGTTCTGAGCCTGTGTACCCCAGATTTGCTAAGAAGCCATTAGCATAGGAATCTCCCCACCCCTCAATTGCCATTGCAATCCAACACTCCTCCTCAATGATAAGTGGATTATTCCGCACAGTTCATCTTCTTCACAAGATCACTGTGACAGTCTACCTTGCTCCGTGCGGGTGGGTGGGTGGGGAGAGTTCCCTGGGAAATTATTTGTCTTCAGATAAAATCCAGTCTCTTTTGGCTTTGACTGCAACAATGAATCTCTAGGGGGATTGATTGCACACCTTCATTTCTTCTATTCATTTTGACTGTATTTTCAACAGTGCCAACTGTCAACTGCCATGTGCCAACTATACCCCACTGCCACCTGCAAAGCAGTGGGGTACTACTACTCAGTTCATGTTCTAGAATTTTTTTTCAAGTGTTTAGGCTCTTTGGTGTCTAATAACCTTTCCTCATAATGAATCTCTATGAGGATTCATTACACACCAAAGAGTCTAAACACCTCAAAAAATTCCTAAAATATAAACTGAGTACCCAGTGGCTTGTGGGTTGGGGGGTGGTTGGAACATGGGATGCCAGTAATTCCCCACCCCCACCTGCAAAGCAGTAGGGTCAAAAAGAACAGAAGAAATGAAGGTGTGTAATGAAGACACCAAAGAATCTAAACCCTCAAAATACCTTAAAAAAATAAACTGAGTACCCCAGTGTGTGTGTGTGTGTGTGTGTGTGTGTGTGTTGGTGTTGGTGGTGGTGGTGTGTAGTTGACACATGGCAGGTGACAGTTGGCACTGTTCAATGATAGTCAAAATGAATAGAAGAAATGAAGGTGTATAATGAATCTTCATAGGGATTCATTATGAGGAAAAGTTATTAGACACCAAAGAATCTAAACATTTCAATATTCCTAAAAATTAAAATGAGAGCCGCACTGCCTTGCAGGTGTATGTGTGTGCGGGGGTGAAGTTTGTACAAGGCAGTTGATAGTTGGCACTGTCCAGTGACAGTCAAAATGAACAGAAGAAATGAAGGTGTGCAATGTATCCTCACAGGGATTCATTATGAGGAAAAGTTATTATACACCAAAGAATCCAAACTCTTGAAAATAATGACTGCACATTTTGCTTCATAACTCCACTTCTACAAGGGCTAGAGCTTAATTTTTTTAAGATGAAAGCTGGGGGTCCATGTTAGGGTTAGGCTATGGCAACTTTGAATCCCTATTGTTTCCTATGGCAGAAATGTTCAAAATCAGTAAAACCTAAAAACATTCATTAAAAGTCAACCAAGTGTCCCACTGCCTTGTAATTTGGGTGGTAGGTGGCACCCATGGGGATGTACCCACCACCCAAACTTAGTGCCCCTAGGCCATTGTTAAGTGGTCTGAATCAGTCTGAATCTGAATTTAATTGAAGCAAATACAAATCAAATCTGGAGTGATTGAGGTGGAGGGTAGATTTGGTCACAAAACAAATCAGGGGTGATTTGTTTTGGACACAAATTGAATCAAAAAAATATGATTTGTGCACATCCCTAATCTGCAATTCCTTTAGCTAAAATTTTCTTCCTCGCCTTCCTGAATCTTGTACACTTTTCTGTGAAAGTGCATGGAATGGCCTTTGGCACGTCATGAGAATTAAGGATGTGCAAACTGGCTCAAGGTCGAGCCAGTTTGCCATCGATCTGGTCTGGCTTGATGGCTTGCTTTCAAGCTGGACCAGGGCCGGTTCAGCTTGAGGTCATGCCAAACACCACATGCTGGCTCACAACCAGTTTGGGGGTTCTAAAGTAAACCGAACATGCCTGGTTTGGTTTGAGTCCAGTTCAGACTCGAAATGAACCAGGCAAACTGGTTTTGTGCACACCTCTACTGACAGTAGGCTTTTGTCTAGGTTTGGCACAAATAAAATATCTTTGACAAGGATCTTCCGTCTCCTTCTAGATGGTGTAGTCATTCAGGAGCCCTTGCCCAGTCCCCATGTTGTATTCTATCCGGTATCTGTTATGTTTTGTTGTTGAGAAGATTGTCCTAGTAGGGATCCTGTAAAGAATGTAGGGAGGGGAGGAGTCAGAAAGGAAAAGGGAGGGAAATGAGAAGGAGAAAATTGTGTTGTTTCTGAATAGACTTAGTTAAATCTAAATAAGCTTACTTTGTATTTGTGAGGGAAGCAACTATAAAGTATCGCATTACTGTCATGCATTTCCCATTTGTGAGAAAGAATGTGTGTTTTTTGCACTGTAGTCAATTTCAGTAAAAAACCTCTTATGTGGCTTGTTGTTCCTGAATCAATTGACCAGTCAGGTAGTAGGGGTGTGCACGGAACTGGCTGGTCTGGTCCGGTTCGAGTTCAAACTGGACCCTAGCCAGACTGGGCTAGTTCAGTCTGGCACCCCATCAAACCCCACCATGGGTTTGGTTCAGTCCAGGGAGGGGGGGATTCACAGATCTTTCACAGAATTTTTTTTTAAAATCTCCCCCTGCAAATGGTGTGCAACCCCCCCAATAAGGTCAGGGAGTTGGTTGGTCTGGAGTTGAGCCAAACCGGGGGTGGTTCAGCTCAACCCGAGTCTTCTACCCAAACCACTTTGACTTTGAACCAGTTTGGTTCCGAACCTGCTTGCACATCCCTACCTGGCATGCTGCCTTTATGGGTAGCTTTAAAACACCCATTCCATGATGCTTCAGTGTCCTAGTGTCCTTTTCCTTTTCTCCCCCTTCATCTGTGTGCATTGCTCAGCTTTCCAAACTGAGCAGTCTCTCTTTTGGTGGCTGGGATTTTTGGTCTCTGCCTTCCTTTCTATATCTTCTCCCACCTCAAGGGTTCTCTTCTATTCCCCTCAGCTGTGCTACAATCTTAAGCATTGAATTCACATACTCCTGCATCTCTTGGGGTTTTTGTAGTCTCATTCCATGCAGTTTATGCTTTAGGTACAGCTGATCATTTAAATTTGCTCACTTGTGAACTCTTTGGAGCTTGTTTCATATACCTTTTGAAGTCTGTTCTTTTCTGATATGACTCAGTTGGTCATCTTCAACAAATAGGCTTATGAGCGCTCTGGCTGGTCTATCTCTTTTGTCCCATCTTTCTGGATTCTGTCCTAGACTATTTGTGCTGAGCACACCACAAAGGTTATATTCGGGAAGGAGCATCTCCATCTTAAACTTCTGCAGCTGGTAGTTTCAGTTACTGAGCTTAGCCATGCTGGCCTTAAACTCCATGCTGTCTTCCAACTGTCTCCAGGAACCTTTCCAGATGGGTGGCTTTCAGGGATGTGCTCAAAACGCAATTTGGCATCCAAAATGCAGCACAATCTTTTTAAAAGGGGAGTAGCCTGGAGGAGAACGTACAGGGGGCTTGGACTTTGCCAGCTCATCTCATCGGCTTTGGCCAGAAGATATAATATAGCTTCCCCGGCTTGGAGAGCATCAGTTACTGTTTTGGGGCATCAGCCCAAAAACTTCCACCTGTAGGCACTCATTCTTTCTGCCCTGTCTTGGAGCCCTTGTGAGAGGAGTTTCTGGGTGCTTATAAGGATGGAGGAAGTGTTGGTGGGAGAGGCTAGTGGTCCAGTTTGGTCCCAGCTTCTCCTACCAGGCTACTCTGTTGTGGAGCAGGCTAGTGGAAGTGGGCAGCGGGGTGGAGTGGCTGTGGTCCATAAGAATGCCATTTCTCTTACCAGGGCCCCTGTGAGACAGTTGACTTATACTGTGTATTTTTGAGGCTGGGAAATAGAGATAGATTAGGGATTCTGTTGGTGTACCATCCACCCCAATGCCCAACTAACTCCCTAACTGAGCTGACGGAGTTGGTCTCGGAGTTGGTGATGGAGTCACCCAGACTTTTAGTGCTGGGGGACTTCAATATCCACTTGGAGGCTGACTTTTCTGGTATGGCTCAGGAGTTCATAGCGGCCATGTCAACTATGGGCCTATCCCAGTTAATTTCAGGACCAACTCATGTTGCCAGTCACACACACAATTTTGTCTTTTATTCAGATCAGGGGGGTGTTCCTTGGGTAGGGGATCCTGTGATTTCCCCATTGTCATGGACAATGTTAAAGTTGGTTTCATGGCCACAGTCTAGGCCTGCAGGGGTGGTGGACCTATTAAGATGGTCCGCCCGAGAAGGCTGCTGTATCAAGTAGGATTCCAAAAAGCATTGGGGGTTTTCAATCTTGGTGCTGCCAGTGATTCTGTTGATGCCCTGTTGCGAACTTGGAACAGGGAACTCACCAGGGCAGTAGACACAATTGCTCCTAAACGTTTCTTCTGACTTGCTTTAAAAGTGGTCCCTTGGTATACAGAGGAGTTACAGGGCCTGAAGCGGCAAGGAAGGTGACTAGAACTCAAGTGGAGGAGAATTCGGCTCGAAACTGACAGGACAGAGTATAGAGCCCATTTGAAGGTTTATGCAGAAGTGGTGCATGCAGCAAAAACAACAACAACAACAAACCAGTTCTGGTCTGCGCGCATTGCTTCTGCAGGTTCACATTCATCACAGTTGTTCCGGCTCAAGGGGAGTTTGATTCAGGCAACTTCCAGTTCGAACCAGTCCCCGGAGACCATGCTCTGCTGCCGTTCATTTAATGGGTTCTTTGCAGACAAAATATCTTGTATTTGGTCCAACCTGGACTCCACTGTTTTTGAAGAGTCTATTAAGATGGTGTCCAGCAATCCCTCTTGCATTATTAGATTGGATCAGTTTCAATCTGTGATGCCTGAGGACATGGATAAGCTGCTTGGAGTAGTGAAGCCTACCACGTGTTCTCTGGATCCTTGGATGACTTGGCTGTTTCTATCTATCAGGGGAATTTTTGGAGATGGCCTAGTTAATCTCATTAACTCATGGCTGAGGGAAGGTGGGGTGCTTCCTTGTTTGAAGGAGTCAATGATTAGACCACTTCTTAAGAAGCCTTCCCTAGATCCCTCAGCGATGGATAATTTAAGGCCAGTCTCTAATCTCCCATGGTTGGGCAAGGTGATTGAGAGAGTGTTGGCCAACCAGCTCCAGGCAGTTTTCTAGGAAACCAATTATCTAGACCCATTTCAAACTGACCAATTATCCAACCAATTATTTAGACCCATTTCAAGATTCCAGATGGTGGAGCTTGGTGATGGTTGCTCTTCAAAATGGGAACTATTATATAGAGTCCCTCAGGGCTCCATTCTGTCACCAATTCTTTTTAACATGAAACCGCTGGGTGAGGTCATCAGGAGATATGGTGCAAGGTGTTATCAGTATGCTGATGACACCCAAATCTTTTTCTCCTTATCATCATCATTAGGCAATGGAATAACTTCCCTAATTGCCTTCCTATGGACAGTAATGGGCAAGATGAGGGAAAACAAACTGAAGCTCAGTTCAAGCAAGATGGAGGTGCTCATTGTGAGGGATTGGAATTTGAGGGATCAGTTAGATCTTCCTGTGCTAGATGGGGTTACACCCCTCCAGAAGGAACAGGTTCGCAGCTTGGGAGTGCTCTTGGGTCCAGGCCTCACCCTGGTATCCCAGGTGGAGGCTATGGCAAGGAGCACTTTCTATCAACTTCGGCTGATTCGACAGCTATGAACATTCCTTGAGGGGGACGTTCTCAAAACAGTGGGCCACAAACTGGTAACATCCAGGCTTGACTATTGCAATGCGCTCTATGTGAGGCTGCCTTTGTACGTAGTTTGGACACTTCCATTAGTTCAAAATGCAGCAGCCAGACTGATCTTTGGGGTAACCCAGAGACCCCATATTATCCCTGTTCTCAAGCAGTTGCATTGGCTGCCAATATGTTTCTGGGCAAAGTACAAAGTGCTGGTTATCATCTTTAAAGCTCTAAACGACTTAGATCTGGGTTACCTTAGAGAGCACCTTCTTCTGTATGACCCCCATCGCACATTGAGGTCATCTGGAGAGGTCCATCTCTAGTTACCACTGGCATGCCTGGTGGCAACTAGGGATGTGTGAACGATGTTCAGTTTGATGGTCCAATCCAATGTACAGTTCGATGATCCGGTGTTGAACCAAACCCCCCTAGTTCGATTCGGCACTGAGCTGAACACCTCTGTTCACTGGCTTTCTGTACTGCTGCTGCTGCTCAGAGGGGCGGCAAGTAGGGGGTGTGCACGGAACCGCAGAGCTGCGGTCCGGCACTGTGGGGTGGGTTCCTTTAAGGGCGGGGAGGGTTTACTTACCCCCCCGCCACTTGCCCCCGTCCAGCGCGTGTATTTAATGTAATAATTGGGGCAGCAGGATACTTCCCTGCTGCCCCTTGTCCCTCTGCAATGCCGCCAGCTTTGACTCACAGTTTTGAAAATAAATTACTGCTGCCCAGTGCCAATAATGAAGTTGAAGAAGAAGCCGGCCTCCACTTCGGCGCCTCTCCGCCCAGCGGCTCCCCGAGGAGCCGCCGCCGCCTCCCAGCAGCCACTGAGAGCGGCTCTGCCATGGAGGACGCGCCGCGGCAACCCTCACTTCCGGCTACCATGCGACTTTCCCCCACATACAGAGTGGCTGCATTCTGCCACTCTGTATGCGGGGGAAGTCGCATGGAAGCCGGAAGTGATGCAACCCTCACTTCCGGCTTCCATGCGACTTCCCCCGCATACAGAGTGGCAGAATGCAGCCACTCTGTATGTGGGGGAAAGTCGCATGGTAGCCGGAAGTGAGGGTTGCCGCGGCGCCGCGGCGCGTCCTCCATGGCAGAGCCGCTCTCAGTGGCTGCTGGGAGGCGGCGGCGGCTCCTGGGGGAGCCGCCGGGCGGAGAGGCGCCGAAGTGGAGGCCGGCTTCTTCTTCAACTTCATTATTGGCACTGGGCAGCAGTAATTTATTTTCAAAACTGTGAGTCAAAGCTGGCGGCATTGCAGAGGGACAAGGGGCAGCAGGGAAGTATCCTGCTGCCCCAATTATTACATTAAATACGCGCGCTGGACGGGGGCAAGTGGCGGGGGGGTAAGTAAACCCTCCCCGCCCTTAAAGGAACCCCCCCCACCCGGACCCGGACCAGCCAGATCCGAACCGGTCTGGAAAGTCCGGAGGCCTTTACAATGGCTTCCAGACCGGTTCGGACACACCCCTAGCGGCAAGGGAGAGCTCCTTGCAGCTCCCCACCTCCCTTCCAAATGAGTGCACGCCCCCGTCACATCCCAATTTGGACCTCTCCAAAACCGTCTGCAATGGGGTGTGCACTCATTTGGGAGGGAGGAGGGGAGCTGGAAGGGGCTCTCCCTTGCCACCCCTCCGCACAGAGGCAGTGGACACTTCTTTAAGGTAAATGGGGGAACTTCCCTCCACACCACAACCCTCCCCATTGAAGCCACTGCTGCCCCATTCCGCCATGCAGGCAGCCATGTTTTATTGTAAAAGGAGGGACTTTCCCCTCATCCCCCGCTCCCCGCAGCCACCTCTGTGCAGCCTTCGCTGTCCCCCATCCCATCGCTCCGGCGGCTTTTAAAAGAAAAAAGGGGGATCTTGCCCCTTGCCACCCTGTCTGCGCATGCTCTCAAGGAAGTGGACTGGGTGTGGTTAATGAACTTTACTATTTGATTAAAGGAGTGCTGCGGGGGACGGGGGACGGGGTGAGAGGTGGCTGCTGACTTCATGGATTGCAGCTGGAGGGGAAATGGTACTACTGGCCAGAGTGGAAAGTGTACTACTGGCCCAACCTGTGCCATATGGGAGGAAGGAAGCCATGTGAGGAAGTCTCTCGTCGCCATCTCCGCTGCTGTCCAGGCAGGCAGCGCCTGAGCTCATCCAACAAATAGTCCCCCACATGATAAAAGACAGAACAGAATCACTACAACCCCAACTTCCCTGTGAAGCCACACAAAAGACATTTTGATGCTTCATGTGTCAGAACCTGGCTGCATTCCTATGTTCCTATCATAGAAGGAACTATATAAGACATAGTGGATAACATTCTCCACTTTACCAGCACCACAAGGTCTGCCAGTCTGTGAAGACAATACTGAGCTAGATAGACCTATGGTCTGACTCAGTATATGGCAGCTTCCTATGTTCCTATGTTCCTAAAGGTGTTGTTTCACTGCACGTTTGAGGAAACTCCTTTCAAGATATGGCTTGGGCATAGCTGGAAAAT
This sequence comes from Hemicordylus capensis, assembly GCF_027244095.1. Taxonomy (NCBI): domain Eukaryota; kingdom Metazoa; phylum Chordata; class Lepidosauria; order Squamata; family Cordylidae; genus Hemicordylus; species Hemicordylus capensis. The sequence continues at coordinate 255,040,139 of NC_069658.1, read as the reverse complement.
GTACAGTTGCAAAAGCCTTCCTCAGTGATACACGAATAGAATTAACAAGGTACTGCAAGAAACTTCTACGTTTCTTACAGTAGAGGTACCAAAATAAAAACCTTGAAAATTATACCACAGCTGCATCTCTACAAGCATCTCATTCAAGGAGCTGATCTCTAATGTTTTCTCTGCTCCAGGATCTAAGTTCCCCCACCAAAGGCAGGGAGTACAACTGTTGAATATAAGAGAGAAATTTAGTCCATTGATTCCTGTCCATATAATATAAATAACAAGATTTGATGAAATTATGTTCTGGGAGGCTGTCTTATTTCCTGAAGTACCTTAGCAATGCTAAATAGGGGTGTGCATTTTGGAATTTTCTTGTTTCGATTTGTATCCAAATTGAAACATCCCCATTTTGTTTTGTACCCAGATTTTCTGAATCCGAATCAGCCCTGCTTTGTTTTGTAGCCAAATTTTCCGAATCCGAATCTGAATCGATTTGGATTTTTAAAAAGGGTCCCAGGGCAAAAGGAGTGGGTGGTGGTGGTAGTGTCCAATGGGTGGAAGCTACCATCCAAATTTCAAAGGAATTAGGCAAAGGGCTGATTTTTTTTGTGAATTTTTTTAAAGTTTACACATCTTTAAGAATTTTACCATTGGGAATAATGGGGATTCCAGCAAATGTATTGCTTCAAATCAAAGGGAAAGGGATGACCTAGAGCAGAGTGTGGTGGGTGGTAGTGCCCAATGGGGGCAAGGAAACTTCCAGAATTATTTCAAAGGTATTGGGCAAAGGGCTGATCTTTAGTGATTTGTTGAAGTTTACGTATCTTTAAGATTTCTCCCATGGGGAATAATGGAGGTTTCAGCAGCCCCATAATTCCACGTGGGAGGCACTGGGGTTGCCCAGAGCGAGGGGTTGTGTAGTGCACATAGGGTGCCAACCACCCCCACCCCCACAAGCCTGTGGGATACTGGGTTTTGTTGTTTCTGAGGTGTTCATTGTAAATTCTTTGGTAGTATATGAGATTTTCAGTGAAAAACAAGAATCCACTCTCATATGCTACCAGAGAATCTACACTCAGAACACCACAGAAACAGCATAAACCAGCACCCCATAGGTTAGCAACCCTTCCCCTGGCCAATATGGGGTCAGTAAAGAGTGGGAAGAAGCAAAAGAGCCATTGTGGAACAAGGAGGGAATTGTCAGCAGGTCAGCCCATGATTTAGGTCACTGATCAGAAGGCTGGAAGGGTGGGTAATTCAAAGAGATGTCAAACACAAAATGGAGACTGACTCAGAGATCACCACAAAATGGAGGTCCAAAACAACAAAACGTTTTGTAGCTGAAACAGGGACGTTTTGTTTTGTATACAAAACTTTTGGATCTGGAAAATGGGTGTTTTGTTTTGTCTACAAAACACCTGAAACAGGCTGTTTTGTGTACAAAACGTTTTGTATCCGAAACGTTTCGCACATCCCTATGCTAAATGAACTCTGATGGAGATTGAAGGTAGCCTTACCTCCATTCATAGATAGGCAGCAGGAATGCCCTGGGGGAGGCCCAAAATCTTCCTTAGGAAGTTGTTCTGGACTATTTCCAACTGAGCAACAACCTTCTCTTCCCACCCTCAGAGCTCTCAATACCATATACATCAGTGATATCTCCTTTTCCTGAAACATTTTTAGTGTTGGGGCAATCAACTGCCCCCCTTTAGAGTAGAAAAGCTTTAGATTTGCCCCACAGAATGCTGATCAGTTGCTTCCTATATTCCTATGTTCTTATGCTAGAACAACATTAAGGTGTGCCTTCCATGCGAGGAACTTATTGAAGGTAGGGTTGCACGTTTTGTATTTTTTCTGTTTCAATTTGTACCAAATCTGAATCAACCCCATTTTCTATTTTGTCGAAAATTAAGCCTTCCGAAGCACCTCAGTTTTGTTTTGTATCCGAATTAATCCGAATCCAAATCTGAATTAATTCAGATTTAAAAATGGGTCACATGGTCAAAAGAGTGGGTGACGGTTATAGTGCCCAATGAGTGGAAGCTACTATAAAAATTTCAAAGGAATTGGGCAAACTGCTGGTTTTTGGTGAATTTTTGAAGTCTGCACATCTTTCAGATTTTCCCCATAGGGTATGATGGAGGTTTCAGGAAAAGTATAGCTTCACGCCAAGGGGGGTGGTGGCCCAGAGTGGAGTGTGGTTGGTGGTAGTGGCCAGTTGGTGCAAGGAAGCTACCACAATTTTTTCAGAGGAATTTGGCAAAGGGCTGATTTTTAAAGAATTAATGAATTTACACATATTTCAGATTTTCCTCATAGGGTATAATGGAGGTTCCTGCAGTTCCATAACTCCACTTGAGGGGCACTGGGGTGGCCCAGAGCAAGTGGCAGTATAGTGCACATAGGATGCCAACCACCCTCATGGGTTGCCAACCCATGAAGTACAGGGTTTTGTTGTTCTAGAGGTGTTCTGAGAGTAGATTCTCTAGTAGCATATGAGAGTGGATTCATGGTTTTTCATTAAAAATCTCATTTGCTACCAGAGAATCTAAACGCAACACCTCAGAAACAACAAAGCCCAGTACCCCAATGGGTTAGCAATCCAGGGGGGTGGTTGGCACCCTCTGTGCACTACACCACCACTCACATCAGGCCATCCCAGTGCCCCCCAGGTGGAGTTATGGGGCTGCTGAAACCTCCATTATTCCCTATGGGGAAATCTTAAAGATGCGTAAACCTCAAAAATTCCTAAGAAATCAGCCCTTTGCTCTATTTGGAATCTGGGTGCACCACCCTTGGGGCACTGCCACCCAACCCACTGTTTTGCCCCATATAAACAAGTTGAAAGAGTGAAGAGAATGATGAACAACAATGACACTTAATATTTGGCACAGTTATTTGAGAATTTTGCAGCGGGTGGGAGCCTGTCCCTGTGGCACTAGCACAGCAGCACAACCCATTTGTGGATTCCAGCAATCTTTCAATAAAAACACTCCCTCCCCATGAAAAAGTGACCACAGGTCATTTGAGATAGCAAGATAGACCAATGAACTACCTTGGTACTATGGAACAGCTTCAAATGTTCATTTAACTGAAGTGGAGTGAGCCGTAGGCCAAACAAATCAGCCTACTGTTCAGAATTCTTGAGATTTATCATCACTGCATTTAAGAAAGTGCAAAACCATGGATCATGGTTACAAGAAAGAAAAAAGCAACTAAGATTCCTGGGGATGTCAATAGATTGACAGGGGTATTCCCCACCCCGCTCCTTTTGTCTCCTGTAGTCCCATGTCGATGACCTGTCCCTGCAATGGCAGAAGTTATGAACCACTGGCTTAGACATCATGTCCCACCAAATTATATTGTGGTCTAAATTACATTAGACTGCTCAACTTGGGCAACAAAACTTAGACACCACTATAACTCATAAAAATCAGAAGGAAAACAAAATAGCTCTTCAAAAGACCCCTGAACAAGTCAAGAGATTCTTTCTAAACCTTTGGAAAGAAAAACCTGTGTAATTTCAGAACTTTCCTAACCAGCTTCTCGAAAAGCTTCTCCACACAATTTATACCATGGCTTCAGCAAGAGCTTTGGAATTGCATTGAGCTCCCAAAGATATTTGGGTATTTCTGTCTCAAAATGCTGTCCCAAATCCCTTTGCAAGGTCAGTTTGCATTTCAATAACACTGAATACAACACATACTTAACTAAACAATTCATGCTCAACAGCTTTTTGCATATCTTATCTTCTGCTAATCACTCAGTGCCTCAGCTGGAGTGGAGAGAGTCAGAGAAGTCAATTTCAATTGCAATGCTTTCCCGAAGAACAAAGCATTCTGTCCGAAACACAGCCATTTCGATTTGGAAACAAAAATCTCTGTTTTTTAATTCTTGATTTTGTTTTGCTTACAAAACATCCGAAATTGCCATTTTCGGCACAAAACATTTTTTTGTACCCGAATCAAAATGCACAAGCCTAATTGAAGGACACTCCCAAATACTTCAACGAGGAGTATTGCTCTATGTGTTGGGCATTAATACACCATCTATGTTTGATATTGCTACTGTCAAAAACTCCCACCTTTGTTTTGTCATAGTTAATCCTTCACCAGGAACATCACTTCCCACTGTGATCATCAGGAGAGGTTCATCTGCAGTTTCCATTGGCTTGTCTGGTTCCTACTTGGGGATGAGCCTTTTCTGTTGCTGCCCCAAGGATTTGGAATACACTCCCTGCTGAAACAAGAGCTTCATAAGAACATAAGAACAGTCCTGCTGGATCAGGCCCAAGGCCCATCTAGTCCATCATCCTGTTTCTCACAGTGGCCCACCAGATGCTGCTGGAAGCCACAGACAAGAGTTGAGGACGTGCCCTCTCTCCTGCCATTACTCCCCTGCAACTGGTACTCAGAGGCATCCTGCCTTTGAGGCTGGAGGTGGCCCACAGCCCTCCGACTAGTAGCCATTAATAGACCTCTCCTCCATGAAGTCACCCAAACCCCTCTTAAAGCCATCCAGGTTGTTGGCTGTCACCACGTCCTGTGGCAGAGAGTTCCACAAGTGGATCACGCGCTGTGTGAAAAAGTACTTGCATTTGTTGGTCTTAGACCTCCTGGAATACAATTTCATGGAGTGACCCCTGGTTCTAGTGTTGTGTGAGAGGGAAAGGAATTTCTCTCTCTCCACTTTCTCCACACCATGCATGATTGTATAGACCTCTATCATGTCTCCCCACAGTCATCTTTTTTCTAAACTAAAAAGCCCCAGATGTTGTAGTCTTGCCTCATAAGAAAGGTGCTCTAGGCCCCTAATCATCTTCGTTGCCCTCTTCTGTACCTTCTCCAGTTCAACAATGTCCTTTTTAAGTTGTGGTGACCAGAATTGTACGCAGTACTCCAAGTGTGGTCGCACCATAGTTTTGTATAAGGGCATTATAATGTTAGCCGTTTTATTTTCAATCCCCTTTCTAATGATCCCTAGCATTGAATTGGCCTTTTTCACAGCTGCCGCACATTGAGTCAACACTTTCAACGAGCTCTCCACCACGGCCCCAAGATCCCTCTCCTGGTCTGTCACCATCAGCTCGGATCCCATCAGCATATACTTGAAGTTGGGTTTTTTCGTCCCAATGTGCATCACTTTACACTTGCTAAGATTGAACGGCATTTGCCATTTTGTCACCCACTCCCCCAGTTTGAACAGATCCTTTTGGAGGTGCTCACAATCCATTTTGGATTTCACTACCCAAAAGAGTTTGGTATCATCTGCAAATTTGGCCACCTTACTGCTTACCCCTGCTTCTAGATCATTTATGAATAAATTAAAAAGCACCGATCCCAGTACAGATCCCTGGGGGACCCCACTTCTTACTTCCCTCCATTGTGAAAACTCTCCATTTATACCTACCCTCTGTTTCATGTCCTTCAACCAGTTAGCAATCCACACATGTACTTGTCCCCTTATCCCATGACTGCTAAGTTTCCTCAGGAGTCTTTGATGAGGAACATTGTCAAAAGCTTTTTGGAAGTCCAGGTAGACTATGTCAACTGGATCACCTTGATCCACACAATTGTTGACACTCTCAAAGAAGTCCAAAAGGTTGGTGAAGCAAGATTTACCTTTGTGGAAGCCATGCTGGCTCACTCCCAGCAGGGCCTGTTCTTTTATTTGCTTTACAATTTTATCCTTGAGGATGCTTTCCATCAATTTGCCTTGAATGGACATTAGGCTAACCAGCCTGTAATTTCCCGGATCGCCCCTGGATCCCCTTTTGGAAATCAGTGTTACATTTGCTACTCTCCAGTCCTCAGGTACAGAGCCTGATTTCAGGGATAAGTTAAATATTTTACCAAGGAGGTCGGCAATTGCACATTTGAGTTCTTTAAGGACTCTTGGATGGATGCCATCCGGCCATCCGGCCCTGGTGATTTGTGAGCTTTCAGTTTGTCCAGACAGTTTAGAACATCATCCCTTGTCACTTCTATCTGATTCAGCTCTCTAGCCTCCATCCCTAAAAAGCCTGGTTCAGGAACAGGTATATGCTCAGTATCCTCTGCCGTGAAGACAGATGCAAAGAACTCATTCAGCTTCTATGCAACCTCCATATCCTTCTTAATAATCCCTTTCACTCCCTCATTGTCTAATGGTCCAACTGCCTCCCTGGCAGGTTTCCTGCTTCTGATGTACTTAAAGAAGTTTTTGTTATCCCCTTGATACTTTTGGCTAAATGTTCCTCAAACTCTCTTTTTGCCTCCCTTATTGTCACCTTGCATTTCTTTTGCCAGCGTTTGTGTTCCTTTCTGTTCTCTTCATTTGGACAGGCCCTCCAATTTTGGAAGGAAGTCTTCTTCCCTTTTATGGCTTCCTTGACGGTACCCGTTAGCCATGGTGGCATCCTCCTGGACTTAGTGGTACCTTTGCTCCTTTTGGGTATACCATCTAACTGGGCTTCTATTATTGTGGTTTTGAGTAAACTCCATGCACTCTGGAGAGAAGTGACTCTCCTGGTTTCCCCCCGCAGCTTTCTTTTCACTAGGGGTGTGCATGGTCTGGTGCACCCCCGGTCCGGCCCGGGGGGGACTGTTGCTTTAAGCGGGGGGGGGTGGTAGTACTCCCCCCCTGCCGCTCTTCCCCCCTCCGGCGCTGGTCATTTGAAAAATCTTCTTGGGGTGGCAGAGTTCCTCTGCCGCCCCTGCCCCCATCGTTGTTTGTAAAGCCTTCAAAGAGACGAGCGCTAGCGGCGTGCACGCGCCCTGTGCGGCATGCGCATGGCAGCGTCAGAGACAAGCGCGCGCCGTGCAGGGCGCATGCGCGCCGCTAGTGCTCATCTCTTTGAAGGCTTTACAAACAACGATGGGGGCAGGGACGGCAGAGGAACTCTGCCGCCCCAAAAAGATTTTTCAAATGACCAGCGCCAGAGGGGGAAGAGCAGCGGCGGGGGGGGGGTAAGTACTACCACCCCCACGCTTAAAGCAACAGTCCCCCACCCATCCGGACCACCGGACCTCCGGACCGGTCCTGCGGTCTTTTGAATTGTGACAGATCGAACCGTGCACACTCCTACTTTTCACCATACTCCTCATTTTGGAGAAGTTTCCTCTTCTGAAATTCATAATGTCTGTGTTAGACGTCCTTGGTGATTCTCTCCCCGCATGTATGCTGAATTTGATGGCACTGTGGTCACTGTTCCCTAAAGGGTCGATGACACTGACATCACGCACCAGGTTCTGGGTCTCACTCAGAATTAGATCCAAGGTCGCCTTCTCTCTGGTTGGTTCCATGACCAACTGTTCTAGGGCACAGTCATTTAGCGTATCTAGAAATTTGACCTCTTTGTCCTGACTTGAATGTGAATTTACCCAGTCTATGTGTGGGTAATTGAAATCACCCATAATTACAGCCCTGCCTCTCCTTGACGCCTCCCTGATTTCCTCCTGCAACTCCCAGTCACTGTCGGCATTATGATCCGGAGGGCGATAGCACGTCCCCAGTAGCACGTTCCCTTTCCGGCCTTGTATAGTCACCCACAGGGTTTCTGTGGAGGACTCCAGTCCACCTAGTTTTTCTAGCTTGTTAGATTCTATCCCTTCTTTAACATACAGTGCTACCCCTCCTCCAAGGCGCCCCTCCCTGTCCTTTCTATAGAGTTTATACCCAGGGATAACAGTGTCCCACTGGTTCTCACTGTTCCACCATGTTTCTGTTATGCCCATTATATCTATTTCTGCGTTAGCAACCAAGCACTCCAGCTCACCAATCTTGGCTCCCCCATCTCACCCATCTTCTCAGAGCTTCCCATCTCTGACAACTTTTTTAAAGGCAGTTAAGACACAATTGTTCACCCAAGCTTTTAATTAGGTACTTTTAATAGCTTTTAACATTGTTTTAAATTTTAAATTATTGTAATGTTTTAACCTTTTTATTTTTTGTTTGTAATATTTTTTTTGTAAACCACCCAGAGACATAGGTTTTGGGCAGTATACAAATATGTCAGATAGATAGATAGATAGATAGATAGATAGATAGATAGATAGATAGATCTATCCTTTTCACAATAATCAGCCAATCTAGCCAGCATTCTTCTAAGGCCACAGGAAATAAGTGCCATACCATTGGCATACATTAATATTGAAATGTTACACCTGTTAAGTGAAGGAGGGAAGAAACTGTGATTCCATAACCAATACAATGTCATTAATTAAATAAAAAGGGAGTCAATAGGCCACCATGTTTAATACCTCTCTTCAGTGGAATGGGGTCAGATAAAGACCCTTACATAGGAACATAGGAAGCTGCCATATACTGAGTCAGACCATTGGTCTATCTAGCTCAGTATTGTCTTCACAGACGGGCAGCGGCTTCTCCAAGGTTGCAGGCAGGAATCTCCCTCTCAGCCCTATCTTGGAGATGCCAGGGAGAGAACTTGGAACCTTCTGCTCTTCCCAGAGTGGCTCCATTCCCTGAGGGGAATATCTTGCAGTGCTCACACTTCTAGTCTCCCATTTATATGAAACCAGGGTGGACCCTGCTTAGCTAAGGGGACAAGTCATGCTTCCTACCACAAGACCAGCTCTCTTCCTATAGACCAGCTCTCTTCCCTTGTCAGTCCACTCTCACCTTGGCCTTGATGTCAGAATGTAATTCAGTTAGCAATAGCAATAGCACTTACATTTATATACCGCTCTATAGCTGGAAGCTCTCTAAGCGGTTTACAATGATTTAGCATATTCCCCCCCAACATTCTGGGTACTCATTTTACCAATCTCGGAAGGATGGAAGGCTGAGTCAACCTTGAGCCCTTGGTCAGGATCGAACTTGCAACCTTCTGGTTACAGGGTGGCAGTTTTACCACTGCGCCACCAGGGGCTCCACCAGTTAGTAATTTAACCTTATCAATATCCATCCTCTCAAGTTTCCCCCGAAGTCTGCACTTGTCCATCAAATCAAAAACTGACAAAAGGTCCATAAACACAACATAAAGTTGTTTTTGTGGCTGTCAGAATATTTCTGAATTATGGTCTTCAGGGTAGCACAGTGACCTATCGTGCTATGTCCTTCACAAAATCCTGTCTGCTCTAGATGGAAAGGTTTTATCAATTCCTCCCAATCCTCCAACTTATTCAAAAGATGACAAGCAGATTGATTGATTGATTGATTGATAGATTGATTAAGTGCTGTCAAGTTGGTGTCGACTCTCTTAGCGACCACATAGATAGATTCTCTCCAGTATGGTCTGTCTTCAACTTGGCCTTTAAGGTCTCTCAGTGGTGCATTCATTGCTGTCATAATCGAGTCCATCCACCTTGCTGCTGGTCGTCCTCTTCTTGCCTTCAACTTTCCCCAGCATTATGGACTTCTCAAGGGAGCTGGGTTTTTGCATAGTGTGTCTAAGGTATGATAGTTCAAGCCCAGTCATTTGTGCCTTGAGTGAAAATTCTGCATAGATTTGTTCTATGATCAATTTATCTGTTTCCTTGGCTGTCCATGGTATCCTCAAAAGTCTTCTCCAGCACCAAAGTTCAAAAGCATCAATACTTTTTCTATCTTGTTTCTTCAAAGTCCAGCTTTCAGATCCATTGAGTGTCATGGGAAAAACCATTGTCTGAACGATTCTAATCTTTGTAGGCATAGACACGTCACAGCATCTAAATCAGGGATTCTCAAACTTGGGTCCTCAGGTGTTATTGGACTTCAACTCCCATAATCCCCAGCCTCAGTGGCCTTTGGTTGGGGATTATAGGAGTTGAAGTCCAATAATACCTGAGGACCCAAGTTTGAGAATCACTGATATAAATATTCTTTCCAAGGCCTTCATTGCAACCCTACCAAGTGCTAGTCTGTGGTGTATTTCTTGACTGGATCCTTGACTGTTGATGGCCAATCCCAAGAAGCAGAAGCTATCCACCACTTCAATGTCTTCATTATCAAGACAATACTTTAGAATACTTTTTCTGTCTTTCTTCTTCAAAGTCCAGCTTTCACATCCATAGAGTGTCACAGAAAAAACCATTGTCCAAACAATTGTAATCTTTGTAGGCAGGGGTGCACTTATCAAGGCCCAGTCTCAACCAGCCCTGTGACTTTTGTGTTGAATCGCTGCCACCAAGTAGACCTTTGGCTGACTCTGGCTGAGTCCACTTCCAATAGCCTTCCAATACTCCAACAACAAGATATTTTGGTACAGCGGTAAAAGGCTTTAGGCATGGGATGTAGAACACAGACAGAAACTATTCTTTAAAAAAATGTAAACAAGAAATTTTACTTTAAAAATAGTTCATATTAAACCAATAGTTCCTTTGAAAGGTTTAGTACAAAAACAGCAACCAAATGAACATAAGGAAAAATGAAATGTGATCAAAATACATCCAAATTAACCTGTCTCTGGACCCTTGCTCAGAGTCCTCTGTAGTCACCTCTGCTTTTCCAGCAACCCGGCCTGTCCTTGTTCAGCCTCAGCTCCTGTTCTCCTTCACAGTTCTGGGAGTTCAACCCCAGGCTGCTTCTTCTTGCTTCTAAATGATTTTAGCTCTCCAGAGTTTTTACTCTCTGTCAGTGATTTCACAGCTCTTTCCAGCCCTAGCTCTCGGACTGTGCCAGTGATTCCTCCACTTGGACGCTTCAGTTCTGCACTTTCTTCTTCCCACTTGAACTTTACTTTGGACGCTTTTTCCAACACTCCAAATTGTCTCTCCAACTTGTACTACTACTCTGCTGAAAGCAGCATTTATATACATAAACATCCCTCCCATTTTTCTCACCACCAGGGGCTCATTCCAGGAATGAGCCCCTGGTGGCGCAGTGGTAAAACCGCTGCCCTGTAACCAGAAGGTTACAAGTTCGATCCTGACCAGGGGATCAAGGTTGACTCAGCCTTCCATCCTTCCGAGGTCGGTAAAATGAGTACCCAGAATGTTGGGGGCAATATGCTAAATCATTGTGAACCGCTTAGAGAGCTCTGGCTATAAAGCGGTATATAAATGTAAGTGCTATTGTTATTGCTATTGCTATTTTCTAAATCATCCAATCAATATAACTTAAATCCCCTCCATTTTCTAAAACATAACTAATAAAATCAAACCTCCACTTCCCTCCAAAATGTTAACTATCACTGTTCTCCCTCAAAAATGAAACTACAGAGCAGGACCCACAAATCTTTGACCCCAGCACAGTCTTTCCCAGTACAGTGAACAGCAAGGCAATTTACATAGAATCCTATTTACAAAAAGCTGTTTAGGCCTCATTCCTCCTCAGGGACTAGTATGAGGGATCATGTTCAGCCACATCAATCAACTTCCCTTCATATTCCACAATAGGTCTGAATGGCTCGTATTTGTGCCACTTTGAATGCTGGTGCAGTAAGAGCAATATACTGTAGGCGTCTTCCATATAGACTATACACTGCCACACATACTGTCATACATTGTCACTGCACACTAACACAGAATGTCTGTAATGACACACATTCTGTGACTTAAGAATCATTTGAGGTTAACACATCTCCAAAATTGGTTTCGGAAATAAAATAAACAACCATCTTTTCTTTTCCATATTAGGTCAGTTACAATTTTCGTAGCGGTGCTGTAAAAGATAACACTCAGTTTCCTTTTTTCTATCGGATGGTCCCAAAACAAGACCCGCCTTACCAGGGGATTGTCAAGCTTCTGCAGCATTTCAAATGGGCATGGATCGGTCTCCTGGCTCCAGAGAGTGACTTTGGTGAACAGTTCCTGAACACATTTGCATCTGTGCTCATCAGGAATGGTATTTGTATTGCCTTCTCACTAATTGTCCCAGAGCCGCGTGATGTCACAGTGTTCTTTGACATGAGTTCCTTTCTAGTTCAGAGACAAGCCAATGTAATTGTTTATCACATAGATACTGGCGCTGTATTTGTTCTAAAAAGGCTGCTGAAATTTGCTGAAATGTGTAAAAAACAAATTGTTGGGAAAGTCTGGATTGCAACAGCTTTGGAGGACCTCAGCTTGAAGTTGTTTTACAGACCAGCTGATATGCAGCACATCCATGGTTCTTTCTCCTTCTCATTCCAAACACAAAAAAGGAAAAGACACGACAGTTCTGAGGCATTACTTAATGTCATCAGACCACTTTGGGAGAAGGGATTTCATTGTTTTTATTCCAAACCTGAATTGTCTCTGAAAGGCAGAATAAGATGCACAGAGAAAGAGATACTGAAAACTTTGCCCCAGGATATAGTAGAAGAATTCATATCTCAAGACAGCTATAGAATTTACAATACTATCCAGTCTGTGGCACGTGCCCTAAATGCTGCAGACTCATCCAGACTGGATCGGAGGATGATGGCAGGTGCAGACAGGCTGGAACATCAAATGACACTATTGTGGAAGGTATTTCCTTTTTCTCATAGTTAATTACACCTAAAATGATGATCAATTGCTCAGAACAAGGTTGAGACTGAAGTAGTGTTGTCATGAATATTGAATATGATGGATGTGGATCGGTTTGAGGTCAAGCTGGTTAACCATCGAACTTGGATGTTTTCGATGGCTCTCCCTCGAGCTGGACTGGGCCTGGTTCAGCTTGACCGCCTCTTTTTAGGACTCACAACTGGGTCCATGGGTGCTGCTGTGGGTGCGAGCAATCTCTGCAATCTCCCCATCCCCTTGCTGGCCTTGTGCCACTTTTCAAAGAGCCATTTTGGCCCATTTTCAGGCCCTTCCAGCCCTTCCTCCGCTGGCAGTGGCCATTTTGGAGGCAGCCGCACATGCACCCTGGCCATATGCATGGCCTGGTTCATGACCCAGCCATGCAAATGGCCCAGGGCACATGCACGGTAGCTTCCAAAATGGCCACTGCCAGTGGAGGAAGGGCCAGAGGTAGTGTATGGCAGGAAGCTGGGGAGAATGTTAATTCTGAAAGGGAGTGAATGGATGTCAAAAATGGGCCAAACAGCCCTTTGAAGAGTAGCAGAAGCCTTGCAGGCAGGGGGTGGTGGTGGCAAAGACCCATGTACGACCACAGCAGCACCCTCCGAACCCGGCGGTGAATCCTAAATCTTTTTTTTAACCCTTAGAACCTCCGAACCAACTTGAATTCATGCTGAACTGGGGGTCTGTTTGGGGGAAGAAAACCAAACATGCCCAGTTCAGTTCAAGTCCAGTTCAGACTAGAATCAAACCAGGCAAACCAGTTTTGTGCACACCCCTATTGAACACAGCTGAGGAAATTGCATCTCATGAGATGCATAACCCCCTCCACCAACAAGTACTCTTTAGCTTCTCAAGGTGAAATGGGATTCTTGTTATCTTGTTATATATCTTGTTGAAATGGGGCCACATTTGCACATAAGGTGGAACCACAGTTGAAGGCAGTGGTTCCATGGACATTAAGTCCAAATGTGGGAAATTCCGGTTTGGCATGGCAATGAAACTGAGGGCTTAGATTTAGAACTCCAGTCTGAACACTCGGGTTATAGTGAGTTTCATCACCATGACCCAATATCTGATGCAGCCTGCAGTACTTTCAAATGTGGTACTGCAGGGTGCATTCTCTAGAAGGAGGAAGCTCGTCCTTCAACTCTGGCATGATTGGCTGGGTGGGTTGTCCTTCAGTCAAAAAGGAAGCCTGCACACTGCAGAGAGGACGCTCTCTGTTACGTCCAAATTCAGAGGGGAGAGAAGAGGGAGGGGCACATGGAACTGTGGGTCCACATTCATACGAATGCGACCTGGGGGACTTCTCTAATAGTTTTGTGTGGGCTGAGCTCTATTCTCTAGGCTCTGCCCCTTAAGGAAGACATTGTTGATATAGAAAGACCTGCTTATATGAGATTCAGGCAAAAGAACCATCACTGGCTCCCCCAGTCCCTTCCTGCTCCTGATCTGACAGCTGCTACAAAAACTAACCTCTATTAGGCCCCTCTGCTCCTTCAGTCTGGTTCCCTCCTTTGTTGGGGTAGCTTATATGGAACTGGAGGGTGGATGTCAGGAGATGTCAAAGTGCCAGGATGAATGAGAAAACAATTGCATTGCAAGTGTGCACAGGCATAGGAGAGCTACCTCACATGAGTTTCAGGGGCATAGCAAGGTTGGAATGGGCCCAGAGACAAGATTTTAAAATGGCCCCCCCCCCACTCAAAGTCCAGGGCCTCCGCACACCCCACGCCCCCAAGGATTTAAGTCTGATATTCCAAAATAAGTATGCTGCCTGGAAATACATTTCACTGAATACACACACGCACACGTCACAATATATAGTGATATACATTGAGTACTATACATTTGTTTTACTTTTAATGCCTAGAACACACTAGAAAGATGAATGATTAAAATGGACCCCTTGCTGCAGATTAGCAAAGGAGACTTTCAACCATACAGGGTGAGCCTATGTTTGTTTTCTCAGAATTCTGAACAAATTCAGTCAAGTTCGATTCCAGGAGGTTTTTCACAGGAGGCTTTTAAAGCCCTTTAACACACATCTCCTCTGGAATAGAGGTGCCGCATTCACATGTTGGCCAGATTTACCCTGAAGTCCCTGCAAGCTATTGGGGAGCAGTTCACACACAAGAAAAATAAAATAAAATAAAAGCACAAGACATGCTTCACAGTTCTCACTCAGACCTTCTGGGTTGCAAAACAACTTGAACATAAGTGCATTTATAAATGAATGAATGAATGAATGAATGAATGAATGAATAAAATAAATATAATACTGTTTCTTCCAGAAGTTTTTGTAATTTTCTGCCATGAAACAAGCCACTTATAGGACTTTTTAGATAGTTTTTTTTTTAAGCCAGCAAATTTTCCAAGCTGTTTAAAAATAAATATTCAGAGACTTCTCAGTCCCTCCCCCCCATATCAAAGCCCTATGGCAAGCAGATGCCTATATATCCGGGGGGGGGGGAGGTAACCACAAAAAGGAGTTCACACTCTACCTGGCAGCAAGGGGTCTTCTGCTGCAGAGAACAGTGGTGGCCACTCTGGCTGCCTCCTCCTTCCTGGCTGGCTTGGGCCCTACTGGAGTTCAGGCTTCACAGAGGCCTACACGAGGCCTCCGGGGAAGCCCCGCCCACCCGCCAATCAGCTGAGAGGCGGGAGAAAAGGAGCTCTTTGCAGCTTGTCTGCTGCCTGGATTGCCGGCCAGGAGAACAAGCTAGAGAGAGACGGCGAACAGGGCAAGTGGCTGAGGGGCCTTGGGGCTGGGCAGGGGGCAATGGGGAGTCACGTGAGGTGCGTCTGGGGGGCCCCTCCAGGCAGTGGGGCCCCCAGACAACTGTCTCCCCTTGCCCGATCGTTGTTACACGCCTGATGAGTTTGCTTTTTTTCAATGGTAATATTTGCTATATCATTCTAGCTTCATCCTTTTCTGAGCCACTTTTACAATAGTTCCATCATGAATGGAGTTTATTTTGATGAGAATGGGGACCTGGCAGCAGCTGGCTTTGATATTGTGAACTTTGTGGCATTTCCTAATCTGTCCATTGCCAGCGTGAAAGTTGGGAGTCTAGAAAGACTGGCCTCTGCAGAGATCATGTTCACTATTGACCAGAATGCTATTGTGTGGCCCAGGTGGTTTAACCAGGTGGGGATAACCATTGATTCCACTGTATTCATGTAATAACTTCAGTTGACTTCTAATCAGCTTATGATTTATTATTATTTATTTTATTTTATTATTCAATTTCTATACTGCCCTTCCAAAAATGGCTCAGGGAAATAATAAATAAATAAATAAATAAATACATAAGAAAGATGGCTCCCTGTCCCCAAAGGGCTCACGATCTAAAAAGAAACATAAGATAGACACCAGCAACAGTCACTGGAGATACTGTGCTGGGGGTGGATAGGGCTAGTTACTCTCCCCCTGCTAAATAAAGAGAAACACCACCTTAAAAGGTGCCTCTTTGCCCAGTTAGCAGGGGTGATACATGGTACATAAAGGAGAGGATTCCTAGTCAGTAAGTGGACAGTCCAATAACACAGGGCATATATATCAAATAAAGCAGCATGATGGAACATTTCTACAGAGATATGCAGGCAACATCCACGGTTGATTATCAGGGCCAGCAGAGAAGGAAGAGTAACTGCACTGAAATTGAGAGCTGGAAGTCCCCGTTTCTATGTCAGGGTCTTTCCAGTCAATTGTTTGTGCTGACAGCTGGAGAAACTGGAGACTGGAATGGTTGGAAACAAAAGAAGGCCTTACCTCGCAAGATGAGCATGCAGTAGAGGCCTTAGTGAAACTGTCCTTGAAGCGGGTATGGATGTAGCAGTGAAGTATGAGTGAGATTCTGCCAAGGTAGGAAACTGACAACAGAGACAGGCTGAGGACTCCGCAATCAATAGGTAATTGTGGGTTTGCTCCCACACAACCAGATTGGGAGCACAAATAGCTCCCAAACCTGGATGGGACACTTGTCTTACCCAGTTTTTGATTGTGTGAATTACCCCAGTGTCATATAAGAAATTCGTTCCTGTGGATAAAAAGAACATCTTGTTTACTTCCCTTAAAAGGAGCTTTGGCATCACTGCTTGAAAAAAGGAGGCCAGAGACGTGAGGTTCTATTGGGTCCTATAAAAATCTAGGCCTCCTTTCCACAGACAAAACCTGCTAACATGTTTTGTTTATGTTTCTGATACTGATGCCTAGAATCTGCCTCATTCTAAATGTGCGAAAAGCTGTCAGCCTGGATATGTGAAATTGGTTAAGGAAAGGGAGCCAGTTTGCTGCTATGCTTGTGCTCCATGCAAGGGAGGCACCATCTCCACTCAGGAAGGTAGGTGATGGTCCCCTCTCTTCCTACAGAGGAAAAGACTATTCATGAAGAATGAGTAAACGCCACTTCATAGAAATCTGTGAGGTTTTAAAAAGCATTTTTCAACTGATCTGGGGCCAGTCTCTCTCTCAACTAAAACTATGTCATGCAGTAGTTATGTGAATAAAATTGGAAACATCATTGTTTGTGTCAATCTGGGCAACTTTTTAGAACTGAAACTGAAATCCAATGCAAGTTATTTGAAGATTCTAGCTGAATGCTGTGGAAATGCACATCCAGTGTAAAATATTAATTGCTTATTGATGTAGCAGCCCATTTGTGGAATGCTGTGGATTCATCAGCAATTGGATGCACCTCAGTGTGGATGTATCACAATCAGTGGCATCGTTAGGGGGTCCCAGGGGCCCGGGGCCTCAATGTTCTGGGTGGTTCTCTGGTCCTCCCCTGCCTTGCCTGGTACCTCACCTCTTCCGTTGCCTCAAGGATGG
The DNA here is from genome assembly GCF_027244095.1 of Hemicordylus capensis. Lineage (NCBI taxonomy): Eukaryota > Metazoa > Chordata > Lepidosauria > Squamata > Cordylidae > Hemicordylus > Hemicordylus capensis. The sequence continues at coordinate 255,022,904 of NC_069658.1, read as the reverse complement.
CAGAAGAGGAGCTAAACAGCATGCTGCCCAGCATTTGAAAAGCAAGCAGGGAAGCAACTGTCTGGGCCCAGCCCCAGATCCTTTGGGGCATAGCAACACCCCAACAACATCATAGTGCGTCAGCATTTGTGAATTTCTGGCTGAACATGAACTATATAGGTGGCATTTGGGGGGATCCTTTTACCTTGTAGAGATACACCAGGTAGCAATTAATCAGGAACATCTCTAGCATGTGGTTGGGGAAGTTGCAGCTGCCGAGTTTCTGCCAGGATGCATCCTTGCCCAATTCAACATCAAGCTGGAAGACCAAAGCAAAGTGTGGGTGCATAGAGCCACATTGATCAAGCCAACTGTGTACGATATTGGATTGTACACACTATTTACAACTTATATGGTGCAAAAGGTAGATTAAGAATTGATTCATAGATTGTACTGACAGATTGTATCGATAGATTGGGACTTCTGTTGGTGTACCAATCACCCTACTGCCCAACAGAATCCCTAACTGAGCTCACGGACTTGGTTGCAGAGTTGGCATTGGAGTCCCCCAGACTTGCGGTTGTGGTGGAATTCAATGTTCACTTTGGGATCAATTTTTCAAGGGCAGCTGAGGATTTTGTAGTGACCATAACAACTATGGGCCTATCCCAAGAGAGCCAGCGTGGTGTAGTGGTTAGAGTGCTGGACTAGGACCAGGGAGACCCGAGTTCAAATCCTCATTCAGCCATGATACTAGCTGGGTGACTCTGGGCCAGTCACGTATCTCTCAGCCTAACCTACTTCACAGGGTTGTTATGAGGAGAAAATCAAGTATGTAGTACACCACTCTGGGCTCCTTGGAGGAAGAGCGGGATATAAATGTAGTAGTAGTAGTAGTAGTAGTAGTAATAATAATAATAATAATAATACATGGACGATCTGAAGTTGTATGGAAAGTCCCAGTCAGAAATCGAATCACTGCTAAACACTGTCCGTATATTCAGTAGCGATATAGCAATGGAGTTTGGACTAGACTGGACTAGTGCTGCATTAATAATAAACAGAGGGAAAATAACAAAAACAGAAGGAATAGAACTGCCCAATGGAAGCAAGAGCAAGAATCTGGAAGAGAAAGAACCTTACAAATACTTGGGCATTCTCCAGGCTGATAACATCGCACACACTGAAGTTAAAAGAAAAATGGGAAGTGAATACATCAGGAGAGTTAGAAAAATCCTCAAGTCCAAACTCAATGGGGGGAACACCATACAAGCCATAAACACCTGGGCTATACCTGTCATCAGATACACTGCAGGAATAATAGACTGGACCCAGGCAGAGCTAGAGACGCTAGATTGTAAGACCAGGAAAATCATGACCATCAATCATGCTCTGCACCCCCGCAGTGATGTCGATAGGCTATACCTCCATAAAATTGAAAAAGTTGAAGAAAATGAAGATGTAAAAATATTATGGGACTTCCGACTACAAACAGACAAGCATTTGCCACACAATACACCAGATATAACTGTAGTCGAGAAGAAAGAAAAACAAGTCAAATAATCGACATAGCAATACCAGGGGATAGCAGAACAGAAGAAAAAGAAATAGAAAAAATCACCAAATACAAAGATCTACAAATTGAAATTGAAAGGCTGTGGCAGAAAAAGACCAAAATAATCCCAGTGGTCATTGGCGCCCTGGTGCAGTTCCAAAAGACCTTGAAGAGCACCTCAACACCATAGGGGCCACAGAAATCACCATCAGCCAATTACAAAAAGCAGCTTTATTTGGAATAGCCTATATTCTGCGACGATATCTATAACAATTGACAATAAAATTCAGCCATCCCAGGTCCTTGGGAAGGACTCGATGTCTGGATAAAACAAAACAGTCAATAACACCTGTCTGACTGTGTAAACAAGATAATAATAACAACAACAATTGTCCCACCAATTTTTGGCTACAGGTAACTTGTATTTTTTGCAGATGTTCCAGTGTATCATCCCTTCTACCTTGTCATGCCTTTGTTTGTAGTCAGTCTGTGCGATCTTTTTACAACAGCTGATTAGGTGGTCCACTGTTTCATCTGCTTCTTTACAAAGGCGGCACTTGCTGTTGTGGATTTTTTGACTTTTGCTCTTATTGCATTTGTTCTTAGTGCCTGTTCTTGTGCAGCCAGTATTAAACCCTCTGTTTCTTTCTTCAAGTAACTATTCTTAAGCCATTGCCAGGTCTTGGTGATGTCTGATTTTCCACTTATATTGTGCAAATATTGACCATGCAGGGGCTTATTTCTCCATTTTTCTGCTCGGTTCTTGACTTGTTCTTTCTTGTAGGCCTGCTTTCTTTCATTGGTGTTGAATAGTTTCGCGTTATTGACATTTGAAGTGCATCTTCTTCACTGTCCTTGATATATTCTTCAAGGCCTCTTTTCTTCTCCTCTACTGTTTGATGGACTTGCAGCATTCCTCTTCCACCTGAGCTGCGAGGGAGGTATAGCCTATCGACATCACTGCGGGGGTGCAGAGCATGATTGATGGTCATGATTTTCCTGCACCATAAAATTGAAAAAGTTGTAGAAAATGAAGATGTAAAAATATTATGGGACTTCCGACTACAAACAGACAAACATCTGCCACACAATACACCAGATATAACTGTAGTCGAGAAGAAGAAGAAACAAGTTAAAATAATAGATATAGCAATACCAGGGGATAGCAGAATAGAAGAAAAAGAAATAGAAAAAATCACCAAATACAAAGATCTACAAATTGAAATTGAAAGGCTGTGGCAGAAAAAGACCAAAATAATCCCAGTGGTCATTGGCGCCCTGGTGCAGTTCCAAAAGACCTTGAAGAGCACCTCAACACCATAGGGGCCACAGAAATCACCATCAGCCAATTACAAAAAGCAGCTTTATTTGGAATAGCCTATATTCTGCGACGATATCTATAACAATTGACAATAAAATTCAGCCATCCCAGGTCCTTGGGAAGGACTCGATGTCTGGATAAAACAAACCAGTCAATAACACCTGTCTGACTGTGTAAACAAGAAATAACAATAAACAAGAAATAACAATAAACAAGAAATAACAAGACTGTGTAAACAAGAAATAACAATTGACAATAAAATTCTGGCATCCCAGGTCCTTGGGAAGGACTCGATGTCTGGATAAAACAAATCAGTCAATAACACCTGTCTGACTGTGTAAACAAGAAATAATAATCCCATGTGGTCTCGGGACTGACACATATTGCTGATAATGTGCTTGACCTGGGCTTTTACTGGTCATGTGCTTGATCTGGTATTCATATCTGATCAGTGTGGCATTCCGTGGGTGAGGACTCCTGTGATTTCCCCATTGTCATGGACAGACCACATCAGGTTAAGGTTGGACTCACACTCTCACCCCTCCTCTGCAGGGGTGAGGTGCCTATTAGGATGGTCTGCCTGAGAGGGTTAATGGATCCAACAGGATTCCAAAATGCCTTGGATGGATTTAGTGTTGGCTCTGCCAGTGAGGAATGCCCTGGTGAGGATTGGAACAGCAAACTCACCGGGGCACTAGACATGATTGGTACCAAGGCTACTCTCTGACTCGCTTTGAAATTGGCCACTTGGTATACAAAAGAACCATGGGGGCCGAAGTGGCAAGGTAGATTATTGGAGCATGCGTGGAGGAAGACTCGATTCGAATCTGTCAGATTACAACATAGAGTGCATTTGAAGACCTATGCTCTGGTAATATGGGTGGCAAAGAAGCTATTCTTTTTAGCCCGTATTGGGTCTGCAAGTTCATGTCCAGTGGAGTTATTCAGGGTTGTGAGAGCGCTAGTATATACTTCTCCTCCCTTGAATCAGAATTTGGAACCATCTGTGACCTGCTGTGACATGTTTAAAGAGTACTTTGTGGATAAAATTTATCATATTCTGGCTGACTTAGATTTGGGTCCCACAATTACCGCAGTGTTTGATGCGGGGTTGTCCAGTAACTCCTCTTGTGTGGTTAGGCTGTTCCAGTTTGTGCCTCCCAAGGATGTGGACAAGTTGCTTGGAATGGTATGACCATTCCTGTTTGGAATGGTCGGACTACCACCTATTCTCTTGACCCTTGTCCAACATGGCTTATACTATCTGGCATGGAGGTAGAAGGCCTGATTGAGATTATAAATGCTTATCTGAAGGAGGGAAGGATGCCTCCTTGCCTTAAGGAGCCAATTATTCGATCTCTTTTGATGTAGCCTGCATTGGATCCCGCAGAGATGAGCAACTATAGGCCTGTCTCCAACCTTCCATGATTGGGCAAGATAACTGAGAGGCAAGATAATTGAGAGGCCTCCCAAATCCAGGCAGTCTTGGAGGAAACTGATTATCTAGATCAATTTCAGAGTGACTTTTGGGCAAGCTATGGGGTGGAGACTGCCTTTGTCAGCCTGATGGATGATCTCCAATTGGGAATAGACAGAGGAAGTGTGACTGTGTCGGTCCTTTTGAACCTCTCAGCAGATTTTGATACTATCAACCATAGTATCCTTTAGGGGTGTGCACAGAATCAGCTGGTCCTGTTCAGTTCAAGTCTGGACTGGACCAAACTGGGCCAATTCAGTCCAGCACCCCCTCTAACCCCCCCTCCAGTTCGGTCCAGTCTCCCGAACCATTTTTAAAATTTATTTTTAAAAAACTTATCCCCTTCGGGGGAGCTGTTGGAGGTGGCAGGGTTGGAGGTGGGCCGTGTAGGTACCCCATCCCCCCACCAGCCTCCCTTCATGCCCATACCATCAGTCCATCCGGCTCTTCGGCCCGCTCAAGCCTTCCCCCTCTGGCATGGCAGTCATTTTGGAGGCCACCGTGCCTGTGCAATTGACCTCTTTGTGACCCAGGCCACACAGAGGCCAATTGCACAGGTGGGGGGGTGTTTGGTCCAGGGTTGGACCGAACAGAGGATGGTTCGGATTGACCCCAAATGGTCAAACCAAACTGGTTCAACGTTGAACACGTTTGACGTCAAACCTGTTTGCACATCCCTAGTATCATTCTGGAGCGTCTGAGGGTGTTGGGGTGGTAGGCACTGCTTTGTAGTGGTTCCGCTCCTACCTCTTGGGAAGATTCAAGATGGTGTCCCTTGGAGACCATTGTGCTTCAAAATCTGAACTTTTGGATGGTGTCCTGCAGGGCTCTATATTGTCTCCGATGCTCTTTAACATCTACGGGAAACTGCTGGGAGAGATCATCAGGAGGTTTGGTGCAGGGTGTTATCAGTATGCTGATGACACTCAAATCTATTTCTCCATGTCACCATCAGCAGCAGAAGGCATAATCTCTCGAAATGCCTGCTTGGAGGCAGCAATGGACTGGATGAGGGATAACAAACTGAGACTGAATCCAGATATGACGGAGGAACTTATTGTGCAGGTGGAACTCATGAGACGATTTTTATCTGCCTGTTCTGCATGGGGTCACATTTCCCCAGAAGGAACAGGTATGCAGTCTGGAAGTGCTCCTGGATTCACACCTCTCCCTGGTGTCTGAGGTTGAGGAGGTGGCCAGAGGTGCTTTTTATCAGCTTTGGCTGATACACCAGCTGCGTCCATTTCTTGAGATGAACAACGTCAGAACAGTGGTACAAACGCTGGTAACCTATACAAATGACTACTGCAATGAGCTCTATGTGGGGCTGCCTTTGTACATAGTCTGGAAACTGCAATTGGTACAGAACACTACAGCCAGGCTGGTCTCTGGGTCATTCAAAGAGACAATATTACTCATATACTAAAAGAGTTACACTGGCTGCAGATAGGTTTCCGAGCAAAATACAAGGTGCTGGTTATAACCCATAAAGCCCTAAACAGCTTAGGCCCTGGGTATCTAAGAGAACATATTCTGCTCCATGAGCCCCATTGCCTATTGTGATCATCCGGAGAGGTCCACCTGCAGCTGCCACCAGCTCATCTGGTGGCTATGCAGAGATGGACCTTCTCTGCTGCAGCCCCGAGACTCTGGAATGCACTCCATGTTGAGATGAGAGCCTTCCCATCTCTCACAACTTTTACAAAGTCATTAAAGATTTACCTTTCCATTCAAGCTTTTTAATTTAATTGTTGTTTTAAAATGTTTTAAGGTTTTTTACTTTTGTGTTTTGGCTTGTTTTTATGTTATTGTAAGCCATCCAGAGACGGTTGTTTGGGGTGGTATACAAATTTGAGAAATAAATAAATAATGAATAAAATAAATAAAAATTAAGATGGAGCAGCTTAACTTACGATTTCCTTGCTTTTTAGAACACAAGTGAAAACATAATACATCTTAACTTGCATCTTCACCTAAATGTTTCTGGATTATTAAATTATTTTGTATGTAAAGTGGATGTTAGTAGCACTAAAATCACTCTTATGTATTTCAGATGCAGACCATTGCAACAAGTGTCCAGAAGATCAGTATCCAAACAAGGAGCATGATCAATGTGTTCCCAAAGTCGTCACTTTCTTATCCTACGAAAAACCTTTGGGGATCACCATAGCTTGCCTTGCACTGTTCTTGTCATTATGCACAGCAATTGTTTTAGGAATCTTCATTAAATATTTAGACACTCCAGTCGTCAAAGCCAACAACCGTGACCTCTCCTACATGCTCCTGGTCTCCCTCCTGCTCTCCTTTTGGTCCTCCTTTCTGTTCATTGGTCAGCCCCGGAAGGTGACCTGCCTCCTACAACAAACTGCCTTCAGTATCATCTTCTCATTTTCCATCTCTTGTGTGTTGGCCAAAACCATCACTGTGGTGGTGGCATTCATGGCCACCAAGCCAGGGAGCAAAATGAGGAAATGGCTGGGGAAGAGTCTGGCCAACTCCATTGTCTTGTCTTGTTCCATTGTCCAAGTGAGCATCTGTGGTCTCTGGCTGAGTATCTCTCCCCCCTTCCCAGAGGCTGACATGCAAGCCCAGGCTGGGCAGATCACCCTGCAATGCAACGAAGGGTCTGTCACCATGTTTTACGCTGCCCTTGGCTACATGGGCTTCCTGGCGGCCATCTCTTTCATGGTGGCTTTCCTAGCCAGGAAGCTGCCTGGATCCTTCAATGAGGCCAAGCTGATCACCTTCAGCATGTTGGTCTTTTGCAGTGTGTGGGTGTCCTTTGTGCCCACCTACCTGAGCACCAAGGGGAAATACATGGTGGCTGTGCAGGTCTTCTCCATCTTGGCCTCCAGTCTGGGCTTACTGGGTTGCATTTTCATTCCCAAATGCTGCATCATTGTACTAAGACCTGATCTAAATACAAAGGAACATTTAATGATGAAAACTGAACACGGTACCTGATTCCTAATATATTCACTGACATACTGTGAGCCAGCATGGTGTAGTGGTTAGATTGTTGGATTAGGACCAGGGAGAGCAAAGTTCAAATCCCCATTCAGCCATGAAACTCAATGGGTGACTCAGGGCCAGTCATGTATCTCTCAGCCTAACCTCACAGGTTTGTTGTGAGGGTAAATATAACCATGTACACTGCTCCTGGCTCCTTGGAGGAAGAGTGGGGTATAAATATAAAAAATTTAAAAAAAGAATAAAATAAAATACTGCCAAGTGGAACATCAATATCTGCAGCACTGCCATAATTCCTGTGCATGTGTGATAATGGTGATGGTGCTGTTCTTCAGTTCTCTCTCTCTCTCTCTCTCTCTCTCTCTCTCTCTCTCTCAGGCCAACAACAAGCCTAAACTGTGGATATCTGCCAGGAGTGCATTCCATAGGCCATAAGCAGCTACAGAGATGGCCCAGTTGCAAGTCGCCACCAGACATACCGGTGGTAAATGGAGATGGACCTCTCCAGATTACCTCAGTCAATCAGTCTTTATTATGGTCATAGAACAGCATAATATATAAGTGTGATTACATGTTAAAAGTGTGAGCAGATAAAAAATGATTACATATAGAATGGTACTTAAGGTACATATTAATACGAAAAATACTAAAAGTGGTAAAAAGTACACCAGAAGCATGAGGACATAAAAACCTGAAAAGTATAAAAGTCATAAAAGTGCATAAAGGTGGGGGAGGGGCATATAAATGGATGTAAAAAGATTAGAAGACATGAGCGGATAGAAATACATAAAAGCCTGAATAATAAAACTGGATAACAGCCAGGCTATACAGAAGGGAGGAGCGTAAGTCTTTGTATTGAGTCAGTACTGAGTGAGCAATTGTAGACCCCGCCCTGAGTCAACAAGGGTCAGATTGAGGCTGATAGGACTCACTACCTACCATCCGCTGACAAATGCTGATTGCAGCCACACAGTACCTGGTGAAGCTATATGTGATGGCAGGCTTAGAGTCAGAGAGCAGCAAGGAGCTGTAGAATTGGCTCCAACGTTCTGGATACCTGTTTAGCAATGGAAGGATGAGGGAGGCGTGAATGTCTCTGTAGAACAAACAGTAGAGGAGAACATTCTCAGTAGTTTCAATCTGCCCTGAGCCACAAGGGCATATCGCTCTGCAAATGGAATCCTTCTATACCAGCCTTCTAGCACTGCTGAAGGGAGGCCATGACAGTGAGCCAGAGTGAATGTCCTTCTGTGCTTTGGAACCTCCAGTTGAGTGAGTTATGCTGCTGGAGAGTTAGAATATCTAAGCCCATCACTGATATGAAAACTTGGGACCCTGCTGAGATTGGTTTGGCACTCAATGCCTATAATGCACTGCTTGATGGTGGTTTTTACCTGGTTGTAACTCACGCTAAGCAAGGTCAAGGGGGAAAGACCCAGCGTAGGTATTTTTGTCTCAATTGTCCTAATCCAGCTAGATTGATAATCATCACATAGGGTTAGGAGGGCAAGACCAACTGGGCAAAAGACAGTCTGAACCAGTAGCAGAGGATGGCCATGCACACTCTAGCCTCCAGCTTGATGAGGACAGTCACCAGACGCAGAGTGGCATTGGGGACACATCTTGGTACTTGGAGCACTGCCCACAGGAATGTACAAGTTCCAGAGTCGCAAAGTTGGGGAAGGGGCCAGCTGGGCACCATAGAGGAGTTGAGCTAGCGGCTTGGCTGCAAACAGCAAAAACCACGGGTACATAATGGTCTCCTCTCATCCGCAGGAATTTGAGAATGGTAAAAGAGCTTTAGTGGGCATTTAGGAGTCACATGTTCCCCATGAGCTTTCCTAGAGCCACCAGAATGAAAAGCTCCTCCCAAGTATTGTGAAGTGTGAAGCTTGCTCAATCTTATGTCCCTCAATCCGCCAAGAGTAGATCTTGGGCCTCCTGGTGAAGGCCATAATTTTAGTTTTGTGATAATTGATTTCCAGGGAGTCCTCCCCGCAGTGCAGTGTCAGTGACCTCACTGCTCTTCTAAGGCCAATGGGGGTCCTTGATAGGATAGCTGCATCATCCCCATATGACAGGATGGCAATTTGTCTTCCAGTGAGCTTTGGAGGATGGAAATCTGGGTTGCTGAGCTAGCCCACCATAGAATTAATGTAAAAGTTGAAGAGGAAGCTATCCACTCCAGTTACAGAGTAGAGTGCTTAGATTAGTTGTTGCAGCTTTTTAAAAAACACTCATGAAGATTGCTGTACAATCTAAGCTAAATAGGTTTATTGGTGAAGTACCCTTGAGATAGCAAAGACCTCTCCTAACTATCAGCTACTTAATGAATATGTAGGGCGAGAGAGAGAGAGATGTTTCCATCGACTCTCTAAGAGGAAATGAAGAGGACTGACTCCCCACAGGAAATATCTGAAGACTCAAGGCAGGGGTCATAGAGTAGAGGCAAGGAAGAACAGGAAAGGAAACCCTCACTCACTATCTCAACTCCCAGTGCCCCTAGTGGCCATTAGGATAGTTGGTGCAAAAGTTTGGAACTCCACCACCACCATGTGTGTGTGTGTGTGTGTGTGTGTGTGTGTGTGTGTTGTATGTGCTTGTTCTGTGTTTGTGTTGTGTTTGTATTACATACATGGTGTATTTGTGTTGTGTGTATCTGTGTGCTGCATGTATTTGTGTATCTGTTTATTTGTCTTTCTGTTTGTGTGTGTATCCCAAACAGGTAATCATGTTTCTCTCTCTGTCTCACAGAGAAGCTGCGGTTTCTTTTCACTGACCAAACATGAATCCATTGTTGGGTTGAGTGGAGACATGATTGCCACTTATACTCTCATATCAGCCCCTCTCCTCAAATGGAGGATGCATGCCACCTCCACCCTCACTATGTAAAATGGCTTTTACATGACTCTTTAGGACCATTCACACATTATGTTCAACACTTGTACAATGAGTGTACAGTGTACAAAGGTTCATATCTGGACACAGGTACAGTCATTCACATGTTATGCTGAATGCTGGTAGAGAATTATATTCTTATATACATCTGTGGGAAGTGTGGGCAGGATTGTGACCAGCCCCTGAGTGACTCAGCTGTTCCTTCGGAGAGGAGAGCTGGTCTTGTGGTAGCAAGCATGACTTGTCCCCATAGCTAAGCAGGGTCTGCCCTGGTTGCATCTGAATGGGAGACTTGATGTGTGAGCACTGCAAGATATTCCCCTCAGGGGATGAAGCAACTCTGGGAAAAGCAGAAGGTTTCAAGTTCCCTCCCTGGCTTCTCCAAGATAGGGCTGAGAGAGATTCCTGCCTGCAACCTTGGAGAAGCCGCTGCCAGTCTGTGAAGACAATACTGAGCTAGAGAGACCTATGGTCTGACTCTGTATATGGCAGTTTCCTATGTTCCTATTTTCCTATGTTCCTCGGGTCACCTGCTCAGTTTTGGGCTTTATAGGAAGGCTCATTGTGACTCAGGGTGTTAGAAGCCCAGCAGAGAGAGAGAAAGGGAGAGTCCACCTAGCTCCCACCCAGTGCTGCCTGGAGTGAGAGACCAGGTGGGTGCTGGGGTTCCCTCTGCTGTTGCCTGCCTGCTTTTGCTTCCCCTGTGGGGCTGCAGCCTCAGGTTAGCATCTGTGGGAAGTGTGGGCAGGATTGGGACCAGCCCCTGAGTGACTCAGCTGTTCCTTGGGTCACCTGCTCAGTTTTGGGCTTTATAGGAAGGCTCCGTGTGGCAGTGGGCCCGCCACCGAAAGGGCAACACCAAAGGGGGTCTCCCCTTTGTGGGAGCCACTTCGGGGGAGAACGAGGGCTAGGGCTTCTGTTTAATTAGTTTTAAGCTGTTTTAGACTTGGGTTGAAATTGCTGTAATTTGGGTTCATCTGAAGATGGGGGGATAGAGGGTGCCTTCGTTGACTATGGGGCAGCCATCCCAGTGTTGGTGGGGAATAGAAGAAGTAATGTTGGCAGGTCAGCGGGCCGTTCCAGGGGAAGGGTAGTCAGAAATTTAATAGTGGTCTCCCCTTCCAGCTGTCCTGCCAGCTTTCTGACCTCAGGGAGCACTGCCAACAACCCACATAGCTTTTCCCTGCTCCTCTGTAATGCTAGGTCAGTCCAAAATAAATCTGAACTCATCCATGATTTGATTATGGATGAAGGGGCCAACCTGATGTGCATTACCGAGACTTGGTTGGGGGAGGCTGGTGGCCCAGTTTGGTCCCAGCTTCTTCCTCCAGGATATTCTGTAGAGGAGCAGGTGAGGGGACGTGGGGAGGTGGGGGGGTTGTGGTCTATAAGGATAACATCTCCCTTACCAGAGTCCCTGCCAGGGTGTCAGACCATATTGAATGTGTGGGTTTGGGGACCAGGGATAGATTATGACTCTGCTGGTGTACCGATTGCCCCGCTGCCTAGCAGAATCTCTTAAATGAGCTCATGGACTTGGTCTCAGAACTTGCGTTGGAGTCTCCGAGACTCTTGGTGCTGGGGGACTTCAATGTTCATTTCGGGACCAATTTGTCCGGGGCAGCTCAGGAGTTCATAGAGGCCATGACAACTATGGGCCTATCCCAAATGGTCTCTGGATCAACGCATATTGCAGGTCACACGCTTGATTTGGTATTTTACTCTGATCAGGGTGGTGTTCCGTGGGTGGGGCCTCCTGTGATTTCCCCATTGTCACGGACGGACCACCATCTGGTTAAGGTTGGACTTACGACCACTTCCCACCTCTGCAGGGGTGAGGAGCCCATTAGAACGGTCCGCCCGAAGAGGTTATTGAATCCATTAAGATTCCAAGAAGCCTTGGAGGGATTTAATGTTGGCTTTGCTGATGATCCTGTTGATGCCCTGGTTGAGAACTGGAACAACTTGCTCACCAGAGCAGTAGACACAATTGCTCCCAAGCGTCCCCTCCGACCCACTTCAAAATTGGCCCCTTGGTATACAGAAGATCTACGGGGGCTGAAGCAGCAAGGTAGGCGACTGGAGCGCAAGTGGAGGAAGACTCGACTCGAATCTGACAGATTGTGACATAGAGCACATCTAAAGATCTATGTTCAGGCAATACGTGTGGCAAAGAGGCGGTTTTTTTCTGCCCATATTGCCTCTGCAAATTCACATCCAGCGGAGTTGTTCAGGGTTGTGAGGGAATTCGTATCTGCCCCTCCTCCCTTGAACCAGAATTTGAAGTCATCAGTTACCCGCTGTAATGTGTTTAAAGAGTTATTCGCAGATAAAATCTCTCGGATTCAGGCTGACCTAGATGGAGACTCCACAATTAATTTGATGTCTGAACTGGAGGTGCCCAACAACTCCTCTTATGTGATTCAACTGGATCGATTTCACTTTGTAACTCCTGAGGATGTGGTCAAGCTGCTTGGATCAGTGAGGCCTACCACTTGTTCTCTTGACCCTTGTCCAACATGGCTTGTGTGATCTAGCAGGGAGGTTGTTGTAAACAGCCTGGTGGATATCATAAATGCTTCTCTGAGGGAGGGCAGGATGCCTCCTTGTCTCAAGGAGGCAATCAGTAGACCTCCTTTAAAGAAGCCTGCACTAGATCCCTCGGAGTTGAGCAATTATAGGCCTATTTCCAACCTCCCATGGCTGGGCAAGGTAATTGAGAGGGTGGTGGCCTCTCAGCTCCAGGCGGTCTTGGAGGAAACTGATTATCTAGATCCATTTCAAACTGGTTTTCGGGCGGGCTATGGGGTGGAGACTGCCTTGGTCAGCTAGATGGATGATCTCCAATTGGCAATTGACAGAGGAAGTGTGACTCTGTTTGTCCTTTTGGATCTCTCAGCAGCTTTCGATACTATTGACCATAGTATCCTTCTGTAACATCTGAGGGTGTTGGGGGTGGGAGGCAAAGTTTTACAGTGGCTCCGCTCCTACCTCTCAGATAGATTCCAGATGGTGTTGATTGGAGATTGTTGCTCTTCAAAATCTGAGCTTAAGTATGGTGTCCCTCAAGGCTCTGTACTTTCTCCAATGCTTTTTAACATTTACATGAAACCGCTGGGATAGATCATCAGGGGATTTGGAGCTGGGTGTTACCAGTATGCTGATGACACTCAGATCTATTTCTCCATGTCAACTTCTTCAGGAGCTGGCATATCCTCCCTAAATGCCTGCCTGGAAGCAGTAATGGGCTGGATGAGGGAGAATAAACTGAAGCTGAATCCAGATAAGACGAAGGTACTTATTGTGTGGAGTCAGAACTCTAGAGACTATTTTGATCTGCCTGTTCTAGATGGGGTCACACTTCCCCAAAAGGAACAGGTTCGCAGTCTGGGAGTACTTCTGGATTCACACCTCTCCCTGGTTTCTCAGGTTGAGGCGGTGGCCAGGGGTGCTTTCTATCAGCTCCGGATGATGCGCCAGCTGTGCCCTTTTCTTGAGATAATGACCTCAAAACTGTGGTACAACTTCTGGTAACCTCCAGACTTGACTTTTGTAATGCGCTGTACATGGGGCTGCCTTTGTACATAGTCGGGAAACTTCAGTTGGTTCAGAACGCGGCAGCCAGGATGGTCTCTGGGTCATCTCAGAGAGACCATGTTATTCCTTTACTGATGGAGTTACACTGGCTGCCAATAGGTTTCCGGACAAAATACAAAGTGCTAGTTGTAACTTACAAAGCCCTAAATGGCTTAGGCCCTAGGTACCTAAGAGAGCATCTTCTTCGTTATAAGCCCCACTGCTCATTGAGGTCATCGGAGGAGGTCCGTCTCCAGTTGCTGCCAACTCGTTTGGTGGCTACACAGAGACGGGCCTTCTCGGTCGCTGCCCCGAGATTGTAGAATGTGCTCCCTGCTGAGATATGATCCTCCCCATCTCTGGCAATTTTTAAAAAACACCTGAAATCCCTTCTTTTCACCCAAGCTTTCTCAGCTTCCTAAATTGTGGGGGCTTTAATTTCTGGTTTATTTTAAAATTCAAAACCTGATTTTGGGGTTTTTAATCACTGTAATTGTTTAATTGTTGTTTTAAAATGTTTTTAAATTAATTGTTATATTGTTTTTTAATTTGTTTTAGCTCTTTACTGCTTTAGTGGTGTATTTTAATTGTAAACCACCCTGAGCCATTTTGGAAGGGCGGTATACAAATCAAATCAAATCAAATCAATCAATCAATAAATAAATATTTCCTCTCTGTACGCTGCATTTGAAGGACCTGTATGAGCAGTCGGTATTTTGTTATAAATGAATTGTTTCAAACTGGTACTTTGCCGAGATCATGGCAAGGGGCTAGGATGGCACTAATATTAAAAACCTAACATAGAATGATGATTACTAACTATCTGCAGCAATCTTGGTACTAAATAAGATCCTTTCAAAATATTTCAGTCAAGCTGGGTTTTTTTGCTAATTAGATCAAATAAAAATAATATTCAGAAACTGATAGCTATGTGAAGAAAAGGAAGGAAGGTGCTACATTTAGATATTTAGCTGCAGAGAAAGCTTCTGATAACATTTAGTGTGACTTTCTTTTTTAAAGTGTTGGAGGCATATCAGTTTGGTAATGCATTCATAACTTGGATAAAGTTAAAGCAAGAGTATAGGTAAATAATCAACTGCCAGATAAAGAAAATTTAATCAAAAGGAACAAAACAAGGTTGTCCGATTTTGGCATTATTATTTGTAATGTGTCTTGAAATGAAAGGTATAAAGGTCAATAAAGAACAATATAAAATAAGTATGTATGCTGATGATATGATACTGACCTTAAGTGATCCATGAAGATCAATTGCACAAGTGAAGGGTATGGAAGTATGGCAGGATTGAAAATTAATACAAGGAATACCATATTTTTGTACATAGTCCCTGCCCATGGCAAGTGCCTACACCTGCTAAGAGCTCACAGTTCCTTGGGGTCCTTGCTCAAAATCATTTGGAAAGCCCATACCCAGCTTCTCTCTGTGGAAAGATAAATGGGGTGGTGGGGAGAGAAACAGGAAAGTGGGGAGAGGCACCTGGGGAGGAATGGGACAGCAGGGAGAAGAAATAGGACAGTGGGGAGAGAAAAGGGGTCGGGGGGGGGAGAGGCAAGAGGAGAGAAATATCCTCTTCTTTAAAACAGCAGATGGAACAACTCAAGTGTTGTTGGGGAATGTAGAGCAAAGTCCCACCATTAGTCATGCTAATCGCTGCTGGGAGACATTCAAACCACCACTCCCAGCAGCTCCCCAAGCAGGGAATTCGGAGACTGGGCTGACTGACAGGAGTTGCCCAAGTCCGCATGATGTGGTATGCTGCCCCCTCCTTGGTTCCGTGCCCTGAACTTCATAAACCGAGATAGCCAATCCAGCAAGTGGGGTGGGATGGGACAGGATAGGAGTGGACAGAGTCACACTCTTTTAGATCTACACCCCAGATAACCCATGGGTTCAGTGTGCAAAAATATGCTATTGCTTTTTTTTTAAAAGCATATTAAAAAACACGGTAAGAGCTTGATAAATGAACAGTTTGGATATATGCATATTGATAAGCCAGTTGGATATACAGATGGCCCTTGTTATCTGTGGTCCTGACACCCGCAGTTTCACATTTCCACAGTCAAACCATGTGCACCCAATCTCATTATTTGCAGATAGAAAGAGGGTTAAAATTCACCTATATCTGGATCCTAGGTGGCCAGCAGTTTCCAGGTGGCCGGAAATGAACTCTGAGGTCATTTCCAGCCCCATTTTGCTGACAGGAGCCATTTTGTGGCTCTTAATTTAAAAAAAAAAAATACCCCCATGATTTTTCATAGGAAAAGGGCAGACTTGAGGGTTTGAGTGTATATTGCTGGACAGAGCAATGCACAGTTTGTTATTTCTCTAATTTCTGCCTTTTAAACATGGTCTTTGACTTTTCTTTCTTTCTTCCTTTCTTTGAGACCCAGAGGAATCAAACTCCTCAATTCCCATTGCCTCAAGGTCTTGTTATATGCAGTTTCATTATCTGTGGAAATTGGCAGGAATGGAACCCCGGCAGAGAATGAGGGCCACCTGTATTGGTATTTATGTTTCTAAGAACGAGGAAGATTTATATAAAAATAATTACTTAAAGGTTATTCTGAAAACGAAGCAATTTATTGTGAAATGGAAGAAATTAAATACGTCCTTTTCTGCCAGATTGGATATTGGAAAAATAATGTTACTCCCAAATATTGATTTCTTATTTCAAATGTTGCCAATGCACATTGATTCAGTTAATTTGAAAAATTGGCAGCAGCTAATATTAAAGTTTGAAAATAAGAGACCAAATCCAAAGGAGGAAATTATGCAGGATGATAAAAATAGCAGTGTTTGGAATGATGTAACATTAAATTGTATTATGAAACAAGTACATTAGAGTGGATTATAGAATGGACTGATATAAATCATAAACCAGGTGTATATATTGAACAAAGTTATGCATAATTAATATTCAGGTGTTATTATGGATGAAATGTAAAGAATGCCCCTTCCAAGGCCTCGTGCAGCAGAGAGGGTGATTAGTCCCAGCCCCGCCTCTACCTAGAAGACTGCCCATTGGTGGGCTCAAATCGAAGGGGTGGGGCTTAAGCTATGCTGCTCCCCACCCCAAATTTTCAGTTGGAGCCGGGCTTTCGTAGCAGGAGGAGCTCTTGAACGGCTCCTCCTGAATCGGGTGGCAGGAGTGGGTTTGCGGGTGGCCTTCGTGGCCTCAAAGGCGGCTGCAGCAGTGGCAATAATGGCAGCGGCGATAACAGCGGTGGCGATAACAGCAGCGGCAATAGCGGTGGCGGCAGTTGGCCATCCCGGGCCTGACCTTCTCTCGGGGCAGAGGGAGTGTGGTGGCAGCGCAGCAGCACCTGGGTTCAGGGCTTCGGCCCGCCTTTTTCTGCAGGCATTTGGGGGCAGGCTTCGGCCTTTATGGTGGGTGCTTAATCATCCTGGGGCGGGGTGCTAACCCTGTGTGGGGGGTGGCCCAGGTGGGCCCGGGGCCTGGCCCACAGCTAGGGGCAAGGGTGGGGCCCTTGTTATTGGGACCATCTGTGTGGCTGGGTCTGTCCTGGTTTAGGGGCTTTGGGGTTTTTTCTTTTCCCCCCCACCACAGCTGGCTACTTATAGTGGGTTGGGTTTGGCGTTTAGGGGCCTTTTGCTGGGGACTGCACCTGCTGTTTTGGTTGAGGCCTTTGGGTGAGGTGGTTCAGCTTGGCCTCGCACTACAGCCTGGAGAGTTTTTTCAATCGACTTCTCAGCCTGTCTGTTGGAGACATGCCCTCAATGAAGGCCCAGGTTAAGTCTGGTGGCCGGCCTTAATTAGGCCCCCACGCCAACCTGCACCACAACCTTCTTCCTTGGATGAGGATGACGCCGATATGGTGCAAGTTAGGGGCCTAATTCAATGGATGGAAGCCCTCGAGCGTGTTAAAAAGACTCCTTCAGATAAGGGAGCTGGTCCATCTGGCATGCCGGCACAGCCTGGTAAGCGCACCAGAGGGGCGGTTAAGGCACAATTACTGAAGTCTTTGTCCGACAGGTTAGCAGCTCTGGAAGGTGGAGCTGTGCCTGTTGGCCCTGTTGTTGAGGAGCATCCTACGAGCAAAGAACTGGGCAGCTTGCCTCAGCCTGCACCTTTAGATGTACCAATGCCCAGCCCATCTACACCAGCGGATGCTAGTGGTGGAAGCGGTTTGGCACAGTTATTGTCAGGTTATCACACCACACTTACACCTTCTGAAGGCACCGGCCCGTGGCCAACTTATCCCTGGCCAATGCTTTCTTTGGGGTGTTAGGGCACCCCTTGCTGGGGCCCACTTGCACACACATGCCAAGGGTGGGCTCTCCCTGGTTTTTGTGCAGCTACATCTAGTACACAGGGGGTAGCTGAAGAAGTTTGGAGGGGGTCAGTGGCTCCTGATACACCAGTTATGGTAAGTTCTTTGGGTGGGCAGGGGTTTTATCCAATGGGGGTGCTGCCCTCCCCCCCAGCATGCACCTTATGGTGCTGTTGGGCTTCCCCTGGGGGACCATCTGTTGCCCACCACCAAGGAGAAGATTTTACGGGGGGAATATGTGGACATGTTTAGTCTTCTGTTCCGAGAGAGCCCAAAGCTAAACATACAGAAGGGGAATCGTGTAAGGACCACGAGGCTACCAAACGGAAGCCTGTGGAAAAGACATGGAATAACTAGCTGTCTGGGTATACCATATACATGGGGGTTATTTTGCAGGCACAGCCGGCTAGGGGCCTGGTGCTAGTTAAATATCTGGACATTGTGCATAGGGCAGTGTCTGACTTTGTCGGATCTGCCTGGCACTGCTACAATGGAAATTTTTGAATGTGATGTATAGCAAATTGAACACAGAAGTGCATGGCTTAATATAATGCCAGCCTGCTTACCTAGTCTCAAGGATTTTGTAAGAAATCCCTGTCAGCAGTTAAGAATGCTGTTGGGGCCTTTCCTTAGAGTCAAAGCAACCTGCAAGTGTTGAAGGAGAAAGATAACGCAGAAACAGATACGGCTGAAATCTTAGCCAGTCATGGTGACGAGTTTGCTACACAGCTGTTTGTCTGAGAGTATAAATGTATTGCTTTCTGTAATGATCCTTTGTCTTGTTTAGAGCATGAGACAAACAATACCTTTACTACTTAAGAGTAAATAAAACTTTGATTATAAGTCCTCTCATCTGGGCTGATTATTGGCTCCATCTGCCCAGGAACGAACCTCCTTATTGGGGTCAAGGCTACCCTGATACATCAAGTGGTGCCGTGGCTCGGATATGGGGTGCAATTAAGGACCCCACTGGGCGGTGCATCCCCTCCGGGGCTCTCGCTGGGTGAAAAGGCATGCTGGCTACTGGGAAGCTTCCCGGGTCCTTTTTCATAGGCAGAGCAGCCCCCGAGTGGCCACCACAAGTGTGAGGAGTCCAGAGAGGCAGATCACTGGGTGCAGTCCGGCCGGTGGGATGGAGAGAAGCGCGCAAGGGTTAATGTCCCAGGTTATTGAGGTTGCAGGTATTGGGTGAGTGTTGTGCAGGCCTAGACACTGCATTGTGGGTTTAAGTCCCATTGCAGTCGAGGTGCACAGGGTGGGCTAGCCCACTTGGTTTAAGTCCCACTCACTGGGTTGGTCCCACCTGCTGGGTTAGAATCCTAAGCCCCACATAGTGATGGGGAGAGCTCAGAGCAAATAGGGAAGGGAGTCATGTACCCCATTGGAATGTGTTTTAGAGAACTGGCAGGTTCTTAAGGGCGGCGACCCATTGAGGAAGACAAAAGTGATTAATGTTTGTCCATGGACTACCAAAATAATTTGCTGCTGCTTTTGTTTTGTGCCCGGACGGGTAGATATGAGGAGCATTAATATGCTCAGGGTTTTGTGGAGTTATGGTCTCGAGACAAGAGTATGAAGTGTTGTGGGTTCTGGAAGACCACATTGGTCGCTGTTGGCAAGGTACCTGCCAGCCCACTGTAATGATCCCCCCCTGTGTGTTTTACTATTAGCAGATTATTCTATTCTGCCTGGGAAGTTTGTTTACCAGTATATGTTCAGAGGTTTATGGGATGAAATTAAGAGAGGAAATGGAATGTACTGTGTTTTGCTGTAATCATACTGTCTGTTGTTCAAGGCCAAAACAGCCGCTGTTGTTGCTTTAGCTGGGAAGGTTGCTGGGAAAGAAGGGGGCGAGGGTGAAAGCGCAGCCGCTGATGGAATGTATTGCTATGTGGTTGGGAGTTTGAGGGACAAAAGGGAAGTTTTTATTTAAACTGAATGAAATGCATGGAGTGGCATGTTGCAGATTTATAGACACTGTAGTCAAGAGGTATGGTTTTGTCTTGATTAGTATATGAGGGAGGTCGGGGACAGAATGTTGATTTATAGACCATTTTGCTGATAATTGTGTTTTCTGGGATTTTTGTGTGTGTGTGTTCCGCTTGACTGGATAACTTGCTCATGGGCAAACATGCTTAGATGATTCAGCGTTTATTGAATTGTTAAATGAAGCCACAGTTTTATTTTGTTTATATGCAGCTGAAGTATGTAGCTGTTCATTTTGTTATGTTTTCTACAAAGTATTTAATTATATCACTAACCGTGGACCTCCCTGCTTCTTCTTGAAGTGTTTGTTTAGATGCTAACTGTGTTTGATGTTAATTCCAGGCGAGCTATATGTGTGTGTGTGTGTGTGTGTGTGTGTGTTTCTGAAAGGGGAATTTAATTGTATCACTAACATGTAAATTGTTCTGCCTCCCATCTGAAACTTGTTTAATACTGACTGCGTCTTATGTTCATTCCAGGGGAGCTGTGGGTGTATATATATGTGTGTGTGTTTCCGTTCTTGAGGACTTTATTTTTGTTAAGTTCTGTGTGGGTTGACATGCAGAGGGTATTCTGCCTTTCTGCCTATTCATTTTAATGTTCATCTATGCCTATTTCTGCCTATTCTTTTTGCTGATGGGACTTTTGTTATATATATGTGAAAGTGTTTTGGTGATTTGCTATTATTTCTGTGACTTGTTACAGAACATTACTTGCCCTGGGATTGAGTTCCAAATTTATTTGGAATAATTAGCCGTGGTCTTAGCTACAGAGGGAACTTTCGCAGCACCCCGGTCCTGGCCAGAAACAGGTTCTGGATGACAGTTTTCCTTCTTGTGGGTCTTCCTCCTTTTGTAAACAGGGGGGTATACTGCTAAGAGGCTGGATTGCATATATATGCAAAAGAAACGGCAAGTTCTGTCCACTCCATTCTCCCCCAATGTCAGATTGCGTGTGTCCTTCTTGTTACTCAGATGCAATTATTTTTTTATTTTTTTGCCAGATGAGATTTTACACTGTAGTTATTACAAGCCTGTAATTCTTTCTTGAGCTAAGTTTGTATAAACGTATATTTTTGGTTTTCTTTGCAATGTTTTCTGTAAGGCTTGAGGTTATAATGAAATTGCTTGATAGTAATTGCTTGAAATTGCTTGAGTGTATGTGTGAATTGCTTGAGTGTATGTGTGAACACTCAGACCTACACAAGCCGGTATATTTCTTTGGAAGGGAAGGAGTATATGGTAAAGTGTTTCTAATATGGAGTCGAGCCCATGATAATGTGGTCTCCTCACTCCAAATACTGAATGAGAAGGAGTCTTTGAACAGCCACTTGTTGTTGTGGGTGAGAAGGAAGAAGAAATTCTAAGTCAAATAGTCTAATGGGGTTATTGTTTTACATCTTCGCAATATGTATGAAATGTTTCTGTTGACTGTTTTTGATGTAAACTGAGGGTATTATCAATGGGTCTGAGGCTTCAAAATTTACACATTTGTCCTACCGCCAGCCCTGCTTTGCCTTCACAGTAGCTGGATCTTGAAATTCCAGATCCCAGACATAAGATTGGTGAAAGGAATTTCATTTTGCCACTCTTCCAAGTGGAGGGGAGTTCCAAAGGACTGGTTTGCATATTACCTGGAAAACCTCCCAGATTGAAAGGGATCAAGTTTTTGTGTGTTATCATGGAATCCATACCCTGTTTTCACAGCTCCTGACTAGAGATTAGATAATATCTGTGTTTATCACAGGCTTCGCTCCTTTGCAAGACGATGGACATTTTTCTTGATGATATCTTTTAATAAGGAAGCCTGTTTGTTTTATGAGACTCTAGACCTCACATAGGGGGTTTTAATCCTATTTCAACGAGGTATAGTATTTTACTTGGACTGTTTGAACTGGGGGCAAGGTCTGTTTATTGTTGCCCTACCGAGCTTGCTAGTGATGAGGCTGAAGACAGAGAGCTGGAACACTTTCTACACGTGGCTTAGATGGGGATAGTGAAAATCCCAAAGGCCAGATGTTACTGACAATCGAAGTCAGATGCACTGGATGGAGATTGATTACCCTGACAAAAATCTGTGAGTATGTAGGCAACCAGCGTGGAGGTTAGGGTGCTGGGCTGAGAAGGGGAGACCTGAGTTCGGATCCTCATTTGACCATGACACTTGCTGGGTGGCACTGGACAAGCCACTTATATTGCCTGCCTTAAAAGATTATTGTGTACAGAAATGAGACTTATGTCGTACACTGCTTTGGATTTTTCAGAAGAACAGCTGGATATAAGAGAGACTCTATGAGGCTATGGGGGAATGGGACTGTCAGTTCCACCCAAAGGGCCTTTGTGACATTCAAGCGCTAGAATCTCTGTTGTGGCCTCTCGAGTGATAAGACTATGTTTGACCTATCAGATATTGATGTTTTCCCACAAGGGGGAAGAATGTGGACTTCATTTTTGTTTTCCCTTTTGGTTTTTAATGTTTTTGCCTCCTGCTTAGGATCGCTCATTGGGTGATCACAAGCCCCAATTGAGGACACTATCCCCTGTTTTGGACTTTGGGGAAGTGGAAAGAGGGCAAGCAGGAAAGCAAAACATAAGTTGGAAAGGAAATGCCAAAAGATCAAATTGAAAATGGCCTCAGGTTTATTTATTTGTTTATTGTATTGGGCTGTTCAGGGACTCAGTCTCAGCATGCTGTCCCTACCCAAGGAGGGGGGTAGATTGGAAATTCATGCGTCTATCTTTTATTCCTAAAATGAGCAGGATTGTCTTGAACTGTCTTTCCCGAGAGGAATGTCTTTCTGTTGAAGATCAAAGCAATGATCAAGTGAGAAGGAAGGAAGCCTTCAGAGGACAACAGTTTTGACTCAGAAAGACTGGCAGTGTGACAGGCCAGGCTAACCAACGGCGGCTGCCTGAAGGGTGGGTTCCCCATCTATATTCCCAGTCCAGGCCAATGATGACAGAACATCCATTGGCTGCCCTGTTTTGAATTCGAGGAAAAGGCCATGATGCAGGTTTCTTGTTCCTGATTCTCATACGTCCCGGAGTGCTCTAGTTAATGATGCCGGACGTCTGATGGAAATGTAGTGATGCCAAATATCCAACCTGATGCCAAATATCTAAGGAAGGCCTGTATACATCCAGAGGATGGTCTTGCATATATTCATGACCTGAGGAGCCTATACCCACTATATTCGTCCCCCGAGAAAGGCGGTGACTCTACCTGTTTGACAGCCGCGGCCCCTTGTCGACCCCAAGTTGATCCTTAGCACACGGTTGCATTCAGAGAAGGGGGGAGGGGATAGGTTGTGGCTGTCAACACAGGGAGCGGGCATTCACGTCGTGATTTGAGATGTCATGCAGCCTTGCTTGGTGAAGAATAACTGGATGAATAAGTTTGTAAAGAAACACTTGACATGTTTGGCTTTGGAGCTTTATTGGAACTGGGTTAGAGCATTGCCATTGGCTCTATATCATGCACGTCTGACCCTTTTGTCCCTTTTTGAAGTGTTCTATGGGCGGTTCCCATTTCGAATATCACGAATGACATTGACTTGATTGTGAGGGGGGCTGATGTGTGCTGATGCACAGCAGGTGTATGTACAGGAACTGGTGCATAGACTTGTTACCGGATCTGCCTGTGTCCCCAATCTACTGCTGACCCGCCTCTATGTGTACAGTATTAGAGACAATGTGCATCGAACCAGTCTGGGGAGACATGATGTCCGTGACTGTGGGGTTGGGAATGGCTCTTGCAGCATACTTGTACATGTATTTCTATGTATTTCTTTGTATTTCTGTAACTTGGCATTATCAGCGTCACAGGTATATGGGTTTGGGTGCCCCAACTCGGTTGGGGTAGGAAAAGCCAGAATATCTGTTTGGTCGCTCAGGTTTGGTTGTGGGTTGCTGTATTCATATTGTTCCCAACCACTTGGGGCCAAGTGAAACCCCACCCCAAGATACAGGCAGTGGTCAATGCTGCCAGGCTTAGGGTCTGCTGGGTGTGCACACATGCACACATGAGTGGGATGGGGTCCTGTTTGGGTTAGCAACATTGACCTTGCTTGGAGACCCACATGGAGGGGAGGTGTGGCCTACATTAAGACCTTTACCCGCGGAAAAGGAAGGATTTGGTTCTCTAAGGAATTGGTTCTCCTTAGGAATCCCTGAATGATGGAGAGTGGAGGATAGGTTGAATTATCCCATTTGTATCCAGAATGATACCACATGTCTACTGTGCCCACACCTGGCTTTTCGGCATTATGAATGGGGAATTTGTCCCTGAGTAGGATGATTATGGGCCCCCTCGGGAGGAGTGTCAGAGTGCACAGGTGAATGTGGGGCAGTATTTCCCTCTGCATGATGGAGAACATACAGGTCCCTCAGGTACATTGTTCATTTGCATGGAGGGAGTACAAGGCCAGGGGGCTACTCAAATGCGTGGACCGAAGGCGGCCTCTGACATTGGAATTAGTCAATTTACTGGTGAAGGAATTATACTCTGCTTGCAGTTCCGAGCGGGAGGTTGTCCTGTTCCAGGCTGCCACTCTAGTGTCCTTTTTGGGCGCTTTTCAGCCAAGCGAGGTGCTGCCGCACCTGCTAACTGGGCAAAAAGGCACCTTTTACCGTGGTTATTCTCTTTAAATGTGAATGTGAGCCCTTCGGGGACAGGGATCGATCTTATTTAAGTGTGTGGGAAATTGTACAGTATTATGTTTATTGAATATTGTCAAGATAAGGCACATTCCTCACAAGATATTGGGTAGTTCCTCACATTTCCCTCACAAAATACTAGATTAGGGTGTGTGTGTGTGTGTGTGTGTGTGTGTGAGAGAGAGAGAGAGAGGGGGGGGGGGAGGGGGAGAGAGAATTGTTTTAGGATTGTATGCAAAGTTGTATGTGGATAAGAGAGAATTCTGGGAGATAATCATTGCCATTCAGTTCAGCCTTGCTGCTCTGCTTCCTCACTGACCCAAAGAACTCAACAGAGCAGCTCCTGTTTGTCTTCCAGACATGTTTTCTCCACCTATGCACCTGCACATACACCAACAAAGTTGACTGATTCTTTCCTTATAATTATCAAAATCATGGTGATTTACTTTTTTCCACACCAAAACTCAAGGGATACCATGTTTGAGAGCAATAGCAGAAACATCATAATCAAGAACAACTTGTGGTACTTTCTGGTCCCAAGCCAGAAAAGGCTGGTACATAAAGGCCTCCCCTGGCATTGAGAGCCTGGGCTGAGATTTAGCCACTGTGTCCATGTGTGTGGTTTCATATTAGAGCTAGTCAAGTCACTGGAGCTGTGCTCTTGTAAGAATACTTAGCTTCAGGTCCTATTTGCAGCTGGATCTGCTTATCCAGTCAGGGTGTGAGTGTGACTATAGGAGAGATATTGAGAATGAAACTGCTGTTGTTGTTGCTAATTCTTTTGCTGCTGCCCCATGCTCTCTGTGGGACACTGAAGGCAAAATGCCCATTACGTGTGCTAAGTGATCCAGGACACAAATCTAATCATTACAAGCCAGGAGACTATGTGATTAGTGGGGTCACATCTACCACAAATATTATACTTAAGCCATACGTTTTCTTCAAGCCTCCTACATCATATTATACTGCGTAAGTCAAGGGTGAAGCTATAATTGAGTGGGTGGGTTCAAAGAATCCAGGCCCCTGAGCTCCTGAAGTCCTTCCAGCTCCACCCCTCCCTATCTTCTTCATTATCTCCCTCACTCCAAAGAGCTGCCGGAGAAAGGGGTGAACTTGGGCCCCCTCTCCCACTACGCCCCTGGTGTAAGTAATAATGTGGTGATGAATTGATTGCAAAGCTCTTTTTGAATCTGCCTTATTGTTTCTGCTTCATTGATTCTGTTTTGCTTTATTTATTTTGATACAGAAGTGTTCATACAGTTCCCACAGGTGTGAGGACAGGGGTGTTATTTTATTTTATTTATTTATTTGATTTCTATACTGCCCTTCCAAAAATGGCCAAGAGTGGTTTACATAGAGAAACAATAAATAAATATATGAAGATGCATCCCTGTCCCCAAAGGGCTCACAATCTAAAACGAAACATAAGATAGACACCAGCAACAGTCACTGGAGGTACTGTGCTGGGGGTGGATAGGGCCAGTTACCCTCCCACTGCTAAATAAAAGAGAATCACCACACTATGTGTATTTGCCAGTGTGAAATGTTGGAGGGCATGCAGGTTAGCTTCTACAGCACATATATGAAATCATTCCTGGGAGGGAAGTGTCAGAATTAGTTTCTCAGAACATTTCCCATTAAAAATATTGTGTGAGAGAACACTTTCCAACTAGAACTGCACAGTAGATTTTCCTCCTCCATTACAGTGTCAGAAGGAAGAGTAGGATTCCAAAAGCAAATTGGAAATTTATAAAAGGGCAAGGCTGAGACAACTGGAAACTGGAGAGCTCAACCCAGCCTCCAAGGAACACAGGAACAAAGTTAGCTGCCTTCTACCAAATCAGACCATTGGTCCATCTTGCTCAGTACACAGAATGGCAGCAGCTTTTCCCAGGTCGTGGGCTCCCAGGAGTCTCTCTCAGTCCTATCTTGGAGATGCTAGGGAGGGAACTTGGAACCTTCTGCATGCAAGCATGCAGGTGCTCTTTCCAGAGTGGCCCCATACTCTGAGGATAAATTCTTACAGTGTTAAGACATGTGCTAACACATTCAAATGCAAAGCAAGGTAGACCCTACTTAGCAATGGGGACAATTCGTGCTTGCTACCACAAGATGGGCTCTCCTCTGTTGTACATACAAACACACACATATCATTACTACTACTACTACTACTACTACTACTACTACAATACTGATTTCAAGAAAAAAAAGAGAGAAACTGTCCCTGTCCCCCGAAGGACTCACAATATGAAAAGAAAGACAAGGCAAACAACAGCCACCGTGCTTGGGTTCAATTATAGTTCCGGTGGCTCTCCTTAATAGAAAGAGAGAAACACCACTTTGAAAGCTCTGTAAGGTATATCTGTCCTCCTGGTTTTGTTTTTGAAAGGCAAATGGCTCTTCTGCCTGCAGCACAGTATTTTCCCCATGCATATGCACTTGCAGACCACAGTGTCTGGAGTAGCTATTGCTCTTCAGCCCTTATAGAGCCTGGTAAGAGTAAAGACCACCTATCACTATTGCCTAGAAAGGTTCTTATACAAAGAGAAGCAGGAACTTGATCTGTTTTCATTGAATGGAAGATCAAGGCATGACATGTATATTCTGTTACAGCATTAAGGGCGTGCATTTCTGGCACCTCCTGCCCTTCTTGTTCGCCATTCAAGAGATCAACCAGAATCCTGGACTCTTACCCAACATCACTCTTGGATACAACATCTATGAGAATTATTTCAATGCAAGAATGACATATGATGCCATGATAGACTTGCTGTCCTCTGGCAGGAATGTTCCAAACTACATCTGTGGAAAAAGCAATCGCTTGGTGGCTGTTCTCGAAGGGGCTGAGTCAGAAATCTCCAGTCAGATTTCAACCTTGTTGGGCATCTACAAAACTCCACAGGTATGAATCAGGGGTGTTGGTGATCATGGACAAAGCTCCACCTCATTCCAATTTGCAGCCACTTCATGAAATACAAGACAGGCATGAAAAAGTGAGGCCAGAGATAGACGATAGTTTTTTATAAGAACTGAAAATGGTTTGGGAATGGTTTGACTTTCCATGGTCCATGCAATCATATACCCATCCCTTTTGTGCCACTATCATCTCTGCACAAAGGTTCTGGGGGGAAAAGAAACCCCTCTACTGACCAGAGGATGAAGGTGAGAAGAGTGTGCACATCATGGTCAGTGAACCTTCCTTTGAAGCGCCTTTAATCTGTGGGTGAAAATATCTCACAATCAAACAATCTTTATTACGGTTACAGACCAGCATATATTAATAATAATGATGATAATAATAATAATGATAATGATAATAAACTTTATTTATATACCTGACTCTAACAAATGTTTCCTGGGTGACTCACTATCATCAGTTTCTATTGTTGGTGACATCCCCCCCCCCCAATGAAAACATGTAATGTAAAATATCCTTTGCTCCAAGAATAAAGCAGCAAAGATTACTACTTCTAAAAAGGGAAGGGAAGGAATATTAGTGCTATGCAGCATGGAAAATAGAGGACAACACCCATGTAGGATCCTTTGGGGCTTCAAAAGTTATACAGTGGATGCATATGTCAATTAGAAATGTGATCTGAGCCTCGTTCACATGAGTTGCATCCACAAAATTTTTATCCCTTTCATTTGGAAGATAAATCCTGTGAGCATAACTCAAATGTCTAACATGGTAGTCCAGAACAAATTAGATGGATGGGATGAGATGATAGTGGAGAAAGGACAGATGGAGGTTCTTTAGTATGGATTCAGAATGTAAGCTCAACATTATGAAACAGGTCAAAAAGTGCACAAATATATTTGAATCCAAGTAAGAACTGTCAGTTTTAATTGGCAAATGTCTGCTTCCCACAAACCTTGTAGCTGCCTCATGTAGAGTAAGTGGATACTTTATCTCTTGTGTCCTTGTTGCTGACAACTGTGTCAGGAAGTGTGATGGATAGTAAACAGGGGTTTCCTGCCCTGAAACAGTGTCTCTAAGTACTTTGCTTCCTTCAGCCATAGAAATAAGTGACAGCTGAAGTTTGTATTTGACAAACAAGAGAATTGTACCCAAGGCCACCAGTTTCAGTCTTGGAGGAGGCACAGTGGACTTTAGAGGGAAGGGGAGATAGCAAAAATGGCACCACCCTCTCATGAGATAATGCAGTGTTAGTCCAGATGTTAGCCACTATTACACTAGCAGAGTTCTAGTCTAGATATCAGCCATTACGTAGATTATTTATATACTGCTTTTCAAACAAAATGTTATCAAAGTGTTTTACATAGCAAAATAAATGAGATGCTTTTCTGTCCTGAAAGGTTTCACAGTCTCAAAGGGATCAGACATAACCCAAGTCATAACCCAAGAAGCTTTGTTGAGATTCTTGGCAGAAATAACCAACATTTTATTTTTTCAATTTTATTTTATTTATTGATTAGATTTTTATACCGCCTCACTCAGATAGCTCCAGGTGGTTCACACATAAGAGATTAAAATAAATAAATAAGTCATTAAAAATAAAGCCAGTTTAAAATCATTTCAGTGCTCACTAAAAGCTAGGTTAAAATGGGTTTTTAGGACTCTTAAAGGCTACTAAAAAGCATCTAATATTCATAGGGAGCGCCATACAAAATATCCATACATATATAGTTCATAAAACATTTGAATTTTGCTTGTAAGGAACTATTGGATGAAACTATTATTTGTCCCTGATATCTTTTCTGCAACGGACGTCAAGTAAGAGCAAAAACAGCACAATTTGAGCAGAGGTTAATCTAGGATAGAGAAATTCATCCAGAAACATAAAACCCAGTTCCTAACACTCTACTGCAGCGCTGTGTGCCAAGGAACACTATCTCTGAAACATTGGAGAGGTGTCTGCATCTCCTCCTCAGACCAGACATGGGTGTCATCAGGGTAGCATTTAACCTCATCAGGGGCGTAGCAAGGTTGAAGTGGGCCCAGAGACAAGATTTTAAAATGCCGTGTGTGTGTGTGTGTGTGTGTATCTCCTATGTGCCACAATAGAACATCATCCTAAATTATTTTTTTAAAGATTTTATAAATTGTGGACGATGCAAGTCAGTTTAATGGTACTAGAGAAAGACATGCTGTTCTGGTAGCTCCAGGTCTTAACACTCACATCAATTTCGGAGGATGAATACAACTGAAGGAAACCCGGGCAAGTGCACGGGCTGGGGGAGTTATTCATGTGACTTGCTTCTGGGGGGCCCTCCAAGGCAGTGGGCCCCCAGACAACTGTCTCCCCTTGCCCTATTATAGTAACACCCCTGAACCTCAGACAGTAGTGTCGCTAAGCAGTAATCCCTCTAACAGGGATTCCCAGATATTGTTGACTACAACTCCCATAACCCCCAAGCAAAAGCCATTGCAACTGGCGATTCTGGGAATTGTAGTCAACAACATATGGGAATCCCTGTTAGAGGGAACATTGTCCATAAGGATATTCCTTCACTTTCTCCTATAGATTTGAATGGTTGCCATTTGCTTATATGAGGAAAGGGAAGAGATGTTGTTGCATGTTGTTGTAGTGAGGACAATATATGGACCCTGCCTCCACATACACTTCCTCCATCATAATGGAAGATATTCTGCAAATAAGTAATGATTTTAGCTAAAGAAATATCTGAGTTGTTTCCTGAAAACTAACAAAACAAATCACCACTATCTTCCTTTCCCTACTAGGTCAGTTATAGTTCTGTTGATGGTGCTCTAACAGATAAAACTCAATTTCCTTTTTTCTACCGTCTGGTCCCCAAACAAGAGCTTCCTTACCTAGGGATTGTTAAGCTACTCCTGCATTTCAAGTGGACATGGATAGGTCTCCTTGCTCCAGACAGTGACCATGGACAAAGGTTCTTGAGGACTTTCATGCCTGTGATAATCAGGAATGGTCTTTGTGTTGCCTTTTCAGAAAGAATTCCAAGGATGGATAGGGTCAAACGAAATATTGTTGACAAGTTTTCAATTCTAGTACAGAGGCAAGCCAACGTGATTGTTTATCACATAGATACTGGTGCTGCATATATTCTAGCAATACTGATGAAAGCAGCTGAAAAAACTGAAAGTGAAATTCTTGGGAAAGTTTGGATTTCAACAATTTTGGAGGACCTCAGCTTGAGATTGTTTTACAGACTAGCTGATATCCAGCACATCCATGGTTCTTTCTTCTTCTCAATCCACACACAAGAAGGGACACAATATGACAATTTTTCCCCATTGTTATCTGCCATCATGGAGTATGGAGAGAAAGCATTTCATTGTTTATATTCAAAACCTCTGTTTTCTGTGAAAGGCAAGCTAAGATGCACTCAGAGAGAGGCACCGGAGACCTTGCCCCAGGATGTAGCTGAAAGCATTTTGTCTCAGGACAGCTACAGTATTTACAATACTGTCCAGGCTGTGGCACGTACTCTCAATGATGCCTACTCATCCAGACGGAGTCACAGAATGATGACAGACAGGCTGGGACAGCAAATTGCAGAACCTTGGAAGGTATTTACCTTTGATTCAAATACATTATCAAATGTATTGTTGTAGTCAAAATTTGAATATTTCTGAGGCAAACCCCGGTCGTGAGAGTCACTACCCACCCACCCCTCATTAAGTTTGGCTTGGCCTCTTAAGGTGTAGTGGATTCTTATCATCATTGCAGGACTTATATTTGACATCTTTGTGTGGGCTGCAGCCCATCCTTTTGTCTCTGTCACTGGAGACAGACTGTTTAATTGTTAATTGTTAATTTATTTTAATGGTATTTATTTTCTTGTAAACCGCCCTGAACCATTTTTGGAAGGGTGGTATATAAATCAAACAAACAAACAAACAAACAAACAAATAATGAATAGAAAGACTTTAAAGCTATTCACACAACAGGGAAGCAGGCAGGGCTGGCAGGTGGGCGGAAGCCTGCTCAAAATGCCCCTTCCCCCCCAGATGATCCTGCAGCATTAGTGGGAGTGTGGACCATGCTCCCACACAATCCACACTGCTGCATGCAGCATGGATCTTCAGAGCCATGTATCCGACAATGCACCCTGTGATGAATGCAATGCATGTGGATTCTTTAGTGAGTAGAGGCTCGTGGTTCCATTTGAATCAAGCTTTATTTATTTACAACATGCTGAGCCCCTCTCACCCAAGTAATTCAGTAGAAGGGGGAGGAGCCCAGAACAAATGAATCTCAGGGTTTATAAGGGAAATCACAGTAATTTATGCATAAGCCTAAGCTTGTAAAGTCCTCCAATCAACATATGATTAGTCCTTCAATGTAACAATCCCGTTACAGTCAACAGTTTGCATTGCCCTTGACTAATTGAGCATGCTAATCAGCCAAGTCTCATCAACCAATCAACACCAGTTGAAACTGGCCTGGAAGTTTCCTGTAAGTTTGGTTTCTCACTTAGGCAGTTAAGATTGCTCTCTGCTTCATCAAGGGATACCACTGTGAGATGGATAACCTAGGTGCCCATTTTAGTGTGTGCTCAGGCTGCAAGTAGCCCAAGCACATACATGATCCAGTTGCCCTTAACCTTGGCTAATGGCCAGGCTTCAAAGTGTGGTTAGGTGGGCGGGCAGCCTTGGGATCCACACAGATCCTGGTGCTGCACTTGAGTAGCCTAATCCAGGCTGGGCTGCCCATGGGAACAATTGGGGTGGGGCAGCCAGGGCACGTGCCCTAGGTGCCACTGAGGGGAGGGTGCCACGCCTGTTCCTGACACCCCCACCCCATTGCCCACCTGCCCAGCCCCAGGGCCCCTCAGCCACTTGCCATCCTGCTTGCCTTCTGCGAGGCCTAGGATCGGCCCATGCTGGGCCTGCAAACTACAGAGCAGCTCTTCTCTCCCCACCTCTCAGCTGATCGGCAGATGAGCGGGGCTTACATAGAGGTCTCCATGTAGGCCTCCCTGAATCCTGAACTCGGCAAGCCCCAAGGAAGCCAGAAAGAAGAAGGCAGGCAGAGCTCTGCAGCAGCAGAACCTCTGCCCAGACCATCCAGCATAGCTTTTGCCAGGTAGACTGTGAATTCCTTTTTGTGGTTTACCCTCCCGCCCCCCATATAGGGATCTGCTTGCCATAGGGCTTTGATATGTGGGGTAGGGAGACTGAGAAGTTTGAATATTTAATTTAAAACTGAGTGGAAACTTTGCGGGCTTTAAAAACAAAAACTATCTAAAAAGCCCTATAAGTGGTTTGTTTCATGGAAGAAAATTACAAAAACTTCTGGAACAATATTGTGTTCATTCATTCATTCATTCATTCATTCATTCATAAATGCACTTATGTTCAAGTTGTTTTGCAACCCAGAAGCTCTGAGTGAGAACTGTGAAGCATGTGTTGTGCTTTTGTTTTGTTTTATTTTATATTTCTTACGTGTGAACTGCTCCCCAATAACTCGCAGGGACTTCAGGGTAAAGCTTGCCAACATGTGAATGCAGCTCCTCCATTCCAGAGGAGATGTGTTTTAAAGCACTTTAAAAGCCTCGTGTGAAAAACCTCCTGGAATCAAACTTTACTAAATTTGTTCAGAATTCTGAGAAAACAAACATAGGCTCACCCTGCATGGTTGAAAGTCTCCTTTGCTAATCTGCAGCGAGGGGGCCATTTTAATAATTAGTGTTTCTAGTGTGTTCTAGGCATTAAAAGTAGCACAAATATATAGTGCTCAAAGTATATCACTGCATATTGTGAAGTGTGCATGTGTGTATTCAGTGAAATGTATTTCCAGGCAGCATACTTATTTTGAAATATCAGACTTAAATCCTTGAGAGCCTGGGGTGTGTGGACGCCCTGGACTTTGAGGGGCTGGGGGCCCATTTTAAAATCTCGTCTCTGGGTCCATTCCAACCTTGCTATGCCCCTGGCAGAATAGATACATATGTATTGATCACTACACATGGGTTTCTGCACAACACCTGCACAGAAGAAACTCACATGTAGAAAATATGTCTCTTGTAAACTGACCTTGAATTTTCCATCCATGTCTGGGATATCTGAGAGTTACAGTCAATAATAAAAGAACAGCACACTGCTTGTGACAGGAAGAGGCAAATTACAATGATTTCTTAGTCTGGCAGGGGCTGATTTTGGCCCCGGCAGAACTTGGCTGTCTGCTCCTGTTGCAAATGCCTCTGTCTAGTGTGGCAAACTAATGTATCCTCCTCCCTCCTGGTGTCAAAGTAAGCACTAGTGTGGTGAATGCACATATACCCCATCATGAGCCAACAGTCATCACAAGACAAAGGCTGGCAGGAATCATTCACTGGTTTTAGATTCTCCGCCCTTCCCCCACCACCTTCTTCTTCCTCTATTTTGCTAGTGGCTATTTGGGCAGGTGATCCTCTAGGACAAAGTCATGTTTTTAAAAAAGCATGAGATGAGACAGAGAAAATGACACTTGGAATCCTCACATAACTCCTGACTGTAGTTCTAAGTCTTTTACAGAGATGGCTCATGTTTTCAGGTTTTGATCAACAACCATGTTTAGATGGTACAGTGTTCCTTTTAACAGGGATTTCCAGATATTGTTGACTACAAGTCCCAGCATTCTTGTTTGGACAGCGGCGCAATTTCACTGCTTGCCCTAGGCGATATTTTTCCTAGATACACCTCTGGGGCTGCCCCAGCCTGGGTTAGGCTGCTTGTGGGAACAGCTGTTTTGTCTTTTTGAGAAGTTGCTTAGGCAGGAGAACTGTCACTGGCTGTCACTGACTATAAAAATGAACGGCCTTTGCTAGGTCCCCTGCTCCCTCTACCCAATCCCCTGCTTGATCTGAGGGAACTTATACGGCAATGGAGGGTAGCAGAGGCGTATCTAGGGAAAGTAGCGCCTAGGGCAAGCACTGAAATTGCACCACCCCATCCAATCTGACACCCATCTTTCAGATAACTTTAACATAGTTAAATGGGTACCCAACCTGTGGCACTCCAGACGTTGCTGAATGACAACTCCCATCATCCCAGCCACAACAACTGTAGCTGGGGATGATGGGAGTTGTAGTTCAGCAACATCTGGAGTGCCACAGGTTGGGAACCCCTGCTCAAGTTGAAGGGCTTCCCAAATGAAGGGCAAAGAAATTAGCTTCTAAGCCCATTTGAACCCCTACAGTCCTTGTTTTACAAGTTAGGAACTGTGGATGCCCTTCTGGCTGCTGCATATCAGAGGGACCACTGAAGTATACAATCCTTTCTAAAAGGGAGAAAGAGACTTTAGCTCACCAAAAGCTGGGAAGGTAAAAGAACTGTTGCACTCATGCTGCCTTTGAACACCGATACCAGTCTCCTAGAATTCTTTATAAGCACTTGAAACCAACTAAGCAATTTTTTTCAAACATCAGACTTGAAGCAACGTGGGGGAAGGAGGGGCGGGTGGAACAAACACACACACACAGGGCTAAGGGAGGAGCGCAACTCTAAGGAAGGCAACTGGGGAAGCAGCATGGAGGAAGGGGGGAACCAACAAACACACACACACACACGCAGGGCTTAGGAAGGAGCGCAACCCTCCTCCAACAGTAAATAATAGTAAAATAAATAAGGAAGGTGACTGGGAAGCAGCGTGGAGGAAGGTGGGGGCCAACATACACACACAGGAATAAGGAAGGAGCCGAGCAGCAGCTCTCTAAGGAAGGTGCCCAGGGAAGCAGCGTGGGGGAAGTGGGGGAACGAACACACACACAGAGAGGGCTAAGGAAGGAGCACATCTCTAAGGAAGGTGCCTAGCCCGGGAAGCAGCACGGGGGAAGCCGGGGTGGGGGACAAACAAACTCACAGGGCTAAGGAACGCAGAATGCCCAGCAGGCAGCTGCTTAGTCTCCCGGACCATGTGGTTGTGCAGGGAGGCATGCACTGAATTCAACAGCTCAGTGGGCGGGGTGTGTGCACTTTGCCAGCCAATGGGAGCGCCCGCCCTCCGCTTGGAGATCTCGCGAGTGCGCTTTTCAGCTGCTGTGCCTGCTCAAGTGGGGGGTGCATGGGTGGGCGCCCAAAGCCGGCCAGCCGCAGCGACGGCACCTGTTGGGGCTTGTGATTTTGGTGGGGGGGCAGCCATCTTGCGCCCCCCTTCATGTGGCTCCCAGGGCACGTGCCCTGCCTGCCCCACCTTAGTTATGCATCTGGAGGGTAGGTGTCAGTATATTTTTGGATTGTCAGGATGAATGTGGAAAAGTATACCACAACCATAATGAGTTAGCAATATATGTATACAAGCATAGGATATTTGCTTTCCAAATGGGCGAGATATACAACATGTTTCTCATCCTAAATGTTTTCTATGTCATTCTAGCTTCATCCTTTCCTGAGACGTCTCCAATTTTACAATATTAGTAATGAAAGCATTGACTTTGATGAGAACGGGGGCCTGTCAGCTGATTTTGATATTATGAATGCTGTGGCATTTCCCAACAAGTCCATTGCTAGAGTGAAAGTTGGGAGCCTAGAAAGGCAGGCCTCCTCCGAGATCAAGATCACCATTGACCGGACTGCCATTGTGTGGCCCAGGTGGTTTAACCAGGTGGGGGAACTCTTGATTTCACTTTATCCTCTTTGATAACACTTGTTGACCTCTAACCATTTGTTTTGTGGGATACTTGAGACTTCAATGAGCAGGTCTCTATTCAGGAAATGTGCAGCCTAATTACAAAGAATATGAATAGAGTAAAAGGAGAGGAATGTACAACAGTGAGACACATGTTCAGAGAGTGGAAGCAGCATCAGTGGCTGATTCTGATAATAACAGAGTCTGGCCAGAGCCATGGCTGGCTGTAATCAAGTCAAGAGATGGGAAGCACTGTCCATAGCTCAGAGATTCTCTAGCTTGAGAGCAGTAGCAGCCGATGCGGGTAGTATCTGATAGTAGTAGTAGCTGATGCGTGTGTGTGTGTGTGTGTGTGTGTGTGTGTGTGTGTGTGTGTGTACCAGCAACAAGAGGCACCTTTAAGCATAAGTTAGTAGGTGCTTATATCCACTCTGGCTGCACCTGCAAGCTGCTCCAAGTGGCAGTGCGCCGCCCAGCACTCCCTGTGGTGGAGGGATCAGTTCCGCCACTCACTAGGCCACTGGTGGAGGATCGGCTCCATAGAAGCCAAGTGAGTGGTGGAGCCAATCCCCCACCACAGGGAGAGCTGGAAGGCGCATTGCTGCTCAGAGCATCTTGCAGGTGCAGCCAGAGCGGAGGTAAGCAGCTACTAATTTATGCTTAATGGTGCCTCTTGCCACCGCCCCCACCAGCCGCTACTGCTTGAGAGCGATCACTTCATCTGATAGCTGAAGAAACTGAGGTCTGACGTTTCAGGCAGCAGAAGGCACACTTTGTCCCACACCATGAAATATGAACATGTACCAGGACCAGAGTGTAACAATCCTTGAAATGGGTGTGGATAATAACAATTTCTACTGCTACTGCTACATCATCATCACCATCATCATCATTATCATCAATTGTTCTCTGGGCAGCTCACAAGAATAAAAGAATCTAATTAAAACACAGAACGCAAAATAAAGAAATTACAACAGAAATGACAAAATATAGTGCAAAACATTTTAAAATGTTTATTTTAAAAATCAGTATTGAGAAGCCTGAATGAATAAAAAGGTCTTCACCTGGCAACTAAAAGAGCAATGTGACAACACCACATGAGCATCATGGGTGAATTAGCAAGGAAGTCTAACACAGACATTTTGAATTTCCTAAAAGGAAACTTCTCCAAAATGAGGAGTATGATGAAAAGAAAGATGAAAGGCAAAATCAGGAGAGTCACTTTGCCCCAGAATGCATGGAGTTTACACAAAACCACAATACTAGAAGCCCACTTAGATTGTATACCCAAAAGGAGGAAAGGTACCACTAAGTCCAGGAGGATGCCAGCATGGCTAACAGGTACTGTCAAGGAAGCCATAAAAGGGAAGAAGACTTCCTTCCATCGAAATTGGAGACGCCCAGAGACAAATGTTTGGGGCGGTGCACAAATCTGATAAATAAATAAATAAATAAAAATAACCAGGATGCAGAGGTGTGTTGTATGTAACAATGGACACTTATGCATATAAATTTCAATCACACATCACTGTGCAATCCAAACCTTCTTACATCTTGTGGCAGGGAATTCCATAGGTTAATTATGCACTGTGTGAAAAATACTTCCTTTTATGAGTCCTAAATGTCTTGGCAATCAGTTTCATGGGATGACCCATCATTCTAGTGTTATGCGAGAGAGAGAAAAACTTATCCCTCTCCACTTTGTCCACACCGTGCACATGGGTGGATTAGCTTTTTTGCCACCCCCAGGCAAAAAGGCTTTTGATGCCCCTTTACCTTAAAAAAATGAAACTGTTGTGCGGTGGCGGCAGTAGGCTGCAGGAATTGGGGCGGGTGGAGGGCGAGGGGAAACTTTCCCCCTCTGATCAGGCTGCGGCAGCTGCTGCTCACCAGTGATGTTGTGAGGGTGTGAGGAGAAAATCCACCACTTTTGCATTGTCAAAAAACCTTCTGTGTGGCAGCAGCAGTAACTGGAGGGCGGAGCGAGGAGGGGTCCGTTCCCCTTTACCTAAATATTTACCCAGGGAGGGAGGGTGGGATGGGGCACGGCGGTGGCAGCAGCTGCAGAGAGGCCCCTCCTCGCCCCCACCCTCCCTGCTTCTACTGCCACCCCCAGAGACAACATCAATGAGCAAAGGGAGAACCTTCTCCTCACCCCCTCCCTCACTGCAGCTGCCTCTATCCCAGAGAGGGGCAGCAAAATTTGAGGAGTTGCCTCAGATTTTGCCACCATAGGCAAATGCTTACACTGCCTCTCCTTGAATCCGCCACTGACCATGCATGATTTTATAGACCTCTAGCATGTCTCTCCTCAGTTCTCTTTTTTCTAATCTAAAAAGCCCCAGATGTTGTAGCCTTGTCTCGTAAGGAATGTGCTCTAGGCCCTGATCCTCTTGGTTGCCCTCTTCCGCACCTTTTCCAGTTCTACAATGTCCTTTTTTAGATGTGGTGACCAGAATTGTACACAGTACTCCAAGTGTGATGGCACCATAGTTTTGTATAAGTGCATTATAATATTACCAATTTTATTTTCAACCACCTTCCTAATGATCCCTAGCATGGAATTGACCTTTTTCACAGTAGGGATGTGCATAAAACAGGTTCACCCAGTTCAGTTCGGATCCGAACCGGTTCCGAACCGGGAGGGGGTGGTTCGGTTTTGGTTTTGTCCAAACCACCCCCAGGTTCGGTTCGGATCCAAACTGGTTCGGATCTGAACCAAACTGGTTCGGATCTTGAAAAGTAGCAGGTATTAAACCTGACCTTGTGTTCCACCTACCACCCAAACCTCAAGTCGATTGGACCTTCCTCTGATTTTTTACAAAAAATTTTTAAAAATTAAAATTTTGCCCATAACTCCCTATATAGAGGACTTAGGGGCAAGAAGATGGGGTGGGTGGTAAGCACCCATGGGTGTCCCCCAACCCAAGAATCCCAAGGCAATTGGTTGCTCCTAGTATTATTGGTGAATTTTTGAAAATAAAATTTTTCCCATTGGCTAGAATGGGGATTTGGGGCAGCCCCATACCCACCTCTGTGGGGTGGCTGCACCCCCAAAGTGGGTCCGTGGCCATGGCAAAAATGGCCACAGTCCCTCCCGGCTATCCCCAGAGAGATAGGAGTGATGGTTTTTTTAATTAAGATTTTCTAAGGCATTAATTAATATCTAATTGTAAGAATAGAATGTGTGTCAGTGGGTGAAAGGTAAAGCCAGCATAGCTCTGAGAGAGGCAGTTATTTAATGCCTTAGGAAATCCTAATTTAAAAAACCATCACTCCTATCTATCCAGGGATTGCTGGGAGGGACTGAGGGCATTTTTGCCATGGCCCCGGACCCACTTTGGAGGTGCTGCCACCCCACAGAGGCGGGTACGTGGCTGCCCCAAATCCCCATTCTAGCCAATGGGATTTTTTTCTCTCTTCAAGAAACCCACCAACAATGCTAGGGGCACCCATCAATTGCCACCCCAGCTTCTTTGCCCCTCTCTCTCTGGGCGCCCTACACGTAACACCCAGTCAGTCCACCTTAATACCTACCTACCACCTACCCAAGCAACTAAGATGACACTCAAAGAGACAACACTATTCTCTGATCTAACAAAAAGGCCACTGCTGCTGCAGCAGCAGCGGAGCAGCACAGCAGCACACACAGAGAGAAGACGCAGGAGGCGGAGCAGAGCAGCAGACCTGCTGCTTTGCATGATGGGTGATGTGATGCCCAAAGAAGCCACTGCCTCACTCAGTGCCTACCACTGAGGCCACCACAGACAGACAGTAGCCACTGCCAGCCAACCTGCTCTGCTTTTTTGCTGCTCCTCTTCCCCATGGATGACGCACGCACACCCTACATCCGTGTCCAGGCAGGCCAGGGGGACCGAGCCAAACCAGACCAAGTGCGCAGTCAGCACAGGCCAGCCCAGCCAGCAACAACAACTACTACTGGTACTACTATTACTACTACCACCACAACAACCAGTGTTGCTACACCAACATTGCCAGTCACACGCACCACAGCCTGAGCATAGCACACAGCCAACAGCTGCTGCCAGCCAGTGCCTAGCAAGCCAACCAAGCCAACAAGAGGAGAGCTAAGTAGACGCACGCACACCAACCCATCACGACGCACAACTGCAAGGGGAGAGGGCACAATTACAGGCAGGCAGGAGGAGGCGAGGCAATCCTAGCACAGATTTGAAAGTTAGAATCCAGGACATCTTCTACCACCAGCTGTAGTGTCTAGTAGTGAGTGCATTGAGTGCAGCTGAGCTGAGCTGCGTGCGAGGATGATAGTTAGTTTAGTTTCAGCAGACTGAGCATGGAGCATGGCAATGGCATTGGCAAGCAACAACACAACACAACACTCACCTGCTGCTGCTGGTTCTAGTAGTTGTCTCACCTCTCCTTCGTGTGTGCGTGCGCAGTGAGAGTGCATGCCTTTTGCCTTACTTGAAAGAAATGGTTCTCTGGTCCACCACATATTTGCTCAAGGACACAGAGAGGTCCAAGGCACAGTGGTGGCACCAGTGTGAGTGCATGTGTCCTGGTGTTTGCCACCAGGTGTTGTGTGTGTGTGTGTGTGTGTGCGTGCGCGCTGCTAGCTAGGAGGTGGGGAGGGAGGGAGGAAAGGGGGGAGGAAAGGGGGGAGTGGGAGGGGGAGAGGGATGTAGCAGCAGAGGGGATTGAAGGGGGAGGAGGGTCCGGCTCAGAGTTGGTCAGCCGCCACATATTATGCACACACGTGGGGTGGGAGAGAGTCAGACCACATTCTCATCATTGTCAGACCGGGGTGGGGGTAGGTGAGGTGGGCGTGGAAGGGAGGATGGAGGGTGATGAAGAGGAAGGGGGGAGGGTGAGGGGAGGGATGGAGGGAGGCATGGGGGGAGGGACTCTTGGAGGGGGGGGAAGGAAAAAAAATGTAGACGCTACAGAGACTACACACACAGCACAGACAAAAGACAGCGCACAAACTACACAGCAAGCATCCACACAGACAGACAGTGCTAGGCATCCATTCACACAGACAGACAGACACACAACAGGAAGAGACAGAGCCCGCACCCCCCCCCACACACACACACACAATTTCCCCTGCATAGTTATCAATCAATATGTTGTGTTGGCAGCCAGTTCATTGCTATTCTGATGGTTTTTGTTTTTTTGCCATCAGCCAACATCAACAGTGACCACAATCAAGATGAACATAAGATGATAATTCATTCGTTTCATTTTAAAAAATCATTAAATTATTTTTTCCATGTAAACCAAGCCCCCCCACACACATGATTTTGGGTAACATTTTCAATAAAATCAATTCATCTAGCATTCATTTTGTTCTCCCTTGGTTACCAATTTTTTTTCTTTTGAATAATTTTGAGGGTTGATTTTGACATGGGATTTTAAAGAAAAAACTATTTACATGTTTATTTACATACTGGTATTTACATATTCACACTGCATTAGAACGTATACCCGCCGCTGCTGCTGAGTCTAGTACTATTTGGGCTGTGCTACTTTTGGGGTGTGTGCCGTGCCCACGCCAGGTCCCCAAATGCTGACAGGTGGAGAGATAAGGGCCTGTGCTGTTGCTGGTCAGCATTGGGTTTCTTTTTAGATGGGCGTGGGCATTGTAAAAGTTTGGCCAGTCGCAGCACTACAACTACTACTACCACTGCATCTCTGTGTGGGCACACTACATGCTACGACTGGCTGGCATGGCTCAGCATCTGTCAAGTCAGCTCAGCTAGATGTGGAAGGGGGGAGGGTAGGGATAAGCACAGAGGTCGAGCCAGGCAGGTGACCAACCATGGGGCAACCCACGGTAATCACTCACCCATGTCAAACTCCAGCTTGGGGTAGCCCAGCAGGGGGAGGTTCACCTTAAGGAAGACCAGCTGCTCCACCAGCCCAGTGTCCAAGCGGGAGCGAGAGGGTGTCACCACGTCCCCGGCACGTGAAAACACCCGCTCGCTCTGG
This sequence comes from Hemicordylus capensis, assembly GCF_027244095.1. Taxonomy (NCBI): domain Eukaryota; kingdom Metazoa; phylum Chordata; class Lepidosauria; order Squamata; family Cordylidae; genus Hemicordylus; species Hemicordylus capensis. The sequence continues at coordinate 254,980,648 of NC_069658.1, read as the reverse complement.
ACACTGGTCGGGGGACAGGAGAGGAGGAGCACAGCAACCACTGCCAGGTCTGGCCAGACTTGGCGGTGGGTCGCCTAGAACTGTGCACAGTCCATGCCAGATTCCTCCACAGGCTCCTCCAAGTACTGCGCAACGCATTGCTCAGCACTGGAGGGGGGCCTGGCAGGTCGAGCCTCCCGCATACCAGGCAAGGCGCCATAGCAGACCCGCTAAAACCACTGGGCGGATTTCGCAGCAGGAGCAAATGGCTGCTGCGATGACGCTGCCTGGGATGCCACGCTGCTGGACTGGGAAGAGGGAGGGGAAGGGGAAGCTGATGCCAGCTGGCCGCCCACGCTGCTGCTGGGTGCGGGTTGGGCAGCGGGGGCTGCCCCCGCGCCGCTACCAACATCCTGGTCTCTGCGGGCCCTAGCGGCCTCCTCCTCCCTGACCTTCTGTACCAGGATGTCCCTCCACCCGGGCAAGTCGCCGGCACTCACGGCATTGCCCTTGATGGCTGGGTTACAGAGACAATGCCCTTGATGGCTGGGTTACATACTCCTCCCTGTCTCCCAGTGCACCAACGAGCCGCCTGTCAACCCCAGACTTCAGCCTCCCAGCCAGAGCATGACCCTCTGGCGTGGTGAGAGAAATCTGGAGTTCTCCCATCAGCTTCTCCAGACCCAGAGCTGTGGGCAGCGCCTGGCTCAAGGGAGTGGTGTCACCACACAAGCCCTTCATGGCAAATTGGAAGGGCTGGAGTGCTGACACCGCCTCGTACATCTGCTTCCACTCTGCGTTCGAGAGGTTGCAGACGTCCAAGGACTCGTCCCTCGCCAGGGCGACAAGGGCTCTCTCCTGCTCCAACAGGTGCTGGAACAGGAGGAAGGTGGAGTTCCACCGCGTCTCAACATCCGTAGGGATGAGATGGCGAGGACGCCCAAGGTCATCCTGTTTCTTGCGAAGCAGTCTCCTGGACTTCTCGCTGCGGTGGAAGTGGGCGGCCAGCTTGCAAGACTTCTCCACAAGCGTGGCTGTGGCAGCAGCAGCACCTAGGAGTGGGTGGCCCTTCTCCTGGGACACCTTCAGCTCCTTAAGGCCGAGGGCGTCCCTGACGGTCAAATGGAGCGTGTGTGCCATACACCGTATGTTCACACAGCCCATGAACGTCTCGACAGCGGCGGTAACGTTGGCTCCATTGTCTGTGACAATGAAGCCGCGGGAGAGGTGTGGACACCCGCCAATCCACTCCTCTATCTGGTGGTCGAGTACGGCCGCCACCTCCTCCCTGGTGTGCCTCGTGTCCATCGTCTCCACGTGCAGAACGGCCCACCTGTGCCCTAGTGCAGCGGGAGCCGCGACAGACCCAGAAGCATCGCCCGAGGAGGTCCCCTCACTCTCCGGTCCCCACCAGTGGGCAGTGAGGGCCAGGAAAGCAGTGTGCATCCCACTGACACTGGTCCAGAGGGATCAGTCGTGAAATGCACATTGGTGCCCGCCGGAGCCGCACGCAGCCCGGCCGACATGAGCTCCCTGCACTTGCAGTACAGGGAGGGGACCACGTTCCAGCAGAACGTGGTCCTTGAGGAGATGATGTATTCGGGTGCCAGGTGCTGGAGTATCCGGCAGAAGCCGGAGTTCTTGACCACCTGAAACGGCTGGTCATCGGTGGAAATCATCTCCCCTATGAGGCGGGTGAGGTGATGATGGTCCACACAAACAGTACGCTGGCTGCCCAACAACTGCGTCCACCGCGGGACTGGCAGTGTAACCTGACTTTTGGCTGGCACACTGCCGCTGTCCGCCCTAGTGGCAGATGCACAAGGCGCACTAGCGCTGCCAGCCTGTCCCCTGAGACCTGGGTGGTGACGCTCTATGTGTCTCCACATGGGCGTCGTACCCAGGTGCCCAGGGTTCATTCCACAGCTGACCTGCATCCTGCAGTGGACACAGCGGGCGTGGAATGGGGCATCTTGAGGGACCTCAAAATGCGCCCACACACCACTGCCCTTGGCCTCCTGCACCCAGGGCGCCATCCTAGGCCGTTTCTCACAGGGTGGCTGCAGCCCTGGGGGGGGGGGGCGGCCACCGCTGCCTGCCCACTGCTGCCACCCAACCCACCCCTTCCGCCCTCCACACCAGAGGAAGGGCCCGGCTCCACTGACAGAGGAGAGACAGGCCTCTCCTCCACCACCTCACCAGACCGCTCCCCACCAGAGTGTCGGACTTCACGAGGGGGGCCCCACTGAGCGGCGAAAGGATAGGGGGAAGGGGCCCCAGAGGGAGGGAGAACCTGGCTGCAGGGTCCTCACCGCCCTCTACCTGCTCTTCCACATCCTCAGTCTCCTCCACCACAACAACTGGCGGTACCTCAGCAGCACCTGGTGCCACCGAGGAGGGACCCGCCACAGCCCTAACGCCTCTGCCTTCGCTGCGATTGCCGGCAGCAGGCAGGGGAAAATTAATCCTGCACACCAAACTCGAAGCCGGGACGAAGAATTCTCCAATGGGGAGGACCGGGATGTCCTCAGGCTCCCCGCGTCCTCTCCCTCTCCGTGCCGCAGGTGCACCCTGATCCTGGCCTCTCCCACGTCCTCTGCCTGGCAACCTAGTGCGAGGCCTGGCCGGCACATGGCGCTCATGTTGCTGAGACATTCTAGTTGTTATCTAGGAGGAGGGAGACTTTAAGAGTAAGGCCAGAAAGGGGCAAAAAAATAATTTGGAGGGGTTTGGAAGAAGGGCCAAAAAAAAATCAATTGATTTGGAACTGGTGGGGGGGGGAGTCTGTTTTGAAAAAGTAAGGCAATTAGGGGGGAAAGGAAGACTTTTTGATATGGGGGGGGAAGCCAATTGAAGTGAGAGGGAAGGTGACCTTTTAAAATTTGGGTGTCAAGCCAATTGTGGGGAGATGGGTCTGGGAGTTTTTTTTTTTAATTGGGGATTAAAGGGTGGACCCCTGGTGTGGGTGGCATGGGCAGTTGGGTGGAGTAGTTGTGGTGTGGGTGGCAAGTCTTTTTATTATTTTGGGGGAGAGTGGATGGGGGTAGGGCATAGCACCTACCAGTGGGGAGGGACACAGTCAAAGCTTGGGAACCTGCAGATCAAAGGAGGAAACCCTTATTTAGTGAACTGAAACACAGTGTGGTATGGTTCTGGGGGGTGGTTTACAAGTAATGCTGCGGGGGGAGCATCAACCTTGCAATGAATGCAATGCAGCCTTACCTATTTAATGACTTTAAATTTCACACAACCAAAACCAGAACCCAGTCGCACTTTCACAGAACCCACCCTCTGACTCTGACTCTGCCAGTGTGCCCATGGCAAGCAAGCAGCAGCAAACAATTGATGGCAGCATGGATGGAACATCATCATCATATATCTTTCAAAGATTACTAGAATGACCCCAGGAAGGAAACCCTTCTTTGGCGAACTGATGATGATGAGCAGAGCCAGCCTATAGGAACTTTCACTGACACAAAACCCAAATTGCACTTCACTTTTACAGAGAGAGAGAGCCCACCCACGCACTCTGTCTGCCGCCCAAGGCAAGCAAGCAGGCATCGAACACTTGGCAGCATGAACATCATCATAGATACCTTCCAAACATAATGACCTGGGGACGGTGTGGTGGTGTGTTGGGTATGGGTAACCTGTTAAAAAGCCACCTCATCTGCATGCAATGCAACAACACACAGCAGCAATATCTTCATCAAGCAAGACACAAGTCACAACAGTACATCTCCAAGGGTGCCTCCCCCCACACAACCCAAATGCATTTCAAAATAGGGGTGTCCCTATTTAAAACCGCCAACTTGGGAGAGAAAGGGGACAACAAAAGGTGCACAATTGCACATGCACTAACCCCTCTTCTTCCGGTCCTTCTCCTGCTGATCACTGCTGGTCACGGATGCGCCACCGCCAGCCAGCCACTCCTGGGCTGGGACACAACAGGGCGGCTGCACAAGGCACAGGCAACCGGGGTAGGTCAACGATGGAGGGGCAGAAGTGAGGAGACAACACTATTTGTGTCGCTCAACTCACCCCCAAGCAGAGACAAATGAAATCAACAAAAAACTTTCAAAAGAAAAAAAACCCGATGGCAGCCTCCAGGTGAGGTCGGAGGTAGGCTACTGTGTGGCTGCAGCTGTGGGAAGAAGTGGAAGAAGTCAGGGGAGGAGGGGGGGCGAGAGACAAAGAGAAAGAGAGGAGAGAGAGAAGAGAGAGAGAGAGAGAGAGAAGGAAGAGAGGAGGAGCGCAGCAGGGAGGGGGGATTCAGGTGTGGGGGGAGGACAGCGGCAGCAGCAGTCCCAAGAGGTGGGACCAGAGGGTGTGTTGGTTGGGGGGTGGAGTGTTTGGCAAGGGGTCTCTGGGGTATGTAGAGGGAGTCAGGGGCAAGAAGAGGTGGTGGGACCAGAGGGTGTGTGAGTTGGGTTAGGGTTAGTGTGTGGTGAGGGGTCTCTGGGGTATGTAAAGGGAGTCAGGGGCAAAGAGAGGTGGTGGGACCAGAGGGTGTGTGGGTTGGGTTAGGGTTAGTGTGTGGTGAGGGGCCTCTGGGGTATGTAGAGGGAGTCAGGGGCAAGAAGAGGTGGTGGGACCAGAGGGTGTGTGGGTTGGGTTAGGGTTAGTGTGTGGCAAGGGGGTGTTGGGGGGAAGGGGAGGGGGAGGGGGCAACAAACAGCAAATGAGAAAGTAGAACAACTCAGGCGGGCAGCAGGAATGGGGAGAAGGCTGGATGCAAGGGGGCGAGAAACTGGGCTGGGTGTGGAGTCTGGGAGGGTGGAGGGTGGGGGGATCAGGCAGGGAGGAGGAGGGGGGCAAATCAATCAATATATCAATCAGGAGGGAGTAGGGACAAACACAAGCCAAAAAGTTTAAAACCCAATTCTAAACCAATGAATGCTAATAAACCAGCAGAATCTCGGGGGGGGGGGGGAACCAAGCAAAAGGCCCACTAAGAAGCAGCAAACAGAGACAATGAAATAATTGCTGAAATAATAATATGGACTGCAAAGCAAGTCTGCACAAACAAAACTGAACTCTGGCGGGCAGCAGCGATGGGGAGAAGGCTGGCAGTGAGGGGGGAGAAACTGGGCTGGGTGGGTGGGGTGGGTTTGGTTGGGTCTCTGGATGGGAGGGGCAAGTTAGGAGCAGGGGGGCCACACAGAACAAGGAGCAATAATAATCTCAATTCAAATCAATCAACAAATGCAAAACTAGTTGAACACAGAATGAAAACCAATCTGAAAGAATCAAGCAAAAGCAAACTGGGCAAGTCTCGGGGTGGGGGGGGTGGGGAGAGCACACAACTAACCACCAAAAGAGAACCAAAATAGATTATATGGGACAATCACAACAAAAATTGGCTATAATAACAACAGAATCCTCTCGGGGGGGGGGACCAACTCAGGCAGGCAGCAGCAACAAAATGCAAAGTACAAGTTAACAATTAAAGCAAAGCAGCAGCAATATATAAATGAAACCAATGGAATGCAATGAAAATCAAAAAGTTGAACAAAAACAAGGCAGAAGGCACAAAGAGCAATAATAAATTGAACTTTTAAAACAATAAATGCAGTGGGTGGGAGTGGGGGAGGGTAGGCCCAAGGAGGAGGGATGAGAAGGGAAAGGGGGAGGAAAGCAGGACAGACAAAGAAAAGCAACAGGGAAATTTGGGGAAACTTAAGAAAAAAGTAAATTAAGTATAGAGAAGAGACAGACAGAGACAGACACACACAGAGAGTCACAGAGAGGGCAGGTGGACAAAAGATTAAAAGGTGGCACACAACAACAACACAGAGAGAGACACAGGACACAGTCAGGGACTCACAGTCAGACACCAGCAGCAAAGGAGCAAGCAAGGGTCTCAGATGATCCCACAACTGCAGCCAAAGATAAGTTTTTAGGCAAGAGGCTTGGGTTTATATAGGTTTGAAATTCTCTCCTTTGGGAGCCCCCACCTTTGCACTCCCCCCATGGCCAACAGGGTGCCAGCTCTCAACAGTACAACAGCCAAGCAGCCTACCAGAGCAAAGGACTCATTCTGGCCAATCAAAGGATCAATAGCGCAACCAATGCAATGCCTGAAAATAGCCTCACAAAATGGATGCCAGGAGCAAAAGTTTCAGGAAGGAGCCACAAAATGGAGGACACACTTGAAACTTTAAAATAACACTAAAGACAGTCAATTGAAGCCAGTGGGACATCCGAACCGGCCCGAATTCGGTTCGGACCCGAACCTCCGAATCTGAACCAGTTCGGATCCAAACCGAACTGCACATCCCTATTTCACAGCTGCCACACATTGGAGTCAACACTTTCAACGAGCTGTTCACCATCACCCCAAGATACTTCTCCTGGTCAGTTACTCACAGCTCAAATCCCATCAGAGTATATGTGAAGTTGGGGTTTTTTGCCCTAATATACATCACATTACACTTGCCAACATTGAACCACATTTGCCGTTTTGCGTGTGTAATATTTCTTGGTGACTGCTGTGATGAGCTCCATGTCCGGCCTTGAGTCTAACTTGTGCTTCACTCACTGCTCTAGTCTGCTCTGCAATCTGCATTGCAAGGTGTGCTCATTCAAGTTGCTCTAGTTGTGCTTATGGCTATACTTGCTGCTAAGTAAAGGTGCTGCTGTAGCAGCTGTTGCAATGCTAGAAAGTAACGGAAGGAGTCATAATTGTGTGTGAGAGAGTAACTTGTGCCAGCAATGTTACTGCAGCACAAGCAGTGTGGCTGGCAGTGGATGCTGGGATAGTGAGTCTTTTTTGGACATTTTTGGGCTGCCTTTGAAATGTGTGTTCTGTGTTGGGAGGGACAGGTTCCCTTCTACTGTGTGCTTCTTCAGTGTTTTTCAAGGCAGGGTTGCAAAATTGTGCACTCTGCTTGTTCCAGCCATAAGAAACAATGGGGGCACCCAATTGTTCCCCATGGGTAGCTCCTCAGCACACCAAAGTAGGTTGGGTGGTATGGCATGATAGGTGCTACCTACCACCCAACCCAGAAAAGAGAAGGGCAAATGGGTGATATCTATCAATTTTTTTGAGCTTTCCCCATGCATGTATGACAGCCGAGCTCCCTCCCTTTGGGTTTTTTGGATGGGAAAGTTTTTTTTAAAAAATTATTTATTTATTGTTACATTTATATACCGCCTTTCATTAAAAGACAACCCCAAGGCGGTTCACAAAAGTTAAAATATACAGTAAAAAGGCAATAAAAACATCAAGCTAAAAAATATAAAAAACATAAAATACAAGCATAAAAACAATACAACAGATAAAAACACACAGAAGCAGCAGTAAAAATGATTACGTAAAAGCCTGGGTAAAAAGCCAAGTTTTTACAAGCTTTCTAAAAGCCGTGATGGAGTCTGAGGAGCGAATGGCCACTGGGAGAGCATTCCAAAGTCTGGGAGCAGCAACAGAGAAGGCCCTGTCCCGAGTGCACGACAGCCGAGCCTCTCTCATTGTCGGCACCCGGAGCAGGGCCCCCCCAGATGTCCTCGTCAAGCGGGCAGCAACCCTTGGGAGCAGGCGGTCCCTCAAATTCCCTGGGCCCAAACCATTTAGGGCTTTAAAGGTCAAAACCAGCACCTTGAATTGGACCCCGAAATGATCTGGCAGCCAGTGCAACTCTTTCAAAATGGGGGTGATGTGCTCCCAATGGGCAGCTCCAGATAAAACCCTCGCTGCCACGTTTTGCACTAGCTGCAGTTTCCAGATATTCTTCAAGGGCAGCCCCACGTAGAGCGCGTTACAGTAATCCAGCCGCGACGTGACTAAGGCATGGGTAACCGTGGCCAGATCTGCCTTCTCGAGAAAGGGACGCAGCTGGCGCACTAGCCGAAACCATGCAAAGGCACCCCTGGCCACCGCCTACACCTGAGCTTCCAAAACCAGAGCCGGGTCCAGTAGTACCCCCAAGCTGCGTACTTGCTCCTTCAAGGGGAGTGCAACCCCATCCAGAACCGATAAAATCTCCTCATCCCGATTGGCTTTCCTACTGACCAACAGTACCTCCGTCTTATCCGGATTCAATTTCAGTTTGTTAGCCCACATCCAACCCATCACGGCCTCCAGCCCCCGATTCAGGACATCCACCACCTCCCTAGGATCAGATGACAAGGAGAGATAGAGCTGAGTGTCATCTGCATATTGCTGACAACTCAGTCCAAGTCCCTGGATGACCTCTCCCAGCGGCTTCATGTAGATGCTAAAGAGCATGGGGGACAAGACCGAACCCTGCGGGACCCCAGAGGCCAATGGCCACGGGGCCGAGCAGTAGTCCCCCAGCACTATCTTCTGGGCCCTCCCCCCAAGAAAGGACCGGAACCACTGCAACGCAGTGCCTCCGATTCCCATACTCAAGAGGCGGCCCAGAAGGATACCATGGTCGATGGTATCAAACGCCGCCGAGAGGTCCAGCAGAACCAACAGGGACGCACTCCCCCTGTCTAGTTCCCGGCGTAGGTCATCCACTAGAGCGACCAAGGCAGTCTCAGTCCCATACCTGGGGCGGAAGCCAGATTGAAAAGGGTCCAAATAATCCGTATCATCCAAGACCCTCTGCAGCTGGGACGCCACCACACGCTCTATCACCTTGCCCAAAAAGGGAAGGTTAGACACAGGTCTAAAGTTATCCAGGTTGGAGGGATCAAGGGAGGGCTTTTTTAATAGTGGTCTTACCACCACCTCCTTGAGGCACGATGGCATCCTGCCGTCCCTTAATGAAGCATTAATGAAGAGCCCCTGGTGGCGCAGTGGTAAAACTGCCGCCCTGTAACCAGAAGGTTACAAGTTCGATCCTGACCAGGGGCTCAAGGTTGACTCAGCCTTCCATCCTTCCGAGGTCGGTAAAATGAGTACCCAGAATGTTGGGGGCAATGTGCTAAAATCATTGTAAACTGCTTAGAGAGCTCCTGCTATAGAGCGGTATATAAATGTAAGTGCTATTGCTGTTGCTATTGCTAATGATCACCTCCAGCCATATGCCTGTCCCCTCCCTGGCAGCTTTTATTAGCCATGAAGGGCAAGGGTCAAGAGCGCACGAAGTCGCCCGCACGCTGCCCAGGATCTTGTCCACATCCTCAGGCCGCACCAACGGAAAAGAATCCAACACAACAGGACCAGATGATACAAGAGGCACATCTGCCGGAACTGCCAAAACTCTGGAGTCCAGGTCAGCACGGATGCGAGCGACTTTATCTGCAAAGTGACAGGCAAACTGATCACAAAGAGCTGTCGATGACTCCTCCCCCATTATCTGGGAGGATGTGTGGAGCAAGGTTTTTACCATACGAAACAGCTCTGCTTGTCTGCACTGAGCAGACGCAATGGAGACGGAGAAAAAGCATTTCTTCGCTGGTCCCACCGCCACGGAGTAGGTCCTAAAATGGTCTCTAGCCCATGTTCGGTCGGATTCGTAACGACTCTTCCTCCAGCGTCACTCCAGCCATTGCCTGAGTTGCTTCATTGCCCTAAGCTCAGAGGAAAACCAAGGAGCAGATCGGGCTCCACCAAGCTGGAGAGTGCATTTAGGAGCAACCGTGTCAACAGCCCGGGCCATCTCTCCATTCCAGAGGTCAACCAGGGCCTCGACAGGGTCACCAGCTCTGAACACTGGAAACTCCCCGAGGGCCACCTGGAATCCAAGTGGATCCATAAGCCTCCGGGGGCGGACCATCCTAATCGGCCCACCACCCCTGCAGAGGGCAGATGGAGCAGTCAAACTAAACCCCACCAGATGATGATCTGTCCATGACAAGGGAGTGATCTCAAATTCCCCCACCTCCAGATCATTTATTTCCCGGTCGGCAAAAACCAGATCCAGAGTGTGTCCCGCCACGTGGGTAGGGCCCGATACCAATTGAGACAGGCCCATGGTTGCCATGGAGGCCATGAATTCCTGAGCCGCACCCAATAGGGGAGCCTCAGCGTGGACATTGAAATCCCCCCAAACAATAAGCCTGGGGGAATCCAAGGCCACCTCCGAGACCACCCCCACCAGCTCAGGTAGGGAGACTGAAGTGCAGCGGGGTGGTCGGTACACCAGCAGAATCCCCAGCATATCTCGGAGGCCCACCCTCAAGGACAAACACTCAAAATTCTGAGATTGCTTGACTGGGCACCTGGAAACGGGGAGGATCTCACGAAATATGACTGCAACGCCTCCTCCCCGACCCTCGAGGGGGGCTGCTGCATGATCTGGAAACCTGGAGGGCAGAGCTGAGAGAGACCAACCCCGCCCAGCGTATCCAACCAGGTCTCCGTCACACATACCAGGTCAGCACACTCATCCACAATCAAATCGTGGATGAGGGAAGTTTTTGCATTAACTGACCTGGCATTCAGCAGCAGCACCCTAATCCTCGAGGGAATGTTCTCAGAGCTCCCTGGGGTCAGAGGGTTGGGAGAAGGGCCGGAAAAAGGAACAGGCCTCAATTGCCTGGACCGTTTCCCCCTGTAACAGCCTGCCCAACTCCCACCGCCATACCTCCCTCTTCCTGCTACCTGTGATATTGCTACCCCCACTCCAGACCCACTTTTTCACTCTCCCAAACACATCTCCCCAACCTAACCCACCACAGCTCCTTGGCTTAATAAAAAACCAGAACCAGACTTGTACAATCTCTTGCTGACTTCTTGATTACAGGAAGAAGGATCCTCAGGGTAGAAGGAGAAAGGTCTTAAGGGCCCCAGGCAGCTCGCCCCACAGCTGAGAGCCACAAGGACAAGAGCCCTTCTGCCAGCCTGCCCTATATAGCAGCAGAGCCCCAGCAGCAGCCCAGAGGAGATCCAACACACCTGGAGGAGAGGTGGGGCAGAAGCAAAAGACAGCAAAATGTTAAATATTGCCCGCTTGCCCCTTTATTTTGTGTGTTGGGTGGTCGGTAGCACCCATCATGCCCTATCACCCAACCTACTTTGGGGTCCCTAGGAGTTACCCATGGGGAACAATGGGGTGTTTCGAGTGCCCCATTGTTCCCTATGGTTGAAACATTTGAAACATTTCGAGTCTGTTTCATTGAAACAGCCAGCTCTGATGCTGTTTCAATGAAACGTTTCAAACATTTTGCATTTTGTTTCAAGCTCAAAACAAAATGCAAAATCCATTTTGTGCACACCCTAAGTTCTTCATTCACCTCACTTCGTAATTGTCCTTTTTTTCTTTCCTTATTGTTGCATCAGGTCTCCAGTCTTTCCCTTTTCTGCCCTGCCCTTGAATTTTAGAACAGAAAAAGCACCAAAGAGATGTCTCTTCCATGCAGCTATGTGTCATAATTACTGCCCTCAAAAAAGAAGGCCTGGCATCATTCGCAGATAAAACCAGGCTTAGAACTAGAGGTCTCTTTTCCAGCTCTAGGCCTCCCTTCAACAGACAAAAGCTCTGAACACATTGTGCTCAATGCTTCTTTTCCTTATGCTTAGACCCTGCCTCATTCCAGATGTACAGAAAGCTGCTGCCCTGGATACGTCAAGGTGATGAAAGAAGGAGAGCCAGTTTGCTGCTATGATTGTGCTCCATGCAAGGGAGGGACCATCTCCAATCAGGAAGGTAGGCGACAATAGAGGAAAGGGGCTCCTATTAAGAATTGGGCACAGTAGTACAGGTGTACAGTAGTACATATGCTGGTAACCTCCATATTTGATTACTGCAATGCACTCTATGTGGGGCTGCCTTTGTATGTCGTTTGGAACCTGCAGTTGGTGAAAATGTGGTAGTCAGGTTGCTTTCCAGGTCATCTCAAAGAGACCATATTACTCCTATCCTCTCTAATAAAATGCTTGGTGTCCGTCCGTGGACGGACACCAAGCGTGTGTCCGTGCCTCCCTGGCCTGTTCTGGGCATGCGCGAAGCGCATGCCCAGAACAGGGCAAGGGAGACACGATCGCCGGCACCCGGCAGCCATCTTGGGCAGCCAGAAGCGGCTGCCCCGAAGAAGCCGGAGAAGCGGCGGCGGGGGAAAGTGACCGAGGCCGGGGGCGGAGCGGAGCGGAGGCCATGTAACTTTTTTAAAAAATGCACCCGCGGCTGACGCTGCCGACCGCCCACCCTCCCTCCCAGCTGCCGAGTCCCCCTTACCCTGGCCGACTGCTGTCGGCCGAAGACAGCCCTTAATTTAAGAGGCAGAGAGGAGCTCGTAAGCAGAGCTCCTCTCTGTGCAAAGCCTCTTGCCGAACTGCCGCTTTGGGCGCTTGCGTCCCTTGCGCCCAAAGCGGCAGTTCGGCAAGAGGCTTTGCACAGAGAGGCGCTCTGCTTGCGAGCTCCTCTCTGCCTCTTAAATTAAGGACTTCCTTCGGCCGTCAGCAGTCGGCCAGGGTAAGGGGGACTCAGCAGCTGGGAGGGAGGGTCGGCGGCGTCGGCTGTGGAAGCAATTTTTTAAAAAGTTACATGGCCTCCGCTCCGCCCCCGGTCCCGGCCTCCGTCTCCCCGGCCTGGCGGGGGCAAGTGCCTGGGCCAATTTGGCCCTTAAAGGTAGGGGGGGCACAAAGGAGCTGGGAGGGCGGCTGGATGGCGGAGGGAGGGGGAATGGCGGCGGGGGGCCAGGAGCGCCGTTACTAGCGCCCGTTATTCAATGGGCCAAAATTCACTTGTATTAAAAGAATCTACACTGGCTAGGCTACCAATATGTTTCTGGGCAAAATACAAGGTGCTGGTTATAACCTATGAAGCCCTAAAGAGCTTAGGCCCAGGGTATTTCAGAGATCATATTTTTCACTATTATTTATTATTATTATTGATTCGATTTCTATACCACCCTTCCAAAAATGGCTCAGGGCGGTTTACACAGAGAAATAACAAACACTATGAACCCCATTGTCCATTGAGATAATCCAGAGAGATCTGTCTGCAGCTGCCACCAGCTCATTTGGTGATTACTCAGGGACAGACCATATCTGTTGCTACCCCAAGATTTTAGAATGCACTCTCTGTTGAAATAAGAGCCTCCTCATCTCTGACAGCTCTTAAAAATTCTTTAAAGATGTATTTATTCACCCAAGCTTTGTAAACTAGAATTGTGGTTTTAAATCATTTTGTTGTTTTAATGTTTTAATATTTGTTTTATGTTGTTGTAAACCATCCAGAGATGCAAGTTTGGGGTGCTATACAAATTATAACAAACAAGCAAATAAACAATAAATCAGTGCCTGGGGTCAGTTTTGGTGTGCATAAAGGTGAACAAACAGAAACTTAATTGAGACAAGATAGAAGTACTGTTGGTTGGAAACTCAGGAAACTTTGGAGTGGATGTTCAGGCTCATTGCCCAGGAGCTTTGATCTCAAGGACTGAACTCCACACCTTCTGCATAAAGAGCATGTCCTCTTTTGGATAAATTTGACCCCTCCCCCTCATACTTATAGTTCATCACTTTCCCATATTTGTCTTATCTGACTTTTGCAGCATCTAAGTTCTCACTCCTCAAATGTATCTTGCATGGGATATAATAGATGAAAGATTGGATGTTATTCCATCTTATTTGTTTGTTATTTCTCTGTGTAAACCGCCATGAGCCATCTTTGGAAGGGCGGTATAGAAATTGAATAAATAACAACAACAACAGATGCCAGAGGAACACTGAAGTCACTCTTATGTCTTTCAGATTCAGACGATTGTAAGAAGTGTCCAGAAGATCAGCATCCAAACAAGAACCAAGATCAATGTGTCCCCAAAGCAGTAACATTCTTATCCTATGAAAAAACTTTGGGGGTTACCTTAGCTTGCTTTTCCCTTTTTTTTGTCTTTGTCCACAGCAATTGTTTTAGGAATCTTCATCAAATATTTAGACACTCCAGTCGTCAAAGCCAACAACCGTGACCTCTCCTACATGCTCCTGGTTTCCCTCCTGCTCTCCTTTTGGTCCTCCTTTCTGTTCATTGGTCAGCCTCGGAAAGTGACCTGTCTCCTACGACAAACTGCCTTCAGCATCATCTTCTCATTTTCCATCTCTTGTGTGTTGGCCAAAACCATCACTGTGGTAGTGGCATTCATGGCCACCAAGCCAGGGAACAGGATGAGGAAATGGCTGGGGAAGAGTCTGGCCAACTTCATTGTCTTGTCCTGTTCTATTGTCCAAGTGGGCATTTGTGCTATCTGGCTGGGCATCTCTCCCCCCTTCCCAGAGGCTGACATGCACTCCCAGCCTAGGCAGATCACCCTGCAATGCAATGAAGGATCTGTCGCCATGTTTTACACTGCCCTTGGCTACATGGGCTTCCTGGCGGCCATCTCTTTCACGGTGGCTTTCCTAGCCAGGAAGCTGCCTGGATCCTTCAATGAGGCCAAGCTGATCACCTTCAGCATGTTGGTCTTTTGCAGTGTGTGGGTGTCCTTTGTGCCCACCTACCTGAGCACCAAGGGGAAATACATGGTGGCTGTGCAGGTCTTCTCCATCTTGGCCTCCAGCCTGGGATTACTGGGTTGCATCTTTCTTCCCAAATGCTACATCATTGTTCTGAGACCTGATCTAAATACAAAGGAGCATTTAATGATGAAAACTGAACACGTTACCTGATTCTTAATATATTCACTTAATATATCCCCCCCCCAAATTGGCATTTCTTTGTCCAGCATGGCTCTAATAAAATCATGTATTTCCCATATGAGTGTACCCCCTAACCCAATCTGAGATGCTATTAGAATAAGTCTTCATTTTCTTCATGTACTTTAGGAAAGTACTGGGTTGAACCACTTCTGCGGTTTGAGGGGACTATGCCTGTAAAGCGGAATCTGATGAGGGACCCCACAGTACTTGGGCCATTGATGTGTGGAAGTACTTTTTGCTGTATTAAGTGCCTTACTGCTTCCTGCAGACACCCTGCTACCATATCATATTATAAGGGAAAGAACATGCAAGAAATCTACTCTGCTTCATATTTATATATGTATATCCTGTTTTTCCTCCCAAGAGCCCACAGAAGTGCACAAAGCGTTATGTTTATCCTCAACAGCGACCCTGTGAGGTAGGTCAAGGTGAGAGATAAATGAATGGCCCAGAGTCACCCAGTGAGTTTCATGGCAGCTGGAGGATTTGAACTCAGATCTCTTCGGTCCTGGAACAACACACTAAGCATCACACTGCACTGGCTTTCAGCGAAGGAACTCGAGGAAGCCGCAGGAAATTAGCAGGAGCTGGAGACAAGAGACATCAACATATTTCTAAATTTAAAAGCAAAAACAACTAACTGCGCATGTTCAGTCCTTCACACATGTGTTTGGTTAGCATATTATAGTACTCCACACACAAAGAGGAGCCCAGCTTAAGCTGCACACGTCTTTGAGGATTAACCCCATTAAAGTCAGTGGGGTTTACTTCCAAGTCAACATGGCTAAGTTGGACTGCACAACAGAACCATGTGTAGTATTTTCCCTATGCACAGGGAAAGAGCTCCCAGAGATGCTCTTTGTGGCAGTGCTGATAGATCCTCTTCTCTTTGGGGATCAGCACTTTGTCCTTGACAACTGCAGTGGGAGTTGCTTGCAGGACCAGGAGCAGAGAGGGATCAGTTGGGAAAGGATGAAGCTCCTGCTGCTTTCCACTCCTTGCACACACACCCCACCTAGAACTCCCTCATCCTCTTCCAGGGGTGTGGCTATTTGTGTTCACCCACCTTCTGTCAAAATGGGTTGTCTCTCCCATCCCACCTTTCTTCCTCCCTGGATATTAGTGCTTTTGAGCTCCGCTCGTCCCATCACAGCTTGGCTTTTGTTTTTTTTCTTCCAAAGTACAGCAAGCAAGGATTTGCAGTTGGCCCTGTGTTGGGGGGAAATCAAAGAGTGAGACTTGAACCAAAGTATGCAGCCTAGGCCTCGCTCCCTTACTGTCTGGTATTTGTTATGATGCTGCAGGTGAAGATTTTGAACAATGTACAATGGCCTTACTTTAGTACAAGGCCAAGCATGCATAGTAGCTCTGAAGAAATGTATCTTGTTAACCGTGATTGGTCAATGCTGGTTGGTAGGTGGTGTCTTTCCCTGACTCTATTTGATTGATTGATTAAGTGCCATCAAGTAGGTGTTGACCCTTAGCGACCACATAGATAGATTCTCTCCAGGATGATTTGTCTTCAACTTTGCTTTTAAGGTCTCTCAGTGGTGCATTCATTGCGGTCGCAATCGAGTCCATCCACCTTGCTGCTGGTCGTCCTCTTCTTCTCTTGCCTTCAACATTTCCCAGCATTATGGACTTCTCAAGGGAGCTGGATCTTTGTATAATGTGTCCGAAGTATGATAATTTGAACCTGGTCATTTGTGCCTCGAGTAAAAATTCTGGATTGATTTGTTCTATGACCCATTTGTTTGTTTTCCTGGCAGTCCATGGTATCCTCAAAAGTTTTTTACAGCATCAAAGTTCAAAAGCGTCAATGCTTTTTCTGTCTTGCTTCTTCAAAGTCCAGCTTTCACATCCATAGAGTATCATGGGGAAAAACATTGTCTGAGTAATTCTAATCTTTGTAGGTATAGACACATTACGACACCTAAATATCCTTTCCAAGGCCTTCATTGCAACCCTACCAAGTCCTAGTCTGTGGTGTATTTCTTGACTACTGGAGCCTTTACTGTTCATGGTCAATCCTAAAAGGCAGAAGCTATCCACCACATCAATGTCTTCATTGTCAGTTCTGAGGCTGGTTGCTGTACCTGTTGATTTAATTTAGTCTTTTTTACATTTAGTTGTGGTCCCATTTTTTCACCTGATAAGGCTTTAGTATATAATTTTGTGGGGTTTCTTCTTCCTCCTTTCTGTGTTTGGAGTGGGCCCAGTATACTGTGATAAATAAAGCTTTGAATCAGATGGAACTGTGTGGCCCCTGCCTATAAAGAACTCTAGCAGTAGGGGAGAATTTCTCCAACACCTGCTCACCATCAGAGTCTCCTTGCTGATCCTGCTCTTGCCACACATCACCACTGCTGCTGCTCCTGCTGCCCCCTGCCACCACCTTGCTACCACTGCTCCTGCCACCCAAGGGTGGCTCCAGAAGGGTGGCAGGAGTGTCTTGCCTCCCCTTTTGGTTTCAGATATCTAATATGTGTGACACAGCAAATCCACCCATAAATGCACTCTGTCCCTTCTGTACCCCCTTCAATTTTTCCCTGCCACTGCTGCTGACTCCCAGTCCCCCACTGCAACTGCCCTTGCTGCCCTCACCACCTCTATTCCTGCTGCTCCTCAACACCACTGGTAGGTGCCACCTACCACCTGCTACCACTTCTCTTGCCTGTACTGCCATTTTCCTGCCAGCTCCCAGGACCTTCAGGCTTCTGACTAGCCTTGGGAGACAGCTGGCAAGCAGCAGAAGTGGCAAGTGGCAGGAGCCATGGGCAGCAGGTGGCAGGAGTGCCAGCACAGGCAGCTGGACCCACAGTCAAAAGGAACAGTGGGCAGCAGGAGCGGCATGCGGGAGCAGTGGGTGGCAGATGTGGCAGAGTGGGTGTCAGGAATGGCAAGCAGACATTATGGTGTAGTTCATAATAAAACATTATCCATCAAAAAAGCTTACCCTGGTACTGAAATCTGACAGAGTAATTAAATATTATGGTCTAGTCTGGGGGTGGGCAAACTTGGACCTCCAGCTGTCATTGAGCTACCACTCCCATTATCTCCAGGCACCATTTTTTGTGATTGGGGATGATGGGAATAGTAGCTCAACAACAGCTGGAGGGCCAAGTTGGCCCATCATAAAACATTACTGCGGTATTGAAACCTGACAAAGTAAGGGAAAATTACATCCCTCTCCCTGAGGAAAGATGCCCGAGTTTTGAAATCTGCTAGGGTAAGGGGTAATTACATTTTTGTCCATCAGAAAACATTACTGGGGTAAGTAAATCTGAGACCATAAATCAAAATTACCATTACACCAGTGCCCCTAAAGAATTGGTGTCCTAGGTGACCGCCTTGGTCTGCCTAGTGGGTGGGTCGGCACTGTGAGAAGTAGCTACTTCGAAGTAGAGTTTTCAGACAAATCATTTCAACAACAGGGGAAAAAATGGCAAAAGTTCTAAAGCAAAAGCATTTGCAGGAGACAATGCAAACACAAATTGGCGGGGGGGATTTGTAAAGGAACAACATTTTCATAAAGTTGAAATGACACACAACCTGATTAGAATTGGTGGTCCTACACATGCCCGGTACAATACAGTTCAATCTGCAGCAAATTGCCTGATGTCTGATGTGTCTCATTTTCGAGACATACAGGGGGTTTTTTTTGGAGGGTCTTTTTTTTGCGGGGGGAGGGTATATACTGTCAGAATTAACAGCCTAAAGGAATAATATGAATTTGTTAATATTACATACCAAGGTCTTTTAAGTTATCTTAAAACCAGATGGCTACTTCATAAAACTCAATGGCTACTTCTCCTTCCAGCTGTTGAACATTTTTTGTTACTGTGTGAGGGTCTGAAATTCTACTTTCTGTCCCAAGAAACATGTCCTAAAGTTATAAAGGCCCTTTTTTGTGCATAAATTAGGTGAAAGATATTAATGGCTTGTGCACTCTCAAGTGATCCTGTTCTAAAAAGGCATCCTGAAGACTGGGCAGAAAAACATTTCAGCTGTGGAAGTAGTCAGTGTTCAACAATAAATTAGAGATTATTTGCCAGCAAGAAAGAAAAAACTTCTTTTCTGAGCCCTAAAACTCTGATGGAATGGAGGAACATGTAAATGAATTTAAAGCAATAGTGAATCAATTCCATGAAAGCTGTTGCAATTATTGATTGACTGAGTGATTGATTTGATTTAATTTATATCCCGCCCCTCCAAAAATTATAAGAGTTAAAAACAAACTCAATTGACAGTTAAAATCAAAACTAAATCAATTAAACATTTAAAATCATTTAAACACAAAAACATTTAAATTAAAATAATTTAAAACCAGCATTTTAAAATTTTATATTTTAATTTTTAATCATTTTTTAAAATTTTAATTTAAAAAAAAATTAAAAATGTGGACATGGAATGCTTGCTTCAGTAATATCACAGAATGTTTTTCATGGATGACTCTGACCAGGGCTTCATGTATTTATTGTTCAGGAAACATGTAGGCAGACATGTTTCCTCCTACCTTGCTTCCACACCTTGTTTCCACACAATCAGGTTCCCAGGTTTTCCTTTTATCTAGCTTCCACACAACTGAAAATTGGGAGCACGCACAGCTCCCAGTCCTGGGTAGAACACAGTTTTTGATTGTGTGAATGATCTCAGTGTGTAGCTTTAAGGAAAGAATTAAAAGCTATGCCTGAAAACGAAAACCTGTTATATGGCATATGAAAATGGGTGAAGATTTTTGATCCGTGAGTTAGTCCAGAGCAATACAGTGAAATCGTTTTGGTTTTTTTAAAAAGGCTTAGTATTATTTTTCTATTTCTAGTACTAATGATAATGTGGAATCAATATTTTCATTTATGAATGCTTAATGTACAGATGAATAAAATAGGCTGCATGTGCATAAGGGAGACGAAAAGAGAGTCTGAGGAACATTTAGCTAAAAGCGTCAAGGGGAATAACAAAAACACCTTTAAATACATCAGGTAAAGGAATCCTGCCAGTGAGGAGGTTGGATCTTTGGATAATGAGGGATGAAAGGGATTATTAAAGCGGATATGGAGGTTGCAGAGGAGCTCAATGAGTTTTTTGTGTCCGTCATCACTGCAGAGGATACTGAGCATATATCCGATCCTGAAACAGACTTTTCGGGGATGGAGGCTAAAGAACTGAGTCAGATAGAAGTGACAAGAGTTGATGTTCTAAACTGTCTGGAAAAACTGAAAATTAGCAAATCGCCAGGTCTGGATGGCATCCATCCAAGAGTCCTCAAAGAACTCAAATGTGAAATTGCCGACCTCCTTGCTAAAATATAATACTTATCTTTGCAATCAGACTCTGTATCGGAGGACTGGAAAGTAGCCAATGCAACACCGATTTTCAAAAAGGGATCCAGGGGTGATCTGGGAAATTACAGGCCGGTTAGCTTAACGTTCATTCCAGGCAAATTGATGGAAAGCATCCTCAAGGATAAAATTGTAAAGCCTGCTGGGAGAGAACCAGCATGGCTTCTGCAGAGGTAAATCTTGCCTCACCAACCTTTTGGAGTTCTTTGAGAGTGTCAACAAGTGTGTGGATCAAGGTGATCCAGTTGGCATAGTATACCTGGACTTCCCAAAAGCTTTCAACAAAGTTCCTCATCAAAGACTCCTGAGAAAACTTAGCAGTCATGGCATAAGGGGACAAGTACATGTGTGAATTGCTAACGTTGAAGGACAGGAAACAAAGAGTAGGGATAAAGGTAGACTTTTTGCAGCTTTTATGGATTTAAAATCTACATTCGATCTAATTCCTAGGGAATTATTGTGGTCCAAGCTTGGGAAATCCTTGATGGATAAAAGATTGTTGTTCCTGATTATGCAGCTCCATGTCAATTCTCCTATCTGAGTCAGATATGCTCCCAATGGGGCTCTAACTGATTCAATCCCTGCCACTCGTGGGGTTAGGCAGGGTTGTGTTCTGGCCCCTTCATTGTTTAATCTTTTTATCAGTGATTTAGCACAGTGTTTAGAAATGGCAGATTCACACGCCCCGAAACTGGCCGACATTTGTGTGCCAGTATTGCTATATGCGGATGATGTAGTGTTATTGTCCCAGACCTGTCTTGGTCTCCTTAAATTGCTGGCAGCCTTTGCCCATTATTGTAATGACAATAACTTATCGATAAACTGAGAAATCTAAGGTCCTAGTTTTCACTAAAGCTAGGAAACTTTATAAGTGGGTGGTAAATAAGGAAAATATCGAGCAGGTTTATAAATTCAAATACCTTGGTATACATTTCCAATATAATCTTAACTGGAAATCTCAAAGATTGTATTCTATCTCTATTGCTCGTAAAACTCTTAACGCTTTTCTGTGATTCTACTACTCCAAAGGAGGCCAGTATATACCAATGGCTCTCCAAGTTTTTTGAGCAAAGATTGTAGCTCAATTACTTTATGGCGTCCCACTTTGGATTCAGGGAGTAACATCAGAGTTACCCAATGACTGAATGATTGAACCCCAAACGGTTCAATCATTATTTATTAGGACTATCTTTGGGGTACCCAGATGTGTACCTTATTCAGCATTATGTTTGGAATCTGGATCCCTTACTATTTTTTTTTTAAGCATGGGAACTTACTTTCACCAGATGGATTAAACTTTGCTTGGATATTCAGGAGCCCTCCAATTTTTGGTTTCTATGGAGAGACTCCTTTCCTAGCCCTTGGATGTCATATGTCAACAACAAAATATTGCAAATGGGTCTATCTCTATCTGAAATTTTACTCATGGGAAATGAGAAGGCGAAGATTACACCTATACAACGCCTCCATGACATTGAGCACCAGAATCTTGTTTCTAGGGGAAATAGGACATGCTCTCCTCTATTTTTTGGTATCATGACCCCTTTGGGGAATAAAGGTTCTAAATATTTAGCTTCCCTACACTTTTAAAAGTTTAGGATAGCTTTCACTAGGGCCTATATGAATGTGCTGCCTTCAGCCCTTTTGGAAAAAAGATTTAATAAGGGATCGTCAGATTTTGGCCTATGCCCTTGTGGTGCAGGCCTCCCTGAAACAGTTTCTCATGTGATGTTATATTGCTCCCTTTATTCTGATACCCAGGAAGAGCAGACTCCTTTTATTTGAATTTTTGTCTTGAGGATCAAGATAATGAGGTTACTAAGGTGGTGGCGAAATTCTTTTATGTCGCTATTAGACTAAGATCCTGTTTAAGATCTAATCCTTAGGAGCTATTGTTTTGTCCTGATAATTATGTTTTATATTACTGCTGGCATATTTTGCTTTTAATCTTGTTTTAATCTTTGTATGTTCTCTGTATGGCCTTTGGCTGTAATAATAAATTAGACTGACTTCCAAATAGTTTCGACAAAGTACCTCATCAAAGACACTTGAGAAAATTTAGCAGTCTTGGGATAAGGGGACAAGTACATGTGTGGATTGCTAACTGGTTGAAAGACAGGAAACAGAGGGTAGATATAAATGGAGAGTTTTCACAATGGAGGAAGTAAGAACTGGAGGAAGTAAGAAGCTTTTTAATGTATTCATAAATGATCTAGTAGTAGAGGTAAGTAAGAGGTATTTGCAGATGATACCAAACTCTTTCAGGTAGTGAAATCCAAAAAGGACTGTGAGGAGCTCCAAAAGGATCTCTCCAAACTGGGTGAGTGGGAGACAAAATGGCAAATGCGGTTCAATGTTGGCAAGTGTAAAGTGATGCACATTGGGATGAAAACCCCCAACTTCAAGTATACACTGTTGGGATCTGAGCTGTTGGTGATTGACCAGGAGTGGGATATTGTGGTCGTGGTGGACAGCTCATTGAAAGTGAAAGGGGATTGAAAATAAAAGTGCTAATATTATAATTCCCTTATACAAAACTATAGTGCGGCCACACCTGCGAACAATTCTGATCACCACATCTAAAAAAAGACATTGTAGAACTGGAAAAGGTGCAGAAGAGGGCAACCAAGATGATCAGGGGCCTAGAGCACCTTTCTTGTGAGACAAGGCTACAACACATGGGGCTATTTAGTTTAGAGAAAAGACGACTGCGGGGAGACATGATAGAGCTCTATAAAATCATGCATGGTGTGGAGAAAGGGGATAGAGAGAATTTCTCCCTCTCACATAATACTAGAACCAGGGGTCATCCCAAGAAATTGATTGCCATGAAATTCAGAATGAGCAAACAGAGGTTCTTTTTCACACAATACATAATCAACTTGTGAAATTCTCTGCCGCAAGATTTGGTGACAGCCAACAACCTGGAAGGCTTTAAGAGGGGTTTGGATAACTTTGTGAGGTCTATAAATGTCTACTAGTCGGAGGGATTATAGGCCACCTCCAGCCTCAAAGGCAGGTTGCTTCTGAGTATCAGTTGCAGGGGAGTAACAGCAGGAGAGAGGGCATGCCCCTTTCAACTCCTGACTGTAGACTTCCAGCTGCATCTGTGCGAAACAGGATGCTCAACTAGATGGGCCTTGGGCCTGATCCAGCAGGGCTGTTCTTATGTTCTCACGAAGCATCTGCAATCTGTCTCTGGGCAGTGGCTTAGTCAATCCATCTGCTACCATCTCTTCTGTTGGGCAATACTTCAACTGGACCACCCCTTTCTCTTGTAAGTCTCAAACATAGTGATACTTTATGGGAATATGCTTCGTTTGAGACTTCATTTCTCCATCTGGGAGTTCTGGATACAACTTTGGTTATCCTCAAATGTTGTGGGCTTTGTTTCCTCAACCCCAAAGTCCAATAGTAGCTGGTGTATCCACACCAGTTCCTGCATGCTTCAGCTGTGGAAACATATTTTGCTTCTGTGGATGAGAGCACAACAAGTGACTGCTAGGGATGTGCAAACCAATTCGAATTTTAACCGGTTTGGTTCGAAAGTTCAAACTCGGACCAAACAGGGCATTGCATTGGCAATGCCGGTCCGAGTTCAAACCGATCGAGCCAGGTTCTAGAGGCCATTTTAGATGTTGTCCTCCATTCTGTGTGTTGTCCTCCATTCTCTGTGTTGCTTTATTTCATTGGCTGAGCTCTTGCTTCCCTGATTGGCTAGATGTGTCTGGCTCTCTGGTAGGCTCTGCACTGTGCTAGTCCTTGAGAACTGGCACCCTTTTGGCCAGGGGGGAGGGCACAGGTGGGGGCTCCCAAAGGAGGGAGTTTCAAATCCTATTTAAAGCCATGCCTCTGGCCTAGCAAAATCACTTTGACTGCAGTCTTCCTTGGCTTCCTTCTGGCCTGCTGCAGCTGCTGGTGTGGTAAGAGTCTGCCTGGTGTGGTAAGAGGCTGGTGTGGTAAGAGTCTGCCTGGCAGACACTGCTGTGTGCTTTTGTTTCCAATCCTCCCTTCTGCCTGTTTCTCTGCTCCCCCCCCCCAATTCTTTCCCCTGCTTTAAACTTTCCCCCCGCCTGATTTGACTGTGTGTGTGTGTTTGTTCTGCAGCTTTTATTCCCCCCCCCCCACCAAGTGAGTGAGTGTCTGTCTTTCTCTCTCTCCCTTCCCTCTTCTCTGGGCCAGGGGGGCCCAGGCCCTTTTTCCTGAGGCTTCTCTCTGGCCCATTCAACTAAGCTAGTCCCCACTTTCCCCAACCTTTTTTGCTTTTGTGGTGGCTGCTGCTTTTAAATCTGTTGGCTGAGTTGAGATAAAGAGAGTTCTCCTCAGCTCAATAACCACTGTGAGTTGTTTTTATTTTATTTGTGGGGGGATTGGAGGGGGGTTCCTTGTTTTCTCGGGAGCAGATGCTTTTCTTTGTTAATTCTTTTCTTGCTGTGCTTAGCACACAGCCTGCTCCAGAGTCCAGCACCTCTATCCTCCCCTTCCCTTCCCCCCTCCCCACCCCTTCGCCATCCCTACAACCTTTTCCCCCACCAGCCTTTTTATTTATTTAATCAGTGTTTTTACTTTGATTTCTTTGTTTGGGTGGGTGAAATAACTGGAACGCTTTTCATTCCGCCCTACCCCACGGCCCTAGCTTTGTCTGCCTGCCCGCACTGCCAGCTTGTCACTGGTCTATTATTCCTTCTTTTTTTCTCCTGACCAGTGTGTGGGGGCAGAAGATCTCCAGGACAACAAAGGGGTAAGTGATTACTTTTTGTTGTCCTCTTTGCTCCCTTTAGTGTCCCTTAAATAGGGCCTCCTTTTTTGTTTGGGTATGGGGAGGTATATTTTCTGTGTTTTTTCTTTACAGGTTGTTTCTTGTTTTCACAGGTCCCCCCTTAGTTGGTTTTAAAAGGGTTTTCTTTAAATAGGTTTTAAAAAGAGGTTCCCCCCAAATAGAGTTTTCTTTTTAAAAAAAGAAGCCCCCCCATCCATTTTTTTTAAACCCTCCATTTTTTAAAATGTTTCCCCAATTTTTAAAAAAGGCACCAAGGTCTTTGGGGATTTTTTAGCTCACAGCAGGCTGGCAGGCAGAGATGGGAGGGGTCACCATCCCCAAGCTGGTGCCGGAGGCTGGGGTGGGGGGCAGAGAAGACACCATCCTGTAGTCCCACAGGTCCCCATCGGCAAATTCTTTGGTCCAGGTGAGGCGGTGGCGTGAAGGCTCTCCTATCTGGAGGAGTCTGCTGCCGCCAAGCCAGGTCCTGGACCAGTGGCGGGTCCATCAGGCAATGCGCCACTAGTGTTGCTGCACTAGGTGCAGCCTGGCAGTGCAGGTGGTTCTCCTGCCTGGGAAGCTTCTTCCGTGGAGGAGGTGAAGGGCAGGAGCTTGATGGCTGGCAGTGCAGCCAGATTTTCCGTCACTCTTGTGGCCCCTCCAATGCTCTTCTTGCCACTTAGTGCCTCCTCCAATGATGCCCAGGTTGTGGCTGAGTCCAGTGCTGGGTCCTCCCAGTTTGGGTCCAAGGGGGAAGGGTGTGCTGCTGAGGTCAAGGGGGTGGACCCCTCATCCAGTGAAGCCAGGCCCTTCTTCTTGCATGCAGGCTGGAAGGGGCAAGGGTGATGGTGGTGGGTGAGCACCAGCAGCCTCCCTAGGTCCGCCATCACTCAATAGGTCCAAGACAGCGCCCAGGGCGTCAGAGGTCACCCAGAGCAGTGATGTTTGGTGGCATTTTCGGGTCCCTCAAGATGCCCCAACTGCTGCTCGCAGTGTCCACTGCAGGGCACAGGTCAGTTGGGGCAAGGATGCTAAGCATCTGGGGACAACTTCCATTTTGTGACACATGCAATAGCATCACCTGGATCTTCTTTACTCTTCTGGCAGTGCTAGTGCGCCTCATGTGCCTGCGACTAGCACTGACAAGGGCAGTATACCAGCCTCCATTAAGCAGGGCATGCTGTCAGTCAAGCAGTGGACGCAGTCATTGGGCAAGAATTACCCTGGTCACGTGGACCCAGGTCTCCTCACCAGCCTCATAGGAGAGATGATGGTCACTGACAACCAGCCTTTTCTGTTGGTCGAGAACTCTGGCTTCCGCCTGATACTCCAACTGCTAGTGCCCAACTACATCATCTCCTCAAGGACCACGTTCAGCCACAACGTGGTCCCCTCCCTATACAGGCAGTGCAGGGAGCTCATGTCAGCCATGCTGCATGCAGCACAAGCTGGCCCCAGTGTGCATTGCACTACTGATCTGTGGAACAGTGTGAGTGGGATGCACAATGCTTTCCTGGCCCTGACTGCCCACTGGTGGGGTTTGGAGAGAGAGGTGACCTGTGGTGCTGCCTCTGGCTCCAGCGCATCCCACACAACATTACGACACAGGTGGGCTGTCTTGCACGTGGAGACCTTGGATGACAAGCACACCAAGGAGAAGGTGGCAGCCATGCACGGCCACCAAACTGAGTAGTGGATAGGCGGGTTGCCACACCACTCTTGGGGCTTCACTGTGACAGACAATAGCTCTTAACAGCAGCAGTAGAGTCAGTGTTAGAGTGTGTGAATATGAACAGGTGTGTCCACTTGACTGTCAGGGACGCCCTTGGCCTCAAGGAGGCAGAGGCGTCCAGGGAACATGGCCACCCCATAGTAGGTGCTGTTGCTGCCACAGCTCTCCTTGTGGAGAAATCCCTCAAGATTGCAGCCCACTTGCACTGGAGTGAGAAGTCCAGGTACCTGCTTCGTGAACGGCAGTGTGTCCATGGGCTTCCACAACATCTCATCCCCATGGATGTAGATACCTGGTGGTACTCCGCCTTCCTCTTTTTCTGGCACCTGCTGGAGCAGTAGGTGGCCCTCGACGAGCTGCCGAGGAACGAGTCCTTGGGCATTTGCGAACTATCCAACTTGGAGTGGAAGCTCATGTCCGAGATGGTGTCAGCACTCAAGCCCTTCCTGTTTGCCACAAAGAGCTTATGTAAAGAATTAGAGGATACACGGACCATGAAAGCAGACCATATACGTAAATAAATATATATGCATTGTGAATAGTTATCTGTTCCAAAACTCACACACACAGCATGTAAAATGAGTTATACCTAGGGTTGTGCATCTCCCCCTGTTTTGTTTTCGGCCCGAATAGAAAACACACCCATTTTGTTCTTCGTTTGAAATCAGCCAATCTGAAACACCCCAATTTTCTTCTTTGTTCGAAATTGCAAAATCCAGATCTGAAACGTTTTGGATTTTAAAAAGTGGCCCCAAGGCAAAACTAGTGGGTATCAGTGGGAGTTCCCGATGGGTGTAAGCTACCATCCAAATTTCAGATGAATTGGGCAGAGGGCTGATTTTTGGTGAATTTTTGAAGTTTAAGAATTTTCCCATAGGGAATAAAGGAGGTTTCAGCAAAAGTATAGCTTCACGTCAGGGGGAAAGGGGAGGCCCAGAGTAGAGTTTGGTGGGTGGTAGTGCCCAGTGGGGGCAAGGAAGCAGCCAGAATTGTTTCAAAGGAATTGGGCAGAGGGATGGTTTTTTTAAAAGATTTAATGGAGTTTATGCGTCTTTAAAGTTCTTCCCCATAAGGAATGATGGAGGTTTTAGCTGCCACATAACTGCACTTGGGGGGCACTGGGGTGGCCCAGAGCAAGTGGTGATGTAGAGCACATATGGTGCCCACCACCCCCATGGGTTGCTAACCTGGGTACTGGGTTCTGTTGTTTCTAAGATGTTTTGATTGTAGATTCTCTGGTAGCATATGAGAGTGGATTCATGGTTTGTCATTGAAAATTTCATATGCTACCAGAGAATCTACACTCTGAACACCTCAGAAACAACAGAACCCAGCACCCCATAGGTTAGTAACCCATGGGGGTGGTTGGCACCCTATGTGCACTACACCACCACTAACTCCGGGCCACCCCAGTGCCCCCCAGGGGCTGCTGAAACCTTCATTATTCCCAAGGGGGGGAACCTTAAAGATGTGTACACTTCAACAATTCCTAAGAAATCAGCCTTTTGCCCTATTCCTTTGGAATCTGGATTGTAGCAGGCACCCCTTGGGGCACTGCCACCCAGCCCACAGTTTTGCCCCTCAGGCCCCCTTTCTGCTCCAAATCTACCCCAGAAACATGTAAACTTAAGAAATTCTTTTAAAAATCAGCCCTTTCCCCAATTCCTTTGGAATCTGGGCGGCAATAGACACCCATTGGGGCACTACCACCTGATCTACCTTTCTGCCCCCAAAGCCCCCTTTCTGCCCCAAATCCACCCCAAATAACATATCAACATATCAACATAACATATCAACAACAGCAGAGCTTTGCAAAAAAAAACACCAGGCAGATTTCCAAAGGTCATGCACATCCACCCCCTCCATGGGAAATGCAATTGATCTACACACAACAGTGTGAAACAACAATAATGAAATGCACACTGCCCCCATGCAGTGTGCACACTACCCCACTGACCAATGGGGGTAAATTTTACCCTTAAATTTCCTTAAAATCAATAAGGAGGAAATTGCCAGCAAATCAGCCCATGCTTTTGCTGGCCAAGCTGCAGGCTGGAAGGGCCGGGAATTCAAACAGATGTCAAAACTCAAAATGGAGACTAAAGGAGAAAGACTTCCCACGATAGCAAAATGGAGTTCCAAAACAGCCGAAACAACAAAAAGTTTTGTATCCGAAACAGGGACGTTTTGTTTCGACTACAAAATTTTCTGTTTTGAGCATTGGGTGCTTTGTTTTGCCTACAAAACAGCCCAAATCGCCTGTTTTGTGTACAAAATGTTTTGTATCTGAAATGAAATGCACACTCCTAGTTATATCAAAATTTATACAAAAATAAGAAGGATAGGGCGGGTAGAAGGGGCCTCCGAGTGGCAGAGGCCTGGTCTACCTCCATAACCGTGGGTGGCGGGTAGACTGGGCCCCCACTCCCGACTTGGCTGTCTGGGTCTCTGGATGGTGGGCCCTTGTCTACCCGCCTTAGCCTTGGCTAATCTGAGCAAGAATCTATGTGAGTAAAGACCAATAAGAGCAAGAATCTGAGCAAGAATGCAAAAAGAAATTTTGCATACAATATTTGACATGCATAAAGAAATTTTGGATACAATATTTGACCTTCAAGAAACATCATGAAATAGAAATCACCCACAATGATTTCACTCCCACAATTCTCTCAAAATTCCATGTGTTTCATCATTATATGTAAATTTATTATAGGAGGTTTAATTGATTACTTGTGTTAAAAACATTTATATATTTGGCCAATTGCAAATGTTTATTGAATTTAAAAGATCTATTGAATTGTAATTTTGGTATAAATTTTGGTATAACCCATTTTACATGCTGTGTGTGTGAGTTTTGGAACCTATAACTAAACATGGTACATATATATTTCTTTATGTATATGGTCTGCTTACAAAGAGCTTGTGTGGCGACACCACTCCTCTGAGCCAGGCCCTGCCCATGGCTCTCTTCCCTGAGAAGCTGATGGGTGAACTCTGGACTTCGTTGCCCACGCCAGAGGGACGTGCTCTGGCTGGAAGGCTGATGGCCGGGGTTGTGGACAGGCTGGTCAATGAGTTGGGTGATAGGGAGGAGTACGTCCTGGCTTGTCTCTGTGACCCGACCATCAAGGGCAATGTCATTTGCGTGGATGACTTGCCCAGATGGAGGGACCTCCTTGTCGATAGAAGACAAGGGAAGGGAAGAGGAGGTCATTAGGACTGGCAGAGACTAGGAGGGTGGTGATGGTGCACCCCTGAGCATGCGCAACCCACACTCAGCAGCAGCAGTGCAGGCGGCCCTTCAGCTCCCACCCCTTCTTCTTCCCAGTCCAGCAGTGCTGCATCCTAGGCAACGGTGCCAACACAACAGGCAGTTCCTCCCACTAAATCAGCCTAGTGGTTTAAGTGGGTGTTCCTTGGTGCCTTGCCCAGTCTGCGGGAAGCTCAGCCTACCAGGCCCACCAGTGCTGTGCAATGCTTTGCCCAGTACTTAGAGGAGCTTGTGGAGGGAGACCCCGAGATGGACCGCGCGCAGTTCTGGGAAACCCACCGCCAAGTATGGCCGGACCTGGCGGTGGTTGCTGCGTGCCTCATCTCCTGCCCTCCAACCAGAGTCCAGAGCGAGCAGATGTTTTCATGTGCTGGCAACGTAGTAACACCCACTCGGTCCTGGTTGGACCCTGGTTTGGCCGAGCATCTGGTTTTCTTCAAGGTTAACCTCCCCCTGCTGGGCTACCCCGAGCTGGAGGTTAAGCTGGGCAAGTGATTGGCCCATGGTTGACCCATGGTGCCGGTCACCTGCCTGGCAGCAGCTTCTGCTCATTCCTCCCCTCCCCTCTTCCCCCTTCAGCCATGCCTGCCATGTCAGAGCGTGCCCACTAGTGCTGTGACTTGGCAACTGGATACAACCCACTGGCGTAGCCCGATGCTGAACTAGCCCCTGGTTTCACCTGACCACAGCACTCAAGGGGTGGGGCACACACACAGTTACTAGGTGGGTTGTGCCAGTGTGGAACTGTGTAGATGTGTAAATATATTTATTTGTGTTGTGTTGCTTGCTGTTTTACATAGCTGACTTGCGAGGGGAGGTCAGTGGGACTGCCAAAATGTATATTTGTAAATATTTCAGTGTGTGTAAATATGTGCTTGTGTAGATAGAATTGTTGTGTGTGCATATATGTGTGTGTGTGCGTGGGGCTTTCTTCTGGTATGTGTGTGTGGGTGGTGGATGTTGTCAATAGTAGTAGTAGAGGATTTTCCTTTCCTTTCTGTAGATAGTGTTTTTGGTCTGGTTTGTGTAGATAGATAGTTGGTGGTGGTGTAAATATTACTGTATAGCTGCTATATAGATGGATTTGTATATATACTTGTGTATATAAATATTTGTTAATTGTTTTTATTCAGTGTGCCCCCCTTCCCCTCTTGTTTGGTTCTGCTGACACACACACAAACACACACACCAGACACGCATGCACCGGCCATGATGAGTAAGTGGTCTCCTGCCACATCACGTCGTGTGTGGCATCCACTGACCCACCTCTGAGCTGGACATTCCTATCACTTTAATTTTTTCAGAACCCCCTTCTCTTTCCCCTCTTCTAGCTAGCAGCACACACATGCACACACCAAACGCAAACACGCATGATGACTATATGGTGCCACCACGTGCCTGGGGCCCTGTGTGGCCTCCAGCAAAGATGTGGTGGACCAGACACTCTGAGGTGTTTCTTTCCCCACTGGCAAATCACATGCATTGCACACAAAGAGAAGAGAAGAACCAGGTGTGTGGCGTGTGTTACTTTAAGTTCGCCTTCAGTGTGTTGGTGTGTTTTTGCCTTGCCCCTTTTTCTTTGCAGTTTGCATTCCAGGTTGGTTTTACTGCCTTGCACCATCTAGTTAGGTCTTGTTGGTTTGTGGCTGTTGTTGTGTAGTCTGTGCTGTTGTTTGGTTTGGTCCCCCGGCTTTGCAGTTGTGTGGGCACAGCAGCAGGTCTGTTTCTGTGGTGGTTTTTTGGTTTCCAGTTGGTTGTCTTCTTAGTTGTGTCACTGTGTGTTGGTATGGTGTCCTGCTAGAGTCACAAAACTGCGATGGGTGGTGGGCACCCAGGGGTGCCAAGCACCTGCCAAACCCCAAAGCTATCAGACACTTTCATGATTTTAGATTTTTCCAGTTTTTGCATTTCTCACATAGGGCATAATGGGGATTTGAGGTGGCCCAGCCAGCCCATTCTCCATTTTGGGGGGTGCCAGGCCACCCCAAGGTCACTCTGGAGGCATGGTGGGTTGTGAAACAACTCCCCCCAGGCAGCCACAAGCTGGTGGGGTTCATTGTTTCCCTCCCCCCAGGAATTTTTTCAGTTACTGTCCTTTTAACAAGTCCATCTCTATCAGAATAGCTTCTCTGGTCTGAATATATATGTGTATGGAGATATAGGAAACATAGGAAACGACCATATACTGAGTCAGACCATTGGTCTATCTAGCTCAGTATTGTCTTCACAGACTGGCAGCAGCTTCTCCAAAGTTGCAGGCAGGAATCTCTCTCAGCCCTATCTTGGAGAAGCCAGGGAGAGAACTTGAAACCTTCTGCTCTTCTCAGAGCGGCTTCATCCCCTGAGAGGAATATCTTGCAGTGCTCACACATCAAGTCTCTCATTTATATGCAACCAGGGCAGACCCTGCTTAGCTATGGGGACAAGTCATGCTTGCTACCACAAGACCAGCTCTCCTCTCCTCATCTTCAAAGGGATTCATTGAGAGAGCTAATACAACCACCAAGAATCCAATTTGTGTTTGGACTTGCTGTGTATGAGTTCTCTCAATGAATCCTTATGAAAATCTCTACACACACACACACACACACACACACACACACGACTTGTTAAAAGGACAGTAACTGAAAACATTCCTGGGGGAGGGACCATGAACCTTACTAGCTCTGGGCTGCCTGGGGGGAGTTGTGGCACAACCCACTGTGTCCCCAGACCCACTTTGGGGTGCCCTAGCACCCCCAATTGGGGGAATGGGGCTGCTCAAATTCCTATTACTTCCTATGGGAGAAATGCAAAAATTGGGAAAAATCTTCAAAAAATCATTAAACATCATAAGAGTGTCCGATTGCTTTGGGATTCAGAGGGTGTTTGGCCCTAGGTGCTCTACACAGGGAGTTTTTGTGCCCCTAGGTGCTCTACACAGGGAGTAATGGGCCACTTCAAGTCCCCATTACACCCTATGTAGTACCTTTTAGAACTGGTTCAAATTGGATTCAAATTCGAACCAAACTAGGGGGGGTTCAAGCAAAACCAAAACCAAACCAACCCACCCTGGTTTGAAGCTGGTTCAAATTTGAACCAAAAAGGCCAAGCTGGATTTGTGCACATCCCTAGTGACTGCTTGTGGCTAGCCCTACTTATGGCTTATGGCTCCACCTCCATACAGTAACAAATGTCCACTTGTGTTAAGGTTGTATTTTGATGCTGTTTGTTTGACATGGTTAAAATAATGGATAACATTAAGAAATCCCAGAATACTTGATCTGGAAGGATTTGATAGAAGGTTTGGATGGCATTCATATCTGTGGTATGATAAAACTAAAGTGCATAAAGATTTTCTTAATCACCATGTGAGAAGGAGTCTAATGAGAGTGTGGGTAAAATATAAAAAATGTTTGGAATTTAAAACTCCATTATGGCTATCTCCAATTGAAGCTTTAGCACGTAAAGAGATAAATATGCAACCTCACTGGGGTACCTATAGGGATTTGTTATGTTTCCAAGAAAAGGGCTGTAAGTTTAAAAAACCTAACTGAAGTACAAAATCTGTTTAGTAACCGGTTTCACTACCATCAGTTAAATGAAATTTATAAGAAGGATCTTAAAGTTGGATTTGAGGATCAAATGTCGAGATTTGAGAAGGAGCTGTGTGAAAATGATGAAAAATTAGTTTCTAAGATGTATAAGCTGCTGCTTCTGGAGGAGACAAGAGATGAAGTGGTTAAAACGACTATGGTAAAATGGGCTCAAGATCTGGGTCACAATATAGATATGGCAGCTTGGGAAAAATTATGGAAAATGGATTTAAAGTTTACCACATGTTATACTTTAAAAGAAACTTATTATAAGATGATGTATAGGTGGTATTTGACACCCAAAAAATTAGCATTAATGTATAAAAATGTGCCATGCAAATGTTGGAAATGTGGACAATGTGAAGGAACTTTTTGTCATATGTGGTGGTCATGCAGGAAAGCAAAGGCTTTCTGGGATATGATATATAATGAGTTGAAGAACATTTTTAAAATGACATTTCCTAAGAAACCAGAATCCTTCCTGCTGGGAATAACGCAAGGAGAATTTTCCAAAGGAATTTAACAATCTTTATGTATGCAACCACGGCGGCTAGAATAGTATATGCGCAGAAATAGAAGAACAATGAAATGCCCTCAAAAGAAGATTGGCTGATAAAAACTTTGGAATATGCTGAGATGGCAAAACTTACAGTACTGATAAGGGATGAAAACCTGGAATGTTTTTAAGAAGATTGGAAATAATTCTTACTATACTTAAAGAACTATTTCTCTAATATTGATTTTTCAGCAGGGTTTGAAATTTAGTAATAATAGCAGGTTGAGTAAAGTAAAACGAGTTTGTAAGGTATAGGATATATGTTTTGAATTAGTATAGCAATAGTTGAATTGTATAATTAGCGATTCGAACAGATTGGCAAGCGGGAAGTCAACATTTGTTTAATTGGATGTAATGAGATTGTTAAGATATTGTAAAAACCAATAAAAAATTTAAAAGCAAAAAAAAAAAAAAGTCCACTTGTGGACTTGCGGTATGTTCTGTCTTTGTTCCAGTCTGCACCCATGTATCCCACTACTCTGGGATTGCTGCTCGCTGGGATCTCCAATGCATAGTGTGCAGTGCCCTTTAGATATCTTCCCAGTCTCTTGACTGCAATCCAATCATTGTTGGTTGGTTGGTTACTTTTCTGCTCAGGATTCCCACTGCTGAAGCAATATCTGGTCTTGTTATTGTGGCTACATACAAAAGCTTTCCAACTGCCTTCCTGTATTGATCATTGGCTGGTATAGGCTCGCTGTCTCCATCTTGCTCCAGGTATACTGACTTCATTGGCATCTGGCAGTCCCAGGCATTCTAGAAGATCCTTTATCTTCTGCTTCTGGTTGAGAAGGAATGCCCGATCTCCTCTTTCTATTTGGATGCCAAGGTAATAGGATTTTTTTTTTCTGACTTCCTTCACCCCTATTTCCTTGTTCAGGTGCTGTACTATCTCATGGCTGTCTTGTTTTTCCTCATATGTAATAATCAAGTCATCAACATGAGTTAAGCTGTAAGTCCATCTATTGTCTCTGAATCTTGAATATAGGCAGGCGGGATCAGCTTTTCCTTGCATGAACCCCTCTTTAAATAGTTGTTGATTCAGCTTCTTATTCCATGCTCTGGCTGCTTGCTTCAAGACATAGATGCTCTTTTGTAGTTTGCACATAAGCCCCTTCATTCCAGGTACCTCAAAGCATGGTGGCTGTTGCATGTGGATGTCTTCCTCGATTTCCCCATGAAGGAAGGCAGTCTTTACATCCAAGTGGTCAACTTGCATCTTTCCGGCTGCTGCCATGCTGAGCAGTGCCCTAATTGAGGTGTGTTTCACAACTGGTGCAAAGGTCCTCACCATAGATTTGGGAGTATCCTTTGTCTACTACGATGGCTTTGTAGTGCTGTACATCCCCTTCTGCATCCTGCTTGACTTTGAAGACCCACTTGCATCCACAGTCTTTCTTCCAGCAGGTAGTTCCACAAGTCTCCAAGTCTGATTTTTGTGCAGGGAATCATCAGCTGGCATCTTTTCTACATCTCACCATGTGGTGGGTTCTTGTATCTCTCCTCCTTTGGTCATGAGTGAGAGTCTTTTGGGTGGAACCCCTTTGCTGGGCCTCTGTGAGTGCCTCAGTTCCAGCTCATGCTGTGTAGCCCCTTCTGAATCTGTATCCCCTTCTGAACCTGCTTCTGGTTCTGGCACAGATTCTTTGGGTTCAGTGGGGGTCCAGTCACATGTTTTCTCTTTCACCTGGATCTCTGGCACTAGTTCTGGTACATCACCTTCTTTTTCATCAAAATACACCACACTGCAAATTCCGATCTCTCCATTTGTAGGATCAAGGATTCTGTATCCCTTTTGGCCAAGTGCATATCCAACTAACACTCTCAGTTTGCATCTGCAATTGAGTTTGGTTTGTTTGGCCTTTGAAACATATGAATAAGCCTTTGATTCAAACATTCTGATATGATTTCGAGAGGGTTTGTGCTCATGCTACAGTTCAAATGATGCCTTGTCTATTGCCTTGGTTGGCAATCTGTTTTGCGAGTAGTTTGCAGTCATCATCACTTCTCCCCAAATTTTTTTTGCCAAGCCAGCATCATGTAACATGCATCTGGTTATTTCTAGTAGAGAGCATTTTTTCCTCTCTGCCATACCATTCAGTTCTGGTGTATATGTGGGAATAGCTTCATGTGAAATTCTATTTCCCTTTAGGAAACTTTTCAGGTCAGAGAGCCAGCGTGGTGTAGTGGTTAGAGTGCTGGACTAGGACCGGGGAGACCCAAGTTCAAATCACCATTCAGTAATGATACTTGCTGGGTGACTCTGGGCCAGTCACTTCTCTCTCAGCCTAACCTACTTCACAGGGTTGTTGTGAGGAGAAAGTCAAGTATGTAGTACACTGCTCTGGGCTCCTTGGAGGAAGAGAGGGATATAAAAGTAGTAGTAGTAGTAGTAGTAGTAGTAGTAGTAGTAATTTGACCCCCTGTGAGGCACTACATTGGCGTGATTGTGGGGCTTGCGTGCTCTGAGGAAGGTGAGACCTATGCCAGAGGTCCAACCATACTGGACAGGTCTCACCAGAGGAGCCAGACAAAGAGTGCCTCTACCATCAACAATATGGTGAGACGTAACTTGAATAAATCTATACTGGATCGGTCGTCACCCGGGTCAACAAGGAGCGCGCCAGGTGCTGGAGTCCCTGGACATCTGGTGGCAAGTGGGCTACAGGACTCAGGTTGAGCTGGAAGAACTTCAAAGAGCAACACAGGCTCAAGATATGGAAGAAGAATGACCACCATCTGATTCAAAGCTTTATTTATCACAGTATACTGGGCCCACTCCAAACACAGAAAGGAGGAAGAAGAAACCTCACAAAATTATAGACTAAAGCCTTATCATATATGCTAATAGAGTGAGCATAGCAGGATAACTGAGAAAGCCAAAGAATACCAGAAAGATGTCAATCTGTGCTTTTTTGACTACAGAAAAGCCTTTGATTGCGTCGATCATGTCAAGTTGTTGAATATCTTAGGAAAATGGATGTAGCAGAACATCTCATTGTTCTCATGAGAAACCTATCCACAGGACAGGAAGCCACAGCCCTGATGGAACATGGGGAAACAGACTGGTTCCAGATCAGCAGAGGAGTAAGACAAGGCTGTATACCTTTTCCTCCTTTATTCAATTTATATGCTGGACATATACTGAGAGAAGCTGGATTGGAAGAAGATGAGAGTGGTTTTAAAGTTGGAGGAAGAAATATCAATAACCTGTGCCACGCTGATGACACCACTCTGATAGCTGAGAGCGCAGATGATCTGCAAGCTCTAGTAGTGAAAGTCAAGGAGCACAGTGAAAACATGGGACCACAACTAAATGTAAAAAAGACTAAATTAAATCAACAGGTACAGCTACCAGCCTCAGAACTGACAATGAAGACATTGATGTGGTAGCAGATAGCTTCTGCCTTTTAGGATTGACTGTGAACAGTAAAGGCTCCAGTATTCAAGAAATACACCACAGACTAGCACTTGGTAGGGTTGTAATGAAGGCCTTGGAAAGGATATTTAGGTGTCGTGACATGTCTATACCTACAAAGATTAGAATTACTCGGACAATGTTTTTCCCCATGATACTCTATGGATGCGAAAGCTGGACTTTGAAGAAGCAAGACAGAAAAAGCATTGACGCTTTTGAACTTTGGTGCTGTAGAAGACTTTTGAGGATACCATGAACAGCCAGGAAAACAAACAAATGGGTCATAGAACATATCAATCCAGAATTTTCACCTGAGGCACAAATGACCAGGCTCTAACTATCATACTTCGGACACATTATGCAAAGATCCAGCTCCCTTGAGAAGTCCATAATGCTGGGAAATGTTGAAGGCAAGAGAAGAAGACGACGACCAGCAGCAAGGTGGATGGACTCGATTACGACAGCAATGTACTGAGAGACCTTAAAGGCCAAGTTGAAGACAAATCATCCTGGAGAGAATCTATCTATGTGGTCACTAAGGATCAACACCTACTTGATGGCACTTAATCAATCAATCAAATAGAGTGAGTGAAAGACACACCAATACATCATTGTCCATCTTCCAACCAGCATTGACCAATCATGGTTAACAAACAAGATACATTTCTTCAGAGCTACTATGCATGCTTGGCCTTGTACTACAGTAAGGCCATTGTACATTGTTCAAAATCTGCACCTGCAGCATCATAACGAATACCAGACAGTAAGGGAGCGAGGCCTAGGCTGCATACTTTGGTTCAAGTCTCACTCGTTGATTTCCCCCCAACCAGAGGCGTAACGACAGGGGGGCAGGGGGGGCATGTGCCCCGGGCGCCACTTGAGGTGGGGGCGCACAATGCCACTGATCGCCCCGCCCCCAGCGCCCCCCACACCCAAATTTTAGTTTTTGGCACCACTGCACCACTGCGTTTTGGCTCGGGTGCCTCCCGTTCCTCTGCTGCACTGCCTCACCCTGCTGCTGCATATTATTGGCTTAGCCGGGACAGAGCTAGCACTCCCCCCGCCCCCGCCCCCGCCAGAGAGAATGTCTGCTGAGTCGGCTGGTTTCATTCTCTCTCTCTGCTTGGGAGCTGGGCTGCACAACTTCATTGTCTCTGCAATAAAGCATGTGAGGTGACTGCTTTGGGTGTTCTTGGGAGGGGGGGGTCTTCCATCGCGGGGTGGTGGGTCGCCAGTGGCTGGAGTTGAGGTGTGTGTTGTTGAGTAGTGGTGTTTAAAAAAAAAATCTTTAAAATTTACTGGGGGGGGGGGAGGTGGTTGTATAGTTCTTCAACAGTAACTTTGGGAGTGTGGGATGAGAGGTGGCGGAAGCGCAGCAGCCTAGACTCCCACCCACCCAGACTAGCTTGAAAGATCTTTGAGGAAACTGTTGGAGCCAAAGGTTGACGTGGCCACCGCTCAGCGGGACTTCTCGTTCTGACTGGAAGGAGCCTTCCTTCCCCTCAGGCAGCATGGCTGAATTGTGCTTCCAGCGCTGCCTTCCCCAGCTAGGGACTTCCAAACAAATGTAAAGCAAAGGGTGCTGAGGGAACGGCTGGTGGTTGGGGCGTGCGCTCATCCCTTCTCGAAGGAGCCTTCCTCTCTCGCACACTGTGATTTATCTATCCTAATAATTTCCCCACCAACTTTAAGTATTTGACCATTCTTTTTTACTTCTCTCCTGGAGGCACTAATTGAAACTTGTTCCTAAATCTTTTTATTTGCTTTCACTCTTCTCCTAGCTATAACCCTGCATGTGTGCAGCCAATTACCTCTGCTCCCCACGCCCTTTTAAGAGAATAGTTGACTCCCCTTCCCCTCCTCTCTTTCACTCAGCCGCTACTTGTCTTAAGAAGACACAGCAGCTCTTACAATGAAACTGTAAAGACTTAAAGCTCTTATCTCGCTTAGTTCTCGGTGTGTTGTTTGTTTTCTCAACCATGGCTGCAGGAAGATAATGAATGGAATGGAGTTTAAAGCATTGATTGGGAAGTATAAGGTGCTGTGTGTGTGTGCGTGGGAGAGAGAGAGAGAGAGCGAGCAAGAGAGAGCGGGGCTTAAAACGAGAGAGAGTTGATCCTTCACAAAGTTTAATTATTTGTCTGATTTTGTAGTTTGAAACAGGAAATAACATGGATTTAGCAAGCTTAAGAGCTACTCTGAGCACATTAAAAGCATTGTGCATTATTAGAATATTTCAGCCTTTCAAGAAATGTCCTGTTTAGGGGTTATGTGTTTTCCCTCCACCCACCCTCTTCAAAATACTGCCATTAATTAAGAGGCTGCTGGAATGAAACAAGAACGGGGAGAGGTAGAGAAACCCTTGTGAAGTTTATACATATATTACAGTTTATGTTTAAGTTCAGCATTGATGAACTCCTATACACCAGTTGTAAATAATTTACTTGTAATAAATCCAATTCTCTACAGATGGACTTACATTCAGGTAATATGTTTAGAAGGATTGTAAGATTATAGCATCTGGATTTCTTATTGATTTTTTCTTCCAGACAAAGTTAAGCAATTTTAAGAAGCATTTATTTCAGAGGGAGAGAACTAAGAACATGTTTAGTCACCTCACCACCCTAAATTTAATTAACTCAAAAGCTGCTTCATTTTGCCTAGACCTAGTTTGCCCCTAAAGCTGCAATGGGCACTTCTTAAATGCTGCATCCAAACATGTAGGATTCAGCATTCTACTAAGCTTACACAAACAAAGAGAAAAATCACAACTTCACGAGCAACCCAATCCTGTGCCTATCTACTCAGAAGTAAGTGCCACTGGGTTCAGGGAACTTGCTTCCAAGTCAAGGAGCATAGAATTGCAGCCTTACAGTAGTCAGCTCTATCAATGGCTACTAGTCTGAGGGCTTTAGGCCACCTTCAGCCTCAGGGGCAAGGAAGGTGCAATTATAATGTTCATGTAGTAGTGCCATAATTTGTTAATTAAAAGATTGATGAGCTTGACTTGTATTTTTGAGCTGATATTATGGTGAAGTTATCTGAAAGATGGGTGTCAGATGTTTGGACAGGGGGTGCAATTTCAGTGCTTGCCCTAGGCGCTATTTTCCCTAGATAAGCCCCTGCCCCCAACACAGGGCCAACTGCAAATCCTTGCTTGCTATACTTTGGAAGAAAAAAAAACCCAAGCTGTGAAGGGATGAGCGGAGTTCAAAAGCACTAATATCCAGGGAGGAAGAAAGGTGGGATGGGAGAGACAACCCATTTTGACAGAAGGTGGGTGAACACAAATAGCCACACCCCTGGAAGAGGAAGAGGGAGTTCTAGGTGGGGTGTGTGTGTGCAAGGAGTGGAAAGCAGCAGGAGCTTCATCCTTTCCCAACTGATCCCAACTCCCCCCCGCCTGCTCCTGGTCCTGCAAGCAACTCCCACTGCAGCTGTCAAGGACAAAGTGCTCATCCCCAAAGAGAAGAGGATCTATCAGCACTGCCACAAAGAGCATCTCTGGGAGCTCTTTCCCTGTGCATAGGGAAAATACTACATGGTTCTGTTGTGCAGTCCAACTTAGCCATGTTTACTTGGAAGTAAGCCCCACTGACTTTAATGGGGTTAATCCTCAAAGTCGTGTGCAGCTTAAGCTGGGCTCCTCTTTGTGTGTGGGGAACTATAATATGCTAACCAAACACATGTGTGAAGGACTGAACATGCACAGTTGGTTGCTTTTGCTTTTAAATTTACAAATGTGTTGATGTCTCTTGTCTCCAGCTCCTGCTAATTTCCTGAGGCTTCCTTGAGTTCCTTCACTGAAAGCCAGTGCAGTGTGATGCTTAGTGTGTTGTTCCAGGACCGAAGAGATCTGAGTTCAATCCTCCATCTGCCATGAAACTCACTGGGTGACTCTGGGCCATTCATTTATCTCTCACCTTGACCTACCTCACAGGGTCGCTGTTGAGGATAAACATAACGCTTTGTGCACTGCTGTGGGCTCTTGGGAGGAAGAACGGGATATACATATATAAATATGGAGCAGAGTAGATTTCTTGCATGTTCTTTCCCAAATAATATGATATGGTAGCAGGGTGTCTGTAGGAAGCAGTAAGGCACTTAATAATACAGCAAAAAGTAGTTCCACACATCAATGGCCCAAGTACTGTGGGGTCCCTCATCAGATTCCGCTTTACAGGCATAGTCCCCTCTAACCGCAGAAGTGGTTCAACCCAGTGCACCTCAGGCCAAGCTTGGTTTTATCACGGACTGAACCATCTCTAGTTCAGTCAGCAGTCAACCATCCTGGTTAGCGAAATGGTTCACCTTGAACCAATTCATGCACATCCCTAGTCATAACCAGGTACTTTCCTAAAGTACATGAAGAAAAGGAAGACTTATGCTAATAGCATCTCAGATTGGGTGAGGGGGTATACTCATATGGGAAATACATGATTTTATTAGAGCCATGCTGGACAAAGAAATGCCAATTGCGGGGGGGGGATATATTAAGTGAATATATTAAGAATCAGGTACCGTGTTCAGTTTTCATCATTAAATGCTCCTTTGTATTTAGATCAGGTCTCAGAACAATGATGTAGCATTTGGGAAGAAAGATGCAACCCAGTAATCCCAGGCTGGAGGCCAAGATGGAAAAGACCTGCACAGCCACCATGTATTTCCCCTTGGTGCTCAGGTAGGAGGGCACAAAGGACACCCACACACTGCAAAAGACCAACATGCTGAAGGTGATCAGCTTGGCCTCGTTGAAGGATCCAGGCAGCTTCCTGGCTAGGAAAGCCACCGTGAAAGAGATGGCCGCCAGGAAGCCCATGTAGCCAAGGGCAGTGTAAAACATGGCGACAGACCCTTCGTTGCA
Organism: Hemicordylus capensis; assembly: GCF_027244095.1. Classification (NCBI taxonomy): domain Eukaryota; kingdom Metazoa; phylum Chordata; class Lepidosauria; order Squamata; family Cordylidae; genus Hemicordylus; species Hemicordylus capensis. Next base: position 254,938,604 of record NC_069658.1, on the reverse strand, counting down.
TTGCAGGGTGATCTGCCCAGCCTGGGAGTGCATGTCAGCCTCTGGGAAGGGGGGAGAGATGCCCAGCCAGATAGCACAAATGCCCACTTGGACAATGGAACAGGACAAGACAATGGAGTTGGCCAGACTCTTCCCCAGCCATTTCCTCATCCTGTTCCCTGGCTTGGTGGCCATGAATGCCACCACCACAGTGATGGTTTTGGCCAACACACAAGAGATGGAAAATGAGAAGATGATGCTGAAGGCAGTTTGTCGTAGGAAGCAGCTCACCTTCTGGGGCTGACCAATGAACAGAAAGGAGGACCAAAAGGAGAGGAGGAGGGAAACCAGGAGCATGTAGGAGAGGTCACGGTTGTTGGCTTTGACGACTGGAGTGTCTAAATATTTAATGAAGATTCCTAAAACAAGTGCTGTGCATAATGAAAAGAACAGTGCAAGGCAAGCTAGGGTGATCCCCAAAGGTTTTTCATAGGATAGGAAAGTTACAACTTTGGGGACACATTGATCTTGGTCCTTGTTTGGATGCTGATCTTCTGGACACTTGTTACAATCGTCTGAATCTGAAAGGCATAAGAGTGACTTCAGTGTTCCTCTGGCATCTGTTGTTGTTGTTGTTTATTCGATTTCTATACCGCCCTTCCAAAGATGGCTCAGGGAGGTTTACACAGAGAAATAACAAACAAATAAGATGGAATAACATCCAATCTGTCATCTATTATATCCCATGCAAGATACATTTGAGGAGTGAGAACTTAGATGCTGCAAAAGTCAGATGAGACAAATATGGGGAAGTGATGAACTATAAATATGAGGGGGAGGGGTCAAATTTATCCAAAAGAGGACATGCTCTTCATGCGGAAGGTGTGGAGTTCAGTCCTTGAGATCAAAGCTCCTGGGCAATGAGCCTGAACATCCACTCCAAGGTTTCCTGAGTTTCCAACCAACAGTACTTCTATCTTGTCTCGATTAAGTTTCTGTTTGTTCACCTTCATGCACACCAAAACTGACCCCAGGCACTGATTTATTGTTTATTTGCTTGTTTGTTATAATTTATATAGCATGCCAAACTTGCATCTCTGAATGGTTTACAACAACATAAAACAAACATTAAAACATTAAAACAAAAAAATGATTTAAAACCACAATTCTAGTTTAAAAAGCTTGGGTGAATAAATACATCTTTAAAGAATTTTTAAGAGCTGTCAGAGATGAGGAGGCTCTTACTTCAGCAGAGAGTGCATTCTAAAATCTTGGGGTAGCAACAGGTATGGTCTGTCCCTGAGTAATCACCAAATGAGCTGGTGGCAGCTGCAGACAGATCTCTCTGGATTATATCAATGGACAATGGGGTTCATAGTGTTTGTTATTTCTCTGTGTAAACCGCCCTGAGCCATTTTTTGAAGGGTGGTATAGAAATCGAATCAATAATAATAATAAATAATAGTGAAAAATATGATCTCTGAAATACCCTGGGCCTAAGCTCTTTAGGGCTTCATAGGTTATAACCAGCACCTTGTATTTTGCCCAGAAACATATTGGTAGCCTAGCCAGTGTAGATTCTTTTAATATAGGAGTAATATGGTCTCTTTGAGATGACCTGGAGAGCAACCTGACTGCCACATTTTCACCAACTGCAGGTTCCAAACGACATACAAAGGCAGCCCCACATAGAGTGCATTGCAGTAGTCAAATATGGAGGTTACCAGCATATGTACTACTGTACACCTGTACTACTGTGCCCAATTCTTAATAGGCACCCCTTTCCCCATTGTCGCCTACCTTCCTGAGTTGAGATGGTCCCTCCCTTGCATGGAGCACAATCATAGCAGCAAACTGGCTCTCCTTCTTTCATCACCTTGACGTATCCAGGGCAGCAGCTTTCTGTACATCTGGAATGAGGCAGGGTCTAAGCATAAGGAAAAGAAGCACTGAGCACAATGTGTTCAGAGTTTTTGTCTGTGGAAGGGAGCTGGAAAAGAGACCTCTAGTTCTAAGCCTGGTTTTATCCGCGAATGATGCCAGGCCTTCTATTTTGAGGGCAGTAATTATGACACATAGCTGCATGGAAGAGACATCTCTTTGGTGCTTTTTCTGTTCTAAAATTCAAGGGCAGGGCAGAAAAGGGAAAGACTGGAGACTTGATGCAACAATAAGGAAAGGGGAAAGGGACAATTACGGTGAATGAAGAACTAAGGGTGTGCACAAAATGGATTTTGCATTTTGTTTTGAGCTTGAAACAAAATGCAAACTGTTTGAAATGTTTCATTGAAACAGCATCAGAGCTGGCTGTTTCAATGAAACAGACTCGAAATGTTTCAAATGTTTCAGCCATAGGGAACAATGGGGCACTCGAAACACCCCATTGTTCCCCATGGGTAATTCCTAGGGACACCAAAGTAGGCTGGGTGATAGGGCATGATGGGTGCTACTGACCACCCAACACAAAAAATAAAGGGGTACGCGGGCAATATTTAACATTTTTTTAAACTTTCCCATCCAAAAAAACCAAAGGGAGGGAGCTCGGCTGTCATGCATGCATGGGGAAAGCTCAAAAAAATTGATAAATATCACCCGTTTGCCCTTTTCTTTTCTGGGTTGGGTGGTAGGTAGCACCTATCATGCCATACCACCCAACCCACTTTGGTGTGCTGAGGTGGTACCCATGGGGAACAATTGGGTGTCCCCCATTGTTTCCTATGGCTGGAACAAGCAGAGTGCACAATTTTGCAACCCTGCCTTGAAAAACACTCAAGAAGCACACAGTAGAAGGGAACCTGTCCCTCCCAACACAGAACACACATTTCAAAGACAGTCCAAAAATGTCCAAAAAAGACTCACTATCCCAGAATCCACTGCCAGCCACACTGCTTGTGCTGCAGTAACATTGCTGGCACAAGTTGCTCTCTCTCTCACAATTATGACTCCTTCCGTTACTTCCTAGCATTGCAACAGCTGCTACAGCAGCACCCTTACTTAGCAGCAAGTATAGCCATAAGCACAACTAGAGCAACTTGAATGAGCACACCTTGCAATGCAGATTGCAGAGCAGACCAGAGCAGTGAGTGAAGCACAAGTTAGACTCAAGGCCGGACATGGAGCTCATCACAGCAGTCACCAAGAAATATTACACACGCAAAACGGCAAATGCGGTTCAATGTTGGCAAGTGTAATGTGATATATATTAGGGCAAAAAAAACCCAACTTCACATATACTCTGATGGGATTTGAGCTGTGAGTAACTGACCAGGAGAAGGATCTTGGGGTCATGGTGAACAGCTCGTTGAAAGTGTTGACTCCAATGTGTGGCAGCTGTGAAAAAGGTCAATTCCATGCTAGGGATCATTAGGAAGGTGGTTGAAAATAAAATTGGTAATATTATAATGCACTTATACAAAACTATGGTGCCACCACACTTGGAGTACTGTGTACAATTCTGGTCACCACATCTAAAAAAGGACATTGTAGAACTGGAAAAGGTGCAGAAGAGGGCAACCAAGAGGATCGGGGCCTAGAGCACCTTCCTTATGAGACAAGGCTACAACATCTTTTTAGATTAGAAAAAAGAGAACTGAGGAGAGACATGCTAGAGGTCTATAAAATTATGCATGGTCAGTGGCGGATTCAAGGAGAGGCAGTGTAAGCATTTGCCTATGGTGGCAAAATTTGAGGAAACTCCTCAAATTTTGCTGCCCCTCTCTGAGATAGAGGCAGCTGCAGCGAGGGTGGGGGGTGAGGAGAAGGTTCTCCCTTTGCTCACTGATGTTGTCTCTGGGGGTGGCAGTAGAAGCAGGGAGGGTGTGGGGGCGAGGAGGAGCCTCTCTGAAGCTGCTGCCACTGCCGTGCCCCATCCCACCCTCCCTCCCTGGGTAAATATTTAGGTAAAGGGAAACTCACCCCTCCTCGCTCCCCCCTCCAGTTACTGCTGCCGCCACACAGAAGGTTTTTTGACAATGCAAAAGTGGTGGATTTTCTCCTCACCCCCTCCCAACCTCACTGCAGCAGCTGCCGCAGCCTGAGCAAAGAGGGAAAGTTTCCCCTCGCCCTCCACCCGCCCCACTTCCTGCAACCTACTGCCGCCACTGCACAACAGTTTCATTTTTTTAAGGTAAAGGGGCAGCCAAAGCCTTTTTGCCTGGAGGTGGCAAAAAGGCTAATCCACCCATGTGCATGGTGTGGACAAAGTGGAGAGGGATAAGTTTTTCTCCCTCTCACATAACACTAGAATGATGGGTCATCCCATGAAACTGATTGCCAAGACATTTAGGACTCATAAAAGGAAGTATTTTTCACACAGTGCATAATTAACCCATGGAATTCTCTGCCACAAGATGTAAGAAGGTTTGAATTGCACAGTGATGTGTGATTGAAATTTATATGCATAAGTGTCCATTGTTACATACAACACACTTCTGCATCCTGGTTATTTTTATCTATCTAACTATCTATCTATCTATCTATCTATCTATCTATCTATCTAATTTGTACACCGCCCCAAACATTCGTCTCTGGGCGTCTCCAATTTCGATCGAAGGAAGTCTTCTACCCTTTTATGGATTCCTTGACAGTACCTGTTAGCCATGCTGGCATTCTCCTGGACTTAGTAGTACCTTTCCTCCTTTGGTGTATACAATCTAAGTGGGCTTCTAGTATTGTGGTTTTGTGTAAACTCCATGCATTCTGGAGCGAAGTGACTCTCCTGATTTTGCCTTTCAGCTTTCTTTTCATCATACTCCTCATTTTGGAGAAGTTTCCTCTTCTGAAATTCAAAATGTCTGTGTTAGACTTCCTTGCTAATTCACCCGTGATGCTCACGTGGTGTTGTCACATTGCTCTTTTAGTTGCCAGGTGAAGACCTTTTTATTCATTCAGGCTTTTCAATACTGATTTTTTAAATAAACATTTTAAAATGTTTTGCACTGTATTTTGTATTTTCTATTGTAATTTCTTTATTTTGCGTTCTGTGTTTTAATTAGATTCTTTTATTCTTGTGAGCTGCCCAGAGAACAATTGATGATAATGATGATGATGATGGTGATGATGATGTAGCAGTAGCAGTAGAAATTGTTATTATCCACACCCATTTCAAGGATTGTTACACTCTGGCCCTGCTACATGTTCATATTTCATGGTGTGGGACAAAGTGTGCCTTCTGCTGCCTGAAACATCAGACCTCAGTTTCTTCAGCTATCAGATGAAGTGATCGCTCTCAAGCAGTAGCGGCCAGTGGGGGTGGTGGCAAGAGGCACCATTAAGCATACATTAGTAGCTGCTTACCTCCGCTCTTGATGTATGGCAAATTAGATGTAGTAACGCACAGCTTTACTTAGGCTACGTCATTCTGCTTAACTAGTCTCAGGGCTTCGCCTTGCAGAAAAGCCCTGTCAGTAGATTTCACTACTGTTATTCCTGTTGTTTTCCTTTCCCCAAAAGTCAGAGGAACCACAGTGAGATAAGGATGGAACAGACTGGCTGTCTGCTTGCACAACGGCAGCAGCCTTGGCCAGTCACGGGTGACCACAACAATCTGCCTCTTCTATGCAGCTGCTTTCTGAAGAATAATTTAGAGTATAAATGTATTGCTTTCTGTAATGAGTCTTTGTCCTGCTTTGAGCACGAGCCAAGCAGCACCTTTACTACTTAAGAGTAAATAAAGCTTTGATCTTAAGTCCTCTCGTCTGGGCTGATTATTGGGCACCATCCGCCCAGGAACGAACCTCCTCTATTGGGGTCAAGGGTACCCCAATACATCAAGTGGTGCCGTGGCTTGGATGTGGGGTGCAGTTAGGGACCCCACTGGGCGGTGCGACCCCTCCGGGGCTCTCGCTGGGTGAAAAGGCATGCCAACTGCTGGGGAGTTTCCCGGGTCCTTTTTCACAGGCAGAGCAGCTCCCGAGTGGCCACCACAAGTGTGAGGAGTCCAGAGAGCCGGATCACTGGGTGCAGTCCGGCCGGCGGGATGGGAAGAAGCGCGCAAGGGTTAGAGTCTCAGTTTGCAAGGATTAGGGTGAGTGTTGCACAATCTTAGACGCTATAGTCCAGGTGCACAGGGTAGGTCAGGGTCCCACTTGTTTAAAGTCCCACTCATTGGGTTTGTCCAGGGCTGCTCGGCTTCGGCCCTTCTGGGGAGCAGCTGGGGGGCCTGGTTAGTCCCACCTGCTGGGTTAAAGTCCCAAGCCCCACATAGTGATGGGGAAAGCTCAGAGCGAATCAAGGGGGGAGTCATACACCCCGTTGGAATGTGTTTTAAAGAACTGGCAGGTTCTTATGGGCGGCGACCCGTTGAGGAAGACGAAAATGATTAATTTTTGTCCATGGACTACCAAAATATTTTGCACCTGCTTTTGTTTTGTACCCAGATGGGTAAATATGAAGAGCATCAATATGCTCAGAGTTTTGTGGAGTTGTGGTCTCGAGACAAGCTGATGAAGGGTTGTGGGTACTGGAAGACCACATTGGCCGCCGTTGGCAAGGTACCTGCCAGCCCACTGAAAAGATCTCTACCATATGTTTTACTATCGGAAGGTTGTTCTATTCTAACTGGGAAGTTTGTTATATGTTGTTTCGAAGCTCAAACAGCTGCTTGTTGCTTTAGCTGAGTGAAAGGGGGGAGCAAGGGTGAAAGCGCACGCCGCTCCTCCAGTTTTTTGTTTTGTTTTGTTATTGCTTGATTAGCTATTTGGAGTACTATGAAAACTTAACCTCAGCTCTTTCTTCACTTATTCTGCTGTGATTGTCATCAAGCACTGCTTAGGAGAGAGAAAGGTTTGTAAGTGAAAAAAGGAATTTTGAATGGAATGTATTGCTATGTGGTTTGAAGTTTGAAGGACAACCGGGAAGTCTTTATTTAAACAGAATGAAATGTATGTAGTGTGGGTTGAAAGGTTGGATTTGGCATGTTGGAGATTTATAGACACTGTGGTCAAGAGGAAAGGTTTTGGCTTGGATGATACATGGAAAAGGAATGAAATGCAACAGTGTCTTAAGGACTGCGATCTGAGATGGGTCGGGAAAAGAATGTTGATTTATAGACCATTTTCTGGTCTAGAAAACTGTGTTTTCTGGGGATTTTGTGTGTGTGTTCCGCTTGACTGGATAACTTGCTCATGGGTAAACATGCTTAGATGAATTAACATTTATTAAATTGTTAAATAAGACCACAGTTTTATTTTGTTTAAATGCAGTTGAAGTATGTAGCTGTTCATTTTGTTATGTTTTCTAAATGGTATTTAATTGTATCACTAAACGTGGACTTCCCTGCTTCTTATCGAAGTGTTTGTTTGAATGCTAACTGTGCTTGATGTTAATTCCAGGGGAGCTGTGTATGTGTGTGTGTTTCTAAAATGGTATTTAATTGTATCACTAACATGTGAACTTTTCTACCTCCCATCTAAAACTTTGTTTAAATATTGACTGTGTCTTATGTTAATACCAGGGGAGCTGTGTATGTGTGTGTATGTTTCTAATGGGAGCCCAGATATGCTCCAGTATAAATTTTGTTCCTGAGAACTTTATTTCTGTTAAGTTCTGTGTGGGATTCCACATTTTGTTAAAATGAAGAGAGTATTCTGCCATTCATCTTGGTACTGATGGGACTTTTGTTATATATGTGAAAGTGTTTTAGTGACTTGCTATTATTTCTGTAAATTGTTACAATTTGGAACTTGCCCTGAGATTAAATTCCTAAGGTATAGTTAGTCGCCGTGGTCTTAGCAACAGAAGGAACTCTCGCAGCACCCCAGTCTTGGCCAGAAACAGGTTCTGAATGACAGTTTTCCTTCTTTGTGGGTCTTCCTCCTTCTGCGAAAGGGGAGAATGCTGCTAAATGGCTGGGTTGCAATGTATATGCAGAAGAAAGGGCGAGTTCTGTCTACTCCATTCTCCCAATGTCAGACTGCGTGTGTCCTCCTTGTCACTCAGAATGCACTTGTTTTTGTCAGATGTAATCTTACACTGTAGTATTGGCTTTTAGTAACTTCTTTATTGCAAACCTGTGATACTTTCTTGAGCTAAAGGGAGACTGGGGAAAAGCTTTGTATAAATATATACTTTTAATTGTCTTTACGTTTTCTGTATGGCCTATGGCTGTAATAAAATTGCTTGAGTGTAAGTGTATAGATACACCAAGCAGGTATATCTCCTTGGCAAGGGAAAGGGGGGGCTCTTAGGTTCCTCTAACTTTGTTTAAGTTGTTTTGGGTTTGTTTTTTTTTTTGTTTTTTTTTACATAGACTGTACATGGAAAAGCGTCTCCAACATGGGGTCGGTCAGATTCAGAGAGCCAATGGTGGCCTATGACCAGAGTGTAGTCTCCCCACTCCAAATATTGAGTGAGAAGGAAGATCTCTGAACAGCAACTTGTTGTTCTAAGTGGAGTTATTGTTTTATATCTTCGCAATATGTATGAAATATTTCTACTAATTGTTTTTGATGTAAACTGAGAGTATTATCAATGGGTCTGAGGCTTCAAAATATATAAATTTGTCCTACCGCCAGCCCTGCTTTGCTTTCACAGGGAACTTTAGGATTCTAGATTTTTTATACCAAGTAGCAGAGAGTTCCAAAGGACTGGTTTGCATATTACCTGGAAAACCTCCCAGTTTGAAAGGCATCAAGTTTTTTGTGTGTTGTCGTAAAACCCATACCCTGTTTTCACAGCTCCTGACTAGAGATTAGATAATAACTTGTGTTTATCACAGGCTTCACTCCTCTGCAAGACTATGGACATTTTTAGCAATAGCACTTACATTTATATACCGCTCTATAGCCAGAGCTCTCTAAGCGGTTTACAATGATTTAGCATATTGCCCCCAACATTCTGGGTACTCATTTTACTGACCTCAGAAGGAGGGAAGGCTGAGTCAACCTTGAACCCCTGGTCAGGATCGAACTTGTAACCTTCTGGTTACAGGGCGGCAGTTTTACCACTGTGCCACCAGGGGCTCTATTTTTCTTGATGATATCTTTTAATAAGGAAGCCTGTTTGTTTCATGAGACTCTAGACCTCGCGAAAGAGATTTTGATTCTATTTCAACAAGGTATGGTATTTTGCTTGGGGGCAAGGACTGTTTCTTTTATGTAGGTTTTTATGAGGATATTGTTGCCCTACCAAGCTTACTAGTGATGAGGTTGAAGACGGAGAGCTGGAACACTATCTACACATGGCTTAGATGGGGACAGTGAGAATCCCAAAGGGCCAGATGTCACTGATGAATCTTTTATGGAGAATGAGGTCAGATACACTGGATGGAGATCGATTGCCCTGACGGAGGTCTGTAAGTATGTAGGCAGCCAGCGTGGAGGTTAGAGTGCTAGGCTAGGACCGGGAGGACCCAAGTCTGGATCCTCATTCGACCATGACACTTGCTGGGTGACACTGGACCAGCCACTTAAACTGCCTGGTCTGCCTTGGAGGATTGTTGTGAAAAGAAATAAGGCTTATGTAGTACACTGCTTTGGACCTTTCAGAAGAACAGCTGGATATAAGAGAGACTCTATGAGGCTACAGGGGAATGGGACTATCAGTAGTTCCACCCAAAAGGCCATTGTGACATTCAAGCGCTAGAATTTCTGTTGTGGCCTCTCGAGTGATAAGGCTATGTATGACCTCTCAGATTTTAATGGTTTCTCAGTCACAAACCCACAAGGGGGGAAGAATGTGAACATCGTTATTGTTTTCCCTTTTGGTTTTTATTGTTTTTGCCTCCTGCTCAGGATTGCTCATTGGGTGAAGCCTTTTCTACCTGTGGCATAGCCACAGCAGTTGTCACAAGCCACAAATGAGGACACTATCCCCTGTTTTGGACTTTAAGGGGGGGGATTGGAAATTCATGCGTCTATCTTTTATTGCTAAAATAAGCAGGATTGTCTTGAACTGTCTTTCCTGAGAGGGATGTCTTTCTGTTAAAGACCAAAGCAATGGTCAAGTGAAAGGGAAGGGAGCCTTCAGAGGACAGCAGTCCTGGCCCAGAAGGACCGGCAGTGTGACAGGCCAGGCTAACCATCATCAGCAACAGCGGCTGCCTGAGGGGGGGTTCCCCATCTATATTCCCAGTCCAGGCCAATGATGACGGAACATCCATTGGCTGCCCTGTTTTGGGTTCGGGGGAAAGGCCATGATGCAGGTTTCTTGTTCCTGATCCTCATGCATCCCGGAGTGCTGTAGTTAATGATGTCAAACATCTGATGGAAATGTAATGATGCCAAATATCTGATTTGATGCCAAATATCTGAGGAAGGCCTGTATACCTGTACACCTGGAGAACGCCTGGATGAATAAGTTTTTGAAGAAACACTTGACATGTTTGGCTTTGGAGCTTAATTGGAACTGGGTTAGAGCATTGCCATTGGCTCTATATCGTACACGTCTGACCCTTTTGCCCCTTTTGAAGTGTTCTATGGGCGGGTAGTTCACATTTCAATTGTCACGAACGACATTGACTTGACTGTAAGGGGGGATGATGCACAGCAGGCGTATGTACAGGAACTGGTGCAGAGACTTGCTACCGGATTCACCACCAGAGCCTGTGTCCCCAACCGACTGCTGGACAGCCTCTACGTGTACAGTTCCAGAGACAAACCAGTCTGGGGAGCTTTAATATCTATAACTGTGGGGTTGGGAATAGCTCTTGCAGCACGCCAGTACCTGTATTTCTTGTAAGATGGCCTCACATAAATATACACAGATATTGGTTTGGGTGCCCCAACCCAGTTGGGGTAGGAGAAGGCAAGATATCTGTTGAATTCCTGAATATCCCTGAATTCCAGGTGGAGAGCTGGCTCCACATGCATATTGTGCCCACACCTGGCTTTTTGGCACTATGAATGGGGAGTTTGTCCCTGCAAAGGCTGATTATGGGCCTCCTCAGGAGGAGTGTCAAGGGGCACAGCTGAATGTGGGGAAGTATTTCCCTCTGCATGATGGAGAACATACAGATACCTCAGTTACATTGTTTAATTTCATGGAGGGAGGCTGGAAAATGAGTCCCAGGGAATATGGAACAATACTTTTTATGTACATGACAGAGTGGGGATCCTGGTAAGCAGGACAGCCACTGAATATGAAACATGCAGGGATGACACGTACACCTGGGGTACCCCCTTTTGGTATCTTTGGCTCAGCTTCACCTGTGCCTACCACAGGGATTGCTCCCTGACCAGTGCTGGGTACGGGGGGAAGGCAGGTAACTCAGGGTGCTTCAGCCTGAATGATCAGTGTAAGACATCTCTCGATCGTGGGGAGAAGAAGCTGAGAGGACAGAGATATAGATCAGGCATCTCCCTGACCCCTATCCTGGATAAACCAGGAATGTATTGGCTTTGTGGCCGAACAGCATAGAAAGCATTTGGCCCCTCGGGTAGAAGTACATAAGCATTTGAATGCCTCCAGAGTATTGAATCTGGGGAGCTTTCTGCATTGGGCATCGGACATCAATCCGATAGCAGTGCGGAGCACAGGGTTTCACAAGGTCTGGAGGGCAATCCTATCCGGTCTGGGGGTAATTGAACTGGAAAGGGCGATAATCAACGTTTCCCAGGAGGTTGAGAAATCATATAATGATATTTTGTGCATGTTGTTGGACCTGCAAGGGGAGGTCCAGTCTTATCTAAGATGGTGTTACAAAACCGTTGAGCCCTTGATATGCTTGCTGCCCAACAAGGGAGAGCCTGATTGGAGGAAAGTGTTGTTACTATGTGGCAAATAAACCAGAAGGCCCAGGAACTTAAAAATGCCCTGCAGGTGTTTCATAACGTAGGGGTCCAAATGGATTGGGATCCCTGGGGATGGCTTACCAGTTGGTTGCCTGATCTGGGATGGGTACGCTCCCTAGTCCTGGGTCTCTTAACTGTGGGCATTATCCTTTTTGCCTGTTGTTGTTTTGTTAATTGTGTTAATTGTGTACCTCCCTTTGTTCGGTTGCTTAAACATGTTGTTAAACATGTTCCAGAGAAACCAAGAGTGCCTAAATGCGAGATGCTAGCCATGATATATATGGATGGAGAGACTGTAGTCTTTCAGGGTTAGGATGGTACTCTGGGTAGGATGGAATTCAATGAATTGATATATAAGCCTGGGGACAGCTACCCAGAAGATGATTTTGTATGATGATGTTTTGTATGATCTCAGAGTATGTATTCTGATGTATGTGAAGTGTTGGTTCACCCTAGAGGAGAGATATAGGTTGCTTCAAAAAGATCTGAGGATTCAGAATCGAACAACAGAAAGTGGGGACTGATGTATGGCAAATTAGATGTAGTAACGCACAACTTGACTTAGGCTACGTCATTCTGCGTAACTAGTCCCAAGGCTTCGCCTTGCAGAAAAGCCCTGTCAGTAGATTTCACTACTGTTATTCCTGTTGTTTTCCTTTACCCAAAAGTCAGAGGAACCGCAGTGAGCTAAGGCTAGAACAGACTGGCTGTCTGCTTGCACAACGGCAGCAGCCTTGGCCAGTCACGGGTGACCACAACAATCTGCCTCTTCTATGCAGCTGCTTTCTGAAGAATAATTTAGAGTATAAATGTATTGCTTTCTGTAATGAGTCTTTGTCCTGCTTTGAGCATGAGCCAAGCAGCACCTTTACTACTTAAGAGTAAATAAAGCTTTGATCTTAAGTCCTCTCGTCTGGGCTGATTATTGGGCTCCATCCGCCCAGGAATGAACCTCCTCTATTGGGGTCAAGGGTACCCCGATACATCACTCTAGATGCACCTGCAAGCTGCTCTGAGCAGCAATCCGCCTTCCAGCTCTCCCTGCGGTGGGGGATCGGCTCCACCACTCACTTGGCTTCTATGGAGCCGATCCTCCACCGGTGGCCTAGTGAGTGGTTGAACTGATCCCTCCACCACAGGGAGTGCTGGGCGGCGCACTGCTGCTTGGAGCAGCTTGCAAGTGCAGCCAGAGTGGAGATAAGCACCTACTAATTTATGCTTAAAGGTGCCTCTCGTTGTTGGTGCACACACAAACACACGCATCAGCTACTACTACTATCAGATACTACCCGCATCGGCTGCTACTGCTCTCAAGCTAGAGAATCTCGGAGCTATGGACAGTGCTTCCCATCTCTTGACTTGATTACAGCCAGCCATGGCTCTGGCCAGACTCTGCTATTATCAGAATCAGCCACTGGTGCTGCTTCCACTCTCTGAACATGTGTCTCACTGTTGTACATTCCTCTCCTTTTACTCTATTCATATTCTTTGTAATTAGGCTGCACATTTCCTGAATAGAGACCTGCTCATTGAAGTCTCAAGTATCTCACAAAACAAATGGTTAGAGGTCAACAAGTGTTATCAAAGAGGATAAAGTGAAATCAAGAGTTCCCCCACCTGGTTAAACCACCTGGGCCACACAATGGCATTCTGGTCAATGGTGATCTTGATCTCGGAGGAGGCCTGCCTTTCTAGGCTCCCAACTTTCACTCTAGCAATGGACTTGTTGGGAAATGCCACAGCATTCATAATATCAAAATCAGCTGACAGGCCCCCGTTCTCATCAAAGTAAATGCTTTCATTACTAATATTGTAAAACTGGAGACGTCTCAGGAAAAGATGAAGCTAGAATGACATAGAAAACATTTAGGATGAGAAACATGTTGTATATCTCGCCCATTTGGAAAACAAATACCCTATGCTTGTACACATATATTGCTAACTCATTATGGTTGTGGTATACTTTTCCACATTCATCCTGACAATCCAAAAATATACTGACACCTATCCTCCAGATGCATAACTAAGGTGGGGCAGGCAGGGCACGTGCCCTGGGCACCACATGAAGGGGGGCGCAAGATGGCTGCCCCACCACCACAAAAAACAAGCCCCAACAAGTGCCGTTGCTGTGGCTGGCCGGCTTTGGGCGCCCACCCATGCACCCCCCACTTGCGCAGGTGCAGCAGCTAAAAAGCACACTCGCGAGATCTCTAAGCGGAGGGCGGGTGCTCCCATTGGCCGGCAAAGTGCACACACCCCGTCCACTGAGCTGTTGAATCCAGTGCATGCCTCCCTGCACAACCACGTGGTCCGGGAGACTAAGCAGCTGCCTGCTGGGCATTCTACATTCCTTAGCCCTGTGAGTTTGTTTGTCCCCCACCCCGGCTTCCCCCGTGCTGCTTCCCGGGCTAGGCACCTTCCTTAGAGATGTGCTCCTTCCTTAGCCCTCTGTGTGTGTGTGTTCGTTCCCCCACTTCCCCCATGCTGCTTCCCTGGGCACCTTCCTTAGAGAGCTGCTGCTCGGCTCCTTCCTTATCCCTGTGTGTGTATCTTGGCCCCCATCTTCCTCCACGCTGCTTCCCCGTCACCTTCCTTATTCATTTTACTATTATTTACTATTGGAGGAGGGTTGCGCTCCTTCCTAAGCCGTGTGTGTGTGTGTGTGTGTGTGATGGTTCCCTCCTTCCTCCACGCTGCTTCCCCATCGCCTTCCTTATTTATTTTACTATTATTTACTGTTGTTGCGCTCCTTCCTAAGTCCTCAATGTATGTGTGTGTGTTTGTTGGTTCCCACCCCTTCCACCACGCTGCTTCCCCATCACCTTCCTTATTTATTTTATTATTATTTACTGTTGGAGGAGGGTTGCGCTCCTTCCTAAGCCGTGTGTGTGTGTGTGTGTGTGTGTGTGTGTGTGTGTGTGTGTGTGTGTGTTGGTTCCCTCCTTCCTCCATGCTGCTTCCCCATCGCCTTCCTTATTTATTTTACTTTTATTTACTGTTGGAGGAGGGTTGCGCTCCTTCCTAAGCCCTGCGGGTGTGTGTGTGTTTGTTGGTTCCCCCTTCCTCCATGCTGCTTCCCCAGTTGCCTTCCTTAGAGTTGCACTCCTCCCTTAGCCCTCTCTGTGTGTGTGTTTGTTCCGCCCACCCCCCTTCCCCCACGTTGCTTCAAGTCTGATGTTTGAAAAAAAATGCTTAGTTGGTTTCAAGTGCTTATAAAGAATTCTAGGAGACTGGTATCGGTGTTCAAAGGCAGCATGAGTGCAACAGTTCTTGGACCTTCCCAGCTTTTGGTGAGCTAAAGTCTCTTTCTCCCTTTTAGACAGGATTGTATACTTCAGTGGTTCCTCTGATATGCAGCAACCGGAAGGGCGTCCACAGTTCCTAACTTGTAAAACAAGGACTGTAGGGGTTCAAATGGGCTTAGAAGCTCATTTCTTTGCCCTTCATTTGGGAAGCCCTTCAACTTGAGCAGGGGTTCCCAACATGTGGCACTCCAGATGTTGATGAACTACAACTCCCATCATCCCCAGCTACAGTCATTGTGGCTGGGATGATGGGAGTTGTCATTCAGCAACGTCTGGAGTGCCACAGGTTGGGTACCCCTTTAACTATGTTAAAGTTATCTGAAAGATGGGTGTCAGTTTGGATGGGGGGGGTGCGATTTCAGTGCTTGCCCTAGGCGCTACTTTCCCTAGATACGCCTCTGCTACCCTCCATTGCCGTATAAGTTCCCTCAGATCAAGCAGGGGATTGGGTAGAGGGAGCAGGGGACCTAGCAAAGGCCGTTCATTTTTATAGTAGTGACAGCCAGTGACAGTTCTCCTGCCTAAGCAACTTCTCAAAAAGACAAAACAGCTGTTCCCACAAGCAGCCTAACCCAGGCTGGGGCAGCCCCAGAGGCAAATCTGGGGAAAATATCGCCTAGGGAAAGCAGTGAAATTGCACCCCTGTCCAAACAGGAATACTGGGATGTAGTAAACAATATCTGGAAATCCCTGTTAAAGGGAACACTGTACCATCTAAACATGGTTGTTGATCAAAACCTGAAAACATGAGCCATCTCTCTAAAAGATTTAGAACAACAGTCAGGAGTTATGTGAGGATTCCAAGTGTCATTTTCTCTGTCTCATCTCATGCTTTTTAAAAAACATGACTGTGTCCTAGAGGATCACCTGCCCAAATAGCCACTAGCAAAATAGGGGAAGAAGAAGGTGGTGGGGGGATGGGGGAGAATCTATAAACCAGTGAATGATTCCTGCCAGCCTTTGTCTTGTGATGACTGTTGGCTCATGATGGGGTATAGGTGCATTCACCACACTAGTGCTTACTTTGACACCAGGAGGGAGGAGGATACATTAGTTTGCCACACTAGACAGAGGCATTTGCAACAGGAGCAGACAGCCAAGTTCTGCCGGGGCCAAAACCAGCCCCTGCCAGACTAAGAAATCATTGTAATTTGCCCCTTCCTGTCACAAGCAGTGTGCTGTTCTTTTATTATTGACTGTAACTCTCAGATATCCCAGTCATGGATGGAAAATTCAAGGTCAATTTAAAAGAGACACATTTCTACAGGGGATTTTCTTCTGTGCAGGTGTTGTGCAGAAACCCATGTGTAGTGATCAATACATATGTATCTATTCCGCCAGGGGCATAGCAAGGTTGGAATGGGTCCAGAGACGAGATTTTAAAATGGGGCCCTACCCCTCAAAGTCCAGAGCGTCCACACTCCCCAGGCTCTCAAGAATTTAAGCCTGATATTTGAAAATAAGTATGCTGCCTGGAAATACATTTCAATGAACACACACACGCACACTTCACAATATGCAGTGATATACATTGAGTACTATATATTTGTGCTACTTTTAATGCCTAGAACACACTAGAAACACTAATTATTAAAATGGCCCCCTCGCTGCAGATTAGCAAAGGAGACTTTCAACCATGCAGGATGAGCCTATGTTTGTTTTCTCAGAATTCTGAACAAATTTAGTAAAGTTTGATTCCAGGAGGTTTTTCACACGAAGCTTTTAAAGCCCTATAACACACATCTCCTCTGGAATGGAGGAGCTGCATTCACATGTTGGCCAGATTTACCCTGAAGTCCCTGCGAGTTATTGGGGAGCAGTTCACACGTAAATAAATAAATAAATAAATAAATACAAAACAAAAGCACAACACATGCTTCACAGTTCTCACTCAGAGCTTCTGGGTTGCAAAACAACTTGAACATAAGTGCATTTATGAATGAATGAATGAATAAATAAATAAATATAATATAATATAATATAATATAATATAATATAATATAATATAATATAATATAATATAATATAATATTGTTCCAGAAGTTTTTGTAATTTTCTTCCATGAAACAAACCACTTATAGGGCTTTTTAGATAGTTTTTGTTTTTAAAGCCAGCAAAGTTTCCACTCCGTTTTAAATTAAATATTCAGACTTCTCAGTCTCCCCACCCCCCCTATCAAAGCCCTATGGCAAGCAGATCCCTATATATGGGGGGGGGGGAACACCACAAAAAGGAATTCACAGTCTACCTGGCAAAATCTGTGCTGGATGGTCTGGGCAGAGGTTCTGCTGCTGCAGAGCTCTGCCTGCCTTCTTCTTCCTGGCTTCCTTGGGGCCTGCCGAGTTCAGGCTTCAGGGAGGCCTACACGGAGGCCTCTCTGTAAGCCCTGCCCACCCGCCGATCAGCTGAGAAGTGGGGAGAGAAGAGCTGCTCTGCAGTTTTCAGGCCCCCAGGGGCAGATCCTAGGCCTAGCAGAAGGCAAGCAGGATGGCAAGTGGCTGAGGGGCCCTGGGGCTGGGCAGGTGGGCAATGGGGTGGGGGTGGGGGTGTGAGGAACTGGCATGGTGACCTCCCTTCTGTGGTGCCTAGGGCACATGACCTGGCTGCCCCACCCCAGGTCCGCCCATGGGCAGCCCAGCCTGGATTAGGCTAAAGTGCAGCACCAGGATCTGTGTGGATTCTGAGGCTGCCCGCCCACCTAACCACACTTTGGAGCCTGGCCATTAGCCAAGATTAAGAGCACCTGGATCACGTATGTGCTTGGGCTACTTGCAGCCTGAGCACACAAAAAGATGGGCACCTAGGGTATCTGTCCCACAGTGGTATCCCTTGATGAAGCAGAGAGCAATCCTAACTGCCTAAGTGAGAAACCAAACTTACAGGAAACTTCCAGGCCAGTTTCAACTGGTGTTGATTGGTTGATGAGACTGGTCTGACTGGCATGCTCAGTTAGTCAAGGGCAATGCAAACTGTTGACTGTAATGGGATTGGTGCATTGAAGGACTAATCATATGTTGACTGGAGGACTTTACAAGCTTAGGCTTATGCATAAATTACTGTGATTTCCCTTATAAACCCTGAGATTCATTTGTTCTGGGCTCCTCCCCCTTCTACTGAATTACTTGGGTGAGAGTGGCTCAGCATGTCGTAAATAAATAAAGCTTGATTCAGATGGAACCACGAGCCTCTACTCACTAAAGAATCCATATGCATTGCATTCATCACAGGGTGCATTGTCAGATACATGGCTCTGAAGATCCATGTTGCATGCAGCAGTGTGGATTGTGTGGGAGCGTGGTCCACACTCCGACTAATGCTGCAGGATCATCTGGGGGGAAAGGACATTTTGAGCAGGCTTCCGCCCACCTGCCAGCCCTGCCTGCTTACCTGTTGTGTGAATAGCTTTAAAGTCCTTCCATTCATTATTTATTTGTTTATTTATTTGATTTGATTTATAGACCACGCTTCCAAAAATGGTTCAGGGTGGTTTACAACAAAATAAACACCATTAAAATAAATTAACAATTAACAATTAAACAGTCTGTCTCCAGTGACAGAGACAAAAGGATGGGCTGCAACCCACACAAAGATGTCAAATATAAGTCCTGCAATGATGATAAGAATCCACTACACCTTAAGAGGCCAAGCCATACTTAATGAGGGGTGGGTGGGTAGTGACTCTCACGAACAGGGTTTGCCTCAGAAATGTTCAAATTTTGACTACAACAATACATTTGATAATGTCTTTGAATCAAAGGTAAATACCTTCCAAGGTTCTGCAATTTGCTGTCCCAGCCTGTCTGTCATCATTCTGTGACTCCATCTGGATGAGTAGGCATCATTGAGAGTACGTGCCACAGCCTGGACAGTGTTGTAAATACTGTAGCTGTCCTGAGACAAAATGCTTTCAGCTACATCCTGGGGCAAGGTCTCCAGTGCCTCTCTCTGAGTGCATCTTAGCTTGCCTTTCACAGACAATAGAGGTTTTGAATATAAACAATGAAATGCTTTCTCTCCATACTCCATGATGGCCGATAACAATGGGGCAAAATTGTCATATTGTGTCCCTTCTTGTGTGTGGATTGAGAAGGAGAAAGAACCATGGATGTGCTGGATATCCACTGCTCTGTAAAACAATCTCAAGCTGAGGTCCTCCATAACTGTTGCAATCCAAACTTTCCCAAGAATTTCCCTTTCAATATTTTCAGCCTCTTTCATCAGTATTGCTAGAATAGATGCAGCCCCAGTATCTATGTGATAAACAATCACGTTGGCTTGCCTCTGTACTAGAAATAAATACATGTCAAAAATGTTTCGTTTGATCCTATCCATCCTTGGAATTCTTTCTGAAAAGGCGACACAAAGACCATTCCTGATTATCACAGGCATGAAAGTCCTCAGGAACCTTTGTCCATGGTCACTGTCTGGAGCAAGGAGACCTATCCATGTCCACTTGAAATGCAGGAGTAGCTTAACAATCCCTAGGTAAGGAAGCTCTTGTTTGGGGACCAGACGGTAGAAAAAAGGAAATTGAGTTTTATCTGTTAGAGCACCATCAACAGAACTATAACTTACCTAGTAGAGAAAGGAAGATAGTGGTGATTTGTTTTGTTGTTTTTAGGAAACAAATCAGATATTTCTTAAGCTAAAATTATTACTTATTTGCAGAATATCTTCCATTATGATGGAGGAAGTGTATGTGGAGGGAGGGTCCATATATTGTCCTCACTACAACAACATGCAACAACATCTGTTCCCTTTCCTCATATGAGCAAATGGCAACCATTCAAATCTATAGGAGAAAGTCAAGGAGTACCCTTAGGGGCAATGTTCCCTCTAACAGGGATTCCCAGATGTTGTTGACTACAATTCTCAGAATCGCCAGTTGCAATGGCTTTTGCTTGGGGGTTATGGGAGTTGTAGTCAACAATATCTGGGAATCCCTGTTAGAGGGAATACAGCTTAGCAACACTACTGGATGCAGCTAGATGCTATCCATCCTCCTGGTGACACCAACGTCTGGGCTGAGGAGGAGATGCAGACACCTCTCCAATGTTTCAGAGATGGTGTTCCTTGGCACACCGTTGCAGTAGACTGTTAGGAACTGGGTTTTATGTTTCTGGATGAGTTTCTCTATCCTAGATTAACCTCTGCTAAAATTGTGCTGTTTTTGCTCTTGCTTGGCATCCTTTGCAGAAAAGATGTCTGGGACAAATAATAGTTTCATCCAATAGTTGCTTACAAACAAAATTCAAATGTTTGATGAACTATATATGTATGGATATTTTGTATGGCGCTCCCTATGAATATTAGATGCTTTTTGCAGCCTTAAAAAGAGCCCTAAAAACCCATTTTAGCCTAGTTTTTAGTGATCACTGAAATGAATTTAAACTGGCTTTATTTTTTAATGAGTTATTTATTTATTTTAATCTCTTTTAATATGTGTGAACCGCCTGGAGCTATCTGGGTGAGGTGGTATAAAAAATCTAATAAATAAACAAAATTAAACTGAAAAAATAAAATGTTGGTTATTTTTGCCATGAATCTCAACAAGGCTTCTTGGTTTATATCTTGGGTCATGCCTGATCCCTTTGAGACTGTGAAGCCTTTCAGGACAGGGAAGCATCTCTTCATTTCTTTTGCTATGTAAACCACTTTGATAACATTTTGTTTGAAAAGCAGTATATAAATAATTTATGTAATGGCTTATATCTAGACTAGAACTCTGCTAGTGTAATAGTGGCTAACATCTGGACTAACACTGCATTATCACATGAGAGGGAGGGGCCATTTTTGCTATCTCCCCTTCCCTCTAAAGTCCACTGTGCCTCCTCCAAGAGTGAGACTGGTGGCCTTGGCTACAATTCTCTTGTTTGTCAAAGACAAACTTCAGCTGTCACTTATTTCTATGGCTGAAGGGAGCAAAGTACTTAGAGACACTGTTTCAGGGGAGAAAATCCCTGTTTACCAGCCATCACACTTCATGGCACATTTGTCAGCAACAAGGACACCAGAGATAAAGTATCCACTTACTCTACATGAGGCAGCTACAAGGTTTGTGGGAAGCAGACATTTGCCAATTAAAACTGACAGATCTTACTTGGATTCAAATATATTTGTGTACTTTTTGACCTGTTTCATAATGTTGAGTTTCCATTCCGGTTCCGGACTAAAGAACCTTAATCTCTTCTTTCCCCACCATCCTCTCATCCCATCCACCTAATTTGTTGTGGACTACAATGTTAGACATCTGAGTTATGCTCACAGGATTTATCTTCCAAATGAAAGGGATAAAGAATTTTGTGGATGCACCTCATGTGAACGATGCTCAGATTACATTTCTAACTGACATATCCATCCACTGTATAACTTTTGAAGCCCCAAAGGATCCTACATGGGTGTTGTCCTCTATTGTCCATGCTGTATAGCACTAATATTCCTTCCCTTCCCTTATTAGAAGTAGTAATCTTTGATGCTTTATTCTTGGAGGAAAGGAAGTTTTTTGTTTTCATTGGGGGCGGGGGGAATGTCACCAACAATGGAAACTGATGATAGTGAGTCACCCAGGAAACATTTGTTAGGGGCATCTATATAAATAAAGTTTATTAATAATAACAACAACAACAATAATATTAATAATGCCTCTCCCATCAACAATATGGTGAGATGTAACTTTAATAAATCTATACGGGATCGGTCGTCGCCGAGGTCAACAAGGACCGCGCCAGGTGCTATAGTCCCTGGACATCTGGTGGCAAGTGGGCAACAGGACTCAGGATCTTCAGTTGAGCAACCAGGGCTGGAGACTGCAAGGTTACTGGAAGAAACATCACTTAACCAAAAAAATATACAAAAAATGCCAACAAGGAAATAATGATCTGCTATTACAAGTCTAGTCCAACTAGAAGAGGTTATTTAAAAAGAATGTACCAAATCTGGAAAGAGAAGCATCCAGATACAGAAATAACAAAACAAAGGCTAGCAGACCAGAGAAGATTCATAATAAGAAACAAAGTATTCACAGGAGTTGAGCTGGAAGAATTGCAAAGAGCAACACAGGCTCAAGATATGGAAGAAGAATGACGACCAACTGAAGAAGTTGCTCAGGCACAGGTGGAGGAGGTGTTGGAAATCGAGGATGCCACTGTTGCTGAACTGTTCCAAAATCAAAACCAGGCAACCTCCCCTTTGCCTTCACCTCAAAAACCCAAATGTCGTTTAACAGAAAAGTAACAAGAACTAAAGCAAAAAATAACTGAGCACATGAACCAAACAATCACCAGGGTTCGACTTCCAGCTCTAAAAACAGTTGCCAAAAAACAACTTGCTCAGGCATTAAAAGATGTCAATGCTGCTCTTGCAGAAATAACAACCAAGAATTTACAAGAAACAAACAAACTAATGTACAGTGCAGCAACAATAACAACACAAGAGCTCAGATATAAGATCATTTGACCTGTAAAAATAGAAAGCAGTACATTACCTAAATGGAAGATTAGATTAGAAAATAAAATCTCCAGGCTTAGATCAGATGCTAGTAAATTGAAAGATATGAAAGACAAGAAGCTGGAGAATGAAAACACCAAACAGTATCTGATCTAAAAATACCACCTAGATTCAAGGAAAATTAGAGAAGTCCTGGAAATAATAAAGCCCTGGAAATAATAAATAAATAAATAATAATAAAGCCCTAGAAATAATAAAGTCCTGGAAATAATAAAGCAGCAAATAACAGCAGTGTCAGAGAAAATTAGCAGATATGAAGCCAGAATTACACAACACAGGCAGAATCTCCAATTCCAGTCGAATCAGAGACGTTTCTACCAAAGCATAGGAGAAACTGCAAGAAACATAGAAACACCAAATAAAGAAGAAACAGTGCAATTCTGGGGAAAATTATGGGACAATCCAATAGATTATAATAAAAAAGCAGGCTGGATGAAAGACGTCAAAAATGTAATCAACAAATGCAAGATCTAATAATAACACCAGAATTAATAAGTGAAAGAGCAAAGAAAATTAATTATTGGACTGCGCCAGGCGATGATGAACTGCATGGCTTTTGGCTTAAACACCTAACAAGCCTTCATAAACAACTATCAAAACAGTTCAATCACATTTTGCAAGGAGGTGATATTGAACAATGGCTAACAACGGGGAAAACTCATCTCATCATGAAATACCCAGCAAAAGGTACAGTTCCAAGTAATTATAGACCGATAACCTGCCTGCCAACCATGTTCAAATTATTAACTGGAATAATAGCGGATGAAGTGATGCAACACTTATGAACTAACAAACAGCTTCCAGTTGAACAGAAAGGAAATTGCCCGAACACCAGAGGCACAAAAGACCAGCTGCTGATTGACAAAATGATTTTAGAAAAATGCAAGAGAAGAAAAACAAATCTAAGTGTTGCATAGATTGACTAAAAGAAAGCCTTCGACACATTGCCTCACACATGGATACTAAAATGTTTAGAAACAACTGGTGTCAGCAAAAACATTCAGATATTTATTTAAAAAGCAATAAGCATGTGGAGTAGACGGTTACCAATCAATGGCAAGACACTCGGACAGGTTAGCATTAAAAGATGCATTTTCCAAGGGGACTCACTATCCCCTCTGTTGTTTGTAATCGCCATGACCCCACTTTCACAAATACTAAACAAAACCGGCCTCGGATACCAAACATCTAAAATATCCAGTAAAATCAACCATCTGCTGTACATGGACGATCTGAAGTTGTATGGAAAGTCGCAGTTAGAATTCAAATCACTGCTAAACACTGTCTATATATTCAGTAGCGATATAGCAATGGAATTTGGACTAGACAAGTGTGCTGCATTAATAATGAACAGAGGAAAAATAAGAAAAACAGAAGGAATAGAACTGCCCAATGGAAGCAAGATCAAGAACCTGGAAGGGAAAGAACCTTACAAATACTTGGGCATTCTCAAGGCTGATAACATCGCACACACTGAAGTTAAAAAAAAAATTGGAAGTGAATACATCAGGAGAGTTAGAAAAATCCTCAAGTCCAAACTCAATGGCGGGAACACCATACAAGCCATAAACACCTGGGCTATACCTGTTATCAGATACACTGCAGGAATAATACTGGACCAAGGCAGAGCTAGAGACGCTAGATTGTAAGACCAGGAAAATCATGACCATCAATCATGCTCTGCACCCCCACAGTGATGTAGATAGGCTATACCTCCCTAGCAGCTCAGGTGGAAGAGGAATGCTGCAAGTCCATCAAACAGTAGAGGAGGAGAAAAGAGGCCTTGAAGAATATACCAAGGACAGTGAAGTAGATGCACTTCAGATGGTCAATAACGTGAAAGTATTCAACACCAATGAAAGAAAGCAGGCCTACAAGAAAGAACAAGTCAAGAACCAAGCAGAAAAAATGGAGAAATAAGCCCCTGCATGGTCAATATTTGCATAATATAAGTGGAAAATCAGACATCACCAAGACCTGGCAATGGCTTAAGAATGGTTACTTGAAGAAAGAAACAGAGGGTTTAATACTGGCTGCGCAAGAACAGGCACTAAGAACAAATGAAACAAGAGCAAAAGTTGAAAAATCCACAACAAAGAGCAAGTGCCGCCTTTGTAAAGAAGCAGATGAAACAGTGGACCACCTGATCAGATGTTGTAAAAAGATCGCACAGACTGACTACAAACAAAGGCATAACAAGGTAGCAGGGATGATACACTGGAACATCTGCAAAAAATACAAGCTACCTGTAGCCAAAACTTGCTGGGACCATAAAATTGAAAAGGTTGTCGAAAATGAAGATGTAAAAATATTATGGGACTTCCAACTACAAACAGACAAACATCTGCCACACAATACACCAGATATAACTGAAGTCAAGAAGAAAGAAAAACAAGTTAAAATAATCGATATAGCAATACCAGGGGATAGCAGAAGAGAAGAAAAAGAAATAGAAAAAATCACCAAATACAAAGATCTCCAAATTGAAATTGAAAGGCTATGGCAGAAAAAGACCAAAATAATCCCAGTGGTTATTGGTGCCCTGGGTGCAGTTCCAAAAGACCTTGAAGAGCACCTCAACACCATAGGGGTCACAGAAATCACCATCAGCCAATTACAAAAAGCAGCTTTACTGGGAACAGCCTATATTCTGCGACGATATCTATAACAACAGCAACAACATTGACAATAAAGTTCAGCCATCCCAGGTGCTTGGGAAGCACTCGATGTCTGTATAAAATAAACCAGTCAATAACATCCTTCTGACTGTGTAAATAAATAATAATAATAATATATGCTTGTCTGTGACTGTAATAAAGATTGATTGATTGACTGATTGATTGATTGTGAGATATTTTCACCCACAGATTAAAGGCGCTTCAAAGGAAGGTTCACTGACCATGATGTGCACACTCTTCTCACCTTCATCCTCTGGTCAGTAGAGGGGTTTCTTTTTCCCCCAGAACCTTTGTGCAGAGATGACAGTGGCACAAAAGGGATGGGTATATGATTGCATGGACCATGGAAAGTCAAACCATTCCCAAACCATTTTCAGTTCTTATAAAAAACCGATCGTCTATCTCTGGCCTCACTTTTTCATGCCTGTCTTGAATTTCATGAAGTGGCTGCAAAGTGGAATGAGGTGGAGCTTTGTCCATGATCACCAACAACACCCCTGATTCATACCTGTGGAGTTTTGTAGATGCCCAACAAGGTTGAAATCTGACTGGAGATTTCTGAGTCAGCCCCTTCGAGAACAGCCACCAAGCGATTGCTTTTTCCACAGATGTAGTTTGGAACATTCCTGCCAGAGGACAGCAAGTCTATCGTGGCATCATATGTCATTCTTGCATTGAAATGATTCTCATAGATGTTGTATCCAAGAGTGATGTTGGGTAAGAGTCCAGGATTCTGGTTGATCTCTTGAATGGCGAACAAGAAGGGCAGGAGGTGCCAGAAATGTAGGCCCTTAATGCTGTAACAGAATATACATGTCATGCCTTGATCTTCCATTCAATGAAAACAGATCAAGTTCCTGCTTCTCTTTGTATAAGAACCTTTCTAGGCAATAGTGATAGCTGGTGTTTACTCTTACCAGGCTCTATAGAGACTGAAGAGCAATAGCTACTCCAGACATTGTGATGTGCAAGTGCATATGCATGGGAAAAATACTGTGCTGCAGGCAGAAGAGCCATTTGCCTTTCAAAAACAAAACCAGGAGGACAGAAATACCTTACAGAGCTTTCAAAGTCGTGTTTCTCTCTTTCTATTAAGGAGAGCCACCGGAACTATAATTGAACCCAAGCACGGTGGCTTTTGTTTGCCTTGTCTTTCTTTTCATATTGTGAGTCCTTCGGGGGACAGGGAGACATCTACTTATTTTTCTTGAAATCAGTATTGAGGTAGTAGTAGTAGTAGTAGTAGTAGTGATGTGTGTGTGTGTGTTTGTATGTACAACAGAGGAGAGCCCATCCTGTGGTAGCAAGCATGAATTGTCCCCTTTGCTATGCAGGGTGCACTCTGCTATGCATTTGAATGTGTTAGCACATGTCTTAGCACTGTAAGAATTTATCCTCAGGGGATGGGGCCACTCTGGGAAGAGCACCTGCATGCTTGCATGAAGAAGGTTCCAAGTTCCCTCCCTGACATCTCCAAGATAGGGCTGAGAAAGACTTCTGGAAGCCCACAACCTGGGAGAAGCTGGTGCCAGTCTGTGTAGACTATACTGAGCAAGATGGACCAATGGTCTGATTTGGTAGAAGGCTGCTTCCTATCTTCCTGTGTTGCTTGGAGGCTGGGTTGAGCTCTCCAGTTTCTAGTTGTCTATGCCTTGTATAGATTTCCAATTTGCTTTTGGATTCTTACTCTTCCACCTGGCATTGTAATGGAGGAGGAAAGTCTACTGTGCAGTTCTAGTTGGAAAGTGTTCTCTCACACAATATTTTCAATGGGAAAAGTTCTGGGAAACTAATTCTGACACCCCCCTCCCAGGAATGATTTCATATATGTACTGTAGAAGCTAACCTGCATGCCCTCCAACATTTCACATTGGCAAATACACACAACACCCCTGTCCTCACACCAGTGGGAACTGTATGAGCACATCTGTATCAAAATATTTATTGATACAACAAACCGGAATCAATTTAAGCCAATCAGAATCAATAAAGAAGAAACAATAGGGCAGGTTCAAAAAGAGCTTTGCAATCAATTCATCACCACATTATTACTTACGCCAGGGGCATAGCTGGGGAGAGGAGGCCCAAGTTCACCCCTTTCTCCGGCAGCTCTTTGGAGTGAGGGAGGTAATGAAGAAGATAGGGAGGGGTGGGGATGGGAGTACTTCAGGAGCTCAGGGGCCTGGATTCTTTGAACCTATCCACTCAATTATAGCCGCACACCTGACTTACGAAATATAATCTGAAGTAGGAGGCATGAAGAAAACGTATGGCTCAAGTATAATATCTGTGGTAGATGTGACCCCACTAATCACGTAGTCTCCTGGCTTGTAATGATTAGCTACCTGTCCTGGATCACTTAGCACACTTAATGAGCATTTTGCCTTCAGTGTCCCACGGAGAGCATGGGGCAGCAGCAAAAGAATTAGCAACAACAACAGCAGTTTCATCCTCAATATCTCTCCTATAGTCACACTCACTCCCTGACTGGATAAGCAGATCCAGCTGCTAATAGGACCTGAAGCTAAGTATTCTTACAAGAGTGCAGCTCCAGTGACTTGACTAGCTCTAATATGAAACCACACACATGGACACAGTGGCTAAATCTCAGCCCAGGATCTCAGTGCCCGGGGAGGAGGCCTCTATGTACCAGCCGTTTCTGGCTTGGGACCAGAAAGTACCACAAGTTGTTCTTGATTATGATGTTTCTGCTATTGCTCTCAAACATGGTATCCCTTGAGTTTTGGTGTGGAAAAAAGTAAATCACCATGATTTTGATAATTATAAGGAAAGAATCAGTCAACTCTGTGTGTGTGTTTGTGTGTGTATGTGCAGATGCATAGGTGGAGAAAACATGTTTGGAAGATAAACAGGAGCTGCTCTGTTGAGTTCTGTGGGTCAGTGAGGAAGCAGAACAGCAAGGCTGAACTGAGTGGCAAGAATTATCTCCCAGAATTCTCTCTTAGCCACATACAACTTTGCATACAATCCTAAGACAATTCTCTCTCTCTCCCTCCCTCCCCCCCCTCTCTCTCTCTCTCACACACACACACACAACCCTAATCTAGTATTTTGTGAGGGAAATGTGAGGAACTACCCAATATCCTGTGAGGAATGTGCCTTATCTTGGCAATATTCAAAAACATAATACTGTACAATTTTCCACACACTTATTTAATAAGTGTGTAGAAAATTGTTTGTATTTTCCACTTTCTTTCACCCTTATATAACTTGTAAGTTTTGCTATATTCGCATAATCATATAATTTTGACTCCCTTTCTGATTTTGAGGGAATCAGAGTCCCGCCTCCCCGCCACCCCATGCCAATATTTTACATAACGTGCTCTTGCTGCAATTACCAAATAACATATCAACTCTCTATTCTGCACTAGTATATTTTTTAGATAAATTAATAAAAGCAATAATGGATCCAACTCTAGTTGAATTCCTTCTGCTACAGAGCTTAGGACCAGGGTATTTAAGAGAACGTCTTCTTTACCATGAGCCCCACCATCACCCATTGAGATCATTTGGAGAGCTCCGTCTGCAGCTGCCACCAGCTCGTCTGGTGCCTTCAGAGGGGTGGGCCTTCTCTGTTCCAGGGAATGTGCTCCCTGCTGAAAGAAGAGCCTTCCCATTTCTGTTAACTTTGAAGAGATCTTTAAAGACACATTTTTTTCACCCAAGCCTTTTAACTAGACTTGTGGTTTTAAATGGTTTTAAGTTATTTATGTCTGTTTTCATTTGTTTTATGTTGTTGCAAACTGCCAAGAGATGTAAGTTTGGGGCAGTGTACATATATAATTAATTAATTAAGCAAGCAAGCAAAATATTGCCTCCCTTACTTTGGACCAAAATGCTCTCACCTTACCACATTGCCACCAAATGTGAAAATAGGTACCAGCAAATAACTCACATTATCTACCATACTTAACCAAGTTTCCATTTATCTGACAAAGGTTTTCAGGAGTTGTATACCACCTAATCATAACTTTGAGGCAATTTTATCTTATATATGCACAATGATGAATTATATGTTATTTTCCAGATATATTCCCACTCTTCAAACATAATCGATTTATGTAGATCTTCACCCCACTTCAACACACCACCCTTAACCTGTTCTTCCTAATTTATTATTTATAAAATAATATTTTATAAATTTTTGGCTATAAATATTATTTAATCCCATTCATATAAATATTTTCACAGTCTGCACCCTTTCTTAACTGATAACCTTTCTGTATTACCTTTTATGATATTCACTCAGTTACATATATTTCTACCATGAAAGGGATTGTACATCTAATATTTGCTTCATTTAATCATAAATTAATAAAAAAAATTCATCTTAAATAAATCCATTTATCTATACATTTCTCTATTTTCCCAACTCTCAGAATTTCCTTATTGAATTTTTAAATTAAATTTGAAATTATATATATATCACTGATGCTATTGGTGCTTTGAGGGACTAATTCTATTTCTATATTTATCCTAAATCTACAACAAATTAACTATTAAAATTGCTAAAATGTATATATTACCTTTCTTTACATTTCATCCATAATAACGCCTAGATACTAATTACTGCATAACTTTGTTCAATATATACACCTGGTTTATGATTTATATCTGTCCATTCCATAATCCACTCTAAAGAACTTGCTTCATAATACAATTTAATGTTACATCGTTCCAAACACTGCTATTTTTATAATCTTTTGGATTTGGTTTGTTATTTTCAAACATAATATTAGCTGCTGACAATTTTTCAAATTAACTGAATCAATGTGCATTGGCAACATTTGAAATAAGAACTCAATCTGGGCAAGTAGCATAATTTTTCCAATATCTAATCTGGCAGAAAAAGATGTATTTAATTTTCCCCATCTCACAATAACTTGCTTCATTTTCAGAATAACATTTAAGTAATTATTTTTACAGTGAGGGAAATAAGTATTTGATCCCCTGCTGATTTTGTCCGTTTGCCCTCTGACACAGAAATGACCAGGCTATAATTGGGATGGTAGGTTTATTGTAGCTGTGAGAGACAGAATAACAACAAACAAACCCTCAAAAGCCCAGTGCCCAAAAGTCAGCGATGGATTTGCATTGCAGCGAGGGAAATAAGTATTCGATCCCTTCACAAAAAATGTCTTAGTACTTGGTGGCAAAACCCTTGTTGGCAATCACAGAGGTCAGACGTTTCTTGTAGTTGGCCACCAGGTTTGCACACAACCCAGGAGGGATTGTCCCACTCCTCTTTGCAGATCCTCTCCAAGTTAGAAAGGTTTTGAGGCTGATGTTTGGCAACCCGAACCTTCAGCTCCCTCCACAGATTTTCTATGGGATTAAGGTCTGGAGACTGGCTGGGCCACTGCAGGACCTTCATGTGCTTCTTCTTGAGCCACTCCTTTGTTGCCTTGGCTGTGTGTTTTGGGTCATTGTCATGCTGGAATACCCATCCATGACCCATTCTCAATGCCCTGGCTGAGGGAAGGAGGTGCTCACTCAAGATCTGACGGTACATGGTCCTGTCCATCGTCCCTTCGATGCGGTGAAGGTGTCCTGTCCCCTTAGCAGAAAAACACCCCCAAAGCATAATGTGTCCACCTCCATGTTTGACGGTGGGGATGGTGTTCTTGGGCTCATAGGCAGCATTCCTCCTCCTCCACACACGGCAAGTTGAGTTGATGCCAAAGAGCTCGATTTTGGTCTCATCTGACCACAACACTTTCGCCCAGTTCTCCTCTGGATCATTCAGATGTGCATTGGCAAACTGGAGATGGGCCTGTACATGTGCTGCCTTGAGCAAGGGGACCTTGTGGGCACTGCAAGATTTCAGTCCTTCACGGCGTAGTGTGTTACCAATTGTTTTCTTGGTGACTATGGTTCCAGCTGCCCTGAGATCATTGACAAGTTCCCCCCGTGTAGTTCTGGGCTGCTTTGTCACCATTCTCATGATCATTGCAACTCCACGAGGTGAGATCTTGCATGGAGCCCCAGACCGAGGGAGATTGACAGTTATTTTGTGTTTCTTCCATTTGCGAGTTATCGTGCCAACTGTAGTCACCTTCTCACCAAGCTGCTTGGCGATAGTCTTGTAGCCCAGTCCAGCCTTGTGCAGGTCTACAACCTTGTCCCTGACATCCTTCAACAGCTCTTTGGTCTTGGGCATGGTGGTGAGTTTGGAAGCTGAGTGATTGCTTGCTTCTATGGACAGGTGTCTTTTATACAGGTACTGTAACAAGCTGGGATTAGGAGCACTCCCTTACAGAGGGTGTTCCTCATCTCAGCTCGTTACCTGCATATAGTGAAAGGACACCTGGGAGCCTGAAATCTTGCTGGTTGATAGGGGATCGAATACTTATTTCCCTCACTACAATGCAAATCCATCGCTGACTTTTGGGCACTGGGCTTTTGAGGGTTTGTTTGTTGTTATTCTGTCTCTCACAGCTACAGTAAACCTACCATTCCAATTATAGCCTGGTCATTTCTGTGTCAGAGGGC
Source organism: Hemicordylus capensis (assembly GCF_027244095.1). Lineage (NCBI taxonomy): Eukaryota > Metazoa > Chordata > Lepidosauria > Squamata > Cordylidae > Hemicordylus > Hemicordylus capensis. Next base: position 254,906,894 of record NC_069658.1, on the reverse strand, counting down.
AAACGGACAAAATCAGCAGGGGATCAAATACTTATTTCCCTCACTGTATATAAATGTTCCTCATTCTTAGAAACATAAATACCCAAACAGGTGGCCCTTGTTCTCTGCCGGGTTCCATTCCTGCCCGTTTCCACAGATAACGAAACTGCATATAATGAGACCTTGTGGTAATGGGAATTGAGGAGTTTGATCCCCCTGGGTCCAAAAAAGAGAGTCAAAAAACACTTTTAAAAGGAAGACATTAGAGAAATAAACTTTTCATTGCTCTGTCCAGCAATGTAACCCCAAACCCTCAAGTCTGCCATTTTCCTATGAAAAATCATGGGGGCAATTTTTAAAAAAATGTAAGAGCCACAACATGGCTCCTGTCAGCAAAATGGGGCTGGAAATGACCTCAGATTAGGTCATCTCCAGCCACCTGGGAACTGCTGGCCACCTAGGATCCAGGTATAGGTGAATTTTAACCCTCTGTGTATCTGCAAATAACAAGGTTGGGTGCACATGGTTTGACTGTGGAAATGTGAAACTTTGGGTGCTAGGACCACAGATAACAAGGAACAAATATTAGGGATGCACGAAATGTTTCGGATACAAAACATTTTGTACCCAAAAAAGCCTGTTTCGGGTGTTTTGTAGACAAAACAAAACACCCATTTTCCAGATCCAAAAGCTTTGTATACAAAACAAAATGCCCCTGTTTCGGCTACAAAACGTTTTGTTGTTTTGGACTTCCATTTTGTGGTGATCTCTGAGTCAGTCTCCATGTTGTGTTTGACATCTCTTTGAATTTCCCACCCTTCCAGCCTTCTGATTAGGGACCTAAATCATGGGCTGACCTGCTGACAATTCCCTACTTGTTGCCCATTGGCTCTTTTGCTTCTTCCCACTCTTTACTGACCCCACATTGGCCAGGGGAAGGGTTGCTAACACATGGGATGCTGGGTTCTGCTGTTTCTGTGGTGTTCTGAGCGTAAATTCTCTGGCAGCATATGAGAGTGGATTTTTGTTTTTCACTGAAAATCTCATATGCTACCAGAGAATCTACAATGAACACCTCAGAAACAACAAAACCCAGTACCCCACAGGCTTGTGGGTATGGGGGTGGTTGACACCCTATGTGCACTACACAACCCCTTGCCCCCCCAAGTGGAATTATGGGGCTGCTTAAACCACCATTATTCCCTATGGGAGAAATCTTAAAGACCCGTAAACTTCAACAAATCACAAAAGTTCAGCCCTTTGCCCAATTCCTTTGAAATAATTCTGGAAGTTTCCTTGCCCCCATTGGGCACTGCCACCCACCACACTCTGCTCTGGGTCATCCCTTTCCCCTTGATTTGAAGTGATACATTTGCTGGAATCCCCATTATTCCCTATGGGAAAATTCTTAAAGATGTGTAAACTTTTAAAAAAATCACCAAAAAAAATCAGCCCTTTGCCTAATTCCTTTGAAATTTGGGTGGTAGCTTCCACCCATTGGACACTACCACCACCACCCACTCTTTTTGCCCTGGGACCCTTTTTAAAAATCCAAATCAATTTGGATTCGGATTTGGAAAATTTGGCTACAAAACAAAACAGGGCTGATTCAGATTCAGAAAATTTGGGTACAAAACAAAATGGGGATGTTTCGATTCGGATACAAATTGAAACAAGAAAATTCCAAAATGCACATCCCTACCAATTATTTATGACATCAAATCAATTAACAATTAAAAGAATCTAAAACATTAAAGACATTTAAAACCCAGTATTAAAAAATTAAAAACTATGAATCTAATTAAAAGCCTGGGTGAATAAATGTGTCTTCAGTGCCTTTTTAAAAGTCACCAGAGATGGGGAGGCTCTTATTTCAACAGCAAGTGTATTCCAAAGTCAGGGTCAGAAATGGAGAAGCCCCGTTCCCAAGTAACCTCCAAACAATTTGGCTGCAACTACAGATGAACCTCTCCAGATGATCTTAACAGGCAGTGGGACTCATAGTGAAGAAGACATCCTCTTAAATACCCAGGGCCTAAGCCGCTTAGGGCTTTATAGGTATACTAGCCAACCCGCACAGAGCATCTGTGCGCTCTTTGGGGCCGGCTGTTCCCCTCTCCCTCCTGCCCTACAATCCGTCCTGCCCCACTCTCCCTCCCCCTCCCTCCCTTCTGCCCCACACTCTGGCCCCTCTTCCCCTCCCTCCCGCCTCACTCTCTTGCCCCCCCTCCAACCCCACTCTCTCTTGCCCGCCCTCCTCCTCCCACCCCTCTCTCTCACCCTCCTGCCCCAGTCTCTCCTGCCCTCCTTCCCCTCCCCCTGCTTCTCCCCCATGCCCTCCCCCTCTCCCCCCTGCCCCACGCTCTCTTGTCCTCCCTCCCCCACTCCTCCTTCCTGCCCTTCCCCTCTCCCCCCTGCCCCACTCTCTCTTGGCCTCCCTCCTGCCCCACTCTCTCTTGCCCTCCCCCCACTCTCTTACCATCCCCCATGCTCTCTTGCCCCCCCTGCCCCTTCCCCCCTGCCTCACTCCCCCCTGCCCTCCCCCTCCCTCCTGCCCCACTCCCTCTTGCCCCCCCTCCCCCCGGACCCACTCCCTCTTGCCCTCCCCCCTCCCCCACTCTCTCATCCCCTTGCTTTTTTTAAAGCTCTACTGACTGGGCCGCCACCGCTGCTCCTCCTCCCAGGCAGTGAACAGGAAAGCCCTGCCGCCCGATTCCCTCCCACCCCAGCCTCCCACGGGCTCCTGGCCTCGGCGGCCGGTCCCAGTGCCATCTGGCTGAGAGCTGCCTCCGCGGTCGGGCCCAGCACCTCCACGGCCTGGCCCGCCGCCAGGCCGAGTGCCCCCTTTGTGGATGGGTCCACCACACCAAGTACCACCTCCACGGCCTACCGGGCCCACTGCTGCCACTTGCCAGTCTCTGCAGCCATCCTCTTTGTGGCTGGCCACCTCTCCCCCCACCCCAACCTTCCGCCCCAGTATCCAGGCCCACCATCGCCTCACCACCGCAGCCGGGCCCACAGCCACTGTTGCCGGGTGGGGGCTGCCAGCTGGGGCCAAGTACTGTTTTGGCAGCCCACCGCTGGCCTCCACAGCCCACCGCTTGCCTCCCCCAGTGCCAGCCAGTCACAGGGCCAGCAGGCCGCGTGGCCCCATCAGGAGCTATTTAGGCTGGTGCTGCATTTGCAGCGCGCAGCCAGGAGTGACTCTTCCCTGCCTTTGAAGGGAAGAGCCCCTCTTGGCTGGCACTGCAAACACAGCGCCAGCCTTAGTTTAGCTCCAGTAGGGGCCATGCGGCCCCTGCTTGGGAGCTAAACTACCGCCCCCCGCGTCTGATGCCAGATGCTGGGGGCGTGTTGGGGACTCTCTCGCGGCCTCTGATTGGCCACCGGCCCGGGTTCTTTGAGCTCGTTGGCCCAATGGCGGCTCCACCTGTGCCCCCACCCCGGGCAGGGGTGGCAAACAATTCCTACCTGGCTGCCAATAAGAGTGACCAGTAAAACCCACACTGCACCCAGGGGTGGAAGTGAGGGGGTTGCTACTCTGAACAGACTGAGGAAGGAATGCCAGAGTGCATAGCTGTAGCTGGCCAAAGTACTGCCCCACCACCAACTACAGCCAGTTGGCTGCAAGAAAAGGACTTGTGCCCTGTTTTGAATGAGGCGGGGGGGGGAAAGCTGCACCCCAAATGAGTAGGGAGCGGGCAGCTGCACCCTCCCCTTTTAATATCACCAAACATCTCTTTTTCCTGTATTTCTTCTTCAAGCACTTGCTTTTCTGATAAATTCAAAATTTGGACCTTTAATTCCTCCAAATAATTATTTAACTGATGAATTAGTTGTTTTGTATCATATCATATTTTGTATCATATTAGTTGTTTTGTATCTTTCAAATTCCTTTACAAGATGTGAATGATTAGTCATAACTTCTATCATCCTTTCTTATAGATGGAATAACAAATCTTTTGGGCTATTCTTTATGTTTATAAAATACATCATCCAGCTGAAGATGGTCCATTGGGTAGCAGTGGTGTTGAAAGCTTGCGAGATGGTCATCTGGCAATGAAAAAGGTGGGCAGGTGGGTGGGAAACCAGCAGTGGGGGGGAAAGAAGAAGGTAGGAAGGTGTGTGTGAATGGGATGCTGCTGCCTTCCCCATCTTTAAGTCTTGGCTCAGGACTACCTCTAACCTTCCTATGCCTTTAGACATACATGTGGCAAAGAAGCAATTCTTTTCTGCCCGTATTGCCTCCACAATCTCAAATCCAGTGGAGTTGTCCAGGGTTGTGAAAGGGTTAGTATGTGCCCATCAGTTACCCACTGTGACATTTTAAATGAGTTTTTAATGGACAAAATCTCTCATATTTGGGCCAGCTAAGAATCACACTCCACAGTTACTGCAGTGTCTGATGCAGAGGTGTCCAGCGACTCCTCTTGTGTGCTTAGGCTGGATCGGTTCCAGTTTGTGATTCCCAAGGATGTGGACAAGCTGCTTGGAATGGGGTGGCCTTCCACCTCTTCTCTTGACCCTTGCCCTACATGGCTTATAATATCTGGAGGGGGTTTGTTGTAGAAGGCCTGGACTCCAAGACCAAGGTAGTCTTGGATGAAACTGATTATCTAGACCTATTTCAGACTGGCTTTCAGACAGGATATGGAGTGGAGACTGCCTTGGTCAGCCTAATGGGTGATCTCCAATTGGCAATCGATAGAGTGGCTCTGTTGGTCCTTTTGGGTCTCTCAGCGGCTTTCTATTCTATCAACCACAGTATCCTTCAGGAGCGTCTGAGGGAGTTGGGGTGGGAAGTACTGCTTGGTGGTGGTTCTGCTCCTACCTCTTGGGCAGGTTCCAGATGGTGTCCCATGGACAATGTTCTTCTTCAAAATCTGAACTTTTGTATGGTGTCCCTGAGGGCTCTGTATTGTCTCTGATGTTGTTTAACATCTACGTGAAACCGCTGGGAGAGATCATCAAGAGATTTGGTGCAGGGTGCTATCAGTATGCTGATGACACCCAAATGTCTCCATGTCAGCATCATCAGAAAGGACCATACCCTCCATAAATGTCTGCCTGGAGGTGGTAATGGGCTGGATGAGGGATAACAAACTGAGAATGAATCCAGATAAGATGGAGGTACTCATTGTGGAGGGCAGAAATTCAGGATATGAGTTTGATCTGCCTGTTCTGGATGGGGTCACACTTCCCCGGAAGGAACAGGTACACAGTCTGGGGTGCTTCTGGATCCGAGCCTCTTCCTGGGTCTCAGGTTGAGGCAGTGGCCAGAAGTGCCCTCTATCAACTTCAACTGATATGCCAGCTGTGTCAGTTTCATGAGATAAACGACCTCAGAGCAGTGGTGCATATGCTGGTCACCTCCAGACCAGATTATTGCAATGTGCTCTATGTGGGGCTGCCCTTGTGTGGAGTCCAGAAATTAAGCTGGTTCAGAATGCAGCAGCCAGATTTGTCTCTGGGTCATCTTGGAGAGACCATATTACTCCCGCATTGAAAGATCTACACTTGCTTCCGATAAGTTTCCAGGCAAAATACAAGGTGCTATTTATAACCTATAAAGCCTTAAATTGCTTGGGCCCTGGGTATTTAAGAGAATGTCTTTTTCGTTATGAATCCCACCGCCCAATGACATCATCAGAAGAGGTCAATCTGCAGTTGCCACCAACTCGTTTGGTGGCTACTCGGGGACAGGCCTTCTCCACTGCTGCCCCAGAACTTTGGAACTCACTCCCTGCTGAAATCAGAGCTTCCCCATCTCTGACAACATTTTAAGAACATAAGAACAGCCCTGCTGGATCAGGCCCAAGGCCCATCTAGCGAAGCATTCTGTTCCACACAGTGGCTCACCAGATGCCGGTGGAAGCCACAGGCAGGAGCCGAGGGCATGCCCCCTCTCCTGCTGCCACTCCCCGGCAACTGGTACTCAGAGGCATGGTGCTGGAGGTGGCCTTTAGCCCTCCAACTAGTAGCCGATGATAGACCTCTCCTCCATGAAGTTATCCAAACCCCTCTTAAAGCCATCCAGGTTGTTGGCTGTCACCACATCTCGTGGCAGAGAATTCCACAAGTTGAGTATGCATTGTATGAAAAAGTACTTCTGTTTGTTGGTCCTTGATTTCCTGGCAATCAATTTCATGGGATGACCCCTGGTTCTAGTGTTATGGGAGAGGGAGAAGAATTTCTCTCTATCCACTTTCTCCATACCATGCATGATTTTATAGACCTCTATCATGTCTCCCCACAGTCAACTTTTTTCTAAAAAGCCCCAGGTGTTGTATCCTTGCCTCATAAGAAAGATGCTCTAGGACCCTAATCATCTTGGTTGCCCTCTTCAGCACCTTTTCCAGTTCTACAATGTACTTTTTTAGAAGTGGTGACAGAATTGTACGCAGTACTCCAGGTGTGGCCGCACCATAGTTTTGTATAAGGGAATTATATTATTAGCACTTTTATTTTGAATCCACTTCCTAATGATCCCTAGCATGGAATTGGCCTTTTTCACAGCTGCCACATCTTGAGTTGACACTTTGAACGAGCTGTCCACCAGGACCCCAATATCCCTCTCCTGGTCAGTAACCGACCGATCAAATCTCATCAGCGTATACTTGAAGTTCGGGATTTTCGTTCCAATGTGCATCACTGGACGCTTGCCAATATTGAACCACATTTGCCATTTTGTTGCCCACTCCCCAAGTTTGGAAAGATACTTTTGGAACTCCTCACAATCTGTTTTGGATTTCACTACCCAGTAGAATTTGGTATCATCTGCAAATTTGGCTTCCTTGCTACTTAACCCTTCTTCTAGATCATTTATGAATAAATTAAAAAGCACCGGTCCCAGCACAGATCCCTGCGGGACCCCACTTCTAACTTCTCTCCATTGTGAAAACTCTCCATTTATACCTACCCTCTGTTTCCTGTCTTTCAACCAGTTAGCAATCCACACATGTACTTGTCCCCTTATCCCATGACTGCTAAGTTTCCTCAGGAGTCTTTGATGAGGAAATTTGTCAAAAGCTTTTGGAAGTCCAGGTGTACGATGTCAACTGGATCACCCTTATCCACACACTTGTTGACACTCTCAAAGAACTCCAAAAGTTTGGTGAGGCAAGATTTACCTTTGCGGAACCCATGCTGGTTCACTCCCAGCAGGGCCTGTTCTTCTAGGTGCTTTACAATTTTAACCTTGAGGATGCTTTCCATCAATTTGCCTGGAATAGACATTAAGCTAACCAACATGTAATTTCCCAGATCACCCTTGGATCCCCTTTTGAAAATCAGTGTTACATTTGCTACTTTCCAGTCCTCTGGTACAGAGCCCAATTGCAGGGATAAGTTATATATTTTTGCAAGGCAATTTCACTTTCGAGTTCTTTGAGAACACTTGGATGGATACCATCCGGCCCTGGTTTTAGCAGACAGTTTAGAACATCATCTCTTGTCACTTCTATCTTACTCAGTTATTTAGCCTCTATCCCCAAAAAGCCTGGTTCAGGAACAGATATATGCTCAGTATCCTCTGCCGTGGAGAAAGACACGAAGAATTCGTTTAGCTTCTCTGAAACCTCCATATCCTCCTTAATCATCCCTTTCACTCCCTCATTGTCTAATGGTGCAACCACCTCCCTGGCAAGTTTCCTGCTTCTGATGTATTTAAATAAGTTTTTGTTATTCCCCTTGATACTTATAGCTAAATGTTCCTCAAACTCTCTTTTTGCCTCCCTTATTGTCACCTTGCATTTCTTTTGCCAGAGTTTGTGTTCCTTTCTGTTCTCTTCATTTGGACAGGTCTTCTAGTTTTGGAAGGAATTCTTCTTTCCTTTTATGGCTTCCTTGACTGTACCTGTTAGCCATGCTGGCATCCTCCTGGACTTAGTGATTCCTTTCCTCCTTTTGGGTATGCAATCTAACTGGGCTTTAAGTACTGTGGTTTGGAGTAAACTCCATGCATTCTGGAGCAGAGTGACTCTCCTGATTTTCCCTTTCAGCTTTCTTTTCACCATACTTCTCATTTGGGAGAAGTTTCCTCTTCTGAAATTCAAAGTGTCTGTGTTAGACTTCTTTGGTGATTCTCTCCCCGCATTTATGCTGAATTTGATCGCACTATGGTCACTTTTCCCTAAAGGGTCAATGACACTGACATCATGCACCAGGTCCTGGGTGCCACTCAGAATTAAGTCCAAGGTTGCCTTCTCTCTGGTTGGTTCCAAGACCAACTGCTCTAGAGCACAGTCATTCAATGTATCTAGAAATTTGACCTCTGTTATTACCTGACTGTGAATTTACCCAGTCTATGTGTGGGTAATTGAAGTCACCCATGATTACAGCCCTGCCTCTCCTTGATGCCTCCCTCATTTCCTCCTGCAACTCCCAGTAACTGTCAGTGTTTTGATCCGGAGGCTGATAGCACATCCCCAGCAGCACGTTTCCTTTCAGGCCTTGTATTTTCACCCACAGGGTTTCTGTGGAGAACTCCAGTCCTTCTAGGTTTTCTACCTTGTTAGATTCTATGTCTTCTTTAACATACAGTGCTACTCCACTTCGAAGGCGCCCCGCCTGTCCTTTCTATATAGTTTATATCCAGGGATAACAGTGTTCCACTGGTTCTCACTGTTCCACCATGTTTCTGTTATGCCCCCTATATCTATATCTGCATTAGCAACCAAGCACTCCAGCATGGGCATATACTGTAAGCACCTATATGCTGAATCTCTCACCTGGTGTATGCTATCTTTCTTATGACCCTTTGACAAGCTGGCACAGTCTTCTGTCTGCTCTTTATGTGTTTCTGCTCTGTCCCCTTCTGTTTTATCTGAATCGTTTGCACCCTCGCACTTTAAAGGATTGCTTTTGCCAAACCAAATACTTCCCAGCTCTCGTTGGCTATTCCCCAGGCGTAGCTGCTCTGAAATCTTTTTGATTTTAAGTGTCAGCAGTCTGGTTCCATCTTGGTTCAAGTGCAGCCCGTCCCTTTTGTACAGGCCTTGCTCCCCACAAAATGGATCCCACTTCCTAACAAATCTAAACCCCTCCTCCTGGCACCAACATCTTATCCATGCATTGAAACCCCTCGGATCTGCCTGTCTCATTGTACCTGCGTGGTCAGGGGCGTAACTAATGGCAGGGCAGGCAGGGCACGTGCCCTGGGCGCCACTTGGTAGGGGGCGCCAAAAAGTGTCATGACCCCCCCCCCCCCGCCGATCCCCTCCCTTACCGAAAAAAATTATTTTTAAAATAAAAATTTATTTAATGGCAGTGCATCAGCAGTCCGCAAAGGAGCGTGTGGCGCCCCCTCCCCCACAAGCGGTCACGGCGCCCCCCCCATTGCTTGGCTGCAGCTGGCTGCTGGGTGCCGTGGGCGCCTAAAGTTTTTTGTCTCTCTCCTAGCAAGAGAGAGCCTGGCCTTGCAGGAGGCAGCCACCTGCTGCCATGTGTCCTCCGAGGCGAGGGCATGGCTGTGGGCGGCGGGGAAGCAAGCGGAGTCCGGACTCATCCCCATAGCGGCGGCCGCCACCAGAGCAATGCCGAGGCCTGCCATGTGGCCCGGTGTCGCTAACCAACTGAGATGGGGCAGGAGCGGGGGTGAGCAAGCGGCAAGCAAGGTCCTTGACTTGCTATACCATGGCAGCGGCTGGTGCCGCGGTGGATGTAACACAGAGCGCTATGCCAAGGCCTGCCATTCGGCCCGGCGTCGCTTCTGAACTGCAAGGCGCGCCTGCGCAGTTTCAAGCTTTGGCGCGCAGGCGTGCTTTGCAATTCAGAAGCGACGCCGGGCCGTATGGCAGGCCTTGGCATAGCGCTCTGTGTTACATCCACCGTGGCACCGGCCGCTGCCGTGGTATAGCAAGTCAAGGACCTTGCTTGCCGCTTGCTCACCCCCGCTCCTGCCCCATCTCAGTTGGTTAGCAACACCGGGCCACACGGCAGGCCTCGGCGTTGCTCTGGTGGCGGCCGCTGCTATGGGGACGAGTCCGGACTCCGCTTGCTCCCCCGCCGCCCACAGCCATCGTGGTAAATTATTTCATTTGTGGTATTTATTATTATTTTTATTACATTTCTATACTACCGCCCTATCCATCCAAAGGCTCTGGGCACTTGGGGTGGGGTGGGGGTGGGGCGCAATTTCAGTGTTTGCCCTGGGCGCCGTTTTCCCTAGTTACGCCTCTGTGCGTGGTGAACAAGTAGCATTTCTAAGAATGCTACCTTACGGGTCCTGGACTTCAATATGCTACCTATCAGCCTAACTTTGGCTTCCAGGATCTCCTGACTACATTTCCCCATGTCGTTGGTGCCAATGTGCGCCATGACAGCTGTCTCCTCCCCAGCACTTCCTAAGAGCCTATCTAGACGCTGCGTGATGTCTGCAACCTTCGCACCAGGCAGGCAAGTGACCATGCGGTCAACACGTGGGTCACAAACCCATCTCTCTATACTTCTAATGATCCAGTCACCCACTACAAGGAAGCTTCAACCCCCTGGAGGAGTATCCTCTGTGCGAGAGGATATGGGCTCATCATCCATGGAAGGGGTCCCCTCTAAAGGAACATTTCCCTCTTCCTCAAACTGATGTCCTCCTTGCCTGAGACCTCCATTCTCCCTGACAGCAGAGGAGCTATCAGCCCTGGAGTGGGATGCCTCTATCACGTCCCTGAAGGTCTCGTCCACATGCCTCTCTTTCTCTCTGAGCTTCTCCAGATCCGCCACCTTGGTCTCAAGGGAACAAACTTGTTCCCTGAGAGCCAGGCACTCCTTGCACCGAGCACACACCCATGACTTCTGCCTATGGGGCAAATAGTCATACATGTGGCACTCTGTGCAATACACTGGGAAGTGCCCCCTCCCCTGCTGACTTTCTAGCTTCATACTGGTTTAGTTGGCTGTTTACAGTATTTAGAGATAACTTATTAGAAGGATAGGTCTCAGTTGTAAAGGTGAGCTATTTAACTGTCCAAACATCCTTTCTCAAGAATATGAGGGAGGGATTTATACTTACGTTATCTTCTCCACCAGGCTCCTTTTTATCATAGGGGCTTGTTTCAGGCTCCCCCACACACTGCCTGCTAAACTTCTGCTAAACTTCAATGTCCTGTTTGCTATCCCTGTTCACTATGCTCTTGGACCTTCACCTCATGTAGAGAGTAGTCTTCCAACTGAGACACAAGATGTGAGTCAAAGGAATATCAAAGGAATCTGGGGCCACCCCCAGCCCTATATGACTCCACCCCTTCCAGGCAAGGACAAACTAAAGCACTGGAGTTTGCTAGCCCTGGCAAATGCTAGCCCTAGCAAATAACACCCACACAGAGAGAGACTAGAACTTATCCCTTTAAGAGAAACCAGCCCCAGAAAATCTTCCCTCCTCCTTTTAGTTAGTTTGAAGACGGGAAAGTCTAGATGTTTAGAAAAGCTTGATCACCTCCTCAAGCTGTGTCTGCTGTTCACACAGTAGTCTTCCAACTGAGACAGGGGATATGAGTCAAAGGAATGTCAAAGGAATCTGAGGCCTCCCACAGCCCTTTCTGACTCCACCCCCTCCAGGGAGGGACAAACTAAAACACTGGAGTTTGCTAGCCCTGGCAAACGTTAGCCCTGGCAAATAACACTCACACACATAGAGACAAGGACTTATCCCTTAGAGAAACCAGCCCCTGAAAATCTCCCCTCCTCCTGTTAGTTAGTTTGAAGGGGGGAAAGGCTAGATGTTTAGAAAAACTTGCTCACCTCCTCAAGCTGTGTTTGCTCTTCACAGAGTAGTCTTCCAACTTAAAGACTTAAAGTAGTCTTCCAACTTAAAAACAACTGAGTAGTCTTCCACCTTAAAGGCTAAAGGTCTTTAAAGACACCCCTATTCACCCAGGCTTTTTATTAAATATTGTTTTAACAATTTTAACATCGTTTTAAAATATTGTTTTAAAATTTTAAATTGTTGGAATGTTTTAACTTTTACTATGTCATTTATTTTGTTTTAACTACTGTTTTAAGTTTTTTGTTGTCATTTATCTTAACTAATGTTTTAATTTTTTGTTTGCTTGTTGTAAACCAACCAGAGACATGAGTTTGGGGCAGTATAGAAGTGTGTTAAATAATAAAATAAATAAATAGTGCATTCTGGATGAGTGCGCAGCATGGAGGACCCATTCCACAGCCTAGCCTGTTGTAACCGCATTTTATCGTTTAAAGCACCACTGGCAAAACCATAATTGGCCGAGTAGGGAAAGGAAAGAATTGTATTTGGGGGGGGGGGGTTCAGAACAAAATTCAGAAATCTATTAACTTAAAATTACTATTATTTCATAGAATTTCTATCATTACAGTGGGCCAAGGGTATGCATAGGGAGGGCCCACATATTTTCCTCTGCAACAGCATCCAAAGGGTCTTTCTTCATAGGGGTGAATGGCAACCATTCTTTTCTTTGGGAGCAAGTGAATGGAGTTCCGTCATGGACATTGCTGAGTGAGGCTAAACCTCATCATTCCTCATTTGTCTAATCCTCTATTAAATCCATCCAAACAGGTGGCCATCACCACATCCTATGGCAAGGAATCCCACAGAGTAATTATGTGCTGTGTAAAATAGTACTTCCTTTGGTCCGTCCTAAATTTTTGCTATGAAATTTCACTTGAGGACCCTTGCTTCTGGTGTCTGAGAGTGGAAGGGTGTTCAATTCACTTTCATGTGGAACTCTTCTTCAGGGGACTATGATTTGCAATATTTACCAATTAGAATAATAAGGAATACATATAAAACCAAAAGGACTATTAAAAAAAACTAAATAGTCATATTGCATAAATGAGAAAAGAGATAGAAACAAGTCATAATCGTAACATAAATCCAATGATAAGGTTCTAATTATGGCTTGTTTTTATCTCTTTTCTAATTTGTGCAATATGACTATTTAGTTTTATATAGCCCTTTTGATTTTATATCTATTTCTTATTTTTCTAATTGGTATATTTTATATATTGCAGTCCCTTGAAGAAGAGTTCCACTCAAAAGAAACGTGTTGGGATCTTTTTTTTAATAAACTGCCAGTGCACCATTCCTGTTCTCCTTCTCCATTCACTTTCTCCTCACCTCAAATAATTTTATAAATCTCTATCATTTCTCCCCTTTAGTTGCTAGGGATGTGCAAATTGATTTGGGTACAAATCAAGTACCCGTATCTAGCTGATTTGGGTGATTTGGAGACAATACAAATTACAAATATGGAGCAAAATGTGTGGTTACTGCTTTTAAGTTTTTGGATTCGTTGGTGTATATTTATAATAAAATATAAACTGAGTACCCAGTGGCTTGTGTGTTGGGGGGTAGTTGGAACATGGGATGCCACTAATTCCCCACCCCCACCTGCAAACCATGGGGTCAAATTGAACAGAAGAAATGAAGGTGTGAAATGAAGATACAAAAGAATCTAAACGCTTCAGAAATACCTGAAAATAAATTGAGTACCCCACTGTTTGTGTGTGTGTAGGGTTTAGTTGACATATGGCAGTTGTGTGTGTGTAGGGTTTAATTGACATATGGCAGTTGACAGTTGGCACTGTCCAGTGATAGTCAAAATGAACAGAAGAAATGAAGATATATTATGAATCCTAATAGGGATTCATTATGAGGAAAATTAATTAGACACCAAAGAATCTAAACATTTCAATTTTCCTAAAAATTAAAATGAGTACCCCACTGCCTTGCAGGTTGGGGGGGGTTTAGTTGGCACATGGCAATTGACAGTTGGCACTGTCCAGTGACAGTCAAAATGAACAGAAGAAATGACGGTGTGCAATGAATCCACATAGGGATTCATCATGAGGAAAAGTTATTATACACCAAATAATCCAAACTCTTGAAAAATAATGACTGCACATTTTGTTCCATAACTCCACTTCTACAAGGCTAGAGCTTAGCTTTTTTTAAAAAAAGAAAAAAGAAAAAAGCTAGGGATCTGTTTTAGGGTTAGGATATGGCAACTTTGAATCCCCATTGTTTCCTATGGCTGAAATGTTCAAAATCAGTAAAAAGTAAAAAATTCATTAAATGTCAACCAAGTGTCCCACTGCCTTGAAATTTGGGTGCTAGGTGGCACCCATGGGGACCTACCCATCACCCAAATTTGGTGCCCCATGAACCTGTTAAGTTGGCAAAAACTGTCCAAATCTGAATCAAATCAATGCGAACTGTAATCGGATCTGGAGTGATTTGAGGGGGTAGATCAGACACAAAATAAATCAGGGGTGATTTGTTTTGGGCACAAATTGAATTTTAAAAAATGATTTGTGCACATCCCTATTAGTTGCCTTCTTTCTAAACTAAAACCCCCCAAATTTTATTGTTTCCTTGTATGGAAGATGTTCTTGCCTCTGGACCTATTTGGTTGCCACCTTCTGCACCTTTCAGAGAGAGAGACTGCATGTGTGGAAAGTGTGTGATGTTATTTGCAGAGGAGAGAGAAAAGGTCATGCCAATAATGTTTTGTTTTACAGTAGGTCCATATAGCTCATCTGCAGCAAATACACAGGGTGTGGGGCAGATGAAGAAGAAGGGAGGACAGGGGCCCATCTTAACTTCATCTCCCAGGATCCACGTCCACCTTGCTATGCCCCTGGAGATTCAGATTTTGTTTTAAAGTAGCAAGCATGGAGAAACTAGGCAGAGAGCTACTGGGGTTTCTTATGAGGTTTAGGGCCAATCTTGAAGAAATGATATAATCCATTGCTGACTAAAAGAAGTGTTCTGCTGTTTCAAATCCACTTGTGTATTTGGCAATAAACCAAATATCATAAAAGACATCATAAGCCTGCAGTGAGCTCTATCTTCTCAAGGAAGCCAGAATCCAAGAAATGCAGAATCCTTGGAACTTCTCTCTACTCAGAAACGGGAGAAGTACATGTAACATCTAAAAGGGTGTTCCTGCCACCAGAGTCCCTGCTGAACTGCCTCACTTCCTAATCCATACAAACCTTTTACACAGGCAATTCTTGGAGCACAGTGCAAATCCTTCCATCCTTTATGTGCTTTTTGTGCCTCAGAGCCAGAAAAAGATGTGAATATATAAAGGCACAAAAAGAAAAATCAGCTGGAAATCCTAATAGGCAGGAAGGCAACAGACTTAATTATTAAAATGCTGCATCAGCAAGACAGTGTACAGTTTGGATCAATTAAAAAGATCCCTCCCCCCGCTTGGACTAGTGGGGAGCAAATATTCAAAAAAAGGTGATCACATTTTCTAAGAAAAGTGAAATAGTGAAACTGGGTGAAACTGAGCAGACAAATTCCCAGGTACAAATTTAGCATGCATATGATGGGTCAAAACCAAATAAGGGGGACCTTTTAAAAATCTGTGCACAAGTATGAGCAGCAATACCCATTCCTTTGAAAAGTATGCATACAAAGAAAACCCCAAGTGTCCATCAGTTGGACATTGACTGGTAGAACTAAACCAAAGAAAGCCATCTATGCAACATGTGCATCAAAAACATAAAATTCCATTAATTTAATTAGGCACATAAATATGAATCTACTTGGAACCAGGTTATGATGATGTGATAAATGTAAATTCATAAAACAAAATGTCTTCTAGCCTTTCTGATGCTATTAGACATGATTTTCCTCCCTCATGGCTTTTGTAATGTTTGTAAAGGAAAGAAAGACTTGTAAACACATTATATTATTTTATTATTTTATTAGATTTATATACTGCCTTTCATAAAATTATCCAAAGGCATTTTATATGTCCATTACAACCATACTGGTCACAGCACTGCAAAAAAAAAAAAAAGAACACAGGAATTATCAGGCATAACGTTTAGCTTTCACCATCAAATGCTCCTTTGTGTTTAGATCAGGTCTCAGAACAATGATGTAGCATTTGGGAAGAAAGATGCAACCCAGTAAGCCCAGGCTGGAGGCCAAGATGGAGAAGACCTGCACAGCCACCATGTATTTCCCCTTGGTGCTCAGGTAGGTGGGCACAAAGGACACCCACACACTGCAAAAGACCAACATGCTGAAGGTGATCAGCTTGGCCTCATTGAAGGATCCAGGCAGCTTCCTGGCTAGGAAAGCCACTGTGAAAGAGATGGCGGCCAGGAAGCCCATGTAGCCAAGGGCAGTGTAAAACATAGCGACAGACCCTTCATTGCATTGCAGGGTGATCTGCCCAGCTTGGGAGTGCATGTCAGCATCAGGGAAGGGAGGAGAGATTGCCAGCCAGGCAGTACAAATGCCCACTTGAACAATGGAACAGGAGAAGACAATGGAGTTGACCAGACTCTTCCCCAGCCATTTCCTCATCCTGTTCCCTGGCTTTGCGACCGTGAATGCCACCACCACCGTGATGGTTTTGGCCAACACACAAGAGACAGCAAATGAGAAGATGATACTAAAGGCAGTTTGCCGGAGAAGGCAGGACACCTTCTGGGGCTGACCAATGAACAGAAAGGAGGACAAGAAGGAGAGTAGGAGAGAGACCAGGAACATGTAGGAGAGGTCACGATTGTTGGCTTTGACAACTGGAGTTTCTAAGTATGTACTGAAGAGTCCTAAAACAATTGCTGTGCATAATGAGAAGAACAGTGCAAGGCAAGCTAGGATGATCCCCAAAGACTCTTCATAAGACAGGAATGTTATCAGTTTAGGGACACATTGATCATGGTCCTGGTTTGGATGCTGATCTTCTGGACACTTGTTGCAATGGTCTGCATCTGAAAGATATAAGAGTGATTTTAGTGCTACTAACAGCTACTTTACATACCTAACAATTCAGTAATCCTGAAAGCTTTGCTCTTAGATGAAAGTTAAGAAGCTTTACATGTTCACTTTTGTTCTGTTCATTTTGACTGCCACTGCACAGTGCCAACTGTCAACTGCCATGTGCCAACTACATCCCCCACCCCCAAACTACAAGGCAGTGGGGTACTCATTTTAATTTTTAGGAATATTGAAATGTTTAGATTCTTTGGTGTCTAATAACTTTTCCTCATAATGAATCCCTATGAGGATTCATTATACGCCTTCATTTCTTCTGCTCATTTTGATGATCATTGGACAGGGCCAACTGTCAACTGCCATGTGTCAACTACACCCCCCAACACACACACACTGGGGTACTCAGTTTATTTTTTATGTATTTTTGAAGTGTTCAGATTCTTTGTTGTCTTCATTACACACCTTCATTTCTTCTGTTCATTGTGACCCCACTGCGGGTGGGGGTGGGGAATTAGTGGTATCCCATGTTCCAATACCCCCCAACCCACAAGCCACTGGCTACTCAGTTTATGTTTTAGGAATTTTTGAGGTGTTTAGACTCTGGTGTGTAATGAATCCTCATAGGGATTCATTATGAGGAAAGGTTATTAGATACCAAAAAGCCTAGACACTTGGAAAAGATCCTAGAACATAAACTGAGTAGTACCCCACTTCCTTGTGGGTGGGAGTGGAGTGTAATTGGCACATGACAATTGACAGTTGGCACTGTCAAAAAGGAAATCAAAATGAATAGAAGAAATGAAGGTGTGTAATGAATCCTCATAGGGATTCATTGAGAGGAAGTTATTATACACCAAAGAATCCAAACACTTGAAAAATAGTGACCACACATTTTGCTCCATTCCTCTACTTCTACAATGGCTAGAGCTTAGCTTTCTTTAAAAAATGAAAGCTAGGAATCTGGGGAAATTAATAGGAGGGATCTGAATCTCGAATCAACTTGAATCGAATCAGGCATCATTCCATTTGTACTCAAATCTAACCAATGGACCACAGGGGTAATTTGTTTTGTCTCCAAATCACCCAAATCAGCTAGATTTGGGTACAAATCGATTTGTACCCTAATCAATTTGCACATCCCTAAGAAACACTCATTACTACAGTGATCCATATCTTGAAACTGGAAGAGATCCCTGTCAAGTGCAAAAAAGAGAAGCAACTCTCCCTGCAGCTCTTTGCCCAAGAACTTTTCCTTCATTCCCCTTTGTGAAATGAATTATCCATTTGTTGATTCTAAACACAGGTCAGAAATGCTTAAAATAAACTTGCACACATTCTGAGAACTTATCATTGTCGTATTCCCAACAGGTAGCCCTAATCTCTAAAGTCACTTACCTTCCTGAGTGGAGATTGTCCCTCTCGTACATAGAGTACAGTCATAGCAGCACACTGGCTCTCCTTCCTTAACCACCTTGACGTATCCAGGGCGACAGCTTTCTGTACATCTGGAATGAGGCAGGGTCTGTGCATAAGAAAAGGAAACATTAAGCATAATGTGTTAGGAGGCGTTGTCTATGGAAATGAATCATAGAGTAAACTCTATGGCTGTACGGCTGTAAGGCTGTAAGTCAGCTGCTCTGGAAATCCTGACATTCGGGCTTTAAGAAGCCTCACTTAGATACTGACACATGAGATACATCTCATATCACATGTGATATGTGTGGTGAAATGATCAGAGAGATGGTTGATGATATGGTAGTCAAAGGTTTACTTAAGGAGGGTAAGGAGATTGCAGAGAAGCTGAATGCATTCTTTGCATCTGTCTTCACTACTGAAGATGTAGAACAGATCCCTGTGAGCAGGAAAGTATGGACAATTTTCTCAGTAGAGGGATGTGTAAAGTGAGTCTGTATTTGGACCAGTGCTTTTTAACTTTTTAACTTCATAAATCATCCAGAGTTGGGGTGAGCAGTGAGATGGGCTAGTTGCTGATGACATCAAATTACGCAGGGTGATAAAAACAGAAAAGGATTGCAAAGAGTTACAAAAAGATCTCTCCTGTGAATGAGCATCGAAATGTCAAATGCCGAGCAAAGTAAGTAAGTGTAAAGTGTTGCATATTTTGGGCAAAATATCCCAACTTGGGGTCTGAGGTGCCAGTGATGGACCAGGAAAAGGCTCTTGGGATCTTGGTGGATACTTCACTGAATATGTGAATATATTCACTGAATATGTTGTCCCAGCGTGTGGCAGTTGTTACAAAGGTTAATTCCACACTAGGGAAAGGGATTGAAAATAAAACTGCCCATAGAGTAATGCCCTTATACAAATCTATGGTGCCTCTGCACATGGAATACTGTGTACAGTTCTGGTTACCACACCCTAAGAAAGATATTGTAGAGCTGGAAAAGGTTCCAAGAAGGGCAACCAAAATGTTTAGAGAATTGGAGCAACTCCCCTGTGAGGAAAGACTGTGTTTGGGTTTAGAAAGAAGGTGTGTGGGGACATAATAGAGGTGAATACAATTATACACAGTGTGGATAAAGTGGATAGAGAGAGGTTTTTCTCCCTCTCTCATAATATTAGAACTCAGAATCACACGTTCAAGCTAAATGCTGGGCTACTAGCCTGGATAGTTGTATATTTCCTTCAGGATCCCTAGATCCTTTGTGCACATCCCTAGAGCTATTCAATGGAGTCCCTCAGTATACCATTCTGTCACTAACATGAAACTGCTGGGCGAGGTCCTCAGGAATTTTGATGCAGGATGTTATCAGTTTACTGATGACACCAAATCTATATTTCCATGTTATCATTAACAGACAACGGCATTCTTTCGCAAGATGCCTGTGTACAGACAGTAGTGGGCTGGATGAGAGATAATAAATGGAAACTGAATCCAATCAAGATAGAGGTGCTCATTGTGGGGTGCCAGGCTAAGAGCACTTTTTATTAGCTTCAGCTGATATAGCAGCTGAATCCTTTTTTTGAAGAGAATTAACTCAGAGCAGAGGTGTATTACCTGGTAAACTCCAGGCTTGACTTCAGCAATTCAAAGAGCTGCCTTTGTACATAGTCTGGAAACTTAAGTTACTTCAAAATGTGGCAGCCAATTTGGTCTCTGAGTTATTCCAGGGGAATCATATTACGCCTGTTCTTAAACCATTGCATTGGCTGCCTATATGTTTTTATGCAAAATTGATTGACTGATTAAGTGCCGTCAAGCCGGTGTTGACTCTTAGCAATCACAGAGATAGATTCTCTCCAGGACGATCTGTCCAACTTGGCCTTTGAAGTCTCTCAGTGGTGCATTCATTGCTGTCGTAATCGAGTCCATCCACCTTGTTGCTGGTCATCTTCTTCTCTTTCCTTCAACTTCCCCCAGCATTATGGACTTTTCAAGGGAGCTGGGTTTTTGCATAATCCATCCAACGTATGATAGTTTGAGCCTGCTCATTTGTGCCTCAAGTGGAAATTCTGGATTGATTTGTTCTATGATCCATTTGTTTGTTTTCCTGGCTGTCCATGGTATCCTCAAAAGTCTTCTCCAGCACCCATTCAAAAGCGTCAATTCTTCTTCTTCAAAGTCTAGCTTTCACATCCATAAAGTGTCATGGGAAAAACCATTGTCTGAACTATTCTAATCTTTGTAGGTATAGACACATCATGGCATGTAAATATCCTTCCCAAAGGCCTTCATTGCTACCCTACCAAGTGCTAGTCTGTGGTGTATTTCTTGACTGCTGGATCCTTGACTGTTGATGGTCAATCCCAAGAAGCAGAAGCTATCCACCACTTCAATGTCTTCATTATCAGTTCTGAGACTGGTTGCTGTACCTGTTGTCATGAGTATAGACTTCTTTGTATTTATTTGTAGTCACATTTTCTCACTGTGCTTCTTGACCTTCATTACTAGAGCTTGCAGATCATCTCCATTCTCAGCTATCAGAATGGTGCCATCAGTGTAGCGCAGATTATTGATGTTTCTTCCTCCAACTTTAAAACCACACTCATCTTCTTCCAGTCCAGCTTCTCTCATTATAAGCTGAATAAAGAAGGAGAAAGTATACAGCCTTGTCTTACTCCTTTGCCAATCTGGAACCAAACTGTTTCCCGATGTTCCATCTGGACTGTGGCTTTCTGTATAGGTTTCTCATGAGAACAATGAGATGTTCTGGGATGCCCATTTTCTTAAGGATATTCCACAACTTGACATGCTCGATGCAATCAAAGGCTTTTCTGTAGCCAATGAAGCACATGTTTACTTCTTTTTGGTATTCTTTGGCTTTCTCAATTATCCAATGCACATCAGCAATGATGTCTCTTGTTCCTCGGCCTTTTCTGAAACCAGCTTGAACATTTCCACATAGGCCTCTAATCTGTGTTGGATGATCCTGAGCATTATGCTAGCATATGAAATTAAGGGTATTGTACGATGGTTTGTGCAATCTATTAAGTCTCATTTCTTTGGTATGAGTATGACCATACGTCTTACAATCTGTTGGCCACTGTGTCATTCTCCAAATTTGCTAGCATAGTTTGGTTAGAGCCTTGACTGATTCTTCTTCTGTTGCCTGCCATATTTCTGAAGCTATGCCATCAGTTCCTGCAGCCTTCCGACTTGGTAATGACCGTAGTGCTGATCTAATTGCATCTTCCCTTACTAGAGGTACTTGCAAGTAGGGAATATCTTCTAGAGTTTCTTGGATGTTGATGTCCCTGCTGTACAGATCTTCAGTATACTCCTTCCATCTCTGTTTAATCTTCTCTGAACCAGTTACTATCTGTCCTTTGGCATCCCTTAACATACCAATTTGAGGTTGGAACTTCCTTCTGAGTACAGAGATCTTTTGGAAAACTTTCCGTTGTTTTTCCATATCTATTTCCATCCTCAAGGTCTTTACAGATGTCATTGTAGTACTGCTCCTTGTCTTTTCTAACAGTTTTCTAAAAATCCCTATTAAGTTCCTTCCTGAGATCTTTATCTTTCTTGACCTTGGCTTCTCTTTTCTTCTTGGCAATTTCCACCGTCTTTCTGACATCCATTTTGCTTTCTTCTGTTTCTTGGTCTTTGGCAGTCTCTTTTCACATTTGTAATTAACAGCTTCTTTGATTTCATTCCACAGTTCCTCTGGTTCCCTATCAATCAGGTTCAGAACTTCAAAGCGGTTCCTGATGTTCTCCTTGAAAATAGTGAGGACATTCTCAAGATCATATCGTGGAAGCTGGATAGCTTTGTTTTTCCACTTTAGCTTGACTTGGAACTTGCACATTAGCAGTTTGTGACCTGTTCCACAATCAGCCTCTGGCCATGTCTTTGCTGTTATATCTGAACTCTTCCACCTCTTAGCACCAATAATATAATCAATTTGATTTTTGTGGACTCCATCTGGTGATGTCCATGTGTATAGGCACCACTTTGGTTGTTTGAAGAATGTGTTAGCAATGAAGAGATCATTGGCTTAGCAGAAACTAATAAGTCCTTCTCCTGCTTCATTTCTAATTCCTAGGCTATATAGTCCAACTGTGTTTTCCTCCATACCATTTCCAACTTTGGCATTCCAGTCTCCAACCACCAGCAGCACATCTTACTTGCATGTTCTGTCAATTTCAGACTGAACTTGAGCATAAAACTCATCAACTTCCTCTTCTGCTGCATCAGTCGTTGGGGCATAGACTTGAAGAACTGTCATCTTAAAGGGTTGTCCATGAAATCTAATTGATAATATTTGGTCAGAGACCGCATTGTACCCAAGTACTGTCATTGCTATATCCTTCCTATGAAAGTAACACTGTTCCTTTGTTTCTCACGTCCTGAGTAGTAAATAGTATTATTTTCTGATTGAAAGTGTCCCATTCCAATCCATTTTAACTCACTGATGCCCAAGATGTTAATCTGTAGTTGATTCATTTCATCTTTCACTGTGTCAAGCTTACCCATATTCATGCTTCTTACGTTCCATGTTCCCATTGTAATTCTGTCTTTATAGCTTCGGATTTTCTTTTCCCACATGGCAACATCAGCTGCTAGATGTCCAAAAAGCTTTAATCTAACCACATCATAAACACCATCGGAACTCTGAGAGATCCTCAGCTCTTCCTCAGTAGCATGTTGAGTAACATCCGAACTGAGGAGTCCATCATCTGGCACTACATCAACAATCATTCTATTTTGTCTATCCATGTGGTTTTCTTGGTAAATTCCAGGAGTGGTTTACCATTGCCTTCTCCCGCGCAGTATGAAATGATGCCTTTGTCATTGTCACTGAAGTGATGAGAGCTGGTCTTGTGGTCATAAACATGACTTGTCCCCTTAACTAAGCTGGGTCTGCTCTTGTTGCATATGAATGGGAGACTAGAAGTGTGAGCACTGTAAGATATTCCCCTCAAGGGAAGGAGCTGCTCTGGGAAAAGCAGGTTTCAAGTTCCCTCGCTGGCTTCTTCAAGATAGGGCTGAGAGAGCTTCCTGCCTGCAACCTTGGAGAAGCTGTGGCCAGTCTGTGAAGACAATACTGAGCTAGCTAGACCAATAGTCAGACTCAGTATATGGCAGCTTCCTATGTTCCTATGCTCCTAAGTGATCGTCCACCTCCAGCATCTTCCTATATCGCTGCTGCGCAATATAGGTGCCTGCTTGCTTTAGCTCGGAAGCTGGGATGACCTTCGCACTTTGGGTGACCCTGCTGGGAGCATATCTTCTGGCGTACTTCGCTCATCCCTCCCAGGAACAATTGCACACACACACACACACACACCCCATGATGAGGCAGCCTAGCAGGGCTTGGGTTGTGGTGGTGGTGGGGAGGTTATGCAAAATAGAAGGTGCAAAATACAAAATACAAGGCACTTTCTTCTGCATGATCCACACTGGACATGAAGTCCATCTGGAGAGGTCTCTTTCTGGCTGCCAACAGCTTGTCAGGTGGCAGCTCAGGATTAAGCCTTCTCCACGGCTACTCTTTGGATGTGGAATGCACTCACCACAGAAACCTGGGGCTTAACATCACTGGTCTTCAAGAGAGCCCTTAAAACTCACCATTTTAGTTTGGCCTTCCAGGTTCTTTAAATTGTTTTAAATTACTTTAATTCTTTGGTTTTTAATTTCTGATAGTTTAATTATTTTGTTTCTAAATTGTTTGTTGTTTTTATTTACTATAAGCCACCCAGAGCTTTTAGATGGGGTGGCATTAAATACATACATACATACTGTCATGTTTTTTTATAGGTATCCTCTCCTTTATCTATTGTATATAACACAAAATAAATTCTTAGAGCTCAGCAGATGTTATTAAAGGGAATAAAGTCAAATCAATGGTTTTCTCTACCTGTTGAAACCTCCTGGGCCACACAATGGCTTTCAAGTCAATGGAGATATTGATCTCTGAGGATGCCTGTCTTTCTAGGCTCCCAACTTTCACTCTAGTAATGGACTTATTGGGAAATGCCACAAAGTTCACAATATCAAAGTCAGCTGCCAGGTTCTCGTTCTCATCAAAGTAAACTCTATTCATGATCGAACTATTATAAAAGTGGGCATGTCTCAGGAAAGGGTGAAGCTAGAATGGCACAGAAAACAATAGCATTTAGAAAACAGTAAACCATATGGATTATCTTCACGCTGCCCATTTTGAGGTCAAAGCACCTCTGCCTTCTTCGTCATGAACCCCACCGCCCACTGAGATCTGCTGGAGAGGTCCGTCTGCAGCTGCCACCGGCTCTTCTGGTGGCCACTCAGGGATGGGCCTTCTCTGCTGCTGCCCCAAAGCTTTGGAATGTGCTCCCCAGTGAAATAAGATCCTCCCCATCTCTGACAGCTTTTAAAAAGTCTTTAAAGACGCATCTGTCCACCCAGGCTTTTAATTAATATTGTTTTAATGGTTTTAATGCTGTTTTAAAATACTGTTTAAAAAAATTTAAATTGTTGTAATGTTTTAAATTTTTCCTTTTTGTTTTAACTAATGTTTTACTTTCTGTTTTTATTTTGTTGTAAACCGCCCAGTTCCCAAGGCAGTTCCAGGCTGGTTGTGGAGGTAGGCCGTTAAACTCCTTAAAACAGCATGTGAGTACTCACGTCATGCTACTAAAATGGTTTCCAAGGATTTGCTTCACAAATGTTCAGATTCGCAACACCAATACACTTGAAAATACACAATTGATGGTAATTTTAGGTTTTACTATCAGTGAGGGGGAACAATACCTGCCATGGCTGTACCAGATGGTTTTTCACCCTGCCTGCACTTGCCATCACTCTCCAGTGCATTCTGGATGAGTGTGCAGCATGGAGGGCCCATGCCACAGCCTGAACACTGTTGTAAATACTGTAGCTGTCTTGAGAAAGAATTCTCTCCATCATATCTTCAGGTAAGGTCCCCAGTGTCTCTTTCTCCATACATCTTATCCAATCTTTCACAGGCTTTGACTCTAAGCAATGAAATGCATCCTCCCCAAACTGTTTCATGGCAGAAAGAAGTTGGGGGAAATTGTCATATCCTATTGCTTTGTGCGTCTGAATTAAGAAAGACAAAGAACCATGAAGGAACTGGGTATCTATCCTTTTGGTAAACAACCTCAAGTTGGAGTCCTCCAAAACTGTTGCAATCCACACTTTCCCCAAAATTGGTTCTTTTATTTTTCCACAGAATATTAGTATAGTAAACATGGCACGCAATCCCTCCTGATAAACAATAACATTGATACTTCTCTCCATGAGAAATGACATCTTTTTGTATGGATTATAATAATCGTACTGTGATAGACCTGGGATGTATTTTGAAAAGGCAACACAAAGACCACTCCTGATAATCAAAGGGGCAAAAGTGTTCAGGAATAGTTCTCCATGGTCATTTTCTGGAGCAAGGAGACCAACCCATGTCCAATTGAAATGCAAGAGTAGCTTGACAATCCCCAGGTAAGGGGGTTCCTGTTTAGGGACCATCCGGTAGAAAAATGGGAACTGAGTTTTATCTTTTAAAGCAGTATTGGTGAAACCATAACTGACCTAGTAGGGAAAGGAAATAGTATTGTTTTCTTTTCAGGACAAAATTCAGAAATTTGTTAACCTAAAATCTAGCTATATAAAATTCTCTAAGGTGTACTCATGGCTAATCCTGTGTGTGGCAGCTCTTGCAAGAGTTTGCGCGCAGAAGCACCGTGGTGATTGGGCAGTGGATATTCCATATGCAAATATAGAGGATGAGCCTGTGAGAGCAGAAGCACCATGGTGATTGGGCAGTGGGGATTCCATATGCAGATAGGAAGGAGGAGTCTGTGATGGTTAAGGACAATTGGAATGCAACAGTTACTTGTTGGAAGATGTTCTTCATTGTAGATGAGAGGGATCTATATATAGTAGCTTAACCTGCACAGAAAATCTTCGCGAATTTATTTAAGAACGTAAGAACAGCCTTGTTGGATCAGGCCCAAGGCCCATCTAGTCCAGCATCCTGTTTCACACAGTGGACCACCAGATGCTGCTGGAAGCCACCAGCAGGAGTTGAGGGCATGCCCCCTCTCCTGCTGTTACTCCCCTGCAACTGGTACTCAGAGGCATCCTGCCTTTAAGGCTGGAGGTGACCTGTAGCCCTCCAGCTAGTAGCCACTGATAGACCTCTCCTCCAAGAAGGTATCCAAACCCCTCTTAAAGCCATCCAGGTTGTTGGCTGTCACCACATCTCATGGCAGAGAATTCCACAAGTTGATTATGCGTTGTGTGAAAAATTACTTTCGTTTGTTGGCCCTTGATTTCCTGGCAATCAATTTCATGGGATGACCCCTGGTTCTAGTGTTATGTGAGAGGGAGAAGAATTTCTCTCTATCCACTTTCTCCACACCATGCATGATTTTGTAGACCTCTATCATGTCTCCCCGCAGTCATCTTTTTTCTAAACTAAAAAGCCCCAGGTGTTGTAGCCTTGCCTTATAAGAAAGGTGCTCTAGGCCCCTGATCATCTTGGTTGCCCTCTTCTGCACCTTTTCCAGTTCTACAATGTTCTTTTTTAGGTGTGGTGACCAGAATTGTATGCAGTACTCCAGGTGTGGCCGCACCATAGTTTTTTATAAGGGCATTATAATATTAGCCCTTTTATTTTCAATCCCCTTCCTAATGATCCCTAGCATGGAATTGGCCTTTTTCACAGCTGCTGCACATTGAATTGACACTTCAAATGAGCTGACCAACATGACCCAAAGATCACACTCCTGGTCAGTCACCGACAGCTCAGATCCCATCAGCATATACTTGAAGTTGGGCTTCTTCGTCCCAATGTGCATCACTGGACACTTGCCAACATTGATCCGCATTTGCCACTTTGTTGCCCATTCACCCAGTTTGGAGAGATCCTTTTGGAGCTCCTCATAATACGTTTTGGATTTCACTACCCGAAAGAGTTTGGTATCATCTGCAAATTTGGCCACCTCGCTGCTTACCCCTGCTTCTAGATCATTTATGAATAAATTTAAAAGCATCTCTCCCAGTATAAATCCCTGGGGGACCTCACTTCTTACTTCCCTCCATTGTGAAAACTCTCTGTTTATCCCTACCCTCTGTTTCCTGTCTTTCAACCAGTTAGCAATCCACACATGTACTTGTCCCCTTATCCCATGACTGCTAAGTTTCCTCAGGAGTCTTTGATGAGGAACTTTGTTGAAAGCTTTTGGAAGTCCAGGTGTATGATGTCAACTGGATCACCCTTATCCACACACTTGTTGACACTCTCAAAGAACTCCAAAAGGTTTGTGAGGCAAGATTTATCTTTGAGGAAGCCATGCTGGTTCACTCCCAGCAGGGCCTGTTCTTCTATGTGCTTTACAATTTTATCCTTGAGGATGCTTTCAATCAATTTGCCTGGAACAGACGTTAAGCTAACCAGCCTGTAATTTCCCAGATCACCCCTGGATCCCTTTTTGAAAATCGGTGTTACATTTGCTACTTTCCATTCCTCTGGTACAGAGCCCGATTGCAGGGATACATTATATATTTTAGAAAGGAGGTCAGCTATTTCACATTTGAGTTCTTCCTGCTTCAGGAACAGGTATAACCTCAGTATCCTCTGCTGTGAAGACGGATGCAAAGAACTCACTTGATTGCTCCCCTCACTCCCTGCCACAGCCCCCCTTACCATGGAGATCTCTCCACCTTCACCTCAGCCACACACCTGCTCCTCCTCTTCCATCCAGTTGCTTCCCTCCCTCCACCCCTCTTGGTCACTCCTCCTTTGTTGCGGCTGTAGTGTTGCTGTAACATATTGGCCAAGCTGCAGCCTACTATCCCCAGAGACCTCCCCACCTTCATCTGAGCCCTGCTCCTGCTCCTGCTCCTCCCCACAGGAGGGGCAGCAGCAGCAATTGACCAGGCCCTTCCTCACTGCTGCCACCACCATGGCTGCTCATTCCCCTCAGGCCACTTACAGGCTCGGGCCCATCCCTTGCCTGTCTGCCTCCCTCCCTCCACCAATGTCCTCAGTAGCCCCAAACAGCAGCAGTGGTTGACTGGGCCCTTCCTTGCTAGCACCGCCACCATGGCCACTTGTTCCACTCAGGCTGGTGACAGGCTCGGGCCAGTCCCTCGCCCTTCCTTGTATCTCTCTTCCCCTCCCTGAGATATATAGATAGATAGATAGATATAGATATAGATATAGATATAGATATAGATATAGATATAGATACACACACACACATACATACACATACTGTATAGATTCCTCTCCTCTATAATCAAGAACAGCTTCTGACCAGTAACAGTTGCATTCCAACTGACCTTAACCATCACAGGCGCCTCCTCCCTATCTGCATATGGAATCCCCACTGCCCAATCAGTTGGTCGTGAACTTTTGCGAGAGCTGCCACACATGGGATTAGCCATGTGTACACCTTAGAAAATAATATATAGAGATAAAAGGATAGTCGGCAGGGGTCAGTGAAGAGAGTGGTCATAAGTAGGGGTGTGCATTTCATTTTGGATAAAAAACGTTTTGTGCCCAAAACAGGCCATTTTGGCTGTTTTGTATCCGAAACAAAACACCCAATGCTCAAAACAGAACATTTTGTAGCCGAAATAAAACGTCCCTGTTTCGGATACAAAAAGTGTTGTTGTTTCGGCTATTTCAGAACTCCATTTTGCAATCACAAAAAGTCTTTCTCCTTCAGTCTCCATTTTGATTTGTGACATCTGTTTGAATTTCCAGCCCTTCCAGCCTGCAGATTGGCCAGCGAAAGCATGGGCCGATCTGCTGGCAATTGCCTCCTTGTTCCTTTTAAGGTAACTTAAGGGTAAAATTTATCCTCATTGGCCAGTGGGGCAGTGTGCATATACTCACATTGTCCAGTGGGACAATGTGCACACTGCATGAGGCAGTGTGCATTTCATTGTTGTTGTTTCACACTTGTGTGTGTAGATCAATTGCATTTCGGGGGGGGATGTGGATGTGCATGACCTTTGGAAATCTGCCTGGTTCTTTGCAAAGCTCTGCTGCTGCTGTTGTTGATGTATGATGTTGATGTTATTTGGGGTGTATTTGGGGCAGAAAGGGGGCTTTGGGGGCAGAAGAGTGGATCAGGTGGTAGTGCTCCAATGGGTGCCTGCTGCCACCCAGATTCCAAAGGAATTGGGAAAAGGGCTGATTTTTAAAGAATTTCTGAAGTTTACATGTCTTTGGGGCAGATTCAGGGCAAAAAGGCGGCCCGAGGGGTAAAACAGTGGGTTGGGTGGCAGTGACCCAAGGGCTTCCTGCCACAACCCAGATTCCAAAGGAATAGGACAAAGGGCTGATTTCTTAGGAATTGTTTAAGTTTACGGGTCTTTAAGGTTCCCCCCCCCGCAGGAAATAATGGAGGTTTCGGCAGACCCATAACTCCACATGGGGGGCACAGAGGTGTCCGGGAGCAAGTGGTGGTGTAGTGCACATAGGATGCCAACCACCCCCATGGGTTGCTAACCCATGGGGTCCTGGGTTCTGTTGTTTCTGAGGTGTTCTGAGTGTAGATTCTCTGGTAGCATATGAGGTTTTCAACAACAAACCATGAATCCACTTTCACTTTTAGGGGGTGTTTTTAAAAATCCAAAACATTTCAAATTTGGATTTTGCAATTTTGAACAAAGAACAAAATTGAGGTGTTTCAGATTAGCTGATTTCAAACAAAGAACAAAATGGGAGTGTTTCGGATTTGGGCCAAAAACAAAACAGGGGGGGGGGACAAAATGCACAACCCTAGTCATGAGGGAGGAAAGAGCCCCTTCACGAGAAGGAGGCTGCCATTGTGTGAATCAGATGAGGAAACAAAATGAATAAGATCTGTTAAATCAGGCAGGGAGAGGGGGGAGAGAAGGGGAAGAAAGACCGGGGAAGAGCAAGTGGAGGAGAGAGAGAAAGAAGGGAGGGGAAGAGAGAAAGAAGGAAGGGTGAGGGATGGGCCCACACCTGTCAGCGGCCTGAGTGGGAACAAGCACCTATTGGCAGCAAGGAAGGGCCCAGTCAGCCACTGCTGGTGTCTGGGGCTACTGAGGCCATTGGTTGAGGGAGGCAGGGAGGCAAGGGATGGGCCTGGGCTTGTCAGCGGCCTGAGGGGAACGAGTGGCGGTGGTGGTGGCGGCAGCAGGAAGGGCCCAGTCAACCATTGCTGCTGCTGCTCCTATGAGGAGCTGCAGGAGCGGGGCTCGGGTGAGGATGGGGAGGTCTCTGGGAATAGGGGGCTTCAACTTGGCCAATAGGTGCCAGCAACGCTGTAGCCATCACCAAGAGGGGTGAGTGGGTGGAGTAAAGGGATGGAGGAGTGACCAAGAGGGGTGAGGGGGATGGAAGCAACTGGATGGAGGAGGAGGAGTGTGGCTGATGTGAGGGTGGAGAGATATCTGAGGTGAGGGGGGCTGTGGCAGGGGGTGAGGGGAGCAACCAAGAACTAGCATGCAGATGCTCTGTGCAGGTTAAGCTGCTTACTATTATTTCATAGGGTTTACATCATTACAATGGGTGAAGTGCATGCATAGGGAGGGGCCACATATTTTCTTCTACAACAGAATCCCAAGGGCAGCGCTTTCTTCATAGGGATAAATGGCAACCATTCATTTCTGTGGGAGCAAGTGAATGAGGTCCCCTTACAGACATTGCTGAGTGAGGCTAAACCTCATTATTACTCATTTGTCTAATCCTCCATTAAATCCATCCAAACAGGTGGCCGTCACCACATCTTGTGGCAAAGAATTCCACAGATTAATTATGTGTTGTGTAAAAAGTACTTCCTTTGGTCTGACCTAAATTTCTGGTATCAAGTTTCATTTGAGGACCCCTGCTTCCGGTGTCTGAGAGAGGAAGACTGCTCAGTTCACTTTCTTGTGGAACTCTTCCTCAGGGGTCTATTACAATATATAAAATATACCAATTAGAATAATAAGAAATAGATATAAAATCAAAAGGACTATATAAGACTAAATAATCATATTGCATGAATGAGAAAAGAGATAAAAGCAAGTCATAATTGTAACCTTATAAAACCAATTATAAGTTTTGTAATTATGGCTTGTTTTAATCTCTTTTTTCATTTGTGAAATATGACTATTTAGTTTTTTATAGTCCCTTTGATTTTAAATCTACTAATTATTTTAACTGGTATATTTTACATATTGTAGTCCCCTGAAGAAGACAAGAGTTCCAGTAGAAAGAAATATATTTGAGACCTACTCTGTAATAAACAGAGGCGTAACTAGGGAAAATGGCGCCTGGGGCAAGCACTGAAATTGCGCCCCCCCCCCAACATCTGACACGCACTCTCTCCATCCAAGTATGTAACTCAGCTTTCTCATCCAGAATGATTAGCTTTTACTAAGCTGTTCCTATTTCTGTGCAAGCAACTCAAAGTAAATTTGCTCACAATTATGAATTATGATTCCATGTGGTTTCTTCCATGTGACATTTGCTTACAATTATGACTTATGATTCCATGTGGTTTCTTCCATGTGACATGGAAGAAACCACATGGAATCATAAGTCATAATTGTAAGCAAATTTCCCTTTTTGCACTTGCAATTTTTTTTTAGTGAACATAAAAAAAGACTCACTTGATCTTCTAAATGTTGAAGTATATACTTTCTCCCCCTGCCCCAACCTACAATTAATTCCAGCTATTTTTTTCAAGGGCTACTAGTTTTATTTACAAACTGTTTGGCAGCACCATGCTTAAATAATCACTAATTGCTCCATAAAACTGAACCATAAAAGTTTTATTCACTGTTCATCTGATTTTCAGTCTAGTTAATTAAATTGGTGAAGGTTTAGACTTGGTGGAGGTTTAGACTTGGTTAATTAAATTGGTGGAGGTTTAGGTGCCGGGCAGCAGCAGGCAAACTGTGGCTGAGGAGAACAGCCCGTCCCTCCCCCTCCCCCCCATTCCCTTTCCCGACTAGCAAGAGAAAATCTGTCTGTGCCAGTTACAGGAATGAGTTGGGCAGAGGAGGACAAGAAGGACAAATGGAGACTGAGCCTTTGAAGCTGCCTGCAAGAAGCAACAAGGGTGTGCTGTTGCTTTGGGGGAATCAATGTTGTGATAAAAGTAGTAGTTGTCTTTTCCCTCCTTTGACATTTCAGACACACAATACTAGGGCTGCCAAATGGAAAAGAGAGCAGGTCTCCTGTAGAGATGCAGAGAAGAGGGAATTTCAGCAGGTGCAGCTTGTCATGCAAGGGAAAGAAAAAGCTGTCCTTTCCCCACTTGGCAGCCCTACACAATACATTTCCAGTATACTTTTCTCACAAGGAAACGGAACACATAAAACACTGCTTTGAAATGTCCTAGTGAGCATTGACATATTTGTCATTTATTTACTGGTATTTAAAAAATGTATGCCCTGACCTTCAGAATAGCTATTCTCAGGGTGACTGACAAATCATGGAAAACCAATGAAAAAAACCCACAACCAAGTAGAACAGCAGAACCATAAAAGCATAAAATAGTGAGAGAGAGAGAGAGAGAGAGAGAGAGAGAGAGAGAGAGAGAGAGAGGAAGGAAGAGAGAAAGAAAGCAAGTCAGACAAGAAAAGAGAGAGGGGGCAGAGAGAGAGAGAGGGAGGGAGGGAGGGAGAGATAGAGAAAGAAAAACAGGAAAAAAGAGAGAGGAAGGAAGGAATAGAGAGAGAAAGAAATTGAGAGAGGAAGGAAGAGAAAGGAAGGAAGGAAGTCAGACAAGAAAAAAGAGAGGGGGCAGAAAGAGAGGGAGGGAGGGAGGAAGAGATAGAGAAAGAAAGAAGGAAAGAAAGAGAGATGAAGGAAGGAAGAGAGAGAGAGAGAGAAACTGAGAGAGGAAGGAAGGAAGTCAGACAAGAAAAAAGAGAGGGAGGAAGGGAGGGAGAAAGGCGCAGAGAGCCAGCCAGATGGGGTGATGCTGCAGAGGGTGGCAGAGCGCACGCGCCCGGAGGGGGGGGGCTGTTTCCACGTGCCGGGAAAGGGGGTCAGGTGCGACCCTGAGCTGCTTGACACAAAGAAGCCGCCTCCGTAGGAAACGCGGAGCCTGAAGCCAGCCGGAGCTCTTGCAGAGAGGCGGCGGCTGCTGCTTTGCATCGGGCTCATTTCTCCTCACGCGGTCCCTCTGGCTTAACAGGCGACGGGCATAGCAGGTTTTCAGTTTATTCAAAAACAGCAACAACCCAGCAAACCCGCTGAGCCAGAAGGGTCAGTGGAACCAAACCACGTATCTTTGCCTGCGCGCTGAATGCCGACATAATTCACTTCATGCAATTCTCAAGTAAGGACTCACTCAGGAAGCTATTTCTTTAAGTCAGAATAAGAGATCAAGCTGGGACTAACTATTGCAGTTTGACTGAATTAAGCCCTCAGGGGCAGGCTCACAGCTGGATTCCCCCAGCCCACACAATAGACTATTGAGCCCCCTAAAGCTGGGCTTTTAAGTCACTGCGGCTGGGAGGACGAGATTTCGCGAAAGAGAAAGAGATTATTTGATATCATTCACACACACACACCTATTGTTTCCTTGCTCAATGCTCCGTCCTTGCTTGTCCTCCTGCTCCTATGCTGGCTAGCTGCCGAATCCTTCCTTCCTCCGTCCTCCCCGCTCCGCTCCTTTCCAGCCTGATGCACCGCATGGCAAGTGTGTGCACGTGCAGGCAACGAGCTCTCCCAGGCCAAACACGCATGCGCAACTGGCGTCAGAGGACTCTCGGAGTTTCAAGTGTGAAGAGAGACAAAGAGAGCTGCCTTGCCGACGCTGCAATTTGCAAAGCAGGCAGGCAATTCAAACGGGACGGCAAACGCGGCGCCCAGTGCCGGAGCTGGCGCTGGGACCGGGGGAGGGGGGCTGACTTAAAAAAAATATTTTTTTTCTTTTAAAAAAAAAAATTCCCCCGAAAAAGGCAGGGGATCTTGGGGGTACTTTTTGGCGCCCCCCACGTGATCAATCAGAGTGGCGCCGGGGGCACGTGCCCCCCCTGCCCCCCCATCGTTAAGCCCATGGTAATAAACTGCCAGTGCACTGTTCCTGTTCTCTTTCTCCATTCACTTTCTCCTCACCTCGGATAATTTTATAATGTCTCCTCTTTTGTTGCCTTCTTTCTAAACTAGAAACCCCAAATGCTATACTTTCCTTGTAAGGAAGTTGTTCTAGCCCCCAGACCTTTTTGGTTGCAACCTTCTGCACCATTTTGATGGAAGAATCAGAGAGAGAGAGAGAGAGAGAACTATTACAGAGCCCCAAATGGTTTGAAAGGACAATTGCTGGTTAGAGTACCACATTTCCACGAATCAAAGACAACTCTGAATTTAAGACACCCTTTAAAAGCAGAGGTTAAATACAGGCTATATCTGCTGTGGGGGCCTGGCCACAGCTGGCTCTCGGTCTAACCATCTGCTGCTACCAGAATAAGATCTTTAGCTTGTTTGACTGGTTCCACATTCGGTCACCAAACCCTTTCAAAACCAATATCAAACTCAATAGTGTGGTAAATAAAACAGGTAGGTAGGTGTTAGGTGGGACTAAAATAACAGACAGACACACCAGTAAAATGTATAAAGACAAGGACAGGTTTACTATAAGAGGCTGCAAAAATAAAAATTAAAAAACAGTACCGGAACAAATTATGTTAAGTTCAGTAGGCAAGAGTACACGGTTCAAAATACAAAACAAACTTGCTAGCCTTCTCTCCCAAGGCCTAGCAGGTTCTAGAAGGACCAGCTCCCTCACTGCTTCCTTCCCTAGCAGTTTCAGCCCAGCCCTACTCTGCTGGTGTTCCAGCCTTCTGGCTCACACAACACTCAGCAGCACTCTCTCTCCCACACAAAACTCTTCTCCCACAGCCTTCCTCCTCCTGGCTGTTTCACCCAGGCAGCCAGAACCTTTTCTCTCTGCCCGGAGACAACCAATCATAGCACGTTGTAACTTTCCCTCCAAAACTCTGCAGCAGACAACTTTTATGTCAGACCTCTAAGTCAGACTTGACTGTGAGAGGCTGCTACCTTTTAACCCCTGCAGAGCCTAGAGGGGACATAAAACAAACTGAAGGGGGGGGGAACCCATAACACATAATGGGAAGGAGTTATTCCTTCACATCTTCATGAACTCAAAAGGAACAGGGATCTGAATTTAAGACAACCTCCTGATTTCCAATTTCAAAAAGCTTGGCGTGGGAGTGGGACCTAGTCCTGGAATCAGGTTAATACAGTTTGTATACTCATCCAACTTTCACTTCTGGTAAATGCTGAGGGTTGGATTGTTTCATAAAGTCTGACAAGCCTTTTTATGCAAAGGTGGTGAGGCAACATGAATATGTATGTCAACCATATACATTCTGAGAGACGAAAAAGTGGAATTAGATGCAGCTTAAAACATCACTTTCATTATCCATACCTGTGGGATTTTGTAGTTGCTCAATATAGTAAAAATCTGGGTAGCAATTTCAGAGTCAGCTCCTTCAAGAACAGCCATCAGGTTATGACTTCCACCACAACTGTAGTTTGGAACATTCTTCTGTCCAGCAGACAGCAGGTTTACCATGGCATCATAGGTCATTCTTGCTTCGAAATAGTTCTCATAGATGTTGTAGCCTAGAGTGATGTTGGGCAGGAGCCTCAGATTCTGGTTGATGTCATGAATGGCAAACATGAAGGGCAGGAGCTGCCAGAATTTATCACCTCCAGAACTGCAACAAAAATATGTGCATCATACATGTGGATCTCCTATTCAATAATATCATGTCAAGTTCTTGCTTCTTTCAGAAACAACCTAAATTGTTTCTGAAAGAAGGAGAATTGTTACTGCCTGCTCCCCGTGCCCAGCAGAAGAGGGAGACCATCCACCAGCAAGAGGCACAGGGTGAGAGCCGGTGCTGGATGTTACTCCTCTGATGATTTCTTCATCTGCTGCCTGTCTATGGGACTTCTGCCTGCCAGCTCTGTTGCAGTTGAGTGTTGGCAAGACTGGAGTCCTGTGCTTCCATCTGCCTGCCCCTGGGCTACATAGGAGACTGCCAGTGGCAGCGGGACCACCACCGAAGGGACCACCACTGAAGGGGCAACACCAAAGGGGGTTGCCCCTTTGGGGAGCCACTTCAGGGAGCAACAAGGGTGAGGGCTAACCCCTCCCCCATTCAGCATTTCTAGGGTTGGGGGGAGGGTGAACTAAGGCTTGGGGAAGATTTGTTTTGAATGTTTTGGAGTCTGTCTGGAGATGGGGATATGGGAGGGCATTTCCACTGGTCTTGGGGTGGCTATTCCTGTGGTGGTGGGGAATAGAAGAAGTTACGTTGGCAGGTCAGCAGGCCATTGCAGGGGAAGGGAAATCAGAAACTTAATAGCTGTTTCCCCTTCCGACTGCCCTGCCAGCCCTTTGACCTTGGGAAGCAAGATTTGATCATGGATGAAGGGGCTGACCGGGTGTGTATCACAGAGACTTGGTTGGGGGAGGCTGGGGGCCCAGTTTGGGCCCTGCTTCTTCCTCCAGGGTAGGCTATAAAGGAGCAGGTAAGGGAGCGTGGGTGGGGATGTGGAGCAGCTGTGGTCTTTAAGGATATCTCCCTTACCAGGATCCCTATCAGAGTGTCTGATCATATTGAATGTGTATACTTAGTTTGGGGACCAGGGATAGATTGGGACTTCTGTTGGTGTACCGATCACTTCGCTGCCCAACAGAGTCACTAACTGAGCTCACGGACTTGGTCTCAGGTTTGGCGTTGGAGTCCCCCAGGCTTATGGTGCTGGGGGACTTCAATATCGACTTTGGGACCAGGTTGTCTGGCGCAGCTCAGGAGTTCATAGCGGCCATGACAACTATGGACCTATCCCAAGTGGTCTCTGGACCGACACATGTTGCTGTTCACATGCTTGATCTGATCTTTCATTCCGATCAGGGTGGTGTTCCATAGATGGGGACACCTGTGATTTCCCCATTGTCATGGACAGACCACCATCTGGTTAAGACTGGACTCACAGATGCGTCCCACCTCTGCAGGCATGAGGGACCTATTAGAATGGCCTGTCCAAAAAGGTTATTGGATCCAAGAGGATTCCAAGAAGCCTTGGAAGGATTTAATGTTGACCCTGCCAGTGATCCGATTGATGCCCTGGTGGAGAATTGGAATAGTCAGCTCACCAGGGCAGTAGACATGATCACTCCTAAGCATCCTCTCTGACCTGCTTCAAAAATGGCTCCTTGGTATATGGAAGATCTGCGGCAGCTGAAGTGGCAAGGTAGACAACAAGAACACAAGTGGAGGAAGACAACTCGAATCCAACAGATTGTGACATAGAGCGTATTTAAAGATCTATGCTCTGGCTATATGTGCAGCAAAGAAGTGTTTCTTTTCTGCCCGTATTGCTTCCGCAGGCTCTCATCCACCAGAGCTATTCAGGGTTGTGAGGGGACTAGTAGGGCCCCCTACTCCCCTGAGTCAGAATTTGGAACCATTAGTTGCCCACTGTGACACTTTTAATGACTTTTTTTGTGGACAAAATCTCTCATATTCAGGTTGATCTAGATTTAGACTCCACAGTTATCACAGTGTCAGATGCAGAGGTATCCAGCAACTCCTCTTGTGTGGTTAGACTGGATCAGTTTCAGCTTGTGACTCCTCAGGATGTGAACAAGCTGCTCGGAATGGTGCGTCCTACCTTCTGTCTGCTTGATCGTTGCCCAACATGGCTTATTCTATCTGACAAGGGGGTTGTTGTGGAGAGCCTGGTGGCAATCATAAATACCTCTCTGAGGGAGGGCAGGATGCCTCCTTGTTCAAAGGAGGCAATTATTAGACCTATTCTTAAGAAGCCTGCCTTGGACCCCACGGAGTTTAATAGCTGCAGGCCTGTCTCCAACCTCCCATGGTTGGGCAAGGTGCTTGGCTGGTGGCCACCCAGCTCCAGGCAGTCTTGGAGGAAACTGACTATTTAGCCCATTTCAAACTGTTTATCGGATGGGCTATGGGGTGGAGACTGCCTTGGTTGGCCTGATGGATAATCTCCCATTAGGACTTGACAGAGGAAGTCTGACTCTGTTGGTCCTTTTGGATCTCTCAGCGGCTTTTGATACTATCGACCATAGTATCCTTCTGGAATGTCTGAGAGAGTTGGGGGTGGGAGGCACTGCTTTGCAGTGATTCCGCTCCTACCTTTCTGGCAGATTCCAGACGGTGTCACTTGGAGACTGTTGTTCTTCAAAATCTGAACTTTTATATGGGGTCCCTCAGGGCTCCATACTGTCTCCAATGCTTTTTACTATCACATGAAACTATTGGGAGAGATCATCCAGAGATTTGGTGCTGGGTGCTATCAGTACGCTGATGACACCCAAATCTATTTCTCCTTGTCAACATCATCAGAAGAATGCATATCCTCCCTGAATGCCTGCTTGGGAGCAGTAATGGGCTAGATTAGGGATAACAAAATGAGACTTAATCTAGACAAGACGGAGGTATTTATTGTGCAGGGTTATCACTCAGGAAGCGATATTGATCTACCTGTTCTAGACTTCCTCAGAGGGAACAGCTACCAGTCTGGGAGTGCTTCTGGATCCACACCTTTCCCTGGTTCCCCAGGTTGAGGAACTGGCCAGAAGCGCTTTCTATCAGCTTTGGTTGATACGCCAACTGCATCCATTTCTTGAGGTTCATGACCTCAGAACACTTGCTGGTAACCTCCAGACTTGATCACTGCAGTGCTCTTGCCTTTGTACGTACTCTGGAAACTACAGTTAGTACAAAATGTGGCAGCCAAGTTGGTCTCTGGGTCATCTTGAAGAGACTATATAACTCCTATATTACAGGAGTTGCACTAGCTGCCAATAGGTTTCCTGGCAAAATACAAAGTGCTGCTTATAACCTATAAAGCCCTAAACAGCTTAAGCCCATGGTACTTATGAGAGCATCTTCTTCTGCATGATCCCCATCATCCACTGTGTACATCAGGGGAGGTTCATCTGTGGCTACCTTCATGTCACCTGGTGGCCACCCAGGGATGGGGCTTTTCTGTTGTCACCCCAAGACTTCCCATGGGAATAAGTCTCTCCATCTCTAGCGGCTTATGAAAAGTGTCAGAAGACTCATCTTTTTACCCAGGTTTTTTAACTTTTTAACTTTTTAAATTTATTGATTTGTTTTAAACTGTTTTTAGCATTTAGTTGATTTTAAAGTTTTGTATAGTGTTTTGTTGTGACCCACCCTGATACCTTGGTTTGGGTAGGTATACAAATACATCAAATAAATAAATAATCTATTATGGGTAATAGTAATAAATTTATGGCCGGAATCACCATAACTGATTCCATCATGATGTCTGTGTTCACACCATTATAGCTTGCTTTAAGGTGAACATTTCCTTTTAAAAAACAAAACTGGGGCAAATGTCCACTCTAGCGCTGAGTGAGGCGGAAAGCTCTACAGATAATTAAGCCACAAATACACCACCATATGATTATTTACCTTGAAAACCTGAAAAATGGAGGATCACGAAAAACCAACCATTGACCGAAAATAGTTGATGTAGTTGTGACCTCACTGATCTGATAGTCTCCTGGCCTGTAATAATTAAATGTTTTGTCTCGATAGCTTATCAGACTTAATGGGAATTTTGCCTTCTGCATCCCACAGAGAACAAGGGGCAGCAGCAAAAGCATTAGCAACATCAGCAGTAGCAGTTTCATTCTGGGTATGCCTGCTATGGTAACACTGAAACACACACACCCGATCACTTATCTCAACTGCAGATCCAACTAATTAGAAAGCAAGACCTCCAACTAGCCCATAGTTACAGTGACTTTACTCCTGTAAATGAGGTCCAGCCAAAGCTGATCTTAAATGGCATATTGCCATTCTCCCTACAGCCCAACTCCCCATTGGAGCAAGAAGCATTAATGCACCAGCCTTTTCGGATTTAGTTCAAGAGGTTGCTGCACGTTGTTCTCAGGCCTGACATTTTTATTATTTATTTCAGGGACGACCTTGGGAAGGATCCTTCGAGTTTTGGCAAAAAAGAAAAGTGAATCACAATGATTTTGATAATTATATGGGGAAATAATAACTCTTGTAACATCCTCAATTCTCCATGTGCTCCATGAGCAGGTGTGCAACTGGAGAAAACATGTTTGTCAGACTCACAAGTTCTACTCAACCAACCTTTTGAGTCAGCAAAGGGGCAGAATTCTGAGGCTGAACTGACTTGTAATGAGAAAATGCTCCCAAATCTTCAGCCAAAGCTCTTCTGTTAGGATACTTGTGAATGATTACACAAGTGACTTGTAAACATGATGACCTTCTGAAGTTGACTTACACAGAGTCAAACCACTGCTCTGTCTAGCTCAAAATTGTGGATTTTAATTGGCAATGGCTTTCCAGGGTCCAAGATTTTCCCAGCTCTGCTACCTGAAATTTTCTAACTGGAGTTGCTGAGATCTAACTAGGGCATTGTGCATGCCAAACATGTGTTCAACTGCTAAGCCATGGATCCTCCACTCTCCTTAGCAACCCACTTCTCTGCTCAACCAGAATGGTTAGAGAGTGATAAAAGTTTGCATTTCTCCATTAGATTATGTTTCAGCTTGCATATTAGCAATAGCAATAGCACTTACATTTATATACCGCTCTACAGCCGGAGCTCTCTAAGCGGTTTTACAATGATTTTAGCATATTGCCCCCAACATTCTGGGTCTAAAAGAGCTCACTTTGAAAATAAAGGTAGAATGTTCCATGCACAGACCTGTAAAGGTACACAACACAAGCACATGTTCACAACAAATGCATACAAAAAACACTTGCACATGCACACACAAACTCAAGCACACAAACACACACTACAAACACACACACCAGAGCTGCCAGAACCTAAGGGGTATACTTGTGGGTCAAATGGGCCGTAAGCCAGAATTTGGCTTTTTAAAAGCCAAATCTGGCCACCTAGACACACACACACACATGCACAGAACACAGCCCCCCAATACAAGCAGAAGCATATGCGCACAGAAACCAACACACACATCATTAAAGAATACAAATGCAGACAGAAACAATGATGTGCACACACACACACACACACACACACAAGTTAAGTGAATGCACACAAAAGCACAAGTGTATGAACACAATGTATACTCATGTACAAACACACACTTGTTTTCAGGAACTTCTGGCTCAGAGGTGGAAGGCTCTGTAGAGTGAAACTGTTTATTCAAACAGTTTATGCAGTTGCCACTAGCTCCTATGGTGACTATGCAGGGATGGGCATTCTATGTTGCTGCCCCAAGACTCTGGAATGAGCTGCCTACTGAAAAAAGAGCCTCCCCATCTCTAACAGCTTTTTAAAAGTCTCTAAGGACTTATATTTTCACCCAAGCTTTTTAACTGGACTGTAGTTCTAAATTGTTTTAAGATTTTCATTTTAAATCTGTTTTATGTTGTTGTGAACCATCTAGAGATGGATGTTCGGGGCGGTCTACACATTTGAAAAATAAATAATCAATAATACCATGAATCTGGTTGCAGCAATACTGAAAATGCATCTGGTGCAGAGGAAGCAGCCCAGCTTCTAGCAGGGCTTTCCCTCCCTCTTGATTGCAATACTAGTTTGTGTGCCCTTTTGACAAGAAGGTAACTAGCTAACATTTCAGGAGACCATTTTTCTTCGAGTGATCTAATGGCTGGGAGATCACACTGAAGAGAGAAATCATAAGAGTCCATTTCACATATGCTATACAAGTGGCAGATGCCTGTACACTTGTACACATGTTTGTGTGAATGACCATACCTATGTTCATTTAAAAAGTGAACCTGGATACAGGTCCTTCAATTGCAGGGTAGAGATAGGAAATATATTTCTCTACCAGCATTCAGCATAACATGTTGTTAGAATATTATTTGCAAATAGCTCTAACAGAGCCAAAAAGCACAGTT
Source organism: Hemicordylus capensis (assembly GCF_027244095.1). NCBI lineage: Eukaryota > Metazoa > Chordata > Lepidosauria > Squamata > Cordylidae > Hemicordylus > Hemicordylus capensis. The sequence goes on along the minus strand of NC_069658.1, from coordinate 254,864,835 downwards.
GGTTTGCACAGCACTTAGCTATTTATGATACACTCCCTATCAATGGTGCTTGCAGCTGCTGGTAGATCCCTCCACACCTTGAGGATATTTTATGATGGCACTGCTTAAAAGTATGTCTCAACGGGGAGGGAAAACCAGGCCAAGGCCGCAAGCCAGATTTCTTAAGAGTTTAAGTGGGAAATATAACACTTGGAAGCAAATCAGAACCTTTGGGGTTAAAGTAACACTTTGACTTGTATATGATGCGCAGGTATGAAAGTTGTTTACTCCAGAGTAGGGATGTGCAAACCGGCTCAACGTCAAGCCAGTTCGACGTCGAACTGGTTCGGTTCGATGGTTCAGGGTCGAACCGAGCCACCACCTGTTCGGTCCGACTCCAAACCAAACACCCCCTGACTGTTCGGGGTTTCACAGACCTTGTTTTGTTTTGAAGGGATTTTTTTTTTTTTACCTTATCCCCCTCGAGGGAGTTCCTGGAGGCGTGGGGGGTTCTGGTTTTTGGCCTTCTCCCCTTGGCACTATGGCCATTTTGGAGGCCTGTGCAATTGGCCTCCAAAATGGCCACCGTGCTGAGGTGAGAAGGCTGAAAACCGGCCAAAGAGTGTCCAAAAGACCAAAGAGCCTGCCGAGCTGGCCAGAGGGGGCCATAGGGAGATCCAGTGGGGACGGGGAAACTTCTGCGGACTCCCCACCACCACTTCCAGGAACTCCCCCAAGAGGAATAAGGTAAAAAAAAATTTTTTTAAAAAATGTTCATGAATTCCTCCAGTCCGAACCAGGGGTGTTGGGGTTGAGGGGTTACCATACCGAACGAGCCCAGTTGTGTTTGAGTCCGGTCCGGACTTGGATTGAACCAGGCCATCTCTAATCTAGAGCATAAAAAGATGGATAGCCTGCCAGACTAGAGAGGCGGCCGCACCCAAAAGCTTTTTCTTGGAATGAAATAAAGCTTTCTTTGAAACGTTGATACTGGTGTCCAGTGAAAATACCTAACCAAGAGACGAGCGAAATACAGGGAGTAAATTTCCAGGTATGAACCTTTGTACATTGTGCACTTGTACAAGTGTTAAACATAATATGTGAATGGTCCTAAAGAGTCATGTAAAAGCCATTTTAGATAGTGAGGGTGGAGGTGGCATGCATCCTGCATCTGAGGAGAGGGGCTGATATGAGAGTATAAAGTGGGAATCATGTCTACACTCAACCCAACAATGGATTCATGTTTGGTCAGTGAAAAGAAACAGCAGCTTCTGTGTGAGACAGAAAGAGAAACATGATTACCAGTTTTGGATCCACACACAAACAGAAACACAAATAAACAGAAAGACAAATACATGCATGCAGCACACACACACATACAACACAAATACACCAATGTGCAGAACAAACATGTATGCAATACAAACACAACACAAACATAGACCAGCCCATACCACAAACACACACACACACACACGTTGTTGTTGTTGTTTGTTTGTTTATTGATTGATTGATTTGATTTGATTTGATTTGATTTGATTTGTTTACCGCCCTTCCAAAATGGCTCAGGGCGGTTGTTGTTGTTGGAGTTCCAGTGCATCAACCTTTGCATCAACTGTCCTAATGCATCAACTGTCCTAATGTCCACTAGGGGCATTGGGAGTAGAGATAGTGAGTGAGGTCTCCTTACCTGTCCTTGCTTGCCTTTACTCTATGACCCCTGCCTTGACTCCTCAGGTATTTCCTGTGGGGAGTCAGTCCTCTTCCTTTCCTCTAAGAGCCCATGGAAACATCTCTCTCTCCCTACATATTCATTAAGTAGCTGATAGTTAGGAGAGGTCTTTCCTATCTCAAGGATACTTCACCAATAAACCTATTTAGCTTTGATTGTACAATGAGTGTTCTTTAAATAGCTGCAACAACTAATGTCAGCACTCTACTGTGTAACTGGAGTGGGTAGTTTCCTTTGGCGCTTTGCTAAATAATCACAAACCCCAAAAAGGTTACGGGGCCAGCAGTCCAAAAGTCTGCAGCAGAGTTTTCCTTTTAAAGTGCAGCACAGTGAATTTTTTATTTTATTTTAAAGGACAGCATGGATCCAGATGTAGGCAATGTCAATCTCTCCAAGCTGAATGGGACGAATTGTCATCAATGGGTCATGGAGATGAAGGGGCTCCTAATGGCAAAAGGGCTTAATGGAATTCTCACACAAAAGAGACCAAAAGAAGGTGCCAGCCCCCAGGCATAATAGGATGCACAGAATTATGCTTGGGCAGCACGGCTGCTTTTCCTCCATCCCCCTGCAAGAAGCACGGGACGCAGGTGAAGCCTGATTGGATGGCCTGCACGTGCAGGGGGTGGAGTTTGGTTCCTCAGTCTGTCTCAGCATTGTGAAGCCTCATTCTGCTTTTAGGAGGCAAGCTGGACGGACGCATTTTGGCTGCTTGGCAGCGTCGGCGTCCTTGGGGGGTTCACACCGTGAGTGGTGGGCAGCAGGCATTTTCCTGGTCTCTAGAGGCGGCAGCAGGGGTGGTGGTTTCAGAGGGGGGGGGACCCATGATTTGGAGAAGGGTCCTCTGGTCAGGCTAGGGTTGGCAGAGCGGGTGGCAAACAGTGGGGCGTGTCCGGCAGGGGTGGACTTCTACAGGATCATTCAGCTCTCTCCTGGGGACAGTTTGGTTGCTGGTTCCAGCGGCATCTGGTGGGGCACTGTGTGAAACAGGATGCTGGACTAGATGGGCCTTGGGGCTGATCCAGCAGGGCTGTTCTTATGTTCTTATGGTGAGCATAAACCAGAGGAGTAGAAATCTAAACGTAAACCTATAGAGCATAATTGGACTAACTTGTTGTCTGCTTACACCATTTACATGGGCGTTGTTCTGCAGGTCCATACATCCAAGGGTCCTGCCTTAGTTAAATACTTAGATATCATTAGGCAGGGCTACATGGACTTAATGGGCAATGCTTGGGAGCGGTACGACCACTCTTTGCATGCATGCTGCCCTGAATATCCCCTGGGACAAGCAACACCAGGAACTATGGCTACTGATTATGACACCTTCCAAGCCCATGCAGAGTGAGCGATCGGACAGTGGGCACCTAATATCCAGGACTCCTGCAGCACAGCCATCTGGGCCTGCTGCTGCACAGGGGTTCAAGGCTCCCTACTGTGCTGGGATTTTAATGCAAGGGGTAGGTGCACCCGCTTGCCCTGCCACTTTCAGCATGAGTGAGGCATTTGTGGAGGCAATAGGGGTGTGCAATTTGGATTTTCAGTGATTTGGTTCGGGACCCGAACCAAATCACCCCTGTTCTGTTTTGTGCCCGAATATGGGCCACCCGAATCACCCTTGATTCGGTTCGGATTCGGATTTAATCTGAATCTGAATCGATTTGGGGGAAAGGGGCCCAGGGGTAAAATATTGGGGTGGGGTGGTAGTTCCCAATGGGTGGAAGCTACCACCCCAATTTCAGGGGGATTGAGCAAAGGGCTGATTTTTGGGGAATTTTTGAAGTTTTAGTGACTTTGGGGCAGTTTGGGGACATAGCACGGGATCTGGGCAAAAAGAGTAGGGTGGGGTGGTAGTGCCTAATGGGTGAAGGCTACCACCCCAATTTCAGGGGGATTGGGCAAAGGGCTGATTTTTGGGGAATTTCTGAAGTTTTTGTGTCTTTGGGGCAGATTGGGGCAGATTGGGGCAGAAGGTGGGGCCTGGGGCAGGATAGTGGGGTGGGGTGGTAGTGCCTAATGGGTGGAGGCTACCACCCCAATTTAAGGGAGATTGGACAAAGGGCTGATTTTTTGGGAATTTTTGAAGTTTTGTGTCTTTGGGACAGTTTGGGGGCAGAAAGGGGATCTGCCCCCAAAAGAGTGGGGTGGGGTGGTAGTGCCTATTGGGTGGAGGCTACCACCCCAATTTCAGGGGGATTGGGCAGAGGGATGATTTTTTGGGAATTTTTGAAGTTTTGGTGTCTTTGGGGCAGATTGGGGCAGAAAGTGGATCTGCCCCAAAAGAGTGGGGTGGGCTGGTAGATAGTGCCTAATGGGTGGAGGCTACCACCCATCCCCAATTTCACCCGTCCCCTCAGAAGTTTTTCTGAAGGAATGTTATTCCCTTATTTTCTGAGGTGTGAATTCTCATTCTATGATAGCAAATGAGATTTTTTTTTCAATTAAACAACTCTCATGACCCCACTTTCACTTTTTCACACTCTCATTTACTAAGAATATGATGAATGGATTAATCTAGCACACTGCACCTTGTGAAGAAAAACCTCAGAAATTCACCAAAATTCAGCCCTCTGCCCAATCACTCTGAAATTGGGGATGGGTGGTAGCCTCCACCCATTAGGCACTATCTACCGGCCCACCCCACTCTTTTGGGGCAGATCCACTTTCTGCCCCCAATCTGCTCCAAAGACACCAAAACTTCAAAACTTCCCCAAAAATCAGCCCTCTGCCCAATCCCGCTGAAATTGGGGTGGTAGCCTCCACCCAATAGGCACTACCACCCCACCCCACTCTTCTGCCCCGGGCCCCACTTTCTGCCCCAATCTGCCCCAATCTGCCCCAAAGACATGAAAAATTCAGAAATTCTGCAAAAATCAGCCCTTTGCCCAATCCCCCTGAAATTGGGGTGGTAGCCTGCACCCTTTAGGCACTACCACCCACCCCATTCTTTTTGCCCAGATCCCATTCTATGCCCCCGAACTGCCCCAAAGTCACTAAAACTTTAAAAATTCCCAAAAAATCGGTCATGAGCCAAATCACCCGAATTTTTTGGCCCCGAAATTTGGGTGATTCAGCTCGGCCCCGAAAAATATCGGGGGGGCATCGGGGGTGATTCGGTTCAGCCCCGAATCACCCAAAATTGCTCGTTTCGGGCACAGATAGATCTGTGCCCGAAATTTTTTGCACATCCCTAGGAGGCAAGCATGCCAGCGCTCACTGCCAAAGGATCAAAGGGTCCCAGGGCCCCTTCAAGGGATGGCCAGGTGGAGGTAGGTCTGGAGGGGATGCCCCACAGGGCAGTAAATCTGCAAAAGGGCCCCAGCCCGATTAGGCTCCCTGTGCTGTCCCGCATTCTGCGGGAGTACCCCCTTAGGTCTCAGGCAGCCTATTTGTTATCAGGTTTCAGTTCCGGGTTTCATATCCCTTGTTCAAGCCCCATAGTCAATTATTCAGCCCCGAATCTGAAGTCAGTCCTGGGCATGGAGGGGGTGGTTAAGAAAAAGATCAACAAGGAATTTAGCGCTGGGTCGGGTACTGGGCCCCTTCAAAGAGCCGCCTATACCTAACCTGCACATCTCCTCCCCGGGGGGGGTCTTAGAAGGCTCCCGAGGAGTACAGGCTAATTCACCACCTTTCCTTTCCATGGGGTGATTTGGTAAATGATGGAATCCCTGCTGAGCACTGCTCTGTCCTCGGCAAGGCCATCCAGGTTGTCCACTCCTGCAGGCCTGGCACGCTCTTAGCCAAATGTGACATAAAGTCTGCATTCTGTCTGCTCCCTGTTCACCCAGAGGACTTTAACCTCCTCGGCTTCACCTATCAGGGCCAGCACTACATAGATTGAGCCTTGCCCATGGGCTGTTCAGTTTCTGTGCTGCCTTCGAGGTGTTTAGCTCCATGTTGGAGGGGGCGCTTTGAGCCAAGGTGGGGCTGGTAACAATGGCTCACTTTTCAGATGATTTCCTTTTTGTTGGAAGGGCAGGGACCAATCAGTGCACAGGTCCCCAATCTGCGGCCCTCCAGATGTTGCCGAAGTACAATTCCCATCACCCCCAGCTACAACTTATTGTGGCTGGGATGATGGGAATTGTAATTCAGCAACATCTGGAGGGCCGCAGGTTGGGGACCCCTGAGTTTAAGCATTCATTGGAGTACTTTCAAGGTTTGTGTTAAGGAACTTGGGGTCCCAAGCTGTGAAGGGATGAGCTGAGTTCAAAAGCATTAATGTCCAGGGAGGAAGAAGGGTGGGGTGGGAGAGACAACCCATTTTGACAGAAGGTGAGTGAACACAAATAGCTACACCCCTGGAAGAGGAAGAGGAAGTTCTAGATGGGTGGGTGTAGGGAGTGGAAAGCGGCAGGAGCTTCATCCTTTTCCCAACTGATCCCAACTCCCTCCTCTCTGCTCCTGGTCCTGCAAGCAACTCCCACTGCAGATGTCAAGGACAAAGAGCTGATCACAAAAGAGCAGAGGATCTATCAGTACTGCCAAACACACAAACAGCATCTCTGAGAGCTCTTTCCCTGTGCATAGGGAAAATACTACATGGTTCTGTTGTGCAGTCCAATTTAGCCAGGTTTACTTGGAAGTAAAGCCCACTGACTTTAATGGGGCTAATCCTCAAATTAGTGTGCAGTTTAAATTGGGCTCCTCTGCGTATATGTGGAACTATAATATGCTAACCAAACACATGTGTGAAGGATTTAACATGCACAGTTGGTTGCTTTTGCTTTTAAATTTACAAATTTGTTGATATCTCTTGTCTCTAGCTCCTGCTAATTTCCTGAGGCTTCCTCAAGTTCCTTCACTGAAAGCCAGTGTAGTGTGATGCTTAGTGTGTTGTTCCAGGACCGAAGAGAACTGAGTTCAAATCCTCCATCTGCCATGGAACTCACTGGGAGACTCTGGGCCACTCACTTATCTCTCACCCTGACCTACCTCACAGGGTAGTTGTTGAGGATAAACATAACCATGTGCACTGCTGTGGGCTCTTGGGAGGAAGAACGGGATATACATAAATAAATATGAAGCAGAGTAGATTTCTTGCATGATCTTTCCCAAACAATATGATAAGGTAACAGGATGTCTGTAGGAAGCAGAAAGGAAATTAATACAGCAAAAGGTACATCCACACATCAATGGCCCAAGTACTGTGGGGTCCCTCGTCAGATTCCACTTTACAAGCATAGTCCCCTCAAACCGCAGAAGTGGATCAACCCAGTGTACCTCAGGCGAGGGTTGATTTGATCATGAACTGAACCATCTCCAGTTTGGTCAGCAGTCAAACCATCCCGGTAAGTGAACTGGTTCACCTTGAACCAATTCATGCACATCCTTAGTCATGACCAGGTACTTTCCTAAAGTACATGAAGAGAAGGAAGACTTATTCTAATGGCATCTCAGATTGGGTGAGGGGGTATACTCATATGGGAAATACATGATTTTATTAGAGCCATGCTGGACAAAGAAATGCCAATTGCGGGGGGGGGGATATATTAAGTGAATATATTAAGAATCAGGTACCGTGTTCAGTTTTCATCATTAAATGCTCCTTTGTATTTAGATCAGGTCTCAGAACAATGATGTAGCATTTGGGAAGAAAGATGCAACCCAGTAATCCCAGGCTGGAGGCCAAGATGGAAAAGACCTGCACAGCCACCATGTATTTCCCCTTGGTGCTCAGGTAGGTGGGCACAAAGGACACCCACACACTGCAAAAGACCAACATGCTGAAGGTGATCAGCTTGGCCTCATTGAAGGATCCAGGCAGCTTCCTGGCTAGGAAGGCTAACATGAAAGAGATGGCAGCCAGGAAGCCCATGTAGCCAAGGGCATTGTAAAACATGGCGACAGACCCTTCATTGCATTGCAGGGTGATCTGCCCAGCCTGGGAGTGCATGTCAGCCTCTGGGAAGGGGGGAGAGATGCCCAGCCAGATGGCACAAATGCCCACTTGGACAATGGAACAGGACAAGACAATGGAGTTGGCCAGACTCTTCCCCAGCCATTTCCTCATCCTGTTCCCTGGCTTGGTGGCCATGAATGCCACCACCACAGTGATGGTTTTGGCCAACACACAAGAGATGGAAAATGAGAAGATGATGCTGAAGGCAGTTTGTCGTAGGAGACAGATCACTTTCTGAGGCCGACCAATGAACAGAAAGGAGGACCAAAAGGAGAGCAGGAGGGAGACCAGGAGCATGTAGGAGAGGTCACGGTTGTTGGCTTTGACAACTGGAGTGTCTAAATATTTAATGAAGATTCCTAAAACAAGTGCTGTGAATAAAGACAAAAACAGGGCAAAGCAAGCTAAGGTGACCCCCAAAGGTTTTTCATAGGATAGGAATGTTACTACTTTGGGGACACATTGATCTTGGTCCTTGTTTGGATGCTGATCTTCTGGACACTTATTACAATTGTCTGAATCTGAAAGACATAAGAGTGACATTAGCGTTCCTCTAGCATCCTTTTCCAGTCTGTCATCTAGTATATCCCATGCAAGATACATTTGAGAATTTAGATGCTGCAAAAGTCAGATAAGACAAATATGGGGAGTGATGAACTATGAATATAAGGGGAAGGGGCCGAATTTATTCAAAAGAGGACATGCTCTTCATGCAGAAGGTGGGGAGTTCAGTCCTTGAGATCAAAGCTCTTGGGTAATGAGCCTGAACATCCACTCCAAGGTTTCCAGAGTTTCCAACCAAGGGGCGATTCTCACGATCAACAAAAATCGGCCTAGCAGAGGCTAGCCCAATTTTTGTTGACCGTAAGAACCGCCCGGCTCGCAGCTGAGCCCGGTGGTTCTTGATCAGGCAGGTTTGTGGAGCGAGCACTCCAGCAAACCTGCTTTTTAGGATCGTGAGTAGCTGCGGCGCGCCTTTGCACCGTGCCTACTCATGAGAAGACCCCATGCCAGGAGACGAAAAGCTGCCTCCCGGCTCCGGGGGTCTACCCAGTATGCCCTGCCCACTCGCACAGGGCATACTGGGGCTTGCGGAGAGCGCACGGCCCCCGCTCCCCCACCCCCGCCGGCTCCATCACAGAGCCGGCCACCGTGTGGGCAGCTGATCCGGCCGCCCAGGGCTCCTTAGCCTGCTCTTCCTGCTCACTGCCCCAAACCGGATCTCACTGATAGTGAGACCCAGTCCCAACAGTACTTCCATCTTGTCTAGATTAAGTTTCTGTTTGTTCACCTTTTATGCACACCAAAGGGAATGATTAAATGTTTGTTTGCTTGTTTATTATATTTGTATACCACCCCAAACTTGCATCTCTGGATGGTTTACAACTACATAAAACAAACATTGAAACATTAAAACAACAAAATGATTTAAAACCACAATTCTAGTTTACAAAGCTTGGGTGAATAAATGCATCTTTAAAGAATTTTTAAGAGCTGTCAGAGATGAGGAGGCTCTTATTTCAGCAGAGAGTGCATTCTAAAATCTTGGGGTAGCAACAGAGAAGGTCTGTCCCTGAGTAACTACCAGATGAGCTGGTGGCAGCTGCAGACAGACCTCTCTAGATGATCTCAATGGACAATGGGGTTCATAGTGAAAAATATGATCTCTTAAATACCCTGGGCCTAAGCTGTTTAGGGTTGTATAGGTTATAACCAGCACCCTGTATTTTGCCCAGAAACATATTTGGTAGCCTAGCCAGTGTAAATTCTTTTAATATAGGAGTAATAAGGTCTCTTTGAGATAACCTGGAGACCAACCTGGCTGCCACATTTTCACCAGCTGCAGTTTCCAAACGACATACAAAGGCAGCCCCACATAGAGTGCATTGCAGTAGTAAAATCTGGAGGTTACCAGCATATGTACTACTGTACACCAGTACTACATAGGCAGACCTTTCCTCTATAGTCGCCTACCTTCCTGAGTGGAGATGGTCTCTCCCTTGCATGGAGCACAATCATAGCAGCAAATTGGTTCTCCTTCTTTAATTGCCTTGGCGTATCCAGGGCGGCAGCTTTCTGTACATTGAGAATGAGGCAGGGTCTAAACATAAGGAAAAGAAGCATTGAGCACAATGTGTTCAGAGGTTTTGTCTGTGGAAGGGAGTCCTAGAGCTGGAAAAGGGACCTCTAGTCCTAAGCCTGGTTTTATCAGCAAATGGTGCTAGGCCTTCTTTTTTGAGGGCAGTAATTATGACACATAGCTGCATGGAAGAGACATCACTTTGATGCTTTTTCTGCTCTAAAATTCAAGGGCAGGGCAGAAAAGGGAAAGACTGGAGACTTGATGCAACAATAAGGAAAGAAAAAAGGACAATTAAGAAGTGGGGTGAATGAAGAACTAAGGGTGTGTACAAAATGGATTTTGCATTTTGTTTTGAGCTTGAAACAAAATGCAAAATGTTCAAAATGTTTCATTGAAACAGGCCATAGGGAACAATGGGGGACTCAAAACACCCCATTGTTCCCCATGGGTAACTCCTAGGGACACCAAAGTAGGTTGGGTGATAGGGCATGATGGGTGCTACCGACCACCCAACCCACGAAAGAAAGGGGCAAGTGGGCAATTTTTAACAATTTTTTCACCTTCCCCACCCAAAAAAAACCCCATTGGATGGGAGGCTCGGCTGTCATGCATGCATGGGGAAAGCTATAAAAGATTGTTAAAAATAACCCGCTTGCCCTTTTCTTTTGTGGGTTGGGTGGTAGGTAGCACCCAGTCAGCAAGAAATATTACACACACAAAATGGCAAATGCAATTCAATGTTGGCAATAGTAACATTCATGCTGTTCGCCGCCCTATTGGGCAGCGCAGCCAGTTTGTCCAGCCCCCTGCAAAGGCACAAGGCCTTGGAACTTCCTATAGGCCATCAGGACCATGCAGGGGTGGAGCTTCGGCCACTCTGCTTGCTCCGAAGCCGATGCTCTCAGTTCGCTCCAAGAAGGCTTTGCAGAAAGGCGTGTCGCCTTCTCGGAGTGAACTCTGGCCATGATCTTGGGTGCCTTCAGGGACAGTGGGTTATTTCCCAGGGGGAAGGGAGGCCCCACGGCTCGGGTGGTGCAGTCTGGAGGCTTGACGTTGGGTCCTGTTTCAGCACAGTTGTACCTTCAGTTTTCCAGGACCGATCAGAGGGGTAGGGGTGTGCACGGAACCGCGGAGCTGCGGTCCGGCACTGGGGGGGTGGGGTTCCATTAAGGGCAGGGGGGCTTTACTTACCCCTCCCACACTTTCCACCTTTGGCGCCGTAATTATTGTAAAAAACCCGCCCGCTTCAGTTGAAGACGATGGCTCCTCCGTGTTTAAAAAAATCGCAGAAGGCTTCCTAAAGACTTTTGCAGACGGCAGGGAAGGGGGCGGGAGGACATCCCCCTGCCGCCTGCCCATTTCTAGAGAGCGAGCGGTCGGGTCCGGGGCGAGATTTAAGGGGGTGGCATTGGGCTTCAAGGGGGCAGCAGCAGCAGGATCTTCAAGGGGGCGGCAGCAGCAGGATCTTCAAGGGGGCGGCAGGGAAGTATCCTGCTGCCCGATTTTTTTTAACACGTAGGAGCCATCGTCTTCAATTGAAGTGGGCGGCGAGGGATCCTGCCGCCGGGTTTTTTTACAATAATTACGGCGCCAAAGGTGGAAAGCACGGGAGGGGTAAGTAAAGCCCCCTCCCCACCCTTAATGGAACCCCCCACCCTACCCTTCCAAACCCTGAACTGCCCATGTCCGGACCGGTCCGGAGGCCGGTAGAATGGCCACCGAACCGGTCCGTGCACATTCCTACAGAGGGGCAGGGGACAGTCCGTTTCCCTGCATCCGGCTGGCAATTTCTTGCTGTGCCCGGTGCAGGCCCTGAGGGATTATGCAGTTTTGCGGGGCCCAGAGGCAGGTTCCCTCTTCATACATTGTGATGGCCGTCTGCTTTCCCAGTACCAATTTTGGGCTGTGGTGCGACGTGCCCTGGCAGCAGCGGGGGTTCCCACTGAGCAGTTATCACTCCACTCATTCCGCATTGGAGCCACCTCTGTGGCATCCAGGCTGGATTTGTCGGGCGAGGCAATCCAGCATATAGGACGTTGGCGATCTGCCACGTATAAGCGCTACATATGCTAAAAGCCTGTGCAGCAGTCAATGGTTTTCTCCTTGCAGACCCACTGAGACGAGAGGTGAGGGCACGGGTCCTCATCCTGGGCCATTCGATTCTGTTCTGGGCCCACAGAGCAGCACGTGGGGCACAGCTTGGAACACAACTGGGACTCGAGAAATGGGCATCGATCTCCTGGATCAGTCATCGGGGTATGGTCATCGCCCAGTTTCTACCCATGCTACAGGAATTCCTGTCAGCTAACCCACCACCTGAGATCTTGGTGGTTCACATGGGGGGAAATGACCTAGATACACAGTCAGGGCTGTCCATCCTTTGCAGAATCCAGTTGGACCTTACCCAAGTCCTGGAATGGTTTCCTGGGACCACAATCATCTGGTCTGACATGCTGCAGTGTAGGGTTTGGAGGGGCGCTAGGGCCCCTTATAAGATCGAAAGGACCTGCAGAAAGGTTAATGCCCAAATGGTAGTTTTCATTCAATACCTCGGGGACAGGGTAGTAGCACGCCTCGACATTGTTTTCTCGGCACCTGATCTATTTAGGGGGGATGGAGTTCACCTTTTGCCCAAAGGAACGAGTTTGTTCCTTGAGGACCTTAAGCAGGGATTGGCTCAGGTTCTGCACAGTTATGGGTGGTTGTGGGGGTTGAGCTAGGCTAACCTCTGCTGTGGCTGGTACAGTGCTGTTGGGAATAACATTTGAGGCTGGTGAGCACCTCCAGGTAAGCGTTTTTGCTATAGGCCAGTCAGGGCAACTCTCAAGAGACTGCACGGCTCAGGGAGATCTGCCCTGGATGATCTACTCTGTCAGGCTAAGCTCCCTGGAATCGCTGAATGGCTACTGGAGGGGGGGGTGCTGCTGATAATGAATTGTTTAATCCAGGCCTACAAATAAGTATATAAAAGTGTATCAAAGTATAACTCAAAAGTTTAATGGAATATAATGGAATATAAAGCTAGCAGGTTATTCAGAGTTGAGAAGCCTCTCGGTAACGGAGGCCAGAGTTAAGAGCAAGAGGCCCCCCTCTCAAGAATGTGGGTTGAGAGGCCCACCAGAGATAGCAGGTACCAGGAGTGGTCAAACACACGGCATTAGCTAAATTCCTCAGTCAGCAGAAAGAGGGTCTTGCTAGTACGAAGAGATACCATAGGGATTAAAGTTGTCATGAAAGCCAGGTAGTAACTCATCTTCTCAGACTCTAGATGACACCTCTGGAATATGTAAGTTTGATAACTAATGACATGTATTAATTGCTTTATCGATATGCATGTATGTTTGAAACCTATAAAAACTACCTAACTGTATGACTCAGGCGCGCAGTATCACCCAGATGCTCTCTGATGATATTCGTGCCTTTCATGACATGAAATAAAGCGCTTTCTTTGAGTAATGCACCCTTGTTGTTTGGCTCCATTCAGTTAAGACAACAAGTATATCGGCGAGAATTGAGCCTAATCCTGTTTGGTTCTGGCAAGACGCCCCATTCTCTATCCAAGTGATAGAAGGATGAACGCAAGTGGCTAAATCAAACAGGAAGGCTAGATTCTAGAGGGATTTTTCCCCACAACACTGCTATGGCAGAGGCCTGGCATTCGTCTGGCTAGGATGGGTAGCCCCTGCTCTAGGGCATCAGGGCTGCTTGGAACCAAGGTGTGTCACCGTATGCCATAGGCCAGGCATGCCTATGGTGGTGCATGCCTAGGGATACCGCACTGTATGGGTGGAGAGCCAATCCCTGTTCTTTAGAGTTGATTACAAGTTAAATAAAATTGTGTCCTTTTATTTATACCAACACTTTGTGTCTGGCGTCTTTTTGGGTGCTGGGGCAAGATGTATATTAGGGAAAAAAACCTCAACTTCACATATACACTGATGGGATTTGAGCTGTCAATGACTGACCAGGAGAGGGATCTTGGGGTCATGGTGGAAAGCATCTTTGAAAGTGTTGGCTCTAACGTGTGGCAGCTGTGGAAAAGGCCAATTCCATGCTAGGGATCATTAGGGAGGGGACTGAAAATAAAACTGCTAATATTATAATGGACTTATACAAAATGATTTGCCACACCTCAAATATTGCCGCCCCTCTCTGGGGTAGGGGCAGCTGCAGCGAGGGGGGGGTGAGGAGAAGGTCCCCCCTTTGCCCATTGATGTTGTCTCTGGGGGTGGCAGTAGAAACAGAGAGGGTGGGGGAGGCGAGGAGGGGCCTCTCTGCCAAGCAGCCCATTTCCAGCCTTCCTCCCAGTGGAGGAAGCAGAAAGGCAAGAGGCCCGTGAAGTCACTTGGGAGGAGAGAGGTTGGCTGGAAGGGGCTCACCGCCTCCCATCCTGGTAACAGGGGGAAAGCTCCCCTCCTCACCCCGCCACCGTCCCTGCAGTTGCAGCTGCTGCCACTGCCGTGCCCCATCCCCCCCTCCCTCCCTGGGTAAATATTTAGGTAAAGGGGAACGGACCCCTCCTCGCTCCCCCCTCCAGTTACTTCTGCCGCCACACAGCAGGTTTTTTGACAATGCAAAAGTGGTGTACTTTCTCCTCTTACACACCCCAACCTCATTGCAACAGCTGCTGCACACTGAGCAAAGGGGGAAAGTTTACTCTACCCCACCACACACTTCCTGCAGCCTACTGCCGCCACCACACAACAGGGGTGGGTTTGTTTTTTTTAAGGTAAAGGAGCAGCAAAAGCCCTTTTGCCTGTTGGTGGCAAAAAGGTTAATCCGCCCATGTGCACGGTGTGGACAAAGTTGATAGGGAGAAATTTTTCTTCCTCTCGCATAACACTAGAACCACGAGTCATCCCATGTAACTGATTGCCAAGACAATTTGAACTCATAAAAGTATTTTTCACACGATGCATAATTAACCTATGGAATTCTCTGCCACAAGATGTGGTGACAGCCAACAATGTGAATAACTTTAAGAGGGGTTTGGATAACTTCATGGAGGAGAGGTCTATCAACGGCTACTAGTCAGAGGGCTATAGGCCACTTCCAGCCTCAGAGGCAGGATGCCTCTGAGTACCAGTTGCAGGGGAGTAACAGCAGGAGAGAGGACATGCCCTCAACTCCTGGCTGTAGGCTTCCAGAGGCATCTGGTGGGCCACTGTGTGAAACAGGATGCTGGACTAGATGGGCCTTGATGCACTGCTGCTTGGAGCAGCTTGCAGGTGCAGCCAGAGTGGAGATAAGCACATACTAACTTATGCTTAAAGGTGCCTCTCGTCGCTGCCCCCTTCCCCAATCAGCATCTGAATCAGCTGCTACTGTCCTCAAGCTAGAGAATCTCTGAGCTACGGACAGTGCTTCCCATCTCTTGACTCTGATATTATCTGAGCCAGACTCTGATATTATTAGAATCAGCCACTGGTGCTGCTTCCACTCTCTGTACATGTATCTCATTGTGGTACATTCCTCTCTTTTTACTCATATTCTTTGTATTTAAGCTGCACATTTCCTGAATAGAGACCTGCTCTTTGATGTCTCAAGTATCACACAAAACCAATGGTTAGAGGCCAACAAATGTTATCAAAGATGATAAAGTGAAATCAAGAGTTCCCCCACCTGGTTAAACCACCTGGGCCACACAATGGCATTCTGGTCAATGGTGATCTTGATCTCGGAGGAGGCCTGTCTTTCTAGGCTCCCAACTTTCACTCTAGCAATGGACTTGTTGGGAAATGCCACAGCATTCATAATATCAAAATTAGCTGACAGGTCCCCATTCTCATCAAAGTAAATGTTTTTATTGCTAATATTGTAAAACTGGAGACGTCTCAGGAAAGGATGAAGCTAGAATGACATAGAAAACATTTAGGATGAGAAACATGTTGTATATCTCGCCCATTTGGAAAGCAAATATCCTATGCTTGTATACATATATTGCTAACTCATAATGGTTGTGATATTCTTTTCCACATCTGTCCTGGCAATCCAAAATTATCCTGACACCCACCATCCATTGCCATATAAGCTCCCTCAGATCAAGCAGGGGATTGGGTAGAGAGAGCAGGGGACCTAGCATAGACCATCCATTTGCAGTGACAGTTCTCCTGCCTAAGCAACTTCTCAAACAGACAAAAAGGCTGTTCGCATGAGCAGCCTAACCCAGACTGGGGCAGCCCAGCCTGGGTTAGGCTACTCAAGTGCAGTACCAGGATCTGTGTGGATCCCAACGCTGCCTGCCCACCTAACTGCACTTTGGAGCCTGGCCATTAGCCAAGATTAAGGGCACAAGGGCCCTTAACTCCAGTGCCAAGGCCATGTGTGTGCTTGGACTACTTGCAGCCCGAGCACACAAAAAGATGGGCACCTAGGGCGTCCGTCCCACGGAGGTATCCCTTGATGAAGCAGAGAGCAATCCTAACTGCCTAAGGGAGAGACCAAACTTCCAGGAAACTTCCAGGCCAGTTTCAACTGGTATTGGTTGGTTGATGAGACTGGCCTGACTGGCATGCTCAGTTAGTCAAGGGCAATGCACACTGTTGGGTATAATGGGATTGGTGCATTGAAGGACTAATTATATGATGATTGGAGGACTTTACAGTCTTAGGCTTATACATAAATAACTGTGATTGCCCTTATAAACCCTGAGATTCCATTGTTCTGGGCTCCTCCCGGAACAAGTGGCTCAGCATGTTGTAAATAAATAAAGCTTGATTCAAATGGAACCACGAGCCTCTACTCACTAAAGAATCCACATGCATTGCATTTGTCACGCTGTGCATTGTGGGATACATGGAGGCCAGGATGCATCATCCTGGCCTCTGGAGATCCATGCTGCATGCAGCAGTGTGGATTGTATGGGAGCGCGGTCCACACTCCCACCAATGCTGCAGGATCATCTGGGGGGAAGGTACATGCTGCAGGATCATCTGGGGGGAAGGGGAGCAGGCTCCCCCCCACCTGCCAGCCCAGCCTGCCTCCCTGTTGTGTGAATAGCTTTAAAGTCTTTCCATTTATTATGTATATACACCACCCTTCCAAAAATGGTTCAGGGCGGTTTACAACAAAATAAATACAATTAAAATAAATTAACAATTAAAATTAACCAGTCTTTCTCCAGTGACAGAGCCAAAAGGATGGGCTGCAGCCCATACAAAGATCTCAAAGATAAGTCCTGCAATGATGATAAGAATCCACTACACCTTAAGAGACCAAGCCAAACTTAATGAGGGGTGGGTGGGTAGTGACTCTCACAACCTGGGTTTGCCTCAGAAATATTCAAATTTTGACTACAACAATACATTTGATAATGTCTTTGAATCAAAGGTAAATACCTTCCAAGGTTCTGCAATTTGCTGTCCCAGCCTGTCTGTCATCATTCTGTGACTCCGTCTGGATGAGTAGGCATCATTGAGAGTACGTGCCACAGCCTGGACAGTGTTGTAAATACTGTAGCTGTCTTGAGACAAAATGCTTTCAGCTACATCCTGGGGCAAGGTCTCCGGTGCCTCTCTCTGAGTGCATCTTAGCTTGCCTTTCACAGAAAACAGAGGTTTCGAATATAAACAATGAAATGCTTTCTCTCCATACTCCATGATGGCAGATAACAATGGGGCAAAATTGTCATATTGTGTCCCTTCTTGTGTGTGGATTGAGAAGGAGAAAGAACCATGGATGTGCTGGATATCAGCAACTCTGTAAAACAATCTCAAGCTGAGGTCCTCCAAAATTGTTGAAATCCAAACTTTCCCAAGAATTTCACTTTCAGTTTTTTCAGCTGCTTCCATCAGCATTGCTAGAATATATGCAGCGCCAGTATCTATGTGATAAACAATCACGTTGGCTTGCCTCTGTACTAGAAATGAATACATGTCAACAATGTTTCGGTTGACCCTATCCATCCTTGGAATTCTTTCTGAAAAGGCAACACAAAGACCATTCCTGATTATCACAGGCATGAAAGTCCTCAAGAACCTTTGTCCATGGTCACTGTCTGGAGCAAGGAGCCCTATCCATGTCCACTTGAAATGCAGGAGTAGCTTAACAATCCCTAAGTAAGGAAGCTCTTGTTTGGGGACCAGACGGTAGAAAAAAGGAAATTGAGTTTTATCTGTTAGAGCACCATCAACAGAACTATAACTGACCTAGTAGAGAAAGGAAGATATTGGTGATTTGTTTTGTTTGTTTTCAGGAAACAACTCAGATATTTCTTAAGCCAAAATCATTACTAATTTGTAGAATATCTTCCATTATGATGGAGGAAGTGTATGTGGAGGCAGGGTCCATATATTGTCCTCACTACAACTACATCCAACGACATCTATTCCCTTTCCTCATATGAGCAAATGGCAACCATTTAAATCTATAGGAGAAAGTGAAGGAGTATCCTTATGCTCAATGTTCCCTCTAACAGGGATTCCCAGATGTTGTTGACTACAATTCCCAGAATTGCCAGTTGCAATGGCTTTTGCTTGAGCATTATGGAAGTTGTAGTCAACAATATCTGGGAATCCCTGTTAGAGGGAATACTGCTTAGTGACACTACTGGGTGAGGTTAAATGCTATACATCCCCCTCGTGACACCAATGTCTGGGCTGAGGAGGAGATGCAGACACCTCTCCAATGTTTCAGAGATGGTATTCCTTGGCACACAGCATTGCAGTAGAGTGTTGGGAACTGGGTTTTATGTTTCTAGATGGGTTTCTCCCTGCTCGATTCACTTCTGCTAGATTAACCTCTGCTAAAATTGTGCTGTTTTTGCTCTTGCTTGGCATCCTTTGCAGAAAAGATGTCTGGGACAAATAATAGTTTCATCCAATAGTTGCTTACAAACAAAATTCAAATGTTTGATGAACTATATATGTATGGATATTTTGTATGGCGCTCCCTATGAATATTAGATGCTTTTTGCAGCCTTAAAAAGAGCCCTAAAAACCCATTTTAGCCTAGTTTTTAGTGATCACTGAAATGATTTTAAACTGGCTTTATATTTTTAATGAGTTTATTTATTTACTTTAATCTGTTTTTATATGTGTGAACCACCTGGAGCTATTTGCGTGAGGCAGAATAAAAATCTAATAAATAAAAGAAATTAAATTGAAAAAATAAAATGTTGGTTATTTCTGCCAGGAATCTCAACAAGGCTCCTTGGGTTTTGTCTTGGGTCATGCCTGATCCCTTTGAGACTGTGAAGCTTTTCAGGACAGGGAAGCACCTCTTCATTGATTTTGCTATGTAAACCACTTTGATAACATTTTGTTTGAAAAGCAGTATATAAATAATCTACGTAATGGCTGATATCTAGACTAGAACTCTGCTAGTGTAATAGTGGCTAACATCTGGACTAACACTGCATTATCACATGAGAGGGATGGGCCATTTTTGCTATCTCCCCTTCCCTCTAAAGTCCACTGTGCCTCCCCCAAGGGTGAGACTGGTGGCCTTGGCTACAATTATCTTGCTTGTCAAATACAAACTCCAACTGTCACTTATTTCTATGGCTGAAGGAAGCGAAGTACTTAGAGAAACTGTTTCAGGGCAGGAAACCCCTGTTTACTATCCATCACACTTCATGGCACAGTTCTCAGCAACAAGGACACCAGAAATAAAGTATCCACTTACTCTACATGAGGCAGCTACAAGGTTTGTGGGAAGCAGACATCTGCCAATTAAAACTGACAGATCTTACTTGGATTCAAATATATTTGTGTACTTTTTGACCTGTTTCATAATGTTGAGCTTACATTCTGAATCCATACTAAAGAACCTCCATCTGTCCTTTCCCCAC
This sequence comes from Hemicordylus capensis, assembly GCF_027244095.1. Taxonomy (NCBI): domain Eukaryota; kingdom Metazoa; phylum Chordata; class Lepidosauria; order Squamata; family Cordylidae; genus Hemicordylus; species Hemicordylus capensis. The sequence goes on along the minus strand of NC_069658.1, from coordinate 254,845,346 downwards.
CATCCTCTTATCCCATCCATCTAATTTGTTCTGGACTACCATGTTAGACAACTGAATTATGCACACAAAATGTATCTTCCAAATGAAAGGGATATAAAAATTTTGTGGATGCAAATCATGTGAACGATGCTCAGATCACATTTATAACTGACATATGCATCCACTGTATAACTTTTGAAGCCCCAAAGGATCCTATATGGGTGTTGTCCTCTATTTTCCATGCTGCATAGCACTAATATTCTTTCCCTGCCCATTTTTAGAAGTAGTAATCTTTGCTGCTTTATTCTTGGAGGAAAGGAAATTTCACATTACATCTTTTCATTGGGCGGGGGGCGGGGATGTCACCAACAATGGAAAGTGATGATAGTGAGTCACCCAGGAAACATTTGTTAGGGGCAGCTATATAAATAAAGTTTATTGATGATGATGATGATGATGACGATGACGACGACAACACCAACAACAATAATATATGCTGGTCTGTGACCGTAATAAAGATTGATTGTTTGATTGATTGATAGTGAGATATTTTCACCCACAGATTTAAGGCGCTTCAAAGGAAGGTTCACTGACCATGATGTGCACACTCTTCTCACCTTCATCCTCTGGTCAGTAGAGGGGTTTCTTTTCCCCCCAGAACCATTGTGCAGAGATGACAGTGTCACAAAAGGGATGGGTATATGATTGCATGGACCATGGAAAGTCAAACCATTCCCAAACCATTTTCAGTTCTTATAAAAAACTATCGTCTATCTCTGGCCTCACTTTTTCATGCCTGTCTTGAATTTCATGAAGTGGCTGCAAAGTGGAATGAGGTGGAGCTTTGTCCATGATCACCAACAGCCCTGATTCATACCTGTGGAGTTTTGTAGATGCCCAACAAGGTTGAAATCTGACTGGAGATTTCTGACTCAGCCCCTTCGAGAACAGCCACCAAGCGATTGCTTTTTCCACAGATGTAGTTTGGAACATTCCTGCCAGAGGACAGCAAGTCTATCGTGGCATCATATGTCATTCTTGCATTGAAATAATTCTCATAGATGTTGTATCCAAGAGTGATGTTGGGTAAGAGTCGAGGATTCTGGTCGATCTCTTGAATGGCGAACAAGAAGGGCAGGAGGTGCCAGAAATGCACGCCCTTAATGCTGTAACAGAATATACATGTCATGCCTTGATCTTCCATTCAATGAAAACAAATCAAGTTTCTGCTTCTTTTTGTATAAGAACCTTTCTAGGCAATAGTGATAGCTGGTGTTTACTCTTACCAGGCTCTATAAGGGCTGAAGAGCAATCGCTACTCCAGACATTGTGGTGTGCAAGTGCATATGCATGGGAAAAATACTTTGCTGCAGGCAGAAGAGCCATTTGCCTTTCAAAAACAAAACCAGGAGGACAGATATACCTTACAGAGCTTTCAGAGTAGTGTGTCTCTCTTTCTATTAAGGAGAGCCACCGGAACTATAATTCAACCAAAGCACAGTGGCTGTTGTTTACCTTGTCTTTATTTTCATATTGTGAGCCCTTTTGGGGAAATGGAAACATCTAATTCTTATTCTTCTAGAAACCAGTATTATAGTAGTAGTAGTAGTAGTAGTAGTAGTAGTAGTAGTAGTAGTGATGTGTGTGTGTTTGTATGTACAACAGAGGAGAGCCCATCTTGTGGTAGCAAGCATTAATTTTCCCCTTTGCTAATCAGGGTCCAACCTGCTATGCATTTGGATGTGTTAGCACATGTCTTAGCACTGTAAGAATTTATCCTCAGGGGATGTGGCCACTCTGGGAAGAGCACCTGCATGCTTACATACAGAATGTTCCTCCAAGTTCCCTCCCTGGCATCTCCAGGATAGGGCTGAGAGAGACTACTGCCCACAACCTGAGAAAAGCTGCTGCCATTCTGGGTAGACAATATTGAGCAAGATGGACCAATGGTCTGATTTGGTAGAAGTAGGGGCATAGCAAAGTTCGAGTGGGCCCAGAGACAAGATTTTAAAATGCCCCCCCCACTGAAGCTCCTATGTGCCACAATAGAACATCATCCTAAATTATTTTTTTAAAGGTTTTGTAAATTGTGGACAATGCAAGTCATTTAATGGTACTAGAGAAAGACATGCTGTTCTGGTAGCTCCAGGTCTTTACACTCACATCAATTTTGGAGGATGAATACAAATGAAAGAAGCCCGGGCGGGTGCACCTGGGGGAGTCAGTCATGTGACTTGCCTCTGGGGCCCTCCCCCAAGGCATGGGCCCCCAGACAACTGTCTCCCCTTGCCCTATTATAGTTACGCCCCTGAGTAGAAGGCAGCTTCCTATGTTCCTGGGTTCCTAACCTTCAGGGAACTAATTCAAATACAAACCATTAAAGAGGTCCCTGAAATGATGCAACATTGCAGCAAGGGAAACTCTCTTGGTATTTGCTTCTTTAAAGAGAGAGATTGGGTGAGTTTTCCTCTGCTGAAATGAAGCAGCCAGCCTATACATTGGAAAGCAAACAAATAATTCAACAAAACTTTTCAAAACCATGTCCACCTTCTGACTTGACTTACTTATAAGCAGTCAGGATCTTCACTACATGAGCAGAGCAAAACCAACAAGGACAAGTTATTATCTCCTTTCATGGGCATTGGCATGACTCTTTCCGGTGGCGGGGGGGGGGGGCAAAGCCAGCAACCCAATACTCACCTTCCTGGGAGTATGCCCCATTGAATTCAATGGGAATTGGCTCAATCTAGGAGGTCAACTGCCCCTCTTGCCTCCCCCACCACCACACTGCAGATGGCCATGTCCCCTTTGCCTATGTCTCACTTGCACAAAGCAAAAATTCTGAGGGGTGAATACTAAGGGATGGAAGTTCTTGTAATTTGGGGCTATGTTGGGGAATGGGTGAGAAATCCTCGGAGCATGGGTTGAGCTCTCCAGTTTCCAGTGGTCTATGCCTTGTATAGATTTCCAGTTTGCTTTTGGATTCGTACTCTTCCACCTGACATTGTAATGGAGGAGGAAAATCTACTGTGTGTGCATTTTTAGTTGGAAATTGTTCTCAGACAATATTTTTAATGGGAAAAGTTCTGGGAAACTAATTCTGACACCTCCCTCCCAGGAATGATTTCATATATGTACTGTAGAAGCTAACATGCATGCCCTCCAACATTTCACATTGGCAGATACACACAACACCCCTGCTGTCCTCACACCCGTGGGAACTGTATCACATCCGTACTAAATAAATAAAGCAAACCTGAATCAATAAAGCAGAAACAATAAGGCAGATTCAAAAAGAGCTTTGCAATCAGTTCATCACCACATTATTACTTACGCCAGGGGCGTAGCTGGGGAGAGGGGGCTCGTGTTCACCCCTTTCTCTGGCGGCCCTTTGGAGTGAGGGAGATAATGAAGAAGTTAGGGAGGGGTGGGGCTGGGAGGCCTGGATTCTTTGAACCCATCCACTCAATTATAGCTTCACCCCTGACTTACGCAATATAATCTGAAGTAGGAGGCTTGAAGAAAACATATGGGTCAAGTATAATATTTGTGGTAGATGTGACCCCACTAATCATGTAGTCTCCTGGCTTGTAATGATTAGATTTGTGTCTTGAATCACTTAGCAGATTTAATGGGCATTTTGCCTTCAGTGTCCCACGGAGAGCATGGGGCAGCAGCAAAAGAATTAGCAACAACAACAGCAGTTTCATTCTCAATATCTCTCCTATAGTCACACTCACACCCTGACTGGATAAGCAGATCCAGCTGCTAATAGGACCTGAAGCTAAGTATTCTTGCAAGAGCACAGCTCCAGTGACTTGACTAGTTCTAATATGAAACCGCACACATGGACACAGTAGCTAAATCTCAGCCCAGGCTCTCAATGCCAGGGGAGGCCTTTATGTACCAGCCTTTTGTGGCTTGGGACAAGAAAGTACCACAAGTTGTTCTTGATTATGATGTTTCTGCTATTGCTCTCAAACATGGTATCCCTTGAGTTTTGGTGTGGAAAAAAGTAAATCACCATGATTTTGATAATTATAAGGAAAGAATCAGTCAACTTTGTTGGTGTATGTGCAGCTGCATAGGTGGAGAAAACATGTTTGCAAGACAAGCAGGAGCTGCTCTGTTGAGTTCTTTGGGTCAGTGAGGAAGCAGAACAGCAAGGTTGAACTGTGTGGCAAGGATTATCTCCCAGAATTCTCTCTTATCCACATACAACTTTGCTTCCAATCCTAAAACAATTCTCTCTCTCTTTTTCCCTCCCTCCCCCCCCCTCTCTCTCTCTCACACACACACCCCTACCTAATCTAGTATTTTATGAGGGAAATGTGAGGAACTACCCAATATCTTGTGAGGAATGTGCCTTAAATTGACAATATTCAAAAACACAATACTGTACAATTTTCCACACACTTATTTAATAAATGTGTAGACAAATGTTTTTATTTTCCACCTCCTTTCACCTTTATCGAACTTGTAAGTTTTGCCATAACTGCATAATCATATAATTTTGACTCCCTTTCTGATTTTGAGGGAATCAGAGTCCCCCCTCCCCGCCACCCCATGCCAATATTTTACATAACGTGCTCTTGCTGCAATTACCAAATAACATATCAACTCTCTGTTCTGCACTGGTATTTTTAAAGATAAATTCTATCCAACTCTAGTTGGATTCCTGCTGCTAAAGAGCTTAGGCCCTGGGTATTGAAGAGAACATCTTCTTCATCTCCCGACCTGGGGAGGTAGTGATGAAAAATAACAATACAGGACTCTTTCGAGGCCCTGTAATTGGAATGAGTACACTTATTGGAGGGCAAGTCTGGTGCCAGCAGCTGCGGTAATTCCAGCTCCAATAGCGTATATTAAAGTTGCTGCAGTTAAAAAGCTCGTAGTTGGATCTTGGGATCGAGCTGGCAGTCCGCCGCGAGGCGAGCTACCGCCTGTCCCAGCCCCTGCCTCTCAGCGCTCCCTTGATGCTCTTAACTGAGTGTCCCGGGGGTCTGAAGCATTTACTTTGAAAAAATTAGAGTGTTCAAAGCAGGCCGGTCGCTGGAATACTCCAGCTAGGAATAATGGAATAGGACTCTGGTTCTATTTTGTTGGTTTTCGGAACTGGGGCTATGATTAAGAGGGACGGCCGGGGGCATTCGTATTGTGCCGCTAGAGGTGAAATTCTTGGACCGGCACAAGACGGACCAGAGCGAAAGCATTTGCCAAGAATGTTTTCATTAATCAAGAACGAAAGTCAGAGGTTCGAAGACGATCAGATACCGTCGTAGTTCCGACCATAAACAATGCCGACTAGCGATCTGGCGGCGTTATTCCCATGACCCGCCGGGCAGCTTCCGGGAAACCAAAGTCTTTGGGTTCCGGGGGGAATATGGTTGCAAAGCTGAAACTTAAAGGAATTGACGGAAGGGCACCACCAGGAGTGGAGCCTGCGGCTTAATTTGACCCAACACGGGAAACCTCACCCGGCCCGGACACGGAAAGGATTGACAGATTGATAGCTCTTTCTCGATTCTGTGGGTGGTAGTGCATGGCCGTTCTTAGTTGGTGGAGCAATTTGTCTGGTTAATTCCGATAATGAACGAGACTCTGGCATGCTAACTAGTCATCTTCTTCACCATGAGCCTCATCGCAAATTGAGATCACCCGGAGAGCTCCGTCCGCAGTTGCCACCAGCTCATCTGGTGCCTACGGAGGGGCAGGCCTTCTCAGTTCCTGCCCCAAGACTGTGGAATGTGTTCCCTGCTGAAATAAGAACCTTCCCATTTCTGTCAACTTTTAAGAGATCTTTAAAGACACATTTTCACCCAAGCCTTTTAACTAGACTTGTGGTTAGGAATGTGCAGACCGGTCCAAGTTGAACCAGTTCAAATTCTGCATGGAGTACCTAGGGTCTGATTTTGCTGTGTGCTGTTTCTGTCCTCCATTTTGAGTATCATTGTTTACTTTTGCTCCTTCTGGCCTCCATTTTGTGAGCCTATTTTGCAGTCTTTGCATTGGCTGGGCTATTGATCCTTTGATTGGCCAGAATGAGGCTTGCGCTCTGGTAGACTGTTGACTATGCCACTGTTTGAGAGCTGGCACCCTGTTGGCTGGGGGGTGGGGGCAGTGCAAAGGTGGGGACTCCTAAAGGAAGGAGTTTCAAAGCTATTTAAGCCAACCCTATGGCCTGGAAAATTCTCTTTGGCTGCAGTTGTGTGATCATCTGGACCATGTGTCCAGATCATCAGCTCGTGAGCTTGAGCTACTGATGTGTGTGAGTACTTCACTGTGTCCTGTCCTTTCTTTTGTCCCTCTTGCCTTATTTCTGCCCTGTGTGTGTCCTGTCCTCTGTAATTTACTTTTTACACTTTGTTTTACCATCTTTTATTGTTGTTCTCTCTCTCTCTCTCTCTCTCTCTCTCTCTCTCTCTCTCTCTCTCTCTCATTCCTTTATTATTTGGCCAGCACACTAGGCCTTGGCCATTCCACCCCCTCCTCCATGCCCCGCACCACCCCACCCCACCCTACCCATCTGCATTGATTTCAATTTACCCTGCCTCTCTTTTTGTTCATAATCTCTTTTTCTGCTGATTTATTTTTGTTTGATTTTGTTTTTTGTTTAGTGTGTTCTTTTAATTCTTGTTGTTCCTACCTTCCTCCCTGCCATCCCCTCCCTGCCTGGATCCCATCCCAGGCCAGTCCCTGGCTGACCTGGGGCCTAGGCCCTGCAGCCCGGCCTGGTCTCTCCCCCCCCAACCTCCTCCTACCATCTGCCCCTCTGGAACCCCCTCCCTCTCTGTTTGTGCTTTGCATTTGATTGATTTTTGTTCTGCTGGGTTTATTTTTATTGATTATTGTTGATTCTTGATTATTGTTTGCTATTACTTGTTGTTTATTACCTGAGCCATTTTTGGATGGGCGGTCTAGAAATTGAATGAATGAATGAATGTTTATTGCTGTGTAGATTTAATTGATTTTTGTGTGCCCCTTCTGGGCCTGGTGTCCCCTTCCTCCTGCCATCCCCCCTCCCATCCAGATTCCCCACCTCCCATTCAGATCCTGTCCCCCCTTTGCCTGCCTGATGGCTTTGGATTTTGATGTTTTCTTTTTAAAAAAATCTGTGCATTGTGCTGCTGGGTTGGTTCTGCTTGATTTCTTATTATTGAAGAGTTTGTTTGTTGGTGTACTTAGTTTATTGCTGTTGTTAATTCCTGGTTCTTTGCTATTGATTTTGTGCCCCTGGTGCCCCCTTCCTCCTGCCATCTCCCCCTCCCATTCAGATTCCCTCCACTCACCCCCCTCTCTGTGCCCCTTGGGTCTGCTGCCCCTTCCTCCTGCCATCCCCTCTCTCAGCTAGACTCCCTCCACTCACCACCCCCCTCTGTGCCCTTTGGGCCTGATGCTCCCTTCCTCCTGCCATCAGCCCTCTCTTCTAGATCCCCCCACTCACCCCCTCTCTCTGTGCCCCTTGGGCCTGCTGCCCCCTTCCTCCTGCCATCCCCCCTCCCAGATAGATTCCCCCCACTCCCAGCTAGATTCATCCCCCACTCACCCCCCCCCTGTGCTCCTTGGGCCTGCTGCTGCTGTCCCCTTCCTCCTGCCATCTCCCCCTCCCAGCTAGATTCCCCCCACTCACCCCCTCTATCTCTGTGCCTCTTGGGCCTGCTGCCCCATGAATAATAAACACTCTACCATATTCAACTAGCAATGTAGAAAGTACACTATTTTGCCTTTGTATAAGTGTCTCCTGCCATCCCCCCCTCCCAGCTAGATTCTCCCCACTCACCACCACCCCTCCATGGCTGCCTGGCTTCATTTGTTTGTATTTTGCTTTTGATTTGTGCTGCTGGTTCTTCTGCTAGATTATTATTATTATTATTATTTTCTTGTTTACACAGTCAGACAGGTGTTATTGACTGGTTTGTTTCATCTAGACATCGAGTCCTTCCCAAGGACCTGGGATGGCTGAATTTTATTGTCAATGTTGTTGTTGTTATAGATATCGTCGCAGAATATAGGCTGTTCCAAAGCCACAGCCTTTCAATTTCAATTTGTAGATCTTTGTATTTGGTGATTTTTTCTATTTCTTTTTCTTCTATTCTGCTATCCCCTGGTATTGCTATGTCGATTATTTTAACTTGTTTTTCTTTCTTCTCAACTACAGTTATATCTGGTGTATTGTGTGGCAGATGTTTGTCTGTTTGTAGTCGGAAGTCCCATAATATTTTTACATCTTTATTTTCTACAACTTTTTTAATTTTATGGTCCCACCAATTTTTGGCTACAGGTAGCTTGTATTTTTTGCAGATGTTCCAGTGTATCATCCCTGCTACCATGTCATGCCTTTGTCTGTAGTCAGTCTGTGCGATCTTTTTACAGCAGCTGATTAGGTGGTCCACTGTTTCATCTGCTTCTTTACAAAGGCGGCACTTGCTGTTTGTTGTGGACTTTTCGACTTTTGCTCTTATTGCATTTGTTCTTAGTGCCTGTTCTTGTGCAGCCAGTATTAAACCCTCTGTTTCTTTCTTCAAGTTTCCATTCCTAAGCCATTGCCAGGACTTGGTGATGTCTGATTTTCCACTTATATTGTGCAGATATTGACCATGCAGTGGCTTCTTTTCAGGGGCGTAACAAGGCTGGAGTGGGCCTAGAGACAAAATTTTAAAATGGGCCCCTCGCTGATACACACATACTTCACAATATGTAGTGCACTCACGCTCACATCCCCATTATGCCAGCTTCTCTAGAAAACTCCACTCCCTCGTTTTAACCCCGTCCCTGCAGCCTCCCATGGGGAAGAGCGCTCCTGGCTCAGAGTTGCTTCTGCAGACAAGGACTTTGCTGCATGCATGCCGCCTTTGCTCTGAACTTGGGGTTGGCTTTTCCATGGCACTGAAGCTCTGCAGGTGTTGGGGAGTCATGTGACTTGCCTCTGGGGGGCCCCCTCGAGGCACGGGGGCCCCCAGGCAGCCGCTTCCCCTTGCAATGGTAGTTATGCCCCTGCTTCTTTTTCCATTTTTCTGCTCGGTTCTTGACTTGTTCTTTCTTGTAGGCCTGCTTTGTTTCATTGGTGTTGAATAGTTTCGGTCATGGCAATTACAAACAATAGAGGGGATAGTGAGTCCCCTTGGAAAATGCCTCTTCTAATGCTAACCTGTCCAAGTGTCTCGCCATTGATTGTTAACTGTGTACTCCACATGCTCATTGCATTTTAATAAATATCTGAATGTTTTTGCTGACACCAGTTGTTTCTAAACATTTTAGTATCCATGTGTGAGGCAATGAATCGAAGGCTTTCTTGTAGTCAATCCATGCAACACTTAGATTTGTTTTTCTTCTCTTGCAGTTTTCTAAAATCATTTTGTCAATCAGCAGCTGGTCTTTTGTGCCTCTGATGTTCGGGCAATTTCCTTTCTGTTCAACTGGAAGCTGTTTGTTAGTTAATAAGTGTTGCATCGCTTCATCTGCTATTATTCCAGTTAATAATTTGAACATGGTTGGCAGGCAGGTTATCGGTCTATAATTACTTGGAACTGCACATTTTGCTGGGTCTTTCATGATGAGATGAGTTTTCCCCGTTGTTAGCCATTGTTCAATATCACCGCCTTTCATAATGTGATTGAACTGTTTTGATAGTTGTTTATGAAGGCTTGTTAGGTGTTTAAGCCAGAAGCCATGCAGTTCATCGCCGCCTGGAGCAGTCCAATTTTTAATTTTCTTTGCTCTTTCACTTATTAATTCTGGTGTTATTATTAGATCTTGCATTTGTTGGTTACATTTTTTGACCTCTTTCATCCAGCCTGCTTTTTTATTATAATCTATTGGATTGTCCCATAATTTCCCCCAGAATTGCACTGTTTCTTCTTTATTTGGTGTTTCTACATTTCTTGCAGTTTCTCCTTCTATGCTTTGGTAGAAACGTCTCTGATTCGACTGGAATTGGAGATTCTGCCTGTGTTGTGTAATTCTGGCTTCATATCTGCTAATCTTCTTTGACACTGCTATTATTTGCTGCTTTATTATTTCCAGGACTTCTCTAATTTTCCTTGAATCTATTCTTATTCTTATTCTTATTATTGTTGTTGTTATTGTTATCATTATTATTATTGAAGAGTTTTGCTTGCTGGTATTGCTGTTCATTTCATTCCTGGTTTTTTGTTGTTGCTTTTTGTGCCTCTTGGGCTTGGTGCCCCCTTCCTCCTACCCTGCCATCACCCCTCCCATCCAGATTCCCTGCACTCATCCCCCGCAATGACTCAAGACTCACATACACCACTCACAACTGTGGGAAGAAATGATAGAGGTCTATAAAATCATGCATGGTGGGGAGAAAGTGGATAGAGATAAATTCTTCTCCCTCTCACTAGGGATGTGCAAAATGTTTCGGGCACAGAACGATCTGTGCCCAAAATGACCAATTTTGGGTGATTCAGAGCCGAACTGAATCACCCATGATGAGACCCGATAATTTTCGGACCGGAATCGAATCACCACCATTTCGGGTCCGAATTTTTCGGGTGTTTCGGGTCTCCTTTTTGTGCCCTTGAAAAGTGCCAGCCTTGTCTTCTTTTCCCCCTCCATTTTCAGTTTGACGTCTCTTTGAATTTCCGGCCTTTTTGCCTCCATTGATTTCAATGCAGAAATTGCTTTTTTCTTACTTTAATTGAAAAGGGCCTGGGGCCAAAAGAGTGGGGTGGGGTGGTAGTCCCTAATGGGTGGAGGTTACCACCCCAATCGCAGAGGGATTTGGCAAAGGGCTGATTTTTGGTGAATTTCTGAAGTTTTAGTGTCTTTGGGGGCATAACGTGGGATCTGGGCCAAAAGAGTGGGGTGGCGTGGTAGTACCTAATGGGTGGAGGCTATCACCCCAATCGCAGAGTGATTGGACAGAGGGCTGATTTTTGGTGAATTTCTGAAGTTTACGCATCTTTAAGGTTTTCCCCCATTAAGTATAATGGAGGGTGTATTGCTTCACGTCAGAGGGAAAGGGGTGGCCTAGAGCGGTGTGGGGTTGGTGGTAGTGCCGGGTAGGGGCAAGGAAGCTACCTGATTTTTTTCAAAGGATTTGGGCAGAGGGCTGATTTTTGGTTAATTGTTGAAGTTTACGTGTCGTTAAGGTTTTTCCTCATAAGTTATAATAGGATGGAGCTTTCAGCAGCCCCATAAGTGCACTTGGGGGGTGCTGGGGTGGCCCATAGCGAGTGTTGGTGTACTGCACATAGGGTGCCAACCAACCCCATGGGTTTCTAACCCATGGCGTACAGGGTTCTGTTGTTTCTGAGGTATTCTGAGTGTGGATTCTATGATAGCAAATGAGATTTTCAATGACACACCATGAATCCACTCTAATTTGCTATCATAGAATCTAAACCTTAAAGACATGAACTTCAACAATTAACCCAAAATCAGCCCTCTGCCCAAATCCTTTGAAAAAATTCAGGTAGCTTCCTTGCCCCTACCCAGCACTACCACCAACCCCACTCCGCTCTAGGCCACCCCTTTCCCCCCAACGTGAAGCGATACACCCCCCATTCTACCTAATGGGGGAAAACCTTAAAGACGCATAAACTTCAGAAAGTCAATTTTTATTACCCGAATTGATTCGGATTCAGGTAAATCCGAATCCAAACCAAATCGGGGGTGATTCGGGTGAGCAAAATTCGGGCACAGAACAGAACAGGGGTGTTTCAGTTCGGGTCCGATCCGAAACACTGAAAATACCGAATTGCACACCCCTACCTCTCACATAACACTAGAACCAGGGGTCATCCCATGAAATTGATTGCCGGGAAATCTAGGACCAACAAATGGAAGTACTTTTTCACACAACGCATAATCCACTAGTGGAATTCTCTTCCACAAGATGTGGTGACAGCCAACAACCTGGATGGCTTTAAGAAGGGTTTGGATAACTTCATGGAGGAGTGGTCTATCAACGGCTACTAGTCAGAGGGCTGTGGGCCACCTCCAGCCTCAAAGGCAGGATGACTCTGGGTACCAGTTGCAGGGGAGTAACAGCAGAAGGGATGGCATGCCCTCAACTCCTGCCTGTGGCTTCCGGCAGCATCTTGTGGGCCACTGTGTGAAACAGGATGCTGGACTAGATGAGCCTTGGGCCTGATCCAGCAGGGCTGTTCTTATGTTCTCATAAGTGTTCCTTATAACTTAAGCTTTCTTACTGTATTGAAGAAATGTATATCCAAGTATTACTCACAAATCAAATGCAGAGTAAATTATAAAACAGTGCTTTAAACTGATTCACAATGCAGACTAGAGCATCTGGGACACAACCTACCATGCATGCAGCATCTACAGGTCCTCTCCAGAATGTGAGCAGGGTAAACTCTCTCACACACACACACACACACACACACACACCTGGTTTGTTTTTTTAACAGTACTGCATGTGCCCTGTGGGTGCTACTTCTGGCCAGTTCTGCCAAATGACACCCCCACCCCCACCCCCACCCTCACGCCTGGGCTACTAGGAGCTCACCCACCCAGCGAGCACTGACCTGCCAATTATTTTCAGGCAGTGTTTGCTGCCTAAAAGCATCTATTCCCCTTTCTCTCCCTCCAGAGAGGGACAGAAAGGGAGAATAGATGCTTTCAGGAAGCAAGCCTGCCTGAAATGAGACCAAAGAGCTCACTCAGGCTCTTTGGAGCTCGAGGCCACGCCCCCGTTTGTGATCACAAAAGGGGCGTGGCCTTGTGCAAAGGGGCATGGCTTCATGCGCCGAAGAGCCCCGGCAAGCTCTTCAGTCTCATTTCAGGCAGGCTTGCTTCCTGAAAGCATCTATTCTCCCTTTCTCTCCCTCTCTGGAGGGAGAGAAAGGGGAATAGACGCTTTTAATTGGCAAGTCAGTGCTTGCTTGCGGGGGGGCCTGCCCCCCGGACTCAGAGAGATTGCACAAGTCATGCCGGGGGGGTGCCAGTAGCAGCAGTGAGGAGCAGCAGCACCTGCTGGGATTGAAGCGGGGGTGGTATTTTCCAAAAAAAAGAAAGATATTTTTAAAAAACAAAATTTGGGTGGTTGGGGGCGGGGGGTGGGGCATGGCAGGCACTTAGTGCCCCGTGCAACTGGCACCTAGGGCACGTGCCCTCCCTGCCTCCCCTGGTTACACATCTGGGTGAATAACAAGTAGTGGCTCCTCATTCTGCCTCTCACCCTTGACCACCCTGGCTGCGTGTGCTGCCCTGTCTGTGTGCCAGCCCAGTGGTCGGTGGCTGGTCTGCATCTCTGACCAGCAGTGTGCAGCAGGAGAAGGACCAGAAGAAGAGGACTGAGTGTGTGCATGTGCACCTTTTGTTGTCTCCATCCCTAGTTGGTGGTTTTAAATAGGGCCTCCTTTATTTTGTCATGCATTTGGGTGTGGGGAGGGATATTTTGTGATGTATTGTTGTGTTGTTTGCTGGCAGAAATTGCTGCTTCTTTTGCAGCTTGTTTCTTTTTTTGCAGGTCCCCCCCTCCCCGGCTATTGTTGTTATTGTTGGTTGCTGTATTGTATTGCTTGCTTTGGGTGGAGTGGGTGGGTTTTGTTAAAGGGGTCATTTAAAATAGGCTAGGCTTAGCAAATAAATTGTTACCCCCAGAAATTTAAAACTTCACTTTTCACTAAGGAAGGGTTTTGTTTGATTTTTAGGTTCCCCAAGCTTTGACTCCCGGTAGGTGCTCCATATTAATTCCCCCCAATTCTCCCCCCACCACAAAAAAGCTTTCCCCCCCCAACTCTTCCACCTGGTATGGGTAACTGCCTGTGCCACCCACCCAGGGTCCCCCCCCCCTTTAAAAAAGTTTTTGAACCCCCTACACAATTGGCGTTTTCTAACCAAACTAAAAGGTTCCCCTCACCTCACCTCAATTGGCCTCCCCCCGCTAAAAGTCTTCCCTTCCCCCCCAATTGGCTTTCCCCCCAAAAAATCCCTCCCTCCCAATTAATTGTCATTTCCCCCCCCCTTCTTTAAAAGTATTTTTGCCCCTTTCTGGCCTTCCTCCTAAAGTCTCCCACCACCTTTAATATGTCTGAGCAATGTGAGCATCGGGTTCAGTCCAGGCCTCACAGAAGGTTGCCAGACTGAGGTGGGAGAGGCCAGGGGCGGGCTGTTCCTGCAGCTGTGGGTCAGAGAGGGAGAAGACACGGGAAGGAGCCTAATGATACCCTAGTCCTCCCCATTGAGGAATTCTTTGCCCCAGCTGAGGGGTTTGTGCACAGGCACAGGCTGGACTTCCCCCAGTCTGCTGCTGGTGCCAGCCAAGGCAGAAGCACTAGGGCTGTGGCGGGTACCTCGGCACCAGGTGCTGGTGCACCAACAGTGGTGGTGGAAGAGACTGGTTGTGCAGGAGAGCAGGAAGAGGGCAGGGAAGATGTTATGGCTGCAAGCGATGCAGCCAGATTCTCCCTCCCACTTGGGGCCCTTCTCCCTATTATTTCACCGCTCGGTGGGACCCCCCTCATGAAGCCTGGGCGGTCATGTCAGGGACCAGTGGTGAGTTCTCCCACTCTGGCTCAGATGATGAAGGGTCTACTGAGGTAGTGGAGAGGCCTGCCTCTCCTCTGACAGTGGAGCCGGGCCCTTCCTCCTCCATGCAGGGCAGAAGGGGGTTGGTTGACAGCAGTGGGCAGGCAGCGGTAGCCGCCCCCACCACAGAACTTCAGTCACCCAGGAGCAAGAGGCCAAAGATGGCGCCCGGGGCACAGGACGCCTTCAAGGGCAGCGGTGTCGGGCAGCATTTTGAGGTGCCTGAAAATGCCCCAAACCATTTCCGCTGTGTCCACTGAAGGGAGCAGGTCAGTCGGGGCAAGGATCCCAAGTGGCTGGGTAGGGCACCCATGTGTAGACACATGGATCGTCATCACCCAGCTCTCCTTAGCCCCACTGGCAGCCCTAGTACGCCCTGTGCTCCTGCCACTAAGGTGGACAAGGGCAGTGTGCCTGTGCCAGCCAAAAAGCAGGCTACATTCCCAGTCCAGCAGTGGACACAGGTGTCGGACAGCAAGCGTACTGTTCATGTGGACCATCATCACCTCACCCGCCTCATAGGGGAGATGATTTCCACTGATGACCAGCCGTTCCAGGTGGTCGAGAACTTCGGCTTCTGCCGGATTCTCCAGTACCTTGCTCCCGATTACATCATCCCCTCAAGGACCACGTTCAGCAGGAACGTGGTCTCCTCCCTGTACCGCCAGTGCAGGGAGTTTGTGTCAGCCAGGCTGCGTGCGACACCAGCGTGCATTTTGCGACTGACCTCTGGACCAGTGTCAGTGGGATGCACGCTGCTTTCCTGGCCCTCACTGCCCACTGGTGGGGCCCAGAGAGAGAGGGGACTTCCGTGGGTGCTGCCTCTGGCTCCAGCATGTTTCCTGCTGCATTACGGCACAGGTGGGCCATTCTGCATGTGGAGACTATGGACACGAGGCACACCATGGAGGAGGTGGCAGCTGTACTCAGCCACCAGATGGAGGAGTGGATTGGCAGGTGTCCACACCTCTCCGGGAATTCATTGTCACAGAAAATGGGTCCAACATTACGGCCGCCGTCGAGACAGTCCTGGACTGTGTGAACATACTGTGTATGGCACACACGCTCCATCTGGCTGTCAGGGACACCCTCGGCCTTAAGGAGTTGAAGGCGTCCAAGGATCTGCCCCCCGCCCCCACACGCCATGGCCACGCTTGTTGAAAAGGCTCACAAGCTGGCCGGCCATTTCCACCACAGCAAGAAGTCCAGGCACCTGCTTCACGAGAAGCAGCCTGATCTTGGGCTTCCACGCCATCTCATCCCAATGGATGTAGAGATGAGGTCGAAATCCACCTTCCTCCTTTTCCAGCGCCTTCTGGAGCAGGAGAGAGCCCTTTGCACCCTGATGAGGGATGAGTCCTTGGCTATCTGCGACCTTTTGCGTGCAGTGTGGAAGCAGATGTCCGAAGCGGTGTTGGCACTCAAGTCCTTCCAGCTTGCCATGAAGGGCTTGTGTGCTGACACTACTCCCTTGAGCCAGGTGCTGCCCACAGTTCTGGGTCTGGAGAAGCTGATGGGTGGACTCCAGACTTCTCTGACCATGCCAGAGGGTCATGCTCTGGCTGGAAGGCTGAAGTCTGGGGTGGCCAAGTGGCTTGTTGGTGAGTTGGGTAGCAGGGAGGAGTATGTCCTTGCTTGTCTCTGCGACCCAACAATCAAGGGCAACGTTGTGACTGCCAGTGACTTGCCTGGGTGGAGGGACCCCCTGGTCCAGAAAGTTAGGGAGGAGGAAGTCATTAAGACCAGGAGAGACCAGGAGGGTGGCAGTGGTGCGGGTGTGCCTCCCCCCAAGCAACCCACATCCAGCAGCAGTGTGGCAGAGTCAGCTTCCCCTTCCCCTTCCTCTTCCCAGTCCAGCAGCATGGCATCCCAGGCAGTGGCACCAACGCAGCAGACACTTCCTCCCGCCACAAAATCTGCCCAGTGGTTTCAGCGGGTGTGCCTTGGCACCTTGCCTGGTGTGTGGGAGGCTCAACCTTCCAGGCCCTCCAGTGTTGAGCAATGCATTGCCCAGTACTTGGAGGAGCCTGTGGAGGAAAACACCTCAATGGACTGCGCAGTTCTAGGCGACCCGACATCAAGTCTGGCTGGACCTGGCGGTGGTTGCTGTGCACCTCCTCTCCTGCCCGCTAACCAGTGTCCAGAGCGAGCGGGTATTTTCATGTGCCTGGGACGTGGTGACACCCTCTCAGTCCTGGTTGGACGCTGGTCTGGTGGAGCAGTTGGTCTTCCTTAAGGTCAACCTCCCCTTGCTAGGCTACCCCGAGTTGCAGGTTGAGCTGGGTGAGTGATTACTGTGGTTGCCCCATGGTTAGTCACCTGCCTGGCTCATCCTCTGCTCATCCCTCCCCTCCCCCCTTCCACCTCTAGCTGAGCTGACATGACAGATGACTGAGCCATTCCAGCCAAGTCGCAGCGTGCCCACTACTAGTGCTGCAACTGGCCAAACACTGATACACCCCACTCGCACCCACTTAAGAAACCCAATGCTGACCACAAGCCCCTATCTCTTCCCACCAGTCAGCATTTGGGGGCCTGGTGTGGGCACGGCACACACACCAAAAAGTAACACAGCCCCATAATAATATTAGACTAGCGCCACCGGCGGTGGGTACACGTTCTGTAAATATGTAAATAATAATTGCAAAAAAATGTTAATCAACCCTCTAAACATATTAAAAATCATACCTGAAAATGAATGATGACTCACAAAACTATTGATTTTGAAAAATACGTAAACCAAGAAATCATATGGAGTTGATTTTCATTTTTAAAAATTAATAACTTTTTTAAAGTTGAATGAATTCTCATGCTGTTGATTATGGTTTTACTGTTGATGTTGACTGATGGAAAAAAAAAACAAATTATAATAATAGAACTTGTCAACAAAAAATATTGATTGATAATGTCCTCTGTCTAAATGGGTTCTTTGGGGGGAGGAGAGGGAATTGGGTCTGTGTCACTGTGCTTGTACTTCTCTTGAGAGAAGTGTGTGTGTGTGTGTGTGTGTGTGTGTGTGTGTGTGTGTGCTGTTTCTATTTTGTCTGTTTGTCTGTGTGGATGGATGCTAGTACTGTCTCTGTGTGTGGATGGATGCTTGCTGCTGTAGTGTAGTGTCTGTCTGTCTGTGCATGTTCCCCCCCTCCCTTCCTCACCTACCTACCTCCCCTCATCCCTCTCTCCATCCTCTTCATCACCTTCCATCCTCTTCTCCACACCCACCTGCCCCTGGTCTGGCAAGCTGATGAGAACTGGTCTCCCACCAAAGCACACATCACGTGTGCATATATGTGGCATACAACCTACTCTGAGCCGGACCTCCTCTCCCTTCAGTCCCTTCTGAAACATCCCCCTCCCCAGGTCTTGTTGGCTTGTGTGGGCAGCAGCTGCTGGCTGTGTGCTATGCTGTGGTGTGATGTTGGTGTAGCGCTAGCAGTAGTAGTATCTAGCTAGTCTAGTCTGTGCTTGGTTTTGTTTGGATTGGTCCCGTGGCCTGCCTGGACCCCTTATTGCCTTTTTTTTTTTCATCTGTAGTGTGCATCCATGGTGAGGGAGGAGAGCAGCAGAGCAGGTCCGCTCTTGTCTGTAGTGGCCTCAGTGGGCAGGCACTGGGGCAGTGTTTTGTGTGTGCATCCATCCTGCAGGAGCAGCAGAGCAGGTCTGCTTCTTCTCTGTGTGTGCTGTGCTGGCAGGCAGTGACTTTTTAGATCATTGTTGACACTACAGTTGGTGGTTTGTGTCATCTTAGTTGCTTGGGTAGGTAATGCGGACTGACCTGGGTGGTGTTAGGGTGCTCAGATAGGGGCAAAAAAGCTGGGGTGACAATTGATGGGTGCCCCTAGTATTAATGTTGAATTTTGGAAAGAAAGGAAAAGTTCCCATTGGGTGTAATCGAGATTTGGGGCAGCACCGAACCCCTCCTCTGGGGGGTGGCAGCACCCAAAAGTGAGTCTGGGGCCATGGCAGAAATGGCCTCAATCTATTCCAGGCATCCCCAGATTGATAGGAGTGATTGCTTTTAAAAAATAATTTTCTAAGGCATTAAATAATATCTCATTGGGATTGATGGCTTAACCTTTCACCCAGTGACATACATTCCATGCTTTCCAATGAGGTATTATATAATGCCTTAGAAAATCATTTTAAAAAAACCCAATCACTCCTATCAATCCGGGGATGTCTGGGATGGATTGAGGCCATTTCTGCCATGGCCCCAGATCTACTTTGGGGTGCTGCCACCCCACAGAGGAGGGGTTCAGGGCTGCCCCAAATCTCCATTATATCCTATGGGAAATCCCCCCCCAAAAAAATTCACCATAAATACTAGGAGCACCCAATTTCCTTGGGAATTAGTGGGTGGGAGACACCCATGGGTACCTACCACCCACCCTAGCTTTTGGCCCCTAAGTATTCCATAGAGGGTGTTATGGGCAACAATGGCAAATATTTTAAAAATTCATAAAAATCATAGGAATGTCCAATTGACTTGAAATTTGGGTGGTCGTTGGCACCCAAGGGTGCCTACCATCCTACCTACTTTTTGAGGTTTGAACCAGTTCAAACCAGTTTGAACCGGTTTGAAAATGGTTCAAATTCAAACCAAACGGGGGGGTGGTTCGAACAAAACCAAACCACCACCACCCCAGTTCGAATCTGGTTTGAATTCGAACCAAACTGGGCGAACCAGTTTTGTGCACATCCCTACTTGTCGTTTTAAATTGTTTTAAGGTATTTATGTCTGTTTTCATTGGTTTTATGTTGTTACAAACTGCCAAGAGATAGAAGTTTGGGGCAGTGTACAAATATAATTAATTAATTAAGCAAGCAAGCAAAATATTGCCTCCTTTATTTTGGACCAAAATGCTGTCACCTTACTACATTGCCACCAAATATGACCAAAATGCTGTCACCTTACTACATTGTCACCAAATAACCAGCAAATAACCTACATTACCTAACATATTTATCCAAGTTTTCCATTTATCTGACAAAAGTTTCCAGGAGTTGTATACCACCTAATCATGTTTTGAATGTTGTTTTTAGAATATTGTTTTAAAATTTTTAAATTGTGTTTTAAATTTCTTACTTTTAAATTTTTGTTTTGTTTTGTTTTTGTTTTTAATAAATGTTTTACTTTTTAATCTTGTTGTAAACCGCCCAGAGACATAAGTTTTGGGCGGTGTAAAAAAATAATAAATAAATAAATAAATAAATAATAACTTTAAGGCAATTTTATCTTATATATGCACAATGATGAATAATATGCTATTTTCAAGATATATTCCCACTCTTCAAACATAATCAATTTATGTAGATCTTGACCCACTTCAACACACCATCCTTAACCTATTCTTCCTAATTTATTATTTATAAAATAATATTTTATAAATTTTTGACAATAAATGTCATTTAGTCCCATTAATACAAATATTTTCACTCTGTAACCTTTCTTAACTGATAACCTTTCCGTATTAATTTTTATGATATTCACTCAGTTACATATATTTATACCATGAAAGGGATTGTACATCTAATGTTTGCTTCATTTCATCATAAATAAATAAAAACAATTCATCTTAAATAAGTCCATTTGTCTATACATTTCTCTGTTTTCCCAACTCTCAGAATTTCCTTATTGAATTTTTAAAATAAATTCCAAATCATATATCACTGATGCTATTGGTGCTTTAGAGGGACTAATTCTATTTCTATATTTATCCTAAATCTATTAAAATTGCTAAAATGTATATATAACCTTTCTTTACATTTCATCCATAAAAAGGCCTGAATATTAATTAATGCATAACTTTGTTCATTATATACACCTGGTTTATGATTTATATCTGTCCATTCCATAATCCACTGTAATGAATTTGCTTCATAATACAATTTAATGACATCGTTCCAAACACTGCTATTTTTATAATCCTTTGGATTTGGTTTGTTATTTTCAAACTTTAATATTAGCTTCTGCCAATTTTTCAAATTAACTGACTCAATTTGCATTGGCAACATTTGAAATAAGAAATCAATCTTTGGGAGTAGCATCATTTTTCCAATATCCAATCTAGCAGAAAAGGACGTATTTAATTTTCCCCATCTCACAATAACTTACTTTATTTTCAGAATAACCTTTAAGTAATTATTTTTATATAAATCTTCCTCGTTCTTAGAAACATAAATACCAATACAGGTGGCCCTTATTCTCTGCTGGGGTTCCATTTCTGCCAATTTCCACAGTTAACAAAACTGCATATAATGAGACCTTAAGGTAATGGGAATTGAGGAGTTTGATTCCTCTGGGTCAAAAAAAGGGTCAAAGAACACTTTTAAAAGGCAGAAATTAGAGAAATAACATACTGTGCATTGCTCTGTCCAGCAATGTACCCCCGAACCCTCAAGTCTGTCATTTTCCTATGAAAAATCATGGGGTCAGTTTTTTAAAAAATGTAAGAGCCACAGCATGGCTCCTGTCAGCAAAATGGGGCTGGAAATGACCTCAGAGGTCATTTCCAGCCACCTCAGAACTGCTGGCCACCTATGATCCAGGTATATGTGAATTTTAACCCTCTTTCTATCTGCAAATAATGAGGTTGGGTGGTTTGACTGTGGAAATGTGAAAATGCAGGTGCTAGGACCACAGATAACGATGGCCATCTGTATATCCAACTGGCTTATTAATATGCTTATATCCAAACTTTTCAATTATCACGTTCTTAACATGTTTTTTTAATATGCATCTTTTTAAAAAAGCAGTACCATATTTTTGCACCCAGAACCCGTGGGTTATCTGATTTTTTGCAAACAAAAAGTAGGGTGTGGAGATCTAAAAGAGTGTGACTCTGCCTAGTCCTATCCTGTCCCATCCCACCCCACTTGCTGGACTGGCTACCTCCATTTACGATATTCTGGGCACAGAACCAAGGAGGGGGCAGCTCACCATGTCATGCGGACTTGGGCAACTCCTGTCAGACAGCCCAGTCTCTGAATTCCCTGCTTGGGGAGCTGCTGGGAGTGGTGGTTTGAATGTCTCCCAGCAGCAATTAGCATGACTAATGGTGGGACTTTGCTCTACATTCCCCAACAACACTTGAGTTGTTCCATCTGCTGTTTTAAAGAAGAGGATATTTCTCTCCTCTTGCCTCTCCCCCCCCCGACCCCTTTTCTCTCCCCACTGTCCTATTTCTTCTCCCTGCTGTCCCATTCCTCCCCAGGTGCCTCTCCCCACTTTCCTGTTTCTCTCCCCACCGCCCCATTTATCTTTCCACAGAGAGAAGCTGGGTATGGGCTTTCCAAATGATTTTGAACAAGGACCCTAAGGAACTGTGAGCTCTTAGCAGGTGTAGGCACTTGCCATGAGCAGGGACTATGTGCAAAAATATGATATTCCTTGTATTAATTTTCAATCCTGCCATTCTTCCATACCCTTCACTTGTGCAATTGATCTTCATGGATCACTTAAGGTCAGTACCATATCATCAGCGTACATACTTATTTTATATTGTTCTTTATTGACCTTTATACCTTTCATTTCAAGACACATTACAAATAATAATGCCAAAAGTGGGCAACCCTGTCTTGTTCCTTTTGATTAAATTTTCTTTATTTGACAGGACAATGTGCAAAGATAGTCCCACATAATGGTTAATGCTGCCATCTTAGCCAACCTATGTCAAAGCCCCCTGGCTCAAGATCACCCCCCTTCAAGACGTGAAGTCCTTTAAAGAAGGTGATCCCTTGTCAAGGAGGAGTGAGTCCAGGGCCAGCGCTCCTTGAGCCATGAGGCCCCTAAGGACTACCAAGGACTCCTCCTGATGCCAACATGCATTGCTTTAAGGTGCTCACCAGAAACTACACTGCCCTTTTCTTACCACATTGTGCCTGCCATTGTGACCATGAAGGAACTAACTAAGAGTAGCAGTGAGAGGTAGGTGAAAAGACACCCCACACACACCGGGCAGGGGTGGCAAACAATTCCAACCCGGCCCCCATTAAGGGTGACCAGTAAAACCCACACTGCACCCTGGGAAGGAAGGGAGGGGGTTGCTGTTCTGAACAGACTGAGGAAGGAACGCCAGAGTATGTAGCTGTTGCCAGCCAAAATCCCACTCTGCCACCTACTACAGCCAATCAGCTGCAAGAAAATGTCTTGTGCCCTGTTTTGAATGAGGCAGGGGCAAAGAAGCTGCACCCCAAATAAGTAGGGAGCAGGCAGCTGCATTCCTCCCACCTTTTAATATCATCGGACATCTCTTTTTCCTGTATTTCTTCTCCAAGCACTTGCTTTTCTTGTCAAAAATTTGGACCTTTAATTCCTCCAAATAATTATTTAACTGATGAATTAATTGTTTTGGATCATATCATATTTTGTATCATATTAGCTGTTTTCAGACGTATAACTGGGGGGGGGCAATCAGGGGCACTTGCCCTAGGCGCCAGTTGAGGGGGACACAAAAATGCGTGCCTGCCCCACCCCACCCCCGCTGCCCCACCTCCCCCTCACAAAATTTTAGCTTATTTGGTGCCTCCGGGTGCCGTCGCAGTGCCCCATCTTGGCTCTGTGTGCCGCACTGCTGCTCATCACGGCCATATTGGCTGGATCTCTCCTGGCACTTCTGGACTCCCCCTCCCCCTTGCGCTTGCACAGCATGTGAGGTGGGGGGGTGACAGACAATAGTGGATGACTGGGAGGAGTGGGAGAGGCAGCAGTGGTGGCGGTGGGGCAGAGAGCCTTTTAGAAGCCTGGCTTTAGCTAGCCAGCTAGGCTGAGGATGGGTGCAGGCCGTGCAAGAAGCTCTTCCTGTCCCCTGACCAAGTCACTCACTCGGCTCGTCATGCCCTGGTCCGGGCCCTGCCCAAGAGCTAGGGAGCTGTGGGCTGTGGCCCACCTGCGTGGGAGGGAGCTTCCTAGCCCGCCTAGCAGCAGACAGGCAAGCACTGTGCGCCCTGCTGCCCCCCTCGAGCAGGACCTGGCGGCATGGCCACCATTTCAATCCCAGCCTACCCAGGGTTTTTCCCTCCAACACTTGGATTATGCCTGCCCTTTCCCCCTAGCTTCAGCAGTGCGAGCTGGGCTGGAGCCTGTAGTCATGGAGGGGGGGCATAGAGGTTACGTCCCCCACAAAAGAAAATTCTTCTCCCCATCCACCCCACTGACCATTTTCCCCCCAGTGCTTCTCGCTCTCCCCCCACTCCCCCGCATCACAAAGACTGGCTGCCTGCTCTCTCACTCGCTCTCTGCCAAAGTGAAGTTTTCTACCCTGCTGCCTGCTGCCGCCACCGCCATTAGCAGAAACACGGGGAGGGGAGGGTTAATGATTCATCTTGCTTGCCTTTCTTCTCTTGGCACCAGCTACAGCCACCTAATTAGCTGTCCCTGGAGTTCCTTCCTCTTTTGTTGCATTCCTCCATCCTGGTGTTTGTATACAAATGCATAGAGAGCAAGCCAGCCTGGAGGGAAAGCTGAGCTCCTCCTCAAAGCAAGTAAACACATTGAAAATTTATCTGGTCTGTGTGTATGTGTGTGAGAAATTTGTCCCCTTCGCTTAAGTCCCTGTTTCTCTCTCTCTCTTTCTCCCCTGTATGAACCTGTGTGCATTTGAAAGCCCTTCTGTTTGTTTCTTACCCACCAACCCACCTACCTCCCACCCCATTCTGAACCTACTGCCTAGTGTTTATATTTATTTTATAAATCTAAAATGTGTGTGTGTGTGTGAGAGAGAGAGAGAGAGAGATCCCACCCCCTGCAACATGCACACACACTTTCTTCCCCATCTTCTCTGTGTATGAGAGAGTGCCAAGTGTAAGGCAAAACTATCCTCATACAACTCAAACCAACTTATAATAAACCCTCCCCCACCCCAATAGTAAACCATCTTGTAAGGAAATTAGTCACTACAAAAAGTATTAAAAACTTTAGAAATAATAAGAGGGAAGAAAAATGCTCTAACAAAAGTGATCTGTTTCTGTTTTTCCCCTGCCTTTTGGTTAATTATGTGCTTGTTTTTTAAGATACCACACTGCTTATAGCCTTAATCTAGTGTATTGGTGTGTTTTTCTTATGTCTTTGCCTTATATTATTGAAATATTTATATACTGTGTTTTATAAAGGAACAAAGTTCTCAAAATGGCTAACATTGCAAAATACATGAGAAAGTGGTTCTCTATCCCAATAGTTCTCCGCATAATATTTACTGACTGCTGTATGCCTGTAACCGTATATAAATAACGTACATACTGTGTCTTTTTAAAGCTTGTTGTGGACTAACATACCCCAACTTCTATTTCTTTTTTGGTTGCTTCTTGGTGAAGCCTACGTGTATTATAGTGAATCTAGATTGTTAAAATTAATTGCGTACTATGAGACTGAATCTAGAGTGACTATTAAAATTAAGTGGACCCCTGCAATAAACTTTACAATGAGTTTTTTACCTGCTAAACCAATTATGATTCCATGTAATTTCACATGGAAGAAACCACATGGAATCATAATTCATAATTGTAAGGAAATTTACTTTGAGTTGCTTGCATAGAAATAGGAACAGCTTAGTAAAAGCTAATCATGCTGGATGAGAAAGCTGAGTTATATGCTTGGATGGAGAGAGTGCAGTCAGTGTGTGTGTGCTGGAGATATGGATGGGGTTCGTTCCTGGGTCCGCTTAACCAATCAGTCAGACACAAGGATTGGGAATTATTCATTGATGCTTATTGCTCTGCAGTCAGCAATAGGTAATCAATAGACTCACACTCTCAAACCGATTACAGTTTGGTTACAGGTGCATCTCACATTTATACGAGCAATCTAAATGGTGCTGACACCCTAGACACAGTATACATGGCCCAAGTATCTAGTACGCATGCGAATGATTCATTGTTCATTTTGTGATTACTCTTTATTTGGTTAGATCCTGTTTTCTTGACTGTCAGCAAAAAACAGTGAGAACCTTGACTATGTTAACAAGTTTCATAGATACAATTTGGCTACAGAGAGATAATGACGTTAATCATGAGAGGCAGTGATGTCCCTGAGCTGGGCTGGGGTTACTTTAAGTTAGAATGAGGTCTTCTGGGCAAACATGGAGTTTATTTGGTTTTCTAAACACATCAGTGATATGCAGGAATTGATTAACCTATCAATCCCACCCCCTCTTCACTGTAAGAATTTATCCTCAGGGGGTGTGGCCACTCTGGGAAGAGCACCTGCATGCTTACATACAGAATGTTCCTCCAAGTTCCTTCCCTGGCATCTCCAGGATAGGGCTGAGAGAGACTACTGCCCATAACCTGAGCCGTGGTAGAGCCCCTGGTGGCGCAGTGGTAAAACTGCCGCCCTGTAACCAGAAGGTTACAAGTTCGATCCTGACCAGGGGCTCAAGGTTGACTCAGCCTTCCATCCTTCCGAGGTCGGTAAAATGAGTACCCAGAACGTTGGGGGCAATATGCTAAATCATTGTAATCGGTTGCTTAGAGAGCTCCAGCTATAAAGCGGTATATAAATGTAAGTGCTATTGCTATTGCTATTGCTAAAAGTGAAGCACAGGGCAAACCCTGAAAACTGAGTTTTTACTACATCTTATCTGGGCAAGTGAAAGGATGAATGTGCACAAATACACCTTTAAAAAAATGCAAATGACAACAGAGCTGAAATTCAGTGAAGTAATTTAGCTGTCACCTGCGCAAAGGTGAAGCACAGTTAGAAACCCTAAAGGATTCCTCTTTCTCTTCAAAACATGCTGACGCTATTTTCACGAGCATGCAAAACTGGGCTAGGGAAGCAGTTTTGCATGCTCATGTGAACCACCGGGATTGTGCCTGATCCTGGTGGCTACATGGCGACAAACCCGCCCCCCAAAATGCCGGAGCTGCCAGGATAGCTGTAGGCGAGTCACCACTCGTCGGGGTGGGAGATCCGCTCGCCCAGGGACTGACAACTGGTTGTCTGCAGAAAAGGAAAGTTAAACCCTCCTTCCTGCAGACAGCCCATGAGCACTTCTCACTGATCATGAGAAGAACTCTGCTGTGTATTCTTTGTTGTGTGGTCATACAAGATGCTACAGTGCTTGATAGCATTCCTGCATGTGTACCAGCACTTGGGGGAAAATAAAAAAAATGGCAACAAAGCAGCTTCCTACAGTAATGCCTTTGAACAGCTCAGCATTCCCAGATAGAACAGGCAGCTTTTCTAAAGAAGGCCTGTTATGGCTGGCGTCTGGAGCCATCCTGGCCCTGTGACTTCATCCAGCTGCACCAGTATGGCTGCAGTGAAGATGGTCCATTGGGTAGCAGTGGTGGTGAAAGCTTGAGAGATGGTCAGCTGGCAATGAAGAAGGTGGGCAGGTGGGCGGGAAACCAGCAGTGGGGAAAAAGAAGAAAGTAGGAAGGTGTGCATGAATGAGATGCTGCTGCCTTTCCCATCTTTAAATCTTGACCCAGAGTTACCTCTAACCTTCCTATGCCATTAGGCATACATGTGGCAAAGAAGCAATTCTTTTCTGCACGTATTTCGTCTGCAATCTCACATCCAGCGGAGTTATCCCGGGTTGTGAAAGGGTTAGTATGTGCCCATCAGTTACCCACTGTGACATTTTAAATGAGTTTTTAATGGACAAAATCTCTCATATTTGGGCCAACTTAGACTCACACCCCACAGTTACTGCAGTGTCTGATGCAGAGGTGTCCAGCGACTCCTCTTGTGTGGTTAGGCTGAATCGGTTCCAGTTTGTGACTCCCAAGGATGTGGACAAGCTGCTTGGAATGGTGTGACCTACCATTTCTTCTCTTGACCCTTGCCCTACATGGCTTTTAATATCTGGCAAGGGGGTTGTTGTAGAAGGCCTGGTAGAAATTATAAATACTTCTCTGAGGGAAGGTAGGATGCCTCCTTGCCTTAGGGAGATAATTATTAGACCTTTTCTAAAGAAGCCTGCGTTGGATCCCTCAGAGTTAAGAAACTATAAGCCTGTCTCCAACCTTCCATAGTTGGGCAAGGTGTCTGAGAGGGTGTTGGCCTCCCAACTCCAAGACCAAGGTAGTCTTGGATGAAACTGATTATCTAGACCCATTTCAGACTGGCTTTCAGACAGGCAATGGAGTGGAGACTGCGTTGAAGGGAGACCTTTAAAAAATCTGTGCACAAGTATGTGCAGCAATACCCATTCCTTTGAAAAGTATGCATACAAAGTAAACCCCAAGTGTGCATCAGCTGGACATTAACTGGTAGAACTAAACAAAAAAAAGCCATCTATGCAACATGTGCATCAAATACATAAAAGTCCATTGATTTAATTAGGCACATTAATATGAAGCTACTTGGAACCAGGTTATGATGAAGTGATAAATGCAAATTCATAAAACAAAATGTCTTCTAGCCTGTCTAATGCTATTATATATGATTTTCCTCCCTCATGACTTTTGTAATGTTTATAAATGAAAGAAAGACTTGTAAGCACATTATTTTATTTTATTATTTTATTGTTAGATTCATATATTGCCTTCATAAAATTATCCCAAGGCACTTTTTATGTCTATTAAAATAAACCATACTAGTCACAGCACTGCAAAAAAGAGCACATAAATTATCAGGCACCATGTTTAGCTTTCATCATCAAATGCTCCTTTGTATTTAGATCAGGTCTCAGAACAATGATGTAGCATTTGGGAAGAAAGATGCAACCCAGTAAGCCCAGACTGGAGGCCAAGATGGAGAAGACCTGCACAGCCACCATGTATTTCCCCTTGGTGCTCAGGTAGGTGGGCACAAAGGACACCCACACACTGCAAAAGACCAACATGCTGAAGGTGATCAGCTTGGTCTCATTGAAGGATCCAGGCAGCTTCCTGGCTAGGAAAGCCACCGTGAAAGATATGGCTGCCAGGAAGCCCATGTAGCCAAGGGCTGTGTAAAACATGATGACAGACCCTTCGTTGCATTGCAGGGTGATCTGCCCAACCTGGGCATGCATGTCAGAATCTGGGAAGGGGGGAGAGATTGCCAACCAGGCAGTGCAGATGCCCACTTGGACAATGGAACAGGACAAGACAATGGAGTTGGCCAGACTCTTCCCCAGCCATTTCCTCATCCTGTTCCCTGGCTTGGTGGCCATGAATGCCACCACCACAGTGATGGTTTTGGCCAACACACAAGAGACAGCAAATGAGAAGATGATGCTGAAGGCAGTTTGTCGCAAGAGACAGGACACCTTCCGGGGCTGACCAATGAACAGAAAGGAGGACAAGAAGGAGAGCAGGAGGGAGACCAGGAGCATGTAGGAGAGGTCACAGTTGTTGGCTTTGACAACTGGAGTTTCTAAGTATTTATTGAAGATTCCTAAAACAATTGCTGTGCATAATGACAAGAACAGTGCAAGGCAAGCTAGGATGATCCCCAAAGACTCTTCATAAGACAGGAATGTTATCACTTTGGGGACACATTGATCATGGTCCTTGTTTGGATACTGATCTTCTGGACACATGTTGCAATGGTCTGCATCTGAAAGGTAAAAGAGTGCCTACAGTGATACTAACATCTACTTTACATTCCTAGGAACATAGAGTGTTGCCTTATTCCCAGTCACTATTGGTCCATCTAGCTCAGCATTGTCTACACTGCTTGGCATTGGCTCTCCAAGATTACAGGCAGGAATCCCTCCAAGCCTTACCATGGTGTGAGCATGCAAATGCACTTCCTCTGAGCTATAACTCCATCCTTTAATTAGAATGTCTTACAGTGCTCACATGGAGTCACTCATCCAAATGCAAACCAAGGTGGACATAGCAAAGGGGGCAGTTCATGCTCACTGCCACAAGACCAGCTCTCCTCCCCGAGATGTCTGTGGTCTACTGCATCCTATACAACAGGGGACCCCAACCTGTGGTGCTCCATATGTTGCTGAACTACAACCCATCATCCCCAGCCACAGCCAATTGGAGTAATCCATCAACATCTGGAGTACCACAGGTTGGGAACTCCTGTTTGCAAGCAAAGATTTGCTAGCTACAATAGCCAAAGAAGACACATATGGGGGAAAGCTTAGGAAAGAGGAGGGGACAAATTGGATCCCAGGTCCAATACTTGGAGTTACCACCCAAAGAGGTGGAAGGCATTGTGGGAAAGACAACATTCTCCTTGATGCATAGGAGGGCCACTGCCATTCAGAGAGTACTAGGTTAGGTGATCCAATGCTATGACTTAGTAACTACATGCATATTTCCTCACTGCTTTCCTTATTAAGCAAGCCTCCTAACAATAAGCAACATAGCAGGAATATGAATTTATTTCTCCTCAGTTCAAGCCCCACACTTAGCTGGCTCTGTGTAATCTCATCTCATGCACCATCAAGTTCCATATCCATGCAGAAGCAGTAATCCTATAGGAATCCCTCCTAACTGATCCGACCAGGGCCAAAACACTCATGACTACATATGTTTCTATATCTTGAAACTGGAAGAGATCCATGTCAAATGCATGGAGGTCTGGTGAATGGAAGTGCCAAAGAGAAGCAACTCTCCCTGCAGCTCATTGCTCAAGAACATTTCTTTCAACCCGCTTTGTGAAACAAACTGTTGATTTGTTGGTCATAAACACAGTTCAGAAATGCTTAAAATAAATGTGCACACATTCTGAGGACTTATCATTGTCATATTCCCAACAGATAGCCCTAATTTCTAAAGTCACTAACCTTCCTTAGTGGAGATTGTCCCTCCCGTACATGGAGCACAGTCATAGCAGCACACTGGCTCTCCTTTCTTAACCACCTTGACGTATCCAGGGCAACAGCTTTCTGTACATCTGGAATGAGGCAGGGTCTATGCATAAGATCAGGAAACATTGAGCATAATGTGTTAGGAGGCCTTGTCTATGGAAATGAATCATAGAGTAGACATAACTCAGTGGTATGTAGAAATCTTCATGTACAGCTGCATGAAAGGACAACATTTTGGTTTGTATATACTTTTTCTGTTCTGTTGTAGCAGTGCTGAGGCAAAACAAAGATTGTAAATTTGGCATCAGAGCATAGCTGCCCAAAAGTGCATTGACAAACTAAAGTCAGGGCTGAAAGGTTCAGCTGCTCTGGAAATCCTGACATTCAGGCTTTAAGAAGCCTCAGTCAGATACTGACACATGATTTGCATCTCATATCACATGTGATATGAGTGGTGAGATGATCAGAGATGGCTGATGATATGGGTGTTAAAGGTTTACTTAAGGAGGATAAGAAGATTGCAGAGAAGCTGAGTGCATCCTTTGTATCTGTCTTCACTACTGAAGATGTAGAACAGATACCTGTGTCTGAAATGGGATTTTCAGGAAGGGTCTGAAGGCTAACAGAGATAATGAGGCATGAAGTTCTAGATTCTACTGACAGAATTAAAAATAAGCAAATCACCAGGTCTGGATGGTATCACTATCTACCCAAGAGCTCTTAAAGGACTCAAACATGAAATTGTGGATCTCTTTTTTAAAAAAATGTAACTTGTCCATAAAATCAGCCTCTGTACCTGAGGACTGAAAAGCAGCTGAGGCAATTCCAATTTTTAAAAGGTAACTAAAGGCCAGTAAGTTTAACGTCTGTTCTGGGTAAGCTAAGAGAAAGTTTTATTAAAGGGGAAATTCTCAAGCATATATATATATATATATATATATATATATATATATATATATGTGTGTGTGTGTGTGTGTGTGTGTGTGTGTGTGTGTGTGTGTGTATGTATATATGAAAAGCAAGCTTTGCTGAGAAAGAACCAACATTCTTATTTTTTATTTTATTTTTTAAATTCAATTTCTATACCGCCCTTCCAAAAATGGCTTGGGGTAGTTTACACAGAGAAATAAAAAATAAATAAGATGGATCCCTGTCCCCAAAGGGCTCACAATCTAAAAAGAAACACAAGATAAACACCAGCAACAGTCACTGGAGGTACTGTGCTGTGAGTGGATAGGGCCAGTTACTCTCCCCCTTCCAAATAAAGAGAATCATGGCGTTAAAAGGTGCCTCTTTGCCAAGTTAGCAGGGGTTAGACTTGTCTCATATACCTCCTATACTTTTTTTTAAAGTCTGAACAAGCATATAGATAGTGGGTCAACCAGTAGGTATTGTATATTTGGACTTTCAAAAAAACCTTTGACAAAGTACCTCACCAAATGCCCCTGAGCAAATTTAACAGTTATGAGATAAGAGGATGTGTCCTCTTTTGGACTGGTAACTGATTAAAGAACAGAAAGGAGAAAGTGGGGAAATATGGACAATTTTCTCAGTAAAGTTGGTCTGTATTGGGACCAGTGCTTTTTAATTTCATACATCATCTGGAGTTGGGGTGAGCAGTGAGATGGCCAAGTTTGCTGATGACACCAAATTACTCTGGGTGATAAAAACAAAAAAGGATTGCAAAGAGTTCCAAAAAGATATCTCCTACCTAACTGAATGGGCTTTAAAACATCAAATGCTGTGCAATGTAAATTAGAATCGGACAAAATATCCCAGCTCCACATTTATATTGATGGGGTCTCAGGTGCCAGTGATGGACCAGGAAAAAGATCTTGGGATCATGGTGGATACTTCCCTGAATATGTTGTCCCAGTGTGTGGCAGTTGTAAAGAAGGTTAATTCCACACTAGAGAGAGGGATTTAAAATAAAACTGCCCATATAGTAATGCCCTTACACAAATCTATGGTGCCTCTGCACATGGAATACTGTGTACACTCTAAGAAGGATATTGTAGAGCTGGAAAAGGTATCTTGAAGGGCAACCAAAATGACCAGAAAACTGGAGCAACTCCCCTATGAGGAAACACTACAGTGTCTTTCAAAAGTGTCTCTCGAAGTGTCTTTACAGTGTCTTTCAAAAAAGCTTAAAGCTTTTTTCAGTGAAAAAGGAAGTGTGAGTGAAGATGTGATAGAGGTGGATACACTTATACACAGTGTGGATAAAGTGGATAGAGAGACGTTTTCTCCTTCTCTCATAATATTAGAACCCAGGATCATTCATTCAAGCAAAATGCTGGGAGAGTCAGGAAAGACCTATGAAAATGCTTCTTTATACAGCGTCTAGTTAAACTATGAAATTTGTTGTCAGCAGATGTGGTGATGGCCACCATTCTAGATGGTTTTTAAAAGGAATTAGACAAGTTCATGGAACATAGAGCTATCAATGGTTACCAGCCTGGATAGCTGTATTTTTCTTCAGGATCGGGGTGACATGACCCTGAATACCAAGTGGTAGGATATTAAGGAGCATGTCACTGCTTCTATCTCTCAGGCAGAGTCCAGGTGGTGGTACTTGGTGACAGTTTCTCTTTGAAACAAGAGTAATTATCTGGAGTCCCTCAGTATTCCATTCTGTCACTAACATGAAACTGCTGGGTGAGATCATCAGGAATTTTGGTGCAGGGTGTTATCAATATACTGATAATGACACCAAATCTATTTCTCCATGTCATCATTATCAGATAATGGCATTCTCTTCCAAAGTGCCTTTCTAAAGGCAGTAATGGGCTGGATGAGAGATAATAAATGGAAGCTGAATCCAAAGAAGATAGAGGTACTGATTGGGGGCAGGGAGCTAAGAGCACATTTTACTAGCTTCAGCTGATATAACAGCTGCATCCATTTCTTGGAAAGAATGAACTCAGAACAGAGGTGTATCAGCTGGTAACCTCCAGGCTTGACTTCAGCAATACACTATGTAGGGCTGCCTTTGTACATAGTCTGGAAACTTCAGTTAGTTCATAATGTGGCAGCCAGATTGGTCTCAGAGGTAATCTGGAGGAACCATATTATGCCTGTTGCTACCTATATGTTTCTGGGCAAAATGGAAAGTGCTGGTTTATTACATTTAAAGCCTTGAACAGTTTGGGTCCACCTTAGAAAGCCCTCTTAGGTAACCTTTAAGCACTTTTAGGTTACCTTCAAAAGCACTTTCTTCTGCATGGCCCCCATTGGACATGAAGTTCATTGGGAGAGGTCCATCTCCTGCTGCCACCATCTTGGCCTTCTCCGCAGCTGCTCCAAATGGGATGCAGAATGCTCTCCCCGTCCCCACAGAAACAAGGGGCTTAACAACATTACTTCAAGGCCTTCAAGAGAGCCTTAAGACACAACATTTTAGTCTGGCCTTCCAGGGTCTTTATTTAAATTGCTTTAGATGGTTTTAATTTGATAGTTTAATTGTTAATTTTGTGTGGGGTTATGTTTTTTTTTACTATAAGCCACCCAGAGCTTTTAGATGGAGTGGTATAAAATAAAAATAAATAACTACTGCCTTATGTTTTTGAACAGATATCTTCTCGTTTATGTATTACATACAACACAAAATAGATTCTTATTGTGCAGCAGATATTATTAAAGGAAATAAAGTCAATTTAATGGTTTGCTCTACCTGTTGAAACCTCCTGGGCCACACAATGTCTTTCTGGTCAATTGAGATATTGATCTCTGAGGAGGCCTGTCTTTCTAAGCTCCCAACTTTCACTCTAGCAATGGAGTTATTGGGAAATGCCACAAAGTTCACAATATCGAAGTCAGCTGCCAGGTCCCCGTTCTCATCAATGTAAACTCTTTTCATGATAGAACTATTATAAAAGTGGAAAAGTCTCAGGAAAGAGTGAAGCTAAAAATGACACAGAAAACAGCAACATTTAGAAAACAGTAAACCGTATAGGATATATCTCAGCTCTGCCCATTTTGAGGTCAAATCACCTCTGCCTCTGGAGATATGTTATAGTCTCATAATGGTTGTTTATTCTTTTTTTCCTATAACATAAAAGTGTTGAGGACTAGAAGCATTTTTTAAACAAATATTATTTTTAAATTCTCAGATACTGTTCTTGTTTTGTACACTGCTCTGAGTCTGTGGATTAGATGGGATATTCAATTCTTTAATTAATAGATAGATAGATAGATAGATAGATAGATAGATAGATAGATAGATAGATAGACCTAGATGCCAAGGACTGAACATCATTCCTTCTACTCATCAGAATCTGAAGCTTTTACAGGGCAGATCCATTTTTTAATGCCAAAATCACCTTCCTCAACAAGACGTCTCATAGGGAATACTGCACAGGGATAGAGGTTTTCCTCTGTTTCTTCCCACTATAGAGTAACCTGTAGCTTGTTCTCAACATGGGGGAACATGGGGGATCAACATGGGGTTCAAAAGGAGAATGCTTTCCTTTTGAACGAAACTCTCTACAACTAGAGGACCAGAACAGCAGGGAATGGGCTATACTAGAAGCTTCCTTCCTGATCTGCTAGTTTTCTATCTGCAGGTTTTTCGATGGGAGAGCATTAAAAATTGCATTCTACACCTGCAGTCTGAAGGACAGGGAGTGAAAGCAAAGCTGCATGTGCTCTTGTATTTCAATATGCCCTCTGCAGATATCTTGAGTTCTTAACAAAGAACCTGAAGTTGCTTAGAGCAGCAAGAGGTGAGCTGAAATACAGTTATACAAGGCAGGAAATATGACATTCCAGAGGCAGCTCAGCTTTAAAAATAACAACTGACCTTCTGCGCAGGCCAGCCTTGGTGTTGTTACTAGACAGTCATATTTTGGGGGACCACGAAAGGCACCCCTTTATATAATTATGAACTATATGAAACGGTCCATCTTGTATGCTGTAGTGACACATGTTCATGAACTCAGTGAACTTTTCACCTGCCTGGGTTTGGCAAGACCCACAGCTTGTCATTGGGCATTAGCTAAGCATGGGGCAACATGCCTCAAGGTCAGATTAGCAAGACTGCAATAGGGTGCCCCCCTCTCCTTTACAGAGAAGGAATTTGTTGGCAAGTAGACCCCATCTCAAAAGGTGATTCAAACGAGGAATGAATCCTCCCTTCCAAAGAGATAAGAGTAAAGTACTCCTGGAAAAGCCACACAGATACAAATATACAAATATTTATATGTTGATCAATCAATCAATCAATCAATCTTTATTACAGTCATATACCAGCATATAAAGTACAAAGGCGATTACATATTAAAAGTGAGAGTAGATAAAAAGTACACAGGGTGATTGCATATGGTACGGTACTTAAGGTACATTGTACTACTAAAAATACTACAAATAGTAGAAAGTACAACAAGCATGAGGGCATAAAAAACTGGAAAAGTAATAAAAGTCATAAAAGTGCATAAAATACATAAAAGCCTAAATAATAAAACTGAATAACAGCCAGACTATAAGGGGCAGTTTTTTTAAAAAAGGGAGCAGTGTAAATCCTTCTATTGAATCGATATTGACTGAGCAAGCACGTAACCTACCCTGAGTCACCGATATGTGCAAACAGGTTCGAATTTGAATTGGTTCAGTTCGAAGGTTA
Source organism: Hemicordylus capensis (assembly GCF_027244095.1). NCBI lineage: Eukaryota > Metazoa > Chordata > Lepidosauria > Squamata > Cordylidae > Hemicordylus > Hemicordylus capensis. The sequence continues at coordinate 254,809,532 of NC_069658.1, read as the reverse complement.
GAACTAGGACCAAACAGGGCATTCCTATGGCAATGCTAGTCCAAGTTCAAACCAAACAGAGCCTGCTTCGGTTTGAACCTGTTCGAACTGGTCCAAAGGCTCGCACCTCCATTTTAGGTGCTGGTGGCCATTTTGTGCCATGGTGTCACTTGCTGTGAATTACTGAGATCCTTCTTCCTTGACTGGCCAGATATGTCTGGCTCTCTGTTGAGCACTGTAGTGCTGCCAGTCCTGGAGAAGTGGCACCCTATTGGTACTGGGGGAGGGCAAGGGTAGGGGCTCCAAATGGAGGGAGATTCAACTTCTACTTAAAGCCAGCCTCTGGGATTGGTCTTTACTGAGAGAGAGAGAGAGAGAGAGAGAGAGAGAGAGAGAGAGAGAGAGAGAGAGAGAGAGAGAGCTGCTTGCTTGCTTGCTTTTCTGGCTGTGGTGATTTGTAGTGCTGCCTCTGGCTCTGGTCTTTCTGCTGGTGAGGTTTCTGTCCTTCCCTCCCTGTTTTCCCCCCTCCCCTCCTTTCCAAAGCAATTTTGCCTGGCTGTGATTTGCTGGCTGCAGTGCTGTGTGCTGCTGCCCCTTTTGGATCCCCCCACCCTCCTCCTACTTTAGCCCAATGCCAAACACTGCCAGGGGTGTGTGTGTGTGTGTGTGTGTGTGTGTGTGTGTGTGTGTGTGTGTACAGGTTTTTGGCCTGAGGCCCCTCTGGCACAATTATTTGATCCACCCCACCCTCTTTCCCCTACAACCCCATGAGCTGGGCTAGCATTCGGACTGAACTGGGGGAGGGGGGGTTCTGAGCAAAACGAAAACCGAACCTACTCACCCCAGTTTGAGTTTGGTTCGAATTTGAAATTAAATATCCAAACCAGTTTTGTGCAAATCTCTAGTCACCAAGAGTCAGATTAGGGCTAATGGGACTCACTGCCTACCACCCACTAATGAATGCTGTCACAGCCATACAGAACATTTAAACACTATATGTGATGAGAGGCTTAGAGTCAGAAAGCAGAAAGGAGCTGTAGAATTGGCTTGAACATCCCTGATACTTGCATAGCAATAGAAGGATGAGGAAGGCGTGAATGCCTCTATAGAACATACAGTAGAGGAGGACATGCTTGGTAGTTTCAATCTGCCTTGAGCCACAAGGGCATAGTCACTCTGCAAATGGAGTCCTTCTATAATAGCCTTTTAGCATTGCTAAAGGGAGGCCATGACAGCGAGCCAGAGTGAATGCCCTCCTGTGCTTTTGAACCTCCAATTAGGTGAGTTATGCCACTGGAGAGGCAGAATATCTAAGCCCATCACTGATGTGAAAGTCTTGTACCCTGCTGAGATTGGTTTGGCATTCAATGTCTATAATGTGCTACTTGATGGTGACTTTCGCTTGCTCGTAACTCATACTAAACAAGGTCAAGGTGGAAAGACCCAGGGTGGCTTTTTTTGGTCTCGGTTGCCTGAATCTAACTAGATTGATAATCATTACATAGGGTTAGGGGAGGATAGTCTGAGCCAGTAGCAGAGGATAGCCATTCACACCCTAGCCTCCAACTTGGTCAAGCCTGTCTCCAGGCACAAAGTGGCATTGGAGACACCTTGCTACTTGAAGCGCTGCCCACAGGATTTTAGATTGTACAAGTTCCAGAGTCGCAAAGTTGGGGAAGGGGCCCAGTTAAGTACCATAGAGGAGCTGAGCTATCAGCTTGGCTACCAACAGTTCAAGAGCCATGGGGACATAATGGCCTCCTCTCATCCACAGCAATTTGAGAATGGCAGAGGATATTCTCTGAGCATGGAGAGCCACATGTACCCTGTGAGCTTTCCTAGAGCCACCAGAATGAGAATCTACCCTCAAGTATTTGAAGCATGAAACGTGCTTGATCTTATGCCCCTCAATCTGCCAAGAGTGGATTTTGGGCCTCCTGGTGAAAGCCATGATATTAGTTTTGTGATATTTGATTTCCAGGCAGTCCTTCCTGCAGTGCAGCATCAGAGCCCTCAGTGCTCTTCTAAGGCTGATGGGGGTCCTTGAGAGGATAGCTGCATCGTCCGCATATAACAGGATGGCAATATGTCTCTGAGTGAGCCTTGGAGGGTGGAAATCTGGATTGCTGAGTTGGCACACCATAGAGTCAATGTGAAAGTTGAAGAGGAGTGGGTTCAGAATGCATCCTTGCTTGACACCCTTCTGAGTTGTAACAGCTCTTATGAGGTGGCCTTGGGGGCTATATCTCACCTTAAGTGATGTGTCTACATGCAGAGTGCGAAGAAGATATAGCAGGCACTGGCCAATGGAGGACGCTTCCAACTTCTTTCATAGTTTGACATGTGAGATGGAATTGAATGCTACCTTGAGATCGATGAAGGTGGCATAAAGAGAGGTCACACAGCAGGAGGTATTTCCCAATGATGTCCTGTAGAACTAAGCACTGGTGGAGCACCCCTCCACCCTCCCAGTGGAGGTTGGATGACCCCTCCCAGAAGCCTGCTTGTTCCTCAGCAAGAAGATTCTCCTGTTCCAGCCAATCCCTAAGTTTCCTGTATAGGTGTCTCACATAAAGTTTACTAATAGTATAGAGAAAACTAATTGATCTGTAATTGTCAGGGTCATCCTTCCTGCTCTTTTAAAACATGGGGGCAATGATCGCTACTCCCCAGCCCTTGGGAATTTGGCCATTCATGTCAATATAGGTGAAAACAATGCCAGAATAGGGGCCCACCAGTACAAATTATTTTTAACAGCCTCTGTCAGAATAAAATCCTCCCCTGGAGCCTTCCCCAATCTTAACTGGGTGACTAAACTGTGGATCTCCAAAGCTGACACCGGAGCCCATGCTGAAGTATCCTCAATGGCACAGTCAGGGCTTCCACAACCAGCAGCTGGGTCTTTGTATCGGTCATCAAAATATTTCTCCCAGATCCCTGGGTGAAAGTGACAGTCCAAGTGGGTTGGACTGTAGCTGGGAGAGTGCTTTGTAAGACTCCAAAACATGGCAGAATCTTTGGATCTAATGGCCTGAATGAGACTCTTCCATATAGGAAGTTGCCTTATACCAAGTCATACCATGGTCCATCTAGCTCAGAATTGTCTACACAGACTGGCAGCGGCTTCTTGCTGGCAGCAAGGTTGCAGGCAGGAGCCCTATCAGCCCTATCGGGAGAGGCCAGGGAGGAAACTTGGAACTTCTGCATGTAAGCAGGCAGGTATGTGTTCGGGAAGGGGAGCCAAGATGGCGAACGGTTAACAGCTTGACTCACAAGCTCTTGCCCCAACCTGTCCCCCCTCCTGAGCATGCCATTCAGGGGGTTGCCTCTCCCTGGGGGGGGGGGTGGAATACCTTGCAACAGCCCTGCCAAAAAGAGTCTGGCTAATGATAGCGGAGGACGCATTGGAAAGAAGAAACAAACCAAGCTCAACTCCTTTCTCCCCTTATCAGAGGCAACAGCAGGAGATACATATGCTGTGAGTACCAAGAACAGATTTATGGCTCTAGGCATGGAGGCCCCCTCCCCCTCAGACAAAGAGGCTTCTTCATGCATGCTGGCTATTAAACAAGGTGCACCCAAGCTGTCTCAGAAGGCTGCTCTTAGTAGCTCCCCAGATCAGAGAGATAGTGACCAGATACCTTCCAGCCATGCATCCTGCCCCTCATCTGATCTGATCACTCAACAACTCAGCAACATTTGCATTATCTCAGCTGAAAGCCTGATAGCCATTCTTGGCCGGATAAATTTTATTATGGAAAAACTGGACAGTCTGAGGCAGGCTTTTGACCAATTAATAGCCCAGGAACATCACGGGGTTCAAAACTCCTCGGAACGTGTTGTCACTAACCCCCGACCAACCCCTCCCTACACTTCTGTCTCCACTTCATCATGTAAGATGACACCAGGCTTCTTGGGAAATAATTGCCAAACAAACTTTCAGTGTGTGTTTCAAAACAATAAGAGTGTCCTAGAAATTCCCCACAGTGCTCGTCATAGATGAACAAACCACAAGGAGATTACTCACTCTCTGTCCTACTTCTCAAACACACAATCAGAAAACATTGACTTAATCTTGTACTTCTTTCTGCCTGCTAGCCCACACTTCAGACGGCTATTCTTAACCTTTCAAAATGAGGAACTGGTGACAAAACTGATACGCTAGCTGGGTTGCTTACTTTCTTATGGATACAAACTTACTCATGTTTTTGCAGAGCTTGTAATTAGATATCTTCTATCCGGTCGAGAGGTAATAGGCATACCATTAAACCCATTAGCTTCAAGGACAATAAATCTTCTAGCCGTGACAAAGCCAAACAAGCCTCTACCAATCTGACTGGGGAATTCCAACAGCATAAAGCCATTCAAGATGAACTAAATTGCTTTAAAAATCAACTGCTTAAAGCAAAATATAATACTAAACCCCTGTTGGCTCTAACTTTGCAATCAGGACATGGAGAGAACATCACAATTACAGATTCAGACTATGACATGGATGTTCAACTCCCAAAAGCAAACTCAAACCACTCCAGAAGAAAATTGTCAGTACATTTGGCAGATCTATATTCAAGTACTGACAGTGGTAGTGAAACGGATGAGGAAGAGGGGCCTCCCATCAAGTCTGCCATCAACTGGAGTGACTGGCCTTCAGCCCTGCAGACACCTGGCATCACAGATAATGTGAAATCTTCCCCTGACATTGCAGTCCCACCTGAGTGCCCAGGTAAAACCCACCCTGGGGGGCAAAGTGCTTATGCCCCTCAACAGCCTTCAAGAACCCTCTCTCACACCTGCAATCCTCCAAAGTTATGAAACAGGCGAGGGACCTCTGCCAGGGATCACTGCCTTGCAAGAACTGCACCTTGGAATGCTACTTGCCAGTGGTCCACATTTTGACAAGATCACTGCTCTGCTGGTTTCAGGCAGCCTGTATGAGACAGCCACCTTGGGGAAACCACCTTGAGATTGTTTTTAATGAAAGGCGGTATATAAATCTAACTACTACTACTACTACTACAATAACCTCCATGCCCCCTCCCACATCACTCCACAACTTGATGAGTCACAATCCATCTTGGATGCCCCAGAGAGTTTGTCACATCCCCAGCTCCATTTGACCCCCAGCCTGAGCCACGATCAACTGGAGGAGAAGGCTCCTTCGGGGCAGTCATCACCTCAGAAACATCAACAGGTGCATTCATCCCTGGATGTAGGCCGATTGACAGAGGTAGGGGCCCCCACATTGCCCCCATTGATCTAGCACTTCTCTGTAACCAAACAGGACACCAATACACAAAGCGTGGTTCCAAGGACTCTCCTTGACAGCAACCCCCTCTCTGACACCTCTACCACGCTAACCTCTCCAGAAGGCTTGACTGCATCACAGGGACCACCAACCCAACCTGCAGAGATTTCTTGCCAGGGAGGACCGACACTCATAGTGGTGGGTGCCCAGGAACTTGTAAGTGCTCTATCTGCTATCTCCCCTCAGGATTTGTGCCTCCCACATCAATCCTGTGTGGATCCATCGACATAGCAGGATCCCCCCACACAGCCACTACTTTACAGCGCTACACAATGACATCCAATAGACCAGCGTAAAATCGGCCTCTTATCATGGAATGTGGCTGGCTGGAATTCCTCTCTCACAGACCCCTCCTCATTTGCCATGACATTATTCTGATCCAGGAATCCTGGACAACTGGGGAATTATTACTCAGTGGATTTTACTCCTATACAATTGGAGCTGTACCTGGGGCAGGCTGTGGCAGATGCAAAGGCGGCCTGGGTGTGCTTGTTGCTGCCTCTCTATGTGCATCCTCGAAACTACTTTCACTGTTCAAGCAATATTTTATGGCAGTTTTGATTCAATCCAGCCACTGCAAACTGTTGATAATTAATATTTATCTCCCCCTGCAATGGAGGAAGCTACAGGTCAGATCACTGTGGACTGAACTTGAAAACTACGTAGCAGATCTCCTCCTTTCCATTCCTAACGCATATATGGTGATGGGTGGCAATTTAAATACTAGGCTGAGTCCTGATGACCATACTTTATACACACAACAGAGGGCTTACCCACCCAGCCTCGAGGCAGATGGGCTCCCTCTTATTCACCTTTCAGAGGACCAAAGGTCAAATTATTTGGATCTCTGCCTGAGCCTAATGACTACCAGACTTAACCTCTTCATTTTGAATGGCTCGCTTGCAAATGACCATCCTGCCGAGTTCACCTATCTGGCCGGTTCCAGAATGAGCCTGCTTGGTTACTTTATCATCTCAGAAAACCTGCTCCCTCTGATGGAGAGATTTGAGATTACCCCCAAATTTGACAGTGATCATCTCCCCATCTCGCTCCTTCTAAAACCTTCCATTCATCAGTCCCACACAGAGAACCATTATAACCCCACCATATCCTTGGCGGGAGTGGAGGAGCATATTGCCATGACAAATGGTCACCACAACTGGACCAGGCACTGAGTGAGCTACTTGCCTCTGACCACCTGCAGTGTATTCAATCATCCCTACTAATTAATTACCCTGCTTGTGAGCCTTTGGAATCCTGCAATGCCCTAGTCCAGGAATTACAGCAGCTCCTCTCTCATAAGAACTGCAAGCCACATGCACAGTGTCATCAGGCCTCTAAACATTGGTTTTATAAGGACTGTGTTAACACCAAAAAAGCCCTTGCCAATACCTATCAAGCCTATAAATCTAGTTCTGGACTGTTGGCAGCGCAGAATCTCCTTCAGCAGAAAAGACAGTACAAACTTCTGCTAGCTTGTAAAAAAAAACAACCCCAAAAAAGGCACCATGAAAGATGCCTGGATGGGTCTCATTCAGGCTGTTAGATCCAAAGATTCTGCCATGATCTGGCATCTTATGAAGCATTCCCCAAGCCACGGTCCAAATTACTTGAACTGTCATATTCATCCAGGGATCTGGGAGAAATACTTCCATGACCTATACAAAGACCCTGCTGCTCATTGCAAAAGCCCCACCTGTGTCATTGAGGATACTCCAGCATGGGCTCCGGTGTAAACTTCAGAGATCCACAGTCTAGTCACCCAATTAAGACCGGGATGACTCCAGGTGAGGACCTTATTCCACTGGAGGCTACTAAGAATAATCTGGACTGGTGGGCCCCTATCCTGGCATCGCTCTTCACCTATATTGGCACCAATGGCTTAATTCCCAAGGGCTGGGGGGTAGTGACTATTGTCCTTATATTTAAAATGGGGCAAAAAAGATGACCCCGCCAATTACAGACACACCAGTTTGCTCAATACCATTAGCAAACTTTATGCGAGACACCTATACAGGAAACTTAGGAATTGGCTGGAACAGGAAAATCTTCTTGCTGAGAAACAAGCAGACTTCAGGGAAGGGCACTGAATCTATCGCACTATCTATCTGAAGGACGCACTATTTATCAATGCCTAGTTCTACAGCACCTTATCAGGAAATACTCCTGCAGGGTGACCTCTCTCTATGTCGCCTTCATTGATCTCAAGGCAGCATTCGACTCCATTTCACGTGTCAAATTATGGGAGAAGTTGGAAGCCTCCTCCATTGACCGGTGCCTGCTATACCTTCTTCACATCCTGCATGTAGACACATCACACAAAGTGTGATGTAGCCCCCAAGGCCACCTCACATGAGCTGTTACAACTCAGAAGGGTGTCAAACAAGGATGTCTCTTGCCCCACTCTTCAATTTCTACATTAACTCTATGGTGGGCCAGCTCAGCAACCCAGATTTCCACCCTCTACAGCTCTCTGGGAGAGACATTGCCATCCTGGTATATGTGGATCATGCAGCCATCCTCTCAAGGACTCCCATCAGCCTTAGAAGAGTTCTGAGGGCCTTAAGCTGCACTGCAGGGAGGACTGCCTGGAAATCAACGATCACAAAACTAAAATTATGGCCTTCACCAGGAGGCCCAAGATTTACTCTTGGTGGATTACGGGGCATAAGATCAAGCAGGTTTCATGCTTCAAATACTTGGGAGTAGTTTTTCATTCTGGTGGCTCTAGGAAAGCTCATGGAGAACATGTGGCCTTAAATGCCCAGAGAAGTTCCTCTGCCATTCTCAAATTCCTGCAGACAAGAGGAGGCCATTATGTACCTGCAGCTCTTGAACTGTTCACAGCCAAGTCACTAGCTCAGCTCCTCTATGGTGCTCAGTTGGGCCCCTTCCGCAGCATTGTAACTCTGCAACTTGTACAATCTAAATTCCTGTGGGCAGTGCTCCAAGTATCAAGATGTGTCTCCAGTGCCACTCTACTCCTGGAGACAGGCATGATCAAGCTGGAGGCTAGGGTGTGGGTGGCTTTTCTCTGTTATTGGCTCAGACTATCCTTCTGCCCAAATTGGCCTTGCCCCCCTAACCTTACACAACAATTACCAATCTAGCTGGATTCAGACAATTGAGACAAAAATAGCTACTCTAGGCCTTTCCCCCTTGCTCAGCATGGGCTGCGATCAGGCAAAAGCAACCATAAAGCAGTGCATTAGAGACATGAGCACCAAACCAATCTCAGCAGTGCCCCAAAATTTCATATCAGTGACAGGCTCAGACATTCTGCTTCTTCAGCAGCATACCTCACCCAACTGGAGGTCCCAAACCACATAAGGGCATTCACTTTGTCTCGCTATCATGGCCTCCCTTCAGCAGTGCTAGAAGGCCATTATAGAAGGACCCCATTTGCAAAGCGATTATGCCCCTGTGACCTAGGGCAGGTCAAAACTACTGAGCATATTCTCTTCTACTGCTCGTTCTATAGAGACATTCATGCCTCCCTCATCCTTCCATTGCTAAGCAAGTATCCAGGTCATCTGAGCCAATTCTACAGCTCCTTGCTACTCTCTGACTCTAAGCCTGCCACCACATATAGCATTGCTAGGTACTGTGCGGCTGTGATCAGCTTCCATCGGCGGATAACAGGCAGTGGGTCCTATCAGCCTTAATCTGAATCTTGGTGACTCTGGGCAGGCCTTGCAATTGCTCACATGCCTCCCTTTTTACTGCTCCTTCCAACCTCGGTCTGGCTGTTTTCTCGTTTTATTACTTAGGATTTTATATATTTCTGTCTTCTCATGTATTTTAAATTTATTACATCCATTTTTATGCCCCCCCACCCTTTATGCCTTTTATGCCTTTTTATGATTTTTACATTTTCTCAAGCGTTCAGGCCCTCATGCTTTTGGTGTACTGGCTACTATTTTAGGTTTTTTTAGTCCTTCTAATATTAGTATGTACTGTTTTATTTTTAGTCCTTCTAGTATTAATATGTACTATTTTATATGTAATTACTTTTAACGTGTAACCACCCTTATACTTTATGCTGGTCTATGACTGTAATACAGATTGATTTGATTCAGGTAGGTGCTCTTCCCAGAGCAGCCCCATCCCCTAAGGGGAAATCTTACACTGCTCAAATATGTAGTCACCCACTCAACTGCAGAACAGGGTGGATCCTGCCTTTCAAGGGACATTTTATGTTTGGTACCAGAAGATCAGCTCTCCTCCAACAAAGATGTATTGGACTTCAGAGGAGTAAATTTCTCAAAAATGAGAGGATTGGTAAAAAGGAAGCTGAAAGGAAATGTCAGGAGGGTCAAATCATTCCAGAAAGCATGGGACTTGTTCAAAACCACAATAATAGACACTCCGTTGGAATTTATACCAAAAAGGAAGAAAGGTGCCACCAAGTTCAGGAGGATTCTAGCTTGGCTAACAAGTAGAGTCCAGGAAGCTATAAAAATGTAGGAGACTTCCTGCAGAAAATGGAAGATAACTCAAGTGGAAGAGAACCCAAATGAAAAGAAATAAAGAAGAAGAGAACAGAAAGGAACATAAACTCTGGCAAAAGAAATACAAGGAGACAAAAAGGGATGCAAAGAGAAAGTTTGAGGAGCATAAAACTAGAAGTGTCAAGGGGAATAACAAAAACATATTTAAATGTACCAGAAGCAGAAAACCTGCCAGGGAGGTGGTTGAACCCCTAGATGATGCAGGTGTGAAAGTGATTGTTGAGCAGGACAAGCAGATTGCAGAGAAGCTGAATGAATTCGTTGCATCTGTCTTCAGGGCTGAGGTCCACTCTGGAACACAATTTCTCAGGCTTGGAGGCTGACGAACCGGGCCAATTTGAGGAGAAAAGAGAGGATGTTCTAAACTGTCATGATAAACCATGCTCTGTACTAGGGATGTGCACGGAACCATGGAGGTGTGGTCCGGCACTGGGGGAGTGTTGCTTTAAGGGGGGGTAGTACTTACCCCTCCTGCCACTCTTCCCCCCTTGCCGCCGATGGGTGCATGCGTGGCGCCAGCTTCTACTTGCTTTGGAGCTTTGCAGCCGATGGTGGGGGCAGGGGCGGCAGGGAGGAACCCTGCTGCCCCAAAAATGTTACCTTAAAGTCAAGTGCTGGAGGGGGAAGAGCGGTGGGAGGGGTAAGTACTACCTCCCCACCCTTAAAGCGACACTCCTCCCCCCTTGCCGGACCGCCAGACCGGCCAGATTCCAGACTGCTCTGGAGGCCTTTTGCATGGCTCCGGACTGGTCCGGGCACACCACTACTCTGTACCAGGGGACTGGAAGGTAGCTAATGTAACCCTAATTTCAAAAAGGGATCTGGGGTGGTGGGGATCTGGAAAATTACAGGCCAGTTAGCTTAACTTCTGTGTCGGGTAAATTGCACAGAAGACATACTTAAGAAAACATACTTAAGGACAAAATGATTAAACTTATAGAAGAATAGGCCGTGCTGAAAGAGAACCAGCATAGCTTCTGCAATGTCAGGTCTTGCTTCAATAACCTCTTGGAATTTTTTGAGAGTGTCAACAGGTATGTGGAACCAGTTGACATGGTATACTTGAACATCCAAAATGCATTTGACAAAATTTCCCACCACAGGCTCTTGAGTAAACTTAGCAGTTATGGGGTAAGGGAAAAGTTTTATGTTTTGATTGGTTACTGGTTGAAGGACAGGAAACAGAGGGCAGGAATAAATGAACAGTTTTCACAATACAGGGAAGTAAGAAGTGGGATTCCCCAAAGATCTCTATTGGAACCAGTGCTCTTTAACTTGTTCACAAATGATAGAGAAGTTGGGGTAAGCAGTGAAATGGCCAGATTGGCAGATGTCACCAAATGGTTGAGGGTAGTGAAATCCCAAAGAGAATGTGAGGAGCTCCAAAAGTATCTCTCCAAACTGGGGGAGTGGTCCAAAAAATGGCAAATGCAGTTCAGTGCTGGCAAGTGTAAAGTGATGCATACTGGGGCCAAAAAAACCTCAACTTCACACTGATAGGGTCTGAGCTGTCAGTGACTGACCAGGAAAGAGATCTTAGGATCATGGTGGACAATTGTTGAAAATGTTGACTCAGTGCACGACAGCTGTGAAAAAAGCCAAATCCATGCTAGGGATCATTAGGAAGGGGGTTGAAAATAAAAATGCTAATATTATAATGTCCTTAAACAAATCTGTGGTTCAATCACATTTGGAGTATCGCATGCAGTTCTGTAAAGAAGGACATGGTAGAACCGGAAAAGGTGCAGAAGGCGGCAACCAAGATGATCAGAGGCCTGGAGCACCTTCCTTATGAAGCAAGGCTACAGCATCTGGGGCTTTTTAGTTTGGAAAGGAGACAACTATGGGGAGACATGATCGAGGTGTACACAATTATGCGTGGAATAGAGAAAGTGGACAGAGAGAAATTTCTCTCCCCCTCTCACAACATTAGAACCAGGTGTCATCCCATGAAAGTGAAGCCTGGGACTTTTAGGACCCAAAAAAGGAAGTACTTTTTCACACTGTGCGTAATTAACCTATGGAATTCTCTGCCATTGGAAGTGGTTATAGCCATTGGCTTAAATAGCTTTAAAAGGGGCTTAGACAAATTCACGGAGGTCTAATGGCTACTTGTCTGAGGGCTATAGGCTACCTCCAGTCTCAGAGGCAGGATGCCTCCAAATACCAGTTGCAGGGGAGCAACAGCAAGTGAGAGGGCATGCCCTCATCTCTTGCCTGTGGGCTTCTCAGAGGCATCTGGTGGGCCACTGTGTAAGACAGGATGCTGGACTAGATGGGTCTTGGGCCTGATCCAGCAGGGCTGTTCTTATGTTTTTATGTTCTTATCCTTGTTTCCAAGGATTTGTTTCACAAATGTTCATATTCACAACACCAATACACTTGAGAATACACACTTGATGATAAATTTTAGATTTATCTATCTCTGAGGGGGAACAATACCTGCCATGGCTGTACCAGATGATCCTCCAACCTGTCTGCACCTCTCATCAATCTCCAGTACAGTCTGGATAAGTGCGCAGCATGGAGGGCCTGTGCCACAGCCTGGACACTGTTGTAAATACTGTAGCTATCTTGAGACAGAATTTGCTCTATCATATCTTGAGGTAAGGTCCCCGGTGTCTCTTCCTCTGTGCATCTTATCCAGTCTTTCTCAGGCAACCCTGGCTTTGCCTCTAAGCAATGAAATGCATTCTTCTCAAACCGTCTGATGACAGAATAATTTTGGGGCGAATTGTCATATACTGTTGCTTTGTGCGTCTGGATGAAGAAAGACAAAGAACCATGAAGGAACTGAGCATCAATTAAGCTGATGAACGACCTCAAGTTGTAGTCCTCCCAAACCGTTGCAATCCACACTTTCCCCAATATTGGTTCTTTTATTTCTCCACAGTACATTAGTAGTTCAAACATGGAACGTGATCCGTCCTGGTAAACAACTACATTGATTTTTCTGTCCATGAGAAATTGCATCCTTTTGTATGGATTATAAATATCAATATCGACGAGTTCTGGGATGTATTTTGAAAAGCCGATACAAAGACCGCTCCTGATGATTACAGGGGCAAAGGTGCTCAGGAATATTTCTCCATGGTCATTTTCTGGAGCAAGAAGACCAACCCATGTCCAATTGAAATGCAGGAGTAACTTGACAATCCCCAGGTAAGGGGGTTCCTGTTTGGGGACCATCCGGTAGAAAAATGGAAACCGAATTCTATCTTTTAAAGCAGCACTGATGAAACCATAATTGACCTAGTAGGGAAAGGAAAGAATAGCAGTTTCAGGCAGAAAGGCAGAATCGTGGCTGCCTGCCTCCCTAAGTATATTTGAAAATCTCTCCTTCAAACTCCCCTCACCCTTGTCCCTTCTTTGACACTTCTCCTAGCCAATGCGGGGTCAGTCACCCCTGGCATCACAAGATTTGAATGGAAAGGAACCAATCTGGAACCAAGGGGTAATCACCAGCCAATCACTGCACAATGTAAGCCACCAATCTGAAGCTTAAGATGGTGGGATTTTTTTTTTTTTTAATCCTAACATAAAATGGAGACAGCAAGAGAGATCACCACAAAATGGAGGTCTCAGTCAATTTTTTCAGGTCTCTATTCTGGCCGGTTTGTTTTGGACTCGAATTGGGCCAGCTAGTACAAAGACTATTTGTTTTGTCCACAAATCGCCCAAAACAGGTAGATTTAAGTACAAATTGTAAAAGCCATATCATGGAACAGTGCCCGGTGAACAAACAAATTTGTGGATATCTGTTTTGAACAGTATTCGGTGGGGGGGAATGATATTATTCTTTTGCAGGAGACATGGTGCCAGGATATTTCTACCTTCTATTTGTTGGGGTTTTGCTCATATGCCCTTCCAGCTGTTAAATTCCAGCTCTGTAGGGGTGGGGGACCAGTTAGGATGGTTTGCCCTCAGAGGCTTATGGGTCCTAATGGATTTTTGATTACTCTGAGGAAGTTTCCTGCTGAGAGATTGGATGATCCTATTGATGACCTGACCTTCCTCCTTCTGGTATGAGGAGATGGGACGGGTGTTTGACACAGTTGTGCCTAGGCTGAGCCAAGCGACTCCCTGATATACAGGTGAGTTGTGGACAATGAAGCAGGCTGATAGACACCTGATTGATTGATTGATTTGATTTGATTTCTATACTGCCCTTCCCAAAATGGCTCAGGGCAGTTTACATTAAAAACAACACTAAAATCAATTAACTGTTAAAACTGAAAACTGTAAAAACAACATAAAACCATTAAGGCAATTAAAACAGTTTTTTAAACCCTGAAAACCATGCTGAACCTTTATGGTTTAAAAACAGTTTTAAAACCCTGGAAGGCCAAGCCAAACAGAAAGATCTCAAGGGTTCTCTGGAAGGCCAATAATGAATTCAAACTTCTGATTTCTGCCGAGAGTGCATTCCACAACCCAGGAGCAGCCACAGAGAAGGCCCACCTCTGCGTCATTACCAGACGAACTGGTGGCTACTGGAGACGGACCTCCTCAGATGACCTTAACGTGCGGTGGGGATCATGTAGAAGAAGAGGGTGCTCTCTAAGATAATTGGGACCTAAGCTCTTCAGGGCTTTAAAGGTAATAACCAGCACTTTGTATTTTGCCCAGAAACATATCAGCAGCCAGTGCAGCTGTTTCAAAACAGACAAAATATGGTCTCTCTGAGTTGCCCCAGAGACCAATCTGGCTGCCACATTTTGAACTAACTGAAGTTTCTGAACTACATACAAAATAGTATGTACATAGAGCGCATTACGGTAGTCACGCCTGGAGGATACCAGCGGGTGCACCACTGTTTTGAGGTCGTCCTCTTCAACGAATGACAATCCTTGAAGGATGCACCTGTCGAATCAGCTGAAGCTGATAGAAAGCACTCCTGGCCATAGCCTCCACATGAGATACCAGGGTGAGGCCTGGGTCCAGGAGTACTCCCAAGCTGCGTACCTGTTCCTTCTAAGGGAGTAGTGATGTGCCCGGACCAGCCTGTAGGCCATTCTAGAGGCATCTGGACTGGTTCGGACATGGGTGGTTCGGGGTTCAGAGGGATTGGGATGGGGGGTTCCTTTAAGGGCGAGGGAGGGTTTACTTACCCCTCCTGCCACTTTCCCCCCTCCAGTGCACGTATTCTCTTTAGTAACCGGGGAGGCAGGATACCTCCCTGCCACTTTCCCCCCTCCAGCGCGCATATTCTCTTTAGTAATCGGGACGTAATCCCTTCCCCCACTTGGCTGCAAAAGGTTGCAAGAAGCCTTTTGCACATGCGCACATTGCGCGCACTTCATGTCTCCACGACGTGCACGTGCAGCCGCACACACACGTCGCAGAGACTGTTGTGGAGCAGGCTAGGGGATGTGGGGGTGTGTGGAGTGGCTATGGTCCATAAGGATACCATTTCCCTTACCAGGGCCCCTGTGCGACAGCTGAATTATTTTAAATGTGTCTTTCTATGGCTGGCAGCTAGGGATAGATTGGGGATTCTGTTGGTGTACCATCCACCCCGCTGCCCAACTGACTCCCTAACTGAGCTGATGGAGCTGGTCTTGGAGTTGGTGTTGGAGTCACCCAGACTTTTGGTTCTGAGTGACTTCAATATCCCTTGTGAGGCTGACTTGTCTGGTGCGGCTCAGGAGTTCGTAGTGGCCATGACAACTATGGGCCTATCCCAACTAGTTTCAGAACCAACTCATGTTGCCAGCCTTGAAGGGTTTTGATATTGGTCCTGCCAGCGATTCTTTCGATGCCCTGGTGGGAACCTGGAATAGGGAATTCACCAGGGCAGTAGACATGATCGCTCCTAAGCGTCCCTTCCAATCTGCTTTAAAAGCGGCCCCTTGGTATACAGAGGAGTTACGGGGTCTGAAGCAGCAAAGTAGGCGACTGGAGCACAAGTGGAGGAGAACTCAGCTTGAATGTGACAGGACACAGCATAGAGCCCATTTGAAGGTTTATGCTGAGGCAAAAAAACAATTCTGGTCTGCGTGCATTGCTTCTGTGGGTTCGGTCTGGCAGAGCTGTCCTGGGTTGTGTCAGGAATCTGTTAGCTCAGCTAACCCAACATGATTCTATAACCCCCTTCAGCACTCCCTCTGACAGTAACCAGAAAGCAGCAGTGAAACCAAATGAAGGAAAATAAAAGGCTCACAAAGCAATTAGTCAATGGATTAAGTCCCCTGAACTGAAACTAGGTACCCCCCTCTAACACTAACTGAGTAATAAGTGGAAGGAAAAGACAAAACAAGGAATGAAACAAGCAAAGAACACAGAACAAAGAATTAGGGGAACAATGCAGGAAAGTACAGACAAGGCAAACTGGGACACAGAAATGGTTGAAATTCAAGAGCACACTATCTGCAGCCAATGAAGTTGCAAACAGCATCAGAGCAAAGAGAGACTGTTGAATATATATGGCTCAAGAGAACCAGCAGCCAATCAGGCTTCCCTGAGTCAGCACTTTGGCTTTCTTTCTTGGGATCTCCTACACCTGCATGACTCCCACTGAGCCTGCCTCTTGAGATGTTGTCTCAAGACAGGTGAAATCCCAGGCTCTTCCCCATCAGAGATCATGTCTGGCAGCTGTTGCAAATCCTCAGCTCCAGAGTCTGGTTTCTCTGCCAAATCCTGTGGCTGTGCCTCTAAGCCCTCACTAGCTGGTAAGTCGTCCTGCTCTGACTCTTCTGAGTCAGAAGCCTGAGCCATGACAGGTTGTGAGGAGTTTGATTCAGGCTCCTTCCAATTCAAACCAATCCCTGGGGGCTTTGTTCTGCTGTGATGCTTTTAGTGGGTTCTTTGCATACAAGATCTCCTGTATTTGGGCCGACTTGGACTCCACTGTTTCTGCAGAGTCTATTAAGGTGGTGTCCAGCAATCCCTCTTGCAGTATTAGATTGGATCAGCTTCAATCTGTGATGCCTGATGATGTGGACAAGCTGCTTGGGGCGGTGCAGTCTACCACTTGCTCTCTGGATCCTTGCCCGACTTGGCTGCTTTTATCTAGCAGGGAGATTGTTGGGGATGGCTTAGTTAATATCATTAACTCATCACTGAGGGAGGATATGATGCCTCCTTGTTTGAAGGAGGCAATGATTAGACCACTTCTCAAGAAGCCTTCCCTAGATCCCTCAGTGATGGACAGTTATAGCCTGGTCCAATCTTCCAATCTTCCATGGTTGGGCAAGGTGATTGAGAGAGTGGTGGCTAACCAGCTCCAGACGGTTTTGGAGGAAACCGATTATCTAGACCCATTTCAAACTGGCTTTAGAGTGGGATATGGGGTTGAGTCTGCCTTGGTCAGCCTGATGACCTTTACCAGGGAATCGACAGAGGGAGTGTAACTCTTTTGGATCTCTCAGCAGCATTCAATACCATCGACCATGGTATCCTTCTGGATCGGTTGGGGGAATTGGGGATAGGAGACACTGTTTTGCAGTGGTACTGCTCCTATCTCTCAGGCAGATTCCAGATGGTGGAGCTTGGTGACAGTTCCTCTTTAAAATGAGAGCTATTATATGGAGTCCCTCAGGGCTCCATTCTGTCACCAATGCTTTTTAATATTTACATGAAACCGCTGGGTGAGGTCATCAGGAGATTTGGTGCAGGGTGTTATCAGAGTGCTGATGACACCCAAATCTGTTTCTCATCACCATCATCATCACCATCATCAGGAAATGGCATTCACTCCCTAAATGCCTGCCTACAGGCAGTAATGGGCTGGATGAGGGATAACAAATTGAGGCTGATTCCAAGCAAGACTGAGGTGCTCATTGTGGGGGATCAGAATTTGAGGGATGAGTTAGATCTTCCTGTGCTGGATGGGGTTACACTCCCCCAGAAGGAACAGGTATGCAGCTTGGGAGTGCTCTTGGATCCAGGCCTCACCATGGTATCTCAGGTGGAGGCTATGGCCAGGAGCGCTTTCTATCAGCTTCGGCTGATTCGACAGCTGTGTCCATTCCTTGAAGAGAATGATCTCAAAACAGTGGTGCATCAGCTGGTAATCTCCAGGCTTGACTACTGCAATGCGCTCTACATGGGGCTGCCTTTGTACATAGTTCGGAAACTTCAGTTAGTTCAAAATGTGGCAGCCAGATTGGTCTCTGGGGTAACCCAGAGAGACCATATTATGCCTGTCTTAAAACAGCTGCACTGGCTGCTGATATGTTTTATGAAATACAAAGTGCTGGTTATTACCTTTAAAGCTCTGGCTTGGGTCTGGGTTACCTTAGAGAGGGCCTTCTTCTGTATGATCCCTATCACTTGTTGAGGTCATCTGGAGAGGTCCGTCTCCAGTTACCACTGGTACATCCGATGGCAACTCAGAACCTGGCTTTTTCTGTAGCTGTTCCTGGTCTATGGAATGCACTCCCGGCAGATATCTGCAATTTAGGCTCACTGTCGGCCTTTAAAAGAGCCCTAAAATCCTATTTGTTTGGCCTGGCCTTTCAAGGCTTGTAAAGTGTTGGGTTTTTTAGAAGTATTTTAACTGGTTTTTAAATGGTTTTAATCATTTTTATTTGTTTTTATATTGTTTTAAGGATTGTATTTGAATTTGATTGATTGATTGATTTGTTTTGTATACCGCCCTTCCAAAATGTCTCCGGGCGGTGCAGGCAAAGGAAGGTCTTTCTTAAGTTGGACTGTTCAGTGACAAGCTCTGCTTAAGCCCCGGTTACATGTCACTCATTATTTGGAAGCATTTTTTGATTGGGCTTATAAGGTGACTATTCTTACAGTTACAGACACTGCCTTGGTCCCATTTTTTAGATGTTTTGTTGGACCTCTGTGAAGATTACCCCTAACAAGTGACATGTAACCAGGGCTTAAGCAGAGCTTGTCACTGAACAGTCCAACTTAAGAAAGACCTTCCTTTTCCTGCAGGTTAATCCAACAGCTAGTTGCAGGTAGGGATGTGCAAACTGATTCAGGTACAAATCGATTTGTACCCTAATCTAGCTGATTTGAGTGATTAGGAGACAAAACAAATCATTCCTGTGGTCCATTGGCTAGATTTTGGTACAAATCTAATCATGCCAGGTTTGATTTGAATTGAATCAAGATTTGTATCCCTCCTATTAATTCCCCCAGATTCCCAGCTTTCATTTTTTTAAAAACAAAGCTAAGCTCTAACCCTTGTAGAAGTGGAGTTATGGAGCAAAATGTGTGGTCACTATTTTTCAAGGATTTGGTGTATAATAACTTTCCCTCAGTGAATCACTATGAGGATTCATTACACATCTTCATTTATTTTATTCATTTTGACTATTTTTTCAACAGTGCCAGCTGTCAACTGCCATGTGCCAACTATACCCCACTGCCATCCGCAAGGCAGTGAGGTACTTCAGTTTATGTTCTAGGATTTTTTTCAAGTGTTTAGGTTCTTTGGTGTCTAATAACTTTTCCTCATAATGAATCCCTGTGAGAATTCATTACACACCAAAGAGTCTAAACACCTCAAAAATTCCTAAAGTATAAACTGAGTATCCAGTGGGTTGTGGGGTAGTTGGACCTTGGTATACCCCCACCTGCAAAGCAGTGGGGTCAAAATGAACAGAAGAAATGAAGCTGTGTAATGAAGATACCAAAGAATCTAAACACTTCAAAAATACCTAAAAATTAAACTAAGTACCACAGTGTGTGGGGTGTGTGTGTGTGTGTGTGTGTGTGTAGTTGGCACATGGCAGTTAACAGTTGGCACTATCCAATGATAGCCAAAATGAACAGAAGAAACGAAGGCATATAATGAATCCTCCTAGGGATTCATTATGAAGAAAAATTATTAAACACCAAAGAATTTAAACACTTCAATATTCCTAAAAAATTAAAATGAGTACCCCACTGCCTTGCAGTTTGTGGGGTGTAGTTGACACATGGCAGTTGACAATTGGCACTGTCCAGTGACAGTCAAAATGAAGAGAATAAATGAAGATGTGCAATGAATCCTCATAGGGATTCATTATGAGGAAAAGTTATTATACACCAAATAATCCAAACACTTGAAAAATACCATATTTTACGGAGTATAAGACGCACTTTTTTCCTTGAAAAATAACTGCCCAAATTCAGCTGTGTCTTGTACTCCGGGGAGAAGTTGGAAGTTGGGCTTGTCGGGAAAGAGAGCGGGGGAGGAGGAGGAAGAAGGGCAAGCAGGGAGGATTCACTTCCCACCTCCCTTCCTCTCTCACTGGGGCCAGCCGGGAGCATCCTAGTCAGCCCACCCGCCACCCCCTTCCCCAGGCTCCCTCCGGTTGCCGCTCCGATGCTTCTGCAGTGAGGGAGGCTGCTGCCTGCCGGCGGCCGTGATGAACAACAACCAGCGGCTGCCACCGCCGCAGGTCACCAACGTGGGCTCACTGCTGCTTACCCCGCAAGAGAACAAAAGCAAGAGGACAGAGCGGGGTGCGGTGGAAGGGCTTGGAGGGGAGATGGAGGGGAGGGGAGAAGGAAAGCTCAGAGAAGGAAAACTCAGAAGGAAAGCTCAGAGAAGGAAAACTCTTAAAAACTGGATTAAATTTAAGGTGCGTCGTATAGTCCGTAGCGTCTTAGAGTCCGTAAAATACGGTAATGAATGCACATTTTGCTCCATAACTCCATTTCTACAAGGGCCAGAGCTGAGCTTTTCTTTTCTTTCTTTCTTTTTAAAATAAAGATGGGGGTCCATTTTAGGGTTAGGATATGGCAACTTCGAATCCCCATTGTTTACCATTGCGGAAATGTTCAAAAGAAAAAACTAAAAAGAATCATTAAATATCAGCCATGTGTCCTACTGCCTTGAAATTTGGGTGGTAGGTGGCACCCATGGGGGCCTATCCATCACCCAGGTTTGGTGCCCCTGGGACCTTGTTAAGTGGTCCAAATCAGTCTTGATCTGAATTGAATCAAAGCAAATACAAATTGAATCTGGGGTGATTTGGACGGGGTTGATTTGGACACAAAATAAATCAGGGATGATTTGTTTTGGGCAGAAATCAAATAAAAAATCAATTTGTGCACATCCCTAGTCTCAGGGTCATCACCACATACCAGCCACCACATACCCTTTTCTCCACAGTCACCAGCCTTCCCTGCATCACAGGCAGAATCCCACTGGGATCGAGTGCTCTGCCTCAGCCAGCCTCTCCTACCCATGGAACAGCAGAAGGATCCACACACCTTCGCGATGATTCACCACAAACCCACAAGTCTTGGACAGAGTGTTTTTGGAAAAAGAAAAAACTACGCAAACCGCAAAGAATCCACATATCTTCACCAACTGAAACTCAACACAATTCTTGTGATCCACAATTCAAACACACACCCGGATCACAAACCAGCTTGGACATACAGTGCATTTGTAAGCGGGGGAAATTAAAACACCACCATATCCCCCTTACTTCACATTTCTCACCCAGACCTTCTGATTCAGTAAACCAACTTGAATATAGTGCATTTATTTAAAAATATGTTGTTGTTTATTGGAATGGTAATAGTTAGTCCCACTTTCACTACATAAGAACATAAAAACAGCCCTGCTAGATCAGGTCCAAGGCCCATCTAGTCCAGCATCCTGTTTCACACAGTGGCCCACCAGATGCCACTGGAAGCCTACAGGCAGGAGTTGAGGGCAGGCCCTCTCTCCTGCTGTTACTCCCCTGCAACTGTTATTCATAGGCATCCTGCCTTTGAGGCTGGAGGTGGCCTATAGCCCTCAGACTAGTAGTAGCCGATGATAGACCTCTCCTCCATGAAGTTATCCAAACCCCTCTTAAAGCCATCCAGGTTGTTGGCTGTCACCACATCTTGTGGAAGAGAATTCCACAAGTTGATTATGCATTGTGTGAAAAAGTACCTCTGTTTGGTGGTCCTAAATTTCCTGGCAATCCATTTCATGGGATGACTCCTGGTTCTAGTGTCATGTGAGAGGGAGAAGAATTTCTCTCTATCCACTTTCTCCACCCCATGCATGATTTTATAGACCTCTATCATGTCTCCCCGCAGTCGTCTTTTTTCTAAACTAAAAAGCCCCAGGTGTTGTAGCCTTGCCTTATAAGAAAGGTGCTCTAGGCCCCTAATCATCTTGGTTGCCCTCTTCTGCACCTTTTCCAGTTCTAAAATGTCCTTTTTAAGATGTGGTGACTAGAATTGTACGCAGTACTCCAAGTGTGGTCGCAACATAGTTTTGAATTAGGGCATTATAAATATTAGCCGTTCTATTTTCAATCCCCTTCCTAATGATCCCTAGCATGGAATTGGCCTTTTTCACAGCTGCTGCACACTGAGTCGACACTTTCAATGATGTGGAGGACTCTATGGACAGAGATGACTCTTTCTGGCAGCTTTAATGCAGTAGACAAAGAAAAATATTAAAAATCAATGGATTGGCCAATCTGCTTCACATCAAATACACAGAGCCTTCCCACTCTGCCCCATATCTATGCTCATTATTTAAAACCTATGCAAAATCCATCCTGGAAATATACAAAGGGGCTGGAATATAACCTACACAACCCCATAGTCCTACACACGCACCTTCATGGCTTCATAGTGGATGGCTCTGAATGAGGACAGGCAGTTACACAACACTCAGGAGGCAATAGTAACAGCAACATGGCAGCAGAAGGCCCGAGAGGAGACTCTTTTAGGATCTCAAAGCAGAAGCCTGTCAGTGTCAGTAGAAGAGGCATTGCAGCAAAGATCTCATGCTGCATGGACAAGCGGCACTGGCAGGCTCTGCTAAGTACTGCTGCTAGGTCACCCCAGCAGAACTGAGAGTGGGGTGGCCCAGCAGCAGCATGCAGCCTCTGCTACTTCCCTACCTGCCTGCCTTGTGCTGGAACACATTTGATTGGCAGCCAGGGAGGAAGGTAGGCTGCTGGAGGCAGCATGCACTGTGCACACATCAGCCACCCTTGCTAAACAGCTGGTGGTTCAGTTGGGGGTGGAGGGCTCTCTGTGCAGCATGGAACCCCCCAAGTGGCTGGGAGGTGAGCCAAAGATGGGCTAGAGATAGAGGAAGGGGGAGCTTAAGGAAACTGTGATTCTGCGATGCGTGTTCGTGAGCCAGGAAAGAGTTGGTCTTGTAGTAGCAAGCATGATGTCCCCTAGCTAAGCAGGGTCTTCCCTGGTTGCTGTTTGAGCACTGTAAGATATTCCCCTTAGGGTATGGAGCTGCTCTAGGAAGAGCAGAAGGTTCCAAGTTCCCTCCCTGGCATCTCCAAGATAGGACTGAGGGAGATTCCTGCCTGCAATCTTGGAGAAGCCGCTGCCAGTCTGTGAAGACAATACTGAACTAGATAGACCAATGGTCTGACTCAGTATATAGCAGCTTCCTATGTTCCTGTGGTGGGCATTCATGACTGTCCTGGGAGAATCAGGACATTTGGCAGGTATGTATTAACCCGAAACAAAGATGACTCTGAATTTAAGACACCAATAAAACGCAGAGGTTAACTACAGGTTATACCCGCATTTACTCAAAAGGAATAGGAATCTGAATTTAAGACAGCCTCCTGGTTTCTATCATCAGAAAACATGGGCGAAACCTAGTCTTGGATTCAGGTAAACACAATATGTACGCTCATCCAACCTTCACATCTGGTAAATGCTGAGGATTGGATTGCTTCAAAAAGTCTTTTTATGCAAAGGTGGCAATAGGGAAACATAAATATGTATGTCAACCATATACATTTTGAGAGACTAAAAGTGGAATTAGATGCAGCCTGTACCGCCACCTTCCTTATCCATACCTGTGGGATTTTGTAGCTGCTCAACATCATTGAAATCTGCGTAGCAATTTCAGAGTCAGCCCCTTCAAGAACAGCCATCAGGTTATGATGTCCTCCACAACTGTAGTTTGGAACATTCTTCTGTCCAGCAGACAACAGGTTTACCATGGCATCATAGGTCATTCTTGCTTCAAAATAGTTCTCATAGATGTTGTAGCCAATAGTGATGTTGGGCAGGAGCCTAGGATTCTGGTTGATTTCATGAATGGCAAATACGAAGGGCAGGATATGAAAGAAATAATAGTTTCCAGTACTGCAACAAAAATATGTGCATCACACATGTGGATATTCTATTCAATAATATCGTGTCAAGTTCCTGCTTCTCTCAGAAATGACCTGAATCCATTATGGGTAATAGGAACCTCTGGATTTTACTCCTTGGTGTATAATAATGCTAGCTCAGATTTATGGCCGGGATCACAATAACTAATTCCATCACGATGCCCATGTTCACCCCATGATATTTTACTTTAAGGTGAATTCAATTGCCTTTTTTAAAACAAAACCTAGGGCAGATGCCCACTCTAGTGCTGGGAAAGGTGAAAAACTTAAAGTGATAGAGTTTGAAAGTTGGAAGGAACCTCAGAGATCTTGTCCAACTCTAGTCCAAGCATCCCTAACAGATGGCCGTCTAGCCCCCACTTGTGAACCACTAGGGACGCTGAACTACCCGGCAAGGTAAACTGTTCCTCTGACATACAGAACCTATACTTAGGAAATGAAAAGTCTGGACCTTCAAACTTGCACGTGCATGTCCCTCACAGTTCTCACATTCCTCTTCTATAGATAATAGAAGCAATAGCAGTATGAAATAGGGATATGCAAACCGGTTCGAAATTGAGCCAGTTTACACTTGAACAGGCTTGGTTTGTCGGCTCGACCTCAAAGCCAAACCTCTTCGGCCGGTTTGGGCTTGGTTCAAGGAGGCAGGGGGCTTACCTTAGCAATACAACTGCTAAGGGAAGATCCCACCCCCCTGAACCAGGCCTGAATTGGTTTGATTTCAAGTCACACTGGGGGCCCTGTTTGAGAGGGCAAAGCTGAACAGGCCGAGTCTGGTTTGAATCTGTTTCAGATTAGAACTGAACAGGGCAAACCAGTTTTGTCCTCATCCTTAGTATGTGAGTCCTAACAGCACTGAAGATGTGAAGACAGAGTACGTTTTCCTCCTTCCAGCAACGGAACAGAGAGGTAGAAATCTTGATCCAAGATTTCCAGGGTTCTTCATACGTATATGAGCATGTGCATGCGTGTATGTATAAATAAAACACTGAGGTAGTTCATCTAAGCTAGGCCTGAAACTCCACAGCAACAAGTGCAAACTGAAGTATATCTAGAAGATCTTCAGTGAAACAAAACCCCCTCAAATACTCATGCTGCCAAATGTGTCTGTCTAGCTTAGCATCATGTTGAATGGCTGGCAACAGTTTCAGGTTTTCAGACAATCTGTTTTACAACACACCTGGAGATGCAAGGGAATGAATCTTCAGCGCTCAACATATGTAGCAGGTGCTCCAACACTGATCTATGAGCTCATCCACAACGCAAACACAATCAGCAACCTTTGCCATCTGAATAGAGACTTACACAGAATGTAGAGAGGAAACAGTGAGTTGGCTATTTCAACTAGAAATTGCCATTTCACCCAAACCCTGTTCTGGTCAAATGGCACGAAAGGTTTAAAACAGTTGCATGAGATAAATGTTAGTGATCTATCATAATGCTTTACTATGAACATGAACCTGACCAATATCAGCATGTGAAATGGCAGGATATAGACGGTAACATTATGCTCCTGCATTCCATCCCTTGGAAAAAATAATTGCCATCCCTTGCAAATCAGGCACATACAGAAAAGGGCAATTAGAATCAGGTAATCTAGCAACAAATATGCCACCATATGATTACTTACTGTGAAATTCTGGAAAAGGGAGGATCACGAAATTTGAACTCATCACTAATAATAGGTGCTGTAGCTGTGACCTCACTGATCTGATAATCTCCTGGCTTGTAATAATTAAATGTTTTGTCTCGATAGCTTATCAGACTTAATGGGAAGTTTGCCTTCTGCATCCCACTGAGAGCATGGGGCAGCAGCAAAAGCATTAGCAACAGCAGCAGTAGCAGTAGCAGCAGTTTCATTCTGGGTATGCCTGCAATCGTAACACTGAAACACACACCCCCTATCACTGATCACAACTGCAGATCCAATGAATCAGAAAGCAAGACCTCCAACTAGCCCATAGTTACAGTGACTTTAATCCTGTAAATGAGGTCCAGCCAAAACTGGTATTAAATGTCATAGGCTGGTTGTCAAACTGGCATCATCCCTGCATGATCTCAGCCCAGCTCCTCAGTGGTGCAAGAGGCTTTAATGCATCAGCCTTTTCAGATTTAGTTCCAGAGGTTGCTTGCTGCACATTGTTTTCAGGCCTGATATTTTTATTATTGATTTCAGGAATGATCTTTGGAAGGATCCTTTGTGTTTTGTCAAAAAGTAAATCATGATTTTGATAATTATATGGGGAAATAATGACTCTTGCAACATCCTCGATGCCCCATGTGCTCCATGCGCAGGTGTGCAACTAGAGAAAACATGTTTGTCAGACTCACAAGTTCTACTCTACCAACTTTTTTGAGTCAGCAAAGGGGCAGAGCTCTGAGGCTGAACTGACTTGTAATGCAGTTTACAGGCCAAAGCTCTTCATTTTGGAATCGTACGAATGATTACATAAGAGTCAAACCACTGATCTGCAGGGGCATATCTAGGGTAGGGCAGGCAGGGCACTTGCCCCGGGTGCCACTTGAAGGGGGGCGCCATCTTTAAAAATTAAGTTTTTAAAAAATGGCCACCAAAAACAAAATGGCCACTGTGCATGCTCAAATGGCCTCTGTAAGGCCCTAGGTCATGCCAGGCCTCGCAGATGCCATTTGAGCATGCACAGCAGCCATCTTGTTTTCAGCGGCTATTTTTTAAAAACAAAATTTATTTTTAAAAATGGCCACCGCACATGCTCAAATGGTGCCTGTGAAGCCTTAGAGGCCAGTGGGGGGAGGGGGAACATTTGCAGACCCCCCCCACACACACACACACAGCCTTTAGGAAACCCCTCGAAGTGGCTACAGGTAATTTTTTTAAAAAAAATTAATATAAGTCACTGTACAGATATTCAGTTTGGCACTATGTACAGAGACTCAGGGCTTGTGAATACTGAGCTGAAGCTTATGAGCTAGGATTGTATTCATTTACTCTTACTTTGCTTCTTGTGATAAACGAGTTAAATGTGATGTCTTAATAATATGGCTATTAATGGTGAGTTTGTCTTTGAATCAGTGTGAAATCCTTAGTATTAAGGCCCACTGGGAGTTTCTTGCTCTCTTTCTCTCATTTTAACTGTCTTTCTGAAAGACTAGAATATATTCCAAGCAGTGACACAGTTTACTCTGCATATCCTTTAATTATTTTCAGAGTATCTAGGAAAAGTCAAATTCTCCATTTATTTTTAAAACTTATGTAATAGTGATGCTACAATGCATAGTAAAGAATTAGACAGGCACTTCTGTTTAGTTTTCCAAGTACACCTCCACAGAGTATTTGGGTATTTCATGAGCCCCAGCATACTGAAATTTGTAGTTTTCCAGCATTTTTTGGTCTGGCTACGTCCACTGCTAAATAGTTTTTGAAATATTAAAAGATTAACGAGCTTGACTTGTATTTTTGAGCTGATGTTATGGTAAAGTTATCTGAAAGATGGGTGTCAGATGTTTCGACAGGGGGCGCAATTTCAGTGCTTGCCCTAGGCGCTATTTTCCCTAGCTACGCCTCTGCCGGCACAGCACCGGGAAAGAGGGCTGGAGGTTTCTCTGCCGAGGGCCCAGCTGCTTCCCTGCTGCCCCACGGAGGAAAGGAAGGCAGTCTGGGAGGAAACCCCACTTCTGAGCGCGGGGGTGGGGGGATGCAGCATGGTTGCGGCACTGATAGAGTCAGTTTCCAGCGGCTGCAGCAGCTTGCAAGGCGCTATGGGCGCCGGAGACGCAAACGGCAGCAGCAGCAGCCGGCATGAGAAGTGCTTGGGGCTGCTCACCACAATGAAAGGAAGGCAGTCTGGGAGGGCCATGTGGGGTTGCTGCTGCTGCTGGGGAAACCCCGGCGCCGAGGGTAGCGGGTGTGGGGGGATGCAGCATGGCTGCGGCACTGGCAGAGTTGGTTTCCAGTGGCTGCGGTGCTAGCAAGGCGCTATGGGCGCCAGGGACGCAAACGGCAGCAGCAGCCAGCACGGGAAGAGCTTGGGGCGGTTGCTCTCCACCAAGTTTGTGTCCCTCCTGCAAGAGGCCAAGGAAGGACGGCGTGCTCGTTTTGTCTTACATAGTGTCTTACATAGTGAGTGTATCAGCAGCCGCTTTCAGGTCGAGCAGTGCTCGACCTGAAAGCGGCTGCTGATACACTCGCTGTGAGACCAAAAAGGTGGATCTATGACATCACCAATGTTTTGGAAGGGATAGATCTCATTGAAAAAAAGTCAAAAACCCAGCATCCAGTGGAAAGTTGTAGGTGCTGGCTGCAATACAAAGGAAGTTGAGATAGACTGAAATATCTTGAAGCTGAAATTGAAGATCTGGAACTAAAAGGAAAGGAGCTGGATCAGCAGAAATTGTGGCTACAGCAAAGCATAAAAAATGTGAAAGAAGACTCCTCAAACAAAAGTTGTTCATATATTACCCCATGAAGGAGTCTGTGATCTCTTTGATGTGCAGATACTGAACTACTAGATTTGATGCAGCCAGATTGCCTCATCTACTTCTAACTATATATTTGTAGACTTAATTTCATAACGAAAGTATTTAAATAATGAATGTAAAACGTGTGTAATTCACAATGCGGGGTGTGCATTTGTTTGTTCCTTTGAACAGTTTCTAAAGTCAAACTGAAGTGCATTTTTAATGCTGTGCAGGGGGCTGGTACTCTCAAACATACAATAGCTTAGTACAGTTAATTGAAAGCCCCAGTTCATTATTTGATCCATAGGAACCAAAGTTTAATAGTGCCCTTACTTGCTTCCAGTAAAGTTATCTAGACTTGCCACTTGAAACAGATTACATATACTATTTAAATCTGGCCACCTGTAAATCCAACATTCATTGCAAAAACTTGTCCCAAGTCTTAACACCGTCACTGCCAATTGTAATATGATGGACATTGCCTAAGGGATGCCACATTGTCTCAGTGGTAGCATTTTTTTTCCGGAGTGCCTTCTTTGTTGGCGCGTTGGGTTTCTCTCCCCACCCCCCACTTTTTTAGGGCTTCTGGCATTTCATGTTCCTGGATCGGGGGGGGGGGGGGGTTTACGATTTGTGGTTCATGTGCGGGGGTGCCAGTGCTTGTACATTGGCGGGATTTTTTTGGAGAGTAACTATCCACTTCAAGCTTACAGCAGATGTTAGCAGATGGTCATTACAGCAGAGTAATAATAATTCCTTCAGAACTGCATCTTGATAAGAATGAAACATTTCCACAGTGTTCTCTGAGAGTTTGATTTTCCTAACTAATAATGAGCCCCTGGTGGCGCAGTGGTAAAACTGCCGCCCTGTAACCAGAAGGTTACAAGTTCGATCCTGACCAGGGGCTCAAGGTTGACTCAGCCTTCCATCCTTCCGAGGTCGGTAAAATGAGTACCCAGAATGTTGGGGGCAATATGCTATATCATTGTAAACCGCTTAGAGAGCTCCAGCTATAGAGCGGTATATAAAATGTAAGTGCTAAGTGCTGTAAGTGCTAATATTGTTGCTGACAATCTTTGTGATGATTACAAGGTTTATAGCTTTGTATTTCTACTTCTCTGAAGTGTACTCCATACAGGGATATATGATGCAAACATGAGAAGCTGGTGCATTTTCTGTTTCTGTAGCAAAGAAATTATCATCATTATTATTATTACATTTATATCCCTCTCTTCCTCCAAGGAGCCCAGAGTGGTGTACTACACACTTAGGTTTCTCCTCACAACACCCTGTGAATTAGGTTAGGCTGAGAGAGAAGTGACTGGCCCAGAGTCACCCAGCACGTCTCATGGCTGAATGGGGATTTGAACTCGGGTCTTCCCAGTCCTAGTCCAGCACTCTAACCACTACACCACGCTGGCTCTTCAGTTCAATTCAGTTGGCATTAGCTGCACAAACAAGATGCAGGTGTCTTGGTTGCAGGACTATATGATAAGACTCCTAGGATGTAGCTTATATATGATGGAGTCCTAGGATATAGCTTATAAAAGATGGAGAAGGGCATACATGTTGGGGTAATATATGAGGCAATATTATTGTAAAATACAAGTTTTCTGAAAGATGTGTGTCCAGATGTTTGGACGCGGGGGGGGCGCAATTTCAGTGCTTGCCCTAAGCGCCGTTTTCCCTAGTTACGCCTCTGCACCTTGGGCTGGGAAATGTTACGGGGATGGAAACGGGACAAGACCCGTGCCACCCACTCCCTCTGAACTATCTGCTTCACCAGAATTTCCTGCAGCCCTTTTGCAGAGGTTCTTTGCATGTGCCTCTGGGTGGAGGCGGGCTGACGGGTGGAGGAAGGGAAGACTCCCTCGCATTCTGTATTGCAACAACGGAAGGCAAATAGGCCAGCAAGAGGTGAAGGAACTGGCTCCCCCTCTTCCCCTATGATTAATACGATTTCTCCCCTTCCCTGTGGAGCAGATTCCCCAATCCGGAAAACCTAATGTGGATATGAGCAAGAAAGGGAAAAGGAGAGAAAGCACAGGTGTCACCTTTCCATCTAGTACAGCGTTGCACCTTTGGGTTATTGCCGTTAGCGGGAAAGGAGCAGGTGGCGAGGATCAGGATAAAGCCACTGCAGAGGAATAGCCCAGAGGGAGTGGGTGGCACGGGTCTTGCCCAAGAACATTTCTTTCTACCCCCTTTGTGAAATGAATTATCCATTTGTTGATCATAAACACAGGTCAGAAATGCTTAAAATAAACTTGCACACATTCTGAGAACTTATCATTGTTGTATTCCCAACAGATAGCCCTAATCTCTAAAGTTACTTACGTTCCTGAGTGGAGATTGTCCCTCCTGTATATGGAGCACAGTCATAGCAGCACACTGGCTCTCCTTTCTTAACCACCTTGACGTATCCAGGGCGACAGCTTTCTGTACATCTGGAATGAGGCAGGGTCTATGCATAAGATCAGGAAACATTGAGCATAATGTGTTAGGAGGTATTGTCTATGGAAATGAATCATAGAGTAGACTTAACTCAGTGGTATGTAGAAATCTTCATGCACAGCTGCATGGAAGGACAACACTTTGGTATGTATATAGTTTTTAGGGGTGTGCACAAATTGATTTTTTTTTTTCATTTTGATTTGTGCCCGAATTGAAACACCCCCAATTTGTTTTGGATCTGAATCTAACACACACACACGAATCACCCCTGATTTGATTTGTACCCGATTTTTTCTGAATCTGAATCAGAATTGATTCAGATTTTTTTTAAAGGGTCCCAGGGCCAAAAGAGTGGGGGTAGTGCACAATGGTTGGAAGTTACCACCCAAATTTCAAAGAAATTGGGCAAAGGGCTGATTTTTTAAAATAATTTTTTTGAAGTTTACATGTCTTTATGATTTTTCCCATAGGGAATAATGGGGATTCTAGCAAA
The DNA here is from genome assembly GCF_027244095.1 of Hemicordylus capensis. Lineage (NCBI taxonomy): Eukaryota > Metazoa > Chordata > Lepidosauria > Squamata > Cordylidae > Hemicordylus > Hemicordylus capensis. Next base: position 254,778,293 of record NC_069658.1, on the reverse strand, counting down.
CATATAGCTTCACGTTGGGGGCACTGGGGTGGACCAGAATGGGGTGTGGTGGGTGGTAATGTCCAATGTGTGCAAGGAGGTTACCACCCAAATTTCAAAGGAACTGGGCAAAAAGATGATTTTTTACGAAGTTAACGCTTCTTTACGATTTTTTCCCATAGGGAATAATGCAGATTTCAACAGCCTTAGTTAGAACTCCCTGGCAGGGTGGAACCAGGGTGGCCCAGGGAGGGTTGTAGTGGGTGGTAGTGCCCAATGGGTGCTAGGAAGCTACCACCTAGATTCTTGTTCTTGGGCAAGACCCATGCCACCCACTCCCTCTGGGCTATTCCTCTGCAGTGGCTTTATCCCAATCCTCGCCACCTGCTCCTTTCCCGCTAACGGCAATAACTAGATACCACCTACCACCTAGGGCTGAATTATGAAGAATTACTGAATCTATCTTTGGGGCAGATTCGGGGCAGAAAGTGGGTTTCGGGGGCAGAAGAGTGGGTTGGGTGGTAGTGCCCCAATGGGTGCCTGTCACCACACACATTTCAAAGAAATTGGTTAAAGGGTTGATTTTTAAAGAATTAATGAAATCTGTGTGTCTTTAATTTTTTCCCCTCATAGGGAATAATGGGGGGGTTCAGCAGTCCTATAACTGCACTTGGGTGGGGCACTGGGTTAACCCAGAGTGAGTGGTGATGTAGTGCACATCAGGTGCCAACCACCCTCATACCCACAAGCCCATGGGGTATTGGGTTTTGTTGTTTCTGAGGTATTCTGAGTGTAGATTCTCTGGTAGCAGATGAGATTCACTGGCTATCTATATGTTTTTATGCGAAATTAATTGATGGATGGATGGATGGATGGATGGATGGATGGATGGATGGATGGATGGATGGATTAAGTGCTGTCAAGTCGGTGTTGACTCTTAGTGACCACATAGATAGATTCTCTCCAGAATGATCTGTCTTCAGCTTGGCCTTTGAGGTCTCTCAGTAGTGCATTCATTGCTGTCATAATTGAGTCCATCCACCTTAATGCTGTCTATCTTCTTCTTCTCTTTCCTTCAACTTCCCCCAGCATTATGGACATTTCAAGGGAGCTAGATTTTCGCATAATGTGTCCAACGTACGATAGTTTGAGCCTGCTCATTTGTGCCTCGAGTGGAAATTCTGGATCGATTTGTTCTATGATCCATTTGTTTGTTTTCCTGGCTGTCCATGGTATCCTCAAAAGTCTTCTCCAGCACCAAAGTTCAAAAGCCTCAATACTTTTTCTATCTTGTTTCTTCAAAGTCCAGCTTTCACACCCATAGAGTGTCATGGGGAAAAACATTGTCTAAACTATCCTAATCTTTGTAGGTATAGACACGTCACAGCATCTAAATATCCTTTCCAAGACCTTCATTGCAACCCTACCATGTGCTAGTCTGTGACACATCTCTTAACTGCTGGATCCTTTACTCTTGATGGTCGATCCCCCAAAGCAGAAGCTATCCACCACTTCAATGTCTTAATTATCAATTCTGAGACTGGTTGCTGTACCCGTTGTCATGAGTTTAGTCTTCTTTATATTTAGTCGTAATCCCATGTTCCGCCTGGACTGTGGCTTGCTGTCCTGTGTATAGGTTTCTCATGAGAACAATGAGATCTTCTCTGATGCCCATTTTCTTAAAGATATTCCACAACTTGACATGGTTGATGCAATGGAAGGCTTTTCTGTAGCCAATGAAGTACATGACTTCTTTCTGACATTCTTTGGCTTTCTCAATTATCCAGCGTGCATCAGCAATGATATCTCTTGTTCCTCGGCCTTTTCTGAAACCATCTCAAACATCTGGCATTTCCCTTTCTACGTAGGGCTCTTATCTGCATTGGATTATCCTGAGCATATTTTGCTACCATGTGAAATAAAGGATATTGTGCGATGGTTTGCGCGATCTGTTAAGTCTCCTTTCCTTGGGTATGTAAACTGACCTCTTCCAACCTGTTGGACACTGTTTCGTTCTCCAGATTTGATGGCATAGTTTGGTTAGAGCCTTGACTGATTCTTCTTCTGTTGCCTGCCATTTTTCTGTAGCTATTCCATCAATTCCTGTAGCCCTCCAACTTGTTAATGACCCGAGTGCTAATCTAACTGCATCTTCCAGTACTAGACGTTCTTGCAAGGAAGGAATATCTTAGGAACATAGGAACATAGGAAACTGCCATATACTGAGTCAGACCATTGGTCTATCTAGCTCAGTATTGTCTTCACAGACTGGCAGCGGCTTCTCCAAGGTTGCAGGCAGGAATCTCTCTCAGCCCTATCTTGGAGAAGCCAGGGAGGGAACTTGAAACCTTCTGCTCTCCCCAGAGTGGCTTCATCCCCTGAGGGGAATATCTTGCAGTGCTCACACTTCTAGTCTCCCATTTAGATGCAACCAGGGCAGACCCTGCTTAGCTATGGGGACAAGTCATGCTTGCTACCACAAGATCAGCTCTCCTCTCTTCTAGAGTGTCTTTGATGTTGATGTCCCTGCTGTACAGATCTTCAGTATATTCCTTCCATCTCTGTTTGATCTTCTCTGAATCAGTTATTATCTGTCCTTTGGCATCCCTTAACATATCAATTCGAGGTTGGAACTTCCTTCTGAGTTCAGAGATCTTTTGGAAAACTTTTCTTGTTTTTCTGTGTCTATTTCCACCCTCAGGGTTTTTACACAAGAACATAAGAACAACCCTGTTGGATCAGGGTCAAGGAGCATCTAGTCATAGGAAACATAGGAACATAGGAAACTGCCATATACTGAGTCAGACCACTGGTCTATCTAGCTCAGTATTGTCTTCACAGACTGGCAGTGGCTTCTCCAAGGTTGCAGGCAGGAATCTCTCTCAGCCCTATCTCGGAGAAGCCAGGGAGGGAACTTGAAACCTTCTGCTCTTCCCAGAGCGGCTTCATCCCCTGAGGGGAATATCTTGCAGTGCTCACACATCAAGTCTCCCATTCATATGCAACGAGGGCAGATCCTGCTTAGCTATGGGGACAAGTCATGCTTGCTACCATAAGACCAGCTCTCCTCTCCTGTTCAGCATCCTGTTTTGCACAGCATACTGTTCAGCATCCTGTATCGCACAGTAGCCCACCAGATGCTGCTGAAAGCCACAGGCACGAGTTGAGAGCATGCCCTCTCTCTTGATGTTACTCCCCCGCAACTGGTACTCAGAGGCATCCTGCCTTTGAAGCTGGAGGTGGCCTTTAGCCCTCCGACTAGTAGCCGATGATAGACCTCTCCTCCATGAAGTAATCCAAACCCCTCTTTAAGCCATCCGGGTTGTTGGCTGTCACCACATCTTGTGGAAGAGAATTCCACAAGTGGATTATGCATTGTGTGAAAAAGTACTTCCGTTTGTTGGTCCTAGATTTCCCGGCAATCAATTTCATGGGATGACCCCTGCTTCTAGTGTTATGGGAAAGCGAGAAGAATTTCTCTCTATCCACTTTCTCCACACCATGCATGATTTTATAGACCTCGAGCATGTCTCCCCGCAGTCGTCTTTTTTCTAAACTAAAAAGCCCCAGGTGTTGTAGCCTTGCCTCATAAGAAAGGTGCTCTAGGCCCCTGATCTTCTTGGTTGCCCACTTCTGCACTTTTTCCAGTTCTACAATGTCCTTTTTTAGATGTGGTGATCAGAATTGTACGTAGTACTCCAGGTGTGGGCGCACCATAGTTTTGTATAAAGGCATTAGAATATTAGCAGTTTTATTTTCAATCCCCTTCCTAATGATAATAAATTGGGCTTTTTCACAGCTGCCGCACATTGAGTTGACACTTTCAATGAGTTCTCCACTATGACCCCAAGATCCGTCTCCTGGTCAGTCACCAACAGCTCAGATCCCATCAGCATATACTTGAAGTTGGGGTTTTTCGTCCCAGTGTGCATCACTTTACACTTGCCAACAATGAAACACATTTGCCACTTTGTTGCCCATTCACCCAGTTTGGAGAGATCCTTTTGGAGCTCCTCACAATCCGTTTTGGAGTTCACTACCCAAAAGAATTTGGTATCATCTGCAAATTTGGCCACCTCGCTGCTTACCCCTGCTTCTAGATCATTTATGAATAAATTAAAAAGCACTGGTCCCAGTACAGATCCCCGGGGGACCCCACTTCTTACTTACTTCCATTGTGAAAACTCTCCATTTATGTCTACCCTCTGTTTCCTGTTCTTCAACCAGTTAGCAATCCATACATGTACTTGTCCGCCTTATCCCATGACTGCTAAGTTTCCTCAGGAGTCTTTGATGAGGAACTTTGTCAAAAGCTTTTTGGAAGTCCAGGTAGACTATGTCAACTGGATCACCTTGATCCACACACTTGTTGACACTCTCAAAGAACTCCAAAAGTTTGGTGAGGCAAAATTTACCTTTGCAGAAGCCATGCTGGTTCACTCCCAGCAGGGCCTGTTCTTCTATTTGCTTTACAATTTTATCCTTGAGGATGCTTTCCATCAATTTGCCTGGAATGGATGTTAAGCTAACTGGCCTGTAATTTCCTGGATCTCCCCTGGATCCCTTTTTGAAAATTGGTGTTACATTTGCTACTATCTAGTCCTCCGGTACAGAGCCTGATTTCAGGGATATGTTATATATCTTAGCAAGGAGGTTGGCAATTTCACATTTGAGTTCTTTGAGGACTCTTGGACGGATGCCATCCGGCCCTGGCAATTTGTTAGTTTTCAGTGTTTCCAAACAGTTTAGAACATCATCTCTTGTCACTTCTATCTGATTCAGTTCTTTAGCCTCCATCCCCAAAAAGCCTGGTTCAGGAAAAGATATATGCTTAGTATCCTCTGCCGTGAAGACAGACGCAAGGAAATCATTGAGCTTCTCTGCAACCTCTATATCCTCCTTAATAATCCCTTTCACGACAGATGTTGTTGTAGTACTGCTCGTTGTCTCTTCTAACAGCTCTCTGAAATTCCCTATTAAGTTCCTTCCTGAGGTCTTTATCTTTCTTGACTTTGGCTTCTCTTCTCTTCTTGGCCATTTCCACCATCTGTTCTGACATCCATTTTGCTTTCTTCTGTTTTTGATCTTTGGCAGTCTCTTTTCACATTTGTCCTTAACAACTTCTTTGATTTCATTCCACAGTTCCTCAGGTTCCCTATCAATGAGGTTCAGAACTTCAAAACAGTCCCTGATGTTCTCCTTGAAAATGGTGGGTACATTTTCAAGATCATATTGTAGAAGCTGGATAGCTTTGTTTTTCCACTTCAGCTTGACTTGGAACTTGCACATGAGCATTTTGTGACCTGTTCCACAATCGGCCCTCAGCCATATCTTTACTGTTAACATTGAGCTCTTCCACCTCTTTGCACCAATAATATAGTCAATTTGATTTCTGTGTACTCCATCTGGTAATGTCCATGTGTATAGGCGCCGCTTTGGTTTTTTGAGGTATGTGTTAGCAATGAAGAGATCATTGGCTTGGCAGAAACTAGTAAGTCCTTCTCCTGCTTCATTTCTATTTCCTAGGCCATACAGTCCGACTATGTTTTCCTCCTTACCATTTCTAACTTTGGCATTCCAGTCTGCAACCACCACCAGCACATCTTGCTTGCATGTTCTGTCAGTTTCAGACATTTAATTCACTGATGCCCAAGATGTCAATCTGTAGTCGATTCGTTTCATCTTTCACTGTGTTGAGCTTTCCCATATCCATGCTTCTTACGTTCCACGTTCACATTGTAATTGTCTTTACAGCTTCAGATTTTCTTTTCCTGCATCGCAACATCAGCTGCTAGATGTCCAAAAAACTTTAATCTAACCACGGTCATAAACACAGAGATCCTCAGCTCTTCCTCAGTAGCATGTTGAGTATCATTCGACCTGAGGAGCCCATCATCCAGCACTACATTTACAATCATTCTATTTTGTCTATCCATGTGATTTTCTTGGTAAAATACAGGTGTTGTTTACCATTGCCTTCTACCGCACAGTATGAAATGATGCCTTTGTTGTTGTCACTGAAGTGATGAGAGCTAGTCTTGTGGCAGAAAGCATGACGTCCCCTTAGCAAAGCAGCGTCTGCTCTGGTTGCAAATGAATGGGAGACTAGAAGAGTGAGCACTGTAAGATATTCCCCTCAGGGGATGGAGCCGCTGCTCTGGGAAGAGCAGAAGTTTTTAAGTTCCCTCGCTGGCTTCTCCAAGATAGAGCTGAGAGAGATTCCTGCCTGTAACCTTGGAGAAGCCACAGCCAATCTGTGAAGACAATACTGAGCTAGATAGACCAATAGTTTGATTCAGTATATGGCAGTTTCCTATGTTCCTATGTTCCTAAGTGATCGTCTGCCTCCAGCATCTTCCCATGTTGCTGCTGCCCAATATAGGTCACATTTGGGTAACCCTACTGGGAGTATACCTCCTGGAGTACTTCACTCATCCTTCCCAAGAAAACACACACATACACAGCATGATTAGGCAGCCTAGTAGGACTGCGGGGGGGGGGAGTTATGCAAAATATAAGGTGCAAAATACAAGGCACTTTCTTCTGCATGATCCACATTGGACATTAGGTTCATCTGAAGAGGTCTGTCTCCAGCTGCCACCAGCTTGTTGAGTGGCAGCTCAGGATTAAGCCTTCTCTGCAGCTACTCTTTGAATGTGGAATGCACCCACCACAGAAACCTGGGGCTTAACAACATTACTGGTCTTCAAGAGAGCCCTCAAAACTCACCATTTTAGTTTGGCCTTTCAGGGTCTTTAAATTGCTTTAAATTGCTTTAATTCTTTGGTTTTTCATTCTTTGATAGTTATTTGAATTGTTTGTTAATTGTTTGTTTGTTTGTTTTTATTGTAAGCCACCCAGAGCTGCTTTTTTTTGGGGGGGGGGTTGCATTTTAAATTTTTTATTGGCTTTTACAATAGCTTTACATTCAAATTACATTCATTTATTTAATTAAGTAAATATTGGCTTCCCGCTTACCTATCTGCGTGGTTCACGTTAACTATACATATAAACCATTGCTATAATAATTCAAAACATACATACACCACATTACTACTAGATTTTACCCAACCCAACCTGCTGTTCTTACTATATTTCAAACTCTGCTGAAAAGTCCATATTAGAAAAATAGTTCTTTAAGTAAAGTTAAAATGGTTCCCAATCTTCTTTGAAACATTCCAAATTTTCATCCCTTATAACATTCCAAATTTTCATCCCATCTCAGCATATTCTAAAAATTTTATCAACCAGTCTTCTTTTGAGGGAATTTTAGTGTCTTTCCATTTCTGCACATATACTATCCTAGTCGCCGTGGTTGCATACATAAAAATGTGAACTTTCTTCTGGAGAACATTCCTTGAGTTATTCCCAGCAGGAAGGATTCTGGCCTCTTAGGAAATGTCATTAAAAAAATTTCTTCAACTCATCGTATATCATATCCCAAAAAACCTTGTCTCCAGTACATTCAAGACTGTTCTCACATTGTCTCTTAGTTGCCTTTTTGGCAAAAAAAAACCTGCTTGATCTTCATGAATAAAAGTTCTTAGTACAACCTTCATTCTTCTTGCCAAAATGGCAGCAAAAAAAATCATAATCATTATTTAACAGTGAAATTGGCCTCTAATTCTTAACTTGCATTAAATCTTGATCCGGTTTTGGCATTACTGCAATGTTGGCATATTTCCAAGACTCTGACATATTCCCCTTTTGCAGAATATCATTCATCATCCATTGCAAAGGCTGTAATAGTTGATCTTTGAAAGATTTGTAATACAAAGCTGACAGACCATTGGGCCCTAGTGCTTTATTAACTTTACTTTGGTTTATTGCTTCCTTTATTTCCATTATTGATATCAGTGGATTCATAATTTCTATATGATCAGTTGTAAGCTGTGGAATATTTTGTGTCTTCAAGAATTTATCAACTTTTATATCCTCTACTTTATTTTCTTTATATAATTCAGAGTAATATCTGAAAAAATCCCCTTTTATTTCCCTTTCATCATAGGAAAGTTCATTTTTTGTAGATATCTTGGATATGTACTTATTCTTTTTCTCGCTTCTAATTTTCCAAGGCAATAACTTGCCTGATTTGTTTGTGTATGCAAACGATTTTTGCTTCACGTATTTTAAATTCCATTCAATTTCATTTAATACCAACATAGAGATCTGTTGCTGAAGCATTTTAATAATTTGAATAGTCTCTTGCTCGTCCTTCATCCATAAGAGTTCTCTTTCTTTTTTGGAAATCTCCATCAATAATCCCACTTTTTTCAATCCCCTTTGTTTTTTAAGGTATGCATTCTGTTGTATAAAAAAACCTCTCATAACTACTTTTCCTGCATCCCAAACTATCTTATTATCCATTCGATTCAAAATAATCCTTTAACTTCCATTTAGCTTTCTCCATAATTTCAGCTTTTTTCAACAAATATTCATTCAATCTCCAATGAAAGGATGTCATTCGAGTGTTCTTCCATTTAAAGGAAACTGCATTATGATCTGAAAAAGTTCTGGGCAAAATGTTCATTCTTTTCATACATGATGTGATAAATTTAGATGTCCAGACCATGTCTATCCTTGAGTGGGATTTATATTTTTTAGAAAAATAGGTATAAACCTTTGCATTAGAATTTTTAATTCTCCACAAATCATACAAATCCATATGTTCTGCTAAATCAAAAAAAGGCTTTTGGTAACCTGCCTTCTAAATTCCTTTTGGCCATATCGGATTTTCTATCCAAAGTTGTAGAGACGAACCCATTAAAATCTCCCAGTAGAACTAAGTTAGCATTCAATAATTCAGCCATCTTCTGTTCTAAATATTTATAGAATTCTACTTTTTTTCTGGTTGGGTGCATAAATGCCAATATCCAGAATGTTTGAGCCAATTCTACAGCTCCTCGCTGCTCTCTGACGCCAAGCCTGCCATCACATATAGCATCGCCAAGTACTGTGTGGCTGCGATCAGCATTTGTTGGCGGACGGTAGGTATTGAGTCCTATCAGCCTCAATCTGATCCCTGTTGATTCAGTGTGCGCCCTACAATTGCTCACTCAGTACTGATTCAATACAAAGACTTATGCTCCTCCCTTTTTTTCCACTGCTCCTCAGGGGCGTAACTATATTAGGGCAAGGGGAGACAGTTGTCTGGGGGCCCACTGCCTTGGGGCCCCCCCCGAGGCAAGTTACATGACTGACTCCCCCAGCTGCACACCTGCCCAGGCTTCCTTCAGATATATTCATCCTCCGAAATTGATGTGAGTGTTAAGACCTGGAGCTACAAGAACAGCATGTCTTTCTTTAGTACCATTATATGACTTGCATCATCCACAATTTACAAAACCTTTTTTTAAAAAAAGATTTTGGATGATGTTCTATTGTGGCATATATATATATATGCTTTTTGTTACCACTATTCAGCCTCATTTAAGATTTCTTTACTTCATGAGCTGAGCTTAAGGGGGGGGGCATTTTAAAATCTTGTCTCTGGGCCCACTCCAACCTTGCTATGCCCCTTCTTCTCCTTATAGACTGGCTGTTATCCAGTTTTATTATTCAGGCTTTTATGTATTTCTGTCCTCTCATGTCTTTTAATCTTTTTATTCCCCCCCCCCATGCCTTTTATGTACTTTTATGACTTATACTTTTTAGGTTTTTATGTCCTCATGCTTCTGGTGTACTTTTTACCATTTTTAGTACTTTTATTTATTTGTTTGTTTGTTTGATTGATTTTTTTTTTTTTTAGTATTAATATGTACCTTAAGTACCATTCTATACGAAATCACGTTTTATCTGCTCGCACTTTTAACATGTAATCACCCTTATACTTTATGCTGGTCTATGACCGTAGTAAAGACTGATTGATTGAGGTCATCTGGAGGAGTCCGTCTCCATTTACCACTGGTATGTCTGATGGCGACTCGCAACTGGGCCTTCTCTGTAGCTGCTCCTGGCCTATAGAATGCACTCCTGGCAGATATCAGCGGTTTAGGCTCGCTGCTGGCCTTTAAGAGAGCCATACATACATACATACATACATACATACTGTACTGAAGCACAGCACCATCACCAGTATCACACATGCACAGGAATTATGGCAGTACTGCAGATATTGATGTTCCACTTGGCAGTATTTTATTTTATTTTATTTTATTTATATTTATACTCCACTCTTCCTCCAAGGAGCCCAGAGCAGTGTACATGGTTATATTTACCCTCACAACAACCCTGTGAGGTTAGGCAGAGAGAGTCACCCACTGCATTTCATGGCTGAATGGGGATTTGAACTTTGGTCTCCCCAGTCCTAGTCCAACAATCTAACCACTACACAACGCTGGCTCACAGTATGTCAGTGGATATATTAAGAATCAGGTACCGTGTTCAGTTTTCATCATTAAATGCTCCTTTGTATTTAGATCAGGTCTTAGTACAATGATGTAGCATTTGGGAAGGAAGATGCAACCCAGTAAGCCCAGACTGGAGGCCAAGATGGAGAAGACCTGCACAGCCACCATGTATTTCCCCTTGGTGCTCAGGTAGGTGGGCACAAAGGACACCCACACACTGCAAAAGACCAACATGCTGAAGGTGATCAGCTTGGCCTCGTTGAAGGATCCAGGCAGCTTCCTGGCTAGGAAAGCCATCGTGAATGAGAGGGCCGTCAGGAAGCCCATGTAGCCAAGGGCAGCATAAAACATGACTACAGATCCTTCGTTGCATTGAAGGGTGATCTGCCCAACCTGGGTGTGCATGTCAGCATCTGGAAAGGGGGGAAAGATGCCCAGCCAGAGACCACAGATGCCCACTTGGACAATGGAACAGGACAAGACAATGGAGTTGGCCAGACTCTTCCCCAGCCATTTCCTCATCCTATTCCCTGGCTTGGTGGCCATGAATGCCACCACCACAGTGATGGTTTTGGCCAACACACAAGAGACAGCAAATGAGAAGATGATGCTGAAGGCAGTTTGTCGTAGGAGGCAGGACACCTTCCGGGGCTGACCAATGAACAGAAAGGTGGACAAAAAGGAGAGCAGGAGGGAGACCAGGAGCATGTAGGAGAGGTCACGGTTGTTGGCTTTGACGACTGGAGTGTCTAAATATTTAATGAAGATTCCTAAAACAATTGCTGTGCATAATGACAAGAACAGTGCAAGGCAAGCTAAGGTGATCCCCAAAGGTTTTTCGTAGGATAGGAAAGTTACAATTTTGGGGACACATTGATCATGGTCCTTGTTTGGATGCTGATCTTCTGGACACTTCTTGCAATGGTCTGCATCTGAAAGACATAAGAGTGGTTTTAGTGCTACTAACATCTACTTTACATACATCATAATTTAATAATCCATAAACCTTTAGGTGAAGATGAAATTTAAGATGTATTATGTTTTCACTTGTGTTCCAAAAAGCAAGGAAATAGCAAGTTAAGCTCCTCCATCTTAATTCTTATTTATTTTATTTATTATTTATTTATTTATTTCTCAAATGTGTATGCTGCCCCAAATGTCCTTCTCTGGATAACTTACAATAACACAAAAAGAAGCCAAAACACAAAAGTTAAAACCTTAAAACATTTTAAAACAACAATTAAATTTAAAAGCTTGGATGAAAAGGAAAGTCTTTAATGACTTTGTAAAAGTTGTGAGATGGGAAGGCTCTTATTTCAACATGGAGTGCATTCCAGAGTCTTGGGGCAGCAGCAGAGAAGGCTGATCTCTGTGTGGTGATCAGACGAGCTAGTGGCAGCTGCAGGCAGACCTCTCTGGATGATCTCAATAGGCAATGGGGCTCATGGAGAAGAAGACTTTCTCTTAGATACCCAGGGTCTGAACTGTTTAGGGCTTTATGGGTTATAACCAGTACCTTGTATTTTGCTCGGAAACCTATCTACATCCAGTGTAACTCTTTTAGTATAAGAGTAATACTGTCTCTTTCAAATGACCCAGAGATCAACCTGGCTGTAGCATTCTGTACCAATTGCAGTTTCCAGAATATGTACAAAGGCAGCCCCACATAGAGCTCATTGCAGTAGTCATATTTGGAGGTTACCAGCTTAAGTAACACTGTTGTGAAGTTGTTCATCTCAAGAAATGGACGCAGCTGGCGTATCAGCCAAAGCTGATAAAAAGCACCTCTGGCCACTCCTCAGCCTCGGACACCAGGGAGAGGTGTGAATCCAAGAGTACTCCCAGACTACATACTTGTTCCTTCTGGGGAAATGTGACCCCATGCAGAACTGGCAGATAAAAATCATCTCATGAGTTCCACCTGCACAATAAGTTCCTCTGTCTTATCTGGATTCAGTCTAAGTTTGTTATCCCTCATCCAGTCCATTACCACCTCCAAGCAGGCATTTATGCTTGCCTTCTGCTGATGAAGTTGACATGGAGAAATAGATTTTAGTGTCATCAGCATACTGATAACACCCTGCACCAAATCTTTCCCAGCAGTTTCACATAAATGTTAAAGAACATCAAAGACAATATAGAGCCTTGCGGGATACCATACAAAAGTTCAGATTTTGAAGAACAAAGGTCTCCAAGGGACACCATCTTGAATCTGCCCAAGAGGTAGGAGTGGAACCACTGCAAAGAAGTGCCTCCCACCCCCAACACCCTCAGATGCTCCAGAAGAATACTAGGGATGTGCAAACAGGTTCAACGTCAAAAGTATTCAATGTCTAACCAGTTTGGTTCAACCATTTGCAGGGAACCGAACCATCCCCTGTTTGATTCAACCCAGGACTGAACATACACCCCTACGCAATTGCCCTCTGTGTGGGGGAGGGGTAGAGTGGGTGCCAGACTGAACTGGCCCAGTCTGATCCGGGTCCGGCCCGAACTCAAACCGAACCGGACCAGCCGGTTCTGTGCACACCCCTAAAGGATACTATGGTTGATTATATCAAAAGCTGCTGAGAGATCCAAAAGGACGGACACAGTCACACTTCCTCTGTCAATTCCCAATTGGAGATCCATCAGGCCTACTAATGCAGTCTCCACCCCATAGCCTGCCCAAAAGCCACTCTGAAATGGATTTAGATAATCAGTTTCCTCCAAGACTGCACAGATTTGGGATGTCTCCAACCAATCATGGAAGTGTGGAGACAGGCCTATAGTTGCTCAGCTCTGAGGGCTCCAATGCAGGCTTCTTCAAATAATTGTCTCCTTAAGGCAAGGAGGCATCCTGCCCTCCTTCAGATAAGCAATTATAATCTCTATCATGCCTTCTACAACAACCTCCATGCCAGTTAGTATAAACCATGTTGGACAAGGGTCAAGAGAACAGGTGGTGGTCCCACCATTCCAAACAGGAATGGTCGGACCATTCCAAGCAACGTGTCCACATCCTTGGGAGACACAAACTGGAACTGATCCAGCCTAACCACACACAAGAGGAGTTACTGGACACCCCCGCATCAAACACTGCGGTAATTTTGGGACCCAAATCTAAGTCAGCCAGAATATGAGAAATTTTATCCACAAAGTACTCTTTAAACATGTCACAGCAGGTAATAGATGGTTCCAAATTCTGGTTCTAGAGATGAGAAGTATATAGTAGCACTCTCACAACCCTGAATAACTCCGCCAGACATGAACTTGCAGACCCAATACTGGCTAAAAAGAATAGCTTTCTTGCCACCCGTATTACCAGAGCATAGGTCTTCAAATGCACTCTATGTTGTAATCTGCCAGATTCGAATCGAGTCTTCCTCCATGCATGCTCCAGTCATCTACCTTGCCACTTCGGCCCCCATGGTTCTGTATAACAACGGGCCAGTTTTGAAGCTGGTCAGAGAGTAGCCTTGGTACCAATCATGTCTAGTGTCCTGGTGAGTTTGCTGTTCCAATTCTTCACCAGGGCATTCCTCACCAGCAGAGCCAGCACTAAATCCATCCAAGGCATTTTGGAATCCTGTTGGATCCAATAACCCTCTCAGGCAGCCCATCCTAATAGGTACCTTACCCCTGCAGAGAAAGGGTGAGAGTGTGAATCCAACCTTAACCTGTTGTGGTCTGTCCATGACAATGGGGAAATAACAGGAGTCCCCACCCACGGAATGCCAGACTATTCAGATGTAAATACCAGATCAAGCACATGACCAGGGAAAGCCTGGATCAAGCACATGATCATCAAGATGTGTCAGTCCCGAGACTACTTGGGATAGGCCCATAGTTGTCATGGTCACTATGAAATCCTGAGCTGCCCTAGAAAAATTGGTCCCAAAGTGAACATTGAAGTCCACCACAATCACAAGTCTGGGGGACTCCAATGCCAACTCTGAAACCAAGTCTGTGAGCTCAGTTAGGGATTCTGTTGGGCAGTAGGGTGATTGGTACATCAACAGAAGTCCCAATCTATCGATACAATCTGTCAGTACAATCTATGAATCAATCTCTAATCTAACTTTTGCACCATATGAATTGTAAAGAGTGTGTACAATCCAATATTGTACACAGTTGGCTTGATCAATGTGGCTCTATGCCCCCACACTTTGCTTTGGTCTTCCAGCTTGACATTGAATTGGGCAGGGATGCATCCTGGCAGGAACTCAGCACCTGCAACTTTCCCAACTACAAGCTAAAGATGTTCCTGATTAATTGCTACCTGATGTATCTCGACAAGGTAAAAGGATTCCTCAAAATGCCACCTATGTTGTCCATGTTCAAGCCAGAAATTCACAAATGCTGATGCACTGTGATCAGGGCTGTTGCTATGCCCCCAAAGGATCTGGAGCTGGGTCCAGACAGTTGCTTCCCTTCTTGCTTTTCAAATGCTGGGCAGCATGCTGTTTAGCTCCTCTGCTGCCATCCTTGAGGCAACGGAGGAGGTGAGGTATCAGGCAAGGCAGCAGGGGAGAACCAGGGCACCGCCCCAAACATTGAGGCCCTGGGCCCCTGGGACCCCCTAACAATTCCACTGACTGTGATACATCCACACTGCAGTGCATCCAGTTGTTGATGAATCCACAGCATTCCACAAATGGGCTGCTACATCAATAAGCAATTAATATTTTACACTGGATGTGCATTCTCACAGCATTCAGCTAGAATCTTCAAATAACTTGCATTGGATTCAATAGGCAGTTGCAGTTCTCAAACGTTGCCCAGATTGACACAAACAACAATATTCCCAATTTTAGTCACACAACTACTGCATGACACAGTTTAAGCTGAGAGAGAGACTGTCCCAAGATGAGTTGAAAAGTGCTTTTTAAAACCTCACAGATTTCTATGAAGTGATGTTTACTCATTCTTCATGAATAGTCTTTTCCTCTGTAGGGGGAAAGGGGACCATCACCTACCTTCCTGAGTGGAGATGGTGCCTCCCTTGCATGGAGCACAAGCATAGCAGCAAACTGGCTGTCCTTCCTTAACCAGTTTCACATATCCAGGCTGACAGCTCTTCACACATCTAGAATGAGGCAGATTCTAGGCATAGATATCAGAAACAAACAAAACACATTAGCAGGTTTTGTCTGTGGAAAGGAGGCCTAGATTTGGGTAGGACCCAATAGGACCTCACATCCCTGGCCTGCTTTTTTCAAACAGTGATGCCAAGATCCTTTTGAGGGCAGAAAACAAGATGTTCTCCTTTTTATCCACAGGAATGAATTACTTATATGACATTGGGGTCATTCACACAATCGAAAACTGGGTAAGACAAGTGTCCTATCCAGGTTTGGGAGCTGTGTGTGCTCCCGATCTTTGGTTGTGTGGAAGCATACCCACAAATACTTATTGATTGCTGAGTCCTCAGCCTGTCTCTGTTGTGAGTTTCCTACCTTGGCAGAATCTCACTCATACTTCACTGCTACATCTTTACCTACTTCAAGGACAATTTCACTCAGGCGTCTGCTGCATGCTCATCTTGTGAAGCAAGGCCTTCTTCTGTTTCCAACCATTCCAGGGATCCCTCTTATTTATTTATTTACTTACTTATTTATTTACTTATTTACTTATTTATTATTTCCCTGAGCCATTTTAGGAAGGGAGGTATAGAAATCAAATAAATAAATAAATAAATAAATCATAAATCATAAGCTGATTAGAAGTCAACTGAAGTTATTCAATGAATAAAGTGGAATCAATGGTTATCCCCACCTGGTTAAACCACCTGGGCCACACAATGGCATTCTGGTCAATGGTGAACATGATCTCTGTGGAGGCCAGTCTTTCTAGACTCCCAACTTTCATGCTGGCAATGGACAGATTAGGAAATGCCACCA
The DNA here is from genome assembly GCF_027244095.1 of Hemicordylus capensis. Lineage (NCBI taxonomy): Eukaryota > Metazoa > Chordata > Lepidosauria > Squamata > Cordylidae > Hemicordylus > Hemicordylus capensis. Next base: position 254,762,083 of record NC_069658.1, on the reverse strand, counting down.
AGTTCACAATATCAAAGTCAGCTGCTGCCAGGTCCCCATTCTCATCAAAATAAGCTCCATTCATGATGGAACTATTGTAAAAGTGGCTCAGAAAATGATGAAGCTAGAATGATATAGCAAATTTTACATTTGGAAAAAAGCAAACCAATGTGAGGTATCTCTCCTAGGCTTGTGCACACTCGCAATGCAATTGTTTTCGCATTCATCCTGGCACTTTGACATCTCCTGACATCCACCTTCCAGTTCCATATACTGTAAGCTACCCCAGCAAAGGAGGGGACCAGACTGAAGGAGCAGAGGGGCCTAATAGAGGTTAGTTTTTGTAGCAGCTGCCAGATCAGGAGCAGGAAGGGACTGGTGGAGCCAGGGATAGTTCTTTTGCCTGAATCTCATATAAGCAGGTCTTTCTATATCGACAATGTCTTCCTTAAGGGGCAGAGTCTAGAGAATAGACCTCAGCCAACAAAAAGCTGTTATAGATGAGTCCCCCAGGCCACCTTCATATGTAATATGGACCCACAGTTCCAAACCCGCCTCCCCTTGCTCTCCCCTCTGAATTTGGACATAACAGAGAGCGTCCTCTCTGCAATGTGCAGGCTTCCTTCTTGACTGAAGGACAACCCACCCAGCCAATCATGCCAGAGTTGAGGGAGGAGCTTCCTCCTTCTAGAGAATGCACCCTGCAGTACCACATTTGAAAGTACTGCAGGGCGCATCAGATATTGGGTGATGGTGATGAAACTCAGTACAACCCGAGGGTTCAGATTGGTGTGCTAAATCTAAGCCCTCAGTTTCATTGCTGTGCCAAGCCAGAATTTCCCACATTTGGAATGTCCACTGCCCATTCAACTGTGGTTCCACCTTATGTGCAAATGTGGCACCTTTTCAACAAGAGATAACAAGGTAACAAGAATCCCATTTCACCTTAAAAAGCTAAAGAGTACTTGTTGGTGGAGGGGTTTATGAATCTCTCGAGATGCAATTTCCTCAGATATGTTCAATAGGGGTGTGCACAAAATTGGTTTGCCTGGTTCGGTTTGAGTCTGAACTGGACTCGAACTGAACCAGGCATGTTCGGTTTTGTGCCCCCAAACAGAACCCTGCTCAGGATGAATTCAAGTTGGTTCGGAGGTTCTAAAAAAAGATTTAGGATTCACCGCCGGGTTCGGAGGGTGCTGCTGTAGTCGTACATGGGTCTTTGCCACCACCACCCCCTGCCTGCAAGGCTTCTGCTACTCTTCAAAGGGCTGTTTGTCCCATTTTTGACATCCATTCACTCCCTTTCAGAATTAACATGCTCCCCAGCTTCCTGCCATACACTACCTCTGGCCTTCCTCCACTGGCAGTGGCCATTTTGGAAGCTACCGTGCATGCGCCCTGGGCCATTTGCATGGCTGGGTCATGAACCAGGCCATGCATATGGCCAGGGTGCATGTGCGGCTGCCTCCAAAATGGCCACTGCCAGTGGAGGAAGGACTGGAAGGGCCTGAAAATGGGACAAAATGGCTCTTTGAAAAGTGTCACAAGGCCAGCAGGGAGATGGGGAGAGGGCAGAAACAGCCCGCAGACGCAGCAGAACCCATGGACCCAGTTGAGAGTCCTAAAAAGAGGTGGTCAAGCTGAACCAGGCCCAGTCCAGCTCGAGAGAGGGCCCACGAAAACATCCCAGTTTGATGGTAAACCAGCTTGACCTCAAACCGGTTCGCACATCCCTAATGTTCAATATTCATGACAACACTACTTCTGAAAACTTGAAGTCTCAACCTGCTTTTGAGCAATTGATCATCATTTTAGGTGTAATTAGCTATGAGAAAAAGGAAATACCTTCCACAATAGTGTCATTTGATGTTCCAGCCTGTCTGCACCTGCCATCCTCCTCCGATTCAGTCTGGATGAGTCTGCAGCATTTAGGGCACGTGCCACAGACTGGATAGTATTGTAAATTCTATAGCTGTCTTGAGATATGAATTCTTCTACTATATCCTTGGGCAAAGTTTTCAGTATCTCTTTCTCTGTGCATCTTATTCTGCCTTTCAGAGACAATTCAGGTTTGGAATAAAAACAATGAAATCCCTTCTCCCAAAGCAGTCCGTTGACATGAATTAATGCATCATAATTTTCACATATTTTCCTTTTTTGTGTTTGAATGGAGAAGGAGAAAGAACCATGGATGTGCTGGATATAAGATGGTTTGTAAAACAACCTCAAGCTGAGGTCCTCCAAAGCTGTTGCAATCCAGACTTTCCCAACAATTTGTTTTTTACGCCTTTCAGCACTTTTAAGCAGCCATAATAGAGGAAATACAGCATGAGTATCTATGTGATAAACAATCACATTGGCTTGTCTCTGAACTAGAAAGGAACTAATGTCAAAGAACAGTGTGGTCTTATCCAGCGCTGCAACAATTAGTGAGAAGGCAACGCAAATACCATTCCTGATGAGCACAGATGCAAATGTGTTCAGGAACTGTTCCCCAAAGTCACCCTCTGGAGCCAGGAGACCGATCCATGTCCATTTGAAATGCTGCAGAAGCTTGACAATCCCCTGGTAAGGCGGGTCTTGTTTTGGGACCATCCGATAGAAAAAAGGAAACTGAGCTTTATCTTTTACAGCACTGCTACGAAAATTGTAACTGATCTAATATGGAAAAGAAGAGATGGTTGTTTGTTTTGTTTCCGAAACCAATTTTGGAGATGTATTAACCTCACATTCAGAGGCATATCTAGGGAAAATAGTGCCTAGGGCAAGCACTGAAATTGTGCCCCCTGTCCAAACATCTGACACCCATCTTTCAGAAAACTTTACCATAATATCAGCTGAAAAAAACAAATCAAGCTCGTTAAACTTTTAATATTTCAAAAACTATTTAGCAGTGGACGTAGCCAGACCAAAAAAATGCTGGAAAACTACAAATTTCAGTATGCTGGGGCTTATGAAATACCCAAATATTATGTGGAGGTGTACTTGGAAAAACTAAATAGAAGTTCCTGTCTAATTCTCTGCTATGCATTGTAGCATCACGATTACATAAGTTTCAAAAATAAATGGAGAATTTGACTTTTCCCAGATACTCTGAAAATAATTAAAGGATATGCAGAGTAAACTGTGTCACTGCTTGGAATATATTCTAGTCTTTCAGAAAGACAGTTAAAATGAGAGAAAGAAAGCAAGAAACTCCCAGTGGGCCTTAATACTAAGGATTTCACACTGATTCAAAGACAAACTCACCATTAATAGCCATATTATTAAGACATCACATTTAACTCGCTTATCACAAGACGCAAAGTAAGAGCAAATGAATACAATCCTAGCTCATAAACTTCAGCTCAGTATTCACAAGCCCTGATTCCCTGTACATAGTGCCAATCCGAATATGTGTACAGTAACTTACATTATATTACAATTTTTTTAAAAAAAAATTACCTGTAGCCACTTCGGGGGACTTCCTAAAGGCTGTGGCGGGTCTGCAAAGGTTCCCCCTCCCCCGCTGGCCTCTAGGGCCTTACAGGGACCATTTGAGCATGTGCAGTGGTCATTTTTAAAAATATTTTTTTTAAAAAATGGCCGCTGAAAACAAAATGGCCACCACATTTGCTCAAATGGCCTCTGTGAGGCCCAGCATGGCCTAGGGCTTCACAGAGGCCATTTGAGCATGCCCAGTGGCCATTTTGTTTTTGGTGGCCATTTTTTTTAGTTTTTTAATTTTAAGAAATGGCGCCCCCCTCAAGTGGTGCCCGGGGCATGTGCCCTGCCTGCCACACCCTATATACACCCCTGCTCACATTATTCTTAAGTCACAGAATGTGTGTCATTACAGACACTGGGGCTATTCCCACGAGCAGCAGAAATCAGGCTAGGATAGCCTAGCCTGATTTTTGCTGCTCGTGTAAACCACCGGATTCGCAGGTGAGCCCGGTGGCTTACAAGCGACTAGCCCGCTTCTGTAGCTTGCTCCGCAAACAGTTTTTAAAATCGTGAGTAGCCGTGCAACAGCTCTGCACCATGGCTACTCATGAGTAGACTCCCGGCCGGGAGGCTGAAAAGCAGCCTCCAGGCTCGGCAGTTTCTCCAGTATGCCCTGCGCACTTGCACAGGGCATACTGGAACTTCCGGGGGCCACGCAGCCCCCGATCCTCCCAGCCCGTGCCAGATCTGTCACGGAGCCGGCAGTCGTGTGGGCGGCCAATCCGGCCACACAGGGCTACGACCCTGCTCATCTGCGGGTCTCAATGATTGTGAGACCCGCCTCATTCTGTGTTAGTGTGTAGTGACAATGTATGACAGTATGTGTGGCAATGTATGGTCTATATGGAAGACGCCTACAGTTTATTGCTCTCACTGTACCAGCATTCAAAGTGCAACTATGTGCTTTCCTCATTGGCATGAATACTAGCCATTCAGTACTATGGGGGAATATGAAGGGACATTGATGGATGTGGCTGAACGTGATCCCTCTTACTAGCACTGTGGAGGAATGAGGCCTAAACCTTCTTGTAAATCGGATTTTATGTAAATTGCCTTGCTGTTCACTGCATTAGGAAAGACTGTGCTGGGGTCAAAGATTTGTGGGTCCTGCTCTGTAGTTTCATTTTTGAGGGAGAACAGTGACAACTAACATTTTGGAAGGAAATGAAGGTTTGATTTTATTAGTTATGTTTTTGAAAATGGAGGGGATTTAAGTTATATTGATTGGATGATTTAGAAAAGTGGGAGGGATGTTTATGTATATAAACCCTGATTTCAGCAGAGTAGTAGTACAAGTTGGAGAAACAATTTGGAGTGTTAGAAAAAGTGTCCAAAGTATAGTCCAAGTAGGAAGAAGAAAGTGCAGAACTGAAGAGTTCAAGTGAAGGAATTGCTGGCACAGTCAGAGAGAGAATCCGAGCTAGGGCTGGAAAGAGCTGTGAAATCACTGACAAAGTAAAAACTCTCTGGAGCAGGGACATTCTGCTAATGAGGCAAAGGGAGGTGAATGTTCCCTGTCCCACAGCCTCTGAGGGACCCCACCCCCCCAGGGCAGTCCTTGCCCTCTCAGTTCTGCCATGCAGCATGCCTACAAGGGAGAGCAAAGGCAGCTGCCTGCCTGCCATATCTCTCCCTGCTTCCCCGTCCATGCAGCGTGCTTGCGCAAGAGTGCAGCTTGGAGCCCAAGGCTATGGAAGGAGGGAGAGAAGCAACCTCCCCCTCGGCAGCGAAGCTTCCACCTGCCTGGCAGGCTGAGATAGCTGAGAATAATTGTTTGGATCGCTGCTGAGCTCTGCCCTGCTGTTGAGGGAAGGGTATGGTTCTATCTGCCTTCTATTGCCCAGGCTGGACATGGAGGTGGAAGAAGGCGGGAGACACTACAAAGAAGTCAGGAAAACATAAGCCCCCACCCCACCCCGCTTTTGGTTTTTTGGCAATTGTGGAGAAGAGTTTCATGTTTGTGTGGGCATGGAGAATGGAGCACCCTCATGGAGATAGGGTCTGTCTTGTGTGTTTCATTTTTTGTACATGTCTTCTCTCTGTGCTTTCAAAACTCCTGAGCTATGCACAAGGAAGGCAAGAAAAAGTAAGCCCCTGCCCCATGTTTTTGCTTTTTGCAAATTGTGTAGCTTGGACTTCAGTTTGCAAACTGTCTCTCTTCAAAGGGGGAAGGGGGAAAGTTTCATGGGGGAGGGGCGTGGAGAATGGAGCACCCTCATGGAGATTGGATCTGTCTTGTGTATGTTTCAGGGTTTTTTACCAGTGACTGTTCTCTGTGCTTGCAAAACTCCAGAACTCTGCAAATGTCATGAAAAAGCAAAATCAGCAGAAGCAGGAGGGAAGCTGGGAGAGGGTGGGGGATGCCTTATTTCCAAATACTCCATTCAGCTAAGAGTGCAAGCTATAAGAGAGAGGCATGAGGGAGCAGCTAAGCAGCTCCTGCTTTTCTGAATGGTGGGTCTTTTTCCCACCCAGCGCCCAAGTTGCATGAAAAAACAACAAAAAGAGCCCCTGGTGGCGCAGTGGTAAAACTGCCGCCCTGTAACCAGAAGGTTACAAGTTCGATCCTGACCAGGGGCTCAAGGTTGACTCAGCCTTCCATCCTTCCGAGGTCGGTAAAATGAGTACCCAGAATGTTGGGGGCAATATGCTAAATCATTGTAAACCGCTTAGAGAGCTCCGGCTATAGAGCGGTATATAAATGTAAATGTAAGTGCGAAAAAATTCCAAGGTCTCCCCCATCCTCCCTCAAAAAAATCCATCACCTTGTTTTTTTACATCTTTATATTCTTGGAAATTCAGTTGTTTAATTATTGGATCCTTTAGAGACAGAGAGGGGATGGATACAGAATTATGCAGGCTGTGGGAATATGTTAAGTTGTGCGTTGAAATGTTTCTGCTAATGCATATTTGCATGAATATACTTATTTTATATTATTACATTCTTGTGAGTTCAGTTGCTGTTTGTGCCCTCAAGAACCCACGTGTGCCATGTTGTGTGTTTGTGTGTGTGCAAGAGGGGTGGAGATTCTTGACTTCCAAGTCAGTGTACACAGGATTGCAGGGTTTTTTAAATTATTTATTTATTATTTATGATTTATTACATTTATAAACCACCCCATCCAGAGGCCCTGGGCAGTGTACAACAACTTTTAAAAAGACATAAAAACACACAGTGCTAAAAACAATATAAAAACAATTCAAAAACAATTAAAACCATTTAAAACCGATTAAAATACTTTTTAAAAACAACACTTTATAAGCCTTGGAAGGCCAGGCCAAACAAATAAGTTTTTAGGGCTCTCTTAAAGGCCGACAGTGAGCCTAAACTGCAGATATCTGCCGGGAGTGCATTCCATAGACCAGGAGCAGCTACAGAAAAGGCCTGATTCTGAGTCGCCACCAGATATACCACTGGTAACTGGAGAAGGGCCTCTCCAGATGACCTCAATGAGCTATGGGGATCATACCGAAGAAGGCGCTCTCTAAGGTAGCCTGGACCCAAGCCAGAGCTTTAAAGGTAATCACTATTTCGCCCGGAAACATATCGACAGCCTGTGCAGCTGTTTTAAGATAGGCATAATATGGTCTCTCTTGGTTACCCCAGAGACCAATCTGGCTGTTGCATTTTGAACTAACTGAAGTTTCCGAACTACATACAAAGGCAGCCCCACGTAGAGCGCATTGCAGTAGTCGAGCCTGGAGGTTACCAGCTGATGCACCACTGTTTTGAGATCATTCTCTTCAAGGTATGAACGCAGCTGTCAAATCAGCTGAAGGTGATGGAAAGCGCTCCTGGCCATAGCCTCCACCTGAGATACCATGGTGAGGTCTGGATCCAAGAGCACTCCCAAGCTGCGTACTTGTTCCTTCTCGGGGAGTGCAACCCCATCCAGCACAGGAAGATCTAATTCATCCCTTAAATTCCAATCTCCCACAGTGAGCACCTCCATCTTTCTTGGATTCAGCTTCAGTTGCAGCTTCTTGCTTGGATTTCAGCTTCAATTATAAAAGTATGTCAGCACAAAGTCTCAGGTGGTGGTGATGTTTTGAAATAAGGGTCAAGGCTTTCAAACTGATTCACTTGGTGAGAACCTTAGATAGGAAAAACTCTGAAAGAACCACATCCAAGCACTGGTTTGCAGGATTGTTTGGATGTTTTAATTGTAAACCGCCTTGAGCCATTTTGGAAGGGCGGTATAAAAATTGAATAAATAAATAATAAATAAAAATGTTAAATTAATTTGCACTGCTCTTTTAAGGCATGTTATTTTACCATGGAAAACCTCTACTGTGAAAAGCCAATATACCTAAAATGCAGCATGTAATTTCTACAAGTTGCCTTTCCCATATTTTGCAAATTGTTTTGCTGGGTTGGAGAACAACCCCCCATCATTTGGTCCATATATCTTGGAGTGGATTCAGATGACAACTTGTGTTGTCTGTTAATCTGCTGCACTATATTACATGTGTCCTTAATGTTCTTCTGCAGCAGAGACATGGTTCCAGGAGAAAGAGAGGAAGGCAGCGAGGGGCCCATTTTAAAATCTTATCTCTGGGTCCACTCCAGCCTTGTTACGCCCCTGCTCTGGAGAGCTAAAATCATTTAGAAGCAAGAAGAAGCAGTCTGGGGTTGAACTCCCAGAACTGTGAAGGAGAACAGGACCTGAGGCTGAACAAGGATAGGCCAGGTTGCTGGAAAAGCAGAGGTGACTACAGAGGACTCTGAGCTAGGGTCCAGAGACTAGGGATGCAGAGGTGGGGTGTGACTGTGAGTCCAACTTTAACCAGATGGTGGTCCATCCATGACAATGGGGAAATCCTAGGAGTCACCAGCCACGGAATACCACCCTGATCAGAGTGAAAGATCAGATCAAGCGTGTGACCTGCAATATGCGTCAGTCCCAAGACACTTTGGGATAGGCCCATAGTTGTCATGGCCACTATGAACTCCTGAGCCGTCCCAGACAAATTGGTCCCAAAGTGGACATTGAAGTCCCACAGCACCACAAGCCTGGGAGACTCCAACGCCAAACCTGAGACCTAGTCTGTCAGCTCAGTTAGGGACTCCATTGGGCAGCAGGGTGATTGGTACACCAAGAAAAGTCCCAGTCTATCTCTGATCCTCAAACTTAGATACAGACATTCAATATGGTCAGACATTTTGACAGGGACCCTGGTCAGGGAGAGGTTATTCTTATAGAACACAGCCAATCCACCTCCCTGCCCACTTCCCCACATGTGCTCCTCAACAGAGTACCATGAAGGGAGAAGCTTGGGCCAGACGCGGCTGCCAGCCTCCCCGAACCAAGTCTCTGTAATACATACCAGATTGGCTGATTATTGTGAAAAGGATAGATCTATCTGTCTGTCTGTCTATACTGCCCAAAACCTATGTCTCTGGGCGGTTTACAAAAACAAACAAACAAACAAAACAAAATTAAAAGGTTAGAACATTACAATAATTTAAAATTTAAAACAATGTTAAAAACTATTAAAAGTATCTAATTAAAAGCTTGGGTGAACAAGTGTGTCTTAACTGACTTTTAAAAAGTCGTCAGAGATGGGAGGCTCTTATTTTGGCAGGGAGCACATTCCAAAACCTTGGGGCAGCAACGGAAAAGGCCTGTACCCAAGTAGCCACCAGACAAGCCGGTGGCAACTGCAAATGAACCTCTCCTGATGATCACATTGGGCAGTGATGTTCATGGTGACAGAATAACTATGACATAACAAAGGTGGTAGTTTTTGACTGTAGCAATATCAAACATAGGTGGTCTATTAATGCCCAGCAGATAGACCAATGCGCCTTGTTTAAGTATTGGGAGTATTTGGAAGTTTCCTTCAATAAGTTCCTCACATGGAAGGCACACCTCAATGTTGTTCTAGCATAAGTACATAGGAACATATGAAGCAACTGTTCAACATTCTGTGGGGCAAATCTGAATATTTTCTACTCTAAAGGGGGCCAGTTAATAGCCCCAGCACTTAAAAAATTTCAGGAAAAGGAGATATCACTGAGGTGTATGGTATTGAGAGACCTGTGGGTGGGAAGAGAAGGTTGTTGCTCAGTTGGAAATAGTCCAGAACAACTTCCTAAGGAAGATTTTGGGCCTCCCCCAGGGCATTCCTGCTGCCTACCTATGAATGGAGGTAAGGCTACCTTCAGTCTCCATCAGAGTTCATTTAGCATTGCTAAGGTACTTCAGGAAATAAGACAGCCTCCCAGAACATCATTTAATCAAAATCATGTTATTTATATTATATGGACAGGAATCAATGACCTAAATTTCTCTCTTAAGAACATAAGAACATAAAAACAGCCTAGCTGGATCAGGCCCAAGGCCCATCTAGTCCAGCATCCTGTTTCACACAGTGGCCCACCAGATGCCATTGGAAGCCACAGGCAGGAGTTGAGGGCATGCCCTCTCCCCAGCTGTTACTCCCCTACAACTGGTACTCAGAGTATTCAATAGTTGTACTCCCTGCATTTGGTGGGGGAACCTAGATCCTGGAGCAGAGAAAACAATAGAGATTGGATCCTTGAATGGGACTCTTGTAGAGATGCTGCTGTGGTACAGTTTTCAAAGTTTATATTTTGGTACCTCTATTGTATGAAACATAGAAGTTTCTTGCAGTAACTTGTTAATTTTACTCATATATCACTGAGGAAGACTATTGCAACTTCACACTTTCCAACTATGTCCACACCATATCTCGAAGGGAGTTTCTGCAAACATCCAGTGGAACAACACCTTTGTCCTTGTGGTGCTGGTAAAGTGGAGAATGTTATCCACTATGTCTTATATTGTTCCTTCTATGATAGGCACATAGGAACACAGCCAGGCTCTGGCACATAAAGCATCAAAATGTTCTTTGTGTGTGTGTGTGCAAGGCTTTACAGGGAAAGTGGGGTTGCAGTGATTCTGTTCTGTCTTTTATCCTGTGGGTGACCATTTGTTGGATTAGCTCATAGCAGAGTGGTTAGAGTGTTGGACTAGGACTGGGAAGACCTGAGTTTGAATCCCCATTCAACCATGAAACTCACTGGTTGACTCTGGGCCAGGCATGTGTCTCTCAGCCTAACCTACCTCACAGGGTTGTTGTAAGGATAAAACTAAGCATGTATACCACTCTGAGCTCCTCAGAGGAACAGTGGGATGTGTGTGTGTGTGTGTGTGTGTGTGTGTGTGAGAGAGAGAGAGAGAGAGGCTGCATGCTCATGAATATTCTCTCTCTCTCTCTCTCTCTCACACACACACACACACACACACACACACACACACACGAGCTAAGTAGCCTATGCAACCCATGGACCAAGGGCGAACCCCCACGGCCTTCCCCAGTTGGCTGGCCCTCTCATGAGAAGATTATCCCACCAGAAGCAAGCTGGCAGTGGAGCAGAAGTTTGGTTTGGGCTGCATAGGCTACTTAGCTAAGGTGCTACATCGCAACAGCATTGTAGGTCATGGCGGACAGACACCCCAGAATTCTTCATCCTCCCTCATATACATATTCCCTCCTAGGAAGTCCTCATGTTTGCTTGCCTGAGTAACAGGAAAACAGTGCCCTCTAACACACACACCAAATTGAGCTTTTGCAAGTGTGTTTGGGTGCAGGGCTTCTTGGGAGGCTGCAGTGCCATCACTGTCAGAAGTACTGGCATGGCATGGCATTTAAAGGGCATTTAAATGTCCTTTCCATGCCAAGGGCGGGCAGAACACTCTGAAAATGCATGATCTCACTTCGCACAAACACCCTGTGAGTGTGCAATCTAAAGGGAGACCAACAGATCACACCATAGGCAGATTACTGCATGGGCAATAGAGGCAATTGCCTATGGCCAGAGATGAACCTAGGCAATTTTGGAATCTGGATCTAAAGGCTTTTGGAGGCCCCCCCTCCCCTGCAAATTAAGCATCATCATGTTCCGCTGGGGGACCATACCACCCAGGACAAACTAAAAAGGATTTGGGGGCCCCCGGGGGCTGTGGAGGCCCTAGACTTTGGCCCCGAAGTCCAGGGGTAAGAGTGCCTCTGCCTACGGTGGCAAATCTTGGGGTGGGGGAAAGTTGAATCTTTCTCTTTTAAAAAAAACTTTAAAATTGCCACTCCAGTGGGCCCACTCGCCTCCCAAATCATGTTGGACACAGGGTGCTTCCTGCCTGGACAGCAGCGGAGATGGTGACCAGAGACTTCCTCAAAGGGCTTCCTTCCTCCCAAATGGCACAGGTTGGGCCAGTAGTACACTTTCCCCTCTGGCTAGTAGTACACTTTTCCCTCCAGCTGCAATGCATGAAGCCAGCAGCCACCTCGCTCTCACCCCGTCCTCCATCCCCCACTCCTTTAGTCATCCAGGCTTTTAACTGATATTGTTTTGATTGTTTTAATGTTGTGTTTAGAATATTGTTTTAAAATTTTAAATTGTTGTGTTTTAAATTTCTTGTTTTTGTTTTTAACTAATGTTTTACTTTTGTTATTATCTTGTAAACCACCCAGAGATGTAGGTTTTGGGCGGTATAAAAATATGTTAAATAAATAAATAAAATAGTAAAGTTCATGAACCACACACAGTCCCCTTCCTTGACAGCATGCTCAGACAGGGTGGCAAGGGGGAAGTCCTCCCTTTTTTCTTCTAAAAGCCACCGCAGCGACAGAATGGGGGGCAGCAAAGGCTGCGGGGTGTGGGGGAAGAGGGGAAAGTCCCCCCTTTTACATTAGAACATGGCTGTCTGCATGGTGGAATGCCCTTCCTCTTGCCTCATGCTGAGGGGAGGGTGATTTGTCTCAGCCCCCTAGCACACGGCCCCAGAAAGCCCCTGATTGGGCCTCAGTGTCTGGGGGCAGGGCTAAGGCTGCTGCTCCTGTGGCTCCCCGCCCCAAACACTCAGTTCAGCGTTTGATTCCCCACCCTTCCTTCCCTAGGATCAGAGCGGGTCTAGAGGCTGGTCGCCCTCCTGGGGGGCCGAGTAGGAATTTTTGGCTCCCAATGCATTGGCCATGTTTTGGGCTTTTCCACCTACTCAGTTCTGCTACCCTAGCATCAATGGTTAGTTAGTTAGGTCATGGCTTGGCAGGGACGATGCAGAATGGGTGGTAAGTAGATGGGATGGAACATCGGTGAGCACCCTCGGACAGTTAAAACGAGTGATTGGTCAATCACTCCCTTGTGGTTTGTGCAGCCCATGGAGGATGATTCACCATGAAACCTGCTTCAGGCCCTTAACATACCCATGGGCTGCGCGGTCCAGATTGGTGTGAAGACCTAGAAGGATCCAGGCCCCCTTGGGGGTTGGCCATGAAGGGGAGGGAGCAGGTTTTCCACCTGCTGCCATACTGAGCCAGGGTGTGTCACCCAAGCAAGGCTCAGATGAGGACGCAGTAGTCCAAACCTGTTCATTGCTAGGCCTCGCACTGTCTTGGGGAGGGGGGATTAACCCTATCCAGTCCGCTAAACCAATTATAGTTTATCAATAAAGATGTAGCCCTTTTTACCCATTACATTGTTGTCTGTGTCTTCTTGGGGCTGGGGGCTGGGGACAATGGGGCAGCAGTGGCTTCAAGTGGGGAGAGTTGTGGTGTGGAGGGAAATTCCACCATTTACCTTAAAGAAGCATCCACTGCCACTGCACAGAGGGGTGGCGAGGGAGAGCTCCTTCCAGCTCCCCTCCTCCTTCCCAAATGAGTGCATGCCCCCATTGCAGACCATTTCGGAGAGGTCCAAATAGGGTTGCAACGGAGGCGTGCACTCATTTGGGAGGGAGGAGGGGAGCTGGAAGGAGTTCTCCCTTGCCGCCCCTCTGAGCAGCAGCAGTAGTATAGAAAGCCAGCGGCCGGGGGTGTTCAGTCCAGTGCTAAACCAAACTAGAGGGGGTCAGTTCAACAGCGGACCATCGAACCATACATCGGATAAGGCCATCAAACCAAACATCATTCACACATCCCAAGTTGCCACCAGATGTGCCGGTGGTAACTAGAGATGGACCTCTCCAGATGACCTCAACATGCAATGAGGATCATACAGAAGAAGGTGCTCTCTAAGGTAACACAGACCTAAGCCATTCAGGGCTTTAAAGATGATAACCAGCACTTTGTACTTTTCCCAGAAACATATTGGCAGCCAATGCAACTGCTTGAGAACAGGCATAATATGGTCTCTCCGGGTTACCCCAGAGACCAGTCTGGCTGCTGCATTTTGAACTAACTGAAGTGTCCAAACTCTGTACAAAGGCAGCCGCTCATTGCAATAGTCAAGCCTGGAGGTTGCCAGCTGATATCTTTAAAAATATGTATATATATTTTATTTTAGAACCCCTGAACTGGCCGCAAGCCAGCCTGGGGTGTTTGGTACGACCTCGATCTGAATCAGGCCTGCTCCAGCTTGAAGGCGAGCCATCAAGCCAGACCAGATCGATGGCAAACTGGCTTGACCTTGAGCCAGTTTGCACACCCTAATTCTCATGTCGTGCCTAACCATTAAAGGCCATTCCATGCACTTTCACAGAAAAGGGTGCAAGATTCAGGAAGGAGAGGAAGGAAATTGTAACCAAAGGAATTGCAGATGGCCACATGACAAGAGGAAAAGGAAGCTAAAGCAGCCTCACCACCAGAAGCGTACCCAGACACAGAACAGATGTCCAAGACACAGAAACAAAGTTATCAATCCAATGGTGGGGCAAGAGGATTTGTCTGCCCAAATTCTGCAGGACTGCAGAGCAGAGGGAATTGATGCAGCCAGTTCAGAACCTGAACGCAAGGTCTGCTCAGAAGTAGAGAGCTGGGACCCTCTTAAGGCAGCAAGATACAACTCATGTGTTTCAGAATCTGAAGAACGGAGGAACAGCCTCTAACACAGGGCTGCACAACTCAAATGCCCTAGTGGGCCGGAACCATCCACAATGTGGAGTGCAGGGGCCGAGATCAAATTTTTAGCACATTATTACATTAAAATTTAAATTATTATATTAGTTACTTATGCATCTATCCCCCCGTCAATGGACCCATAGTTTTAACCAAGGATAGTGGTCAGAGAATAGGTGCTGTCCTTGTGCTCAGTGAGTGGGGCCTCTAGAGTGCATGTCAGCCCCAAACAAATGCCAAGTCCTCTCCTCTCCCTAAACTGTTGTTGCTTTCAGGCTGCAATGCTAGGCATACTTACATGGGAGTAAGCCTCACTGGGCACATCATGGAGCATATTTCTGAGAACGCATGCACAGGATGGCGCTATAGGCAGTTTCCAGCTCTTGTGTTGCTGCAGGATACCTGAGGGGCCAGTAAAATAGTCTCTGCGGGCCGAATCCTGCCCCCGGGCCTTATGTTGTGCAGGCCTGCTCTAACAGAACCTCAAGAGCAATTTAAGGGCCTGCGGACCCAGCTCAGAGGGAGGAATTCCTGGATATTCATTTGTTCTGGAAGTTTGCTGAAGCCAGAAAGATCCCAACGAAAGGCCTCGGTGAAACAAAGAGCTTGTGCATTGCCAGAGGCAACAAAGAGATTACAAGGATGCAAAGGTTTGCAGCAAAGATTTTTAGTGGTGAACCTCAGCTGCAAAACCTTGTTGAAATAGAATTTTGCAGTGCATGTTGAAGGAGATTTGGATGATCATCTCTTACATGTGAGTAAAGGATGTGCTGAGAACATGTCAGCATGTCCTTGAGTGATGTAGAAATTGACATGCTCGTGATGAGGCTTCAGCCTTATCCTATGTAAAAGTGGCATGGGTCTGAGGTTCATCTGAATTAGCCCAGTATCAAAGCCAATGAGAATCAAGTTTAGTCAAGAAGGAATCAAATATTGCCTCCAGAATTTGCCTTGTATTTGAGAAAGAGTCACAGTTTGACTCAAGAGGGTGATGTAGCCAAGGAAAGAGAAAGCAATGGACTTGGCCCACCAGAAGGATGTTCCAGACAAGAGCCTTAGACCCAACACACAGACCTGTGTGAAATAGACTTTGCCTACCAGAGAGACATTCCAGAAAAGACTCTTAAGCCCAATGAAGAGACTTGTGTCTCACCAATATATTTTGCATGCAGCACGCAGAAAGATTTCTTTCTTTCAGACTCCGCTTCAGAGTGCACTTTGATGAGGTTCCTGGGTACACAGAACAACATCTGTTGTATCACCATCCATTTGACAGTTCAGTACAAACACACAGAGAAGAGAGTCTGTCCCCCCCACACACAGAGGCCTAGCACTGCCCAAAAAGCCTGAAACATTGGTCAAGCCAAATTGCTAAGTTAATTATCAGGTTGGCCCTATCCTAGGGTTATACAGAAGCCAAAAAGTGGGACTGAACCTCAGAATAATGTTTACCTTTGTGAAGGTGTTGATCCTAATGAATATATGTTCTTACCTATGCTTTGTTGCAGTCAAAGCCCAAAGAGAGTGGATTTTATCTGAAGACAAAGAACTTCCCAGGGAACTTCATTCCCACCCACCCCCGGGGCAAGGTAGACTGTCACAGTGATCTTGTGAAGAAGGTGAACTTTGGGGAATAATCCACTTACCATTGAGAAGGAGTGTTGGATTGCAATCGCAAATGAGGGGTGGGGGGATTCCTCTGTTAATGGATTCTTAGCAAATCTGGGCTACACAGGCTCAGAGCTCTTGGTTTGGGAGGACTCCCAGTGCCCCAGACAACCAGAGATTCCTGAGTTAACCCTCTCCTACCCAGGAATCTCTGGTCATGAGAACAATCTTATAGGCTTCTCTATCTCCAAACAGCCATGCAGCCCAGCTAAGTTTTTCTTATTTTAAGTAAAGTGTCTTCGATTTATGAACTATGATTCTGAGTGGTTTCTTCAGAACCCAGCTCTGCTAAAAGCGTTTAATATTCAGACCAGCTCTACACTTGAAAACCTCTTAGCGTCTTGACTTGCTCTTGCACAACTGATGGTAATTTCAAGTGTAACTATGAGGAAAAGGAAATACCTGTCATGACAGTTTCATTGATGTTCCAGCCTGCCTGCACCTGCCATCCTCCTCCTATGAAGTCTGGATGAGTGTGCAGCATTTAGTAGGGATGTGCAAACAGGCTTGAAATTGAAATTGTTCGATGCCAAATTGGTTTGGTTCGAAGATTTGAGGGTTCGACGAGACTTTTTTAAAAAAATAACTTACCCCTTCCGGGGGGCTTCTCCAAGGTGGTGGGGGGGTCCACAGAGGTTCCCACTCCCCCCGCCGGCCTTCCTTCATTTAAAAATCGTCCGGTTTCAGGCATCTTCAGTGCTTTCCGGGCATATTCCCTGGGGTGGTGGCCTTTTTGGAGGCTGCTGCACCTGCGTAGTGGGACCATGTGTGGCCTGGGTCTTAATTTTTAAGGTCCATTGAACCCCCAAACTGAACTAGGAGGGGTTCGAAGGGGTCTAAAACCAAACTGGGTAGTGCAGTTCAAGTTCAGTTTGAACTCGAACCAGGCCAGGTGGTTTAGGCCATGTGCCACAGACGGGATAGTGTTGTAAATTCTGTAACTGTCTTGAGACAGAAATCTCTCTACAGCATATTGGGAAACTGTTCAGTGTCTCTTTCTCTATGTATCTTATGCTGCCTTTGACAGACAACTCAAGATTGGAATACAAACAATTAAATCCCTTTTCCCAAAGCATCATGATGACATCAAGTAATGCATCAGAACTGTCATGTTTTGTCCTTTTTTGTGTTTGGAATGAGAAGGAGAAAGAACAATGGATGTGCTGGATATCAGCTGGTCTGTAAAACAACCTCAAGGTGAGATCCTCTAAAGCTGTTGCAATCCAGACTTTCCCAACAATTTGTTTTCCCCACCTTTCAACTAACTGCAGCAGTGTTATTAGAATAAATAGAGCATGAATATCTATGTGATAAACAATCACATTGGCTTGTCTCTGCATTAGAAACTTAACAACATCATTGTCAATGTATTTTTCCAGCACTGAGAGCCTTTTGTAGAAAGTGACACAAAGACCATTCCTGATTAGCACAGATGTGAATGTGTTCAAGAATTGTTCCCCAAAGCCACTGTTTGGAACAAGGCGACCATTCCATGATCATTTGACATGCTGCAGAACCTTGACAATACCCAGATAAGGTGGATCTTGTTTTGGGACCATCTGATAGAAAAAAGGAAACTGAGCTTTATATTTTATAGCACCACTACGAAAACTGTAACAGATCTAGTATGGAAAAGAAGAGATTGGGGTTTATTTTATTTTTGAGACCAATTTCCAAATTGGCAAATAGGATTTTGGGTCCCTTCTCTGTATGGGCTTGCATGGATGGCCTGTGTGCTTGACTGCCTGAGAGCACCTAAACCCCCTGAGCAGAAACACTAGGTTAGTTTGGGGGTTCCCAAACTGTGGTCCTCCAAATGTTACTGAACTACAATAAGTTATGGCTGGGGGTGATGGGAGTTGCAGTTCAGCTAGTAGTGCTCTTTGGACTGAATATCCAGATAGAGATCTGGTCCACTTCAGGCTTGAGTGGCCTCCAAATGCTGACCTGGGGGTCCTCCAAATGCTGAGCAGCCTGACCAGGCCATGTCAGGTGGGTGAGCCTGCCGGTGCAACTTTCACAAGCGATGGCCAGGAAAGCAGTGACGGCTGTCTGCAGTGCTGCCTGCCCTGCCCAATACAGCCAGGCTCAACATGTGTGGGGGGGGCAGGGGGCAGCCAGGATGGCAAGAAGGGTGTCGAGCCAGCAAACAGCCCAGCCACTTCCACCCAGTCATTCAACTGTGCCTGCACGCACTGTGTGCATACATGTACACATAACACCGTCACTGGTGAGAAGGGAGGCAGGAGGAGTGCAAGTCGAGGCAGTAGTAGCCGTGGACAACTCAAGCCGGCAGGCTCAGCAGCTGCGTACCAGTAGGGAGAGAGGGAGGCGGCGGCATGTGGGGAGAAGAAATGTGGCTGCAACAGAAGCAACCAGCAGGAGTAGCAGAAAACCAGGGGACTTGGAAGAAGATTTTCTTCCTACCCAGCATATTTCTCCCCCTCTTCCCCCACTGCCCCTGCCATCTGAAGAGTTTCTTTACTGTGTTTCTCCCCAACTTTGCTGGAGTGGAGGTGAGGGAGGAAGAGGGGAGATTAGAAGCCTTGAAGGACTGTTTCTTTTCCATGTGATATTTGCAATGCAGGTCAGTGGGAAGTTGCTTGTTCAGAATTAATTCTAGTAGTAGTAGTAGTAGAAGAAGAAGAAGAAGAAGAAGAAGAAGAAGACCCGTCTTTCCCTGAGCATGTTGTGTTGTTAAAAATAATACATTGCAGCTTATCTGGTGGTAGTTCCTCCAAAAGGCCTCTAGGCAATGGCGTAACTATAATAGGGCAAGGGGAGACAGTTGTCTGGGGGGGCCCTGCCTTTCGGGGGGCCCCCAGAGGCAAGTCACATGACTGACTCCCCCAGCCGTGCACCCACCCAGGCTTCCTTCAGTTGTATTCATCCTCTGAAATTGATGTGAGTGTTAAGATCTGGAGCTACCAGAACAGCATGTCTTTCTGTAGTACCATTAAATGACTAGCATTGTCCACAATTCACAAAACCTTTTAAAAAATAATTTAGGATGATGTTCTATTGTGGCATACAGGAGATACACACACACACACACACACACACACACACACACACACACATTTTACTATGCTTTTTGTTACCACTATTTAGCCTCATTTAAGATTTCTTTACTTCATGAGATGAGCTTCAGTGGGGCGGGGGGCATTTTAAAATCTTGTCTCTGGGCCCACTCCACCTTGCTACGCTCCTGCCTCTAGGTCCAGGCTCCAAAATTACCTCTGAGTTCAGCAACATCTGGAGGACCACAGGTTGGGGCCCCCTGCTCTAGAGAGATTCCTGAGCGGCCACAGAACCTCTCAATAGAAACTGTGGGGAAACAGGCACTAAAGGTTTAACACACTTTCAAGCATGTCTGCAGAGCCTTGAGTTAGAGGTTCTGCTCTGGGAGGCATGGCTTTTACCCTCTGGGAAGATTCCAAAGGGCAACTGGGGAACAGCTGTGGGGCAGTTAAGGTGAGAGTTGCAGTGGGGGTTGGAAATAATATAGGTTGTGCTATGTCACAAGCCTGGTAGGGTAGGAAGTTGTGAGGTAAAATATATCTAATGGAAAATAGAGCTCAGGCAAGGACACAGTTTGGATCTGTAGTCTTATCTTCGAGTCTGTAGACTAATAGTTTCCATCTGTAGTTGGACGTGGAGAGAAGACTGAAAGAAGTAAGCAGCACTTATTCTGACCCCTTCAGAACAGCTGAGAAAGAGATAGGCAGGCTGGCAGGCACACAGACACTGACTGACATCTTGACTCATGATGCATGTGTGCAAACAGCATCTCTGAGCATGCAACCAGACCACCTGCTGCTCCATCCGCTCCATTACAAATGCATTCTTGCATGACAGGGCCAGTGGGCACTTCTCACAGAGTGCTCCCTTGCTCTCCCAAAGTCCCCTGTCACAGCAGAAACACATCACTGAAGGCAGTGGCATGTTTCTGCTGCAACCCCAGGCTTTGGGAGCACAAGAGAGCACTCTGGGAGAAGTACCTGCTTTCTCCATTGTGCAAAAACGCACATGTAAAGGGAACTGATAGAGCTGCAGGAGTGATCTCGCCGTACCACATGCTTCATTAGTCAAAAAGTCAGTATCTATAAGCTGCCCCTCATTCTGGATTTATTTCTCAGTGAAATCTGAGAAATAATGTAACAGCTAGTCAAAGGAATATCCTGTTACGTTTTGTATACACACAGCTTCTAAGGGAACTCCTGGTCCATGGTAGAAGGAAAGATCAACTCTAGGAGGGGGAAAGAATATGTAAGGGATTAGTTGTTTACTGTTAATGCTAGAGAGGTAACTGATTTTAATAGGGTAAAAGCACTAACCTTTTATGTGATTTCAAGAAAGTGCAATGGGGGAAAACAGTATAAATAATAGTATTTAAAAAAAATAGTTGGGTTTTTTAGTAAATAGTTTTTCTTTTCTTTCTTTGAAACCTCAAGAAACATTTGTAGTAAAATCAAAATGTTAAATCAATTTTACCACCATAACTGATTGTCTCCCCTTATGCCTACAGCCATGCCCCACTAATCAAACAAGAGAGAGAAGTGAACGGTGCTCAGGAAGTGGTGCAGTGGTAAAAACAGTAAGAGGAGTAAGAGTAACAGTAAGAGTAACAGTCGTTCCTTCCTTCCTTCCGAAAGACAACATGACTACGATCTGGTCAACTAGTGAAATTACACTTGTCGAATGTCTGCCTATCATGCAACTGTTAATAGTTCTGGGTCCTCTGGCACCATCCTCCCTTCCATCGCTGGCCTCTCTTTTTCATACCTATCTTGACCTCCCTAAAGAGATTGCAATGTGGAATGAGATACAGCTTGAATCACAGTCACCACCACCACTTATTCATACCAGTGGGATTTTGTAGATGCCCAACATGCTCAACATCTGGTTAGAGATTTCAGATTCAGCCCCTTCAATCACAGCCACCAAATTATTCCTTCTTCCACAAATGTAGTTGGCAACATCCTTCTGCCCAGGAGACAGCAAGTCTAGCATGGCATCATAGGTCATTTTTGCACTGAAATAGTTCTCATAGATATTGTAGCCAAGAGTGATGTTGGGTAAGAGTCTCGGATTCTGGCTGATCTCTTGAATAGCAAACAAGAAGGGCAGGAGATGCCATGAATGCATGCCTGCAACACTGGGACAAAAATGTGTGTGTCATGTTTTGTTCTTTCATTCAATGAAAACATGTCAAGCTCTTGCTTCTTTGGCTATAAAAGCCTTCCTAGACCATTGAGATCTCAGATTGCAGAACTATCTTCATGTTAACCCAGAGCCTGAAGCTCAGTCACTGTTCCCAACATTATGGCTATGCAAGCATGTATGGATGGGAGAGTTTTTTACTACAAGGTGAAAAGCCATTTACTTTTTGAACACACAAACGTGTACTCTCCAAAGCTCCAAAGTACATCTTTGGAAAGATGGACTCTCCAAAGCTGGTGGGTGTGCATGTGTGTGCATGTGCACACATTTATTCAATTACAAATAAACACCTAAAGAGGTTCTTGAAATGAGGGACATTGTTGCAAGAGGAAGAGAAGATTGCTCTTGGTGTTTGTAAGAGAATAGATTAGTTTTCCTGCGTTGAAATGAAAGGATGAGCTTTCCTATGTAGCCAGCCAGCACAGGAAATTCAAACTAATACAATAACAAAACGTATCAATACATCAAGTACTAATAAAATGCAATACAACTGACCAATAAAAAGACACAGATATTCACTGTGTCTGTAGAGCAAACCCAGGAAGATCCCATAAAGACTTAATGCCTACATCTCACACAATTCCTCTGCCTACATCTCACACAATTCAAAACATTCAGGGCATGATAGAGCCCCTGGTGGCGCAGTGGTAAAACTGCCGCCCTGTAACCAGAAGGTTACAAGTTCGATCCTGACCAGGGGCTCAAGGTTGACTCAGCCTTCCATCCTTCCGAGGTCGGTAAAATGAGTACCCAGAATGTTGGGGGGCAATATGCTAAATCATTGTAAACCGCTTAGAGAGCTTCCAGCTATAGAGCGGTATATAAATGTAAGTGCTATTGCTATTGCTATTGCTATGTCATAACAAGATTGTGTGCTCTTGTTATTTGGGTCTAGGTTGGGGACCACACAGAAAATCTCTGCGATCTGGTTTCAGCTCTCACATATAGCATTGCCTGCACCTTGTATAGATTTCCAGTTTTCTGCTGGATTCCTGTTCTCCTACCTAACGTTGTTATGGAAGAAGAAAAAGCAATGTGCAAGAGTTATCCTACTCAAGAAGGATCATACGTTGTATATGAACTATAGAAGCTAAGACCACATGCCCTCACCTCTTGCCCGTGGGCTCCCCAGAAGCATCTGGTGGGCCACTGTGTGAAACAGGATGCTGGACTAGATGGGCCTTGGGCCTGATCCAACAGGGCTGTTCTTATGTTCACATGCATTTCACAGTTGGAATGAACTTATTTTAGTTAGTTAGTTAGTTCGTTCGTTATTTGAATTATATGCCACCCTTCCAAAAATGGCTCAAAGTGGTTTACAACCAAATAAAAACAATTAAAATCAACTTCACCCTGTCCTCGCACCAAAAATGTGTGAGCAAATAAGTATCAAAATCAATAAAACAAATCAGAATCAATAAAGCTGAAACAATAACACAGAAGTAACAAAGCAGAATAAGGTGGTGTGGCAATAAATCCGTCATTACTACTTACGCAATAAAATTAGCAGTGGGAGGCTTGAAGAAAACGTATGGTCGAAATCTCATATTTGTGGTAGATGTGACCCCACTAATCACATAGTCTCCTGGCTTGTAATGATTAAATCTGTGTCCTCGATCGCTTACCAGACTTAATGGGCATTTTGCCTTCAGGGTCCCACAGAGCACATGGGGCAGCAGCAAAAGAATTAGCAACAACAGCAGCAGTTTCATTCTGAATATCCCTGCTATAGTCAGACTCTCACACACCCTGACTGGATCAGGAGAACTCGCTAATCAGAATCCAAATCTTCCCCCAAGATCACAGCTGCAGTGACTTTACTAATGTGAATAGGATCCAGGCAGAGCTTCTAAATCTCAGCCCAGCCTCTCAAAGGTGCAGACGGTATTTATGCACCAGCCTTTTCTGGCTTGGTACAAGAACACACTATGTTGCACATGATTATGATGTTTCTATGGCTTATTTCAAAGGCGATCCTGGAAGAATCCCTTGAGTATTGGCAAGGAGAAAGAGTCAATCACCATGATTTTGATAATTATAAGGAAAGAATCAGTCTTGCAATATCCTCATCTCTCTGTATGGCTCTATGAGCAGCTACGCAGCTGGAGAAAACATGTTTGTGAAGACACACTAGAGCTACTCAGTTAAATTTGGGGGTCCGTGAGTGTGCAGGTAGCAAGGCTGAACTGGCTTGCAGTGAAGAAATATCTCCCAAAATTCAGGACAAAACTATTCTATTAGTATTTACAAAGAGGCCTTATACTGAGTCCAGCCATTTATGTAGCCCACTAGAATCTACTCCATTTCTGAGGTGGACAGCTGGCACCTCCTGGGATAAGGCATCACCAATGACAGGTCATCAGAGCAGTTCTTCCTGCTTCTTGCACTTCAAGCTCCAGCTTCTCCAGCCGCAATCTGAGGACTTTAAGCTAGAGAACACAGCTTCAGGTCTCCCAGCCCCTTACTCTAGCCCTAACCTTAACCCAACCCGTGGCCCTGGAATGTCCCGGACACCACCATAAGCAACTGGAGTTTCCTGCCTAGGTCGGGGCATATTTCCTGCCCTACTTTCTCTGACTATCACATTCCCTGTATTATGAAACTGTAAACTAATTGGATAAGCATCATATTCTGTACGTATCATGGTACCTAACAAAGTATTAGAATTCAAGTGATGTAAAAGATAATACAGTTAAATCAATATAAAGTTAAATCAATAATCGTTTCCCCCATCTGGGTAAACCTCATGGATTAATGGATGACACTCAGGTCAATGGTGAACTTAATCTCAGGGGAGACCCATCTCTCCCGACTTCTAGTATTCACTCTAGCACAGGGATTTTCAACGTTGGGTCCCCAGACGTTATTGGACTTCAACTCCCATAATCCCCAACCAAAGGCCACTGGGTCTGGGGATTATGGGAGTTGAAGTCCAATAACATCTGAGGACCCAACATTGAGAGTCCCTGCCCTAGCATTACACTTATTGGAAAATTTCCAATTTCCAGTCTCAATGTACTGTTGGGGAGCCCCTTCGTTGCGTGAGAGGGAGAGGGCTTTGGAGTGTGTGTAGAGGGGCAATTCAGATGGACACCCTTCTCACACAGTTAAAGGATGCCCTAACAGCACATCAAGACATCCTGCAGTAACATCAGAGCAGGTGTGCAATCAACATGACTCTGCCCTGCTCACCTGTAGGGTCTGGCATTCATCTGAGCCAGCCCAATGGCTGACATCCTCCTGTTTAAATTATTCAACAGAAGTTCCTTTGAAATTAATAGGACAAATTAGTCCTACTAATTTCAATAGGACTTCCGTTGCATAATTAAGGATATCAGCTAATGGACCTGATGTCCATTCCTGTGTCTCCTTCTCACTCTACAATATTTTGGAGAAGTCTAGAGTGAGAGTCCTCAGATATATGTCGCATATTGCACCCTAAAGAGTTGTGACCCCTTCACTTGACAAAGATGAAGAGAATGGATGATCTCTAACAAAGAAGAGTGGGGGGAGACCCAAGATTTTCTCTTGTGTGTCTGAGCAGGAAAATAATGTGTAATACACAGAGATACAACACAGGGTACGAGCAGAAAAATCAGCCAAAATTACTGGTAGGCACAAAAACAAGAGGTTTAATTGACAGATGATGAATCAGAAAAACAACATCTCAGTCCAAAGCAGAGATTAAAAAAAGAAGAAGAAGTCTATGCATAAGGATGATTGGCAAGCACCATTCCTTTGAAAAGTAGGAGTAAAAAGGTAATCTCCAAATATGCATCGATTGCACAATAACTTCTGGAAAATAAGACTGCACCAAATAAGTATGTTATTTGGTTATTGTTATTCGCATAAGTATGCAGCAAAAGTGTATTCATTCCATAGATAGCCAGGAATTTCAGTTAAGCATATTAATTTGAACCCAGTGGGAATCGTTATGATGAAGTACTAAACGTAAATCATTAAATCAAATTGTCCTATAGCTGTTCCAGTGCCATTCGGCATTTACTTCCCTCACTCATGGCCAGATCCTGCAAACATGTATCTGAAGGAAAGGGAAACATATCCCAATACCATCATGAACTTCTATCTATCTATCTATCTATCTTTATTTATTTATTATATAACACCTGATATATACATCTCTAGGTGGTGTACAGAATTTAAAAACAATATAAAATCCACAGGTTAAAATCCACAAAACACAATAAAAAGAGCACAAAACAATTATTAAAATAACCCTTAAAATAACCCTGCCGGGCCGGGTAGACCAGGCCTCCGGCGATCGGAGGCCCGGTCTACCCGGCCTTTTCCCGGCGGGTAGACCGGGCCTCCGGCGTCCTTTGTGGTGCACGCATGCGCGCGCGCACAAAGCGCCTTCAGTCTTCTGGAGGCCTTGCTAACGAGAGGAGCTCCGTTCGGTAGCTCCTCTCGTTTACTTCAAGCATTGGGTAAGGACACACTCGGGCGGGCGGGCGGGCAGCTGGGAGGGAGGGCTGGCTGGCGGGTGGGCGACGGCAGGGGCACCCTTAATTGTTAATCTGCTCGGGGGGGCGGCGGTAGCGGCGGCGGGGGCAGCTGGTTTCCAGCGCCCCGCTTTTAAGTTAAATACGGGTGCTGGAGGGGGCCGAAGAGGCAGGAGGGGTAAGCAAGCCCTCCCGCCCTAAAAGAAAGGGCCCCCCGTCGGTGCCGGTCCGGACTGGGCCGGACCGTGCACATCCCTACTACCTTGATTCCACACAATCACTTCTCCCTCCTCTTACCTAGCTGTTTGCTCCCATATAACCAAATATGACTTACCATGTTTTCAGTTGTGTGAACAGCCTTAATATCTGCTAAGCACCCATGACTCCAGCATGTTTTAGCACAAGAATTACCTATTGATTGCTGAGTCCTCAACCTTTCTCTGTAGTCAGTTTCCTACCTTGGCAGAATCTCACTCATACTTCACTGCTACATCCATACCCGCTTCAAGGACAGTTTCACTAAGGCCTCTACTGCATGCTCATCTTGCGAGGTAAGGCCTTCTTCTGTTTCCAACCATTCCAGGCTCCAGTTTCTCCAGCTGTCAGCACAAACAATTGACTGGAAAGACCCTGACATAGAAACTGGGACTTCCAGCTCTCAACTTCAGTGCAGTTACTCTTCCTTCTCTGCTGGCCCTGATAATCAACCGTGGATGTTGCCTGCATATCTCTGTAGAGATGTTCCATCATGCTGCTTTATTTGATCTATATGTCCTGTGTTATTGGAATGTCCACTTACTGAATAGGACAGTAAGTCTCCTTTGGGTATCATGTATCATAAGCCAATTAGAAGTCAACTGAAGTTATTCAATGAATAAAGTGGAATCAGTGGTTATCTCCACCTGGTTAAACCACCTGGGCCATACATTATCATTCTGGTCAATGGTGAACATGATCTCTGCAGAGGCCAGTCTTTCTAGACTCCCAAATTTCATGCTGGCAATGGACAGAAATGTCACCAAGTTCACAATATCAAAGTCAGCTGCTGCCAGGTCCCCATTCTCATCAAAATACTCCATTCATGATGGAACTATTGTAAAAGTGGCTCAGGAAAGGATGAAGCTAGAATGATATAGCAAATATTACCTTTGGGAAAAAGCAAACCAATGTGACGTATCTCTCCTAGGCTTGTGAACACTCACAGTGCAATTGTTTTCTCATTCATCCTGGCACTTTGACATCTCCTGACATCCACCCACCAGTTCCATATAAGCTACCACAACAAAGGAGGGAACCAAACTGAAGGCGCAGAGGGCCTAACAGAGATTAGTTTTTGTAGCAGCTGCCAGATCAGGAGCAGGAAGGGACTGGGGGAACCAGTGATAGTTCTTTTGCCTGAATCTCATATAAGCAGGTCTTTCTATATCGACAATGAGGGGCGGAGCCTAGAGAATAGACCTCAGCCAACAAAAAGCTGTTATAGAAGAGTCCCCCAGGCCGCATTCATATGTAATGTGGACCCACAGTTCCATGCCCCCCTCCCCTTGCTCTCCCGTCCGAATTTGGACATAACAGAGAGCATCCTCTCTGCAGTGTGCAGGCTTCCTTCCTGACTGAAGGACAGCCCAAGCAACCAATCATGTCAGAGCTGAGCAAGGAGCTTCCTCCCTCAACTCCGGTTCCAGAGGACGCACCCTGCAATACCACATTTGAAAGTACTGCAGGCTGAATCAGCTATTGGGTCATGGTAATGAAACTCACTACAACCTGAGGGTTCAGACTGGATTTCTAAAACTAAACCTTCAGTTTCATTGCCGTGTCGAATCGGAATTTCCCACATTTTTACTTAATGTCCATGGAACCACTGCCCATTCAACTGTGGTTCCACCTTATGTGCAAATGTGACCCCATTTCAAGAAGAGCTAACAAGATAACAAGAATCCCATTTCACCTTAGTTGGTGGAGGGGGTTATGAATCTCTCAAGATGCAATTTCCTCAGATATGTTTAATAATGGTGTGCACAAAACTAGTTTGGCCGGTTCAGTTCAAGTCTGAACTGGACTCGAACTGGACTGAGCATGTTTGGTTCTTTGCCCCTGAATTCCAGCTGGTTCAGAGGTTCTAATGTTTTTTAGGATTCACTGCCGGGAGCGGAGGGTGCTGCCACGGCCATGGAGGGATCTCGGCCATCTCCCCCTCCCCACACCAGCCTTCAGCACTCTTCAAAGGGCTGTTTGGCCCATTTTTGACATCCATACACTTCCCAGCGTCCCACCATATACTTCCTTTCTGTTCCTTCCTCCAGTGGCAGTGGCCATTTTGGAGGCCAACCTGCATGCACCCTGGTCATTTGTGTGGCCGAGACATGACCCAGGCCATGCAAATGGCCTCCAAAATGGCCACTGCTACTGGAGAAAGGAACCAAAGGGCCCCAAAATGGGCCAAAATGGCTCTTTGAAGAGCAGGAGGTCAGCAGGAGGAGGGGGAGATGGCAGAGACTCCCCGCAGCAACAGCAGCACAACCCCAGATCCAGTTGTGAGTCTGGGGAAAAAATTAAATATATTTTTTCCTTAAACCCCATATCCGGCTCCAAGCTGGCCCAGAGGGTCCAGCTAGAGGTCGAGCTGAACCAGGCCCAGTCCAGCTTCAGGGAGAGCCCTCAAAAACATCAGGATTCACTGCCGGGTTTGGAGGGTGCTGCCGTGGTCGTGGAGGGGTCTCTGCCATCTCCCCCTCCACCCACAAGCCTTCTGCCACTCTTCAAAGGGCTGTTTGGCCCACTTTTGACATCCATTCATTCCCTTTCAGTCATCACATACTACCCAGCTTC
Source organism: Hemicordylus capensis (assembly GCF_027244095.1). Taxonomy (NCBI): domain Eukaryota; kingdom Metazoa; phylum Chordata; class Lepidosauria; order Squamata; family Cordylidae; genus Hemicordylus; species Hemicordylus capensis. Next base: position 254,733,572 of record NC_069658.1, on the reverse strand, counting down.
CTGCCATACACTTCCATCTTGGCCCTTCCTCCACTAGCAGAGGCAATGGTCAGACCACTACTTAAGAAGCCTTCTCTGGACCACTTAGCGATGGATAGTGACATCCTGAGGATGTGGACAAGCTGCTTGGGGTGGTGCATCCTACCACTTGTTCTCTGGATCCTTGCCTGACAATGGCTGCTCCTGTTTAGCCCACTTGCACCTCAAAGGTTCATGCATCCTACTTGAATCAGGGTGGATGACTTCATCATAAAACTATGCCACTGCAGGACTGGGAGGAATCGATAAAACCTTTCCATCTAGAGCAGGCAGGATTTTGTAAAGGACATAGCACAATAGATCACTGTGCTACCCTGAAGACCATAATTCAGAAATATTCCATCAGCCACAAAAAAACAACTTTATGTTGTGTTTATTGACCTTATGTCAGTTTTTGATTTGATGGACAGGTGCAGACTTTAGAAGAAACTTGAGAGGTCGGATATTGATAAGGTTAAGTTACTAATTGAATTACATCAAGACCAAGGTGAGAGTGGACTGACAAGGGTCTTAATCTGATTCCATTCCATTGAAGAGAGGTGTTAAACAGGGTGGCCTACTGACTCCCTTTTAATTTAATTAATGACATTGTATTGGCGATTGAATCGCAAAGTTGCTTCCCTCCTTCACTTAAAGGGTATAACATTTCAATCTTAATGTATGCCGATGATATGGCACTTTTTTCCTGTGTTGAGATTAGCTTTAGAAGAATGCTGGCTAGATTGGCTGATTATTGCAAAAAGGATAGATTTATTTATTTATTTGACATATTTATATACTGCCCAAAACTTACATCTCTGGGTGGTTTACAAAAAACAATACAAACAAAACAAAATAAAAAGGTTAAAACATCACAATAATTTAAAATTTAAAACAATGTTAAAAACTATTAAAAGAATCTAATTAAAAGCTTGGGTGAACAAGTGTGTCTTAACTGCCTTTTAAAAAGTCATCAGAGATGGGAAGCTCTTGTTTCAGCAGGGAGTGTATTCCCTTGGGGCAGCAACAGAAAAGCCTTGGGGCAGCAACAGAAAAGGCTCATCCCCGAGTAGCCACCAGACAAGCTGGTGGCAACTGCTGATGAACCTCTTCTGATGATCACAGTGGAGAGTGGTGTTCATGGTGAAGGATTAACTATGATAAAACAAAGGTGGTAGTTTTTGACAGTAGCAATATCAAACACAGGTGGTCTATTAATGCCCAACAGATAACGCCCAACTTCCTCGTTGAAGTATTTGGGAGTGTCCGTCAATAAGTTCCTTGCATGGAAGGAACACCTCAATGTTGTTCCAGAAACTCAATGTTCTGTGGGGCAAATCTGAAGTTTTTCTACTCTAAAGGGGAGTGGTTGATAGCCCCAGCACCTAAAATATTTCAGGAAAAAGCGATATCATAAATGTTGTATGATACTGAGAGATCTGGGGGTGGGATGAGAAGATTGTTACTCAGTTGGAAATATTATTATTATTATTATTATTATTATTATTATTTATTTATTTATTTTATAATCCACTCTTCCTCCAAGGAACCCAGAGCGGTGTACTACATACTGACGTTTCTCCTCACAACAACCCTGTGAAGGTTAGGCTGAGAGAGAAGTGACTGGCCCAGAGTCACCCAGCAAGTATCATGGCTGAATGGGGATTTGAACACGGGTCTCCCCGGTCCTAGTCCAGCACTCTAACCACTACACCACGCTGGCTCTTTTATACTCCAGAACAATTTCCTAAGGAAGATTTTGGGCCTCCCCAAGGGCACGCCTGCTGCCTACCTATGAATGGAGGTAGAGCTATCTTCAATCTCCATCAGAGTTCATTTAGCATTGCTAAGGTACTTCAGGAAATAAGACAACCTCCCAGAACATCATTTAGTCAAAACCTTGTTATTTATATTATATGCACAGGAATCAATGGACTAAATTTCTCTCTTATATTCAACAGTTGTACTCCCTGCCTTTGGTGGGGGAACTTAGATCTTGGAGCAGAGAAAACATTAGAGATCAGCTCCTTGAACGGGATGCTTGTAGAGATGCCGTTGTGGTACAGTTTTCAAGGTTTTTATTTTGGTACCTCTGTTGTAAGAAACACAGAAGTTTCTTGCAGCACCTTGTTAATTTTACTCTTATATCACTGAGGAAGACTTTTGCAACTTTACGGTTTACAACTTTGCCCATGCCATATCTCGAAGGGAAATTCTGCCAACTTCCAGTGTGGAACAATGCCTTTGTCCTCTTGGTGCTGGTAAAGTGGAGGATATTATCCACTATCATTCATTCATTACATTTATAAACCGCCCCATCCAGAGGCTCTGGGTGGTATACAACAACTTTTTTAAAAGACATAAAACCCACAATCCAAACACAATGCTAAGAACAATATAAAAAACAATTCAAAAAGATTAAAACCAATTAAAAGAGTTTTTAAAAAACAACAACACTTTACAAGCCTTGGAAGGCCAGGCCAAACAAATAGGTTTGTAGGGCTCTCTTAAAGGCTGGCAGCGAGCCCAAACTGTGGATATCTGCTGGGAGTGCATTCCATAGACCAGGAGCAACTACAGAAAAGGCCCGGTTCCGAGTCACCACCAAATGTACTGGTGGTAACTGGAGAGGGACGTCTCCAGATGACCTCAATAAGCAAAGGGGATCATACTGAAGGTGCTCTCTAAGGTAACCCAGACCCAAGCTGTTCAGAGTTTTAAAGGTAATAACCAGCACTTTGTATTTCACCCAGAAACATATCGGAAACCAGTGCAGCTGTTTTAAGACAGGCATAATATGGTCTCTCTGGGTTACTAACTAACTGAAGTTTCTGAACTACGTACAAAGGCAGCCCCACGTAGAGCTCATTGCAGTAGTCAAGCCTGGAGGTTACCAGCTGATGCACCACTGTTTTGAGATCGTTCTCTTCAAGCAGCTGTCGAATCAGCCGAAGCTGATAGAAAGCACTCCTGGCCATATTGTTCCTTCTAAAATAGGGACATAGGAAGCTGCCTTTCAGTATACCAAGTCAAACTATTGGTCCATCTAGCTCAACATTTTCTACACAGACTGTCAGCAGCTTCTCCTCTTTCAGTCCTATCCTGGAAATGCCAGGGAGGGAACTTGGAACCTTCTGCAAGCTCTTCCCAGAGTGGTCCCATCCTCTAAGGGGAATATCTTATAGTGCTCACACATGTAGTGTCCCATTCAAATGCAAACAAGGGTGGACCCTGCTTAGCAAAGGGGACAATTCAAGCTTGCTACCACAGCACCATTTTGTGGTAGCAAAATGTTGAGACAGTTCATAGATAAATTCAAGGGTTTGAATGTGGAATGTTTGATCTATCTTCTTACAGATGTGATGTGCTAACTTGGCAAACCCCTGCTAACTTGGCAAACCCCTGCTAACTTGGCAAAGAGCCACCTTTTAACGTGGCGATTCTCTTTATTGAGCAGGGGGAACAGTAACTGGCCCTATCCACCCCCAGCACAGTAACTCCAGTGACTGTTGCTGGTGTCTATCTTATGTTTCTTTTTTAGACTATGAGCCCTTTGGGGACAGGGATCCATCTTATTTATTTATTATTTCTCTGTGTAAACTGCTCTGAGCCATTTTTGGAAGGGTGGTATAGAAAATAAATAAATAAATAAATAAATAAATAAATAAATAAATAAATAAATAAATAATATATGTTAGTTATCAAGTTGTCACTTTTGCCTTGCTTATTGCATCTAAACTGGAGCATTGGTTTTAGCTTAACTAATGATTTATAACTGCTGAAGTAAATTTATAGTGCACTGTGTTTTGATTTAATTTTTTTTTCTTATTTTACGTTCTGTCACAACCACTGGTTATAACAATAAACAAACAAGATGATTCCAGTTGGCTAGATTCAGACATAACACAAAACTGGAGTTAAATGGGGCAGAGGTTGCAACTCCCTTACGTCCGAATTCATAAAATCAGATTGTCAAAAAAACCACACAAAAAACCACCTCTGGTTTGCCTCGCCAAACCCCAATTTGAACCTTGGGTTTTCTTTAAGGTTTGCTACTGAGAATTCTGGTTTGGCCACCAAAGCATTACATCCAATCCCAGATGCCACCATAACTGCGGTTTTGTGCTGGTTTTCAAACTGCAGTCATAGAGGCAGTGGCGCAGATGTGCCCGGGATTGTGCCTGCTCCATGCCTGCAGCGCATCTCACTGGCTGACTCTCTGAGCACCATCCCAGACCCCCGTTACCTATCCAGGTATGGAATTACCCAGCTTCAGTTGCAGCCATGTCCCATCCTAGGCTTGTCAGCCTGTCAAGTGGCAAAGTCACACAGGAGCATTCCCTCTTCCCACTCTGTCCCTTGCTCCCCCTACACAGCAAGGAGGAGGAAAGGGGGACAGGATGACAGGACGGGCACTAAGTGCTTTGCTCCCTGAGAAGGCAGTGACAGTGATGTATATTCACAAGCACAAACTCTCCGGGTAGCAACATAAGAAAGGCACTCCATCACACCAGCAGGAGGAGAACAATTTGTGGGGGGTGGATGCTTGGGGTCGAGTATAAAAGGCAGCCCCAAGCAGGGCTCCTCAAAGAGCCAAGTTTTACTTTTGTCACATAAATGTTGGGGAAGTGGGGCCCAACACCTTTCCCTTTGGGGGTTTGCGATCCCTAGATTTTCTCATGAATAAGAAGTCAAGTGTTGATGATCCCATGCTCGGTCTTCTTTTGACTAGGAACAAAGGTCATGCACAGAGTGCACAACGACAGGGGCTGTCCTTAGCAAAAACAGGGCTGGATATCAACAGCACAAAATGGTCTTTCCTCTATCAAGATGGCTCTGCTCAGGCCTTTTTGCCACCGAAAACTGAGTGCTGGCGATAACACGGTCACCAGGGTCAGCCGTGCCAGGGTCAGCACTTTTCTCCCTATATGACAATGATGGATGCTGACCCAGGGTGGACTGCACTGCATTGCAAGAGCATCCTAGGCCATGGCGGGACAGACCCCCTCCCCCAAATCCTTTGCCCTCCCTCACATATATATATCCCCTCCCAGGAAGTCCCCATTTTCCCTTCCCTGAGTAATAGGGAAATAGTGCCCCCCACACACACACACAAACACACACCCTGAAATTGTGCTTTTGTGAGACTTTTTGGGTGCAGGGCTCTTGGGGGAGCAGTAGTTCCATTGCTGTCAGAAGATGGGCTGGCATGGCATGGCATTTAAAGGGGATTATAATGCCCTTTCCATGCTGAGGGTGGGCAGACTGCTCAAAAAACGCACAATTATGCTGAGCACACACCCTTCAAGATCTTGTCCAATCGTGGCCGCTCCACTCACATGCTTGCACTTTGCCCACAGTCTGGCTGTGGGCCTTGCTGGGATAGGCCTCGGTGGTCAAGCAACAGGGAGAGGCTCCCCTCTCCTGGAACTAGCAGACCATGTTTTGACGAGTATCTGCAGTGTGATTTGCAGTTTAAAATTAAATCAGCGGATCTGCCAACCTCTGGTTTTGTGTGACTTCTGAATCCAGCCCATGTGTGTCCAGTGTTTCCTCTAACAAGGATTCCCAGATGTTGTTGACTACAACTCACGGAATCCTCAGCTGCAATGGCTTTTGCTTGGAGATTATGGGAGTTGTAGTCAACAACATCTGGGAATCCTGTTAAAGGGAACACTGTGAGGCTATTCTCACGATCGGCCAAAAGCGGGCTAAGGGAGTCTAGCCCGATTTTGGGCAAGCGTGAGAACCACGGGGCTCGCAGGAGAGCCGAGCTTCCTCAGAATGAGTAACCCACTGAAGTAGCCCTCACCTAAAACAAGGTTAACAGACCAAGCACTCCATTAGCTGCGTTTTTTTATCGTGTATTGCCGCAGCACGGCTCCACACCATGGCAACACACGAGGAGACTCCCACCAGGAGGCTGCAAGCAGCCTCCTGGGCTCAAGGGTCTCTCAGCATGCCTCACGCGGGGCATCCTGGAACTTCCAGGGGCAGAGCAGCCCCCGACCCACACCAGCTCCATGACAGAGCCGGCAGTCATGTGGGTGGCCAATCCAGCCGCCCAAGCCTGCTGCCTGGCTAAGCCCGCTCTCCCCGCTAACCCCTTTACAGTGAGTCTCACTGATCGTGAGACTTGCCTCCCTGTGTGTCACACTTTGAGAGGGAGGTGTATTTGGTCAGTCAACTAAAAAAGTAGTTTCAGGCCATTTCTGCGAGATATGGAAAACTGCTTCCAGTCGTACTTTGTCTGTCAGCCCTAGCACACATGATAAGTCTGTGTGTGCACTGTGAGCATGCATGCCTTTCTCCTCTCCTGTCACACTGACGCACCTTTCCCTAAGTGGGTGCAGGAGCAGTTCATCCTCTACACAAGCTACAAATATCTACGACGTGTACAGGAGCAGTTCAGATGAACTCCCAAGCATACACACACGAGTCTGGGAAAGAGCACAACCAAACAATCCTATGTGGGCAGGCATGGGAAAGTTCAGCTGGGAGGGCAGACCAAGCTGCCCAGCAGGCTAAATGGATGATGGGGGAAGAAGGGTGGGTGGGATGCAGTGTTAGCATTAGGAGAGCTGGTCTTGTGGTAGCAAGCATGAATTGTCCCCTTTGCTAAGCAGGGTCCACTCTGGTTTGCATCTGAATGGCAAACTACACGTGAGCACTGTAAGATGGCGATGGGGCTGCTCTGGAAAGAGCACCTGCCTGCTTGCATGCAGAAGGTTCCAAGTTCCCTCCCAGGCATCTCCAAGATAGGACTGCTGCCAGTAACCTTGGAGAAGCCTCTGCTAGTCTGTGTAGACAATACTGAGCTAGATGGACCAATGAGCTGATTCAGTATAAGGCAGCTTCCTATGTCCCTATTGGTGCATCAGAAGGCCAAAAGAAAGTGTTCATGGTACCTGCACACCACCCTACTTGCAATAACACTAGCAGACACAGTGGCTGACATACAACAGGAGGGAACATGGGCAGCTAGAGTACTGCCCATCACCCTGTCAGTATGTAAGCACTGCTGACTGGGCTGTGCTTGTTGGAGATGGAGTTCCAGTCCTGGCCCTGCTCGCCTCTACTCTATGATCCCTGCCTTGACCCCTCAGGTATTTCCTGTGGGAAGTCAGTCCTCTTCCTTTCCTCTTAGAGAGTAGATGGAAACAGAGAGAGGAAAGCTGGTCTTGTGGTAGCAAGCATGACTTGTCCCCATAGCTAAGCAGGGTCTGCCCTGGTTGCATATAAATGGGAGACTTGATGTGTGAGCACTGTAAGATATTCCCCTCAGGGGATGGAGCCGCTCTGGGAAGAGCAGAAGGTTCCAAGTTCCCTCCCTGGCTTCTCCAAGATAGGACAAGATTTTTTTATTTTTTTTAATAGGACAAGATTTTTTTATTGAACCAACAAACTACCAAAGCATACAGTACGTTGCCAAAGCACAATTATATACAAAGTGGTTGTTTGTACATGATATATCTACAAAGATTTACACACAAGGATTTGGAAACACACAAGTTATGAAGTATATGCAGGTAGTACTGTAACTCGGGGGTGGGTGATTACAAGGCACATCAGGTAATTGGGGGGGGGGTTTACGTCCGACGTCCATTTCCACAATTTGTCCCATTGCTGTTTAGAAGAGATACTCTTGTCTTTTTGCACATAACCATACAAACTTTTCCAGAAGAGATTTACTGTCTCATCTGCGTGAACCTCTTGGTTGCGTCTTCCCTCCATATTCATATGCACGAGCATTGCATAAATGACATACAAGTTTACTAACCTGATTACGAGAAGGGGAACGTTCCAATTCCCTAGTATGGGGGCACCCGTTCTGTCCCGTTTCCTTGAAGGTTTCTTTCTGGGACCTCGAAAGGAGGTTCTATCGCTCAAACCCGAGGTTAGTTCTTCCCAAGTCTGTTTTTCCAAATCAGGCCACTCTAACAGCTTGCTTACTCCCTGCCACTCTTTTGGCTACCACACACACTTTTAAGAAATGTGAGTGGGTTTCCCTGAATGTTTTGCCTAGCTCACTAGCTTTCTGTTTGCAGGCGAGAGATTCCTGCCTGCAACCTTGGAGAAGCTGCTGCCAGTCTGTGAAGACAATGCTGAGCTAGATAGACCAATGGTCTGACCCAGTATATAGCAGTTTCCTATGTTCCTATATCTCTCTCCACCTATCTATTATGTAGCCTTCAGAGAGAGCTTTCCTATCCAAAATGTACTTCAGTACTTCACCAATAAACCTATTTAGGCTTAGATTGTACAACAATCTAAAGACAATAAAATGCCCTCAAAAGAAGACTGGTTGATAAAAATTTTGGAATATGCAGAGATGGCAAAACTTACAGCACTTATAAGGGATGAAAATTTGGAATGTTTCAAAGAAGATTGGGAACCATTGTTACTTTATTTAAAGAATTTTTTTTTTAATATGGACCTTTCAGCAGGGTTTGAAATATAATAACAGCAGGTTGGGTAGGGTAAAATTGAGTAGCAATGTGGAGTATGTATGTTTTGAATTATTATAGCAATGGTTTATATGTATAGTTAACGTGAACTGCGCAGACAGGTAAGCGGGAAGTCAATATTTATTTAATGTAGTTGGATTGTAAAGTTATTCTAAAAGTCAATAAAATTTTAAAATGCAAAGATTGTACAACAATCTCCATGCGTGTTCTTTAGATAACTGCTACAACAAAACTCTGCACTCTATGCTGTAACTGGAGTGGGTAGCTTCCTTTGTTGGCACTTTGAAAAACAATTACGAACCCCAACAGTGCTGCAGGGCAGCAGTGCTTGGTATCAATGCTTTGTGAACTCAGTTGTGCAATATGATTCCCATTATTCCCAATGCAATGGACATTCACAGTGCTCTGCATTCACAGAGCACTAACAAGAAGCACTTCTGCACTGTAGAGCGGCCTCATCTGCGGTGTTTGCACGCATGCCAGGAAGTGGGCGGTGCTCCAGCCACAGTATGTCAGTCATCATTTGAACCAGCCCAGAAGGTTGGGTTTCTTGGCAGTTTACAGTATTTAGAGATAGTTTATTGGAAAGATAGGTCCCAGCTGCATTGGTCAGCTATTTAAATGTCCAAACATCCTTTCTCAAGAATAGGAGGGAAGGATTAGGACTTACCTTCCCTCCTCCACTGGGCTCCTTGTGATCATGGGGACTTGTTTCAGGCTCCTCTGCACACTTCTCACTAAACTCCTGCAAAACTCCAATGCTCTATTCGCTATGCTCTTGGGCCTTCACCTCTTATGTAGAGAGTAGGCTTCACACAGGAATGTGGCTCACAGGGATGTGGGCCCTCCCACAGTCCTAGCTGATTCCACCCCCTCCAGCCAGGGAGGAACAACTGAATGCCACAGGGCCCCCAATGCTAGCCCTGGCAAACGCTAGCCCTAGCAAGTAACAAACACACAGACAAAGACTTCTCCCTTAAAGAGAAACCAGCCCCTCAAAACCTCCCCTCCTCCTGTTAGTTAGTTTGAAGTGAGGGAAAGTCTTGATGTTGTTCTGTTTAGAAAAGCTTGCTCACCTCCTGAATCCGCTTCTGCTCTTCCCAGAGTAGGCTTCAAACTGAGTAGGCTTCACACCCAACATACCTTTTAGTAAACGCTTTAGGAAATTCCTCATTATTACACCCAGGTAGTACAATGCCAACTGGATTAAAGAAATAACTAGGTTTATGATGAAACTGATGAAAGTCTGAAGACAGGCAGAAAGCAGCAGAGACAGATATATTTGAAGCAACCACATCAGAGGTCCAGCTCTCCACAAGTTACATCTCAAAATACATGTGCATTCATTATTACTTACAGGATTATAACATTTCTGCAACTGTGCAAAAAACAAAATCAGGATTAAATCTACCTCATTAAAGGATCATCTGGATTAAGACAAATTTTGTCAATGGAAGTTCACTAGTTTGGTGTGTCACTTGCTGGATTTCCTTCAGTTGTCCTGCTCACCCACTGGATCCCTCTAACTTCAATCAGCAACTCTTCTCTTGCAAAGTGACTCAGAGCAAGTTGGCCTTCAAGAGCACAGGCATGCTCCCTGGAATGGCACACTGGTCTTTGAATGCAAGCATCTAGCTTGCTTTACAGTATTAAGAGAGCGAGATGGAAGAGACAAGGTGCCAGGATTAGCACCTACATGGACACAGAAGCTGTAATCCTGTTGTCTAGCAGGACCTGCAAGCTGGGCTTTACTTCCTCATGGACAGAGTCTGAGATGAGACTTCTTGCAAAGCCAGAAGAAGGGCTGCACAACCCAAAAGTGATCTTGCTGGAAAGCGTAAAGCAGGGTTGCTGTTTCAGCATCAAAAAATGCCACCTGACCTTTATATAGGTTCAGAAACACCCGGATCCTTTTCGGTTCCCGTTTAAAAGATAAAGGAGGATTATGAGGGGCAATGAGCACTCGGTACTGACCCTCCCACTTTCCGATGGCCCAGATTCCTTCTTCTGGAGTAAGAGGTTTGTCGTTATGCATATCAGGTTTCATTTTAGCTATGCCAACAGCCCATCCTTCCTCATTCCCCACATCTACTTCCCAGAAAGAAATATTTGGAGGCATACGGAATTTGCCCAGCACACACTGATGATGTACAAATCTCGGGTAGTTGGTGATCGTATCTTGTGGTTTGTCTCCCAAAGTTACACATTTTCGATCTTCAGATATGAGGAGCTGTGGATGAGCTGTATCTGGGTCCAGAGTCACAGTTTCTGTGGAAGAGAATAGATGGATGAGATCACATCTTTGCCAAGAATTGACATTTTAGTAATGGCTTACATCCCCTCTCCATCTATTTAGAATAATGATCCACCAAAATCAGCAACACTGACTGCCATAAAACATGGTTGTTAATCTTCTCCCTGCAGGTTTTAGACAAAATCCTCATTCTTGGGAGAGTGAGGACTCAAAAGGTTTTGGCCAAGGGCCAAGAAAATACTGACTGAGGCAACTCTCAGAAGCAGATCCTCAAAGAAGTTGGTGAAGAAAATCAGAGGCAAACAATGCTGAGCCTACTTAATACCTGCATGGGCTCCTAGCTACGACATGGTCTCCGAGGAAGATGCTCAAGGGGCTTGCTGCTTCCCAATATTTTCAGAGGAAAGAACATCCAAATGGGCAGGCCCTCCAAATTGTTTAGCTTGGGGGAATGATCAAGATAAGCCACCTGAAGAAACTTTAAATGTTCTCAATGTCTGAAGAGGGAAATAGTTTCCTCATGACACATCTTCACTGCTTGGTGGAGGCTTCCTGGACTGTCATTACTGATACGCAACCTATAGCATAATTGAGTTTCAAATCTCTTCTTCCCCTTTATGTAGTGTTCTAATAAGAGGCTAATCCCTACTCTCAATTTCTGTCTAATTATGAAAGGGCTTACGTGACCACTGTGGTTGTCTTTCTACGGCTGGTCATCTGGATTTGAATGAAGATGAACTCTCATGGCTAGTTTATAAGTACATCTTCTCAAACTATGAAATGAGATAGTATGAATTGATTCTAAAATGCAAAATCATAATTAGAAATACTGTTAAAACTCCAGGGTGGGGGGATGACACACTATTGTCTGAAGGAATAATGAATAAAACAGTGAGGTCGTGCACATGACCTCTTTTCCAGGAAGGGATGGGAGAAAGACAGGATTGCTCCTGCCTTCCCCCACACCATCCACACTGAAACCCTGCTCGCTGTACCTCTTTCGCAGATGAGTGTTGCTGCAGCAGGCAGCATGGCGGCCAGGAAAGGATGCCTGTCCTCCAGATATCCCACAATGCACTGCATGATGAGTGTGGTGCATTGGGGGAATCCCCTGTGAGTCGAATGCTCTAGATGCCCAACTCTGTGTGTGTGGGGGCTGCATGCAGCCGGAGTACACATACAACCCAGTGCCAGGGTTAAGAATGCACTTGTGCCTCTAACGGCTGGGGTAAAAAGCTGGGCTACCCCCAAGTGCAGTGCCGGGATTGGGCTCCATCCCAGCACTCCACATGAACATTCCAAGCCAAGCTGGGCTGCTAGCCTGGGTTTCATGAGAACAGCTTAACTCTAGAAACAACTGAAGTTCTTTTAAAATCAAATAAACTAGCTGGGCTGGGTGCAGAGCATCTGTGCCTCTAGATCTCTTCTCAGCTTTCTTCTCAGCACCCCCAGCCACCACATTTCTATTGCTTCCCTGGCTGGCACTTTCCTCTCGCCCCCCTGGCCGCCGCTTTCCTTTCCTCTCCCCCAGCCTCCTCTCTCCTCTCCCCCCCACCACGGCCACCACTTTCCTCTTCCCGCCCATTGGCCTGCACCTTATCTTCTCCACTGCCATTTTCCTCTCCTCTTTCCAGCAGCTTGCTCGCGAACTTTCATGAGAGCTGCCACACATGGGATTAGTGACAGTGCATTTAAAAGAGACACACAGAGAGAGAACCGCCTAGAGATCTCTATACTAGGCAGTGCAGAAATGCTATTTATTTATTTATTTATTTATTTATTTATTTATTTATTTATTGAGAGAGAGAGAGAGAGAGAGAGAGAGTGTGTGTGTGTGTGTGTGTGTGTGTGTGTGTGTGTGTGTGTGTGTGTGTGAGAGAGAGAGAGAGAGAGAGAGAGAGAGAGAGAGAGAGAGAGATTACTCCAAGCAGCCCCAGAAAACAGCCTGGCCACTGCATTCTCCACTAAATGAAAGTTTCAAATACTCTTCAAGGGCAACCCCACAAAGAATAGTCTCAACCTTTAAGACCAAGGCACAAGGGTGAGGGTAGCCATTAGGCAGATCTGCCTTTTCAAGGAAGAGTTGCTGCATGAGCTGAAGCTTCTGGCCACTGCTGCCAGCTGACCACCCAGGCTCCACACCTGCTCTTTCCATAGAAGTGCAACCCTAACTAGAACAGGAACTGGAACCTCTCCCCAACTGGTTCTCTCATGGACTACCAATACTTCTGTCTTACATGTCTCATCTGTTCTGTCATTAGGATCCCTTTAAATCTTGCTTGCTCTTCCTGGGTACATAAATAGCTTCAGCATCAACCCTCACACTTTAGAATAAATGCTTCTAGAACGTAGTTTAGATTTATTGTTCACCCCATCTCTAAGTCTGAGTGCCAGGTAAAAAATTAGAACATAATAAAAACCTCCTTGGGATCATTTTATGAAAGGCAGTATATAAATCCAACAATCAATCAATCAAAATAAATAAATAAATAAATATAAAAAATAAAATAAAATAAAATAAAATATCCCCTTAAGACACTCTTCAGACTGAGCCCCTTACATCCTGGATTTCAAAATCCTGAAGCCAAGGAGGGAGACTGTGATAAATCCCAGATTCGTTACAACACAACATTAGGCCTCATAGATAGCAACAGAGCCAGCCCTATGGTTAGGCGAAGGGGGGCAGGCTGCTTCAGTTAGCACAGAGGTTCTCAAACTCAATCTTGATTTGAAACTCAGGCTTCCGGATGTTGGTGGACTACAACTCCCATCATCCCCACTCACAATGCTGAAGTTTTTATGACAGGGGATTATGGGAGTTACAGTCCAACCACATCTGGGAACCCAGTTTGACGACAACTGAGGTAGCACATTTCAAAAGACATTAAAAGGCCAGAAGTTAGGAGCCATTTAATCAAATACGTCTTGCTTTATTTATTTTATTATTTTTTATTTTTGGTGGAGAAGATATCACTAGGCCATACATGGAACAAGGATACCCATTGAGTGAAGAAAGTAACACAAAAGTGCTGCTCCTGAAAACATTATATGTGCCTGGGGAGGTTCACATCTCCCATTTTGTTAGGTCAGTTAGAACTTACTTGGCAGAAACAAACAACTCACGATGAAGACAGAAATTGTATACATGAGAGGAACCTTCATACAAACAACTTAAAATTCAATTAAAGAAAAAACCTTTGGTGTACAAGATAATTATGAGAGTGGCAGTTCCAGCGGAGCTTAAAAAAAAAAGGACATTATGGGGCCATCTTTTTTTTTAAATTTGTAGAAATTCAACTAACCCATGAAAGCATGTGGTATGGAAGTCAGACTATCAAGAGATATTTCCCAAAGACATTGAGCCACTTTGTGATTCCCTATTTGGAGGGCCCTCCCCCCCCCAAAAGACCATTATAAAGATGTGAGGTGGGAGACCCAACTCTGGTCTTGAGGTTTCCTGTGCTTTTCAAGTTTTACTCCTCATAACTTAAAACAGTTTCCCACAGATTTGATTTTAAAAACAACCTGACACACTTGTTCTGCAGGCGATTCTGAGTGTAAATGTGCTTCTTCTAGCATGAATACTGCAAAGGCAAAGCTCTGAGTAGCCCCAAATTTGGGAGGAGGTTGGATGAAATAACAGGATAGAATGCTGCTTTACATCTCTACCCAAAATATATAGGCCCTTCTGTGCCTGTGTCATTTTTAAACCCTGCCTTCTCCCAGCAATCAAGATAGCTCCTGGACAGCCCTTCCTAATTTTCAACCAGACACACATCTGGGACTGGGGCCAACAGGGCTTGGCTCAGGCCCACAGTGTCTCATCTCGCTTTTGATCATCAACCCCTTTCATGCTCATTCTCTAAAGGAATCCAAAATGTCCTTCCCGTTTTTGAAGTCATTAATCACCAGGGCATCCTTGTTATGGCTGAAATGTTCTGGCCCTCAGTAGCACTCACGCCCCCGAGCCTGGCAGCAGGGTGGCAGTAATTGCTTACCATCCCCTCCATTATGCCCAGGCAAGAGGGCCGCCTGCCACCCCCTGCACCACTGATCATGCCCAGTAGCTGAGTCACTGTTACACACAAAGGCCGCCTGCCTCCCGCTCCAGCATGCCCAGCAGCTCGGTTGCCGCTGATTGTGAGACCCACCCATGACCCACTACCCCTCCACCATGCTCAATAGCTGGGGGGCTGGGCATGAGGCCCGTCCACTGCCTCCTCCACCATGCCTGCTGGGCCTCCACCAAGCCTGGAAGCTGAGTGCAAGGGCCTGGGTGCAAGGGCCACCCACTGCTCCTCCACCATGCTCGACAGCTGGGTAGCCACTTTGCACAAGGCCACCCACTGGCCCTCCACTGAGACCAGCAGCTGTGTTACTGCTAGGCAAAAGTGTGTGTGTGCGTGTGCGTCCACTACTCCTTCCAATGCCCGGCAGCTAGATTGCAGCTGGGCACTTGGGCTATCTCCCTCCCTTCCGCCTCCAATGAGCCTGGCACCTGGGTTGCTATAGAAAGGGAAGGGACAGAGAAAAAGAAAGTAGGGAGAAGACATTGAACTCTGTCCTGCTCCTTTTCCATTACACTCACACAGAGGACAGAGGCTCAGTCCCTGAGGAGGCAGTAATGGGGCATGCTCCAAGTTCCAGCTCAGAGCATGCCCCTCACCAGCACTGTTTCCCGTTTCTTCCAAACAAGCTCAGGACATGGGCGAGGGGCAGGCAGCCAATAGTCCAGGAAAGGGGCAGGCAGCCAGTTGCCCAGCCAACCAACAGGAGCTTGTGCCCCTTGTACCCAGTACAACCCTGATTTTTTCAGCAATACCATAAGGCTGCAGCAGATAGCAAGGCAAATATGCAAGGCCCTTCCATCAAACTGAGGACCAAGTACTTTCTGAACCCTCAACTCTGACAACTTTACCCGCCCCGCCTTTAAAAAATGTTTAAGATTGTGAGCTCCTTTGGGACAGGATTGTTAACTTTGTAAAATGCTGCAAGAACCGTTCTGAGTCTGTTGCAAAGAACAGAATATAAACCTAACAAACAAATAAATGGTGGTTTGCAGTACAAGTGGCACTCAATTCTCTAAAAACACTAAAAGTGGAACATAGGAAGCTGCCATATACTGAGTCAGACCACTGGTCCTTCTAGCTCAGTATCGTCTACACAGACTGGCAGCGGCTTCTCCAAGGTTGCAGACAGGAATCTCTCTCAGCCCTATCTTAGAAATGCAAGAGAAGGAACTTGGAACCTAGATGCTCTTCCCAGAGTGGCTCCATCCCCTAAGGCGAATATCGTACAGTGCTCACACAAAGTCTCCCATTCAAATGCAACCAGGATGGACCCTGCTTAGCTAAGGAGACAAGTCATGCTTGCTACCACAAGACCAACTCTCCTCAAGTGCTAAAAGAAGTAGCAATACACCATTCCAAAGTATCAGCTCAATACTTTTTCCAAAGTAAAAACTCCAGTGAAATGTATGTAAATAGTGAGTGAGAAGTTCCCGTACAAAGGTTTTCCCTTTAGTTCCTGAAATTTACCTTTACGTATCTGGTTCTGGTATTCAAATTTAAGGGTAGAGCCTGAGGTGGAGAAAGGAAGGAGAGATTAACATTATGACAGTATGCCTATGACAAAAATCCTCTCATATGAACAGCCCTGCTGGATCAGACCAAAGGCCTACCTAGTCCAGCATCCTGTCTCTCATAGTGGCCAAGCAGATTGTTTTATAGCTGCTTCCCTCATATACACAAAGGAAACTCATGCAGATTTAACTAAAGCTTTATTCACCAACAACTTCATTTTTCTCCTCCTTTCCCTCCCTTTTCCTTTCTGAATCCACCCTCCACATTCTCTCCAGGATCCCCACTGGGACAAACCTAAACAAAAAAACATAAAAGATACTGGATAGAACACAACACAGATGCCTCTGAGAAGCCCACAAGCAGGAGCTTTCCCAGACAGCAAGCTTTACCACAGGACTAAGAGGGGTGAAGTACTGTGAGTTAGGGGTCATTCAAATTTGCCTTTTAAAAAATGACACAAAAAGTGGGTTTTTTAACCCCTGACATAAGTTGGGCTAAGCTCCAATGAGCAATGAAAAACTCGAACTGTGCATGGAGTGCTCCTCAATAGCTTGGAGGGACTTCGACTTAAATCTGGATGATATGTGAATGCACACTTGCCCTTTCGTGGTTAAGCAAAGTAAAACTGCTATCCAGGAACACTCCAGGAGCTTTCCCAGACAGCAGGCTTGACCATGGGTTTTCTACCAGGCTTTACTTAAGAGTTCAAAGCTGCCCCCCCAAACTGGCGCAAAAAGTGGATTTCTTTTAACCCTGATATAAATTGGGTTATATATATATATATGGTATAAATATAAAACCCGAATTGTGTGCAAAGTGCTCTCTGATAGCTTACAGGGACTTCAGGGTAAATTTGGCTGATATGTGAACGCACACCTCCATTTCGTCGGAGATGTGAACTAAAAGTCGGGCGTGAAAAACTTTCAGGAGATGAAGGCAAGAGCACCTCTTGCTGTTGCTCCCCAGCAGCTGGTTTTCAGGAAGATTCTGCCTCTAAACCTGGAAGCAGCAATTAGTCATGACGACCAGAAGCCACTGGCCCTATTCAGGCATTATGTACCTGGGTATTCTGTATCCAACTGGTGGAGGCATTTTTCTGAGGAAGGCAAGCGCTGAACTTCATCAGACTTCCTCTGTGTGATTTATAACCATGAACACCTATTCTAAATCGTGCAAAGGAAGCACACCTGGGTTCAGTGCTGCTTCCTCAGGCAAATGCTGGCCACACAGTAGGTGGAGTGAATATGGAACACACTGGTGCCAGGGGATGTAGCTAGCGGGCAAAGTCCTTCTTTCCCTGTATTTGGGTACAATGTACCCAATTTGTCTAATCCCCTTTTAAAGGTGCCAGGGCTAGTGGTTGTCTACCACATTCTGTGGCAGTGATTTATTTATTTATTTATTCTATTTCTATACCGCCCTTCCAAAAATGGCTCAGGGCGGTTTACACAGAGAAATAATAAATAAATAAGATGGATCCCTGTCCCCAAAGGGCTCACAATCTAAAAAGAAACACAAGACAGACACCAGCAACAGTCACTGAAGGTACTGTGCTGGGGGTGGATAGGGCCAGTTACTCTCCCCCCTGCTAAATAAAGAGAATCACCACATTAGAAGGTGCCTTTTTGCCAAGTTAGCAGGATTTCCATAAGAAATGATATTTTCTGCGATGAAATACTTCCTTTTATCTATCCTGAATCTCATGCCAATCAGTTTCACTGGATGACCCAGGTTCTAGTTTAATGGAAGAGGAGAAAGACCTCTCTTTAGCCACTTTCTCAACACCATGTATAACTTTAAAACCTCTATCATGTTCCTCCTTAGTCATCTTTTTTCTAAACTAAACTAAAACCCCAAATATAGATTGATGCTTGATCAAACCCTTTGATCATTTAGGTTGCCCAATTCTGCACTTTTTCTGGCTCAATAATATCATTTTTGAGATGGCATGATAAGAATTGTACATTGAATTCCATGAATGGGGTTATAAACCTCTATCATGTTCCCCTTCTAGTCCCCCCACCTCACAAACACCCAATACTGAAGCTTTTCATCAGAAGGAAGGTACTACGCCCCCCTGATCACTTTGCTTGCTTTTCTACACTTTTTCCAAATGGAGGAAAAAACTCTTATGTAGACAGCATAAGGCCATTTCATTCCAACCTGATCTGAATCCCTGAGTCACACTCCCACAGATATTCCACCCTCTCCTCCTTAGGTGCCAATCTGAAATCCCAGCAAGGATATTTCCATTACCTTTTAACCAAGCCAGGTTTTTCTCCAGAATAGGATTGAATTCACTGAATTCCCAGATTTTCCATTTCAGTGCTGCAGGGAAAACCAAAGGATTCTCAAACGTCTCCTTCTGATCAAACCTAGAAAGCAAGAGATACTTACTCACCACCCATCACGTCATAAACTATCAATGCAGCACAGGGTAAAATGGCCAGAGGCAAGTGATGAAGTTAAAGACAGGTTGGTGTTCAGGTTCTGGCTGAGCCAAATCAGATGGGGGAAGGCAGTGCTGTTATCCTATCTGCCCAATTGCTCAGTTTGAGGAGCAAAAACCAAGGGTACTTCTGCATTAGGGCTCTTTTACACAGCTGAACCCTTACTCTTCATTAGTCAGTTGAAGGCACAATTATAACACTTGTTCCACACAGTACCAGATATAGAATTATATCTGATTTAATACTCAATTGAAATTGGGGTGGATCGTACCTATTTATTTATTTATTGTATTGTATTTCTATACCACCTGATATCTCTAGGCAGTGAACACATTAAAACATAACACAACACAATATAAAACAGTTAAAATTCATAAAACAGACATCTCAATAAATAAAAACACATTAAAATTTAATTTTAATTCAAAGCCTGGAAAACAGATACATCTTCAGGGTACCCCTAAAAGCAAACAGAGGAGGAGATGTTCTTATTTCAGCAGGGAGCGCATTCCAAATCCCTGGGGCAGCCACAGAGAAGGCCCGGCCCCGAGTCACCACCAAATGAGTTGGTGGAAGCTGTAACCAAACCTCTCCAGATGATCTAAATAGGAGACAGGATCTGCGACAGAGAAGGTGCTCTCTTAAATACCCTGGGCCCAAGCCATTGAGGCCTTTATAGGTAATAACCAACACTTTTTATTTCACTCGGAAACATATTGGCAGCCAGTGCCGTTCTTTCAAAATCGGTGTTATATGGTCCCTTCGGGTAAACCCAGAGACGAATCTGGCTGCCTCATTCTGTACCAATTGTAGTTTCCGAACTATATACAAAGGCAGCCCCATATAGAGTGCATTACATAGTCAAGTCTAGAGGTTACCAGCATATGTACCACTGTTTTAAGATCATTTGTCTCCAGAAACAGACATATCTGGAGTATCAATCGAAGCTGATAAAAAGCATTCCTGGCCACTGCCTCGAGAGTGTTTTGGGATCCAGGAGCACTCCCAGACTATGGACCTGATCTTTTAAGTAACCCCATCCAGAACAGGCAAATCTAAACCATCTCTTGGGTCCCAACCCCTACAGACAGTATCTCTGTCTTATTTGAATTCAACTTCAGTGTATTAGCCTTATCCAGTCCATTATCACCTCCAGGTAGGCATTTAAGGAAGTCATGCCATTTCCTGATGAAGTTGGTATGGAGAAATAAATCTGGGTGTCATCAGCATATTGATAACATCCCAGGCCAAACCTCCTGATGATCTCTCCCATCAGTTTCATGTAGATGTTAAAGAGCATTGGAAACAATATGGAGCCTTGTGGAACTTTACACTTTAGCTTGGAACCACTGTAAAACAGTGCCACCCAATCACACCTCATTCAAGCAACCCAGCAGGATACCTTGGTCAATGGTATTGAAAGCCACCAAGAGATCCAAAAGGATCAGCAGAGTCACACTACCTCTGTCGATAGTCAATTGGAAATGATCCATCAGACCAACCCAGGCAGTCTCAATCCCATAGCCCACTCAAAAGCCAGTTTGGAAAGGATCTAAATAATCTGTGTCATCCAAAACTGCTTGGAGCTGAGAAGCAACCACTGACTCAATTACCTTGCAGCCAAGGAAGATTAGAAATAGGTATGTAATTAGCCAACTCTGAGGGGTCTAATGCAGGTTTCTTCAGATAAGGTATAATAATAGCCTCCTTAAGACAAGGAGGCATCCTGCCCTCCCTCAGGGAAGCATTTATGATATTTACCAGACCCTCTCTGATAATATGACTATCAGATGAAATAAGCCAAGTTGGGCAAGGGTCAAGAGAGCAGGTGGTAGGGCGTACAGTCCGAAGCAGTCTGTCCACATCTTCAGGAACAAACTGAAAGTGATCCAATTCAATTCTATAAGAGGAGTTGCTGGACACCTCTATAGTGAACTCTGCAATAACTGTAGCATCTAGTCCAGCACAAATACAAGAGATTTTATCTGAAAAAAAGTTAGTAAAGACATCACAGCTAGTGACAGATTGTTCCAAATTCAAATTCAAGGTGGAGGAGGCATGAACTAGCCACCTCACAACCCTAGACAACTCAGCAGAACGTGAATTTGTGGAAGCAATACGGGCAGAAAAAACCCACTTCTTCGCTGCCTGCACTGCCAGAGCATAGATCTTCGAATGTGCTTTGTGTTGCATCAACAGAATCACTAACAGAGCCAGCTTGAAACCCTTCCAAGGCTTCTTGGAATCCTATTGGATCCAATAACCTTCTTGGGCGGCCCAACCTAATGGGTCCCTCACCCCTGCAGAGGTGGGTTGTGATT
Organism: Hemicordylus capensis; assembly: GCF_027244095.1. Classification (NCBI taxonomy): domain Eukaryota; kingdom Metazoa; phylum Chordata; class Lepidosauria; order Squamata; family Cordylidae; genus Hemicordylus; species Hemicordylus capensis. Next base: position 254,712,479 of record NC_069658.1, on the reverse strand, counting down.
GTAAGTCCTACCTTAACCAGATGGTGATCCATCCATGACAGTGGGGAGATGACAAGAGTCCCCACCAATGGAACACCACCCTGATCAGAGCAGAAGACCTTCAAGCGTGCAACCCACATCATGTGTTGGCCCAGAAACCACGTGGGGTAGGCCCATAGTCGTGGTGGCACAACTTCATTTGAGAAAGATAAAAATTAAACTTTTTGTTAAGTGTTCTGCAACTCTATCTTCCAGGTCAGGATCAACCTTTATGAGGTTAGAGGCCCTCATAATAATGTAAAAAGTGCTATGGCAGTACTAATCACTCCCAAAGCACTTATAAACATGCTTGAGGAGAGTGAGCACCTATTCTATTACGAAACTAGAAAAGTTCTTGTGTTCAGCCTCTATGCTCCTTTCCTACAAGAAAATGGACAGAAGAAACTGCCCTGAATATTTAAGGACATAAAGTGTGCCTTCAGTATAAAGATAGCTTTTTGGTGGGGTCTCTTAGACCCCTGGTGCCATAAGTACATAGTACATTTAGGAACATAAGAAGTTACCATATACTGAGTCAGACCATTGGTCTATCTTGCTCAGTATTGTCTACAAAGACTGGCAGCCACTTTTCCAAGGTTGTAGGCAGGAATCTCTCTCAACTTCCAAAAAGCTTTCAACAAAGTTCCCTATCAAAGACTCTTGAGGAAACTTAGCAGATGGGATAAGGAGTACATACGTAAGTACAAACGTGGATTGCTAACTGGTTGAAGGACAGGAAACAGAGGGTAGGTATAAATGGAGAGTTCTCACAATGAACGAAAGTAAGAAGTGGGGTCCCCCAGGGATCTGTATTGAGACCAGTGCTTTTTAATTTATTCATAAGTTATCTAGAAGTAGGGTTAAGCAGCGAGGTGGCCAAATTTGCAGATGATACCAAACTCTTTGGGGTAGTGAAATCCAAAAGAGATTGCGAGGAGCTCCAAAAGGATCTCTTCAAACTGGGTGAGTGGGCAACAAAATGGCAAATGCAGTTCAATGTTGGCAAGTGTAAAGTGATGCACATTGGGTGGAAGAACCCAACTTCAAGTATATGCTGATGGGATTTAAGTTGTCGGTGACTGACTAGGAAAGGGATCTTGGGGTCGTGGTGGACAACTCATTGAAAATGTCGACTCAATGTGTGGCAGCTGTGAAAAAGGCCAATTCCATGCTAGGGATCATTAGGAAGTGGGTTGAAAATAAAACAGCTAATATTATAATACCCTTGTACAAAATGATGGTGTGGCCACACCTGGAGTACTGTCTACAATTCTGGTCACCACATCTAAAGAATGAAATTGTAGAACTGGACAAGGTGCAGAAGAGGGCAACCAAGATGATCAGGGGCCTAAAGCACCTTCCTTATGCGGCAAGGCTACAACACCTGGGGCTTTTTAGTTTAGAAAAAAAAAGATGACTGCAGGGAGACATGATAGAGGTCTATAAAATCCTGCATGGTGTGGAGAAAGTGGATATAGAGACATTCTTCTCCTTCTCACATAACACTAGATCCAGATGACTAGAACATCATCCCGTGAAACTGATTGCCACGAAATTTAGCGCCAACATACAGAAGTACGTTTTCACACAACGCATAATCAACTTGTGGAGTTCTATGCAACAAGATGAGGTGACAGCCAACAACCTGGATGGCTTTAAGAGGGGTTTGGATAACTTCATGGAGGAGAAGTCCAACAGTGGCTACTAGTTGGAGAGCTATAGGCCACCTACAGCCTCAGAAGCAGGATGCCTCTGAGTACCAGTTGCATGGGAGTAACAACCTGTAGGCTCCCAGTGGCATCTGGTGGGCCATGTGTGAAACAGTATGCTGGACTAGATGGGCCATGGGCCTGATCCAGCAGGGCTGTTCTTATGTTCTTAATCTAATCTTGGTGATGCCAGAGAGGGAACTTGGAACCTAGATGCTCTTCCCAGAGCAGTTCTATTGACCTAAGGGGAATATCTTACAGTGCTCACATGTTGTCTCTCATTCAAATGCAACCAGGGCAGACCCTGCCTAGGTAAGAGGATATGTCATGCTTACTACCACAAGACCAGCTCCCTGCAATGGGGTTTGTTGATATCCCCAAAATCCATATATGTATTTTAGTAATAAGTAAAAATGTAACTTTTAGACAATATTATGAGTGGGTGGTGGATGAAACACCACAGAGCACTTAATGAGGTTAAGGCTGATCCTGCCCTGAAAGATAGAGTTGAGATCATTGAACATGCAGGTTTATGACTTTTTCCTTCTGAAATGAGGTACAAATTCAACCAAGAGTTAACATCACCAAATACTCTTCCCTATGACAGGGGTGGAGGAAGCAGACAGTGCTGCTGACCTAATGCAATCCTACAGTGATCTCTGAGGATGTTTGTTTATTTATTTATTATTTATTTATCAAATTTGTACACCGCCCCAAACTTTCGTCTCTGGACGGTTAACAATAGCGTAAAAACAGTTAAAAACATATACAAAAAACTTTAAAACAATTTAACAATTTAAAAATAAACCAGCAATTAAAATCCAATTATTATTATTATTATTTATGAAGCTGAGAAAGCTTGGGCGAAAAGATGAGTTTTCAGGGGGGTTTTTTAATTGCCAGAGATGGGGAGGATCGTATCTCAGCAAGGAGCGCATTCCACAATCTCGGGGCAGCGACCGTTTACAAAAAGGTAAATCCCATTCAGAGTTGGAAGAGACCCTGGAGGTCTTCTCATCCAGGGACTGTAAACTGGAGGTACTTCAAAGGCTTGCTGGGGATATGCAGAGTTCTCCCACCTCTCTGTGATGCTGCACCATTATCTGCCTGCTGATCAGAAGATTCATCCCAACTTCAAGCTAATGTGTCTTCTCCAAGAGAAGAGGAGAGGGGAGGAGTGTCAAGCAGCATCCCTCCCTCCTCCACATTGGCTGGTTGCATGCTTAGGCTCAGCCCACCCCACCATCCTCAGTCTGACAGACAGTTCAGCGGAAAGGAAAATGCAGCCACTGAGCATCAGTCAGCATTTCCCTCACTGCTGAGCCTACCAGTCAGGCTGAGGGAAAGGTGGGCTGGGCCTCAGCATGTAGCCAGCCAATCATGAGGCAAGGAGGACAGAGGGGCAGGACCAGGCCAAGGAAATGTTGTGAAGCCCTGGCCACAAGGCTTCAGAAGGAGGGAGGAGAAACGGAGTGGAAACCTTCCTTGTGTGTGCTGGCAAGATTTATCTGTGGGTGTTGCAGTTCTTCCCTACTTGGCAGTCTGTCTCATAACTGTAATGTGTAAGTGTGTGTGTGTGTAGATAGATAAGGGATGCCTGAGCTGCAGCTTTCAGACAGACAAGATCGCAATTGCTTTTTAAAGGCTGAAAACTCCTGCTTTGGAACAAGCCCCTGCTCAATGAAGGAAACTGTGGCAGCATACCTGACAAATGGCCATCCAGCCTCTTGTTTGCACTTCCTGCCCTGCAAACAGCACAAACTCTGAGATGCCTCCTCTGTACCCCACGAGCCAGCAGCACGGGGCTGGCCAGGATTGGGAGGCTTGCCTGCTGTTGAAAGGCTCGCCTCATGCCGAGGCAGGCTGCTGGCTACAGCTCCCTCTCCACCACCTGACTATCAGCTGTTTGGTGAGTGGGCAGGGCTGCCAGAGGCCTCTCTGCCGGCCCCTCTGAAGCTCTCCAGTGTGCGCTGGCAGACTGCCTGGAGGCAGCAGAGAAGAAAGGAGGAAGAGTGGCCAGTGCTGGCTGCCCACCAGAGCTCTGTAGGCAGACTCTGCTCTGCCCTGCAGTCGTGTGCTAAGCCTGTGCCGTTCTTCTCCTCAGAGCCATCAATGGAAGGTATGGGATTTCTTTTTTGTGGTCCCCACCCCCCACCCCCACTTGTCTATTTATGGAATGACCTGCTATAGGCCTTTGATAATGGCACAGATGTAGGGCAGGGTGCTCTGTATATTTAATTTGAAGTGGATTGGACAATCTCTGTTGATTTTTTAAAATAATAATAATACATTTTTATTTATTCATTTTTTCAAAGCCCATTCAAAAACTCCGAGAAGTGGCTTGTTTCATGGCAGAAAATTACAAAAACCTCTGGAACTGAAGCCTCCCCTTGGACCATCATTCCGCCCTCATGGGGAGGAATCTGTCATTTGCCTTCATAAAAAGGGGGTAAAACACCCTTTTTGCCACACTCTTCAGATCTCCTGAAATGGCTTGGCATAGAGTTTTTATGGGCCTCCGAACTGGTTCGAAAGCCCAGTGGTTCGGCAGGCTCAAAGGGGGGGAACTTTAAGGATGACGTGTGCATGCGCACCAGCCAATTGTGGTCCAAGGAGGCACGGGACGGCAAGCAAGTACTCTGCTGCTCTGCCAGACCATTTTAACAGACAGCGCTGGTGGGGGAAATGTGGTGGGAGCACCCTCCCGTCCTTAAAGTTATGCCCCCCACCTTCAAACTGGCAGGCGCTGGTTCCGTACACACCAGTCTTCCAAGGAATCCATTACTCAAATCATTAGTCCAGGGGCCAGAACTATTATTGTTTTCCTTAGAAATATCACTAAATAGTTTACCATACCTTATCAAAGATTTGGTAAGAGCACTAGAGCCTAGTACATGACTTTTGGAGGCTGGATCTGCTCCATAGGTCATTAGTTGTCCATCCCTTCCCTAAAGGTGCATCCTTCACATCTTGGTTGGTTGTGCTGCTGAGTTGGTGTCGATTCCTGGCGCCCACAGAACCCTGTGGTTTTCTTTGGTAGAATATAGGAGGGGTTTAACATTGCCTCCTCCCATGCAGTATGAGATCATGCCTTTCAGCATCTTCCTATATCGCTGCTAGGGATGTGCACGAAACCGACGGGGGCTGGTTTGAAAGCAAGGCGGACACCTTTAAAGACCGAGGGGTGTGTGAACTTACTGCCCCCCAGGTGCATTTCCCCCCTAGCACTCCCTTAAAAACTGGACCAGCAGGGCAGCAGTGTACCTCCTTGCTGCCCCATCTCCTCTTTGGTCCAGAAGTGGCTGGATGTACGCATGCATGCAGCAATTCCAGACACTTCCAGACCAAAGAGGGGACAGGGTGGCAGGGAGGTACACTGCCGCCCTGCCGGTCCAGTTTTTAAGAGAGTACCAGCAGGGGGAATGCAGCTGGGGGGGGGGAGTGCACCCACCCCCATCCTTAAAGCCACCCCCGACCCCACGTTCAATCACAGGGTTCCAAACCTGTTTGGTGTTCTAATAGAATGCCGAACAAGTTCGTGCACATCCCTAATCACTGCTGCCCAGTATAGGTGTTTCCCATAGTCTGGGAATCATACCAGCAGGGATTCAAACCAACAACCTCTTGCTTGTAGGTAAGTCATTTCCCCACTGCACCATTAGGTGGCCCCTTCACATCTTACCCAAATGTTTTCCAACGTAACAATAATGTAGTGCATTAGTGGGAACTACATACCTGTGCAAGGTGCTCACAATGTCCTATGAGGAAAGGAAGCGGAAAAAGAGGGAGTTCAGTGCAGACCATTTAGGGTAGACAAACATTTCCTCGCACAATGCCAGGTTAACATGTGAAATTTGCTCCAATAAAATGCCATGACAGCCACTAGCTTATTTTAGGAACAGATTTGACAAATGTATTAAAGACAGGTTGTCAATGGGCATTAGCCATGATAATGGCTAAACAGAACCTCCAGGTTCAGAAGCAGCATACCTCAAATGCCAACAGCTGGAGACAAACAGCAGAGAAGGGCTGTAGCCTTCATGCCCTAAGGGTTGCCTTCCCAGAAGCAACACCCAGACAGTTTTAGAAACCAGATCCTGGAGTAGATGGATCTTCGGTCTGACCCAGCAGTGAATTTCTATAGAATGAATATCAAACCCTCAGATTCTGGACAGCAATGACCTCTCCTCATTACCTTGGTGAAGGACTGCCTCATATACATCACCCAAGGATTGTGCTGGGGACATATGTCAATCAAGCAGGGAGAAAATGCTCCTTGCAGTCTTCATGAGACAAGGCAGCCACACTAAGGTGAATGTTCTGAGCTATTTCTCGTGAATGCTCCTGTGCATTCAAAAGCCCAGCACCAAAAGCTGCTCTCCTTCACATATATATGTGGGCAGGGCATGTGGCAAGTTTACATTTATATCCCGCTCTTCCTCCAAGGAGCCCAGCCCAGAGCGGTGTACTACATACTTAGGTTTCTCCTCACAACAACCCTAAAGTCACCCAGCAAGTATCATGGCTGAATGGGGATTTGAACTCAGGTCTCCCCGGTCCTAGTCCAGCACTCTAACCTCTGCACCTAAGCAGGGTGTTTTTCACACAGGATGTTTAAAGCCCATTAGCTCACATCTCCTACGGAATGGAGGATATGCATTCACATATCCAGTAGATTTACCTCAAAGTACCTGCAAGCTATCGGGGAGCACCGCACACACAATTTGGGTTTTCACTGCACGTTAAGTGTGTAGCCCAAATTATATCGGGTGTAAAAAAAAAAATCATCCCAAAAAGTTTTTGGGACAACTTCAAGCTTGCAGTAAGCCTCGCAATAACCTCACAGTAAAGCCTGCTGTGTGAAGAACACCCAGGTGCTGAAAGGTACAGAGCACTCCATCTGGAGAAGGGCCAGGCTGCTCCTGTCACAGTCTTACCCCCAAGAGCTCATCGGCCACCTGCTGACATTTCTCTTCCAACTCCTGAATGGTATCATCAAGAGAAGAGAGTTCCTTTGCGAGTCTGGCCACGTGTTCGTCTCTTTTCTTCACAATCTCCTTGTCTGCCTCTTCCATCGCAGCCAACAAATAGTTCTCTTTTTCCTCCAGAAACTGGCGCATTTCCTTGAACGCCGCCACTGCCTTCTGCCTCGCTGTTTCTGCCTGTTTCTGCAACAAGCAAATGGAATGAGGGGGAAAGCAATTCTTCAAGATCAGGAATATGACAAGTAAGTTGGCATGCTGTGTGAACTTTATGGATAGGCACAAAGCTCTGACTTCTCACAGAAACTACATTCTGCATTCAATGTAGGAGGAGTTTCCCAAAGGAAGGTTCCATCATGAAGCTGCTGAACTGAAATTCATTGCAAATTTGATACTGTGGAATTCCATCTCAGTAGTAACTGGGATTGGCCATCTAATTGAAGAATTGAAATATCCTAATACTCCCAAGTATGTCACCTTAAGTGGCACATCAGGGAAATGCTTGACTAACAAGCAGAAGTGTGCTGGTTTGAATCCCTGCTGGTACTATATCTATATATATAGTACCTGCAATATGATCCTCCCCATCTCTGGCAATTTTTAAAAAACATCTGAAAACCCATCTTTTCACCCAAGCTTTCTCAGCTGTTTAAAACTGTCTGTTTTAATTTTATGGTTGATGTTAAATTGTTGAACTGTTTTAACTTTTTATGTGTATTTTAATTCTTTTATGTTAACTGCCCAGAGATGAAAGTTTGTGCAGTATATACATTTGATAAATAGACACATATACTGGGCAGCAGCGATATAGGAAGATGCTGAAAAGCATCATCTCACACTGTGTGGGAGAAGGCAATGGTAAACCCCTCCTGTATTCTACCAAAGAAAACCACAGGGGTCTTTGGACGCCAGGAGTCAAAATCGACTTTACGGCACACTTTACTTACTTTAATACTCCCAAGTAGTACAGAGTCCTTTTATACTACTCCCTGAATAGTACTATTGAATAACTTAGCCTAAATGTCAGTCGGTGTTCCTAATCTCTCTCTAGCAAGGCTATTTTATCACCTGGTCAGCTATAGGTCACACTCATTCTAAAGAGGTCTCTTCTCCATTTGTGCTCTGCATGGTAATGAAGCACACTGACCTTTGCCCCACTTTGTAAATTCATCCATACCCAATTGCTTAGGAGAACTTTCAAACCTATTTTCTAAGAAAAGAAGGCTTATGATGTTGTTGTTGTTATTATTATTAATTCAATTTCTATACCGCCCTTCCAAAAATGGCTCAGGGCAGTTTACACAGAGAAATAATAAATAAATAAGATGGATCCCTGTCCCCAAAGGGCTCACAATCTAAAAATGTCTGTGTGTGTCCCCTCTTTGGGTTTATAGTCCAATACAAACCAAATCCACAGCACACGGGACTCTGACTGCAATATTTTTTCTGATCAGTAGCCCAGATGCATACAAGTAGCCAAGAATGAAACAAAATGGCAGCCACTCAGCTACTAAAATCCCCTTTTAACTCTTGTATAGCACTGTGCTACAAGGCCAAATTTGTAAAACACGGGGGGGGGTCCCCAGGTAAGATTCACCATGTTAAAAGAAAAGGAAAAGGGGTTCCATTAGTCCCACTTAGAACTACTTGTATGCATCTGGGCTACAGATGGTTTGTGATAGTTCATGCCATAACTTATTCTTAGTCTCTAAGATGCTATAAGACAACTAGTTATTACTGAAATAAGGACCAACAAAAAACTACTACTTGGTTTCTTTAGGCAGACTGCTGAAGCAATCCATTTTAAAGATAACAAATCAGCACATGCCAAAAATCGGTTACAGCTTTTATAAATGTGACAACCTACAAGTAGGTCTTGACTTTCCTTTTCAGTGTTTGATTGATACACCAGAATCTCTTCTCTCTGCTTCCTCAGATTCTCCAGACAGGCACAAATCTGACCCTAAAAGGGAAAACAAATGTTCAGATGGGGTTAGGGAAAGAAAATGAATGATATGTTCTGTCTATCCTGTTTGTCCTTCCATAGCCCTGGAAGGGGGCTACCAAATCCATCAAACTGGAGTTGGGCCTGGACTCAGTTATTCCCTGCAGCACACAAACACCAGACACAGTATAGGAATGGTGGCAAAAAGGAAGGAAAAAGTTGGGTTGAACAAAAAGGTTAAAGATACAGAAAAGGAATAATATGAATTCCTGGACCTTGCCACCACTTTGGCTGAAGCAAGAGGCTGAACTCATGCATAAACATAACCATGTACACAACTCTGAGCTCCTTGGAGGAAAAGCAGGATATAAATGATTTTTTTAAAAAAATGCAGCCTGATGAGGAACTGAGAATTGACCAGCTCCAAACTCCAAATAACTTGGTAGACACCTGTGAGCTGCTGATGCCTGGTCCAAACATCTATTTTATGTGCAACTAATTCTCAAGTGGGATATGCAGGTTGTCATTTTAATTCTATATCCTCCATAAGAAGTGGAGGTGCTCCAAAACAGACTTTTGTGCTGGACCTCAACAACACTACTACATGGCCAGCTCCATCAGTCCTACTTAGGTGAGATGGTTAGAGTATTGGTCTATGACCAGGGAGACCAGAGTTCAAATCCATATTCAGCCATGAAACTCACAGGGTGACTCTGAGCCAGTCACTTACCACTAGACCTAACCTACCTCAAAGGGGGTGTTCTAAACATAATGATCATGTAAATTGCTATGGGCTCCTTGGAAGAAGAGTGGAATATAAAAACATGTCATAAATGAATATAAATAAAAGATACAGCAGCTTGGAGGATACAGATCCTTCAGGATCTGGTCTGGGCATATGAACTTCTCTCCAGACCAGACCTGTCCAAATGCTATGGGGCAGAGCTAGAAACCCCCAGTTCCTCCTCCTGGCCACATCTACAGCTTTAGTCCCATTTCCCCCTCCTACTCTGGCCAGAGTTCCCCCTCTCCTCTCCTTGAACCTCTCAGAATCCACGCTGGTTACTCCTCAATCTCAGGAGAACAGCGAATTCTTCCTACCTTGTACTCTTCGACAGCCTCCTCCATAGGAATCACGCTGTGATCTCGGTGCTTCCTGGATTTCTCGCACACCAGACAGAGGAAGGCCTCATCCTCCTCACAGAAGAGTTTCAGGGGTTCCTGGTGCCTCTCACAGAGTTTTCCTCCTGCTGCTTCTTGCTCTGCCTGCTCACTCAACTGCTTGGCGATTTCTGCAAGGCCGGCCAGCTGCCGATTGGGCTTGAATCTCCTCTGCTGCCCCGTCTCTTGGCAATCGGGGCAGGAGGCGGTGGCATCTAAGGAAGGCTCTGCCCATCTCTCGGCAATGCACGTGTGGCAAAAACTGTGCCCACACTCTAGGATCACCGGCTCTGTGAAAAAGTCCCGGCAAACGGAGCACGTTGCTTCATTCTGAAACTTTTCCCTCAGCCTCTCCGCAGCCATGTCTCAAACACTGCAAAGTTGCAACTGTCTCACTGTTTGCAAATAAAGTCTCAGATAGATCTCTTCAGCTCCAACATAGAAACGAAACAGTCAGCTTACAACTCCCAGCTATTATAGTTCTCCTTTTCGCTTCTTCTTTTTTCTGTTTGCACAGATGTTGTAAGCTAACTTCTCTTAAAAGTGACACACTTTCCGGAAGGTATCTCTATATAGGGCTCCAGATGGCTTAAGTTTCGGTTTCCTTTCCCCCCACCCTGCCGGGCTACACAGAGGTCGCTGGGCGGGCGGGCGGGCGGCCGCTTCCTCTGGAAAGGAAATTCCTTTCTAGAAAGGGGTGGAGTTACCAACCTCCCCCAGAATCAGAGGCGCTTCCAAATGATTCACGTTGAAAAGACGCACAGTGAAAGGTGGAAGAGGGAAAAGTGTGAAGGGGCAGCAGAGTTTATGGGTAAGGATAAGTTTTTCACAGTTTGTGAAAGCACAAACTGGCGCTCCTGGCTCCTACGCATCCTTCCAGAATTAAATCTTTGGTTTGGGGCGGTATAAAAATCCATTAAATAAATAAATAAAATAAGTTCCAGAATTGTGCTCGGCTGCTCCTCTTCCTCCTCTTCTCAGTCTCACCCCCTGCCCAAAGGCATAACTAGGGAAAATGGCGCCTAGGGCACACACTGAAATTGTGCCTCACCGCGCCCCCCTCAAAACGTCTGACACGCATCTTTCAGAAAACTTGTCTTTTACCATAATATTAGCTCACACTGCCAAAACATTGAAAACTAGCTTTCATTTCTGAACAATAATGCATTTCCCCATAGAAGCCTCAAATATAAACTTGCATAGGTGGAAAATCAAGATGAAAGCCTTGCCAGTACAAATGAACTAAAAAGGGTGGAGGGAGTTTTCCACTGCTTCTGAAGCTCTGCAGAAGCGGTTTCCCACCCCTGAATCTGCTATTGCACTACAACTCCCATCATCCACTGTCTTTTGCCATTGTGCCTGGGGATAATGGGAGTTGTAGTCCAACATCTGGGGAACAAAATTTGAGGACCCCGGTCTAGATGATGATGATGATAATAATAATAATTATTATTATTATTATTTATTATTATATAATTCGATTTCTATACCGCCCTTCCAAAAATGGCTCAGGGTGGTTTACACAGAGAAATAACAAACAAATAAGATGGAACCCTGTCCCCAAAGGGCTCACATTCTAAGAAGAAACATAAGATAGATACCAGCAACAGTCACTGGAGAGATTCTGTGCTGGGGGTGGATAGGGCCAGTTACTCTCCCCCTGCTAAATAAAGAGAATCACCACCGGTAAAAGGTGCCTCTTTGCCCAGTTAGCAGGGGTAAGACTATCAGGAAGCTCTATGTGCGTTTCTCAATCTTTAAAAATATTTAATTTAATTTAATTCAATTTAGTTATACTTTAAATCTCTCTCTCTCTCTCAAAACCACCCCCCCCCACAGTAATTATTTATCCCCAATGTCTATTTCCAACACACGCTCCCTAGAACCAGGCATAGTTCAGACTTTAATTTAAAGGAACCAACTATTTAATTTGGAAGGGAGAAAGAAGAGGGTGTGTGTGAAAAATCTAGTTTTTAAGCTAAACACACACATCAGCGCATAACACACTGGCCCATTAATAATAAACACCAGTTACTGCTTTGGGCATCATAAATTAACAGCAGTTACAGTAATTACACAATTTTTATGATGATGAATAATTTACTCAGGAAAATAGGTCTTAAAACCCTTTGACAGCAAACAGCAAGAGAAAGGATTAGAAACAGTTTGATTTGGATTGAGGGGGTGCGGTGAAGCATGCATACAGAAGCACTAAATCTAAGTGGGAGTAATCTATATTATTATTTCTCCAAGACGGGCCATGCGTGGCGATGTGGTGGGAAGGAGGCGATTGGCTGAGTTTGCAAGCAGAAGCACCTGATTGGGCAGTGGGGATTCCATATGCAGATAGGGAGAAGGAGCCTGTGAGAGCAGAAGCACCATGGTGATTGGGCAGTGGGGATTCCCTATGCAGATAAGGAGGAGGGGCCTGTGATGGTTAAGGTCAGTTGGAATGCAGCTGTTACTGGTCCGAAGATGTTCTGGATATAAAAGGATAGCAGGCAGAGGTCTGCAAAAAGACAGGTCCTGAGGGAGGAAAGAGCCCCTTCAGGAGAAGGAGGATGCCGTTGTGTAAATGAACAAAATCTTTTAACTCAGGGAAGAAGGGAGAAAAAACATGAAGGGAGGGGGAAGAAAGAGTGGAGAAGAGCAAGTGGGGGAGAGAGAAAGAGAAAAAGAAGGGAGGAAGAAGAGAGACCGAAGGAAGGGCAAGGGACGGGCCTGAGCCTGTCAGCAGCCTGACAGGGGAATGAGTGGCCATGGCGGCACTGGCAGCAAGGAAGGGTCCGGGCAACCACTGCTGCTGTTTAGGGCTACTGAGGCCATTGTAAGATGCAGGCAGGCAGGCAAGGGATGGGCCTGGGCCTGTCAGCGGCCTGAGGGGAACGAGCGGCCATGGTGGTGGCAGCAGTGAGGAACGGCCTGGTCAACCACTGCTGCTGCTCCTGGGGGGAGGAGCAGGAGCGGGGATCAGGTGAGGGTGGGGAGGTCTCTGGGGATAGGGGGCTGCAGTTTGGCCAATAGGCAGCAGCAATGCTGCAGCCATGACCAAGAAGGGTGAGGAGATGGAGGAGGAGCAGGAGTTCAGACCAGGTGAGGGTGGGAAGATCTCTGAGGTGAGGGGAGCAATCAAGTACTAACGCGCAGATGCTCTAGAGCGTGCAAGAGTTCCAGCATTGAAGCAGAGAGAAAGAATGGCGGCAGTCAGGATGCAGAGGTGGAGGGCTGGCAGGCGAAGCCCCTCCAGCCAGAAGAGGTGGGTGGACGGCGGGCGAAGCCCCGCTTGCCAGGAAGAGGAGGTGGTGGGGGGGAGAAATGATGGCAGTGGTGAGGAGGTGGGCAGACGGCAGGCAAAGCCCTACCAGCCAGGAGGAGAAGGTGGGAGGCAGTGGTGGGATGGCCTGGCCCTGGCCTGCCCAATGGGGAGAGCTGCCGGGGGGAGGGCGAGCGGGCGAGCTGCCGGGGGGAGGGCGAGCGGGCGAGCTGCCGGGGGGAGGGCGAGCGGGCGAGCTGCCGGGGGGATGTCACAGGCTCAGTACACAACTGCACAGATGCTCTGTACGGGGTCAGCTAGTTATATTATTATTGTATTACGATCATGAATATATAACATTCCTAAAGAAAAAGATCACAAAGTGGTTTATATAGTGAAAAGAAAGATAAAATTGTTCCCTGCCCCAAAGGGAACATTCGCTTTGGGGCAGGGAAACTTTTAGAACACAGCAGAGGTGGCTGGTGTGGGTGCCACTGCGGGGGGGCGGGCGGGCGGTGGGAGGCACCTTCTAAATTACTAGTTGCTTACCTCTCCTCCAGCCGCACCTGAAAGCTGTTGTGAGCAGCAGCGCACCACCCAGCACCCGCTGCGGCGGAGGATCGGTTCCTCCACTCAGTTGGCCTCCACAAATGCATGGAGGCCATTTGCTGGCCACGCAAATGGCCTCCGCCAGCTGAGTGGGGGAGCCAATGCTCCACCGCAGCAGGTGCCGGGCGGTGCGGCACTGCTCACAACAGCTTTCAGGTGTGGCGGGAGGAGAGGTAAGCACCTGGTAATTTAGAGTTGAAGGTACCCCCTGCCCGCATGGCACCTGCACCAGCCACCGCTGGAACAGCTACTTGGAAGGGACTCTGTGCCAGGTTGGATACAGAGAGGTACTCTCCTCCTACTAAATAGAAGAGAGCCCTCACTTTAAGGGGTGTCCCTTTGCCAGCCACCTAATGGTGCAGCAGGGAAATGGCTTGACTACCAAGCCAGAGGTTGCCCGTTCGAATCCCCTCTGGTATGTTTCCCAAACTATGGGAAACACCTATATTGAGCAGCAGCGATATAGGAAGGTGCTGAAAGGCATCATCTCATACTGCACAGGAGGAGGCAATGGTAAACCCCTCCTGTATTCTACCAAAGAAAACCATAGGGCTCTGTGGGCACCAGGAGTCAAGACTGACCTGAAGGCACACTTTACCTTTGTCAGTTAGTACCATGTTACATCCAAACTGAGTTTGGATATAATATAGAACTGCAGCTTAAAACACAGGGAGTTTGTTTCAGAAAACCCCTCAGTGTATAAACTTTTTTCTCATTCTATTTTTAAACCATTTTTAAAAGGTGCACCATTTCTGGAAGCACTGCAATACCAGAACAATGCTTGGTGTGGTTGGAGCAAGCTCCCAGACCAACACCCTGTTCCAAAAATCAATTTAATATGCTTAGCTCTCAATTAAAGAGCATATCAGATATTAAACTGATAAGAACAGACACTACGCATGATCTTAGCCATTAGGCCGAGAAGCGATAACTGCTATTTTCCAAAACCCACCTACCATAGTTTTTCTGAAGCCTTCGATGTCATGGTGAACCCAAAACACATGTTCCCTGTGAGTGCCCCTCTCTATGCACCACTCTCTACACATATCTGGCTATTCTGGCTAACCCCACTTGAAGTTCCAGAACGCTTTCCCTCACCGACTTTATTTCCCCCCAGAAATGCCTCATCTCCTTATTTGCATATGCTAATTACCCAGAAGATTACCCATCAAGGTAGCTACAGTCCCCCCAGCGGCCATCAGGACCTGCTCTTTTTCTTTCCTGGACGGAAAGCTCCTTTGGAGCTTTCCCAGACAGCAGCAGTGTTACCCCTAACAGGGATTCCCAGACATTGTTGACTACAACTCCCAGAATCCCCAGCCAAAGGCTGCTGCAGCTGGGGATGCTGAGAGTTGTAGTCAGCAACATCTGGGAATCCCTGTTAAGAGGGAACAGTGAATAGCAGGCTTTAGTGCAGGTTTTCTGTGAGCCTTTACTGCAAGTTGCCAAAAACAACCGATGCAAAAAGTGAATTTTTTTACCCTGGATCTAAATTGGGCTACACTCTAGCACTCCATGAAAAACCCAAATTGTGTGCAAAGTGCTCCCTGATAGCTCACAGGGACTTTGAGGTAAATTTGGCTGATATGTGAACACACACCTCCATTCCAGAGGAGGTTCGAACTAAACGTTGGGTGTGAAAAACTTCCAGGTTTCTTTCCCATTCTACTGTATTCTTCTTTAACACTCTTGAAAAGGTACACACCACATCCATGTATAGGGAGACACCTGCTACAGCCACTGGAAGCGATACTGTGCTGGGCTTAAATAGAGAGAATCGCTTTCTTGCTGCTGAATACAGGAGGGCCAGCACTTAAACATAATGCCTCTTTGCAGGGGTTTTCAGGGTTAACAATTAGGACTGGAAACTGCAACCAGCAGGGTTGCAGGCTGGCAAGAAAACTGGAAGGAGCAAAGAGTCGGATGAAGGTGCAGCATATAGCCAGCGTGGTATAGTGGTTAGAGTGCTGGACTAAGACCAGGGAAACCCGAGTTCAAATCCCCATTCAGCCATGATATTAGCTGGGAGACTCTGGGCCAGTCACTTTTCTCTCAGCCTAACCTACTTCATAGAGTTGTTGTGAGGACAAACTCAAGTATGTAGTACACCGCTCTGGGCTCCTTGGAGGAAGAGCAGGATATAAATGTAATAATTAATGTTGTTGTTGTTGTTGTTATTTCTTGGTGAGACATAACTTTATAATAATAATAACAATATGGTGAGACGTAACTTTAATAAATCTATACCGGATCAGTCGTCGCCCGGGTCAACAAGGACCACGCCAGGTGCTGGACTCCCTGGACATCTGGTGGCAAGTGGGCAACAGGACTCAGGATCTTCAGTTGAGCAACCGGGGCTGGAGACTGCAAGGTTACTGGAAGAAACGTCGCTTAACCGAAAAAAATATACGAAAAATGCCAACAAGGAAATAATGATCTGCTATTACAAGTCTAGTCCAACTAGAAGAGGTTATTTAAAAAGAATGTACCAAATTAGGAAAGAGAAGCATCCAGATACAGAAATAACAGAACAAAGGCTAGCAGACCAGAGAAGATTCATAATAAGAAATAAAGTATTCACAGAAGTTGAGCTGGAAGCAGGGTGGATAAAAATCAATGATTTTTTATTTTTTTTAATCAAAAAAATCAGATTTTTTTGATTTAAATTGGATTTTTTTATTTAAATTGGATTTTTTTTAAAATAAAATGCTTTTTGAGGAAAATATATTACCATCCAAAGGTTATTCCATCATGAAATAAAGATTAGTTTTTTAATTATGTAGAATAAGGCTGTATATGTTTAATTTTTTTGGTAAATAAATTCCATTAATCCATTCATAATGTCATGCTCTTCCAGAGGTTTTTGTAAGATTATTGGGCAGTTTCTCTGCCTACAAGATATTATCACAGATGCTTGGTTTACTTTTGCAGTTCTCAAAACTGAATTTGACTCAGCAGAGATCACATGCCTCTTCTTCACAGCAAAAATGTTATGACATGAACGGAGTTGAGAAAAAGACCTTAATCCTATTGTTCTACAAACCTATGAATACAGAATCAACCCCTTCAGTGCTAAGTTTCAAGAAATTCAGTGAAATAGAATAGAAACAATATTTTTCTGATTGTTTGGAGTGGAATAGATCTGCACAAGAAGAAAGTGAAACTAAGTGTGAGGAGGGAGGGGCAAGCAGACAAGCAGTACAAAATGAAAGTGAAACTTTCTGAGCACAATACTGCATAGCCACAGACAGACAAGTCTTTGGATCTTTTTGTGTGTATGACCTGAGGTTTATCACATTCTTTCCTTGGAGGAAAAAACCTATAATGGCAGCAGGCCGTAAAAGAGACCCAGTTTGGCAATATTTTAATGAAGTTCCTTTACCTATCGGTAAGGCAGGCATGCGTGCAAAATGCAAACACTGCAACAAAGAAATGCAAGGCCTGGTGGCCCGAATGAGGCAACATCATGAGAAGTGCTGTGATGAAGATGACCAAAGAAACACATTTGAACAGGCAGGATCTTCAGGTTGGTAAACATTTTTATTGAATCATATAATATTTCTAAAGACTGCCTTGAACTGTCATGTTTGAGCAAAATTATATTTCTTATTATTACTGCATGTTACTGTCATTTGGTACAGTTATGAAGAAAAGCAAATATTCCTTTTGGGGCAGTGCTGTGTACAATAAGCAGAAATTGTATAAACAATAAAATAACAGCATTGACTTTTTTGTTTAGGGGAATTCATGGATTCTGGAAACTATCCACCTTCAAGATCACCATCCTCCTGTTCTACAGTTTCAGAGTTATCCATCCAGGATAGTGCTTCATTAGCATCATCATCAGACACCCACAGCCACATATCACTATCACCTAAAAGAAAGAAAAAATCCTTCCCTCCTGGAACCACCATAGATAAGTTTGTGATAAAAACTAGCAGATTAGAAAAAGAGTTAATTGATGAAAAAAATTGCCCAGTTTGTTTATGCAACGAACTCTTCTTTCCGTCTGACTGAGAACCCACATTTCTTTAATATGGTTCAGTCACTGAGACCAGGATACAGTCCACCCAGCAGAGCAGATGTTGCAGGGAAACTGCTGGATAAAGTGTATGACAGAGAAATGGAGCAATGTGCAACAGCTCTGGAGGGTAGAATTGTTAACCTAAGTATTGATGGGTGGAGTAATGTCCACAATGATCCTATTGTATGTGCTTGTATAACAGCAGAAGAAGGGAAAGTCTTCCTTGCACAAACAATTGATACGTCAGGAAATGCGCACACAGCAGAATACTTACAAGAAGTGGCAGTAAAAGCTATAATAACATGTGAACAAAAATTCAAATGTCTAGTACGCAGTTTGGTCACAGACAATGCTGCAAATGTATCTAAGATGAGAAGAAATTTAGAAGAGCAGGAAGGGAATACAAAGCTAGTAACATATGGTTGCAGTGCTCATTTGCTGCACCTCTTAGCCAAAGACTTAAGTGTTCCAGAAATAAAGACTAATGTTGTTGAAATTGCTAAATACTTCCGTAACAATCACTTTGCTGCTGCAGCTCTGAAAAGGATGGGTGGAACCAAGCTAACGCTCCCACAAGATGTTAGATGGAACTCTGTGGTGGACTGTTTTGAGCAGTATATCAAGAACTGGCCTATTCTGATGACAGTTTGTGAACAAAATCGAGATAAAATAGATGGCACTGTCACGGCCAAAATCCTCAACATTGGGCTTAAGAGAAATGTTGAACATATGCTGAGCATCCTGAAACCCATCTCTGAATCTTTAAACAAAATACAGAAAAATAGCTGTTTTATTGCTGATGCTGTTGAAATTTGGAAGGAACTGAGTGAACACTTAAAAACAGAACTACACATGGACAGAATTAAATTACAAGCATTAAAAAAAAAATGGGACAAGTACTGTCTCCAGCTCATTTTTTGGCAAATATTGTCAATATCCAGTACCAGGGTCAAAACTTAAGTGCTGAGGAAGAGGAGTTAGCTATGACATGGGTATCCAGCAATCATCCATCTGTAATGCCAACTATAATAAACTTCAAAGCTAAGGGGGAACCATTCAAGAAATATATGTTTGCTGAAGATATTTTAAAGAAAGTCACACCAGTGAACTGGTGGAAGTCACTTAAGCACTTGGATTTAGAGACTGTTCAAGTAATGATTTCACTTTTAACAGCAGTAGCTTCTTCTGCAGGCGTTGAAAGAATATTCTATTCCTTTGGACTCATTCATTCTAAATTGAGAAATCGTTTGGGACCCGATAAAGCAGGAAAACTTGTTTTTCTTTTCCAGATTATGAACAAAGAAGAAGATGAAGATGATGAGTGAGCTACAGAGGACAGTATTTAAGTTTTTCATGTGTAGGCTGGGCTGACAGTCTAAGTTTCTTAAAATATATATATATTGTTTAGCCAAATAAGTTAACAAACATGGATGTTTGTTTAAGCAAATAACATATGCTGTAATGTTATTGTTTCAGTTGAATAAATCTATTTAAATTGTTATTATTAAGGTAATGATTATTTTTCTCCTTCCTAAGTACAACAGAAAAGTTGTCCAAATATGAATGATTAACCTATTAAACTGGGGATAAAAAAACTAATATGAAAAGTTGTTATTCTAAAAATCTTCATCTACTTGCATATTAAAGTTATACCAGCAAGAATTAGTCTTTATGTAGAAAACTATGATTTAAATCAAGCCTTACTGACTAGTGATTTAAATCGTGATTTAAATCGTGAATTAAATCAGTTTGATTTAAATCAAATCCACCCTGGCTGGAAGAACTGCAAAGAGCAACACAGGCTCAAGATATGGAAGAAGAATTACCACCAACTGAAGAAGAATCTAGAGAAGCTCAGAGAGGCATGTAGACGAGACCTTCAGGGATGTGATAGAGGCATCCCACTCCAAGACTGGTAGCTCCTCTGCTGTCAGGGAGAATGAGGTCTTGGGCGAGGAGGACATCGGTCTGAGGAAGAGGGAAATGCTCCTTTAGAAGGGAACCCTTCCGTGGATGATGAGCCCATATCCTCTCGCACAGGGGATACTCCTCTGGGGGGTGGGGGCCTCCTTGTAGTGGGTGATTCAATCATTAGGGGGATAGAGAGATGGGTTTGTGACCCGCGTGTTGACCGCACGGTGACTTGCCTGCCTGGTGCGAAGGTTGCGGACATTACGCAGTGTCTAAACAGGCTCCTAGGCAGTGCTGGGGAGGAGACAGCTGTCATGGTGCACGCCGGCACCAACGATGTGGGGAAATGCAGTCGGAGGTCCTGGAAGCCAAATTTAGGCTGATAGGTAGCATTTTGAAGTCCAAGACCCCCAAGGTAGCATTCTCAGAAATGCTACCTGTTCCACGCGCAAGTACAGTGAGACAGGCAGAGCTGAGGGGTTTCAATGTGTGGATGAGACGTTGGTGCCGGGAGGAGGGGTTTAGATTTGTTAGGCACTGGGACACATTTTGGGGCAAGCAAGGCCTGTACAAAAGGGACGGGCTGCACTTGAACCAAGATGGAAACAGACTGCTGGCGCTTAAAATCAAAAAGGTTGCAGAACAGCTTTTAAAATGACACCTGGGGAACAGCCGATGGGAGCTGGGCAGTATCCTGTTTGGCAAAAGTCATCCATTAAAGTGTGAGGCTGCAAAGAATTCAAATAAAACAGAAGGGGACAGAGCAGAACCGCATAAAGAGCAGACGGGAGCCTGTGCCAGCAGGTCAAAGAGTCAAAAGAATAGCATACATCAGGGGAGAGATTCAGTGTATAGGTGCTTGTATGCCAATGCCAGAAGCCTCCGAGCCAAGATGGGTGAGCTGGAGTGCTTGGTTGCTAACGCAGAAATAGACATAGTGGGCATAACAGAAACATGGTGGAACAGTGAGAACCGGTGGGACACTGTTATCCCTGGGTATAAACTCTATAGAAAGGACAGGGAGGGGCGCCTTGGAGGAGGAGTAGCACTGTATGTTAGAGAAGGGATAGAATCTAACAAGCTAGAAAACCTAAGTGGACTGGAGTCCTCCACAGAAACCCTGTGGGTGACTATACAAGGCTGGAAAGAAATCGTGCTACTGGGGACGTGCTATCGCCCTCCAGATCAAAATGCCGACAGTGACTGGGAGATGCAGGAGGAAATCAGGGAGGCGTCGAGAGGCAGGGCTGTAATTATGGGTGATTTCAACTACCCACACATAGACTGGGTAAATTCGCATTCAAGTCAGGACAAAGAGGTCAAATTTCTAGATATGCTAAATGACTGTGCCCTAGAACAGCTGGTCATGGAACCAACCAGAGAGAAGGCGACCTTGAGTGACACCCAGGACCGGGTGCGTGATGTCAGTGTCATCGACCCTTTAGGGAACAGTGACCACAGTGTCATCAAATTCAGCATACATGCGGGGAGAGAATCACCAAGGACGTCTAACACGGAAATTTTGAATTTCAGAAGAGGAAACTTCTCCAAAATGAGGAGTATGGTGAAAAGAAAGCTGAGGGGGGAAATCAGGTGAGTCACTTCGCTCCAGAATGCATGGAGTTCACTCAAAACCACAATACTAGAAGCCTAGTCAGCTTGTATACCCAAAAGGAGGAAAGGTACCACTAAGTCCAGGAGGATGCCTGCATGGCTAACGGGTACCGTCAAAGAAGCCATAAAAGGGAAGAAGACTTCCTTCCGAAATTGGAAGGCCTGTCCAAACGAAGAGAACAGAAAGGAACACAAACTCTGGCAAAAGAAATGCAAGGTGACAATAAGGGAGGCAAAAAGAGAGTTTGAGGAACATTTAGCCAAAAGTATCAAGGGGAATAACAAAAACTTCTTTAAGTACATCAGAAGCAGGAAACCTGCCAGGGAGGCAGTTGGGCCATTAGACAATGAGGGAGTGAAAGGGATTATTAAGGAGGATATGGAGGTTGCAGAGAAACTGAATGAGTTCTTTGCGTCTGTCTTCATGGCAGAGGATACTGAGCATATACCTGTTCCTGAACCAGGCTTTTTAGGAATGGAGGCCAGAGAGCTGAGTCAGATAGAAGTGACAAGGGATGATGTTCTAAACTGTCTGGAAAAACTGAAAGCCAACAAATCACCAGGGCCGGATGGCATCCATCCAAGAGTCCTCAAAGAACTCAAATGTGAAATTGCTGACCTCCTTGCTAAAATATTTAACTTATCCCTGAAATATTTAACTTATCCCTGAAATCTGGTACAATCCCTGTACCAGAGGACTGGAGAGTAGCAAATGTAACACCGATTTCCAAAATGGGATCCAGGGGCGATCCGGGAAATTACAGGCCGGTTAGCCTAACGTCCGTTCCAGGCAAATTGATGGAAAGCATCCTCAAGGATAAAATTGTAAAGCACCTAGAAGAACAGGCCCTGCTGGGAGTGAGCCAGCATGGCTTCCACAAAGGTAAATCTTGCCTCACCAACCTTTTGGACTTCTTTGAGAGTGTCAACGAGTGTGTGGATCAAGGTGATCCAGTTGACATAGTCTACCTGGACTTCCAAAAAGCTTTTGACAAAGTTCCTCATCAAAGACTCCTGAGGAAACTTAGCGGTCACGGGAAAAGGGGACAAGTGCATGTGTGGATTGCTAACTGGTTGAAAGACAGGAAACAGAGGGTAGGTATAAATGGAGAGTTTTCACAATGGAGGGAAGTAAGAAGTCGGGTCCCCCAGGGATCTGTACTGGGACCGATGCTTTTTAATTCATTCATAAATGATCTAGAAGCAGGGGTAAGCAGCGATGTGGCCAAATTTGCAGATGATACCAAACTCTTCCGGGTAGTGAAATCCAAAACGGATTGTGAACAGCTCCAAAAGGATCTCTCCAAACTGGGGGAGTGGGCGACAAAATGGCAAATGCGGTTCAGTGTTAGCAAGTGTAAAGTGATGCACATTGGGACGAAAAACCCCAACTTCAAGTATATGCTGATGGGATCCAAGCTGTCGGTGACGGACCAGGAGAGGGATCTTGGGGTCATGGTGGACAGCTCATTGAAAGTGTCGACTCAATGTGCGGCAGCGGTGAAAAAGGCCAATTCCATGCTAGGGTCATTAGAAAGGGGATTGAAAATAAAACGGCTAACATTATAATGCCATTATACAAAACTATGGTGCGACCACACTTGGAGTACTGCGTACAATTCTGGTCACCACATCTTAAGAAGGACTTTGTTGAACTGGAGAAGGCACAGAAGAGGGCAACCAAGATGATCAGGGGCCTAGAGCACCTTTCTTATGAGGCAAGACTACAACACCTGGGGCTTCTTAGTTTAGAAAAAAGA
Source organism: Hemicordylus capensis (assembly GCF_027244095.1). Lineage (NCBI taxonomy): Eukaryota > Metazoa > Chordata > Lepidosauria > Squamata > Cordylidae > Hemicordylus > Hemicordylus capensis. The sequence goes on along the minus strand of NC_069658.1, from coordinate 254,689,493 downwards.
CGTCTGCGGGGAGACATGATAGAGGTCTATAAAATCATGCATGGCATGGAGAAAGTGGAGAGAGAGAGATTCTTTTCCCTCACACACAACACTAGAAACAGGGGTCACTCCATGAAATTGATTGCCAGGAGGTCTAGGACCAACAAACGGAAGTACTTTTTCACACAATGTGTGATCTACTTGTGGAACTCTCTGCCACAGGATGTGGTGACAGCCAACAACCTGGATGGCTTTAAGAGGGGTTTGGATGACTTCATGGAGGAGAGGTCTATCAATGGCTACTAATCAGAGGGCTGTGGGCCACCTCCAGCCTCAAGGGCGGGGTGCCTCTGAGTACCAGTTGCAGGGGAGTAATGGCAGGAGAGAGGGCACGCCCTCAACTCCTGTTTGTGGCTTCCAGTGGCATCTGGTGGGCCACTGTGTGAAACAGGATGCTGGACTAGATGGGCCGTGGGCCTGATCCAGAGGGCTGTTCTTATGTTCTTAAGTTGCTCAGGCGCAGGTGGAAGAGGTGGTGTTGGAAATAGAGGATGCCACTGTTGCTGAACTGTTTCAAAATCAAAACCAGGCAACCTCCCCTTTGCCTTCACCTCAAAAACCCAAATGCCATTTAACAGAAAAGCAACAAGAACTAAAGCAAAAAATAATTGAGCATATGAACCAAACAACCACCAGGGTTCGACTTCCAGCTCTAAAAACAGTTGCCAAAAAACAACTAGCTCAGGCATTAAAAGATGTCAATGCTGCACTTGCAGAAATAACAACAAATAATTTGCAAGAAACAAACCAACTAATGTACAGTGCAGCAACAATAACAACACAAGAGCCCAGATATAAGATCAGTGGACCTGTAAAAAACGAAAGGAGTACATCACCTAAATGGAAGATTACATTAGAAAATAAAATCTCCAGATGCCAGTAAATTGAAAGATATGAAAGACAAGAAGCTGAAGAATGAAAACACCAAACAGTATCTGATCCAAAAATACCACCTAGATTCAAGGAGAATTAGAGAAGTCCTGGAAATAATAAAGCAGCAAATAACAGCAGTGTCAAAGAAGATTAGCAGATACGAAGCCAGAATTACACAACACAGGCAGAATCTCCAATTCCAGTCGAATCAGAGACGTTTCTACCAAAGCATAGAAGGAGAAACTGCAAGAAACATAGAAACACCAAATAAAGAAGAAACAGTGCGATTCTGGGGGGAAATTATGGGACAATCCAATAGATTATAATAAAAAAGCAGGCTGGGTGAAAGAGGTCGAAAAAAGTAACCAACAAATGCAAGTTCTAATAATAACACAAGAATTAATAAGTGAAAGAGCAAAGAAAATTAAAAATTGGACTGCACCAGGCGACGATGAACTGCATGGCTTTTGGCTTAAACACCTAACAAGCCTTCATAAACAACTATCAAAACAGTTCAATCACATTATGAAAGGCGGTGATATTGAACAATGCCCAACAACTGGGAAAACTCATCTCATAATGAAAGACCCAGCAAAAGGTGCAGTTCCAAGTAATTATAGACCGATAACCTGCCTGCCAACCATGTTCAAATTATTAACTGGAATAAAAGCAGATGAAGTAATGCAACACTTATTAACTAACAAACAGCTTCCAGTTGAATAGAAAGGAAATTGCCCGAACAGCAGAGGCACAAAACACCAGCTGCTGATTGACAAAATGATTTTAGAAAACTGCAAGAGAAGAAAAACAAATCGAAGTGTTGCATGGATTGACTACAAGAAAGCCTTCGACTCATTGCCTCACACATGGATACTAAAATGTTTAGAAACAACTGCTGTCAACAAAAACATTCAGATATTTATTTTAAAAAGCAATGAGCATGTGGAGTACACAGTTAACAATCAATGGTGAGACACTTGGACAGGTTAGCATTAGAAGAGGCATTTTCCAAGGGGACTCACTATCCCCTCTGTTGTTTGTAATCGCCATGACTCCACTTTCACAAATACTAAACAAAACAGGCCTCGGATACCAAACATCTAAAACATCAAGTCAAATAAACCATCTGCTGTACATGGACGATCTGAAGTTGTATGGAATGTCCCAGTCAGAAATCGCATCACTGCTAAACACTGTCCGTATATTCAGTGGCGATATAGCAATGGAGTTTGGACTAGACAAGTGTGCTGCATTAATAATGAACAGAGGGAAAATAAGAAAAACAGAAGGAATAGAACTGCCCAATGGAAGCAAGATCAAGAACCTGGAAGAGAAAGAACCTTATAAATACTTGGGCATTCTCCAGGCTGATAACATTGCACGCACTGAAGTTAAAAGAAAAATGGGAAGTGAATAAATCAGGAGAGTTGGAAAAATCTTAAAGTCCAAACTCAATGGTGGGAACACCATACACACTATAAACACCTGGGCTATACAGTACCTGTTATCAGATACAGTGCAGGAATGATAGACTGGACCCAGGCAGAGCTAGAGACGCTAGATCGTAAGACCAGGAAAATCATGACCATCAATCATGCTCTGCACCCCCGCAATGATGTCGATAGGCTATACCTCCCTCGCAGCTCAGGTGGAAGAGGAATGCTGCAAGTCCATCAAACAGAAGAGGAGGAGAAAAGAGGCCTTGAAGAATATATCAAGGACAGTGAAGAAGATGCACTTCAAATGGTCAATAATGAGAAACTATTAAACACCAATGAAAGAAAGCAGGCCTACAAGACAAAACAAGTCAAGAACCGAGCAGAAAAATGGAGAAATAAGCCCCTGCATGGTCAATATTTGCACAATATAAGTGGAAAATCAGACATCACCAAGACCTGGCAATGGCTTAAGAATGGCAACTTGAAGAAAGAAACAGAGGGTTTAATACTGGCTGCACAAGAACAGGCGCTAAGAACAAATGCAACAAGAGCAAAAGTCGAAAAGTCAACAACAAACAGCAAGTGCCGCCTTTGTAAAGAAGCAGATGAAACCGTGGACCACCTAATCAGCTGTTATAAAAAGATTGCACAGACTGACTACAAACAAAGGCATGACAAGGTAGCAGGGATGATACACTGGAACATCTGCAAAAAAATACAAGCTACCTGTAGCCAAAAATTGGTGGGACCATAAAATTGAAAAAGTTGTAGAAAATGAAGATGCAAAAATATTATGGGACTTCCGACTACAAACAGACAAACATCTGCCACACAGTAGACCAGATACAACTGTAGTCGAGAAGAAAGAAAAACAAGTTAAAATAATCGACATAGCAATACCAGGAGATAGCAGAACAGAAGCAAAAGAAATAGAAAAAAACCACCAAATAAAAAGATCTACAAATTGAAATTGAAAGGCTGTGGCAGAAAAAGACCAAAATAATCCCAGTGGTAATTAGCACCCTAGGTGCAATTCCAAAACAATAGAAACATTGGTAGACTTACCGTGAAGGGTTCTTTTTCTGTGTATGGGGAGGGCATCCTAACGTGACGGGTTATCAAGCTCTTCATGCTCCGAGACAGGACCAATCAAAATTCAGGTTGATCATATGTATCCAGACAGCTGTCACTCACCCCCAGTTCCAGGACTGTTGAGCACAGAAAATACAGAGAGCAAGGAGAGAGAAAATAGTCCACAAGGGATGAAGTTGTACAGTAAACAGTGACAGCAAAGAACTAAGCAACCCTGGGAGTCACCCCACCTCCCTGCATATCCATCATAAACATTCATGGGTGGGCCGGATGCCCTCCCCATAACCAGAAAAAGAACCCTTCACGGTAAGTCTACCAATGTTTCTTTTTCCTTGGTATGGGGAGGGCATCCTAACGTGACAGGATGTACCAAAGCAATCCCAAGGGCGGGAGTGAATGATTAGACAACCTGTTGCAATACCGTCCTTCCTATTGCTGCTTGAGCAGCGTGAAAAGACGGAATCTTGTAATGCCTAATGAAGGGAGACACTGATGTCCAAGTTGCCGCCTTGCAAATTTCTTCCAAGGGGGCACGAGCTGAAAAGGCCACAGAAGTGCTGGCTCTGCGAGTGGAATGGGCAGAAATGTCACGAGGAACAGGTAGGTGAAGAGACTCATAAGCAAACGATATGGCAGCTCTGATTCATCGACCCACGGAAACCTTGTACGCCTTGGTCCCTAGGGAAGATGGCTGAAAGGAAACAAAAAGGGAATCCATCTTTCTAAAGGTTTTGGATCTTTTAATATACAATCTAAGTGCCCTACGCACATACAGAGTATGCCAAGCACGGTCCTTAGGGTGAGCAGGACTAGGACAGAAGGAAGGCAATACTAAATCTTGGCTCCTATGAAAGATGGAATTAACCTTGGGTAAGAAGGTGGGATCCAACTTCAAAAACAACACGCTCCTTTTGAAAAATGCATAGCTCATCGCGCACAGAGAGGGCAGCTAGTTCAGAAACCCTTCATGCCGAGGTGATGGCCACAAGGAACAATACTTTAAAGTACAAAATTCTCAAGGGAGCTGAACGAAGAGGCTCGAACAGAGCCTTAGTAAGAGCATTTAAAACTAAATTCAAATCCCAGGAGGGAAACCTATGTACGGGAGGCAGAGCCAAGTTGCTCGCTCCCCTTAGAAAACCTCTAATATGAGGGTGCAAGGAAGATGAACCAGGCACCGCTAAATCCAGGACTGAGGACAAGGCTGAAGTTTGCCTCCTCAATGTGCTGGGATGCAGATCTTTCTCAAGATCTGCTTGAAGGAACCCCAGCACCTCTGCAACCCCCGCCAAGGATGGAACAAAGTCCTGCTTCCGCCCCCAGGAACAAAAGGCTGATCAGGTAACCTGATAAATGCGCAAAGTGGACGGCCTTCTTGACGCTATGATAGTGTCTTGCACCTGGCGGGAATAATCCCTTGGAATCTAGGGTAATGCGCTCAACCTTCATGCGTGAAGGCGTAGCCAGACCAGATCCGGATGACATAGAGGTCCTTGTGATAGTAGATCTCTCCTTAGGAGAAGAGGCCACAGCGGTTGGACTGAGAGACTCAGGAGATAAGAAAACCAGGGTCTTCGCGGCCAATAAGGAGCTATCAAAATGACTTCTGCTTCTTCTAATAGGAACTATCTTAGGAAGGAGCTCAGGATTGGAGTCAGGGGAAAGACATAAAGTAATCCCCGCGGCCAGGGAGACATGAGAGCATCTACTTCTTCTTTGTGAGGAGTTAGATATCTTGCAAAAAACCTTGGTAGTTTGGCGTTTTCCTGTGACGCGAAGAGGTCCAGTTGTGGACGACCCCACCTGTGGACAATTTCCTTGAAGATTTCCGGATGCAGGGCCCACTCTGCTGGATCCACCGTTTTGGCGGCTCAGCCAATCCGCTTGTAGATTCTCCGTGCCGCTCAGATGTTCCGCTGTCACGGAGTATAGGTGAATTTCCGCCCATGTGGATAGTAAGTCGGATTCCTGCATGAGGGGCCTTGATCTTGTGCCACCCTGGTGATTTATGTGAGCTTTTGCGGTCACGTTGTCTGTCCTTATCAGAACATGTCTCCCTATCAACAGATCACGGAACTGCAGAAGAGCTAATCGAATTGCCTTCAACTCTAGCCAGTTGATATTGTTCTCCAAATCCTTCTGAACCCACAACCCCTGCGCATGATGTGCCAGGCAGTGGGCCCCCCAACCAGAGAGGCTGGCGTCGGTCGTCACCACGATCCTCTGGGGAATTTCCAGAAGTATTTACTTTCCTATCGCCAGCGACAGTCACCAAAGGAGAGAATTCCTGACCTTCCGTGGTAAGCGAAGTTTTATCTGCTTCTTTGCCATAATGGCTTCCTGAAAAGGAAGCAAGAACCATTGAAGTGGTCTCGAATGCCACCTGGCCCAGGGCGTGCATTCTAGGCAGGCGATCACTGAGCCCATGAGTTGAGCCAGAGACATGAGGGAACCCCATTTCCTGGACAGCCATGGCCTGGTGTGTGAGGCAATCTTCTGTTGTCAGTCCGTTGGGAGAGAAACTGTGCCCAATCTCGTGTCGAAAACATCTCCCAGATGCTGGAGTACACAAGATGGGTTTAGGTGGCTCTTGGTACGGTTGATGACAAACCCGTGATCCTCTAGTATCTGGACGTCCGGATCTATGTCCTTGGAGGTTTGATGGTAGGACAGAGATCTCGCAAGCAAGCCGTCCAGATACGGGTAAACATGGATCCCCCGCAAGCGCATGTAAGCTATCACCTCCACCATGAGTTTGGTGAATACGCGAGGAGCTAAGGACAACCTGAAGGGTAGAGCCCTGTACTGGAATTGTCTCTGATTGTAAATAAACCTCAGGTATTGGCGAGAGGCAGGATGAATCGGTACATGTAAGTACGCCTCTGAAAGGTCTATCGAGGACAAGTAATTGCCCAGGTGTACGGCTGCCTTTATTGTCCTTAAAGACTCCATTCGAAATGTGCGTTTTTGCACAAACTGATTCAGTCTTTTCAAATCCAGAATCGCGCGCCAGGAGTCGTCTTTTTTTTTTCTTTCCCTTTCTTTTTTCCTTTCTTTTCTTTTCTTTTTTCTTTTTTCTTTTTGGCACCAAAAAGAGAAGAGAAAAGACACCTACACATAATTCCATCAACGGAACCAGTTCTATCGCATGGATGTCTAATAAGTGTTGGATGCTTTGGTCCATCAACAGTCTCTTGGACCTCACCTTGGGGACAGGTGTTAAGAAAAGAAAATCGGGAGGAGTTGCCACAAGGTCTATAACACAGCCGTGCTTTACTGTTCTCAACACCCATTGATCCGTGGTGCTGTGCACCCAGGCTTCTGCGAATTCCAGAAGCCTGCCCCCCACCGATATCGCGTCATTGCTTACGGTTTTGTGCGTTGACATAACCTCCAGCACGTGCTCTTCCCGATCCTCTGCCTGTTATTCCAGGGGTGACACCAGTTAGCCCTGAAGAAAGATCCACGATCATCTCTTCCTCAGTAGCTGTCTCTAAACCCTGTATTGGCAGGTCTATTGAAAGTTCTGAAGGAACGAAAGGAATTCTGGAAGGTGTTATATCCCCTGAAATTCCTCCTTGAATTACCACGCCCAACCGGCATGGTTTTCTTTTTGTCCTTTGTGTCCACTAAAATAGGATCCAAGGATTCACCAAATAACTTCCCCCCCAGAAAGGGAGTAGACGCCAAGGTGACCTTGGACTTGGCATCTGCCCTCCAATTTTTCAACCACAAACCTCTGCGAATTGCCACGCCTGCTGCCATGGCACGAGAGGCGTGCTGTATGCAGTCCAAACCAGAGTCCGCCATAAGGGCAGACGATCTGGCTAACTTATTCAAACCCTGGCGGAGTTTTAAATTCTTTTGTAGTACCAGCTTAACAAGCTCCTTAGTCCACAAAATGGAGACTCTAGCGAAAATAGAATTAGTGGCAGCTGCCCTTATGACAGTTGCAGATGCCTCATGAGCCTTACGTAGCAGATGATCCGCTTTCTCTTCCTCTGGTGTCTTAAGAAGGTCATCTCCCTCCTTGTTCACCAGAGCCCCAGTGACCAGCTGGGCCACAGGTCCATCCACCACAGGAACTGTCAAAAGAGCCATTATATCTGGAGGTAAGGCATACAATTTTTTGGGAAGGATATGGCAGGTTTAGTGGCCCCCGGCACACCCCACTGCAAACATAACATCTTTTAAAAATGGTGGAAAAGGTACAGTGACTGCTGAAATAGAGGTTGATGGAAAACCTTCCTGATCCAAGCCAGCAGCTGAAGGTGTGCCAGTCTCCTGAGACACATCCTTGATGGCCCCTTTGGCTTGAAAGGGAGTAGCAGCCAAGGTGACCTTGGACTTGGCAACTACCCGTCAATTTTTATTTTTAATTATTTATTTATTTATTTCTAACCATAACCCTCTATGCAGTGCCACCCTGGCTGCCATGGCACGAGAGGCGTGCTGTATGCAGTCCAGACCTGAGTCTGCCATAAGGGCAGAAGCTCTGGCCAATTTATTTAAACGCTGGCGGGGTTTAAGATTTTCTGGAGGTATCAGCTTAATAAGCTCTTTAGTCCACAGAATGGAGGCTCTATTGTAGCTGCTTTTTTGGGCGGCGGAGCGGGCAAAACAGGAGCCTCCCTGGCTCACAGTTGCTCCTTCTTCAGTAACATTAGCCGAAAGGCTCAAGCTCGCTGTCCCTCTAACTGAGGGAACAATCGTGGCTTCTGTGAAGGGGCCCTCCGAAAGGGAACCCTTCAACATATCCCCCATATGAGCAGGCTCCACAGTCAGAATAATACAGCCTTAATCAGAGGAAATAATCAAAATAAGCAGCTAAATGAGCGCAATTGGCGACTCCCTTCCCACCCTTGCACACAGAATAAAGGAAGGGAGAAACTGGCCTGAAATAGTCAGAGAGAGTGAAAGACGATGATAAAGGCTGTGAAGATTTTCCTCACAGCGCTAATCAAGCTCTGTCTGCGGACTGACTTAGCAGAGAAGATACCCATGCCAGACAATGCCTCTTAACGAACTCCCCCAACCAAATTAACTCACCCGGGGACGGCTGTTCGCCGCCAGGGAGTGGAGGCATATTAGACAAACTGACACCTGCAGCGGTAGACATAGCAGCAGCAGCAGCAGCAGCAGCAGAAGACAGACCCTGAGGAGGGTCGAGGACCGTGAGTGGCGTCGGCGCGCTAAACAGAACCTGAGGAGGGTCGAGGGCGGTACATGAAGTTGTTGCACTAATAGGACCCTGAGGAAGGTTGAGCACGGAGACCGCCGCTGGCGCGCTAATCGGACCCCATGGGGGGTCATTAATAGACACAGACCCTGGAAGGGTTCAGAGATCGGCATCATGCGCCCAGGTTCCCCATTGCTCTTAAAAAGAACGGCAGGGCTAGACTTGGAGAGGAGAGCTAAAATGGCCACCGCGCCTTCGGCAGTTAAATCGGCTGGGAAAGCGGAAGGTTGCTGCGCCCGAACTGCCTTCAACTGCAGTCTTATCGCTCAGTGGCGTGCTGCCAGGGGATCGTATATGCTTTTTCTTTCTGACAATGCCCTTTTCCTTTAGGTGTTTAGTTTTCTTTTTCAATTTCTTGGGCGGTGGGGCGGGCAGATTAGAAGCCTCCTGGCTCACAGTAATCTCCTCTCCTTTATCAATGGCCGTTAGGCCCAAGCTCACTGTCCCTGCCACCGAGGGAACAATTGCGGCTTCTGTGAAGGGGCCCTCCGGAAGGGAACCCTTCAACATATCCCCCATATAATCAGGCTCCATATTGCGAATAAGAGAGACCTTAACAGAGGAAATCCCAAATTATTAAAATAAAAAAGGAGAAAGGCTGTGAAATTTTTCCTCACAGCAATACTCAAGCTCTGTCTGCGGAGCGAGACAGGACTGGAACTGGGGATGAGTGACAGCTGTCTGGATACATATGATCGACCTGAATTTTGATTGGTCCTGTCTCGGAGCATGCAGAGCTTGATAACCCATCACGTTAGGATGCCCTCCCCATACCAAGGAAAAATATGGGACACTGAAACAGAGATCCCGAGATCCCGTACATGTAAACCACTTACAATTCCTTCTAGGGTGTCCCAAATAAAGTGGAATTCATTCCCCAGGAACTCACTTCCTACCACAGCCCAGCATGATGCTTCTGTGGTGTTTTTGGTTAATCCATTCCTTGGTCCAGGCCAGTGGTGGCTGGTGACTCCTGGGACTGGGTGGGCACCAGGCAGGTGGGCAGAGCCAAAGTGGGTGGCGCAGGGGTGGAGCAACAAAACAAAACAACACTACCGTAACTGCTGTGGGCATATAGGAAGTAAAAGGTAAAGTTGTGCCATCGGGTCGACTTCTGGCGACCACAGAGCCATGTGGTTTTCTTTGATAGAATACATTGCCTCCTCCCATGCAGTATGAGATGATGCCTTTCAGCATCTTCCTATATCCCTGCTGCCTGATATGGGAATCTGGGAAACATAGCAGTCGGGATTCTAACCAGCAACCTCTTGCTCCCTAGGCAAGTTACTTCCCCACTGCACCATTAGGTGGCTATGTCATTCCAAGAAACATACCTGTAAAAGCCTCTGCACTCAAAGACACCCATTTTCAGAAAGTTATAAAAACATGCCATGAGTGCATGTTTTGGCATACTTTGAAAATGGTGTTGTTGGTTGTTTTTTTAAATTTAAGAATTCTCTTATACACACAGGATGGGACTTCTCTCCCATGTGCAACACACACACACACAAGGTTCATGGGGGGTGGGGCAACATGGTAGCTTGACCAAGGGGAACAAATCACACACACACAAAACAAACAGCAAAGGGTTTACTTTCAAACAGCAAATGTTTTCCTTTCCTTTTTGGTTGGAGGGAGACCCTCAGTCAGCCAGCTACCTGGGCTCTGCAGTTCCATACAAATTCCAAGAGGGGGAGGAGCACAAAACTCCAGGAGAACCAATAGGGCTGGGAGAAAAGTTAACCCTTTCTTGGCTGTCTGTTCCTGCTGATCTCCAAGGCCTGTCTGGAGAGCTTCAGGCTTAGGTGAGGCCTATGTATAGAAGCCTGGAAGCCTGGCCCACCTGCCACTTCTTACTATTTCAGAAATGCCTAACAGAGAGTTTTAAAATATATATCGATCATTTCCCTCTCTCTTTTTACTTGTAACCCTGAATGCCTAGAAAACCATCTGTCTGGTTCTGTAGCTTTGGTGTATTTAAAAATGCTAAAAACAAACACAAAACCCACCCAAACCCTCCACAAATCAAGTTGTTATTTCCACATCGTACTAGCATGAGGGGCTTATAATTATTTCTCACATTTGCAGCTTGCTCTTTCCAGGGGCGGGAGGAGCCATGCCTATTCCGCTGTCCCGCACAAAGAAATTGGTGGGTGCAGGGAGGCGGGGATGTGGCTTGGCAGGGCCCCAGAGTGCGTAACTAGGGAGGCGAGTGTAAAAAGCTTCTAAGCTACCCCTTCTGTTTTATAAATAAAACTGTCCAAATGATGATAGGAAATATCTGCAGACTGCAACTAGGGGAAGATTAGATTCTCAATTTGTGAAATTATTATTATTATTACATTTATATCCCGCTCTTCCTCCAAGGAGCCAAGGGCAGTGCACTACATACTTGAGTTTCTCTTTCACAACAACCCTGTGAAGTAGGTTAGGCTGAGAGAGAAGTGACTGGCCCAGAGTCACCCAGCTAGTTTCATGGCTGAATGGGGATTTGAACTCGGGTCTCCTCGGTCCTAGTCCAGCACTCTAACCACTACACCACGCTGGCTCTGGAAATGATAGTTTTTAAATCATGGCAGACCTGGCAGGAAATTAGTAATTTTTGCAAGTTCATGATAATAAAAGTGCAAATAAAGCATGCATTTAGCAGGGGTGGCCCTTTCATGTGGTAGGGCAAAGTGATCGCTTCAGGTACAGACCTGAGGAGAGGGGCAGGGGGCTACTACCTACACGTTTTGTGTTGATTAGTTCCTCAAAGGTGCCCAAACACACACAATCTGACAATTACATAAACTTAACTCACATAATCTGAGGCTCAATAAACAAAATAAATGGTCTCTCAGCAAGCTCTGCTCTCAGCACACTGTCCAAGAGTGAACAAAATGGCGATTGCCCGTCTCTTCCTTCAGAAGACTAGAACAAGGACTGCCCCCAGCCACACTGATTGCTAGTCAGAGGCAGAGGGAGCTGTCAATCAATATGATGTCTTCCTGATAGGGCTATTTGAATTCAGCCCATCTTTTGACAACAAAGGCAAGCCTTGGGATTGGCTCCTGCCTTATGAACACTGTTATGTGTAACTGTTTCGTGGGCTCTTATAGGTGTTTAAGGAATTTTACTACCAGCGCCCACTATATGTCAACACTGCAGGCTTGCAAGCTACAAGCAGGGAAGTGCAGGGCTGCAGTGACTGAGTCAGTCAGACCTGAAATGGTGGCAGAGGACAGAATGGCTGACAATTATTATTGTTTTTGGACCATTTTTATTAGTTTCTTTGGACATTTGGGCCTTTTTTAAGGGATGGGCACTGCCCACCCTGCCCTAAGTGAAGAGCCTCCACTGATCCAGGCCAGCTTTTGAATGGGGATTTAGTTACTTATATTCTAGTCCCCGGGTAGAGGTGGGGCTAACAAACAGCAGCAAGAGCATGGAAAAGCAGTCTGCACTTGGCTCTCTGCACATCTATATATATATTTCTCCTGGGTGTGCCCAGGAGAAATGCGTCCCGGCAGCCCAGCTGATTGGCTGGGGTGCTGGGGCGCCTGATTGGTCCTGGCGCACCCAGGAGAACGGCGGCGGCGGCCATGGCCAGGGAGCCAGGCGGGCCCGGCCGCGGAGCCGAGGCGGCGGGCCTGGCTGGGCCCGGCGGCGGCGGCACTCCTGGGCCCGGCCACGGCGATGGGCTGGGCGGCAGCAGCAGCACCCTCGGGCCCGGCGGCCGCGGCCGCGGCATCCTCGGGCCCGGCGGCCGCGGCCGCGGCACCCTCGGGCCCGGCGGCCGTGGAGGTAAGGCAGCGGGCCCGGCGGCCGCGGAGGTAAGGCGGCGGGCCCGGCCGCAGCGCAGGCGGCGGTGGGCCCGGCCGCACTAGAGGCACAGATGCTCTGTGCCCGGGCCCACTAGTAATACCTATTTCATTAAACTCTTAATATTCCTGATTCGATTTCACTGCCTGGTCCTTGTGTGCCACAACTCCTTCTTCTGGATTCTACAGCTTCCAAAGCTTCTTCCTTTAAAAAGGCCTTGACTGACCTCATACAACAGATTCATTTTACTGCATACTTGTGTCATCCACACATAAGAACAAAACCGACAAGGTTCCATTTCTCAGTGTCCTGGGTCACTCTGCCCACCCCATTGGACATCCTTCCTCCAGCCTTCAGGGATACATCGGCTGCTATGCTCCCCCCCCAATCACACAGAGGCTTTCTGGGAATTTATTTATTTTATTTAACAAATTCCTATACTGCCCAAAACCTACATCTCTGGGCGGTTTACAATAAAACAAAATTTAAAACAAAATTTAAACATTAAAACTATTTGAAACTTAAAACAAGGTTAAAAATATTACAACAGTAAGTCTAATTAAAAGCCTGGGTGAACACATGTGTTTTAATTGACTTTTTAAAAGTTTTCAGAGATGGGGAGGTAGGCTCTTATTTCAACAGGGAGCTCATTCCAAAGTCCAGGGGCAACAACAGAAAAGGCCCTTCCTTGCTGATGAAGCCTCTGATACTGCTGAAGGGGTTCCTTTTTTGAACCCTCACCTTCCTCCTTGAGTGAAAACTCACCGCCCAGAATCTGCCACCCCCTCACTTCCCACAAAGATGACAGCCTTTGCACTTCTAAAGTCACTTAACAGATTTCTCCAAGGTCAAGTCAAGAGGTTTCAGTAGGGCATCATATTCCACATGGCAGTGGAAGTGGTTCTTCTCTCTGGGGTCAATCTCAGTGCTGAGCCGGGGCAATGAGTTCCATCTGAGTTGGGACTGACAGTCCCACGGAAGGTTTTCTCCACCCAGACAAACCCATCCTTCCTCCAGGTAGCATTAATCTCCCTGGGGTAGAAACCGTAGACCTGACAGAAGAGGGTTTCCTGGCCATTGTCATTTGCCTTGAGTTCTATGAAAACAGCAACATCATTAGATACTCTGTAAAAATGGCAAGCTAGGTGTGTACTATAGATTAAAGAAGGAAGGGACTCCACATTTTGGCATAATTTCCCTCTCTCGTCTCTCAAAATTGGGTATCCCACAACTTTAGTATATCAAAGAAATTAAAAACTCCAGAAAACAGGCTTTTACAGCATCCCCCTCACCATCTTAGTACACTGAAAATGCTCAAAGACAGTGGGCCTGTTCAGACAATACTCTTCTGGCCCACACGATTAAAAGGCTGAGGTTCCAAGAGAACACACATCCTTATGTCTTTCCTGGACATATTGACATCCTCCTTGTGTTTCCTTATCACATAGTAAGGACAATGAAAAGAAAAAACTCCAGATTTTTTTGGGGTGGGGGGTGGGGTATTTGTTTATAAATGTATATCTATATAAATTGCTTTGGGAACTTTTGTTTAAAAACGGTTTATAAATATTTGAGGTATTTGTAATGAAGAAAATATCTAGCCAGCTCTTTGACTTTCTTCCATTTTATGTGGGAAGTATCCACAATTATGTTTTTCCTTCCTCATCTGTAGACTGGTGCAATCTTAGACTTCTCCGACGTGCTGAAGAGTGGATTGGCTCTTCAGTCTGGGAACAATGAAAAGGGAGGAGGGAGCATTCGCAGAATTGCCACCCCTGCCCTTTCTGTTTCCAGACCTCACCTTTTCTCAGCAGAGTTTCATTCCCATAGTCCAAGTATTTCTGCAGCCACTCAATACAGGTCCCTTCCAGGTAGGTCTTCCAACGTTTGGCAATCTGCAGGTCAGCATTCCATTTCCTTTTGGTCAGTTGTGCCCTGATATCGGCTACCACCCAAGTGAGGATCTCTTGGTCAAAGCTGATGAAGTCCCTCCCATCATAGCCATACAGCACATATCCTCTTTTGCACCCGTCATTGCTCAGCTCGCAGCCATACATGAACTGCAGGGTGTGTAGCCCTGAAGGAGACACACAAAATCAACAGGGCAGCCGACTAAAGCAGGGTTTGCCACTTTCCCCAGCCACCTTCCCTGCAGGGTCTGATCTCTGCTACTCTGGATTTGACCTCCCATCTCCTTGAATGAGAAAAGTGATGGGGGGGGATGTGTGTGTGTGGTATGGATAGTAATAGGTAGGGTAGCAATAGGCAGCCGGTGCTACCATTAGGCCAACTAGGCAGCTGCATAGGGCACAGAGTGTAGAGTGCCAATGTGTTTGCCTAGGGCGCAAAATAGTCTGGCACCAGCCCTGCCTAAATCAGGGGTGGGCAAATTTATCCTCCAGCTGTTGTTAAACTACAACTCCAATTTTCCTATGGGAGTCCCGGCCCCCATCTTTTTATGGGACTTCCTATCTGCTGTTAAATGACAACTCCCATCTTGCAACTGGAGGGGCCAGGTTTGCCCAGCCCTTCTCTAAATCAAGAAGGCAATCTATTCTCCGAATAAGTTTGAAAATGTCGAGCAAGCTTCATTAATAAAGTAAATAAAGTAACAACATTAATTGCATTACCTACATGTATTTAATGTATAGCAAAATCCTTGCTCCCCTAATAATGTTCTCTGCCACCTCTATGCTCCACAAAACTAGTTGTTTTAGTCGCCCCGGTGTGTGAAGTGCTATTAAGAAGATATTTGATGTCCACTGGGGTTCCTTCAGGCCCAGGATGAAAAAGGCAGACCCAAGTGGCTTTCCAAAAGAGTAGCTGTCCTCTCCTTCCACTGGTCCAGCCCTTTATTCAAACTCAGTTGGCAGGAGGACGTTTTAAGGCCTCTCTCTGTCTTCTGTCTAATGCATTCCACCACTTAACTGTCCCGAGTGAAGGACACTTCATTTAGAATGAAACTTGTCCTTGGAGAGCCTCAGATTCCCTTCTCTTTTGCTTCATGTTTTTATAACCACCATCTATTCAGATCAAGGAAACCAAAGTGGAAATCCAAAGCTCAGAGCATTTCAGCATCTCTGATGTCCTTGGAGTGGAGAGGGGGAGTTGCACTGTCACAGCATTTCAAAACTGGAAAAAGATCTATTAAAAACATCTTCCCTACAGCAGTGGCAGCCAGTACAAATGAGCTGGAGGGGTGGAAAATGAGCCTCAGGTGCAGCCCATGATACTCCTGTTCTGCCCCGCTCCAGCTGCCTCTCTCCTTCTCTCATCTACCCTGCCCTCAGCCCACTGGGCTGGTGAATCGCCTGGCAGGGATTGAACCCAAACCTTGTCTTCCACCCCTCCTGCTGGTTTGTACCAGCTACCACTGCCCTGCAGTTGCAGCCAATGCTCGCTGGGTCAGGTGAGAAGAAGGCAGAGTGTGCCTTTAAGAATCTGTAAAGCTCCTGCCATCGCATGGCCAGCTGAGAAAGTAAAAAGCCTGAGAAAAGTACCCAGCATCTGTCCAGAGTGCTGAAATAGGGAGTGGGGGGGGATTCTGCTGAACCTAAGAACATAAGCACAGCTCTGCTGGATCAGGCCCAAGGCCCATCTAGTCCAGCATCCTGTTTCACACAGCGGCCCACCAGATGCCGCTGGGAGCCACAGGCAGGAGTTGAGGGCATGCCCTCTCTTCTGCTGTTGCTCCCCTGCAACTGGTACTCAGAGGCATGATACATGTTCATGACATGTACTGTTCCACCCCACTAGTCCTTCTATGGTGTGGTGGAGGCAGCTTTTATTCAACCACCCCACACACTGCCCATCAAGCTCCTGAATCAGGGCTCTCCTTATGGGAGGTGAAGGGGAGGCATCCCCGCCCCCCCATCCCCTAACCTCTCCTACTTGTCATTTGATTGGTTGCAGGGGTGGGGGTGGGGGTGCGCAGGGCCGGTGCTACCATTAGGCCAATAAGGCAGTCACCTAGGGCGCAGACCACAGAGGGGTGCAGAGTGTCAATGTGTTTGCCTAGGGCGCAAAATAGTCTGCCACTGGCCCTGGGGGTTGGTGAGCTTCTCTTCTGAGAAGAAGACCCTCCTATTTTCATCCCTCCCTTCCAGCAGCCACCTCCCCCATATTCTGTCTGGGTTCCTCTGTAAGGGAGGAAAATGGTGAGGAGAGAGAGAGAGAGAGAGAGAGTAAAACTCCATGGCCCACACAGCCTTCACTCACCTCCACTTTGGTTATAGCGATTCTGAAGAATCATCAGATACTCTCTGAAGGTTTGCTGATTGCCCCTTGAGACCTGGGTCTCAGTGTCCCAGTACTGGGGATCAAACATCACTGCTTTCTCTATCCAGAGAACTCGAGGCATCACTCTGCTGGTGTCACTGGCATACTGAACAAAAAGCTGGTCGTCCACGTACCCCACAGTGATGAACTGGGGCAGCCCCTGGCTGGGCTCTGACACTCCTGTGTAGAAATAGTGTAGGGAATGTGAGAAGGTGTAGCCTGGAGAAGACGCAAATGGAGTAGAGTTAAGAGGAATCAGCAGCTGGGGGCCTCCAGCCCTTCAAACATCATGAGATATGGAGGTCGGTCTACAAAAACATGGGGCATGACCCAGGCAGAAGAGGGGTATTTCCAAGAAATCAGAGAGAAGGGAGGAGAAAGGAGGGAGGAGGGTGTATTGGCATGTGGAATTGGGGTGAGGGAGAATTAGAGGAAGGGGCATCGCTGGGGGGGGGCATGTTCCCTCGGAGTGAGCCACCATGTTCACAGCTAGGGGAGAGGGGGCCCTTGTTTTCTCGGAGTGAGGGAGACAATGAAGAAAATAGGGATGTGTGGAGATGGGGGGCCCTCAGGAACAGGGGGGGACAGGTTCTTTGAACCCATCTGCTCAATTATAGCTACGCCCATGGGAAAAATTAAGAAAGATCCTTTGGGGTCAATGGGGGGAAAGGAACATGGGGCACAGCATGTAGAATAAAAGACAGATGGAGGAAATGAATATCTGCAGCCCCCAGGAGAAGGGGGAGAGGGAGGGAAGAAGATGAAAGGACAGACATGGGTACTATGAAGGGACTCTCAGGTGGAATGGAATGGCTGGAAACAGAGTCTGTCTCCCCAAAGCTGACATCAGATGACAATAACCATGAGTAACATTAAAAACAAATGAACAAATTCACAATCTAGTGCAGGGGTTCCCAACCTGTGGTACTCTAGAGTTGTTGCTGCTAAACTACAACTCCCATCATAAATTGTAGCAGAGGATGATGGGAGTTGTGGTTTGGCAACATCTGGAGTACCGCAGGTTGGGAACCCCTGATCTACTACTACAACTATTACAGATATTTATATACCACTTCTCAACAGAAGTTCTCAAAGAAAAGAAGAAGTTCACAGAAAAAGAAACAACTAAAATAAGATAGCTCCCTGTCCCAAAGGGCTCACAATCTGAAAAGAAACACAAGGTAGACGCCAGCAACAACCACTGGGTGCTTTCCAGATTAAACCCTACCACAGAGTCACTACGGATCTCCTAAGTGTGCTTCTGTGCTTCCTGTGTTGTGACACAGCAGTCCCTGCACTGACAGCAAGGTGCCATTCACATTTCCGATGCCTTATTTTGGATTTTACCTTTGCGTTTTACCACTACACCGTTGCAAGTCCATTGCAGAAAAATAGCTGTATTTTCCCATTGTAGAAGTTTGAGATTCTGGGGGTCAATTCCAATACGATCATCCTGCCAAGTCAATGCATTTTACCCCTGTTTAGCATGTAATCTGGAAAGCACCCTGGAGGGATGCTGTGCTGGGGTTGAGTAGGGCAGGACATGGGAGGAAATGACAGGAATCTTCCTGTCTGACTAAAAGCATTTTGGAAGGGCGGTATATAAATCAAATAAATAATAATAAATAATAATAAGATCCTGCTACATCCCCATTTATTGCTTTAAAAGAAACTAATATGAGATTCTGTATTATTAGTACTTGTTTTGTTGTAAACCGCCTAGAAAACTTGCATTTTGGGCAGTGTTAAAGTGTGTTAAACAAACAAACAAACTCTGCATATGAAGTATGCGAAAATATTATTGGTATACTTAACTCTGCATATGAAGTATGCAAAAAATTTGTTTCATTGATTGTGCTGTCAAGTCAATGTTGACTCCTGGCGACCACAGAGCCATGTCGTTTTCACAGGAGGGGTTTATCACTGGCTCCTCCCACGCAGTCTGAGATGATGCCTTTCAGCATCTTCCTGTATCGCTGCTGCCCAATATAGTACCAACAGGGATTCAAACCTGCAACCATCTGCTTGTTAGTCAAGCATTTCCCCACTGCGCCACTTAAGGTGACTGGGTAGGGGATTGCAATTCCCAACCTGGAAAATACCAGTTCATCACCTGGGGTTAATGCCACAGCAGGGCAAGAGAGAGAGGCAGCTGGAATGGGGCGGAGAAGTGCAAATGAATGGCACCTGTGACTCATTTTCCGTCATCGACACCACCACCCTGAGTCTTTCCTGAACTGATTGCCCCTGCTTCATCCTCTCACAATATCAAACCCCCACCTTTTGCCACCCACCCTCTAGGTATAGAAGAGAGAGATGGAAAGCAATGGCTATGCTGGGGTATTTCCAGAAATGGGGCTGATGTTTGCCATAAGAT
Organism: Hemicordylus capensis; assembly: GCF_027244095.1. NCBI lineage: Eukaryota > Metazoa > Chordata > Lepidosauria > Squamata > Cordylidae > Hemicordylus > Hemicordylus capensis. Next base: position 254,670,352 of record NC_069658.1, on the reverse strand, counting down.
CCAAGGTGTCCACTTATCTCTAACAGACTCTGCCACTACGCTGACATTTCCAGCCATTATGAAGTGCAAAAGGGGGAAATGTAATAAGAGCAGCAAAGGTGTTTTCTGGCCAATACTGGGAAGAGTGCATTGCAAAAGAACAAAAATCAGTTTGTTTTTTTTAAATGACTCTGTGAGGTTTGTGCAAGGTCTTTTGCAGAAGAAAAGTGTGGCCAGAAAGAGTGGTGTGCTCAGGTACAGAAGAGAGGGGGACTGTGCAGGTGTACTCTTTGGAGCCCATACGCCACCACCTATGTAGGTAGCCACTCCTCTGCAGCATGTGCGATGGCCCAACCACACCTTTCCTCCACACACAAGCATTTCCCCTTCTGTGACTGATTTAGGGGAAAAACAGTGCCATGAAAAATCATTGGCTCACATATTGTGCAAGTCAACCTGGGCAGCTTGAGCACCACCCACACTGGTGTGTCTGCTGTGCAACACTGTCGATGGAGTTGCACAACAGGGCAGTTCAGCTCATTCAGACAGTTGAACAAACACAGTTGTCTGATGGGATGCCCATGATTTTCAATGGGTGTCCTATTGACCAGCTGTGTTTGCGCAACTTTCTGACTCAGTGGAACTGCCCTGTTGCGCAACATTGTCCACTATGGTTAAACAGCCGCAGAAGCGTGGGTGATGCTCCAATCACCCATGTTGTGCTGTGCAGTATGTGATTCATCAGTATTTCACAGACTGGTAGGCAGCTTGCAAGAAGAAGTTATGCAATGTGCAAAACATTATCTGGAATGCCCACAACATCACCCATAGGAATCAGCAATCGTGTTTGAATAAACCACTGTCTACACTCTTCAATTTCTAATTGATTTATTGGTTTAAAATTTGGTGCCAGCTGCCTCAAATATTTACAGAAAGATGGGATATACATTTTGACATACTCAAATACATAAAATTAATTATTGGCATGGGGACAACATGCTTGGCAGTGACTCACACAAAAATGAAGCATAGGATTGGGTATGTTCCTACTGCATCTCACTGGTGCTGTGGGTGTAACATTTGTGGGGCCCAAGGCTCTTTTGCAGGCACTAAAACCTTGTAAAAGCCCCATTTCCCAGTTCCTAAGCGTTTACTTTGGCGGCCCCATGAGTTAAATTATGTTTCAGAAGAGCACCACTTTGTGCAAACCTGGTGATCCTGCCCCTGTTAAGCCCAGATTTTTGTTGATTTAGCTTCAGGTATTCAGTTGGGAAGGAAATGCACTCTGTATATTCTCAAGGGATCTCTCATCTGTAGGACAGCACTGCATGTTTCGAGAATGAGCTTGAAAAGCAAGTGCCAGGGAGACCCACTTGGTAAAGTACGTTGTGCAAAATCAGTCCTCTGAGCAGGAGTGAAAACTTGTGTGTCTTCCAGCCATGGAAACCTGTAGTACGGGAGGGCGCAATGGGGTGGCATGTCTTATAGAGGCTGCTTGTGCACCTCTGTGCCGAATAAGGAGCTGGGAAGCAGAAAGAAACCAACTTCACCCTCCTGTTGATCCTTCACTAACTATGCAGTGGAACATTTGTCTCCCGCATGCCTTCTGAATCAATTTGCAGTTGTCATCATTTTGGGATAAGGAAATGTGTTCAGTTCCTAGTCACTGAATGAAGCAATTTACTACTTGAACTTCCTTGTACTTTGGACACAGGAGCAGGGGGGCGGGGAATCATCACCACTCACACCCCCTCACAAGAGTCTCCCAGCCACTCCTCCCTTCCCCATTGACACCCTGAGGCTGAAAGGAAACAGGGCTTCTGCTAGGACATAGCAAGGCTGGAGTAGGCCCTGCAACAAAAACTTTTGGGCTTTTGCTGCCCAACCAGGAATGAGTTCAGACAAATTCCCCTTGCCAGGAACCCTTGAACAATGTCACTTTAAATCCCGTTCGATTCCGGCCATCCCTGCTAATCATCTTCCCCACACACAAGATCCCTTTAGGCTGAAAATGGTCCTCACCTGACAAGCCAGGGCGAGCTCCACTCCTGGGTACCAACTAGGCCCAGAAACCACCACTTCCACTTCATTTACATATCCCCACCCTGAAAGTCAAACCACAGTCGGAGAGCCTAGCCACAAAGTCAGTGGCGTAACTATACTAGGGCAAGGGGAGACAGTTGTCTGGGGGCCACTGCCTTGGGAGGCCACCCAGAGGCAAGTCACATGACTTTACAATTCAATTCATTGAGTTGACTGGAACTTACTTGCTAGTCAAATCTGGTGCTCTCCCCAAAGCAGCCCCAACCCCAAAGGGGAATACCTTCCAGTGCTCACAATCATGTAGTCCACCGTTCAAATAGCAAGGACTCTGCTCCGCAAAGGGGGAGATTGGCAGGGGAGGGCTGTCAGACATGGAAGGGGTTAAGCATCCCTCCTCTGCAGCAGCTCACTCCTCCTTTCAAGTGCCCCACCCTGTATTACCTTAGAAGATGTAGATAGGCGGACAGGGGTTTGCCTAGAAAAACTTGCAGTTCTGCTTTTGTTCCTTGTGGAGCACATGATGGCCTTGCCTTAACCTCCGAGCGATTCAGCGTATTGAGAAAAGCAGCAACAGCAGCTCCCAATTTCACATTCACAGCAGCATTTTGGAACAATCATTGATAAACACCTTGGAAAGCAGCACCCAGCAGGAATGCAACAGAACTAAGCTGAGGGGAGGAGACTCCTGCCTGTGAAAGTGAGCAGCGTTAAAACGCTGCTTGCTTTTGCAGGCAGCCAGGGGCGTAACTGTAACAGGGCAAGGGGAGACAGTTGGCTGGGGGCCCACTGCCTTGGGGGGCCCCCCAGAGGCAAGTCACATGACTGACTCCCCAAGCCACGCACCCTTCAGTTGTATTCATCCTCTGAAACTGATGTGAGTGTTAAGACCTGGAGCTACTAGAACAGCATGTCTTTCTCTAGTACCATTAAATGACTTGCATCATCCACAATTTATAAAACCTTTTAAAAAATAAATTAGAATGATGTTCTATTGCTGAGCTTCAGTGAGTGGGGGGCCCATTTTAAAATCTTGTCTCTGGGCCCACTCCAATCTTGCTATGCCCCTGGAGATCACCATGTCTGTGTCCCTCTCTAGCAACTTTTATGTTTACCATCAGATGCAAACTAAATTCACAGCACCTGGCAAGGGCTCCTATGGGACCCATGGGTATTTTTTGCCGATCCATGTTGGTTCATGATGGTGGGCTCTCAGAAGTAGAGGCAACACCCCTTCATAACCTGTATGCTGACAACCAGATAACAAAACAAATTCATAGTACATAGGAGAGGGTCCTAGTTAAGTGAAGTCATCACTTTAAAAGAAATTAGGCTCCATTACTCTTGTAATCAAGAGTAACAAGTACTTGTAATTACTGAGAGTGGCTCCCAGGCAAGGAGCGAAGAGGTTCGAGGTGTCCAACTCTAGGGGGAAGAGAGCTGAGCCATTCTAACCTCGGCCTTGGAGCAGAATGGAGAGAAGCTCCCTTTTGCAGGAAGAATCTGAGGAAAGGTTTCCAGCCTGAGTCCAGCAGCAACAGCAAAATGAATTGCTTACTCAGACATCTGAGCCAAACTAGATAGGGTGGGTGCCAACCCCACAGCTAGGGGATGTCACAAGATGTAAAGAAACCAGGCCCCCTTCTTTGTCATTCAAACTTACCCCAGCAGGAGAGCCTGGTCCCTCCTCCTCCTTCCCTTCACCAAGGAGACCTCTCTGCTTGGATCAGGCAGCTGCCTGCACGGGAGGTCCGCCAAACCGCCACCCCAGGGTTTTCCTTCCCACACAGCCAGCAGAACCAGCACCTCTTCCTCAGGGGCCAGTAGAACAGCCCAGAGGCCCACAGACGCCGGGACCAGGCCAGAAACCCCTTCTCCCTGAGCTCCATAACCACCCAAGGGAGGGGGCGAGAGCTCAGTCATCCATCCTATCCAGTCCTGCCCGCATTCCCATCTGGCTTGTGAGTGGGGCTGCTTCAGACCAGGCTGCCACTGCACCCCCACCACAGACACAGGGGATGGTCCTCAGAGAGTAACTGTGCTATTCACCTGACCCCAGGGACCATCATAGGGGGTGACGAAGGCGCTCCAGAAGCAGGTCTCCCACTCACTCCAGCAATCACCATCGAAGCCCTCCTGACAGGGCCATTGGGTTGGGCCTCAGGCCTCCACGGGAACAGCCTCCCCATCCACTGAGCCCATTTAGACCTGGAGGATCGATCTCTATCTACTCTATTTACAGAAATGTAAAGTGGTACAGCAGGGAAATGCTTGACTAACAAGCAGACGGTTGCTGGTTCAAATCTCTGCTGGTCTGTTTCCCAGACTATGGAAACACCTATATCAGGCAGCAGTGATATAGGAAGATGCTGAAAAGCATCATCTCATACTGCATGGGATTAGGTGATAGTAGACCCCTCTTGTAGTCTACCAAAGACAACCACAGGGCTCTGTGGTCGCCAGGTGTTGACACTGACTCAAGAGCACACTTTACCTTTACATGTACTGTAACCATAGACAAATTTTGTGTGTAATTGGAAGGCTGGAGTGCCGCATGGGGGGAAAACATGACTACAGTTTGTGCCTTCAAGCACAGCTTGTAAGTATGGACACTGGTAGGTCAGTCTTTTGAGTACATTAGCAGTGGGGGCTGGACTCTTAGGGGTACTGTATGCAAGTACAGCATCCCTGCTTTTTTTGATGTCTGAATAAGGCAAGAGTTCCTTCATGGTATGTCTTCAACCATTGGTAGAGGCTTCCTGGACAGTCATTACTGATGTTAAGCCTAAAGCACGATTGTGTTTCCAATCTCTTTATTTCCTCCCTTTATGTAGTATTTTGGAATAAGGCTAATCCCTACTCTCAATTTTTGTCTAGTTATCAGTGAGCTCACATGATCAGTGTGGTTGTCTTTCTATGGCAGGTCAATCTGGATTTGAATGGAAACACTCTCATTGTTCGTTTATAAGTACAACTTCATAGTGTTTATTTTGCTTTTGGGTTTGTATTCCAATATTACTTGTACTGCAATTTTAGTATATTTTATTGTTTATTTTTATACTTATGTAGAGCCTACCATTAAGAATAGCCTCAAAGTGATTTACAACATATTAAAACAATGGAACAGTATACATTTATTTTAAAATGTATAAAGATTAAAATGAAGAGCCAGCGTGGTGTAGTAGTTAGCGTGCTGGACTAGGACTGGGGAGACCTGAGTTCAAATCCCCATTCAGCCATGATACTTGCTGGGTGACTCTGGACCAGTCACTTCTCTCTCAGCCTAACCTACTTCACAAGGTTGTTGTGAAGAGAAACCTAAGTATGTAGTATACCACTCTGGGCTCCTTGGAGGAAGAGCGGGATATAAAATGTAAAAAAACAAACAAACAAAACAATTTAAAATGCTGTTAAAACTCCATTAAAAAAACCAAACACAGGAGCGATAGAGCAAGTTTTCCTACTCTCTGGTGGCATACTTGAATGGAAAAGGCTCTAGCTTAGAAGGCAAGGTGCGGGACAGAGTCTGAGACGGGACTTCTTGCAAAACCAAAAGAAGGGTTGTGCTACCCAAAGGCGGTGGACAATTTCTTGAAAAGTGTAGAGCTGGGTTGCTGAATCAGCATCAAAAAATGCCACCTGACCTTTCAAATAGTTAAGAGACATCTGGATCCTTTTGGGTTCCCCTTTAAAAGATAGAGAAGGATTAAGAGGGGCAATGAGCACCCGGCACTGACCCTCCCATTTTCCAATGGCCCAGACTCCTGCCTCTTACTCAGGAGTAAGAGGTTTTGCTATGCCAATAGCCCATCCTTCCTCATTTCCCACATCTACATGCCAGAAACATCTGTTTACAAATACAGATGTCATCTAGCTGCCCAGCACACGTTCATGGTGCATATCTCTGCCAGCTGATAGATTTCGTGGTTTGTCTCCCAAAGTCACACATTTTCAGTCCTCAGATATAAGGAAATTAGAACATAAGAACAGCCCTGCTGGATCAGGCCCAAGGCCCATCTAGTCCAACATCCGATTTCGCACAGTGACCCACCAGATGCTGCTGGAAGCCACAGGCAGGAGTTGAAGGCGTGCCCTCTCTGGTACAGAGCCCAATTTCAGGGATAAGTTACATATTTTAGCAAGGAGGTCAGCAATTTCACATTTGAGTTCTTTGAGGACTCTTGGATGGATGCCATCCGGCCCTGGTGATTTGTTAGCTTTCAGTTTTTCCAGACACTTAAGAACATCATCCCTTGTCACTTCTATCTGACTCAGCTCTCTAGCCTCCATCCCTAAAACGCCTGGTTCAGGAACAGGTATATGCTCAGTATCCTCTGCCATGAAGACAAATGCAAAGAACTCATTCAGCTTCTCTGCAACCTCCATATCCTCAATAATCCCTTTCACTCCCTCATTGTCTAATGGTCCAACCGCCTCCCTGGCAGGTTTCCTACTTCTGATGTGCTTAAAGTTTTTATTCCCCTTGATACTTTTGGCTAAATGTTCCTCAAACTCTCTTTTTGCCTCCCTTATTGTCACCTTGTATTTCTTTTGTCAGAGTTTGTGTTCCTTGCTGTTCCAATTTCCTTCCAATTTTGGAAGGAAGTCTTCTTCCCTTTTATGGCTTCCTTGACGGTACCCGTTAGCCATGCTGGCATCCTCCTGGACTTAGTGGTACCTTTCTTCCTTTTGGGTATACAATCTAACTGGGCTTCTAGTATTGTGGTTTTGAGTAAACTCCATGCACTCTGGAGCGAAGTGACTCTCCTGATTTTCCCTTTCAGCTTTCTTTTCACCATACTCCTCATTTTGGAGAAGTTTCCTCTTCTGAAATTCAAAATGTCCGTGTTAGACTTCCTTAGTGATTCTCTCCCCGCATGTATGCTTAATTTGATGGCACTGTGGTCACTGTTCCCTAAAGGGTCAATGACACTGTCATCACGCACCAGGTCCTGGGTGTCACTCAGAATTAGATCCAAGGTTGCCTTCTCTGGTTGGTTCCATGACCAACTGTTCTAGGGCACAGTCATTTAGTGTATCTAGTAATTTGACCTCTTTGTCCTGACCTGAATGTAAATTTACCCAGTCTATGTGTGGGTAACTGAAGTCACCCATAATTACAGCCCTGCCTCTCCTTGACGCCTCCCTGATTTCCTCCTGCTACTCCCAGTCACTGTCAGCATTTTGATCCGGAGGGCGATAGCACGTCCTCAGTAGCACGTTTCCTTTCCGGCCTTGTATCGTCACCCACAGGGTTTCTGTGGAGGACTCCAGTCCACTTTTCTAGCTTGTTAGATTCTATCCCTTCTTTAACATACAGTGCTATCTCTCCTCCAAGGCGCCCCTCCCTGTCCTTTCTATAGAGTTTATACCCAGTGACCTATTTGGAGGACAGACAGAGGATCCACGGATGAGTTTTCCAGCATAAAGAGAAACACAAGTGCAGCAGGAAGATAATTTTATTTCATACTTGTTAAAAACATGTCCATATGTAACACACTGGAGAGTAAAGAGATTCTTTTTAAAAGCGAGTGGCTGGATCTGCTTACAGATCAGCTGTAGGAAGGAAATGCCCTCCTGTTTAAAATATCATCCAAATTAGCTGGATTCTAACCCCATCCCCAGATTGCCTTCTTTCAATGATTACATGGGAGGCTCGTCATTTGCTGAGGGTTTATTAAACAAGTCAGTTAACCTCGCTGAATACAGACCTCCCCCCACCTCCCAATTCACACCAGCCTCCCAGAGCTGTAGCAATTGGAGATGAATATTCTAGGGGCTGGGAACCCACGTCTTATAGTTTTGCCCTGCTTTATGGGAAGAGGGTAATGTTGGCTTTTTTGCATACCCCAAAAAAGGGGTGAAGGGGTTTTATGGGGGATACTTCCACAGAGTACATGGCTAGCGCGTACATGGTATCTGCATCAAAAAGGCACAACCACTTCTTAATACAGTTCAGAGCCATTCTGATATTCTTGGGCTCCATTCTCAGGGTGATAGGAGGGTGATTAGGGGGCTTGATCATTCTGTATGCACCTGCCCATTTCCCCAGAGCCCAGACCCCTTCCATAGGGTCAGAGAAGGCCAGGTTCTGCCTCAAAGAGTCCATTTTGGCAACCCCCACAATCCAGTCTTCCTCACTTCCTACAGCCACTTCCCAGAAGTATCTGCCAACATACAGTTTCTCCCTACCCAGCACACAGTAAAATTCTGCAGCAGTCTCAGGATTGTCAGGCAGCAGGGCTTGAGATTCTCCCCATCTCATGCTTTTATAATCTTCAGACAAGATGAGGCTGGGATGAGCCGTGGCTGGATCCAAAGTCACACTTACTGTGAGGGGGAGGAGAACGAGGAGAAAAAGAAAGATTAAGCAGAACAGCTGGGGAAGTGAACGGACATCCTGAACCTAGACACAACTGATGGTTATCTATCAATAAAGAGTGCGAGACTCACTCCACTATTAAGTTTTAACTTTTTACCATCACTGAAGTCAGTTCCATTATCCCCATGCTACAGATTGGGGGCGGGGAGAAAAGGCCAAAAGAACCACCCAGGCACTTTGCATATTACACCCTAGAACAGCAGTAAAATGCTTCAGCTTGGCAGGATCGTACTGAAAACGATCCCCAGATTCTCAAACTCCTACAATGAGAAAATACAGCTATTTTTCTGCAACGGACTTGCAACGTTATAGCACTAAATCACACAGATAAATTCCGAAGCCAGGCATCAGAAATGTGAATGGCACCTTGCTGTCAGTACAAGGCCTGCGGGGTCACAACACAGGAAGTACGGAAGCACACTTGGTAGATCTGTAGTGACATTGTGGTAAGGGTGTAATTGGAAAGCGCCCCAGTGAGCTCATGGAGGAGAGGGATTTGAGCCAGGGAACGTCAACTCACCACTCAAGCATTTAACCAAAATATTAGAAGTGGGTGATCATCACTATTTTGCAAGCAGGGGCCATTCTACCAAAGAACTTTCACTGTGAGAGCCATTTCCCGCTGTGCTAGCCTCTGCAAGTGCTACACTTTCTCCAGAATCAGCAGGCGGGGATGGGGCAGATTTCACAGAGAAACGGAGCCCTGCCAGCCCTTTAGCAGGTGTGCATGGACTGCTAAGGTGTTCTCCCTGCTAACTGAGCTAAGGGGCACCTTTTTAACATGGTGATTCTCTTTATTTAGCAGGGGGAGAGTAACTGGCCCTCTCCACCCCCAGCACAGTACCTCCAGCGACTGTTGCTGGTGTCTATCTTGTGTTTCTTTTTAGATTGTGGGCCCTTTGGGGACAGGGAGCCATCTTATTTCTCTATGTAAACTGCTTTGGAAACTTTTGTTGAAAAGTGGAATATAAATATTAGTTATTGTAAGGAAGCGTGATCCTTCTTGGCACTTTCCCCATAGAGCTCTATGGGAAAACACTAGGAAGGACTACACTTCCCAGTGTTCTATGCACATCTCCCAAGATGGCACTGGGGCTCAGGAAGGCTTCATTTCCATTAGAGTAGCAGCATCAGTGCTGGGGAAAGTGCAGCACTGCATGGTGAATACAGCTGGAAACCTTGCACTGGTCTAACGAACAATAAGCCAGGGAGATGCCCTTAGGGTTGATGGGAGCTGCCACTGGCTCCCAGGCCATGCAGTGAAGAACACTGTTACAGGCCTATAACCCAGGTTTCAGTTACAACGCTGCTAAACTGGCCAATATGTCGGAAAATGGATTTGCATTATTTCAATTCTAGAACAGAACTTTGATCTGGAGAAGTCAGTAGGTGAAGATTCTCACAGCATGGCGGGCCACCATCTGCAAATAAGGTATTTAAAGGCACAAAGAGCAAAGGTAGTAAACACTGGCAAATTATGTGCTCTGCTGCTTGGGAACATCAGGGGAGAGAAGGAAGTTGGCAGCAAGGGTGGCTCTTTCATAAGGCAGTTGCTCCAGGCAGCAGCATATTGGGGCAGCAACAGGATGGAAAGCTGGGTCCCCACTGTCACCAATGCAGCAGTTCCATGGGACGAATCTGACCCCTGTAAGCTTTGCAAGAAGCACCTCTCCCCACACTCCTTGCAGGAACAAAGAAAAGGCAGCTGTTAGCAGCCTTCCCTCCTCCCCATCCACTACACCACCTTCAAAGCTTGCAACGATTGGTTTTGAAAGGGGACTGGCATCTATCAAGGCATAATATAGTCTCTATAATATAATGACAATATAATATTGTCATAACTTCTAAAGCCCTAAATGGCTTAGGCCCTGGGTATCTAAGAGATCGTCTTCTTCATTGTGAGCCCAACCGCCCATTGAGGTCGTCCGGAGAGGTCCGTCTCCACACGGGGACAGGCTTTCTCGGTTGCTGCCCCGAGACTGTGGAATGTGCTCGCTACTGAGATACGATCCTCCCCATCTCTGACAATTTTTAGAAAGCATTTGAAAACCCACCTCTTCACCCAAGCTTTTTCTGTTCTTTAAATCTTTAAGGTTTCAATTTGTGGCTGATTTTTCAATTGTTAAATTGTTTTAAGTTTTTGTATATATTTTAACTTGTTTTATACTATTGTAAACCACCCAGAGATGAAAGTTTGGGGCGGTGTACAAATGTAATAAAATTATTATTATTATTATTATTATTAATGTAAGGCAGCACTTTGCTCTTTGCCTCTGGCACTGCAATAGTTAGGGCCACTCCTAATGGGAGAATGCAGGATTTAAGGAAACTCCTCGTATCATCTATTTAGTAAATTCCAGGGAGTTTGCTAGCAATTCCATGGCTCCTAGTACATGTTGCACCGATTATGCATACAGGTACACTAGTTAGGAGAGTTCATTAATCCTAATTTAAACTAATTCAGGACTGTTCCAACTTTGGCCTTCTGCAGGTGTTGGCCTACAGCTCCCACCATCCCTGACTACTGGCCACTGTGGTTGGGGGTTTCAAAAACAGCTGGAGCACCGAAGTTGAGCAGCCCTGAATTAATATCACCAGCAACAAGAATAGGTTGTATCAGATGGAGCATCTTCCTCAAGTCATGTTTAAGCCACAAGAGTCAAGACTCATTAAACTGTTCCTCACTGTTTTTTCCTTCTCCTCATGGTTAACCCAGGAGTGGTTCTGGAAACCCAGGATAGAGTTTGAGCTCCTACAGAATGCAAGCAGACAGCCTTTCAACAATCCCCCCCACCCTGATCTCTCCTGTGCATGAGACTCTCCATTAAAAATTACCTTCCTGAACTGGATAGTCGAATCCTGCCATCTCTGGGGAAGGAAATGGAACAGAGATTAAGCATCATATTATGGCAACAAGAACAACAGTTCCTGTTAAGCGTGTGTCTATTTTTACCTTATTTCAAATGAAGGACTAAACAGAGTTCGGCCAGACAACCTTTTTAAAAAATCAGAGCAAAAGATGGACTCTTCAAGGTCCCACCAGTGCAGGAGAAGCTACAGCTCTCAAATATCCTTTTATTAGAAGTGCTATCCATTTATTCTCTCAGTCCACCCCATTAAGTTCAACACACAGAGAGTGTGGGCCCTTAAGCAACACACACTGGGAAGCGTGTTCCTCTTGCAGTAATGAGACTTGCTAGTGGGGGGGAGTGGGGGCAGGCAGGCAGGCTGAAGCCTTGGCTTTCTCACCCTCCTCCTCCCAAATGAATTGCTGGCCAGGTTGCAGGAGTTCTGACCAGAGCCATTTCCATAATGAGCTAAAGTAGTCTTCTCAGCTACTTCTCAAAGTCCTCTCGAGTAGAGACCAAATCCCCCATTTTATTGATTCTGCTAGTATTACATGACCAGGGCTGCAGCCAGACACAATTTTGGAGCAAAAAGGGAAAAACACGGTATTCAAGCCCCATGTTTGAGTTCTGCCCCTCTTGACCTTCAAGGTATTTTGGGAATCAATACAGCCTACCTATGTCTGCTTGGGCCAATTTTGCTACTGAAAGGCTCTAAGTTTGTTTGTTTTTTAGTTGATGAACCACCCCCTTGTATGTTTGGGGAGTTCTGGGTGGTTTTTTCAGGCATCTAAGCCTGCTTTTAAAAGGCTTAAAGAGAAGGCCGTAAATGCCCATGCCTCTATACGGGGCAATTCAGAAATCTGGGGCAATTCCACTCAGTGTCACTCAAAAGCAGGAGCAACTGCTTCTTCTTCTACTACTTCTGCTGCACATCAGCCTTTGAGAACTACAACCTGGGCAGCTAAACTCTGCCCAACAGTTAGGGCCCTACAAGATGCTTTCCAGATTAACCCCTACAGCAGGGGTAAAATGCTTTGGCTTGACAGGATCGTAGTGAAAACGATCCCCAGAATCTCAAACTCCCTACAACAGGAAAATGCAGCTGCTTTTCTGCAATGGACTTGTAACATTGTAGCACTATAACACAAAGACAAAATCCAAAATAAGGCATCAGAAATGTGAACGGCACCTTCCCATCAGCGCAGGGACTGCGGTGTCACAACACAGGAAGTACAGAAGCATCCTTAGCAGATTCATAGTGACTATTGTAGGGTTTAATCTGAAAAGCACCCAAGTGACCTAGTGCCAGCAATCCCCATTATGGGACCCAACATCCAATACTATTACGACAAATATTTATATATCACTATTTTAACCAAAGGTCTCAAAGCAGTTTACACAGAAAAACAAGATGTTTCCCTGTCCCCAAAGGGCTCACTATCTAAAAGGAAATATGGTAGATGCCAGCAACAGCCAATGGAAAGATGCTGTGCTTGGGTTGGATAGGGCCAGTTGCTTTCCCCTTGCTTAATATAAAGAGAATCACAACTTCGAAAAAGGGCCTCTTTGCTCAGCTAGCAAAAGATATTTCAGTATAAAAACTGTGCAGCTATTTTTATCCCATTACCTTTGAATGTCTTTATAGTACCATCCAGATATTGACTTGTATCGTGTAATTTCCAGACCTTCCACCTCAACTCAGAAAAGTCGAGTACTGGTTTCTCAGAGTTTTCAACCTTGTACCTAGAGAGAAATGGGGATAGTTATCCACCATCTAGTCAGGAATTTCCAAGTGGAGAAAGAGAAAAGAAGAAAAAAAGAGACTAGAATTCTGGGTAGGTCCACTAAAAGCAGAGAGGAATGAGGAGGTTGCTGTTCATGCATATGTCTTAAACTACTTTGAACAAAGACAGGCCACTGATTAATCTAGATCCTGACATACATTTTGGGGTGTGCTCCAAAGTCATTCCGTTTCAGTCTTTTGTGGTGCCAGACCCCATCTAAAGAACGTATTCCAAGTCAGGATGCTGAAGTTTTAGATAAGTTCTACCCTCCTTTTCACAGCAGTCTCAAAGCAACTTACAAAATAGTATTTTAAACAAGCAATTCGAGTAAGAACTAGTCTGCCTACTTTCTAGGTGGCTGCCATCTTGAATTAGGGTGCATAGTGTCATCATAGACTATGCCATTCAGGTGTTCCTACGTGGCATGACATCTGTACCTAGTTTGGCGCACACTGTTGCAGGCACTGCAAAGTTGTTTTTTTGGGGGGGGGGGGAGGACCACACAGATGGACAGACACACAGCAAGAAGATTTCTGTGTGTCATGGAAGAATGCTTTCCAAGTGGAAAACAGGCAAAACATAACCAACGACTGCAACACAAGGACAATGAAAAACTGTATAAACAAGTTGTTCTATATAGAACTAATGGAGCCCTCTTTCTGCTTCCTTTAACATGGGGACTCAAAATCCCCTCCCACATGCTGTGAATTTGGTTTATGTAGACTAAACACAAAAGTTATTCAAAGGGGACACAAGGGCATACACACACAGCGATCTTACAACCCTTCTTTTCCTTGGTAAGGAGGCTAAAGTAGATAGATATTCTCACACAGCAAAAAGGCAGGTCCTGGATTTCTAATGCTTCCTTTTCTAAATTAACCCACACAAGAGACCTGAGCAAAGGGCTAGGCTTTGCTATCCAAGACTCACTTTTGCCGAGCAAGCTCAAAGGCAGGATCTACTTACGTTGGCAAGGTGCCTCCATCCTAGAGGAGACAAAAAGAGAAAGGGAGCTCAGCACATGCCACAAGGCTCCTGGGACCTTAGATGGGGGTGCACTCTGTCTCATAGTATCCACCTAGTGCAGCTTCACTAGCACATCACCCTGTGGCTGACACCCAGACTAAGTTACTCTTCAGTGGTCTATTGAAATGAAGCAGTCCTTTAGTAGTCCTGAGAAGTTATTATTGAGTAACTTCATCTGGATGTCAACTATTCTCTGGGATGTCTTTCTGAAGTGGCAAGAAAGCGGAGAAAGTAGCTTCCAGTCAGAGTCAACGAATGGCTGTCTGCAGACTGGAGACTCCTTAGTGGAGCTGAGGCACCACCCTGGTATTGAACACGCCCCCTGCATCTGTGCATATGCAATCAACACTATGGGCAGCAACGGGCAGGACCTTGTTTCCCAGCCGTTGGTGAGCTCCCTACGTCCAAGTGCAAGGCAGTTCAGCACAGTGGTTGGGAAATGTTGTTCTAAGCCACTACTGTGGGACCTGATCAGGACTGTAGCAAGCATAAGGTGGGGGTTAACCCTTTACCCTGGGCCTGAGTCCTAATGGAGAATGGCCTCCCCCACAACCATCTGAAGCTGCCATTGGATTGTGACAACCATCATTACCACCTGCAGGAAGTTAGTCTTAAAGTGTCGATGCTTCTCCTCCAACTCCTCAATGGCATTGTTAAGAAAGGTCAGTTCTTGAGATATTTCAAGTATGCACGCATCCCTCTTCGCCATGATTTCATTACACACTTCTGTCGTCTTTTGCTGGAAAAGTTTTGTTTGGCCCTCCAGGAATTCACAAAATGGTGGTACTCCCTTCTTAGATAACATGTCGTTATATTCTATCTCATCCTGCAGCAAGTAGGTGATAAGAGCAAATAAGAACAGCTATAGAACAGGAACCTGGTGCCCCAACGGCAAGATGCAATTATAGGAAAGGGATTTAATTTTAACATCCAAGTGCTCACAGAAAGGTTTTCAGTCGGGATTTTCCAAAATATTTTTTAGAGGACCATGCTTAGAATATCTTTTTGCAGTTGCCTTGTGAAAGATGGGCCACTCCAAACAGATCCCATTTGAATGTATTGTTATTTTAAAGTTTACACTCATATTTCCAAAATCAGTTCCCAGGGCCTTAAGACTCCTAAGAGGCCTGGACGAAGAATTTCATTTGCCTCCTACCCCTTTTCACTGCATCCTGTGTCAATGTAATTTTCTTCTTCGTAAGAGATATGCATTAATCACTGGCATACTGCATACTACTGTTAAGCACACAGTAGAATATTTATGCAACAATGCTCTTGTGCAGCATCATAAGCACAAAAAATGCACAAAGGGAGTTGCACAAGTATGACCACTGGATATAATGCCATGCAATTACATTCACACAGCTTTTGCAATTGTGCAACAATGCTTTTATGCAATTGCACAAACATCATGTTCCACCATGTGCATAACATTGCCCAGTATGTCAGGTAATCTTTTGACAAGCCATCTGCACTGGCATCAGAATTAACCCAACAGTAGCAAAATTATAAGAGCTCAATCAGTCCAAAACAGACTAACTAGGACCAGCATAGAAACTGTTGGTTGTTCTCGAGAGGTCTTCTCAATCCTTGCCTCTTCTCCCGTTTGCTCTACACAGCACAGGGAGAGGCAGTTGCTGGAGAATAAAATGCTGAACAGGTAGCTATGTTGTAGCAAATACAGAATATTGTTTTGTGGAACCTGAAGGACTAACAGATTTACTGTGAACATAAAAGCAGCCCTGCTGGATCAGGCTCAAGGCCTATCTAGTCCAGCATCCTGTTTCACACAGTGGCCCACCAGAGGTCTCTGGGGAGTTCACAGGCAAGAAGTATGCACATGCCTGCTCTCCTGCTGTTGCTCCCCTGTAACGGGCATTGAGAGGCATCATGCCTGTGAGGCTGGAGGTGACCCACAGCCACCAGACTAGTAGCCATTGATAGACTTGTCTTCCCTGAATTTGTCTAAGCCCCATTTAAAGCCATCCAAGCTGGTGGCCATCACCATATCCCACGGTAAGGAATTCCATAGATTAACTATGTACTGTGTGAAGAAGTACTTTCTCTTGTCGGTCCTAAATTTCCCAACCTTCAGTTTCATGGGGTGACTCCTGGTTCTAGTGATGTGAGGGAGGGGGAAAAATTTCACTCTGTCCACTCTCTCTACTCCACACATAATTTTATACATGCCTTCCCTTAGTCACTGCTTTACCAAGGTAAAGAGCCCCAGATGCTGTAGCCTAGCCTTATAAGGAAGGTTCTCCATGCCCCTGATCATCTTGTTTGCCCTCTTCTGCACCTGTGGCAGAAGCTTTTATGAACTAAAGCTCATTCCTTGTGGAACAAAATTCCACAAGAAATAATTGGAATCAGAAGTGATTGCAGAATTACAATTCAGACGGTCTAAATTGGCTTGCTTTTTTTTTTTTTACACCTCACAGCCAGAGGTACACCTAGGTAATTTTGGAACCTGGACCTAAAGGCCTTTGGAGCCCCCCCACCACCACCACCACCAATTAAGCATAATTATGCTCTGCTGGGTGACTACATCATCCAGGACAGATTAAAGAGGATTTGGGGGTCCCTAGGGGCTGTGGAGGCGCTGGACTTCGGCCCAGAAGTCCAGGGGTAAGAGTGCCTCTGCTCACAGCAAATGTGTGGGGTGGGGTTATTTGTGTGGCAAGTTATTTGTGTCACTACATTACTGGAATATTTTTATTATTTTTATTTTTACATTTATATCCCACTCTTCTTCCAAGGAGCCCAGAGTGGTGTACTACATACTTGATTTTCTCTTTCACAACAACCCTGTGAAGTTAAAGGCTGAGAGAGAAGTGACTGGCCCAGAGTCACCCAGCTAGTTTCATGGCTGAATGGGGATTTGAACTCGGGTCTCCCCGGTCCTAGTCCAGCACGCTGGCTCTCTGTTGAGTCCACTTAGTTTGCCGTGGGAAAGGGGGAAGTTTTAATTGTTCAGTTGTGGGAATAGCTCATTCTGCTTCCAAAACATGAAATCTAACTGGTGATACAGCTGCACCAACTACAATTTGTGTTTAAATTAGATATTTCATGGCATATCAATGACGGAGTATCAATGCATTAATACATACTCCATAGCAAAGGGAGTTTGTTATTTTCTCCACTGTTTAAGTTTTTGAACATCAACTTTGTAAGACATTTGCAGGGGGGAAACCATTGGCAATACTGCCTATCAAACTTTAGCTGTGCCAGTATGTATTCCTTGCTGGCAGAGGAGGGGAGATGGATTCATTTGCCCCATCCTCCAGCCTAGCTATCAGCCAAGATAGGAGAAGGCAATGACTTGCGAGAGCAGACACTGATTAAGTCTGCAGAACAAACAGGGCCACTATCATCCACTGAAGTCAATGGCCCAGTGAGTGAAGCATGTGGGGAAACCCAAAAGACCTCTTGATCCCGGGGTTATACTTTAACCAATTAGTTTTACTGCCTTGAATGAAAAGGTTCAATCTGATCATTTCATATTGTAGATGGAGGCCCTCCATGTACTGGGCCCAGGACAATTGCTCCCCCACCCTCACACAAGATCATGTCAATTCAGTTTGTTCACTTCCAAATGACACCTACAAGCACTCTCTGGATTTCCACTTCTGCAAGTGTTTTTTGACGCATAACCACTTCTCTTGCCCGTATTAGATTTTTCAGACAGACATACATCTGCAGCTATGAAGAAAAGCAAGACTGGTTTTAGTTGCCGGCAGCTACAGAACTGGCTGGTTAGTTAGTCATACATGAAATTGCCTCAGTTCCCTGCCTTTTCTGCATTTTTCTTCATCCTTCTCCTCCCCTAGCCTGCCCCTCCAATGCATTGTCTATCTGCGTTCCTCTGTCAGCTACCTAGCTCCTTAACTCAACGACCTGCTTGGACCTCTTCCCAATCCTTAGCCAATCGCACAAAGCTGCTCCTATGCCTAGGACCTCATGAGGCCTTAATCCTGGCCAATCTGCTAGCTTTTCCTTCTCTCACAAGAACTGGACAGTAAATATCCCTAAGTACACTGGATGTTGATAAAGATAAGCTGGTATAGTATAGTGGCAAAGAGACTGAGCTTCAGATTAGCTAGTCCCGGGTTCAAATTTCACCTCTGCCCTCAATTCACAGGCAGGCTTGGCAAGCTGCTGCTCCCTCTCAGTTTAAGCCTCCTGCTCTGCAGCTCAGAGATTACTCAATATGTTACAGCAGAGACATGCAACTCCGGCTCTCCAACTGTTGTTTAACTATAACTCCCATCCAGTGTTCCCTCTAACAGGGATCCCTGTTAGAGATGTGGTTGACTACAACTCCCATAACGCCCAGGCAAAAGTCACTGCAGATGGGGATTCTGGGAGTTGTAGTCAACAACATCTGGGAATCTCTGTTAGAGGGAACACTGCTCCCATCATCCTTAGCCACAAAAAGTAGTGGCTGGGGATGATAGGCATTGTAGTTTAAAAGCTGGAGAGCCAAGGTTGCCTACCCTTATGTTACAGCTCTCCAAGGTTTCAATCCTACCTGGAGATGCCAGGGAGTGAATCTGGAACCTTCTGAATGTAGAACAGATGCTCCATCACTGAGCTATGACCCCACCCCTAAAAAGTGCAATACACACGAGTGACCACCGAGACCTGCTTAGTAGAGTACCCTTAGACCATGTTCGGAGTTCCTAAATTCCTCAAAGCCATCATCCCATTTTAACTGACCTTGAGAGCTTCTACTTCCTTATCCCAACTTTCCAAAGATGTATTCACTTGAACACAGGGGTTCTCAAACATGGGTCCCCAGATATTATTAACTCCTATCCTTTGGCTGGGGATGATGAGAGTTGTAGTCTGGGGCCCCAATTTGAGAACCCCTGAGTAACCTGGACCTCAGGAGTAGTCAGAAAGAGGATCATAGGTCAGATCCATTGATTAGTGAGCAATCCTCCTCTTAACACTCTCCTTCAGACAGTATTCTAACCTCCCCTGCCCCGCCACCCCTTAGTTTTCAGACTAGGCACTGGTTATATCCCATTCTCGTGAACAGAGTTCCCACCCTGTATGCTTGGGCAGCTTCCTCCGCAGAAACCACGTGGTGCACCTGGTGTTCCCCAGACTGCCCACAAACTGAGCAGATGAGGACTCGATCCTGCAGACAGAAGAGCTGGCAGGGCTCCTGGTGCTCCTCACAGACTCTCGCCTCTGCTGACGATGGATCACACAGCTGTCTAGTTGATTCTGTAATGTGGGTCATGGCCATGTCTTGTTCGAAATTGACTGAGCAGGTTTTGCTTCTGCACTGAGGGCAGTCCACGTTAACCAAAGCTCCTGCCCAGTTTCGGATAAGGCAGAGGGAGCAGAAGTAGTGCCCACAGTCTAGACTGACTGGGTCTACAAAATACCCTAAGCAAATGCCACATGTTGCTTCCTCCTGGAGCTGCTTTATTGGATTGTGAGCAGCCATGGCTCAAAGACTAGTTATAAATGCTGAATCTCTAGTTCCACTGCAGCACAGCACCGATAGGCCTTGGCTGGAGAGGTCACCCACTCCCAGTCTTTAAAAGTACAGGCAAGGGGAAAGTTGCAGTCTAGAAAGAAAGAAAAAACATTGAGGACATGAGGCTCAATCCTGAGAAGAAAGCAAAACCTTTGCATCATTGTGAGCTGTGATGAGGCAAGGGAGGAGCATGGAGGAGAGACACAACAGGAGAAGGTGGGGATAGAATGCAGGGCTAGCTTCCTGCAAAAATACATACCAGAGCAGGGTCAGTATCCCTGGCCATTGTTTTAATCCTAAATATGTACATCCAGTATGTGGTTATTCATTGATGAGAAGTGGGCACTCTGCACATGCTCGAGATCTATTTCTGAATGACTTTCAGGCTCAATAGTAACAGTGAAAACTGGGGTGGGTGGGGAGGGGTGGAGCCTAAGAACATAAGAACAGCCCTGCTGGATCAGGCCCAAGGCCCATCTAGTCCAGCATCCTGTTTCACACAGTGGCCCACCAGATGCCGCCGGAAGCCACAGGCAGGAGTTGAGGGCATGCCCTCCCTCCTGCTGTCACTCCCCTGCAACTGGTACTCAGAGACATCCTGCTTTTGAGGTTGGAGGTGGCCCACAACCCTCCAACCAGTAGCTGTTGATAGACCTCTCCTCCATGAAGTTATCCAAACCCCTCCTAAAGCCATCCAGGTTGTTGGCTGTCACCACATATTGTGGAAGAGAATTCCACAAGTTGATTGATTATGCATTGTGTGAAAAAGTACTTCCGTTTGTTGGCCCTAGATTTCCCGGCAATTTCATGGGATGACCCTTGGTTCTAGTGTTATGGGAGAGGGAGAAGAATTTCTCTCTGTCCACTTTCTCCACCCCATGCATGATTTTATAGACCTCTATCATGTCTCCTCGCAGTTGTCTTTTTTCTAAACTAAAAAGCCCCAGGAGTTGTAGCCTTGCCCCATAAGAAAGGTACTCTAGGCCCCTGATCATCTTGGTTGCCCTCTTCTGCACCTTTTCCAGTTCTTCAATGTCCTTTTTTAGATGTGGTGACCAGAATTGTACGCAGTACTCCTGTCCTATCACAGTCCTACATATTTTCATTTAGACTGCAGTTATTCACAATTAACAGCCACGAATGCTGCAGGGACCATGGCCCGAACTGCTGGGCATGGAGAAAGAGCTCATGGGCAAACACTGGTTCAACCTGTGGACAAACGGTGGGCGGGTCACCTCAAGACAGGCAGGCATGGCACATAGAAGACTTTGAGCCTTTCGGGGTCAGGGAACCATCTTAATGATTTTTAATCTATATAAACAGCTTTGAAAACTTTAGTTGAAAAGCAGTATGTAAGTAGTAGGAGTGGTGGTGGTGCATTTGGCAATTTGGATAAAATCTACTTTTTAAAAGAGAGTCCCTTAGCATATATAGAGGACATTCTCTATTAATCTACACCATCATTTTTGCACACAAGGGCAGTTCCAGAAAAAGTACTTGGCCCCCTATTTCTGTTTCAGAAATCTAATAGAAGGAACACAAGCTCACCTACCCAGAAATGCTCTATACCTGCCTTCAGGTTTTTCCCCCCATTGATGCAATGTACATTACACTGCATTAGAGCCCCTGGTGGTGCAGTGGTAAAACTGCCACCCTGTAACCAGAAGGTTACAAGTTCAATCCTGACCAGGGGCTCAAGGTTGACTCATCCCTCCGAGGTCAGGAAAATGAGTACCCAGAATGCTGGGGGCAATATGCTAAATCATTGTAAACCGCTTAGAGAGCTTTGGCTATAGAGCGGTATATAAATGTAAGTGCTATTAACACTACTACGCCTAATACCGATAGCTAGAACCAAGACACAGCCCCAGAAAAGCTTCAGGGTTACACACTAGCTTGTCCAAACAAGTCCCTGAACACTAATAGGGCTCAACACAGGGTGCAGGCTGGGACACTGTAAAGTCTACCTCTAGGCTTTTCCAAGTACCCAGGCTTTGGATTTATAGTTTTAGTACTTTTAATGTTGGGTTTTAAATTTTTTAAATGATTTTAGTTGTAAGCCACCCAAAGCCACAAGTTTTGGGCAGTACAGAAATATGTTAATTTAATTAATTTAAAGTAGTCAGGACCAAAAAATGAGACACAAACAAAAAACC
The DNA here is from genome assembly GCF_027244095.1 of Hemicordylus capensis. Taxonomy (NCBI): domain Eukaryota; kingdom Metazoa; phylum Chordata; class Lepidosauria; order Squamata; family Cordylidae; genus Hemicordylus; species Hemicordylus capensis. The sequence continues at coordinate 254,648,642 of NC_069658.1, read as the reverse complement.
ACCACCCAAGAAGTTCTTGTAAGAACTAGTCTGCCTACTTTCCTTTCACTATAATCCTAACTGATAATTACCAACTTCCACCTCACCTCTCTCTCTGCCTAACCTACCTCACAGGGTTGTTGTGAGGATAAACATAACCATGTACACAGCTCTGGGCTCCTTGGGGAAAGAGCAGGGTATGAAAGTAATAAAAGTAATAATAAATGGGGTGGATGACATCACCACAAAAAAACCACACCACTGAGGTGTCCTTATGTGTCCCCACAACAGTAACAAATTTGCTTCAGATCGGTGCAGGCATTGCAAACCTGATAGAAGGAATACACTAGATAGCTAGGTAATCTCACAAACGTTCGCTCCGAGTATTTTTTAAGGGAAGAAGGCTAAAAGAACTCAGCCTGCCATCCCCAAACATACAACTCCCAGATGGCTCTGACTCTGAACCAGCACACCCTGAAAAGCACTATCCCTACCAAATAAGCTGAGCCTTCCGGAGCTACAAAAGCGAAAGATACACAAACTTACCTTGTAAAAACAAATTCCATGAACCGAATGACCGCCCACCTCCCTTCGGTAGGAGATGCCGCGGCTTTTGAGTTTTGAATGCTGCAGTCCTCCTTACGTTGCCTGCCGGGCACGCCCATATAAAAGCATATTGAACGACCGTGCCGCCGCTCCGAAAAGACCCCTCGTTGCCCCCGCCCCTTTTGCTGGCCGCTGTGCGGAGCTGCCTCGCAGGTATAGTGGGTGATTGTTGTCGCTTTAGTAACGCTCCCCCACGCCCCCCCCACCCCTTTACTCTGCATGGTGAAAAGAACTTCATCTTCTTTTCCGAGAAAGAAGAGTCCACATATAAGGAAAAAATCACGACACATGCCTCATAGGGCGGGAAATGCAACTTTTTAATGTGGTTTTAGCCTTGCTCTTTTAACTTGTTACTGTCAATTTTTTGTTTTATATTGTTTTTTTTTTATTATTAATGTTGTGAGCCGACCCAAGCAGTAATGTACTGGAGGGCATACATGTTTTATTTATCTAGCACAGGGGCATAGCAAGGGCATAGCACAGCAAGGCCCAGAGACAAGATTTTAAAATGCCCCCCCTCCCCACTGAAGCTCAGCTCATGAAGTAAAGAAATCTTAAATGAGGCTGAATAGTGGTAACAAATAGCATAGTAAAATTTATTATATAGATATAGATATATAACCTATGTGCCACAATAGAACATCATCCTAAATTATTTTTTAAAGGGTTTTGTAAATTGTGGACGATGCAAGTCATTTAATGGTACTAGAGGAAGACGTGCTATTCTGGTAGCTCCAGGTCTTAACACTCACATCAATTTTGGAGGATAAATACAACTGAAGGAAGCCCGAGGGGGTGGGTGGGGGAGTCAGTCATGTGACTTGCCTCTGGGGGCACCCCAAGGCAGTGGGCACCCCAAGGTAGTGGGCCACCAGACAACTGTCTCCCCTTGCTCTATTACAGTTATGCCCCTGATCTAGCATATACCACCCACCCTAAACTTTGTCTTCTGTTTTAAATGAATACAATAAACCAGGGGCTACTTTGCTTAAACCATTTCTGCAGGTAGTACTACCTCAATAAAGACTATTCAACTGTTCCTTTGGATTATTTCCAGGATCCAGTGATCGTTCAGTAGAATTCAGGTAATATGTCTGCCAAAACTCCCAAATCTCTCTGCATATTTACTCAAAAGTAAGAAAAGGTATTGACGCTTTTGAACTTCGGTGCTAGAGAAGACTTTTGAGGATACCATGGAAAGCCAGGAAAACGAACAAATGGATCATAGAACAACTCAATCCAGGATTTTCACTCAAGGCACAAATGACCAGGCTCAAACTATCATACTTCAGACACATTATGCAAAGATCCAGCTCCCTTGAGAATGCTGGGGAAAGTTGAAGAGAAGAAGAGGACAACCAGCAGCAAGGTGGATGGACTCGATTACAATGAATGCACCACTGAGAGACCTTAACAGCCAAGTTAAAGACCGATCATCCTGGAGAGATCTATCTATGTGGTTACTAAGAGTCAACACCAACTTGATGGCACTTAATCAAAATACCACTCCTCTTAAAGCAGAGGAATGTACTTTCAGGTGGGCATAGGATTGCAACCTAAGACCCACACTTGAAAATGTGTATGCCTGACAACAATTAAGTCTATGATCTTGAGTTGATGATGGGGCAGGCCAGCTGAAGGAGCAACTAGCAACAAAATGAAGGGGGTGGGGGAGGGCCACAGGTTGAGAACCCTGCCCTGGAGGAGAAAGGGACTTCTCAGTAAAAGTATGGTGTGATCAACAGATACAGTAAACTGATGTGTGCCATGAGTGGCTCCAATTCTTTCCCTCCCATCTTCACACAAGGACAGTCCTTTCATGGACAGGCGAAGCCATCACCTCCAGTGGCAGCTCTTTGGGTCCAATCTTATTGACCCCTCAAAGTTTGGTTTTGGAAGGGGCTGGCCTCCCGCAGGGTCGTGGCAGCATTTTGTGCCTCACCTCAGGCACTGCAGGGCACTGGGTTACCTGTAGAAGAGCATCCAGTTTCCCTGTGCTGGGTGGGAGGCGGTGGTGTGTTACTGAGCAGCAGTAGTGTAAAGGGTGTGGAATTTGGGCAAGGTGAGGCTTGTCACATGGAAGAGAGAAGACTGGCCCTTTCCACCCCCAGCACAGTACCTCCAGTGACTGTTGCTGATATCTATCGTGTTTCTTTTGAGATTGTGAGCCCTTTGGGGACAGGGTTCCATCTTATTTGTTTGTTGTTTCTCTGTGTAAACTGCCCTGAGTGATTTTTGGAAGGGCGGTGAAGAAGATGAAGAGTCTCTTGTACCTTTAAGAAATGCACAGAAGAAGGAACTTCAGCCAGTGCAGCTTGTCATACAGAGGGGAAGCTGCACCTGTGGTAATTTACTCTTCTGGGCTTCTGTTAAAGGTATAGGAGACCTGGCCTCTCTCCCATATACCAATCCTAGGTTTGGATTCAAATCCTCCCTCTGCTATAATGCACACTAGATAAGCCTTGCACAGACACTGGTTCTAAGTCCAACTTCCCTCACAGAGTTAATGCAAGAATAAAGTGGGTCACACTGTGAGAAAGGGCAACATTGCATGGGTGTGTTTTTGAGCATGAAGAGACACATTAAAGCAGCAGGAAGAGAAAACTTTATTTCAAGCTCACAGAAGTTACATTCATATAAAACAGCATCTAACAAATAGCTGGGTCTGGTTAACTAATAGCTAAAAACCATGCCACAATACATGGAAGTATCCCCTACCCACTTTGGCATCCAGCCAATTTAGGCACTCAACTTCCCATAATTCAGAACTTTTCATCAGAATTTATATGCAGGCTCTCCTTTGGCATGGGACTGCTAAAACAAGTTAGTCACATTGAATAAGGCGCTTGGGGCAGGGGACAAGCCTCCTGAGTTGCAGCAAAGAATAGGAAGCTTGATTGGGGTCCAGAAACGAATGTTCAGCAAGTTTTAACTGCCTGAGGGATTGAGTTGGAGATGGCCTTTATTGCATACCCAGAAGAAGGGACGAAAAGGTTCACTAGGGACTATCACCAATGAAAGCATGTAGAGAAGGACTGCAGTGTCAGCATCAAGAAAGGATACCCGCTCTCCACCACCATTCACACACACTCTGATCCTCCTGGGACTCCCCTTTAGGGACACATCAGTAAATTCAGTAGGGCTAACAGCCCTATATTTGCCCATCCACTTTCCAAAAGCCCAGATCCCTTCCCTAGGGCCAGAGATGGCTATGCCCTCCAGATCCATGTACTCTGTGCCAACCCCCACAGCCCAGTCTTCCTCACTTCCCACATCCACTTCCCAGAAATATCTGGCAAAATAAAGCTTCTCCTTGCCCAGCACAACAGAAAGTTCCCCAGCTTGTTCCAGGTTGCCAAGCAGGCCTTCGAGTCTTCTCCATGTCATGCTTTGATGATCTTCAGAGAAGACAACTTGAGGATGAAGCCCTTCTAGGTCCAGGGTCACATTGACTTCAGGTGAGAGGGAAGCAAAGTGGGTGGGGGGAAGGAGGGAAAGATGTTAAACACAACAGTTGGGGAAATGACTTGAACCTAGACAATCAGTATTTTCTAGCAATTAATAGTGCATGAAATGCTTCTGTTTTTACAACCACAATTAATTATGTCCGTATTCTTACCCCCATATTGCTGATGCAGTGGAGGAAGGCAGAGAGGGAGAAACTATCTGGTGAGCTCACTGTAGAGGATATGTTTCAGGTTGGGACTTCCAATCCTAGGTCACAGCTCATTTGACAGTACTCAATGACACCAATACACCCCGTATCCCACAACTCCCAAATCCATGTGTAGGTCAAGGTTGCGTATGTATATGGGAGACTTGATGTGTGAGCACTGTAAGAATTTCCCCTCAGGGGATGGAGAAGAGCAGAAGGTTCCAAGTTCCCTCCATGGCATCTCCAAGATAGGGCTGACAGAGATTCCTGCCTGCAACCTTGGAGAAGCCGCTGCCAGTCTGTGTAGACAATACTGAGCTAGATGGACCAGTGGTCTGACTCACTTTACGGCAGCTTCCTATGTTCCTAATCCCAGAATGGCTCCAGTAAAGCAGAAGCAGTCAATCCAACAATCTTTCATTCTTTCTGTAACAGTTCATAATTGATTACCTTTCTCCAGCTGCAGCAATGCAGATGACATCACATCTGATGAAGGAAAAAGAACAAGAGACATAAGGCTGTAACAAAGATACCAGCCCATATGAGAACATTGTTTCCTAATTTTAAGACAAATGACATTTAATGTTCATCAGCATAGAAGTTTGAATCTGTGATCATGAGGCTGGGGCAATTCAACCTCACCGTGACCACCAAAGCACCCACCATCACAGTCAGAGTGCTTATCTCTTCAGACACTGTTCTAAGTGTGAGCGGTGCAGTCAAGATCACCAACAGGTTGGGGGTGGGATTTCCAACTAATCTGTGCCTCTGTACATGCTTACAGCAATGCTTTTTAAGAATTAAGATGGTCTGAATGGGCCTATAGTCATTCTTCTGTACTAGATCTTCAGTAGTCTATGTTACAGCATTAGACAAGACCGCAGGCAATACAGGAAAGCCATATTATTGTGCTAGGCTTCCTGTTAGCCTCTGTTGCCAGATTTGGCTTTTTAAAAGCCAAATTTTGGGTTACGGCCCATTTGACCCACGAGTATACCCCTGAGGTTTTGGCGACCCTGCGGCTCTTTAACTAGAATTTCTCAGTCTACATGCCACAAATTAACTCAAATCTTCTAGTCATGTACGCAGGAATTAACCAGCTATGTCCATCTAGGAATCAGTGAACAAGCAATTGTTTAGGCAAGTGTAGCTCAGCCAATATTGACACAAGATGTGGTGACAGCCAACAACATGGATGGCTTTAAGGGGGGTTTGGATAACTTCATGGGAGAAGAGGTCTATCAACAGCTATTAGTCTGGGGGCTACAGGCCACCTCCAGCCTCAGAGGCAGGATGCCTCTGAATACCAGTTGCAGGGGAGTAGCAGCAGGAGAAAGTGCATGCCCTCAACTCCTGCCTGTAGGCTTCCAGTGGCATCTGGTGGGCCACTGTATGAAACAGCATGCTGGACTCGATGGGCCTTGGGCCTGATCCAGCAGGGCTGTTCTTCTGTTCACACATAAAGTTTAAGTTCCAAAGGTGATTAGAATTATACAATCTGTGGCCCAGTCTGGACTCCCCACCATAATATTTAGACTGAATAACTTGATTTTTCAAAGTATCAATCAAGATCCTCCTATACCATTCCAGTATAGGCAGAGCAGCAGATGGCCTATATAGTTTAGCAGCAGTCATGAAATTGTGTTACTACTTCCAAATCTTCCTCAATGATAAAGGTAAAGTGTGTTGTCAAGTCGATTCTGACTCCTGGCGCCCACAGAACCCAGAGGCTTTTTTCGGTATAATACAGGAGGGGTTTACCATTGCCTCCTCCAATGCAGTATAAGATTATGCCTTTCAGCATCTTCCCATATCGCTGCTGCCTGATACAGTACCAGCAGGGATTCAAACCAGCAACCTTCTGCTTGTTATTCAAGCATTTCCCTGCTGTGCCACTACACCTCAATGATACCCACTAAGATTAAAAATCAACATTCATCTTTCGGTCTCATGGTCTCAAACATTTCAAGACCTTTGTAACTGCTGGTCCCCACCTCACCAGCCCATTACCTTTAAACTGATCCAAAACATCATCGAGAACATAATTTGTATCGAGGAGGTCCCAGCTCTTCCACTTCAGTTCAAAAGGAAGTGCCATTTTTCTAATTTCCTGTGTATACCTGGAGAGAAGTCGAGAATTACTCACCACCCAGTTAAGAATTCCCAAACTGAGAACAAAAAGGAGATCAAGTGAACACTGAGGTCATTCACACAATCAAAAATTGTATTCTGCCTGGGTTTGGGAGCTGTGTGCGCTCCCAATTTTTGGTTGTGTAGAAGCAAGGTAAGTCGAAAAGCTGGGTAGAAGTGATGCTGTGGTAGCAAGGTAGGAGGAAAAGCTAACCAGGTTTTCCTCCTAACTTGCTTCCACAAACCAAAAATTGGGAGCACAAACAAGTCCCACACCTGGGTAGAACACAGTATGGACTTCAAAGACTAGAAATCTGGGCAGGTGCAGAAGAGCAGCAAGCCAAAGATGTTGCTCTTGGAACATACTCATATTACTCGTATGAACCCACAACCACTTGTGCAATATATCCTGGGTGGTTATGAGCTTGAGATGGAACTCCAGAAGCACCAACTCTTGGCACTTTTTAGCCTAGTGACCAATAGGGTCATTAAAAGTAGTGCCCGTGAGGAAGGATCTCCTCTTTATTTCAGTCTTGCTGTTGTCTGTTGCTCACTGATCTGGTTTTCCCCAATTGGTAGGCTGATCTTCTCAGAGCCTATCTTCCTTTTCTTCCTCTGTCTTTGACCTTTTGCACCAACTATCCTAATGACCACTAGGGGCATTCAGAGTAGAGATAGTGAGTAAGTTTCTCCCTAACTGTTCTACCTGTCTCTACTCTATGACCCCTGATATGACTTCAGGTATTTCCTGTTGAGAGTCAGAATCCCTTTCTTTTCAGAGAGCAGATGGAAACATTTATCTATCTATCTCGCAACCCATTCATTATGTAGTTTTTTAGATTCGGATCAGGTCTGTCCTATCCAGAGTGTATTTCACCAATAAATACTCAGTATTTAGTTCTACAAGGATCTCCCTGTGTTTTCTCTAAATAGCTGCAACAACTAAACCATCCTCTGCTACCTACTCTGTGATTGGAGCGTGTGCTCTTTTCCTTAATGCTCCCTTAACTGGGAGCAAAGTTAACCACCCCCAACAGTTATGCCTCTTGTATCATTACACTGCTACTCACAATCACGCTAATAAAAAATTACAGAGATTTCCATTTTTTACCATGCTGCACTCGCAATCGTGATATATTAAAACGTGGCTTGCTAAGCAATTCCCTCCTCTTCCAGGAGGTTTTGATTTCATTAGCCACCCAGCACCCCATTTCCCAAACACAGGTGTGACCCTAACCCAGGGGTTCCTATCCCTGGGTCCTCTGCTAACTGAGCAAAGAGGCACCTTTTAAAAGTGGAGATTCTCTTCTATTTAGCAGGGGGAGAGTAACTGGCCCTATCCATCCCCAGCACAGCATCCCTCCAGTGGCTGTTGCTGGTGTCTATGTTATGTTTCTTTTTTAGATTGTGAGCCCTTTTATTTATATCTATGTAAACTACTTTGGGATCTTTTGTTGAGAGGTGGTATATTAGTATTTAATGCACACACACACACACACATGCAGCCCTACCTCTCCAAGTGGTTTGCATAATAAAATCCAAATGTGGTTGGTCTACAGCACTTATCCCCATCCGCAATGGCCAAAGGGAGCTACAATCCAAGAACGTCTGGAGCCCCAAGGCTGGGGACCCCTGCCCTGACCAATTCCTTTTTAATGATAGTCAAGGTGCAAAAGGAACATAGGAAGCCGCCTTATACCAAGCCAGACTATTGGTCCATCTAGCTCAGTATTGTCTACACAGAGTGGCCGCAGCTTCTCCCAGACCTATCTTGGAGATATCAGGGAGAGATCTTGCAATGCCAGCTCAAGGGGTTGTGGCACCCTTGACCAAAATAGACCCCTGTGCCCTAGTCATCACTGACTGCGAGTTGCTTCCCCTGCCTCCCAAGGAGACAGGGAGGGAAAGCAGTTGGGATGTGCATGGAACTGGCAATGGCTGGTTTGGCTGTGGGCATGGGTTACCTTTAAGAATTGCGGAGCGTGCTCTTACACCCATGGGTGCTGTGCTTTGAAACCTCCCCACTGCCCCCAGTGCATGGACCGGAAGTACCTGGTGTGCACGTATGACATGCACATGCGCACTGGGCACTTCGGGTCCAACATGCACGAGGGGGGCAAGGAGGTATACTGCCACCCCCGCAGGACTGTTTTTAAGCACAGTTCCAGTGGGGGAAACGCAAGCTGGGGGTAGGACCCCTGGCTCTCGCGTTTGAACGCCAGTTCCTGAACCACTTCTGTGTTCTAGGAATAGAATGCTGAACTGGTTCGTGCACACCCCCTAGAAAGCAGTTTCCATGAACTGCTGACTGGGGAGCACTGATAGCAGACAGATGTCAGAGACAGGACCCGTTCAGACCCTCTCCCTTCGCTCCCCAGTCAGTGTTTCAATGAAACAGTGGCTGGGGAGTAGAGGCGTGTGAGCTTCTAGCAGGCAAATCTGCCGGCTTGGTGAAGGAGGGGACAAGAGGGTGCCCTGGTTGTGGGCATGCCGCAGCTCCTTTCGGTGCCCATTAACCCTCGGCCAAGAAGTACTTACATTGGCAAGGCATGTCCAACATCCTAGAAAGGAGAGAAAGAAGAATCCTGCTGAATCAGATCAGAGACCTATCTATTCCAGCATCTCGTTTCCCCAGGAGTAAACCCAATTTCTGTAGAATTGGTTCCCACCCTTGACATGCCACCCCAAATCCTGCTAACTGGGCAAAGAGCCCTGGGCACACCGCTGCTAACTGGGCAAAGAGGCACCTTTTACCATGGTGATTCTCTTTATTTAGCAGAGGGAGAGTAACTGGCCCTATCCCTCCCCAGCACAGTACCTCTAGTGACTGTTGCTGGTGTTTATCTTATGTTTCTTTTTAGAATGTGAGCCCTTTGGGGACAGGGGTCCATCTTATTTGTTATTTCTCTTTGTAAACTGCCCTGAGCCATTTTTAGAAGGGCGGTATAGAAATCAAATTATTATTATTATTATTATTATTATTATTATTATTATTATTATTATATCTTCCAGGTGGACTGCTGGTCTTGTGATAGTATGCATGACTTGTCCCTTTCTTAAGCAGGGTCTGCCGTGGTAATCGACTGCAAGTGGGATGTCTCTCTTTCCCCCTTCTGACTTTGCCCCCGCAAATGAACAACTGGCTGAGCCCATTTCAACCAGCTCTCAGCAGCCTTCTCCGTTAGCTAGCTCACAAGGGAGACCCTTATCATCTGAGTCATCCCTGTGCGCTCCGTGAAGCTGCTTGGCTGCTAAAAATCCTTAATTTTCCAAAACCCAGAAAGAAATGAAAATATTCTGGTAGGGTAATTCTCGCTGCCACTCTGAGACTTCCAGAACCCAACTGTTGGACTGAATGCTTTAGTCCAGAGTCTCTCTTTAACTTGGTATTGGGCAAATACCAAAGATATACTCCCACCTTGCTAATATGCAAGAAGAAAGAAAAGCCTTTCCCTCCCATATGTTTGCCTACATGTGGAGCAAGTTGTTAATTATTAGCTGGCCAAGCTCTTTCCTTGAGACATTTTTACACCAGAGAAAATCCCCCTCCTGCTGGGATAATAACTCAGGCTTGTAACAAATAAAGAACAGCATGGCATAATGGTTAGAGTGATGGACTAGGACCAGGAAGACCTGAGTTCAAATCCCCATTGCTAACTGGATGACTCTGGGTCAGCCACTTATCTATCAGCCTATCCTACCTCACAGGGTTGTTGTAAGGATAAACATAACCATGTACATCACTCTGGGTTCCTTAGAAGAAGAGCAGGATATAAATAAATAAAAGGAAACTTTTATTTAAACACTACAGACTGGTTCTGTCTGAGGCTTTTTAGATACAGGTAAAAATACTTAGTAGGTCCAAGAATACTCTAAAAGCACCTAGGATGCTCTGGGGCAACACTTTGAAATCTTAGTTACTCGGTTGCAAAGAACAGATGCTTAGGAAAATGCAAAGCACACACACAAAGCAAAAGCTTCTCAGCTTCCTAATATTTTTGGGTTTTAATCTCTGGTTTATTTTTAAATTGTTAAATTGTTTTTAAGTTTTTGTATATGCTTTTAACTGGTTTTATGTTATTGTAAACTGCCCAGAGATGAAAGTTTGGGGCAGTGTACAAATTTAATAAAATAAAATAAAAAATTTGTAATACCCAGTCTGACTAAAACAGTTCCCTGTGCTGAGTTTGCAAATCCTACAGAGCCGTGGCTTCCCCTTTTACTTGAAAACTCACCAAAACTCCTGATGAGAATCAACCCTCCTGCAATCCTTTCTCTCAAGGATCCACAGATTCACTTTCAGGAGCTATGGACTCCAAGCTAGCTTCTGCCATGCAGGAGCACAACTCCATGACCCTCACTGCCTGTCTGTGCTGTCCTTCTCTTTCCTCCTTGTTCCCAGAAACCTCAGCAATAGCTCTCTAGTCCCACCCACCTAGTGGACTGGTTCGTCGAGCCCTGGAGTTCACCAGTCTGTCAGTCAAGAAAGGAGTTCATTTCCTATTAACTCTTTAGAGGGCGAGGAAACTGGTCATTACAGCCTTGGTTTGCATTTGGATGGGTGACTTCATGCAAGTGAGGGGGATGGGGCCATAGCTCAGTGGAAGACCATCTGCATGCTTATTATAGAAAGTTCCAGGTTCACTCCTTGGCATCTCCAGGTAGGGCTGGGAGACATACCTGCCTGAAACCCTGAAAGCCACTGCCAGTCGGATTAGACAATACCAAGTTAAGTGGATCAATGCTCCAGCTCAGTATAAGGCAGCTACCTATGTTCCCATGTCAGGCCTTACAGAAGTCGTACAGTAGAAGCATCTTTCTTAAAAAAACCAAGACTAGACATAGCTATTTCTGCTATGTCTATTCACATGTTCTCCATTTATGAATAAATAACGGAGTGGAGGCTTCCATTTTTGCAACAGAATGTCACATAGGTGAAAGGAGCTACACACTCTGACCTCTCCAGTCACAGCTCCCTACCTTCCACTGCTTGAGCTTCCTTCCTTTCTCTTAGATGAGCTCCAAAACTGGAAATGGGAAGAGCTGGAGAGAGAAGCCCATAAAGAGGCCAGACATGAACAAAGATGGCTGCCTCCAACATATCTAGTCTGGTCCTAGGATGCTATACAGTGAATAGAGTGGGTTGAATTCTGTGGAAGAGTCAGCAGCAGTGTTCCCTGTAAGAGGGATTCCCAGATTAAGTTGGCAACAACTCCCAGCATCCCTAGCTGCAGTGGCCTTTGGTTAGGGATTATGGGATTTGTAGTCAACATCTGGGAATCCCTGTTACAAGGAACACTGGTCAGTAGAACCAGGTTTAGTGCTATCTTTATCAGCATGGACATGTGGGTAAAGGGAGGACCCCTCTGAAGACCAGCACAATCTCTTGTAAGCATAAAGCAGTCCCAGCTGACAGAGAATCTATCAAAGGGTCAAGCTGGCTGTAACATTAGACTTTCAAATGATACAGTTACTTTGATAAACAGCTGAGGGGACTTGATCAGTATTGGAGCAAAGGGTGAACATAGGAAGCTTCCATATACCTGGTCAGACCATTGGTCCATCTAGCTCAGTATTGTCTACATAGACTGGCAGTGGCTTCTCCAAGGTTGTACACAGGAGTCTCTCTCAGCCCTGTCTGGAGATGCCAAGGAGGGAACTTGGAAACTCCTGCATGCAAGTGCTCTTCCCAGAGCAGCCTCATCCCCTCAGGGGAATATTTTACAGTGCTTACACACATGTAGTCTCCTATTCAAATGCAAACCAGGGCAGGCCCTGCTTAGCAAAGAGGACAATTCATGATTGCTAACACAAGAAAAACCCAATACACCAAGAGTTTTCAAACTTTGGTCTCCAGATGTTGGACTTCAACTCCCTCAGCCCCAGCCGCAATGGCCTTGAGCCACTGTGGCTGGAGATAATGGGACCTGTAGCTGAACATCTGGGGGACCCAAGTCCAGGGGCATATCTAGGGTAGGGCAGGCAGGGCACGTGCCCTGGGAGCCACTTGAAGGGGGGGTGCCATTTTTTAAAATTATAAAAAAAAAAAAAATGGCCACTACGCTTGTTCAAATGGCCTCTGTGAGGCCCTAGGCTACAGGATATTTAAAAAAAAATTAATATAATATAAGTCACTGTACACATAGTCAGTTTGGCATTATGAGCCCCTGGTGGCGCAGTGGTAAAACTGCCGCCCTGTAACCAGAAGGTTACAAGTTCGATCCTGACCAGGGGCTCAAGGTTGACTCAGCCTTCCATCCTTCCGAGGTCGGTAAAATGAGTACCCAGAATGTTGGGGGCAATATGCTAAATCATTGTAAACAGCTAAGAGAGCTTCGGCTATAGAGCGGTATATAAATGTAAGTGCTATTGCTATTGCTATTGCTATTATGTACAGAGAAACAGGCTTGTGAATACTGAGCTGAAGCTTATAAGCTAGGATTGTATTCATTTGCTCTTACTTTGCTTCTTGTGATAAGTTTTTAGATTGTGAACCCTTTGGGGACAGGGATCCATCTTATTTATTTATTTATTTATTATTTCTCTGTGTAAACCACCCTGAGCCATTTTTGGAAGGGCGGTATAGAAATTGAATGAATGAATGAATGAAGTGAGTTAAATGTGATGTCTTAATAATATGGCTATTAATGGTGAGTTTGTCTTTGAATCAGTGTGAAATCCTTAGTATTAAGGCCCACTGGGAGTTTCTTGCTCTCTTTCTCTCATTTTAACTGTCTTTCTGAAATACTAGAATATATTCCAAGCAGTGACAAGGTTTACTCTGCATATCCTTTAATTATTTTCGAGTATCTGGGAAAAGTCAAATTCTCCATTTATTTTTAAAACTTATGTAAAAGTGATGCTACAATGCATAGTAGAGAATGAGATAGGCACTTCTGTTTAGTTTTCCAACACCTCCACACAGTATTTGGGTATTTCATGAGCCCCAGCATACAGAAATTTGTAGTTTTCCAGCATTTTTTGGTCTGGCTATGTCCACTGCTAAATAGTTTTTGAAATATTAAAAGATTAATGAGCTTGACTTGTATTTTTGAGCTGATATTATGGTAAAGTTATCTGAAAGATGAGTGTCAGATGCTTGGACAGAGGGCGCAATTTCAGTGCTTGCCCTAGGCGCTATTTTCCCTAGATACGCCTCTGCCCAAGTCTGAAAACCCCTGGTGCATACGTCCCAACAAAGCCACCTCTTCTGGTTAACATACAGCCACTGGGTTACTGTGCCACAGCATTCTTACTTGCAGGAGTTGGGTCTTAGGGAGCAGACACCTTCTCTCCAGTTCCTCAGAGGCCTTTTTCAAGAAGTCCAGGTCCTTAGTGAGTTCGGCCATGAACTCCCGGCTCTTGCAGTTGACCTTGTTTTCTACGATTGTAAGCTTTTCTAGAAAGCAATCTTGGTAGCCCTCCAGAAAGTCCTGAAGATGTTTCAATTCAGACACAAAGACTTCCCTCTCATGATCCGTTTGTTTCTACAGCATGAAACAATCAACAGTGAAGGAGGGAAGATGACAGACAAACAGTTGGCGATCACAGAATCCCGGCATGTGCATGTCAGCATGCAACCACAAGTTAAGAAATTTAAAAAACAAAAACAAAACATACATTACAGAAATGCTCTCAACGGGGCATTTCCAAGAGACTTTGAGAGGGCCATGCATAGAATTTCTTTACAGCTCCCTTGGGGAACGGCCACTCCAAACAGGTCCCCTAGCACAAGGCGGACCAACAGAAGCCTTGCTGGAGCTGCTTTACATTTGCCAGAGCCGTGGGAGCCTACCAGCGCAAAACAGAAGCTGAGGCGGTGGAGCTGGTCACAGAATGGCAACTTGTACAAAAATTTGCATTGGCAGAAGGGATCTTTTGAACATCAAGCCCCCCTGATTTTTACTAGAATCTTGCTATAGGAGAGGAGAAAGGCTTTTGGGAGGGAAAGCAGAGAGAAACAAAGGGGAGAGAAAGTACACAAAACCCTGAGCACATTCACTCAGTCAGATTTCCAGTATTGGTGCAAAGGGAGGAAGACGCATGCCTCAGCTCCTGGGCACTTTCCAGATTGCACACTATCACAGTGTCGCAATGGGTCCCTTAAGTGTACGTCCGTATTGCCTGTGTTTTGAGATTGCAGCCCCTACGTTATCAGGAAGGTGCCATTCAGATTTCTGACACCTTCTTTCAGATTTTATCTTTGCGTTATAGTGCTATAATGTTGCAAGTCCATTGCGAAAAAATAGCTGTATTTGCCCATTGAAGGAGGCTTGCCCCCTTACAACAGAACTCTAATGCGGTCTGCATTTGGTGTCACAAAATGTTGCGGTTTACACCACTTTTTGCGGTGTAAGGCTCTGGAAAGTGCCCTGGAGAATGACTTCAGGAAAGCTCTGGAGTGATCAAATGTCTTCCCTTGCATTGGAGTACAGCTTTTGACTTTTTTTTTTTTTTTTACAATTTACACCCCAGTTCACTTCCCACTAACACCTACAAGCAGCTCTTGACTTTCTGTTTCTGCCTTTGCTTTTTTCAGCAGACAGTTTTTTCTGTCCATCCTTAAGTCAGCCAGGAGGCTATGTATCCGATCCTGAAAGAAAGGCACAAGTCTCTTTTAGAAGCATGCAATGGCAGAATTGGCTGCTTAGATCAATGTGTGAAGTTTCAGAAGACCCAGGAAATTGAGGCACTTTCCCCCCAAGCCTCCTTCACCACCCTGCTGTTTAGGTTCCTGCTTCATTGCCTGCTCCACACCCTCGATCTCTTACATGGACAGATATGGAGAGTGCCCCGACAATATACTGCAGCAAACCTTCTTAAATAAGGCATGGCTCCCAATTTATCTGCAAGAATTTAATATACTCTTTGAGACTGGTGGGCCACTGTGTGAAACAGGATGCTGGACTAGATGAGTCATGGGCCTGATCCAGCAGGGCTGTTCTTATGTTAAGATAGACTGCAGACTAAGCCGACTGCTATGCTGACACTCCCTCCCAGAAACCCTTTCTTTCTTCCCCTTATTGTGTTCAATCCAAGGAATGTTCTGTATAACTGAATAATACACACTACATTGTAAGCTTTCATCCCAGTAAGGATATTATACTTATAGCTGTTCTTCAAAACAGGTAATCTTACAAATTCTATTTTTGTACTACCTGTAGGTATTCACCACTCAGCTATCCTTTTCCATTTATAGCTGCACTAATGACAGAATAGCAAGTTATTCAACTCATCCAGCACAGAACAGAAATACTACACAGTTTAGGTAATTCTGATTGTGGGGTGGGCAGAGGGAGGAGACACCTGGCTTGGTTATCCAACAGTGAAAGAAAGGCACTCTGCATACATTCAGAAGCTACGTTTCTGACCGAGAAGCACCAGATATGGCCAATGCTTTGTTACTAATTTGATTTGTAATTTGTACCAGTTGCCGGGGAGTAACAGCAGGAGAAAGGGCGTGCCCTCAACCCCTGCCTGTAGGCTTCCAGTGGCATCTGGTGGGCCACTGTGCGAAACAGGATGCTGGACTAGATGGGCATCCTTGGGCCTGATGCAGCAGGGCTGTTCTTATGATTGATACAAACAATCCCTGAAGCAGGGTAGAGATGGCTCTCATGGAGGCCATGTCCAAAGCTTGCACAGGCAAGAGAAGAGTGCACAAATGTGCTGAAGCAGCCTGTACTATGCATACAAATAGAGGACACACACCATACACACACCCAAACCAACATCTCTGGCTATATGAACGGCACTTTGCCGTTTCCATCCCCAAGTCAGTGTCAATCACACCCACCCCCGCCACCAGTATGATCGCAACCAGACCCCAAGTCTAGCGAAGCAGGTGTAAGTTGCCATCCAGAAAAGCTCCAGTTGTAAGCAAGACTGCCTACCCACAAAATGCACTTTGAGAGTTATGAGTGTTTCTTCCCTCTGCCCTTTCTTTCTTTCTTTTTTAAAGTGCTGATGCTTCCACCAACACTTCTACCTTGGCTATGGTTGACAGCTTTGACTGAAGCCATGCCTGGAGGTACCCCACCCGCATTTTAAAAAATCCACAATATCAAGCCATTAAGATCTGTACAATTGCTTTCAATAATCACCCAGAGGCAGATGTTGAATGGAGCATCCAGAACAATCTTGGAGGATTGTGCTCTAGCCCTCCCCACTTTTCAAGATAACCAGTGGAGAATTATTTTAATTGTTATAATTGTTTTTAACTTTTTTGACTGTATTTGGTCAGTCAATCTTGCTGTATACTGCCATGAGAACTCAGTGGCAGTATATGTGTAATAAATAAATCAATATACAATATTTCCCATTCTCAAGCAAAGAATCTCCACCTTGTACACTTGGGCAGCTTCCTCCACAGAAACCATGTGGTGAGCCTGGTGTTTTCCAGATTGCTCACAGACCGAGCAGAGGAGGAGATTGTCCTGTTTACAGAAGAGCAGGCAAGGCTTCTGGTGCTCCTCACAGAGTCTCTCCTCTTCTGCCTCTTGCTGTGGTGTTTCACACACCTGTTTGATTATCTCTACAAAGGCAACCATCTTCCTGTTTGGCATCAGGTTTTCTGGCTGTGCTCTTCTTCCACAGCAAGGGCAGGCGGGTTCTGTGGGCATTCCTGCCCAGGTTCGGTAAATGCAGTCACTGCAGAAATGGTGTCTGCAATAAAGACTCACTGGGTTGACGAAATATCCTAAGCAAATGGAGCAGGTTGCTGCCTTCTGAAGCTGCTCCTTGGGACAGCAGGAAGCCATGGCTCAAGAACCTGAATTTAAAACTCTGGTTTTCACTTTCCTTCTTCACTGGACCTCTAATAGGCTGTGGTTGGAGACATTACAATGCTTCTCGTCTCTGCAAGCACAGAAAGAGAAGCTGCAATATGGAAAGGGGGTTATAAGCAGCAGGGTGTGAGGTCCAGCTCCCAGAAGAAAACAAAACCTTTCAAACATCTTGGAATTCCCAACCCCACATAACTGGGTAGAAGAGGCAAGCTGGGGAAACTACAGTAGAATCTGGGGGTGGAGTGTAGTGGTCCTAACCACCTGCATAAATAGTTACTGTAACAAAGCCAACAATCCAGGGGTTCCCGGCCAAATGTTGGACTACAGTTCTCATCATCCCCAGCCACACTAGCCAAAGGCTGGGAATGATGGGAGTTGTAGTCTAGCAACATCCAAGGACACAAGATCTGGGAACCCCTAGAGCAGGGGTAGGCAAACTTGGTCCTTCAATAGGTTATTGACACATAGCTTTATGCCTCAGGGTATCTGAAGAGCCAATCTGCTTTGCAGCAGATTCACAAGATGTTTAATTTGGCGGATTAAACGGACAGTTCACATAGTGTCAGCTCCTCTCCGCAATCCCTGGCAGATCTTTTTCCGGTGCATTCCCACCCGCTTGTTCTGGGTTTTTCCTCCGAACAATCATGTCACAGAGGAGGTGGTGAGAGAGCTTTTTTTGTTTTGTTAGTTTGACAGCGTTGCGGAAGAACAGCATGACGGGTT
Source organism: Hemicordylus capensis (assembly GCF_027244095.1). NCBI lineage: Eukaryota > Metazoa > Chordata > Lepidosauria > Squamata > Cordylidae > Hemicordylus > Hemicordylus capensis. The sequence goes on along the minus strand of NC_069658.1, from coordinate 254,630,762 downwards.
GCCAAGCAGGCGGATCAAACAGCAGAACGCTTAACCTGAGCCTGCCGATTCTGACCCAAATCTTTGCTGATTTTTAGAACAAACTTGCCTTTGTGAGTGAATGCCTTCATCATCTCATGTTCCCCTCCCCAACCCATTGCTTTCTCTGTCATGAAGAAAAATGCAGGAGAATCAGCTCAAAAGGGGGCTCAGGTTACATCAAGCTGTAGTCTCCATTCTGCATATCTAAAAACTATGTTAAGACCCACATTTTGCAATTTGTACTTGCATTTAACTCAGGAATTTCTCTCTCCCCCTCCCCTGGACTCCCTCCACAGAATTTCTCTAATCTGCTAAAAAAAAACCCGGGGGGGGGGGGGAGAACCCACTTGCAATTGCAAATACTCAGAGCAGACCATAACCAACAGCTGTCAAACTCCCCTTCACTGAGTTTTGAAAAACGCCATTCCACACATCAAGTGAAAGCGTCAGAGCATAACAGAAGCCTCGGGTTCCCTCCCCCACCAAGCCACTGGAAATAGAGAATTATTTTAAGTCAGACATAAATCAGGCTAAGCCAGAATGCGCAGCCTTGATTTGGGGGAAAACAGAGTCCTGTTTGTACTGGTTCCCGACAGCCCGAAGGGACTTTGAAGTAAAGGCAGCTGATACATGGACTCACACTCTCCATCCCGGAAGAGATTTGAACCAAAAGCCATGTGTGTAAAGTCTCCAGCTGTTGTTGAACTACAACTCTCATTATCCCTAGCCATTGTGGCAGTGAACGATGGGAGCTGTAGTTCAACAGCTAGAGGATCAAGTTTGCCAGCCCCTGCCCTACTACGAATATTTATATACTGCTTTTCAACCAGAGTTCTCAAAAGGGGTTTATATGAAAAAAAAAAAACATAAATAAGATGGCCCCCTGTCCCCAAAGGGCTCACAAATCAAAAAGAAACAGAACTGTTAACCGCCTAGAGATGAAAGTTTGGGCGGTATATAAATTTGATTTAAAAAATAAAAACAGATAAAGATATAAATAAAAACAAATAAAGATATAAGCTGGAGAGATGCTGTGCTGGGGTTGGATAGGGGCAGTTTCTCTCCCCCTGCGGAATATAAGCGATTCACCATTTTAAAAAGCTATCTCTTGGCTCAGTTAGCAGAGAACAATCCTTGCTATATTTCTAAATACATGCATTCAGAATGGAATCACTTAGGGCAGAGTTGTACAACTTCAGCCCTCCAGCTGTTGATGGACTACAGTTCCCATCATCCCCAGCTACAGTGGGCAACAATCAGGAGTGGCGGGGCGTTTCATCCAACAACAGCTAGAGGTGGGCAAAGTTGTGCAGCCCTGATTTGGGGGGGTTGCTCAAGATTGCTCCCTGACCATTATTTTTTCCGTGGCAGATTAGTATGAAATACATATTGGAATGTTTTGTAATCCATCAACTCCTTGCAATTACCACACTTCTAAATATGTATTTATCGTTAGCGATATATACCAACTTTCATGAAGTTATCTCTAGGTGGTTATGTTTAAATTCAGGCTGAGATTATTCACTAGGGCAAGTCTGGAAAGTTTGAGTTACAGCTTTTCTTCTCCTTTTTCTTTTAACAGAAATTACACCACACCATGGAATATTTTCCATAATAGTACATCAGAGTTCTTGAGCACTGAAGATATGTATCAGATACAAGGCAGAGCCCTAGTAGGTTTCAGGATAATACTTTAAGAATAAAAAAAGAGGAAAACAAATCTTATTTTCATCATCAAAGATAAGCCCATAGCACCATTCCCTCCCCACCCCCACAAGCTTACCTGGGCCAAAACAGAAAGACTTTCGCCTAACCTACCACATAAAACTCACCTGGTGTAACCTAGGATTCTGGAGAACAACAGCTCCCTTTAGAGCAACAGATATCTCTGTAAAAATATATTAAACCAGCAAGCAAAAGCAAAGCAAACAAACCCACAAGAAAAAGCTCTCTTCTCTATGAGGCACCTCACCTTATGAATGCTCAAGACCCCTCATTGCCTTCTGGCCACACCTGCATAGGAATCCTGAACTACAATTCCCAAAATGCCCTGCTCCATATGAACCCACCCACTCCTTTGCTTGCAGCCTTCAGAATGGCCTCATGGGAGTTGTAGTCTCAAGCAACACTTCACCTTCTGCTTTGCCTTGAGAAGAGTACTCTACCTGCAGTACTCTCTCTGTGGCTCTTTGTAAGGAGTGGCTGGGCCAAAACTGATTGGGCAAGATTGCTAACACCTGTGTCCCATTGAGTGTCACCTTTTCTTTCACACATTGCTTCCTCCTCTTTTGTTTTGGTAAGCTCAAACCCAGAGAGACGGGTTCAAAGAACCCAGCCGCAAGCCACGGAAGGGCTGTGCGAACCCTCTGGAGTATTTATTTCCCTTTCTCTCCCTTGCTGGAGAAGAGGAAGATAAATAAATGCAACCAGCATTAAATGCTGTCTGGGAATGAGCTCTGGAGGACTTGCACAGGCCTCCGGCAACTGGGCCACATGACATCACATGCAAGGTGGAGATCACTGGGATGCATGGCACACTTACAGTGGGGCCGCTGGGCACAGGACAGAGCCCATGATGCCACCATTCCCTGGCTCCGTCACTGCTCCAACATATCGAAACTGGAAGTGAAGAGAGCATGATGTGTACGGAGAAAGTGGGGAACCATGTGCAAATCTCAGGTGTTCAGAGGACAGGGGACAGCGGGATGGGGTGGGAAGGCATATTGTTGATGCAACGACACCTAAGATGACCTCAGCGGTGAAAATTCAGGGTGAAGCAAACTCTGAGGTAAGAATCTTGTGTGGCCGGCTCTGATCCAAACATTATCATCCGTTGTGGGGAAAGCTTGCTCATTGCTGTGCTGCTACTACTGGGGCATCACTGGAGGAAGTCACTAGGGAGCTTTCAAGGATGATCATCAGGTGTAGACTGAACATATAATGAATGAACCCTATCTGGACATAATGTTGTACGAGGGTGCAGATGTCTGCACAAAAGTACGTTTTTGTGTGAATGACTGCTCCTGCGTTCATTTTTTTTAAAAAAGGATGTGGATACAAGGCCCCTCAAAAGGCATGATACAGAGCCAAAAGCCCATTCAGACATTATGTTGAATACTCCTCTAACCTCTTCTGCACTTTTTCCAGTTCTACAGTGTCCTTCTTTAAATGTGGTGACCACAACTGTATGCAGTACTCCAAGTGTGGCTGCACAAAGTGTGGGCATTATAATATTAGCAGTTTTATTTTCAGTCCCCTTCCTAATGAGCCATAGCATGGAATTGGCCTTTTTCACAGCTGAAGCACATTGGGTCAACACTTTCAACAAGCTGTCCATCACAACCCCAAGGTCCCTCTTCTGGTCAGTCACCAACAGCTCAGATCCCATCAGTGTATACTTGAAATTGGTTTTTTTTGTCCCAATCACTTTACACTTGCCAACACTGAGCCGCATTTTCCGCTTTGTCAAGACACAAATGACCAGGCTTAAACTATCATACTTCAGACACATTATGTGAAAACTCAGCTCCCTTGAAAAGTCCATAATGCTGGGGGAAGTTGAAGAAAAGAGAAGAGGATGATCCGCGGCAAGGTGGATGGACTCTATTACAACAGCAATGAGCGCACCACTGAGAGACCTTAAAGGCCAGGTTGAAGACAGATCATCCTGGAGAGAATCTATGTTGTTGCTAAAAGTCGACACTGACTCTCACTATATTCATTTATGCAGATGTACTCAGTAATATTTGCTTTGACTTCAGTGAGTCTTACTGGCTTCATTTGGGCTCTGGAAAAGTAACTCCCACATGCATCCAACATATACCTGAAATATACAGCTAGTAATCAGCAATGTGTAAGCTACTTAATAGTGCAGCCGGGAAATGACTTGTCTAGCAAGCCAGAGGTTGGTTCAAATCCCCACCGCTATGTTTCCCAGACAATAGGAAAACACCTATCTCGGGCAGCAGCGATATAGGAAGATGTTGAAAGGTAGCATCTCATACTGCACAGGAGGCGGCAATGGTAACCCCCCCTCCCCTTATATTCTACCAAAGAAAACCACAGGGATCTGTGGTCACCAGGAGTCGACACTGACATGACTGCACACCTTTACCTTTAATCAGCGATGCATTTTTTGTGCTACTTGGTGCTAGGCTCCTGTACTGTATCATATTTATATACTGCCTGATAATGTGGATCTCTAAGCAGTGTGTGAAATTTAAAACAAATCTAAAACAGTAAACACAATTAACACAGAATAATTTTTTAAAATAATTTTGTAGAATAAAAACAATTAAACTGTTGAAAATTAATTTCAGCCAAAAGCCTGAGAAACAAGTGTGGCTTGAGGGTCTTCCTAAAAGCAATCAGAGATGGAGATACTCTTATTTTGACAGGGAGCAGAACCCAAAGCCCCCCCGGGCAGCCACAGAGAAGGCCCAGTCCCAAGTCGCCAAGCAAGCCAATGGCAAACGTTACTAGACCTTTCCAGCAGTGTTCCCTCTAATTTTTACCATCACTGAGCGGAAAGGGTTTTGTTCTAGGTGGCAGTATCAAAGCAATGTGCGCACATAATGCTCATATTTGTGTGTGTGAGAGAGGAAATTAATGCACCGTGCTTTGCGTGGTGTGCAAATTTTTTGAATCTCCCCCTGCCTTGACATTGTGCCCACAACCCAATTCCCCCTCTCCCTGGCGGGGATGCATTGTCCCGTTTCTCCCTCTTCCTGGCTGGGCCGCCACCGCCTCCCTCTCCCCTGGCCAGGCACAGCGGGCTTTGCCCCCCTTTTCAGCCTCCGAAAGCTCACTGTGCAGGGCTGCGGCAAGCTCCTCCCACCTCCCGTCCTCTCCAGCGACTGCAGAGGTTCTGCTGTCTGTTTCCGGCTTTCCAGAAGGAGCCTGTGCAGTCACTTGGGAGGAGGGGAGGTGGAAGGAGCTCACCACTGCCCCCCATCCCTCTGCACAGCGGGCTTTCAGAGGTTAACAAAAGGGGTGCCGGGAAGTGATGGCAGGCACAGCAGACGGCATGCCCGCCAGAAACTGCTGTGCAGGGGCCTGGGGGTTTGTGTGTGTGAACACCTTAGAGGGGGACAGTGCTCTTCAGAGGATCTTATTCGGCAACAGGATTCATGACATAGGCAGACCTCTCTTAAAGTATCCTGGGCCCAAGCCATTAAGGGCTTTATCAGTAATAAACAGCACTTTGTATTTCACTCGGAAACTTATTGGTAGCCAGTGCAATTCTTTCAGAATTGATGTTATACAGTCCCTTCAAGTTGTCCCAGAGACCAGTCTGGCTGCAGCATTCTGTGCCAATTGTAGTTTCTGGACTACATGCAAAGCCAGCCCCAGTAGCCAAGCCTGCAGGTTACCAGCATTTGCACCACTGTTTATGGTCATTTACCTCCAGAAATGGATGTAGCTGATGTATCAGCTGAAGCCAATAAAAAGCACTCTTGGCCACTGCCTCAACCTGAGAAACCAAGAGAGGGTTTTGGATCCAGGAGCACTCCCCCAATTCAGCTTCTATATGGTGTTGAATTGGAAGAGCACAGGTTCAAATCCCTACTCTGCCACAACACTCCCTGTGGGAACTTTAGAAAGCCACTTTCTCAGCTTTACGTACTTAACAAGGCTGTTCTGAGGATAGAACAGGACAGCAAACCTGTAGGCAACCCTGCCTTTCCTGGAGCAACATAGGAAGCTGCCTTTTACCAAAGTCAGACCATTGGTCCATTTAGCTCAGTACACTGAGTAATAGCAGCTCTCCAAAGTTGGAGGCAGGAGTCTCTCCTCCAGCTCTATCTGGAGCTTGGTCCCAAGTTCAATTATTGAACTCGGGACCTTCTGACTGCAGATGCTCTTCCACTGAGCTATGGCCCCATTCCCTAAGAGGAGTCTCTAGTCTCCCATCTAAATGCAAACCAAGATGGACCCTACTTAGCAAAGGGGACAATTCATGTTTGCTACCACAAGACCATCTTTCCTTCTCCAAGGAAGGAAGGACAAAACAAAGGAACTTAAGTTAACAGAAAGATATATGGCTATAAACAGCCAGGATACTAGAGTCTGAAGAGAAACACAAAGGTGATTTAGAAACCTTTAATTCATGTCAACATGCTAAAAACATCCTACAAACATGTTCAGAGAAATGAACAGAGGTTCCCTTTAAAAATCATCATCCAGATCAGTTCTGCTGTAAACTTACAAGACAAAACTATGTTAAATAGAAGTACCCCCTGCACTTTGGAATAGCTTCCCAAAGTAGTGATCAATAGAATTCTGCACAGGATCCCCCTGTGCACAGGGACTCCCATGGGAGGCTCCTCATTGGCTGAGTGACTGAAACAAGCAGCAGATGGCCACTCTGAAAAGAGAGATTTTGTTTAGGGTGTCACACCAACTGCCACTCTGAAATTAGCTTAGCTGATGATGATGATAGAGAATTAAAAGACCAAGTCTCAGATAGCCTGGTATCTGGAGTATTGGTGATCTGGTGGGGTGGTTTTTGGGTGGGTTTTGTTTTGTTTTTTACTACTTTAGGGAACAAGGGTGAGATGAGCCTTTTTAGGCAAGAAAAAGAAGGGGAGAAAAACATCCTCACTGGCCGTTATTGAAGTTGTAAAGAGGAGGTCCATTCTATCAGCGTCAAAGAAGGTTACCTGCCTCCCAGTGCAGTTCAGGCACACCCGGACCCTCTTGAGTTCACCCCTCAATGGCAAATGGGACATACAAGGAGGAGTCATTGCCAAATACTGTTTCCCCAGTTTTGCCACAGCCCAGATCCCCACCTTTGGATCTAGGGGAATCAGGCCCTTCCGCTTCACAGATTTTCTGGCCACCCCCAAAGCCCAGTTTTCCTTTCTTCCCACAAGGACATCCCAGAAATGTCTTCCTGAAATGAAGACCATTTTCCCTAGTACATAGCGACAATCATCAAATCGGCTGTGAACATTGGGCACATTTTGTACTCTCTCCCCCCTTCTCACACTTTTAAGATCTTCAGATATGATGAGCTGGCGATGAGCAGTGTCTGGATCCAAAGTCACGTTGGCTGGGAGGGAGAGGGAGGAGAGAGAAAATAAGGATGGTGAACACAACAGCTGCAATTGGGACTCGCATCTTGATTCTAGATGCCTTAATATTGTTATCATCTACCCTACTACTACTTACTACTATACCAGCAAGGTTCAGTATTTTTCAGGTGGAAGCTATTCTGGCAAAAACCCCAAATCCTCATAGATGAGAGCGTCATTTCCCCACAGTGCTAACCTCCACACAGTACTGCGCTCTCTCAGTTCTGGGAGGGCCCTTTAAGAGAAACAGCGCCTTCTCTTAAGAGCTCTATGAGAAAAGCGCCGGAAATGGCCACACTTCCAGGCACTCTGTGCATGCCTTCCAAGATGGTACAAGAGAGCTCCATTTCCCTTAAAGAAGCTTCCCCAGTACCGGGGATAATGTAGCACTGCACCGTGGGAATATCACTTTGGCATGGTGCTAGGGCAGGGATTCGCAACATGTGGGTCCCCAGATGTAATTGGACTTCAACTCCCATAATTCCCAACCAAAGGCCACTGGGGCTGGGGATTATGGGAGGTGAAGTCCAATTACATCTGGGGACCCACACGTTGAGAAACCCTGTGCTAGGGGGATTGTGCAGAATATTCAGCTTTGGCCAAAGCTTCAACGTTCCAACAATTTAACCATGATTCAGGGAGCTGCACTTAGGGTTGATGGGGGCCGCCACCAGCCCCTGGGCCTTACGATGAAGAACACTGATCTATACCAATTGCTAACCTGATGGTCAAACGTTTAACAGGGCAGTGAAATGGGGCCCTCCACAGACAAGGCTGGAGTCTGGACAAAGTGTGCTTCTCAACTTTAAGCAGAACATGCTTGATCTGAATGCTGCCAGATGTGGAACTGTGAGGAACATAGGAAGCTGCCTTAGACTGGGCCATCGAGCTCAGTATTGTCTGCACTGACGGGCAGGGGCTCTCCAGGACCACAGACAGGAGTCTCTCCCAGCCCTACCTGAAGATTCCAGGGATTGAAACTCAGACTTGACAAGACAAAAGACTGACAGGGCACATGATAGCACTCTACAAATACCAGAAGGCCTGTTTTGTAGGACAGAGCAGGGACTAGAGGTTTTCAAGCTGAGCCTGGATGACCATCTGGCAAAGATGCTGTAGCAGTTTCCTGCACTGAGGGGCCAGACTAGAAGACCTCCAAGGTTCCTTCCGATTCTAACCTTCTGTGGATTCCATTACTAGATGGGGTGGGCTTAACAGGAAAGGAGGTTTGGGCTGATGTGCTTAGATAAGAGCAGTTTGATAAGCAGACCCATTACCTGGGGATGGGTGGGTTCTCCCCCACCAGAGGCCTTCAAGCAGAAGCCACACAGCCATCTGCTGGGGATGTTCTAAGCCAGGGCTTCACAACTTTTGCTCTCTAGGTGTTGGACTACAATTTCCAGCATTGCCAGTGGTCAATAGTCAAGGACAACAGGAATTGCAGTCCAACAGTCACTGGAGGGCCAAAGTTGTACAGCTCTGTGCTAAGCTCTGGATTTCCTACATTAAGCGAGGGTTTTAGAAATGCCGTGTCTTATGTTTACTTGCACATAGGAATATAAGCAATTGCCTTACTCTGAGTAAGACCATTGGTCCATCTAGCTCAGTGCTGTCCACACAAACTGGCAGAGGCTTCAAGGTGGCAGGCAAGCCTATCTTGGAGATGCTAGGGAGAGCACTTGGAACCTTCTACATGCAAGTACTCTCCCCAGAGCAGCCCCATCCCCAAGGGGAATACCTTACAGTGCTCACATGTAGTCTCCCATTCAAATGAAAACCAAGGCAGACCCTGCTTAGCAAAGGGGACAATTCATGCTTGCAACCAGAAGACCAGCTCTCCTCCCATTTTTGATGAGACATATGAGTTTATAAAGGCAAATGAACACACACATCATGCCCTGAGAGGAGAAGGCAGAGGAGCCTGGTATGTTGCCACCATGCAGCTCCTGCTGTTCCAGCTGAGGTGGCCCCTCCCTCAACTGCCACTGCAAGGTGTATTGCCATAGGGTAGCCACCTTTAAACCACAACCAGCAAGGGCAGACCGGCACAGAACTTCCTCCTCAATGCCCTATCCTATTTCTCCCAGTTAACCCACACTGAATTCAGGAGTCCCGCGATAAAACTCTTGAACGCTAACGAAACACAAGCAGGCAGGCTCCTGTCAAGGTCCCACCCCTCCCCTCTGAACCTGACTCACCACTGATCCCAGATGATATTTACCTTTCTGCAGCTGCAAGCCATATTCCAGGACTTCTGAGAAAGGAAATAATATACAGCTGAAGCACTACGCAACTGTCTTCATCAACAATACCCATCCCCCCACTCCGCCTGCCCAACCGGGCGTTCTGCTTTCCGGCCAGCCACTTCCTGGCCACCCTCCACACACCCTCCCACCCGCCCCTGCCTTCTCCACCTGCCGTTGTTGTTTTGCCAGCCAGGCATCAGCCGGATGCCTCTGCTAACTCCTGGCCCGCCAGCTGGCTGCTTCCATATTCTTCCCCCCAGCGCTCCACGTCACTATCCGGCAGCTCTCCGAACTCTCACAAGAGCTGCCATGCATGGGATTAGCGACAGGTACATTTAAGAGAATTAATTATATAGAAGATAGATATGCAATGGACATCCAATATATCTTCTGACTATCAGCTTAAACAGATTCAACAAAAAAAAACTTGAGCGGCTACTCTCAAGATTCTCCTCATTAGGACTCACCCATGATAACTGCTGGCTGTGTGTGGAAAGCAATCTGGGAATGCTTCACCTTCTATGGTCAGGTAAGCTCTTTCACCCATTCTGGGGGAAAGTACTGAGACTGACTACCTAAACAGTTGGGATTACAGTCAAGGCTACTCCAGAATTTATTGTATTGGGACTCATTCTGTCAAACTGGAAACTTCTAACACACCAGAAAGAATGGCTGCTTAGAGCACTCCTTATTAAAAAAAACAGCTGATTCTGCAGCTCCAGAAAAATAAAAATCCACCAACCATAGATCAGTGGGCAGTTGACCTATTAGTGCCAGAAGCGTGTGAGAATACCTTGTTCCACAAATCTGATAAAGATCAAATGTTTCATGTAATATGGGACAATTTTCTGAACCTGTTTGAGCTTAGACCATCTTAGCTAGCATTCTTGAATATGGAGAAGATAGATAGGTTGATCTTGTGGGCCCACCTCCCTGCTTTCACATGCGTGTGCGCACAAGAGAGAATGTATGTTCACTGAAGTGTATAAATGTTTCAAAACCAAATCTTTATAAGTATACAAATTTTATTTCGATTGCTCTGTGGGAAGTATTCAAATGGGAAAGGAGGGCAAGGAAGGTTAAAAAGGGGGAAAGTCAAGTTTTAAGATATAAATCATTGTCATTTTATTGTATTGATCCTTGGTTGAATAAAAAGTTAATTTTAAAAGTTTGGGGGTGTGCACACAGGCACACCACTTTCCTTCCTGTGATTTTTATGGTAGACTGGTCATTTCTTCCCATGTGCCCAGTCTCACAATTAAGCTATCTCCTCAAACATCAGCAACGTATTAATTAATGCTCTAGGCCAAGGATTCTCAACGTTGAGTCCCCAGATGTTATTGGACTTCAACTCCCATAATCCCCAGCCCCATTGACCTTTGGTTGGGGATTATGGGAGCTGAAGTCCAATAACATCTGAGGACCCAACGTTGAGAAACCCTGCTCTAGGCAATCGTTCCCAACTGAGGGCCAACAGATGTTGCTAAACTACAACAGCCCCAGCAGCAATTTATTGTGGCTGGAGATGACAAGAGTTGTAGTTCAGCAACATCTGGAGGCTCCCAGGTTAGGAACCACTGCTCTAGGCTCAACTCAGTTATTGCAAAAGGTAGAAAGCCAACACCTTCCCTTCAGGACCACGACTGAAGTAGTAAGTGTGTTATGCTGACCAGATCACTTTGACCCATCTGACATAGTCCTGTAGCAAGGGTGGCAAACAAAAGGGAGCACCAGAAAGTGGCTCAGATGGTAGGGCTATATAAGAGTTCTCTAAAAGAGCAGATCAGATCATCCCACTTCTGCACTGTTCCACTGCAGACTGGGCTGGGGTCATGTTTTGATGATCTTCCATATAAAAGAATTCCTTGACAACAGGAAGTGAACATGTCAAAGAAAAGACATGCCAGTTCTTGGGGAAGGAATTCTGTTTTCATTATATGGAGGAGCACTGACTCATGTGAGCCTCCACCTGCACTCGGAAATGGTACAGTCCAGAAATAGGTTCTTTTCTTCATCCACTCTCTGTGAAAACCAGGCCTAAAGCAGTCTGCTCTGAAAGCCCTTTCATTTTGGATGCATTTCCCAACAGGCACTCGTTACAGACTCAAATTGGAACAATTTCTATCAGTTATATACGTCACAAACACATTCTGGACCTTGTCTTTCATCAAAAAGGCTTCAGGGCACTTTGAAACCGTGAAATACAGACATTCAACTGAATCAATACCACAAAACAGCAGAACTAGCAAGTTAAGATTACAAAGAGAAAAACTAGCATGAGATCACATACTGATTCCATATTGTACTCACCAAGCTTGCCATGGAAAGGGTGATGTGTAGAGCCACACCTTTCTCCCCAACTTAGAACTGGTGATGGAGCAAGGATAATCCCCACCCTGCAGCTATGGGGAAGATATCCCCCCCCCCCAACTCTCTAGCTCCATGCTGAAGAGAAAGCTAGAGGTGGTTATTTCAGCAAGAAGCACCAAGGCCACCCAAAATGCAAAGGAGCCTGGTCAAAAGACAGGAGCCCCAAATATCATTAGAAACACATATGGCAAATGCAATTTGAGTTGCAGGAATACTTTCCACAGTAAAGTAGAATGGTCTTCAAGGAGCACTCAATTCCCCATTCATTTGTATCAAGATACTGCTACTCCTGCTTTTGGAGGACTGTACAGCCAGTATAAAGTATTTTTAGAAAACCTATTACCTTTGAATTTAGATACAAGACATTCCAGATAGGGAGTTATGTCATACAATTCCCAGATTCTCCATATCAGCTCAGGTGAAAAAGCCTCTGGATGCTTACGCGTTTTCTGTTGAACCCTGGAGAGAAACATGGATTCAAGCAATCCAGCAGAGATCAAGAAAACAGCAAGAACATATGCACCTAGTAGGGTTGCCAACTGTCCTGCACTGTGCAGGATGTCTCGACTTTCAGCGGGGAAATGCTCGTCCTGTTCGGGACTCCTTTTCTCCAGCTTTGAGATTTTTTTTTTTTTTTTAAAATGTTTAAAGCCACCGCTGAGTGGCAGCAGAGAAGGATGGTGGTAAGAGCAGTTCCCCCGCCTCCCAAGCTATGAAGCAGGGACAGAGCCACCATTGGGCCAATGGGTTCAAAGAACCCGGGCCGCACCCAATCAGGGGCCACACCTCACACACCCCGCGTCTGACCTCAGACACGGGGGTGCTGGTTTAGCTCCCAAGTGGGGATCGCACTGCCCCTTTGGGAGCTAAATTAAGACTGGCACTGCGTTTGCAGCGCAGCCAGAAGCAGCTCTTCCATGGAAGAGCCACTCCTGCTGAGCTGCAAAAGCAGCACCAGCCTAGGTAGCTCCCGAAGGGGCCGCGCAGCCCCTTCGGGAGTTGAACTCCAACTCCCGAACAGAGCCTCAAGGCTTTGTTCGGGAGCCAGACCATGCCCCCTCCATCTGACCTCAGGCGCGGGGGGTGGGGTCAGCGGGACCACCGCCACAGCCGCACATAGGCCGCCGGCAGTCAGGCTCCGCGCCTGCTATGAAGGGAATGGCTGCTCTCTAGGACGGGGCTAGGCTGGTGGCGCGCTGGTGGGTGGTGATAGGTGTGCGCTGCTGCTGCTGAAAGCAAGCCTAGACTCTGAGAGCACTCGCTGCCATGGCCGCTGGCCACTCACTAAGTCTGACTGGGGGAGCCAGGAAGAGAGGAGCTGGGAGGGCCGGTGGGTGGAAAGCTCCATTCCTCGGCCCTGTCTGCCTCCAGACACGCATGCGCAGAAGCCAGAGATCAGCCCATCGGCCTCATTTGGAGGCAGGCAGGGCCACGGAAGGGAGTAACCAGAAGGTTACAAGTTCGATCCTGACCAGGGGCTCAAGGTTGACTCAGCCTTCCATCCTTCCGAGGTCGGTAAAATGAGTACCTAGAAATGTTGGGGGCAATATGCTAAATCATTGTAAACCGCTTAGAGAGCTCCGGCTATAGAGCGGTATATAAATGTAAGTGCTATTGCTATTTCACCCACCCAGCCAGCACCTCCCCTCCGGGCTCCTCCAATCAGACTTGGTGAGTGGTCAGCGGTGGCGAGTGCTCTCCGAGAGTCCAGGCTTGCTTTCAGTAGCAGCGCTTACCTGTCGCCATGCACCATCTGCCCCAGCCAGCCCTGGCCCCTGCCCTAGAAAGCAGCCATTCCCTTCATAGTTTGGGAGGTGGGAGAGCTGCTCTCACCTCCATCCCGCTCTGCCACCGCTCAGCGGAGGCTTTAGAAGTAAAAACACAAAAACAAGCCCCACTCCTGGGTGGCCATACCTCCCCCTCCCACCCCCGGAGTCCCTGTCCCGATTCCTGCCAACGCAGTGTTGGCAACCCGACTACCTAGATTGCAGTCCTAGGCAAGTGATTGTTTCGCTATCACACAGCTTGTGGAAGATATAGGACTTGTTTACACCTCCCTCAAGGTTTTAAGCTTTATTGCAGGTCTTTTCCTATCTCTAGCGGCAAATTTGGGTCAAACTACATGTTAAATTAAGATATGCTTCACACAGACACCTTGTTTATTTTATATATTGTGCCATTGTTATACTGCCTTTCATAAGGCATCCCAAGGTGGTTTACAAAAGTTAAAATGCAATCAAACTCCATAAAAGTCACACTTAAAAACCTTAAAATCAGTTAGAGTAAAACCATAACACAACAACAACAACAAAACCACCATAAAAAAGACAGAACAGAAGCAGGAAAGCTGAGGGACCCAGCAGCCCCTAAGGGGTAGAAGTCTTTAGTGATTGTTTTTTCAAAAGCAGCAACAGATGTCACTGAGCAGACATTCACTGGGAGAGCATTCCAGAGCTTGGGGGCAACAACAGAGAAGGCCCTGTCCTGCATACACAATTCAGTCTCTCTCAAAGTCAGCCCATGGGCAAAGACCTCTCTGACAACCTTGTTGGGCAGGCAGAAAACCTTGGGAGCAGGTGGTTCTTCAGGTATCCAGGACCCAAACCATTAAGGACTTCAAAGGTAATAACCAGCACCTTGAATTGGATCCAGAAACAAACTGGCAGCCAGTGCAGCTCTTTCAGAATAGGTGTAATATGTTCTAAATAAGCAGTCCCAGAGAGAACCCTGGCAGCTGCATTCTGCACCAACCTAAGTTTGAATATTCTTCAAGGGCAGCACCACATAAAGCACATTTCAGTAATCCAGCAATGACGTGACTAAGGTGTGGGCAACTGTGGCCAGATCTCCCTTCTTGAAATATGGACACAGCTGGCACAGTAGCCAAAGTTGTGCAAAGGCACCCCTGGCCACCACCTCCACCCGAGCATCCAAAAGCAGAGCTGGGTCCAGCAACAGCCTCAAATCACACACTTGCTACTTTTGAGTAATAGCTAGAACAGGACTGTGGTGTGTGTTGGGGAGGAGCTTTAACCCTCTACCTGTGCCAAGCCTCAGTCTAGATCAGACTGCCTTCATGACTGTTTGCCATAGAAGAGACACTCCCATTAACACCAGTGGAGTTTAAACTCTCTGCTATAACCACTTTCCTCTAACATTTTATTCTTTTCTTCTTGCTGTTTTATGTTACGGGATGTTTTTAGTGGAAAGATGGGATAAGAATTCTTAAGCTTACTTCTCTTTGCTAGTGAAGTGTTAGAAAGTAGAGGGATGCTTTCCCACCCCACCACCCACAGAAATGTAGTTCTTGTGTTGCTGTTTTAACAGCTAATGCACAAATTTACCACTTAAGATCTTTAAAGACAAGTTGTAAAAGGATTATAATTGTTGCGTTCAAAAAGCTTTCATTGTGTGACGTTACCCATGGTGCTTCTAGTACCTCCCTTTATTGCGATCATAAACAAATCCATTTTTGTCTTTTCCCAGGAATAATTCTTCAGAGCCAGGTTCCCAGAACCAAGTTGTAGCCTTCCTGCTTCCCTTTTTTCCCCTCCCACCAACCTACCTTGCCCTGGGACAAGCTCTGCTATCCTGGAATGGTCTTTGTTGTAGGGTCCACTTACCTCTGCATGATGCTGTTAGCATCCTGAAAGGACCAAGAGAAAGAAGACGGAGCTCAGTGCTTGCTGAAGCCCATCCCTCCCCTCATATACTGCATGGATATGCTCTTTGATTTCCTTGAATCCAGTTGATATCCACACAACATTAAGACTAGGAGGGGCACATCTTCACATCATGATGGTGAAGTATTGTGCAAGTTCAATATACTAGGCAAAAGAGCAGCCCCAAACCTTTAAACAGCTGTCAGCTTTACATAGGAAGCTACCACCTGCCGAATCAGGCCATTGGTTCGGGTAGTTCAGTATTATCTACTACCCTGGCCAGTGTCTCCCCAGGGTTTCAGGCAAGGAGCTTCTCTCAGCCCTACCTGGAGATGCCGGGGATTGAACGTGAAACCTTCAGGATGCTAAGAAGATGCCCCAACACTGAGCTACAGCCCCACCCTAAATCATGCCCTTCTTAGACATTCAGGGCAGCATTTATGTGGCGGGGGAGGGGCAGTTTCCATTACTTTCTCACACGACAACCCTGTGAAGTAGGTTAGACATAGACAGCAAGCATGGTTTCCTGAGAGACCAAGAGCCAGTTTGGAGCCAAGTGTTGAGTGAAAATAGGCCCACATGCCTCAACTATTCAGAAATCAGGTTGATACACAAAGCTTTTAGACATACAGCGAAGTGTTGCTTTTCACCCTATTTTTGACATCAAGGTTGGCTCAGGCCCAAGGAGGCCCTCGTCCATGGTGCACCCCACTTTGGTAATAATAATGGGGCATTGTTAGCAAGAGAAGTTAAACAATGACACTTTCTGCCAAGCACATTGTTTCCTTACTTGCATGAAGGTGGCCATTTCAGGTAATCCTCACTCCAAACCATTTACATAGGGCCATTTCATTTTATATATAGGTAGAAAGCTATGGAGACACACAAAGGAATGGTAGCACCTATGGGCTTCTGGAGTAGGGACAGCCCCCCCACCCCCGGCAAATCGAGCCATTCCCACTGAATCCAATGGGGCTTACTTCCAGATAAGTGGATATAGAAGTGAAGCTTTTGCCCACCCCCCTCAGAAAAGATCTGCTGATGCCAATGATAACAGCCTTCCCATGGAGAGAAGTCTGGGCCTAAACTTTACCCGCAGGAATTCACATGTTGGCTGCTGATTCTTCTCCTCCATATCCCGAATGGTACTGTCAACAGAGGAGAGCTCCATTAAAAGCCTGGCCATGTGCTCATTCCTTTTTTTCACAGTCTCTGCCGCCATCTCTTGCATCTTGGTCTTCAGAAAGAACTCTTGGCACGACACAAAACGGCAGAGTCCTCGGAACAGCCCCACTACTTTTTGCATGGTCGGTTGCATCAACTTGTTGCAGAGAGAAGTGGAAAGATGGGGAAAACAGCTTCAAGTCAGAAGTGCGATCATTAACAGCAGCTTTGGGATGCAAACAGTAAAGGAAAGGCACTGAACAGCACTCAACGTTCATAGAGGGGTTTTCAGATATGTAAAGCGTTTCACATAAAGGTACTCCTCAAGTTACAGACATCCGTACATACAAAGCTCCATAACATATTATGTTAAGGAAGCCCCCAACTTACCAGCACCAACCCATGAAAACAAATAAGTAGTTGCCCTGGGAAGCTCTGTGTGTGTTGTGTTAGGGACACACAAATCTTTGGGAAAGAACACAACTCGTTCGTACGCTGGGGACTTCCTGTACATTCTTAGAGCTCTCCAGATGGATTGGTTTATTCTGTGAGTAACTGTTGTCAACGCAAACCAGAGTCACTAAAGGCCATGCATATGGACTGCTTCCCCCCACCCCAACTCCCCCATGTTGTTGCATCCGCACAGGTGGCATTCACGTGAAAAGAGTGAGGGTTTTGTCTCCCTACCTTCCTTCCACCTTCCTCTCCCCCCACCTGCCCTAACCCCTGCTATCTATCCTCTCTGGAATCCCCCACTCCTTGCCCATCCCATTGCCTACATATCACTCCTTCATTCCCACCCACCTCTAAAATGCACATTTGTGGTACCCAGGAATCTTAATGTGATGCCAATAATCTCCTTTTTGTATTTTGGTGGGAGGGGGGATTATTTGCAGACATGCATGAGTATGTACTGCTGTATGTCTGCAATATTCCCCCCCATTCCAAATAAGAGAGAGAGAGAGAGACTGTTCATTTGTAGATTAATGTAGACATTTTCTTGGTCATCTCCAGCTTCTCCCAACTGTGGAACTCTCATAGAGATCATTGCATTCAGCATGGAAAGTCTTTGCTTTAGAACAGGAGAAGGCAACCTTGGCTCTCCAGCTGTTGAACTACAACTCCCATCATCCTCAGCCACAATAGGCTGGGATGATGGGAGATGTAGTTCAACAACAGCTGGAGAGGCAAGACTGCCTACTCCTGTTCCAAAGCAATCATCCAGAAGCTCCATCTTAAAACCTGTGTTACATCCTTCTTGTGAAACATTGGACTGCTGTTTGATATCTTAGTTCTACTTATCAGCTAGCCAGTAACAGACACCTACAAGCAGGCTCTGATATTCCTTTTCTGTTTTCAGTTTATGCTCCAGAATCTCTTCTCTGTTCTTCTTTAGTGTTTTAGTCAAATTTAAAAAACAACCCTAGAAGGAAGATACACATATTGTAGTTGATTAAGTACTAGAGACCTGTAGCCAAGCAATTGTGTTATTAGTTCAAGTCAATATGTGGAATCCCTCTGTTCGTTTTCTTTCCCTTTTTTCTCATGCTTTCTTCTCCAGCCCTCAAGTCCCCACCTGTCAATTGTCTTCTTCACCAGTCACCTTGCTTCCGAGATCCAAGTTTCTGGGCCTTCTTACTTCCTGGGACCTCTTCTCAGTTATCAGGCACAGAGCTCCTTCTGTTCCTAGGACGTGTATGAGGCCAAACTGACAGCTTTCTCTTCTGTCAATAAAGCTGGATTGCAAATATTCCAAGAGCTTCATGCCTGGGTAGATAGTGCATAAGCATCTTGCAATATTGCACAGTCCTATGCAAGCAGCATTAGAGGCTTTACTCCCAGTGACAATACAGAGAGAGTGCCATTGGACAAACAGAATAAAATGCTAAATCCTGCTCACAGCTATTGTGGTGGGAGTGTCCGAAGCTTTCAAAAAAGCTCCATCTCACTGGCAGCTGGTAGGGGAATGAGAAAGGGGGTGGGGAACAGTGTTCCCTCTAAGGCGTGCACACACTCACAAGTTTTTTTTATGTCTGCTCATTTAATTTTAGATCCCACTCAGGTTGAATCAGGAATGCCCCACTCTGAATATATGTGTGCACACACTGCCTTGATACTGCCATCCAGAACAAAATTCATTCTGCACACAGATGAATTTTTGTTAAGAAAAAACACTGGTGGAAAAGGAGAAGCGAGTGAGAGGGATAAAGGAAGGTTGCTACCTTCCAGTCCAGGTTTCCAAAGCATTAATCATGTTACAGGGCCATAACTATAATAGGGCAAGGGGAGACAGTTGTCTGGTGGCCCACTGCCTTGGGGGGCCCCCCAGAGGCAAGTCACATGACTGACTCCCCCAGCTGCGCACCTGCCCGGGCTTCCTTCAATTGTATCCATCCTCCGAAACTGATGTGGGTGTTAAGACCTGGAGCTACCAGAACAGCATGTCTTTCTCTAGTACGATTAAATGACTTGCATCGTCCACATTTTACAAAACCTTTTAAAAAATAATTTAGGATGGTGTTCTATTGTGGCACATAGATTTTCTCTCTCTCTAAATTTTACTATGCTTTTTGTTACCACTATTCAGCCTCATTTAAGATTTCTTTACTTCATGAGCTGAGCTTCAGGGATGGGGGTGGGCATTTTAAAATCTTGTCACTGGGCCCACTCCAACCTTGCTACGCCCCTGTCATGTTAACTGCATCTCAAGAATCAGGTGCCAGAAAAAGAACCACTCAACTGACAGCATCCTCTTCCCTTGAAAGATACCAGACTGCAAACATTTGGGGATTTTTGTTTCCCCGAGCACACTGAATGTTCATGAACATTCCATGTCAACACACCAGCTCAGCTCAACTGTGCTGCAAGCTTCACCTCCAGAAGCACAATACAATAGAGGCTACCACTGGGAGAGGAGAGCAAACTGTGCACATTGTTCTGTCTCTTCCTCACATCATGCTAAATCCCTCAAATTCTTCATCTTCCTGCAGCAGAGGTGAGGTGAACATGGAAAGCTGCCACCTTCCTGTACAGTTTTCCAGAGTATTGTTCACATTTCAGTTGTTGTGGCAAAGAAAAGCCTGTGGACTGACAGAGAGTGTCAGTAACCCTCCCTGCCTCCATTTCTAGCCTCTTCTAAATATGCAGTAAGAACTGTCCCTGCCCCAGCATTCCGCCTCTCATTTCCCCCCAAGATATGCCCTGGTTATTCCCCAACCCCATGAGCAGAGGCTACTCACCTTGAGCTCCTGGACAGCTTCCTCCGCAGGAAGCACCATGTGATCCTGGTGCTCTTTGGATGAGCAACACACTGAGCAGATCTGGGCTTGATCATTTAAGCAGTACAGGTTCAAGGGCTCCTGAGCTCCGTGCTTCTTACAGGCTTCCTCTGCTCCTGTCGCTTGCTGTGTCAGCTTTTTCATCAGTTCCACAACCTTTTTGAGCTGCCTGTTCTGAATGACACTCCTGTTCGTAACCATCTCCTTGCACTGGGGGCAGGCCCTGTTTTGGAGAAAGCTCTCCCAGCACTTGTGAAGACAGGCACGGCAGAAGTTGTGGCCACAGTCTAGAATGACTGGGTCAGTGAAATAATCCAAACAAATGGGGCACTTGACTTCCACTTGTAAATCCTTCAAGGAAAGCTCAGCTGCCATGCCCAGACAGCAAAATTTAAAGGATGGCTTTCCTTCTTCACCAGTGTACCTAAAGGCCTTGACTGGACACGCTGCAGGGAATTAATTGAGATCCAGTCTGTAGGGTGGGGAAGAGGTGAAGATTACCATCTTGCAGTGCCTACAGAAAAGCTCAGCCTTCAAAATGGTCCCCCCCCCCATGTTTCTTTCAGATTCCAAGTAGAAGGGGACAACATGAAGAGACAGGACAGCATTTAAGGATGGACCATGGCATGACTTGATTAGCAAGCCAGAGGTTGCCAATTCGAATCCCCGCTGGTATGTTTCCCAGACTATAGGAAACACCTATATCAGGCAGCAGTGATATAGGAAGATGCTGAAAGGCATCATCTCATACTGCACGGGAGATGGCAACATAGGCGTAACTATAGGGGGGCAGGGGGGGCACATGCCCCGGGCGCCACTTGGCAGGGGGCGCCAAAAAGTGCCCCCGCCGATTTGCCGGAAATTTTTATTTATTTTTTATTTTTTGCAGAGCAGTCCCCCTCCCTTGGTCCCGGCACCGCCCCCCCCCATTGGCATTGCTCATCCAGCACTGGGCGCCGCGGCGTCTTCATAGTCCAAGTCTCTGACTCTCACTCCCCGGCGCGCCCCACCGCCAGTCGCGCATGCGTCGAGAGGAGGACATGCACCAGAGCAAACTTCCTGAACAACTCCCTCTTCTGAACAACTTCCTGAATGCCCGAACCAGTTCCCCTTTTTGCTCATTCAAGTCCTTCCTCCCCTATAATCTAACCAAGTTTTAACTGAAAAGGTTCAGGGAGGGGGATATGGGGGGATGTGGAACCTTGGGTTCCACATCCCCCCATCTCTCCCTTCCTGGACTTTTTCACTATGTAATGCAAGCTAATTTAATTATATGTCATCATCAAAATGGATTAGCTGTTTCAGCCCATCAGGAAAGTCTAAACCTCCACCGATTTAATTAACCAGACTGAAAATCAGATGAACAGAGAATGTTTTAATGAAAGGTGGTATATAAATTTAACAATAAGTAAAACTATCATTAGGAGCAATTAGCGATTACTTAAACATTGGTGCTGCCAAGCAATTTGTAAATAAAACTTGAAGCCCTTTGAAAATAAGCTGGAATTAATTGTAGGTTGGGCAGGGGGTGAAAGTATATACTTCTAAACATTTATTGTTAAATTTATATACCACCTTTCATTAAAAACAACCCCAAAGTGGTTTGGTTTTAGTCATGGATTTTAATTTTAATTGCTCTTTTTGTCAATGTGATGAAGATTAGTTAAATCTGAGTGGTCTTAGGCAACCAATGTTGCATCTGAAATGCCATTTCATTTTTTATTGTCATAAATACTCTCCAACCAATTTAAATAGCAAAGGTATATATTATCGCTTTATTCAATTGCAGGGAATCTCAAAAAAGCAGGATTTGCAACTAAGGCAGTGCATATCTTCTCTAAAATGGCCCTTTTATAGTTTTTCTAACTTTGAAATCGTAACATAAAACAAAGCATAAATGCATAAATGCTTCCCCATCCATTTGAAACCTTTTCTGGTGTAAATAGCATGCGGTTTTGGAATAGGGGAGTCTTTCTTTAACAGCGGGAGAATAAGGAGTCTTTAGCACTATCACCCTAGTCCCTCGAATTACTTTGGAGTCCTTGGTTTTCATTTTGTTAAAATACAGTCACTCACAAGGGAAAGTCAGGAACAGAAGCAGGGCATGAGGGAGGGGCATCATAATCATAATAATCATCATTGCATCATAATTCTAATGTTTGAGATACAAGCCAACTTCACAGGGTTGTTGTGAGGAAAAACCTAAGTATGTAGTGCATTTTGAAATTTTTGGTAATTTTGGTAATTTTTTAAATTTTTAAAATAAAAGTTTTCTGAAACATGTATGTCAGTCAGATGTATGTTGGGGGGGCGGCGGGGGGGACGCGGCGGGGGGGGCGCAATTACAGTGCTTGCCCCGGGTGCCGTTTTCCCTAGTTACGCCTCTGGATGGCAATAGTAAACCCCTCCTGTGTTCTACCAAAACCAGCCACAGGGCTCTGTGGTCGCCAGGAGTTGACACTGACTCAACAGCACATTTTACAGGGCAATAATGACTTGCCTCATAAGGTACTAGCCCACCAAGTCTGGCTATTGCTACAGATTCAGTCTTCGATATCCAGAATGTGGCTGCTCAGTGGTGAGCAACAGGCACTCTGCCGGCTCCTTTCTAAAACTAAAACTACTAGAACTACTTCCAGGCATTGCAAATGCAAACAGAAAGGTGCTCTTACTTAATCCCCAGGGACACTGAAAATGTCAACATCAGGACCGGCCTGTCCACTAGGCAAGCTAGGTGGTCATCCAGAAGAGTACCACGTGGGGAGGGAAACCATCAGCCTGGATCACATACCATCCTGTGAGCCAAAAGTATAGTGCCTTGGGGCACAGGCACTTGCCTGCCGCCCCGCCACTGACAACTGCAGCAACAAGGAGGATGAGACAAGCATTCAGCAGGGGTGAAAGGCACTGTCACTCACCCACTTTGCCCACAAGCAGGTGCATCTCACCATCCTAGTGAGTGGGTAAGTGGGTGAACAAGCTGGCACTCCCCATCCCCATTGCCCACCAACCCTCCTTGCTTGCTGCCTCTGCTGCTCCTGCTATGGAGCCAGCCTGCTGCAGCACATTAAAATGGCTAGTGGGCTCGCCATGGCACATTATAATGACAGAGCTGAGTCATACAGTAATGTCATTATAATGTGCTACAGCACACCAGCTGTCCCGGATGTGGCAGGCAGAGATGTTGGAAGTGAAGGACTCTGTGCTGACTCGTGTCTCAGTGACAGAGGGGGACAGACTAGTGAGTCAGAGGGCTAGAGAGGTCAAGACATTGGTCATCCCTTCTCTACTACTCTGACACTATCCCTTGATATGTAGATTGCTATTCTTTCTTAGGGACTTACTTACTTCCAGCCACTTCCTACTTCTCTTTCCTTCCTTCCCTTCCTTCTCCCTTGCAACATGCAAGCTCCTCTCTCCCTACACCATGTGTGCAGAGATGCATCCATGTGCATCCAGCTAGCTAGCTAGATTAGAGATCCTATCTCTCCACTTTACTATCTAGAATGGAGTTCACTAATAAATACTCCTTATATTGATTGGAAACTATGAACTGGCTCCAAGATATTTTACTCTCAGCATACACGCACGCCTGGGCAGACTCCACTGTGTTGTGCCTCTGTGCACTCTGCTATATTAGAAGGGTAGCTCTTCAGAGAGAATTCCAAACAAGAGGCACAGCAGCAAGGAGAGCAAGTAGGTAGCTGGGAAGGTGATGGGGACTGCCTGCTCAGATGATGGGAGGCACCCGCCTGCGTGGGTGAAGGTGACAGGGGCACTAGAAATCTTTGGGCCAGCCCTGATTAACATGGACATCAACTGCTAGTGGGAACAGACTTCAATGCATCCAGTACAAGCAGGAATAATTACTATATTTCTTAATATCCAGATTCAGTAGCAGCTCACCTTAGTGAGCAGGAGAGGGAGCACCAAATGAGGCCTAACTGCCTCTGTGATCTGGCTGCTCTGTTGTGCCTCCAGGCTAGCGGTTCTTCAGGTAGAACTGGGCAGACTGGGCAATGATTAGCCAACCTACCTGCTGAATGGCCACCCTGCAGGCAGTGCAACCCTCCTGAATGCCAGGTTGGGGCAGAATGGGAGAAAAAGGCACAATGAAACGGCCAGAAACAAGAACCACTACAGAACAGTTTGTTAAGGGGCAACTAAAAAATATTATTTTTCGTATTTATTATTATTAGTTGCACCTCATTTGCACCACTATCACCACCGTCCAGCTAATTACTACTGTTCGGATGCATTTCTGGTTCTTCATTAGTACTAACAAAATACACTTGGAAAGTTGGACAATATCTACAGGTTTTTTAAAAATCAGAACTACCACCCTACACAGGTCAAGAGGCTACGATTGACACTGCTGTATATCACCACTATTGCACCGGTAGTACAAACCAAAAGCAACTCCCCCACTCAAGACCGCAAACCCCACCCCCAAACGTAGGCTCTAGTATTGAAAATAAGTTTTAAAGCTGTGCTGTAAGTCAAATGAACCCCTACAAGACCTCTTGCTAACCTTCAGTATAGTTCCACTGTATAGATTAACCCATCAATGGGGAGAGGAGGGCTGTGTGCCACATTATATCAATTTTAGAATAGGAAGGGCCATTGGTGGTTGGGGATGTACCCTCGCCCAAACAAAATTAACAAATGCACTTGTTATGAAGGAAAACTTATAGCCTAATCCCCTACCGCCCCCCCATTCCCAAGGAAAAATACACAGGCTGACTGCAACAGCCTTTGTATATTTTTTCACACACACACCCAGTGGCTGATTGCCACAGCTTGTGCATTTAAAAACAGCAACAACAACTTTTCTTCCTCAGGTGGTGGGCAATGCTTAGGGGACCCCTCAAACTATCAGAAGACAGGATAGCTTGACTGGCACCTTTTCTGACCAATCATGAAAGAGAGGAGGCGGCTATAGCAGCAGGGAGAAGCGATTGAAGAACGCTCCCTTCTCTTCAGAGAAAATGGCTCTCTTTTTTCTGATTAAGCCAGAAGTTTTCCTTCTTAACAAGTACATTTGATTGCTCCTCTCTTGCCCTTACTGACTGACTGTTCCTGTCTAGTGGGGTTTTCTTCTCTTCTGCATCCTGATTCCCCACCGCCAGCTACCCCTTTTCCATTCTGTTTTCCAGTGGGGTTTTCCTTTTTTTGCTTTCCTAACCCACTCCATCTACCCCTTTTCCCTACTATTGTTCAGAGAGGTTCTGTTTTTTCTTGCAAACCCCCACCCAATACCCAGAGGCGTATCTAGGGAAAACAGCGCCTAGGGCAAACACTGAAATTGCACCCCCTGTCCAAGCATCCTTTAGCAGTGGACTTAGCCAGACCAAAAAATGCTGGGAAACTACAAATTTCAGTATGCGGGGGCTCATGAAATACCCAAATACTATGTGGAGGTGTACTTGGAAAACGAAACAGAAGTGCCTGTCTAATTCTCTACTATGCATCGCAGCATCACTATTACATAAGTTTTAAAAATAAATGGAGAATTTGACTTTTCCCAGATACTCTGTAAATAATTAAAGGATATGCAGAGTAAACTGTGTCACTGCTTGGAGTATATTCTAGTCTTTCAGAAAGACAGTTAAAATGAGAGAAAGAGAGCAAGAAACTCCCAGGGGACCTTAATATTAAGGATTTCACACTGATTCAAAGACAAACTCACCATTAATAGCCATATTAGCAAGACATCACATTTAACTCACTTATCACAAGAAGCAAAGTAAGAGCAAATGAATACAATCCTAGCTCATAAGCGTCAGCTCAGTATTCACAAGCCCTGATTCTCTGTACATAGTGCCAATCAGAATATGTGTACAGTGTCTTATAATATAATAATATAATATAATATAATATAATATAATATAATATAATATAATATAATATAATATAATATAATATAATATAATATAATATTTTTTTACCTGTAGCCCCTTTGGGGGGCTTCCTAAAGGCTGGGGGGGGTTTGCAAAGCTTCCCCCTCACCCCGCTGGCCTCTAGGGCCTCACAGGGACCATTTGAGCATGTGCGGTAGCCATTTTTAAAAATAATCTTTTTTTTTTTTTAAGGCCACTGAAAACAAAATGGCCACTGCACATGCTCAAATGGCCTCTGCAAGGCCTGGCATGACCTAGGGCCTCACAGAGGCCATTTGAGCATGCATAGTGCCCATTTTGTTTTTGGCAGCTATTTTTAATTTTTTTTTTAATTTTACAAAATGGCGCCCCCCTTCAGGTGGCACCTGGGGCACGTGCCTTGCCTGCCCTTGCCTAGATACGCCCCTGCCAATACCTCTTCTCTTGCCTGACTGATAGTATTTCTGTGTGGAGATCTTGCTGTGTGTTTGCTCAGAGACTCAGGCTTGCCAGCCCACCCAGCTGCGAGCAGTTGTGCCCATCAGCCTGCTGTAGAAGAGTGTTTGCACTGACCTTAAATAGGGCAATTTATGTTCTCAAAGTGGGGGGAAGCCCCCAAGGGATTAATAACTGGGCTGTACTATACTGAATGACAAGAATGTTGCCCACTGAAAACAGTGGGTGTTTCCTGAAGGTCCATTGGAAATACTAGGACCCATGATGAATACCAAGTAACATGCCTGCCTCTGTAGAAATAAATGCCCTAATTTTTAGTATATCTTTTCATAACAAGGAGATAGTATAACAGCAAAATAAGGTATATAAAACAGTAAAAATCAAGGGTAACATAAAAGAGATCCAGCAATTATTGCATAACAAAGATTATGACCTGTATCTGGAGAAATTAGGAGTCTGCCTTATACCGAGTCAGACCATTGGTCCACCTAGCTCAGTATTGTCTACACAGACTGGCAGCAGCTTCTATAAGGTTGCAGGCAGGAAACTTTCTCAGTCCTATCTTGGAGATGCCAGGGAGGGAACCTGAACCTTCTGCATGATGCTTTTCCCAGAGCGGCCCCATCCCCTGAGGGAAATATCCTATAGTGTTCACACAGCAAGTCTCCATTTCACATGCAACCAGGGCAGATCCTTGTTTAGCAAAGGGGGAAAGTCATGCTTGCTAACCAGAGGTGCTCTTACCCCTTGACTTGGAGACTAAAGTCCAGGGCCTCCAAGGCCCCTGGGGCCCCCCCAATCCTCTTTAGTCTGTCCTGGGTGGTGTGGGCACCCAATGAGCATGATGATGTTTAATTGGGGCAGGGGGAGATCCCAAAGGCCTTTAAGTCCAGGCTGCAAAATTACCTGGGTACAACTCTGTTGCTACCACAAGACCAACCCTCTGCTCCACTCCAGTGACCAGCAACCACGCTAGGAAGAGCTCTCAGTGTATCATGAAGTACCAGCTCAAAGCACCCACCCAGCCTTACCAAGCAAAGCTAAACGAACAAACAAAGAACTTGGCTACCCCTCACTCAAAAAGCAGATGCAAAGTAGGACCTTAGGATTGTTCTACTCACACCAACCAGTCCACAGCTAGCACAAGAGAACCTGCAAAGCGCCTTCTCTTATGGGATTCAAAAGTCCTCCCACTAGTCCCAGCCACGCCCTTTTAAGATGACTTAACTACAAAAGCCGAGACCTGACTCACTCCTCTGCCACCACTGACTTCGCTTTCAGCCGCATGGATACTACTCTTTTCCCCTTCCCCTTGGCAACGCCGTTCTTTTTGCGAGACTCCATCTCCAGACCCAACAGCTTTCTACAAGAGGGTGGCTCCACCGAGACTGTTCGGACCAGATAATCGCTCTATCCAACGGAGTTGCGCCTTCACTTTCACTTTCGCTAGCTCCAGCCTGCCTGACTGGAAGTTTGCTCCGTAGAAACTTGCAGGGGGCAGCACACCTGCTAGTGACACGCGTGGAAGAGAGTTTCTTTCCGACTCTCGGAAGCGTAGGGGCAGAAATCGGGGGTCTCTCGTCAGTAGACTGTAGGTTCAATGTCTGCCAACACCCACTGCACATATTATACTCAAATGTCCCACTAAGTTCAATGGGACTTATTCCCAAGTAAGGAGATAGAAGATTGCTGTCTAGCTTGCTCCCGTCGCCCATCCTCAGCGCTCAACAACAAGGGCTGTTTAGCGAAACGTCTGTCCACTACCGAGAGTCACTAGCAGGGTTCAGATAGAAAGCAAGCCTGAGGAGCAACTCTACGCTTCAAATTTTTGCAGGGAAAGGAAAGGCACATTTTGGGGGAGAAAATCTGTTTTGAGAACTGAAAATGAGTTATTAGATATGGCATTCAGTAAAATGAGAAGGAAAGTCCTCAAGTCCTAGGAGGAATCTGTACCCCAGATCACTGGATCAGTGCAGTGATGTCAGCAGCAACAGACTCTCCAGGTCAAGAGTGGAGAGAATAGGGACATGTCCACTCACCCAAGAGGCACAGTCTCATCCGACATAGATTGAACAGGTAGCCTGTTCAAACTACTTCGCCTTATGGAATTACTCTTGTGTAAATTTACCATAATTGTAAATCCATTACATTTAATATCCATTCAATGTGTAAAATTTATTGTATAGAAAGAAAATTTATTCCATAGGCTAGGCAGGGCCCATTACTGTGGCCCTGTTTTCAGTCAGACAATAGCACTGCAGGCAGCATCTGCTTCCAGGTATAGCACAGCCACTCAGCTCTCAAAGCTGTTTACATAGAGAAATAAAATGGTCCTCTGTGCCCAAAGGGCTCACAATCTAAAAAGCAGCATAGACATCACCAGCAACAACGACTGGTGGGTTGCTGTGCTGGGGCTGGACAGGGCCAGATTGGACAGGCTCTAACCCTGCTGAATAGAAGAGAATCACTTTAAAAGGGGCCCCTTTGCTCAGTTAGCAAGCGTATGTGGTTGTGTGTGAGGTGCTGAACACATATGCATCCTGGGATTCATGTGAGCAGGTTTTTTTATTCTGGTTTTGCTCATGTTGATGTCTCAGTGAGAAATATAAATAGGTTTTAAAAACCTACTCACATACGGAAAACAGTTCTTTAACTGCATTAAGATCCCTTAGAAATAGGTTTAATGCATATCCCAAATTGAATGGGTCTTTTTTTTTTTAACCACAAACATACAATATGCAAATTTATTCACAAGTAACCTTCAATGAGACTCTTACCTGTTCCTCCTGGGATGTGTTAGAGAATCTCCCCCAAGTGACTTGCAACTATCCATATGCTTTTAACTTCCACATGAAATATCATATTACCAGGTAGATCATTTTTGCACCACCTAGTGCAGGGATAGGTAAGCTTTGCCACTCCAACTGTTCTTGAACTATCACTGCCATCCTCCCTATCCACCATTTATTGCAGCCGGGGATGATGGGAGTAGTAGTCTAACAACAGCTGGAGTGCCAAAAATTGCCAACTCCTGCTGGAGTGCCAAGCTCCTGAACAAATGAAAGTGGAAGGGGGAAACGATTGACCAGCATCCCCTGAAATCCATGTTCAAAGTAGGAGGAAAAAGCCAGTGAGATGCTTTCATCTCAAATTGGGCCAAATTACAGGCCACTGTGGCTGGGGATGATGGGAGTTCTAATCCAACAGCTAGGGTGCTGAAATTGTGCCACCTGGTCCTAAACAAACATCAAACTGCTTTGAGTAGCAACAGTTGTCCTTTGAAGATACCAGCAGTACCATGCCCTAGTGCAGGGGTAGTCAACATGTGGCTCTCCAGATGTTGCTGAACTACAACGCCCATCATCCCCAGCTGTAATAAATTGTGCCTGAGGTGATGGGAGTTATAGCTCAGCAACATCAGGGAAGCCACATGTCTGCCCTTGACCTAGCACAATGCAATGTGTACTAGAGCAGGCAAGCTTCCTAAGTAGTTATGGAAAATGCACCAAGTTCTTTTTTGTCTTACATTCTAGGGGAAGCAACTGAGAGGGGGTTCTGTTCAATAGAGGCAGATGCCTGCCAGATAAAAGAGGGCCTCACCTCCCATCAGCACTGCATTGTGCCTCGGTAGCTGGAGGTGGGGTGTTGTGTGTGTGTGTGTTTTTAAAGGAATATATTTGAAGATATAATAGAACACACAACTTTATTTTTTTGGAAATAATTTGCATTTTTGTTTTACAAGAACTAAAATTGATTTTTATTTTCTTTAACATAGAAAGGTTATTGTAAAGGTAAAGTGTGCAATCAGGTCAATTTCAACTCCTGGCACCCACAGAGCCCTTAGTAGTATACAGGAGGGGTTTGCCATTGCCATTACCCACACAGTATGAGATGATGCCTTTCAGCATCTTCCTATATCACTGCTGCCCAGTATAGGTGTTTCCCATCGTCTTGGAAACATACCAGCAGGGATTTGAACCAGCAACCACTGGCTTGCTAATCAAGCACTTCCCCGCTGCACCACTTAAGGTGACAAAAGGTGATTGTACTTGCTAACAAAGCAAATCCTTAATACAATTAAACAACATGTTTTAACTGCAAACACTTGTCTCTCCTTCAGTCATCTAGGTGTAACATTTGCAAACAATACATCATCCCCACTTACAAGGGTTTCCTTCTCTTCATTCCTGGGAATAGAACAGATTGGTTCTTTAGCCAAAAACTGGGCTTCCGGGTGGTGGAGACTGATCTCCAAGACTAAAGCTCCCATTTAATCCATCTCAACCATTTGCCTGTAGGGGGTGGCCTGCAGTAGCCATCTTTCTATTTGTGTGCTGCTTGCAGACTCCAGTGCTCCTTCCTCAATGGCAGGGAAAAGGTGCAAGCTGGCAGGAATAGGAGTGTGCATATTTTGGATGGCAATGCTCTCTGTGGCTTGCTTGAATTTGGGTTTTAGCTCAATTATGCTTGCTAACTACCTCCTAAACTGCATATGGAATTCTTTTCTACAGCATTCATAAATTTCTGTGTCTCCTCCATATTAACCCGATGCAGAGCAGCACCCTCTTTAGCAAGCTTGGCCATCCACTCAGAAACTCTGGCTGCTAGCTTTCCCCATGTGCAGGACGAGGTAGGGATGGCAGAAATTGTGCCCACAGTTTAGAATAAATGGGTCATTGAAGTATTCCAGGGAGATGGGACAAATAATTGTGTCTTTGAAGCCTATGAAGCCGTTCATTTGAAGCCGTTCACATCTCCGATGCCTTCTTTCGGATTTTATTCTTGCATTTTAGCCCTACAATGTTGCATGTGTGTTGCAAACAAAAAAAATAAAAATAGCGGCACTGTCCCATTATTGGAGGGTTGCACAAGCTATTTCCGTTTTCAAAACAATCCTGCCAAACCAAAGCATTTTACTGTTGAACAGTGTGCAATCTGGAAAGGGCCCTGTGAGGGAAGTTCCGTGAGCCCTGTCTGTAGCTATATATTAAAATATGTCCCCATATTTAGACTAATCACACTAGGGGTCTTTTGACTTTAATTCAGTGGCTGTTTCTATGCATTTTGTCATTAATGACAAAATGCAGGGGAGGGGCGGTGCTTGCGAAGCCCACAGTTGAAATGGAAAACAGCACTGACTCTGAACAGCCATCCATTGCTGATCCATTATACTTCTGGATTAGCTGAACACCTTCCTCCTCTCACAGATTCCGCTGCTTTCTTGGCTATAGCCAACTCTCCTCCAAACGCGATACCCAGAGAGAAAAATGAATGAAAAGATTAAACTAGTCCCAACGGGGGGAAGCAACCTTTTGCCTCTTCCTCCTGCCGCCCGTTGTTCGGAAGACCTCGCTGTCCCTTTCTGCCACTTCAATACACTGAGAGAGGCGTCCAACTCCTGTGGTGTGTCCTCCCTGGTGAGCCCAAAGCACACAGGGAGTGTGTCAGGAGTGAAGATTTCTCAGGGGACCTATTGCGTTAGCCTCATCGCTCTACCCGCTTCTCGAATCAAACATGCTCTTGCGGGTGCTTCCAGAAGGAAAGCACAACCTCTCTTCAACGGACGACGACTGCAGCGGGCTCACCGCTTACAACAGCACGAGGCGAAACCGGAAAAAACGTAAGGGGGGGGGCGACAGTATTCTGAAAATACAGAAGTGCCTCGTCTGTGATTGGCCAGGCCAGCTGAGCCCCGTACTCTTCGAGGGTTTCCTCGCCCAATCAGGAAGAAAGGGGTGGTAAAACTCACCTCTCTCAGCCACTACCCACGCGACGGGGTGGAGGACTCGACGATACACGGAAGGGGAGAGACTGATTTTGTGGAGTGTGTTTTCGGAGTTAGGATATTTGCGTTTATTTTATATACCGTCACTTCCAGAGGGGCAGCCATGCTAATATGTGGCAGTAAAGGCAGCAAGGACAATTGTGGCACCTCTGGGTGGCTCCTGACTCAGAGAGGGGGGCAAGCACCCCCTCAGCAAGTAGTTCCCCACCCCGCCTTTCTGTTTCAGAAATCTACCATGTGGGACAAAGCTCGCCGGCCTAGAAATGCACTTTGCCCCTTCTGTGTCACCCCCGCCGTTCATCTCCCCCCGGCCCCTGGTACTGCTACTGCTCTCAAAGCTGAGCCAGGCAGCTGTGTTGCTGTTGGGCAGGAGACCAGGGTCCCCAGGCACCAAATAGCCAGGGTCACAGAACAACTCCCTTCCCCTTCTTTTTGCATGCAAATAAAAGGAAGGGACAGAGTGGAAGAGAAAACTGAGAGAAGCACTCCGATCTATTCCTCTCCCTTTCTTCCTCCCCCTCCATCATCATCATCATCATCATCATCATCATCATCATCCTGCTTTTCAATTAAAAAAGTTATCAAAGTATTTTACACAGGGGGGAAATTGCTGTTACACGAATCTGCTGGTTTTTCTTTTAGGAACATTGGAAGCTGCCTTATACAGAGTCAGACTATTTGTCCATCCATCTAACTCATTATTGTCTACCCAGAGACTGGCAGCGGCTTCTCCAAGGTTGCAGCAGGAGTCTCTCTCAGCCCTATCTTGGAGATGCCAGGAAAGGAACTTGGAACCGTCTGCAATGCAAGCATACAGGTGCTTTTCCCGGAGCAGCCCCATCCCCTGAGGGGAACATCTCTCAGTACTCACATATAGTCTCCCATTCAAATACAAACCAGGGCAGACCCTGATTAGCAAAGGGGAACAATTTCATAGTAAACAATTCATGCTTACTACCACAGGACCAGCTCTCCACTCACATTCTCCTCCCATGCTCCTATGCAGAAAGTGCATTGGAGCAAGGAGGACCTAGCCAAATTGTGTTTCCATGATTATGATTTTGCAAGCTAATACAATATCTCAGACTGGACATCAGGTCTCATGCTCCCATGGCATGAACATCATGGTCTCCTCAATTTTTGGAGTTCAGCTGCAGCTGTCACACCTATAATTATCCTGTAAACCAAAAGGTTTTTTGCTTTAACAGAATATCTCCACTATTTTAAAACTTCAGTTTGACAGTAAATTTTCACTTGTGCTCTAAAAAGTGTGGAATTGCAAGTGAAGATGATTACCTTAACGTCTGCATAACGCAATCAGTAAAAAATGTGTATAGTCTTGGATATTATGTTGTCTTTTCAAATGAGGCTCTGTGCACCCATACTTTGCCCTGGTTTTTCAGCTCAACAATGGGCTGGGGAGGGATGTGCCATTCAATGCATGCAGTTTCCCCAGTCACTTCCTAGAGATGTGCTTAATGAATTTCTGCCTGGTGGGTCTCTAAAAGGCACAGTGCATCCCCAAATGTGACATGTATATTAAATGTTCAGCTAGAAAATCAGATTAAGGAAGTTGTACTTTCTCCAATTTGTAGTAACATGCACACATCTGTGACTCTGTACGTTATATACACCCAGCCTGTAATCAATTTTTATTGAACAGGAAGTTATTTTGTTGTTCCTTGCAAGATCTGTTTACATACGAATATGAATACAATGGATATTTATATACCACTTTTCAACAAAAGTCCCCAAAGCAGTTTACAAATGAATGAATGAATGAATGAATGAATGAATGAATAAGATGGCTCCCTGTCCTCATAAAGGCTCACAATCTAAAAAAGATACATAAGACAGACACCATCAACAGCCCCTGGAGGGGTGCTGTGCTGGGACTGGATAGGGCCAGTTGTTCTCTCCCTGCTAAATAAAAAGAATCACCACTTTTAAAAGGTGCCTCTTTGCTCAGTTAGCAAGGACACACCCACTAGCAACCTCACTGATGAAAGATAATTCCTCACATGCAGAGATCTGGAGTTCAATTATCAGCCCCATTATCTTTTGATTGATTGGCAATCAGGATTTTATCACTCATTGGCTGATAGGAAGAAACAGATTTTCCTGAGAGCTATTTAAGGCTTAGAGGCGGATGAAGCTAATAATTATCAGATAGGTTTGGTGGGTTATGTACAGGTGGTTTATAAAGACTGCACAACAATGGTATTGGTAAGTTGTGTGGTTTACTTCTTGTATGGTTAGTGCCCAGAAGTGGGAAACATCTGGGAAGATATCTTTTGCTGAGTCAGATCATGGGTCTTTAATTGGTCAATATTGCCCACACTGAGGAGGTGGAGTCTTTGAAGTCTCAAACTGGGGTCTTTCCCAGACCTATTTAGAGTTCTGTTCCTCACTAAAATGGGAAACTCTGATCTACCTGTCTCTTTCTTCTAGCAATTGGTTGCCTCTTGTCTGAAGATAAAATCAGGTGAATGTATTGGAGTGAAAGGCAAGGTGATGGCAGAGGCCAAAAGGTTTGTATCAATGTGGGTTTTGTGGGAGTGGTATTTGCCCAAGCTTGGTACTTGCTCTACAGAAGGTGTAGCCTATTGGTTCTGATCCTGGGTAGTCTCCAGTTGCTGAACTGTGACTCCCATCATCCCCAGCTACAACTTGTTATGGAGATTATGGAAGTTGTAGTTCAACAATATCTGGAGCCCCGCAGGTTGGGAACCACTGGGATAACCAATTTGAGGCTCTTTAGCTGTTGAACTACATCTCCTATTGTCCCTAGCTACAGTGGTGGTTGTGGTGGGGATGATGGGAGTTGTAGTCCAGCTGGAAAGTCTCAGTTTGGTTAACCTTGCTTAAGAAACTAAAAAACTATATTAAATACTATAGGTCACAATAGGCTAACTCCAAGGGGTGGTGGGACTCTTCTCCCACCCACTGGACTAGAACTCTACAACAAAGTGCTGGACAATAGTTATAGTATATTCCAGTCCTACTGCTTGAATGCATTTTTAAAGGGCCTCTCTTGCTTAAAGAAGTCTCATCCACTCACCCCGAACAAGCAGCAGAAGCTGGTGCAGCCAGGTGGGTAGGAGGCTCCTTGCCCTCCCAGGAGCCAAGCCAATCCCTTGGCTTCTGTTCTAGCCAGGAACTGGGTGAGACTGTGTGTGTGTGTGGTCATCTCAGCTGGTCTGATACTGATATCTCTCCCCACCTCGGCCTTTCTTGCTGCATGAGCAGGAAGACAAAACTAGCCCAGAAAGCAGAAGACTGGAAGCTTTGAGCTAATCCAAAGAGACAGTATCTTCTAATGACTGATTCAGGGATGTGGCTATCATGGGTATTGAAAAAAATAAGATTTCCTTGACCTGAAGAAAGCTGTAGGCAGATCTGCCTCTTGTCACACAGTTTATTCATTAATACCTTACCTCTATAACCACTTAATTTAGGGCAAAATCTCATGCCTTTAATGTTATCTGCCACCCCATTGCTTCCCAAACTAGTTCTAGAGCTGCCCCTTGGCCTCTTGAGTTCAGATGTATATTAATGTTGTGACACTATGGCAGATAGGGAGAGTTTGGCAAGTCTTGTGTCTTTCTGCACAACCTGTGGTATAGTGCTGCAGAGATGCAAACCTGATGCTGCTTTTCCATCAGGGTCTCAGTAGAAACACAAAGTTCTGTTTTCTAAATGGAAATATGATGATCTTGCTATGCTGACAGCTTGTTACATAATTAAATATTGAACTACAATTGAACTTATTACCCTCTTCTGCCTGTCTTCTGTTACAAGGAGTATCCTCAACCCTTTGTGGTTGACAATCCATAAAAGACCACATTGTTCAAACTTTGTAGGATTAGGAAACTATCCTTGACTTGTAACAGAACCCCTCCCCTCAGATATTGCATCTGTTTAAGTAGGGTGTGGTTGTTAGGGTAGGTGTGACTATAGGGATTGTTATGGAGAACAACAGAACTTCTTAATTTGACTACACCACTGCACAGAACCAAAACATCCAGCTTAACAGGCATGGTGTCTGCCAAGGAATCTGGAAATGGTAACTTTCTGAGGGGATGGTAGGTCTTCTATCAGCCTTCTCATATGTCCTGGCTGAGTTGCAATTTCCAGAATTCCACAGAGGGAATCCATGATATCTGAATGGACTGCAGTTCATGGTGTATGTGAGGAGGAGCACTAGAGACTTGTGCAAAAAAAGGCAGTCATTTAAATGGACTGAGGATTCTTGTCCTGCAGTCCTCTGTTAGACACCTGATATGAAAGGAGGCCAGAATGAGGCTTTAGATGGTGGGCCAAGGCTGTGGAACCAAGTCACATGCCATAAAGGGTTTCCAAACCTTGGGCACTTACAAGAGTGGCGATTGCGGGACTCTCTTCCAAATTCGCCACACTCCTATAAGCTAACCAAGTTTTCAAGTTAACATCTATATGCAGCAGATACTCTGAATGGACAACTCTGAATACTTATCCAGCAGTGTTGTAGCACTTTTTTCATCTGTGCGCAGAACGAGTTTTGTTCTGGGCAGCAGTATCAAGGCAGTGTGTGGGCACGTGCAATCGGAGTGGGACCTTCCTGATTCAACCTGAGTGGGATCTAAAATTGAGCGGACATAAAAAAATGTGTGAGTGTGCACACCTTGGAGGGAACACTGTTTCCTGGCAGCCCTACATCTATCATAACTGCATAAACTTCCCCAAATCTTGGCAACAGTGACTTCCTCGTGCTAGTATGCACAGCATGCTGCAGCCTAGACATGAAAGTCCTCTCTTTACTTAACTCTCCAGAGGAGTGTAGTGCTAGGAAAAATAAAGTTACCTTAGTTCTGCAGAAGCCATGTATGTTCTGGAACAAGAGTCTGGGGTGGGGGTGGGGGGCAGCCAAGGAAGGCGGCTGTCCATCTGGGCTAAACTGATATGTTTCATTGAAGTTTGTTCATTCTAGCTTTGCCTTCAACTTGGGACAAGATGCTTCTAATCTGATCATCCACTTCAACCCTCGCTTTAAGTATCATAGAGACACCCGGACCATTGTGTGCAATTCCAAATTGGATGGAAAGTGGGGTGAGGAGATGTGGGAGTCAGAGTTTCCCTTCCAGCAAGGAGAAGAGGCCAAGGTGAGTGAGGGGGGCCCATTGCAGGGGAGAAGGGCTGGGATTAAACAAAACTGAGGGGCATCTCTTGCAGGGGAAACCTTATTTTCCCTGTTTGTGTGGGGGAGGTAATTATGTACTTGCAGATGAGGATAATCTGACACGGCAAAGTCCATCCTGTCTAGCTAATGCTGTCTCTAGTTAGTCTTCATGTGACTGGTCAATCTTGCCTGCAACATCTTGAGTGGGAAGTTTGCATTCTTTGAATGCAAAAGTATCCTGTCTCCATTGCAGGGATATTCTAGTCAGAAGCAATAGTTGCCTTCCAAATGCATTCAATGGCTTTATCTAAGGCAGCTACTCCCACTGGCTAGAATATCCTTGTGGCAGTGAGTTCTATAGAAAATTGCATTAGAAATGGTTTCTCTTAGACCGGAACCTAGTGCCAGCCTAGTAATAGACAATGAATCTTCCTTTTTCCTAAAAAGTAATGTCTGCTAGTGGTCAGTGGGGAAAGGATTAGGCTCAGCCATGCAGAAATACCTTGAGCAAAGTTCTGCTCAAACAGAACTTCTCAAAGGGGCTTACATAGGTTTTTTTTTTTAAAGTTGGGTTGACTGCTAAACATGCCCACTGTGCGTGCATGCATGCACACTTTCAAACTGATGGTAGGAATAGGAGATCAGTCCTGCAGTCCAAATCTTCTTTCTAACCTACTTAGCACTACTTAAGAACATCCCTGCTGGATTGGGTTCAAGGCAACTAAGACCTTAGGTTTGCTTCAGGACAAGTTCACTGAAGAACTCTATGAACAAATTATTTGATTTGGTTCAACTCTCTGATCTATACTCTGCCTGTCTGTTAGGGACAATGGGGAACTCAAGGTGGCAAAAACGTTTTTAAAAATTCTAGCAACAAATAGACCATGTTATACAAGCCCAGAGGCTTTCCTAAAATACCATGTTCTTGCTGAGCACCCAAAAGGCAACAGTGAGGTGGTGAACATGACCCTCTTGAGGGAATTCCACAACTTAGCTGCTGCAGTAAGAGTACCCCCTTTGCCACCTGCCATTCCGCAGATAGCAGGGACTCCCATCAGTGGTGACTATGATTATTTATTTGATTTCTATGCCACCTTTCCAAAAATTGCTCAGGGCTGTTTACATTAAAATAAACAATTAAAATCAAACCCTCCTGATTAAATTAAAACCTTCCATATTGAAATGTTGGTGATGCAGCTCCTAATGGCGTTGACTCTTGGCACCAGCAACCCTATTGACCATTAGGGGTAGAGACAGTGAGCAAGGGAATCCCCTCCACTCCACACATTCACTCCACCACCTTTTTGATAGTCTCAGGTTACATTATCTTGCCTGGAGAGAATTCTCTCCTCCTTCCTGTATGTAGCTAGCAGCAAGGCAGTAGCCTTCTTTATCTCTCTCTGATGGATTTCCTAAATGAACTACTTTATTTAGAAGTTGATTAGCAGTGCCCTCCCCACCTGTGTACTTCTGCTGCAGGTGGGATAGGTAAAGAAATCTCTCCTCCAAGCTCTCTGACATGAAGTGCATAATTGTTAGTGTATACTTGTAAAAAGCCACCTAAAGGTGCAGCAGGAAATGACTTGCCTAGCAAGCACAAGGTTGACAGTTCAAATCCCCACAGATACCTATATTGGGCAGCAGTGATATAGGAAGATGCTGAAAGGCATCATCTCATCCTGCATGGGAGGAGGCAATGGTAAACCCCTCCTGTATTCTACCAAAGACAACCACAGGGCTCTGTGGTCGCCAGGAGCAGACACCAACTTGATGGCACACTTTTACTTTACTTCATACTTGTAAAAGAATCATAAGTAGAACATAGAAGCAGACTCCTTCATCACTTTCTCCAAAGAGGTATAGTTTTGACTTTTTGTGAGATACTTTGAGTGCCATTTCAGTGGGCAGAAAGGTGAGGTATACAATCTGGGCTAAACAAAACTATACTCCTAAGAAGCTTTGGCTTGGTTCTAAAATCTGGTGGTCTGCATCCTCTGAATTCAAACTTTGCTGTAGCTGCTTCTCTACTATGCTTGTTTTTGTTTGTTTTTTTAAAAAGGCTCAGATCAGTGTTGCATTCTAGAGGCAACAGTGGGGAGACTTCAAGTTCAGGGCATTAGGTACTTTTCAAAGAAGGTTAAATACCCTTAACTGCCTTGATGGACGTGCAGCTATGGAATTTTGGCCCTGGGGAGATCCAATAGGTTCCCCCTCTCCTTGCTTTGGATGAGTTTTGAAACAAGCAAATACTTGTTGAACGGGTAATCTGTGTTATGCTGGCTTTATTACTGTAACCAATCAGTAGCACTAATTTAAAAGTGACATACAACTATGGAAAACCAGGATGGAAACTACCCACTATTCTATCAGGTAAAATCATAGTAAATCCATTCATGCTAGTCAAGGTGGTAGAACTTGGCAATATGTAAATCCTCAGAAGCCACTAACTTCCTTCACAGATCGAAATCTCATTTGATGCCAAAGAGGTGACAGTGAAGTGTCTTGAAGATCTGAATCTTAAGTTTCCAAACCGGCTGGGACTGGAAGGCGTGAACTACCTCTCTGTAGAGGGTGATTTTGAGGTCCACTCCCTCAAGTTCAAATAACTCCTGTTCTTGTCATGACTCCAACAATAACTTGCACAAATAAAAACCAAAACATTCTTCACAATTAAGTTTGTCTTTGTTTCAAGTTCTATTGTACAAACTGCTCTAGATCTTCTCCTTGCTTGAACACTGTAGCCTTGTTCATGTTACCTATTCTTATTATTTGTATACTGCCCCAAACATCCATCTCTGGGCTGCAGCCAGTGTCGTTCTTTTAATATAGGAGTAATATGGTCTCTCCAAGATGAGCCAGAGACCATTCTTTACTAACTATAGTTTCTGGACTATGTACAAAGGCAGCCCCACAGAGCACATTGCAGTAATCAAAACTGGATGTTACCAGCATATGTACCACTAGTCTGAGCCTGAGGTTGTTATCTCAACTAGTGGATGCAGCTGGAGGTTTATGCCTTATACCTTGGGTACCTAAAGAGTAAATCTGCTTTGCAGCAGATTCGCAAGATGTTTACTTCATAAACTAAATTGATAGTTTACATAGCTGTGGGCTCCTCCTGCACTCCCTGTGATCTTTCTCCTATGTGCATTCCCACTGTTTCACCCCCCCCTTCAAAAGCTGCTGGAAATACAGGGTTTTTAAAAAGCTTTGGGTACCATATAATTGCTAAGAGATCTTGAAGCTTTTAAAGAGCCCATACCTCTCTGCCCATACTTTGGGCTAAGCCAGAATGCCCAGCCTCACTTGGGGGCGGGGGACAGAGTCATGTCTGTACTGGTCCATGATACGTCGGGGTAAATACAACTAATATGTGGACTGGCACACTCCAATCTGGAGTGGATTTGAATTAAAAGCCATGTGTGTAAAGCCTCCTGGCATATCAGCCAAAGCTAAAAGAAAGCACCTCTAGCCACAGCCTTAACCTTAGACACCAAGGAGAGGTTTGGATCCAGAAACACACTCGGCCCATGTACCGGTTGCTTCTGGGAACTGTTGCCCCATCCTGGTCTCCTGACCCCACACGTCATTGAGTTGGTGTCAACTCCTGGCAACCACAGAGCCCTGTGGTTGTCTCTGGTAGACTACAGGAGGGGTTCACCATTGCCATCTCCTGCACAGTATGAGATGATGCCTTTCAGCATCTTCCTATATCACTGCTGCCCAATATAGGTGTTTCCCATAGTCTGGGAAACATACCAGTGGGGAGTACCTCCATCTTATTTTATTTTTGATTCAGTCTATTAGTTATCCCCCATCCAGCCCATTACTGCCCCAGGCAGGCATTTAGGGAGGTTATGCCTTCTGATGTTGACAAGGAGAAAAAGATAACACCCTGTACCAGATCTCCTAATCTCTCAAAGCAGTTTAATGTAGGTGTTAGATGCAGGGGTGGGGAACCTTGGCCCTCTAGCTGTTTTTGAACTACAACTCCCACCATCCCTAGCCATTGTGGCTGGGGATGATGGGAGTTGTAGTTCAAAAACAGCTGCAGGGCCAAGGTTCCCCACCCCTGTAGAGCAATAGACTGTATGGAGCCCTGGGGGGCACCATATAAAAGTTCACGTTTTGAAGAACATCAGTCTCCAAGAAACACCATCTGGAATCTGTCCAAGAGATAGGAGCAGAACCAATACAAAGCAATGCCTCCCACTCCCAACCCACTCAGACAGTCCAGAAGGATATTATGGTCAATATCAAAAGCTACCGAGAGATCCAAAAGGACCAACAGTCACACTCCCTGTCACTTCCCTGTTAAAGATCACCCATCAGGCCAACAAAGACAGCCTCAATCCCGTAGCCTGCCCCAAAACTTGTTTGAAATGAGGTCTAAATAATTAGTTCAATCAGTTGCACAATCTGCATGCAGCATAAACACTTCTGTACACATGTTCAGAGCATGTGTAGCAACACCAGGTGTTTGAGGTGACCTGCACCCAATTTTAAAAACACATATATAGTTATCCACACTAATATGTAATATTATGATGACACCTTGATAACCATTAGCTATGTGAAAACAAACTATGTAACCAATTACCAATTATATGGACCAATGGTCTGACTCAGTAGAAGGCAGCTTCCTATATTCCTATGGGAATGTGCTGAGGTAGTAGAACACACTATCATTTCAGACTGCTGGCATGGAACCCCACTTTTGAAATTCCAAGATGCTGGATTTTGCTAGATACCAAAGTCTATGTTTGCACAGTATAATTACAGAACCTGCATAGCTTTGGCCCACATTTCAGTCCATATTTCATGGTACAGTCACATCTTTGTTGATTTCTATGCCAGCCTAACACAAAAGTGCACACATTTTTAGCAACATTTTATCAGCTGTTCTGCATCTACTTACCAATACATCACCAGGTCACTGAATCAGCAAGGTCTGACCCCTTGCCATTCCAAATGCTCAGTGTTAAAAAGGTTCCATTCTGTAATCAGGGCTATGCATAGATTTTTACATGCAAATTTTTTATGCTAAACATGGGCAAAAAATAAAAAATATAAATATAAAAACAAATTTTGTTCCCACCCCCGACTACTGAACAATACAACCAGTTCAAGTTAAGCAAAATTGCATAAATGGGAAGAAACAGGGAATACACAGAAAACTTTCAGCCTCCCTCTGCCTTCTGAGATATCAGCAGGTGTTACTCATAAAACTTCCAAGCTTTATAGCCATTTTAAAAAACCACACACACTTTTTCTTTATTTCCCGCCTTTGCACTGGTGGTAACGCTAAACAATAAAACTGATAGCTATGCAAGTTTTTTTAAAAAAATCAATACACAAAGTAGAACCATCAAAAATACAAATACTGAAAGATCACAAAATCAGTAAGCACACTAACAGGCAGAAGCAGCAATAGCAGAAAACTAAAGCAGAAGCGGCAGGGTCAAGACAAAGTCATGATAATTTAAAGGGTAGTTTATTTTTTAAAATATTAAAAGTGTTCCCTATATTACAAGTATAGGGACACTTGCCATTCTAAAAACAAGACATTGCTTGCTTAGCAAACAAATGCAAATAGCCACGTTGCTTAAAAGGAATCATGCTGAAACAAGGAAGCTGCTCGTTGAGTATCCCTGATGAGGGCACTCTGTATTAACACCAGTGCCACAACAGAGAACTCTTTGTCTTAGACCCTTGCTAACCTCAACCCCCTTGGGCAAGAGATCTCAAACTTGGATCCTCTGGGGATGATGGGAGTTCTAGTCCAACAACGTCTGGGGATCCTATTTTGAGAACCCCCGCCCTAGGGGTTAGAACCTGGATCTAGGC
Source organism: Hemicordylus capensis (assembly GCF_027244095.1). NCBI lineage: Eukaryota > Metazoa > Chordata > Lepidosauria > Squamata > Cordylidae > Hemicordylus > Hemicordylus capensis. Next base: position 254,587,820 of record NC_069658.1, on the reverse strand, counting down.
TTAGTGGGCCAGGCCAAGGCCTGTCTAGTCCAGCATCCTCTTTCCCACAATGGGCATCCAAATGGAAGCTCACGGGCAGCAAAGGCTTCCCTGCAACTGCCATTGCCTCCCTGCAACTGCCATTGCCTCCCTGCAACTGCCATCCAGAGGCATACAGCCTTTGAACCAGTGGTAGCATATAGCCAAGACTAGTAACCACTGATAGATTTCTCCTTCATGAATTTGCCTAATCCTAAACTTGTGGCCATCACCACATCTTGTGGCAGTCATTCCATAGCCTAATTATGAGCAGTGTGAATAAGTACTTCCTTTTGTACGTCTTAAGTCTCCTCCAAACGAATCAGTGTCACTGGACAACGCCTGGTTCTAGTGTTGTATAGGAGGGGAAAACATCTCTTTATGCACTTGTTTGCACCATGCATAGTTTTATAAACTTTAATCATGAACACATCAATGCCCCCCTCCCATTAAGTCACATTTTTTCTAAATATAGGCACCACACATTAGTGTTTCCTCACAAGGAAGGAGATGCAACCAGCTCACGGATAATTTCAGTAGTCCTCCTCTGCATCTTTTGCAGTTCTACAATATTCTTTTAGAGGAGAGCTGGTCTTGAGGTAGCAAGCATGACTTGTCCCCTTAGCTAAGCAGGATCTGCCCTGGTTGCATATGAATGGGAGACTACATGTGTGAGCACTGTAAGATATTCCCCTTGGGGGATGAAGCCGCTCTGGGAAGAGCATCTAAGTTCCAAGTTCCCTCCCTAGCATCTCCAACAAAGGGCTGAGAGAGATTCCTGCCTGCAACCTTGGAGAAGCCACTGCCAGTCTGTGAAGACAATACTGAGCTAGATAGACCAATGGTCTGACTCAGTATATGGCAGCTTCCTATGTTCCTAGATGCAACCAGCATCATGCATGGTATTCCAGATGTGGCTCTACCACAGATTTGTGCAAGGCCATTATAATTTTTGCAGTTTTATTTTCAATCCCTTCCTTAATGATCCCACAGCAGAGTTCTACGCAAGTCTCTCCCCCACAGGTTCTGTGGAACTAACTGGGAATCTGCTCTGATTTACACTGCTTTAACATATACATATGAAATCGCCTTGTACAGATCCTTGGTCCATGCTGCCCAGAACGGAAATCCTCAGATCTGCACTACAACTCAAACAGCTCCTGCATTCTCTTCATGGTGGTCAGGCTGACAGTGCAACTAGGCAACCCCTGTGGTGTTACTCTTGGTTTTCCTGGCTTTTGCCTGAGCACTTCAAGTTTCCCTTGGGGCTTGTGGAAGGGAAAGAGGGAGAAAGATCAAGTGCTGGTATTGAAGGCAACCAAAATTTCCAGTTGGACTGCCAATGTAGCTGCACGCTTCTCTGAAAAGGGGGAGATCGAGAAGGAGAAAATAAGAGGGTTTTGAGCCTTCAACACCCCCCCCCCACATCATCCTGGATTAAAGGGTTGACTCAAGATAACCCACCATTTCTCCTAAGCCAGCTCCTTAATTCAGAATTGGGTTGAAGAACTCAATTTCGGTATTGAAGGCAACCAAGTGAATTCTTGCTTGTGCCCCTTCACCCACCCTTAAAAAAATAAACCAAGCAAGACATGTTGCTGCACAAACACAGAAACACATGAAAGGCCAAATGTCCAGGCTCCTGGTTTGCACTTTACTCACTCTCAACAGAAAGGAAGCATTAATTAAAAAACAAACAAACAAACAAACCCCTAGAATTGTCACCTGGTTAAAACGTATCCTAGTCAGTTATTCATATGTGTTTTTTCAACTGCTGAATTGGTTCAATCTACAGAAGTTTGCTTATAAATAAAAATACTTCTGAAGGGGAGGAACAGCAGGAGAGAGGGCACGCCCTCAGCTCCTGCCTGTGGCTTCCAGCGGCATCTGGTGGGCCACTGTGCAAAACAGGATGGTGGACTAGATGGGCCTTGGGCCTGATCCAGCAAGGCTGTTCTTATGTTCTTAAGGGGTAGGACATGCTTTCCAGCTTTTCAGATGATGCAGACATGTATAGCCCCAAGTGCCATCCCCAAAGAGGCATTTCCTTGTCTGTGTGAGAAAAAGAAGGGGGGGGGGATAATTGCCTCCTATAATCATCATCATCTTCATTTGTTAGATGCCCCATAGCAAATTGTTCTCTGGGTGGCTCACAACACAGGATTAAAACATACAATAAATACACATAACACATTAAATCATAACAGACAAAAAGGGAGAAAAGAAAATATAATACAACGCAGTTTAAAAGTTCATTTTAAAGTTAGTTAAAAATAAAAACCAAATCATATCTGAATATCAGAATTTAAAAGGCCTGGGTGAACAAAAAGGTCTCTACCTGCTGTCTAAAAGAACAAAGTGATGAAGCCAAGTGAACCTCACTGGGGAGGCTATTCTATAAACAGAGTGCAACCACCTAAAAGTCCTGTTAGATGGTGCCTGCAGTGCCACCTGCAGTTTTTTTTTGGTAAGTTCCTGTGTTAAAAATTAACTAACAACTTGCAGAAAGTCCTGGGTTCAATCCCTGGCACCTCCAGTTCAAAGGAACTTGGGTAGCAGAATTGAAGAGATACCTTTGCCTGAAACCCAAGGGAGCAGCTGCCGGAGTAAACAATCCTGGGCTAGATGGCCTCAGCATAAGGCAGCATCATATCTTCAACACGTTTTAAAAATCTACTGCCCAATTAAATGCATTTTTTAAAAAAGTCAGATTATTTTTAAATAGATTACTCTAACCAGTTGACTAAGCATTGCAGCTCATTGGCCATTCAATCATATTTCCACCAAGATGGGGCTCAATTTGTACTAGCTGCCCTTAAGTTATTTACAGCTAAAGTCTGCTCTCAATTGCTTTATGGGTCACAGTTGGGCCCGTATACTAACTGCACTCCACTAGAGATAGTTCAGACAAAGTTTCTGAGATCTATTCTACAGATCCCTAGATGTGTTCCCAATGTAACATTGAGGATGGAAACTGGCATGCCTAAGATGGAAGCCCGGATGTGGTTTTCCATTCTCAGCTTCTGGTTGAGATTGTCTTTCTTTTCTACAGGCCTTGCTCACTTAATTTTTATTGATAAATTTAATTCTAGTTGGAAGCAGTCAATATCTCGCCAAATAAGTTTATATGGCTTTAGCCTGGATGGTCTATTAGAAATGGGTTTTTGTCACGCAAGACTGATATTAAAGCAGCGGATCTATGATATGGAAATGCAGACTGATCGATCTTTAATCTCTAAAGAAGTTTTCCTAGGTTTACAAATGTATAATACTAAACCTGCGAATTACCTGGGTAAGATTACTATCACTAAATATCGCAGGATGTTTACACTGGCCAGGTTTAATGTGCTACCTTCAGCTGAATTAGAAGGTAAATTTAGAGGGATCCCAAAAGAACAGAGACTATGTCCTTGTGGCTCTGGAGAACAGGAGTCTATCTTCCATATCTTACTCCGCTGTCTTTTTTATAGGGACTTACGAACTTGTTATATTTCCTCCTTACTGACTGATTTCCCAGGGCATACAGATGCATTTTACGTCAACTATCTGCTCTCAGATCAGAAGGTGGAAGTAACATTTAAAGTTGCTAAGTTCTGTGAGGCAGCTAAGAAGGCTAGACAACAGATGGTAAATCAGATTATGCTAACGGGAAATTGCTGATTAGGATGAGTCCATGTTCCTGATTATATTATGTATATATTATTACTTTATTACGTGTATTATTATGTATGTAAATTTTGGTCTATGACCGTAAATAAACATGACTGACTGACTGACATTGCAGCTCTGGTTAAAACCCTGAGCTGGGTTAAGTATCAGGTGATGGGGGAAACAGGGGGAACAGTAAAAATAAACATAGGGCTAGAGAGCTCTCCCTGTTATTCAGCAGCTCCCTCCCCTGGAAAATATTAGTTTCATAACTAACATTTATCCCCAGACAAGTCCTTAGCACTTTAACCAGATTTGCCAACTGAGGCTCTTTCCAGACTGAGGCAAAACACGGCACAACATGAAGAGTTTGCACACAAGAAGGAAACGGGAGTTTATTCCCCCTCCTCCACATGTTCCTGAAGGACCCTGCAGGCGGTTTATGGCAGCAGAGGCCGTACTTGATTTCTTCAGCTTTTCTGACCAGCTCTTCCTTCCCATGAAAAATCCGCTCCTTTCCCCCATTCACCAGAAAAGCACTAATCAAAAGGAAAGGGCTGTGTAAGGAGATGTACACAAGCAGAGTGCTTTGGAGAGTGAGGGAGCGGAGATCGTCATAGAAACCATGCATGGAAAGTTCGGGACAGTAATTCAAATAGTGGCAGGTGGAGACAGTTGGACCAGTTAGGACAGAAGGAGGAGCTGAGCGCAAGAGCTCCTGTGTGAGACTGTTCAGGGTGATTTTGTAAGAAATCTTGGTAGTTTATTGTTCAGAGTCTGTAAGAGGCCAGTAGTGAACCGGAGGAGTTCTCCGAGTGTGGAGTTTAAAGCCTGAGTGGGATTCATCTGAGGGAATGTTGTCCAGGGGCAAAATTCCACATTAAAGACGTGAAGTCTGGGTCATTACACCAAGTTCCACAAACAAAGTAAAATACACCCGTCCTAAGTTATTTGGCATACCTAAGAGCTACATATAAAAAGAAGGATAAAACTCTATGTTGTATTTAACAGCTGTCTGAAAAACAGCAACATTGCGATGGAGTCCATGTACCCTGCCTAGCAGAGTTTGTTTCCATCACATGTATGTAAATAATAAACTTTTTATTGTTTTTACATTTTAAGCTTTGTTTCTTTTTAATGCACTGAACACTTATGCCTATCCTGTGCTTGCAAAGCTACCTAATCATGGAGAGATATTCACTGAGGGCATTGTAACAAACATTAACATATGGTGGCAGCATAAGGAAGTAAGAAAACCTAATAATTACCCTGAATGTGGTGATTTAACCGGTTTAAAAAACAAAACACATCCTGGAATTGGGTGGCCCCAGGTGGAATCCTGACAGTTGTTCATGGAAAGCAATCGCTGGCCAGTAAGTGACACTGGCAGAAATCACACGAGGTCTCTGCTGCCCATCTGAACAACCTCTGAGATCACCCTGGGAAAGACTCTTCAAGCCTGCAGAAACATGTGGAGGATAAATAAGCATGCCCTTGCTTTCAATTTGCATGTAAGCTCTTCAGGTCGCAGTTTTTTGCTGTGTGGAGGGACCCCAAGTCCTCAAGGCAGGGATCATGTCACTAGTGCATTTTGTGCAGCACTTCAGACACAGATGGTGTTAAATGTTTAGTGTTAGCAACTTTCCTGGCTCCATGCTATATCAAATTAATGATGCACTTGATGACAGCAGTAAAATGGTTAACAGCGCCGGCCTGAGGACGTTAAGTACCAGTGCTCAATTGCAGGCAGCGGGTCATACTCTGGTACTGCCACCCCATTAACAGCCACCATCATGAGAGAGTTCGCCACTTCATTGGAGAGCTTCAATCGCTCATATGTTCTTATTAGGTTCATAACAACAAACCCCCGCTTGCAACTTGCAGCAGAAAAGCGCAGACATGCCGAGACTGATGCAAGTTTGCTCAACAAAGAAAACTTCTGACCCTCAGCAATAACCTTCTTGCACAAAACAGAAAAGGAAAGGTTCTTTGCTGTGTTTTTAAGTTCAAACCATTCATCCAGCATCTTCTCCTCACTGTAATTTGACAGGGTAGTGCATTCAAACTGTTTAGCCAAAGAAAGAATCTCAACCGTTCCAAAGCTGGCAAGATGACCACTATCAGGCCAAGATGTGGTATCAAATACTTCCATGTTTTTTAATAACTGTAGTGATTTTTCTGTGTCAAATCTTTGGTGCAGGTATTCTGCCCCTCTCAGAATAATTTTTGCTCGGTCAATTTGAAATCGGCACTCTTCCACCTCTACCAGATCCAAGGAGATGCCATGGAAGCAGCCATACTTCACATTTTCATCAAACTCTTCCTCTTTGGGTCCCGGCTGCTGGAGAAGATTTTGTAGTGCAAGGTATGTGCTTTCTAGGGTGTCATTCACCTGGCTGAGTAACACGTTTTCTTTTTGGAACACTTCTGAGAGGGGCTTGTAAATATTAAGAAAATCTATCAAGAAGTGGGCAAATTTTACAAAATGGAAACTTCGCATAAACGTCAGCATTCCTTTGGCTTTTTGTCCTTCATGGCCACTGTATTTCGACAGGCGCTCAAGGTGATTCACAACAGCAGGCAAGTTTTCGAGAAGAGCACTTAAGGTTTGCCTCTTGCTGATGACCCACCTCACACTGTTTGATTCCATTAACTTCACAACCTTCTGGCCTAGCCAAGAAGCCATGGCCTGCAGCTCTTGCAGCCTTTCGGGAGAGGACTGGTAAAATTTGAACATAGCCCTGATGTGCTTTTCACAACTCTTCACAAAGTCAACGTCTCTGCAGCAGGCATCAATGACTGCAAACTGAAATTTTGGAGTAACACAATGGGCTGAGGACAGCTGAGGGATGACCTCTTGGAACTTTGCAATGAGGCCGCTCTTATACTCCACTATATTGGCTGCACCCCCTGTCCCTAGACCCACAACCCATCCAGGCTGCCTAAATGGGATCTGCAGCTCATCCAAGGCTGAAACAGTTGTGGCAAAACAGGCATCCACTGTTTCATCAGGCAGCGACGCCAAACAGATATAGGATTCCTTCACTTCCGCTATTTTTATATACCGAATATAAATTGCTACACATGGCTGATCTGAGGAATCTGTAAAACCATCCAAAAGAATGCTAATGCAGGGCGACTGACGTATGTAGTCAAGAATTTCCTTCCGAAGCGTGTCTGCGATGCACTTGATGAAGAGAGTGCATGCTACTCTGTTTCTGTACCTAGGTATGATGGGAGCTCCCATGACCTGCAAGAGGTCTAAAGCTTTCTCGTAATCGTTCAGTGGTTTTGAATGGTAAGCGATGTCGTAAGCTGCACTAAAAAGGTGCTCCATGTTTTTCAACACATAGCTGGACATCTTGGTCATGCGCTCGGCCACTGGAGCACCATCAGGGTCTTCCTTTGCTGTTAATGCTCTGACACAAAGGTTATGGGCATTGCTCTTGTCGTGATGCTTGAGAGTTTCCACTTTGAATGGTCCGGTGTATCCAGTGACTAATTTGGAAACCGGACCATGAACAGGTGGCTTTTCCTTGCACACAGCACAGTACAGAGTGGTCTGACTTTTGTCAGCCTCCAGCCATGGAAACTGAGAAAACCAAGATTTCTGAATAGATCGGGGCCCTACAGTCTTTCTTCCTATGCCGGCTGCACCCAGTTCTCTTCCACAACTGTCTGGATATAGGGTCGGAGGCCATGGTTCTGTTGGAGGACACAAGGAAATAGCATAGTTGTCCATCGAATCGTGATTGTCTAGGTCTTCCACCATTTCAACCTTGATTATTCCTTTTGAGACAAATGAAAACAACAGGGTTGGTTGGGTCATGTCATTTTGCTCTGTGCCTTGCCATTGCTTGGGCCTTGGGGGGCTCCTATGCCTGCTCTTTCCTACTCACAGCAACTGTGTGATGCCACCTTTTTGCAATAATTATGTTTGGTATGAGATAGTGGCTTCCTTCCATAGGCTCTCCAACGGTGGCCCTTCCACTGTTTTTGGACTGCAGCTCCCATCAACCCCAGACACAATGGCCAATAGCCAGGAATGATGGGAGTTGTAGGCCAACATTTGTAGGAGGGTCATAGTTTGAGACCCATACTCTAGACCAGCAGTGTTCAAATGCAGCCCTCCAGCTGTTTTTGGCCTACAACTCTCATCACCTACCAGCCACAGTGGCCAGTAGCCAGGGATGATGGGAGTTGTATGCCAGAAACAGCTGGAGGGCTGCAGTTAGACACCCCTCCTCTAGACCATCTTTGTCAGGTGCTGGCTCCTGTGTGACCAGAATGCACTTAAAGGCAAAGGCTCTCAAGGAAGGCCAGTGGAGTAGTACAGCTTCCCGTTTTTCTGTGTTGCTTTGGCAGTCTCTCTTGGGCATCTATAGGCTCCTAATCTGAATGGCTGGGGGCCCCGTGTCAGGGGTGGCCTCAGTCCTAGCATATTGCTGCCAGTGATAAAGGACCACTTTCAACCAAGGTTCATTTAGCTCTGCCTGTCCTGCCTTGGATTCCCATCACCCCTTGCTTTCTACCTACGAATTGTATCTAGTGGATACATGCCACTAGATACTGGCATGTATCCCTACCCAACTATTATAATTACCAAGGCATCTGCCAAGACCATCATAGCCAGGAAGGGTCCACTGCTGACTCCCTGCTATTGCTCTTCACTGCTATCACCAATTGCCCATCCTCTTGAGCAGGCAACCAGCAATAGCTCCTTCTTGCTGCTATCACCTGGTTACTTGCCAGCGCTTTGGCCAGGAAAGCAGATGCTTTCTAAGGAGGAAGAACAGTCATCCCCAAAGGTAGTGGTGCTGTAAAGGAATCACTGAGAGCATCTTACTGAGGGCCCCTGAAAACCTGCTATTACCTCACCCTGAAAATTGCTCCCACATAAATCCAACTGTCTTGGCCTAGCTGTCTGCCTTAGGCCTGAGCCAAGCTTCAATTATGGCTAGTCGGGCTTTTATAAACATAAAAAACCAATAGGTACAAAGTTCAGTGACAATGCTTCCTCCTCAGCACAATACATCACTGAGTGCCCACAATGTCCAAGGAACTGAGTTAATTGCTACTACATTCTCACAAGCTACTGGGAAACAAATCCATGTGGGCAAAGGTCCCGGAGCAAATCAATTTAAGGCACTCACCTCCGAGAAAGTTTGGCTGAGGCACTGCAACTCCTGGCACTTGGCAATCTGAATCGATAAAAACAGAGTCTGTTTTTCAAAATCTTATCTGGAAAGAAGGGCAGATGTTTCTGCTTATAGACTCAAACATGCATTTAGAGTCCTCTCTGGTACTTAGAAGAGAAACCCCAGAGGTTGCTGGCTCTTCAGCAGACATTTGCCTTCTGAGGTGTGGCTAACGGTGATGTCTGAAAGATCTTTTCAGTCATTGTGCCCCTGCAAGTGCCAACCCCGCACCTCACCCACATAAACACACTTTGCAGAAATGCAGTGCAGGAGCCAAGGTGGACATACCTGTAGCACTGGATCTCTCTCTATGAGCTCCACCCCTTTCCAAGCAAACTGAGGAGAGGAGAGCTGGTCTTGTGGTAGCAAGCATGACTTGTCCCCATAGCTAAGCAGGGTCTGCCCTGGTTGCATATGAATGGGAGACTTGATGTGTGAGCACTGCAAGATATTCCCCTCAGGGGATGGAGCCGCTCTGGGAAGAGCAGAAGGTTCCAAGTTCCCTCCCTGGCAGCATCTCCAAGATAGGGCTGAGAGAGATTCCTGCCTGCAACCTTGGAGAAGCTGCTGCCAGTCCATGTAGACAATACTGAGCTAGACAGACCAATGGTCTGACTCAGTATATTTATTTATTTATTCATTTATTCATTCATTCATTCGATTTCTATACCGCCCTTCCAAAAATGGCTCAGGGCGGTTTACACAGATAAATAATAAACAAATAAGATGGCTCCCTGTCCCCAAAGGGCTCACAATCTAAAAAGAAACATAAAAGAGACACCAGCAACAGTCACTGGAAGTACTGTGCTGGGGGTGGATAGGGCCAGTTACTCTCCCCTTGCTAAATAAAGAGAATCACCACATTAAAAGGTGCCTCTTTGCCAAGTTAGCCAGGGTTATATGGCAGTTTCCTATGTTCCTAACTGTCCTTCTTGTCTGTAGGAGTATGTTTCCTCGAAGAGCAATTGGAAGAGGCATGTTCCACCACCCCTGAGTTTGACTGGGGGTGTTTAAATAAAAATGTAGTTATCTGGCTGCACTTTGTACATTCCCTCCAGGCGTCTTAACATTGGCAGCACTGATGAGGGCTTTGCCCATGCCTTTGTGATGCCTGTATCAGAACAAGAAGCATCAGGAATGCAGCAGAATTTGAAGCATTTGGTGTTTTTACAAAGTCATTTGCAGGGTCATCTATTGGAGGAATAGGTTCCTTAATCATGAGCCCTAGTGTGTCTGCTTTTGCCATTTCCATGATCTGTAGACTGTCATTGTGCAAATCTTGTGAAGTCTCTGCTGGCTTCTCCACTACGATTGCCTTGTGTGGTACTGGCTCTGATGGAATGTCTGTTTCTCCTTCAGTGATGGCTGCAGTAGCTCCAGTCCTGTCAATCACCTTTTAAAGCCCAAGGAACCACCCTCCAGGTGGGATTCCTAAGGGAGGGGCTTTAGAATGGAGTGTGGCATTTAAACTAGAGTGGTATATAGGGACGGACAGGGCTAGAGAGTGGATCTCTAGAGAGACAGGGTCTGTTGGGTTCCAGGAACTGGTGGGGTTCCAAGGAGGGACTGGGTCGGACAGGACCTGTGTCTATAGGTGATGGGCAATCCAATGGTGGCTACCTCAGTCAAATTTTTAATCCATCTGTCCATGCACACTGTGTAGAACATCTGCCAGTGGGTGAAATCTGTGTGTCACAAATCTTACATCATACCATATATACACTGTAGCCAAGCCTTGCTATTGTTGTTATAGAAACCACTACACGTGTGGAGACCTGCTTTGGCAGAGAAAAACCTTTAATTGTCTTATTTAATCATATTTCTATACCACCTGATATGTACATCTCTAGGAGATGTACAAAATTTAAAATATTTAAAGTTACAAATTAACTTCTGTAATGTAGCTTATTGTAAAGCAGCTTATATACAGCTGCTTGTACATAAATAAACTTGATTTCATTTTATTCTTTATTTGATTTTTGTTTTATTTAGAACTTCATCCTGCGTCTAGTGCATTAAACGTTCTCCTCACGCAGCCCTCAGCTACACTAGTAGGGGTTGTCAGGATAAAAACCAAAGCAGAAAGAGCTTGGTGGTGGCAGCAAAGACTAGATAAAGAGAAGTTGAAAGAAAGAAATATTTCTCGGTAATAGAGGTCCACATAGGTTTAAGGTTGTTAACCACTCTAGTTTTGAGTACAGACCCCCCACTCACTAGCAGTGTCCCAGGCTGACGAGTAGGGTACTGCTCATCACACTCCCCTTCTGTCTCAGGAGAAGAAGTCACTAGACTTCTCACCTGTATCTTCCTCTGCTGCTGACAGCTGCACATTACCTGGAGCAGGACCTGATGGAGGGTGTTGCTGCTGCTTGTTCTCAACTCCAGAGGTTATAGGAGCTGGCTCCATCAATCTGTTCACCACTGTGGACATCAATGTCAAGGTTGCTGTAACCATCAGAGCTGGTTCTTTAAACGCAGATGATATTTGAGTGGTTTGCACAGACAGTAGCAGGAAAGGCATTTGCAGTAGACAGGCAGGTGGAAACAACATCCCTCAACAGCCTTTTGGGTAGTTGCTGTGTTGCTGTCTGGCCAAGAAACCCCCAAAACCTTTCTTTTCCCTTTTATTTTTGAATATTGGGTTTTAGGGGGGTTTAGAATTTTTAATGTTTTAAATGATTTTAATTGTTAAGTGATTTGATGTTTTAAATTTTAATTGTAAACCGCCCTGAGACACATGTTTTGGGCAGTATAGAAATGTAAAAATAAAATAAAATAAAATAAAATAAAAATCATCACCACCACCAACCCTGGTGGTTGCATCACATTTAAGTGTATAGGTGGAGACTTTCCACCACACATGACTTGTGCCTAAGTGAGCCCATTCTCATCTTGTCAGCACAGAAATTAGAGATGTGCACGGAACCGGCTGGCCCGATTCGAGGCCAGATCGGCCACGAACCCAATCGGGACAGTTTGGTCTGGCACCCCTTCAACCCCCCCCCAGTTCAGTTTGGGGGTACACAATCTTAAAATTCTGTTAAAAATTTGTTAAACATGGCCGCCAGGTGAAGGCCAAAAACTGGCCGAAGAGCACCCAAACCAGGCGAGGGGGTGATTTAGAAGGGTGATTTAGAATGTGGGGGGGGGACCCTCCTTGGACCACTACCACCCCCGCCGCCTCCAGGAATTCCCCCGAGGGGAGTAAAAGGTAAATAAAAAATAAATACTTTTTAAAAACAGAGTTTTAAGATCGCAAACCCCCCAAACTTGGGGGGGGGGGTTTGTTTCGGTCTGGGTCCGAACCAAACTGGGGGTGGGGGGTTGGTTCGACCCCGAACCGGTTTGCACATCCCTAATAGAAATAGTCCTCCACTGATTGGCTGCAGTCCACTGTTCGTAGGATACTTTGAAGACTATGACTGCCCTCTAAAGGTTTTTGACAGGAATTGCATGCACTGAGAATATTACCGATAGAACCCCTTTGCATCCCTTTAAGTACAGCAGACAATGTCTGTGGGGAGGGCCCCAAGGTGCCCGTCATGCTGGCGACCCTGTTGCATAAATCAAAGATAAACTGGGTGAGACAGATGGAGTTCTGGGTCTCTCCCTCATCTCCTTGTCTTCTAATGTATACTCTGACACCGTGTCTGGGAACTCTTTCCAAGACTTCAGACCAATCACAATCTTCTATTTCGATGATCATATGGTTTCTTTCCGCGGTCTCTCCAGGAGCATTGTCTATCAATGTCACAGCTAATGACAATACTGGTGATTTATTATGAAATATCTTGGGCTTTTTGTGCTTGTGTGTCACTTTAACCGTAGGCTTTGAGTCAGTCATAGCAGCAGCACTCTTTTCGCTCTTTCTTGGTGCACTCCAATTTGCTGTGCTCTCGAGTTCTTTTCCTGGCATCCCCCAATGCCAAGGATGTGCTGTGCCTCAGTGGAGTGCAGGACTTATCAGCATTTTCTATGGGCAGTTGAGACTTCCGACTTGCTAGCTCTGACTTGCCCACCTGCATGTTCTCCTCCAGAAGTTGCTCTGGGGGCTTGGGTACTCCCAATCCCATAGAAATCATTAGTGTTGACACTGTCAGTGTCATGGAGCCTGTGTTGTACTTTGCTGATACAGAAAGCAACTGGGTTGCTTTCTAGAAAACAATGAGAAGAGCGTAAGAACAGGATGAAGAAAGTTAGGGGAACGACCAAAGCAAACACTGGGGCTGGCAAGAAGTGAGCCAGCTAGTGGATTTAACAGAAAAAATAACTTATATGGTTACAGAAACCAGGATTTGGTGGACAGAGGGCTAGGTCATAAAGCGCAGCTCTGAACATGAGAGTGCCCGAATCTTTTGTGTTTGAAAATCCCTGGCAAATATTGCAGGAATGAACATTGTGATTCTCACACAGACATGTTAAACAAAGCTTGTGTCTGTCAGAAGTTGAAAACTTTGCTTTGCACTCTGTGCACCTCTTAAAGGACTTTCTGGCACTTGTGAATAATTCACTTTATTTCTTGAATGCAAATGAATCTCTCTCTCTCTCTCTCTCTCTCTCTCTCTCTCTCTCTCTCTCTCTCTCTGCCTCTCTTATGTAAATCCCCCAACAGGGGAAAGGAGCTCAAGAAGAGTGAAGCTCCCTTGATCCACTCAGCTGGGCAGTAAAAAAAGAAATGAAAGTGGGACATACCAATGGCTGCAATTCAACGGAAGCAGCGCCCACGTGTAGGCAATGTTGGTGCCTTGCCAGGAGCTCTGGGGTGTCCCGAGATCTCGACTGTGCATTCCATTATGTATGCATTCCAGGAGGATCATGATAAGAATCACAAGGTTCCCTGTCCCAAAGGGCTCACTATCTAATAATCACACACACACACACACACACACACACACACACACACACACACACGCCACCAGCAACAGCCACTAAAAATATACTAAGAATATACTGAAGATCAACAGTTGTTCTCTCCCTGCTAAATATAAGTGAATAGTTGGTGGGAAAGAGTCACTTTGTTAGCAGGGGTCATGAGGTAGTTTAGTTTTACTGGTTTGTGTTAGGTTTTTTACACATTTGTGTTAGCTGCCTTGTTGAAAAGCAGGATACACATGCATAACATGAATAAATACAAGGAAGCAGCTACCTTGAGGCTCTTGTTCTCCTGGCTGGTTCTGGTGCAAAGCCAACTCTTTGAAGGGAAGGCTCTCTTGGAATAACTGAGAGTTTGGCACAAGGTGTTCTGCAGAGAAACAAATACATGCATATACTGGATGGGGCTCAACGGCTCACATGTGTCTGCTTTGCTCCATTTTGGGAGCAGAGAAAGTAGACAAGTTTGTTGCTCGAGGTGGAGGGAAGAACATGCAGCAGCAATGACGCAGAGAGGCCCAGAACTGCTGCTGCTGCTGCATGCAAGCTCCGTCCACGCTGTCTCACTTGCCGAGCAATGGTGCACTACAGGTCAGCCAGGGAGAAGAGGGGTAGCATTGGGGCCAGTAAGTTGGGGATGAGGCTAACAAAAGAGATGGGATCAGCAAAAAAAAAAAGGCATGGGGCGGTGGCAGTGGAGGTGAGCCAATAGCAGCAGGCAGGAGGGGTGACTCCTGGGGCAAGGCAAGGTATCCACACTCACCGCCCTGTGGCGCACTCACAACCTAAGGCCTCATCTGGCCTCATGGGGGAGCTGCCCCTAACACAGGGCACCGACCAACCATGAAAAGGAGTTGTATTGCAAGATCTTTCTCTCTGTTCATAAACCCAAATCAAAATTAAAAGATAGCAGTCCTCAATTGCATGAAACAATGGTTAGGTAGTTAAGATTATTGTTTGCCCATATTTGGCCACACACCTGCATCCAAAGGGTGGTGAAAGTTTCCCTGCCATTTTGCAGGAAGCTGATTGTGATGCTGAAAGGCATCATCACATACTGCACAGGAAGAGGCAGTGGTAAACCCCTCCAGTATTCTACCATAGCTCTATGGTTGCCAGAATTCAACACCAACTCAACAGCACACTTTACCTAATTGTGAACAGCATTTTCAGTAGTAATGTCCCCATTGTTTACAAAGTGCATTAAGACACATATTGTGCACACATGCATGCACGCACGCACACTCACACTCACTAGGATTACCCATAACTTAATGGGCCCTCCCCTCCACCATTTGCTAGTTGCTTAGGAATCATGTTTGCTCACTCATATGGGTTTTTTGATGCAGGGTGAGATTCTTCCTCAGGGCAAAGCTTCTCCTGCATTCTGGGCATTCATAAGGTTTCTCTCCCGTGTGGGTCCTCATGTGTCCAATAAGAGCATATTTGGAAGAGACTGTTTTCCCACACAGGAGGCAAGTTGCTTTTTTCTTCACTGGTTTTTTGTCACCTGCTAGGGGAAAAAAGAGGAACAAGGAATGACCCCCCTCTAAGGCCCCGATGGAAACCTGCATGTATGCTGGAGAGGGAGCACCCACAACTCAGAGAAAGAAAAACTCTGTAGGAGGAGGTGATGGCCTTATTCGTATTTGTATTCTTAACAAATCAAAACAAACAGAAGAAGTGAGTGCTCCCTCACTTGCATGGTAAAAGTTCTCAAAGTGGGCAAAGAGTAGGAAGTTGTGTTGCTTGCCATTAACGGCACCACATGGACAGTCCAAAAGGCAACAGAATACTGAAACCATGATTCAGGCAGCATTCATCTGGATCCATTGGCAGCCATTCCATCTAGGACTTTTCCACACATGACTTTTAGCTCGCATCTCCTTCGGAATGGAGAGTGGAGTTCACGTATCAGCCAAAGTCGCAGTGGGCTATCAGGGACCAGTTCACACATGATTCTGGTTTTCCCAAGTTAAGGCTGCACAATTTTAGCTTAGAATTGCAATTCTAGCTTAGCACCAATTCTGTCTGGGGTTTAAAAAAAAATCCTTTATTTGCAGCAGCTTTAGAAAAAACACCAAAAACCCAAGGTTTCTGGTATATTCCAACACTTCTCTGCAGTGTGTGGAGGGGCCATTGCCAATAATTTGGCTTTTTTCAAAACTTGCACTTCTGTGTGTGTTTTTAAATTTTTGCTGGGTGGGCTTGCAGAACACCAAGTGTCATCAGAGGGTGCTGCTTGGCAACTTGGCTCACCGATCTTCTGCAAGGCTAAATGAAGGGGAGTTTGACAGTTGTGTTCCTTATTGTCTCCTCTTTTGAGTGATTTGCAATTGTGAGTGCTTGGCAGGGTGGGGTTGTGACAGATTGCAGGGGAGGGAGAAATTCCTGAGTTAAAGCAAGCACAAATGGGAGTGCAAAATGTGGGCGTCTTCTGCTCTTCTGAGCCTCCATGCTTTCTGGCCCTCTAACTAAAGAGGGAGGGGGACATGAAGTGATAAGAGGCAGTCACGAAGGCATTACAAAAATCAGCAAAGATTTGGGTCAGATTCGGCAGATTCAAGTTAAGCGTTCTGTTTTGACTAGTCAATCTTACGGAGCACCAACTGTCAAACTAACAAAATAACAATAATGAGGAGGAGGAGGATGGTCTCTCGCCACCTTCTCCTCTGGGATGTGAATGGTTGAAGAAAAAACCTGGAGCAAGCTGGAAAAGGATCTGCAGGGAATTCAGAGAGGAGTCGACCCTATGTGAACGGTCCATTTAATCCCCCAAATTAAACAGCTGTGAATCTGCTGCAAAGCAGATTTGTTCTTCGGACACCCCACAGCATGAAGCCATGTCTGGAAAATTTCCTGTCTGCAGCAGAGCGAGGAACTTGAATTTAAAAAAATTGCAATCCACTTTGGAAATGCAGGTTAAAAAAAAGCATAAAAATCTATTTCATGATCACAGCTGGAATGCTAGCTGGAGAACGGGGGAAGGAGTGGGGTGGGGGAGAGGATTTTCCAAGCAACAAAATCTTTTGTGATTGGAGTGCTTGGGAAATGCAGTCTCTCAACAACAGAAACACTACCTCAAGAAACATGCATTTGTTGCAATGATCTGGAAGGGCCAAAGCTAGAAAATGGGGAAGGGGAAGTGTGTAGGGAAAGCCCTGTGACCAACATATGCCTTTGCTTGCCCCACACAGAAGTTCTGGACATGGGGTAAAATAAAGAAGCTGACTGGTTGTACTGATTCCATGAATTTGATAGGTGATGGGGCTGATAGATGCTCAGTGGTACAGCATCTGCTCTGCATACAGAAGATCTCAGGTTCAATCCCTGGCATCTCCAGGTAGGGCTGGGAAAAACTCCTGCCTGAAACCCTGGAAATCCACTGCCCATCAATACAGACAACACTGAGCTGGATGGACCAATGGTCTGACTCAGTAGAAGGTAGCTTCCTGTGTTTAGGCTTTGCTTTAACATCTCTGCATGGAACTAGTGGCCGGCCTGGACCAAGAGATATAAAGGAATCTGATCCACTGGTCTGGACTGAGTCCTGATGCACAGATGACTGAGCAGGGGTTCTCTCAGGCTGCTTTCAGGGAACAGGAGGGTCACTTGGAATCCTATCCCCATTTTAATTACCAAGTTGATTTCCCCAGTCCCTTACCTTTGATTGCTGTTCCTCCTGGATCTTGAACCCAAGGCTCTGCTCCTTGCTCAAGCCAGAAGATCAGTGCAGGTTTGGTAACTGGAACGCCTGCTCGAGAGAGGTCAGAAACAGAGAGGATAAGGGTCGGGGTGGGTGGGTTGCTCAATGGGTACAAAGAATACTGATTCCTACCCAACCTTTTATTACCCTGGAAGTTCTGGAAAGAAAGGAAATCTCATCTATGCAACTTATGTGGGTAAGCCCCTATCCTTTCCTTTACAAACACTCACAAATATGTATGTCTATTAACTTTGCATAAGTGACTTTGGTTATAATCCAGATAATATTAATTCATCCTCAACTAACCATGTAAGCCGGTCATACAGTAATAATTTACAGAATAATCTCTCTCTCAGAACTACAGTATCCAGGGTCACCAAGTGAAAACATTCATGAAAACTATAACTCACTTTGGGAATGCATTGCCATCGGATGGCCATTAAGCTTGGAGCAGGAATTCTCAAATTTGGGTCCTCGGACATTGTGAACTACAACTTCCATCTTCCCCAATCATGAAGGCCATTGTGTTTGGGGATGGTGGGAGTTGTTGGCTACAACTCCCAGAATCCCCAGCTGCAATGGCTTTTGCTTGAGGATTCTGGAGTTGTAGTCAACAACATCTGGGAATCCCTGTTAGAGAGAACACTCCTGGGGACCCAAATTTAAGAAACCCTGCTTAGACTTTTTTTTAAAAAAAGTAAGATTGATACTAAGAATCTGATTAACCTACTAGTAACTATTTATTTATTTATATTCTTCAATTTCTGTACCGCCTTTCATAAAACATCCCAAGGCAGCTTACAAAAATTAAAATACAATAAAACTCCATAAAAATCAGAATAAAATGTTAAAATCAATTAACAACCACATCCATAACACACCAAAAAACAACCATTAAAAAGATAGACAGAACAGCAGAGGAGTGCCTGGCAGCTCCTAAGGAGTAAAAGCATGAACAGATTAAAATGTCTTTAGTTGTTTTCTAAAAGCAGCCCACAGATTTCAAGCAGACACTCACTGGTACAGCTGGCAAAAGATTTCAAATTGTCCCGGTTCAGCTCTCTGAACCTGTGAACTGTGGAGCACTCTAGCTCCTTACAGCTGGTTTGTCATCTTGACAAATAAGTCATTTTGCAGAAGCCCAACAATAAATCTGGGCGATTACATATACTATTATGTAATGTCAAGTCAATCTTTATTACGATCTTTGATCAGAGCTCAAGAATTAATTATTATATATAGACATACCAAATCAAGCATTTATTGCCTTGGCCACATATCACAGCAGAACCATACACAGATCAACAAAACCGATATGCAAAACACAAATAATTAGAGACATAAGAGGAAAAAATAATTGGCTGAGCTATTGTGATGTCATAGAATGTTGAAAGTGTGATGTGGACTGCTCACTGAGGAACAGGTTAAGTTAGAAGCTATGGGCCTAGTAACATGACATAACCCACAAGGTGGTAGGAGATACCCTGGCACTTCAAAGCTTCCTAGTTTCCTACAGTCTGGGGAACAGCCTCTTACCCAGGGAGGCCACATTCTCATAGTTCTCCTGCATGACTTCCCTATACAATGCTTTGTGTTCTGGATCCAGCAGATCCCATTGTCCCTTGGTGAAATAGACAGCCACATCCTCAAAGGTCACCTGCCCCTGAAAGAGAAGAAACAACCACTCAATTTCAGCTGTGCCAAAAATCTTCTCAAGAGAGAAGAAAAACCACTCCTCTCCTCGAGAAAAAGGGTTTCCTGGTCAAATAGACTGCATTTTTCAGATTGGAGGATGCTGTTTTGAATGTTCCCTTTCATTAAAAACACTGTACAGCACAGCAGGCAAAGGACTGGGTTGTAAGTTACCTCTGTATGTGTCGATTTGTCATTTGCTGTGAGAATTTTACATGGAGGAGCATTCAAAAACCAGTAGAGAGCATCTAAACCAGTACTCTGCAAGATCTTCTGCTTAGACGGTGGGGGAGGGGGGGTCCCAATCCACCTTCTTTTCTCCAGCCCCATGCCACTCCCCCAATATGTTCCTGAGAGTTGAGGGACCCTCTCAAATCTCTTCTTTCCCCCTTGTGTGAGCAGAATAACTTCCACTCAAGCATTACTAGTTTAGATGTGCTCAGTAATCCCTGTCATCTGAAATGTATGACCCATTCTACCTTCTGGTTAAAATTCATGTGTAGAACTAATCCATATCTCCACAGAATTCAAGCTCTTATGTTAGACATGTTCTGGAGTGCCCCATTCCTTCAGTTTTTGGACATGTTCATCCTTTGCACACTGAACGGTAAAGCGGAAAGTTTCTGGTTCAAATTTCACCTCTGCCATGATCATACTAAGAGGCCTTAGGCAAGCCACTAGTTCCTCACCAATACAGGGATGATAATAATTATTATATTTATTTGATTGATTGATTGATATACCACCCTTCCAAAAATGGTTCAGGGCAGTTTACATCAAAATAAAAACAAACAAAAACAAAATGATAAAAAGAGCATAAAACCAATTAACAGTTAAAACATTTTAACAGTTAAAAACCCTGGAGGATCAGGCCAAACATTTACAACAGTTTAAAAACTCTAGAAGGCCAGGACAAATAGATAGGTTTTAAGGGCTGTTATGAAGGCCAATAATGAACTCAGATTACGGATTTCTGCCAGGGGCGCATTCCACAGTCCAGGAGCAGCTATAGAGAAGGCCTGCCTTTGAGACACCACCAGACGAACTGGTGGTAACTGGAGATGGATCTCCTCAGATGACTTTAACGTGCAGTCGGGATCATGCAGAAGAAGGAGCTCTCTAAGATAACCCGGACCTAAGCCATTCAGGGCTTTGAAGTAATAACCAACACTTTGTATTTTGCCTGGAAACATATCGGCAGCCAGTGTAACTGTTTCAAAACAGGCATAATATGGTCTCTCTGGATTACCCCAGAGACCAATCTGGCTGCCACATTTTGAACTGAAGTTTCCAAACTACGTACAAAGGCAGCCCCATGCAGAGCGCATTGCAGTAGTAAAGCCTGGAGGTTAGCAGCTGATGCACCACTGTTTTGAGATCTTCTTCAAGGAATGGGGGCAGCTGTCGAATCAGCTGAAGCTGATAGAAAGCACTCCTGGCTATGGCCTCCACCTGAGATACCAAGGTGAGGCTTGGGTCCAGGAGTACTCACTCCCAAGCTGTGCACCTGCTCCTTCTGGGAGTGTAACCCCATCCAGCACAAGAAGATCTAACTCATCACTCAGATTCTGAGCCCCTACAATAACCACCTCTGTCTTGTTTGGATTCATCTTCAATTTGTTATCCAATTTGTCATCCCTCATCCAGCCCATTACTGCCTGTAGGTAGGCATTTAGAGAAAGAGTGCCATTTCCTGATGGTGAAGATGAAAAGGAGAAATAGATTTGGGTGTCAACAGCATACTGGTAACACCCAGCACCACATCTCCTGATGACCTCTCCCTTTCATGTAGGTATTAAAAAGCATTGGTGACAGAATTCCCACCAGCCTTCCCTCAAAGGCGTGTGCACACACTCATACATTTTTAAATGTCCACTCAGTTCATTTTAAATCCCGCTCAGATTTAATCAGGAAGGTCCCACTCTGAATGCATATGTGCACACACTGCATTGATACTGCTGCCCAAAACAAAACTCATTCCGCACACAGATGAAAACAAGTTGTTCTAATAAGAACTAATCAGCCTACTTTCCTTTCACTGTCTTGACATCTGAACTAAATTTTGTACAAATCAAAGTCCATAAGTTAGATCTCTTGTGCCTCAAGTGTTCATGTGTCTGCCATCTTGGATCAGGGTGGATGACATCATTACAAAGTGCCCCATTGAGGTGTCCCTGTGTGTCACTCACTACAGCTGTTCCAAATTTGGTTCAAATCAGTTAGACAGTCCACAAGTTAGCCCACTTGTGCCTCAAACATTCACACAACCGCCATCTTGAATTGGAGTTGATATCATCATACACTACACTATTGGGGCATCCCTATGTGTCTCTACAACTGTAGCAAATTTGGTTCAGATCGGTTAAGCAGTTCACAAGTTAGCCCACTTGCGCCTCAAAACTTTACGCATCTGCCATCTTGGATCAGGGTGGATGACACCATCACAAACTACGCCGTTAAGGTGTCCCTATGTGTCCCTACAATTGTACCCAGTTTGGTTCATATTGGTCCAGGCATTGCAAAGTTGGTGGCAAGGAGACACACGGATGGACACACACGGTCACACACACAGAATGTCGGGTGGTCTCATAAGACTACTGGAATGTAGGCTAAAAATTAGAGAGAACACCTATTCTCACCTACCTTACAGGGTGAGAATTACAAGATCATGTACATGATTTGCAAGTCCCAGGTTAAGTAGTAACTGCAGCAAGAATGAATTATTATTATGACAAATCTACAGCTGGGGGAATGGGAATCGGGCCGTAACTCCGTGGTAGAGCACATGAAAAGTCCCCGGTTCAATTCCTGACATCTTCAGATAGGCTTGGGGTAGATCTCTGCCTGAAATCCTGGAGAGCTTCTGTCAGAATGAACAATACTGAGCTAGATGGACCAATGGTCTGACTCAGTAGAAGGCAGCTTCATACAGATGTTCATTAGCCCTCTAAACTGCTGTTTGCTATGCAGTGTTTGCTATGCAAAGGAAGGGGAGAATGATAGGAGCCAAATTACAATGAGGCGTGATGGATGCCCTCCAGAGAGGAATTAAAAAAATATATAAATATCATTAAGAACATGAAATAAATATCATTAAGTACAGGTGTATTTAAGAGGGCTTCACATAAGCCTAGGAGAGGGAAGCACTGCCTGCTAAGAGTGCAAGGAAAAGTGACCAATTCTTGACCCTGGTCATGTGACAAGTAGGAGTTTCTCTCATACGCCCTACAAAAAAACCAGTAGCAGTCCTCTGATGTTTCACACCTGGGCAGACTCTGCTGTAACATTATCCCTTGGCCAAGGAGGATATGTTGACATTGACTGAAACATGGAGCACAATTCAGAGCCTGTGTGGAAACAAAATATAGGAAAGAGTTTAGATTGCATTTTTCCTGAAGTTGCATCTTCCTTCAAAATAGCTGAAGCTGGTAGGATATATTGTGTGTTGTCCTGAGCAACCTATGAGCATCTGCTTTGCTTGCAGGAGGTCCCAGTCCCTGGCCTGTCCAGGAAGGGCTGGGAGAAACCTCTGCCTGGAATCTTGGAGAAGCACAAGCCATCTAAGCTAGTGGCCATTACCACATCTTGTGGCAGTGAATTCCATAAATTACTGCACTGTGCAAAAAAAATGTTTGCATTATTTTTAATAAGTGACTTTATTTTGTCACTTATGCAGTGACTTTATTTTGTCACTCCTGAATCTCCTGCTAGATGAGCTTCACTGGCTGATTACAGGTTTTAGTATTATGAGGAAAAGAAAAGTCTCTCTATGATCACTCTCTCCACACCACGCAAAATTTATAAACCTCTATCACATTCCCCATTAGCCATCTTTCTTTTTGCTGAATGAAAACATTCTAAATGCTTTAGCCTTTCCCTGCAGGGATGATGTTCCACCCTGCCTCCCAACATTTTCATTGCCCTTTTCGGCACCTTTCCCACCTGTATGACTTTTTTGGGATGGGGTGATCAGACCCATACACAGTAATTTGGCTGTACCATAGACTGTGGCCACAACATAGGGTCAACTTTGAGGTCAGTCCTCCAACACTTAGCGGACACAATTACTGATCCAAATTTTAAAAGACACACAATTGAGCGGCCAAATTCACACGTAACACAGAACAGCCGCACCCTCCCTCCCACCACTCTCCAATTTGAATGTGGGCGTACTGGAGAGCTGTCTTTCTGCAGTAAGAAAGGCTGCGGAGAGCTGGCTGTGTGGACTTCCTTCTTGACAGAAGGACAGCCCACACAGCCAATTGGGCCAAAGTGAGGGAGGAGCTTCCTCCCTCAACTTCAGTGTCATGGGGCCAAAACTGTGATGCCAGCGTTCAGATGCAACATTGGCACTGCAAAACTGGAGTTAAGGGCAGCAAAACTCCACTCTGACCAAAGGTAAAGAGTGGAGTTTGGGGAGGGAAACCACATGTCCCTTTTCACCCTTAACTTCCATTTGCAGAATTCGGATGTGTGGTTTCGGAAACCGGTGGTGAAGGGACCTCCAGTTTCCTATTACATCCGAATTCAGCTAGCTGCTACTTTGGAAAGGACCAAACTTCCAATTAGATCCAGAGCTCAGGCAGACTCCTGTTCTCACAGCATCCCAGGAGAACCACCACCTGTCCTAACTATGCAACAATACTTCTATTATAATATGTTATTGTATACATTATATAACATTACTTTTATTTCTGGCACTATGTCGTAGGGAGGGCCTGTTTGTGCTGATATATATGTAAGACTGCATGGAAGACACTTACATGTATGAATGCATGAGCTACTCACATGTATATCATCCCCAATGAAAATCAATGGGTAGCATTCATAGAGCTGCACTGGTTAAATAGGCACCAGGGCAAGGCAGCAGTCCCACCCCCACCCCCGAAGCTTTCCAAGCTCCCAAAAACACACTGCCAAAGGTTGGGGGACCTGGAAAGCATAAGGGGAACTGCTAGCAGATGCACTACCCTCCTCATGGTTTCCAGATATTCCCCCATCCCCCTGCAGTCCCCCACATTACATCCCATTACTAAAGGTACTCAGTCTGCCCCTCAGCCACAGGTCTTTTGAAGGGCTCAGGGAGCTTTGGTAGGGAGGCAATGAAGAAGGTGTCATGCTGGCACATACTACTAGGGATGTGCATGTAGTGTTTTGTGCATCTCAGGACAGCAGAGAACGGAAGCTTTAGGAGGTGGCACGCAGGTCCCTACCTGTTCCTCCGCTGCCCCCACTGCCCCCCCCCCCACTGCCCCACCGTGGAGCTGTCCGTTCTAAAAAAACCCTGTTCCCAGCAGCAGGCGAGCGGGCAGGCATCAGCATGCACATGGTGTCTGCACATGCCTGGGCACCATTTGTGTGGTCAGCTATACACAGCATACATGTTGGGAGAGAAAATGTCACTCATGGAAATCTAGTCTTGGTTTTGTTTGTTGTTGTTGTTTAAATGTTAGTTAATGAGTTTATTCTGTATATTAAACAGTACATAACCTGAGGGTACAGATTTTTTGTTTTGTTTTGGAGGACACATCTGTCACTTGACCCTGATGGCTACTGAACCTGCACATTCAGAGACAGTATAGGACACTTACTGCATGGGAGATGGCTATGGTAAACCTTCTCCAAAGAAAACCATAGGGCTCTGTGGGCACCAGGAGTCAAAATCGACTTGACAGCACACTTTACCTTATGACACTGAACAACCGTTGGTAGGGGGCAACATTGGCGAAGAATTACTGTATCGCCTTCATGCCCTGCTTGTGGGCTTCCAGTTAGCCACTGAAGGAAGCAGAATGAGAGACTCAGTTAGCTTTTGCTCTGGTCCACCTGGGGTCCTCTTATGTTTTCAAAACGACTGGAGAATATTCCAAATCAATATTATTCTGCAACCTCTTTCAAGCACCGACTATAAATTGCTAATAAAAAGTTTCCAACGATGTTCAAAAGTTAAGTTCTTATGTAAGCCTCCAATCCTTCTACAAAACACCATTTCACATAGCAAATTGTTTCAGAGATTTCATCTCCAGATCTGAATGACACAAAAACGGCTCACAAGCTTCTGAAAAAGCGCTAACTAGCAGCTCATCCAAAAGTGACGTTCTGCATGCACGATCACTTTTGGAGAAAGGTTCGCGGGAGAGGGGAAGAGGACCCGGATTCCCTCTTCAATCCTCTCCTTCCCCGAACCATACTCTTCTCTTTACTCAGTTCTCTTCCTCCCCAAATCTTCCTTTATTCTTTCACAATCCCTTCGTCTGCTATGTCTCATCCTTCCAGAAAGACAAAATAATTTTGAAAATCAGCCACAACGCACAAAAACCTGGAGTCGATTCCACCGCAGTCCCAATAGCAAAAATACTTCAGCTAAAAGTAAACCCTCCTTCCGCATCTACACTCCATTTCTCCCCAAGCCCGACTCCGAGGAGGAAACACACAGACATCCCCCCACCCTGCTATTGCATCCTCTTCGAGCGCCCTTCTTGCCTGCAACTCTAGGACCTTCAGCAAAATCCGAATACTGCTCCGGCGCATTTCCTGCTGTTACAGTGATCCCAGGAGTCTCCAAAGCAGGGAATCCTCCTCTATCGGAGGAAAACTCCCCGCTTGCCTTTGTGGCATCATCAACCCATTCCATGGTCTCTCTCGGTCCTCATCAGAGCAACTAAAAAACTCTTAGTGATTCTATTGGCCGCGAATCTCGGAGGGGTGCTGGGAATCGTAGTCCTCGTCTCCTTTTCTCCGGTCTCATTGGAGGCGCCACAGCAACCAACCTGCTACTGACGAATTCAGGGATTTGTAGTCACTCACTGAGGCTCCACCCTTCTTTCCACGGGTCTGATTCCATTCAATGGGAAGGTGCTAGTTGGCACCCTGGCTGTGTAGATTTTTGCCGAAGGGAAAGGTAAGGGGCTGTCAGGACCCGTGAGATTAGTGTTTAAAATATATAGATGTTACAACAAACAATATGTTTGTGAACCTTTGATTTGTTTTAAACCCTTTACTTACTTATTACGTTCCCACACCAAATTAAATCCTAAATTTGGGTTTCTAACACTAACTTTGGTATTGCACCCCAGTGTTAACGTGGGAAACAGACATAGCTGAAACAGTTTTAAAGTTCCAAACCAAATAAAATACCTTATTCTTGTACAATTGCTTCAGTGGTTTCTTATTCATTACAAGGTAGGGTCAAACACGTAGGCAATTGTCCCCACCGCATGCAAAACAAGTGGCAATGCACTTTTTTTTTTAACACCACTACATGCTCAGGGAAAGCGGGGAACTTTTTGTTTCTTTGCAAAGAAGAAATTCTGAAGAAGTTATTTCCCACTGACCTGGACCTACCATATTTGGCATGGACAGTCCTGTTACTTAAATTAGGTGTATCTTTGCTGCAGTGGGCCTGGGCTGAGCCAGCCCCCCACCCCCAATGCCCCACTGGAGACTGGGGGTGGTGTCCCACCAACCTGCAGGGGGTGGCTGTGTGTGCTACTCTGAAGGTGGATGCCGACCTCCTGTTATGCGGGGCAGGGGGCGCAGTTAAGGCCTACCTGCAGCCAACCCGCACTGCCTGCCTCCATGGTTGGGCCTAGCCTAGCGCAGGCAAGCCCAGGGGCGTAACTACTATTAGGCAAGGGGAGGCAGCTGCCTGGGGGCCCCCCCCGCCTCGAGTTACAAAACGCCCCATGCACCACAGTTACAAAAAGCAAGATAAATCTAAATTAGTGTTTCAACCATAAGGTGACAGGGAATTTAATCTGTGTATGTAAAAGAATTCTTGTCGGTTTAGCCATCTCACTACATCAACGTTACAATATCTGAATTTTTGTTTCTTATCTTGCTTTTTGTAACTGTGGTACCCTAATTAACCGTGATGATTGCCAGACAATGGCAGATTAGGAGGTTCAACAGCTGTGAATTATTGAGAGAGTTATAAAACTGGAGTGAGAGAGTTTGGTCAGTTTATTTAAGCTGGCTTGATAAGACTGGGTGTCAAGTTTGATAACAGCTTGTGAACCGTTGCACCTTTTGGGTAATTATCTTTGTTGGTTACATATTAATTTTATTATGTTGTATATATGTTTTCTCTCATGTTGTACTAATATTGTCTTTTATGTATGGTTTGTGCTTTGTATCTATAAGGACTCTTTCTTACTCCCTTGGAGAAATATAAGAACGTTTGGAAACAACTTACACTCCCTTTGGAGGAATTGAAGAAATACTTTTAGAGGATATTATGAAGAACTCCATTTAGCAGATGGAAAGTTTATCACGTTCATGCACTTCTGAGGAAGCTCATTTGTGAAACAAGGACTTATTGCAAAACCTTGTCAATTCAGTTGTTTATGTACATACAGTGATTCTTATATTAAGTGATTTATGTAATTGAGTGATTAATGAAGTTACATTAATCGGTGTCTTTTGCTGTGTGTATATTTCTTGCATTGGGTGGTATATTTTTTTCTTTGTTACTTTGAGGGGGAGGCAGTCGGCTGCGGGCGGGCGGGCTGCAGGCAAGCCCACTTGGCCCTGAGCTCTACCCCAGCTGTGTGCAACCAAATGGCAGGCAGGTGGGCCACGGACTGGCTGCAGCCATCCTCAGAATAGTGAGCTTGGCCACCCACCGCAGCCGGTGGCGCAACCACTCCCAGCCTGTGGTGGGACATTTGGGGGTCCCCCTGGTGTTGAAGACCAGACTTCCACCTGGAAGTCAGATCCAAAGGGCGCCTTTGCTGTATACCACCTCTTATACTTTGAACTGAACTGGTATTCAAACTCAGGTACCTCTGAGTGCCAGTTGCAGGGGAGTAACAGCAAGAGAGAGGACATGCCCTCCTGCTGTAGGCTTCCAGTGGCATCTGGTGGGCCACTGTGTGAAACAGGCTGCTGGACTAGATGGGCCTTTGGCTTGATCCAGCAGGGCTGTTCTTATGACCTGTTGGGATTTCCCCCCTCTTTTTTAACATCATCTGCTTAGCAGCAAGGGTAGAGGCAGTAGCTTTTTTCACATAATAGTTATGGAGAGTAAAGCTCTCTCTGTTCTCAGCCAGTTCCTTTGCTCCATTAGAATTTCACATTGGGGCAGTACAAGAAATAGAAGGCAGGATCAATAGGGGAAGGTAATTATCTTCTCCATTATTATCAACAAAACCAGGTCATTAGAATTCACAAAGCTGGACTACAATCGGATTTAACTGGGAAATAAAAATTGACTGGTCTTATTGCTTCCCAATCCATTGGATGCTGCAGCCCTAGGAACAATCATTTGAAAGTTCTAAATATTTGTATTAATTAAATTTGTGCTATGTCATTTGTGGACACGAGTATTGGAAAGAGCAGAAGCTGCAAGTGAATCTGCTGTAAGGAACTACCTTATATCAGACTTTGGTCTGCCCCAGTATGGTTTATCCTGATTTGGAACAGCACTCTTGTGACTTCTTAGCTGTGTTTTTGGAAATCTTTAAGAGATTCTAGCAATCAAGCCTGGGATCATATGAATGAAGAAGACTATGCTATGGCCCCTCTCCAATCCTGGCAAAAATAAAATCAGTGGGTGAGGGACAGTTACTAGTGGTGTGCATGGAACCACGCGATGCAGTCCAGCACTGAGGGGGGGTCTACCTTTAAGGGCAGGGGGGTAGAACTTACCCCTGCCGCCGCTCTTCCCCCTCCGGCGCTGTGTTTTAAATTGAAGTTTCGGGGCAGCAGCGTTCCTCCCTGCCGCCCCTGCCCCCGTCGTTGCCCGGAAGAAGCAGTAATACAAGCACGCATGCGCGCATCGCGGCGCATGCGTGCCTGTCACCGCCGTGCGTGTGCGCGCTGCATATGTCACATGCACGCTGCGTGTGACATATGCGGCACGCGCGCACTGCGCGCATGCATGCTTGTATTACTGCTTCTTCCGGGCAACGACGGGGGCAGGGGCAGCAGGGAGGAACGCTGCCGCCCCGAAACTTCAATTTAAAACACAGCGCCGGAGGGGGAAGAGCGGTGGGAGGGGTAAGTTCTTACCCCCCGCCCTTAAAGGTAGACCCCCCCCCTCAGTGCCGGACCCCCGGACTGGTCCGTTTCCGAACCAGTTCGGAGGCCTCCAACATGGCCTCCGAACCGGTTTGTGCACATCCCTAACAGTTACAAGAGATTTGAAACCTGACAGCCATTTGGATTCTGTTCTGTTGTTCACATACTGTACATACACTTTTCTTTGAGGAATATCATAGCTAAGCATGAAGTTCAAAATACTCATGCCACACATCTGTGTGAGTATCCTGTAATGTTTTTCAGCTGTGCAATTTACATGTCCTATGCTAGACCTGGATTGGGTGCCAGCCCAAAAATTTAAGAACCAGACAATGGACACTTGACAAAATTACCAGACTTCTTGACATTTGGTGTCATTGGTGGTAAATGGGCTTCTCTTTATCCCCTTTAACATACTTAGAACAGAAACAAGGCTACCCAGGACAAAAAAAAAAAGAGTTTAACTCTGCCTCTGCACACATGCCTTTCCTAGCCCCTGCCTCCCCTCCCTGTGCTGGATTGTAACTGAGATCGACAGCACTGCTTCTTACTTTGCAGGCTCTAGGGAAATCGGCCAGCTAAGAAATTACAGTGCACCTCACTGACATTCTGGTGCACAGAGCGATGGTGAGGCTGGGAGAAAGTTGCACCCTAGTCCTACTACCCATCCCGACATGGCATGAGATAGCAGTGCCAGTTCTAACCTTGTTGGAGCACCTGCTGGGAAGTAAGGAAGCTTGCCAGATACAAGTCATCTACACACTTTGCTGTCATAATCTGATAAGCAGTGGGAAGCAGGGTATGAAAAACATCAGGGGAAGGGATTGTATATGGCCCACAGGCCAGTAGTTGGCCATCCCTGGCCTTGACCTTCAA
Organism: Hemicordylus capensis; assembly: GCF_027244095.1. NCBI lineage: Eukaryota > Metazoa > Chordata > Lepidosauria > Squamata > Cordylidae > Hemicordylus > Hemicordylus capensis. The sequence continues at coordinate 254,557,790 of NC_069658.1, read as the reverse complement.
GGTTTATCATCCCTGCTCCATCCTCATCATGCTGCCCCGTAGTGTTTTTTTTAATGGCCACTGCATGTAAGGAACCATAGTAGTGTTCTACATGTGGCATCATTAAGATATGAAGCCAACACTAGGAGCATTAGGGGTAGTGAGTGAGCTGGAGGTGGGAAAGAACAAAGACATTGTAGGCTACTGGCAGACTATCAGTGGATCTCATCTATCCTGTGTACTGCCCCTTGAATATGAAGGGCTACTAGATTCTGCATTCACAGCTGCTTCTCAGTAAATCAAGATCTCACGAATAGAGTGGGTGAGAGATAATCAAACTCCAACACAAGGAGGACTCCCCTCACAAGAGTACCTCTTAATTCACATTTTCTTCAACCCTCAAAACCACTCTCAAAACCAAGCTGCTCCTGAGAGTTAGGAAACTCTCAGGAATGGCATGGGATGCCAAGCAGGAGGCTGTAGAAAGGGTGGGGGGGAAATCTTGTACATGGTGCTTGTACATGGTTTCTGGGGATTTCCCCCCTCCCTGCAGCCTTCTGTGTCACATCCCATGCCATTACCAAGAGTCCCCTGACCTTCAGGAGGAGCTTTTCATGGGCAAGAGGGTGGGTGCAGTGGGAAGGAGGATGGGAAAGATCCCTTATGCTTGCACCATCATGCAAGAATCAAGTCTGGATCCAACCCAGTGTATTTTTAAAGCTTGAACCTAATGAAGATTGCTTCAAAACTAAAGTACAGTTTTCCAAACACAGTACTTCTCCAACTCATGAGTTCAAAAACCTACTTGAAGATAGTTAATAAAGAGTTAACATAAAGGTTTCCCCACATTTCATTCTGAGAGGAGCACAGAACAAATGTAATGTTATCTACCCAGCCTACCAGATATATTCAAAGCCCCCAATTTGCAATATATTTGCTTGAAGTGGTTTTCACTGAGTGAAAGTGTCGACTCAGTGCATGGCAGCTGTGAAAGGCAAATTCCATGCTAGAGGTCATTAGGAAGGGGATTGAAAATAAAAAGGCTAACATTATAATGCCCTCATACAAATCTATGGTGTGGCCACATTCGGAGTACTGCATACAGTTCTGTACACTGTATCCTAAGGAGGACATTGTAGAACCGGAAAAGGTGCAGAAGAGGGCAACCAAGATGACCAATGGCCTGGAGCATCCTTATGAGGCAAGCCTACAATATCTGGGGCTTTTTAGTTTGGAAAAGAGGCGACTATGAGGAGACACAATAGGAGGTGTATAAAATTATGCATAGCATGGAGTGGGCAGAGACATCCCCCCCCCCCCACTCTCAACGCTAGAACCAGGGGTCATCCCATGAAATTGAAGGCCAAGAAATGTTGGACCGAACAAGAACAAGTACTTTTTCACACCACACATGATCTATATAATTCTCTGCCACGGGATGTGATGATGGCCACTAGCTTGGACGGCTTTAAAAGGGGCTTAGACAAATTCATGGAGGACAGGTCTATCACTGTCTACTAGTCCGATGGCTAAAGGCAACCTTCAGCCTCAGAGGCAAGATGCCTCTAAATACCAGTTGTAGGGGAGCAACAGCAGGAGAGAGGGCATGCACATACCTCTTGCCTGTGGGCTTCTCAGAGGCATCTAGTGGGCCACTGTGTGAAACAGAATGCTGGACTAGATAGGTCTTGGGCCTGATCCAGCAGGGCTAGTCTTATGTTCTTATTTCGCGTGTGATCAGATTAATACATGTGTCTTCTCTTCTTTAATGTGTTCTCTTTTCTCCCACGCCTTCTTCCCATTATCCCATCTTCTCTTTCAGAACAAGGAAAAGGTCACATTCTCATCCTTTACATTTTTTAATGTATTTTATTTTTAAAAAAGAAAAAAAAGTCCCACAAAATCATGACATTCAAGTTGGTTACTGAATTTGTTTGTCACAGTCTGTGTTTCTGGGAATTAACAGAAATTGTTTATTAATTTAAACCACACATCAGAAATGAGACTAAAAATCAGGCTGGAAGGTGACAAAGATTCCACAGGGGATGTCACCAAAATCAGAGTATGAGCAGCCCTGACTGGGGGGGGGGGGCGATAGAGGGAGTAATCAGTGAAGGACCCTGGGCACCTGGACGTAGAAGATCAACGGATAGTTTTGACTGGGCTCTTGAAATTGCTGGCGGCCTGAAGCTGCAGTTGGTAAGCCATAGGGTGGATCTTGAAACCATAAAGTCTGGAATGAAAAAAATGAAGAGTTGAACTTGGGGAAGGAAGGAGAGAGAGAGAGGGAGAGAGGGAGAGAGGGGGAGCCAAAGACAGCCAAAAATGTCAGAGATATATCCTAACTCCTTTCAGGTTCAAGAGAAAAGAACATCTGCAAATGGGCATATGCTGGTGGGGTATCTCTCCATTCCAGCATTGGAAGGGGATGCCAATGAGCTTAGAAAGAAGGCTTGAGAGTGGTCCTGGACTAGTCAAAGGTTTAATCCTTTAAAGGATTCATTAGCCAAAGGACTGAACCATTCTTGGCTGAAACATTTATTTGTGTGTGTAGCAAAAATAAGTGGTGAAACCATGCTGAATGTGTCTGGTCCCAAAAGAGCTTGACTGGAGAGAATCTGGCCCCTGGACTCAAGCAGTTGGCCATCCCTGCTCTAGAAAGAGGGGTAAAGAAAATCACATGGCTTGATCAGTGTTGTCACTGATACATTTGCCTATATAGATGAAACATAAATATAAATCTCCATGTGGAATAAACTGAAACAAGTACCCAATGAAACAACAGAGAAAACATGGATCTAGGTGGCTCAACTTCAGATGGAAGAAGACTAAATCCATGTTTCCCAAACACATTTTGGGAAGGACTTACCTGGGCACAAACTGGTTGGCTGGCCGCTTCGGTCGGTACTCAGGGTGCACCATAAACAGCATGTGGGGGAAGCCAGTCCCAAAGTAAGCACCATCTGTGTGATGGTGGCGGGAAGATTTGGGGGTGTAGACATCCATGCACTTGGGGCAGTACAACTTGACCATTGCCTCGCCTGGTATATCAGACAAGCCTAAGAGTAAAGGATGCAAAAAGTTACATGAGGCTGTTCAAAGTTAAGCAAAAAGCCAGGTGCTACAGCTTCTAAGATCAAACCCCTCTCCCCCAGCATAGCTTTTGCACCACCAATAATCCAGCAGGGTGCAAAAGAATTTAATACAAGGAAATTCCGCTGTGTAATCCCGAAACAGCCATACTCAAGATCTACCCTTATTCCAATTATCTTCTAGACCCATTTCACACTGGCTTTAGAGTGGACTATGGGGTTGAGATGGCCTCAGTTGGCCTGATAGATGACCTATGGCAGGGAATTGACAGAAGGAGTGTGACTCTGCTGGTTCTTTTGGATCTCTCAGCGGCTTTTGATACCATTGACCATAGTATCCTTCTGGATCTCCAGAGGGATTTGGGGATAGGAGGCACTGTTTTGCAGTGGTTCCACTCCTATGTCTCAGGTAGATTTCAGATGGTGGCACTTGGTGACAGAGCCCTGGTGGACTTCAATATGGAGTCCCACAGGGCTCCATTCTGTCGCCAATGCTTTTTAACATGTACATGAAACAGCTGGGTGGGGTCATCAGGGGATTTGGTGCTGGGTGTGATCAATATGCTGATGACACCCAAATCTATTTCAATCAATATCAGGACATTTCATTAGCCCCTTAAATGCCTGCATACAGGCAGTAATGGGCTGGATAAGGGATAATAAACTTAGGCTGAATCCAAGCAAGACGGTGGTGCTAATTGTTGGGGGTCATAATCTGCAAGACGGGATATAACTTCCTGCTCTGGATGGGGTTACACATTCCCCAGAAAAAAAAGGTTCATAGCCTGGGAGTGCTCTTGGACTCGGGTCTCGGAAGAAGCTCATATTCCCTCTGTTAGAGCAATTTCCAGGAAGAGCTGGCTCCTTTTATTTGAATTTCTGTCTTGAGGATCAAAATAACAAAGTTACCAAGGTGGTGGTGAAATTCTTTTATGTTGCTATTAGACTAAGATCTTGTTTAATGTCTAGTACATAGGAGCTATTGCTTTGTCCTGTTTATTATGTATTATATTATTGTTCGCATATTGTGTTTGTAATCTTGTTTTTATCTTTGTATGTTCTCTGTATGGCCTACGGCTGTAATAAATTGATTGGCTGACTCAGGTCTCTCCCTGGTGCCTCAGGTTGAGGCTGTGGCCATGAGCGCTTTTTACCAGCTGTGACTGATTCGACAACTCCACCCATTTAAGGAGAATGTCCTGAAAACAGTGCTGCACCCACTGGTAGCCTCTAGGTAGGACTACTGCAATGCAATCTATTTAGGGCTGCCTTTGTATGTAGTTTGGAAACTTCAAAATGCAGCAGCCAGATTGGTCTCTGCGGTATCCTGGAGAGACCACATTATGCCTGTTCTCAAACAGTTGCACTGGCTGTTAATATGTTTCCAGGCAAAGTACAAAGCACTGGTTATCTATAAAGCCCTGAATTGCCTAGGTTCAGGATACCAGAGGGAGTTTCTTTCTCTACAGGATCCCCACTGCTCACTGAGATCATCAGGAGCGGTCCGTCTTCAGGTGCCACCGGTTCATCTGGTGGCAACCTGGGATAGGGCCTTCTCTGTTGTCACCCCTAGGTTGTGTGGATCACGCTCCCCATGGATATAAGAGGATTGTCTTCCTTGGAAGCTTTCAGGAGAGCCTTAAAGACCTATCTTTTTAGCCTGACTTTTAATGATATCTAATTTTAATCGGTTTTTGATTTTAATTCTTATGTATGTTTAGCCTACTTTCCAGTAGGTTTATGAGATCACCCAGCATTTTGTGTGTCCATGAGTCCCCCCCATCAACTTCACAACATCTGGACCAATATGAACCAAATTGGGTTCAGTTGTAGGGACACCTCAGGACACCTCAATGGCATAGTTTGTGATGATGTCATCTACCCCAATCCAAGAGGGGTTACAGATGGCAAGGGGGTTACAGATGGCAGACATGTACAGTTTTGAGGCAAAAATGAGCTAACTTGTGAACTGCCTAACCAATTTGAAACAAATTGGCTACAGCTGTGGGGACACATGGGAAAAAGTCAATGCCATAGTTTGTGATGATGCCATCAACCTCGATCCAAGATGGCAGATGTGTGAACTTTTGAGGAGTAAGTACATTAACTTGAGGACTGTAACCGATTTGAACCAAATTTGGAACAGTTGTAGTGAGTGACACACAGGGACACCTCAATGATGTAGTTTGTAATGATGTATTCAACCCTGATCCAAGATGGTAGACACGTGAACATTTGAGGTGCAAGTGATCTAACTTGTGGACCTCGCTTTGAACCAAACTTAGTCCAGTTGTAGAGACAGTGAAAGGAAAGTAGACAGATTAGTTCTCACTATAATAACTTGTTTTATTTTAGTGTAAACCACTCTGAGCTTCTTTAGGGAGGGTGGTATATAAATCAAAGTAATAAATAAAAATAAATAATCAATATTCCTCTCTCCAAGGAAATGAGAATCTTACCTGTTCTTCCTGAGCTTCTCTAGCCACAAGATCCTTCCTGAACCACCCAGGAATTCTGGCATGTAGTTTCCCCAGCTTTAAAACATCACTGATTGGCTCCCAAACCACCATCCAGCTCCCAACCACCCACTCACTCACTCACCAATGGGCAGCATAGGCTGGTTCTCACAATAAACTCGAGGACAGTAGCCAAAGTCTCCTTGTTGGTATTTCTCAAGCTAGGAATAACAAACAAACAAAGAGTAATCAATGAAAACTAGGATCTTTCTACTTAATGGAAAATAACTCCAAACTAGAATTAGTTGGCTCAAGAGGTAATCAAGGAAACACCTAAGGAATGCCACAGCTGATATAACACTGGCCAATTCATATTCAAGAGAATATTGTGGTATGAGATTGATGGGTCATTCCCTTCTCAGGTTCACATCTGGGAGTGGCTGCCTCAGAGCATTAAAGAGTAAGTTACAGGATGGTTCCTTACACAAAACACAGAACCTCACCATTTGGGCAATGCCACGGTTTGTGAGGATGTAGCGGGCATGAATGAGCCCATAGAGCATCTCAGCTGCCTGTTCAATCAAGTCACTCTGGTTAGGATTGTCCTCGAGCTCCTCGTCTGCAAGAGGAGAGAAAGAAAGTCAAGAGTCCATTTAAAAAAAAGAGGATCAGATAGCTTTAGAGAGATGACTATTTCAGCAACAGGGGCACTGACAGAAAGAAAGGAAGGAAGGATGTAATTTGTTCTAGTCCACTGTGATACTGGAAATAAATAGCTTCTCAAACCACAGCATACCAAAAGGCTGATATTGCACATATACATATATAACACTGTTGTGCTCTGTTCCTACCTCCCCAAATTGTAATTGTATTCTACAGTATCACTACAATAAATTGTAGTTGGGGATGATGGAAGTTGTGGTTCAGCAACATCTGGAGGATCACAGGTTGAGAATCCCTGTTCTACAGTATTACTCAGTGATACTATATTTGACAGTTGTGCCAGATTTATAGTATATCTGACAAACAAGTAGATGTCAGAAACTTCTTTAAATCTTATATCGTGTTCAAAACACCTAACTTCTGACAAGCCTGTACTCAGTATCCTAAAAACACACAATTAGAACTGGAAAGAGTGAGGTTACTGTGGTGATTGGAAGAGATTCTAATTTGCATATCCCTGTCTGATTAGAGCAAGTTGGGATGACAGCCTGTCTTGTGGATGCCTTCCTATACTGTGGGAGAAAAACACTCAAAAGCTAAGAAGTGACCAGTAATTAGGGTTCAAAAGGGAGATTTTCTCTCCTCCACCCTAACTAACTTATAGAAGAGAGTCAAAGAAGCAATCTGATAGAAAAGCTGAACCCTGTTGTGAAGCTGGCAGAACCACAACTGAGTTCTGCCAGCTAAGACAGTGCTGGGGAGGAATCACCTGTCGTGGTGTACATCAGCACCAACTAATTCTGAAAATGAAGTCGGGAGGTCCTGGAAGCCAAATTTAAACTACTAGGGAGCATATCGAAGTTCAGGACCCCCAAGATAACATTCTCAGAAATGCTACCTGTTCCACAAACAGGGCCAGCAAAACAGGTGGACCTGAGAGGTCTCAATGCGTGGATGAGATGGCGGTGCCGGGAGGAGAAATTTGGATTTATTAGGCACTGGGACACCTTTTGGCACAAGATGAGCCTGTGCAAAAGGGACAGGCTCCCCTTGAACCAAGATGGAACCAGACCGCTGGAACTTAAAATAAAAAGAGGTTGCAGAGCAGCTTTTAAAGTGACACCTGGGGGATAGCCGACAGGAGTTGGGCAGTATCCAGTTCCGCAAATGCCATCCCTTAAGGTGCAAGGGTGTAAATGCTTCAGATAAAACAAAGGGACAGAGCAGAACCAGATAAAGAGCAGACAGAAGGATGTGCTAGCTGGTCAAAGGGATCAAATGTCCAAAAGAAAGATAGCATACACCAGGTAAGAGATTCAGCATATATGTCAGGCCTGCACAACATCCGACCCATGAGGCCTTTCTTCTTGGCTCGCAGGGCCATTTCCCTCCTGGATCAGCTGCCCCTAATTGTCTGTCTGAGGTGTGCTCTGCGGCTGTTCTCCCTCTGGTCTCATCACCCACTCATACCCACCAGAGCTTATGTTGGAGAAGGAAAAGAGAGCTGTCATTGGAGGATGACGTGTGCGGGGGTGGGCCTGGGCGGCCACTGGGCCTGCAGCAGTGTGTGCAAGTGAACTCCCCTCTCAGCTCAGTCAAGGCCTGGTTCCTGCTGCAGACGAGCCAAGTGACCACTGAGGGGCAGGGGCTGCCCTGAGCCATGGCCGTTGGAAGAGATGCTCCCCCACTTGGCGTTGCCCCTGCCAGCACCAAACAGTGGATGAACCTCCGGCGAGACCAGGGCCCTGTCTGGCTGCTCCCATCACCATGGGCAGGGAGAACAAGGCAGAGAGCCAGCAAGGCCCAGTAGATTGTGCCAACCAAGTCACCACTCATGTCACCCATTCAGCCATGAAACTAGCTGGGTGACTCTGGGCCAGTCACTTCTCTCTCAACCTAACCTACTTCACAGGGTTGTTGTGAGGAGAAACCTAAGTATGTAGTACACTGCTCTGGGCTCATTGGAGAAAGAGCGGGATATAAAATGTAAAAATAAAAATAAATAAAAAGTTGGACACATGCAGGGTGTGTGGGCAGCACATCCAGAGCTGGCAGTCCAGGCTCCTGCCTTGCCTCCACTCACTGTGCATGTGCTATCTGCCCCCTCTGCATTGCTACTTCATGCTGCCCCCTGATGACAATGCTCCAGCCTCTGCTGGCCCCTTCTGCGGCCATCTCCACGCTGCCCTTGCTGCTGCGGACGCGGTGGGAACGATAAGGTGGCGAAAACCTCAAAGTTTACCTCCATGGGGTGAGCTGCACAGCACCGAAGCTCATAGCACTGGAATGTTTGGGGGTGGGGTGGAGAACCATGGTCACTTTTCCATCCAGCTTCGGGCCCCAGAAGAGTAGCTGTGATAAACGGCTAAAGATAAAGAGTCCTGTGTAGCATTTCATTCTCCAAAAGAGAAACGCTCAGGCAAAAGCTTGCCTGGATATTTCTCTTTGTCATGGGAACCCTTTCCCAACCTAATTCAGTAAGGGATGTATGGTGGCCGTTGGAAGAGAGGGGAACGTTTGCGGGGGGAACCTATGGAGGGCTATAGTCTCTGCTCTTATAAGTTTACAAGATTTTCAGAATTTTATCTTTCAGATTGCACAGAGTCGAGTGTCACTGTTTGAAAAAGTTCCTGAATCTCTTTCAGGGAGCATGTACACCCTCATTTCCAGGAAGCTCCCGGCCGTGAAAGCCGCAGAGGGGCTCGGGAGGGAAGTAAGTAGGTGGTGCTCAGGAGCCAGGGGAGACAAGCAGCAGTGCCTCTGCCACCGCAGCAGCTGCGCACCACTGCTCCTGCTGTTGGCCCATGGGAGTTGGGGGGAGGGGCGGATGAGTGGGTGGCAAGACCAGAGGAATTGAGCAGCCGCAGTGCGCACCTCAGGTAAACAATTAGTGGTGGCTGAACCTTGAGGGAAATGGCCCTGCGGTAGCTGGGTGGTAGCAGAGGGAGAGTAATCCATTTTATTGTTTTGTACATATTTTATTTATTTATTTTATTAGAATGAATTTTAATTTATTTTATTTTCACTTAAAATTAATCTTGGTCTGCCAGAACGTCAAAAGTTAAATTTTAATTTGATGTAATTAATTAATTGATAAATGTTACTTTAATAATCAGCATCCTAAAAATTGGCCCCCACATGCCATGTCACAGTCAGTTTTGGCCCACCAGGGCATTTGAGTTGTGCACCCAGTTACAGGTGCTTATTTATTAAACTTCTATTCTGCCCAAACTTTCATCTCTGGGCAGTTATATGCCAATGCCAGAAGCCTCCGAGCTAAGATGGGTGAGTTGGAATGCTTGGTTGCTAATTAAAACATAGATATTGCAGGCATAACGAAAACATGGTAGAACAGCGAGAACCAATGAGACACTTATTCCTGGATATAAACTCTATAGAACGGACAGGAAAGCTTCTCAGAGGCATCTGGTGGGCCACTGTGTGAAACAGGATGCTGGACTAGATGGGCCTTGGGCCTAATCCAGCAGAGCTGTTCTCTTGGAAGGATCCTCTCTCAATTTTAAAAAGTTTATGTCAAAAGACATGGCCCTGTCTGCAAAACAAGTGGGAAGAGTGGGAAAGTAGATATTAGGAAAATTTTCCAAACTCTATGACAGTCTGCCTTGTGCGGTGGTAGACTCTCCTTCACTGGGGACTTTCAAACAGAAGCTGGACAGCCATCTGTCAGTGATGCTATAGCAGTTTCCTGCACGGAGCAAGAGAGTGAACTAGAAGACTTCCAACTCTAAATTTCTTATGATTTGATGAGTAACCTGCGTCAGAATATCCTTGTTTATTGAGGGGAAATGTAATGACACCATTTGTAGCATTTCTTGAATATTCTTTCTTGCTCCTAAAAACGCCTCAAAACCTCTCGACTAATTCCAGACACATTAATGCCAATAATCAGAGACAGCACTTGATGAGATGTCTGAAAGCTGTGCACATTATCATCATTTTAATAGGAGAAATTAACTAGTCTTGTTTTGGGCATTTTAATAAGAAATTGTCTCTAATCAATGACCCCTGAAACAGCCAGACCGTCAGAGTACTTCTCTTTATGAAGCCAGTTAAACAGAAGGTACTGTTAAGAACATATTGTGCTTCTCATGCCATTTACATTATTATCACACAACAGGATACTTGAAGACTAGCCATCCCAAGATACAAAAGTGTAGGAGACATTCTAGGCTGATATAAATTCCTCACAAGAGTTGCCCTGTGGCCACTGACAATGTTCTAACTCCTTAGCTCCTGACTGTGTATGCCTGTGCCCATTTCCAAATCTCCACTCCCCTATGTCAAAGTATCCAAGAGATTATCAGTTTCAGCACACAGAGCAGTGTCCCTCACCTGGTTCCAAATCCAAGATCATATCCAAGGCTTGACGATAATGGGGAACCTGTTCATTGAGACCAGTCAAATTGAACTTGTCCTGGATATAATCTTCATCCACCTAGATAAAAGATACAAAATACTGGAACCCAGGATCACCACAGTCGGTCATCCTTATTTCTCAAACCCCCTTAATCCACTTGCCTCCCAAGAAATTCTACCAAGTATCTTCCTTCCTAAAAAATCTCAGTATCTTTTAACAACATGTCACTAACCTGCAAGGCTGCCACCTTCCAGTACACTCAGGAGACATTGTTCAAAGCCAGCTCCCTCCCAGTTGCATACCCTTGGCTTAAGTGCGCACACATACACAGCCATCCTCCTAAATAACTCAAAATTCCAGGCTTTCAGCCCCTCATCAGCAAACCCATCTTGCACTTTTAGTGAGCCCTTCTTCCCAACTCACCTCACAGAAGAACTCATTACCACGCAAGCCACAGAACCAGGAAATCCAAGATACTTCCTCCGAGCTACTCATCTTCCCGTCCTCTAGAAACAGAGAGGGATATCAGTATCCACAGAGCTTTACCACCACTCACCCACCCCTTCAGCATAAGTAGAAAATAATTATTTTGTGTACTATTCAAGAAACACTTCCCTCGCAAAGCAGTCCTTGTAATTTTCAAGCAATTCACCCCCACCCCCTTTCCCCAAATCCGGCGTCTGCACATAGTAACTCGTGGTAGAAGAACAATTCATAAACCTTTCCCTTGTACTTGGAATACTTCCTCCTTATAAGCACTTGGATCAACTGCATAACAGTTTAACCTCTTTCAGTACTCGGCCCCTTCACACAAAACTCTTCTTCCTCTCATTTCTTCACCCTGACACAGAACCCACATATCCTCCCTTAATCCTGCAGAGACAGTTCCATTTATGGGGAACTCCTCCCCTCTACTTTCCGAAAAACAGCTCCCGAGATCCGCACCCCAATAACTCACCCCAGGGGGCTAAATTGCCTCAAGGAGAGGAACACGGGGTGCCAATAAGCTCTGGACCTATAAGGCCTCTGCCCGGTTCAACCGCGCACGCGCTACTCTCACCGATGAAACGGCATCATGGGATTGTAGTACTTCAGGAAAAGGACGAAGCGAACGAAAAAGAAAAGAGGAACTACAACTCCTAGAGTGCAACGACGGAGGAAACTATAACAACGCGTAGTACCGCGAAGCTCACTGGGATGTGTAGTCCAAAAGACCTTTTTAAGCCCCGAAAGATTGAGATAGAAAAGATATACGTACTTCAGAACTCTTAACTGCCCAAGTCTCACTAATAATTGCTAACCACAGAATTTCTACCACTATGAGGCTAACCCGGTGAGAAACCACAATGCATCATGGAACATGTAGTTCACACACTATTTAGACTTTAAAAAGACAAGAGGGAACTATGATCATGAATGACAGTCCGAAGCCGTGTTTATCACATTACCCGCCTTATTGTCGGAATAGTAGTCCGGAGCTCCGAGAAACCTGATTTGCACGGGAAAGCAATTCCATTTAAAAACAAAAACAAAAAACAAAAAAAACTACCCCAGTAAAATAAAATGCCAAAGCCCCCTATCACATTGACCCACTCGTAAATAAAACCGCGCTGATTAGCAGTGGCGGCGCCAGAAGAAGGAAAAACCTGAGAGGAGGGGCATAGAAGGGGCAAAGTGCATTGGGCGAGCTGTGTCCCACCACATTTCTGAGACAGAAATAGGGGCTTCGCCTCAGTCCAGCCATCCTTGCTGCATGGCTCTTCCCGATTTTCTTTTGAGTCAGAAACTGCTTTCGTTACACATGAACGAAAACGGGCTCACGGGGAAAGCGGTGACAGAGATAGGAAGCTCCACCGCGCTACTAGGGTGCACACAGAGGGAAAGCTTGAGAAGTAACTCCTGCGGGGAGGGGATGGGAAAGACGCTTTGGGGTGGATATATGGGTTATTGGGTTTGGTGGGGTAATAAAGTAAAGGGGGGAACTCTTGAAATGTTTAGGGGGAATCTCTACCCCCGATAAAGAGCGTCATGGAATGGAGAAGAAAAAAACAGACAGAATTGTTAGAGGACTCGACAGCAACCAAATTATATAAGGCAGAGTAATTGTCCCCACAGAACCAGCAGGAAAGTGGAGAGGAGATTAATTGGATACAACGAAGTAAGAGGTGCAGTGCCTGAATAACTGGAGAAGAGAGTGGGGGGTGGGGAGAGAGAGGGGGCTAATGAAAACGGCAGCCCACCCAGTTTTAGCCCACCCCAGATCACCTTCTAAAAACACTAGTCAAGGGGGGCTGGACTGCCTGCTCTCTCACAGCATGATGGCGAAACTGACACACTGGGCTGCGGGTGCCAGTGCATAACAGGCAAGCAGATCCACGGATGTTATGTACTGTATTTCATTCCATTCCTCAAAGAAGCTCAGCAGGGAGGTCTACATGGTTTTCTCCCTCTCCCCGCCCCTGCTTTATCCTCACAACAACCCTGTGAGGTAGGTCAGGCCAAGAGAGAAGGACTGGCCCAAGGTCACACACTGGGTGTGTTTCACAGCCGAGCAGGGATTTGAACCTGGGTCTCCTCAGCCCTCGCCTGACATCCTAAACCCTTCCATCTAATGCTGCTGACCAAGTGACCTCCCTGTCCCAGTTAGGTTACCATCCCTGATGCTGGTGCTGCTTCGCCGGCTCATTCGGTCTGTGGTGCCACTTCTCAACATGGCGGATGTAATTAGGTTTGCTTAATTAATTAGCCATGCCTGTTTAATGGAAAAGGTAAATTACAGATAAGTGAAAATGAATAATGAGAAATGAACATGTAATATGACTAACATTTAGGTCACTCAGGCCCTTTCTTGCCAATGATGCATAACTTCTCTTATGATTTACTTCTCTATAATTAATAGCTAATTACACCAGAGTTAAAAGGTGTTCCATTAATTTTAGATAATTTAAAAAATCATCATATTTGGATGTACTCTATTGTTTTGTTTTACCTCATGTCTACTACGTAGGAAAAAAAGGGGGTGGGGGAATCAGAGCATAACTTTTTCTTATACTAATCTCTAGGCTATGTACTACTCAACCAGCAAAGGGTAAAGATATATTCTTGTAAGACACTTTGAAAATAAGTAAAAATAATTTTAAGAATACTTGTTACTTAGGTATTATCTTACAATATTAGTGGGACATAGTGTTGATTTTTTTAACTGCCCAGCGCTGTTTTAACTGATGTATCCCCGATAAAAAGCCTTCACTACAGAGAGAGATGAGGAGGCGCCATGACAAAAATAATGGTAATTGGCATGCAAATAACGTTAACGGTCACACTGGAAAAGGCGGGAGTGAGCACGAGGAGAAAACAATAAGCACCGGGGCAACGACGCACCTCTACCTCACCATCACGTGCGAAGCCCCCTGTGGACAGAATGCGCATGCGCCTCCTTCCCAACGGGCAAAAGATAACTTCCCAGGAAGAGCATTTTACTTGTTATCACCATTGAATCACGAACCGTGCACAATGCGCATATGCGGCAAAGCTCCAGACACGTCCAAACTCACGAGACAATAATCGTAAACACGATACATAGATTAATACTTAAGAAAGATATTGTAATTATCAATGTGTTAAATAAATTAAATGAATAAAAATTTAAATTTAAAAAATTAAAACCATAATTAAACTTCTCTCAATAACAAATGAAACCAACATGCATTTTACAATGGTCTTAAAGGTCGCCTCTTGCGACCACAGAGATTTAAAAGAAAAACTACAATTAAAAAAAGCCAAATCGGGCAACATTTCCGTTACAAAAAAATCGAAAGCGGCGGTTAGCCATATTTTTCTGTGGACCCTGAATGGCGCCCTTCTATCCTTCCGTATCTCTATGGTGAAACCTCCAAGTATTTGACGTGGGAGCTTCATAAAACCAATTCGATGTTTAACCCGGAAGCTGCGGCACAGGCGTAGCTTTCTATGACGCATGCGCACCTTGGTGTGTGGCTTTCCTTACTTCAGAGGAGCTTCTTGTTTTTCTCCCCTTGTGGAATTCTTGCTGTTTAATCGTCTATGATAAAATGGAGCTTTGGAGGTTTATGGATGGTAAGGAGAGGCTCGTGTGAGTAACTTTTGTACTTAACTACTTCAGGGCTTAGGGACGAGCAGGGCCCCTTTGTCAGGGGAAGGGCGAAGAGGTTCTTCAACCAATGTTCTCCACCCAGAGAATTTAACCACTTTTCAAAACTCCTGTTCCCCCCGCAGCACTTCCCTTGGAGTTGTCTGCTTTGCCGTATTTTTGCTAATCTGTTCCCAAGGATACCTTCCTCCCTGGGGTATTGCCCACCCCTTCCCACCTTCTGTGTAATTCCTTTTATCTGTAATTTGTTCAATTGTTCCTGAATGTTTCTTTTTTTCTTCCTCTGCTGCTTCTTCAGACAAACAAAACCCATATCTTACCCCCTTTGGGTCCCAATTAATTCTACTTCCAGCCAATATTTGGAATAGAAAGCAGAACTGGGACAGAAGACACTAATAGGCCTCCAAACCTTTTTAGTGGGGGGACTGGGACTGTGGTACATGTGTTTGTAGTTCTACTGTTAAGAGACTGCATTGAAAACAAGCAAAGTTACTTTGGTCATCTTAAGCAAGCTATTATTTTTCAATCTCAGTCTTTGATTTGCAATATGGTGATGTGACTGATCTGCCTTAAACTGTTGTTATAAAGTATCAAAATAATGTATGTCATGTATTTTGAACACTGGGCAGTCTGCTTCTGTGTGTCAGGAGTAATTCAGCAGGACTTTGTCTCAAGCATGCATGGGATTCTAGTCCTAAACAGTTCTATAACACTACTAATTTTTAAGTATTTATGTGTGTATAATTTTTACCCCACTTCTGGCCCACAGCTCTCTGAAGTGGCTAATGTTTATAAAAACATGAAAGAATAATAATCAAATAGTGATAACACTGCAGCAATACAAACATAAAACAAAAACTCTGCTTTGATTTACTTAGCAAAAAAGAATTGTGTAGCATGAATGTATTCTGCATTGGCTTGGTTTCAGCATCTTGAGGATCTTCTCAGCCTTCATTTAAACAATAACAACTTAGTTTCTAGCCCTCTTGCTAACACACATTTCAGAATGTATAGGTGAAGTCTCTTCAGAATTGGGCTAAGCATGATTTGGGGGTGGGTGGGTCAGAAAGCAACACTTCTAAATGCTCTCTGTATAGCTCTTTGCTTCTCATTCCCAACAGAAGAACTTCCCAGGAGAATAAGCACATATGTTCAAATTTAGTATATGTTATTGGGTTACAAGGTTCAGTTCTTCTTGATTGTAGATGTCCACTTCAGAATATATAGGCCAGTGATTGACATTATTTTTCAAGCAGGGAGCAAAAACAAAAAACACCAGTGTGAGAGCCATTTCCTGCTGTGCTGAATTTCACAAAGAGCTACACTTTTCTCAGTGCTGGGAGGGCTCTTACGAGAGATGAAGCCCCTGCATAAGAGCTCTGGGGAAAGTGCTAGGAAGGGCTACACTTCCCAGCATGCCTTTCAAAATGGTGGAAGATCTCAACGAGGGCTCAGTTTCCTTTAAAAGAGCTCTACCTGCACTTGGCAAAACATCACACAGCATGGTAAGAATGTTTGTCTCCACATGGTGCTGCAGGGCTGTGCAGAGTATTTGGTTTTGGTGGAGCTTCTCTCAGGTTCAATAAACAATTAGTCTGGGGACCACACTTAGGGTTGATGGAGGCCCCAGGATCCCTGGGTCTTAACATGAAGAACACTGGTATAGGCATTATATTGTGCTGTTGAGTTGGTGTCAGCTCCTAGCAATCACATTCCATGTGATTTTCTTGGTAGAATACAGGAGCAGTTTACCAGTGTCTTCTCCCGTGCAGAATGAGATGATGCCTTTCAGCACCGTCCTATATCACTGCTGCCCAATATAGGTGACTACTAGGCACAGTCTGGGAAGCACGCTGGCGGGGATTTGAACTAACAGCCTCTCGCGCTCTAGGCAAGCTGGTTCCCCGCTGTGCTATCACATATATATTGTGCAATATATATAGGCATTATGTATTGCACTAAAAAAACCCCAAAGCCCTACATACAGAAAGCCCTGAAATTATGCAGAAAGGAAAGTAGAATTCTATGACTCTTCAAAAATAAGCATACTGTGTGCATACATACAGAGTATTCTATTTTGCATGATTTATTTTGATTTTGTCAGTTATAGGGATAGGTAAAGAGATATGCAGGGCACTTCTGTGTTTACCCTCTGTTTGTATTTCCTGTTTTTAATTATTGCAAACTTGTTTTCATTGTTGGAGGCCATCTTAGGGTCTGTGTGATGAGACAACTTAAAAATGCAATAAATAAACCATAAGGGGTAGAAATTTTTTTAAATATAAAATAAATGAAAGTTAAGATTCTGCACCCAACCCTAAATTATTATAATTATTAATTTGTTTAGATAGCCATCTATGTGCAGGGTGCTTTACAAATAACTAGTTGGGTCCTGCCCAAAGGACCTCTAAAAAGGATGCTCTAAAAATAGTACAGTACATGCATTTCTATGCTCCCACAGAATTGTAACCTTGACCATACGGTAGTAAAGCATGGATCTTGCTAATTATATGTAAATCTCTGACTTGACTCAACAGGCTGAGAAGCCCAGGGTTGTAGTGCTTGCTTTGTAGCCAGCACTGCCATACTTCATCATGAACCGTGGTCCACAACTGATCACCTTCACTCGTGCCCAGGAGGAATCAGATCTCTGGAGAGATGGACATGTCCAGAAAAAAAGCTGCAGAGGATCCCTTATTGCTGCCCAGGAAGAAGGCAACACAGCTGGGGAGGCAGCTCGCACCTTCTATGAGAACCTGCTGGCTTCTGGTGATTTTGAGAGATCCTTGCAGAGGAAGCGAAAGGTGCCTTATGCACATCAACCAGCACAAGAGGCTCCTCGCACTCAGAGCCACCAAGGAGAGACAGACACCCGCAAAGGGAATCAGCTCTTGAAAGCTGCCCAAGATGGCAATCTGAAGTCTCTGCGGACGCTGGTAGAGAAGGAAGGGTGTGATGTGAATTATAGAGATAGTTATTATTGGACAGCTACAATGTGTGCTGCTTATGCTGGATGTGGAGAGGCTGTGAGGTATCTTCTAAGCCATGGTGCTGCCTGGATCGGGGTTTGTGAGATGCAAGGCCGGGATGCTATGGATTTGGCAGAGGAAGCAGGACATCAAGAGGTGGTGGATGTCTTACAGGAAAGCGAAAGGCCCCGGGTGAAGGAGGAGTCTTCCAGGTGAGCTTTCTTGTTTCTGTGAGTTTAACTAATTACCCTCTGTGTGGATTTACTTTTGACATTGTCTTGCACTATTGCATAGACCCAGGGTGTCCTAACAAAATGGAGAATATCCTATCAAAGTTTTTTTTAAAAAGACTATCCTCTGCTCTGGTTTCTACTTGCTCCTACTGAATGGTTAGGAATTAGATCAAAATGCCATCTGGTCATGCCTTGCTGTAAAGCAGGACCATTAATGCAGGAGTTCCCAACCCGAGATTTGAGTTTCCCTAACATTTTTTAAATTTCCCCCTCATTTGCATTCATTAATTTGTTTATCAAAAAAATACTGTACACCTTTTCCTGATGCCCTAAACACATTGTGATCTGATTTAGCATGTTGTTTGACCCATTTATAGTTAGCAGCAGCAGCATAATAATAATAATAATAATAGACTCATTAGCCACCCCATAACAAATTGTTCTCTGGGTGGCTCACAACATTAAAACGTCCAATAAAAACATGTGACACATCAAATCACAACACACACACACACACACACACTGTAAAAACTTGTGTTTTGAAATCCATTTTTAAAAGCTTGAGTGAACAGAAAGGTCTTCACGTGGCATCTAAAAGAACAAAAAAGTGATGGTGCCAGTTGGCCCTCATTGGGGAAGCTGTTCCATAAACAACTTACTCTGTCATATTAATTTCCCCTCACTGTATCTCAGAAGCTTTTCAAGTGGCTAAGTAGACATTTTAGAACTAGAACATTTTCTGTCAGGAAACTTACCATCCCATATCTCTGTTTCCAGCCTTGGGTCCAAAGCTAGGAACCCCTGCATTAATCTACCAGTCTTTATTACCCCATATCCAGACCTCAGTGGACCACAAGTAAGGAGAAGGTGTTTGCAGGCCAAAATAGATCCAGGTACTTGAAGCAACTGATGGCTAACTGGTTGTAGCCTTTAATATCCTCTCCAATCCTTCCTATCCCCACCTCTTAAAACAATGGTAGACAAATTCTGGAGTCTATAGATGAAATCTTTGAAATTGCCTGAATAATCAGTCCCCACAGGTTTTGTCCTTTATAAATAGATAGGCCTATTTTCCCACCTTTCACAGCCAGTTGTGTAAAAGCATTGGATTCTTCTGTAGGGTTAGTCAGGAAGGTGTCTATTGTATTTCTGTTGCTTTGCTTAATCTGTCCATGGGCCATCTAGTTCAGCATTTGTCTCCAGCAGAAGCCACATTTCTCTCGGACACCATAATTAGGGCATGATGGAAATAATCATGATGTTTGTTCCTGGCATCTGTTTTTGGAGGTATTTACATGGAGGTTTCATTCAATGTTCTCTCTAAATATATATCTGTGTGCAGAATGAGGTTTCTTCTGGGTGGCGGTATCAAGTCACTGTGTGCACACATGCATTCAGAGTGGGACCTTCCAGATTCCATCTGACCAGGATCTAAAATTAACTGAGCGTATATTAAAAAATGTGTAAGCATGCACACGCCTTAGAGGGAACCCTGGTTCCATTTAGTGGTGATGTGGGGCAGAAAACATTCAGTTTCTAAAAATCTATAGTGTTTTACAAAATCAATAACTAATGAATCAATACAATACCAGTCAAACTGGATAGTTTAGAAGTTGTAATTGTTTTTTTCAGATGACATTCATAGGAAATATATACAGCTTTGGGGACATGATAAATTTTAATAAATAAACAATTTTTAAGTGCCTTCAGTTTCCTCCCATGTCTTAAAATGTTTACCATTATTCCAATAAACATAATTTCCAAATAAAGCTTTGAATGTATTTGAATGTTAATACTTACACTACATTAAGTTTGTGGGTTTTTTTAGTTTTTTCCCCTAATCAAATATTTATTTTTTCCTCAAGCTTATTAAATATAAGTCAAATATGTTAAATCGGATCCCAATTGATCTAAGGTACAGGAGGGGTTGCCTGGGGGAAAATCCAGAAAACCCACATGACTGCCATTTAGCAATAGCAATAGCACTTACATTTATATACCGCTCTATAGCCGGAGCTCTCTAAGCGGTTTACAATGAGTTAGCAATAGTTAGTATAGCCACCTAATGGCTCAGCGGGGAAATGCTTGACTAACAAGCAAGAGGTTGCCGGTTCAAATCCCCACTGGTACACCTATATCGGGCAGCAGCGATATAGGAAGATGCTGAAAGGCATAATCTCATACTGCGCAGGAGGAGGCAATGGTAAACCCCTCCTGTATTCTACCAAAGAAAACCACAGGACTCTGTGGTCACCAGGAGTCAAAACTGACTCGACGGCACACTTTCCTTTTACTTAAGACAGTACTGTGCTCTCTTTTTCACATGGATGCGCACACACACTTTATGTACGGAAATGCATCTATTTAAATGTTCCCACATACATTCCACACATGTTGAATCAAGATAGAGTCCTCTATACTAGACGAAGGTAAACTGATAAAGGGATGGTAAGATCCTCTAGTAATATTTACACGGGGGGGGGGAACTATTCAAGAACAATAGATAGGTACTTCTGTTTTTCAAAGGGAGTGTGTACTTCTGCAAATTTGTCGCCTGATAAATGCTTTGAGAGTTACTCAAGTCAGCCTGACTTTGCTTAATCAATTTACCTTCTTTATGCAGTTTACAGGTGCCAACTGAGAGAAAATACTGTGCCGTGTGCCAGACACACTACAGCGAGGACACTGTGGCTCTCCATGAACGCTCCACTGCCCACCTTTTCAGTCGGCGTGACCCACTTCCCCCCACTCGCTACCACATTCCCGAGAACAATGTGGGCTTCCAACTGATGGTCAAAGGTGGCTGGGACCAGGAAGCTGGCTTGGGGCCTGAGGGCACTGGCCGCAAATTCCCTATCCAGACTGTCCTCAAGCGAGATCAGAAGGGCCTGGGCTTCTGCAGCAATCTCAAACCCAAGGTTACCCACTTTGATGCCAATGACCCCAGTGCTGTGGAGCAACCCAGAGATCAGCGACCCAGGGTGGAACGAGCAGCAACAGTGGGGAAACGGGAGGCCCGGCGTAGAGAGGCCAAGGCTAAAGCCTGGGAACGCAACCTTCGTACTTACATGAATATTGACTTTTGAACTCTTACTAGACAATTAGAACCATGTTGCCTACATAACCAGCTGACTGTCTGTTTTTTGCCAAATTGGAGGCATGGAAGTGGACTGGGGAAGAGGGAAGTCAAATCATGGAAGGAAGCAAAAGGCTCCTTCCTCGTTGTGGCCAATAACCAGGAAGGGAACCAGAGTGAAAAATCATCCTGTGCGCCTTTTACAGTAAGGTGGGCTTATAGATGTAGCTTTAAACATGGATCTGTAGATAAGATGGAAAAGTGCGTGGTCAGGGGTAGTCTTGCAACATCTTAAATCCAGAAAAATCAACTTGACTCTCACATATGTTGAACTAAGTTGTAATGTTTGCAACAGTCCTAGGACTTTTGTAAACAGGTCAGAGGTAGTGAGGGAAATGGGGAGCTGCTTCCAAGTGAAGCATTAGGCCTGTGTCCATTTTGTCATCTCTCCTGCATTGCTAGGCCAGCTAACAAATAAAATGATTCTATTCAGTCCACAGAGTTGTTGGAAACATATCTCAAGGAGACCCAGTTAAAGCTCAACTTGAGTTCTGCTCGTGCATTAAAGTATGCAGTTCAATGCAATGTATACACAGATTGCTGATTTTATTTATTGATTGCACAGTGGGTAGCATCCAATGTACTGCTGACCCAACATACACCAGTGCAAAGCAGCTTCTCCACCCCCTCCTCCCAGCTGGTACTCTGAGCTTCCGGAACAGCTGTTGCTGAAAGTTGGGGGGTCTTCAGTGCTGGCATGGGATGCAGTACAAAGGGATGCAGGGGAAGAGAGGGGTACCTGGAAGTCATGAAGGGAACTGCTAGAGGATGCACTGCTCGGCTTGTGGTTTAGAGTTGTCACGTCCAGTGCCATATCCCATGCTATTTCTGAAGATCTCCCAATGCTCAGCAATGGCTTTTGTGGGTGCTCAGGGAACTCTAGTAAGGAGGAGGAGGGTACAAGAAAAATGCCTTGTCCTGATGCCAGTTGTGTTGGCAGTAGTTCAGTGTGCATTGTAAAAAATTAAAATACTATTATTGGAAAACTTGATGTTAATAAAGCATTGGAAGACTTTTTGATTTCCCCCAATATTATATACTACCCCTCTTATTCTACAAACAACTCCCTAATTCCCTGGCTTCCTGCAGGTTAACATTTTATATAATTATCACCTTTTCTTACTTCTGCTTGTTCCCTTTTTCTCTGTGCTTTGTATTTCTCTGTACATTCTATTTGTTCATCATAAGAACAGCCCTGCTGGATCAGGACCAAGAACTATCTAGTCCAGTATCCTGTTTCACACAGTGGCCCACCAGATGCCTTTGGGAAGTCCACAGGCAAGAGCTCAGGGCATGCCCGCTCTCTTGCTGTTGCTCCCCTGCAACTGGTATTTAGAGGCATCTTGCCTCTGAGGCTGGTGGCAGCCTATAGTCCTCAGACTAGTAGCCATTGATATACCTGTCCTCCATTGATATACCTGTCCTCCATACAGTGGGGTAGCCTTGACCCGATAGGGGAGGTTCATTCCTGGGCAGATGGAGCCCAATAATCAGCCCAGACGAGAGGACTTACAATCAAAGCTTTATTATGCTCTTAAGTAGCATAGGTACTGCTGGCTCGCGCTCAGAGCAGGACAAAGGAACATACAGAAAGCAACACATTTATAGTCAAAAGTATTCTTCAAAATGCAGCTGCATAGCAATCTCATCATCATGACTGGCCAAGGTTAGGGAATGTGTGCAGACTGCCAGCCAGCCTTATCTTTCAGCACTAGCGGGTTACCTTGACTTTAAGGAAAGGGGAAAGTACCAGTAAACAGTTCTGAGAACTTTTCTCTTCTTGCAAAGCCTTGAGCTTAGTTAAACATAATGGTGTTGCCTATTGTCAAGCTGTGCACTTCTATATCTAATTTGCCATCCAAGCTAGTGGCCATCACCACATCCCATGGCAGGGAATTCCATAGATTAATTATGCACTGTGTGAAAAAGTACTTCCTCTTGTCGGTCCTAAACTTCCTGGCCATTAATTTCATGGGATGACCCCTGGTTCTAGTGTTGTGAGAAAGGGAGAAAAATTTCTCTGTCCACTTTCTACTCCATGTGTAATTTTATACACATTGATCATGTCTCCCCATTGTCACCTCTTTTCCAAACTAAAAAGCCCCAGATACTGTAGCTTTGCCTCATAAGGAAGGTGCTCCAGGCCCCTGATTATCTTGTTTGCCCTCTTCTGCACTTTTTCCATTTCTTCAATGTCCTCCTTAAAATACGGTGATCAGAACTGTACACAGTACTCCAAATGTGACTACATCATAGATTTGTATAAGGGCATTATATTATTACATTTATTTTCAATCTCCTTCCTAATGATCCCTAGCATGGAATTTGCCTTTTTCACAGCTGCTGAGTCAACACTTTCAACAAGCTGTCGACTAAGACCCCAAGATCGCTCTCCTGGTCAGTCACTGACAGCTCAGACTCCAGTGTACATGTGAAGTTGGGGTGCTTTTTTACCCCAATATGCATCACTTTACACTTGTTTACATTGAACTGCATTTGCCATTTTGTCGTCCACTCACCCAGTTGGGAGAGAACCTTTTGAAGCGCCTCACGATCTGTTGTGGATTTCACTACCCTAAGTAGTTTAGTCTCATCAGCAAATGTGGCCATAGTGCTGGTAACCCCAACTTCTAGATCTTGTATGAACAAATTAAAGAGCACTAGTCCCAGTACTGCTCCCTGGTGCACCCCACTTCTTGGGGCACCTCCATTGTGAAAACATTATTCCTACCCTCTGCTTCCTGTCCTTCCACCAGTTATCAATCCACGCATGAAACTGTCCCCTTATCCCATGGCTAAGCTTACTCAAGAGCCTTTGGTGGTGAGCCTTGTCAACATGCCTGTTGACATTCCTGTTGACATTCTCAAAGAACTCCAAAGGTTTAATGAGGCAATCCTTGCCCTTCCAGAAGCCATGCTGGTTCTCCTTTAGCACGGCCTGTTCTATATGTTTAACAATTTTGTCCTTAAGTATGCTTTCCTTCAATTTACCCAGCACAGACGTTAAGCTAACCAGTCTGTAATTTCTTGGATCCCTTTTTGAAAATCAGAATTACATTAGCTATTTTCCAGTCCCAGTACAGAGCCTGATTGTAGGGACAAATTACATATTTTTGCTAGGAGATAAGCAATTTCACATTTGAGTTCCTTCAGAACACTTGGGTGGATGCCATCTGGCCTTCGCAATTTGTGAATGTTCAGTTTTTCAAGACAGTTTATCCTCTTTCGTCTCCTCAAATTGGCCCAGTTCTTCAACCTTCAAGCCTGAGAAGCTCAATTCTGGAGCAGGTATATGGTCACTGCCATGAAGACTGATGCAGAGAAGCTGAATGAGTTATTTGCAATCTCCTAATCCTCCTCAATATCTTTCACACCCTTACCATCAAAGGGTCCAACTGCCTCCCTGGCAGGTTTCCTACTTCTGATATATTTAAAGAAGTTTCTGTTATTTCCCTTGACACGTCTAGTTATATGCAAACTCTCTTTTTGCATCTCTTGTCTCCTTGCATTTCTTTTGCCAGAGTTTATGTTCCTTCCTGCTCTCTTCATTTGGGCAGGACTTCCGTTTTCTGAAGAAAGTCTTCTTCCCTTTTATAGCTTCCCTGACTCTACTTGTTAGCCATGCTGGTGTCCTCCTGAATTTGGTGGTACCTTTTCTCCTCCTTGGTATACATTCCAACTGAGCTTCTATATAATTCTTCTAAAAGTACCTGTAGCTAATCCCATGTGTGGCAGCTCTTGCTAGAGCTCGCGAGCAAGCTGCCAATTAGCGACGGGGACAGCCAGGGGGAAGGAAATGGCAGCAGCGGTAGCAGCCAGCCAGATGGCCAAAAAAAAAAAATGCCGGACAGAAAGTGGCGGCAGCAGGGGCGGGGAGGAGAAGAAGAAGCTGGTGGCTGGCCAGCCAGAAAACGGCTGGCGGGTGGGCGAAGAAGCCAGTGGCTGGCCAGTCAGCCAGCATGTGGCAGGGGCAGGTGGCAAGAAGGCAGCCTGTGGGCGAAGAAGCCGCCAGCCAGAAAGCGGTAGGGGAGGGAGAAAGAAAAAGGCAGCGACGGGCGGGTGGGCCAGCCCAGCTAGTAGTTATGGTTTTAAATACATTTTATGCTTTCTAGAATGATTTGACCCTCCTGACTTTCCCTTTCAGCTTCCTCTTCACCATTCCCCTCATTTTTGCGACATTTCCTCTTCTGAAGTCCAGTGCATCTATGTTGGACTTGGTTGGCAATGCTCCACTTGCATATAAGCTGAATTTGATCACACTATGTTCACTGTTCCTCAATGGTTCTAAAGCTCTGACATTTCACACCAGGTCCTGGGCACCATTCAGGATTAAGTCCAAGGTAGTCTACTCTCTGGTTGGTTCCATGACCGACTGTTCAAAGACACGGTCATTTGGTTGGTTGGTAAGGGAGGACAGCTGGTTGGAGCACCATGATTCATGGAGCGGCGGCAAGGAGCAGGTATTCATCTGCTCTCCGTTTTAAAGGTGCAGGAGATGTATTACAAATTGCACTTCAAATCATGATTCATGCACATCCCATGTGAGAGTAACTGAAACCGCCCATTATTACAGCTTTGTCTCTTTGATGCCTCTCTGATTTGCTTTCCCAATTCCAGGTCACTTGCAACATTTTGATCCAGAGGGCAATAGCACGTCCTTAGTAACAAATTTCCTTTCAGTCCTCATATTGTCACCCGTAATGATTCTGTGGAGGATTCTGGTCTTCCTGGGTTTTCTAGCTTGTTGGATTATATCCCTTAATATATAGTGCTACTCCACCCACAGTCCTTCCCTCCCTGTCCTTTCTGTAGAATTTGTGTCTAGGGATGTGTCCCACTGGTTCTCACCATTCCACCAGGTTTCTGTTATGCCCACTCTATCTATGTTTTCATTGGCAGCCAAGCACTCCAGCTTGCCCATCTCGGCTCAGAGGCTTCTTGCATTGGTATATAAGCATCTATAGGCCAAGTCTCTTATCTGGCGCTGGCATGTGCTATCTCCCTTACTATCATTTGAAACAGCTGTCATGTGTTCCTATCTGCTCTACTCCTGGTTCTACTCTGTACCCTGCTGGTTTATCTGAAAGGTTTACACCCTTGCACTACAGAGTATTTTGCTTGCCGAACCAGATACCACCCAGTTCCTGTCGGCAATCCCCCAGGTGTCATTTTAAGAGCTGCTCTGTGACCTTTTTGATTTTAAGTGCCAGCAGTCTGGTTCCATCTTGGTTCAAGGGGAGCCCATTGCTTTTGTACAGGGTTTCCTTGCCCTAAAATGTATCCCTGTGGCTAACAAATATAAACCCCTTCTCTAGGCACCACCATCTCATCCATGCCTTGAGTCCCCTCAGCTCCACCTGTCTCGCTGCCCCTGCATGTGGAAGAAGTGCCCTGGGAGTTCATGACTTCAGTATGCTACCTAGTGGCCTAAATTTGGCTTCCAGGACCTCCTGACTACATTTCCTAACATCGTTGGTGCCAATGTGCACCACGACAGCCAACTCTTCCCCAGCACTGCCTAACAGCTTCTCTAGACGCTGTGTGACATCCACAACCTTGGCAGCAGGCGGGCAAGTCACCGTGCAGTCTACACACTGGTCACAAAACCATCTCTTTATGCCCCTAACAACTGGATCACCCATCACAAGGAGGCCCCCAACCCCTGGAGGAGTATCCTCTGTGCAAGAGGTTATAGGTGCATCACCCAAGGAAGGGATCCCTTCAAAAAGAGCATTACCTTCCTCCTCAGACTGATGTCCTCCTTCCCCGAGGCCTTCATTCTCCATGACAGCAGAGGAGCTATCAGCGTGGGAATGGGATGTCTCTATCACATCCCTGAGGGTCTCATCCACACAGCTCTCTGCCTTCTTGAGCTTCTCCAGGTCAGCCACCTTGGCTTCAAGGGAACAAATTTGTTCCCTGTGAGCCAGGAGCTCTTTGCACTGAGCACACACCCACGACATCTGCCCCTTAGGCAGATAGCCATACATGCGACATTCTGAGCAATATACTGGGAAGCAGCCCCTCCCCTGCTGGCATTCTACCTTCATAACTGGTTTTATTGGCTATTTAGACTATATGAGCCTTGTTTACTTGTTAGTATCTGGAACCTTAACAACAGGGGTGCAGTTGGCTAGTCCAACAGGGCCCATCTTCCCCATCCCCACCAAGGCTAGATGGTAACATGTGCCAGGACTTCCCTTTGCAGCAGTTTTGGCGGCTTCTCAGAGCACTGCTTTTCCCTTTGGCACCACTGCAGGCAGCTCACGGAGACACAGGGTTCCAATCGAGGAGATTCCCCAACAATAAATCCCACTTCATCATCAATTAGGAAAAAAACATCTCCACAGCTCCAATCCTATTGCAAAAAGTCCACTTTTATTTCCATTCACATTATGCTGCATCAATTGTACTGCTGACTCTAAGAAAAAAAAATATGCTCCCTCTACAACTAAGTAAACAAACTAAACTGTTCTAACAACCCCTTCCTTATTAGGGTGGAGGGGAAGTGTCCACAGTCCTGCTTGGTGGAAAAAAACAAAAAAACAAAACATGGTCCAATTTCAAAACATCATTTTACACTGAAGTGAACCCCCGCCGATTGTTCAGTCTTTCTTAGAGAGAAGGAAACTAAGATATAGCACATCTAGCATATGAGCAAAAGCAGATCTGAGACTAGTACTTCCCCTTTACTTCCACCAAGCATGTGTAGGGCTCCACCCTAACACTCCCTAATCAGATAAACAAAACAATTATTTATATTATAAAATGGACATAAAGTGAAAAAGGTAGGGTTTTCTTCTTTCCCCTGTCAGAGCTGCACTCTGAATGGTGTGTGTTTGTGAATGTTTTTTGGTGTTATGGAAATGTAACAAAAATCAGCACTAGAGTTGCATGATATTGCATAATTTTCAGCGTACTACTGATTTTTGTTCAAAAATATTAGCATGTTCACATGCTCTGGTGCCAGTCTGGCACGCAGATGATTAACAGTAAGGCTAACATTTGAACACACACACTCTGTGGGCACAAATGATGCCGGAATGCACAGATAACCCTTTGCCAGTTTTGCAAGCCTTGGAAAACGCTGTGCATTGACCTTCCACCACTCCAGTGGACTGCACTTTAATGAAGGACAGGGCTCCCTAAAGTACTTTTCCACTTCATTCTCTACAGCATTCCTCTCATATTCCTGCTTGGTATAATCTTCTCCTAAAAGCATCATTATAGCCTCAGTTTCACGTCTTTTTTTCGCTGCTGGTTCCGGCTCATCCGATTCAGTTGTCATCTTCACCACTGGTTCTGGCTCATCCAGTTCAGTTCTCATCTGCTCCATCGCAGTATTCCGAGGCAGTTCTTCTATTTCTACCATTGATGCCAGTTGCAGAAGTTTCGATTTAGCAGTAATCTGGATGACAGGCAAAAGAAACTGCAAGTGTTTATGGCGCGGATCTAACAAGGAGGCAATCAGTGCAGGTTTGGCAGTGATGGCAGGATTGTTGGGTTGCAGGTGATGCTCCAAAAAGCGATGAAGAGCAGTCTTGAAATAAGCAACTTTTCTATTTTTAACAGGAGTTTCACTTTGGAGGTGCTTTTGGAGAAGACTGTTGCAAACTGGGTAAATGTTTGAAATGGAAACAGACAGTTCATCAGACATGGCAGCTGTAGCACACTTTAAGGAGGAAAGTACTGGAAGGATCTCTTCAATTAATTGCCAGTGCTCCTCTTGCAGCTGAAGCATTTGGGCATCAGACTGGTTTGTGACACAGCTATCTGAAAGCACACCCGTTACAGCTGACCTTTGCTCACAGAGCCTTTCAAACATGTCATATACAGAATCCCAGTGAGTTTTACATAACTGGATCAGACGGTGTTGCTTTAGCTGAAGCTGTGTTTGTTTTCTTTCTAATGCTTCTGCAGCCACAGTGCTGCGGTGGAAATGTGAAACCAGCCGATTTGCAGCTGCAACAATATGATCCACACCACTAGCAGAAAAGCCATCATTTATGGCTTGCTGCAAAGAATCAGCAAAACAACAAACAGATTCCCAGGTCACTGCCCTTTCCAACACATCGAGGGACATCTTGCTTGCATTATCGTGTACACAAGCCAAGACACGGCCAGCCAGACCCCATCTTTCCGCTGTACTGTTCAACTTTTCAGCAAGGTTTTCTGCTGTGTCTCGTTCTGCCATACTTTCTGTGTGCAGAACTGCAGACTGAAGCTCCCAGTCTTCAATATAATAGCAAGTAACAGTCATGTAGCATTCGGTGCTTAATGCTGTCCAGCAGTCAGTGGCGAGGACTACTTGGACAGCGTTTTCCAATTTTTCCTGGAGGGACTTCACAGACTGTTCATAGCACTTCTCTAGTTGTGAAGTTATGGTCTGCCTCTCAGGCACACAGTATTCAGGTTTTACAAAACTCATCAGGGCACGGAAACCAGTTCCCTCAATGACACTTACAGGCAGCATGTCTGTTGTGATCATGGCGCAGAGCAGCTCGTTTAGTTTTTTAGCACATTGTGTGTTGTTGCTTCTTGAATTTCCAGAAGCAATGCATCCTACCGGTGTTTGAGTTTTGGCTCCTTTTCCGTATGACAGGTCACAGGAATGCTTCTGTTTCAAGTGGCTCAATACTTCTGCTCTCTGCTACACAATTCACATTTAACAGTGTCATCTGTTATCCTTGTAAAATATTTCCAGACATCGCTCCTTTTTTGTCGCTCCATCTTCCCAGTGACTGAATGGGATACAGTTTGGACATGACTGTTAGGAGAAGCCAAGCTAAACTGCTGACTGGCTGAGCCACTGCCACCCAGGGAAAGCTGATTTAAAACTTTGTTAGCTGGTTGCCTGGGGGTAAAAGGAAAAGAAGTTTCACATAGTGTACTGGCAAATTGTATTTATCAGTGTCTAGAGATACGACTATGAATATTTATATACCACTTTTCAGCAAAAGTTCTCAAAGTGGTTTACATAGATATAAATAAATAAAGATGGCTCCCTGTCCCCAAAAGGGCTCACAATCTGAGAAGAAGAAAAAGAAACATAAGATAGACACCAGCAACAGCCACTGGAGAGATGCTGTGCTGGGGATGGATAGGGCCAGTTACTCTGCCCCAGCTAAATAAAGAGAATCACCACTTTTAAAAGGTGCCTCTTTTACTTCGTTAGCAGATACCAATTTAATTTTTAGATTAATCTCTTAATAGCTGTATTTTGGAACCACACCACCATTCAGTGGAGACTGTTCACAGAAGCAAAGGATTCACTTTCAACCTATGAACTTAAACTCTTGGGAGTAAATCCACGGGTGCCACGTGTCCAGGAATGGCCTGGGAAGTTCAGGATGTAGGGAAAGTGTGGTCTTGGATTTGAAATATCCAGGAAACCGAGTGAGAAAATTGCTTATTTTACCTATTTTTATTTTTACCTATTACCTATTGCAATTTTACCTATTTTTCTGGTGCTTTTCTCCAGGCATTGTAGCTACATAACATGGCATCAATGTTTAAGAGCCCTATATTCTTAGCCTTTCTCTGGCATAGTGCTGACAACTGGCTCGGTTGGCGGCTCCTCCTCCTCCTCCTCTCCTCCTCCTCCTCCGGATCATCTTGAGTCAGCAAGGATGGTGGGGGCTGTGAAGTACTATATAGGGTTTTAGCTGGATATATCTGGATTTAGCTGTGAAGTACTATATAGGGACAGAGCTCGCTGGTAATATTGTTGGGGTCCCACTTCTCTCTAACACATTAATTGCTTGATAAAGCACCTGCAGTCTTGAGAGGGCCCCTCTGAGGTAACAGGAAGTCTCTCCTGTGTGGAGTTGGGGCGCAGGGGCGCCGCGCGGGTAGGACGCACCGGGAATATGCCCTGTGGGCCAGTCCAAGCCTGGAATGCTACAGGGTGGAAGCGTGTGAAATATGTTGGAGGTCCAGCTCCAGATGGCATTGAACCTTTCCACCAGTAAGCCTAATGACCACTAGCATTGGGAGTAGAGACAGTTAGGGTCTCCTTCTCTTTCCTGTTTATCTCTGCCTCTGATCCCTCTATTGATAGAATGTACTCAGGAACTTCCTGGGAGTGACTTCCTTCTTCCCAGAATGCTTCTAGCTTTCTCTCTGAGCACCATGGTTCTATACATCTCTCTCTGACCAACATGTAGCCAGAAGTTAGATATAGGTCCTTCCCTATTATCATGTACTTCTGAATAAAGTAGATTAGTTTAACCATACATTAATCTCCATGCTTATCATTTACAAGCTGTTGCCCCTGAGACCCTGTTACCTTCTGCTGTAATGAGAGTGAGCTATCTCCTGAAATACTCTGCTATATAAGTAATTACCCCTCAACAAAACAGCTGCCTAGCTTCACTGTTTAGCACTTTCTCTAATCACACGGGGTGGGGGGCGCAGAGAAGCGCAGGGTTTCACAATGTGTGCCTGCCTACTCCCACCTTTTTTATGTCCAGAAATTCTGATGAATGTGGCAGGCAACCCTAAGTAAACACCACTGAATGCAGTGGGACTTCCAAACGAGCAAGCATAGGATTGTGATCAGTGTTCCCTCTAAGGCGTGTGCATACACTCACACGGGTTTTTTTGTTTTTTTAAAATTTTACATTTATATCCCGCTCTTCCTCCAAGGAGCCCAGAGCGGTGTACTACATACTTGAGTTTCTCTTTCACCCTGTGAAGTAGGTTAGGCTGAGAGAGAAGTGACTGGCCCAGAGTCACCCAGCTAGTTTCATGGCTGAATGGGGATTTTGAACTCGGGTCTCCCCGGTCCTAGTCCAGTACTCTAACCACTACACCATGCTGGCTCGTCCACTCAGTTAATTTTAGATCCCACTCAGGATTAATCAGGAAGGCCTCACTCTGAATGTATGTGCGCACACACTGCCTTGATACTGCTGCCCAAAACAAAACTCATTCTGCACACAGATGAAAAAAATTAGAGAATAACAAGTGTTTGCTTATTTCTGGTGGGTTTTATGGTTTTAATGCCACCCCCATTAAGACCATTTGGTAGCATCCAGACTAGACTAGACACAACTAAGCACTTCCTATTACTTAAAAAAAATAATAATCAATGAGACAAGTTTGCCATGATTAGGTTAGTCTGGATGCTATGTATTGAGTTTCACCTTCTAGAAATCAGTTCAACATTTTGTTAATATGCAAGCAGCCAGGGGGGGAAAGAGATGAAGTTTTATTCGTGTGTGTAAGCTCAGGGTAGGTTTTATAAACCTACTCAGAGCTTTTGATCTTGGTCTGCTACAACCAACTTGCTCCCGAGGGCAGAACTAGAACCAATGGGTTGGAATTACCTACTGCAATTCCTTGCCATTGCAAGGAAGCAGGTTAAGGCTAGACTTTAGGAGTGACTTCTTAACTGTAGGAGCTGTTCAACAGTAGAACAGGCTGCCTCATGCAGTGATAGCTCCCCTTCACTGGAGATCTTCAAACAGAGGTTAGGTGGTCATCTGTCAGGAATGCTGTGGCATTTTCCTGCACCAAGCAGGGGGTCGGCCTAGAAGACCTCTGAGGTCCCTTCCAACTCTAACATTCTATTATTCTAACTAAAGAACAGATCTTTGAACTTCAGTCAAGGTTGGCATGTAAATCAGAGAACCTGTTTTGGAGCAGCCAGACTCTCATAGTTCCTTACCAAAATGAGTGATAACTCACGTGATGTTGCCAATGCTATCATATCAAAATATGATTTACATATGCTCTGTAGCAACAGTGTGGAACGGATGTTTGCTTACCTATTATAACTAATGTGCATATTAAAAACAACTTGCACATTAAAGATATTAACTGCTGCAAGATTGGTTAAAGCAAGTAAATGGAAGCTTGCTCTCCTCCCCCACTTGGGATGATTGGTTGGTTAAAATGTGGGATCTTTTAGTTATGGTTAAATTGACTAATTTTATTCAACTACAGGAAGGTAGAAAACAATATGATAATTTTGTATTGAATTGGAATCTTATCAGTTTCTGGAACAAGAAGATAATCAATCTTTTATTTATATAAAAATATTTAATTTAGTGTAAATTTAATATTGTTGACATGTCATTGTACTCTTTTGTTTTCTCTATTTGCTAATGAATGATATTTATATTCCTGACTAATGATAAATATTTGTGTTTATATCTGGAAAATATACAATAATTAATGTGCATACTTGGAGCACTAGCTTCTTGTAAGCAAACTTCTATTCTACACTTGTTATGGAAAACTTCATAACTAACTTCAAGAGACTTTAGAACAGCTGGAAGCAGGTGACTGATGTGATCAAAGAAACAAGAACACTTCATTTCCCAACTTTAAAAAAAAGAAAGAAAAGGTATTACCAGTACCAAAGTCCATTAATCTTAAAGGGTAAATGGTGAACCATTTAGTGTTTTAACACCCCAGTTTCTACTAATGTCCCATTAGAGTCCACTTGCCTGGTATATTCCAGCAAAAGATTCTCTTCCCTTCTTGCAGGTCTCTTGCCTGTTGGAGAAAACAGAAGATGATGATAGATGGAACACCCTGTGCAACGAAGTATGGGACATGTCTAACAGGATACGAAACTCTTACAAGAAAGTTCACATCATTACAAACCTTCATCCACTTGCCTCTTCTTACTAAGGAACCATAAGTCAAAGAGTACAGGATGTGTTGTAGATGTAAATGCTGAAGGTCCCAGTTGAGCATATAAAGCTGCCTTATATCAAGTCAGACTATTAGTCTCCCTAGCACATGGGTGTATTGCCTATTGGGCAAACAGGGACAAATGTTCCTGGGCCCAGGGGGTCAGGGGCCCCCCAAGCAGATTGCCCCTGCCCCTGGCCAAGCCGCAGAGGCAGCCGCTGTGGCTGGCCGGCTTCTCCACTAGCCTTTCTGGCTGAAATGTGTGGCTGCCTCCCCTGCCCCACCACCGCTAGTTGTGTTGGCGGCGGGGGGGGGGGGGGGGAGTGAGCTGTGGTGGGTGCTCTGGCCAGCCAGCTGGCCTCTCTGCCAGTCCTTCTGCCCAAACTGTGCACTGAAATGTGCAGGTGTGCAGTTTGAGTGGAAAGGCCGGCAGAGAGGCCAGCCGGCTGGTCAGAGCACTTGCCGCTGCTTGGCTCACACCCCCCTGGCCAACAAAATGGCAGTGGGGCAGGACTGGCAGCCTCACAGTTTGGCCGGAGAGATGGGTGGAGAAGCCGGCCCGCTACTACCGCCACTTAGCTCACATACACACACACACGGCCAACACAAATAATGTCAGCGGGGCAGGGACGGTGAGATTTTGTTGCCCACCCCTTGCATCTGACATCAGACACAGGGGGCATGGCTTAGCGGGGTGGGGGCGTGCACACTTTGTGCATGATGGGGAGGCCCTCTAATCAGATTTGGTCCCCTGGCCCGCAGGGGTCTTGCTACGCCCCTGCCCTAGCACCTCAATGTCGACTTGAACTGACAGCAGATCCCATAGATTTCAGGTAGGGATCTCTCAGTCCTACCTGGAAGTGCCAGGATTTGAACCTGGGCCCATTTGCATGCAAAGCAAGTGCTCAACCACTTAACGATGGCCCCTCTCCAGCTCAGTCCCTGGAACTTCCTGTTAAAAGATCAGAAAGTAGGTCTGGCAAAGGACTTCCTCTGCTTTCAAGTAAGTTAGATAGCAGCAACTGCAGGCGGACCTGTAAACCTTAATAAGCAATGGGGCTCATGCAGAAAAAGTGTCAGTGTGGTCTAGTGGTTAGAGTGATGGACTAGGGAGACCCAAGTTCAAATCCCTATGCAGTCATGAAACACACTGAGTAACTCTGGGCCGGTCATTTCTCTCTCAGCCTAACCTACCTCACAGGGTAGTTGTGGGGCTAAACATAACCATGTACACTACTCTGGTCTCTTTGGGGGAAAGAACAGAATATAAATGTAAAAACAAAACATGTAATTACCAGCACTTTGTATGTCATCCCAAAACATATTGGCAGTCAGTGTAATACTTTTAAAACAGGAGTGATGTAGTCTCTCCAAGTTGTCCTGGAGGCCAACCTGGCTGCCGGAGTTTGAACTAAATGAAGTTTCCATACTAGATACAAAGGTAGCCCTACCTACATAAAGCGCATTACAGCAGTCAAGCCTAGAAGTTACCAGCATATGCACAATCATTTTAAAGTCACTCTCTTCCAGAAATAGATGCAGCCGATGTATCTGCATTAGCACCCGAATTTAGCATCTGAGGCATGCAAAAGAGGTTCAACATCCATCCTAGTTATTTGGAAACAAGTGTTTTGGTTTCCTTATGCAGCCATTGGCGAATGTAGTCAAGCAGTCCTGCACAGAACTTCTCCTGGGTGACAGGAAGTTAAACATGAATAAATGTGAAGAACAGAGAGTTGTTCCGAGGAAGTGTCACACACATGGGTTTGCAGAGGGGCAGGGGTTATCACAAACAGTTTTGTCAGTCAGTCCACACAATGGGGGTTTCTAGCCTATGTGCATATGTAATCCCCATAAGCTAGGGGTAACTTGGTTTAGACCTGTGGACGTTGCATAGGAGGAATAGACTGCCTATGCTTCAAAGAAATTCTAGAGCAGGGCTGCACAACTTTGGCCCTCCATCTGTTGGACGCCTGATCATTGGCCACTGTAGTGGGGGTGGGGTGGGGTGGGGTGGGGGGTGATGGAAACTAAACCAACAACAGCTAGAGGGTTGGAGTAATGCAACCCTGGAAGGTGGATCATCAGTGTATATTTAGCCTTTAACACCTTGATTAAAGTGAGAATGTATTACATATATAGACAACACATTAGCAAGCAGGCATGTGCCCGAAATGTTTCGGAGGCCATTATGAAGGCCTCCGAAACGTTTCAGCACTGGGGGCGGTTTCAGCGTTTTGGCGCCGGCAGGGGTAGCGCTTTAAGGGTGGGGGAGGATGTACTACCCCTCCTGCCGCATTTCCCCAGCCGGCGTGTTGTTTTTTATTAAGCCCCTCGGGGCAGCAGCGGTCCTCCCTGCCACCCCGTTTGCCTCGTCGGCCAGAAGTGGCCAGAAGTCACGAGTGCGCATGCGCCTGTTGCGTGCGCCTGCTGCGTGCACGCGCACACCCTTCTGCCGTGTGCACACCGATGGGGCAAACGGGGCGGCAGGGAGGAACACTGCCGCTCCGAGGGGCTTAAAAAAAATGCGCCGGCGGGGGAAATGTGGCGGGAGGGGTGAGTACACCCTCCCCCACCCTTAAAGCACTACCCCCGCTGGTGCCGAAGTTTTCCATGCACATCCCTATTAGCAAGGAATGGCATGGAGGGTTATTCTTTGAACTATGTCTATTTGCTGTGTGCGTATTATTTAATTACAGAGCATTGCTGAGATTGTAGGCCACCTTCTGAGCCTTGGTTAGAGTTGCCATGCCCCCCGGAATTCTGGGTTTCACCCAGATTTTAAGCATCTCACCAGGATTGCTTAGGTCACCCGGACTCGCCTGGATTTCAGCCTTCATTTTTAAAAAAACACAACCAAAAAACTAAGCTCTAGCCCTTGCAAAAGTGGAGTTATGGAGCAAAACATGCAGTCATTATTCTGTTCAACAGCTGGACTTGGATTAAGAGAGGCAGCACAGGAGTCGCACTGGGAGGATTTCACTTTCACAAGTTCAGTAATTCTCTGAGGAATGTTGCCTTTATTTTTTTATCAGCAGGGGATCTCTATTGGGCAGCTTAGAGGATAGTTTGCTTTTGATGTAAATCACTCCCAGCCTACCAGGCTGTGTATTGTAATGTTTCAGGACTTGCTTGGCTTTATGTTCAGTGCACGCCTACTTAGAAGTAAGCATCCTTGGTTTCAATCAGATCTTCTCTCAAATAACTGTATACAGAATTGCAGCCTTATTTAAAAACCTGTGCATTGAGGGGAGGGGCATTCTGTTGTTGTTGTTAATATATGTCAAGGAAAATGGTCAGGCAAATATATCTTCCCCAACTATTTCTGTTAGATATCCAGAGCAAATACAACTCAGCTGCTAATTTGCATATGCAAAATTATTTGCAAGCCAATTTACATAATATGCAAATTAGGCACCCGGATTTGGAAAGCCAGAATATGGGAACCCTAGCCTTGGTGCATGGTTGCTGGGAGGAATAAAGAGGAGAGGGTCATCTCTGCATTGCCAGAGTAAAGAGACTGCAATTGGGGCACAGATTTCAAGCAACAGGGAGTTGTGGGTGGGACTCTTCTGGAAGTTGTGTGGACAGTCTGAATTTGGATGTTCCAAACCGGGGCAAACCATTATACCTGAATTTATGTTGTACACACACACCTACCTTTTTAAGTTCCCCTGCCTGGCCATGTGGAGACAATTTTTCCTTGCCACAGGCAATCAGGCAAGTGATTACTTATAAGCCTGGCTAGTACTTCTGTAACTAAGGCTCGGAGTGGGCACAACCATTCATTTTATTGTGCAGAACCAGTGCGGTTTAGTGGTTGGAGTGCTGGACTTAGACAAGCAGACCTGGGTTCAAATCTAGTCTCTGCTTACTGGATTACTTTAGGCCAGCCACACACTTTCAGCCTATACATCTAATACATAAGAACAAATGCCTTCAGATGGATCCCCGTGGAAGCTTTGGTGTGATCTTGATAGGGCATCAGACTCTGATCCCAGAGAAACATGCACAGTGACAAGGTGGACAGTGCATTGAACAGGCCTTTTTTGAACACAACACTATCAAGAGACAACTTGGGAATACTGTGAGAGCTGTGTTACCAGCTGAGCTTATCCTGACCATTCCCAGAAGCCTCCCTGGTTGCAACTGCATCTCCAGGCTTGGAGATTGCACTTTTGCTATGCTCAGGAGCTATACCGAAATGTGAGCTCCCAGTCTATGCTATACATGAAGACAAGTCACTTAGTTGGCAGTGGACTGGTTGCCCCTAGATTTGGCTGCAAGCCCCACAAATTGGAAAGGGGATTAGCTTCACATTCTCTATGAGGGGTGCCCAGCTAAGCAGACTCCCAGGACTAGCTACTGCAAGTGTCTGGCATCTAAGATCATTTCAGCCTTGGAATGAAACCTAAACTCCCCTCTTCCTCTCACAGAGAGACAATACCTGGCCATTAGGCCAGGGAGAAAAGACAGATAAGACAAGTTTCTTATCTGCAGCCTCCATTACAATAGGGATGAGTAAGTGATGTAACTTTGAAAGTGTGCCTATTGAAACTGTTGATAGAATTATTGGGAGAGTCACTCCCAGCACAGGATATTCTTTAAACGCACCCACACACTCCAGTTGTCCTCACAATCACCCCGGGGTGTGCACGGAACCGGCTGGCCCAGTTTGGTTCGAGTCCAGACTGGACTCGAACCTGACTGGCCAAGTCAGGTCCGGCCCCCATTGAACCCCCCCCAGTCCAATCCGCTCAAGTTCATGAATTTGTTTTTTAATTTTTAAAAATGAAATAAAAATACCTATAGGCCCTTTGGGGGGCTTCCTGAAGGCTGCCGGGTGTGTGTGTCCGTGAAGGCTCCTCCTCCCCGTGCCGGCCTCTTAATTCACTGCCACGGCCTGGGAAAATGCTTATATTTGGCCCATTCAGGCCTCTGTAAGTGCGCATGGTGGCCATTTTGGCTGCCGTCGTGCATGCGTAAATAGCCCCTGTGAGCCCTGGCATGACCCAGGGCCTTGCAGAGGTCATTTGCGCATGCGTGGCGGCCATTATTTTTTGCCACCACGCATGAGCAAATGACCTCTGCGAGGCCCTGGGTCATGCCAGGGCTCGCAGGGGCCATTTATGCATGCGCGGCCACGGCCAAAATGGCCACCACGCGCACTTACAGAGACCCGAACGAGCCAAATACAAGCATTTTCCCGGGCCGCGGAAGTGAATTAAGAGGCCAGTGGGGGGAGGGGGAACATTTGCGGACACACACACACCCCGCAGCCTACAGGAAGCGCCCCCCCCCAAAGGGGCTAGAGGTATTTTGATTTTATTTTTTAAAAAAATTAAAAAATCGTGAACTTGTCTGGAGGTTCGGTTCCGGTCCAGACGGAACCGGGGCGGGGGGTTCGATGCAGAACCCCCGGATAGGTCCGCACATCCCTAAATCACCCTTGAATGCCATAGGCGATTCACACACATTCCTACCTAAGAAGGACTAAGACACAATGCATTCCAAAAAAAGGTTTTCTGGGCTCCCCTGTTCAGCAGAGACAAGTGCCCTCAAGGCATGTTTTGGGATATAAGTATCCCTAATTTTATGACTCAGTGTGCTTCCTCGTGTGTATTACACCTGGAACTCCCACTGCAAAACATCTCAGTGCCTCTCACTCTGGACTCAAGCAGACTGCAACAAGAGACTCCAGCAGACCACCTTGGTGTTCCTCTCCAGGACAGGTGATATAGCCTCTTGCCAGGCTTCTTCAGGGCTGAACCTATCCCTTCCTCTTATTTCTGAAATCTTGCCCCTCTCTATCTTAAAGTACCTCTCTAACCCACCTGGGAATTTACACATAATTTGGAACTTTAAGCTAAATGTGCCTTACAATAGTCTGTTTCTTAGCATATTTGTAGTGCCTTTAAAGTAGAGCCACATTTTAATTTAGTCTGATTTTATTTTTAATAAACTCCTTTTTTTATTTAATTCAAACCTCTCTCTCTCAAACAGATTTTCTTGAGTTCACACACTTGCACAAATTAAGGCTGATTGGAACTGTCTCCCCTTTTGAGCTAAATTCCCCACATTCGCCTGAACTAGGGGGTGCAGGCCAATCAGTTTCATTAACAGCTGTGATTAGCCAGGTGATATAACTTGTCACTGGGTCCCTTAAAGCAGGGATCCTCAACTTTGGGCCCCCAGATGTTAGTGGACTTCAACTCCCATAATTCCAAGCCCCAGTGGTCTTTGGTTGGGGATTATGGGAGTTGGTCCAATAACATCTGGGGGCCCAACGTTGAGGATCCCTGCCTTAAAGCACAGGGCTCCAGACTGAGTTCTGCTTCACTAGGCGTTTTGCCTTCAATTCATTTCACAAGCAAATACCTGACAAAGCTTTGTTATTGTCTGATCCCTGTTGATCTGGGGTCCAGGGCTCCTCTTCTTGTCCCAGCATCATCAACACTTCAGGAAGCTCTGATCAAGAGAAGGATGTGAGAGATGGTGTGGTACTGGATATCCACTGACTTCTTCAAGATCAAATCCCAGTGCCCAATACATAAATAATATTTCTGACAGAAGTGGGGGTGTTTTTAAAAACGTTTTCCTCACTTGAGCTAGGGTCTGAGGGAACGTCCTTTTCCTCCAAGATGGGCTGATCTGAAACCCACGGATTCTTTCCTTGTTGAAGCTGAGAGAACAATTTGGGCTAAAGAACTGGAGGTCCGTCCTGCTCAGGGTAAAAGGCGGGCCGGGGGCGGGGGAGAGAAAAAGATTTACTTTAGCATCAGAAGTGCACAAAAAGGATTACTATCCCAATTGTTTGGAAATTGGAGCACTTTGGTTTTCCTGTTCAGCCACTGATGGTGAATATAGCCAGTAGTTGTCAAACTCAGAGCTAAGTTTTAGGAAAAGGGTAGAAAATTGTGTTCTGAGGAGGCCCCACATGAATGGGTTTGCGAAGGGGCAGAGGCCACCACCACCTTTGCTAGTCAGTTGACAAAGTCTTTGTTACTAGCCTATTTTTATGTATTATGTATTCAATTAAAAGATTTGATATCCCACCTTTCAAATTTAAGCCTCACAAGGCAGCTTCTGAATAATCAAATATATTAAAAATACAATGAATTAAAATTTAAAGTAAAATAAATACATTTAAAAGTTACAGCAGCAACAGAATAGGAACAGCAACGAGATAAATTTAGCAGCCATCACAAGACGCATTTAAACCAGTTCAGTTACAGGTCTTGCAAAATAGAAACGGTCCTCTTAGTTGTATTTACAGTCCTCTTAGTTGTATTAGCCATTCTTGGCCAAAAAGGAAAAAAATTTTTTTTAAAAAAACTCTCCTGCCTGTCTGGATTGATGCACTTTTTCCTTGCCATTGACAGCCAGGCAAATAATTTTACAAATCTAGTCACCACTCCATCAGCTGAAGGAAACTAAAAATGCACAAAGTTCAGGGAGGGCACATCCATGCATTTGGTCTGTTATCCAGAGGAGACAGTGTGGTGTAGTAGTTAGATG
The DNA here is from genome assembly GCF_027244095.1 of Hemicordylus capensis. Classification (NCBI taxonomy): domain Eukaryota; kingdom Metazoa; phylum Chordata; class Lepidosauria; order Squamata; family Cordylidae; genus Hemicordylus; species Hemicordylus capensis. The sequence continues at coordinate 254,516,592 of NC_069658.1, read as the reverse complement.
CTGAACTTAGGCAGGAGAAACTTGTGTGCAGATCTAGACTTAGCTTACCGTGGACCAATTACACATTTTCAGTCTATTTATTTAATAATATATAGGAATATATAAAAATGTTAATGATATATGTTTCTGAAGAGTGGCACGGAGTAGTATATTCCTGTTGGCAATCTCTAATAAAACAAATCAAAAAAAGTGTGCTGCGGGCACACAATTTACAAAACAGAAGCCTGGTCAATTCATAGAGGTGTCTTCAGACTGCCAGAGGATTTGGAGACTCTGGCCCAAACTTCCAATAACATGGCAGGATGCCCTGCTCTTTCTTTCTTTCTTTCTTTCTTTCTTTCTTTCTTTCTTTCTTTCTTTCTTTCTTTCTTTCTTTCTTTCATAATATATAGGAAGGAAATGCTCTCAAATTAATGCCAATACAGAATGTCCCATTTAGGTCTTGTGGGTACTGACAATAGGAGAGAACCTTCATTAACTGAAACTCAACATTTTTTATTTATATAGTGCTTTTTGTGCTATATTGAGCCACCTAATGGCACAGCGGGGAAGTAACTTGCCTAGCGAGCAAGAGGTTGCCAATTTGAATCCCCACTGGTATGTTTCCCAGATTATGGGAAACACCTATATCTATCAGGCAGCCGTGATACTGGAAGATGCTGAAAGGCATCATCTCGTACTGCGCGGGAGGAGGCAATGGTAAACCCCTCCTGTATTCTACCAAAGACAACCACAGGGCTCTGTGGTCGCCAGGAGCAGACACCGACTCAGCGCCACAACTTTACCTTTACTTTATTTGTGCTTTAACATTGTCACAGTCTGGCAAGCAAGCCAACCTCTCTTAGATACTTGCCTCTTCCACCTTTTGGATTTCACTGCTGCAAGTCTTTTACTCCACCAAACAGCCCACAGTATCTCTCAGTCTCCAACAATAATTCAAGTAGAGTAGGGTGGCAGGTAAGCATAGGGGAAAAACAAAACTCAGAGATCACATGACACCTGAACGAAGTTACATCTTTACTTAGAAAGACATTAATCTAATTTATATTCTTAGGAATTGGTTTTTTAAAAATATCTTAAACACACACCACATGAGGAGCAAAGGATAATAAATCAAAATGCATCCAGCTATCCTGTCTAAACTGTGTCGCTATCAGACAGCTGTACCAACCTCTCAGTCTTTGCAGTGTTTTCACTTAGCTTTTTTCTTCTTGCAATTCTTCTGATCCCTCCTTCTCCAGCTTTCTCTCTCTGGATTCTCCCTTCCTCTCCAACTGCCTTATATTCTCTAAATTTTGCTACTCACTCTAAAATCTAGCCAATCAGGTTTTCTAATTCATTCTTGGTTTCTGTTCCACAAAGCGTTTAGGTATCATTTCTCCCTTTTGGAGAAAGGGTGTGAACATTAGCCTAGAAGTGACTAACAACCTCAAAATCCCATTTTAAGCTTACTTTCCAATAGGCTTATGAGATCACCTGGCATTCCGTGTGCGTGTGTCCATGTGCCCGTCTCCCGCTATAAACTTTGCAATGCCTGGACCAATATAAACCAAATTGGGTACAGTAGTAGGAACACCTCAGTGGTGTAGTTTGTGATGATATCCACCTTGATTCAAGATGGTGGACCCATGAACATTTGAGGTGGGAACTGATTTGGACCAAATTTGGTACAGTTGCAGGGACAGTGAAAAGAAAGTAGGCAGATTAGTTCTTACTAGAACAACTTGTTTCCTCACCAGGGCGCTTTCCAGACTAGACCTGACAACAGGGTCAGGACGTATCTCATATCTCAGAAGTGTGCTTCCACACTTCCTGCATTGTGACACCACAGTCCCAAAGCAGACAGCAGAGTGCCGCTCACATTGCCAATGCTTTGTTTTGAATTTAATCGCTGCAATATAGAGCTAGGACGTCGTACATCTGGCGTAAGGAAGTTGTTGTTCTTTCGGGTTATTAGTTGCTGTGAGACTGCTCCCCCTGCTGTTTATGTTTTCAATGCGACTTGCCTGAATGGAGGCATTTTGCTGCTATTGAGCAGCTAGTCTGGAAAGCACCCAGGAGGTTTTTCACACATGGCTTTATGCCTCGGGGTATCTGAACAGTGAATCTGCTTCACAGCAGATACGCAAGATGTTAATTTCAAGGGATTAAAGTGACAGTCCAAATAGCTGTCGACTGCTCCCGCACTGCCTGCGATCTTTCTCCTATGTGGGTTCCCACTGTTAGTTTCAATTTTTTCCCTCCAACCAATCACATCCCAGGAGAAGGTGTGAGACGCCTCCCTTCAGTAATACTTTTTTTTGTTTGACAGCCAGCCAAATGTCCGCAAAAGTGACACGTCAAAGCAACAGAACTTAACCCCAACCTGCAGTCTCCATTGTTAAGCTTCCAAACATCTGCATATGTAAGCTGTGTTGCTATGGTGACCAAACATTAAAGCATAGGAATACACTCATTTTCCTGTGCTAGCAATAAACTCAGGAATTTCTCCCTCTCTCCCCCTCCCTTTCTGGACTCCATAGCATTGCATCAATCTGCCACAACCTCTCCCCCGCCCACCCCCAGCACTTGCAATTGCAAATCACTCAAAGAACACACTAGACTGAGCTGTCAAACTCTGCTGACACCAGAGTGGATTTATGGAAACCCACCATTTAAAAAACAAAACCACAAAAGTGCAAGTAAGCCAAATTGTCAGCAATGGCCCCTCCGCACATCAAAGGCAAACATTGGGGTCTCTTCAAAAGCCATGGGAAATACAGGGGTTTTTTTTGAAGCTGGACATACTTCAGGCTAAGCCAGAATGCCCAGCCTCTATTCGGGGGGAAACAGAGTCATGTCTGTACTGGTCCATGATAGCCCACAGAGACGTTGGGTTAAATAAAACTAATATGTGGACTGGAACACTCCAATCCAGAGTGGATTTGAATTAAATGCCATGTGTGTAAAGCCTCCAGGTAGAGTGCTGAACTAGCACCGGGGAAACCAGAGTTCAAATCCCCATTCAGTCATGAAACTTACCGACTCTGGGCCAGTCATTTACCTCTCAGCCTAACCTACCCTCATGAGGTTGCTGTGAAGATAAATAGCAATAGCAATAGCAATAGCACTTACATTTATATACCGCTCTATAGCTGGAAGCTCTCTAAGCGGTTTACAGTGATTTAGCATATTGCCTCCCAACATTCTGGGTACTCATTTTACCGACCTCGGAAGGATGGAAGGCTGAGTCAACCTTGAGCCCCTGGTCAGGATCGAACTTGTAACCTTCTGGTTACAGGGCGGCAGTTTTACCACTGCACCACCAGGGGCTCATTTTTTTTTTTAAATTATAATTACTATAATGAATTTACAAAATAAAAATACAGGCAACTGTGTTAAATTATTGTACATTGCAGCCCAGAGAGGTGGGGTGGGGAGGGGAGGGGAGTTGCACTTGCTTCCATTTGGTATAGATCCGTGTGGGTAGAATACATGAAGAAGCCCATATACATACACAAGGGGTGAAGTTGCTGCCCCCATGAGGGATACACAGCCTCACCCCCTCAGCAGGGGATTTTAAATTAATTTCCATTTAAAAAAAAAAAGATTTAACCCTTTCCAGATATATAACCATGTACACCGCTCTGGACTCCTTGGAGGAAGAGCAGGATAGAAATGTAAAAATCAATAAATTCAGCACAACCATGAGTGAACACGAAATGAAGGACTTCATTCCAATACTTTGCAATAATCAATGGGAAGATTGGAGTAGGCTCCAAGGAGCTCACAGTCTAAAATGAGCACAAGGGAGGCCACAGAGGACCGCACAAGCCTGACCGCCGGTGGTTTATGTGTGGCGGTGGCAGCCACAGTGACCCTGCCCCCCACATCTGATGTCAGATGTGGGGGGCATGTTCTGGCTCCTGAACAAAGCCTTGAGGCTGTTCTGGTAGCTCCAGGTCTTAACACCCACATCAGTTTTGGAGGATGAATACAACTGAAGGAAGTCCGGGCACGGGCACAGCTGGGGGAGTCAGTCATGTGACTTGCCTCTGGGGGGGCCCAAGGCAGTGGGCCCCCAGACAACTGTCTCCCCTTGCCCTATTATAGTTACGCCCCTGGTCTGCATGCCAGAAAAGTGCCTTTCGTATATGCCCCTGGGACCCAACTGACTGAGGATCAGTTGTAAAACAAAATTGGGTTTTAAGATGCAGAAAAATGCATTTTTAGTACTAACAGAGTCTGTACAGTAACAAGTTTGAGGTTACAGTGCCCACAGCACTGCCCACAATAAACATGGCGGCTGACTGGCTGTATCAACCCTGCTGCTGTGCTCCTGCCCGCCACTCCTGCCCACCTCTCCGTTCTGTTGACTCGCTGCCCCGACCCTGCTGCCCACTGCCACCCACCACTTACCCTGGCAAACCAGCATTCCCTGCCGGCTGTCCCAGCCTCCGTCCCCAGGACTCCGTGCATGTGCCAACTCCGCACATGCATAGGCCATCTGAACCCTGGGGGTGGGGCAGCCAGCAGGGAATGTTGGCTTGCCGGGCCAGATCTCGTGTGCCAGAACAGATGAGGTATGTGTCTGTGCGCGTGTGTGCACACACCTGTGCATGGCTACATTACTTGTGTACCACTTTTACGCTATTTTGCTGTTAACACCATCTTGAAGGAAATAAAATCAAGCATGAGAACTGTGAGGTTTATGGGACATTTCTAGGAAAATAATCTGTAGTTTTGGATACAGTTGTTAAAGCATTTGTTATTTTAAATTATCAGTGTGTGTGTGTGTGTGTGTGTGTGTGTGTGTGTGTGTGTGTGTGTGTGTTTAAGAAGGGAAAAATGAAGAACAGATTTAAAGTGAACACAAATTACCTGCTTCTTGTAGAGTCCTTATTCATTGCTGAATAATCATTAGGTAGGATCACACTGCCAACATTACTAAATCCACTAATTCCATTTAATTATGCCTGGGCAGACTCTGCTGTGTTTTGCCTCTGTGCACTCTGCTGTAATAGAAGGGTATCTCTTATCAGAGAGAATTCCCAACATTTACTGACTCAGTAAATGGCAGCTTCTTGTGTTGCTTCTCAAGTGCAAAATGTCACACACTTGCCATTCTCCTCTAAACACTCTTGCATGTCTCTTGTCTTCCAAAGGTGAGAAAAGGCTCAGAGGCAGAAGGGTGTCCGAAGATGGGAAACTGCTTTCTCAGGTGTCCTGCTGCTTCCACTGAAGGGGTTCTCAGCTTTGGGTCCCTAGGTTTTATTTATTTATTATAATTGTACCCTGCCCCAAACTTCCATCTCTGGGTGGTTTACAGCAACACAAAACAAATTAAAGCAGAAATTAAAACCTTAAAAAAATTTTAAAACAACAAGTTTAGTTAAAAAGTTTGGATGAATACATGCTAAGAGACTTGCTAAAAGTTGTCAGAGATGAGGAAGGATGCTCTTATTTCAGCAGGGAGCACATTCCAGAGTGGCAACAGAGAAGGCCTGTCCATATGTAGCCACCAGACGAGCTGGTGGCAACTGCAGATGAACCTCTCCATATGATCTCAGTGGGTGATGGGGCTCATAGTAAAGACATTCTCTTAAATACCCTGGGCCTAAGCTGTTTAGAAATACAGCAGTCAAGAAATACACTGCAGACTAGCACTTGGAAGGGTTGCAATGAATGCCTTGGAAAGGATATTTAGATGCCGTGATGTGTCTATACCTACAAAGATTAGGATCATTCTGACAATGGTTTTCCCCATGACATTTGCAGCCCCCAGGCATGGTGATGGGCATGAGCATTTATGGCTTTAAAAGGGGATTAGCCACATTCATGGAAGAGCAGAGGTCTGGCACTGGATAAATGGAATCTCCATGTTTAGAGGTATTGCTAGAAAGTAACAGCAAGAGAGGGCAGCTACCTTCATGCTCCTTTTAGTGGGTTTCCTGGAGGCATCTGGTTGGGCACTGTAGAAAGCAGGATACCAGATTAGATGGATTTCTCCTATATTCTCAAATTGCTTTTTTTCCTGCCCGCATCCAATCTGGCAGGGGAGCAGTGTTCTTTCTCTTTTTTTCATCTGTGTGCAGAATGAGTTTTGTTCTGGGCGGGGGTATCAAGGCAGTGTGTGTGCACATGCATTCATTGTGGGGCCTTCCTGATTCACCTGAGTGGGATCTAAAATTAACTGAGCGGACATCAGAAAATGTTTGAGCGCGTGCACATGCGCACGCCTTAGAGGGAACAGTGTGTGGGAGAAATCCTCATTCTTGTAGAAGGTGGGAGATGATGTTCCCTGAAGGATAAGCTAAATGAGAAGCAGCTTTATGGAAAAGCAAGAAAGCTCAGCTAAATATTGTCACTTGTTAAGCTCCTGTGTACTCTCAGCCATGATTTTGCCGAAACTGGTTACACATGAGTCCACTAGGGGACTTGTTGCATTAGAGGAGACAGGGGCGTAACTATAATAGGACAAGGGGAGACAGTTGTCTGGGGGCCCACTGCCTTGGGGGGCCTCCCAGAGGCAAGTCACATGACTGACTCCCCCAGCTGTGCACCCACCTGGGCTTCCTTCAGTTGTATTCATTCTCCGAAATTGATGTGAGTGTTAAGACCTGGAGCTACCAGAACAGCATGTCTTTCTCTAGTACCATTAAATGACTTGCATATATAATAAATTTTACTATACTTTTTGTTACCACTATTCAGCCTCATTTAAGATTTCTTTACTTCAAGAGCTGAGCTTCAGTGAGGGGGGGCCATTTTAAAATCTTGTCTCTGGGTCCACTCCAACCTTGCTACGCCCCTGACCCCACCCCAGATAATGATACCCACAAGGATAAAAATGGTTAGCAGGCAAGACTTTGGCAAGGGTGTGTAGTTAGGCAATCATGCCTTTAAGAGACAATCTCCATAAATATATTTAAAAGATACTGATGGGAAAAATTGGGGCCACCATCAGATTCAGGGAGGGGGGCGGACATTGAAGAGGGCCATCAGCAGTGATGGGCAGCAGCAGTGGATGCCCCAGGAGTTGAGGTGGGAAGGGCCTTCCATAGATACAGGCCTGAGCCTGACAGAACCAACCCTTGATTCTGCCCCTGGGGGAAACAAACACAGTGGCTCCATTGCTAATCAGACCATACAGGCTATATATGTATTTGTTATATAAGAAATTTCAAAATACTCATAGCCAAAGCAAGATACTGGGCTATACCTTAGGGTTGTTTGATAGATCTCGCCTCAAAATGCAGCACTCCTAAATAAACAGTTATTTATACTGAAAAACAATTTTGCAAAATAGAATTTGAGAAACCAGATGTGTGGATTTGTGATTTGACTGTCAATTGAACGAAAAGCAGGTTATCTATTAAAAATAACCCTCAATATATTAATCATTTCTTTCCTTAATGCAAATTGAAAGATGAGATAATTCAGAATTTTATTTCCTCTTCATCCTGATGTTTTATGGTTTGAACTTCCAATAGGTAATAAGATTTGATGTGCTAAAAAAACCCAAAAGCCATTGTTGGAAGGGCAGTATAGCAATCAATCAATCAATCAATCAATCAATCAATCAATCAATCAAATAAATCACACTTCCCCCCTCCACATGTATATTTTCCTTTTCCTCCTGAATACTTAATATGCAATGATGCCCGATTGAAACTCTTCCCACAAACCTCTTTGCTTTTGTTGAGCAGCATGACTAACATCAAGACACAGTGCAGTGCAGTGGCTGGGGGGACAAGGTTCAAATCCCCCCCTTCCCAATCCTTCATATTCCCATTCCCTCTCTACTTAGGTACACTGTTCCCATTTGACAGTGACTGAATAGGTGTGTGCGCAAACAACTTTCCTTACAGTCAAAGTCCTATCTCTGTCCTAATAGTAGGAGTTGTTTCATGATTCATAAGCTTAGAACAAATCCATCCTTTTCATACTTGATATTGCTATACTTTCCACCCAGAATGTGTTTGCTCATGTCTAACAAGGTGTGTCTTACAAATAAAGCTTTTCCCACCAATGGAACAGATGGGTGATTTTACTCCCGTATGGGTCTTTTCATGTCTACTACGTGTCGATCTTTGACTGAAACCTTTCGCACAGACCAAGCACATATATGGTTTATCTCCTGTATGAACTCGCCTGTGACGAACAAGGTTTGCTCTTTGGTTGAAGTCTTCACCACAGATAGAGCACGTATAGGGTTTCCCCCCAGAGTGAGTTCTCTCATGGGTAACAAGGCTAGATTTCTGATTAAAGCTTTTACCACATGCTGAGCACACATATGGGTTGTCTCCTGTATGGGTCCCCTCATGTCTAACAAGGTTAGATTTGTGACTGAAGCCTTCACCACAGTTTGGGCACGTATACGGTTTTTCTCCAGTGTGGGTTCTCTCGTGTCTATTAAGGTTAGATGTTTGTGTGAAGCTTCTACCACAGAATGAGCATTTATAGGGTTTCTCTCCAGTATGAATTCTCTCGTGTGTAAGTAGCTGTGGTCTTTTGGTGAAGCCTTTGTCACATTTGGAGCACTTGTATAATTTCTTGCCTGTGTGGGTCCTCTTGTATGTAATAAAGCTAGAGCTGTCACTGAAGCATTTCTCACATTCTGAGCACTTGTATGGCTTCTCTCCAGAATGAATGCGCTCGTGAGTAATCAGGTTTGTTTTACGGCTGAAGCTTTTACCACAGATGGCACATGCATGTGGTTTTTCTTCAGTGTGGATTTTTTCGTGCCTGATATGGGTCGCCTGTTGACTGAAGCTCTTTCCACAGACTAAGCACATGTAGGGTTTTTCTCCTGTATGGGTTCTTCCATGAGTAACAAGGTTGGATCTTTGTTTGAAGCTTTTCTCATAGTCCAGACATTGATAGGGTTTTTCTTCCGTATGAGTTCTCTCATGGCTAAGGCACCTTGACTTCTGGCCAAAGCTTTTGCCACATACGGTACAAGCATACCGTTTCTCTCCTGTATGGGTTCCCTCATGTGTCACAAGCCATGACCTCTGTCTGAAATGTTTACCACAGACTGAGCAGGCATATGGTTTCTCTCCTGTGTGAGTTCTTCCATGTGTAACAAGCCCTGATCTTTGACTGAAGCATTTCCCACAGACCAAGCAAGTATATGGCTTTTCTGCTGTGTGAATTCTCTCATGACTAACAAGACTCGACCTGCGTTTGAAGCTCTTCCCACACACCAGGCATGTGTATGGTTTCTCTGCTGAGTGTGTCTTCCTGTGTGTAATAAGGTTAGATCTCTGATTGAAGCTCTTCCCACAAACTGAACATGTATATGGTTTTTCCATTGTGTGGATCCTTTCGTGGCTGATCAGGTTTGTTTTCTGACCAAAGCTTTTTCCACAGATGGAGCATGCATATGGCTTCACCCCCATATGGGATCCCTAGTGGGTAATAAGGTTTGATCTTTGACTGAAAATTTTCTCACAGATTGAGCAGGTGTGTGGTTTTATTCCTGTGTGGCTGCTTTCGTGAATAATAAGGTTTGATTTCCCTTTGAAGGTTTTCCCACAGACTGAGCACTGAAACGGTTTCTCTCCCGAGTGGGTTCTCTCATGTGCAAACAAGGCAGAGCTCTGACAAAAGCTTTCCCCACAATCAGAACATTTATATGGTTTCTCTCCTGTGTGGCTCCTTCTGTGGATAAACAAATGATTTCTCCAGTTGAAGCTCTTCTCACAGTCTGAGGATGTGTACGGTTTGGGGCCTGTATGAGTTTTCTCATGTTCGATTAAAAGTGATCTCCAATAGTAGCTTTTCCCACAGATGGAACATGTAAATGGTTTTACTCCTGTATGGCTTCCTTCATGACTAAGAAGGTATGACCTTTGACTGAAGCTTTTCCTACAGATTGAGCAAGTATTAGGGGTGTGCACGGAACCGCCAACTGCGGTCCGGCACTGGGGTGGGGGGTAGCTTTAAGAGCGGCGGGAGGGTTTACTTACCCCTCCCGCCGCTTTCCCACTCTGGCGCCGTAGTTGCAAGAGTAATTGGGGCGGCAGGATACCTCCCTGCCGCCCCTTCCCCGCTGTTACTGTAAAAAAACTCCCAGTAGTCCTTTGCGTGCACGCGCGTCACAGAGACGTGAAGCGCGCGCACATTTGCAACTATGGCGCCAGAGCGGGAAAGCGGCGGGAGGGGTAAGTAAACTCTCCCGCCGCTCTTAAAGCTACCCCCTCCACCCAAACCGAACTGCCCAGGTCCGGATCGGTCCGGACGATCCGGAGGCCTTTACAATCCCATCCCTAGCAAGTATACGGTTTCTCCCCTGTGTGAACTACTTTGTGTTTAATTAGGTTTGCCGTTTGGCTGAAGCTTTTACCACAGACTGAACATTTATATGGCTTCTCTTTGGAATGAATTCTCTAATGGTTAATCAGAGTGGTTCTTTGATTGAAGCTCTTCCCACAATCTAAGCATTTATATGGCTTCTCTCCTGTGTGCCTTCTCTCATGCACAATAAGGAAGGATCTCCTACAGAAGCTTTTCCCACAGTGTGAACATTGATACCATTTCTCCCCTGCATCATTTCTTTTATGCACACGAGAGTTACAGCCCCAGGTGCGCTTGCATCCCAGCATCTTAATTCTCTTTTGTAACTTGGCTTCACCAAATTCTTTGTCACATTTGCGCAATAATACTCTCCCGCTGGTCTCCCAGTGGCCTCCCGCTCGCTTCTCTGCACAGAACATACTCTCATCAGTAACAGCCTTTCCTGGACACTGGAAATGACTCCCTTTGGCAATCCCTAATGATGTTCCATTGCATTCCACTTGTTTTCTGTTTTCTGTCAAGGGATTCTCTTCTTCTTTCACATGCCCTTTGCCTGTTGGCAGAAACAGAGAATTATGACTAAAGGAATACCTGGTGCAAAAATGAATTGGGGCCATCGTGGAGCACCCTGCTTTGCATGCTTGAAGAAGATCCCAGAACTTCATCTTCAATTAGTTGGATAGGAAAGTGGTGGGCATTTCTATGCTACAGAAAGTAGAGGGGCGGGGCGGGGATGAGCAGTACAGCATAATACCAGGAAGACCCAAGTTTGAATCCCCATTCAGCCATGAAACTCACTGGGTGACTCTGGGCCAGTCACATATCTCTCAGCCTAACCTACCTCACAGGGTTGTTGTGAGGATAAAAATAACCACGTACACCGCTCTGAGGAAGAGCGGGATACAAATGTGAAAATAAATAAATAAAAAGAAATAAAATAACATATTATTGTGCTGAAAGATAAAATAATTGTATCACTGTTTCTTTGTCATGTTGTATGCTTGCAAAAAATCCCAGTTACTCTGCACAGCTATGCAGTCTTCTTATGTTAATGCAACATTGTTTGTTGCACAAGCGTATCATTAATCAGGATGGTGGCCACTCTCTCTGAAATATCCAGTCCGGGGAAATAGTATGAGAATTGACTTTTGGGTGGATTGTAAAAAAGGAAGTCCATAATGGGTTGTGAACAAAGCATCTATATGAGTAAGCTGGGTGTCTCTCTCACCTGAGGAGGCACCTGGGAAGGTTTTCTGTTCTCTACAGGCCTTGAGAACGAGGGTGCCTGGCTCTTCCTCTTCTTCCAGCTTTATTATTACATCAGGAAACCCTGAGCAGGAGAAAGAAGTTAAAAAAAGAGGTGATATTCCACACTGGAATGATACTGAGTGACCATAGTTAATTCTGACAGCTGTAGATTTTATTACTTGTACAATGCTCTGAGTATGTTTATTACTCTTTTCATTTATAAAAAGAGCCCTGCTGGATCAGGCCCAAGGCCTATTGAGTTCAGCATCCTGTTTCACACAGTAGCCCACCAGATGCCTTTGAGAAGCCTACAACCAGGAGATGAAGGCATGCCCCATTCCTCGCCCTTGCTCCCCTGCAATTGGTATCCATGGTTGTATAATTCATACTGTCTCTGAATTATATAAACATGCCACAATATCAGCATCAGTACAAACCGCATGGTTATGCTTGATAGTTCATGGTATTGTGCATGCCGGCTTTTCAGTTCCCTCATCTGAGCTGTGATCTGATGAAACTTTCTTTCCCCGCAAGACCTGCTGACCCCAAATCCATGGCTCTCCCCCTTGCTGAAGCTAGGAGATCAAGTTAGGTTGGCGAACTAAAAACCCTGCACAAGGAAAAAAGGATAATAATAATAATAATAATAATAATAATAATAATAATAATAATTTGATTTCTATACTGCCCTTCCAAAAATGGCTCAGGGCGGTTTACAAAGAGAAATAACAAATAAGAAATAAATGCAATGGAATTCAGGGTGTGAGTGGATAATAAAAACTGGGCAACATCCAGACTGCCATGCCTAGGCACCAATGAGACAAGTTAGTCATGACTAACTTGACTGCATGTTGCTCACTGAATCCAACTCAAGTTGTACTTGGGAAGAAGAAAAAGGGTTTTCTGTTTGTTTCCATCTAGCAGTCTGGGAGTACTCCTGGATCCACACCTCTCCTTGGTTTCTCAGGTTGAGGTGGTGGCCAGGGGTGTTTTCTATCAGCTTCGGCTGATACGCCAGCTGTGCCCGTTTCTCGAGATCAATGACCTCAAAACAGTGGTACATTTGTTGGTAACCTCCAGACTTGACTTCTGTAATGTGCTGTATGTGGGGCTGCCTTTGTACATAGTCCGGAAACTTCAGTTGGTTCAGAATGCGGCAGCCAGGTTGGTCTCTGGGTCATCTTGGAAAGACCACATCACTCCTTTGCTGATGGAGTTACACTGGCTGCTGATCGGTTTCAAGGTAAAATACAAAGTGCTAGTCATAATTTATAAAGCCCTAAACAGCTTAAGTCCTGGGTATTTAAGAGAGCGTCTTCTTTGCTACGAACCCCACCATCCATTGAGGTCATCTGAGGAGGTCCGTCTCCAGTTACAGCCAACTCGTTTGGTGGTCACACAGAGACGGGGCTTCTCAGCTGCTGCCCCGAGATGGTGGAATGTGCTCCCTGCTGAGTTAAGATTCTCCCCATCTCCCATTTTTTTACCCAAGCTTTTTCAGGTTTTTTTAAAATAAATACTGTTTAATTTTATGGTTTTTAAATTATTGTAACTTTTATATGTGTTGTTATATGTTGAACTATTTTAACTTTTATATGTGTTTTAATTGTTGTTACCTGCCCAGAGATGTAAGTTTGGGTGGGGTATAAATTTGATACATACATACATACATACATAGTTTCTAAATGGTAAATTTGCACAAGCTTGTTAAGCTGCATAGAGCTGTCACACATGCACAAATTTAGCCAGTGGCCCCTGGCATGTTAATACTGTACAGAGAGCCCAATTTAAACATGTAACCAACCCAATTTAAATATGTGTGGGGAAGCAATGTTAGTCCATCAGGCATAACCCTAATAGGTTAGCCCAGGGATTCTGAAACTTGGGTCTCCAGATGTTGTTGGACTGCATCCCCCCCCCAACCACTGTTGCTGGGGATGACAGGAGCAGTAGTTCAACAACATCTGGGAATCAAGTTTGAGAACCTCCAGGTTAGCCCACATTGCCCAGGTTACAGTAGCTGCTGTCAGGCATCATCATTTATTTATTTATTTATTTATTTATTTTGTATACCACCCACTACCAAAATCTCTAGGCGGTATACCGCATAAAACAAACCAAGAATAAAACAAATTTAACAGTTAAAATATATAAAAACCAGATTAAAAGATCCATAAAAACACCAACTAACTAAAATGTTAAGCTGAAAAGATGGGTCTTTAGTTGTTTCCTAAAAGCCAACAGGGATGGAGCAGCTCTAATCTCAGCAGGAAATGCAATCCACAGTCCTGGGCGCTTTCCAGATTAGACCCTGCAACAGGGTCACGACGTATCTCTGAAGTGTGCTTACGCACTTCCTGTGTTGTGACGCGGCAGTCCCTACGCTGACAGCAGGGTGCCGTTCAGATTTCCAATGCCTTGTTTCGAATTTAATCACTGCGATATAGTGCTGTAACATTGTATATCCAGTGTAAGAAAGTTGCTGGTTTTTCGGGTTGTTTGTTTTCGTGAGACTGCTCCCCCTGCTGTTTACGTTTTGAATGCGATTTGCCTGAACAGAAGCATTTTGCTGCTGTTGAGCGGCTAATCTGGAAAGCGCCCTGGGGCAACTACAGAGAAGGCACACCTTTGAGTTGCTACCAGATGAGCTGGTGGCACCCTCAGATAAACCTCCCCTGGAGATCTTAATGTACCATTGATGAACAACTCATGGCTAGGGCAAATGTATGGCTGCCAACCTTCTCGGACTGTCCTGAAATCTTCAGGAATCGGCATCAAACTCCAGGTGTCTATTGAACAAACCTTGAGATGTTAATGGCTTGATATTGTGGGAAATATTGGAAAAAAATACTAGGGAAAAAACCTCCAGGAATAACTTCAGTTGGAGTTTGCAACTCCAGGCACATAGGATGCATTGACTAGCCACATTTCCCCACATTAATGTGCTCACTGGGCATGCACACAGTGCTATCCTATGCACACAGGTGCTGAGAACATGGACGTCTGTGGGATGTGGCTAGTTTGTGTTTTGGCCCGTAGGGCATGGCTAGTTGACACTCCTGCTTCCTCCCACTCCATACTAATTGAACACAGATATAAGGTTTGAACCGCACTAGTGTGTCAAAATGCAGGAGCAAACAGGAAATACCCTACACAGAATAGTACAAAGTCCAAACCCAGCATGGGAGCCAAGTGTGACTACCAGGTCTCTCCTGTTTAGCCCTCTATTGAACATGCGAACTCCTGTTTTCACTGTCCCATTATGGGACAATGGAACTCTCTTCCAATAGAGCTTCTGTACTACTGGAGTATCTCCTTCAAACCTCGATGTTTCCTCAGCAAACTCACATGAAAAAGGCTTTAGCACAGGGATTCTCAAACTTGGGTGCCAAGATGTTGTGGGACTACAACTCCCATCGTAGCCTTTGGCCATTGTGGCTGGGGATGATGGGATCTGGGCACCCAAGTTTGAGAACCCCAGTTTTGGAGTATTTTGTCAGTTTTTCAATGGCATCCATGTGTCTTTGAACAATTGGGCATGTTTGGGGGAAGAGCTTGGAAAAAGACAGAAAAGGGCTTCTTACCTAAGGAGGCCACATTCTCATAATTCTCCTGCATGACAGCCTGGTATAAAGCTCTTTGACTGGGATCCAGCAGAGCCCATTCTTCCTGTGTGAAGTATACAGCCACATCC
The DNA here is from genome assembly GCF_027244095.1 of Hemicordylus capensis. Taxonomy (NCBI): domain Eukaryota; kingdom Metazoa; phylum Chordata; class Lepidosauria; order Squamata; family Cordylidae; genus Hemicordylus; species Hemicordylus capensis. Next base: position 254,501,369 of record NC_069658.1, on the reverse strand, counting down.
TCAAAAATCACCTGGGCCTGACAGAAAAAGCAAACACATATTCACTTGGCCCTTTCTGTCCCAGAAACAATCTCAGCACCTCAATCACAGAAACTTCTGTACAGTTGCTATCCCTAATATACAAGATACTAGCCGACCGTGCACAGAGCATCTGTGCGATGCTTTGGGGCCAGCTGTTTCCCCCTCCCTCTCCCTCCTGCCCTGGTCTCTCCTCTCTTCCCCTTCCCTCCAGCCCTGTGCTCTCCAGCCCTCCCCACTTCCCATTCCTCCCCCCACACAGAGCCTCACTGGGCGGCAGGAGGCCAAAAAGGGCTCTGCCGCCCACCCGCCACCACCGCTTTTTTCTCCCTCCCGTCTGCCTGCCACTGTGGCTTTTCTCCCCCCACCATCCGCCTGCCCACCACTACTTTTCTCCGCTTATCTCTCCCCCACTCTGCCTGCTGCTGCTTTCCTCTCCCCCCTCCGCCGCTGCTTTTCTCTCCTCCCGCCTGCCGCCTTTCTCTCCTCGCCGCCCGCCCACTGCTTTTCTCTCCCCGCCTGCCGCCACCGCCACTACTTTCTTCCCCCCTCCTCCTCCCTCGGCCAGGCCTCTTGCTGGAACTCTTGCAGCGTGTCGCGAGAGTTCCGCTGCCAAATCCTGGACACGTATGCCGGCTAAGAGAATTAATTATATAGATGATGGACAGTACCAGTGTTCTCTTTAATTATTTTCATCGATGTGCAGAATGAGTTTTGTTCTGGGCAGCAGTATCAAAGCAGTGTGTGTGCACGTGCATTCAGAGAGGGGCCTTCCTGATCCAACCTGAGTGGGATCTAAAATTAACCGAGTGGACATTTTAAAATGTGGACACTTTAGAGGGAGGGCGCAATGGACAATACTACTGACCACAGATGCCAACTCTTTACTTCATGGCTCCTATAAGAGTGGGCCTATTTGTGTCTTTTGCTAGGGGTATCACTGGGCATTTCTGTGGTTTAGAAAACTCAGCTTCCCTTTAAGGTAATCCGTTTGCCCATAGGAGACCATTCCTTCTCTTGAGTCCCTGAGACCATAGTTCGTAGGAGACTATTGCCCGTAGGAGACCATTGGATCTCCAACCAATGCTACCCCGTAGCATTGCTCCCCCATAGCATTGCCCGTAGGAGACCATTGGATCTCCATTCAATGAGACCATTGCCCACAGGAGACTATTCCTTCTCTTGAGTCCATGAGACCATAGCTCAGTGGTAGAGTGCATACTTTGCATGCAGAAGGTCCCAAGTTCAATCTCTGCCCTCTCTGTGTCAAGCTGGGAAAGGCCTTTCTCTGTCTGAAACCTCAGAGAGCTGCTGCCTTTCAGTGTAGACAATCCTGGCCTAGATGGACCATGGGTCTAGCTAAGTATCAAGCAGCTTTTAAAATTTAATTTCCATAAACAATAAATACATCAGAAGACGCTTAGTGTTTAGGGGAAGTATTTTAAGATGGCAAGTATGAAAAGTCCAGAGAAAAATGACCATGATTCTTTCAAGGTGTTCAAATTATTGAAAAAAGGACTCCTGCTTTCACATACTCAGTGCCCCAGTGCCGACTGCTTTAGTGAGAAATGCATAGCACTTCCTATCCAATGATGCAGTCCAATTTTATGTTTACTCATAAGTAAGTATCACAGAGTTCAATGAGGCTTACTCCCAGGTAAGCCCCATTGCACAGGATTGCAGCCACAGACACTTGGAGAGGATCCACTTCCCTTTTGAAACTCACCTTTTAATGAAACACAACTCTAAGAACATAAGAACAGCCCTGCTAGATCTGGCCCAAGGCCCATCTAGTCCAGCATCCTGTTTCACACAGTGGCCCACTAGATGCCGCTGGGAAGCTCACAGGCAGAAGCTGAGGGGAAGTCCTCTCTGCTGCTGTTGCTCCCCTGCAACTAGTATTTAGAGGCATCCTGTCTCTGAGGCTGGAGGTGGCCTATAGTCATCAGACTAGTAACCATTGATAGATTTGTCCTCCATGAATATCTGCTATTTAGCATGCAATTCTATTCCTGCCAATTGGGCAAAGAGGTACCATTCAAAGTGGTAAGTCTCTTTATATTAAGCAGGGGGAGAGAAGAAGCCATCTCTATCCAGCCCCAATACAGTATCCCATGACTGTTGCTGGTGCCTACCTTGAGTTTATTCTTTAGACAGCGAGCCCTTTGGAGACAGGGAACCATCTTATTGTTATTATTTTCTATGTAAATCGCTTCGCAAACATTTTGTTGAAAGAGAGTATAGAAATAGTAGTAGTGATAGCAATTCAAAGCTTTGAAGTTATTTCCAAGTCAGTTTTTTAAAAAAGCAGCTCCACCTTTTGCAGATTGTGCTCCAAAAGGTTCTCTCCAAACTGGGTGAGTGGACAACAAAATGGCAAATGTGGTTCAATGCAAGTAAGTGTAAAGTGATGCACACTGGAGCAAAAAAACCCCAACTTCATATATATGCTGATGGGGTCTGAGCAATCAGTGACTGACCAAGAGAGAGAGATTGGGATTGTGGTGGACAGCTTGTTGAAAGTATTGACTCGGCTGTGGAAAAAGGCAAATTCCATGCTCAGGATCATTAGGAAAGGGATTGAAAATAAAACTGCTAATATCATAATGCCTACAAATCTATGGTGTGGCCACATTTGGAGTACTGTGTTCAGTTCTGGTCACTGTATCTCAGAAAGGACATTATAGAACTTGAAAAGATAAGAAGAGGGCAACCAAGATGATCCGGAGCCAAGAGCACCTTCCTTATGAGGCAAGACTACAACACCTGGGGCTTTTTAGTTTCGAAAAGAGACATCTGAGGGCAGACATGATAGAGGTCTATAAAAGCATGCATGATGCGGAGAGAGAGAAATTGTTCTGTCTTTCTCATAACACTAGAACCAGGAGTCATCCCATCCAACTGCTTGGCAGGAAATTTAGGACCAACAAAAGGTCCTTTTCACACAGCGCATAATTAACCTATGGAAGTCTCTGCCACATGATGTGGTGATGGCCACCAGCTTGAATTGCTTTAAAAGGGGCTAGACTCGCTGGGTGACTCTGGGCCAGTCACTTCTCTCTCAGCCTAACCTACTTCACAGGGTTGTTGTGAGGAGAAACTTAAGTATGTAGTACACCACTCTGGGCTCCTTGGAGGAAGAGCGGGATATAAAATGTTTTTAAATAAATAAATAAATAAATAGAAAAATTCATGTAGGCCAGGTCTATCAATGGCTACTAGTCTGGTGGCTATAGGCTACCTCCAGCCTAAGAAGCAAGATGCTTCTAAATTCCAGTTGCAGGGGAGCAACAGCAGGAGAGAGGGCATACCCTCAACTCCTGCCTGTGGCTCCCAGTGGCATCTGGTGGGCCACTGTGTGAAACAGGATGCTGGACTAGATAGGTCTGGGGCCTGATCCAGCAGGGCTGTTCTTATGTTCTTACCTTTGGGTCTGGGGTAGACATCAAATAGCAAGTTGGATCAGATAGGCTGTGAACAGCTTTTTAAAAATAGTTCATAAACTAGTTTGAGGGAAAGGGGAGCTGTATTGAATGTGAACTGGGATAGTACCATTGCACTATTAATTATTGTTGTTGTTGTTTACACAGTCAGACAGGTGTTACTGACTGGTTTGTTTTATCCAGACATAGTGTCCTTCCCAAGGACCTGGGATGGCTGGATTTTATTATCATTATTGTTGCTGTTATTATTATTACAGATATCATCGCAGAATATAGGCTGTTCCCAGTAAAGCTGCTTTTTGTAAGTGGCTGATGGTGATTTCTGTGGCAGCTATATTAATAATAATAATAATAATAATAATAATAATAATAATAATAATAATTCAGTTTTTATACCACTCTTCCAAAAATGGCTCAGGGCGGTTTACAAAGATCAATAATAAATAAATAAGATGGCTTCCTTTCAAAGGGCTCACATTCTAAGAAGAAACATAAGATAGATACCAGCAACAGTCACTGGAGAGATTCTGTGCTGGGGGTGGATAGGGCCAGATACTCTCCCCCTGCTAAATAAAGAGAATCACCATGTTAAAAGGTGCCTCTTTGCCAGGTTAGCAGGGGTAGCAATGCCAGAATGTGAACCAGGAGCCCCCCACCCCCACAATTCTCACCTCCTCAGTTGCAAACCCTCTAGATCAGGGATTCTCAACGTTGGGTCCCCAGATGTTATTGGACTTCAATAATTGGACTTCAATCCTCCCATAATCCCTTGCCCCAGTGGCCTTTGGTTGGGAATTATGGGAGTTGAAGTCCAATAACATCTGGGGACCCAACGTTGAGAATCCCCGCTCTAGATCAACATGGTCCCAAACTGTGTCTCCTAGTGCAGGAGTTCTGAACATTTAGTCTCCAGATGTTGTTGGGCTGCACTCAGGGGCAGAGCCACCATTGTGCAAATGGGTTCAAAGAACCTGGGTTCAATGAAGAAGCCTGCTGAAGTCTGCAGGGGTGTGTGGCTCGGGCTCTGGAAGAGCCCCGAGCGAACTCCCACCCACGCCCAGGTTCTGGAGAGCCCTGAGCGAGTTCTCCCCCATCCATTTCAGGCAGCGCTTGCTGCCTGACAGCATTTATTTCTCTCTCTCCCCCTCACTGGAGGGAGAGAAAGGGAAATAAAGGCTGTCAGGCAGCAAATGCTGCCAGAAATGGACGGGGGGGGGGGGAGAGCTGCCATGCCCCCGTGTGCATGATGTCAACGCATGGGACATCACTAGAGGGGCTGCCGAGTGGGGCTGGACACAGGCCGCCGTTCGGCTGGCTCCACACCTCACTGCACTCCCATTACCCACTGCCACAATGGCCAGATAGGATGATGGGGGTTGTAATCCAACAGCATCTGAGGATCTAAGGTTTGGAACTCCTGTCCCAGTGCACTGCAAGAGAACTGTGTGTGCCATGAGAACAGTGATTTCTCTAATTTTTTTCATCTATGTGCAGAATGAGTTTTGTTGTTCTGGGTGACAGTATTAAGGCAGTGTTCGCGCACATATATTCAGAGTGGGACCTTTCTTATTCAGCCTGAACAGGATCTAAAATTTACTGATCGGGCATTAAAAAACCTGTGAGCACGCCTTAGAGGGAACACCTCATGAGATGTAAGTTATTTAAAAGCTACTGTGAATTCAAAGCATTTATCCACTAAGTAAACTCCAACTGCATCTCTAAATGATTTGCTCTTCTGGGATGAGCTCCTGCCTACCACCACTGCAAGTGGGTAATTCTGCCACATTTTTTGATGCGGGAGAATTATTTATTTATCCACCCTTAGAGCAGGCTGCCCTTTGTATCCTTGAGGTCACTGCTACTGTACATGGAGGTTCTGCAAATTATCATAACAAATCACCCCAGAAATCTACTCAACTAAGGTGTGCTGGTCAACGACCGTAATAAAGATTATTATTATTATTATTACTCAACTAAGGGCGAGGGGCGGGCAATTCCCCCAGCCATGGACTCCAGTTCCTACCTCCACACCACGAGGGCCACTCAGCTGCTCCTTTGTCCAGCCTGTATCTCTATTGCTTTCTTCTGCGTCTGCGGTTTCTTTTGTTCACTTTTTTGCACCAACGATTTTCACCCGTTCTCCTCGGTCGCTTTAATAATTCCCAGGGGGGTTGTCCATTGTTAAGTAAATGAAAGCGGCCTGGCTGATGGCAACACAAACGTCTTGGATTTTTGCAATGTTTTTTCGTGCCCCTCACTTGGAATGGAGGGGGCTGGGTTGTCGCTTCCTACCATGTGATCTTTCGAAGCAAAGCTAGGTCCCCTTTCTCCTCCTCTTATTCCCAATCCTTAACCTGCTACCTGAGCATATGGATGGAGAAGATATAGATGTGATGGACATTGATTGCTAGGTTGTTTTAATCTTGCATCTAATGGTGCAGCGGGGAAGTGACTTCAGAGGCGTAACTATAGGGGGGGCAGGGGGGGGCACGTGCCCCGGGCGCCATCTTTTCTGGTCACATGGGGGGCGCCGCCATGACCAATTTTTTAAATTTTTTTAAAAATATTTTTGTTAGTACAAATGTTTCCTGCTCAGTGCAGCAGCGCTGCAGCAGTCAAGGGTGGGGAAGGGTGCCCCCTTCCCCACGAGTGGTCCCTTCCGCACCGCCTTCGGCCCCCCCCCATTGCTTTGCTGGCGCCTGGCGGCCAGTCAGTGGCCTGGCTTGGCGGCGGCGGCGGGCGCTTGTGAGGAAAAACCTAAGTATAATGTAGTATGTTGGGGGGGCGGCGGGGGGGCACGTGGGGGGGCGCCATTTCAGTGTTTGCCCCAGGCGCCGTTTTCCCTAGTTACGCCTCTGAGTGACTTACCTAGCGAGCAAGAGGTTGCTGGTTCGAAACCCCGCTAGAAACGCCTATTTTGGGCAGCAGCCATATAGGAAAGTGCTGAAAGGTATCATCCTCCTGTATTCTACCAAAGAAAACCACATGGCTCTGTGGTCGTTAGGAGTGGACACCGACTCAAGGGCACAACTTTACCTTTTACCTGCCAGGGCAGTGGCTAAAAACGCACTGCGGCTGCCACCCTCGTTTTGCACGTTCCTGCTTCTCTCGGGGCGAAGCAAATTCATTCATGTTGTAGACCTGGAGAATGATATGCATCTCTCCATTTATTCAAGCAGATTTTGTGAACGTGCCTTTCCTTCCTCCTTTGTTGTTTATCTGCTGCCTTGGCTTTTATCCTATTTTTAATTGTCTCATGTTTTATTGGTTAGTGATTTGAGCATTTTGAACCCTTTTTTGAAAAATGTATATCAAACCCCTGTTGCTGATGTGCCTCTTCCGTTTATGACTTGCTTTGAGTATATCTGATCCCAATATCTTATTTTATTATTTATTCAATTTATATACTACCCTTCTTAAAGTGGCTCGGGGTGGGTTACATTAAAATCAACACATAATAAAACAGTTAAATAAAACAGTTAAAATAAAATAAATAGCTGAATTTATCTACCGTTACTACCCCCAAAATGTAGGAGCCAAAAATATCCCAAATTGCTTCTTCAGGCAAGAACCATGATTTCAAGTGTCAGTAAGCAAGATTTTGTCAAAATTTTAAGGGATATTCCCTGAGGGGGGTGGGTCTTCCCCCATTCTCACTAGGGAGATCTCTCTCTTCTGAGCAAATCCTTCTGTTGCTGGGGCTGCTGCTGCTTCTTGCTCATTATTTCCCTGCTGTTTCTTTCTCTGAAAAGTTCTCCCACATTTGCTAATGGAATTCATTTGGATTTTTGAAAATCAGAGCAAACAAGTATGGACCTCCTGCTCTATATCCCTGGTGTGTTACCTGAACCTGTGGCTGACCTGGTGACAAAACAAAAATTAGCACTAAAGACACAATTTCCCTCTAACTTGGTTCTTCTTTCTTCAGTTGCAACTTTCTTTTCTTTTCTATTTTCTGGGTGGTTTTTGTGGCGGGGGTGGGTGGGGGGCGGCCCCGGGGACTGGTGCTCAGTCCCAGCTCCTAAAGCTTTGCGAGTTAATGTTAAGAAGGAAGGCACTTCAGCGTTGTGTATCTGCCATAGGGAGGGTGGGCTAAGCCATGATTCTTCTGTTAAGACTTAGGGTGGTTATCTGAACCTCCAGAATGTTCCCATAAGGCTGAGGAGTTGCTGTGAAGAAGTTCCCACCACCATGGAGGGCAGGAGCAGGACCTCAGATTCAGATCACCAAGAGACTAGCTGGGGCGCATTCCAACCTTGCTACGCCCCTGGAGCATGATGATGATGATGATGATACGAAATAGCAGCCTTGTAACACTTTATAGTGTTCGAAACTATCACATAACATTAATTCCGTAAATCCTTAAAAACCCTCTCGGGAAACGCCTTTCCAGAATACTGAAGATGTGATAGATTCACTCTATTAATCAGCCCGGAACGGTTCATTTTCGGGTTCCAGCTTAAAGTTTCCTATTCGGATCATAAAACGCTGAACACCAAGTATGGGCGGAAGTAATGACTCACTCTAATTTTAGATAACTACCTAAAGTCACATCCGCCCTTCTCTGTGTGTGCTTTCCCCTCGCTTCCCCTAGGGAGATTGCATTGGTCTGTTTCGACGTGCGGCTTTTAACGTGTAAAACGTTGGAGTTGAAGAGTTATTAAGGTAATGGTGATGGTGGAGAGGAGGGGCTTGAATGTGTGGCGATGAAAGAGGGATGTTGTGAGGGTTAGCCAGGGGGGTGAAAAACGACGGGAAGCTGGAGGAAGGGTTATGGGAAAGCACTGAACGGTCGTGGAGAAAGGAGATATTGCAGGCACAAATGCAAGTGGAGAAGGGTGCTCAGGAGGAGGGTTTTGTGAAAGGGAAAGAGGGCAAATTCGCGGAGGGGGGGCGGTTGAGGTCCTCTGGAGCAGGGATTCTCAACGTTGGGTTCCCAGATGTTATTGGACTTCAACTCCCATAACCCCCAGCCCCAGAGACCTTTGGTTGGGGGTTATGGGAGCGGAAGTCCAATAACATCTGGGGACCCAACGCTGAGAATCCCTGCTCTGGACTGGAGGATGGGCAGCGGAAGTAGGTGAAACATTTGGAAGAGGAAAAGAATAAAGTGGAAAGGTTTGACAGACTGGGGTGGGGTGGTGGGCAACATGGATGGAAGTGGTGCTCAAATTAGAGGAGGACCAGAAAGGACACCCCCTGGCCCCCCGGTCTCTGAGACACCCTCTGACCACTGTTTTTAGAAGGATGTGTGGGACCACAATGTGACCAAAACTGAAGAGAGTTGGATAGTAGGGCTGGCAGATTTGTTTGTCTCCGACACCCCCCACTCCTGTAATCCGAACAGTGAATGCAGAAAGAAAATGATGCTGGCAGTGGGAAGGGTGAATAGAGCAGTGGTGGAATGCTGGAAATGTTGAAAGCCAGGGAGTGGTTAAAACTTGTGGCTAGGAGAAAGGTGTTCTCTCTCTGTTCCAGTCTCTGCCACACTGGAACTGCTGCTAATCCTGCATCTCCCCCTCAGCCCACCAGTAGCCAGCCCTTCCAACTGCATGCCAATCCACATGGCATCACGGTACCAACGTCGCCTGTGGCGCTATGTAAATGCTGGCCGTCGCCGCAAACTGCACAGACTCTTGAAGCATCATCGGAAAGCACTGGACCTGAGTGAGGCTGTGGGGCACAAGAACCGAACCCCTTTGCACCGATCCTGTGCCCGGCTGGACTACAAAACTGTTGTCCTCTTGCTGGAGTATGGAGCAGACCCCTCCATCCTGGACCAACAAGGGGACACTGCCCTACATGTGGCTGCCCGGCATGTTGCACGCAAAGGAGGCACTGGTGAGGCATGCCATTTGAACAATTTCTTGGTTAATATACAAGCAAGCTAATTGGTCATTTCTTCCCTGCTAGTGGGGATCTGTGGTAATTTGCAGTAGGTAGAAAAGAAGGAGGTGTCAGTTTCTAGGCACTGCATTTTAAGAAAGACATTGATAAAGTGGGACAGGTTCAGGGGAAGACAACAAAGATAGTGAGGGTGTGTGTGTCTGAAAACCAAGTTCCTGTAAATAACAATTGAATAAGCTGGGTATATTTAGCCTGAAGAAGAGAAGAGTAATGAAGGATATAATAGCCATCTTCAAATATCTGAAGGCCTGGCTTAGAAGAAGTGCTACCTGAGCAAATAGGTACCTTTTAAAAAGTGGTGATTCTCTTTATTTAGCAGGGGGAGAGCAACTGGCCTTATCCACCTCCAGAACAGCATTCCTCCAGTGGCTGTTGCTGCTTGTTGTATCTTATGTTTCTGGTTTAGATTGTGAGCCCTTTGGGGACCCTAACCCTTCTTAATTTAATTATTTATATTTATGTAAACTGCTTTGGGAACTTTTGTTGAAAAGTGGTATGTAAATATTTATCGTATACGTTTTCATACCTGTTCTCTGATGCTTCTGAGGGCAGGACTAGAACCCCTGGGTTGAAATTTATAAGGAAGCAGGCTCAAACTAGACAGGAAGCATTTCCTAATTGTAAGAGCTGTTTGACAGTGCAGCCATCTGCCTTTTGCAGTGGTGGGTTCTCCTTTGCTAGAGGTTCCCGAACAGAAGCTGCATGGCCATCCCTCGAATGCTGTTGCAGTTTCCTGCACTGAGCAGGGGGTTGGTCTAGAAGACCTCCAGGGTCTCCAGTTGCAGGGGAGTAACAGCGGGAGAGAGGGCATGCCCTCAACTCCTGCCTGTGGGCTTCCAGCGGCATCTGGTAGACCACTGTGTGAAACAGGATGCTGGACTAGATGGGCCTTGGGCCTCATCCAGCAGGGCTGTTCTTATGTTCTTATGTCCCTTCCAAATCTAAAATTCTGTAATTCTAGGAAGGGGACTCTCCATTACTTAATTGGCCTTATTATATGTGCCACCAATGTGTCATGGAGTTTTAGCTCAGTGGTAGAGCCTGTGCTTTGAATGCAGAAGCTCCCAGTTTCAGTCCAGGCATCTCCAACTGAAAGAACTTCAGGAAACAGTAGGAAAGGCCCCTGTTTGCCCGAGAGCTTCCAGTCAAAGTCAGACATGCCAGTGGTCAAAAGGCAGTTCCATGGGTTCGTTATGAAATGGCTTGTAGAGAGGCTCACCATTGCTTTGCACTTGCTTGGCTTGGGGAGACCCCTTATGGAGCTCATGCAGGTGGCTTCCTTCGAGGCAACCTGCAGATATGCCATGTGGATGTAGCTGTTGCCGCAAGGCACACAGTCTAGGAACTTTGAGAGCACATTTCCGATGGCAGCTGGTCCCTGTCCTTTCCCCCTCTAAGGCAGCTTAAGGGATCTTTCAAAGATTAGGACTTTATCCTTTCCCATGAGAACTGACCTCTGGCAATGTGTGTGCATTGATCAGATCATACCTACTCAGGCTGATCTGGCCTTCCAGCCTTGGTCAATAGATAGATTAAAGGATAGACAACTGGCGGTTTGAAGGCTAGGGTTAGGAAGTTGCCTTATACTGATCAGGCATGACAAAGAGGGCAGCACCAAAACTAAAAGGAAAGGAAAAATGATCCACGAATGCAAAGAGAAGTATCTTATTCAGAGATCCCAACGCGTTTTGAGCAAGTGCTTTTAGTGGGGGGTGGGGGGGGAAGTGTATTGGTTGATTAGAGATAATTGATTAATTTGTTTGTTTCAGGAACAGTGTTTGTCACTTCAGTTTCTCCCCTGATGAAGATCTCTTGCTTGAAATGTGTTGGAATCTCTGAATAAAATATTTTTGCAGCAGTGAATCTTTCCCCCCCTTGGTTATACTGAGTCAGACCATTAGTCTGTCTAGCTCAGTATTGTCCACACTGACTGGCAGTGGCTCTCCAGGCTTTCAGACCAACCCTACCTGTGGATGCCTGGGATTGAATGCATACAAAGCAGGCATCCCCAAACTGCGGCCCTCCAGATGTTGCTGAACTACAACTGCCAGCATCCCTAGACACAATTTTTTGTGGCTGGGTATGCTGGAAGTTGTAGTTCAGCAACATCTGGAGGGCCGCAGTTTGGGGATGCCTGATACAAAGCATATGGTCTTCCTCTGAGCTAAGATCCTTCCCATAACCTGGCTGACCGGATTTCAAATCCTTCTCTCCCTGTTATGCATTGGTTGGTTGGTTGGCTTCTCCCATAAGACCTGACAAGCAGGGGAGGGAAGCTCTTTAACCTTTTCCTCCCTGGTATGAACAGCAACAGAAGCTTTTACTGAGTTCTCTCATTACTCAGCTGCTAGGGAAAAGAGACAGAAACTGGAAGTGAGTGGATGAGGTGCATGAGATAGGGGTTCTCAAACTTGGATCCCCAGATGTTGTTGGACTACAACTCCCATCATCCCCAGCCACAAGGGCTGAAGGCCCGAGTCTGAGGTCTTCTGGCATAAGCGAAAATTTTGCCAAAGCCTCTGTTGCTATTCACAAAAGGGATGGTGCTTAGGAATCCTTTGCTGGAGCCAGCTGTGTGGGCAATTCTGCCCTGCTCATTTTGAATCATGGAATCTATTGTGGACAAGATATAGCAAAACTGGGTTTTAAAACTCAGACTAGGGAATGCCTTCCACAGAGATGTTCACCAGTCTCTGTTACTGTTTACCATTAGTAGTAGTATTTATATACCAGTTTTCAAGAAAAGGTTCTTAAAGTGGTTTACATAGAAAATAATAATAAGGAAGAAATGGTTCCCTGTCCTCAAAAGGCCCACAGTCTAAAAAGAAACACAAGGTAGATACTGCTACAGCCACTAGATGGATGCTGTACGGGGTTGAATCAGGCCAGTTTCTCGCCCCCTGCTTAATATTTGAGAATCACCACTTCAAAGATGCCTCTTTGTCCAATTTGTCTACCTTCCAGCAGGCAATGAAAACTTTCCTGCTCCAGTCTGCTTTTGCTTATATCTGCTTTCCTCTGCAAATTATATGTTAGACATCTGTAATTTATGTTGGTTTATCTAATTTTTTGAATTTAAAATGTTATGCCCAACTTTTCTAACAAGAAATGCTGAAGGTGGCTTTGAATTATTAGCCGCCTTGAATATGGTTCAGTGCCGTTCTACAGTATTGTAGAAAGGTGAGATATAAAATAAAAACAAATAACTGTAGTCTATGTAGGGACCATTAGAGGGTGCTAGGGGTGGGGCTGTCTGCTGTAGTTAGCACAGTGGCCACTACGTGGCACCGTTAACCTCATTTCTCTCTCTCCCATGTCTCAGCATATGAAGACCTGTTTGTTCCTTTGCGAAACCGTTGCCCCTCTGCCATGAGTATCAGAAACAGAGATGGAAAAACACCGGGGGACCTGCTGGGACAAACAAAAGAGAAATGGGTATCAGTATAGTTTGGTGGGGAAGAATATTATTATTATTATTATTATTATTATTATTTATTACATTTTATATCCCGCCCTTCCTCCAAGGAGCCCAGAGCAGTGTACTACATACTTAGGTTTCTCCTCACAACAACTCTGTGAAGTAGGTTAGGCTGAGAGAGAAGTGACTGGCCCAGAGTCACCCAGCTAGTATCATGGCTGAATGGGGATTTGAACTCGGGTCTCCCCGGTCCTAGTCCAGCACTCTAACCACTACACCATGCTGGCTCCAAACTAGATCAGCACCAAACCAGATGGGGTTTGAGGTATTCTTCCCAAAATGGGATTCTGATACCCTGTGATTCTCCACAGTGCCCTCAGGAGTTGTTGGAAGAGAGGGAGACAGAACGTGATGCTGACAGAGAGTGGAATCGCAAACTTCTTGGCGAGTGGGAGGACGAGAATCCAGAGACCTGCTGGCAGTACGAAGGTGAAGTCTGGCATTTCCTAGATTTGAAGTGATGTCAGGCAGGCACCCCGCCTCCCGTGCCAGATAAAGCTTTCCCCACCATTTTATCTGCAGGCCAGGAAAAGATTTGCCTGTTTTAATTGCTGTGTGTCTGGCTGCTGTTGATGGCATACAAGCAGGACCGGTAGAAACGGTGGCAAACCCACTGACTTTTCCCTACCAACCCCACATTTGTGCGATTTGACTGGGCTGTTGGATTCTAGTAATATAAGAAACAGCTGTCTACCGAGTCAGATCTTGGTCCAGCTAGCTGGGTATTGTCAACAATGACTGACAGCAGCCATTGAGGCTTTCAGGGAAATGAATTTTCCCTGAAAATATGGAATCTTCCATTCAATAGAAGCAAGGTGGTAATAATAACTTTATTTGTTGGTTGCCTCATAACAAATTGTTCTCTGGGTGGCTCACAAAGTAAAACAGTTGATTAAAACATGCAATTAAAACTGATTTAAAAGAACATAAAAAGATTGCAATAACATGCAAAGCATTTTAAAAACTGTTGAAAACCCCATTATTATATTAATAATAATAATAATAATAATAATAATAATAATAATAATAATAATAATAATTTGATTTCTATACTGCCCTTCCAAAAATGGCTCAGGGCTGTTTACACAGAAAAATAATAAATACATAAGATGGATCCCTGTCCCCAAAGGGGTCACAATCTAAAAAATTTAAAGCCTGGGTAAACAGAAAGGTCTTCACCTGGTTTCTAAAAGCACAAAGTGACGACAAAAGGTGAACCTCACTGGGGAAGTTATTCCATAGATGTGGTGCCACCACCAAAAAGGCCCTCTTCCTAGTAGCCATCTGTCTCACCTCCTTTGGCAGGGTCACTCAGAGCAGAGCCTCTGAAAAGGTTCTGGAAGACCAGGTATGTAGGGACAGATGGGACAAGGTGCACTCTAAGGTAACCTGGTCCCAAGCCATTTAGGGATGGCTTACTTTAAAGTTTAAGATCAGCACTTTGAAGTGGGTTCGGAAATGAACTGGGAGCCAGTGCAGCTGACAAAGCCCTGGCGTGATATGATCAAAATGCCCAGGCCCAGTTAATAATCTTGCGGCCCTATTTTGGACCAAGTGCAGTTTTGAACCATTTTCAAAGGCAGCTCCATGTATCACTCATTGCAGTAATCTCAGCAGTAAATGTCTTTCTTTTGTAGCTGTTCCCCAACAAGGATATTTTGCAGAGGAGAAGGGGATATTTATGTACATAATTACATATGTCTGTAGCAATTCCTTCCTTTCAATCCACAACACGGCTGCTACGTCCTAGAACAACGTGCAGCCTATCACCATTTTGAAAGGGGCTTCCTGCCTCTGCGTGTTTGCTGATTGCTTTTAAAAATGGCCCTCTCCTACAACAGAGCAAACTGTGGAGGCCTTCTCCTGCTACTCATCTGTTTGTTTTCTTCCCTACTGGTCTGCTGGCCACTTTCCCTCTGGGGGGAAATTCATTCCTGTCCCCTAAACAAGTGATCGGTCACAATCTGAATGAAATCCACTTGCAGAGTCATCCCAGGAAAATCCGTATTGGTGCAATTCTAAAGCCCTTGCGTAGCACAACAGGAAAAAGCAGAAAAAGACAATGACTTCTCACAAGTAGCTGTCATGTGGAGGCAAAGAGACTGAGCTGTGAACCAGGAAGTTCACGTCTTTGCCTCAGCTTTGCACTCACTAGGTGGCCTTAAGCAAGCTGCTATTCTTGTTAGCTATAGCGCCTTCACCTCCAATATACAGATATGTGAAGTGCTTGGAAAACTGGAGGTGCAAAATAAGGATTGTAATGGTGATAATTAGGCCTGTGCAACGATTCAGTCTTGAAGCTTCAGGGGAGCACCAACAAGAGAGAAGGCATGCCTTCACCTCTTGCCTGTGGGCTTCTCAGAGGCATCTGGTGGGCCACTATGTGAAACAAGATGCTGGACTGGATGGACCTTGATCCAGCAGGGCTGTTCTTATGTTCTTAAGCTGAATCATTTGCACCCTGTGGGGTGCTCTACTGGGAAAGCACTAGGAAGGACTACATTTCCCAGAATTCCTTGTGCACCATCCTGCACAGCTTTCATGACATTGCTGGGGCTTCCCATAGCTCCGTATCCCTTTAAGACCCTCCCAGTGCTGCGCACAGGAACACTCTGTGTGGAGATACATGCGGCGGGTGGCCACCACTCCACAGGGCAAGAAGCCAGGTGCAAATGATTTGGTTTCAGTGCTTCAAGGATGGATCTTTGCACAGGCCTAATGATTATGATGAGGATTGATATGGTGCTATATAGGCTGATCAATGTGCATCACAGGTGTTTTCTCTGTAATCCTTACAGCCGTATATTATTATCCCCATATTGCAGGCTGGCAACTAAGGCAGTGGCTTGTGTAAGGCCCCCCCTCATGAATTCAGGGCTGAGGTGAGATGAACCCAAGTTGAGACTGAACACAGGGCTTCCTGGTTCACCGGACAGCCTCCGCCATCACACGACACTGAGTCTTTCTCTTCTTCGGCTTCCTCTTGTGGTAGTTGAGTGCTGTGAAATTGCCACGAATAACATCTCAGTGGGTTATGTTCAGCATCTGACTGATCACCTTATTTTGGGCTTGGGAAGAATCTTCTCCCAAATCAGTTAGGTTAGTGACCCCTGGAAGGTCCTACTTCCCGAAGCATGTGGCTTGACTTAGTTCCTTGAGTTATCTGCAGCTGTTTGGTGTATCTTCTCTCTGCTCTAGGGAAAAGGACCACATGGTGTCTGGAATGGGATGAGAGACACTCATCAAGCCTGTCACACCAGAGCCTTTTAATATTCCTTTCTTTTTACCCGTTTCTAGAGGATTTCTACACCACCAGCCCAGACCCAGAATCCTATGAAGAATGGTTTGATCGCATAGCCCAGGAGTACAGGCAAAAGCGCAGGCGAGTGGAGGAAAAACCCCAGCAGAAACCTAAAACTGAAGCACAAAAGCCTTCCCTCAAATTGCGCCCCCTAGAGGAGGAGCATCTACTGTATGAGAAACGGGCCCGAGCCAAAGAAGCAGAGCTGAAGGAGGCCAAGAGACAGCGCTACGAGGAAGGCTGCAGCCGGGTCTTCTCCACTGACAGTTCATGTCCTTTGCGTTATGTGGACATTCCCTGGCCCTGCCCGAAAGGAACTCCTGAGGAGATGGCGGCAGTGGCAGTTCACGGCGCCAACCCATCGGACAGAGCCGCGTACCGGCGCTTCATCCGGCGGCAGCAGGCTCTCTGGCACCCGGACAAGTTTGCCCAACGCTGTGGCACTCGCTTAGCCGAACAGGATCGGCGCCGGATCTTGGACACCGTCACTGCATTGTCTCAAGCTTTCAATCGACTAGCTGAAGCTGCCAAATGACTCTTTGCTGTATGTGAATAAAGTTTTCTCCCTCCTGGAATGTGGAGCAGCGCATTGTGTGCAGAAAGGGTTCTGATCTCCTCCCTTAAAAATGGCTTTCCCTGCGGGCGGGTTCTCACACCATGGTGGCGAGTAAGTACGGATCAACCACCTGCCATGGCTTCCAAGTCATGTGAAGCCGTCAGTGTTGGCTGGAGAATGTCAGATACCCACCTCAGCCTGACACTGCCCACTCGTCTTCGAATGTGGCTGCAAATGTCAGGCGGATGTCAAGCTGAGGTGCGTACCTGACATTCCCCACCCAACATTGGTGGCTTCACACGACATGGAAGCGGTGGCACTAGTGGTTCATCTGTACGTATTTGCCGCTGTGATGTGAGAATCTGCCCAATTTGAAGACTTTCCCAAAAAGTGTTTTCGGTATCAGAGCTTGGTTTCAAAACAGGAGTGGAAATAATAGAGAGCGTTCCTCTATGCATGTGCAAAGTGCTTTACCTTGCTACTGAGTGTGAACCTATGGAACTGCCTTAAATCAAGTCAGACTACTGGTCCGTTCGGCCCACTGCAGTCTGTTTTGACACACGCTGGCTCTTCAAGGCTTCAGACTTGGATCTTTTCCAGCCCTGCTACGTCTTTAACAGGAAGTGCCAAAGACTGATTCTGGGACTTTCTGCAAGTCAGAGATGTCCTCTTTTGCTGAGCGGTGGCCCTTGCCACAGCCATACCCCTGAGATCTAGGGAAAGAGTCCTAAATAGTGGAGAATATCGCTCTTAAGCCATGCTTTAGGGCAGGGCTGTATAGCTGTAGTCCAACAGCAGCCTCCAGCTGTTGTTGGACTACAACTCCCATCATCCCCACCATAGTGGCCAATAGTCAGCAATGATGGGAGTTGTAGTCCAGCAACAGCTGG
The DNA here is from genome assembly GCF_027244095.1 of Hemicordylus capensis. Classification (NCBI taxonomy): domain Eukaryota; kingdom Metazoa; phylum Chordata; class Lepidosauria; order Squamata; family Cordylidae; genus Hemicordylus; species Hemicordylus capensis. The sequence continues at coordinate 254,483,776 of NC_069658.1, read as the reverse complement.
AGGCTGAAGTTGTGTGGCCTTGCTCCAGGGTCGCTGTCTTCAGGTAAATGCAAAGGTTACGTGAGTGCTTGGGAATGGGAATTTGTCTCTGCCCTATTTTTAGCCTACTTTCTGAAGAGAAGAAGGAGTTCACAATGTTTGTTTGAGTGTCCCCTTCTAATAACTTTTGCAGTCAGAAACAAAGCACATCCACAGGATATGAGGAGTTCCTGGGGACCCTGAAGGGGCTATGTTTTTTGCTGATCTGCCATGATGGTTCAAGAGGGCGGCCACTCCAAATATGGGCAATACCCTTTGTTTGTGTAGCTCTTGTTTGGCTTTGCCAAACAAATTCACAGCACTCCTCTCCTTTTCTTTAAGAAAAGGTGGGAATAGGGATTTAAAAAATAAATAAATTGCTAGCTGTAGTGATGGGAAGGATTTGAGGGAGGACTAGGCCTCACTTAGAGCAACTGCTGGGAGTGTGGGCCTTTCCTAATAAAGGAAAAAGCCTGGGAAAATCAAAACAAAAGGACCAATCCTAAGGACTGGGCAGGAACTATACACACAGACACCAGCAGGAGAAGAGAAAACTTTTTCTTCTTTGTTCTGTCCCAAGAGTGCCCAGATGAAGCAGCTGGCTGAGAAGCTGCTGGGGAAATGGGAAGGCCACAGCCAGGAGGCTGGAGACAGCAGGAAGATCCCTGTCTGTGAGTAATAAATTAGGGACCAGTTCAGTTAGATGCGTGAGGGAAGTTATTTTCCTTTATTGTATTGCTTGAATTTGAGTTGCTGAGCTAACGAAAACGATCTCTCTCTGTGCTTTATGAAGATACGATTGTTCTTATTGCATATTCTTACGATATTGCACAGAAAAGCAACCAAATTCACAGCACATGGGAAGGGGGAACCTAGGGGACCCAGCAGGATTTTTTTTTTTTTGGTCCGCTCACCATCTTGTTTCAAGATGGCAGCCACTCAAGATCAAAATAAAGATGACAACCCTTTGTAATTAATGTACTAACAGATGGATACAAATCAAACTCATAACACTAAGGAGGGTATCCTAGGTATGACTCCCCATGTTAAAACAAGATGAAAGTAGGCTCCATTAGTTTAACTCAGGGCTACTTATTCTCATCTTTTAATTTCCGTCTCTGAACTTCTTAGTGATGTTTAGGCCCTCCTCCTATATTCTAGGATCCCTCCTATATTACAGGCTGCTAGCAATCAGGAACGTACAACCATATATGTGGACATGTTAACTGATTACTTATTTATTATTAATTTATTACTTTTCTGTACGGCCCCATCCAAAGGCCATGGGCAGTGCACAACAAGTAAAGAACAAAAACAAACACCAATTAAAACAAACTGCTAAAACAATATAAAAACAAATTTAAAACAGTTCAGAGCCACTTAAATATACTTAACAATTTAAAAACCTTGGAAGGCCAAGCCAAACATGTAAGTTTTAGGGCTCTCTTGAAGGCCAGCAACAAGCCCAAACTATGGATATCTGCTGGGAGTGCATTCCACAGGCCAGGAGCAGTGCAGAGAAGGCCCGGTTCCTAGTTGCCACGAGATGTACCGGTGGTAATTGGAGACGGACCTCTCCAAATGACCTCAGTGTGTGATGGGGATCATACAGAAGAAGGTGCTCTCTAAGGTAGCCTGGACCCAAGCCATTCAGGGCTTTAAAGGTGATAATCAGCACTTTGTATTTTGCCCAGGAACATATTGGCAGCCAATGCAACTGTTTGAGAACAGGCTCTCCTGGCCATAGCCTCCATCTGAGATACCAGGGTGAGGCCTGAATCCAAGAGCACTCCCAAGCTGTGTACCTCTCCCTTCTGCGGGAGTGTAACCCCATCCAGCACAGGAAGATCTAACTCATCCCTCAAATTCTGATTTCCCCACAATGAGCACTTCTGTCTTGCTTGGACTCAGCTTCAAATTATTGTCCCTCATCATCCAGCCCATTACTGCCCATAGGCAGGCATTTAGGGAGTGAATGCTATTTCCTGATGATGATGGTTGATGATGATAAGGACAAATGGATTGGGGTGTGATCAGCATACTGATAACGCCCTGCACCAAATCTCCTGATGACTCTCGCCCTGCACCAAATCTGATGATCTCACTCAACTTCAGTTGATACTGGTTGGCTTGTGCAGGGCTGCACATTGCTCTCCTGCAGATGTTGGACTACAAATGCCATCATATCTTGCTGTTGGCCACTGTGGCCAGGGATGATGGGAGTTGTAGTCCAAAAACAGCTGAATGACCGATGTTGTGCAACCCTTGGTTAGTACCTTAGGGAGCCTTGGTCCCTCCCACCAGTGCCCCAAGGGAACGAGCTGGTGGCAGGAGATGACTGAATGTGTAATTCCTCTCTGCACCTGTAGGTGGCAATTCTGAGCAATCCAGCCATGTGGCAGTTCCTCCACAGTGACCAAAGGCTGAATATCAACCCCGAGTTATCTCAAAACAACTCAGGACAGTACACCCCAGATATAAAACCGGTGCCCCAGACAATAAGTATGAAGTGGAGTGGGTGGGTGGAAGGTATTTTTCCATTCTGAGAACAAGCTAAGATGTCTGCTGTGTGATTTAAAAAGGAGAATACACAACAGTCAGCATGGTGTTTGTGTGTTCTCTTAACATGATCACATATTTTGGCACATGTGGAATCTTAGAAAACTTCAGATGGTAGGCCAGAAACAAATCCTCAGCTTCAACAATAAGAGACGTGGGATCTGCCTACTTTAGTGCTTCCCCAGGGGGTGGGAAGCCACTGCCTAGACAACCTTTGCATGCAATAAGAGCCATGGATGGGAGTATTTGTCTTACGGCTGGAAAGCTGTCCTGAGTGTTTCTTTTCTCCTTTTCTTTAAGTGGCAATAGGGATTTTTAAAAAATCTCTTTGCTAGCGCTTGGACAGGGTTTTTTCATTATTATTTTCATTATTAATTTATTAAAACATAAGAACAGCCCTGCTGGATCAGGCCCAAGGCCCATCTAGTCCAGCATCCTGTTTTACACAGTGGCCCACCAGATACCGCTGGAAGCCACAGACAGGAGTTGAGGGCATGCCCCCTCTCCTGCTGTTACTCCCCTGCAACTGGTACTCAGAGGCACCCTGCCCTTGAGGCTGGAGGTGGCCCACAGCTCTCCGACTAGTAGCCATTGATACACCTCTCCTCCATGAAGTCATCCAAACCCCTCTTAAAGCCATCCAGGTTGTTGGCTGTCACCACATCCTGTGGCAGAGAGTTCCACAAGTAGATCACGCATTGTGTGAAAAAGTACTTCCGTTTGTTGGTCCTAGACCTCCTGGCAATCAATTTCATGGAGTGACCCCTGGTTCTAGTGTTGTGTGAGAGGGAAAAGAATCTCTCTTTCTCCACTTTCTCCACACCATGCATGACCTTATAGACCTGTATCATGTCTCCCCGCAGTTGTCTTTTTTCTAAACTAAAAAGCCCCTGTTGTTGTAGCCTTGCCTCATAAGAAAGGTGCTCTAGGCCCCTGATCATCTTGGTTGCCCTCTTCTGTGCCTTCTCCAGTTCAACAATGTCCTTTTTAAGATGTGGTGACCAGAATTGTACGCAGTACTCCAAGTGTGGTCGCACCATAGTTTTGTATAAGGGCATTATAATGTTAGCCGTTTTATTTTCAATCCCCTTTCTAATGATCCCTAGCATGGAATTTGCCTTTTTCACAGCTGCCGCACATTGAGTTGACACTTTCAACAAGCTGTCCACCATGACCCCAAGATCCCTCTCCTGGTCTGTCACTGACAGCTCACATCCCATCAGCATATACTTGAAGTTGGGGTTTTTCATCCCAATGTGCATCACTTTACACTTGCAAACATTGAACCGCATTTGCCATTTTGTCGCCCATTCCCCCAGTTTGGAGAGATCCTTTTGGAGCTGCTCACAATCCGTTTTGGATTTCACTACCCGGAAGAATTTGGTATCATCTGCAAATTTGGCAACATTGCTGCTTACCCCTGCTTCTAGATCATTTATGAATAAATTAAAAAGCACCGGCCCCAGTACAGATCCCTGGGGGACCCAACTTCTTACTTCCCTCCATTGTGAAAACTCTCCATGTATACCTACCCTCTGTTTCCTGTCTTTCAACCAGTTAGCAATCCACACATGTACTTGTCCCTTTATCCCATGACAGCTAAGTTTCCTCAGGAGTCTTTGATGAGGAACTTTGTCAAAAGCTTTCTGGAAGTCCAGGTAGACTATGTCAACTGGATCACCTTGATCCACACACTCGTTGACATTCTCAAAGAAGTCCAAAAGGTTGGTGAGGCAAGATTTACCTTTGCAGAAGCCATGCTGGCTCACTCCCAGCAGGGCCTGTTCTTCTAGGTGCTTTACAATTTTATCCTTGAGGATGCTTTCCATCAATTTGCCTGGAATGGACGTTAGGCTAACCGGCCTGTAATTTCCCGGATCGTCCCTGGATCCCTTTTTGGAAATCGGTGTTACATTTGCTACTCTCCAGTCCTCTGGTACAGAGCCCGATTTCAGGGATAAGTTAAATATTTTAGCAAGGAGGTCGGCAATTTCACATTTGAGTTCTTTGAGGACTCTTGGATGGATGCCATCCGGCCCTGGTGATTTGTTAGCTTTCAGTTTTTCCAGACAGTTTAGAACATCATCCCTTGTCACTTCTATCTGACTCAGCTCTCTAGCCTCCATCCCTAAAAAGCCTTGTTCAGGAACCGGTATATGCTCAGTATCCTCTGCCGTGAAGACAGATGCAAAGAACTCATTCAGCTTCTCTGCAACCTCCATATCCTCCTTAATTAACACCACAGGACTGTTTTGTATTCTGTAGCCACACTGAGCAAACATGGAATTTGCAATATTGTACAGAAGACCATGGATTGAGCTGGAGCGGCTTCCACATTAGACAAACTAAGGTGGAAACCTCAAGTGGCAAATTTGGGGGCACCGGGGTGTCAAGATGCCCCTTGCTGTCTCCCTGTTTTCTCACCCACCACCATCAGAGTGGCTTTTGGCCACCGCTCTGCAAAGAGCCACCCTGAGAGCATCCTCGGCCAGCACACCTTCCTCTCTGGGCTAGTAATGCAAAGGAGGCTAGTAATGCAAAGGAAATTACTCTCTGGGCTAGTAATGCAAAGGAGGAAGCAGAAGAAAAAAGAATGAAAAAGCAGTAGAGAGGTCTATAAAACATCTATTGAACTCTGTGAAAAGAACAGTAGAGAACAGTAGATGCAGAACACCTCCTGTACGCTACTGCCCTTTCACTATTATCTCTTATGCTTCTTCTGCATTATGGCAGCATCCATAGGCGGATTACCATAGAGGCAATTGCCTACAGTGGCAAATCCACAAGGAGCGGCAGAAATCTTGGGGTGGGGGGATGTTTTTTTCCTCTCTCTCTCTTTTAAAAGTTTTTTAAAACTTTTAAAACTGCCACTGCGTGGCGGCAGCGAAAGATTAAATCTTTTGCTGCCCCCACTGCCACAGCAAGAAGGGTAGGGGTGGTGAGAAGGATAGAAGTTCCCCCCATTTTTCTTCTAAACGCAGCTGCAGTGGCGGGATGGGGCCGGGCAGTGCCAGCGATTCGTGCGTGGCTGCTGCGGGGAGCGGAGGACGAAGGGAAAGTCCCCCCCCGCCCTTTTACGTTAAAACGCTGCTGCCGTCTGGCAGCGGGGAGGGTTGTGTATTTTGGGGGAGGAAGTCCCCCATCTACCTTAAAGCAGCGTCCGTCTGCTGCCTGCTGGGATGTGCGAAGCAACGGTGAGGGAGAGCTCCTTCCAGCTCCCCTCCTCCTCCCTCCCAAATGAATGCATTCCCCCGACGCAGCCAAGGGCCAAATGTGAGGACTCGGGGTTGGGATGGAACCACTGCTCAACTCTGCTCTCCTGAATGATGCTCCCACTTTGTCAACTGGGGCGACCACTAGGCAAGATGAAGCAGCAACTGATACATTTGGGGCATTATTACACATGGCAGAGTAGCAGACAGCTCTGACAAACACAGTCCCCGATTAGTCAATTCATCACATTAAATTTATCGGTTAAACCCACATGTATTTGCATGTGAATAAACAGAGTTCTGAGGAAGAATAAACAGAGTTCTGAAGAAAAGCATAAGCTGTTTCCTGATAATTTATGGTAGAGACAGGTCATGGCAAGCAGAATCAAGGAAGCAGGCACTTGCAAGGAAAGCCTACAATGCATGGGACTTTTTAGTTCAGAACAGGGTTTCTTAACCTTGGGCCCCCAGATGTTGTTGGACTACAACTCCCATCATCCTCAGCCACAAAGGCCATGTCTGGGGGTGATAGGAGTTGTAGTCCAACAACATCTGCGGGCCCAAGGTTAAGAAACCCTGGTTTAGAAAGAAAGCAAGAAAGGAAGAACATGACTGAGGTTTATAAAACTGTTCATGGTGTGCAGAAAATAGAGTGATGTTTTTCTCTCTACTTCAAAACACTAGAACCTGGGATCATCCAATAAAACTAATTGGCTGGTGTCAGGACAGACAAAATGAATGACTGCTCCACATAGCATCTATATATTTAATTCTCCAAGACTGGGATGTGTGGGGATGTGTGGCGGAACTCTCGCAAGAGTGGCGGAACTCTCACAAGAGTGGTGGCACCACTTGCGAGAATTCCTGACTTTGGGCGCAGAGCAGGTGTTAGGAAGCGGCCGGCTGGTGGGCGACCCACGCCGGCCTGAGAAGGCAGCCAGCGGGAGGAGGTGGTGGCAGGCCGGCCGGCCGGAGGCGGCGCGTGGGCGGGCCGGCCAAACTAGGACCGCAGATGCTCTGCACCTGGGCCAACTAGTATGATTAATTTGTGAAATGCACTGCCTCAGGTGATGGCCACTAGCTGTGATGACTCCAAAAGAGGATCAGTCCTAGTCATGGAGGAGAGGTCTCAAGGTCTACTAGTCATGGTGGCTATGTGCTATTGGCAGGTTCAGAGGCAGTATCCCTCAAGTTACCAGTTGCTTGGGAACAAACAGTGAGAGAGGCCTATTGTGGAGGTGGGGGGCACAGCAGGTTGGAGTATGGGCCCCTGGGACAAAAAGTGGAGATGGCCCGGCCCCGCCCCCTGCCCCAATCCTCAGAAGCGGGAGGTGGAGAGAAGAGCAAGCAAGCTGTCACTCAGCTGGCAGGGGGCCTCTCTCCCATTTGTCCCCACTCCATCCCATTCAGTTATAGATACACCCCTGGGTGGGTGGCACTGGCACCCCTTTGGGTTTCCAAGCAAGCACGGTGAATGGATGGATGGAATCATGGTAGAGACCTTCCAGCCACTGAAGTTGATAGGGATGCAAGAGGAAAGGTCAAGGCCAGAAAGAGATCACAGGAAATAAAGGTGACTGAATGGAGATGGAAAGAGAGTGCAGAGATTGGAGGAGGAGGAGCCGCGCTGGGGTCTGAGTGGTGGGTGATTAATGATATCAGATCAATGTTGTGTTGTGAAAAAAATGCATTCTCTTTCATCTCCCCGTGTGATTCACTGTGGAAAGAAAGCATTGCTGATGCTCAACAGGCTCCAGTCCCAAGGAAATCTTCTTGAGCTAGGCTAGTGAGGCTGGGAAGTCATTTCCCATTTTGCAGGCCCCAGCTTAACCAATGGGAAACTTTGGCATTGCTCATTGTTTAGCTTGAAGTCTGGCTGATTTCCGTGGTATAATTCCAAGTTCCCCTATGTGATGTCATGTCCCAGCTAACAGCTGGAATGATTTGAGGGTAGATCTAGCATGAGATGCAGCGACATTCAAACCCCTTTCCTGATTCAAGGACCCACTGGGTTTTTTGCCACTTGTTCAACTTGCCTGTAACATCCCTGCCCAGCCATGGGAGATGGCAATGGTAAACCCCTCCTACCAAAGAAAACCACATGGTTTTCTGTGGTCGCCAGGAGTCAACATCAACTCAACAGCACAACATTACTATTATAGCTGCTCATGATCTAAAAGGAGACATAAGGGAGACAGCAGCAGCTGCCACTGGGAAGGACACTATGCTGGGCTGTAGGGATGGTATGAGCTGGTTTGGCACCTCCTCTGGGAAGGGCCGAACCAGGCACCAGAGTTCAAACTGGTTCGGCGGGTTGGCTGAATTGCTGGCAGCTGCCTGAGTCATTCATGGGACATCCCTACTTGGGGTGAACAGGGACAGTTGCTCTGTTGACTATATTTGTGTGTGTCAATCTGCCACCCAGGACTGGCTGCTGAGTTGAGCCGTGGGGAGGCTTTGCAGGATTGGGGCCCGGGGGTGTGTGACTTGGCAGCTTGTTGGAGTCCATCTGCCCCTGAGGCAGCTGCTCAGGGATATTTAGCGTGCTGCCAGTGATGGCGGGCTCGCCATCGAAGGGGTGACACCAAAGGGGGTTGCCCCTTTGGGGGAGCCACTTCTGGGGACAGCGAGGGTGAGGGCCAGGCCTTCTTGCCTAGACTTGGACATCTGGACCCCTCTGCGGTTTGGGGGTGGGACTGAGGGCTGGGGGGAGTTTATACTGGGTGTGTGTGGAGGTTTTGGCTGGAGGCTGTTGGTTTTTATTGTACTGGGATATGCCAGGCCTTTTTGCAGATATGTGTTTGGGCTCTCTTGAGTGGGATGGTGCAGGGGACGCGTCTGGCAATTCTGGGGCGGCTATTGCTGTAGTGGTGGGGAATAGAAGAATTGGCGCTGGCAGAGCAGTTGGCCATTACAGGGGCAGGGAAACCAGTAATTTAGTAACTGTTTCCACTTCCAATTGCCTTGTTAACTCTCAGGCCATGGGGAGCAGCTCCAACTACCCATAGAGTCTAGCCTTGCTCCTCTGCAATGCCAAGTCAGTTCAGAATAAGACCAAAATGGTCTATGATTTGATCATGGATGAGGGAGCTGACCTGGTTGGGGGAAGTGGGTGGTCCAGTGTGGGCCCAGCTTCTTCCACCAGGTTACTCTGTGGTGGAGAAGGCTAGGGGAAGTGGGCAAGGTGTGTGTGGAGTGGCTGTGGTCCATAAGAATACCATTTCCCTTACCAGGGCCCCTGTGCGACAGCTGACTTATATTGAGTGCATATTTTTGAGGCTGGGAACTAGGGATAGATTGGGGATTCTGTTGGTGTACCGCTCACCCCGCTGCCCAACTGAGATGGTCTCGGAGTTGGTGTTGGAGTCTCCCAGGCTTTTGGTGCTGTGGACTTCAATATCTACTTTGGGGCTGGCTTGTCTGGTGAGGCTTAGGAGTTCATAGTGGTCATGACAACTATGGGCCTACCTCAATTAGTTTCTGAACCAACTCATGTTGCTGGCCACACACTCAATTTGGTCTTTTGTTCGGATCAGGGAGGTGTTCCGTGGGTGGGGCATCCGGTGGTTTCCCCATTGTTATGGATGGACCACTACCTGGTTAAGGTTGGTTTCACAGCCACAATCCACCCCTGCAGGGGTGATGGACCTATTAGGATAATCCGCCCAAAAAGGCTGCTGGACCCAGAAGGTTTCCAAAAGGCCTTGGAGGGTTTTGAAGCTGGTGTGGCAAGTGATTCTGTCAATGCCCTGGTGGGAATAGGGAACACACCAGGGCAGTAGACATGATTGCTCCTAAGCGTCCCTCCTGACCTGCTTCAAGAATGGCCCCTTGGAATACCGAGGGGCTGCGAGGACTGAAGCGATTGGGTAGGTGACTGGAATGCAAGTGGAGGAGAACTCGGCTCGAATCTGACAGGATGCAGCATGTGACCCATTTGAAGACTTATGTGGTAGCAGTGCGTGCAGCAAAAAGGAATTTTGGTCTGCGCGCATTGCGTCTGCAGGTTCGTGTTCAGCAGAGCTATCCCAGGTTGTGAGGAGTTTAGTTTCTACTCCTTAAACTTCAAATCCGTCCCTGGGGTTGTTCTGCTGTGAGGCTTTTAATGGGTTCTTTGCGGACAAAATCTCCTGTATTCGGGCAGACTTGGACTCCACTATTTCTGCAAGGTCTATGGTGGAGGTGTCCAGCAATCCTTCTTGCAGTATTAAGTTGGATCAGTTTCAATCTGTGACTCCTGAGGATGTGGACAAGCTGCTTGGGGCGGTGCGGCCTACCACTTGTTCTCTGGATCCTTGCCCAACTCGGCTGCTTCTATCTAGCAGGGAGATGGTTGTAAGTGGCCTAGTTAATATAATAATTGCATTGCTGAGGGAGGGTAAGGTGTCTCTTTGTCTGAAGGAGGCAATGGTTAGACCGCTCTTTAAGAAGCCTTCCCTGGACCCTTAGCGATGGATAGTTACAGGCCAATCTCCAATCTCCCTTGGTTGGGCAAGGTGATTGAGAGGGTGGTGGCCAACCAGCTCCAGGCAGTTTTGAAACTGATTATCTAGACCCATTTCAAACTGGTTTTAGAGCTGGCTATGGGGTTGAGACAGCCTTGGTCAGCCTGATGGATGATCTTTACCAGGGAACCGACAGAGGGAATGTTATTCTGCTGGTTCTTCTGGATCTCTTGTCAGAGTTCGATACCATCAACCATGGTATTCTTCTGGATCGCCTGAGGGACTTGGGGATAGAGGGCACTGCTTTGCAGTGGTTCTCTCAGGTAGATTCCAGATGGAATCTCAGGTAGATTCTATCTCTCAGGTAGATTCCAGATGGTGGAACTTGGTGACAGTTGCTCCTCATAACGGGAGCTGTTATGTGGAGTCCCTCAGGACTCCATTCTGTCACCAATGCTTTTTAATATCTACATGAAACCACTGGGTGAGGTCATCAGGAGGTTTGGTGCTGGGTGTTATCAGTATGCTAACAACATGGCTCCATAACAAAAATGGCTCCAAATTTGTGTTAACATCAGTCACTTCTTTTGATATATGCACAATAAATTCTGACTGTACATTCCTGTAGAGTATCATAGGTCATTCACAGGTCATTGAGTATTGCAGATGTGGAGATCTACATTCCAGGCTTCCCTGAGTAACAGAAATTTAATTATCCTGGAGGTTACACAACGTTTTGGTCCAATTATGGTGTTAATTCCAGATAAAATGCAGATTCACTTCAGTTTGGGAAACATGTTTTCCAGGGGAACATGCAGTTCTGTCTGATCTAGTGTACCTGTTGAGTGTGTACCTATCAAAAGTGTACCCGTTGAGTGTGTAACTATCAAAAGTAAGTCCTTTCAGGCATTAATCCAAGGTAAAAATGAGTGCGCATAGTGGGGTGGCATGGCATTAAAATGGCAGATTCCTCACTCACCAAACAAACATATATTCATTAGAGCATATGTTTGTGTGGGCTCTCTACACATGTTCTTCTGTCAGAGGAGGAGCCTGTTGCCACAATGCTGCTTCCCCCACATTAATCCAGGGTATTAATCCAGAGTATAAAAAGACCTTAATCCAGGGTATAAAATGGGCTAAAAGGACATGTTTCCCACGATAAATAGATTTTCTGTTATGTCATAAGGCCTGGAGTGCAGTTTATTTCTCCCCAACCCTTGATACTCATGGGCATGTGAATGAGCCATGGTAGTGAGATTGTGTGGTCAGGAACAGTCTGGAATTCCTTAGCCCTATTCACACATTAGGTTCAACGTTTGTACAAGTGTGCAATGTATACAGGTACAGAGCTGTACACAGGTACAGTTATTCATATGTTACGTTGAACACAGGTACAGTAGTAAACTTCCCCTTTGTACTATTTGAACCATGTATTTGAGGGGCCTGTACCCAGATTCACCTTTTAAACGAATGCAGGTACAGTCATTCACACAAAAACATATACTAGTGTACATGTGTACACTTGTGTAAAACATAATTGTTTTAATAACATAACTATTAAAAAATATTTAAAAACTCATCTTTTTACTCAGGCTTTTTCAGCTTCTTGATAATGTATAGGTTTTTAATTCTGTGATTGATTTTTAAATTGTTAGTTGTAATTGTTTTTGTGTGTTTTTATATGTGCTTTTAACTGTCTTATCATTGTGAACTGCCCAGAGACATGAGTTTGGGGCGGTATAAAAGTGAAATAAACAAACAAACAAACAAACAAATAAATTCACTCTGATTAGGGTTTCTGTGTGTGTCAAAAGGAGTGATTGATTCAGAATAAAAGTTCTGAGGTAACAGTCTCAGATTGTGTGTGTGTGTGTGCGAGAGAGAGAGAGAGAGAGAGTGAGTGAGTTTCCTCATGGCTGTTATCCTCACACTCACACTATTTGAAATTGTTACTTCAGGGCTATTATTCTCATACACACAGTCTCATACAGTCTGTGTATGTTTATCAAGATATCAGCGGTGAGGTAACAATCCCAAATACTCTGTCTGTGTCTGTATGTGTTAAGAGAACAGCCCTCACAGTGAGGTAACATTTCCGGATGAAATAATTGCAGATATTCTGTAGTATGCGTGCAAGTTTGTTTAAAAAGGTTTGTGAGTAAATGGTTCATTTCCTGAACTCTAAATAACCTACTTCGGCATTTGTATCCCTCATATTGGTCTCTGCTTCAGGACATGACACTCCTACCATGTCATGTTCCTGCGTGACTGTACAGTTTTGCTGAGCAACACAAACTGTGTCTCCATGGCAACCCTCATAGCCGCGCCCGCCCTGGCAACCATGACCCATTGCCAAGCCCACAATGGCCACACCCCCAATGCAAAACAACTAAAAACAGATGGCCTCTTTATATGATTTGTGTGTTCACTGCAGCTTTATTGTTTTGTTTACAAACATGCAAGTCATTAAGACAATTTTTTTTTTAAAAAACCCTTTTAAAAAGAAACTTGCCCAAAATAGAAAGGGTTGGTTTGGATTGGGGGCTCATTTCACTCTATGTTAGTTTTTGGTTTTTGGTCTCCATGTGGAGAAGGAGGAGGAGTCTCCTGTAGCCATTGGAGCAAACTAGTAGTTTAAAAGGTGTGTAGTGTGTGCACTTTCCCTTTAAATAGGGGCAGGATCAGGGGTGTAGCTATAATTGAGCAGATGGGTTCAAAGAACTTGGGGGCCCCAGCTCCTGAGGGACCCCCAGCTCCGCCCCTCCCTATTTTCTTCATTATCTCCCTCACTCTAGGGGGCTGCCAAGGAGAGGGATGAACATGGGGCCCCTCACCCCTAGCTACACCCCTGTTTTGATTGTTTTAATGTTATTTTTAGAATAATGTTTTAAAATTTTAAATTGTGTTTTAAATTTCTTGCTTTTAATTTTTTTTTTAAATTAATGTTTTACTTTTTTGATCTTCTTGTAAACCGCCCAGAGACTTAAGTTTTGGGCGGTATAAAAATATGTTAAATAATAAATAATAATTATTATTAATAATAATTAATACACCCCTGGGCAGGATGTAGGGGTGGAGGAGGAGGGAGGAGGCCTGGTCTTGTGGTAGCAAGCATGACTTGTCCCCTTAGCAAAGCAGGGTCTGCTCTGGTTGCATATGAACGGGAGACTAGAAGTGTGAGCACTGGAAGATATTCCCCTCAGGGGATGGAGACGCTCTGGGAAGATCATATAGGTTTCATATTCCCTCTCTGGCATCTCCAAGATAGGGCCGAGAGAGATTCCTGCCTGCCACCTTGGAGAAGCCGCTGCCAGTTTGTGTAGACAATACTGAGCTAGATGGACCAATGGTCTGACTCAGTATATGGCAGCTTCCTATGTTCCTAGAAGCTGGGACAACCTGGGGTTGGGGGGTGGGGAAGGGCCTTTACAGCAAAGTGGCAGCAAATTGATCTGGCAACTCTTGGGTGGCAGGAGCAGCAGCAATGGGGCTGGGGCAGGCAGTGGCACCTGGTCAGGTTAGTGAGTGCAAGCGAATGGGCAAGCCTCAGCCACCCAATGGTGTCGGTGGGCCCAGGCCAAGCACGATCTGGCTGACTGGGGAGGAGACAAGGCACAGCACGGACAGCAGGGCCACAGGCCAGCCTACTGATTGGTCACCATGGTGGCTGCGCAGTATGGCACACAGAAATAATAACCCTACTGGGGGTGGGGTGTGTGTGCGTGCCTGAGACCCGGGAGCCAGAATAGTGCTGAGCTGGCAACCCCCTGTCCCAGATCCACTATGCCTGTTTTGGGTGGGGGCAGCATAGGTCTGGGGAGGTGCAGCAAAATGTGTTGCGTGCACAAAATGTTCTAACATGAAGGTGTTTGTCTGGACGCTGTCAACTGACTCAACCCCCCACCCCCCCAAAAAACCCAGCTTCATAGATTCACTTGTATTTAAAAGAAGTGGGTGTGGGTGTGTGGTATATTTTGTTGCATCATGATTATTGCATATACATTCAGGAAGGGAACAGGACAGCCTCTGGAGGGAATCTTTCAGGAAGAATATTCACTTGTCAATCCTACCTTGCTCCTAATACTGGCCTTTAGCACAGGTGTGTTGGTATATCTATGGTGAAGCCTTCGTCAGTAATGCCAAACTCCTTTGAACCAAACTGCAGGCTACATTGGACATCCATTCCATGGTACAGCTAGGTAATTTTGGACCCTGGACCTAATGAGCTTATTCTGCACCCCGCATCACGGCCGTAAAATATTTATTTGTTTGTTTGTTTGTTTGTTTAACATATTTTTATACCGCCCCAAACCAAAGTCTCATGGCGGTTCGGTTCACAACAACAAAATATTAAACAAAACATTAAAATCAATTAAATGCTAAAAACAGTTTAAAACAAATCAATAACAATCTACAATTAAAAAAGTTAAGAAGCCTGGGTAAAAAGGTAAGTCTTCAGACACTTTTTAAAAGCCGCTAGAGATGGGGAGACTCTTATTCCCACAGGAAGTGCATTCCAAAGTTTTGGGGCGACAACAGAGAAGGTCCGTCCCTGGGTGGCCACCAGACAACATGAAGGTAGCCACAGTCGAGCCTCCCCTGATGTACGCAGTGAACAATGGGGATCATGCAGAAGAAGACGCTCTCTCAAAATATGCATCCTTTTCTGTATAAATACATCTCACCACAAACCCACAGATCTGGGTCAGAGGGGGAAAAATTAAAAACACAAAATACATGCCCCATGCTTCACAGATCTCATGCAGACCTTTTGGATCACATCAACTTGAGCATAGTGCATTTGTAAACATAAATCAATTGTTTATTCAGAAGTAACAGTTAGTTTCACTTTCACTAGTTGTGAAGTACTTATGAATAGAGATAACTTTTTCTGGCAGCTTTACTGCACTAGGGAGAAAAATCATTAAAAATCAGAGAATTGACCAATTTCCTTGAAATAAAAATGCACAGAGTCCTGCCATCTTGGGCTACATGTGTGCCCAATTTCAGAACTCTTAGAGTGGCCCACAAGAGTTGTTAAAGCAATCCCATATGGTTCAGGAATGATTTGTGCATGTTATTTATAAAAAGCAGAAGCATATTCTTCCAAATTTACATTGTTAAGAGGTCTGCGTGGACGCATGTTAATTATCACATCCGTGGCAATGCTTTGCTTAAAGTGAAGGAAGTTAGCTTCAAATGGATGCAGACCAATCAACAGCAATATTAGCCTTAAAATGCTGCAAGAAAGGTGGCTGTGGCATGGACACACTGGAAACGATAAATGAGAACAGACGTGTTCTTGAAAACAAAGTGTTACTTTATTGAAGGGTAATAGGGGTACACTATAGAACATGAAAAGAGGGTGGTAAGCTTTAGTGCTAGGATGGGGAAAGAGGCTTGAGGGTGGAAGAAAGATAAAAAAAGAAAGCCATTTCTCATAACTACCTGCTTCTAGCTAGGCTTCTTCTCTGCAGTTATTGGCTCAAGCCCGAGTTGTACAATGAGGTGTGACTCAGCAGCGTGGGCCGCAGAGACCCATTATGCATCAAGAGTGCAAAAGATGCAAGAGAACGATGCCATTTTTGAGGGGCTTCTTGTAGGCAAAAACATACTCCGAGATGCTTAAGGAGTTTCAGTGGATGAGATTTAGATAAGGCATTTCTTTAGGAAACTTCTAATGTTTTGGAATTCTTGCTCTAAATGAGGCATGAATACAGGGATGTCAGACGCAGGGGGCGGGGCTAGTGGGGGCACCCGCCGTGGCCGCACATGGGCCACAGGTGGTCTGGCTACGCCCCTGTCCTTTAACACAGAGGAGAGCAGGTCTATACCTGCTCCTCCTCCACTCATCGCCACTTCTGTAATCACAGCACTCCCTCCAGCTATGATTGTGCACTGGTGGGGCGTCTCCCAGCAGCCCTTGTGCAACACCGGCCTGCAAAGGGCCTCCCCACATGCACGGTGAGTGGAGGAGGAGCCGCAGGTATGGACCTGCTCTCCATGTTAATGGGGCTGTGTAAGCTCTCAGTTTTAAAGGGACTGTGCTTCGATTCAGATGCCAATTCGTGTTTCAAGCAGATTTTATTTATTTATTTATTTATTGTTACATTTATATACCGCCTTTCATTAAAACAATCCCAAGGCAATTTACACAGAATTCAAAAACAAGATCATTAAAAGGCCACAATTAAAATATTAAGGTAAAATATAAAAACAAATCTGATTAAAAAGATTTAAAATACAAACATAAAAACAGAACAAAGTACAAAGAAGCAACATCCTTACATGAATAGTGTGTATTGATTGGATTATGTTGGGTTGGCTCCCCTGTATGCTTCTAAAACAAAGAAATGTCCACAAATAAATTGCTGAGAGCAATCACCTGAACAGAGAGGGGAGGGGGCACATTGTGCAGTCTGGCATTACTCACTTGATTCTGAAAACAGTGGGGTGAATTCAGGTGAGAAGTTTTGTTTAGCCTTGAAAATTCTTATCGTCATATATGGGAGGAAGAGATCTTGCATTCCTTTTCTTTTTTCTGTGCTTCGCTCTGCTTTGGGTCTGCCCTGAATCTCTCGCTGCGTATGCTCAGATGCAGTCAGAGAGGGGCATTTCCTTTAGTCCATTACAGTTGTTTGCAAATGACCTGAAAGGCACCACAAGGAAATGCTTTTCCAGACTGACCTTTTGTCTGGAAAGCAGTCACCGTTTCTCTTCCAAGCAGGCTAAGAAAAGAAAATGACTAAGTGGCTAAGTTTGAGGGGTACACTGGAGCACCCAAAATGGCTAAGCGAGTGTGGCTAGTAACAGCTTTGCACTTCTGCTGCTTGCATAGCTACTTTAGGCTTGGTTTCCCTCTACTGAAAGGAAATTCTGAGACTTCAAGACTCAATGACAAAATTGGCACATGTTCACCTATCTGGCATACTTTTGTTAGGTTTCTGCTAGTTGTGATGAGAGGTGAAAAGGTATGCAGGATGCTGAGGTCCCATAACCACCCTGAGTCTTGGCCAGTCTTAGGGGCTGTCAAGTAGGGTGGTCGCCCAGAGCACTCACCTGAAGGTGGTGCTAAACAGCTTAGTGCAGGGTTTCTTAACCTTGGGCCCCCAGATGTTGTTGGGCTACAAATCCCAGAATCCCCAGCCACAAAGGCCATGTCTGGGGATTCTGGGAGTTGTAGTCCAACAACATCTGAGGGCACAAGGTTAAGAAACCCTGGCTTAGTGGCTTACTGATTATTGAGTGTTCTGTCTGTAGTGAGCTAGGGAGGAAAAACCCACTGATAAACTATCCATGGGGGGTGCTGGAGGCACTTCTTGCCCAGGACACTATTTATCCGAGGGCTGTCTCTGCTCTGATTAAAGTCTGCCTAGTCCCCCTTCTGCCAGTCGGAGGTTTTTCACCAGGCGTTACTGTAGTCACAAACATTCAAGCCTGTGTTTGCGACCAATTGTAATAGGGTTATTGCTTATTTTATATGGTTTTTAAATGGGTTATGTTTTTCGCTCTTGTGAGCTGCTTTGGGGCCATCAGTTGTCAAAAAGTGGAACAGCCCACCCTCCCTAAATAAATACACGAAAACCTTCAGGTCTGGAAACTTGTATTTGTTTTTATTTAAGCAGAAACTAGCCTTCTCAGGATGCTGAATTCTGTGCTAGAGGGCCAGTTTCTGCATTTGTGCAATGTCACTGTGGAATGTGCACCACCCTGACCATAGGGGTGTAGTCTTTGCTTTTCCTTCAGTTACATTTATTGGCCCGCATGTTGTCGCTACTTTTTGCCTTCCTGGTCAAAGTTCTAGGTAAGTAGCAAAGAGTTGTTCTTTCAAAGGAAATTCTGGGGTTTCCCCATGTCTACTCTCCTTCCGGCCATAAGTGTTTCCTCTGTATTATAGTATGTGCAGTTTCCCCCAGTGTTATCTTTTCCTTAAAATCTCCTTCCCTCTAGCTATATGGCACTAAAAAGACTCCCTACTTGTGATTTGCCTTGGAGGCATTAGCAAGCATCTCTGGCATGGCTTTCAGTTAAAAACCTTTAGCCCATGAGCAGACAGCCATCTAATGGCACAGCCACCTAATGGCGCAGCAGGGAAATTACTTGACTAGCAAACCAGAGGTTGCTGTTTTGAATTCCCACTGGTATGTTTCCCAGACTATGGGAAACACCTATATCTGGCAGCAGCGATATAGGAAGATGCTAAAAGGCATCATCTCATATTGCGCGGGAGGAGGCAATGGTAAACCCCTCCTGTATTCTACCAAAGATAACCACAGGGCTCTGTGGTCACCAGGAGTTGACACCAACTCGATGGCACACTTTACCATTATTATTATTATTATTATTTCTTGTTTACACAGTCAGACAGGTGTTATTGACTGGTTTGTTTTATCCAGACATCGAGTCCTTCCCAAGGACCTGGGATGCCAGAATTTTATTGTCTTCTTCTTCTTCTTCTTCTTCTTCTTCTTCTTCTTCTTCTTCTTCTTATTATTATTATTATTATTATTATTATTTCCTTGTTTACACAGTCAGGCAGGTGTTATTGACTGGTTTGTTTTATCCAGACATCGAGTCCTTCCCAAGGACCTGGGATGCCAGAATTTTATTGTCAATTGTTATAGATATCGTCGCAGAATATAGGCTGTTCCCAGTAAAGCTGCTTTTTGTAATTGGCTGATGGTGATTTCTGTGGCCCCTATGGTATTGAGGTGCTCTTCAAGGTCTTGTGGAACTGCACCCAGGGCGCCAATGACCACTGGGATTATTTTGGTCTTTTTCTGCCACAGCCTTTCAATTTCAATTTGTAGATCTTTGTATTTGGTGATTTTTTCTATTTCTTTTTCTTCTATTCTGCTATCCCCTGCTATTGCTATGTCGATTATTTTGACTTGTTTTTCTTTCTTCTCGACTACAGTGATATCTGGTGTATTGTATGGCAGATGTTTGTTTGTAGTCGGAAGTACCATAAGATTTTTACATCTTCATTTTCTTCAACTTTTTCAGTTATATGGTCCCACCAATTTTTGGCTACAGGTAGCTTGTATTTTTTGCAGATGTTCCAGTGTATCATCCCTGCTACTTTGTCATGCCTTTGTTTGTAGTCAGTCTGTGCGATCTTTTTACAACAGCTGATTAGGTGGTCCATGGTTTCATCTGCTTCTTTACAAAGGCAGCACTTGCTGTTTGTGGAGGATTTTTCGACTTTGGCTCTTATTGCATTTGTTCTTAGTGCCTGTTCTTGCGCAGGCAGTATTAAACCCTCTGTTTCTTTCTTCAAGTTGCCATTCTTAAGCCATTGCCAGGTCTTGGTGATGTCTGATTTTCCACTTATATTGTGCAAATATTGACCATGCAGTGGTTTATTTTTCCATTTTTCTGCTTGGTTCTTGACTTGTTCTTTCTTGTAGGCCTGCTTTGTTTCATTGGTGTTGAATAGTTTCGCATTATTGACCATTTGAAGTGCATCTTCTTCACTGTCCTTGATATATTCTTCAAGGCCTCTTTTGCCCCCCTCTACTGTTTGATGGACTTGCAGCATTCCTCTTCCACCTGAGCTGAGAGGGAGGTATAGCCTATCAACATCACTGCGGGGGTGCAGAGCATGATTGATGGTCATGATTTTCCTGGTCTTACGATCTAGCGTCTCTAGCTCTGCCTGGGTCCAGTCTATTATTCCTTCAGTGTATCTGATAACAGGTATAGCCCAGGTGTTTATGGCTTGTATGGTGTTCCCGCCATTGAGTTTGGACTTGAGGATTTTTCTAACTCTCCTGATGTATTCACTTCCCATTTTTCTTTTAACTTCAGTGTGTGCAATGTTATCAGCCTGGAGAATGCCCAAGTATTTGTAAGGTTCTTTCTCTTCCAGGTTCTTGATGTTGCTTCCATTGGGCAGTTCTATTCCTTCTGTTTTTGTTATTTTCCCTCTGTTCATTATTAATGCAGCACATTAATGCAGCATAATAATAATAATAATTCGATTTCTATACCGCCCTTCCTGTCCCCAAAGGGCTCACAATCTAAAAGAAACGTAAAATAGACACCAGCAACAGGCACTGGAGGCACTGTGCTGGGGGTGGATAGGTTACTCTCCCCCTGCTAAATAAAGAGAATCACTACATTAAAAGTGTTGCAAGTAAAGGACTATACGCTGTCTTTTGTCTCAATGACAGTGGAGGACAGACTAGTGAGTAAGAAGGCTAGAGGGTCAAGACATTGGTCATCCCTTCTCTACTGCTCATACTGATGTTTGGCAACATCTGCGCACCTAGAGATGGAAAATAGGTGATGGCATTGTTGTACTTACAGCTTTCTGTGGGTTATCACTCCTTCTTTACTACTACCACCACTACTACTATGAATAGTTATATACTGCTTTTCAACAAAAAGTGCTCATAGTCGCTTACATAGATAAACAAACAAACAAACAAGCCATGCCCCCAAGGGTCTCACAATCTAAAAAGAAACATGGGCTAGCTAGACCCCAGCAACAGCCATTGGAGGGATGCTGAGCTGAGGCTGGATAGGGCCAGTTGATCGCCCCCTGCTAAATAGAAGAGAATGGCCCCTTTTGCTCAGTTAGCTGATGTATCAGTATCCTTTTAGTCTTTATCCTTCCCCCCAAACAATTAGGGTAAAATTGCCGTTATTTTCATTCCTCTGACATCAATAGAATTGTCTAGTCATTTTTCTGTTTTAAAACTTATAAAAATGCTTTTAACACACCATTGTATTTCTAGGGGTGTAGACCGTATCCAAAATCACAGAGAGCATGTTGGAAGGCAATTACGTTTGTTTTTAACAGAGAGAATATTGTGAATCCATCAAGGGCTAAAGGGCCAGCATCGTTGTCACCCACTACAGACCCACACTGCCAGGCACACGGACAAACCCAGCATGAGCAACAGGGGCCACATTTTGAATAGGTCAAGAGCTGAAGGGCCAGCCGCTGTAGAGGCTAGTCCTGACGAGACAGGGGGGGAGCCAAAGGAGGCACAGCTGCCTCTGCTTCTCAACAGCAGCTCGGGTTGCTTCTCTCTCCCCCACCCCACCCAAGAGCTGCACTGCCTGCACGCTGGCCATTCATCAGGTAGAGCTGTGCGCTTAAAACGGTGCAGCTCTACCTGATGAATGGCCAGTGTGCAGGCAGTGCAGCTCTATCTGAAGAATGGCTGCAGGCAGTGTGGCCTTACCAGGTGAATGAATGGTTAACTGTGCAGCTCCACCTGATGAACAGTCAGCCTGCAAATTGTGTGGCTCTTGGGCAGGGTAGGGAGAGAGAGAGAGAGAGAGGAACAACCAAGCTGCTGCTGGGAAGCGGAGGCAACTGTGTCTCTCCTTGGGTGCCCCCCTGGCTCATTAGGAGCCACTACTAACCAGCAGCGTTAACACCAGCTCACGCCACCACATTGTCCATGTTGAGCTGGCACATGGCCTCCTTTGAGCCCCTCCTCCCCAGTGTGAGCAGCAACCTTGGGATAATGTTTTGAATTGGTTGAGGGCTAGGTTGTCACTAGCTGCAGACTCATGCTGAGCAGACATGTATTCGAAGGGCTTTTTAACTCCCTCCTCCCCAGTAGGAGCAGCAACAGAAACCAAGCTCTTCCCTTATTTTACAACCACAGCCTCAAATGCCACTGTGTGAGCAAGACCCAAGCAAATTTAAAAAAATAAAGTAAGAAATGATAGTGAGCAAATGAGAGTGAACAATTCAAGTGCATCAGAGGATAAATCTGCCTCTGTTTCTGCAGTCCCCTGCTTACTGGGCAAAGAGGCCCCTTTTTAACGTGGTGATTCTCTTTATTGAGCAGGGGGAGAGTAACTGGCCCTATCCACCCCTAGCACGGTACCTCCAGTGACTGTTGCTGGTGTCTATCTTGTGTTTCATTTTAGATTGTGAGCCCTTTGGGGACAGGGAGCCATCTTATTGATTTATTATTTTTCTGTGTAAACTGCTTTGGAAACTTTTGTTGGAAAGTGGTATATAAATATTTTTTTATTGTTGTTGTCCTAGACAGTAGGGATTCCCAACCTTGGGTTTCCAGATGATGTTGGACTACAAGGTCCATCATCCCCAGTCACAATGGCTAAAGCTCATTGTGTCTGGGGATGATGGGAGTTAAAAACCCCCATATAACACCTGGGGACCCAAGGGTGAGAACCCCTTCTATATATAGCTCTACAAGGAATTAAGCCCCATACCAGGCCGTGGGACTTCCTTGCCACTAAATGTTTTGTTTGTTTGTTTGTTACATGTTATATCCCACTCTTCCTCCAAGGAGCCCAGAGCGGTGTACTACATACTTTAGTTTCTCTTTCACAACAACCCTGTGAAGTAGGTTAGGCTGAGAGAGAAGTGACTGGCCCAGAGTCACCCAGCAAGTCTCATGGCTGAATGGGGATTTGAACTTGGGTCTCCCCGGTCCTAGTCCAGCACTCTAACCACTACACCAGGCTGCAAGGTAATCCTATGGACATTTTAGAAGGTGCATAGGATTTTGTTGCCCATTTCTGAATTTTAATATTAGAAGAGAAGCTCAGGGCTGGGATGTGGGAGGAGGGCTAGAATGGAGAAGGAAATGTACAAGAGGCCGTGGTGGATTTCTGCCTTGTTGACCAACAAAGCTCAGAGTTCCCACAAAACAGGGAAGTGAAAGGAGGGCCTGTGACATCCCCAACTTGTCTTTTACGGGCAGGACTGAATGTTCTGCAGCCAGCACAGAAGTCGCAATGACGAGACTAAAGTGAAATTCCAGAGTGGCCAGCCCCGACACCAGGCTGACGGGCACTAAGTGTGCTGGTAAAGTCGACCAGGAAGAGGGGAAATCTTCAATGAGATTCTCGCTGCTGCCTTTGAGAAGCTGAAATTCCCGCTTGCAGCATCAGGGGGAGGCAGAAGTGGAAACCCGAGAGAAAGATAACTGGCAACACTCAGGCCTTGCTCACTGCATAGGGCGGGACTGTCAAACAGAAGGCTGGGAGTGAGAGGCAGGTTTCCCCCATGTGACCTGCTGCAGGATACATTCCCGGGTCACATTCCACTCCATTCAGTTGAGCCATCTTCAGAATGAAGAGGAAGGCAGGCCCTTTGGAGGGCTGACCCATGGGAGTGCAACATCTGCAGCCAAGTGGGTGGGAAGGACTTGGGGACAATGAAGGAGAAAACAAAGACAGCTATGGTGGCAAGAAAAGAAACACCTATTTTTCCATTCTTTTCCCAAGGCCCTCTAGGCAGCATAAAAAGTTACAATTTATCCTTACAACAGCCCTGTGAGGTAGGTGAGACTGAGAGAGAGTGGCTGGTCCAATGCCATCTGGTGAGCTTCATGGCTGAACATCTAAGTCAGGCTTGCTCAACTTAGCGCCTCTCCAGCACCCCTCCAGCCTCTCCAACTCCCATAACCCCCAGCCACAGTAGCCAATAGCCAGGGATTATGGGAATTGTAGGCTAACGTTTGCAGGAGGGCCGAAGTTGAGCAGGCCTGATCTAAGCTCAGCTCTCCACAGTCTGCTGCTCTAACCACTACACCACGGTGCTTTGGCATCAAAGGACTTTGGAGAGTCAGCTGTGACACACGGGGACTGCAGAGGGGCGCTTAAACTTGAGGGTGTGTGCTGGTGACTGCATTTTACAGTGCATCTAAAAGTACCTTCTTTGAGCACAGGTGCCACTTTGGGAGATGCACCTACCATGCTTGGTTCACACATGTAATCTTACCCTAGGACTAGGCTTGGGGTAAACCAGTTCAGTGTGTTTGGGGCAGAAACCTTCTGTCACTGTGCTGATTTGCTGAGTAGCCAACATTCAGAATCATGGGGGGGAATTCTCCCTGGCTGTAGCACTTGAAGCACCTGACAAGCAAGGCTAGAGGGCTGTGGTTAGCTGGTGTGCTTCCTGGCCCCTCCACAGATTCACTGTGGCCCCTGAGCTCCTTGAATGGAGGGCAGGATACACATGAAATAAGTATGGAAGGGTGTGTGCACTGCCAGATCTCAGTCCTAGAACTTGTTCTCAGTGCAACGGCACACAAAGCAGTAATAAAGAAGTCCTCTGAGCATGTGCAGAGAGCCTGCCTTCCCGCTTCTCCCCTGCGTAATCTTAGCCAAGGATTTGAGGGGTTCAAGTTCAGAATGTTCAGTAGCTCATGAACACTACAGTTTCCAGGGTTCCTTGAGGAAAGCTATGACAGTTAACAGGGGCGACCCATTCATGAGGCAAGGTAAGGTGGTTGCCTCAGGCAGCCGTGCACCTAGGTAATTATGGAGCCTGGACCTAAAGGCCTTTGGAGGCCCCCCCTCCCCTACAAATTAAGCTTTATCATGCTCTGCCAGATGACCACATCACCTGAGACAGTCTGAAGATTTGGGGCCCCCAGAGACTGTGGAGGCCCTGGACTTTGGGCCCAAAGTCCAGGGGTAAGAGCACCTCTGGCCTCAGGTGGCGGACTATAGGCGGGCAGGGTAGCAAATCCCCCCCCCCCCCGTTGCCATCAGAGCAGCTTTTCGGGACTGCTCTGACCCTTGCAAGCTTTGGAAGGAATGCCTCACACTCTGTGAAGTCTGCAAGAAGCATGAAGGGAGAAAAGGAGGCTACTGCTGGCAACCTTCCCTCCTTGCCGCTTCCCCCCCACCCTGCACTTTCAAAGCTTGCTAGGGTTGGTTTTGAAAGGGGGCTGGCCCCCATGAGAGCATGGGGCAAGGCAGTATTTTGCACCTTGCCTCAGCACCACGATATCTTACCCCTGACAGCTAAACTCATTTGAAAGACCAGTACCAGAATGTATCATATTGGCTCCATTCTTGCTTCACAACATTCCACTGCTGAGCCCAGGAACTAATAACAGGTTCTGGGGCTAAGCCCTGCCTTGTGAGCCCTGGCATATATTTAGCTTAAGTGCCAAGTTCCACATGTAATCAGTTCTTGAAGATGCCTCAGAATTCTCTAGACATGCAAAGCCATTTTTCCCTGAAATGTTTTAACCTGTAAAAGCCCCGGCCCCTCGCCCCTCCCCAGCCCAGAGATGATTCATCAATCAAGAGCTGCTTGGGTGGTCTGACCAGATACAGATGCTGGGAAATAGAGTGCAGCTGAATCCCTAGGGAGGAAGAGGAAGGTGACTGGTTGTTTGGGGAGAGGGCGTCTGTGAAAGAAACCAAAACTCTTTCTGATTCCTGCCTAGGCGCTGGGAGAGACCCACATTTCTGTGCACATCTTTGAATTTCTGTTTCCAACTCAATGTTTGCTTTCGTGGCACACATTCATCACGCCAACTAGGGCAGCTGAGTTCATCCGCTAGTTAGTGCAAGTTGATTCATTCTCTTCCTAACTTTGCTTATGCTCAGGGTTTGTCTGATTGCCACATTTGGGGCTGAGAATAAATTCTGATGTGTTTATGTCAGCATTTCACAACCTTTTTGTGCCCGAAAGGCACACCTAGATCCTGCCCCCCCACCCACAAACTGGGACATGCCTTTTCTTTCTTTCTTTCTTTCTTTCTTTCTTTCTTTCTTTCTTTCTTTCTTTCTTGCAGCAGCTTTACTCCTACATGATTATCTATCTATCTATCTATCTATCTATCTATCTATCTATCTATCTATCTATCACCTCTGCTTCAAATAAGGGAGATTTAAACCCCCTGCATTTGACACTAATTCACTTATTTATGTTTCACAAAGGAGAAGCCCCCTCCTGGTGCATAAAAAGTGATTCAGGAGCGAATCAGCTCCCAGTGTGGGGATTTACACCACTGTGTTTGGAGCTGTGTTGAACTTACATTGTTAAAGAACTGAGTCAGCTGCAAATGCAAGGATTTAAATTCCCCATGCTTGGAGCCGACTTAATTCTGATGGGCACCTGTCCTGGCCAGCCCTGCCTGGTACATCATGGGGCTTGTAAACTTCCCGTGCTTGGAATGCACGCACCCCATGATGCACAAGCCAGAGCCAGCCAGGCTGGGCGCACATCAAAGCAGAATTTAAACTGCCCACACGTGGAGCCAACTTTGCTCTGATGTGCACCCGGCCAGGCTGTCCATGTGGCACGACGGGCAGAGCCTTACAGCACACTAGTGTGCACTGGCATGCTGATTGGAAAAGCCTGGTTTATATTGTTATTTTCCTATACTGTGTGGCTTGTCTCATTTTCATGAGCACCACGCAAAGGGATTTGAACATAAGAATTGCTTTGCTGGATCAGAATATGAATTATCGAGCTCAGAACCCTGTCACCCACAGTGGCCAACCAGGGGACTCGGGCAAACACACAAACAATTATGAAAGGGATGCCCTTCTCATATCATTTATCCCCAGCTTCTAATATTTGAGTTATACTGCTTCTGAACATGGAGGCTCAATTTACCTATCACAGCATGGAGCAGGCCTGCACCACTTGTGAATCACGGAGCAACCTATGAGCCATATATGACTACCTACCAGTTTTGTGCACAAAACCCACTGGCCTGGTTTGGTTCGAGTCCAGACCGAACCTGAACAGGACTAGACCAGTTTGCTTTTGCTCCCCATCGACCCCCACCCACGGTTCAGTTTGGGAGGTTCACAAGTCAATGTTTTCTTTAAAAAAAAAAAAAAGCCCCCCAGAGGGGTAAGTACTAAAAAAAATTTTGATTTTAAATTTGACTTGTGAACCCCCTGAACGGCCGGGGGTGTGTGTGTGTTAGGTCCAGGGTTGGACCGAATGGGATAGTTCGGTTCAAACCCGAACGGTCGGACTGAACCATTTGGACGTTGAACACGTCCAGTTTTGTCAGGCCACATTACATGGCTTGTGGGCTCAGTTCAGCATGGAGACTTGCAAACCTGCCTATCGTAGAGATTAGCGATTGATAAGACATATTCTCCGTGAACTTGCCGGATAACTACAGAGAACCCGCGTTTTGGGCAGTATAAAAATGTGATAGATAGAAAGATAGATAGATAGATAGATAGATAGATAGATAGATAGATAGATAGATAGATAGATGATAGGTGAGATCATTATCACACCTTGTAGTGAACTCCATATATTGCGTGAATTCCATATATTGAGTGTGCAACCTTTTTCACCACATCCAAACCTACAACAAATCAACTTCATTAGGGCCCTATTTACACATTATGTTCAACACACGTACAATGTGTGTAGGGACCGTGGAGCAATGGGTGAGGATTGTCCCCCGGCTGCCAGGGTCTGGGGGGCCCCACCAAGGCAACCCCTTGCCTTCAGCCAGGATGCCCCCTTGTCCCCTCACTCACCCAGACGACGAACAGCGCGCTCACTGGCTGGGAGCATGAGGAAAACCTTTCTCCTCCCCAGCCAGCATTTCAATGAAAGGCTGACTGGGGAGAGATGGGAGAGGTGGTCCGAGCAGGCCCTCTCCCAGGCACTGGCCCTGCCCCTGCGCCTGAATCAGATGCAAGTGGGCGGGGCCAGTGCCAAGAACAGGGCCTGTCAGAGCTTCCCTTTCCCAGTCAGTGGCTTGTGGAATCGCTGACTGTGGAAGAGAAGCTCTGCCGGGACTGATGGCCCCGCCTCCTTGGCATTGGCCCTGCCCCTTTGCATCTGATGCCAGATGCAGGGGGCGTGGCTTGGGGCTGCGATTGTAAAGCCTAGCGGGTGGGGGAGCCGCTGGAGGACTTGATGCCCCAGCTGGGGACAAGCTCCCTACGCCCCTGGTGTGTATAATCTACACATGTACGGATGTGTACCCACTTACACATGATTGATTGATTGATTGATTGATTTGATTTATATACCGCCCCTCCAAAAATGGCTCAGGGTGGTTATTATGTTCAACACATTATGTTCAACACCTGTACTTCCTATCTGTAACCTGCATTTGGCGTGGTGGTGTATCCTATCCAGTTATCATTTGCGGTTTGTTTGGACATTTTCCCCAAGGGGGATCTTGCAGAGAGTGTGTGGGGGAGTAGTCAGAAAGGAAAAGGAGAAGGAGAAAATTGCTGAATAAATTATGTGTTAAATCCACATAAGATTGCCTCGTGTGTATGAGGGAAGAAGCTATAAAACAGGGGGTGGTCCCCATGTTCGCGTGTGCTATGTACAATCATTCACACAAAAACACGTACATGTGTATAGACACTGGATCTTGCATTCTGATATTCTGAGAGAGGGAGAAGCAATTTCTCTCTATCTACTTTCTTCACACCATTCTATAATGCTCTATCAGTCTTTTAGTTCCTTCTCCTTAGAGAGGAGATGAGAGCTGGTCTTGTCTTGCAAGCATGACTTGTCCCCTTAGCTAAGCAGGGTCTGCCCTGCTTGCATATGAATGGGAGACTTGATGTGTGAGCACTGTAAGATATTCCCCTCAAGGGATGGAGCCGAAGAGCAGAAGGTTTCAAGTTCCCTCCCTGGCTCCTCCAAGATAGGACAAGATTATTTTATTGAACCAACAAACTACCAAAGCATACAGTATGTTGCCAAAGCACAATTATATACAAAGTGGTTGTTTGTACATGATATATCTACAAAGATTTACACACAAGGATTTGGAAACCCACAAGGTTATGAAGTATATGCAGGTAGTGCTGTAACTCGGGGGTGGGGGATTTCAAGGCGCATCAGGTAATCGGGGGGGGGGGGTTTACGTCTGACGTCCTTTTCCACAATTTGTCCCATTGCTGTTTAGAAGAGATACTCTTGTCGGCAGAGAGAGATTCCTGCCTGCAACCTTGGAGAAGCCGCTGCCAGTCTGTGAAGACAATACTGAGCTAGATAGACCAATGGCCTGACTCAGTATATGACAACTTCCTATGTCCCTAAATGAGAAACCCCTGAACCATCCAGCCTTCCCTCACAGGAAAACCCCTTGAACATTTTGCATCTGATAGACTGTAATCGATAAGGCTTTGTGGGAAAACGAGTGCATTCCTGTTGAAGGACTAATGACTCTAAGGAGTCTCGAGACCACAAGACTCCTGGCTATTCGTGCTGCACCAGACTACCATGGGGGATGGGGCCATATGCCTCAGTGACAGAGCATCTGCTTTGCATGGAGGAGAGATAGTCCCAGGATCAAAGCCTGGCAGCATCCCCAGGAAGAGCTGGGAAAGACCCTTGCCTGAACCCTTGGAGAGCCACTGCCAGTCAGGGTACACAACACTGAGCTAGATGGGCCAAGGGTCTAACTTGGCATAAGGCATCTTCCTGTCTTCCTAACTTGGCTGTCTCTTTGGAAGTTGATCTTTTGGGAAGGATCACAGTCCTTTGCTGTACCTTTTCCAGCTCTACAATAACCATTTTAGAGGGGGTGGCCAGAACTGTACAGTCTTTTGGAAATGGGGCCACAGTACAGATGTACACAATAGCAATAGTACAACACTTGCCATTTTAGTTTGATTTTTTAAAAACTCATTTAAATTATTGTATCTGGCCTTTTGGTTCGACTTAAAAGACCTTGCAAGGGATTTACAAAACTGTTTAAAAACAGTTTCAACAAGAAAACCAATCAATAGAAAACAAATCCCAATAACAATCAAATCCCTAATCCATACCAACATTACAAAGCATGAGAAAAGGATTTTATTATCAATCCCTTTCCTAATCACCCCAGCATTGAATAGGACTCCTTTCTCCACAGCTGATGCACATTTAGTTGGTGCTTTCAGAGAAAAACTAAGTATATAAGTTCTGTGATGATCCTTTCCTTTTTTTTTCAAACCCCCCCCCACCACACGTTGACCATGATGATGAATATGACATTTATCTATCTATCTATCTATCTATCTATCTATCTATCTATCAATCAACCAATCAATCAAATTTGTACATTGCCCCAAACCTTCATCTCCGGGTGGTTTACAATAACATAAAACCAGTTAAAAACATATACAAAAAATGTAAAACAATTTAAAAATTTAAAAATAAACCAGGGATTAAAACCCCCAAAATTTAGGAAGCTGAGAAAGCTTGGGCAAAAAACATTTAATACACCACTTTTCAACAAAAGTTCCCAAAGCGGCTTATACAGATATATACAAATAAATAAAATGGCTTTACACACCCACACCCATCTTTAGTAGCCTGCCAGTTTAAACAGAGGAAGTGTGGGACTGTATACCATATTCCCCTGTGGGATCTCAGCTCAAAATTACCCCTGCTAACTGGGCAAAGAGGCACCTTTTACCGTGGTGATTCTCTTTATTTATCAGGGGGAGAGTAACTGGCCCTATCCACCCCCAGCACAGTACTTCCAGTGACTGTTGCTGGTGTCTAGCTTATGTTTCTTCTTAGAATGTGAGCCCTTTGAGGACAGGGAGCCATCTTATTTGTTATTTCTCTTTGTAAACCGCCCTGAGCCATTTTTGGAAGGGCGGTATAGAAATTGAATTATTATTATTATTATTATTATTATTATTATTATTATTATTATTAATCACCTTTCCCAAGCAGCCCCCAACTCCCCATATATGAGCTGTCCAATATGATCTCAAGAGCTCTTTCCTGGGTAATCATAGCCAGTTCAGAGCCAATGCTATCTGTATATACTGTAAAGGGATTTCCCCCCCCCAATTTGCATAAACTTGCATTTCTTGCTCTGTGTACTTAGCAAGGAGAGATTCTTTTGCCAGTCTTCAGTTTGGGAATTCCCGCCCCGTAAAAAATTGGGTGTCATCCATGAACTTGGTTACTCTGCTGTTCGCACCTGACTCCAGATCATTTATGAATATTAAGGGTGCTCGCTAAAGGGCCTTTCCAGTTTTTCAGTTTTTACTGCAATAAATGTACACGTTACTCATTTGTTGCACAGACTTGCTCAGACCTGTTTCCTTGAAGAGTTGTACTTGCTTTTTTTCTTTTCTTTTGGTAGCACAGATACTGTATTTCCCAGCACTGAAAGGGCTATCTTTGGTCCTGGGGAAAATGAATTCCCCCCCAGCTGCCTAAGACAACTGCAGTTGCCTGATGGGTTGTGATTACATCAGCCTGTGTCAGGAATGCTGACCAGCATCTAACTAAAGTGAATTCTTATTAATCATCTCTTGTCATACTTCCAGTGGGCAGCAGTTGATGGAGGATCCTCACAGGCAGGGGTGCTTGTAACTGGCCCCTAAAGTAACATTATCTGGCCCATTGTGGAACTGTGGACCCAACATATTATAATCAATGTGTGGTATGGGGATGATGATGATGATGATGATGATGATGATGATGATGATGATGATCTTATTTGATTTCTATACCGCCCTTCCAAAAATGGCTCAGGGCGGTTTACACAGAGAAATAACAAACAAATAAGATGGCTCCCTGTCCCCAAAGGGCTCACAATCTAAAAGAAACATAAGATAGACACCAGCAACAGTCACTGGAGGTACTGTGCTGGGGGTGGATAGTAATTCATTTACAATATTGTGTGTGTGTGTGAAAAAGAGAGAGAGAGAGAGAGAGAGAGAGAGGGCGCACAAGTGACTATTGTATCGGCCTTTGGATTTTCTGTATAGTGTCCTGACTTCACGTCTCCGAGGACAGTTTGTGTGGCAAAATACAAGGTGGCTGGGATGTGATGGGCTCAGGAGAGCCCTCAAGCATTCTACTTCTGTGCCTCACCTATTTTAGACTCTCCCTTTCCTCCCAAGAGTTCCGTGCTGTTATTTATTTTTTATTTAACAAATTTCTATACTGCCCAAAACTTACATCTCTGGGTGGTTTACAATAAAAACACGATTAAAACAAAATTAGAACAATAAAACAATTTAAAACTTAAAGCAAGGTTATCTCCTTTTATTTTCACAACAATCCTGTGAGGCAGGTTAGATAGGGAGAAAGTCACTGGTCCAAGGTCACCCAGCAAGCGCTATGGCTTTGTGGGGATTTGAGCTCCTATCTCCCCACTCCGGCACCATAACCAATATGCCCCATTGGCTCTTTAGAGGAGCAACCTGTCCACCAATGGCCTGGACACCTCTCTGTAAGGCCCAGCAGAGCTTCCCTTGATCAGTAATGGCTGCATTTGTTGCTGTGAAGACACAGGGGTGAGGAGGGATTTGATAGTAGAATCCTCATAGGGTGGTTCTTGCTGCTCTTTTATTTATTCCATATTTCAAATACTTTAGAAAGTCAGCATTTCTCTGCTGGGCATGCTCTAGAATTACCATATTTATCTGAATCTTAGACAAGCCCCCCCCCCTTTCCTCTTAAATATGGTGGTGGTGGGGGGGGTTGTTCAATATTCCAAGTCTTATTTCTTTGGGTAAATACAGGTAAAAACGGTATCCAACCTCTATCTTTTAAGACATTTTCTTACATTCAGAGTCACCTTCTATTTGGGTAAATATGGTATAAAACTGGCCACACTAACAGAACTATATCCCTGCTGCCATACCCAGTTATTTCATGGAACTGTTATTGATTTTTTTAATTTGAATTTTAGTTGGTTGTTTCCTCTCCCTAATGCATTTTAAAACAGACTTTCCTTACAATATATGTGTACACACACACACACACACACACACACACACACATTTTAAGCATGAAAAGCTCTTCTAAGGGACCCACTTAATTTTTTTTAAAAAATATATTTGTTATATACAATATAATATATGTTAAATGTTAACCCTTGGCATGTATGTAGCACTTTCTGAGCATTCAGATCATTTCACATTTAATAGCACAGTAGTTCTTTTTACAACAATCTTGCAAGGTAAGCCAGTATCTTCTTTGCCCCAACATGGCAGATCATAGGGCTAGGATGGGGAGTGGCAGTAAGAGAGCAGAGGCTCATCGAAGGCCAGCTAGTAAATTCATGGCTGGAGGGAAGTTTTAGCTGGAGATGTTGTGAGCTGCAGACACAAACCAAAGCATATTTATTCAGAAATGGGAGTTATTTCCTGGTAAGTGGCCGAGGATTGCATCCAAAGATATTTGATGCACCAGCTATATGCTTCTCAGCCTACATACTTATCCAGTCTCGATTTCTCTTTCCCTGGAAAGAGGGGATCAGTAAAACAATTTAAGTTTGTGGCATGCACATATTTTCTCTGTTTCTTTCTAATTCCAGTATTGTTTAGTTGCTGAATCTTCTTTGGGACCCAGCCCAGCCAGACCCAGCCAGTGTTTAGAATGTTCAAGCCCCATTTGCTTCCATCCGACACAGCCTTACTTGGGAGTAAGCCCAATGGATTCAGTGGGGCTCGCTTCCAAATAAATATTTTATTTATTTTACATTTTATATCCCGCTCTTCCTCCAAGGAGCCCAGAGCGATGTACTACATACTTAGGTTTCTCCTCACAACAACCCTGTGAAGTAGGCTAGGCTGAGAGAGAGAAGTGACTGGCCCAGAGTCACCCAGCTAGTATCATGGCTGAATGGGGATTTGAACTCAGGTCTCCTCAGTCCTAGCCCAGCACTCTAACCACTACACCACGCTGGCTCCTCCAATATGCACAGGATTGGGTTGCACATCTTTCCCACTGACAGGGCTCAAAAGTGCTTAGAAGGGTCTCTTTGGTTCAAATCTTGCCTCTATCACAAACAGACAAATGACTTCCTTTCAGCCTCCCACAAGCAATATGGAGGAGATAATTCTTAACCATATGGTTAATAATATTGTGCCTGTCCTTTTATTTTTCTACCATAGATTGCAGTGTAATGTAGTGGCTTAGGAAGACTGGGTGGATCCGAGTTCAAATTCTCACTTGAATAAGATAATTCATGTGAAGTGCTTTGTGCAGGTGAAAGCGCTATATAAATGCTAAGTGTTATTATTGCGTCCTTTGTTGTTATCTCCCAGTCTCTCCTGCACAGAACTATCAAGTAGTTCTTAATGCAGTGCATTCAATATACATGGCACTTGACAACACACAGAGAAAGGGCAAGTCCCTGCCCCAAGGAGTTTACAATACAAAGTTTGATAGTGGGGAAAGAACAAACGGTGGGGAAGGGGGAGACAAAAGACAAATTTGAGCAAATGTAATTACACACATTTAGACTTTGTTTTGGTTGGGAATGAAGATAGAGGGCCAGGCATGATACAGGAGAAGAAACAAAACATGTTTCTTCCCAGGCTTGTGCTGTAGGCCTTTTTGCACACTTTTCTTAACAGATTTTTAAGCCTTCCCCCAGCACCTTTTCCTAATATAAAATCATGCCCTAATCTCCAGTATTTATTGATCTATTACATATTTGTTCCACCCATGCACCTCCCCACGTCATCCTTACAAGAACCCTGTAAGGTAAATTGAGAGACAGTGACTTGCCAGGACCACCTCATTCATTCATTCATTCATTCATTCATTCATTTAATTTAGCATATGTTCATACCGCCCAAAATGCAAGTTCTCTGGGTGTTTTACAAGACCTAAAAAGATTAAAACATTTCAACAATTAAAATTTAAAAAGAGCTTCATGGTCAAGTGGGGATTTGAACTTGGATCCACCCAACCTTTCTAAGCCATTATATTACACTGTGATCTGTGGTAGAAAAATACAACGGCAGCAAAATACCATGTACCTGCTTTCCTCTGCAGGTTACAGAAGGCAGAGAAAGCAACTCACCTTAGCTGAGCCTATATGGCGTAGTACACTGGCCAGGGAGATCTGGGTTCAAATCCCCATTTAGCGATGAAGTGATCTTTGGCCAGTCACTCTCTCAACCTAATCAACCCCACAGGGTGGTTGCCAGTACAAAAGTGGGTGCATAAAGATCTATACTGCCCTAAGCTTCTTGGTAGATGAATAGACTAAAAGTATAATAAATAGTGCCATAGGCTTCTTTTAAAAATCACAGTAAATAAAATGTTATTCCTCCCAGGAATAAAAATATTATAATCGCCACACAGCACTGTTCAATTTAGGGTTGCAATGAAGACCTTGGAAGGGCTATTTAGATGCCATGACGTGACTATACCTACAAAGATCAGAATGGTTCGGACCATGGTTTTTCCTGTGACACTCTATGGATGCGAAAACTGGACTTTGAAGAAGCAGCACTGAGCTTTTGAACTTTGGTGCTGGAGAAGACTTTTGAGGATACCATGGACAGCCAGGAAAAGAAACAAATGGATCATAGAACAAATGAATCGAGAATTTTCACTCGAGGCACAAATGTCTAGGCTCAAATTATCATACTCTGGACCAGGGATTCTCAACCTTGGGTCCCCAGATGTTATTGGACTTCAACTCCCATAATCCTCAGCCCCAATGGCCTTTGGTTGGGGATTATGGGAGTTGAAGCCCATCAACATCTGGGGATCCAAGGTTGAGAATCCCTGCTCTGGACGCATGCGAAGACCCAGCTCTCTTGAGAAGTCCACAATCAGAGGCGTAACTAGGGAAAACGGCGCCTGGGGCAAACACTGAAATGGCGCCCCCCCACGTGCCCCCCCGCCCCCCCCCAACATACTACATTATACTTAGGTTTTTCCTCACAAGCGCCCGCCGCCGCCGCCAAGCCAGGCCACTGACTGGCCGCCAGGCGCCAGCAAAGCAATGGGGGGGGGCGAAGGCGGCACGGAAGGGACCGCTCGTGGGGAAGGGGGCACCCTTCCCCACCCTTGACTGCTGCAGCGCTGCTGCACTGAGCAGGAAACATTTGTACTAACAAAAATTTTTTAAAAAATTTTTAAAAAATTGGTCATGGCGGCGCCCCCATGTGACCAGAAAAGATGGCGCCCGGGGCACGTGCCCCCCCTGCCCCCCCTATAGTTACGCCTCTGTCCACAATGCTGGGAAAAGTTGAAGGAAAGAGAAGAAGAGGACGACCAGCAGCAAGGTGGATGGACTTGATTACGACAGCAATGAATAAGCCACTATCTTAAAAGCCAAGTTGAACAGATCATCCTGGAGAGAATCTAACTATGTGGTCGCTAAGAGTCGACACCGACGTGACGGCATTTAATCAATCAACATTGTTCAATTGGCTGCATTCTAACTGTATCCGCGAAGCTGCCCTCTCTGAGGCTGCCTAAGCGGGCTGGATTGACCAAGCATGTTACTTCCCAGGTTTCCGCTGCAGGCCTTTTTGCACATTCCGTTCCAGGAAAACCATGTTCCTTTTCTCCTGGCAGGAGCGCTCCTTCATCCCTTGGTTGGCTCTTTCCGCCCCGCCCCTTTCCTGTGTCCGTGAGCC
Organism: Hemicordylus capensis; assembly: GCF_027244095.1. Taxonomy (NCBI): domain Eukaryota; kingdom Metazoa; phylum Chordata; class Lepidosauria; order Squamata; family Cordylidae; genus Hemicordylus; species Hemicordylus capensis. The sequence continues at coordinate 254,447,451 of NC_069658.1, read as the reverse complement.
CGCCGAGCCATTTCGGTTTCCTCCTCCCGCCCACTCTCCCTTTGCTGCGCACACGACTTCGCAACCCTCCTCTATGCCCCGCCCAGGGGCATTTCCCTCCTTCGCCTCTGCCACCGATTCGCCGCCCCGCTGTCCCCAAGGGCACGTTTGGTGCGTCAGCGCTGGGATTCCCTCTGCTGACGCACCCTCACCTCGGGGGAGCGTCTATAAAGACGCGTTTCAAGTTGCCGGAGTCAGACTCGGGAGTGTATCGTTTGAACGCCTCGCCAGAGAAGGGAGACGGGCTGACTGCAGGGCTGCGTGGATGATGGGGAAATGGAAGGGGTCCGTGATGCCCGTGGATCCCCTCACTAACTCGGGATTGCTCTGCCAGGAGTGTGGCTTCCTCCTCATCACGCCGCAGCAGGCAGAGTGCGGGCACCGCTACTGCACGGCATGTGTGAAGGGGCTCTTCAGGTCAGTAGCCAGAACGGCAGGCGGGTCAGGCAGAGTCCATTGATCTGCTGGCCGGCTGCGTCCTTTGGTGGCTCCCTCTCTTTTGATCTGCAACCGGTTCCCGATCTGCAGATGTCTCTCCACTTCTCTAGCCTCGGTTTTTAAAAAGCTTTGGGGCTGCTGCACACCTCCTGGGGGGTTGGGGCGGATTCGGTTAAGATAGTGGTGGGACCAGGGGAAAAAAAAACCAAATATTGGGAACAGAAGTGGCAAAGGGTATCTCTGGAGGTGGTGAACTTGTCCCACATAGATTTCGGAATCATGGTGCTATTTTGATGTTCCTAATAACATATTAAAATGTTATATATAAGTCAAAGAGCCAACTACTCCTGAGAATCTCTTTCCAAAGTAGCATTTGATGCAGCATATCTATTCATTGGTGACGTTTTTGGCTATATCTATCTATCTATCTATCTATCTATGTATCTATCTATCTATCTTTGGGGTTTTTCTAGTTGTATTTGTTGGGTTTTTTGTTCTTGTTGGCTTGGATGTTGGCTTTAATTGTATGTTTTATTTTACTGTTTTATTGCTTTTTGAGCAGTTTATTATGGGATGGCCATACACAAAGATATTGTTAAAATTAATAACATTAATGATTTATAATGAATTAAAAGTTATGCATGTGAAGAGGAAGAATAAATGGGGCCCTGTGGCAGAGGATGTGCAAGGAAGAGAGGATGGAAGGATGGGCAAGAGGGGGGTCTTGTGGTAACAAGCATGACTTGTCCCCTTAGCTAAGCAGGGTCTGCCCTGGTTTGCATTTGAATGGGAAATTACATGTGAGCCCAGTAAGATATCCCCCTTGGGGGATGAGGCCACTCTGGGAAGAGCATCTAGGGTTCCATGTTCCCTCCCTGGCAACTCTAAGATAGGGCTGAGAAAGCCTGCAACCTGGGAGAATTAACTGCCAGTCTCTGTAGACAATACTGAGCTAGATGGACGAATAGACTGACTTGGTATATGGCAGCTTCTTATGTTCCTGTGGTTGTGTTTGGGGAGGGTGTGTGTGCGTGACGTGTCTGTGTGTGTGTGTGGGGGGGCATTCAGAACACCTATGTTCCTGTTCCTAAATTTCCATTCTGCTCAAATCCTGCTCTCTTTTCCGCCCCCTGCAGGGAGACTGACAAGTTAACATGCAGGACTTGCAAGAAAAGACTGAGCCCCAAACAGGTGAGTTTCAAGATGACGTTATGCAACACTGTAGCTTGTGTTTTTTTCCTGGCTGGTACTGTCTGTTATTATTATTAGTGGTTTGGTTTTTATTCTGCAAGTGCCCCAGTGCAGCCCTTGCCATGTAGAACAAAGCTCCCAAGAGAAAGGCAAAAAGAAAGAGGGGGTATCGAAACTGAAAAGAGGACAGAGCTTTTTGAGCGTGGCTGGAAGCGGGGATTTTATCCGATGTCGCTTTACTCACCCCTGCCTGATAACCTACTCCTGCCAAAATCCCCTCTTCCATACAGCTGTAAAGGAATGGGAACCCTGTCCTCCCATCTATTACAAATAAGGAGACAGAAAGATCGGCAGCTACAGGCCCCATATTGTAGGGAGGGGTAGAGGGTTGTTCCTGGTCCAAAAGTGCTAATTGCCTCAGGCATGGGCAACAGGAAGAGGGGCACATGGGATGGCAGGCACTGCCCCCCCCCCACCATCGTGGATGCCATCCAGTGGACCTCCTTGCTGCCCACTGCCTTTCTTCACCCCATCGGGGCATGCTGCTCTTCTTCTTCTACTACTACTACTACTACTACTACTACTACTGTGTGTGCCGTTAAGTCGATTTCGACTCCTGGCGCCCACAGAGCCCTGTGGTTTTCTTTTGGTAGAACACAGGAAGGGTTTACCATGGCCTCCTCCTGCGCAGTATGAGATGATGCCTTTCAGCATCTCCCTATATCGCTGCTGCCCGATACAGTATTAGCGAGGATTCGAACCGGCAACCTTCTGCTGGTTAGTCAAGCATTTCCCTGCTGTGCCACTTAAGGCGGTGGGTACTGCTACTATTCCAAATATTTCTATTCCACTCTTCAACCAAAGTTCTCCAAGCAGTTTACATAGAGAAATAAATGATACATAAATAAGATGGCTCCCTGTCCCCAAAAGACTCACAACCTAAAACAAACAAACCATAAGGCAGATGCCAGCAACAGCCACTGGAGGGATGCCGTGCTGGGTCTGGATAGGGTCAGTTGCTCTCCCCCTGCTAAATATGAGAGAATCAGCACTTGAAAAGGCGTCTCTTTGCTCATTTAGTTAGCACCTGCTGTGGTGCACCTTCCCTCCCCTGGAAAGAGGAATGCCTTTGCCGTCCCTGCTTCCTTTGGTGACACAGTCCGCACGTTTTTGTGTTTTGCTGCTGCCGCCTTGGCAGAACAGCCGGAGGATGCGGAGTGCCTGCAAGGGCGCCATATTGCTCTTCCCCACTGGCAGCAAAATGTCCTGGACCACCCCTGAACACTACTTCCTGAGGAATTATGGAGGGGAAGATGGGATGGGAATTCACGGTGTGGCTGTTGTTTTGAGCAGTGGCCATGTGTTATAGGCAATGCATAGTCTAGGCTTTTAAATGCTTTGGGTTATGAAATCAGCAGGGGGAAGGAAGGGATCTGGGCTTTAAAATCCTCCACTCACACCCCTACTTTTTCTTTCTTTCCTCAGTTCCATAGCGACAAAGCAGCAGAGAATGACACTCTTGCCACCCAAGTTGCCTGCCCAAATTTTGACTGTACATGGACCGGCACCCTGAAATCATACCAGGTATGTAACAAAGGTCCTTCCTGCCCTTAATACAACTGCGGAACAAACTGGAGGGAGTGCCAAGCCGGTGGGATGACTTTTCATCGCATTTTTGGGGAAGCCATGAATAATAGTTTAAAAACTACATATGTTTGTACTGTGGATATGCCCTCGTAGGGCTTTGGTATCTGTGCATCTGGATGTGCCCTTAGCTCCCTGGCTGGCTACTAGTTAGCTAGAGAAAACAGTCCCCATTGCTATGCAAAAATGATATTTTGCCCTGGTCTTCTGATCTGACATGTTCTTTTGGTTTAGGAACACACCTGCCCCCCTGTGGCACACCTTGGAATTGCAAGGAGTACAGCTTTTGCCTTTGGAGAACAAGATGGGAATAAAGAAAAGAAACCCCTCTGGAGTGTCAGTAGCAACACCACAGTAAGTGACTGAGCAGGTCAAAAGGGGAACTGTAGCTTGAAGAATGTAGCGAGATGTTGTGGGGAAGTGAGTGTGATGCATCCAGATGTGTACAGGGGAAACTGCAACCAAAGCTCCACCAAATATATTTGAGCATCTTTATGCCTCTGTTGCTCTCGGCTTTGACAGTCGTTAAATTGAAAAGTGGATTACAATTTTCCCAGGGGCAAGGTCAAGAAACAGTAGCAACCCCCCTTGTGGGTTTTATTTATTTATTTTGTTATTATTACATTTCTATTCTGCCCATCCTGCTCTCCTATATTTTATTCACACAACAACCCTGTGAAGTAGGCTGAGCTGAGAGAGAATGCCTGGCTCAGGGCCACCGAGTGAGCTTCATGACTCACTAGTCTGACATTCTAGCTACTGCCCCCTACTGCCCTTTTGTTGCTCTGCTCAGAGAAAGGGTCTGACTCTGGAAGCTTTTGCAGCAGTAGGCCTGAACACACAACCTGTTCAAGAGACTTCTTGCTGGTTTGGCTGGTCATCCTGTAGCTCCCTGCTGTGGTGCTCATAGGCTGGATCCCTGCCTCGTATCCCTCAATTTTCAGATTGTAGGCTTGACAGGTGGAATGTAGGTGGAATGCCCGCTTGTGAACTCTCCCTCTAATCTTTTGGTGTCTCTCTCTAGGGTGTCTCTTCACTGAATGGGGAAGCTGTCCTGCTGCGTGTGGAGGCCTTGGAGATGATGGTGGCATCTCTGCGTCGGCAACTGAACAGTCAGGTAGCCGCAGTGAAGTCTGCCCAACGCTGCTGTTCCCAATATGAGAAGCTCCTGAAAAGCTCTCAGGATCTGTACAATGCCTCTAATGGGGCCAAAGAGTCCGTACCAACGTCGCCAGAGCTGATTAGCACCGATGGAATATTGGTGTGGAAAGTGGAGAACTTTTCCAAGCTCATGAAGGATGCCAAAGAGGGAAAGAGGCGTTCCTTCTATTCTCCAGCCTTTGCCACCCATGCATTTGGGTACCATCTCTGTGTCCGGCTGTACCCCGATGGCGACGGCATTGGCAAAGGCAGCCATCTTTCACTGTTCCTCGCCTTGGCCAAGGGGCCCTATGATGACATCCTGCCCTGGCCCTTCCGGCAGAAGGTCACCTTCTCTCTCCTGGACCCTAACCGAAAGATGCCGCCCCTGAAGGAGACCTTCCTTCCTGATCCCCACAGCAGCTCCTTCCACCAACCCCGGGAGATCCTCAATGTGGCCAGTGGGAGCCCCCTTTTTGCCAGCCACATCCAGATCCCCAGCTACCTCAAGGATGATGTGCTGTACCTCAAGGTGGTGGTGGATTTGGCAGGGATGGAAATGTGAGAGTGGGAGTTGAGGAGGGAGTTTCTTGTTCTGTGGTCCTCTAGCTACTCCACACCTTTTCCTCTCAGTCAACTCTTTCTGCAGCTTTATTGTCAAATCCTCATCCCTTACTTCTCCACCACACCATTTGCATCCACTACAATACCCCTGAGTATTCATCTACCTCATGGAGTCTAACATCTAACACAACCATCAGTGTTCTGTGAATCTTGGAAGATCAACCCTTGAAAAACACTCAGGTGGAATTTTGGGGAACTTCGGAGCCTTGCAGTGCATTCCTAGTCCTTACAGTTATTGACACATTTTTGAAAACTTGCTTCTGCAGAATACGTAGAAACTGATGGAAGGTCTAGATAGGCCTTACAGTGATGATGAATGTAGGATAACTTGACACATTCATTGGCTCCTGAACACTATCCATAGGTTGCATAATTTATTCCATTTGAACAATGTGAGTATTCTTGTTATTCAGGGTCAGATTCTTTAGTACAGAATTGTTCACCTCCTTTTTGGAAGCATGGTTCCCCTGGTGTGAAACTCCTCTCATTTCTTCAAAGCTGATAATGATTGCATAAGCAGTAGATGGTGAGCAAATCATCCTTTGAAATGTGGGTGAGAGATTCTAGAACTTGACACCAGGTTGCGTTTCATCCTTGGGTGAGAGCGTTCTGCATCACATTAAGCAACAAAGAAGAGCTTAGTGGTAGATAGGACCTGCTATTTTGGGATGTTTGGATGGAAGATGTTCCTGTTTTGGAGGTGAACTCATTGCTTGTTTTCTTGTTAAGGCATAGGGACACAAAGCACCCCAAGTTTTTTCAGAAATACTGAACACGTACATCTGGTCTCAGTAGTTTGACGAACAAGATCTCTATTTGCCAGATGTTGTATTTGGCTGTGTGCTTTGTACACTGAAATGACTGTGTAATCCAATGTTTAAAACTGTCTGTCACTTGCAAGTCCTGCCTAGCCATTGGCTGAGCTGCTTGGTGACACCATGGAATGCTCACAAGCATTCTAACTGCTCAGGAATAGAAAACTGGCAAACTATGCAGTGTTTCTGAAGGTTGGAAAGAAAACTCACACAGGACCTGGTGACAGGAAGGGATATGTATGGTTGGTAGAAAAGGACTGGATAATTAAGGAGGCTCAGAATCTAAGCAGAAGGTAGGCTGAGAAAGTGAAGGAGCTAAGAGATAGGGATTCTAGACACATGACATCTGAAGAGTTGGTGGAGACGGTGGACAGAGCAAGCAAAAGAGTTTGGGGAAGAATAGGTGGAGAAATGGGAAGCCTGCAGAAAAGAAACCAATGAAAAAATTTCACAAGGGTCTAATGAAAGGAGAGCCAGTGCGCCATTGGTAAGAAGGGCACAAACAAGGTTTTAGATTTGTTTTATGCTGTTCATGTGTCTTAACCTGTGTGTTTGCTGCTGCTTTTTTAAAATGGGGTTTTCAATGATTTTTATACACGTGTTATAATTGTGTTGCAAGCCATCTTGGAAACTGAACAGATTGAGAGGTGGGGATAGAAATATTTCTAATGTGTGAGTGAGCAGGCAGCTGTGCTTTGCAGTTTGAGGTGTAGGAGCCAGTGGCAGTGATACCAAATAGACAGGATGAGGCCTAAATTCCTCATAATGATTATTAAAAATGAAACAAAACACCAGTTTTGACTACAGCTTGCTAGTGCTGCCAAATAAGTACTTTCCCATTCCCCTTCACCGCCCCCCCACTCCGGGCGATCTGTGAGAGGTAATAATGCTGAACTGGAAGTAATTTTAGTGTTATTTAGCATATCTGAAATGGGAGGAGCTCTTTCAGAGAAAAGATCTGCAATTCATTGGAAAAGGTGCAAAGGGAGTAGAAAGATCTTCTCTTGATAACAACCCAGTCTAGAATTTTGTATTCCTGGCCACCATAAATGCAAAATATGGCTGCTGGTGGTGTGTGTGTGTGCTGTGTTGTGTTTGAGTGTTTTTCTGCTGCCCACCAGCAGGGTACGGTTGAACATTGTATTTTAAAATACACATTTATTATTTATTGTTAATCATTTCTCTTGCACTTTTAAAGACAAAGGGCTTTGCAATAATCACTAAGGAATCTGAGACATGCTTCCTTAGACAGGACAAAAATAATTTCTACCTCACATTCTGTTCATCAACAGCAACGTATTTATTATATAATATGTATGATTTATGCAAATTACAATATTAAATGTTATTTATACAATTAAATGTTTATTTATATGATCAGTGACTGTCTTTTGTTGGTTATTGGGGGTGGACTTTCTTTTTATTGATTGCATTTCTATATGCAAGTCATCTAAAGGTCATCAAAAATCTCGTGCCAAACAAAACAAGTAAAATCTCAAGACAAAATGACAATCGTGCACACACCAAGGCACTGATGTGGACTCTGAGACAGCACTATCCACTGAGCCCCTGGCCCTGGCCCCAAATGTATGGCAGCTTCTCAGAATGACCCCTGAAGACCACAAAACTCTGAGCCAGTTAACACATTCAGCAGAATGTTTTTCCTGGAATGGGCCACTTTAGGCTAGGAGAGGGAGGTCAGTTGGTATTACATGCCTGAGTAGTCCCCAGTGAAAAAACCCCTTGCACACCGAAAACTAGCATGTGAGGGGAAAGGCTAGGTCAAGTCTTGCCCTATCTGCAGAGTTATAGTCATGGGGAACTATTGAAACATACAGCCCTCTCTCCATCCCACCTGCAGCCTGAAGTGGTACAACCCAAGCTAAGCTTTGCCACCATGTGATTACACACACTGGCCGGTAAGCTCTAAGTTTCTGCTTCACAGCCTAAGCTTTCATTGGGCTGTCTTTAAAACTAGATCCAGTGGTTGGCAACACAATTTAATCTGGTGGTTAATTTCCAAAAGAAGAATGGCTGCCACTCACGCTTTCCTAGGCAGTGGTGCCATCCATCTCAGTGTGGAGGCACTCAGTTATTCATCATCCTCGTAGGTTTTAATCATCTACTTAAGAAATAAGCTGCTGTTGTACAAAACATAAAATTAACAAGGGCAAGGTCCTGCTTGCAAGTCTACAATGTGAAAAAGTGATGAGGAAAATCCACTCTGCACATGGTCATACATGTCTTCCTATTTCTTCTGCTCATGGATTCAGCCCTAGCATTCCAAATAGCTTCCAGCAAGTGCTGCACTCTCTCAGAGCTTAGCTCAATTTATCTTTTTTTTTTTTTTAAGACATGTTAAGATCATTCATGTTCTTAATTTTTCAGGAGGTTGCAACAGGCAGTCTCCTCCCCTCTTCCCCACAATGTATTGCCGTTGCAACAAGCAGGGTACAGAACAGATCCCAGCTGGCCAGTAAAAAAACGGTGAGATGTACAGTTGCCAAGTGCCCAGTAAAAGGGAGTCTGAGAACGGCAGAAACCAGTGGGTGAAACACTTGTGGGAATTAAGTGGCTTTCCAGGCATTTTTCAGCTCTCATCTCCCTCCACTTCCAACCCCTGCAGATCTGATTAGCTGGCCCAGTGAGGGTGCATGGCCCCACCATTTTTGAGGAGGTGATGAGAGGGCTGTTTTTACTTCCTCTCCCCTTAATTTCTTCTCAGTTTCTTCTCCCACAGAACAGTCTTTCTTACTCCCCTGCCCTGCAGCAAAATTCTCCTCAGATTCAAGGGGTTTGATGCGAAACTCTCTTCTTCTGTCAATGTAAATTTTATACCTGCCAACATGTCCCTATTTTCCCACTGGGAGATGAAGCCAGTCACAGAACAGCAGCAGATTCTGGGGAAATGGGGACATGTGGGCAGGTATAAAATTTTTGTAAAAGCTGCTGTTCTGTGACTGTCTTCACCTCCCAAAGCAGTCAATCAATTTTGTGACTGACTGTCTCCCCAAACCAATAGTCCATACTGGTAGCTCCCAAGGCTTGGGCCAAAAAGCAGGAGCCAGCCAGCCAGGAGGGTAGTTCTCCAAAGCCTCCAAAGCCTGCCAATAGATGGCCTGGGGAAAACATTATCACTTCACCTACTAATTTTTTCTGCAGATCAGGATTCTTTAAAGGCAAAGAGGCTGTGGTCAGTAAACAGGGCAAGATTAAAAGGTAAAGTGTGCCATCAAGTCGCTTTCGACTCCTGGCGCCCACAGAGCTTTGTGCGGTTTTCTTTTGGTAGAATACAGGAGGGGTTTACCATTGCCTCCTCCCGCGCAGTATGAGATGATGCCTTTCAGCACCTTCCTATATCTCTGCTGCCCGATATAGGTGTTTCCTACAGTCTGGGAAACATACCAGTGGGGATTTGAACCGGCAACCTTCTACTTGTTAGTCAAGCATTTCCCCTCTCGCCACTTAAGGTGACCAAGTTTACCACACTATATTCTAAATTTGGGTAATCCAGTAACCCACTACTATAACCAAGTCCTATGAGAAACAGTCAAAAGGAAGATAGGAAACTGCCATATACTGAGTCAGACCATTGGTCCATCTAGCTCAGTATTGTCTTCACAGACTGGCAGTGGCTTCTCCAAGGTTGCAGGCAGGAATCTCTCTGAGCCCTATCTTGGAGATGCTGCCAGGGAGGGAACTTGAAACTTTCTGCTCTTCCCAGAGCAGCTCCATCCCCTGAGGGGAACATCTTACAGTGCTCACACATCAAGTCTCCCATTCAGATGCAACCAGGGCAGACCCTGCTTAGCTATGGGGTCAAGTCATGCTTGCTGCCACAAGACCAGCTCTCCTCTGGAGCTGGGTATGTTTAGCCTGAGAGGAGAAGATTAAGGGCTGATATGATAGCCATCCTCAAATATCTGTCCCACAGGAGCAGGCTTATTCTCAGTTGTTCCTGAGGGCAGGATGGGTTGGAATTACAAGGAAGCAGATTTTTATTTATTTATTTATTTATTTATTTATTTATTTACTTACTTACTTACTTACTTACTTACTTATTTATTTATTTATTTATTTTTACATTTTAATACCGCCTTTCGTTAAAAGAAAAACCCAAGGCGGTTTACAAAAATTAAAAACATACAATAAAAGCAGTAAAAACAACAAGCTAAAAACAAGCATAAAAACAGATAAAAAAGATTTAGGGTGGATTTAGGAAGAATTTCCTAACTGTAAGAGCTGGTCAAAAGCAGAACAGTCTGCCTCATTCTGTGGTCAGTTCTCTTTTACTGGAGGTTTTCAAAACAGAGGTGGGCTGGCCATAGTTCATTTTAGGTCAATTTTTTGGGGGGGCGGGGGGAGAATCCCAAAGTTTTGAAAATCAGCACAGATGTTGAGGACACTGTTGTAAGTAACAAACTTAAAGTCCTGATCGTTACGACTTGAGCTTTGGCCGCCATATATGCAAAATCATTTTTGCATATATCTTTCAAACTGTTGCTCCTATGAGAAAATCAAATTGTAGAGCGTCAAATTCTCTATAAAAATATGGCATTCAATGTAGATTTCAACCCACAGTTTTGCCATAAAGTGAACTCGTTATTAATAGTTATTAATAGAAAGCTATAAACTGAGAACTGAAAAACTAAAAAAAACCACTACCAGATATAAGTAACAGATAAAACATTAAAAGGTCTCTTTAAAAAGATGTGTTTTTAATTGTGTGTTTTTTAAACACAGAGGGAGGGAGCATGGTGAAGCTCTTCGGGGAGGGTGTTCCCATTCCAATGCTATGTGGTGTAGTGGTTAGAGTGCTGGACTAGGACTGGAGAGACCCGAGTTCAAATCCCCATTCAGCCATGACACTAGCTGGGTGACTCTGGGCCAGTCACTTCTCTCTCAGCCCAACCTACTTCACAGGGTTGTTGTGAAAGAGAAACTCAAGTATGTAGTACACTGCTCTGGGCTCCTTGGAGGAAGAGCGGGATATAAATGTAATAATAAATAAATAAATTAAATAAAGCCACCCCAGACACTCTCCTGCAATTTTTTGCTGTAGAAAAACTGGATTGAAATGTTCCACAATTTGTGACCAATGCCATGGACAGTCATGCCTTAGGCTTAATGCAAACCCACCAGATTTGTCTGAAGCAGGTGAAGATGATAGTGACTGGAATGACACAACCACACATCTTCAGTCACTTGAAACTAAAAACCAAGAAGGAGAGTCCAACATTGCCGTTGACCTTCAACATTCTGATTTAGATGAAGCCAGGGGAAGAGCTACCATTGGGCGAATGGGTTCAAAGGACCCAGGCTGTGCTCAATCAGGGGCCGCGCCTCTCGGCCCCGACACACACACACAAACACACACACACACCGTCTGACGTCAGCGGGGGCTGTGCGGGAGTTAAATGGCTGCTGCATTCACAGCGCGAATGCCGTACCAGCCTAGGTAGCTCCCGAAGGGGCCGCATGGCCCCTTCAGGAGCTAAATGAAGGCTGGTGCTGCTTTCGGAGTGCGTCCAGGAGTGGCTCTTCTCAGGGAAGAGCCGCTCCTGGCTGCAGCCTTCGTTTAGCTCCCGAAGGGGCCCCATGGCCCCTTTGGGGGTTGGACTCCATTTGCTGCTGAACAGAGCCTTGTGGCTCTGTTCGGGAGCCAGACCACGCCCCCCATGTCTGACGTCAGATGTGGGGGCGTGGCTAGCCCCGTGTCTGATGTAAGACCTGGGAGGCAGGGTGGGCGGGGCCACCGCCACACACAGGACACCGGCAGTCACACTCCGGCACTGGATGAAGGTGATGTTCCTGCACAAAGTTATGAATTGGATACCCCCAGTTCAAACCAAGCTGCGAAGAAAATAAGATTTTTCTAAATTGCAGCTTATGGATTAGGCCTAATAGGGATACCATGTGTTGTTTTTTTAAATGCCTCTTGGGTGGTGTGGAAGTGAGTGTGAAGGAGGCAAGTTTCACAAAGTGCATGCACCCTGTCCTCCATGCGTTCCTTGAATCACGTAGCAAAAAAGAAGGGGGAAACCCCCCTCTTGTGACTGACAGTAAATTTCCTGTTCCTTAATTCTATTTAAGTTTGGGTTTGCAGGAAAAATGTATATGAGTGAGCTTCAGACAAAAACCAGAGATGGCGCAATTGCCATGAAGTAGCATTCCATGGAAACCTTCACTTTATGGCAAACTGTTGGTTGAAATCTACATTGAATACCACATTTTTATAGAGAATTTGATGCTCTACAATTTTTGTATTTAATATTTTCTTATTGGAGCAACGGTTTGAGAGATATATGTGAAAAACTATTTTTGGTGGCCTCTTTCCCAAGGTGGTGGCCAAAGCTCAAATCGTAACAATCAGGACTTTGTATGTTACTTACAACAGTGTCCTCAACATCTGTGCCGATTTTCAAGACTTTGGGATTTCCCCCCTGTTATTTGCTAAAAATTGTCCTAAAATGACTGGACTAATTTCCCCCTGCTAACTAAGCAAAGAGGCACCTTTAAAAAGCGGTGATTCTCTTTATTCAGCAGTGGGAGAGTATCTGGCCCTATCCAACCTCAGCACAGCATCCCTCCAGTGGCTGTTGCTGGTGTCTGTTTTTAGATGGGAGCCCTTTGGGAACAGAGATCCATCTTTATTTATTTATTTTTATTTCTCTATGTAAACTGCTTTGGGAACTTTTGTTGAAAAGCAGTATATAAATATTCATAATACTAGTAATAATCTGTCTGCTATAGCAGTTTCGTGTGCTAAGCAGTGGGTAAGGCTAAAAGATCTCCAAGATCTCTTCCAACTCTAATGTTCTATTATTCTACCTAACATGGTGTTTTTTTCTGAGAATAACCTGGATGGATGGGGAGAACTTCCTTGGATGAACGGCAGGATATAAATGCTGCAAGGAAGTGAGAGGATAACCTCTCTTGTTCCCTTTCTCCACTAGATGGTGCTATTGTACCTTTGTGTTCTTTCCTAGAACTAGGATTGCACATTTAGCTAGCAAGCCTCCTATGATATTACCAAATGGATGAGGAGCATCACTCCACCTCCACTCTAGGATAAGGCTGTTGTACCCAGTGGTCAATAGGACAAAATTGTCCCTGCCATTTAGGAAAACAAAAACCCTTAAAGATCCATGTAGTGTGTGACTGGCTCAGTGTTTGAAATTTAATTGTATGCTAATTGTATTAATTACATCTGTGGTGTGTGGAATAGCCACTCCTTATAATAAAAGAGAGCAGCCATTTATATACTGGGGAAAGGACCCAATGTCATGACATTGCTTTGTTACCTGGGGCATTGTGAGGCGAGTCTTCAATTTATTTATTTTTAAATGTCGCTGCTGTGGCTGTCTGAGAGGCAGCAGGTTTCCATGTAGAAGATGGAAAGGAAGCCCATTTCGTGATTTAAGATAAGCTTCCTCCCCGCTATTGATATAGTTTAATACCATACCATATTTTATTTTATTTTATTTTATTTTATTTTATTTTATTTTATTTTATTTGTAAAGCAAAGGTAAAGTGTGTCATCAAGTCAATTCCGACTCCTGGCGCCCACAGAGCCCTGTGGTTTTTCTTGGGTAGAATACAGGAGGGGTTTACCATTGCCATCTCCCACACGCAGTCTGAGATGATGCCTTTCAACATATTCCTATTTCACTGCTGCCCAATATAAGTGTTTTCCGTAGTCTGGGAAACATACCAGTGGTGATTCGAACCAGCAACCTCTGGCTTGCTAGTCAAGTCATGTCCCCGCTGCACCATTAGGTGGAACACCACCCCAAACTTCCATCTCTGGGTGGTTTACAAATATATTGTATTGAATTACATCTTTTTATTAGATAATTTTTTTCATCAGATTGTAGCTTATGAGAAATTGTCCAATAAGGTTTGCATGGCATCGGTTCTGATTATTGGCCCAATGCACAGGGGCACCATTAAATGAATATATAAATAAATAAATAAAATGAATAATAATCATAAATAGGCATCATTATTTATTTATTTATTTATTTACACAGTCAGACAGGTGTTATTGACTGGTTTGTTTTATCCAGACATCGAGATGGCTGAATTTTATTGTCAATGTTGTTGCTGTTGTTATAGATATCATCGCAGAATATAGGCTGTTCCCAGTAAAGCTGCTTTTTATAATTGGCTGATGGTGATTTCTGTGGCTCCTATGGTGTTGAGGTGCTCTTCAAGGTCTTTTGGAACTGCACCCAGGGTGCCAATGACCACTGGGATTATTTTGGTCTTTTTCTGCCACAGCCTTTCAATTTCAGTTTGTGGATCTTTGTATTTTGTGATTTTTTTCTATTTCTTTTTCTTCTATTCTGCTATCCCCTGGTATTGCTATGTCGATTATTTTGACTTGTTTTTCTTTCTTCTCGACTACAGTTATATCTGGTGTATTGTGTGGCAGATGTTTGTCTGTTTGTAGTTGGAAGTCCCATAATATTTTTACATCTTCATTTTCTACAAATTTTCAATTTTATGGTCCCACCAATTTTTGGCTACAGGTAGCTTGTATTTTTTGCAGATGTTCCAGTGTATCATCCCTGCTACCTTGTCATGCCTTTGTTTGTAGTCAGTCTGTGCGATCTTTTTACAACAACTGATTAGGTGGTCCACGGTTTCATCTGCTTCTTTACAAAGGTGGCACTTGCTGTTTGTTGTTGACTTTTCTACTTTTGCTCTTATTGCATTTGTTCTTAGTGCCTGTTCTTATGCAGCCAGTATTAAACCCTCTGTTTCTTTCTTCTGGTAACCATTCTTAAGCCATTGCCAGGTCTTGGTGATGTCTGATTTTCCACTTATATTGTGCAAATATTGACCATGCAGTGGTTTATTTTTCCATTTTTCTGCTCGGTTCTTGACTTGTTCTTTCTTGTAGGCCTGATTTGTTTCATTGGTGTTGAATAGTTTCGCATTATTGACCATTTGAAGTGCATCTTCTTCACTGTCCTTTATATATTCTTCAAGGCCTCTTTTCTCCTCCTCTACTGTTTGATGGACTTGCAGCATTCCTCTTCCACCTGAGTTGCGAGGGAGGTATAGCCTATCAACATCACTGCGGGGGTGCAGAGCATGATTGATTGTCATGATTTTCCTGGTCTTACGATCTAGCGTCTCTAGCTCTGCCTGGGTCTAGTCTATTATTCCTGCACTGTATCTGATAACAGGTATAGCCCAGGTGTTTATGGCTTGTATGGTGTTCCTGCCATTGAGTTTGAACTT
The DNA here is from genome assembly GCF_027244095.1 of Hemicordylus capensis. Classification (NCBI taxonomy): domain Eukaryota; kingdom Metazoa; phylum Chordata; class Lepidosauria; order Squamata; family Cordylidae; genus Hemicordylus; species Hemicordylus capensis. Next base: position 254,432,308 of record NC_069658.1, on the reverse strand, counting down.
TAGGAGTTTTCTAACTCTCCTGATGTATTCACTTCCAATTTTTCTTTTAACTTCAGTGTGTGTGATGTTATCAGCCTGGAGAATGCCCAAGTATTTGTAAGGTTCTTTCTCTTCCAGGTTCTTGATCTTGCTTCCATTGGGCAGTTCTATTCCTTCTGTTTTTGTTATTTTCCCTCTGTTCATTATTAATGCAGCACACTTGTCTAGTCCAAACTCCATTGCTATATCGCTACTGAATATACAGACAGTGTTTAGCAGTGATTCAATTTCTGACTGGGACTTTCCATACAACTTCAGATCGTCCATGTACAGCAGATGGTTGATTTTACTCGTTGTTTTAGATGTTTGGTATCCGAGGCCTGTTTTGTTTAGTATTTGTAAAAGTGCGGTCATGGCGATTACAAACAACAGAGGGGATAGTGAGTCCCCTTGGAAAATGCCTCTTCTAATGCTAACCTGTCCAAGTGTCTCGCCATCGATTGTTAACTGTGTACTCCACATGCTCATTGCTTTTTAAATAAATTTCTGAATGTTTTTGCTGACACCAGTTGTTTCTAAACATTTTAGTATCCATGTGTGAGGCAATGAATCAAAGGCTTTCTTGTAGTCAATCCATGCAACACTTCGATTTGTTTTTCTTCTCTTGCAATTTTCTAAAATCACTTTGTCAATCAGCAGCTGATCTTTTGTGCCTCTGGTGTTCGGGCAATTTCCTTTCTGTTCAACTGGAAGCTGTTTGTTAGTTAATAAGTGTTGCATCACTTCATCTGCTATTACGCCAGTTAATAATTTGAACATGGTTGGCAGGCAGGTTATTGGTCTATAATTACTTGGAACTGCACCTTTTGCTTGGTCTTTCATCATCATCATCATCATCATCATCATCATCATCATCAGGCTCAAGTCTGCCTCCCCACTCTCCTAGAGGGCCCCATGATGTTCTCCGAGGGGAAAGCTGGCCCCTTTTATATTTCTCAGTCCTCAATTTTTATCTTTCTATTAATAACTTTTAATTTGAAACTTTTAAAAATTCATAATTTTAAATGTGGTTTTAGTCTGGTCTTTTAACTTGTTTAACTTTATTAATATTTTATTTTACATTGTTTCTGTTTTGTTGATGTTGTGAACTGCCCCAAGCAGTAGTGTACTGGAGGAGCGGGGTATAAATATTTTAAATAATTAAAAACAAATAAAGAAAATTGTAAAAACTTCTGGAACTGAAGTTTGGACCATCATTCCACCCCCATGTGGAGGAATCTGCCCATTGCCTTCATAAAAAGGGGTAAGCTTCACCCCCTTTTATATTTCCAGAATGGCTGGGCTTAGAGTTCTGAAATTGGGCTCACATTTATTTTTCTTGTATTTCAAGGAAATCGGTTAATTAATCAGTTAATTTTAATGCATTTTTTTCTCTACTGCAGTAAAGATGCCAGAAAGAGTTATCTTTATCCATAGAGTAATTTGTATCTAGTGAAAGTGGAACTAACTGTTACATCTGAATAAACAAACAACAATTTGTTATTTACAAATACATTATGCTCAAAGGTTTACATAAGAACTGTGAAGCAAGGGGCATGTATTGTGGTTTCAATGTATTTTCCTTACGAATGCACTATATGCCCAAGTTAGTTTTGTGTTTGAACTTTGAGTGGAGCAAGGGACACATATTGTGTCCCAGTCAGTTTGTGGATGTTCAAGAAGCTGTGTGTATCCATTGGGGCTTGTGTTCTTTCTTTCTTTCTTTCTTTCTTTCTTTCTTTCTTTCTTTCTTTCTTTCTTTCTTTTTTGGCAAATGCACTCTAGTCCAGATCTGTGGGTTTATCATGTGGTCCAGATCTGTGGTGAATGATCAAGAAGATGTAAGGATCCTTTGGGGTTTGCATTGTCCTTTTCTCTCCCCCCCCCCCACCAATGCATGCTGGCCCAGACCTGTGGGTTTGTGGTAAAGTGTAAATATACAGAGAGGATGCTTATTTTGCAGGGGTGCCCCCCCATAAGCTCATTAGGTCCAGGGTCCAAAATTACCTAGCAACACCTCTGTCGATTCAACACACAGTGCTAGTGAACAGTACAAGTTTAAGCTTTCAAGGCTATAGGACACAACATCATTTATTTCTGCAAATCGTCACCAGAGGGCAACAGCAGCAAAGATGTAAATACGGAGGTCTCTTTAAAAAATAACACACAAAAATAGATATAGAGCAGTGTTTCTCAACATTTTTGGAGTAATGGACCAGTACATTATACATGCGCCATTTTCTGGACCAGCAGTTAGTAAAGGGGTCACCCCCCTGACCCCCAACCCCACTTCCAGGCACCCCCCAAAAACAATTTCAGGCAGTTCTCTGGAGCTCATTTCCAGGCAGCCCTCACTCCTGCATAATATTCATTTCAAGGAAGTGAAATGAACATTATCCAGAAGCAAGGGCTGCCTGGAAATGAGTTCTGGATAGCTTCCGGTGGCCCCTGCCAGCCCAAAATTGTTTTTTTGGGATGTGTGTGTGATTTTTATTAGTGATGCCTCACGGACCGGTACCCAATGCCTCGCGGACCGGCACCGGTCCACGGACCGGTGGTTGAGAAACACTGAAGAGGGCACTCCCTTTCTGAAGAGAATATCTAGATCCCCCCCCCCATTTTTCACCACCCATGCTCCAGTTTTTCTTTTCCTCAAAACCAAAACTCTTTCCCTCAAAAATGAAAACTCAGAGACAGTACACATTTTTATTCGCATAATAAATTAAAAAAGAGGGACAAATAGGAAGGTTATCCCATTTTATCCTGACAACAGCCCTGAGAGGTAAGTCAGTCTGAGAGAGACTGTGAACTTCGCCCTGTGGGCTTCATAGCAGGAGGAGATTTGAACCTAGATATCCCCTATCCTAGTCCAACAATCTACATCATCCTGCTACTCTAAAGAGAATGATGCCAATTTCCCTAATCACATCAAAGTAAAATTTTGAAGCAGATTGTCACAAAGCATCAGCACTACTGCTGAAGTAGTTTCTGAATGACACAGTGGGACAGGGAGCAGAATTCAGTACGGCTGCTATATATAAATCTCCACTTTTCATTCAAGATAGTAATAACCGCCTTTCATGACTATTTGTTTGTTTGTTTGTTTGATTGATTTATATACCACCCTTCCAAAATGGCTCAGGGCAGTTTACAGCAAGGTAAAAACAATTAAAACAAGTTAACAGTTAAAATCAGAAAAACAAAAACAAAATAAAACAAGTTAAACAATTCAACAGCTAAAAAACCGTGGAGATCCAGGGCAACCATTTAAAACAATTTTAAAACAGTTTTTCAGCCATTTAAAGCCCTGGAAGGCCAGGCCAAACAGATAGGTTTTAAGGGCTCTCCTGAAGGACAGTAATGATCTCGAATTACGGATTTCAGCCAGGAGTGCATTCCACAGCCCAGGAACAGCTACAGAGAAGGCCCACCTCTGCGTCACCACCAGACGAACCAGTGGTAACTGGAGACAGACCTCTGCAGATGACCTTAACATGCGGAGGGGATTACACAGAAGAAGGTGCTCTCTAAGATAACTCAGACCTAAGCCATTCAGGGCTTCAAAGGTAATAAGCAGCCCTTTGTATTTTGCCCAGAAACATATTGGCAGCCAGTGCAACTGTTTCAAAACAGGCATAGATTGAAATCGAACAAATAAATAATATGGTCTCTCCAGGTTGCCCCAGAGACCAATCTGGCTTCCACATTCTGAACTAACTGAAGTTTCCAGACTATGTACAAAGGCAGCCCTACGTAGAGCTCATTGCAATAGTCAAGCCGGAAGGTTACCAGCTAATGCACCACTGTTTTGAGGTCATCCTCTTCAAGGAATGGGCACAGCTGTCAAATCAGCTGGAGCTGATAGAAAGCACTCCTGGCCATGGCCTCCATCTGAGATACCAGGGTGAGGCCTGGGTCCAGGAGTACTCACTCCCAAGCTACACACGTGCTCCTTCTGGGGGAGTGCAACCCCATCCAGCACAGGAAGATCTAACTCACCCCTCAGATTCTGAGCTCCCACAATGAGCACCTCTGTCTTGCTTGATGAACCAGCAGAACCACACTTCCTCTGTCGATTCCCCAGTAAAGGTCATCCATCAGGCCAAGGCTTTCTCAACCCCATAGCCAGCTCTAAAGCCAGTTTGAAATGGGTCTAGATAACCAGTTTCCTCCAAGACTGCCTGGAGCTGGTCGGCCACCACCCTCTCAATCACCTTGCCCAACCAAGGGAGATTGGAGATTGGCCTTTAACTATCCATCGCTAAGGGGTCCAGGGAAGGCTCCTTAAGGAGTGGTCTAACCATTGTCTCCTTCAGACAAGGAGACACCCTACCCTCCCTCAGCAATGCATTTATGATATTAACTAGGCCACCTCCAACCATCTTCCTGCTAGATAGAAGTAGCCAAGTCGGGCAAGGATCCAGAGAACAAGTGGTAGGCCGCACCACCCCAAGCAGCTTGTCCACATCCTCAGGAGTCACAGATTGAAACTGATCCAATCTAATACTGCAAGAAGGATCACTGGACACCTCCTCCACAGACCTTGCAGAAATAGTGGAGTCCAAGTCCGCCCGAATACAGGAGATCATGTTCACAAAGAACCCATTAAAAGCATCACAGCAGAACGACCCCGGGGATGGATTTGAGGTAAAAGGAGCAGAAACCAAACTCCTCACAACCCGGGATAGCTCCGCTGAGTGCGAACCTGCGGTCGCAATGCACGCAGACCAAAATCTGTTTTTTGCTGCATGCACCACCACCACCGCACAAGTCTTCAGATGGGTCACATGCTGTATCCTGTCAGATTCAAACCGAGTTCTCCTCCACTTGCACTTTAGTCGCCTACCCAACCGCTTCAGCCCCCACAACTCCTCAGTATACCAAGGGGCCATTTTTTGAACAGGTCAGAAGGGACGCTTAGGAGTGAGATCATGTCTACTGCCCTGATGATGGCTCTGAACCACTGTTTCAGTGGCATGGGCTGGCCCATCCATGATTAGAGTTGGAACATGCATGCTAATGAAGCACTTGCCCTGCAGGGGGCAGTAAGTGTCTAGCTGCCACTCTGTCATGCTCTGTTCCATTCAGCAGATTTGTACACTGCCTAGAGATTTACATATCAGGCAGTATAAAAATATGATAGATAGATAGATAGATAGATAGATAGATAGATAGATAGATAGATAGATAGATAGAGCAGACCTAGAGCCAGCAATTTTGTGATGGAGGACCCAAAGCTTGCCAACTCTGACTGAATCTTTTCCTGAGGATTTCCCCCTGGTAAAGTAGTCCATGCAGAACAAACTGCACTCCTGTTCCCCTGGGAGCTTGTTGATGGTGGACTATTTATTTATTTATTTACTTACTTACTTACTTATTTGAGACATTTACTATACCGCCCACTCCAAAGACTCTGAGTGGTGTACAACAACAGGCAAACAGGCAACATAAAAAATTACATTACATTAATAATTAAAAATTATTAAAGAACTAAAGAAACTACCAAAACCCAGAAAATGAACTACAGGGCAAAGGCCTAGCGAAAAAGAAAAGTCTTCAATAGCGATTTGAAGATCGGTAAGGAAGGGGCTAGCCGGATCTGTAGGGGGAGAGAGTTCCAAAGGAGCGTGGCAGCAACCGAAAAGGCCCTTTCACAGGTCCCAGAGCCCCGAACATCTCGTAAACCAGGGACCGACAGAAGGGCCATCTGAGCTGATCTAACTGGATGGTTAGATTACTATTGCTCTCATGAGAGGGCCAGTCTACTGGGGAGGACCATTGGGTTAAACACCCTTGGTCTTATATCGGACTGCATGCACATGGATTGAGCTAACTCAACAAAGGAGGTCCTGTACTCTCTGATCAATGATAGAACTTTTGCACTGCAACCCCCTCCTCCTCCCCTGGGAAGTCTTGCATGGACCCAAAGGAGTCTGTGATGCTGGGTGTGGGGATCTTGATTCCCATTCAAAATTCTAGGGTTTGGGCCGGCGTTGTGCCATATGCAAATCTGCCACCACAGGGAATCACGGGAGAGGGGAGCCCCGATTTCCAGTGACCTCAGGAAAGCAGAATCACCATTTTGGGGCACAAGCAAGGGTTCACATGGGCAGATGGACTGGCATGGGGCATGCTTTGACAGATACTTAGTGGCAGTTGCCAAGACAAGGAGAGCAGTTGCCAGGGCACCTCGCCTTGCGGCTTTTCTGCATAGAGCAACCTGGCTTGACATAGGGCCCCCAGGGAATGCCCCTGTGTGACTTTGCCACTTGAGAGGATGACAAACTTGGGATGGGACATGGCGGCATCTCTGTTTCTGGGCAACTGCCTTGCTGCCTCAGAGACAGGAGGTGCAGGGCAGGTGCTCGGAGTGGTAGCCAGTGAAAAGTGCTGCAAGTATGGAGCAGGTACAATCTCTATGACTGCATTTTCAAAAAGCACCTGGAATAGTGGTTATGGCGCCATCTGCATTTGGACGTAATGCTTCAGTGGTCAGACATCAGATTTCAGTGGCAAACCTTACCGCAAACTGAAGTTTCAAATTGGAGTTTGGTGAGGTAAACTACAGGTGTCTTTTGCCGCAAGACCATGGTTGCACACATTCAGACATAACAGAGTTCCAACCTCTGCCCTGTGTCATTCCAGTTTCACATTACATCTGAATTCTGCCATTATCTGGATCTATTTTGATCTGGTTCCCAACCTGGCTTTGCTGCTGAAACCATCTTGGTCCCCTGGATGGGTGACCTATGCTAGAAGGAAGAGAGGGAGTGTATATACAGTTCTCCCCCTTGATATTTTCCTAGACTTCTCTACAGCCTTCAGTACTATTAACTATGGCATCCTTTTGGACTGCTCATCTGTGATGGGAATTGAGGGCACTGTACTCGGATGATTTGTTCCTAACCAAACAGCATTTCTCAGTGGTGGTGGTGGTGCTTGGAGACTATTATTCTGCTCCATGGCTCTCGTACTATGGTTTCCTGCAGGGCTTTATTCTATCTCCCATGCCGCTTAACACCTATATGAAACCACTGAATGAGCTCATCTGGGAATCTGGAGTGAGGTGTCATCAGCATGCTGATGACGCTCCGTGGTATTCCTCTATTTCATCAGATAGAGGTAGTCATAATATGTGCAGAGTCAATATCTGATATAATTACTGACTCAGCACATCTGCTTTCTAACTGGATGAGGGCCAGGTTTAGCATTGGGGGGTTGGTATTGTTGAGCAGCGGCCAAGGGCCCATAGCCTTTGTGTGGTGGTGTGTCAACTGAGCAACTCTCTTAGGGTCCATCCAGGTATGAAGGGTCTCTTGGATGGCAGTTTGCTGAGAGGCCCCTTGAAATGGGGGCTGAGAGCAGACGAGACCAAGGGACTCATGGCATGCAGTTCATCTGACCTGGAGGTGGTGTTCAACCTCTTCTGGAGAGGGTTGCATTCTCTCTAAAGGATTGGGTTCGCAACTCGGGCATGTTGTGAGATCTGGGCCCATCTTTGGATGCCCAAATGGCATTTGTGGCAAGAAATTCTAATTTATTGATGACATTTATATACTGCCTAACACACAAAAAAAACCCCACCCCATTAAAATACCAAACTGAAGATAAAGCAATTAAAAACAGTCACAGAGGTTAAAACAGTCATCAAAACGCCTGGTTTAAAAGTTCCTTTTTTAAGCTGTCTGAAAAGTCAGCAGAGAGGGCAGACCTTGTATCTTGGCTGGTAGGGCTTTGCAGAGATGAGGGATTTCTACAAAGAAGGATCAGTTCTGAGCTGCCCACAGACCACGAGGCTCTACACATGATCAGTGTGTAGAGCCTTCCTGGGCTCTGTGGGGAGAGTGGGCTTAGCCTGCTCTCCCCACAGACGAGCAGGGAGCCATCCCTGGGAGGCTGGATCGGCTGCCCACATGACTACCAGCTCTGTCACGGAGCCGGTAGGGGCAGCAGGGATCGGGGGCCACCCAGCCCCTTTAAGTCCCAGGATGCCCCATGCAAGTGCACGGGGCATCCTGGGGAGACCCCCAAGGCCGGGAAGCTTGTGTTAGTGTCCTGGTCGGGGGTCTCCTTGTGAGTCGCCGTGGTGCAGAGACGTGCTGCAATGTCTCATAACCCCAAAACCCAGGTTAACGGAGTGCTCACTCTGTTTAAGGGGAGGGGGTATTAGGCAGACTAGCCGCCGTGGAACCACTGGGCTCGCCCGCGAGCCTGGGGACTCTCACAGTCCACAGAAACTGGGCTGGGCTCTCTTAGCCCGATTTCTGTGGATCTTGGGAATAGCTTCAATCTGTACTGGCAGCAACTGCAGGTGGTCCTCTCCAGATGAGACAGTGTGGAGTGGGTGTGGGGGGATCATGTAGAAGAAGGCGCTCTCTTAAACAACCTGGACCCAAGCCATTTAGGGTTTTATAGGTAATTACCAACATTTTGTATTTGGGCCGGAAGCATACTGGGAGCCAGTGCAAAGTTTTCAGAAAAGGATGAAATGCCATCTATTGGCTGGTGCACCACCCATGGCCTGCAGGCCCAGCTTAAGGAGCACACAGTCAATGCATTTGCATGGAGCCCGGTGAAGTCTGGTGTTTATAGTACAACGTGAAACCAACCAACCAACAAGGAAGCCCACAAAAGTGTTGGAGATGAACTTCCAGTGCATCGACCTTTTGCACCAACTGTCCTAATGACCACTAGGGGCATTGGGAGTAGAGACAGTTAGTCAGGGTCTCCCTATCTGTCCCTACTCTATGACCCCTGAACTGACTCTGCAGCACTTCCTGTGCTGAGTCACGATCCTTCCTTCCTTCCTAGAGAGTAGATGGAAACATCTCTCTCTCTCTCTCTCTCTCTCTCTCCCCTTACCTATCCATTATGTAGTCCTTTAGATTAGATATGGTCTTTCCTATCTAAGTGTATTTAACCAATAAATATTTAGTGTCTAGTCATACAAGGATCTCAATGTGTTTTCTCTAAACAGCTGCAATATCCAAACCATCCTCTGCTACCTACTCTGTAACTGGAGTGTGTGCTCATTCCTTAGTGTTCTGCTGTTTTACCTAATGTGGGTAAAAATCAACAACCTCTAACAGAAAGAAGCCCATTGCTTGCTCCTGCCAGCTCACAGAGACTGTCTGGGTAAATTTACATCCTAGGTGTTGCAGGTATACTCATGAGTCAAATGGGCCGTAACCCAAAATTTGGCTTTAAAAAAGCCAAATCTGGCAACAGAGTTTACTAGTCCAATGTAAATAGAGAAACAAAAGATGGCTGATGCTTCTGAATGCCTGGCTTGCTCTCAGCAAGAATAGCCATGGCTGGGGTCAGTTACTATTTCAGTTTCTTGTAACCATAAGTTAAGGTTTCCCATCACCTTCCCTTGCCAATGCCATTTCAGATTTAAGAGCATTCAACATATTACTGTTAGACAAGTGAAATATGACCCCAGAAGAAAACAACCAGACAAAGCACACATGCATATTCAGTTCAAGTTGGATGGCAGATTTGCTGCTGCACAGCTGTTTGCAATTGCACCAACGTGAGACTGTTTACAAGCTACTTAGTAGCCCCTGTCCTGGGTGTGTGTGGGGGTGGTGGTGCAGCTTGGCTTGGAGACAACAACACAACAGCTTAGACTCACTCCAGTAGCCCCCATTCTGACAAAGGTGCAGAGGAGCCACTCAAAGCCAGTGTGGAGGAAGGAGGAAGCTAGGCTTGCCACCAGTTCTTTATTTCAAAGCACAGTTCTTGATTTAGCATTAACGTATACCTGTTCTTTATCAACTTATCAGCAACATGGTTTGTTCTATATTTTCAGCACTCTGAGCTAGGCCAGTCACTGACTGCAGTGTACACACAATGAAACAGCTGTTAGAGGTTGTTGATTTTTATTCACAATAGGTAAAACAGCAGAGCACTAAGGAATGAGCACACACTCCGGTTACAGAGTAGGTAGCAGAGGATGGTTTAGATCTTGCAGCTATTTAGAGAAATCACATGGAGATCCTTGTATAACTAAACACTAAATATTTATTGGTTAAATATACTTAGATAGGAAAGACCTGTACCTAGTCTAAAGGACTACATGATGGATAATAGGTAAGGAGAGAGAAAGATCTGCTCTCTAGGAGGAAAGGAAGGATTGTGACTCAGCACAGAAAGTGCTGCAGAGTCAGTTCAGGGGTCATAGAGTAGGGACAGATAGGGAGACCCTGACTGACTGTCTCTACTCCCAATGCCCCTAGTGATCATTAGGATAGTTGGTGCAAAAAGGTTGATGCACTGGAAGTTAATCTCCAACAACAGCTGGCTCCATGCTTCAGGCCTACAAAGCCGTCTTCTTCAGCCCTGCAGGCTGGATAGCAGATTGCACTCTGGTACTACAACTCCCATGATGAAGCTCATTTTTGGAGCAAAAGGTTCCCCATTGCCCCTGCAGGCGATGGGAGGAGGCTGAGCCTTGTGCAGCAGAGAGCAGCCAGGCCTATGAAAGTGTGGCCCCTTCTGCAAAAGTCTCTCCCTAGAGTTGAGCTACCTGACTGTCAACATCTTCCACCCAATCTCCGGCAAAAGTCAGGAGAATGCAAAAATATCTTGAAGAATGGGGAAAGGAGTTCCTTTAGTTGTTTAAAGTGCATGATAATGCTTTGAAAGCTCATTGCAATATATGCAACGTAGTTTCGCATGGTGGAGTGTGTAAGGTGAAACAGCATGCAGCGGGCGAAGGTCATGTTTGCAACATTCAAATGAGAGGCCAAAATCAAGCCCTACCCAAGTTTCTAATCAATGAAAGTTCATCAGAAGCCAACAAGGTATCTCTTTTTATCATCTCTTGTTAAATGAGAGTGAAAGAAATTTGAGGAGGCTCTCTCTGGTGACAAAGCTACTCTCACTTTATATGAAAAATGTTAAGAGCACTAGTTTTCCTTCTATGCTGCTAATATGTGTATATTGCTGAGCCTGGATGTTGCATCAAGCTTCCTTGTTTTATTTATTCATTAAGCTAGAACTCAGGCACAGCGGATGCTGCCTTCAATCAAGTCAGACCCTTGGTCCATCTAGCTCAGTGTTGTCTGTTTATTTATTTAAAATATTTATGCCCCACCCCTCCAGTACACTACTGCTCTGGGCAGCTCACAACATTTATAAAATAGTTACATTGTAAAATCAGACTAATAAAATTAACCAAATTAAGCTAAACAAGTTTAAAAATCCAGGCTAAAACCACAATCAAAATTACAGATTTTAAAATTTCAAATTAAAAGTCATTTTTAAAAAACCCTAAAAACTAAGATTGCTACACAGACTGGCAGCAGCTTCTCCAAGATTGCAGGCGGGAGTCTCTCTCAGCCTTAACTTAGAGACACCAGTAAGGGAACCTGGGACCTTCTGCATGCAGCTGCTCTTCCCAGAGCGGCCCCATCCCTAAGGGGATTATCTTATAGTGCTCACATGTAGTCTCCCATTCAAATGCAAACCAGGTACACCCTGCTTAGCAAAGGGGACAATTCATGCTTGCTACCACAAGACCAGCTCTCCTCCCAAGCTATTAAAGGCAACTTACAATACCAGAATTGTACAGATATGGAGTAACCAAAAATATTGCAAAGAGTAACCAAAAAAACTCATGGAAAAGGAGAGATGCATTCTAAGGGGAAAAAGCAACTTTAATTTAATGTGCTATCTGTTCTAAATGAGTTGACATTATATATATATATATATATATATATATATATATATATATATGATTTTAAAAATGCTTTTATTAGTAATATAAGTAAAAAACAGAAGTGTTATAACTCTGAGATTTTGACAAAAATACAAGTTTACAAACAAGATCTTATCCATCCAAGGAAAAAAACCAAACCCAATCATAAGAAAGATACAAAGGTAGTGATATTTTATACAAGGAGTAAAATATATGTAATTAACTAGCCATGCAGAATCTAAATCTAGGCAAGGCATCCATATAGAATTTTTGGCCTCCCAGGGAACCAGCTGGACAGAGAGAGGAGAACCAACCCTTCCACCTAGGTAAACACCCATTGTGTTCTGCAATAAAAAAATACCTATCACAAAAATTAAACTATCTTCTTTATTCTTTAGAAAAAATATAAATTTCCCCACTGCCAATTCGTCCTTCATCTGATTTAAATCCTATATGAAAGAAAAGAAAAGAAAGAAAAAGAGAAGAAAAGAGGGGGGAGGGAATCTAAAAGCTATTCAGAAACTTTCAAAATCCTAAATCTAATTAATCTGATGAAAAAAGGTAAATTTTAAAAGTTTTACCATACTAAATAATAATTTTCTAAATAAACCGAGAGATTTTTTAAAAGGTCAAGGATCTTTTTTTATCCCAACTTCTCTCTGAACAGCAAATAAAGGTTCCATACAGAGTAATGAATGATGTATGCAGTGAATATAAGTTCCTTTAATTATGTTGTTCATTAAGTTGATGGGCGAATGCAATCCTAAATAATCTAAAAAGAACCCAAAAGTCTAGAGACCCCCCCCCCCCCCGAAATATTCAGTATCACTATAAATCCTTATTCTGGTAGGACAAGGACACTGAAAAGCTTCTGTTACAAAGTTCTGCAGTAAAAAGCTATAAATTCACATACAGCTATCTCAGTGCTGTAAGCAGCAGATGGAGAAATTCATAAATTCAATGCTGTTTGAAAAATCTCTAGGATAGGAATGTAATTTTCATAATTCCACCAGAGTGAAACACAAGCTGGATAGAATAAGTATTGAACTTTGTACCATAATTATACCGCAAAACCTTAGGCACAAGATTATACTGTTACCGGCTATATTGTTTTCTTGTAATGTTGCTTTTCAAAATTGCTTTTGCTTATTATGGGGTAGCATTCAGACAAAGTTACTCAAGAGAAACACTCACTGAGAATTAGCTTTACTACCTTCAGGCCCATAAATTTCAATGGATCTCAGTTATGACTAACTTAGTCTGAATGTTACCCAAGAATATTCTTAGGAAAGCAGCCTATAAATATATCAGATAGCTTTAATACATGAATACATTACACTACTAATAAATTATTGTTCATGTTCTGAAGGACACACCTAATATCATTTTATTAAAGTCTTAAAGGTAAAGTGTGCCACTGAGTTGGTGTCGACTCCTGGCGCCCACAGAGCCCTGTGGTTGTCTTTGGTAGAATACAGGAGGGGTTTACCATTGCCTCCTCCCGCGCAGTATGAGATGATGCCTTTCAGCATCTTCCAAAGGTCTTACAGTGAGGCTATTTTCACACACTGCCTAATCAAAGCTAGAGATGCCCAGCCTGGGTTAGACTGTGCATGAGAACCACCGTGATTGGGCCCTATCCTAGTGGGGCAGCGCCACCTTGCCTGGCTTTTAAGCCTGGCTGTTAGCCATGGTTAAGGGAGGAAGCACTCCCTTAACCCCGGCTAGCTGCTCGTGTGCAGGCACAGTCTGCTTCCAGCCCAGCCGCACACAGAGATGGGCACCTAGAGTGCCCATCCCTCAGGGGAATCCCCCAATGAATTGTATATGTTGCACAGTGCATTGTGGGATTCCTGGAGACCAGGATGCGTAGTCCCGACCTCCGGAGCTTCACGGTGCACCACGCAGCACTGCTTGTCTGGGAGCACGGTCTCCGCGCCCGGGAACATGAAATCGCTTATCTGGCTTATCTGCCAGAAATCGCTTATCTGCCTTTAAGGCAGGGAGAGTCACTCTGGCCGCGCTGCCAACACAGCACGGGCCGATTTCGGCTCCAAACGGGGCCGCGGGGCCCCATTTGGGACCAAAATAACACCCCCGCATCTGACATCAGACATGGGGGCATGTCTGGGGCTGCACTCGCGGCCCCTGATTGGTGGCAGCCCAGGTTCTTTGAACCTGTTCGCCCAATGGTGGCTCTGCCCCTGGCTCTCCTGCCGATCTTGGATTACAAGCCAGTCAGAGTAGACACTAGAAGGACTAATGGTCAGACTCCGTATAAGACAGCTTCCTGCGTGGCTCTGGGCTGTCAGGGTGAGTGGGGCTCTTGGGGGCTGCCTGCTGCCCCAGGATTTCTACACAACCCAGTTTCAGCAGCTCCTGCAGCCCTGCATAAATTTGAGGAGGCCCCAAAACTTGCTTTGCAGTAGGCCCCAAAATCCCCTTTCCCAGCCCTTTTGGCCTGTCCTGAAGAGAAAGAGGCTGGCCCCTGTTATCCATGCTTTGGTAAGCCCTAGATTAGAGTACTGCAGTGTGTTGTACTCTTGGGGTTGCCTTTGAAGACTACTCAGAAGCATCCACTGCTGCTAGTTTCAATGCATCAGTATGTCTGTTTCTTGCCTTTTCTTTTACATGTTGTTTGTGGTGCTTGTTTTACATGTTTATTGCTTGTCTCACATTCACTACTTTGTGAAATTGTATTTCAAAAGCAGAATACAAATACATATAAATGCAGTATCTGACAGCCAAAGAAGTTACTCATGAATAGCCCCATTGAAGTTGATGGGGCAAGTTAGTCATGACTAATTGGTCCCATCAATTTCAAGAGGACAACTGATAAATAATTCAGTCTGGATGCCTGCCAGTTTCTGGACAGCTGAGCAGGGGCAGTCCCACATAAGTTATATTGCTAATTTTCTAGTGGTTTCAATGGGTAGTGATCCGTTTCTAAGTGTAATTCAAAAGTGCTGGCTGACATGAAGAAAATTACTCAAAGTCATCCCATTGAAATTAAAAGGACAAGTTAAGCCCTCAATGGGACGACGCTGAGTAATTTTCCTTATTAACGTTTCCTAAGCCCTAAGTTTCTAAGGTACTGTGAACAAAAACATGGCACTTCTGATTCTTTAAAACCATCTGGATTATGACTAGCACTACATTTGGCAGCAGCAAATTCCATACATGTTTAAGAGAATGTCTTCTTCACCATGAGCTCCATTGCCCATTGAGATCACCTAGAGAGATGCAGTTGCCACTGGCTCATGGGGTGGCTACTCAGAAACGGGCCTTCTCTGTTGCTGCCCTGAGACTTTGGAATGTGCTCCATGCTGAAATAAGAGCCTCTCCATCTCTGACAGCTTTTTAAGTCTTTAAAGACACATTTAAAGACACATCTAAAGACTCCTTAGGAGAGGAGAGCTTGTCTTGTGGTAGCAAGCATGACTTGTCCCCTTAGCTAAGCAGGGTCCGCCCTGGTTGCAGATGAATGAGAGACTTGATGTGTGAGCACTGCAAGATATTGCCTCTCTGGGAAGAGCAGAAGGTTCCAGGTTCCCTCCCTGGCAGCATCTCCAAGATAGGGCTGAGAGAGATTCCTGCCTGCAACTTTGAAGAAGCTGCTGCCAGTCTGTGTAGACAATACTAAGCTAGTAGCTCAGATCGAGTAGTAATGTGGAGTATCTATGTTTTGAATTATTATAGCAATGGTTTATATGTATAGTTAAAGTGAACTGCGCAGATAGGTAAGCGGGAAGTCAATATTTACTTAATTAAATAAATGTATGTAATTTGAATGTAAAGCTATTGTAAAAGCCAATAAAGATTTAAAATGCAAAAAAAATACAATACTGAGCTAGATAGAACAATGGTCTGACTTGGTATATGGCAGCTTGCTATGTTCCTATTTGTTCACCCAAGCTTTTTAACTAGAGTTATAGTCTCTAATTGTTTTAATGTTTTAATTTTTGTCTTAATTTGTTTTATGGTGTTGTACACCACCCAGAGACGTATGTTTGGCAGAGGTGTCCTTAGGGCATGGCAAGCAGGGCGACCTCCCCGGGCCCCAATCTTTTAACCCCCATTAGAATGAACTGGAAGGGGACCCCACACTGCCTCGGGCCCCGCACCCTGCCAGGGCTCGCTAAGGACAGCCCTGATGTTTGGAGTGGTATAAAAATAAAATAAAATAAAAATAAATGTTGTGTAAATAAGTACTTCCTTTTGTCTGTTGCGACTTTCCCAGCATTTACCTTCAACTGAGTTCTGAGGAACTGTGTCCCCCTCCCACATGAAACCACTTAAGCACTGAGATCATCTTCCAAGGGCCTTATTTGGGAATCCCTGCCCTCTGAAGCAAGGTGGGTGGTGACCAGAGAGACAGCCTCCCCGGCTGTGTGTCCTGCCTGTGGAATTCTCTCCTCAGAGAAGCTTGCTGGGGCTGAGTTGTTTGTCCCTTCTGTGCTCAACAAAGACCTTTTTATCCAGCCAGGCCTTTAATTAGCAGGAGGAAAAAGGAGAGAGGTGGAGGCGAGGGTACACGGGGGATAATATGCTATTATGTTGGAGACACATACTTAGACCCATTTCTCACGAGCAGTGAGAAAGGGCAAGAGAGTTAGCGGGCAGAAAGCCGTTAAAATTGTTGTAATGTTTTAATCTTTTTATTTGCTGTTTTTATTGTTTGGTTGTAAACTGCCCAGAGACTTGCGTTTTGGGTGGTATACAAATGTGTTAAATGAATGAATGAATGCTCCCGCCCACCCAGATGACTACGAGCTACTGTTGGTAGCTTGCAGGGTTGAATTGCCTGGATGCGTTGCCCCAGGCCCTGGAGTGCCCATAATGTACTGTGCAAGACTGCTGGCCAGGATCCCCATAGTCTGCCAACTGTGACTGCCAGCAGCCAGGCTCGCAGACGCTCAGAGAAACGGGGTTAGGAGAGAGCTCGCTCTCATAGGAACATAGGAAGCTGTCATCATGCCCTGTGGCAACTTTTGCCTCATCTTCTTTTGCGTTCATAGGAACATAGGAAGCTGCCATATACTGAGTCAGACCATTGGTCCATCTAGCTCAGTATTGTCTTCACAGACTGGCAGCAGCTTCTCCAAGGTTGCAGGCAGGAATCTCTCTCAGCCCTATCTTGGAGAAGCCAGGGAGGGAACTTGAAACCTTCTGGTCTTCCCAGAGCGGCTTCATCCCGAGGGGAATATCTTACAGTGCTCACACTTCTAGTCTCCCTTTCATATGCAACCAGGCCAGACCCTGCTTAGCTAAGGGGAAAAGTCATGCTTGCTATCATAAAACCAGCTCTTCTATCCTTGTTTTACAGGGTGGCTACAGAGGCGGGTTTGCTGCCGAGGTACCACCGGGATCAAGCCCTATCCCGGCGGTATACGCACGCAGGCAAAACCAGGCTGGGCTTCCTTAGCCCAGTTTTGCCTGCACGTGTGAATAGCTTCTTAGGCTTAGCTACAGAGGAGGATGAGGGCTAAGGAGCTTCATGGAAAAGATCGTTTACATACTGCACAGAGAACCGTTGATGGTGGAGGGAGGTCCTCACGCTGCTGTGAGGATCTACAAAGCACGCCAGGGCTGCAGCAGAGGTGGGCTACCCTGTTCCAACTAAGCATTGCGCAATCCCAGTGGCAATGCTACTTCCATTATTCCCAGTGTGTTAGCATTCCAACTGTGCATTGCTTAGTAGGGATGGAGCAACCTGCCTCCTCAGTAGCACTGATGTGCTTTGTAGAGTCTCGCAGCCGTGGACACCTCTCCTCACCTCTCCATCAGTGTTTCTCTGCACAGGATGTGAGCAGGTGAGCTTTCAAGAAGGATTTGAAGGAAGTAAGGGAAGAGATATCACAATGAGTGTTGCCAGGTCAGCAGCACCATCTCAAGGACTGAGACTCATAGGGTGGGGCCTAGTGGTGTCATAAAGGACCAAAGGCAGAGATATGAAGGATTATGAAAGTAGTGGAAAGCATAAGGCAAAGCCTACCAATTTCCCTTCTCTAATGTTTTTGGTAGATGTTTTCCCAAACTTTCCAGAGGAAAACTTGGAAATGCTTAGAAAAATTGAAATATCTTTAATGCAATATTTTCTCTTTCAGAATGAGTGTTTTAAAAGTAAACATAACTTTGTTGCAGACCATTAGAGGCTCTAAGAAATATGGGTGGCCATATTTCCGCTATTATAGAGGACAGTTATCTTTTTTTGAGACCATGTTCTCATTTTTAAATCCATGACCTCTTTTTCTTTTTTCTTTTGGTGATATGGACCTGGGTACCCTACTGACAAACAGATCAAGGGAACACATCTAATTTGTTCAGATATTTTGCTGCTTTGTCTGGAATTGGAGCAGCTTCTCTCTCTCTCTCTCTCTCTCTCTCTCTCTCTCTCTCTCTCTCTCTCAGATAGTGATTGGCAGGGCAAAAAGATTAGACAATCATTTTATACTCTGATGCCTGTTTGTTTTTTAATATTGCCATTGGAAAGGTTTGGGCTCCTATACAATAATTTATGTGTGCAGCTGTACATATAAATTAACATATTCATGCTTTATGCAAATTAGTGCCCTCTTTTCATTCTCTTTTGCCCTCTTTTTTTTAAACGTCCCTTATGTCCTCTTTTTTTGGTGATTGTGTGCTACTTTATGGTAATGTGAACCTAGCCACACTACTCCTCGATCTAAAGGTAGTAATGAACATCAGTGATGATTGCATAGCTTCTGCATTTGTCTGAAGTACTAAGCCATACCTTCCTACATCCCACACAGGAAGGTGTTGGGGACCCCCTCCGTACCCCAGCATTAAACCCAGAATTGTGTAGAATTCAGGCCTGTGTCTGATTCCATTTTATTAAGGAATTAATGCCTGAACTCAAGGTGAACTGACACCCAGGTCTTGTGACTGCCTTGGCAGACTGCTCTGTGAAGGAAGAGGCAATCCAGCATTGTATTGTGAAATGGGCACTCACAGAAACACAAGGGCTAGGTCTGAGCTATCATGCTAAAATGTAACTCACTATCAGATAATGTCTGTGGAAGAGGCCAGAGTCTGATCCCCCTCTCCTGTTGCAAGAAGTCTATGTTAATCTTTGTCAATGATTGCTCTGCTCTGCCCAAAGGGGATACTCAGTTGCTGTCTATAGAAATTCCACTCTAGGAAAACACCTGTAGATTTAGTCTTTTACTAACACCTTCTGGGACCAGGCTCCAAATCTGGGGACAAGAGAAGATGCCCATTTGCAGCTCAGACATGCGGATTTGCTTTGGGTAAAATAGATCTAAAGGTAGTAATGTTAGTTAGGCACATTACACTACACTTGGAATCGGAAACATGTTTTTATTTTATCCTGATGAGCAACTTTTTATAACGAAGCCCATTGAACTTTCTGAGTGTGTCTCTCTCTCTTTCCCAAGATAACAGATAACAGAAGATGGGATTAAAATCTCCCTGGACTGCCTGAATAATTAAAAGACAATATCCAGAAGAAAACAGCAGATTGTCACCTTTCTGGGGACCCAGGAAGGATGAGGATATTTTGAATAGACTCTACAGAGATCAAAGGAAGATACAACTATAAAGAATGAGGCTTACTGGACAGAGAGCTAGCAACCTGCCTAACAAGCATACTTGCTCAAGAGCCATTCCAGAGTTTGCTGCCAAAGCCGCGGGGCAACAAGCAGGAACTCTGTCTATGGACAGGAACTGTCTGTGACTTCTGCGCAGTGAGAAGTCAAGACTTCCCCAGCCATGGTACTCTCACTCTCTGCCTCGCTCTGAGCAAACTGCCTGCTTGACCAGCCTGTGTGACTGCTAGAAGATTGCATCTCTCCTTCAGCTGAAAGCTCCACCACTCTCAAGCCACTGACCCTGGTAATATGCTGTTCCACAAGCCTTGGATCCCTCTTCCTTCTTCCCTACTAATCACTGCCACCCCCTTCCTAAGCCCCCCCCCTTTTCTCTCTGCTTCTCTCTAAATGTTTTATTAGGATTCCTTAGATTATTAGATAGCTGTAATTACTGATTGCACACACGTATGTTAGTTAGGTACATTACACTACACTTGGAATCGGAAACATGTTTTTATTTTATCCTGATGAGCAACTTTTTATAACGAAGCCCATTGAACTTTCTGAGTGTGTCTCTCTCTCTATCTCTGTTTGCGTGCCCAGATCCTACATGGTCACCATCTCCAAGAACCAATTCAGTTTGTGTATGATGTGACTTTGCCTCTTTCCCTCTGAGCATGTACAGAGTGCGAAACCAGGTGTAATTCACAACAAAGGTAAGGACATACTTGTGACACCACAGTTGACAGTTCCAATACCAAGGATCACTGGCAGAGCCAATAATGGAATTAAGTGTTTGTTACGGCTTTGAACTTAGTGGGACTAATTTCCAAGTAATCCTGTATAGACTTGCACTGGAATTGTGGTACAAAATCACAAGTTTTTACAATATACAAGACCTAATACTCAGGCTTGTTAGGCATAGTTGTGGCATATAGGTACTGTCCCTTTGAAAAAGTATATAATCCTGCAGGTTTCCTTTCAGAACCGTGTGGGTAGAGTTTGCCTGGGATTCTGTTGTGCCTTGGTTTTGTGTGTCTGCAGAGTTATCTTGTTGTGCTCAGTAAAGAGGCCTGTTGCTGGAAGCTGGTGATCTGGTTACTTCTGCCCAAAGAGCCTACTGGAGAGAGACTCCCAAGGTGAGTCACAAAGTGAATACACCTAAGAGACTCAGAGCCATAGGAAGACATTATAATAATTGGTCCAGAGTTGCAAAATGTCCATATAAACCCCACCTCCACCCTGGTTAATCTGAATCTTTCCAAATATCAACAGATCTCAAAGTCCATAGAATTTAGTGACGACCAAGCTCAATGATGGCTGATGACTAGCTGGTCGCTGGATGCATTTCCAAAAATCCCTCATCAGCAGCTAAATTCTCTCCCACAAATTATGAGAGAAGCTTGGCAAACACGATGATTCTTCAAGATAATGGTAGTCCATAAAACAATCTAAAAATAAGCAAATGATAGAAATACAACTGGTGTGCAATTAAATGAATACAGTAACAATTATGACACTTATTTTGTTTTTTTATTTGAGGTTTGTTGTTTAGCAAGACTCCAGTTTTAACCTGGGTTTATTCATTTGGATGTTTTCTGACTTTTTAAAAATACCTTTTTTTTTTTGGTAATCCTTTGCATAAAATGTTCCAATCTGATACCTTATTTCCTTTCAAACATAGGGAGAGACCAGAGTTGAGACAGCAGGGCAGGGGAAACTAAGTTTCATGAGTACTGCTGGTTAGTTTTCTGGATCGTGTGAGGAGCGTGGGTGTAATTTGTTTCTGACAACCAGGAAGCAGAAGTGAGGATATGTCACTTCCTGAGAAGCTAAAAATAAAGCCTTAGGGAAGAAGGATTGGTGGCCCATGCTGAGGAAATAGGGCCATGTCCTGGATTGTTCAACATATAGTTTGTGCGGTTATGTAATTGTTCTTCAGAGCTTGGAAGCTTGATATTAGGCAGATACTAGGTCCTGAAGCCTGTGAAGTAATTCTGAAGCAAATGTATCTTCCCTCAAACTTATCAGCTCATAATGAAAATAAGATATCATTCATATACTCACAAATCAAACTCAAAGCATTGAAGTATAGTCCTTCCTTCACTTTATTTTATGTCTCTCATTTGTTATTTCTCTTTGTAAACTGCCCTGAGCCATTTTTGGAAGGGCGGTATAGAAATTGAATTATTATTATTATTATTATTATTATTATTATTATTATTATTATCTATAAGATTTCTATAACCTAAAATCATTGAATTTAAAAAGAAACCTTCATTTTTCTTTAATTTGTCGTTATGTTGTATTCATGTGTGTGGTTTTTCTTGTATTTGCAAAATAAAATTTTATTTGCAATCTTTTAAAATCTGAATTTTTCTAAAAAAAATATTCTTCGTTCCCTGTTGGTTTTTGTGTGTGATGTTTTTTGACATTTTGTATCTTACAATGCCTTTCCCATTCCCCACCCCTCACCGCACCCCTGAGCCCAGCCCTCTCTTCCCCACACAGCACGGGTTGGAGGGTGAAGAGGGAAGAAAGGAGAGAGAGAAAGAGAAAGAGGGGGAAAGAAGGCAGAAGGGGGGAAGAGGTGAAGGGAAACTCACCATTGCTCTAGTAGGTGTGGGTAGGTCAGAGGGGTTCCTATTCTAAGAATAGGTCAAGGAAGTTGTCCCAGATTTCAGATCGATTTATTTACTTTTAAGAGGGCCCATTTTTTATGTGCCACCAGCTCAAGCAGGTCCTTTACCCAATCCTCACACCTAGCGGGGTTGGGAGATTTCCACTGCCTCAAAATTAACCTCTTGGCCACCAGCAGGCTCCGCCATAGCCATTGTTTAGAACTGGGTTTTAGTCCCCAGTCAGATGGGATAAACCCCAACACTGTATGCAGGTCCTTCAGTACAAGGGATGAGTCCAGTACTAGGTTAATTCGCATTAATAGCCTCCTTCCAGAAGCCTTGCACTATGGAACAGTCGCGGAACAGGTGTGTTAGATTGGTATGAGGATTACTGCATCTCCAACAGTTACTATTTGAGGACATTTTCAATCATTTAACATGTAGAGGGGTCCAGTAGGCCCTAAAAATAATCTTCTGCTGGATTAGGCGCAATTTAAGATCCATTGACCTGCATTTAACACTACCTAAAATATCTTGCCATTGTGCTGGTGACACTTTATCCATAAGTTCTAGGTTCCATTTGTCCCTAAGTATATCTAGTCCAGGGTCTAAGTCCCCATGCACACAGGCATAGAGGTATTTATTCAGTTTTGGGAGATCGGACACTTAATGGCATGCACTAGTATAGCTGGAGTCACTGAGGCCGCCAGGGCGTCTGGGCCAAATTGAGCAGAGATGCTATGTTTCAGTTGCATATACTGCCAGGCACTTGCTGGTGGCAAATGGAACTCCTCTTGTAAGAGTGCGAAGGGTTTGTAGTTGTCTTCTTCATTTATTAGCTGTGATAACTGGCTGATTCCTTTTTCCACCCAGTGTTTCCATAAAATTGGCTGTTTGCCTATCAATACGTGTGGGTTTCCCCACAGTGTCATATCCATGTGGGCATAGGGATCAAAGTTTCATTGTCTTGCCAGTTCCTTCCAGGCATGTTGGGCTGCTAGTATTGTAGGGGATTGGTAGAGGGGGTGTTTAAGATATCTAGAGCCCAGTGCTTCCCATCCCTCTAATGGTTTCAGTTCCGCTAGCTGGGCTGCTTGGGGTCTCGAGGAATTTATTTATTTATTTATTTATTTATTTATTTTTACATTTCTATACTGCCTTTTGTTAAAAGAAAACCCCAAGGCGGTTTACAAAAATTAAAACATACAATAAAAGCAATAAAAACACCAAGCAATAAAAACACCAAGCTAAAAACATATCAAACAAGCATAAAAAACAAGACAACAGATAAAAACACACAGAAGCAGCAGTAAAAACGATTATGTAAAAGCCTGGGTAAAAAGCCAAGTCTTTAAAAGCTTTCTAAAAGCCGTGATGGAGTCTGAGGAACGAATGGCCACTGGGAGAGCATTCCAGAGTCTAGGAGCAGCAACAGAGAAGGCCCTGTCCCGAGTGCACGACAGCCGGGCCTCCCTCATTGTCGGCACCCGGAGCAGGGCCCCCTCAGATGTCCTCGTCAAGCGGGCAGCAACCCTTGGGAGTAGGCGGTCCCTCAAATACCCCAGGCCCAAACCGTTTAGGGCTTTAAAGGTCAAAACCAGCACCTTGAATTGGACCCGGAAACGAACCGGCAGCCAGTGCAGCTCTTTCAAAATGGGGGTGATATGTTCCCAACGGGCAGCTCCAGATAAAACCCTCGCTGCCGCGTTTTGCACTAGCTGCAGTTTCCGGATATACTTCAAGGGCAGCCCCATGTAGAGCGCGTTACAGTAATCCAGCCGCGATGTGACTAAGGCGTGGGTAACCGTGGCCAGATCTGCTTTCTTGAGAAAGGGATGCAGCTGGTGCACTAGCCGAAGCCGTGCAAAGGCACCCCTGGCCACCGCCTACACCTGAGCTTCCAAAAGCAGAGCCGGGTCCAGTAGTACCCCCAAGCTGCGTACTTGCTCCTTCAAGGGGAGTGCAACCTCATCCAGAACCGGTAAAATCTCCTCATCCCGATTGGCTCTCCTACTGACCAACAGTACCTCCGTCTTATCCGGATTCAATTTCAGTTTATTAGCCCACATCCAGCCCATCACGGCCTCCAGCCCCCGATTCAGGACATCCACCGCCTCCCTAGGATCAGATTACAAGGAGAGACAGAGCTGAGTGTCATCCGCATATTGCTGACAACTCAGTTCAAGTCCCCGGATGACCTCTCCCAGCGGCTTCATGTAGATGTTAAACAGCATGGGGGACAAGACCGATCCCTGCGGGACCCCACAGGCCAACGGCCACGGGGCCGAGCAGTAGTCCCCCAGCACCACCTTCTGGACCCTCCCCCCAAGAAAGGACCGGAACCACCGCAACGCAGTGCCTCCGATTCCCATACTCGAGAGGCGGCCCAGAAGGATACCATGGTCGATGGTATCAAACACCACCGAGAGGTCCAGCAGAACCAACAGGGACACACTCCCCCTGTCTAGTTCCCGGCGTAGGTCATCCACTAGAGCGACCAAGGCAGTCTCAGTCCCATACCCGGGGCAGAAGCCAGATTGAAAAGGGTCCAGATAATCTGTATCATCCAAGACCCTCTGCAGCTGGGACGCCACCACACGCTCCATCACCTTGCCCCAAAAGGGAAGGTTAGACACAGTTCTATAGTTGTCCAGGTTGGAGGGATCAAGGGAGGGCTTTTTTAATAGTGGTCTTACCACCGCCTCCTTAAGGCACGATGGCATCCTGCCCTCCCTTAATGAAGCATTAACGATCACCTCCAGCCATCTGCCTGTCCCCTCCCTGGCAGCTTTTATTAGCCATGAAGGGCAAGGGTCAAGAGCGCACGAAGTCGCCCGCACACTGCCCAGGATCTCATCCACATCCTCAGGCTGCACCAACCGAAAAGAATCCAATACAACAGGACCAGATGGTACCAAAGGCACGTCTGCCGGAACTGCCAAAACTCTTGAGTCCAGGTCAGCACGGATGCAAGCGACTTTATCTGCAAAGCGACAGGCAAACCAATCACAAAGAGCTGTAGAAGACTCCTCCCCCATTGTCTGGGGGGATGTGTGGAGCAAGGTTTTTACCACACGAAACAGCTCTGTTTGTCTGCACTGAGCAGACGCAATGGAGGCGGAGAAAAAGCATTTCTTCGCCGCCCCCACCGCCACGGAGTAGTCCCTAAAATGGGCTCCAGCCCGTGTTCGGTCGGATTCGTGACGACTCTTCCTCTAGCATCGCTCCAGCCGTCGCCCGAGTTGCTTCATCGCCCTAAGCTCCGAGGAAAACCAAGGAGCAGAACGGGCTCCACCAAGCCGGAGAGGGCATTTAGGAGCAACCGTGTCAACAGCCCGGACCATCTCCCCATTCCAGAGATCAACCAAGGCCTCAACAGGGTCACCAGCTCTGGACACTGGAAACTCCCCGAGGGCCGTCTGGAATCCATGCGGATCCATAAGCCTCCGGGGGCGGACCATCCTAATCGGCCCACCACCCCTGCAGAGGGCAGACGGAGCAGTCAAACTAAACCCCACCAGGTGATGATCTGTCCATGACAAGGGAGTGATCTCAAATTCCCCCACCTCCAGATCATTTATTTCCCGGTCGGCAAAAACCAGATCCAGAGTGTGTCCCGCCACGTGGGTAGGGCCCGATACCAATTGAGACAGGCCCATGGTTGCCATGGAGGCCATGAAATCCTGAGCCGCACCCACTAGGGGGGCCTCAGAGTGGACATTGAAATCCCCAAAAACAATAAGCCTGGGGGAACCCAAAGCCACCTCTGAGACCACCCCCGCCAGCTCAGGTAGGAAGACTGAAGTGCAGCGGGGTGGTCGGTACACCAACAGAATTCCCAGCCTATCTCGGAGGCCCACCCTCAAGGACAAACACTCAAAATTCTGATATTGCCTGACCGGGCACCTGGAAACGGGAAGAGTCTCTCGAAAGATGACTGCAACGCCTCCTCCCTGACCCTCAAGGCGGGGCTGTTGCACGATCTGGAAACCTGGAGGGCAGAGCTGAGAAAGACCAACCCCGCCCAGCGCATCCAACCAGGTCTCCGTCACACATACCAGGTCAGCACGCTCATCCACCATCAAATCGTGGATGAGAGATGTTTTTGTGTTAACTGACCTGGCATTCAGCAGCAGCACCCTGATCCTCGAGGGAGTGTTCTCAGAGCTCCCTGGGGTCAGAGGGTTGGGAGAAGGGCCAGAAAAAGGAACAGGCCTCAATTGCCTGGACCGATTTCCCCTGTAACGGCCTGCCCAACTCCCACCACCATACCTCCCTCTGCCCGCTACCTGTGATATTGCCGCCCCCACTCCAGACCCACTTTTTTGCTCTCCCAGACACATCTCCCCAGACTAACCCACCACAGCTTCTTGGCTTAATAAAAACCAAAACCAAAACCAGACGTGTACATCTCCTGCTAGCTTTTTAATTGCAGAGAGAAGGATCCTCAGCGCAGAAGGGGAGAGATCTTCAGGGCCCTGGGCAGCTCGCCCCACGGCTGAGAGCCACAAGGACGAGAGCCCTTGGGCCAGCCTGCCCTATATAGTGGCAGAAGCCCCAGCACAGCAACAGCCCAGGAGATGTTACACACCTGGAGGAGAGGTGGGGCAGAAGCAAAAGACAGCAAAGCAGTCAGTGCCCCACCCAAGCTGTTCCCTTCTTCCTTCTTCCTTCTTCGGAATGGGCATCAACTTCCAGGTGACTATTGAAAGCAAAGCAATTCTGGGTGCTTTCCAGATTGCAGGCTACCACAGTGTCACAGCGTATCCCTTAAGTGTCATTCCGTACTGCCTGTGTCCTGACATCACAGTCCCTGTGCTGTAAGCAAGGTGCTGTTCATATTTCTGATGCCTTCTTCCATGTTTTATTGGAGGTGTATTTGCCCATTGTAGGAGGCAACGGATTTCTACTGTGGTTTTAAATTGGCACCACAAAACATCACAGTTGATACCACTTTTTGCCGTGTAAAGCTCGCTGTCTGGAAACCACTCTGGAGTTTTTAATGGCTTGATATTGTGAAATATATTGGAAAATGATATTGGGTGCAGGGGTGGTGGTGAAATCTCCAGGAATAGCTTCAGTCAGAGCTGGCTAACCTACTTCTGAATCTTTCTATCATCTACCTGAAGGTTCTTGGGGATTGTGTGTGTGTGTGTGTGTGTGTGTGTGTGTGTGTGTGTGTGGTATTGGGGTGTTGGGATTTGAAGGGCAGGTAATAATAAATTTATTGTATTTCAGAATGGTCTCAGGATTTCAAATATATTAACATAGTAGTAGTAGTAGTAGTAGTTATATTTATTATTATCTATATACTGCTTCTGCTTTTCAATGAAAAAGCTCTCAAAGTGGTTTATGTAGAAAAGAAGATGGTTTCCTGTCCCCAGAGGGTTCACAACATAAAATGTTGAATAAGAACTTGATAAGGGAGGTCAGTATTATTATCCCCATATTGTAAGGGGTGTGTGTGCTGAAGCTCTCTGTATCTTCCATGAGGCTGCCTTGAGGTTCCTGTGTTAGGATGGAAAGGTACATATTTGAATAAACAATTAGGCTGGCTGAAGAGGTCATGGCAGAGGCAAGAGCTGAACTGAGGACTTCCTTTATGCCACAGGAAAGAGCTGGTCTTGTGCTAGCAAGCATGACTTATCCCCTTAGCTAAGCAGGGTCTACCCTGGTTGAATTTGAATGGGAGACTGCATGTGAGCACTGTAAGATATTCCCCTCAGGGGATGGAGCTGCTCTGGGAAGAGCATCTAGGTACCAAGTTTCCTCTCTGGCATCTTCAAGATAGGGCTGAGAGATATTTCTGCTTGCAACCTTGGAGAAGCCGCTGCCAGTCTCTCCAGGGAACCTCAACGTTGGGCCCCCAGATGTTCTTGGACTTCAACTCCCATAATCCCTAGCCAAAGGCCACTGGGCCTGGGGATTATGGGAGTTGAAGTCCAAGAACATCTGGGGGCCCAAAGTTGAGGATCCCTGGTTAGACAATACTGAGCTAGATAGACCAACTCAGTATATGGCAGCTTCCTATATTCCTATGAAAGCAAAAGAAGATGAGGCAAAAGTTGCCACAGGGCATGATGACTGGAGTGAGAGAAGTGGATGGCTTTCTTATCCTGTGGATTGTGGAATTTCCCACCTCAGCACATCCTGAGAGGCAGAAGGCAATTACTGGGGAAATGTGATTCTTTCACTGGCTAGCTGGGCCATTGTGACATAGATGAGGCTACAACTCAGTGGCAGAGCACATGCTTTGCATGCAGAAGAGCCCAGGTTCAATCACTGCCATTTCTAAATAGGGTTAGGAAAGAGCCCTCTCTGAAAAGCCCGCAGAACCTCTACCAGTCTGTGTAGAAATTTGCTAGAGAAAATTTGCCCGTGGTCTGAGTATAAAGCAACTTCCTATGAAGCCCTCTCTACAATGACATTGTATTATGACAGGTGTCTATTGGATGGTACCCACAACTTCACTAGTTATGAACAGCGCAATTCTCTCTCCCACTCCATCTTTGCTCATGTCATGTTTTTAAACTACCACCAGTACTAGATCTTCTTTCTTCTTCTACTATATACCATTTTTCAAAATTTTTCAAAGCGACTTACATTAAATTAATAACTGAATGAATGAATAAGATGGTTCTTTCCTTGTCCCAAAAGGGCTCACAATCTTAAGAAGGTCATTCTGTAAAAGGAGGAACTCAGAGCAGCGATGAAACTGACTAATTTAGAGGGCAAGTAGGGAAAGCCCCTCGGCCTCTTTCTCACCCACCCCCACCCCCACCAAGTCTTCAAACTTTCCCTTAAAAAATTCCCTGTGGAGCTTTAATTGGCTGTTGGCTTCTCCAGACTTACATTAAAAAGGGATTAGACAAATTCACTAAGGACAGGCCTAGCAATGGACATCAATCGTGCTGTTAGCTAAATTAAACCTCCATGTTGAGTTACCTGTGCCTGACTTCCACATGAATGTTGCAGGCACTGAATAATGTTTCTCAGGCACAATAGGGCAGGGGAGATTTTCACCATTCCTCCCCATTCTTTCTGCTGTCCTCTGTGCCTCCCCAAAATATGTCCCTGAGGGTCCAGCAGCCTCAGGGGACAGAGAGCTGCAAAGAGAACGGAGGACCAATGTATGAAAAAATTGTATTTTGTGTGCAAAATGCTATTTTTGCATTTGCAAAATGCTGTTTTTTCATTTGCAAAATGCTATCCAGTGTGCAGTGTTAGTCTGGATATCAACTAGTATTTCTGCATTTCAGATGTGGAGGACAGAAGAAAGTCATCACCTTTATCTGTCTGGCTACAGCTAGAAACAAAATGAAGGACTTCTGGCCTGACCCTAATTGGTAATTCTTATGTTCTTATAGCAATGCCAAGACAGTAGTCTATTTTGCTTACTGTGTGAGTTGCCTTTCTGCAAGCTATGTGCTGCCCCATCAGGCAATAGGAGGTGAACATAACTCAGTCTTATATGTATACAAAGGGAGGCAAGCACACCCTCTCCACCTCCTCTGCTCCTCCACAGGGCAGTGTTAATAGTCCTCTCCACCTAATCTGTGCCAACTCTACTTTATGCTACTGCCTGGACTCACAGGGTGAGGTTTTTAAAACCCCAAAGGGCCTCAGTTTTAATCATCCATCCATCCATCCATCCATTCATCAAACCTATATACCGCCCAAACTTTCATCTCTGGGCGGTAAACATAAAACAATTAAAACACATATATATCTAAAACAAATCAACAGTTTAAAATCAACCATAAAATTTAAACAGACAATTTTAAAAAGCTGAGAAAGCTTGGGTGAAAATATGGGTTTTCAGGTGTTTTTTAAAAATTGCCATAGATGAGGAGGATCGTATCTCAGCAGGGAGCACATTCCACAATCTCAGGGCAGCGACCAAGAAGGCCCGTCTCTGTGCAGCCACCAAACGAGTTGGCAGTAACTGGAGACGGACCTCCTCAGATGACCTCAATGGGCAGTGGGGCTCATAGTGAAGAAGACACTCTCTTAAATACCCAGGGCCTAAGCTGTTTAGGGCTTTATAAGTTATAACTAGCACTTTGTATTTTGTCTGGAAGCCTATTGACAGCCAGTGTAACTCCATCAGTAAAGGAGTAATGTGGTCTCTCCGAGATGACCCAGAGACCAACCTGGCTGCCGCATTCTGAACCAACTGAAGTTTCTGGACTACATACAAAGGCAGACCCATGTAGAGTGCATTACAGAAGTCAAGTCCGGAGGTTACCAACAGATGTACCACTCTTTTGAGGTCATTGAGCTTGAGAAACAGGTGCAGCTGGCGTATCAGTCAGAGCTGATAGAAAGCACCACTGGCCACCGCCTCAACCTGAGAAACCAGGGAGAGGTGTGAATCCAGAAGTACTCCCAGACTGCGAACCTGTTCCTTTTGGGGAAGTATGACCCCATCCTGAACAGGTAGATCAAAATCGTCTCTGGAGTTCTGACCTTGCACAATAAGTACCTCAGTCTTATCTAGATACAGTTTCCGTTTATTCTCCCTCATCCAGCCCATTACTGCTTCCAGGCAGGCATTTAGGGAGGATATGCTATCTCCTGAAGAAGCTGACATGGAGAAGTAGATCTGGGTGTCATCAGCGTACTGGTAACACCCAGCTCCAAATCCCCTGATGATCTCTTCCAGCGGTTTCATGTAGATCTTAAAAAGCATTGGAGAAAGTATGGAGCCTTGAGGAATACCATGCTTAAGCTCAGATTTCGAAGAGCAACAGTCTCCAATCGACACCATCTGGAATCTGTCCAAGAGATAGGAGCGGAACCACTGTAAAACAGTGCCTCCCACCCCCAACAACCTTAGACGTTCCAAAAGGATAATATGGTCAATAGTATCGAAAGCTGCCGAGAGATCCAAAAGGACCAACAGAGTCACACTTCCTCTGTCAATTCCCAATTGAAGATCATCCATCAGGCCGACCAAGGCAGTCTCCACCCCATAGCCCGCCCAAAAGCCAGTTTGAAATGGGTCTAGATAATCAGTTTTCTCCAAGACTGCCTGCAGCTGAGAGGCCACCACCCTCTGAATTACCTTGCCCAGCCATGGGAGATTGGAAACTGGCCTATAATTGCTCAACTCTGAGGGATCTAATGCAGGCTTCTTTAGAAGAGGTCTAATGATTGCCTCCTTAGGACAAGGAGGCATCCTATCCTCCCTCAGAGAAGCATTTATGATTTCCACCAGGCTGTCTACAACAGCCTCCCTGCCAGCTAGAACAAGCCATGTTGGACAAGGGTCAAGTGATAGGCCTCACTGCTCCAAGCAGCTTGTCTACATTCTCAGGAGTCACAAACTGAAACTGATCCAGTCGAATCACATAACAGGAGTTGTTGGACACCTCCAGTTCAGACATCAAATTAATTGTGGAGTCTCCATCTAAGTCAGCCCGAATCCGAGAGATTTTATCTGTGAAAAACTCTTTAAACACATCGCAGCGGGTAACTGATGACTCCAAATTCTGGTTCAAGGGGCGGGGGACAGATACAAGTCCCCTCACAACCCTGAACAACTTTGCTGCCCTGAACTCGCAGAGGCAATACGGGCAGAAAAGAACCGCTTCTTTGACGGACATATTGCCTGAGCATAGATCTTTAAATGTGCTCCATGTCGCAATCTGTCAGATTTGAGTCGAGCCTTCCTCCACTTGCGCTCCAGTCGCCTGCCTGTCCGCTTCAGCCCCCATAGACCTTCTGTATACCAAGGGGCCAATTTTGAAGCGGGTCAGAGGGGACGCTTGGGAGCAGTCATGTCTACTGCCCTGGTGAGCAAGTTGTTCCAGTTCTCAACCAGGGCATCAACAGGATCACCGGCAAGCCAACATTGAATCCCTCTATCCAGTTGGAAATGACTGGATAAACCCTTCCTGAAAATGCAAACCAATAGAATTGTAATTGCCAAGTCTGCCAGCAGGGAGAGATATTTTGTCACAGAACTCGCCTTTCCACTCTTCTGCAGTTCAGTAATGGGGAAACAGGGAGGAAAGAAGTATAGTGCTTAATTTCTAGAATGAAAGAGGATGGGGCTCCAGCCCCCTTGCCAGTTAAGCCCTTGACCTTAATCTCAAATGTGTGGTGTCTGGTAGGATTGCTTAGTGGTGAGGCTGAAGTGCCTTTATTGGCGGAACGTGTTGCATATTTGAGCTTTCGCATACAGAAGAGGTTTCCAGCTTCAGCCTTAGCTGAAAATTAGTCATGCAGTAACCTAGTCCTCCTTTTAGGCCATTTGCCAACTGCTTGCTTACCATATTAGGCTGAAAACTAAGAGTGAAGACAGACTCTTAGTGGGTTCTTTGACTGACATATGAGCCACACAACTGAAAGGACAGACATGTATACCAGTGGACTAAACACTCTTCGGCCATCTTGTTTATTTATTTATTTGTTTGTTATTTAAAATATTTATATGCTGCCATTCTTCACAATTGAATTCATGGCAGTTTACAACAAAACACCATAAAACACACTTTTAAAATAATAGCAGTGCTGGATAAGGCAATCAATAAAACAGGGCAATCACAGAGAAATGTACAGAGTTAGGGGAAGGTCTACTGAACTAAAAAAAAGTCTTCAACTTTTGTTTAAAATTAAGCAGGGAGGTGGTCAGCCTAAGATCAAGGGGCAGGGAGTTCCATCTTACACCTCCCTCTATGCTTCAGATGGGCTCCTCACCTTTAAAAATAATTTTAATGTGTATGTTTGTCTGTCAATTGGTCACCATTTTAATTTTTTTTAAATTGAAAACTTTTTTTTAAAGAGCAAAACTGTTCCAGGAACGGGAGAGGGAAAGAAGGCTTCTTGGTGATATCTGGCCAGTTTGCATTGTTCACAGGGGACTCCTGCTGAAAATGTGCAGCATATTTCTCTCTCTCCCAGAGATCTACCTTGGAGAGGAAAGGTGCATGTACATTGAATTCAGTGGGATGGCTGTGGAGGCTGTCCTGACAGGCATGCTCTAACAAGAGGAGAGCTGTTCTTGTGGTAAAGTAAAGGTAAAGTTGTGCCCTCAAGTCAGTGTTGACTCCTGGCAACCACAGAGCCATGTGGTTGTCTTTGGTAGAATACAGGTGGGGTTTACCATTGCCTCCTCCCACACAGTGTGAGATGATGCCTTTCAGCACCTTCCTATACCACTGCTGCCTGATATAGGTGTTTCCTATATTCTGGGAAACATACCAGCGGAGATTAGATTCAGCAACCTCTTGCTCGCTAGGCAAGTCATTTCCCCGCTGCACCATTAGGTGGTAGCAAGCATTAATTGTCCCCTTTGCTAAGCAAAATCTGCCCTGGTTTGCATTTGAATGGGAGACTACTGTGTGAGCACTGTAAGATATTCCCTTTAGGGGATGGGGCTGCTCTGGGAAGAGCACCTGCATGCTTCCACGCAGAAGGTTCCAAGTTCCCTCCCTGGCAGCTCCCAAGATAGGGCTGAGAGAGACTCCTGCCTGCAACTTTGGAGAAACCGCTGCCAGTCTGTGTAGACTATACTGAGCTAGATGGACCAGTGGTCTGACTCAGTATAAGGCAGCTTCCTACGTTCCTAACACACCTCCTTCATGTGTGCTGCTGCCTGTACCATTTGAACCGGTCTCTATTCAGACAATACGTTGTATGTGTTCAGGTGCCTGTACACATGTCCATGTTTTTGTGTTAATGACTATATGTGCATCCATTTAAAAACTGAACCTTCGTACAGGACCCCTTAAATGCAGTATACAGAAAGGAAGTGTACTGCTGCACATATGTTCAATATTATGTGTGAAATAACTGTATGTACAGACAGATCTGTACAAAGATTGTACATGCATTACACATAATGTGTGAATAGGGCTATAATATTTTACCATACATCGTTCTGCACCTGTTTATGGCAAACACTACTTTCAAGGTCCTGTTAGGTACAGAAAATTGGGATATAAATGTGTCCTATGATGCAGATGCCAAGTTACTTTGAGATGAGGAATCAGTTGTTTGGTCCACTGTAAGAGCTCAGAGGACCACATTCAAATGAGTATTTATATGTACACTATATTAAGTCAGCTCCTGGGAAATGGTTGTCTATATATAAATTCACTCAGTTTCCATTTCTAAATGATTAAATAGGGAATATGGAACAGTTTTCAATTATGAAGAATCCCAGTTTCAGTTTCTAAATCATTTTGGGAAAGCAGTTTGGAATCAGAAGGGCAGAACAGAAAATAAGCAAATCCTACTTCCTATTACTGATTACAACCCTGACACCAGAAACCAATCAAGTGAAGAAAATCTTCTGATGAGGTAACTGTTGTAGAATAGCTGGGATTTTCCTGACAGTTAAATCCAGGCTGGGCAACACTTGTTTTTTTTCTAAACTGTAGTCAGTTTTAGTCCTTTACCATTTTTATTTTTTCTAGATTTGCAACACCCTGGAGAGATTGTTTTGTACATGGTTGCTGAAATATGGCCATAACAGGTGTTTGTGGCTGGTTAATGTGACACATGTGAATATTCCATTGAATTATTTTATTTTATTTATTTAACATAATTTTATACCGCCCAAAACATATGTCTCTGGGTGGTTTACAACAAAATAAAAACAGAAAAAGTTAAACATTAGTTAAAATGAACCAAAAAAAAGTTTAAAACATTACAACAATTTAAAAATGTCAAAGTAATATTTCAAAACAACATTAAAACCATTAAAACAATATTAATTAAAAACCTGGGTTTTTTAAAAAGCTGTCGGAGATGGGGAGGTTCTTATTTATTTATTTATTTATTTATTTATTTGCTACGCTTCCAAAAATGGTAATAAAATAATAATTACTATTATTTTTATACAGTGCCATCTGTGCACATGCTACTTTTATTGTTACATGTGATGTGTATAATTTATTTTAGTGTGTTTTGTTTCGTGTTGTGAACTGCTACTACTTTGACAATGATGACAACAAATATTTATATACTAGCCGATCCCACACAGAGCATCTTTGGGGCTGGTGGTTATCTCTCCCCCCCGCCACCTTCTGCCCCAGTCTCTGCTTCCGGGCCTCAGCCAATCAGGCGCATCCACCGCCCAGCCAATCAGACGCACATTCCAAGGCACACCCAGGAGAATTATATATAGAGATTGCTTTCCCATAAAGGTTCTCAAAGCAGTTGACATGGAAAAATAAAGGAATAATAAGATGTTTCCTTGTCCCCAAAGGGCTCACAATCCAAAAAGAAACATGGTAGAAACCAGCAGTAACCACTGGTGGGTTTGTATCCTGGGTTTCTTAAGGACAATTACCCTCCCCTTACTAAATATAAGAGCATTACCATATTAAAAGTGCCTCTTTGCTCACTTTGCAGAGGACCAAGCTGTCTTGAGCGTTTTACTATAAAATGGAAAGGCAGGAGACAAGTATTTTATCTGCAATAAGTAGGCAGATCCTTTGACAATGACTTGTAAGCAATTTGATAAGGGGCTTTGATCAGGATGAGGGGGCAATTGTTTCTCCATCCTATGCAGGCCCTGGGACAACACGGTCAGGGGAAGTCATGTCCCACAGTTGGGTTTCCAATTGGGCTTCCCACTTGCAGCCAGTATCTAAAAAGTCAGCATTCAAAACTGTAACCCTCATCAGTGGTTTTTGGCCATACCTAATGGCCACTGATGAGGTGGCTGACAACCCCTTTGACTGGGCTGCACCACTTCAACGTGGAGGAGGCTCACCTGATGGCATCCTCTGATGGCATACCAAAAAATCCCTCCACATAAAGAAGGGTCCTGTGCATCACATATAGTAGATAGAAGGGTTCTCCTATAGCCTTTCCCCAGACTGATTATTTGTCTATGAAAAAAAATGTGTTATTGGTGGTATAGCTCTATCAATCCTGGGAGCCTCCACTGGCAGTCTTAGGAGCTGGGATCCTAACATGCACCTCCCATGTCAAAGCCCAATACTCTTTCTTGCAGGTCTTTTGTGGCCTACACAGTTCTTAACCACTCTGAGTGGCTATGATGTACCACGTTTCAGTTCTTCAATAGGCGTCCCACAGACTTACTGAGTAGGGGTGCTAGTCATTGAGATTTGAGATGCAAGGGGGTGAGAGGCAGATCAATGGGTAGTAGGATGGAGGTGGAGCCTCTGCCTAGTGGAGGGGGGAGAGGATGGTACCTGATTGGTCAGGGGAATCGCCTGAGAGTTCTAGTGCCTTTGAGTGGAGCCTGATAGAAATACATGATATAGAAATATAACACCTCTTAAGCCAAATAGAAGGTTGATTCAACCCTCAACTCAGGCTCCTCACCCTGCAATTGCACTCACGAGATTGTTAGAAGAAGGTTGGTTTTTTAAAAATATTATTACTATTATTATTATTATCATTATCATCATCACCATCACCATCACCATCATTATCATCTCCTTTTCCAGGAAAGAAAGTTCTCAAAGTGGTTTACATTAGATTGTTGGACTAGGACCAGGGAGGCCCAAGTTCAAATCCCTGTTTAGCTCACTGAAACTCACTGGATGACTCTGGGCCAGTCACTTATTTCTCCGCCTAACTTAGCACACAGAGCTGTTGTGAGGAGAAACATAGGTGCATTGTCTATTCTGGGCTCCTTGGAGGGAGAGTGTCATTAGTGTGTGGTAAATTAAAAAAAAGTAAATTTGATTATTCTCTGTCTGCAAAGGGTTAAGAATCTAAAAAAACAACAACAAGGTAGACACCAGCAACAGTCACTGGGAAGATGGTGTGCTTTGCTGGGTTAAATATTTATTTAGTGGTGCCTGCCCGCCCCTGCTAAATATACAAGTTACCGCTTTAAAGAGTGCCTCTTTACCCAGTAAGGAGGGAGATGGGAGGTCAAAGAGAACGCCTTCCTTGCTATGAACCACACCACCCATTAAGATCATCTGGAGAGGTTTGTCTGCAGTTGCTACCAGCTCATCTGGTGGCTACTCAGGGACGGGCCTTCTCCATTGCTGCCCTGAGGCTTTGGAACACACTTCCTGCTCAAATAAGAGCCTCCTCATCTCTTACAACTTTTTAAAAGGCAGTCAAGACACATTTGTTCACCCAGGCTTTTAATTAGACATTGTTTTAATTGTGTTTTAATAGTTTTAACATTTTAAATTTTGATTGTTGAAATGTGTTAATCTTTTTATTGGCTGTTTTAATTGTCTTGTAAACCGCCCAGAGAACTTTTGTTCTGGGCAGTATAAAAATGTGTTAAACAAACCAACCAACAAACCAACCAACAAAACTCTGGGTCAAACATGACCTGCCAAGGGTACTTCCAAGCCATCCCAAGAGGGCCACGAAACTTTTCCCTCTTGCACCCCCCTCCTTGCCCTTCCTTCCGAATCTCGCTCTGCTACTCATGGTGGCAACTTCCTCCCAGCCATAGGCTAGCTACAGTATCAAGAATGGAAACATGAAGTCATAACGACCGAGGACAGGAGGTGGAATGACTTAACCCACAACTTAAAATGAACACAGGAAGCTGCTATGCTGAGTCAGACCCCATTTGGTTACTACTGTATTATCTACACCGCTAGCAACACTTCTCCAGGGTTTCTGACAGGGTCTTTGCCAGTCCTACTTAGAAATACTAAGGTTCGAACCGGGCATCTTCTGCAGGCAGGCCTACAGGCAGCCTAAATGTTGGGTGGGGTGGGGTACAAAAAGAAAGAAAGGAAAAGGTGGGCCAGCTTATCTGGCCCCCAGCAGTCTAAGTGCAAGCAACATTCAATTATTTAAAAATTCTTTGTTAAAAATTTGGGGGTGGGGGAAAGAAAAATTTAGGAGGCGACAGGCCCGCCTGGCTACAGGTCTGTCTGCAGGCAAAGCAGGTGTTCTAGGACCCTTCCCAAGGCTTTTTGAACTAGGGTGTGGTGAGAAAGCAGCTCACAGACTCTGTGCAATGTGAGAGCAGCTTCTGAATGTGCATACTGCACGAACACATGCATCCCCCTGCAGCATGGCCAACATGTGCACATGTACTCAAGTTTCCATAAGGGGTTATGATCTCTGAATTTCATTATTTGGGGAGATTTTTTTAAAATTTTGCTTTGCATAGATTTTCAAAATGTTTTTTGACACATCACGATGCACAGCCCTGACGTTTCCATTAGCACTTGTGGAGCTGTGACTGCAGCAGCCCCAGAAGCAGCAGCTCCCCCACAGAGAATGGGTGGGAGCATCATACATGTTAACTTATTTATTCCCATAGTCATGAAACATTCAGTGGGGTATCATGTGTGTGCACATGCCCTTGGTATGCTGCCTCATAACCACAGGGATGGGAGGGGTGGACTGTCCAATCCACTGCCACCACTCAGTTTAAATGCCACTAAGATAGCACATGGTGCATCATGCTGTGGGGGAGAAGATATCCTCTCCATATGATTTGATGGGCTGGTCAGGCAGTATGGTGCAGGCAGAACCAGCCTACAGAGAATAGGGGAATAAATGTGGTAACTCTAGCTGGGAAAGGCCCCTGTCTGAAACCTGGAGAGTCAGTAGATCGATCTCTCTTTCTCTCTCATCACATTTTCCCTCCATTACATGGTTAACAGCAGCTCAGAGTAGCTCTTTGATTTTGTTGCACGAGTGTACAGATCTCTGTACACCCATTGATGTTTTTGTGTAAATGACTGTACCTATGTTCATTTTAAAAGTGAACCTATCCTCAAATGCAGGATAGATAGGAAGTATACTGCTGTACCAGTGTTCAGCGTGAATAACTGTACCTGTGTACAGATCTATACCTATGTATACTTAACATGAGTGCTGTACGAGTGCTGTATTGGGACAAAAAATCCCAACTTCAAGTATATGTTGATGGGATCTGAGCTGTCGGTGACTGACCAAGAGAGAGATCTTGGGGTCATGATGGACAGCTCGTTGAAAGTGTCAACTCAATGTGCAGCAGCTGTGAAAAAGGCCAATTCCATGCTAGAAATGATTAGGAAGGGGATTGAAAATAAAACTGCTAATATTCTAATGCCTTTATACAAAACTATGGTGTGGCCACACCTGGAGTACTGTGTACTATTCTGGTCACCAAATCTAAAGAAGGACATTATAGAACTGGAAAATGTGCAAAAGAGGGCAACCAAGATGATCAGCGGCCTAGAGCACCTTTCTTATGAGGCAAGGCTACAACACCTGGGGCTATTTAGTTTAGAAAAAAGACAACTGCGGGGAGACATGATAGAGGTCTATAAAATAATGCATGGAGTGGAGAAAGTGGATGGAGAAAAATTCTTCTGCATCTCACATGACACTAGAACCAGGGATCATCCCATGAAATTGATTGCCAGGAAATTTAGGACCAGCAAACGGATGTACTTTTCCACACAATGCATAATCTACTTGTGGAATTCTCTGCCACAAGATGTGGTGACAGCCAACAACCTGGATGGCTTTAAGAGGGGTTTGGATAACTTCATGGAGGCAAGGTCTGTCAACAGCTACTAGTTGGAGGGCTATAGGCCACCTCCAGCCTCAACTGGAGTACCAGTTGCAGGGGAATAACAGCAGGAGAGAGGGCATGCCCTCAACTCCTGCCTGTGGCTTCCAGCGGCATCTGGTGGGCCACTGTGCGGAACAGGATGCTGGACTAGATGGGCCTTGGGCCTGATCCGGCAGGGCTGTTCTTATGTTCTTATAATGTCTGAATAGAGCTTGATGAGTGACTGAAATCCACAAAACCTGAGGGGAGACAGCAGAAAAAACCCTTCCTTAGTGCTGCTGCTCCTGTCATGCTGGTGTGAGGCACATGATAGGCCCTGAAGCTGAGCAGGTTTGGCCTGGTCAGTGACTGGATGGGGGACCACCCAGGATACCACATGTATGCCATCTTGAGGTCCATGATAGAAAAAAGATAGGATATCAGTGTAATCAAGCAAAATTGGAGGCCTCCCTGCTGGTAGCTTTAACATGAAAAAAGGTCAATCAATCAGACCACAGGTCCTGTCATGTATTTGACCATCAGACCACTCTCATGACTCCTAAGACCACAGCACAACCCTTGATTCTTTGCAACCTCCCTTTATCATCCCCCATTCCAGAGAGGATAAAAAGAGCTTTAAAACATGTATTCATGATAGCATGTAATATCCTGCACTTTCAGTCCTAAGGGACCTCCCCAGGCAGGGGTCTGCCCTACATCCAAAACCAACCACTGCCAAATGTAGGACAAAATTGAGGTTAGCCTTGGGGATGTCCCAAAAGCAGAAGACATTTCTCTCTCTCTCTCTCTTCCTCCCAGTTTGAGCTATTGTTCCTATTACGGCTTTCTTCCTCTTACATTTGTGGGCGGGGAAAGTATTTTGTTTCCCTCATATCACAGGCTGGGAAGTTTGAGCGCAGGGTGGAGGGTTTATAAGACGAGCCATCAACCCTGAGGCATTCACTCTTGCCTTGAGACCGGCACAGTAACTCTGGAAGTAAAGAAGAAACGTGGGAGTTAAAAGCAAATTAGCACCACCCGCTCATACAGTGAACTCAGAGAAGATTACAAGTCAACAGCCTCAGCAAAAACCAACACTTCTGTGACAACTTTAGCAGCAGGATCATCAAGAGCCCCTTTTAAGACGAATTGTGCGATTGGCAAATTTCACGGAGTTTTCAAACTCCAGCTTTGAAACTTAGCCAAATCCACCTGGCAGAAACAGCCGGTCAGATTCCACCTGACCCCTCAAAATCTTTAGTTCATCCCTTCAGCTCATATCAGAAGAAAGTGGCTTCTTCCACCACATCTGAAGCATCTCAACCAATCATGAGCTCTGAGCATTTGGTGTATGATGTGGAGAAAGGCAGCAAAGTTGTTGTGGTGGGTGAAAAGCCCAGCCAAGAAGGCAGGTGGAAATGTCTGAGCATCTGCTCCTTCCTGCTCCTGATAGGAGCTGTAGCAGTGTTCGCTGTCTTGCAATTTGGAGCTTTCAGGAAATCTGCCAACCAGGTAAGCAGAAAGGGATGGGGGAGTATGTCTTTGGGAAGGATCTGATGGGTTTCTGAGATGAAATTTGTTGAGGGTGAAATTCACAAGTAAATCTTGTTGCATTTTGTGATTATTTGCGATTAACTTTCCCAATGATGGGTGAATTTAGATTTTAGAAGTGAGATGCATCCTAATTATGATTTTAGCAGGATGGTAGTTAAAAACTATTTGCTTAAAATTAATCGAGGCTTAAAAATTAAGTTCTCTAAATATAAAAAAAGGATCCCCCAAAGAATTCAAAAAAATATGATTCTGGAGTTCAAAATTCAAAGCATTTCACCCTTGTAGGTCTACAATTTTTGTGGAGGGGCCTTCACATGGGAGCCTGAACTATGGCTTGAAAAATGTCACACCTGAACTATTTTTATTTATTTATTATATTTGTATACCACCCCAAACTTAAGTCTCTGGGTGGTTTACAACAATCTAGCCATACAATCTAGCCAATATTTTAGTTCTCTCTGAAACTCTCAAATTTAAATTATTTGGCTACATGTATATCTTGCCTTTCATCTATTATGGAACCCAAGATAACATTTATAGGGCATCCAGGTTGCATTATGATGATTATTGCTGCTGCTATTATTAGTGCAACATCTATATTTACCTTGTCTTCTCATTTCTTTTCCAGGACTCTATAGAAAAAGGAAACTCATTTCTTGGTAAGTTCTTCCCAACAGTGATATATTTTTAAGAGAAACCTCTCCAGTCCATTAGGACAATGCATTCTCCTTGCTGAAATTCTGGAGTTCTTGCTGATGGCCTTCTCTGTCTTCCTAACCCACTAGTTAAAAAAAGACAGACTCTACATAAAAGCAAAGCACTTTTTAAGTCCCATTGATCCTAATGGGAAAGATTTAAACTTATGCTGAGCTCCTCCACTGATGTTAGTGGGATTTAAAACAATTGACTTAAGCTGGACTTAAGACCAAAAGTTGCAAAAAAGGGGGGGGGTCCATCACAGGGTCTTGGGCTTCCTGTTTATGTTAGATTATATTTTGGGGGGGTCTCTATCTTGTAACTCACATTTCCTCCAGCATCCACAATGAAAGATGGAGCCTCTTCCCCACCAAACTACCTACTTAATTTTATCCAGCCAGTTGCTGGCTAG
The DNA here is from genome assembly GCF_027244095.1 of Hemicordylus capensis. Classification (NCBI taxonomy): domain Eukaryota; kingdom Metazoa; phylum Chordata; class Lepidosauria; order Squamata; family Cordylidae; genus Hemicordylus; species Hemicordylus capensis. Next base: position 254,390,274 of record NC_069658.1, on the reverse strand, counting down.
ACTATTAGAATTTGTCTGCATCTAGAAACATGTCTGAGTGTGTTTTAAAATACTAATAGTCTAGTCAGTTGAAAAGTACATTGCATAATAGTTAACCCAGCTTTGTGTGGGACCCTTAAAGAAAGAAGGTTGATAAGGTGTACTATACCTGTAATCTGACAATCTGTTATTTTTTATCTTTACAGATGGTTTGCCACAGACAATGAAAGTACAGGCCGTGACATCGAGGAAACCAGTTGCCCATGCCATAGGTGAGCAGGAATTTCTCTGTTACTTGAGAGAGCTTTCGAGAGATAGGTTTTAGGATTGTCTTTGTAGCTTTGGACTAGATCAAAATGTAAAAATGAAGAGATACTGTGATGATTGAAAGAAGGGACATCAATGGCACTGTTTGAGGAGGTCATGGTATAAGATAAGGGGCCACCCCTTAAAATTATGCACCATTTAGCAACACATGATTTCAACAAGATATTTCTAAATGAGGCTATAAACTGAAAACTTTGAGATGAAGAGCGGATGAGGATAGAAAAGATTTTGTACACAAATTGTTTTGGCTTGGGTTATTTATCATGATGATAAATCTAAGTGATTTATAATTTGCATACAAAGCACTTTAAAATATCAGCTCAGATTAGGGCGAGAGAGAATGATTGGCCCAAACCTAGCCAATGAGCTTCCGTTTGAAGCCGAGTCTCGCACAGCCGGACTCATCTGCTACATTACTCTGGCCCTCAGGTGAAAACTAGACGAAAACTAAACCTGAGCCTCTCTAGGGATGTCTAGCACTGAAAGCTTTATGTTATGAATGCATTTTTAGACCCTTCTGAGGCTACCAAACTTGTTTCCCAACCATGGCTAGTGCCTGAGGTTGGTGGGGTCAGGCATGTTGTTAACTAGAGAACTAATCTTGTAATCCACCAAAGAGCTAGGGCCCAGCAAAGTTTCTCTAAAGGAAATAATACCTGGATTTTAGAAGCTGAAGTCTTATCAGAGGAGCGCAGAGAAAGGCTCCTTTGTATGTGCTGATGACCCATTCTGCTGATTGGTTTTCCTTCTATCTTTACAGCTTCCTTAAAGCACTCCAACAAACTGGTCTGGACTACAGATGTGGCACCTGCCATGTTGAACAACATAGTGCTAAGCAGCACAGACAATGCGCTTGTTATACCTTCCGATGGACTCTATTTTGTGTACTCTCAGCTCATGTTTCATGGAGCCAACTGTGGGGACTCTCTGCTGCTGAGCCACACAATCAAGAGTTGGTCCACGATGTACAACGGAGAAGTTGAATTGCTGAAGTCCATCAAGTCTGTCTGTGAAGTCCCAAGTAGCACCCCAAACCATAAAAAACTGTGGTTTGAATCTATCTATCAAGGGGCTGTTTTCAAGCTGATGAAAGGAGATCGTCTGTGGTCCCAAACCGAATCAGCCCAGTATCTGGACTTGGATCGACAAGGACAGATATATTTTGGGGTTGTTGCCTTGGATTAAAAGGCTGCTATTTCCAGAGACATCCCAATTGTTCTTCCTACACTGGGCCCACCATTCAAAATGCCTTTACTTCTCAGGGCTACTCACTGCCTGTAGAATGAGACTTTAAAAAAAGATTCTGAGTACTGTCTACAACTGAAAATTTCCCCACTGAAATGACAAAATTCTGAACTGGCACTCAGAACAGAAAGTGTAAGGGTACAGTGTGGTTATTGTTGTTACCGATTGTTTTTTACTTGATCTTATTTATTTATTTATTTACTCTGTGTGTGTGTGTGTGTGTGTGTGTGTGTGTGTGTGTGTGTGTGTGTTGTGTGTGTGTGTGTGATGCATTTATTTATATTGCAAATATGTATGTGTTTGTGAGAGAGAGGGAGCGAAAAGGTGCGAAAGAGAGAGATGGCATGCTTCAAGTGAGCGAATGTGAAAACCAAACTGCGCTTAAACTTGTACTCAGTTAAATCTAGCTCCAGGTCTCTTTCTTCAGATCATTTGTATATATCAGTGCTGCACAACTTAAATGCCCCGGTGGGCTGGAACCAACCACGACATGGTATTTGAGGGCCGAGGTCAATTTTCAGCACATTAATACATTGACATTAATTATTACATGTATTAATGAAAGCAGTTATTAGTTACTGGTGGATCTTTTCCCTTTGTCAAGGGACCTACAATTTTAGCTAGAGATAGTGGCCAGAAAATAGGCCCTGTTCCTATTCAGTCACTGTACCTGACCCAAAGGGTGACTGTCTGGCTTTCTAGGGCGCGGTGGCTGCAGGATACTCCTACCTGCGGGCCAGCAAAAAAATCCCCACAGGCCAGATCTGGCCCCCAGGCCTTATGTTGTGCAGGCCTGGTATATATACTGGCTGATATGATGCGGCCAATGACTCAGAGTAGTCCCAGAGAAATAAAAAGGACACGAGCTGAATGGATTTTCTCATCACGTCAGCCACCATGCATATCAATCTGAGTTGACTATGTCAATTTTAATTACGTGCGTTATATTAACTGCTTAAGGAGCTGACCCCATGGACAGGAGGGCTTCTGGGTTCTCTTACAGTTTACTGACAGGTGAAACATTTATCTGTTGGATGATGTTTGTATGGGAGATACAGATGTCAAAGTATCTGAGATATTCTCAGTTTGGATACTCAGGGGCATGTAATATTTTATACTGATATTTTATGTATTGCCACAAAACAAATTTCCCCCAAAGGGGGCAAAATGTTGCTAATTTATTTATTTATTTATTTATTTATATGGATATTTATTGTATCGTTTTCTCTGTTGGGCACATTGTAAGAGAAAATTATTATGAATTATCTTTATTATATTTCATCCTGTACTGAAAATAATATCTGACTTGGAATAAACTAAGCAATAAAATAAAATGATAAAAGGATTTTACAACTGGTTTGATTCCTTGTTCATTTCAGTTTTGTTTTGTTTTGATCCATCAACTATAATCCCAAGGGGGTTACCAATCATCAGTTCCTCCTCCTCCTCCTGGAAGGATTCCTTCCTTTGGCAGCCTCTCATCTCCCCAGCCTGGCCATCAGCTACCCAATTTCTCACTTCCTCAGCCTCCTCGCTGCTCTGAAATCCCTTCCCTCTCTAATATATGTGCTGAATTAGTTAATGTATATGTTCCTTTAAGAAACACAGTTTAAGGGATGAGCATGCTCTGTGGTATGGATTTTGAACCTGTTGCTCAGTTTATTGAAGCTGCTTAGGGAGAACTAACTGGAGCTGCAAGACAGTCACTAAAGGTACAGTTGATGAAACCTTGGTTTCCTCCTTCATTAAAAAACAACACCGTGTTGCTGGAAGTTGCAAGGGTGGTAGGATTATTCCCAGCCAGAAAGTAAAGAGTTAATCTTACTTTTAGAGGTGAAGGGATATATCCCATTCATATATAAATTGATTCTCTGTAGACTGGCTTTGTGTCAATTAGGCACACAGACAAGGACTGACAGACACTGGCCGCATTTGGATGTAACATTAAACTGGAGTTAAATGGGGCAGAGGTTGGAACTCTGATACATCCAAATGCATGCAACCACAGTTTTGAGCCAAAAGCGACTTGCAGTTTGCCTCACCAAACTCCAATTTGAACTTTCGGTTTGCAGTAAGGTTTGCTGCCGAAACCTGCAGTTTGGCTGCCTCAGCATTACGTCTGAACGCAGACACCGCCATAACCACAGTTCCGTGCTGATTTTGGAATGGTAATAATAAAGACGTTGGTCCAGACCCTTGCAGGGATGCAGTAGCTCTATGCATATCGCGGTTTGCGTTAGCCACCTCTTGGCTAAAGCACCACCCCCTCACCATTCTCCTTTATCTTCACCACTCTCTGGCAACAGTGACACACTCAGAGAATTTAAAGAGACACATCTGTTTTGGTTTTTGCCGGCTATCTGTTGCTTTCAAGGGGAACTGGGTACCCCTCCAGAAATATAGGGCAGAAAGACGGGGATGGTGAAAAGTGAGGAAGTAGTCCCACCCGCTGCTGCACATGTTGCATCATTTCAGCTATACTGGAGACCGTCTGTCCAGAAACACCAGTGCACACAATACACTGTCCAGAAACACCAGTGCACAGCAACACTGCACCCTGACAGGGTCCCCTCTTTGGGATCACTGCACATTCTCTAAAGTCCAATGTGGTAGTATCCCTAACACAATGATGCCCCTCTCAGGGCAACCTGTACCATTGTCCTGTCATCCCCAACTTGGGTGGCCTGGCACAGGAAAGGTGTTACCTGTACAACAGGTGTGCACCAACATCAGTTCTCATTGTCCAGGACCTGGGCAGATGGTAGGTGGTGGGCAATGGGATGCCAATGCAGCCACAACAAGGGTAATCTTCTCCAGATGCAGAACAAAACACTTTGCTGCTGTTAAAAGCTGCGGGCACAGGTGGCCATTGCTGTGCTCTCCCTGCAGCACCTTAAAATTGTATAATTTTAGAGCACCAGCACGGATGCTTGGATGAGGGGCTTGCCTCGCGAGAGGAACCTTGTCCTGCTCCAAGTATAGGGCACAGATATGGAGCTAGGGGGCCTCCAAGGCCACCCTTTGCTCATGCCCCCTCCTTGTTCCTCCGTGTGAGCACTCGATGAACCTGTAATCAATGCACACTCCAGTTCTCCCTGGTGGTATCTATAGCCTGCAGATGCCCCTTTGTTTGAAGCACTCTACTGCACTATCGAGGAAAGTCTGCAGTAGATAAACTTGATGAGGCCCTGGTCTAATAACATTTCACTATAACTTACACTTTTTTCTGCATAGATTTATCAATGCAATATAATTGTGTAACCATATAAGTATATAAGACCGGAACAATAATGTCTGCTTTAGAGTCTCCCCCACCCCCACTTTTCTCCTTTATTTGTTAACCAGTTATGTAAAACCTCATAAACCCTCATAACCTGAGGTCCTCCTAAGCTGTAGCTTACTAACTTGTGCCTAAATCCATAGGAACATGGGAAGCTGCCTTATACCGAGTCAGACCATTGTTCCATCTAGCACAGTACAGGTGAAACGCGGAAAATTGGAATATCGTGCAAAAGTCCATTAATGTCAGTAATGCAAATTAAAAGGTGAAACTGATATATGAGACAGACGCATGACATGCAAAGCGAGATAAGTCAAGCCTTAATTTGTTATAATTGTGATGATCATGGCGTACAGCTCATGAAAACCCCCAAATCCACAATCCCAGAAAATTAGAATATTACATGGAACCAAGAAGACAAGGATTGTAGAATAGAACAATATCGGACCTCTGAAAAGTATACAGTGTACTGTGCTTGATTGGCCAGCAAACTCGCCTGACCTGACCCCATAGAGAATCTATGGGGCATTGCCAAGAGAAGGATGAGAGACATGAGACCAAACAATGCAGAATTGCTGAAGGCCGCTATTGAAGCATCCTTGTCTTCCATAATACCTCATCAGTGCCACAGGCTGATAGCATCCATGCCACGCCGCATTGAGGCAGTAACTGCTGAAAAAGGGGCCCAAACCAAGTACTGAATACATATGCATGCTTATACTTTTCAGAGATGACATGTTAAAAGACAGGATCCTCATAGAATCCAATTCCAAAAATATTACCGGGGGGGGGATATTACTAAAAGATGACTTATCACTAGAAAGAACCACAAAAATTGCAAGAGCACATGAAACATCCCAAAAACAAATGAAGATGCTTGATAACCAGAACCATTCCATAGATGCCATAGAATGGAGAAAAACGAGAGTGCACATCCAACAGCATAATCCACATCTCGACTTGTGGTGAATCTGTGACAAATGTGCTCTGCAACACGCAAGAGAAATCCATGCATGCTCTGCCTGCAGACATGCATGCTCTGCAGACTGCCACCAATCAAACCACTTTCCATGATCATGCCCAGAGGCGCTCTTAGGACCGGACCTCGAGGAACTGGTGGTCCAGTCCTCTGCCACGGGGCCCCTCCAAACATGCCCTCCATGATGTCGGAAGCTGCCCGCGGCCACCCCAGCAACTGTGCGTGCAGCGCACCTGCCAGGTCTTCAGTCAGTCGTAGGGCATCGTTGGACAGCGGCAATGCGTATGCTGCCATGCGGTGGGGGGAACACTTCAGCTGGCTGCGTGCGCACCCCCATCCCATCTCTCCACCTGCCTGCCTCCCTGCCTCGTTTGTGTGCACGGCAGGCTGTTGTAGCCAATCTCGTGACAGCAGAAGTAGAAACGCTGCAACGGCTGCATGCGCTAGGAGGAGGGACGAGGGAGCAGCAGCAGCAGCAGCGACACGATTGAAAAGCGGCTGAGAGAGCTGCAAGGGAAGGGGCCATCAGAGGTACTCCACTCTCCCCCAGACCACAGTAGCAGCGGCCACCCGCCAGGCACCGTAATAGCTGCTTGCTTTCCCCCTTTCAAATTCAACAAGCATTCATTAGTTGCATAGCCATGCAGCCTGCCGGAACAGAAGAAAATAAAACCAGCAAGAAAAGATAAGTTTCCTCCCCACCATCTCCTCACCGCCTGTCTCGTTTGCCCGATAAAACTTCTATTTTTGTTTGTTTGCAAACTCTGGAGGCTTTGGCAGTTGGAAACAGAAAGCACTTGTAAGCACTTGGATTGCGAAATGTCTCTCCTGTAGGCAAAGGAGGAAGGGGGAAAGTTTCTCGTGTGTGGGCGTCGAGATTGGGTCTGTCTGTCCATGTGTTTTGTTTTATGTACAAGTGTCTGCTCTCTATGCTTGCAAAGCTCCTGAACTCTGAAAAAATCCCAAAGGACTTTTGCACGAGGGAAGCTGGGGGTGGGGTGCGGTGGGTAGGTAATGCCTTCATGCTATGTGAGGAAAAGAGTGCAAGGAATAGAGAGAGAGAGGCAGTGAGGTAGGGCAGAAAATATTTTGTTCAGTCACTCACATTTATTGAAAGCAAAGCAGCTCTAACGTCTTGTCTGCTTTTCTGAATGGTGGATCCTCTTTCCCACCCAGTCCCCAAATTGCATTAAAAAGGAACAAAAATCCCAAGAAGGCTTTTCACCATTACATAAGTTTTAAAAATAAATGGAGAATTTGACTTTTCCCAGATACTCTGTAAATAATTAAAGGATATGCAGAGTAAACTGTGTCACTGCTTGGAATATATTCTAGTCTTTCAGAAAGACAGTTAAAATGAGAGAAAGAGAGCAAGAAACTCCCAGTGGGCCTTAATATTAAGGATTTCACACTGATTCAAAGACAAACTCACCATTAATAGCCATATTATTAAGACATCACATTTAACTCACTTATCACAAGAAGCAAAGTAAGAGCAAATGAATACACTCCTAGCTCATAAGCATCAGCTCAGTATTCACAAGCCCTGATTCTCTGTACATAGTGCCAATCTGAATATGTGTACAGTGACTTATATTATATATTATTATTATTTTTACCCATAGCCCCTTTGGGGGGCTTCCTAAAGGCTGGGGGGTTTGCAAAGGTTCCTCCTCCCCCCACTGGCCTCTAGGGCCTCGCAGGGACCATTTGAGCATGTGCAGTGGCCATTTTTAAAAATCTTTTTTTAAAATGGCCACTGAAAACAAAATGGCCACCGCGCATGCTCAAATGGCCTCTGCAAGGCCTGGCATGACCTAGGGCCTCACAGAGGCCATTTGAGCATGCACGGTGGCCATTTTGTTTTTGGCAGCCATTTAAAAAAAAAATAATTGTACAAAATGGTGCCCCCTTCAAGTGGCGCCCAGGGCACGTGCCCTGCCTGCCTTACCCCTAGATACGCCCCTGACTGAGCAGCAGTGGTGGAGTGGAATGGCGGCAAGAGCCACTCTCCCACCTCCCAAACGATGAAGGGAAGCTGCTCTGGGACAGGGGACAGGGCTGGCTGGGGCGTGCTGCGTGCTGGCAAGTGATGCGACAGGGCAGCGGCGGAGGGGCTGACTTGTAGGAGTCTCTAGAGCAGGGATTCTCAAAGTTGGGTCCCCAAATGTTATTGGACTTCAACTCCCATAATCCCCAACTAAAGGCCACTGGGGCTAGGGATTATGGGAGCTGAAGTCCAATAACATCTGGGGACCCAACTTTGAGAATCCCTGCTCTAGAGCACTCAGGTCTGCATGTGTCCGGCCACCCTCCCAGCTCCTCCTTCCCAGACAGTCAGTGGCTGGCAGGGGTGAGTGCTCTAGAGACTCCTGCGAGCCAGTCCCTCCGCCGCTGCCCTGTCACGCCCCTCGCCAGCGCGCCACCCACCCCTGCCAGTCCTGGCCCCTGGCCCTGAACCAGAGCAGCTTCCCTTCATCGTTTGGGAGGTGGGATTGCTGCTCTCGCCACCATCCTGCTCTGCTGCCACTGCTCAGCGGTTTAAAAAAAGTTTTAAAGTGTTAAAAACGGGACAAATAGAGTCCATTAGGGGTGTGTGTGTGGGGGGTAAACGTTATGTGATGAAGGCTGTCACTCAAAAAGGCAAGGGTTAAGCGTCCTGCTGTTTGATCCAGCTGTTTTGCAGCTCGTTATGCTGTTCTTGTGCTCTTAGCTGTCAAACTATTTTTAAAAAGCTCTGTCCCTTCTTCCTCTGTGCTGTGATTTGTGATTGGTTGGAAGGAAAACTCGGACCAGATGGGTGTGAACACACAGGAAAAAGATCTGCCAGGGAATGCAGGGAGAAGCCAACAGCTATGTGGACTGTCATTTTAATCCCCCAAAGTAAACATCTTGCCTATCTGCTGCAAAGCAGATTCACTCTTCAGATACCCCGAGGCATAAAACCATGCGTGAAAAACCTCAAGGTCTCCCCGCCCTGCAAAAAAAATCCCTTTGATTTTTACATCTTTACATTCTTGCAAATTTAGTTGGTTAAATATTGGGTTATTTATTTGTTTGTTTGCTACATTTTTATACCGCCTTTCTGCCTTGACAAAGGCACCCAAAGCAGTTAACAATATTAAAAGAAGCAAATTACAGAAGATAAATAAAACATTTCAGGCTGTTGGTCTTTTCACGAGCCAAGGACAAGAGCTCCCTGGTCGGGGTGCCTCCTTTCTTGCCCTCCAGAGACAGATAGGCTATTCACATGATGGGTCAAAATCGGGCTAACGGAGGCTAGCCTGAATTTGCCCCATCATGTGGACCACCGGGCTCAGCTGCGAGCCCAGTGGTTCCTAGGTGGGCAACCCGCCGAAGTGCCCCTTCCCTAAAACCAGGTTTGCAGAGCGAGCGCTCCACAAACCTGGTTTTAGTAATCGTGAGTAGCTGCGGTGCAGCTTCGCGGCACGGCTACTCACGAGGAGACCCCTGGAGGGGAGGCAAAAAGCTGCCTCCTGGCTCCGGGGGTCTCGCCAGCATGCCCTGCACGCTCGCACAGGGCATGTTGGAGCTTGCGGGGGCCAATTGGCCCCCGCTCCCCCCAGCCCCCACCGGCTCCTTCACGGAGCCGGCCATCATGTGGGAGGCCGATCCCTGATCGTCTGCAGGGAGAGCGGGCTTAGCCCGCTCTCACCGCCCCAAACTGGGTCTCACAGATCGTGAGACCCGGCTCAGAGAGGGGAGTGGGGAGATATGTGGGGTGGGAATATGTTAAGTTGTGTGTTGAAATGTTTCTGCTAATGCATATTTGCATAAATATACCTTGTTTATATTCTTACATTCTTGGGAGTTCATTTGCTGTTTGTGCTCTCAAGAACCCACATTTTCAAAATACTGTGTGTGTCATCGTGTGTGTGCAGGGGGATGTTGCTTAACATGCAGTGGGGGTGGGGGGCTCCAAAGGCCTTTAGGTCCAGGCTCCAGAATTACCTAGGTGCGCCTCTGAGCATGCTGATTAAACATGCAAAGCGCCAGAGGAGACACTGTACATGCTATTACAGAAGATGTGCCAGAAGGAGACCACAACCAGGAGGATTTAACTGTGTGCATTGCGGCCACCCACAAGAGGGGAATAGAATGCAAAGAGGCATATGTAACCATTCTTCTAGGCCCAAAAAGCATACCTGTTGTTTTCAAAATTGACTCTGGGGCACATGTTAACTGCATACGAGACTTTCCTAACCCAGCACTTTCCTTTGACCTGCGCAGCACCAAAGCACTTAGCAGGATATGGTGGGCACTCACTACATGTCATGGGAATGTTCTCCGCAAGGGCATCTACAAAGACAGAAACCAACAACTAGAACTATATCATGGACTCACCAGCACAACCACTGCTGGGTCTAAGAACTCTGCTCTCATTGCAACTAATAAAACTCCTGCTTACTGTTGAACCTGCAAATAATCCTAGCATCGACAGTGAGGTCAAAGCAATTTCTCCAGATGTGTCTGAAGGCATCGGATGTCTTCTGGGATACCACAAAATCAAGCCTGCTGTTGATGCAACACCTATTGTTCACTCACCAAGGTGACTATAAAGCACAAAGTGGAAAGGGGATTGCCTCAGATAGAACAACTGGGGATCATAGAGTGTGTACGAGAAACATCCAAATGAGAAGAAAAACTCATGCACCATCAGAATATACATCAACCCCCAGGACTTGAACAAAGCAATTATGAGAGAACATTGTGCCCTTCCAATTCTGGATGACATAACACACCAACTATTCATTGCCATAATGTTTAGCATTTTGGATGCCAAGTTTGGATACCGGCAGATCAGATTGGATAAAGACAGCAGTAAAGTGACTACCTTCAGCTTGCCATCCCAAGATGGCATTTTAATAGAATGCCCTTTGACATCTCATCAGCCCAGGGAATAATGTTATTGTTGTTGTTGTTGTTTGTTTGTTTGTTTTTTAAGATGCATGAAGTCCTGGATGGATGGGAGGGAGTGAAGGTAATCACTGATGATATCCTAGTACATGGACACACCAGGGAAGCATATGACAAGAATCTAGCAGCACTACTCAGAAGATGCTGAGAGTACAAGTTAAAACTTAACAAAATACAGATTGGCTTAGAGCAAGTGAGTTGTTTTGGCCACATTCTGGAAAAGGGAGCCATCTGGTCTTGACCCCAGCAAAGTGATGGCCATCAAGCAGCTGAAAGCAATAACAAGCCAAAAGGAGTTAGAAACCATACTGGGTATTCATACCCAGACTAGCAGAAACTACAACTCCTCTATCTCAAGAAAAATAATACTGAGTTGACCTGGGACACCAACCTACACAAAGCATTTGAAAATATGCTGGCGATGCATCTTTCATAATGACATTGCACAAAAAGCCAAGCTGAAATACTATGATGAAGCCAAAATAACACTCCAAGTTGACATCTCTCAAGTAGCAATTGGAGCAGCACTGATGCAGATGGGTGCCCAGTAGCTTATGCCTCACGAACACTGATACCTGCACAACAAAATTATGCCCAAATAGAAAAAGAATGGTTTGCCGTTGTCTCTGACTGCCTGAAGTTTCATCAGTATATTTATGGGCATGCAGTATCTGTTGGAACAGACCAGTAACTGCTGGGCAGAAATGATATGATGATAAATATTCCAAGGCATTAAGCCCACTAACAAAGGGATCACGAGCAACAATGCAAAGCCCAGATGAACAGCAGTGGCCTGCCATAGTCACAAAGGCATTGGAGCACCTCTGTTCGTACAAAGTACAGACTGACACAGGACAAATATGAAGGCAAAGCTGTTGCCGCCTAAAAGCCTCTTGTATGATGGAGGGGGAAAGACTGGACTACAGAGACAGACAGGCAGGCAGGCAGGCAAGGCGAAACAACAGACTGTGCCACCCCAGTAGACCCCTCTGATATCTGAGATGAGGAATCAACATTGGAGACACCATCACAAGCCATGTCAGCACCAAGTCCTTTTGAGGTACCACGAAGAGAAGTGTCACATGCTCCAGATATGGAAGATCATACAAGCTGACATCATGGAAGGATTATATTGAATTCTCACTATTTTTATATTCTATATTACAGGATCATGCCCACCCATGTTTTGTTGGGGGTGGGGGATGTAATATATGTGTGGAATTAGTTAATGTATATGTTCCTTTAAGAAATACGGTTTAAGGGAGGAGCAATCTCTGTTGTATCCATTTTGAGTCTGTGTTTAGTTTGTTGAAGCTGCTTACGGAGAATTAACTTGAGCTGCAAGGCAGTCTCTAAATACAGTTAAAGTTGATAAAACTTTGGTTTCTTTGTTCATTAAAAAATAATACACCCTCCCTCCATCCTGTGTTCCTGTGGGAGCATGCTCTGTATTCACTTTTGTGAAAATCTCCTGGAGGGTTTTCACACAGGGCTGTTACTGCACAGACTTATCCTGACTTATCCTGAAGTCCATAGCCAGACTTATCCCAAAGTCCATTTGAGACCCCACACACAAATCGGACTTTGTCTTCCGAATTCTAGCTTGTCCCAAAGTATTAACGGGTTTTTAAAAATCCTGGTTTTAAGTGAGTTTTTCTGAATATACCACAGAAAATGCCAGGGAGAGGTACTGATGAATAAGAGGAAAGCACTCGTTAGGAATGCAAATAGAAGTGCCTTGCCTAGATGTGAAGAGTGGAAAAACCAGTTTCCAGGAAGCAAACTCTTTGGAAGTTCTAGTTACAAAATCTCTGTGTATGCTTAAGTTGACATTTTTGAACAATTTTAGTCTGCTTGCTTAAGGTTTTCGCTGGTTAAAAAAGAGGTTTTACCACTAAACTGCTGTAAGGCACATCACACATGTTGGGAAAAAGGGAAGAAATCTGTTAGTGTACACAAATGCTCTCTGTCTAGGACACGAGGTTCTGAAGGCAACATTGAGGGTCTTCTCACAATCGGTGAGAAGAGCCTGGGGAGGGTTAGCGGGGAGAGCGGGCTTAGCCTGCTCTCCCCGCACACGAGCAGGTAGTCTGCTCTGTGCGGCCAAAGCGGCCGCCCACACAACTGCCGATTCCATTATGGAGCCGGCAGGGGCTGGGAGGATTGGGGGCCGCACGGCCCCTGGAAGCTCCAGCACGCCCTGTTCTGTAGATTCTCTGGTTCCTTATGCTGCATTTTCATGATGAATTCAGTTATTTAATTTCTGTGTTTTGAGTGTCTACATTTGGCCAGGCGGCTTTGTCAATTTCATAAAAACGTTCTTTGTTACATACTTCACTTCAGTCTATTCCATATCAGTTGATTGTCTTCAATGTGTTGAGAGTTGGTCCAGTTATTTTTTTGTTCACAGGGGTTTTTTTTTTTTTTTTGCTCTTCTTTCTTTGATTCCGTGAACCCCGTTTTTTCTTTGTTTTGAATCATGATTAGTGCACTGATTTGAAGGGTCAGTTCGGGAGCCCTTAAGAGTGAGGAGAGCAGGTCCGTACCTGCTCCTCCTCTACTCAGTGCAGTTTCCTGTTGCAGCATCGTGCTCACCAGCAACCCTCGTGCAGCGGCATTTCGGCTGCAGCAAGGTGGTGGCACGCACATGGCCTCTGTGAATGTGCAATGGCCATTTGTGTGGTCAGCATGGTTGCTGTCCATGCAAATGGCTGCTGTGTACAGAGGCGCACTAACCCCTGGACCTTGGGGACCTGGTCCAGTCCTCCAAGGTCCAGGGGAGCCTCCAAATGGCCGGGGCTGGGGGCCTCTGGCAGCTGAGCCACCCCATGCCCACCCCACCAAAGCTCCGCTTAAAAAAAAAAGTCTTACCACGGCCGAGGGGTGGCTGCAGGGTGGTGGTGGAGTATTCCTTTTCCCTTCTCCCCCCTCCCCCGGCAGCAGTGGGGTGGGAGCAGGAGAGATGCTGGACTGAACAGATGGGGCCAGCATCTCTCCTGCTTCCACCCCACCACTGCCGGGGGAGGGGGGAGAAGGGAAAAGGACTGCTCCGCTCCCCCCCCCCCGCCACTGCAGCCACCCCTCGGCTGCGGAAAGACTTTTTTTTAAAGTGGCGCTTTGGCGGGGTGGGCCCCCAAAGAAGGTTTGGGGGGGCCTCACGCAGGGAGAGGGCTTGCGGCTGGGCAGTCCAGGTGACCAAATTGCCTTGCTGCGCCTCTGGCTGCATATGCACGGAGGCCATGTGCGTGCTGCTGCTATGCTGCAGCCATGCTGCCGCTGCGCGAGAAGTCTTGGGGAGCATGGCACCACATCAGGAAGCTGCGGTGGGCAGCAGAAGTAGAAGCCATTGATACTGTCTTTTGTCTCTGCCAAATTTTCCAGCATTTACCTTCAATGGATGACCCTGGGTTCTAACATTATGAGAGATGAAGAAAAACTTCTCTCTGTCAACTTTATCCCCACCATGTGCAATTTTATACACCTCTACCACGTCCCCCTTATTTGCCTTCTTCATACATTTTAAAAGGCTGAAATGTATTCTTTTTTCCTAGAGAAGTCGCTCCAATATCCTGGTCATTTTTGTTGCCCTTTTCTGCACCTTTTCTAGCTCTACAATATACATTTTTAAGGTGTAGTGATTAGGAGTGTACACTGTATTCCCAGTGCAGCTTCACCATAAATGTCTATAAGGGGGCTAATTTCATGCTAGAGATAATTGGAAATAAAACTGCCAAATTTACTATATTTATTTTCAGTGATCTCTTGCATGGAAATAGCGCTATTGGGTTGTCATTGGATTGATTGGTACCCAATGTTTTTGGCTGGCCCAGAGCACTTCTGGGGGAAGGGGAAGTTGTTGAAATTTACCGTCCTGCTACATGAGCAGTGGAGCTGAACACTTCAGCACAGGTGCTTTATCCCCTATCCACAGTGCTTTGTTTAGATGTCAGCCAATGTATTTCATCAGTTTAATTTCTCATCTGTGTTAGTCCTTAAGCGTGGCTCTGAAAGAGGGTGGTGAGTGGGTGGAGGTGGGGGCATGCAAAACATTTCCCTCTCCACATGCCTCCCATTTCTGTTTCAGAAATCTCACATGCAGGACATAGTTTGCCCACCTGGAAATGCACACGTTGCCCCTTAGGAACATAGATAACTGCCTTATACCGAATCCATTGGCCATTGGTCCATCTAGCTCAGTATTGCCTACCCAAACTGGCAGCGGCTTATCCAAGGCTGCAGGCAGGAGCCTCTCTCAGTCCTTTCTTGGAGATGCCAGGAAGGGAACTTGGAACCTTCTGCATGCAAGCAGGCAGGTGCTTTTCCCAGAGCAGCCCCATCCCCTAAGGGGACTATCTTACAGTGCTCACACATGTAGTCTCCCATTCAGATGCAACCAACCAGGGCAGACCCTGCTTAGTAAAGGGGGGAAATCATGCTTGCTACCACAAGACTTTCTATGCCTCACCTCAATTTCTTTTCTAATGCTGCCACTGCTTAAACTACAAACGTCTCATGGACCAAGAGAAAATAGCAGTTAAAACAATCTGCTTAACTCTGGCCTGCCTGCTTTTTTGTGTGATGTTGGCAAGTCATTTATTCAGTTTTATAAGAAGCTGGAAATGGGGGACAGAAATGCATTTCACATTCCATGGTGTATTTGCAACAGTAGTCACAGCTCACCAGAGAAAGGTGTACTTGCATCATTTAGGAAAACCCTTCAGAACATGAGTGATCCTTCATACCGAGTTTCATGAGCATGCCCTTTCCAAATCTACACAAGATTGAAAAGGAAAATTAAAAACAGGATTGGCAGGAAAGAGAGGAAGTAAGAGAGAAAAACAACTGACGTCAAATAAAATAATAAACAATTCAAAGAATCAAAATACATAGGGTTGGTTTGAATGCTATTTTCCCTTTCAGAGCTGGCCCATGTAGAACTGGAAAAGGTGCAGAAGAGGGCAACCAAGATGATCAGGGGCCTAGAGCACCTTTCTTATGAGGCAAGGCTACAACACCTGGGGCTATTTAGTTTAGGAAAAAGACAATTGTGGGGAGACATCATAGAGATCTATAAAATCATGCATGATATGGAGAAAGTGGACAAAAAGAAATTCTTCTCCTTTCACATAAAAGTAGAACCAGGGGTCATCCCATGAAATTAGTGGTGTGCACAAACCGGTCCGGAGGCCATGTTGGAGGCCTCCGAACTGGTTCGGGAACGGACCGGTCCGGCGGGGGGGGTCTATCTTTAAGGGCGGGAGGGTAGAACTTACCCCTCCCGCCGCTCTTACCCCTCCGGCGCTGCGTTTAAATTTCAAGTTTTCGGGGTGGCAGCGTTCTTCCCTGCCGCCCCGGCCCCCGTCGTTGACCGGAAAAAGCCTTCAAGCAAACACGCATGCGCGCGTCGTTGATGTGAATTCCGGTTCGTCCTGGGTCCGCCTTTTAGCCAATCAAACAGACGCAGTGGGAATCAATTAGAGGCATTTTATTGCACTGCAGTTGCAACAGGTAATCAGAGGGCCTTACGCTCTCTAAACTGATTACAAATTGGTTATAGGTGCATCTTACATTTATACAGACAATCTGAATGATGCTGACACCCCAGACATAGTATACGTGGCAACAAAATGGTGGACTAAGTATCTAGTACGCATGCGAATGATTCATTGTTCATCTGGTGATCACTCCTTATTTGGTTACATCCTGTTTTCTAAACTGTCCTGTGAGAACCAAGTTTCTTTAGATACATTTTAGTGGAGGCAGATAATAACGTTGATCATGAGAGGCCTTGATGGCTCTGAGCTGGGCTGGGCTGGGCTGGGGTTACTTTAAGTTAGAATTAGGTTTTCTAAGGTGCTGTGTTTAAATTTCAAGTTTTCGGGGCGGCAGCGTTCTTCCCTGCCGCCCCGGCGCCCGTCGTTGACCGGAAAAAGCCTTCAAGTAAACACGCATGCACGCGTCGTGGCGCATGTGCGCCGCATAGTCACACGCAGCGTGTGTGTGACGTATGCGCGCCGCGCGCATGCGTGTTTGCTTGAAGGCTTTTTCCGGTCAACGACGGGGGTCGGGGCGGCAGGGAAGAACGCTGCCACCCCCAAAATTTGAAATTTAAACGCAGCGCCGGAGGGGGAAGAGCGGTGGGAGAGGTAAGTTCTACCCCCCCCCCCGCCCTTAAAGATAGACCCCCCCTTGCCGGTCCGGACGGATCCGGACCGATGCACATCCCTACATGAAATTGATTACCAGGAAATATTATTTATTTATTTATTTATTCAATTTCTATACCGCCCTTCCAAAAATGGCTCCCCCCTCTGGAGCCACCCCTGCATGGGCAGGTTTGTGGGGGTATTGTCCAAAACAGCCCATACAATCCTTATAATTGATGATTATAATTACTCATGCATAAGGGATGATCATCCGAATGGTCATGTAGAGGGACCATTCAGATGAACACCCTTTACTCATGAGCAAAAGATGAACCAAGAAAGCGTTGGCATGCCCTTGAGTGACATGGGGCAGGTGGGTTCACAATGAGGCTTTTACACACAACCTTATTGTGTGTAAAAGGGACGGTGTGCTGAAATCTATCTGAACAGGTCTTATATTCCTCAGGAGCTTTCCCAGTCAGCAGGCCTTACCACGGGTTTACTGAGAGGCTTTACTGAGAGTTCGAAGTTGCCCCCCCAAACCGATGCAAAAAGTGGATTTTTTTAAACACTGCATATAAATTGGGCTACACTTTAACGCGCAATGAAAAAGCCAAATTGTGTGTGAAGTGCTTCCCGATAGCTCTCAGGGACTTCAGGGTAAATCTGGCAGATATGTGAATGCACCCCCTCCATTCCGGAAGAGATGCAAACTAAAGGCCGAGTGTGAAAAACATCCAGGAAATGTAGCCAAGGCGGTTCGTCTGGTGGCGATGCAGAGGCAGGCCTTCTCTGTAGCTGCTCTTGGGCTGTGGAATGCACTCAGGCAGAAATTTGTAATTTGAGATCATTACTGTCCTTCAGGAGAGTCCTTAAGACCTATCTGTTTGGCTTGGCCTTCCAGGATATTAAATGATTGACTAACTGTTTTAAATGGTTGCCCTGATTTCCAGGGTTTTTAGCTGTTTAATTAGTTTTCTTGTGTTTTAATAGTTTGATTTTAATTGTTCACTTGTTTTAATTGTTTTTATGGTGCTGAGCCATTTTGGAAGGGCGGTATATAAATCCATTAAACAAACAAACAAACAAATCTTCTATCTCCATGAGCCAAGGAGACCACATTGCCCAAGGCCCTGGCACTTGGACTTCAGCAACCTGGGCATCAGGGACACAGGGAAGGAGGGACTGACCTGCTGCCTCTGCTACCATTACAGCCCCATAAATGGGAGTGGGGGAGACCTTAAGTGAGTGGGTGTGGAAGGTGAGCATGTGAGTGAATGAGGAAGGGCAGAATGAGAGTGTGAAAGAGTGTGCATGAAAGTGTGGGAGGGAGGGAGGAGCTCTTATTCAGCTGAGTACAATCCAAGCCAGAGAAAAGCCCTGTTCAGACATTGATGCTATTTTCACGATGGGGGGAAACCAGGCTAAAGGAGCCCAGCCTGCCCCCCCCCCGCATCGTGAGAACCACCAGGCTTGTGGGTGAGCCCTGCCTGACCCAGGCTCTGTTCCTGTGTAGAGCCTTAATATGTTGTATCCAAGTACAGGTATACATGTACATTTTTTATGTGAATGACTGTACATCCATTCATTTTAAAAATGAATGTGGGTAGAGCTCTCTTCAAATGCCAGGTACAGATAGGCAGTGTACTACTGGACAGCGTTGAACATAATGTGTGAATAACTGTTTGTGCATACAGTTCTGTAGATGCATACACTGTACACAGATTATATGTGCATTGTGCATAAAGTGTGAACACAGCTAAGAGCTCTGGGGGTTGTAATTGGAGGCAAGGATTATGAATGACTGAAGTCCATATTCGGAGCCAAGGAATTGCAAACTTCGATAACATCATGTTTAGCCAGAGTAGGGGTGGTCAAGTGAGATCTAAAGCAATTTCTTCCACCCCCAGTGGTTCTGCCAAATTGTAACCAGGGCATTTTTAAAAATTCCCAGAGGTTTACTTGTAAGGAAAACATTGTGAAATATCTCGCACTTTTATTTCATCACCCCCTTTGGGTATTGTATGTAAAATGCACTGGGCAGTAATAACTCCTCAGAGAAGCAATGTGATTTCATATGACTTGTATTGTCATGCTGTCTCATGGTACTGCCTCATGGCAGTTGCATGAGACAGTAGCATAGAAAGGCCGGTGCTAATTCATTGCCTGTAGGGTATCTCAGAAAACAAGCAGGTTCCTCATTCCTTTCAGTCCACATTAGGACTATCAAATTTTGATTTTAGAAATACAAGAGATCCTCTTTATTTGTGGGGGTTCGATTCTCGCCTATAAGTGTGGATACAGAAACCGTGAATAAAGAAACCTTACCCCGCTGAGAATCCAGGGGTTAGGTTTCTCACACCAAAAAAGGACCAGAAAAGCAAGGGGGAATAGAAATAAGAGGATAAAAGCATAGGACCTTACTCTCCAGCTCTCCAGCAATTCTCCCTTCAAACCCAGAAATAGACTGGGGTGAATATTTGCCTCTGTCGCTCTGTGTGTGTGTGTGTTTTAAAGAGCCACAAAATAGTTCTGCACTGTAAAATGGTGGCCGGAAGAAATAACAACAACAGCAACAACAGCAACAACTTTGATAATAAAATTCAGCCATCCCAGGTCCTTGGGAAGGATTCGATGTCTGGATAAAACAAACCAGTCAATAACACCTGTCTGACTGTGTAAACAACAATAATAAATAAATAGCATCCAGAGTAATTTCCAGGTCATTTCTGGCCACTCATACTACTTATCCAATCCAGATAAGAGGGAGGGGCTTTGAGTCAGTAAAACTAGTGATCTGAGTAGTAAGAAAAATCTAATAGTGGATGGGGTTAAGAACATAAGAACAGCCCTGCTGGATCGGGCCCAAGGCCCATCTAGTCCAGCATCCTGTTTCACACAGTGGCCCACCACTGGAAAGAGTGGTGGAGAGACTGGGACTCATCCTCCCAGTGGAGTTGCACTCCCCCAAAAGATCAAGTCTATAGCTTGGGGGTTTGCCTGGATTCAGCGCTGTCCCTGGAGGCCCTGGTGGCGGTGCTGTGCAGAAGTGGCTTCTACAGGACCACCTTGGGTTGGTATGCCGGGTTAGGCTGTGCATGAGAACTGTGGGGATTGGGCCTGATAGGAACATAGGAAGCTGCCCTATACTGAGTCAGACCATTGGTCTATCTAGCTCAGTATTGTCTTCACAGACTGGCAGCGGCTTCTCCAAGGTTGCAGGCAGGAATCTCTCTCAGCCCTATCTTGGAGAAGCTGCCAGGGAGGGAACTTGAAACCTCCTGCTCTTCCCAGAGCAGCTCCATCCCCTAAGGGGAATATCTTATAGTGCAAACGCTTCTAGTCTCCCTTTCATATGCAACCAGGGTAGACCCTGCTTAGCTAAGGGAACAAGTCATGCTTTCTACCACAAGACCAGCTCTCCTCTCCCAGTGGGGCAGAGCCACCTAGCCCAACCTTTTACCCTGGCTTTTAGCTGGGGTTAAGGGTGCAAGTGCACTAACTCTGGAAACATGTGTTGGGTGCCTAGAGCACCCATCTCCCAGGGGATCCTGTCAATGTACCATGCTCATAGTGTGGTGCATGTGGGATATCCTGAGGCCAGGACATGTTGTGGATGGCGCAGTGTGGATCATCTGGGAGTGCAGTCCATGTTCCCAGCAACATTTCTGCTGTCGTCTGGTGGGGAGTTGGACCAGCCTCCTCCCACCCCTGCACCTGCCCCAGCATCTTTAGCACTGAAATATAAATCTCCTGGTATTTGATCTTTAGGACAGAAGCCTCATACTGCCCCCTTACTCCTAGACCACGTCCTATCTTGAGCGTTGTCCGGTATTCGTAGTTGGTATGGATTCATCATAATTTGTATGGATTCCCCATTCGTCATTGTATGGAGCTTTGGCCATTACATGTGGAAATCTTGTTATGAATGGAGTAGACAGTGTTGGACTAGGACCAGGGAGACCTGAGTTCAAATCCCTATTCAGCCATGAAACTCACTGGGTGACTCTGGGGCCAGTCATATATCTCTCAGCCTAACGTACCTCACAGGTTTGTTGTGAGGGTAACTGTGACCATGTACACTGCTCTGGGCTCCCAGAGGAAGAGCGGGAAATAAATAAATAAATAAATAAATAAATAAATAAGGCATTTTATCCAATATTGTTTGTTTGTTTGTTTGTTTGTTTATCTAGAATATTTATTTCCCGCCCTTCCAGCACACTGCTGCTCAGGGCGGCTTACAATAAAAACATAAAATCCATGATAAGTGAGTAAAAAACACAAGAGTAGCCAATAAAATATGATAGATCATGCTAAAACAAATAGAAGACAGAGCAGATGATAAGACAAGTGGAACAAAAGCCAGAATTAAAACTAAATGACAATTACTGGCAGTCTTTAAAAGCTTATTTTCAAAAGAAGGTTTTGAAGTTCTTTTTAAAACTAAGCATAGAGGGAGACTGACGAAGCCCTTCTCGGAGGGCATTCCAAAGGTGGGGAAAGGGTTACTGAGAAAACCCTGTCCTTGGTCCCTGCCAACTGGATTTCTGTCAATGGTGGGGCCAAGAGAAGGGCTTGACTGGATGATCTGACAGCCCTGGCAGGTTCATATGGGCGCATGCAGACCAAACATTACCCTGATTCCAAGCTGTGTTGGTCTTTAATGGTCAAAACCAGCAATTTGAAACTGGCCAGGAAGCAAACTGGTTTCCAATGAAGCTGCAGGATAGGTGTAATACTTGTGTAGCGACTAGCGCTCACCAGCATCCTTGCAGCAGCATTCTGGACTAGCTGAAGCTTCCAAATCATCTTCAAAGGCAGCCCCACATAGAGTGCATTGCAGTAATCTAATCTTCTGGTGACCAATGCATGAGTGACAGAGGTAAGTTCTGG
This sequence comes from Hemicordylus capensis, assembly GCF_027244095.1. Classification (NCBI taxonomy): domain Eukaryota; kingdom Metazoa; phylum Chordata; class Lepidosauria; order Squamata; family Cordylidae; genus Hemicordylus; species Hemicordylus capensis. Next base: position 254,368,487 of record NC_069658.1, on the reverse strand, counting down.
TTTCTCCAAGAAGGGTTGCAGCTGGCATATCAACTGATAGAAGCCACTTCTGGGCACCGCCACCTGGGCCTCCAGGGAGAAGTGCCGAATCCAGGCAAACCCCCAAGCTACAGACTTGATCTTTCAGGGGGAGTGCAACTCCATCCAAGACCAGATTTACCTTGCTACTCGGATCACCAGTTTTACTGACCCAAAGCCCCTCCATCTTATCTGGATTAGGGATGTGCAAACCTGTTTGGTTTGATGGTCTGATATTGAACCGAAACACACACACACACACACTCCGCTTGGTTCATTATTGGACGAACCCCCCACCCCCGCCATTCAGGAGGGTTCACGATCCTTAAAAATATATGTTTATATTTATTTTATTTTTGTACTCGTCCTCTACAGGGGGCTTGTCTGAGGCTATGGTGGGGATCTCCAGAGGTTCCCCCTCCCCCTGCTGGCCTCCATTATGCTCCAAATCGGCTAATCGGGGTGGTCTTTGGCCCATTCTGGGCCTCACCCCCCATTGTGGTGGCCATTTTGGAGGCCACCGTGCATGCCCAGTGGACCTCTGCATGGCCTGGTCACAAGAGCTAGTCTCTTGTAGAAAACATGAATTGTCCTCTTTGCTAAGCAGGTTCTGCCCCAGTTTGCATTTAAATTAAGGAATGCTCTGGGAAGAACAACTGTATGCTTGTGTGCAGAATGTTCCCAGTTCCCTCCCTGGTATCTCCAAGATAGGGCTGAGAGAGATTCCTGCCTGCAACCTTGAAGAAGCCGCTGCCAGTCATTGTACAATACTGAGCTAGATGGGCCAATGGTCTGACTCAGTATAAGGCCACTTCCTAATATTAGGGTGTCAGCAGGATGGCAAGGAAGGGATCCCCTGCCACTGCCATCAGAGTAGCTTGTTTTATAGCTGCTTCCCTCACAAAGTGGTCTTATAAAGATTTTGGTTTCATTCAGAAACAACTCCATTTTCTCCTTCTCCTTCCCCTCCCTTTTCCTTTCTGACTTAACCCCCACACTCTCTACACAAACCCCACAAATGACTAAACAACACAAATGCCTAAACAACAAAACATAAAAGATACTGGATAGAACACAACACAGTAATTTGTGCTTTGCAAGTTTTGCAAGAAGTGCCTCACAAGAAGTTCGAGAGAAACCTGGCAACCTCCCTCCATCCCTGCTTCCTGTGCCACTTTCAAAGCTTACAAGGGTCAGTTTTGGAAGTGGGCTGGCCCCCACTAGGATTGTGAGTTAAGGCAGCATTTGGCAACATGCCTCAGGTGCCACAATATCTTGACCATCCCTGCTCCCCTTATCTGTTCTCATCCGATGATCATCAGTTGATCATCCGAGTAATGAGGTAAATCTGGTCTAAGACAGGGTCACACTCCCTCTGAAAGACAAAATCCACAGCTTGTGGGTGTTTCTGGACCCGATGCTGTCCTCGGAGGCACAGGTGGCAGCAGTGTGCAGAAGTGCCTTTTAGAAGTGGTACAGCAGCTGAGACCCTACTTGGAGAAGTCGGACCTGACCTCAGTCACTCATGCATTGGTAACATCCAGATTAGACTACTGCAATGCACTCTACATGGGGCTGCCCTTGAAGACTGTTCAGAAGTCTCAGCTGGTCCAAAATGTTGTTGCAAGGATACTTGCGGGTGCAAGTCGCTTCATGAGTATCACACCCATCCTGTGGCAGCTTCATTGGTTACCGGTCTGCTTCTGGGCTAGATTCAAGGTGCTGGTCTTGACCTTTAAAGCTCTACACGGCTTGGGGCTGGGGTACCTGTCAGACCTCATTCACCCATATGAACCTGCCAGGGCCCTCCACTCATCATCTCAGGCCCTACTCATGGCCCCACCACTAACAGAGATCCCATTGGTGGGGACTAGATACAAGGCCTTTTCAGTTGTGGCCCCTTGGCTTTGAACCCTCCCTGAAGAGCTTTGCCATGATCCCTCCCTCTGTGTTTTTAAAAACAACTAAAACACATCTTTTTAAAAAGGCTTTATAATGCTCAATCTTTGGTTATATCTGGTAGGTTCTTTAGTTTTTAGATCTCTCAATTTTTAGCTTTTAAAATAACTTTTAATTTGAAACTTAATTCTGATTGTGTTTATTGGCTTGACTTTTTAACTTAACAATTTAACAATTAACTTTAACAATTTGGTTAATTGTATTACTTTTATTTTTCATGGTATTTAATTTATTGTTGTGAGCCGCCCCGAGCAGTAGTGTACTGAGGGGCAGGGTATGCATATTTTAAATCAATAAAATAATAAATACATAACTCTCTGAGGTAGGCTATGAAGACAGACTGGCCCAAAGTTCCCAAGTGACTGAACCAAAGGGAGGACTTGAACCCTGGTCTTCCCAGCCCACCTCACCCAACACTCTAGATACTATACCCACATTGACACTTCGATGCTTTTGCTTCCTAGACAGCGAGAAAGGTTCCTCTTCAAGCAAAGAGGCTGGAGTTTAAATGTGTATAGATGAAAGGGGGATTTTTGAAGGAAATGCTAAACAGTAGGGAAATTGGAAACTGTCACAGGAACTTTTAAATACTCCTGATCAGCAACCAGTTATCTCTTCTCTTTTCTTTTCTTTTTGCTTTTCTTTGCTTTTCTTTTTCTTTTAATTAGCGAACATGTTTTCAATTGAAGAAGAGCTGGACAAGGAGCAACAAAAGCTCCACCATTCTAAATAGGTGGAGCTTTAGATTGTCTAAATAGGGAACTTTCTGGCTTACATTAGGAACCATATTTTTTTTGTCTTCCCCCCACCCCAAGGCAGAAGTGAAAGCTGCCCATAAAAACCAATGGAGAAATCCGGGAGTTTACTGTTGTTGTGTCTGGGAGCAGCCCTGTAAGTCTAGGCCATGACCCATCATTCTCCCACTCATGCACCAGGAAAAGGGTGCAATGTCATGACAAGATTGTCATAATCAGATTTGTTTAATATTTCTCACTTAATATTTTAATTGTGTCTTTTTTACCATCTTGTGTTTAAATTTTTGCTGTAAACCGCCTTGGGATTGTTTAATGAAAGGCGGTATATAAATTTAACAATCAATCAATCAATCAATAAGACCAGGGAGGAAAGGTGGAAATTTGAAGCACTGCCACTGTGACTGCCCCCAAAGCAGCCAATTTATTCAGAGAAGGTGGGTCTTTGTTAAAAGGGTAAGGCCCCAAACCCACATGCATCAAGCTGATACTGATTATCAGAGGCGTAACTAGGGAAAACGGCGCCCGGGGCAAGCACTGAAATTGCGCCCCCCCGCCGTGCTCCCCCCCCCGGCCGCCCCCGGAAATATGGAAACGTGTCACAGCCATAGTCAAATGTGGGTTGTGGGCTGCATCCATGCAAGTATACTGGGACAGGAAAAAGGAAACATGAGGCTACAAGGCTCTTTAGAAATATATATTTTAAAGAAATGTCTTGCATACCAACAGCCTAAGTTTGCAGTCCTCATGGCCAGAAAATAAATGCTTTTAAACATAGTAATAGGTTTTGTGTCCCAGAATGGAAAAGACAAGACAGGTATTCTAGTCTTTTCCATCACAGATATTCTAGTCTATTCAAGATTTATGCTTATATTATAATAGAGACTTAAATTATAATAGACCTATATTCTAGTCTATCATAGATATTCTATGTTTATTAATTCTATAATAATGTCTATTTGTAGCACACTTTACATTGGTTGTATTCCTGGGAAACTCAATGGCCACATTCAGCCACCATTATTTGAGCCATGATCTCCTCCTCTTTCTGCTTCCCTCTCATACACAGTCTTAATAAATAACCTCCTGGTTTAATTAAATCACCGTTTGCCTATGCACCTGAACAGCAAAACTGAGGTTTGGGCCCTTCATATACCAGAATTGCAAACCACACTGTGTGATCCTAGTTTGGAGGGCTTACTCAGCAGTTTATTGGATGTAAGCTGTGAATGTGAATGCATCCAATTGGATTGAACGTAAGGGCAAGTTATGGTTTGATTACGTAGGAAGCTGTCTACAGAGTCAGATATTGGTCCACCTAGCTCACTATTGCCCACACTGACTGGCAGCAGCTCTCCAAGGTTTCAGGCAGGAGTTTCTCCCAGCCCTACCTGGAGGTAGGGATTGAACCTGGGATCTTCTGCATGTTATTTGCAATTACATCTGACTTGTTTGAAACAAATACACATAAATAAATACCCCCCAACATACATCTGACTTGCTTGAAATAAAAACACAGGCAAATCAAAAAGATCATGAATAAGTAGGGGTGAGATTTTTCTTTGTTTTAAAAAAGCCTTCCCAATTTCCTCTTATTTTTAAAACTCTCTCAAAGGAAAATATAAGTTTAATATGTAAAACAAAATACACATTGAATGAAAAATCATGATTAACTTTTTAAAAACTATTAAGTATGTAATTAGAAGGATTCCATTACATTAAGATACCAATTTTTTTAAAGCCAGAAATAATACCTACTGAAACTTTAATTATTTAAACAAGGAGAGAAAAAGGCATGTTATCTTCCCTAACAAAGATTAAAATAAATTTAATTGGTTCTCCACTGCCTTGACATGATTCTCACTGTGAGTCAAGCAACCAAAAAGGGAACTTAATATTGCAGCTGTTAATCAAGTGATATTTGCACACTCCATCTTATTAAAGCTACAGGGGCAGAAAGAAAAACTTCCCATTGCTACTTTTTGGACCAATTTGTTCACACTGTATTAAATGGGATTTCCCCCCCCTTCAAAAATATAGATGCTGTACTTATGTTTTGGAGACAGAACATCTACAATATGCACCAAATGAACAAGGCTGAAAATGTTGTAGACTGTATGTTGTTAATAAAAATCTGCTATAAAGAATAAACCTAGTATTAATCCAGACAGACTGAACATTATTCAAAAATTATATTAATGAGTTCCAAATTAAATTTGCCACCCCCCCCCATGCTAAGGGATGATCCAGAAGCTGTAATTATTAGCAGAGCTGCAAAGATCTTGTGTACTAGTACTACTAGTTTCCTTTTGCAATCCCACCTCTGCAAAAGGAAACTCATGCATCCAAGCCAGGAGGGCGACTTGTGGCTCCACTTGCAAGCCAGGAGAGCGACTTGTGGCTCCATTGTTATTATTATCACACAGTGCAAGCCAGAAACTCAAACTCAAACTCACACAGTGCAAGCCAGAAACTCAAACTCACACAGTGCAAGCCAGAAACTCACACAATGCAAGCCAGGAGAGCTCCACTTGCAGGCAGCTACCCTCGGTTTGGGGTGTGTGTGTGTGAAGCCTGCTATGCAAAGCACAGAAGAGCTAAAAGGAGGACGTTATGCAAGGGAGTAGAGGCAGCATTCTCTCACACACAACACACATGGGAGAGAGAGATTTGAGGAATGAAACTTACTTTGTTAATGCAGAACAGAAGAAAAAAATGCAGCCAGAGGGCAGTGTGGTGGGCAAACGGCAGGCAGGCGGAGTCAGAGAACGTCCCCAGCAGCAGCTGCTCTCTCAACTAAAGGAAGCTACTCCGCTCCACTCCTCCTTGCGTGCAGCAAGCAGGGAGGGAGCAGCTGAGACAACCAGCAAGGTGGGCATGTGTTCTCCGGCAGCCAACGGGAGCTCCCGCCCGCCGGAAAGCTCCGTAATGACCCCCCCCACACAAAAAAAATCACAAAAAAATTTTTTTGCCAAAGGCAGCAGATCAATGGGGGCACTTTTTGGCGCCCCCCTGCCAAGTGGTGCCTGGGGCACGTGCCCCCCTGCCCCCCCATCGTTACGCCCCTGCTGATTATCGGCTCGATGCAATTCAGACTTTCCCCTGCATCCTGGGCTTGATGCAAGAATGCCCTAGATAATTATCAGGCCTGGACTGGTAATTTGGCCAGTGCAGAACAGTACTGAAGACTACTTAGCTGACCAGAGAACAAAGGAATGGATTTGCAGCACACACTGGGAGCTACAGAAGCACCGGCACACAATCCTGAACAAAGGGAAGTTTGAAATGAAGTCTGGGGCCTCAAAATGGAGTGTTGTTGTTTTTAAACTATTGTTTTTAAACTGTTGTTTTTAAACTTTCCCATTTTTCAATTAAAACAAAACAAGACCTATCATATAACCAGTGTGTCATATACAACAAGTGTATACTCCCAAAATGCAGCACTATTAATATCAAGAAGGACGCACAAAACAACCATATCATTTTAACCATAAATATTTCACATTTTTAAAAAATCATCTTTAACTGCTCTGGCCTAAGTGGACTTAGAATTGTCAATGAAGGTGAGAAAAGGAACACACCTTTCTGAAAAATATCTATAACTCCACACTCAGATGCTTTAATTTGTGATGATTATTTTGGAGTCTTTGTTGAGAAGCTTAATACAGGTGTGGCTTCAGTTCTCCATATCTCCATGTAAAGCACACGTGGTGGCACTGTTGTAGGAAAGCTGAGTCCTCTTCTGGACATGGGCCCCTGAGAAAGATGAGGCCTCTTCTGGGTGTGTGCCCATGAGAAAGGTGAATCCTCCTCTGGACGTGGGCCCTGGAGGCTCATGCTCACTACCACCAGAGGCGCTGGCTAGGGATGAGCCCGGACCGGTCCGGAGGCCATTCTAAAGGCCTCTGGACCGGTCTGGACCTGGGCGGTTCGGTTTGGGTGGGGGGGGTTGCTTTAAGAGCGGGGGAGGGTTTACTTACCCCTCCCGCCGCTTTCCTGCTCTGGCGCCCATAATTTTAGTAGTAATTGGGGCGGCAGGATACCTCCCTGCCGCCCCTTCCCCGCTTTTGCTATGAAAAGCTCCCAGGAGTCCTCTGCGTGCGCGCACGTCACAGAGATGTGAAGCGCACGCACAATGTGTGTGCGCGCAGAGGACTCCTGGGAGCTTTTCATAGCGAAAGCGGGGAAGGGGCAGCAGGGACGTATCCTGCCGCCCCAATTACTACTAAAATTACAGGCGCCAGAGCGGGAAAGCGGCGGGAGGGGTAAGTAAACCCTCCCCGCTCTTAAAGCAACCCCCCCACCCGAACCGAACCGCCCAGGTCTGGACCGGTCCAGAGGCCTTTAGAATGGCCTCCGGACCGGTCCGGGCTCATCCCTAGCCAGCGCCTCTGGTGGTAGTGAGCGTGAGCCTCCAGGGCAACACCCCACCCCAGTGCCGGACCGCAGATGGCGGTTCCGTGCACACCCCGAGCGCTGGTCCTGCTGGTCCTTGACTGTATCTCTCCACTCATTATGCAGAAAATAGCTGAGGCACTTATTGAAAGGGACTGAGGCAGGTTGTGCTGGGAACCAGACAGAAGGTTCCTGGGCCAGCAGTGCCTCTCCCAGCTTATGCAGTGCACCAGCTTGTCTGAACAATATTGTTGTGTAGGATAATAACAGGGTATGATGGTAATGAGGCATTTTTTTAAAAAAAAAAACCCAAAACATTTATTTATTTATTTTTAAGAAAAGCGGGGGAAACATCAACAAAGCAGTTTCACAAACAAAAAGTAGCAATAGGATGTTGGTAGGATAGTAGCAGGATGTTAACGTTCCAGGGAACATCTATCAGATACAAGGCAGTCAGAGGAAGAAATTCAGAATAAAAAGAATTATTCTTATTTCAGAGTGAAAGAACATCCTTCCAAAATGTAAAATGTCTTCTAGAACCATGAAAGAGGTATTCTGAATGGATTTCCAACTCTTTCTTTTTAGAATTAAACGTTGTTGTCGTCATTGTCCTCCTCCTCATCCATTATTTATAAAAGGCCTAATATAAGCCTCAGACTTCATGCTCATGAGATAAAAGGAGAGGGGAGTTGAAGGGCAAGAGAGAAATGATCTCTTTGGCACATTATTAGATTGTGACCCTTGCAATATGGCCCTTGGTAACCTATTGGTTTTGTTGCAGTGATGCCCTGAATAAAATAGGAAGCCTGTCTGTTCTTTTGCAAGTTAAAGGTTAAAGTTGGCTCTGCTCCCCTCCCCTCCTTTTTATTTATCTGAACCAACCTCTTTTAATTCACTCCCTTTTCTACTGAGAACTTAGCGGATTTACTTATTTCAAATTTATTTATTTTTGGCCCATCTTCAGCTTTAAAAATCTACAAAGTGGGTTCTGGTGACCTGACTCTTTCTGGGTGGATCCTCCTGAATGCTCTTTTCCTCAAATGGATTTCCCCAACACAGGGATTTCCCAGAGTTTCAGTCTTGTGCTTGAGACCAGAAAGGCATTCACAAACCAAAACCACAGAGGGAAAAGCAGCCCTTTCTTTTTGCAAAGACAGAAATACTCATGTACTTGAAAGTTCTTTTTTAACCAGGAAGTGTGAGAACAGAATACACTTTCTCCATTTTCTGATCAAGTCAGACCTTGTGAATAAGTGAGTTCAGAGTAGGGTTGCCAACATTTCATTGCCAGAATGAGGGACACAAGTTGTGGGGGAGGGCCTGGGGGCGGGCGGAAGGTTATGAAGTGGTAATCAAGAGCCTGAGTATAATTGACATATATGTAATTGAATTATATGCTATTGAATAATGCCAGCATTGTTATTCTTTAGAACATATTCAAGTTATACTACTTTTCATCCAAAAACTTCTCAAGATAAGAAGCTGCTCGCCCTGCCACCAAAAGGAGGGACAAATGCTGTCCCTGTAGGGACCAACATTTCATCCCTGAAATGTGGGATGTCCCGCGTAATGAGGGACAGTTGGCAACCCTAGTTCAGAGGTGCAACTAGGTAATTTTGGAGCCTGGACCTAAGGGCTTTTGGAGTGCCCCCCCCCAGTATTTTGAACACATTTTTCATGCAACCACACCACCTGAACAGATTAAAAAGGATTTGGGGGCCTCCAGAGGGTGTGGAGGCCCTAGACTTCAGCCCAAAGGTCCAGGGGTAAGAGTGCCTCTGATGTGAGTTTATTTTTTTCTTCTGCAAATACTCATAATCTAAGGCTGCCTTCACATACTCAAAGAAAGCATTAGCAAGGGAAGTGTAAGCATTTCATGCATTTTAAATTAATAATAACAAAAATAATAAACTTTATTTGTTAGCTGCCCCGTAATATTGTTCTCTGAACGGCTCACAACATAACATTAAAAAGCATCCAATAAAAACACATAAAACATGACCAAAAACCCCACAAAATAAATACAGAATATTTTAAAAACCTTTTTTAAAACAATCAATTTCCAAAAGCCAGAGTGAACAGAAAGGTCTTCATATGGCATCTAAAAGAACAAAGAGGGCACCAGGCAAGCCTTACTGTGGAGGTTATTCCATAACCAGGGTGTTACCACCAAAAAGGCCCCCTACCAATAGCCAGCCGTCTCACCTTTTTTGACAGGGGCATTTGGAGCACGGCCACTGAAGAAGATCTTAAGTTCTGAGTCGGGACATATGGGGCAAGGCGTTCTCTCAGGTAACCTGGACCCAAGCCATTTAGGGTTTTAAAAGTTAAATGCAGCACCTTGAATTGGGTCCAGAAATGGACTCAATACCAGTGCAGCTAACAAAGCACTGGTGCGATATAATCTGAATGCCCAGTCCCATTTTGTGTTTTATGAGCCCTATTAAATGATGTTCAACACACATGCAATCTGTGTACATCATACACAGGTACAGAACTGTACAGAGGTACAGTTATTCATACGTTAAACTAAACGCAGGTACCGTAGCACATGTCCTATCTGTATCCTGCATTTCAGGAGACCTGTACTAGGTTCACTTTGAAAAGTGAACCAGAGATGTGAGTTTTGGGCGGTATAGAAGTTTGCTAAATAGATAGATAGATAGATAGATAGATAGACAGATAGATAGATAGATAGACAGAGTCATTCATACACAAAACATGGAGCTCATTCTCATGACCCTAAACAGGAGAGTTGGAGGAGACCCCATCCAGGAGAGGAGAGATGTGTGTGCTCCCTATTGGCAGCCATGTGAGAGCCAGCGTGGTGTAGTGGCTAGGACCAGGGAGACCCGAGTTCAAATCCCCATTTAGCCATGATACTAGCTGGGTGACTCGGGCCTGTCACTTCTCTCTCAGCCTAACCTACTTCACAGAGGTGTTGTGAGGAGAAACCTAAGTATGTAGTACACCACTCTGGGCTCTTTGGAGGAAGAGCGGGATATAAAATGTAAATAAATAAATAAATAAATAATGTGTTTGCAAAGATCAAGGTAGAACAAACTGGAAGACCAGAGCTGGGTAGGATGGCTTTTCACCTTCACCTTCAACAAATGTTCACCTTCACCAAAATGCTGGGTACAGAATGTAGGTTGGTTGTACTTGTCTTACTGAGCTCCTAGCTCTTGTATACAAGGGCGTAGCGAGATTGGAGTGGGCCCAGAGACGAGATTTTAAAATGCTTCCTCAAAGTCCTTTAATGAGGCTGATGAGTCCTTTAATGAGACTGAATAGTGGTAACAAAAAGCATAATTTGTTTGTTTATCTAGTTAAATAATAGTAATCCTCTCTAATAAAACGCTTGGTGTCCGTCCGTGGACGGACACCAAGCGTGTGTTCGTGCCTCCCTTGGTGGTTCTGGGCATGCGCTCCGCGCATGCCCAGAACAGGCCGCAGCAGAAACGAAGACAGGGAACAGGCGGCCATGTTGGGCGGCCAGAAGTGGCCGCCCCAAAGAAGCCAGTGAAGCCCGGCCGAGGTGGCGGCGAAGCCACCGCCGAGGCCTGGGGGCGCCAACATGGACGGGCGCCTGGGAGACCTTGGGCCACTTGCCACAGCCGATAACCGCCCTCCCAGCTTCCCGACTTCCCCTTCCCCGCACCCCCCCCAAGGATTAAGGGCCTCCGCGGCCGCCGCCACAGCCGCTAACCGCCCTCCCAGCTGCCCGACTTCCCCTTCCCTGTGCCCCCCCAAAGGAATAAGGGCCTCCACCGCCGCCGAAAACCACCCTCCCGCCCTCCCAGCTGCCCGAGCCCTCCTCACCCGAGTCAGCCCACAACAGCCGGGCGAAGTGCAAGCATGTTTTTCAAATGTAAAGAGAGAAGCTCGCGTCACCACCCAAGCACCAGTTCGAGAAGAGGCTTAGCACAGAGAGGAGCTCTGTTTGCGAGTGGCCTGATTTGGAAAAACAGACTTGGGAAGAACTAACCTCGGGTTTGAGCGATAGAACCTCCTTTCGAGGTCCCAGAAAGAAACCTTCAAGGAAACGGGACGGGACGGAACGGAACGGGTGCCCTCATACTAGGGAATTGGAACGTTCCCCTTCTCGTAATCAGGTTAGTAAACCTGTCTGTCATTTATGCAATGCTCCCGCATAGGAATAGGGAGGGAAGACGCGACCAAGAGGTTCACGCAGATGCGACAGTAAATCTCTTCTGGAAAAGTTTGTATGGTTATGTGCAAAATGACAAGAGTATCTCTTCTAAACAGCAATAGGACAAATTATGGAAATGGATGTTGGACGTAAGCCCCGCCCCCCCATTACCTGATGTGCCTTGTAATCCCCCATCCCGGAGTTACAGTACTACCTGCATATACTTCATAACCTTGTGGGTTTCCAAATCCTTGTGTGTAAATCTTTGTAGATATATCATGTACAAACAACCACTTTGTAAATAATTGTGCTTTGGCAACATACTGTATGCTTTGGTAGTTTGTTGGTTCAATTAAAAAAAAATCTTGTCCTATTTTTAAAAAAATAAATAAATCTTGTCCTAACTTGGAGAAGCCAGGGAGGGAACTTGAAACCTTCTGCTCTTCCCAGAGCAGCTTCATCCCCTGAGGGGAATATCTTGCAGGGCTCACACTTCAAGTCTCCCATTTATATGCAACCAGGGCAGACCCTACTTAGCTATGGGGACAAGTCATGCTTGCTACCACAAGACCAGCTCTCCTCTCCTCCTTGTTTTTAACTGAAACACCATTGGCAAACAGGAGTGTGTATTGAGTTAGGCAGGTTCTCCTCCCCTAATGTTGTCAACTGTGTGAACTACCCTAAAGTCTGAATAGACTTTAAAGTCTGAATTTTTATGGCCACTCAGGGCTGGTTCTAGCTTGGGGTGGGGGGCCCCTCAGCAAGTTTCTCTCCACCTCCTACTTGGGTGCTCCCTTTAGCTTGGTGGTGGTCTGCAGATGCAGATTTCTCTTTCTCTCACACCCACCACTGGGGTAAGGAGAGTGAGGCCCATCCAGCCAGCAGCTGCCTGTTATGGTTGGGCTCAATTTCCCCAGAGCAGGTGGGCCTCGAAGGGTGCTACTTCCTGTCGCCAGCCCACTGAAGGCTGCAATCCATAACTGCACACTGCAGTCTGTGGCACAAGTTGTATTGGTAAGGATGCTCATTAGAACACACAGCAAAGCCTGCATCCCAACATGCAGTTTAACAAAGCCTGGGTGAGCAGCACTGCAATGCCGTTGAGCTTGAACATGCAAACTGGCAGCCTCATTAGCTTTCGGCATAGAAATCTGCTTCCTCACATGGCTCTACCTTGCTCGACTGGGTTGTTCAGAAAGGCGTGAAGGGGTGAGGTGTCGGAGTGCTGCCTATATTTGGAACTCCTACAGTGCCCCGTGGGGGTGGCGCACCAGTTCACATGTTGCAAAGGAAGTACAAAGGAGAGTCTTGCATTTCCACTGTCACTACATAATGTGAATTGCTTCACTTCACTTCATAAGGCAAGCAGAGAGGCGCCATGCAATCACATCTCCTGACTGCATCGCATCCCTCCTCGCCCCCCTGCCGCCACATCATCGGCTGTGAAATTCTTTAGTATCCTGTTTCAGAATGTCAGAGGGTGGAGAGTGCTGTCAGAGCTGAACAAAGCTCTGGTCAACAAAAACCATCCCCTGAATGTGGGCTTCTCAGAGGCATCTGGTGGGCCACTGTGTGAAACAGGATGCTGGACTAGATGGGCCTTGGGCCTGATCTGGCAGGGCTGTCCTTATATTCTTATGTTCTTAACCAGTGAATATTCTGTTTTAATAATGAGGAAAACGGACACTGAGAGAGAAGCGATTAGCACAAGGCCCTCCATAGTGGAAATCTTGTTTTCAGAAATGCATCCTTATCTCCCTGAAAATGATCCGGGGATTCTCTCTTAGAACTAGCTTGACATTTAATTTTCCTGTTTTGTTCCTATGCTTCTTTTATTGACATTTAGTGCTGCCTTAGTCTGTCTTCATTGTAAGCCACCCTGAGCAGCAGTGGACTGGAAGGGTGGGATAGAAATAGTTTAAATAAATAAACAAAGACTAAAAAGGAAAATACTTTCTGTCTGGCCCCAAGGAAAGACACAATCCAGCCAAAGTGAAGCATTTTTAAGTCCCATCCGATTCCAGTGGCATACCAGCAATAATGGTGGGGTGGTGTTTTTGGTCAATCCATTCATTGATCCGGGCCAGCTTTTCAATGCTGCTTTAGTTACTTTTATTCCAGTCCTAGAGTAGAAGTGGGGCTAACAACAGCCAGCAGCAACAGCACTGAAAAACAGTCTGCACTTAAGTAAAGGTAAAGTGTGCCGTCAAGTTGATTCCAAATCCTGGCACCCACAGAGCCCTGTGGTTTTCTTTGGTAGAATACAGGAGGGGTTTACCATTGCCTCCTCCTGCACACTATGAGATGATGCCTTTCAGCATCTTCCTATATCGCTGGTGCTGCCCGATATAGTAGTACCTGCGGGGATTTGAACCAGCAACCTTCTGCTTGTTAGTCAAGCATTTCCCCACTGCACCACTTACTCTCTGTTAATAATATCCGTCTTATTAAACCGCTAATATTCCTGATTCAACTCCACTGTCTTGTCCTTGCATACCTCAACTCTTTCCTCTGGATTCTACAAGTGGTAGTGCCAAACTGAGAGGAAAGTACCTCCTGGGTGACTTAGCAACCAGCAAGGGGGTTTTTTTGTACTGTTTAAAAGAAATTGTTATCACTGAGTAGCAGGATCATATCAACCTGAAGATTGGCACACATCCTGTGCTGATCTCTTTTAATAGCTAGTGCACTGCTCAAGCACACTGGAGCACCCATAACACTGCCTGGAAATATCCAAAGAATCTATAAACCTATGAAGTAAATGCCCTGGTGTGGTTTCCCTATCTGATCTCTGAAGGAATCGATTATCTGTGTCAGGAAGGTGGAGGTTTCCTGTTCTAGACCACTGTTGCTCACTGCTGGTAATTACATTAGACATTTAAACGTACATAAGAACATAAGAATAGCCCTGCTGGATCATGCCCAAGGCCCATCTAGTCCAGCATCTTGTTTCACACAGTGGCCCACCACAGGCCGCTGGATTTCCTGGCAATCAATCTCATGGGATGACCTCTGGTTCTAGTGTTTGTGAGAGAGAGTAGAATTTCTCTCTATCCACTTCCACCACACCATGCATGATTTTTATAGACCTCTATCATGTCTCCCCTCACCAGTCGTCTAAACTAAATAGCCTCAGGTGTTGTAGCCTTGCCTCATAACAAAGGTGCTCCAAGCCCCAGATCAACTTGGTTTTCCCCTTCTGCACCTTTTCTAGCTCTACAATGTCCTTTTTTAGATGTGGTAACCAGAATTGTACACAGTACTCCAGGTGTGGCCACACCATAGCTTTGTATAAGGGCATTATAATATTAGCAGTTTTATTTTCAATCCCTTTCCTAATGACCCCTGGCATGGAATTGGCCTTTTTCACAGCTGCTGCACATTGAGTCAACACTATCAACGAGCTGTCCACCACGACCCCAAGATCCCTCTCCTGGTCAGTAACTGACAGCTCAGATCCCATCAGCGTATACTTGAAGTTGGGGTTTTTTGTCCCAATGTGCATCACTTTACACTTGCCAACGTTGAACTGCATTTGCCACTTTGTCACCCATTCACCCAGTTTGGAGAGATCTTTTTGGAGCTGCTCACAATCCATTTTGGATTTCACTACCTAGAACAGTTTGGTATTATCTGCAAATTGGGCCACCTCGCTGCTTACCCCTGCTTCTGGATAATTTATGAATAGATTAAAAAGCACTGGTCCCAGTACATATCCTTTGGGGACCCCACTTCTTACTTCCCTCCATTGTGAAAACTCTCCATTTATACCTACCCTCTGTTTCCTGTCTTTCAACCAGTTAGCAATCCACACATGTACTTGTCCCCTTATCCCATGACTGCTAAGTTTCCTCAGGAGTCTTTGATGAGGAACTTTGTCAAAAGCTTTTTGGAAGTCGAGGTATACTATGTCAACAGAATTGCTTTGGTCCACACACTTGTTGACATTCTCAAAGAACTCCAAAAGGTTTGTGAGGCAAGATTTACCATGCTGGTTCTCTCCCAGCAGGGCCTGTTCTTCTGTGTGCTTTACAATTTTATCTTTGAGGATGCTTCCCATCAGTTTGCCTGGAATGGACATTCCACCATTAGCACAGACTAGATACTTGGCTGGTTTTCAGTCAACCTTGTCTACCATGATTGGTTATTCTCACCCATCACTTCCCAAGCTAGAAAGAGCATTCTGGATCATTCGGAGTGTGCAACAAGCCTAGTCACAGAGCTTGGCTGCAAGTGCTCTTGTGGCAAAGATGGAGGGGCAGAGTCTGAGTGCAAAGGGACAGTGCCTGGCAAATCAAGAGGTGGAGTGAGGAGGAATGGAGCAGAGCCTAGTGTGGAGACAGCATGACAATCATGAACTAAATACTCCATCTGAAAACATCCTATGTTGCAGCAGCCTACCTGAGGATGGAAAAGCCATTTTTGTTGTGCCTTGAGAATATATCAATCTTTCCCTGGAGATGGGGATTTTCCCAGGAGAGCTGAAGGAGGCATTGGTTAGGCCACTTTTGAAGAAGCCATTGTTGGATGCCTCAGAGCCACTACGGCCCGGTATCTACTACTACTACTGCCCGTTATCGAATTTGCCTTTTTTAGGTAAAGTGATAGAGCGAGCAGTAGCAGTACAACTTCAGACGTTTTTGGAGGATGCAGCAATTCTTGATCCCTTCCAGTCTGGGTTTCGGCCTGGGCGTGGGGTAGAAATGGTCCTTGTTGCCCTGGCTGATGATCTCCATTGTCAGCTTGATAGGGGAAGGTCAGCGCTGCTATTGCCGTTAGATCTCACAGCAGCATTCGACACTGTGGACCATGATATTCTGGTCCACCGCGTAGCTGATGCTGGGATTCGAGGTGTAGCCTTGTTGTGGCTGCATTCCTTCCTATAAGACCGGGGGTATAGGGTGGCAATGGGCGATGAGAGGTCTTCACATCAGGTACTAACATGTGGTGTCCCCCAGGGGGCTATTCTCCCGCTCTTTCTGTTCAAGACACAGAGACGGGCCTTCTCGGTTGCTGCCCCAAGATTGTGGAATGCACTCCCCACTACGATGCGATCCTCCCCATCTCTGGCAATTTAAAAAAAAACATCTAAAACCCCATCTTTTTAACCAAGCTTTCTCCGCCTGTTAAAATTTGTTGGTTTTAATTTTGTGATTGATTTTAAATTGTTGAATTGTTTTAACTTTTTATATGTGTTTTGTTTTATGTTAACCGCCCAGAGATGAAAGCTTGGGCGGTATATAAATGTGATGAATAAATAAATAAATAAATAAATAAATATTTATATGCAGCCGCTAGCAAAGCTGGTGAGGAGTTTTGGGCTAGTGTGCCACCAATATGCGGATGACACCCAGCTTTTTCTGCTGATGGATGGCAGGGCTGAGGACACCATAGCCCAGCTGACCAGGTGTTTGGAGGCGGTCGCAGACTGGCTGAGGCAAAGTCATCTACGGCTTAATCCAGATAAGACTGAAGTTCTGTGGCTGGGCCTGAAGAGGTCAGGGGGAGTTTTCAGTTATCGAACCTTGATAGTGCTTGTCTGATACCTCAGCCTGCTGTGAAGAGCCTGGGCGTGATTCTTGATGCCTCTTTGAATATGGAGGCTCAGATCATGGAGGTCGCTCGAAAGGCTTTCTTTCAGTTACGTCAAATACGGCGGCTGGCCCCCTATCTGTCCCCTCTGGACTTGACCACTGTGATCCATGCGACGGTCACTTCCAGGTTAGATTATTGCAACTCGCTCTATGTGGGGCTGCCACTGTGCTTAACTCGGATATTGCAACTGGTGCAGAATGCAGTGGCCAGGGTCCTTACTAAGGCGCCTTGGCGAGCACATGTGACACCTTTGCTCATTCACTTGCACTGGTTGCCGGTTGAGTCCTGGGTTAAGTTTAAGGTATTAACCTTAACATTTAAAGCCCTACACGGTATGGGCCCTCCATACCTCCAAGACTGCCTGGTTCAATATGTCCCTCACCGGGTCCTGAGATCAGCCACAAGTAATGCCTTGGTGATCCCGAGCTCTAGGGATATTAAATTGTAATCAACAAGAGCCAGAGCCTTCTCAGTGGTGGCCCCGACTCTATGGAAAGGTCTCCCGGATAATATCAGAGTTCTCCATGATCTGTTGGCCTTTTGTAAGGCATGTAAGACTGAAATGTTCCACTGGGTGTTCGGTCGCTGAGATAGCTGGTCGTAGAGTGATCTTGTAATCCATGGTTATTATGTCTTGTGGAATGAGTATTGTATGGGGTTGTGGTTTATGAGGCTATGTAAGATATATTTATATAAAATTGTGTTGTTGTGTACGTTTGCTTGTAAGCCACCCTAAGTCCTATGAGAGTAGGGTAACATATAAATCTAACTAACTAAATAATATAGATAAACAATTTGGAATGGGAAACCTTTGTATATCTACTGCAAATCACCCGGAGATCTGTCAGTCAATCCTCATTTGTTTTCTGCCTATCCCTATTATACACCATCCTGAGCTACATATAAAACAGCATTGGATATAGACCGTTGATATTTGCCATTGGTGAGGATGTACCGTTGAAACACGCCTGGCATTTCAAATATCCTTATGGAGATTCATAGATGATCTTATCTGGTATTCCACTTGAAAAGGGTATTCACTTTGTATGAAGAATAGAACTTTATGATAATTGGTGGTGTGACTTGATATTTGACTTCTACACATACTCCCAGGAAGACTTTTTTAAAATTATTTTTTACACACAGCAATTGGAAAATATTTATTTATTTCATCTGAGGACTATATTTTATCATATTGTGGAGTTGTGACTTGATACTTAATGAAGAATTTATCTTTTAAAAAACTTTACTTGAAGAGCTTCATTGGTCACTTGAGGACATATTTATAAGGATCTCCATTCTGTCTATTCAGTTTTATCAGAAGATTCATAGTAGTGTTGTTGTTTTTAATACGAGTAAATTTCACAATATAGTTTGTACATTGAGCTGTGTTTTGTATTTTGATATTTCTGGGGGTCTTTGTTTTGTTTAAGTCATTGCGAACAAGGAAGTGGAGGGAAAGGCAAGGTGGGGGGGGGGGGAGTTCTAAATAACTTATTTGCAAGTCTGAAGACTCTCAGAGCTTCCCATAGCAAGACTGCGGCTCAACTGGAGGTGTTGATGAAATTAATTCAATTAAAGTCCATGAAACCTAATTAGCTGTCTCCACCCCAGTTTCTTATATCTCTTCTCCAAAACTGGGAGGATAAGGCCTCATGAGCTGGCATCAAAGAGATATTGTGACTAGGAAGTCCCAAGACTATAATGACTGGGAGTGGTAGGGTGCAACTGACAGGACTGGAATGGTAAAGGTAAAGTGTGCCGTCGAGTCGGTGTCGACTCCTGGCACCCACAGAGCCCTGTAGTTGTATTTGGTAGAATACAGGAGGGTTTTGCCATTGCCTCCTCCCGTGCAGTATGAGATGGTGCCTTTCAGCATCTTCCTGTATCGCTGCTGTCCGATATAGGTGTTTCCCATAGTCTGGGAAACGCACCCGCGGGGATTCAAACCGGCAACCTCTGGCTTGCTAGTCAAGTCATTTCCCCACTGCAAATGGTAGTTTGGGTGTAAAGGACTAGCTCAGAGCAGAAAATTCAAGAGGTGCCCATTACTTCAGAAGCAGCATATAAGTTTGGGCTCCCAAGTGACTTCTGAAATGGTCTCCTCACAACTCAAACTGAGTGCATGTCCCAGAATCCTCTGCACCATTTCAGTGGATTCTGGGATACATTCCATGGACTCAGTCAGCAGGCTGGCAGGCAAGACCAGCCTGCCTGCTAGGCAGACCTCGGTGGGCAGCCCGCATCTGCTCAGTGCCCGCTGGATGCCCACTTCCTCTGCCTGCCACTGAGCCCATTACTGCCCGCCTCCTCTGCATTGTAATAATGTGATTACAACACACTGTGCAAATTTGTAGCTTCATTGGCTGCAGCAAAAGCAGCCAGCAGGCAGAAGAGGAAACGTGATGGGGTCAGGGATGGGGGTGATGGGCACAGGAGGGAGAATGGGGGCAGTGTGGGGCGATGAGCACAGGGATGGGTCAGTGGGCAGGGCAGCAACTAGGCTGGGGTGCCAAAAATCTTTGGGACAGCCCTGTTGGCACGGAACCTACAGTCAGTGAAGATCCACAAGGGGACCACATATGTGGGCCCTGGGAGAAGGCCCAGCTTGGCACTAGCAGAAAGGAGGCCTGTGGGGTGGTTGGAAACCTGCTCAGGCATCCCACTGCAGACTTCTCAGCACCTGCAGCCAGGAAACAGAATGCACACCACACACTTTCCCCACTCCTTCTTCAAGAGGCTGGTGGGATGCCTGGGGCCAGAGAAAGAAGAAGATGCTGGTTACCTGCTTGTCTGCAGCTACGTGGGAGGAAAGGCAAACCCGCACCTTTTCCGGCAGACTGATTCTGGTTTGTGTGAGGTGGGCAGGACAGACAGGGAGACGTGGGGCCTTGACACATGCACCCAGAGCTGGGAGTCAGCAAGCAGGCGGAGTGACTGCTGTGTCTTGCAAAGGTTGGTCCCTGTGCCAGCATTGTTCATGGATCTTGCACCACCCCAAGGGCTGTTGGATGTGGAATTGTCCCATTGTGGGGGAGAAAGGCATGGCACTCTCCAAGGGCCAGGTAACACATGATCTTGGAGCTCCATGAGTCATGACTGGAACTCCCAATGTAATTTTCTTCTTGGGAAAACAGTGGTGGGGTGGGAGTGTACGCTTTGAGTCTGATTTGGATTGGGGCTGTGGTGGTTGGGAAGTCCAACCTTTCCCTCTACACCTGATTACTGTTAGAGGTTGTTGATTTTTACCCACAATAGGTAAAACAGCAGAGCACTAAGGAATGAGCACACACTCCAGTTACAGAGTAGGTAGCAGAGGATGGTTTGGATATTGCAGCTATTTAGAGAAAACACATGGAGATCCTTGTGTGACTAAACACTAAACATTTATTGGTTAAATACACTTAGACAGGAAAGACCTATATCTAATCTAAAGGACTACATAGTGGATAGGTAAGGAGAGGGAGAGAGAGATGTTTCCATCTGCTCTCTAGGAGGAAAGGAAGGATTGTGACTCAGCACAGAAAGTGCTGCAGAGTCAGTTCAGGGGTCATAGAGTAGGGACAGATAGGGAGACCCTGACTCACTGTCTCTACTCCCAATGCCCCTAGTGGTCATTAGGACAGTTGGTGCAAAAGGTCGATGCACTGGAAGTTCATCTCCAACAATTACCTCTGTGGCTAATGGCAGCTTCAGGAGGTGTGTGTGTCAGGGGATCCTTATGGAGGGAAAGGGTTGGAGGCACCTCCTCCTGCACCACGGCCCTGATCCAAATTGCTGCCCACCAACCATGGTTGCTTTTACAAGTACAAAATCACATTGGGAGTTCCAGTCGTGTAAAGTATACTTTGGCCCTCAGTTCACACGGAGAGCTGGCCATTTCAGAAGAAGAGAGTGAACCCTTGCTAACTTGGCAAAGAGGCACCTTTTAACGTGGTGATTCTCTTTATTTAGCAGGGGTAGTTGGGTTTTTGCATAATGTGTCCGAAGTATGATAATTTGAGCCTGGTCATTTGTGTCTCGATCGAAAATTCTGGATTGATTGGTTCTATGATCCATTTGTTTGTTTTCCTGGCCTTCCATGGTATCCTCAAAAGTCTTCTCCAGCCCCAAAGTTTAAAAGCGTCAATACTTTTTCTAACTTGCTTCTTCAAAGTCCAGCTTTCGCATCCATAGAGTGTCATGGGAAAAACCATTCTCCAAAGGATTCTAAGCTTTGTAGGTATAGACACATCACGGCATCTAAATATCCTTTCAAAGGCCTTCATTGCAGCCCTACCAAGTGCTAATCTGAGGCATATTTCTTGACTGCTGGATCCTTTACTGTTGATGGTCAATCCTAAAAGGCAGAAGCTATCCACCACAAAGTGTTCAAAAACCTGCAAAACTTGTTTGACTAGAGAGGACATTGAATCATGGAAAAGTGGAAGGAGGGGAGATAATTGATTAACAGCCTCTTCATGCACAGCAATAATCATCTCACACCATTGTGAAACTCACCATCTCCCATCTCCCACCATTTATTCTCCTGTTCACAGCTATTGCTCAAACTTATCACATGAAGAGTGGGCACATCCTACTGTCTTGTCTAATGTGACTCAGGGTCAGGCCTTCTCTAGAGCTGCCCGTAGCCTTTGGAACACACTCCCTGCCCGAGTTTCAGCATCTCTAGCCAATGGTATCACTAGGGCGTATGGGGCCAGTGTTCTCCCCCCGCCCCAGTGGTGGCACGTTTCTTCTTTTCTCACCATTGGCAGTGGCCCCACTGCTGCTGCTGCTTTGCTGCCTGCCACCACTTGTCGTCTGGCCTGGGGGCACTCAGAAGGAGGGATAGGTCTTGAACCTGCTAATGTCAACATGTTCTGCTTGACTTTCAGTTCTGAACCTGCCACCTGTAACCAACTTCAACTCTTGGTTACAGATGGGCCTGGAACTGAAAGCTGGGTGAAAGACACCAACACTGGTGCTTTTGTACATGTCCAATGTTGTCTCACCCCACCCCCACCCCTGGAATTCAGGCTCACTGCCAAACTCTTGGAACCAGTGCAGTGGGGTTGTGTGAAATCGTCCAATAAAACCCCCATACTGGAAGTTGCACTTGCGTGTGACCTTGCGTGGCAGCTTTTACTGTGTCGTGTAAAGTTGCCCATTGTTTTGTGTGTTCAAATGGTTTAAACTATTCAATTATTTGTTTTAACTGTTTTGCTCTTATTGTTGTTGCTGTAAACTGCCATGAGTTGTTGTTTTTTTAATGTGGTATAGAAATGTAATCATCAAAATAAATAAAAAAAGATTAGGGCAATCAGCCTGGCTGTCACATGATAACTGAGTAGAATGAGTCCATGATCTGAATTTTTCAGTTCAGTTCGAATTTGGATCAAAATCAAACCAAACCACTGGTCCATGAACCGGTTCAGTCAAACTGATCGGCCAGTTCAGTCTGTTTGATCAAACCGGTTTGAGGGCTATGCTTGTAAAGGGGAACCCGGTGAGTTTATCTAGTTTTAATTTTAATTTGAATATGGTTTTAATTTTTTAAAAAAAAAATACTTCTATTATGTGCTTTTTATTTTAATGTAAACCGTCCTGAGCCACTTTAGGACAGGTGGCATATAAATCAATCAATCAAACAAACAAACCCCACCCCAAAATCCATAAAATAACACAATCCAAATTAAACAACCATCAGTACAAATATGGGAAACAGCAAAACCCATCCCAGCAAGAAGATCCATACAAGAGTAATAATATGGCCATAGTAAAACAATAAGACAACAAAAAAGCTCACAAAAGAATGTAAAACCAATTCAGTGTCATTAAGACCACTTCTTTTACACTTTGCAGATGCCCAGAGCTGGCAATTTGTTAACCTGGGACTTTTGCACACATGCCTTTTAGCTCACCCCGCCCCCTTCAGAGTGGAGGATGTGAGTCCACATATCAGCTGGAATTACCCTGAAGTCCCTGCAAGCTATCAGGGACCAGTACACACACGATTCTGCTTTTCCTCGAATTACTGTTGCACCTTCTACCTTGGCCTGAATTATGTCTGGGGTTTAAAAAAATAATAATCCTCTATTTGCGGTAGCTTTTTTTTTTTTTTTAACCGAGCTTTCTGGTATGCCCCGCCAGTACTCCAGCAATGTGTGAAGGGGTCATCATTGCCAGTAATTCAGCTTTTTTCAAAACCCACACTTTTGCAAAGCTAAATGAAGGTGAGTTTGACAGTTGTGTTGGGTATGGTCTGCTCTGAGTGATTTGCAATTGCGAGCACTGGGTGGGGGGAAGTGTTCTGGCAGATTGGTGAAATTCTGTGGAGGGAGTCCAGAAGGTGGGGGGGGAGAGAAATTCCCATGTTAAATGCAAGCCTTGCTACTGCTGCTACTCCAGACTTTATGAGTCTCTGGCTTCATCTTATTGAAGCCTGGTCACCATAGGAACATAGGCTTTACATATGTAGATGTTGTTGGAGGATGCCTGGAAGCTTTACAGTGGAGACTAGGGATGTGTGAACCGGTCCGGCAGTCTGGCGGTTCGGGGGTTCGGAGTAGAACCAAACCACCCTCGGGTCTGGTCCGGTCCAGCCGGTCTGCAAATTTTTTGTTTTTGTTTTTTAAAAAATAAATATTTAAAAGTAATTAATTGCCTTTAGTCCCTTCAGGGGGCTTGCTGAGGCCACGGGGGGGCCCCCACGTGGGTTCCCTCTCCCCCCGCCGGCCTTCTTCATCACCGCAGCTGGGTAAGTTAATCCTTTTTGGCCCTCTTGGGCCGCCGTAAGAGTGAGCGGCCGCCATCTTCGTGGCTGCCACACATGCGCAAATGCCCTCTGGCATTTGCGCATGTGCGGTGGCTGCCAAAATGGCAGCCGCTCGCTCTTACGGCGGCCCAAGAGGGCCAAAAAGGATTAACTTACCTGGCCGCGGCAATGATGAAGGCCGGCAGGGGGAGAGGGAACCTGCGTGGACACACACACACCCCGCGGCCTCAGCAAGCCCCCCAAAGGGGCTAAAGGTAATTAATTAACTTTAAAATGATTTTTTTAGAAAAACAAAAAATTCGTGGACCGGTCCAGGTCCGGACCAGACGGGGTTCGATGGGGGGCCAGACCGGACCGGGCCAGATGGTTCTGTGCACACCCCTAATGGAGACTACAAGTTTGATGTAACCTGAGCCCTTTGTGTCTGAGCTGATTCCATGAGGCTGCATTTTTCTTCATCACAGAGAGAAAGCAATGATTTCTACTTTAAACTTCCATAGCCTCTTAAATGATCCGGGTGGGGGGGACATGAGGTGATGAAGGCAGTCACAAAGGCAAGTTCATTATAAAAATCATCAAAGATCTGGGTCACATTCAGCAGGTGTGGGTTAAGCTGCTGCATGTTGAATGGTTTGGGTTAAGCTGTTGTTTGATCCGGCTGCTTGGCAAGTTGTCTCACTGGTCTTCCACAACTAGCTGTCAAACTAACAACAACAATAAAAAAAGATCCTCTGCCTCTGGGATGTGATTGGTTAGAGAGAAAAAGTGGAGCAAGTTGTGGGAACGCAGACAGGACAAAGATCTGCAGGGAATGCTGACAAGAACCAGCCCTATGTGAACAGCCCATCTAATCACCCGAATTAAACAGCTGTGAATCTTCTTTGAAGCAGATTTGCTCTTTGGATACCCCAAAGCATGAAGCCACAAGCAATAGGTCAATCTGATAACAGGCAAGGAAACAATGCAGTGCACTACATTGACTACAATGCATTTGAGCATTGTTCAATTATCTGTGATGCAACTTGAATTAATTCAGGAAGAGGTCAGGATGGTGTGACTATAAGTTATGAATAGTTCTGGATGAAATGTTTCTTAAAAAACCTTATGCAGCTAAGACTAAAGCACAGCAGAACTGGGAGGAATTAAAATAAGGTTCTTTAGAGTGAGCAAATCTCCACTCCGTATATCAGTACAATGATAAGGAAGGGATCCCCAAATCATTACTGCTCTCAGCTCTCTGCATTCCTCTGTAATCTAGCCCTGAGAGGTGCAGGGCTGCATTGCTCAGTTATACAGGAGGGCTTTCTATGTGGCTGCCCCTCTTCTCTGGTACACTCTCCCCCCCGCCCCAAGATTCATTCAGCTCCCTCCCTGACTGCTTTTAAGGCCCTCCTTAAGACCCACCTGTTTCGCCAAGCATTTGCCCTTTAATAATTTTTCGTTTTTTAATTGGTTGTTGATATTTCTGTTGTTCACCACCCAGAGTCTTTGGAGAAGGCGGTATATAAGAAGTTTCAATAGCAATAGCAATAGCACTTACATTTATATACCGCTCTATAGCTGGAAGCTCTCTAAGCGGTTTTACAATGATTTAGCATATTGCCCCCAACATTCTGGGTACTCATTTTACCGACCTCGGAAGGATGGAAGGCTGAGTCAACCTTGAGCCCCTGGTCAGGATCGAACTTGTAACCTTCTGGTTACAGGGCGGCAGTTTTACCACTGCGGCACCAGGGGCTCTTATAAACAAATAAATGAATAAAATAAACAAATAAATGAATAAAAATAAAGGTATAGGGGCAGGAATTCAAAAAATCTTTTTGGCGGGATGAGGATTGGATTTAATTTGACCCAACCTCAACGAAGGCAAACTCCAAAAAGTTCTGAATGCAAGATTTCAGCTCACATGCACAGCAAAAATGAAGACAGAACCCCGGCCATCTGCAGAGAGCCTTTCCCTCACTACTGAGTTATCATAGCCACACATCTGGGATAGGGAGAACACCTTCCAGGTCAGAGGGCTGTTTTGTTGTGATGCTGAATAACTGTTACAATGCAAAAATACAGCGCTGCCACAAATCTTCCAGCGGTTTCTGCATTTTGGTAGTTACTTAACATTACAGCGAAGCAGTGTTCCATGATGAACCTCATATGACTGACCACAGGAAGCTGCTTCTGCTGATGAGTCAGACCACTGATCCATCAGGCTCAGCATGATATACTCTACATTGACTGATAGGAGCTCTTCAGGAATCTCTAGGCAGGAGTATCCAGGCAGGATCTTCCCCAGCCCTACCGGGAGATTATATTAAGGACTGCTGTGTTGTGTTTGTGATTTTTGTTTGTTTGATTGATTTTTTGAACTGGCGGGTCGGGGGGGTGGGGAGTAAGTCAGATGGATTCTACTTTTTTAAAACTACAAATTAGAAATGTTTGTGCTCTTTAATGGGGGCGGAGGGCAGCTAAACCTAAAAAGGCAGAAATACAAAGGTGTGCATTAGCGATTTCTAGCTGCTAATACCATATTTACCCAAATAGAAGATGACTCTGAATTGAAGATGACCCTCTTAAAAACAGTGATGAACAATAATTACCCAAAAGGAACAGGACTCTGGATTTAAGATGACCTCCCAATTTCTCACATCAAAACTTGGAAAACACCTAGTCTTGAATTCAGGTAAATATGGTAGTAACAAAAAGCTGTTGAGTTGCAACAGCTGTTGTGACATCACACAACATCACATCACACAACAAACAAACAAAATCAAAACAAAAAACAAACCCAGCCTGGAGGGTGCACAAGAAGTAAATACAACAAATATAGGGCTTGGTGAGCATCAGACAGTCTCTGTGGACACAGGGCCCAGATATTTTAAGTACCTAGGAACACCCCTGTCTGATTGTAAAAGGCTCTCCAACTATTAACCTTCCCGTTCTCAAGCTACTGTTAAATACATTTTTCCTGAGCCACCTGGAAATATGTCCCTGAGGACTGTGCCACTGACTCTCAGGTACATATTTGTAGGTGGTGCAGGGCACTTCGGGAGGGAGAAGAGATTAGTTAAAATCCACCCCCAAACCACACAATAGGTGGTGTGGAAGCTCTCCACAGCAGGGACTCTTCTTCCCAGTGCATAGGTACATGTGTAGTGAGCAAGTTGGCCAATATTGTTCTGTTGTGCTTTCGACAGAATTGTCCAGTTGCCTGCTCTTTGACTTTCTGGTCATTTTTTAACTGAGATTTTATCTGCTGTAAAAGATCTATAAAAGATTTATCTGCTTTTAAAGATGTGTCGAGCTATATTTTTGTTTTTATTGTAGTTTTTAACTGCCTTAGTTTTTAACTGCCATAGCTGAGACAGAAAGATGGCGTGTACATATTTTAACACATACACACAAACAAAATGATGATAACTCATTAAAGCAATAACAATAAATTCTCCTCACGTATATGGGAACCTTGCAAATGCTTATATTCCAAGGAGCATTTGCTTAAGATATAGTTTTGACTTGGGTCTACTCCAGGTTATGGTGTTGCTGATAGATTCTATGTGCTGCTGTTTATATTGTTTGTTTAATTAATTAGATTTGCATTACTTGATTGTTTGTGTTTGATTGTTAGGCAGAGGGCTTGGAGGTCTCATATTTGGGACAGAAATGTAGGGAATCAATAAATAATAAAAAATGACCGACTTTCTGCGCAGCAGTAGGTCAATGGGCGAAAGGCTGCATGTTTGTAAAGAGCCTCCAGTGTCCCAATAGTGAAGGAATTTTGCACAGCCAAGCAGGTGTGAGGGGATGATTTTCACCTCTCTCCTTGCTTCAGAAGACCTTTCTGCTTCCAGAAATATGTCCACGAAGGCCGTGTAGTTTTCATCATGTCAGCTAACAACAACAACAACAACAAGGTTCACAAATTGGTCTACTTAGTAATAGAGCTCCTTGAGCATGTACAGAGTTTCTTTCCCTTCCTGCTGAATAACCACAAATAGCTCTGGCAACTGAGTGCTTCTCAGTTCAGATACGCCTCACTAAACAATCCAGGGAGAGAACACAACTTTGGGGATTCTCAGCATGTGCTCTATCTGGGATTTCCCACATTCTCTCTCTCTCTCTCTCTTTTCACTCTCCCTCCTTCCTCTGCCCTCAGGCAAAGGAGGTTATTTTTAGAGCCCGGATTTCCCAAGAGGTGATTCAACAGCACTCAGCAGCTCCTATCGCATGGCAATCACCCTGTCTGAATAGCAGTTTCTAAAGCCAGACAGCAGATTCACCTCCCGTGTTGTCTCAGGCTCAAGGTGTATAATTCAGATGGTTTGACCATAGCAGACCTATGAGACACATCCACCGACATCTACTTTGCCCAGGTTTCACTTCACAGGCAAAACTCAGGAGGCTGTAGCACTTCAATATGCAGCACACCACATCCTCTGCTGCCAAATTAGGAAGTAGCTGAGACCAAATGTTATGCAACTTGCCGTTTTCTTGACATGTCTAGGTGTGACTGGGGAAGTCTCCAAGATTAGCAATGAATTATCTGAGCTGGCAATGAACTCAGCTCAATAAGCAGGTGCTGGATCTCTGAGTCTGAGCTTCCTCAGGGCCTATGGGGCAAGGAGTTAAATTTAGGGCAAGGAGCTAGAAGCCAAACAGGCAGTCATGAGGCTCATCCATGAGGCCCATCCTTAACTTTGACAGACAAGGCCTCAGAGCAAGTGTGACAGGGTGGCCAGGTCCACATGGCCAATATAGCAGATGTGCATTGCCAAAATAAAGGTCATTTATCACCAAAAAAAGAAGAAGCAGAAAAAAAGTGGGCACTAATTTGCATAACATTTATAAAATTGCACATGTGAATTTATATAGAGAGATGTAAATTTAGAAATAAGATTTTAAAAAAATAAATGCAATCACCACAATGAGGAAGCCTATGACCAGGGGCCATGTGTATCTGCTCAGTCTGCTGTCTAGCTGCTATGGTCTCAAGGTCCCTGCTTATTTATCTCACACTTTAGTATTTTATCACACTCACCGCCACACAACTCTCAACAGAAAATAAAAGCCCCTGCCTCGTCCTTCTCTTTTCTTTCTACCTCTCTTGCCTTTTACTGTACCTATGCTCCCCATATTTCCCCACTCGTGTCTCCATTTCCCCCACTCATTTCCTCCCATTCCTCCATTCCTCCCAAAATATTTTTTCCTGCACACCTCCTTCCCTTTCCCCTCTATTTCTCACTGCACCTACAATGTCCACATTTCCCCACACTTTCTGTCCTCCATTTCACACACAGAAAGCATGTGGAATCATGATTTTTTTACCCAGGCTTTTATATGATGGTTTCAGTTGCTTCTGCTTTGTATCTTTTGTGGTTATATTGTGCTTGGTTTTTTTTAAAAAATTAACCAGATCTGTATTTTTTATATTCTAGCGAATATTTTAATTGTGTACTTTTTGTGGTCTTGTTTTAACTTTTGTGTGAACCGCCTTGAGATTGTGTTAATGAAAGGCAGTAAAGAAATGTAACAATCAATCAATCAATCACTCTGAAAATATTTACTTCTCTCTTAAACAGTTTCCTACCACTTCCTCTCCTTGTCTCAGTCCACCCAATACACGCACCCCGCACACACAGACCCATTCATACAGGGCGTGCATGACATCTCCTCCTCAGCTGGTGTGTGTGTTGCTGTGGCAGAGCTGAGAGAAGCCTAGACCCATGGACTGGCCCAGTTGTCAACCCCAATCCCTTTTCTTGCGGCTCTTGTGGGCAACAGCAAATTCTTGCCTCAGGACCTTCTACAGCCAGGCCCACTTGAATGCTAAGTGAAGGGACGGCATGGCCTAGCAATCCTAACCCGCCACCACGGCATCCTTCAGAAAAATATGCACCACCTTCTCTTCTCGCCTGATGCTGCTCCTGTGTCCATTCGCAGCAGGCAGCATCACACGAGCTCTCTGGCATCACAGAAGTGGAAAGCTGCTGCTGCTGCTGCTGCTGCTGCTTCCTCTCCTCCTCCTCCTCCTCCTCCTCCAAACTCCACAACACTCTGGGCACAGGGCAGAACACAGAAAAGAGGGTTCCCTGGTACAAAAGAGGATGTCTGGCCACTCTAGTGAGTGAAGGGCATTTTGCAACAAAAGACCATGAGAGTGACTGGGTCCGTATGATCTCAGAGCCTCAACAGTTTTAGACCAGGTGAAGGGCACTTTCCAGACTAGCTGCTCATCAGCAGCAAAATGCCTCCGTTCGGGCAAGTCTCATTCGGAACGTAAACAGCGGGGGGTGGGGGGCAGTCTTGCAGCAACTAGCAACCCGAAAAAACAGCAACTAGTCAGCGTCCTTGCTCTATATCGCAGCGATTAAATTCGCAACAAGGCATTGGAAATGTGAACGGCACCCTGCTGTCCACGTAGGGACTGCGGTGTCATGACACAGGAAGTGTGGAAGCACACTTCCGAGATACGTCCTGACCCCGTTGTAGTGTCTAGTCTGGAAAGTGAGCAGTAGAAAACTAGAGAAAGTCCATAGATAAGTTGTGTTTGCTTTATTTTTATTTTTTAACCAAGCTAAGTTTGTGCACGGGGCTTTTCTAGTCAGTTGTTAGCAAAAAATAGTCATGAGAGTGAGAGTGACTGAGAGCCAAACACCAGTAATAGTCCAAGAGCCCATGTTAAAAAAAAAAAAAGTGTGATAAGGTACAAAAAGTTTGACCATCTAGAGTAGTTCTGGCATTTCAAAAAACACCAATCTTATGAGTGGCTGCTGTGGCATTTAGGGGATACAATCCCCACCAAATGCCTTCTTGGGGCCATTATTTACATCATAAGGCACATGGATGAAACAAGCAGAATCTGTCAGGGAAGAATGTACATAATTCCAAACTCTCCAATCTTACTGAATTTGTTAGGGCTTAACCCCTTTCAGACTACTCTGAAAAGGGGTAATGGGGGCCATGAATTACATCATAAGATACATGGCTGAAACTGATACCATTTGGTAGAGATGACTTTCCTGCATCTTAAAATGTGCAATCTGACTGTTTTAGATTCATTCATTCATTCATTCATTCATTCAATCGATTTATATACTGCCCTTCCTAAAGTGGCTCAATTTGGTTTACATTAGAATTTTAAAAAATCATAGTAAAACAACATTTAAAAAACATTTAAACCAGATTAAAATTAAAACTACAGGTGAAACTTGGAAAATTAGAATATCGTGCAAAAGTCCATTAATTTCAGGAATGCAAATTAAAAGGTGAAACTGATATATGAAACAGACGCATTACATGCAAAGCGAGATAAGTCAAGCCTTAATCTGTTATAATTGTGATGATCATGGCGTACAGCTCATGAAAACCCCAAATCCACAATCCCAGAAAATTAGAATATTACATGGAACCAAGAAGACAAGGATTGAAGAATAGAACAATATCGGACCTCTGAAAAATATAAGCATGCATATGTATTCAGTACTTGGTTTGGGCCCCTTTGGCAGCAATTACTGCCTCAATGCGGCGTGGCATGGATGCTATCAGCCTGTGGCACTACTAAGGTGTTATGGAAGACCAGGATGCTTCATTAGCGGCCTTCAGCTCTTCTGCATTGTTTGGTCTCATGTCTCTCATCCTTCTCTTGGCAATGCCCCATAGATTCTCTATGGGGTCAGGTCAGGCGAGTTTGCTGGCCAATCAAGCACAGTACACTGTATACTTTTCAGAGGTCCGATATTGTTCTATTCTTCAATCCTTGTCTTCTTGGTTCCATGTAATATTCTAATTTTCTGGGATTGTGGATTCGGGGTTTTCATGAGCTGTACGCCATGATCATCACAATTATAACAAATTAAGGCTTGACTTATCTCGCTTTGCATGTAATGCGTCTGTCTCATATATCAGTTTCACCTTTTAATTTGCATTACTAAAATTAATGGACTTTTGCACGATATTCTAATTTTCCGAGTTTCACCTGTAGATATCATTAAAAGCCGAGTGAAAAAGCTGGGTCTTTGAGGCTCTCCTGAAGGCCTCCAGGGAAGATAATGCTCTTATATCCATAGGGAGCACATTCCACAACCCAGAGGTGACAACTGAGAAGGCTTCAGTTACCAACTGTTCTAATGCAGTTGGTCGCTGAAGTAGGATCCTGTCAGGGTATGGAGCAAAAGTTAATGTTTGTTTAAAATTGCCTGCTTGCCCATTTCTTTTGTGAGTTGGGTGGTAGGTAGCACCCATCATGCCCTACCACACAATCCACTTTGGTGTCGCTAGGAGCTACCCATGGGAACAATGGGGTATTTTGAATTTCCCCATTTTCCCCTAGGGCCGTTCGAAACACTCAAAACATTTTGAGTTTGTTTCATTGAAACAGCCAGCTTGACTGCTGTTTTCGACAAAAAAGTGGCTCTCTCTGTGTTGTTTTGAGCTCAAAACAGAACACAAAATCCATTTTGTGCACATCTCTAACCTTCTAGCCAGCAGTTGCATGCTGAGATGACCGCATCCCTTTTTATTACCATTCCTGTGATGACTTGAGAAATTGGGAGGGTTCCCCCCACCCCTCAGAATGCAAGAACTGGCTAGCAGGTGGCACTGCAAAATCATTTGAGGTCCCTGCTTGGCATGTGTACAGTGGGTACAATCATGCTAGGAAGTAGTGCAAAAGCTTACTGCAGTGTGTGTATGGAGTGTAAGATCATGCTTAGAACTTTCATGAAAGCGTTGAACATCCGGCAGTCTATGGCTGCCTGGAAAGGCTCACTGTCTCTGGATTGCTGATCCGGCAAGTCACTCAGTTCTGAGATGAGAGGCTGGAATGCATTACGGATCTGTCGGAAGATGAGCAGAAGGAAGGTGCCATTTAGGAATGGAAAGGTTTCCATGTGCTGCTTTCATCACCATGGACTTCCGCCTCCTGTTGCGGTTCCTTCATAATCCCAAGTGTGCAAGGGCCCACACATCCTATGAACTAATTGAGGAACCACATTCATGCTTTTTCTAATTTGGGTGTGAAGTTGTCACGGAAAACCTTTTGTTCATGGTTCTTCTCAGCACTCCAGCTAGCTTGCGGGTAGCTTCAGCAAAAAGTAGGTCAAGCCCTTACGCAGTTCTGCTGCTTCCTTGTGTAATAGAGAAATGAAACATTCTCCTACCATGAATTAGTTCCCCCCACCTTTTTTTTTTTTGCAATGTTCTTGTGCTTTTAATAGTTATGTGACAGGCAGAAATTAAACAGGTGAAGCCTCTTTAACAGGGATAGTTATGGGTGTGGAAGCTCCTCCAACTGAACTCCAAAAAACAAAGCAATCCAATGATGTTCATGCCATGGGGGCTTGTAGGGGTGTGCACAAAACTGCTTTTCCCAGTTCGGTTAGAATCTGAACCAAATTTGAAATGGACTAGACTGGCTCAGTATTGAACCCCCACCCCACCCCCCAAATGGGCCCCTGGTTCGGTTCAAATTCGAACTGGTTCGGGCCTGGCTTGAAGCACCTACAATGCATTAAAAAGTGATAAAATTGAGACTCATCAGCAGCAGCACCTGGGGCAGTGGCTGGGGTGATGGCAGTGGTGGTGGCTCCCCCGGCCCCCGTTGGCCTCCACCCAAGTGTCCAGGGCCTGATTCATGACTGCTCAGGCCTTCTTCAGCCCATTTTGGGCTTCTATGTGTGTATAAAGGACATTTATTTGACCTGTGACCATGCACACTGGCCATTTGCATGACCCAGGTCATGCAAATGGCCAGTGCGCATGCACGGTGGTCAAACAGATAGCCTCCACGCATGTGCAGAGGCCTGAAATGGGCTGAAGAAGGGCTGAACCAGCCCAAATTGGGCCCTGGATACTCGGGGGAGGCTGGCGGGGGTTGGGGGAGCTGCCATTGCCCCCCCCCCCGCGTCTGCCACCACCACTGTGAGTTACAAGTTTTAACACTCTTTAACTCATGGTAGGGGCTTCATGGTAGGGGCTTCAAAGATGGCTTGGCCGGTTTGGCTCAACTTCAAACTGAACTGGGGCCAGTTTGGCTTGAGATGCAGCCTTCAAGCCGGCTCACACACTCCTAGGGGCATGTGGTCTGAAGTCCAGTATGAGATATTGTACTGCCCTACAAAATAATCACCATGGAATCACAATTTGGCTAGGCCTTCCATGCTCCAATGTGTAGGTTGGTGGCAACAGCAAAAGCTGGGGATTCGTGTTTTAAAAAGCAATGTTAAGAAGTGCCTTTGAGCATATGGTGAGTGCTATTACCTCAAGAGGCAACAACTACAATAAACACAATTGGTCCTCCTTATGAGAACTAATTGAGGACCTAGTCAAATTATGTTTCCTTTGGTTATGATTTTGTAGGGCAGTGCAATATCTCAGACTGGATATCAGGTCTCATACCCTATAGGGTGAGCATCATGGGACATTGGATTTCCTTACTTTTTGGAGATTAGTTGGAGCTGCCACATTCATAACTATCTCTGTAAGCCACAGGTTTTTTGCTTTAATTACATTTGCTTGCTTTTAAAAAAAGAGGATCCCTTATACACCACACTTAATATGTGTGTTCAGCACAAAGAAAATGAAAATACTGATTTGGCATTGCCAGGACTAATAAAGAGTGCCAATAGATTTATTTATTTATTTATTTATTGAAGAGTGCTAATAATGAGTGCTTGGGTTTCAAAGAAGCCATAAGTTTATTTGACAAACATGGCAAATATAGCTAACTGCTAGATCAGTGTAGAAGGGAACAAAAATCAATACTAAATGGGATGTCCCAAATGGGCTGGTGTGGATGCCCAGCCAAAATGTCCAGTGGGCCAACATCCCTGAACCTGAAGTTAATCATGTATAAGCCAGCACAAAAGGAGGTTATAGCCTTGTGGTAGCAAGCATGACTTGTCGCCTTAGCTAAGCAGGGTCCATCCTGGTTGCATTAGAACGGGAGACTAGAAGTGTGAGCACTGTAAGATATTCCCCTCATGGGGTGGAGATGCTCTGGAAGAACAGAAGGTTTTCAAGTTCCCTCTCTGGCTTCTTCCAGATAGGGCTGAGAGAGATAGGAATGGGCCTTGAAGAAGCGGCGGCCAGTTTGTGAAGACCATACTGAGCTAGATAGACCAAGGGTCTGACTCAGTGTATGGCAGCTTCCTATGTTTCTATGTTGTTCCTATGAGGTAAACATGGGTCAAGATATTCAGCAGTAATGTCCCTCCAGGCAAAAGCACATCAATGATGTAGAATTCTGACCAATCACTCCTTGTCTGCAGGCAGGCAGCTAAATGGTATATTATACAGTTGTGCCAGTATAGTTAAGATGAAGAGCGTTTTCAGCTTTCCACCATTATAAGCCCTGGACATTCTATCATTTATACAGTTAAAAGTATCTACCCAATCCCTCATGCACACATCACCTAGGGGACTCCACCCCTCCAAGTTTGGTGCAAATCCATTGCACAATGGTGGAGATCCAGCAGTTTAAGTCCTAAAAAGAGGTTTCAAAGTGTTTTTTCACCACAGATAATGAGGCTGTTCTCATGAGCAGCCAAGGGTGGGCAAAGGCAGCCAAGCCCACTCTTGGCTGCTCATGAGAAGCAGTGGGATGCAAGCGGCTGCTGGCGCCGTGGTGGTGGCGGCAAACTGGAATGCAGCGCCCGCAGCTTAAATGTAGTTCAGGGAGAAAGCACTTCCTCAGCCCCATTTCTTTCAATTTTCTGCAAGCCCCAGCGGCTTGCAGCTGGGGCTGGTGGACTGCAGGGTGCCAGGGAATACCCACAATGCACCACACACTCACATTGTGCATTATGGGGGCTCCGGGGAGCAGAACAACATGTTCCATCCCCCGACCATCCACGTTATACCCTCCGTGGATTGGCTGCAGGGAAGGGAAGGTAACAAAACCTTCCTCCCTGCCCATCTGCCAAGCCCTTCTTCTCACAGATTGTGAGAAAGGACTCAGTGTATATTTTTGAAAGTTTGATGTCTTTTTAGCACACACACCCTCCCAATTCAGGTTCATACAGGACAGGTGCCTTTTGCTGTTTTGAAAAACATCGAACTAGTGATTTTTTAAAGTTACTCTTCAAAATCCCCACAACAACAGGGAAAATAGCTAAAATCAATTTATCTAAGAGCATAATTAGGCTGCCCACTGAGAATTCTGAAGCCAAAGTTGGCAAATGAGTGACCTCCTGGTGATCTGTGAGCACTGAGTCTACAGGTGAAACTCGGAAAATTAGAATATCGTGCAAAAGTCCATTAATTTCAGGAATGCAAATTAAAAGGTGAAACTGATATATGAGACAGACGCATTACATGCAAAGCGAGATAAGTCAAGCCTTAATCTGTTATAATTGTGATGATCATGGCGTACAGCTCATGAAAACCCCAAATCCACAATCCCAGAAAATTAGAATATTACATGGAACCAAGAAGACAAGGATTGTAGAATAGAACAATATCGGACCTCTGAAAAGTATAAGCATGCATATGTATTCAGTACTTGGTTTGGGCCCCTTTTGCAGCAATTACTGCCTCAATGCGGCGTGGCATGGATGCTATCAGCCTGTGGCACTACTAAGGTGTTATGGAAGACCAGGATGCTTCATTAGCGGCCTTCAGCTCTTCTGCATTGTTTGGTCTCATGTCTCTCATCCTTCTCTTGGCAATGCCCCATAGATTCTCTATGGGGTCAGGTCAGGCAAGTTTGCTGGCCAATCAAGCACAGTACACTGTATACTTTTCAGAGGTCCGATATTGTTCTATTCTTCAATCCTTGTCTTCTTGGTTCCATGTAATATTCTAATTTTCTGGGATTGTGGATTTGGGGTTTTCATGAGCTGTACGCCATGATCATCACAATTATAACAAATTAAGGCTTGACTTATCTCGCTTTGCATGTAATGCGTCTGTCTCATATATCAGTTTCACCTTTTAATCTGCATTACTGAAATTAATGGACTTTTGCACGATATTCTAATTTTCCGAGTTTCACCTGTACATAGTCTGGAAACTTCAGTTGGTTCAGAATGCGGCAGCCAGGTTGGTCTCTGGGTCATCTCAGAGAGACTATGTTACTCCTTTACTGATGGAGCTACACTGGCTGCCAATAGGTTTCCGGACAAAATACAAAGTGCTAGTTATAACTTACAAAGCCCTAAACGGCTCAGGCTCTGGGTATGTAAGAGTAAGAGAGTGTCTTCTTCATTATGAGCCCCACTGCGCATTGAGGTAATCTGAGGAGGTCCGTCTCCAGTTACCGCCAACCCGTTTGGTGGCTACACAGAGACGGACCTTCTCGGTCGCTGCCCCGAAATTGTGGAATGTGCTCCCTGCTGAGATACGATCCTCCCCATCTCTGGCAATTTTCAAAAAACACCCGAAAACCCATCTTTTCACCCAAGCTTTCTCAGCTTCCTAAATTTTAAAATATCTGTTCTATTTTAAAATTCAAAACCCGATTAGGGGGTTTTAAATCACTTAATTGTTGTTTTAAAATGTTAGCTCTTTACTGCTTTAGTGGTTTGTTTTAATTGTAAACTGCACTGTGCCATTTTGGAAGGGTGGTATACAAATCTAATCCAATCCAATCCAATCCAATCAATCAATCAATAATGAATACTTGTTATGTAGCTGATAGATAGGAAAGTTCTTTCCTATCTCAAATGTACTTCACCAATAAATCAATTTAGTTTAGACTCTGCAGTGATGTCCATGCGTGTTCCTTAAATAGCTGCAACAACTAAACTCTGCACTCTGCAACTGAAGTGGCCGCTTCTTTGGCATTTTGCTAAATAATCACAAACCCCAACACATAAGAGCTGCCTTATACTGAGTCAGGCCATTGGTCCATCTATCTCAGTATTGCCTACACAGACTGGCAGCAGCTTCTCCAAGGTTGCAGGCAGGAATCTCTCTCAGCCCTATCTTGGAGATGCCAGGGAGGAAACTTGGAATCTTCTGCATGCTATTGCTCTTCCTAGAGTGGCCCCAGTTGGAATATCTTACAGTGCTCACACATGTATCCTCCCATTCAAATGCAAACCAGGGCAGATCTATAGGAAGATAATTCATGCTTCCTAGCACAAGACTGGCAGTCACCTTAAGTGTGGCAGTGGGGAAATGCTTGACTAACAAGCAGAAGGTTGCCGGTTGAAATCCCCACTGGTATTATATCGGGCAGCAGCAATATAGGAAGATGCTGAAAGGCATCATCTCGTACTACGAGAGAGATGGCAATGGTAAACCCCTCCTGTATTCTACCAAAGACAACCACAGGGCTCTGTGGGTGCCAGGAGGCGAAATTGACTTGATGGCACACTTTACTTTACCACAAGACCAGCTCTCCTCCTGTAATTGGAAACTGCTCCCCAGATATGCAGGGTGGTGCTGACGGAATCACTGAACCATCAAAGACCTGCTTCAAAAGTCATATCCTGTAGAGTTCCAAAATGTGAAAACCCTGATCTATTTCTGGGGTGGAAATGTTTTATACTGAAACCTTCAGTGTGTTGGAGATGACCCACTTGCATTCTTATGGCACTTTTTTTTGCAGTTCCTAAACTATTCTTTGATTTAGTGTATCTTATGGTTGCAAAAGATACTTTTTTGAATACATTGTTTTCACTTTGGTGCCTCTTATTCTTGTTCTGAACATTTAGAAAAGGCAATGCAACTTAGTAGGTTATGGCAGGGTTAGCTGGGGATTTCTGGGTTATCTGGGAAAGGAGTGGAGTATAGTGTAGGGCAAAAATGTAGAGTTCTAGGAAGCCCACAGCTGAAGCTTCCTCTTTGTCTCAAACTCACTATATGGCCTTCTCAACCTCAACCCCAATATTTGCTATATGTGTCATTTCTGCCATGAGCTCATTCTAGTGGCTTTTAGGAATGTGGTTCCCTCCCAGCTGCAGTCTGTGGATAATAATACTTACCTTACAAGGCTGCTGTAAGGACTGCAAGATAATTCATGCCCTTTGAATGCTTGGGAGTGACATACCAGGGGTTTTCAAACTTGGGTCCCCAGATATTGTTAGACTACAACCATCATCATCCCCAGCCAAAATGGTCCCAACCATTTCCGAGGACCCAAGTTTGAGAATCCCTGCACTATACAAATGCTAAGTATTTTTATTAATTTATTTGTTACATTTATATACTGCCTGTTAGAAAAGTCTGAAGATGGTCCACAATCAAATGCAACAAGGAACTTCTAACATTGGTCTTTTTCAGAACCTACAGAATAGTGAGGGTGTTATCTTGCAGTCCTTACAGCAGCCTTGTAAGGTAAGTATTATTATCCACAGACTGCAGCTGGGAGTCTGTGAGAGAGGTGGGTTTGCACCATGAGGATAAAACCTTCCCCTTTCCATGCTATATAGGGAGATTTCAGGAGAGAGAAAAGGAAAATGTTCCTGTTTGGCCTACAAAGATCAGTATGGTGGCCATTTTGGAGATTGCCACACATACTCAAAAGACCTCAGCAAGGCCTGGCAAGGCATAGGACCTTGCAGGGACCATTTGAGCATGTGCAGTGGCCATTTTTTAAAATAAAAAAGGCCGCTGAAAAAAAAAATGGCCACCGCACATGATCAAATGGCCTCTGCAAGACCCAAGTCTAGATTTTTCCCTGATCTAGGGAGTCAGAAGAATGCAAAGTTGTTGGCAAGGGACCCAAGCATTTTAAAAACAGATACAAATGGTAAGTGGACAAAACATCCTTTAAAAAGACAATGTTGGTTTAATACCTTGTAAGCTGGCAAAACTGAAGGGTGTGGGGGAGAGGCAAGGAATAAAATGGAAATATTCGCTCGCATGCTGTTTAATTCTCTATACCAGGGCTGCTCAAGTTCGGCCCTCCTGCAGACGTTGTCCTACAACTCCCATAATCCCTGGATATTGGCCACTGTGGCTGGGGATTCTGGGAACTGTAGTTCAAGAACAGCTGGGGGGGGCCTAAATTGAGCAGGCCTGCTCTATACAGAGCTCTATCTTTATCTGCATGTTTGTCAAGCAATCTGATTATAACGTTTGTGGGATTTCAAACTTGGAAAGTACCTGCCTTTAACTTGTGTGGTGCTTAAAAAAAAAACTGCTATAAGAATTCACACCCAGAAATGTTGCATTTGCAATGTATTGCCATCCCTGTGTTGTTCAGTCTTACCATACTGAGAAATGGCTTGTCTTTTGAAATAAGTGGTTAACGTGCTGCAAAGTATTCCCTTCAGTTTAGCTGAGTAGTACTTGGGTTTTTATTGCCTGTGCATCCCAAGTAGATTTGCTCAAGTTTCCTTGCCTTCTAAAAAAGTTTTATTATAGAATGTCTTTTTAAAAAAAAATCAATGCAACTCCCTTTTTACTTTGGACACAATTGTTTTTAAAAGACACATTGAAGAGTCATGCTGTGATTCTGATTGACTAGCGCATTTGATAAACTAGACATAAAGTTTACTGTCCAGTCTGTCTGTTGCCTGCCTCTGTATTGAACAAGGGAGGTGTATCTTATCCAAGGCACCATACTTGTGTGCCTACTTGGTTCATTTATGGCAGAACTCACTTTTGAAAGGGTTGTAATGCTATGAAGGTGGCTGGTGTCCTCCATCCAATACACACTATCACAGGCCATATGTTCTTACTACCTTAGTATCTGTCACAGTGACAGATAGGAAATGGAATATGTGTGCAATAGAATTGGGTTTTTTGTTTTGTTTTTACCTTTAGACCCAGGAACTTGAGGGGATGGGGCAGGGGCAATCTTTTACCAAACCTTTGCAGTGTGACAGACAGAAAATTGGTGACGGTAGTGCAGGGTAGATCATTGTTATAAATTCTCTCTCTCTCTCTCTCTCTCTCTCTCTCACACACACACACACACACACACACACACACACACACACACACCATTTTTCTGATTCGAATATCAGACTGTTTTGCTGTTCTGTGGCTAGTTGCAGCTTCCACCTTCTTCCTGATCAGGCTGTTGGATCCAAGCCTATTTTAAGCTGCTGGATAATTTCAGATTGTTTGGGGCCCCTAGGATTTCTCATTGCAACCATCTCCCTTTAAGGCAAAAGCTGTTTGGACAGAAAAAACCCATCCCTGAATCTCTTGGAGGCGGCAACCTGTAGTGAGGTGTGCTGAGGTGGCAGAGCATTTGCTAAAGAGATCTTTCACTGCTTAGCTCTATTGAAGCATGCCCTGCAGATGGATGTGCTGCGTCTTATCTGGATTCAGCTTCAGTTTATTCTCCCTCATCCAGCCCATTACTGCTTCCAGGCAAGCATTTAGGGAGGATATGCCAGCTTCTGAAGAAGTTGACATGGAGAAGTAGATCTTGGTGTCATCAGCGTACTGGTAACACCCAGCTCCAAATCCCCTGATGATCTCTCCCAGCGGTTTCATGTAGATGTTAAAAAGCATTGGAGAAAGTATGGAGCCTTGAGGGACACCATACTTAAGCTCAGATTTTGAAGAGCAACAGTCTCCAATTGACGCCATCTGGAATCTATCTGAGAGGTAGGAGCAGAACCACTGTAGAACAGTGCCTCCCACCCCCAACACCCTCAGACATTCCAGAAGGATACTATGGTCGATAGTATCGAAAGCTGCTGAGAGATCCAAAAGGACCCAGAGAGTCACACTTCCTCTGTCAATTCCCAACTGGAGATCATCCATCAGGCCGACCAAAGCAGTATCCACCCCATAGCCCGCCCGAAAGCCAGTTTGAAATGGGTCTAGATAATCAGTTTCCTCCAAGACCGCCTGGAGCTGAGAGGCCACCAACCTCTCAATTACCTTGCCCGGCCATGGGAGGTTGGAAACAGTCCTATAATTGCTCAGCTCTGAGGGATCTAATGCAGGCTTCTTTAGAAGAGGTCTAATGATTGCCTCCTTAAGACAAGGAGGCATCCTGCCCTTCCTCAGAGAAGCATTTATGATTTCCACCAGGCTGTTTACAACAACCTCCATGCCAGATTGAACAAGCCATGTTGGACAAGAGTCGAGAGAACAAGTGGTAGGTCTCACCGCTCCAAGCAGCTTGTCCACATCCTCAGGAGTCACAAACTGAAACCGATCCAGTCGAATCACATAAGAGGAGTCGTTGGGCACCTCCAGCCCAAACATCAAATTAATTGTGGAGTCTCCATCTATGTCAGCCCAAATCTGAGAGATTTTTATCTGTGAAAAACTCTTTAAACACATTCCAGCGGGTAACTGATGACTCCAAATTCCAGTTCAAGGGAGGGGGGGCAGATACAAATTCCCTCACAACCTTGAAAAACTCCGCCGGATGTGAACTCGCAGAGGCAATACGGGCAGAAAAGAACCGCTTCTTTGACGGACATATTGCCTGAACATAGATCTTTAGATGTGCTCTATGCCGCAATCTGTCAGATTCCAGTCGAGTCTTCCTCCACTTGCGCTCCAGTCGCCTACCTTGCTGCTTCAGCCCCCGTAGATCTTCCGTATACCAAGGGGTCAAAATTGAAGCGGGTCAGAGGGGACGCTTGGGAGCAATCGTGTCTACTGCCCTGGTGAGCAAGTTGTTCCAATTCTCAACCAGGCCA
The DNA here is from genome assembly GCF_027244095.1 of Hemicordylus capensis. Taxonomy (NCBI): domain Eukaryota; kingdom Metazoa; phylum Chordata; class Lepidosauria; order Squamata; family Cordylidae; genus Hemicordylus; species Hemicordylus capensis. Next base: position 254,326,304 of record NC_069658.1, on the reverse strand, counting down.
TCAACAGGATCACCGGTAAAGCCAACATTAAATCCCTCCAAGGCTTCTTGGAATCTTAGTGGATCCAATACCCTCTTCGGGCGGACCATTCTAACGAGCCTCTCACCCCTGCGGAGGTGGGAAGTAGTTGTAAGTCCAACCTTAACTATATGGTGGTCCGTCCATGACAATGGGGAGTCCCCACCCACGGAACACCACCCTGATCAGAGTAAAATACCAAATCAAGCGTGTGACCTGCAATATGCGTCGGTCATTAGACCACTTGGGATAGACCCATAGTTGTCATGGCCGCTATGAACTCCTGAGCTACCCTGGACAGATTGGTCCCGAAGTGAACATTGACATCCCCCAGCACCAAGAGTCTGGGAGACTCCAACGCAAGTTCTGCGACCAAGTCCGTGAGCTCAGTAAGGGATTCCGCTGGGCAGCGGGGCGATTGGTACACCAACAGAAATCCCAATCTATCCCTGGTCCCCAAACTCAAGTACACACATTCAATATGGTTCAATATCCTGACAGGGACCCAGGTAAGGGAAATGTTATCCCTATAGACCACAGCCACCCCACCTCCCCGCCCACATTCCCTCACCTGCTCCTCTACAGAATATCCTGGAGGGAGAAGCTGGGACCAAACTGGACCACTAGCCTCCCCCAACCAAGTCTTGGTAATACATACCAGGTCGGCCCCTTCTTCCATGATCAAATCACGGCCCTTGAGTCTGGCATCAGATGAAAAGGGTGGAGCCAATGCCTATAATGGGCATCAGACAAAAGAGGGCAGGGCCAATGCCAATAATGGGGCCCTTCAGCCCCGGCAGAGGTTCCCTTCCCCAGTCAGTGGTTCATGGAATTGCTGACTAAGAGCTCCTTTCCCTGCCTTCTCAAGAAAGTAGCTCCCAGGCCGCAATTCCATGTACCACTAACTGGGGAAGTGAAGCTCTGCCAGGGCTGATTATTTATTTATTGTTGTTGTTGTTGTTGTTGTTTACACAGTCAGACAGGTGTTATTGACTGGTTTGTTTTATCCAGACATCGAGTCCTTCCCAAGGACCTGGGATGCCAGAATTTTATTATCAACATTGTTGTTGTTACTATTATAGATATCATCGCAGAATATAGGCTGTTCCCAGTAAAGCTGCTTTTTGTAATTGGCTGATGGTGATTTCTGTGGCCCCTATGGTGTTGAGGTGCTCTTCAAGGTCTTTTGGAACTGCACCCAGGGCGCCAATCACCACTGGGATTATTTGGGTCTTCTTCTTTCCATTTCAATTTGTAGATCTTTGTATTTGGTGATTTTTTCTATTTCTTTTTCTCCTATTCTGCTATCACCTGGTATTGCTATGTCGATTATTTTAACTTGTTTTTCTTTCTTCTTGACTACAGTTATAACTGGTGTATTGTGTGGCAGATGTTTGTCTGTTTGTAGTTGGAAGTCCCAACATATTTTTGCATCTTCATTTTCTACAACCTTTTCAATTTTATGGTCCCACCAAGTTTTGGCTACAGGTAGCTTGTATTTTTTTTTGATTTTTTTTTTTGCAGATGTTCCAGTGTATCATCCCTGCTACTTTGTCATGTCTTTGTTTGTAGTCAGTCTGTGCGATCTTTTTACAACAGCTGATTAGGTGGTCCACTGTTTCATCTGCTTCTTTACAAAGGCGGCACTTGCTGTTTGTTGTTGATTTTTCTGCTTTTGCTCTTATTGCATTTGTTCTTAGTGCCTGTTCTTGCGCAGCCAATATTAAACCCTCTGTTTCTTTCTTCAAGTTGCCATTCTTAAGCCATTGCCAGGTCTTGGTGATGTCTGATTTTCCACTTATATTGTGCAAATACTGACCATGCAGGGGCTGATTTTTCCATTTTTCTGCTCAGTTCTTGACTTGTTCTTTCTTGTAGCCCTGCTTTGTTTGATTGGTGTTTAATAGTTTCTTGTTATTGATCATTTGAAGTGCATCTTCTTCACTGTCCTTGATATATTCTTCCAGGCCTCTTTTCTCCTCCTCTACTGTTTGATGGACTTGCAGCATTCCTCTTCCACCTGAGCTGCGAGGGAGGTATAGCCTATCTACATCACTGCGGGGGTGCAGAGCATGATTGATGGTCATGATTTTCCTGGTTTTACAATCTAGCGTCTCTAACTCTGCCTGGGTCCAGTCTATTATTCCTGCAGTGTATCTGATAATAGGTATCGCCCAGATGTTTATGGCTTGTATGGTATTCCCGCCATTGGTTTGCACTTGAGGATTTTTCTAACTCTCCTGATGTATTCACTTCCCATTTTTCTTTTAACTTCAGTGTGTATGATGTTATCCGCCTGGAGAATGCCCAAGTATTTGTAATGTTCTTTTTCATCCAGTTTCTTGATGTTGCTTCCATTGGGCAGTTCTATTCCTTCTGTTTTTCTTATTTTTCCTCTGTTCATTATTAATGCAGCACACTTGTCTAGTCCAAACTCCATTGCTATATCACTACTGAATATACAGACAGTGTTTAGCAGTGATTTGATTTCTGACTGGGACTTTCCATACAACTTCAAATTGCCCATGTAGAGCAGATGGTTGATTTTACTTGATGTTTTAGATGTTTGGTATCTGAAGCCTGTTTTGTTTAGTATTTGTGAAAGTGGAGTCATGGCGATTACAAACAACAGAGGGGATAGTGAGTCCCCTTGGAAAATACCTCTTCTAATTACTACAGGTTAGCATTGATTGTTAACTGTGTACTCCACATGCTCATTGCTTTTTAAAATAAATATCTGAATGTTTTTGCTGACACCAGTTGTTTCTAAACCATTGATTGTTAACTGTGTACTCCACATGCTCATTGCTTTTTAAAATAAATATCTGAATGTTTTTGCTGACACCCGTTGTTTCTAAACATTTTAATATCCATATGTTGCATGGATTGACTACAAGAAGGCCTTCAACTCATTGCCTCATACATGGATACTAAAATGTTTAGAAACAACTGGTGTCGGCAAAAACATTCAGCTATTATTTATTTATTTTTATTATTATTACTATTATTATTACTATTACTATTATTATCATTATTATTATTTATTGCATTTATAAACTGCCTCATCCAAAGACTTTAGGCGGTGTACAACAACTTTAAAAAGACATAAAAACACACACCATTCAAAACACAGTGCTAAAAACAATATAAAAACAATTCAAAAACAATTAAAACCATTTAAAACAAATTAAAACACCTTAAAAAACATGGGCCTCATTATTGGCATTGGCCCTGCCCCCTTGTGTCTGATGCCAGATGCAGGGGGTGTGGCTTGGTGGTGTGATGGGGGTTGATGGCAAAACAGATGCTCTTCCTCTGAATGATGGTCCTTTCCCAGTAATGAGCCATTTCTTTAGGGTTGGTTGCATCTCCCCAAGAAGAGTACAAATAGCAGCACTCCTGCACCAATGGGTGGGTTAAAAAAAAACCACCACCACCACCAAGGATAAATAGCAGCTTGATCAGGCCTCAATGGATTGGCTCATGGCAAGGGTTGGGTTAGAGCAGGGCTTTCCAACCTGTGGTACTCCAGATGTTGCTGAAGTACAACTCCCATCATCCTCAGCTACAATAAATGGTAGCTGGGGATGATGAGAGTTGTAGTTCAGCAACCTCTGGAGTTGTAGTTCAGCAATATAGTTTGGGAACCCCCAGGTTAGAGCACCACACATCCATGCCACAGTTCTGATCTGTGGAGGCCCCTGATCTGGCTACTATTAATTGATGAAAAACTAAGCCCACTAGGGCACATAACCCATTTACATTTTGGGGCTATTCTCACAATCTGCAAAAAATCGGGCTAGGAGAGCCTAGCTCGAATTTTGCAGATCGTGAGAACCACCGGGCTCGGCCACAAGCCTGGTGGTTCTAAAGCAGGTAACCTGCTCAAAAACCCCTGCCCTAAAACCAGGTTTGTGGAGCGAGTGCTCAGAAAACCTGGTTTTCAAGATCATGAATAGTCGCAGCGCAGCTCCGTGCCACACCTACTTATAAGGAGACCCCTGGAGGGGAGGCAAAAAGCCGCCTCCCGGCTCCGGGGGTCTCGCCAGCATGCCCTGCGCACTCATGCAGAGCATGCTGGAGCTTGCGGGAGCCAATCGGCCCCCACTCCCTCCAGCCCCTGCTGGCTCCGTCACGGAGCCGGCAATTGTGTGGGCGGACGATCTGGCTGCCCAGGGCTCCCTCTCTGCTTAGCCCACTCTCCCAGCTCATCCTGCAAAACTGGGTCTCACTGGCTCTTCTTGTATAGTTTGGTTCAAAGCCTGTTGTCACTGAACAAATGACACCTCCATAAGCCTTTGAGCAGAAACAGTAAGCAATTCACACTTGGTTTTTGTTCTCAGAATATGAGGAGGGAAGTTTCAATGGCATTTTTTATTCTCAGAATTTATAATATAGAAACACAACCCATCTCTGGTTTGGAGTCTCATAACCCCCAAGTTCATCATGGCTTCCAGTTTTGCTTGCTTCTCAACCCTATGCGTTAGCCACAAACTTGATAACTCAGGGGGCGGAGACACCTCCTTGAGTGATTCCCCAATACTAAGAAATAGCACAGTCTGAGGTATTTCCATTTGGTTTAGCTTGAAGTCAAGAATTCTGACTTCCAAACCCATTTTTCACTCCTATTGCCCTTCCCTTCCACACACGCTAACTGGCAGCTCCCAGCCTTCCTGTCATAGCCCATAAAATCAAGGTTTTTACAAGCCATGTTGGGGGTCGTTATTTTTTACCCCCAGCAGCAATCAGCAGAGCGCTAAAGAAGGCACTCACTCCAGTTACAGAGTAGTTTGCAGAGATTAGTTGTTGCAGCTCTTAATAGAAGACACATGGAGATTCTTGTAGAATAAATACTAAGTATTTATTGGTGAAGTACACCTTTGGATAGGAAAGACCTAACCCTAATCTATAGAACTACATAATGAATAGGTAGGTTTCCATCTGCTCTCCAAGAGGAAAGGAAGGGATTCTTTCTGACTCTCAACAGGAAATACCTGAAGAGTAATATCAGGAGTCATAGAGTAGAGACATGTAGAATAGTTAGGGAGACCTTTACTCACTATCTCTACTCCAAGTGCCCCTATTGGTCATTGGGATAGTTGGTGCAAAAGGTCGATGCACTGGAAGTCCATCTTCAACAAGCCATTCCCCCTTCTCCAATTTTTGTGTGAGTACCACTGCCTTCAGCGATGGGTGCTGCATACAGGAGTGGGTGGCAGGCGCGTAACAACGATCGGGCAAGGGGAGACAGTGGTCTGGGGGCCCCTCTGCCTGGAGGGGCCCCCCAGAGGCACCTCACGTGACTCCCTATTACCCCCTGCCCAGCCTCAAGACCCCTCAGCCACTTGCCCTGTTCGCTGTCTCTCCAGCTTGTTCTCCTGGCCGGCAACCCAGGCAGCAGGCAAGCTGCAAAGAGCTCCTTTTCTCCCGCCTCTCAGCTGATCGGCGGGTGGGCGGGGCTTCCAGGGAGGCCTCGTGTAGGCCTCTGTGAAGCCTGAACTCCAGTAGGGCCCAAGCCAGCCAGGAAGGAGGAGGCAGCCAGAGTGGCCACCACTGTTCTCTGTAGCAGAAGATCCCTTGCTGCCCTGCCCAGCCCAGCATTTGCCAGGTAGAGTGTGAACTCCTTTTTGTGGTTACCTTTCCCGCTCCCCCCCACGCCCCAGATATATAGGCATCTGCTTGCCATAGGGCTTTGATATGGGGGGGGAGGGACTGAGAAGTCTCTGAATATTTATTTTTAAACAGCTTGGAAAATTTGCTGGCTTAAAAAAAACTATCTAAAAAGTCCTATAAGTGGCTTGTTTCATGGCAGAAAATTACAAAAACTTCTGGAAGAAACAGTATTATATTTATTTTATTCATTCATTCATTCATTCATTTATAAATGCACTTATGTTCAAGTTGTTTTGCAACCCAGAAGGTCTGAGTGAGAACTGTGAAGCATGTCTTGTGCTTTTATTTTATTTTATTTTTCTTGTGTGTGAACTGCTCCCCAATAACTTGCAGGGACTTCAGGGTAAATCTGGCCAACATGTGAATGCAGCATCTCCTGGAAAAACCTCCTGGAATCGAACTTGACTGAATTTGTTCAGAATTCTGAGAAAACAAACATAGGCTCACCCTGTATGGTTGAAAGTCTCCTTTGCTAATCTGCAGCAAGGGGTCCATTTTAATCATTCATCTTTCTAGTGTGTTCTAGGCATTAAAAGTAAAACAAATGTATAGTACTCAATGTATATCACTATATATTGTGACGTGTGCGTGTGTGTATTCAGTGAAATGTATTTCCAGGCAGCATACTTATTTTGGAATATCAGACTTAAATCCTTGGGGGCCTGGGGTGTGTGGAGGCCCTGGACTTTGAGTGGGGGGGGGGCATTTTAAAATCTTGTCTCTGGGCCCATTCCAACCTTGCTACGCCCCCGGTGGGTGGCTTGCTACACAATTGCATGAAACAATTTTTGCTATTCAATTTGTGTTCGAATCAAATAGCATTAAATGTCTGGAATTACAAGATCAGTGGTTTTTAATGAATTAAAAAAATCAACAACTCTTTGTTTTTAAACAACTGTTTAAAAACAAAATTTAAAAAATCAACAGGAAGAGTTATTTCCTTGAACATCCACTTTCATCCACCATATGAATTTTGAGAACTTTCTGCCCAGCCATTCTGGAGCTATAGCATGGGGTGCAAAACTGGGGGCACTACTCCTTTTATATGAAGGCAAGGCACAGTTTCTTCAAAATGAGGTTTCAATGATAGAGTGGGGGATTCAGTTCTAGAACGTTTTGTAACTTTCTGCCATGAAACAAAGCAGTTACGACACTTCTAAACAGTTTTAGAAACACTTTTGAAAAAATCATTAAAAATCAACGAGTGAACCATCCTTCAAAGTCCACACACTTAATGCTATCATTATACGATAAAGGTAAAGTGTGCCATCAAGTCTATGTCGACTCCTGATGACCACAGAGCCGTGTGGTTGTCTTTGGCAGAATACAGGAAGGGTTTACCATTGCCATCTCCTGTGCAGTATGAGATGATGCCTTTCAGCACCTTCCTATATCACTGTACCTTCCTATACTGCCATAGTCTGGGGAACATACCAGCGGGGATATGTACCAGCAACCTCTGGCTTGCTAATCAAGTCATTTCCCTGCTGCACCATTAGCTGACACTGTCATCATGATAGCACTATTTAATTGAACTCCCTGTGAAATTTCTGAGCTTTCTGCCCAGCCAGTGATTAACCTTTTTGCATTTCCCATTAATCCCTATGGGGAAATTATCCGATGGGGCCCATGTTCAGTTCTTGCACACTGGTCCCTTCAGAGCTTTTTATGCCACTGGGAAGGTCCATGTGTCACACTGTGGCTCTCACCACCACAAAGGAGGAGAAACAGGCAGGGGATGGGCATGTGCATGTGCATGTGGCTAGTGCCACCACCGCCATTTGAACAAAGAGGAGTGTGGTCTTGGGGACCTCCTGCCACAGGTGCAAAAAGGTCTTGGGCCACCACTGCCTTCTCTTCTCTTCTCTTCTCTTCTCTTCTCTTCTCTTCTCTTCTCTTCTCTTCTCTTCTCTTCTCTACCCTTCCTTCCTTCCTTCCTTCCTGGCCCAACACAGTGCTTGTCTTGAAAGGCCGGGTCTGGGCCACTGTGCAGCCATCTTATTATTTATTTATTTAAAATATTTATACCCCGCCCCTCCCGTACACTACTGCTCGGGGCGATTCACAACATTAATAAAACAGGCTAAAACCACATTTAAAGTTCCTTTTTAAAAAAAAGGTTTCAAATTAAAAGTTATGTAAAAATCTAAAATCAGAAAAACTAAGGAACCTAGCAGATGTAAGCAGCTGATAAGACATTTGAAAGCCTCTTTAAAAAGAGGGATTTTAATTATTATTATTTTTTTAAATTGAGAGAGAGAGCATGGCGGAGCTCTTCAGGGAGGACGTTCCAAAGCTGAGGGGCCACAACCGAAAAGGCCCTGCCAACCAGAGCTCTGTTAGTGGCAGAGCCATGAGTAAAGCCTGAGATGATGAGCAGAGGACCCTGGAAGGTTCATATGGAAGAGTGCTGCCCGACAGGTACCCCAGCCCCCAACCGTATAATATTGTTTCCCGGATTATTTCCTCTCCTGGTGGGGTTGGGCCAGGTAGAACTGTCCTACACAGCCCCTGTGGCTGTAGCAGTGCTTCACATGGGGAGGAGAACTGGTCTTGTGGTCAGGGCCGGCGCGTCCATTAAGGCGAACTAGGCAGTTGCCTAGGGCGCCAAAATGGAGGGGGCGCCGCGCTGGCCAGCCTGCCGCCCCCCCACCCCGAGCGGTCAGCCTGCAGGCCCCTGCCTGGCGGGGGAGAGTGAGGGGCCAAGAAGGCAGGACAAGGCAGAAGCCCTTTGTCTGGCGGCGGGGCGAGGCAGGGGACCCAACCTGGGGCTGCCGCCGCCCCCCTCCCAGGACTCCCCCCGCCGCGCGCGGGTGGGGCCAGGCAGGCAGCAGCAGCAGCAGCAGCAGGCCCCGACCAGCCCCCGAGGCGGCAGCAGCAGCAGCAGCAAGCAGGCGGCGCCGCCTCCTCCGGGGGCGGGGTGGGACAGCTCGCTCTCTCTGGCCGCGCCGCGCCTGCTGGACAGAGCAGTCCAGGCCTTGCGAGGACCGCCTTCGCCTCCCGCTCCAGAGGGAGCCCCCCGCGCGGAGGCTGCCACCGAAGGCCAGCCAGCGGGGGCAGTGGCCTGCTGCTGCTGCTGCTGGGCACCCCGCAACCCCGGCCAGCCAGCCAGCCGCGCCTCTGGCGTGGCGGGGCTCCCCAGCCCGCCCCCGCGCCCTGCTTTGCCCAGCCTGCCAGTTGCGGCTGCAGGAGGAGGAGGAGGAGGGCGACCACCCTCACCCCGGAGCCCCGACCGGCCACTGGGCGCCCCGGAGCCGCCGTCAGCAGCAGGCCGGCTCTGCTGAGTGACTCTCAGCACGGGAAGCCCGCCGTGGCCGAGTCGAGGGCCTCGGTGGTGGCGCCCGCCCAGCAGCAGCCTGGCAGTTGCCCGCTGAGGAGCTCGCGGGGCGCACGGCGACGCCACCGGCACAAGCGGCAGGAGGGCGGAAAGCAGCGCCTGCTTGGTCGGCCACGGAGGAGAGGTCTGCAAGGAGGAGGCTGAGGCCGCTGCTGCTGCCGCCTGCAAGAAGGCTGCCCCCCGCCCCGCACACTCAGTGGGCTGCCGCTGCTCCCTCTCTGGTGGGGGGGGGGGGGTAGGGTTAGGGTTGTGGGTGGTACAGAGACATCAGGCAAGAGGGCTGGAGAAACCAGCAGCCACAGCCCCGGGAGAGCCTGGCAGTGCCTGGTGACCGGCAGTAGCCAAAGGGCCACCAGCTCCATGGCAAGACACCACCACCTCCCCCCAGCCCCCCGGACCCAGCCAGCTGGCTCACTGCGGGGAGAGACTGCCCAGAAGGGTCCCCCCCCCATCCCTACTGCCTCTCATCCCATTGGCTCCCCTGGCTGCCTAGCTCCTGCAAGTCTGCTCCATGGGCCCCACATTAGGGAGGTGCATGGAACTGGCCTGGGGTAACTTTAAGGGCAGGGGAGGGTGCACTTCTCTCCCCTCCCCGCGCTCCATTTCCTAAAAGTCCGTTGGGCTGGCATCGTGCCGCCCTGTTGCCCCCTTTACCAGATGGAACTGGAGATACTCAACATATCTGTGCGCGTTGGGTGCGTGTGCAACGCACACAGGCGTGTCGAGTACTTCCAGTTACATCCGGTAAAGGGGGCAACGCTGCTGCCCCGATGAGCGCTGGCGGGGGGGTGGATTTCAAATTCTGTGCTTTTCATTCTTCCTATAATACATCTGTGTTTGAAATATGATTGGCCGGGGGGTGGGGGGGCGCCAGAAGGTGATCTCGCCTAGGGCGCAAAAAACCCTAGCACCGGCCCTGCTTGTGGTAGCAAGCATGACTTGTCCCCTTAGCTAAGCAGAGTCTGCCCAGCTTGCATTTGAATGGGAGACTAGAAGTGTAAGCACTGTAAGATGTTCCCCTCAGGGGATAGAGCCGCTCTGGAAAGAGCAGAAGGTTTCAAGTTCCCTCCCTGGCTTCTCCAAGATAGGGCTGAGAGGGATTCCTGCCTGCAACCTTGGAGAAGCTGCTGCCAGTCTGTGAAGGCAATACTGAGCTGGATAGACCAATGGTCTGACTCAGTATATGGCAGATTCCTATGTTCCACACAGAGCTACATATTATCTGCCAATTACAGAAAACAATTTCTATAATTATCACAGAAGTCACTGAAAAGTCAACAAATACATACAGTATTCATGCTACTAGACATTCACAAAACAGAAAAACTCCACTAAACATCTGTAGCCCTCTTCAGATATTGCAGCTAAACAAATTCCAGTTCACAGCAATCTATTATATTAATTCTCATAGACGTGCCTCTGTGGGGATGCGTCCCAGCAACACAGCGGATTGGCTGGGCAGCGGAGGCGCCGGATTGGATGGGCAGCAGTTGGCTGTGTAGGGAAGTGGCCGCTTAGGGAGGGAAGGAAAAGAAGGAAAGTGGGCAAGCGGAGAGGAGAACTGAACGGACTGGGGCAGAAGCCGGGGGGGGGGGGGAAGCTGCAGGGAGAGAAAGCGGTGGAGCCTGGCTGGGCAGAGACAAATGGCTGGCTGCTTCGGAAGATGCTCGCTAGAGGGAGGGCCATGCAGGAAGGAGCCGGCTGAACGCTTGGCAGCCCGAGTCCGACACTGGGGACTGGAGGAAGGAGGAGGCAGCAACGGCCAGCGGGGAAAACACAAACAGGCTAAAAAGCGTGGGGGGCGGGGAGCATGAATGAGAGAGCGAAAAAGAGAGAAAGAAAGAGGGGGAAACGGAGGAGGAAGCAAGCTGGGACAGAAGGCTTGTGGGGGAGGGGACTGGGGTAGAAGGCTTGGGGGGACAGTGGACTGGGGCAGAAGGCTGGGGGAGGGGACTGGGGCAGAAGATGGGGGGAGTGTACTGCGGAGGCAAGCAGCAGGCCGTGGAGTTGGTACTTGGCCCAGCGGCGGGCCTGCCCTGCCCGCGAAAGCTAGATGCCCGTGGGAGGCCTGGGCGGGAGGGAACCGGGCAGCGAAACTTCCCTGTTCACCACCCGGGAGGAGGAGCAGTGGTGGCGGGGCCCTTTTTGGCCACCCGCCGCCCAGTAAGGCCTGTGGCAGCAGAGGTAAAGAACTCAGTGCGGGGAGGGCAAGAGAGAGTGGGGCAGGAGGGGGAGGTAGGGCAGGAGAGAGTGGGGCAGGGGGAAGGGGGGAAAGCCCGCTCCAAAGAGTGCACAGATGCTCTGTGCGGTTCGGCTAGTTACTTGTAATTCACAACAATTAATAACACAACAATGTAATAGCACGATCCAGGAAACCAACCAGTATTACTGCTGGACTTAATGGACGATTGTATCACAATAAAAAATTCATGGTACATCTAATTTCCTTCCAAAGCCGCTTTGTTGCTGGCCAATGCCAACAAACCTGTAAAAATTGGCCTTCGACTCAGAAAATTTCCAGCACTGGTCATTGCTATTACTGTATATACCTGCTCTAACCACTGTCCCACATTGGCTGCCACAGTGTATTTGCATGAGCTGTCAGAACACATACATGTTCATGAAGGTATGTGCACCGTGCTTTTAACTTCTTTCCCCTTTCAGAAAATAGAAGTAGGCTGTGTCCTCCCCAGTGCCAGCACATGACATTTTGCTGCCTGAAGTGAAGCACCAAACAGTGCCCCTCCCTTCCTTCCTCCTCTTCCCCTCACTGTTGAAATGACACCCCCAGTTCCTTCCTTCTTTCAAATTTCTCCCCTTCCCTTCCTTTTCTATTGGGAATGGAGGAGAAAAAGCAGTGTGGTATTATTTTTGCCTTCCTTCCTCTGCAGGCATTTATTATGTATGTGTGTATGTGGGGGGGGGGGGTGTTGCTGGGTGGGCTCTTGCACTACCCCTTAGAACTGCCCCACAGTCTGCTGCCTGAAGCAGCCTGCTTTTCCCTGCTTCATGAAAGAGCTAGCCCAGATATTCTCCCTCTGAGTCTGGTGTGTTGGAGTGTCCCCAGGGCCCTTTTTATGTGGGCAAGAGTTTGGGGAAAGCTGCCCCCAGGGCCCCACACATGGAGGGGCCCATCCAAAGTATTCTTCAGCTTTTGAAATGATCAGATTGATCCATTTCATTCAAGGCCATGTTAATGTGTGGTGGAATTGATGTGTGGCAGAATGTGTGTCGCTTGTGTGGTGGAATTAGCTAGCTTAAATGGAGCAGTCTGACTTTCAGAATAAATTTGCCTTTGATATCTAAATATATAAATTTTGCCTTTGATATCTATCTATGCAGAGCTTTGGTTGAAGAAAGAACGGAATGGAGAGGTTAAAGTTTAAAAATAGAATAAAGTTTATTGGAGGGATTTAGGGGTACAGGAAGAGAAAATAATGTTAATGATCAACAATACTTAAAACTAGCAAGACTACATTACAGCTCACAAAGAGGCAATTTGGTTTGAGTTTCTGAATTAAGTTCACTCAAGACTGGTGAGAGAAACAGGTTTTGGATTTTAGATGAAGTAAGAGGAAAGGGAGTGAGAGATTTAAGGTAAAGGTAAAGTGTGCTGTCAAGTCGATTTCGACTCCTGGCGCCCACAGAACCCTATGGTTTTCTTTGGTAGAATACAGGAGGGGTTTACCATTGCCTCCTCCTGTGCAGTATGAGATGATGCCTTTCAGCATCTTCCTATATCGCTGCTGCCTGATATATAGTACCAGCAGGGATTTGAACCAGCAACCTTCTGCTTGTTAGTCAAGGATTTTCCCACTGCACCACTTAAGGTGACGACAGATTTAAAAGCAGGGATTAAATACAACCTCAATATTTTCAGAGGGGTGCTGTAAACCCTTGTAGCTCAGTCGTCACCAAGGGGCTTTCCCCCCTCGAGGCAGGCAGTAAGGCAGAAAGGTGAGAATGGCAGCCCAGGGACCAGGCAGAGGTCCAGGAGCCAGGAAAAATCCAAAAAGGGACCAGAACCTCACAGCCAAGGGTGCTGCAGAGACCAGTTTAGGGAAAAGGCTTGTCTGGAGGTGAAAAGGAAAAGAGGAGTGAGAGTCAAGGCAGGGCAAGATGAAGGTGCTGGTGCCAAGTTGTGAAAAGCAGCTGGTGGATCTGAGGAAGAAACACCTGATAGATATGGGGTAGAGACATAGGAGACACATGGATTGATGATGTCTTGATACTGTGAAGGAAAAATCTCACCCAAAGGCATTATGCTGATTGCACTTTGAAAGGGTAGACAATAGGGGCAAACTACAGGATGTAACATTGTCCTATTCAAAAGTGAGGAGTGGACTTGTTCTTGAACAAAGGCTGCGAAAGATCTAAAAGGCCCGTGCAGGGAGAAATGAAATGGATGCATCAACGTTTATCTCTTGTGTCCTTTAGAATATCTGGGAGTGGCTAAAGTGTAAACTAGCTAGCTTCCCCCACCTTAAGCCATCCATTAACATACTTCATAGCAGAGGAGATGGTCTGCTATCTTCTTATCACTCCTTCCTGAGAAGGTGATATTGTGTGAAGTGATCTCTTGTGCCAACACAGGAAGAATACTTGGCTAATTCTTGAAAAATAATAGCACTGATTAACTCCCAGGATCAAGAGTTTTCAGTATTTGGGGTTTCACACTCCATTGACAGGACCTCTGACTTCAAATGACGGTGATGGTCCTGTTGTTGACATGCACCTTTAATCAACATATTGATGTGAGTATATATGGTTTTTGAAAAGATTATGGACATAGCTAGCAGTTTAAAAAAAAACCCTGAGAAAAATGATTACATTGACACAGGACACAGTGTCTAACATACAGCACAGCACTGTGTGCTGCCCATGGAAGAGGGATGTGTGGATACGTCTTTCACCCCAGCTGAGTGTTGGAAGTGAAGAACTTTGCGCTGTCTCATGCCTCAATGACAGAGGGGGACAGACTAGTGAGTCAGAGGGCTAGATGGGTCAAGACATTGGTCATTCCTGCTCTCTACTGCTCTGACACAATCCCTTTGGTATGTAGATTACTACTCTCAGGGACTTTCTTCCTTCCTGCCTCCCTTCCCGTCTTCCTTCTTCTCTTGTCCCTAACATGCACACACTTGCCTCTCTCTGCAGCATGTGTGCACAGAGATCCAGACAGCATCTGTCTGCATCCAGCTAACTAGATAGATCAGAGAACCTGTCTCTCCACTTTCCTATCTAGAATGGAGTTATCCAATAAAGACTCCTCATATTGATTTGAAACTATGAGTTTCTTTTGCTCTCAACATACACACATGCCTAGGCAGACTCTGCTGTGTTTTGACTCCGTGCACTGTGCTGTAATAATAGGGTGTCTCTTACCAGAGAGAATTCCCAACACTGAGCAGGGCTGTTCTTAGGGCAGGGCAAACAGGGAGACCACACTGGGCACTACCCCTTTAATCTCCATGAAAATTAACTGAAAGGGGACCCTACACTGGCTGATTTGCCATAGGTCCCGCACCCCACCAGGGCTTTATAAGGACTGTCCTGGAGCTGAGAGCCCATCCTCACAGCAAGCAGTGCCAGGGCTGTTGGTGCACACTCAGTGGCACACCTAGGTAATTTGGGTGCCCGGACCACCCCCGCTGCAAGGCTCCCCCTGCTGCCACTGCAAGCCTCCTGCCACTGCCACTGCCTTGAGCCCCCCCCCACTGCCACCACTGCCACTGCAAGGCCAAACCACCAATCTTTGCAAGTATTCTAGCTGCCATGTGCGCAGCTGGGGAGTGAGCCTGAGCAGGCCTCCCACCCACCCACCCCGGTGGCGGCAGTGGGCTGAGCTGACCGTCCACCTCAGCAACCCTTGAGCGGACAGTCAGCCCAGCGGCTGCTCCCGATCCACCCACAGCCGCCATGGGGGGAGGCCTGCTCAGGCTCACCCCCTACCCCCCAGCTGCTCACATGGTGGCTAGAATACTTGCAAAGATCAGTGGTTCAGCCTCACAGCAGCAGTGGCAAGAGGGGGTTGCAGCGGTGGGAGGCCCCCCCCCGATCTTGGAGGCCATGGGCCAGGGCACCATGGGCCAGGGGTAAGAGCACCTGCATCATCACTGTTGTGCCATCATTGCCTTTGGAATAAGTATGTATGTAACAGCCCCTGCCATTGTCCACAGCAAGGACAGACTCTAAGCTGGGATGGAAGGTGTGTGCACACCTTGCTCTTCCATGGACAGCATGTTGCACAGCACTGCTGTATGTTAGCTAGTAAAAAGAAAGGGGGGGGGCGCTCAAATAAACATTCTGCCCCTGGGCCTCTTAGAATAGATAAAGTGGACGGAGAAGTTTTCCTCTCTATCTCATAATATTAGAATCCATGGTCATCCAAAGAAGCTACCTGTAGTCTAGAGGACTGTGATGAGTCCCAAGGCATTGGCCATGTCATAGCCAACATACATGGGACGTATAACAAATGTGTCCTGGAAGTTAAAATGTGCCTGGGACATGCCATACAGAGGCAACGGAATTGGAGTTGCAGAGGGGTACACTTTCATGGTTGAGTCATCTGGAGAACATTGTCTGTGTTTGTGAATACACAGGACTGTGCAAGGTGACTAAGACGGGGGTGATATGAATCAGTACTTTCTCCTTCCTTTTGATATGCTTGCCAGAACATATACTGCTCAAAGTCTATGTTTTTGCAGGGCTTAAAATACTGGGTGAGTGCTAGCTTGGCCTTTTCATAATCATCACCATCTCCAGTATAAGGTAATGTTTTGAAAATTTGGTGAACTTCACTGCCTGCAAAATGTAACAGCATTGCTCACCTCGTGGTGGGGTCATTTTTCCTTTATCACAAGAAACAGATTTTCCAGTCTTTCAAGCTGGTGGTCCCGTCTAGGTCCCAATGTAGAATGGGAGACATGAATAGGAAATTCAGGGAAAGCAAGGAGAATATTGATAACAGCAAAGGCAGAAGCTCAGAAAACTGGAAGAGGAACCAGTCATTGTTGGAAATGTATGCTGTCCCACTGAATAAAAGAAGCACTCAAAATGACTACCACTCCACGCCTTCATGCAGAGTTGAGACTATACAGTAGATAAGATGGCTGCTGCACTCAAAAGCAGGCTACTACAAAAAGCTTGTGTTACACACAGAGCCGGGTCTCACAATCGGTGAGACTCGGTTTAGCAGGGTGCGCGGAGAGAGCGGGCTAAGCCCGCTCTCCCCACACACAAGCAGAGAGGGAGCCCTGGGTGGCCGGATCGGCCGCTCACACGATTGCCGGCTCCGTGACAGAGCCAGTGGGGGCTGGGGGGAGCGGGGGCCAATTGGCCCCCAGAAGGTCCAGCATGCCCTGCGCCAATACGCAGGGCATGCCGGCAAGACCCCCGGAGCCAGGAGGTGGCTTTTTGCCTTCCCTGCAGGGGTCTCCTCATGAGTAACCATGGCACAAAGCCACGCCGCAGCTACTCATGATGATTAAAACCAGGTTTGCGGAGCACTCACTAGCCCGCTAGCCCTCCGCTAGCCCGATTTTGCCCCATCGTGTTATCTCTATGAAGAAGAAAAAATTTAGAAATCATGGTGAGGGAGAGACAGAAATACCTGGTTAGAAGAATGGTGTGTCTTTGTTTCTGTCTCCTGCTTTCCTTTTGTCCTCTCTGCCTCCTGTAAGCCTTTTCCTCTCTCTATTGCTTTCTGTTATTGAGAAGAGAGTTTCGTTGCTTGGTTGGTTTATGGAGCGATTCTTAGCCATTCTAGTCACCAGTGTAGAATCCAAGGGAAAGAGTTGTGGTATGCAAGGACAAGGCAGTGGAGTGGAATCAGGAATATTAATAGCTTAATGAAACAGTATATACAGAGGCAAGTGGAGACCATTTTTGTGTGTGTGTGTGCTCTTGGGGCTGGCTGGCTGTTAGCCCCGCCTCTACTCCAGGTCTGGAATACAATTAACTAAAACCCCATCCCAAAGCTAGCCTGAATCAAGGAATGGGTTAACCAAAAACAGGGCTGAGCATTTTTTTCTCCCCCAATCTAACCAGCTCTGTGGGTTGGTTTCTTATTATCTCATTTACTGATGTGTAGAAAAATGGGGAAAGCCTTTTAACTTGGTTTCTGAACTAAACTTCCCCCACCTACCTCAGCAAGATATAAAAGAATTTTGGTACTAAGAAAGCTACCTTTTATTAAGCTGTGGCATCCGCCCCAGCTCAGTGTGGTTTTTCTTGGTGGTTAATCTTGAAAAAGGGAGAGAGGGTGAGATGACAAAGCTGAAACCTTCCTAAAAGTCACACCTTCTGACCTAAAAACTCTTCTCTTTATTTCAGAAGTGGGTGGGAGTCAGGGGAGCTACAAGAGTGCTGAGGAAAAGATACCTTCATGTGGTCGGAAACCCTAGTTGCTTCCACAATGGCTTTTGTGTGGCTGAGACATTCTTTTCCACAATCAGCCAGAAAGGGTTCCACATAGCACTTAATACAGTGCTACACTGTCTAGTCATGACTTTCCCCATTCTTCCTTCTATAATATATAATTGTGACTTATACTCAGAAATAAGTCTTGTTCAGCAAAGGTCCCCTGCAATGTTAATTTAATTAGTAGCTTCCTCTTTGCAGCTTCTGTCCCTTTTATTACTTCCAATTCAGTACAGCTGGAAGATTAGTGAAGAATAGCCACTAAATTGACCGCTAATTAGTCAGCCCTTTATTAAGTTGCTCTTTTCCCTTTGAAAGGATTGGGGGCTTAAAGAATTGGGGGACTACAACACCTGGGGCATTTTAGTTTAGAAAAAAAGACAACTGCAGGGAGACATGATAAAGGTCTATAAAATCATGCATGGTGCGGAGAAAGTGGAGAGAGAGAGAAATTCTTCTCCCTCTCCCATAACACTAGAACCAGGGGTCATCCCATGAAATTGATTGCCGGGAAATCTAGGACCAACAAAGGGAAGTACTTTTTCATACAACACATAATTAACTTGTGGAATTCTCTGCCACGAGATGTGGTGTCAGCCAGCAACCTGGCTGGCTTCAAGAGGGGTTTGGATAACTTCATGGAGGAGAGGTCTATCAATTGCTAGTAGTCAGAGGGCTATAGGCCACCTCCAGCCTCAAAGGCAGGAGGATGCCTCTGAGTACCAGTTGCAGGGGAATAACAACAGGAGGGAGGGCATGCCCTCAACGCCTGCCTGTAGGCTTCCAGTGGCATCTGGTGGGCCACTGTGTGTAACAGGATGCTGGACTAGATGAGCCATAGGCCTGATCCAGCAGTGCTGTTGTTATGTTCTTAATTGCCGATTTCCTTTCATCCCTCGCTTGTTGTGAACCAAGCCTGATTCGCACTCTATATAAACTCCAGAGCTAGTTGTAATGAGAATGAGGCTTGTTCACTCTCACCACTTACTGGCACAAGTCCTTCATACAGCACCCATGTATAATCTGGATGCGGAGGTGGAAATGGACACATACTCTTATATAGTTCAATGGGATTTATTAAGGCAAATTGGTTCTCAATGCAGTCAATCAAGTCAACCATGTATCTAAATGTAGTGCATAGATCCTAACTAATAAATGTGTTGGGTGCATGTAATCTCTGTGTTAACTATCTAGACAACCTAAGCATGATTCAGAGAGAGGGAGAAAGAAAGAGAAACAAGAAGGGGAAAGAAGAAGGAAAGAGGGAAGGGCTCTAGGCATGAGATGGCAGTGCGCCAGGGTTTAGTGGGGAGGAGGGAAAGGAAGAGGCTGAGTATTCCAGCGAAGGCATGATGATCAGACGTGGCCAAGAAATGTGTGTGATGCTAGAGTCCGATGCTGGTGTGTGTTGCAGGCATCAGGCAGGCATGATGAGAATCTTGGACTGAAGACCAGAGCAAGACAGAGCAGAGTTAGTCTTGCTTCCCTGCCCCACAGTGGAAATCACAGGCAAACTCTATCTGTAGTGAGTCTCTACTTTCGCTACACAGCTGGTCAGTCAACTTGCAGGTTTGAGCAAAAGACTGCTGAAGCCATGCCTGGCGCACTTGATTCTTATAGTAGTTCGATCCTCTGAGCTGAACACAGAGTTCTTTGAAGCACAGGCACAGCCACCATGGATTTCAAAAGTGTCAGTGGCTTATGCCATAAACAATAGGCTCAGGGCATTATCATGTCCATTTCTCAAAGAGAGAACAAAAATTACAACCATCTCTGCTCTTCCTTAGGAGCCCCTGGGAGTAATTGTCAACAATCTGCATAGTTGTGGTCAGCACTGTGTAAAGTACTGTGTCACAGGCCCTCAGGTGCCTGCCTCTGCCCAAGAAGGTTTTAGAAATCAGGAGAAGAGGGGAATCGAAGGGAGGAAAGAATCTGGGGTGTTTCCAAGATAGCAATCAAGGTGTGATGACTGTCATTCTAAATCAGTGTGCATATCTAAACATTTCAAGAGATATCGGTAATACATGTGAAGCCAGGGAACCTAACACAATCAATTGCCGCAATAGCAGGTTACAGCAACATTTTGTAAATTTATTCCAGAGGGAATGCAGACTTCACTCCTGCCTTCCTCCAAAGCCGCTCAAATAGGAACAAGGCAAGGCCTTCTGGCCTGATCTCTAGGAGTTGTTCAGTTCACTCAGGGTTCAACTATGTCATGAACCAGGGAATCCGTTAAAGCAGGGTTTCTTAACCTTGGGCCCCCAGATGTTGTTGGACTACAACTCCCAGAATCCCCAGCCACAAAGACCTGGTGCTGCTGACACAGCCCGAAGCTTGGCTTTTGGGGCCTGTAGCCCTGGCCCAACTGGGGTGATCTTGGCTATAACACCCCCCCTTTAAAATTCTGTAGTGAAATAGCACCATTTTGCTATAAAAGAAAGAAAGGGGGGAAATAATAAAGGAAACCTGTAATTAAGGCCCCCTCCCCATGAAAAGCGGGTTTTCATAGTGAGGGGCTTTAATTACCAGTTTCCTTTATCCCCTCCCCCCTTTCTGTTATAGCAAGATAGTGCTATTTCACTACAATAAAGAAAAGGAAAATAACAATGAAAGCAATGAAACCCCCAACCACGCTCAGGGAACACGAGCTAACTTATTAAGGGACCATAGACCCCTCCTTTGGTAAAGAGGCACCAGTTAAAGTGACTCTCATATTTAGCCGAAAGAGAGAAGCTATCCTTATTCAACCCAGGATAGCATCCCTCCAGTGGCTGTTGCTGCTTGTGTTTCTCCCTGCTGTTTTTATATTGTAAGCCACTTTGGGACAGGGAAAGTGTTTCTTATTCTTTTTGCCTATGTAAACAGCTTAGCTTTGTTGAAAAGCAGTATATAAATATTCTTAATAGTAATTCATTGTGCTAAAGAGGAAACAACAGAATAGACAGAAGCTGTAAGGAGTTAAAGGCACAAGAGATCTTAAGTCTCAATAGCACTTTGCCTGTTCATATTAGACCAGTTGATTCTGCAATAGCATTTTATTGCAAAGACCCACTAAAAATCAGGTTTGCAATATCAAGGGAGAACAACATAGAAAACACTGGAATGCAACAATTTAGCAATTACATGATCTAAATTCCCTCTAAAAATGAGTGAGCAAAGGGTTACAATTCCAGAGAAAATTTTCAATGTGGAACCAAGCACTCTTTTCTTAATTAGTAAGCTTTTTCTTTGAACTCAGCAGCAAAGAGTGGGGTTGAGCCCTAGTGAATGCAGGTTTAATATTAAGGGCAAGTTTCTGTTGCTCAGTGGCAGAGCACACATTTTGCATGCAGAAGGTGCCAGATTCAATCCTTGGTGTCTTCAGGAAGGGCTGGGGAAGATCAGATTCCAGCCAGTTCCTCTTCTGCTTTCACAACCAACTCACATCAATCTAATTGATTTATCTTCACAGCAAATGGCATCCATGCCCATAAACTTATCAGAATAGTGTGGCACTGTGCAGGTGTAAATTGTCCCTTTGTCACCAATAATTACAGCTAAGTCTGCACATAGCAAAATGAGTGGACTGTAGCAGCTGAGACTGCAAGAGGAAATTACAGTTTGAAAGCATCTTCAAACTGGGTTTTTGAAAGCATCTTCAAATCTTTGGGTTTTTTCAGATATATTCCAGTAACTTTAGTAATATTCTGAGCACCATCTGCTGGCAATCTGCTGCACACTCTGAATAAACTATCTTTTCAAACCCTTTATTCTAACTTGGAGGAAAACCCACAGTTTATGCATGGATTGTTGCAAATTGCCAGCAGATGGTGCTAAGAATATTGCACAGAACCCTTCTGCCTGACCTGCATTTCTCACTTTATTTATCACTAGTAGGTGAGACCTATCATTGACTGGGCAAAGTAATTTTGCATGGATTACCCTTATAAGAAAGTTCAAGCAAGTAAATTATCTATCTATCTATCTATCTATCTATCTATCTATCTATCTATCTATCTACCTACCTACCTACCTACCTATCTATTGCCTAATATGTATTTCTTAGATATACATATCAGAGATACATCTATATAATTAATTCTCTTAGCCGGTGCGTGTCCAGGATTTGGAGGCGGAACTCTCGCCACACGCTGTGAGAGTTCTGGCGGAGTGAGGAGGAGAGGGGGAAGAAAGTGTTGGCAGTGGCCAGCTGGCAAGCAGAGGAAGGGGGAGAGAAAGGCGGTGGTGGTGGCGGGCGGGCAGGCAAGAGAAAAGCGGCAACGGGTGGGCGGAGGGGGGGAGAGAAATGCGGCAGAGGTGGGAGGGCGGAGGGGGGGAGAGAAAAGCCGCGGCAGGCAGATGGGAGGGAGAAAAAATGGCGGCGGCGGCGGGGTCCTTCTTGGCCGCCTACCATGGCTCTGTGTGTGGGGAGAAACGGGAGGGAAGGAGGGCTGGAGAGCGCGAGGCCAGAGGGAAGGGGAAGAGAGGAGAGACCAGGGCAGGAGGAAGAGGGAGGGGGAAACAGCTGGCCCCAAAGCACTGCCCAGATGCTCTGTGCGAGGTCGGCTAGTATATTAATATTACATATAAATATATGCAACAGAATTTTTTATTAATGTGCTTGCAAAAGGGAAGTAAAATAACAGTTTGACATTCTTAGGATTTCAAAGCTGTGAGGGCCAGTTTCCTCAGCCAAGCTCCAGAATCTACGTGGGGTGCTGGGGATTTTGGCATAAAAAGGGCAGAGGCAAGCCAGAGGTGCAGCTGCTGCTGTAGTCGCCGGCCCAGGCACCAGTAGGTGGGCCACCTGCAGGTGACCACCAAAGGGGGACAGCTTTTGGTGCCAGGCCTTTGGTGTGGGACTGAGGTCTGAGGGGAAGTTATGCTGAAGGTCCTCCAGTTTTAGTTTTTTTGTTTTGTTTTTTGTTTTAGTGGTTTGTGCCAGGCTGTGTCTGGGCTCTCTTTTTAAGGGTGGAGCAGGGGGTGCATTCAATGGGATTGGGACAGCTCTTTCAGTAGGGGTGGGGAATAGAGGGTCGGGCGTTGCCTAGCCAGCATGCCACTACAGGAGAAGGGAGTCCAGTAATGTAATTACTGTTTTTCCTTCCAGCTGTCCTGTCAGCTTCCAGGCCTCGGGGAGTACTTCCAACTCCCCACTGAATCTAACCATGCTCCTCTGTAATGCCAGGTCAGTTCAAAATAGATTAGATGATAATAATGCTCAGTTCAAAATCATCCATGATTTGATCATGGAGGAAGGAGCCGACCTAGCTTGTATAATTGAAACCTGGTTGGGGAAGTTGTGTGGGCCTAACTCCTTTTCCCAGGGTACTCGGTTGCTAAGCAGGTATGGGGAAGTGGGGTGGGTGGGTAGAGTGGCTGTGGTCCATAAGAATAGCATCTCCCTTATCAGGCTCCCTGTGAGAGAATTGACTTATACTGAGTGTGTGTACCTTGGGCTGGGAATTTGGGATAGATTGGGGATTCTGTTGGTGTACAGTCCACCCTGCTGCCTAACAGACTCCCTAACAAAGCTGACAGAACTGGATGCTGAGCTGGTGTTGGAATCGACCAGGCAGGCTTTTGGTGCTGAGTGATTTCAACGTCTACTTTGGGACTGGCTTGTCTGGTGATGTACAGGAGTTCATAGGGGCATGGCAACTAATGGACCTATCCCTATTATCTATCTATCTATCTATCTATCTATCTGATTTATACACTGCCCCAAACTTTCGTTTCTGGACGGTTAACAATAACAGAAAAACAAGTTAAAAACATACACAAAAACTTAAAACAGTTGAGATAATTTAAAATCAAACACAGATTAAAACCTAAAAATGTAAAAAGCTGAAAAAGCTTGAAGAGGTTGATTTTCAAATGCTTTTTGAAAATTGTCAGAGATGGAGAGGATCATATTTCAGTAGGGAGCACATTCCATGATCTTGGGGCTGCAACTGAGAAGGCCCGCCCTCATGTGGCCACCAGCCGAGCTGGCGGCAACTGGAGACGGACCTCTCCAGATGACCTCAGTGGGCGGTGGAGCTCACAATGAAGAAGACATTCTCTTAAATTATAGATAAATTAATAATATTCTCTTAAATATTTGTCCTAGCACCTACACATGACGCAGGTCACACATTGGATTTGGTCTTTTGTTTAGATCAGGGGATTGTTCCATGGGTGGGGTCTCCTGTGGTTTCTCCATTGTCATGGACAGACCACTTCCTAGTTGAGGTTGGTTTCACAGGCATGTCTGACCCAGGGGTGGTGGACCTATTAGAATGGTCAACCCGAGAAGGCCTTTGGATCCAGTAGGCTTCCAAAGGGACTTGGAGAGTTTTAAGAGATTCTGTCTATGTCCTGGTGGATACCTAGAACAGGGAATATACCAAGGCAGTAGACATAATGACTCCTAAGCATCCTCTCAGACCTGCTTCAAAATTAGCTCCATGGAATACAGAAGAGCTACGGGAGCTCAAGTGGCAAGGTAGACGACTGGAGTGCAAATGGTGGAGGACTCATCTTGAATTCAATAAGACACAGCACAGAGCCCATTTGAAGGTCTATGCTGTGGCAATACGTTCAGCAGATTTTATTTTTCGTGTATAGTGTTTGCAAGTTCTTGTCCAGCAATGTTGCTCTGGATTGTTAGGAGTTTAACTCAAACCCATTCTGTTTAAAATCTGTTTCTGGAAACAAGGTCTCACTGTGATGCATTTAATATGTTCTTTGCAGATAACATCTCTCACATTTTGGCTGATCTGGACTCCAATATTTCTGCATGGCCAGTTAGGGAGACGTTTTGCAATTCCTCTTGCATGACTAAATTGGATCAGTTTCCATTTGTGACTCCTGAGAATGTGGAGAAGTTCCTTGGAGTAGTATGGCCTACCGACCAACACTGGATCCTTGCCCAACATGGCTGATTTAATCTTGCAGGGAGGTTGTTGGAGCTGGCCACCTTGTTGTTGGAGTGCCACCTTGTTTGAAGGAGGGAGTGGTTACACCCCTTCTTAAGAAATCCACTCTGGATCCCCTAGTGATGGATAATTATAGGCCAGACTCAAATCTCCCATGGTTGGGTAAGATGATTGAGGGTCTGGTGGATGACCAGCAGTATTGAAGGAAACTGATTATCTAGACTCATTTCAAAGTGGCTTTAGGGTAGGCTATGGGGTTGAGATGGCCTTAGTTGGTCCGATAGATGGCCTTTGCCAGGGAATTGACAGAGAGAGCATGACTCTGCTGGTTCTTTTGGATTTTTCAGTTGCTTTTGATACAATTGACCTTCTGGGTTGCCTGAGGGATTTGGGGATAGGAGGTACTGTTTTACGGTGGTTCCACTCCTATATCTCGGGTAGATTTCAGATGGTCGAGCTTAGTAACAGTTGCTCTTCAAAACAGGTGCTGCTCTGTGGAGTCCCTCAGGGCTCCATTCTCTCACCAACGCTTTTTAACATCTACATGAAACCTCTGGGTGAGGTCATCAGGGGATTTGGTGCTGGGTATTATCAATATGCTGATGACACCCAAATCTATTTCTCTTTGTCATCGATATCAGGAAATGGCATTAGCCCCTTAAATGCCTGCCTACAGGCAGTAATGGGCTGGATGAGGGATAATAAACTGAAGTTGAATCCAAGCAAAGCAGAGGGGCTCATTGTTGGGAGTCATAATCTGCAAGATGGGATAGAACTTTCTGTTCTGGATGAGGTTACACTCCCCCAGAAAGAACAGGTTCGTAGCTTGGGAGTGCTCTTGGACCCAAGTCTCACCCTGGTGCCTCAGGCTGAGGCTGTGACCAGTAGAGCTTATTATCAGCTGCAATTGATTTGACAACTCTGATGTATTGGTACATATTCCAACTCTGCCCATTCCTTGAAGAGAATGACCTGAAAATAGTGGTACACCAGCTGGTAGCCTCCTGGTTGGACTACTGCAATGTGCTCTCTGTAGGGCTTTAAATACATCAGAAGCAGGAAACCTGCCAGGGAGGCGGTTGCAGCATTGGACAATGAGAGAGTGAAAGGGATGATTAAGGAGGATATGGAGGTTTCAGAGAAGCTAAATGAGTTATTTGCATCTGTCTTCATGGCAGAGGATACTGAGCATATATCTGTTCCTGAAACAGGCTTTTTGGGTACGGAGGCTAAAGAACTGAGTCAGATAGAATTTATATGAGATTATGTTCACTGTCTAGAAAAATAAATAACTAGCAAATTGCCAGGACCAGATGGCATCTATCCAAGAGTCCTTAAAGAACCCAGATGTGAAATAGCTGACCTCCTTGCAAAAAAAATATAACTTATCCCTACAATCAGGCTCTGTACCCAAGGACTGGGAAATAGCAAATGTAACACAGATTTTCAAAAAGTGATCCAGGGGCGATCTGGGAAATTACAGGCCAGTTAGCTTAACGTCGCTCACAAAGGCAAAAAAATATATAACTTATCCCTACCCCTGCTCACAAAGGCAAGGGCAGCACAGCAATGGCACTTCTTTGGCCGCTCTCTAGATGAACTCCAGTGACGGTCTCCCGAGAAGGAATTCTCCCTTGGCAAAGGAATCAAATAGTTGTTGGCTTCTGTCTCCATCTGCGTCCTGTCATCCCTGTCTCCACACCTTGCACATGTTGGGTAAGGCCACTGCCCTCCCAACAGTTCCCTTTTCAAGTTACTTGGGACCCCCTGGCAGTGTTCCCTGTAAGAGGGATTCCCAGATGTTGTTGACTACAATTCCCAGCATTCCCAGCTTCAATAGCCTTTTGCTGGGGATTATTGGAGTTGTAGTCAACAACATCTGGGAATCCCTCTTACAGGGAACACTGCCCCCTGGGGGTTCCCAACCCCCAGTTTGAGAACCCCTGGTGTAGTTCAATAACCAAAGGTGCTTGCTTAATGGCCTTTGATTCTGGATTGCCACTCCACAATTTGTGTCCCACCCAACCAGTATTGATGGGATCTGAAAGCCAGAGAAAGAAGACTGGGTTTTGCATTTGGCTGGCAAAAAGCCACTCTGGGGATCTGAAAGAGTCTGCAGCAGCTTTTGTGGGGCCAATGCTGATTCAAAACTAGTATTGACTGGGTGTTTGTGGATTTTCTATTTTAAATTATCCAAAGCACATTTGGGATTTTCCCTCTTTGTTATGTCATGATCACACTGTACAAACCCTGCAATCTGCATTCTGTGGGCCTGAGAATCTGATCTTTCATCTTTTGGAATCTGATCTTTCATCTTTCATCATGGGCGGTGGGTGGGTGTGAAGTTTTGAGTCTTCCAAGCTTCAAAGATAAGTTAGTGGGCCATGCCTGGTGAGATGTGAGCCACAAGAAGAGATATGGGTAGGATTCCGAGTGCTGAAGTTCCACCACCCCCATATTCAGGGGTGGAACTGAAGTTCCACCACCCCCATATTCAGCTTTTCCAGACATAGGTTTGTTGCATTTCTTTTTGAGCTCCTGCAATACTTACTGATGTATCCTCTCCTCGCCCATGTTCCAGACACCTACCTGAGCCTCCGCAGAATTTCGTTCTCCCTCCTTGTGGGTTTCGGCACTCTGGCTAGACACTGAGCACCTGGTTCTATTTTTACAGTGCCACCCACCAGCCAGTGCTTACTTTGCTTTCTCTTTCCCAAGCACTCACATCTAAAGCAAGAAATGGAGAGTTTTTAACACCAAAGGAGGCACACAGCTGAGGAAGCTGAACTCTCCCTCCTCGGCAGCCTTCCTCAGCTATCTGTCACTTTAGGACTCCTCACGACACCCACTCACCCACCCACCCTCTCTCTCTCTCTCTCTCTCTCTCTCTCTCTCTCTCTCTCTCTCTCACACACACACACACACACACACACACACCCTCTGGTTGCCCCACTTTCCCGAGCAGTGAGACATTCCAGGATTCTGCAGGGTGTCTTGAATTCTGCTCACTTTTGGTAGGAAAGTCGCTCTAGACTGACAGTGTCTTTGTAATATTTTATTTATTTATTTATTACCTCTCATAAAGCTGTAAAAGGAAGAGGAGCCCTGACAGTCAGCAGGTCTGCATCCTGGTTCTCACTATTATGTGACCAAGAGCCAGAACAGGGTTACACAGAACAGGCTTGATTCTCAGTGGTTGGCATTACCGAAGACAGAGAACCAGGTTAGCCCCCTCCACCTTGGAGTGGTGTCTCCAAGCGATCTCTGTAAATGCAAAATCCCTGTAGATGCATCTACCCCTGTAGATGCCCCTGCTAACTTGGCAAAGAGGCACCTTTTAATGTGGTGATTCTCTTTATTTAGCAGGGGGAAAGTAACTGGCCCTGTCCATCCACAGCAGTACCTCCAGTGACTGTTGCTGGTGTCTATCTTATGTTTCTTTTTAGATTGTGAGCCCTTTGGGGACAGGGATCCATCTTATCTTATTTATTTATTATTTCTCTGTGTAAACTGCCCTGAGCCATTTTTGGAAGGGCGGTATAGAAATAGAAATTGAATGAATGAATGAATGAATAAGAAAATAGAATGAAAATCCATTTTAAACTTCCGGGGATATATTTTTCAAGCAAATTTGGCAGTTTTTGCAAACTATTTCCCCCTCAATTTGGAAATGCTGAATATTTGCAATAATACACCAGAATTAGACTGACCTTCAAGATATGAACAAGTTCAATAACCCTGCTAACTGGAGTAATCACCACCTTTTAAGTGAGGATTTTCTTTGTATCGACACAGCATTCCTCCAGTGGCTGCAGTGGCTGGTGTCTACCTTGCGCTTGTGCTTCTTTTTAGATTGTGAGACTTTTGGGGACAGGGAAGCATATTATAATAATTATATTAATATTATTATTATTCCACCTCATCATGAATGCAGCAAGCAAGCAGTTTGCACTGAGTCAATGGAGGGCTAGTTTGGTTATTGAGCAGGGAAGGACTTGTCCTAGCAAGATTTTGCGAGAAGCGGGGGAATGGGGATGGTATACAGGTAAATAGGGTTTTATGGATGCAAACACACATTCCGTTTGGAACTGGCGCACACCACACAGTCCTATATCGTGTGTATCTCTGGCTGGGAGTGGTTGGGGCCTGCCCCAGTGACTCTTGAGCTGGCACCTAAGAAGCAGAGGGCTGTGTCTGCAACCTAAAAGACCTCATAAGTAGGTGGCCACCTCGAGCAGCAACTGGCGCAGGCCCAGCTGGGGTGGGTGGTTCAGCTGCAAGGTGATCCCACGGTGGTTGAGGCGGACAGGCTCAGTAGTTGAGCAAAGGCTGTGGTGTGGGCCCAGCTGTTTGAAAAAATTGAAGCCAGTAGAGTGTCTGGGCTATACCAGTGCCCTCCTCTGCCCAACCTTAGGATTTATCCATTGTGGGGGTTCCTAAAGGATACCTTGGGGGGGGGAGATTTTGTTTAATCCATCATTTGGTCCATCTCTCTGGCGGGCAAAGCAGTCACCCAATTGATTCTATCTTCTTGTTATCTTTTTAGTGTTGTGTTTGACTCCTTCAGGAGAAGGAGGCTGCCCACGGGTGAATTAGATAAGGAAACAAGATGAACAAGATCTGTTAACTCAGGAAGGGAGGGTGGGAGGGAGAGAGAAGGTGGGGAAGAAAGACAGGGGAAGAGTGAGTGGAGGAGAAAGAAAGAGAGAGAGAGAAAAGGAGGGAAAGAGAGAAAGAAGGAAGGGTGAAGGACGGGCCCGAGCCTGTCAGTGGCCTGAGGGGATTGAGTGGCCATGGTGGTGCCTATTGGCTGCAAGGAAGGGCCCAGACAACCACACTGCTGTTTGGAGCTACTGAGGCCATTGGCAGAGGCAGGCAAGGGATGGGCCTGGGCTTGGGCCTATCAGTGGCCTGAGGGGAACAAGTGACCATGGCAGTGGCGGCAGCGAGGAAGGGCCTGATCAATCACTGCTGCTGCTACGCCTGTGGAGAAGAGCAGGAGCGGGGCTTGGGTGAGGGTGGGGAGGTCTCTGGGGATAGGGGGCTGCAGCTTGGCCAATAGGTGCCAGCAGCACTGCAGCCATGACCAAAAGGGGTGAGGGGGATGGAAGCAACAGGATGGAGGAGGAGGAGGAGCAGAAGTGTGGCTCAGGTGAGGGTGGGGATATCTCTGAGGTGAGGGGGGCTGTGGCAGGGGGTGAGAGGAGCAATCAAGTACTAGCACGCAGATGTTCTGTGCAGGTTAAGCTAGTTATTATTTTATGTAAACCGCTTAGTGCACTTTTTGTTGAAAAACAGTTTATAAAAGATAGCAGTAGTAGTCATAGTTGTCGTCATCATCATAATGGTGGTGGTGATCCAGCTTTTAAAAATAAATTGACACTGATGCCTCTCAACAGAGTAGTCTCAGTAGTCTGCCAGAATGTGCTTTCACTCTGAAATGCAAAAAATCTATCTATCTGTCTATCTATCTATCTTGCAGACTGACCCAAACTTCCGTCTCTGAGCAGTTCACAATAACACAAAACAGATTAAAAATAAAAAACACTTAAAACAATTTAAAACAATTTAAAATCTTAGTACGGTTAAAAAGCTTGGGTGAAAAGATAAGTCTTTAAAGACTTTTTAAAAGTTATCAAATATCTGCTTGCTGTGGACACAAAACTAAAAACACAAATCTATTTTAAACTTTCACTTTTCGCAAATTGAGCATATGGTTCAAGTTTGCTTTTAGCAGGATTTGCTGTCAAAGTGAAACTAACAAGGGTTTCTTGATTCAGATTCTCCCTGGAGACCATTTTTAGCCATAGAACTAAAAGAAAATTGAGAGTGAGACATAGACCTCTCTTTTGGCTCGCACTTGAAAGTCACCATTTGGGTGGCAGGGCCATGACCCAGCTAAGGGAAACTGCTCTGTTTCCAGATATCTTTTTACCCAGCCCCATTTTCCTGTTACTGCTTGCTATTCAAATTTTATTTTCAATGTCGTTTTGGCTCTCCTGTGTTATGCAAAAGTGGTTTCCAGTTTCAGGGGGAAATGCAGAGCTTGTGCTGACTGAGAGTCAAAAGGGCCCATGGAACTTCATTGAAATGGGGCCCCTGTGGATTCAGCTTGACATACGAACCTGGAGCACATATCATCTTACATTTAAAAATGGGTGGCCCATCTTCATTAAGCTCCTCAGTTTGGCTATCATGCTATTGCCTTTGGACTAGGACTTGCAGAACTGAAAAAGCATCCTTGTAGGACCCAGTTTGTCCTGATGTCAAACTAAATGTTCACGCTAGCTAGTAATCAACATGCTACATATGCTCAAGGTTCAGTTACGCTTGCCACCGGCTTGTTTGGTGGCGACCCAGGACTAGGCTTTCTCTGTGGCTGCCCCAGGGCTTTGGAATATGTTCCCTGATGAAATAAGAGCATCTCCTTCTCTGTTTGTTTTCACGAAGGCCCTCAAGACTCACCTGTTCTTGCAGGCTTTTAATTAGAATGAATTTTAATAATTTGTTTTAATAATTGTTTCATGCTACTTTTAAAATTGTTTCATGTATATTAATCTGTGCTGATTTTTAAATATTATTTAAAATTTTGTACATCACCTAAAGATGTACATATCAGGCAGTATAAAAATAGCTATTGCTAGTATAAAAATATGATAAACTAACAAACATACCCTGGGTCTCAGGAGCATATGCAGCATGTTGATTGCTAGCTGGTGTGAACATTATCAGGGGACATCTTTTGCCAGTTCTTAAAGAGCTACCATAGCTGCCAATTTTCAGGCACAATTCAAAAGGCTGAGGGTGACACACAGGGAACAATTATTTCTCATAATTTCCCTGGGAACAACACTGTGTTGTCATCATAGTATCATTCTGAGGCAACCTCTGAGGAAAAAATGGCAACTGCCAATGGGACAAATTCTGTCCCCTGCACCTGATGCATGAAGTTCTTACAGGATAACTTTCGGCTCAGCTGTAGTGACTGAAAGCCTCTGATTTTATATTGTCTGGTTTGTTTTAATTGCTCATATGTCTTTTGTTTCACTGAAATATCTTCTGTTCTTAGCCCTCTCATGAATAAGTGTGATTGTGATTTATACACACACACACGTGTATGTATAGAAATATATATATATAATATTTCTATACCGCCTGATATAGACATCTCTAGGTGGTGTACAAAGTTAAATCATAGCAAATGTAAAACAATATAAAACAGTTAAAATTGATAAAACAAAACAAGTTAAAAAAATCTCAAAAGATAAAATATTGAGGTTTTTTTTAAAAAAAATCAGTTAAAAGCCTGGGAAAACAGGTAGATAGATATTGAAGTTCTTCAAAAAGCAAGCAGAGAAGGTGTTATTTCAAGAGGGACCGTATTCCAGAGCTCTAGGGCAGCTGCAGAGAAGGCCCGGTCCTGAGTTGCCAGCAAAGGAGCCGGCGGTAATCATAAGCGGGCCTCTCCAGAGGATCTTAATAGGCGACAGGATTCATGACAGAGAGGGCACCCTCAAGTACCCTGGATCCAAGCCATTAAGGGCTTTATAGGTAACAAGTGTTTTCAAGCCCGTTTAAATAACGGGCGCTAGTAGGGGAGAGTTCCGCCGCTCGCCTTCCTTTCCCGCCCACCCGGCGGGCTCCCTCCTCCATCTTTCCCTCCCTCCCTGCCCTTTCTGCAGAGCCCCAGTCACCGGACGGGCGGTCTCTGGACGGGCCGCTGCCGGCCTCCACGGCCCGGCCGGGCCCTTCGCAGTCGCCTCCATGCCGGCCTCCGCTCCATCCCCGGTCTCCGTCTCCCCGGGCCGGTCTCCGTCTCTCCCTTCTAGCCTCTCTCCTCTGGCCGAGGCGGTGGCTCTGCCGCCGCCTCGGTCAATTTCCCCTGCCGCCTCTTCCCCGGCTTCGCGGTGGCCGCTTCTGGCCTTTCCGCGGCCGGGCGAAGCAACCAAGATGGCTGCCTGGTCCCTGTGTCCATTTCTGCCTCGGCCGTACTGGGCATGAACTCCGCGCATGCCCAGAACGGCCGAGGGAGGCACGGACACACGCCTTGGTGTCCACAGATGGACACCAAGGCTTTTATTAGAGAGGATAACCAGCACTTTGTCTTTCATTCGGAAACATATCAGCAGAAATCGGTGTTATATACAGGTAGTCCCTTCGGGCTGACCCAGAGACCAATCTGGCAATAGAATTTTGTACCAGTTGTAGTTTCTGGACTACAGACAAAGGCAGCTCCATGTAGAATGCATTACAGTAGTCAAGCCTAGAGGTTACTAGGGAGGTCCAAACCAGCTCGAGATCAAGCTGTTTCACCATCAAACTGGCTTGGGGCCAGTTCAGAGTTCCAAAGATTTCTTTTTTAATTAATTACTGCCAGTAATTAATGACAGTAGGTTCTGTCATGGCTGTGGGGTGTCTCCAAATGTTTCCCCCTGCCAGGCCTCCCCCCCCCCGGTCTTTTTTGAGCCATTTAGGCTCATTTTGGGGTCTTTTCGGCTCTCTCCCTGCTCACGGTGGCCATTTTGAAGGCTGTCATGCATGTGCACAGGCTGTTTGCATACCCGAGTCATGACCCAGGCATGCAAATAGCCCATGTGCATGCATGCCGGCCTTCAAAGTGGCCACCGTGAGCAGGGAGAGGCCCCCAAAGCCCCCCAAATAGGCCTAAACAGCCCAAAAAAGACTGGGTGGAGGCCAGCAGAGGGAGGGGGAAGCTGATAAAAGGTGCTCCTGGCCACTGCCTCAACCTGAGAAAGCAGAGAGAGTTTGGGATCCAAGAGCACACCCAGACTACATACCTGAGATTTCAAGGGGAGTGTAACCTCATCCAAAGATAAAGACATAAAGACTTTGAGCCGGGTCTCACGATCCGTGAGAGCCGGTTTGTGAGAGTGAGTGGGGAGAGTGGGCTAAGCCCATTCTCCCTGCACACGAACAGGACAGGAGCCCTGGGTGGCCCGATCGGCTGCCCACATGATTGCTGGCTCTGGTACGGAGCCGGTGGGGGCTGGGGGAAGTGGCGGCCGATCGGCCCCCAGAAGCTCCAGCATGCCCTGCGCGAGTGTGCAGGGCATGCTGGCAAGACCCCCGGAGCCGGGAGGCAGGTTTTTCCCTTCCCTCCGGGGGTCTTCTCATGAGTAGCCATGGCACGGAGCTACGCCGCGGCTACTCACAATAAAAGTGAGGGGGAGCTCACAATAAAAGTGGGGGGGCTACTTGAGCAGGTTTCCCACTCAAGAACCACCGGGCTCACAGCCGAGCCCAGTGGTTCTCACGACTGCAGAAAATTGGGCTAGCGAGGCTAGCCCAGTTTTCTGCAATTGTGTGAATAGCCTCTTTGAATAAATATAAATTGTTACAAGAAGCCATCTTTCCTCTTCCTAGCAACATCTGTCTGATGCTGTGAGGGCTTTCGCATCAGCAGTTTCCTTGTACTGACAACCATTTCCTCCCTCATTTATTCCTGAGAATGCAGAGGACATTCCACCCAAATTATTGCATTCCTGTAGCCCTATTCACACATTATATTCAATGCATGTACAATCTATGTACAGTCTACACATGTACAGATCTGTAAGCATGTGCAGTTATTCACACATTAACATTCAATGTACATACAGGAGTCCACTTCCTACCAATACCCTGCATCGTGGGGGGGGGGGGGGCGGCTATACCCAGTTGCTTTACCGCAGGAGGTTTTACTGCAAGTTCAAATTTGCCCAAAAACAACACCACAAAAAGTGGATTTTTAAATCTTGGACATAAATTGGGTTAGGCTCTAATACAAAATGAAAAAACCCAAAGTGCGTCCCAATATCGCACAGACTTTGGCATGAATCCGGCCGATGTACACAACCTCATTCCAAGCTAAAAACACCAACTGGGAATGCTCCAGGTTCACTTTTCAAATGATCACATGTGCAGTCATTAGCCAAAACAAACAAACAAAATGTACATGTTTACAGACACCTGCATACACATATAACATAATGGGGCTATTCTTACGATCACAAAAATCGGGCTAGGAAAATCCTAGCCCGGTTTTTGTGATTGTCAGAACCACTGGGCTCGCAGCTGAGCCCGGTGGTTCTGGAGCGGCTAACCTGCTCTTGTAGCCCGCCCCTTCGCCCTGGTTTGCGGAGTGAGCGGTCCGCAAACCCGGGCTATCTGCTCGTGAGTAGGCGCGGCTCTGCGCCACGGCTATTCACAAGTAGACCCCCGGCCGGGAGGCTTAAAAGCAGCCTCCCGGCTCGGGGGTCTCCCCAGTATACCCTGCGCACTCACGCAGGGCATACTGGGGCTTCCGAGGGCCACGCAGCCCCCGAGCTCTAAAAACAGTTGCCAAAAAACAACTTGCTCAGGCATTAAAAGATATAAATGCTGCACTTGCAGAAATAACAACCAATAATTTGCAAGAAACAAACCAACTAATGTACAGTGCAGCAACAATAACACAAGAGCTCGGATATAAGATCAGTGGACCTGTAAAAAAAGAAAGCAGTACATCACCTAAAAGGAAGATTAGATTAGAAAATAAAATCGCCAGGCTTAGATCAGATGCTAGTAAATTGAAAGATATGAAAGACAAGAAGCTGAAGAATGAAAACACCAAACAATACCTGATCAAAAAATACCACCTAGATTCAAGGAAAATTAGAGAAGTCCTGGAAATAATAAAGCAGCAAATAACAGCAGTGTCAAAGAAGATTTGCAGATATGAAGCCAGAATTACACAACACAGGCAGAATCTCCAATTCCAGTCGAATCAGAGACTTTTGTACCAAAGCATAGAAGGAGAAACTGCAAGAAACGTAGAAACACCAAATAAAGAAGAAACAGTGCAATTCTGGGGGAAATTATGGGACAATCCAATAGATTATAATAAAAAAGCAGGCTGGATGAAAGAGGTCAAAAAATGTAACCACCAAATGCAAGATCTAATAATAACACCAGAATTAATAAGTGAAAGAGCAAAGAAAATTTAAAAATAGATTGCGCCAGGCGAAGATGAACTGCATGGCTTCTGGCTTAAACACCTAACAAGCCTTCATAAACAACTATCAAAACAGTTCAATCACATTTTGCAAGGAGGTGATATTGAACAATGGCCAACAACTGGGAAAACTCATCTCATCATGAAAGACCAAGCAAAAGGTGCAGTTCCAAGTTATTATAGACCAATAACCTGTCTGCCAACCATGTTCAAATTATTAACTGGAATAATAGCAGATGAAGTGATGCAACACTTATTAACTAACAAACAGCTTCCAGTTGAACAGAAAGGAAATTGCTCAAACACCAGAGGCACAAAAGACCAGCTGCTGATTGACAAAATGAAAAACAAATCTAAGTGTTGCATGGATTGACTACAAGAAAGCCTTCGATTCATTGCCTCACACATGGATACTAAAATGTTTAGAAACAACTGGTGTCAGCAAAAACATTCAGATATTTATAAATAAAGCAATGAGCATGTGGAGTACACAGTTAAAAATCAATGGCGAGACACTTGGACAGGTTAGCATTAGAAGAGGCATTTTCCAAGGGGACTCACTATCCCCTCTGTTGTTTGTAATCGCCATGACCCCACTTTCACAAATACTAAACAAAACAGGCCTTGGATACCAAACATCTAAAACATCAAGTAAAATCAATCATCTGCTGTACATGGATGATCTGAAGTTGTATGGAAAGTCCCAGTCAGAAATTGAATCACTGCTAAACACTGTCCGTATATTCAGTAGCGATATAGCAATGGAGTTTGGACTAGACAAGTGTGCTGCATTAATAATGAACAGAGGAAAAATAAGAAAAACAGAAGGAATAGAACTGCCCAATGGAAGCAACATCAAGAATCTGGAAGAGAAAGAACATTACAAATACTTGGGCATTCTCCGGGCTCATAACATCAGAGGGGTCATAGCAGAGGGGTGAATTATGGTGAATAGAAAAGGTGTGAATTCTCATTCTATCATAGCAAATGAGATATTTTTCAATTAAACAACTCTCATGACCCCACTTTCACTTTTTCACACTTTCCTTTACTATGAATAATATGAGGAAGTAATCAATTTAGCACACTTCGCCTTATGAAGACAAACCTCATACAAATAAATTCACCATAATTCACCCCTCTGCCCAATCACTCTTAAATTGGGGATGGGTGGTAGCCTCCAGCCATTAGGCACTATCTACCAGCCCACCCCACTCCTTTGGGGCAGATCCACTTTCTGCCCCCAATCTGCCCCAAAGACACCCAAACTTCAAAAATTCTCAAAAAATCAGCCCTCTGCCCAATCCCTCTGAAATTGGGGTGGTAGCCTCCACCCATTAGGCACTACCACCCCACCCCACTATTTTGGGGCAGATCCACTTTCTGTCCCCAAACTGCCCCAAAGTCACTAAAACTTCAAAAATTCTCAAAAAATCACCCCTTTGTCCAAACCCCCTGAAATTGGGGTGGTAGCCTCCACCCATTAGGCACTACCATCACACCCCACTATTCTGCCCCAGGCCCCACTTTCTGCCCCAATATGCCCCAATATGCCCCAAAGATATGAAATTTTCAGAAATTTACCAAAAATCAGCCCTTTGCCCAATCCCCCTGAAATTGGGGTGGTAGCCTGCACCCATTAGGCACTACCACCCCACCCCACTCCTTTTGCCCAGATCCCATGCTATGCCCCCGAACTGCCCCAAAGTCACTAAAACTTTAAAAATTCACCAAAAATCAGCCCTTTGCCCAATCCCCCTGAAATTGGGGTGGTAGACTCTACCCATTGGGCAATACCACCCCACCCCAAAATTTTGCCCCTGGGCCCCTTTTTACCCCCCGAATCGATTCGGATTCGGATTAAATCCGAATCCGAACCAAATCAAGGGTGATTCGGGTGACCCAGATTCGGGCACAAAACAGAACAGGGGTGATTCGGTTCGGGTCCGAGCCAAATCACCCGAAATCCCAAATTGCACACCCCTACTAAGCACACACACAGAGAAGAAGCAGGAGGCGGAGTGTGGATTCTATGATAGCATATTAGAGTGGATTGATGGTGTCTCATTGAAAATCTCATTTGCTATCATAGAATCCACACTCAATACCTCAGAAACAAGAGAACCCTGTACCCATGGGGGTGCCCCTACCAGAGATCCCTGTACCCCATGGGTTAGAAACCCATGGGGGTGGTTGGCACCCTATGTGCACTACACCACCACTTGCTCTGGGCCACCCCAGCACCCCCATGTGCTCTTATAGGGCTGCTGAAAGCTCCATTATAACTTATTATGAGGAAAAACCTTAAAGACGCGTAAACTTCAAAAATCACTTAAAAATCACCTCTTTGCCCAATTCCTTTCAAATAATTCTGATAGCTTCCTTGCCCACCCTAGGAACTACCACCCACCACACTGCACTCTACGACACCCCTTTCCCCCCGACGTGAAGCTATACATTTGCTGCAATCCTAATTATTCTCTATGAGGAATTCAAAAACACTTAACAATTCACCAATAATCAGAGGAGTGTCCAATTGCCTTGAGATTTTTTGGGTGGTAGGCACCCATGCCTGTCTACCATCCACCCTGCTTTTGTGCTCCTAGGTCCTCCACAACAGGGGATATGGACTGGTTCGGGTCCCATTATACTCAATGAGAAAAATAATTAAAAATATTTCAAATATTCATAAAAAATCATAGGGGTGTCTGATTGCTTCAGGGTTTGCATGGTTGTTGGCACCCATGAGTGCTCCACAATAAGAAATAATGGCCTGGTTCGGGTCCCATTATATCCTATGAGAGAAAAATAAAAATATTTTTCAAAAATTCATAAAAAATCGTACGAGTGTCCGATTGCTTTGGGGTTTGGGTGACAGGTACCCCTGGGTGCCAGCTACCATCTGACCAATTTTCAGCTTTCCTAACCAATCCGAACCTGTCCGAACCGGTTCGAAACGAACCACCCCCAGTTCGGTTCGGATTCGAACCGAACCAGGGGTGGTTCGGTTCGATCCGAACCTCCGAACCGGAACCGGTTCGGACCCGAACCGGTTCGGATCCGAACCAGTTCGCACACCCCTATTTATTAGGATAGGTCTCAGCTGTAATGGTCAACTATTTAACTGTCCAAACAGCCTTTCCCAAGAATATGAAGGAAACGAGGGAGGGATATGTACTTACGTTCTCTTATCCACCAGGCTCCTTGTGTTCCTTGTGATCGCAGGGGCTTGTTCCAGGCTCCCCCGCACACTTTCCACTAAACTCCTGCAAAACTCCTATGTTGTGTTTGCTATCCCTGTGCGCTATGCTCTCGGGCCTTCACCTCATATGTAGAGTAGGCTTCCAACTGTCACACTGGATGTGAGTCAAAGGAAAGGAATGTGGGGCCTCTCCCAGCCCTAGCTGACTCCACCCCCTCCAGGCACCTACTAAGTAAACACTGGAGTTAGGTAAGAACTCCTAAGAACTCCTAGCCCTGTGATATCTTAACCCTAACAAGTAACAGAGAGAGAGAGAGAGAGACTAAGACCTACCCCTTAAAGAGAAACAACCCCTGCAAAAACCCCCTCTTCCTGTTAGTTTGTTTGAAGGGGAAAAGGCTAGATGTTTAGAAAGGCTTGCTCACCTTCTCAGCTGTGTCTGCTCTTCCCAGAGTAGCCTTCCAACTTCCAATATTGTATTGTATTGTACCCATGGCAACACTGGCAAGGCTTTCCAGCCACAGCTAGCCCAGAGAAGTAAAGTGGACAAGCTTGTCAGTCTTGAGCAGGGCTTCTTATCCCAACCTTGGGTCTCCAGAGGTTGGACCACAACTCCTATCATCCCCAGCCACAATGGCATGTGAGGATGATGGAAACCCAAGATTTATTACCTCTGCTCTAAACTGAGAGTCCAGTGACAGGTGGTTCAGGAGATCTATGGCTGGATTTCCATATGTATTTCTTTTCATATACAAGCACCCACAGAGTGGAGAAAAGGTTGGCATGGGATTGGTGCAGCATGATGTTCATCACAATAAGTACCCACATTGTTCCTACCTCCACCCACCCCCACAGAGCCAACAGCTGATGGGAGTGATTTAGATTGGGAAAATAGTGTGGTAGAAAGGATGTGGGCCAGTTCAGATGATATGTCAGCTTGGACCCTGGGTATTTAAGAGAATGTCTTCTTCGGCATGAACCCCACCACCTGTTGAGATCATCAGGAGAGGTCCGTCTGCAGCTGCCACCGGCTCGTCTGGTTACTACTCGGGGATGGGCCTTTTCAGTTGCTGCCCCGATGCTTTGGAACATGCTCCCTGCTTAAATAAGAGCTTCCCCATCTCTGACAATTTAAAAAAAAATCTTTAAAGACACATTTGTTCACCTAGGCTTTTAATTAAATACCATTTTAATAGTTTTAACTTCATTTTAAAATATTGTTTTAAGGCTTTAAATTATTATGTTTTAACTTTTTGTTGTCATTTATTTTAACCAATGTTTTAAGTTGTCATTTATTTGTTTTAACTAATTTTTAACTTTTTGTTTTTGTTGTAAACTGCCCAGAGACATAAGTTTTGGGTGGTATAAAAATATATAAAATAAATAAAATAAAAATAAATGTCCAAACTGCTCCACCTACATGCAATTAGAGATGTCAGTCTGCACATCCTGCTCCTTGTCCTGGTACACTATTCCAGTTGTCAAAATCACATGGAAGTTGGTTCATTCACACTGCCCCCTCACACGTGATTTAAATACATGACAATACTGGATTTGCAATTGTTAAAACTGGAATGGCACTCAGGGAGAGGAAGTGGGATGTATGTATGCACTCTCTTCCCTAATCACGTGCGGGTGGGGCCAGTTCAGACATAATCTGGACTGGCGCAGTGTAATGGTGATGCTGCTTTGATTTCAACTGGAGTTTCCATGCATTTGCTTTTAAGTGAAAACAAAGATGCTGGGAGATCAAATCATGTGTCTGCAAAAGGTATAGTTTGGCCCTCCAAACAGACACGTTTATCCATTAAATGTTGCTAGATTACAGCTGCAGTAGTTAGCGAAGTTTTCAATGGTCAGTTTCACCACCTGTTTGCATGAGTCCACAGTAATATATATATATATTAAAAAACAATAAAATTGACATAGCTTTTCCTTATCTCTGTGGCAAATCCCCCTAAACCCAGTAAAACTTACTTAGATGGACTTACTGCTGAGATTTATTTTATTTTATTTATCGTATTTTTATACCGCCTGATATGTACATCTCAAGGCAGTATTCAAAATTTAAAATATTTAAAAATCAACACATTGAAATATACAACACACAATTAAAACTATAGTATAAAACAGTTACTATTAAAATTAATTCTAATTAAAAGCTTGTGAGAACAGGAGAGCCTTGAGGGTCTTCCAGAAAACAGAAAAGGAGATGCTCTTATTTCAGCAGGGAGCATATTCCAGAGCCCTGGGGCAGCCACAGAAAAACCTCAGTCCTGGGTCACCACCAAACGAGCTGGTGGCAACCGTAACCAGACCTCTCCAGAAGATCGTAACAGGCGGCAGGGTTCATGACAAAGGTGCTATCTTAAATAGCCTGGACCCAAGGGCTTTATAGGTAATAACCAGCACTTTGTATTTCACTCAGAAACATATTGGCAGATGGAAGGCAGGGAAGAACTCTGACAGCAATATCCTCTGACAGGGAAGAACTCTGACAGCAATATCAGGTGATAGGCTAGGGATGGACTGCCCACCCTTCCAAAGAGGTTTATCTTGCTATAAGGACTTAGTAGCATGCAGTCACCATTTGCTGGGTGGATTTGCGGAATGCCAAGAGTCAGCAGAGGGCGCTGCTTGGCAACTTGTCTCACCAGTCTTCCGCAAGGAAAGGGTGTTTGACAGCTATGTTCCTT
Source organism: Hemicordylus capensis (assembly GCF_027244095.1). Taxonomy (NCBI): domain Eukaryota; kingdom Metazoa; phylum Chordata; class Lepidosauria; order Squamata; family Cordylidae; genus Hemicordylus; species Hemicordylus capensis. The sequence goes on along the minus strand of NC_069658.1, from coordinate 254,285,065 downwards.
ATTGTCTGCTTTCCTGACTGTGGCTAGCTTTGCTTGGGAAGAATCTAAGCTGTTATTGAAATGGGCTAAATGGGGAGCCGCTGCCCTTTCGGAACCTGTAATAAGAGAAATGTTTTATTTATTTGTTTGCTTGTTTGCTTGTTTGATTGACTGATTTTTATACCACCCTTCCAAAATGGCTGAGGGCAGTTTACATATATAGCAAAGGGTTTTGGACACTGGAAGTACTGCTTGCCGCGTACTTCTTCAAGGCTACCTTCCTTCCCCCTCTCCCATAGCCTGCCTTTTCCCAGCAAGCCAACTGGAAACCAAAGGCTGGAGGAGAGAGAAACTACCTGTGATCAATCATGCTGCTTTGGCAGTGTTTACCTAGGACAGAGCATGGGCAAAATCGAGCCAGCCACCCATGTTTTCGCTGGCAATGGGGAGGCAGTATTGTGGTGCAGGGAGCACAACTTTCGCGGGTAGGCTTTGGGCAGGGGGAGAGCACGTTTGCTTCTGGCTGTGTTAAAAAAGGTTTGGTGAACCTAGAAATTCTGTTCCAGGCTGGGCTTATAGAACAGTGTTGGCATGTGGTGGTGGTGGGGACCCTCATAAAGAAAAGATTGGTGCAAGTCCCTGCAAGCTATCGGGGAGCACTTCACACATGATTGGGATTTTTCATTGCGCATTAGAGTGTAGCCCTATTTCTATCCAGGGTTTAAAAGTCCACTTTTTGCATGGGCAATTTTGAACTTGCAGTAAAGCCTCGCAGCAAACTTGCAACAAAGCCTGCTGTGTGAAAAACACCCTGGAAGTGCCCTGGCAGGCTCTTGCTGCAGTCTCTTTACATTTCAGCAAAAACTGAGATTTTAATCATGATTCTTCTGTGTCCTCTGGTGGCAAAACTGGAGAGCACAGTCTGATGTGCTATGCTTAATATTTACATGTCCTACAGTGTAAATATTGTAGGCTCTGTGGTCGCCAGGAGTCGACACCGATTCGACAGCACAACTTTACCTTTACCTTTACAGTGCAAAAGGGTGACATCGAGAAGGGAATGAAAGTGTATGCGAGTGTGTGTGTAATGAATTCTCCTCACTATTGGTTTCACTTTTTTTTTATATAGTCACTGTATCCCAGTCCATGTACTGCCTCTAGAGAGCGCCAGTGTTTTAAAAGTCCACATCTAACATTTCTCTCTGGTCAGATTATCAACAATGTAAGGAATGGCACAGCGGGGAAATGCTTGACTAACAAGCAGAAGGTTGCCAGTTCAAATCCCTGCTGGTGTGTTTCCCAGACTATGGGAAACACCTATATCGGGCAGCAGCGATATAGGAAGATGCTGAAAGGCATCATCTCATACTGCACTGGAGGAGGCAATGGTAAACCCCTCCTGTATTCTACCACAGATAACCACAGGGCTCTGTGGGCACCAGGGCACTTTCTAGACTAGACTCTACAACAGGGTCAGGATGCATCTCGGAAGTGTGCTTCCACACTTCCTGCATTGCGACACCGCAGTCCCTACGGGGACAGCAGGGCACCGTTTCCAATGCCTTGTTGCAAATTTAATCTCTGTGATACAGAGCAAGGACGTTGTATATCCAGCGTGAAAAAGTTGCTGCCTTTTCAGGTTGTTAGTTGCTGCGAGTCTGCTCTCCCTACTGTTTACGATCCGAATACGACTTGCCCGAATGGAGGCATTTTGCTGCTGTTTCATCAGCTAGTCTGGAAAGTTCCCAGGAGTCGAAATCGACTTGACAGCACACGTTACCTTTACCTTTAAGTAAGACAGGTGCCCCATGAAAACAGAGGGGGGAAATGGGGAGCAGAAAACCTGAGATGCACAGAAAGAAGAGGTACTTAGTTACCCTAATACATTCTGAAAACATGACAGGGGTTCTGCAAATGATAACACTCTGTTATATATAGCAAACTTCAAAGCTCCAGTTGAGATCAAAACAGCATCCTGTATTGAAGGAGCTACACTGGCTTCCGATATGTTTCCGGGCAAAATACAAGGTGTTGGTTATAACCTATAAAGCCCTAACAGCTTGGTCCCTAGTTATTTAAGAGAATGCCTTCTTCGTCATGAACCCCACCGCCCACTGAGATCATCTGGAGAGGTCTGTCTGCATTTGCCACCGGCTTAACTGGTGGCCATTCAGGGACAGGCCTTCTCCGTTGCTGCCCTGAGACTTTGGAATGCACTCCCTAGTGAAATAAGAGCCTCCCTATCTCTGACAGCTTTTAAAAAGTCTTTACAGACACATCTGTTTACCCAGGCTTTTAATTAATATGGTTTTAATGGGTTTTAATGCTGTTTTAAAATATTGTTTTAAAAATTTTAAATGGTTGTAAAGTTTTAAATTTTTATTTTCTGTTTTTATTTTGTTGTAAACCACCCAAAGACGTAAGTTTTGGGCAGTATAAAAATATGTTAAATAAATTAATAAAATTAAAAATTACATGAGCCAGTTCAGGTTATGTCTGAACTGGCCCCACTCACACGTGATTAGGGAAGAGAGCGTATACATACATCCCATTTCCTCTCCCTGCATCCCATTCCAGTTTTAACAGTTGCAAACCCAGCATTGTCATGTATTTAAATCATGTGTGAAGGGGCAGTGTGGATGAACCAACTTCCAGATGATTTTGAAAACTGGTTAGTCAAACTGGGTGTAATGTGATTTTGCTTTCTAGAAAGAAAAGCATTGTTAGCCAGTAAAAATAGGTTTCACACTGGAGCACTATCTAGTAGTCATCGTTTGCATGGTTTTCATGATCCTGATACCTGGATAATGCTAAGGAAGCTCATCATTGATGGCTGTTAATATTAATGTTTTTGTTAATATCCCCAGTATGGGACTGTTGGCAACCCTAATCCTCCACTCCATCAGAACCACAGAGTACCTGGAAGGGAGGAAGAAGGGAAAGAAATTGTATCTCATTAATTACTTCATTCTTTGTGAAAATAACTGGTTTGATCTGAGCCATAGGTTCTTCCCATCAACTGAAATCAAGGGACAAATGGCTTCCCGTAAGATGCCAGCAGATGCAATGGAGGTTGTTTCTGCCTCCATTGCGTCAGTGCAGACCAGTGGAGCTGTTCTGTGTAGCAAAGGCATTGCTCCACACATCCCTCCAGGTAATGTGAGAGGAACCATCTATAGCCCATTGTGATCAATTTGCATGTCACTTCTATTCGGAAACTGCAGCTAGTGCAAAATCTGGCAGGTAGGGTTTTATCTGGAGCTGTCCACTGGGATCATATTACCCCTGTTTTGAAAGAGCTACATTGGCTGCCAATTTGTTTCTGGATCCAATTCTTGGGTGCTGGTTTTGACCTTTAAAGCCCTTAATGGTTTGGGCCCTGCATAACTGAGGCACCACCTGTTCCCTAGGGTTTCTGCCCGCTTGACAAGGTCATTGGAGGGGGCTCTCCTCCATGTGCCGACAATGAGGGAAGTTTGGCTGTCTTGCACACAGGACAGGACCTTCTCAGTTATTGCCCTCCAACTTTGGAATGGTCTCCCAGTGGGCATCCGCTCCTCAGTCTCCATCAGTTTTAAGAAAGCAAGTGAAATCTTGGCTTTTTACCCAGGTTTTTATATGAGTGTAGTTTTTCTTGCTGCTGCTCTGTATTTTATGGTCTCATTGTGTATGTTTTTTTTTAATCCTTTAGAGTTATATTTTTATATTCCAATTTAATATTTTTATTGTGTAACTGTTTTATAGTTTTATATTGTGTAAATGTTTTGCAAACTGCCTTGAGATTGTTATAATGAAAGGGGGTATAAAAATCTTACAATAAATAAAAATAAAAAATATCACCACCATCAACAGGTCCTTTTAATGGAGAACCTAGGTGATTTGATGCCTATAGGTTGGCAGGAAAAACAGGGTCACCTGAAGTCAGGGTAGTTCAGCTTTCAATTCATCCATTAAAAACCCATGGATTTTATGGATGAGTTGAGGGTTGCACTACTTTACCTTTAGGTTTACTGTCAATCTATACACACTAAATCATCCAGCTTTGGGGCAGTCAGTATCTTTTAGCCCAACCTACTTTACAGGGTTGTTGTGAGGATAAAATAGTAAGCATGCACAAACACACACACACACACACACACACACACACACACCATCATCTTGGATTAAGGTGGAATCTTGGATTAAGGTGGCAAAAAGAAGGGACTCAAAGGCCACCCAGTCTAACCTCTGGCCTCAAAGCAGGACCATTTCCCTCCACAGAGAGAACAAAAGCTATGGAGTTGAAGTGTGAAGAATGATATTATGCACATGAGACAACAGGCTTTACAGACATCAGGGAAACACAAAGAAAGAAGGAATTTATTTATTTATTTATTTATTTATATCCCACTCTTCCTCCAAGAAGCCCAGAGTTATGTACATTGTTATGTTTATCAACCCTGTGAGGCAGGTTAGGCTGAGAAATACATGACTGGCCCAGAGTCACCCAGTTTTAAATTGTTTAATTTACTGTATATGTTTTCAGCTCTTTGCTCCATTTTAAATTCTATGTAAACTGCCTAGAGATTTATGGATTAGGCAGTATACAAATGTGAGAAATAATGAATACTGTACATATATATAACATATTTACTTAATGCTATTATGCCTGCCCCATGATGCATATAAAACCTGCCTTGTGTGTGCAATTTCATTTATAGACACATAAATACTTGATCTGATCTAATCTACAAAATGAGAACTAGCAGAAACTTTCACCTTTAGACTTGCAGCAAATCATTTCTTTCATATTCACAGCAATGAGGAAGTTCTCCAAGTCTGAGGAATTCTAATCGCTGAGACTGAGATTGGGAGCAGGGTGTAGCGGGTGGGGGCGGGAATGGAGAGAGGCCGAGTGAGCGGGACCTCAGCTAAAGCTGTCATCTGCTAGGATGTCACCTCCAACTTTCTTTTTCAAGCCTGAGCCCATGAGTACAAGAATGACAAAAGGATTTTTGCTAGCCATTCTGGTTATGAATTGAAACAGTGTTCCAGAGGGAAGGCTGCTTCTCCACACACACACACACACACACACACACACACACACACACACCACCCCCCACAACCAGGAGCTTTCCCAGACAGCATGGTTTACAATGCGATTAAGAGGGGTGAAGTTCTGTGAGTTACAGGGCATATCGGATATTTCAAATCTGCCCAAAAACGTGGCGCAAAAAGTGGATTTTTAAACTCTGGACATAAATCGGGCTCGGTGGTGGATTCAAGCAGAGGCAGAGTAGGCATTTGCCTATGACGGCAAAATCCGAGGAGCAGCAAACTTTGCCCCGCGTCAGATTTGCCACCCCTCTCTGTGGGCAGCAGCAGCTGCAGCAAGGATGGAGTGGACGAGGAGAAGGTCCCCCACCCTTTTACCTTATTACAAAAAAGGCAAACCTTTTTCATTTAAAGTAAAAGGGCAGCAAAAGCCTTTCTGCCTATGGATAGCAAAAAGCTTAATCTGCCCCTGATAGGGCTAAGCTCCAATGGGCAATAAAACCCCTGAATCATGTCTGGAGTGCTCCCCGATAGCTCGCAGGGACTTTGGTGTAAAACTGGACCATATATGCATGCACACCTGCCCTTCTGTTGTGAAGCAAAGTAAAATCACTGTCTAGAAGCGGCCCAGCCCCTGCTACTTTTTTAACAGCCATGGGATTTCCAAACACTGGCAAGTCGATAGTGCTTCTTGCCCTACCATGAAAAGCTTAACCTGCTGATTTCTGCAGCAAGAAATCAGCTGGCAACCATGCCCAGGAGACAACACACATTTAATCAGCTGGCAACCATGTCCAGGAGACAACACACAAGAATATAGGAGGCTGTCTTCTGCCGAGTCGGACCATTGATCCATCTATCAGAACATTGATATTGGTCCAAGTCAGATCACTGGTCCATCTACCAGATCATTGATACTGGTCCGAGTCAGATCATTGGTCCATCTAGCTCAGTGTGGTCTACAGTGATGGGCAGCGGCTCTCCAAGGTTCCAGGCAGGAGTCTTTCCTAGTCCTACCTGGAGATGCTGGGAACTGAACCTGGGGCCTTCTGTCTACAAAACAGGATGCTCTGCCAGTGAACTATGGCCCCATACACACACACACACACACACACACACACACACACACACACACACACACAGAGCACAACTGCTTAATTTGCCTGTAGGGCCAAACCAGCCCTGTATACTGGCTATGAGTCACTCAGTCTTTTCTGCTCATACATGGAAGAACTCCTTCTTCCCTTTCTGCATTGTCACTGTTACTACATTCGGAAGATTGCTTAAAGAGTGGTGGGAAGTCAAAGCAGCCCTTGCCAGTTTCAAGCTTCCTTTTCACATAGTGCTGGAGTGTTTCCCATATCATTTAATAATGAGCTGCCAATCGGTGACATTTATTTTAGCTGATTAATCATCTGCTTGTTGAGTGACTGAGTAATCAAGTGAATTTAAATCACTGGTGTATCACCAAAACCTCTATATACTGTAGGTGCCTCTTTGAGAAATGGAAGGCAGGAAGGTTGCTAGGGGGAAAAACCCTCAGCTTTGTGGCAGAGGAACTATTTATAAGAAATTGAACAGAACAATTGAACTTTAACTGAGAAACAAGAGTTAGATATTTATTACTAACTGAAATATAGGCTAAGAAAACAATAAACAGAGTCTCTTATGCAGAGAAAGAGAGAAACTCTCAGTTTGACTTCTAGACAAGAAGAGTAACTGAAACTTACATCGCATTCACATGTAACATGAAACTGGAGGTTGACAAACCTGCGGTTTCAATTTCAAACCGTAAATTGCATCACAGATGTTTCTCCAACTGTGGTCTGGCAAACTCCAGTTTCTGGAGAGGGGAACCCCTCCCTGCTGCTTGGCCCCCGAGGGTGATGCCAGCAAGCTCCATGGCCAGACTGTAGTAGGAAAAGCGTCAGCATGTCCACAGAGCAGCTACAATTGACAACGATCTTGAAGGAGGTATGCCAAGCATGATCGTGCATTTTTTGAATGGTCTGTCCATTCTCAGAATGGAAAGGGTATTTAAATCCCTTTAAATGCCATGCCATGTCAACGCTTCTTCTGACAGTGATGGCACCACTGCCCTCTTAAGAGCCCTGCACTAAAATAGTCCATCACAAGGAAGACGGGGGATGTCTGAGGGGCCACTATTTCCCGGTTAGGAAAGGAAAGATAACACAATGACTTCCTAGAAGGGGTGATGTATATGTGGGAGGGGAAAGGAAGCTTGAGTTCTGCCCCACTTCCACCTAGGATGCTCTTGCGAGGGATCACCCTGGCAAAGCAAGCCATGCAGACCAAACCAAAGCCCTGCTCCCCTGGCAGCTTGCTGCCAATGGGCTATACTTGTCATGAGAGGGCCAGTCTACTGGGGAGGACCATGGGGTTGTAAACCCCCTAGATCTTCCATTGGACTGCTTGCTCACAAGTTAAGCTAACCCCAAAGGGGGTCACTTGCATGGGGCCCCCACTCTCTCTTTGTCAAAAATAGAACTTTTGCACTGCAACCCCTCCTCCCCTGGGAAGCTGTGCACACACCCAAAGGAAATTTTGATGCTCCGTGTATCAGAGCCTGGCCATGTGCGCGAACAGGGGGAACAGTGGGTGTGGGGACGGATCATTACTCCCATTCAAAATGCATTGACAGCTACTTGGTGGCAGTCACCAAGACAGGAAGGGCAGTTTCTGGGGCACCCATCCCCATGGCTTTCCTCCATAGAGCAACCAGGCTCGATCTAGAACCCTAGGGGACTGACACTCTAGTGAGAGGGCTGTCCGTGGGAGAAGGGCTGTCCGTCACGGAGCCGGTAATCGTGTGGGTGGCCAATCCAGCCACCCAGGGCTCCCTGCACACACTCCATAACCGGTTCTCACTGATCGTGAGACCCGGCTCATTATTAGAGATTGTGGCAAACACCCCTGCCCCACAGACGGTTCTTCTCATGATTTGTGAGGGGGTGTTTCCATGGCCTGGCACTCTCTTGAGCAAGTGCAGTCCGCTCTGTGTCAGCATCCATCCTCATTGCATATGAGGAATCGCTCCTTTCACTGGCGCAATGCTGATCCTGCTGCCTGGCCCTTCTCATGAGTAAGCCTAGGGACCGAACAGGTACCCTAAAGGGGAAGGGGCTGGGGGCCCCTTCCCCAACATTTTTTTTTTGGGGGGGATACAAACTTGTTGCTCAGGAAGCAAATGGCAGGAGCTGCCTTTTAAACCCAACCCTGGACCCCCCCCCAAGCCACATGTCCCCATCCCAGTGCTGTGATGGAGTCCCCTGCTCATGTTGCCACCTGGAGTGTTTGTGCTTGTGAACATACATCATTGTTGCTTCATTCTCGGGGAGCAAAGCACTTAGTGCCCATTCTGTCATCCCATCCCTTTCCCTCCTGCTTGCCAGGTGGGGGGAGCAAGGGACAGAGTGGGAGGAGGGAATGCCCCTGTGTGACTTTGCCACTTGACAAGCTGACCAGCTTGGGATGGGACGTGGCAGCATCCCTATTGCTGGCCAACTCCATAGCTGGATAAGTGACAGGAGGGGCGGAGCTGGTGCTCAGAGAGGTGGCCAGAGAGAAGCGCTGCGGGCATGGAGCAGGCAATTCCAGGTGGGTGAGCACCACCATCTCTATGACTGCGGTTTCAAAAAGTAGCACAAAACCACCATTATGGTGGGGTCCAGGTTTGGATGTAACACTTTGGTGACCAAACTGGAGGTGTCGGTTAGGGATGTGCGAACCGGTTCGGAGGTTCGGATCCAAACCGAACCAGGGGTGGTCCGTTTCGAAACGTTTCGGACCGGTTTGGATTGGTTTGTACACCTGAAAATTGGTAGGATGGTAGCTGGCACCCAGGGGTATCTGTCACCCAAACCCCAAAGCAATCGGACACTCGTACGATTTTTTAATGAATTTTTGAAAATTATTTTTATTTTTTTCTCATAGGATATAATGGGACCTGAACCAGGCCATTATTCCTTATTGTGGAGCACCTAGGGGCACAAAAGTGGGGTGGGTGGTAGACAGACAGGGGTGGGTGGTAGACTGCAATACTAATTATTCTCTATGAGGAATTCAAAAATACTTTAACAATTCACCAATAATCAGAGGAGTGTCCAATTGCCTTGAGATTTTTTGGGTGGTAGGCACCCCATCTGTCTACCACCCACCCCGCTTTTGTGCCCCTAGGTGCTCCACAATAGGGGATATAGACTGGTTTGGGTCCCATTATACTCAATGAGAAAAATAATTAAAAATATTTCAAATATTCATAAAAAATCATAGGGGTGTCTGATTGCTTCATGGTTTGCATGGTTGTTGGCACCCATGGGTGCTCCACAATAAGGAATAATGGCCTGGTTCAGGTCCCATTATATCCTATGAGAGAAAAAAATAATATTTTTCAAAAATTCATTAAAAATCGTACGAGTGTCCGATTGCTTTGGGATTTGGGTGACAGGTACCCCTGGGTGCCAGCTACCATCCTACCAATTTTCAGATGTCCAAACCGATCCAAACCGGTCTGAACCAGTTTGGATCCGAACCGAACCAGGGGGTGGTTCGGACAAAACCAAAAATGAACCACCCCCTCCTGGTTCGGACCCAGTTCGGATCCGAACCAAACCGGGTGAACCGGTTTTGTGCACATCCCTAGTGTCGGTGGTGAACCTTACTGCAAACCCAAGGTTCAAATTGGAGTTTAGAAGCAAACCAGAGGTCGCTTTTGGTTCAAAATCACAGTTGTACAAATTTGGACATACTGGAGTTCCAACCTCTGCCCCGTTTAACTCCAGTTTCACGTTCCGTCTGAATTTGGCCTTAGGCAGAGATGCATACACATAGACAAGCATGCACTGGACCAGAACAGAGAAAATGCAATATTTAACCACACAGCAAATTCCAACAAGCCTATCTTGCTGCTGTGTCTTTAAGAGAGGCTTGCTTTGCAGAAATCAGCAGGGAAAGCTTGTTAGGGCAAGGAGCCAAGCCCTCAAACAGCTGTTAAAGGGACAGCTACAGGAACCAGTTCAAAAGTTGGCAGCCCTAGAAGAAAGGGCTAGAAGAAAGACTGGGTGGGTTCAGACATTGTATGGAACCATCGTTAAGGTCTACTAAAGTTTATTTAATACATCTGGCTTGTTACCGCAGATGATCATCAAAGCTTGGTTTGTTTCACTGTATTGTAATTTATTTGTTCCTGCCCCTTCTTTGTACACCCATGGCTCTCTCTATGCCATTCGCTATGTGAGAGAAGAACTATTGAAACAAACCATGATTACAGGTTCAGCTATCACAAGAAACCACAGTTAGGTCAAACCGATCAAATCTTGGCTTCCGATTGCTCAAAATAAACCACTGTTTGTTGACTGGCATGGGTTCAGAATACAAATTAACCACACTTAGACTAAATAAACCATGGCTCCACATGATGTCTGAACCTATCCTGTGTGGGATTATTAGTTGCCTAATGAATAAAAACTACCAGTAATGGTTGGAAGCAAAGGCAATTGCTAGGGCCCTGTCAGATGCAATGCAGAGACATGGAAGTTTCTAACCAAGCTTCTGAAAACAAGTGGAGAATTCCTTCCCCAGATGATGGATAGCAACATGACTTGTTTTTCTGGAAGGTGGTTTCTTTGGTCCCTCCCTCTGCCCTTCGCTGATTCCGTGGCTGTTTCTTGGCTGCTCTGAGCCACGCCTCTTGCAACAAGCCAAGAATAATGCTCGGGGGTCAGTTTGGACACGACAAGATGGCAAATTCAGCCTCGCTTAAAACAAACAAGCCAAGCCACTACACACCTTGGTTTCAAATCTCAGTTTGCTTGAACTGCAATTGAATTAGGGAGGCACATTCAGATGGAAAAACATAGAATGCTTTCACCTGAGCTCCTGCTTTGCGTCTGAATGACCTTACTATATTCATTTTCATTTCATTTGTGACAGGGACAAAAGAGTCTCATATAATAGACAAGCAAGCCCTTAACTTTAAGTCTCTTGCCCTCACTTAGCATTTATATACTGATCCAGAGCATTCAAAGCTCTTCACACAGATAATCTCAATCTTTAAAACAGTCCTGTAGGGTGGGTCTGTAGAAGGTGGCAGAGTCTGAAGGTTTGCCTAAAAGCCTTCTAGGGAGTTCTTGGCTGATATGAGATTTAATTTGTTTTACTTATTTTGTACATTGCCCTTCAATAACAATGATCAGGATGAATAAAACCATAGGAAAGAATATTTCTTTTAAAACAAAAAAAATTCCAATTTTAAAGCAGTGAAAGAAAAGCAGCAAAAAGATATCAAGCTATTAAAATATATATTCAGATAACTATTTAAGTAATATTTAAAAGATCTGAATCAGCAACTTTATTTTTACATTTATATCCCGCTCTTCCTCCAAGGAGCCCAGAGTTGCTCCTTGTGTACATGAGTATGCTTATCCTCACAACAACCCTATGAGGTAGGTTAGACTGAGAGACAAGTGACTGGCTCAGAGTCATGCAGTGAATTCTATGGATGAATAGGGATTTGTACTTGGGTCTCCTCAGTCTACTCCAACACCACTGTACCACACTGATTCTTAAAAAAAAAAAAAATTAACCCACTAAAGTCAGCAGTCCAAATAGTTATTTTCAAAAGCACAGGAGCAGAGGCCAGTAAAAAAGTTGGCAACCCTATCTACTAGATCTTTTTGCAGACTCTAAGTTAACACTTCTTTTCTTAGCAGGTTTCTATACCTCTTTGATGCTTGACAGGTAGAAACTGAGCAGGTGAAGACGTTTCCTAGGCTCCAAATGCATTAATGAAGAAATATCAGCTGTTGGATTTCTGCTTGCGACACACATATTAAAGGCACAGGAGCCTTGTCAGGGGAAAGGATGGTCACAACGTGCACATTTTTTTCAAAACTTCATGATATATGTCAATGTACAGGTTGAGAAAGAAAAGCACCGGGAAGCCCTGTGGCACAAGTTTTTGTGGGCTAGAACCCACTTTGCCAGATGTGGACCTGGCCTCCTCTGTGGTTGTAATAGTCAAATGGCAGACAGAAATTCAATAGGCATTGCATTATGTCTCATGCAGCTGTAAAAGAAATCCAGGAACCATCTTCTCCCACATGAATCTGCCTGAGTATTGAGACCCTTTCCCCATAGGCTCCAACTCTTCCTATTTACCAGCGAATCTGCCCTGTTAAATCACTGTTCCTATTTTTGTGTCTTGGGGATGTATATATATTTTTTTTTTAATTCACATGAGTTGCTAAGGCCAGAGTAAGGGGGAGTTGCTAAGGCAACCTGTGGTACTCCAGATGTGGCCAAACTACAACTCCCACCATCCCTAGCCACAATAAATTGTAGCTGGGGGTGATGGGGTTTGTGGTTCAGCAACATCTGGAGTACCATAGGTTTTGAACTCCTGTGCTAGGCATTCTTCAGAATCCACCTTCCTCTCCAGAGTCTTTAAAAATTAAATCTCCTGGTGAGTGGGTGGGTGGGTGGAGGCATCGTGTCTCTAGTAAGGATGTGCACGGAACCAGTTCAGAGGCCCTTTATGGGCCTCCAAGTCCAAACCGGTTTGACTGGTGGGTGGTTCTGCCGGTTCGAAGGTGGGGGGTACAGCTTTAAGGGCGGTGGAGTGAAAGGAGCGATTCCTCATATGCAATGATGATGGATGCTGACACAGAGCGGACTGCACTTGCTCAAGAGAGTGCCAGGCCATGGAAACACCCCCTCACAAATCATGAGAAGAACCGTCTGTGGGGCAGGGGTGTTTGCCACAATCTCTAATAATGAGCCGGGTCTCACAATCAGTGAGAACCGGTTTTGGAGTGTGTGCAGGGAGAGCGGGCTAAGCCCGCTCTCCCCACACACGAGCGGGGAAGGAGCCCTGGGTGGCCGGTGGCGGTGGAGGATGCACTTACCCCTCCCGCTGCTTTCCCCCCATCAGCATCCAATTTCAGTAAAGCCTATCGGGATGGGAGCATACCTCCCTGCTGGCCTGTTGCCCCCGTTTACTGGAACTACCCAGACGTATTTGGGGCGGGCGCATGCACATCACACACGCATGCACTTGATGTGCATGTGCATGGGCACAACGTGTGTGTGCCCGCATCTCCCAGGTAGTTCCAGTAAATGGGTGCATTATTATTATTATTATTTTATTTTAAAAATAGAATTATTTGATTGCTTTTGGATTTATTTTCTTTTAAAATCTGGATTATTGTTTAGCTATCTTGATCGAAAGATGGGGTAGAAATGTTGGTAAATAATGATAATAATTGGCACATAAACTCTGCTGGGGAAAATAGTTTAGCAACCTTCTTGTGTAGATGGAATAGAGACCTTCCTCTATTCTGAAGCTGCTCAGTGGTTTTGTTCTGCACAATAGCCTGCTTGACTGCTAGTTCTTAAACCTATCTTGCTTCCCAACCTCTCTCCAGCAGCCCTTAGGAAGGCCAAATGCATTGTGTAAAGGAGGATGAACTTCAGTGGCTAAGTGCAGAAGAGGGAATTGTGGCTGCTGTCCATTACCACTGCAAAAAATTTCCCCTTATTCTACACAACTATTAAAAAGTGCAAATAGCCCTGATGGCCCATTAGAAAAATTCCCTGTAGGAATAATAAAAACAAAACTTCTTTTCCTTGTTAAAACCTTCAGAGACTGGCTCAAGAGTTTGCAACCCTATAATCCTTGGAGGATAACTTAATGTTTTATAAGGCAGTTGTGGCCAAGCTGAAGCTCTCCAGTTATTGTTGGACTAAAACTCCCATCATCCCCAGATGGAGATGATGGAACTTGTAGTCCAACAGGAGCTGGAGAGCCTCAGTCTGGCCACCACTGCATTATAACAAAAATAGTCTATAAATGTTAACCACATTCATTAAAATAATTATAATTTTCCCTATCTTCTCTCAAGAAGCTGAAATATGTATTATTATTAGTAGTATTCATTAACACAGCCAGACAGATGTTATTGACTGGTTTGTATTATCCAGACATCGAGTCCTTCTCAAGGACCTGGGAATGGGATGGCTGAATTTTATTGTCAGTGTTGTTGCTGTTGTTATAGATGTCATCGCAGAATATAGGCTGTTCCCAGTAAAGTTGCTTTTTGTAATTGGCTGATGGTGATTTCTGTGGCCCCTATGGTGTTGAGGTGCTCTTCAAGGTCTTTTGGAACTGCACCCAGGGCGCCAATTCCCACTGGGATTATTTGGGTCTTTTTCTGCCACAGCCTTTCAATTTCAATTTGTAGATCTTTGTATTTGGTGATTTTTTTCTATTTCTTTTTCTTCTATTCTGCTATCCCCTGGTATTGCTATGTCATTTATTTTGACTTGTGTTTCTTTCTTCTCGACTACAGTTATATCTGGTGTATTGTGTGGCAGATGTTTGTCTGTTTGTAGTTGGAAGTCCCATAATATTTTTACATCTTCATTTTCGACAACTTTTTCAATTTTATGGTCCCACCAATTTTTGGCTACAGGTAGCTTGTATTTTTTGCAGATGTTCCAGTGTATCATCCCTGCTACCTTGTCATGCCTTTGTTTGTAGTCAGTCTGTGCGATCTTCTTACAACAGCTGATCAGGTCGTCCACTGTTTCATCTGCTTCTTTACGAAGGCGGCACTTGCTGTTTGTTGTTGATTTTTTTACTTTTGCTCTTATTGCATTTGTTCTTAGTGCCTGTTCTTGTGCAGCCGGTATTAAACCCTCTGTTTCTTTCTTCAAGTTGCCATTTTTTATTATTTATTTATTTATTTATTTATTTATTTATTTATTTATTTATTTATTTTATTTTAGAAACTCAGTCTTGTATATCATGGCTAAATTTCCAGCAAATTCATTAGCTACAGACTATGGCAGTATAGCTCTTTAATGGCTCTATTGGGACCAATGAAAAACCACAAAGTAGTGTGCCAACTTTGTAGTTAAACAAAATGTCTTCCTGAAGTCTGAAGAAGATTTCTGGTAAGCTCAAAAGCTGGCACAATATGTTGTGGTTTTTCATTGATCCCAGTACAACTATTAAACATGCAAGCTGTCTTGTAGCTAAGGAATTTGCTGGAATGGAAAGCTAGTCTCCTCCCAATGACTTTAAAATGCATACTTTGACTTCTTGTGAAAATTTAGCTTGTGTCAAGTAGAGAAAATTAGAATTATCTACAGAAACGTGGTTAGCATTTGCAGAGGACATTTTCTTTTAAGGAATTAAGCCCTCCTTCAAGGTTTTGTAGGATCCCCAGATCTTGAGCCCATCTGTGTAACTGTTCCTGTAACAACAATCTGAGCTGCACTAATTAGCAGGTGATCATGTTTAGCTCCTAGGGATGTGCAAACCGGCTCAAGCCAGGGCCTCGCAGAGGCCATTTGTGCGTGCACAGCAGTGGTCAAAATGGCTCCCGCGCTGCGCTACAGAAGTCTGAACGCTCTGAAAAGGCCTATAGAACTGGCTGCAGTGGTGATTATTAAAGCCTGCAGGGGGAGGGGGAATCTCCGTGGACACATACGCACCCCGCCAACTTTGGCAACCCCCCAGAGGGGGTTTAAGGTTAAAAAATAAATTTTTAAAAAATTACAAAAGGCTTGCGAACCCCCCCGGACCAAGCTGAACCGGGATTGGGGATTCGAGGGGGTGTCAGACCAAACTGGTCCGGTTGGGTTTGAGGCCGGTCCGGCCTCAAACCCAACCGGATCAGCCGGTTCCGTGCGCACACCCCATTAGCTCCACGATGTGTGAAAAGCTTCACTTACAGATTTCTAAATGGAATTTAAAGGGACACTAGCCAACCAGATCAGGTTTTTTCTGGCCAATCAACAGCTCTGATGGCTGACTGGAGACTCTGATTAATTAACTGTCTAGATTATATATAACTAAGAAACAAGCAGACAGGCTGTCATAAGTTATGTGTTTAAAAAAGTGCTAATGTGAACTTTGAATTGTATTCAGGCACAGTGAATTAAGTGTGCACAGTTCCCTTAAATACAAACCAGCCTCCAAACTGCCCCCTTCTCCCTCCGCCACTAAAAAAAACAGCAACCCTGCTGCAGGCCTGTGTTTACAGCACTGCCAGGATTTATACACACCCCTCTCTAATAAACCTTGTATTTTACCCATTTGGGCCCTTAGTGTATACTCATGTTGACTTGGGGCATGTGTGTGTGTATATATATATATATATATACACACACACACACACAGGAACTTGACAGCACACTTTACCTTTGCAGGAACCCTGTCCCCCTTATATAGTCATCCTAGCTACTCTGCAGAGAATTAGGCACCCTATATTTTGTAACAATTATTGGACACTGCCTCTTTCAGAGGTAAACCACTTGGGCCCAAGGTATTTAAGAGAGTGCCTTCTTCTTCATGAATCCTATTGCATATTGAAATCATTGGTGGAGGTCCAATTGTGATTACCAATGGCTTGTTTAGTAGTGACCCATGAACCAAGATGGAACCAAGACTGCTGGCACTTAAAATCAAAAAGGTTGCAGAACAGCTTTTAAAATGACGCCTGGGGAATAGCCGACAGGAGCTGGGCAGTATCCAGTATGGCAAATGCCATCCTTTAAAGTGTGATGGTGCAAAGGATTCAGATAAAAGAGAAGGGGAACAGAGCAGAACCACATAAAGAGCAGACAGAAGGCTGTGCCAGCTAGTCAAAGAGTCCAAAGAAAGATAACATACACCAGATGAGAGATTCAGCATATAGGTGGTTATATGCCAATGCCAGAAGCCCCCGAGCCAAGATAGGTGAGCCGGCGTGCTTGGTCGCTAGTGCAGAAATAGATATAGATATAATGGACATAACAGAAACATGGTGGAACAGTGAGAAACAGTGGGACACTGTTATCCGTGGATATAAACTCTATAGAAAGGACAGGGAGAGGTGCCTTGGAGGTGGAGTAGCACTGTATGTTAAAGAAGGGATAGAATCTAATGAAGTAGAAAACCTAGGTGGACCAGAGTCCTCCACAGAAACCCTGCGGGTGACAATACAAGGCCTGAAAGGAAATGTGCTACTGGAGATGTACCATCGCCCTCTGGATCAAAAAGCTGACAGTGACTGGGAGTCGCAGCAGGAAATCAGGGAGGCTTCAAGGAGAGGCAGAGGAGTAATAATGGGTGACTTCAATTACCCACACATAAACTGGATAAATTCACAAGTAATAAGAAAGTGGTCAAATTTCTAGATACGCTGAATGACTGTGCCCTAGAACAGTTGGTCTTGGAACCAACCAGAGAGAAGGTGACCTTGGACTTAGTCCTGAGCGGCACCCTTTAGGGAACAGTGACCATAGTGTGATCAAATTCAGCATACATGTGGGGAGAGAATCACCAAGGAAGTCTAACACAGACATTTTGAATTTCAGAAGAGGAAACTTCTCCAAAATGATGAGTATGGTGAAAAGAAAGCTGAAAGAGAGAATCAAGAGAGTCACTTTGCTCCAGAATGCATGGAGTTTACTCAAAACCACAATACTAGAAGCCCAGTTAGATTGTATACCCAAAAGGAAGAAAGGTACCACTAAGTCCAGGAGGATGCCAGCATGGCTAACAGGTAACGACAAGGAAGCCATGGAAGGGAAGAAGACTTCCTTCTGAAATTGGAAGGCCTGCCCAAATGAGGAGAACAGAAAGGAACACAAGGAGGCGGATCTCATGATCAGTGAGACCCGCTTTTGCCGATACTGTAGGGAGAGTGGGCTAAGCCCGCTCTCCCCATGGACGATCACTGCAGGAGCCCTGGGCGGCCGTATCAGCCGCCCACATGATTGCCGGCTCCATGACGGAGCCAGCGGGGGCTGGGGGGAGTGGGGGCTGATTGGCCCCCGGAAGCTCCAGCATGCCCTGTGCGAGTGCGCAGGGCATGCTGGCGAGACCCCCGGAGCTGGGAGGCGGCTTTTTGCCTCCCCTCCAGGGGTCTCCTCATGAGTAGCTGTGGCACGGAGCCACGGTGTGGCTACTCACGATCAGAAAGCCCGGGTTTGAGAAATGCTTGCTCCGCAAACCCGGGCTTTAGGGAGGGCTACTTGAGCAGGTTACCCGCTCGTAAACCACCGGGCTCACCTGTGAGCCCGGTTGTTTACACAATCAGCAAAAATTGGGCTAGGCTTTCCTAGCCTGATTTTTGTTGATCTTGAGAATAGCCCCAAACTCTGGCAAAAGAAATGCAAGGCAACAATAAGGGAGGTGAAAAGAGAGTTTGAGGAACATTTAGCTAAAAGTATCAAGGGGAATAACAAAAACTTCTTTAAATACATCAGATGCAAGAAACCTGCCAGGGAGGCGGTTGGACCGTTATATAATGAGGGAGTGAAAGGGATTGTTAAGGAGGATATAGAGGTTGCAAAGAACCTAAATGAGTTCTTTGCATCTGTCTTCACAGCAGAGGATACTGAGCATATACTTGTTCCTGAAACAGGCTTTTCAGGGATGGAGGCTAAAGAACTGAGCCAGATAGAAGTGACAAGAGATGATGTTCTAAACTTTCTGGAAAAACTGAAAACTAACAAATCGCCAGGGCCGGATGTCATCCATCCAAGAGTCCTCAAAGAACTCAAATGTGAAATGTGACAGCCAACAACCTGGATGGCTTTAAGAGGGGCTTGTATAACTTCATGGAGGAGAGGTTTATCAACGGCTACATTCGGAGGGCTGTGGGCCACCTCCAGCCTCAAAGGCAGGATGCCTCTGAGTACCAGTTGCAGGGGAGTAACAGCAAGAGAGATGGCATGCCCTCAACTCCTGCCTGTGGCTTTCAGCGGCATCTGGTGGGCCACTGTGTGAAACAGGATGCTGGACTACATGGGCCCGATCCAGCAGGGCTGTTCTTATGACTTTCATTACTAAGCTTGCAGATCATCCACATTATCACCTATCAGAGTGGTGTCATCAACGTAGCGCAGGTTATTGATGTTTCTTCCTCCAACTTTAAAACCACGCTCATCTTCTTCCAATCCAGCTTCTCTCAGTATATATTCAGCATATAAATTGAATAAAGAAGGATAAAGTACACAGCCTTGTCTTATTCCTTTGCCGATCTGGAACCAGTCTGTTTCACCATGTTCCGTCTGGACTGTGGCTTCCTGTCCTGTGTATAGGTTTCCCATGAGGACAATGAGATGTTCTGGGACGCCCATTTCCCTACGGATATTCCACAACTTGACATGGTTGACACAACTGAACGCTTTTCTGTAACCAATAAAGCATATACAGTATTGACTTATTTCTGGTATTCTTTGGCTTTCTCAATTATCCAGCATGCACCAGCAATTATGTCTCTTGTTCCTCGCCCTTTTCTGAAACCAGCTTGAACATCCGGCACTTCCCTTTCCATAGGGCTCTAATCTGCATTGGATGATCCTGAGCATTATTTTGCTAGCATGTGAAATTAAGGATATTGTGCGATGGTTTGCGCAAGTCTCCTCTCTTTGGTATGGGTATGTAGACTGACCTCTTCCAGTCTGTTGTCCACTGTGTCGTTCTCCAAATTTGCTGGCATAGTTTGATTAGAGCCTTGACTGATTCTTCTTCTGTTGCCTGCCATATTTCTGTAGGTATTCAATCAGTTCCTGTAGCCTTCCGACTTGGTAATGACTGGAGTGCTGATCTTACTTCATCTTCCCATACTAGAGGTTCTTGCAAGTAGGGAATATCTTCTAGAGTGGCTCCCCAAAAATCTTCTGCTCTAGGCAGGTGCTTCACTTTGCCCATCCTTGACTAGCTCAGTAGAGTGCTGGTCTAGAACAGGGTTTCTCAGTGTTGGGTCCCCAGATGTTATTGGACTTCAACTCCCATAATCCCCAGGCCCAGTGGCCTTTGGCTGGGGATTATGGGAGTTGAAGTCCAATAACATCTGGAGACCCAACGTTGAGAATCCCCGCTCTAGAGCATCTCCATGGAGATGCTTTAGGTCAGCACTGTACTTGGTGGCTCAAAACACGACCTCTTTCCACTCCCTTCCCTGGCTTTTAAAAACCCAGGATGGGAGAAGCAGACAGTGGATAGCTAGGGCTGCTCTGGCTCATGTGCTACTGGGTGAGATGTGGGGAAAGAGGGATATGGTGGGCTGGGCTGTCAGTAAGGAAGTATGATGGGTGGAGAGGGTGGAAGGAGAGTGAGTGAGAGATTGGTGTGGAAACTATGGCTGAACCTGGTGTCACAAAAGCAGGTAGCATATTGCTTCCATGCCTCAGGTGCCACAGGGGTTTCAGCCACTATTGTATCTGCAGAACAAGCTGCTGTTAAAGCCACAGAACCCTTGGCAATTCTAAGGGGGAGAGCCCCCAGTCTATTTCCACCTCTTATTTAAGAGTGTACTTAAGAGAACACTTTAAGAGTGTATTTAAGAGAGCCCTGCTGCCTATTGAGGTAATCTGGGGAGGTCTGTCTGCAGTTGCCACAAGCTCATCTGGTGGCTTCTCAGGGACAGGCCTTCTCCATTGCCACCCTACAGAGCCTCTCTGACAGCTTTCGGGCTGTTAAAATGCAATTATTCATCCAGGCTTTTAATTAGACTAATACAATTCAGCATAGTTTTAAATTGCTTTAATTATTTTAATGTTTGTTTTAATCTTGTTTTATTGTAAACTGCCCAGAGACGTAAGTTTTGGGTGGAATAGAAATATGCTAAAATAAATAAAAATAAAAATAAAATATATCTCCTCCAATGATCTTGAAGCAAGTCAATGCTTCAGCACAAAGGTCTGATCTCAGCTCTGTTTCCAATAGCAACCTCGGGGACAGACAAAAAAGCAGCTACATTTTCAATCAATATTGAATGCTGTCCTTGACAGCCAAGAACAAAAAAGCTTTCCCCCTCTCCTTTACTCTCCTGTGTTCCCCAACTCTGCCAGCCAGCATCCTGTAATCCTTTCCCAGCCCACAAGCCCATCAGATACAGGCATAGCTATTTATCTTTCCCTGGCTTGTGAAGAGGAGATAAGTGCCTACGTCCCTCTTTAATCAGACAGCTGTAGAAAGGGCTGTGTCTCACTCCCCATTCAAAAGGTCCTCCGGCCTCCCAAGCACACAGATAAGGAGACTGATCCAAATGCAAAGGCACATGGAAGCAGGAAGCTGCCTACTATAGGGAAGTGAGGCTGGGTGTAGGTTGGTAATGGGAGATATGAAGTGATGGGATAAGGTATTCAGGGCATGGCTAACAAGAGGGCGAAGTCCCTGGGCCCTCAAAATGCATTTCAAACCAACTCACAAACAAGGAAAGGTCAGATTCATCATTATGCGAAGTACACTGCCGACCAGAACAGCCGCCACAAAGAACCACCCCCTCCCCGCCCACACACACAGAACTTCAAACCTCCATAGTTGTTCAGTTATTTGGAATTTCTCAGAATGCAATGTGTGCTTAGTTTGCTCCTTGAAGTTGGCATTCTGTGGTTAATTCAGTCTGTTAAGCTGAAAGGCTGGTGAGTGAATGCTAACAGTTGCACGGAGGGCAAAATTTCATCTGGTGCAGTTTCCCCCAGGCACCGTGCTGCAGTGATGGGAGAAGCCACCAATGCTGACCGTATCATGAAGCAAGATGAACATGGCCACTTCAGAAGGCAGATTGTGGTGGGTCAGTCTCAGGGGCAGCAGAGCAACCCATCTGGCACCTTCCCCATGGATGATCTGCAGAGAATGGAAAGCGGAATGGCTTTCCTTCATTCTCTTCCTTCCTTATTTATTAGGAAATGGAAGTGGTGGGAGACTTGAAGGAAGGAAGGAATTGTGGGCTATGTGGTTGAGACTGCCTTGGTCGGCCTGATGGATGATCTCCAATTGGCTATCGACAGAGGGAGTGTGACTCTGCTGATCCTTTTGGATCCCTCTGTGGCTTTTGAGACCATCGACCATGGTATCCTTCTGTGCTGCCTGAGCGAGGTGGGATTAGGTGGCACCGTTTCATAATGGTTCCATTCCTACCTCTCTGGTAGATTCCAGATGGTGTCGCTTGGAAACTGTTGCCCCGCAAAGCGAGAACTGAAGTATGGAGTTCCACAAGGCTCCATGCTGTCTCCAGTGCTCTTTAACATCTACATGAAACCACTGGGAGAGATAATCAAGAGTGTGCTGGGTGTTATCAATATGCTGATGACACCCAGATTTACTTCTCCATGTTGACCTCATCAGGAAATGGTATATCTTCCCTAAATGCCTGCCTGGAAGCTGTAATGGGCTGGATGAAACATAAACTGAGGTTGAATCCAAATAAGATGGAGGTACAGACTGTGCAGGTTCGGGATCCGAGAGATGGTTTAGCTCTGCCTGTTCTGGATGGGGTTACACTCCCACTGAAAGATCAGGTACGTAGCTTGGAAGTGCTCCTGGACCCCAAGCTCTCTCTGGTTTCTCAGGCTGAGGCAGTATCCAGGAGTGCTTTTTATCAGCTTCGGTTGATACGTCAGCTACATCCATTTCTAGAGATGAATGACCTTCAAACAGTGGTACATCTGCTGGTAACCTCCAGACTTGGCTACTGTAATGCCCTCTACATGGGGCTGCCTTTGTATGTAGTCCGGAAACTACAATTGGTACAGAATGCGGCAGCCAGATTATTCTCTGGGACAACACGAAGGGAACTGCACTGGCTGCCAATATGTTTCCGGGTGAAATACAAAGTGCTAGTTATCTTTTAATCTTTTAATTAAAATTGTTTTAATGGTTTTAATGCTGTTTTAAAATATTGTTTTAAATGTTTTAAATCATTCTGTTTTAAACTTTTTGTTTTTGTTTTAACTAATGTTTTACTTTCTGTTTTTATTTTGTAAACCGCCCAGAGATGTATGTTTTGGGTGGTATAAAAATATGTTAAATAAATAAATAATAAATATTACCTATAAAGCCCTTAATGGCTTGGATCCAGGTGATTTAAAAGAGCGCCTCCTTTGTCATGAACCCTGCTGCCTGTTACAATCTTCTGGAGAGGTCCGGTTAGGGTTACCACCAGCTCATCTGGTGGCGACTCAGGACCAGGCTTTCTCTGTGGCTACTCCAGGGCTTTGGAATATGCCTCCCGCTGTATTAAGAGCATCTCCTTCTCTGTTTGTTTTCAGGAAGAATGTCAAGATTATCCTGTTTTCACAAGCTTTTAATTAGAATTCATTTTAATAATTTGTTTTATATTGTTTTTATTGTGTTTTATCTATTTTAATCTGTGATTTTTAATATTAAAATGTGTGCACCGCCTAGAGATGTACACATCAGGCAGTATAAAATATGATAAATAAATAATAAATTGGAGTGAGGTGGTGGTAGGGAAAAAAGAGCAAGAAAGAGGAAGATAAGGGGTGCCATTTGGTGCTCCACTTCAAGCAGCAAAATGTCCAGACTAAGAGAAACACTGATGCAGGCCTGTGTTTAGACCCCTATCAGGCAGCTGCATTACCACGTATGACTCCAAGACCAGTTTTGTTTTGTTTTGTTTTTAGTTCTTGATCTTAGAAATAGGGGACTCATCTTAAATTCAGAATCTTCTTCTTTTTGAGTGAATATAGGCATAACCTGTATTTAACCTGTGTTTTTTTAAGGGGGACATCTTTTTTGTCTTCTAGTCTGATACATACATTATGTCTGTTTAATAAACCCAGGAGGATAGCTACAATTGAACAGCGGGGGGGGGGGGGGGAGACAAATGTCCCTGGCCCCTTGAGCGAGGGAGGCCCAATAGCTGAGTGGCAACTTGCTCTTTGCTTTCCCCTTCATACTGTCCAAAGAAGGGGGGGCAGGGCCCATCTTGACTTCTGGTCCCAGAGCCCACTCCAACCTTCCTATGCCCCTGAATAAACCTGTTATGTTACTAACCCCTGTTTGGACCCTGAATGTGTAATCAAATTTTTTTCTGGCCATTGTATACATGAATATTATTAAAACTGAAAGTCATACTAACCTGCATATTACCTTCTGTGCAACTCTTAAAGGTACAACAACCCTCTTAGCATTTAGTAACATCTTGAGGCTCTTCACACGATTAGTGTGAAGAGCCTCTAGGGGGGTTGCGGGGAGAGCAGGCTTAGCCCACTCTCCCTGCAGACGAGCAGACAGGCTGCTCTGGGCAGCCGCCCACATGACTGCAGGGTCCGTCACGGGACTGGGGAGTTCGGGGGCCATGCGGCCCCTGGAAGCTCCAGCATGCCCATGCTGGAGAGACCCCCGAGCCTCCCAGTCGGGGGTCTACTCGTGAGTAGCCATGGTGCGGAACCGCACCGCGGCTACTCACGATTTTAAAAAGCAGGTTTGCAGAGCACTCACTCAGCAAACCCGGTTTAAGGGCCAGGCTACCTAAGCGGTGGTTTACACGAGCCCGGTGGTTTACACAAGCAGCAAAAATCAGGCGAGGCTCTTCAAGCCCGATTTTTGCTGCTCATGGGAATAGCCTCTTTGTGTCTGTTTCCTTACACTGTTAGGGTTCTCGAGGGCAAAAGGGGAGGTTCTTCCTAGGGCACTCTCCCTAGAAAAGCAGGAATTGTAAGGATTATGGGATGGAAAGGACGACAAAGATCCTGCACCTTTAAGGGCTGTGTAGAAGCAAGACTTGTTTCATAGCTGCTTCCTTCCTAAACACAAAGTAATTGTACGTAGATTTAACTAAGAGTTGATTCAGAAACAACTCCATTTTCTCATTCTCATTTCCCTCCCTTTTCCCTTCTGACTGCGCTCCCCACACTTTCTACAGGATCCCCACTGAGACAAACCTCTCAACTAGAAAACATAAAAGACAGAATAAAATACACCCCTCCCCTTTATAACAACCAGAATTGAATTAATTTAAAATTTTCAGTGACAAAGTCTTGAAATCTTTTAAGTGGTCTCCTGCCACCCACATTTCTCCTAATTCTTGGTTTCTCTGGCACAGGAACTGTTAGTGATGTTTTTTTCTGGTACAGAGGATTGCCCACCACTTTCATCAGCCTCCTCTGTGAGGTCAACACAGGAGGCAAGATCAAATTCCTCTCCAGTTCCTCTCGGGGGATCAGACTCCCTTTCCACATTTATCATAGTATGCATGCTGGAAAGTCTCAAACTGTTCCACTTCTTTCAGTCATCCAATATGACAGAATTTCCTTGCATTTCAATTATTTGTTTTGGTCTGGAATATCAAGAACATCCCTATCTCAATTTATAAGGCAGCCATACTCCAACAAAGTCCCCCACCTGAAATGTTCACTGGAGAGGAGAGCTGGTCTTGTGGTAGCAAGCATGACATGTCCCCTTAGCTAAGCAGGGTCCGGCCTGGTTGCATATGAATGGGAGATTAGAAGTGTGAGCACTGTAAGATATTCCCCTCAGGGAATGAAGCTGTCACTCTTGGAAGAGCAGAAGGTTTCAAGTTCCCTCCCTGACTTCTCCAAGATAGGACAAGTTTTTGGTTTTTTTAATAGGACAAGATTTTTTTATTGAACCAACAAACTACCAAAGTATACAGTATGTTGCCAAAGCACAATTATATACAAAGTGGTTGTTTGTACATGATATATCTACACAGATGTACACACAAGGATTTGGAAACCCACAAGGTTATGAAGTATATGCAGTTAGTACTGTAACTCAGGGGTGGGGGATTACAAGGCACATCAGGTAATCGAGGGGGGGGGGTTACATCCAACGTCCATTTCCATAATTTGTCCCATTGCTGTTTAGAAGAGATACTGAGAGAGATTCCTGCCTGCAAGCTTGGAGAAGCCGCTGCCTGTCTGTGAAGACAGTACTGAGCTAGATAGACCAATGGTCTGACTCAGTATATGGCAGTTTCCTATGTTCCTGTTTCACACCTCTTTTCTGATCCATAGAGAACTTGTATTTTTGTTGCTTTTCTCTTTCCCAACCACAAATCTTTGCATCCTCAGAGTGAGATGGCATGGAAAGATCTATCAGTTGTTGCCATTGGGTAAGTTTGGTGGTAGCTTTGTGTCCTCTCAGCAGTTCAAAAGGTGATTTTCCTGTAGTAGGATGAGGAGTAGTTTGATAAGCAAATAGAGTTTCCCCGGAAAGCCTTCTTTCCAGGGTTGTTTTGCATGGTAGGCAGCTGTTTCTTTCACGAATCTGTTCATTCTTTCCACTTAGCCATTCCCTCGAGGATGATACAAGGAAATAGTATTGTGTTTTATTCCATGGTTATGCAAGTATTGCTACATTTCAAATGAGGTAAGCTGTAACCCATTGTCAGGCACTAGTTTTTTAAGAAGACCTTCTTTTGCTAAAACTGAAGCTGGGAACTGAATCACCTTGTTTGGAGTAATTATGTCAGCAAATGAAACTTCTGGCCACCTGGAATAGTAATCCACCATCACTATAACAAATCTTTGCTTTGCGGGTTGGTTATCAAAAGGCCCCATTATATCCAGAGCACGTTTTTCCCAGGGACCATTGGGATATTCTACTGTAGTCAAGGGGGTGGTAAAAGTATTCTGTGATTTGTCAGATACAACACAAGCCATACAGTGTCTGATTACATTTTCAATGTGTTTGTCCACACTTGGCCACCAAAAGTTTCTCTGATTCGCCTTTTAGTCAAGCTCATACCCAGGTGACTTTCATGGGCAATTTTGATCACTTTTGCTTGTAAGAAGGTTGGCACCACCAAATTACCAGTCCTCAGCACCAGCTCATTGAGAACAGACAGCTCACTTGCTATGTGCATGTATGATTGTAGATGTTCAGGTACCTTGTTTTTGTGTGGCCACCCATTAGTTATGTAAGGTTTAAGTTCAATAAGCACTGGATCAGCACTGAGGGCTGCTTTCCATTCAGAAGACATGATCACTCCATGAGTGGATGAAGCTATTTGCACAATAACAACTCCTTCATCCTCTTGGCCTGGAAACGGAAGTCGAAATAAACCATCTGCAGTTGTATTCCGAAGACCTGAAAGATATTCCACCTGGAAATCAAAATCCATAAATCTACTGATCAATTTGGCTGTTCTTGGGGTTGCTCCACTGGATCCCTGAGTAGTAAATAAAGCTGATAGGAGTTCATGGTCTGTTGGTAAAGTGAATTTTCTGCCCCACAAGTAAGTCCTGAAGTGCTTCCCCGCCCAGAAACTGGCTAGGGCTTCTTTTTCAATGATGAAACACATCTTCTCTGAAGCAGTAAGCACTCTGGAAGCAAAGGCAATGGTAACTTCCCTCCCCCTTTTTTGCTGGGTCAAGACAGCAACCAAACCACATTCAGAAGCATCAGTGGTTACAATAGTGTGCCTGTTGCTGTCAAAGGAACTAAGAGCAGGGCTTTCAACAATGGCCGATTTGATAGTCTGAAAACCTACCTTTCTGATAGTCTGAAAACTAGTTCAGATTTTGAGATTTTGATAGTCTGTAAACTAGCCTTAAGGAAACCACAGGTTTGTTTAACCTCAGCTAAATGCTGGTTTAAGAACTGGGGCTTGGCAGAGGGGCAGTGCCGGGAGCATCCTTGCTCCCTGTGCTTCACATGCCCAGCCGAAAACCAGGCTGGGCTGCCATAGCTTGGGTTCGGCTACACCTGTGAATACCCTTACAGAGTCCTAAAAATGATTGAAGTGTATCCTTGTTGTGTGGCTCTGGTGCTTCCTGAATAGCTGTTACCAAGCCTGGTTTGTGATGTACACCACTCTGTGATATTGTGTGTCCCAAGCACGTCACCAGGTGTGCACAAAATTAACATTTCTCTGCAGAGATAGTATGTCCGTATTGTCGCAGGTTTCTTAAGACTTCTGTCAGTTTAACACCATGCTTCTCAATGGTTTTGCCATAGACTAAAATGTCATCCCCAAAAGTAAGTGATGCCATCCACAGTTCCAAAAATTAAGTGTATCATTCACTGAAATACCAAAACTGCAAAGGCTAATCCAAAGGGCAGTCTTTTGTAGTGAAAAAGACCATCGTGGGTAATGAGGGCTGTGTATTTATGAGAACCTTTGAGCAGATGATAGACCAAAGACAAGTCCAAAAGTTGTGAACACTGAGGCCTCTTTCAGAGTAAGCAGCATTTCATTGATATTGGGTAATGGATGACAATCCACTACCATGTTGGAGTTCACATCTCTTAAATCTATGCACATTTGACGTGTACTGTTTGATTTCTGCACAAGAACAATAGGAGAGACCCATTCTGATGCATCAACAGCTTTTATGATGTCAGCACACTTTAGTCTTAAGAGCTCCTCTTTAAGTGGTTAGCACAATGCTACGAGTACGTTCCTTACCTTATGTTGTACGGGTATTGCATTTGCCTTCATCGGAATTTTATGTTAGAAATGTTTGGCTGTGCCAGGAGTATCAGCAAAAATGTCTGAGAAATCAGCAATCATATCAGCATATGGATGCTTCATAATCTGCAATACGGGTTCCGTGCTATTTGAGTCTCACACTATCCATAGATCTTTCTGAGGTTTCCAGCCCAATATAGAGAATCCTTTTTGTGACACATAAACTTTCCCTTCTGCAGGACATCCTTTGTATTCCAGGACAGCCGTGAAGTATCTCCACTTCATGGCCATTAAATTTAATTTGACAATGTAGAAAAGCAGGCTGATTCTGTCACATGTAAAATGCTGTCAGGAAGTGGTTTATCTGCCTCATCCTTATCATATGGTGAATCAGTAATGGAGTGGATAGCAGACTTTAGCAAAGTGCCCCATTTACCTTCCATGCAGGACAGTGAGCAAATTGGCTTTTGTGGGCAGAGTCTCCACGATTGGTAGCATTGGTAGCCCCTCCTTTCTTGTGCTTCCACTTTCTGGGGCAGTGCAATATGAGAAGATTGGGTCTGGAAGGATTTAGAGTGAGCAGCCTGGATTTCAGAAGGTGGGTTTGGGGGTACTAAAGAGAGCGATCTGGCACAGTAAAGACTCAGAGCATTTCCTTCCCTCCTAGCCATCTCTATAACTTTATCCAAGGTAAGTTTCCACTTGAATAGCAGTTTTTCACACAGTTTGGAGCAGTCTGTTTTCACAACAATCTGATCCCTGATCAATTTCATCAGTAAAGCTGGCAAACTCACAGATTACACTTAAGGTACACAATGTTGCGACAGACTGATTGATAGATTCATCAGGCAGTTGGGATCTAGAACAGAACTTGTAACATTAAGCAATCACATTCAAAGTAGGGTTGAAATGATCATCTAAGGATTGAAGAACAGCTTCATAAGGGTTGACACCCCCTTCCAATTTGACAGAAAATGCCAAATGATTATATATTCTTTGGTCTTCAGGGCCCAGGCAATGAAGCAAACTGCCTGGGCCCTTTCATTCTGCTTTGCTGTCGTAAAAGCAGGGGTCTGTATGGTTGCAGAAATAGGATCTCCGTTGTTTCCAGGGAAGAGCAGGTTCTCCTGGGCGCTTTCCAGATAGCGAGGTTTACACCAGCGGAAAGTGGTGTAAGCTGCGATGACTTGTGGTGCCGTATTTAAACTGCAGTCAAAACCATGTTAATGGTCCGTGGTAAGCTGACGGCCATTCATATATTGCCATCCATTGCAACATGTTTTCTCAGGAGTGACTGTTCATATATTCTGCTTCAAACGTGTTCTCCGCTCCCTCCTCCTGCCCCATTTTGGCCAGTGGGGTTGCAGAGGGGGATGGCATGACAAGGAGTTTTTTGTTTGTTTTTTGTAAATTCTCTAGGCGGTTTTGTGCAAAACTGTCACCAAGAGGAGCACCATGGCGCAAACTACAATTCCTTGATTGCCTCTCTGTATTAAGGAAATAGAAAGGAGATTGTACCTTCGCGCAAGAACCCGAGCGAAAATAAATTAAAAATTCATACACCAAAAGGGGCTTTCGATATCAACAAACCCTCGAGCTGCGGAATCAGTCCTCCACACCACATCGCATTGAGAACAGTTTGCAGGCTTGCTGGTAAATGATTCAGTTCACTGGGCTTCCTTGCAGTAAACTAGGGGGGAATGTCCTTTGCCTTGCAATAAACAAATGGGATTGCACAGAAGTAAATGATTTTAGTTCAATAATGTGAAAGAGATGGAATACTCAGTCTGTCCTTGTCAGTGCAATGTAGGCAATAATGTGTCCCCATATTGTGTTCTCAATAAACACACTTTGTGAATTATGTTTAATCCACCACAATAAATGCATGTGTGGAATTTGGTCGCCAACACAGAACTGACACCAAACTGTTATCCCACTATTCCTCCCTTGCTATGGGGTAAAGAGGCATATTTTCAAATCGTAAAGTGTGCCATCGAGTCAGTGTCGACTCCTGGCGCCCACAGAGCCCTGTGGTTGTCTTTGGTAGAATGCAGGTGGGGTTTACCATTGCCTCCTTCCTCACAGTATGAGATGATGCCTTTCAGCATCTTCCTATATCGCTGCGGCCCAATATAGGTGTTCTCCATACTCTGGGAAACATACCAGTGGGGATTCGAACCAGCAACCTCTGGCTTGCTAGTCAAGTCATTTCCCCACTGTGCCAAATCTTAGCTCTCTTATATTCAGCAGTCAGAGACCAATTGTCCCTATGTCTACCTTGTGTTTATTTTTAATTGTGAGCCCTGTGGGGAAAGGTAACCATCTCGTTCCTTTTCCTACATAGGCTGTTTTTGTTTAAAGGCAACATATAAAAGTTATCAATCATCATCATAAGAGTTCGTTTTCAAAAAGATCCAGTTTCTCTCCTTATAGCTACGGAGAGAAACCTTTTGGAAATGGGCTGGCAGTGCTGGGTGGCCAAAAGGTGGAGGAGGACCAGGGTGAGCAAGATTTCTAAGCAGTCAGAGGAGAGTCAGGCGGAGTAGAAAGACCTACAGCAGGCCTGCTCAACTTTGGCCCCGCCAGCTTTTTTTGGACTATAACTCCCATAATCCCCAGACACAGTGGCCAATAGCTAGGGATTATGGGAGTTGTAGGCCAACATCTGCAGGAGGACCGATGCGAAATTGAGCAGGCCTGACCTACAGCAAGGGTGGGCAACCTTGGCTCCAATTGTTGCTGAATTACAACTCCCATTATCCCCAGCTGCGATTAATTGCATCTGAGAATGATGGGAGTTGTAGTTCAGAACCAGTTGGAGAGCCAAGGTGGCATAGCCCTGACCTAAACGGTGTGCCTGTCCAGGAGACCTATGTGAAGAAATGAGCCTTGAAGAGGAATGTGAAGAAATGGGTAGTCAAGAGGCCTGGTAAACACAGAGGGAAGCTGTTCCAGGCATAGAGCGTATCATAGTGGAAAGCATGGAGAAAGGAGCAGGGAGGCAAGATGGCAGGGGGCAGTTAATAACTGGTTTCCTCTTTTGGAGCAGATGCTGAGGAAGGAAGATGGAGAGAGAGAGTTGAAATATTTTCCAGTCCAGAAGAGGGGAGATAATATATATATTATCTTAGCAACATGAGCACTAGAAATTTGGCATGAATATGGAAGCAATACTGGTGGCCTTTGTGAGTTATCACACCATAGGGTGGGTTGCTGGCTTCTTTTCTGGCAATGCTCCTGTGTCTTGAACATCTGCATGTCAAACAGAAATTCTGCTGGTGATGCAATGATGAAGGAGATGCTTAATCTCAACACTATTCATTTATATATTCCAATCTCTAGCCTGCTTCATTTCAAAGGACTGAAACCATAGGCTGTGTTGATACCAGTTTTTTTCTTTGTCTAAGGTCATACTGGGAACCCTTAGTACAGGGCTGCACAGCTTCAGCCTTCCAGCTGTTTTTTGACCACTCCCATAATCCTCAGCCACAGTGGCCAATAGTCAGGGATTATGGGAGTTGTAGGCCAAGATCTGCAGGAGGGCCAAAATTGTGCAGCCCTGCTGTAGTAGAGCCCACATCCAAGTTTCTTTTGGAGGCAAGTCAGTGCTCCATTAAAGATACATTCACTTCCTTGCAATGTTTGTGGCCCAGGTCTGGACAGACATCCTATGGACTATGTCCTCCCCAGGGGCGGAGCCACCATTGAGTGGACGGGTTCAAAGAACCTGGGTTGCTGCCAATCAGGGGCCATGCCTGGAGCCCCAGCCACACTTCCTGCATCTGATGTCCCCACTGGAGAGCCTTCTTGCCAGTAAGTCTAACATAAGAAGAGTTTTGCTGGACCAGTTCAAAGGGCCATATTGTCCAGCATTCTCTTTTCCACGGTGGTCAGTCAGATGCCTCTGTGGAGCCCATAAGCAGGACAAGGAGGCAACAGCCATCTCTCTTGTTCAGCCAAGTAAAGTAAGGGAGGGAGGAAAAACTGGCACCATGTCCAGCTTTTTCTCTGCCCCCCCCCCACCGCTTTTGCTTTGCTGAACAACCAGCCTGATGAAGAGCTCTGCAAAGTTCAGAGAAGCTTGCTGCTCAGGATTTTGTGTCAGTGTGGTGAGTGCTGGACTGTGGCTTTTGGATTATTATTTTTTAATGGACCGACACAATTTTTCTTCATGGCAGCTAATTGTTAGGAGTTGATCTGTTCACCTGGAGAATGTTGAGTCTTTGGAAGGACACGGCTATCAGGGCTTGAAGAAAGTGATCCCCCCAAGTAAGGGCAGAGGCATTTTATCCCCCGACCTTGGGGCCCCAGTCTGTGGCCTCCAAGGTCCAGGGGGGCCTCCTGCCACCACCCCACGCCTGCCTGGCCACCACCCCGCAGTGCCGAACTGCAGCACGGGAAACTTCAAGAATTCTAGCTGCCATCTGCACGGCTTGGGTGTGGGGTGAGAGCCGAGCAGGCCTTCCCCACCCCTGTGGTGGTGGCGGCGGCGGGTAGAATGAGAGCAGCTGCAGGGCCTGACCATTTGGCTCAGTAGCCCTTGAGAACTGCGAGGCACACCAGAGTGCCTGCGCAGTTGGAATAGAGTGTCACAAGCTCATGATGTCAGGGCTTGTGACACTCTATTCCAACTGTGCAGGCACGCTGGAACACCTCACATTTCTCAAGGGCCGCTGGGCCGAATGGTCAGGCCCAGCGGCCACTCCTGCTCTCCTGCTGCCACCACCACTGGGGTGGAGGAGGCCTGCTCTGCTCACCCCACACACCCCAGACCTCAGCCGCACATACAACAGCTAGAATTATTGAGGTTTTGGGGGCCACGAGGCAACAGTGGCATGCTTCTGGGGAGGCCCTCCATAGGAGGCCTTCAAAAAATGCAGGTCCCCCTTTTTTGAACTTAAAAAAAAAACCTTTAAAAATTTTTTTTACTCGCGGGGGCTCTGAAGCCCTTCAGGTCCAGTCACCAAAATTACCTAGGTACTCCCCTGTTTAAGGGAAGGGTGCTGGGTGTGTAGGAAGCAAAAGTCATTGCTGAGAGCTAGCTGAAGGCACTTTGGGGTGTAGGACATAGGAAGCTGCCTTATAGCGTGTCAGACCCTTGGCCCATCTAGCTCAGTATTGTTTACATTAACTGGCAGTGGCTCTCCAAGGTTTCAGGCAGGACTCTCTCCCAGCCCTCCCTGGAGATGCCAGGGATTGAACCTGGGACGCTCTGCATGCAAAGCAGACGTCCTACTACTGGGCTATAGTCCCATCCCCCAACCATAGAATCTTAGAGTTTAGGATGGTCCCTGGAGGTCTTCTAGTCCAGACCCCTGTTCAGTGTAGTGCTGAACATTATCTCTCTCTAGGGGTAGGATGTGGGATTGTGCCTGTGTGTGTAGTGGTTCCATTACACACTGTAGTGGATGTCAGAGATCAGGGATTTAAACTCGGCTCAGCCATGAAGCTCACTGGGTCACCTTGAGCCAGTCACTCTCTCTCAGCCTAACCTACCTCACAAGGTTGTCAAGAGGATAAAAAATGGAAGAGGGAGACCCATGCATGTTGCCATGAGCTAGGGGTGTGCACAAATAAAAAATCACGGTTCAATTTGAATTCAGATCAAATTCGCACCGAACCGAATGTTGCCGAACTGGTTTGGTCGAATTGACTGGACGGTCCATCCCATTTGACTGAACTAGTTTGGCGGTTCGAGCGCAATCCATTGAGGATTCCACTTTACAAGTAAAGGGTTGGGGGTCCTGGGAAGATGTAAGGGGTGGCCGGGGGGGGCAGCAAGAGAGGTAGTTAAGGTGCCTTACCCAGCCGGCACGGCAACTAGTAAAGCCGCTCCCCACCGCTGCCATGGCGCATAGATGAAGCATGTACCACAATGCCTCTTTTAGCAAGCTGTGGATGCACAGAGGCCAGAACTTCACCGTTGCAGTGCAGGCAGCCTGCTAAAAGAAGCATTGCAGTGTGTGCTTGGGCTATGGGCTGCACCGGAGGAGGCAGGGAGCGGTAGCCATGATGGGCAGGAAGACACCTTAACTATTTTGCCACCCCCTAGCTGCCTGTTCAGTGCTGAACTGGTCTGCCCAAATCGCCACTGGTTTGGTTCGTGATCAAGTCACTGAACTGGCCCAGCTCAAGACAAACCGGTTGAGCGTCAAATGGTTCGTGCACACCCCTACCAGGAGCTCCTTGGAAGAAGAGTGCAAGAGCGCAAGCAGAGAGAAAGAGAAGCAACTCCTCACTTAAATTTTTTCCGGGGAAAGGAAAGACACATGAGGGGGCTCAATAAAGTGGGTGGGGGGACTCAGATGCTTAGGGGAGATCCACACACCTGGGATGACAGCATACAAATGTCATACATGAATATAGTGGATCTGTTGCCTTGAGGGAGGGCCTCCTCTTTGCCTCCATTCATGCCCCCCCTTGAAATAAGGCAAAGATTACCCAAATGCCTGGTGTCTCCAGGACACACAAAGGAAATCAAACCCCGATAGCACTGCTGCCCCCAGAATTTCTCACTGCTTGGGGAAGTGGAGAGTGCAAATAGGCCTGCAAGCTGAGAGGCTGTGACAGGAGGCAGGGGAGGAGGAAGGAGGAACATCAAACCAAGCCAACGCCATTAGGACTTTAGAGGTCAAAACCACTCCTTGAATGGTGGCCCAAAGACAACAGAAGAACTGGCACAGCACAAAGAAAGGTGTGCTGATGTGCTCCTGGAAATCTACCCACATCAGAAGGCAAACTGCCAGTCTGTCTGCACCCACCTAATGGCTTTTCACATCCAAAATATGCTGTGCCCAGGCTCAATCATGAACAATGGGTACAGGTTGATCTATGACTTTCAAGCAGGAGCAGCATTGGTGGGGGGGGAGTATATTTTGGGGAGGCACAGAAGGGGCAAAGTGCATTTCTGGGGAAGGCATGGGCTGCGTTCCACACGTCAAATATCTGGAAGAAAAATAATGGTGCATTTTACATGAACGCTCCGATCTTTGACATAACTCAAAGAGAACTTCTAGGGAGCTGCTCTTCATATCTATTGATTGATGAGGATGATAACCAAGCAGCCTGAGGATGTGAAAAGTGCCTTTTCTGCAAGTAACCACAGGGTTCTGGCAATGGGGTGGTGGGGTGGTGAGCTAATTGTCTGACACTGTCTGTCCCCCCCCCAGCCCCCCACTCCCTATTACATTCCCCTTGTGCTTTCATACCTGGCCCACTGTCCCCACCCTGCTGTTGAACTCTTTGTATTTCCTGAAGCTTGTTTACTGAACTCTGGGTTTAGGTGTGTGGAAAGGCATCTAGAGGAGCAGGTCGCCCAGTGCCCCACTCTTACAGGGACCCCTCACTGCAGCACCGCAACAGAGATCATTCTAGATCCAGCGGGGCTAGAACAACAGTGATTCATCATTCATTCCTTTTGGATAAAGGAAGCCCTTTAGCTCACATCTCCTCCAGAATGGGAGGTATATGTTCACATATTGGGCAGATTCACCCCAAAGTCCCTGCAAGCTATTGGGGAGCAGTTCACACACAATTCGGGTTTTTCACTGCACATTAGAATGCTGCTTGATTTATATACGGGGTTTAAAAAAATCACTTTTTGCATCAATTTTTTGGGACAACTTCAAGTTCGCAGTAAAGCCTCACAGTAAACTCACGGTAAAGCCTGCTGTGTGAAGAACACCCTGGTGAAGCGGTTCAGGGCAAGGAATTCAGATGAGATTTTGTCCACCGGCTTTCAGCACATTCAATAAGGACGTGTGTGCTTCATGGGTGTACCCATCCTTCCCCACTTCCCAAACATGCCCAGGCACATTTTCATAATCACATGGAGGGGCAGCTTACTGAAACTGCTCCTCTACACACACTGTAAATACTACCTAGTATTACCAATGCACTGTAAATACCAGTATTTAGAGCAGGCCTGCTCAACTTAGCCCCTCCTAAATTGAGGTTTTGGACTGCAGCTCCCATAATTCCCAGTCGCAGTGGCCAATAGTCAGGGATTATGGGAGTTGTAGGCCAACATCTGCAGGAGGGACGAAGTTGAGCAGCCCTGATTTAGAGAGTTTGTAGAAGAAGAGTTTGGGTAAATCTCCTCCCCAACACATGATTACAGAAAAGCATCCTGGTGGATCAGGAGTAGGGAAGGACGTATGTGTTCACAGAGCACGCGCATCCTTATCACATGTGCTGGGATCTGGCAGACAAAGTATCATCTAAACTGATCCTTAATGTCTCAGCTACAAGTGCTGATTCTGAATCTGATAACCCTAAATGCTTTTCCTGTGGGATCTCTCTGTCAGGGAAGCCCATCAGTGGCAGAGCATCTTCCTTGCATGCATTGCAGAACATCCTAAATCCAATCCCTGGCATCTCCAGGGGGTGCTGAGAAAAACTCATGCCTGCAGTCCTGGAGAGTTGCTGCTAGTCTGACAATACTGAGCTCAATGAGTTAGAACCTCTTGGGTACCTATGCCTGAAACCCTGAAGAGCCATTGCCAGTCATTGCAACATAGACCAGGGTTTCTTAACATTGGGCCCCCAGATGTTGTTGGACTACAACTCCCAGGTTCCCCAGCCACAAAGTATATGTCTGGGGATTCTGGGAGTTGTAGTCCAACAACATCTGGGAGCACAAGGTTAAGAAACCCTGGTCTATGTTGCAATGGACCATTGTAGGGTAGCCTAGAGGTTCCCAACCTTGGGTCTCCAAATGTTATTCCAGGTCCCATCATCCCAGCAACAATGGCTTTTCACCATTGGAGATTGCAGTCCAACAATATCTAGTTGTAGTCCTACCATTCACCTTTGAGCCTGAACATAGGAAGCTGCCAAATCATTGGCCCATCAATGTTGGTATTGTCTGTACCATGGGATTCTGAGCCATTGATGAGCCAATGATTTGGCAGCTTCCCATGTTCAGGCTCAAAGGTGAATAGTTGGTACTGCAGGTGTCCCGAATTGTGCTCCAATCATTCATATTGTTACAAAATAGTGCCTCAATAGCTGGTGGGCCATCCTTTTGGAAGTTAATTTATTTATTACATTTAGTTAGTTAGTTAGTTAGTTAGTTAGTTAGTTAGTTAGTTAGTTGATTTATATATATATATCTTCCAAAATGGCTCAGGGTGGTTTACAAAAGGATAAGAACAATTAAAACCAGTTAACAATTAAAATCAAAACTATAAAAACAGAATAAAATCAATTAAACATTCAAACAGCTAAAAACCCTGGAAAACCAGGGCAACCATTTAAAACAATTTAAAACAGTTTACAGTAGTTTAAAGACCCTGGAAGTAGTTTAAAAACCCTGGAAGGCCAGGCCAAACAGATAGGTTTTAAGGGCTCTCCTGAATGACAGGAATGAACTCAAATTACGGATTTCTGCCAGGAGTGCATTCCACAGTCTAGGAGCAGCTACAGAGAAGGCCCACCTCTGAGTTGCCACCAGATGAACCAGTGGCAACTGGAGATGGACCTCCTCAGATGATCTTAACATACAGTGGGGATCATGCAGATGAAGGCGCTCTCAAAGATAACTCGGACCTAAGCCATTCAGGGCTTTAAAGGTAATAACCAGCACTTTGCATTTTGCCCAGATACATATTTTGCCCAGAAACATATTGGCAGCCAGTGTAACTGTTTCAAGACAGGCATAATAGTCTCTCCAGGTTGCCCCAGAGACCAATCTAGCTGCTACATTTTGAACTAACTGAAGTTTCCAAACTAGATACAAAGGCAGCCCCACATAGAGCACATTGCAATAGTCAAGCCAGGATATTACCAGCCGATGCACCACTGTTTTGAGGTCATCTTCTTCAAGGAATGGGCACAGCTGTCAAATCAGCCGACGCTGATAGAAAGCACTCCTGGTCATGGCCTCCACCTGAGATACCAGGGTGAGGCCTGGGTCCAGGAGTACTCCCAAGCTGCACACCTGCTCCTTCTGGGGGAGTGTAACCCCATCCAGTACAGGAAGATCTAACTCACCCCTCAGATTCTGAGCCCCCACAATGAGCACCTCTGACTTGCTTGGATTCAGCTTCAAATTGTTATCCCTCATCCAGCCCGTTACTGCTTGTAGGCAGGTATTTAGAGAATGAGTGCCATTTCCTGAAGATGAAAAGGAAATGTTGATTTGGGTGTCATCAGCATACTGGTAACACCCAGCACCAAATCTCCTGATGACCTCACCCAGCGGTTTCATGTAGATAGATAAGCATTGGTGACAGAATGGAGCCCTGAGGGGTTCAGTGATTAACAGTTAATCACTCAGTGATTAACAGTTAATCACTGTTAACAACTCTGACCAATTCTGAGTATGTGCCATGCCATTATGGAAAAGTGTAAGTGTTGCATACATCCTGTCTTCTGGCAGAGACTCATGGGATGGTTTGGATCACCTCATCCCCCTTTCGCCCTTCCCCTGTAGGTCTGGGTGAGTCAGTGAAAGAAGAGCAAGCAGGGGTGAGATTCTAGGTGGGAGATTCCAGGAAGGATTTTAGAGAGAGCCAAGCCAAAGCAGGGAGCCGCAGCATTCCAGGGTGCAGGTTGGCCTCTCTGATGCAATCTGCTGGTGACTTCTAAGAATAAACTGCTGTCTTTCAACTTCATCCTATGCTCAACCTGTATATGTGTGTCAATACACCAATAGTACAAAGACACGAAGGCTGTTCTCACAAGCTGCCTAACCCAGGCTAGGGCAGCCCAGTCTGGGTTAGGCTGCTCATGTGCCTCACCGGGATCGAGGTGGATCCTGGCACTGCTGTGGTGCCTAACCTGCCTTTTTGACCTGGCCTTTAGTCTGAGTTAAGGGCACCAGTGCACCCTTAACCCGGTGGCTGGTACTGTGTGTTTGCTTGGGCTGCTTCCAGCCTGAGCAGACATGGAGATGGGCACTGAGAGTGCCTGTCTGACAGTAGAATCCCCCAATGCACCGGGCTCATTGCATGGTGAACTTTGGGATTCCCAGAGCCTGTATGGATTGTCCCTGCCTCCAGAAAGCCACGCAGCTCCCGGGAGATCCACTTGTGTGCTTGACCAAGCTGTGTGGCCAGGCGGTGGTGGGGAGGGAAAGGAGATTGTCTGAAGGAAGGTAGGTTCAGTGCAGCTGCCTCCCCCACCCCACCAGTCCCAGCCCACCCTAGCATCGGCCGTGTGAATAGCCATGCTGTCACGGAGAGGCAAGCTGGTCTGTTGGAGAGGAGAGCTGGTCTTGTGGTAGCAAGCATGACTTGTCCCCTTAGCTAAGCAGGGTCCACCCTGGTTGCATATGAAAGGGAGACTAGAAGTGTGAGCACTGGAAGATATTCCCCTCAGGGAATGGAGCTGCCACTCTGGGAAGAGCAGAAGGTTCCAGGTTCCCTCCCTAGCTTCTCCGAGATAGGGCTGAAAGTGATTCCTGCCTGCCAGGGGCGGAGCCACCATTGGGCCAACGGGTTCAAAGAACGCAGGCCATGCCCAATCAGGGGCTGCACCTTGAAGCCCCGACATGCCCCACGCGTCTGACGTCAGATGTGGGGGTGCTGGTTTAGCTCCCAAGCGGGGGCCGCGTGGCGCCTTCGGGAGTTGAACTCCAACTTCCGAATGGAGCCTCAAGGCTCCGTTCGGGAGCCAGACCACGTCCACACCAGGATCACAACGGGGCGCCGGCAGTCAGGCTCCGCACCTGCTGCCTGCAACCTTGGAGAAGCTGCTAGTCTGTGAAGACAATACTGAGCTAGATGGACCAATGGTCTGACTCAGTGAGGCTATTCAGACGATGGGAGAAAATTGAGCTAGCGGAGGCTAGCCCAATTTTCTCCCTTCGTGAGAACCAACGGGCTCTGCTGCAAGCCCAGTGGTTCTTCAGTGGGTAACCCGCTAAACTAACCCATTGCTTAAACCAGGTTTGTGGAGCGACCGCTCCGCAAACCCGGTTTTTTCAAACATGTGTTGCCGCGGTAACTCACGAGTAGACCCCTGGCAGGGAGGCTCAAAAGCAGCCTCCGGGTTCGGGGGTCTCTCCAGCATGCCCTGCACGCTCGCGCAGGGCATGCTGGAGCTTCCAGGGATCATGTGGCCCCCAAACTCCCCAGCGCCCACCGGCTCCCTAACGGAGCCGGAAGTCGTGTGAGTGGCCACTGCAGCAGACTGACTGCTCGTGTGCAGAGAGAGCGGGCTAGCTCTAACCAGCTAAGCCCACTCTCCCTGCTAACCCTCTGGAGGCGGGTCTTCTTGATCGTGAGACCCGCCTCAGTATATAGCAGCTTCCTATATTTCTATGTCAGTCTGCCTTGACTCTCCTTCTAAGGTGTGCCGTGAATCCCTGG
This sequence comes from Hemicordylus capensis, assembly GCF_027244095.1. NCBI lineage: Eukaryota > Metazoa > Chordata > Lepidosauria > Squamata > Cordylidae > Hemicordylus > Hemicordylus capensis. Next base: position 254,244,534 of record NC_069658.1, on the reverse strand, counting down.
ATTTTCTTATCAACTGGGGATGTGGAACAACCGAGGCAGCTGAACACTATATGTGGGGCATTTTCCAGATTAAACCCTACAACAGTGTCACTACGGATCTGCTAAGTGTGCTTCCATACTGCCTGTCAGGGGCGTAGCTTCCATTGGATAAGGGAGGACAATTGCACCTGGGCCCACATGGTTTGAGAGGCCCCCAAGGGACCGCAGAGCAGCCCCCCCTTTGTCCATGAGTCACCCCTGCTGTGCTTTTGCCTCCCCCCCATGCTCACCACTACTTCTCATCTCTGCCACTGGGGGAGCGGCGGCGGGCGGGCTTCTCCCCACTCTACTACAGGCCAGCGCATGGGCTTCCCTTCCTCCAAACAGTGCACCTGCGCTGTTTGAGTACAGAAGCTGCCGCATACCATGATGTCACGGCATGCAGCGGTCTCCATATTCAAACAGTGCAGAAGCACTGTCCAGAAGAAGGAAAGTCTGCATACTGGCCAGTAGTGAAGTGTGGGAAGCCAGGGAGAATCTCGTCTGCTGCCGCTGCTCTCCTGACAGCAAAGAGGTGAAGTAGCAGCAGGGGCAACAGTGAGGTGACAGTGAGGCCCCCCACCCCAGAAGTAATTAATGGGGAGGCTTGCAGATGAAGGGGGTGTGGTTTCGGCACTGGGGTCCCCCTGCCTAACTTTGTCCCCTGGCCTCCGGGAACCTTGCTACACCCCTGCTGCCTGTGTATCAATATCACAGTCCCTGCACTTGCAGCAAGGTGCTGTCCACATTTCCGAGGCCTTGTTTCGGGTTTTATCTTTGCAGTATAGTGCTACAATGTTGTATGTGCGTCGCAAAAAAGTAGCTGTATTTTCCTATAGTAGGGGTTTGAGATTCTGGGGATCGTTTTCAATATGATCCTGCCAAGCCGAAGCAGTTTACTGAGGTTGCAGCAAGTAATCTGGAAAGTGCCTGGGAGAAAGTAAAGGGATCATGTGGAGACTCCACTGAGGTGGGAACTAATCTGGTTATTGGTGGTTGGTTCTCTGCCTCTGGTGGTGAGCTTCGCCAACCTCCCTCTTTCAGAGTGTTAAAGAAGCACGTTAAAATTGATGTACCCATGCAAACCATCCACGTTGGGAGGGCAGTCTAACCTAAGGCCTAGGGAACCACAGCACAGCCATCTTAATATGAAGTCCCATAACTCTCTATGCCTCTTCCACACTGGAAACTAAGGGGTTAATCCCCCCAGTCCTCTCTGCCCAGGGAGGTAGCCTTTACCTCTTAAGGAGTTAATCTGCTGCAGCTGTTGGTATCTTACTCTTCAGCTAAGAGAAACATAGACAAGGGGCCCATAAAACACCTCTAAGGAGATAAGGGAAGGGGCAATGGACAGCAGATGTTGGGAAACTGATACAAGTTAAGGGATGGTCAATTGTCTTGTTCTGATGTAAACAAAGGTGGATCTGCACTGATGATAGGCTTTGCATTCCTTCTAAGACTTTTGTTACATCATGACAGATGACTAAGCTACACTCTGTGTATAAATACTTACCTGTAACTGGGGGTCTTCACTCTCAATTTGGGTGTGCCCCAAAAGCCTTACTTGCTAGCAGTAAACATCCTATAAGCTTTTCCCTGTGTGTGTGTGTGTATTATTTGGTGTCGTGCACCACCGGCTTTCACGATTATATCAAAATGATGAGTTTGTAAGGCATTATAGTTTTTATTCTCTGTCTGCCTCCAGTAGGTTTTTAATCTGTAAATCCGGTTGGCCGAGTTTTTGACTGAATTGTATTGATTTTATATTGTTTGATCTGTTTTATTGCCTTTGTGAGCTGCCACGAGCCGAATTGTACTGGATGTGTGGGAAACAAATATTTTAAATAATTAATAAATAAATTTCCCTGGCACGAAGAGACTGTGATGAGGGCCTTTCACCTGCTGAATTCCTGCTTGTCATTCAGTTGCAAGAGGCACCGTTTCCCTGCCACAAATTGTTTTAAAAATAGTAACCCTAGGGTGGGGAATGCAGGGGGGAGGGGGGGCATAGTACCATGTTCTCTCTTTGTTCAGAAAGATGTTGGTATTTACAGGGCAAGTCCTAACTGGCCCAGTTACACAACCTCTGACTTCCTCATTCCGCCATCCACAGTTGTGGGATCGGAGGCTACAAATAATCAAGATGCAACTCACTCTGCAACGACAAAGACTCTTGTGGGACCTTGCTGCAACAGACTGGAACGGCTGCCTTGCTGGAATTTACCAACTGTACTGTGTCTGGCATGCAGTGCGCAATTCAAATAGCCCCCACTCCCCCCCCCCCCAGCAAAATGACTTCTTCAAATGGCTGCATGTATTATTATTATTATTTCTCGTTTACACAGTCAGACAGGTGTTATTGACTGGTTTGTTTTATCCAGACATCGAGTCCTTCCCAAGGAGTCAGGACCTGGGATGCCATAATTTTATTGTCACTGTTGTTGTTACAGATATCGTCGTAGAATATAGGCTGTTCCCAGTAAAGCTGCTTTTTGTAATTGGCTGATGGTGATTTCTGTGGCCCCTATGGTGTTGAGGTGCTCTATTATTATTATTATTATTATTATTATTACATTTATATCCTGCTCTTCCTCCAAGGAGCCAAGAGCGGTGCACTACATACTTGAGTTTCTCTTTCACAACAACCCTGTGAAGTAGGTTAGGCTGAGAGAGAAGTGACTGGCCCAGAGTCACCCAGCTAGTTTCATGGCTGAATGGGGATTTGAACTTAGGTCTCGCCTGCTAATTGGTGTTTGGGGCTCTTTACAAAAAATGTAAATAGTAGTAGTAATAATAAAATAATAATAATAATAATACCACTTTAAAAATGAAAATTAAAGCTATGTTTAAAGGGGAGGGCTGGGAACAGGAGAGAAGCAGCAGGGGAAAGCGGTATGACCCAAATGATCCTTGAAAAACAAATGCAGCCTGGACAACAGAAAAATCCTCCTTGGTGCTGGAAAAGACAATACTTCTTCACACAGTGCATACTTAATCCATGGAATTCACTGCCACAAGATGTTATAAAGATTGCTAGCTTATTGACTTCCCAAAGAAGTCACACAAGTTCATGGAGGATGAGTCTATCAGTGGCAATGTGGAACCTCCATGTTCCAGAGCAGTGTGCTTGTCAATACCAGTTGCCAAGGAACAAGAGTGGGAGAAGGCTATTGCCTTTGTGCCCTAGTTGTGAGTTTCCTTGTAGCATCTGTGAGAAATAGGATGCCAAAGATGGACCTTTGACCTGATCCAGCAGGGGTCTTCTGATGAAGGGATGAACAGAGATAGAATCTGAACAGAGAAAATTCCATCCAGAGAGCCCTTTTGCAACTGGAAAACATTTTCTTACACCTTTTACTCTATGAAGTGCTTTGAGAATGTTTTAGTTGAAAAGTGGTATACAAATATTTTAATATATGTTTCATGATTATGTGATTAAAATATGCAAGTTATAAAACAACTGTAGTTGCCATTAAACAACAACAACACCAGAGCTGTTCCTCTTCAGTTGTCATCCAACCAGAATATTACTGACTCAAACAGAATTTTATTTTCTTGATCTTGCAAGGCTGCAGATCAAATTTTAAAAACTCGAGATGAAACATTTTTCTTGCTAGTTGGCATGTGAAAGCTGCGACAACACCCACATGTATATTATTTTAAACCGTGTACATGCACACCCCAAGCCATGCCTCCTGTGCCTGATGTCAGATGCAGGGGGCGGGGCCAAGACCAGGGATTAGGCTCGTCAGCCCCTGCAGAGATTCCCTAGTCAGTGGTTTGTGGAACCTGCCTTCTCAAGGAGGCAGGGAAAGGAGCTCCCAATCAGGGATTCCATGAACCACTGACTGGGGAAGCTCTGCAGGGGCTGATAGGCCCTGTCCCCTCTATTGGCCCCACCCCCTGCATCTGATGTCAGATGCAGGAGGCGTGGCCAATGCCTAGGAAAGGGTCAGTTGGGGCCTTCTCCCATCCTCCCCAGTTAGCATTTCATTGAAATGCTGGCTATGCTTTTTCCCATCAGCCCAGCCAGCATTTCAGTGAAACACCAGCTGGGGAGAATACGGGCGTGTTTCATTTGCTGGCTAAGCGCAGGAGGGGGCAAGGGGGCACCCTGGCCGAGGGTGAGGGGGTGCCTTGACGGCCAGGGGACAGTTGTCCTCCCTTTCTCCATCATCTCTACGCCCCTGATGTCGGGAATAGTGTTGCCTTATGGCTCATCTGCGTGTTGAGCAGCATGAAGGCAAACCTATGTGTGTTACTTTCCTGCCACATAGAGTTCTGTCCTTTAACATGAGGATTGTGCAGATGGCTAGTGCCATTTAATAGGACTTAGTTGGAAAGAATGCTCTACATGAACGTTGGTTGTTCAGCCATGGCGAGAGGGAGGACAGCACATGCCACAGTATAACCAACCAGTCTTTTGACAGGTGAGGAAGCATTCCCTTCACAATGGGAAATCACTCTGTACATTCTCAGAGGAACGCGGCTGGAGATGTCAGCATTTCTGCAAACAACATATACCAGCATGGTAGTCCAGAAAAGTATAACCTGTGCCATAAAACATACTCAACATATAGCACAACAGCACCTTGATTCAAGCTGTGCACACATGATCAGGGGTTTCATTTCATGTTTTTTGATGGAGAGAAAAACAGTTATGGGAGGGAAAGATTCACTCCTCTTAGATATCTTCAATTGCACCCCACCCCCTCAAAAAGCCATGGCTTCTAAAACTAATTGTTTTGGTTGTTCTTATGCCTCACAAGAACTACAATATAGGTGATCCTAAGGATAAACCACACATGGTCCCTCTTGCGTTTTCCCTCAATGGAGCCTGTGCAGATGATTATTTCTGAGCTCCAAATGGAGCATCTCCCCCCTTGGCTCTTATGGCAGCAGCTCTGATCCAGCAACGGTGACTGTAAAGCAGAGTTGTGCCATCGAGTCAGTGCCGACTCCTCATGACCACAGAGCCATGTGGTTTTCTTTGGTAGAATACAGGAGGGGTTTATCATTGCCATCTCCCGCCCTGTATGAGATGATGCCTTTCAGCATCATCCTATATCACTGCTATATCACTGCTGCCCAATATAAGTGTTTCCCATAGTCTGGGAAACGTACCAGCGGGGATTAGAACCCGCAACCTCTTGATCCCTAGGCAAGTTACTTCCCCACTGTGCCATTAGGTGGCTTCTGGGTGACTGTACAGATATAAGAAAGAAAGAGGGTACTAAAGGAGGAAAAGGCTGTTTGCTCTAACTTCCCAATGGTTAAATTGCAGCCAGTGTCCTTGTCAATGGAGTATTGAACTTGACTAGACCAGCTGGGAAGCAATTTCTGGACTAGTTAATTTCAATCCTAAGTAGAAGCAGCCTGTACAGGTGGCATAAGAGTGGTGATGAATGAGCTTCAGGTGCTGCTCTCCTCTCCAGACACTTAGGTCTACCTAATTTTGCCCACTGCTGCATTAAACCCAGGTGTTTGGGCTGGTTATTTGCCTGAGCCCATGTATTCCACAGGGTTGCTAACTTTTTCTGGCCTGGGCCCCTGTTCCTTTAGCATAAGTTTGATCTTCAGCTATTAGCAGGCAATAACGCTTACATACAAGGATTACCTTTTGATTTCTGCAATCCATGTTACCATTAAAGTCAGGAGGGTGGGTTTCTGCTCAAATGGCAACTCTGCTGCTCCAGCCTTCTGTTTTCAACAGCACTCAGCCCCATCTCTGGGAAGCGCCCAAACAGGGCCTGAAAGTAATTGTCCTCCCCAGTTGAGGGTTCCCAGGATCTGATGCCCAGAGTGGCACTTGGGGCTACATGAGTGACAGATCATGTGAATAAACATTAATTCTTTCACAGGCTGTTTTTCAAAAATTACCCCCCCACACACACACACACCATAACAGTCATTCCTGAAGTGTTACAAACATGTGTAGAGAATGTGCTGCTCAACATGGATAATAGCCAATAGGAGCCTGCGAAGACTCCATCAGTCTGTCCACACATCTGTCACAGTGCCAGTAACTGTTCTTCTAGAGGCCAGTTCTGGGTTTCCCAGAATACAGCCCGAAGGCACTACAAGACCGATCAAGCCAGTTAAACCAGAAAGACCACTGCATTACTGAAAAGGGGAACATGCGCACCACAGACCATGACGGTTCTATTATAGTCTCTCCAGGTGTATGATAAACAACCCTTTAACATCAAAAATGGTATTCTTTTATCATTTCTATTGCTCTCTTCCCTGGACAAAGGGCATTGTGACACATTAGCTCATGGTAGATTTGCACATCAGGAATTGCACCTGGATCTTCTTCGTGCCAAGCATGTGCACTGTCATCGAATTGTAGCCAGCACTAAAATCTGGGAGTTGCATATGGAATCCAGCCTAATGCTGTGTATTTTAACTGTAGTGGCTCTGTGGAATCTCAAGCAAGAGTCTTTCCTAGTCATATGAACATACAAAGCTGTCTTATATTGACCCAGACCACTGCTCCTCCTAGCTTAATATTGCCTTCCCTGACTGGCAGCAGATCGCCAGGAATTCGGACAAAAAGTGTCTTTCTTAATGCTATCTGGATTGAACCTGGAACCTTCCGCATGCAAAGCAGGCACTCTACCTCTAGGTCATAGCCCTCCCCCACAACTGTGAAAGGACTAGGAACCTGCTTTGTACTGAGTCAGAGTATTGTTCCATCCAACTCAGTATTGTCTACACTGGCTGGCAGCAACTTTCCAGGGGTGCAGACAGAGAAAGATCCTTCCCGGCCTTACCTGGAGATGCCAGGGAGTGAACCTGGGACCTACTGCATGCAAAGTATAAAATCTATCCTAGGGCTTGATAAATACCAGGCATCAGGGAGGGATGGCGCCTAGAAACTATGGTACTTAGACTAGGATATTCAGGAGCAGGGTTATTTAATAAAAATCGTTATTTGTCCCAGGTAGCCCTGTGTCTATTCGAAGTATGCTATTTATAAAGGGGACAAAGCCAGTGCGGTGTAGTGGTTAGAGTGCTGGACTAGGACTGGGGAGACCTGAGTTCAATCCCCATTCAGCCATGATACTTGCTGGGTGACTCTGGGCCAGTCACTTCTCTCTCAGACTAACCTACTTCACAGGGTTGTTGTGAGGAGAAACTCAAGTATGTAGTACACTGCTCTGGGCTCCTTGGAGGAAGAGCAGGATATTAAATGTGTATTTAAAAAGAGGAAGAAGAAGAAGAAGCCCATTTACCCTCCCCCGCTCCAAAGTAGGCAGCTTCGCATGATCACCCTAAAGTAACGGAAAATATGTAGGAGGGAACTGGAGGTTTCCGGCAAGCACATGTTCCCAATGGAAGCATTGTCTTTAGCTGCCATCCACTCATTCTGCACTGGACTTCTGAAGATTCTACTGACTTGTAGAATCTAGAAATTTTACAATCTAGACTTGTCCTGCACTGGACTTCCCACATGTAGGATCTAGAGATTCTGAAATAGAATTCTGATTCCTTGCAGCAGGATCTCTGACTTCTGTCACCAAGGTTTGATGTTGGATTGACAGTTTTGGTAGAATCTCAGTATTGAGGCATAGGAACTGGTAGCTGGCAGCAGGGGCATAACTATAATGGGGCAAGGGGAGACAGTTGTCTGGGGGCCCACTGCCGGGGGGGCGGCAGAGGCAAGTCACATGACTGACTCTCCCAGCCGAGCACCCGCCCAGGCTTCCTTCAGTGGTATTCATCCTCCGAAATGGATGTGAGTGAAGACCTGGAGCTACCAGAACAGCAGGTCTTTCTCTAGTACCATTAAATGACTTGCATCGTCCACAATTTACAAAACCTTTCAAAAAACAATTTAGGATGAGTTTCAGTGGGGCGGGGGGGCGCATTTTAAAATCTTGTCTCTGGGCCCACTACAACCTTGCTACACCCCTGGCTGGCAGCTTCAGATGGCATGGGAGCACGCACTGGCTAGGAATCTCCAGTTCCCTCCTACTTGCTTTCTATTTATTTTTAGGTGATCGTGCAAAGCAGCCCCGTGTCTGTCAAGTAATTGTGTCAAGTGTCCATTATCTGGCGCCTACATTTTGGGGCTGGCTCCTAGATCCAAAGAAAATGGGCCAAGGCCTGTTCTCCCACTGAGCTCTGGCTCCCTCTTTTTTTCTGCCAGCACAGCTAGCACAGCCAGGTTGGCCCGACAGGGAGGAGCCTGGATGGAGTGGAACCATCTCCGAAGACGCAGACCATATTGCTCCGTCCTGCATTGCCTCCTCCGCCCATCCCCCTCTTCCTACACAAACACCACATCACATCCTGAGTTATGTGTTACTCAACGCAGCTTTGGGCTTCACATCTGCTCTTGGTAGCAAGTTGTTCCTGTACAGAAGTTCACCAGCGGAAACTTTTTTTCTTTTTCCTGGCATGGTGATTCCCTAACTGCTGAACTCCTGTCTTCCTCCTATCTGTTGAAAGCACAGATGCCCTGCCAGAAGCACAGTTCCTGCCTCGAGCCGTACAACCCATTTGCCAACAAGCAAGAACGGGACACTCCCACAGCACTTGGCAATCCTCCTTCAGAGAGGGCACACATCTGAAGCCGCTGTCCGCTGTTGTCGCTCAATGCAACGGCCTTGTATAGACGCAGTATAGCTCTGTAAATTCTGGGACAAAGAGAGAGAAACGATCACCCTCATGCCCTGCCTGTGAGCTCCCAAAGGTATTTGGTTGGATGCTGTTGGCAAAGGGATGCTGGACTAGATGGACTTCGGGTCTGATCCAGACAGGGCAATTCATCCATGAGGCAAGGTAAAGCGATGGCCTCAGGCAGCACCCATGTCATGGGGCAGTGCCAGTGTAGGTATCATCTCATCCACTATTGCAGCTGCTGCTATCTGGTTCTGCACTGCCCTCCCTTTCTGACCCCTCCCCACCTTGTCTCTCAGCCCAGCCCCCTGACACCAAACAAGAGATGGAGCCAGCCTCATCTCCCTTGCTAGCACCGCCCTTTCTCATCTCCAGCCTGCCTTACTTTCTGGACATGCTGGGTTTTTAAACTGCAAGTCAGTGGCAGAGGCTGTGGTGATGAGGGAGCATAGGAGCGCACTTCTGCAAATGCCTAATATCCCACAAATGCAGTCGCATGAAACTACAGCTACTAATGCCTTTTTTAATGTGCCTACAGCAGCATGGGTGGTGCAAAAACCATTCACGGGACAGTGTGCGGTATGCCAGTCAATATTACAGTCTTTCGGTTATAGGGATAGCAGCATGTTTCTGCGAAGCTTGCTAGATGTAAGCTTATACAGGATGAGCACCATGTAGCTCATGCATGGCTTGAATACAGCCATGTATTGAATACAGAATATAGCTTGAATACAGCCAATCAAGAATGTGTTTCTGCTCACTGCTGTGGAGGCATGAGCAAACACAATCAAAAAGTCCCCGGGGGGGAGAAATTTTGGGGAAAGTCTACCATGATTTAATGAAAACTATATTCATCATCATCATCATCATCATTATTATTATTATTATTATTAATAATTCAATTTCTATACTGCCCTTCCAAAAATGGTGCAGGGTGGTTTACACAGAGAAATAATAAATAAATAAGATGGATCCGTGTCCCCAAAGGGCTCACAATCTAAAAAGAAACATAAGATAGACACTAGCAACAGTCACTGGAGTGATTCTGTGCTGCAGGTGGATCAGGCCAGTTACTCTCCCCCTGCTAAATAAAGAGAATCACCACGTTAAAAGTTGCCTCTTTACCAAGTTAGCAGGGGTAAGGTTATGAGAATACATTATTCTTTTGGGTTGTGGGGATAGGTGAAAAAAGTTTGATAACCATGGCAACAGAAGTCACTGTAGGACTGGGGTGTACCTTCCATAGCTGACTAGGGGAGGGAATTTTAGCAGACAGCTTTTCTCCCCACACACCACTGCAGCCTAGAAGTAGCGCCTGCTGAAAGCCTCTTTCAACACAACTATTACTTATGTATTGTTCCACTACAACGACAAAGCCAGGGTACCACAACCATCAGAACCACAGTATTAGAGGTACAGAATCTTCTCCCGGGCTGTTCTTGTCCTCACTCACCTTTGATATCCACAGGTAGGTGGAGTAGCCCTCCCCCAGGAACACAATCACTCTGCTAGTGCTTTTAACAGCTTCCTGGCAGGCAGAAAATCAACAGGTGCTGCTCTGCCATGATGGAATGGGAGCTTTGGCCTATTACAGACTCAGAATTAAAGGCACAAGAGGAAGGTGGTGACCCTGAGCCGCAGGTGCTGACTACACACGCGAATCCACCCTATGACACATGCTGAATCCAAATCACCCACCACACCAGCCGCCCGGGGAGTGAGTGTCTCGCGATGTCACACTCCTTCCCTCCACTCGCCATGCTCTCCAAGGCCCAGGGCCACACATACACCCACATACACTCACAGAGACCCGTCAGGGCACTTTGCCACTCCCTTGAAGGGAGGGAGCGACTCGAGGGAGGGAGGGACCGGCTTAGACTCCGTTGCGCCGAGCAGCAAGGAAACCGACTCGCCTCCTCTGTGATCCCTGCAGGAGTGAACAGAAGGAAAACACAGAGCGCAGCCGGCAGCCCCCCTCAGGGGAAAAGAGAGCAGGGCAGAAAGGTAAGCAGGCGCCTGGATGGCAAGTGCCGACTTACCTCTTTAATTACCTCGCTGTCTGTTCCTCTTTCCCCTTCTTCTCTCTTTCTAGCTTGTGGAGCTGCCTAATCAACTTGATCTGCCTGTCTTTGGCTGGCTCTGGGCATGTTCTTAAACTCTCTCTCTCTCTCTCTCTCTCTCATCTGTCGGGTGGCACTTCAAAGACTTCTGCTACAATACGCCTGGAAGGAGCCTCACAATTCTTTCCTGTCTTTCCTCCCGTCTCACCCCAACACGGCAGCGGCTGGCCCTCTGGAATGTCTCTTGTGTTCCCTGAAGCCCCTTCCCTTCCTTCCATTCCCTTCTCTCCTCTCCCCTTCTGTCTGTCTCCGCTACTTCATCTTTTCCCACACCAGTGATCTCGCTGCTCCGCCTCAAACGCGACGATCAGGTAATATTTTCCATCAAACAGCAGACAGCCTGTGTCTGCCTACTTTACTTATCCTGCTTTAAAAAAAACAACACCCAAGAGAGTGCTTCTTGTGTCCCATGCCACGAACCTCCCTCCCGCAACCTTCACTCTCTGGGGCAGCTTATAGCTGTGTCCATGTTGCTTGCAGCCCTCCCCCTCCTTGGCTACCCACAGACCTGCCCATGTCCCAGCTCGCAGCAACTCTCTTGTTATTCCAGTCCCTCCAAAAGGCCCCTGCTCTGGTGGTGTTTATTCTCTGGACATTCCTCTGCCTTCAGGATGGATGGACAGATGGACCAAAGGGTGACTCCAGAAAGCTTGTCCCTGGCTCTAGTGCCCAAAAGAGGGTGAGGGAATTTGACCGTGGTGTGTGTGTGTGTGTGCGCGCGCATGCAGCACAGAGACAGACAGGATGGGGGGCACACAGGCTTGTGGGGCAGCAGCCCAGCCTCTCCCTTCTCTCTTTCTCCAGATGCATGATTTACATCTCCGCAGAGACATAAGCCAGAAACTCCATCCCTGACCTTTTGCTTTCCCTTGGGGTACAAACACTGTTTGGAGAGGAATTAACTCCTCCTTTCCCGGCTTTGTAGTGACAGCCTCACAAGCAGCAGACCAGACTGGGAGGGAAACGAATCCCAGAAAGGCCCAGGATGTCCAGAGTTTCATTGAGCTCTGGGACACCCTGCCATGGGATAGCAATGCACCTAGCTAGTATGATCAGAGATGATTGCTGAGCCACGGGTTTGGAAGATACGGAGGCAACGGACATATCTTTACACTTTTTAGCAAACGTTCCCAAAGTGGTTTACATGAATATAAATAAATAAATAAAATGGCTCCCTGCCCCCAAAAGGGCTCACAATCTAAAAAAGAAACATAAGATAGATACCAGCAACAGCCACTGGAGGGATGCTGTGCTGGGGATGGATAGGGCCAGTTGCTCTCCCCCTGCTAAATATAAGAGAATCGCTACTTTTAAAAGGTGCCCCTTTGCTCAGTTAGCAGGGGACCCCCCCCCAAAAAAAAGACCCTGAAAAGGCATCCATTCCAATCTCTCCCCAGCATCAACAGGGAGTACACCCAGGACCCTTCATCTTTCAAACATGCTGTGCATAGGAAACCACTATGTGCTACAAACAGGGAACAGGTGCACTGCAAAACTGATATGGCTGGAGGTTGGTTCTACAGAGCAAATCTCCCCAGAAGACTCAAGCTGCAGACTAGGGGGCTAGTCACAGAGCAGCCACAGAGAAGGCCTAGTCACGAGTCGCCACCAAACGAGCCAGTGGCAATGTAACCGGACCTCTCCAGATGACCTTAATAGGTGACTGGTTTCATGATGGAGAAGGCACTCTGTTAAGTACCATGGACCTAAGCCATTGCTGAGGGCTTTATAGGTAATGACCAGCACTTTGTATTTTGCTCGGAAAAATATCAGCAACCAGTGCAGTTCTTTAAAAACCAGTGTTATATAGTCCATTCAGGTTGTCACAGAGACTAGTCTGGCTGCCGCATTCTGTACCAATTGTAGTTTCCAGACTACGTACAAAGGCAGCTGTGTTCCCTCTATAATGTGCACATGTGCTCGCACACACATTTTTTCTATGTTCGCTCAGCTGATTTTAGATCCTGCTCAGGTTGAATCAGGAAGGCCCCATTCTGGATGTACATTCGCATACACTGCCATGATACTGCTGCCCAGAACAAAACTCATTCTGCACACAGATAAGAAAAATTAGAACAACACTGAAAAGCAGCCCCACGTAGAATGCGTTACAGTAGTCAAGCCTGGACATTACCAGCATATGCACCACTGTTTTAAGATAATTTACCTCCAGAAATAGGAGTAGCTGACATATCAGTCAAAGCTTATAAAAAGTGCTCCTGGCTACTTCCTCAACCTCAAAACCCGACAGAAAGGGTTTTGGATTGAGGAGCACACCTAAGCTACATACCTGATCATTCAGATACATCCAGAATGGGCATCCAGAATGGGCAGATCTAAGAGCCAGCATGGTGGCTGGCCCCACTCTGGGCTCCTTGGAGGAAGAGCAGGTTAGAAAATGTAGATAACAACAACAACAACATCCAGAATGGGCTAAACCATCTCTTGAGTCCAACCCTCCACAGTCAGTACCTCCGTCTTATTTGGATTCAACTTCAGTTTTTTATCCCTCATCCAGTCCATTACTACCTCCAGGCAGGCATTTAGGGAAGTTATGCCATTTAGGGAAGTTATGCCATTTCCTGATGAGCATCAGCATATTGATAACACCCTGCACCAAATCTCCTGATGATGATAACAGTGGTTTCATATAGATGTTAAAGCACATTGGAGACAGTATGGAGCCTTGGAGACAATATGGAGCCTCCTTACCTTAGTTCTCCCTTTGCAGAGCAGCAGTCTCCAAGCAACACCATCTGGCATCTACTAGAGAGGTAGGAATGGAACCACTATAAAACAGTACCACTCAATCCCACCTCCCTCATGCAACCCAGAAGGATACCATGGTCAATGGTATCAAAAGTCTCAAGAGATCCAAAAGGATCAGCAGAGTCACACTCCCTCTGTCGATAGCCAATTGGAGATGATCCATCAGGCTAACCAAGGCAATCTCAACCCCACAGCCTGCTCAAAAGCCACTTTCAAATGGGTCTAGATTATCTGTATCATAAGAACATAAGAACAGCCCTGCTGGATCAGGCCCAAGGCCCATCTAGTCCAGCATCCTGTTTCACACAGTGGCCCACCAGATGCTTCTGGAAGCCACAGGCAGGAGCCGAGGGCATGCCCCCTATCCCGCTGCCACTCCCCTGCAACTGGTACTCAGTTGCATCCAGCCTTTGAGGCTGGAGGTGGCCTTTAACTGCAACTGCAACTGGCATCCTGCCTTTGAGGCTGGAGGTGGCCTTTAACCCTCCAACTAGTAGCTGATGATATCCAAACCCATCATCCATAACTGCCTGGAGCTGAGAGGCCACCACGTGCTCAATTACCTTGCCCAACCATGGAAGACTGGAAATGGGTTTGTAGCTAACTCTGAGGGATCCAATGCAGGTCTCTTCAAATAAGGTCTAATAATAGCCTCCTTAAGACGAGGCATCCTGCCCTCTCTCAGAGTAGCATTTATATTTACCAGACCCTCTCTGATAATAAGATTACCAGATGAAATAAGCTAAGTTGGGTAAGGGTAAAGAGAACAGGTTGTAGGGCGTACAGTCTGAAGCAGTTTGCCCACACAGCCACAAACTGAAAGTGATCCAATCTAATCCTATAAGAGGAGTTGATGGACACCTCCACAATAGACTCTGCAGTAACTGTGGAATCCAGTTCAACCTGAATATGAGATATTTTATCTGCAAAAAAATCACTGAAAACATCATAGCAAGTGATTGAAGGTTCCAAGTTCAAATTCAAGGGGGAGGGGGCATATTCTATCCCCCTCACAACCCTAGACAACTCCGCTGGGTGTGAATTTATGGAAGCAATGCAGGCAGAAAAGAACTGCTTCTTTGCCACCTGCACTGCCAGAGCTTAGATCTTCAAATGTTCTCTGTGTTGTGCTCTGTTGGATTTGTGGCAAGTCTTCTTCCATTTGCGCTCTAGTCATCTACCTCGCTGCTTCAGCTCCTGTAGTTCATCTGAATACCATAGGGCTAATTTTTGAAGCAGGTCAAAGAGCAGCAACTGTGTCTACTGCTCTAGTGTGTTCAGTATTCCATGTTTGCACCAGAGTATCGACAGAATCACTAGCAGAGCAAACTCTAAACACTTCCTGGGCTTCTTGGAATCCTATTGGATCCAATAATCTTCCCCAGTGGACCAACCTAATAGGCCCTGCATCCCTGCAGAGGTGGGTGATATGAAACTGTCTTATACACAGTGAGAGTATTTCTCCATCTAGTCCAGTGTCATCTGCTCTGACTGGCAGTGACTCTCCAGGGTCCCAGGCAGTGTTCCCTCTAAAGCATGTGCATGTGCACGCGCTCACAAGTTTTTGGAAGTCCATTCAGTTCAATTTAGATCCCGCTCAGGTTGAATCAGGAAGGCCCCACTCTGAATGCACGTGCACGCACACTGCCGTGATACTGCTGCCCAGAACAAAACTCACAGATGAAAAAAAAATTAGAGAGAACAATGGTCTCAGGCAGGGATCTTGGGCAGCGGGCTTAGCTCAGTGATAGCACACATGCTTTGCATGCAGAGCCCTGTAGCTGACTTTGGTAGAATACAGGAGGGGTTTGCCATTGCCTCCTCCCACGCAGTATGAAATGATGCCTTTCAGCATCTTCCTACATTGCTGCTGCCCAATATAGTAGTAGTGGGGATTTGAACCGGCAACCTACTGCTTGTTAGTCAAGCATTTCAAGCCCTATCCATCCCCAGCACAGTACCTCCAGTGACTGTTGCTGGTGTCAATCTTATGTTTCTTTTTAGATTGTGAGCCCTTTGGGGACAGGGATCCATCTTATTTATTTATTATTTCTCCGTGTAAACCGCCCTGAGCCATTTTTGAAAGGGCAGTATAGAAATCGAATGAATGAATTTCCTTGCTGCACCACTTAAGGTGGCGTTTGGATTATGTAGGATTAGGATAATTATCCTAATCCTAGCGAGTTGCTGCCAATCAGTGTAGACAATACTGAGCTAGATGAACCAATGGTCTGACCCTAGAGTAGGCAGCTTCGTCTGGACCAAAACGCCCATCCTCCCCAGCCGCAAAGCCATTGTAGATGCAGTTGACGGGAGTTGTAGTCTGAGGATCTGAGGATCCAATGTTGGGAATCCCTGCTCTAAAGCAGTATTTCTCAACCACCGGTCCACAGACCGGTGCTGGTCCGCAAAGTGTCGGGTACCGGTCCATAAGGCATCACTAATAAAAATCACTCTCCCAAAAAACCAATTTTGGGCCAGCGGGGGCCACCGAGAGCTCTCTGGAGCTCATTTCCAGGCAGACCTTGCTGCTGGATAACGTTCATTTCACTTCCTCGGAATGAACATTATCCAGCAGCGAGGGCTGCCTGAAAATGAGCTCTGGAGAGCTGCCTGAAATTGTTTTTTGGGGGGGTGCCTAGGGTTGGGGGTGAGGGGGGCAACCCCCTTACTAACTGCTGGTCCAGGAAACAGCGCATGGATAATGTACTGGTCCATGACTCCAAAAATGTTGAGAAACACTGCTCTAAAGTACACTTGGAATATTATGATTTTGTATATCTATAGATTGTATTTACTTATTTATCTATTAGATTTATATGCCACTCAACTGACCAAAGTCCTCAAAGTAGTTTACAGAACTGCTTTTCACCAATAACAATGTTCACAAAGCAGTTACGCCTTATAAATTCCATATTTCTAGGGCACCTTAGAGCTTCTCTCTATTATTGATTCCGTATTGGTACATTCACGCCATCTAGTTCTAGGGGTCTCTCCTAGCCTGGGATCCTTTTAACTGGAAATGCCTGGTACTGAACCTTTGGCTTTCTGCATGCAAATCATGCAAGACATAGCATGTTGTAGCGGACAGAAGACTGCATGAGGGCCAGAGAGGCCTGGGTTCTAGTTCCCGTTCAGCTAGGAAGTGTCCTGGGTTTTCTTGGGGCAAGTCACCCACGCCCTCAACTTAAGTGACTTCAGAGGGTTGTTGTGAGCTTTTTGGAGGAAGGAATGCATTAAAAGGTGAAAATCATAGTGTGTCCTTTATCACTGAACTGTGGTCTTTTGTAAAAGAGGGGAACTTCCAGGAGGAAGTTCATATGGTCATCTGTTATCAGACTTATAGAGTCTGATAACACAACGCTGGTCTATCTATTCACACAATACTGGTCTATCTAGGCAAGATAGAGAGGAGAGCTGGTCTTGTGGTAGCAAGCATGACTTGTCCCCTTAGCTAAGCAGGGTCCACCCTGGTTGCATATGAAAGGGAGACTAGAAGTGTGAGCACTGGAAGATATTCCCCTCAGGGGATGGAACCGCTCTGGGAAGAGAAGAAGGTTTCAAGTTCCCTCCCTGGCTTCTCCAAGATAGGGCTGAGAGAGATTCCTGCCTGCCACCTTGGAGAAGCCGCTGCCAGTCTGTGAAGACAATACTGAGCTAGATAGACCAATGGTCTGACTCAGTATATGGCAGCTTCCTATGTTCCAAGTCTGTAGTCAGTTTGACTTTGGGGAAGAAACTCCTTCCTACCCTCCCAATATGGCTAACAAGAGCTCCTCCAAAAGAATGAGCAAAGCTCTCACCCAGTGAATCTTGGTGAAGCTCTCACCCAGTGAATCTCACCCAGTGAATCAGCAGAGCTGTCTCCAGGACTGAGTCAGCCTTGGTTTACAACCAACATTTCATTCCACAATACCCCCATTAGGCAACATTCTGGGGAACGGTGAGTCTACTACCATTCCACCCCCACCCCCCAATACTGCCTCAGATGATGGTGTTACACTGGAGGATTATGGAGAGAAGAATTCCATCCAGGCCCGGTCACAGGAGGACCCAAAGGCAGCTGTCAGTGGTGGGCCCTGTTGGGAAGCTGTGTCGCTGGCAGCTGCCCAAAGAAGCTGTGTTGTGACTCCAGACCTGTAAAAAGGAATTGAGGGCAATGGGAGAGGTGGTCACATCCATGATATTCAACGTTATCTTCCTTGTAGTGGCAGTCCCTGGTGCCCTTGAGGAAGGCAGTGGGAAACAGAATCATATGGGGACATGGGGAAACACCCCTGATCCCATCAGGCCCCCGTGGAGGTTCCAGACCATGAGCATATATCAAGGCATGTTATACTGAGCCATTGGTCCAATTTGTCCAGCATGGTCTACTCCAAGCTAGGAGTGTGCACAGAACCATTCTTGGAGGTTCCGTTTGAATTAGAACCAGTTCCGAACCAGCTGGTGGTTCAGTTCGTGTAGTTGAACTGGGTTGAACCAGTTTGGGGTGGTCCAAGGGACTATGCTCGTAAAGGGGAATCCTTTAGAGGTAGGAATCCCCTTTGCTTGTAAAGGGGAATCTTCACCAGATTCCCCTTTACAAGCATATCCTCTCGGCCTGGGTCAGACTGGACCAAACTGGTTCAATCTGAACTGGGCCCAGTTTGGTTCAAACTTGGGGGGACAGGCATTCCTGTTTCAGCTCGAATCAGTTTACCCAGGCCGTATCAAATTGAACCTGGTTTGAGTCAAACCAGTTCGGCCCACCCCTATTCCAAGCCAGGGTTTTTTCCCAGCACTCCTAACTGAAGCCTAATCTGTTTATCCAGGAGAAGGAGATTATTGGGGTCACAACACCACTTCTGAATATTCCCCTATATTACATAGGAATATAGGAAGCTGCCTTAAACGGAATTAGACTATTGGTACATTTAGCTCAGTACTGTCCCAGACTGGTAGCAACTCTTCAGGATTTCAGATGGGTCTTTCCCAGACCTACCTGGAGATGCCAGCGATCAAACCTGGGACCTTCTGCATTCAGAGCTGATGCCCTACAGCTGAGCTACAGCCCCATCTCCCTAAGGGGAATAATTTACAGCAGACAGTGCTACGTAATCATCCATCCAAATAAAAACCAAAGCAAACCCTGCTTAGCAAACCACAAGTTTACTAAGCAGTTGTACTCACTACCGCAAAGCTTGCTTAATCCCCACTAACAACTCCCTGCAAGTAGCAAGCCAGCACAATAAGCAAAGGGCTGGTCTAAGACCTTTATCCTTTAGGTACTAGTTATCTCTTTGCATTTTTGTTTTGTTTTTTATGTTTGGGAGCATTCAGAAATGCTATTTTCCTACTACTACTGCATGAAGTGGGGAAATGACTTGATTAGCAAGCCTGAGGTTGCCCTTTCCAATCCCCGCTGGTATGTTTCCCAGGCTATGGGAAAGCACCAATAGCGGGCAGCAGCAATATAGGAAGATGCTGAAAGGCATCATCTCATACTGCGTGGGAGGAGACAATGATAAACCCCTCCTGTATTCTACCAATAACAATCACAAGGCTCTGTGGTCGCCAGGAGTCAACACCAACTCGATGGCACACTTTACCTTTACTGCATGAATAGACCCAGCCTCAGATCAAAGAGGCCTCAGATCGTGGCACAGGGCATTTTGTGCTCTCTTTCTTCCCATAATGTCTAGGGGTTGCTCAGTGTGTGACAAAATCACACTGTCCCTCAAGCAACAGCCAATGAAGTGGATCTGGAAGCAGGAAAATTTGCAGCATGATGACACCATGTCATGCACAGAGTATACTCAGACATTATGGGGGAGAGAAAGAAGGAGATATAAAGCCACCTTAAGTGGTGCAGTGGGGAAATGCTTGACTAACAAGCAGCAGGTTGCTGGTTCAAATCCCTGCTGGTACTAAATCAGGCAGCAGCAATATAGGAAGATGCTGAAAGGCATCATTTCATACTGCGTGGGAGGAGGCAATGGTAAACCCCTCCTGTATTCTACCAAAGAAAGCCACAGGGCTCTGTGGGTGCCAGGAGTCAAAATCGACTCAACGGCACACTTTACCTTACCTTTATGGGGCTGCTGTTTTGGGAGCAATTCAGTAGCCCTATTCAGACCTTATGTTGTACCTGCACTGAGATGTTGGTGCTTATAGAAGTATTTTTGTGTGAATGACTGTACCTGCATTCATTTAAAAAGTGAACCTAGGTACAAGCCTGTGTCCAAAGTAGGATACAGATAAGAAGTGTATTGCAGTATTTGCAATCAACATAACACGTGAATTACTAGTAGTAGATTTAGTACCCCTACTACTATGAATATATATGGTTTTCTGTACTGCAGAAGAACAGTTACCCCTTTCCTTTATAAACTGCACTGTATACAGATCCGTATCTGTATATACTGTACACAGATTGTACGACTGTTGAACATTACTTGCAAATAGTGCTAAAGTCTCCATAACATGTAATAACATCTCTCCAAAACCTCTGCTAACTGCCCAGTAATGGTACTTTTAAAAAGAAAGCTCTCTTATATATAGCAGGGCAGGAACCATTTTATTTGGCTTTGTACATCGCTTTGTGAACTTCTTATGTTGAGAAGTGATCTATAAATTTGGTATGATAACAACTACTATAATAATTCTGTGCTCAACAATCTTCCTAAGAACCCTGTAAAGTGGGCCAATTGTTATATTCATATTTCAGACTGTGATGGTGGAAAGGCAGGGCCAGTCCATAATCAGCTAATTCAGGCACTGACCAAGTGCCCAAGGCCACCAAAAAGTGCATGGCTGGCCCCTGATGCCTGGTAAGAACAGATTGTGGCTGCCGAAAGACACTCATACGAACATAGGAAGCTGCCATATACTGAGTCAGACCACTGGTCCATCTAGCTCAGTATTATCTACAGAGACTGGCAGGAGCCTCTCCAAGGTTGCAGGCAGGAATCTCTCTCAGCATTGTCTTGGAGAAGCCAGGGAGGGAACTTGGAACCTTCTGCTCTTCCCAGAGTGGCTCCATCTCCTAAGGGGACTATCTTGCAGTGCTCACACATCAAGTCTCCCATTCATAAGCAACTAGGGTGGACCCTGCTTAGCTAAGGAGACAAGTCATGCTTGCTACCACAAGACCAGCTCTCCAAACTGTTGTTGCTGTTACCATTGCCAAGGTGAGCTTCTCCCAAACCTTTCTAGGGCCTTCCCTTAATGGCCATGGTGGTGTCTCAAAGCACTCTTCATCAGTTGCAATGGTGTCTGCCATCTTCCTGTACCTATAATGCACACACACACACCCCAGCTGTTGTGTCCAGTGACACCATGTCACTGCATAAGCAGTGACATGCATGGCATTGAATAGGTTAAAAAATATGGGGGCCACCACTTCAGCAGGCCCCGACCACTAGAAGGCCCTGCAAAGGTACTTGGCTGAGAACCCCCTTGAACCTGGTGCCAGCTTTGGTGGGAAGGAGGACTGAAGCTGAGAAAGAGTGGCTTGGCTAAGGCTACCTAGGAAGTTCCTGGCTGAAGTGAGATTTGAACTGGGGACTTCCCAGATCACAATTCTCCCTCAGCCCTATTCACATGTCATGTTCAATACACTGCACCATCTGTGTATAGTGTACACAGGCACAGATCTGTATGCAGACACAGTTATTCACATGTTACATTGAAGAGAGGTGCAGCAATATGCAACCTATCTTTACCATACATTTGAGGGGCCTATACCCAGATTCACATTTCAAATGAACACAGGTATAGTCATGACTCATTCATACAAAAACATTTTTGTGTGCACAAGCATCTGAACCTCAGGTACAACATAATGTCTGAACAAAGCTCTTGTAGCCACTGTAGTACACCAGCACATTGATGGATGGAGTGGGGGGAGGGGCATGAAGAAGGTCCCAGATGTCCATTGAAGAGAAGGTTGATAGAGAGAAAATTTTCTTCCTCTCACATAAAACTTGAACCAGAGGTCATCCCATGAAACTGACTGCCCAGAAATTTAGGACTGACAAAAGGAAGTACCTTTTCACACAACACATAATCAACCTATGGAATTCTTTGCCACAAGATGTGGTGATAGCCAACATTTTGAATGGCTTTAAGAGGGTTTTAGATAAATTCATGGAAGACAGGTCTATCAATGGCTACTAGTCTGAGGGCTATAGGCCACCCTCCCCTTCTGTATTAGACATATCGGCTTCAAGCTGGCAATCATCAGATGGGAAACAAATAGTGGGGCTGCAGCATGAGGAGGCAGCAGGGCTCGGAGTACCCACTGGGAGCCCTTCAAGTACTCCTGGGGCTAGTACTAGTACCCCCTGCTGGGCTCCGCTGAGCTAGATGAACCAATGGTATGACTCAGTATAAGTAATATAATGGTTGGTATTACTATGTTATTAATGTAATAACAGAAAGGGATCATCCATTATTGAGGATGGGGTCATAGTTTCAGTGGTACAGCTCTTCCTTTGCATGCAGAATGCCACAAGTTTTATCCCTGGCAGCACCTCCATGTTGGGTTAAGAGGAGACTCCTCTCTGAAATTTTGAAGACCTGCTGCCAGTGAGAGTAGACAATACCAAGCTAGATGGACCAATGGTCTGACTTGGTTTATGGCGGCTTCCTTCATCCCTACAAACCTATGTGTATGGAGTATGGAGTTAGAATGCATGTGAGTAGGACAAGGCAATGAGACATATAAAGGTGGATACAACCGCCGGAGTACTGGGGATCCCAATTCAAACACCTGCTCAACCATAACACTTCTTCATTAAGTTCTTCTTCACCTTAATCACATCCCTCTCCCTCAGCCTAACCTGCCTCCCAGAGTGGTGGTCGTTGCCCTATGGAGTAAGAAAACGAACTTAGTACTCTGGAAAACTCAGTAGGCATATGTCCCAACTTGGACCTTAAGATCTTTTTTGGAGGCCCCGTTTCAAGTGCCCCTACCAAATGAGGTGGGGCGGGTGGC
Source organism: Hemicordylus capensis (assembly GCF_027244095.1). Taxonomy (NCBI): domain Eukaryota; kingdom Metazoa; phylum Chordata; class Lepidosauria; order Squamata; family Cordylidae; genus Hemicordylus; species Hemicordylus capensis. The sequence goes on along the minus strand of NC_069658.1, from coordinate 254,222,022 downwards.
TACTAGGGAGAGAGCCTTTTCAGGGATGGCACCCTGTTTATGGAATAGCTTCCCCAGAGAGGCTTGCCTGGTGTTGTCACTTTGTTCTTTCAGATGCCAGGTGAAGACTTTTCTGTTCACTCGGGCCTTTTAAGACTGATTTCTAAACTTGATTTTTAAAAAAAGTTTTAAAAATATTTTGTGTTGTGTTTTTTGTTTTGTGTTGTAATTTGTTCTTGCATTTTATGTATTTTTGTTAGATGATTTTAAATGTGCTGTGAGCCACCCAGAGAACAATTTGTTATGCAGCAGCTAACAATTATTATTATAATTATTAGGCAAGGATGATAATAATAAGAACAACAAACGACGAGGAGATGGATGAATGGACAGATAAAAACAGTTATTCTGAACATTCCTTTCCCTCTTCGGTGCCAAGACTTAGTCAAATAATTTTTTAATGAGTTTCTCTAAAATATTTTCTGCCTTGGACAGATGCCCAGCATGAGAGCAAAAGGATGGGCTTGCAGGCCAGGACCCAAGGCTGTTGGCTGAATAAGGGGAGGGGGTGAGCTCCACGCCCAGAGAGCTTGAGTTTGTTTTCCATCTTATTTTGATCTAGAGCTTATCAAGACTCAGCTCTGCAGAAGAGGCTGGGACATGAAGATGAAGGGCAATTACACCTTTCATTTTAGAAATTAATCACTGTTATGGGGTTTTTTCAACCTCCCCTTTCCTCCTAACTCAAACCCGCTATCCCCAGGTTGTATCCCCAACTGCAACTACTTTTAAGGTTGCTTCTACACTAATAGTTTAGTCTGGAACATTTGTTCACTCACTTTTTATGAAGAATCTAGATGATGTCATTGTCAGCCCACTGGATGTGTGTTTGTTATTTATTTATTTCTTGAATTTCAATACCACCTAATCTCTAGGCGGTGTACAGATTAAAACATAATATAAAACATTTAAAATTCATAAAACAGATAAAAATCATAATAGATAAAAACACATTAAGATTTAAAAATTGGATTTCAGTTAAAAGCCTGGAAAAATAGGCACATCTTCAGGGTCCTGCTTAAAACAAACAGAGAAGGAGATGCTCTTATTTCAGCAAGGAGCACATTCCAAAGCCCTGGGGCAGCCACAGAGAAGGCCCGGTCCCGAGTTGCCACCAAATGTGTTGGCGGTAACCATAACCAGACTTCTCCAGATGATCTTAATAGGCGACAGGGTTCATGACAGAGAAGGCGCTCTCTTAAGTACCCTGGACCTAAGCCTTTAAGGGCTTTATATGTAATAACCAGCATTTTTTATTTTGTTCAGAAACATATCAGCAGTTCTTTTAAAATCGGTGTTATATGGCCCTGTCGGGTAAACCCAGAGACCAATCTGGCTGCCGCATTCTGTACCAATTGTAGTTTCCAAACTACGTAGAGTGCATTACTGTAGTCAAACCTAGAGGTTACCAGGATATATACCACCGTTTTAAGGTAATTTGTCTCCAGATTAAATGGACATACCTGGTTTATCAGCCGAAGCTGATCAAAAGCACTCCTGGCCACAGCCTCAACCTGAGAAACCAGGGAGAGTTTGTGTTTGCCTCCTTGTTTACCCCCATACCTGATCTGTGGTGTTTTGGGGGGGAATCATTAAAAGCTTTCCCCACACTTCATTTTAAAATAACCAGATAGCACTGTTTCTCCATCACCAAAGAAAAGGGAAAACAGATGAGAAGAGGGAAACAGTAATTAAAACCTCCCGTGCTCTTGCAAAACCCAGAACTTACTGTAATGAGCTATAAAAAGAGTCTATTCAAGGGGCCATTAGCAGGCTATTCATCAGTAATTCCACTGCCACACTCAGCAGGAAGCAGTAAAAGGGGCAGGCATTGTTTAATTAATGTTGCAGGGGAGCTTTTCTAAACCTGAATGAATTGTGAGTAAACCTTATAGAAGGATCTTGGCCATGGTTTTCAGCATTATTAGATGAATAGCATTATTATATGGAGTGCCCAGGGTACCAAGTTGGGGACAACGAATGTCCCTAGGCCCCTGAGGGATGGGGGTTCCTGCTGGTTGGGTGACAGCTTGCTCTTTACTTTAGGGTTGCCAACATTTCCTTGCCAGAATGAGGGACACAAGTTTGTGGGGGCTGGCTGAGGGGGCTGGGAGAGGTATGCAGTGGTAATCAAGAGGCTAAGTATCATTGGTGTATATGTAATTGGATTGTATGCTATTGAATAAATGAGGGACAAATGCTGTCCCTATAGGGACCAACATTTCATCCCTGAAATGGGGGACATCCTGTGTAATGAGGGACAGTTGGCAACCCTACTTTGCTTTCTTCATCACTCCTCTTTAAAGAAGAGGGGTGGGGCAAGGGCCCATCTTCATTTTTTGGTCTCAGGGCTCATTCCAACCTTACTACCTGGGAGTGCCATGTGGAGCCACCATTTTAATTCAATTTCATGGTAAATGTGGGAAAGTAATGCCACAGCACTGCTATAGGGCCCTACTATAGGAACAACCTAAATATAAGTGAACCCATTTGCTCTCTTGCTTCTCCCCTCCCCTGTTTTCTCTCTCTATTCTCCACTTTAAATTGTATGTTCCTTGGGGCAGGGGTCTGTCTTGTTTGCTCATGTTATAAAGTGTCATGTTCATAGCTGGTGTAATAATCATCCTTATCATAATAACATTGATCATTTAAATAGTATCTTTTAGTTTCCAGCATGTAAAACAGCCCCATGGAACTCTGGGAAATAAGAGTTTGTGATTATTCCTATTTTTCAGCTGAGAAATTGAAAGTGGGAGATCACAGTTCACCAAAGGTCACCCAACAAATTCATGGTTCATCTAGATCAGGCCCGCTTAATTTAGGCCTCCCCAACTGTTTTTGCACTACAACTCCCATAATCCCCAGCCACAGTGGCCAATAGCCAGGGATTATGGGAGTTGTAGGCCAACATCCTCAGGAGGGCTGAAGTTGAGCAGCCCTGATTTAGATTATAACTCTCTGATCTGCTCTGCCTCATTCTCAGTCCCTGGCCTTCCCCCACATCTATCCAGATTGGATGAGCAGGAAATACATCACTATTGTGGTCTGTTCAGCACCTAACATAACTCTTACTCCAGCATACATGTTAAAAATTGTAGCTACATAACCAGGAAATGTGTGTAGTGGTGTGTGGTCTGGGCAGGGGATTATAGTCACACAAGGTTATAAACGTACTCTTGAGCTTCAGGCATGGGGTTTATGCCAGCAGGGAATGTAAGTAATGTGGGCTAGACTGAGGAGGAGAAAGTGAATGTACATTCCACCAAAGGCACCTTTTGCATTTATACCCTACTCTGATTTACGTATGAGCATTCCTGGGCTTCCTTCTGCTTCACCTGCCTCATAAATGCAAAGAGAAAAGGTAAAAAGAATGAGCAGAAGTTGTTTCACTCTTCTCTACTCTCTCAGGCGTAGCTGCCACAATCTACGTGGCATAAGGTTTATTTTAACATGCAGCTGGACATATTTCAGGAAGGGCAAAAAAATCACGAACAGTGAAAACTTACATTTTTGTGCAGTTTGGCCTATGAAACTGGATAGGGAAGTAGGTTGTTTTTCAGAAAGAAGCAGAGGAACAGGTAAGAGAAAAACAGAATTTTTTTTTTTAAAGAATGCCTAACTTGTCCTTTTAATTTCAATGGGACTTCCCTGAGTAAGTTTGTTAGCCACTGTCCCCTTTCAGTCTTCACAACCTTATATATATATATATTTTATTTTTACATGTTATATCCCGCTCTTCCTCCAAGGAGCCCAGAGCAGTGTACTACATACTTAGGTTTCTCCTCACAACAACCCTGTGAAGTAGGTTAGGCTGAGAGAGAAGTGACTGGCCCAGAGTCACCCAGCTAGTATAATTGCTGAATGGGGATTTGAACTCGGGTCTCCCCAGTCCTAATCCAGCACGCTAACCACTACACCACGCTGGCTCTCTAGTATATAAAACATATACTACCAGAGCCTTTCCCTTACTCTCGTTCATTGCAAGGCTCCTTCATTTTTCTTGCTTCTTCCTGTCTTTGCCTTTCTCGTGTTTTTCCCTTCCTTTCTTCTGTTGTGGTTTGCCTCATGACGCTTCCTTCCTTTCATTGTTATTTTCCCTCCCTCCGCCCAATCTCCCACCCACCTCTTCTCAGGTTCCCTTTCATCTTCCTTCCTTCCTGTTAGAAAATTCTGGAGGAAGGGGATACCCTTGTATGGGGGTGGGCTGCACCTGCCATTTATGCAGAAGGAAGCAAGGCTTAGAATAAACCTTGCCACAAGGCCTTAGTTCAAGCTTTCTCACTTCACTGAGAGGCTGTCCCCTGTCCCGTTCTTTCGGCAGCCTTCCTACACATACAGACTTGCCGTGATTTCCAAACTATCTTCCAGGGAACCCAGGGGTTCCTTGGATGTTTATCAGGGGTTCCTCAAGGAGAAGATTAGAAACGGTGGTGGACAAGCTTCCCTGAGACCTCCATTACTGCTTTTCCTAGGTAGCATACTGACAGGTCAAGTTGGGTCAGGTGTGCTCTAGTGAACTGCCCTTTCGGTTCACAGGGAGACTACAGCCAGTGATGCCTTGCAGGCCTGCAGTGCCCTGCATGGTCACAGGGCAAAGGCTCAAGGGGTCCTCAGTAGACAAGTTGCTGTAAAAATGGGCTCCCTGAAAAAAGAAGGTTTAAACTAAAGGCTTGATGACAAAGCTTTGGCTGATGATTTCAGATCAATATGTGAAATCCAGCCTAGTTCACCTTCAAATGCTTCTCTTATTTCTGCCAGTTTTCTTTATACTAGTCGACTCCGCACAGAGCATCTGTGCGCTCTTTGGGGCTGGCAGTTACCTCTCCCCTGCCCCTTCTGCCCCAGTCTTTGCTTCTGGGCCCAGCCACCTCTCCTCCCTACTGCCGCTTCTGCCCCCCCCCCCCGTTCTTTCCCCCCTCCTGGGCCTTGCCTCCGCGGCCTGGCTGGGCCCACCACCTCATGGCAACCAATCCTCCTGGGTGCGCCTCAGCCAATCAGGTGCGTCCGCCACCCAGCCAATCAGCTGGGCTCTGGGACGCACATTCCAAAGCACACCTAGGAGAATTAATATAATAGATTCCTCTCAGATGCCTTCCTCAGCCTTTCCCTTTATTTCTATGGGGACCACTTCCCCTTCCAACCCTTCTTCACAAGGCCCCACTACTTCTCATAGCTTCCTGCCTTCTCAGGCCCCAGCCTTATCCATTCCCGAGTGTCCCCACTTCTTCTGTCCCTATTTTCACTTTTGCCTCTCCTGTTTCTGGAGCAACAGAGACCAGTTAGCCTCAGAGCAGATCACTTAACAGCAGTCAGAGTCCCTTCTGCCTACTCCATTGCTCTGTGAGATTAAGGGAGCTCAACCAGTCAGAGGCTTCACCAGAGGTGCTCTAACCCCTGGACTTCAGGGCCGAAGTCCAGGACCTCCACACCTCCTGGAGGGCCCCAAATCGACTTTAGTCTGTCTTGGGTGGTGTGCTTTGTGCCCTCAAGAACCTACGTGTTAAAAAATGATGCTTAACTTGCTGCAGGGGGGGCCTCCAAAGGCCTTTTGGTCCTGGCTCCAAAATTACCTAGGTGCACCTCTGGGCTTCACCACCACCAAATCCCTTAGTGCAGGGATTCCCAACCAGTGGTATTCCAGATTTTGCTGAACTACAGCTCCCATCATCCCTAGTTACAATATATTGTGGCTGGGGGGTGGGTGGGAATTGTCATTCAGGAACATCTGGAGTACCGCAGATTGGGAACTCCTGCCTTAGTAAATCATCAACAGATGGCATAGGTCTTCCCTTTGTCCCACAAGAGATCAGGAGATGGCTTAGGCCCACTAGTTTTTACCTTCACCCCCATCTCTCTCTCTTCCAGCTTCTTGCTAAGTTGCTGGCTACCACCCATTAAGAACAAATCAATTTTCTCTTTCTCCTAGAGATGCTAAGCCCCCTCCAAAAATGCGGCTCTGAAGGCTGCCTTGTAGACTGTGACTTTCTGCCTTGGCATCGGAGCAATCTCCACAGGAAACAACGGAGCTGTGAGGAGGAGAGAGAGGAAGGGGATGGCCATGAGGAGAGAAGCCAGGAGAAACCACGGCCTCCAAGTATCCGCCTAGAGGCCCCAGAGGCACCCCACGGCCTCCAGCTCCCTCTACAAGACCCTGGAGGGGTATGGCGATCCCGCAGTGAGGGGCGATTGAACCAGAAGGTGGAGCCATGTCCAGGGGAAACAGAGGTGGGGGACAAAACAGGCAGCGGGTGGAGCCTGCCATCTCCCAAGTCCCTGAGGAAGGAACGACGCCTAAGAGGAAAAGTTGCAGCGGCAAAACAGCACTTGAGAAATTTCTTTGGAGGATCAAATAAAGTCAGTGAGCATACCATCTTCTCTTCACCTAATGTCATATTTTGGGGTTCATTACTACTGCTCAATCTTGGGTGATGTTGGTTTTGGACTACAAACTCCCATCGTCCAGAGCCTTCAGTCAATATGGCTGAGGATGATGGGAGTTGTAGTCAAAAAACAACAACTTACCCAAGACTGCTACCGATAATCTTCATTTTCTTTCTTCCTTCCCCCCATCCCAGCCACCATGAAAAACATGAACCAGAATGCTGTTTTGATTTGTTTTGAATTTGCTTATATAAATATTTTAGTGTCTTTGTTCCTGGTCCTCCTAATCTCTGGAATTTCCTGAAGCAAAAAATGTAACCCAAGGCTGAATGGAAAGCTAATAATTAATTATCATGGAAGAGCTATGACAGAGAGGCCTGGGGGCTGGGACTCCTGGGTTCTCTGGAACAAGAATGGAGCCTTGAAGCCTACATTTGGTTCTAGGAGTCAAAGTTCCCTGGGAGTGAAAAGTCATTTAGTTGGTTCACTTGACTATCTGACTCTCGTACGGCTCTAACTTAATTGGCTCATTACATTCTGCAGCTCATACAATGAAAGGTCAGTGTCAAGCGGATTCCTGTGTAAGAGCGGGATGCGTTGTAGAGCAAAGAATAGACTAGAGCTTCACAGAGCCCTGAATTTGCAGTCCCCAACCTAAAATCACAGTTTATGGAACAGGAGCACCATGTGGCTAGAGGGAGCCACTATGCCTCATAGCTCTATGGTGTGCTGTTCTATTTGGTTGTCACTGGTTACCTCATGCAGTATATGATTCAGCCTATGGCCCCTCAGAGCCCATCAGCCCAGGAAGCAATGTGAAACAGTTGCTTTGGACTCTAGATAGACCAAGATATTTTGGTGCTGTGCTTGAGGAAAAAGGTCCAAATGGCACTCCTCGCATAGCTGTAAAGAATATAAATGATCATTGCTGCCCTTTAATGGGACCTAACATCTGCTGCTTGAGGAGGGTTGCCTCACTGGCCTAAATGGTAGGGCCAGTCCTCAACATCAGATTCCAGAGGGACACCATTTTTCTCTCAGTACAATATAGACCTCTGCAAATATTATTTTTTCAGAGGAAGAGCCAACACATGAGATTTAGAACAGGATTGAAGCACTGGATGTGGGGACATCCAGGGAACATAGCCAGGAAGCATGAGTGTGGCCAGCTATCTTGCTCCTATTGGTTCCCCTCATGCATTGACTTCACCTGAAGGGGGCGCTAACCTGTTGTTTTGGTTTGGTTTTTTAACTGAGCTCCAGTCTAAAAGGGGTCAGTTGGACTTTGGGTTTCAAGTGAAAACATATCTAATGCCGTTGGAGGAGTCTGGTGTACAAGCCCAGACACTTGGGTCCTTAGGGGGAGAGAGGAAATCTGGATTGAATTTTCTGGGAATTGAGTGAAGTCAGCTGTAATTCTGGATTCCAAGAGGGGTCAGTTATGTTAAGAGAGTGAACTCTCCAGTTCTCTGAAAATGGTGTCTCTTGTAAGCCTGGATCTGAAATTATAGGGAACCCAGATCTCTGGAAAAAATAAGCTCTTCCAGGCCAAGGTCAAATCATGATTTAAATCACAATTTAAATCGCTTCACAGAAGGATTCAATCTTAATGACTTAAATCACAATTAAAATTACTAATCAAGAAGATTGTTTAATCATCATTTTCTATAAAAGTATATTCTTGTTGTCTAATAACCTTAATATATATTTAAAGATAGATGTAGGTTTCATTTTTAGAAGGTAGGTGCATATACCATAATAGGTGCACACTTCTCATAATGCTGTTTCATTCAGGCAGCCAGGCCTTTCATTTCACTGTTGCACTGTTTGCATTTTGCACGCATGCCTTTCTTACCCACAGGTACAGGAACTTCATTAAAATATTTCCAAATCAGGTCTCTTTTACAGCCTGCTGCCATGATAGGTGTTTCCCTTCTACAAAAAAGAATACACTCAGAAAACATTCCCTCATGACTATATGGATATTATGTTCTATTCACAATCACTTTTGGTTTCACTTTCTATTCCCCTACCCTCACCATCCCTTGCATATATATCGTGACTCCTCCTCTTTGCTTAGATCTACTCCATCCCCCTAAATCCTCTATTCATTCATTGGCCTTCTTTGTCTTTGCACTTGGGGGTGGGGAGCAAGGGCTTGACTGTGCATGAGTATGTGTGTGTTTCATGTGTGTGCACTTCATGTGTATGCGTGTGTGTGTGCTTCGTGTGTGTGTGCTTCGTGTGTGCTCTGTGTGAGCCTCCGGTTGCATACATGTACGTGTGTGCTTCGTGTGTGCTTCATGTGCATGTGTGTGTGCTTCATGTGCATGTGTGTGTGTGTGTGCTTCATGTGCGCGTGTGTGTGTGTGTGTTCTTCATGTGTGTGTTTCGTGTGTGTGTGTGTGTGTGCTTCATCCCACCTGCAGGATGGGACTGATCAGCTCTGTTATCTCTCATCCCCATGTACTGCTGTTAACATGTTCATAGAACATAAATATGTTTAATATTCATGATGATATTTTTGACTATATGGATTTTTTAAAAAATTAAATTAAAATCCAATTTAAATTTTAAAAATCTGATTTAATTTTTTTAAAAATATATTTTGATTTTGATTTTTGTAAACGATCTATTCTTATCAACCCTGAGTCAATACAATTAAGAGGGAGGTGGCTCAGGCTCCGGTCGTGTTCATTAGATCATCTGTAGAGGTCCCCCAGCCCTGTACAGATGTAAAACACATTAGCTGGGATGGAGTATGCCCCATGCCCCATTCAATCATTATCCATAAATCTGGTCAAGCCTGGATTTAGGTTGTAGAGACTCTAATTACTGAACAGAGAGCCAGCGTGGTGTAGTGGTTAGAGTGCTGGACTAGGACCGGGGAGACCCGAGTTCAAATCCCTATTCAGCCATGATACTTGCTGGGTGACTCTGGGCCAGTCACTTCTCTCTCAGCCTAACCTACTTCACAGGGTTGTTGTGAAAGAGAAACTCAAGTATGTAGTACACCGCTCTAGGCTCCTTGGAGGAAGAGCGGGATACAAATGTAAAAATAAGAAGAAGAAGAAGAATACTGCAGCCTAATACTGTTGGACCAAAATAATGTATATGTTCAAAATGTGAATGTTTGCAGTTTGGTAACTCGTACAGCTGCAAAAAGGTCTTTGTTCAAAAGCAGTGACAGATCCATCCCTTGCAAGGGATTTCTTTTACAGTAATGATAAAGTTATTATGATTATCATCATCCTCAGCAGATGTTTTTAATAAGGGGGATTGCTTCGGTTGTTTTTGCTCTTCATTTCTCTTACATGACCACGAGGACTGTAAAGATGAGAGGGCCTGGGAATGTGCTTGGTTTGTTCGTCGGTTAAGCTGATTGTGATCCCAGTGGGAAGCAGTCTGGGATTTTCCTAGACTCTTTGGGAGAAGTCACAGGGGGACCTCAGACTCCTGAGTCCTGAACATGGAATCTTGCTCCTCTGTTTCAGTCTCTAACATCCAGTGTGGAATCAGACTTGGGGTCAGAATGCGAGAGCAGCCAACAGACACGACAGAGGCAAAAACACCGCCGGTGAGTGGCTGGGCAGAATTTAGTGGTTATAAGGTCATATAACTATACACAGCTAAACCTCCATCTGCAGTATTGGGATAAATATGCCTTATAGCAGAGATGGCCTGAGGCTCTCCAGCAGTTCTTGGACTACAACTCCCATCATACCCAGCCAGCTGAGGCTAATGGGACGTAGTCAAATGTGCTGGAGAGCCTCTGGTTGGCCACCACTGCCTTATTGGATTGTCTGAAGCCCTCTTCAGTGTGTGGAGAAGTGGAGAATTGCAGCCATGGCCCCACGGCTGTTCTCTGTACATCAGATTGAACATAAGAAAGCATTCTATGTTCACACAACCCTTTCTTGCTTTCCAACCTGTGCACAGAGACTGGGGGCAGGTCCAACAGGTGCTAACCTGTGTTGCCATCCACCTGTTGATTGAATGCATGGAAGACAACATGAGAAAAGGGCCGTTGATAATGTATCTGAAATGTTTTGAATCCTCGAAAGCACAATATAGAGGTTAAATATGCTTAGTAAAGTTGTGCCATCGAGTCGGTGTCGACTCCTGGCACCCACAGAGCCTGGTGGTTGTCTTTGATACAATACAGGAGGGGTTTACCATTGCCTCCTCCCGCGCAGTATGAGATGATTCCTTTTCAGCATCTTCCTATATCGCTGCTGCCCGATATAGGTGTAAATATGTTATTGATGGTGAAAGTAAGCCTCCTATAGGGGGAAATGCCCCCAAGCAAGCCTCCTTATTCTTTTTCTCCCTGCCACATGAGATTTCACACGTCTTTTAGTACCAAAGTGACACACGAAGCTGCCTTATACTGAGTCAGACCCCAGAGTCTAGCTCAGTATTGTCTACACTGACTAGTAGCGGCCAAGGTTGGGAAGAGAGCTGGTCTTGTGGTAGCAAGCATGACTTGTCCCCTTAAGCTAAGCAGGATCCACCCTGGTTGCATACGAAAGGGAGACTAGAAGTGTGAGCACCATAAGATATTCCCCTTAGGGGATGGAGCCACTCTGGGAAGAACATCTAGGTTCCAAGTTCCTTCCCTGGCTTCTCCAAGATAGGGCTGAGAGACACTCCGGCCTGCAACCTTGGAGAAGCCGCTGCCAGTCTGTGTAGACAATACTGAGCGAGATGGACCTATGGTCTGACTCAGTATATGGCAGCTTCCTATGTTCCTAAGGTTTCAGTCAGACAGTAGTTTTTCACAGCTCTAACTGGGGATTCCAAGATTTGAACCCAGAAGCTTCTGCATGCTAAGCAGATGCTCTTCTACTGAGCTCTGGCCTCATCCCCTACATGTACAAATTGTATATGTGTACCTGTAGCAGCCTTTCCCCCTCTCAAGATGCTATTTTGGATGGGGGCTAGTTGAATATATGAGAACAGCATCATACAACAGTCTTGGAATAACACAACTATTGATTCATAATTGATTCACTGGAAAGGCCCAGTATATAAGATTTGCAAAAGCAAAGCAAGCACAACTTTTCTAAGGCCTGTCTCTGGTTTCTAATCCATCATGACCTGGTGGTTTCTAATCCATCTGGACATGACTTTTCTCATTCTGATGCTTTCTGGGCTTGCCTCTTAAAAAATTCAGTTCACAATAGAAGCAATCGAGATAGAGAAGTGGATGACGGAGGGGGCATGACCCTTTTCCTGCCGGTTACTTCTGCCCTACTCCAAACTGACCCTTCCACGCAACTTTTCTCTTGTGGGGTTCCATCTCAAATTTGTGTGCATCTAGTTTGGCCTTGTGCGGCAAGGTGGGGTGCACCGGGAATATGCCCTGTTGCCCTGTGGGCCAGTCTGAGCCTGGAGCCACCTAATGGCGCAGCAGGGAAATGACTTGATTAGCAAGCCAGTGGTTGCTGGTTCAAGTCCCCACTGGTATGTTTCCCAGACTATGGGAAACACCTATATCGGGCAGCAGTGATAGAGGAAGATGTTGAAAGGCATCGTCTCATACTGCACGGAAGATGGCAATAGTAAACCCCTCCTGTATTCTGCCAATAACCGTAGGGCTCTGTGGTCGCTAGGAGTTGACACCAACTCACTTTACCTTTAGTTTGGCCTCAGCAACCTCCTTACCTTTGATGTTCTTGTCTTTTTAAAGCAAAAGAAACAAAAGAAATTTCCTAAGGCTATGGAGCTCAGGGGGTCATGATATGCCATCACTTCGGTAAGATTTAACTGTTTGTAATGATCATGATGACACAATTTGCAATTCAGAAGGTCCAGGCAGGCAGGTCAAAACAATGCAATGTCTTTGTATTAGGTATAATGGGAGAATGATAGATGCCCCAAGGAAAGCATAATGTCTGTGTCTGTTATTATAGGCAATACAGATGAGGAAAAACACAGCTTTGATCTGCAGAGAGATTCCACAGTTCTTACAGCAGGATCCATTCTTACTCTAGAGTGGCTGGAGGCATTTACCCCCTCAGAAAAATAGTAGCTTCCCCACCTGCCCCTGAAATACTGTATAGTATGTGGAACATGGCTCACCCACCCAAAAATTCACTTTTCCCTTTCTGTGCCCCTTCTCACTTTTTTGGGGAGCTGCCACTGTCCATACTCTGTGCTATCAGCCCATGTGATTTAGCATATGTCCATAAATAATATATTGTTAACTACTGTTCCTATGGACTCAATTATGACCGCAATGAATGCACCACTGAGAAACCTTGCTTTGGGAGGGTGGGTGTGCATTCACCTATTGGCCAGATTTACCCCGAAGTCCCTGCAATATTTCAGAGAGCACTTCACACACAATCAGGGATTTCCCTCTGTATTGGAACCTAGCCCGACTTATGTCCAGGGTAAAAAAAAATCCTCTTTTTGCATCGGAGTATCCGTTATGCCCCGAACTTGCAGTATAAAGCCTGCTGTCTGAAAAGCATCCTGCCTTTGCAAGCCCTCCTAATTTGGGGGATCTTGGAGAAAAAAGCATGCTTGCTTGATTTATCAGTTTGGGTAACTTTGGTTCCTTCCTTCCATCTTTTCTTTTCTTTTCTTTTTTGTGAGTGTGTGCTCACGGTGATCAGATGCATGTGATCACTGGGAATGGGTCTGAGCTTAGTCATTGCCTGATTTATTATAGGTAGGAAAGAGTAGGGTTGGCAGGTGGCATGGGGTGGGGGTGGGGAGAGAGAGCTGTGAGTTGGCTGAAGGTCAAGCAACTTGGAGTGCAGCTTGGTCCGCTCTGTGGAGTTCTGATGAGAAACACTGGATATGCTGCCTTGTCAGAGTGTCTGTCTTTTCTTACACTCGGCGTGTGTATTTATGAATACAATAAATGTTACAAAAGCATTATAAGTCTCTATTGTGCTCTTATCCAAAGGAAACAAAATCCCATTAGTGCTGCTGCCTTCTGGTACTTCTCACTGGAGTGCTCAGGGAAGTGGGAAGGTTGTAACACTAGTGTTAGAGTGGGGTTGTGTTTCCTTGGAGAAAAAGGCTATGAAGAAGTGCAAATTGAGTCAAAATGGAGCAGCTAATAACACTTGTGGAATTCAGAGCAGCCCAGCAGAAAATGGAAGCTTTTCAGTGATAACGTTTCTCCTCTGAGGGAGGATAGCCGGTTATCCATCAGTGAGCATGGCTTTTGCCCATTGCTAAGCAGGGTTTTGCCTAGTTTGTATTTGGATCAGTGACTTCTAGGGATGTGCACAAACGGCTTGGAGAGCCTCTGGTGGAGCGGGGAGCAGTTTCCTTTAAAGCAGGTAAGTAGCCCCTTACCTGCTCATCTGCCTCCCCACTGCTTTTCTGGCAGTGGCACCCGCTCTCCAAAACACCACGTGTGACTGAGGCGCTGTTCCCTGCAGCCTCTGCGCGGCTTCAGCATGCACATGGCCAGTGCCACAGCCATGCTCAGTCTTTTGGAGAGCAGCCACCACTACTAGAAAAGCAATGGGGCCATGGATGAACAGGTAAGGAGCTGCTGACCTGCTTTTTTCAGGGAACCACTCCCTGCCCCGCCAAACCAGTTCGAATGCCGGTGCCCGAGCCCATTCAGCACTTCCCAGAGAAGGCACCAAACCGGTTCATGCATATCTTGAGTGAGTACATGTGAGCACTGTCTACTGTAAGATATTCTCAAGGATCCACAAATTTAGGCTTAGCTCACTAGCCGGCCATTATTTGTTGTCACCACCACTCTTCCCTCTAACAGAGATACCCAGATATTAGGAACATAGGAAGCTGCCATATACTGAGCCAGACCGTTGGTCCATCTATCTCAGTATTGCCTACACAGACTGGCAGCAGCTTCTCCAAAGTTGCAGGCAGGAATCTCTCTCAGCCCTATCTTGGAGAAGCCAGGGAGGGAACTTGAAACCTTCTGCTCTTCCCAGAGCGGCTTCATCCCCTGAGGGGAAGATCTTGCAGTGCTCGCACATCAAGTCTCCCATTCAGATGCAACCAGGGCAGACCCTGCTTAGCTAAGGAAACAAGTCATGCTTGCTACCACAAGACGAGCTCTCCTCTGGGGGTTGTTGACTACAACCCCCAGCATCCCTAGCTGCAGTGGCCTTTGGTTGGGGATTCTGGGAGTTGAAGTCAACAACATCTGAGAATCCCTGTTCGCGGGAACATTGGTCACCACCAGCCCCCTCTCTTCTCCCAGATCCTTTTCTGACACACTTAGGAGAGAATTGAGTCTTCTGTCACTTGGACTGGGAAATGAAGATGCTGAGAGACAGTGGGAACCCTCTCCTACTGCTCAGAAACGAGTCCTGTTGTTTCTTATCTTCTCAAAAATGGCAGTGGTAGAGACCTCTGTGGAAGAGATTTGTATGGTGCTGGGTGTCCTGCTTGCTAGAGGGCCAGGGCACTTGCCACTGGCGAGCTGGCAAGTGGATTTCTAAATGCCTGGATATTCCCTTTAAGGAATGGGTCATAGCTCAGTGGTAGAGTCTTAGGGAGACGTCTTGTGGTAGCAAGCATGACTTGACCCAATAGCTAAGCAGGGTCTGCCCTGGTTGCATGTGAATGGGAGACTTGATGTGTGAGCACTGCAAGATATTTCCCTCAGAGGATGAAGCCGCTCTGGGAAGAGCAGAAAGTCCCAAGTTCCCTCCCTGGCAGCATCTCCAAGATAGGGCTAAGAGAGATTCCTGCTTGCAACCTTGGAGAAGCCGCTGCCAGTCTGTGAAGACAATACTGAGCTAGATAGACCAATGGTCTGACTCAGTCTATGGCAGTTTCTTATGTTCCTATGTTCCTAGAGTATCTGCTTGCATACAGAAGAAGGCCCCAGGTTCCGTCTCTGGCTTCTACAGGTAGGGCTGGGAAAGACTCTTGCCTGAAGCCTTGGAGAGCCATTGCCAGTCACTTTAGACAATACTGAACTAGATGGACCAATGTTCTGATGCAGTATAAGGCAGCTTTCCATTTTCCTGTGTAAGGACTAGAGATGAGCAGACTCTCCCCCATTATTTGAGGGGATCCAGAAGAAATTGGTTGTCCAAGGTTGCAGGCGGGAATCTCTCTCAGCCTTATCTTGGAGATGCCAAGGAGGGAACTTGGAACCTTCTGCAAGCATACAGATGCTTTTTCCAGATCAGCCCTACCCCCTAAGGGGAATATCTTACAGTGCTCACATGTAGTCTCCCATTCATATGCAACCAGGGTGAATCCTGCTTAGCAAAGGGGACAATTCATGCTTGCTACCACAAGACTAGCTCTCCTCCGCACTGCAAACCAGTCTCATTTAAGGATCTGGTATTTGCAAGCAACAAGAAAGGATCTGGCAGACAGAGGGAGCTTGTTATCTGCTTGTGAATGACACTGTACCTTAGATTGTGTAGAGAGGCAAACATTGTCTTTTTGTGTTGCTAATGGTGATGGTTTGAATAGACATGCCCAAAGAGAATGTTTTTAGTCTAGAGGGGAAATATGCTTGTAATTTGTGAGCAGCCAATGATGAATCACATTCTAGGGTTTTAAATTTTTAATCTTTCTCATTAACCTGTCTGTTTACCTTCTGCTCCAGGAAGAGCTGTAGGCCATTTAGAGCTGGTCTAGGGCCAGACCTTCTTTGGCAAAGGGCAGTTAATGGTGGACATTTGGTTGCTGTCAGTGGGTTTATTGCTATGATTTTGCCTGACAGTGTTACCTGATTGGAGTCTGAAATTTGACAGGAGAGTGATAATGGCCCTTTAATGGGTGGGCTGATTCTCTGGGATAGGCTCTGAGGGAAGTGCTTGGCAGGATGTGTGTGAGGGAGAGGGAGAGCTGCTTTTGCAGTTGGAATGGATAGACTGAGAGAGCAAGGGGCAGAGATAGGTTGTGCGGGCGCTAGAAGTGAAGCATGTGGGGGTACAGACACCAGAGTCTAAATGCCCTTCCATTTTGCTACATCATTCGCAGGCAGTGGAAGAAGCGGGCTTTTTTTTTTTTTTTAGTGATTTTCAGAGGAACAGAATGAGAGGCTTTCTGGTGGGAGGGGTGGCAGAGGAAGGGGTCCTCCCTGCAGTTGCCAGGCAGCAGCCACCATTCTGCCCCCCACACGTCCCCATGAACATACTACACGATTGCCAGGGAGCATGGAGGGCAGTGCCTGCCATCTAATGGCCACCAGGAGTACAGCCGTTGCCAAGGGCACAGCAAGATTGGGGTGGGCCATGGGACAAGATGGGCCTTTGCCCGCCTGAGCCCCCAATCTCTTTCTCCCCCCCCCCCCCGCCGCCCCATGTCTTTGTTGCAGAAGATCTGTAAGGACATGGTTAAGAACAAAACATTCTTAATGTACATCCCTCTCCTCCTCAGCTGGTGTTTCACTGAAATGCTGGCTGGACTGTGGGGAAAAGCCCAGCCAGGCAGGGTTTCAATGAAACGCTGACTGGGGAAGATGGGAGAGAATCCAAACGAACACTCTCCCGGGCAGTGGCCATGCCTCCTGCATCTGAGTCAGACACAGGGGACATGTCCAGTTCCAGGGACGGGGCCAGTTGGCCCCTGCAGAGCTTCCCCAGTCAGTGGTTCACAGAATCACTGACTAGGAGCTCCTTTAGGCCTTGGGCCCTAATCCAAAAGAGCCAGTGCATAGCTGTAATGCTCTAGGAGCTGGTATGGCCATGCCCCCTGTGTGGTCACACCTCTTGCATGCAGCAGTGCTCAGAAACTCCCTCCCCGCTGGGGATCACGGCAGCAGAGAGGGCTTTGCCCTTGTTCCTGCAGAGGATGAAGTCAAAGCCATCCCCACCGCTGTGATCCCGGGTGGCGAGTGAGTGCCCAGGCACCGTGCCAGGTGCTTCCAGAGCCTGGCCCCGCCCCTGTATGTGGAACACAATGGGGCATGGTCAAGCTCCAGGAGCTCCTGGCACAAGGCCTGACAACTCACTCCCCTCCGGGGATCGCAGCTGCATGAAGGGCTACGCCTTCATTTCTTCAGGGAACAAAGGCAGGCCCAGGTGCCAGTAGGTATCGGTACTGCATACCAGCACCTACGGCCACAAAATAGCCCTGCGCTTACCTAAGGGTATACGATCTCTTTGTGGGGGTCTAATGTGGAATAGTAGATCTCCTGCCTTGTAACAGTGTCTGCTGTTTGCCTTCAAAAAATTCCACCATCTTTTGTTGGTGAATAAATATAATAATACTACTGCTGTAGGGCTGTCTCATCCAAAGGAAATGAAAGCTGGTAGCACTTCCCTTGCATCTTTTCACTGCCCATGGAAGTGACGAGGGCATAACAATGCATACCTGCTGACTGTGCCGATTTACCCGGGACAGCCACAAATTCCCACTATGTTTCCCAGCTCAAAAACACCCATCTCAGAATCACAATTTTCCAAAGCCCTCCCTCCCAATCTCCCCTCCCCCCCCACCTCCAGCCCATCTTCCAGGCAATTGGAGGGCTCCATGCTGCACAGGGAGGCTTCCTCCCCCAACTCGACCATCAGTTGTTCAGCAGGGGTGGCTGGTGTGTGCACAGTGTATGCTGCCTTCCTCCCTGGCTGCCAATCAAAAGTGTTCCCGTGTGGGGCAGGCAGGCAGGGAAGCAACAGCAGCTGGAGCACCCTGCTATCAGCTCTCCTGGGGGGCTGCAGAAGCAGCGCTTAGCAGAGCCTGACAGTGCCGCTCCTCCGTGTAGCCTGAGCTCTGTGCTGCAATGCCTTTTCTCCTGGCATTGACATGCTCCTGCTGTGAGAGCCTAAAAGAGTCTCCTCTCATGCCATGCTGCTGTTGCTATTGCCTCCTGTGTGCTATGTTCCTGCCTATCCTCACTCAGAGGACATGAAGCCGTGAAGGTTCATGTGTGGGACTATGGGGTTATGTGGGTAATATTCCCCCCTTTGTATGTATCTGGGATGGCTTGACATAGGCCTTTGATACTGGACATAGAAATGGGGTAGGTGGGAAGGCTCTGTGTATTTGATTTGAAGATTGGCCAATCTGTTGATTTTTAATAATTTTCCCCCTACTGCAGTAAAGCTGCCAGAAAGAGTCACTTCTATCCATAGAGCACACCTAGTGAAAGTGAAACTAACTATTACCATTCCAATAAACAGCAATATTTTTGTTTATAAATGCACTATGCTCAGTTTGGTTTGTGAACTGTTCATGGAACTGCCCCAGGGTGATTGGCAAACACACCTAAATGTTTCTGAACTTGTGGGGGGGAATTAGTGAGCTAGAGTGGGGCAGTTCCACATCATAATAAATTTCTACAAAGTTCTGGTCCCAGGGAAATGAACTGACAGAGAGTGGGTTAAGATTCAAACAAAGTAAGTTTTTATTCAGGGATTTAGGCGTACAGTGGAATAAGAGAGTTGATTCGAGCAATATTACTACTAAAATATGTTACAGAGACTTACCAGAGAGCTTGGTGTTTGAATTAGATGAATTCCAGGCTGGTTAGAGGAAGAAGGTTCAGAGAATCAGGGTTTGGGATTTAAGAAAAAGCAGGGATAGAAGAAGCCCAGAGGGGATGCAGTGGTTATCATACAACTTCATCCTTCCATTTAGTGGCAAGTGGATCCTTGTGGCTCTTGCACAACCGAAGGACCTCTTTCCTCAGGAATGGAACTGGGCAGCAGCGGAGAACCAAATGCAGTTCTGGGGTTAGACAGCAGGGATAAATCCCAAAAGGTTCTGTTCTCATGTAGCCAACTTCTTGTAGCATCGAGGCGTGCTGGACAGATCAGGCCAGCAGGGAAGGTCAATCTGGAGGCCAAGAGCAGGAATGGCATGAAAAGCAAGACATGGCCTGGTGTTATGCCTGGTGTCAGGTCAATCACTCAAACAGTGGGTGACTCCAAGGTACAGAGACCAAATGAAGCACACTGGTTCATGAAACCAGGGCCAATTACAGTCCAAAATGTGCCCTGAGGCAAAATACTGGCCTCTCCTTCTTCTTGAGGTAGGAAATTCTGGTGGATACTTTGAGGCTATTCTGATGATCAGCCGAAATCGGGCTGGGGAGCCTAGCCCGGTTTCGGCTGACCGTATGAGCCACCTCATTCTGTTCTGTGTAGCCAATGAGAGGCCACCCGCCTCATTGTCTTTGCTGTGCTTGAGTAAAACACAATGGCATGAATGGTCAAGAATAACTTGTATGTAAATGTACTGAACAGATGTGCAAGGACTGTATCTCTCAGCAGTGTTCCCTCTAACAGGGATTCCCAGATGTTGTTGACTACAACTCCCAGCATCCCCAGCTGAAATAGCCTTTGCTTGGGGATTATGGGAGTAGTAGTCAACAACATCTGGGAATCCCTGTTAGAGGGAACATTGTTAGGTCAGAAGGACCCGGTAAACCAATCAGTAATTTTAATGAGCGCATCTCCTGAGTTCCTATCACCCACTTAGCTCTTTTGTGATGGGGAAGGGAGTAGTGTTCACAGTGCCTTATCTGCTTTCCTGCTGAGGTGATTAGCATTAGCTTGTCCTAGGCAACCACAGAGTGGGTAACAGGTCAATCTGTGGAGAGAGAGAGACCTTGAAGTGGAGTTAACTCAAAAGGTAACTCTGGGTCTGCTTAGACATTCCCAACATAGGGAAAGGCGTGAGGCTAATCCCCTTTCAATTTGCTTGGTAGCTGGTGAATCTGGGGGTGGTCGTCCCACTGCCTGCTAAGTGACCGGCTCCCATATGTCAACAAACAGGGAGCCCATGTTCCTCTGAGGTTCCTGAGCATATTAAGAGTAGGGACTACAAGCCTGTAGTCCCAGGCATAAACAGAGAGGTTTCTGGGAGCCCGCAGAATGGCAGTGCTGGCAACAGAACCAGAAAGTCTGTGTGAGAACTGTGAAGCAAGGAGCATATGCTGTGGCTTTAATTCCCCACCACCACTTACAAATGCACTGTATGTCCAAGCTGGTTTGTGATCCAGATGTGTGTTTGAACTGTGGAGCAAGGGACATGTGTTGTGTCCCAGTTGGTTTGTAAATGATCAAGAAGGTATGTGGATTCTTTGTGGTTTGCGTAGTCTTTTCTTTTTCCAAATACACTTTGTCCCAGACCTTTGGGTTTGTGGTGAATGATCAAGAAGGTGTGTGGATCCTTCAGCTGTTCTGCAGGTGGGAGGGGCTGGCTGAGGCAGAACACTCTGTCCCAGTGGGATTCCTGTTTGTGTTCCAGAGAAGGCTGGTGACTGTGGAGAAAGGGTGGCTGGCATGTGGTGATGACCCTGCTACTTGCTTTTGGATGAACCTGCAAGCAAAAGCAGATCTTTCTTAAATTGGACTGGTCAGTGACAAGCTCTGCTTAAGCCTCAATAAGCTGTCACTCATTATTTGGATGTGTTTTTTGTTTGGGCTTATAAGATGACTATTCTTATAGTTACAAACACTGCTTCAGTCCCATTCTTTAGATGTTTTATTGGACCTATATGAAGATTACTCCTTTAGAGCTAGAATCATAGAATTTCATGGGTTGGAAGGGCACACAGAGATCAAGTCCAGCCCGCTGGCCAGTGCAGGAATCTACAAGCCAGCAGCACCTGGTATTTTCAGATGGTCTCAGGTCTGACTCTCCTTAGCTTCTGAGATCAGATGATTGCTTTGGCTTATTGGCATCTACTAGCCATGCACAGAATGCCTGCCTGGTGGGGTGCATGTGTGTAAAAGATGCCTATCCAGGGCGAGGGGGGGAGCTGTTGTTTTTTTTACTTGTCCCTATTTCTCATTCTGAAATGTTGGCAGGTATGACAATGTCTTGCAATGCAGACTAAGAACACAGCTCTGACTACAATGCGTAGATGTTGTTGCAGCCTTGTGATTGAGACATGTGTCTTGCTTATTGTGTAGCAAATTGGAATGGCTTGCTAACTCCTTCGGGCAGGGACCTGCAATCAGAAACCCTAGATATGCCATTAAATGAAACAGACTCCTTAGTAGAAGAACAGAAGAAGAGCCCTGCTGGGGCAGGTTCAAGGCCTCTTCAGTGCATCCTGTTTCCCACAGTAGCCCAGCAGATGCCCCTGGGGAGCCAACAAACAGGAAATGAAGGCATGTCCCCTCTCCTAGCGTTGCTCCCCTGTAACTGGTATTTAGAGGCTTCCTGCCTCTGAGCCTGGAGGTAGCCTACAGCCACCATGACTAGTAAACTATTGGTAGACCTGTCCTCCATGAAAGGTGATGTACACATCAGGCAGTACAGAAATATTATAAATAAATAAAGGTACCACTCTGTGGGCAAAGGCCCCTGGGCCCAAGGACATAATCTGTCTCTCCTTTCAGGTCATTCAGTTCTCTGTACTCCCTCTTTTTCAGGCCAACTCCTGAAGAAGCCCAAGAATGGGCTGAATCTCTGGAAAAGTTATTGCTTCATCCATGTAAGTCCAGCAACCTTCAAAACAGCTCTTTTCTCTCTTGAGTGGAGGAGGGCCATAGCTCAGTGGCAGGCGACATCCTTTCCGTCAGGGCCGGCTCCAGGTTCCAGGTGGCCCTCAGCACCGTGCATTTGTAGACCCTCCAAACATCAGAGGGGGCTTGGCCAGGTGGCAGCAGTCAGAGTGCCACAGAGCAGCTATGCTAGCAGCCACAATTTTAGTTGATTTTTTTAAAATTGGAACATTCTTACATTTATTCAATTTAATTCAACACAAATCAATAATTTAATACAAATCAATATAGCATATTTATCAGGGGCGTAGCAAGGTTGGAGTGGGCCCAGAGACAAGATTATACTACCTGATCTGTACATCTCTAGGCGGTGTACAAAATTTAACTCAGTATTAAAAGTCACAGATTAAAATCCATGAAACACAATAAAAACAAGAACATAAAACAGTTATTAAAACAAATTAAGAGGAGAACTGGTCTTGTGGTAGCAAGCATGACTTGTCCCCATAGCTAAGCAGGGTCTGCCCTGGTTGGATCTGAATGGGAGACTTGATGTGTGAGCACTGCAAGATATTCCCCTCAGGGGGTGAAGCCGCTCTGGGAAGAGCAGAAGGTTTCAAGTTCCCTCCCTGGCTTCTCCAAGATAGGACTGAGAGAGATTCCTGCCTGCAACCTTGGAGAAGCCGCTGCCAGTCTGTGAAGACAATACTGAGCTAGATAGACCAATGGTCTGACTCAGTATATGGCAGTTTCCTATGTTCCTAAATTATTATTCCCAATGATTTTGGGTATACAGGACCCACAAAGCCCTGGCCATAAAAAGCAGTGCATTCACTAGCACTGCCACTACTCAAAATCTGTTTTGCAGCAAGCATTTGCCATCGATCTGATTTTTGTTCTGTTCATCTCATTGTTAGATGGTCGGAGTGCCTTTCGCTCTTTCCTGGAGTCAGAGTTCAGTGAAGAGAACCTAGACTTTTGGATGGCGTGTGAAGACTACCGGAAGCTCCGGGGCTGTGACCAACTCCAGGATAGTGCCAGAAAAATCTATGACCAATACATCACCATCCAGGCCCCTAAAGAGGTAGGAAACCGCTAGGGAGGCTTCTGAAATTTTCTGCATCTAAATTTCTCCCTGGAATTGTAATTTAACTAATCTTGTTTCTGAAGTGGGACCATGCATTCTGAATTCTCCATTGTTCTAGTTTTTATTTCTACATTTTGTACAGCACACAGAGAAATCTCAGTTTTCACCTAATTGGGGGAAATGCCAGTCCAGGTTAGGTGATTGTCCGGAAAATCAAGGCAAAAAGCACTTGGTGACAAGAGCTGTAAAATAAGTTTTCACAGCACAAAACACGCAGCTTTGGGGACATGGAAGGCGATGTACACACACAAAAAAGTTTTTTATATTAGCACACAAAACAATCTTTGGGACATGGAAAGTTATTTTTCTGCATGAGGTTGCATAGCATATGCCCTCGACAGCGGTCAAGAGCAGAATGAGGAAGCAAAATGGTCAAACTTCTGGTTCCCCAACATTGTTCGGAAAATCAAAGTTTCTCTGTATTGCCATGTGCAGCGTTTAATGCCTTCACTTCAGTCTTTCCCCTCACCTTCCACTATATCAAGCTTCTGGTGTCAAAATCCTTGGAGTTCACATCCCACTGCTGTCCAAGGCTTAACTGGTGGATATGTGGGACAGGGCCTGCCCAATGTTGGCACCCAGGTTCTACAACTCTCTCCCTCAGAAAGTACATTTTGTCTCTTCCATGTCAGTTATGGAAATATAGCAAAGACTGGCTTACATTCTGAGCAAGGATGCACTGGTACAGCAAGAGAGCAGCCTAACAGAATCTCCCAACTAACCGCACTAGTGCAGCAGGAGTTTCCCACACCCTCCCTTTCCCCAAGAAGCCTTCTGTGTTGCCCAAAAATATGTACCCAAGGGATGTGCAATCCTCAGGGACATATTTTCAGGTCACACAGAGAGCTTCCTGGACAAGAGGAAGGCATTAAAAACTGCCATTTTCCTGCTGCTCTGGTGCAATTGGTTTGGAAGTTTTGTTAGGCTGCTCTCTTGCTGCAGTACATCCTTGCTCATATATCAGCCACTACCTTGTTTTGACAGGCTTTCAATACTGATCGGACTACATTTTCTCCTGGTTGAACTATGCTTTCTCACCAATGTGGGCTGCCATTATTTTGATTGTTTATTTTTGTTGCTGCTGACTTCTTTTAACTTTTTGGTATTGTAATGAATTGGTGTGTGGAAATTTCCTTTCCTGACTCAGGCCAGGATAATGCTTAACTGAATGGCCTCTCTAGTCAGCTCTTTTCATCCAGCTAGCTCATGAGGCAGACTCTTATTAGATGAGTCATTCTCTGAGAGGGCTCTGAGAGGCAGACTGGTATTTAATCTTTAATTTCCCAAAAACTCAGAAAGAAAAAGAAAAGGTTCTGGTAGTATAATTCTGCTGCCACCAAGCACTCAAAAACTTGCAAGGTTCCAACCCTTGGACTGGAGTGCTTTAGTCCAGGGTCCCTCTGTAACTGGCTATTGGGCAAATATAAGAAAAATCTGCACCCCCTTGCTAACAGGGAAGAATAAAATCTTTCCCTCTCATGTATTTTGCCTGCACGTGGAGATAATTATTAATTGGCCAAGGTCTCCTTGAGACATGTTCTGCACCAAAGAAATCCCCCCTTATAGCCCTCCCCCCCCGAGTTAATAACCAATCCTCTTGTAAAAAGAACAGAGAAAAAACTTTTATTCAGTTACTACAGACTGGTTCTGTGTGAGGCTTTTAGCTTTCTAGAAACACTTAAAAATACTTAGTTGGTTACAAGAATGCTTCAAAAGTGCCCAGATGATTCTGGGGTGACTCACATTAAAATCTTAGTTACTCAATTGCAAAGATCAGATATTTGGACATTCAAAGCTCCACACAAAAAGCAAAATAAAATCCCTAACGCAAAGTCTGACTAAACAAACTTTTCCCTAGACTACATTCCTGCAGCCAAAGCCCTGGCTTCTTGTTTCTTGAACTCACCAAACTCCTGATGCCTCCTGCAGATCTCTCACCCTGAGAGATTATCCTGTACCTCTGCCATGAGGCATCTTACCTCATGCTAGTCTGCACTCTCTCCAAGACTTCCCATCTTCTCAGAATTTCCCCTGCAACTCTCATGTCCCAGTCACCTGGTCGACTGATTGGTTGAGCCCTGGAGTTCACCAGCCTGTCTGTCAAGTCAAGGATTCACTTCCTGTTAACTCTTTAGAGGGTGGGGAGGCTGGTCACTACAGGTATGTTGTCTAAAACGCTTTTTGTCATTCATTTTTATGTAAGCTGCCTTGGGGACTTTTTAAAGCCCAAAAACTACAAATATGCTGTACATGTGAACATAGCAATCAATTTCCTTCCCATGCTGACCCATGACTTTTTGCTGCCTGAAACAGAGCATCAAATGTAGCCCCACCCCTCTGTTCCCCACTCTCTTTAATTAAAACTACATCCCCAATTTCTTGCTTCTTTCAAACCTCCAACCACTTCCTTCCTTTTCCCTTGGAAAGGGAAGAGAAAGAGTAGTTGATTTTATTTATTTATTTATTTATTTATTTAACACACTTCTATACCACGCAAAACTCATGTCTCTGGGCAGTTTACAAGAAGTAAACAAACAAAAAGTTAAAACATTAGTTACAATAAATGACAACAAAACACTTAAAATGGTAGTTAAAACAAAATAAATGACATAGTAAAAGTTAAAATATTACAACAATTTAAATTTTAAAACATTTTAAAATGTTAAAAATTTTAAAAATATATCTAATTAAAAGCCTGGGTGAATAGATGTGTCTTTAAGACTTTTTAAAAGTTGTCAGAGATGGGAAGGCTCTTATTTCAGCAGGGAGCATGTTCCAAAGCTCTGGAGCAGCAGCAGAGAAGGCCTGTGCGTGAGTAGCCACGGCCTGTCCCCGGGTAACCGTCCCCGGTTGATGCCCTTCTGCCTTGTTTCCTTCGCAGGCCATCCATGAGGGAGGGATGTTAGGTAGGCTGCTGTGCTCCCCCTGAGATCTGGCCCACAATCTTCCACTTGAAGTGTCCTGCTTCACCCTGCTTCATGCCAGCCCTGCTTTTGCCAATGTATGTGATTGCCTGCATCTCATCTTGCAGGTGAACCTGGATTCCCAGACCAGAGATGTCACCAACCGGAACATTCTGCTCCCCACCCGCTCTTGCTTCGAACAAGCCCAAAGGCGAATCTATGGCCTGATGGAAAAGGACTCGTATCCCAGATTCCTCCGCTCCATCGTCTACCAAGCACTGACACACTCTCACGGACAGCAACCCAACGGGCCTGTGTAAACCCACCCTAATTGCCCTTCATTCTGTTTTGGAGCCAGTCTAGGAGAGGAGAAACCATAGACAAGGCTGACCTTCAACCTGGAATTCCCTTGCTGGATTGTTTAAACGGTACACAGCCAAAACAAAGTGTGAAGAAGGGTGGTCTGACCTAGCTCTCTGCGGTAATGACCAATGCTGGGGGAATGTTGGACAGTTCACATACATAAACATTTTTGAGAAGAAAATAGTTCACGGGAAGTTGGAACGTTGCCCGTTTGTTGCGGGCTTGTTTGTGGACTGATGTAAAATAATAATAATAGAATTGTAGAATCACAGAGAGAGCCCTGCTTGGTCTGTGCTCCAACAATCACACTGTATCAGTGTGGAATCTGATGATACATAACACACTTCAGCATCTTCAGGCTTTCTCCTGCTGAAAGAAGAGGGGTGCTATAGAGAGAAAACCCATCCTTCCCGCTTCCTAGCATGGTGGTAGCTTGGCACTTCATCCTGTTTCACTTTTCAATGAAAAGTTTGCAAAGTGGTTTACATAGATATAAATAAATTCATAGATAGGTAAATAAGAGCTCACAATCTAAAAAAGAAACATAAGACAGATACCAGCAACAGCCACTGGAGGGATGTTGTGCTGATGGATATGGCCAGTTGCTCTCCCGCTGCTAAATAAAGAGAATCGCCACTTTAAAAAGGCGCCTCTGTGCTCACTTCAGTCCTTATGAGGACGGTGTCAGACATTGGGGCTTGAATAATGAATTATGGCCTGAGGTTGTGAGCACCAAGTATCCTGGGATTGTTTCTCCTCAGGCCTCAGAGCCCTCCAGAGGTGTAGAAAGAAAGAAACAGGGATAGGCAACCTCAGCCTCTGAGATTGGCAGTCAGTAAGAAGCAACTGTTTTGGCCAGACCTGGTAAATACTAGAAGTCTGGCCTTTTGGCCTGCCAAAAATGAAACATTATCTGCCTGTTTCATGCCTAGCTTCAAGCCTGGTTTTAACTTGGTACCAGAGATCTCAGGATGGAGAACATGCATGCTAGGTCTGGTTTTGAATACAACCACTCAGTCCTGCCCTTGCCCAAGATGAGCCTAGCTGCTGAGTAAATCCTGATAGGGTTTATTTTTCCAAAGGTGGCAGACCTTCACAAAGTATGACTTATAATTTCCCCATTCAAAATCTTTACTGTAAGGGAACACAGAGATCCACCAGAGGGTGCTGTGTCCACTCAGCCAGTTCAACCCAGATCGGAACACTGAATAGATGGCACAGAATGTGCGGCTTCAACTTTTGGCTGCAAACAGGACCGTGATTGAAGCTATACTGATGTTCTTTGCAGCAGTGTGGATAACATACACACATGTATATGCATCTTCAAACACATGCAAACATGAATTGTCCCCTTTGCTTAGCAGGGTCCACCGTACTTTGCATTTGAATGGGAGAATGTATGTGTGAGCACTGTAAGAAATTCCCCTTAGGGGATGGGGCTGCTCTGGGAAGAGCACCTGCATGCTTCCACGCAGAAGGTTCCAAGTTCCCTCCCTGGCAGCTCCCAAGATAGGGCTGAGAGAGACTCGCACCTGTAACTTTGGAGGAGCTGCTGCCAGTCTGTGTAGACAATACTGAGCTAGATGGTCCAATGGTCTGACTCGGTATAAGGCAGTTTCTGATGTTCCTATGATACGCCTGTGTACACTGTCCACACAAATGCAGGAAAGTTTGGGCAACATCCTGACTAATGCTGCACTTGCACAATGGATGAAGTTGCACTACTGCAAGAAGATTATGTAGATGACGATTTTCAGCATGGCATGCTTGCACAAAAGTTCCCCACGAAACATAGGAGGTGTGCCACAGGGTGCACACCTTGTTCCTCAGTGCAAGCATATTTGTGTTAGTGCAACACTAGTCCGGAATTTAAGTTCCAGACATAGCACACCTGACTAGTGCCACAGCCTTGCACAAGCACAATGTTAGGATGTTGGCCTTTGCTGCCCTGCAGTGTCTAACCAGTTCTGACCTCGTCCAAACAAGTTTAGTGCCGAACCAGTGCATGATCCTTGGTTCATGCACATCCCTAGACCACAGTGGGTCTTGCACTTGTGGCCTGGGAGATGTCACATGGTAATTTGGCATGTGAGCCATCCAGTTCTACTTAAAAAGTGGAACCAGCAAGGACTCTAACCAATATCTATCAAACCGATAGGCCACAGCAGGTCATGTGATGGTTGGTGCTTTCTGATGCCTATAAATGTTTCCAAATCAGGCTCCCTCACTGGTCTGGTTGGAGATCCTACTCTTTCTGCTGTCCACAGACTGCGTTGCTTCATCCACATCCTCCGCTTAACAGGAATCATATCTGATAGTGCACAAATCTCAAAACTCTCAGTTAGGCTGATTGAGAGTTTGCTTAGCCATGGCCATTAGAGTGCTTCATGAGCTAAGCCGGGATGTAAACAAAGGTCTCCCTGGTTTAAGTCCAACAGCCTCCCACAGGGGGGAAATGTTTCCCTTCCACCCTACACAGGGCTTCGTAGATCTAGGGAAGCCAAAAGCAGAAAAGTGTAGTACTTGTGGAAAGACCCAAGTCCCAGAGCTTCTTTGGTTGGGGCAGCTTCAAAGAAACAACCAGAAAATCAATGATTTCATAACCAACAGGGTTTGGTAATCCTTGAGCCAGCGTGGTGTAGTGGTTAGAGTGCTGGACTAGGACCGGGGAGACCTGAGTTCAAATCCCCATTCAGCCATGATACTTGCTGGGTGACTCTGGGCCAGTCACTTCTCTCTCTCAGCCTAACATATTTCACAGGGTTGTTGTGAGGAGAAACTTAAGTATGTAGTACACCGCTCTGGGCTCCTTGGAGGAAGAGTGGGATATAAAATGTAAAAAATAATAAATAATAATAAAATAAATAATCGGCTTACCAAACCCAAGTACCTTTGATTTGCGTGTGTCAGAAACAGACCACTTGAATAAGAATAGTTATTTGAAGTTCACTTTTACCCACTTGTGATGAACATCTTCCTTAAATATGTACTAACTTCCTTAATGTACTTTCCCCTCTCCCCACCCTTGTATGTTCCCTGCCGTGCTAACAGTCATAGTAACGAAAGGGGGACTTTTTCAAGATCACTTAAGCAAGACGAGGGTGATGGTGATCTTGAAAAATCCACCAGGGGAATTTGGAGTAGGCAGTATGAACTGGAACACTACCACTTGGGGAGATGGGACAGCAGCTACCGCTGGTGTTTTTTGTTTTTTGTTTAAATCAAAATCCTGTTCTAAAAAGAAACTCTCATTTAAATTGAAATGTCACAAGAAGTCTGAAAAGTCTGAGTTTTTAAAAACCGCTTAGGTGGGGCAAATACATGTTCCAGATGAGCCGGTCATCATGACCCCAAATCCAGACCTCCCCAACTATGGGATGAAGCAGAAAGTTCAGAGTAGGTGTGTACATGGACCATGGTTTGAGGTCCGGTCCAAATTTGGACCAGCCTGTGGTCTGGCAGACTGGTTCAGTCTGGTTCAGCCGAATCTCGAACCGGTCCGGCAGTTAGTGGCACCTTTAAAAATAAATATGGAGGTCCTTACCAGCATGACCCGCTGCTCCAGGCAGCTTCCCGGAGGCCAGGTGAGTGAGTGATGGAGCCACGCTGCTGCAGTTCATGGGCTGCTGGGGGGAGCACCACCTCATCAGGAAACTGCCTGGAGTGGCAGTCATGCTGGTAAGGAGCTCTGTCTTTATTTTTAAAGGGGCTGCTTGCCACTGCTGCCCCCAGCGCTGCCTCAAACTTCTGGACCGGTTTGAGTTTCAGCAGACAGGCAGACCGCAGACAGGTCCGAATTCAGACTGGACCTTGATCCAAATTCAGTACAGACCTAGTGCACACCCCTAGATCAGGGGATGAAATACAGTGGGAAGAAGCTGTGATCCAGACCCTGGATGACCCTATGCCACTCGGAACCCCCCACCTCAGGGAACCAAGGGACCCGAGCCAGCATCTCCACCACAACCCAAGGATGCCCAAGGACACCGGACTTCACAACCCACAACCCAAAGATTTCATCTTCTGAACTGGAAGAATTCCCTAAGGCCCTAGCAGTCTTAGTAGAGGCCACCCCAGCACCATCAGAGCCAGTGCTTAAGAAATTGGGGCAAAGCCCCTGTAAGAAACAGAGGCTGGCATTCTGGGCATGGGTATGTCAGTCTGGTAATGGCTGCATGCAAGTTTTGCATAAATAATGTTACATGAGAGTGAACCCCTTGTTTCAAATGGGTTTACTCTTGTGTAACATGATTTGTGCAGCTTGCATACACACATTGCTGAGTTGACATACGATTGCCCAGTGTGTCAGCCAAAGTCTTTCCTAGGGAAGGGATGGGGCCAAGACAGTCTGCCTGGGCAGCTGTTATCAAAACCAGCAGTCTGTTGCACTAGGAGAGGAGAGCTGGTCTTGTGGTAGCAAGCATGATTTGTCCCCATAGCTAAGCAGGGTCCGCCCTGGTTGCAGATGAATGGGAGACTTGATGTGTGAGCTCTGCAAGATATTCCCCTCAGGGGATGAAGCCGCTCTGGGAAGAGCAGAAGGTTTCAAGTTCCCTCTCTGGCTTCTCCAAGATAGGGCTGAGAGAGATTCCTGCCTGCAACCTTGGAGAAGCCACTGCCAGTCTGTGAAGACAATACTGAGCTAGATAGACCAATGGTCTGACTCAGTATATGGCAGCTTCCTATGTTCCTATGTTAGGTTGCTGGAGTAACATTTATTTCATGTCGCAGTGCCCAGCTCTTGTTTCCCTGCTCAACACTGGCTGAGCTTTTGACTCTTGTCTTCAGAACTATCTGAGGTCTGGCATGTGCCTGGATCTCTGCCTTGATGGAGACTGTGGCTCAGCCTGGAACAGGATACTTGTTGTGCACCTGTTGGTCCCATTTGGTTACAGGCCTGCCAGATTCAGTTGCCCGCCGTATATTCAATTGCAGGGAAGGTAACTCACTTAGCTCTTTCTCTCAGATTTTTTCTAAGATGTGACCACATGTGTGCAGTTCCTGCCCAAGTGCTCAGAGATTATCACACCCCTGAAAAAGAAAATCCCCGGTTTAAAAAATACTTTAAGAGTTACCATACATGAACTAAAATTAGCGTTCTAACACTTGCACAAGTTGTTACAGCTCCTACATTCTGCTCTGTTGCTAGGTCTGCAAAGGGGGCTCTTCTGCCATTTGAAATGAATTAACCCATGTCCTGTGCAAAAGTGGCAATCCTTGTTGCCTACTAGAATCCCTAGTGGAGAAAGTGGCAGATGTAGCAGGTTTTGCAGGACCAAGGACAGCAACTAGGTAACTTAGACATTGTTCCAAAAAACAGTCAGAGTTTAACTAAGCCTGTACCTACTGCTCTGGTTCCTGAAGCTTTGTATCCATTCTTTGGTTAGAGCTGTGTCCTTCGATGACGTGGATTGGAATCTCTTCCTGATTCATTGTCTTATCTGCCAACTGAGGCATAGAGGTCTTGCGTGGTTGATGGGTCACTGGCACTGGTGACACCAGGAAAAAATGCTCTGGGGTGGCACAGAAGGGGCATTTCTAGGTGTGGGGAGCGAGCTTTATTCCACATGTTAGATTTCTGAATGAAATAATGATATATTTCACATTAATGCTCTCACCCTAAACATTTATGTGCTATTTACATGTATATCCATCTCTTCCTCCAAGAAGCAATTCTATTGAATTTGATCTGTCAAGTAGATCAAATCATTCAAGATCTGTCAAGCAGGGGAGGAGCGTGCATTGTCTTCAGGCAGTGTTCATGAATTGCCCCCTTTGCTAAGCAGGGTCTGCCCTGGTTTGCATTTGGATGTGTGATGAGATGTGAGCACCGTGCGCTGTAAGATATTCCCCTTAGGGGATGAGACCATAGCTCAGTGGTAGAGCATCTGCTTCCCATGAAGAAGGTCCCAGTTCCAATTCCTATCATCTCCAGTTGGGGCAGGAAAGACTTCTGCTAGAAACCTTCCAGAGCTGCTGCCAGTCAGTGTAGACAATCCTGAGCTAGATGGGTCAATGCTCTGACTTTGGTATAAGGCAGCTTCCCATGTTCCTAAGGAAGGATGGTTAGGATGGCAATCTTATTTTAATTTCCAGTTTATTATTCAGCAATGGGGGGAATGGGTGAGGGTGAGCTGCTTGTCTGGGAGGGCCCTTGTGTCCCTCGGCCAGCCCTCTGGTGCCACGTGTGGCCGCTGGGGAGGAGGGCTTGAAGGCCATGCTAGTGTCCTAATCACTAAGGCTTGCCACAGCATTAGATGTGAGACTTCTGTCAACACGAAGGTTCTTGGCCTGTTCTTCCTTGCACGTAGCTGAAGTCAGGGATAGTTGGGCTACAAAATTAGGACATGGCCCTCTCAACTTCTCCTGGTGGGTGGCCCCTCAGTATCAGAGCTCCTGTCCAAAGTGTGAGTCACAGACAACCTCTTCTCTGAAAGAGGTATGCGCGCACACAGCAAGCGCGCGAAGGACTGCACGTGCATGGGCATCGGGAGGGGGAACGGCAAGGGGAAGCAGTTGCCCCCCCCCCGCTGGAGTGAGCCAGTTCCCACTGAGTTCAATGGGGCATACTCCCAAGGAGAGGGGTATTGGATGCTGGCTTTGCCCCCCCCCCTAGAAAAAGCCCCATGGTCACCCTTGTCTTGTGCGCAGGTATGTAGGCCAATGTTTGAACATGACTGTAGCTCTATTGAGAGCAGAAGGTTTACAGTGCAAACTCCCTTCCCCTGCTCGCCTCTACGGGAACCAGCAAGCATACCACAATTTTGCAAGACCTGCACTTTCAGAGTTGCACAATTGCTGCCAATTGCAGGTTTTTATTTCCAAGTAGCTGCTGCTTTAAAACGACACTTCCCTCCCTTCCTGCATCCTAGAAAAAAGCAGGGAGCCATGCCTCTGAAATGTCTCATAAAGAAAAATCAAAGAAAATTTGGGATTATTTCCTCATGTCGTGGGGGGGGGGGGAATTGAGATGGAGATGTGTGGTTGCCACAGAACACAGCAGACCTTCATTTCCTCCTCCTCTTCCTCCTCTCTTCCCAGTAATGTGAAGAACAACAAAAGAAAATATATGATGTGAAACAAGGAAACTTGGAGTGTCACAGCTCAGGAGATTTTCAAGGAAAGTCCAGAGTGCTCTGATAAGAGTTTATGACATTTCTTGGGGTGTGGCCAGCACAGCCCTGCTTGGCTACAATGCACCCTGGTTTATTTTGGGTCAGTGACCTCCATCTCTCAGTTTAAGCTGCCTCACAGGATTGCTTGAGGATAAAGCAGGGGGATGCGATATGTGTCACCAGGAGTTGTTATTGTTGGTACTCTTCCAAGAATGTGCTCTCTCAAACTGTGCTGGTCTATGATCATAATAATAAAGTGAAAGAAAAAGGGTGAAAGGCTGGATTCAGAAATCCGCTCAGCTGCAATAGTCAAAGTCTCTGGCCAAAGTAGCTAATTAAAAGGGGATTGCACAAGAACCCCAGCAGAAAAATGAAGGAGGAAAAAAACAAAAACGGAAAGGGGCTCTAGAAATTCACAAACCTTCGAATTGCGATTTGAACCATCCATACCACACCACATTGCAATGCATAAACAACAGGGCAGCTCTCCTGCAACGGGGAAATACAGCTATTTTTTTGTGACGCACATGCAATGTTATAGGACTGTAACGCAGCAATAAAACCTGAAAGAAGGCATTGGAAGTGTGAACGGCACCTTGCTGACAGCACAGGGACTGTGTTGTTGAAACCCAGGCAGTACAGAAGCACACTTAACAGTTGCGAAACTGTTGTAGCGTGTAATCTGGAAAGCACTCTGCAGATTTTAAATTATTTATCTATCTATCTATCTATCTATCTATCTATCTATCTATCTATCTATCTATCTATTTATTACATGTTATATCCCGCTCTTCCTCCAAGGAACCCAGAGCGGTGTACTACATACACATTACATACATACATACATACATACATATATAACATAACATAACATAACATAACATACAAATTACAACACTCATTGTTCCTGCCTATTGGCCACTGCGGCTTTGGATGATGGGAGTTGTAGTCCAACAACAGCTGGAGGGCCAGAGTTGTGCTTGTGCAGCCCACTGACTGGCAACAACCCTCCAAAGTTTCAGGCAGGAGCCTTTCCCAGACCTACCTGGAAATGCCAGAGACTGAATCTGTGACTTTTTGCATGCTAAGCAGATGCTCTACTACTATTACTACGAATATTTATATGCCGCTTTTCAACAGAAGTTCCCAAAGCAGATTACACAGAGAAATAATACAAAAATTAGATGCATCC
The DNA here is from genome assembly GCF_027244095.1 of Hemicordylus capensis. NCBI lineage: Eukaryota > Metazoa > Chordata > Lepidosauria > Squamata > Cordylidae > Hemicordylus > Hemicordylus capensis. The sequence goes on along the minus strand of NC_069658.1, from coordinate 254,187,514 downwards.
TGTAGAATCCAGGTGAAAGAGTTGTGGTATGCAAGGACAAAGCAGTGAAGTGGAATCAGGAGGAATATTAATAGATGATACTGTGTAGTGTGTACAGAGAGGCAAGTGCAGTCTGCTTTCAGTGTTCTTGCTGCTGGTTGTTTGTGAGCCCTGCCTCTACTCCACCACTGGAGTAACTAAATTACAAGTAACTAAAGTAACTTTAACCACTGGAGTAACTAAATTACAAGTAACTAAAGCCCCATTCAAAAGCTGGCCTAGATCAAGGAATGGATTAACCAAAAACACAACAATTCCCTGTTCTGAAAGGGCTCACAATCTGAAAAAGAGATGTAAGATAGACACCAGCAACAGCCACTGGAGGAATACTGTGCTGGGATTGGATGAGGTCAGTTGCTCTCTCCATGCTAAATAATAAAGAATCATCACTTTTAAAAGGTGCCTCTTTGCTCAGTTCGCAGGGGAAAGCTCTACTACTGAGCTATGACCCCATCCCCCCAAAAGCCCAAATCAACCCCAACATCACCTCTTAGGGCAAAGCAACTCAGAGAAGAGTCTCTGAGGATTATCGTCACATTCCATCAGGTTTGGTGGGGGGCAGAGTAGCTATTAATGCAAGACATAAATAAAATGTCATTTATAATGAAAATGTTCCTGTTTGTGTTGTAGGATGCCACTTGCAGTGGTGTCATTGCTACTGATACAGGCATTGGTACAGGTGGTACTGCAATCATCAGGGATACAATCAATGAGAGTCAATGATGTATGTATGGTTTGTATAAATGCCTTAATTGTATTTCCTTGCTGATCACTGACTGTGATAGAGATTGACTCAAATAATCATCGGGGCAGTTCACACAATGATTAGGGTGGGAGATGCCTCCTACCTTAGTTCTAGAGCCAAGCACATTCCTGATCTATGATTGTCTCTGAGTATGAAAATAAGTTGGAGGCAGGGATCTTGATTGTGTGCTTAGGCCCAGCTGGGTGTCCACCTACCTTGTTTCAAAACTGGGGACAGAATGTGGGTAGAGCAGACTCGTCCTAACCAGCAGGGGCTTAGCACAGGATCAAGATCCCTACCTCCAACCTTGTTTTACACTCACAGATTATCACAAATCAGGAGCACACACAGCTCCAGAACTAGGGTAGGAGGCGTCTCCTACCCTAGTAATCATTGTGTGAACTGCCCTATCATCAATTAATACAGTAAGGTTTCTCTTTATGGTATGAACCCATTCTCGTGACATGAGCTACCTGGGTAGAAGGGAGTTAACCCAGCTAGCTTGTGTCATCTGGACCACTGGGAGGACTCCCGACCCAGCGGCTCCAGACTTGGGTGGCCCAGATCTGCTACCTGGGTACAAAGTGTGAGGTAGGTGGAAAACAGAGCCCATCTTGCTTGACTTTGTGGTTGTCTGAAGCACCACAGCACTCCAAATAGCTGCTGGGAGTGGCGGCCATAGAGTCTTGGAGAAAGCAAGATCAGGGAGAGGAGCGGTGCCACATAGCCGTGGGCTGCCTCTCTGCTGCTCACGTGGTGCATTGTGGGATACGGGAGGACTTCCTCTTCCCAAGCCCACCTCAGGAGTCTGCCGCTACACCGGTCATGTGGGTGCGTGAGCAGTGGACATCTGAGGGGGCTCTGATCATCTGGGGGGAGGGAGGGAGGGAGGATCTTGCCTTCCCCCACCCCCAGCCCACCCCGCTCTGGTAATGAGAACAACCTCGACATGTGCTAAGAGCGGGGGAGGAGAGAGTACGCAGCAAGAGGAGGAAGTGATGGGAAAGTTCATTTCCTTTCTTTAATTTTTTGACTTGTAGGGAGGAAGAAAGGGAAGTGCAGCAGTTACTTTTAAAATACTTTTTGGAGTCTTTGCCGAGAAGTGCCAGAACTTCTTTTTTAAAAGGTCACTGTGGGGTTATTTTAGGTGCTTCCACGTTCCCCTTATTTCTCTGGAACTGACTCTGGTGAGGGGGGCTGCAAAAGAGTGTGTGTGGAGAGATCTGTGTGCAGCCCTCCTATGACTACTGAAGGTATTTGTTTTTGTATTTCCTGCTACTTCCGTTTTTTTGCTGCCACCATCTAAAGTCAGCAGGATTTCAGGATCTTTATATATCTTCTCTTTCCAGTGAGGGGCATGTGGGGGAAGTTCGATCAGGTTGCTCACAGATTTCTTAAGATGAATAAAACAAAAGTTTATTTGCAAGTTCTGCTATTGTCTTGGTTCACTATTGAAATATAGGGTTACAGGCATGCGCTTGGTTACAAAACAGTTATGTTTCACTTTACAGTATCTTTTCCCACATGCACAGCCCACATAAGGATCTTATGTCTTGGGGTATGAGTGTAATTTAGCTTCGTGTGTAATTTGGGACTTTGGAAAGGGGCTGTATTTGTTGTGAGACTGCGCTGCTCTACATGCTGTTCTATTACCTGTAGTGTTGCTGCTTTCTCTACAACAGTGGTTCCCAACTACGGGTGCCATCCCCCCCCCGGAATTCCAGTATCACCCGGATTTTACTCATCTCACCCAGATTACTTCGCCCACCCGGATTCGCCTGTAATTCAACCACTGGTCTTGGATTAAGAGAGGAAGAGCACAGGAGGCTAGCTGGGAGAGGGAATGGGACCACTCTCTGCGGCCAACTGTCTGCGGCCAACTGTCTGTGGCCAACTCACTCTGAGACACTTCAACATGGCCGACTCACTGCAGGGACAACTCAATGTGAACAAATCCAATAGTGCCCCATACTTCAAAACAGTTCCCTGCTCTCTCTATAGGGATGGGAAGTGCACTCCTGTTAGGATATGCCGGTACTCATGCAGCTGAGCTTGGCTCTAAGCCTCCTTGATTTGAATTTCTGCATTAAGACTAAAAGGGCTCTGGAGAAGCGACCCAGGGGCACTATCGGGTTTGTGAAAGAACAAAGAGAGAGCAGGGAGCTGCTTTGAAGTGTTTGTGGGAGATTCACATTGAGTTGTCCCTGCAGTGAGTCGGCCATGTTGAGGTGTCCCACAGTGAGTTGGCCACAGAGAGTTGGCCGTAGAGAGTTGTCCTAAAGCCAGTTTCACAAGTATGTATTCCCCTGAGGCATGTTACCTTGCTTGTTATCATCAGGGGATCTCTATCAGGCAGTGGAGAGGATAGTTTGCTTTTGATGTAAATCACTGCCTGCCTACCAGGCTGTGTATTGTAATGTTTTAGGACTTTCTTGGCTTTACATTCAATGCATGCCTACTTAGAAGTAAGCACCGTTTCAATCAGATCTTCTCTCAAATAAGTGTGTGCAGAATTGCAGCCATAATGAAAAAGCTGTGCTTTTTGTTGTTGTTGTTCTATTGCTGCTGTTAACATGTCAAAGGGAATGGTCAGACAAAGATATCTTCCCCAATTATTGTTGGTAGATCTCCAGAGCAAATGCAAGTCAACTGGAAAGTGCAGCTGATAATCTGTATATGCAAATTATTTTCAAGCCTATTTACATAATATGCAAATTAGTCACCCGGATTTGGAGAGACAGGATATGTCAATCCTATTCCCAACTGGCGGTCCTCCACTTGTTGCTGAACTACAACTCCCATCACCCCCAGCTACAACTTATTGTAGCTCCCATAGGTTGGGAATCACTGCTTTAAAGCATTAGGAGGGCAACACAGTAGCAATTCTATGCCTGCCGTTTCTGAACTTCATCTGGCAGCCATTTTGCAACCATCTTTCCCATCTAACAAGCTAGCGAGGTGATGAGAAGTAGATTGCACATCAGGAAAGAAGACTGCAGAGGTGTGCCCAGGTGCAGAAGTGAGGGGCATACCTGATGGAGTTGTGGCTGTAGAAGCAGGAGGAATCTTGAACAACTGAAATGGGCTTGTGGGCTTGTGCAAAGGTGTATTTGTGCAAATACTCCAAAAATACGTTTTTAAAAATAATAAAGGGGGAAATCAGGCAGTGTGCTTGGTGGAAAAACCCAGAGCTAAAGCTGGGGAACCCCAAGAAATCAACCCAGTGAAGTTACTGCTATCTGAGTAACTGAAATGGGTTTGTTAGTTTGTGCAAAGGTGTATTTGTGTAAATATTCCATTAAAAATATAAGTTTTTAAAGTGGAAGAACAAGACACTTGTGCCTTGGGGAAATCCCAGAGTTAAAGCTGGGGGCCCTCAAAATGCGTTGTGTATTTTCTACTGTGTTAGCCACCTAATGGCGCAGCAGGGAAGTAACTTGAGTAGGGAGCAAGAGGTTGCTGGTTCGAATCCCTGCTGTTATGTTTTCCAGACTATGGGAAACACCTATATTGGGCAGCAGCGATATAGGAAGATGCTGAAAGGCAACATCTCAGACTGCGCGGGAGGAGGCAATGGTAAACCCCTCCTGTATTCTACCAAAGACAACCACAGGGCTCTGTGGTCTCCAGGAGTCGACATCGACTCAATGGCACAACTTTATTTTACTTTATTTTCTACTGTGCCACCACAGCAGAAGCTACATAGTGCTTAGAAGTACCACTGCAAGTGATCCGTGGGTACCATGCATGCGCACAGGCATTGTGAGGGGTGGGTGGGAAAGGAGTGATGTGTAGGTAATGGGAGGGGAGATGATGATGAGGGATTTAAAAGATGATGGAACATAGGAAACTGCCATCTACTGAGTCAGACCATTGGTCTATCTAGCTCAGTATTGTCTTCACAGACTGGCAGCAGCTTCTCCAAGATTGCAGGCAGGAATCTCTCTCAGCCCTATCTTGGAGAAGCCAGGGAGGGAACCTGAAACCTTCTGCTCTTCCCAGAGCGGCTCCATCCCCTGAGGGGAATATCTTACAGTGCTCACACATCAGGTCTCCCGTTGATATGCAACCAGGGTGGACCCTGTTTAGCTAAGGGGACAAGTCGTGCTTGCTGCCACAAGACCAGCTCTCCTCTCCTAGTGATGGATAGTGATGTGGAGGGGAAGAGGAAAGAGGGAGTAAGCAGGAGATGAAACCAGCAATTTTTCAAGATGAAAGCCTCCTGTGTGGACAGAAGCGGGGGAGGAGTGGGGAACGAGGCAGCCCACTCAGACAGCCCAGAATGTCCCTGTTTTATGTTTATCACACTTCCTCCCGCAATAAACCTCCTTGTTTGGAAAATCTCATAGTGAGTTCTTCATAATGCAAGTGCGGGATCTCCTTTCTGGCATATCATTTAATCTGTAATTCTGAAGGCAACCCTCTAGTCCTCATGATTCATATTCAGTATCTCATATTGGTATCCCACTTTTCCTTAAAGAACTCAAGCGGTTAAGCTGAGACTAGTAATGTGCCCACAGTCACCTATCTAACCTTCATGACTGAATGGAGGTTTGGATGCAGGTCTCCAGGGCACTCTCCAGATTACACGCTACAAGAGGGTCACTTCTGTCCATTAAGTGTGCTTCCGTACTGCCTGTGTTTCATCATCACGGTCCCTGCGCTGGCAGCAAAGTACTGTTCACATTTCTGATGCCTTCTTTTGGATTTTATTCTTCCGTTGTAGTCCTACAATGTTGCATATGCATCGCAGATAAATAGCTGTATTCCCCCATTGTAGGAGGGTTGCGCAAGCTATTTACATTCTCAAAATGATCCCACCAAGCCGAAGCATTTGACTGCGGAATAGTGTGTGATCTGGAAAGCGCCCAGGTCCCTAATACCACATCACAGGCTGTGATGTTGAACTTGGTAGTGTCTCCATATTTGCCCTTCCATCCATTCCCCACCCCGCTTCCCTTGCAAACAAACACACAAACAAAAAACCTGTCTGAAAATTTAAATCATGAAAGCGGAATAAATTATGAAAAAAAAGTCTGAAAATATATTCAACTTGTATTAAGCAGAATTTTCGTTTCCTGGGTACAAAAGTTTAGCATAATCGATATACAGTCTACATCCAATGTCCCTCTGTCTCTCTGCTGATTCCCCTATTCCAGTTCAATAGAGTCTCACTCCTCTCCCACAGATGATTGACCTTCCCTGACCCCATCCGTCTCTTCGTTGTCTTCTTTCTGTTCCTGGCAGCAGTTTTTCTCGCCAGTATTTTCCATTAACTCTGCCACAGTAGCGTAGTCACTGTTCTGAACTATGGGAGGAGGAGATGAGCTGGTCCCCCCGTCACATTGCCCTCTGCTGGTAGCTGGCAGGTTCTGCAGTTCAGCATAATGCAAATTAACTTCCTCGGGGTTATCGTCCTGGTGATGGGAAAAGATTAAGTAAGCTATTACATTTATGAGTACTACATATGCTGCATTTATTAGTTCTACATTTATTAGTGCTACATGTTAGTACTGTCCTGTTTTTACCAGGGACTGTCCCTATCTCCGGTAAATCACTGCCCACATTTTGTCCCTGTTTTGCCTTTGAAAGAGAGCTTGTTAAAATGCTATTACTGAGTTGTCAGCTTGTTAAAATGCTATTACCGAGTTGCTGTTACTGAGTTGTTCTTATTTGTTTTACTTAGATAGTTGATGCCCTGCCTGCTCTTCAGTCTAAGATTCCCAAAGTGACTCACAGCAGAAAATTCGAAGCATAAAAATAAAATCAATAAACAAAAACCACACATCATTACAACACAGCAACCAGCAAACCAATAAAAGGCAATACTTCCTTGGGCGGTATTGGATGCTGGTGGTAGATGGCTGAAGCTCCTAGACTTGATGCCAAGAACAGTCTACAATTAAGCCGCAGAATCACTGAGTTGGAAGAGACTTGGAGGCATCCAGTAGCACTCTTACCCCTGGACTTCGGGTCGAAGTCCAGGGCCTCCACACCCCCTGGGGGCCCCCAAATCCTCTTTAGTCTGTCCTGGGTGGTATGGTCGTCACTGGCCCCGCACGGCACTGGGAGGCCGAGTGTGATTATGACCTATGCCGGGTGCTTTAGAGACAGAGTGGGGAAAGAAATACGTAGGATGGGGATATGTTAAGTTACGTGTTGAAATGTTTCTGCTAATGCATAGTGGCATAAATAGACCTGTTTTATATTCTTACATTGTGAATTCAGTTGCTTGTTGTTCCCTCAAGAACCCACGTGTTAAAAAATACTATGTCTGTCACGGTGTGTGTAGGGGGATTATGCTTAATTGGGGGGGGGGCAAAGTCCTTTAGGTCCAGGCTCCAAAATTACCCAAGTGCACCTCTGGAGGCATCTAGTCCAGGCTTCTGCTTGATGCAGGAGAATCAGAGCTAGGGCATCCCCAGTAGATGCTTGGACCTCCCATGAAGGAAGGCCCATCACCTTCCTAGGTAATTGGTTCTATTGATGAACTGTCCTTGCCATTAAGAAGCTTCTCTTACTTTCCAGCCCAAATCACCTCTCCTGTTAAGCCCATTAGATCTAATCTTTCCCTCTGGGGCAGGAGAGGACAGGTCTTGGCCCTCTTCTATGTAGTAACCCTTCAGTTTTTTGAACAGTGCAATCATGTCCCCATTCTCTTCTCGAGGGTGTTCTTCACACAGCAGGTTTTACCACAAGTTTACTGCAAGGTTTTACTGTGAACTCAAAGTTGTCCCAGAAAACCAACACAAAAAAGTGGATTTTTAAAACCCCAGATATAAATCGGGCTGCATTTGAACACGCAGTGAAAAAACTCAAATGGTGTGTGAAGTGCTCCCCAATAGCTCACAGGGACTTCGGGGTAAATCTGTCTAATATGTGAATGCACACCCTCTGTTCTGGAGGAAATGTGAGCTAAAGGGCTTTAAAAGACCTGTGTGAAAACTGCCCTGGCTAAACATATCCAGTTCCTCCAACTTTTCATTCTAGGGACCATTTCCCAGACCTCTAAAAATCTTTGTTGCCCTCTGAACCCACTCCAATTTGTCTACATCCTTCTAATACTGTCCAGAAGTGGACACAGTCGCCGAATGAGATCTATCTGACCAGTGTGGAAGTAAAACTAAAGTGGAGTCTACAGTTAAGTAATTAAGTAACTAGTGTCCAACTGAGAGCTGTCATTCTTTAGGAATCAGCTCCCTTCCTCCAGAACTCAAATCTCTGAGTGGAGGTTCAATGCATCTGGTCTCTAGTACACATTCAGATTTGTCCATGATGCCTTCACAAGATGCTGAGACATCATGCAGTGCACCTATTTTGTGTTTGTGACCCCTTTTAGTGTTTGTGGTGAAACAGAGATGGGGGGAGGGTGAAAGGAAGGGGGGAAGGAGAGAGAGAGAGAGAGAATCCTGACTAAGAAGCAGAGAGGTTTTACAAAGAATGTTCCTATTTCATCTGGAGAATGGGCCTCCAGATGTTCCTCAACTATAACTCCCATCAGACCCAGCTACAATTTATTTACAATTATTATTTATTAAGGTTATTGTCAGCTCTCAGGGACATGTTTTCATGTGGCACAAAGCAATTCTGGGGGAAGGGGACATCGTAGAAATTCACCCGTCCCCCCTGCGTGATCTCTAGAACTGCATTAATCTGAAAGTCAGCAGCACCGGTGCTTCTCCCCTAGTAGGGATGTGCATGAACCTCTTTGGAGGCCCTTTTATGGGGCCCCCAACAGGTTCGAAAGACTGGCGGTTCGGCTGGTTCAAAGGCGGGGACAGATACCTTTAAGGACTGGGGAGGGTGCACACACACACACACACACACAGAGAGAGAGAGAGCATTTCCCCCACTGGCACTGCAGTCACTTGCAGTCCCAGGAGGCAACAGAGCAGCAGGGAGGTACACTGCCACCCCGCCAGACTCTTAAACTGCAGTGCTGGCCAGGAAAACATGGCGGAGTGTGTGTGAATGTACCCTCCCCAGTCCTTAAAGGTATCCCCCATCTTCAAAGTGCCCCCCACCAGTTCCATGCACATCCCTATCTCCTAGCACCAGCGCTTTGTTACTCAGGATCTCAGCCCTTGAATTTGACAGCAAGTTAGTACGGATTGCAGCTCTGTAGGGCTCCACCCCTTCTGCTTGCTAAATCTCATCTTACCTCTGAAAATCTTCGCTTCTTTGCTGCAAGGGAAACAAAAGCAATCATGTTACATGGCAAGAGCATGAGGGAAAATATCATTTAGCTTAGGAACATAGGAAGCTGCCATATACTGAGTTAGACCACAGGTCTATGTAGCTCAATAGTGTCTTCACAGACGGGCAGTGGCTTCTCCAAGGTTGCAGGCAGTAATCTCTCTCAGCCCTATCTTGGAGAAGCCAGGGAGGGAACTTGGAACCTTCTGCTCTTCCCAGAGCGGGGAATATCTTGCAGTGCTCACACATCAAGTCTCCCATTCATATGCAACCAGGGCAGACCCTGCTTAGCTAAGGGGACAAGTCATGCTTGCTACCACAAGACCAGCTCTCCTCTCCTTAGAATGCAGATTTTATTCTGCAATAATTTCTTGCTGGTGAATTAAATTTGCATTTGTTTTTCTTTTTAGTGTACGAACACCACTCATTTTGTTCAAGTTGTACTTTTGTTACAGAAATATCACATTTTCTGAACAGCTAATGTTCAAAACCTTTGTTTATTAGAGAGAGAGAGAGAGATCTCAATACTGTATCTCTCAATATATCTCAATATGGTATCATGACTCCTCGGCATTTTTCACAAAGGACTTTTAGCTCACATCTCCTCCAGAATGAAGGTGTGCATTCACATATGGCCAGATTTCCCCCTAAGTCCCTATGAGCTATCAGGGAGATAGAACATCACTCACGATTTGGGTTTTTCATTGTGCATTACAGTGCAGACCAATTTTTATCCAAGGTAAAAAAAAAATCACTTTTTGCATCAGGGGGGTGGGGGAACTTCGAATTCCAATAAATTCTCGCAGTAAACTCATGATAAAGCCTGCTCTGTGAAAAACACCCTGGTAACATACTGCATGACATTCTTGCTGATTTCCATCCCCCTGGTGGAAAATAAATCCTTCAGCCCTTCTGCAGATGTTGGCCTACAATTCCCATAATCCCTAGTTATTGGCCACTGTGACTGGGGATTATGGGAGTTATAGTTCAAAAACAGCTGGGGGGCCTAAGTTGAGCAGGCCTGGTCTACAATGACTGGTAGTGGCTCTCCAGTATTTCAAGCAGGGGTTCTTTCTCATCTCTACCTAGAGATTCATCAATGATCTAGAAGTTGAGATAAGCAGCGAAGTGGCCACATTTGCAGATGATACCAAACTCTTTCAGGCAGTGAAATCCAAAACAGATTGTGAGGAGCTCCAAAAGCATCTCTCCAAATTGGGTGAGTGGGCGACAAAATGGCAAAATGTGGTTCATTGTTGGCAAGTGTAAAGTGATGCACATTGGGAGGGACGAAAAACCCAAACTTCAAGTATACGCTGATGGGATCTGAGCTGTCAGAGACTGACTAGGTTGTGGTGGACAGCTCGTTGAAAATGTCAACTCAAGGTGCGGCAGCTGTGAAAATGGCCAATTCCATGCTAGGGATCATATTAGGAAGGGAATTGAAAATAAAACGGCTAACATTATAATGCCCTTATACAAAACTATGGTGCAGCCACACCTGGAGTACTGTGTACAATTCTGGTCACCACATCTTAAAAAGGACATTGTAGAACTGGAAAAGGTGCAGAAGAGGGCAACCAAGATGATCAGGGGCCTAGAGCACCTTCCTTATGAGGCAAGGCTACAGCACCTGGGCTTTTTAGTTTAGAAAAGAGACGACTGCGGGGAGACATGATAGAGGTCTATAAAATCATGCATGGTGTGGAGAAAGTGGACAGAGAGAAATTCTTCTCTCTTCCACATAAAACATATGAGGTAGAATTTGTGATGCAACCCCTAAAAGCAGATGAGGCAACTCTTCCCTCTGCTCAACTAGTTCACATGCAGCTGTTCTGTTCAGAGTCAGGCCATTAGTAATCCTAGTTCAGTATTGTCTACACCAGGGCTGCAGTGCTCAATTTATACCACCCAGAGACGTAGGTTTTGGGTGATATAAAAAAATGTAAAATTTCATATGGGTATGAAATAGTGTAAGGAACATAACCTTATGAATGCCACACCATAGTTTGTGTGTTTAGCATATGTATACACACTACTGGATAGGTGTACCCCTAGGACCAGGCAGTATTACCAAGGATAGCTACCAAATACTTAGAAGAGTAATCTCCCAGTCATTTTAAAACAGCAATGCCAAAATCCACTTGTGAGATTATAGTGGTTGTGCTTCTAGCAGTGCCCCAACTTCTAGCCCAGGTAGGTGATCCTAGGAGGTATCCCATGGCTGATTCCAGCGGTATTGGAAGGACATTTTGGGAAGGTGCCCTACGATAAAAGATTATGCCCCTGCCAGAACGGTGAAGTGGAGACTACAGATCATCTGATGCTGAAGTGCAGATTATTGAATTAAGGGGAAAGCTTCTCTCCCCACTACTAACTCATTACAATTCTAATTGCCCTTCTGATGGAGACAAGGTCCTTTTCCTGCTTACTGCTAGGTCAGAGTAAGGGAGGAGAGCTGGTCTTGTGGTAGCAAGCATGGCTTGTCCCCATAGCTAAGCAGGGTCTGCCCTGGTTGCATATGAATGGGAGACCTGATGTGTGAGCACTGCAAGATATTCCCCTCAGGGGATGAAGCCGCTCTGGGAAGAGCAGAAGGTTCCATGTTCCCTCCCTGGCTTCTCCAAGATAGGGCTGAGAGAGATTCCTGCCTGCAACCTTGGAGAAGCTGCTGCCAGTCTGTGAAGACAATACTGAGCTAGATAGACCAATGGTCTGACTCAGTATATAGCAGTTTCCTATGTTCCTAGAGTATGCTTACAGGAAGGTAGCAAAATTTCTCTTCATAGCAAGCAAGATTCGGTTTAGAGTGATTGAGGCATGAGATGCTGGGTTGTGCACTTCAGATTAACCGGTTTTATTTGAACGAAATTAGCCATGTATACGGTATTTGAAGGTATCAATGTTTTATGTATTTCATGTATTTACTGCTGTTGTTGTTTCTTTTTCTTTTTGTATTTATGCTGGCCTTGGGCCGAAATAAACAAATACATACATACATGGCTGATTGTATCAAAAGTCACACAGTAGTCAAAGTAATCCAACAGGGTAACTCACACTCCCCATCTCTTCCCCCCAGTGATGATCATCTACCAGATAGGCAGGGCAATCTCTGTAGGATAGTAGGAGACAATGTCTTTCATGAGCAAGTGCTTAGAAAACAGAAGAACAACAGCAGGGAACAGAAACTAAGGAGAGTGGTCATTTTCAAATCTATTATAAGAACTGCACAGTGTCAAGTTTGCTATGCCTTTGGCAGCTGCCCAGCTCCTGCCACGGGCCCTCCAGATAACCAGGTTGCACATTTTCAGAATGGCAGCTTATCAACAGGACAAGCCACAATACACCACGATGGGCTTTCCTTCATCAGTCATGGACGCCGTACAGGAGGGGGCAAGAAGACAGTTCAGTCCCGGAAGTTTATGATCTAGAAACAGCCTGCATGGTTTCTCTGAAGAAAAGGAACCAACCACTTGCACAGGATGATCTAGCTCCTGTACTTTGAATAGATTTGCAGAAGGAAGACGTTTCATTCGATGCGGTTGTCAGGCAGGCGTGAGAAAAGCTGCACTTGCTAAAATTTCCCCTTTCCGTTAAAAGTACAGGAACTCTGTCCCCCTTTGCACCAATCTGCTTCCTCCTAAAAACAATACTGCCCCATAAGAATCTAAATCCCTCTTCCCGACCCTCTACCAATTAAAGAGCTATTCTCTGAAGGTATCCTCTTGTTGTAGAAGCTTTAGGAGAAGAAAAGGCTACCCAGCAGCCTCTGTTCCTTTCCTCCTCTACATTTGCTAGCAAGTAATCGCAAGGGCCCCAAGGCCAGTAGTAGGAAACCACGAGGGCACGCACCACATCATGTTCATGTCTGCAGCCCGTTGGCATCAGGGGATTTAGGAGCCGGCCGGTTGTGGTCCTTGACCTGCGTCTGAGTGCGACTTAAGCACCCCATGGTGTGACACGAGCCAGCAAGTACGCCAAAAACATGAAGACTGAGGAAGCCCAACGCACTGAGAACCTCACCAGAGGTGCGGAGGCGCAAACCTTCTGCTTGCAAAGGGAATGCGGCGTGCAGGTGTCTCCCCTCCAGGCGCTTCTTTGGAAGATGAGCGGGGGGAAATGAACCAGCTGAGCTGCGCGTGCCAAGGGACTTCCCTCTCTTAGGCTTGTGTACCTTTAATTTTAGGCCGCAGAACAGGGAGGCAGGCTCCGCCCCTCTCTCACTCTTCTTCTTGCCAGCATTGCTGCTGCCGGCTGCGCTTCCTTCCCTCCCTGCTACTGGCAGGCACTGCGACTGTGCAACTTCCAGTGACTGTTGCTGGTGTCTATCTTATGTTTTGTTTTAGAATGTGAGCCCTTTGGGGACAGGGAGCCATCTTATTTATTTATTATTTCTCTGTGTAAACCGCCCGGAGCTATTTTTGGAAGGGCTATTTTTGGAAGGAAATAGAAATAATAATAATAATAATAATAATAATAATAATAATAATAACAACAACAACAACAACAACAACCATAACTGGTCTCCTGATTACTTGGGTGGCGTAGCCACATAGCAGGCAGGGGGCTGCTGACTGCCCCAGTCCGGAAGAAGGGGCTGGGGCGCGCTGCGTGCACAGCTGCTAGTCTTGACTAAGACCCCCACCAGTAAGCAGAGAGAGATGGAGAGAGAGACCCCAGTTAGCAGAGAGAGAGAGAGTTCACTGCTAACCCCCGCCAGTTAGCAGAGACAGACGCCAGTTAGCAGAGAGAGATGGAGGCTGTTGGGCCGCCCCTGCTGAGGCCCGTGCACATGGCTGTGCACATCGCCGTGCACATGGCTGGGCTAGTGGCACCGGGCAGCATGGGGAGGCTGCCTGTCTGCATAGAGAAGCACATGGTGCCTGCCCCAAGGGCTGGCGGCGAATACCAAGTGACTGACTGAGCGGCGTGCCGCCCGCATGCAGCATTTCTTCTTATGTGTTGGGCGTGCGCTGTGGTGGTATACAAGTGCAGTGGCAGCGGCATGGCATGCCCGCCACTGGAGACTCCCCGCCCGCCCACCAGGCCCCAGCCAGCAACACAAGCGCTGGTGGGTGGGCCCATTGTGGACGCTGCCACCAAAGGCGCTGACATTTTTGGAGGCATCCCTGCCGGTCAGGCCAGACCAAGGCAAATGGCGACTGGTCTGCCACCATGGCGGGTGGGTGGGAGAGACACAGTGGAGGTCCCTGGGGACACATTTGGAGGCCCCCCCCAGCAGAGGATCGGACCTGGGCCCCGAGGTCCGGTCCTAAGTGCGCCCCTGCACAGGGCTTAAGGAGACTTGCAAGATATATAATCAAGTATTTGTTACATACTGGCTAACACAAAATACTAAATAAATTCAGTAAAATAATTCAGACTAAATAAATAGTAAAGAATATATGCCAAGAAAAATATCTTATAAAAGACAGGAATAAATACAACATATCAAATATTATGAAAATATAAATAACCTATTTTTAAAAGTTTTAACAAAAACACTGAATCACACACACACACACACGTACACACACACGTCATAACTTATTCTTTAAACACCAGATTCTCAGCGGGAGCAGGGGACCCTTTCTGTAAACCATCCAAAGCTAAAGAGCCAAAGATTAATGAATAAAAATACTCAGTGAAACATAAAGTCACTTGGGAACGACATTCCCAGAGGAACGTAAAGCCTCCTTTAGGACTGTTTCTCATATGTGAGGACAGGAAGGCACACTTGCCTATCATCTGTCTTAAAGTTCACATGAGGGACGCAACGTATTTATTTATTTTATGTATTTTTAGGTTTGCGTGCTGCTTTCCACCTCTAGGGCCCCAAAGCAGCTCACAACAATATTAAGAACATAAAACAATATCAAAATAACTAAGATGACAGTATAAGCCCCAGAGAGAGAGAAAGAGAGAGAGAGAGAGAGAGAGAGAGAACGCTCCCATCCCAGTTTCCCATGTTCAGCAGTCACCAAAGTGCAGCAAAACACACAGGAGTGAATGAAGCAGGGAGTGTCACAGATTTTTAAGATTGCCAGCTGCCCTCTCAGGTACTCAAAACCAAAAGTCACTTTCCTCAAGAAGAAACTGCAGTCCCCATCATTGGTACTGTGAGTTGTAAGCTGAACTGGTTGCTACTTTAGTTTTCTGATGCTAGGTATATAATGCTTCCCTCAGCTACTGATTCTCTGCGGTAAATGCCCCTCTGGCTTTTTTAAATCACACACACACACACACACACACACACACACACAGAGAGAGAGAGAGAGAGAGAGAGAGAGAGATCTCCAAGACTGAAAGCAGGTCCCACTGGGAGTGGGGTAAAGACCTCTGGGGAGGAAAGATGGATGGCAAGGGTTAAGCACCCACTTCTGACTGCAAATTCTCTCCAACAAATGTCCTCCCACCTTACATTTATGCTACTTCGGCAAAGACAGGTTTAGGGAATCATGTCTGCTGAGACAATGCCTTCCAACTGTCCCCAATATCCAACAACTGTATTGTTTGGAGGACAATACCTTCCAAGCTTTTGGGACCCTTTTGGGTGCAGAAGGTCCCAAAGATTGTTCCTGTTTTCTGGTACCTGTTCCGGGTAAAACCACAGGCTGACATACTGAATAAAATTTACTAAATTTTCAATCATTTACCTGATTGAAATTTAGTAATCCTTTAGACCATCCATCCCCTAAATAATACCACTGAGAAATTGAGTCAAAATGGCAGCCACTATCCCTGTTTTGTCTCCATTTTTGCGTTTGGGGAGATGCCTTGTTTAAATGTTGCTTTTGTGAGAGCCACACATGAAAACAAAGGCACCAAGCCATGCATTCCCTAACATTTCACACACTACATCAGTAGCGGCCGGTGCGAGCACCGCCAGAGGGGTGGCAAGAAGCACCCTTAAGGCTAAATTAATAGGTGCTTACCTCTCCTCTCACCACACCTAAATGCTGCTTGGAGCAGCAGTGTGTCACCCAGCACCCCCTGTGGCAAGGGACTGCCTCTGCCACTTGCCTGGTCTATGTGGAGCTGATCCCCTGCCAGCGGCAAGGTGAGTGGGGGAGGCGATCCCCCACCGCAGGGGGTGCTGGGCAACGCATGCTGCTCTGAGCCGTGTTCAGGTGAGACGAGAGTGGAGGTCAGCACTTACTGATTTACCCTTAAAGGTGCTTCTCACCACTGCCCCCTGGTGGCATCCGCACAGGCCGCTACTCCACTACATATGTTGTGTGGTATGCACATATAGAATTTGTTGATAACACATTATAGGATAATTATGCTCTTCTAGAACATCTTTACCAAAAGCACAATCACCATCTGGGCATTCAAGTCAGTGGAAGACAAACTGGGGTGCTTTCCAGATTGCCAGACTTATACTGCACAAAGCAGAGTAAACTGCAATGTTTTGTGGCGCTGAGTTCAAACTGCACTAGAGATCTGTTGTAAAGGGGCAAGCCTCCTTCAATGGGCAAAGAGAGCTGTTTTGTTTTGGGGTTTTTTGCAACAGACTTGCGACATTGCAGCACTATAATGCCGCAATGAAATCCAGAAGAAGGCATCGGAAATATGAACGGCACCTTCCTTACAACGCAAGGGCTGCGATGTCAAAACACAGGCAATACAGAAGCACACTTAAGGGACCTGTTGTGACACTGTGAAAGCGTGCAATCTGGAAAGCGCCATGCTGCAGTACATATGAATGCATCATACAGTAGGCAGCGAAGGGCATCCATTCCTGACAAGTAATTCAGTGAGCAGAACATCTTCCATTCTACTCATACAAGAAACCAATCCCCTGCTTCCCACTTCAGCCCCATGTACCCCTGAAAATATGTCCCTGAGGTCTGAAAGAAACTCAACAGCAGATTTTGTTTGGTGGGGTGCAGCAGAGGAAGGGGGATTGGTAAGAATCATCCCCTTCCCTTGAGCAAGCCGAACATCTTCCACTCACAAAACTCCTAGTCAGGATACTGCACAATGTAGGGGTGTGCATGGACCATTTGGAGCAGTTCGTTCCAAATGCGAACAGATTTCAGACCAAACAATGGGTCTCCAAACTGGTTCGATAGAATGCACGGCCTTGGCCGGTCAGGTCAACGAGCAAGCTCGAACTAGTTCGAAGTGGTTCGAGATCGAACCGCTCAAGCTGGTCCTGTTTGCAGTGAACCGATTTGTGATCGAACCAGTTCTGCACATCCCTAGCCCAATGTGTAACGATGGAGGCAGTCTTAGATAACTTGTTGTTGGACAACAACTCCCATTATCCCTGGCTTTGGATCATTGTGGCAGGGGATGATGGAAGTTGTAGTCCAAAACTGATAAGTTACACAAGACTGAATGAAGGGGGATGTGACTCATAAAATGATCCTCAGTATATTAATAGAGATGTTACAAGCATTTCCCTATTGCCACCACTGAATTGGAGAGTATGAATGTGTTGCTCTAAACAGAGAGTGATGCAGTTCTTAGGAAGTCTAATTGTGGGTAGAATTCACAGTGTTGTAAGCATATGCTGTGCAGCTCTGTACTTCTTTTGTGTGTGTAAAACAGCACATGAAGGGGCACAATCCAGATCCTCTCCAGCACACTATATGACTAAGAACATAAGAACAGCCCTGCTGAATCAGGCCCAAGATCCATCTAGTCCAGCATCCTGTTTCACACAGTGGCCCACCAGATGCCTCTGGGAAGCCCACAGGCAGGAGTTGAGGGCGTGCCCTCTCTCCTGCTGTTACTCCCCTGCAACTGGAACTCAGAGGCACCCTGCCTTTGAGGCTGGAGGTGGCCCACAGCCCTCTGACTAGTAGCCTTTGATAGACCTCTCCTCCATGAAGTTATCCAAACCCCTCTTAAAGCCATCTAGGTTGCTGGCTGTCACCACATCTTGTGGCAGAGAATTCCATAAGTTGATTATGTGTTGTGTGGAAAAGTACCTCTGTTTGGTGGTCCTAAATTTCCTGGCAATCAGTTTCATAGGATGACCCCTGGTTCTAGGGTTATGTGAGAGGGCGAAGAATTTCTCCCTATCCAGTTTCTCCACACTGTGCATGACTTTATAGACCTCTATCATGTCTCCTCGCAGTAATCTTTTTTCTAAACTAAAAAGCCCCAGGTGTTGTAGTTTTGCCTCATAAGAAAGGTCCTCTAGGCCCCTGATCATCTTGGTTGCCCTCTTCTGCACCTTTTCCAGTTCTACAATGTCCTTTTCTAGATGTGGGGACCAGAATTGTACGCAGTACTCCAAGTGTGGTCGCACCACAGTTTTGTATAAGGGTATTATAATATTAGCCGTTTTATTTTCAGTCCCCTTCCTAATGATCCCTAGCATGGAATTGGCCTTTTTCACAGCTGCCGCACACTTTCAATGAGCTGTCCACCACGACCACAAGATCTCTCTCCTGGTCAGTCACTGACAGCTCAGATCCCATCAGCGTATACTTGAAGTTGTGGCTTTTCATCCCAATGTGCATCACTTTACACTTGCCAGCTTTGAATTGCATTTGCCATTTTGTCACCCGCTCACCCAGTTTGGAGAGATCCTTTTGGAGCTCCTCACAATCCGTTTTGGATTTCACTACCTGAAAGAGTTTGGTGTCATCTGCAAATTTGGCCACTTCGCTGCTTACCCCTGATTGTGGGGGAAAGCTCCTATTCACACCCATGGGCACATTTCCCAGAGGTTAAATAGTGCATGTGGGGCAGAGGGACAGTCAATCTGGATATAGACTATGGCGGGGCAGGGCAATACATGTGGCCCTTGTTATCCTTGGGGGTTCCATTCTTGGCTACAACCTCAGATAATGATACCGTAGGTAATGAGACCTTAAGTCAATGGCAATTGGGGGCTTAGGTTCCTAGAGGGCAAAAAAAAAAAAAGCAATTAAAAAGCAGGGATAAGTGAAGTAAAGTGCCATGTTATACTCTCCAAGTGTCCATCAATGCCCTTCAAAACTCTAAAATATGCCAATTTTCCACAAAAAATTGCAGAGATATTTTTTAATTAAGTACCGCAAGAAGAAGAAGAAGAAGAAGAAGAAGAAGAAGAAGAAGAAGAAGAAGAAGAAGAAGAAGAAGAAGAAGAAGAAGAAACAACAACGGGCGGTATTATACATTAGATAGATAGATAGATAGATAGATAGATAGATAGATAGATAGATAGATAGATAGATAGATAGATAGATTCTTTGAGCAAAATGGTGGCCTCGGAGGTAGTTTCTGGCTACCCAGGAACCGTGGATAGGCAAATTTTAAACTTTTCTAAACCTCGCATTACTAGGGCAGGTCTCCATTGCCCAACCATGGATATGAGAAACCATGTGTGCCAGGACCATGGACGGCAAGGGCCATCTGTATGTTTAAGCCACTTTCTTCTTCCAGTCTTGATCTAGATCTGATTCCCACATGCACTATTTTGCACAGAAGAAACGAAAACCCAGCTGCATAGCACATGCTTACAGTAATATACAATGTGACCTTCATGGTTTGGGGACATTCCTAATTCCAGAATGTTTCCTGTTAAGAAGAGAGGCTTAAGACTTTGTCGATTTCCCAGTGAGAATCCACACCTCTCACTTCAATTCTTCGTTAAAAACCACTGTTTTATTTATTATTATTTATTATTAATAATAATGAAAAGATGGAGATCTCTCATTTCAAGAAGTTTTTTTCTCCTTATTTTGAAAGCTCCAAGTTCTAAAGCTCATTTGAATCCTCCCCTGCCCCAACGTGCAGTTTCCAGATATTTATAAATGTGATACTCACTCCTTTTGCAGGTCCGGCAAAGACATATGGAGAGGATAAGACTCGTCACCAACAATAGGAAGGCAATGCCTCCTACAGTCCACAATGCCCAATTTGGGAAGCTATAGCATTCTGCAATGAGATGAAGCAGCATCAATGCTGGGCAGTCCAGTCCATTCCCGTCCCTCATTTCTTGGGGGTGGGGCCATATTTCAGTGGCAGAGCATCTGCTTTGCCTAGAGAAGGTCCCATCTCCTATTCCTGGCATTCCCAGACAAAGATTGGAAAGTTACCTGCCGGTAACCCTGGAGATTCACTGGTGGTCATAGTAGACAATACTGAGCTAGATGGACCAATGGTCTGACTTGGTAGAAGGCAGCTTCCTATATAACTATCCCTCCTCACAGAGTTCATCATGCTGTCTTCAGTTTGCAACCAAAATTGACTTCAGCTCACATCCCCCTGCCTTATGGAATAGACCCGAGAGGCAGATGTGGGGTTTCACTCCCCCCCCCACATCAGCCTTACTGTCTGTCTGTTCCCCAAAATATAGTGGCTGTGTAATGGACAGTGGGGGGGGGGGGGGGTTCATCACAGGCTGGCATTCAGACTAAATTATGAATATTTTCAGTGGAACTATCCGTTAAGTAATTTGTCTGCCTGTCAGCCAGTGTATTTTATTTTTTGCTTGTTAATTTTGGTTTATTTTATTTTATTTTATTTTATTTATTCCATTTATATACCGCCCTCCCTAAAGTGGCTCAGGGTGGTTTACATTAAAATCAAAAACACATAATAAAACAATGAAAATTTAAAAATAACCATTTAGACCAGGTTGAAATTAAAATCAAAACTAGATATCATTCAAAGCCAGGCTAAAAAGAAGGGCCTTTAAGGCTCTCCTGGATGGTGACACACTGCCACAGTTTCGCAACGTGTCCATTAAGTGCTTCCACCCTGCCTGCATTCCGACATCACTGTCAGTCAGGTGCCGTCCCTCTTCCTGATGCCCTATTTGGGCTTTTATTGCTGCGCTGCAGCGGCACAACGTTGCATCTGTGTTGCAGGAAAGCAGCAGTATTTTTTCTCTTGTAGGAGAGTTGCAACAATGTTTCCTCAGTGTAAGTGGCGTGGTGTGGATGGCTCATTCAGCGGGGAGGGAGTGATCTGTATATATTGCCCCTTGTGGATTTCATTTTTATCTTTTTATTTCATCTTTTATTTCTTTTTTCTCTAACCCCCCCCCCCATATTTTTCATTGTGCAAAGGGGGAGCAGCAGGCAGCCACTCACCCACACCTCCTCACTATCCTCTGGAGCACTCCCCCCCTCCGGCCTCCCCAGGGCTCAGGGAGAGGGTCAGGCAGCGGCTCTTCTGAGCTCACTGCAAGCGAAGGCGGAGGTGGTGGCGGCAGCGGCTTGTTGCAAGGCGGCGCTGAGAGGCTCTCACCACTTTTCGGGGGCAAAGCAAGGGGGATAAAGCAAGGGGCCCCAACTCCCCCGCCCCCGCCCTCCCTGCCATTGTTTTTATGTTTGTTTATTTTGTTGGAGCACTTGTGCAAGGGTGCGACGCTGCAATTAATTTCTTTTGTTTTGAAATGGTGCTTTCATGATGACTTTGCACAAGGCAGCCCAGATTTTTAAAAAAATTAAAATTAAAAGGTCGTCATGTCATCCCTCCTCCCCCTTTGCAACCCCATTGGCCCAAAATGGAGCAGGAGGAGGGGGCAGAGAATGTGATTCAGGTAGAATATGGACACCCACTGCCTGGAAAATCCATGGCAGTGGTGGGCAATATGAACTGCCACAACCCTGTCATGATGCATTGAAAAATGCTATACTCTCAGTTTCAAGCCGTTGCCTTATACCTTCGCACCTTGCAACACTTTTGCCGGCACAAAGCTCGTAATCTGGAAAAATCCCTGAAGGCCTTATGATGATTTATTTAAAAATTATACCCTGCTTTTCTGAAAATTAAAAATTTAAAAATAGCAGCCAATAATCCCAAACCATCATAAAAGCATTTGGAACAAAGCAAATCTCAAAACAATTATGCAGCAGTCAAAACCCACAGAATCAAAAGCAGCAGCCAACAACAAAACAAAAACCAGCAAAAACCTTCAGAAAAAGTCATGATGAAAAGTGAGCCGTGATGAGGCCAGGCCAGCTTCCCTGGGCGGAGGATTGCACAACAAAAGTGCCATAACCAAGAAGGCCCTGCTTCTCATACCTATTTAGGAACCTGCCTGATAGTAAGCTTATTCACATGACCACCATAAAGCAGAAGAAGTGCCCAGCCTAGGTAGGAGAGGCAGGTATGCTCCCAATTATCAATCACGTGCTTGCAAACATTCAGGGAAGCAAAGGGCATGATCATGTGCAAGACGGCAGCTGAGTAGGACAGCTTTTCTTCCTACCTTAGAAAACACCTGGGGATGGAATCTAGGTAGGGCATGCTCATCCTACCCAGCTGCCATCTTGCATATGATCATTCTCTTGCCTCCTACCCTAATGTTTACAAGCACACATCTGGAAATCAGGAGCATGGTCAGCTGGGCACTTCTCCTACCCTGCTGGTGGTCATGTAGACAAGCTAATTGGGGCAGACCATTGACTCATCTAGTTCAGTATTGTCTACACTGCCCGGAAGCTACTCTCCAAGGCTTCAGACAGCAGTCACTTCCAACACTCCTGGAGATCCCAGGGAGTGAATCTGGGACCTTCTGCATCTCAGCATTCTAGCCGACCCTCTTCTCCCCTCCATACTTCCTCTTCCACTCCCTCCCACTCTTTTTTTAAAAAACAGGAGTATGAGGAGGAGGGTGATGGTGGTAGCACACCACCGGGACACTGCTTAGTAAGGACACAACTTGAAATTGGATTCCCTGGTTCCCCCTACCCCTGCAAAATCACCAAAGTGGCCTCCCCAGTTTCATCACTTGCAAACATAGCAACAACTTCACGGTCTTCATTTTCACTCACCCCTAGCCAGGGTCAAAACAAGAGAGGTGTGTGCCCCGGGACAGAATTGCATAACATGCAAAATGTTGTAAACCGCCCAGAGACGTAAGTTTTGGGCAGTATAAAAATGTTTTAATAAATAAAAAAATTAAAAATAACCAATATTTTATTTATTGATTATGCAGTAACAGGTTCTATTGCTGAAGACACAACCTGCAGTTTCCTTAAAAAAAAAATGCTTGAGATTGATTTGAACAACAGCTGCCTCTACCAAGTGATCAAATAAGCCTAAGAGCTTCAGAATCAACCATTCAGGTCACCAATCTCAACAAGATCATTCCACTCAAGGGCTGAAAGGCACCTACCTGCTTTGTAATATTTGTCAGAGCAGCAGCCACAGTTGTTGTTTCCCATCGTAGTGGGTGGTGGTGTGATCTGGGCGGGGGAGGGGGCAAAACAAAGCCAGCAAGATAAGTCTAAGGCTTGGCCTGTTTAATATAAACACTGACCATTTACATAGCAAGAAAGTTTTTCAAATATGTTCTTCCTTCAGGGAATCCTTAGAACATAAGAACATAAGAAGAGCCCTGCTGGATCAGGCCCAAGGCCCATCTAGTCCAGCATCCTGTTTCACACAGTGGCCCACCAGCTGCCGCTGGAAGCCACAGGCAGGAGTTGAGGGCGTGCCCGCTCTCTTGCTGTTACTCCTCTGCAACTGGTACTCAGAGACATCCTGCCTTTGAGGCTGGAGGTAGCCCACAGCCCTCCGACTAGTAGCCGTTGATAGACCTCTCCTCCATGAAGTTATCCAAACCCCTCTTAGGAACATAGAAACATAGGAAACTGCCATATACTGAGTCAGACCATTGGTCTATCTAGCTCAGTATTGTCTTCACAGACTGGCAGTGACTTCTCCAAGGTTGCAGGCAGGAATCTCTCTCAGCCCTGTCTTGGAGATGCCAGGGAGGGAACTTGAAACCTTCTGCTCTTCCCAGAGCGGCTTCATCCCCTGAGGGGAATATCTTGCAGAGCTCACACATCAAGTCTCCCATTCAGAGGCAACCAGGGCAGACCCTGCTTAGCTATGGGGACAAGTCATGCCTGCTACCACAAGACCAGCTCTCCTCCCATCCCTCTTAAAGCCATCCAGGTTGTTGCTGCATTCACTTTTCAGTGAGGTACGCTGGAGCACCTCACAGTTCTCAAGGTCCGCTGGGCCGGATGGACAGGCCCAGCAGCCGCTCCATCCATCACCACCACCATGGGAGGGGAGGCCTGCTTGGCTCACCACCACCCCACCTCCCTAGCACATGGCAGGGCCCAACCCTAACACCCCCCTCCCACCTCCCTAGCACCCCACCTCCCTGCAAATGGCAGCTAAAATTACAGAAAATATTGGTGGTTCAGTGCGGCAGCTCATGGCAGGGGCTGTCCAGGTGCCAAAATTACCCACGTGCGCCACTGATTACAAGGGAAGGGGAGATAAGTTTGTGGCAAGCAAACTGCCTTCAAGGAAACATTCTCCATCATTCCTGATCTTCCCATTGCAAAACCCCAAGGTTCCCTGGAATACAGTGGAATACCCACACTGCATTTTGAAGTGCTTCATATATATTATCTCAGTAAATCCTTACAACAGCCTTGCAAGTGGTAATCTCCATACTTATCTCCATGCTGCTGATCAAAGGAAAAGCGTACTGTATATTTTAAGACTGAGAGAGTTTGTCACATAGAGTGTGTGTGGGTGGGTGCATGAGATGCAAGTTTATCCGGGGACTTCTACGCTCATATGTTTAACCACAATACTACACCATTATACTATGGACTTCTTATAATTAGAGCAGATGTTGTAGTGATTGTTGTTTTAAATCCCACTTCTTTGTGAAAAAAACCACACCAATTTGCACTGGGCATGCTCAGATATTACAACCAAGAGTCTTGCGACACCTTAAATGACACCTTAAAATTCTAATTTGTGTATTTTAGCATAAACTGCTGTGGACTAGAGCTCCCATTTTGCACATCAGATGCATCTGATGAGGTGAGCCTTTGTGTGACCACAAAAGCTTACACTAAAATACTGCACCACAATTTACAAAACCTTTTAAAAAATAATTTAGGATGATGTTCTATTGTGGCACATAGGAGAGATAGATAGATAGATAGATAGATAGATAGATAGATAGATAGATAGATAGATAGATAGATATAGATATAGATATAGATATAGATATAGAGAGATATCTCCTTTTTGTTACCACTATTCAGCCTCATTTAAGATTTCTTTCCTTCATGAGCTGAGCTTCAGTGAGGGGGGAAGCCCATTTAAAAATCTTGTCTCTGGGCCAACTCCAACCTTGCTACGTCCTGCACTGGGCATGCTCAGAGGTATTACAACCAAGAGTGGTACCTTTAAAGACTAATATTTTATTTTAGTTGTGGATTAGAGCTCCCACTGATGAAGTGGGCTGTAGCACACAAAAGCTTATGCTCCAATAAACGTGTTGATTTCTAAGGTGCTACAAGATTCATTCTTGGTTTGCTGCAACAGAGAGTAACACGGTTACACCTCTGGCAGTTAGAGATAGTTTTCATGCTCTTCAAAATACATCTCCCACACTTTTCTAGTGCATAGAAGATGTTGTTCCATCTGTTTCATTCAGGAGGGCATGCTCCCCTTCTCCCCCCCCCCCCCGCTTCTGCTAAAAGAATCATATCACTTGGGAGGTGGAAGAGCCCATGGAAGTCTTCTGGTCCAATCGCTTGCTCAGGGCAGGAAACTGCTACAGCTTTTCTGGCAGATGGCCATTCAGTCTCTGACTGAAAACCTGTAAAGAAAGAGAGCCGACTACCACTAAATGTGCTACTTCTAGATCAGGGCCGAACAATTTCTGCCCTCCAGCTGTTGTTGGACTACAACTCCCACCATCCCTGACTATTGGCCATGGTGGCTGAGGATTATGGGAGTTGTAGTCCATCAGCAGCTGGAGGACCAAACTTGTGTCACCCTGCCCTAGACTAATCAAGATCCTGTTGAAAAAAAATGAAATTAGTATTTTCCCCTAGTAGAACTTAACTAGTAACAGAACTGACTTTTAAAAGAAGTTGTTCTAGTAAGAACTAATCTGCCTACTTTCCTTTCACTATCTCTGCAACTGGACTAAATTTGGCTCAAATCGAGGTCCACAAGTTAGATCACTTGTGCCTCAAATGTTCATGTGTCCGCCATCTTGGATCAGGGTGGATGACATCATTACAAGCAACACTATTGAGGTGAGAAGAGAGCAGGTCTTGTGGTAGCAAGCATGACTTGTGCCCCTGGCTAAGCAGGGTCTGCTCTGGTTACATATAAATGGGAGACTAGAAGTGTGAGCACTGTAAGATATTCCTCTCAGGATGGAGCTGCTCTGGGAAGAGCAGAAGGTTTCATGTTCCCTCCCTGGTTTCTCCAAGATAGGGCTGAGAGAGAGATTCCTGCCTGCAGTCTTGGAGAAGCTGCTGCCAGTCTGTGTAGACAATACTGAACTAGATAGACCAATGGTCTGACTCAGTTATATGGCAGCTTCCTATGTTCCTATGTCCCTGTGTGTCACTCACTACAATGGATCCAAATTTGGTTCAAATCAGTTAGACAGTCCTCAAGTTAGTGTACTTGTACCTCAAAAGTTCAAACATCCACCATCTTGGATTGGGGTGGATGACATCATCACAAACTACACCATTGGGGCATCTCTATATGTCCAGCTGTAGCCAATCTGGTTCAAATCGGTTAGGCGGTTCACAAGTTAGCCCACATGCACCTCAAAGGTTTACACATCCACCATCTTGAATTGGGGTGGATGACATCGTCACAAACTACTCCATTGAGGTGTCCCTAGGTGTCCCTACAACTGTACCCAATCTGGTTCATATTGGTCCAGGCGTTGCGAAGTTGATAGTGGGGGACACACGGACACGCGAAATGTCAGGTGATCTCATAAGCCTACTGGAAAGTAGGCTAAAAAGAGGAGACCTTTCTTCTCTTGATTAAATGCACTTTATTGCTTTAAATAATGAATATCAGTGGCATAGTCACCATTGAACCATGGGGGAATAAAGGTCACCCAGCCACCAGTGTCTGGGGGGCTGCTGGGGGGCTTGCCCCTCCCCCCGGCTGTTCTGTTTCTCACCCCATGTAGGGCACCCAGCTGTTGTGTTTCTAGTGAATCTTTCTTGATCCAGGACAGGTTCTAGATCAGGGGCATAACTGCTATTAGGCAAGGGGAGGCGGCTGCCTGGGGGCCCCCACGCCTCGAGGGGCCCCCCAGAGGCCCCCAGAGGCCCCTTCACATGTGAAGTGTGTGTGTGTGTGTATCAGCGAGGGGCCCATTTAAAAATTTTGTCTCTGGGCCCACTCCAGCCTCATTACGCCCCTGTTCTAGATTATTTAAAGTTTTAGTTCAATCCTTCACTGGAGCCACCTAATGGTGTAGTGGGGAAATGACTGAATTAGCAAGCCAGAGGTTGCCAATTCGAATCCCTGCTGGTATGTATCCCAGATTATTATTATGGGAAACACCTATATCAGGCAGCAGCAATATAGGAAGATGCTGAAAAAGGCATCATCTCATACAGCACGGGAGAGGGAAATGGTAAACTCCTCCTGCATTCTACCAAAGACCACCACAGGGCTCTGAAATCGCCAGGAGTTGACACTGACTCGACAGCACAATTTACCTTTACCTTCACTGGAAGTGGGACAGAAAAAAACAACAAGCAGAAAGAGAGGAGAAAGCACAAAGCAGTCTTGCCTTTCTGTAATCAAGACTGCTTCCATTAAACTACTGATATTCTTAGTGATACTCCACTGCCTGATCCTTGTGTGCCACAGCTCTTTCCTCTGGATTCTATACCAGCCAGGGGACAAAGCTTATTGGCTTAAAAGAGGGCAATGGGCAGCATGTCCATGCCCCAATGTTGGCCCCACTCCCTGTGCTGGCCTGGCTCTGACGTGGGCCCCGGAGGAGTTGGGGCCAAGGGTGGCCCTTGCCTGAAAAGGTAGGTGGCGGGTGCCTCCAACCTTCCTACATCCCTGATAAACATATACATTACACATAGTCAATGTGTAATATACGTATTTGTTATTTTGTGCAATAAAGTTGCAGGCATGTTGTTACTCCGGAGGCCTTCCGGCTCTAGCAAAGAGGCGCCACCACACAAGCCAGGATGTCTTCTGCACCCTTCCTGGACACAGGAGGCCACATAGTCCTCCCTCCCTGTGTGGAGAGGCTGGTCTAGAGTAGCCAAGCTTAGGTCCACCTTCTAGATCTCAACCTTGGCCAGTATCTGCTCAAGGGTGCCATTGGAGGCTCTCAAGAAAATTATTGTGTTGGTTTCTGTGAGACTCCTTGTGGAGTCTCACAGAGACCAACACAATAATTTTCTTGAGAGCCTCCAATGGCACCCTTGAGCAGTGCCCCCAAGGCAGAGGCATAATTACTATTGAACAAGAACAGTCAGATGTCCTGGGACCCTGAAGGAAGGGGACCCTACTGGCTGGGTGACAGCTTTATTTTTCCTCACCCCCTCATGCCTCTCTCTGAAGTATCTCTCACTGTGATTTACGGCTTCTTCGGAACGGTCATGGCAACTAAGCATTTCTATTTTAAACGACAGGTCCTGACTTTCTCCCTGGCAATTAGACTGTGGTGGACACAAAAGGCTTAAGATCCCTCCCCCACTACTGTGGTCCTAATCCAGATCAGGCCTAGTCTGGATCAAGGTCACAGTAAAACCTTTTCTGTCCACCACAGTCTCGATTGGAGGATCCCCATCCTCTGACCTGGGGGAAAGCTCTCATTGGCACCACAGCCTGAGACCATCAAGCGGGCTCATTGGCAGAGGTGAGATCCAGATCAAGAACTGTCCCATTCACAGCTCAGTCCCTCTGCCATTACCCTGTATTACCTTTTTGACTTCTGCAGGTCACTGTAGCTTTTAGGTATTATAGGGAGAACTATCAGCCCCTGCTGAGTATCAGGATATCATAGAAGGAACTATGCATCCCTGCTAACTAGCACCCCTGCTATCTGAGCAAAGGGGGACCTTTTAAAGTGGTGGTTCTCTTATATTTTGCAGGAGGAGTGCAACTGTCCCCCAGGAGAGCATCCTTCCACTGGTTGTTGCTGGTGTCTACCTTATGTTTCTTATTAGATTGTGAGCCCTTTGGGGACAGGGAACCATCTTTTTATTATTTATTTTTCTACTACTACTACTACGACAACGACAAATATTTATATACCACTCTTCAATCAAAGTTCTCAAAGCAGTTGATATAAAAAATTAAATAATACATAAATAAGATGGTCCCGTCCCCAAAGGGCTTGCAATCTAAAAAGAAACATAAGGTAGACACCACCACCAGCCACTGGAGGGATGCTATTCTGGGGTTGGATAGGGCCAGTTGCTCTCCCCCTGATAAATATAAGAGAATCACCACTTTAAAAGATGTCTCTTTCTTCAGTTAGCAGGGAGTTTCCTACGTAAACCGCTTTGAGAACTTTGTTGGGAAATGGTAGTACAAGGAGTCATAGTAGAACTACCAAGATTCCAAAAACCGCTGGAGTATCTCTCTATCTGCCAATCAATTCTTCTACCATTTCCCTTGTTCTCTGGTTTCTTGACAGCTGTTCCCAACACAACCTCATGCAGCCATCTCCCAGGCAGTTTACAGGACCATGGAAAATTCTCACCTTCCTCCACTTATCCAATTGTGATGACCCCAAGATGCCAGCCTTTGAGGGTTTTCACCATCCCAGATACATCCGTCCTCAACCGTCTGCCTTCCCTTTCAATCTGTGACCTTCTGCTTCATGCAGCCGTCAGAAAACAGCTTGCTGCTGCTGCAACTTCTGCTTCCACCAGGAAATTCAGGCCCATTTGTACAAACCAGAAATGAAACAGCAGATGTTTCCATTCAACCACAGTCTAACCACAGAAGAACAAGGACTGAAAAGGTGGCGGGATGGGGTGGGGGCCTATTCACAAGAGACACACAAGAATGCAGTCTCAGTACAAAACTCAGGCTTTTTTCTGAAGCAGTGAAATCAGCTGTTGTGGCACAGAAACTGGGTTACTGATGGCAGTCCTGTTTAATTTGAACGATAGTCTCCCCTGTCACGTGCTTGTTTAATCTGAAATAACCAGTCCAGTGGACATACATTCAGATGCTCATTTGCAGGCACACTCGCACATGTACACACATTGAGACACAGAGTGAGTAGACACAGACATACACATCAGTGGTGCTTATCACTTTATTCCATTTGTTTATGTATATACCTATTTTTAAAGTTTCCATCTCACTTTTCTCCCCTTAAGAAGCAGCTAGCAGTATAAAGATACAGATAATCAAGACAATATCAAACAACATGGCAAAATATTAGGTTGAAAGCAGCAAGCACAACTAGTGCTTGGTTCAGCTTCCTCCAGAGGCCTGTTTAAAGAGCCAGGTCTTCAGCTCAGCTTTCCTGAAAAGGCCTCTTTAAAGAGCAAGGTTTACATCAGGCACTGGACGGCATGCAGCCATCTAAGCTTCTCCAGGGAGGACATTCCAGAGTATCGGCACCACAACCAAAAAGGCCCTGCTCCCTCTGACCATGTGCCAATTATCAGTCAGCAGGGGATGTTGAACAGAGGGCACATATGGGAGAGGGCACATTTAGAATTGTTTCCCCCAATGCGACTTTTCCCTTTTGCATGCTTTGAAGCTGGGGAAGTGTCAATGTGGCACCCCACCCTGTTGCCAGGGATAACAAGACCTTAAGTCAATGGCGGGGGGGCGGGGTTAGGTTCCTGGAGGGCCAAAAAAGAGAGAGGCAGGAATTGGAGAAATAACGTACCACTAGCTGACCCCGCACAGAGCATCTGTGCGGCACTTTGGGGCCACCTGTTTCCCCCTCCCGCCTGCCCCGTCTCTCCTCTCTTCCCCTTCCCTCCAGCCCTGAGCTCTCTAGCCCTCCCCCCTCCCATTCCTCCACCCACACAGAGCCTCACCGGGCGGCCAAGAAGGGCCCCGCCGTCCACCTGCCGCCACCATTTTTCTCTCCCTCCCACCCACCTGCTACCGTCGCTTTTCTCTACCCCCTCCGCCTGCCCGTCACCACTGCTTTTCTCTCCCCCCTCCTCCACCCACCCACCGCCGCCACTTTCTTCCCCCTCTCCTCCTCCTTCCTCACTCAGAGTCAGCCGGGCCTCTCACCGGAATTCTCACAGAGAGTTCCTCTTGGCGGAACTCTCGCGAGAGTTCCGCCGCCAAATCCTGGACATGCATGCTGGCTAAGAGAATTAATTATATAGATGCTCTGCAGGTCTCCATCTGCTCAGCGATGCCCACCTCCAACCCCCAGTTGTGCCCTCTCCCATATGTGGGAGACAAACCCCAATTGTTTATTTATTTTAAGGAAACAGCTACATAATGGCTCCGCTCAGCAAAATTGTGGCCTGAAAATGACCCTTGGAGGTCATTTCCGGCCACCTAGGAACTGCGGATAAGCAGATTTTAACCCATCTGTATCTGCAAATAACAAGGCCAGGTGCACATGGCCCAACTGCAGATACATGAAACTGGGGGTGCTGGGACCATGGATAATGAGTTCCACTTGTATAGCAAAAGAATGTTCTTTGCCTCCCCAAACTAGTTGTTCTAGAGTCGCCCCTGCATGAGAACAAATTCAGTAAAGGGAAAACATGGCATCCCAACTAATGGCACATTCACACAGGTAAGTTACCACTTAATGCTACAGTCCTCAAGGGATTATTTTGTGAACCAGTCCACAGACACACATTCATAGGATGGGTGTGGGATGTTAGCACGTGCTGTTTTTTGGCTGGGGTTTCTTAAGTTTTTTGCACCTGCATACACACCCACACCCACACCAACACAGAGAGACACTCCGATACTCAAGTGTTTCCCATGGACTTCCACCTCTTTTATATACATCATCAGAAGGCATAACCTTCCTAAATGCCTGCCTGGAGGCAGTAATGGGCTGGATGAGGGATAACAAACTGAGGCTTAATCCAGATAAAGCAGAGGTACTTATTGTGCGGGGACAGAACTCAGAAGACAATTTTGATCTACTGGTTCTGGATGGGGTCATTCTCCCCCGTAAGGAACAGGTACGCAGTCTGGGGGTGATTCTGGATCTGCACCTCTCCCTGGTGTCCCAGGATGAGGCAGTGGCCAGAGGTGCTTTTTATCAGTTTCAGCTAATACGCGAGCTGCATCCATTTCTTGAGATGAACGACCTCAAAACGGTGGTACATATGCTGGTAACCTCTAGGCTGGATTACTGCAATGCTCTCTATGTGGGGCTGCCTTTGTATGTAGTCCAGAAACTGCAGTTGGTTTAGAATGCGGCAGTCAGGTTGGTCTCTGGATCATCTAGGAGAGACCATATTATTTCAGCCAGCGTGGTGTAGTGGTTAGAGTGCCGGACTAGGACTGGGGAGACCCGAGTTCAAATCCCCATTCAGCCATGATACTTGCTGGGTGACTCTGGGCCAGTCACCTCTCTCTCAGCCTAACCTACTTCACAGGGTTGTTGTGAAAGAGAAACTCAAGTATGTAGTACACCGCTCTGGGCTCCTTGGAGGAAGAGCGGGATATAAATGTTGTAATTATTTATTATTATTATTATTATTATTATTATTATTATTATTATTATTATTTCTGTGTTGAAAGAACTACACTGGCTGCCGATATGTTTCCAGGCAAAATACAAAGTACTGGTTATTACCTATTAAGCCCTAAATATCTTAGGCCCTGGGTATTTAAGAGAACATCTTCTTCGCCATGACCCCACCGGCTGATAAGATCATCTGGAGAGGTTAGTCTGTGGTTGCCGCCAACTCGTTTGGCGGCTACTCGGGGATGGGTCTTCTCCATTGCTGCCCCTGGACTTTGGAATGCACTCCTGTTGAAATAAGAGCCTCCCCATCTCTGGCAACTTTTTAAAGGTGCTGAAGACACATTTATTCACCCAGGCTTTTAATTAGATTTAAGGTTTACATTTTTAATGTTGGTTTTAAATTATTTTAATGTTAATGATTTTAATGTTTAAATGATTTTAATTGTTTTATTTGGTTTTAATTTTAATTGTTAATTGATTTTAATTGTTTTTGTTTTGATGTAAACCACCCTGAGCCATTTTTGGAAGGGCAGTATATAAATCAATCAAACAAACAGAATATAGCAGAAGTCCAGAAGCAGCTGGCAGCAGCAGGAGTGGTGAGTTGAGGCAGCGGGGAGAGGGTGTGGGTAGGCAGCCGATAAGGATGGGGAGTGCCTGCTCATTTGCCCACCCACTTGCTCCAACAACTGAACAGGAGATGCATGCACACCCACAGGGGCAGAGGGCATATGTTCAGGTGGCACATGACCCAGGCCATTGGCACCGCTCTACACTTGGCATCCTAGGCAACCGCCTAGTTTGCTTAATGGATGGGCCAGCCCTGTGACTTGCTTAGGAGTCCACAGCAACCCTCGGATGCCTGCTGTCCATCCTGTCGATGACTAAGTAATTTTATTATGGCTCATCAGGAAGCAAATTAAATTCATGGCAGCAAAGATTTTCCACAGATCACCTGGACCTTCTCTATAGACACCAGCTTGAGAACCCCTGGTTTAGGTGGATTGGGATTCATGTGGCTGTATACATTTTAAATTGTGATCTCCCAAAGTGAGGATGGTGCATATCAGAAATTTAAATCAAGCTCACTAATTAATTCATTCATACAAGGATGAAGCTGGGGCCAGGGACACTAGGACTCTTCGTTTTATGGCTGGCAGAGTGGGGAGTCTAGCAGTGCAGAAAACTGACTGGCATTATAGAGTAGAATGCAGATTTATTGTAGGAAATGGAATAAAAGCCTCAACTCATTTAATGCAGCTTCCAAGTTTTCATCATGAGAAAACTTTACAAAATGCACTATAAAATCAAAGTCAATCAAAATATAAAATGCAGGGATGGCTTTCAAACCATGGGTAGATCCCATTTGAGGAGTACCCAGAGTGGGGGTACATAGCTTCAGGGAGGAATAGGATTCTTTCCTCCCTGACCAGCCAAGACCTGGGATTATTCCTGTATTTCCCCAAAAGAAAGAGAAATCTGAATCGAAGATGCCCCCCCCACACACACACTATTTAACAGGAAAGAATGGTGGGGCTCAGATTTGGGTAAATACACCACAGACTAGCACTTGGTAAGGTTACAATGAAGGCCTTGGAAAGAATATTTAGATGCTGAGATGTGTCTATACCTACAAAGATTAGAATTGTTTGGACAATGGTTTTTCCCATGACACTCTATGGATGCGAAAGCTGGACTTTGAAGAAGCAAGATAGAAAAAGCATTGATGCTTTTGAACTTTGGTGCTGGAGAAGACTTTTGAGGATACCATGGACAGCCAGGAAAACAAACAAATGAGTCATAGAACAAATCCAGTATTTTCACTAGAGGCACAAGTGACCAGGCTCAAACTATCATACTTTGGACACATTATGCGAAGAACCAGCTCCCTTGAGAAATCCGTAATGCTGGGAAAAGTGGAAGGAAAGAGAAGAGGACAACCAGCAAGGTGAATGGACTCGATTACAACAGCAATGAATGCACCACTGAGAGACCTTAAAGGCCAAGTTGAAGACTTGATGGCACTCAATCAATCAATCAATCAATCATATCATCATCATCATTAGACAAGTTCATGGAGGACAGGACTATTAATGGCTACTAGCCTGGATAGCTGTATATTCCCATTAGATTCAGAGGGGGCATGCCCCTGAACACAAGGTGCTAGCAAACACCCATGGGATGGGGCTTTGGTGTCCTATCTCCCCCACCCATGGGAGGGGGCCTTGGTAGCCCTCTTTCTCCCACATGCAGGCTTCCCAGATGCACCTGGTTGGCTGGACACTGGCCTAGATGGGCCTTTGGATCCAGCAGGGCCTTTTCTTATGTTTCTTATGTTCTTATCACCACCACCACCATCAGCAATCCGTTGACTGATAAGAGTAGCAACATCAATCGATTGACTGAAAAAGCATCGGGGCAGAGGGGAGAGTTTCATAGGCTCACTTCTGTTTATGTTTAGATGTTTAGGGTGGAACCTTTAATCAGAAATATGTCATTAATTGTCCTTCAGAAATCTAGCATCTTGACAATCTATATACACTATTGGTGGCCCACATACAATGCCGTGAAATGTGGTTCAGCACTGCCAGTGCTGCTGGCCTGTGTCTCAAACATTGCTCTCACTCTTGCAGGCCTGTTCCGTTCCAGCTTTAAAATGCACAGGTGCAGCTGCACAATGCTACCTCTGTTATTTTCTGTTGCACAACTGCACTTGCACAATTCCAAGCTGAAGAGGAGAGCTGGTTTTGTGATAGCAAGCATGACTTGTCCTCTTAGCTAAGCAGGGTCTGCCATGGTTGCATATGAATGGGAGACTAGAAGTGTGAGCACTGCAAGATATTCCCCTCAGGGGATGAAGCCGCTCTGGGAAGAGCAGAAGGTTCCAAGCTTCCTCCCTGGCTTCTCCAAGATAGGGCTGAGAGAGATCCCTGCCTGCAACCTTGGAGAAGCCGCTGCCAGTCTGTGAAGACAATACTGAGCTAGATAGACCAATGGTCTGACTCAGTATATGGCAGCTTCCTATGTTCCTATGTAAGTAGAGCAGCCCGCTTCACAACAGTGCATGCAACTTTTTACACAGAGAAAAAGAGCAGTGTGCGTGTTGGGTAGTGCTGAAACACCCACTTTTCATTGTGCCAGTTTTGGTGGGCCAATTTCCCTAAATTCTCAGAGTTTCTCTGCCTAATGTATGAGACAAGACAAAACTCATTCACCCTGAATTACTACGGGTCAAGCGCATCATCACCACTCACTTCTAGTTGTTAAGCTTTTGAATTCCATTTGTAGCCTCCTTCACTACATAGCTGCACATTCTGCATGCGGGATTTCTTCCTGTCAGAGAAAATAATACCTTGGGACGTATGGATCTGTAAGTCTGCATGTATTTGTCAGCAAATAAAAGCAAAATCTCCTTCCTCTAAGCTTATAGAAGAAGATTTTTCATTTAAATCATTTAAAGGTCTCTCAACAAGGGTGTAGCTATAACTGGGCGGATGGGTTCAAAGAACCCGGCGCCTCCAGCTCCTAAGGGCCCCCCAGATCCACCTTTCACTATTTTCTCCATTAGCTCCCTCACTCCAAGGCAGGGGCGTATCTAGGGTAGGGCAGGCAGGGCATGTGCCCTGGGCACCACTTGAAGGGGGCGCCATTTTTTCAAATTTTTAAAAAAATTTAAATGGCTGCCAAAAACAAAATTACCACTGCGTATGCTCAAATGGCTTCTGTGAGCCCCTAGGCCATGTCAGGCATCACAGAGGCCATTTGAGCATGCACGGTGGCCATTTTGTTTTCAGCGGCCATTTTAAAAAAAATATGGCCACCGCACATGCTCAGATGGTCCCTGTGAGGCCCTAGAGGCCAGTGGGGGGGAGGGGGAACCTTTGCAGACCCCGCTACGGCTTTAGAAACCCCCCCAAAGGGGCAGGTAATTTTTTAAAAAAAATTAATATAATACAAGTCACTGTACACATATTCAGATTTGTGACTTGTATGTGACCTTCAGATTTGTATTTTTAAGCTGATATTATGGTAAAGTTATCTGAAGGATGGGTGCCAGATGTTTGGACAGGGGGCGCAATTTCAGTGCTTGCCCTAGGCGCTATTTTCCCTAGATAAGCCTCTGCTCCAAGGGGCCACTGGGGAGAGGGACAGACATGGGCCCCCTCTCCCCTAGCTATGCCCCTGTCTGGCGACTCCCAAGCCCAGGACCTCAGTCCA
The DNA here is from genome assembly GCF_027244095.1 of Hemicordylus capensis. Taxonomy (NCBI): domain Eukaryota; kingdom Metazoa; phylum Chordata; class Lepidosauria; order Squamata; family Cordylidae; genus Hemicordylus; species Hemicordylus capensis. The sequence continues at coordinate 254,150,936 of NC_069658.1, read as the reverse complement.
TTTTCTGAGCCAACTGGCTCTGCACCTAGCAGTAGTCTGTAAATATAACCACTTTCAGTTCTCTCCGGAAACCTAGAAGAAAGAATAAGGGTCAGAGCACACCTGTCATTATATGTGCCATTGTATATTTAAAGGCTTGGCTTTAAGTAGCAGCCATGCAGTAGCAGCCATGCAGTGCCATAATTGGGATGCAGCCCATGGTGGTGAGGGAAGGGCTCATCAACACTTTGCTTCTAAGCCATTTCCCCACCAAAAACATGCACACACAGATACACACACTGTGACTACTTAACCTAAACATTGCCATTGTGGCAAATGTCGCTTTTGAGGTTAAAGACCTGCTTCAGAGGAAGTTTTCAGTGGAGAAAAGGCAGGGAAGTAAATACTTCCTTGTTCAGCACCTCAGTCCCGATCCAATTCATGGCCCCGCGTAGCTGCTGATTGTGAATAAAACCAAGCCTCTGACCATGACACATTGAGAGGTGGGTGTCGTTTTTAGTACATGCATTGTATTACAGTTACTAAAATTACCATTTTAGTGCATGCATTGTATTATAATAATACACAATTAGAACAAAAAATGGAACTCATGCAGTAGGGCAATGCTCCCACATAATGCTTCCACATAATGTGGGAGGCACATCATGCTCCCACATAATAATCCAGAATATGCATAAGGAAGATGTGACTTTTGGGGTGCTGGGGGGCAGGAGCTTACAAAACTATAGAACAGTGGCTGGGAGGAGAGTGGCTGGGAGTTCTTCTACCACAAGCTGAGCTCTTGTAGGACGGAAACTGAGGAGGGTGGTGCTCTGTGTGGCCTCACACCTGGCAGGGTGAAAGTTCTGCTTCACCGGACCAGAGAACCGCATCACCCAGAGCAACAGGGGTGGGGGGAAATGGCCACTTCTCTGGGAATAGTTCAGACAACTGAAGTTCCCCATCCCATTGTTCAGGCTGTGGAGCAGGGTGAATGTGATGGTGGGGAGGGGAGCAGAGAATGCATCTCATAGGTTTGGATTTGGCTAGTCCAGCCAGAATTTCATCCTCCTGGGGATTTGTCAGAATAAAAGTAAGTGAAGCCAGGATGGAAGGAAGAGGAGGAGGAAGAGGAAGAGGAGGAGTTTCTATAAACGTGCTTTTCAAAAACCAAAGGTAGTACACTTCAAAATGGGACGTTCTGTCTGTACAACCGTTATTGAACCCTATGTAATTTGTAAAAAGCACTTTACTAATCTGACATTGGGATCAAGTAGAACTTCAGTTGTCAATTGAACATAAAAAAGACAGCCTGTTGGATGATTTTCTTTTGTTTTGACATTGGGGATTAAAAAACCAAGAGTCAAGGTTATTACTTCTGTATGATCCCCGTCTGGTGGCGACTCAGAGGAAGGCCTTCTCTGTAGCTTCTTCTGGACTGTGGAATGCACTCTCGGCAGAAATCCGTAATCTGAATTTTTTATTGGCCTTCAGGAGAGCCTGGCCTTCCAGGGTTTTTAAACTGCTGTAAATGGTTTTAATGTTGTAAACTCAGTGGGTTTTCCAATATACAATATGAACACTTGAAAAACCTATATAAGTTTTTGTCACCACTAATCCTCCCAACCGGCATTTCAGGATGGATGACCCAGGCAATTGCCTAGAGCAGGGTTTCTTAACCTTGGGCCCGCAGATGTTGTTGGACTGCAACTCGCAGAATCTCCATCCACAGAGGCCATGTCTGGGGATTCTGGGAGTTGTAGTCCAACAACATCTGCGGGCCAAAGGTTAAGAAACCCTGGCCTAGAGCTCTGAGCTTGGCAGGTGTCGAACATCTAAGTTGTTATTAAAATTAAGGTGCTTCTATAAGATTAGAGGAAATAAATTCATTTTATTTGCTTATATATGGCATTAGGATATACACATTTGACAGATTCATGTGTCCAGACTCATTGTCGTACATGACAAGGATAAATCCTGCATGCAGATCATGCCTGAACATTATTAAAGAGAAACAAATGTAATTTAAAAAGTAATGGAGGGCCCCAAAGGTGCTCCTCTTCTGGGCTGCCCATTTTCTTTAGGGCCAGGCCCACTTGCCACTTTCCACGAGGGGGGCGGGGATGTCTTGGGCCAGGGGGAGAGTGTAACAACAGACTGTGGAGGGCTCACTTTTGGGTTTCAAACTCTGGGCCAGTTCAGATGAACATGGACCCCTACAAGTGATACCGTCTGGGCTGTGATGAAAGAACACACCCACCCCAACGTCACTGTGGATGGTGGACACCCTTGGCGCATTAGGGGTGTTCATCTGAATCGCCTTTGGAGTTTGTGTAGAGGGGCAATTTGGATGAATGCTCCCTCACGCAATTAAAGGGTGTCCTGACAGCATGTCAGGATGTCCTGTAGTGATGTCAGGGCAGGCACATTCTTACCACTTCTGTGCCCTCAACACATGAGCCACTGAATGCTACTTCAGACCAGCTCTCTGACTGAAGCTATTGCATTTTGGAGATCCACCCCCACCCCCATTATCAAAACATTAACATCTCTAGTTGTTATTCCCCCCTGAATTCTGGGTTTAATCCAGATTTTAAGCATCTGACCTAGGAACATAGGAACATAGGAAACTGCCATTTACTGAGTCAGACCATTGGTCTATCTAGCTCAGTATTGTCTTCTCAGACTGGCAGTGGCTTCTCCAAGGTTGCAGGCAGGAATCTCTCTCAGCCCTATGTTGGAGATGCTAGGGAGGGAACTTGGAACTTACATGCTCTTCCCAGAGCGGCTTCATCCCCCAAGGGGAATATCTTACAGTGCTCACACATCAAGTCTCCCATTCAGATGCAACCAAGGCAGACCCTGCTTAGCTATGGGGACAAGTCATGCTTGCTACCACAAGACCAGCTCTCCTCTCCTAAGGGTTAGGGTTAGGGTTAGATTGCTTAGCCCATCCAGATTCACCTGGATTTCAGCTTTCATTTTTTTAAAAAAGTTAAGCTCTAGCCCTTGTAGAACTGGAGTTATGGAGCAAAACGTGCAGTCACTATTCTGCTCAAAAATGATTTTAAAGCCAGTTTATATAATATGCAAATTAGGCACCCAGATTTGGAAAGCCAGAATATGGCAACCCTACTCCATCTTTGCTTTCAGTGGGGGGGGGGGGGCGGCAATTTGTTACCTGGAGATTGATGCTGATTCTTGTAGACCCCTGGCCAATCCTGGAGTGTTTGCCATCCTACATAGGTAGCTGCATTATACCAAGTTAGGTCATTGGTTCATCTGACTCAGTACTGTCTACTGCCATTGGCAGCAACTCTCCAGGGTTCTGAACAAGAGTCTTTCTCAGCCCCACCTGAAGATATCAGGAATTGAAACTGGGACCTTCTGAATGCAAAGCAGATGCTGTGACACTGAGCTAGCTCTCTTCATCTTGGAAGAGGTGCTTAAAGGTCTCTCCTTGGTTGTAAATGATGCACAAAATGTCATTTCCATGAACAAAAAAGGTAAATAATGATAAATGTATAAGCATCCAGCTCTCAACACACATCAAAATAATCAAACACAACTATATAACACATATGAAAATACATGTAAAAATACAATAACAAAATAACAGGTAGAATAATTAAATACAATGGAAAAATGAAAAACCAGTGTATGTAAGTGTCCAAACACAGTCCAAGATGTCTTCAAGAATGAGAAACTGAGGAGTACATGCAGTACTGGTGATGAGTCCTAAAATCCAAAGAGAGGAAACAATGTACTCAGTGAGGTGATGAAGATGCATGTTGATCAAATCATGATTCCTTCCTATGAAGAAAGTGAGCGACCTGCTCTGCAATGACTAGCAATGAAAGATGGTGGAAGACAAGGCAGACCAGGGAAAATCACACGACAGCCACCCCAGGATATGCAGCTGTTTCGCCAGGAGCTTCATCAGGGGCTGGTTCCCATAAGAACCAGACAAAAGTAGAAAACCCTGAGGCTTTAACATGCTTGGAGAAATTTGATCATATAAGAAATGCGTTTCTACTTTTGTCCTGTTCTGATGGGAACCAGCCCCTGATGAAGCTCCTGGCGAAACAGCAAAACACCCCATTGTTCCCCATGGGCAGCTCCTAGGGACACCAAAGTGGGTAGGGAGGTAGGGCATGATGGGTGCTACCTACCACCCAACCCACAAAAGAAATGGATAAGCAATTGATTTTAAACAAATGTTTAACCTTTCCCCCAAACGCTCCATATGTGTGCTGTCATTAGGCGAGGGCAGCTGGGGGGAGCACCACCGAAACAGGAAGCTGTGGCAAGCAGTGGAGGAGCAGGTATGGACCTTCTCTCCTCCCTTGATGATGCCGGGGCTGTGCTGCAAATCAGTGTTTGAATCACGATTCATGCACATCCCTACTCTTAGACCCCTGATGCCTCACTCATACATTTTTTATTTCAACCCAAAACATCCTTATGGTTGGTTGGTTGGTTTTCATAGAAGGCAAAGGTCTCCTTGTCTCATTTTGCTGTTCCTGGGTCCTATTGGACATATTTCTCTGTTTGGTTATAGTTGTGGATGGTTGATTGCCAGGGCTCCATGATCTTTCCTTTCTCTCAGAAGGAAGGTTCTGAGGAAGGTTCATTAGAGTCAACTCTAGTTCTTGTTAGAGAAAACAGAACTGAGGAAGTTTTGCAATCTGTGTTTGTGAGATCATATATGGTTGAGTAGGACACCACCACAGAGAGGATGTACAAAATGTTTTTGTTGTCAGTCATGCAGCCGGATCTACGCCTTGTATATATATCTGAGCTCAATTGAGCTTATTTCCAAAGAAGTATTTATAGGACAGCAGCCTTTGAGTGATTACCCAGTAAAGCAGGCTTGTTGTCTTTAATGGGTGCTCAGAAGTAGGAACTGTGGCAGGTGCAGCAGGTCTGACAGAAGTGAGGGAGAGCTGCAGCCAAGAAAATCCCCACTTCCACATAACTATTAAAGGCACAGAAAGCCTGTCTCCCTCTGCATCTGGTCACGCACAACCCAGTCCCTGGCATGTTCACTCAGAGGTGGGTCCCATTGTGTTCACTATCTGGGACTTACTCCCAGGGAAGTCTGCATACTGAAGATGGAAGCCGCAGTCAGCCTCAGACTTTGTGAAAACCAAGCAGTAAAACTGGCCTGTTCTGCTTGATTAGGTAACTGATTAAAAGCATTTTGATTGATGATAAAGTGGGACGGTCACCCAGTTAACAAAATCTTTACTTAATCACAATTGTTCTTTATAATTTTTAAAATAGTGTATATAATAACATTTTATTTTTAACCGTATATATTGTTCTCTTTCTATGTGTTAGCCATCCTGGGGTGTGGTCTCATTTTAAAGGACAACCTCCTTCCTCTTACCCTTCATTCTGACCTTTCTTGCTCCTCCAGCTGTAGTGAAATGGACGGAAGGAGATCTGTCTCCTTGTCCCGACTGCTTCTCTTACACACTTCCAGACTACTATGACTGTGTGCAGGACACCTAGAGGGCTGGGAGAGAGAGAGATATATATTTACAGTGCTTTGGGCATTCAGACAGAGGAGAGGGGAGAGAGGCTTCCCTTCCTCCAATCCTCCACCATGACCACCATCGCCAGAATAGCAACCAAATTAAGTGAGTTGGAGCCTGGAGGAAAAGGAGAGAACAGATCCTGCTGCACTCCTAAAGACATCATCAGGGACACAACAGGGTCTGATTTGGGCTCAGGATTCGATTTGGAATAAACTAAGCTATTTTCTGAGTTTTGAGGAAGTCATTTTGTTTTTCTAACTCCAGTTCTGAGCATGGCCGGGGGAGTTCTCCCCATCGCTACGTGAAACACAGCTTATCCACAACGACGCATTTTCACTACAACGCACAACTACAATGGACAGCCTAGGCTAAGGACAGCCTAGCCTGGGTTAGGCTGCACACATGAAGCGCTGGGATCCATACAGATCCTGACACTCCACCCAGCCTGACCCTACTTTTAAGCCCAGCTTTTATCCAGGGTTCAGTGTGCGATCATGCCCTTAGCCCGGCTGCTGGGATCGTATGTTTCCTTGGGCTGCATGCATCCCAGGAAGACACAGAGCTGGGTGCCTAGAGTGCCTGTCTCACTGGGTATCCCCCAATAAACCTATTGTGCAGTTTATTGTGGGATACCTGGTCTGCACCCCCAGCACCATTAAGTAATCATTTGGGGAGGAGGTTTAGACAGCCTTTGACCCACTTGCCCACCACCCTCCCTGTCTCCCAGTTGTGTGAATACCCTTAAATGTCTCAGATCCCATATCTCTATATCTGCTCTTTTCCCCGAAAGGAAGACCAGCTCTGTGGGGTGCATCGCACTACCCATAAATTCCTGGCTGGTGTTTTTGGCATCCAGCTTTGCATCTCTCACCCACAAGTAGCTTCCAACCTGTGGCTCTGAGCTGGAGTTGACAGAACAGGGTAAGGTGACAGAGCTGCCTTGAGCAGAGTGGGGCTGGAAGACCATATTGTGCCGTGCCCAAGAAACTGTGAGAGGCATCAGGCAAGGCAAGGACTTTCTGCATGTTCTGTTCATCCCTGCTTCCATTTCCTTCCCCTCTGGTCTCTCCTGTGCTGAACTGTAGTTTGCAAGCCCCTCAGGGCAGGGATATGGCCTCTTGAAAAGTTCCATGAGCACATTTATTTATTTATTACATTTTTATACTGCCCTATCCAAAGGCTTTGTGTGGTGTGAACCATTTATAGTGCTATATACATTCCTTTAAAAAAAGAAATCAGAACTCTTCTCACGATCGGCATTAGGGTAGGAGAAACCTCTGACCTCATTCGGGAGCCATGTTCACTCGGCCATTGTGAGATTTCTACAAGCAAGGTAGGAGGAGTGTCAGGGGCCCTCTGGAGACCGCCGCGGAGCATCTGACTCTGCCAGCCCCACAGAATGCCCTTTGTTCAGGGGCATTTCCACCTCCTTTTTTGGCCGACCGCACCACTGCTGGTGCGGCCAAACACACGGAATTGGTCTGGCCTCCTTAGCCAGGCAGCTTTTCGCCATCCGATGAAAACGATGACATCTCGCAAGGTGAGACTTCCGCCTGGTGAGATCCTGTTGGGAAATCTCGCGAAAGTTCCGACAAGACTGGGAACTTTTGCAAGAACATGTGTGAGACTTCCCTGCTATATAAAGGCAGGCAGGTCCAGTATGAGGGCCAGATGGATGAGGGCTGTCCTCAAGGAGGGAGCCCAAGGAGCCAGGTCCAGGACTAGGTAAAGGCTCCTGGAGATGGTGTGTGGTAACAGGCAGCAGGAGCAGCCAATACCCCAGGCTAGCCTCTGAGGCCAGACCTGACCTGATAGCCCCAAACAGCCAGACCCCCTTGGCCCCATTGCCAGGCACCACAAGGAGGGGAAAATGATTGTCTGAGAGCGGGGTACAGAGGCGGGAGGCACGGGGAGTCCTTTCCTTCCACCTTCACTCTGGAGCTGGGTGTAAGTTTTGGGCTCATCACTGTTGCTCACCTCTGTACCCAGCATGCAGAGGAGCATTTCCCCCTGCTTCCAACTTGCTTGTAGAATTCTCATGATAGCCAATCGGGAGCACACACAGCTCCAGCACGAGAGCAGCATCTCCTGTCCTAATGCCAGTTGTGAGAACAGCCCTACATATGGTACACACATCCTCCTTGAAACTGCATTTCTGCTGGGACTTTGTCACTTTTCCAGAGCACTCAGAATGCAATACAACACATCCGGGGAAATGCAATCTTTCCCCTAGACAGAACGTTTATTCCTCTGTGGCTTTTGACTGCACAAAGATGATGATGATGATGATGATGATGATGATGATGATGATGATGACAATAATAATTGATAGCAAAGACTTGACATCCTGACTAATGCTGCATGCATGCAGCTAGCAAAGCACACGTGCAGTGCCAGCAGCCCCATGTCTGAAGCAGAGGTTCTTGTGCATAGGGTTGTGTTATTTTTGCTGATTCCATCTCCCTGGAAGCACTCTGCATAACCCTGTAGGTCAGTGAGGATCACACAGCCCTCAGGGACCTAATTCCAGGGCACTTCCATACAGAGGGGGGCGGGATCTGTCAACATCAACCCCGTCCCCCTGTGCTTCTGAAGCAGGGCTGAACATGTGCCTTTTTAGCAGCATGTTAGTCAGGGTGTCAGCCAGTAATAATAATAATAATAATAATAATAATAATAATAATAATAATAATAAATTAAATACTTTGCTTAAAATTAAGAATGCAAGGCACTTTGAATATTTGAAATTCTTATATAAACATCAAGACGTTCTCTGCTTTGTCATCTCCTTAAATTGTTTGCAGTCTGTAAACCCTCCCTATATTGTGTTGAAGCACACATCCAGACAGGTTTAAAAAAAAAAAAAAGACAAAGGAGTGTGAATGGGAAAGCCAAGCCCCAGCCACGTCTCTTACGTTCAGGCAGGATATCATAGTTGCGCACTCTGGCTTGTGAAAGCATTGTGCAAGGATTACAGATGGTTAGAGGATACTTCAGCTGATCATGTAGAAAGACCTTTAGCTAGACAAGGTTAAGTTAAAGGAAGTCGTCTTTTCAGTCAACTAGTTTCCTGTTTTGATTGCAAACACCATGCTCTTACCCCACATGCTATCTAAACATCTACCATGATGCCATCACATGCTGCCTAAACAAAGCAAGCAAAGATTGATTTTTCTCCGTAGGTTTGTGTTTATTTTTTTATTTTTTATTTATCACATTTTTATACCGCCCAGAACACAAGTTCTCTGGGCGGTTTACAAGACAATAAAAAACAACCAATAAAAAGATTAACACATTTCAACAATTAAAATTTAAAATGTTAAAACTATTAAAACACAATTAAAACACAATTAAAACAATGTCTAATTAAAAGCCTGGGTGAACAAATGAGTCTTGACTGCCCTTTTAAAAGTTGGGGAGATGGGGAGGCTCTTATTTCAGCATGAAGTGTGTTCCAAAGCCTCGGGACAGACAGCAATGGAGAAGGCCCATCCCTGAGTAGCCACCAGACAAGCCGGTGGCAACAGCAGACAAACCTCTCCAGATGATCTCAGTGGGCGGTGGGGCTCATAGCAAATAAGGCGTTCTCTTAAATACCCAGGGCCCAAGCTGTTTACGGCTTTATAGGTTATAACCAAAACTTTGTACTTTGCCCAGAGACTTATCGACTGCCAGTGTAGCTCTTTTAAGATGGGAGTGATATGGTCTCTCTGAGATGACCCAGAGACCAACCTGACTAACTGCAGTTTCTGGACTACGTACAAAAGCAGCCCCACATAGAGCACATTGCAGTAGTCAAGTCTGGAGGTGACCAGCAGATGTACTACTGTTCTGAAGTCATTTATCTCAAGAAATGGACACAGCTGGTGTATCAGCCAAAGCTGATCAAAGGCACTTCTGGCCACTGCCTCAACCTGGGACACCAGGGAGAGCTTTGTGTCCAGAAACACCCCCAGACTGCATACCTGTTCCTTCTGAGGAAGTGTGACCCCATCTAGAACAGGCAGATCAAAATCATCTCCCAAGTTCTGACCCCGCACAAAAAGTACCTCCTTCTTATCTGGATTCAACCTCAGCCTGTTACCTCTCACCCAGCCCATCACTGCCTCCAGAAAGGGATTTGGGGAGTTTATGCCTTCTCCTGATGATGCTGACATGGAGAAATAGATTTGGGTGTCATCAGCATACTGATAACACCCTGCACCAAATCTCCTGATGATCTCTCCCAGTGGTTTCATGTAGATGTTTAACAACATCAGAGACAATACAGAACCCTGAGGGACACTGCACCGAAGTTCAGTTTAGGGTTAATTGTTGGAGGAAGGAGAGGATTACAGTCTCAAAAGCAGCTTGTTCCAATAAAAATCAAGTACCAGAAATGTTGTTGTATGATCCTGGTAGAAGAGAGAGCAGTCCTTGTGCTATACCTGATAACTAAATAGGTCCTTTTAAGCATGGATGGCTGGTGGCTACTACTTAATAGCAGCATTTTGCCCGCCCTAATGTTTCACCACTGCTTTTAACTTAGACGGTTTCTCATTCCTTCTCCTATACCTTTATGTTGGTGTTAAACTTTCCAGCAATGACTAAAGCTATTCATGAGGGGCGTTATTTCAGATTGATATTTTCACAATATCAATCCAATTAAAATCTCCAGGACTGATTTCAGTAGTCCACTGGAGATTATGTTGATTCATGGTGACTCCAGACCAATCTTGGAGGCATGACAACCTTAGGTTAAACAGAGATTCTAAAACCCATCTAATGTTACAATGAATATATGTTGATATTGTCATCTTTCATTCCAAATGTATCTCCACCTATCAGTTTCACAACCCTGTATACACAGATGGCTAGTTTGTCATAAACTTCTCTATTCCACGTGGTTAGGAAGTTCCCGTCAAATACTCAAGAAAACATACCTACAGGGAACTATTAGTAATGGAGGCAGTGCCAGACTGCAACGTTTATTCCACTGCCTGAAGCAAAATGCCAAAATAGTAACCGCACTCTTCTCTCACCTTTTCCATTTTTTCTATTAAAATCATAGTCCCAGTTCCTTCTTGCTTTCAAATCTCCCACCCAGTTCCTTCATTTCCTATTGGAAAAGGAAGATAAAAAGCAGCATGGTGCCATTTTGCTTTCCTTCCTCTGCAGGCTACTCCTGGGGGAGGTGCCAGCTAGTTAGCTGCCTTGTCATCCCTGAAAACTGGATTACCATTTGGCGTTTGAAGCAGTCAGAGCTGCTGCCTGCTTCACCAGCTAGGAGGCAGTGTTAGGGATGTGCACAAATGACAATTCGAAGAGTGATTCGCAGCACATTCCTGGCACCTTTAAAAAGGAGGAGAGCAGGTCCATAGTTGCTCCTTCACCACTTGCTGCACATAGGTACACCTCAAACACATAGGGGCTATTCCCACGATCGGGGAAAATCAGGCTAGGAAAGCCTAGCCTGATTTTTCCTGATCGTGGGAACCACCGGGTTTGGCTGCAGACCCGGTGGTTCCTAGGTGGGTAACCCGCCTAAGAACCCCTGCCTTTAGCCCGGGTTTGCGGAGCGAGTGCTCCACAAAACCGGGCTCCCTGATCGTGAGTAGCCCCCTGGAGGGGAGGCAAAAAGCTGCCTCCCAGCTCCAGAGGTCTCCCCAGTATGCCCTGCGTGCTCACACAGGGCATACTGGGGCTTCTGGGGGCCGTGTGGCCCCCGAGCTCCCCAGCCCCCACCAGCTCCATCACGGAACCAGCAATCATGTGGGCAGCTGAAATCTGGCTGCCCAGGGCTCCCTGCTCACTCGTCTGCGGGGAGAGCGGGCTTAGCTTAGTTTGGGGGAAAGCGAGTCTCACGGATCGTGAAACCCGCCTCATTGCTTGTGATGATGTCATCCACCCCAATTCAAGATGGAGGACACATGAATGTCTGAGGTACAAGTGGGCTAACTTGTGAATTGCCTAACTTGTGAACTGCCTAAATTTGGACCAAATTTAGTCCACTTGTAGGACTAAAGGAAAGTAGGCAGAGTAGTTCTTACTACAACTATGTTTTCTCTCTATGCATTACCACAGGTCCTAATAAGGTTCTGCATTTGTTGGAAAGAATTCCTGGACACAACCATCAAAGTTGCGGGGGAGTGGCACAAACGATAAAACCTTGCTTTTTTCACTAGGAATGAAAAGAGTGCTCAAAAGGGAAGCTTGGCAGCTGTTACACACATTTTCCCCTGTAGTATTCTTTGCACAAGAGAAGGTTAGAAGCATTTTACCTGAATAAACACAATCAAAAATGCAAAGTAAGTGTCATCATCCCTGTTGGGGGGGGGAGAGCAGTGGTGGTTTGGGGGGTGTATGGAATGATTCTGAAAATGCACACACTAGCAGAAATATGATACACACAAACAGAAAAGCAAACACACATATGCAGCACACATGTACACCACACAAACACATACATGCATATGCAATGCAATCATGCACACAACATAACACAAATATGCACACAGAAAACAAAACAAGCACAAACACATGAGAACATGCACACATGTAAATATGTGCTTTACTGTATTGCTACAGTAGTTCTCATGTGAGTTGATCCATGCCTGTTGGTTACTTATATCATTAGCTTGCAGGATGTGTTCAGCAATTGAACACTATGTACTCATTCTGCAGGGTCAAAACCCGAGAGACAATTTTGATCTGCCTGTTCTGGGTGGGATCACACTTCCCCAGAAGGAACAGGAATACAGTCTAGGGATGCTTCTGGATCCAAGCCTCTCCCTGGTGTCCCATTTTGAGGCAGTGGCCAGAGGTGCCTTCTATCATCTTCGGCTGATACACTAGCTGCGTCTGTTTCTTGAAATGAACAACCTCAAAACAGTGGTACATCTGCTGGTAACCTCCGCTCTATGTGGGGCTGCCCTTGTATGTAGTCCAGAAACTACAGTTGGTCCAGAATGTGGCAGCCAGGTTGGTCTCTGGGTCATCTAGGAGAGACCATATTACTCCCATCTTAAAAGATCTACACTGGCTGCCGATACGTTTCTGGGCAAAGTACGAGGTTTTGGTTATAACCTATAAAGCCGTAAACAGCTTGGGCTCTGGGTATTTAAGAGAACGCCATATTACTCCCGTATTGAAGGAGAAGGGGCGTAGCTAGCCCGCCGGCGGCCTCTGTGTGGCCACGGCAGGTGCCCCGATAGCCCCGCCCCCTGCATCTGACGTCAGATGCAGGGGATAGCCATGCCCCCGCGTCTGACGACAGCCGCGGGGGGGGGGGGGGGGCGTGGTCTGGCTCCTGAACGGAGCCTTGAGGCTCCATTCGGGAGAAGCAGCTTAACTGCTGAAGGGGCCATGCGGCCCCTTCGGCAGTTAAACAAAGGCTGGTGCTGCATTTGCAGCACAGCCCAGGAGCGGCTCTTCCCTGCAGCGCCGGCCTTTGTTGGCTGGCGAATGCAGTGCCAGCCTTTGTTTAGCTCTCGAAGGGGCTGTGCGGCCCCCGCTCGGGAGCTAAACTCCCACCCCCGCGTCTGACGTCAGACGCGGGGGGGGTGTCAGGGCCGCTAATGGCGGCTCCTGATTGGCACGGCTCGGGTTCTTTGAACCCGTTCGCCCAATTATAGACACCCCCCTGTGAAAGAGCTACACTGGCTGCCCAATGCCGATATGTTTCAGGGCAAAATATAAGATTTTGGTTATAACCTATAAAGTCCTAAACAGCTTGGGCCCTGGGTATTTAAGATAACATCTTCTTCATCTGTCTGCATTTGCCACTGGCTCGTCTGGTGCCCCGAGGCTTTGGAATGCGTCCCCTAGTGAAATAAGAGCTTCGCCATCTCTGACAGCGTTTTAAAAGTCTTTAAAGACACGTCTGTTCACCCAGATTTTTAATTAATATTGTTTTAATATTGTTTTAGAATATTGTTTTAAAATTTTTAAACTGTTGTGTTTTAAATTTCTTGTTTGTGTTTTTAACTAATGTTTTACTTTCTATTTTTTATCTTGTAAACCGCCCAGAGACGTGAGGTTTGGGCAGTATAAAATATGTTAAATAAATTAAAAAATGCTTTCCTCTGTAACAGACCAATGTTACCCCCTTGAGTTCGTAAAAGTATATCATTAGCCTTTATTGAGTAGGGATGTGCAAGGAACCAGCTGGTCAGGTTCAGTTTGAGTCCGAACTAGACCTGAACCGGACTGGGCCAGTTTGGTACGGCACCCCTTCGAACCCACCCCCTGGTTCAATCTGGCAGGTGTTTGGTTTTGGGGGTTTTTTTAACCTACCCCCTCTGGAGGAGTTGTCCAAGGTGGTAGGGGGGTCCAGGAGGTCCCCTCTCCCCCTGCCGGTCTCCCTAAATACTGAGTGGGGACAGGGGAAAATGCAGGGTGCCAACTTCATGCCAACTTCATGCCAGACATTTCCCTAAATGGACATTACAATGAAAGTGTCCTTTCTTCCCCCCCAAAAAAATGTGAGGAGTTGTGCCTAAGGGTGTGCATGGAACCGGCTGGCCCAGTTCAGTTTCAGTCCAAACCGGACTGGGCCAGTTCAGTCTGGCACCCGCTTGAACCCCACCCCGAGGTTTGGTTCGGTCTGGGGGCGTTCACAATTTTTTAAAAGGTTTTTTTAATCACTTACCCCCTCTGGAGGACTTCCTCTAGGTGGCAGGGTTGCTCCATGGGGGTTCCCCCTCCCCCTGCTGGCCCTCTTGCCACCCAGGCCATGCAGAGGCCCATTGTACAGGAGCGGCAATGGGCCGAAGAGCAGAGTGGCAATGAGACTGGTGGGGGGAAGGGGAACCCCCCCATGGACCCCCCACATAACCTAGAGGAAGTCCCCCAGAGGGGGTAAGTGATTTTAAAAACCGCAAACCCTGGGTGGGGTTTGGTCCAAAGTCGGACCAAACAGGGTGGTTCGGTTCAACCTCGAATGGTCAAACCGAACCAGTTCAATGTCAGACACGTTTGATGTCAAATCTGTTTGCACACCACTAGTTGCACCATGCAGCTTTACAGATCCATGCATACAAGTGTCTTTTAATTAATTAATTTGTCTATTTATCAATAAAATTTGTAGACTGCCCCAATTCCCTCTCTGGGAGGTTTACAACAACATAAAACAAATTAAAACAGACATACAAACCTTATATTTAAAGCCACAATTCTAGTTTAAAAGCTTGGGTGAAATAATGTGTCTTTGAAGATTTAAAAGTTGTCAGAGATGGGGAGGCCATTATTTAAGCAGGGAGTGTATTCCATCCAGAGTCTCGGGGCAGCAACAGAAAAGGCCAGTCCTTGTCTAGTTACCAGATGATCCGGTGGCAACTGCAGACAAACTTCTCTGGATGCTCTCAATGGGCGATGGGGCTCCTAGTGAAGAAGACATTCTCTTAAATATCCTGGACCTAAGCTGTTAAGGGCTTTATAGGTTATAACCAGCAGTTTGTAATTTTGCCCGGAAACTTATTGGTAGCCAATGTATTTATTTTAGTATAGGAGTAATATGGTCTCTCCAAGATGAGATACCATATCACCCCATATGATGGGGTATCAGAGATTGTGCATCAAAGTTGTAAAAAGTGCTAGAAATACAATACAGAAACACTGAGGTATTAAAATATTGAGCAATTGGAGGAGGTGCAGAAGACTTTCACAGGGAGCTCTGTTTGGTCTAGGGCAGAGGCATCCAACTGTGGTTCTCCAGCTGGTTTTGGCCTACAACTCCCATTATCCTCCAGTCCCAGTGGCCAGTAGCCAGGGATGATGGGAGTTGTAAGCTAAAAAAACAGCTAGAGCACTGCAGTTGGACACCCCTGGCCTACTCTGCTACTGAGTGACTGCACCTGCCCATACCTGTCTCTATAACAGCTCTTGTACCATGCCATAGCTCAGGGCTGCTCCACTTAGGCCCTCCTGAAGAGGTTGGCCTATAACTCTGTAGCTAATTAAAGCCTTTGTCTCAAGCAAGTGTAGAATTATGCTAGCTTTGTGATAGTAGTGATGCATAAAG
This sequence comes from Hemicordylus capensis, assembly GCF_027244095.1. Classification (NCBI taxonomy): domain Eukaryota; kingdom Metazoa; phylum Chordata; class Lepidosauria; order Squamata; family Cordylidae; genus Hemicordylus; species Hemicordylus capensis. The sequence continues at coordinate 254,135,414 of NC_069658.1, read as the reverse complement.
TACTTGGCTAACTCGCAAGTTATAAAGATGCAGAAACAAGAAACAATATATTAATGTGTAATATTGAAATAACTGGCTGAACCGCAAGCTTTCAATAATCTGGAAGATAAGAAACAATATATCAATTTGTACTAGCTCATTTCTGTAACCCAATGAGCCATGTGATCTTGACAAATTAGGATGCTTAGGTAGTGCTTATGAACGGTATGTATGGAGGAACGCATGAGTGAGCAACATCAAGTGTGCCCCTAGCCCCACTCCCTCTCTAACACAGACAATGTTTGGAAAGACACCAAGGGCCTGAAGAATCGGTGAAATCCAGGGAGGACTGCCAGAGACATTGTAAAGGAGAAAGAACTGGAAAGACAGGATGAGTACGTCTTGTAATCACAGAGATGAAAGTGGACTGCAAATGTACCAACCGGAGTGGAAACTTCCCTTTATAAGTCAGGCAGGAAACCAGAAGATCCCTGAGAAGCATCACCACCCAGAGTGAGGCCTCCACGCTTCTTCCAACACCCCTTTCAAAGACTGATCATCTTTGGAGTGGGGCTGGTGAGTGTGTGTGTGTGTGAATTAGGAGCTAGCTTGCTGTTTAACTGACTATAATAAACATGAATCATTAATTGACTAAAACCAGCTGGTGTCTGTGTCCGTTTCCTGGGGCTACCTTGTTGTTGGGCTGTGCAGTGCTAGAGGACTTAGAGTAAAATAAAGAGGTCCCACACAAGCTCACGTGAGGGAAAGAGGGGTGGACTGCTGAGGTTCCCCTCCCCCCGCCAGCCTCCCTTAGTCCAGGATTTGGCCGTTCAGCCATTCTTCAGCTGGTTTTCGGCCTTCCCCCCCACCACTGTGTGGTGGCCATTCTGGAGACTGCTGCACCTGTGCAACGGACCTCTGCGTGGCCTGGGTCAGACAAGCAGGGAGCTGTCCCTGGGCGGGCGGCCGGATCAGCCGCCCACACAGTTACCAACTCCGTCATGGAGCCGGTAGGGGCGGTGGGGATTGGGGGCCACCTGGCCCCCAGAAGTCCCATCCTGGGGAGACCCCTGAGGCCTGGAGGTTTGTTTTAGCCTCCCGGCAGGGGTCTCCTCTGCTCACATCATTTAAGAGGAGGGGTCTTTTTGGAGGCTTGCTGCCAGGAGCTGCACAGCTCCCATTGCAGCACACGACCGGGAGAAACCGGGCTAAGCTCCCTTAGCCCTATTTCTCCTGGTTATGGGAATAGCCTCATTGTATTCCGTAGTTGAGGCACAGGTCATCATAAAGCCTACAAAAACAAGATAAATAGCTAAACTACAAGCCTGTTCAAACCAAATTATCAGACTAGGATACGGATAATGGGTTGCCTTCATCATTCACAATGTTCATCTTTTTAAAATCATTTTCAAGTTTCTACAAAGAGCAGCTTTGTAGGAGCTGTCCTTGTTTTGATTTCAAAGTAAACAACACCCCACCCCCACCCTTGGTCATTCCCAAGAGCAAGGAATCCACAAAATGTAATCTTGGAAGCGTATAAATAGAACACCTCAGAATGTAATAATAATAATAGCTTCTGTTTCCTGGGTTTCACGTATAAACAACAGCTGACTCACTGGCAACTTGGAAGAAAATCCATCCTAGTACATAGATGGCATTTTTTAAAAAAATCTTAAAACTATAAAAACTTTACATAAAAAGTTTGTGTTACCTTGTGAAAAGAACCTTTCATAACATGGGATCTTTTTAGTACACCAGTGCAGTGCAGGGATGGGAGGAATAGAATGCTGGAGATACATCATATCTTGTGAATATTGTAAAACCATAATTCTATTTCTGACCAAATATTTTGCTTATCCTGTCTCCAGTTTTTCCCAAGTAAAGTAAATCAAAGCCATATTACTGACATGAGTTTACACACTGCTGTGGCCAGTTCATACCGAGACCTTCGTGTACATCTCTATGGGAGTCATAAAATTCTCCATAAATAACAATGTGTCTTGTAGCATCTTAAAAAATGATTGCAGAATTAGCTTTCGTGAACTATAGCCCTGTAGGGGTGTGCACAGAGCCGGCTGGTCCAGGTCAGTTCGAGTCCAAACTGGACCCAAACCGGACCAGGCCAGTTCGGTCCAGCACCCCCTCGAAATCCCGCCCCCCGATTCAGTTCGGTCTGCGGGGGTTCGCTTTTAAAAAAAAATTAAAAGAAATTCTTTTAACTTAACCCTCTGGGGGAGTTGCTTGAGACGGGGGGGGGAACACTGCGGAGGTTCCCCCTCCCCCTGCCAGCCTCCCTTACTGCCCAAACCAGCCCGTTCGGCTGGCTCTTTGGCCCATTCGGGCCCTCCCCCTCCAGTGTGATGGCCATTTTGGAGGCTGCTACGCCTGCACAATTGGCCCCTGCACGGCCTGGGTCATGCCAAGCCACACAGAGGCCAATTGAGCAGGTGCAGCAGCCTCCAAAATGGCCACCATGCCGGAGGGGGGAATGGGCCAGATTGGGCAGTAAGGGAGGCTGGCGGGGGGAGGCAGAACCTCTGCGGACACCCCTCCCCTCCACCTCAAGCACCTCCCCTGGAGGGGATAAGTTTTTATTAAAAAAATAATTAAAATTTAAAAAATAAAATAAAAATAATTTTTTAAACAATCGTGAACCTCCCACCACCACCCCCGAATGGCGGGGGGTGGTTGGTGCAGGGTCAGACTGAACAGGGGGTGGTTCAGTTCGACCCCGAACAGTCGAACCGAACACGTTCAACGTCAAACGTGTTTGACGTCGAACCTGTTTGCACATCCCTAGAGCCCTGCTCCTCTCCTAAAGAGGAGAGCTGGTCTTGTGGTAGCCATCATGACATGTCCCCATAGCTACGCAGGGTCTGCCCTGGTTGCATATGAATGGGAGACTTGATGTGTGAGCACTGCAAGATATTCCTCTCAGGGGATGAAGCCGCTCTGGGAAGAGCAAAAGGTTTCAAGTTCCCTCTCTGGCTTCTTCCAGATAGGGCGGAGAGAGATAGGAATAGGCCTTGGAGAAGCCGCTGCCAGTCTGTGAAGACAATACTGAGCTAGATAGACCAAGGGTCTGACTCAGTATATGGCAATTTCCTATGTTCCTATGTTTTCCTAAGGCTAAGTTAAAGTAAATGTGTTTGGCTTGAAGGTGGTTTGAGATTCTTATTTTTGCTGCCTGACACAGTTACTTATCCTTCTAGACTAAATGGTCTACATGGCAAGACAATATAACATAAGACCTGCATGAGCGGAGCACGTGGCAATGGATCTTAAGCCTTAATTCTAGTCTCAGATGTGGGTCAAATGATACCAGATGTTAATCCCATCATTGTTAGATTAGACCCACAGTAAAATTCAGCCATGGGGAAGCTGCTCCAGGCTGTGGGACGTAGTAGAAGTGTGTGTGGGGGGGTCACTTTCATCCTTGTGCTTTTTTTGCACTGAAAATGCCCGAAGCATCTTATTGTCTCCAAAGCAGTATTTAGAGAGAATTGAACCTAGAGCAATGAATCAATTTAAGAAGCTGTTCTGAGAGATATCAAAGGAATAATATGGCTCCATCTCTCAACTCCATATAAATACTGTGGGGTCACCTTCCCTGTGAATACTGCAAAAGTTTTATTACTGCTGCTACTGGTATTTATTCATTACTGTTTGTTTGTTTGTTTGTTTGTTTGTTTCTTTGTTAGCTGACATGATGCACAGTGGTACAGAGCCTCTGTGCACCGTGTTGGGGTGTGCACAAACAGTTCAACAGCGAACCAGTCCACCTCTCCAGGACTAGTGTCCAGGAGAGGCGGGACGGTCTATGATCGAACAGAACCTGGCCCATGGCGGACCGGTCTGCCATGGTTCACTGGTTTGAGGGGCTATGCTTGTAAAGGGGAATCTGGTGAGGCTTCCCTTTTCATGCAAAGGGGAATCCTGGCTTGAAAGTGCCTTCTAAAGGGTAGCCTTTAAAAGCAGATGTCAGGTACTTACTTACCCCCTGCAGCCCACCTGCGCTGCGGTGGAGCAGTTCTGGAACTGACCTGGCGTCCACACATCCATGGAGGCCAGGGCAGTTCCAGACAGCAGCAGCACCGCGTGGCCGGGCTGCAGGTTTCAAGGACCAGTAAGCACCTTACATCTACTTTTAAAGGTGCCCTCTCACCCTCACCCCCTCAGTCACCTTTCAGAAGCATTTTCAAGCCAGGATTCCCCTTTGCTTGATTCCCCTTTCCAAGCATAGCCCCTTGAACCGCTGAACCAGTTCAATCTAACGGAATGGGCCAGTTGGTCGCTTCAATCAAACCGGTTCACAGACTAGAGATTTGGTTTGAATTCAAACCAAACCACAAAAATCGGTCCATGCACATGCCATTCACCATGCCCTACGCTGTGATGAGAATGTTACAGACTCATAAGGCAGCCCTGATACTATAGAGAGTGAGTAGCTGGGCAAATTGCAACAGCTCAGATACAGTTCACAGCAGCTTTGTGCTGCTGAGCATCATGTCAGCCATTTATTTGTTTGTTTGTTTGTTTGTTTGTTATTTACACAGTCAGACAGGTGTTATTGACTGGTTTGCTTTATCCAGACGAGTCCTTCCCAAGGATGTGGGATGGCTGAATTTTATTATCAATGTTGTTGCTATTGTTGTTGTTGTTGTTATTGTTGTTATATTTACACACAGTCTACCAGATGTTATTGACTGGATTTGGTACTTTAATTATTGGGCCCTTTCCAAGGATCTAGGATAACTAAAGAAAAATTGAAGATATTGTCGTAGTATCCGTGCTGTCCCAAGTAGTGTGGCCTTCTGTAGTTGATGTGTTGTAATTTTATTGATGCCCAAAGTGTCCAGATGGTGTTCAGGTTCTTTTGCTACTGCACCAATGACATCTACAACTATTGGCCCCACTATCCTTGTATTTAGTTATTTTCTCCAATTGTTTTTCGTCAACTGGTCGATCCCCTGGGATTGCAATATCAATTATCAGAACCTGATTCTTCTTGATGACTGTCAGATCAGGCATATTGTGTGCTAAATGCCTATCAGTTTGTATTCAAAAATCCCAAAGGATTTTTGTCTCTTTATTTTCTGTGACCTTCACAATCGGATGATTCCACCAATTCTTGCTTGCTGGCAATTTGTAATTCTTGCAAAAGTTCCAGTGGATCATTGCAGCAACTTTGTTGTGTCTTTCCTTATAACCAGTCTGCACGATTTTCTTACAACAACATACAGAGTGCTCAACAGTCTCATCCGCTTCCTTGCATAACCAACACTTACTGTCTTTCTGGGTCTTATCAATTTTTGCTTTTATAACATTTGTTTGTAGTGATTGTTCCTGGGCTGCAAAAATGAGAACCTTGAGGTGAGTCTCACAGTCAGTGAGACTTGCCTTTAGGGGGTTTGCAGGGAGAGCGGGCTACAGATGATCGCCTGCGGATCTTCCTACACGATCAGGAAGACAAGGTTAACGGAGCGCTTGCTCCATTAACCTCGGCTAAGGAGAGGGGGAATTAGGCGGGTTAGCTGCCGGGAGCCACGTGGCTCCCGTGGCAGCACACGACCGCCAAAAAGTGGGCTAGGCTCCCTTAGCCCTCCTTTTGGCGATCGTGAGAATCTCCTCCTTCTGTTTCTTTCTTCAATGTCCTCTTTAATGACTGCCATGTTGAGCTATTGTTGACTTTTGATTGTATGTCATTAAAGAACTGACTGTGCAATGGTTTGTTGTGCCATTTTTCTCATCATTCCTCATCTGCCGTTTTTTGTATTCAGCCTTTGATTCCTTTATTTTCAACAGTCCTGTCTTATTCACTTCTTGTAGCATTTCTTCTTGGCTTTCATTGATGTATTCCGCCAATGCTCCTTTTTCTTCTTCAACAGACTGTCTGACTTGCAACATTCCATGTCCTCCTTCATTTCTTGGCAGGTACAGCTTATAAACATCACTTCTTGGGTGCAGGGCATGTTGATAGGCTGTACCTGCCAAGTAATGCACCTGCCAGGAAATTATTATTATTATTATTTCTTGTTTACATGGTCAAACAGGTGTTGACTGGTTTGTTTTATCCAGACATATAGTCCTTCCCTTTGAGTCCTGGGATGGCTGAATTTTATTATCAATATTGTTGTTATTATTATTGATTTCATTGCAGAATATAGGCTGTTCCCAGTAAAGTTGCTTTTTGTAATTGGCTGGTGGTGATTTCTGTGGCCCCTATGGTGTTGAGGTGCTCTTCAAGGTGTTTTGAAATTGCACCAAGGGTGCCAATTACTACTGGGATGATTTGGGTCTTCTTCTGCCACAGCCTTTCAATTTCAATTTGTAGATCTTTGTATTTTGTTATTTTTTCTATATCTTTTTCTTCTATTCTTCTATCACCTGGTATTGCTATGTTGATTATTTTTGACTTGTAATGTTTTTCTTTCTTAACTACATTTTTCTATTTATTTATTTATTCATTCATTCATTCATTTATTTTACTACATTTCAACACAAAAAAAGTTCACAAAGTGGTTTACATAGCAAAAGGAATGAGAAGATGGTTCCAAAGAGGCTCACAATCGAAAGGGGGGAAAATTGAGCGAGATACCAACAACCACTGGGAGAAATACTATGCTGGGATGAATAAGGACAGTTGCTATCTTCCTGCTACATATTAGAGCACTATGGCTTTAAAAGGTGCTTCTTTGCCCAGTTAGTAACAGGACTAACATTACACCGCCTAGGAGTTATTCGCACATGGCTTCATGCTGCAGGGTAAATGTTGAGCGAAGCCACTTCGAAATACACATGCGGCATTGAGGGAAGCAGCCCCTCCCCTCTGCTCTCAGGTTTTTCACATTTTTTCCTTCATGTTTTCCTTCTAGCCAATGGTGAGCGGGGGGGGGGAGTACTGAAGAGCTACATCTGCATTTGTAAAGATAGTATCCTCTGTATCATGCTAATGATTCTACGTCAGTGCCTCTCCCTACTTACTCCTGTGTTTTTAGAAAAAGTAGCTTAAAACCAGCATTTTTAAAACCCGGAAATACCTTGAGTTAAGTTAGAATTCGCAAGACAAAGCCTGACTTGTGTGTGGAGTGCATCCAAGGATCTCAAAGGGACCTCAGGGTAGGTTTGGCTGGTGTGTGAATGCACACACCCTCTCCCGAAGGAGATTCAGGGTAGAAGCCCTGTGCGTAAAGCCTCCTAGAGATGTATATATCGGGGGGTATATAAATATGATCAACAAACAAACAAACTTTAACCTTTACATTTTGCCAAGGCTACATCTTGTATTATGGAGTAATTAATCTTGAGCTAAAACAATAGAGTCTTGTGACATCTTAAAGAGTAACGAATTTATTAAGGCATAAGCGTTAATAGACTACAGTCCACTTCATCAGATGCATCTGATAAGGTAGACTGTAATCAATGGAAGTTTATACTGCCATAATATGTTAGTCTTTACTATGGCACAAGACTCTTTCTTGTTGTTTTTGCTGCTTAAGACTAACACAGCTATTATCCCTCTCAAAGTGGTTCACTAGTTATTCTTTCTTGCAGCAGCAACCAAAATCTCCTAATGAGGAGGGCCCTAAAGCATGTATTTTGCATCCGGTAGGTTTGGGATCAAACCCTGCCATCTCCAGAAATAAAGAATTTTAATGCAGATTAGCAAGCATCAGCTTGTTCTACTGCTCCAGGACGTCAGGCATAGAAGCCATCAGTTCACTAAGTCAAAGGCACCTGAAATCTTTGAAAGTTATATGCAAAAATTATTTGGAGGGAGTTGTTCTTTTCCTTGAATGAGCAAGGAGCACGCCTACAATTTGGCAGTGACACCCAGTAAACTAACTGGGTGAAAATTAATCAGGATCACTTCCACAATATTTCAATACTAGTTTCCTATCTGCTGGGGTGTAAACAAACATGCAAGAATTCGTGTCCATCCCTTCAGATTTGCCCTAAACGTTTCTGGGGTTATCACGTCTTTCCCAAGTGCTTTGTCGTCAGTCAGTTTTACCATCCGTGGCACACATGAGGTGCAACATTACAGAGAACTTTTGCTGCACAGTGGGCCTGCTGCAGACTTCTAAGACAATCCCAGTGCTGTTCTGAAGCAGTGGTTAGAGAAGCAGCAGCTCCGCAGTTTTCTCCATTGCTGCAAATGGGGAAATTTGCAGAGGTGCTGCTTCCACAACTGCTGCTTCAGAACAGTGTCAGGGATGCCTTAGTCCAGGGTTTCTTAACCTTGGGCTCCCAGATGTTTTTGGACTACAACTCCCAGGATCCCCAGCCACAAAGGCCATGTCTGGGGATCCTGGGAGTTGTAGTCCAACAACATCTGGGGGCCCAAGATTAAGAAACCCTGCCTTAGGCCACAGCAGCTCCAGGGTGCAGCATTATGGCTCCATAACACTGCACATCATGTGCACGGCTATCTTGGGGCCAAACTAAATGTGATACTGGAGCTCCACGTTTGAAGCTTGTATGTCTTTTTTTGCAAAAAGCAGCTGCAGGGAGGGTGCAGTTTGGACTGGAGCCATGGCATGAGAGATTGCAGCTCCAATCCAAATTTCTCCCGCACTTTCAAAATACTACTATTAGCCATGGAGATGCAGACAGACTGCCCATATTCCCTTCTGTGGCGAAGAACAGCTTTGTGAGGGGGCGTATTTAAGTTGGGGGATTGATGTGGGGGCATAGGAAGGATTAACCACCATACTGCTCTGTGAACCCAGTTCAAATCAGTGTCCCCTCCCCAGCAACCTTTAGCAAAAGAAAAGGACATTGAGAGGTGCACTTATTCGTCCCCTGAGACATGTTTTCTGTCACCATAAATCCATCCAAGTTTCTAATGGAAATAACTTCTTAACTTATACCTACTAATACTACACATATTTATATTCCACTTTTCAATAAAAGTGCTCAAAGCAGAGGTGCACCTGGGTAATTTTGGAGGCCAGACCTAAAGGCCTTTTGCCCCTCCCCCGCAAGATAAGCATCATCCCCCTACACACACACACACACAGACACATACACACACAATGATATACACAGTATTTTTGATATGGGTTCTTGAGGGCCAAAATAGCAATTGAACTCACAAGAATGTAAGGATGTAAAGTAAGTTGAAAAGCAGTATATAAATATATTAAAAACTCACAGACCGTGGCGTGTGGGTGGAAGGGCGGAAATCTCTCACTCACTTGCACAAACACTCAAACACCTATAAGCATCCTGCAAACTTAGGTGTTGAAATCTTTGGAGGGTTTGCCCAAACTGCAAAAGCAAAGTCCATCCCTGGACTGCAGTAGTCAGAAACAGCATCAGCTTCTCCACCCCACTCACCCAAACACACAACGCACAAACAAAAGCTGAGCAGGATAAAGAAAACACATTTTGCCAGATCTTTGGTGAATGAAAAGGTTTAAGAATTCTCTCTCTCTCCCTCCCTCCCTCCATCCATCCCTGCCTCCCCCCCCCCCCGTTTGTCTTCTCCTCTCTTTCTTTCTCCATTTCTCGGGGGGGGGGCACATCTTACTCACATGGACACAGAGAGGCTATTCCCACGATCACTGGAAACTGGGATAAGGGAGCCCAGTCCAATGATCTTTAGAACCACCAGGCTCGTGGGCGAACCCGGGGGTTCCACGGTGGCTAGCCCGCCTAACAACCCCTCCTCTTAAACAAGGTTACTGGAGCGAGCACTCCATTAACCTTGTTTTTGCAATCGTGTATCAGCCGTGGCTGCTTGCTCGGGGTGGGGTGGGGGAGGGGGACCCCAGGAAGGCACTGTGCACTCATGTGGTGCCTTGGGCCCTTCCCCCTTCCCCCGGAGCTCCCTGGTGAGCTGCGGCCGGGCGCAGGAGCGCCCGGCCAAAGCCACCACTCGTCTGGGCAGCCAATTGGGCCACCCAGCAACGAGCAACTGCTTGGCTAAGTCTGCTCTCCCCGTTGAACTCCATGAGGCTCTATACACTGATCATGTGTAGAGCCCCAGAGTCTCTCTCTCTTTCTTTTTCTCCTTGATTTCTAAACATAGAATCACCAGTGAGTCATAGCTGGGTTAAAACTCTTCAGACTTTACTGGATAGAGGTGGGGGCGAAGCACATATGGGAGGAAATGCTAGGTAGCCAATGGACTATCTGATTGCAATTAGAGAGCAGTTTTATTTTATTTATTTTATTTATTGTTGCATTTCTATACCGCCTTCCGTTAAAAGACAACCGCAAGGCAGTTTACAAAAGTTAAAAACATACAATAAAAAGATCAAGCTAAAAAATATAAAAACATAAAAAACAGGCATAAAAACAATACAAGTAAAAACACACAGAAGCAGCAGTAAAACGATTATGTAAAAGCCTGGGTAAAAAGCCAAGTTTTAACAAGCTTTCTAAAAGCTGTGATGGAGTCCAAGGAACAAACGGCCACTGGGAGAGCATTCCAAAGTCTGGGAGCAGCAACAGAGAAGGCCCTGTCCCGAGTGCACGACAGCCGGGCCTCCCTCATTGTCGGCACCCAGAGCAGGGCCCCCCCCCCAGATGTCCTCATCAAGTGGGCAGCAACCCTTGGGAGCAGGCGGTCCCTCAAATATCCCGGGCCCAAAGCAGGGATATTTAAACCAAATCTGGTTTAACCCAGGATATTTAAACCAAATTAAACCATATTTAAACCAAATCTGAAGCAGGAGAGCAAAGCAGTGATGGTTTGAGGTAGTCTCTATCTCTCCTATACATTTTCTGATCCCCCCATCACTTGCCTGACTCCTCCTCTGTGTCTTTCGAACAATGGCTGTGTTAATCTGCTGATCTTTGCAGCAGAGCCACCGCTCCCACCACTCTCTGGAGGAGATCAGGTGGGCACAAGGAGCAGTTTTGCTTCAGGGGGCTAGCCACACTCAGCCCTCACTGCTGGCTGTCCCGTGAGCACAGTTGCACCTGGCCACCCAGCTCAGGCCATCTGTGACAAAATAGAGGGGATCTGGGGAGCCCAGGTGCTTGGGGGGACTTAACATAGGAAAAATTAAAAAATGAATATAGTTCCCTATCCCCAAAGGGCTCACAATCTAAAAGGGAACACAGAATGTGGCAGTCAGGTTGGTCTCTGGGTCATCTCGAAGAGACCATATCACCCCTATACTAAAAGAGCTACACTGGCTGCTGATAAGCTTCCGGGCAAAATACAAAGTGTTGGTTATCCTATACCATAAAACCCTTCGTTGTGCGCCCGTGCTGCCCGTGTCTTTTTGGGCCGTTCTGGGCATGCGCAGAGCGCATGCCCAGATCAGCCCAAAAAGACACGGCCGCCCAGACACGGGCGGCCATGTTGGGGCCCGAGAAGCGGCGGCCTAGGAGAAGCGGCCGCCGCCAACGGGAGAAAAGTGCTGGCGAGGCGGCGGTGGCCGCGGCGGGGCGACTGGCCCCGATGGCGGCTGCCGCCGCCACGACAACAGGGCCGGGAGGAGGAGAAGCGGCCGCCGCCAGCGCCAAAGGAAAGTGCGGGCCGAGGTGGCGCTGGCTGCGGCGGGGCGACTGGCCCCGATGGCGGCCACCGCCACAGCGACAGTGCGGGTGAGGTGGCAGTGGGCAACCCCCCCCCACTAGAGCCCGACTTCCCCGCACCCCCCCCACATGAACAAGGGCCAACATGGCGCAGGAAAATGCCTCGGCTGTGGCCGCTGCCAACTGCCCTCCCGCCCTCCCAGGAGCTCGATCCCGCCCTCCCCACTCCCCGACACATGAACAAGGGCCAACATGGCCCAGGAAAATGCCTCGGCAGCCGCCGCCTCCAACCACCCACCCAGCTGCCCGAGACCTCCTTACCCGAAGAAGAACCAACCCAGACGAGCGAGGAAAAAGGAGCTCACGAAAAGAGCTCCTCTCTTGGCAAAGGCACTGCCCAGACTGCCGTTATGGACGGCCGCCCAATGCAACAGTCCGGGAAGAGGCTTGGCCGAGAAAGGAGCTCTGCTTGCGAGCTCCTTTCTCCTTCGCATTCAAAACGGTGAGTAAAGTTGCCGGGTGGGGGGTGGATCGCAAGATTCTTCTGGGCAGGGGGGAGGGGGGAGGGCAAGTGGGAGTGGGGCGGGGGGAGGGGGGAGGGCAAGAGGGAATGGGGCAGGGAGGAGGGCAAGAGGGAGTGGGGGAGGGGGAGGGCAAGAGGGAATGGGGCAGGGAGGAGGGCAAGAGGGAGTGGGGGAGGGCAAGAGGGAGTGGGGGAGGGGGAGGGCAGGAGGGAGTGGGGCATGGGGAGGGGAGAGGGCAAGAGGGAGTTAGGCAGGGGGAGGGGGAAGGGAAGGGCAAGAGGGAGTGGGGTGGCAGGAGGGACTGGGGCAGGAGGCTGACAGGAAGGGGAGGGTGCGAGCGGGGTGGGAGGGGGAGGGAGAGCAAGAGAGTGGGGTGGAAGGGAGAGGAAGAGAGGCCAGAGTGTGGGGCAGGAGGGAGGGTGGAACAGGAGAGAGAAGGGAACAGCCAAACAAGAGGGGGAGGGGCAAGAGGGAGTGGGGGGAGGGGGGAGGGCAAGAGGGAGTGGGGCAGGGGGAAGGGCAAAAAGAAGTAGGGTAGGGGGAAAGGGCAAGAGGGAGTGGGGTGGGAGGCAGAAGAAGAGAGACAAAAGTGTGGGGCAGAGGGGAGGGAGGGAGAGTGGGGCAGTACTCTCAGAAAAGGACCCCCACTCTCGGCCAGAGGAGGCGACCTACTAGCGCCCTTTATTTTAACTGGCTTAAAAATACTAGTAACCTATAAAGCCCTAAACAGCTTAGGCCCTGGGTATTTAAGAGAACGTCTTCTTCACCATGAGCCCCATCATCCGTTGAGATCATCCGGAGAGATTCATCTGCAGTTGCCACCAGCTCATCTGGTGGCCACGCAGGGATCGGCCTTCTCTGTTGCCCTGAGACTCTGCAATGAGCTCCCTGCTAAGATAAAGAGCCTCCCCATGTCTCTGACAACTTTTTAAAAGTATCTAAAGACTTATATCTCCACCCAAGCTTTTTAATTTTACTGTGGTTTTTAATTGTTTAAAATTTTCTACGTTTTAACTGTTTTATGTTGCTGTAAACTTCCCAGAGACTAATGTTTGGGGTGGTATACAAATGTGATAAATAAATAAAATAAAATAGTCTGGTGTCTATAAATAAAAAAGACACTTATCTGGTGTCTATAGGCCACCTCCAGCCTCAGAGGCAAGATGCCACTAAATACCAGTTGCAGGGGAGCAACAGGAACCAAATTGCCTGTGGGCTTCTCAGAGACTTCTGGTGGGCCACTGTGTGAAACAGGATGCTGGACTAGATAGGCCTTGGGCCTGTTCTAGCAGGGCTTTTCCTATGTTCTTAAAAGGTGCCTCTCTGCTCAGGCAGCAGGGGTTAGATCCTGTTCTGGAGCTGGATTTTCTGCCCTGCCCTCCACTTTATCCACAAAACAACTTTGGTTGAAATCCAAATCTCCAGGTTGGTTTTGGTTGGTTTTCCCCCAAGCATGGTTAAAGAACATTTCCCACAGCCTCGTAGAAATTTGGCTATCCAGACTAAACCATTTATCTTGCAAACCACAAAACACAAGCCTTCCCAGCAGCTGAGACGGCCAGCAAAGGCCTTTAAGAACCATAGGAAGCTGCCTTATCCCAAATCAGAACATTGGTCCATCTAACTCAATATTGTCTACATTAACTGACAGTGACTCTGCAGGGCTACAAACAGGGGTCTGTCTCTACCAGCAATTAAACCTAGAACATTCTGCATGCAAAACTTTTGCTTTCCCACTGAACACTTGAACTAGATTGAACTTATAGACAGAAGTAATCTCTTCATGGGTACCATTGCCTGCAATGGTTAACCGAAGGTCCTTTTTTGTGGCAGTATATTTTTATTCTTGTATTTCATTATTATCTTTTATACACCAGTGTTGTGTTAGAAGCTGTTGTGTTCACTTCGGGATTTGTCATGTGTTGTATTGATTGTAGATTTGTTTGTTTTTTTAAATTCCTCCTTCCTGTCTTTTTCTGCTTCTAATAGTGGCTGGCATGAGGAAAATTACTCAAATTACTCAAAGTAGTCCCACTGAAATTAAAGTAAAAAAGTTAGGCATTGCCTAACTTGTCTTTATCATTTCAGTGCAACTACTTTGAGTAGTTGCATGTGAGCCATTGTTTTTAACTACTGCCTTAGGGGATCTTTTGCTAATCCCATTAGTTGTCTATCTCGGCAATTTATTTTGTTTTTATGGCTGCTCTGATGATGTTTTATTGGCCTTGGATCCCATTTCATGAGAGAATGGCAGTATATAATTGTTTAAATAAATAAGTAAATAATTACACAACTGAAGAAATAAACTGCCATCACTTAGGATATTTATCCACTATGACCAATTGTAGATCTTTCCACAAATATTTCTGAAATACTTTTTTAAAAAGAAATTGTTTATATAAGTACATACAATTGAATGTTCTTGGATGTCCTTTTGGTGCTTATATATCTAAAGACTTGACTTCGCTATCTCTTGGCTTGCCTTCAAACATTAACAAAACAACCACCACCACCCCGCATAGTTTTATATTGTATGATTAATTCTGTTAGTAATAAATTATGGTTAGACAAGCAAACAAACTAGTTCTTCTGCTTACCTTTAACAGTGGCCTGACATGCAGAAGCTGAAGAGACATGAGGAAACTGACCAGGCCACTTTTAAAATAAGACAGTCTGCAAGCATTTATTCACTCAGATCTGCAAAGAATGCTTGAGGTTTCTGACCCGCCTGCAAATCCCGCATAGCTTTACAGTCAGGTGCTACAGGATGGAATATAGGCAGGCTTGCTTGGCCCAGGGTGGGGTGGAGGGCAGCACAGAGATGAATGAGAGTGTCATTGAATCCACTCTCATTTGCTACCAATCTACTCTCAGAACACCTCAGAAACAACAAAACTCAGTGCCCCATGGGCTTGTGGGTTTGAGGGTGGTTGGCACCCTATGTGTACTACACCACCACTCACTCTGGGCCACCCTGGTGCCCCCCAAATGGAGTTATGGGGCTGCTGAAATCCCCATTATTTCCTATGGGGGGAAAGCTTAAAGATGTGCAAAATACAGCAATGCTTTAAAAATCAGCCCTTTCACCAGTTGATTTGAAATCTGGATGGTAGCAGGCACCCATTGGGGCACTACCATCTGACCCACTCTTCTGCTCCTGAAACCCCCTTTCTGCCCCGAATCTGCCCCAAAGACATGCCAACTTCAAACATTCTTTAAAAATCACCCCTTTGCCCAGCTTCTTTGAAATCTGGGTGGTAGCTTCCTTGCACCGATTGGGCACTACCACCCACCACAATCCGATCTGGGCCACCCTGGTGCCACCCCCCACCCCCCGGGAGTTATAACTAAGGCTACTGAAGTCCCCATTATTCCCTATGGAGAAAAGCTTAAAGATGTGTAAACAAAAATCATTTAAAAATCACCCATTTGCCCAATTTCTTTGAAATCTGGGTGGTAGCTTCCTTGCACCTATTGGGCACTACCACCCACAACAACCTGCTCTGGACACCCTGGTGCCCCCCACATGGAGCTATAAAGTTTCTGAAATCCCCATTATTCCCTATGGGGGAAAGCCTAAAGACAAGCCAAATTCAAAAATTCTTTTAAAAATCACCTTTGCCCCAATTTCTTTGAAATTTGGACGATAGCTTCCACCCATTGGGCACTACCATCCAACCCACTTTGGCCACAAAGTGGAGGTCCAAATCTCCAAATTTTTCAGATCTGAATTGGGGGTGATTTGTTTTGTACCCGAATCTGGGCAATTGAGGACAGGAGTGATTTGTTTTGTCTATAAATCACCTGAATCAGCCAGATTTGGGTACAAATCATTTTGTACCCAAATCATTTGGCACTTCCCTCTTAAGGAGGTCTCATCTCAATATATTGAAGCCAGAGCTCTTGCAGTCAGTAGCTACAACATTCTCAAAGACTGGTTTTGCAGAGTTTCTGTATCTATGTATCTATGTAAACCACTCTGAGAACTTTTATTGAACAGTGTCATATAAATATTCGTAGTAGTAGTAGTAGTAGCAGTAGTTCTTTGGAGGGCAAATCGCCAAAAGCCCCAATGTTTTAGCAAATCTACATATCTGCTGTTTTAATTTGATGCCTCATTCATCTCTCTGTGACCACAATAACAGCACTAGCAAAATATTGAAAGCTGGCTTTGACTTAGCAAATAGGGATGTGTGAATCGATTTGGGTACAAAATGATTTGTACCCAAATCTACCTGTTTGGGGCAATTTGTGGACAAAACAAATCACCCCTTTGCTAGCTGGCCAGATTCAGGTCCAAAACAAATACCCCAGATTTCAGACCTGAAGAATTTGTAGATTCGAAGAATTTGTAGATTCGAATCTCCATTTTGTGGCAATCTCTCTTGCTCTCTCAATTTTGTGTCAGGAATTTTTTTTAAAAAAATCCTACCCTCCCAAGTTTCAGATTGGTGACATACAGTGTACAACAATTGGCTGGCATCTCCCCCTGGTTCCAGATTGGCTCATTTCCATTCAAATCTTGTGTTGCCAGGAGTGTTTGACCCCGCATTGGCTAGGGAAAGGGTCAAAGAAGGGACAAGGGGGGGTTCAAAGGAGGGATTTTCAAATGTACTTAAGGAGGCAGGCAGCCACCATTCTGCCTTTCTGCCTCATGGGAGAAGAGAGAAAGAGCAAGCCAGAGGTGCCCTGCCTTGCCTTGCCTTACCTTGCCTTGCCTTGCCTTACCTGCTGCCTGGAGTGGATTCTCAGCTTTTGTTCCTGCTTTCTTGATTGAGGAAAAGAGAATTGTTTTTCACCCCCTTCCTGCTGCTGAGAGAATCACTGCCTGTGCCTGCTGTTTGTGTGAATCGATTTGGGTACAAAACTATTTGTATCTGAATCTACCTGTTTGGGGCAATTTGTGAACAAAACAAATCGCCCCTGTGCTAGCTGGCCCGATTCAGACCCAAAACAAATCAGGTCTGATTCAATTAGGGTACAAATCAAATCAAAAAAATTGATTCATGCACATCCCTACTAGCAAAACAGAATACAAACAACTCAAAAACATAAGCAAATACAACAAAGCATTATTTCAAGGATTCATTGCCCTTTAGCGTTCTTTTGCCAGTTTGGTATACCTATGTGGGGGGAAACACATGTTCTAATCTGTGTTAGTGATGTGTTAACACTGGACCTGGGGGGTAGCAATGGGTATTCCAGGTAAATTTGGCCTGTGTTATTCATACATGAGAGCTACTTTTAAGCTACAGCAGCTAGGTTGTGAAAATGATTACATTAGACAAACTCATGGAGAAGTACATTTATCAGCAGCTACAAGCCAAAACCACTGGATGGGTCCTCCATGTTCACAAATAGTTTACCTGAGTACTAGATGCTGGAACACAGACAACTGGGAAAGACTATCGCCTTCATGCTCGGCTTCTGAAATTTTCAGAAGCGTCTCACTGTTCACTGCTGGGAAAAGAACTCTGGGCCGGATGTTCTCAGTTAGGCTGCTTTGGACTCCACAAATAGAGCAGGCCTGCTCCCATGCTTCTTGGAGGAGCTGCATCATTAATAACAAAACAAGCCACCACCTTTCGCAGAGGCAGCCTACATCGATCAAATCCCTTGTCTTTAACTGTTCTGCATTAGTCAAGGCCACAGAACAAGACCTCAGACCACACACGGCAGAAGCTGGGTGAACACTGAGTCTTCACATGGAGAGAAAGACAGAAATCAATCCATGCAACATCCAGGCCCTCCCCTCAACTCAAGTAAATGGCTGATGTAATTAAGAAAGAAAATGTCACCGGTTTTTCTCGTTCCCTCATGAAAAATATGTGTGGTTCTTGTTCATAATATGCGCTGAAAACCACACTGCTATCAATAAGATAAGAACTGCCATTCCAAGAAAAAATGAATATTTGTTCAGGCCAGCACAGGATCTGAACACCATTTGCGGGTTTTGTTTTATTGCTGTGCACCACCCAGAGCCTTTTGGATAGGGTAGTATAAAAATATGATATATAAATTAAATAAATACCAGCCCTATTCACATGCTATGTTCTACGTGACTATACAGTATACACAGGTACAGATATTCATATATTATGTTAAGATACAGTTTGATTCAAACCGGCTCCAGATATCCCTACCTCCAGTACAGTCAAATTTCTAGCAGAATGGCTTCTTGGAGCCCATGACTGTATGATTTATTGTCTGCACCATGGACTTCTTGCAACTCAGATCATCTTAAGACAGTGTCTGGTGTGTCAAAGTTGACAATAACCCGGTCATGATTATTGTAATCCAAAATAAAAGAAGAATTCAGATACACAGAAAGTTAAAAGCCCAAATCTGCAGTGCTATACTATCTAAGGAAAAAGGCATGTTAAGGGATATGAAGTTTTGAACGTCTAGATAGTTTGGGCACGGAGTGAGGCCTTCCCTCACTATAGATCTGCCCTTGTAACTTCAGAATGGATTTTTTCTTCACTTTTGCAGCTGGTCTCGGCTTTACCTCTGGCTCATATAGATTTATTTACTTTTACATGTATAACCTGTAAAGAAGCCACTTTGGGCTTCTTCTTCCAAGAAGCCCAGAGTGGTGCATATGGTTACTTTTATCCTCCCAACAGCCCTATGAGTAAGGTTATGCTGAGAGATGAATAACTGTCCCAGAGTAACCTAGTGAGGTTCATGGCTAAATGGGGTTTTGAACTTGGATTTCCCCAGACTAGTCCAGCACACTAATTATTGTTCCACTTTGGCTCAGTTCTTTCTTGTTATTTATTAGTTGTAGTATTCATTTTTTAGACTACTTTCCAGTAGGCTTATGAGAACACCCAACATTCTTTGTGTGTGTCCGTCCATGTGTCCGTGTCCCCCTATCAACTTTGCAGTGCCTGGACCAATATGAACCAAATCAGGTACAGTTGTAGGGACACATAGGGAAACCTCAATGGTGTAATTTGTGATGATGTCGTCCACACCAATTCAAGATGGCAGACACATAAACTTTTGAGGCGCAAGTGGGCTAACTTCTGAACCTCTTAACCAATTTGAACCAAATTTGCTGCAGCTGTAGGGACACATAAACCTTTGAGGCACAAGTGGACTAACTTGTAAACCAATTTGAACCAAATTTGGTACAGCTGTAGGGACACATAGGGAGACCTCAACGGGTTAGTTTGTGATAATGTCATCCACCCCAGTCCAAGATGGTGGTTACGTGAACGTCTGAGGCGAAAGCCAACTAATTTGTGGACTGTCTAACTGATTTGAACCAAATTTGGTACAGCTGTAGTGAGTGACACACAGGGACATCTCAATGGTGTAGTTTGTAATGATGTCATCCATCCTGATCCAAGATGGCAGATGCATGAACATTTGAGGCGCAAGAGAGCTAACTTGTGGAACTCGATTTGAATCAAATTTAGTCCAGTTGTAGAGACAGTGAAAGGAAAGTAGGCTGGTCATTCATTCATTCATTCGATTTCTATACCGCCTATCCAAAATGGCTCAGGGCACTTTACATTTAAAAGTTCTTACTTGTTAAATAATCAGGCTCAGAGCTGCCCTGGTTACTTCAGAATGCATTTACTCTCCCTAGAAGCAGCCTTTTGTAGCTGGTCTGTGCTTTACTTGTGGCTGGTACAGTTCTTTTCCTCTATGTGTGTGCTTATGTTTGATCCTGCTGTGTTAGATACAAATCGACACACTACTATAGTCCTGTTAAGCACTACAAAGCAACTGATGTTTTCCATATTTCTCTGTATCTCTGCTGATGAGCAATAGAGGTTTTTTGTGTGTGTTTGTATTTTGATCCCACTTGTTAGCTACAAATCTACACTTTGCCAGTTATGACTAAAGCACTCAGCTAGTCGTGGCTCCACTTCCGCAGCTGCCCACAATTGACTCCACCTTTCACTATCTGTGGCTCCACCCATCATCTGCCCTGCCTAGTGCTCCCCCAGTCCCAGGAACCACCCGCCGCTGCTGCCTGGAGGAACACTCTATCCAGAGGCCCAGTGCAGGCCAAAGCACTTGGCAACCTGCACTGGTGCTACAGGAGGTAGCATATCAAATTTGGTCTGCAATATACCACTTTTAACTGTCATGATTTCTCCCATAGTATCCTGGGAAATGTAGTTTAGAGAGGGTGCTGAGAATTCTCTGCTAGAGCTCCCTAGCAGAGCACTTCACAGAACAAGAGCTCTCAGGGGGTCAGTTCAGATGATACTTTCAACACATGATTAGATTCCTCTGCCCATGTACAAATGATCATCTGAATGGAAAACCATACATTCTCTATCCTGGATTTAAATACTAGATGTAATATAGGATTTAGATTGTGGGGTAGTCATTATCATGTGATTAGATGATCATCTGAAATGTAATGTAGTGTTTTTTCCCCCTTAACCATAGAGTTTGCATTATAAACAGGACAGCACCCAGGATTGGATCTTCCCGTAATGTAGGCAGGATTTACTTTGATACTTCTTTTCCCCCCCTCCCTGCCTGAGGTAGAGAGTTGTCAGAGAGTTCTTTTAATCTCTGCCACACTAACTGTCATAGGTGGAATAAGTGCTGCTTTCAAGACAAGTGTGCTGTTGACAAGTTTCACTCACTTTCCGGTGTGAAATAAATGCGAAAAACCTTGTGTGCCTGTGTGTTTGAGTTTCAAACATGAATTTTTATTTTTTTTATATTCCCCCCCCCCGTGGCAAGAAATATATGTGCAGTTTTACCCACTAAGTTTTAAGGGTTACCCCCCTAGTCCCTTGTCTTCATACACCCCACCTTCCAGAGCCCCACTTACAGCCTTTTCAGTCACTTCTCTTCCCTTACATTTCTTCCTTCTGGGATCTGACAGAGCATTTTGCCCAGGAAGATCCCAGTCAGGTTGAGGCTGAAGGAGGGGTTACAAGAGGAGAGAGCCCAAGCTTGGGTGGGAGGAGCCATACCACCTCCATGTCCCTTAAGACATAGGGGTCACATAACTGCCAACATGTCCAAATGTTTCCATTCAGGTGAATGGGAAAATAGAAACATGTTGGCAGGTATGGTGTCACCTCTGGTCCCTGGCCTTCTCTTCCCCACCATCCAGTGCCCCAGGGGTGTAGCAAGGTTGGAGTGGGCCCAGAGACAAGATTTTTAAATGCCCCCACTCACTGAATCTCAGCTCATGTAGTAAAGAAATCTTAAATGAGGCTGAATAGTGGTAACAAAAAGCATAGATAGATAGATAGATAGATAGATAGATAGATAGATAGATGTGTGTTTGTACACACACACGTATGTGCCACAATAGAACATCTTCCTAAATTATTTTTTAAAAGGTTTTATAAATTGTGGATGATGCAAGTCATTTAATGGTCCTAGAGAAAGACATGCTGTTCTGGTAGCTCCAGGTCTGGTAGCTCCAGGTCTGGTAGCTCCAGGTCCAGGCAGCTCACATCAATTTTGAATACAAGTGAAGGAAGCCTGGGCGGGTGTGCAGCTGGGGGAATCAGTCATGTGACTTGCCTCTGGGGCCTCCCCCAAGGCAGTGGGCCCCCAGACAACTGTCTCCCCTTGCGCTATTATAGTTACGCCCCTATAGTGCCCCCCTTACAGGTGCAAAACAGTGTCTTTTCATTCTCCAGCAGAAATATGGGGTTGTGGGCTTCCAAACAGTGAAGATCCTTTCCTATAAAATGGCTTTCCCAAATTTGGACCACACTATATTGCTATCTATCTATCTACCTATAGATATTTAGATCTATCTGTCTAAAGCTGGGGCCTCATTCACTCACTGACATTAAACTCCCAGACCAGCACACACACAAATATGTCTCGTTTTTCAGGTAGGTTCCAGACCTCACCCAGTCTACCAATAAATAAACAAACAAATCCCAAACCCCACAAAAATGCATTACTTTCCCAGAAAATGTGGGGAAACTCTCCCATTGAAAAACATGGACAATGAAACCTCCTAGAGATAGGAAATGCTAGAGTCACAGAAAGAGACAAGAGGTTGGTATTTGGAAGAATGCTTGCAAACTGCAAGCCCTTTTATTAATATATATATCTGGGGTTCACCTTGAGAGCTCCAAACATGCCCATTTAATTTGTGTGCTTCAAACTAGCCAGCAGGCAAACATGTCTCCATAGGGAAAAAAGAAGCTAAAGCTGTCAGCTCTGCCTCGGAAAATGATTGCATCATAACAACTGATCACTGTGCATGACTCTATGATTTTAAAGACTGGGAACCATAAAGAGAGGGGGATGATAGC
Organism: Hemicordylus capensis; assembly: GCF_027244095.1. Taxonomy (NCBI): domain Eukaryota; kingdom Metazoa; phylum Chordata; class Lepidosauria; order Squamata; family Cordylidae; genus Hemicordylus; species Hemicordylus capensis. The sequence continues at coordinate 254,113,150 of NC_069658.1, read as the reverse complement.
CCTGAATCGGGGTGGGCGTGGGGGTTCTAAATACATGATTGGAAGAATACACTCTACCCACATTGGTCTGTTCATCTAAATCTGTTTTCTAAGTGGGTATAAAAAACCACAGATATCCTAAACATGGATTTAAAAGTATCACCTGACTAACCCATTGTTCCCTGGGAAGAGGGAATGACAATTAAACTGGTTTAAATCTACAATAAAGATATTAAAACATAGTTAAAGAAAGTTGACAGTGATATATAATATGGATTTCTCACAGTGTACACATTCATTCTGTTTGTCCCATATGATTGTCATTTCTAGTCAAACAGGTTTTGCAGGCTTATGGAATACTAACTAGCACCTCTGAACAGAGAGCGGTTTGCTCCTCATGGGCAAAGATGACTCTGCCTTCTGCTTCTGATACTGAAAAACAGGTTGCCTGTCTCTAGTCAGCCATGGCTGCTTCTTTCAGCTGACCTAGTTTCCTGCTCAGCCCTTCGGCGGCTTTCAGCAACAGGTTGCCACCTGTTGATGAAATGTTGGAATTACAGCCATTTTGGTGTCACCATTTTTAAAAAGAAATGAGGAGAAATGCTAGTCAGGGAGGGAGCTCCCTCTAGCAGCTGCATTCACACATAACGGCAAACTGGAGGCAAACATGCTAGAAATTAAAATCATGGTAGCCCAAATGCAGAAAACCATGGTTTCATTTTAGCCCCCAAACCTTCAATGCCCAGAAAGGTTAGAGTGGTGATGGGTCCTTCAGTCTTATCGTGTGCTAGTGGCACACCCAGGTCTGTGCAAAGCTCATGAAAGGCCTCTAAAAGGCACGAGCAATGGTCAGTATGCTCACTACCTGAAAAAAAGGTAGTCATCCAAGAAGTGAGCCGTGGTCCCCAGCCCTGTCCTCCAGCAAAGTGCCCACTCCAACATGAAGCTGAACGCTTTGAAGGCGGCACAGGAAACCGAGCAACCCATTGGCAGGGCCCGGTCGATGTAAATTTGGCCTCCGAACACAAAGCCTAAGAGACTGAAGTCAGCAGGGTGCACCGGGAGCAAGCAAAATGCAGATTCGATATCGCACTTCACTAGAATCACGCCCGGCCCACCGGCTCAAACCATCTTAACTGCCTGGTCGAATGAAGTGTCTCTAACTGAGCACAATTCTGCTGGAATCCCATCGTTCAAAGAGGAGCTGTGGGGGAAAGACAGGTGATGTATCAACCTGTATTCCCCCGGCGCTTTCTTAGGCCCAACTCCCAGGGGTGAGATGCGCAAGTCAGGGATGGAGGGCTCCACAAAGGGACCCAACACCCACCCAAGCACCACCTCCTTAAGAATTTTCTTCAGAACCACTTCCTCCATCCCCTGGATGGACTTCAAATTTGGTGCAGAAAATTTGCACCCTCAGCCCCCTAGAGGGAATGCAAAACCCACAACTGAATCCTAACCATAAATAATCAGCCTTATCCTTAAGGGGGTAAGCCTCCAACAATTGTGCAAGCACCAGAAGCTTAACTGGATGGGGGCCCTTTTCCAGATGTAATGCTTTGTGGGGGGCCACCACCTTTCTTACAGGTGGGGCACTGATCCTTAAAGCTCCCCCACGCACCCTGGACCCACTGGCATTAGAGGCTGGCATGTTTCCCCCCGCAAAACCCGCACTCGTGCTTGAAGCGACAGGGCAAGTGGCTGCAAGCACCAGTGATGTTGAAAGCCCAGCATGGCAGGGGACCTTGAACCCCATGCACAGCGCCCGGTCCTGATGGCTGCGCTGCAGGTGTCATGTAAAGGCCCGCTTGCCTGGCATAGGTCGAGATGGAGTCATGATCAGGAGCCAGAGCTCCTGATGTTGCTTATCCCATGGAATAGCCGGGTTTAACGCTGCCCCAAGGCAAAAGGAATGGTTGTAGTGTTCCCAAGCTTTCCCGGAAAAATCCATATACTCCCTGTGAATTATGTCGAGGTATTTCACCAATGTGGGGCCTTTGAATGTGTGGACTTGAAGAACCACGCCCATATAGACTGTAAAGGCTGAAAGCCAGTTTGTCCAATTGTATTCTACTGGCTTGCGCTTAGACTTCTCCTCCTCCCTCTTGCGTTCTCCCTCCTTCTCAACCGGTTCTGGTTCTCTGAATAACAATTGAAAAAAGTCCACAAATTCGCCCCGCCAGATACACACTTTTACCACCGGTAACAAATGGTCACCCAGCGGGAGGGCAGAGTCACATGGCGAGTACAGGGCCTGAGAGACCAATGTGGACTGAGTCACCATGGGTAGGGTGGCTAATGCCCCACCTAATGCAGCCGGAGTGCCCTGCCATACTTGGGCACAAGCCCCATAAGGGGCAAGATGGCCATAAAGGCCCAGGTGCCAGTTGTAGGGATTATATACTGCGGCCATGGGATGTGCAGGTGTGGTGTAGGAACTCACCGGATCCAGGCCCTTCCATAGCTGCCATGGCACCCCCCACTGATTCCACAGCAAATGCTGCCACAGCGTTGTCCACAGGCAAGGCCATCGTCACTGAAGCTGGTTGTTGATCCTTGGCCTCCAACGCATCCAGCCTGGCGGATAAGGAGTGTAAGAGTTTAGCTTTTTTAGCGCCCCTTGTAGCAGGCCCAAGCCTGGCTGGGACCCCAGAGGGACCACTTCCATCCTTGTTGGAAATGCCTTTTTGCTTTTCTTTTTCAAGTGCATCTAAGCGCTCTATGTGCCCTGATAGTTCCCATATCCATGTCACCATCAGAATGAGGAATCAGTAGCAGGCGTAGGTCTCGTCAGGGGCCTAACACGTTTCACACCCATCTTGCCTTTTGCCTTCTTTGGACCCATTCCAATATTCCGCGGGGGGGGGGGGGACTAGACAAGCAAGCCTAACCAATGTGTAGGCCCCTTAACTGGGCCCGAGAAACAAGGGGGAATTGCCCAAGAAGAACATGTGGGGAGGAGGTTGGTCTAAGACAGGCCCAAACCTTCCCCGTGCTAAACAACGCCGAAAAAGGCAGCCTCTATACAAGCCAAGTAAGGACGAGGGGGAGTAGATGCTCCTACGGTGCAGGGGCCCTCCCCAAAGGCCCTTCCAAACACCCCATGGGGGGGAGACGCCCTGCGCTCGAATGCTCCCCAAGGCCAACCAAGCCACGACCATCCTCCTCCACTGGCCCGCGGGCCGGCACCAAACCTCGGGGTGGTTAACCGCTCCCCTGAATTGCCTCTGCCACCTCGCTGGGTGGAAACCCTGCTCCCCATCACCCCTGCGCCCGGGGAAGCTCCAAAGGCCAGAAGCTGAGAACTTCGGCCCAACACATCCTGATCCAACACCTGAACGGAGCAAGCCAAACAGAGCAAGCCAAAGCCGCCGAAGCTCCACCCACACACAGGGGGGTGGAGCCCCCCCACACACACACAGGGGGCTTCGCCTTTGGAGAAGCCTCGTGCTTCTCCGAAGAGGGCTGCAACAAACCAGCCGCACCGCCCAGTCGGGTGGCAAACAGCCTGATTCTCCCTCTCTCTGCATAAGAAACATTTAGTCTGTTTATTGTTTTCTTAGCCTATGTCTTAGTCAGTAATAAATATCAAACTCTTGTTTCTCAATTAAAGTTGCTTCCTGTACAATTCCTTTTAGAGGATAAATAATGTTTGTGTATGCCCATGCAGTAAATGTCATTTTACTTAATGCTATTGTTTAAAGCACATCACATTACCCTTAGTCAACATTTTGGCATTAAACATCCAACTGGAAGACAGTATTTAAAAACTACAATTTGTAAGTGTTTATTCTGAAAGAAACCTTTCTTGAAGTTATTCCAAAATATCAATATTTTTCTATTTCTTTCCAAAACCACAAATGCAATTTTTCCTTCCTCCCTTGGCCCTCATACCTCAAGATCTGGCTAGCTAGAACAAGTGCGTAAAGAGGGCTCTTTAGGTCAGGAAACTTCCACTTTATTCTGATCATTCACCATGCCTATCCACGGAAGCATAGGTGACCATTTCTCTTTGGAGCTTGTGCTTTCCCCCTTCTTATATATTTTAATTTATTTACATTTATATTCCCACTCTTCCTCTGAGGAGCTCAGAGCAGCATACATGGTTATTTTTATCCTCACAACAACCCTGTGAGGTAGTTTAGGCTGAGAGATACATGACTGGCCCAGAGTCACCCAGTGAGTTTCATGGTTGAATGGGGATTTGAACTCGGGTCTTCCCGTCCTAGTCCAACACTGTAACCACTATGCTATGCATAATTCAGACTGGCTTCTGCCTCTGCCTCATGGCCCTACAGAAAATACATTAGCAAATCAGCTGCTGGGGGGAGCGTTGGGGTTTAGAGGAGTTGCTGCTGCCACTTCACTGGATTCCCCTTTACAAGCTTCTTCTTCTTCAGGTGCCATCTTCTACTGGAGGTTAGCTATCATTAAGACTATTCTGACTTTGGATGTCACTGTTCTAAAAAGTTTTAAAGATGTGCATCCAAACCATTCCCACAAATTTTTCAGCCAGGATGTTCTTTGTCTTCCAACACTTTTTCCTTTAATCTTTCCCTGTATGATTAGCTGCAGGAAGGAGTATTTTTCCTCCTTTGATAACATGGCCAAGATATTCAAGTTTTCTTCTCTCTTTTGCTATTCTTCTCAAAACTTCTTCGTTGGTAATTCTATCTACCCATGATATTCTTAACATACTGTACATCAATATTTCCAGAGCTCAAAAGATTCTAGATCGTTCATATTCTGTTTTTTTAAGTGTCCAAGCTTCCATTCTGTAAAGCAAGAGTGAACAGATGTAACACCTTATCATACAAATTTTCAGTTCTATGCTGAAATCCCTATTGCAGAGCAGATGTTTCATTTTTACAGAAGCCGCTCTTGCCATTTCAGTCCCGGTGCTTATTTCTTGTGAATTGTCAATGTGTTCGTTTAACCATGTTTCCAAGTATTTGTAATGTGAAACTCTTTCAATTTGGGTGTTGTTGATTTTTAGGTTTATTGCAATGGGAGGTTCTTTTCTGATGACCATGTACTTAGATTTTCTCAAATTCATTCATTCTCAACCCATATTCTACACTAACTTCATTTATGCATTCCAAAAGATTTTGCAGATCAGTTATGTTGTCTGCTAGTACAAATGTATCATCTGCATAATGGATATTATTTACCACTTTGCCACTGATAATAATACCACCTTATTCAAAAAAGTACTTTGGTAAATATTGCTTCAGAATACATATTGAATAATGCAGATGATAGCGCACATCCCAGTCTCACTCCCCTTTGAATGTCAATCTCTTCTGTTATTTTTCCATCATCACGGACTACAGCCTTTTGATGCCAATATAGGTTTCCTATTATACGAATGTCCATGTCATCTATGTTTTTGCTCTTCAGTATTTCCAAAGTTCATGGCACACTTTATCAAAGTCCTTTTCATAATCTATAAAATATATAGAGATTCCTATGTTCAAATCAAGGAATCTTTGTATGATAATGTTCATTCCAAATAATGCCTCTCTTGTTCCCATTAAATTTCTAAACCCAAACTGGGTCTCACTTATATCCATCTCCAGATTCTTGTAAATTCTGCTGTGGATAATCTTCAGGAATATTTTTAATGTGTGGCTCATGAGGCTTATGGTCCTGTACTCAGAACAGTCCTTTGTGTTATTTTTCTTAGGTAACAATACAAACTTCAATTTCAGCCATTCATGTGTCATAATTCCTGTTTTATATGGAATTAAATGTAATTAATTCCAGGTAATTATGGAATTAAACATAATTCCAGTTTTAGAGATCAACCAGAAGCTAGATCTCTTCTTCTCCTATTAGCTTAACCGATACCTCATCTGGACTGACAGCTTTTCTTTTTTAAGCGTTTTTCATCGCATATTCTACTTCTTTGTATGTTATTTCCAGTCCCTGCTCATTACTACACACTCGATTTTGTTCATTTCTGTTGTCATCAAACAGTTCTTTAATGTATTCTTTCCACCTTTTAAGTATTCTTGGTAAGTCAAATAAAATTGCAACATCCTTATCTTTTATCATACCAGGTTGCGTCTTCTTTCCTCTGGTCATTTCCTTAACTTTCTTGTGTACACCAAAAGTATCATGCTTCCTTTCTAGATCTTCAATTTCCTTGCATGTTTCTGACATACATTTTTCTTTGGCTTGGCTTATTTTCCGCCTTACTAATTTATGAATTTTGCAGTATTTATTCACATCTTTTCCTTTCTCTTTTCTCCTTTCTTCCATTAAATTGAGGACTTCAGAGGTCATACACCTTCTTGAGGTAATCTTTCCCAGGGATTACCCACTACGTCCTGGTATTGTTGCCACTGACTTGTCCGTGATGGCTTATTCGTCAGAATATCTGCTTCTTTCACAGCTAACCATAATATCTTATGGCCATTCCATTATCCGCCACCCATGAGTGTGGCTGGTAGCTCAGCCCCAGCCCCTTTACAAGCATAGCCAGTCAAACCGGGTCAATCGAATGGACCGAACCGCCAGTCAGTTCAACTGAACCAGTTCACGGACCAGCAGTTCGGTTCAAATTCAGTCTGAATTTGAACCAAAATGCACAAAACAGTTCACAATTCACTTGCAAATGTCCTGGATTCTTACACAGCCAACACACCTTGCTCTTCTGTTTGACCTGAAATGCTATAACCTGACTGTTTCGGTCAGAGAGCTCACTAGGAAGAACATCTGCTCCTAAATCAAACTCCTGAAATCAAAAATTCCAAATCAATTTGTTCTCTTGATTCCAAAGCTTGAAATCCCTCTGGCAGACTATTCAAAATAAAGCCAATAATTGTTTGAGCTGGTAACTTTAACATTTTCTTTTGAACACCTTCTTGTAATGTCTAGGGTTCGATTAACATGCTCAGTTAAATTCTGTTCTCCTCTGAGTTTCATATTTCATAATTGGATCAACGCTAGTATTTCTAGCATACAGGTGCTTTAAAATCTCCCAAGCTTTCTTAGTTATTCTGGACTTTCTTAAATGCACAACGATTGAGTCACTGTCACATGCAAGCAGATGAATCCGTAGACGTTTCTGTTTTTGGCAGGCTCTATGAATCAAGAATTAATGGAGCGTTGAATCAAGAATTCTCTGCTTTGAATCTTTCCCTTGCTGTGAACTTGCCAGATGGCCTTAAGCAAGCCACTCCTTCTAACCCCCATGGGTGTCTGCGGGTTGAGGGACAGGGGAACATCCCCCACCCACCCCGCCCATTCAGTCAGTCAGTATTGTGAAGAGGGGCTGCTCCCAATCCTCGACAGTCAGCATTTCATTCAAGAGCGAGCTGGGAGATTCTTTCAATGCCTTGGTGAGGCAGAAAAAGGCCCTAGCCAGCATTTGAACGAAGTAATGACTGGCAAGGATTGGAAGAGGAATGGAGTTGCCCCTCTTCCCAATACTGGCCACACCTCCCTGCATCTGCCATTGGTGCAGGGGTGGTGGTTAAGGGATATGAACCCTTTATTTACAATGGGGTAGGGACCACAAACAGGAGCTCCCCTCCCCTGGGGAAAAGTCCTTCTGACACATATGTCCCCATTTGCAGTATGAAGATAATAATACTTACCTTACAGGGTGGCTGTAACAATGGCAGCAACATAATGCATCTGAAGCTTTTTGAACACTTGGAAGTGCTATACAGAGACAAGGCATTATTATTATTCATACAGAGGCTGGGCATTGTTATTCATTTTTATACAAATACAGGTTTCCATTGTATGGCATTGCACCTGACAAACTATAAGGGCATATACTACTATATACTACTTATATACTACTGGGGTGGGGCTTATATACTACTTTTCAACAAAAGTTCTCAAAGTAATTTACATAGAAAAATAAATAATAAGTAAATAAGATGGTTCCCTGTCCCAAAAGGGCTCACAGTCTAAAAAATAATAATAAGGTAGGCAGCAGCAAAAACCACTGGAGGTGTGGGATTATGACTGATAAGTCAAATTTCTAAGTCAAATTTCTCCCTAAATGTAATGATACCGCAGCGCCGTGGAGCCTCAGTTGACCTTGAATAGCCGTGCTCCTTGGCCCAGTGCAGACAGCCATCCGCCTCGGGAGTGGAGCATGGCCAGAAGGGGGCCACCTCTCACCCAGAATGCACTAGTGTAGCATAATGACTAAGAAATGGAGCTATGAATCCCCCAAATGCTTTCGAATCCCTCAGAAGAGAAAAAATTGTGCCATAAAGATTTAATAAAATATGGAACAATGCCAGTAGGAGGCGTAATAACCCAATAGAAGGGGAAAGATATTCTTGTAATTTGTGCGTCTTCTTCCATGATGTCACTCATTCCACATAAAAGCATAACATGAAACATAAACTTATAACAATTAATGTAAAAGCAAAGCATATATTAGCAAAGCATTCACATCCCCTCTTACTGATTACTAAAAATAATGATTTAATTACTTATCAAATGATTTAGTCAAAAGAATGTCAATTTCTTTCTTTGGCAAGTGAGGGTTGAAGTGAACTTTTTTCCAAAGACGTATCTTCATCTTACAGAGGGATGCTGTCAAATATAAGAGGATTGCCAATTTCAAAGGTGCAGAAGGTTTCAAGTTCCCTCCCCGGCTTCTCCAAGATAAAGCTGAGAGAGATTCCTGCCTGCAACCTTGGAGAAGTTGCTGCCAGTCTGTGAAGACAATACTGAACTAGATAGACCAATGGTCTGACTCAGTATATGGCCGTTTCCTGTGTTCCTATGTTCCTAGTTACAGAGTAGAGTGCAGAGTTTAGTTGTTGTATCTACTTAAAGAACATTAATGGAGATTGTTGTGCAATCTAAATACTAAGCTGATTTATTGGTGAAGTACATTTGAGATAGGAAAGACCTATTCTATCTATCAGCTACATTACGAATAGGTAGGGGTAGGGGGAGAGAGAGATGTTTCCATCTTCTCTCTAGGAAGAAAGGAAGAGGACTGATTCACTACAGGAAGTACCTGAGGAGTCATAGCAGGGGTCATAGAGTAGAGGCAAGCAGGGACAGGTAAGGAGACCCTCACTAACTACCTCTATTCCCAATGCCCGTAGTGGTAATTAGGATAGTTGGTGCAAAAGGTCAGTGCACCGGAACTCCATATCCAACATCTCGTGCCAGTCAGGCCTCAACATCCAGCTTAGCAACACAATGACTAGGTTGTAGTTCTGTTGTAGTCACAAATGCAAGCAGGCAAAAGGCCTTTTGCACCGAGGGTCACATGTGAAGCTTCCCAGCAGAGCCATCATGATAAGACACCACTGCCTCCGAGCAGGTCTGTTTCCTCCCAAACCACAACACTTGCTTGCTTTTTGAAACATGGCAGATTTGTTCATGAGGCACACGGATGGTGTGTTATTGAGTATTAGCTCTGCTTCAGCCCCTTCTTTTGTCCGGCATTTACCTCAGGCAATTGCTTTGCAACTTGCAGTTCCTGGTTAAAAAAACACAAAAAAACCACTGTGACATTCACCACTCAACTTCCTGCTTCCGTGTACTAAAGCGACTTGTCACCATGAAGGCATCTGCTCGACCAGTTGCAATTTCAAAGAAAAACGTGCTTATTGTTCAAAAAACAGAATGCGGGAATCAATGCTGAGCTTAGTGTGCTTTGGAAAGTTTGAAACAAGAAACCACACCAAAATGGCAAAGGGGCAGCCACACGTTTTCAGAAGAGTTTTCCCTATACGTGGGATCTTCACTATTTTTCAAGCAGCGGCCATGTTGGGGCGGTGGCCATGTTGGGGGGGAACCCACCAACGCGAGAGCAAAAAACCCTCAATATGAGAAAAGTATAGTTATATCTATAGCTGTGCTTACATATAACCACACTTTGCAGAGTGCTGTGCTTTTCTCTTTAAGAGAAACAAAGTCTTAACTAGGACCAGCACTATCCTGGAAGGTGCACATGCAATGCTGGGATGCTCATGGGTATCAGGGGCGTATCTAGGGTAGGGCAGGCAGGGCACGTACCCCGGGCATCACTTGAAGGGGGGTGCCATTTTGTAAAATTAAAAACATTTTTAAAATGGCTGCAAAAAACAAAATGGCCCCCGTGCATGGTCAAATGGCCTCTGTGAGGCCCTTGGCCATGCCAGGCCTTGCAGAGGCCATTTGAGCATGCACGGTGGCCATTTTGTTTTCAGTGGCCATTTAAAAAAAAAGATTATTTTTTAAAATGGCCACCACACATGCTCAAATGGTCCCTGTGAGGCCCTAGAGGCCAGTGGGGGGAAGGGGAACCTTTGCAGACCCCCCCCCCACAGCCTTTAGGAAGCCCCCTGAAGGGGCTACAGGTAAAAAAATTTTTTAAAAAAATTAATATAATATAAGACACTGTACACATATTCAGGTTGGCACGATGTACAGGGAATCAGGGCTAGGATTGTATTCATTTGCTCTTACTTTGCTTCTTGTGATAAGTGAGTTAAATGTGATGTCTTAATAATATGGCTATTAATGGTGAGTTTGTCTTTGAATCAGTGTGAAATACTTAGTATTAAGTCCCACTGGGAGTTTCTTGCTCTCTTTCTCTCATTTTAACTGTCTTTCTGAAAGACTAGAATATATTCCAAGCAGTGACACAGTTTACTCTGCATATCCTTTAATTATTTTCAGAGTATCTGAGAAAAGTCAAATTCTCCATTTATTTTTTAAACTTATGTAATAGTGATGCTACAATGCATAGTAGAGAATTAGACAGGCACTTCTGTTTAGTTTTCCAAGTACACCTCCACATAGTATTTGGGTATTTCATGAGCCCCAGCATACTGAAATTTGTAGTTTTCCAGCCCTTTTTGGTCTGGCTATGTCCACTGCTAAATAGTCTTTGAAATATTAAAAGATTAACGAGCTTGACTTGTATTTTTGAGCTGATATTATGGTAAAGTTATCTGAAAGATGGGTGTCAGATGTTTGGACAGGGGGCGCAATTTCAGTGCTTGCCCTAGGCACTATTTTCCCTAGATAAGCCTCTGATGGGTATTGTCATGAAGACTGGGCCATTTGCTGGCCCAGTCTGCAGCTAGAATCTTTAAAGCTGACAAAGATCGGAAAGTCATCTGGGCCAGTCTCTTTGACATCTATCTCCCAGGCACAACCAGGGGCGGCCCTTCTATGAAGCAGCATGAAGCAGGCCACTTCAGGCAACATATTGTGGGCATAGCAATGCTCCTAGTAACTACCTGGCACACACAGTATTTTTAACACATGGATTCTTGAGGGCGCAAACAGCAACTGAACTCACAAAAATGTAAGGATATAAAACAGGTACATTTATGCAAATATGTATTAGCAGAAACATTTCCACACACAACTTAACGTATTCCCATCTCACATATTTCTTTCTCCACTGCCCCCTGTATCTAAAGCAGAGGTCACACTCGGCCACCTGGCACAGATCATAGTCCTGCACAGTGCAGCATGGGTGGGGCGAGACACAGTGACCACACCACCCAGGACAGACTAAAGAGGATTTGGGGGGTCCCCAGGAAGCTTCATCTGCCTGGATGTCCAGAGGTAAGAGTGCCTCTGAGGGCGATAGCATGTCCCTAATAACACATTTCCTTTCTGCTGTCCCTATATCTCTGGAATCTGCTCTTGAGTATCCCCCAATACTCATAGGAAGCTGCCATATACTGATTCAGACCATTGGTCTATCTAGCTCAGTATTGTCTTCACAGACTGGCAGCAGCTTCTCCAAGGTTGCAGGCAGGAATAGCTCTCTGCTATCTTGGAGATGCCAGGGAGGGAACTTGGAACCTTCTGCTCTTCCCAGAGTGGCTCCATCCCCTGAGGGGAATATCATGCAGCGCTCACACATCAAGTCTCCCATTCATATGAAACCAGGGCAGACCCTGCTTAGTTAACAGGACAAGTCATGCTTGCTACCACAATACCAGCTCTCCTCCTCAGGGATGTATTTTCAGGCAACACTGACAACCATAGATAAAGTGTCTAATTTTTGAGAGCAAATTGTTTTAAACATAGGATAGTTTCACAGAACTGCCAGAAAGGAAGTTGGAGGGAACTGAAATTTCCCAGTGAGTGCACGAAGCTGGAAGTTGCACACAGTTTTGTGATGTCTGAAGCCAGGTTAGCAATGTTGGGTTCCCTCCACCATCCAACATTCTCTGCCCAACTTCAAATCTTGGTTACAAATCTCAGTTACAATGTGGATGGCGGAGGGACCCACTATTGTCAACCCAACACCAACAAGTTTGAGACATCACAAAAAAAGCTGAATTTGCAGCTTGTGCTGGCTGCGTGACCCCCCAGGAAACATCCAGCTCCCTCTGATGTCCTCTGGCAGTCATGCAAAGCCGGCCTTAGGAAATAAATTTTCGGAAGTTACGTTGTGAGATATGAAACCAATGAGTGTGAGTGCATGTATAGACGTTTTGTGAGGAAAATACTGTCGATAGCAGTGCCTGTGTTGAAGAAATGGAACTAGTAATTTGGAAAATTCATAGTATGAATTCAGTGAAAGTGGAATATATATATATATATTTAAAAATATAGAGTGTTTGCATTTCCCCATCCCCCAAAGGCAGCAATTTATAAAACAAAACCAGTAAGAAGAAAGGGGGGAGGAACGGGTCCAATTTGAGTCCGGCTACCAGGTACTAATAAAGGTCCAATAAAGACTGATGTAAAGGTATGTGGGGGGGGGATGTTGAGAGGGCAGGATGTTAGATGTTTTTATTACCTAATGAAGGTAATAAAAATTATATTATAGATGTATTTGAAATTATTTTGTGAAACAGGGGGAAAAAACCTATAAGCACTCCTCCAGCAGTGTAAAAACAAAGCTGTTTCAGAAAAAGGCAGACATTGGTAGTCAAAAACAGAATGACATGGAGATGTATGGAGAAAAAACAATTCTCATACACAGTATAGCCATACAGAAACACGTTCACAGAAACTTATACATAGATCAGGGTTCAGCAACCTATAGCGCAGGGCTAGGCCTTGGACATGATTTCCGGCAGCACTCACTACCATGCCCGCTGCCTGCCCCTCTCTGATGTGTCACTGCTTGCTGGAGCAGGCCGCAGACTCTCAGAACCAGTGACAGAGGTCTCTCTGGCTGTGCCAGCTGGCTGGCTCTCTCTCTTGAATACACAGGTTCTGAAAAAATGAACATGAACATGCAGGAGAGATCCAGCCAGCACAGTTGGAGAGACCTCTGTCACTGATCCTGGGTGTCTGCTGCCTACTCCAGCAAGTGTTGGGGGTGGTGTAGGGAGGAAACCCCTAATAAAGGTAATAGAAAATCCATTATTGATGTTACAGATGATTTATTTAACATATTTTTATACTGCCCAAAAGGTATGTCTCCAGGCGGTTTACAACAAAACAAAATAAATGACAACAGAAAAAATTAAAGCATTAGTTAAAATAAATGACAGCAAAAAAGTTAAAACATTACAATAATTAAAAAAAATTAAAACAATGTTAAAACTATTAAAGGAGTATTTAATTAAAATCCTGGTGAACAGATGTGTCTTTAAAGGTGTTTTTTAAAAAAATTGTGAAAGATGGGGAGGCTCTTATTTCAGCAGGGAGCACATTCCAAAATTTCGGGGCAGCAGCAGGGAAGGCCCGTCTCCAAGTAGCCACCAGATGAACCAGTGGCAAATGCAGATGGACTTCTCTGGATGATCTCAGTGGGAGGTGGGGCTCATGACGAAGAAGACGTTCTTATAAATACCCAGGGCCCAAGCTATTTAGGGCTTATAGGTTACTAGCTGGGCTGGGCACAGAGCATCTGCACCTCTAGTTTGTCGCCTGTCACTGCACCCCGCCCCCCACTGTTGCTGTTTTGTCACCCGCCCATTTCTGCCTCATTCTTCCCCCCACCCGCTGCCGCCTCCTTCTTCCCCCATCCCCATCTGTCCCTATTGTCACCTTCCACCCAGTTGCCGCCGGTTTTCTTGCTGCCGTTCCCCCCACCCTGCACAGCCAGCTGGCCAGTCAGTCAGCCACTGCCACTGCCACCATTTTTCCCTCCCACCCGTCCTATGGTTAGCTTATCCAGCAGCTCTCCAAACTCTCACGAGAGCTGCCACACATGAGATTGTCCATGGGAATGCCTTAGAGAATTAAATATATAGATAACCGGCACCTTGTATTTTGCCCAGAAACTTATCGGCAGCCAGTGTAGCTCCTTCAGTACAGGAGTTATATTGTGTCTCCAAGATGACCCAGAGACCAATCTGGCTGCTGCATTCTGGACCAGCTGTAGTTTCCAGACTACATACAAGGGCAGCCCCACATAGAGCTCATTGCAGTAATCCAGTCTGGAGGTTACCAGCAGATGTACCACTGTTTTTAGTATGTTCATCTCAAGAAATGGATGCAGCTGGCATATCAGCTGAAGCTGACAGAAGGCACTTCTGGCCACCACCAGAATAGCTGACATTTGAAATGCGGGGGGGGGGGGTGGAATGGGGGGGAGCAAGAAGTGATACATCAGCCAAAGGCAGGCAGTGATCATCATAGTGGCTGGTCTTCCTCGCATGCATCCTCTCTCTCCTCTCCAACCACTTGTCTGCTCCTGAAATGGAAAAGACAAAGCACAAAAGTTTGCTGAAGGTCAGAGAGACAGACCAGCCAGTGATACTTAATGCTGGCTGAGGAATAGCACTGAACACCACTGGGAAGGTGGCGATGAGTCCAGCCGTGAGCCTGGTGGCTGGGCTGTTCTCAGGGATGCAGAGGTTGAGCAGCATCACAGCCCCCTGACACAGGGGGTGGGGCTAGAGAGGGGCACCTCCTCGAGCCGCCCCTGAAGACTTGGCACACTGCTTCTGAAAGGCTGCTGACCCCTAAAGTAGAAAGAGGATAAACAGAAGAGCTTCTATACAGAACTTTTTTTTTCTAAGCAAGGAAATGACACCAGTGAAAAAGGAAGGACATCCAAGATGTGTGCGCACATGCCCATTAATGGAACAGGAGAAGCATTGTAAAAAGAAATCTGATTTATTACAGAAAGGACAAAGAAAAGGTAAATAGATGAATGCTTATCAAGAAGAAATGAGAAACAAAACCACAGAGATTATTGAGAATCTTGCTCAAGCACACAATATTCCTTTGCGTGGTTTAAAAAACAAGCAAAACAAAACAAAAACAGAGTCCTTCAGAGTGCCAAACACGTCATCAGGTCTAATACAGGCAATCTGATAGTCATATGTCTCATTCTTGCTTGGTCAAACACATCACATGCAGGGGGAAATGGTGATGGATTCATAACATGCTGTCACAATGGAAAGGTCAATGTCTCTTCTGTAAAAAAATATATACACTTTACTAAGGCGTCCAAGATTTTTACAAAATCTCTGAACTGGTGAGCGTTTTTCACAAAAGGTGAGAATATTGATCTGTATTTCATGTCTTTCTTTTGTGTCTGTGGGAATCAATAAACACCCCAAGGGCATGGAGTATATTGCTTTGGAATACAGGGAATGATGTATCGATATAAGGAAATATACCCTGAGAAACAACTTTTGCCAACCTAATCAATGTTTAACGGTGTGGGTTTTTTTAAAGAAAACAAACAAACAAACAAACAAATATGCTTTTAAAAAGAGATTGAGAGGAGAATGTAAAGAAAGATGTACAAATTAAACAAGTCACAATGTTTTCCAGAGGTGCCCATGTTGTGTTTAATAGAAAACTGGATTGCCTCGTGCCAAACAAAAGAGCAGTGAAATAGGGTCAACCACAAAGTAAGATTTCTGTATATTCCCCTAGTATGCAGAAAAATATTACTTTGTGTTGTTTTTTAAAAAAACAAGAACAAAAATATGTTACCACCAAACTCTCCCAATGAGGGCTATGCATGAGCAAAACCTCCTTATTGGAAGAGAACCTCCCCTTTCCCCTTTTTAAAAAGCGTGTGCACAGACATATTTAGCCACCTAATGGTGCAGCGGGGAAACAACCTGCCTAGAGAGCAGGAGGCTATTGATTCGAATCCCTGTTGGTGTGTTTACCAAACTATGGGAAACTCCTATATCAGGCAGCAGTGATATAGGAAGGTGCTGAAAGGCATCAACTCAGACTGCGCAGGAGAAGGCAAGGGTAAACCCCTCCTGTATTCTACCAAGAAAACCACATAGCTCTGTGGTCACCAGGAGTCAACACCAACTCAATGGTACAGCCTGCCTTTCCCTTTACACACATATTTTCCTCCCTCTATCTTTTCCTTCTTTGTGCCACTGGTTGTCAAGGAATTGCTTCAATTGTAGGGGGCAGAAGGATGCAGGTGAGGTGGGGCAGTGATGGTAAGCATCTTGCTGCCCTGCTGGAGCCCCAACAATCTGCTGAATGAGGCTAATGACTCACCTTGCCTCATGGAAGGAACGCCCTGGAATCATGACAAGCATGGGACAACTTATGTAAACAAAGTGTTTGAACACAAGTATTATTTTAATCGAAAGACTATTAATCACTTTCTTATTATTCAATAGAACAAAATGTCATCAACCCCAGTTTGTTTGTACGTTGCCTTGGGCCCCTTTTTTGAGCGAGAGGTCATTCATTCGTTATATACAATACAATACAGTACAACGAATATTTATATAGTGCTTTTCAACCAAAGTCCCCAAAGTGGTTTACATGCAGAAATAAATAAATAAATAAAATGGCTCCCTGTCCCCAAAGGGCTCACAATCGAAAAAGAAACATAAGAAAGACACCAGCACCAGCCACTGGAGGGGTGCTGTGCTGGGTTTGGAGAGGGCCAGTTGCTCTCCCCCTGCTAAATATAAGAGAATCTCCACTTTTAAAAGGTGCCTCTGCTCAGTTAGCAGGGGATCTTACTGAGCAAAGAGGCAACTGAGCAAAGAGGCACAAAGAGGGGATATATAATATATGTATTATTTTTACATACACACATATGTGGAGCATTAATCTGAAGGAAGTCTATTTCTTCCACATATACCGTTAACAAGGAAAGAGGGCCTCTCCCAGATAGCAAGGGGAGAAGGGAGGAGTAGAAGGGGGGATCCTCCTCCTCCTCCTTGTACTGCTCAGGTTGGGGGCTAAGTGCACAGCTCCCTGTGCTGCCAGCCTGCAAAACCTCCTACCATCCTTTTCTAGTTGAATTTAGGGCTAGTTGAGTGGTGGAGTGTTCAGCCAGTCCCCAGAGCTCCCTTCCTCTACTTCTCTATAGAACTCCATTTGGGAGATTTTTTTGTTTTTAACATTAGGTCTATAAGGCACACATTCTGACCATGCAAAGTGCCTGATACAGACCCATTGTGCCTAGCTGTCACCCTTTGTGAACTGTGAGTACACCTATGGGCATTCTCCAGACTTTTTCCAGGAAGAGACAAAGCCAGCAATCCATTACCTCTCTCCTTAGAAGTATGCCCCATTGAATTCAATGGGAACTGGCTCAGTCCGAGGGGGGGGGACTGCCCCCTCTTCCCCCTACAACAGATGCCCATGAGTAAGACTTAGACTTTGCCTAACACTTCCCTGTATCTTCATATTGCATGGGAAACTCAACAGTAGTGGGCTCAGTGGTCTGTCTTTCAGGGAACCTCACCCACAATTACTGATCTTCTTTGAAAAACCCTTGATAAGCCTCCAGTTTGGAAACCATTGCACCAGGGTCAGCCATTTCATGAGACAAGGTAAGGCAGTCACCTCAGGCAGCAAGGCAGCAAGATGCCCTTCCACCCCGCACCACCACCACTTCAAAAAAAGAGAAAGAGGGGAAGGAGGGTGTGCACAAAGGGGTGTCATTTAGCTCCTTGCTGCATCAGGTGCACAGAAGTGGGGGGAGACTACACATAACCTCTGAAGGATCCATACATCTCCTTGATCATTCACCACAAACTCACAGATCTGGGCAAGAGTGCATTTGCAGAAAAAGTGCATTTGCCTCCCCCGCCAAAAAAAAAAAGACTACACAAGCCCCAGTGGATTTGCATAACTTCTTGACCATTCACAAATTAACTGGGGCACAACACGTGTCCCTTGCTCCACAAAACCAACTTGGACATATTGTGCATTCATAAGGAAAATAAATTAAAACCACAACACATACCCCTTGCTTCACAGTTTTCATGCAGACCTTTTGGATCACAAACCAACTTGAGCATAGTGCATTTGTAAAAAAGAAATTGTTGTTTGTTTATTCAGATGTAACTTTCACTAAGTGTGAATTACCCTATGGTTAGAGATAACTCTGGTAGCTTAAGGGGAAAAAATCATTAAAAATCACAGAACTGACCAATTTCATTGAAATAAAAATACACAGAGTCCTGCCATCTTGGACTACATGTGTGTCCAGTTTCAGAAAACGAAGCCCAGCCATCCTGGAAAGGCAAAGGGTTGGGCAGGGGGTGGGGCATGTTGCTTTTATGAAGGCAGATTCCTCCATATGGGAATTGAATGATGGTCCAAGGCGGGGATGGGTAGGCTTCAGTCCCAGAAGTTTCTGTAATTTTCTGCCATGAAAATTTTCTGCCAAGTTACTTAGAGGACTTTTTAAAAAATTGAAAATACAAAAAATCATTAGAAATCAATGGATTGACTGATCTATTTCAAAATCAATACACAGAATCCCGATAACCTGTCTTACATCTGTGCCAAATTTCAGAGCTCTAGGCCAAGCCATTCCAGAAATATAAAAGGGAACCTCTTTTTATGGAGCCCTCCAGGATAGTAGGCACATTGACCTGGCAGTGTGTGCGTGTGTGTGTGAATCTTAGGGGTGTAGCATGACCCCCGGGGGCGAGGGGACAAAATCTTCTGTGTGGGCCTTGCCATCACGCACAAAGTGTGCACGTCCCCAGCACCCTAAGCCACGCCCCCTGGATCTGACATCGGATGCAAGGGGCAGGGCAACAAACATCTCCTTGCTGCCCTTGCTCTGCCCCGCCACCCTTGCCCTGCTGTTGCTATTTCTTTTGGACTCCAGGGGGTGGGGGTGAGTGGCGGTGGCGTATAACCGAACAGCGGCGGGTGCTGTGAATGGCCAGCCTGCCGGTCTCTCCGGCCAAACTGCATGCTTGCACAGTTCAATTGGAGAGGCCTGGAGAGGCCAGCTGATCCACAGTGCCCACCGCCGGGCTCACTCCCCACCCACCCCTGAGGCCAGCAGAAATAGCAGCGGTGGGGCAGGGGTGGGGGAGGCAGTGGGGCAGAGGCAGCCTGCTTGGGGGCCCCCTGACTCTCTGGGCCCAGGGACATTTTTCCCTGTTTGTCCAATGGGCATTATGCCCATTGTGTTTATATATATCCTCTCTGTGTATATTTATTTATTTATTTATTTATTTATTTATTTATTTATTTATTTGATTTATATACCGCCCTTCCAAAATGGCTCAGGGCGGTTTACAATTAGCATATATTCTCTTGATGGATATGTCATATTTGGAAGAAAGAGATGAGGGCCAATTTTTGCAGAAATTCTGGGGGAATCATTAAAAAAAGAGGAAAACTGGGAAATGCAGGTAGGTACAGCCTAGTTGTGAATGTCTTCTGCCTAATATCCTTACTGGTGTTGAATGCAGAACCTTGCTTTTCCCCTTCAACAGTAGAGAATCCCTGATGCAGCATGCACTCAAAAGAAACACGGTTTCATATATGAATGTGAATTCTGAGAGCTGAATTCTCCTTGAAACTTTGCTTTGCCCCTTTACTTGGCACAAAAGATGGCTTCACAGGGCTGAGCCCTGGCTAGGATTAAGCCTTAATACCAGGTAAACGGGCACTGCCCAAAACAGGATTGAGTTGTAATCAGCCCCAAGGTTACAAAATTACATCAGAGCAATAAGAAGGCCAGGAAACCTGAAGGTATCTCCACACCAAAGGTCAATAGTGAGAGAATAAAAGAGCCCTGTTTGAGAGTTCAGCAAGCTGGCTCCTTTGCTTACCGAGCTATACTGACTGATTCTGTTCAGCTTTCAGGTATTCCTGGGTGTGGGCTGCAAGGGATCATCGAGGATTGTAGACTTAATCCATTCTTCCTTTTCAGTGAAGTTCATCTGGGTGAACATACATTTTGTGTCAAGGAAACTCTAGGCCTTGACACAAAGAATGCCAAAGGCTTTCTGGCCTTTTAAGGGTCTATCTAGGCAACAATGTATTCCAATATGACCAGACTCCCCCCGCCCCTCCACTCCAACGTTCCCTATAACAAGCATTCCCAGATGCCATTCAAAGGCCATTGCAGCTGGGGATTATGGAAGTTGTAATCAGCAACATCTGGGGGGATCCTTGTTATAGGGAACACTGCTCCCCCACCCCCAATAAACCAACAGAGGCAACAATCTCCTAGCATAGTCCTCTAATCACCACAACGTCACTAACCAGTCTCTCTCAATCCCCACAAAGCTCCCCCTGTCCTCTTTCACTGGAAGGGTTCTAAGGCACCAGCTTTTTCATACTTGTCCCTTGCCCTTGTGCATCCCCAAAGTGGCAGCCTCTTCTTTGGAAGCTTCTCAGTGGGTTGTCTATTAGATTAAGCCCTATCCACCCCCAGCACAGTACTTCCAGTGACTGTTGCTGCTGTCTATCTTGTGTTTCTTTTTAGATTTGTAAGCCCTTTAGGGACAGGGATTCATTTTGTTTATCTTATTTATTTGTTATTTCTCTGTGTGAACCACCCGGAGCCATTTTTGGAAGGGCTAGAAAAAGGGCTAGTATAGAAATCGAAGGGCTAGTATAGAAGGGCTAGTATAGAAATCGAATAAATAAACAAACAAACAAATAAAAGATTAGCAACAGAAGACAAGCTACTCAGCCAGATAGTTGGCCCACTATTACCCATCTTTTCCTGCAGGGTGCAGTCAAAGGTGGGGTCCTGTGCGTTCACTCTGTTGCACTCTCAGGTCACGCAAGGCAACAGTGTAGCCCAATAGTGACTGGGCCTGTGCAATGTGCATACTGAGTATGTGCAGTCTAGAGCATGTCCCAGAATCCTCTGCAACATGCTTCAGTAGGCAGAATGCTTGAAGAACACTCGCAGCATGTCCTTTTCCAGGGGCGGCTGTGTGATATCCCTGTGCACTGGGAAATCTAGACAATGGCAGGCACCAAGAGCTGCTATTTGCAAAAGCTGAGAAAAGCTGGAGGGCTTTCATATTTTAGATCTTTTATGTACATACAGCCAAGCCACTTCCTTATAATTATTTCCAGGACACTGTCTGGGAACCTTGCTCACCTCACTTTTGTTCCATACTAGCAAGCCTGCCAATGTTCTGGCTATGCAGGAATATTGGCTAGGGTCAGAGAACGGTTCCAGCATAAACACTGCAAATGAGACAGTGGGACTGCGAGAGGCTTTGCCCAGAACTAGGCCTGGAACTCTGTATTATTTGAACTGTGAATGGGATCACCGCACATAATCCAAGAGACAAAGGCTGGATCAGATTGTGACTGTAGCCCTGCATTCCCTGACAGCTGAAGAATGGGGAGGTACCTTCTCCGCGAGTGGGACATTCCTGGCTGGCCCCCTCAGTCAAGAGCATAAGACATTGCAGCTTGACATGCCCTCAGAAATGAACTGGGCACCAGAGAGCCTCCTACTTCCATAGGCTGGAACAACCTTATATCAAATCAAAACAAATGCCTAGAAGTAAGGGGTGGACGTATTTTTACACACAGTGTTCCCCAGTTCAAGCATGAGTTCCAAGAGTGTAGTGCTATTTGGCTTCTGGCTTCCTTCAGAGGAGACTCTCCTGGAGAGTTATGGAAGTCATTCACATGACCAGGTGGGCAGAGTGGTGGGCAGGAGTAGGGAAGAGTGGTTGAACTCACTTTCCCCCCAGACAAGCGCTTACTGTTGTTAGGAGCGCGGATTGTGCTCCCAGACAATCTGTCCTGTATGGCGCAGCACGGAGCTCCAGAAACCAGGGCGATGCATCCCGGCCTCCAGATACCCCACAATTGGGGGATTCCCCCAGGATATTGGGTGTTCTAGGTGCCTGTCTCTGTGTCCACTGAGACTGAACATAGCCCCAGCAGACACACAATTAACGCCCAGGTTAAGAGCTCGCTCGAGGAATCTGATCCAGGTGGTTCTCACACGCAGCCTAGCCCAGGCTGGGCTTCTCTAGCCTGGGTTAGGGTGTGCATAAGAACAGCCTCGTGGTGTCTTTGTAATATTTAGTTTATTTACAAATACACAAGCTGAACGTTTAGGTGGAACTGAAATAGCAGAGCACTCCTTCTAATAGTGGAGGCACTCCTCCAACTATAGGGTGTTTTTCACATAGCAGGCTTTATGGTGAGTTTACTGCAAGTTTACTGTGAGTTCAAAGTCACTCCCCCAAAACGATGCAAAAAGTGGAATTTTTTTAATTCTGGATATAGATTGGGCTACACTCTAATGCACAATGAAAAACCCGAATTGTGTGTGAAGTGCTCCCTGATAGCTCGGAGGGACTTCGGGGTAGATCTGGCCAATATGTAAACACACACCCTCTATTCCGGAGGAGATGTGAGCTAAAAGCCCTTTGTGGAAAGTGCCCAGGTTACATCAGTTTCCCAGAGAGGAAGTCCTGCACCCTGAGGTGCTTCTGTTCTGCCCAGATTCTTTTCCAGCCTCTCCAAAACTCAGTTTGTTCGTTTCTGTCTCACTCAGAAGCTGGGTGAAACTGCTTTTCCTTTTCACTGACTACTCACACACCCGGTTGCAGGGGTGGGAGGGGAGAAGTCGCCTTTTAGACTCTCACATTATCCCCTTTCGTCAGGTGAAGGATATGTGCATCTTACAAGTTTTGATAGTTTCCCTCCTGAAGGTACTTAAGAGCCTCTAACACACAATTCAGCAACATGTGTGCAAACTATAGCCTCTCCCTAAGGTAGGCCAAGGACAGAGAGAGAAACCTTTGGGCACGGCAGACTTGGGATTTATAGATCTTTGTAGACTTTGTCCCTTACTTGCTCCAGGAAGGCTCAGAAATCAATCTCAGGAACACCAAGGCTTAAATCGCATTCCAGAGAGCACAACTATCCAGTCCTCTGAATCAGCCACACATCTACTCAAGTTGGAACCAGATAAGAGGGAGAATTATGAAGTGCAGTGGTTTGAAACAGGAAGTGCTAAGGTTCCTGGTTCCATTAGAAGAGAGAGAGAAGTCCAGTGCAGCGCTTAAAGGGAAATTATTTAAACTGCTAGGAGGACGAGGGTGGGGAGCAGGGAAACCTTGGAAAATATATTCCTGTTAACTTTTTTTAGCTTAATGCTTCTGTTAAGAGATGGGGGGTTGCCCCTTTCCAAGCAAAAACAGAAAACTGAGCAAAGTACCGTTGTGGATTGATAAATCACACCCTTAATCGTGTCAAATGTGTTTGTTCTTTGGAATGTTTCTGTTGGGAGAAAACGAGAATTAGTTGAGTGCCAGGTTGCTCTGCCTGTCATTACCCCTGGCTCTGCCCACCATTAGCTGCCCTGTCTGTTGTCTGCCACCACCCAGCCCTAGTGGCCACCAGCCACCCCTGCTAGTCATCATTCCTCATTTTTGTTTAAAAGAACCTTCACAGCCTGAGTCATATATTTTTCTCCTCCTGCAAAGATGTTTCCATTGCCAGGAGCATCAGACTTGTTGTTTGTTTTCATTATCCCCCCCCACCCCTGTATTTTCATTATGTTCTCTGTATCATGAATACATACCCAGCGTGGTGTAGTGGTTAGAGTGCTGGACTAGGACCGGGGAGACCCGAGTTCAAATCCCCATTCAGCCATGATACTAGCTGAGCGACTCTGGGCCAGTCACTTCTCTCTCACCCTAACCTACTGCACAGGGTTGTTGTGAGGAGAAACTCAAGTATGTAGTACACCACTCTGGGCTCCTTGGAGGAAGAAGAGCGGGATATAAATGCAAAATAATAAATAATAATACCCTCTAACTGTTCCTATTTACCAGGGACAGCACCTATTTTCTGGCCCCTGGCCCTGGTAAAATTACTGCCCCTGTTTTGTCCTCACTTTTGCATTTTGGGAACTACTTTCTTAAGAGGATGTTTGTGTGAGTCACACAGGAAAATAAAGGCATGTGCATGAGCACCAAGTCACCAAACCGTGCATGGCCTGACATTTTAACACACTGCAGATGGTGCAGTGGTGGTGCATATAGAGGTACTCCCCAAGTTACAAACAGTAGCAAACAAAGTTCCATAACATATTACATTAAGGAAGTCCCCAAATTACATACTCCAACCTGCACAAACAAACAAGCCATCGCTCTTGGAAACCATATGCGTGCCGAGTTATGAACTAGGGGAGGAGCTATAATTGGATGGACCTGTTCAAAGAACACAAGCTGTCCATCTCCTGGGAGCTGCCTGGCTCGCCCCTCGCCCCTCCCTCTGAGCTCCGGACAGCCTGATTTCCAGCCAGTTTCGTTTTGTCAGCTGCATGGTGTTTTCATTCTCTCCCTTACTTGGAGCCAGGGAGAGAACGAAGAAAACACAAAGCCTACAATGAAGCTGACTGGGGAAACAGTTTCAGAGGGCCCCACACGGGCCCTTCCAGGTGTTGGCCACACCCCTTGCATGTAACATCACACACATAGGGGGCACGGGTGGCATGCATGAGCAGCCACCGAGGAGAGGGGTGAACACAAGCCCACTTTCCCCTGGCTATGCGCCTGTTATAAATATCCAATTTACAAACAAGCTTTTGGAACACAACCTGAATGTAAGTTTGGGACTTCCTATACATGGAATTTGTTGATAATATGTTATAGGATAATTATGCTTTTCTAGTATGGTATTTCTTTAACCCCCCAAAATTGCACTCTTAGCATTAAAGTCAGCTGAAGACAGGCTCCTACAGAGTAAATGAATGCATCATACAGCAGGCAGTATAGAGCTTTTGCCAATAGATAGCATCCCAAAAAGTCATTCTGTAAACTGAAGATCTGCTCTTACAAGGGACAGTTTTCACCAGTCCCTGTTTCCCTCTGTAGCCCCCTCAAAATATGTCACTGAGAGCTGGGGGAACCTCAAGAGCAAAGAGGGGGTCTGAGGGGCGTCAAAAGGGTGAGAGCGAATGGGGAATCAGCAAGCATCACCCAGGAAGAGAGCTGGTCTTGTGGTAGCAAGCACAACTTGTCCCCTTAGCTAAACAGGGTCCACCCTGGTTGCATATCAATGGGAGACTTGATGTGTGGGCACTGCAAGATATTCCCCCTCAGGGGATGCAGCCACTCTGGGAAGAGCAGAAGGTTCCAAGTTCCCTCCCTGGCTTCTGCAAGAGAGGTCTGACAGAGACTCCTGCCTGCAACCTTGGAGAAGCTGCTGCCAATCTGTGTAAACAATACTGAGCTAGATGGACCAGTGGTCTGACTCGGTATATGGCAGCTTCCTATGTTCCATTCCTCTTGCATGAGTGGAACATCTTTCACTCTCACAACTTCTAGTCAGGATTGGCCTTTGTTTGTTCTGATACAGCAGAGCTTTTTCTATGTTCTTATTGTCCCATTTTCTTGAAGTACTCTGATTAGCTCCTTTTTGCCTCCGTTCCCTGTATCCTCCATCTTTTTCTTCAGATTTTATTCTTCACTGAGCCTTCCTTCAGGTTTCTCTTTCTCAGTCCATTGCATACTCTGCATTTCTTTTACCCTCTTTTCCTCTGAGCTTCTCTAGATTCTAGGATCTCTTTCCAGCTCTCAAGCATCTATGTGGAGCTTTAATTCCAGCCAAACTGACAACTGCTGATTCACAAAAGCTGCAAACTGTTACATTCCCAATGCAATTGAACATTCCAAGCTGCCACACTTGTTCAGCCAATCAGTATTAGGGACTTCGCTGTCACACTCACAATATAATATTGAAAGGCAGCTGGGCATAAAATGCAGGATATAGTAGCAGCTTCCTAATATTGTTTTAATTTTTCAAAAAAAATCTAGCCCTTCTGGCTTTAAAGACCTTAAAATGGATAATCAGTGCCCGCTGCAATGAAATGTCAGAAGCCAGAGTCGTGACTGACTAAGATTTCCAGTGGCTGGGGGTGGGGATGTAATGCCTTACATAGCTGGCTGAGACTCCCCATGACCAAGTAAAATCAGAATAAATTATGCAAAATTAGGGGATTTATGCAAATCTGTTTAGCTTGCAAAATGCACAGAGATCACAGAATTCCGCTTTCCTTAGCACCTGATTTGGATCGTGTGGATGCAGAATTTTATTTTTATTTTATTTTTTAGCATAGAGTCCACACATTGCTATGTTCCTTTCTCACAGCACAGGCTCTGTACTTCTCTCCTGCAATGTCGCTTTACGCCTTTGCATTTTTTAAAAAAAGTCTAAACTATATCTGTCTACTAAAATGATTAAAAGAACACACACAAATTGAACACATACCTGAAGTTATTACTTGGGTAGATGTATAATAAGTGGTACAAAGGTTGCCACATTTTTTTCCAGAAGACTATCTGTCCTTGTTTGTTTGTTACAGCTGGCAGAAATTCAGTTTTTAAAAAGGAAGAGGAGAAGTATTGCAGCTGGGGAAGCTTTTCCTCCCATGACTGAATTTCCTACCTGAGAAAAGCTACCCTTTGGAAACTCTGCCGGTCATACAGCATTTATTTTATATTTTATATTTTATATTTTATATTTTATTTTATTTCTATACTGCCCTTAGGAGCTACCCTGCCATAAAACAGAGACAACTGCACAGAAGCCATTTTCAACACATTGCCCCTGATTGAGGGTTGCCAGTCCTCCAGGATTGGGCCTGAAGGTCTCCAGGAATCAGCAGCAATCTCCTATTGAAAGCAATCGTGCAGCAATCAAGCACTATATTGTGGGGCGGGGAGGAATCTCAATAGCTTCCATCAGAGTTGGCAACTGTACCTTCATCTGGGAGGTGTGGTGATTCGGCGAAAGAGCAGGGGATTGGGAGCTGGGTTCTTCTGTGTCCTTTGCCCAGTTACTTATGAGGAAATGGGCTGGGATTTTCCCTTTGCTATTTAACTCACTGGTTGAAGAGCATGCTCCTGAGCAGAGGCAGACAGGCACTGCAAGAAAGCTGAAGATCCTTCTGCTCCTCCTCCACCTGATTCTTGTTACAAAATATGGTGTTCACCAGAAACCTCCCTTTGCTCCTCTGCATGGGCATCGTGAGCGGATTCCGCCCCAACCATGAATCAGGGGGCATTGCCTCATCCGACTTTACTGATACCGACATCACGGAAATGGGGGTGCTGAGGGCCGTTGCCTGGTTCATGGAGAGGAATCCTCTGCCTGGAAAACCTCCCATGGCTCCAGGACAGCTGGAAAATATGAAGCCCATGACTGCTAGTGGACTGTTCAAGGCCTATTTCCAAGGTAGGGGACAGAAGAAAGGAACGTGAGGACTTCCTTTGCTGCAGTGTACAAGTGACGGGGTGGGGGCAGATGGGGCCTGGCCCCATTACCTTTTGGGCTAATTTCCTTAGCTATCATCTGTAGAAAACGAGGGCCATAATTTGACTTAAATGGGGAGAAATCGTGGGGCTTGTGGATTTCATTGTGGGGTCCCCTACTTTCTCCCCGGAACTCAAACTTTGTCTTGCTCAATATGACTTCCTCTCACTGCCCTACAAGGTTTCAACCTTTCCTCCTGCACAGTATCTGATCTCATCTCCTTCCCAAAGAGACAAAGATGCCTTGATTCACGTCCCCTGATTAAACCCGTTGTTACCGTCCCTGCTCCATAGACCCCAGAATTCCTGGACAACTGATCTGTCCAGACCTCATTTCCCTTCCTAGTGAGTGAGGCTGTCATGGTCTCCAACCTGAGGCTTCTCTAAAAAAAAACCCAACTCATGACGCCTCCTGTGTGATTTCTGTATTATACGCTACAACAGGGGCAAAATGCTTTGGCTTGGCAGTATCGTACTGAAACTATCCCCAGAATCTCAAACTTCTACAATGGGAAAATACAGCTGCTGCTTCTTCTTCTTCTTCTTCTTCTTCTTCTTCTTCTTTGCGACGCACATGCAACGTTGTAGCACTATAACACAAAGATAAATCCAAAATAAGGCATCGGAAATGTGAACGGCACCTTGCTGTCAGCACAGGGTGTCACAACACAAGGAAGTATGGAAGTACACTTAGCACATCCGTAGTAACACTGTTGTAGGGTTTAATCTGGAACGCGCCCTGCAGAACTAGAAAACCTGGTGATCAGTCCCCCCACCCAGCTCACTAATACTGGTTTATATTAGAGAACAATCAAGCATCTTGGTTCACTTTTAACCCACCAGAAGGTTATGAGTGCCTGTCAAGCTTTCAGTCCACCACTCATTCCTTCTTTCCTTATCTCCGGATGTGCAGACAGAGCCCCTAAATGAGCCAAAAATGCCCCAACTTGTCATTTGGGAGGCAGGCGGTCTCAGGGATGGAGCTCTTGCTGCCCCCTCTGCCTCCCCCACTATGTCTCCCCTTGAGTGCCCACACCCTGCCAGCTACCCCCTGTCTTTGTTACCATCACCGCCATGCAGCGGCAGTTGAAAAAAGTTTTCTTAAAAAAGATTTAACTTGCAGGGCAGGCTTGGGGCAGTGGTGGGGCACTGGGGAGGCCCCCCAGAATATTTTGAGCCCCCCCCCAAGAGACAGGAAGCTACGGGCCAACTTCTCAAGGTCCATGGCAAAGTGTGCCTCTGTTAGAACCAGGGATCATCTCATGAAACTGAAGGTTGGGAAATTTAGGCCTGACAAAAGGAAGGAATTTTTCACACAGTGCATAATTAATCTGTGGAATTTTCTGCCATGGGATGTGGTGCTGGCCATTAGCTTGGATGGCTTTAAAAGGGGCTTAGACAAATTCACAGAGGACAAGTCTATCAATGGCTAGCTACTCGTCTGAGCAGAGCTAGGCCACCTCCAGCCTCAGAGGCAAGATACCTCTAAATAACAGTTGCAGGGGAGCAACTGTGATTGAGAGGGCAGGCTCTCACCTCTTCCCTGTGGGCTCCCCAGAGGCATCTGGTGGGCCATTGTGTGAAACAGGAGGCTGGACTAGATGGGCCTTGGGCCTGATCCAGCAGGGTGGTTCTTATGTAGGAGATCCTCTTAGTGCTGGCAATCTGTGAAATAACTGTGAAAGAACAGTCTTTTTTCCAAATTAGATTGGCAAGCTAAGAAGAGGAGTAAAGTTCACTGGCTGACTACATAATTTTCATGTAGAAAGTCTGAGGTTCAATCCCTGGTATCTCCAAGAAGAGCTAGGAAAGGCTTCCAGCTGAAACCCTGGAGAGCTGCTGGTGGTCACTATAGACCATACTGAGCTAGCTGGACCAATGGACCGCTCTGTGTGTCAGAACATAAAATCTTTGAGTCTGGGACCATTTTTTTACTTTATACGTCTTGCATATATAAAACGTATAGTGCTATCATAATAACATGTTACTTTTCCCTGCACAGCTGAAGTCTCTGCCAATCGATTCATCAAAGCCATTCAGGAAATTATTGCTGGGAATAATCAAGTGGAGATCTACCACCTGGACGACAGTAGCTTCTTCTTCCACTGTGAAGAGATTGCCAAAAGTAAGTGGTGTGGCAGGCACCTTTTTGAGAGGTGGGGTGAGGGATGAACTCAGTCATGAATGAAGCAGATGGCATATCTTGCCAGAGTCCCTTTATTATTATTATTATTATTATTATTATTATTATTATTATTATTATTATTTATTAACTCATTATTATTTATTAACTTTACTTTGGAGTTCTCAAACTTGGGTCCCCAGATGTTGCTGGACCACAACTCCCATCATGATGGGAGTGACTGTCGCTGGTGTCTATCTTATGTTTCTTTTTAGATTGTGAGCTCTTTGGGGATGGGGATCCATCTTATTTATTTATTATTTCTCTGTGTAAACCGCCCTGAGCCATTTTTGGGAGGGCGGTATAGAAATCGAATAAATAATAATAAAATAAATCATCCCCAGTCACAATGGCCAGGAACCACTGCCTTAATGTTATACCAACATACTCATAGAGTGCTGAACCTGCAACACTATAGCCAACACTATAGTTCTCATAGACAAAGGCTGGGTAGGAGGACCTATAGAGTTTTCTTAGGAGCCTTTGGAATCGGGCGATATATAAATGAAATAAACAATAAACTAGCTGACCTGGCTCAAAGCATCTGTGCCCCTAGTTCTCCATATCTTCCCCTCATTTTTATTTCATGCTCCCCCACACACACCTTCAGCCCCATTTCGTGCTTCCTTGCTGGCCGACCTGGCCGCCACTTCTCCTCCCTTGCTTGCCACTTCTGCTCCCCAGATGCTCGGCCGTTCTCCTGGCCAGCAGTTTCTTTTTGCCCGTCCCCATTACTGATCAGCAGCTCGCTCGCGAACTCTCACAAGAGCTGTCACACATGGGATTAGTAACGGGTACGTTTAGGAGAATTATATATATAGATAAGAGGACCTGAATATTTTCTTAGGGGGGCTCACTGGTAGAGCATATGTTTTAAGGATAGGAGAAGGGCTTTCTTTTGTGGTCATGAGGCTTAGGCCATGGTGCTTCCTTAGAGACCAAGTCACACCAATGGTCCATCACACCCACTAATGTCCACCCTAACTGGCAGCAGTTCTCTCTTGGTTTTTTCACTGTCTGAGATCCTTTTGCAGAAATGGCAGAGATTGAACCTTAGACTTTCTGATCAGAAAGCCTGTATTCTTTCACTGAGCTATATAGCTTCTTCCTTCTGTACCTGTTAGCCACAGAACCTGTTTTCAATTGGCGCATAAAGTAGAATATTTGACATGAAGCAAAGCATGTGATGGAAAGTGAAACATGTGAAGTAAAGTAGCATGCCTCTGTTTAGTGCCTCATCAATAAGCAACCAGAGCCAATGGGGAGCCAGCCAACCAGGAAAAGAAAGGATCTAAACAGAGTTTTTCCTTTAAATTCTGGCTGTGTATTATCCTACTTTTCAAAATTACAGGTGAAACTCAGAAAATTAGAATATCGTGCAAAAGTCCATTAATTTCAGTAATGCAAATTAAAAGGTGAAACTGATATATGAGACAGACGCATTACATGCAAAGTGAGATAAGTCAAGCCTTAATTTGTTATAATTGTGATGATCATGGCGTACAGCTCATGAAAACTCCAAATCCACAATCCCAGAAAGTTAGAATATTACATGGAACCAAGAAGACAAGGATTGAAGAATAGAACAATATCGGACCTCTGAAAAGTATACAGTGTACTGTGCTTGATTGGCCAGCAAACTCGCCTGACCTGACCCCATAGAGAATCTATGGGGCATTGCCAAGAGAAGGATGAGAGACATGAGACCAAACAATGCAGAAGAGCTGAAGGCCGCTAATGAAGCATCCTGGTCTTCCATAATACCTCATCAGTGCCACAGGCTGATAGCATCCATGCCATGCCGCATTGAGGCAGTAATTGCTGCAAAAGGGGCCCAAACCAAGTACTGAATACATATGCATGCTTATACTTTTCAGAGGTCCAATATTGTTCTATTCTTCAATCCTTGTCTTCTTGGTTCCATGTAATATTCTAATTTTCTGGGATTGTGGATTTGGGGTTTTCATGAGCTGTACGCCATGATCATCACAATTATAACAAATTAAGGCTTATCTCGCTTTGCATGTAATGCGTCTGTCTCATATATCAGTTTCACCTTTTAATTTGCATTACTGAAATTAATGGACTTTTGCACGATATTCTAATTTTCCGAGTTTCACCTGTATAACCAGGACATAATTACAACCAGATCCAGTAATAATACTAATAGGAGCTTATAATTCGTGTCAGTGCCAAGTAATTCAAGAAGCATTAATCAGGTAATTTTTTAATGGCAGCAAAATTAATAGTATCTAAAACATGGAAAAGAAAGAGGTAACCCTCTATTAGAGTGGTTTGACACAACATGGGAGTTTACAGTATCAAGTGGTAAGATATCTCATATTAAAAATTCCATGAATTCAATGTATAGAGATCATTTTCTTGAAAGATGGTTATCCTTCCTCAACTTCACTGATATTTATTTATTTATTTATTTATTTATTTATTTGAAACATTTATATACCGCCCCAAACCAAAGTCTTGGGGTGGTTCACAACTATAAAACAACAATACAAATAAATAAAACATTAAAATCAATTAAAACTGATAGAAATAAACTTCCATCTTCAAGACCCCAAAAATTTCATTAAATATTCCTCTGATAAGAAGTAAGGTATTCCTTATAATTCTATTATAATCTAATTATAATCTTTGTAATCTAATATTATAAATTGTCAAAGTCAATTGGACAATTGACAATTGGAAAAATTTCTTCCTATCCATTGTCATGTAAATTAAAATATCAAGGTAGGTGCTGGGGAGAGTAATTATGTGGGAGCTGGGTAGGACAGTAGGGATGTGTGAACCAGCTCAACCTTGAGCCAGGTTGACCTCGAACTTGCCCTGTTCGAGGGTTCACCCTCGAGCCAGCCTTGAGCCAGACCAGCCCCAGGTTGACTTGAGGTCAAGTGGAACCATTACCACCCAGCCGGCTCGGGGGGTCTAACTAAAAATTATGTTTGTTGTAGTTTTTAATGACTTACTGCCTGGTCCAACAGCCTCTGGGGGGTTGCTGCTGTGGCTGCGGGGGATCTCCAAAGGTTTTTTTTTCCCTGCTGGCCTCTCCCCAGTGTTTTCCTGACTGTTTAGGCCCATTTTTGGGCGTTTTCAGCCATCTCCCTGCTCACGGTGGCCATTTTGGAGGCCACCGCACATGCCCAATAGCAACCTGCATGACCCAGGCCATGACCTGGGCATGCAAATAGCCTGTGTGAAGGCCGCACACGCAGTAGTCTTCAAAATGGTCACCATGAGCTGGAAGAAGGTAAGTCATGGTGGTGGTTGTTTTTACATTTAGAAACAGCCAAATTGGCTCGAATTCGAGCTGAGCCAGGGTTAGAGTTTGGGGGTGCCAAAACCGAACATGCCCCATCCAGTTCAGGTCCAGTTTGGACTCAAACTGAACCAAGCAAACTGGTTTTGTGTACAACCCTATAGGACAGACACACTCTAACTACTTCTGTCCCCAGCATTTTATAGAGCGTGAATGAAGAGACATCCTACCCAGCTCTCACACAATCAAATTTCCCCCTCCTTCTACCTTGATCTTTGTAAACACTTGACTGCCGATTAGTATTGTGCACGGTTCTCCTACCCTGGTGGGGCATTCCTCCAACCCTGTTTAAGGTCATGTGAGCAGCCCTACAATAATGCAAGCACATGTTCGACCTAGCCTATGTGTCAGCATCAACCACATAAACAATTGGGAAGCTTTTCTCTGTTTATGTTGATCTCACCAGAGTTCACCAGCCTCTGCCCCTGGACCTGACCTAGACTTCCCAACCAGACACCAGCATTTTTGACATCAAAATTGGCCAGCCCTATTGCCAGCCCTAATGACCATCTTGGGGCTCTTCCAGGTATTGATATATCCCAATATCTGCTCAAATTTCCATGAAAAATAAAATGGGGATGCCACAATAGGCAAAAGCTGTTTGCCTTATATTTATAGCACCATCTATTTGCAATCCACAACAGTCAGTGAAACCACCATATTTTTTCATACTCCTTTATTCTAACTTGGAAAAGGACAGTTGTTTCACTGATTGCTGTGGATTGCCAGCAGATGGTGCTAAGAATATAATGCAACCCTCCTTCTTCCTAGTATGGATTACCAATTTTATTTTTCATCATAATTTGAGCTGATGTTGGAATAGATCATCATCTGGAAGAGCCCTTGGACTGAAGTAAGAACTTCAAGGGAGAAGATATGACTTCATTATGCTTAAGCCTTGGCATTTCTCCGTTAGAAATTAATCATTCAGGGAAAACACGGGAGAATGGTATTTAAAAATTTCTATTTACTATTAATTCCCAGGTATTAACCAACTTCGAGTCCTACGTGATTCTGTGCTCTCTGGCCTGAAAAGCTCTGTGAACTCATCAGCTTTGGAATCGGCTCGCCTAAGTGCTGGGAAAGCTCTCCACGTGCTCCAAAAATTCTACAGCAACACAAACTGGGTTGAGCTGGGAAACACCGTTCCATACGAATACCTGTGTAAGTCACAACAAATATGGAATATGGGGAATGGGCTCCATCCAATTCTAAAACTAGGTGGTGGTGGTGGTGGTGGTGGTGGTGGTGGTGGTGGTGATAATTGCTATTATAATCATTAATCATATAGCAGTATTTGCATACATGGCACTTTACAAGAAATGAGAAAACAGTCAGTCCCTCCCCCAGTCGGCTCACAATCTAAAACTAAGGCAAGAGAGACAGCAGAAGAAGAGAAGGGAAGTGGAAAGAAAGGTAAATTCAGGAAGGATGATTATTTCATGGTTGCAGCTTCGGGGGGGGGGGGACTACCAATCCCACAAGCACCCACACTGCTCACATGGTGTAGAAGGAATGCTAAAGAAAGCCAGGGGGTGGGGGGAAACCTTTAAATCCCAAACCATGAAAGGCAGCTCTCTGCATGGGTGTCCCCTGCCCCCCACCCAATCATGGGGAAAGGAGAAGAGGAGAGGTCAACAATGGGGGAGGATCTGTTGGATCTCTGACACAGCATGACAGACGAGAGGGGCTGGCCTGGCCCCTCCCAACAGTGCCACAGTCTGGTCTGGCCAGCAGCTGGCTGGGTCTCTTGCATGTGCTCTGTCACGCTCCCCTCCATTTCGGGAGGAGACCAAGGCAGCTTGCAGCTGGAGTGGAGCAAGAGAGAGAGCACACATGCAAGAGAGAGCCAGTCAGCCGACGCAACTGTGGCAGCAACAGACCAGCTGGCACCAATGAGGAAGGCTGCATTGGGTTAGGGCAGGCCTGCTCAACTTAAGCCCCCCCAGCTGTTTTTGAACTACAACTCCCATAATCCCCAGCCACAGTGGCCAATAGCCTGGGATTATGGGAATTGTAGGCCAACATCTGTAGGAGGGCCGAAGTTGAGCAGCCCTGGGTTAGGGCATCCAGCAGCAGCCAGTCTCTAGCTGCGGCAGCTGAGCTAACTAACTGGCTAGCGCTCTCGCTCTCTCTCCCCCTCCTGCTCCCCTCCAGCGACAAACTTCTGTGCTTTATCTTCACTCAAATGTGCTTTATCTGCACTGGCCCTATCCACCCCCAGCACAGGACCTCCAGTGACTGTTGCTGGTGTGTATCTCATGTTTCTTTTTAGATTGTGATCCCTTTGGGGACAAGGAGCCATCTTATTTATTTGCTATTTCTCTGTGTAAACCGCCCTGAGCTGTTTTTGGAAGGGTGGTATAGAAATAAAATAAATAAAATAAAATAAAATAAATAAAAATGGAGAAGACAGATTGGCTGGAGGGAAGACAGAGAGAGACTGGCTGGCATGAAGCATCCTGGCTAGAGAACAGGCTTGCACAGGCTAGCCAGTGAAGGGAAGAGGGGTGGTGACTCAGTGCTGGGCTTCTGGTCCAGGTGTGCTGAGAGGGCATCTGCGAGTAGGGCCAGGAAAGTGGTAGGCAGCATCAGGGGCGGAGCCACCATTGGACCAATGGGTTCAAAGAACCCGGGCCGCTGACCAATCAGGGGCCGTGAGAGCGGCCCCGACACGCCCCCCCCCGCATCTGACGTCAGACGTGGGGGTGTTAGTTTAGCTCCCGAGCGGGGGCCATGCAGTCCCTTTGGGAGCTAAACTAAGGCTGGCGCTGCATTTGCAGTGCCAGCTAGGAGTGGCTCTTCCCTGCAAAAGCAGGGAAGAGTCGCTCCTGGCTGAGCGCTGCGAACGCAGCGCCAGCCTAACTAGCTCCTGAAGGGGCCGTGCGGCCCCTTCAGGAGCTAGTTAGTCTGGTGCTGCCTTCGCAACACAGCCCAGGAGCGACTCTTCCCTGCAGGCAAGAGCTGCTGCGCTGCAAAGGCAGCACCAGCCTTAGTTTACCTGCCAAAGGGACCGCGCTGCCCCTTCAGAAGTTAAACTGCAACTCCCAAACGGAGCCTCAAGGTTCCGTTCGGGAGCCATACCACGCCTGACATCAGACGTGGGGGCGGGGCTAGCGGGGGCGCCCACCACGGCTGCACACAGGCCACTAGTGGTCTCGCTACGCCCCTGGGTGAAAGAGACCTCCTCTGTCAGACGTCCCTAGGCTCAGTCACAGAACAGAAGTGCTCTGAATTCCCTGAGAGGGAGGGAATTTACTCTTCAACCGGTTTTAGACTGTAACTTTATGCAGACGTACTTGGGAATAAATCCTACAGGTGTTCTGAACTCAGTAGGACTTATTTCTGGGTAAAACCTGCACCGGACTGAGTTGTAAGGTTTTGGTGCAGACAGAGATGCCTTCAGGTCAGTGGCATAGCCACCACGAGACAAGGGGAGACGGATGTCTCTGGGGTGCTTTGGCCTGGGGGCTGCCATGGCTGCCCCTCCCCCAGGGCAGAACCCCCCCCTTCCCACACCCAGCTGACTAACAAAGCTCTTTCTGGCTGGGAGTGCGAGGTGTGACCCCTCAACTGCTCCCCGCCAACACTGCTGTAGGGTATCATCTGGAAAGCGCCCTGGAAACAGGTGAGTGGCAGCATGTCCCCCTTTCCCAGAGTTGGCCGCATCCCCTGCATTGGTATCAGACACATGCTGCCACAGGGGGCATGATCAGCATTGGGGAAAGGCGATACGCAGCCCCTCGGTTCTTCCCAGCCAGCACTGCATCCACCACTCAGGTACTTTCTTTTTCTCCCTCACTCTGGGCAAAAGAGAGGAAGAAAGCACCCAGCTGGCAAACCAAACACTGACTGGGAGTGGGTGAGGGGCGACTTTGGGAGGCTGATTTTCTTTGGGAATGTGGTGTGGAATGGAAGGGTTAAAAACTCTCCTCCCATCACCCCAGTCTCTATCTGGATCATGCCACTGCCCAATAAAACAAAGAAAAACAGAAGGGCATGTAGTTTGGCCCAAGTGAAAAGATTGGGGTATATCCACAGAAGAGTGAGAATGACATTTCCTGGTCAACTAGCCCTGTTCATATGCTTTGTTAAATACCGTACAATGCATGTTGTACAGTGTACAATGCATGTACAGTGTACAGATCTGTTTGCAAGTACAGTTATTCACATGTTATGTTGAACCAAGCAGTACAGTTCCTATCTGCACCATGCATTTGAGGAACCTATACCCAGCAGCTTTTTCACACAGGGCTTTTAGCTTGCATCTGCTCCGGAATGGAGGGTGTGCGTTCACATATCAGCCAGATTTACCCTGAAGTCCCTGCGAGCTCTCAGGGAGCATTTCACACACAATTCGGGTTTTTCATTGCACATTAGTGTAGCGTAGTGTAGTAGTGTTGACACTCTGAAAGAACTCCAAAAGGTTTGTGAGTGAAGATTTACCTTTGCAGAAGAACTTGTGTCTCTGGGTTCTTTGCAGAAGAACTTGCGTCTGTGGGCATGGTGGGAGAAACGACATCTACCAAAACTATTTTTTACAATTAAAATCATTTCAAACATTTTAAACATTTTAAACCCAGTATTAAAAATTATAAAACTAAAAATCTAATTAAAAGCCTGGGTGAATAAATGTGTCTTCAGTGCCTTTTCAAAAGTTGCCAGAGATGGGGAGGCTCTTATTTCAACAGGGAGCACATTCCAAAGTCCAGGGGCAGCAACGGAGAAAGCCCGTTCCCGAGTAGCCGCCAAACAAGTTGGCGGCAACTGCAGAAGAACCTCTCCAGATGATCTTAACAGACAGTGGGGCTCACAGTGAAGAAGACGTTCTCTTAAATACCCAGGGGGCCTAAGCTGTGTAGGGCTTTATAGGCAATAACCAGCACCTTGTATTTTGCCCAGAAATGTATTGGCAGCCAGTGTAGTTCTTTCAACACAGGAGTTTCTCCTCAGTGACCCAGAGACCAACCTGGCCACCACATTCTAGACAACTACAGTTTCCAAATTTCATACAAAGGCAGCCCCACATAGAGCGCATTGCAGTAATTCAGCCTAGAAGTTACCAGCATATGTACCACCGTTTTGAGGTCGTTCATCTCAAGAAACAGATGCAGCTGACGTCAGCCGAAGTTGATAAAAAGTACCTCTAGCCACCACCAGAGTGGTGTCAACTTGGGGCACCAGGGAGAGGTTTGGATCCAGAAGCACCCCCTGACTGCATACCTGTTCCTTCCGGGGCAGTGAAGATCAAAATCGGCAGATCAAAATCATCTCCCGAGTTCCAACCCTGCACAATAAGTACCTCTGCTTTATCTGGATTCGGCCTCAGTTCGTTATCCCTCAACCAGCCCATTACTCCCTTCAGGCAGGCATTCTGGAGGCAGTAATGGGCTGCCTAAACCAACTACCTAGAATCACTCTAAACCCACAGTAGTTGCTGCATTTCAGGATCATGTGACATTCAGCCAAGCCTAAAATTAAATCTTTCCTTTCTTTGTGCGCCCCACAGTAAATGCAAACAGTTCTGCTT
The DNA here is from genome assembly GCF_027244095.1 of Hemicordylus capensis. NCBI lineage: Eukaryota > Metazoa > Chordata > Lepidosauria > Squamata > Cordylidae > Hemicordylus > Hemicordylus capensis. The sequence goes on along the minus strand of NC_069658.1, from coordinate 254,074,718 downwards.
TCCCTGCTGCCCCTGCAACTAAGAAAACTTGTGCGGACTGCAGCAAAGAACCAAGGTAAGATTATAAGTAATGCTATTAGTTTGAAGAAAACAGAGGCTTCATTTCTTCATGGCCAAACTGAGGTGATTACAAGCTATTCACAGGAGTAAAGGGAAGAATGAAAACCAAGACTGAGAAGGTTGTGAAAGCTGAGGAAGCTGGTCTGCTTACACAGATGCCTCGGGTGGTATATAGGACAGTATCAGTTCACATTGTTGGTGGAGGATTGCATGTTTAAATGTGCCTTAGGAGGGAGATTCTCACCTAGGTTTTTCTCTGCTAGTTTTCTGTATTCAAGGTTTGGGTGTGTTCCCCCCGCCCTGGTAATTTCTTCCAACTTCAGGGCAAAATTCTATGGAAGACGTAAGGACGTTTGCTCCCTGGCATCTCCAAGATAGGGTTGAGGGAGACTCCTGCCTGCAACCTTGGAGAAGCTGCTGCCAGTCTGTGTAGACAATACCAAGCTAGATGGACCAATGGTCTAACCCAGTATATGGCAGCTTCCTATGTTACTATGATATTAAAGGATGTCATATATGTAACTTCTTAGTGCCATCTGCTGGGCATCTGCTGACAATCCACAAAAATGGTGTGTCTTTTTCAAGTTAGAATAAAAGTAGTATTAAAAAAAAATGACATCCCTTAATGTCATGTCATACATCCCCCCATAGAAATTTGCCATGAGGTTAGAAGAAATTACCGTCTGGAAAAGCCCTAGGATTCATATCCCTACTAAGTCATGGAGATCCCTTGGTGACCTTGGACCAGTGTTCCCTCTAAGGTGGTCGTATATGCGCATACTCACATGTTGTTGTTGTTTTAATATCTGCTCTGTTAATGTTAGATCCTGCTCAGGTTGAATCAGGAACGCCTCCCTCTGATTGCACATGTGCACACAATGCCTTGATACTGCCTCCCAAAATAAAACTCATTCCTCACACAGATAAAGAAAATTAGATAGAACACTCCCTTGGACCAGTCACTACCTCTCAACCTGACCTACTTCACAGGGTTGTTGTGAGGATTAAATGGTGGCAAGAAAGAAAAACTATGTACCACTACCATGGGCTACTTAAAGGAAGAGCAGGATAGAAATGAATAAGAATAGCCTTGGGCCTGAACACTAACCACCTAATGAAATTTAATCCCAGCGCAATTTGTTTACCAACTTCTCTGTTTAATAGTGGCAAGTATCTATGCAATGGAAACATATTAGTGAACGACCTGCTCACAAGTGGGTACAAGTCATCAGCAACATGCAGGACCAAACCCCCAGGTAAGACTAGCTTTTGTTGGCAGAATGTATTGCCAGTTTTTGTTTTGATCTCAGGTTACTTTTGTTTGTGTGTTTCTATTTTAATGACATTTAAGAAATACATGGGGATTAGTTTAAGCAGTGGAGCTTTGACATGAGACATTTGACGTGTTCATAGAGGATCTGTGTCTGACTCCTAGATGCTCAAAATTAACTTAATTAAGGATAGGTATTCTCTTCCTATGAATTTCTCCAGGGTATCTGATTGGCCAGACACAAAATGCTGACTTAGGGGCTCTTAGCACTCCTAAATTTGAACATCAGCTCAAATTACTACCAAAAAACAAACAAAAAACCACCAGCAAATCCCCACTAGGAAGAAGGAAGTCTGTTCTTAGCACCATCTGCTGGCCATCTGTGGCAATTCATGAAACAGCCATCTTTCTGATACTCTTTTTATTCTAACTTGAACAGGGACAGATGTTTAATGATTAGGAACATAAGAAGCTGCCTTGTACCGAGTCAGAGCATTGATCCAGTATTGTCAACAGTGACTGCAAGTGGCTCTCCGAGATTACAGGCAGGAGTCTCTCCCAGCCCTACCTGAAGATGCCAGGGAGTGAACCTCGGACTTTCTGCATTGTTCCACAGATTGCCAGCAGATGGCGCTAAGAATAGAGTGCAGTGGGGATCTCTAGAACTCATCCATAGAACTTGCACTCTATCTAGGTTTTGCAATGGGGTGGATGGTCAAGGTAATGAGAATCAGAGTGGCCTTGATCCCTGGGAACAGTTCCGTGAATTATGCGTAGTTATATCCATGGGTAGGATTGAGAACTGTACTGGCACATTGAATGCTGAACACTGAACAGCTGAACAAAGTACTAATTCTGAGATGGGGGATATTCTACCCTAAAGACTGAGCACCTTCCACCTATTCAGAAAGGGGGAGTAAGTTTACTTTTCTCAAGTGAGTGTCCCTATCTGAGTATCACTGAGGGACAGACGTGGGAGAAGGTTTTTTAGTATCTGCATAACAAATGTATTTGTTTCTGTAGTTAGAATTTCCTCCTAGGGCCCAGCTCAAGTCATTTTACTTACTCAAAGACCTGATCCGCCCTTTTGTTTTCAGTGTCAAGCATGGGAGAGGGGCATTGAGGGCAAACCTTCTCTCACATTCCATTGTAAAATGTCTTTCTCTCTTTGATCTCAGGTCATGCCAATTTGGACCTGAGAAATCCTGGTACTGTCTGGGAGACCCATAAGCATATAGCTTTGGCCTAAAGTGGGGTTACTCCTAACAAGTTCAATCCAGCCCAACAGTTCTCATGACTACTGCTCACTCTTCCCTATGTTCTTTCTGCAGGCAAATGTGGGCATGGTGGGAGAAACGACATCTACCAAAACTACCACCCCACCGGAGGCATCAACAAAGAGACCTCTGACCCCCTGCTCTCCCCGCACTATCTCATGCATCAACAAGCAGCTGAGCTTGCCATACGTGCCACCAGGGACTTCTTCGTAGGAGCTGGTAAGTCCACCGCCTGGTGCTTTGTGGGTCTGGGATTTGGAGTGATGATCTAATGCAGAGAATGGGCTTCTTCAGACATCATGTGGAGCTGCAGTTAAAGCTTCGTTTCGCATGATGTCCTCAGAAGCACATCCTTTCCCCAACTCTGCCTTGCTTGAAATAAACCCACTTTAAACTTTGGGTTCATATCTAAGCTTATTTCAAGCAAGTTGGTTAAAATCGGTCGATTCAGGCATCGCAACTGATCTTGGTTTGTTTCTAAACTAAATCAGAAACAGATTTCTTAAAAGGCTCATGTGGGCAGGGGAGGGTGCACTCCTAAGGCTTTGAGACACTGTACAGAAGCAAGATTTAACCTAGTTCCATCTGATGCTTGAATCAGCCCCTTGGCTGTAGTCACTACACGGGGATGTTTCAATAGTGTCTGTCTGACGTGAAGAAATCTCTTCAACATGGCTAGGGCAGGGATTCCAAAACTTGGGTCCCCTAGATGTTGTTGGACTACAATTCCCATCATCCCCAGCCACAATGACTATGGGGATGATGGGACTTGTAATCCAACAACATGATGGGAACTGTAACAATATGATGTGAGCTGTAATCCAACAACATCGGGAGACCCAAATTTAAGAAGCAGGGCTGTCCCTGGTGGCCCGGGGTGGTCGTCCTACTTGCCCTGCCCTAAGGACGGCCCTGTTGAAAAGCTATGCCCTAAGGAATTACAACAAAACCTATTTAGAGCATCTATGGCCTTTTGTCAATAAAAGCAGCATAATCCCGCACTGAGACAAGATAAGGTGCCGGCAAGACATCATCCGATTGATTTTATTCTGTTCCTCTTCTCAGGATCTGGCCTCCTGGATCAGGTGGGCAGCAATACTTTCCAGAAGTTTTTCAATTTGGAAGGCTATTCCCTCACCTTCACAATAGATACCACCGGCAGCATGTCCAACGATATTGCCCAGGTCAAAACCATTTGTATCGAACTCCTCCGGAAATATGCTGGCTCCCCTGATGCACCCTTCGAGTACATTCTCGTACCCTTCAATGATCCAGGTGAGGAGGCAAGGGAAAGAGTTGGATTTCTACCACTCTCACCATCTCTTTAGTCCGAAATTTATTTCAGACCAAACTCATTGTTTGTTCACTTAGAACAAAGAATCCAATTAACTTTATTGCCAGCCTGCTGCATTCTAATGTTTCCTGTATTGTCTCCCCATCCTTTTTCAGTTCTGATTTCTGTTTTATGTTAACAGAAAATATGCTAATCCCACGGACACTCTGCTGCTCTGCAAGATGTTGGCTTTGTTGGGAGCAGCCTCACTGCTCAGGGATGCAGCCCCTTTATGGCAGTGGGTGCTCAACATGCAGGCCATTATTGTTTTCAAACCACTGCAGCCCCAGACTGGCCAGTGTGGACTGAGAACCTTTCTAGGACAAGTGTCTCTTTAATTAGAAGTTTCTCCAGGGGCAGGGATACAAATGTCCCCAGGACTCTGAAGGGGTGGGGGAGCCATCAGCTGGGCAACAGCTTGCTCTCCCCCTACACCTCTCTGGAGGGCATAGGATTGTGTAGCTATAATTGAGCAGATGGGTTCAAAGAACCCAGGCCTCTCAGCCAGGCACAGAGCCAGGTGAACAGTGGTTTGTGTCTGGCCCCACCCGGCAGCCCCTCTAGTGATGCCCTGTGTGCATAACATCATGCGCACGGGGCATGGCTTGGGCTCCGGAGAGCCCTGAGCAAGCTCTCCCCAATCCACTCCTGGGCTCCAGAGAGCCTGAGTGAGCTCTCCCCCATCCATTTCAGGCAGTGTGTGCTGCCTGACAGCCTTTTCCCCCCTTTCTCTCCCTCCAGTGAGGGAGAGAAAGAGAAATAAATGCTATCAGGCAGCAAGCACTGCCTGAAATGGATGGGGGAGAGTTAGCCCTGACTCTCCGAAGTCCAGGTCATGCCCCTGTGCATGTGCTGTCACATGCACAGGGGCTTTTGGTGGCCTTTTTCATTGGCGGCCCAGGTTCTTTGAACCCGTCTGCACAATGGTGGCTCCGCTCCTGCTCCCAGCTCCTGAGGGTCCCCCAACTCCACCTCTCCCTATTTTCTTCATTATCTCCTTCACTCTGAGGGGCCGCCAGTGAGAGGAGAAAACTTGGCCCCCTCTCCTCTAGCTATGCCCCTGGGAGGGAGCATGGGCCCGTCTTCACTTTTTGTCCCAGGGTCCATTCCAACTTTGCCCCGGGTGTCTTCTTTGTGGCTTCTGCCCCTGTAGTTTCTTCCTGTTCAGTGGGGATGTGCCATTATTATAATGCACTGTAATTGTGTTTTAATTAGTCAGTTCATATTAGCAAAGGAGAGGGACCTTTTAAGTACCAGTTGTTTCCTCTTTGCAGCCTAATTGATTGCTTGTTCTTTGGTATGAACTTATTTTTGTGTGAGTGCCATTATGCAATATTGAAACTGCTCTGAAAAGCCTCCACCCCACCCCCTGCAGGGAACAGGAGCTGACTAATTAAGGGTCATTTCAATAACATGATGAATAACATGAAGCATGAATAACATGAACAGGAAGCAATTAAGCCACAAAGGTAGAAGCTTCTAATCAAAGTGAGAGCTGCAGGGGACCTATACTAAACAAGATGGATATACTTCTAAGTAAACATTATTGTGGGATTGTGGCCATATGGATGAACATTGACACATCTCTATGCTTTCATTTGCACACATATCCTTGAGTCAGCGTGTGTAGATATAGGAAAACTGGCCAGCTTCATTATTCATTCAGTGAGTAGACAGGTTGTTTATTAGGGATGTGCAAATTGTTTCGAATCTGGGTGATTCGAGTAATTTAAATTCAAATCAAATCTCCCCTTAAAAGGCAATTAGGTAGGGATTTGAATCAAATTTTCAAAATTCAATTTGAATTCAATTCCAGGGCTATTTGACACCTTTTTAAAACCATTCAGACCCCCTGGCTGGTTTAAAAGGCACCCAACCAAGCTTGAATTGATTCAAATTAAATTCAAATTCAAAACAAAATTTTGAAATTCTATTTGAATTTTAATAGAATTCAAAAAATCTGATTTGTGTGCATCCCTACGTTTTATATTTATGATGTTCTGTGGTTTCATTTCTAAATGTACCTACTCTAAGTCCTTGGGAAGAATCAGTAAAGTCTAGGGCAGGAGTGGACAACCTGACGCTCCACTGCTGTTGTTGGACTGCAACTCCCTTCGTTGCCAGCGACAATCAATAATGGCTGGGGAAGATGGGAGTTGTAGTTCATCAACTTATTGCAGCTAGGGCCAATGAGAATTGCAGACTAACAATTTATTGTGGCTGGGGACTATGCAAGTTGTAATCCAACAACCGCTGGAGAGCCAGGTATTCTGTGTCTCTGAACACTTGATCTGCAATTTTCATAGCTCTTTCCCTACTGTGAATATCCTGCAGAGGTGGGACCTGTCTTTAAGACCCATGACGTGGATCAGTTTCAGTCCTATATCTCTGCACTCAGAGTTGATGGTGGTGGGGACTGTCCAGAGATGTCACTAACCGGTCTGAAGTTGGCTCTGCAAGCGAGCATGCCCAGGTAATGGTGCCATTCAATCCTTCCGCCCTTCCTTCTCAATAAATCCCTTCCTGTGGCCTTTCCCCCTTCAGTCCTACTTCAGCCACTCCTGCTGCACAATCTATCTCTCTGTCATATTTGTAGACTGTCTGATAGATGTATTCCTACAATATGCCTGAAGCAGCTTCACAGACCCCTTGTGAAGTGTCTGTACCTCATCTGTTCCATTAAATTTTCAAGTCTCGCTCTTCTAATGAAGATTGTTCTTGAATTCAATTTCCTCATTCTTGTAATAATATCTATATACATATATCTGCATGTTCTCACATTCTTCCCTTGTTACACTTGCCACTCGCTTCCCTTCCCTTCCCTCAGTTCCAGTCACCATATCTTAAGAAGGATATTGTAGAATGGGAAAAGGTGAAGAAGAGGGTGTCCAAGATGATCAGGGGCCTGGAGCACCTTCCTTATGAGATGAGACTGCAGCATCTGGGGCTCTTTAGTTTAGAAAAGAAGCAACTACGGGGAGACTTAATAGAGGTAGGTAGATTTTATTTCGGTCATTGACCAGTAAATAAAAACAGTTACAAGAAAGAATAGCAGCACAAAAAGCCGTTACGGGAGCTCAGAATGAATTTTACAGACGATATAACAAAACTTTGCTATTTTGCAAATAATCTTCTTATTGGTATTTGCCAATAAGAGATTTAGATACTTGACAGAGGTATATAAAATTATGCATGGAGTAGAGAGAGTGGACAGAGAGAAATTTTTCTCCCTCTCTTGCAACACTAGAACCAGGGGTCATCCCATGAAACTGAAGATTGGGAAATTTAGGACTGACAAAAGGAAGTACTTTTTCACACCGCGCATAGATAATCTATGGAATACTCTGCCACAAGATGTGGTGACAGACACCAGCCTGGGTGGCTTAGGAACATAGGAAACTGCCATATACTTAGTCAGACCATTGGTCTATCTAGCTCAGTATTGTCTTCACAGACTGGCAGTGGCTTCTCCAAGGTTGCAGGCAGGAATCTCTCTCAGCCCTATCTTGGAGATGCCAGGGAGGGAACTTGGAACCTTCCGTTCTTCCCAGAACGGCTCCATCCCCTGAGTGGAATATCTTACAGTGCTGCTCACAGGTCAAGTCTCCCATTCATATGCAGCCAGGGCAGACCCTGCTTAGCTATGGGGACAAGTCATGCTTGCTACCACAAGACCAGCCCCTTTAAAAGGGGCTTAGACAAATTCATGGAGGACAGGTCTATCAGTGGCTACTAGTCTGGTGTCTATGAGACACCTCCAGCCTCAGGGGCACGATGCCTCTGAACACCAGTTGCAGGGGAGCAACAGCAGGAGAGAGCGCATGCACGTACCTCTTGCCTGTGGGCTTCCCAGAGGCATTTGGTGGGCCACTGTTTGAAACAGGATGCTAAACTAGATAGGCCTTGGGCCTGATCCAGATGAGCTGTTCTTATGTTCTCTACTCTCAGTGTTTTAGGTTATTCTTGGGGCAGGGACCTTCCCCTTTGTTTTGCTTATGCTGCACTGCACAGAAAGAGCTGAAGCTAATGGACACGTGGTAATGAAGGCCACTCAATGCCACTGCTCCATTATCTGGGCAGGGCTCCTATATCAATAGCCCTCCTCCCTGCACATACCATTCCACCCTACTGGTATTGCACAACATACCACCCTCCCTGCATGTACCATCTGCCCCAACAGCCCTCCTCCCTGCACAACATACTGCTCCCATTGAATCCCACTGCATAAAATTGTTTCCACCAACACCAGATCCAAGATCTTCACCTTTACTGACGCTGGAGCCAAAGACGCATTCCTGATGGATGAAATCAAAGTCCTGCTTGATGCAACTGGGTCTGAGGTGAACTATGCCCTCACAGGATATTGCGCCAGCCGGAGACGCCGAAGTATGTTCAACCTGTCTGGGAATGTTGGGGGGGAAATTAAGGAGACTGAGGCCTGATTCTCGTGTTACTGAAAGAGAAATAGCAATCGTTGGAAAATCACTCTCCTGTAACAGATAACTTTTGGACATACTGTATTCCAGGAAGTTTTTCACACCCAGCATTTTAGTTCGCATCTCCTCCGGAATGGAGAGGGCGCATTCACCTATCGCCCAGATTTATCCCGAAATCCCTGCGAGCTATCGGGGAGCACTTCACACACAATTCAGGTTTTTCATTGTGCATTAGAGTGTAGCCCAAATTATAACCTGGGTAAAGAAAATCCACTTTGTGAAAAGGGCTTTTGGGGGGAAGGGAGGGAAGTAAACTAGTAAACTCACTTTCCCCTCCCCTTCCATCTGCCCATGTGGCAAGCTTCACATACAATTTTTAATTAATTTATTTATTCATTCAATTTCTAGACTGCCCTTACAGAATAGCTCGGGGCGGGAGGGGGTTACAAATACCACAAAACAGTTAAAATCAATCAATGATCAAAACCAGAAACTTTAAAAAAAATACAATAAGACAGCTTTAAAAAAACCCAATACAAAACCTTATGAAAAATCCAATACAAGAAGAACCCTTTAAAACAATTTTAAAACCCTGGAAGGCCGGGCTGAACAGATAGGTCTGTAGGGCTCTCTTGAATGCCAATAAAGAATTCAAATTACAGATTTCTGCAGGGAGTCCATTCTACAGTCCAGGAGCGGCTACAGAGAAGGCCCGCCTTTGAGTCGCCACTGGACGAACCGGTGGCGACTTCCTGGCTGCTTGTGAGGAAGGCGCTCGTGTGACATGTGAGCCATTTCAAGCTGAAATACGCGCCTCTCCATCTCTGACGACTTTTTAAAAGCATTTGAAGACTTACCTCTTCACCCTAGCATTTTAATCTGACTGTGGTCATAAATTGTTTTAAGGTTTTTATTTTCTGTGTTTTAACTTGTTTTATGTCACTGTAAACTGCCCAGAGATGAAAGTTTGGGGCGGTGTACAACTCTGATAGATTAATTAATTAATTAATTAAATGATTGATGAAAGGAATTCATACCCTGCCATTCCATCTCAAAAACAGCAATGCTCAAGATGGCTAAAACTATTTAATCTTCACAGGTGCTGCCGAGGACGGACCTGAAGCTTCTGACAGAAGCCATGCAAACCTCTATGAAGAACTAGCAGCATATTCCGGTGGCTTCTATGTGATGACCACCAAAAGCGAGCTCTCTCAAGTCTTGGGCATAATGGAGCTCTCCCTGAATGCTGCCCCTGTTAAGGTGGCCCGTGGTCATCTGAATGGGACTCACCTCACCTTCCCTGTGGATGAGACTCTTGCTGAAATAACAGTGTCAGTCAAGAGCTTGGGGTTCTACGGATTCAGAGTTACTGTGCTGAAGCCTTCAGGTACAGAGTGCTGAGATGCAAAGCAGAGCATTGCCTTGCAGATGGAAGGAAAGCTCCTTTTTATTTGCCAGCTCATTCCTTGTGGCTGCTGCGATTCACTCTAGCTTTGTGTCATCTCCTGGCAGGCGCCTCGCTGGAATCTACACAGATGGTGATCAACACAGCCAACCACAAGATTGTGAAGGTGTCCCCTATCGAAGAGAGGGGCGAGTGGTCTGTGACTCTGTTTCCCAGTGGAATCTATGAGGTGGAAATCGGAGGCAAGAGCTTGCTGGACTTCTCCTACCAGATTATGCAGAAGCAGAAGGAGTATGTGCTTCCAGTCCAGGGACGGCCTGTAAAAGGTACATTTTCTGGGGTGTGAAGCAGCCCCACAGTGGGTGGAACTGCATGATTACCTGCATATATGCAAAAGAAAATCAAAAATCAGCTTTTCTTAGGAAAAGCAGGGGACAATTTTAAGCAGAGAAATGGTGGGCAGGAAGGGAATATCTGTTAGGGTGGTTTCTCGCTGCACCCTTAGGAACATAGGAACATAGAAAGCTGCCATATACTGAGTCAGACCATTGGTCTATCTAGCTCAGTATTGTCTTCACAGACTGGCAGCGGCTTCTCCAAGGTTGCAGGCAGGAATGTCTCTCAGCCCTATCTTGGAGATGCTGCCAGGGAGGGAGCTTGGAACCTTCTGCTCTTCCCAGAGCAGTGGCTCCATCCCCTAAGGGGAATATCTTACAGTGCTCACACTTCGAGTCTCCAATTCAAATGCAACCAGGGTGGACCCTGCTTAGCTAAGGGGACAAGCCATGCTTGCTACCACAAAACCAGCTCTCCTCTCTTGCTCTGTGTGTCAGTCAGACATTAAGTATTATGATTATTATCAACATTTATATACCATTTTCCAACCAAAGAAGTTCTCAAAGCAGTTTACACAGAAAAAGAAATAAGATGGCTCCCTGTTCCAAAGGGGCTCACAATCTAAAAGGAAATATTAGATAGACCTGAACAGGAAGGGTGCTGTGCTGGGGCTGGATAGGGCCAGTTGTTCTCCCCCTGGAGACTTTACAGAAAGGGCTATTACCCCAAATATCCTCCAGAAGAGAATGAATGTGTTCATACACCAGCCAAACTTACCCCGAAGTCCATTCAAGATCCTTGGAAGCACTCCACACACAAATTGGGCTTTGTCTTCCGAATTCTAGCTTATCTCGGTGTATTTCTGGGTTTTTTAAGTGTTGGTTTTAAGTGGGTTTTTCTGAAAACGCCAGAGCAAATAGGGAGAGGCACTGATGTAGAGTCATTAACATGATAAGAGGGATACACTCTTTTAGGAATGCAGATATAGGCTTTAGAAATCTCTCCACCCACCATTGGCTAGAAGGAAAACACAGCCATGTGATGTGAACCTGCACCAAAACAAAACTCAAGAGCAGAGGGGAGAGGCTGCTTCCCTCAATGCCATGAGTGTAATTCAAAGTGGCTTTGCTCAACATTTACCCCACGGCATGAAGCCATGTGTGAAAAACTGCCTGCTAAATGCAAGTGAGTCTACTTAGAAGCCTGTACTAATCAGGACATGGAACTGTAACAGAGATAAAACACCCACCAACAACACATGATATTCAGAAAAAGTATATATGCTGTTTTTGAGATTCCAAAACACGCAAGGAACTTCAAATGGAGCTTACGCTACAGAAAGAAAGAGAGGAAAGCAGAAGTGTGCTAATACAGGGAAAAGGAAGGCCAAGGGATTTCAGAGGTGGTTGCTCTGCTGACAGCTTCATCTTTTCCAGGATCAAACTACACCATCTCCATGAAGCTGATGGGAGATGCTAAAAGTGTTCAAGTCGAGCGCCTGGTTGCAATTTCTGGACTCGGAGCCCCCATAGAATCAGTCTCTTTGAATCAAACCTACGATGCCCTTGGAAACCCCTTGGCTATCACTCCCTTTTCCTTCCATGAAGTGGTATGTACATCCTTTCCCCATACTTACTTACTGAAGAATAGTGTCTGTCACAGCATACTAACAGTAGAGAAGTGTGTGAATCTTGCCCTTTAGTTCTGCAGATCAGACGTGTAATCAGGGTGGGGCAGGCAGGGCACGTGCCCTAGGCACTACTTGAGGGGGGTGCAGAAATGCCACTGACTCCCCCCGCCCCCTGCCCCCCGCCGCCCCCACCCACACCCACAAAATGGTAGCTTTGGGCGCCCCAGAGCCTCCACGTCTCAGCTCTTGGCGCCATGCTACTGCCTGCTGCTCATTGGCTAGATGCTGGACCTCCTGGCACTTCCCCTGCTTGCACTTGCGCAGCGCAAGGTCTCTGACTCTGCCCCTGGCGCACGTGCACTGAACGCTCTGCTGAGTGATCGCCAGCTTTTCTCTCTGCTTCATGCATGCATGCAGCGTGGAGGATCATCGTTGCCTGGCCTGCTACTGGCCAACATCATCATTGCTGGAGGGTTGAGGTTGGAAAACATTTGGGCAGCTGCTTGAGTTGAGCTGGCTTCTTGGGGCTCTCAGGGAGGTGTCTCGGGGCGGTGGGGCGGTGGCTGGCAGCAGACATCACCTCCCTCACCCGGAGTTGAGGCAGCAGCGGTGGCAGAGAGCTTGTCCTGCTTCTTTCCCCCTAGACTGAGCAGATCATGGTGTGTAACATGTAGTTCGTTTGTTGTTGATAGGTTTTTTTTAATTATTTTAATTTACGCGGGGGGGAGGGTGGTTGAGGAAAATGGTGGGGTGGGTGTCTCACTCTCAGCACCTCTGGCCGGGCTGCCCTCCTTGCGGGAGGTGTCCCTAGAAGTTCTTGGTAAAGTTCGGCAGCAGGAAATGTGGCAGCTTTTTCTGCGAAGCGGGAGGCGCGAGTCAAAGACTCCGGTGTGTGTGCCTGGGATGAGATGGGATTCCTCTCTACCCGCCACGCTTGCTCCCTGCTGCAGCCTGGCGCTTGGCTGGCCAGGGGGCTAGCCTTGGGCTCGACCCGAAGCCCGGCTAAGGCTGCTGCTGGGGATGCGCACACGCCGCACAGGACTCCTCTGAGGAAGGGAGGCCTGGCAGCTTCCGGGCGGGCCGGTGCAGCAGCGAGAAGCTCCCCTCGCCTCGAGTCATGTGTGCCCGAGAGCGAGGGAGCCGGCAGCGCCATGGGCTTAACTACAATGGGGGGCAGGGCGGAGGAGGAGACGCACGGACGACAGCAGGCAGCTGCAGCGGCGTGTAGTGCTGCCGGCTCCTCCTCGCTCTCGCACTACTTTTCTTGAGCAGCAAGGAGTATGCCGGGTCTCCCTCCCTCAGAGACGTGCATCGTCCCCAGCAGCAGCATTAGCCGGGCTTCGGCTCTTCTCAAGCCCGAGGCAAGCCCCCCTCCCCACCAGCCTTCAGCAGGCAGAGGAATCCCATCTCCTCTCTCTCTCACACACCCCAGCACCTTTGACTCCCCCTCCCCGGAGGAAAACCACCACCACCAAGCTTTACCAAGCGCTTCTAAGGACACCCCCAGGGGACTTGCTGATGACTGCTTTCATGTTTTTAGAGATCCCCAGAATATTAGAGGTCCACCTTTAATAGTTGCTTTTTATTTATGGATTTATACTGTAATGTTGAGTAGTACAGTGAGTGTGGGGTGCTCTATTCTGACAGAACAGGCAAATATTGATCATGAAGGAAAGAACTCAGTTTATATTTATGCAGTGATAAGAAATTCTGAAACCAATTTTTAAAAAAAGAATTCTGAGCAGCTTTAATGCCTTGGTGTTTTGGACTGTGATTTGATCTTAGAAGGTTGAGAGCTAATGAATGTGAGGATAAGTTTTCTATTCAAAAGAGGCGGGGGCAGTACATTTTAAGAGAGCATTGTATTATATAGATTTAGTCTTTCTGGTCTTGGTCTGTAATAAATTACAATTACAATATGGATTCAGTATTGTAATGCAGAAAAATATTATTGTGCTGGAAGTGCACTGTATATGACTTGCAGGGGGAGGAATCATTCAACAGCAACATATATCAAATATCTCAAGGACTCCCATGTAACACATTGCCTTCCTTAATAGTTACTCAGCTTAAATATAGAAGTGCTGATACCATAATATAATTGGTTTGTTTGCAATTATAACATCCCAGTATACCTCTATAACCGAATGAGGTAAGCAATCATGAAACTTATGTAAGGTACACCGCATTGTTTAATTTTGAGATACCTTCAACACATGTGCAGCAATACTGCTGTACATGTGTTGAAGGTATCTCAAAATATGCATTCTTCTGAGACTATCCTCATAGGCTTTGAAAAGAAATTACGACTACCACTAAAAAAAAGAGGCAAATACCATAAAGGTAGCACTCTGGGTATGGGATCGAGGTTAGTGCATTTGCAAGGCACTGTAGCTGTACACAAAATGACTATAATCTGCAGTGTATTTTTAGGAGCTCAATCAATAAATTATTCTTTTAGTGCAGATAATGTCCATTGCTGTGGAGGGTGTCCACTATCTTTATATAGTGTTCGTAATGATATATGAAGCCCATTTAATGCTAAAGCCAAAAGCACCACTAAAATACATGCCACTATGTGACAGAAAAAAACAGTTCATAGCAGCTGTCATGTAAAATGCTAAATAAAGTCAATATATAGCATATAAATACAGAGGCGTAACTATAGGGGGGCAGGGGGGGCACGTGCCCCGGGCGCCATCTTTTCTGGTCACGTGGGGGGCGCCACCATGACCAAATTTTTTTTAAGTTTTTTTAAAAAAATTGTTAATACAAATGTTTTCTGCTCAGTGCAGCAGTGCTGCAGCAGTCATGGGAGCGTGTCGGTGCCCCCTTCCCCACGAGCGGTCCCTTCCGTGCCGCCTGCGCCCCCCCCCCCATTGCTTTGCTGGCGCCTGGCGGCCAGTCAGTGGCCTGGCTTGGCGGCGGCGGCGGGCGCTTGTGAGGAAAAACCTAAGGGGGGGCGTGGGGGGGGGGCGCCATTTCAGTGCTTGCCCCGGGCGCCATTTTCCCTAGTTATGCCTCTGTATAAATATAGCAAGAATGGCATTTAAGTAATAATTGCAGCAATCAGATTTACTAAAATACTGGCATCAATTCACTTCTAACTCATTCTCTAATAATCATTCAAACAAACCCATATTTCTCTGTGCTATTTGTATTATGAGTAATTATCTCGGAACAAGGTAGTTCCTAAGGATGAATATTTCTAGGTTTAATGGTCTGAGGTCACCAGCTCCTCCCACCTGGTAATTATTCATCAGGAAATACTCAATTCTTTAATGGTTATTGCTTAAATCTGGTCAAGACAAATCACTTCAATAAATAGTGTAAAATTGTGTTGCATCTTTGTACCTACACTTTAAATGCTATAAAGGTAGGTAGTGCCATAATTTGTAACTTAAAGGATCTGTCCATGAATGAGCTTGACTTGTATTTGTGAGCAGATATTATGGTAAAGCTATCTGAAAGATGGGTGTCAGATGTTGGGGGGGGGGGCACAATTTCAGTGCTTGCCCTAGGCGCTATTTTCCTTAGATACGCCTCTGCTGCAGATGTCTGCATTTCCCCATAAGATGGTCACAAATGTCTTCTATGTCCAAAGAATGACAATTCAGAACCCTGCACAATCTACATTGTGGTCCCCTATATCAGGGGTTCCAAATCCTGCATCCCCAGATGAGCTTCAGCCATTAGGCTGGGAAGGGGGAACAAGGTTGAGAACCCCCACCTTATACAACTGAACAGAGGGCATCTGGGAAAGTGAAGAGGATGGAAACTAGAAAACTACATGTTACTATATTATGTAATTGACAGGCAACACACACAAGAAGTGGACAGGAAGTATTCATTTTGAGTCAAAACACAGCCATGGGGTGCGGGGGCTTAATCTGGTTTAGGATCCTGGCACACAGAGAAGGGAGTTAACACTTTCACCCTGCACTGTTTTCTTGCCAAAAACCATTCCCTGAACCAAGCAATTGTTTTCTGCAAAATTGGAGCCTTTCTCCCAGAATAAATAGAATCCATGAGGGGTGGGTATCCAATTCATGATCACATTGAGGGCAAAGGGTTAAAGCCTTCTTCCTGAAGACCTGATCCAGATCAGGGGGTCCAGAGCATGCTGTTTATTCATTTATTTTTTTAATCAAGCACACAAGTCTCAGTCACACAGTAGATATATAGTCTAGCTTGACCCTTGGTGCGCATACTCATTGAAACTAGTAGGGCTCTGCAAAGTTTCAGTAGCCGAATCGAAACAGGTCCATTCAGCTGGATTCAAACCAAGCTGTTGTCTGGTTCATGTTCAGTCTGGCCAAATTGAATCCTATGTGGCCTGCTTTGATTTGGCCCCAATTCAGCCCTGCACTCAAACTGAATCAGTGCAGTTTCGAACAGCCCAAGAAACCAGACTCGTATCTAAAGCTCTTACAGGGACTTTTACGCACAGCAGGTTTTACCGCGAGTTTACAGGGAGGCTTTACTGTGAACTTGAAGTTGTCCCAAAAAACTGCCGCAAATAGTGGATTTATTTAACCCCAGATATAAATCGGGCAACACTCTAAGGTGCAGTGAAAAACCCAAATTGTGTGTGAATGCTCCCTGATAACTCATGGTAAAACCTGATAACTCACAGTAAAACTTCGGGGTAAATGTAGCCAATATGTGAACTCACCCTCTCCATTCCAGAGGAGATGCGAGTTAAAGGGCTTCAAAAGTCCCAAGTGAAAAGCTTTCAGGATGATCTATGCATTTTTTTCACACTTTCTCTTCCAGAATAGTGCTTACTCTCCTCCATAACATCTGAAGGAGCTTAAAGAGGTTCATCTTCAGACTAGCAACAGCAGCTAACATGATGAGGAAAACCATGCAAAGCAGTCCCATTGAAATTAAAAGGACAAATTAGGCAATGTCTAACTTTTCCATTTAATTTCAGTGGAATTACTTTGAGTAATTTTCCTCATCACATAGGCCAGCCACCAATTTGGAACTGGGGTTTTCAAATTGCAAATGCATCTAGTTCAGAAAGCTTCACCCCCATTCTGAGCCAGACTCAGACACTTCAAAATTTGATCCTGGCTCCAAATGGGACTCACCCCCTTCCACCCTCCCTATCATCATCCCTCATCGTCTTACAACAAACTTAGCAAGACTTAGCAAGGGTCAGATCTAACAGCCAAGTGAATACAATTGAGAGTGACACTTGCTCAGACAAAGACCATGCCTGACCCGAAAGAGCCTATAGCCTTACCAGGTCATGGGAAAATGTGCTGTCTGGGAAGATGGAGTCACTCTGGGGCCTGACCAGATGTCATAATCCAGCATCAGGGATAAGCATGGTTGGGCAGCTGCTGAGAGTAATGGCAGGAGAGAGGGCACGCCCTCAACTCCTGTCTGTGGCTTCCAGCAGCATCTGGTGGGCCACTGTGCGAAACAGGATGCTGGGCTAGATGGGCCTTGGGCCTGATCCAGCAGGGCTGTTCTTATGTTCTTATGAGAGCCCAAGGGCCCACAGCTGAGAACATATCTATGCCCATAGCTGGTGGTGGTGGAGCAGGAGTAGCATGGGGTGTGTGTGGAGTGGGGGCAAAGATGGGACAAATTGCATTTCTGGGTGGGCAAGCCGCGTTCCACATGTTAGATTTTTGAAACAGAAATAATAGTATATCTCAAATTAACACTCTCATGCTGAAAATATTTTCATTGGACTAATGCCTATTGATTTCATAAATCGGAGGGGCAAGTTGGGGGGGACTATTTGGGGGGGGGTGCCCCACAGAACCACTCCAGCTGGAGCAACATTCTTAGGGCCACCGAGTTAGCAGGGAGGACCATGGAATGCAGCTTGCCGAGGGCCCTATTCTGCCCACAAAACAGAAGTGCAGCCCTGGGTACCTCACCACACAGGGAGCAGAGCACAGATTCAAAGCTTCCTAGTTCTGATAGCTCCTCATAGGTTGCTGCAATACATCCTTGCTTGGAAGCATTTCCCATTAAAATCAATAGGACACTCCCAACTAAATGTGGTTAAGACAGCAGTATAAAATGTTCCACATCTGCTTAGTCTGAACAGCAAAGGTCGCTACACCTATAATGTATTAGGCATTTAGACTACCTAATAAAAATTATAGTTTCTCAGTTCCGGAGTGTCTGAGATGCCAATTAACCTTTCCAATTCATCTCATGTACACGTTGACAGTGTAGGAGAATGTTACTAGAATTCCTTTTTCTTTACATTCCAGACCACCCTATTGCGTGTGGAAGGCCTGTCTCCGGGGAATCTCTCCTTTTCACGAGTCAGCTCTGATCCCATCAGCACAGAATCTGTACAGATCATCTCTTTGGCAGATCAAAACAGTGAGTCCCTCATGAGGCGGGAAATGTCAACAAGAACTCCCCTTTCAGTATTTCATACGATGGCTGGCTGGATGTGGGCAAATTGAAGCTTAATCCAGACAGGGCCACTGTTTCCTGTAGCAGAGATTCCCAGATGCTGTTGACTATAACTCCCATAATCCCCAGCCAAAGGCCATTGCAGCTGAGGATGCTGGGAGCTGTAGTCAACAACATCTGGGAATCCCTCTAACAGGGAACACTGGACAGGGCAGTGCTTTTGGTGAGTAGAGTTGGTGATCCAACCTGCGTTGGATGGGGTAGCACATCCCTTGAAAAATCAGGTTCGCCGTTTGGGGTTGCTTCTGAATCTGGCACTGCATTTCGATTTTCAGGGGTGGCAGTGACCAGGAGTGCTCTTACCAGCTTAAACTGGTGCAGCAATTGCACACATTTTTGGTGAAGGTGAATCTAATCATGGTCTCAGTGTCTCTCCCCCCACCTCTCCCCCCACCACCACCAAAAACATCTGCAGAAGGTATGATCTTGGTCAGAGGTGTGGGCATTCTTTCACTTGATTAGCTAAAAGGCAAGATGCTTTGAAATGTTTTACCTGTGGCTGTCCTGAAATGAGCAAGGGGTTGGGTTAGATTTATTTATTTATTGTTCAATTTTATACCACCTTTCACTGCTCTTTATTTAGCAAGGGGAGAGTAACTGGTCCTATCCACCCCCAGCACAATACCTCCAGTGACCGTTGCTGGTGTCTAGCTTGTGTGTGTGTGTGTGTTTGTTTGTTTGTTTAGATTGTGAGCCCTTTGGGGACAGGGATCCATCTCATTTATTTATTATTTCTCTGTGTAAACTGTCCTGAGCCATTTTTGGAAGGGTGATATAGAAATCCAATTATTAATCATAATCATAATGATAATAATAAATAATGCATCTCAAGGCTACAAAAGTTAAAATACAATAAAATTCCATAAAAGTTACATTTAAAACCTTAAAATCAGTTAAACATTAAAAACCATAAAACACTTTTTAAAAAAACCATTTAAAAAAGATAAACAGAAGCAAGAAAGCTGAGAAGCCTGGCAGACTGTAAGGGGTAAAAGCTAAATGACTTTCAAGGTCCCTCACAACTCTATCATATTATATGGATGGTATTGTGTGGTACAAGTGGCCCTCATTATTCACAAGGGTTCTGTTCTGGCCTACAACCATGGATAACAAAACTGCGGATAATGAAACCTTAAGTCAATGGGAATTGGGGAGATAGGTTCTAGGGATGTGCATGAACCGGCAGATGGCCGGTTCCGCGGTGGAGGGTTACCTTTCAAGGAGCAGGGAGGTAGGGATGTGCAAACTGGTTTGAATTCGAACCAGGGTGGTTTGAAGATTTGAATTCGAACCGAACAAGCCATCAGGTTCGAGCTGCAGGTTCGAATTTGAACCGAACCAGGGGGTGGTTCGATTTGAACCGGTTCGAACTGGTTCAGACATCCAAAAATTGGTAGGATGGTAGCTGGCACCGAGGGGTACCTGCCACCCAAACCCCAAAGCAATCGGACACTCACGGTTTTTTTATGAATTTTTGAAAATTATTTTTATTTTTTTCTCATAGGGTATAATGGGACTCGAACCAGCCCATTATTCCTTATTGTGTAGCACCCATGGGTGCCAACAACCATGCAAACCCTGAAGCAATTGGACACCCCTATGATTTTTTAAGAATATTTGAAATATTTTTAATTCTTTTTCTCATAGTGTATAATGGGACCAGAACTAGCCCATATCCCCTATTATGCAGCACCTAGGGGCACAAAAGTGAGTTGGGTGGTAGACAACCAGGGGTGCCTACTATCCACAAAGTTCCAAGGCAATCGAACACTCCTCTGATTATTGGTGAATTTTAAAAGTATTTTGGAATTCCTCATAGAGAATAATGAGGATTGCAGCAAATGTATAGCTTCACGTCGGTAGAAAGTGGTGTCCTAGAGTAGAGTAGAGTGTGGTGGGTGGTAGTTCCCAAGGTGGGCAAGGAAGCTATCAGAATTATTTGAAAGGAATGGGGCAAAGGGCTGATTTTTAAGTGATTTTTGAAGTGTACGCGTCTTTAAGGTTTTTCTCCATAAAGAAGCATGGAGGTGTCAGCAAATGTGTAGCTTCACATCAGGGGCAAAGGGGTGGCCTAGAGCAGAGTGTGGTGGGTGGTAGTGCCCAAGGGGGGCCAGGAAGCTATCAGAATTATTTGAGAGGTATTGGGCAAAGGGCTGATTTTTAAGTGATTTTTGAAGTTTATGTGTCTTTAAGGTTAGCAATGAGCGGATTCATGGTTTGTCATTGAAAATCTTATATGCTACCAAAGAATCTACACTCAGAACACTTCAGAAACAACAAAACCCAGTACCCCATGGGTTAGCAATCCCATGGGCTGGTTCAAGTCCCATTATACCCTATGAGAAAAATATATAAATAATTTTCAAAAATTCATTAAAAATTGTATGAGTGTCCGATTGCTTTGGGGTTTGGGTGGCAGGTACCCCTGGGTGCTAGCTAGCATCCTACCAATTTTTGGATGTCCGAACTGGTTCAAAATGGTTCTAAATGGTTCAAATTCAAACCGAACCAGGAGGAGGTTCGAGCAAAACCAAACCCGAACCACCTGCTCCTGGTTCGAACCTGGTTCAAATTCGAACCGAACCGGGCAAACTGGTTTTGTGCACATCCCTACAGGGAGGGTGCTCTTACCACCACCACCCCAGCTACGTTTCCCCCACCAGTGCTATGCTGAAAATCACTGGCACCGGGCAGCAGCATACCCTCTTGCCACCCCGGTCAGCATCAGACCAGAAGTGGCCGGTGCATGATGTGCGCACACACAGAGGCCACTTCCAGTCTGACCCTGACCAGGGCAGCAAGAGGGTATGCTGCCACCCCATGCCAGCGATTTTCAGCACAGCACCAGCAGGAGAGATGTGGGGATGGGGGGTGGGTAAGAGCACCCTCCCTACACCTAAAAGTTAACCCACCCACCCACCCCGCCGAACCGGTTTGGAGGTCCAGAAAAGGACCTCCGAACCCGTCCATGTACATCCCTATTAGGTTCCAGAGCCCAGGAAAATGACTGAAAAATCACTGAAAGGGCAAAGTAAAAGCAGAAATAAGGATGGAGCACAGCACTGTACCTTGGCCACCTCATATCTTCTAGTCTCCAGCTCCTCCAGCAATCTCCCCACCCCATCTCCTCAAGTAATGAACAGTCATGAAGCTTCCTCACCCCATCGTTGAAATCCAGCACTTAGCAGCACAAGCCCCTGGCCTGTCTGGTTCTTAGGCTGGCCAAACAGGCAGCCAAAAAATTTTTTTTAAAAAAATCAATTTCTAGGAAACACACACAGAAGAGTGTGTGAGGACCAAGGATTGAGAGGAGAATCAATTTTTAATAGAGAATTAAAATCAGTTGTTTAATTTAAATTGAATTTTAATGGCAATTTAAATTAAATGATACAGTACTGCAATTATCAAAAATAAATTTTAATTAAAAATAAAAATTTCATCAAAATTTCATACATGTGATAATTAGCATCTTGCAGGGGCAGCACAATGCTGCGAGAAGCTCCAGAAAATGGCTCCAAGAAGCTCCACCGGAATGGCTCAAAAACCGCTCCTAAAGGCCCCCAATGGCTCCCGAAGGATACCAAAGGCTACCCAAGGCTGCCAAATGCTACCCAAAATGTCTTTTGGAAGCACAAAAAACTCTAAACATGAAGACCAAAGCACTCCACCATCCTCCTCCAAACTCCTCTCATTACCCATGAGCAGATGTAGCAAGAGCACAGCCACATAAGGGCAGAACTGCACTGCGGAAAACCGCAGATACACAAAACCACATACCGCAGATAATGAGGCCGGGCATATCTTGCCTGGTACCACCTAATGGCGCAGCAGGGAAATGGCTTGACTACCAAACCATTCTGGTTTGAATCCCCGCTGGTAGGTTTCCCAGACTATGGGAAACACCTACAGTATATTTGGGCAGCAGCAATATAGGACGATGCTGAAAGGCATCATCTCATACTGCATGGGAGGTGGCAATGGTAAACCCTTCCTGTATTCTACCAAAGACAGCCACAGGGCTCTGTGGGCACCAGGAGTCAACACTGACTCGACAGCACACTTTACCTTTACATATTGCCTGACCGTGGATATGCTAAACCTTATCTGTGCTGAAACCACAGATAAGGAGGGCCACCTGTACTGGGTAATGAAAATTCACTTTTCCTCCTCCTGGAATGTTCTCACCAAAAAGTCCCCCTTTGAAGCAGCTATTTGCCCTGAAGTGGTTTATGCCAGCAAGTAGCCACCTAAGGGACAATGAAACTGAAGGGGGCAACATTTAGCAGGAACAGGGGCGTAACTATAATAGGGCAAGAGGAGACAGTTGTCTGGGGGCCCCCTGCCTTGGGGGCCCCCCAGAGGCAAGTCACATGACTGACTCCCCCAGCCACACACCCGCCCGGGCTTCCTTCAGTGATATTCATCCTCCAAAATTGATGTGAATGTTAAGACCTGGAGCTACCAGAACAGCATGTCTTTCTCTAGTACCATTAAATGACTTGCATCGTCCACAATTTACATAACCATTTTAAAAATAATTTAGGATGATGGCACATAGGAGAGAGAGAGATAAATTTTACTATGCTTTTTGTTATCACGATTCAGCATCGTTTAAGATTTCTTTACTTCATGAGCTGAGTCTCAGTGGGCGGGGTGGGGGGGCATTTTAAAGTCTCTGGGTCCACTCCAACCTTGCTATGCCCCTGAGCAGGAACATAGGGTGTCAAGCACAACTTGGGGTACAGCTGGCCTCACTGTGCCCCCAGGGTCCTTTTAGCTTTATCACTAAGCTGCCACCACATCCTTTGATAGGACAGGTCTATCAATGGCGAATAGTCTAGTGGCTATAGGCCCCTCCAGCCTCAGAGGCACGATGCCCCTGCATACCAGTTGCAGGGGGAGCAACAGCAGGAAAGAAGGCATGCCCGCGCTTCTTGCCTGTGGGCTTCCCAGAGGCATCTGTTGGGCCACTGTGTGAAATAGGATGCTGGACTAGGTAGGCCTTGGGCCTGATCCTGCAGGGTTGTTCTTATGTTCCCTTGTGAGAGAAATTATCCCCCCTTTAGCCCAAAAAGGGAGTTGCCTCAAAATTATGTTTTAAAATGTCTCAGAGCCTCTTCAGTAGTGTGTGGCCAGGGGGTGCATGGATAGATCGAACTGAGCAATCTCAGAACAAGTTCAAACAATTTTACAGAACTAGTTTAATTAAAAAAAGATTAGAAGGGTACTTCTGTACTTCTACTATATCCCCAAATCACCTCCAACTGCAGGACCAGTTCTTTCCACAACAATCCTATGCCAATAACTGTCCACACTATGAGGATGTTCTTCCTGTTTTCCCAGGCACAATGTCACCCGGAGAGAGCCTGGACCTCTCTGTTCTGGTGGTGAATGATGGGGCAGCTGCATCCTTCTCTTTTAATGTCTGGGATGACCTGGGTCTCCTGAGGAGTTTCACACCATCTGGGAGTCATCTAAATCCAGGTGGAAGTATCACCCTCACTGCAACCTTTGTGGCAGCTGGAGATAATAGCAGCTTTGCCTCCAGGTAGGAGACAGCATTACCAAAATGGTGGAAACCAAAGCTCCTCAGTAGTATGGGGGAGAGGGGTAGTCTGGAGTGAGAGGTCAATGTTGTGCCAGGATTTGGGGGTTCACAGGGCAGGAAGCCACAGTTTCAGGAGCTTGACAGTAGGGGATTGTGATGGTCCAAGGCCAAGATCTGAATTCGGTTCAGGGAGATTCATTGCATACTGAAGAGGGTCAAGCACGGTCCAGTAAGAAGGCTCACTACAAGGCCCACGGGTCTACAAAAACCACAGTTTACTAATGGCCTATATGACTTATGATCCATCAAGTCAAGCACTGCCCAGAAACCTTATTTTTGTCAAGTATTTGGTATGCAGTGCAATCCCAGTCACCACAACTCCAAGGTCTGTCAGGCTCCAGATGGGCTGCATTTGGTTTGGGGATAAGGTTGCTGATTGGGCAGGGGGCGGCGGGGTGGGGGGAGTTGGCCTTGCCTGATCTTGTTGTCCCTTCAACAATGGTTTTTCATAGCATGGAGACAAGCATTACCACCTGCTGACATCTCTAGATCATCCTGTTGTCAATGGCATAAGAGCAGGTCACTGGAAAAGGTGCCGTCTCTTCTTGAAGAGAGAGGCTCCACATCTCCTGGTTTACAGGAGTGATGTATATCTGGTTTACAGGCTAATGTAGGAACATAGGAAGCCGCCATATACTGAGTCAGACACTTGGTCCATCTAGTTCAGTATTGTCTACTTAGACTGGCAGTGGCTTCTCCAAGGTTGCAGGCAGGAATCTCTCTCGGCCCTATCTTGGAGATGCCTGGGAGGGAACTTGTAAATATTACAGGCATATATTATAGAGTTTTCCTATGTAAACTGCTTTGAGCACTTTTGTTGAAAAGTGGTCTATAAACAGTAGTAGTAATAGTTATGATCGGCAATTACTTTAATGAATGCACAGATGACACAGGAAGCTGACTTCTACAGAGTCAGACCATTGGTCCATCTAGTTCAGTACTGTCTATACCAGGGCTACACAACTTCGACCCCCAGCTTTGTTGGACTACAACTCCCATCATCCCCACTTACAGCGGCTAATGGTCAGGGATGATGAGAGTTGCAGTCCAAGAACAGCTGGAGAGCCAAAGCTGTGCAGCCCTTGTACTACACTGACTGGCAGGGACTCTCCAAAGCTTCAGACCGGTCTTTCCCAGCCTCACCTGGAGATGATGGGGATCGCACCGGGGACCTTCTGCAGGCAAAGCAGGGGCTCTACCAATGAGCTGCAGTCCTTCACGCAATGGAGATACAGCCCTAGGCAAGTGCCTGTCGGATAGTTTAAAGGGGAGAAGGGAATTTACACTAGGACTCCTGAGTTTCCTGGAAAGAGTTTGGTGAATTAGAACACTACTAGCCGACCCCGCACAGAGCAACTGTGCGCTCTTTGGGGCCAGCGGTTACCTCTCCCCCACTTCTGCCCCAGTCTCAGCTTCCGGGCCCAGCCACCTCTCCTCCCCACTGCAACTTCTGTTCCCCCCCCCCCCACTTTCTTTCCCCCCTCCTGGGCCTTGCCTCCGCGGCCAGGCTGGGCCCACCACCAATGGCCTCCAAGGCTGGGCTGCCGCCGTGGCAACCAATCCTCCTGGGTGCACCTCAGCCAATCAGGTGCGTCCGCCACCCAGCCAATCAGCTAGGCTCTGGGACGCACATTCCAAGGCACACCCAGGAGAATTAATATAATAGATGAGACTGTTCTCAAGAACAGCCTAACCCAGTCCAGGGCAGCCCATTCCAGGGGCAGCCCAGTTCAGGCTGGTTGTGTGGCGCACTGGGATCCCTGCAGATCCCAACGTCTCCATGCAGCCTAGCCTTCTTAAATAACCCAACTATTAGCCGTGGTTAAGGGCACAAGTGTGTCCTTAACCTGGCTGCTGGGTATTGTGTGTCTCCTCAAGATGTATGCAGCCCGAGGAGACACAGAGATGGGTGCCTAGAACACCCATCTGATGGGGTAGTCCCCAAATGCACTTGCACGGTGCATTGTGGGATGTGTGGCAGCAGGAGCCACTAGTTCCGGCCTGAGATCCATCCGCGCTCCTTCTGGGCGCTTCCCAGACTAGGACCTACAACGGGGTCAGGACATATCTCGGAAGTGTGCTTCCACACTCCCTGCATCATGACACCGCAGTCCCTAGGAGGACAGCAGGGTGCCATTCAAATGTCCAATGCTTTGTTGCGAATTTAATCACTGCGTTATGGAGCAAGGATGCCGTATATCCGGTGTTAAAAAGTTGCTGTTTTTTCGGGTTGTTAGTTGCCGTGAGACTGACCCCCACCCCGCTGTTTACGTTCCAAATGCGACTTGCCCAAACGGAGGCATTTTGCTGCTGTTCCAGCAGCTAGTCTGGAAAGCGCCCTGGAGGGCTGAATGTGTGGGCGTGTGGGAGGCACACCAGAGAAAAACAGCTTGGTCATCTGGAGGGTGGGGGGAGTTGAAAGCAGGCTTCCCCTCGCGCCCACCCGGCCTGCTGTCAGAGATTGTGAGAACGGCCTCTGTAAACTGGACAGCTGTGCTGGGGACCTGGAGAAGCAGCACAGTTAAGTAGTTAGCAAACTAGTTTGCCAAGCAGGTGTTCTTGTGGAAATCTCTGCCACAAGATGTGGTGACAGCCAACAACCTGGATGGCTTTAAGAAGGGTTTGGATAACTTCATGGAGGAGAGGTCTATCAATGGCTACTAGTCGGAGGGCTATAGGCCACCTCCAGCCTCAAAGGCAGGATGCGTCTGAGTAGCAGTTGCATGGGAGTAACAGCAGGAGAGAGGACATGCCCTCAACTCCTGCCTGTGGGCTTCCAGCGGCATCTGGTGGGCCACTGTGTGAAACAGGATGCTGGACTAGATGGGCCTTGGGCCTGATCCAGCAGGGCTGTTCTTATGTTCATGTGCAACCCCTCAACCCTCTACACCAGAGCTGCACATCTTCAACCCTCCAGTTGTTGTTAGACAACAATTCCCACCATCCCTAACTATTGGCCACTGTGGCCCACAACAGCTGGAGGGCCAAAGTTGTGCAGCCCTGCTCTGCACACTCCGTTCATAATCACTGTGTGTCCTTTCAGCATCGCAACGTTCACAGCGACAAGCTCTGCAGCCCAGAACTACCTGAAACTGCCCATCACCGTGATTCCTGAAATCGCCCTGGTGAGTCTGGATTCCACATTGATTGCTTAATATGTTTGCTGGATGTTCTAATCAGCTGTGTTGCCTCACATGGGAGAAACATTTGCTCCCCAGAAAGAGAAAGTATTTCTTTCATCATGAAATATGGTGTCTGACATCCAGACGAACAAAGCACTTGCACTTAGGTATGGTGCTACCTCAAGGCTGTCTCACGGGCCAGTTGTGCTCAGTTCCAGAGTGCTGCACTATTTCAAACACGTTTGCACTTGTGCAACAAGGTGCGTAACCTCTAGCATGTCTCACATTTTGCTGGGAACTGCAGTTCCAAGCATCCTCGTGACTTCACTCTGCTGTGTGATCTTCTTGCACTGGTGCCACTCATTGTGCAAATGCTCCCTTAGTCTGGAGATTAGCCATTTTTTGAACTGCCTTCCAGGACTAATTCAGGATACTGCTTTTTCTTCCACAAATAGTAGAACAGCTTTGCAAAGCTTCGCTAAAAGTCCTTCTGGGAGCCCCACTGTCAGTGCTATCCTACACTGAAAAGCACTGGGAGGGACTGATTCAATGGGGGCATTAAAATGGTGAGGTACTTCTCCATGAGCTCGGAGCCTGAAATATGGTACAGATGCAATCCAAGAGGGATAATCAAACTGGATAATCAAAATCCAGTTTTGATTATTAGAAAAATCTATCCATAGAGAGATTATTTGCATGTCTGCCCCTTGAAACAGGGAGAAAGGAGTGTACCACAATCTGGGTGAAGTATTTTTTTAGGCAAGCTAAGTAGCTGAAACCACATAAGAGTGTATAAGCTGTTAGCAGCCTAAGGCACCCGATGCTTGGAACTAACTCAAGCACCAGTTTTATTCAGACATGCGTATGCACGTGTACAGATATCTGTATGCATGTACATATTCTTGAGTGAATGACTGTATATCCTTTAATTTTGGAAGTGAACCTGGGGCAGGTCCCCTCAAATGCAGAGTATAGATAGGAAGTGTACTACTGTGATATCTTTAAAGGGACAGTGGAACGTAGGAACATAGGATGGAAGCTGCCATATACTGAGTCAGACCATTGGTCTATCTAGCGCAGTATTGTCTACACAAACTGACAGCGGCTTCTCCAAGGTTGCAGGCAGGAATCTCTCTCAGCCCTATCCTGGAGATGCCAGAGAGGGAATATGAAACCTAGATGCTCTTCCCAGAGCGTCTCCATCCCCTAAGGGGAATATCTTACAGTGCTCACATGTAGTCTCCCATTCAAATGCAACCAGGGTGGACTCTGCTCAGCTAAGGGCAGCATTGGATTAATCATAAGGCAAAATAAGCATGTGCTTAGGGCATCAAGGGAATGGAGGCACCACAGAGTGTTCCCCCTAACTATCATGCCCTTAACTCTTTCACTGGACATAACAACATAAGCACAGCCCTGCTGAATCAGGTCCAAGGCCTATCTAGTCCAGCATCTTGTTTCACACAGTGGCCCACCAGATGCCGCTGGAAGCCACAAGCAGGAGGTGAGGGCATGCCCTCTCTCCTGCTGTTACTTCCCTGCAGCTGGTACTCAGAGCCATCCTGCCTTTGAGGCCGGAGGTGGCCCACAGCCCTCACACTAGTAGCCAATGATAGACCTCTCCTCCATGAAGTTATCCAAACCCCTCTTAAAGCCATCCAGGTTGTTGGCTGTCACCACATCTTGTGGCAGAGAATTCCGTAAGTTGATTATGCATTGTATGAAAAAGTACTTCCGTTTGTTAGTCCTAAATTTCCTGGCAATCAATTTCATGGGATGACCCCTGGTTCTAGTGTTATGGGAGAGGGAGAAGAATTTTTCTCTATCCACTTTGTGTACTCCATGCATGATTTTATAGACCTCTATCATGTCTCCCTGCAGTCGTCTTTTTTCTAAACTAAATAGCCCCAGGTGTTGTAGCCTTACCTCATATGAAAGGTGCTCTAGGCCCCTGATCATCTTGGTTGCCATCTTCTGCACCTTTTCCAGTTCTACAATGTCCTTTTTTAGATGTGGTGACCAGAATTGTACACAGTAATCCAGGTGTGGCCGCACCATCATTTTGTATAGGGCCTTATAATATTAGCAGTTTTATTTTCAGTCCCCTTCCTAATGATCCCTAGCATGGAATTGGCCTTTTTCACAGCTGCCGCACATTGAGTCGACACTTTCAACGAGCTGTCCACCACGACCCCAAGATCCTTCTCCTGGTCAGTCACTGACAGCTCAGATCCCATCAGCATATACTTGAAGGTGTGGTTTTTTGTCCCAATGTGCATCACTTTACACTTGCCAACATTGAACCGCTTTTCCATTATGTCGCCCACTCCCCCAGTCTGGAGAGATCCTTTAGGAGCTCCTCACAATCCATTTTGGATTTCACCACCTGAAAGAGTTTGGTATCATCTGCAAATCTGACCACCTTGCTGCTTACCCCTACTTCTAGATCATTTATGAATACATTAATAAGCACTGTTCCCAGTACAGATCCCTGGGGGACCTCACTTCTTACTTTCCTCCATTGTGAAAACTCTCCATTTATACCTACCCTCTGTTTCCTGTCTTTCAACCTGTTAGAAATCCACACATGTACTTGTCCCCTTATCCCATGACTGATAAGTTTCCACAGAAGACTTTGATGAGGAATTTTGTTGAAAGCTTTTTGGAAGTCCAGGTAGACTATGTCAACTGGATCACCTTGATCCACACACTTGTTGACACTCTCAAAGAAGTCCAAAAGGTTGGTGAGGCAAGATTTACCTTTGCGGAAGCCATGCTGGTTCTCCCCCAGCACAGCCTGTTCTTCTATGTGCTTTACAATTTTTTCCTTGAGGATGCTTTCCATCAATTTGCCTGGAACGGACTTTAAGTTAACTGGCCTGTAATTTCCTGGATCGCCCCTGGATTCCTTTTTGAAAATTGATGTTACATTGGCTACCTTCCAGTCCTCCGGTACAGAGCCTGATTGGAGGGATAAAATACATATTTTGCCAAGGAGGTCAGCAATTTCACATTTGAGTTCTCTGAGGACTCTTGGATGGATGCCATCTGGCCCTGGCAATTTGTTCGTTTTCAGTTTTCCCAGACATTTTAGAACATCATCTCTTGTCACTTCTATCTGACTCAGTTCTTTAGCCTCCATCCCTGAAAAATCTGGTTCAGAAACAGGTATATGCTCTGCATCCTTTGCCGTGAAGATGGACACAAAGAACTCATTGGGCTTCTCTGCAACCTCCATATCCTCCTTAATAATCTGTTTCACTCCCTCATTGTCTAATGGTCCAACAGCCTCCCTGGCAGGTTTCCAGCTTCTGATGTATTTAAAGAAGTTTTTGTTGTTCCTCTTGATATTTTTAGCTAAATGTTCCTCAAAACTCTCTTTTCGCCTTCCTTATTGTCACCTTGCATTTCTTTTGCCACCTTGCATTTCACTGCCACACCCAACTTCAGTCGATTTTTTTGTAATTGTTTTTATCTTCCGTGTTCGACTTTACTCTGCATTGTTAAAAAATGTTTTCTTTGGCTCGGTGAGTGACTAAAGTTTCGAGAAACTACTAAACTATGTATCTGAAGTAAAAAGTCATTGATTTGTGAAAGATTACTGTAAAGAGCAGTACAAAATATTGATAATACTTCACGTAAAAGATGGTCGAATGTTACGATGTCTGACCTTGAAGATGAAATATTTTTCTCAGTCATTCCTTCTGTTGTGGCTATTTAAAAGAAATTATAGGCAGTGGAACTGTTTTGTTTTACCTTAAAAAATCTAGAAGAAAACTTTTAAAAATGTGAATAAATATTAAGGTATAAGTAAATAATTTGCTTGAGTCTTAATGTCTTGTCAGTTAAGCAATGGAGGGGGCCGAGGGGGGGCACCATTTTGGGGCTGTGCTTAGGGCATCAGTTGCCCTTAATCTGGCCCTGGCTAAGGGGACAAGTCATGCTTGCTACCACAAGACCAGCTCTCCTCGTGGCAAGGGGAAAACTTAGGAGCCACCGCTGCAGCTCCTAGAGCTTTAGAAGCCGCCAAGGAGGCGGCAAGAGAGCAGGTGGGGGGGAGTGAGGTGCAGGGTAAAGGCAGCCCGGGAGGCGGCCCCTGACAGTAAGCCCTTGCTCGTATTCTTTGAACATATTCACTTCATTATAGCTCCTTCCCTGGCAACCATGTATCTGTTCCTGCAGAATGCAAGCTGAATTTGCTAGCACATAAATAACTCTATCATTTCCCTTCCACTTGATTGGTATACCTATGTGTTGGCGGTGTTGTTTTACTAATGGCTATCCATTGCTATTATTGTGCTCCATTCTCCCAGAAGTATTACTAACATGTGCTCCATCCTCCAGGAAACCGACGAAATCCCACCCGTCCACAAGCTGCTTGACTTTTATATGCCTTGTGTAGGCAGTATCCAGCACCAACCTGACTGCTCTCGACACATTTGGCGCATGAGATTTTCTGCTAAAGATGCTAAGAGTGCTGTCACTGTCCGGATCAATGCCAACCCTTCTGGTCTGTCTTGCAGCCCACGGAGGAGTGATGACGACAAGGATGTCATCTGTCACTATCAGTAAGTGTATCCATCATTTCTAGAAATAGATACCATTGAGAGTGCAAAAATCAACCACTGATATGGAATCCAGCTGCTGGGGAAACAATCCTGCTCATTTTCAGCTTTTACTTTTTTTAAAAAGCTGGAGGAGTGCAGAGAATAGCATTGAAAATAAGTTGGCAACTTCGGTCAAAAGATTAAATACTTGGGGAGGTTAAATGGAGCTTTTAGTGACCAAAGATGGGATGGAACTTCTGAACTCAGCAAAACTCTCAGGCATTCTTCCAACACCTTCCTTTGTCACACTGATAAAGAACGTAAGAAAAGCCCTGCTGGATCAGGCCAAAAGCCCATCTAGTCCAGCATCCTGCTTCACGCAGTGGCCAACCAGGTACATCTAGGAAGCCTGCAAATGGTGGGGAGAGGGCAATGTCCCCTCCTGTTAGTGCTCCCTAGCATCTGGCATCCAGCGGCATGCCTCCTCTGATCCTGAAGGAAATATACAGCTATCCAGGCTAGGAGCCATTGATAGCCCTACCCTCCATGGACTTGTCTAATCCCCGTTTAAATCCAGCTAGCTTGGCCGCTATCATTACAGTAGGAGAGGAGAGCTGGTCTTGTGGTAGCAAGCAAAACTTGTCCCCTTAGCTAAGCAGGGTCTGCCCTGGTTGCATATCAATTGGAGACTTGATGTATGAGCATTGTAAGATATTCTCCTTAGGAGATGGAGCCACTCTGAGAAGAGCAGAAGGTTTCAAGTTCCCTCCCTGGCTTCTCCAAGATAGGGCTGAGAGAGAATCCTGCCTGCAACCTTGGAGAAGACGCTGCCAGTCTGTGAAGACAATACTAAGCTAGATAGACCAGTGGTCTGACTCAGTATATGGCAGCTTCCTATGTTCCTATGACATTTATCCAGTAGATGTGCACAAAACTGGTTTTGGGACCGGTTGAACCAGACCAGGTTCAAGTTTGAACTGAGCCAATTAGACCAGCTCAGAGCTCCACTGGTAAAGGGGAATCTGGTGAGGATTCCCCTTTACCAGTAAAGGGGCAGGGGAGCTGGCCTAAGGTTAGGGAATCCTCACCGGATTCCCCTTTACCAGTAGAGTTCCAAACTGGTTCGGTTCAAACTCAGAACAGTCGAGGCCAGTCTGGTTCAACTCCAAACCTGTCAAGCCCGGCTCGAACAGAGCCAACTCACACACATCCCTATTATCCAGCATAAATAAGGGCCAAGCTACATGTAACAGCACTTGAAGTGTGCTTCACCCTCACAGACTTAGGTCAGGGTGTGGTCTGAAGGCATGTGAAGCAGCAGCCTTGCTGAAGCGAAGCAGGTCTGTATCTGGCCAGTGCTCAGATGGGACCTAAGACCTCCCCACCACCACTGTTGTGAGTTCCAGCATGGGATACTGTTACTACAACTGAAAATCTTTATATACCACTTTTCAACAAGTGGTATATAAAGATTAATAACCTTTCTATACAGAAAAATTAAAAAAAAATGTTTCCCTGTCCCAAAGGGGCTAGTAAATCTGAAAAGGAACACAAGGTAGACATCAGGAACTATCACAGGAGGGATGCTGTGATGGATTGGACAGAGCCTGTTGCTCTCTCCCTGCTAAATATAAAAGAATCACCGCTTTAAGAGGTGCCTCTTTGCTCAGTTAGCAAACTGACCATTTGCCTGCTTGCTCCAGGTACTTGCCAGTCCTTGTACCAGCATATGACAAAAGCTATTGTTGGTCTCAGATCCCCACCATGTGCTCATGCAGCAAAATACAGGTGTGCAACCATCACACAATAATCCTGTACATTGCTTGCTTTCTTACAAGAAAGCATTGGCTATCTGTGAAGTGCAGCCTAAGATTAGCCAACAGCGCCCTCTTGAGTTTACCATTCGTTCCGCAAAACTAATTTTGCTGAACTAATTTTGCTAAACTCAAAACTAATTGAGTTCACCATTAGATCCCTGAGAAAGGAAGGGAAATACAAGCGTCCAGGCAGCAAACACTGCCTGGAAATGAGCTCAGGAAAGCTCGCTCAGGCTCTTTGGAGCCTGGGCCCACACCCATGTGCACGTGACATTACACGCACAGGGAGTCACTTGCGCGGCCGCTGGCAGGGCGGGACACAGGTCGGCATTCAGCTGGCTCTACCAGTGTCCACGACTGTGGAATTTCATTTCCCTGCAGATTCATCCAAGCACCTTGCTAAAGCATTCTTAAAGATTTTTTCTTCAAAATAGCTTTTGGTGACCAGCACTAGACTGAATGGTGATAGAAGTTTGCATTTGTTAGTTTTCACCCATTTTTGTTTGCTTTAGGGATCTCTTATACATGCTTTGATTTGATTTTTCTTGCCCCAGGATGAGATTATGAGATGAGGCATTAATTACATGGGGGGAGGGGAATCAATATTACACAAACACACCTTTCTGTGGATCCTGTCCAGTCCCTGGGCCAGTCATGTATCTCTCAACCTAACCTACCTCACAGGGTTGTTGTGAGGATTAAAATAAGCATGTACACTGCTCTGAGCTCCTAGGAGGAAGAGTGAGATATAAATGTAATAAATACATTAAAATAAATTTAAGAAAGTTAAACATGATATTCCAAATTCTGCACCAAAAAAACCCCAAGAACTCTCCCCCACAAAACAAGAAATACAGACCAGACTAAGGTATGTGAAAATTTCAGAAAGGTGCTAGACTATTTTGATATGAAGATTTAAATATCCACCATAAATATCTGATTATGCCACTAGACCAAAATAAAGAGATTTGATTTGATTTGATTTGATTATGTCACTCAGTCTCAACTTGAGAATTCAGCCAATGTCTTTCTGTCTGGACCACTC
The DNA here is from genome assembly GCF_027244095.1 of Hemicordylus capensis. Classification (NCBI taxonomy): domain Eukaryota; kingdom Metazoa; phylum Chordata; class Lepidosauria; order Squamata; family Cordylidae; genus Hemicordylus; species Hemicordylus capensis. Next base: position 254,040,379 of record NC_069658.1, on the reverse strand, counting down.
TATACCTAAAGCTGCCAGGTTCCTCACAAAGGATTCTTGGCCTATTGCTTCCCTTAAAAACTGGTACATTACAGATTGGATTTTAAATCAATAAAGCAACTTCCTAGCTTTAAAACTGTCAAGAGAACGAAGGTCTTGAAGAAGTGCTGGGTGTAGGACTTCCATTCCTACAAGACCACTCTGCATTCTTTCGGTCCTTCCACACAGAGCCTAGTCCCTGCATGATTGTAAATGTGTGCCCATTTCTCCTTATTCTAAGATCTCCTTTACTTTTATTCTTTGCTGTCCCAGTGCCTGACATCACAAAAGCTATAATATTTTTTTTTTAAAAAAAATTGCAAGTGAATTAACTGAGCAAAGGGGCACCTTTTTAAAGTGGCGGTTCTGTTTATTGAGCAAGGGAAGAACAACTGGCCTCCTCCATCCCCAGCACCGCATCCCTCCAGGGGCTGTTGCTGGTGTCTGTCTTATGTTTCTTTTTAGATTGTGAGCCCTTTGGGGACCTGGGACCATTTTGTTTATTTATATCTATGCAAACCACTTTGGAGACTTTTGTTGAAAAGTGATATATAAATATTTGTTGTAGTAGTAAAATATGTAAAATTAAGTATTTATGCTCTTTGACTCATTTTAATACAGCTTTAAAACAATCTCTTTAATGTGCAAAAACAGGATGTTAAAATAAAATAACCTTATAACCTTAATGAAATAACCTCAGACATGTAAGCAAAGCAAACGTTTAGTGTAAAACACCTTCCTCGTTGCTCTTTTCGGCATACCAAGTGGTAATACTTCAAGTTTTAAATACAGTGACTAAATTACAAGTGGAAACAAATGAGAAAGGAGAGAAGAAAATGAGCAAAGCTTTTAACCTTTTCAGTGACCAATATATTGTTCACGGGTAATTACCTATATAGCAGAGTATTTCAGGAGCTAACTCACTCCCATTACAGCAGAAGTTAGCAGGGTCTCAGCATGTAAATGCTAAGCATGGAGATTCATGTAAGGTTGAACTAATCTACTTTATTCAGAAGTACATGAATCATGATGACAGGAAAAGACCTGTATCTAACTTCTGGCTACATGTTGGTCAGAGAGAGCTGTATAGAACCATGGTGCTCAGAGAGAAAACTAGAAACATTCTGGGAAGAAGGAAGTCACTCCCAGGAAGTTCCTGAGTACATTTTATCAATAGAGGGGTCAGAGGCCGAGATAAACAGAAAAGAGAAAGGGACCCTAACTGTCTCTACGCCCAATGCCCCTAGTGGCTATTAGGGTTACTGGTGCAAAAGGTCGATGCCATCTGGAGCTGGATCTCCAACATATTTCTCATAGCTTCTCTCATCTCTTCCTTTACATTAATATTTGGTTGCAACTGCTCTATGAACATTGCTTCTTTGATCTAATTAAATTTGGTACCATTAAATTCCCTTCAACTGCTAATATTGACACTTGTATTACTTCTCCGTGATGTTTTTCTCTCATGTGCATCACCCATGGTTTAGTTCTATTTTTATTATGCTGCATATCAGCCAAATGCTCTCTCTATCTTTTCATTAATGGCCTTCCTGTTTCTCCGTTATAAAACACTGTACATTCTATCTTATACCTTGCACCTAGTTCGACAAATTCAAGACTTGCGATACAGTTTGTTGAATTGTGAGTTGATCCAGAAGAGACGGGCTATGTACTACCTAAGAGGTAGGAGTGTGCAGAACATTCCGAGGTCAGAATGTTCCATCCCCAAATGGGCCATTTTGAGGGTTCTGAGCTTGGAACAGAACACCCCTTTAAAGGGGGGTCTGTTCCGAACTTGGAACAAAACAACCCGCTCCGAGGTGGAATGGTCTGACCCTGTTCCCTTCTGACAGACCAGGGTAATTCCATTGGAACAACCGACTCACCTGGTTGTTCCAATGGAATGTTTTGCGCCTTTTGTGTTTTGAAAGAGATCATTTTCATTTGTGAAGTTTCGTCATGCGCATTTCATCACCATGATATTGTTTTCATTTTAATAATGTTTTTCCCTTGCCATATTTTGGCTTCCTGCCTGTATGTAATCATGCCACTTCATCCTGCACCGCACTTCTGAGAATTCCCCTACACCAGCTTCTCAGTTCCTTTGTTCCAGGTCATGTAATCTCTGCCAATGGTGAACACTCATCAGAGCTTTGCCTCCACTCAACCCTCCAGCTGAACTTATCTGTCTCATACATTTGCCCCCTGCCTTGTAGGTCAGACTGCTGTTCTCCTTATGCAGAGGTCCTGGTCAGTGATGAAAGTGGGAATACAGACACATTCACTGTGGACTACAGACAACCAAAACCCACTGCAGCCTAGTAAGTAACAACATATTAAAACTTACTAACTTAACTCATGCGGAGCATCTACGCACCAGTACTTTATTGCTCCTCTCACCTCCTTCACAGCCCCCCCTCACCTCAGAGATCTCTCCACCCTCACCTGAGCCACACTCCTGCTCCTCCATCCCCCTCACCCCACTTGGTCACTCCTCCATCCCTTTACTCCATCCCCCTCACCCCTCTTGGTTGTGGCTGCAGCACTGCTGGCACCTATTGGCCAAGCTGCAGCCCCCTATTCCCAGAGACCTCCCAACCCTCACCCGAGCCCTGCTCCTGCTCCTCCCTACAGGAGCAGGAGCAGCAGCGGTTGACCGGGCCCTTCCTCACTGCCGCCACAGCCATGGCTGCTCGTTCCCCTCACGCAGCTGACAAGCAAGTTCCCCTTGCCTGCCTCCCTCCCTCTGCCTCAGTAACCCCAAACAGCAGCAGTAGTTGACTGGGCCCTTTCTTGCTGCCAATAGGCGCCACCATTGCCGCTCGTTCCCCTCGGGCTGCTGTCCTTTAAGTAATCAATATTTGTTCCCAACTGGTTGGTCCTTTATTGACAAGTTTCATCTTTGCAGCCAGAGCAATTGCTCCTCCTCCTCCTTTTTAAAAATCACAATTACACTATAATCAGAGGTTGGCAACTTTGGCTCTCCAGCTCTTACTGAACTACAACTCCCATCATCCCTAGCTGCCAAAGGGCAACTTTTCTCCATTGCTGCTTCTCTGTGCCAGAGTTGCACCTTTTGAACTTCTGTCTCACAAGCAATTAGTCAGAGCACCAGGGGAAATGTGCGGAAGTCCTGTATTCTCTGGGAGGGAAAAATCTAGTACATTTTTAAAAATGTTTTAATGTTTTAACTTTTTAACTTTCAACTTCTAAATCTAGATTTACCTGGATCCTGTTTTTAGTTATTCACTTTTTAAAATTAATGTTTTATTATTATTTTGCCATTTTTGTGAGCAAACCTGAGCAGTGTTGCACTGGAGATATAAATATTTTAAATAAATCAAATAGAGGAAGGGAGGGCACTGGCTAAAATATTTTATGACCTTCATATAGAATCTCTCTCTCTCTCTCCTGACAGCTAAGCTGCATCACGTGAATATCCTTATGGCTAATAGGCTATGGAAGGTCACGTTGCTAGTTTTGTGGCACCATTATATTGGGAATAAGATACCACCCAAAGCCCAAACTGATCAATGATAACCTGGCCACATCTGCCATCTCCATTGCACACTGAGCCAAATAAAACAAATTTGAAAAGCAACTGTGTTTGTTTACAACTTCTCTTTTGATCACATATATGTATTTACTACTAATATTTTACTACCATTGTTTGGTCCCCAGGCACACCCCTTCCACTTTCCTGGAAGAGGGCACAACCAGTAGGCAATGTTCATTCCATACTAAAGAGATTGGGCTACACCACAGAGAGAAGGCTTCATCCTTCCCCCTCTCCAGCACAGCATGCCCCTTTGCAGCTATCTTGCCACTGGAAAAGGCCTCAGGTACAAAGGACCAGGGGTGCAGATAAATGGTAATGGCACACACAAGAGACCCTCCTTGCCTGTGATTATAAGCTGTTCAGATTCATGAGACAGAAGATTATCCTTCACTCTATGGGAAAAGATAGTCCCTTGCAGCCTGCCTGGAACCACAAACACAGGGAAGTTGTCAAATGTTTGGCAGACCACAATGCATATTAGGTGCGCTGTCATTGGCTGGTTGTACAGGCCTGGTGAGCAGCATACAATGGTGCTTCTCAGCTGTTTTGTGACAGTTGGTGGATGCAGCTTGATGGATGCTAGAGTTGCTACAGTTGCTAGAGAAGGTCCAGCCACCACAATCAGTAAAGGAAATCCAGGGGTGGAGCCACTATTGGGTGAATGGGTTAAAGAACCCCCACCCCCAGCAGCCGCGCCTCACGGCCCCAGACACACATCCCACATCTGACGTCAGACATGGGGGTTGTTATTTCACTCCCCAAAAGGGCTGCATGGCCCTGTTTGGGACTGAAATCAGCCCACGCTGCATTGGCAGTGTGGCCGGGGTGACTCTCCCTGCCTTTTAAAGGCAGGGAGAGCCGCTCCTGGCTTCGCTGCCAACACAGCAGGGCCGATCTCCCACCCAAATGGGGACATGCGTGCCTCGTTTGGGAGGGATGTAGGCCCGCTCTGCATTGGCAGAGTGGCTGGAACTTTAAAGGCATGGAAAGTCGCTCCAGCCTGTGCTGCCCAATGCAGTGCGGGCCGATCTCCCTTCCCAACGGGGCGTGCGTCCATGTTTGGGAGGGAGACCATGCCCCCGCACCTGACAAAATATGTGGGCATGGCCAACTGGCCCCCTGCGTCTGCATCAGATGCAGGGGCGGGGCCAGGGGACTGCGGCGGTGGCCAAACATGGGCCGCTGCTAGCCTCCCTCTGTACCTGAGGAAATCAATCTCTGCCTACATTGAGGACTGCTCTAGAGTGTAAGAATCTGGGTACCCACGACACTCATCATCATGTCAGCCAGTTTCTGGTGAAGATTCTGAAACATTCCTTGAAGGAGAGTAGAAAAAGCTGGAGGGTATCTGGTAATTTTTCATGGTCTATCTTTCTTTGGCCACTTCTAGATAGTAATTTATCCCAGCAACGCTTACAATGGGACATTCAATGCAGAGGTGCACCTAGATAAATTTGGAGCCTGGACCTAGGGACCTTTGGAGCCCCCTACTACCAACAACAACAACAAATATTTATATACCGCTTCTCAACAGAAGTTTCCAAAGTGGTTTACATAGAGAAACCACCACCACCAGATAAGCATCATCCCCCTACACAGACACACACCATGGCACACGCAGTATTTTTTAACACATGGATTCTTGAAGGCACAAAGAGCAACTGAACTCACAAGAATGTATGGATATAAAACAGGTACGTTTATACAAATATGCATTAGCAGAAACATAGCCCCATCTCACATATTTCTTTACCCGCTCCCCTCTCTGTCTCTAAAGCGGAGGACACATTTGGCACAGGTCACAATCACACTCTGCCACCTAGCACAATGCAGGCTGGCAGCGTGGCAACCACACCATCTGGGACAGACTATAGAGGATTTGAGGGGCTCCAGGAGGTATAGAGGCCTTGCAGAAGCGTAGGGAGGCTGGTGGCGGCCCATGTACGGCCGCTGCCGTGGCCCCCTGGCCCCACCCCTGTGTCTGATGTCAGATGCAGGGGCCGGGCTAGCCATACCCCCGCAACTGACATCAGACATGGGGGCGTGGTCTCCCTCCCAGACAGGACTACGCGTCTGATGTCAGACGCAGGGGGCGTATCTGGGGCCATGCTTGTGGCCCTATTGGTGGTGGCCTGGGTTCTTTGAAGGGGGTCCACCCCTGAGGCCCTGGACATACACCTGGAACTCCAGGGATAAGAGCACCTCTGATTCAACAGGGATGTCCATATGATGTTAAAGGTCATTATGCAATTTCTCAGCACCATCTGCTGACAATCTGTGAAAAAGCCATGCCTTTTCAAATACTACTCCAAAGTAGTATTTGGAAAGACATGGCTTTTTCATGGATGGTCAGCAGATGGTACTAAGAATGTATACAACATCCTTAATGACCAGGGGCGTAGTGAGGTTGGAGTAGGCTCTTGGACAAAAAGCAAAGATGGACCCCTGTCCCCTCTCCTTCTTCAGAGAGGCTTGAGGGGCAAGCTGTCAGCTAGCTGGTGCCCCCCCCTCAGGAATCTGGGAACATTTGTCTGCCCCCACCCCTTGTTCACCTGTGGATACACTCCTGTTAACAACATCTGATTGCCCCATTAAATCTCCTGTCGGAATTTGTGCTGAAGCTGGAGTAAACTACTGTAGTGTCTGGAAGACTCCTTGTAATGGCTAATTTTCCCTAGACGATGAGCAATTAGCTGCTACAAAGAGATAAGATGAGCATTGATAAACAACTGACAGAGAAAGGTGGTCAGTAGTTTACAACGGGCTCCAACTATTTACTAGGGACAGTCCCTATTTTCTGGAATCTGTCCCTCATAAATCACGGTCCCAATTTGTCCCTGTGTTTACCTCTTGGAGATGACTTGTTCAATTTTTCTCCACTCAGTTTTTACAGAAAAAACAGACAATGTTGTGGCCAACATTCCAGTGGCTGACATACCAGACAATGCAATATGGGTGGTAGGAGCACAGACTGTGCTGTTGCACATGCATGACCAACTGAAAGTTGCACAAATGCAGTTGTGATGAGGGGAGTTGTAAAAGAGTGTGTGTGTGGAGGTATTTGTGTGCAGCCCTCCTATGGTTGCTGAAGGTATTTGTTTTTGTATTTCCTTCTGCTTCCTTTACCTTGCTGCTACCATCTAAAGACATTGTGTTTATGTACAAGATTTCAGGATCTGTATACATTTTGTTCGTTCATTCATTCATTCATTCATTCATCCATCTATCATATTTTTATACTGCCTGATATGTATATCTCTAGATTTTATCTTCCATTGAGGTAATGTGGTGTTATAGGCATTTGAGGGGGGGTGGTCAATCAATTGACTCACAGATTTCTTTTAGTTGAATAAAACAAAAGTTTATTTACAAGCTCTGCTATTGTCTTGGTTCACTACTGAAAAATGGGGTTGCTGTCTTGCTGGTTACAAAACTGTTATTACACTCTACAGTATCTTTTCTCACATACAGGAGGTATACACAGCCCCATAAGGGTCCCCTCAAACGATTTCTCCCCACAGTTTTTACAGCTGGTCCAGTCTTTATACTTTTGTATCACACAACCACACACAGGTCTCCCAGCCTCTTCTCACTCAGGCTGTTCTTAGTAACTCCACACAGTACCATATTTACCCAAATAGAATACAGCTCTTAATTTAAGATGACTTAAATCTTAGATTTAAGTTATATCTGTATTTACCCCAAAGGAAGAGGATTCTGAATTTAAGATGGCCTCCTGTCATAGCTCCTACCAGAGGAGGAGGGAGGAGGTCACTGGGATGAATCCTTGACTGTAAGGGATTTATAGTAGGCTACCAGCATCCACTTTATTTTAATATGGGACAAACCACTCTCTCCATAAAAGATTTGGGGGGGGTGTAAAATGGCAAAACCCTCCCTAGAAGGGGCTGAGCATTCCTAGGCCTCCAGAGGTGTGTGCCTAAGGCAGATCCAGAATGAAGAGTAGCACATTTCACCAAGGTTTTATTATTAGATTAAAAGAGAAAACACGAGTATGCAATAAGAACAATTATCTTTTCATAAAGCAGTTTATAAGAGAGAGAGGTTTTCATTAACTAGGCAACTCAGATTCAGGCAATACAATAAAGGAAAACTTCCCTCACACATCTAACTGAATTGGTCCCTTGATCTTCCTGCTGTCTCCAGCCTTCAGCAGCTTCCAAAGGCTTCCACAGGGCACTCTTGGGACAGAACAGAAAAAGCTTTCTCTTCTTCTGCTTGTGGCTGTGAGTGTCATTCCCACCCAGTCATCTGGATTGGTCCTTCTGTTTTGATTTTCCCAGACTTTGCCCCTTATTAGGAAAGGCCCACCCTCCCAGTAGTTGCTCTAACCTCCCTCAAATCCTTCCCATCACTACACTCCACAATTTCTTGTAGGTGAAGAATGGCAGTTCAGTCCCCAAATAGCAAAGCAAAACCAGTTTGGCGAGAAAGTAGCAAAGCAAGAGGACTTGAGACAGTTCTTTAGTATTGAAGAACTACATGGATTTATTTAAAGAAAAGGTTACAAACAAATGTGAAAAGGCCTGCAGCATAATTTGAACTGTAGCTTATGGCTGAAGAGAGAGACCAAAACAGCCATCTCTGGAGAGACAAAATGGAGACTAACACTGGAGGAACAAAGAGGGGAGGAGTCTGGCACTTTTATCCATGACCCTAACCCAGGGATTCTCAAACTTGGGTCCTCAGGTGTTATTGGACTTCAGCTCCCATAATCCCCAGCCTCAGTGGCCTTTGGTTGGGGATTATGGGAGTTGAAGTCCAATAACACCCGAGGACCCAAGTTTGAGAATCCCTGCCCTAACCCCTCCCCTAGTGGTCACTATGAGACAGTGCAGCTGAGAGCTGAAGCTGCCAGGGTCCTAGCTCCAAAATTTCTATCAAGGAACTTGGGAAAAACCTAGTCTTGGATTCAGGTAAATACAATAACTGAGCTTTTTTTCCAAACAGCCCCTCACCCCCCCCTTCTCTTTCCCATCTGCTAGGAGTTTCCCACACTGGCAGCAGAGGTTTTCTTTGCTGGTGCAGATAATATGGAAATTACCCCCTTCCATACCAAAGTAAACTCTAAACATAACACAATCAATTTCTCTTCCAGCCTTCTTTCACCACAGGGTCACCCATTATTTCCAATGGCTGTAGAAAATCACAGCATTGTGCAGAGGTCAGCATGATGGGAAATGGATCCCACATTGAAGGATTTTTGCCCAAGTGGGCACTGCTTGAAAAAGAGTGAGGCTGTTCACATGAGCAGCCCTACCTGAGCTTGTGCAGCCCTACCAAGGTAGGGCTGCTCATGTGAAGTGCCAGGATCATGGCCAGTCCCAGCGCTGCTCCGCTGAGTAGCCCAGGAATTTTCCCTGGACTATTACCCAGATAGGAGTGCATGAATGTGCCCTTCTACCAGAGATTCCGATTGTGTGGATCACAAAGTCGGGTGCCTAGAGCACCCAGCTTGAGGGGGAATCCCTGAATATATCACACTCCTTGTGCATTGCATTGTGGGATTTCTGGAGGCCAGGCAATGTTTCCCCAGCATCCAGAACACCACACCTGCGGCAGCAGTAACCGTGTGTGCAGCGGTGCAGCACCGGGCTAAGGAAGATCATTGGGAGGGTGGAGTGGGTATATTCCTCCTGCCTTCCCCTCCCCAGCTCTCCCTAGCCACCAGGGATCTCGGTCATGTCAACAACCTTAGTGAAGATCTCTGCTGTAGTTCTTCCTCAGTCGTGTTAGTTCAGTATCAAGCCTAAGGTGAACAACCCTGCTATTACTGAGGCTTTTGTAGAATATTAGCTAGAAGTGGGAAACAGACTCGTCATAAACGCTACCGGTGGCAAAGTCCAGATGGATACCCTAGTGTCATGGTCAGGCTGGACTCATGAAGGCTTTCTCCAGAATCAGATATGGGAGAATGTTGTGTTTGGACTAAGATTACAGCAGTAAAACTGAAGGACAAAGGCTGGGTCAAGCCAATAAAAACTGCCAGCGGGGAGCACAGTGGCAGCTGGGAGAAAGTGAAGGCAGAGTCAAAACAGCAAAACTTAAAGCATAGCTAAGAAGGCATTCAGGAACCTGGGAGGCCCATGCATGATGAAAGTGAGTGAAGGGAACCAGAATATGGAGAGAAGCTAGAAATCCTTACTCAGCAATTAAACTAATTGGGCGCTTTCCGCATTACACGCTGAAACTGTTTCGCAACGTATCCACTAAGTGTGTTTCTGTACTGCCAGAGATCCGACACCACTTGCAGCGAGGTGTGGTCCATATTTCTGATGCCCTAATTCAGATTTTATTACTGCACTGCAGAACTACAATGTTGCATCTGCATTGCAGGGAAGTGCAGTCTTTTTCTGTTGTAGGAGAGTTGCAACCATGTTACCCTGGTGTAAGTGGCATGGTGTGGACAGTTAAAGAACATAAGAACAGCCCTGCTGGATCAGGCCCCAGGCCCATCTAGTCTAACATCCTGTTTCACACAGTGGCTCACCATATGCCTCCAGAAGCCAAAGGCAGGAGTTGAGGGCATGCCCTCTCTCCCGCTGTCACTCCCCTGCAACAGTTTGGGGGGGCACCTGTCCATATCGTCCTTTCCCACTTCAATTTTATTTGTCTCTTTTTGTCTCTTTTCATTTTATCTCCTCCCCCCTAATTTCTTATAACTTTTACACTGTGCGAAGGGGGAGCAGCAGGAGTGTGGGCGGAGCCTTAAGAGCTGAGAGGCTCTGCCCGAGCTTGCTTTACTCACCACTTTGGAGGAATAAAGCAAGGGGGACAGCTACCTTAACTCCCCTGTCGTGACCCTCTTGTTCAAAATTGACCCGATCCCCAACTCCCCTGATGTCTATCTAGGGGCCCTCTCCGCCTTTGTTTGTTTTGCTGGATTGCTTGTGCAAGGGTGCAACGCTGCAGGTAAATTTTTGTTTTTGAACTGCGCTTTCCCTGATGGCTTTGCACAAGGGAGAAGGGGGGGGATTTAAGACATCACGTCATTCCCCCCGCCTCATCCACAACCCCACTGGCGCAAAAATTGGGCAGGAGGAGGGGGCAGATAAGGCAAATATGGACAACCCCCCACCTGGAAACAATGTTGCAATGGACAGCAATATGAACGGCCACCAGCCTACCATTAAGTATTGAACAACCCTTTACTCGCGGGTTGAAACCGTTGCATCATTCCATTGCACCTTACAATGCTTCTACCGGAGCAAAGTTCATAATCTGGAAAATGCCTGGGTGACATTTGGCCAGTCATAATCCCTCACCTTAATTTACCATACAGAGATGTTGTGAGGATAAAATGGGGAAACAATGCATACCATTCAGCTTGTTGGAGGAGGAGCAAGATTAAAGATGTAATTTTTAAAACAAATCTTCCTTCCTGCCAATAGTACATCACCTCCTGTCTTCAGATCTGTCTGTTGTTTGTGAGCAGAATCTAAGTTCTACAAAACTATAGGTAACAAGTATAGATTTTTTTTAAAATGAAAATTAAACAAATATGGATTAACTTATAAATTGAGTGTGCATGGAATAGTATTTCAGAAGGACTGCTATTTGTTTTCCAGCAGGCCTTCTGTTCTGTGCTTTTCACATCTGCAAAAGGGCTTTTCCAGATGTGAGTTTATTGCATACTTTTTAAAGCTTCTACAGTCGTTACTTACAGGCCCTTGTGGACAGTCTTCTTACTTCTGTAAATTATCATGCTGTCTCATAGGATGTTTCCACAATCTGGCCATATGCTGAGCCTGCCCCTTGTGTTAGTTCACAGCACCACCTGCTGGCCTTTTCAAATCTTTTCAAATCTGCCGCTTTTCATTATTACTTTTTAGTAATGAAAAGAGATGGTGCTGCAAGCACTGGCCAGCAGGTGGCACTGAAATAATAGTGCAAGGGCCATGCTCAGCATGTAGCTAGAGTGTGGAAACACTAAGGATAACTAGTCAGTAAGAGCAGGAGGTGCACAGCCCCCCTTCCCAGCAAGAAAACTAATGTCTGTACTTAGACAGGATTCAGAGACAGCCTATTTCCTGGACTAGAAGAGAGAAGGAAGTTTTCTTTTTCAATCCCTCCTCCGTGCTGCTTCTTGGCTCTCTCCTGATTGGGCAAAATGACTAGCATTTAAACTCTGCCTAACAATTGCTTGGGAGCGATCACATCACCGTCACTCTAAAGCAGTGATTCTCAAACTTGGGTCCTCGGGTGTTATTGGACTTCAACTCCCATAATCCCCAACCAAAGGCCACTGAGGCTGGGGATTATGGGAGTTGAAGTCCAAGAACACCTGAGGACCCAAGTTTGAGAATCACTGATCGAAAGGAACAAAAAAGGAGTGAAATGCACATGCTAGTTGGCACAGAAATTCAGTTAATGCAACTTTCCCCTGTCACTGCATGGAAAAAAGGACTAGGCTCTGACCCTTATAAGCTCAACTCACCATGGAGCATCTTTTTCAAGGATCATCACTGGCAGTTAGTGGTGTGCATGGAACCAGCACCTGCCGGTCCGAAGGTGGGCAGGGGGATAACTTTAACGACTAGGGAGGGTGCACTTACACACACACCCTGTCACACACGCGTGCTGGGTACTTCCAGTCCCTTCCGGTCCGGGGAGGCACCTGGGCAGCAAGGAGGTATGCTGCCACCCCGCTGGACCATTGTTAAAGAGAGCACTGGTGGGGAAAACACGGCGGGGGGGGGGGTAACTGCACCTTCCCCAGTCCTTAAAGTTATGCCGCCCCCGCGTTCAAACCGGCTCAACCGCCAGTCTTTTGAACATGTTCAGAGGCCTGTAAAAGGGCCTTCAAACAGATTCGTTCACATCTCTGTTGACAGCAGGTGCTGCAGATGAAGAGGAGGAGTATTCTAGGAGCAGAGAAGTAACACCAACCTCCCTCCCAAGCAGAGGGGACATAGATGTTACCTCCCCTGAGGAGGAGGTAGATGTCCTGAGTCTGGAGGTAAATGTTATTTTCCCCTCCTGAGCAGAGTTTAGCAGACCCCCATCACTACCACACCTGGGACTGAGCTCTTGTTAAATGTATTGTTTGTTTTGTTTCATGCTTTTGGGAACCCCTTGAGGACAGTGACTATTTTAAAAATGGCCACTCCAACCCTATAGATCAAACGAACAAGCAAATTAGTTTTATTCTTTTTAAGGCTGCCTTTTTAAATGCCTGGCCGTTGTGCACAGACATTCTACCTGAAATGAAATGTGGCCAGTCTAAAGAAACACTTCCTGTGATCTGTTTCCCCTTTATCTGGGAGGTGGGATTGCCAGCAGGGCAAAGGTTTGGGAGCTGGGGTCTTTGCCAAGTTAAATATGAGGAAATAGACTAGAAAGCTGGCAAATATTTCCAGTGCCTCCTCACCAATTTAGCTCCCCGGATAAGGGGCACACCCCCAGAACAGAGACAGCCAGGCACAGCAAAACAGCTGAGCGACATTCCATTCTTCAGCCTCTGCCTACTACAAAATATGCTGCTCCCTAGAGACCTCCCTTTGCTCCTCTTCCTGGGCACTGTGAGTGGATTCCGCCCCAACCATGAATCAGGGGGCATTTCTCCAGATGACTTCACTGATAAAAGCATCACGGAAATGGGGGTGCTGCGGGCCGTTGCCTGGTACATGGAAAGGCACCCTATCCCTGGAAAACCTATGATGAGACCAGGAGAGCTAGAAAATATGAAGCCACTGACTGCAACCAAACTATTCAAGGGTTATTACAAAGGTACGGGACAGAAGACAAAAACTTGAGGTCGTTTCTTCCTCTATACAATTCATTTTCAAATGCATTTGTCTTTTAAGTTGTATTTGCTAGGGATGTCCGAAACATTTCGGGTACAGAACGATCTGTACCCGAATCTGCCTGTTTCGGGCAATGGATGCACAAAACAAATCGGCCCTCTGCAAGTCCCGAAAGATTTGGCTCCAAAACAAATTGCCTGAATTTCGGAGCCGAATGTTTTGTTGTTTCGGACCTCCATTTTGTGGCGATCTCCATGTAGTCTCCATTTTGTGTTTAATGTCTATTTTAATTTCCCGCCCTTCCAAGCTTCAGATCGGTGAACGAAAGCATGGGCTGATCTGCTGACAATTCCCTCTTGGTTCCAGATTGCCTCTTTTGGCTCTTGCCACTCTTGACTGACCCCACATTGGCCAGGGAAAGGGTTGAAGAAGGGGCAAGGGTGGGGGGAGTTCAAGGAGGGATTTTTAAAAACACAAACCTGTCCACAAGCCCTCTGTGCCCATAATATATCAGTATTAATATTCTTTGCCCAGCAGCCTAAAGGTTCTGAGTGGGCAGGAAGGCATGGCCTCTAGCCTCCTCCCTGAGCCCATTTACCTCCCACCCCACACCCCCAACTGCAGCATTCTGAGGCCATGGCATTTTGTTCATTTTCAGTGACAAACAATGAATCCACTCTCATTTGCTACCAGAGAATCTACACTCAGAACACCTCAGAAACAACAAAACTTAGTACCCCATGGGCTTGTGGGTATGGGGGTGGTTGGCACCCTATGTGCAGTACACCACCACTCGCTCTGGGCCACCCCAGTGCCCCCCAAGTGGAGTTATGGGGCTGCTGAAATCCCCATTATTCCCTTGGGGGGGGGAGCTTAAAGACACGTAAACTTCAAAAATTCTTTAAAAATCACCCCTTTCATCAATTCCTTTGAAATCTGGATGGTAGCAGGCACCCATTGGGGCACTACCACCTGACCCACTCTTATGCCCTCAAAACCCCCTTTCTGCCCCGAATATGCCCCAAAGACATGCCAACTTCAAAAATTCTTTAAAAATCAGCCCTTTGCCCAATTCCTTTGAAATATGGGTGGTAGCTTCCACCCATATGGGTGGTAGCTTCCTTGCACCCATTGGGCACTACCACCCACCACACCCCACTCTGGGCCACCCCAGTGCCCCCCACGTGGAGCTATAAGGTTGCTGGAATCCCCATTATTCCTTATGGGGAAAATCTTAAAGACGCTAGTCACAGGTCCAGCACCCGCAGTTTTGCGTATCCACAGTTGAGACACCTGACCTCAGTATACACAGGGCGAACGGGGGGGGGGGGTTTAAACCCACATATCTGAGATTCAGGGAGACCAGAAATGACCTTGGAGGTAATTTCTGGTCACCATTTTTTGTTTAGGGGCCATTTTATGGCTAATTTCCTTTTTAAAATGGCAGGCATGATTTTCAGGCAATTTTTGGTGCTGTTTTCGCTTGTGGGTGACTGTGGATCATGGCAAGGCTCTTTATTTGGCCCATTTACTGGTTTGGGGGTGACAGGGCAATTTTGGGCAGTCCAGGAACGCACACACCCCGATTCCCATAGCCCTTATACTCCATTATTCACTATCTTGGGGGGCAAAACAGAACCCCCATGAATAACAGGGTTCTCCTGTCATTTGAGTCAGTATAAAGCAGCTTCCTGTGTTCCTACATAAAGGCCACTTATCTTAGGGAGCAAGCAGACATCTTTCATTAACCCAGGAGAAGATTATGAGTACCTTTAAGCCCTCTGTTGAGCCCCTCATATCTTGTTTCCTCATCCCTCCTTTATCACTTCACCATCACATTTTAGAATGTACTGTAAACTCCTGGGACCAGATTTGATGACGGTGTGATCTGCATGTGCAGATTTGATGATGGTGTGATCATCATAATTTTACCTTTCCTTGCATAGAGGATGTATCTCCCGCTCGATTCCTCAAAGCCCTGCAGGAAATTATTGATGGAAATAATCAAGTGGAGGTCCACCATGCAGGAGACAGTAGCTACTTCTTCCACTGTGAAGAGATTACCAAAAGTAAGTGGCACTGTGCCTTTTTAAGGGGTATGGGGTGAACTCAGTTCTGAATGACGTGGATGATGGGTATTGCCAAAACTCTTTTAATGACATACCAACATTTTGATGGAATGCTAACATCGGAATACAAACTCTCCTGTTTTCGCAAGCTTTTAATTAAAATTAATTTTATTAATTTTAAAACTTGTTTTAATATCTATTTTATTCTATTGCTTTTATTATGTATTTTAATTTGTAACTTTTATATTTAAAATTTTGTACACCATCTAGAGATATACGTATCAGGCGGTATAGAAATATGATAAATACATACATACATAGCTTTTGAGACATGTGGGGCTAGACCAGACCTGCTCAACCTTGGCCCCCCAGATGTTTTTGGACTATAATTCCCATAATCCCCAGCCACAGTGGCCAATACCCAAGGATTATGGGAACTGTAGGCCAACATCTGCAGGAGGGCCGAAGCTGAGCAGGCCTGGGCTAGACTCTCATGTCCTGCCAAATGATCTTTGGAAAAGGCTGGCTAACCTGTACATAGGTGCATGTGTGTTACAAATGGGGGAGACAGGCTTTCAATGCAAACCATTTAGCATTCGTTAAAAAACAATCAAAATACACAACTATATTGTTTATTGTCAGTAAAATAAACCTCTGATTGCAGTACTAGTAAACCAAATCATAAAAACTAGCTCATCCCGTGCAGAGCATCTGTGCTCTAGGACTCTATTGCTCATTCATCCCTTCAGCCGGTCTGTCCCCCACCCCCTCAGTCAGTCTCCCCTCAACCAGACTCTCCCCCACCCCCTCACGTCTCCCCCCCCTCAATCAATCTCCCCTCAGAGAGTCTCCCCCACTCCCTCAACCAGACTCTCCCCCACCCCCTCACGTCTCCCCCCCCTCAATCAATCTCCCCTCAGAGAGTCTCCCCCACTCCCTCAGCCAGACTCCCCTCAGCCAGTCTCCCCCAACACCCTCAGGCAGTCTTCTCCTCAGCCAGCCAGAGCAGCATCACGGCAGCCTAGATCAGCTCCTACCACCAGCCTCCATTGTGCCGCCCTGTCAAGTCTCCTTGCAAGAACGACAGCCAAGCCAGGGCTTCCCTTCCAGCCTGCACGGATGGCCTTCAGTGTACTCTTCCACCCTGGCCCGGCCGTCCTCCTTGCAAGAAGCAATGGAGATGGATGCCATTGCTCAATGTCTCTCTTTCTTTCTTTCTTCGCCTCCTCCTTGACCTCCCTCCCTCCTCGGCAGCAGCTACCCTTCTGGCAACTCTCTCTCACCGGAACTCTCGGATGATATGCCACATACTACCTGAGATTAGCCATGGACCACCTTAGCATTTTATATATATAGATGAGGAATTGGCGAGACTAAACTTGCATGCATGAATATCAATGCAGAAAAGTAATGCAGTCAGTAATAACTACTGAAACGAATGGGGAAACCAGAGTTTTGGAAGGTATGGCTCCTAGCAGGCCTCCTTGTTAAACTAGCTGCTGGCAAGGCAATGCTAAGTGGAGAGGGTTCCTGAGACAGGGAGGGAGGTAATTGACACAGGGAACAACAAATCAGAGGAAGAGGCTGGTTAGAAAAGGAGGGGATAGGCAAAATAAGTTAATGCAATGCAGCTGCTTTGGAGGTAGGCCAGGTGGTTTAGATAGGCAGTAGCTTCATGCTGTTTGAAAAGCAAAAGGGGATGTTAGGTTTTGAGGGAAGACTGTGAGGAGGTAATTCTCCTGAGTTAGTCACTACAGGGGCATAACTATAATAGGGCAAGGGGAGACAGTTGTCTGGGGCCCCCCCAGAGGCAAGTCACATGACTGACTCCTCCAGCCACGCACCCGCCCGGGCTTCCTTCAATTGTATTCATCCTCCAAAATTGATGCCAGAACAGCATGTCTTTCTCTAGTACCATTAAATGACCTGCATCATCCACAATTTACGAAACCTTTTTAAAAATAATTTAGGATGATGTTCTATTGTGGCACATAGGTTATATATATATATATATATATAAAAATTTTACTATGCTTTTTGTTACCACTATTCAGCCGCATTTAAGATTTCTTTACTTCATGACCTGAGCTTCAGTGAGTGAGGGTGGCATTTTAATATCTTGTCTCTGGGCTCACTCCAACCTTGCTATGCCCCTGAGTCACTAATATACTAGTGAAAGAGAGAAATAGGAGAAGAGTTACTGTCCTAAAGTGGGCAGTTGTGGGGGAAGCTATATCTACCTGTCTTGCAGCCTGTCTGAGCTGGAATGATGAGGTTGGAGGGGCAAGGGGAACTCTGAGCAGCTAAGCTAAAGTTGTAATAGGAGATCATGAGACCCAAAAACAGTGGTTTCAGCTCAGAGATTCTTAGGCTTGGGAATCTCTAGGGCTCATCCACAAAGTGTGCACTCTGTCTAGCTTTCAGTGGCGTAGATCAGGGATCCTCAACGTTGAG
Organism: Hemicordylus capensis; assembly: GCF_027244095.1. Taxonomy (NCBI): domain Eukaryota; kingdom Metazoa; phylum Chordata; class Lepidosauria; order Squamata; family Cordylidae; genus Hemicordylus; species Hemicordylus capensis. The sequence goes on along the minus strand of NC_069658.1, from coordinate 254,022,512 downwards.
CCCCCAGATGTTCTTGGACTTCAACACTCATAATCTCCAGGCCCAGTGGCCTTTGGCTGGGGATTATGGGAGTTGAAGTCCAAGAACATCTGGGGGCCCAACGTTGAGGATCCCTGGCGTAGATGACAAGAATCAGTGTGGACCCGATCCCCAGGAACAGTGACATGAAGATCAGTGAAACTGTTTAATCTGTAATACTGTTCTTGTGGGTGGAATTATTCAAAGCACTAACTAAGAGGGTTTTTTAATATCCTAAAGACCAAGTATTTTAGGACAAAGCTCAAAAGGACTTTTTTTGGTGCTGTGATATAGCAATCTATTATATCTGGGAGATTCAGATAAGCTGCATAGCCCAAAGGTAAATATCACTTTTGAGTGTGAGACTCGCCCTTCAAGGTTGACCTAACCATGAGCTTCTAATCTAGGCATCCCCAAACTGCGGCCTTCCAGATGTTGCTGAACTACAACTCCCAGCATCCCTAGACACAATTTTTTGTGGCTGGGTATGCTGGAAGTTGTAGTTCAGCAACATCTGGAAGGCCGTAGTTCGGGGATCCCTGTTCTAATCTTTGGGGCTAGTTTAATCAGTAGTGGGAAATGGTTTTTGCACTTGAGGTGAAAGAGGGCTCTTTTGGGGAATTTCTATGTTTATGGTTTTAACTTCCTGAGGGAAGCTCCTTAGTATATGCATGCAGAGGCGCTCTTCCCCCAGACCTTGGGGCCCTGGCCTGCAGCCTCCAAGGCCCAGGGGGCCTCCTTCCACCACTACAAGCCCTTCCTGCGGCCGCCATGAGGTCGAACCACCAATATCCTCTCTGCCATATGCATGGCTGAGGGTTGGGGGGTGAGGCAAGCAGGTCTCCCCCCGTGGTGGCAGCAGAGCAGGAGCGGCTCGAATATCAGCAGTTTGGTCTCATGATGGTGGTGAAGAGGAGGGCTTATAGTGGTAGGGGGGCTTTGTGGCAAGACAGTCTGGGTGCCCAGATTGCCCAATTCATTGATTTATTCAAAGACTTGTTCAGCCCTTTTGTTATTGGTATCTAGTATGGGAGAGGGGCACTGATGCCAAACCTTCTCTCACATTCCATTGCCAAGAGTCTTTTCTGATTGGCCTCTGCTACTAGTAAACCCCAATATGCGGAACTGCTATTCGCAGTTTCGCATATCCACGGGTGTCAAATAGACACCCAACCTTCTTATCTGCAGATATGAAAGGATTAAAATCCACATATCCACGGTCCCTAGAAGGCCAGAAATGACCAGAGGTCATTTCTGGCTGCCATTTTGTCCACAGGAGCCATTTTGTGGCTCATTGTGTCCAAAAAAATGGGGGGAAATCTGACTTTTGGGGACTTGGGGGGCATTGCTGGATGCCAGGAGACCCATGGAGCATGGTAGGGCATTTCATTTGGCCCATTTTCCCTTTTAAAAATGTTTTAACCATTCATCTACCTTAGACTAGAACAACAGCTTCCAGGGAGTAAGATGTGATTTCCAGAAATGCTTCAGCCAGCCAGCCCAGGCATTTCTCATATCTGTTTCTGAAAGAGCTGGAAATGTTATGATCCTTATGGATGCACAGCCAGAGAACCTGTGAGCAAGAGGGAGGTACCAGCAGATCTGAGGAAATCTACAGAGGTAATATGTTTTAGAAAACCCTGAAGGAAAAAAACTTAAGGAGGCAAAACAAAAAATTAAAAAAAACCCAACCCCAGACTGTCCCAACATAACTCAATGGAGCAGAATGTTTGCAGTGTCAGAGGGCAGTTAACAGACAACCAAGTGGGTGGAGCTAATTGAACTCATGATGATGAGGAGAGGGGAAAGAAAGGTTGAACAAAAAGAGCAGGCAATTTCTCAGCTCTGTAAATTTCTCACCTCTATAAGTGTGCCTCAGATTAATGGACTATGAAGGTGCTATATAAATCAGACAATATAAAAATGTTTATTCATTTTTATGTAAGTATTTTTTTTAAACTTTAGATGGCAAATACTAGTTTAAAAGAGGCATTCTTCTCTTCTCTTAAACGGGAAGTAATGCCTGTTCTGAGATTACGCATACTGTGACACATACAGGCATCATTCTGAAAAAGCGGGCTTTTTAAACTGCAAAACTTATTTTATTCAGACACAGATATACTCAGATTTACTTTTAAAGTGAACACATGTACAATCATTTACACACAAAAATGTACATGTGCTGACAGACAGCTGTGCAGAAGGATAGGATAGAGGTCCCATGTGGAAGGTCCTCTGTACTTTAAGCCCCTCTTCCCAACATAAAGCCACAGCCACATGGGAGCATTACCAGGTAACTTCAGTATGACTGATATATCAGGCTTTCACAATTTCTTTTAATGTTACCTTTACTGGTATGGGGGCTTCTGCAACTACTTGCTGGTGGTGGTAGTCCAAGGTCACTTGAAAGAAGTCTAGGGCAGGGTTTCTTAACATTGGGCCCCCAGATGTTGTTGGACTATAACTCCCAGAATCCCCAGACATGGCCTTTGTGGCTGGGGATTCTGGGAGTTGTAGTCCAACAACATCTGGGGGCCCAAGGTTAAGAAACCCTAGTCTAGGGCAGAGATTCTCAATGTTGCGTCCCCAGGTGCTATTGGACTTCAACTCCTATAATCCCAGCCCCAGTGGCCTTTGGTTGGGGATTATGGGAGTTGAAGTCCAATAACATCTGGGGACCCAACATTGAGAATCCCTGGTCTAGGGCATGCCTTCTTTCCGCACCAGTACCATTTCTCCGAGGTACTGCAGCAACACTGGCATGGGAAGAAGCTGTGGAATGGACTCCTGCTCCTTTATAACCTTGGACTTCCAAACTTATTGAGCACTATAGGAAGAAACTACAGGTGAAACTCGGAAAATTAGAATATCGTGCAAAAGTCCATTAATTTCAGTAATGCAAATTAAAAGGTGAAACTGATATATGAGACAGACGCATTACATGCAAAGCGAGATAAGTCAAGCCTTAATTTGTTATAATTGTGATGATCATGGTGTACAACTCATGAAAACCCCAAATCCACAAATCCCAGAAAATTAGAATATTACATGGAACCAAAAAGACAAGGATTGTAGAATAGAACAATATCGGACCTCTGAAAAGTATACAGTGTACTGTGCTTGACTGGCCAGCAAACTCGCCTGACCTGCCTCCATAGAGAATCTATGGGGCATTGCCAAGAGAAGGATGAGAGACATGAGACCAAACAATGCAGAAGAGCTGAAGGCCGCTAATGAAGCATCTTGATCTTCCATAACACCTCATCAGTGCCACCGGCTGATAGCATCCATGCCACGCCTCATTGAGGCAGTAATTGCTGCAAAAGGGGGCCAAACCAAGTACTGAATACATATGCATGCTTATACTTTTCAGAGGTCCGATATTGTTCTATTCTACAATCCTTGTCTTCTTGGTTCCATGTAATATTCTAATTTTCTGGGATTGTGGATTTGGGGTTTTCATGAGCTGTACGCCATGATCATCACAATTATAACAAATTAAGGCTTGACTTATCTCGCTTTGCATGTAATGCGTCTGTCTCATATATCAGTTTCACCTTTTAATTTGCATTACTGAAATTAATGGACTTTTGCACGATATTCTAATTTTCCGAGTTTCACCTGTATGTTGAAATAGTTCTTCCAGGCCTGTTTGTTCAAACCTGTCCCTGATCTTAACTTGTCCAAACTGAATATGGCCTAAGGACAAGGCAAGGAAGTACATAGGAACATAGGAAGCTGCCATGTACTGAGTCAGACCATAGGTCCATCTAGCTCAGTGTTGTCAACACAGACTGGGAGTGGCTTCTCCAAGGTTGCAGGCAGGAAGTAGAAATTGTGTCCACTGTCCAGCATGCATGTCTGAGCAAGCAACGGCCCACATTCTTTATTCTGAACCTGAATCTTGAAATGTTGGGGTAGGGTGGTGTCTCAGAAGACAAAGAAAAAGTATATTAAAAATGGGAGGGGGGGGGCACCAGAACAAAATTGGCCAAGGGCGCCACAACCCCTTGAGCTGCCTATGATTAGATTTTCCCCCATTTTTCAAGAGTAAGTTATTTTGTGGCATCATCAGGCTGTATCAAAGAAACCTCATATTTTTGGGTGCTGTAGTGATATGGTAGGGAAAGATCCCCTTGTGCAGGACCATTTCATCCCGTGGAAGGAAAGTTTAGTGTCTGTGTCAGGATCTCAGCCATGAAATGTAGTGTAATACATGTGCCAGTCCCTGTGTAGGAAGCACAGGACAGCCATCTTGCTGGAGAGTTACTAGCTTGTATAAAGCATTCTCTCTCTCTCTCTCTCTCTTTCATCTCTTCTTGAGCCTGTTGTAGGGATGTGCGAACCGGTTCGGATCCGAACCGGTTCGGGTCCGAACCGGTTCCGGTTCGGAGGTTCGGATCGAACCGAACCACCCCTGGTTCGGTTCGAATCCGAACCGAACTGGGGGTGGTTCGTTTCGAACCGGTTCGGACCGGTTCGGATCGGTTCGGAAAGCTGAAAATTGGTCAGATGGTAGCTGGCACCCAGGGGTACCTGTCACCCAAACCCCAAAGCAATCGGACACTCGTACGATTTTTTATGAATTTTTGAAAAATATTTTTATTTTTCTCTCATAGGATATAATGGGACCCGAACCAGGCCATTATTTCTTATTGTGGAGCACTCATGCGTGCCAACAACCATGCAAACCCTGAAGCAATCAGACACCCCTATGATTTTTTATGAATATTTGAAATATTTTTAATTATTTTTCTCATTGAGTATAATGGGACCCGAACCAGTCCATATCCCCTGTTGTGGAGGACCTAGGAGCACAAAAGCAGGGTGGGTGGTAGACAGGCATGGGTGCCTACCACCCAAAAAATCTCAAGGCAATTGGACACTCCTCTGATTATTGGTGAATTGTTAAGTGTTTTTGAATTCCTCATAGAGAATAATTAGGATTGCAGCAAATGTATAGCTTCACATCGGGGGGAAAGGGGTGTCATAGAGTGCAGTGTGGTGGGTGGTAGTTCCTAGGGTGGGCAAGGAAGCTATCAGAATTATTTGAAAGGAATTGGGCAAAGAGGTGATTTTTAAGTGATTTTTGAAGTTTACGCGTCTTTAAGGTTTTTCCTCATAATAAGTTATAATGGAGCTTTCAGCAGCCCTATAAGTGCACATGGGGGTGCTGGGGTGGCCCAGAGCAAGTGGTGGTGTAGTGCACATAGGGTGCCAACCACCCCCATGGGTTTCTAACCCATGGGGTACAGGGATCTCTGGTAGGGGCACCCCCATGGGTACAGGGTTCTCTTGTTTCTGAGGTATTGAGTGTGGATTCTATGATAGCAAATGAGATTTTCAATGAGACACCATCAATCCACTCTAATATGCTATCATAGAATCCACACTCCGCCTCCTGCTTCTTCTCTGTGTGTGTGCTTAGTAGGGGTGTGCAATTTGGGATTTCGGGTGATTTGGCTCGGACCCGAACCGAATCACCCCTGTTCTGTTTTGTGCCCAAATCTGGGTCACCCGAATCACCCTTGATTTGGTTCGGATTTGGATTTAATCCGAATCTGAATCCGAATCGATTCGGGGGGGTAAAAAGGGGCCCAGGGGCAAAATTTTGGGGTGGGGTGGTAGTGCCCAATGGGTAGAGTCTACAACCCCAATTTCAGGGGGATTGGGCAAAGGGCTGATTTTTGGTGAATTTTTAAAGTTTTAGTGACTTTGGGGCAGTTCGGGGGCAAAGCATGGGATCTGGGCAAAAGGAGTGGGGTGGGGTGGTAGTGCCTAATGGGTGCAGGCTACCACCCCAATTTCAGGGGGATTGGGCAAAGGGCTGATTTTTGGTAAATTTCTGAAAATTTCATATCTTTGGGGCATATTGGGGCATATTGGGGCAGAAAGTGGGGCCTGGGGCAGAATAGTGGGGTGTGATGGTAGTGCCTAATGGGTGGAGGCTACCACCCCAATTTCAGGGGGTTTGGACAAAGGGGTGATTTTTTGAGAATTTTTGAAGTTTTAGTGACTTTGGGGCAGTTTGGGGGCAGAAAGTGGATCTGCCCCAAAATAGTGGGGTGATTGGGTAAATCCCCAATTTAAGAGTGATTGGGCAGAGGGGTGAATTATGGTGAATTTATTTGTATGAGGTTTGTCTTCATAAGGTGAAGTGTGCTAAACTGATTACTTCCTCATATTATTCATAGTAAAGGAAAGTGTGAAAAAGTGAAAGTGGGGTCATGAGAGTTGTTTAATTGAAAAATATCTCATTTGCTATGATAGAATGAGAATTCACACCTTTTCTATTCACCATAATTCACCCCTCTGCCCAATCACTCTTAAATTGGGGATGGGTGGTAGCCTCCACCCATTAGGCACTATCTACCAGCCCACCCCACTCCTTTGGGGCAGATCGACTTTCTGCCCCCAATCTGCCCCAAAGACACCCAAACTTCAAAAATTCTCAAAAAATCAGCCCTCTGCCCAATCCCCCTGAAATTGGGGTGGTAGCCTCCACACATTAGGCACTACCACCCCACCCCACTATTTTGGGGCAGATCCACTTTCTGCCCCCAAACTGCCCCAAAGTCACTAAAACTTCAAAAATTCTCAAAAAATCACCCCTTTGTCCAAACCCCCTGAAATTGGGGTGGTAGCCTCCACCCATTAGGCACTACCACCACACCCCACTATTCTGCCCCAGCCCCCACTTTCTGCCCCAATATGCCCCAATCTGCCCCAAAGACATGAAATTTTCAGAAATTTACCAAAAATCAGCCCTTTGCCCAACCCCCCTGAAATTGGGGTGGTAGCCTGCACCCATTAGGCACTACCACCCCACCCCACTTCTTTTGCCCAGATCCCATGCTATGCCCCCGAACTGCCCCAAAGTCACTAAAACTTTAAAAAATCGCCAAAAATCAGAGGAAGGTCCAATCGACTTGAAATTTGGGTTTCAGGTAGAACACAAGGTCCCCTTTCAAACCAGCTATTTTTTGAGATCCGAACCGGTTCGGTTCGGATCCGAACCGGTTCGGATCCGAACCGAACCGGGGGGTGGTTCGGCAAAACCAAAACCGAACCACCCTGGTCCGGTTCGGACCCGGTTCGGATCCGAACCGAACCGGGAGAACCGGTTTTATGCACATCCCTAGCCTGTTGTTTTAGCTAGTGCTATAATTAGCTGCATCGCCTTATCAGTGTTCTGTGTGAGAACCTTGCTCATTATTTATTTATTTAATACATTTCTATACTGCCCAAAATGCAAGTTCTCTGGGCGGTTTACAAAACAATAAAAACAGCCATTTCAACAATTAAAATTAAAAAGTTAGAACTATCAAAACACAATTAAAACAGTATCTAATTAAAAGCCTGGGTGAACAAATGCGTCTTGACTGCCCTTTTAAAAGCTGTAAGAGATGGCAAGGCTCTTATTTCAGCAGGAAGTGTGTTCCAAAGCCTCGGGGCAGCAATGGAGAAGGTCCGTCCCCGAGTAGCTACCAGATGCGCCGGTGGCAACTGCAGACAAACCTCTCCAGATGCTCTCAATGGGCAGTGTGGTTCATAGCAAAGAAGACGTTCTCTTAAATACCCAGGGCCCAAGCTGTTTAGGGCTTTATAGGTTATAACCAAAACTTTGTACTCGGCCTGGAAACTTATTGGCAACCAGTGTAGTTCTTTCAACACAGGAATAATATGGTCTCTCCGAGTTGACACAGAGACCAATCTGGCCACCACATTCTGGACTAACTGCAGTTTCCGGACTACATACAAAGGCAGCCCCGCATAAAGCGCATTGCAGTAATCAATTCTGGAGGTGACCAGCAGATGTACTACTGTTCTAAGGTCATTTATCTCAAGAAATGGATGCAGCCGGAGTATCAGCCGAAGCTGATAGAAGGCACCTCTGGCCACTGCCTCAACCTGGGACACCAGGGAGGGTTTTGTGTCCACAAGCACCCTCAGACTGCATACCTGTTCCTTCTGGGGAAGTGTGACCCCCATCCAGAACTGGCAGATCATTATCGTCTTATACTGTCTCTCTGTGCACCTGTGGTGGCCATGCTTTTTTCATGCATGTCTATTTGCCAGCAAGTGAATCAACTATAAACGGCAGCCCTTTTACAGTGCTAATTGGATCTCACCAATGCACTAGCATGCAAGTGCCTCAGAATACCACCAAGAACCACATCCCCTACTCCAATGGGATCCCCAGTAGTGTGTTTTGAGAGATGTAAGTCTTTTATCCTTTAGCTTTCTCTGATTAAAATGACATCTGTTCACCTTCCATCTCTCTCTCTCTCCCTCTCTCTCTCTCTCTCTCTCTTACCCAAGCAAAGAACTGTGCTTGAATGGCACAACATATGCATCTGAGCTGGCAATCCTAGTAACTGGTATTTAAAAAGTTCTTCTATATTTTTGATTATCAGGTGTTGCCCAGCTTCGAGCCCTGCGGAAATCTATGCTCTCCAGCTTGAAAAAAAATGCTTTGGAAGCAGCACGGATTAGTGCCGGAAAAGCTCTCCATGTGCTCCAAAAATTCTACAGCAACACCAACTGGGTTGAACTAGGAGAAACCGAGCCTTATGAATTCCTGAGTACGTCACAACAAATGTGGAAAATGGAATAGGCTACACCTTTGCCTGGTTCACACGATCATTCGAATCTAGGTTAATGTGGGTTACCTACGTTAGCATGATTACCTAAACCCATGCCAAGGTGGGAATCTCAGATTCATCTTGGGCCATAAACCGCCCTGGTGTGGGTTCACACATAGGAACATAGGAAGCTGCCATATACTGAGTCAGAACGTAGGTCCATCTAGCTCAGTATTGTCTACATAGACTGGCAGCAGCTTCTCCAAGATTGCAAACAGGAGTCTCTCTCAGTCCTATCTTGGAGATACCAAGGAGAGAACTTGGAATATTCTGCTCTTTCCAGAGCAGCTCCATCCCCTAAGGGGAATATCTTACAGTGCTCACACATCAAGTCTCCCATTCATATGCAACCAGAGTGGACCCTGCTTAGCTAAGGGGACAAGTCATGCTTGCTAGCACAAGACCAGTTCTCCTCTCCACACAATCATGCTAATGTCAGTAACACACATTATATCTGATGTAGCGAATTGTGGGTAGTGGAAAATTCCTTTCCTGACTCAGGCCAGATTACCTGATAATCTCTCTGACTGGTCTAAACCAGTTCTGCAACAGAGGGAGACTTTAGTGCTGAGTCATCCCTGTCCTGTTCTCTGAGACGCAGACTGGCTGGTTTAAAAATCTGTAACTTTCAAGACCTGAAAGTTAAGAAAAAGGTTCTGGGAAAACCCAGAAGTTCTGGTAGGTTCCTGCTGCCACCAAGCACTCTAAGACTTGCCTAGAACTGGACCATTAGATTGAGTGCTTTAGTCCAAGGTCCCTCTATAGCTGGGTACTGGGCAAATGCAAAAATGTGCTCCCACTTTTTGCTAACAGGCAAGAGTAAAGGGGGGGGGAACCTTTCCCTCCCATGCATTTTGCCTGCACATGGAGCTAATTATTAATTTGGCCACGCTATCTTTGAGATGTGTTCCGCACCAAAGAAAATCCCCTTCCTCCTGCTGGGTCAATAATCAACCCTCTGAGGCTTGTAAAAAGAACAGAGAAAAACCTTTATTCAATTACTACAGACTAGTTCTGTCTGAGGTTTTTAGCTTTTTAGAAACACTTAAAAATACTTAATTGGTTACAAGAATACTTCAAAAGCACCTTGAATGATGCTGGGGCAGCATACTTTAAAATCTTAGTTACTCCATTGCAAAGAACAGATATTTAGGAAAACGCAAAGCACACACCAAAGAAACACAAATTCTAACACAAATTCTTACTAAAACACTTTCTCCAACCCTAAACTTCCAAAGCCCCTAGCCTTGGCTTCCTGTTCCCTTGAACTCACCAAGCTTCTGATGAGAATCAAGACTCCTGCCAATCTCTCACCCTGAGAGATTATCCTGCAGCTCCACTGTGAGACATCTGACCTCATGCTAGTCTGCATTCTCCACACAGACTTCCTTTCTTGTTCCCCAAAATCCCCACAACAGCTCTCTAGTCTGTCCTACCTGTTGGACTGATTGGGTGAGCCCTGGAGTTCACCAGCCGCTCAGTCAAGACAATGGTTCACTTCCTGTTAACTCTTTAGAGGGAGGGGAGACTGATCACTACACCTGGATTAAAATGATTGTGTGAACCAGGCCCTTGTTTTCTGTAGTTCTCCGACCATTCCTGTAAAGATAATCATCCCTTTGTTTAAAAAAAAAATAGTTTTTAGTATGTTTGTATTTGGTTTTCTGCCTTACAAACACGTACAAAAGTCTTACCTGCTCTTACACAGAAATAAAAGAGAAATGTGCTTGTCTTTATGTCACCAAGGTCGATGAATAATTGGAGGTGGTGTCCAAGGTACAGAGGCTGACATTCAGACTTACTGATTAGCACTACTCAGGAGTTACTCTAAAGGACTACTTAATTTCAGTACGACTAACCAGGAATAATTTAGTCTGGATGTCAGCCAGGGGTGGCCCAAGGAATTATGGCACCTGAGCCAAGGTGCCAAATCCTGCCTTGCCCCATACCCCTCATAGGGCCAATCCCACTTTTAAAATTGACCCTTGCGAGCTTTGAAAGTGGCATGAGAAGTGAGGAGTAGGAAAGAGTAAAGGTTGCCGGGAGCCTCCTTTTCACTCCTTGCAGACATTTCCTATTCAATGGCTGATGAACAAGAGCCAAAAAATTCAAAAGTAATACTTGCATTTTGATTTGTCTGTTTTCTAAATATATACTCCTTCCCATTTACACTCTTGATGCAGCTTACAGTGTAATAATAAAACTTACTGAGGCGGTTCCCACGATCAGTGGGAGCCACCTGGGGAGGGTTAGCAGGGAGAACGGGCTTAGCACTCTCTCCCAGCACATGAGCAGGCAGTCTGCTCTGGGAAGCTGCAGCCGAGCGGCCGCCCACACAACTGCCGGATCCATCATGGAGCCGGCGGGGGCTGGGAGGATCGGGGGCCGCGTGGCCCCCCGGAAGCGAGCGCACAGGGCATGCTGGAGACTCTCTTTTCAGCCTCCCAGTCGGGGGTCTACACATGAGTTGCCATGGTGTGGAGCCACACCACGGCAACACATGATTGGAAAAAACGGGTTTGCGGAGCACTCGCTCCACAAACCTGTTTTAAGCACCGGGTTAGTTTACCGGGTTACCCGCTGAAGAACCACCGGGCTCGCAGCCAAGACCGGTAGTTCTCACGATGGGAGAAAATCGAGCTAGCCTCCTCTAGCCCGATTTTCTCCCATCGTGTGAATAGCCTCACTGAGTTTCAGATTTAGATAGAATTCAGTGTGTCTAACATGAAATCTCTTCCCTCTTTGTTTTCCCTGACAGTAAATGAAGAGAGTGATGCCTACCCTATTGCATCTCCCTCTGAGGCAACCTGTGATGACTGCTTCACACAAATACTGTAAGACCACAACAGGTCTAATCTGAAAGTGCACTCGTAGGTGGTGGCAGTTGGGCAACTCCAGACATTCTTGGATGATGTTGATTATCTGGACCCATTCGTTTCTCCATGGGTAGAAAAAGTTAAACTAGAGTCAGGGACTATTGCTTTCTTCTCTGTCTTTTCTTCTCTGACTTGTTTTAAAAGAGGCACAATGAACTGTTCTTGAGGTTTCTTTGTTTAATTTTTGGTGTTTTTTGATCTCCCAAGTGTAGGCACTCTTTTTGTTTTAAAAACAAACTTGTATACCAGTTACTTTCCAGCCCTGTTTTGTTTTACAAACCTGCAGTTACCCGTTGCTGTAGAATGTAGTCCCATGAGTTTCTGCAGGCAACGTTGTAGTTTTAGTGAAGTGTTTCTGTTTTATAGCTGCTTCTCTCACAAACACAAAGTAATCTTATATAGATTTAACTAGTTTATTCAGAAACAACTCCATTTTCTCCTGCTTTCCCTCCCTTTTCCTTTCTGACTCTACCCTCCACACTCTCTACAGGATCCCCACTAGGACAAACTTCTAAACAACAAAACATAAAAGATACTGGATAGAATACAACGGGGCAATTCTCACGATCGCCGTGGGCAGGCGGGGAAGGCGCAGCGAGGAGGACGCGGAGGGAGGGCGTGGAGAGGATGTTCTTGTACCCTTAACCCGGCTACCGGGAATCATCGAGACAGACGCATAAAGCGCCAGTCTGAAGGGGGAATCCCCAGTGAGTGCCACGCACTAAATTGAGGGATGCCTGGAGAGCAGAACAACGTTCCGGCCCCAGATCCCTCCGCCCTGCGCCCTCCTTCACGGAGCTGCATGGAGCAGGGCTGTCCATGAGGACGCGCTTTGTTGACATCCAGATTGAACAACTGCAATGTGCTGTATGTGGCACTGTCCTTGAAGATGGTTCAGAAGCTTCAGTTGATCCTGAATGTAGCCACAAGGATGCTTATGAACGCCAGTCACTTCACGATTATTATACCCATCCTGCAGCTTCAGTGGTTACCCATTTGCTTCTGGACTAGATTCAAGGTGCTGGACCCTTGACCTTTGAAGTCCTACATGATTTGAGGCCGGGGTATCTGTCACACTGCATCTGCCCATATGATCCTGTCAGGGCCTTCTGTTAAACACCCTGAGCCTTTTAATGGCCCCACCAATTACAGAGATCTGATTGGTGAAAAGCAGAGACAGGGCCTTTTCAGTTGTGGCCCCTCAACTTTGAAATGCCCTCCCAGAAGAGCTTTGCCATGTTCCCTCTATCAGCATTTAAAAAAAAAAAAACCACCTACAGACATATATCTTTTTCGAGAGGTGTTTAAATATTTTATCAGCTGCTTATATCGGGTAGATCTTTTAGCTTTTAGATTTTTATCTATAACTTTTAATTTGTAACTCTTAAAATTTGTAGCTTTTATATGTAGTTTTAGTCTGGGTTTTGTTAACCTTCATTAATTTTTTATTTTTTATTGTAGTTATTTTATTAGTTTTGTGAGTCGCCCCAAGCAGTTGTATACTGGAGGGGTGGGGTATATGTATTTTTAATAAATTAGTGATCCTTAGCACGTTGGTTCAGTGTGGTTTGGGACCAGAGCTCTTGGCCCTAAAAACACTCACTTCCATATCCTGGGAATATTAATTCCAAAGCATTCATGTACAATTTCTCCATTTAATAGTGGCCGGTACTCATGCAGAGACAACATCCTAGTGCACAACCAGCTCACAAGCGGGTACAAGATAACAGCAACATGCAAGAGCAAGCCAAGAGGTAAGATCAGCTTTCACAGGAGCATTCATTACCATTTATGCTTTTTGTTATCTTTTAAGACAAGGGTTCCCAACAATCATAGGTCCCCAGATGTGGTTGGACTACAATTTCCCTCATCCCTAGCCACAACAGCTTGTGGCTGGGGTGATGGGAGTTGTAATTCAACCACATCTGGGGACCTACAGATGAGAACCTCTGTTTTAAGGGATGTGATCAATACCTGGAGACTAGAACAATCAATGGAGGCCAGACCTGAGAGGCAATCTCTCTGTTTATAGAGGGTCTGCCTCTGATTTCTAAATGCTGAAGGCTGGAGAGGTTAGAAGCTTGCTCCTCCTCTGTTTTCGCATCAGTACTAGTAGGAAGTTCCCACTGCCATTTATTCAACCTTTGGATGAACAGCTCCTCACTAAAGGGAAGAAGAGATTGGTGAGTTCTCTCCTACCCTGGCCAGTGACCACTTCTTCACTCTGGCAAGGAGCTTCCCTTTCTGAGGGTATGCTTGTGATCGCTTGGGCTCTTTCTTGACTGAAGTATAGGGAAAGGCAAGAGTCAGAGGAGCACTTGAAGGCCTCAATGGGGGTCTGAAGTAGGGGGCAATGAACCTCCTCCTGGGGGTTCAAATTGGTCTCAAAGTAGGGACTTTGACAGAACCACTTTATTTTCTGCACCACCACAGCAGCTCCCAGGCAGCAGGAGGCATTATCAGCCTGCTCTCTGGTGCAGGACAGTGCCACCCCTATAATGGCCAATGCAGGTACTGCAGCCCAGGTGGCCTGGCCCCTGATAGCAGTCGTGGTTTGGTTGCTCAGGCTGAGCAATGTAACCTAATGGAGCAACCGCATAGCCTTGCTTTGTCCTCCCTGCCCTGCCCTGCCTGCATAAACTATAGTGGTGTTGCGACCCTTGGACAAAGGGAACAAATGTCCCTGGGCAGCTAGGGACTGGAGGCTACAATGGTGCCAGCTCATCCCTTTCCCCGGGGCATCTTCCTGCCCCTCTCCCACACCCAGCTGGCAAACAAGTGCTTGCCAGCTGGGAGCATGAGGCACAGCCCTTCACCCCCTCCCAGCCAGCACTTTGTTCACCGGCTGGGTGCTTTCCTTCTCTCCCTTGCTCAGAGCAGAGGAAAAAACATAGCATTAAAAATATATATCCTAAGTGTTTTGTTTCTTAGAGCACTTATTATGTTTGGGTTTCATACTAGTCCCTGCTAACTGGGCAACGAGGCATCTTTTAACGTGGTGATTCTCTTTATTGAGCAGGGGGAGAGTAACTGGCCCTATCCACCCCCAGCACTGTACCTCCAGTGACTGTTGCTGGTGTCTATCTTATGTTTCTTTTTAGATTGTGAGCCCTTTGGGGATGGGGATCCATCTTATTTATTTGTTATTTCTCTGTGTAAAATGCCCTGAGCCATTTTTGGAAGGGCGGTATAGAAATCTAAATAAATAAATAAATAGTCTGGAAGTTCCACCCCTGTTTGTTCCATCATGATCCCCAGCCTGAACAGAGACCCTGAGAAGAGCAAGACGCCCTGAAGAGACCCTGAGAAGGCAAGCCGCTGGAGCTCCCGAGTCGAAGCCCCCGCCAATAGCACCCTCAGAGCCTGAACTCCCTGAGACAGCAACCTCAGAACCCGAGCTCCCTGCAGAGCTGGCCCCTCCCACAGCGTTATCTCCACATCTGCACTGTCTAGCAACCAGCTAGGCAGGATCAAAGGGAGCAGAGGAGGAGGAATGCCAGATCCCAGAAGGCTACCCCTTCAAGGCTTCCATTACCAAACAGGTAATGGAAGGGAGCCTAGGAAGGGTAGCTTGAGCTCAGAAGTATGTAGAGTTCAGTCTACCTCTGTTGGATCAACTTGTTCCAAGTCCCTGTGGGCTCTTGTCTGTGGGACAGGAAGGACGGCACCCCTCCTTCACTAAAGGCCAGTTTAGATGACCCCTTACTAGTCCATATGATAAGAAAGGGGACTCACCAGGAGCATGCCTGTTGTGACATGCTCTGTGGATGTCCCAACACCCTCCCAGCATGTCCCTTTATTGCATGGGGCGGGGCTGTCTATCCAAATGGCCCCTCTACACCCACTCCAAATGCTTGCATTTAAAGCATGGGTAGAGCGACCATTTGGCTGAACAGTCACCCGACATGATAAAGGGACATGCCAGGAGGTCATCGGATCATGACAACTTCCGAGGACATCACAACAGATGTGCTTTTATCTGAAAATGATCAGTAGTCCATTGAGACATCTTGCATTGTACACCCCAGTTTAGTTGACACTGGTCCAATCCAGCCCAGCAGTTCTCATGACTACGGCTCACTCTTCCCCCGTCTTCTCTCTTCAGGCAAATGTGGACACGGTGGGAAAGATGATGTGACCCAAAATCAGCCTCCCACTGGAGGCATCAACAAAGAGACCTCTAGTGCCCTGTTCTCCCCACACCATTACTTGCATCAGAAAGCAGCGGAACTCGCCATTCTAGCCACAAGGAATTTCTTTGTAAGTGATGGTAAGTCCATAACCTGGTGCTTTGCCATTTTGTTTTGTTTTTCTAATGTGCAATTAGATACAAAATGTGCCATTCAAAAAAAGGGGGGAGAGTGTGTAGTTCAAACGTTCAAGTCATGTAAAAGTTGCATAATGTTTGATAATGTAAAAAGT
The DNA here is from genome assembly GCF_027244095.1 of Hemicordylus capensis. NCBI lineage: Eukaryota > Metazoa > Chordata > Lepidosauria > Squamata > Cordylidae > Hemicordylus > Hemicordylus capensis. The sequence continues at coordinate 254,006,551 of NC_069658.1, read as the reverse complement.
GACTGATAACGATGAGAAAAGAAAAGCAGCTAGTCCTGGCTCCTCAAGAGCCCAGACCCTGATCAAGTGTATCTCTTTCTCCTCTCCCTGCCAAAGATGCTTCCTGCAGACTCCACTGCTTCTTCCCGCAAGGTCTTCAGGCATTAATATAATATAATACTCTTCTCAGCAATAGCGCTGTCCGATCCTCAGTGCTAAGTAGGCTTCGAAATGTCATGGAATGTGACTCTAGGCAGCAAAGTGCACAGCCAAGGAAAATGCACAGGTGTGTGTTGTAGCGGTGCATGCTACATGCACCAATTACACTCACAAACCATTGAGCAGCTCTGAGTGTTCCTTTTAAAAGTCCTGGTGCTTAGAGAGATGACCTACGACAGAGAACATCTCTGGCCACTGCATATTAGGAATGGCTCTGTATAGGTGCATAGGAAGCTGCCTTATTCTGGATCCAGAGGCTCAGCTAGGTAAATTCAGGGTCTGGACCGAAGGGTATTATCCCTATCCTCCGTTACAGGGCCCTGGGCAGACTTAATGGTGTGCATGCTGCTTCCTCTGTTAAGAAGTCTTTGCACATGCTCAGAAGGCCTCTCATCCTTGGTATTTGTTCAAACCTTCCCTGTGATTGTGTCTCCAAACTGGAGAAAACTTAATCTGATTAACTTCACCAGATTAAATAGCCCCTGCAACAGTAATGTGCATGACTTCAATTGTGAAGTGCACAATGATATGTGTGTGCGCATGAGGTGGGGGCAGGGAAGAGGGAGAGAAGGATCTTCATGGTTCCTGAACAGTCACATATGAGTGTCCTTGGTGCGTGTAGTGTGGATATGAAGCAACTATGAAGTTGACTTGTATATATGCCTATTCAAGGTAAGACATATGCCTTACCTGATCATTTTCTTGGATCATCTTTCACCACTCTAAAAAAGGCAAGGAGCTCAATCACTAAGATCTTCTTAAATGTATGGCAAGAGAAAATTATGGGGGGAGTACTGCCCAATATAGGAAGATGCTGAAAGGCATCATCTCATACTGCGTGGGAGGAGGCAATGGAAAACCCCTCCTGTATTCTACCAAAGAAAACCACAGGGCTCTGTGAGTGCCAGGAATCGGAATTGACTCAATGACACACTTTACCTTACTGTTTTTATAAGAAACTGAAGATTAGTAATGCTCACACACACGACCAGCCACAGCTAAATACAATACACTTCATAAGACTAGGGGTGTGCACAAAATTGGAAAACCCGGTTCTATCGAGAGAAACTGAACCCAAACCAAACTGAGCCCGGTCCAGTTCTAGTCCGAACCAATTCGGGCCCAGCTCAAGGAGGGTTATTATTATTTTTAGAGGAGAAAGGCAGACTTACCATCATTGTTGAGGGCGCCATGGGTCTCCACACACAAAGATGGGCACCTAGAGCGCACATCTCATGGGGGGTATCTCCCAATGCACTGCGTTCATTGAACAGTGCATTGTGGGATATCTGGAGGTCTGGACACAGCATCCCGGCCTCCGGAGATCCATGCTGCTTACAGCAGCATGGACCGTGTGGGTGCACAGTTCACACACTGTAACACAAGCAATCGTCTGGGGAAAAGGTAGGTTGAACCCTGCCTTCCCCCTGCCCCAGTATTAGTCCATAAGAATGACCTTAAAGAAAACAATTAGTGCATCTAGGATGCAAGGAGGACAAGCCAGCAACTCTGTAAAATACTTGCAGGAAATAGGCAGCTGTCTATTGTGTGTGTTTTAATTGGGTTCTTTCATATTAATTAAACAATGGACTTTTACCCAAAGATCCTCTCTGAACAGCACCACTGACCGGACCAGACTGTTGGTCCATCTAGCTCAGTGTTGTTCACACTGTTGGGCAGTAGGCCTCCAAAATATCAGATGGTGATTTTCTTTCCCAGCCCTACCTGGGAAAGGTACCAGGGATTGAACCTGAGACCTTCTGCAAGTAAGGTATGTGCACTTCCACTGAGCTACAGATCCATCCCCTATAGAAGCCTGGTGGTTCACAAAATCATTTGAATCTTGATTTAATTTGGGTTGCTGTCATTAGCTTGATTGCAGGAACCCACACCAAGGTGGTTCATGGCCCAAGATTAATCTGAGATTCCCTTGGTGTGGATTCACACAATCACACTAATGTTGGTAACCCACATTAAACCTAGATTTGAACAATTGTGTGAATCAGGCCATAGTCTGTCTCTGGTGGAGAGCTATGCTAAAAATGGTTAGGCATTTGGGCAAAAACTATCACGGCCCCCACAGCTCATGCCAGTAAAAGCCATGCACCCTATCACCACACCAGTCTGAGACAAACTAAACTGTGCTAAAGATGTAACTTGATTTTACTCTGTCATTGCTCAGAAGCGAGTCTTCTGTACCAGTTGGAGGACCGCAAAATGTTTCAGAGGTTTTTCAGTTTGGAAGGCTATTCCCTCACCTTCTCAATCGACACAACTGGCAGTATGAATGATGATATCGAAGCTGTCAAAACCACTTGCCTCAACATCATCAAAAAACATGAGAGCACTCCTGACAAGCCTTTCAACTATATTCTTGTGCCCTTCAATGATCCAGGTAAGGAGGAAAGGGGAAATGTTGGAGTGCTCCCACGCTACACTACCCTCTTAGCCTGAAATTGTCTTCTTTAGTTCGCTTAGGAAAACCCACATGATATCATTGCCAGCTTACTGTATTCTAATGTTCTCTGTTTATCCGCTTGTCTTTTTTCAGAACTGATTTCTAGTGATGGTTTTGCCATAAAACACAAAGCACTAGCCTCTCTGGCAAAAGCACTATTTATGTTTTTTCAGGTTACTGCATCTTTAATTAAAAGCATATTCCCTGTGGCTTCTTCCTCTGTAATTGTTCCTGTTCAGCAGGGAGAGAATCACTCTTTAATTCTGTGCTAATGACTCCATTCCTGTTCTCTGTAGGGGCAAGGCTTTAATTACTGGTTTCATCTTTGCAGCCAGAGTAATCACACCTTAATATTTAATGCATTTTTATGGGCTCTGTTTTGCAATAGTGCCATTGCGATTATTTAAAAAGAATGAACATTTGTTCTTGTTGTAATTGCTCTGGAACCAAGTACTTAATCCCCCTTCACTGAAAGAACTGGCTGATTAAGGAACATTTCAGCAATGCCACGTCCCTGCTGAACAGGAAGGAAGCATTATGGGGAAGAAGCTGCAACAAGGAAGCTTCTAACTAAAGGTTGAGTTGCTGAAACCATATGCTGAATGGGACTTATTTCTGAATAAATGTTATGGTAGGCTCTTGACTATAGGGCATTGCTAGATAAAAGGGCTGTGCACTGAGCAAACTATTGATATAATCTGATACCAATTAATTTGCTTAGTGTTGCCAACATACAGGGTTTTATGCATCAAATCGAGCTGATATATTGGATCAGTTTGATGTATGGTGGGTAGTGGGGTGGAGGGTGTTGTATTCTACTCAGTAGCCTTTTGGAGGTTGTTTGTGTTGGGAATTCACTGTGGTAAGAGAATCCCTTTTTCATTATAGCAAAGTGCACAGAGGCACAACACAGCGGAATTTACTTAGGCATGCCTGTATGCTGAGAGTAAAGTAACTTGGAGCCAATACATAGTTTCAAATCAATATATAAGGCATTTATTAAGGAACTCCATTCTAGATAGGAAAGTGAGGAGTTAGGATCTCTAATCTATCTATCTAGCTGGATGCAGATGGATTCTGCATCTTTTCTGCACACATGGTGCCGGGAGAGGAGCTTGCCATATTGCAAGGTAGAAGGAACAGGTAGGGAAGAGAGAGAGGAAGTTAATCCCTAAGAGTACCAATCTACACTTCAAAAGGGATAGTGTCAGAGCAGTAGAGAAGGGATGACCAATGTCTTGACCCTCTAGCCCTCTGACTCACTAGTCTGTCCTCCACTGTCTGAGACAAGAGACAACGCAAAGTCCTTAACTTCCAACACCCCCTCTCGATGTCTCGTGACTCAGTTCACAAGATTCATTTTTTCTCTCAGCTTTTCAAAGCAGGGTCTTGGTAGTGGCTTAGTGAGTATGTCTGCAAGCATTTCATTTGTTGGGCAGTAGATCAGCTTGATTAGTCCATCTTTTTGCAGACTTCTCACTACATGGTACTTCACATCAATATGCTTGGTATCCCTCTTTACATCTTCTTGTTTGGAGAGTTGAATGCAGCTTTGGTTGTCTTCATACACTGGTATGGGCTGTGGTAGTTGACACAGCCATTGTATCTTGTGACAGCCCTGTGCAAGTGATACATATTCTGCTTCAGTGGTTGACGATGCCACTATGTCTTGCTTTGTGCTTGACCCGCTTATGGCTCCATCTCCATAGAAAATTATGTGAACAGGATTTCCTTTCTGTTAGGTGGATTTCCTTTCTGTTAGGTCTCCACCCCAGTCTGCATCTATGTTTGCTTCTGGTTTTGGTTGACTGTTAGCTGGCAGCTTGAGCTTAAAGTATGCAGTACCCTTTAGGTACCTAACAAGTATCTTAATTGCATTCCAGTCCTTGACTGTTGGTAATGCAGTCTTTCTGCAAAGTAAGCCAACTGCTGTACTAATATCTAGCCTAGTGAGTGTACTAATGTATAGAAGCTTACCCAATACTTCACGATATCTATGGTTGTCAGATAGTGACTCAGTTTTATCTTCTTGCTTTATGTAGTTCACTTCCATTGGAGAGCAGGTTTATCAAGTCTTTAATTTTCTGTTCTTGGTTGATGAGGAAACTTCCATCTTTCTCTCTTTGTACTTGAATGCCCAAGTAGTGTGCGATGTTGCCAAGTCACTTGACTTCCACATCTCTGTTCAGATGATGCACTATTTCTTTGTTGTCATCTGGATTTTCATAGGCAAGAATCAAATCATCATCATACACCAAAATGTAGGTCCATTTGCCATCTCTGCATTTGGTGTACAGGCAGGGATCAGCTTCACTTCTTTTGAAGTTTGCTTGAAGCAGCATATCATTTAGTTTTATGTTCCATGCTCTGGCAGCCTGTTTTAAACCATAAATGCTCTTTTGCAGTTTGCATACATAGGCAAAGAGGACTATGGCAAAGAGAACTAAGAAACCTGGTGGTTGTTGCATGTAAATGTCCTCTTCTAGTTCGCCATGCAAGAATGCAATTTTCACGTCTAGGTGTTCAACATGCATTCCTTTGCTAGAAGCAATACTTAACCAAGTCCTTACTGTGGTATGTTTAACCACTGGTGCAAAGGTTTCATCATAATCCTCTCCATATTTCATTGAATATCCTTTTGCTACTAATCTGGCTTCGTAGTGCTGAATCTCACCATCAGCATCATGTTTGAGTTTGAAAACCCATTTGCAGCCCATAACTTTCCTTCCTTGAGGTAACTTAGTAAGAGTCCAGGTTTTGTTTTTCTGTAGAGCCTCAAGCTCTTCAAATGCAGCTTGTTTCTACTTCTGGGCTTCTGGTTGTGGTAGCTGAGATATTTCCTCCCATGATGAAGGTTCTGGTTGTTCCACCATTCTTGCAAGGTAGGACAGTCTCGGGGCTGGAACACCTCTGTTTGAGCGCATTGATCACCCCACCCGTCGTCTCTCCCATTATCTCAGGTGTGTCTGGTAGATCTCTGGGGGTCTCTGTGTCAGGCGTGGTTGGTTCTGGATCTGCTGTCTCCTCCTCCTCAATTCCACTGAGATCAGGGAGCATAATCCAGTCATTGGGGTGTTTAGTCTGGTTGCTTGCTTCGGTGTAGGCCCCATCTGAAGACGTAGCTCTTTCATTCTCATCAAAATACACCAATCTGCTTATGGTTATCTTGTTAGTGTCAGGATCCAGAATTCTGTAGCCTTTGGATTGCGCTGAGTAACCTACAAAAATCCCTTTTGTGGCCCTAGCCCCTAACTTAGTCCTTTTTTCCTTTGGGATGTATGAGTAAGCCGTGCTTCCAAAGACATGCAAATGCGTCATGGACGGCTTATGACCATGCCAAAGTTCATATGGGGTTGTTCCTACAAGCTTTGTGTGCATTCTGTTTTGTATGTATGTAGCAGTCATGATGCCTTCTCCCCAGAGTTTCTGTGGGATGTGTGTGTCAGCAAGCATGCATCTTACCATGTCCAGGAGGCTTCTGTTCTCTGACACTTCATTCTGCGATTGGTTGGAAGCTACTTTGGTTTGATGCACGCTTCCACGTTCTCTCAGGAACTGCTATGTGGCACTGGACATATATTCTCCTCCATTGTCTGTGCACAGGATCTTCGGCTTCCGCTCATATTTGTTGCTTGCCATGGCCACGTAGTCTTGGAGTTTCTCAAGCATCTGTGATTTCCCCTTTAGTAGAAATACAACTGATTATTATGTTTAATTGTCAGTGATTGTTAAGAAATATTTGTGATTACCTATGGTAGCTGGCAGTGGTCCAGATATATCGCTGTAGATCAGCTCCAGGGGTCTTCTGGTCTTCCTTTCACTCTGCTTAGGAAATGGCTTGTTAACTGCTTTGGACTCAAGACAACAAACACAGTAAGTCAAAATGTCACATGGTACAAAATCAATGCCATCAGCTAATCCCTTTTCCTTTATGTTCTGGATTGACTCATAGCCCCTGTGTCCCATGCATCTATGCCACAGTTCCAAGCAGTTTTCATGTGAACATGACTGAGCAAGGTTCACTTCATTGGGCTGGTATGCTTCAGGTTTGGACCAGGCTGGTCTTTCTCTGTCTGTCTTTGATACAGGTTGCTCCTGCACGCTGTACAGGCCTTTGCATTTAGAGCCTACAAGGCAAACTTCTCCATTCTGGGTAACAACACATTGTCCATTTCTAATATACAGTTCACAGCCTTGTTTCTCTAGCTTGGATATTGAAAGCAAGGAGCTTGAGAAGTCAGGGATATACAAAACATCTCTCACAAAAAACTCATTAACTGATCCATCCAATAACTTGCAATATAAAATTCCTTCTCCTTTCTTCTTTGCTTTAATTGTAGTATTATTGCCCAAATGAACAATCTCTTCAGGAATACCAAACAGTTCAGTATAGAAACTTAAATTATTCAAGATATGAACTGTGGAACCTGTGTCCAGAATAAACTTTTCATTGCCTTGCATCAGGGAAACACTGAAATTCTTATTTGAATCATAAGCACGCTTAAGGTCCTTATTTAAATTTCTCTCAGTGAAATCAACTCTTTTTGTCTGATTCTTGAGACAGTTCACCACCTTGTGGCCAAATTGGTTACACAGAAAACATCTAAAGGCATTAGTCCCAGTTGGCCTCATTCCAGGAGCAGTCTCCCTGCTGGCAGACATGCGACCTCTCTCTCTGGACTGAGTTTCCTTGGCAACAAAGCCAGACCTCTTTGTATGCAAATGTGAGGGGCCCATGCAGTTTCCTCTTGCAACATTCTCTCCCCACCTTGGGTTTCCTCCTCTGGTATGGCCAATTGTTGCCTTAAGAGCATCATTATTTGCCAATTCACCTTCATAGCTAGAATTCAAAACTTTCCTTCTGCTTGCCTCAGAAGATATGGTTTCCACTGCTCTCTCAAAGGTTAGAGTGGTGTGGACTTCTAATTGGCCGATTATATTGCTATAGCTAGGCAGCATGCTTAGGAACAGAGCTTCCAATTTCTGACTCTCTGTAAATTCCTCCTCTGCAGCTTTAAATTGTGCAAAAAAGTCCCATAGTAGTCCAACATGTGTGGCAAAACAGCCCCCATCTTTATACTGGAAATTCTGCATTTTCTTTCTCAAGTAGTTGTTATTATTAATTCGATTTCTATACCACCCTTCCAAAAATGGCTCAGCAATAGCACTTACATTTATATACCGCTCTATAGCTGGAAGCTCTCTAAGCGGTTTACAATGATTTAGCATATTGCCCCCCAACATTCTGGGTACTCATTTTACCGACCTCGGAAGGATGGAAGGCTGAGTCAACCTTGAGCCCTTGGTCAGGATTGAACTTGCAACCTTCTGGTTACAGGGCGGCAGTTTTACCACTGCGCCACCAGGGGCTCAGGGCGGTTTACACAGAGAAATAAATAAATAGGATAGAACCCTGTCCCCAAAGGGCTCACAATCTAAGAAGAAACATAAGATAGACACCAGTAACAGTCACTGGAGGTACTGTGCTGGGGTTGGATAGCAATAGCAATAGCACTTACATTTATATACCGCTCTATAGCCGGAGCTCTCTAAGTGGTTTACAATGATTTAGCATATTGCCCCCAACATTCTGGGTAGGGATAGGGCCAGTTACTCTCCCCCTGCTAAATAAAGATAATCACCACATTAAAAGGTGCCTCTTTGCCAAGTTAGCAGGGGTTAAAGGTGTATGCCCACCCTTTCTTCATATGCAAGGAATCTGGCTTGCTTAGCATTTCCTTTGAGGTCTCAAGATCACATATAGTAGTAAGATAGTTTTTACTTACAGAAGCAGCTATTAGGACTTGAGCTTTCGCATCCTTGAGCAGCCATTTCTCTCTAGCAGTTTTCTCAGCAGCTGTAGTTCCATCTGCAGGGGGGTTCCTCTTCAGTTACTTTCTGGAGTCCTTCTGCTCTCAATGCAAGCCTCAGTTGGGTTTTCCATTCCAAGTAATTGTCTGGGTTCAGGAGTGTCAGCCTGAGCTTTCCCTCTAGGTAAGTAGCCATCCTCACTGAGCTCCAAGAAAGGGCAGCTGCTGTAGATTAGCAATTAAATGTGTCCACGGCTAGATCTCACTGGATCTCCTGGAACAAACTTAACTCTTCAGTTGCAGTACACGCAGCTCAAAATACTGGGCTCCCATAACCTATTGGGAATTCTCTCTGGTAAGAGAATCCCTTTTTCATTATAGGAGAGTGCACAGAGGCACAACACAGTGGATTTAGTTAGGCATGCCTTTATGCTGAGAGTAAAGTAACTTGGAGCCAGTTCATAGTTTCAAATCAATATATATAGCATTTATTAAAGAACTCCATTCTAGATAGGAAAGTGAGGAGTTGGGATCTCTAATCTGTCTATCTAGCTGGATGCAGATGGATTCTGCACACATGGTGCAGGGAAGAGGAGCTTGCATGTTGCAAGGTAGAAGGAACAGGAAGAGAAGGGAGAGAGAGGAAGTGGCTGGAAGGAAGTGTCCCTAAGAGGAGGAATCTACATTCCAAAGAGATAGTGTCAGAGCAGTAGAGAAGGAATGACCAATGTCTTGACCCTCTAGCCCTCTGACTCACTAGTCTGTGCTCCTATTGCACTGAGACAAGAGACAGCGCAAAGTCCTTAACTTCCAACACTAACAAAATCAAGACTTTAAATCTCTGCTGATTATCTGCACCATACCGTTCTTCCCATTCTCACAGCTCTGTCCATGCCATGTTTATCCCTGCAGATGTTGGCCCATCCCAATTAACCAACAATACGGATGAGTTCAAGTCCTACATCTCTGCCCTCAAAGTTAGTGGTGGTGACGACTGCCCAGAGATGTCTTTATCCGGTCTGAAATTGGCTGTGCAGGAGAGTTTACTAAGGTAATGGTCCCACTGGGACATAGGGAGCTCACTGGCAGATGCAAGACAAGCTCTTGCAGGCAGCTCCCTTCTTCCCATTGCTTGTCTTGTGCACACCCGTCAGAGTATGCTGGTCACACCCCTGCATATGATGTCATATGCAGGTGGCATGGCCACAGCAGGCAATAGAGGCTGTACTGCCCTTCTGCCCCCACCCCATTAGGCATTTCATTCCAGTGCTATTTGGGTGTCTTTTTATCGGAGTGAGGCAGAGAAAGATGCACCGAGCCAGCGTTTGAAGAAAGCCTTGGTTGGGGTCAGCAGAGGGGCCACGTGGCCACCCCTCCTGCTAGTGGCCACAGGTGGGGGTGGGGGGAGAGCAGATGAACAAGGCCAACAGCCCCCAGAGGAAGCATGGGGGGGTGAGAGCCTTTTACAGCCCCTGGAAGTGCCAGGGGAGTAGGGGGCCAAACTCTGGCAGCACCCAGAAGTGCTCAGGGCAGTGGGAGTCTGATGATGGCTGTCCTCGCCATGCTCCATAGTAGCCGTAGCCGCATTTGCAGCACAACCAGGAGTGTCTCTCCCCGTTTTCAAAAGCAAAGAGACGCGTTCCCAGCCAGGCTGTGAACCCAGAGCTGGATGAAGTGTTTAAAAAATGGAGTTGCATAGCTCAGTTTTTGAAAGCCTTCAGCCAGCCCTGGGTTCCTAGCCTGGCGGGGAACGCATCTCTCTGCTTTTTCAAGCAGGGTAAGACGCTCCTGACCGCGTTGCAAATGCAGAGATGGCCAAAGTTTACTTGCAAATGGGGAGCGCAGTCCCATTTGCTAACATGGCCCTGCCCCCTGCACCTGACATCAGATGCAGGGGGTATAGCTGGAGTGCAAGGTGCGGCCCATGATCATGGAGGGCCCAGGTTCTTTGAACCCCCTGCACAATATGACTCTGCCTCTGGTACCAAGTCCTCTATCTTACCTCATATCTCCAGAAAGACATCCTTGCCACACCCACATGGGATGTTGCTTGCTTTCAGCTCCTCGTTCAGTCTGTCTATCAAAGATTTCTAGACAAACTTCTAGACATGTTAAATGACTGTGCCTTAGAACCGTTAGTCGAGGAACCAACCAGAGAGATGGCAACTTTGGACTTAATCTTGAGTGGTACCCAGGACCTGATGCAAGATGTCAGAGTTGTGGAACCATTGGGGAACAGTGACCATAGTGTAATCCAATTCAGCTTCTATGCAATTAGAGCATTGCCAAAGAAGTCCAACACTGATACGATGGATTTAAGAAGAGGAAACTTCTCAAAAATGAGAGGACTAGTAAAAAGGAAGCTGAAAGGGAAGGCCAGGAGGGTCAAATTATAGGCTTGTGCCCGAAACGTTTTGAAGGCCATTGTAAAGGCCTCCAAAACGTTTCGGGTGTAGGGGCTGTTTCGGCGTTTTGGCGCCGGCAGGGGTAGAGCTTTAAGGGCAGGGGAGAGTGTACTCACCCCCCCGCCGCGTTTCCCCCACCGGCACTCTCCAAATTTAAAGCCCCTCGGGGCGGCAGCGTTCCTCCCTGCCACCCCGTGCCCCCCCGTTGGCCAGAAGTGGCCGGAAGTGGCAGGTGCACGTGCGCCCGTTGTGCATGCGTGCGCGCGTGCCCACCGTGTGCGCGGGCGCACGACGGGTGCACGCGCGCTCGCCACTTCCGGCCACTTCCGGCCGACGGGGGGAACGGGGCGGCAGGGAGGAACGCTGCCACCCCGAGGGGCTTTAAATTTGGAGAGCGCCAGCGGGGGAAACGCGGTGGGGGGGTGAGTACACTCTCCCCCGCCCTTAAAGCTCTACCCCTGCCGTGCCGAAGATTTTCCGTGCACATCCCTATCAAATTACTCCAGAAAGCATGGAACTTATTTAAAACCACAATAATAGAAGCTCAGTTGGAATGTATACCGAGAAGGAGGAAAGGTACCACCAAGTTCAGGAGAACGCAAGCGTGGCTAACAAGTAGAGTCAGGGAAGCTATAAAGGGGAAGAAGACTGCATTCAGAAAATGGATGTCCTGCCCAAATGAAGAGAATAGGAATGAACATGAACTCTGGCAAAAGAAATGCAAGGAGTCAATAAGGGATGCAAAAAGAGAGTTTGAGGCACATATAGCTAGAAGTGTCAAGGACATTAACAAAAACTTATTTAAATGTATAAACAGTAGAAAACCTGCCAGGGATGTGGTCAGACCCTTAGATGATGAGGGTGTGAAAAGGATTATTAAGGAGGATAATGAGATTGCTGAGAAGCTGAATGACTTCTTTGCGTCTGTCTTCACGGTGGAGGATACTGACCATATACCCTCTCCAGAACCGAGCTTCTCAGGCTTGGAGGCTGAAGAACTGGGCCAATTTGAGGTGATGAGAGAGGATGTTCTAAATTGTCTTGAAAAACTAAAAATTAACAAATCTCCAGGGCCAGATGGCATCTACTCAAGAGTTCTGAAGGAACTCAAATGTGAAAATACTGGTCTCCTAGCAAAAATATGTAATTTGTCCCTACAGTCAGGCTCTGTACCAGAGAACTGGAAAGCAGCTAATGTAACTCTGATTTTCAAAAAGGGATCCAGTGGGGGTCCAGGAAATTACAGGCCGATTAGTTTAACTTCTGTGCCATAAATTCTGTGCAATTTATGATGGAAAGCATTCTTAAGGACAAAATTGTTAAATAGAAGAATGGGCCTTGCTGAAGGAGAACCAGCATGGCTTCTGCAAGGGCAAGTCTTGCCTCACTAACCTTTTGGAGTTCTTTGAGAGCATCAACAGACATATGGATAAAAGTAATCCAGTTGACATAGTATACTTGAATTTCCAAAAAGCTTTTGACAAAGTTCCCCACCAAAGGCTCTTGAGTAAACGTAGCAATCATGGAATAAGGGGCAGGTTCATGTGTGGATTGGTAACTGGTTAAAGGATAGGAAACAGAGGGCAGGAATAAATGGAGGGAAGTAAGAAGTGGGGTGCACCAGGGATCTGTACTGAAACCAGTGCTATTTAACTTGTTCATAAATGAACAGATTGTGAGGAGCTCCAAAAGGATCTCTCCAAACTGGGTGAATAGGTGACAAAATGGCAAATGTGGTTCAATGTAACCAAGTGTGAAGTGATACATATTGGAGCAAAAAAACCCCAACTACACATATATGCTGATGGGAGCTGAATTATCGGAGAGTGACCAGGAGAGAGAGCTTGGGGTCATGGTGGACAGTTCATTGAAAGTGTTGACTCCATGCGTGGCAGCGGTGAGAAAGGCAAATTCCATGCTAGGGATCATTAGGAAGGGGATTGAAAATAAGAATGCTAGTATTATAATGCCCTTATGCAAATCTACAGTGCAACCACATTTGGAGTATTGCATACAGTTCTGGTCACCATATCTTAAGAGTATTATAATGCCCTTATGCAAATCTGCAGTGCAACCACATTTGGAGTATTGCGTACAGTTCTGGTCACCGTATCTTAAGAGGGATATTGTAGAACTCAAAAAGGTGCAGAAGAGGGCAACCAAGATGAGGTCTGGAACACCTTCCTTTATTTATTATTATTTATTTATTTATTTATTAGATTTATATACCGCCCTTCCAAAATGGCTCAGGGTGGTTTATGAGGCAAGTTACAGTATCTGGGGCTCTTTACCTTGGAAAACAGGCAACTAAAGGGAGACATGATACAGGTGTATAAAATTATGCATGGAGAGTGGACAGAGATAAATTTTTCTCCCTCTCTCACAACACTAGAACCAGGGGCCATCCTATGAAACTGAAGGTCAGGAAATTTAGGACCAACAAAAAGAAGTACTTTTCCACACAGCACATAATTAATCTATGGAATTCTCTGCCACGGGATGTGGTTATGGCCGCTAGAGCTTTGATGGCTTTAAAGGGGGCTTAGACAAATTCATGGAGGACAGGTGTGTCAATGGCTACTAGTCTGGTGGCTATAGGCTACCTCCAGCCTCAGAGGCAGGATGCCCCTAAATACCAGTTGCAAGGGAGCAACACCAAGAAAGAGGGTATGCCCTCTCCTCCTGCTTGTGGGCTTCCCAGGGATATCTGCTGGGCCACTGTGTGAAACATAATGCTGGATTGGATTCCCCTTTCGGGCTGACTCTGATGGACTTTCCAGAGAAATCTCCTGTTAAGGAAGCATCAGTGGATCATTAAGGAACGTTAGCTTTTTTGTCAACTCCCAGACTCTGACCAGGCATAATCTTAATGCCAGGCCCCATTCTCACTACCATCATGAATCCCACCCAACCCCAGTTCTCCATCACTCCGGCCATTACCAACCCCACACTCCTGTTTACCCTGCATATTGCCCTATTGAACCCTCCTGCATAAAATTGTTTCCAGTGGTGTAACTATAATAGGGCAAGAGGAGACAGTTGTCTGGGGCCCCACTGCCTTGGGGGGGCCCCCCAGAGGCAAGTCACATGACTGACTCCTCCAGCCGCACACCTGGTGGGGCTTCCTTCAGTGGTATTCATCCTCCAAAATTGATGTGAGTGTTAAGACCTGGAGCTACCAGAACAGCATGCCTTTCTCTAGTACCATTAAATGACTTGCATCATCCACAATTTACAAAACTTTAAAAAATAATTTAGGATGATGTTATATTGTGGGGGGTGTGTGTGTGTGTCTGTATTCTCTGCTTTTTGTTACCACTATTCAGCCTCATTTAACATTTCTTTACTTCATGAGCTGAGCTTCAGTGGCGGGGGGAGTAAATCTTGCTCCGGACCCACTCCAACCTTGCTATGCCTCTGATTGTTTCCATCTTCTCCAGATCCCAGATCTATATTTTTACGGACGCTAGTGCTAAGGATGAAAGCATAAAGAATGAAGTCATGCTCCTGCTGAAGGAGAAATCATCTGTGGCAAACTTCATCCTCACAGGAGAATGTTCCAGACGGAAACGCCGCAGTACGTATATCTCAACAGAATATCCAGTGAAAATAATATTGTGCAGGAAATTGGATGGACTGGGGCCTGATTCTCATGTCACTGAGAGGAATACAGTAGCCGCCAAAAGGCCTCTCCCTTTGTATTATGTCTCCTTGTTGTCTCTGTCATATTATTATTGTTTAGAATATTTATATACTGCTTTTCAACAAAGAGATCTCCAAGCAGATTATTTATTTGGGGGTTTGTTTGTTTGTTTATTTGATTTTTATACCGCCCTTCCAAAATGGCTCAGGACGGTTTACAATTAAAACAAACCATTAAAACAGTAAAGAGCTAAAACAAAAATTAAAAACAACATAACAATTAACAATTTAAAAACATTTTAAAACAACAATTAAACAATCGCAGTAATTAAAAACCCTGAAACCGGGTTAAAATATTAAAACCGAATTAAAAACCCTGGAAAGCTAGGCCAAACAGATATGTTTTAAGGCCTCTCCTGAAGGCTAATAGAGAATTCAAATTACGGATTTCCGCAGGGAGCACATTCCATAGGCCAGGAGCAGCCACAGAGAAGGCCCGCCTCTGAGTCGCCACCAGACAAGCTGGTGGTAACTGGAGTCAAACCTCCTCAGATGACCTTAATGTGCGATTACATAGCAAAAGGTATGAGAAAATTGTTCTGTATCCCAAAAGGGCTCACAATCTCTCTCTCTTCTTTTTTAATGGCTGACATGATAAGGAAAATTACCTCATCGATGGCCATTTTTTAAAAGATTGTGAGCAATACCTAGCTCGTCCTTTTAATTTCAGTGGGACTACTCTGAGTAATTTTCCTCATGTAGGCTGATGTAGTTTTGACATTTGTATCTCATGCTTCCTCCAAAAGGTTTATGGTAGTGTATTGTTCTTTATGTTTGGGTTAGGCTGAGAGAAAAAGAAAGAGAGACTGGCCTAAGGTCATTTAGTGAGTTTAATGGTTAAGCAGGAATCTGAACCTCCATTTTCCGAGTTCTAGTCCACTCTACTAACCACTACACCACATTGGCTCTTAATGCTTTTAATAATGTGGAGTCACAATGAACACATTCCTTCCATAACTGCAGCAGCAGCAACCAAATTGGGTGTAGGGAGCATTGTGATCATGACTGCCAGAGCTCCATTTATATTACTGAGGCAATATGTAACAGGAAGCTGAGCCATGGACAGCAATCACCAGGGGTTGCCATTCCAAAACCAGGGCTGGGGGAGCCAGGAACGTGCCAGTGATCAAGCCATAGGGTGTGTTTGGACATAGCGTGAAACCTCGGGTAGACAAACCTGTGGTTAATCTGTGAAGCTAGGAATCATCCCATAGACGATCATTCAACTGCGGTATGGCAAATTCCAGCATCTGGCAGAGGGACCCCTCCCTCTTCCTGGTCTGCCAAGGCTGCATACCAGCAGGCTCCATACCGCGTGTGTCACCACGCCACGGACAAGGCGTCAGGACATCAGTAAAGTGGCAACCATTGGCCATGATCTTCAAGGGGACGTGCCCAGTGCAATCATGCTTTTTCAGCATAGACTGCCCACCCTCAGCAGGGAAAAGACATTTCCTGGTTCACAGCAATCACCAGGGCTGGGGAAGGTGTTGCTGGGATACCCTTCCCCAGGGCTTGAATAGATCTAGCAACTGGGCTGGGCAGCAACAACCCTCCAGCCCATATGTGTGTCTCCATGGTCAACCAGACAGCACATGTAACACCTCTGAAAGGATGCCTTGCTGAGCAGCCATGCTAGATAAGGTTGTGTTATTTATGAAAAGGTTTCTTGTGTGTGTGCCCCCTCCCCTTCTCTGGATGTTAGCTGTCAAAATGTTTTTGACAGGTCCTGCATGCCTGGCAACGCACTAAGGTGTGTGTTACAGTTGCTCAAGACATCCAGTCCAATGGACAGAGACAGCCACCAGATTTGTGGGGCTACGTGTTGTCTCTTTCTTTATATGATTGGATCACATCAAGGTTCCCACAGCTGGGGTTTCTGTAGGCTTATGCACGGTGTCAGCACATTGGTATATCTGTTAAGTGCTGTTGTATCATGCCTCCAATGGCCTGGCTTGTGTGCCTTTGTGGGGAAATAACCTAGTTGTTCAGCTTCTGCTGTTACCAGGGGTTCATGTGTTTGTGTACATATCTCTGCAGCCCTGAATTGCTGGAGACTTCTCTTGCTCTGCCTGTCTTGTCATCCATCCTTTTTGTCCGGATGGACAAGGGAGCGCATAAGATGCAATGTAAAGCAGGCTTTCTCCAATGGGGTTCTTTCCCTTTAAATGGACAAATGCTAGGAATATGGCATCCTTGTTGCCAAGCAATGGCAGGAGGAGTGCGGAAATGGTGGAGGGAGGGTCAACAGCTACAAGAGGTGGCCAGAAAGAAGCAAGGCCAGCATACAGCTGACCCATTCCTGGGCTGCTCTGAGCCGCCCACTCTATGGTTTTGGGAGGAACCACAGCACAAAACCCAGGTTATGGTGGTGGCAGAAGGTTCAAATTCAGGTTTGGAGTCAAAAATCAAGGCACAGTTGGGTGATAAAATAATGGTTTCACACATTCGGATGACCACAAACCTGAACCTCTGGCACATTTGCCTCCGGTTTGGTGTTATGTCTGAATGTGGCCAGAGGGTCTAGACAGGAGTCAAGATGATCCACCTAGCATGACCCTTGGCTTGTTCTTGACTCCTGTCTAGACCCTCTGGCCACATTAATTAGCAAGCCACTACTTTCAGGGTGCCTCTTTGCCCAGTTAGCAGGGGTACATCCCTGTCCTGTCCAGGTAGGGCTAGGAGGGAAAGACTGAAACACAGAGAGTTGCCTGGGTATGAAAGAAGTAAGAATGCCTCTTCTAAGAAGGGACCTGCCACTTTGTAGTTACACTAAAAATGAGGGTTTCAAAAATCTGTTGTACAATTAATTCTCTGACAAGTTACTCCCAAATGGTGGGTGGCTAGGGAAGCGTGTAAGGAATTATGGGGAAATGCCACTCATGATGGTGTTTAGTAGGCCTAAATAGGTCTTTGGTAGTTCTTATACCCGAAGCTGAAAACTTTATTTATTTATTTATTTATCTATCTATCTATTTATCTATCTATTTATTTATTCGATTGATATACCGCCCTTCCAAAATGGCTCAGGGCAGTTTACAACAGGAGAAAAACAATTAAAACCAGTTAACAATTAAAATCAAAACTATAAAAACAGAATAAAACCAATTAAATATACAAACAGCGAAAAACCCTGGAAAACCAGGACAACCATTTAAAACCATTTAAAATAGTTTACAGCAATTTAAAAACCCTGGAAGGCCAGGCCAAACAGATAAGTCTTAAGGGCTATCTTGAAAGACAATAATGAACTCAGATTACGGATTTCTGCCAGGGGTGCATTCCACAGCCCACGAACAGCTACAGAGAAGGCCCGCCTCTGAGTCGCCACCAGACGAACTGGTGGTAACTGGAGACGGACCTCCTCAGATGACCTACTTTGATCCACCACACAGAGGTCATTCCCACCCCTCACTGCACAGTGCTGCATACTCCCCAGCACTAGTGGGGCCCCTTAAAGAGACACAGAACCCTGACAAGCTCCAGCACAGTCTGGGAAGGCTCACAGGGAATCCTGGGGAGTAGAATCCTTCCCAGCACTTTCCTCATGGAGCTTTTCCCGTAGACTCCTCTTCCAGTATTCCTCACGTGTCTTTCCAGATCGTGCTGGGGCTCAGCAGGGCCCCATGTCTCTTAAAAGGCCCCCACTGGTGTTGGCGATTGGGGAGCACATGCAGTGTTGCATGAGAACACTTGCCTCTGTGTGGTGCCAGGAGAGTGGTGCAAAGTATTCAGCTTTGGATATTTATTTATTTATTTGATTGATTGATTGATTGATTTCCAAAAATGGCTCAGGGCGGTTTACACAGAGAACTAGCAAATAAATAAGATGGATCCTTGTCCCCAAAGGGCTCACAATCTAAAAGAAACATAAGCTAGACACCAGCAACAGTCACTGGAGGTACTGTGCTGGGGGTGGATAGGGCCAGTTACTCTCCCCCTGCTAAATAAAGAGTCGCCACATTAAAAGGTGCCTCTTTACCAAGTTAGCAGGGGTTCCAAGGGGATAATCGGAGCTAAAGATCTGCACAGACCTAGTATTTACTTTCTTAGCTATTGCATCATGACTCCAGTGACCGCCATGGTCCTCTTTAGGGTAGCATAAGTGCAAGATGCTTCTGCTGCCCACTGCCATGAGAGCAGTCCTTTGCCAAGCGGTGCTGCCACGCTGCTCAGCAAAGTGACCGCTCTAAGATGTCCCTCCTCCTCTTCCTCTGCTCCCGCTCTGCGAAAAGGCAGAACTGGGAAGGAACAGAAGGAAGTGCACTGGGCCAGTAGAGTGCTGGCCTAGAGTGTCTCTGTGGAGACACTCTGGGTCTGCACTGTACCACTCACTGGCTGAAGAGATTTCCTTCTTCCCTGGCTTTTCAAAACTCAAGGTGGGAATGGAGGAGACAGATGAAGGAGAGAAGGTGGCTCTGGATCACATCCTGCTCTATGAAATAAGTGGGGATCCAACCAACTGTGTGTGTGCACGCACACACGCTGATACTGGTCATATGCTACAATGGGCTGGGCAGGGGGTGGAAGGAGAGTGGATGAGAGAGGGAAAGGGAGAGAGATGGAGGGGGTGCTTTGTCTGCATTTTTCGTGCCACTGGAGGAGGTCACATTCTAGTGATTTGATTTATATACTGCTCCCCTACCTCAGGTGCCTCTGGGGCTTGGGCTACTAATGGGTATGCAGCAGAAGAAAAGCACTTGGTTTCTGAACAAGACTTGCTGTTGAAATACCTAATATTGTTTTGCCTTTGCTCATGTGAACAGAGGAGGGATGCAAAGTAGATTTAAAGGGGAAATATATACTTCATCCCCACAGGTACTGCTTCCGGAAGAAGATACGCGAACGTCTATGAAGAACTAGCTGCTTATTCCGGTGGGCAATACGTAAAAACCACCAAAAACGAGCTCCACAAGGTCCTGGGCATACTGGAACTCTCCCTGAATGCTGCCCCTGTTAAGGTGGCCCGTGGTCGTCTGCATGGGACTCGGTTCACCTTCCCTGTGGATGAGACTCTGAAAGAAATAACTGTGTCAGTCAAGAGCTTGGGGTTCTACGGATTCAGAGTTACTGTGCTGCAGCCTTCAGGTAAGGAGTGCTGTGATAACAAGGATAAAGACAGGAACTGGACATCAAATGGATATTTGGGGAAAGATCCTTGTTCATTTGCCAGCTTGTCCCCTGTGGCTGCTGCGATTCACTCTAGTTTTGTGTCATCTCCTGGCAGGTGCACCACCAACATCTGCTTACAGTTTGGTCAACACGGTCAACCACAAGGTTGTGAAGGTGCCTTCTATTGAAGAGAGGGGCGAGTGGTCTGTGAGTCTCTCTCCCAGTGGCTCCTATGAGGTGGAAATTGGAGGCAAGAGCTTGCTGGACTTTTCCTACCAGATTATGCAGAAGCAGAAAGAGTACATGCTTCCGGTCCAGGGACAACCTGTAAAAGGTACGTTTTGGGGGTACAAAGAAGCCACACTGAGGGCAGAACTACACGGTATATGCGTACATGTGTAAGAAAAGCCCAAAGGCAACTTTTTGTAGAAAAAAGCAAGTTCAGGAGGGAGCCATTTTGAGCAGCAGAAAGGTGCTTAATTATAGGAACATAGGAAGCTGCCTTCTACCAAGTCAGACCATTGGTCTATCTAGCTCAGTATTGTCTACACACACTGGCAACGGCTTCTCCAAGGTTGCAGACAGGAGTCCCTCTCAGCCCTGTCTTGGAGATGCCAGGGAGGGGACTTGGAACCTTCTGCATGCAGATGCTCTTCCCAGAGCAGCCCCATCCCCTAAGGGGAATATCTTACAGTACCCACATTCATATGCGACCAGGGTGGGGACCCTGTATAGCAAAAAGGACAAGTCATGCTTGATACCACAAGACCAGCTCTCCTCCCTATCCTTTGCTGCTTTTACTACTCGGGTGTGCAACCTGTGCAATGTCCCCAATGCAGGGAACAAAAGAAAACACCTGTGTTTTCTTGGCCATGGGTTTAGTACCACAGGGGATGGTTGATGCCTCTTTAGAAGACTCTTATCCTGTATGAGATGGAAGTCTCAATAAGATGAAGATTGGGGTAGGGCCATAACAGAGTGCAGGGGCGGAGCCACCATTGGGCAAAAGGGTTCAAAGAACCCAGGCCACCAATGGGGAAAGGCCGTGGCTCGGGCTCCATAGGAGCCCAGAGCAAACTCCCCCCTCCCACGCTCGGGCCACCGACTGCCCGGGCAAACTCTTTGCCAGTTATTTCAGGCAGCTCTGACTGCCCAATAGAACGTTTTTCCCTTCCTCTCCCTCTCTGGAGAAAGAAAAAGGGGGAAACGTCCTATTAGGCAGCCGACCCTGCCTGAAATGAGGAGTTGAGAGCTCGTTCGGGCTCTCAGCAGCCCAGGCCATGCCCCCTTGTCATGTGCCTTGTCATGTGCAAGGGGGTGTAGCCTGGGCTGCCGAGAGCCAAAACGAGCTCTCAGCTCCTCATTTCAGGCAGGGCCGGCTGCCTAATAGGACGTTTTCCCCTTTCTCTTCCTCCAGAGAGGGAGAGGAAGGGGAAGAAGTTCTATCGGGCAGTCGGAGCTGTCTGAAATAACCGGCAAAGAGTTTGCCCGGGCTCTCAGCCAGGGGCGTAACGATAGGGGGGGCAGGCAGGGCACGTGCCCTGGGCACCACCCCGGCGAATCACGTAGGGGGGGCGCCAAAAAGTGGCATCCCCCCCGCCCTGCCCCTGGATGGCCCGCCGAGTGTGGCGGCGGGCGTGCAGCGGCGATTCGACGGTGGCAGGCGGCGGGTCGCCCGCCAAGTGCAGTGGTAGCTGGTGGCTGGCGGCGATGTAGCAGCCTGAGCAGCAGTGGATCGCCCGCCGAGGAGTGCAGGCAGAGCAGGCCAGATGGCAGGCCTCGGCGTCGCTCTGCCTGCACTCCTCAGCGGGCGATCCATCGCCGCTCGGGCCGCTACATCGCCGCCAGCCACCAGCCCCCGCCACCACCGCCAAATCGCTGCCACCGCTGGCAATCTGCCACCTGGGGCGCTGCCGCACCGCCGGCACAGGTATGGGGGGCGGGGGGGCGCCATTGCCTGGCCGCCGTTTCCCCCCGATACGCCACTGCTCTCGGCGGCCCGGGCATGGGAGGGGGGAGTTCGCTCTGGGCTCCTCTGGAGCCTGAGCCACACCCCCGTGTGCGTGACGTCACGTGCACAGGCATATTGGAGGGGGCCACCAAGCAGTGCTGGACGCAGGCCACCGCTCGGCTGGCTCCGCAGCTGACAGAGTGGCAGAGCATGCTGGTTGTCTGCCTTGCATGCCCATTGTCTCAGGTGCAATTCCTGGTAGCACGTCAATTAGAACTAGGAAAGACCCCTGTGAAATCCTGGAGAATCACAACTAGCCATGTAGGCAGTATTGACCTAGATGACTCTGTAGAAAGCAGCTGTATATGAGATGCTCAGCTGCAAAGAAATTTGCAGAAAGAAGCCCTAAGAGAGCTTTCTAAAAGCTATTTAGCTAAATGAAAATGGGGGAAACTCACTAAGTCAGCCTTGTTAAACATTAAAAGCTTGTGTGAGGCTGCCTGCCAATACATACAGACATATATAAGTGAGTGACTAAACACTGATCACTTTAAAATGTTTTTGGTCAGCCATTTCGGCTCCCACTTGCCTCAGTAAGATACATTCGTCGTGATGTAAATGAACACTGCAAGTCAAGATGATGGTTAAAGAATGCTGAAGGCAGTGGAATTCTCAGCAGACTGGCACATGCAAGAGAATTACACACCACACACACACATTATTATCTTCAAGACTGAGGCCATGGGGTGTTAGGGGCTTATGTTTACAGATCCAGAAGTTAATTCATTCTTCTAATATCCAAAATAATAGATTCCTCTACAGGAAATTTTATAGCTATTTTGAAAAGAGCTGGAAATGTTATGATCCTTATGGATATATATTCAGAGCACCTGCGAGTGAGAGGGAGGTATTGGCAGACTTGGGGTAACCCACAGATGCATCAGTTTAACAAATCTGAAGGGGGAAAACTAAGGGGACCCAACCCCCACCAAAACTGTTCCAATGTAACTCAATGAAGCAGAATGTTCGTGGACTCAAAGGGCAGTTAACAGACAGCCAGGTAGGTGGAGCTAATGGGACTCAGTGATGAATGTGGGGGGAAAGAGGGCTTGAACAAAAAGAGCAGGAAATTTCTCAGCTGAAATAATACTCTTTCAAGACAGTCACAAACCCCTCTGCTTCTGAGGGGGAAAGGTGCCTACAACTTTCACCATCCTCAGGCACAGGCTCAGGCAACACATGCACACCAGGGAGAGATTTATTTACTTACTTACTTAAAATATTTATACCCCGCCCCTCCAGTGCAATACTGCTCGGGGCGGCTTACAACAATAACATAGACACAGATACAAGTAATAAAATTATTATTTTTTTAAAGTCAGATTAAAAACAATTATTAGGTTCAAATTAAAACTGAAAATTATAAAAAGCTAAAGAGCCGGTACATATTTGTGTTTCAGAGTTAGAAAAGTTGTGGCCATCATCATTAAAATGTTTAGCAACATGTCGTTAGAGCTGCTTTGTTGTAATTGCTGATTTGCAGTGTCTAAATTGTGTGCAAAGGTCTGGTAGGGATTTGGAGAAATCTGAGGAAAATATCATTTTTCCCCTGAGGATAACCCTAAAATTTGAATTTCTCCTTGGGAAAACTCTGCAATTTGGAGAGAATTTCCACTTTGGATCAGTTTCTCCTGTTGTAGTTTTTCCAGTGCACTGAATAAGATATCCAGGGTGCTTGCATCCTATAACATAGATTACATTGTTAGACTTGCAAGTGATGGTCTATTATTTAATTGTTCTGCTTTTGAAAGTAACCACTTCCTTAAGGTAAGTACAGATGATAGAACAGCTGGATTCACAATGAAGTGAACCAGGACTGATGATGGGTGGTTTCATTTAAGCTCTCATAACTAACATACATAGATTAGGAGAAAATGACAGGATGCTTGCTGAATAGCTTTAGCAAGGTATGACTTTTATTAATTAATAGCCAGATAATAGTTGGGAGATGCAAGATGACCACAAAAGATCTGTTTTCTGAATTTTAACTGTTTTATATTGTTATTATATTTGTTATGTTTTCAACTTTGTTTACCGCCAAGAGATGTCTGTGTCAGGTGGTATAGAAATATGATAAATAAAATAAAATGGATACACTGGGCAACATCCAGACAGGTTAATCATGACTACCTTATCTCATTGATTTCATTTTTGCTTAGTCATGACTGACTAAAGTCCCATTGGTTTCAATGGAACTTAGTCATGACTGACTTAATCTGAATGTTGTCCAGAATTCTTTATTCTTTCTATATATATGCTGCCATTTGTGGCACCTCAGCTGCTTGAAAGACAAACAAAAAACAAAAACTCCATATGAAGTTCTATTTTCCTGAGTCAGGCCATTAATCCAACCAGATCAGTATGGTCTGCTCTGACAGGTGACCACAAAAGTGGCTACTCTACTCTAATGCCTTTATTGCGCCAGGAAGCTGAAACAATTCAGAGCCATTTAAAACCAATTTTAAAAACTTAAAACCAATTTTAAAACCTTAGAAGGCCAGACCAGACAAGTAAGTCTTTAGGGCTTTCTTGAAGGCCAACAATGAGCCCAAACTACAGATAACTTCCAGGAGAGCATTCCATAGGCCAGGTGCAGCTACAGAGAAGGCCTGGTTCTGAGTCGCTGGAGAGGGACCTCTTTCAGATATCCGGATTGTATCTGGAGCTGCCCATTGGGATCATATTACACCCATTCTGAAAGAGCTGCACCGGCTACCAATTTGTTTCCGGGTCCAATTCAGTGCTGGTGTTCACCTTTAAAGCCCTTAACGGTGTGGGCTCTGGATATTGCTTTCAGACAGACTCCAAAAAAACACTCCAAGGAAGCTCAGTATGTAGCTGTATGTCCGTTGCAGAGGCGCTCAAGGGATGCACATGGGAAAAGAAGGCAAGAGGATTATCAAGGAAGTGTTCTACTGACAACTGTATCTTTCCCAGGAACAAACTATACTGTCTCCATGAGGCTAATGGGAGATGCTGAAGGTGCCCAGATCCAGCGTCTAGTCTCTGTTTCTGGAACAGGGACCCCCATAGAATCCCTCTCTTTGAATCAAACATCTGATGCCATCGGAAATGTCTTAGCTGTTACCTCTGTTCCCTTTAGTGCTCCGGTACGTACCTTCATCTGTGGTTACATGCTAAAAAATGGTGACAGATGCAACTTACCAGTAACTGGAAATGATACTCCTGGGCATTTCCTCCAAGGGGCAGGTTTTTGTAGTTTCTTCTGTTCCAAAGTTCAGTTTGGGAGGCAGGGCAAATTAAAAGACATAGGAGGAACTGGCAAAACATTCTTGGAAACTCAAGGGAAAAAATTCAAGGGTGTTTTTTAGCCTAATTTCCACTAGGCTTATGAGATCACCTGGCATTCTGTGTGTGTGTCTGTCCCCCCATCAACTTCGTAATGCCTGGGCTAATATGAACCAAATTGGGTACATTTGTAGGGATACCTCAACGGCATAGTTTGTGATGATGTCATCTACCCAAATTCTGGAGATTGTAAGTGTTTGACGAACAAGTGAGCTAACCTGTGAACTGCTTAACTGATTTGGACCAAATTTATTCTAGCCGCAGGATAGTGAAAGGCCAGGATAGTGAAAGGCCATATCTCTCCACATAATCTAAGGGTTTGACTGTGTGGCACCATTATTTCTAGGTTACTCACAGTTCACTAGGCCGATTAGCTTAATGTCCATTCCAGGCAAATTGATAGAAAGCATCCTCAAGGATAAAACTGTAAAGCACATAGAAGGACAGGCCCTGTTGGGAGAGAACCAACATGGCTTCTGCAAAGGTAAATCTTGCCTCACAAACCTTTTGGAGTTCTTTGAGAGGGTCAACAAGTGTGTGGATCAAGGTGATCCAGTTGACATCGTATACCTGGACTTCCAAAAAGCTTTCGACAAAGTTCCTCATCAAAGACTCCTGAGAAAACTTAGCAGTCATGGGATAAGGGGATAAGTACATGTGTGGATTGCTAACTGACTGAAGGACAGGAAACAGATGTAGGTAAATGGAGAGTTTTTACAATGGAGGGAAGTAAGAAGTGGGGTCCCCCAGGGATCTGTACTAGGACCAGTGCTTTTTAATTTATTCATAAATGATCTAGAAGCAGGGTTAAGCAGCAAGGTGGCCAAATTTGCAGATGATACCAAACTCTTCCGGGTAGTGAAATCCAAAATGGATTGTGAGCAGCTCCAAAAGGATCTCTCCAGACTGGGTGAGTGGGTGACAAAATGGCAAATGCGGTTCAATGTTGACAAGTATAAAGTGATGCACATTGGGATGAAAAACCCCAACTTCAAGAATACGTTGATGGGATCTGAGCTGTCGGTGACTGAACAATAGAGGGATCTTGGGGTCATGGTGGACAGCTCACTGAAAGTGTCGACTCAATGTGCGGCAGCTGTGAAAAAGGCCAATTCCATGCTAGAGATCATTAGGAAGGGGATTGAAAATAAAACAGCTAATATTATAATGCCCTTATACAAAACTATGGTGCAGCCACACTTGGAGTACTGCGTACAATTCTGGTCACCACATCTAAAAAAGGACATTGTAGAACTGGAAAAGGTGCAGAAGAGGGCAACCAAGATGATCAGGGGCCTAGAGCACCTTTCATATGAGGCAAAGATACAACACCTGGGGTTATTTAGTTTAGAAAAAAGACAACTGTGGGGAGACATGATAGAGGTCTGTAAAACCATGCATGGGATGGAGAAAGTTGAGAAAGAGAAATTCTTCTCCCTCTCACATAACAGTAAAACCAGGTGTCATCCCATGAAATCGATTGCCAGGAAGTTTAGGACCAGCAAACAGAGGTACTTTTTCACACAATGCATAATCCACTTGTGGAATTCTCTGCCACAAGATGTGGTAACAGCCAACAACCTGGATGGCTTTAAGAAGGGTTTGGATAACTTCATGGAGGAGCGGTCTGTCATCGGCTACTAGTCGGTGCGCTATAGGCCACCTCCAGCCTCAAAAGCAGGATGCCTCTGAGTACCAGTTGCAGGGGAGTGACAGCAGGAGAGAGGGCACGCCCTCAACTCCTGCCTGTAGGCTCCCAGCGGCATCTGGTGAGCCACTGTGTGAAACAGGATGCTGGACTAGATGGGCCATGGGCCTGATCCAGCACAGCTATTCTTATGTTCTGTTCTGTTCTTCTTAATAATTGGTCCAGCTTCATTCATTATCAAAGCCCTTTCCCTTTCTTTAAAAAAAAGTTACTGACCCCTGGTATAACTGCTTTGTCAAATTAATTTCATAAACATATTTTGCCTCATAGAGGCGGTGTAAAAGATCCAGTCTTCACCCTTATTTATTTATTTCCATTCCAGACTACCCTGCTGAAGATGGAAGGCCTGTCTCCAGAAAATCTGCCCTTTTCACGGATCAGCTCAGATCCCATCAACACAGAGTCTGTACAGATTTTGTCTTTGCCAGACCAAAAGAGTGAGTCCCTGGTGATGTTGGATATTACCATAACAACCTGCCTTCCAGGCACTTCTTACGTGTGAGAGTTCTCCCTGCTTCAGGGTACTTTTGCTGCCACAACTTCCATCTGATTAGACAAGACCTAAGACAAACTCTCATTTCTCCCCCACTTGCTTGTGTAGTAGCGGGGGTGGGGCGGTCTCTTTTCAGGTGAGGTGAGAGAGGAAATAAAACCCATGATAAAACTGAATAACAGAACTGATTGTTCAACAAACTTTCTTTAAGCGTGATGGTTACAAGTTCTAGACGTGCATAAGCATAGTGGTTTCAAAGTGTTGTCATAGCTTACAGAGATGTTAACAGTCTTTCTCCACTCTGGGATTCAGATGTCTTGCTTGGTTACAGAGTTCCTGCTCAGCCCCCCTTGTGAGAATTTGTGGGTCTTTCCCTTGGCCCGAACATCCCTCTCTCATTCTAACTGCCTGGACCCTCCTGGATTCCAAGAAGGGTTTCTTTGTCCTTCCTGCAGGGGTCTCACTACTGCTGTCTCTGTCAATCAACCTCCTGCATATACTTACAACAGTTTATACACCATTCTATATATTAACATTTAAACACATATAAATAACACCTTTTTTTAAAGCACTAAAAAAAATGCAAACCGTCACAGCTGGATAGGCCAATTACAACCTGCCTTCCAGTCCCTTCTTCACACTCTAGTTCCCACCCTAACAGCCCCATGAACTCCACCAGTACAACTGCAGGGCTCCTTGATCTCTCTTCCAGAAATGATCTCTCTTCCAGAAAGAGTTAAAGTGGTGTAATACCTTTATGCAAATCAACTAAAAAATCACAAGTTATCCAGAACTCTTCTTTAGGCTGGATGCTAAGCAGCATAACAAGAGGTAGTGTTGGGTGCTGGGGGAGAGCAAAAATTGAGCATGACAGAAAAGCCCCAGATCTGCAGTTTGTTACAGTCCTGAGGTGGAGGGCCAGAGGTGTGAGGCAGATTTAATTAGATCTATTGTTTTTATTGATGTTTCTAAATTGCCTTCCAGTTAGATTCGTATGTTTACAGAGTATGCTGTTTACATACTGAAAAAGGAATAAGAAAATGGTTCCCTGTCCAAAGGGACTCATAATTTAAAAAGAAACGCAAGGTAGACAGCAACAACAGCTACTGGAGGGACAAATATGCTGGGCTGAATAGGGACAGTTGCTCTCTCTCTACAAAATATAGGAGAGCTGTTGGGAATTCTCTCTGGTAAGAGAAACCCTTTTTCGTTACAGCAGAGTGCACAGAGGCACAACACAGTGGAATTTGGTTAGGCATGCGTGTATGCTGAGAGTAAAATAACTTGGAGCCAGTTCATAGTTTCAAATCAATATGAGGAGTATTTATTATAGAACTCCATTCTAGATAGTAAAGTGAAGAGACAGGATCTCTAATCTAGCTAGCTAGCTGGACTCAGATGGATTCTGCATCTCTGCACACATGGTGCAGGGAGAGAGAAGCTTGCATGTTGCAAGGGAGAAGGAAGGGAAGAGAAGAGAAGGAAGTAGGAAGTGGCTGGAAGGAAGGAAGTCCCTAAGAATAGCAATCTACATATCAAGGGATAATGTCAGAGCAGTAGAGAAAGGATGACCAATGTCTTGACTCTCTAGCCCTCTGACTCACTAGTCTGTCCTCCTATGTCATTGAGACAAGAGACAGCATATAGTCCTTCACTTCCAACAAGAGCCACCACTTTAAAAGATGCTTCTTTACCAACTTAGCAGGTTTTAAACAGATTTCAGTTTGCTCTGAGGGCTACAGGGATGAAGGAAAAAAATAGTGATTTCCCCATTTTTTCTGAAAAAAATATAATGTAGCAGTTACTCTGTTCCGCCTCTAGCACTTATTTAAGCATGTGGATCCCTTGTAAGGCAGGGAACAGAAGGAAAGAGGAATGTGATAGTCTTTAAACTGGCTACCAGTAAAAGTTGGTAGTAGTAAAAACAACTCCTGTCTCTACATAAACAAGGAACTCCAGGGTGTTTTGGCCACACCATCTTGGGTAGTTATCTTGAAGTCATAGTTCTTTAAAATTAAAAAACAAAACAGAGATATCCAGCCATTGTCTTCATTGCCATCATGGTCCCTTCCGGGGTTGTGCATTTTGTTTGTTTGTTTTTTGGCCCGAATCCGAAATACCCCCGTTTTGTTCTATGTTCGAAACCAGCCAATCCGAAACACCCCAATTTTGTTCTTTTTTCGAAATTGCAAAATCCGAATCCGAAATGTTTTGGATTTTAAAAAATGGCCCCAGGGAAAAACTAGTGGGTGGGGGTGGTAGTGCCCAATGGGGGAAACTACCACCCAAATTTCAGAGGAATTGGGCAAAGGGCTGGGTTTTGGTGAATTTTTGAAGTATAGGATTTTTCCCTTAGGGAAGAATTGAGGTTTTAACAAAAGTATAGCTTCATGTTGGGGGGAAAGGGGTGGCCCAGAGCAGAGTAGGGTGGGTGGTAGTGCCCAGTGGGGGCAAGGAAGCCACCAGAATTATTTCAAAGGAATTGGGCAGAAGGCTGATTTTTAAAGATGTAATGGAGTTTGTGTGTCTGTAAAGTTCTTCCCCATAGGGAATCATGGACCTCCATAATTCCTGCCCCATAACTGTACTTGGGGGGGCACCAGGGTGGCCCAGAGCGAGTGGTGGTGTAGACCACATAGGGTGCCAACCACCCCCATGGGTTGCTAACCCATGGGGTACTGGGTTCTGTTGTTTCTGAGATGTTTTGAGTGTAGATTCAGATTCTCTGGTAGTATATGAGAGTGGATTCATGGTTTGTCATTGAAAATCTCATATGCTACCAGAGAATCTATACTCAGAACACCTCAGAAACAACAGAACCCAGCACCCCATGGGTTAGCAACCCATGGGGGCGGTTGGCACCCTATGTGCACTACACCACCACTCACTCCCGGCCACCCCAGTGCCCCCCAGGTGGAGTTATGGGTCTGCTGAAACCTCCATTATTCCCTTGGGGGGGGGACCTTAAAGAAGCGTAAACTTCCAACAATTCCTAAGAAATCAGCCCTTTGCCCTATTCCTTTGGAATCTGGGTTGTGGCAGGCAGCCCTTGGGGCACTGCCACCCAACCCACTGTTTTGCCCCTCAGGCCCCCTTTCTGCTCCGAATCTGCCCCAAAGACATGTCAACTTTAGAAATTCTTTAAAAATCAGCCCTTTTCCCAATTCCTTTGGAATCTGGGTGGCAGCAGGCACCCATTGGGGCACTACCACCTGAACCACTCTTCTGCCCCTAAAGCCCCCTTTCTGCCCCCAATCCACCCCAAATAACATCAACATCACACATCAACAACAGCAGAGCTTTGGAAAAAATCAGGAAGATTTCCAAAGGTCATGCACATCCATATCCCACCCGCCCAAAATGCAATTGAAACAACAACAATGAAATGCACACTACCCCACTGGCCAATGAGGGTAAAATTTACCCTTAAATTTGCTTAAAAGGAATAAGGAGGCAATTGCCAGCAGATCAGCTAATGCATTCGCTGGCCTATCTGCGGGCTGGAAGGGCTGGAAATTCAAACAGATGTCAAAACTCAAAATGGAGACTGAAGGAGAAAGACTTTCTGCGACTGCAAAATGGAGTTCCAAAACAGCCGAAACAACAAAACATTTTGTATCCAAAACAGGGACGTTTTGTTTTGGCTACAAAATTTTCTGTTTTGAGCATTGGGTGTTTTGCTTTGGCTACAAAATAGCCGAAATGGCCTGTTTTGTATCCGAAACGAAATGCACATCCCTAGTCCCTTCTCTCTACTGAATGGATAGGAGGTGGGAAATGGGGTAGACAGATAAGGCATGAGGAGCAGCATCAGCAGCTGCACGCACCCCCACACCAGGTATGGTTAGCAAGGAGTGAAGGTCAGGTATTGAGCTGGCGGCAAGGAGAGAAATTGCTCCTCAGCACACTTCTTGCACCAAGGAGAAGGCAATGATCAGCAGGGCATGGAGGGGAAGGGAGGAGAAAGGGGAAAGTTGGGAATTGGTCTGGGGGTGGTGGTGGGGAGATCAGCAGTGCTGGGGGGGGGGACTTGTGGATGAGAGGCTGATGGCTTGACTTGCTGCCTCAGGTGCCATTGGGGCTTAGACCCCTTGTGATTCTATCTTGATGACACTGACTATTAGTTTATATTGTATTGTCCTTGGGGTGGTGAAGCATCACACAAATAACATATCTGTCAGGAAAAAAGCAGGGAAAGACCGAGAGACAAGGATGTGCAAGAGAGATAGACGTGGGGGGAAGAGATGAGATTAGAAGACATGACGGGAGAGAGAGAAGGTTATGATGAAAGAGATAAGTGAAAAAGCAAGGGTGAAAAATAGAGCATGTGTCTGGGGTTGAGAAAAAGAAATTATCCTGTGGTTTGTTAACTGGGTAGTCACTAGATGGTGGCTTTAGAGGGAGGTTGTGTGCCCTGGAATAGACCAGCCAAAATATTGCCTGAAGGCATCTAATAACTATGTAAACTGCACCTTCAATATACATGAATGGAGCCCTCAGGGCTCCATTCTGTCACCAATGCTTTTTAACAACTACATGATACAGCTGGGTGATGTCATCAGGAGATTTGGTACAGGGTGTTAACAGTATGCTGATAACACCCAAATCCCTTTTCTTCTCCTCCTCCTCCTCCTCCTCCTCCTCATCATCATCATCATCATCATCATCAGAAAATGGTGTTCACACCCTAAATGCCTGTCTATGGGAGGTAATGGGCTGGTTGAGGGATAACAAACTGAAGCTGAATCCAAACAAGACGGAGGTGCTCATTGTGGGAGATCGGAATTTGAGGGATGAGTTAGATCTTCCTGTGCTGGATGGGGTTACAGTTCCCCAGAAGGAACAGGTACGCAGCTTCGGAGTGCTCTTAGATCCAGGCCTCATCCTAGTATCTCTTGGTGGAGGCTATGGCCAGGAGTACTTTCCATCAACTTTGACTGATCCAACAGCTGCGTCCATTCCTTGAAGAGAACGGTCTCCAAACAGTGGTGCATCAGTTGGTAATCAGTTGGTAATAGTCAGGCTTGACTATTGCAATGCGCTCTACATGGGGCTACCTTTGTACATAGTTCGGAAACGTCAGTTAGTTCAAAATGCAGCAGCCAGACTGGTCTCTGGGATAACATGGAGAGCCCATATTATGACTGTTTTAAAACAGTTGCACTGGCTGTCGATATGTTTCCGGGCAAAATACAAAGTGCTGGTTATTACCTTAAAGTCCTGAACAGCTTGGGTCTGGGCTACCTTAGAGAGCGCCTACTTCTGTATGATCCCCATAGCACACTGATGTCTAGGGATGTGCGAACTGGCTCGATGTCGAGCCAGTTCGACGTCGAAACGGTTCAGTTCAATGGTTTGGGGTCGAACCGAATCATCCCCTGTTCGGTCCAACCCTGGACCAAGCACTCCCGACTTTCCCCCCGGAGAAAATATTTTTAAGGCACTTATCCCCTCCGGGGGAGTTGTTGAAGGTGGCAGGGGGATCCACAGAGGTTTCCCCTCCTCCCACCGGACACAATGCAGCCCAAACTAGCCTATTCAGCCGGCTCTTCGGCCCATTCAGGCCTTCCCACTTGGCACGGCAGCCATTTTGGAGGCTGCCGCGCCTGCGCAATTGGCCTCTGAGCGGCCTGGCATGACCCAGGCCTCTCAGAGGCCAATTGTGCAGGTGCAGCAGCCTCCAAAATGGCCCCACGCTGAGGGGGAAGGCCCAAACAGGCCAGTTTGGGCTGCATTGAAGCCAGCACAGGGAGGGGGGACCACCGCAGACCCCCCCCCGCGCCCGCCACCTCCAATAACTCCCCCGGAGGGGGTAAGTGCCTTAAAAAAACTTTTTTCCGGAGGGGAGCTCACGAAACATCCCCCCCCCGATCAGACTGGGGGGGTTCGAGAGGGTGCCAGACTGAACTGGCCCGGTCTGGTTTGAGTCTGGTCCGGACTCGAACCGAACCAGGCCAGCCGGTTCCATGCACATCCCTACTGAGGTCATCTAGGGAAGTCCGTCTCCAGTTACCACTGGTATGTCTGGTGGCAACTTGGAACCTGACCTTCTCTGTTGCTGCTCCTGGCCAATGGAATGCACTCCCAGCAGATATCTGCAGTTTAGGCTCACTGTTGGCCTTTAAGATAGCCCTGAAAACATATTTGTTTGACCTGGCCTTCCAAGGTTTTAAAATTGTTTTGTGGTATTTTAACTGGTTTCAAATGGTTTTGAATTGTGTTAGAATTGTTTTTATATTGTTTTAAGTAGTGTGTGCTAGATGGTGTTAGTTTTATGTCTTTTTAAACTTGTTGTGCACCACCCAGGACCTTTGGATGGGGAGGTCTATAAATGTAGTAAGTAAGTAAGTAAGTAAGTAAATAAATAAATAAATAAATAAATAAATAAAAGATGATTTACATAGAAATAAGAGGGGTGGGGGGACCTACAGGTCTTTGGGCCGGAGATCTTATAATGTAAATTTTGACAGTGCTGGGAGGGAAAAAAAGAAGGGAGAGGGAAAAGAGCACATAGTGGGGTAAAGCTAGGGCAAAGCAGGAGCTGGAAGTCCCTGAAGTCCAGGTCTACCAGTCCTGGAATCTTGTGGGGAGATTTTTAACTGTCAGGTGACACTGAACATCAAAATGAGTGGAGGGGTGAGGGCAATGGTAACACAAGATGAATGAGAATAAATGTAAGGCTGTATACTCAGGCTGTGTTTTGGCTGGTATAAAGACTAAGGAGTTGGGCCAAAAGCTTCCCAGAAAAGTTGGTAGGGATCTGAAGGACAAGAGGAGGCAGCCCTTCAGTTGTATTGTTCAAGGGAGACAAAGAGAACCAGAAAATCTGTACTTGTATTATATTCCCAAATCACCTCCAACTGCAGGTCACTAACCAATTCTTTCCCCAACAATCACATGCCAATAACTGTCCACACAGTTCTTCCTGTTTTCTTCCTGTTTTCCTAGGCACAGTGTCACCCGGAGAGAACCTGGACCTCTCTGTTCTGGTGGTGAATGATGGGGCAGCTGCATCCTTCTCTTTTAATGTCTGGGATGACCTGGGTCTCCTGAGGGGTTTTACACCGACTAGGAGTTATCTAAATCCAGGTGGAAACATCACCCTCACGGCAACCTTTGTGGCAGCTGCAGATAATAGCAATTTTACCTCCAGGTAGGACAGCTTTACCAAAATGGTGAAAATCAAAGCTCTCGAGTGGTGTGGGGCAAGAGTGGTAGTTTGGAGCAGGAGGTCAATGCTGTGCCAAGATTTGGGGTTCCACAGGGCAGGAAGCCACAGTTTCAGGAGCTTGACAAGGGAGGACAGTGATGGTCCAAAACCAAGATCTGACTCAGGTTCAGGGAGGTCCAAGCAGGGTTAGGTATGGTCCAGTAGAAGAGTTCACTACAACCTTTTTTTGTAGGCTCTTGGGCAAAATATCTCCGCCAGGAAACAGACATTCCCTTCCCCCAGCAAGAGTGCTCCAATTGCTCTCTCTCCCATGAGCAAGGAGGGCAGGAGGAAGAGCAACTTGGGCTAGTTATAAGCAGTCCCTTTTTAAAAAAAAAATCTACATATACTGCTTTGGGAACATTTGTTGAAAAGTGGTATATAAATATTCATCGTATTCGTATTCTCTTCCTCACTTCCAGCCAAAACTGGCCCAATGTGTGCATAGTTTCTCCTGCCCCAACCCAACCCCCACATGTATGACTATTTGCCCCATGGGCAGAAGTCATGGGTGTGTGCTCGATGCAAGTTGCTGCTGGCTCTCAGGGAACAAATCCGTTCCCTTGAGACTAAGGGGGCGGATCTGGAGAACCTCAGTGAGACAGAGGGGCATGTGGACAAGACCTTCAGGGATGTGATAGAGGTATCCCACTCCAGGGCTGGTAGCTCCTCTGCTGTCAGGGAGAATGAAGGTCTTGGGCAAGGAAGACATCAGTCTGAGGAAGAGGGAAATGCTGCTTTAGAAGGGACCCCTTCCATGGATAATGAGCCCATATCCTCTCGCACAGGGGATACTCCTCTGGGGGTTGGGGGCCTCCTTGTAGTGGGTGATTCAATCATTAGAGGGACAGAGAGATGGGTTTGTGACTGCATGGTGACTTGCCTGCCTGGTGCGAAGGTTGTGGACACCATGCAGCATCTAGACAGGCTCCTAGGCAGTGCTGGGGAGGAGACAGCTGTCGTGGTGCACATCAGCACCAACAATGTGGGGAAATGCAGTTGGGAGGTCCTGGAAGCCAAATTTAGGCTGATAGGTAGCATTTTGAAGTCCAGGACCACCAAGGTAGCATTCTCAGAAATGCTACCTGTTCCATGCGCAAGTAAAGTGAGACAGGCAGAACTGAGGGGTTTCAATGCGTGGATGAGACGTTGGTGCCGGGAGGAGGGGTTTAGATTTGTTAGGCACTGGGACACATTTTGGGGCAAGCAAGGCCTGTACAAAAGGGACGGGCTGCACTTGAACCAAGATGGAACCAGACTGCTGGCACTTAAAAACAAAAAGGTTGCAGAGCAGCTTTTAAAATGACACCTGGGGAACAGCCGATGGGAGCTGGGCAGTATCCCATTTGGCAAAAGCCATCCTTTAAAGTGTGAGGGTGCAAAGAATTCAGATAAAACAGAAGGGGACAGAGCAGAACCACATAAAGAGCATACGGGAGCCTGTGCCAGCAGGTCAAAGAGTCAAAAGAATAGCATACATCAGGGGAGAGATTCAGCATATAGGTGCTTATATGCCAATGCCAGAAGCCTCCAAGCCAAGATGGGTGAGCTGGAGTGCTTGGTTGCTAATGCAGAAATAGATATAGTGGGCATAACAGAAACATGGTGGAACAATGAGAACCAGTGGGACACTGTTATCCCTGGGTATAAACTCTATAGAAAGGACAGGGAGGGGCGCCTTGGAGGAGGGGTAGCACTGTATGTTAAAAAAGGGATAGAATCTAACAAGCTAGAAAACCTAGGTGGACTGGAGTCCTCCACAGAAACCCTGTGGGTGACTATACAAGGCCGAAAAGGAAACGTGCTACTGGAGACGTGCTATTGCCCTCCGGATCAAAATGCCGACAGTGACTGGAAGTTGCAGCAGGAAATCAGGGAGGCGTCAAGGAGAGGCAGGGCTGTAATAATGGGTGATTTCAACTACCCACACATAGACTGGGTAAACTGGCATTCAGGTCAGGACAAAGAGGTCAAATTTCTAGATACGCTAAATGACTGTGCCTTAGAACAGTTGGTCATGGAACCAACCAGAGACAAGGGGACCTTGGACCTAATTCTGAGTGACACCCAGGACCTGGTGCATGATGTCAGGGTCATCAACTCTTTAGGGAACAGTGACCACAGTGCCATCAAATTCAGCATACATGTGGGGAGAGAATCACCAAGGATGTCTAACACAGACATTTTGAATTTCAGAAGAGGAAACTTCTCCAAAATGAGGAGTATGATGAAAAGAAAGCTGAAAGGGAAAATCAGGAGAGTCACTTCGCTCCAGAGTGCATGGAGTTTACTCAAAACCACAATACTAGAAGTCCAGTTAGATTGTATACCCAAAAGGAGGAAAGGTACCACTAAGTCCAGGAGGATGCCAGCATGGCTAACGGGTACCATCAAGGAAGCCATAAAAAGGAAGAAGACTTCCTTCCAAAATTGGAAGGCCTGTCCAAACGAAGAGAACAGAAAGGAACACAAACTCTGGCAAAAGAAATGCAAGGTGACCATACGGGAGGCAAAAAGAGAGTTTGAGGAATGTAATGTAATGTAATTTTATTTACAGTCATTGACCAAACAGAGAGTAAAAACCAGTAAACATTTTTATATACACACACACACACACACACACACAAAAACACACATATACAGTTTAAGATTGGGGTGATGTTTGAGGAACATTTAGCCAAAAGTATCAAGGGGAATAACAAAAACTTCTTTAAGTACATCAGAAGCAGGAAACCTGCCAGGGAGGCGGTTGGACCATTAGACAATGAGGCAGTGAAAGGGATTGTTAAGAAGGATATGGAGGTTGCAGAGAAGCTGAATGAATTCTTTGCGTCTGTCTTCATGGCAGAGGATACTGAGCATATACCTGTTCCTGAACCAGGCTTTTTAGGGATGGAGGCTAGAGAGCTGAGTCAGATAGAAGTGACAAGGGATGATGTTCTAAACTGTCTGGAAAAACTGAAAGCTAACAAATCACCAGGGCCAGATGGCATCCATCCAAGAGTCCTCAAAGAACTCAAAAGTGAAATTGCCGATCTCCTTGCTAAAATATTTAACTTATCCCTGAAATCAGGCTCTGTACCAGAGGACTGGAGAGTATCAAATGTAACACCGATTTTCAAAAAGGGATACAGGGGCGATCTGGGAAATTACAGGCCGGTTAGCCTAATGTCCATTCCAGGCAAATTGATGGAAAGCATCCTCAAGGATAAAATTGTAAAGCACCTAGAAGAACAGGCCCTGCTGGGAGTGAGCCAGCATGGCTTCCGCAAAGGTAAATCTTGCCTCAAAAACCTTTTGGACTTCTTTGAGAGTGTCAATGAGTGTGTGGATCAAGGTGATCCAGTTGACATCATATACCTAGACTTCAAAAAAGCTTTAGACAAAGTTCCTCATCAAAGACTCCTGAGAAAACTTAGCAGTCATGGGATAAGGGGACAAGTGCATGTGTGGATTGCTAACTGGTTGAAAGACAGGAAACAGAGGGTAGGTATAAATGGAGAGTTTTCACAATGGAGGGCAGTAAGAAGTGGGGTCCCACAGGGATCTGTACTGGGATCGGTGATTTTTAATTTATTCATAAATGATCTAGAAATAGAGGTAAGCAGCGATGTTGCCAGATTTGCAGATGATACCAAACTCTTCCGGGTAGTGAAATCCAAAATGGATTGTGAGCAGCTCCAAAAGGATGTCTCCAGACTGGAGGAGTGGGCGACAAAATGGCAAATGCGGTTCAATGTTAGCAAGTGTAAAATGATGCACATTGGGACGAAAAACCCCAACTTCAAGTATATGCTGATGGGATCCGAGCTGTCGGTGACAGACCAGGAGAGGGATCTTGGGGTTGTGGTTGACAGCTCGTTGAAAGTGTCGACTCAATGTGCGGCAGCTGTGAAAAAGGCCAATTCCATGCTAGAGATCATTAGGAAGGGGATTGAAAATAAAACGGCTAATATTATAATGCCCTTATACAAAACTATGGTGCAACCACACTTGGAGTACTACGTACAATTCTGGTCACCACATCTTAAAAAGGACATTGTTGAACTGGAAAAGGTGCAGAAGAGGGCAACCAAGATGATCAGGGGCCTTTCTTATGAGGCAAGACTACAACACCTGGGGCTTTTTAGTTTAGAAAAAAGACGACTGCGGGGAGACATGATAGAGGTCTATAAAATCATGCATGGTGTGGAGAAAGTTGAGAAAGAGAAATTCTTTTCCCTCTCACACAACACTAGAACCAGGGGTCACTCCATGAAATTGATTGCCAGGAGGTCTAGGACCAAAAAACAGAAGTACTTTTTCACACAACGCATGATCCACTTGTGGAACTCTCTGCCACAGGATGTGGTGAAAACCAACAACCTGGATGGCTTTAAGAGGGGTTTGGATGACTTCATGGAGGAGCGGTGTATCAATGGCTACTAGTCAGAGGGCTGTGGGCCACCCCCAGCCTCAAAGGCAGGATGTCTCTGAGTACCAGTTGCAGGGGAGTAATGGCAGGAGAGAGGGCACACCCTCAACTCCTGTCTGTGGCTTCCAGCGGCATCTGGTGGGCCACTGTGCGAAACAGGATGCTGTACTAGATGGGCCTTGGGCCTGATCCAACAGGGCTGTTCTTATGTTCAGCTGCCACCATTAGACGACAACCTAAAGCATCCATTAAGTTCCTTAGACAACCACCTAAAGCAGTGTTTCTCAACCACCGGTCCCTGGACCGCTGCCGGTCCCCGAAGGGTTGAGTGCCGGTCCCTGACTGGGAGTCAACCCCCCCCCCAACTGAAATCAAGGCACTCACTTCCTCAATTTTGCACATGGCACGGAAGAGGAAGAGTATCACGGAGGCATGGGACCCTTCTTGTGCCTTGCCTCCACTTGCTGCTGAGATCTTCCTACAGCTATCTTATTCCCTATCTTTACAGCTTCAAACTGTATGCGATGCGGGGGCATGGAGGAAAAAGTATGGCAGTGGGCACCACTTGAAGGGCTGCTGGTTCTTGCATGCTCATTGTTTGCAGCCAAAGATTGGTTGATTGAAACCCAGCTGCCTGTTGTGGTCGAGGCGCCTTGAGAGGGAACGCTGTTTCCCTCTTGCATCAGTGGGGCTTGCTTGTATGTTGTTTTCATTGGCCCCATGTAGCTTTTGAATTTTTCTAATGGCCCAACATCCCCTCTCCATTGAGTAATCACAAGCACCTCCACTGCAGACATACTGGAGACAAATTTGTTCACCCAGGCTTTTAGATTCAGGGGTTCTCAACCTTGGGTACCCAGACGTTGGTGGACTTCTACTCCCATAATCCCCAGCCATAATGGCCAAATGCCATTGTTGTTGGGGGTTATGGGAGTTTAACTGAGGGACCCAAGGTTAAGAACCCCTAATATTCCATGTTTGCAAAAGATTCCAAATTTAATTATTTCAATGCTTATATTATTTTCATTCTAAACTGCCCAGAGATGCAAGTTTTGGGCAGTATAGAAGTCTGATAGATAGATAGACAGACAGACTTGAAACCCCTTTACTAACTGCTGGTCCAGGAAACTGCGCATGAAGAATGTAGCGGTCCTTGAAACTCTGCACGAAGAATTTAGCGGTCCTTGACTCCAAAAAGTTTGAGAAACACTGACCTAAAGCATCAGTGGTAGGCAGCTTGACACTTCTCATGTTTCATGGAAGAATTAGGCAATATGGTGTGCCTGGAGCAAGGACCAAGAAATACCAAGGGCGCAGCTTAAATGTCTGACTAACTAGAGGGCTGATCACATCAGGTTTCAAAGCTATTCTGTGACAATGTGTGGCTTCCTTGACCTCTTTTGATGATTGTGAGGTGGAAACCAAAGTTTGCAAGCGGCTTATATGACTTGAGCCACCAGCCCACCAGCCTTATTCTTTGGCCTGCCAGAAGCTTGACCCCTTCTCTGGTTTGCACTGCAGTCTCAGGCAATAAAACCAGATGTATTTGATTGTTTCAGGTGGGCTGCATTTGGCTTAAGGGCAGATTCAGCGCCCAAAGCTGGCACGCTTCAGGGCATGGAGATACGCATTATGATCTGTTAACTTCTGTGGATCAACCTGCTGTTTCTGATCCACAGAAACCTGACAAACTGTTGGGAACCAAACTTGAGGGTAGAAAGTTAGGGCCACAAATTGTGTGGGCTTGAGCCCTCTCCAGACGTCCTTCTATTGGCGCTCTACAGCAGCAAAGTTGTGCCTTCGAGTCAGTGTCGACTCCTGGCGACCACACAGCCATGTGAGCGCCTAAAATGGGGCCAGAAGTCCCACACCAGTCCTGTCAGTCATCCCTGTGAGCATCCCACTCATGGCTAGAGCAGAGTTCGAAGAGGCTAGCGCCTCATCCATGATGGCGAGCACTTCTGTGATCTGGAGGGGTGAGCTCATGGAAGTGCCCCCCCCCAACTGATGAGGCGCTTGCCTCTTCAGATGAATGTGGCTGTAATCACGAGCAGGGTGCAGACAGGGATGACTGACGGAGCTGGGGCAGAACTTCCAGCCCCCGTTTTAGATGCTCTACTCATGTAGAGCGCCTTTAGCATCAAGTCTGATTAAGCTTTGATATACAAGCTGTGATTATTATTATTATCTATAATAAGGCTGCACGTGGAGGTTTTTGTGTACTTTCCCAGTAGCAAAGAGAAGGAGGGTCTCCCGGGACATTCACTCAAATCTGGCGGGGGGTGGGGGGGGCGTTGCATTTCAAACTCTAGTTATTACAAGCTAGGGTGTGGTGGCAGTGAACCAGCTACAGGGGATACAGAAAGTTTTAAAGGAACAGCCTTTGTGGATGAAAGCAAGAGAGCGGATGATTCAGTGGTTAGAGTGTTAGACTAGGGCCGGGGAGACCTGAGTTCAAATCCCCATTCAGCCATGAAACTCACTGGGTGACTCTGGGCCAGTCACTTCTCTCTCAGCTTAACCTACCTCACAGGGTTGTTGTAAGGACAAACATAACAGTGTACGCTCTGGGCTCCTTGAAGGAAGAGCGGGATAGAAATGTAATAAATAAATAGAATAAAATAAAAATAAATAATATATGTACATGTATACTTTTCAACAACAAAAACCATAACACAGTTTACCCCTGCTAACTGAGCAAAGAGACACCTTTTAAAGTGGTGATTCTCTTATATTTAGCAGAGGGAAGGCAACTGGCTCTATCCAAACCCTGCACAGCATCCCTCCCATGACTGCTGCTGCTATCTGCCTTATATTTCTTTTTACTTTGTGAGCACTTTGGGGACAGACACTTTTATGCACTATTTTTCTATGAGAACTTTGGTTGAAGAGCGGTAGTAGTATAGTACATAGCTAAATGAGCAAGAAGATGGTTCCCTGTCCCAAAGGGATTCACACATTCCAAAAAGAAACACAGGGGAGACTCCAGCAAACAGCCACTTGAGAGATGCTTTGCTCCGCCTGACAACCATAAGAGAGGTACCCCTTTAAAAGGTGCCCCTTTGTCCTAGGGATGGGTCCGGACCGGTCCAGAGGCCATTGTAAAGGCCTCCAGACCGTCTGGACCGGTTCAGTCCTGGCCAGTTCAGTCCGGGTGGAGGGGGTTCCTTTAAGGGCGGGGAGGGTTTACTTACCCCTCCCGCCACTTGTCCCCCTCCAGCGCTCGTATTTCTTGTAAGAATTGGGGCGGCAGGATACCTCCCTGCCGCCCCTTGCCCCTCCACAATGCTAAAGACTCTGGCAAGCTAAGCCTCGTCCCAGCGGAGGCCCGGTCTACCCGCCAGCAGGGGCTGAGGCCGGGTAGACCAGGCCTCCGGCGTCGGGGAGACGTGAAGCTCGCGCGCGACGTGCGCATGCGCAAAAGGCTTGCTGGAGCCTTTTGCATTGCGGAGGGGCAAGGGGAGGCAGGGAGGTATCCTGCCGCCCCAATTCTTACAATAAATACGAGCGCTGGAGGGGGACAAGTGGCGGGAGGGGTAAGTAAACCCTCCCCGCCCTTAAAGGAACCCACCCCGCAGTGCCGGACCGCAGCTGTGTGGTTCCGTGCACACCCCTACTTTGTCCAGTTTGCAGGGGTCCTGATGAGACCTGGGATTATTATGCTGGGTGTGGATATTTTAAAGAGGGGGAGGAAGTTTGTGTTAGGAATCCTGGATTCTCTGGGGAGGTAATTAGGGCTTAGTGGGTTAGAATAATGTATGGTACCGCACAGTTGTGTATGATTGCTGAGGGAAGCAGAATGGATGTACTGGCCTGTTGCACAGACATTTTCCCTTCACTATTCACACTCATTTCATAATCACTGCATGTCCTTTCAGCATTGCAACATTCACCGCTAAAAGCTCTGCAGCACAGAACTACCTGAAACTGCCCATCACCATGGTTCCTGAAACAGTGAGTCTGGACTCCACCTTGATTATTTATGGTTGCTGCTTCTATCTGGTCTTCTGCTAAGATGTGCTGCCTCGCAGTTTGAGAAATGTTTTTGATTACCTTTAATTAAATCTGGGTTTTTTAAAAGTTCCTTTCCAGGCCCAATTCAAATCGTTTTGATCATTTAATCCCTATGTGTCCTGCATCCAGTTTATCGGAGGGTCAGGGTCAGGGACCCTCAGGCACACATTTTCAAGAGGAATAATGGGAAGGGAAATTCAGAGGGTAGTTTACAGTTTAGAGGGAAGGGGAGATCAGTGAGAATCACCTCTCCCCTGTAATACCAGCTCTGTGTTAGCGTGGATGTCAGCCACTGTGTTTTAGAAGGCAGCTAAAAACGCTCCTGTTGACAATTATTTTTAAAAACAAAAATCTTCTGATGTCCATTGACCTGGTATGTTGTTTCATCTTACTAGTTCAAACTTGTTTTTATTGTTTGCTTTTGATATGGGGTGTGTGTGTGTGTGTGTGTGTGTGTGTGTGTGTGTGTGTGTGTGTAAACCACCTTGGGTCAAGGCTTGCCTGAAGAAAAGCAGTACTGTATATGTGTTTTGAAATCAGATAAAGACACTCCAGACTGATTCATGGAGGTGTCAACATTAAGTACTTCTCTGTGATCTAGAAAGCTGAAATGTGCTACCCATGGCGTTCAAGACACATTTGGAAAAGGTCAGTTGTGAGATAAGTTTGTAGGCTTATTCTCACGATCAGAACTTGGGTAAAAACATCCTACCCATGTTCAGGAGCTGTGCATGCTCCTGTCTCCTGATTGTGTGAGTTAAAAACAAGGGATGAGGTAGGGAAAGTGATCGTTTGCTAAGTCCCGGCAGCGTAGGACATTTTTTCCTAATACCAGCTTCTGAAGCTGGGGACAGAATCTGGGTAGGGCATGCTTGTCCTATCCAGCTGCGGCTTAGCAAACGGTCAAGCTCCCTGCCTCCTACTTTGTGTTTAACTCACACACAATCAGAAAATGGGAGCATGTGCAGATCCCAAACTTAGATAGGAGATTTCTCCTACCCAAGTTCTGATCATGAGAACCAGCTGTATCTCTGCTGTGA
Source organism: Hemicordylus capensis (assembly GCF_027244095.1). Classification (NCBI taxonomy): domain Eukaryota; kingdom Metazoa; phylum Chordata; class Lepidosauria; order Squamata; family Cordylidae; genus Hemicordylus; species Hemicordylus capensis. The sequence continues at coordinate 253,962,667 of NC_069658.1, read as the reverse complement.
AACAAGAGAAATTAAGTTTCTCGATTAAAAAAATATTCACTTTTCTACCAAAAAAAAGTTCTCAAAGCAGTCTACATTGCAAAAGAAAAGAGCAGATGGTTGCTCCGTTCCCTGCCCGAAAAGAAATCCCAGAGGTCATACACACAACCAAAAAACTGGGTAGGACAAGTATCCTACCCAGGTCTGGGAGCTGTATGTGAATGACCTGACAATCTAAAGATAAACACAAAGGAGATACCAGCAAAAGCCACCAGAGGGATGCTATGCTAGAAATAACAGCTCCCCCTGTAGTGCTAAATATAAGAAAGCAACTACTTGAAAAGGTTAGGGATGTGCATGGAACTGGCTGGCCCGGTTCAGTTCAGGTCCAGACCAGACTCGAACCAGACTGGGCCAGTTTGTTCCGGTACCCCTTTGAACCCCCCCCTCCAGTTCAGTTAGGGGGGGCAGGTTCACGAGGTTGGTTTGGTTTGGTTTGGTTTTTTTACTGGAAAAAATTTTTATGGCACTTACCCCCTCTGGGGGAGTTGTTGGAGGGGACGGGGGGAGGGGTCCATGGAGGTCCCCCCTCCCCCCACTGGCCTCAATGCAGCCCAAACCGGCCCACTGGGGCCTTCCCCATCAGCTCAGAGGCCAATTGTGCAGGCGCAGTGGCCTTCAAAATGGCCACCATGACAAGGGTTTGGGCTGCATTGAGGCTGGGGGGGGGGAACATCTGTGGACCCCCCCCACCTCCAACAACTCCCCTGGAGGGGGTAAGTGCCTTTAAAGAAAATCAATTTGGGGGGAACTAGCAAACCTCCGAACAATCGGGGGGTGTTCGGTACGGGGTCGGATTGAATGAGATGGTTCGGTTCGACCCCAAACCAGCTCAACGTCGAACCAGCTCAACGTCAAGCTGGTTCGCACATCCCTAGAAAAGGTGCCTCTTTGCCTATTTAGCAGGGGATAGTATTGTTTTACACTACTTAGACAGCTGAAATTTTACAAGAATTCGTTAGTTTTGTACTTTACAAGTAGCCTAACATACCAGATGCTCAGGGCTGACTCAAGCAGCCTCTTGTAACTCCTGCTAACAGAATGAAGAGGCATCTTTTAAAAGTGTGATTCTCTTATATTTAGCAGGGGGAGAGCAACTGGCCCAATTCACTCTCAGATCAACATCCTGCCAGGGACTGTTGCTGATTTCTACCTTGTGTTTCTTTTAGATTGTGAGCCCTTTGGGGACAGGGAACCATCTATATATTTATTTTGTACCAGTGGCTAATCCCATGCGTGGCAGTTCTCATGGGAGTTAATGAGCAGCTGGTGATTAGCCATGGGGACGGGGGAGAAAATGGTGGCGGCGGCAGCCGGAGGAGAGGGCAGCGCACCCTCCCTCTCCAGCCCCCCTGCTGGCCAAAAGGCACAAGCACCAGGGGGAATGGCGGTAGGTGGGCGGGCGGTGGAGAGGGCGATGCAGCCTCTCTCTCCAGTCCGCCTGCCGGCCAAAAGGAACAGACTCCGGCGATGGAGATAAGATGATGGTGGCAGGCGGGCAGTGGAGAGGGCTCCTCAGCCTCCCTCTCCGGCCTGCCTTCGGTCATCATATCTTAAGAAGGATATTGTAGAACTGGAAAAGGTGAAGAAGAGGGCAACCAAAATGATAAGGGGCCCGGAGAACCTTCCATATGAGGCTATGCTACTGCATCTGGGGCTCTTTACCTTGGAAAAGAGGTGACTAAGGGGAGACATGATCGAGGTATATAAAATTATGCATGGAGTGGAGAGGGTGGACAGAAAGAAATTTTTCTCCTTCTCTCACAATACTAAAACCAGGGGGTCACCCCATGAAACTGAAGGTCGGGACATTTAGGACCAACAAGAGGAAGTACTGTACTTTTTCACACCGTGCACAATTAATCTATGGAATCATTGCCATGGGATGTGGTGATGGCCACCATCACCGGCTTTAAAAGTGGCTTAGACAGATTCATGGTGGACAGGTCTACTAGTGTGGTGGCTGTGGGCCATCTCCAGCCTCTCAATTCCAGTTGCAGGGGAGCAACAGCAGGAGAGAGGGCATGCACATACCTCTTGCCTGTGGGCTCCCCAGAGGCATCTGGTGGGCCACTGTGTGAAACAGGATGCCAGACTAGATGTGCCTTGGGCCTGATCCAGCAGAGCTGTTCATATGTTCTTAACATGATGGTGATGATGGGAGTTGTAGTTCAGCATAATTTGGGGACCCAAGTTTGAGAACCTTGGCCTGTGGGAGTTCCATTGCCTCTTCAACCCTTGAATAAGCTGTGGGGAGGATTTTCAGTAGCAACCAGGAATGCATATCAGTGCTTGCAGAATTCCAGCTAAATTGACTAGTATGTCAATAAATCTATATTTTCCCCTTTTGCTTTACTTGTATATTCATGTGATGATGGTGATATATACAGACGGCTTTTCAGTGGTATTATTAATCAATATGTGCTCCATCCTGCAGGCGACTGACAAAATCCCCCCCGTCTACACCATTATAGAATCACGTTGGCCTTGTATAGGTGACATTCTGAAGGAACCAAGTTGTTCTCGGTCTACTTGGCGCATGACATTTTCTGCTAAAGATGAACACAGTGCTGTCACTATCCAGACCAACACAAATCCCACTGGTCTGTCATGCACCCCACTGGAAGATGACGACAGGGAGGTCATCTGTGACTATAAGTGAGTATATCCATGCTTTCTAGAAATCTGTGTAACTTAGTGTAGAAAAGGATGAGTGATGTGGAAGTTCACAGGTAACATAGAATCCTGCTTTTAAAGAAGAAGCCAGAAAGTTACTAGTTCTAAGGAGTGCAGGCAGAAAAGCTTTAACAGTACGTTGGCAGCTTCATAAAGCTGTATATAAATATTTGTAGTAGTTTGTAGTAGTAGCAAAGGGGACCATTCATGCTTATTATCATAAGACTAGCTCTCCTTCCCCAACACTGGTATTTGAATGAAGAGTCCCACAAATCAACCCCTTGTTCTCTTTTCCTGTGCTACTAGGGCTCCTGGTTGGAAGGAGGAGGGGATTACACACAGCTGAATTTGAGATGCTGTCCCAGCAGCCCAGAATCCCCTTGGTCCTGGGAATCAGGTGATCCCAGGAATAACAACATGCTATGCAGCTTCTAGATCTGCTGAACTGTCTTGGCCTTCAGCAGTTTGTTGTTGAGGGAGGCTAGCAGTTCACCTGACTACTTGCCTGTCTGTGGCAATTTGCCTGTCTGCTAGCCATTGGACCAGAATGTTACAGAAGCCCCTATTAGTCACAGCTCCCCATCATTGGCCCATGCAACAAAATACATTTCTGTATGATCATCACACATGTCGATCTACGCACTGCTTAAATGTTTTTTATTAAAAACAAATGTTTTTAATAAATAAATAAAAGAAGTGCAATATATTTGAAGCAGTCCTCCTAACATAAACCAACAGCACCCTCTTGAGTTTTCCACTGGTCCAGCAAAACTGCACAGCAAAGATTAAGGACTTTTCCAGACAGCAGTTTACTACGGGTTTTTTTTTTTTTTTTAATCTTCTGCAGTAGTTTCTCATAGGCTCTTGCACATATTCTAAACATTGTTACAGTACTATCAAACTAGCACCAGTTAAAAGATATTATGACCATTTCCCTATCTTCAGGATATACTGATGATTTTACATTACAGCATAAAATGGCTAATGAGTCAAAGAATAGCTGATAACCCATAATGCTGGTAACAATCTACTGTCAAAATCCAGGCACTTATGGACAGAGACAAAAAAGATGAATTAAGTAAGCACATACATTTGCATATCTCCAGCACTGATCAACACATGCTGGATAAATATGAATTGCTCTTCTGAAGTCAGGTACCACTGCATTAATAATTTATAATAGCTCTCTTTTAAACTCATTCTTCATAGAAAATATGGGGCTTTCCACAACCAAACACATGTTGCCTCTAGTATAATACAACCTACTCACACACCAAAGCTGCCTTCTTCTTTTTCCTACCCCAGTCCTTGGTTTTGAGAAAATTAAACATGATATTCTAATGTTCCCACAAGCACCAAAACAGAAATATGCACCCAAATGTACAAATTTCCAAAAGCCCACAGGGCTATTTTCAAAGTGCAGAATTAAAGATGCCACTGTATGTATCTGGTTGTGCCAGCCTGTAAATTCCTCCCATGGCCTTCTGTCTGACATTCTGCCATACATCTAACAACACTAGGAGGATGCCAGCATGGCTAATAATTAAAGATAAGGAAACTATAAAGGGGAAGAAGACTTCCTTCAGAAATTGGAAGGCCTGCCCAAATGAAGAGAATAGAAAGGAACAATTGTGGGATAAGGGGACAGGTTCCTGTGTGGATTGGTAACTGGTTGAAGTATAAATGGGTAGGTATAGATGGACAGTTTTCACAATGGAGGAACTAAGAAGTGGGGTCCTCCAGGGATCTGTTCTAGGACCAGTGCTTTTTACTTTATCCTCTCAAATAAAACGCTTTGTGTCCGTCAGTGGACGGACACCAAGCGTGTGTCCGTGCCTCCCTGGCCTGTTCTGGGCATGCGCGGAGCGCATGCCCAGTTCGGCCAAGACAAAAACGGACACAGCCACCAGGCAGCCATCTTGGTGGCTTCGCCCGGCCGCGGAGAGGACAGAAGCGGCCGCCACGAAGCCGGGGAAGAGGAGGCGGGGAAAATTGGCCAAGGCGGCGGCAGAGCCGCCGCCTCAGCCACAGAAGAGACGGAGACCGAACCGGGGAGACGGGGACCAGGGACCGGGGGCCGAGCGGAGGCCATTAAAATCTTAAAAAGAAAATGCTGCCCCCGCCGTTGCCGCTGAACTCCCACCCTCCCTCCCAACTTCCGACACCACCTTACCCTGGCCCATGTCAGTTGGGGGAAAAAGTCCTTAATTGAAGAGGGAGAGAGGATCGCGCAAGCAGTGCTCCTCTCTGAGCAAAGGCTCTGCCTGAACTGGCGCTTTGGGCGGAAAGGACGCAAGAGACATCCTTTCCGCCCAAAGCGCCAGTTCAGGAAGAGGCTTTGCAAAGAGAGAAGCACTGCTTGCAAGCTTCTCTCTCCCTCTTCAATTAACGACTTCCCCCCGCAACTGACATGGGCCAGGGTAAGGTGGTGTCGGAAGTTGGGAGGGAGGGTGGGAGTTCGGCGGCAACGACAGGGGCAGCATTTCTATTTAAGATTTCCACAGCCTCCGCTTGGCCCCCATAAAGAGAGGAGGAAAAGGCTAGCGCCCGTTATTAACGGGCTAAAAAAAACTAGTTCATACATAATCTAGAAGTCGGAGTAAGCAGTGAGGTGGCCAAACTTCCAGATGACACTAAACTATTTAGGGTAGTTAAATCCAAAACAGATTTGAGGAACTCCAAGAGGATCTCTCCAAATTGGGGGTGTGGGCAACAAAACGGCAAATGCAGTTCAATGTTAGCAAGTGTAAAGTGATGCATATTGGGGCAAAAAAAAAACCCAATTTCACATATACGCTGATGGGTTCTGAGCTGCCAGTGACTGACCAGGAAAGGGACCTTGGGGTCATGGTGGACAGCTGGTTAAAAGTGTCAACTCAGTGTGTGGCACCTGTGAAAAAGGCCAATTCCATATTTGGTATAATTAGGAAGCGGGTTGAAAATAAAACTGCTAATATAATATCCTTATGCAAATCTATGGCACAGTCACATTTGGAGTAACTCTGTACAGTTCTGGTCACCATCCCCCCAAAAGGACATTATAGAACTGGAGACAGTGCAGAAGAGGGCAAGATGATCAGGGGCTAGAATACCTACCTTACAAGGCAAGGTACACCTACCTACAACACCTGGGGCTTTTTAGTTTAGAAAAAAGATGACTGAGGGGCAACATGATAGAGGCCTATAAAATTATGCATGGCGTGGAGAGAGTGGGTGGGGAGAAATCTTTACCCCTGGACTTCAGGGCCGAAGTCAAGGGCTTCCACACCCCCTAATCCTCTTTAGTCTGTCCTGAGTGGTGTGGTTTGTGCCTCAAGAACCTACATGTTAAAAAATGATGCTTAACTTGCAGTGGGGGGCAGGCTCCAAAGGCCTTTAGGTCCAGGCTCCAAAATTACTTAGGAGCACCTCTGGAAACAGTCATCTGAAGTGGCGCAGCAGGGAAATGCTTGACAAGGACATTGTAGAACTGGAAAAGGTGCAGGAAAGGGCAACCAAGATGATCAGGGGCCTAGAGCACCTTTCATATTGTCACACCCTCAATCTCAGATAGCGAGGAGGAAGGGGAAGCTGACAGCCTTTCAGCTGATGCAGGGGTGCCTGAGGGGCAGAGCCCAGCTGTCAGTTCCCAAGAGACGGCTGAGGAAGGTGCGTCTGATGTTTTAGAGCAGGCACAGCAGTCTGAGGCAGCAGAGACAGCGACAGACAGACTAGAAGATGAGTTGTGCAGGCAACCCCCACTGACTCCAAAGCAACGGCGTGTCACAAGGCGCAGAGTACAGCTGGAAACTATCAGGAGTAAACGCCTCTTGCAGAGGCCTGATAAGCCTTGAATCCCTGCCAGCTGAGAGTTATCAGCTTGGACTATAAAGCACGTCAGCAGCTTTCTTTTAGCTGCTGGAAGACAACATTTGTCAACCCTCGTGTCGACAGCTTTCAGCCCGAGCCTGATATAAATAACTATTCCGAGCCGTGTTTCATTTCTGCAGCCCAGTTGGTATTGTGGACTATCTTCCTGGACTTCCCTTCTGGGTGGCCAGATTGCTGACACATACTGTATGAGGCAAGGCTACAACACCTGGGGCTATTTAGTTTAGAAAAAGACAACTGCGAGGAGACATGATAGAGGTCTATAAAATCATGCATGGTGTGGAGAAAGTAGACAGAGAGAAATTCTTCTCCCTCTCACATAACACTAGAACCAGGGGTCATCCCATGAAATTGATGGCCAGGAAATTAAAGACCAACAAACGGAAGTACTTTTTCACACAATACATAATCAACATGAATACTCTGCCACAAGCTGTGGTGACAGCCCACAACCTGGATGGCTTTAACAGGGGGTTTGGATAACTTCATGGCAGAGAGGTCTATCAATGGCTACTAGTCGGAGGGCTGTGGACCACCTCCAGCCTCAAAGGCAGGATGCCTTTGAGTACCAGTTGCAGGGGAGTAACAGCAGGAGAGAGAGCTTCCCCTCTACTCCAGCCTGTAGGCTTCCAGCGGCATCTGGTGGGCCACTGTGTGAAACAAGATACTGGACTAGATGGGCCATGGGCCTGATCCAGCAGGGCTGTTCTTATGACTAACAAGCAGAAGGTTGCCGGTTCGAATCCCCGCTGGTACTATATCAGGCAGCAGCAATATAGGAAGATGCTGAAAGGCATCAGCTCATACTGTGCGGGTGGAGGCAATAGTAAACCCCTCCTGTATTCTACCAAAGAGAACCAAAGGGCTCTGTGGGCACCAGGAGTCGAAATCGACTTGACGGCACACTTTACCTTACCTCTGGAAACAAGAGACTGAACTAGATGGGCCTTGGGGCTGATCCAGCAGGGCTGTTCTTGTGTTCACTACCACAATTCCAACATAGAATTCTAGGCCCCTGTTTACTAATTCCCTGAAAATCTAGCACACAACAGATTTGGCTTTTAAAAAAGCAAGTCACTTTCTAGCTTTAAAAACCTTGGAGAACCAAAATCTGCCAAGAGTGCTGAGGCTTCTTCATTCTGCAGTCTTTCCACACAGAACCCAATTCTTGCCTGATTGCATTTGCCTCTGTCTATGTTCTAGAGCAGTGGTTCCCAGCCTGGGAGCCTCCAGATGTTGCTCAATTACAACTCTGAGCAACCCCAAGTAGTGAAGTATGCAAATAAAGTGATAACTTATCTTAATCAAATTTTCCATTGTAGAGTAAACCAAATGCTTTAACCCTGCACCCTCGTTCTGCTGATGCCCAGTATGCCTCTGAACTTTCCATTCTTGGCCTTTGCACTTATTCTTTTGTCCCTTTTTGCAGGTCAAACTGCTGTTCTCCTTCTGCAGAGTTCCTGATCAGTGATGAGAATGGAAACACAAACACTTTCACTATACCTCAACCAAGATGAAGTTCAACAGATACAAATGTAAAGTCCGATGTTTGGGTAAGAGAAACTGAATGCATAAGTACATGATGATGATGATTTATTTATTTAATGTATGTACCGCCTGACTTGAGAGGCTCTAGGCGGTTCTGGGGAGACATGATGGGGGTCCTGGCTTAGCAGCAGGCCATTTGCAAGTATTCTACATGTCTTAGTGGAAAAGTTGAACATGAATCAGCAGTGTGATGCAGCACCTAGAAAAGCTAATGCAGTCTTAGGCTGCATTAATGGGAGCATAGTGTCCAGATCATGAGAAAGAATTGTTCCCTACTATCTTGTGCTCATCAGACTTCATTTGGAATACAGTGTTCAGTTCTGTACCCCACATTTTTAAAAGGACATTGATAAACTGGAGAGGGTTCAGAGGAGGGCAACAAGGATGGTGTGGAGCAGGCTTCCCTCTAAGGTGCGTGCGTGCATGCACCAACCCCTGAGCCCCCGCACAGCCATTTCTGGCGGGCATGCAATCTTTGCTACATCCGCCACCACTGCCCAACTGCCCGGCACCCCATTTCCCTGGCCAGGAAGGGAAGCATTGCCCCATTTCCCCCTCTCCCCTGGCCACTGCTGCTGTGCCAACGCCGCTCCCCCCCCCCGGGTGTGTGTGTGTGATGTGTGCACACTGCCTTAATAGTGCCACCCAGAACAAAACTCTTTCTGCTCAATTGTGATAAAAATTAGAGGGAACACTGGTGTGGAGACTATAAACCAAGTCCTATGAAAAACACTTGAAGGAACTGAGTACTGAGAAGAGACGATTAAGGAGAGAGTTATCTGAAGGGCTGCTACATAGAAGGAGCAGTGGACTTGTTGTTCCTCAGGGCAGGACTAGAACCAATGCGTTGAAATTATAAGGAAGCAGATTAAGGTTAGACATTAGGAAGAATTTCCTAACTATAAGAGCCGTTTGACAGTGGAACAATCTGCCTCATTTTGGCGTTTTCCAGATTGCACGCTGCCACGTGTCCCATAAGTGCCCCTCCATATTGCCAGTGTTTTGACATAGCGCTCACTGCGCTGTCAGCAGGGTGCCGTCCATATTTCCGATGCCTTGTTTTGGATTGTAATGATGTGTTATGGCCCTATAATGTGGTAATAGCATTGCAGGAAAGTAGCTGTATTTTTCCATGGTAGGGAGGCTTGCAACGGAGTTTATGTGTTGCAGCATGTTGCAGTATGGACAGTTCTCCCCTACCCACGGTGCTTGCTTCCTCTGCCCCCTCGCCACAAGGGAGAGAAACAAGCAGGGAGAAATCTCAGCTTTCCCCTCCTTTCCTCCCCACAGATCCCAAACCCCACACCTCCCTTCTCCTCTGCTTGCTTCCAATATAACTTGAGCTTGTAAACACAGAAGGGGAGGGGATATGGAGGGGAAGAGAAGAGATTGGAGGGGTTTTATTATTATTTTTCCAGAGCATTCCCCTTTTAATTTGCTACTTTGGCCAGAGACTCATACTAGTGCAGCTGAGCAGATTTCTGAATCCAACCCTTTCTCGTGCACTTTTACTGAAGAGGAAGCCCATTGAACTAAATCATTTACTTCTGTGCAATCCCACTTGCTTACTACAAGGCAAAGGACAGGGAGAAAGAAGAGTCACTTACTTAAAAGGAAGCCCATTTAACTGAATCATGATTCATTTACTTCTGTGCAATCCCACAGCCCTCCCTGGAGGAGCGCTCACCTCCCCTCCACTTCTTCCCTCCCATTTATTTATTTATTTATTTATTTATTTATCTTGAGGAGCACCAGTTCCTGTCTTTCCCCCTCTCCTGGCTCACCACAGGATCCCTTTCAGTCCCCACCCCAATAAGCAGTTCCTTTGTTTTGTCACTCCAAAGGATTTCCTCACACACCACACTCCCTCTCTTTTTAAAAAATCCACCCACCCACCCCCGGTTATTGCTTGAGCAAAACAGAAATGATGCAAGACAAAGTTAGATTTTTGTTTTGGAACTGCGCTTCCCCCTGCTGGCGGATTTGCACAAGGCAGCCAAGAAGTTTCCAAAAACAATTTAAAAATTCACATCACCTTCCTACCGCAACTCCATTGGCCAAAATGGAGCAGGAGGAAGGGCAGATAAACATGTTTCAAGGACAATATGGACAGTCCTGCCTTGAAAACACATTGCAATGGATGGAAAATATGAATGGCCACCAGCCTACAATGAAGCATTGAATAACACTTTACTCTCAGTTTTAAACCATTGCACTGTCACACTTTGCAACACTTTACCTGTTGCAAATCTCGTAGTTTGGAAAACACTGTAGTGGTGAGCTCTCCTTCCCTAGAGGTTTTCAAACAGAGGCTGGATAGCCATCTCTCAAGGATGCTTAGCAGTTTCCTGCGATGAGCAGGGGGTTGGGCTAGAGCAAAGGTCCAAGCTATAGTTTATTGTGTCTGGGGAAGATGGAAATTGTAGTTCAGCAGCATCTGGAGGACCACAGGTTGGGAACCTCTGGACTAGAAGACCTCCAAGGTCCCATCCAACTCTAAAATTCAATTCTTCCAACTGCCCCTTTCCTTTTGTGGACTAGTGAGCTACAAGACACATAACATATTGTAGTGAGTTCAGAGTTGTTATTATGAATACTAGCTGGTTATCTCTTTGATATCCAAATTACTTTTCCAGATTACAGGAAAACACACTATAAAAAGAGCTTGTGCATAAATATAAGGCAAGAGGTTACAGAGCATCCAGACAGTCCCACAGATTCTCTTTGCCTTTTCTTCCGTGATCTGATGGGCAGGTCACATGAGAAGCAGACTCCTTGTGTGTTTTCTGCTGCGCTACCTGCTAGCCAGCTCTTGTTTTTCATGATTAATTCACATTCACCTGGGAGTTATTCACACTTGGCTTCAGGTAAATGTTGAGTGAAGCCACTTCGAACTACACTCGCGGCATTGAGGGAAGCAGCCCCTCCGCTCTGCTCTCGGTTTTCTTTTGAAATAAGTCCACATGCTGGTGTCAGTGTTTTCCTTCTCACCAATGGGAGGATGGGGAGAGAGAGCTCCATACAGAGATAGATCTGCATTTGTAAAGAGACCATGCCTCTTATCATGCTCATGATTCTATATAAGCGCCTCTCCATGTTTGCTCCGGTGTTTTCAGAAAAAGTAGCTTAAAACCAGCATTTTAAAAATCTGGAAATACCTCAAGATAAGCTAGAATTTGCAAGACAAAGCCCGACATGTGTGTGGAGTTGGTCCAAGAATCTCAACGGAACTTCAGGGTAAGTTTGGCTGGTGTGTGAACGCACCTACTCTTTCCCGAAGGAGATTTGGGGCAGAAGCCCTGTGTGTAAAGCCTCCAGGATGCTTCCCAGATTACCCGCTCAACAGCGGCAAAATGCTTTAGTTCAGGCACCAAACTGCATTCAAAACATAAGTACCAAGGCTACCAGCAGGGAGAGCAGTCTCACAAAAAGTAACAACCAGAAAATACAGCAACCTTTTTACACCAGACATACAATGTGATAGCAATACATCGCAGCAATTAAATCCGAAACAAGGCTTCCGAAATGTGAATGGCACCCTGCTGGCAGCGTAGGGACTGCGGTGTCACAACACAGGGAGTGTGGAAGCACATTTCGCTGGTACATCGTGACCCCATTGCAAGGTCTAATCTGGAAAGCGACTAGAAAAGTAGTTTGAAAAGTGGCGGGTAAATCACAGAAAGCAAGAGCTGGCCAGCAGGTGGTGCAGCTGAAATCATGCCAAGAGAGGAATCCTACCCAGTTCTTGTCTCACATAAGATCACTCCCCCACCATCCTACCTTGTTTGCTCACACGCCATCAAATTATTGGTGAAGTACATTTGAGATAGGAAAGACCTATTCTATCTATCAGCTACATTATGAGAGGAGAGCTGGTCTTGTGGTAGCAAGCACATGACTTATCCCGTTAGCTAAGCAGGGTCTGCCCTGGTTGCATGTGAATGGGAGATTTGATGTGTGAGCACTGTAAGATATTCCCCTTAGGGGATGGAGCCACTCTGGGAAGAGCAGAAAGTCCCAAGTTCCCTCCCTGGCATCTCCAAGATAGGGCTGAGATAGACTCCTGCCTGCAACCTTGGAGAAGCCACTGCCAGTCTGTGTAGACAATACTGAGCTATATGGACCTATGGTCTGACTCCGTATATGACAGCTTCCTATGTTCCTAAATATCAGGAATGTGCACAGCTCCTGAAGCTGAGTAGGACACCCTTGTCTTACCCACTTTTCAAATGTGTGAACTGCCATATACACTATCACTGAACTACAGTTCCATTCCCCCTAGAATCTAGACAACATCGCTGCCAACCCATTGCATTACAATATTCCCCAAGTTATCCTGCTGTTTTTTCTCAAAACTGATTTGTGGCAATTTCTTGATAGAAATGCAACTGCAGTGCCAGCCTGTCTAGTATGGAATGGCAAAGCGCCATTAAAGCTTTTTCCTACTACTTGACCATTAATTAATAATCTTTCTCATTGCCCCTGCTTTTAAAACCGCTGCTGCTTCTCAGCAACATGCCCTTTAGTTTGTTGTTTCCTTCATCCTGGCCACAGCCTTACTGAATTGACTTTTTAGCTAGTTGGTTCCTTCTTCCTGCTAGTGTTCAGAACCTATTGCAGTCAGAATAATTGCTCCTTCGTTTAAAAGAAAAATCACTATTGAATTGCATAGTTGTGATAACCATTTTTTTAAAAAGAAGGTGCAGATATGACTGCAAAGAAGAAATCAGCCATTAAAGGGTCTACTAGCAAGGAACAGGCAACTGACTAGCAATGCCATGGCCAGAATAAAGGAAATAATTACATGTATTTCAACAAATTGTTGTGCTTTTAATTATTGTAAATTGCTGTGGCCTTGTTGTGGGAAAGTGGATAGAAAGTAATTAATAAATCAATTAATCAAAGGGTCAATAGCCAAGAAGCAGAAGCCATGTTAGAAGAAAGACACAAAGAGGAAATGGCTAATTAAATACAATTACATTTGTAGCTACAAGAAGTGGGGCCTGTGTTGAGCAGGAATTACTTCTGAGCAAATATATTAAGAACTTGCTGATAAGGATGGGCTTTGTGGGACTGTTGAATATAGTGCTATAGTCAATGCTGTGTATAACTGGTGTTCTAATTCCACTTCCAGCAAGTTGCAGAAGAGCAATGGCTCAGGAGCCGGAAAAGGATTTCGGGTGGAAGTAGCCCCAAGGGAGAAACAGGGAGATTGGGAGGCAGGCAGGCAGAGTTGCTACCTTCCTTCTGGACAGAAGACTGTACATATATACATAACAGACAGAAATTCAACAGGTTTTCCCATAACTACTACTCCTTGCCAGAGTTTGAGCTACACCTGTTGAACTTCCATGTCAGTAGTATTCCTCGACTAAATAAACAAATAAAGACACAGGGGAAAATGTGCGACCTCAAAGCCCGGACTCCTGGCTTTTCTGGGAGGGAGGGAGTCTAGTGGATTCGTGGTAGGTATAGCCTGGCTAAAATAGCTTATGCTTTGATTCTACATGAAATCTTTCTCTCTCTCTCTCTCTCTCTCTCTCTCTCTCTCTTCCCAGTTGAGCTGCATCAAATCACATCTCTGGTTTTGTAATGCCATATGTACTAGCAAGAAGATATTATACAGAACCTGAACTGACAAATGGTAACCTGACCACATCTGCCTTCTCCATTACACTCAGAGCCAAATAAAACAAATTTTAGAAAGTGATTATTTTTGTTTTGTCTTATTAATTAATTACAACACTAGAAGCCAAAATAAAATACCAAAAAAAACACAGACTGCAAGATATTGCTATTGTTAATGACAATAGCTAATAATAATCAGATCATTACTAAGACAATTCCATGCCATTTCAATTAAAGAGAAAACTTCATAGAACTAGATATAGACCTGGTGAGATACGATCCTCCCCATCTCTGGCAATTTTCAAAAAACACCTGAAAACCCATCTTTTCACCCAAGCTTTCTCAGCTTCCTAAATTTTGGGGGTTTTAATATATGGTTTATTTTAAAATTAAAAACCCGATTTCGGGATTTTAATCACTGTAATTGTTTAATTGTTGTTTTAAGATGTTTTTAAATTGTTAATTGTTATATTGTTTTTAATTTGTTTTCGCTTTTTACTGTTTTAGTGTTTTATTTTAATTGTAAACCACCCTGAGCCATTTTGGAAGGGCGGTATACAAATCAAATCAATCAATCAATCAATAATAGATATTGTCATTGTGTCTATTATTCCAAAGGCTACAACCTTTATAAATGGATACACAATGCAAATTACATCTGTTTACAGTGCCTCTTCTAATAATTTATACTATTCTTTTTTAAACTAAAGAGTGCCCATCAGTTTGAAGTGCCAGAGAAGGGTACCCTAAACATTTCCTAGCAGAAACTGGGCAAAGCCCATCTTACATTGCAGAGGCTGGGCTGCACCACGAAGTGACAACAAAAAAAACAACTCAGTTAAAACAATCTACTGAATTACACAAACAGCAACAAAATTTAAAAGCAACAGCACAAAGGCTAAATATTAATTAAAATAGAATACTTATTAGAATTAGATTTCAAATGGCTCTTGAAAGAGAGGGTTTTTAAGCTTTTTTAAAAACTTGTCGGGGAGGGAGCATGGCAAAGCTCCTCTGGGAGGGCATTCCAAGGACAGGGGGTCACAACTGAGAAGACCCTCTGGCCAAAACTGTATTGGCAATGGTGCCAAGAGCAGAGCCCACGAAGAGGAATGAAAGACCCCAACAAGTAACATCGTGAGTCAAAGTAGTTGTAATGTTGAACATGTTTGAATCCCATGCTTGGGATTCTCCACATTTTGTTGTCAAGCAAATGCAGCTGCATTTGCTGCACCACAGACTGAAGGCCTTCTTTCCCCCCCTCTGCAGCCAAGCATGTCCCTTTGTAGCTATCCTGCCTTTGGAAAAGGCTGCAGGTGCAAAGGTCAACTGTTGCTGAGCCTCAGTATAGGCCCAACTGTGTTATGGGGCCGCTGCATCAAATAGCAGGTTTTTAGTGCCATTATGGACAGTAGAATCTATATATTTAATTCTCTTAAACGTACCCGTCACTAATCCCATGTGTGGCAGCTCTCGAAAGAGTTCGGAGAACTGCCGGATAGCAATGGGGACGGGCGGAGAAAAGAAAATGGTGGCAGCCAGCCAGTGGGCCAAGGAGTAAATGGTGGCAGCTGGCCAGGGAAATGATGGCTATGGTGGTCAGGTGGAAAAGGCAAGGGCGTTGGGCAACTGGCGGGTGGCCAGAGGGAGGGAGGGCGGCTGAGAAGCAGCTGGCAGGAAAGTCTAGTCGGCCGGCCGGGGGAGGGGAAAGAAGCAGGAAATGACAACGGCTCTGGCGGTCAGGTGGAGAAGGCAGAGTGGCGGGTGGGTCGGCGGGCAGCTGAGAAGCAGCTGTCCGGAAAGCCTGGTTGGCTGGGCTGGGGGGAGAAGAAGCAGGAAATGATGACAGGTCAGGCAGAGAAGGCAGGGGCGGGTGGCCAGATGGCGGGTGGCTAGAGGGAGGGTGGGCGGCTGAGAAGCAGCTGGCCAGAAAGCCCGGTCAGCCAGGCAGGGGGAAGAAGCCGGCCAGCCCACCAGCCAAAAAGTGCCAGGGGGGCCAAGAAGCAGGCGGGGGAAAGAAAAAGCGGCCCAGCGGGGGAGAAAAAGGCAGCGTTGGGTGGGTGGACCACCAGAGGCACAGACATTTTGCGCCCGGCCCAGCTAGTATCACTTATTTGATGTATCCTTTTTTTTAAACCGTAGAAGGGAAGATGTGAAGAAATTTGTTTTATATTGGTCAGAAGATCGCAGCTAAGGTGTTGTATTCTGTAGCAGGGATGGAGTGCCTGTAATTCACTGTCCCTGTCACTGTAATTCACGCAACCTTTTCCCCTTCAAATATCCAACTTTCTCCAGTGGTTTCATGTGATTAATATTGTTATTAAAAATATTTATATACTGCCTTCCAACAACAAAAAGTTCTCAACACAGTTTACATAGCAAAACAAATCATTTATTTATTTATTTATTTGACATATTTTTATACCGCCCAAAACTTGCATCTCTGGTCGGTTTACAACAAGATAAAAACAGAAAGTAAAACATTAGTTAAAAACAAAAGTAAGAAATTTAAAACACAACAATTTAAAATTTCTAAAACAATACTTTAAAACAGCATTAAAACAACCAAAACAATATTAATTAAAAGCCTGGGAGAACAGATGTGTCTTTAAAGACTTTTTTAAAGCTGTCAGCGATGGGGAGACTCTTATTTCACTAAGGAGTGCATTCCAAAGCCTCGGGGCAGCAACGGAGAAGGCCCGTCCCTGAGTAGCCACCAGACGAGCCGGTGGCAAATGCAGATGGACGTCTCCAGATGATCTCAGTGGGCGGTGGGGTTCATAATGAAGAAGACGTTCTCTTAAATACCCAGGGCCCAAGCTGTTTAGGGTTTTATAGGTTATAACCAACACCTTGTATTTTGCCTGGAAACATATCGGCAGCCAGTGTAGCTCCTTCAGTACACGGGTAATATGGTATCTCCTAGATGACTCAGAGACCAGCCTGGCTGCCGCATTCTTAACCAACTGTAGTTTCCGGACTACATACAAGGGTAGCCCCACATAGAGTGCATTGCAGTAATCCCGTGTGGAGGTTACCAGCAGATGTACCACTGTTTTGAGGTCGTTCACCTCAAGAAACGGACGCAGCTGGCATATCAGCTGAAGGTGATAAAAGGCACCTCTGGCCACTGCCTCAACCTGGGACACCAGGGAGAGGTTTGGATCCAGAAGCACCCCCAGACTGCGTACCTGTTCCTTCTGGTACACAGAGGAACTCTGAATCATGTTCAGTTCTCTGCCCCATGATTCTCTGCCCCAAATAGAGTTGCCATGCCCCTCAGAATTTCAGGTTTCACCCAGATTTTAAGCATCTCACCCAGACTGCTTAGCTCACCCAGATTTGCCCAGATTTCAGCCTCCTCCTCCTCCTCCTTCTAGCTAATCTCTAGCCCTCATAGAGCTTAGGAGCTTCATGTTTTTGTTGTTTTACATTTGGGATCATCAACACGTGATCCCACAACTACAGTCTGAAGTGACAAATCATTGCATCAATTTTTATTACAGCCACTGGCCAGCAGAAGAAGCGATAAATCTAGAAAAGACCATACCACATGCAATTACTGCATAACTGGCCCTGAATGTTCAACACAAGGGATACAGCCCCACCAGCCTCAAGATGGGCCTACTACAAGGCTCCTCCTCACAAACCACTTCCACTCTTCCATTGTGCTAGAAACTGGAAATGCTGTAGCATAATACAAATGGTTAAACTGCCAATTATTCTATGGACTATGGAACTGCCTGAGTTGGATCATTGGTCCATGTAGCTCACTACTCTCTACACTGACCAGCTACAGCTCCCCAGGGTTTCAGACAGGGGTATTTCCCAGACTCATCTGGAGATGCCGGGGACTAAACTGGAACCTTCTACATGTAGAATCGTGGAATATTAGAGTTGGAAGGTACCTCGGAGGTAGCCTCCTGCTCAGTGTTCCCTCTAACAAGGATTCCCAGATGTTGTTGACTACAACTCCCAGAATCCCCAGCTGCAATGGCTTTTGTTTGAGGATTATGGGAGTTGCACAAGTCCCCCAGAGTTTCCAGCCATGTACATTGCTGAGTGTGTGTTTTGTTCATGCACCCAACAATGGACACAGCTGGAGCTTGTGGGAGAGAGGGGTGAGGCCCCCAGGATTATGGGAGTTTGCTTGGGGAATCTGGGAATCGCTGTTATAGGGAGTACTGCTCCGGCTCAGTGCAGAAAGCTGTACAACATCCCTGACAGATGGTTACCCAGCCTCTGATGGAAAAACCTCCAGCAAAGGAAACCCCACAGACTGTTTCACTGTTAAACAGCTCTTACAGTTAGGAAATCCAACCTAATGTCTAGCCTAAATCTACTTCCTTGAAATTTTGACCCATTGTTCTAGTACTGCCCTCAAGAGCAGCAGAGTACAAGTCCGCTCCTTCTACGTGACAGCAGATCTTCAGATATTTGAAGACGACTATTATATACCTCATTAGTCTTCTCTTCTCCATGAAACATACTCAGCTCCTTCAACTGTTCGCCATAGGACAGTTTCCAGACAATCTTTGTTGCCCTCCTCTAAACCCATTCTATTGGACAGGATATTGGCCTAACCTACTTCACAGGGTTGTTGTGAGGAGAAACTCAAGTATGTAGTCCACTGCTCTGGGCTCCTTGGAGGAAGAGCGGGATAGAAATGTGAAAAATAAAATAAATGAATAAATAAATAAATATTCCGAGTGGAACTGACCAGCACAGAATAGAGTATAACAGTTACTTCTCGTCAGTGGCATAGCTAGGGGAACCAGGGGTCCATGTTTGTCCCCATTCCCCAGGGGCCCTGCTGGGATTTTTGAGGTGTGTTTGTGTAGCACAGGGGCCGACACCCCCTTGCCTGTGATGTGACAAGGGCTTGTGCAACCCTTCTGGGCTCTGGCCAGGGGCGTAGCTATAATTGAGCAAAAGGGTTCAAAGAACACAGGCCCCCAGCTCCTGAGGGCCCTCCAGCTCCATCCCTCCCTATTTTCTTCATTATCTCCCTCACTCTGGGGGGCCACCAGCGAGAGGGATGAACACGGCCCCCTCTCCCCTAGCTACGCCCCTGGCTCTGGCTACACCACCTTGCGTGTGGAGTCGCACACAAGGGGTCATGGCCAGAACCCCAGAGGGCCCGTGCAAGCTTCCCAGATCTCATTCCCAGCTGGTGTTTGCTTGCTGGAAGGTGTATTTTCCTTTCTCTTCCCTGAGCAAGGGAGAGAAAGGAAAATACATCCACCCGGCAAACAAACACCAGCTGGGAATGAGCTCTGGAGAGCTTGCACGCCCCTTCTGAGGCACTGACCACACCCCCTTGTGTGTGACTCCACACGCAAGGTGGTGTAGCCAGAGCCCAGAAGGGTTACACAAGACCCCCCAGAGCTCATTTCCCAGCCATGCACATTGCTGGGTGCGTGTTTTGTTCACACACCCAACAATGGACACAGCTGGAGCTTGGAGCAGGAGGGGTGTGTCAGGCGGCCCCCAGGAACTGGGTGGCTTGGGTTCTTTGAACCTGTCCACCCTATTATAACTCCGCCCCTGCTTCTCTTGATCTAGATGCTATGCCTCCAGTAATGCACAAGACTGCATTTGTTTTTTGTGTCTACTACTGAGTTATGTTCCCCTACCTTATATATCATATATGTAAGTAGCACTACATGTTAAGTCAGTAAAAATCTAAAAAGGTGCAAAGATAAATGTATACATCTTTCCCTTGATGTAGTCGCTAGAATCATTTTCCAGGCTGCCCTTTGGTCCGTCTTTCTGCACTGAGCTGTCACTTTGCTCCCTGCTGAAGGCAGGCCTCTTACTTCCTCCCACATGCTCTCTACCATGCAATGCCTCTGAAAACTTTCATCTTGTTCTGCACATATTATGTGTAAACGCCAATGAACTGTGGTTTCTCAGAGCAAAGGAGGAAGTGGCCACCTCATATATAGAGACCAGAACCCAGCTTAGGAGAGCAAGAAGCTGTCAGCAAGCCCAGCCAGAGTGCGGACGGTGCCTCGGAATCAGGGAAACCCCAGAAGGAAAGGCCAAAAGAGGACCAAGGAGCCACAACATGAATCCACAAGGTATCATTTATTTAGGCAGCCATCTTAGTAGCAGCAAGAAGGGGCTGTGAGAGACATGGAAAGGTCTGTGGTCTCTGCCCAGGCAACTTGCAATATATTCAAGGGAGAAGACAGCTGCAGGCAGCTGTTGGCATTGAAAAATTAGCAGCAGCAGTAAAGCAGAGGGCAGTAAATAGTAACAGAGGCAGAAGGAGGCATCGCTAGGAAAGGTTTTGTTGAGAAGTGGCTTAATAGAACACACAGAGATGGATGTGAGAGGAAACCCAGGGAGAGAACCCCTCTAGCGTCATAGAGTTGCCAAATAATCAGAGAAGAGCCTGGCCTGGCCTGCTGTTGGGCCCG
Source organism: Hemicordylus capensis (assembly GCF_027244095.1). Lineage (NCBI taxonomy): Eukaryota > Metazoa > Chordata > Lepidosauria > Squamata > Cordylidae > Hemicordylus > Hemicordylus capensis. The sequence goes on along the minus strand of NC_069658.1, from coordinate 253,942,481 downwards.
TAGCAACTGCTTGACATGCAAGACCAGCTGGTTGCACTTTCCAAGGCATAGAGATAAGCATTACCATGAGCAGAATACAGTGGCCCATTGAAAAGCTGGTAACCCTACAGCATTGTCTTACCTGTGGTCTCTAGTCCCTTTCAGTAGTTTATTTGTTTAGCACAGGGTTCCACAATCTTGGGGCCCCAGAGGTTGATGGACTACAAATCCCATCACCCCCAGAGACCCCTGGTTTGTCATATTTGTATCCTACTCTTCCTCCGAGGGCCTCAGGGGAACACATTTGAATATTAGACTATTTTATCCTCACCACAACTGTATTAGGGAACTGAGAGAAAACAGCTTGTACAAAGGAAAGCTAACATAGCCAAGATATGTATGTGCTATTAAGCACGTTTATATTTCATCCTTCTTCCTAGGAACTCAGAGGAACAACCTGGGGTTTTGTACCATTTTAGTCTTATTAGGGAACATTATTAGAGAAGTTGACTCAGAGAGAAAGTGGCTTGTCCAACAGAAAATTGACACAGCTAAGATTTCATGGTGTGCTCTCTCTCGCTCACTCTCCCACCCCACTTCAGAACTAATCAAGAGAATGAGCTAATTTGAATATGCAATAAACCTTTCAATAAATTAATATGGGCATGGGAGCAACAGCCACTTTTAAACCACAGAACAACTAGCAACTCTAAGAAAATAAGAACAGCCCAGCTGGACCAGGCCCAAGGATGCCCATCTAGTCTAGCATCCTGTTTCACACAGTGGCCCACCAGATGCCCCTGGAAGTCTACAGCAGGAGTTGAGGGCAGGCCCTCTCTCCTGCTGTTACTCCCCAACTCTACCACATGCCTCTATGTATTTCCTATTGGGAGTGAGCAAAAAAGCTTGGTGTCAGGAAATTCTGGTGTCTGCCCAATTCTAGAATCAACTAAAGCAGGCCCATAGCCAGGGAGGATAGGGCAGGCCTCCCCACCATCCCCAGCCCAATGTTTTCTGCCCTCAATTGTTTACAAACAACTAATTTTAAAATAACTGTATGTTGCTTGTGCTTTGAACTGAAGGGCGTCAGATAAACTGCCCCCCCCTACTTTTTTGGTGCCCCGCCTAAACTTTTAGGCTGTCTATGGGCCTGCGTTAAAGCCCCATTACCCTAGATTCACAGCCAGAGGTCTATAACAGAGACGGGGACAAAGTCCCATCCGGCATAAGTTCACACTCTCTTCCTCCTGCCATAAAAATATGATCTGGGTGTCCTCCACACATGACCTAAGCAAGGGGTTTCAGGTGAGCAAGCTGGTTTTCCTCAGTGTATGATGAATTCCTAATCTCATTAGATCCATCCGTAGAGTCAACCCAGTTCCAGGCAGATTCCCATCCCAGGACGACTGCAAATAACTGGAGAAGTCCGTCTATCTGAATCTGTTTTAGATGTGAGGAAATGTTATCTCCAAACATTTACTATTTTCTTTCTGAATGGTTAAATAATTGCCACATTGAGAAAGTTCATAAGCATCTGTTTTACCTATCTGAGTTTAAAAAAACAACACTTGCATCTTTCAGTCAAGTGTGCAAATTTCTGAAGAGAAATACAGTTTTCCTCTTGTCGCAGACCAAGTCCACCCACCCCGCTACTACTATTACGTAGTTGTGCATTTTTAGTGTACCCTAACCCTGTTCTGTCACCCCCAGCTTTGCAAACATCACCTCAGTTCTCCGATCCCAGCTGTGATATCATTTCAGGATATCTCACATTTTTCTCAGATGAGTGCCTCTCTCACATTTCCTCTTTCCTATTGGGGGTGTGCAAAAAAAAAAAAAGCTCAGTCAGGAAATTCTATCTAGTTCCTCTTTGGTTGAACAAACAACACAGTAACCCAAAATAATGCCTTCAGCAGAAGTCAAAACACCTACTTCTCAGTCAGGAAATTGCATTTGAAAAGGGAAATGCAGAAACGGGGATCCTGGGAGCCTTTGGAGAAAAGCAGCCATGTGGAGGAGAGAGGAGGTTGGGGGGTGGGGGATGTCACACATGCCTGTTAACATTTTCTTCACCTTTTAGGAGGAAAGGCATTTGGGATGCTGAAAGCTCAGCAGGAAGAGTTCCTGGACTCCCTCAATAAGGTGAAACGATCTGTTTTTAACACTGTGGGTGAGGGCAAAGCATTGGCCAATCCTGGAGTCCTTGAAAGGCAGACAAAACATTGGTCAACAGGGGATTCCAGGGCGCATCCTGGTGAGCTACTCCTCCTCCCTCAGCTCCTCCCCTCTGTGCCTCAAATCATCAGGAAGAGGGTTCATGTACCACCTGGATCCTCCACCTTTGAGTTCTCGCTATTCCAGCTGAGCCCCTCCTCGGCAGTCCCAGCCATCATGGGAGCTACTTCTTTCTCCTCATAAGCAGAGAAGAACAGGCCTGCTGTATCAGGCCAAAGACCTATCCAGTCCAGACTCCTGTGTCACACAGCGGCCCTTCCTCTGGGAAGCCCACAGACAACAGATGAAGGCAGGGGCGTAGCAAGGTTGGAGTGGGCCCAGAGACAAGATTTTAAAATGCCCTCCCTCACTGAAGCTTTGTGAATTGTGGACGATGCAAGTCATTTAATGGTACTGGAGAAAGACATGCTGTTCTGCTAGCTCCAGGTCTTAACACTCACATCAATTTCGGAGGATGAATGCAACTGAAGGAAGTCCGGGCGGGTGTGCAGCTGGGGGAGTCAGTCATGTGACTTGCCTCTGGGGGGCCCTCCAAGGTAGTGGGCCCCCAGACGTCTCCCCTTGCCCTATTATAGTTACGCCCTGGATGAAGGCACTCTCTGCTGTTGCTCCCCTGCAACTGGTATTCAGAGGCATCTGCCTCTGAGTCTGTAGGTAGTCTGTAGCCATCAAGACTAGTAGCCATACTTGTGTCCTCCATGAATTTACCTAAGCCCCTTTTAAAGCCATCCAAGCTAGTGGCCATCACCATGTCCTTTGGCAGAGAGTTCCACAGTTTAATTATGCACTGTGCGGAAAAGTACTTCCTTTTGTTGATCCTGTATTTCTTGGCAATCAGTTTCATGGGATGGCGCCTGGTTCTAGTGTTGTGAGAGAGGGAGAAAAATCTCTATCTATTATTTCCAAACCGTGCATAATTTCATAGATCTCTATCATGCCTCCCTTTAATTGCCTTTTTTCTAAACTAAAAAGCCCCCGATGTTGTAGCCTTGCCTCATAGAGGGTGCTCTAGGCCCCCTGATCATCTTGGTTGCCCTCTTCTTCACCTTTTCCAGTTCTATAATGTCATTTTTAAGATGTGATTACCAGAACTGTACACAGTACTCCAAATGTGACCACACCATAGATCTGTATAAAGACATGATAATATTAACAGTTTTATTTTCATTCCCCTTCCTAATGATTCCTAGCACACTGAGTTGACACTTTCAACAAGCTGTCTACCATGACCCCAAGATCCCTCTCCTGGTCAGTTATCAACAGCTCAGTCCCCATCACTGTATACTGTATGTGAAGTTGGGGTTTTTTGCCCCAATGTGTATCATTTTACATTCACAATGAACTGCATTTGCCATTTTTTTACCCACTCCCCCAGTTTAGAGAGATCCTTTTGGAGCTCTTCGCCATCTCTTTTGGATTTCACTACCCTACATAGCTTAGTGTCATCTGTAGATCTTGCCACCTTACTGCTTCCCCCATCTTCTAGGACATTTATTAATAAATTAAAAAGCACTGGTCCCAGTACATATCCCTAGGCCACCCTGCTTCCTACTTCCCTCCATTGTGAAAACTGTCCACTTATTCCTACCCTCTGTTTTCTGTCCTTCAACCAGTTACCAATCCACACATGAACCTGTCCCATTATCCCATGACTGCTAGGTTTTCTCAAGAGGCTTTGATGAGGAACTTTGTCAAAAGTGTTTTGGAAGTCCAGGTATACAATGTCAACAGGGTCATCTTTTATCTACATGCCTATTGACACTCTCAAAGAACTCCAAGAGGTTAGTGAGTCAGGACCTGCCCTTGAAGAAGCCATGTTTGTTTGTTTGTTTATCATATTTTTATACCGCCTGACATGTCTAGGCAGTGTACAAAATTTAAAATAATATCTAAAAATCAGCACATATTAAAATACACGCAACAATTAAAACAGTAGCATAAAACAGAAATAAAAACAGTAGCATAAAAGAAATATTAAAACAAATTATAAAATTATTACATTGGTTCTCTTTCAGCAAGGCCTGTCATTCTATACGTTTAATAATTTTATCCTTAAGTATGCTTTCCATCAATTTACCTGGCAGAGATGTTAAGCTAAGTACTATAAGTTAATGTTTTAATTTAATACTAAAAATGAAACTATATATTTGAAAGCTATCCTAGCTACATAAATTATAGTTAAGCAAAGTCAATAAAATATATCAATATATCACGAGGTTCATGAAAAATGAACAATAAGACCTCATTATAGTGATCAATATATGTCTAATTAAGAGAATTAGATCCAATGATTCATTTCCAAAGTACCATACAGTGAATGGATTGGAGAAGTATAGACAAATATTCCCTTGTGATTGCAGTAGCATGTATTGATTGAGATTAAATATCCAGTCCATCTTGTAATATTGCCAAACGCGTTTCGACTAACCTCAGTCTTCTTCAGAGGAATTATCAAAGAATTCTCACTTCCACTAATAGTCTTCAGTCCCATGGGGATTAAAGTGGCAATAGCTTCTCCCTTCAGACAGGTGAAACGCACTTGGCAATATTACAAGACAGACTGTGACTGGATATTTCATCTCTCAGTCAGTACGTGATACTGCAATCACACGGGAATATTTGTCTATACTTCTCCCATTCATTGACAGTATGGTGCTTTGGAAATGAATCATCAGATCTAATTCTCTTAATTAGACATATAGTAATCATGAGGTTTTATTGTTCATTTTTCATGAACCTTGTGATATATTGATATATTTTATTGACGATGATTAACTATAGTTTATATAGCTCGGATAGTTTTCAAATATATAGTTTCATTATTAGTATTAAATTAACACATTAACATATAGTACTTGGATTCTCTGCTGATATTGCGATATATTGCTGAATCCAATAAGGTTTTGTGTTTTTCACTGTTCACAGACATTAAGCTAAAAGGTCTGTAATTTCCCAGATTCCACCTGGATCCCTTTTAAAAAATCAGAGTTACATTAGCTACTTTCCAGTCCTCTGGTACAGAGCCTGACTGCAGGGACAAGTTACATATGTTTTCTTGGAGATCAGCAATTTCACATTTGAGTTATTTAAGAGTGCTTGGGTAGATGGTGTCTGGCCCTGGTGATTTGTTCATTTTTAATTTTTCAAGACAGTTTAGAATGTCATCTCTCCTCACCTCTATTTGACTTCACCCCTAAGAAGCTCGGTTCAAGCATAGGTATATGCTCAGTATCCTCCACCGTGAAGACAGATGAAAAGAACTCATTCAACTTCTCTCCATATCTCCATATCCTCCTGAATATCCTCCTTTCACTCCCTCATCATCCAACCACCTCTCTGGCAGGTTTCCTGCTTCTGATGTATTTAAAGAAATTTTTATTATTCCCCTTGATACGTTCCTCAAACGTTTTGCATCCCTTATTATCTCCTTGCATTTCTTTTGCCAGAGTTTGTGTCCTTTCTGTTCTCTTCATTTGGGCAGAACTTCCATTTCCTGAAGGAGGTCTGCCTATTAAAGCTTCATTTACTCTACCTGTTAGCCATGCTGGCATCCTCCTGGACTTGGTGTTCCTTTCTTCCTTTCTAGTATACATTAGGACTGTGCATGTCAGTAAAGGGGGAATTTTGATATCGGAAATCCCTTCCCCCACCCCCACCAGGAGACATCAGATCCCAAGGCAAGTGCCCTGGGTAGTATACTGGTGGTGGTGGCCCTTTAACTGCATGCCCAGCACTGGTGCAGGGGCAGCTGGGCAGCACAGTGATTCTTGGGAGCTTGGGGGGGGGGGCAGGCATGGAGTGACACAGAGCATCCTGCAAAGCCCTCATGGCTTCTGGGAGGACACACAGACTTCTGGGGATTGTAGTCCCACTCAGAACTCCAATCTGAGAACTTCTGAGTGGGACTACAATCCCCAGAAGCCTGTGCAATCTCCCAGCAGCCATGCGGGCTTCCAAGGCTGCCCTGCATCACTCCCTCAGGATTAAGTCCAAGGTCACCTTCTCTCTGATTGGTTCCATGACCAACCAATCTAAGGCACAGTCTTTTATCATATCTAGAAATTTGACCTCTTTGTCATTACCTGAATGTGAATTTACCCAGACTATGTGAGGATAATTAAAGTCACCCATTATTACAGGTCTACCTCTCTTTGACACCTTCCTGATTTCCTTCTCCAACTCTAGGTCACTCTCAGCATTTTGATCAGTAGGATGATAGCATGTCCCTTCTAATACATTTCATTTCAGGCCCCATACTATCACACACAATGTTTCTGTGGAATACTCCCGTCTTCCTAAGTTTTCCATTTTGTTAGATTCTATTCCTTCTTTAACATACAGTGCTAAAGGTAAAGTTGTGCCATTGAGTCGGTGTCAACTCCTGGCAACCACAGAGCCGTGTGGTTTTCTTTGGTAGACTACAGAAGAGGTTTACCATTGCCATCTCCCGCGCAGTGAGATGATGCCTTTCAGCATCTTCCTATATCACTGCTGCCCTATAGAGATGTTTCCCATAGTCTGGGAAACATACCAGCAGGGATTCGAACCAGCAAACTCTTGCTCCCTAGGCAAGTTACTTCCCCACTGCACCATTACTCCACCCCAAATCTATCCCTCTCTGGCCTTTCTATAGAGTTTATATCCAGGTATAACCATGTCCCACTGGTTCTCACCATTCCCACCACATTCCCATTATGCCCACTATATCTATGTTTTCATTAGTAACCAAGCATTCCTACTCGCCCATCTTGGCTCAGAGGCTTCTAGCATTGGCATATAAACACCTATACATACTCTGATGTTGGTGTGTGCTATCTCCCTGATTGCCATTTGCCCTCTTTGACCAGCTATCATATCCTTCTGTCTGCTCTTCCTCTGGCTGTACTCTCTCCCCTTCTGGATTATCTGAAACATTTACACTCTTGCACCTTAAGGGATTTTTTTGCTGAAATGCATAATGTCCAGCTTCTGTGGGCTATTCCCCAGGCATCATTTTAGAAGCTGCTCTTTTTTATTTTTCGTGTGAGCACCCTGGTTCCATCCTGGTTCAAGTGAAGTCCGTCTCTTTTTGTATAGACTTGGCTTGTTCCAAAATGTATCCCAGTGCCTAACAAATGTAAACCCCTCCTCCCAGCACCACCGGCTCATCCACACATTGATACCCTTCAGCTCCACCTTTCTTGCTGGCCCTGCATGTGGAACAGGTAGCATTTTGAGGCTAGCTTGGAAGTCCTGGGTCTCAATATATTACCTAGCAGTCTAAATTTGACTTCCAGAACCTCCCACTACATTTCCCAACATTGTTGGCACCGACATGCACCGCGATAGCTGATTCCTCCTCAGGAAGGAACAGCCTATCTAGACACCACATGATGTCCACAACCTTCTCACCAGGAAGGCACTGCAGTCTACACGCAGGTCACAGACCCATCTCTCTATGCTCCTAATGATCGAATCACCCACAAGGAGACTCCTATCTCCCAGAGGGATATCCTCTGTGCAAAAGGATATGGGTTGATCATCCAAGGCAGGGGTCCCTCCTAAGGGAACCTCATGTGGTGCGGCCACACTTGGAGTACTGCGTACAATTCTGGTCACCACATCTAAAAAAGGACATTGTAGGACTGGAAAAGGTGCAGAAGAGGGCAACCAAGATAATCAGGGGCCTAGAACACCTTTCTTATGAGGCAAGGCTACAACACCTGGGGCTGTTTAGTTTAGAAAAAAGACAACTGTGGGGAGACATGATAGAGGTCTATAAAATCATGCATGAGGTGGAGAAAGTGGATAGAGAGAAATTCTTCTCCCTCTTCCATAACACTAGAACCAGGGGTCATCCCATGAAACTGATTGCCAAGAAATCTAGGACCAGCAAACGGAAGTACTTTTTCACACAACGCATAATCAACTTGTGGAATTCTCTGCCAGGAGAGGTGGTAACAGCCAACAACCTGGATGGCTTTAAGAGGGGTTTGTATAATTTCATGGAGGAGAGGTCTATTGACGGCTACTAGTCGGAGGGCTATAGGCCACCTCCAGCCTCAAAGGCAGGATGCCTCTGAATACCAGTTGCAGGGGAGTAACAGCAGGAGGGAGGGCATGCCCTCAACTCCTGCCTGTGGCTTCCAGCGGCATCTGGTGGGCCACTGTGCGAAACGGGATGCTGGACTAGATGGGCCTTGGGCCTGATCCAGCAGGGCGGTTCTTACGTTCTTATGTACCACATGGCAGTAAATGTGAGCATCCCACCCCCTGCTCCAGGCATTACCATACCTGCCTGCTGTCACTTCCCCCACCTCACCTCTGCCACTGCTGCCCTCCCTGTGGGCTTTCTCCCTTGCCAGTCCCAGACCCTGTGCCACCTCCCTTGCCCATGTGATGTTTCTGCCTTCCCACCTCACCGGCCTTGATGCCACCCTTCTCCCTGCTGTGCTTCTGGGTATGCCCACCACAATACTATTTAGAGGTCCCACTAGTGTCTCCAATTGCCTGTGGCCCTGGAGCAACAGCAGCAGCACAGAAGGCCAATGGGGCCTACAAACAGTGGCGTAGGCACACTTGGAAGTTGAGAGTGACACAGGGGGAAGTGTAGTGGCATCAAGGCTGGTGAGGTGAGAGTCAGAGTGGTGAAGGGAATGGGGTAGTGTCCGTCCTGGCTCTGAGGAAGGGGTAGGACCAGCAAGCAGCATGTTGCCTTCACCTCAAGTGGCAAAAGGAATGAACCAGCCCCGGTTGTTGCTCCCCTCTTCTCATCTCATATGTCACCAGTAAGTGCCCCCCTGCAGCTATCCCTCAGCCATCATCAGGGGTTCCCCTGGAACCCTTTGAGGGAGCTATAAGGAAGGGGGCAAGGGGCATCTTGAACAGGAATTCCCAGCAGCCCATCTCCAACACCTTACCTCCTGTGCCACCCATGCTCTGGCCCTTCAGCAAGCTAGATAGCTGGATGGGCACAGTCAGCTGACCCCTAACCTGGATGTGGTAAGCTCAAGCTGACCTTTCTGGGCCAATGGAAATGCCTCAGGTTCTATTAAACCCTCTCCTCCAAGCCAGCCTGGCAGTTCTACCAGCTTGTTGGGAGTAGCAACACAGACTCCCTCACCTCACCTACACCCACTCACCAGCCCAACATCATCTGTGTCTTCTGCTTCTGCTGCTCTCATCCAACTGTCTCATTTGGAATTCTACCCTATCCTGTCCTCAGGGGTGCATATCCTCCCCAAGCATGTGAGCGGATCCCCATCATTTTACTGAACTGTCCCTTGCCAAACATAATAAAAAGATTTTTCCCCACACACACAAAATTGTGAGGAGTTGCTCCTCAAACATCCCCTCTTTCTGCACCTCTGCCTGTCTTTAGTCATGCTTCTTGCCTCTGTTCCTCTGTTCCTTGTGACCTTGATCTGGTTCCCGACCTTGTCCTGTCCTTGATTGCATCTTCCGTCTCTGGCCTTCTGCTCCTTGCCTACCGACACCCAAAAGTAGCCCACTCCACTGTGGCCTGACTCAGCCCTTGACAAGACATGACAGAAGCACCCCCAACCAATGTACTCAATCCAATGTACCCTTTCTTCCCCCATGTTGAGCTTTATAACACTGTTCTGAAAACTTGCAGAAGAAATTATGTAGACAGCGCTGACTGGATAGTACCTGAGACATGATGCATATACACAGCAATCCCCAAAGACATTTTGCAACTGTTTTAAAAACACTTCTGCAATTTCATATGGTGAGTTAAAGGATAAATCTATAAACAGGTGTATATAAACATATATGTGGTAATTTCAAGTATCTTTTAAAAGGCAGGTAGCGCACCAAAACCATGGGGGCAGGGCAAAACTGACAGCTAACCCAATATTCAGTTTCATCAATTGCATGACTATTGTGCAAACTGAGAAGCTGTAAGGAAGTCACACTCCTACCATGGGTGAAGAACTCACTGTGATTTCGTTTTGAATATTACATCAGTTTGGAGATTAGTTCACACACTTGGGTGAAGAACTCACTAAGACTTTGTTTTGAATATTACATCAGTTTGGAAATTAGTTTACACACGTAGGTTATGATATCTCTTCTGGTCGTCAAGTCAAGATTACTATTTAACCAAAAGATTATAACATAATGAGGATATGCACATGACCTCCCAAAAGTGAGCTAAGGGAGCCCAACCCACTTTTGGGAGGTTGTGTGCTTCAATGGGAGGAACGCAGCTCCTGACAGCAAATCTCACAAAGTACCCCTCCCCTTAAGCGGAGCAAGTGCTAACCCCGTTTTGGTGAACATGAGTCGCCATGACGTGGCTCTGTGCCATGGTGGCTCACGAGGAGACCCCCAACCGGGAGGCTCCAACAAACCTCCTGGCCTCGGAGGTCTCCCCAGAATGTTCCACGCACTTGCACAGGGCATCCTAGGATGACTGCAGGCCGTGTGGAACCTGATCCCTGCTGCCCTTACCAGCTCTGTGACAGAGCCAGTAATCGTGTGGGCAGCCGATCCAGCCACTCCAGAACCCAGCCACCCTGCTCGCGTGCAGGGAGAGTGGGCTAAGGCCGCTCTCCCCTCAAACCACCTCAAGGCGCTTCACTTTGCTCGTGTGAAGCGCCTCAAAAATAGTAAACAGGGTAAATAAAGGTGAAGGCCTAATTCAAATGAAAATGTTTACAATCCATAACATGCAAATAGAGAAGTTTTTGCCTCTGTTTCTGAGAGGCCACCGCTTATAAGCTAAGAAAATTTTAGAAGACAAAGGAATAATTATTGTTGATTTATACGTGTGCATTTATCTAATATTTTCCTTTGTTTTATTGCTTTATTGTTTGTTGCTATATTGTTTTTTTATTTTATTACTGTTTTTATTGGCCACATTTATTTTATTTATTATTATTATTGGCCAAATTCTCACAACCATATTAATTCCCGTTAAATGGGATTGACCAACATTAGTGTGATTGTATGTGAACCCATGTGTGACTGGAATCCTGACTAAGTTCCATGCTGTTAACCAGAATATTTAATCTAGGATCAACTCTGGGCTAGTCATCTGGCCAGATGCCCTGACCAGGATCCACTTATCATGTGAACATGCACTCCATGCCAATCCTGGCTCCCTGCACACTGCCTGTAGATGCCTGTGTGCAGAGTGGACCACGTCCAGTGACGCTCTAGCCTCCCATCCTCTCTCTATGACTTTGCAGCCAAAACACCTACAGCTGCACTGCCTGGCAAAACACCATGGTCTTTGACACACAGCAGCTTTTACTGAAAGTTTATGGGTAGGCTTTACTGCAAACATGAAGTTGTCCCAAAAACCCAACAAAAATAGTGGGGGTGGGGGGTTGCCCCAGATATAGGGTTGCCATATTCTGGCTTTCCAAATTCAGGTGCCTAATTTGCATATTATGTAAATTGGCTTGAAAATATTTTTTGAGCAGAATAATGACTGCATGTTTTGCTCCAGAACTCTGCTTCTGCAAGGGCTAGAGCTTAGCTTTAAAAGAAGTACCAGTTGCATGGGAGTAATGGCAGGAGAGAGGGCACGCCCTCATCCAGCGGCATCTGGTGGGCCACTGTGCGAAACAGGATGCTGGACTAGATGGGCCTTGGGCCTGATCCAGCAGGGCTCTTCTTATGTTCTTAGAAAGAAAGAAAGAAAGAAGAAAGAAAGAAAGCTGATATCTGGGCAAGTCTGGGTGTGCTAAGCAATCTGGGTGAGAGGCTTAAAATCCTGGTGAAACCCAGAATTTCAGGTGGCATGGCAACTCTACCCAAATATAAATCGGGTTATAACCTAATGCACAGTGAAAAACCCAAATTGTGTGTGAACTGCTCCCCAATAACTCACAGAGACTTCGGGGCACATCTAGCTGATATGTGAACACACCCCCTCCATTCCAGAGGAGATGCAAGTTCAAAAGCCCCATGTGAAAAGCTTCCATGTCATCCATACCTGTCACACCCATCTACCCCTGCCCCAACACTCACATTCCCACACCTTCAAGCTACAGCACAGCACAGCATGCCATGGCCAGCAACACAGAGACAGAAGACCCACATTCCACTGACAGACGCTGGCAGGGAGATCTGGCCACTCATGCTGCTGCGCCCGTCCACTGCCTTTGGGACCAGTGGTGTGGGATGCCCACTCAGGAGGACAGGGGGAATCTGGGGGGGGGTAATTTTGTGATATGTGAACAAGGAGAGGCAGGGATCAGGAGGGTTGCACAAGTGGCCCTGGGTGCCCCTTCACCAAGGGTGCCCCTGATTGGAAGGGGCACATGGCACCAATCAGGTGGAAGACAATTGACTTTGCTGGCCAGAGAGGATATGCAATATTGAGGGGAGGGGGGCAACTGATGAGTGGGCATATGAACATAAAAACAGCCCTGCTGGATCAGGTCCAAGGCCCATCTAGTCCAGCATCCTGTTTCACACAGTGGCCCACCAGGTGCCACTGGAAGCCCACAGGCAGGAGTTGAGGGCGTGCCCGCTCTCTTGCTGTTACTCCTCTGCAACTGGTACTCAGAGACATCCTGCCTTTGAGGCCGGAGGTGGCCCACAGCCCTCACACTAGTAGCCAATGATAGACCTCTCCTCCATGAAGTTATCCAAACCCCTCTTAAAGCCATCCAGGTTGTTGGCTGTCACCACATCTTGTGGCAGAGAATTCCACAAGTTGATTATGCATTGTGTGAAAAAGTACTTCCCTTTGTTGGTCCTAAATTTCTTGGCAAATCAATTTCATGAGATGACCGCTGGTTCTAGTGTTATGGGAGAGGGAGAAAAAAATCTCTATCAACTTTCTCCACGCTTTGCATGATTTTATAGACCCCTATCATGTCTCCCCGCAGTCATCTTTTTTCGAAACTAAATAGCCCCAGGTGTTGTAGCCTTGCCTCATAAGGAAGGTGCTCTAGGACCCTGATCATCTTGGTCGCCCTCTGTTGACCTAGAGGAATGACTGTTTTCAGGTCATTCTCCTCAAGGAATGGGCAAGAAGTTTTTATTATTCCCCTTGATGCTTTTAGCTAAATGTTCCTCAAACGCTCTTTTCACTTCCCTTATTGTCACCTTGCATTTCTTTTGCTAGAGATTGTGTTCCTTTCTGTTCTTTTCATTTTTGCAGGACTTCCAATTTCTGAAGGAAGTCTTCTCCCCCTTTATAGATTCCTTGACCTTACCTGTTAGCCACACTGGCATCCTCCCGGTCTTGGTGGTACCTTTCCTTCTTTTTGGTATACATTCTAACTGGGCTTCTAGTATTGTGGTTTTAAGTAAACTCCATGCATTCTGGAGCGAAGTGACTCTCCTGATTTTCCCCTTCAGTTTTCTTTCCACCAGACTCATTTTAGAAAAGTTTCCTCTTATGAAATTCAAAGTGTCTGTGTTAGACTTCCTTGCTGCTTCTCTCCCCGCATGTATGCTGAATTTGATGGCACTATGGTCACTGTTCCCTAAAGGGTCCATGACACTGACATCACGCACCAGGTCCTGACACCACTCAGGATTAAGTGCAAGGTCGCCTTCTCTCTGGTTGATTCCATGACCAACTGCTCTAGGGCACAGTCACACAGTATTTCTAAAAATTTGACCTCTTTGTCATTACCTGACTGTGCATTTACTCAGTCTATATGTGGGTAATTGAAGTCACCCATTATTACTGCCCAGCCTCTCCTTGACACTTCTCTGATTTCCTTCTGCAGCTCCCAGTCACTGTCAGCGTTTTGATCCACACTCCTCCCTGCTAAGCCAGCCAGAGAGCAATGTGTCCCTGAGAAAGATGCCATCCCCTTGCCATGGCGCTTTCCAGATTACACCCTGCAATGGGGTCACGACAAATCTCTGAAGTGTGCTTCCACACTTCCTGTGTTGTGACACCGCAGTTCCTACGCCGACAGCAGGGTGCCGTTCATATTTCCAATGCCTTGTTTCGAATGTAATCGCTGTGATATAGTGCTATGACGTCATATACCCGACATTAAAAAGTTGCTGTTTTTTCAGGTTGTTCGTTTTTGTGAGACTGCTCCCCCTGCTGTTTACATTTTGAAAGTGGTTTGCCTGAACGGAAGCATTTTGCTGCTGTTGAGCAGCTAATCAGGGAAGTGCCCAGCTGTGGGGAATGGTCCCTCCCTGCCCTGCCCTCCCAGGTTGTACACCTGCCCAACCTAGGCACAGGCAGTGCACCTGGTTCAACAGCAGGCACCCTAGACAGTGCTGTTCAGGATACCCTGAGGCCCATGGATTTGCCTTCTCTAACCCTGGGATTCAGGCACGGCTGTGATTGCACAGCTCCCCTCTTTCTCTGGTCCATGATGACCAGTTTCTATGTGCCTGCCTTGCCCCTCTCCAGGAGTCATCTGGGCCATGACCTGGGTGTTTGCTCCATACCAGGGAGGGGATTACAGCAGCTGCCACCCACTTTGGTGGTTCTCCCACCTCCCTGTGCAGGCTGAGCAGCTTCAAAGCACTCCAGGGATTGCTAAGTACTGTCACACATACTCAGAGCTCTTGTGGCCACCCACTCTGGCACTGGGGCCAATGGGAGTGTGGCTGGTGATACAATTAAGGCTTTCCAAGGTGAGAGCAGCGCAAGGGCTCTGCCAGGGTTCCGCCTGGGTCCCTGGAGGCTAATAGCTCTCACAGTCAACTACCCTGGAGCCACTAACTGGGATTGTGTGGGTGGTGCACCACAGCAACCCAGCAGCAATATTGATCGTGCGCTGGACTCACCTGCCAATCCTGGCTAACTGCCGGGGCCAGAGAAGTGATTGTGATAACACGGCCATGGTATTACTTTTGGCCATTATGGCTGGGGATGATGGGAGTTGTACTCCAACAATATCTGGGGGTCCAGGTTTGAGGACCCGTCTAACAATTTCTTCTCTTGCCTTCTACAGGAATTCCTGGATGATCCCAAGTACAGTACAGAAGAAGACCTTGCCCCCAAACTGGAAATGTTTAAGAGTGAGCGAGGCTTGAAATTGTATTTAATAGAGCTAAATCCCATAATGCAATGCCATTCTCTCAAATGGGGAATTTGACTTTGTTTTCATTACTTAGGCTATAATAGCCTAGCAACCAGTGTCATATGGAATAGCAGCATCCAGGGGCGTATCTAGGGTAGGGCAGGCAGGGCATGTGCCCCGGGCACCACTTGAAGGGGGCACCATTTTGTAAAATTATTTTTTTAATGGCTGCCAAAAACAAAATGGCCACTGTGCATGCTCAAATGGCCTCTGTGAGGCCCTAGGTCATGCCAGGCCTTGCAGAGACCATTTGAATATGCACAGAGGGCATTTTGTTTTCAGCGGCCATTTTTTTAAAAAAAGATTATTTTAAAAATAATCTTAATAATTTTTTTTAAATGGCCACCGCACATGCTCAAATGGTCCTTGCAAGGCCCTAGAGGCCAGTGGGGGAGGAGAATCTTTGCAGACCCTCCCCCCAAAGCCTTTAGGAAGCCTCCAAAAGGGGCTACAGATATTCTACCAAAGACAACCACAGGGCTCTGTGGTCACCAGGAGTTGAAACCGACTTGACAGCACACTTTACCTTTAAGTTAAAGGAGGGTAGATTTGACTGATTGATTGATTGGATTGGATTGGATTGGATTTGTATACTGCCCTTCCCAAATGGCTCAGGGCAGTTTACAATTAAAACAAACCACTAAAACAATAAAGAGCTAAAACAAATTAAAAAACAATATAACAATTAACAATTTAAAACAACAATTAAACAATTACAGTGCGATTAAACAATTACAGTGTCACAGATTTTGGCAGAACATTAGAAGATATTAAACAGATTAGAGCTATTTAGCAATTGAACAAATTATCTAGGATTAGATGGCCTACAAGGCCTCCTCCAACTCCATGATTGACTAGACGGTCTACTAGATGGCCTAGTAAAGGGTCTGACTAGATGGCCTACAAGGCCTCCTCCAACTCTATGATTGTCCACATTTGCAACATACTTCTGAGCAATTGTTCTAAACGTTTGATGGAGTCATGTACTACATTGTTAAAAGTTCTCCCTCAATATAATATATTTTGTATAAATGCTTACAAAATATATTCTTCTGAGCATATATCCAACTTTCCAGAGGTATGGGACAGTCAGAAATATCTTCTCATTTTCTTATATAACCTAGTCCTTTATGTTCCTTTATATACCCAGGTCCTGTATCTTCTCCTAAATGCTTCAAAAATTGAGAAATCTTTAAAAGCAAACAAGTTGCCTTTACTGTTATCACTCATTCCAAATCTGTTGTCACTCTTGAACCTGCTAGCAGACTTTTAGATATATTAGCCAGGATCACTGTGATTGTGTGAATGCAGCCATTTTAACAGCAGAGTAATTATTTATTTAAAATATTTATATCACGCTCCTCCAGTCTAATACTACTCAGGCTGGCTCACAACAGCAAAACAACAAAGCAATAAAAACAGTATAAAATTAAACACAAAATGATAAGACAGATAAAATACAATATAAAATTAATACATCGAATAAGAATTGACTTGATTGTGGATGAAGGCTGATATGTCAGTTACGCCCATTTCTAGAGGTAAATTACATTAAAACAGTGGTACATATGCTGGTAACCTCCAGTCTAGACTTCTGCAATGCGCTCTGTGTGGGGCTGACTTTGTATGTAGTCCGGAAACTAAACTGGTGCAGAATGCGGCAGCCAGGCAAAGAGGGTAAAACAAAGAGTCCATATGACACCAATCTTAAAAGAACTGCACTGGCTGCCAATATGTTTTTGAGTAAAATACAAAGTGCTGGTTATTATCTATAAAGCCCGTAACAGCTTGGGTCCAGGGAATTTAAGAGAACTCTCTGTCATGAACCACACCATGTACTGAGATCAATGTGGGGAGGTCTGGTTACAGTTGCCACTGGCTCCTTTGATGGTGTGACACAAGACCAGGCCTTCTCTGTGGCTACCCCAGGGCTTTGGAATGCACTTCCTGTCAATATAAGAGCTTCTCCATCTCTGGCCGACTTGAAAAAAATCCTTTAAGATGCACCTGTTTTCTCAGGCTTTTTGTTAAAACTATTTTAAAATTGTTTTAAGTGTTTTTATTGTATTGTATTTTTGCTGTTGTACACCACTGTGAGATTTATATAACAGGTGGGTTATAAATAAACAGATCCAATTAAAAACCCATCAGAGTGTGCTGAAAAACATTTAAAAGGCTCTTTCTGCAAGGGGTGTTCCAGGTGTCTGTGTCAAATGATGCACTTAGGCTGGAGGCCAGTATGCCTAGGATTCAATCTAGAATGTGGATAGCAATATGTAATTATTGGTTTAAGCTAATATTTTTCCCAACTGGGCTAGTTTCCTTGGTCCTGATTGACAACTTTAATGCTACTTGGAAGTAAGCCCTGATTGTGAAACTGGTACATTTTTGGATTTCACTAGATTTCTTCCCCAGGACTGGGTTATGAACAGACTAAGGCATTTGTCAAGCAACAAATTTTAGATATGAACAGGCAAAACGATCTAGCCTTGGCACCTAAATTCAGATGAATCTTATTTAATCATTCTTATTTCTGATCAATGTCCAGGGGTCACATATAATGCTGCAAAATTTTCTGCTGTAGTATACAAAAGACAGTGCAAGCTAATTAAGGATAAATAAGGTTTCCGTTGGAATAAGACTGCATGCCACTTATTTGTAATTTTACTGTATTTTTGTGTGCAAGATAGTGAAACTGGTCAGAGACTGAAATAAAGATGATTGATTGATTTAAAGAAAGCCTCTCTAAACAAATGAATTTTAGAATCTTTAAAAAAAAAAAAAACACTGAGGGAGGTAGCATGGCAAAGCTCTTCTAGGAGGGCATTCCAGAGCTGAGGAGCCACAACTGAAAATGCCCTGTCTCTTGTCTCTGCCAACCAAATCTCGGTATTTCTGCTGTCCAAATATCCTGTGAACAGGGCCTGAGATGATGAGCAGAGAGCCCCAGATTTGTATGGGTGATTGCAGTCCAACCAGTACCCTGGCCCCAAGCCATGCAGGGCTTTAAAGTTCAAAACCAGCAGCACTTTGAATCCAGCCCAGAAGCACACAAGCAACCTGAATGAATCACAGTAAGAAATCTGCCCTGGTTATCACTTTCATGGAGGATGGGTACCTCCATCACACGTGCTTATTAGTTTCTCGGTGGCATTTAAAATGGCTATTACTGGAAACAGAAGATGGAACAGACAGAGCGGCTGATCTAATTATTGTGTTCTGATATTAATGTGCTCTTTTTTGTAGAGAAATACATGGAATTCGACCTTAATGCACAAGGTGATATAGGTGAGTTTTGTTCATGCTTGCATTCATAATAAGGGGTGGGCTTACAAAAGCCTTTTCTGCTGTTCATAATAGAGATAAGCCCTTTGCCTGAATGCTTGCATGGGAGAAAGTGGCTCAGGCAGGGGCGCCATTAGGCATGGACCTAGGGGCCTAAGTCCATGTGCCCACTCTCCTAGAGGACTTCACTATTTTCCCCAAAGAAAAAGAGGGCCTCTTTTATATTTCCAGAATGGTTTGGCCTAGAGTTCTGAAATTTGGCATAGATTTAGGACAGGTTAGCAGGACTTTGTGTATTAATTTTGAAGCAGATTGGTCAACCCATTGATTTAAAAAAAATAAAACAGAATAGAAAGGAACATAAACTTTGAAAAAAGAAATGCAAGAAGACAACAAGGTATGCAAAAAGAGAGTTTGAGAAGCATATAGCTAGAAGTGTCAAGGGGAATAACAACAATATATCAGAAGCAGGAAACCTGCTAGGGAAGCATAAAGCAGATTATTAAGGAGTATAAGTAGATTGTAGAGAAGCTGAAAGAGTTTTTTGCATCTGTCTTCACAGCAGAGGATACTGACCATATGCTTGCTCTGAAACTGAGCTTCTCAGGCATGGAGGCTGAAGAACTGGGCCAATTTGAGATGATGAGAGAGGATGTTCTAAACTATTTTCAAAAACTAAAAATTCACAAATTGCCAGGATTGGATGGCATCCACCCAAGAGTTCTGAAGGAACTCAAATGTGAAATTGCTGAGCTCCTAGCAAAAATATGTAACTTGTCGTTACAATCAGGCTCTGTACCATAGGACTGGAAAGGAGCTAATGTAACTCTGATATATGTAGTGTAAGAGTCCTATAAGTGGCTTGTTTTATGTCAGAAAATTACAAAAACTTCTGGAACTGAAGCACGCCCCCACCCTGTACCATCATTCCACCTCCATATCAAGGATTCTACCCTTTGCCATCATAAAATTGTGCATCATGCCCCCTCTCTTTTTGTCCAAACCTTTACATTTCCAGAATGGCTCAGCTTAGAGTTCTGAAATTGGGCACACATGTAGCCCAAGATGGCAGGACTGTGAAACTCAGTTAATCCTCTGATTTTTAATGAATTTTTTTCCTACTGCAGTGAGCTTTCCAAAAAGTATTATCTCTGTCTATAGAGTACTTCATACATAGTGAAAATGGAATGAACTGTTACATCTGAATAAACATAAACATTTATTTAATTTTACGAATGCACCACTAGCTCAGGTTGGTTTGTGATCCAAAAAGGTCTGCACGTGAACTGTGAAGCAAGGGACAGGTGTTGTGGTTTTAATTCCCACCCCCCTTATGAATACACCATATGACCAGGTTTGTTTTGTGTTTAAAATATGGAGCAAGGAACATGTGTTGTGTCCCAGTTAGTTTGTGAATGCTCAAGAAGCTGTGTGAATCCATTGGGGCTTTAGTAATCTTTTGGAGGGGATGGGAAATTTATTATTATTATTAATTCGATTTCTATACCATCCTTCCAAAAATGTCTCAGGGTGGTTTACACAGAGAAATAACAAATAAATAAATAAGATGGATCCCTGTCCTCAAAGGGCTCACAATCTAAAAAGAAACATAAGATAGACACCAGCAATAGTCACTGGAGGTACTGTGCTGGGGCTGGACAGGGCCAGTTGTTCTTCCCCTGCTAAATAAAGAGAATCATCACGTTAAAAGGTGCCTCTTTACCAAGTTAGCAGGGGTACCAAAATGCACTTTGGCTCAGATCTGTGGGTTTGTGGTGAATGATCAAGAAGATTATAGATCCTTTGGCGGTTGCATAGTCTTTTTCCCCCTTCCAAATGTACTCTGGCCCAGACCAGTGTTCCCTCTAACATGGATTCCCAGATGTTGACTACAGCTCCTAGAATCCCCGGCTGCAATGGCCTTTGCTTGGGGATTCTGGAATTGTAGTCAACAACATCTGGGAATCCCTCTTAGAGGGAACACTGGCCCAGACGTGTGGGTTTGTGGCAAAATGTGTGTGTGTGTACAGTTATCCTTCGCCAACCATGGTTTTACCAACCATGGTTTTAAGAATATGCGACTGAAATATTGTGAATGCTCTGGCCAACCGCAAACTGAGTATCCATGATTGGGGAGGTATTTTTGTGTGTTTGGAGGGTTTTTTAGTGATTTGGGGGAGTTCAGAGGTTCAATCTGCTCATTCCTCTTGGTGACCCTTTCTGATTTAAAGTGCATTTGAGTGTTTTGGTGAGTGGGGTTCAAAATATTTCCAGAGGTTCAGTCTGCTCATTCCTCTTGGCAATATTAAGGGATTTGAGGTGATTTGGGGGCATTTTTTCCTTTATTTTTCAGTGTTTTTGTGGTCACAGTTCCCCTAACCCTGTTTCCCATATACTTTAATGCCACACCAACTGCGAATTTTCCAACCGTGGGGTTTTGCCAGAACGGAACTCTCACAGTTGGTGAGGGATGACTATATTTATAGGGAGAAGATGCTTATTTTGCAGGGACACCCCTGTAAGCTCATTAGTTCCTGGGTCCAAAATTAACTAGCTGCACCCCTGGGTTCAGTTGCATATTGGGGGCTATGCTGGAGATGAGTTGGGAAGCTTCCGGGGGCCAGATTGAGCCCTAATTGCCATAAGGTCATAATTGCCTTGCCTCTCCCTAAACTAGGAGAAATGGCTACAGTTAGGCAAAAAGCCTCCTGCTCCTATTGTACAGTTATGAAGCTACTATTGCTAGATCAGGGCCAGAGCTGCAATAGTGGTAAGGGGAAAGCCATGTCTATCACTTTACAGGGGCTTGATAAACACTTTACTTATATTCCCTGGGCCTTGCTCGAGTACATAGGAAGGAGCTGCCTAATACAGAGGGCAGCTTCACATGACACTCAAAAAGCTGAACTGCCGGTTCCCAGAGAGAGCACGGACTTCTGGCATGAGCTGTTAGTTTGCCGCCTTCCATGTGATCCAACCCCACTAATGTCGGGTGGCCAAGTAGCACTTCCCTCCACCACCCAACATCTGCCACCCAACTTCCAATCCTGATTACAGGTGTCTGGTCTAGCTCTAACTCAGTATTGTCTGCTCTGACTGGCAGCATTTCTCCGGGGATTTAGGCAGAAGTCTTTCCCAGCCCTGCCCGGAGATGCCAGGGACTTAACCTGGGACCTTCTACGTGTCAAGCTGATGCGTTCTCACTGACCTACAGCCCCACCCACCAAAGAAGTAGCCACCTGGGACTTCTTTTTCTAACCTTATCCTGGCAGGCTCATATGACCATGCTTGTCCATGCTAGTTAGTCTGTATTCCCTTTCTCCACACAGATATCATGGCCTTGAAATGCATGTTGGAAAAGTTGGGTGCTGCCAAAACCCACCTGGAACTGAAGAAGATGATTACTGAGGTGACAGGGGGTGTGGGTGAAACCATCTGCTACCGAGACTTTGTCCTCATGATGCTGGGCAAGCGATCCGCTATCCTCAAAATGTAAGTGCTGTGCAGTCTTACTCCCACCACTTGGTGTTCAGCCGCAATCTCCACCCCTGTCCTTGTGAATTCATACATATTTCTTCTGTCTGCAGAATCCTGATGTTTGAAGACATGAAAAAAGAAGACGAGAAACCAGCTGGGCCCCCTCCAAAGAAAAACATTTCAGAGCTTCCTTAAATCCTCCCACTTCATAAGATTGCCTCCAGCTGGCTACTAGAGCTTTTTCTTTAATGTCCTGGGAAAGGGGTTAGTTCTGGGGTGCCCAACTTTGAATCTCCGGATGTTGCTGGACTATAATTCCCATAATCCCCAGCCACAGTAGCCAATAGTTAGTGGTGATGGGAGCTGTAGCCCAACAGCAGCTGGAGCGGGCCAAAGCTGGGCACCCCGGGATTGAAATAGCAAGTCCTCTCATGAAAGAACAATGCCCATTTAACTGGGAGCAGGAATAATTTTCCTAATAGGTAAAATTTCCATTTGTTCTACTTTCTCTCTCTCTTTCCTCAAAATGGCAGTTGCAGAAATGAAGAAACTCATCAGGGAAGATTTGGGGTAATGATTTAAGAGTCTGGGGGAATATACAGCAATGTTCAGGATCGCCCCCTCCCCAATCTTTCCCCTCCCTGCTAACATAAGGGGAAATTGGAAATTTTAGAAAAATGGAAACTATCTCCAGAACTATTATCTCTCATAATGAAGAGTAAAATAATGCAGAGGAATACCAAAACATGTTATTACTACTGCCCTTCAAACTTTCCTAATGCTTTCCAATAACAACTAATAAGGGTGTAATTCTGCTCTCTCCATGTGTGTGTAATTCTGCCCTCCAATGTGTGGAGAGAAGGATGCAGAACAGATCCTCACGGAAGCCACACAAAATCCTCCTCTTCCTCTCCATACCATAAGAACATATTAAAAGCCCTTCTGGATCAAACCAAAGGCCTGTCTAGCCCAGCCTCCCGTTTCTCCAAGTGGCCAGGCAGATGCCTCTGAGAAGCCTACAAGACGGAGATGAAGTTGCCTAACACTAATGATCCCCAGCAGTGGGTATCCTGCTGATATACTGCTGCTGAACGTGGAAATTCCATATAACCATAGCTCATTGCTACTGATAAACCTCTCCTTCACCTTGCATTTGTCTGATCTCCTTTCCAACCTAAGCAAGTGGCCTTCACCACATCTTGCAGCCACAAATTCCATATCTCAGGGGTTCCCAGACTTGTCGGATTACAACTCCCATCATCCCCAGCCAGGAGGGGACGTAGCAAATTTTTGTTTTCTTTCAGCAAGCAAGCAAGCAAGCAAATAAAATAAATTAATAAATCAGCAAGGAAAAAGGTGGGGGGGGGAGGACAAGATATGTTTGTTGCAGCTAGTCTTTTATAGGGTTTGACTTCTGGCTGGCTAGGGATTTGTTGTTGACAGAGTAGTTTCAGTTTCAGTTGTGCCTAGAGAGACAGTGTGTAAGGGTGGGCTGCAGGTGAGTCACACTGCTTGTGGGAGGGGCCACATTCCTGAAGTGGCTCAATCTGGAAGCAGCTCTTGAGAATACAAGGCTTAGACCAGGGCAACTTTTCTACCCAGAGCTTTGTGCACAAGAGTTTGCTAACAGATATCAAAGGAGTTTAGCAAGGAAAAGGTGCACTTTTGTATATTTTCTCAGAGGACAGAGCTTAAAACCTTTAATTAGCTGACAACTGCAGCTAAGACCTAGCTTTCAAGTAAACAAGCTCTATATATTCTAAATACCCAATAAAACCAGTTATGAAGGTAGAATGCCAGCAGGGGAGGGGGTGCTTCCGGGTGTACTGCACAGAGTGCTGCATGTATGACTGTCTGCCTGAGGGCAGAAGTTGTGGGTGTACACTTGGAGCAAAGAGCTCCTGGCTCTCAGGGAACAAGTTAGTTCCCTCAAAGCCAAGGTGGCTGACCTGGAGAAGCTCAGGGAAGAAGAGAGATATGTGGAGGAGACCCTCAGGGATGATAGAAGCATCCCACTCCCAGGCTGACAGATCCTCTGCTGTTGTGGAGAATGAAGGTCTCAGGGAAGGAGGACATCAGTCTGAGGAAAAGAGGGGAAGGCTCCCTTAGAAGGGATCCCTTGGGTGATGCGTCCATATGCTTTCGCACAGAGGATACACCTTCAGGGGTTGAAGGCCTACTAGTAGTGGGTGATTCAATCATTAGGGATACAGAGAGATGGGTTTGTGACCCACGTGAAGACCACACAGTGACTTGCCTGCCTAGTGCAAAAGTTGCAGATGTCATGCAGCATCTAGATAGGCTGTTAGGCAGTGCTGGGGAGGAGTCAGATGTGGTGTACGTCGGCATCAACGATGTGGGGGAATGCAGTTGGTAGTTCCTGGAAGCTAAATTTAGGCTGCTAGGTAGCATATTGAAGTCCAGGACCCCAGGGTAGTGTTCTCTGAAGGGCTAGCTGTTCCACATGCAGGGCCAGCGAGACAGACAGACTGAAGGGTCTCAATTCATGGACTAGATGCTGATGCCAGGAGGAGGAGTTTAGGTTTGTTAGGCACTGGAATACATTTTGGGGAAAGCAAAGCCTGTACAAAAGGGATGGGCTCCACTTGAACCAAGATGGAACCAGACATAGGAACATAAGAAAATGCCTTATACCAAGTCAGACCATTGACCCATCTAGCTCAGTGTTGTCTATACAGACTGGCAGTGGCTTCTCCAAGGTTTCAGCCAGGAGCCTCTCTCTTCCCCCCCCCCCCCAAATTCAATTTTTATTAATTTTTAACAGTAATAAACATAACAATCATAATAAACACAAATGGACTTCCCGTGCACCTCTCTTCGTGAAATTATAACTATAAAATTTACCCTTATTATTATAATAATAAAAAACACAAATTTAAACCTTTAAGGTTATAAGGAAAGAAAAAACCATTAATCTACCCACCCTGCATTTCAAATCAAATCCTGCTGTAAGATCAATAATAGGAAAATAATTCTTTAAATATAACAAGAGAAAAAATCAGAACAATAAAAAAACCAAAGGAAAAAACAAAAACAAAAACAAGACCTCTTTTCTTCTTCTTTTTAAGCTAATCTTCCCTTAACGGCAGTTCATTACTCTTCTATTTCTTTGCATATATCATTCTGTCCACCGTCAATGCATACATGAAGAAAGTCACGCCATCTGTAAAGATTACTCCTTATATTATTCCCAGCAGGAAGGATTCTGGCTTCTTGGGAAAAGTCACCTTCTTTAATTCATTATATATCATATCTCAATAGGCCTTAACCTTCCCACGGGTCCACCACCAAAAAAGCATATCTTCAGTATGCCCACACTTCGAACATTTGTTTAAAACATTTTTATACATTAATGCCAGTTTTTAATGTCAGATACCATATAAATCATTTTATAATACTTTTCCTTCAAAGCATAGCAAGCAGTAAGTTTTAAATCACTCTTCCATAACTTTTCCCAGGCTGCCCTTTCTATATTATGGCCAACATCTATACTAAAATCAATCTCTAACCAAATTTTATATTTCAGTTAAGCTTTTTAACTTACAATCCTTTCCATAAAAATACAACAAATCTCTGTAAATACCTCAACACATCTAGATGTTTGGTTCTTTACGCAATAGAGCTTCAATCAAGGATAACCATAAGAAAATTTTTGCTTCTAACCAATTTTTACATTTTAACCATACACTCGTTAAGCTCCTTCTTACATAATAATTCAAAAGATCTTTATGTATTTTACTTTTTTCATACCCTAAGTAGGCATGCCATCCAAACCTTCTATCAAAACCCTCCAGGTCAAAAACTCTGGAGTTTCTCAGTATTATCTATTCTCCAACCATATCTAGCCAGGAGCCTCTCTCAGGCCTATCTTGGAGATGCCAGGGAGGGAACTTGGAACCTTCTGCATGCAAGAATGCAGGTGCTCTTCCCATCCCCTAAAGGGAATTTCTTACTGTGCTCACACATGCCTCCCATTCAAATGCACACCAGGGCAGAACCTGCTTAGGAAAGGGAACAATTCATGCTTGCTACCACAAGAGCAGCTGGCTCCAGGTTGCAGAGCAGCATTTAAAATAGCACCTGGGGAAATTACGGCAGGAACTGGGTGGTATCTGGTTTGGCAAGCACAATCCCCTAAGGTGCAAGGGTGCAAACCTTTCAGATAAACCAGAAGGGTAGAACTAGGAGTAGAGCAGATGGAAACACATATGACAGCTGGTCAAAAAGGTCACATTACAGTAAGGGAGATAGCATATGTCAAAGCCAGGCAAGAGACTCTGTGTACAGGTGTTTATATAACAATCTCAGAAGCCTCCGAGCCAAGATGGGCAAGCCGGAGTGTCCGATTGCTAATGAAAACATAGATATAGTGCGCATAACAGGAACCTTGTGGAACAGTGAGAACCAGTAGGACACTGTTATTCCTGGATATCATTTCTACAGAAAGGACAGGGAGGGGCAGATTGGGGGTGGATAGCACTGTGTATTAAAGAAAGGATAGAATCCAACAAGCTAGAAAACCAAGGAGGACCAGAGTTCTCCACATAATCATTATGGGTGACACTATGAGGACTGAAAGGAAATGTGTTACTAGAGACTATGTGTTACTAGGGACTAGGGAGTGCTATCACCCTCCAGATCAAAACGCTGAGAGTGATCTGGATTTGGAGAAACAAATCAGAGAGGTGTCAAAGAGAGAGCTGTAATAATGGGTGACTTCAATTACCCTCCCATTGACTGGGCAAATTCACGTTCAGGTATTGAAAGAGTGGCCAAATTTATAGACATGCTAAATGGTTGTGCCTTAAAACAGTTGGTCATGGAACCAACCAGAGAGAAGGCGACTTTGGACTTAACCCTGAGTGGTGCCCAGGACCTGATGCGAGATGCCAGAGTTATAGAACCACTGGGCAACAGTGACCATAGTGTGATCCAATTCAGCTTATATGTGAGTGAAGCACTGCCAAGGAAGTCCAACACAGATGTGTTGGACTTCAGAAGAAGCCAACGTGCTGGACTTCACACAGATGTGCTGGGATTCAGAAGAAGTATGGAACTTATTTAAAACCACAATAATAGAAGCTCATTTGAAAGGTATAGAACTTTTCAAGAAGGAGGAAAGGTTCCACCAGGAGGATGCCAGCACGACTAACAAGTAGAGTCAGGGAAGCTCTAAAAGGGAAGAAGACTTCCTTCAGAAAATGGCAGTCCTGCCCAAATGAAGAGAACAGAAAGGAACATAAATTTTGTCAAAAGAAATGCAAGGAGACAATAAGGGTAAATTCCATGCTAGGGATCATTAGGAAAGGTATTGAAAATAAAAATGCTAATATTATAATGCCCTTATACAATCTATGGTGCGGCGACATCTAGAGTACTGCATACAATTCTGGTCACCACATCGAAAAAAGGACATTGTAGAACTGGAAAAGGTGCAGAAGAGGGCAACCAAGATGATCAGGGGCATGAAGCACCTTCTTTATGAGGCAAGGCTATAGCATCTGGGGCTCTTTAGTTTGGAAAAGAGGTGATTATGGGGAGACATGATAGAGGTGTATAAAATTATGCATCGAGTAGAGAGACTGAAATTTTCTCCCTCTCTCACAACACTAGAACCAGGGTCCATGGTTCCATCCCATGAAACTGAAAGTCAGGAAATTTAGGACCAACAAAAGGAAGTACTTTTCACACCGCGCATAATTAATCTATGGAATTCTCTGCCACAGGGTGAATTCCGGTTTGTCCCTGGGTCCGCCTTAAGCCAATCAAACAGACACAGTGGGAATCAATTAGAGGCTTGGTTTAATGCTCTGCAGAAGCAGGTAGACAATGGGGCTCACGCTCCACATTGAATACAAATTGGTTATAGGTGCATCTTACATTTATACAGACAATCTGAATGATGCTGACATAGTATACGTGGCAGTAAAATGGTGGACTAAGTATCTAGTACGCATGCGAATGATTCATTGTTCATCTGGTGATCACTCCTTATTTGGTTACATCCTGTTTTATTAACTTGTCAGCAAAGAACAATGAAAATCTTGTGAGAACCAAGTTTCATAGATACATTTTAGTGGAGAGAGATAATGACATTGGCCTGATGTCTCTGAGCTTGGCTGTGGTTACTTTAAGTTAGAATTAGGTTTTCTAAGCAAATTTGGAGATGCTTTGGTATTCTAAGTAAAATGGAGTTACTTTGGTTTTCTAAAACACATCAACAGGGTGTGGTGATGGATACTGGCTTGGATGGCTTTAAAAGGGGCTTAGACAAATTCATGGAGGACAGGTCTGTCAGTGGCTACTAGTCGGTGGCTATAGGCCAGCCTCAGAGGCAAGGTGCCTCTAAATACTAGTTGCAGGGGAGCAACAAGAGAGAAGGCATGCCCTCACCTCTTGCCTGTGGGCTTCTCAGGGGCATCTGGTGGGCCACTGTGTGAAACAGGATGCTGGACTAGATGGGCCTTGGGCCTGATCCAGCAGGGCTGTTGTTCCATTTTTCACTCCTACCTACGGACAAAGGCCCCGGAGGAGCAGGACTGTTGGATAGTCCTAGCCATGGTGTGGGAAAGCCATTGATGAAGCAAAGTACCGGTTTGTGA
Organism: Hemicordylus capensis; assembly: GCF_027244095.1. Taxonomy (NCBI): domain Eukaryota; kingdom Metazoa; phylum Chordata; class Lepidosauria; order Squamata; family Cordylidae; genus Hemicordylus; species Hemicordylus capensis. Next base: position 253,913,860 of record NC_069658.1, on the reverse strand, counting down.
AAGAGTGCACAGGTATAGCTACAGGCCACCTGGTACAACAACGGAAGAGTTTGCTTGGTTTCTATGGAGAACAGTTCTGCAACCTGTGTCCCATGCGTGCACTCATGCCAAGGAAACAGCATTGCACCCTATTTAAATTTAGACTGCAAACTTTCCTTAGTTTGATCAGTAGAGTAATCAGCTCAAACTTTAGTTAATTAATTGCAGGGAGCAAATGTTAACTGGGGCTACAAGTTAAAGGTACACTTCATTGGTGTGTTACTGTAATAGGGAATGATAATGAAAACATTAAAGATGGCCTTTCTTTTTAACAAGGAGTGGCGGCTTCTGTTTAGTCCATTGCAAGTTATCTTTGGGCCAAACTTGATATAAGCAAATGGAAGCTCTGGCGTGGAGTCAGGAAAAGGATTTGGACTGGGAAAACAATGTGAGAAGAAAGGGTGACCCTCTCCCACCATACAGCAGGCCCAATGAGAATTGGGCGGCCCTGCAGTTCCATTATGCAAAAATGAAGAACAGATTTATTTATTTATTTATTTATCATATAGACGGTGTACACATTTTAATATTAAAAATCAGATTAAAATACATAAATCACAATAAAAAACAATATAACACAAATTATTAAAATTATTAGAATAATTTTCATAACTGATCACAAATCTGCTATCATATATGATGCAACTCTTACACTTTTCACCTCAAAAAGGCACTTCGGGGCGGGGGGGCAATATGCACATTTATTTAAATGTCATCAGAGAACTTGTGTTTGGGCGGTATAGAAATATACTAAATAAATAAATAATAAATGAATGAATCCACTAATAAATTAATGAGATAGAAGACCGATGATTAACCAACTCGTTATTTAATCAGCTAACAGCTCAATTTTAAAATATATGCCTGCTTGAAAAGGACAGTATTAGAAAGTCAGGCTAACATGTATAGGAGTTGAGAAGCTTGAACCCTTGTAGACTGCCCCTATTCAGAGCTTACATCAAACACTCATACAACATCAGTACAGGGTACACAGGTACAGATCTATACACAGATAGAGTTATTTACACGTTCTGTTGAACAATGGTACAGCACCACACTTCCTGTCTGTACCACAGATCTGAGGGGCCTGTACCCACACTCACTTTTAAAATGAACACCGATACAGGCATTCACACAAAAAACATACAAATGTACAGACATCTGTACACACAAACAACATAATGTACAACACCCCCAGCACAGTACTTCCAGTGACTGTTGCTGGTGTCTATCTTATGTTTCTTTTTAGAAGGTGAGCCCTTTGGGGACAGGGTTCCATCTTATTTGTTTGTTATTTCTCTGTGTAAACCGCCCTGAGCCATTTTTGGAAGCACAGTATAGAAATCAAATTATTTATTTATTATTATTATTATTATTATTATTATTATTATATCTGACTAGGGCTCCTCAGTTTCCTAAAATACATGAAAAGCATCTTGAAGGCTTAAGATCAAGAGTAATTAATTCTTCAGTTTAATACTGGAAGTCATGGATTCTTCAGAATCAGAAGTGATGGATTCTTCAAACACAAACATATTTTGGACAATTTTCAGCATCTCTCATGCCACATGTGTGCACATGTGTATATGTGAATGGCTCTATTGCAGTTTTAAATGCCCAGGAATCCAGGGTCTGATCCAGTCAAAGTTAAAACATTTTTAAATATCTAATTTCTCCTTTAATTAACTAAAGGAGAAATGAGTGTTCCAAGTTATTTAACTTTGGCCAGACATCCTCGCTTAAGAGAAACATACATTGGTGTTACCTGTATTCCTTTCTGCCTGCAAGGTCTTTGGAATTTTTACTCCTGCTGCCAAATATGCCTTCCATTTCAATCAATCAATCAATCTTTATCAATGAATTTCCATTTCAGTGATAGTTTGGAGGGTTGCAAAATGGGATGGAACTGGTCATCCAGAGTGAAGGCAGAAAGCATTCTCCTCGCCCTGATTTGGCTTCATGATGCCATCATACAGCCAAATCTGACTACTAGGACTGGGTACTGCTCAGGAGTGTAGCAAGGTTGAAGTAGGTCCTGGGACAAGAAGTGAATATGGGCCTCAGGATCCCCTGTTTTCTTCTCTTCCCCCCCCCCCCATTTCTTTGCTGCAGAAGAACTACATGGACATGGTGAAAAACAAAACATTCTTGGCAGGCCCTTTCTTTCACTCCTATGCAAATAATAGAACACACATCCCACATTCTGATCAGGGACCAGTGCTTGCCACCGGGTCAGAGAGGTGTGGGGGCGGGGGAGAAGGGAGAGTGAAGCCAGTGCCCCCTCCCTCATTTTGTGTTCCCCACTGCTGGGTTGTTGTTATGTAGGCTATGTAGCACCTGACTGGCTGGATCTCTCTATCTGATCTATCATGCCAAAACAGCTACCAAGAGAGGTAATAAGAGGGGGAAACAGGTGAAGTTGGCGGGGGGTCGCTCAGATAATATTTCAGGGCTCTCCAAAACTCACCTTTTTGCACTGAAAGTATTCACCCATTAAAGTTTGGCAGAAGCAGGGGCATCATCAGGGGATGGGGCATAGGCAGGGCAGGGGTGTAGCTATAATTGAGTGGATGGGTTCAAAGAACTTGCCCCCTCCCGCCACTCCTGAGGGGCCCCCAGCTCTATTCCTCCCTATTTTCTCCCTCACTCCTAGGGGCTACCAAGGAGAGGAGCAAACATGGGCTCCCCAATGAATTGCTCAAGGCCCAGAATCTCATCAGCCACCTCTCTCCTCCATGACCTCTTCCAGAAAGGAGGCACCTGCACAAAGCATGGGAGAGAGCTCCTAGCCTCTCTGCTGTTTCCACCTTCATAGGTGCTGTATTACAATATTAGAGACTTTTAAAAAAATTATTCTTGCAGGTGTGTGTGTGATTGAGTTTAATTATCAAAAGGAGGGCTGTGGATCCAGGCCCCGGATCTTTTAAGTACGAAGGAAGCTGCCATATACCGAGTCAGACCATTGGTCCATCTAGCTCAGTATTGTCTACACAGACTGGCAGCAGCTTCTCCAAGGTTGCAGGAAGGTGTCTCTCTCAGCCCTACCTAGGCACTTTCCAAACTAGCCACTCAAAAGCGCTAAAATGCTCCATTCAGGCAAATCACTTTCAAAACGTAAAAAAAGAGCAGCCTCGCAAAAACGAACAACCCGAAAAAACTTTTTTACGCCAGATAAACGACGTCATAGTACTAAGTTGCAACAATTAAATTTGAAACAAGGCATTCAACATATGAACGGCACCCTGGTGCTTTTGTCGGGACTGCAGTGTCACAACACAGGAAGTGTGGAAGCACACTTTAGAGATGTGTCTGGAAAGTGCCTTGGAAATGCCAGAGAGGGAACTTGGAACCTTCTGCATGCAACCATGCAGATGCTCTTCCCAGAGCAGCCCCATCCCCGACAGGGAATATTTTACAATCCTCACACATGTAGTCTCCCATTGAAATACAAACCAGAGCAGACCCTGCTTAGCAAAGGGGACAATTCATGTTTGCTACCACAAGACCAGCTCTCTCCCTGCAGACCAACTCTCTTCCCACTTTCATAAGTAACTAGCAACACCCCTGGGTAAAAGTTAGACCCCTACTCAGAAAGGAATGTCTTCTCCCACATGAATGGTCTCAAGCACTTTGGTCTTTAAAGAGACCCAATTGCAATATCTTGAGCACTGACATTAGTGTTTACAAAATGCAGGAATCCGTCAGTGTCTGTATTCTGGTTGTGAAACTCCCTGCTGATGGGCTTCAGGAGACTGGTGCAGCAGTGTTCAGAGATCCAGGAAAAGCCAGAGAGAAGTTTTAAAAGTAAAATCTTGATTTTATTGAACAGCTTGAGTAGCAACGAGTCTTTCGAGTTCAACCTAACAGGATCTTTCATTGCTGCCAGACTTGATCTAGCTTCTATAGAGAGAGTTTAAATCCTGAATAAATCCTGGATTGGAACTGCTCCAGCAGATTCTGACATGTTAGGGCTAATAGGAAAACATGGAGTGGATCTACAAACACTACACCTGATAAACATGTTTGCTTTTTGGTGGAGAAGATGGATGATACTTAATGCTCTTGTTTTGTGTTTTTATTGCACACTATTTTATTGTATTATCTGACAATAGCGATTTCAAATGTTTTTCGTTTTTCTTGTGAGCCAGTCTGAGAAGTTTTTGACGTAAAGGACAGATATCAGTTCATTAATTTACCTACATTGCCTCTATTTCAAGCCAGAGAATCCACGTTTCCTTGAACGTAATAGTCCTACCTTAAAATCTTTATTCATTATGCATAGTCAACCAAATCAGACGAAAAGGAATCTCTCCAGTTCCTGCACAATATGCTAATAAATAAAGGCTTTCATCTGTAATTTTCACTTTTTTTTTGCAAAGATATAACGTTAGCACTAAATACATCTGCAGCTGGACTTCTTTAAATAAATACTTACAAAGATCTTCTCTTGAAACGAAATTATGCAAAAAAAGAAAGAAAGCCCATTTTATGACATCCGAAGCTCTGCCATATAAGTGCATAAATTATGCAAAACAGTCAGCCTCCCTTAAAGCGCCTGTCGATAGAACGCCAACAAATATCACCCCCCTTTCGGCTTTCTACTCCCTTCTCCGGGTTTTGTCCTTTCGCTCCGCCTCTCACGTAGCGTAGAGAGGGCGTGGCCTCACTGTCGCCGCCGGGGCCTGGGACCCGGATGGCCGTTTAGTCGGTGCTTAGACGCCGAGGCTGCCACATCGGGCCTTGGACAAATTACAAAGCAGGGGGAGGGGGGGATAGTGTAATCCACCTCCATCCTCCGCCCAGGATTCCCTTCCGCCCCCGGGAAGCTCGTATCCGGATAGAGCGGACCGAGCCCGATCCGACGAGGTGGGTATCGGCCTGGTTCGTTCCCAATAAGCCTCTGTTTGAGCTTCGAGAAGGTGGCGCTGGTGCGAGGAGGGAGAGTGGGTCGGGTTGAGCCGGTAGAACGTTCAAGCCTGCGCCATCTTGTCGCTTACTTCATTCTTCTTTATATCTGTCTCCAAACTGAATCCGCGGCCATCCGCCCCTGAGGCTGCATTCTCGGCTCCCCTCAGCCAGCCCTTCCCTTCCTAGATCACTGCCCTTGTTGCTCCTGGTGGGTATTTGCCCCAGTAGAGGGTAGCTGGGTGCCCAATTGTTACCCCGAGTACAGCCTCCTACAAAGAGAGGGTGCTGACAGAAAGAAGAGCCCTTGCGTTGAGGAGCCGCCGCCACCTCTGCCCCACACTTGCTCCCCTCCCGCGAAAAATAATTAGAGAGATATAGATATATATATAAAAACGCAGGGTGGGACCGTCATTGAGAAGAGACAGTTACAGGCCTTGAGGAATTTGAGGCTTCAGTTGGAGTTAAATTATAACCCCCTTATGTTCCCCGCCACCGCCAGGTTCAAGGCACCCCATAAATTGGAAGAATCTCCAAAATTTAAAAGGAGATGTGAGTGTGGTGAAGAAATAAAAGTCCGCGATGGTCCTAGGGCAGGTGCTGGGGGGGTAAAAGCGTTCTTAAGCCATTTAATCCTCCTGTGCCCATGTTTATGGTTGGTCATCTATATTGAGGCTGTATTTGAGGGCGTCAGGGGGATATCCGTGAAACTGAGATGCCTTCTCTTTTCTCCCCCCCCCCCCAATTTTATTTCAGCCCTTTAAAAGATTATCCATCAAAAACTCAGGCGATGCCTAAATCTGGACGAGGGGAGTTGACTTAGTCGACTTGCATCTTTTGTCAAGAGAGAGGCATAAGCTTGGGGATCTGGCGTTATATCTGAGGATTTCTGTTTCCCTTTGTACTGTGCCATTATTTCCCCCAACATTTGTAGGTGAAAGAGAGGATTTCATTCTTCTCAAATCTAAAATGATAGTGTGGGGACAGAGGGTGGGGTGGGGGGGAATCACTTTCCCCAGCATGCCTTCAGTTTAATACTGTATCGACATTTCGGATATGTGATGCAGCTGGAATGAGTAGATGCAATTTATTGAAACCAATCTTATTGTAAAGGCCTTTCTTATTAAAAAGAATGACACTACTTGGAAAAAAATACAGACTTATGGGGGAAGTGTGATGGAAGCAATTTTTTAAAAAATGTAATATTGTAATCTCCCCAGGGTTTGCAGTGCATAAACTAAAGTGTTCATTTAACCAGTGATATTTGTATTTTTGGTTCAGTATAGAACTGCTAGGGAAAAATGCAAATCTGGGAATAAGGTGTGGGGAAGAGGAGGTGTGGCAGGTGTTCTTACTAATGATATAGAACAGTGCTAATATTTGAAGAAGGCAGCTAAGCAAACTGCTTCATTGCATACTTAGAGGGTACTGCTTCTTAATTTGGAGAGAGCAGATATCCTACATAAAAGCAATATTGAGGAGGTATGAAGTTACAGCCATGTTAATTGTGAGATGAGCTGCTGAGGCTTGCATTTTTTAAAACCCCTTTTTGCTGCAGCTGCACTTAAAAATCAAAACCTCTCGAAAAACCAAAGCAGTTTTTATGGTGGTTTTGGGGGTGGCATGCTAACACCCGTTCTTAGAGATCTTTTATTTGTTTTTAAATCCCAGTCACTAGAAAATCTTTCTGTTTAGGAAAGATAAATGAATCTCTGAGGATAGTACTGAAATGCAAGGTCTGCCTTTGGGAAAAGGGAGAGTGGCTGGTTAATCTAAACCTTCTGTTTCTTAGAACATTATGAACACAAAATCAATTGAGGGGGGAAATTGACATGCCCTGTGGGGTAGCATATATTAATGGGGTCCTGAAATATGAGGCTCTTGCAGTATGCATGCTGGGGTTGGGGGGTTGGTCTCTTCTATTGCACAGCCTAAATTAATTTAGCTTAAAAGCAGAGTTCAGATTTCCCAGCATTGTGACAAGAGGGTGGGGTGATGGTGATTTGAGGGTGTATGCTGACAAAAAAGAGAGTTAACATGGCTCCCTTTCATTTCAGAGCCACAGGTCTTAAATGGGGTGATTTCCAAAATGTAGGGTGCTTATGCAGCAAGAAGGGTGCTCTTTCTTCTTCCTCTTTGAAGATATAAGCTTCAGTACTAGATAATAGTGAAAACCAAGGTGGTTTTTTTTTTTATAAAGTCTCAAATAAGTCCTTATCAGGTTTACTGAGCACATAAATAAGGATTTAAATAAAAAATTGAATTAAATTGCTAAATCTAGCACTTGCATTTCAGGATCTGCTATAAATATCAAGCCCTGTTAATGCAAACGTACAGCATTGCTGATGTTACTTGTGAGAGAGACTGAGGGTGCAGCATATTAGGGTTGCCATCAGTTCCCTTTCACCATTCTCATATAGTCTTGAATTTTGCTTTTTGTGTGTTCATTTTTGGGTCTAATTGTGGATGGGTGGATGAGTGAGTGTGTAGCTGATGAGGCGGTGGCTATTTGTCTCTTAGTTCAAAACCAGCTTGAAAATGGTTGTTGTAGGAAGGGAGATTGTCTCATCTGGTACTCTCCTGTTAGAGTGATGGAATGTAGGGGGTTTGCTTCTTGATTGGAATGAATTTTGATTTCTGATCCATTTGGGGGACAAATTGAATAAATATCGGTTTCTCTTGGTTAACATGGCTTTCAAACTGGGAGTGCCTTCTCTGACGTTAAAGTCTATTCCTCTCTAATGCAGCTTTGGGATTCTGCAGATAAATTGAATATATTAATAATTAATGGTTGCTGATTCAGTATTAGGGTGGCTTTGGAATGAGGGGGTGTTTTTTGCCTTTTCCTCTCATCAACCAATAAAAAAATCAATAGAGGCTTAATCATTTGAATTATTAAGCATGCAGATTTATAAACTCATTAAACATGTGGGTTTCTACTAAATGAATAGATAGTCATTGGAAGGATGGTGTACAGTCATGGTAGAACAGAAGATTTATATTCCAGAAAGACTGTAAATAATGGATTTTTAAAAAAGTATTATACTTGTAGGATGTGCTATTTTTAAAACCATGATTGGCTTGGTTTTGCTCAGGTGCCATTATATCTGGTTGTGCAGTGCTGGGGGAATTGGACATCTGAGCTACACATAGTGTAGTGAAAGTACAAAGAGGACTGTTATTAGATGCCTTTTCAAAAGATCCAGGAAATGTAGAACAGTTGAGTAAAACATAATTGTAATGTTGAGAAAAAAATCAGCAGCACAGAAATAATCTCTTAAATATAGTTGAAATGAAAACCTTTGATTTCTGTTGTTTGGCATAAGGAGGTGACCCAAATTATTTGGGTGGGTCGGTGGGTGCCTGAAATTGATGTATTGGGATATTTGTATAGTGGAGGAATACAATGACACTGATTAGATATTTGAGGATTGGAGGGATTTAAGTCATTTGTAAATACAATTGCTGTGATTCAGCTAGGGGGCATGTACAAATGGGTGCTGTGCATGTAATTCCAGGCCTGATCCAGCTGTGGTCAGATAATAGGAATAACCCTGATCTGCTCTTTGGGTGAGAGAAGAGGGGGCTGGCTTTACCACCCCATCCCTGGCCATAATAGAGCAGTGCATTTGCAGATTACCTCACTGAGTGTACACACAACTGGATGAGGGTCAGTGTCAGTGCTGTGGTGCGGGCCCTCCTCCAAGACATCTTTACAGTGCCAGTTAGCTGGCAGTAAACATTGCCCGTTGTTGATCTGAAGAAAATCTTCTAAGACAGAAATTTGGAGCTCTATATTCGCAACATTCTTGTATTCATCATTTTATGTAAATCATCACTTTTGTTCAGGGGAGGGCTTCAGAATATTTTCGGTGGGAATATTTATAAATGGACAAAGTTCTTAGATGCCCTGTATCTTAGATGCCTAGAGTAGCAGTAATCACTGAGAGTGCTTATAGTGATATGCTGATGGTCCAGTACTCTTTAGATCTTTTATTTCAGCAGGATGACACTTTATAAATAGGCTTGTAATTAAGTGTAATTACGATTTAGATGTTAGAGGCCTTAACTGTGACATGTGTCTGATAATGGATTAACCACCACTGGAATTTTAAATATCTCCCTGTATATCAATTAACATGCAATGTGTCAAAAACGTAGTGGTTTTCCCCTCTGCCCCATCTTTTTCCGCTGAGCTGCATGTTTAGAGTTGAGGCCTAATGAGCAGAGGTGCATAGTTGCCTACCACTGTAAATACTGCCATCTCTGGAAAAATGAATAGTCAAGAGACGCAACCCATCGGGCTCTCTTGTGAAGGTTAGTTGGTCAGCCAGCTTCATAACAATTGCTCTTGCACAAAGGACTTTTTGTAGGCTATTTTGTGTGTGTGGGGGTGATACTATGGATAAGGCTGATAAGCCTATAGGTCATCACTTCCATTAAGTACTTGGTTGGTTCAACTTTTGGGGCTTGCTTGGGTATCTGGTCACAATGGAAAGGCCTTGTTTGTGCTGGGCCTATTTGTCCCTCCCTCACCATAGTGAGTCAGAATTAAAGCCTCGATCACATGAACATCTTGCAGTGTGAGATCCATTTCATTGGTGGGGTATCCCATGATAGAGCACTCATGTGCCAGAACCAGCGTGGTGTAGTGGTTAGAGTGCTGGACTAGCACCAGGGAGACCTGAGTTCAAATCCCCATTCAGCCATGATACTTGCTGGGTGACTCTGGGCAAATCACTTCTCTCTCAGCCTAACCTACTTCACAGGGTTGTTGTGAGGAGAAACTCAAGTATGTAGTACTCTGGGCTCCTTGGAGGAAGAGCAGAATATAAATGTAAAAATAATACTAATGATGTTAAGAGTGTAATCACTTGAATCTGCTCTAGGGTGCCTGTTCTGCAGGAAAGACAAATGTAATTGTGCTATTCACCTGCACAACCCTGCTCTGTAGACTCATACCGTGCTAATATGGCTCCCATTTTGTGTATGAGAAGGGGATCTATCTTGCAGAGGACAGAGCATACAATGAGCACTTTCTTATTGAGGTTGGCATAAATCCAATATTAAGGTTTGCCACAGTGTTCAGTTTTTAACATGAATACATACATTGAGGGAGACATTACCATGGATGATGTGTGGTGCAATGTTTAATCTGTGGAATTCACTGACACAAGATGTGGGGTAGCCACTAGCTTAAATGACTCTTAAGAAGGGATTAGACAAACTGTTGGAGCTATTGGTCATGATAGCCAGAGCAGACTTCTATATCCAGGGGATATCTCCAAATACCTAATGGTAGAGAAAACGGAACAGCCATCACGTTCATGCCTTGCTTGAATGCTCCTGGAATCATCCGGCTGGCTGCTAATTGGAAGTAGTGTTGGGCCAGATGAACTGATCCACCAAAGAAATGATCTTATGAGGGCCCTTCAGAGGTTTGAACTGTGATAAATAGATACGGTATATTTTGCGCTCAACAGCATTTTTACAGTGAGCGCTATGTTCTCTAAATCAAAATGCCAGAACGTTGATAGGCTTTGGTTTCAGATTAGTTTTGTAACGGAAGATCTGGAAGGTGTGGGGGAAATTAGTATCCTTAAAACCTCTTGTTAATGTTTCTGTTTTGGCTCTGCTACTACCACTTTGACTGTGGATCCTAGGATCCTCTTTGACTGTGGATCCATATCCAGTATAAGGGAAATGCAGATGAGAACTCAATGGTCACTCAGACAGTTCCTACTGGCTGTCATTGCGTATGGACTTTCATTCACTTTCATTTACAAAGAGGTATGACTGAGTCTAGAATTAAGAATTGCTTGGGTTTTTTGTGCTTCTCTGTGTATATGAATATATTGGTTTACTTCAAAAAAAAATTCACTATTGAAATGTCTTCAAATATTCTGGGCACATTGCACTGGGAGGTTCTCCTGCGCAAGTGCCAGTAAAATAAATATGGCTTGTGCAAATAACTTTCCAGTAGACTCCCCCCTCCCCCCAGTATTTCTAGTTTGGAGCCTAGTTGTGAATTGGGATAGATATTTTTGGATTAAACATAACCACTGCTGTATTAAAGGTAAGGTCAGGGCTTCAAATAAAGCAAGCCTTGGACTTCTAAACCAGTTAATGGGCCAAAATGAACAGCAGCATTAAGTTCTGATTAGAGACTTGCGTTTTCTGTGTGCAGTGGCAATCAACACACTTGATGTTGACATGCTGAATAAAAATGTTCGTTTATTTTCCCCTTTTAATTAACTGCCTTGCATGCTTGTATGAATTTGTGTTCATGCTTCACACTAACTTCTTTCATTACCTTTGCCAACCTTACTGTGTTCTTTTGGCCTACTACCTGTCACACTCAAAACATTTCAATTTACTTCTTTGATTCTTAGCTGAAACCTCAGTTTTGACAGTGGGATGGAGTGGAGTGTTTCAGTCCATCCCCCACCCTTCCATTATTGAAGCCACCCCAAGTAGTGCAGTCCTTTGCCCCCATAAAACTCTGAGGCAAATCCTGAGAATTTGACTTGCGTCCAATTGCATAACCCTATCATGGGTTCTTTTTCTTGGTCATACCACACTGCGACAAGAGCGTGGGGCAGGATATGGGAACTGGCTTTTATGTCGCTAGATGACTGCCCAATTTGCATGCTTTACTCTGCATCCTTTTTTTACCAAAATGTGGGAAATATTGGGAATCTGGGTTCTGTTCTGAAGTTCAGCTTGGCTTGACATTGGAAGTCATGAAGGAAATATATAAAGTCATAGGTATGGAAGCTCTACCCCGGTGTCTGTTTGCAGACAGTGTGAGAAATACTTCTTTAAAATACTTCTGCAACCATGGTGGCAAGAGTCCTCAACAGAATTTGCTAAAATCCATTCCAGAGACCAGATTCTCTGTGTTGTTCTAAGCATCTGGAACTATAGAAAGTGAAGCCTGATACCTCTAGTCTTGTATGTATGTGTCAGCTTCACCTGCTGACATGAAATGGTTTCCATACTGATTAACAACTCTCTGTCGTTTGAGAGCGGTTTTGTTTGCTCTCCTTTAACTAGCTGTTCAGTTGTAAAGGTAAGCAAAGCCTAATCTTGTTGCCAGTTAGCTGTACTTATTTCAAACTGAAAGCACATAATTTTGGCCATAAGTGGCAGGCACCCTTAGAACAGAGTTAGAAATGCACAACATCCCACCTTAAGGCAATAAAATAAAAAATGACTGTGGCATCATCAACCAGTTAAGACAGATAAAGCAAAGCACATCAACCGGTCATCCCCAAAGCTTTTTGAACCATCAAACATTTGATTATTATTTTTTAAGCCAGAAATGAATGGACCTGGTGAGCCATCCTAGGTACCAGATTCCACAGAGTGGGTGCCCCTGCTGAAAAGAACCTGCTCTTTCTTGCGAGTCTTGTTTCCAAAGGCGAGAACCTTTAGACCAGAGCCTCATGGTAATCATCTGAACCTATGGAAGAAGACCTTTTTCATGAAATCAGGACAGTTTCTGGTAATTAAAATAATATATGCAAAATGTGAAAACACTAATATTTAATGCAATAAATTGAGCACTTTTGCTAGCAACCTTATCTGCTCTGGGTCAAAGGGAATGTCTGCCAGAAATATAATGCTATCCATTTTGCAAAACAATAAGACATTAAATGATGCCATATCTAAAAAGCAGGGCAGTGAGCCAGAAGTACCTACAGCTTCAAAGGGTATCTAGCTCTACACTAAAGTAAAGTGTGTTGTTGATTTCGACTCCTGGCACCCACAAAGCCCTGTGGTTGTCTTTGGTATAATACAGGAGGGGTTTACCATTGCCGCCTCCTTCACAGTATGAGATTATGCCTTTCAACATTTTCCTATATCACTGCTGCCCAATATAGGTGTTACCCATAGTCTGGGAAACATACCAGCAAGGATTTGAACTGGCAACCTTCTGCTTGTTAATCAAGCATTTCCCTGCTGTGCCACCTGAGGCGGTTAGATCTACGCTAGGTGATGTAAAATAATGGTTTTGTGGGTTGTGTGTGTCTCGTCTCAGGCAGTTCACTTTAATTTAGGTATAGCTTCCTAGTAATGAACTAAACTTTTTCTTGAGCTGTTTGTGAAGGATGTAGTTGTCTCCCCATCAGTGGCATTATGGGGAGCTGCATGGTCATCTGGTGTGCGACCTTGGCTGGGTCATTTCGGCTTTGTTCATAGCATGTGTAGATGCAGAGTCAGAATTGACAGTGTTATGCTGCCCCTCTGACCTTGAAAACTTGGAAATCTTATTAAACAGCAGAGCCTGTGAAATCATGGCTGCCTGGGGTTTTTTCTAGAATGTCCCTCTCAGGCGAAGGGCTGTAACTTGACAGAGCAGCAGCTTCCAGACCTTGTAGGCTGGCTGTTGCTTCTTTGCAAACAGCTGAATGTGTATCCCCAAACCCACACAATGCTTGTGACCCCTTCCTCCCATTCCACCTCAGGTCATTGCAAAGGAAAGGACCATAGCGCAGCATTAGAGCACATATCTTGAATACAGAAGGCTCTAGAATCATTTAAGCTTCTGCAGCTTAGGTAGCAGGAAGGTCTTGAAGATTCACTCACTCTGTTGATGTTCTGCTAGGCTAGGTGGACCAGTGGCTTGTCTCTGTATAAGACACCTTTGTGTTCTATTCCGTGGCCCTGTTCCTGTCACCATCACTTGTACTAAATACATACTGAATAGTAATGAATGTCTGACTGCTACCTTCTGCTAGCTGAAAGTTGAAGGCCCTTCTTTGGTGTCCCAGACAGGCTCCCTTCCCTGCCTGCCCTTGACACTAAGATCCTGCACCTGTTAGAACTTGTACAACCGTGCCATCTCAGTTCCCTGTTCCTGGCTCCCCAGAGCAAACCAAGAGCATGCCCTTGAAGGAAGTCGCTAGCACCTGAGACAAACGGTATGGTTTAAAAGGATTTGTCATCTGGTCAGCGAGAATAATATTTTAAATTTTGTTGTTTTTTAATTAACTTTTTTTTAAAAAACTTGGTTTAAAATGAAATGTGGACATAATAAAAATTTTAAATTCTGCACAAACCTATTAAAACACTTAATTATTTAACACACTGAATTCAAATCTGATTTTCTGTGTAAAAGAGAGGTTATGGTAGAAAATATTCTACTTCTGAGGCAATTGGTATTAATAGGTCATATATTATCATGGCATACCATTAATATGTATGAGTCTAGTGGTTTGGACATTTGCTTTCCATCTGATGGAGAAATGCTGGTAAATGCCCAGTAATTACCAGCCTTATTTCTGGAGTGTTCTGGCTCCCAGTCCAGCATGCCTAAGTCTGCCAATTAGCCCTGCTAATTGGGCAAAGAGGCACCTTTTTAATGAGGTGATTCTCTTTATTTAGCAGAGGGGAGAGTAACTGCCCCTATACACCCCCAACACAGTACTTCCAGTGACTGTTGCTGGTGTATGTCTTGTGTTTCTTTTTAGATTGTGAGCCCTTTGGGGACAGGGAGCCATCTTATTTATTATTTCTCTCTGTAAACCGCTTTGGAAACTTTTGTTGAAAAGCGGTATATAAATATTTGTTGTTGTCTTTACTGGATTGTAATCCTAATCTTGAAGTTTAAATGGTCTTGCCTGGTTTTGGTTTTCCATTTATATCCCACCTTTCATGAAAGTCCCAGTGTGGGTAGTTTAAAAATTTAAAAATCACAATTAAATTCATATAGCATGGATTTGATTGTGATAAATATCATAAAATGAGTTCCTAAAACCAGGATAATAGAATATCAAGTGCAGCATATGAAATGCCATCTACAAGGGCTTCCTCCAATTATTAAAAGTATGGCAGATCAGGTTAACTTGTTAACACCTTCTCAAAGGCTGGCATCCTTGCAGGTGAATGCAGAATTAACAAATCAATTAATTTCACCATTGCTGCTCTCATATCTAATTGTGTAGCACCAAAGGTATGTGAGCTGCATAACCAGAAATCATAGGCAGATAGTATAGGCTTTGTTGATTTGCAAATCACTTATTAATTATTTCAAATATTTATATACCACTTTTTAGCCAAAACAAGTTCTCAAAATGGTTTATATAGATAAAGAAATAAGATGGTTCTCAAAGGGCACACACTCTAAAAGAAGCACAAGGGAGACTCCTCCAGTAACAACCACTGGAGGGATGCTGTGCTGAGGCTGAACAATCACAGTCCTTCTCTCTCTGCTAAATACATGAGAATGCTACTATAAAAGGTGCCTCTTTGCTCTGTTAGCAGGGGTAAATATGTTATAGTATACGTGCTTGTTCAGGAAAAAGGCTGGAGGATAAGAGAGGTTGCTGTTGTGATAAAAACCCAAAGTTTTCATTTTTAGTCTGTGGCTTAAATCTATCCGTTATAATTGAGAAAGCACCTTAAGATAGCCCCCTTTCATACTCTAGGACAGCTCCCCCCTCCACAACCATATATTCCATTCTATATCCCAAGTCCCATCTACTGGAAACAACTCCCATTTCATAATACATCAAAATAAATGATCAGTCATTCCCTTTTCATAACTTGCCAAATGAAAGTTGGTTAGTTTTGAAAGGCAACCAGACAGCCTGGTAATTCTGTGGGTTCTGGAAATAAAGTTACCAGGCAAGATATTTATTCCATACTCAGCCCAAAGGCCAACAATAAGAACTGTCTTACCTGTGATATCATGAGTGATATTCGTTGCACAAAACCATGGCCCCTACATAATCCTGTTTACCCAATGAGATCATCTTGAGAGGACCTACTCCAGGTTGAACCTTTGTCAGAAATGCGGTCAGTGGGTACGCAGGACTGGGCCTCCTCAGTCATGACACCTACACTTTAGAATTTTGTTTTTAATCTCTCCCGCCCCCAGATAGCTTTCAGTCTAGTGAAAATCATTCTGTTAAGACTGGCCTTCACCTTGGAAAAATGATGTACTATATATTTTTATATGTTTGATTGTCCTTTGCTGTTTCTATGTGTGTTGTGCTGCTCTAAGACATTGTGGCCTATATATTGGGTGTAGGGGGAGCAGTGTTTACATGGTAACATCACTTTAGGAAGTTGTGCTGAAAAGTGATGTCCTAAAATAAAGGAGATATGCATAATAATTTAGAACTGCAAGGAGGAGCTAATTTAGCTTATATGCATTTCGGCCGTCAGTTTGCTTTGATGCTGCTGAATCCTGTCAGTTTTAGTCTCTCCCCTTTGAGTCTGTAAAGTAGCCTCCAGTAACATTTTAAAATGCAGGCCTGTCTGATTCCTCTGTTCTGTGCATGGGCTTGAAGGGAGTGTTTTAACAAAGTGCTGTAAATGTTTAGCAAGAGTACTGTTAAATAAGAGTGTTGCGGGGGGCACTCCTTTTAATCCCAAACTATCACTGACAGATGTTGCTAATTCTATTTATAGAGAGGAGTGGCTGTTTGTCTGATCAAAATATACTTGGCCGCTTGGCAGGCAAGATATTAGCCAGGTGTTTAAAACACTAATTTAGTAGAATTGTAAAAAGTGACCTTTTATTATCTACCTAAAAAATTAATCCCAAGTTACAACTTAACTCTTATGAAACAAATTAAATTATAAAACTACTAGTGACTAATTATTATTTATAGCTAACAAATGTATGTCAACTGTATTCGAGAGATCGTGGTTTGTTTGGGAGTTTTTTTAACCCCAGGAATGCCTAGAACTAAGCACAATAGTAAAATCTTTAGAGATTAAAGAAAATGCTTATAGGATCAATGCAAAAAGTTAGTTTTAAAAAAATTAACCCTTTAAAATATTATTGTTACAAGTAGTGGGGGCATATATTTTATTTATTTAGTACATTTCTAACAACATGTATGTGAGTAACCAAACGCCTGTAGGCTAGGGAAGCAATGAGCCCTCCTGCCTTTGCTGTCAGAAACTACTATGATGTAACTGAAGCAGGATTGTTGGTCTATCTTTCAGTGTTGTCAACTTGAGTGGCCACAACATTCCAGGGGTTTCTCCCAATATAACCTGGAGATGCCAGGGTTTGTGTGTTGAAAGTCCAAGGTTCAAAGCATGTGCTCTTCCTGTGAGCTAGGGTCCCATCCCACCCCACAAAAAAGTGTAGGTTCCTGCATTGTTGGCCTTGTGGAATGTTTTACTCTGAACATCTATAGTCAGATAATACGCTATCAGCTGACAGTACTTTGACTAGCAGCCTAATTTGTGAATGGCTCTAATCATTCTTGCACATAGATGTTCATGGAGTATTCACCCACCTATTGCTCTTCCTTCCCTAGATGAACGTGGCAGATATCTGAAGTTGATCATATTGCTCTGAAACAAATGTGAAAAGCACAGAAAGCTGTTTGATTAGTCAAGATCATGTGGTGCCTCTACCACCTTTGGGCTGCCAACTGGCTCTTAAAAGAAGTGGCTGTCAGTTAAGAACATAAAGAACAGCCCTGCTGGATCAGGCCCAAGGCCCATCTAGTCCAGCATCTTGTTTTGCACAGTGGCCCCACCAGATGCCGCTGGAAGCCACAGGCAGGAGTTGAGGGCATGCCCTCTCTCCTGCTGTTACTCCCCTGCAACTGGTACTCGGAGGCATCCTGCCTTTGAGGCTGGAGGTGGCCTTTAGCCTTCCAACTAGTAGCCGTTGATAGACCTCTCCTCCATGAAGTTATCCAAACCCCTCTTAAAAACGTCCAGGTGGTTGGCTGTCACCACATCTCGTGGCAGAGAATTCCACAAGTTGATGATGTGTTGTGTGAAAAAGTACTCCCATTTGTTGGTCCCAGATTTCCTGGCCATCAATTTCATGGGATGATCCCTGGTTCTAGTGTTATGGGAGAGGGAGAAGAATTTCTCTTATCCACTTTCTTCACACCATGCATGATTTTATCATGTCTCCCCACATTCGTCTTTTTTCTAAACTAAAAAGCCCCAGGTGTTGTAGCCTTGCCTCATAAGAAAGGTGCTCTAGGCCCCTGATCATCTTGGTTGCCCTCTTCTGCACCTTTTCCAGTTCAACAAAGTCCTTTTTAAGATGTGACCAGAACTGTACACAGTACTCCAGGTGTGGCCGCACCATAGTTTTGTATAAGGGCATTATAATACTAGCCGTTTTATTTTCAATCAGTTTCAATTCCTCAGTAGGGAAGGATGGGGTCAGGCTGACTGCATTTTCCTGCACTTATTCTCTGTCCCATTCTCACCCAACAAAGGCACGTTTCGCGGGGAGCCAGGAGGAACCATCATACTCAATGACCTTACAGCGCAATGTCAGATCGTTTGGGGCAAACAGCAAAGGGGAAGGATGGAAAAAAGTATTCATCGCTCAACCTGTTTGATACATACAAGGGCAAGTCCTTAGAGATCCAGAAACCCACAGGTAAAGAATGTGTGTGTACACAAGGCCACCCGTTTTTCTTCTCAGTTGAATTCCCAAAGGAGGGGGCACTTGCTATGATGAACCTGCTTAGTCTCTGATGCCCGTCTGATGGCACTCGCAGCGCCCTGAGCAGCTGCCCCCTCATACGCACTTGAATTATCCTAAGTTGCCAGTCTGTAGTTGGCTGGGCAGCTGTTAGGAGCTGCCATTCAGTGTGTCAGCAAGAAAAACTAATCTGTGTGGCAGAAGGAAGGGAATTGGAAGCAGGGGGAGGGGGCGGTTGGCAATAGGGCTTTAGGTCTGTGTCTCATCCCTGCTTCTCACTCCCCTGCAGTCACTCCCCGACATGGCTTGCAGAGTCTCGGTAAGGTTGCCATTGCTCGGCGCATGCCACCCCCTGCAAACCTGCCAAGCTTAAAAGCGGAGAACAAAGGCAATGACCCCAACGTCTCACTAGTGCCGAAAGACGGGACAGGATGGGCAAGCAAGCAGGAACAGCCAGACCCAAAGAGGTGAGGGAGAGGCAGAAGGGCCCCACTGCCCTCCCGTGGGGTTTCCCACCTATGTGTGGGCCCTGACAGCTTCTTCATCTGTCTCTTTCTTTTGTCTCCAGTACCGATGCCTCAACAGCTCAGCCGCCGGAATCGCAGTCGCCGCCGGCTTCACAGACGTCTGCCTCAAACCAACCGAAACGACCCCCAACAGTCCCCGAGGTGAATCTGGGAGTTCGAGCCAGTATCGTTCACTGTTCAGCATTAGATCAACAAGGTTTTTTAAATGAAAGATGTGATTCTTAACAACACTGTTGAGATCCCTTTATAAGGCTTTTAATCTATAGTGCTAGAGAACCACAGAACAGACCCAAGTCAGCAGCCAAGCCAAAATAGCAGTTGGAGTCATAGCACAAGGTCACAGGCCCAGCAAAACAAAGTAATGGGAAATCAGCTCGCAGGTCTCTTGCTTAGTTTTGACCTTCTGCCTTTCTTTCAGAATCCCCCTACAGTAGCAAGCGGGGTAAAGTCCTGGGCGCAGGCCAGCGTTACCCATGGAGCGCAAGGAGATGGTAAGTTGCATCTTGACTAATTGCATGCGAGCTGAGACTTAAGACATTTGAAAAGATGAGTGGGAGGAGTCCATAAAGATCAGCAGTTTCCCCCAGGATCATTGTCAGAAATTTATTCTACATCAGGCTTAAGAATCTCACATTAACTTGCTTGTTGTCATGGTGAGGGCCTTTGCATCACCCTTCCATCTTGCATTTAGTAGTTTGCTGAATCTGTAATCATGGGGCGAAGGCTTAGTGAACGTTGGTGTCACCATTTCTTTCTCTGTTGTCAAGGTGGAAAGGGATCAAGCCTACTGTCGCGATTCTCTCGCGAGGAATTTCCGACCCTGCAGGCGGCTGGCGACCAGGACAAAGCTGGCAAAGAAAAGGACACTACCGATGCGTCGTATGGGCCCGGACCAAACCTCCGCCCCCAGAGTGAGTGGTGTTGCTTTGATGGCAGCTGAATCTCAGCCCTGGGGCAAGGGAGAATCCTTGCCACCCAAAATGAAGGCTGCACTGTCACTAGAAATCCAAGAGGCTTTTCTCATCCTTAAAACATTGTTTTCCCTTCTGTTTTCCACCACCACTCTCCCCCCCCCCCCACTTCTTGCAGACGCAACCAGTTGGCGGGATGGAGGCGGGCGGGGCACGGACGGGGAGCTGGTGCCTGAGGATGGACGGGCTGGGGTCAGCATGCAACCCAATGTCCCGCCTCAGTTCCCTCCCTACCGGGGGATGATGCCGCCATTTGTAAGTACACTATGGAAGTTGTGCTTGTCTTCAAAGACAATTATTGGCTTTAGAGTAATGGGCCACATTAGTATGATGAGCATAGAGAAAAGGGAAATGAATTGTACTTGATTGATTAGAAGGGAGCATGTATATCTGTTGGCAGTGGGCTGCAGATTGGTAAACCCTCAATAATCCCTCCTCTACCCCATTGCAGATGTATCCCCCGTACCTCCCATTCCCGCCTCCATATGGACCGCAGGGACCTTATCGCTACCCCACAGCGGAGGCGCAAAGGTAAGTGCAAGGAGTTAGGTTGGGGGTGACAATGTTTAGAAGTTTTGTAGGAAAATATCTAGAAGGCTAGAGTGTGGGAGAGGGGCTGGCACAAGACTGGAGCCTGCTGGCTGTGGAACAAGAGTTGGAAGTCCTGACTTCCTTGTGGTAGTGTACTAGGGGCCAGTATAGAGATTTTGACATTGTTTTCAGTGTTTCAACCTCTCCAAGTAGAATTAAGGTGAAGGAAGGACTGCTTCATTGGCACAGCTTGTGATTTTCATGATGGAAAGCAAGAAGGAAGCAGACCATGGGCCCTGTGAAAAGGAAGAGACCCTTAGAGACAATAGTCTTTGCTTTTTTTTCTTTCTCTTCCCATACACAAAAATAAAGAAATTACTCCATTGCTTCCCATCAGCATACATCACAAGAAAGGGCTTCACAACTGCGGAACATAGAATGCAATTTGACACCCTTATTTCAAAGAACTCACACTATGTGACCTAGGTGTGCCATAAAACCCTTGAACTGCCTACCTGACATGGTTGACTGTTTTGCTTATTGTCTGCCCTGATTCCATGAAGAAAAGACTGGCAGGACATCTGCAAGCAGATTCTGCTGCATACTACTTGATTCTTTGGTCTCTCTAGTGCAGGCATCCCCAAACTGCGGCCCTCCAGATGTTGCTGAACTACAACTTCCAGCATACCCAGCCACAAAAAAATGTGTCTAGGGATGCTGGGAGTTGTAGTTCAGCAACATCTGGAGGGCTGCAGTTTGGGGATGCCTGCTCTAGTGGGTTAAAGTGGGATCTTTTGACTGGGTAGTGGGCAATGCAGAGATGGAGCTTCTGTTAATGTCCCCCACACCCATGCTATGTCTGCAGGTTCCAGCGGCTCCCAGGACCCCGCCCCTCACAACCTCCGCTGCGCATGTCGGAGCCTGTGAGCCGGCCACCCGTCCTCAAGCAGGATGACCTAAAAGAATTTGATGAGTTGGACCAGGAGAATGATGAAGGCTGGGCAGGTAACTGGCAGGCCCCTACTGGAGGGACATAGTCATGAAGTCTTAACTATAATGCCTTGAACTGTGGCTTCCTGATTTGACAGTTTGTTGAGTCCCACATTGCTAAATCTGTCAATCTGAAACTGCCTCTGACTTTTCTGCAGGAGCCCATGAAGAAGTGGACTATACTGAGAAGCTGAAATTCAGTGATGAAGAAGACGGGAAAGAGACTGATGAAGAAGCCATTGAGAATCGGTAAGATCATGGGGTTTTTTTTGTGAATTTTCATCCAGGGTATCAGTTCCATGAGAAGGATCCATGTAGTGAGCCCTACCCATGTGATTCCATTAAGACAACCGCTTTCAGCCATGTGGGGAGAGCGACATGTCACTCTGATTGTTCTTTTGGGCCTCTCTGTGGCTTTCAATACTATCAACCATGGTATCCTTCTGGATCATTTGGGAATAGGTGGTACTGCTCTGCAGTGGTTCCTTTCCTATCTCTCTGGTAGATTCCAGAAGGTGTCACTAGGAGATAGTTGCTGTCTGAAACGAGAGCTGTTGTATGGAGGGCTCCCTCAGGGCTCCATACTATCTCCGATACTTTTTAACATCTACACGAAACTGCTAAGTGAGATCATCAGAAGATTTGGAGCAGGGTGTTATCAATATGCTGATGACACCCAAATCTGACACCCAAAGTGCCATAAAGTCCCTAAATGCCAAGACAGAGGTACTCATGGCAAGCATTCGTACTTCGGCGGATGTGATAGGTCTTCCTGTTCTGGGGTTGCACTCTCTCCGAAGGAACAGGTACATAGCCTGGGAGTGCTTCTGGACTCAGGCCTCACTCTGGATTCTCAGGTTGAGGCTATGGCCAGAAGCGCTTTCTATCAACTTTGGTTGATACAACAGCTGTGTCCATTCCTCAAAGACAAAGATCTGAGAACTATGGTGCACTCTCTGGTAACCTAGGCTTGGCTACTGCAATGTGCTCTCTGTGGAACTGCCTTTGTATGTAGTTCGGAGACTTCAGTTGGTCCAAACTTCAGCGTCTGGATTGGTCTCCAGGGTTTATCGGAGAGGCCACGTTATGCCTGTCTTAAAGCAACTGCCTTGGCAGCCAATAGGTTTCCGGGCAAAATACAAAGTGCTGTAATTTTAGAAGGACCTCAATATTCATGGGAGTTCCATTCCATGGTTGTACCGTGGATACGGAAACGGCAAATATTGAGGCATTGTTTCAGTGGGGAATTGGGAGTTAGGTTCCTGGTAGGCAGGAAAATGTGAAAATTGGGGGAGGGGGGAAGCTCCTCACCATGCTTTGCTACTCCTCCTGCATCACACTGTGGCCTCAAGATGCTCAGAAATCGCCCTTATTTGTCTTGTTTTTTTACAGGAGCCATTTTGTGGCTCTGAGAAACAAAATGGCAGCCAGAAATGACCTCCATGGTCATTTCCGGGCACCTCTGACCCACAGATACACGAAGTTGACATGTTTCTCCTCCCCACGCCCCCCAATATGCCAAGGTCAAGTAACTTTTACCCGGCCTCAGATATGCAAATCCGTGGATAACTAGGTTTCCCTGTACCTTTTTAAAGCCCTAAACAGCTTAGGACCGAGTTATCTGGGAGAGCCCCTTCTTCTGCATGATCCCCACCACTCATCAAGAGAGGTTTGTCTCTGGATGCTGCCAGCTCATCTAGCAGTGACTTGGGAGCAGGCCTTTTCTCCTTGCTCCTGGGCTGTGGAATGCGCTCCCTATAGACATTCGAGGGTTATCTTTACCAGCCTTTAAAAGAGCCATTAAGACGTGCTTTTTAAACATGGCTTTTAGTGGGTTTTGAATGTTTTAAATTATTTTAATAGCTGTTTTGTTTTTGTTTATTTTTGTGAACCACCTAGAGTCTTTGGAATCAGGCAGTATGTAAATTGAATAAATACATAATGAGAGGGATTACCTCACAAAATGCCTTCCACACAGCTGCACCTAAAGGGTGTTTGAGCCAGATCCACATTCATCCGTCTTTTGTCACTCCAACTCTGAGCAGTAGGTGCAGGATCTCAGTAACCTTTTTGACATCTTTTCTCTTCCTCCACCTTGTTCCACAAGCAATGACGAGGCCTCTGGCCCTGAAAGCCAGTCATCAGGTACGGACACAAAGAAGGCTGGAACCCCAAAAGAGGATCAACCTCTTGTGAAGACAGCGTGGCCTGAAAACTCTCGTCCCCCAGAGGGCACCAAAGAGCCACCGCCACCTTCCCCTGCAATCCGGCCGCCGCCGCCGCCGCCCAACCGGGGCAACTGGGGACAACCCAACGACTTCCCAGTGAGTCTGCATGGGCTTGGCAGCACCTTGGGGTGGCAGCTGCCATTCAAGAAAAACCTAGTGAGCTGAAGCATGGAGAACTGGGCTCCTGCCGTTAAGCCAAGGGACAGAGCAGTAAATTGGGAGAGGCTGGTCTCCAGGCAAAGTGAAGAAGCATACTGCCTTGTCTCGTTGAAACTTGCCAGGTCTGGAAAATGTGTCGCTTACAGAAAACATATCCTTAGAACCATCATTCCTAAGATTCTGGGGCAGGTCAGGGTCAAAAGGCTATGGTTTGGGATTGTGAGCGCACCTTCTAACCCACCCAAGCCCACACACTCGCGGCTCATCGCTGTTAATACCCGGCTCACCCAAGCCTGGAGCTTCTGTTTAACTGGTTTTAAACCACAACTAAAATTTGAATTTGCAGCTTTAAGAGCTAGTAACTTGTTCTCTTCTTAGATTCTCAGAATGCCAAATTCTGCACGCCGTATAAAATGCCATGTTTTCATGGTGCAGATCATGGAGTCATGGCACCCACATTGCCCTGTTATTGAAGAAGGCTGACATCCGTCTTTGTAGGTTGCAGCTTGAATTAGCCAGGGGTAATTCAGAATCTGTTAAAGCAGGGAGTACCAAGTAAATATAACAGTTTGTGTCCAAAATATTCTTAGGCTTGGATTTCCACTGTTGTTTAGCTGGGGGACAAGGTTGTGTGGCTGGGAGCGGCCTCTGCTGCCCTCTTAATTCTTTGGCCTTGAGTTTTCTTTAACTCGGCAGCTTTGACCCAAGATGTTTGCCTCTTCTCTCTAGGACCGCCCGCTGCGACCCCCGCCCCCCGAAGATGAAGATGAGGCTTGGCGTCAGCGCCGGAAGCAGTCGTCATCGGAGATCTCCGCTGCAGTGGAGCGTGCCCGGCGTCGGCGGGAGGAGGAGGAGCGGCGCATGCAGGAAGAGCGGCGAGCTGCCTGTGCCGAAAAACTCAAGCGACTAGATGAGAAGTTTGGCGCCCCTGACAAGCGCCTGAAGCCAGAGCCTTCCAAAGAGCCTCCCGCCCCTCCTCCTCCTCCACCAGCTCCCACCCCAGTGCCCTCCAACCCTCCAGCTGCCCTGGTCCTCCCAGAGGAGAAGCGGGAGAAAGAGGAGCCAGTTCTGGCTAACAATCCTCGTAGTACTGTCGGTGGTAGCGGCAGCAGCGGGAGTAGCTTGGACTCTGCTAGCACTGGTGATTGATTTCTTTGTATTGTATTGTTTCAAAGATTTCTATCCTGCCTGTCCAGCATAGAAACTTCCAAGGTGACTGACAACAAAAGTTAAAAACCATAACACATAAACAAAATGAAACAGCAGTTCTATTTAAAAAATAATAATTCAAAGGCAAAACCACAGCCATAAAACAAGCAGCAAGGCAGCAATAAATATATCTCTTTTGAAAGCTTAGGAGAATAAGGTGGCTAATGTTTAGGCATCAGCTAAAAACAAAATAGGTGCCAACTTACTGTGGGAAGATGTCTCTGGGAAAATGTGAAGGGCCTCCTCTCCAGTTGCCAACTGCCTATTCTCAGAAAGAAGAGCAGCCGGAGAAGGGTCTTTGTTTCCTGGTCTTGGAGTATAGGTTTGCCTGGTCTCATTATAAACTTGTTCACATGCATGGACAGCACTTCTTGTGTCTCACAATTATTTATCTATTTTTAAATACTGGCTGATACGTACATTTCTAGGCAGCTTACAGAATTTAAAACACAATATAAAACAGTAAAAACAGTTAAAATTCTACAAAATACACTAAAAAGAGTCTATTTTGTTTAAAATAAACAGTTTAAAATAAAATGTAATTTCAGTTAAAAGCCTGTGAAAGCAGGTGTGTCTTGAGGTTCTTCCTAAAAGCAAACCAAGAAGGAGATGCTCTTATTTCAGCAAGGAGCATATTCCAAAGCCCCGGTGCAGCCACCGAGAAGGCCTGGTCCCGAGTCACCACCAGACGAGCCAGCAGCAACCATAACCTAATGATTCTCTGCTAAATATGCCTGTTTCACTGATGCAGGTCATCATTTGATATTGCACTCACTGAGTAGCAAACTATTTAACTTATCTTTTTATTTAAAAGATGTGTGCCCCGTCCCTCCAGTACACTACTGCACAGGGTGGCTCACAACATCCATGTGTGAACATGACCAGAAGGGTTCAGCTGGGGTGGAGCTCACTGTTCCCTCTAAGGCGTGTGCATGTGCGAGCACTCACACGCTTTCTGATGTCCGCTCAGTTAATTTTAGATCCCACTCAGGAAGGCCCCACTCTGAATGCATGTGCACACACTGCCTTGATACTGCCGCCCAGAACAAAACTCATTCCGTGCACAGATGAAAAAAATTAGAACACTGGTGGAGCCTCTGTCAGCACTGTGCCAAATTCTGTCTTAATTTGTAAAACTGAATAGAAGTGTTGGCTCTAACAACTGAAACACCACATAGTAAAAATGTTTTAAATTCAGCAGTAGTTCTAAACTTCATTTAAAATGAAATTCTGTACAGCCTGCCTGTGGTATTCTCCACTGGCACATTAATATGTATGTGTGTTCAGGAAGATTTTTTGAGAAAAGCATACTAGGTTGGAGCCTGGCATTCTTTCTTAGAGTAGGGAATATGTTGAGCTGCCATATACTAAATCAGACAACTAGTACATCTAGCTCAGTATTGCTTACATTGACTGGCAGTGAATCTTCAGGGTTCAGATTAGGTCTTTCATCCCTACCATGTATCGATACTAGGGATCAAACCTAGGACCTTCTGCTGAGCTACAGCTCTCCCCCACTAGTATTTACAGGGAGAGTGCCACTAGCATGGCTTCACTAGTAGTTGAAGGTATGTGATCCAAGGCCTTGGTGGCTGATCTGGGGAGTGGGGAGGTATATATAAGGTTTAAGGGCCCAGAGAATAAAGTGGGTGAACCCAGAGCCTTGTCTGTTGCTTCATGAAGTCTCTCTCTCTTGCTCTCTCGCTCTCTCTCTCCATTCACTACAGCTGAGCCACCTCTAGCTCCTCCCTCCAAGGAAGTGCCAGAAGTGAGGGAAGAGCCACCAGCTTTATCGGGGCCTGCTCTCCCAGCAGCTCCCATTCCAGCCAAGGCAGAGCCCAAGGGGGAGACAGTTCTTCAGGCACGACAACCGCCTCCAGCTCAGACACTTGGCTATTCAAAGTACCAGAAGTCCTTGCCTCCTCGATTCCAGAGGCAGCAGCAGGTATGGGAAACAGAACTGGGTGTCTGGGCTTGGGGCAAGAGGCTTGCTTTGAGGAGGAGGCTACCAGTGAAGGTTTAGTTGCAATGATGAGTCTGTTTAGACTAGAGTCTCTGACACCCACTGATGTCCTCGCAGCTACCTGAGCAACGTGCAGTCCTTCATCTAGTAACTTGCTGTACCACAGGGAATGGGACCTCACTCTTTTCTCTTCACCCCCACCCCAAACCCTGACTTTTCAGGAGCAGTTATTAAAGCAGCAGCAGCAATGGCAGCAGCAGCACAACCAGGTTCAGCCACCGTTGGCCTCCTCTGCCCAGCAGCAAGCTGCAGGTGCTCCTCTGGCCACTATGGGCCCCTCGGGCAATGTCCACCCTCAGCCTGGGTCACCAGGGCAGCAGCAAGCCCCACCCCCGCCTCCAGCGCAGCAGGCTCCACCCAAAGGCATGTACCCAGGCTCCATTGGACGACCTCCCCCAATGCCACAGATGAACTTTGACCCTCGCTGGATGATGATCCCACCCTACATGGACCCACGCATGATGCAGGGGCGGCCCCCCATGGATTTCTACCCACCTGGAGTACATCCCTCTGGTACGTCAAGGCAGAGAAGGCCAGACAAGGTTAACGGCAATTGCGTGCTGATTAGTAAGCAGGTGGTCTTGGGCTACCCATATTTACCTGTCCAGCCCAGAGAGGATGGGTACAGAAGGCATCAGGAGCTGTTAGGCCTGATTCTGTTCTTCCTTCTCCTTCAGGTCTCCTGCCCCGTGAGCGATCAGACAGTGGAGGATCCAGTTCAGAGCAGTTTGACCGCCACCCTCCTATCCTTCGAGAGCGCGGCACCCCACCAGTTGATCCCAAGCTGGCCTGGGCTGGAGACGTCTTCACTAACACCTCATCTAACGCGGATTCACGGCCTCAAGCAGCATCCCATCGGCAGCAGGATGAAGAGGAGAAAGGGCTAAGGTGAGGGGTCTTTGGAGGGAGCTGGCCAGGCAAGGGAACAAGCTCTAGGCAAACTGAAGCAATTTTATGTGCATTTGAAAGCTCGCTTTTTATTGCTGGAACCGCAGTCATTCAGTAGAGTCCTGGTGAACAGTTGATTTTGCGGTGATAGAAGAGCAGTGGGCCAAGATCCTGTCTCATCTACAGAGATGCCAGGTATTGAGTCTCCATTGCCACATATGCTACTCATCAGTACACCTCTTATTTATTTATCATATTTTTATACTGCCTTATATGTACATCTCTAGGTGGTGTACAAAATATAAAAAGCAAAAACAGACTAAAAATCATAAAACACTATTAAAACAATCTCATAAAACACATTAAAACAACATTAAAATTCCAATTAAATGCCTGTGAGAACAGGTGCATCTTGAGGGTCTTCCTGAAAACAAACAGAGAAGGAAATGCTCTTCTTTCAACAGAGAGCATGTTCCAATTCCGGGGAAGCCACAGAGAAAGCCCGGTCCCGAGTTGCCACTAAACGAGCCGGCAGCAATCATAACCAGACCTTTCCAGAAGATTGTAGTAGGCAGCAGGGTTCATGACAAAGAAGGCATTCTCTTAAGTATGCTGGGCCCAAGCTGTTAAGGGCTTCATATGTAATAACCAGCACTTTGTATTTTGCCCGGAAACATATTGGCAGCCAGGGCTCTTGTGCCCTAGAGGTTACTAGTCAGCACCACTCTGGACCAGATTTGGCCAGGAGCCACCAGTTCCCAACCCGCAGATATTCTCTATTCAATGGGTTGATGACTTGCATTTTGGGTGGTATACAAATGTGTTAAATAAATAATAAATATCTGAGTAGAATAGAGGTTATTTGCTATCATTATCCCCTCTCCACTCTTGTCTTTCCCAGGAGTGAGACACCTCCAGTTCGTCTGCGTGAGGCAGTCACCCCTCAGCCCTATATGGGGAATTACCAGGGTTTCTCGGAGAATGGCAATCCGGCCCCCCTGCACCGCTTTCCAGTGGATGAGCCACCACGGCCAGGGGCTCCCTGGCAAGCTAATGTGGCTCTGACAGCACCAACAGAGGTGAGCAGAAATGGGCGCCCTGACCCCCAAATCCAGCCACCCCGCAAAAGTGAGGAGGAGCCACAGTTGCTGCACCGTGATCCCCCAGAGGAGGTCAAATCAGTTGAGCCTCCAATCAGTCGGCCAATAGTACCTAAAAAGTCTCACTTGGAGCAACCTAAAGAGGATGCTCCAGTCAAAGAGGAGGTACTGCGACGGGTGGAGAAACCACCACGGCAGCAGCATGACTTCCACAAGCAGCCGCGGCGGGAGTCCAAGACAGAGACGCGCTGGGGTCCCCGTCCTGGCAGCAGCCGTAGGACTGAGGAGCTTGCTGGGGACAAGGCCCCACGGCGAGCTGGGCCCATCAAGAAACCGCCACCCCCTAAGGAAACAAAAGATGAAAGTGAGGAGATGCGTACTGGCGGGAAGACCAAGGAGGGTGGAGAGCCAGGGAGCAGTAAGCCTGAACCCCCTAAAGACTCCCCCAAACCAGGCAAAGAGAACAAGGCTAAGCCAGTGATCAATGGTGGAACAGTGATGCCTCCCAAAGAGCAGCAACAGGGGACACTGTCACCAAGCCGCCGCCGTCGGGAAGGCCCGTACGAACGTGGTGGTTACGCTGGCCGTGGTCGGGCCAGGGGGCGAGGGGAGTACTTTGCCCGAGGACGAGGCTTCCGGGGTGCCTATAGTGGGCGTGGGCGAGGTGGTCGTGGAAGAAGTCGGGAGTTCCGCAGCTATCGTGAACCTTTCTACCGGCTGGATGATGGCGCTGGAAAAACTGCTGGGCCAGGCTCTACCTTCCGGCCCCGCAACACCAGTGAGACTCGTAGCGAGGGTTCAGAGTATGAAGAGATCCCCAAACGACGGCGCCAGCGGGGCTCTGAAACAGGAAGCGAGACACACGAGAGTGCCAGCGATGTGGCTCATTCAGACAAGGAGGTGACCAAAGAGCCAGCACCCAACCAGCGCAACCGAGGTGCTCCAGTGACTTCTGCATCTGCACCTTCTTCCCAGCCCCCTGGCTTGCCTCGATTTGCTGACAGGATGCCCCCACGTCTCTCAGATCCTGGCACCCGCGGTGGGCGCGTCTTCACGCCCCGTGGTGTCCCCTCACGCAGGGGCAGAGGAGGTGGCCGTGCACCCCCTGGAGGCTGGAGCCCACCATCCAAGCCTCAGCCCAACAAGAAGCCCGAGAAGCAGCAAGAGGCAGTTCTGGAGTCTTCAGGCAAGGAGAAGGCACTTCCAGGACCCCCAACAGTAGTTCCAGAAGAATCCGGTGGCTTCCAGGTACCCCCAAAACAGCAGCCTATTGGCCCTGCCCCAGACCGTGGTTTTGACAGGCCACCCCGCCGCCGGCGCCACGGCCGTTCACAGCAGCAGGACAAGCCACCCCGATTCCGAAGACTTAAACAAGAGCGAGAGAATGCGGCCCGGCTCAATGGCGAGCAGAGGGCCAGCCTGCCCTTCTCCCCAGCGCCTTCTGCCCCACTCCCTGAGGAATCAACTGCCCGGCGTGTGGCTGGCACAAAATCTCCTGACTTGTCCAACCAGAACTCAGACCAGGCTAATGAGGAGTGGGAGACTGCTTCCGAAAGCAGTGACTTCACGGAGCGCCGGGGTGGTGGTGAGAAGGAGCCAGCGCCTGGAGGGCCTCCACCCAGTGCCTTCCTGAAGGGTGGGTGTTCTGGGGCACCTTCCATGGGTGGGCGGCCCTCCAACAATGAGCTCAGCTTAGCCCAGCGGAAGGAGATGTCCAAGCGCAGCTTCTCCAGTCAGCGGCCTGGCATGGACCGGCAGAACCGGCGATCCAACCCTGGCCCAGGCGGAGGAGGCAAAGCTGGCCGTGGCGGGCCTGGCGGTGGGCGCAGCGGAGGTGACAAGAGGAGCTGGCCCTCTCCCAAAAACCGCAGGTTAGTTCTGGGAGTGCGGAGCTAAAGAGGGGTAGATGAGAGAGGGGTGAAATCTGACACTGAAAAGAGGGAGTTCCATGGATGCACTTCGCTAGATTGTTTGGATCACCTTGGGACTGGCCAGTAGAAGGGATGAGAATTGGCAGGCAGCAGAGAGATTCAGTAAAATGACCATTGGAAGTGGGGTGGGGGGTGGGGGGTGGTTCAGGTGAGCAGTTACTCTTAAATTTTTCTGTATCTCTTTTTAATTTAAAAAAAAAAAAGCAGCGTACAAAGGTAAGTTAAAATAAAACACAAGTATGAACCTGCAGCAAAATTTTACAGTATGTCCCTGGTTTGCTTTTTTTGCCTGAGCCTGTGCATGGTGAAAATTTTAGGCACCTTTTTTCCTCAGAAGTAGAAACACAAGGATCCCAGGGGCATGGTCCAGATGCCTGCCTCACCTTGCTCAGGTTCTAATCAGGTCCAGCTTTGGTCAGTGCTTGGACAAGTGATCGCTTGGGAACCCTATGTGCACCACGTTGAGCTCTACAATGAAATAAATGTGGGGTAGAAACAAGTGACATCACAGGCTTCTTGGAGAAGATCAGAACTAGCCCTTTGGATTGGGCCCAGAAATGAATTGGCCATCAGTGCGGATGTTTCAATGTAAGGGAGAGATGAAATGTGCTGACACAAACCTGTCAGCAGGCAGGCAGCAGCAGTAGGGGTTTCTGGATACTTTCAAAGGCAGCGGCTTAGAGCATATTGCAGTAATGCAGTTGGGAAGTTGCCGTAGCACAAAAAACAGCCAAGCATAGCTGGGCATCATAGTATCATGGAGAGACAAGATGAAGTGAGGGAGGAGATATAAGCGGAGTCAGTGCTGAAGGACCAAGAGAAAATGTTGTGTTGGCACCTACCTGAAGGTCATTCTCAGTGTTAAGGAGTGTACCCTCAGATTGACAGGTTGTTCCTCCCATCTGCCCAGAGACAGGGCCAATAAGCTTTCAGCACATGGAGACCCGTTGGAGGATCCACCCCCTTAGACTCCAGACTTCAAAGCCATTAAAAAATACACGCTTTGGTGCAACAAAGTTAAACTCTCTAGGGGGAAAAGCCACCATATTAAATGCAACTAGAATGGACAAGAGATGCCAACAAAGAAAAGTATTTTAAAATGGCCGAGGGGAGGGGGGAAACCCCAAGGGATCTGCCCTAGAACTAACACAATGCCACAGGCAGACGGACTACCCAGAAAGGAAACTGCCCGACAGGACAAAACAGAAATAAAAAATAGGACCAGACAAACGAGGGAGGGGAGGATATACTCCCTAACACTGAGGAGTATGACCCTTCAGGTAATTACCAATGCACTATTCTCCCGCAGTGTGGGAGTGTCTCCTCAAATTGACGGGACCTGCCAGAGCACCTGAGACCCTATGGGCAGGAGAGAGACCAACAGGTACTATGCGCTGCAGTACCCGCTTCCCAAAAGATGCATTTGCAGATGCCAGTGTCTGGATTTTGTAATATCTAATAAAGGTAGATACCAAGGACCAAGTAGCTGTCCTGCAAATATCGACCGAAGGAGCTAATGTGGCCAACGCTGCTGAGGTAGCTGCGCTCCTTGTGGAATGAGCTAGAGCCTGCAAGGGAGGAGACCGACCTTGAGAAGTATAAGCCAGGTTGGTACACTGGCAAATCCATCTAGCCAAGGAAGAGCTGGATACCTTCCGCCCCATGGAACAATCACAAAAAGACACGAAAAAGGATTCAGTGCGCCTGAGAAACTTTGTGCGCTTCCAATCTATTTTAA
The DNA here is from genome assembly GCF_027244095.1 of Hemicordylus capensis. Lineage (NCBI taxonomy): Eukaryota > Metazoa > Chordata > Lepidosauria > Squamata > Cordylidae > Hemicordylus > Hemicordylus capensis. Next base: position 253,881,198 of record NC_069658.1, on the reverse strand, counting down.
TGGATCTACGCACGTCCAAAGAATTCCATTCTTTTTCCTTAGCTGAAGATAGATTGGGGCAAAAGGAAGGCAGCATGAGTTCCTGAGCCCTGTGAAAATATGAATTTATTTTGGGGACAAAGGTGGAGTCAGTCTTCAAAAGCACATAGTTGGGAAAGAATAGACAAAGGTCCTTATGTACAAAAAGGGCTCCTAGCTCTGAAACCCTGTGGTTAGGGCTATCAAAAAACAAAACCTTTTGTCAGCAACTTTAAAGGAACTGAGTCGAGAGGCTCAATTGGGTCCTTGGTTAAGGCCGTGAGGACTACATTAAGATCCCACATGTGCATTATGGACGGGTTCAGATTAGAAGCACCCTTCAAAAAACTATTGACATGAGCATGATCAGCAAGCCTCTGACGGTTCTCCACACGCAGCACCAATGTGATGCCTACAACCTGCCTCTTCAAGGAGTTGGAGCGAAGCCCCTTGTCCAAGCCTGACTGCAATGAGGTACAGAGGCGGCTAGGGGTGAAAGTGCCTGTGACCTGCACCACTTAACAAAGGCCTTGCAGGTAGCCTGATATATTCTTTTAGTGGAAGGTTTGCGAGAGGCCATGATGGTATCTAGGACCCCTGAGGAATAGCCACTAGTGCGCTGCGTTCAACCTCCAAGTGTAAAGATTCATCCACTCCGGATCTGAGTGGAACACCACGGGAGGAACCAGTGACATCTCCACTAGGTCTGAAAACCTCGGCCAGCTAGGCCAGTGTGGAGCCACCAGAATCATGTCCGCTTGAAGCAGATGGAGCCTGCGTATCTTCTGGGGAATAATGGCTGTAGGAGGAAAGCCGTACAACAGGCCGCTTGGCCACAGGGGCCATGAGAGCGTCCACATTTCCCACCCGCTGGGCATGAAACCTGGATAGGAACCGAGGGAGCTTTGCATTTCTTGAGGACGCAAAGAAATTTATGATTGGGAGCCTGAATTCCCTTATGATGAACCAGAAGGCCAGAGAGCTCAGAGACCATTCTGCTGGATCCATCTGCGCTCAACTTAATCAGTCAGCCACCATATTTAACTCCCCTTTTAGATGTTCTGCCGACAGGGACACCAGGTTGGACTCTACCCAGGTTAGCAGCAGGGATCCTCCAGCATCGACGACTGCAACCTCATGCCCCCCTGACTATTTATGTGGGCTTTGGCAGTCACATTGTCCTGTCCTGTCCAACATGTGCTTGTGGTGCACCTGGGGAAGAAAGTGCTGATGCGCCAACCAAATTGCACTGAGCTCTTACCAATTTATGCTGGAAGGAGAGCTGGTCTTCTAGTAGCAAGCATGACTTGTCCCCTTAGCTAAGCAGGGCCCACCCTGGTTGCATATGAAAGAGAGACTAGAAGTGTGAACACTGTAAGATATTATCTTTAGGGGATGGAGCCGTCTGGGAAGAGCATCTAGGTTCCAAGTTCCCTCCCTGGCATCTCCAAGATAGGGCAGAGAGAGATTCCTGCCTGCAACCTTGGAGAAGCTGCTGCCAGACAATACTGAGCTAGATGGACCTATGGTCTGATCAGTATATATGGCAGCCTCCTATGTTCCCTCTTGGAGACCGACCAGGTGCTCTTGAGTCCAGAGAGACTGACAATGAGTCTCCCGCCCCCCCATCCTGTCAAGCTGGTCTCTGTGGTTACCTGTATCTGATTTACTAGCAGGAAAAACACTCCCTGGAGGGTGGCCAGAGAAATCCACCATTGCAGGGAGGAAATCACTTCCCTGCTGAGGGCTAGCTTTTGTCGGGACCGCTGGGCAACCTTGTCCTGCCAAGGTAGAAGTGCCCTCTGCAATCCATGAAAATGATTCCTTGCCCATGGAGTCAGGCCTATGGAAGAGATCATTGCCCCCTGTAACTGGCTTAGATGAAGAATAGAGGCCCTTGAGTGATGCTGCAGCACCTGGCAAGCTTGGATTATCTTTAACCTTCGAGGTGGGGGAAGAGAAACCTCTCCACTGATGGTGTCGATGAAGGAGCCGAGATGGAGAATCTGGGTCTGAGGGTTTAGGGAGCTTTTCTTTTTTTTCACTCACAATGAACCCGTGCTCCTATAGGCAGGTGGGGTGTCCTGGGCATCCCTGAGGGTCTTCTGGGTGTACAGCGACCTGATCAGGGCATAAGTAAGGGTATAAATGAACCCCCTTGGTCCTCAGGTGCGCCACAAGTACCACTATGATCTTGGTAAACACTCATGGGGAAGTTGATAGACTAAAGGGGAGGGCCCGATACTGGAAGTGGGACCTGTTTTTAAAGAAATGAAGGTATCTCCTGTCCTGAGGGTGGATCAGGACATGCAAGTAGGCCTTCTTCAGGTCGATCGAAGTCAGGAGGTCTCCTTCCTGAATGGTCAGCATGATGGAATGAAGCGTCTTCATCCAAAAACCCTTCTTTCTGAGAAAGTGATTCACAAATTTCAAATCCAAGATGGCCCTCTACTCCCCACTTTTCTTTGGAACAAGAAGCAGTGAGTACACCCCCTGCCACAGTGCCAACTGGGGAACTAGCTCGATCGCTTGGATTTGTAATAGGTGCTGGATGGCATCCAGCATTGCCTTGTGCTTGCCCTTCTTCTCCTGTCTGGAGGAGGGCAAAAATCTGTGCAGAGGTTGGGACGTCAACTCCAAGGAATAACCCTGGTTTGCCCGATCCAAAGTTCTGTGGATGAGCTTGTCCAGACTTTCACAAACCTCTGTAATCATCCTCTTATGGCTAGGAATGAGTCATTGACTGTTTCGGCAAAATCCTGATTTGCCTGAGTTAGACAGCTGGTTGCCCTTGCCACTGTCCCGAAAGGGAGCCCAGGGTTTGGACCATGAGAATTGGTCCTGCCTGGCTTGGGTCCGAAAATGAAAGGAAGATCTAGGGGTCTTAAATTGCGGTATGGCTGGCTTGACAGACTGATCCTCCTTGAAGGAGGCAGAAGGCATAGTCTTCTTTTTGTCCTCCTTCTCCACTAGAACAGGCTCCAGTACTTCACTGAACAGCTCTTCCCCCTTGAATGCAGAGTTAGCCAGATTGATTTGGGATTTGGAATCAACCTTCCAATTTTTAAGCCAGAGCATCCTTCAGACCATGATGGTCCGATGTTAGGGTCCGGGTGGAAAGCTGGGTAGCATCCAGGGATGAGTCTGCCATAAATGACTTGGCCTTGCCCAACGTATTTTAGCCCCTGCCTCAACTTAGGAGAATCTGGAGGCACTAGGGGAAGAAGCTCTTTAGCCCATAACATGGAGGCCTGCACAAAGATGGGGTTAGCCATTGAAGTGTGATTGGACAGGGCCGTAGCCTCATGTGATCAACAAAGGGCTGCTTCACATTTTTAATCCTCTTGGTTCTTTAATGTATTCTTCCCATCCTTGGGCAAAACAGCACCCATGACCAGGGTGGCAATTTCTGCAACAACCAAGAGAATTATTTGTCCATATGCCTTGGGTACAGTGTAACAGCTACACACAGGCAGAGGGGGACCTTTCCTTTCACTGGGTTGTCCCACTCGGACTGGTGTTTAAAAACAACTGAAGGCAAGGCACAACCCCTCACTGAAATAGGGGAAGAATTTCAGGATCATCCCCTTCAGCCTTCTTCGGTGCTGAGGGGAGAGCACCCTCAAGCTTAAGGATTTTCCTAGCTTTGTGCAACAAGACAGGAAAATCAATCAAGGAAAACAAACAATGTAAAATCTTTTGAGAGAACTTGGTTTCCTCTTCAGAGAGTTCCCTCTCCTCTTTGTCAGACACAGACTCCTCCGTGTCAGAATCTTTATCTGGCTCATTAGGCAGATGGACCGGCAGTCCTGGGCTTAGAGGCCCTTGGGGAGAGAAATTAGGAGGCTGCTGTCTAGGCTTGAACCATTTCCCCTTCGACCCATTGTGTGGGGAAGGGGAGCCTGGCTCAGATCCACTAACTTGACTGCACCTTAGTCTTTTAGACTTTTGACTAGAGCGTCCTCTAGTGGTGCTCTTTTTCACTTTATCAGGCTGAGGCTGGGCCGCGCCTTCAGAATTGGCGGGAACAGGAGCGATCTGCTTCTTTGCAAGCTCTTCTCTCACAATGTGCCTAAGGATCATCACAAAGCACTCAGGAAATCTCCTCAGAGTCCCCCTCCCGCTGGCTGGCTCCAGCGCCAAAATGGCCACAGGAGCTGGCACCACCCTCACTCACCCGGGCCAGTCAAAGGGCTGTGAAAGATTCCTGCCGGCACACAGAGGCGGCAGTGGAATCCTCAGAGAGAGAGAGGGAGGGAGATACCTCTCCCTCTCTGCTGCCTGCTCGTGTGACCATGCTGTAAGCACCACGTGGGAAAGATCGGGCCCAAAAGAGATGGGGCCCATCTACCCTTCCCCACTGAAAAAGATTGGTCTTGTCTACCCTTCCCCACTGAACTCACGGCTGTAAATGGAGGGAAGCCGGAAAGCGGCGGTGGGGGGTGGGCGGCACAGGGGACAGCCTAACACAGGCCAAAAAACAGCTCCGTATGCAACGGCCTTGAATTGGCTGATTTGAAGGATGGGCCTCGGGCACATACCTTGATGGGGCAGAGTGTGAGTTTGTAACTGCACCCAGGCAGCACAGCCTTTTCTGGAGGGTCCACAATTTGTCTACACAAGTATTTCTCCCCAGTATTAAGTGGATCTCTTGAACCTAGGGCGGGAGCAAAACCAGCAGGGGACCTGCAATTATACCATCACAGAAACCATTAATTCTTGTTTGTGATAAATTATTCTATAAGAATCTGCCATCTTTGGAGACTTCTGCACAGTGGAAAATTAGACTCCATTGACAGGTCTTCTAGCACTTGGAAGTATTGATTGATTATTCCAACTTTTTTTAAAAAATGAAATAATTCAGCATTATCAAAAAGTTGAGAGGGGGATTTGAGGATTACTTGTGGGAAAGGAGGGAAGAAAATCATTGCTGCCACCATTCTCCCCCCCCCCCCACTTGCAATGGTAAGTTCCACCCTCCATTTTGTTGTGGTTTCTGCTCTGTCTTCAACTAGCCGGAACACAGATGACCACTCTCCAGGCCTGAGCCTGCCTCCTGGTCCCACCACCAGCACAGTGTATCGTCTAGACCGTGTCATCCACAGTGATCCAGCTGGCATCCAGCAGGCCCTGGCTGAACTGGGCAGCCGTCACACGAAGCCAGCTTCCCCTGGCCCGGCCCAGCCCCCGTTTCCAGGACCTGGAGGCAGCAGCTCCTCTGCCCTTCCCCTGAGACGCTTTGAGAGTAGGAGCAGCAGCAGCACAGGTAATGGGGGGCACCTGTGGGTCGTAGGCTAGAGACTGTGGAGCCTTTTGGACTGTGAAATCCCCAATGCTTTCTTAGCAATAAATTGATTTCCTTTTAGCTAATGTTTGTCCTGGAGTTGTGGGGAAAGGCTTGGTCTAGAACTGCGAGGAAAGAGAACTACAGCAGTGAGGAGAGCGGAGTGTTGTGGGGAAAGGCTGGGAGCTGTGTTGGCTGCAGAAGTCCACCTCGCCAGTGGGGCTCTTTATAAGGGAGCTGTTGGTTCTTGAGAAACCAGCTGCACTTAAGAGGCCCAGTTTCCACAATCCAGGGTGTGTTCTTGGCTGTGCAGATTCCAAGGATCCCCACTATAATGGGCTTTAACAAGGATTGCTGTGCTGCTTCTGGTTTCAGAGGGGAAAGATGTCTGAGCTTCCACCCTGAAGAGAAGCTAGCTAGTTAGGTGGTCTGCTGGCATCTCTTCTCTCTTGCCCCCACCCCTCTTTGGTTACATACAAGTTCTCTATTTTTTCTTAATTCAGACTCTTGCTTCCTGGACAAGACCCAGCTACTTCACTCCAAAGGTGGCCCCCTGAAGGAGTCCAGCTCAGTGAGTGGCTTTGTTGTCAAGCGCCGGGAACGGCCCCGTAAGCAAGATCTGCTGCAGCAGGTGAGAAGACTTTTTCCACTACGCAGGTGTGTGTGAGGGTGAGAAGTGCATGGGGGAGGAAAGGATATCTGGTTTCCTAAATGCTCATATGGAATAGTGTTCTCCTCTCTCTCTCTCTCTCTCTCTCTCTCTCTCTCTTTCACAGGAGCCCCTTCCTTTCCCCAGTAGCCCAGGCTTCTCAGCCCCCAAAGAGGAGGTCACAGGGGAGCCTCGCAGCAGAAGCGTCCCCGTGTCTGAAGGGCTAGCCCCACAGATCTGGAATCAGCTGAATTCCAGTGAGTAATTGGGGGTGGCTCTTTATGAGTGGAGTGGAGGAAACAACAGTTTTGAGTGGGGGGGGAGTGACTCTTGGAATTGGGAGAGAGCTGGAGTACTGATTGAAAGGTGGAGATACTCTCCCTGATGTTGGGCTTGGAGAGGGCTTGGAAATCTCGCGTTTGAGCCACGCGGCTATTTGGGAGGGTGTGTCCTGAACCTTCCCGTCTTCATGGAAGTCACTTCCAGGTAATAGGCTGAGAATGAATGGCTGGCGTGAACTGAGCCTGCCTTGGGGTGAACCTGGAGCAAAGTAAAAGGGTGGGGTAGGGTCTGGGTGCACCTTGGCTGTGAATGGCTGAAGGAAGCGTGCATTGCAGGTGCCTGCGCTGCAGCTTCATGTTCCCCATGTTTTTGCCTCGGCAGACGCCTCCCGGAAGAGCTATCGTCCTGCCTCAGTGGAGCCATGGATTGACCCGCTGAATGCCTTTGAAGAGGTTGCCAGTACAGAGGTGAATGCCAGGAGGAGGAGAACTGATCTTGTGGTAGCAAGCGTGACTTGTCCCCTTAGCTAAGCAGGGTCTGCCCTGGTTGCATACAAAAAGGAGACTAGAAGTGTGAGCGCTGTAAGAGATTTCCCTCAGGGGATGGAGCCGCTCTGGAAAGAGCATCTAGGTTCCACGTTCCCTCCCTGGCACCATCTCCAAGATAGGGCTGAGAGAGATTCCTGCCTGCAACCTTGGAGAAGCCACTGCCAGTCTGTGAAGACAATCCTGAGCTAGATAGACCAATGGTCTGACTCAGTAGAAGGCAGTTTCCTATGTTCCTAGGTGGCCATGTAAATGGTGGGGGGAGGGGCGGCGCCCTACTCCAAAGAGGCTCCTTTTAGGCAGCAAGGCTGGGCTTGGTGAGTGGAAGAGCCTCCCTCTTTTCTTTCCACCTTCCAACTCCCCTCTGCCTTTGCCCAGATGAGCCTATCAGACAGTGGCGTGGACCTCAGCAGTGACTCACAGGTCTCCTCGGCCACCTGCAGCCAGCGCAGCTCTCCTGATGGGGGTCTGAAGGCCACACCAGACACTGGGGCCAAGCGCAGTGGAGCCATTGGCAAAAACAATGATGCAGCAGCTGCTGGACCAGAGGGAGCAGAGCCGAAGGAACAGAGGAGGCGGCCGCCGCCAGCCAGAGACTCCAGTTTGCGCAAGGATAAGGTAGCAGCCAACCCTCCTCTGTTTCTCCCTTTGTCAGTCTCCTCGTCTTTGCAGCCTTCTCTTCTTTGGTCTGCTGTAGTCTGCGTTTTGGCTGCCCCATTCTACTGAAGCTGCTTCCGGAGGTTTCTGGCACGAGAGCTTTTTGGTCTCTTCTAGGCCTTCCATTGGTTTTTCACTTGAATGTTTTTGAAGACCCTCTCTTCTCATCGTTTTTGTTCCCATTAGAAATTCCGCATGGCTCAGTCCTTTTGCCCCTACTGTCCTTCCTATGCCACTTTCAGTGCTGTGTTGTAAAAGCAGGCCTGTGAATTTCAAGGGGGCTATGTCTGTGCCTGTGGACCTGTGCACAGTGTGTCCTTTCAGTGGATGGAAGGGGCAGTCCCTCTGCTGCCATCGTTGGTGTGGGGAGTTGTGAGGGGTGCCCTCTTGGAGCCTGTTTCCCCTCGCTTTGAGATCCTTTTGATTGAAGAAGGTGGACTCGGCTCACTTTGCCAGCAAGAGGATTGCGGGAGGGGCAGGCATAGGATCAGGGGACGCGGCATCTTCCCCGCACAGTGCACTGTTCAGCCGCAGAGTTGCAGCCTCTCACTGCGGAAAGGAGTCCTCCTGCCAGTGACTCTAGGGAACCTCCACCTGTGTTCTTTGTCTGTAATTCCACGGTCAACCCAAATCCTGCATTGGACTGAACAAAGTTACCGCCATGAATTATTTATTTTGCATCACGTATTTAGTTTGTGGTGATCCTGAGTGGGGAGGAGCCATGATCTGGCAGGGCACTGAAGCCTATGTCCCCTGAACATGCACCAAGGCATCACCCCCACACACTTGCTGCCCATGTTTGCACCCATTAAGGTCTAGAAACATGCCGGTTAATAAAATAAAGGGACGTGCTTAGTGGCAGGATCTGTCATGCTGAGAAGGGTGTGATTGTTTCTGTGCTTGTGCAACATTACAGGATGCCTGTCTGCCTCTTGTAGTTGACATGCTGTCTCCTCCGCTGTAAGCATACACTTGGCACTATGTATAAACGTGTCGTGTTAGCCGCCGCCGCTGCCAGGGATTTGATCTTGGGCAACTTGGGGAAACAGGGAGCCTAAGGGGACCTCGCCTGTGGCCAGCCCCATGAGTTTAACCCCTCCTCCTGTGACAGGTGAGCAGCTCCCCTGAGCCACCACCCCGAGACCACCCTCCCCCGGGAGCGATTGGCACAGAACGTTCCCAGCGAGCGGAGAAGGCGAAGGATGGTGCCGAGGGGCTGGGCGTGGTGAAGCCTGAGCCCGGCCCTCGGCTAGAGTCCCCAGGGGGCGGCCCCCCCATCCAGTTTGGAGCCAGTGAGAAGGTGAGCATGGAGGCCAGGACTGGCGAGGGGTGCCCTCCGCTTTGCAGCCAGACTCTGAGCCGTGACTCCTGGGCCCACGCTGGTTCTTGTCCCTGTAGGAGGCAGACCTTCGCTTCATCGTGACTGAAGGGCCGAAAGCAGACAAAGAAGAGCTGCACCAGGCGCTGGCTGAGGGGGTAAGTGGTGGGGCTGTCACAGAGGTGGCCTGGGAGGTTGAGGTTTCTGCAGTCAGGCCTGGAGGGTGGCAGCGGGGCCAAGCGGCCATTGACTGGGGCCTGGGTAGCCTCCCCCTCTGTTGGTTCAGAGAGTTTGTGGTGGTTGGCTGTGTGAGCGAGATCAGGTGGCTTCCGTAGAGCTGAATCAAAGTGGCTTCTCTTTGGAAGACCAGCTTTGGCCAGGCCCTTGGAGAGGGATAGGAAGAAAATGGCTCCTCATGCTCAGAAGCTTGTCCTCAATCTGATGCCCACAAGGAGAGCTCAGGCCAATAGGGCCCTTTTTAAGCCCACGTTCCTGAGAGGATTGGAGCAAAGAGAGGCGCCTGTGGCTGAGTACCATCCAGTCTTGGCTACCGCAGTGGTTATAAGTGGAGCTGCCTTAGGAGGCCTCTGAGATGGGCTGGTTCAAAATGCAGCTGCTGACTGACTCCACTGGCTTCCCATGCGTGTGCGATTGGAATTCAAGATTCTGGTGCTAATCTGGGAGGAGATGCGTGGGGAACAGGCCTCTTCTGTGGAATGTCTGAGGATGTCTTTGGGACATCCTCGCGACCTCAGTGTGCCTAGTGCCTTTGTTTACATGTGTCTGTCCATTGGTCTCTTACACCGTGTTTGTTTTGCTGTTGGGATGCCCTTGTCATCACAATCTTATTTTGCTATGTATTATGTCTTTAAAATTTTAATAATCTGCCTCAAACAGTTTCTGGAGAGGCAGAGTATCATTTCTTTTCATTAAAAAGCATAATGGATCTGTTAGGGAGCTAAAACTTGATGGGCGGCTTCCCCCCCCCCCCTTTTTTTTCTGTGCAGCTGACGACTGTCCCCAGGGAGTGGGAGCTCCTCCCCCCAGCACCCCCCAGCCACCGGGCTTCCCCCGAGGTGCCTCCTGGCCGCTCCTGTGAACCCAAGCCTTTCCCGATAGCCCCTGCTGCTGCTGCCGCTGCCTCCTGCCTCCACAGCCTCCCAGCAGACACATCGGTGTTCTCAGGTATGGGGGTTGGGTTTGGAGTGGGGTGGGGAGGGGAGGGGCCTCTCCATGTGGCTCTCAGCCCGAGGGGTGCTGACTCTGCTTCTCTCTGCAGGTGAGAGAGGCCAGCGACTGTACCCGGAGCTGTTTTATGGGAACCAGGTACCCATCTTGGAGGGGGCAGGGGGCACAAGGGAAGGGGAACCGTGGCACAAGCTGCGGAAGTCTCTGGCAGGAGGAAGTGGGCCCACTTCCCCTGGAGACCGACCTCCTGCAAGAGGGCTGGCTTGTGCTGGGAGGCTTCAGGAAGGGGCCTGGGCCTGGATCTCTCTGCATTCTGGCCGTTCTTTTCCTGTCCCCTCATTGCAGGTCCCCAACGCCCAGCTCGACTCCCAGCTTCATAATGCCAGTGGTGGCAGCAGCTACCGTCCAAACACCCCCTCTCTGCACACTTACAGGTACGAACTGGCCGAGGGGATTTCTGCTTGTGGTGACGGGGAGGCTGCCGAGCCTCCTGCTGTGGAACCCCAGAATCCTGGACGGGGAGGGGGTGGATTAGAGCTGCTCTGCGAGCCGTGAGGAGGGCAGCCCCTGACTTGGCTTCCTCTTCCACTAGGTCCCAGCATCTCTATCTGCAGCCCAGCCCCGCCCCCACCTCTCCAGCCCAGACCGCAGCCGGTGCTGTGCTGCCCAACTCGGCCTTGCTCTCCGGGATGGCCCTGAAGGGGCAGTACGTGGAGATATCGGCCCTGCAGGCAGCCGAGCTTCCCAAGCTCCCAGCCACGGGCTTGCTGTACCAAGCGCCCCCTCCTTCCTTCATCTACAGCTCGGCCTTCTGTGGCAACCAGCTGGCTCCTGAGCAAGCCCTGCTTCAGGTACTGGGGGGAAGAAGGCGGGAGGGCTGTCGTGTGGCTTGCCTAATAGTGGGTCTTTCGGAATGGGGGTGAGCAAGGGTGCTTGGCCCCTAAACTGGGTGGGTTTGGTAATGCCCTTCCTGCCTTGGGTAGGACACCCACCCAACAGCAGTGCGTCCCAAACAGCTTGGCTGTGGCCACAGACCAGTTTGGAAATCAAAAGGCTCTTTCTTACCAAGGGAGAAAGTCAGTCACCAAAGTGAGGTCAAGGGGCTGGTGGGGTACGAGCAGGAGAAGGTACAGCACCGCACACTAAACAAAGATACGGTCAAAGCAAACTAGCCTGATCTAGCAGATCCTCATGGCATATTCCAGGAGCAAAGGAGGAGGATGTGTTAAGTCTCCAGACTTAACTCCTCCCCCAAAGGTTACATTTCCTGGGACACAGAGGGCTTGTGACTGCAAGACTCTCTCAGCTCTGCCAGGGTCTCGAAGGCTTTTGCTTGCAGGTCTACCAGCCACAAGCAGAAGGGAGTTGCAAAGGAGGCCCTCCCGCTTGGGAGGTGCCAGGAGTTAAGGTCCTCTAGAGAAGCCTGTGATTCCAAACTGGCCACCTCCCTTGGCTCCCTCAAGAAACGGACTGTCGGGAGCAGGGCACTCTGGGAGATGGCCGCTGACTGGTGGTTTTTTCTGCAGGTGCGCCAAGAGCTTCCATCCCCCTCGGAGTTCTACTCAGCCACCCTGGGGCAAGGGAGCCAGAGCAACTTCCTGACGGCTGCAGGCCCTGCCCAGCAAGTACGTCCAGCTCCCTCTTTGGTAGCCAAATGCGTTACTAAGAAACAACACCCCACCCCACGCCCTTAACACAGCGTCCATCCTCTCTCTCCTGCCCCAGGTGCTGTTGCCAGTCGTGGAGCCACCTCAGCTGCCGCCTGTGGTGAATTTTGGCTCCTTGCAGCAGGCACCACCTGCGGCCCCTGCCCCCCCGCCTCCCCCGATGCCCCTGGTGCCTGTGGCCACCCAGGCCCTGCGGCCACCAGGACAACTGACTGGGCGCCTCGTGTCTCCAGCTGTGCGGGCCTTTCCTCATGGTGGAATGGGCCGAAGCGAGGTGAAGAAGAGGCAGAGGGCTTGGAGGTGGAGACCTGCTTCAGGGCAGGAGGTCTCCCTCTTCTCTGGTTCTGATGGAGTCTCTCTCTTCTCCCCAGCTCCACACTCTGGAAATGAAGCCGCTGCAGGATTACAGGAAGCTCAATGGCCTGGGGTCTGCGGGTGCCCGACCCCCTTCTGGAGGCCGGTGAGTGTTCAGTGTGACGATGGTCTTGAGCAAATGGGGAAATACGGCGAATTTGCCGCCACCTTCTACCATTGGCTAGTTCAGTCCTCTTCCTTATTGGATAAGGAAGCCTGTCCACCAATCCTTGGAGCTTTCAAAGCTGATTCAGAAGACCCATTCAGCAGCATTAGCTGTCATGATCAGTCAGCCTTTCCCCTGTTGTGTCTACCTAGACGCAGCACATGGCAGTCTGAGTATAACGGAGCTTGGGTAACATAGTAGATTTCATTTGGAAGTGACTTGAATCACACTACCCATGGAGCCAAGGGCTTGTGGGAGGACCCAGCTGGCACCAATGCCTTGAGGCAGGCAGTGTCGTTGAAGGCTCTATTTCAGAATGTATGTATGTTTATGAAAGGCAAATATTGCTTTCCTTTTTTATTTATTTATTTATTTGATTTATATACCGCCCTTCCGAAATGGCTCAGGGCGGTTTACAATTAAAACAAGCCTCTAAAACAATAAAAAGCTAAAACAAATTAAAAACAATATAGCAACAATTAACAATTTAAAAACATTTTAAAACAGCAATTAAACAGTTTACAGTAATTAAAAGCCCCAAAATTGGGTTAGAATTTAAAAACCCTGGAAAGCCAGGCCAAACAAATACGTTTTAAGGGCTCTCCTGAAGGCTAATAGAGAATTCAAATTACGGATTTCCGCAGGGAGCGCATTCCACAGCCCCGGAGCAGCTATAGAGAAGGCCCACCTTTTGTTTAAATACCGTGTAAACGCTGATTTTTCTCTTACAATCTCTTTTACTTGTAAATTACAATTGCATGCCTTGATTTTCTCGCTCCACCTCACTGCTCTGACAAAGGTACCAGATTTGATAGCCAGGGAATACTGGGGTCCTTCTCACAGCTAATGCTGTGATTCTTACGCTGGAACAGCTTAGGTGGTGGTAATGTATCTAGTTTTGTCTTAAAATGGGATGTAAGAGTGAGAGAGTAGGGGAGCTTGTAACCCTGGTGTGGTGACGGTGGAGTGAATGGGTTGCGGATCCGCTCCTAAAAGAGAAGGCAGGAACAGTGCAGGGAGGACCTGCCTGTGGAGAAGAGGCTGCTTGGGTCGCACGGGCTTCCCTGGGTGGGAACACAGCCCACTTGTACAGGTAGCTCATCCCCAGAGGGAGAAGGGAGAAATTGATGGATGATGCTTAGGGTTGAGATTTTCCTCTCTTGCCGACAGGCCTTTCTCTGGAGGTTTCAATGCCAGGCTGAAGTCCCCAGGCTCTGGCTATGGCGGCATCTTCCGTGCCCAGCGCTTTGAGCTCTACCAGCAGGTGAGTTTTCTGAAAGGGAGCTGCGTACAGCTCTTGTTGGCTGAAGCACAGAAGGGGTGCCAGCCTTCTAGCCCGGGATTGGTTGTGCGTGGGGAGTCATGGCTGTTGAAAAGCAGAATGATGGCTCTTTGGTCCTGTGCTTTGTCTCGCCCCACTTCACAGTCCGATGTCCTTCGCTGGAACTCCCGCTCGTGGGAACGAGCAGCTCAGCCCCGTGATGGAGCTCCAGCCCACCGCCTTGAGCCGACGGCCCGCCAACACACTGACAAGCAAGACCCCAGTCTGTCCAACCACCACTAGCCCAGGATGCTGACCCCTCTCCTTTTGCTTCTGTTTGAACCAGGACGGCCCTCCTGCAGGTGTTGGACTACAGCTCCCATCATTCCTCACTATTGGACTCTGTGGCTGGGGATGGTGGGAGTTGTAACCCAGAACCGCTGAAGGGCCAAAGTTGTGCAGCCCAGGGTTAAACCTCTCTCCCCAGAAGTGTGGGAGGGCTGTTTCCAGGGGCTTGTTTCTCCCCCTTGGTGTATCCTGAAAATGGGGGTGTCTCCTTAACTCCTTTTCTGTGTTTTTTGGGGGGTGACACTGGAATTTGCCCCCTCAGTTAGGGGTGTTAGACACTTAGTGGGTGCTCAGTGTAATGTGGGGGGCAAGGATCAGGATTTTGGGAGGCTCCTAGCTGAATGTATTTTTGCTTATTTCCTTTGGTTTCACCCGAGTTTATTTTTCTGGCAGGGGCTGTGTTGCCCTTTGATCTGAGGTGTGGAGTGTAAATATATATAAATATGAACATGTGGGGTCTTGCCTCTTCTATTTGTGGGGGTGGGGAGGAGAGGAGACTACCTCCTCTCCTGCCTATTTGCTCCCCTAAGTTTGAAATAGGAAGCGTTGAGTTTTTAAAAGGTGGTCGAGCTGGTTTGTTTAATAAATAAAACCCAAAAAAAAAAATTGTTTAAAAAAACCAATAAAATAAAAAGTCAAACTGCTGGGTTCTTCATGTGTTTAATTCTTGCTGAGAGACCTGCACTTGTTTGAGTAACTTGGTGTTTTGCTTTGTCATGGATCTGTCATCTTTCTCTGGTAATTTGAAAAAGCCCCTGGTTCTAGTCTCCAAACACTTCCTTCACACCCCACTTCAGCAAATGTCCAGCGCTATTGCATTGAATCAGGCCAACAAGTAGTCCTGCTTTGTATGGTTGCAACTGGGGCAGAGGCCATGCTGTAGCTGCCACCTAATCTTGTGCTTCTGAGCTTCTCTTCTGTGACTGAAGAAGACATCTCCACAGCTACCAGCTTCTACAACTGGAGGAAGCTAGTAGGGTTGGCTTTGAGCACCGGTCTGTAGAAGCCAAGCATGTGGCACATTGATTCTAGCCACCTTGAGGCTTCGCAGCCACTTCTATACAAGCTCCATGATCTGCTCTTACCCCTGAGCAGTGGTGGCCTGCTCTAGTGCTCCAGACAGCTCTCTGGCATCAAGACAGCAGGACAGTAATGTATATAAATACACGTCATGTTTTTCCAAAGCAAGCTTATGCCTTTTGGTGTCTGTCTTGGCACAGAGGGACTGCATGTTGTGCACCTGGGAGGAGTAAACTAGCCAGCCCCACAAGCCAGGACAGTTGTGCCTGCTTCCCTTCCCAGCTCACACTACAGGCAGAACCACCTCAGGGCATGGTGAAGGAGGTGCTCTGTACTGTAGACAGGACACTCCCTTCTCCTGGGACTGGCCTGGTGGCTACTACTCAAGATCTCTCGAGTGCTTGGCAGTATTTCCTACTGTATTTCCAGAATGTATGCATGCCTATTCTGTTTTTAAAAACAGCACAAGCCTTCTGTATTTGTAGTAATAGTAAGCTAGTTTCTAGGCCAGAGAAGATAGATCTTCAAAGAGAAGGCCGCAAACGTCAAATGCAATATGCAAACGGAATGCATGCTGGTGGCAAGCTGCCTCCATTGAGGAAGGGACACAGCTCCCAGTAGGTGGCTCTCTGTGCTGCTGCTCCTTCCACAAATGGATCTGTGCAAGAACATCCTCAAACGTCCTGTACTATGAACTGCTTGCTCTGTCACCAACTTGGATGCAATTTCCTTCACTGCATGCTCTCCCAATTGCTGCTGTGTAAGGCCTAATCCTCCAGCTCTAGAATAAGCATCTCATGATTAGAGATTGGTTGGTGGAGGGTATCCAGTAAGAGTTATCCTCTCCCACATGCTCTGGAGGCAAGATATGGCAATGCTTTAAGAGTCTGGAGAAGATCCCTGTTCTCAGTTGCTGGAAACCAGGGGCATCTCATTGGGTTATCCCTCTCAGGAGCTCCAAAGCAGGACAGAATTTGATTGGATAAAAAAAAGTCCCGCCTACCCAAGTCTGAGGGGGATAACTCCTCCCCAGTTCTTTCAGGCCGCTAGGCGAACTAGGCTTGCATCCTATAGAGAAGAATGAGAAGGAACAGGGGGAAACCAGGAGGAAACCCCAGGCCTGGGCCCTATGAACCCCATTCCTTGATAGTGAGTAATGAGCCCTCCTCACTACTAACTTCCAGCTTTTCCTGAGCAACAAGGAAGTAGAGCCTGATCTTCAGCCTCCCCTTGCAGTGCAAGTGGGGGTCATAGTCCCGTCCCCCCCCCCGCTTTCATTCAAAGGCCATCAACCATGATGGGGCTTGAGATAGAGCCACTACCACACCCACTCCAGAACTGATACAATACAGCCAACACTACTATTCAACCTGCTGTTCTCTTCAGAGACCCTAGCCTACTGCTCTGCATCCTGGTCCAAAAGCCAAACACTAGATTCTGGCAACATGCAGCTATTCCCTGCTGTCCTAGACATGTTCCTGGCATTAAGGAATCCACACACCCCTGCCCCCCCAAAAAAACACCCTGTAGGATCACAGAGATCAAGATGCTCCTTTTGATCAAGCCTAGCTAAGGATCAAAAGGATCTCACACACAGTCCCAACTAAGAGGCGCCAAGGCCATTGGCTGCTTAGAGCTGCACATCTGAATTCTAGGTAGATGGTTCCTGTCATTTTATCGCTACAAGACTCAGAACTGCAAAAGGAACCAAGCATCTTTGAGAACTGCCTCACTTTTAGCACTATCCACACTTGTACAATCTGTGTACAATATATACATACAGAGCTGTATGCAGACACTGTATTCACAAGTGGATTGCCTGTACAACGGTACACTTCCTTTCTGGATATTTAAGAGAACATCTTCTTCACCATGAGCCCCACTGCCTGCTAAGATCATGAAGTTTGCCTGCAGCTGCTGCCAACTCATCTGGTGGCTACTCTGGAATGGACCTTCTCAGCTGCTGCCCTGAGGCTTTGGAATGTGCTCCCTTTTGAAATAAGAGCCTCCCCATCCCTGGCAGCTTTTATAAAGGCACTGAAGACACATTTATTCACCCAGGCTTTTAATTAGATGTATAGTTTTAGATAATTTTAATACTGGGTTTTAAATGTTTTTAATCTTTTAAATGATTTTAATTGTAAACTGCCCAGAGATGCAAATTTTGGGTGGTATAGAAATATTTTAAATAAAATAAATATCTGTAGCTTGCATTTGTGAGACCTGTAACCCAGCTTCACTTTTAAAAGGAACACCGGTACAAGCATTCTCCCTCAGAAGAGGATTGCATTGAGCTATTATGGGTTGCCACGACTTCCTGCTCTGAGACCGGTAGCCAATGAAGCAGAGGCAGGATGGGTGTAATACTCATGAAGCGACTTGCACCCACAAGCATCCTTGCCGCAGCATATTGAACCAGCTGACGCTTCCGAACAGTCTTCAAGTGCAGCCCCATGTAGAGTGCATTGCAGTAGATGGTCCCCTGTCCCCAAAGGGCTCACAATCTAAAAAGAAATGTAAGCAAATACCAGCAACAGCCCCTGGAGGAATATTGTTCTGGATAGGGCCAGTTGCTCCCCCCTGCTAAATATAAGAGAATCACCAGAGCCCCCAGCCTACTTGAGATAATGCAGGAAGTTTAAAAGGTGTCTCTTTGCTCAATTAGCAGGGGTTAGTGTCTGTCTTTCAGTGTTGCTCCTCTTCTAGCATCATCTGCAACAAGCTTGCAATTACCAAGCATTTCAAGGTGGACCCCTTTTGGCTGACACACCACTCCTCATAGGAAGGTCTCTGTAACTCCTCTTCTACCTCAACAAGAGCAGCAACATACTCTGTCTAGGATTACAGGCCTAGTACTGTACCTCTCTCACATTCCCCACTGGATACCTTCCTCCACCAGTAGAAAAATGAATACTGACACTCGCTGTGGAGGGTTCTTGCTGGTGGACACAGGGCATCCAGGCCCACCCAATGTTCCCAGATTAGCACATAGCTTACATTTCTGTCTCTCAAGGGACTAGTCATGAATAAGGGACATCTTATGGAACATACCACAGGTGGCCAACTAGGGCGGGAGTGCTCTGGTCTAACGCCGAAGCAGAACTTGTTGTAGCACGTGTCTGCCAAATGCGGCCTGAGCCAAAACATAATCCTCAATTTTATAATGCCTGGTAAAATAGAAGGAAACGCCCAAGTAGCTGCTTTACAGATTTCTTCAACCAGGGCATTAGTGGAAAAAGCTGCCAAAGTTGCTGCAGCGCTCATCAAGTGAGCGGGCACATGGGATAGAGGTGAGTCATCAAGTGAGCTGCTGAGCCTCATAGGCCATGGAAATACATGTCCTTATCCACTTGGCAATGGTTGCAGAAGACACAGGCGTTCCCATGGAACGTGGGTTGAAGGAGATAAACAGCATCCAACAGTTGGAAAGATGCTGACCTCTTGATATAGGTCTTGAGGCAGTGCCAGACGTCTAACTTATGTCACTGATGTTCCCTAGGATGCAAAAGGCAAGGGCAGAAGGAGGGAAGAAATACATCCTGGGACATGTGGAATGCTGATGAAACCTTGGGCCGAGCAAACGGATCTGAGATTAACTGGACAGCGTCCTTTTTAAATATGCAAAAAGCCCTATTGGCAGATAACGCCCTCAGTTTGGAAATGCGCCTAGCAAAAGTAAGTAACTCCTACAAGGAATGCCAACTTAAACAACAAAATTTGGATAGGAATAGTAGCCACTGGCTTGAATGGAGGAAACTGAAGTGCCTTGAGCACAATGTGGAGATCCCACGAAGCAAATCTGTGGGGAGTAGGTGCGGACAACAGAGAAGCGCTTCTCAAAAATCTCCACTGGTGTGGATGAGACTGTGAGATCTGAGTCCTTTCCTCCGTTAGTAAACCGACCAGAGACGCCGCCTGCCATTTATGCATGTTTGGTCTGAGGCCTTTTTCTAAACCTTCCTTCAAAAACTGTAATAGGTGATGCAGTGTGGTTGAACCTCGAGGAATAGAATGGTGGGCTGCCCAATGTAAAAAAGTCCTCCATGTGTATTGGTAGATTCTCTCAGTCGAAGCCTTGCACGATGCAAGCATGGGATTCAACACTCCCTCAGAGTAGATGGCAAGTCATAACCAACACGGGTTCAGATGATGAACCAGACCTTGAGAGAGAAGGTCGTGTTCCGGAGGCAATTCCCATGGAGGTTCTGTCGCTAGATGGAGCAGTTCTGGAAACCAAGGCCTCCTGGGCCAGAACGGAGCCACCAGGAGGACATTGGTGTGCAACAAAAGTATCCTTCATAGGACTCTGGCCAGAAGAGAGGTTGGAGGAAACGCGTATAGAAGAGCGTTTGGCCACAGTTTTGACAAGGCGTCCACAGCTGTCACTTCCCAGCAAGGAAATCTGGTCATGAATGCGGAAAGTTTTGTATTTTCAGGAGCTGTGAAGAGGTCCATTTCCGGAACTCCTATACGCTCTGTTATTTGTGCAAAGACCCTCAGATTGAGACACCACTCTCCCAGATGCAGATCTGCCCAGCTCAGCCAGTCTGCCACCAGGTTTTACTCCCCCTTGACATTATGCACTATCAGGTAGAGCAGGTGCTCCTCTGCCCATGACAGGAAAATCACCGCCTCTTGATGCAGGGACGTGGACCGAGTCCCTCCCTGCTTGTTCACATATGCCTTTGCTGTAGTGTTGTTGGTCTTGACTAACACATGAGTCCCTTGCAGTGTAGACTGGAATACCAGCAAGGCCAGCTGAATGGCATGAAGTGGCATGAAGTTCCCACCATTTTATACTGTGGGCCCGTTCTAAGGGGGTCCACCAACCTTATGTAGAGAGGTTGAGACAATGGGCTCCCCAGCCTTTGTCGCTGGTGTCCATCGTGAGGATGACCCTCTGTGGGTCCAGAAATTGCTTGCCCTGAAGCAGATTGTTGGGAATCAGCCACCAACATAATGAGTTTCGGAGATGATGTGGCAACGTAAGGGGCATCCTCCACTTTCTTGCAATCAATTGTTGATGAGGGAGTAGGAACCACTGAAGTTCCCAAAGGTGCAGGCATGCCCATTGCACTGAGTCCAGAGCGGCCACCATCAACCCCAACAGTCTGGCCAGGGAGTTGAAGGGCACTTTCGGAAGTGCAAGAGCAAGTCTGACCTCTGACTGAAGAGTTTGTAGTCAGCCTGGCGGTAAGAGGATGCAATCCACTTCTGTGTCCAAAATGACCCCAAGATGGCACAGTCTGCAACCAGGTGTCAACTGGCTTCCCCCCCCGATTGATGAGAAACCCATGTTGCTCTAAGGTCAAGATGGTTTGTGAGAGATCTTGAATGGCTTCCTGTAGAGACAGTGACTACAACAGCAGATCGTCCAAATATGCAAAGAGGCGAATGCCCCACAGACGAAGATGCACCATCAGTGGTGCTAGCACTTTCATAAAAGCATGGGGAGCAGCTGACAGACCGAATGGGAGTGCTAGATACTGAAAGTGTCAGCCAGCATACTTGAACCTTAGAAATTTCCTGCTGTCCTGGTGAATGGGTACATGCAGGTATGCCTCTTTTAGGTCTATTGAGGCCAATAGATCCTGGTGATGCAACACCTCTGAGACTGATCTTGGAGTCTCCATGCAGAAATGGATTCTCCAAACCCACTTGTTGAGAAACTAAGTCCAGGACAGCTCTTCTTGAACCAACCTTCTTGGGCACGGTGAACAAGATAGAATAAACCCCTCCCCCCTCCTCAGAGGGCAGTACTTGCTCCACCGCCCCGATGTCTAAGAGGTGCTGAATCGCTTGGAGCATTTCTGAATGCTTGGCAAATGCACGCAACCTTGGAGTTGGCATGAATCGGAAGGAAGGAGGAGAGATTAACTCTATCCTGGAGCCGTTGCAAGTGACTTTGAGGACCCAACTGTCTGACGTTGACCCTTCCCAGGCTTGAACGAAGCTCAACAAACGCCCTCCAAGCCTGACAAGACTCCTGTCATTGCTGAGATTTTGTTTGTTTGGGCTGCAAAGTGGACTGCTTATAGTTCTCTTAACCCCTGAAATTTGAACTTTGTTGGTTCCAGAAGCCCCTCTGGCTTCTGGCATCTCTATCCTGGCCCCAAAAGGTCCAAAACCCACAAAAGGGCTGGTTGTACTGAAAGGACTTCCTGAACGATGGCTTGTCAGATTTCTTGCTAGCAAATGGCATTATCTTACACTTGTCTTTGGATTCCACAAGTATATCCTGCAAGGCATGCTGAAAACCTAATGGTGTCTAGCATAGCATCTGCCATAAAGGCCTGAGCCTTCTGTACTTTCAGCAGCTGCTGCCTCATCCTGACCGAGTCTGAGGGTGGATCGCTAAGTAGATCATCCACCCAAAGCAAAGAGGCATGCGCTGCCATAGACACCGCTGCTGCAGCATGTATGACCAAGGATGAATTGTCATGAACATGTTTAAGGGAAAATTCAGCCTTCTTGTCAGCCAGGTCCCTCAAGGAGACCTCGCCATCCCTTGGTACAAGTGATCTTGACACCAATTGAGATATCGGGGCATCTGTGTTGGGAGTTTTTAACATATTTGTGTCCCTAGAATCCTGATCTGTGGCATCAGAAGAATGCACCCCTGGACCATACCTGGGAAGCTTCTGGGATTCAGTATGCTCGTGCTTAGTCTTGGATTTCTTAGGAGGTAGGCTGATAGAGTCACTAGAAGATGAACTGTCACTAGGGGACCTATGTCTCCTCCTATTTTTAGACTTTTTCCCCTTTGGGGGCGGTCTTACTTGTTGAATTGTATCAACAGTGGCGTTACAAAACCACGCCTGTCACTCAGGGGTACCACCTTGGGCAAAGTAATAGATTGAGAATTAAGTCACCTCAGATACACCCCGCTGCTGACCAACTGCCTTAGTCCCGGGTTTTTCCCGCCCTGGAGCAGTTTGCTATGATTTGGCAATCTAGGGCTGCTGCAGATTGCAGCTTTGCAGGTGACAGAAGCGCAGCCGATTGTGCTGTGTTCGGGCAATCCAGCCCTGCAGGAGGCTTCTCAGTGGCTATTAGGGCTACAGCAGATTGCAGCTTTGATAGCAGTAAAGGGGCACTGGTGGTCATTGGCTTGCTATTACGCCACGGGTAGACTCACAAAGGCCTTGTCCGCCCCGGAACAAAAACCCTGTTTACTCCCCCTTGGCACTACAATCACTTTGTGCCTCTCAATCCTCTCAAAGTAGGTTCTTTTTTCCCCTTTTCTTTAAAAAAATATATAGATAGGATGTTAAGACCTCAACAAAAAGAGAAGAAATTGAAGGAAACTGTGAGGAATTTGAGGGGAAAATAGCCACGAAAAAGAAATTGGTCAGAGAGACAAGGAAAAACGCTGCCTAGGAGCTTGCCGAGGACAGAAAGAACTGGGGCGGGGTTATCCTCCTCGGGCTTGGGTGGGGGCATCTTTCTTTCTTTAGCCAATCATTTCTGTCCTGCCTTGGAACTCCCCAAGAAGGATAACCCATGAGATGTCCCTGGCCTCAGCAACTGAGAATGAATCATTGACACTTACCTGAAGGGTCATTCCCCTCAAAGTATGGGTTTTATCTGCCCCACCCAGGTGCATCTGGGTCTGGTTCTGTTTTCTTCTGTCCTTTCATCCCTGGGCAGTGTTCCTTTCTGGTGGTAGACTCTTCTCCCTGGCAGGTGTTGTGTTAGTTCTAAACAATATTCCTTGGGTTTTTTCCTTGTGAATGTTGTAAGTTCTGTGACTTGTGGATCTCCTTTTTTACCTTTTTGGTAATGGAGCGTCAGAGAGCAGGCTACATACTGAGATTGAATCATTGGCACTTACCTGAAAGGTCATTTTCCTCAGAGGTATGAGTTGTATCCGCAAAGGATGCTGGGTTGTCTCAACCTCCTGCTCCTAGACAGGGCCAATCAATTTGGCTCGCAGCAGGAGGGAGGGGCAATCCCCTGAAGCTCCAGTTCATAGCCAGCTCTAATAATGCTCCAGAACAATAAGGTTAAAAGAAAGCAAGCAACATGCAAGCATATGAACATCTTGTAACAAGAGACAGAAAGAACACTTGGCAAATCCAAAAACCTCCCAGACTAACTAATAGACCGTCTCTTAAGGTAAAAAACAGCCAACCTTGGAGAGAAAACCACCCCACATATATATAGGAGACAGTTGGGGCACAGGATCTAAGGACAGCAGAATAACAGCCCAGACGAACAAGCGGGTGGGGGCGGATACAACACATACCTCTGAGGAAAATGACCTTTCAGGTAAGTGCCAACGATTCATTTTCCCTCAGGAGGGTTGTATCCGCAAAGGATGCTGGGACCTACCATAGCCCCTATGATACACTGGGTGGGAGCTGCGAGGCCTGGCCTCAACGAGGCACTACCTGCTGCAAAACTCTCCTCCCAAAGGCCACATCAGCCGAGGTCCAATCCTGAATTTTGTAATGCCTCACAAAGGTGGACAGTGAGGCCAACGTGGCAGCTCGACAGATATCGACCAGAGGGGCCAAGGTGGAGAACGCGGCAGAAGAAGCCGCACTCCTGGTAGAGTGCGCTGTGATTCCCTCTGGAAGAGGGGAAGCAGAACCGACATACGCTAACCGGATGCACTGGCAGATCCAGCGTGACAAGGTAGCAGATGAAACCTTTTTTCCTAGCGAACAGTCCCGGAATGAAACGAAAAACGACTCCGAGACCCGAAAAGGCTTAGTGCGCCTCAGGTAAATCCTTATTGCCCTGCTTACGTCCAAGGTGTGCCACTCTCGCTCCTTCGGAGAAGAGGGTTTTGGACAAAAGGAAGGAAGCATAAGCTCCTGGGCACGATGGAACACTGAATTCACCTTAGGAAGGAAGGTAGGATCCGTACGTAAAAGAACATAGTCCGGATAAACCAGACACAGTTCCTTCCTCACAGACAAGGCGCGTAGATCCGAAACCCGCCTGGCAGAAGTAATGGCGACCAAAACCAAAACCTTAAAAGATAACAACCGCAAGGGAACAGACTGCAGGGGCTCAAACGGGGCTTTGGTAAGGGCCCTGAGCACCAAATTAAGGTTCCAGGTCAGAAACCTGTGAACTGTAGGAGGATTAAGAATAGAAGCCCCTTTAAGAAAACGCTGAACATGGGGATGCTGAGCTAGGGAGGCCCCCATCAATTGCAATACTGAAGCAATTGCAAAAACCTGGCGGCACAAGGTATTAGGGCGTAGCCCTTTATCCAAGCCGCTTTGAGGAAAACCCAAGACGTGCATCACTGAGGCGGACATCGGTGAGACCCCTTGGGAACTGAACCAGCTTGTGAAGGTCTTCCAGGTTGACTGATACACTCTGACCGTGGAAGGTCTCCTGGAAGCCAAGATAGTGTCCAGGACTGAACTGGGATATCCGCACGCTGCTAAGGAACTCCGCTCAATCTCCAAGTGAAGAGATTGAGCCACTCCGGATCCGGGTGGAAAATTGGACCCTGACTGAGAAGGTGACTGTGAAACCCCAGAGGAAGCGGCGGTTCGACTGACAAGTCCACCAGATCCGAAAACCAGGGCCTGTGGAGCCAGTGCAGAGCCACCAAGACGACCTCTGCTCTCAACAGCCGGATCCTTCGAATTGTCTGTGGAATTATGGCGAATGGCGGAAAGGCATAGGATAGGCCGGGGGCCACGGAAAGGTCAGACCGTCTACACCCTCCGCCCCCGGAGAGTGGTACCTTGAAAGGAAACGTTGTAGTTTGGCGTTGCTTGGCTGTGCGAACAGGTCCATGATCGGCTGACCGAACCTCTGCACAATCCGCTGGAAGGCCCAAGGATCCAGCGACCACTCTGCTGGATCTATCTGCGGTCAGCTCAACCAGTCCGCAACTACATTTAGTGCCCCGCTGACGTGATCGGCCTCCAGGGACAGCAGGTGCTGCTCTGCCCACGTCAGAAGGAGCGAGGCCTCGCGCATCAGGGTTCGGGACCTTGACCCGCCCTGCCTGTTGATATGAGCCTTGACTGTGGCGTTGTCCGTGCGCACTAGGACATGACGACCTCGAATCACTGGAAGGAATTCCATGAGGGGAAGACGAATTGCCCGCAGCTCCAGCCAATTGATGGAGTTGGCGCACTCCACCTTGGACCACAGGCCTTGAGCTACATGTTGCTGGCAGTGACCTCCCCATCCCAGGAGACTGGCATCCGTCGTCACCGGTATGTGCTCCACAGGGAGGAACCTGATCCCCATCATTGTGGCTGGTGACACCCACCAGTCTAAGGAGCGGACCACTTGAGATGGCAGGCTGACCAGCATTCTGGACCTGCCCATCACCTGGTCCTGAAATTTGAGGAGAAACCACTGGAACGGACGGGAGTGGAATTGGCTCCAGGGAACTATGCACAAAGTGGACACCATGCGTCCCTGCAACTGGGACAGAGACAGAATGTTGGACCTGGGACAGGAAATTAGCACACGACAGGAAGCCACCAGAGACTTCCTGCGATCCGAGGATATGCAGACTGTCCCCTGCACAGTATCGATTTCTGCCCCCAGGTGAAGAACTCTGGTCTGGGGAATCAGGAAACTCTTGGGCCCATTTACTATGAACCCATGCGCCTCCAGTACGGAAAGGCTCATCTGGACATCCCACAGACCCCTGGGAAGGGAGGGGGACCTGATCAACAGATCGTCCAAATAAGGATAAAGATGGACGCCCTTGGTCCTCAGGTGTGCCACAAGTGCCACCATGAGTTTGGTAAACACCCGAGGCGCAGTTGAGAGACCGAAGGGAAGAGCCCGATACTGGAAGTGCAGGGATTGGTAAGTGAACCTCAGAAACTGTCTGTTTTGCTGGTGAATGGGCACATGGAGGTAGGCCTCCTTCAAGTCCACCGAGGCAAGGAAGTCCCCCTGCTGGAGGGCCATCAAAATTGAGCGGAGGGTTTCCATACGAAACCCTTTCCTCCGGAGGAATTTGTTCACAAACTTTAGGTCTAGGAGAGCTCTCCACTCCCCGTTCTTTTTGGGGACCAGAAACAGGATGGAGTAGACTCCTGTTTGTTGTTCCCGCAAGGGGACAGGCTCGATCGCACGAATAGACTGTAGATGAAGGGTAGCCTCCATCATCGAGCGGTGCTTGCAAACCTTGTGAGACCTTGGGGACGGGAGAAACCGATCCGGAGGCTGCGACGCAAACTCCAGAGAATACCCTGAAGAAACTGTTTGCAGGATCCAGGCGTCGGAACAAGTCTGAGCCCAGACCTGAGCAAACTCCCCCAACCTGCCCCCCAGCAGGGGGAGAGCTTGAGCCTGAAGGGAGCAAGCCTGAGGGCAGTCATTGGACCTGGTTTCATTTGAAACCTGGCTTAGAAGGATGGTTGGACTGCTGGGGCTTTTCGAAACAAAGTGTCCCAAAAGGAGGGCTGGTTCCTAGACCAATTTGGTCTATCCGACCTATACTGCCGAGAGCTAAAAGAGGGCCTATACCCCCTGAAGCCAGACGTAGCTGGTGAAAAACCACGTCAGTCCTGTCGCTGAGATGCAGCAGCAGAAGGCATTGCCTTCTTATTGTCCTTTGTCTGAATCAAGACAGGCTCCAGCGCCTCGCCAAAAAGCTTGCTGCCCTTAAATGCTGAATTGGCAAGATTAGACCTAGATTTGTGGTCAACTTTCCAATTCTTTAACCAGAGATGACGCCTAACAGTGACGTCAGACGCCAGGGCCCTGGCAGACAATTGGGCAGCATCCAAAGACGAATCAGCTATGAATTTGACCGCCATCCCTAATTTATTGAGGCCCTGCCTAAGGGTAGTAAGCTCAGGCGGAACCATAGGGGTTCACCCACAGAACTGCAGCCCTAGCAAAGATAGAATTAGCCGCTGAAGCTCTAATAGACAGCGTGGTGGCCTTGTGAGACCTGCACAGAGCTGCATCGCATCTTTTATCTTCCACATTCTTTAGGGCATCCTCCCTTTCCTTAGGGAGCACAGCCCCCATGACCAGAGTGGCGACCTCTGCATCGACCAATGGCACCTTACGTTTACTCATAAGCGCACTGCTAGAATTGTACATGCGCCTCACTACTGGTGAAGACCTTTGCCTTCAGTAGATTTGTCCCACTCAGCTTGAAACACCTCCAAGAAAAGCTGAGGACAGGGAACACTGAGCTCCTGGGATCGCAAGGAAGGGAGGACTGTGGGAGCCCCTTCTGTCCCCTCAGAAGCAGGTGAAACCACCCCTCCCAAACGAAGGGTTTTTCTGACTTTATGCAGGAGAACCGGATAATTCGCCTGAGAGAACAGGCGATAATTAGAATATTGAGTGGAGGAAGGCTCCTCCTCATCCCCAGAGAGTTCCCCTTCTTCTCTGTCCGAATCAGAGGCATCCGATGGTCCAGGGAACTCCCTGCAAGGAGAATTCCTGGGAGGCGCAATGGAGAGAGGAGGGATCAGCCGGCAAGGAGACAGGGCAGGGGGACCCCCAACCGGGATGTGCTATGCTGGGCGGGAGGACAGCGCACAGCGCACCCGGGGCCGCCAAATTTGGGAGGGAAACTGTGGAGCGGAGAGTGGTAGAGCGGGAAGCAATGGCGGCGCCACAATCGGCTGGGCTGGGACCAGCGATGGGGTGGCAACAGACACGGGTGGCCACAACAGCTTGACCTTCTCAGTCACCACGCACCTCAGGAGAGCCGCAAAGCGCGGGGGAATGTCCCCCTCCTCCTCTTCACCGGCTTCGCCCACCTTGGGGGCGGTAGCGGCAGCCGCACACAAGCGTTTTGCTGGGGGTGCTGAGAAGGAAGCCCCGATTCCAGAGTCTCCCACACAGCCCCTTGTTGGTTCGCCAACCGACGGCCCCACAACCTCCCCTTCACGCTGCAGAACGGGGGCAGCAGCCTCTGGAGGAGAATCGCCTCCACCTTCCTGCAAAACCCCGCGGGCGGGCGACTGGGTCTTACCCCGATCACCTACCTTTAGTGAAGCCTTTTCACGTTTTTTCGCCTTTTTGGCCTTGGCAGGCTTGTTGCTCCAAGAACTGGGAGCGGGAATGGAAGCCGCAACCCACTCGGCTTGGCACACAGAGTGTGCCAAGGAATCCTCCGAGAGAGAGACACTTCTCTCTCGCCGCGCTGTGGCTCCATAGCCATTATAGGGCAGAGCAGCGGCAGGGGAGCTAACAAATCTCCTTTTCTTTCCCCAAAATTCCCTTCACTTTGCCAAGGCAGAAAGGAGAATTCAGGCAGTAGGAAGAAGCGAATAGAATAAACGCAGAGGAGCAAGTAGAAAACAGCCCTGCTGGAGCGAGACAAGGTGAAGAACTGGAGTTTCAGGGGATTGCCCCTCCCTCCTGCTGCGAGCCAAAGCTCTTGATTGGCCCTGTCTAGGAGCAGGAGGTCGAGACAACCCAGCATCCTTTGCGGATACAACCCTCCTCTGAGGTAAAATGAGGGGGTTGCTCCTCCCTTCTAGTGGCAGGCAAAGCTCTGTGATTGGCCCTGTCTCAGAGCAGGAGGTGTAAGCAACCCATACTTCTGAGAATGACCCTTCAGGTAAGTGTCAACTATTCATTCTGCCTCCAGGGCAAGTGGGAGAAGGTAACCCACAACTGGACACCCTCCACCCACCAAAAAGAAGAAACCTTCATGGCAAGTACCAATGTTCTTTTCTATAATCATATAAGCCATTGAATTCCAAACTTTCAATCCACAAGGAACTCCTTCCACAGTGACATGTCTTCTCGGGAGTAAAGTTCTTGTTCATTTGCTAGTGAGCAGTCAGTTCCTGCAGAGCACTAGCCCTGCCTTTTGACCCTCTCTGCTGTCTCATAGAAAATTAGTGAACCCACCAAACACTCAGGGGGCAGCTATAGCTCAGCAGAAGTACATGTGCTTGGCATTCAGAAGGTCTCAAGCTCAATCTCCAGTTAAAGCTCAGGTAGCAGGGCTGAGAAGACTCTAACTGAGGTCCTGGAAACCCAGAGCTGGGCTAATGGACCAACGGCTCCATTGAGTTTCAAGGCAGCTTCCCATCCAGCGTTAGGGGTGTGCATGGAACCTCCACACTGCGGTCCGGCACTGGGGTGGGGGGTAGCTTTAAGAGCGGCGGGCGGGTTTACTTACCCCTCCCACCGCTTTCCCGCTCTGGCGCCGTAATGTAACGAGTAATTGGGGAGGCAGGATACCTCCCTGCCGCCCCTTCCCCGATCTTGCTCTACAAAAACTCCCAGTAATCCTTTGCAAGCGCGCAAGTAAACCCTCCCACCGCTCTTAAAGTAAACCCTCCCGCCACTCTTAGAGCTACCCCCCACCCCCGAACTGAACCACCAAGGTCCGGATTGGTCCGAGCCCATCCCTATCCAGTGTGTGGTTTTCCATGGCAGAAAAGGAGGGACAGTTTGCAAAGCGGATCCACAATAAGCTTAATCTTATTGAGGAACCCTAGAACACAGTTTGAAAACTACTGACTTGAGGCAATGTAATATCTTCTATAGATTTATCTTAAACATACTCATCGTTAATCCCATATGTGGCTGCTCTCGCAAGAGTGCGTGAGCAGCTGCTGGGCCAGCAACGGGGACGGGAGAAAATAGGGATGCCAGGAGTAGACGGCGAGCTGTGGTGGCCGGGCGGGCACCAGGTACAGAAGGAGGCGGAGGGCTACCTGGCCAAGAGCAGGCAGCAGTGGTGGGCTGGGTGCTGGGAATTGGCGGTCGGCAGGTAGCAGCGGGCTGGCTTTCCAGCTGGACCACCAGCCAGAAAGTGCTGGGCGGGGTGGGGAGAAGAAATGGACCGGCTGGCCAGCCCACCAGCCAGAAGCCTCAGGCGGCGGTGGGTGGGGGGAAGAAGCGGGCCGGCCAGGGAGAAGCGGGCTGGTCGGGCAGCAGAGGCACAGATGCTCTACGCCCAGCCCAGCCAGTATATTAGATTTAATACTGCTGCCAGTTACAGCTAAGAAAACTCGTCTGCTATTAGGCAGGATCAGGAGGTGGCTGTTAGTCTGCAGCAGGGCTGCACAACTTCAGCTCTCCAGAGGCTTCTTTTCTACAGCTCCTTTCATTCCCAGCCACAGTGGCCAATAGTCAGGGATGATGAGAAGTGTAATCCCACATGTGCAGGAGGGCCAAAGTTGTACAGTCTGGGTCTACCACACCACCACTGTCAGGGTAAGGCCAGCTATCGCCATATGGAAGGGGTGGGCTCGAAATATGCTTCGGCATCCAAATCGCAGCACAATCCCTTTAAAGCCAAGGGCTTCCAGCGTGCACTGATAACTGGGGGGGGGGGCGCGGGGAGTGCTGTGAGTACAGCAATGGCAGCAAGTGGAGGAGGAGCAGGGATGGACCAGCTCTCCTCCGTGTTAAAGGGGCTGTGCCACAATTTGGATAACAAAGCGTGTTTCAGCACATCCCTACCATATAGGGAACAGGGCAAGGTATTGTACAGCAGAAAACAAACAGCCCAAAATGATGTAATGTCGTCGTATGAAAGCTTTCTTAAGCAGGAGGAGGTTGCCTACCGAAGCCTGAAGCCCAGAAGCGTTCAGCCAAAGAATCCCACAGGCTCTGAATGCTGGTGCACCCCAAGTGGGAGCTAGAGGGCCATTACGGACAACAGCTTCTTCCAAAAGACAGGTTTCCAGAAGTCCTAGCATTGAAACCTATCGCTCTGCAGTCAAGCCAAGTACAAGCAGGCCCCGGACAAGTGGCTTTATTGACGGATTTCAGCAGCAACTTGGGCACTCCACTGGGAGAGAAAGGTCACAGCAACCAGAGGGGACGTGGCGGTGGGGAGAGAGAAAGTGGGAAGGAACTTAAATATTTGGCCTGAGAGGGGAGTGGTTGTCTGTCGTGCACAGGGGCAAAGAGGCAAGCCCCAGCGTGTGCCTCTGACCCTGGAGGGTTTGGGCAGCAGCCATTATGAGTCCTCGGCCACAAAGGCCTGCTGGGCATTGGGGAACCGCTGGGGAGTGAAGCTCGGATCAGCTTGCAGCCGCTTCTGCAGGTCTGATTTCAGCTGCAAAGAGAGAAGAGAAGGGGAGCATGAGTCTGGATTGCCCAAGATTAGCAAGCGAGATGGGCAGAGGTGCGTGTGTGTGTGCTTGTCAGGGTGAGAGCAGTAAGGGCCTCCACCACCCAGCCAGACCGCGAAAGAGGATGGCGGCGTACACCCCCACCTGCTGCCGGTAGCTCTCCTGCAGTGCCGGTTCAGCAAGGTCTCTGTTCAGGCTCTCGGCACTCGTCAGGGGTTTCACGCCGGCTACTCTGGCAGCTTTGCTGACCGCCTCTGACAGGAGCAGCTGGGGCCCGTCACCCTGCATTGTCTTCAAAGAGAGGGTGAGGTAAACATTAGTGCGCTGCATTGGCCCAAGCTGCATAAACCCAGCTTAGGCTGGCAGCATTCTGAACAAGCCCACTTAGAAATGAGGGCTGAAACTAAACTCCTTGAAGCAGCACCCTCTACGCAACAAGCCCAGAGAGCCCAAATAAAACAATGCAACCACTGCTCTACTGGGCTCCTTGATCCAGGGGTTCTCAACCTTGGATTTCCACAGATTGTGGGACTACAATCCCCATCATCCCCCGCTAAAGGCCACTGTGGCAGGGAATGCAAGTTTGAGAACCCCAAGCCTATAACCGGTTAGGGTGGCTTCTCTTCTACTTCTGCCTATGCACTCAGGCTACTGAAGCATGTGCACAGGACATCGCAACACACCTGGCTCAAGGCCAGAATCTCAGAGCCTGTTGTAATCCTTTAAGCGGATTCTCCAGCATGCAAAGTATGACCAGCCTCTACTGAAGTCGTAGTGGTTGTCTTAAAGCAAAACTTGATCCAAACGCTAAAGGCTGGTTTTTGCAGAAATATTTCAAAAGACTTCCCCACTCCTGAAACATTTGCTTGCCTCAGTTTATGACAAAGACAAGAGAGAGGAGGGTTAGGTCCTTAAGGGTGCCTTCACCACCGCCTTTTCCTCTGAATAGCTCTCTGTTTTCAACAGCAAAACCAGGAGGTCTCCAAACAGGTAGGGGACCAAGGAGGAGAGACAAAAGGCACTCTCCAGAAAGAAAAACATCAACAGAAAAGAACAGGAAGTACAGACCTTCCCAAACCAAATCCCAGAACTTCTGCTGCTGCGGTCACTGAGAATTGCTCTTGTGGTAGCAAACATGACCTGTCCACTCTGCTAAGCAGGGTCCACCTTAGTTTGCATTTCAATGGGAGACTATATGCATGAGCACTGTAAGATATTCCCCCTGAGGGGATGGAGTTGTTCTGGGGAAGATATCTGCATGCTTGCAGGCAGAGGTTCCCTCCCTGGCATCTCCAAGACAGGGCTGAGAGAAACTCCAGCTTACAACCCTTGAGAACATAGGAAGCTGCCATATACCGAGTCAGTCCATCTAGCTCAGTATGGTCTTCACAGACTGGCAGTGGCTTCTCCAAGGTTGCAGGCAGGAATCTCTCTCTGCCCTATCTTGGAGATGCTGCCAGGGAGGGAACTTGGAACCTAGTTGCTCTTCCCAGAGCAGCTCCATCCCCTGAGGGGAATATCTTACAGAGCTCACACACCAAGTCTCCCATTCATATACAACCAGGGCAGCCCCTGCTTAGCTAAGGGGACAAGTCGCCACCAGTCTGTGTAGACAATGAGCTAGAGGGACTACCGGTCTGACTTGGTATAAGGCAGCTTCCTATGTTCCTATATACATCTGCTACTTTATCTCACACTGCGTGGGAGGAGGCCATGGTAAACCCCTCCTGTATCGACTTGACGGCACACTTTACCTTTACCTTATCCAAGACAAGCAGCAAAAACTGGGATGTGCTCTACCTATCAGGTCCTCAAATCAGATGTGACCCTGCTAGTGAGAGAGGGGACACCTCCCATTTTAACCATGCGAGGCTTTTAACCTCGCTGGTCTTGTGGTAGCAAGCATGACTTGTCCCCTTAGCTAAGCAGGGTCTGCTCTGGTTGCATTTGAATGGGAGACTTGATGTGTGAGCCCTGTAAGAGATTCCCCTCAGGGGATGGAGCTGCTCTGGGAAGAGCAGAAGGTTCCAAGTTCCCTCCCTGGCAGCATCTCCAAGACAGGGCTGAGAGAGATTCCTGCCTGCAACCTTGGAGAAGACGCTGCCAGTCTGTGAAGATAATACTGAGCTAGATAGACCAATGGTCTGACTCACTATATGGCAGCTTCCTATATTCCTATGCTAGAACCAGGTTCTCATTTTCCTTTTTAAGAGTGCGTGCAATGTTCTCCGCTCCCAGAACAGGAGGCGGGACGAAAACAGAGACGGTCTTACCTTGCGCCGTTTCGCGGGCATGCCGCTCAGGTAGGCATCACTGAGGGGAGGCTGCTGCTTGAGTTTGCGCTGGCTCTGGATGTCCTCCCGGATGATGGGCACCCACTCCTGGCAGGGGAGGAGAAAATCAAGGTTGGGGGTCCTGGAGCAACACCAGGGCACCCCCTCTGGCTGCCTGGGGCACGTCCCCTCCCCGGCCACTCACGGGGGGCACAGCAGCAGCCCAGGGTTCTGCGTCGGGGGCTGGGGGCTCTCCTTGCTGCGGCTCCTCGTGTTCCGGCTCCCCTCGCTGCTGGGGCATGGCCTCTTCTGCCGTGGTGGCCGGAGCGGGAGACGCCGCCGTGTCGCGCTAGGAAGTCGAGAGGAGAGGAGGAGGAGGAGAACGGACAGTTGGGAAGGGTCCCACCGCAGGACACACTTGCTCTTCCAAGAGGGGGAGGAGGCAGATGATGAGAAAGGAGCCAAACTCCAGCCCGGGGGTCTTCAGTTAGAAGACACAGCAGGACGCAGGGCTAGGCAAGACCTCTGCCTGGAACCCTGGGGAGCAGCTGCCAGTCAGGGCCCAGCCCGGGGCCACACAGAGCAATGGTCTGCCTTGGTGGAATGCCCCTTCATATGCTACTGCAGCAGAGTGACTAAGAGGCCGAGGCCCCGGGGCCAACTCTCATCTCCGGGACAATCTGCTCCAGGGGGTCTTAGGCATGGCCCTCTCTTTCAGTCTCAGCCCCTCCATCTGCAATATGGGAAGAGAATGACTTGACTCCCGCCAGGCGGACCCTGCTAACGGAGCAAAGAGGCACCTTTGGAAGTGGCAATTCTCTTATACAGGTGAAACTCGGAAAATTAGAATATCGTGCAAAAGTCCATTAATTTCAGTAATGCAAATTAAAAGGTGAAACTGATATATGAGACAGACGCATTACATGCAAAGCGAGATAAGTCAAGCCTTAATTTGTTATAATTGTGATGATCATGACGTACAGCTCATGAAAACCCCAAATCCACAATCTCAGAAAATTAGAATATTACATGGAACCAAGAAGACAAGGATTGTAGAATAGAACAATATCGGACCTCTGAAAAGTATACACTATACTGTGCTTGATTGGCCAGCAAACTCACCTGACCTGACCCCATAGAGAATCTATGGGGCATTGCCAAGAGAAGGATGAGAGACATGAGACCAAACAATGCAGAATTGCTGAAGGCCGCTAATGAAGCATCCTGGTCTTCCATAATACTTCATCAGTGCCACAGGCTGATAGCATCCATGCCACGCCGTATTGAGGCAGTAATTGCTGCAAAAGGGGCCCAAACCAAGTACTGAATACATATGCATGCTTATACTTTTCAGAGGTCCGATATTGTTCTTTTCTTCAATCCTTGTCTTCTTGGTTCCATGTAATATTCTAATTTTCTGAGATTGTGGATTTGGGGTTTTCATGAGCTGTACGCCATGATCATCACAATTATAACAAATTAAGGCTTGACTTATCTCGCTTTGCATGTAATGCGTCTGTCTCATATATCAGTTTCACCTTTTAATTTGCATTACTGAAATTAATGGACTTTTGCACGATATTCTAATTTTCCGAGTTTCACCTGTACATAGCAGGAGGAGAGCAACTGGGCCTATCCAGCCCCAGCACAGCATCCCTCCAGTAGCGGTTGCTGGGGTCTATCTTATGTTTGGTTTTAGACGGTGAACTCTTTGGGGACAGGGAAGCACCTTCATTTTATATATATATTTTAGTAGAAGCCACTTTGAGAACTTCTGTTGCAAAGCAGTACATCAATGTTTGTTGCAATAGTAATAGTGTTGTTGAAGGAGTATTAAGGTAATATGGGGGCCTGTTTTGGACACTCCCCACTACTCCACAGTGCCTTGCCACACACCAGGCCCCTCCCAAGCCATACCTGTAGGGTTTCAGAAGGCTGCTCAACAGCCTGGAGATCCATGGGCTCTTCAGGAACGGGCTGGAAAAGATGGGAGAAACCATCGCATCACCTGCCTGGTAGTGCTACCCAACATGCCAATTCTACATAGAGTTACCATCCACACACCCTCCCACACGAACTCCGTTCCCGTCAGCCAACCATCAGCCCACAAAGCAATCTGATCTGGTCCCCGACGATACCAGAATTATAACCGGAGTGTGCTACACATTTGGCCCACAGAAAAACACAAAGTTGTTTTCAAAGAGTTGAGAGAGGGAGAGAGAGATTCTCCATGCTCTAATCCAACATCTCCCCATAGCTTTTTGGGGGATGTCGCAGCCATGCGAACCAGGAACTGAGGAAGCCGCCTTCTACTGAGTCAGACTCTTAGTCCATCTAGCTAAGAACCATCGACTTTGACTGGCAGTGGCTCTCCAAGGTCGCAGGCAGGAGTCTCTCCCAGCCCTGCCAGGGAGAGACCAGCCCTGCCAGGGAGCGAACGGGGGACCTTCCGCAGGCAAGCCGATGCTCTACCACTGAGCTATGGCCCCTTCCCCCAAGAGGAATATCTTACAGCAGGCAGCATTCACACATTGTCAGCCCTCCAGATGCAAC
Organism: Hemicordylus capensis; assembly: GCF_027244095.1. NCBI lineage: Eukaryota > Metazoa > Chordata > Lepidosauria > Squamata > Cordylidae > Hemicordylus > Hemicordylus capensis. The sequence goes on along the minus strand of NC_069658.1, from coordinate 253,845,608 downwards.
TAAGGCAAACCCTGCATCGCAAAGGGGGAAATGCATGTGCGCTACGACAAGACCGGCTCTCCACCATCCATGACTGGGCTCCCCTCCCTGCTAAGTGGAACTGACTTCATTAGAGTGCTCATGAAGAGGCGGAGTTAGGCTGGGCAGCAAGATACATTCCAAAGCTCCCGGGACACCTCCTGCCGAACAGAGCGGCCCTATGAGTGCAGAATCCAGCCCTCCGCAAGCCCCGATTCAATGACAGCCCAGATATTGTCAGTGGGGCTCAAAACGTTACCTGTGGGGGATCGCCCACTCTGCGGACGTATTGCAAGATCTGTTCCTCTGTGACAGGCATGTGCTCCAGGATGACCTGCAGCCGCATGCTCATCATGGTGGTGAGCCAGCTCACCAGAGAAGGGTTCATGTCTGCCGACATCCGCCTCTGCCACCAGGGATGGGCCGAGAGGGAGAGAAAGAGAGAGAGAGAAAGAAAGGGCTGTCAGACTTAGGACTGTACAGAAGAACCAAGCTTGCTGGGGACTCCTGCTCCATGAGTTAGCAAGTGGATGCATTCCTAAGAATACTTCCCAAGACTGGAAGTCATCTGTCAGCCAACGAAAACTCCTACTGTCAGCACACACACATCACCATGTTTCTAGCCCCCAAGACTGTGGAGAAGGGCTTAAGAAAGTGACAGGCCAGCTGAGAATAATCACTGTGTGCCCAAGCCTGAGCTTATGTTAGAAAGGGTCGGCTACACAATGCGCGCACACAGAGATCTTCTTGCAGCTCCAGTTAGTCACGAAGTGCTAACACTGCAAAGGTGCAGTTCCCCTCCAGGAGAAGCCTGCATCATATTCCAGGAGTCTCAAGCCCAACTTATTTATCATGAATTAGGTTGGTAGAATTCGGATTTGGGGCGCACAATTCTGCCCAGGCAAGACCATCGCCACCAGAGGGCTCTGCAGCTTGTGAACATCCACTCCTTCCCACTCTTCTCAACTGGCTCTAGCACCTGAACAACCCCAAATTGAGAGATCCCATTTTCCACCCCGAGAAATCCCACCCCTACCACCCTCCAAAAAGAATCTTGGTTTCTGCTGAACCAAGGCAGCCCCTGGAGGACGTGGGGAAGGAGCGCAGAGAGCGCCCCGCTCAGCACTCACAATGCGGTCGTTGATGACAGCTGTCAGGGCCGCCTGCTCCCCTCGCAAGCAGTAGAGGTTCAGTGCCAGGCACTCAAACAGGCCCTGGTTGCACAGTTCCAACAGCCGGTAGCCAAAGGTGTTGTCTGGAAGGAGAAGGGGCAGAAGACAAGGAGATGGGAGGCTTCTAGAATGCAGGGCTTGACCGTGAAAGCCCTGGGACCAGAATCACCTCCCCATAGGAGCATGCCCAAGAACTCTGTCTTGCCTCCAAGGCCCTTCTCTAGGCCCCTCTACCTTCAGCAGGTGGGGATCAAGAACAGGGCCTGAATGGCAGAGGGGAAGGGGGGGAGAGGGAGAGGTCCTGCTGACCCCATGCTCCTAACTTTTCAACAAGCGGCAAAGCAGGATTGATTTCAGTGAGCGCCCTTGGAATACTGTTTTTTTAAAAAAATAAATAAATAAGGATCAGACTGCTGCCACTACTTTTTAAATCTTGTTGTAAACTGCCATTAGATTTCCTAATGGTGACTTTGCTGCCCTTTTGTTGTTTGTAGGCAGCCTTAAATCTATATAAAAAGGCAAAGTGGAAGTGTTAGAAAGAAATCCAAGCCCCCACCCCCCTTAGCTCCGCCCACTTCCTACCAGCACAGTGCAGGATGTGAGTAGCAATGCGGTTGAACTGCTCCTGCAGGAACTCCAGGTTAGAGCGAGTGATGTCAACGCCATCCTGGACTCTGACAGAAGCCTTGGGGAGGACAGAAAAGATCAGAGACCTGAGACCAGGGGAAGGGACGACCCGTCAGGATGCTCTCCCTGAAGTGCAGCAGAAGTCAGCTCCAATCTTAAGTGAAGACTCTCCTTCATCACATACACATGTAAACTGCCTGCCGCTGCGCCCTTACGATGTGGAGGGCGGGAGACAAATTCTGAGTTACGTGGTCACCAAGAAAACCTAAATATAACCAAACCTTGACCAAGAAAAAGCTAAAATAATTTTTTAAAAAAATACTCACACCAAACCCCTTAATCCCTTGTTGGAAGTTTGCACAACTGAGGTTTGAACTCAGGAGGAAGGGAAGAGAAGAGAAAATAGTAATCCCCTAACCCACAGAGGGCTGACTCAAGACACTTGAGCTTTCAACAGTCACTGACCATATAGCAGATTCAATCAATGCCAATTTTAGTCGAGAGACCACCACACCTGCTGCTCCCCAGAGCCAGCATCTTGGGACGCACAAGCAAGATGTCTTCACCACTGCCAATCCCACCCATGACTCAAATTCACCCAGCAAGAAAGAGGATCATAATCAAAACTGTGCATCTGCTTTAATCCCACAGGAAACGCAGTCTGAAGCCCTGTTCAGAAGTTGCATTCCCTAGTACAATTCTCTAGCCCAGAATTCTTTGCTGCAAAGCTGGAGAAACACAGGAAGCTTATCATCCAGCCTTAACGTGGAGTCAGACCATTGGTCCACCTAGCTCAGTTTTGCCTGCACTGATCAGCAGCAGCTCTTCGGAGTCTCTCAGCTCTTCCGGGAGATGATACCAGGAGTATGAACACTGGGCCCGTCTGCACTTAAATCATGAGACCTCATCCCCCCAGCAGCAGGGTAGGGGGTGTCACAGGTGGAACTCACAAAGCTCTCGCGGATGTATTCCTCCAAGCCGTTAATCAAGTTGTAAGTGGCCATCTGGAAGAACAAGAACAGAAAGGAGGTGGCCGTTAGCGTGTGGAAGAGAAACTGAAGCTCATCTCTTCCCCATTGGTACAAGTGAAAAGGATAATCCATCCGAGGAGATCATTCTCCACTAAAGGCAAAATGAGGAGCACTAGTGAAGCCAGGAGAGGAGGGCCTGGGGCTGGGATAAGTTCCTCTCACCCGGACATTGCGCTCGGTGGGCTCCTGGCCGTGCAGGTACTCCTCCCGGAAGAAGCGGCTGAGCTGGGGCTGGATCCGCTGCAAAGGCTGGAACTGCCCATGCAGCAGCATCACCATGTCGACCATGGAGAAGTTCTGGCAGATCAGGGAGAGCAGATCTCCGAAGAAGCCTGGAAAGAGAGAGATGGGAGCGGCATCAAAAGCAGCCAGCAGTCCAAACCCTCCAGGAACCCAGAAGGCCAAGAGAAGGCTGCCGAAGCACCCCAATGCTCTTCGCCCTGGCCCAGTGCCACAGCACCACCAGGGCTGCACGTGCTGCCTGCCTCTGCCAATACCTGAAGGGCAAGAGGAGGGAGAGAGAACTGAACAGCCACAGTTCTCCTGCAGCAGCAGCACTTCTCCAGGCTGGGAAGAGCAAGGGGGCACTCCTGCCTGGCCGGAGAAAAGCGACTGGGAGGAGATGCTGTCCCTTCCTTTCATTGGCTAGATGCTCCCCTGTGCAACACTGCTGGTAGGAGAACAGAAGACCCTCTGGAAGAGCTTGTGTCCCACTGGAGCCAAGAAGCTATGCTGTGAACCAAGATGTCCCTGGTTCAAATCCTGCCTCATCTGTGCACTCATTAGGTGGCCCCCCCATGTGGGGGGAGGGCAACCTTGCAGGACTACTGTAAAGATCGCAGAGCAAGTGTAGATTAATGTTTTTTGAAGACTCCGAAAGTACAGTATGGATGTTACACCATACTATTAACAAGCTTTGCTGGATCAGGCCATAGGCTTATCTAGTCCAGCATCCTGTTTCCTACAGTGGCCCACCAGATACTCCTGGGAAGCCCACAAGCAATAAATGAAGGCAGGCAGGCCCCTCTCACCAGCTGTTTCTCCCCTCAAACTGGTATCCAGAGGCATACTACCTGTGAATACTAGGAGGTAGTCTGTAGCCATCAAGTCAGACCTGTCCTCCATGAATTTGTCTAAGGCCCATACTATACAAGCTGGTGGCCATCACCACATCTTGTGGCAGAGTATTCCACAGATTAATTCTGTGCTGTGTGAAAAAGTACTTCCTTTTGTCGGTCTTAAATTTCCTGGCAATCAGTTTCATGGAATGACAACCCAGTTCTAGTGTTGAGAAGGAGAAAAACCTCTCTCTCCCCCGCTTCCCCATCCCCACACCATGATGTTATGTCTCTAGCATGTCTCCCCTTAGTTGCCCTTTTTTCTAAACTAGAAAAGCCCCAGATATTGTAGTCTTGTCTCATAAGACCCCTCCTGGCCATCTTGGTCACCCTCTTCTGCACCTTTTCCAGTTCCACAATGTCCCTTTTGAGATGTACACAATACTCCAAACATCACCCCACTATACTTTTGCATAAAAGCAACACATTAGCAATTTTGTTCTCTACCCGCTTCCTAATGATCCTAGCATGGAATCTGCCTTTTTCACAGGTCTCGACATTTTCAATGAGCTCTCCACCACGACCCCAAGATCATGCTTCCTGCAAGACTCAGTTGGGAAGGGACTGCTGGGAACAACCAGGATGTGGGGCACCAACTCAGGAGGAGGAAGAGGAAGAAGAGGTGGCGGCAACTTTTAACCCCCCAAGGGGAAGCCTGCCTCTCCATTCAGGAGGACAATCCATCTAGACAGGGGCATCTAGGAAATAAAAGAACCCTGGAGTCAAGAGGATGGGGCATTATCCAGCCTTATCGTCAATCCTATCTCAGCATGGAGCATCAACAGATTCCTTACCCAGGGCCCCCTCAGTGCCCGGCTCAAAGATGTTGCTGGTGCCACTCAGGCGCTGGATGAAGTCAGCAATGCTCTCAGTGCTGCCCTGCTGGGCGCTGAGCGAGCCCATCATGGAGGACAGGACCCCTTGGACCACGCTGGTGAAGAACTCTGGAGGCAAAGCATCAGCTGAGGCACCACCACGAACACTGCCGCCGCCGCCTCCCATGCCAGAGGACGGAACCTCCGCTCCGCTCTGAGGAGCCGAATGGGGAGGTGATGGTGGAGGTGGGGAGGCCGCTGGCGGTGGTGGAGGTGGAGCCTGCTCAGGAGGATGTGGGGGAGCAGCCCCCATTTGTGTTGCCTGGTGAGAAAAAGAGGGAGCAGGTAAGAGACGAGAGCAACGTTGGCTAAAGTTGACTGCAATGGCTCCGGCCTAGCCTTTCTGAGCAACAGTGGCAGGGAGCTCTGAGCTCAGGGTTTAGGGCAATGGTCTTCACTATTTTCCAAGCGGGAGCCACTCTGGCAAAAAACCATCAATTGTGAGAGCCAGTTCCCACTGTGCTGGCCTCCACACAGTGCTGCCATTTTTTCAGGGCTGTGAGGGTCCTTTAAGAGAGACAGAGCCCTCTCTTAGGGGTGCTCTAGGAGGAAAGCACTGGGAAGGGCTACACTCCCCAAGACTCTGTGCCTGCTTTTCAAGACAGGGAGCTGTGCAGAGTATTTAGTGGAGCATCGCACAGACCCAGGGTTTCTCAATGTGTGGGTCCCCAGATGTAATTGGACTTCAACTCCCATAATTCCCAACCCACAGCCACTGGGGCTGGGGATTATGGGAGTTGAAGTCCAATAACATCTGGGGACCCACACATTGAGAAACCCACAACTGATCAGGGAGCTGCACTTAGCGCTGATGGGGGCTGCCACTGACACCGAGACAAAAAACAGTAAAGAACAGGAATTTAGGGGGGTGAAGAAACAAAGCATGATGGATTCATGTTAGGGGCTGCAACCAAACGTCAGTCTCCGTGTCCTCATTCAGCAGGGTCTACATTTGCACTCAACTACCTGGAATCATGCAGACCCAGAAGCTACTTTCTCCCAAGACAGCTTTAGGACCCAGAGTCCTCTCGACCACATGCGTCCCATCTGTCAAGCCTCAAGGAACATGCCGAGGGAGACTTTTAGTAGGCCAACTTGTGTTTGACATGTGCTTTCATGCTATTTGCCAAACTTGCTACATGCAAGTGAACTGCCACTTGAGAGTTTTTTATTTATTTATTTTTACATTTTTATACCGCCTTTCGTTAAAAGAAAACCCCAAGGCGGTTTACAAAAATTAAAAATATACAGCAAAAAGCAGTAAAAACATCAAGCTAAAAACAAGCATTAAAACAAGACAACAGATAAAAACACACAAGAACAGCAGTAAAAGATGATTATGTAAAAGCCTGGGTAAAAAGCCAAGTCTTTAAAAGTTTTCTAAAAGCTGTGATGGAGTCCGAGGAACGAATGGCCACCAGGAGAGCATTCCAGAGTCTAGGAGCAGCAACATGTTAGGGATGCCACACGTAAAGATGCCTCTTTATGTGTGGAGCAGCAGTTAACTTTGCACAGCCTCCTGTACTCAGGGTGATAACTTGATCCCTTCAGCCAGGCTAGGCAGTTTATAATCCTATCAACACACTCCTGGGCTGACATCACCCTGGACATGCAATCCCGTCTCAGTTTTAGGCAGGCATGAGCATGTGTCAGGAGTTTACATTCAGGTAGAAATGTCTTTCTCAGAGGAATATCTTTTAAGCAGAGAGAGGATGACCCACTAATGGAATCATGCTGTTTATCCAACAATTCAGATGTCAGAAGAAAACAGGGATCCTGATTCTTTGAGAAAAACAGGGCAATCTACCGGTTTGGGCAGCGCTAGTCTATATTTCTGTTCCTCCCAGTTCTTTAGGCAAGATAGTAAATTAATTGTTTTGTTGCCCTGACAAACATTCAGCTGCACTCGAATGAACCCTGAGTTCTCCATTTTGATGTGATGCTGCCCTCCACTGAGTCAGATCATCAGCCCATCTTGCCTGAATGGTCTCCTCATGGCCTCAGGCACAGGCCTCTCCTAGCCTTGCTACCCAAGAGCCGTTCAGCTGGAAATGCCAAGGATGGCGCCTGGGACAGACTACGCAGCAAGGACATGCTGCATCATTGAGCTGTGGCCCCTTTAAGTTTGCCTAGATTTCTCAATTCCAGGGCAGGGAGGGAAACAGCTTGTCCACCATTACGGTTTTTCTCCTGTCACATACAACCTCAGCGGAAGAGTTGGGTGCACCTGCCATTAAGACAGAAGGATGCCAAAGCTGAGCATACCAGGTCCATCACTCTGTGCAAACTGAACGTGCCTTAGCACATGTCCCAGAATCCTCTGCAACACAGGAAGTCCACATCAGGTGCATGGGGAACTCCTCGGCAGGCCAATAAATATAGAAAGGTTTCCTTGAGGATCAGAACCACTATTTCCTCTAAGGAGTGCGCATGTGCACACGCTCACACATTTTCTGATGTCCACTCAGTTAATTTTAGAACCCGCTTAGATGGAATCAGGAAGGCCCCACTCTGAATGCATATGCACGCACACTGCTTTGATACTTCCACCCAGAACAAAACTCATTCCACACACAGATGGAAACAAATTAGAGAGAACACTGATCAGAACATTGAAAACCTCCAGCCAAGAGCAGCCCTACTGGATCCGACCAAGGGGCCATCTAGCCCAGTACCCCATTTCCCACAGGGGCCACCAGATGCTTCCAGGAAACCTTCCCTACCTGGTTTGGTTTTCTTCACCTCCCAGAACTGGTACACTACCTCTGAACATGGCTAACAGCAGTAGGTAGGCCAATGTGCCCCCATGAAATTGTCTACTATTCTTTAAAGTCATCTAAGCTACTGGCCATCCGCACACCCTAATAATAAATAATAATAATACTGAAAATAGCATTTGTACAAGTATGCAAAATGTTGCAGTATATTCCTGGTGTGCATGTGTTCCCTGAACATGTTGAAAATTTTATGCACCTTTCCTCCTCAGAAGTAGAAGAGGTCATGACTGTCTTGAGGGAGTATTCTTCAAGTTGAGAAATTTACCACTGGTTTTTTTTTTTTGTTCAAACCCTCTTTCATTTATTTTTCACGTTTCTAACATGCTAAAATCCATCTCTCTAGGCAGTCGACATGGTAAAACTATCGTAAAACCAAACTGTTTGCCACTGTGTTCCATTACCTTCACCCACCTGGTTGTTTGGTAACTGCCCTCCGAGTCTATGAACGTTCTTCTCCATTGAATTAAATTGGGGCCATTTGGCGGCGGGGTGGGGGAAGTGTTGCCATTTAGGTTTTCTTGTCTTCTGATTTTTGTGCAACTGAAATTTCTGCACAAGTGCTCCAGTTATGAATCCATAAGGATTCATAACTGCCTTGGGGTTTTCTTTTAACGAAAGGCGGTATAGAAATGTAAAAATAAATAAGAAATAAAATAACATTTCCAGTACTTTCAAAAGCAGCTATATAGGCAGCACCTTTTGAGTGTACAAAGCATTTCACATGAATTATTTTAATGTAATCCTTAAAACACTGTAAGGTAAGTAATATTGAGGCGATTCTCACGAAGGCCAAAAAGCGGGTTCAGGGAGCCCAGCCCGCTTTCTGGTGGCCGTGAGAACCTCCGGGCTTGCAGGCGAGCCCGGTTGCTCTCAAGCAGGTTACCCACTTACGGAGCCCTCCCCTAAGTCCAGTTTAGCGGAGCCAGCTCTATGGGCTCTATGATCATGTGTTGTTGCGGCGCGGCAACTCACAAGGAGACCCCCGGCCGGGAGGCTAAAAAGCAGCCTCCCGGCTCGGGGGTCTCTCCAGCATGCTCTGCTCACTCAGTTCTTAAGGCTGAGTAGAAGTGACTTGCCTAAGGCCACCTAGTGGAGTTAGTGGCAGAGGGAAGATATGAACAATTCATAACTCAGTCTCTTTAGCCACTATGCTACATCGGCTCAACCTCCACCAGGGAGAAAAGCATTGAGCAAAGAAATACATTTTTTTGGCCTGTCCTAGTAAACTGCCCATCAGTCTCACTGGGTGATGCCCAGTGCTACCATTATGGGAAGGGGAGGAAGCAGGCTGGCCCCGATTCCTGCCCCCATCCCGACAGGCTGAGATTCTGAAATAACCAGAAAACAAAACACAAATTGCCAGACCAGGCACCCTGGCTATTAGAATTCTTTACTGCTATCTGAGCAAAGAGGCACTTTTAAGGGGGCAATTCTCTTGTATTTAGCAAGAAGAGAGCAGCAGTTCCTATGCAAACCCAGCACAGCATCCCTCCAGTGACTGTTGCTAGGGTCTACCTTGTGTTTCTTTTTAGATTGTGATTCCTTTGGGGACAGGGAACCATTTTGTTTATTGTTTATTTTTCTACATAAACAGTTTTGAAAAACCTTTGTTGAAAAGTGGTATATAAATATCTGTAGTGGCAAAAAGAAAACCAAGGCATTTACTGGCTCCATCTACAGTATGTCACTGAGGGAGACCCCCCACCCCACCCCAGCATGGGGAAATGGTGCCACTTTGCCAAGTATCCCCCAATTTAAGAACACAGCGCACCTGAAGGAAGTCTGTCATGCCTTGCAGAAAAGCAGGGACCCCTGGCATGGCCACGGTGATGGTGGGGGACCCCACGCCGGCCACTTCTGCCATGCTGGAGCCTGTTGCTCCAAGGATGTTCCCCAACAGCTGAGAGAACTGGAGCTCAGCGGCAGCCGTAGGAGGCTGGCCTGAGGGGACGGGCCCTCCGGGGGCACCAGCTGAACTGCCCCCTGCTGCGGTGGTGGCTGTGTTGGTCGTGCCAGCGCTGGCCGAGGCTGTGGGAGGGGAGGCGGAAGCACTGTTGCTGAAGGTCGCCTGGCTGCTGACAGAAGAGGAGGCCGAGGAGGACGCCCCGCTGCCCTGAGCTGGGAAGGAAGCACAAAGATGGCTGCTGCGGCAAAGGGCGTGGAAATATTTGGTGTGCTGCCAGTCACTGCCAGTCACGAGCCACTTCAAAATGCCCCACCCATCCAGTCTCTTACCGTTCCCTTCAAAAGTGGGTCAGCCACATATCCCCGGTTTTGTTAGTGGTTGGCAAGTTGGAAGGAAGCACTGAACTCATCCCGGAAACGAGCAAATTCTCAGAATTCCCCTCACGCGCACACCTCATGGCTTATGTCTCTCTACTGGTGTCAGAGGAGACCCACAATCACAACAGCCACCAGTTCAGTTGGTGGCTATTCAGCAGTGGGCCTTTCTCAACAACTGTTCCTGAGCTATGAAATGCACTCTCTGCAGAGATGAGGGGCTCAACTTCTCTGTCGGCTTTTACAAGAGCGTTGGAAACTCATCTCTTCACCCAGGCATTTAATCTGTGTTTTAATTGTCCTGCTGATGTTAGTTCCTAATTTTAACAGTATTTTAAAACTCTTGTTCACCACCTAGACACTGGCTGTTTGACACCATATATAAGTGTAATAATAAATAAAAATTCCAACTTGTGCTTCCATTTGAGCAATCCTTCATTGAACCCCAAAATACAGACAGACTCTGGGTCTTCCCAATGCACTGCCCACTCACTCTGTAATGAGGTGAGCAGTGTAATATTTTCCCTCTCAAACTTCCCCCAAATAGGACTTTTCTCTATCAGCACTTTCTCAGGAAGCCATAGTACTGGAGCACATGTAAACCACTTTGAAAAGTCAGATTTAATAAACCCACATCTAGAGGGAAGAATTTGCCACCAGGGCTATCTGCACACTAGGATTCTAGACCTTATCGCTACAGGAAAATGCTTGAAAGTGTGTGTGGGCAATGCCTGCTGAAATCTCAGAAATCAAGAAATGGGCAATGCAAAATAAAATTATGCAGATGTGTGAGATTGGCATAATGTATATGAGCCACAGAATTCAACTGCTTTTGGGTGAAATTTTGATCTATTCCCCCACCCCAGTAGGCAGTGCAGGCTATCGCTCCCTGGTCCGATACTTACAAGTGCCAATACTGATTAAAATGGCTGCTCTGCACACCAACATGCATTGGACAGAGTGAGTTCCACACACCCGGTCCCTAACTGTTCTGGAAGAGCTTTTAAACTGCATACACAAACAGGGCCAGGTTCAGTTCCACTAAGTGATCATGACAAGAGGACTCCAGTACTCCCTTCCCAACACATCCCCCTGCCCTCCATTTTCCCCACCTACCCACTATCACTGGTTGCATGAGGAGCTGCCCTACCAACCCACTGATCATCTGGGCCAAGGATGCGTTCCCACCCATGCCAGGGCCCTGCAAGAGAGATGAGACAGGATTAAACAATACCAGTAGGAAGTAGTGGGCCCCTAGAAAGAAAAGCCAGCCCACCACCACCACCACCACCCTGCAACCCGCTACTGCCCCAGTCCTCACCCCTTGCCCTGGGGCCTGCGGTGATCCGGGGTGAGTGGGCCGCACAGAAGGAGCGGAGGGTCTGGCAATCACCACACGTGTTGGAGCTGCCTGGAAGCCTGGAACTTGTTGGCCTAGGACAAGGGAGCACAAGAAGGTAGGTGGGAACCTGGGCACTATCACCAAGCACAGTGCCATGGTGGGTGGGCAGAGATTCAACAGACAGTTTCTCCCCCCCCTGCCCCCCGCTTCAACTCCATGCAGCTTTTACCTGCGGCAGCTGAAGCAGCGGCTGCCATGGCTTGCTGCGTGATCTGATGGGCCACTGCTTGCATAAACTCTGGAGGAAGACTAGGGAGCGGCATGTGAGCAGCGCCACCTAGAGGAGGACATGGGCACAAATAGGGCCAGATAAGGCAGCTAGTAAACCAGTAGGCAAAACCTCCCCATTCCCCCCTCAAAAACCTCTGCCTGGCTATTCCAGGCTCCAAGGCCTCCATTCTCCTTACCCATTCCTTGGGCATGCCCTGGTGGTCCAGCGGACCCAGTCGATGGTGCTCCCCCAGAGCCACCCCCTCCCATCTGGGAACCGGAATCTGAGGAGGAAAATAAAGAGCAGCTCAAACCCCTAAACACGGTCAAAAGCTCCTTTACATCCACCCAGAAGTACCAGATATGCTTTCCAGTACATTCTGGTTTTGTATGAAGCAATTCAGAACATATGACAGGGTCACTGTTGCATTAAAGAAAACCCTGCATATTACACACTGGTTTCAGTAGCCGAAGTTTACCCACACACACACAAAACCCGCAGCCCTCGGGAGAAAGCCCAGCCATTCCCTGCTAACTGAGCAAAGAGGCACCTTTTTAGAGTGGTGATTCTCTTTATTGAGCAGGGGGAGAGCAACTGGCCCTATCCATCCCAGCACAGCATCCCTCCAGCAGCTGTTGCTGGGATCTATCTTATATTTCTTTTTTAGTTTCTGAGCCCTTTGGGGACACTGAGCTATTTTACTTATTTATTTATTTATCCATGTAAGCTGCTTTGGGAACCTTTGTTCAAAAGATGCATTTAAATATTCATCGTCATATTCCTCAGACCAGAGCAAACATCTTGTAGAACACAGATTCTCAAATGCAATCCTCCTCCTAAAGAAGCTCACTATCGACAGACTCACCAAGGCTAGCTCTCTCAGAAGCTATTGCCCTTGATAGCCAAAGGAAACCTCCATGTTCAGAAGCAGTATGCCCCAGAATACCAGTTGCTGAGGGGAGGAGCAACAGCAAGGGAGGGCTGTTTTCACACCCTGCTTGTGGGCTCAAGGAAGCCCCGGGTTGGCCATCACTGAAAAGAAGATGCCGGGCTAGCTAGATTTTTAGTCTGTTTCATAGGGCTGCTCCTACTATCATAAGAATGTTTAGCACTAATACAGCTCATTTAATGTCCAAGAAAGCCCTTCATAGATTATCTCGATCATCCTTACATTCACAATGACCTTGTAAGGTCAGTCAGTGTTATCATCCCATATTGTATATAATCGGATGCAAAGATTAAGAGAAGGTAGCCAAGGAGTGAGTTTGTGGCGGAGAGGGATATGAACCAGGTGCTTCTCCTGAATCCCTCTGCTTAACACCAGCTCCCAGACATGTATAATACCACAGGGAAACTTGACATCCAAGACTGGGCCTCAATAATCCCCAAAAGCCACAGCAGAGAATGAGGCACAGCCAGAGAGAGAGAGATCTTGGGCCCGATGTCCCTACAGCTTACCACGCCCATCCATTATGCCACCACCCGCCTAGGAAACCAATGCGAGAAGGGAGCCAACACCCTCTAGGAAGAGGAGGCTGCCCCTACCACCCTCATTCCCCAGCGGCTCACAACCTAGAGGCAGAACCTGTGAAGAGTTTACCTTGTATATTCATGTGCATCATGACCACTGGTTCGACTGTCTGATGCGAGATGCGTATCACACGGGGGTGGCCTGTCTGGGAGGCCTGCGTCTGAGTAGGGGTGGCTCCCGGGGCGGACGAAGGGGGCAGCCCCTCAGAGGGACGGCCTGGCTCGGCAGGACCGGAAGTGCCAGGCTGGGCAGCAGGAGTGGCTGGAGTGGCAGCAGATCCTTCCGCGTTGGTCTGTGAAGGACGAGCACCGTTGCCAGTCATGGTGACTGTGGTTCCAACATTAATCTAGGGTGAGAGCGCATCGTAGACAGAGGAATCGACCTCGCTGAGCCGGGCCGCCCGTGGCTTGAGAGCTACAGTCGCTGCCAGGGCCAGGACCTTGCGGGAGGCAAAAGGCTGCAGCCCCCATCCTCTCACCACAAGCCCGCAACCAGGTCTTTGCGCTGAAGCAGCAAAGGCAATCCACCCTCTACAAGGAAATTTGAAGACCCACCTCTTCACCCAAGCTTTCTCAGTTCTTTCAAATGGCAAGGTTTTGATTTGTGGGTGATTTTTAAATTGTTAAATTGTTTTTAAGTTTTTGTATATCTTTTAACTTGTTTTATGCTATTGTTTAACTGCCCAGAGACGAAAGTTTGAGGTGGTGTACAAATGTGGTAGGTAGGTAGGTAGGTAGGTAGGTAGGTAGGTAGATAGATAGATAGATAGATAGATAGATAGATAGATAGATAGATAGATAGAATCAGTCAAACTCTCACCTGGATGGGAATGGCAGCCTGCTGCAGCACCATGGGGGCCGTGTAGTGAGACATGGGCCGCACCACATGGAGGTGGCGGGGGGCGCTGCAGGAGAGGTTGCAGCGCAGGTCTGAGAGTGCCACAAAGGTGTTGCCCAGCAGGCGCAGCGACTCCCCCACCAGGTTGATAATTCGTTGGTCCTCCTCACGGCCCTCTGTCTGCAAACACAAAAGGCAATATACAACACAGTGAGCAGTCACAGGCCTCCAGTTTCACCAAGAACTGCACTAGCCAGGACCTTTATATGGCATCACTCATGAGGTGCTTAACATTTTACTCAGTTCAAAGAGTGTAATAGACAGGCCCTGAGGAAATGGCTTGCAATCTAATAGACAAGGCACAAAAGGAAACAGCGATGGGAGAGGAAAACGGTGTGTGTGTGTGTGTGTGTGTAACTTTTTTCAGATACAGTCACTTTTAGTAATACCTGGAGTGAAAGGGCTGGGTGCAGCTGATGCTCCTACAGCCCTAGTGAAGCTAAGCAGATGGGGATCAGACTACCGCCCTGGATGCGAAATTACTGGGACCTTCAAATCAGAGCAAGATACAAGTATAATATAGACAACCAAGAGGAATAGTCAACAATGGAGATTATTCTAGGAAGGAGGAGTTCAGCGGGCAGATGGTCCCAGGCAGGATAGCGGTCGCCCTCCCTGCCATCAGTCACCAGGTGACACAAACGATGTGGTCCAGTTCACCTGACTCCTGGGCTTCATTTCTCTCCCTCTCCTTCCCAATGAACAGGATTACTCCCCAAAGCATCATGGTTGTGAATGAATCAGGTCATTTGGCTCAATTAAAAATTAAGTTTTAAAATGTTTTGTATTGTATTTATTTTCTATTGCAATTCGTTTGTTCTGTGTTTCATGTTTTAATTGGATGTTTTTATTGTGTTGTTGCAAGCCGCCCAGAGAACAATTTGTTGTGGGGTAGCTAACAAATAAATGTTATTATTTCTTGTTACCATGTAGACTAAATCTCAGCCTTAAAATATGCAGAATCAATCATGCATTTGCAAAAGGGCCTTTTCTTGTCACTGACTGTGGTTGTTTTCGTCTCCACACAGTCAACATTAGGACTAGAGGCATCCAAGCAGCAAGTCATGCTTTCCAGATTCTAAGTACTGCCTGCAGAAAAATGCTGAAGCAGGGCAAAGAGGACCTCCAAGTGATTCTCCACTTGTGGGGAAAACCTACTGAAAAGATCTACCCCTCTGGAGGTGATGATAAAATATAATGCTGGTCACTGTATCGGTCTGCGATGATCAGTGACAGAGCAGGAAAGTTGTCGATTATTTCATTACCACGGCCCAAACCCAACACTTCTTACGTTGTTGTTGTAGTCAGCAGTGCCTGCGGTCCCCAGGATCTCCTCGTATCTCTGCAGGTAGGGCTGAAGCCTGCTCTCCACTCCACGGAGCTCTCCCAGCACCTCCACATACTCGCCTGGTGATGGATGGCTGCAGGGGAAGAGATGTGAGCACTCAGCTGCTGCTTAGGCCTCAGCACTGATCACCCGATGACGACATCACTGCCTGCCTGTGGCCTCCGCTCTGCACCCAGCCACCCAAACCTCCTCCCTCTCTCCTCAGACTTGCTCCTCGGTTGCCCGGCACAGCATTCCTTTTTCCTCCTGTCGGCCCTCCAGCCTCACCCCTTAGCAATTACTGCTCTGAGTGGGGAAGAAAATACCACCTAGCACTTGACATTATTTTCCCTCCTTACTTGGGTGCAGCAGCCTCAGGCACAGGGGGCGGCTCTGTCCCTGATGGGGGCGTCTCCTCCGCTGGCGTGGGCTCACTGGGAGGTTCGGATTCAGCCCCATCCATCAGCTCCCGCTCCATAGGGCTGGCAGAAGGTGCCTCCTCAGGCCCCGGGGCAGCTTGGCCGTTGGCACGTCCCTAAAGAAGAGAGGTGTGTGACGCTCAAGGCCCAGAAGTGGAGCCCGGCCCCACTTCCACATCCAGTTCATATGTAATTCCAAGTCAGAGGCTTCTCACCTCTAGCCGGTTCAGGATGCCCTGAATGTCTCGTAGCATATGCTGGGCCATGACGAGGCGGACACGAGGTTCACTCTGCAAGGACAGGAAAAGAGATGCTCAATATGCGCCCAAGGAACCCACCTTGCCATCATTCTCTTGCTTAACGAATAAAGGCCTCCTTCAGCGAGACTGACATGCTGATATGGCCTGCTCTCACCCTCCTTCCTGCCTAGGCCAACATGGCCTTGTGAGGCCATGCCCCTTCCTCACTAGGCCAAGCCCACTCCCCTCCTCAATGTCTGAGCTGGCCCACAGCAAAAACAGGAGACTCACAGACACATAATAAAAATAAGGCTCAAACCTAGGTCTCCAGCCACTCAAACCTAGGTCTCCAGCCAGTCAAGAGTTAATTTTCACACTCTCACTCCCAAAACAACAGACTCCCCTCACTCAGGAATTCCCTTTCCATCAAAGCAGGTGCAACTCCCTGAAAACCGTATCTAGCCCTGAGATTGGACTGGCAGGGATGTGGGAGCTGGACAGGTAGTGTTATCCTTTGGATGCCCTTCCTGCAGGACTTTAAAAAGTGAAGCCATCTCTTTTTCTGAGCTTTTGGCTGAGAACTGAATACTTTGTCTTCTGCACCATGACACGTTAACCCCTATTATTAACTGGACAAAGAGGCACCCTTCAAAGTGGTGATCCTCATTATATTAAAGAGGGGGAATGGACCCTGTTCAAGCACAGTACAGTATCTCTCCAGAGGCTATTGCTAGTGTCTACCTTGCATTTCTTTTTAGACTGTGAGCCCTTTGGGGACAGGAAACCACCTTCTCATTATTCTTTCTGTGGAAACCACTTTGAGAACTTTTTTTGTTGAAAGACAATATAAATAGTAGTAACAGTAGTTGTAAATACTCACTTTTTTGGCTTCTGTGTCTTTACTCATATTTTTAACCCTTTCACTCTATAGGACCCTTCCTACAGCATCTTTAGGAGTATTTCACAGCTTTTATTACATGTTGCCTTGGGCATGCTTTTTATCCAGAAAAGGCAACTGATTATTTTTAAAACAAAGACCCCTGAAATGTCTAGTGTGATCTTTCTGGGAACCACCAAGAATGAGCTGAACAGAATGCTGAACCCACAGACTTGGGATGCAATCTGATGGAAACATTACCACACTGAAATCAGGAGCGGGGGGGGGGGGGAGCGCCACTGTTTCAAAAGGCCTCATGTAGAAGTTGTTCCTGGTAGGGGAGGCCATTCAACTTGGCATTTGATCTATCAAATGTTGTCAGAAGAGAGCCACTGATTTCAAGCATAAATGTCTTAGAACACCCCCCCCATTATACTACTTAAGGGGGGCTGTTTTCTAGAACGTCCCAGAACCCAGTCCCACTATAATCACACATGAATACCCTTCATAGGAACATAGCTGCCATATAATGAGTCAGACCATTGGTCCACCTAGCTCAGTATTGTCTACACAGACTGGCAGCGGCTTCTCCAAGGTTGCAGGCAGAAGTCTCTCTCAGCCCTATCTTGGAGATGTCAGAGAGGAAACCTGGAACCATCTGCATGCAAGCATGAAGGTGCTCTTCCTAGAGCGGCCCCATCCCCTAAGGGGAACATCTTTTAGTGCTCACATGTGGTTTCCCATTCAAATGTAACCAGGGTGGATCTTGCTTAGCAAAGGGAACAATTCATGCCTGTTACCACAAGACCAGCTCTCTTTCCATCCCACAGAAAATACCATGGACTCTGTGGTATGCCTAACTGACAAGCACTTATGCAGAATTGCCACCATTCTGTCTTAAAATTCCTGGCACTTAAGTCTGAGTATTTCTGACAATGTGCAGATTTCCTTTCGGGGGTGAGATCTTCAAAAAAGGAATTAAGTGCAAAGTGTCCATGAGCAAGTACAGAGTGCCTTTTCTTTAAAAGGGAATACTTCTTCACCTGAGCCAAAGCTGAAATCTGGTTCCTGCACCTTACCCTCACAGAGTGCCAGCAGTCCTACAGACACTGCACTGCCTGAGAAGTTTACTGGGGGATATTTATTTACTTATTATATATACCGCCCTTCCAAAAATGGCTCAGGGCCCTCAAAATAAAAACAATTAAAATCAAAACTAAATCATTTAAGCATTAAAATCATCAAGATTAAAATCATTTAATATCAACATTAAAATTGTAAAACCATAAATCTAATTAAAAGATTTGGCAGGGAGCTTTTAGAGAATTTGAGAGACCAACAGAAGTGTACATTCCGTCTTCTGAAATGCACCCTGGAAAACAGTGTTAGCCCCTCAGTGAACCAGTCCTGCAGGGAGCAGCATGGCTGACACTCCCAGCACACCTACATATGCATTATGCCAGTGATTCCCAACCTGGGTTCCTTCAGATGTTGCTGATTTGACCACAATAAATTAGAGCTGGGGATGCTGGGATTGTAGTTCAGCAACATCTGGAGGAACCCATGCTGGAAACCACGGCATTATAGTGTCAATGATATTGTTCCCACATAAAACTCTGGCGAGCAAGCAAGCCTAAGTCTGTGCCATTAGAAGGAGAGTTTGTCTTTGTTTACTTCATGCTTCCTCTCAAGCCTATTGTCCCTGTTCAATGATGCCTTCAGAAAACACTAGGCCATATACATTCATGGGGATGGGAAAGAAAGGATGCCCTCTAGAGAGAGACGTAAGGCAAAAGGGTGCCTGCTTCTAAAGGGGGCAGGCACCTCATGTGTGGAAGTGCATGAACGGAGGAGAGAGACTTGGAACTTTTGCTGGGCGAGGAAGGGGGCGGGGGTCCTTACTCCCTTATAATGTACTACCATTTTTAAAAAGAGATAAGACGGCAAAAAAGAGGGAATCTGAGGGCACCTGAATCCTAGTTTCGGATAAATCCTTTTTCCAGGGCACTTTCTGGACTCTGACAAACATTCTTGATTTAACTAAATATTTGACTCGGGTCAAATAATTTATTGATCAAGGTCCCTCTTCTAGAATTCACTTTCCATCCTATCAACACACAGAGGCTACACTTGAGCAACATTTCTAGCCAATTTGGGCAGGCATCACTTTTAAGATCTGTAAACTCATCAAAATGACTGCCAGCACTTTTCTTTTTTTTGAACAGTTAAGCCCCCGAAGAAAAATCAAGCATCACTAAGAGCTTACTGAAATTCTTATGCCCCCGCCACACCAAAAACCTCTCAAGTCCCACCCACCCCCAGGAGATCCTCCAACCCTAACCCAGTCAATACCAGTTTTTCCACCCCACTTGTACCTGTATGGGAGCCTGGTCCATATTTATATGAACGTCCACAGACGATCCATCGCTCTTTGGAAAGCAGGGGGTGAGAAAAGGAAGAGACAGGGGGAAAAAATTAAAAGAAAAAAAATGAAGAGGGGGATGGGGAAGGATGGAAGAAAAACAAGAACGAACAAAATGGAGCAGAAGAAAGGCAAGGAAACCCAGGAGACCAAAGGACCACCTCTTCAGGGGGTTCCACCCCACCCCTCAAGCACTCTTCTGATATTACACAGTAAATGCAGATGCTGCCACCTCAACACGTGTGCACCAGTAACATCTAAACATATACTGGACTCCGTTTTCCTCAAGATTCTCTCGACTGAGACATGTTTTATTTTACACTATTTAAGTATCACTGAAGGCTGTGCATATTCCACAATAAGAAGAAACAGAAATGCTGTGCCCAGCCAATCCACCAAATTCTGCTCTGAATTCTGCAAAATTCAGTCCCATCTAAATCATGAGTATTCACATAATTTCATGGGGTTCTGCCAGTCACAAGAAGAGGTAACTGGCTACGTAGGGCACCAAAATCCCACCTACAAACACTTGCTGCCTTAGCCACTCCTTTAGCTTCTGGAAGTTCAGTTAGCTGCACATACACATGCTTTCAAGCACCTCTTCACAACCATGAGGGCGAGAAACTTGCTTATTTTTAATTTCAAAAAAAAAAGAAGAAGAGCTGTAATTACAAGAGAGTTGAACACCATTCTCTTCAGTCTTGCAGAATCGCAGCACGCATGCACGCAGTGCTCAGGCTCTCCCATAAGGATCACAGGGAGGAGAAGCAGCCTCCGCAACTAGCCATGATCTGAAAAGAAGTCTCGGATGCCTCCCGGCTAGTTTGACTTCCATGCCAAAACACATTAAAACTCAAAGTTTTGAAAGCTGGCCTGGCACACTTTGGCAGTAATCGCTAAGGTGGTGGTTCCTGGAACAAGCATCCCAAGAGACCTTGTCCCCGGACCTGAGCCTTCTCACGAGGCAAGAGCCTGTGTAATTTCAGAAGTAGTCCTTGTGTCACCTCGCTGATACCCACGCCACTGCCGTTGCCACCACCCCAAAGTCCAGGTAAGGCCGTGCAGGCTACCCAAAAGATCCAGCAAGACAGAAACCCCAAAGAAAGCTCAAACACCAAGATGTTTGCACCCAAAGAGACCCTGGACAGGTACAGCTAAGGCTGCTACTTCTTCCTCCAGCTACTGGACATGTATCTTCCGGGTGCAGTGGGAGAGAAGGGCAGCTGTGGCTGTCCAGCCCATTTCCTCACGCCCCCTGGCCCCCTGTGTGCAAGACTCCTGCTAGCTGAAGCAGGTGAGGAAGAGGGTGGACAATAGAACCAGGCAGGAAGAACCACAGCTGCTTTCTCTCTCTCTCTCTCTCTGGGTTGAGAGATGTAAAGATGCACATCGGAGGTCTGGGGTCAGAAGTGACAGGCTTAGGTGGAGCACACCATCCCCCCACCCCTGACACCACTGTGCACAGACACAGAAAGTAAGAGCGCCAAGCTTCCAAGCCCCAGCACACCTCGGTGCCCCCTCTGCTGGCATGACCTGCCCTCTGCATAGCGTAGCATCAGTCCGTCCGTCCCCTTTTTATTGCGCAGGGGCTAGAACCATTGGGGGGAGGAGAGGCAAGATACTCCCCCTTCCCCTGCACTGCAGCACCCTCTGACTAGAACTCACTTGTGTGGGTGGCTGCGGGTCCATAATGCTTACTGGTAAGTTGAAGGTTCCCACCATAACATAGCTGTTGGCATTGCGGTCGTGCACGGTAGGGCCCGTCCCTCGGGGGCCTGCGCCGTTGTGAGAGACAGACGATGAGCCAGCTCCAGAGGGACCCCCCAAAGAAGGTGACTGTGTCTGGGGAGGGGCACGTTCCACCAAGTGGATGACTTTGCCTCCAACATCTGGAACAGAGACCATGAAGACAAAGCATACATGAAAGTGTCGTCTGAGTGACTCAAGCTCTCCCACACAGCACAACACCACCACATTCATGTGCACAGAACAGCCCAAGATAACTGACTAGTCAAATTTCCCCACACCCCTTTTTGGCGGGCCCTTAACTTGTAGAATAGCTAACTCCCACTTACATACGTCCCACCTTACCTCCAAGTAATTCAGAACAACATATGCAACATTTATTGAGATATGAATCACCTTTTCTCCTCATAACCACCTCAGTGTCTTGGCTCTTCGTAATCTCTGAATAGTAGCTCTCTCAGGGGTAAACTACATATTGCATGTGCATGCATGTAACACATCACAGATGGATTAGTGGTATGTGCTTTATCACTTTTCCTACCTACCATTTTCCAGCTCAAAATCACCCACCGCCAAGCTATTCTCCCCAGACACAAATACACATCTTGGAAAGTGATTCCAGGTGTGTACTTGCAAAGGTAAACCCAAATCTGGTGGGGGAAAGCAGCTCAGGGGGCAATTCTGAGCCAAAAAGATAGCCAGCTGATAAAGGGTTATGCTCACTTCTTCACTTCCTCCCTGCCAAGGAGGGGCAAAATCGTAGCCCCAAAGCTGCCATTAATTAAAAACAAACAAAAAGGGGTTAGGCTCCTACACATTTGTATGTAGTTGGGAGCATATCTGAGTAATTGACAATTATAAATTATAAATTCAGAACAAACACAGTACAATGCTTCCATTTAACTCCCAATTGCTCTTGGGAGGACCACACCCCATGCCCCCGCTTTAAACAAAACCATAGCACAGAAACATAACAAACAAAGATGGACCCACAACAAAACGTTGCCGTATATTCCTGGTGTGCAAGTCTTATCTGAGTGTGGTGAAAATAACAGAAGTTAGAATAAAGACAGGAAGTAGTGTCACTCTAACTTCTTACTTCATATTATCTTACTTCAAGTTTTGTTTTTTCTGCATTCTGAGGTGGTTTTTTGTTTTTTTTAGCAGGATGGGGGAGGCACTGGTGCTCAGTTCCAGCTCCTTTTCAAACCCCTTCCCCCTCAAAACACAAAGCTGTTAAATGGCTTGTGAGAAAACAAAGGAGTTGTGAAGACCATTCTGCCTCAGAAGCAGAAGGGTCTTGAGGGAGTGTTCTTCAAGCTGATAAATTCCCCACTCTTTTTGTTTCAGCCTTCCTCCTCCCCTTCATCATCACAGAGTTCCATTACCTCTGCCACCTGCTTGTCTGTTAACTCAACCGTCTGAGCCCATGGATATTCTGTCCCACTGACTAACATGAGGCAGTCATGAGAAGACCTCTTAGGACTTTTTCCTACAGATTATTTGAACAGCGACATATCTGCGGGTCACCCTGAGTCTTCCAATAACACCTACGTGCCTGCAGATGCTCTAGTTATCCATCCATAAAGACTTCAAATTTCAAAACTTCCAGAAATCTTATATAGATACATGCAGATGTCATTCGAATCGTACTTCTCAGCACACTTCACAGCTTTAATTATCATGTCTTTCCCCCATGCTAGAACCCTTCAGATCATAGGAACATAGGAAGCTGCCATATAGTGAGTCAGACCATTGGTCCATCTAGCTCAGTATTGTCTTCGCAGACTGGCAGCGGCTTCTCCAAAGTTGCAGGCAGGAGTCTCTCTCAGCCCTGTCTTGGAGAAGCCAGGGAGGGAACTTGGAACCAAAATGCTCTTCCCAGAGCGGCTCCTTCCTCTGAGGGGAATATCTTACAGTGCTCACACATCAAGTCTCCCATTCATATGCAGCCAGGGTGGACCCTGCTTAGCCAAGGGGACAAGTCATGCTTTCTACCATAAGACCAGCTCTCCTCTCCAAGGAGGAGCGACTGCTTGGTGCCCAATCCCTACCATCTCCAGGCAGAGCCGGGAAGGACTCCTGCCTGGGATCTTGGAGAGCTGCCAGTCCGCTGCCAGTCTGTGCAGACAATACTGAGCTAGGTGGACCCGTGTCACCCGACTCAGAATAAGGCTGCTTCCTAGATCCTCATCCCACCCCCTCCCTTACCCAATGCACCTGACCCACAGCCTCCTCTGGGCCCCTCACTCACTATATTCTTTCAGCTTCTTTTCATCTTGCAGGACTCTGCCTTGATAGATGAGACGTTGCTTTTCAGAGGGGATGTTGACTGAACCCGCAATGTGCTCTTTGAACTCCTTCACTGTGATCTGCAAAGCAGAAGTAAAACTGAAATGGTCCAGGAGGCAACACTCCAACCTTCCTCCATCCTGCTAGCCTCAAGCGAGTCTTGGACTAAGGGACCATCTTGCTCCCTTGACAAAGGGCCTGGACAAAGGGCCCACAGAGAAATAATAACAAATAACAAATTGGGGAACAGGAACATGAAGTATTAATACGATACAGCTATTTCCTTTAGGACAGACACCTGTTTGAACCAGCAACAGGAAACATGCCTTGAAACTTATATTTTGTTATGATGTTTTGAAATATAATATTTCTGCATGTGGTATGATTGAATGAAGCCATGGCCAGGCAGAATTAGGAAACTGTATATATATATTAATCAAGTGGAAACCATGTATGTTAAAGAAAGCTAAGGAACCAGAAAGAGACTGGAAGTGCAAATATCAGAAGAGCATGTGGCAGACGTGAAGATGGTGCTTGGTTACTTATGAAACATGTTCTGGACACTCAGACTGGGGGGGGGGGGAGAGAATATGAGAGATGATGCCATTTGGGACCAACCAGAAAGGTCACCCCACTATCGCCTCACATCCTCGGCCAGTTTAGACTACAGATGGAGTGGAACTTCAGTCCCAGCTGCAAGGTGCTGCAGATGTGAAGAACATCACCCAACTCTGAGAAGTATGAACCCTGACTTTCCATGCAGCGCCTGAACAACATTGAAATGGAAGGCAGTGAAGTGTGGTGGGTCAGACTGCTCTAACAATAGAGCTGATTTGTTAGTTGGTAAGCTAAGGCATTACGTAGTGGGTGAATGTGTATGTACCTGACAAAAATAAGTAATAGAAACCTGAACTGTGATATTGCACTGAATTTAAGTTCATATTTCATTTGGGGATGCAAATCTCCTGATCTTGTGTTATTTGGGGTGGAAACCCAGATCCTGCCAAACAATAAAACAGTGTCATATTCAATGCACCATTTGTGGTTTGCCTCTCCATTTCAGGTGGAAGATCCAAGTTACATTCCAATCCCTGGATCCAGAGGAGGGTCCCTTGCATCTACTCCCCTGCCTTTCCCTGTACCTATTAACTGATCCTTTCTCTAGATCAGGGCTGCTAAACTTCAGGCCTCCTGCAGATGTTGGCCTACAACTCCCATAATCTCTGGCTATTGGCCACTGTGGCTGGGGATTACAGGCTGGGAGGCCAAAGTTGAGCAGGCCTGCTCTAGATCCACTGCAGCTCAATTACCTCTAGGCCCAGTATCCACTCCCCTACCTGGCCACTGTAGGCAGGGGTTGCCTGAAGTTTAGCTGCCCCACAAGTGGACTGTAACCATCTCCACCACTCAGTTGTTAATTTTTCCATTTCCTCTCCTCCATTTCACTAGACTCCCCAATTACAAACCCTCTGGGGAAAGGTGCCACTTCTGTTCAATATCAGCCCACTGTTGACACCTGAGCAACGTTAAGTAGCAGTGGTGAAAAACTACTGCAGAAGAAAAAACTACTGAGACAAGAGAGGACAAACCCAGCTCCATTGAAGTCAGTGGGAGTTCTGCCATTGCAACAGTCACCCATGTATAGCAATGAGGATTTGTGGCACGCTGAGGAAAGAGCAGGACTCACACCAAGGAGTCAAATTATCTGGGCCAGACTGCTGCCTCCCTCCATCCAACAACCTTGACCCGCCCCCACCCACCCATGAATTTCCAGAAATACACCCTCCTAACCAACCTCTAGGGATGTGCACAGGAACCGGGCGGGGGAGGGCCGAAGCCGGGTGCACTTACCCCTCCTGCTGCTTTCCCCCACAGGCGTCCAATTTTAGTAAAGCCCACTGCGGCGGCAGTGTATCTCCCTGCCGCCCCATTGCCCCCATTTACAGGAACTACCCAGAAGTATCTGGCGCACCTATGTGCGCTGGCGCAAGCATACGTACGTTGGGCAGTCACGTTGGGCACGCGGGTGGGCTTGACATGTGCACGCCTGCATGCAAAATACCTCCGAGTAGTTCCAGTAAATGGGGGCAACGGGGGGCAGAGAGGTACGCTGCTGCCCCAACGGGCTTTACTAAAATCGGACGCCGGCGGGGGGAAAGTGGCAGGAGGGGTAAGTGCACCCTCCCCCGCCCTTGAAGCTGCGCCCCCCTGCCTTCGAACTGGTGGAACCACCCACCAGTCGAACTGGTTTGGAGGCCCATAAAGGGCTTGTGAACCGGTTCCATGCACATCCTCACCAACCTCCTCTTTCAACTGCTTGACCACAAGAAACTAGTTGAAAACTGTAATATGCCCCAGTGAGAATAGTATAAGCACAGGCTTGCCTGCTGGCAGTACGTGAAGCACCACACTGCAGGTGCACAGAGGAGCCATGTCACTGGACACAGGAGAAGCGTGGGAAAGATAAAGCAAGAACACAGAAATGGGGACAAAGAAGGAATCAACAGGAACAGACCATGGCATGCAGGAAAGAGAGGTAAGGGCACAAACCCACACTCTAGACTTGACATGTGGCAAAATTTGCCCGAAATGGTGGGTTACAGCTGCACAGAAATAGCATCATGAACCCACATCCTATACCAGAGTAGGGATGTGCAGAATTGGTTCATGATCGAACTGAACCACCACAGACCAGGCTGGTTCAATCGCGAAGTGCTCCAAACTGCTTTGGGCTGGTTCATTGAATCAGCCAGCCCAGCCGATCTGTCGACTGAACCAGTCCACATACCCACAGTTCGTGCACACCTCTACCAGAGAGCCCAAGGAGATATGATTTCTTATGGCCCCCACTGTGCTAAATGCAGCCACCTCGGGATCTCAGGCACCTTTTTATACTACAGGGCATGCTCCTTCACACTTGCTACTCTTTCAAGCAACTCACCAAAAAAAAAAACAACAACAAAAAAACACCTTTTCCCCCAGTGGCCCACAGGCTAGTCTTGTCTTCCACATACTGGTCCCTCCACACAACTCTTTTTCCTCTGGGTTGGCAACTAGGGTCTAGATTTGGCTCGGGGGCCTCCACCTGCTGATCCTCTAGCCTAGCCCTTCAGGTGCACAGGCCTCCACAGAGCCCGCCAGTCTGTACCCCAAGCAGACACCAATGCCCTGCCACACTGACAGCAGGGCAACACAGCAGCAGCAGTACAAGGAAGGCTCCTTTGCCAACCACCTCCCAGCAGCAACCCCGTGAGGGATGATCACCTCTTCCTCCACTGTGAATGTCCTGGTCTGAGAGTCCAAGGTTTTCACCATCACCTCAAGGTTCTCCAGTTCTGCCATGGTGCCTCGTCAAATGCTCCCTCAGGCCTCCTGTGAGAAGAAGAAATGGATGAACTTGGTTCTTGGAGCCTATCGTCAGAGACCTAGCATTCCCTGCAAATCTGGAGGTAAGAAAAACCAAAGAGATTGCAGGAGGGTGGCAGAACAGAACACATTTGCACTATTGCTGTTCAAATGGATCTTGATATACTATAACGGAGCTTGACAATTGTGCCAGCTTGCCATGGCACCTGGAAATCGAAGCATAGTGTTTGAGCCATGCAATTGGATGATGTGATCAGCAGGAGCAAGGGAAGCAGGTAGGTGGCTCCCCACTTCTCCTGGTCGCACTGGTCCCTCACTTGCCTGAGCCGATGGACGTGACCAGGAGGAGGAGTGAGCAAGCAAGGTAGGAGCAAGCAAGGCATGGAGTCTGAGAGGAGAGCTGGTCTTGTGGTAGCAAGCATGACTTGTCCCCATAGCTAAGCAGGGTCTGCCCTGATTGCATCTGAATGGGAGACTTGATGTGTGAGCACTGCAAGATATTCCCCTCAGGGGATGAAGCCGCTCTGGGAAGAGCAAAAGGTTCCAAGTTCCCTCCCTGGCAGCATCTCCAAGACAGGGCTGAGAGAGATTCCTGCCTGCAACCTTGGAGAAGCCGCTGCCAGTCTGTAAAGACAATACTGAGCTAGATAGACCAATGGTCTGACTCACTATATGGCATTTTCCTATGTTCCTATGTCTGCTCACCCCCACAGAGCAGAGGACATTACTGAGGGAGCAGTGAGTCCACGCCCCACCCCCATGGAACAGAGGACAGTTTGGCTCCTAAATTTTTGGACTGGCTCCTAGAACCAAATAAAATTTGCCAAAGGCTGTATTATAAGGAAGACATCAGACATGTGCACACATATTTATGTAGTATATAACTGGACTATAATATGAAAAGTATTATCAAGTCTTGAGGAACAGATTCTGTAGCCAAAACATATTCTTGTCTGAATAAAGGAATACACATGCTGATCAAACAAACAAAACTGTAACCCTGTAACATTCATGTATAGCAAAGGAGCACCTGGCTCAGTGGAGGCAGTATTGTAAAGCGTGGGCTATATACATCTTTTTGATGCTTCCAAAATGAACAAGCTAGCATGTTTCAAAACCTGGCTAAAGGCTGATTAGCACAGGACTAGAGCACTGTCAGCATTCATGGTTCGGAAACCATCAGCTCAATTTGAAAACCTAAGACGACTGGAGCACTGCCTGCATCTGGAATGCTCTAATGTGTACATTTGAGGAATCAAATCTCTCTACTCAGTCAGTCCTGATGAGTTTATTTTCTCAGTTTTTCTCTGCATTTTGATTCAGGGAAGCAGCTCTATTAGTTTACTGCAACAAACACAGAAGGGAGCTTTGTGGCACCTACATCTGCTTGTCTTTTATCGTGGCAGAAGCTTTCACAGAATAGAGTCCATTTTATCAAATGCAGGAACAGAACAGATTTTATATATATCTGTTCTGTTCCTATATATATATAAAATATATATATTTTTAAAAAACCACTTATATACACAGAAAAAGAAACTGAAAAGTAAAGTCAAGAGGCCACAAAATGCAAGAGGAACAGCCTGTGCCATTGCTATGCAAAGCTCAGCTGTACACAAGATAAGCACAAATCTGAGCTTTGCACAGCAATTGCACAGGCTGTACCTCTTGCATTCCATGGCCCTTTGGCCTCACTGATTACAACTTTTATCTCTGTATCTGTGTACGTACATCTCTGTCAAGGGAGAACTGCACTTCATGCCACTGATGAAGCAAGCTCTAGGCCACAAAAGCTTTTGCCACAATAAATCTGTTCCTCTGCTTTGTCATTTTCCCTCCCCTTCATCTGTTGTTCCCTTCATCTCAACATCTAATTTTGTATTGTACACAATTGCTTCCCCCCCCCCACTTGCTTGCAACTATATACAGTGCCACATTCACTGACGTGCCATATAATAAATGTATGCCTCTGTAGAAAGATCTAGCTTTGTAGTTGTTGGTTATATTATGACAGGCTGAATTTAGATCAAATGGAAATCCATGATTTGCCATTACAAGAATGAGATTCAGAGAGCCATAAGCTCAAGCACTTCCCCTCCCCTCTTCCTTGTGAAAGAGGGGAGGGGAAAAGAAGATGTGAAAGCTGTCAAATTCATTTTAAGAACAAACTACAGTTCCGTGTTACATATTAACTCAGGAAACTGTGATTTAACCAACTAGAGACAGAACAAGCTGGGGTATCAAACCACAATCCAATCCTGGTTTACTATCTCAGCTAGTTTCAGCCCCAATTAATTAACAAGTCACAGTTCCTCAAGTTTGTGCACAATTAGGAGCTGTGGTCTGTTCTTAAACTGAAAGCTTTCACTCTATTCCTCTCATGCAGAGAAAAAGAGAGAGGAGTAGCAAATGAACCTGTACTCTCCAAGGCTCGTTCTTGTAACAGGAAACCAGTGCCAGTGACTGTACCAGTACCGCCAGTGACTGTTGCCGGTGTCTATTTTATTTTTAGATTGTAAGCCCTTTGGGGACAGGGATCCATCTTATTTATTTATTATTTCTATATGTAAACCACCCTGAGCCATTTTTGGAAGGGTGGTATAGAAATCGAAGAAATAATAATAATAATTATTATTATTATTATTCTCCTGGGTGTGCCTTGGAATGTGCGTCCCAGAGCCCAGCTGATTGGCCGGGCAGTGGACGCGCCTGATTGGCTGAGGCACACCCAGTAGGATTGGTTGCTGCAGCGGCAGCCCAGAGGTGACGGGCCCAGCCCAGCCGCAGAGGCAAGGCCCAGGAGTGGGGAAAGAAAGTGGCGGGGGGGGGGCAGAAGTGGCAGTGGGGAGGAGAGGTGGCTGGGCCCGGAAGCAGAAACTGGGGCGGGGGGGCAGGGGGAGAGGTAACCGCCAGCCCCAAAGGGCACACAGATGCTCTGTGCAGGGTCGGCTAGTTATTACTATTTCTTCGATTTCTATACCAAAATAATCATTCTATACCAAAATAATAATAAAGCAAAAATCATAATTATTATTACTACTACTACTACTACTTCGATAGAGGGTGGCTGGCTGGCTGCAGATTAGAACAGGTTTTGCGAGGGAGGAGCCAGATCATGATTGGTCTCAGTCAGGCTGAAGGAGGGGGGGCCTGGCTTTCCAACCTATTCTCTGATGTGACACTGGCTTGCTCATCACTATATCCCCTCTCCACTTAATGATGAACAAGTGAAGCTTTGCCATTTTGTTTATTTCTAAGAACTGTGACTTGCATTATCTGAAACAACAGTAACAAAAGCCACATACGGCAATCTGTTCCTCTATTCCCCTTCTTTTCACCCAAGCTTTCTCAGCTTCCTAAATTGTGGGGTTTTAAATTTCTGGTTTATTTTAAAATTCAAAACCTGATTTTAGGATTTTTAATCACTGTAATTGTTTAATTGCTGTTTTAAAATGTTTTAAAATTGTTGTTATATTGTTTTTTAATTTGTTTTAGGTCTTTACTGTTTTAGTGGTGTGTTTTAATTGTAAACCGCTCTGAGCCATTTTGGAAGGGTAGTATAAAAATCAAATAAATACATAATAATAAATAAAGGATTTTAAAAGGCATGCCACCGTGTAAAATCCCCGAGTCCACAGGTCCAAGTTTTACTGCATGCCTTGAAACAGGAATAAGTGTCCAGAAAATATACACATTGTTTTATACAGGGTGTGTGTGTGTGTGTGTGTGTGTGTGTGTGTGTGTGTGTGTGTGCAAAATCCCTCCTCTAGCTGTGAGGAGGCTGCCACCATCCACTTTTATATGAACAGATTCACCCTTCCAAGGGAATATTCTGGGAGACTGAAGTGGAAGACCTCTCCCTACAAGAAAGGCTTGAGCAGTCTTAGGCTTTCAGGAGCGTGTGACTAGGGCAGGACCCAATAAGGAGTGACACACTTTAATAAGAAAGATTTATTAATAACTGGATAAGAAAAACTATAGAAGCATCAACAATCGCCGCTTCCATTCAAGTAACACCCTTCCCCAGGAACTACAAGAACCATGCAGTCAGATCTGAGCTCTTAAAAATAAATTCACTGATGTATCTAGCTAAACTGGTCCCTACCCTTCCTACTTACTTCCAGGTAAGAAACTCCCAGTAGATTTCCAGCCCAAGGCTGTTAAGACTTCCTTTGTCCTACAGCAGTTGCCGATAGGAAAGAATTGAACTCTAACATATATTCCTCTATCGCAGCCCTGCACAACGTAAGGCCCAGTGGCCAGATTCGGCCCATGGGTACATTTTTGATGGCCTAGGTAGCCAGCAGGAGCCCCAAAATTTGGCATTTGTGTGGGGCTGGAAAGGTGCCCACTAACTGAGCAAGTGCAGTGCTTATTTTCTGTCCA
The DNA here is from genome assembly GCF_027244095.1 of Hemicordylus capensis. Classification (NCBI taxonomy): domain Eukaryota; kingdom Metazoa; phylum Chordata; class Lepidosauria; order Squamata; family Cordylidae; genus Hemicordylus; species Hemicordylus capensis. Next base: position 253,814,595 of record NC_069658.1, on the reverse strand, counting down.
CTGTTCTTGGTTAAATGCAGCCCATGGAGGGAGGGAAGAACACAACTAACTAGTAATTGCTTTAATATTTATCTTTATAATTAATTTTACTGCAATAATTAGTGCACTGAAGATTGACTTCAGCCCCACCAAACAACATGGTTGTTTCTGGCCCCCTGGAACATTTGAGTTGTGCACCCCTGCTCTATAGGCCGTTGTCCAGTAAACCCTGCCCCTCACTCTGCATCAAGCCACAGGGATTTGTTTCTCCCAGGCTTTCTTCCTTATTTGGAGAAGCCCACTCACCAGACAGTTACTCTAATTGAGGCCTAGTCCGCCATCAAGTCTGATTATCACCACAAGCTATACAAAACCTTGCAAATAAGTCTACATTAACTACCAATCCACAAATATTTTCACTAGCCTACACCTACCTTTATCAGTCATTTGTGGCCTAGAAGAACTAACTTGTAAAACTTCCCTGGTCACCTGGAGATAATTCTAACTTGCCACAGTTGATCATATGAATGGCTGCAACCTTTACATTTACACTAAACACATTCCACGGAGCCAGTCCTAGGTGGGACAGGCATTTCAAATTTCTAAACACCAACCTCACATTTTTTTCTTAGGAGAAGACTTTTCCATTACAAACAAAATTGGGTGTAAAGACAACCGCACCCTGGTGATGATGCTGTTTCAAGATCCTTTCTCAAGTGTTTTTAAGAGTTCATATGTTCTCCTATAAATGTCCATAAGATCTTCATCAGAAGTTCTCAAAAACCTCTGAGGAGCTAGATTGCTGAAGACTCTGAATGTGTGTCACATCATAGGAGGAGACCTATAGCCCCCTATGAGAAGACTGTACAACAGTGAACTTTGAAGTTCTTGAAATAGCATCATCACCGGGGTGCTGTTGTCTTTACATTCAATTCTGTTTGTACATTTCACACCTATTACGCACTATAGAGTTCTCCTGTTTGATTCATTGTCGTTCTGTGCATTTTATGTTCTGCAAGTATTCTTCCTCACATGATTTATTTATATTATTAAGTTCAAATGATTTCAGTAGTTTCAATATAGTTTATATTTATATCCATTTCTTGTTCCTTGTTTTTGTTATCTTTATTGGATCTATCAGATCGTGTTTTATCCTCAGCTGCCTGGAGAAGGGGCAAGGCAGAAATGCAATAATAAAATTATTGTCTGTGATCTTCCTCCCTGCAGTTGCAAGCACTGAGCCATTTTTAAATCCAGTTTATAGACCACTCCCCCTAATGGACCTAGACACACATTTCTGTCCCCAAGGAACACAACGTCAGGAAATTATTTTTTTAAGAGGTAAAATGGATGTCAGTATTTTAGACACAGAAAAATTAGAAGTAGTTTAATTCTGTCCATCTCTCAACAAAGATGGAGAAGAAATAAACTGCAAAGTGTCCTCCAGGCCAAGCAACTGGGAAGGGCAACACCCCCCAGCTCATAAACTGCAAGTCACAAATCGTTCTGGCACATGTTCCTCACTTCCCAACCTGCTGTACACCTTGCACAATATTTTTTAAAATGCATCACAACAGGGAGCAAGAAATATTGAAATAGCTCAGGGTGGCACAGCTGAACAGGCATAGGCCTGTTACTTGTTGCCTTATCCTTCTATCCTGCCCTTTCTCCAGGGAGTTCCAAGTAATGTACTTAAGGGTTGCCTCATTTTAAGCTAAGCCGCAAGACAGTGACTGGCCCAAGAACAACCAGTTCACACCATGGTTAAGTGAGGATTTGAACTTAACATTTCCCAGACTGATCACTCTAGCCCCTACATACTACTGTTATCTCCTTCACTGTAAACATTTTAATTATAAATGCCTTGGCATGGAGATCTAGTTTTGCTTTGCTTTTTTACTTATGTTATTCCGCATGTATGGCACTAGATAATTACATAGCATATCTGAGGTCTGCTGGAAACCAACTCTACTCACTTTCTCTCAAAAAAAGCTGACTGTTGTGAACATCTGTATCAAAAATAACCACCTTGAGCCATTTTTGGAAGGGCAGTATGGAAATAAAATAAAATAAAATAAAAAATAAAGTTACCTGGAACAAAATCAATTGCTACTTGAATGGGAAAAGCAGGAAAGAATACAGCATTAACAGGCATAAAGAGAAGTCACTCTGTCAATCACAAAAGTCTAGCAGGAGAGAAATTATTTCTCTGTGTAAACTGCCTTGAGCAATTTTTTGGAAGGGCAGTATAGAAATCGAATGAATGAATGAATGAATGAATGAATGAATGAAATCTTCCAAAATGCAACCCCCTCCCCGCAATCTGGTTACCAACACATAACTACATATAGTTACGACTACAGTCTCAGGGTTTGGCCTGAAATTGCAAGCTTTTTGTCTCCTTCTCCATGTGTTCAGAAAAAGTACATTCTCAGGGTAACTGGTCAAAACAAAGGGGACAGGATATGTTTTGCTTTGCTTGGTAACCTCTGCCATCTGTTCTACCAACATCCCCATGTCCCTCAGTCTTCCCCCGATCTGTCAAGGTGTCAGCCTTTGCTTACAGCACATCCCTCTAGGCTCCACCTCTATTCCTTTAGACTCCAACCCTCAGCTCAGAGGGTCTCAGGCAGTATTCCCTCTAACAGGGATTCCCAGATGTTGTTGACTACAACTCCCAGCATCCCCAGCTGCAATTGCCTTTGCTTGGGGATTATGGAAGTTGTAGTCAACAACATCTGGGAAACCCTGTTAGAGAGAACACTGATCTCAGGATCTGAGCCTCAGATGTGGTTAGTCTATGTACAATACTATATACAAATGCCACAACCCAAACCTTCCCCAGTTTGGGAGATAAAGACCCCCTTTCCCTTCTTCCCTCCGCCCCCCGGACCCAAATATTATTTTTCCAACCTGGCACCCGTCCTTTCACTTCCCGTCAAGAAGGACCCCGTTCCAACACAAAACTCCTACTTCCGCTCCAGTTCATGCAGCTTCCGGTCAAATGAACATCCGTCCAGAAGCAGATGTAAGTGACGACGGCTACCACTCACCAGAGAGATAGCAAAAGGCTTCTGTGACACACATAGCCTCAACTTCCGGTAAAAATGGAAACCCGCCATTGGCCGTGAAAAGGGGCCCTGAGCGGCGTCGCTCTGACTCTCGGCACCTCAATCTTATACTGTACTGAAAGTTGAATCATTGATCGGAAGTGCTGATATTATTCTGGGCCACAGAGACAAAATCAAATTGCGTCGCAATGATTATTGAAACTTTTCTAGTCCACACCCAATTTATTCCTTGCATTGGACATTCCTTTATTAATGTCCAATGCAAAGTCTAAAGGAGTCTTAACCATAGATACAAAAACGAGAGCGACGCCACTCCGAACCATAGAGAGCCGTGATGCATAACGGCTTTCCATTTTTACCGGAAGCTTAGATTGCGTGTCGCACTAATCTATATTGCTATCTCTATGATCCAGTATTTTTCTATTCCGATACCACTCACTTGCTTTGTCTCAAGATGGCGGCACTTCCGCTTCCCTCGACTACAGCAAGCAAACGGGGGTCCCTTGATTACTGGATTGTTGCGCTTCTTTTTCTTCCTCACAAAACGTCCCCCTACTCAAAGTCCACAAACTCTGAAGCGGCCGTTGAGGGCGAAACCGCCACCGGCTTCGCGCCTGGAGCGTCTCCTGCCTTCTGCGTCGCCGCGGTCCCTTGCTACCCACTTCTACGCATGCGCGAGTAGCCCGCTAGGACCCCCTCAGTACTGCTTATTATTCTTCTATCTTTCCTTTCCCTTTTATAGTTGTCTAAAAGAGTTCCTGCTATTTTCTAGCAACAAAGCCGTTGGCTTCCTTAGTTAATATTTGTTCTCTTTATGCGACTGAAAGTCATTTTTACTGAGGACAGCATCTGGAGCCACAAAAAAATATCTTAGTAATTTAGCCTTCGTTCGGAGCGCAAAAAGAGACTAGAATTTTACGCCTGCGCACTATTCACTCAACATAGGCAGGTTTTTCCTGTGACGCAACAGAAACTGTGATTGGTGGAGCAAGAAGATTCGTAAGAGGTTCTGAAACAAGCTTGCCCGGAAGGGGGCGGACCTTGAACGTTGAATCCGTCGCGTAATCCCTGGGCGAGACTCGCTTAGTGAGCGTGCTGAAGCGAGTTTGTCCGCCATTATGGTTACAGGCACAAGAGGTCTCTGTCCGCCATGTTTGTTTAGGATTCAATCCCAAAACAGAGCACATATTTTTGCCGCCATCTTTGTTGGTTCTGTTTCGTAGCAACTGCTGAATGAATGGAAACGCTGCCGCCTAGAGCCATCTGGTGAGGCGGTATAGAAGTATGAAATAAAATTTGGCAGCCCTAGGTTCCTTTCTGCTTTTCATCACTAAGGAAAGAATGGGCATGCGGTTGCATTTTTAACAAGGCCTACATTTAAAAAAATTATTTTAAATCCCTTAGCTAGATATTTCTTCTTTTGGAAAAAATGTGGCCTCAGCACTTCCTCTAGTCAGATTTGAAGTTTATGCAGATTTAAACCAGTTGGCATGCATGATTAAATAACTGCTTTGTGATTTTGTTTTGTTTATTTCATTTATTAGATTTCTATACTGTTCTTCCAAAAATGGCTCAGGGCGGTTTACATAGAGAAATAATACATAAATAAGATGGATCCCTGTCCACAAAGGGCTCACAGTCTAAAAAGAAACATAAGATAGACACCAGCAACAGTCACTGGAGGTACTGTGCTGGGGGTGAATAGGGCTGTTACTCTCCCCCTGCTAAATAAAGAGAATCACCACATTAAAAGGTGCCTCTTTGCCAAGTTTGGTTTCGTTGAAATGTACTATGTAAATATGCTTAATAATTATCATGCAGAGCCACCACCATAACAGTGTAGTCCCTGCAGTCCAGCATGGTTTTTTGCTTGAAGAGAGAAAAGTGCCTGATCAGCAAATCTTCAGTTCAAAAGTGGAAGTTGTCTGTTTTTGTTACCGCTTAAATCCACCCCCTTGCTATTGGCTGAGCTGCTTTCATGTTGTGGATATGTTGGGTCATGTTGGAATCTAGATGCTCATGACTTGATTGACAGTTAACGACCCCTTAATAGTATCTATTCTAACGATGCCAGTGGGACAGCAACAAAAAGAGCGAGGGAGACGGAGAGGGAAGTTGACAGTGAGCCGCAGCCACGGCTCTTGCCACTGCAGCTGCCACGGCAATCAGGAGCCTACAAACTCCCAGGGGCCCTGTAGGGGCAAGACTCACCCCCAAAGGAGGGCTGCAAGTGGCACAGCGATAGGTTTTGGCAGCCCGACAATTGCCTTCGGCAGCACATCAATAGTTATTTCTCTTCCTGGGACCACCTCCTTCTTCCCTCCCTCTCATCTCCAAAGCCCTGGCCACTGCCCCCAAAGAAGGTAAGTAGAAGCAGGGCCATCCCTGGAGGGGTGGAGAGCTGGGGATGAATCAGCATGTGCGGGATTACAGAAGTATACTGACTGACTGACATACTGTGTAAATAGTGTGAGTGAGTGAGGGTTTGGGAGATGTCCAACCAGATTGGACATATAGTGCATTTGTTAGGGGAAAGTGTTGAAAGCACATCACATGGCCCTTGCTTCACAGTTACAGTTCTAGTTCTTCTTCTTCTTCTAGGAGGTAATGGCATACCAGGACCATAAGGTCCCACAAACACCACCTACTGGAAATCTTCAAATAAAATTACCATCGTTCAAAGAGCTGCAATGATTTGAGATATTTCAACAAAAGATTCTTAGCTGTCATCCAATTTTGACGGTCTGAAAAGAGTTGCTTTACAGTTCATTAGATGTCATTGGATTTCAACTCCCATAATCCTCAGCCCCAGTGGCTTTTGGTTGAGGATTATGGGAGTTGAAGTCCAACAAGATTTGGGGACCCAAGTTTGAGAACCACTGCTCTAGAGAATATTATCCTGCAGTTATTTTGTGTTTGACTTTTTCTAGAGTGTCTGCAGAGGTAGGCAACCTTGCCTGTCCAGCCAGGGGCCTACCGTAGATTAGACAAGGGGAGACATTTGTTTCCTGGCCTGGCTGCCTTAAAGGGCCCCCCAAGGCCAGTCTCCTTACAAACCAATATAAACAGCTTTTTTCATACCCAAATGATTGTCCTTTTACTCAATTGCATGAGGAATGATACTAGCAAGTTAACAAAACACCACGCCACCTTCACTATGGAAGTTGATTCAAGCAGGGCAGCACAGCAGACTAAAACAAAGGGTACAAAGACTGACACTGATTCAGGTTTACACTCAAAGGAATGCCGAGAGACCTGTGTGGGGTGGGGGATATTGGCAGTGGGGGGGAAAGAGTTTACTTTTCTCTTGAGGAAGGCTTGAAGCTTTTTAAACAAGAGTCCTTCTCCATATTACCAAATGTTTTACAGAGCAACAGACAGATATCAACAACAGACAAACCCAATCAAACCCTCAAAGCCTAACAACCTTCTACAGCCTGATACATATACTCTACAGCCTGATACATATTGTGATTTAAGGGCCATCCAGTTGCTGGACATCTCATATAATTGCCTTTGCATTAGATGTTGGTGCTACGACCCTCCTTTGTGATTATGGATCTGTTCAGCATTGATGTTCAAAGGTAAGCTGCCCGCAACAGAATTTATTTATTTATTTATTTATTTTTACATTTATATACCGCCTTTCGTTAAAGACAACCACAAGGCGGTTTACAAAAGTTAAAACATACAGTAAAAAGGCAATAAAAACATCAAGCTAAAAAATATAAAAACAGGCATAAAAACAATACAACAGGTATTCATGAATACGACAGGTATTCAACAATACAACAGGTATGCATGAGTCCATCTCATGCAGTCGGAGGCTTTCCTTTGCTGGAGGTTTTCCAACAGAGGCTGGACAGCCATCTGTCAAGGATGTTGTAGCAGTTTCCCGACATTGAAGTGGGCTGGACCAAACAGTCTCCAAGACCCATCCCAACTCTAAAACGCCATGATTCGAATTTCTAGCCAGCTGTGACTTGTGTCACAGAATGCTGATAAACAGTGCAGCTTTTGTGAAGGAAGTGGGAAAGCAGTTTGGCTGAAGGGGAATCTTACACGGGACCAGGTGACAGGAGCATCTGAGTGCTATTGGCACAAAAAGAGCGGACAAATTAGGGTGTTTGGGAGCAAGGGAGCTGTGGGCTAGGAAGCTGAGCAGGGAGGGAAGGATAAGGAAACAGGGATTTGGGTGATAGTGTCTGTAATGTTGCTGAAATGTAGCACATACTGATTTAAACTAAGCAGCAGAATCAGTGGATTAAGCCACACAATCTGCTGGAGAAGACCAAACAAAAAATGAATAACATTAACAAAGGCACTGGCCAAACAAATCTAGTGGAAAATCCCTTCCAACCTCCGGATATTATCTTCCTTGCCAGTGATAATGTCATATCTGTTATCGCAAATAGTGTGGACTCACTGACCTCCATATTTACTCTGAGGCCCTTAATTTTGCTTGCGAGGGTCTTTCTGGATTTCAGTTTCACCCACACCTACACCTTGGTTGAGAGTGGACTCTAGACTCCAGAGGGCTAAACATTTAACCATGAGGAGGCAAAGGTGAGCCTAGCAGGATGTGAGTGCAGAGACCGGTTCTCTGAGCAAACCACCAATGGCTCTCGAAATGGAGATACCATGGGCCTGTCTCCTCTACCTCTACGGGCTCCTTGTAAATGCCCTTTCTCTCTGTGAGGCTCCTGTGAAGCTGCATGCCAATGAGCTGGACCGAGACCAGGTATCTGAAACTGGAGAGGGATGCTGGGGTTAACTGCAGATGCATAAAGGAGAGCATGCAACTCATATGCAATTATTTCTAGACCCAGTAGCTGTCTCTAGTCATTTGCAGACAGAGGGAAACAGCATAGGTTTTAATTATTATATTATTAAAAGTCATTTCATGACCATGTAAACTAAGTATAAGGATGAACATTAAGAACAGAAAGCCGTTCTGGGACAAAGCACAGGTTTGCCTGATCCAACATCCTGTCCCCAACGGTGACCAGAGAGATGCCTCTTGGAAATCCACAAGCAGGGCATGACGAGAAGATCAAGTCTCTCCTTTTGTTTGCTTGTCTTCTAGTATCCAGAGATAGACTTCCTCTGCACATGGAGGTTTCATTGGCTAACTTAGCTAGATTGCTCCATGAATTTGTAAAATCCCTGGCATTACCATGCCTTGTGACAGTGAAATCCATTATCTTGATATTTTATCTCAAATACCTTCATAATAGGATAAAGGTTATTTCCTAGTTTACACTTTTATGTGATCAGAAAATATCAATTTTGTCACAATGGCAGCTGTTAAATGCCAACTCTTTTAAACTGTTCTGAAATTGATTGTAACATTTCCCCCCAAAAAACAATGTACATTTTTGCTGCAGTAAAAAGACTAATTTATTCAAGATCCTTATTAATGACCTTTTATTTCAAGTTTTTGGATATAAAATGCTGTCATTTTCTGAATGATTTCTAACACTTGCTTCTTATAGTTGTGTTTATTTTTTCTTTCTTGAAAATCCAGCACGTGTAACTTGATATCTCTACAGCTGTCCTGGCCAAAACAAAAAATCCTGTAGACATGATTGTTTTATGTTTAGAACATGGGGTGGGAGTTATAGCATAGCAATTATCAAACCAAATTCCACTTCCATTAAGGCTAGTAACATGCTTTGTTAAAGATGTTTTGAGATATTTCAAAGTAACACTTACATGGCTGTCTGCTAACTAAGAAGCACATTAGCCAGATCTTAATATGGTGGCTGGGGGGACTCCTTGGAATCTAGTATATTTATGTGTACTATCACAAGGGTTATTTTCCATGTATATCTGGTTGGAAAGTGTTGTTGTTTTTTCTTCTTGGGGTACACAAGGCAAGGCCAGACAATTTAATCGCAGCAAGGCCTGCCCAATATAGTTTGATGCCTGCAACCCAAAATCCACATGGTAGCTACTACAATTCTACCTTGCTTACCCTTCAGTGCTTCTCCCTTATAGGGTTTCAGATATGACAGCAGAAAAACAGGGGAAGGGTTTAAGTACCGCACACATAGCTTCCCTGCTGAAAACCCTCTTTTCCTTAAGCTGCTAGGGGAAAAGCCATGAGGTTTTAAATATATGTTTTTTGTACATAAATGTGCAGTTTGGTCTGAATATTGCCTTGACTCTCACCTAGTTCCCTTTGCAGTATCTTGGCAGATGGTTTTTCATTGCCGCCGCTTCAGCATCCCCTTCCTCACTGGAGACATTCACCACCACTGACAACACGGTGTTTCGCATGACACAGAGCGACAGCCCAGAACGGCTGCAACTACAAGCTGCCATCCAACTGTGAGTTCCCCATTCCCATTGCAGCTGCTCCATCCAAGGACATGTTCCTTCATCCTTCATCCAGTCATTCAGGCTTTCATTTGAACCAAGATCTCCAAGGGCTGCGGAACCATTCTACGTATGATAATTACAATTGCCAGTTTGCCAAAAATACCCTGGTTCTCTAGCCTTGTTTGTTTGTTTGTCCCTAGACAGAAGAGCAGCAAAAGTTAGTCCTTGGTTATGTTGGGGCTGCTGCTAGGCTTCACCCCTTTGGCTCTAAACTCTACCTTTTTGCAGATGGACTGTACCCCAGTACCAGATATTCCCCACCTTTTTATCCAGGGTTGGCAGTATTATCACATCATAGAATCACAGGACCTTGGAGGTCTCAGACTCTAGTCCAACATCCTACGCAGTGCAGGAAAGTACATAATCCCTGACAGATGGCCAGACAGCCTCTGCCCGAAAACCTCTAGTGACAGAGCGCCCACCATTGCATAAGGCGGATTTTTCCAAAGCTAAACAGCTCTTTATAGTTAGAAAATCCCTCCTAATATCTAACCTAAACCTGCTTCCTTCCAATTTCAACCTATTGGATCTAGCCCTGATCTCAGGAGCTACAGAGAGCAAGTCCGTTCCTTCCTCTAAGTGACAGCCCCAAGTGATATCTCCCCTCAGTCATCACTTGGCCCCACTTCAGAAATCTCAGATTTTTGAGTGCATCCAACCTGTCACATAACATGTAATAAGAACATAAATAAGAACAGCCCTGCTGGATCAGGCCCCAGGCCCATCTAGTCCAGCATCCTCTTTCACACAGTGGCCCACCAGATGCCGCTGGAAGCCTACAGGCAGGAGTTGAGGGCATGTAACATGTTATGTAGTCATGTTACATAAACTCCATAACATGTAGTTTGACCTTCAGTAGTGAGGGAAAGCCACTTTCTGCATTAATTGTCCTTACCATGTTTTATAAATGGCAGCCATTATAAGAGGCTCAGGATCCAGGAGTGCCGTGGGGAAGAGAAGATTTACAGTAATCTTTTGCCCCACTGCCGTCTCTCTTCTGTTTGGGTTCCTCCACAGCTGCAATTTACCTCAGGAGGGAATTTCCTGTTTGTGCTGACAGTAGCTTCCCCAGGGAAAGCAGCAGCCACAATGGCGGAGGGTTGATCCAGATCAGGACTGTGGCTAGGGCAAAGGGTTATTAAATTGTTTGTTTGTTTGTTCGTTTGTTTGTTTGTTGAATTTCTATACTGCCTGATATAGAGATCTCCAGGCAGTGTACAAATTAAGGCATAATATAAAAACAATATAAAACAGTTAAAATTCATAAAAACAGATACAAATCTCAATAAATAAAAACACATTAAAATTTCAGTTGAAAGCGTGGGGAAACAGGTATGTCTTCAGGGTCCTACTAAAACAAACAGAGAAGGAGATGCTCTTATTTCATCAGGGAGCGCATTCCAAAGCCCCAGGACAGCCTGGTCCTCCGAGTTGCTACCAAACGAGGCGGCGGCAACTGTAACCAGAACTCTCCAGATTATATTAATAGGTGACAGGGTGCATGACAGAGAAGGTGCTCTCTTTAGTACCCTGAACCCAAGCCATTGAGGGCTTTATAGGTAATAAGCAGCACTTTGTATTTCGTTCGGAAACACATTTGCAGCCAGTGCAGTTCTTTTAGAATCGGTGTTATATGGTCCCTTCAGGTAAACCCAGAGACCGATCTGGCTGCCTTATTCTGTATCAATTGTAGTTTCCGAATTACATACAAAGGCAGCCCCAAGTAGAGTGCATTACAGTAGTCAAGCCTAGAGGTTACCAGCATATGTACCACTGTTTTAAGGTCTCCAGAAATGGAGACCAGAATGTCTCCAGAAACTGACATTTCTGTCTCCAGAAATGGACGTATCTGACGCATCAGCTGAAGCTGATAAAAAGCACTCCTGGCCTCAACCTGAGAAACCAAGGAGAATTTGGGATTCAAGAGCACTCCCAGACTACAGACCTGATCTTTTAGGGGAAGTGTATCCCCATCCAGAACAGGCAGATCTAAACAATTTCTCAGATCCTGTTGCCCTACAGATAGTACCTCCGTATTGTTTGGATTCAACTTCAGCTTGTTATCTCTCATCCAGCCTGTTATCGCCTCCAGGCAGGCACTTGGGGGGGGTCATACAATTTCCTGATGAAGCTGAGATGTCATCAGCATATTGATAGCATCCCAGACCAAACCTCCTGACGATATCTCCCAGCATTGGAACATTGGAGACAGTATGGAGCCTTGTGGAACTCCACACTTTAGCTCTCTCTTTGCAGAATAACAGTCTCCAAGCAACACCATCTGGAATCTGCCAGAGAGGCAGGAAGGAAACCACTGTAAAACAGTGCCACCCAAGCCCAACTCCTTCAAGTGACCCAGCAGGATTCCATGGTCAATGGTATCAAAAGCCGCAGAGGGATCCAAAAGGATCAGCAGAGTCACACTCCCTCTGTCGATCACCAATTGGAGATCATCCATCAGGTTGACTAAAGCAGTCTCAACCCCATAGCCCACCCAAAAGCCAATTTGGAATGGGCCTAGATAATCTGTGTCATTCAAAACTGCCTGGAGCTGAAAAGTGACCACTCGCTCAGTTACCTTGCCCAACCAAGGAAGATTAGAGACAGGTCTGTGATTAGCCAATTCTGAGGGGTCCAATGCAGGTTTCTTCAAGTAAGATCTAATAATAGCCTCCTTAAGACAAGGAGGCATCCTGCCCTCCCTCAGAGAAGTATTTATGATATTTACCAGACCACACTGTTCCCTCTAAGGCACACACATGTGTGCGTGCTCACATGTTTTTTGATGTTCGCTCAGTTAATTTTAGATCCCACTAAGGTTTAATCAGGAAGGTCCCACTCTGAATACATGTGCGCGCACACTGCCTTGATGCTGCTGCCCAGAACAACAGTCATTCCGCACACAGAGGGGAAAAACTAGAGAGAATGCTGCCAGACCATCTCTAATAATGTGACTGCCAGATGAAATAAGCCAAGTTGGGCAACTTGGAATCTAGTTCAGCACTGATACAAGAGATTTTATCAGCAAAAAAGTTGTTAAAAACATCACAGTGAGTGACTGATAGTTCCAAGTTCAAATTCAAGGCAGAGGGGTTGTGAACTAGCACAATCATAGACAAAACTGCTGGACGGAGGAGAGAAGAGCTGGTCTTGTGGTAGCGAGCATGACCTGTCCCCTTAGCTAAGCAGGGTCTGCCCTGGTTGCATATGAAAGGGAGACTAGAAGTGTGAGGACTGTAAGATATTCCCCTCAGGGTATGGAGCCACTCTGGGAAGAGCAGAAGGTTCCAAGTTCCCTCCCTGGCATCTCCAAGATAGGGCTGAGAGAGATTCCTGCCTGCAACCTTGGAGAAGCCACTGCCAGTCTGTGAAGACAATACTGAGCTAGATAGACCAATGGTCTGACTCAGTATATGGCAGCGTCCTATGTTCCTACTTTGCAGAAGCAATGTGGGCAGAAAAGAACTGCTTCTTCGCCACCCACACTGCCAGAGCATAGATCTTCAAATGAACTCTGTGTTGCAGTCTGTCGGATTCATGCTGAGTCTTCCTCTACTTGCGCTCTAGTCATTTACCTCACCGCTTCAGCTCCCATAGTTCTGCCAAATACCATGGGACTGACTTTAAAGCAGGTTGGAGAGGACACTTAGGAGAGATTGTGTTTACCACTCTAGTAAGTTCATTCTTCCATATTTGTACCAGAGGATCGACAAAATCACTAGTAGAGCCAGCTTGAAACCCTTCCAAGGCTTCCTGGAATCCTATTGGATCCAATAACCTTCTCAGGTGGACCAACCTAATGGGTACCTCACCCCTGCAGAAGTGGGTTGGGGTTGTAAGTCCTACCTTAACCAGATGGTGATCCATCCATGACAGTGGGGAGATGACAGGAGTCCCCACCCATGGAACACCACCCTGATCAGAGCAAAAGATCAAGTTGAGTGTGTGACCTGCATCATGTGTTGGTCCAGAAACTACTTGGGATAGGCCCATAGTCGTCATGGTTGCTATGAACTCCTGAGCCACTCCTAACAACCTAGTCATGAAATGGATATTGAAGTCCCCCACCACCAACAGCCTGGACTACTCCAATGCCAGCTCCGATCTGTGAGCTCAGTTAGGGACTCTGTTGGACAGCAGGGTGATCAATACACCAACAGAAGTCACAATCTATCCTTGGTCCCTAGACTTAGGGTAAACACACTCGATATAAGCCAATTCCCTGACAGGGATCCTGGTAAGGGAAATGGTATTCTTATAGACCACTGCCACCCCACCTCCTTGCCCACATCCTCTCACCTGCTGCACCACGAAGTAACCCATCAGGAGGAGCTGGGACCAAACTCGGCCACTAGACTCTCCTAACCAGGTCACCTTGTCGGGACCTTCATCCATGGATGATCTCAAACTTATTTTGGACCGACCTGGCATTACAAAGTAATAAGATGAGCTTCTGTGGATTGTAGGCACTGCTCTCCAAAGTCAAAGAAGTGGTAAGCCTGATTGAGGGGGAAACCATGGCTAAATTTCTAAATTAACTCCCCCTGTTATGACCTGCTAAGATCTACCAGATGGGTTAAATCCCATCTCTCTCACATGCTGTGGTCCTGATCCTGGCTGAGCCCTTGCATTTACTGCTTCTACTATTTAGCTCAGTATTGTCTACAAGGAATGGCAGTGGCTCTCCAGGGACTAAACAGGAGACTTTCCCAGGTATACCTGGAGATGCCAGGGATTGAACCTGAAACCTTCTGCATGCAAACCAAGTGTTCTACTACTGAGATGTGGCCGCATCCCTCAGTATTTTGTGATTCTCTATGCAGTACAAGCAACTCTTCCTCAAAGCATCAATCACATTTGTCTACTTGTTCTTCTTTCTCTCATTTTTTCAGGAAGACAGGCGAGTGTATGCCTAGATCATGGATTTACTTGCTGAAGGTGAACAGCACGGATATGGCTACAGAAGGTAAGATACAACTTTCTCTCCTCCCAGCTCTGCTGATAACTCCACTCTGAGAGCTAGGCTCAGAAGAATCACATAGTACAGCCCTACTAGGACTGTGAAGTGCAAGATGAAGTAAATAATCAAGTGCAAAAACAGGTTTATTATATTAATAAATAATTAATAACTCAAAACTCCATGTGCTATGCCACTTCTCTAATTAGAGGAAAGTAAGAATAACTTAAGGCCTGAGAAACTAGAGAGAGGTTTGGACCCAGAAGTACTCCCAAGCTACATACCTGTTCCTTCTGAGGGAGTGTAACCCCATTCAGAACAGGCAGATCAAAACCATCTTCCAAGTTCCGACCCTCCAGAATCAGTACCTTCGTCTTACCTGGATTCAGCTTTAGTTATCCCTCATCCAGCCCATTACCACTTCCAGGCAGGCACTCAGGAAAGTTATATCATTTCCTGATAAAGTTAATATGGAGAAATAGATTTAGATTTCATCAGCAATTATCCTGACAATTCTCGCAGTGGTTTCATGTAGATGTTAAAAAAGCATTGGAGACAGTATAGAGCCCTGTAGAACTCCATGCAATAGCTCTTATTTGAAGAGCAGCCATCTCCAAACAACATCATCTGGAATCCACTCCAGGAGGTAGGACCGGAACCACTGTAAACAGTGCCTCCCAGTCTAAACTCTCTCAGGCGACCCAGAAGGATACCATGGTCAATGGTATTTAAAGCCACCAAGAGATTCGAAATGACCAACAGAGTCACATTCCCTCCATCAGTTCCTAATTGGAGATAATCCATCTGACTTACCAAGAAAGTCTCAACCCCGCAGCCAGTTTGGAATGGGTATATGTAGATAATCTGTCTCTTCCGCCTAGATTTGAGAGGCGATCACCCTCTCAGTCACTTTGCCCAGCCATGGGAGTTTGGAGACAGGTCTGTAATCGCCTATGTCCAAGGGGTCCAGTGCAGGTTTCTTCATGTATGGTCTAATGATAGTCTCCTTAAGACAAGGAGGCATCCTGTCCTCCCTCAAAGAAGCATTTATGATATTTACCAGACCCCCTCCAATAATCCCACAATCAGATAAAATCAACCAAATTGGGCAAGGGTCAAGACAGCAGCTGATAGGGCATACTGTCTGAAGCAGGTCATCCACATTCTCAGGAGTCACAAACTGAAACAGATCCAATCTAATCACATAAAATGAGTTGCTGGACACCTCCATAATAGCTTCTGCAGTAAACAGAGTGTCCAGGCAGGCCCAGATATCTATATATTTAATCCTCCTGGGTGTGCCTTTAGAATGTGC
Source organism: Hemicordylus capensis (assembly GCF_027244095.1). Taxonomy (NCBI): domain Eukaryota; kingdom Metazoa; phylum Chordata; class Lepidosauria; order Squamata; family Cordylidae; genus Hemicordylus; species Hemicordylus capensis. The sequence continues at coordinate 253,798,889 of NC_069658.1, read as the reverse complement.
GTCCCGGCGCCTAGCTGATTGGCTGGGCAGCAGAGGCGCCTGATAGGCTGAGGTGGCGGGAGCTCATGGGCGGCGGAAGGCCATTGAGCTGCTGCCGGGGGAAATGGCGACGGCTGTGGCGGCTCCAGCCGCGGTGAGGAGGCAGTGGTGGCCTGCGTGCCCACCAGGGACAGGAGGTGGCCGGGCCGCCAGCAAGAGGAGGTGGCGGCAAGAGGCAGGAGAAACCGTGAGCAGGGGGTGGGGGGTGGAGAGAAGCAGACCGGGTGGGCATCAGAGACACTGCCAGAAGACAGGGAGAAGTGAAGGGGAAGAGTCAAACTAGGGGCACAGACACTATGCGCCCGGTCAGCTAGTGGGTTATAATACACAAACCACTCATTAAAAGCATCTCAGTGGGCAACTTAGGGTTCCAGATTCAGATTTAATGTTGTACTGTATTATGTGTTATGAGTTAATGATATTGTCTTCTTTAGCATTGCCCTGAGGAAAACCTATACTATATATAGTTTGAACAGATATATTTCCAGGTATTAATTATTCTAATAAATCTCACTCTTGTATGCAAGTAATATTGTAAGTTACTTCACTCTACTTGAGTGCAACCATCTTGGGCCCTCCAATCCCCATTACTTTTCCAATCCTGTCCTGGAGCCATATTGCTTCTCACTCAGAACTGATAACTTCTGAGCATAGGGCAGCAGCCACATATAGGTGGCGGATTGGCTCCCCACACAGTCTCACCACTGCCTGTGGCCCCACCTGACCTGTACTTACTGCCTGCTGCCCTTGCCCTTTCCGCCTCTTTGCTGTGCCCTGACAGTAGGAAAGTTAGAGCAACAGGAAGTGTGTTTTATTACTTCCTGTTGCTCCAATGTCCATGCCCTCAGCCTTTTGAACAGGCAGAGGGTGGAAGGACACCACAAAGAACTGGACTAGAACTCTTCTCATGCCACAAGTCTCCACAAGTAGGGATTTTTAAACACGGGGGAGCATTCAAACATGCAATTCTCTCACTTGCATTCTAAAGTGGTCAGTTCTTAAGAAGACTGTACCCAATGATTCTCCTGAATGTCTGTGTCAGTAAGGGAGCTGAGCTGAACCTAAATTTGAACCCAAAAACCAGTTGAAAGGTTTATTTTGTGAATGAGAACAGAATACAAACCTAAAATTCCTTGATTGCTTTGAACCTGAACCAGATCCCAAACACAACATGTTGTAACTGGCCCTATTCAACCCCAGCACAGCATCCCGTGGTGGTGGTTATTAATTCGATTTCTATACCGCCCTTCCAAAAATGGCTCAGGGCGGTTTACACAGAGAAATAACAAACAAATAAGATGGCTCCGCGTCCCCAAAGGGCTCACATTCTAAAAAGAAACATAAGATAGACACCAGCAACAGTCACTGGAAGTACTGTTGCTAGTGTTTCCCTTGTGTTTCTTTTTAGATTTTGAACCTTTTGGGGACAGGGAGCCATCTTCTTTATTATTTATTTTTCTATGAAAACCACTTTGAGAACTTTTGTTGAAAAGCAGAATATAAATATTCGTAGTTGTAGTAGTACTAGTATAGTAACAACCAGTTCAAAAGAAGTGATTCAGTAATCAGGTATTCAGCTTTCAATTGTATTATTAACGTTTTATTTTCCTGTTTTGTATATGTATTGTATTTATATATATATATATATATATATATATATATATATATATATATATAGTATTTATATGTATTTTCCTGTTTTTAAAATGTATTGTTTGTAAAACCCCTTTTTAAAATTAAAAACATTAAAACTAAAATAATACCAAATTCTTCGCTCCATACCTTTTTATTGCGTAGATTAAAATAAAATTAAAAACTACAAATAAAGAAGACGTTTTGACATACAGACATCAACTTCAGTATTCCATGTCTGAAGTTGTCTCACTGTTTAAAATGCACTCTTATATCCCAGATACTCTCCCTAAATCTAATCAGGCACCTGATTAGCATGTGGAAAAAGGGGAAAGGAGGTGGAGGTGGAAATTGTTGACTCACATTGCTAAAATAATACATATTTTTCTTATGTTAAATACTGTATCTACCATCCTGAATCCAAGTCTGGGGTTTTCCCAAGTTTTTTGTTATTAGAAATCAGGAGGTCATCTTAAATTCAAATCCCTGTTCCTTCCGAGTAAATGTAGGTATAACCTGTATTTAACTTCTACTTTTTAAGAGGGTTGTCTTAAATTCAGAGTCATTGTCAATTTGGCTAAATACAGTAGCTGTATTCATGTTATTGAGTTACAATGCAAGCAAAAGTGATTGAGATTTAGGAAACTGATCTAAACTGGTTCAAAATCCATTTAAAGTGACTGAACTGGTTCTCAAACCACTCTTTAAAAGTTAGTGTCTGAACCAGAACTGAACTGGAGAGTTCAAAAAAATACTGAAGAACCCGAACTGGAACTGAACCCAGATTTGTCATGATGCAACTCCTTAATATCAGCCCGAAGTCTTGGTATGCCAAACACTCTGCCGGTCTTTTCTCTCTCACAGCCCATGACTAATGTGCTTTTCTCTGGTTTCCTCACTATAGGCCGGCCCCACATGCGAACAGAGCTCTTCTCTTCCAAGTGCCCTGATTCCATCATTGTCCAGGAAACAGACCAAGACTATCAGAGGATCCTTCTATACTGTGAGTCCTTCACCCAGACACAGGGACATACAGGAAACGGGGGTTCAGTAGGTCACAGCAGTATATTTGGGAACCAAGAATCTTGGGCTCTGTCACTGAGTCGGAGATGTTCCTCCCTTCCCTCCTCAGCCCGCGTCCTCCATCCTGCTGAGGAATGTATTGCTGATTTCAAGGACAAAGCATTTTGCCTTGACATGGATGAATTCCTGCTTATTCCCAGGACCCAAGGTATGTATTCCTTGTGAACTGGTGACTTTTTCACCTTTAGAGGCTACTGGGTGCCTTGCTGCTTAAAGTGAGTCCCAATGTGCCACCCTGCCCCTATTTGCCACCAGGGCCGGCAGCAGCGTAGCAAGGTTGGAGTGGGCCCAGAGACAAGATTTTAAAATGCCCCCCCCCCCGCCACTGAAGCTCAGCTCATGAAGTAAAGAAATCTTAAATGAGGCTGAATAGTGATAACAAAAAGCATAGTAAAATATATATTCAGTGAAAAATATATATATATATATACTCACTATTCAGCCACAACACCTATGTGCCACAATAGAACATCAAGTTTTGGAAATTGTGGACGATGCAAGTCATTTAATGGTACTAGAGAAAGACATGCTGTTCTGGTAGTTCCAGGTCTTAACACTCACATCAATTTCGGAGGATGAATACAACTGAAGGAAGCCCGGGCGGGTGCGCAACTGGGGGAGTCAGTCATGTGACACCTCTGGGCCCCCCCAAGGCAGTGGGCCCCAAGACAACTGTCTCCCCTTGCCCTATTATAGTTACACCCCTGAGGGCCGGACTGGGGGCACTGAGAGGGCGGTGGAATGTCTGTGGGGAGGGCGCTGGGTTTTGAGCAGAATCGGTGCTTAAGGGTGGGACTATTCACTGCTGCTGAATGCGGCGGGGCACAGGGGCGTTCTGCAAGTGGGGCGCATGGGGAATATGTCTGTTTGCCACCCCTGCCCCTTGAGCAAATCTGGTTCCCCTTGCCAGCCTCACCCTTCTGGGATATGCTGCGGCCTGCACCACTGTAGCGTCCCACTTGCCTTGCCTGTCTGCCTCTCATCACCACTGTTGTGCAGGTGCACCAGCAATGGGCTCACTCTCTCCCACTGACTCTCCAACACCAAACCTGCCCACTTTGTCTCCTCTCAAAATGGAGACGCCAAAGTAGACAAGCTTGGTGCTAAAGAGGCGGCAGGAGAGAGAAAGTCAGCTAATGCTGGTGCAGCGGTGGTGATGGTGAGAGACAGACATGTTGGCAAAGCTGGATGCACACTGCCTGGCCTGCTGCAGCAAGTTGAGGTGTGGGCCAGAGGACAGTGCATGCTTGTGAAGGTGAGGCTGGAAGGGGCCTGTGTTAGGACTGGGCAAAGGGGAAGAGAAGAAGAGAACAGAGACGGCAGCAGAGAGATTACAGGGGTGGTGGCAGCAAACTGCAGTAGGCAGGTGGGGTCACACTGTGGGGTGATGGTAGTCTGCATTTGCTACCTGAAGCTGTTGCATCATGTGGCCTCATGGGAGAGCTGCCTGATTGCCCTCTAGTGGAGAGGGCCACTGCAGGTTTGTTGAGGTGGCATACTAAATTTCGTGTTTGTCCACAGCTGCAGCTGTGGCAATGAGAGACTCTTAGACAGGAGGGAGTTGGCTGTCTGCTAGCTGGCAGTCTACAAACAACTCTGTCATGAGCAAATACAAATCTGGACTGACAGGACATTTAAGTGGCCAGCTGTGCACCTAACCATTTTGTGAATCACCACATTAACATGACCACCAGAGGCAACTAGGATACCAACACATGAGTGTTAAGGGGAGTGTCTTTGTTTAGATGCATTCTCTACAAATATCCAACAAACACACACTCTCCATTCTTGCAATAGCTCTGCATCAAGTAGTGCTTCATTAATACGTGTGTGTGTGTGTGTGTGTGTGTGTGTGTGTGTGTGAGAGAGAGAGAGAGAGAGAGAGAGAGAGAGAGAGAGAGAGAGAGAGAGAGAGCTTCCTGTCCTTCACTGTGCCTCTGTTTCAACATGTTTTGTCCCTCATTTGCTCATTTATGTGTGAAAAGCTTATGGCCCTGGTGACTGTATTTGACTAAAGCTGCAGTCCTAAGCACACATCCTAATGACTAACTTCCTGTTGAGCTTGTGGAGGATAGCTAAATTAAAAGGTTTCCCAGCCTGTGGCAGCTGTGAAAAAAGGCAAATTCCATGTTAGGGAATTTCCACTGGGAAGGGGAATGAAAATAAAACTGCTAACATACAAATGGTGCAATCATGTTTGGAATGGCAGCTGATATGATGAGGGAAATTACTCAAAGTTGTCCCATTGGAATTAAAAAGCCTAACTTGTCCTTTTTAATTTCAATGAGATTAATTTCCCATTGAAATTAATGTGAGTAATTTCCCTCATCATGGAGGCCACTAATTGCTAGCTAGGCCCCATCCTCCCTGGGGCAGGGGCAGAGGGAGGCCAGGTTCAGCTGCCGCCATGGCCCCCCTAACCCCGCCCCCTGCATCAGACATCATATGCAGGGAGTGTTTAGCCACACTCCCACTTCTGACAACAGATGTGTCTGACGTCAGACTTTTAAAGGCAGGGAGAGCCGCTCCTGACCATGTTGCCAATGCAGCACAGGCAGATTTCGCTCCCAAACAGGGCCACGGGGTGTTCTTTGAACCTGTTCGCCCAGTGGTGGCTCCACCCCTGGGGCAGGGGGACAAGTATCAGAGGTGGACCCCCCAGGCACTAGGCCCTTAGCAGCTGCCTGAGGATGACACCAGGCCTTGCATTAGACCAGGGCCGCACAACTTTGGCCTTTCTACAGATGTTGCACTACAACACCCATCATCCCTGCACATTGGCCGCTGGGGCTGGGGGTGATGGAAGATATAGACCAAAAAGTGCTGGAGGGCTGAAGTTGTGCAGTTCTGCATTAAACAAATCCATGGCAGATAGGGCTGTCAGCGGATACTGCTACAGCTGCTACTAATAAGTACAGGTGAAACTCGGAAAATTAGAATATCGTGCAAAAGTCCATTAATTTCAGTAATGCAAATTAAAAGGTGATACTGATATATGAGACAGACGCATTACATGCAAAGCGAGATAAGTCAAGCCTTCATTTGTTATAATTGTGATGATCATGGCGTACAGCTCATGAAAACCCCAAATCCACAATCTCAGAAAATTAGAATATTACATGGAACCAAGAAGACAAGGATTGAAGAATAGAACAATATCGGACCTCTGAAAAGTATAAGCATGCATATGTATTCAGTACTTGGTTTGGGCCCCTTTTGCAGCAATTACTGCCTCAATGCGGCGTGGCATGGATGCTATCAGCCTGTGGCACTGATGAGGTATTATGGAAGACCAGGATGCTTCATTAGCGGCCTTCAGCAATTCTGCATTGTTTGGTCTCATGTCTCTCATCCTTCTCTTGGCAATGCCCCATAGATTCTCTATGGGGTCAGGTCAGGCGAGTTTGCTGGCCAATCAAGCACAGTACACTGTATACTTTTCAGAGGTCCGATATTGTTCTGTTCTTCAATCCTTGTCTTCTTGGTTCCATGTAATATTCTAATTTTCTGAGATTGTGGATTTGGGGTTTTCATGAGCTGTACGCCATGATCATCACAATTATAACAAATTAAGGCTTGACTTATCTCGCTTTGCATGTAATGCGTCTGTCTCATATATCAGTTTCACCTTTTAATTTGCATTACTGAAATTAATGGACTTTTGCATGATATTCTAATTTTCCGAGTTTCACCTGTATATGCCGCTTTTCAACATAAGTGTTCCAAGTGGTTTACATATTAAAACAAGTTAAAAAAAAAAGTTCTGTCCCCAAAGGGCTCACAATCTAAAAAGAAATGTAAGGTCAACCCCAGCAACAACCTCTGGAGTAAGAGGTACTGGGCTGGGGCTGGATAGAGACAGTTGTTCTCCTCCTTTTAAATCCAAGGGAATCACACCACTGAAAACTAATCATGATGGCTGACATCCAGACCAGTGTTGCACTTGGGCAAGGATGTTGCGCTAACTAGTTCTGCTAGGTTGGGAGCTTGTGTTCGAGACTAAAGTTGCACTGATGCAACAAGGCGCCCTTGCACAAGCGATGGCATGCTCCTTGTTGCAAAACCTTTTCCTCAGACAATATATCTTGCAGGGAAGGATACAATATGATCTGCTCGCCTTGTGCAAGCACAACACTTGCACTAGTGGGCCGAGAACACCAGAGGTTGTGCAACTGTGAGTATATGCTCAGCTGTGCAACCCCCCTGCACATGTGCATCTTTGTTTGTTGCACTAGCACAGCATGAGTCTGAATGTCAGCCATGGCTATAAGGAACCTCCATGTTCAGAAGCAGTATGCCACTGAAGACCAGTTGCTGAGGCTGATATAGTAGGGAAGGCTATTGCCTTCCTGTGTTGTACCTGTGGGCTTTCCAGAGGCATCTGGTGGGTGATCGTCAGAAACAGGCTGCTGGCTGGACTAGACAGGCTTTGGCCTGACCCAGCAGGGCTCCTCGTGTGTTCCTAGAGAGTAAGTCCCTAAGAACTGTGTTAGACTTACTTCTGAGTAAACGTGTTTTGAATGACACTTGCACAGCTGAAACAAGACATGATGTGGCATCACCAATCCCGGTCATGTTGAAGCGGGGCAAGGACTGGGTAGAGGAGATTTAAATCCCTGTCCTCTTGCCTATCTGCCCCATGAAGTATGCTAAAGCTGACTCCCCGCACCTTGCCTTGTAGGAATTTGGCAGTAACTCAATCCTGACTGACAAGTCTGCTGCCATCACTTACATCTGCTGTGGCCCCTCCGTATACCCATATTTGGCCTGTACTCTTGCCCTAAGATGTGTATCCTTCCCCCCCTTAGCTTCTCCTTCCCCATACTACTTCTATTCCCCAAATAAAGATTACTAATTTTTATTATTCAAAATATTTATGTACCTCTTTTCAACAATAACAAAAGTTCCTAAAGCTGTTTACGTAGCTGGCTGCTCTGACTCTTCCTGTCTGTGCCGTTTACAATCCAGGGACGTGTTCAGACACTTCCTTATTTTTCCTTTCCTCTTTCTCTCCTTTTCCTCCCCACCCCATAACTTGTTCTCTTGCGCTCCCTGTGTAAAAGAGAAGAAACAGGGAAGAGAAGAGTGGAAGTTTATACTTACCATCCCCCTGACCTCCGTGATGCACACAGGAAAGGCATCTATTCTTAATTTATTTTCTCTTTTTTGAACACTGCCCAAAAGGAACCACATAAATCACTTTGCTATCCCCATAACAGATTCATTGAATACTGGAAGGCAACCCTAGGAAATGGCTGTCTCCACCATGCCCTGCTTATGAACTTCCAGGGCCATCTGGTTGCTCACTGTTGGGGATAAAATGTGAGATTAGATTGATCTTTAGTCTAATCTGATCCAGCAAGGCAATTATTAAGTTCAAGGGAGACCTCAGTGTCAGGTGTAGTAGAGTGCTTTGCCTTTATCCCTCTCCACACTGTTTGGGGAACCTTCTATTAATACAGGGGTTTTCAAACTTGGGTCCCCAGATGTTGTTGGACTGCAACTCCCATCATTCCCAGCTGCTAGGAGTGATGATGGTGGGACTTAGGGAATTATAGGGGTTGTGGAGATGATGGGGCTTTAGCCATTGGGAATAATGGAGTTTGAGAATCCCTGCTTTAAGGGGAAGCCTGAGTAGGCCAGGGAGTCTTCTCCTTCAATGGCCTGAGATGCCTCCACCTTTTAAATCTTCTTTAATATTATTTGTTTGTTACTCTTGGAGTTGACATGGCTCAGTTAGAATTCTCTAGGCTGAGAGTGAAACTCCTAAACTGCATTCAGCCATCACACAAAACCGGTTACAGGCGGCCAGCATCCGTGTGACTGCCTATCTGAATGCGTGGAACTGCAGTTTGGACCCTAACTGAAACTGAGGTTTCAGTCATCAAACTCCAGTTTGAACCCTTGGTTTGAAGTGAGGTTCACTGTTTGGGCATCTGGTTTGTGGCTGCCTCCATTACGTCTGAATGCAGAACTGGAGGCAGCCTTCCCTGGAACCGGAGTTGAGGGAAGGAAGCTCCTCCCTCTCTCCATCCTGATTGGCTGCTGCGGTTGTCTATCAGTCAAAGTAGGAAGCCCAGCAACCAGCTCCCTCTCTTCTTCGCAGTCTTGCAGACTGCAGAGAGGAGGCCAGTGCTTATGTCTGAACTCAGACAAGTAAGCACGGCAGGGTGGCGGGGAGTGGAACTGGGGGTGCTGGTTCTGTGTTATGTCTGAGCAAACCTAGTCTATAACAAACCTCCAAACAAAAGCAATTTTATCTTGTCCACTGCTGACTTTATCTCTTCTTGTGCCAGGCTAGCTGAAGACTCACGATACCCTCCTGGATGCCAGAGGCTAACGCAGGCTTTCCCAAACTGCAGCCCTCCAGATGTTGCTGAACTACAACTCCCAGCATCCCGAGCCACAATTTATTGTGGCTGGGTATGCTGGGGGTTGTAGTTCAGCAACATCTGGAGGGCCGCAGTTTGGGGACGCCTGGGCTAACGTCATGACTTAAGTGGCAAACATTTCTGCTATAATAACCTATTGTCTTCTGTACTCCCTTAGATGTCTGTGAATTCCAAGACTCTTGACCCTCAGACCCTTGGGTAAGATAAACCGTCCTCCTGTCCCACCGTGTGTGCTCTTTTACACACAGGGTTGCTCCACTACCACCCTTGAATAATGATCTCTCTGGAGGGGTAGCTGAGTTAGGCAGTTGCAGCAAGAACAATGGAGAGCCTTGTTGCACCTGAAAAGCTAACAGATTTATTGTAGCATAAGCTGTTGTGGACTACAGTCCACGTAAAGCAGTTGGACATGTTTAGCATGAAGAAGAGACAACTAAGGGGAGATATTATAGCTGTCTGTCGTATAGGAGGAGAAGCAGACTTGTCCTCTGTTGCTTCTGAGGGCAGGACTAAAACTAATGGGTTTGAAATAGCAACAAAGCTGATTCAGGCTAGAATTAGGAGGGATTTTCTAACTGTAAGAGCATTCTCATCTCTAACCATGGTTAGGAAATCAGAAGTGTTTTGTGGTTTCATTGTCTCTAGTAATGTGCACGGTCCGGAGAAGTCCGGACCGGCACCGAAGGGGGGCCTTGTTTTTAGGGCGGGGAGGGCTTGCTTAGCCCTCCCGCCTCCTTGCCCCCGCCAGTGCCCATATTTTCCAGTATAGGGGCGCTGGAAACCAGCCACCCCCCCCCCGCTGCCGCCGCCGCGGCAAAAGAACTCCCAATTGTACTGCCAGCCCTCCCTCCCAGCTAGCTGCCCGCCCGCCCGCTCACCGCTCACCCGATAGGAAACGAGAGGAGCTCCGGCACAGAGCTCCTCTCGTTTGGAAGGCCTCCGGCATAATGGTGTTTTGCGCGCGCCGCAAAGCACACCGTTCGCCGGAGGCCCGGTCTACCCGCCGGGAAAGGGCCGGGTAGACCGGGCCTCCGATCGCTGGGTAGACTGGGCCTCCAATCGCCGGAGGCCCGGTCTACCGAGCGATCGGAGGCCCGGTCTACCCGGCCCTTTCCCGGCGGGTAGACCGGGCCTCCGGCGAACGGCGTGCTTTGCGGCGCGTGCATGCGCGCAAAACACCATTATGCCGGAGGCCTTCCAAACGAGAGGAGCTCTGTGCCGGAGCTCCTCTCGTTTCCTATCGGGTGAGCGGTGAGCGGGTGAGTGGGCAGCTAGCTGGGAGGGAGGGCAGGAGGGCTGGCAGTACAATTGGGAGTTCTTTCGCCGCCGCGGCAGCAGGGGGGCGGCTGGTTTCCAGCGCCCCTATACTGGAAAATACGGGCGCTGGCGGGGGCAAGGAGGCGGGAGGGCTAAGCAAGCCCTCCCGCCCTTAAAGGCATACCCCCCACCCGGACCCGAACCAGGCAGGGCCGGACCGGTCCGGCAGTTCGGCCATTCTTTGGAATGGCCGCCGGACCGGTTCGGACACACTACTAATTGTCTCCTTACTCGTCCCAGTTCTTTCCCCTAAGTTAGCCACAGTGCAATATCACAGCCATGCCAATATTAAAATTAACCATAGTTAGCTCAAACCATTGTTGCAAACTGGTTTACAGTTAATCATATGTTCATTTCATTGCAGCTCTCCACTCAGCCATGATGGGTGAACTTGGACCAGTCACTTTCTCTCAGCCTAATTGACTTACAGGGTCACTGAGATTAAAAGGGCAGGGGAAATCGTGTGACATCATTCTGACCTCCTGAAAGGAGGACAGGATAAAAAATGTAATACATACTGAAGTTAGCTCAGAAAAGGGGGAGGGGATAATTAGCACACGATGAGGAGGGAGGGAGAAGAACATGATGATTCTGATCTTCCAACCATAAAGATCCTAACCACAGGAGACTGAGAATGCTATATCTGCATCAGGCCATTCTGTCCTACACTCTGTGGACCAGATCCAGTACCCTAACTGATGAAATATGAAGCCTCAAATCCTTTCACATCACACTTGATACTAATTTTCTCATTCATTTCTTACTCATTCTCTCCTCAACTCCATAGACATGTTGGCAGAAACCAATCATCCACTGAAGTTTATTGTCACTTGGAGAATCAACTGCTTTACACTCTTTTTTGTTGTTGTTAAATTTAAAAAATCCTTTTCTGGTGGCCAAAAAATATACAGTGGTCTTCAGGGCGATCACAGGATTGGGGCAATTGCTGGTTGGGACTGAATACTGTCAGAATGGAGAAAGGGTGGCATGGAGGAGTCCAAGGACTAAGATGAAGAGAGGCCTTACTGGAATTGGGGCCATAACTCATGGTAGAGAATCTGCTTTGCATGCAGAAGACCCAGGCTCAATTTTTGACTGCTCCTGCTGGGGCTGAGAAAAACAGTCTGCCTGAAGCCCTGGAGAGCCACTGACAGAGTAGACAGTGCTAAACTGGATGGACCAAAGGTCTGACTCAGCAGATGACATCTTCCTATGTAAACTAGGGATATGCACGGTGCGACCAAATGCCGGTTTGGTGGCGGGTTGCCTTTAAGCAGGAGGGAGGGTGCTCTCCCCTCCCCCACTGGTGCTGTGACCAAAATCGCTGGCACAGGGCAGCAGCGTACCCTCTTGCCACCCCGGTCAGCGTCAGACTGGAAATGGCCAGTGCACGTGTCTCCTGCTTAAAGGTAACTCCCTCCTGCCAGTTCAGCGGTCCGTAAAAGTTCTGCTGAACTGGTTTGTGCACATCCCTACTGTAAACAGGAGGTTCCAAACTCTGTGCATCCCTCATAATGTTTATCCAAGGGCAAATCAGCATGAAAGAAATGCTCAACTACTCAGCCACCCTTCAGATGCCTCACTCCAAGCATTTAAAAGAAAACTTTTCCCAGCCAGTCTCTGAAACAGGAAATCCATGTGAGGAACGGTTGCGGGGAGTATTTGATTGATTGATTTCTATACCACCCTTCCAAAAATGGCTCAGGGTGGTTTACACAGAGGAATAATTAATTAATTAATTAATTAATTAATTAATAAGTAAGTAAGATTCATCCCTGTCCCCAAAGGGCTCACAATCTAGAAAGAAACATAAGATAGACACCAGCAACAGTCACTGGAAGTACTGTGCTGGGGTTGGACAGGGCCAGTTACTCACCCCCTGCTAAATAAAGAAAATCGCCACATTAAAAGGTGCCTCTTTGCCAAGTTAGCAGGGGTTACTTGGGTTATTTGTAGGAAGAAACTGGCAGCTGTCTGAAGGGTTATGAATATGTACCTCTCCTATCAAATACCTGTAAGTGCCTCTTAAATACCCTGAGCACTGGAACCCACACCCAAATTCTGAAGAGAATCTTTGCCAGAATTTTACAAAAGTTGCCTGCTTTCCCATGTTGTGTCCAACTGCCATGAGGACTAGCAGCATGCATATTTGTAGATCCCGCTGGTTATAATCAAGTATTTTAGAGTGTGTGCTGTTTTTTGAAGTTTCCCTTTTAATTTAAATATATAGATATATAAACACAAATTGGAAAAATAAACAGATCCAGAACAATAGTGTTTAGCTGTTAAACAGCATCCAGGATATAGATACACAGGTTAGTTTATGTACTTCTCCCACGCACACCCACCCTATTAACATCCCATGCATTCCCAAATATGTCAAGATATTTTGGTTCCCCCTGAAGAAGGAATACACCCACTATTCATCCAAACCACATACAGCAACATTCTCTCTAGAAAAGGCACTAGAGAACATCTAGGCTCCTAAAGTGGTACAAGACAAAACAGGGCAGGGAAGAGGTATATTTTTACTCTTAGAACTTATACAGATGAGTCGTTTTCAGAGATATGGAAATGTTCTCCTCCTCCTGTGCATACCACACAGTTCCACCCACCCACCCACACCATTATTATTGGCACATCATTTCCCCAGAAGATTTTAATAAGACTTCTGTAAGGACCTGCTAAAATACATTTGTGTGAACTCCAGTGGCCCTTATTGGCTAGTGCTTTTAAAATCACTGATGATACAACCCACACCTTCCAATGCCTATAGTTTGGGGACCATTTTCTAAATATATATTTTAGGGTGAGTGCTTATTAGCTTTTCTACTTGAGCACTCATGTAGCCCTTTAAAGAGTCACCAGTCCTGTTTAATGTAGTTGTGATGGAGTTCGATTTAAACCAGCAGAACAAGTCAGTCACAACAAACACTCCCCTTACCCATCATTTCCCCATACAAATGCCCTCCAAAACAACTTTTAATTGTTCTGCCCACCTAAAATTGGAAGTGCTTCCATTTTCTTCAGGGGAGGCATTTGAAGGTGTGAATCGGCAGGCCTGGGAAGGGTGAAAGCATACCTCCCACTTTTTCTTCCCTACAAATTAAGCATTTACATTGCCTCAGGACTTGCTGATATATGCGACATCCCACCATGCTGAGAATCTTTTACCACCAGAGTCCTCAAACTTGGGTCTCCACATATTATTGGACTACAACTTCCATCACCCTTGGCCACAATGGCCAAAGGGATTATGGGAATTCTAGTCCAACATTTGGAGGCTCAAGTCTGAAAACCCTGTTAACGGGTTTCTCTCCCTCTTTTCAAATGGGCAAATAAAGTGGGTGTGGTTTTTTTTTAGTTTCTCAAGGCTTCCCACTGAGCTGGACCATAAGGAAGCCAAATAGTCCCTTGGAAAAGGTTGCATTTGAAATAAGGTGGGAACCAACAAACAGGAATACTAGTCCCAGCAACTGTTCTCCTTTTGTGTTCCTGTTGTGAGTTACAGCTGCATTGATCCTCTTCTTTGCTGCAGATCATTTTTGCCCCTGAGGCTGGGAAGAGGTCAGGTCCATTGCTCTGAAAAAGGAATCTTCTCCATAAGCCCTTGGAAACCCTGTTCTGTCTGCTTCTGAGGTGTGGAGGCTTTCTAGACCTTCTCCAGTACCGTTTTCTAAATCGTCCTCTCTTTGAGGAATGACATCACAGGTGCTGAAGACCTCACTGTGGCTTTGTTCTAGACAGTGCAGCTAAAGGGTTTTCGGCAAAGTTGCACCCAATCAGCATAAGGGGGGAAATTCTACAGATTTTTGTGCTAAGGATAGATGGATGCTGGTGGTTTTGCTCTAGTCTGGTGGTGAGCACCATTCTAGAGTTACAAGTATGATGAGCATTACAGTTCTAACGTATGCCTGGCCCAAAAGCCAATGGTGCTATAGTTCATCTCAATCCATTTAGAAACAGCGTGAATTGAGGAACAAGACCAGGATATCATGCATGAATTCGACAGCTGCTTCTCTATTATTTATGTGGCTCCAGGTGCATGCCTAGACTTCCTCAGACTGCAGCTGCACTTCACAAGAGACTTTCAAGTCATCTGAGGGCATGAAATCAGAGACATCACACACCTGCTTGACCCCAATCAGCTGCCAGGGCCCTGAGATTGAAAAAGGGATAACTACCCCAGTACCTTTCTTGGTTGGCTGGCATTATTTCTTATGTATCCTCACCTCTCTAGAACACCAGGAGAAAATCCTGTACCACATCCAGAGAGGAAAACACAATAGCGATGTGTTCTAGCAGAGGGAGAGGTCTGCCGGTCAGATGTCAGGTGGCACAGTTCTAACCTTGCTCTCTCCAGCACTAGAAAGCAGCAAAAAGAGATGCTGAGATCAAGAGAGATCTTTGGGAAGTTCATGCCTGCTTATTGGACTCATCCCTCAGTACATGTGGGAGGGAATGAGTGTGGGCACTTCAGCTCTCTTGCCTGGCAATTCAAGGACCTTGGAGCTAATCCTGGTCAAGAAGAAAACTTCCCCTTGCTTCTCAACCCTATCTAATCATTTATATTTTTATATATGGGTCAACTGAAATCAAAGTATATTCCAGTATATTGCACTGAAATCAAAGAGCCTATATTCCAGGGTGCATGTTTGAGATCAGACCATAACAAAATTGTCTCGCCGGGATGACAAAGCAGAGTTCAGTGGCTGCCATGAAGTTTATAAAAAAGGAGAGACACTGGTCTGAATCAGAACTGGGAGGTTAAAGTTTTGATTCTTGCTTGAGGCAACTGGCCCAGAAAATTCTGGATCTATCTGGATAGAAAATCCTTAATCACATGGGCATAACACAGGCATTGTCACACAGGGCTAGGAAATGTTCTGAGGGGGGGAAAGTTAAGCTAAGAAAGCTATTGCAGGAAAGATATCACCCTATTTGTACACAACTACGTTGAGATAAGACGGGGGCACAGTCAAAGCAGATATCCTAGAAGTATAAAACAGATTAAAAATGGACACTGGGGAAGTGGTAAATGACAAATGAACATATGTTCTATATATGAGAGACACAATAGAATACTCCTTTATAAGGTACTGTTTGTATATGAAACTTTATCCTCCAGAGGCAAGGGGTTTATGGTGTGTGCGCATGTGCATACACACCAGAAGGGTGACAATTGCTCGGGGGGGGACCCCAAATGTATGATCAGAAAGGAGCTCATGTACAAAAAATGCTGACCAGCACAGAAAAGACGTTCTCAGTCAGGAATTCACAAGACTTCCCAGAATGAGGTCCCTAACTCAAAGAGAAAAGAAACACAGCAGTTTTTTGTTTTTTTAAATTACACTGTGGGCCGAGTTCACACAACTTGCTGCAAGTAATGGCAGAAGTTCTCAGGAAGGGAGCACTCCCAACACGAGTGGATCCATCCAGCCATTTCCATGACATCTGAACCTGGAAGTGTTGGGTGAAGAAAGTTGGGTTCCCCCCGCTGCTTGACATCCAAAACTGACATTTGAAGTTAGCTTGGGAATGTCAGGTGGTAGTGGGAGCCCAACATTCTCCATCTGACATGGCAGGTTCAGATATCACAAAATGAGCTGGACTTGCAGCTCACGTCAGGAGCACCGGCTCCCTGGGAACATCAAGTTCCCTTCTACTTACTTGCAGAGGATCATGTGAACCTGCCCTATATCTCCTCCGGAAGTTTCTGGTTCCAGCTATGGCGGGACATGGCCAAAGTTTCTCCTTCTCAACAACAAAAAAGGCCTTGAAAATTCAGACCATGATTGCAAACAGCATCTTTGCATTGCAGTGACAGCTAAGCTGCGCACTCTCAACCTGGCATAACTTGGATTTTACCATACATCAGGTGCAGATGTGTGGCAAAATGTTCATTGGATCTGCCCTTAGTTCACACCACTGGCCTGAGAAGGGAAATGCTTACCTCTTGTGTCAACTGCACACAGTAAAAATTTAGGGTAGCTCACCTCCCACACCAAGCCATGTGCCCAATCCAGTGGGTTAATCTTTATACTGCCAGCGGGGGTGGGAGTAGGGGGAGCTGTAAAACTGGATGAGGAGCCAGTCCCAGCTGGAGAATGTTATAGAAGATGCTGGTGAGAGAGGAGCAGATGGGATCTAGCAGAAATTCTAGGCTCAGAACTGCTCATCCCTGAGGTCTATGCAGAAGATAATTGGCTTTCTAGACACCCCCATCCACTATTCAGTTGTGGAAAGCCAGCCCACCCCTAAAAGGGAGTGGTGAAGGTCAGTAGTTATGTCAGTGTTCCTCAAAGTTGTGCTAGATTCATGTTTCCTTTGGGATTCACCTCCCTCAGATTATGATCCCCTGAAATCTTCTATCCTTCTAGCCAACCTTACTTCAGACCTAACTAGATTTTATGTCAGTCAGATCTCACCCCCACCCCAAATTTATCCCATTGTCTCTAAATCCCCTCATTTGGATACAGTAGATTTCTGCAACACATATATGCTGCTTTTCTGCAAAAGACAATATTGGCTTCCATCTACTGGATCCGATCTCAGTTCTCAAATCACCCTCCAACAGTTTTTTGTGGCTCAGATAAAAATAAATCCACTCTTTGGTCCCATTTAGGGAAAATTTCCTCCACTCCATCTTTCCATGCCAGAAGTGGATTCATCCCCCTCACCTAATACATTGCATCTTGCCCACCTGAAGCGTGATCTGTTAGCTACCTCAGACTCCTAACAGGTCCATTTTTATTCCATCCAACCCCAAAGGCCATGCCCAGATGGCAGCAACCTGCCCTCACATACAACCCCAGAAATGGCAGGAAGCAGTGCTTCTTCTGTAGGCCTAAAGCATGACTATCAACTAAAAGGCTCACACTGGGCCTACAGGCACCCCTCTAAAGTATAGAAGGGCCCAGGGTTGGGTGAATTCATATGCGTGTGTGGATTGCAGGGACTGGGAATGTGCTGGTTGCACATCCACTTTCCTTCAAAACTGACCGCCAAACATGCCCTATATGGGCATGTCCACACTACAAATGTAAACCACTTTCAAACTGTGATCCATCCAGAAACCCAAGGAGGAGCTAAGAACCCCTAACAAAATTCTAAGCATGCCTTCCCATTCAACACACAAAACTACGGCTCCCAGGGTCCTGAGGGAGCAGCGATAACAAGGAAACCAGTTATGATTAAGTTTGTACCGATTTAAGTTTGTAGTGTGGATGGACTCAGTCCTCTTACTCCCCACACTTACCCACCCGAACTTCTGCTCCCCAGAGCCCAAGACTGTCATAGTTAAGGGTGGATTTTCCTCCCCACACCCAATTGCTCCTTCTCTCATAGCCATTCACAAATTGGACTTGGAACCAGGAAAGACTCCCTGAACCATTACCACTCACTCATTTTTTCCAAGATACAACCACAGCAAAACCACCCCTCTCTCTCTTTGGTCTGCCCAGCTGCCCAAAATACATGACAAAAACTCCATCTTCCTGCCCCCAGTGAGGATCAGCTTGTTTGATCTTTTTGGCTTCCACCCCACCCCCACCCCCTTCTTCCCAAATAGTTGGAGGAGGTGGACCAACACAGTATTCCTCTTCACAGTGGCGACTGTTGTTCACACAGGTCAGCTGCTGGCGAGTCTTCCTCCTTGGCTGCATCAGGGTCAGGGCCCTGCTCATCCTCTTGAGGCTCCGTCATTCCAGCCTGGATGCTGACGCACAAGACTAGGGTCTGTAGGAAGCCATAGAGGCAAGCAAACTGCACAAGATACTCCTGCACCAACCAGAGGGCCAAGTACATCCCATAGGCGGTGACCAGGAAACAGGCAAAGCCATGCAGCCAGACCTTAAGGGGACCTCCAAATCCTAGGATATCCAAAGCTAGCCGAAAAGCAGGGGAGGATGCACAGAGCAAAGTCACCACACACAAGTCAAAGAGGTGGCGAGTGAAATTGAAGCAGATCTGGAAGTGTTCAGATGATTCCATGGATGGCTTGTGGGGGGCAAGATGTTGAGGGATCCCAGCCAATAAGGAGTGCTCTCTTGCAGAGAAACTTTGGCCCCATCCAATGGCTTCCAAGAGCCGGCGGCCACTCCACCATCTCGCTTTGGGAGGTGTCTGGCATTTCTCCGGTTCCTCAAGCTCTCCCTTTGATACTTCCACCTGCACTTTCAAGTCCTTTGCCTTTCCTTGCTGCCAAGGCAGTCCAGGGAGCCATGACTTGGCTCTGCTTAAGAACATGGTGCAGAGAGTAGGGAATTCTGACTCTCTCCAGTGAAGACCTCCAGCCAAAGGAAAAAAATAAAAAGCAGAAGCGGGTACTTATAGACCAGATCAACAATTCAGTCTCATTACCCAATAAAAATACCTTGAGGTCTAAAGTTTTCTGAGACCAACTTCCCTTTGGGGAAAGAAAGAAAAAAGCCCTAGCTTGTTATGTTTGAGTTTTGCTGGCGTTAGCTTGATTTGTGGTTGATCCTGAGGTTGCTGGCTCAGTTCCCAAGGAGACCAAGACTGCAGCTGTTCCATAGGTCGGGACTCATCCAGGCTTGGGACTGCTATAGGCCCTGGCTGCGGGGAATCAGTTTTCTCTGTCCAGGGAAATACATATGGTGGGTATTTGGTTACTTATATGTACAGTAAGTAAGTTCAACTGCCTGCCACGTTGCACGGCTTTTCCTTAACAAATTGGTGATTTTAAGAGCTGCAAGTCCAGTTCCCAAAACAGGCATGGAGTTTCACTCGCCATTTCTTCCCTGCATGTATCTGTGCCTCCCCCAAGCAAAATCTCAGCTTCTTATTCTTCCAAGGGTTCCAAGATCTGACATCATATCATCCCCCGTCAAAGATAGGATCTTTCACTCCAGAATAGCCTCCTCCTGAAAGGAAGCAAGCAATTTTCAGTCAATGAACTGACTGTAGGAGGGGACGGATAGGATTAAAGGGAAGCAGATTGCTAGGCCTCTTTGTAGTAAGGGAGGTGACACAAACAGATTTTGGTGCTGTTTCAAATTCACTTTTAACAATGCATTAAAGGACAGGATGGTGTTAAGGGAAGGTGAGACTGAAAGTGCGGAGTACACTCTCAAAGCTAGAAGAAATAGGGTTGGAGTGACTTAGTTTCTGCTTTACAGATGTCATGCATTGCACAGTTAAGATTCTTGTATATTAATGCCTGTCAGAATGTTGTTTATTATAATAATGAATAATCCCCTGCCACAGTGGCCAATAGCCAGGGATTATGGGAATTGTAGGCTAACATCTGCAGGAGGACCGAAGTTGAGCAGCCCTGGTCTAGAGGGGATTATTGCCCCTTGATGTAGTCTACTTTACAGGACTGTGACAGTACAATGGTGTGACTGCCCCTGTGGATGCCACTCTGAGCTCCAAGTAGGATGGCTGAGGATACAAATATAAGTATGTAAAATAATGAAGGTTCTGAAAGCTTCATGAGTATTAAGAATGAATTCCATGCTGTTCTGGGGAAATATTCTTTGTGCAGATTGATTTACATTCAGTACCCTAATCCCTGCTAACTTGGCAAAGAGGCACCTTTTAATGTGGTAATTCTCTTTATTTAGCAGGGGGGAGTAACTGGCCCTATCCACCCCCAGCACAGTACCTCCAGTGACTGTTGCTGGTGTCTATCTTATGTTTCTTTTAGATTGTGAGCCCTCTGGGGACAGGGTTCCATCTTATTTGTTTGTTATTTCTCTGTGTAAACCGCCCTGAGCCATTTTTGGAAGGGCAGGATAGAAATTTAATTAATTAATTAATTATAATAATACACCAGCAACAGTCACTGGAAGTACTGTGCTGGGGGTGGATAGGGACAGTTTATGGATTATGGGAGTTGTAGTCCAAAAACAGCTGGGGGATCTAAGTTGAGCAGGCCTGCTCTAGACCAAGCTTTCATTGGTGAGCTCAGATTAAGGACCAGTTGATCAGCAGAATCCCGTGGCAAAGCTTGGACTGTACTACTTCACAATTCTGGGAAGTGCTACTTCAGGTTGAAGGTGGGAGCTGCAAGTCTGAAAGTTCCACCATGAAGAAGAAAAATCTCCCACTATGAGAAAAGTAGCATATCAGGGAGGTTCATCTAGCCTTCTCCCCCGCCCATCCTTTTTTTTGTCAGTAAGCTCTGAAACACTGTAATGAACTGTGGTCTAGGGTGTGTCTGGATGGGAGGAGGAAATGCTCAAAGATTGGAATGCTGAGACAAGAGGGAAGGAGAGAATGCCGAGGGGCAGAAAGTTGTGGGGGGAGGAGTTAGAACTGTGTATATGTGAAAAATCAGAGACAAAGAAAGATAGACACATGAAACTAGTGACATCGCATGCATAAACAAATACCTCGAGACTGAATGTTGGATTGACGTTCCTTTAGGGTTAAATTATTAAATATTTACCTTTGACCCATTCTGAGACCCACACATTAAGGGTTTCGGTACCTACCCCAAAGTGAAATAACTAGCACAGGAAGACTGTGACAATATTCCCTCACTCACAGCCTGAAATGGTACTGTCCAGGAAAAGCTTTACCACTTACAAATTGGGCCCTTACTCTTTTATTTCTCTCTCCCCCTCATAATAGTATTTACTAACACTGTATGTTTTAAATAGAATACAAACAGCCACAGACAAACCACCATGTCAAGCTTTTGACTGGTTTGGATTTTCAGTCCAAAGTTTTACAAGTGTTTTGTACCTTCTATAAGAAGTATTCATTCAACAACAAATGCATACTGACTAGTGCTTTTGAAAGAAAGGTACCATATATTCTGTAGTTAATAAATAAGAAATATCTCCAGATTCTTAATTTTCTAAGAAATAGACTACACTTACCATTTTTTCTCCTCTAATGATCTCTTTTGGAAGGCATGAACCCAAAATCTGTAATTAATTAAAAAGAAGCAGATGGCTATCTACTGATTGATTGCTCCCACTCCATAAAACATTCCCATGGTGTAACATGTGGGCAATATATTTTGCATTATCAAGTTGAAACCTGTCTGATTATGTCATCTATTTCTCTCTGCTGCCGAGGGGAAATTATGCTGCCAAAAATATTATTTCATCCCTCAAGAGTCAAGAACCCTGATTTCTGAGGGTTCTCAGAAACCCTTGGAAGCCAGGAAGATTCTAATGACTCTCATAGATTAACTGTGGACAGAACAAAAATTGTATATATTGTTATTTATATAATGTTGCCAATGTACATGGCACTTTACAAAGAGGAAGAGATCCAGTCCCTGCCCTGAAGAGCTTACAATTTAGATAGCACCATATATTACTCAAAATAAAGTTTTCCAGCACTCAGGAACTGGCTTATTTGGAGCCAGGGGTCTCTCAGACTTTGGTCAAAAACTCAGAATGGAGACAGAGCATCTGCTTTGTACACAAAAAGTCTAAGGTTTAACTCCTGACATCTCCAAGTAGGGCTGGGGAAAACTCCTTCCTGAAACCGTGGAAAGCCACTACCAGTCAGTGTAGACAATACTGGGCTAGGTGGACCAAGGGTCTGACTTGGTATAAGGCAGCTTCCTATGTTTCTCTGCCCCAGAAGGTGCAAAGTAATAAAAATAATGCCCCCCAGCAAGTTCAGAGGGTTTTGCCCCCACCACTGTGTAACCACAGCTGGCATTTTCACCTCTAGAATCAGGGCCCAAAAATTCCAGGGCAAAGAGCATGCCTTCTATTATTATCATCACCATTATTATAATGTTTTTTAAAAATTCTAAGTAGTCTGACTCATTAAAAATTTAACACAGAACCAAGAAACCTGAAACTCCACAGCTTCATATCTATTCCTCCACAAAATGAACCCCAATTATCTATGCAGACCTTAAGAGGATTCACAGAGTGAGCAGTCAAGCCTTTTTTCCTTCCTACAGCTCCATGTAGACATAAACAGGCTACGTCAAAATCTTTTTTTTTAAAGGGAACAAGTGTGTGTTTTGATAAAGTTGTGTCTGCATGAAATGGTTATTATTCAACATGGAACATTTGGGGCCCCACTTGCAGGACTTCCAGACTGAGCTGCTGGTCTGTGGGTATTTATGTTGCTGTGTGCATGTTTATGCGGTGCTTTATGGAGTTGTGGGGTGAGACTGTATCCATCCCATGAGGGTATATACAGAGGGTATTACTATGGAGCTGTATGGAATTGCAGGCCAGATCCTGCTATAGAAATATTTATATTATCTGCCATTTGCTCCCTATCACTCTGGAGCATAAGTGCAAGATTTCACGCATCTGGGTATATTCAGCAGAAATCAAATATCTTCTATGGGACTGTGGAGGGGGGTGTTTTGTGTGTGCACATTTATAGCATAATATGTGGTTTATGGAAGCGTTCTGGATTGATCGTTTTAAATTACACAAAGATGAGGGGGTGCCTTCTGTGATGCTCTATTATAACAGAATTATAAACCACATTTCAAGTGTTCGAAGCCTTTTACGCACATGATCTCAGTAACGTATACAACTCTCTCTGTGTGTGTGTGTGTGTGTGTGTTGCGAGTTGAGGGGTGGGGGTGTCTCATCTATTTATAGACTTCTGTGGCTGTTTGTGAGGCTCCGTTTTGGAGGGAACTGGCACTGTCCTTGGAGTATATAGGCCCTTCGTACAAAACAACAAGATCGAGATCTGGGAATTCAGGCAATCTCAGTCTCTTCTCCTTCTTCCCCCACTCCCTAAACATTCATCTGTGAATGAAGGCGTAATAAAACCCAAATTGTCAAGAGATTCAAACCGTGATTCGTGGTCCCCGCTCTCCCAGACGCTTTCCTCCATAGAAACCTTGCCTGCCACCTTCCCTTTCCCCACCAGCGCCTTCACTACAGCAGCAACCCGCGTTCCCAATAAGGATATCGTTCTCTTCATCACCTCATATCTCAAAATAAATCTGCATACACACCTGGCCCACACAATATCTACTACCAGCTGCTTCTCGTTTCTTGCTGGGGACCGCAACGCAGCTCCCTCCACCCCCCCACCCGCCGATGGTCTCTGTCCCCGATGGCTTCGGCTTGGCACGTACCAGGAGCGAACAGAGGAACTGAGGATGGCTTCGGAGCAACTTTCCCCCACCCTGCGGATTTCTTCTTTCTCCTTCCCTCCGATCTCAGTTTTATGTTGCAAAAGGAATAGTCAATTTGATTTTAAAGGCGCTGACTTCTTTTATGTAATTGCAATATCCCCGGCGTCTTTTCTTTTTCCCCCCCTTTTAAAGTCAAATAAAACCCATACGCGCTGCAGCAAACGGGACTTTCCGTCGGATCTTTGGATCCTCTCCGAGCAAAGGAGACGGAAAGGAAAGGAAGAGAGACCAGCCCAGCCTTAGATGTGGGAAGGGAGGCGGGGGGAAGTCTCTTGCTTGGGTTTTTCTGGCAGGACTGGATTTTTGAAGCGCCACCCCAAAGACGGGTGGAGCCTCCAGGGGAATGAAGCCGGGAGGGAGAGTGAGCCTGTGGATGAACACACGGAGGGAGGCTGCGTTGGCTGGCTACCGGACGGAGGGTTCGTGGATGGGAAGGAATCTCCTCCAGCCTCCTGTAATTAAAGCTGGCCCTCGGGACTCCTGGGTTCTCTCTGAGAGTGGAGCTCTGCAGTGTTTCCTAAGTTTCCATTGCAGTGAGACTGGTGGGCTTCTGAGTTCTCCAAGAAGGAACTGGGAGTAGCAGGGCTTCCTAATCCGGGAAGGCGCTGGCGAACTCTTCGAGTCCTGGGTTATTTTGCAAGGATGGGCGAGAGACTGGGAACCAGGTGGTCTCTTAAAGCTCAGTGAAGGTGAAATCACTTACAATAAGGGCTGGGAAGCAGGACTCCTCCTGGGTTTGCAGAGAGCGGGGACTTGAGAGAGACAGCTTTGTTTGGGTTTGTATGGCAGTTCCGTTGAGGAAAGAGAGGACGGACCATCAGGATTCCAGGGTTCTTTTGTCAGCAAAGCTAGCAGCCAGACTCTTGTGCTCTCTTAACAGAACTTTGGAGTTCTTGTGGGTTATTTGAGAAGGAAGTGGTGTGTGGTGTGGTGAGCATTTGGAGCTCTGCTTCTCTGAAAGTGGAAGGGCTTTAGTTAAAAAGAGCATTACTGTGGAAACCAGGATGTTGAGTT
This sequence comes from Hemicordylus capensis, assembly GCF_027244095.1. Lineage (NCBI taxonomy): Eukaryota > Metazoa > Chordata > Lepidosauria > Squamata > Cordylidae > Hemicordylus > Hemicordylus capensis. The sequence goes on along the minus strand of NC_069658.1, from coordinate 253,774,304 downwards.
TTCACAGAGAGTAGGCGGGATAGGAGCTGGAACCAAGCACAGTCTTTAATTTGGGAAGGCATTAAGGGTTAGGGTGTAGGAAGGAAACTGACTAGTGGTTGGAGCAGTATTGAGTTGGAGGGAGCTGTGACCCTTCAAACTGGATTTTGTGAGCAGTAGCTGGTTAGAGCAGAACTTGTCTACCATGGTGGTTGTGGTTTATCTTTATAGCACCACCACTATATATGGGACAAAGGGAAAGGAGGGCAAGACACTGGATCAAGGTGAGCAAATGCAGTTCCATGTACTCAAGCTTTGCTTCAGCTGGTGAGGATTATCATAAGAACACATAACTGGCCCTATCCACTGCCAGCACAGTACCTCCAGTGACTGTTGCTGGTGTCTATCTTGTGTTTCTTTTTAGATTGTGAGCCCTTTGAGGACAAGGATCCATCTTATTTATTTGTTATTTATCTGTGTAAACCGCCCTGAGCCATTTTTGGAAGGGCGGTATAGAAATCGAATTAATAAGAACAGCCCTGCTGGATCAGACCCAAGGCCCATCTAGTCCAGTATCCTGTTTCACACAGTGGCCCACCAGATGCCACTGGAAGCCTACAGGCAGGAGCTGAGGGCATGCCCTCTCTTTTACAACTGTTACTCCCCAGTTGCAAATGTTTGCCATCTTGCCTGCAGAGTGCTCAGGGTGGTATACATAGGATTAGCCCACTTTATCCTCACAACAGCCCTGTGAAACAGGTTAGACAAAGAAATAATGACTGGCCGAAGTCACCCAGCAAGCTTCATGGCTTGCAGGGGTTTGAACCCAGATAAAGTCTGACACTATCCACTACACTACACTACACTACACTACACTACACTACACTACACTACACTACACTACACCCAGCTAAGGTTTCTGGGTAAAGAGGAAGGAAGCCAGCCAGGCTTCTTGGAAGAGATGTTGCAGTAAACTGGTGAGTCAAGGCTCCTGTATTCTCTTAAAAGAATTAACCCCTGCAAATAGGGTTAAGAGGCACCTTTCAAAGTGGTAGCTTTCAAATGATAGATAGGTCTTTGAAATTTTTTTTATTGAAAAGTCATATATAATAGTAGTGGTAGTATAAGGGAGTATAAAGAGTAGTGTCACTGGGTCCACACCCTGAGAGGGTTTCTGCTGTATCTTTAAGAGTTGCATAGAAAGAAAAGTGCCATCTGGAGATGTCTGAACAACAAAAAGTCTTGTGACACCAGAGGCTTTAAAAATTGCTTGTCTCTCTGGCACTGATGGAAAAGTTAACTCTGGTTGAATACTTATGTTCAACTCTTAGAAACACAGGAGGCCTTTCTGGGTCTGGTCCAGGTACTTTCAGAGGAGAGCCAAAAAGTCTGGATTCTGATCTGTAGCCCTGCAAAGGGGAAGAATAAAATTTTCAGCTGTGACTTGTTCTAAGGGCATGTCTCCTGTTTTTTAAAAGACCATCCATAGTAGCAGCCCTGTTGAAAAGGGAGTGTCATGCACGCACGCACGCACATGCGCGCGCACACACACGGCAGTTGTGTTAGTTTCTTACATCCAAAGAAAGAGTTCTGTGGCACCTTAAACACTAACAAATATATTGTGGCAAACAGTTTTGTGGGAAGAAACTGTCATTGTTGTCAATCCATCCCACATCATCAACTTTCCCATGTACATATACATTAATTTTTACTGTCTCCTTCATGCATCTGCCAGGGCTGTGGCTTACATAGTTAATTCTCCTTCAGTGTAGTGACTGAATGTGTTAGTCCTTACAGTGCCACTTGAATGTTTGTGATCTTTTAGTGTGGCTTACTTCTAATAACAATGTAAGATGATTTTTTTTGGAAGAAGTCGCAAGTCTGTGCCTTAAAGAGCTTAACACCTACTGTACTTAATTTTGCAGTTTTAAATGAGCGTAGTTCTGGTTTGGTATTTTGTTTCTTTGACACAAATGGATATCACAATATATAGTAATTAAAATTACAGGGCCTTTTTGGTGGTGACACCCCAAAGAACTGCATCAGAAATATGACAAGCTCCTAAGCCCTATTTAGATATTGAATTATAGATACATAGGAAGCTGCAATATACTGAGTCAGACCATTGGTCCATCTAGCTCAGTATTGTCTACCCAGACTGGCAGTGGCTTCTCCAAGGTTGCAGGCAGGAATCTCTCTCAGCCCTATCTTGGGAGATGCCAGGGAGGGAACCTAGATGCTCTTCCCAGAGCAGCTCCATCCCCGGCCTAAAGGAATATCTTACAGTGCTCACATGTGGTCTCCCATTCAAATGCAACCAAGGCAAACCCTGCTTAGCTAAGGGCACAAGTCATGCTTGCTACCACAAGACTAGTTCTCCTCCCAAGTTTGTACAGATGTCTGTACAGGCCACCTCAAATGCAGGGTACAAATAGGAAATACACTACTGTACATGTGTACACTAGACCCAAAAGCCTTGTACAATAGGCCTGTGCTTTGGCAGTGTTTCAGCTGAATAATCTGCACCATCATGCTGGTACTGTCCATGAGGAAAGCAGTTGGAGGGCCCTCCCAGTGTTCCTCTCACACACCTCTTGCCATGCACCACTCTGTGTTGCTGGGGCAGTACAAGGTTCTGCTTTCTGCAAAAGCACTCCTGACCCTGCACCGGAAGTGCAAAGTACTGTGTAAATATGTTCGTGCTGCAAGCGACTGCCTCTGAGCTGTAACAATGCAATGATGCAGATTGTTCCGCTTTGGCACCATCAAAGAACAGGCCTATTGTTCAGGCATTATAGAAATGGGAATGTTGTACTCACATACAGCATTTGACTGAAGAAATAAATGCTGTGCATGTGAAAAGATCCCTTGATCCAGGTTTCCACATCACATCTCCACAAGTATGTACGCTGTAAGCATGGAAGGTAGGGTAGGATTTTAGTGCATGTCATGGCAGGACTGAGGCTTCCAAGCATGCTTTCAGATGATGTGCTAGATATAAACGTAGCCTCCCCACACTGTCTTTGATGCCTGAACAGAGTGCCATTTGTATGTGTGCTGAACATAATACGTGAATACAGCTCTAGTCTTTTTAATCTTTCTGCATTATTGTCTTGTGGTTTTGGTAAGCAATAATATCTTTCTTACTAGTTCTATCACCCTGTGTATTTTTGATTGATTTTAATGTGTAAATTTGATTGTAGACTGTTTTATTCTGGACTCCAAAACGTCCCAAAGACTTTGCAAGGTGGAATGGCAAAGTAAAAATGCAACAAATAAAATAACATAAAAATGCCTATTTTTAAAAGTGGCTGCCTGCTGCTACTAGGCAACTTCCCACATCATATTGAAATAGCTGGACCTTACCCACAGGGCTCTGTAGTCGCCAGGAGTCGACATCGACTCGATGGCACACATTACCCTCAACAAACACGAAGAAGGACAAGTGTTTAGGGATTTTAAAAAGTCTTTTTCTTTGTAAGAATGAGTTACAATAAACTGGCACAAAGATTATCTTAATTCTATTGTTAATACCGCGAAATACACGTTGCGCTATAGCGTTTTGTTGCTATCTCTCACCAGGTATGTTAAAAAAACAAAGAATTGCTCCTGAAACCATCATGGGCACGGCGACATTGCGCAGATGCAAAAGTTTGCGATGGGTCTTATGTGATTCCTGATGCTTCAACTCTGGGGTCGAGTAGCTGCCTAATTTAATGCCTTATGAACACAAGGAATTATTAAGCAGTTGTTAGGGGATATTAATAAATATCAGCAAAATAGCTATATCAGGCGGTATGGGAAGATAACTAAATTAATGAAATAAATGAAATTTTCAGGCGCCTACAAAGACAACCCCAAACGCAATAGGGGCCTTGCAGCTGCTGAGCGAGCATGTCGTTTTTAGTCCCGCGCAAGCGGAGAGGCGGTTCTCTTAGAAACGTTTAAAAGGGTTAGGGGAAGTCGAATAGTCCTCTTCAAATATCTGAAGGGCGAGCAGGCAGTGACGCAGAAGAAAGAGGGGACTTGTTCTCTGTTCCTCCTGTAGGAATGAGCTGTAATTTCAAGGAAACAGATTTATGCTAGCAATCAGAGGTGCACCTAGGTAATTTTGGAGCCTGGACCTAAAGGCCTTTGGAGACCCGCCCCCGCAAGTTAAGCATCATCCCCCTACACACACACACACACACACACGGAGACACACAGTATTTTTAACACATGAGTTCTTGAGGGCACAAGCAGCAACTGAACTCACAGGAATGTAAGAATATAAAGAGATATGTATGCAAATATGCATTCGCAGAAACATTTCAACACACATTTTAACATATTCCCATCCCACAGATTTCTTCCCCTACTCTCCCATTCCTCCTCTAAAGCAGAGGTCATGCTTGGCTGCCTGGCGCAGGTCACCGTCACACTGGCTGGGCCAGTGGCACAGCATGGTGACCACAGTAGCTGGAACAGAATAATGAGGATTTGGGGGTGGGGAGGCCCTGGACCTCTGCCTGGAAGTCCAGGGGTAAGAGTGTCCCTGTTAGCAGTTGGGAAGAATTTACTGACTGTAAGAACTGTTTTCATAATAGGGACAGAGCAATGCAACTTCCATATCCATAGAGGATTGTGGCCAATAGTAATTTTCCATTTTTACCACAAGTTTGGGTAAAGTTTGGGTTCTGTGTTAACTCTAGCACTTCCCCCAGAATTCTGTGTCCTTGAGAATCTACAATTCCTGGGGTAAGGGGACCCTGGTAGCTTATTTATTTTTTTGAACCAATTTAATTTGGGAGTGCACCGCCTCAGAACAATAAGGCACCATTTATGTTTGCTTAGAGAGGCAGAAATTGTTTTCTTTAAAATCAGAATGTATTTTTAGTGGACATGTACAGAGTTTTCTAAAGCCAGAAATTACCTAAATAACCAGAGGGAAGTCATGGAAGGGAAATGGGATCTGAGCAGTCGGTGACTGACCAAGAGAGGGATCTTGGGGCTGTGGTGCGCAGCTCATTTGAAAGTGTTGACTCAATGTGCGGCAGCTGTGGAAAAGGCCAATTTCATGCTAGGGATCATTAGGAAGGGGACTGAAAATAACGGCTAATATTATAATGCCCTTATACAAAACTATGGTGCGACCACACTTGGAATACTGCGTACAATTCTGGTCACATCTAAAAAAGGACATTGTAGAACTGGAAAAGGTGCAGGAGAGGGCAACCAAGATGATCAGGGGCCTAGAGCACCTTTCTTATGAGGCAAGACTACAACACCTGGGGCTATTTAGTTTAGGAAAAAGACGACTGCAGGGAGACATGATGGAGGTCTATAAAATCATGCATGGTGCAGAGAAAGTAGAGAGAGAGAGAGAAATTATTCTCCCTCTCCCATAACACTAGAACCAGGGGTCATCCCATGAAATTGATTGCCAGGAAATCTAGGACCAACAAACGCAAGTACTTTTTCACACAATGTATAATCCATTTGTGGAATTCTCTGCCACAAGATGAGGTGACAGCCAACAACCTGGATGGCTTTAAGAGGGGTTTAGATAACTTCATGGAGCAGAGGTCTATCATCAGCTACTAGTTGGAGGGCTGTAGGCCACCTTCAGCTTCAAAGACAGGATGCCTCTGAGTACCAGTTGCAGGGGAGTAACCGCAGGAAAGAGGGCATGCCCTCAACTCCTGCCTGTAGGCTTCCAGTGGCATCTGGTGGGCCACTGTGTGAAACAGGATGCTGGACTAGATGGGCCTTGGGCCTGATCCAGCAGGGCAGCTTAAATTATAGGTTTGATGGCACACAATCAATGGTTTACAGTGCTTTAATATGGTTTGAAAGTATAAAAACACTGTACTATTAGACCAAATTCATTCTTGTATTCCATTCTTTCAAGGAAAATCAGCACATTATTTGAGCAATTGCAACTAATTCAGTGGTAAGGGTGTGGGGGCACTGAGCAATAGTATGATGTCACCAGTGGTACAGTTGTATCAGTATAATCGCTTCAGGCTTAAAGGTTTGGGAAGGGGTCATAGTTGCTCATTGATGAAGGAAATTGAGTTCTGCATCTGCTCTGATGCATTCTTCTGCAAATATTCCAAAACTCAGTCCTTGCATTGAGAAAAAAAATCCCATTGCATCCCAGGAGCAAATGGACAAACAAGGACAGTGCCAGGAGCCCAACCTGTAGTACCTTCATGAGATCTGTTGTTCTACTTACACCACTATATTTTAAAAGTGTACATAAACAAGAGGCATTTTGCAACAGAAGTGATTTATAATTATAAGCTGTCTATATAATTTAGGTCCTTTGTAAACAGCCCTTTATTGTTATAGCCTGCTCTAATATAAGCTACAGTTCAAAACCTGCTTAGACCTAGTTTTCAGAGGAGATAAAGCTGTGGTGGTACTATAAACACCCTGCACACAGAATACTAGCCCCTCAGAGAAATCCACCATGCAAACATTCACCTATAATCTGAAGTGGTACAGCCCAGTCATAGGTTTGCCTTCCCAATGAGAACTAAGCTTTATAAATCCTCCTGAATGCAGGAGGACTTTAACTTCTGACTAAATACACATAAGATTAGTAACTTTCCTTCAGTCCAGCTCCTGTATTCTGGTCAGTTTCTGCTGCAGCTCCTCTAATATTTTCTAGTGGAAATCACTTGGAATGCAGCATGTGGTCATCAGTGGACCCATTATTAACCAGTTCTATCAGCTGCAGTGGCACAGCAGGGAAGCAGCTTGCCTAGGGAGCAAGAGGCTTTTAGTTTGAATCCCCACCTGTGTGCTTCCCAGACTGTGCCTAGTAAATATGTATTTGTAGCCACCTATATCAGGCAGCAGTGATATAGGGAGGTGCTGGAGGCGGATGCTCACAGCAAAGGTATTATCTCATACTATGCGGGAGAAAGGCAATGGTAAACCACTCCTGTATTCTACCAAGAAAACCACATGGCTCTGTGGGTGCCAGGAGCTCAATGGCACAGTCTTTCCTTTCCCTACTGCTGCATTTCCCTCCAGCTTGCCTTCAGCTTTCCCTTAATCTTTCCCCAACCTGTTCTGTATTGCTGCTGAAGGCAGGACTAGAATCTATGGGTTGAAGTTACAAAGAACCAGGTTCAAGCTAGACACAAGGAATTTAACTTACCCTTGAATTTTCAGAAGCTGCATGACCATCTATCAGGGATGCTATAGCAGATCCCTACACTTAGCAGGAGGATGGACTAGAATAACTCCAAGGCCAACTCTATAATTCTATTCTATCTCAAGCTTAAAAAAAAAAATTCCAAGCCTTTCTGAAGACCAAAGCCAAAATGGTCTGACGTTGTCAGCTACCTAATTTAACAGGAATCTGCTAATGATGCAGAGATCCTGGATGAAGTGTTAATAACCTATTGTTTGGGCTATAGTATGAAATCCAGTCTTTCCAGCTACCCACAAGTAGCTGTTGACTATACCTTAAGTTACTCATTCAATAAGTTAAAGTGGCACTAGAGGCTGTTCTTGAGGATTCTATTCTAAGCTAGCCATAGCACTGAGGCTGTGCAGCCTTGGTTCATAATCTGCAAGTACCTAATGATGCACATAGGCACCCACTGTCTCATAGATCTAATAATTGTTAGCTCGAATGCTAGATGTTTGAGAATGGATAATATTAACTGAGGCATCCAGTGACAAAACTGCCCATGCTAAACTTCTGCAGTTCAGTACTTGAGTAGATCCATGCATTGTTGGGAGGTTCACAACTATTTCTGATGAAAAACTATTAAGATCTCTTTTCCATTTTTGCACCCCACAAAATGTAAAGCTATGGTCAACTGAGGAAGGATGGTGCCTCAAGCATTTCTCTGCTCATTCAGTTCAGGCCCAATACAACTTTTAATTGTAAACCGCCCTGAGCCATTTTGGAAGGGCAGTATATCAATCCAATCCAATCAATAAATAATAGTCTTCTTGGCTCAGTGCATAGTTGTGATTGGCAGATTGGAGGTGAGTGGCCAAAACTAACTGAACCAATAGAAGGCAGGCCTTATGATCTGGAATTCTTCCCTGGCAAGATTGATCATCCTTTACTTACACACAACAGCCGCAAGAGCCACAGATGTTCCTAGTAAGTCCTTTGTGCTAGGTATGTGCATAAAACTGGCTGACCCAGTTTGGTTCAAGTCCGAACTGCACCGGGACCAGGCTAGTTCAGTCTTGCACTCCCTCAAAACCACCACCCCCCAGTTTGTGAATGAATGAAAGAAAAAAAAGAGAGAGAGAGAGAGAGAGAGAGAGAGATAGTTACCCGGGGGGGGGGGGGGGGCACGGCAAGGTCTCTGGATGCTCCCCCTCCCTCACCAGCCTCCATTTACAGCCCCCCATAGCCCAGTCCAGATGGTTTTCAGCCCATTCCAGGCCTGTTTTCAGCCCATTCCAGGCCTGTCCTCTATCGCAGCAGCCATTTTGGAGGCTGCTACATGTGCCCAATGGACTTCTGTGCAGCCAGGGGTTTGGCTTAAACCCCCCCTGAACAGGTTGCAGGGGGATTGTTCAATATCAAACCAAATGAGTTTGGGTTCAAGCCGATATTGAACTGAACCAGTCTGATGTCGACATGTTTGATGTCGAACACCCCTACTTTGTACAAATGTCACATACCCCTTGAAAGCCTCCCCACCAGGAGAAAAATTCCTATTCCAAAGAAGCAAACCACACCAGTACATGGTTACTCACAAGACTAGTTTAATTAGACACCCATAAGAGCTGGGCTTCTTTATTACCAAAAAATAAAAGGGAGCATCAGGTGGGGAGAGAACAAGCCACAGCTAAAACATTACTGGTCTTTCACTACTAGTTTATATGCCAAAATATACCACCTGGAACAGGAGATATTAACGTTAACATGCAGACAAACAATTTTTAAAAATATGATGGGGCACACATACATGAAACAAAATCAGTCTTTAAAACAGTATGAAGGGGCATAAAAAAGAATGTTCATATTTTTAGTTTTTTCTCCTCCACCAGAGGGTTTTTTCCTATAAAACAAAACGTAATTTTAAATGCCAGGGATTCAACAAAGCACCCCCACCAAACTCCTCCCCCCACTTTGTGCTTCCCATCATGGAGGCAGGTCACTGGGTAGTGCAGGCATAAGGATGTAGTGGGTCATTGCAACAGGCGGAGTCTCAAAATGTTGCTGGTGGGCAGTGGAAGTCCATCTGGACGTGGGTCTCTTATGGAGGCACCAGCAGTGGGACCCTCCTCTTCTTAGTGCCAGCTGAGCAATGTGACTCTTGCCCCAAAAGTTCTCTTGGACTTCCGAGAGTGCAGGGAGCCTGTTGGATGTCCACCCCACCTCCACTACCCACAGCTGACCAATAGCAGCTCATCCATCCATGCTACGAGATTGGGGTGCATGTGTGTGCTCCAGACTGTCAGCCACCTAATTCTCCATCAAGTGAAATTAAACGTGAAGTTTCAGGGAAGCGGAGGAGGTCAGGAAGTAAAACCAAGGTTGATGTAGACAGGCGAGGCCCCCCTTTATCGAGTCTGTTCAACTGTAAGACACAATGCATCAGGGCAAGGTAAGACAGAGAAACCCTGGCCCAAGCTCCACGTCCTGTTTCTGAACACGCTTTAGGCTTTTGCTGAAGGATGTGCACCTTAACCAACCAAATGTCCACCTGCCCAATTTAACATGGCAAACTGCATCTCCCTCTAGCCAGCAGCCCGTGTAAAGTCCCTTCACTGTACGCAGTTTACCTGGCAATTCTCCCTGCCAGCTTTCCCAGCGAACTCATGGTGCTCTCAGAGCACAACACCATTCTACTTTACTCAGATCCCAAATTCCTGCTTGGCTTCCAGCCTCAACCAAGCACTTCCAGCACAAAGTCTTCCCTCCTCATTTCCACTGCAGCGAAGGGGCTCCTGCCACACTTACTGTAGGAGGAGATGTCGATCTCATCAGGCAGCTCACTTATGTTCACCTCGAAGCGGTCCTGCACTTCATTCAGGATCTTTGCATCATTCTCATCCGAAACAAAAGTGATGGCCAGGCCTTTTGTGCCAAAGCGCCCAGCACGAGCCACCTACGGAGTCCAAAAGAAGATGGGACGTGTCTTTGTAGCAACCCTGGCTAGAAGCCTCAGCAAAGGGAAGGGAGCTGCTTTCTCTAAAGCTGAGGTGTTAGGATGTATCTAAAACTACTCAGACAAAGGTTGTTGCTCAGGGCTTCAAGAAACATCAGAACATGTCAGAGACTCTAGTCTGAGCAAACTCATCAGTGCAACAAGCATGTCCTAGTCTTTCTCAACTCCCCCTGCCATTTAGACCTCTAGTCCCAGCATCACAGGACTGGACCCCGCTTTCTGACTAGCTTTACTTACCCGGTGCAGGTAGGTGTCTGAATCCTCTGGCATATCATAGTTGAAGGCAATGTTGACCCGCTCAATGTCCATGCCACGACCAAAGAGATTGGTGGCCACCAAGATACGGCGCTGGAAATCCTTGAATTGTTGGTACCGGGACAACCTGAGAGATCCAAAACATTTGAGTTAACATCCCTTATCCCTAGAATCCCCAAACCCCACTTACTCTTTGTTCTATCCCACCAGGCACTATTGCTCTTCCAAGCTCACATTCACCCATTACTAGGACTTCAAACTTGTCCCATCTTGGCTCCAAACTGTAGATATTTACAAAACTAAAGAAGGTTCTTCCTGTATACAGGACAGAGATCCAGAACCTTCCCACTCCAACGACTTTTCACACAAGAGAATGCCAGGTCCCATTACATACACCAACCTAAATGATAAAAAACAGTGTTTTCTTGTGCTGTGTGAGCCCACCTTTCGCCTAACCACCCTTCTCTTGTCAACAAATTCTGCATTTGGCAAAAGGTTATGCTTATGTCATGGAAAGATGGCTTCCAAAGGGGCCATTGCTCAGGGCTTACAGAAACATCACTGGTCAGAGACTCTAGTCTGAGCAAATTCATCACAGCAAATGAGCCCCTCAGACAGCCACCTGGCCCTTGACCCCATTTCCCCCCTCACCTCTCTTCCTGGGGCATGCCCCTGTGTATGGCAATAGCTGGGAAATTCTGTTCCACCAGCAGCTGAGCCAATGCTATGCAGCGCTGCACAGACTTGACGAAGATCACCACCTGGATGAAGAAGGCAAGGTATCAGGTCACCTATTCACAGGTAGGGAGTGTGAATGACCGTGTTTTGTTTTGGCTGAGCCCAGGCCCTCCTAAACACCTCTCTCTCAAAACTGGTCAGAGTGGGCATTCACAAGAAGCAATGAAGATGGAATCAAACACCTGCACAATCAGATTATTCCCAGGGTCACTTTGTGCTTGTAATTCAGGGCCTAGTTAAACTTTTAACTTTTTGGACCCCAATCAATAATCTCGTGAGGGAAGAGCCAGTGACAGCAGCCTGTGCTAGACTGCGTAAACAAATCACTATTTATGTTGTCCGCTATCACCTATGCATCTAATCTCTCCTTAAAAGCTATCCACAAACTGTAGTACTTTTTAACAGCTGTTCATCAAACCACCTGCAATGCATGGTCATATATTTGAATATATGAGAAACTACCTTATACTGAGTCAAGCACAGGTCCATCTAACTCAGTGTTGTCTACACCAGGGCTGCTCAACTTCAGCCCTCCTACAGATGTTGGCCTACAACTCCCACAATCCCTGGCTGTTGGCCCCTGTGGCTGGGGATTCCGGGAGTTGTAGTCCAAAAAGAGCTGGAGGGCCCAAGTTGAGCAGGCCTGATCTACACTGACAGATAGCAGTTCTCCAGCATTTACACAGAAACTCTGGAAGCTGTGTTATACCAAGTCAGACCATTGGTCCATCTACCTTTGTACCACCTACAGCAGGCCTACTCAATTTAGGCCCCACACCTGCTTTTGAACTCCCATAATCCCAGGCCACAGTGGCCAGTAGCAAGAGATTATGGGAATTGTAGGCCAACATCTGCAGGAGGCCCGAAGTTGAGCAGCCTTGGTCTACACTGACGGGAAGTAGCTCTCCAGCAAGCATATCAGAGGTCTCTCTCAGCCCTATCTGCAGAGGCTACCAGGGGATTGAGCCAGGGACCTTCTGCATGCTACAGCCCATCCCTTCCTTTAAAGATGCAAGCATGTTTGCAAAAAACTTTGGAAACCTAGATAAAGAACCCAGGGAATGTTTGCTACTCAACTTTCAGTAGTTCTGCTGTCTTAAAAAAAAGCCTTGGGTAGCCAATACCATGTCTTTCCTGCTTCCCACCTGCTATCCAATCAATCCTCTTTAAGGGGAAAAGTAGAAACCAGGGCTTAGCAAGATCCGGGCCCTCCCTTGTCAACAGACAATTCCCATCCCTGAGGCAGAGTCTACTCCCAGAAGGCACCTGGTTGAACTCCAGCACATCGAGCAGATCAAAGAGCTTGCGGTTCTTCTCGTTGTCTTTCAGTTTGACATAGTACTGCTGCAGACCATGCAGCGTCAGCTTGGTCTCGTCATCCACGAAGATCTCCATGGGCTGAGGAGCAAACCCAGGGCCGGTTAGACCAGAGCAAGGCTGACCTGGGCTTGGAGGGAGGGGGAGGGGGGCAAAGCAGCACAAATGCAGACAGGAGCATCTCTCACAGACAACCCTTCCCCCTGCAATACACCCCACTCATGCCCCCAAAGCCCTAGAGCCCCTCCAGAAAAGCGACAGAAGCAAAGGCAACCCACCCTTCCACCTCCATCGTCAAGCAGCAACAAGCTCCTACGCAAAGCATCCTAGGAAGCAACTTTCTTCCCACTCGGGTAAGAACTTCTCCAAAGTATTCTAGAAAAGACATGGACACTGCCACCTCTTAAAAGTCTTCTTTCCATAGTGGTAGTCAGTTAGCTGCCTTGAAGGCTCATGTTTGACAGGTCATACAGTTTAGAAAAAAATAGAAGCCACAAGTCTTCCTCTAGAAACCTATAGGGAAAAACCTAACCCCGCCCTCATGTTTCTGGCCAAACTGTAATCAAAACCCACAGTAGCACTAGCAGAGGAAACAGATCAGTGTGTGTTCAACAGCTCCAACCACTTAGCTGTACTAATTCTCTGCCTTTACAGATTTTTTCCTAACATACAGGCCTTGTTCAGTCATGTATCACTGTCCCTACAGGACATTTCCCAACATGCACTATGGACCCTGACATACTACTAGTCATCAAACCTTCTGGCACCAAAGTATCTGGGGCAATAGTAGTAAGGACAGTGCCTCTCCCTTCCCTCCCAGTCACTCCACTTAACCAAAAAGTCCCACTATTTGCCTCACTGGCTTAATCTTACATATTCCAGGACTCATTTAACATCCCACAGGCACCAACTACTGATTAACTGACTTCAGCACCTTTCCTGCCATATGATCCAACAACTATTTCAAGGAAAACTTTGTTTCCTTCCCTCCCAGTGCGGGCACCCCTTAAATCAGAACCATCCCTTTCCACATGGGGCAGCAGGGAGAGGAGAAAGGGGTAATAGAAAACAAAACGACGCATGTTTGCCAGTTCCGAACAAAAAAGGATAAAACTTCTCCTCCAGGTCGCCAGGCGTCTGCTCCACTGGCTGCTGCCGATCTCTCGGATCCCACGGGGCGTCCTTCGCCACAGCTCTCCAGAATGCCAACCAGGGTGAGTGAGCAGGGTGGGACAGGGCAAGGAGGGCAGGAACGTGTACATGCGTGCTGCAAGGCGTGCAAGTACCTCATGAATGCATGGCAGTGAGAAAAAAGCTACACTTGCCTGGGTGTGTGTGGGCCAGGATCTTCTGAACGTGGGTGTGTAGGGGCCAGGATCTTCTGAAAACGGTGCTGACGGCTGGGTGAATCCCACGCTGAGGGAAGAGTGCAGGGAGAACAGGACAGCGGGGGGCGCTATGAATTCTGCGCCACCCACCAGATGTGGAAGCAGAAGAGAGGATCCTTCTGGGATGGATCCCCCCAAACAATGCAGACCCGCTCTAAGTCAAGAGGGCCAGCTGGGCAGAATGAGATCACAGTGTGAATGCTCTCTAGCCCTATCGGGAGAGGCCTGTCATTTGTGTGTGCACGTGTGCTGACTAGCGTAACCCGAATGATCTTCCGGAAAGTGTGTGCCCTATAAGTGCCTTAGGGGAATGGGGGCAGGCGATGGGCAGCAGCGGTGCAGCCCAGGGTGCCGTCGACAGTGGTAGCATTCTACACTCTGGGCCCCTGCTCCTTCCCTGGATGGGGAGGAAGGGAGGCTGGCCGGCCGGCCAGGTGGATAAAGAAGGTAGAAGGGAGTTAATTACGTCTTGCATGAATTTGCGGCACACAGGGCGGATTTCCTTGCTGAGAGTGGCACTAAACATCATGACCTGCTTTTCATGAGGGGTCATGCGGAAGATCTCCTGGACATCCCGGCGCATATCTGGAAGGAAGAAAGGAAGGGCCAGCAGGTTAGAATAGCTATTTGTGCTACCCTGAAAACTTAACAGGCCTCCCCTCCCCCAGGCCATGTCTGCATCAACAAGTTAGTCCAGTTTAACAACATCTTCAACAGCTCCTGTACTGGTCTCTTAGAGAAGGTGGGAACAGGAGCATGAACTACTCTTGGAAAAACATACGTAGCTTTACTTTTCACCCAAGTACACCACTTTCCTAGCAAGGCTCTGTCTCCCAGAGAGAAGAGGATTACTTCCTCTCCAGAAAGCAAAGCAAAAGGCAATTCTGGGATACACTCCCATGTCTTCATTCCAGCAATGACTACTGCAGTTATTCACTTATGAGAATGAAAGGCACTCTGTATGGTGAAAAGCAGCAGTGCAAGCTCTAGCTCCATTGGGGAAATACAACCTCCATTTGTACTCTTCTTGAACTGATCTGGAGGAGAAAGATAAGGTGCCTCCTTGTCCAGCCCACAGCCAGCATTTTCAGAAGTTTGCCGCCTAGTGGCTGGAGTCAAAAAGCACCCAAAGTAGGAAAAAGTGGAGTTCCTGCATAGTTTGTACATGTCTTGTGATCAAAATTAAAGCATGCCCTCCTGAATAGAATTTATAACAATCAGCACTGCTTCCTCCGTTCATGTAAACACAGCCTTCAGCAATAGCAATAGCACTTACATTTATATACCGCTCTATAGCCGGAGCTCTCTGAGCGGTTTACAGTGATTTAGCATATTGCCCCCAACATTCTGGGTACTCATTTTACTGACCTCGGAAGGATGGAAGGCTGAGTCAACCTTGAGCCCCTGGTCAGGATCAAACTTGTAACCTTCTGGTTACAGGGCGGCAGTTTTTACCACTGCGCCACCAGGGCCACCTTCTCTTTATTCAGAAGTTTCAATCCCCAGTTGCCCCACAATGTCTGTCTGCCCCACCACTCACCAAGCTGCTCAAGCATCTTGTCACATTCGTCCAGGATGAAGTGTTTGATGTGCTTGAGGTTGAGGCTCTTGTTGCGGGCCAAGGCCAGGATGCGGCCTGGGGTGCCCACCACAATGTGGGGGCAGTTCTTCTTCAGCACCTCCTCATCCTTCTTGATAGACAGGCCCCCAAAGAACACTGCCACCTAGGTGCAAGGAGCAAGAGAGAATGGGATGGCCAAGTAAGACTAGAGAACAAGGCAAGAAGTGAGGGTTCTTAAACAGACATGACTTGTCCCCATAGCTAAGCAGGGTCTGCCCTGGTTGCATCTGAATGGGAGACTTGATGTGTGAGCACTGCGAGATATTCACCTCAGGGGATGAAGCTGCTCTGGGAAAAGCAGAAGGTTTCAAGTTCCTTCTCTGGCTTCTCCAAGATAGGGCTGAGAGAGATTCCTGCCTGCAACCTTGGAGAAGCTGCTGCCAGTCTGTGAAGACAATAGTGAGCTAGATAGACCAATGGTCTGACTCAGTATATGGCAGCTTCCTATGTACTCAACATCAAGGCCTGGTTGTTTGTTTTGCAGGGGTGGGAAGAAGATATGTAAGATGGCACAAGTTTTAAAAAACAAAAGAGGTGAGGGATTGCCCAACAGCAGCAGGTCACATGATGGAAAACCACCACCAAGAAGGTAGCTTACATCAGATAAAAATGTAGAACTATTATATCCATCCTAGCGACCAGGACAAACAGACTAATGAGGTGAGGGTGGGGTAAAGCCAGATCAAGACATGAGCAGGATGTGAGTTCTGGGGCTTCAGAGACTGTTATGGAAACAATTAACTTGACCACCACCATTGGTTTCAGTCCCAGCTACTTAACAAGCTTGGTTCTGCCCCAACCCCCTCCCAGAATTCTCTAGACTTTTTTTTTTTAAATTGTTCACTCCCAGTTGGTAAGAATTGTGCACAGACTGAAAGACAGAAGCATCCCTGCCTCAGACACGAAGCCTCACTGTCACAAAGTGACCTAGAGTCCCTGCTCCCTGCCCCTCACCTTGACGCTGGGCATGTACTTGGAGAAACGCTCATACTCTTTGCTGATCTGGAAGGCCAACTCACGGGTGTGACACATCACCAGTACTGACACCTGCCAAAGAGAGGGGACATGAATAAATTATCACTGAAGATTCCTCCTCCCATCCCAGTTGATTCTTGATCTCACCCAGCTCCATTCATTTGGCAGACTGTCATGCTTCCTCTGCATTCACCCAACCCACTTGCCAAAACCACTGTCCCTTTCCAGACATACCTGTCCTGTGACTGGCTCCAACTGCTGTAGTGTAGCAAGAACAAAGACGGCAGTTTTACCCATGCCAGATTTGGCCTGACACAGGACGTCCATGCCCAGGATGGCTTGCGGGATACACTCGTGTTGCACTGCGTGGAGAAAGAATACAATAAACACTTTCTGCCACTGCAGAGTTCCTCCAAACCCCTTGCATTTTAGCTTCGTTTGGCTAGCTTTCCCAGAAGTCCCCATCAGCCTCCCCCCAGGTCCAGAGCTCACCTTCTGAGGGGTGCTCAAAGCCACAGTCAACAATGGCACGCAGCAGCTCTGGTTTTAACAGGAAATCACGGAAGCCAGAACTGTGGATGGAGACGTAGGATCCCTTGACGTCTTTCTTGGATGGGACATCCACCCCTTCTCCAGCTGCCTGGTTTTCCACCTCATCGTCCTCATAATCCAACAGCTCATTGTCAACATCATTCTCAGTCATGGTGATGCCTTGCTCTAAAAACTGAGACAGATTGGTGTGAAGCTGGAGCCCTCTGGAGGGGGAAATTCTTGGCCACTCTCCTATTCTTAGAGACCCAGATGAATCAAAAACCAAATTGGGACACATTTCTCAGAGTTGTTGCCCCCAGATGCCCCCGGTGACCATCCACTCATCAGTCTCCATCATAGTTTTTAGAAAGCGTGTGAGATCTTGAGCTTTTTACCCAGGCTTTTATAGGATTGTTCCTATTGCTGCTGCTTTGTATCTTTTATGGTTATTTTGTGCTTTAAAAAAAAATCAGATCTGTATTTTTATATTCCAGCTAATATTTTAATTGTGTAATTTTTGTAGTTTTGTTTAATTTTTTGTGAACTGCCTTGAGATTGTTTTAATGAAGGGCACTATAGAAATTTAACAATAAATAAAATAAATATTTCTCAGATTAGTCTTCCATTCCTACTTCTAAACTGCCTTGTGAGTGTTACTGAAGTAAGCCATCTCAATCACCTGCAAAGGTACCTCCACCCTTCACAGATGAAGCAAACAAGCAGAGGAAATAATCAGAGTAGACTCTTGGATACTCTCACTTTATTTCACAACATGTACATTCTTATGGAGAAATGTATGCCTCATAAAGAATGAAGAATTGTAAGGCAAATCCTCCTATACAGCACTGAAACAGTCTATTACTATATGCTTCTATTAGCATAACTGGAGGAGACCGAGGCGTACCTGTTGGGAGGTAAACTGACATTCTTAGAAACTACGTCTTCAGAAGCACATATATGGGGGTGCTCCAGGGACCCTACCTATTACACACACAGCATTTGGAAGCACAAGTTCTATGTGAGCCATACCCTGCAGAGCTAACATCTCACCCGCACCCATGAAAAAAATGCCACCACAGTTTGAATGGCACAACCCCATATCATTTAAAAACTGGAAGCCCAGCAGCAACAAGATTTTCAGGGTGGGGAACACAGGACCTGTAAAAGTCACTTGAGCCAATGTGACAAAGTGCCCCTGGTGGCGCAGTGGTAAAACTGCCACCCTGTAACCAGAAGGTTACAAGTTCGATCCTGACCAGGGGCTCAAGGTTGACTCAGCCTTCCATCCTTCCGAGGTCGGTAAAATGAGTACCCAGAAATGTTGGGGGCAATATGCTAAATCACTGTAAACCGCTCAGAGAGCTCCGGCTATAGAGCGGTATATAAATGTAAGTGCTATTGCTATTGCTATTAAGAGTGCTAGATTTAGACTAAGAAAACCCAGTTCAAATCCCCAAATAGTCAAGAAGCTCACTGGTTGTCCCTGGATGAAACACAGCCCACCTTACAGAGTCACTGCAGGGATAAAGTGTGGTGGTGGGGTCATTTAGAATATGTATATAAAATTTCAATTTCATTTTGGTCCAACTCTTGCTTTGATATATTATTTCCACTAGGCTTCCCACAAAACATGCTCTTTTAAGTATGCACTTTCACATTATTATTATTACATTTATATCCCGCTCTTCCTCCAAGGAGCCCAGAGCGGTGTACTACATACTTGAGTTTCTCTTTCACAACAACCCTGTGAAGTAGGTTAGGCTGAGAGAGAACTGACTGGCCCAGAGTCACCCAGCTAGTTTCATGGCTGAATGGGGATTTGAACTCGGGTCTCCCCGGTCCTAGTCCGGCACTCTAGCCACTACACCACGCTGGCTCCACGTCACTCTAAGCCAGAGATGCACAACCCAAATGCTCTTGTGGGCAGTGTTCCCTGGAAGAGGGATCCTCTGATGTTGTTGACTACAACTCTCAGTAATCCCAGCTGCAATGGCTTTTGGCTGGGGATTATGGGAGCTGTAGTCAACAACACTGGGAAATCCCTCATAGGGAACACTGCTGATGGGCCTGAACCAACCACAACTTGGTGTACAGGGCCAGTCAATTTTTAGTGTATTATTCCATTAACATTCATTATTGAAAACATTAATGAAAGCAATTATTAGTTACTTGTGGAGCTTCCCACCCCTTCACACAAAGGACCCACAATTTTAACCAAGCATAGTGGCCAGAAAGTAGCCTCTGTCCCTGCTCAGTCAGTGGGGTACCTGGAGTGCATGCTAGCTCCCACACTACCAAAATGCAAAGTCCTCTCCTCTTCCTAAATTGATGTTGCTTTCAGGCTGACCCCCACCAAGGCCATGGGGCAAGGCAACCTTTTTGGCACCTTGCCTCAGGCACCAGAAAACCTTGGAACACCACCACCCACCCAGGCCAGCAAGCAAGTCCCCACAGCTGGATCCAGTCCCCAAGACTTACACTGTCCAGGCCTGCTCTAAACAAACGATCTCAAAAGTGAAGAAATGGGAGGAGACCTGCACCTAAATTTCCCCAGTTTCAAGTCCATGCAGAAAGACTACATCGTCTTTTTAAGCCACGTACAATTCTAACATCTAGATATCCTCCAAACCAACAATGTGGCGAAGGGAGGGATTGAGGGAACTGCATCGTGAAAGCACATTTCACATCCATTTTAAAGAACTCCCTATTTCTGAAATGCCTCACATCTTCATTTGCAACATATCTGGGGATGGGAATGAGAGAAGAGCGCAGAAGTTTAGATACAGCAACTTTAAAAAACCCTTCGTCAATCTAGATCTAGTTAATCAGCACTGACTATTGGAGTGAATTTCATGCTTGAGACCAGTGGATATCTCCTCATGCCTTTCTAGTGCATGCCCATCCAAGGGCAGTTTTCCCTTTTTGCGCCACAAAATCCACCTTTTCAAGATTTCTTTCAAAAATATCTCTGGCAACATTGTCCCGTTATACAAATAAAGTCTCTCAGACAAATTCTTTGAGGGAGTCACGATGTGGGGAGGAAATTTTTCCAGAATGGTTTTCCTATACATAATTTTTCCATTTCTAAAATTGGGAAATTAATACAGTGGAGGTGTTTCAAATAATGTGCCAAACAATCTATTTATAAACATCAGAACAATTTATATAGGGTTGTTGTTTTTTTTAAAGAGTAAAAGGAAGTTGGGGAAATCTGTAAGGGAAGTAACAAATTCCAATTCAAAGTTTTCTGGAAAACCCACATCCTTGAGAATACACTCCATGTGCATACAATCGATAGCCCCTGCCCCCTTCCTTCAAACGGCAGTTAGTGAATTTATGGAGCAGTTCCAGGAGGGGGATTTTGTCATCTTAGCACAACAAAAACAGCCAATTCAAGTCAAAACACTCATCAAACAGGGCACACATGGGAGCATTTTGAAGTACAACTCTACTTCAGCTCTGTGTGTTCAACCGTTCTATTATTCCCCAAATCTCAAAGCACACACCCAGCCCACATGATCAGATCCACTACAGCTACAATCTGAAGAGTAAGCCAGGATATTTTTTTAGGCCCTCAAAGATTTTGGTTTCAAAGCGACATCGATTGATGCAACAAACTGTCTGGGCCACCCATTCTTACTGCATCATATAATCCTAATAATGATGCACTAAGCAGCATATGCTATACCAAACAAGAGATCGATTCACCTCCCATCACTAAGCAAGATCACCTATGCCCTAGATTTCTTTACTACTATGCATTAAATGAGCCTGTTGGAAAATGGAAGGGGGCAAGTGAAAAAACCCCACAGCAGGTCTCTATATTTTCTAGCTTCTCTTCCACGTTTTGGTTAAAAGGAACCACAGGCGTTCCCTCTTTCCAAACGACCAAGCGCAGAAAGTCTAAGACCCAAGATAAAGCCGATGTTTCTCGATTCCGAACAGCACGGGGGAGTAAAACAGCGGGCCAAAAAAAAAAAAAAAATCGCCATCTTGAATTCTAGCGCTTAGTACTACAATGGAAGGGAACGAGGCACCGTCACCATCTCCCCACCACCTCTTTCCATTCAGATTTTGGCCATCTAGAAAGCAAATTATCCTCCCAAAACGAGCTATCGGACAGAGAATCGTTCAAAGAAGTGATACCCACCCCAATATGGAGCGGATGGCTAAACCGAAGACGGATAGTGGGGCGATTATCAGGGAGTAGCTTACCTCCTGCAATTGGGAGGGGCTGGACGACTCCTCCGAGCGGCATCCAGAGAGTGAGCGGCTTCCGGGAAAGGGCGGAGCCGAATCCGATCCGATCTCCCAGGAGAACTGTGCTGTTAGGACCCCGCGCGGGCTTCTCTCTACGGTTGTCGCATGAGGAGCCTATCTAGAAAGAAGCATAATTGGTAAAGACAGCTAATCAGGTGCCTGATTAGATTTAAGGAGAGTATCTGGGATATAAGAGTGGATTTTTGAAACAGCGAGACAAGGAACGCTGAAGCTGATGCCTGTTATTTATTTGTAGTTTTTAATTTTCTTTTAATCTATGTAATAAAAAGGTCGAGAGAATAATTTTGTGTAGATCCATTATGTATATTGCGTCGCCAGTATATCAACTAATAACGATAGCATTTTTATTATTATTTTTAGTCGTGTTTAAAACTTAAATTCATCTCGTACTCGTGGCGATCAGAAAACTCAGTGGTAGCAGATGTTTTCAAACAGGCGTTTGCAGTCGGCACCCAAGGGGGCGCAATTTAGTGCTGGCGTCCGTAAGGCCTAGTCAAAGGGGTATTCTAGCTTGTAAAAAGCAGGGGCGTCCACTTCTTTTCCACAAAGAGGATGGGGGCTTTTAACAGCGTGACAACCGGATATTCAATAGGTGCGATTTCGCCTGGCTTTGCAGTTTATTGCGGGGGGGGTTGCACCTGTTGAATTTCTGACCGTTAAAGGCGCAAAAGCTCTGAGGACAAAAAGAGAGAGAGTGGTAACAATATTGCCTCTACAAAATGTCAACGTTAAGTTCCTTCCTGTCTGGAAGCAGTTTGGTAAAACTTTCTGCTGAGTGATGATAATTTACAAAACAGCTATCATAGTCTTGCCAGGATATTCTTGTCTGACTGCTTTTGACTGGCCCTAATCCTGTGCCTTTAACAACACCCTGACATTAAAACAATTAGCATACTCTTTCTAGCATGGAAATAAACATAGTGTAAAAGTTTCACCTGCTAAAGTTCTGCATCAGGCTTTGAAAGGCTCAAGAACAGGCCAGTTACAAGAAATCGCCCCCACTAGTTTCCATGATTGCATAATGCTATGGCTTAGGTTCCACTTTAGGTTGTGGTATGTACAGGGAGGATTTGTGTTCACAGCTATGAACTCGCATGTCCGGCTATTCTCAATCTCCTATGGTGATAATCTGGGGTTACCAGGTTGTTCTAAGGAAGATGGCTGAGATCATGTTTGTGACATGCTTTGAATATTGAAAATGTTCTTAATGGGAGCATGGTCCAGATCATTTTAAACACTTTTAAGGACTACTTATTCAAATGGGAGAGCATGCACGTAATGTTTTAGAAAAGAGGCATAGCTATAATTGAACTACAGGACAAATGTCCCTGGGACTCTGAGGGAGGGGAGGCTTGCCAAGTGGGTGGCACAGCACACTCTTCAGTCTTCACTGTAGTGGTTAGAGTGCTGGACTAGGACCGGGGAGACCTGAGTTCAAATCCCCATTCAGCCATGATACTTGCTGGGTGACTCTGGGCCAGTCACTTCTCTCTCAGCCTAACCTAGTTCACAGGGTGTTGTGAGGAGAAACCTAAGTGTGTAGTACACCGCCATGGGCTCCTTGGCGGAAGAGCGGGGTATAAAATATAAATAATAATAATATGAGGTCATTGTAGTTGATTATATATGTTTTAAAACATATTTCTGAGCCAAGAGTATGTGTCCACACAAGTGTATATGTGAAGTGGGGAGTGTATGATACTATTTGGATAGGAATGAGAGAAAGGTCAAGAATGTTTTGTTTTTCACTATGTCCTTACAGTTCTTCTACAACAAAGACAAGGGAGGGAAAGGATAAAAAGATGAGGGAGGCCCTGGGGGCCCATCTTCACTTGTTGTCCCAGGATCCCACCCACCCCCGCCAACCTTGCTATGCCCTGGTTCAAAATTTTCAAATTAGGAGCATACATTTAATAGGAATTAAAGGTGCTTAATTTTAATGGCTACTAGTCAGAGGGCTATAGGCCACCTCCGGCCTCAAAGACAGGATGAGTACCTCTGAGTACCAGTTGCAGGGGAATAACAGCAGGAGAAAGGACATGCCAATTCCTGCCTGTGGGCTTCCAGCAGCATCTGGTGGGCCACTGTGTGAAACAGGATGCTGGACTAGATGGGCCTTGGGCCTGATCCAGCAGGGCTGTTCTTATGTTATGTTCTTAACTTTGGTTGATGTTGTGCCCCTAAGTGTTTATCAGTAGTTGACATTGCAATAGTAGGTCAGATTTTACTCAAGACTAGGGTTGCCACATGTCCAGGTCAGGATTGGCCTGTGCAGACCAGGAATCGGATATCCTGTCCAGGATATAGAGAAAGTATCATCCAGAATATAAAATGTCCAGGAATTTGATCAGGAAGATTACTTTAGTTAATTTTACCCATTTTTGTGGTGCTCATTTTAAAGCACCATATTCTTACCCTTTCTTTGGTACCAGTGCTGCCAGCTGGTTAGGTTGGTGCTCTCTATGGTTAGCGAATCCCTTCCCTTCCTTTCTAGATCATCTCTAGACTAGAGTTAGTGAGGATGGTAGCATACTTGCCAACATGTCCCTATTTGTGGGCAGGGACATGTGGGCAAGTATGTGTTAGTGGGCCTCTGGGTTTAGCTGCGAAGTACATGCACTGTGAGGGTTTGTACCTTACAAATGCAAATGCATGCATGTGCTTCCATAACCCTGCAACACTTCAGTGATGGAAATAGGAAAATGCTTGTAGCATTTCTATTAACATATTGAGGATCTCTTCATGAGCCACACCCCCTCCATTCTTACAGATTGGGAAGCATCCTGACCAATAGTTCTATGAGTGGGAGATGTTCTGCTCATGTAAGGGAAGAGGGTGAATCTCACCAGTGCCCCATTTCCTCTGCTGCCCTTTGAGTCCCCCCAAAATTTTTAAGCAAGTTCAGTACATATACTACACACCGTCTGCAGTGTGTGAAGTGTTAGGCTATGTGCAGCTTGTTGCCTTAGAGGTCATGCATGTACATTTCCTTTCATACAAATACGACAAATATTTATATTTTTATTCCGCTTTTCAACAAAAGCTCCGAAAGCGGTTTACATAGAAATAAATAAATAAATAAATAAATAAAATAAAAGGCTCCCTGTCCCCAAAGAGCTCACAGTCTAAAAATGAAACATAAAATAAACACCAGCAACAGCCACTGGAGGGATGTTGTACTGGGGATGGATAGGGCCAGTTGCCTTCCCCATTAAAGAGAATCACCACTTTAAAAGGAAGCGTCTACGTACTGTGCATGATCTTTACTGTTGTCCTTTGAAAAAAACACTTTCCTCTGGTGGGGCAGAGATTAAATGTGCACATGCCCGAAAGTATTCAGCCTTTAGGTGCCAAAAATTTTGTGTGTTAAGGAGTGGCAATCCTGTTTGCCAATTTATTTAGCTTGGACCTTTTTTTCTAGAATAATATGTAGGGCAGTGGGCTATCCCTTTCCCCTCATGAAAGAGGATCTGTGATTTTAACAGCTAGCTTCTAGAAGTTTCAAGCAGAAATCCAACAGGTTCAGGTTCTTCCGGAAGAAAAACCAGACATGGTAACCATAACCATAATTTGCCTGTGGTTAGTCCCATGATATTTCCTAAGCTATATTGTTTCTTTTTTAGCTTTCGCTTGCCATTAACATACTATTATTATTATTATCATTATTATTTTATTTACACAGTCAGACAGGTGTTATTGACTGGTTTGTTTTATCCAGACATCGAGTCCTTCCCAAGGACCTGGGATGGCTGAATTTTATTGTCAATTGTTATAGATATCGTCGCAGAATATAGGCTGTTCCCAGTAAAGCTGCTTTTTGTAATTGGCTGATGATGATTTCTGTGGCCCCTATGGTGTTGAGGTGCTCTTCAAGGTCTTTTGGAACTGCACCCAGGGCACCAATTACCACTGGGATTATTTTGGTCTTTTTCTGCCACAGCCTTTCAATTTCAATTTGTAGATCTTTGTATTTGGTGATTTTTTTCTCTTTCTCTTTCTTCTATTCTGCTATCCCCTGGTATTGCTATGTTGATTATTTTAACTTGTTTTTCTTTCTTCTTGACTACCGTTATATCTGGTGTACTGTGTGGCAGATGTTTGTCTGTTTGTAGTCAGAAGTCCCATAATATTTTTACATCTTCATTTTCTACAACTTTTTCAATTTGATGGTCCCACCAATCTTTGGCTACAGGTAGCTTGTATTTTTTGCAGATGTTCCAGTGTATCATCCCTGCTACCTTGTCATGCCTTTGTTTGTAGTCAGTCTGTGCTATCTTTTTACAACAGCTGATTAGGTGGTCCACTGTTTCATCTGCTTCTTTACAAAGGCGGCACTTGCTGTTTGTTGTTGATTTTTTGACTTTTGCTCTTATTGCATCTGTTCTTAGTGCCTGTTCTTGTGCAGCCAGTATTAAACTCTCTGTTTCATCATCATCATCATCATCATCCATAATATTTCATAGATGAAAACCGAAACACTGTTCTGTCCCACATTTTACTTCTCTTTTCACTAAAGGTACTGCTGTCTGATTTCCATCCCACAAACAAAAACATAGATTGGAGGTTCTTCTCCAATTGTTGTACAGTGTTGTATTCACCTTAGCTTTGTTTCAGCTTAAGCTTTCATGGACTGCAGCCCATCAGATGCATGAAGTGTTCTCTTCAGTCATTTTTCCTCAGGCACATATGTAATCATTGTATACGTGGTTTTTATGAAGAACAGAATCAATTCCCAGTCTCCCCCAACATTTCAGTCTCCTGTCCTATAAGTTATTTCAGGAGTTTGGGCTCTGAATTTTCTTAAGGTTGTCACTTTCTTAACTGAGAGAGACCCTGTGCATTCATAACTGCACAACATGAACATATGAACAGTCCTGCTGGATCAGGCCCAAGGCCCATCTAGTCCAGCTTCCTGTTTCACACAGTGGCCCACCAGATACCTCTGGGGAGCCCACAGGCAAGAGGTATGTGCATGCTTTCTCTCCTGCTGTTGCTCCCCTGCAACTGGTATTGAGAGGCATTGTGCCTCTGAGGCTGGAGGTGGCCCACAGCCATCAGACTAGTAGCCATTGATAGACCTGTCATCCATGAATCTGTCTAAACCCCTTTTAAAGCCATCCAAGCTGGTGGCCATCACCACATTCCATGGCAAGGAATTCCTTAGATCAATTATGTGCTGTGTGAAAAAGTATTTCCGCTTGTCGGTCCTAAATTTCCCAACCTTCAGTTTCATGGGGTGACCCCTGGTTCTAGTGTTGTGAGAGAGGGAGAAAAACTTCTGTCTACCCTCTCCACTCCATACATAATTTTATACACTTCAGTCATGTCTCCCTTTAGTTGCCTCTTTTCCCATACACAAATTAAATAAATGAAATCCTTTCTTTGCAACACGTTGTCAGCCTTCCTTATTGTTAACGGTTTAAGTTTAGGCCAAGCTTCATTGCAAACAGTGCAGGTCAGCTGATACACCTCAGTCCTTTCGCCTCAGTCCTTTCCAGGAATCACTGATGCCACACACACACACCCCATCTAAAATCCATTACCAGTCCATTACCACCACACCCCTGAATACCTGCCTAGGCCTGAGATATCTGAAGGATCACCTTCTTCTGTACAGTGCTGCCTGGCAACTGATATCTTCATGTGAGGCTCTTCTCCCAGGTTAGGTTAGGCTGGTGGCTGCTGCAGGGAAGACCTTTTTTATGGTAGCACCTCTCCTAAGACACAGTAACCAGGCACCATTTAATTATATTTCAGCTGAAATGTTAACAGCAATTAAGAACTTTAGAAAAAGTATTGTTTAAATCAAATGATCAATTACGATAATGATGGACAGCATCTAGACTAGCCCGTCATGATTAAGCATCATTGGAATCAATGAGACAAGTTAGTCGTGGCTCCGTTAAAGGGACTTGGTCATGACTAAATTAGTCTGGATGCTGCTGAATACCTTATTGCAATGGCTCATTTTCCGCATGTTTTTACTATTTATACTGCTTGTAAAAAATGTTTTACATGTTTATCCCACCCTTCATCCAAGGAGCTTGGGCTGCATAAAAGGCTTTCTTTGATATTAATTTTTAAAATTAATCCCTTATGTTTGTAAGGGTTTGAACTTATGTTTTGATTTATTATCATAGCAAGGGTAAATTTTATAGTTGTTGATTCACGAAGAAATGTGAGCAGGAAGTCCTCCCTTTTTGTGTGTATTTTTAATGAATGATAATATTGTTATTGTTAAAATCAATAAAAATTGAATTTGCAAAAAATATATATTAAAATTAATCTTAATTCTTCATTTGAATCATTGTTCTTTGAATTTTAGTTTAGTTATTTGTGTAAGCTACCTTGAGAGCGTTTATGGTAGAAAAGCAGGGTATAACATTGTTAAACAAATAACTAACACAATACCAGCCTTGCTCTTGAACTGGCTGGATGCCAATAATTTCCCAAGGACTTCAGGAGTCCTGCTTCACCACCGCTATATAATGACCACTTCTTACTCCATTTTAACCAGGTAACTTTTATTCATCATGTTCAGAAGTGACAATTGAAATGTCCAGGCGTAGATAAATAAGCTTGGGGGAACTGGGCCGGGGGGGCAGTAGTGAGAATTAAACAGAGATACAATGGCAGCAGAATAAAGACAGGAAGCCATGATTTCAAGTGCACATACACTCACCAGTGGGAAAACTAGATAGCACTCCTGGAACTCCTGGATTTCTTAGACACGCCCCTTCATGCCATGGGGCATAACAATGCAGATGGAGCAGAACTGTGATGTGGAAGGGAATAGACCCATATTGCTATGGGGACCTCACTGTCCGTCTGTCCCACACCCCCAAAACCAACAACAAAACAAGGAGCAGCTAAGACTGGGAAGCAGAGAAACGGGGTTTGGGTGGAGACAGAACCTTAGTTGCAGATTTAAAACTGGGATATGTCTTTCTAGAGAGTTCCGCTGAGGGTATTCACAGCAGTTTTGAAGACAAGATTTCCCCCTCAACGGGTGATATTGAACTTTAATACCATAAACAGGAATTCACAACCTTGATATGAGATATTATGAAGTTTGAGAAATCATTGGCAGGGAGTTTTTGGGAGCACAAGAGGTCAGATCTGTAGGGTTCAGGGAAGGTTAGGTAGAGGTTGGGAGCTGATATTGTGAGGACATTATGAAGCTGGGTCTTGAGGAATTGGGAGTCTTGTACTATACCAGCCAGGGATTGGTGGAGAATATGGGTCAGCCAGGTCCCCTAGGCAACCAGGTGCTATTTACAGGGTGGTCATTGGGTCCATTAGACAGACAGGCGGTAATTGGGGTGTAGTTGGGGCCGCACATCCCAGGCAAGGGTGAGAAGTTGACGTAGGACTCGATCCTTGCCCCGAGCTTGTCCTCCCTGCATCGCCTGCAGTTTCTTGCGTGTCTGGGCCTCCACCTCAGCAGACAGGTTCCCCTGTGAGCCCAGAGCCTGGGGGAGAAAAGAGCAAAGTTATTTCATAATTCCAGTACCTATGAAGTGGCCTCTCTGCCCCATAACATCTGTGGGGAGAGGGGAGTGAGCAACTGAGCCTGTCCTGAAACAATAGCAGTACCGAAGATGACAGACTGCTTCTTTCCTATCGTCCTGTTCATATTTTGGCTGACATGATATGCAAGTCTAATGGGGACAAAAGACACTGGAGCTGCCACTACTGTGGACACAGACACAGCAGTGCTACTGTTTTGGACAGGCAGTTGCGCAAGTCATATCTCTGCAGTTCCTCTTCTATTTGCCACAATGGGAGAAACCATGGGATGCTGTCCGTATAACCACTGGTCAGCAGAGGCGTAACTAGGGAAAATGGCGCCCGGGGCAAGCACTGAAATGTCGCCCCCCCACCGCCCCCCCCCATACTACAGTATACTTAGGTTTTTCCTCACAAGTGTCCGCCGCCGCTGCCAAGCCAGGCCACTGACTGGCCGCCAGGTGCCAGCAAAGCAATGCGGGGGGGGGGCGCAGGCGGCACGGAAGGGACCGCTCGTGGGGAAGGGGGCACCGACGCGCTCCCTTGACTGCTGCAGCGCTGCTGCACTGAGCAGGAAACATTTGTATTAACAAATTTAAAAAATTTTTTTTTAAAAAATTGGTCATGACGGCGCCCCCCATGTGACCAGAAAAGATGGCGCCCGGGGCACGTGCCCCCCCTGCCCCCCTATAGTTACGCCTCTGCTGGTCAGAAACAGTGGTACCGCTGCTTCTGAGGCTACAGTAGTGGTGGCACCAATGTCTTCCATCCCCATTAGACTTACACATCATGTCAGCTATTATGTTGTACCTGCATTCAGATTCTGTAGACTCATACATGTGTTTGTGTGAGTGACTATACATGCATGCATTTTAGGAGTGAACCTCAGTACAGGCCTTCTGAAGTGCAGGATACAGATAGGAAGTGTCCTGCTGTACCTGTGTTCAGCATAACATGTGAAAACCTATACTTGTGTTCAGATCTGTACCTTTGCACACCATACACAGATCGTACAAATGTTAAAACATAACATGTGAATGGGGCTCATACGTTGATTGATTTTGAGAAGCTGCTTTTAAGTCCAGGAGGACTCTGAGTGGCTTTCAACAAAAATTAAAACAACATTCAAATCAATAAAATAATGCATAAAGGGCTTGCTCTCACAACCTGCACAATCGTAGTTAAAAAGTTAACAAACAGCCACCAAGCTGGGTGCACTTCTGCTGAGAGTGACATGAAAACCCACACTTTACCATCAGTCGTAGTCCAGTTGTAGTTGCCAATCGTCGTTTAATCCTAGTTAACCACAACAGCGGGACTACAATGGCTGGTAAAGCGTGGATTTTCACATCATGCTTTGTGGGAGCATGCTCAGCTTGGTGATCATCATAAACCCTTTAACCATGATTGTGGGTTGTGAGAACAAGCCCTAAATAGCAGAGCAAACAGTATTCCTGCATAAAATCCAAGTTAATAAACAAATAGAAAGGGCCTGGGCAAATACAAAGACCTTCATCTGGCACATAAATCAGTGTCAATGTGCGTATCTGGGAGATAATTCCAGCTGTGGGACACCACAGCTGAAAATGCCCACTCTATGGTCACCCCTGCCCCTCTTCCAACGAAAAGCCTGAATAAGGTTGATTTGATAAGCCAATTTGATAAACCAATTGATAAGCCTCAATAAGGATTCACTGGGAACAAAAGCCGGATACGTCCAGTTAAGGATTAACTAGGAATAAGAAGGATATTTTCCTTAAAATAAATTATTAACCATGGATACGATCAGAATGCAGGGTCTATGAGGTCATGCCAGAGAAGGGCCTTCCTGGTTAAGGTCTGTGGGCTTTCCTCCCAAAGGTATCCTACCTAAGGCCCAAGTTTCAGATATCTGAAAAGTAAAGGCTTTCTTCTTATTCCAACTTCCACAGAGTAGTCATGTTAGTCATTCACAGCAAAACCAATGCAGAGCCTTGGACTTTAATTATAGCATGGGCTGTAGTCTACAAAAAGCTAAGAGAAATGTATTAGTCTTTAAGGTGCCGCAATATTCTTTGTTGTTCTTATTCCAAAATTCTTTAAATGGGATCAATGTCCGGTTTTTAGGTTACACTGCTGAAATGTTCAAGTGAATGTAAAGGTGGTTATTGAATTGTGATCGCTTTCCGTGCTGCTTCATAACTCCCAATAAGGGTGTAACATTTAAAAAATAAACAAGTAGCAGCCACCCCATCCCCACTGATATTTGGGGTATGTTGCAAGAAATATATTCCGTATGTCTTTCCTGATGTATTGCAAGGACTCAGGGTTGGCTACAAACAAGACTGACTCCCAGACTCAGAGGGCCTTCAGGAAACTGCTCTCTAGGGGGCCCCTCTTACCTGGGAGATTTGTTCCACCACCACAACATGAAGGTTATGCTGATCCCTGAGAGGTGGTCTCAGGGGATCAGCAATGAGGCCTTCTGGGGGCCCTGGACCTTCACCAGTTGCCCAATTAT
This sequence comes from Hemicordylus capensis, assembly GCF_027244095.1. NCBI lineage: Eukaryota > Metazoa > Chordata > Lepidosauria > Squamata > Cordylidae > Hemicordylus > Hemicordylus capensis. Next base: position 253,743,071 of record NC_069658.1, on the reverse strand, counting down.
ATCAGTTCTTGTCACAACAAAATCCTTACCTTGTTCTCCCAACAACCCTGTGGGGAACACCAAGGTGGGAATCTCAGATACATCTTGGGCCATAAACACAGGAACATAGAAAGCTGCCATATACTGAGTCTGACCCTTGGTCCATCTAGCTCAGTATTGTCTACACAGACTGGCAGTGGCTTCTCCAAGGTTGCAGGCAGGAATCTCTCTCAGCCCTATCTTGGAGAAGTCAGGGAGGGAACTTGAAACCTTCTGCTCTTCCCAGACCGGCTCCATCCCCTAAGGGGAGTATCTTACAGTGCTCACACATCAAATCTCCCATTCATTTGCAACCAGGGCAGACCCTGCTTAGCTAAAGGGGCAAGTCATGCTTGCTACCACAAAACCAGCCCTCCTCTCCACCTTCATGTGTGTGATAATGTTGGTAATCCATATTAAACCTAGATTCAAATGACTGTGTGAATCAGGCCAAAGTGGAAGACAGTGATCTGCCCAAGACACATAGACACACATGCATGCACACAGCACAGGCGTGTGTGTGCATGCGCGCACGCACACACACACACACACACCTTGGCTGATCAGCAATTTCATTAGCTGAATCGGGATCTGAAGTTGGGTCTCCTACAGCCAACACCCAGTATTTATCCCCTATACTACACTGGCTCAGGGGTTACCTTAAAGTGTCCTCTGCTTCCTTTAAAGGCCCAACCTGACCCCCAGATCCCTAGTACTAACTAGAAGTAAAGCTACAAGGGTGCTCCTTCATTATCAGCACTACTGATCCCTTCTGTTTCTTCTTGCCGGGAGATGCAGTCTACACCCCCACAGGAAAACCCAGTCATCCACTGAGGAGGACCCCCACATCTCACCGCCTGCTGCTTCTGCTGGAACTCTCTCTCCCGCTCCAAGCGGTATTGCTCGATTTCAGCCTGGGCTTCTTCCTTGGCCTGCTTCAGCCGCCGTGCCTTCCCTAGGATGGGGGAGACACACAGAAGGACAGATGGAGAGACAGCTCCTCTCAAGAGCTTCCCTTTGCCACCCCAGGAGCCCTAGTCCTTGTTCCCATTCCCCTCTCCTATGAGGCCCTACACTGCCATTATCTTCCAGAGAAGCCAGGAGTTCTGGCTCTCGGCCCTCCCTGCCCTTCTAATCTGCAAGAACCTTCCCATAAAATGGCTCACGTTTTCGGGCTTCTGCCACCTTCTCTGCAGCCCTCTTCTCCGCCTGCAGCAGCTGCTGGATTCCCTGGGTCTGGCTGGCCATGGTTCCCTAGCAATGATGCTCAAAGCTGCTAATCTTCCTGCATCCACTGAACCGGGTACCACATCCTAACAAGGCAGCCCAAGGTCCTAGTGTCCCTCCTATTACCTTTCCTATTAGTGCTCTACTTAACTGTACCCCTCCCGGTGGGTAAACAGATGGAACATAATACAGGACTTTTTCATTATTGTTAACAGATTTGTAAAAAGCATATATATGTTTGGCAGGCACAGCCTTTCATGTCAGAGAACTTCAAGGGTGAGAAAAGCTGTCCTAGCCAAAACTTCCTTTTCAACTATGAAAGATACAGAGGCGATATCATCTTCTGCATCTCAGCGTCTAGTCATCCCAATTCTACCCTAAAGCACAGCGCTTCTCACCCCCAATCCCATCTCCTTGCTCCCCTTCAACTCAGGACTTCTTTATGAGCCGCAGTGGATTAAATCTAAATCCCAAAGTCTTGTTCAGATCCTTCCCCAGGCACCTTACGAATTCAGTCCTTCGGCAAGTCCCTCCTCTTACATCTTGTAAAATGTGTTACTTGATTCACATTTGGACCATTGTTTAATTTATTTTTTGAATGAAGGATACGAGCTTTTGAATCACACAGAAGTCTTTCTCAGGCTAGAAGTTCAAGAAAAGAAAAGAAAAAAGAACAGGAAGAAGAACCTTGTTCTCTGACCATGTTCCCTGACCACCCCAACTGCATTCCTCCCCCCCCATCCCAAAATCGAGACAGGATGCTAGAGCAGACATGTAATTAAGTTTCATACATGCCATGCTGATCAATATATAGAGTAATATAAAGCAGGGGCGTAACTATGATAGGGCAAAGGGAGACAGTTGTCTGGGGGCCCACTGCCTTGGGGGGCCCCAGAGGCAAGTCACATGACTGACTCTCCCAGCCATGCACCCGCCTGGGCTTCCTTCAGTTGTATTCATCCTCCAAAATTGATGTGAATGTTAAGACCTGGAGCTACCAGAACAGCATGTCCTTCTCTAGTACCATGAAATGACTTGCATCGTCCACAATTTACAAAACCTTTTAAAAAATAATTCAGGATGATGTTCTATTGCGGCACATAGGTTATATGTGACACAATTTTACTATGCTTTTTGTTACCACTATTCAGCCTCATTTAAGATTTCTTTACTTCATGAGCTGAGCTTCAGTGAGGGTAGGGGCATTTTAAAATCTAGTCTCTGGGCCCACTCCAACCTTGCTACGCCCCTGATGTAAAGACCACCCTCTCCTCACTCCAAACATTAAAACAATGCATATTATACATATCCATGTTTATTTGGGGAATATTATTTATTTAAAATATTTATATCCCTCCCACTCCGCTTTATGCCGAACTAAGTGGCTTCCAAGGTGGCTGATGATGAGAAACAATCTTATATCTTTCCCCAAAAGATCTGGAAACATTATGATCCTTATGAATGCATAACCAGAGGACCTCCAGGTAAGAGGGAGGTACCAGCAACGCCCAACTGCCCCAATGTAACTTGTGGACTCAGGGCACTTAACAGATAATCAGGTGGGTGGAGTGAATGGAACTTAGTGGCAAAGAGGGGAAGGAAGACTTGAATAAAAGGAGCAGGAAATTTCTTAGCTTGAAGAATACTCTCTCAAGACAATCACAACCCCTTCTGCTTCTGAAGGGTAAAGGTGTCTAAAACTCTATTGTTTTCTCACAAGCCATTTCACACTTTTTGTTTCTGAGAAGGAATGGGTTTGACACAATTAAGCTCTTGGTGTGGGGAGCTAACCCACTCTAAATAACATAAAATCAACAGGTCAATGTTCAGTGTTCAATTTTATTGCGATCTTTGATCAAATATACAATCTAGATCAAATAAGAGGAATCTTAAAGGTAAATATCAATATAAACGCATAAATGTATATACACAACAGTATTTGTGTGAACTCTTCCGAGGAACAGAGGGGGAAGTTGCACATTGAATCCATTAATCAGCTGATTGTCCTATGTGCGTGTACACATACACAGTAAACTCACATTTACCATGTTTTTTTCTCTCTACACTAGGGATATACTGTATCATTTTGCTGCGGATCCATACTTATTAATAAACTTTAGATTTGATTTTTGTTGGTGCCTGATGAAGGCAGGTGGAGAATGGTGTAAAATGGATGTTGGCTGCTGTTCTAAGGGTTGTTGACTGAGAGACTAGTCACTCTCAAAGTGTGTTGCTTAGCAACCAGTGCCAGGTAGCATGACATAATTGATGTCCCTAGTGGGCACAGCATCTCATGGGAGCAGATGGACAGCTTGCAGTTCCTGGCTCTTTCTGGTGGCTGGGATGACTAATAAAAGTGTGATTGTGTGTCTGTGTGCGTGCAAAGTCCACTTTCCATTTTACTACTGCAGCTCAGTATGAACACTAGGGCTGTTAATCAATGTTAAGTTGATGATTCTTTTGCCATTTAATGTATTAATCAATGAAGTTTAAATAAAATTGCACACCAACAGAACCACGATACAGATGGCTTTCTGACATATGCCCCTGCTAACTGGACAAAGAGGCACCTTTCAAAGTGGGGATTTTCTTTATATTAAGCAGGGGGGAGGGGAACTGACCCTATTCAACCCCATGAGAACAGCACTGCTGGATTAGGCCAAGGCCCATCTAATCCAGCATCCTGTTTCACACCAGTGGCCCACCAATGCCTCTGAGAAGCCCACAGACACAAACTGAAGGCATGCCCTCTCTTGCTGTTGCTCCCCTGCAACTGGTATTTGGAGGAATCATGCCTCTGAGGGTAAAGGCAGCCTATAGTCACCAGACTAGTATTGATTGATTGATTGATTGATTGATTGATTGATTAAGTGTCATCAAGTTGGTGTTGACTCTTAGCAGCCACATAGATAGATTCTCTCCAGGATGATCTGTCTTCAACTTGGCCTTTAAGGTCTCTCAGTGGTGCATTCATTGCTGTCGAAATCGAGTCCATTCACCTTCCTGCTGGTTGTCCTCTTCTTCTTTTTCTTTCAGCTTTCCCCAGCATTATCGACTTCTCAAGGGAGCTGGGTCTTTGCATAATGTGTCCGAAGTATGATAGTTTGAGTCTGGTCATTTGTGCCTTGAGTGAAAATTCTGGATTAATTTGTTCTATGATCCATTTGTTTGTTTTCCTGGCTGTCCATGATATCCTCAAAAGTCTTCTCCAACACCAAAGTTCAAAAGCGTGAATGCTTTTTCTATCTTGCTTCTTCAAAGTCCAGCTTTCGTATCCATAGAGTGTCACAGGGAAAACTATGGTCCAAATGATTCTAATCTTTGTAGGTATAGACATGTCACACCACCTAAATGCCAAATTCCTTCTTTGGTTTTCGTGTCCTGAGTAGTAAGCGGTATGATTTTCTGACTGAAACTGTCTCATTCCAGTCCATTTTAATTCACTGATGCCCAAGATGTCAATCTGTAGTCAATTCATTTCATTTTTCACTGTGTCAAGCTTTCCCATATTCATGCTTCTTACATTCCATGTTCCTGTTGTAATTCTGTCTTTGCAGCTTCGGATTTTCTTTCCCCCGCACAGCAAAATCAGCTGCTAGACATCCAAAAGGTTTTAGTCTAACCACATCATAAACACCATCGGTACTCTAAGAGATCCTCAACTCTTCCTCAGTAGCATGTTGAGTACCATCCAACTTAAGGGGCCCATCATCCAGCACTACATCAACAATCATTCTATTTTGTCTTTCCATGTGGTTTTCTTGGTAAAATACAGGAGTGGTTTACCATTGCCTTCTCCTGCGCAGTATGAAATGCTTCCTTTGTTGTTGTCACTGAAGTGATTGTCTGCCTCCAGCACCTTCCTATTATCGCTGCTGCCCAATATACATGCCTGCTTTAGCTGGGCAACTGGGATGAACTTCGCGCTTTGGGTGACCCTACTGGGAGTATACCTCCCGGAGTACTTTGCACATCCCGCCCAGGAACACACACCCCCGACCACGATGAGGCAACATAGCAGGACTTGGGGGTGGGATAGGACAGACCAGTCCTACCTGTCCTAAATTTGTCCAAGCCACTTTTAAAGCCATCACCACATCCCATGGCAGAGAATCTCAAAGATTAATTATGTGCTGTGTGTGAAAAAGTATTTCCTTTTGTCACTCCTAAATTTCTCAGCCTTCAGTTTCATGGGATGACCCCTGGTTCTAGTGTTGTGGGAGAGGGAGAAAAATTTACCTCTGTCCACTCTCTCTATTCCATAATAAATTTATACACCTCTATTGTGTTTCCCTGTAGTCGCCTCTTTTCCAAACTAAAAAGCCTCAGATGCTGTAGCCTAGCCTCATAAAGAAGGTGCTCCAGGCCCCTGATCATCTTGGCTGCCCTTTTCTGCACCTTCTCCAGGTCTACAATGTCAGTTGTGCAGTGCTACTTACACTGCAAATTATTATTATTACAAGCACACCCTACCCAGATTCTTCCCCAGCTTTGGAACGAAGTAGGAGAAAAATCTATCCTACACAGACGGGGCTTTTTGGTTGTTATAAAGGGGAGGAATGTGTTGTATTCTATCTAGTTTTTGTGTGTGTTTTGTTCTTTGGATGTCTGTCCCAGTAGGGATCCTGTAGAGAATATGGAGGGTGAAGTCAGAAAGGAAAAGGTGGGAAAAGAGGAAAAAATGGATTTGCTTCTGAATAAAGCTTTAGTTAAACCCACATAATATGTACTGGTGTTTACAAGGGAAGCAGTTCTAAAACCTTTACTTTGTAAAACAGAACAGCCCCATATGTGCTTTGTGTTCTGGACTACAGGTTGTTTTTCTCCCAGGAACTGCCTTTAATAACATGTTAGCTGATCATTATCTGAGCAGAGCAGAGCCTGATAGAATATTTGACGGCCTACCTGTGTGCCATTCTTATTGGCTGATCTGTTGTCACAGTTACAAATGTATCATCTTCAGGGATTTCCAAAGAGTCAATTTGCTTAAGGATGACTGAGCTGTACCAGGATCCTATTACACTGTGATCATCAGTAAAGAAAACCTGAATGTTGAGGCTTGGTTGAGTTCAGTGGTGCAGCTTAAGCCCTATTCACAAGTTATGTGCAACACACACACAATCTATGCATAGTGTACACACACACACACACACACACGTTCAAAATGATATACATGTCTGGCTAGTCACACAAAAACATGTACATCTATGGAGACACCTGTAAATGCATGTGCAACATTATGTCTGAATAGGACTTTTAAAAGGGATTAGAAAATTAATGGAAGATAGACCTATAAGGAGCCTACTAGCCATTATTAGAGTAAAACTGTTAAAAATTTGGGTTGAATTTCAGTTCATGTTAGTTAATACTACTATTGATGGCTAATGTTGGCCTGGGTCACAACATCATTCGAACTTAAGTTTACTGTGGGTTACTGACTTTAGCGTGATTGTGTGAACCCATGCCCAGGCAGGAATCTCAGATTCATCTCAGGCCATAAGCCACTTAGGCATGGGTACACACAATCACACTCATGTGGGTAACTCACATTAAACCTGGATTTGAAGGGTTGCGTGAACCAGGCCATTCTCTAAGGCCGTCCAGCGGCAGGAGGACTGTGGACCCACAAGGTGCCTTCAGCGCAGGGATGCTGAAAATCGCTTCCTGCTCTCCCTCCCTGCGTGCTGCCGTGCCCATCAAGCCTGCAAATGCAACTACTCTGAAGGCTCCCTGCCTCAAAAGAGCTCTGATCCCATCGACGGATCTGTTAGAGGTTGTTGATTTTTACCCACAATAGGTAAAACAGCAGAGCACTAAGGAATGAGCACACACTCCAGTTACAGAGTAGGTAGCAGAGGATGGTTCGGATATTGCAGCTATTTAGAGAAAACACATGGAGATCCTTGTATGACTAAACACTAAATATTTATTGGTTAAATACACTTAGACAGGAAAGACCTATCTCTAATCTAAAGGACTACATAATGGATAGGTAAGGAGAGAGAGATGTTTCCATCTGCTCTCTAGGAAGAAAGGAAGGATTGTGACTCGGCACAGGAAGTGCTGCAGAGTCAGTTCAGGAGTCATAGAGTAGGGACAGATAGGGAGACCCTGACTCACTGTCTCTACTCCCAACGCCCCTAGTGGTCATTAGGACAGTTGGTGCAAAAGGTCGATGCACTTGGAAGTTCATCTCCAACAGGATCACTGCCCGTCATGTCAGTCACAATTATTGATATAACTAGCTGACCCTGCACAGAATATCTGTGCAGTATTTGGGGCCAGCGTTTCCCACCCGGGCTGGTTCTCCACCCCCACCCCCACCTGCGGTTTCTGGCCGGCTTTAAAGCCAGCCCGTCCCCTCCTGGGCCGTCTCTTCTTCCTGGCGGCCCAGCTGCCTCCTCACCCTGCCCCCACCGTAGCTGGGCCCGAAGCCACTGCAGCCAGGTCCGCTGCCACCTCGCCACCACGGCCGGGGGCGCCGCCTCCCCATCGCGGCCACTGCAGCCTCCCCGTAGCTGCCGAGCCCGTGCAGCTCCTTCCCAATCAAGCCCAAATTTCTCCATCCTTGTTCCCGTCTTTGCCGGGAATTCTCGCAGTGTATCGCGAGAGTTCCGCCCAGAAGATACGCATCCCCACAGCGGATGGCTAAGAGAAATAATAATTATATAGATTATACAGATGCTTTTCAATGAACAAGTTCTCAGAGCAGTTTATATAGGAAAAGAATAATAAATAAGATGGCTCTCGGTCCCCAAAGGGCTTATAGTCTAAAAAAGAAACACCCCAGCAACTGCCCCTGGAGAGGTGCTGTCCTGGGGTTGAATAGGGATGGTATGGAATTCAAACACAATATGTGCTAAACAAAACAAAGCACTTGGGAAACATTTAATACAAAATGTAAAAAGTAATGCAAACATGTAAAGGTAAAACGAATTATAAATACCAAAGATGCGTCACAGTAAGTATAGGAACAATATCAGAATGCTCAAATTGAAAGAGAGCCACCTAATGGCGCAGCGGGGAAATGACTTGACTAACAAGCCAGAGGTTGCCGCTTAGAATCCCTGCTGGTGTGTTTCCTATTGGGCAGCGGCAACGTAGGAAGATGCTGAAAGGCACACTGTGTGGGAGGAGGCAATGATAAACTCTTCCTGTATTCTGTGGTCGCCAGGAGTCCATACCGACTCAACAGCACACTTTACCTATAGATTCCATGGTTTAAAATATATAAAAATAAATGAATGAATGAATGAATGAATATATATATACACACACACACACACACACCGCTCTTCCTCCAAGGAGCCCAGAGCGGTGTACATTGTTATGTTTATCCCCACAACAACCCTGTGAGGTAGGTTAGGCTGAGAGATACATGACTGGCCCAGAGTCACCCAGTGAGCTTCATGGCTGAATGGGGATTTGATCTCGGGTCTTCCAGATCCTAGTCCAACACTCTAACCACTACACCATGCTGTTACACTTCATCAGTCCTGAGCAGAAGACATCCAAAAGGTATTCTGTATACAGCTAATCACAGTAAGCTTGTGGTATTGAAAAGGGCCAGTTGCTCTCCCCCTCCTAAATATAAAGAGAATCACTACTTTGGATGAGGCCTCATTGACCATTTAGCAGGGTTGCTCTCCCTGCCAGTTTCAAGTTCCTACAAATAACCCAAGTAACCCCTGCTAATTTGGCAAAGAGGCACCTTTTAATGTGGTGATTCTCTTTATTTAGCAGGGGGAGAGTAACTGGCCTTATCCACCCCCAGCACAGTACCTCCAGTGACTGTTGCTGGTGTCTAGCTTATGTTGCTTTTTAGATTGTGAGCCATTTATGGACAGAGATCCATCTTATTTATTTGCTAGTTCTCTGTGTAAACCGCCCTGAGCCATTTTTGGAAGGGCGGTATAGAAATTGAATGATTAAATAAACAAACAATAAGTACAGTGGTTGGCATGGGTGGGGGCTTGTTGCCCATGTACCTGGATTCAGCGCTCGTGGTTTCCCAGCTTCAGTATGGAGCTAGACTTGTCGAACAAGCTGTATCTTTTGCATTTCACAGCTATTTGGCCCCATTGTTAACATTTGTTTCCCTCTCTATCCATGCCAACTGAGGACAACACTTCACGGCCTATGATGAAGTGGGCCCTAAGCCATGGATATTTACACCCCAGTAGAATTGTTGGTCTTTAACGTGTCACAAAACTTTGTTGTCTTTTTTGTCAGAAGAGCTGAAAACTCGTTTTGGTGGAAAGGCAACCTGGTTGCCTAACAACAAATAGAGGAAGTCACTGCATATTTGAAGTGGCGCCAGGAGAGGCAGGTTTTTGACCCTGAGCCAGACTGTTGACTAGAGTGACCCAGCCAGCTAAACCAGGGCACTGTAAGACAGTAATTCCAAAGACAGAGGCTTGATGTGTTGTTTTGTTGTCAAGCAGCAAGCCATTGTTCTCGTGGAGCCTGGGGGGACACTCAGTACCTAAGCAGAAGGGTAGCAGTAAAGACAAAGATGGCAGTGAAGTTTATTGAGGTGGGGAGAGGACTGACAAAAGGCTATGGAAGATTGTTCAAGACTATGCATGCTAATAACTGACAGGGTAGCATACATACAGCACTCCTTTCACACCTCATCCCCCAAACCTGATCGCTTTTGCAGAGACATGACAGAGAAAACCCACTTGTACAGTGGGTGGGTTCACACAAAGCATGGAACCTACTTGCAGTCTCGGTTACATGGCTGTCCACGATCGTGTGAACTCGCCTTATGGAATCAACGACATGTTTTCTCAGGGCGAGAAACCTAGACGTGTAACCAGCACCGTTCCCTCTAACAGGGATTCCCAGATGTTGTCCACGACAACTCCCAGCATCCCCAACTGCAGTGGTCTTTGGCTGGGGATTCCGAGAGTTGTAGTCAACAACATCTGGGAAGTCTTGTTAGAGGGAACAGTGGTAACCAGTGGAAGTTGGCTTGCCACCCCCAGTAACGCTCTGCCTTAGGTTCATGCTACAGATTCTCAGCCCACGCTCTTCGTGAACCTCTGGTTTGTTCCAGGTGAACCGACCCCCTTTACAACTAAGACAATGGCTGCAAAGTGGATGTTGTAGGGGAGGCCTGCGAGCCGAAGGGAGGAGACATGACAAGGCAGGATGGGATACCAGCTAGGGCCTGCTAGGAGGCCTGCCCTCTGACTCAACTCAGCGACTGCCAACAAACTGAGGTATGTGAGCATTAGGGATGTGCATGGAACCAGCGAGGGCTGGTTCAAAGGCAGCGGGGATAACTTTAAGGGTGAGGGAGGGTGTACTCCCCCCTATGTTTCCCCTGCTGGTGCTCACTTAAAAACTGGTCCAGTGGGGCGGCAGTGTACCTTCCTGCTGCCCTGTCCTCTCCTCGGACCGGAAGTGACTGGAAGTAGCCCATGTGAGTGCACGTGTGCACACTGGTTACTTCCAGTCACTTCTGGTCTGAGGAGAGGACAGAGCGGCAGGGAGGTACACTGCTGCCTCGCCGGACTGGTTTTTAAGCGAGCATTGGCATGGGAAATGCGGTGCGTGTGGGGGAAGTGCACCTTCCCCCGCCCTTAAAGTTACCCCCGCCTTTGAACCTTTCGAATTGCCCGGTGTTCAGACCTGTTTGGAGGCCCATAGAAGGGCCTCCGAACAGGTTCTTGCACATCCCTAGGGAGCATCTGTGGCAGCATTCAGGTTTCAGCTACAACTTGGACTGCCTGAACCACAGGTTCCTTGCTATGTGTGAACCCTTCCAGTAGCAAAATTTAATTACAGAATTCATTTTCCACGAGGTATGGTGATGAGCTCTGGTGTAGAAAAAGGATTAGAAAAATGCATGGAGGATAGGTCCATCAGCAGGAATTAGCCATGATCAATAATTAGAGCCATGTTCAGTAGCAGTATGCCTCTGGGCACCACAGGTTGGAGGCAGGGAGTGGCTAACTTAATCTTAGCCTGTGCATGAGCTGCTAGAGGTGTCTGGCTGACTAGATGGTTTGTTCGAGCAAGGCCATTTTTATTTACTCTTCCCTTTAATAACAAAACAGATTGAAACAATAGCTAAAGGTGCATTAATTAATTTATTCATTACAAATCTAACCGTTTTCTTTTTTTCCATTTTGATTCTCCAGATAAGAAGCAAATCCAAACTGGGCAACCATTTGCTTGTTGTCAGCTGGCTTCCTTCCTTCCATTTCTCAGTCTCTCTCTCTCACCCCCACCCCCACCAATCCACTTCAGAAATTCAATAGCAGCATCTAAAGTCAGGAGTGCTTCCGAGGTAGATCGGCAGCTCCAGGATCATCGTGGGGGAAATGGCAGAGGGAAAGGCTTGGGCTCAGACTGCCCCCTGGGAAGGCCTATAGGGAGTAAAGGCATGAGTGGAGGACAGGTTCACAGTCCCCTCGGTCCCCTCTTATTGCTGCCTGGACTCTCTCAAACTCTGCCAATGCCCTTCAGTCACAACCCTTTGCCCTCTCCACCTCCGCCAGCTTTGCTGATTTCTCCCCAGCTTATTGCAAAATCCCATCTGTCCTGGCCCCACAGTCCTGGCCCCACAGTCACCTGAGTGATTCAAGGCACCAAGGGAAGGAGTCGGCAGAGGACAAAAGCATGGTCAGAGCCTCCCGTTGATGCTAATCTTGGCCACCGAGATGCTCTCCAGGGAACTGTACACCCCCTTCTCGTAAATGACAAAGAGGCTGTGAGTGTCCTCCGGGGCTGTCCCATCCAATGCTGTCATGCAGGAGTAGCCACTAGCACGGCTCCAGATCTGCAGGGGCTTTCCCCACCACGTCAAGCCGTTGGTGAAACTCCAGCGCAGGGTCATGTTCACGCCTGGAGAGGAGGCGGCAAAGAAAACAGGGTCACCTTTGCGAAAACCTGCTCTAGTGGTGGCTGTAAAGGAAAAGTGTGCCCGTGCCGTCAAGTCAGTTTCGACTCCTGGCGCCCACAGAGCCCTACAAATTCTTTGTTTTGTAGCTGCCTTATATGGAGTCAGAGCATTGGTCCATCTAGCTCAGTATTGCCTGCTGTGGCTGGCAGCAGCTCTCCAGGGTTTCAGACTGAGCTTTCTCCAGCCCTGCCTGCAGATGCCAGGAATCGAGCTTGGGATCTTTGGCATGCAAAGCATGCACTGTGCCACTGAGCTATGACCCCATCCCCATGTCCGTTAGGGATCCCCTTGTCCCCCCCCCCGATGTAACCAATGCAGGCCCTACTGAAGAGTGTGTGCAGCTATAAGGTAAGATGGGGGCGGGGGGGAGGAATTAAGCTATTCTCGTGGAGGCATGTATAGCCCCTTTGCTAAGCGGGGTTCACCTTAGTTTGCATTTGGATGGGAGAGGAGAGCTGGTCTTGTGGTAGCAAGCATGACTTGTCCCCTTAGCTAAGCAGGGTCCACCCTGGTTGCATTTGAATGGGAGACTTGATGTGTGAGCACTGCAAGATATTCCCCTTAAGGGGATGGAGCTGCTCTGGGAAGAGCAGAAGGCTCCAAGTTCCCTCCCTGGCATCTCCAAGATGGGACTGGGAGAGACTCCTGCCTGCAACCTTGGAGAAGCTGCTGCCAGTCTGAGTAGACAATACTGAGCTAGATGGACCAAGGGTCAGACTCAGTATATGGCAGCTTCCTATGTTCCTATGACTACATGCAGGGCCGGTGCTAGGGTTTTTTGCGCCCTAGGCGAGATCACCTTCTGGCGCCACCCCCCCCCCCCGCCCCGGCCAATCATATTTCAAACACAGATGTATTATAGGAAGAATGAAAAGCACAGAATTTGAAATTGTTAATTTATTTTTAAAAAATTGTGAAAACAAGTCATAAAACAATTTCTGATTTATTTTCTCAAACAGAACACAGTTTTAGCACAGAAATCACTTTGAAAAATGTTAAATGTGATGCTGAAATTTAAGTCTCTTTAATGTTTCAATTTCAAGCCAATCAAAATCTTATTTTATGTGCCTTTTCCTTTGCAAATTTTGTTAACAGTTCCTTCAGGTCAAGTGCTGATGTTTCAGCATGTTCGATTGATATAGTTGCCAAACCAACTAGTCTCTTTTGGAGCATAGTTGAGCGTATGTGTGTTTTTATAAGTTTGAGTTTTGAAAAACTGCATTCACCACTTGCCACTGACACTGGAAGTGTGAGAAGGATCCTAAGAGAAACAAAAACATTAGGCACACTATTCTGGATTTTGTGTTGTAGTATGAAGAGAAGTACTTTTTGTGGTGGCATAGACTCTGGAAGCCTTCGAGCAACTGCTTGAAGTTCACAGCACAGATCTTCAGCATCAATATCTTTGTTTTCATTGTGTGTCAATGACTGCTCCAAAGTCTTGCAGGCCTTTCGTACATCTTCAGTACATTTTTTGTTGATGCTGTATATATCATACAGGAAGCCAAATACGGAATTATAGTGTTGTAGTTGTTGGAATCTCTTTTCAACAGATTGAATGGCCATATCTAAAATAGCATAATAGAAATCCACTTTGAATTTTTGCTTTGGATCTTGTGGAGCCTCATCTGGGGCCTCATACCCAAACTGTTTTTTCTTTCTCCTTTGTCTAAAGTGTTCTGTCTCAAAGTTTGGTAATATTTCTAACTCCTTTGCAATCACACTAGCATCTATCAAAACTTGTTCAAAACCATCATCACACCTACAGCCCACAAGATAATTCTTGGTTACTTGTAATTGACTTGTAGCTGAACTTAAATCAGTTTCCTTATTTTGTAGTAGTTTGCTTGTCAGATTTATTTCAAAAAGCATGTTGTACCATACAACAAGGGATACCACAAACTTGAACTTACTAATGCCTTCAGCAAGACCCTTAGCTACAACAAGAGATTCACTTCTTGTTTTATGTGGGTGTGGTTCATTATAGATCTCCATTAAAGCATCATATATACTACTCAGTGGTTTCAAAGCATCAATCCGACTCTCCCATCTTGTTTGACTCAAAGGCTTAACAGTAATGGTAGGTACATGGCTAGTTAGTATTTGCCAATGCTGAGTTGATGCAGAGAAATAATTATAGATCTGTTGAGCCAACATGAAGAAGCCTGTTGCTTCCCGGCAACTCTTAGCAGCATCATTGACAACCGAATTGAGAGAGTGCGCACTGCAGGGCACGAAAAAGGCACGTGGATTTATATCAAGAACTCTCTTTTGTACTCCATGTTCTTTACCTCTCATGTTACTCCCATTATCATAACCTTGACCACGCAGATTCTCAAGTGGTAATCCCATTTGCTCAAGCAGCCAAAGAAGAGTTTCTGCCAGTAGTCTTCTTTAGAGGAACAAATCCCAAGAAATGTTCTTTTATTGTAACCTCAGGCTCAGATGTTTCAGTATCTGATGGCATGATTACATCGACAAAACGTACAATCATAGTCATTTGTTCAGTATAACTAACATCAGGTGTACAGTCCAAAATAACTGAGTAGTATTTGGTGGAGTTTATACGTGCTAAAATGTTCTGTTTTATGGAAGTTGCTAGAAGCTCTATAAGCTCATTTTGGATCTCTTTTCCTAAGTAGTGAACCATAGTTTCTTCATGACAGGGTCAAAAAGAGCCAAAAATTCAACAAGCTTCAAGAAATTTCCATTGTTCTCACTGTACAACTTTTCAGTTGTACCACGAAATGCCATGTTTTGCATGCTAAGAAATCTGACCGCAGCAATCAAGCGTTCCAAGACTTGTCGCCAATATTGCTCTTCTTCCCTTATTTTCTGTTGGTTGATATTATCAATTGTTTTTCCTTTCTGTAAGCGCAATTCAAGTTCTCTCCATGCCTGGTAACTGTATAGATGGAGAGTACTCCTCTCATGTGCCGACAGAATTGCTCCAATGTTCTTCCAGTCTTTTGAACCTGGGTCTTGTAAAGCTGTTGCTCCACCATCTCTTTTGCTGAACAGCCTACAGCAAAAACAAAAAACCACATCTTTTGAGGTAGAATATATCAGCCAACGACGGCACATTTCTTCGCCATTTGCCAGTTCCCTCTTGTAATAGACAGGAGAGAATTTTCTTTTTGGGGAGTCTTTTGGAAATTTATATGATACAATCTGCCGTGGGCCATGCTGAACAATAAGCTGTCGCAAATTTTCACTGCAATAGTTAGGCCAGTTAGCAGGGTCACTGTAATCCAAGCTAGGCACAATACCAACGTGTTTTGTAGTAATTGCAGTACTCTCAGTTTCCTCAAAATCCTCGGTTTCCTCTGTGTGTTCCACTGGAATATCTCCAGACTGTGAGACTTTGTCCTCAGAAGTAATACCACTTGTAGTAAGACCAATACCACTTGTACTAGGAGTTTCCTCAGTGGTAGTTTCACCAATGGTACTGTCATCTTTTTGTTCTGTACTTGTTTTACAAAGGTATTTCCGGAAGAACACCTCTTGCTTGGCGTCTTCCTTGGCTCTTTCTGCCTTTCATTTGTGGAACTGAGCTCCAGATGGTTTTTTTCCTGTCAGCCATAATTCCCTTGGAAAATAACCATATTTAAGAATGCCCAAAAGCCTCTCCCCACGGAGTCCCTGGGCCACGCCACGGCCCGCCCGCCCGCGGCCAGGCCCCTGCTGCCGCGCCTTCCCCCTCACCCGCCGCCCCTGGCCCCAGGTGGCCTTGATGAGGCCCCCGCCGCCTCCTGGCCTGGCGCCGCCGCCTTCTTACCTCGTCGACGTCCAACCAGCCCGCAGCTCCGCCAGCAGCCCAGCACCTCCGCTCGCGACTCCGGGCCAGGCGCCAAGGAGGGAAACTGCGGTCTGCTGCTGCGCCTGCGCGCGAGGCACGAGGCACGAGCAGCACAGCAGCAGCGCCTGCCTCGGCCTCCGGAGGGTGGGCCGCGGGTAAAGAGAAGTGGGCGGGCGCCAGCAGGCTGTGTGGCGCGTGAAAGAAAAGGAGCGGCGGGGGGCGGTGGCGGGGGCGGCAGGCTGGCCAGCGCCCCCTCCATTTTGGCACCCTAGGCAACTGACCATAGCTCAGTGGTAGATCATCTGCTTTGCATTCAGAAGGTCGCAGGTTCAATCCCCAGCATCTCCAGGTAGGGCTGTGAAAGACTCTTGCCTGAAACCTGGGAGAGCCACTGCAGGTTAGTATAGACAATATTGAGCTAGATGGACCAATGGTCTGTCTCGGCAACTTCCTATATTCCTATGTGCCCGGAACAAAATATGGCAGTAAACTGCATAAATTGGAAACCTTTCCAATTTCCAAAATGAAGGCTACCTAAGAACATACAAGTGGAAAGGAGGGAGGGGACTGAAGGCTTGGGGTTCTCAGGTAGCCCAGTAATTTCCAAACTGCATAACAGAGTATATTTCCGGGCCACCAGAGAACGGCTTGTATGCCTCAATAAATCAGTACATGAAATAATCAAAGGTTCCAGCGAGCCTAAAATATAGTGTCCAGCCTATGGGCAAGAACCTACAAGTTGCAAAAGGGTATTGATGAGTGCATTGCAAGGCAGCTCAGAGTTGCAGAACTAGGAGAGTAGAGTTCTATGGCTTGCATGAATTGTGCAAATGAGCATATTTTTGCTTCTCATGCACTATTTTGGTTTTGCTTGTCGTGGGAGAGGACAAGGAGCTCTTTAGGGCTTTGAAAGTCCTTCTCCCAATGCACAAACTAGGAAGACTCTAATTTGTGAATGTAGATATTGGGCTACTGATGAAGACCAAATGAGGGTTGAGACGTGTCTAGTGAACCATTTCCTATTGGCAAGCAGTTTATTTGCTGCTTGGTTAAAAACCTGTTATTCTGCATTCTGGAAGGTCTTTCTGCATTCTGGAAGGAAGCCCACAGGCTCAGCTCTTGCCTGAAGGCTTCCCAGAGGCATCTGTGTAAAACAGGATGCTGGACTAGATAGGCCCTGGACCTGATCCACCAAGGCTTTTCATATGTTCTTTTTTGCATACTGAATACTAGGTTTTGTACATTATATTTAAACAGTTTTTAAAACTGTATATCTGGGGATATTTTATCATATCCCTAGATATACAATTATATATTTACAATTTGACAGAGAATAAAGACCATTGGATGCAAAATGTATAATTCTGTCCTGGTTTTGAAGGCTGTGGGTGTTTATTGCTCTTTTAAACTGCTGCTTTTATCTTGTGTTTGTTATTTTTATTACACGTTGTTTGGCATACCTTTTAAACAGAATAGCAGCCAAAATACATCAACACATACATCTAGGTCAGTTTCTCTCTCTGACCCACAGCCACATACAGCCCATTTTCCCTCCCCTCCCCTCCTCCCTGCACCCCACCCCCCCATCTTTCACACACAGACATTTCTTACTCACGCTTTGTCTTGTGGGCTGGGTTGCTGAAAAAGACGAGGCCAGATTTGACAAGCGCGCCTGCAGCCACTGCTGGATCCACCAAAGTCTTGTCCAAGGTCACGTTCTCCAGCGGGAGGGTGTCACAGGCATCATAGCTATGCACTACAATGCGGCAACTGCAGTGATAGAAGTTCTGGTTCCTGGCGTTAATCACCACAGATCCATCTGGCAATTCGTAGGGCTGGAAGATACAGATAAGATTGGGACCAATTTTGGAAGGTTTCCTTGTTCTGGTTTGGATATTTCATTTCCCATCCCTTCTTATGGAGACAATCATGACCACCAATTTGGATGGCTTTAAAAAGGGATTGGACAAATTCACGACAGACGAGCCTATCAATGGCTACTAGTTTTCTTGAAGGCTATAAGCTGTCTCCTAGTTCAGAGGTAGGATGGCTCTGAATACCAACTTCAGGGGAGCAACAGTAGGAGAGGGGCTGGCTGTGCCTTCATTTCTTGCTTGTGGGCTTCCCAGAGGCATTTGGTGAACAGTGTTTACTCTAACAGAGATTCCCAGATGTTGTTGACTACAACTCCCATAAGCCCCAAGCAAAAGCCATTGCAGCCAGGGATTCTGGGAGTTGTGGTCAACAACATCTGGGAATCCCTGTTAGAGGGGACACTGTTGTTGAGCCACTGTGGGAAACAGGTTTCTGGACTAAGGAGAGCAGAGCTGGTCTTGTGGTAACAAACATGATTTGTCCCCTTAGCTAAGCAAGGTCCGCCCTGGTTGCATATGAATGGGAGATGATGTGTGAGCAGTGTAAGATATTCCCCTTAGGGGAAGGAGCCAGTCTGGGAAGAGCAGATGGTTCCAAGTTCCATCCCTGGCATCTCCAGATAGGGCAGAGAAAGACTCCTGCCTGAAACCCTGGAGAAGCTGCTGTCAGTCTGTGTAGACAATACTGAGCTAGATGGACCAATGGTCTGACTCGGTATATGGCAGCTTCCTATGTTCCTATGTCTAAATAGGCCTATGGCCTGAGCCAGCAAAGCTCTTACGTTCTTACCTTGTTAATAGTAGGAACATGTAACAATGCATACAGAACTTTCCGAGTCTTCAAAATACATTAATTTATACTTGCCCTGCAATCCTTAGAGTAGTCCTTTAGGATGCCCTCTCTCTATGGGGGGCTGCTTAATGAATGTGCAGATGAGTTGAGATTTGAATTGGGGACATCTTGGTTCACAGTGTAGTTTCTTGGCCACAATGGGACACAAGCTCTTCTGGAGGGTCCTCCATTCTCCTACCAATAGTGTTCCACAGGGGTGCATCTAACCAATTAACGGAAGTGAGGCAGCATCTCCTCCCAGTTGACCCCACCTGCTTTTCTCTGGCCAGGCAGGAGTGCCCCTTTGCTCTTCCCAACCTGGAGAAGTGCTGCTGCAGAAGAACTGTGGCTGCTTAGCTCTCTCTCTCTTTCTCCTGGCCCTTCCTTGCCTGATCCAGCAAGGCTCTTCTCATATGGAGCTGATCTGAGATCTTATTTATTTATTTATTTTTATTTATTTTTGCATTTATATACCGCCTTTCATTAAAAAGATAACCCCAAGGCGGTTTACAAAAGTTAAAAACATACAATAAAAACACAATAAAAACATCATGTTAAAAGTACAAAAACATATTAAAACAGGCATAAAAACAACACAACAAATAAAAACACAGAGAAGCCGCAGTAGAAAACAATCATGTAAAAGCCTGGGTAAAAAGCCAAGTCTTTAAAAGCTTTCTAAAAGCCGTGATGGAGTCCGAGGAACGAATAGCCACTGGGAGAGCATTCCAGAGTCTGGGGGCAGCAACAGAGAAGGCCCTGTCCCGAGTGCACGACAACCGGGCCTCCCTCATTGTCGGCACCCGGAGCGGAAACCCAGATCTTGGGTTTCAAGGGACTATGGCCACTATTAATACCATTACAACTAGTTATATACCACTTTTCAAGAAAAGGTTCTCAACACAGTTTATATAGCAAAAGAAAATAAGATGGTCCCCTACCTCAAAAAGGCTCACAATCTACACCACTACTACCACCTACACACACGAGATACCATTAACAGCAACTGGAGAGGTGCTATGATGGGCTGAACATAGTGACAGTTGTGCCTTCCCCATTACATATAAGAGAGCCGTCCCTTTAAAAGGTGCCTCTTTGCCCAGTTAGCAGGGGTAAGCAGGGGATACGGATATAACAAAGAACAGGAGAATGAGAGGGCTGGGCCTCTTGAGTATATCTAGGCCCCTTCGTTTATTTTTTTAGTTTCTATTTTTTAAAAAGTTAGTCTCTAATATGAGGGGGTCTGATCTTGCTACTAGCACATTGTATGTGTGCTCATGTGTAAAGAAATAAATCAACAAGAAAACGAGGAGAAAGGACAAGGGAAGTTTGTTAGGGCTAGTCTTTTCTAGGGGTTGATTTCTGGCTGGCAAGGGGTTTGTTTTTGACAGGACAGTTTTAGTTTCAGTTGTGCCTAAAGAGACAGTGGCTGACACAGCATGTGGGAAGGGTCACATTCCTGAGGTGGCTCAGTTTGGAAGTAGCTATTGAGAAGAAAAGGCTCAGACCAGGGGAACTTTGCTACCCTGAGCTTTGCGAACAGGAGTTTGCTAACAGATATCAAAGGAATTTCACATGGTGTTTAGAAGAGAGCAGTCCTCCTTTATCACAAAGGAGACACCCAGCATGAGAAAAAGGTGAGTACTACCCCACTTTTTAAAATTTTCTCGGAGGACAGAGCTTAAAACCGTTAATTATCTTACAACTGCAGCTAAGACCTAGCTTTCAGTAAACAAGCTCTATATATTATAAATAGCCAATAAAACCAGTTATGAAGGTAGAATACCAGTAGGGAAGGGGCGCCTTCCCAGTGTATTGGACAGAGTGTTGTTGCATGTATTAGCTATCTGCCATTCAGGGATATAATGCCTCTAAATGTGGAGGTTCTACTCAACTTTGAGGGCTAATATTTATTTATTTATTTATTTATTTATTTATTTATTTATTTTTACATTTTATTTCCCACTCTTCCTCCAAGGAGCCCAGAGCAGTGTACTACATACTTGGTTTCTCTTCACAACAACCCTGTGAAGTAGGCTAGGCTGAGAGAGAAGTGACTGGTCCAGAGTCACCCAGCTAGTTTTATGGCTGAATGGGGATTTGAACTCGGGTCCCTGGTCCTAGTCCAGCACTCTAACCACTACACCACACTGGCTCTCCTACACCACACTGGTTGAGTTCCCCAGGGATCTGTACTGGGACCAGTGCTCTTTAACTTGTTCATAAATGATCCAGAAGTTGTGGTAACCAGTGAGATGGCCAAACTTCCAGATGACACTAAACTATTTAGAGTAGTGAAATCCAAAAGAGATTGTGAGGAGCTCCAGAAGGATATCTCCAAACTGTGGGGGGTAGGTGACAAAATGACAAATGCTGTAGATCAATGTAAGCAAGTGTAAAGTGATGCATACTGGGGCAAAACATCAACAACCCCAACTTCACATATATACTGATGGGGTCTGAGATGTCAGTGACTGACCGGGAGAGAGATCTTGGGGTCAAGGTGGGCAGCTTGTTGAAAGTGTTGAATCAGTGTGCAGCAGCTGTGCAAAAGGCAATTTCCATGCTAGGGATCATTAGGAAGAAGATTGAAAATAAAAATGCTAATATTATCATGCCTTTATACAAATCTATGGTGCGACCACATTTGGAGTATTGCATACAGTTCTGGTCACCGTATCTTAAGAAGGACATTGTAGAACTGGAAAAGGTACAGAAGAGGGCAACCACGATGATCAGGGGCCTAGACCACCTTCATTATGAGGCAAATCTACAGCTTCTGGGGCTTTTCAGTTTACAAAAAAGACAACTGAGGGTAGACATGACAGAGGTGTATAAAATTAAGGAGTAGAGAGAATAGACAAAGAGAAATGTTTTCTCCTCTCTCACAACACTAGAACCAGTGGTCATCCCATGAAATGGAAGGCCAGGAGATTTAGGACCAACAAAAGGAAGTACTTTTTCACACAGTGCATAATTAACTTATTCTCTAGAATTCTCTGCCACTGGATGTGGTGATGGCTGCTAGCTTGGATGGCTTTAAAAGGGGCTTAGACATATTCATGGAGGACAGGTCTATCAATGGCTACTAGTCTGGTGGCTATAGGCCACCTCCAGCCTCAGAGTCAAAATGCCTTTAAATACCATTTGCAGGGGAGCAGCAGCAGGAGAGAAGCCATGCCATCAGTTCTTGCCTTTGGGCTTCTCAGAGGCACCTGGTGGGCCACTGTGTGAAACAGGATGTTGGACTAGATGGGCCTTGGGCCTTGTAATGTCGGGCTGTGTCCCAAAGTTGTAGCAGAGAGTCCAACACACAAGAATCCGTATTTATGGAAGACAGTTTTATTACTACGAAGGCGAGGTGAGGAAGACAACACAGGCCAGCCACATAAGGCCTCCAGAGATGCTAAAGCCTGCCTCTCCCCAAAGGCAAGCTCCTTAAGTATCTTTCATGATCTACAGGTGTGCTAGAAGAGCACACCTCTGAACCATTCCATTTAAAGTAAAACATACATCACATCTCCCTTCTCACAAAAATAAAAGAAATAAAACAAGAATACAATTAAAATCATGAATACAAATGTATACACATTAAAAGAAAGACAAGAAATTAAAACAATTATCCAGGTATATATCTTTCTGGCGAAAAGACACGCCTACCATATGATGTTATATACCTAGGACTCCTTTCATCAGATTCAACATGTGTCTCATCTATTACATCATTTCTTGACTTGGCCTCTTCCATACTCCCATTAGACATGTTTGATAACTGATCATGCTGTGCAACTATAGGCATGCTCTGTATGATATCGTCCCTCATCTCATTTTCTTCTTCATTCCTCCTGCGATACCTTAACTTCCGCCTATTTCGCCAATAACTACGTCCCTCGGACGTCATCACCCGATATGTACGGGGTTGATCACCATTCTTTATTACCACCGCAGGAAACCACCCTTCTTTGTTCTCTACCCATACTTCATCTCCTTCTTTCAGGGGCTTAAGAGACTTCGCAGTCCGATCATAAAAGTATTTTTGCCTCTTCTGAACTCTCTGTAAACCTTCATAGATCCCATGAGGTATCTTTGGGCATAATAAATCAGTAGTCACTGGAAGTTTACTTCTCAACATTCTACCCATCAGCATCTGGGCTGGTGAATACTCCATGCCCGTGACAGGTGTATTCCGATATTCTAGCAATGCCATGTATAAATCTACCTGGGCATCTTCTGCCTTTCTAATGAGTTGTTTTATAGAGCGTATTGCTCTCTCTGCCGTCCCATTAGACTGGGGATATCCTGGACTACTGAAAAATTGTTCAAAACCCCATTCCTAAGCAAATTGCCTAAACTCACGACCAGCAAATGGCATGTTGTCACTCACAATACTCCTTGGAATCCCATGGCGTGCAAACACTACTTTCAATCTATTAATCACTGCTCCTGCCGTCTTGTCTGGCAAACTCAACACCTCTGGATACTTTGAATAATAGTTCACCACCAGAAGAAATGGTAAGGAACCATATTCAAAAATATCTATACCAACTTTTTCCCACGGTAATTTAGGAATCTCATGTGGTATAAGTGGTTCTTTTTGGTTTCCGGATGCATAATGCACACATATTGGACAGTTTCCCACCATTGTTTCAATATCATTGCCCATCCCAGGCCAATACATTATTTCTTTTGCCCTAGTTCTAGTCCTTTGGACACCTTGATGTGACTCGTGCAACTGAAGGAGAATTTCTCGCCTCTTGGACAATGGAATAACTATCCTTTCATCTACATAAATAATACCATCCTCATAGCGTATCGAGTCCTTCATAGGCCAAAATGGCTTTGCAAGGAGAGGTACATCTTTCATGTATTGTGGCCACCCTTGTCTTATAAGAGCCACTACTGCCTGGAGCTGATTATCATGACTTGTTGCCTCCTGTATAGCAGATACTCCTTCTGAATGCATAGCTACCGCACTCAGCTTGTGTATAACTCTCTCCCCCTCTAATTGTTCTTCATCATTCTTAGGTGGATCTACTGCAGCCCTCGATAACATATCTGCAAGATACATCTGTCTACCCGGGGTATATACTATATCAAGCTGGTATCTTTGAAGCTGTAATAACATACGCTGCAAACGAGCAGGAGCACTTCCAATCGATTTTTTAAATATTACCTCCAATGGCTTATGATCAGTCTGGACTAAAACAACTTTACCAAATACATATTGATGAAATTTTCTCATAGCATATAACACAGCCAGCAATTCTTTCTCTATTTGTGCATAATTCTGTTCTGATAAACTAAGAGATCTAGAAGCATAAGTCACTGGTTTGCCTTCTTGAAGCAAACATGCTCCCAGACCATCTTTTGACGCATCTGCCTGCACAACTACTGATTTTTTGACATCAAAATATTGAAGTAAAGGTGCCTGACACAACTGCTGTTTAACTACTTCAAAAGCCTTCTGATGTTCTGGCATCCACTGAAATAACACGTTCTTTTTCAACAAATTTCTCAGAGGGGCAGTCAACTCCGCCTCCCTAGGAATATATTTTGACAAATATTGGACAGATCCTAGAAACCTAAGAACGCCTTGTCTATCATATGGGGGTGGCATCTCACGAATAGCCTTCACTTTCTCTTCATCTACTTTAACCCCCTGAGCTGTTACTATATGTCCCATATACTTCACTGAGTCAACTTTAAACTGGATCTTCTCCTTATTAAATTTAATGTTCTTTGCCCTTGCTGTCTCCATTACCTGATGCAAAATCTGATCATGCTCCTCAGAGGTTCTAGCTGCTATGATCATGTCATCAGCAATCATATATACTCCTTTTATGTGTCCAAAAGTCTCTTCATTTTTTTGTTGAAACACATCACTGGAAGATTTAAGTCCAAATGGCAAGCGATTAAAACAATATCTTCCCCATGGTGTATTAAATGTACACAAACGTGATGAGGGTTCATCTAATTTCACCTGCCAATAACCATCCTTTTCATCTACAACTGTAAAAAAATTCATTCCAGCTAACTGACCCAATACATCATCTATCGTCGAAATTGTATAATGCTGCCTGCGAACTGCCTTATTTAAATCACATGGGTCAAGACATATACGCAACTTCCCATTTTTCTTTTCTGTGATAACTAGGCTATTTACCCAGTCTGTAGGTCCCACAACTTTAGTTATGACCCCTGCATTTTCCATTTGTTCTAGAGTCTCTTTTAACCTGTCTTGTATTACAAATGGTACCTTCCTACAGCCATGTATCACTGGGGGAATTGTTGTATCAACATGTATATGATAAGGACCTTCAAATTCACCAAGACCTTCAAAAACATCAGAATGCAATGTAAACAACTGTTCACATGATACAAATTCAACTGATCTTATAACATCAACACGACGAACCAAATCCAGAATCTCACAAGCCTCCCTACTTAGCAATGGAAGGGTTGATATATCAGTCACATAAAACAGTAGTTTCACTTCTCTCTTTCCTGTATACACTGGAATAACGATAGTGCCCAGCGGCTTTATGTGTACTCCCCCATAAGCTACAAGAGTCGTTTCACTTTTGGTTAATACCTTCTGACCTGGTAACTCATTAAATATCTTAATTGGCAACACATTTGCTTCAGCTCCTGTATCCAGCTTAAACTTTACTATAAGCCCTCTTAAATTCACATCTGCATACCATCCTGGGGCTCGACAATCATCAAATTCCATTGTATTCTGAGAGAACTCTCCTATAAACAAACTATGCAACTCTAAATTATGCACTTGATGTTTTTGTTGTCCTCTATTATAACTCATTGAAACTGAGACACACATGTTAGCAAAATGGTTTTTCTTTCCACACTTGTAACAAGTTTTTCCAAAAGCTGGACACCTTTGAGGCTTATGAATTATGCCACACTGAGAGCATTCTTTATTCCTTGCACCCTCATGTCTGTATCCAGAAGGTGACTTCTTATGTCCAAGTGTCTGAACGGGCTTTTCTTCATAATCCTTCTTCACCATAGACATTTCGTATACTTGCTTGGAGCAGTCTGCCATGGTTTGCAGCTGAGTCGCTGTTACTTCAGCTACTTGGCATATTTGCACTGCTTTCTCAAGAGTCAGGTCTGGTTCCCTCAAAAGTCTCTCCTTTAACTTCTCTGTTGCAGTAAAAACAATCTTGTCTCTAATCAACTCCTTGCATACAGAGCCAAATTCACAACTGTTTGCCTTTAATTTCAGCTCAGTCACAAATTGGTCTATGGTATCTCCATGTTTCCAGGGATGATTCCAAAATGAATAACGTTCAAATATAACATTCTTTCTGGGAGTACAATAGATTCTAAACTGTTCCAGCACCTCCTCCACATCATCTGGCTCACTGCCAGAAAAAACAAACGTATTATAAATCAATACTGCTTCCTCTCCTACACAGTTCAGGAGAATAGCTATCTGCCGCTCATTTGCTACTTTATCAAGTCCAGCTGCAGTCAAATACCAACGGAAAGACTGATCCCATCGCTTCCAGTTCTCAGCCAAATTACCTTGCAGAACTAGTGGTCGCGGGGGTCGAAATAAATCCATTCTTCTGACACCATGTAATGTCAGGCTGTGTCCCAAAGTTGTAGCAGAGAGTCCAACACACAAGAATCCGTATTTATGGAAGACAGTTTTATTGCTAAGGAGGAGAGGAAATGAAGACAACACAGGCCACCACGTATGGGCCTCCCAGGATGCGAAAGCCTGCCTCTCCCAAAAGGCACGCTCCTTAAGTATCTTTCATGATCCACAGGTGTGCTAGAAGAGCACACCTCCGAACCATTCCATTTAAAGTAAAACATACATCACAGGCCTAATCCAGAAGGGCTGTTCTTATATTCAGTTATCACAACAAGCACTTCCATGTAACACAGACATAAAGTTACTCTTTATTTGTCTGCTGCCTGCAACAATGCAGCAAACTGTCTGTGTTCAGGATCCCACCTACCTGGCATTCATCGGGGTTGAAGTCATTGAAAATTTTCTTCTCGCCATAAGGGATCCCGAGCAGGGGCTGTCTCCCATACCTCCAGTTCAAGCCGTGGTCATCGCTAAGGAGGCATGAGATCCCATCCCGTTCGATTGTTCCATGACCGCAAACAATCAAACGGCCCTTATTGGGCTTATAGTGTTTCTGCAACCCAAAAGTGATGAGACAAAAATCAGGCTCATTCACCTCCCATTCCAGGCCAAGCCAAGGACTCCACCAAGGCAGGGATTC
Source organism: Hemicordylus capensis (assembly GCF_027244095.1). Lineage (NCBI taxonomy): Eukaryota > Metazoa > Chordata > Lepidosauria > Squamata > Cordylidae > Hemicordylus > Hemicordylus capensis. Next base: position 253,716,142 of record NC_069658.1, on the reverse strand, counting down.
ATGAGGGACACATACCTTGGACAGGTCCCAGGGGAACAGAGTCAGTACCTTGGATAGCTCCAAGCAGGGCCACAAGACAGTAGGGTATATTTCCAGCAGCTGATTGGAGCAGACAGCTGGTTTTTATGACTGCTGCCCAGGCAGAGTGGATTGGAACCACCCCTTCCACTGAAAGGCTCCATGGTTTAAAGAGATTTGACTGATTTTCTAAGCCAGGGGTCAGCAATAGGGATGTGCCTGGAACCGGTTCAGAGGCCTTTTATGGGCCTCTGAACCAGTTAGAAGAATTTGATGGGTGTGTGTTTCCAACTTTAAGAGCGGGGGAAGATCCCACTGCTTTCGGGGTCCATTTTAGTCAAATCCCATCGGGGCGGCAGCGTACCTCCCTGCTGCCCCGTTGCCCCCGTTGTCCGGATATGACCAGAAGTATCCGGTGTGCCTGTGCATGCCAGTGTGGGCGTGTGCACATTGCGTCTGGCAAGCGCCTGCCATACGTGCACAGGTGCATTCGATACTTCCAGTCATATCCGGACAACGGGGGCAACAGGGCGGCTTGGAGGTACGCTGCTGCCCTGATGGGATTTGAGACTAAAATGGACACCAGCCCCGGGGGGGGGGGGGGGACATCAGGAGGGGTAAGAGCACCCTCCCCCACCCCTAAAGCAGCACCCCTGCCACCTTCGAGCCTCCCTTGCGCGGTTCCGTGCACATCCCTAGTCAGCAACCTATGGCATGGGGGCAGCATTCACGCAGCTAGGAAGACTGGATGGTATGATGCCTGCTACCTGCCTCTGGTTGGCATGTCACTACTTGCTTTAGTAGGCAACGGACACCCAGGATTGCTGGCAGTGGTCTCTCTGGCTGTGCTGGCTGGCTAGCCCTCTCGCTTTAAAACATGCATGTGCACAAGAGAGCCAGCCAGCTGTAACAGCCAGAGAGACTGCTGCCATCACTCCTGGGTGTCCATTGCCTGCTACAGCAGGTAGTGACACACCCACCGGAGGCAGGCAACAGGCATAGTTGTGGCTTGTCTTCCTCATACACACACACTCTCTCCCCTCCAGCAGCCCTGTGCTTTGTCTGCTCCTGAAATGGAGGAGACAAAGTGCAAACATTTGCTGATGGACAGAGAAACAGATTAGCTGGTGATGCTTAATGCTGGCTGGAGAACAGCACTGAATGCCACTGGGAAGAGAAGTAGCGATCAGTGCAGGGTTTCTAACCTGATAGTGAGTCTGTCAGCTGGGGCATGACCAGTGACATGAGGGGAGGGGAGGGGTGGGGCAGCATCATGCCCCAATTGACACAAGGGGTGGGGCTAGCGAGGTGAGGTGCATAATGACAAAGGCAAGGGTTCTCAACTTTGAGTCTCCAGATGTTTTTGGACTACAACTCCCATCATTCCTGGCCACAATGGTCAAAGGTTGAGGATAATGTAGTCCAACAACATCTGGGGACTCATAGTTGAGAAGCCAGGAACGAAGGGCACACTTTGAACTCTAAAAAGCACTATACAAATGCTAAATTATCATTATTATTTTTAAATTGTTCATTGCTTTAGATATTTTTAAACAGAATTGGGTGTATTCTGTGCTCCCCCCACCCCCAAATCTGTGCCAAAATAAGCTGAATTCTGCAATCTATCTAACAATAAATTGAGGGATGTTTGTATAATTTATCTGGCTTTTAATAACGCAGTTTGCAGTTTTGCAAAATCTGTTCTGGTTGGGAGTGAGGAATGGGTGCATGACCTGCCCAAGTTAGCAGCACATGAAAAATGGGCCCTCATAAAAGTAAATAAACTGGATAAATGGTCAGATATCTGGGATAACTTTATTGAACTATTCTTAGAATAATAATTAAAAAACCCTTTCTGATTTACCCACATATGTTGGTGCAATGGTGTGTATCTCCTTCTCTTCTTCTCTCCCTCCCCTTCTGCTCCCCCTCTCCTTCTCTCTCTTTCCTTCTATCTCTCCTTTCTTTTCTCACCTCCCCACAGCCAGCACAGCATGCAAAGGGTGGCTAGGGGAGGGAAGGTCAGGCTTGTGGTGGGGGTGGGGCGGAGATAAGGGGTTGGGGAAAACAGGGAAAAATGTATGTAAAATACAAAATGTCAACAAACATTAAATAAATAAATAAATAAATAAATAAATAAATCTGTTCTGGTTTTGATAATCATGGGAGGGCACTGTTGACCCACCCTAACCCCTGCCACTCTGGATTCTGAGATTTCAACAGGCCTTGCCCATGTGCGTTTAAACATATCTGCACCCATGAGGTTAGAAAAATTACTTTTAAACATAAAAGTGGGAATTGGGCTAAGATTCTCAGGAAGCTGAATTCTACAGCCTGTAACATATTCTGTGCTTTTTCTGTCCTTCTGTGGAACTGTAGCTTATGCACCACTCTGTCTGTAAGGAAAGTGGCAAATAAGTAAACAAGTGCAATTCTTACAGTTGACTCAGGTAGTCTCACCTGAATGCCGTAGCCTGGCCCAGGGGAAAACATGGTTGTGCCAACCTCTTCAGAGAGATTCCGAGGGACACTCCATGTGACTCCATCGTTATGGCTGCGGATGATCATGACGCTGGCAGTGAGGCATTGGTTGTAGTGGGCGCAGAGAGTGTATATCAGGAACACCATGTCCTTTTCTGAATCCACCACCACAGCCCCAAGGTTGAGGCCATCTGTCAGGGAACTGTCGTCAACAATGAATGACGTTGGACTCCAAGTAGCACCTGGGAAAGACAGGCAAAGGCATACCAGTGTCTCTCTGTGGCAACGTACAGGTCAGGGCCAGGGCAGGCCTCAAAGCAAGTTAGGTAGTTGCCTGGGACTCCAGCACTGCCAAAGGAAGTGGCCACAGATGTTTGTGAGGCCTCCTGCATTCCTTCCCCAAATGATGTACTCCTAGAAAGTACATATCCTCATCTCTACTGCTTTTCTGTTCATGTAGGCAGCCATCTTTGCACAGTAGCAAGAAGCAAGATGTGCACATATGATCATTGCTAAACAACCTTCACAGTCTCCTGTTGCTTCTTATGGACCTAGAACAGAGTTGCCAACTTCCCATGCTAGACCCTGCTCCTGTGTCTTTAACAACGTCTTGATCTGCAGACATTAGCAGGTGAACACGCTTAAGTTGTGAAAATATCTACTGATTTTTACAGACAAAGCCACTATGAAACACAAACTAGTAGGCCAGGACAAGTTTTCTCCAGTCAGTAGGCAGAATATGTGAATTTTGTTTATGGGATTTTAACTTGTATGAGATACATAGCACAGCTCTAAACACGTATACTTAAAAGTTCAATTGAAGTAGAATTTGTAAATAGTTTTTTTTAAAAAACCCAAATATTTATATACCGCTTTTCAACAAAAGCTTCTAAAGCAGTTTAGAAATGATAGATAGATAGATAGATAGATAGATAGATAGATAGATAGACAGACAGATAGATAGATAGGCTCCCTGTCCCCAAAGGGCTCACAATCTAAAAAGAAACATAAGATAGACACCAGCAACAGTCACTGTAAGTACTGTACTGGGGGGTGGAGAGAGACAGTTACTCTCCCCCTGCTAAAGAGAATCACCACATTAAAAAGGTGCTTCTTTGCCCAATTAGCAGGGATCTAAAAGATTTTTGCCTTTTATAATATTGGAATCCACACATATGTGCTGCAGGGCTCTAACTAGTTCCCCTCTGGGTCAGGCATGAATTCGTACTCCCCGTACCACCAGGGCTGCAGGTCAACAGGGAATCTGTAGGAATCAGGTGATCCAGGAGAGCCAATCCCAGGCTGATACTTGCTATTTAGATCCAAGCTGTCTTACACTCCCTCAGACAGTAACTTTCCTCTTTCTTCAATGAACTCACTGTTGAGGGAAGTCATTAAACTGTTCCTCTGAACTTAAGCCACTCCCTTCATTGCTGCCTGTCTTGTGCCCTTCCAACCCAGACGTGGTGGTATTTCCTCTACCTAGGGATGTGCATGGAACTGGCAGGGGCCGGTTCAATGGCGGGGGTGGGTGGGTGCAGCTTTAAGAGCGGTGGAGGATGCACTTACCCCCGCCACATTTTCCCTGCTGGTGCTCAGTTTCTGAAACATCAATCGGGGTGGCAGTGTACCTCCCTGCTGCCCCCTTCGCTATGTTTCCTGGAAGTACCCGGAAGTAGGGGACGCGCTACTTCCGGGTACTTCCAGAAAACGTAGCAAAGGGGGTGGCAGGGCGGTATGCTGCCGCCCCGACAGATGTTTCAGAAATTGAGCGCCGGTGGGGGAAATGCATCAGGAGGTAAGTGCATCTTCCCCCGCTCTTAAAGCTGCACACCCCCCCACTGCTGAACTGGTGGAACCACCCACCATTTGAACTGGTTCGAAGGCCCATAAAAGGGCCTTCGAACTGGTTCCATGCACATCCCTAGTGGCAGCTTCAGCTTCTTGTCTAGAATAAAAATGTTATCTTAGCCCACCTCAGCTCTGGTCTCATCATCCCTCCACATGCTGACTGAATGTGTGAGGGGGAAGTGAGATCACACTCACTGGCTCTGTCCTAACTATTCAGAAGAATAGGGCTCTACATTTGTACAACTGTATGCATGTAAGGGCTCGTGTGTGTGTGTGTGTGTGTGTGTGTGTAGTTCTACACATGGATAAGCCCATTCTCACCTTTTGCCAAATGTGTGGAGGTCAGAGGGTGTCATGGACAAATGGGCCAGCCCATATTTTTCAACCCCTCACCAAGTGAACAGAATCTATTCGGCTATGGCTGGAGGCATGAGCTTTGAGGGGAATTGTGGGAGATGTATGAACCAAGAAAACCGCTTGCTTAGAGACAATGCTGCAAACACCTCTCTGACTGCCTAATTGCCTCTGAGCCATCTGGCCTTTATTGCTCTTAGATGTGTATTAGAATAACCCGTCCTTCCCTTGCAATCCACACCCCTCCTTCCTCCCCCAACCTTTTCTGCCTTAATTGCTCACTGAATGGACATACCAGGGCCTTTTTATTCTCAAGGACAATATTTTTTTCCTGGTTGCACACTGGAGCTAGCAGAGGGAAGGCATCTGCAGAAGTGATAAAACTGACAGACAGCATGGGGGTACCCGCCCCCTCCAAAGGAAGGCTAGTAAAGTAGAGGACCACACAGAGGACCACAGAGAGAGAACTGAATGAAGCGAGGGGGAAGCTGAGCCTCCTCACTTTGCCAAGCTATGGGCTCCAGAGGGCCCCCCTTTCTTTGGAAGCTACGTACCCAAAGCATCGACAGCCCAGTGGTTGTCCCTAGTATGATATTCAAAACAGACTCTGTTTTAATCTATCCTCATCCCTCTTTCCCCCCATTTTTTAATTTCCCCCATCCTGGTTCTGGGTAATTGGACTGTGAGCTGGCTAATCATCATCATCGCTTTTTATTATACACTTTCCTCTGTTCTTCAAAATCAGGGTTTCTTAACCTTGGGCTCCCAGATATCGATGGACTACAACTCCCATCATCCCCAGCCATGTCCATTGTGGACATGGAAACCCTGCTCTAAATAAATGCATAAAGGAATTTGGTGTGTGTTTCTCTCAATAGCCAGCACAGATATGGAACCCAAGCAAGGCTGTGCCAGACTCCTAGTGCTTATGCAGTAGAGCATGTACAGACTGCCCTAGAAGACCTGGAGCACAACAAGGGCTAGGCTACCATCTTGTGGAGGCCAGGAGGTGTCTGGCTGCTGTCTTGCCTTTTGGCCCAGGAGGGCAGCTGCACGGTTGATCTGCCGCTGTTGGCTGCACTGCCAGCAAGTAACTGCTCCCTCTTTCCACCACCACTGCCACATAATTCCCTGCTGTTACTTGAGTCAGTAATGGGTGCTTATTTGAGAGGTGGGGTAGGTTCTCCAGCATGTTACGGCAGCTTGAAGCCCTGATGGAGTGCAATCCTGTTCCCCCTCCAGGCAGTCAATATATGAAAAGGAAGGTGAGAATATGGCTTGCTTCTGCTTTCCAGCTGTTGGACCATCAGTGCCCAGCACTCAAGTAATGAGTGCATATTGTAGGCACTGGAGTTATTAAAATTGTGGGTTCAGCTCCACCAGTATTTTTTAACTCTCCACTTCAGTTGCTAACTTTAAAAAAAATTGTTCAGGTACTTTGAACTAGTTTTGAACCAGTTTAGATAACATTTTTTTAAAAATGCTTTGTTAAAACTATTTTTTAGATTTTGATGGTTTTTAAATTATCTTAATTGTTTTTAATTGAGTTTTATTTATTGTTTTAAGTTCTGTACACTACCTAGAGATTCATGTGTTAGGCGGTTTATAAATGTAACAAATAAATTTCATACAGAGCAACATCAAACTCTGCTGCTTGCAGTGTGACTCCATAAAATGAATATGTTAACTATTTCCCTTGAGAAAAAAATATCTATTATTTTGTAAAACTACACTGACTCGACAGCACAACTTTATCTATTTGGGAAAACCTTTATGATGATGATTAAACAAAGGTTTTCCCAAATAGATAAAGTTGTGCCGTCGAGTCGGTGTTGAGTCCTGGAGACCACAGAGCCCTGTGGTTTTCTTTGGTAGAATACAGGAAGGGTTTACCATTGCCATCTCCCACACAGCCTGAGATTATGTCTTTTAGCATCTTCCTATATCACTGCTGCCCGATATAGGTGTTTCCCATAGTCTGGGAAACATACCAGCAGGGATTTGAACTGACAGCCTCTTGCTTGCTAGGCAAGTTATTTTCCTGCTGTGCCATTAAGCGGCTACTTCACAAATAGATACAACGGGATAAAAACCAGGAAACCAAGACACTAATCAGGCAGATGAGAGCTGAGTGCCTGATAAACTGAAGCACACATTTTGAACTAGTTACCACCATTTGTGGTATAGTGGTTCAGTTCTGGTTCAAGGCAACCAAGAAATCTTAGGTTTAAGTTCAGATCCAGCTCACTAAAAAACCTTGCGGAACCAGTTTTTAGGTTCAGTTTCACATATGGTTCAACTCTCTGGTTATAGGATAGGGTTAACACACCCAAACAAACTTGCATAGTGCATGTCCTTCCATCACAACTCAATGTATTCAGACATTGAGGTCGTTTACACGACAGGGCAGGTGGGGGGTGGGGGTGGGGGCGGAAGGCTGGTTAAACTCACTTTCCCCACCCCAGACAAACGGTTGCCTGTTTCTGGGAGTGTGTTCTGTGCTCCAAGATTATCCATGCTGTGTGTTGTAGCGCAGAGCTCCGGAGGCCAGGACGATGTGTCCCAGCCTCCAGATATCCCATGATTTACCACACAACATGCACTGAGGGATTCCCCCAGGAGACAGGCACTCTAGGCACCATCTCGGTGTCCGCTGGGGCTAAACATACAACCTGGAGCCCAGGTTAAGGGCTCGCGTGAGCTCTTAACCCTGGCTAAGAGCCAGGTTTAAAAGCAGGGCTAGGCGGTGCTGCCCTGTCGGGATCGGGCCTGATCCCAGCGGTTCTCATGTGTAGCCTAACCCAGGCTGGGCTTCCCTAGCCTGGGACAGGGTGTATGGGAGAATAGCCTCATTATGTTGTACAGGCATTCAAATGTCTGTACACATGAACACATTTTGTGTGGATGACTACATGTGTTCATGTTAAAGGTGAACATGAGTACAGATCCCTCAAATGCAGGGTATTGATAGGAAGAGTATTGCTGTGCATGTGTTCAGCATGACATGCGAATAACTGTATGTGCGTACTGACCTGTTCATGTGTACACTGTGAACAAATTGTGAACAGGGCTCCGGGCTTGCTATTTATCTGCCTTGGGTCCCGTCCCCCCCCCGCCACCCCCATGGCCCTCAGCCTCTCAAACCTTTGTCCAGCGACCTGCGCATGGCTATGAATTTAGCTCCGGAGTCCGAGGAAGAGTGTTTTCTGGCTTCAGAGAAGGCCAAGAGGGTGCCCTGACGCGTCGCTGCAATGAGAGGGACCCGGAATGTGTTCACCTCTCCAATCACGCTGCCGTTCACCCATAGCAACTGCTCCATGGTGATGATGGGCTTAACCTGCCGAGATAAACCCAGGAAGGATTGTCAGGTCACTGCGACAAGGAAAGTGGTGGTGTGCTTGAAGACAGAGTACAGTATCATCCTCCAGTGATTTCAGGAAAACAGGCAGACAGAAGTAGCAACCTGTATGCACAGCCTTCTGTTCTGGGTCACGCCTCGATCATTTCATTCTGGTACTGGAATGCTAGTAGGCATAAGACACATTATTCACCCAAGCTTTTTAACTAGATTTGTGATTTTAAATTGTTTTAAGGTTTTAATGAAGTGTTGGCGCTTACCTGAAAGATCATTTTCTTCAGAGGTACGGGTTGCATCCGCAGCTAGGATGGGTTGTCTCGACCTCCTGCTCCTAGACAGGGCCAATCAAGAGCTTCAGCTCACAGCAGGAGGGAGGGGCAATCCCCTGATCTCCAGTTCATAGCCAGCTCTAGCACTGCTCCAGAGAAACCAAGTCAGAATTCAAGGTAAAAGGAGTAATAAACAGATAGTCAGGCAGAAAAAACCCAGCGAGAACAGCTGAAAAGAACTCGGCATGACCAACTCAACCCCTGCAAGGGGTACCAGCCACCCCAGAGCGAAACCGCCCCACAGATACATAGGAAACAGGTGGGAAGGTGGATAACAGGACAGCAGGTTAAACAGCCCAGACAAAAGACAAAGCGGGTGGGGGCGGATGCAACCTGTACCTCTGAAGAAAATGATCTTTCAGGTAAGCGCCAATGCTTCATTTTCCTTCAGAGGAGGGTTGCATCCGCAGCTAGGATGGGACCTACCAAAGCCCCTGATATACCGGGTGGGAGCTTTGAGGTCTGGCTCAGGGAGAAACCACCTGCTGCAATACTCTTCTCCCAAAGGCCGCGTCTGCTGAGGTCCAATCGTGGATCTTATAATGCCTCACGAAGGTGGAACTAGAGGCCCAAGTGGCAGCACGGCAAATGTCAACCAGGGGAGCCAAGGTAGCGAAGGCAGCTGTAGAGGCTGCGCTCCTGGTGGAATGCGCAGTAATCCCCTCTGGGACTGGAGTTGCTGAACTGATGTATGCCAATCTAATGCACTGGCAAATCCAGAGCGACAAGGTAGTAGTGGAAACCTGTTTTCCCAAGGAACCCTCCTGAAACGAAACAAAGAGGGAGTCCGAAACCCAAAAGGACTTGGTGCGCCGTAGGTAGATCCTCACTGCCCTGCGCACGTCCAGCTTATGCCACTCCCGCTCCTTGGGAGAGGAGGGGTTAGGACAGAAGGAGGGCAGCATGATCTCCTGAGCCCTGTGAAACACAGAGTTCACTTTAGGGATGAAGGAAGGATCTGTGCGGAGTAGCACATAATCCGGGTAAACGAGGCACAATTCCTTACGCGCAGACAGAGAACGAAGGTCCGAAACCCTCCTTGCAGAAGTCACGGCGACCAGAAATAAAACCTTAAGGGATAAAAGGCGTAAAGAAATTGACCTCAGAGGTTCGAATGGAGCCTTGGTAAGGGCTCTCAGGACCAGATTAAGGTCCCAGGTAGGGAACCTATGAACTGGGGGAGGATTAATAACCGTGGCCCCCTTGAGGAACCTTCGCACATGAGGATGCTGAGCCAGCGAAGAGCCCTTCAGAGGTATCACAGAAGAAATGGCAAAGAGCTGACGACGCAGGGTATTAGGGCGGAGCCCTTTGTCCAGGCCTTGCTGGAGGAAGCGCAAAACCAGGCCTACAGAGGCGGATTTCGGTGATGCACCCTGAGCACTGCACCATCTTGAGAAGATCTTCCAGGTCGATTGATAGACTCTGACCGTGGAAGGCCTCCTGGACGCCAGGATCGTGGCCTGAACAGATTGAGGGTAACCACAGGCCACTAGCGCCTCCCACTCAACCTCCAGGCGGATAGATTGAGCCAGGCCGGATCCGGATGAAACACTGGACCCTAACTGAGCAACTGGCAGTGCGACCCCAGCTGGAGAGGCGGTTGGGTGGACATCTCCACCAGGTCTGAAAACCAGGGCCTGCGTGGCCAGTGAGGGGCCACCAGAATGACCTCCGCCTGCAGCATCCGGATCCTTTGAATTGTCTGTGGGAGGATTGCGAACGGTGGGAAGGCATAGATCAGCCCCTGAGGCCACCGGAAGGTCAGAGCGTCCACTCCCTCCGCTCCCGGAGATTGGTACCTGGAGAGAAAACGAACCACTTTGGCATTTTCCGGCTTTGCGAACACGTCTATGTCTGGCTGACCGAAGCTTTGTACTATGTGCCTGAAGGTCAGAGGATCCAGAGACCACTCCGCCGGGTCTATCTGGGAGCGGCTTAGCCAATCCGTGAGCACGTTCAATTTTCCGCTGACATGGTCCGCTTCCAGCGACAGGAGGTGTTGTTCCGCCCAGGTCAGGAGAAGGGAGGCTTCGTTCATCAAAACCTTGGACTTTGACCCGCCCTGCCGAGCTACGTGTGCCTTGGCTGTGGCGTTGTCTGTGCGTATCAACACATGACGGCCCTGAACTACTGGAAGGAATTCCAGGAGGGACAGGCGGATCGCCCTCAACTCGAGCCAGTTGATGGAATGGGAGCGTTCGGTCTCGGACCAAAGTCCTTGCGCCACATGTTGCAGACAGTGACCGCCCCAACCCAGAAGGCTGGCATCCGAGGTCACCTGGATTCGTTCCAGTGGGAGGAAGTTCGTCCCCCTCGATAAGGCTGGGGACACCCACCACTGCAGGGATTGAACAATCCGAGGTGGAAGAGTGATGGGGAGCCTGGAGCGGTCCATCACCTGGGACTGATATCTGAGAAGGAACCAATGAAGCGGGCGCGAGTGAAACCGGCTCCATGGCACTATGCCCAGGGTGGACACCATGCGGCCCTGCAACTGGGACAGGGCCAGAACGTTGGTCCTGGGGCAGGCAATTAGAGAGCGGCAGGACGCAATCAGGGAATTCCTGCGTTCCTCGGACAAGCAGACTGTCCCCTGTACCGTATCGATCACGGCTCCCAGGTGAAGAACCCTGGTCTGAGGGGTCAGGGAACTCTTGGGCTTGTTGACAATGAACCCATGGGCCTCCAGCACGGAGAGGGTTAATTGGACATCCTTGTGGCCCCTGTCGAGGGAGGGGGACCTGACTAACAAGTTGTCCAAGTACGGGTACAGGTGGACCCCCCTGGTCCTCAAGTGCGCCACGAGTGCCACCATGATCTTGGTAAACACTCGAGGCGCAGTCGACAGACCGAAGGGGAGAGCCCGGTACTGGAAGTGGCGTGCCGAATAAGCAAACCTGAGGAAGCGCCGGTCCTGGTTGTGGATAGGCACATGAAGGTAGGCTTCCTTTAAATCTACCGAGGCTAGGAAGTCCCCCTGCTGCAGGGCCACTAGGATGGAACGGAGCGTCTCCATGCGGAAGCCCCTCCTCCGCAGGAACCGGTTGACAAATTTTAAGTCTAGAATGGCTCTCCACTCCCCGTTCCTCTTGGGAACCAAGAAAAGGATGGAATAAACTCCCTTCCCTTGTTCCCCGGGGGGGACAGGCTCGATTGCCCGAATGTCCTGCAGGTGAGAGATGGCCTCCTCCATCAGGTGGTGCTTGGAAACCCTGTGAGATCGGGGGGAGGGAAGGAACCGGTCCGGCGGTTGTGCTGAAAACTCCAGAGAGTACCCTGTAGAGATTGTTTGCAATATCCAGGCATCGGAACAGGTCTGAGCCCAGACCTGCGCAAATTCCCCCAACCTGCCCCCCACTGTGGGGGAATCCGGAACCGGGAGGCAGGGGCCCCGAGGGGAGTCATTGGGATTGGCTTTGTTTGAAGCCTGGCTTAGCTGACTGGCCAGACTGCTGGGACCTGCAAAAGGCATTGTCTCGGAAGGAAGATTGTGCCTTATTCCAGTTAGACCTATCGGGCCTGCTATGCCTGGGGCGAAAGGAAGACCTGTAGCCCTTAAATCCAGATGAGTAGCTCCTGCGGACCTGACGTTGAGAGGAAGGCATGGATGGCATGGCCTTCCTATTATCCTTGGTCTGAATAAGGACGGGTTCCAAGGCTTCACCAAAAAGCTTTCCTCCTTTGAAGGCAGAGTTGGCAAGGTTAGCACGAGACTTGTGGTCAACCTTCCAGCTCTTGAGCCACAATTGGCGTCGAACTGTGATATCGGAAGCCAGCGCCCTGGCGGACAACTGGGCAGCATCTAACGAAGAGTCTGCCAGAAATCTGACCGCTTTTCCTAATTTATTGAGACCTTGGCGCAGCACGGGCAGCTCAGGAGGGACCATGGGGACAAGTTCCTGCACCCACAAAACTGCCGCCCTTGCAAAAATAGAATTGGCAACCGAGGCTTTGATGGAGAGGGCATTTGCCTCATGCGATCTGCGCAGCGCAGCGTCGCATTTCTTGTCTTCTATGTTTTTTAAAGTGTCTTCTCCTTCCTTAGGGAGTACCGTTCCCGTGACAAGGGAAGCCACCTCCGTATCTACAAAAGGCACCCTGAGTTTATCAGAAAGCGAGGTGCTTGGGTTGTACATGTGCCTGACAGCAGGAGGGGGCCCTTTTTCCTCAATGGGTTTGTCCCATTCGGCCTGGAAGAGGTCCAGGAAAAGCTGGGGACAAGGAACAGCAATCTCCTGACCTTTCAGGGGAGGCAGCACAGAAGGGTCCCCCTCGGTGTCCACTGGGGTGGACGGTGTCACTCCTCCCAAGCGAAGGGTTTTCCTGACCTTGTGGAGCAGGACAGGATAGTCTGCCTGTGAGAACAGCCGATAATTAGGCTGGTGAGACGGGGAAGGGTCTTCCTCATCCCCGGAGAGCTCCCCCTCCTCCCTATCTGACCCTGAATCCTCCGACGGAGTAGGGAGGTCGCGGGGTGCTGGACAGGGAACCAGCGCGACCAAACGGGGAGGAGGCGGGCCACAGGGGGATAGGGCAGGCGGACCGTCATCTGAGGGAGTGGAAGGACCGGGAATAGGAGCCGGGCCCTGGGCCGCAGACAAAATGGCCGCCCCCAGAGAATTGGCGGGAAGCGGCTGAGCGGGGAGTGAAAATGGCACCGCGGGCGGTTGGGCGGGGAGAACCTGCTGCGCCGCAACAGATTGGAAGGGCCAGGGCAGCCTCTGGAGCTCCTCGGCCACCACGCGCCGCAGGAGCGCCGCAAAGCGGGGAGGGATGTCCTCCTCCTCCTCAGAAGCGGCCGCGCTACTCGCAGCGGCGGCAACGCTGGGCCCGGTGGCCGGGCAAAAACGTTTAGTGGGAGGGGCGGAAAGGGAGTCCCCACGCCCCGATCCCCCACGTGCCGCAACCCCAGGCTCACCAGAAAGATCTTCCACAGTCTCCGATCCCCACTGCAGTACGGGAACGGAGGAATCGCCCCTGCAGGAATCGCCCCCGCCCCCTTCGAGTGGACTTGCGTGGGCGGGTGACTGGAGAGGAGATCGGGCCCTGGAAGCACGGGGCGCCGATGGGGCTTTTGAAAGCTTCTTGGCATTCTTAGCGGCCTTGGCCGATCCTTGGGCCCGGGTATTGAGCGCGGGAGCAGAGGCCGCAGCCCACTGAGCCCGACACACAGAGTGTGCTACCGAGTCCTCAGAAAGAGAGGGAGAAACCTCTCTCTCCTCGTGTTGAAGCTCCATCTCCGCTAGGGGTATGAAGGGAGCCGCGAGAGGAATGGTAATAATCAGCCTGTTTGTCTTCTCCCCTTGCTCTTTACAGGTACACAGCCGAGATATAGGCAGGGAGTAAGGCCACAGCAAGCGAAAAGAAGGAGCAGCGAAGAAACGGCCCTGCTGGAGCGAGACAGGGCGAAGAACTGGAGATCAGGGGATTGCCCCTCCCTCCTGCTGTGAGCCGAAGCTCTTGATTGGCCCTGTCTAGGAGCAGGAGGTCGAGACAACCCATCCTAGCTGCGGATGCAACCCTCCTCTGAAGGAAAATTTCTGTTTTAATTTGTTTTATGTTGCTGTAGATCACCCAGAGATGGAAGTTTGGGGTGGTGTACACATCTTAAACAAATATGTACAAATCAGCCAAATATCAGTACAACAGGTAGACTATATAAGAGAAGGTTGTTTGTGCCTGCTTCTCACAGAAACAAACTGTCACAGGGTTGGTTGTTGATGTTTTTTAAGCTTATATCCCCCCCCCCCAAATATAATCAAAGTGGCCAACAAATTAAACCGAACAGAAATGTATAGGAACAGAAACACCAGCAGGAAACAATTAACCAACTTAAAATTAGGCAGATCCCACGTCATCAAAAAACTTTTTAACAGCAGCAAGCAGTAAGAAAGAACAGTCCCGCAAATCACTCTGAAAAAGGTCAGCACTTCATTTGGTGTCAGTGTGGTGTAGTGGCTGGAGTGTTGGACTAGGACTGGGGAGACTCGGGTTCAAATCCCCATTCAGTCATGACTTGGGGCCAGTCTCTTATCTCTCAACCTAACTTGCCTCACAGAGTTGGGATAAAAATAACCATGGAAAAATAACCCTGAGCTTCTTGCAAGAGGAGGAGGGTATAAAATAAGAGCCAGTGTCGTGTAGTGGTTAGAGTGCTGGACTAGGACTGGGGAGATCCGAATTCAAATCCCCATTCAGCCATGAGACCTGCTGGGTGACTCTGGGCCAGTCACTTCTCTCTCAGCCTAACCTACTTCACAGGGTTGTTGTGAGGAGAAACCTAAGTATGTAGTACACCGCTTTGGGCTCCTTGGAGGAAGAGCGGGGTATTAAATAAATAAATAAATAAATAAATAAATAGAAGAGTGTAATGCAGGGACTTATCACGCTTCTGCAGGGAGAGGATTCCAGAAGGCCAGGAATACCATTGAAAATGCCCTGCTCATGGTGCATACCTGATGCACCTCAGGCATTGTCAGCACCTGGGGCAGGGATTCAGATGGGAAGAAACATGTGGGGAAGAGTGTGCGTGCTGGAACACACAGGCACATTGGAGACTTCCGGTCATATCCAGGCAATGCTGCCACCCTGATGGGCTTTGAAAAAAATGTACACCTGCTGAGGGGGAGCGGTGGGAGGGGTAAGTGCACCCTCCCCCGCTCTTAAAGTTAGACGCACACCTTGCTGTCGAACCAGTGGAACCACCAGTTCCGTGAACATCCCTAGTCCCAAGCCATTTAGGGCTTTCTGGTTACAAACCCTGCACCTCGAATGAGCTGGGGGGAAATACGTAAATCAGACCAGATTGCGCAGATCAGACTGGGATAATATGACTCCAGCAAGCACAGATTCTGTCACTGGACCACCCACGGTTGGTTCTGCCCCCAGTGCAACATCATCCTGAAGTGCAGTGGTGTGCAGTAAAGCCATTCACTCCTCTAGGAGAGCAAAGGCCTACAGACAGGAGTATCTTTGGTATGGGACCCAAACCTGCCTTGCTGGTGCCCCAATGATCTGCTACCTGCCAGCCACCTCTCCTCGCCTCAGGGAAAGCTGCCCCTGGCTCCCAGTCCAACAAGCCAGATTGTGCTGAGTCATCAAGAGCCAGCGTGGTGCATAAGAACATAGAAAGCTGCCATATACTGAGTCAGACCATTGGTCTATCTAGCTCAGTATTGTCTTCACAGACTGGCAGCAGCTTCTCCAAGGTTGCAGGCAGGAATCTCTCTCAGCCCTATCTTGGAGAAGCCAGGGAGGGAACTTGAAACCTTCTGCTCTTCCCAGAGCGGCTTCATCCCCTCAGGGGAATATCTTGCAGTGCTCACATATCAAGTCTCCCATTCATCTGCAACCAGGGCAGACCCTGCTTAGCTATGGGGACAAGTCATGCTTGCTACCACAAGACCAGCTCTCCTCTCAGACCAGGTCTCCTCTCAAGTGGAGAGTGGTGTGGTGCTTAGAGTGCTGGACTAGGACCGGGGAGACCCGAATTCAAATCCTCATTCAGCCATGAGACTTGCTGGGTGACTCTGGGCCAGTCACTTCTCTCTCAGCCTAACCTACTTCACACGGTTGTTGTGAGGAGAAACTTAAGTGTGTAGAAGACTGCTCTGGGCTCCTTGGAGGAAGAGCGGGATATAAAATGTGATCTCTCTCTCTCTCTCTCCCTCTCCTGAACCAGGCCAGTGACTTTCCCGAGGCAAACCAGCAAGCAGAGATTTGAATCTGGATTTCCAGTGCCTAAATCCAGCTCTTGACTGACTGCTCAACCCTGGTTCTTAAAGGCTGGTGGGTCTTTGTCAGGAAATGTAGGAACAGGACAGAGGATCGCTTCAAGGGTTGAGGCCGGGGCAAGAAGTTAGCACTGTGGTAATCACCGGCTACTACAAGACAGGACACAGTCCAGCCAGAGTTAAGCATATTTAACAGAGTTCAAATGAATTAAGCAGAGCTGACGCATACTTGAGTGTAGGACAGGATGGCTCTGCCTTAGGGAATGTCAGCTAGAAGGAAGCAAACAAAGAACAGAATGTGAACCTTGTTATTGCTCATGGCACACCCTGTACGTTTTGTGTGCTTTTAAAAGAACGAAAGAACGGCTGTTTCGGCAAGGCACAGGATGGAAGGTGCTGCTGAAATCATTCTATAAGCAAGCTAAAAGGCAAACGTCAACAGTACCTGACATTTTTACAGTGGTGGCAAACCTGTGTCTGCTGCCCTGTACTCTGTGTGTGTGTGTGTGTGTGTGTGTTTTGTGTGTGAGTGGTAAATGCCCCTCCTACAAAAACAAAAAAACCAGAAAATGTTAGAAGGCTTCTAGCTTAACTTAACCTTTCCCCTGACAAGTTACCTTCCTATGTGGAGGGAATGTTTTAGCATGGAGGAACATTCAGTCATATGAGCCCCCACCCCCAGTATGAAGTGGTACAGCCCAGGCGTAGGTTGACACCTCAGTGAGAGGACGAGGTCTCTAAATACAGTAACCATAAGAGACCTAATTCCATACGGGGAGCCATCTTAGTCTGCTGCAGCAAGACTAACACAGAGTCTTGTGTTTTCTGCTGCCTGACTGAAATGTTTTTATTCAACCAGGCAATTTGACTACTGGTGGTTTCTGATTCTGTACTGTATATCTGATAGCTGCTGTCATTCTTCCTTTTATTTTGAAGATTGCTGTGTTTTTATGTTTGTTTTTAAAATTGTTTTAACTGGGTGTTATGCTTTTACAATTGTACATCACTTGGGGCATTGTTTTATGTGGAAAAACAGTCTATTGATTGATTGAATGAATGAATGAATGCATGCATGCATGCATGAATGAATGAATCAGTCACTTTATTTTTTTATTACATTTCTATACCACCAAAAACAGATGTCTCCTGGCGGTTTACTGAAAAAACAAAACAAAACAATAAACCACAGATTAAATCAAACAACTAAAACCAGTTAAAATAATATAAAAAGCAACAACAACAAACAGTTTTTATTGGCGGCCAACGAATAAAGTTTAACTTTCATGGACAACAGCCCATTTTATCAGATGTAAAAACCTGGCTAGTACTGTGATCTGACAACAGCTGTTTGTTTTACTCCTATATGATTCAAATTAAACTAAATATAATAAATATATATCTTTCTTGTTGCAAATTTTATATGATTTTGAAGAGTGTATGTGTGCGTGTGTATCACAATGTGAGACTTTTCCAAAATACTAAAAATGAAAAGCTTCAGTCAAACTCAGTCATCTATAATCATACCACCAATAAAACACAGCGCAAATTCCATTGAAATGCCATGTAAAAGAATCAAAGGGGAGGCACACTGAAATAACTAGGCCTTGGTTGGAAAAATAAGAGACCGATGAACTGTAATCTGAAATACTACATGTATGAAGAAAATAGCTGCTGACCCAGATAACTAACAAAGGGGCAGACTGAAATACTATTTATTAGTGGCTGATATCCAGATTACTGTTATGAGCACTACAAATTGTTTTGCGCATGCAATGAGGGATGTGTATTTTAGCTGATCTCCCCTTTCCTCTGCAGCTTACTGTGCCTCCCCAAAATATGTCTTTGAGGGCTATAGGACCCTCAGCGACATATTTTTGGGAGGCACAATAGGCTCCAGAGGGAAGGATATATTTTCAAAAATGGCTGCTCCTTCACTGTGCACATGCAACTCCCTGATCCCTTTCTCACGATCACAGAGAAACCTTTTCCCTGACATGTTAGCTTTCTATGTGGAGGGAATGTTTTGTTATGGAGAGACGCTGCAGGGGAGGAAGCCTTAAAATGCTCCCGAAGATGATTCAGGTCTTCATTCGCTGATGTTTGCTGGCTGCTACCGGCAGCTGGAGGTTTGGGGGACAGAAGGCCCCTGCAACTCCCATAATGCACCATGTGAGTGTGCACCAGAACCGGCCAGGAGTCCCACAGTCTCCCAGTCCCAGCTGCAAGCAACTGGGGCTGAAAAATGATCAGCAAAACAGGGTCAAGGGAGCACTCCTACGTTTGTTGTCGGGGCGCCATCAGGATCTGGCACGATCCCAGCGATTCTCATGCATGGGCAAGACCAGGCTTGGCTTTGTTAACCAGTTTTGCCTGCATGTGAGAACAGCCTCCCTGTATGATTAGACTGAATGATACACATGGGAGTTATTGTGCTATACTCTGTATATATAAGCATCCCAAAAGACATGAGGCATAGTTAGCTCAAACACTTTTAAGAGATGCAGCACCTATTAGCGGCTGTCTTAAGCCTTATTCAGGAATCACAGGAACTGTGAACAATAGACAACATCCAGCCCAAGTCATGACTAATTCCCCTTGAAGTTAATGAGACTTGACTTAATCATGACTAACTTGTCTCACTGATTTCAATAGTGCTTAGTCATGACTAACTAATCTGGAAGCTGCCCACTCTACCTGGGTTCCTAAACTCAGGGAACACAGTCCCAATCACAGAGAGGATCTCTATAGAGGTACAGTGTATACACCCTCAGACAAATATTGTCATCATGGACAGTGTGCAGCCTCGCCTACACTGTGGGCTATGGAGCACACTGGCATGCGGGTGGGGCTTACTTGTGGGCTCTTATGGATGCTGTGGTTGGGTACAGCATCCACATTTAGTATAGCTCCTGAACAGGGCTTTACCACTGAATCTCTGTTGCATGGAACACCATTCAGGCCAGCAGAAAGGAAGCTCACCTCTGCTCCAATTTATGCACATTCACCTGAAAGCCTGAACAGAGCTTTTTTTGGTTTTTTTAAAAAGAAAACTTGAAATGGCAGCTCCCCTGACACTCCATCCAAAGTTAAATGGTTGTGTGTCCCATGATAACATACAGTGTTGTCTTATGATGCCAAGCATGAAGACCAGTTTTTCAGATGTTTATCTAGCTGCACTAATTAAGTTACTCAGCAACACACTGTGTCATCACTGAATGGCTTCTTTTGACATAAATTCAATGGAGCAACCAGAGGATGAATAATTACATTTCACAGGACACAATCTTGTTAACTACCAAGTTGCACCCTGATCTTCTTCAGAGCACTGCTCCATGATCGGAAACACATTCCGCTTGCGCAAGGGAAGCTGCACTTCAAGAACATTTTCAGCCCACGAAAGCAGCATCCTTGCATAACTACAAGCCTCACTTTGCATGGGGAAGGAGCTTCCAGCAATGGAGCAATGTTCCACAGAAGCTTATGATGCATGATCCAGTCAAAGTTACACATTTTTACATTTCACAGATTTCTGTGAGAGAGTTAGGGTTAAACTAGACATCACTTTAAGCACCTGCTTTACCACTGTGTATTTGCTTTTTCGGTGTAAAGCAGCACACAGGGCCTTCTAGACCATATTGAGAATGTTGTTATACACACACACACCTGAAATCACCTTGCCTTTTTTTATGGAAACTTGAAATGGCAGCACCCCTGAGAATCAACACATTTATGTCCCGCTGATTTCAATATATGCGATTTAAGCATGGGCTTCGTTCTCTGGGGCTGAAGACAGTGGGACCTCAGAGTACTTCTTCTTTAACTGGATCTTGCCCAAGTTGTTGTGACAAGGCTGTCAATTGTTCCAGATCTGAGAGAATGGCTCCTGCATTTCTTCAAAGGAGACCATTCTCCACACAAAGTATGTCTGTTTTTAAATACAAGTCAATTTCCTTCCCATTCCCATGATAAAATATGGTATAGTCCTATGATGGCAAGCATGAAGTCCAGTTTTTCCAGTTGTTTATCTAGCTGCGCTAATTAAGTTACTCAGCAACACATGGCTGAACGGCTCCTTTTTTACAGAAATCCAATGAAGGAATTGGAAGAAGAGCAATTATATTTCACAGTGCACAATCTTGTTAAAAGTTACATCCTCACATTCTGCAGACTAGCACTTCTCCATCACCGGAAGCTCATTCTGCTTGGGCAAGGAGAACTGCACTTCCCCATTGACCTCTTTAGCCCACAGAGGGACTCCTTGCATAACCACAGGTCTCATTTTGTGAATGGAAGGAGCTTTCCACAATGGAACAATGCTCCACAGAGCTTAGGATGCTACCCAATAAGCATGACCCACAGGGCTCAGGAAATCCACTAGTCTACTTTAAAAAAAAAAATGTATTTATTGTTAAATTTACAAACCACCTTTCATTAAAATAATCCCAAGGCATTTCACACAGAAAAACTAAAACAAGACTATAAAAATACACAATTAAAATATTAAGCTAAAATATAAAAACATGAATCTGACTAAAAAGATTTAAAATACAAGCATTAAATAATCATACAAAATACAATATACAAAGAAGCAGCAGTAGGGACAATCATATAAAAGCCTGGGTAAAAAGCCAAGATTTAACAAGCTTTCTAAAAACTGTGATGGAGACTGAGGAACGAATAGCCACCAGGAGAGCATTCCAGAGTGTGGGGGCAGCAACAGAGAAGGCCCTGACCCAGGTGCATGACAGCTAAGCCTCCCTCATTGTCGGCACCTGGAGTGGAGCCCCCTCAGATGACCTCGTTAAGCAGGCTGCAACCCTTGGGAGCAGGCAGTCCCTTAGGTATCCAGGGCCCAAACTTGTCTTTGATGGGCGAAAAATGATGCCTGACAAGTGAGGAACTGTCTGATGAGTAAAATATTTTTTTCTGGCTGGTGAACTGAGTCAACATTTCTTGACCCCTGATGACTTGGTCAAAATTAAGTGCTGTTACATCTTGCAGATGATAGTGGGAGAGGTAGGGTAAAACCTCATGTTGCTCTTAGCACCTGCTTTGCAGTTGCAGACTTGCTTTTTCAGTGTAAGCAAAAAGGGCCTTCAGTACGGGGTCCCTACACATGCTAGTTTACACAGAAAAATGAAGCACACAGCTGTGTAAGAAGTGCTTAAAGAAATATCTGATTCGACCCTTAAGTAGATACTTGACTCTCTGTTGATTCATGTAAGGCACTTAATGTTCTGTACTGCACTTTCAACCAAAAGCACAATCCTCTGCTGTCTTTAGAACTAGCAGAGGATGAGCAGTTGCTGAGTAAATGATTCTAGCCTACAGCAGATGAAGCACATGTTAGAAGACTAGTCACATGTTATATCAGCTATTCAATAACAATAGGGCTATTCACATGTTATGTTGTACATGTATACACCTCTCTGTGCACACATACACACTTTATTGTGAATGACTGACTTGGGTTTATTTTAAAAGTCAGCACAGGCCATGACTGGGCCCCTTGAAAATGTAGATCATGTGTACTGCTGGGCATACCGCAGTACACATGAATGTAATGTGTGAACAACTTCGCATGTACAGATCAATAGTTGTATACACTGTACATAGATTGTACGTGCATTCAATATAATGTGTGAATATGGCCAGAGTGTAATGGTAAAGAGAGCTCTCAAATTGACTCTTGGTATGAGAATTAGGGTGCTAAAATCTGTCCTTATTTTCACCTATATATAGGCCTCTGGAGCTCCACGCTGCCCCACATAGCGCAGATTGTCTGGAAGCGTGGTTCATGCTCCCAGCAACATTGCAGATATACTGTTACTAATTAAAAATATTTATTTGTTCGATTTACATACTTTTTCATTAAAATAATATCAAAGTGGTTTTCAATATAATTAAAACAATGCATAATTAAAATACAAAAGTAAAGATAAATATAAAATTAATCTTTTTTAAACAATTTAGAAATCCAGTTAAAAACAATACTACATAAAAACACACAAAGAAGCAGCAGTAAAAATACTTTCATTTAAAATCCTGGGTGAAAAGCCACATCTTCTTATAACCTCCAACCACCAGCCCATACCTTCCCTGGCAAATTTTATTAGCAGTGAAGGACAAGGGTCTAGAGCACACTAAGGGTCTTGAGCACACGTTGCTCAAGATCTTGTCCACATTCTCAAACTGTACCAACGGAAAAGAATCCAACACAGTAGGGCCAGACAGTACCTAGGCACATCAGCCAGAACTGCCACAACCCTGCTGTCCAAATCGGAACAGATGCGAGCAACGTTATCTGCAAAGCAGCATACAAACCAGTCACAGCGGGCAATAGATGGTTCCTCCTCCATTACATGGGATGAAGTGTGAAGCAATAACTTTGCTACACAAAAAAACTCTGCTGGCCTGCATTGAACAGACACAATGGATGTGGAGGTGAAAAAATCATATAAACATTAAACATTAAAATCATTTAAAACCCAGCATTAAAAGTATTAAAACTATAAATCTAATTAAAAGCCTGAGTGAGTAAATATGCCTTGTGCCTTTTTAAAAGTTGCCAGAGATGGGGAGCCTCTTATTTCAATGGGGAGCGCATTCCAAAGCCCAGGGGTAGCAATGGAGAAGGCCCACTCCTGAGTAGCCACCAGATGAGCCGATGGCAACCACAGACATACCCCTCCAGAAGATCTCAATGGGTGATGGGGCTCATGGCGAAGAAGACGTTCTCTTAGGCAGCTGCCTAGTCTATCTGGTCAAATGAACTCTGCCCTTCAGCAAAGAAGGACTGAGGATAAAGGATATGGGGCATTCATGAGGTGTTTGTTGTCTTCCTCCTGTCTTTTATGAGATCAGAGGCTTTTGTTCCAGTGTGCATGATGGACAATCGGAATATCTTGTGTGGTGTGGCGTGAACAAACTTTGTCTATAGGGTTCAACACTACATACGTTTCCGAGGACTTAAAGAGCATTGAACAATGGTTAAAAAAATGCTGGTATTCCACCCTAAAAATTTTTTGAAGGAAGGTATACACAATGCGACCAAACGAGTAACATCACAAGAGCCGAGATAACCGGCATCAGTAATAATAAACCCAATTCTGAGGTTAAGAATATTCAGATGAAGCAGTTTAAACAGAACTGAAAGCAGTGTTAATTTTGCCACTTAAAAAAAAAGAGGAAGTGGTTATGGCTGCAAGACTGATGAAAAATCAGAGGATGACAGCTACAGCAGACAAAGAGCACATGGTAGGAATATTATTGCCAAAGATCCAAAGGCTAGATCACAAGAAGGAACAAGGCCTTCCTATCCACAGATATATCAGAAAAGAAACATGAAGGATTCCCTCTCAGAACAGAACTAGTTCATGAATGTAAGCCCAGTTGACTCATGAGGGATATATGCCACATCTACAGGGAGGGGCCCCTCCGATAGCGGAGCATGCACATGATCTGCAAGCTCTAGTAATGAAAGTCAAGGAGCACAGTGAAAAAATGGGACAACAAATAAATGTAAAGAAGACTAAACTAATGACAACGGGCACAGCAACCAGCCAATGTTTTCAATGAAGACCCTGAAGTGGTGGATAGCTTCTGCCTTTTAGGATCGACCATCAACAGTAAAGGATCCAGCAGTCAAAAAATACGCCACAGACTAGCACTTAGTAGGGTTGCAATGAAGGCCTTGGGAAGGATATTTAGATGCCGTGTCGTGTCTATACCTATGAAGATTAGAATCATTTGGACAATGGTTTTTCCCATAACACTCTATGTATGCGAAAGCTGGACTTTGAAGAAGCAAGATAGAAAAAGCATTGATGCTTTTGAACTCTGGTGCTGGAGAAGACTTTTGAGGATACCATGGACAGCCAGGAGAACAAATACATGGATCATAGAACAAATCAATTTTCACTTGAGGCACAAATTAATATGGAATTGTTTAATCCAGGCCTACTAATAAGTGTATAAGAGTTTGATTCAAAATTTGGTTAAGACTATTAAACACCACAAAGAGCCACTAGGCTTGAAACAAAGAAAATTGTTTGAGTCAGGAAAAGTGTTTAAACCAGGAATGTGGGGCCCCTCTCAAGAATGTGAGATAGGAGGCCAGAAATAACAAATGCCAGAACCTGTCAGGAGATAGATAACATAGGTACGCAACTAGTCCATTAGCCAACTCTCTCACTCAAGCAAAAAGAAACATCCTGGCACCAGAAACCTATAAGGAGTGAGGTTATCAGAAAGGCCAAGTAGTAACTCATCTTCCCAGGCTCTAAGTGGCACCTCTGGAATGTGTATGTTTAATTACCAATGACATGTATTAATTGCTTTAATGATATGCTTGTTTGCTTGAAACCTATATAAACTAGCCAACTGCGCTCCTTCAGTGAGCAGTACCAGCCAGATTCTCTCTGACTGTACTTTGCCTTTTGTGATCACAAAATAAAAGCTTATTTGAGCATGCATCCTTGTTGCATTTTGGCTTAAATTCAGTCAGGCAGCAAGTCTATAGCGGGAAGCTTGTCCAATCCTTTTTGGTCCAGCAAGACGCCCCATTCTCTATCGACTCAGATAGAAGGTTGAACGCAAGGGTTTGGATCAAACAGAGGGCAGGATTCTAGAGGATTTTTTGCACAACAAAATGACCAGGTTCAAACTATAATACTTCAGACACACTATGCGAAAACCTAGCTCCCTTGAGAAGTCCATAATGATGGGGAAAGTTGAAGGAAAGAGAAGAAGAGGACGACCAGCAGCAAGGTGGATGGATTTGATTATGACAGCAATGAATGCACCACTGAGAGACCTTAAAGGCCAATCTGATCATCCTGGAGAGAATCTATCTATGTGGTTGCTAAGAGTCGACACTGACTTAATGGCATTTAATAAACCATCCAACCAGGAGGGGAAAATGCCAGACTTCTGAATGTCAAATAGTAACCTCCCCACACCCCAGTTTTTTAGTTATACTCATACATATTTGAAATCCTCCTCACACATTGAAAGGAAGATGGTTGCTGTTTTTACCACACTGTAAATAAACTCTCCTGTTATACATGCAACAGGATGATTAAAGCAGCATTACAAACAAGTCCACAGAAGTTCTCATCCGTTCAGTCATGTCCGACTCTCAGTCACTCTATGGATCAATGCACTCCATGCCATCCTATCTCATACATTTTCCTTTAATTCCACCATGGTCATTCCAGTGTCATTTTTTATAATATCCAGCCACCGAGTACAAGGCTGTCCCCATCTCCTTCTTCCACTGATCATTCCCAGCATAATTGTCTTTTCGAGTGAATCAGCTCTCATGACATGACCAAAATATGTCAGTCCTTGTTTAGTAATCTTGGCTTCTAGCTATAATATTGGTTTAACTCGATCTAAAACTTCCTTATTCATGATTCTTGCTGTCCATGGGATACACAACAGTCGCCTCCAACACCACATCTCAAAAGCATCCATCCTTCTCCTGTCTGCCTTCTTCAAATCCCATGTTTCACAACCATATGTAGCTATTGGAAATATTATTGCATTGACTAGTCTGCATTTGACTGGAAGACTAATATCTTTGCTCTTCCAAATTTTGCTCATGCTGATCATTGCAGTTCTTCCAAGTGCTATATGCCTTCTGATCTCAGGGCTGCAGTCACCACATTGATCGATTTTAGAGCCAAGAAAAATAAATTCTTTTACTACTTCAATTATCTAATTATTGATCTTCACTCTGACTTGTGTATTCTCTGCAGTCGTCAATATCTTTGTTTTCTTGATGTTAAGATGCAATCCAAATTTGTCACTTTCATCTTTAATTTTTAAAATTAGCCACTCTAGATCTTTCTTGCTTTCCACAAGCAATGTTGTATCATCTGCATATCGAAGGTTGTTAATATTCCTACCACCAATTTTCACTCCTATAGCAGACTCTTCCAAATATGCATTCCTCATGACCATTTCTGTGTACATATTAAATAGTGTGGGAGACAGGATGCAACCTTGACGAGTGCCTTTCCCAATTTTAAACCACTCTGTATCTCCATTTGCCTTTCTTACCATGGCTTCTTGATAAGAGTACAGCGACTGTATAAGCTGAATGAGGCAATTCCAGAGCTTATCATGATGAACACAATCAAAAGCTTTTGTATAGTAAATGAGGCACATATAGAGGTCTTTTTGATATTCCTTCGCCTTTTCCATCATCCATCGAAGACTGGCAATGTGATCATGCATTCCTCTTCCTTTTCGAAATCCTGCTTGTACATCTGGCATCTCTCTATCAGCAGCTGGATTCATAAGTTGTTGAATGATCTTCAAAAGAATTTTACTCACATGTGGTATCAGGGCTATGGGGCGATAGTTTGAGCAGTCTTTCGTATCATCTTTCTTTGGTACTGGTATAAATACAGACCTTTTCCACTCTTTTGGCCACCAACAAGTCTTCTATACACTTTGTCATAGCGCTGTCAATACCTTTATTGGTAAAGCTCTCAATAACTGTACTGGTACTCCATCAACTCCAGGAATAGATAGTTTTAAATAAATAGTAGTTTAAAAAAAAAAGCTTTCTACCCTGCTAAAAATTTCAGGCAGAGCTGAAACCATCACACTTCTTTTCAACCCATATAATCAATTCTGGCCTAACTATACGATTTCCTTCTCTCTGAAGCCTCCTTCTGTCTTTGAGCACTGCCGGCAACCCCGTTTCAAGTCCTTCTGGGGAAGGGCCATAGACGGTAGTGCAGCATGCCTTGCATGGAAAAGATCTCAGGTTCAATCTTCGGCAGCATCTTCAGGTCTGAAACCTCAGAGAGCCACGGCCAGTCAGTCTCGATCCAGGGTTCCCAACAGGGGGTACTAAGATTCCTAGGGGTACTTGAAGGGCTCCCAAGGGGTCCTCCGGGTCCTCCTGCCTCCTCCTCTAAGGATCACGGTTTGAAGCCAATGCATTCTCAGCAATGTGTTTGCTACAGAATGGGAAGGACTGGGGAGTAAAGTCTATCCTCCTCTGCTCCTGATTGGCTGGCTGTTTGCTGAAGCTTAGCATATCTCTCCCCTCAGTCTGACAGGCTTCAGAAAATTAGCACTAAAAGAAAATTAGCAAGAAAACCTGTCCCATTTATTTCAATAAGACTGCTTATGAGTAACTTAGCCTGAATGTAAGCCAGTGACTGAAGTAGCCTGTCTCATAAGTGTAACATTTAAATTTGTGTGTGCACACACACACACACACAAAATCTCTATAAGATATCCGAGCTGAATGTTTGTGACAGGGGTACACTTTTAAATCAGTTCCTAGTTTAGCCATGAATTTTATTGTGCATCCTCAGGCAAGTTGTTCTCAGTTTAACCTAAGAACATAGGAAGCTGCCTTATACCAAGTCAGACCACTGGTCCATCAAGCTCAGTATTGTCTACACCAGACCTGCTCAGCTTATGCCCCCCAGCTGTTTTTGGACTACAACTCCCATAATCCCCAGCCACAGTGGCCAATAGCCAGGGATTATGGGAGTTGTAGGCCAACATCTGCAGGAGGGCCAAAGTTGAGCAGCCTTGGTCTACACAGACTGGCGGCAGCTTCCCCAAGCTTACAGCAGAAATCTCTCTCGGCTCTTTCTTGGAGATACCAGGAAGGAACTTGGAGCCTTCTGCTATTCCCAGAGCAGCCCCACCCCCTAAGGGGAATATCTTGCAATGCACACATGTAATCTCCAATTCAGATGCAACCAGGGCAGACCCTGCTTAGCAAAGGGGACCTGGCTCTGCTTTTGGATGCTCAGGTGGATGCTCAAATGAAGAGAACAGAAAGGAACACAAACTCTGGCAAAAGAAATGCAAGGTGACAATAAGGGAGGCAAAAAGAGAGTTTGAGGAACATTTAGCCAAAAGTATCAAGGGGAATAACAAAAAGTTATTTAAATACATCAGAAGTAGGAAACCTGCCAGGGAGGCAGTTGGACCATTAGATCATGAAGCAGTGAAAGGGATTATTAAGGAGGATATGGAGGTTGCAGAGAAGCTAAATGGGTTTTTTGAGTCCATCTTCACAGCAGAAAATACTGAGCATATACCTGTTCCTGAACCAGGCTTTTTAGGGATGGAGGCTAAAGAACTGAATCAGATAGAAGTGACAAGAGATGATGTTCTAAACTGTCTGGAAAAACTGAAAACTAACAAATCACCAGGGCCGGATGGCATCCATCCAAGAGTCCTCAAAGAACTCAGATGTGAAATTGCCGACCTCCTTGCTAAAATATATAAGTTATCCCTGAAATCGGGCTCTGTACCAGAGGACTGGAGAGTAGCAAATGTAACACTGATTTTCAAAAAGGGATCCAGGGGCGATCCGGGAAATTACAGGCCGGTTAGCCTAATGTCCGTTCCAGGCAAACTGATGGAAAGCATCCTCAAGGATAAAATTGTAAAGCACACAGAAGAACAGGCTCTGCTGGGAGAGAACCAGCATGGCTTCTGCAAAGGTAAATCTTGCCTCACAAACCTTTTGGAGTTTTTTGAGAGTGTCAACGTGTGTGTGGATCAAGGTGATCCAGTTGACATAGTATACCTGGACTTCCAAAAAGCTTTTGACAAAGTTCCTCATCAAAGACTCCTGAGGAAACTTAGGGGTCATGAGATAAGGGGACAAGTACATGTGTGGATTGCTAACTGGTTGAAAGACAGGAAACAGAGGGTAGGTATAAATAGAGAGTTTTCACAATGGAGGAACATAAGAAGTGGGGTCCTCAGGGATCTCTACTGGGACCGGTGCTTTTTAATTTCTTCATCAATGATCTAGAAGCAGGGATAAGCAGCGAGGTAGCCAAATTTGCAGATGATACCAAACTCTTTTGGGTAGTGAAATCCAAAACAGATTGTGATAAGCTCCAAAAGGATCTCTCAAAACTGGGGGAGTGGGCGAGAAAGTGGCAAATGCGGTTCAATGTTGGCAAGTGTAAAGTGATGCACATAGGGACGAAGAACCCCAACTTCAAGTATACGCTGATGGGATCTGAGCTGTCGGTGACTGACCAGGAGCGGGATCTTGGGGTCGTGGTGGACAGCTCGTTGAAAGTGTCGACTCAATGTGCGGCAGCTGTAAAAAAGGCCAATTCCATGCTAGGGATCATTAAGTAGGGGACTGAAAATAAAATGGCTAATATTATAATGCCCTTATACAAAACTATGGTGCGACCACACTTGGGAGTATTGCGTACAATTCTGGTCACCACATCTTAAAAACGACATTGTTGAACTGGAGAAGGTACAGAAGAGGGCAACCAAGATGATCAGGGGCCTAGAGCACCTTTCTTATGAGGCAAGGCTACAACACCTGGGGCTTTTAAGTTTAGAAAAAAAGACGACTGTGGGGAGACATGATAGAGGTCTATAAAATCATGCATGGGGTGGAGAAAGTGGACAGAGAGAAATTCTTCTCCCGGGTCAGCCCATGAAATTGATTGCCGGGAAATCTAGGACCAACAAATGGAAGTACTTTTTCACACAACGCATAATCCACTTGTGGAATTCTCTGCCACAAGATGTGGTGACAGCCAACAACTCGGATGGTTTTAAGAGGGGTTTGGATAACTTCATGGAGGAGAGGTCTGTCATTGGCTACTAGTTAGAGGGCTGTGGGCCACCTCCAGCCTCAAAGGCAGAATGCCTCTGAGTACCAGTTGCAGGAGAGTAACAGCAGAAGAGAGAGCATGCTCTCAACTCCTGCCTGTGGCTTCCAGCAGCATCTGGTGGGCCACTGTGCGAAACAGGATGCTGGACTCGATGGGCCTGGGGCCTGATCCAGCAGGGCTGTTCCTATGTGGCAGCAGTGGCCAGGGCTGCCTTTGCACAGCTTCTACTACTACTATGAATATTTATATACTGTACCGCTCTTCAACCAAAGTTCTCAAAGCGGTTTACATAGAAAAATAAATAATACATAAATAAATAAGATGGTCCCATCCCCAAAGGGCTCACAATTGCAGATCTGGCCACAGTTACCCACGCCTTAGTCATGGCTGGATTACTGCAATGCGCTTTACATTACATCGCTGCCCTTGAAGAATATTCGGAAGCTTCAGTTGGTGCAGAATGCAGCTGCCAGGCTTCTCTCTGGAACTGCTTGCTCAGAGCATATGACACCTATTTTGAAAGAGCTGCACTGGCTGCCTTTTTGTTTCCAGATCCAATTCAAGGTGGTGGTTATTACTTTTAAAGCTCTTAACAGTTTGGGTCCTGGACACCTGAAGGATCGCCTGCTCCGAAGGGTTTCTGCCCACCCAGCAAGGTCAGAGGGGCCTTTGCTCTGTGTGCTGAGGTTGAGAGAGGCTAAATTGTTGTGCACATGGGACAGGGCCTTCTCTGATGTTGCCCCCAGGTTCTGGAATGCTCTCCCAGTGAATGTCTGCTCTTTGACATCTGTGGCTGCTTTTAAAAAACAACTAAAGACCTTTTTATTGTTCAGGCTTTTACCCCTTAGGGGCTGCCAAGTCTCTCAGCTTTCCTGCTTATGTTTTTCTTTTTTTAAAAAATGAGATTTTCCTGCTTCTGTGTCTTTTTTATGTGTGTGTGTGTGTGAGAGAGAGATGGTTTTCATTGTTTAACTGATATTAAGGTTTTAAATGTGATTTTTATGGAGTTTTATTGTATTTTAACTTTTATAAACCGTCTCAGGATGTCTTATGAAACGCAGTATAAAAACTGAACAATTGAGAGTATAAAATTGGAAAAAATGTACACTATATCAAGAAGATAAAACATATGCTGTTGCAAGCTCCTTGAAGGATGCCAGGACATATCTTTTTTTTGGGTTTTGTATACTATGTTCTGGCCGAGAGCTCTTTAGAGAATCCTTGAGGTACTTTGATGGGAAGGTAGAATACAGTCTGAAGGCCAGGGCAGCCCTCCACAAATACAAAAATTGGTCACGTCTCCTATAGTATGGATACTCACTCTGTTACCAGACAGGCTGAAGAGCACCAGTCAGTCACAAGACTATGGTACTTCCCCTACAAGAAATCACCCTGAACTACAGCAAGGAAAAATTGCACAAGTTCTGATAATAGCAATAGAGATTTTGCTCTCTTCAAACAGAGCAGGCAATCCAAGGCCCCAGGTCAGAAGAAGGCAGGAAGGAGATAACATGCTTCCCCTTTCCTCACATGACCCCAAACAAAATAAATAAATAAATAAATAAAAACTTAAAGATGGCTCAAACATAGCCTCACCTAAAAACACTTCCATTCTACAATAATCTATTTCTAGGTTACCGTAAAAAATAAATACACAGGAATTTGTCGAAACCCTTTATTTTCATTTACTAACATCCTGCCCTTTTCAGGATCTCAAGACAACCTACACTTTTTATTTTTACAGGACTCCGACAGATTTGTGCTGCAATTTCAGTCATAAACATAGCTTTAAAAAGGAAGACAGTAATTGAGTGGAGGCTTTGTGATAGGAGTGGAAAGTGGCAACCTTTTGCTACACAAATTGAGAGTTTGCATGTTTAAATCATGATTTAATGTTTGCATGATTTAACAAATTGTATGTGTTAAATCTTCAGAAAGCACCTTTTATTATTTTGATTTGTTTTTGTTTTTATGGCTAGCCAGACTAAATTACTCGTGAGTACACCCATTGACTTTAAGGGAACAAATTTATTTCAGTGGGATGACTCATGAGTAATTGAGTCTGGCCATCAACCAATGTTTTCCTTTTCTATACATTATATCACATACTGTTTTTCATTTCAGGAGGCTTTTAATCTTACTGGCTAAGATAGTTTTCACTTCTGCTGATTAATAACTTCTTAAAATTATCTTGATACATTTTATTATTATTGTATATCACTGATATTTAATTTAGAGCAAGGTACAAAGGAAATAAATACCAAAATATTAATCTAGCTAACCCTTTCAGCCTTCTGATGAAGTAGTCTCTGACCCACAAAAGCTTTTACCACAATACAATTATTTGTTAGTCTTTAAGATGCCATAAGAATCAACAAAGTGCTTGTTGCGGTCAGCTTTGTTCATTGTCTCCGTGGAGCAGGGCAGTAACTGACAAGACTGGCTGTCTCAGTGGACCTGGGGCAAATGCATGGCCCCGTTGAGCCTCCCAAGCCCGGAGGAAAAGAGGTCCAGGAACGTTTCCACCCTACCTGATCAGGAGTGGCCAACCCACGCGCCTGCCAGCAGCAGTGGCTCAAGAGAAGCAGAACCCAGAGACTCGTCCAGGCACAGTCCCGACTATTCCAGAGGTGGACTCCAACCCAGGGATCGCTTCTAGTCCTTGCAGCGTTGCCCATCAGGATCCCTTTCCCGCATCGATGAGGGTCGCTTCCCCTTTAAACGCTCCTTCTTACTCTGTGTCAGCAAAGCACCAGTTTAGAATTGTAGCAACCTAGGGCAGCAAGTTTTTGATTGGCTGGCTGAAAGGGACAGACCGACTTCAAAGGAGGATGTGACCGAGCCATAGAGATAGAAATAAAAGCTAGAGTCCCACTGCATCATAGTCCTTATGGACACTTCCGGGTGAAATGGAACGTTCTTACCTTCCACGACTACATAAAGAGTAAAGAGACCAAGGCCTAGAGCTGCGCCGCTCTGTGGCCAACGACTATCATGGTCGATGGAGGTTTTCTGTTTCTACCGGAAGTCTACTCGGTGTCATTCGGGCTTTTTGAAAAACCTCTCTTACCGTTAGAGTTAAGAAGAAAAGTGAAAAGCACAAGGAAACTTCAACTACGGGGTTCTCCGAGAAATGTGTTATAGATGGCTTTGAAAGTTTGGGTATCAAGCAGCTAAGCCATACTTGCTGGTAGAAATGCTATAATAAGCAAGGCGGTTTAGTTCTGAAAAACTAACACATACACCACTGATGCTTTTTTTGGAGAACTTGGATTGCCTTTCTTCGATATTTTAAGAAGGAAACAAAATGTGATAGAGGTTGTGGGCAAAAACATAAAGAAGCTTCATTTGTCCATACTGAGCATGCTCCAACAGGAAACCAGGCCTTGTTCAATAATGAAAAGTGTTGCTACACCAGTACTACTCCTTAACAGGAGGGCAGCTGCCAGCAGGGCAGGCCATGTTAGGAAGCTTTCCAGACATAGGCAGCATCCATAGCACAAGCCAGTGTGGTAGTGGTTAGAGTGTTGTACTACAATCAGGGAGACTTCAGCCATAGAATACTCTGCGCCAGTCACTTACCTCTCAGCCTAATCTACTTCACAGGGTTGTTGTGAGGATAAGCATAACCATGTACACTGCTCTGGGCTCCCTTGATATACAGATACTACAGAGCAAGCACTCCTGTTCCAGACAGACAACTGTGAATGCTACCCAGCCACCAATGAGGCAAAAGCTCTAGTGTTCATTGGTTATGTACTTTATTATTATTATTATTATTTACATTTATATCCCGCTCTTCCTCCAAGGAGCCCAGAGCGGTGTACTACATACTTGAGTTTCTCTTTCACAACAACCCTGTGAAGTAGGTTAGGCTGAGAGAGAAGTGACTGGCCCAGAGTCACCCAGCTAGTTTCATTGCTGAATGGGGATTTGAACTCGGGTCTCCCCGGTCCTAGTCCAGCACTCTAACCACTACACCACGCTGGCTCTGAGAAAACCCACAGGCTACGATTCCCTTTCATTTAGGGAATCAGAAGTAAATACTACTAAGTTCAATTACCCTAAGTAAACATCCACTTTTGCACTGCACCCATTAAGTCTCTCACGGGGCAGGCGGTGGGGGGGAGCATAGAATTTCTTCCCTAGAGGTCATCTGCTTTACTATAGTTCTAATTTCTATAGTGAGATTGCAGGGCAAAGAATAAGCAGACATAATTCTCAATTTTTAGTTTTTAAAATAACTTTTAATTTGAAATTCAATACTGATTGTGGTTTTTAACCTGACTTTTAACGTGTTTACTTAATTTGGTTAATTTTATTGTCTCTATCTTGTGAGCAGTAGTGTACTGGAGGGGCAAGGTATAAATATTTCAAATAAATAATAAAATAAAATAAATACAGTCCATTTGAAATCATATCACATCTAAATTGAACTAGAAAGGACCAGACAGAAAACCTATCCAAGCGCCCTGTCTTGAGGTAAGATATTCGACATACTTAAGGGAAATGCTGACCAGCTTTATAGAACACCCCCCCGCCCCAATGTGTACTTCTGCAACAGAAGCCCCCTGGGCTTTTCGCCTATACCCATTGCACCAAAGATGGGTATTTTGCTATTATTGAAATAGGTGGCCTGCAAAAGCTCAATTAAGCAGTTAGCATCTGAAATATCACAATCCATTTTGATAAAGTTCACACATTTATCCCTTTGAACAAGAGTGCCCTTAAAGCTCTTCAGCTCCTTAACTGCTGAGATTGAGACCAACAGAGATGATGGTGCAGGAGTAGAGGTTCTTCTTTAAATAGACTCCTGCACTCTGTGTCAAGAGTACAACCCATCCTTCTCCTCTGCAGCATGTCTCTGTCCACCACAGAATGTGTATGGCTACACCAATTCAGCAGCAAAGGACCCTTCACTAAACAATGTTGGAAGGGTGGGGATGAGGGAGAGGAGGAGGAGGAGGAGGAGGGAAAGGGAAAAACTGATCAAACATTATATACTCCTTTCTCAAAAGTGTAAGTGAACAGTATGTACAGGATACATACCTTCTTTGAATAACCCATAACACTGTACACTTCTGTTTAAGGATATATATTCTTTACACATGCAGTGGCTAGGGTGTTGGACTAAGACCAGAGACCTGGGTTCAAATCTCCATCAGCCATCAAGCTCTCTGAGAGCAAGGGAGTCTAACCCAAGCCTTGACAAGTTATCTTTGGATCTAGGTGCCAGCCCAAAAATTTAGGAGCCAGACAATGGACACTTGACAAAACTACTGGACTTCTTAGCGACAGATATTGTGGAATGGGAAGGTAAATGGGCTTCTCTTTATTCCTTTTACAAGTAACATACTTAGAACAGAAACAGGGTTGCCCAAGACCAAGGTTTTATTAAATTACTGTACCTCCGAATATCCTAGTCTAAGCACCTCAGTTAGAATTCTAGGCACAACGGCTCCCTGGCACCTGGGGATTGTGAAGCCCAAATCTAACCTAATTTAGACTCTCTTCAGGTAACTCTGGGCCTAAGTCTCAGCCTAGACTATCTCCCAGTTGTCGTGAGGCTCAAATTGGCAATTGAAGAACCATGTATATTTCCCTAAGCATCTTAGAATAAGGACAGGATACACATATAAGTAGTTAATAGCAATCTTTCTGCTAGTTCAGGAAAAGAGAGTGCCACAAAAATCCATTTCCAGAACACCATAACAGGCAAATAAAACAGCAGCAGTGAAAGCAAGTGCTTTTAATTAAGCTTCAAGGAATTTTAGAAGACATGGGCTCAGAAAAGGAACACAAACACATACAAGGAATGAGTTGCCCATGGGGCATATTTAATCTTGGCTCTTCTTACTGCAGCTGGGTAAGCTTCCTGGTGCTTCGGAAGTGACAAGTTATATCACTCCACAAACTCTTAAATTGCATCATAGCCTCATGTTGCAATCATATTATGGCAGTGACAAGTCCGGCCCACTAAGATGCTCTCTTACATGGACCCATTTTAAGTGCAAAATCTGTTCATAAATAAGAGAAATGTTGTTTTGCCGGGAAAAGTCTTTCTGCTTCCACAGATATGAATAACCCTGGGTAGAAGCCTTGCACCCCAGTGTAAATGCCAAGTGTCCCAAGTAGGCTCTGTTCATTAGGCACAGGTCTCCATTGGACAGCAAAATGGCACACACTTAGTCGTCAGCCAGTCGGAGAAGAGTACCGGAGGAAGTTGGCACACTACAGAAAGCGAAAGAAAGGGACCGTCAGGCTAAAGGAGGAAAGAATCACAGCTGAGTCTCCTAGGAATCTTTGGGAGGGAGTAATATATTCCTTTTGTACATTCAAGTCCTTAGTCCTCAATGCTGGGGACAAATGGAAACACCATTACTGGGCTAGATGAATCTTTGTGTGATCTTGCAAGGCAGCTGTTTAATTCTTACATTAACCCTAAGTAGATCCAGTGCAGTTAGGGAAGAAAAGGCTGAGGGAGAAAGAGAAGGTGGTCTTAGGCAAGACTACCTGAGTTTATACCTGTGATAACTGGAGATGAAAATTTTCCATTTCACAATGTTCATAGCATCATAAAATTCATTAGTTAGTGATAATGCAATACTAGACAAGCTTGGCAGATTCCAAGTTATACTTAATGATTTTCAGGTGATTATCTCTAGGAAGAGTGTAAGAGAATACATATGTTCTATTGATTTCTTGAGTATTCCAATAAAAATGTAAGTAGTTGATAACAATCCTCGTGCTAGTTCAGGAAAAGGAATAATGTATTTCCATATAAAGCTTTGAATTTGTTTCACCATAACATTTAAATCACATTCAGTGTCTTTATTGATCTTTTCCTTCCAAATTGGTTCCCTCCCCAGTCAAGTATTTCAGTTCATCTACTTGGTTACTTGAAAAACTTCTGAGATACAGAGCGGGTAATTAATGGGTGATTTTTTAAACACACAACACTAAATATGTCAAACAACATGCCAAACTACATCACAATCTATTTAGAGCATCAGGAAAGTTTGCATAGTAAAAGTTTCTGAGATAAAAATGTATGCAAATAAGAAAATTTTTGCATGGGAACATTTTCCAGTTCAAAGTTTTCTGAAAAATCTACATCTCATGTGGCGACATTTGAACTGGGCACTTCCTGGCACTCATTTCAAGCTCTTGGCCTAAATGCTACACCAACTCTTGGGGTACTGGGATCCAAGATTCTTGGGTTCCAGTAGGCAAAGGAGAAATATCACTCAAGGCTATGCATGTTTACTCTGACAGTAAGGCCCCTTAAATGAAATGGGGCTTACTCCCAAATAAAAATGCCTAGGATTACAGGCAGAGTCGTGATGGCAAGGCGGGGATCCATGATGTATAGGTTTCTGGAAGGGAAATGAGGCGGGAAGGGCAGCAGGGGGGAGAAGAGCAGAGCAGGAGTCCCTTACCAGTCCACCAGTTGGGCTCCAATAATGTCATGTATATGGTAAGGAAGACCCAGTTTTACACTTGGTGCTCGACGGCTCTGCAGATCTGACAGCAAAACTTCCTTATACTTGGCTTTCTCAATCATGCCCAACACGGATTTCCTCCCTGGGAAGAGAGAACAACAGTCTGGAACACAATATTGCAGAGGCAGAGCTGACCAAAACTGGTAGAAGAACGGTCTGGCCTTGAAGCAGCAACAGGACCAGGACTGAAAGAATCCCAGGGGCTGAGTCACGAGAGCTCCCAGTAAATGAAAACTTGGGGAGGGGCTGCAACTCAGTGGGGGAAGCACATGCTTCCAGGGTCCTGAATTTCCCTAAATCTGTTAGAAAACTTCTGTCTCCACCTTATCATGATCTACAAAACCCACGGAGTCATAATTCAACAGTAGAGGATGTGCTTTGCTTCCAGGTTCAATTTCTGGCATCTCCAGCGAGGGCTAGAAAGGCACCCGAGACCCTGGAGAGCTGTGCCAGCCAGTCCAGCCAATACTGGCCCAGATGGACCAAAGGTCTGAGTCCGTACAAGGCAACTCCATGTGCTCGATATAGCCCTTCACCGGATGGCTGTCAACTCTTAAGCTCTAGCTGGCCCACCGTAGGTTGAAGTGTGTCAATTCTAGCCCGGGACCAGATGGTGGTTTGGCTCGTCCCAGCTGTGCAGAGACCAAAACACACCTTTGATGAAACACTTGATAAAGCGGCCTGCTCCAGGTACTGCCAGCCACCAGCTCCCAGCATCACGGACAGTTAGGACTCCAGCATTTACCAGCTGCCTAAACACAACACAATACAGGGGGGTGGGGAGAAAGAGAGTTTCTTCATTACTAATTATTCCCTTAGCACCAAGACACACCTGCTCTTAAGACTGAGGGGGAAAGCATGCTTTGCGATCCCTGTATAAACAGCTTCTCTCTTATGGGCAGAGAGCCGGCCTTGTGGTAGCAAGCATGAATTGTCCCCTTTGCTAAGCAAGGTCCACCTGGGTTGCATTTGAATGGGAGACTACATATGAGCACTTTAAAGATACTCCCCTTATGGGATGGAGCTGCTCTGGGAAGAGCATTTGCATGCAGAAGGTTCCAAGTCCTGGCAAGTCCTGGCATCTCCAAGGTAGGGCTGAGAGAGACTCCTGCCTACAACCTTGGAGAAGCTGCTGCCAGTCTGTGTGGACAATACTGAACTAGATGGACCAATGGTCTGACTCAGTATATGGCAGCTACCTATATTCCTCCCAGGTGCCTATATTTCTATGCTGGCCAAAGCAGACCTGCAAAATCTCTGACTCACCAAGTTGAATGCAGCCTGCCAGCTAGGTACAGTGGCTCACTAGGGCACCACTTCCCAACTTGTATATACTGTTTTGACTCACTTGGAGTTGGCTCCAAAAGTGAGGTTTAAACTTCTTGCTTTTGGAGTTGACTCACTCCCTTAGGGCTGCTAGGGCCAACCTCCACTGACAGTCAGCTGAGCTGGAAGAGAGAGGAAGCAAAAAGTAAAAAAAAAAAGTGTAGTGCCTTTGCCACCACTGCAAGAAAGAAAATAAAGAGTGTGTGAATGTGTGTAGGGGAACAGTGTGCCCCAATTTTTTTAAAAAATGTAAGTGTGCTTTGAGATGAACACACACTGCACTAGAGGCTCAAGAAGCATGCCTGAGACTGGAGGGAGGAAATCAAGCACTTGACAGGCCACACTCCATGACTGGGATGCTGCATTCAGTTTGATGGATCATATCTTGTGCTGAGCTGAGCATACCCAGTGCTGACATGAGGGCAACAACAAGAGAGTTCATTGGTTAGAGTAAATCCACTAAGAACTCTTTTGATCACATAGAAATATGACCTCAATTAATTGGGCAGGTGGTTTTTTTTGTTTTTTCTTAATGTGATTTTTTAAATAATTACAAGAACTGCAGGTGACAAGTGCCATCTTAGAAGAGGCTTATTCTTCTTCTCCTCAGAGGAGGAAATGCCTCTTCCAAGATGGTGCCTGCTATGGCGTCATCCAAAAGCAAAGACTTACTGTTATAATTCATACATTATTATTAATTAAATTATTATTATTACATTTATATCCCACTCTTCCTCCAAGGAGCCCAGAGCGGTGTACTACATACTTGAGTTTCTCCTCACAACAACCCTGTGAAGTGGGTTAGGCTGAGAGAGAAGTGACTGGCCCAGAGTCACCCAGCTAGTTTCATGGCTGAATGGGGATTTGAACTCGGGTCTCCCCAGTCCTAGTCCAGCACTCTAACCACTGCACCACACTGGCTCTTATGAATATGTATACATATGTATAATATAATTCATACCTTATGAATATGTATGCAGATTTAATTGGTGGAAACCAATACCATTAATTATCTAAGGGTGGAATATAGGAAGCTGCCATATACTGAGTCAGACTATTGCTCTATCTAGCTCAGTATTGTCTTCACAGACTGCCAGCAAGGTTGCAAGCAGGAACCTCTCTCAGCCCTACCTTGGAGAAGCCAGAGAGGGAACTTGGAACCTTCTGCTCTTCCTAGAACAGCTCCATCCCCCGAGGGGAATATCTTACAGTGCTCACACTTCTAGTCTCCCATTCATAAGCAACCAGGGTGGACCCTGCTTAGCTAAGGGGACAAGTCATGCTTGCTACCACAAGACCAGCTCTGTTGTTGTTTTTAATTGGGAGGACAGCCCTGTCAGATAATAAGCCCTAATTGCAGCCTCCAAGCAGCTGGTCATCCAGAGACTCCAAGACTACCCTTGCCTCACAAGGACATTTGCAGGGTACAGAGAGGGGACAGGCTTGTTGCTCAGTGGTAGAGCACCTACTTTGCTTGGAGAAGGTCCCAGGTTCAATCCCTGGTATCTCCAAGGACGGCTGAGAAAGACCCCTGACTCAGACCCTGGGGAGCTGCTGCCAGTCAGTGTAGACAACCCTGAGCTAGGCGGACCAATAGTAGACGGCAGCTTCACATATTCATACAGCAACTCTGGCTGTCTCCTGGGGCACATTTGCTCACGTGATCTCGGTATCCCTGAAGCCAAACTCTTTCAGAAGCCTCCTTTTGTCAAAGCTGATGTCAGGGCAGGAGGAGAGGACAGAATCCAAGAACTTCTTCACTGTCCTGGCCGACTCTTTCCCAGACACAAATTCCAGCACCTAAGGGAGGGGAAAGACCCATCACTGCCTTGCCAGTGCTTCTGCACCTCTGCTCATCCCCTGATCTACTTGGACAGTCACCAACCTTGGATATATAATTGTCTGTGAATGTCACGACGAAAGTGTCTGCATCAAAGCTGTGCTGGAACATCCGGATCCGGCCATCATCTTTAAGCTGATTCTGTGGAAAGGTTTATTTTATTTATTTCCAAACTCACAATGTATGAGCAGATCCCGATAATAGAAAATGGGGGGTGAGGAAGAAGGCCAGGAGGGGATCTACATACAATTTAAGAAGATAGTGAGGAACAATCTCCTAATGCATCTCAGAACTACAGTGTGCAAAGTGCAGTTTCCTCATGAGGGTTGAAAAGACTGGGGAAAGAAATAGTATCATCAGAGCTCAAGTTCCCCACACACCCCAATTTCATTTCCCCAGAGGTAGGATCATAGGGAATGACTCCCCTGTGAATCTTCACAGGTTTCCATGGGTTTTAGGTATTCCACTATCCAGCTCTTCCAGTACAATGTCATGAACTGCTGACACGGGGCTCCCAAGTAGGCACTGATGAGGCCCATGCCTCCTTAGATACACTTAAGGGTTGAAGGGTGAGGGTCTCTTTCTGAGTTAGACCAAAGATCTCAGCAGTAGCATGGGATTGAAAGTATAAGAATGGGGTGGGGTGGGGTGGGAAGGGTGTGACTCCTACCAGGTGCCTGTCTACAGTTGTGCGGTCTTTGACAAGGCTGTAGATCTGGTGTCTCAGAACCAGAGGTGGCAGCGAGTCCTCAAATAATTTGCGAGGGAAGAGAGATGCCAGGTCCTGGAGAGCAGATTCTACTGCCTCAGGGCCCTCTGGGGAAACACAAACAAAGAATAAGAACCCAGGAGTCCCGATTCTCAGCACCCCCTCCCCCAACTAAATACCCTCCATGTCATCCAAGACTTCTGACACTCTCATCATATCACCCCACCCTCCATCAGAGACTTCAGGTGTTCTTTGTCACAATGCTCCCTTTATTCTTGCCTTGTTTTGAGGACTCTGGTGCTACAGCCAGCCGTTGTTTTTTGGCTTTGAAAGTATCTGAGACGAGCTGATGCTTCCGCTTCATGAGGCTGGAGGGTATGGCTGAAAATGGAAGACTGGGTGAGAATGGAGCCATAGACACTAGTTTATCTGGCAAAGTTTGGCCCAAATGGTTCCGTTACGTATCCTCCGTTCTCCCCTCACTGTACATGTTCCTATACTGCTAATACCCAACCCACAAGCCCTTTCATCCCTCTCTAAAAGGCACCCAGAAGAAGAAAAGAGAGGTCTCCAGGCCCAGGAGTATCAGTTCCTCCAATAGAGACCAGCACTGGACTGACCGAGCAGCCCTTCCCCAGTTTCTTAGGGGCTACTGAAACAATGGAGTGCCCTAACAGGAAGGCCACTAAGCTGCCCAGGCCAATGAGTCATCATTTTCAGCTCCTGAAAAGACCATCAATAGCCTGAGACAACACAAGTTTTTAAAACTTCTGTATTGTGCATTTATTTTAATATTGTAAATTGCCCTGGTCAAGATGGTATACAAATGCAATGAATAAATATACACAGAGATGTTCCTCCTCCTTAGCCCCTTCTCCATAGAGCTTTTATGCTTTCCTTTCTTCAAATAGCCTTTTGCTGGATTCACAATCCTCTGCCCTTTCCAAACAGCACATTTACAACACTTAAAATTCCTCACTCCTTCAAATAATCATTTCCTCAAACCTAGTTTTCACTTAAGTTGTCAACCTGTGTCTAGCTTATACCTCTTCTTCAGATTGTGGAAAGGGTGACTCACATAATTAAGTGTTCCTCCATGAAAAGAGTCCTTCCAAAAATAAATACATGTCAGGGAGTAAGGTTAGGTTTAGCCCAGATACAAGTTTACCATCTCAGTGAGAACTAGGATCAGATGTTCAGGTATCTTGCCTCTTCAGATCACTCACCCTTCTTTCTGGGACCAATTTACTCACTGGTGACAGGATGCTGCTCAGGTAGACTCAATTGTTCATCTACCCTACTTCTGTCTGCTCTGACTGGTAGCATCTCCCCCCAAGTCCCTGGCAGAAGTTTCTAACCAGCCCCACTAAATGATCCTGTAACTGGAAAGGCTAGGAACTGAACCTGGTTTCTTATGCATAGAAAATGTGTGAACATATATACAGATATATGAAGCTGCCTTACACTGAGTTTGACCACTGGATCATCTAGCTCAGCATTGTCTCCTCTGTCTGGCAGCACTTCCCTAGGGTCCCAGGCAGAGGTCTTTCCCCATCACCTACTCCCTGTTCCTTTTAGCTGGAGATGCCAAGGATTGAACCTGAAATCTTCTGCATGCAAAAGATGTGGACTGCCACTAAACTACATCCCCTTACAAAACTCACATGGCCTTATTCTAACCTGTCCCACATAGGGTTCCTTGGCTCTCCTTCCAGCACCTCAACATGTAACACCAACATCTTGGTGTTACGTACCACACCAAAGCCTCACCCACACACCCCCTTCCCTCTAAGATTGCTAACTTTTATACTTGCCCTGCACCTAAACAACTGGTTCATATGCAGAGATTAAGCAGGCAAGTTTTTCCTGCATCTCTCCAGCATCATCATACCAGTAAATGTTTCCACTGCTGAGTGTGTGTGTGTCGGGTTGATGCCAAGCCCAGGTGCAAAACCAGTAAAATAACCCACGAAGGAGTCATATCTATGCCAATTACATCTTCCATTACATAAGAACATAAGAACAGCCTTGCTGGATCAGGCCCAAGGCCCATCTAGTCCAGCAACCTGTTTTGCACAGTGGCCCACCAGATGCCCCTGGGGAACCCACAAGCAAGAGGTATGTGCATGCCCTCTCTCCTGCAACTGGTATTGAGAGGCATTGTGCCTCTGAGGCTGGAGATGGCCCATTGCCACCAGACTCAACTGACTAGATTCTGATTCACTTGTACTCTGCACAGGACTATGACAGTCTGCTTTCTCTTGCACGGCTTTATCTTTCAGCTTCATTTGTAAGTGATCTTTTTTTCCTTTTGTACTCACACACCAATCCACTCAGGTAAGCACTTTATGCAACTCTTCCAATGCTGAAATAAATTTGTTGCCCTCTACAATACCAAAAAGCTCTTTGGGCCAAACTAGAAATGA
This sequence comes from Hemicordylus capensis, assembly GCF_027244095.1. Classification (NCBI taxonomy): domain Eukaryota; kingdom Metazoa; phylum Chordata; class Lepidosauria; order Squamata; family Cordylidae; genus Hemicordylus; species Hemicordylus capensis. The sequence continues at coordinate 253,672,575 of NC_069658.1, read as the reverse complement.
GTTGGTATGTGTGTTGTTCACGGGTAAGGCACAGGATCTAATTTTGATGATGACAACACAACAACAAACCATACATATAGGAGAGGGGAACTCATCCATGTCTGCTCCTCAGCCTTACCTCTTCATCCTCCCTCACTAGACATGCTTTTCTCCCCAGGCTGGCTCTCTTCCATATTGGAGATGGGCTCGCAAAAGAGTATCTGACTAGGCAAAGGAGAACAGAGAACTCAACTCCTCTCAGCCATGTCCCTCTTTTGATAATAGCCAGTGGTCAGAATCAGTGTTGGGCCAGTGAGACATCAGCTCAGACCCACACTCTGCCATGAAGCTCACAAAGTGATCATGGATGCATCATTATCTCTCAATCTAACTAACCCCTCACACTTTGTAAACATAGACAGGTAGAAAGAGGAAGAATGATGCGTACAGTACAAGCCCTGAGCTACTTGAAAGAAGGCAGGGGTGGGGATATAAGGACACTTATATTTGTCTGTTCATAATGACAATAATAATTGTATTTTGTTCATTAGATTTATATACCACAAAGTCCTCAAGGCAGTTTACAAACTACACTTGCTAAATGTATATACCTTTCTATCTTGGACTTCATGGCAGTTTACAGTTTAAAACACTAGATTAACAGGAAAAACTACATAAGGTAAACTGATCAGTAGCTGGTCCCTTCAGGAACAGATTACATGGACTCCTCTGATCCGGCTCCTTCAGTAAAGGTAAAGGTAAAGGGTGCTGTCGAGCCGGTGTGAAAAACAGACCCCGCCACATCATGACATTTATGAGCAGGGCAAACCAGTTGTGTAAGAACAAGCGAGGCCATACCTCGCTTGGCCCTTCTTAGTGTTAAGTTGACATCCCCACCGGCTCTCCAGTCTCCCCCCTAATCTGCTCTGGGTGTCTCACACTCTATAACCAGGTCCCGTCCGAAACGAAGAGACGGTAACTGGTTATGGAGAGACCCACAGCAAATTAGGGGGCTCCTCGTTTCTGACACCCCCCTTTCAGTCATACCTTCCGTGTGCAGAACCAACCCCACCCCTCCCATTTCAACCCACAGAAAGGCTCCCTCCCTCCCACTTCCCACCGCCTCACCACACCAGGTGCAGTTCTCTAACAGGTCCACACTTCCGCTTCCACCACGGTCCCCAATCAATCCCCTCTCAACAGATGGCGATGACGTCTTCAGACCGGAGTTCACGTCTTCCCCATAGGCTGTCTTCACAAGATGGCCCCGCCCGCCTCCGCCTGGCCCCGCCCCTTTAATCCTCTCGGGCTGTGTGTGTATGTACCACCGTTTTGTGGTACTCACCGACGAGTGGTGCACTATGCATCTGAGCATGCTCCAAAGCATTGGAGCATGCTCAGTATGGTTAAATGAAGCTCCTTTTCGTTTTCTGCCCAAAACCCCTATCAGATTTTCATTTCCACAAAACGGTGCTACATGTAGCCTCTCTCCTTGCTTGTTGCCTTTCCTTTTCCCGTCTGAATTTCTCACAGCGATTTTTTTCCCCCCTGATCTGTGAGATTTTCTTTTTCTGGTACTGTTTTCTCATAGACTTCTTCGGGATCTTTTCTCGTCTGTGAGATTTTTTTAACTTTCTTGTTAGCCTACTTTCCCAGGAGGCTTATCATCACCCCGCATCCCATGTGTGTGCCCGTCCATGTGTCCGCCCGCGCTATCAATTTGGCAATGCTTGGACTGGACCAGTATGATCCAAAACGGGTACAGTTGTAGGGACACCTCAGTGACGTAGTTTGTGATGAGGTCACCCACCCCAGTTCAAGGTGGCTGAACGTTTGAGCCGCAAGAAGGCTAACCTGTGGACTGTCTAACCAATTTGAACCAAATTTGGTGCAGTTGTAGTGAGTGACACACTGGGAAACCTCAACAATGCTCGGCAGACTGCTCAGTGACACTGAGTCAGTGTCATACATCCCACCCCACCCCATCCCCCACCCCTTTGGGCTATATCCCACTGGGAGAAATGTTAAAAGACCAAAGATGTGCTTTGGATGGGTGATCCACTGATGCTTCATCCACCGATGAAGCTGAGGTGGTTGTGGTTGCTGCTGTTGTGAACCTCTTGGATTTGTTCTGCTTGTTCCAAACATTAGGTCTTTTGGCTTAACATAGGAATGAGATGGAAACCACCCCACCAGAGAAAGCCCATTCATTCTGGGGTAGTGTTCTACTCTGTCTCATATTTCCAGTGTTTCTATGTTTCTTGATTTGTGTGCATCCTGGCCACTGAAAAAGAACCCATCTAATTTAAGAAATAGAATGAGAAATGTGTCTGTATGTAACTGCAATTCAAGGCATTGGTAAGAGAGCAATGCAAATATAAGTAGGAGGAACTTGGATTTCAGAAGAGAAAGAATTTCTCAGTTATACCTTCGGGATGAGGGCACTAATTAGTGGTTACATTTGGACAGGGGCACACCTAGGTATTTTTGGCACCTGGACCTGAGGCCAAAGGGCTTCAGAGCCCCCCCCCCCCGCAGCGAGCCCCTCTGATGTGAGCCCCCCCCATTTTCTAACAAGTTCTAGTAAGAACCACCTTGATGCTTACTTACTCTTCATAAATGATCTAGAGGCAGGAGTAAGCAGCGAGGTGGCCAAATTTGCAGATGATATCAAACTCTTTTGGGTAGTGAAATCCAAAACAAATTGTGAGGAGCTCCAAAAGGATCTCTCCAAACTGGGGGTGTGGGCGACAAATGGCAAATGCGGTTCAGTGTTGGCAAGTGTAAAGTGATGCACATTGGGATGAAAAACCCCAACTTCAAGTATACGCTGATGGGATCTGAGCTGTTGGTGACTGACCAGGAGAGGGATCTTGAGGTTGTGGTGGACAGCTTGTTGAAAGTGTCGACTCAATGTGCGGCAGCTGTGAAAAAGTCAAATTCAATGCAAGCGATCATTAGGAAGGGGATTGAAAATAAAATGGCTAATATTATAATGCCCTTATACAAAACTATGGTGCGACCACACTTAGAGTACTGCATACAATTTTTGTCACCACATCTAAAAAAGGACATAGTAAGGAGTCATCCCATGAAACTGATTGCCGGGAAATCTAGGACCAACAAATGGAAGTACTTTTTCACACAACACATAATCCACTTGTGGAATTCTCTGCCACAAGATGTGGAGATAGCCTGGATGGCTTTAAGAAGGGTTTTCATAACTTCATGGAGGAGAGGTCTGTCATCGGCTACTAGTCAGAGGGCTGTGGGCCATCTCCAGCCTCAAAGGGAGGATGCCTCTGAGTACCAGTTGTGGGGGAGTAACAGCAGGAGAAAGGGCATGCCCTCAACTCCTGCCTGTGGCTTCCAGCAGCATCTGGTGGGCCACTGTGCGAAACGGGATGCTGGACTAGATGGGCCTGGGGCCTGATCCAGCAGGGCTGTTCTTATGTTAACTAACCAGCCTGCTTTCCTTTCTTTGTCTTATGAACTAGGGTTATTACCAACTCGGACTGAAGCTATAAGCGGATTTCCGCCCCCACCCCCCACTTTTTCCTAATGCGTTTCACAATATCAAGCCGATAAGATATCCAGGATTGCCGCCAGTCCTAGCGCTGGCAATCCCAATAACCAGACAATACTATTCTAGAGGTAGGCAAGTGGCATATACTGTAGTACAGATGAGGGATTAAAGACTGGATAAAGTACTTTGCCTAATGAGACCACGTCGGTGAACGCAGACTGAGTTCGCCATCTACTGGTTGAATGTGGACCAGCAAAGGAATCTCTGGAGAATACTGGCAAAGGGAAGGGCGGTGGCTTCCCCCCTCAACTAGCGCGTTCTGATGACATCAACGCAACCCGGCCTTCTTGCTAACAAACACAAACCAGCACTGTCGCAGTCTGGACGTCGGGCGCTCTTGTTTGATAATGGCAGGAAGGCGACGGATACCAAGCCAGCCAACTACTTAGCCCCAAGGACATCCCCGCCCTCTGCTGCGGCAAATTCAAGTGCGAATTCTCCGCGCCCGGCGATGACATCACATCAGGTAAGTACGGCAACTCGGAGCGGGGGGTCAGAGTGGAAGGCTGGTAGGGGGCTCCTCCGTCTCTGATTGGCTGTGGGAGTAAGCAGCGGGGAGGTCACAGAGAAAAGCGGGGAGAGCTGCTCTCGCTTTGGCTGGCCGGACTCCTGGGTTCCTGGAAAGAGAACAAGCGTATTCGGGTGTATATTGTAGAAGGGGAAGGGCTCTGGCTGGAGACTGAGAGCACCAGCATTGCTATCAGAAGAGAGGTGAGTTGCGAGCTCCTGGCCTGTAATTAATGTAATGGGGGAGAAGGGTCGTGTGGAGGCGACCGGGGGCCTCCCCGGGGGGCCGGGAGAACGGAGGGTGAAGGACCCTGCTGCATCCCAAAGGGTACAGCTGGCTGGCATGCCAACCCGCTGCATTCTGCTGCTTTTCATGCAAACCTAAAACCATCCCACTTCTTTCCCGTGTCTGATATTGAGTCCGGCCTCATTTGAAACTAAAGTTTCTCTCCCGCTTGAAGCAGTGGGGAAGAATAGTATGGCCTCCGTCTGATGATTGAGAATCCTTTCCTGTTTTCTGCAAGCGATTTTCACACCCGATGGTGCCTCCACCGTTTCCCACCTCTGTCTTTCATTTGCTTTATCCAACTGCATGCAACAATAACAAATATTTATATACCACTTTTCAACAAAAGTTTCCAAAGCAGTTTGCAGAGAAATAATACATATTATTATTATTTTCTTCTTCTTCTCCCCCCGATTTCCTTTGCATTATATTTTGTAATTAAACCTATTTTTTTTATAGCCAGACACAACAACCAACCAGGTATCTCTTAACCTCCCCAGATACTTGTTATAAGGATGACAGAGAATATAAACTACTTAGCCCCCCCCCAAAGTGCTTGATATAAATGTAAAATGCCACAGTTGTTGATCTCAAAAACAACAACAAAACCCTTCATATGCGTACACTGAAAGGATGAAGACAGTGGGTGAGAAATCCTGTTGTCCACCCTGTTTGTGAGTGCAACAGGGTATCTAAAGGGGGTTGAGAGGTAACTGTATAGGAAGTGATCTTTATTGCAGGTTCTAGATCAGGGTCCTCAGGTGGTTTTGGGCTACAAATCCCATAATACCCAGCAGTATTCTCTCTAAGGCGAGGAGAGCTGGTCTTGTGGTAGCAAGCATGACTTGTCCCCATAGCTAAGCAGGGTCTGCCCTGGTTGCATCTGAATGGGAGACTTGATGTGTGAGCACTGTAAGATATTTCCCTCAGGGGATGAAGCAGGGAAGAGCAGAAGGTTTCAAGTTTCCTCCCTGGCTTCTCCAAGATAGGGCTGATGAGAGAGATTCCTGCCTGCAACCTTGGAGAAGCTGCTGCCAGTCTGTGAAGACAATACTGAGCTAGATAGACCAATGGTCTGACTCAGTATATGGCAGTTTCCTATGTTCCTATGTTTCCTATGTCCTAAGGCATGCGCACATGTGTGCGCTCACACATTTCTTGATGTCCCCTCAATTCATTTTGGATCTCGCTCAGGTTGAATTGGGAAGGCCCCATTCTGAATGCAGGTGTGCACACACTGCCTTGATGCTGCCACCCAGAACAAAGCTAGATGAAAAACACAGATGAAAAAAATTAGAGAGATCACTGATCCCCAGCCATGATGGCCTTCAAGAATGCTTGGGGATCCAAGTTTGAGAACTTTTGTTATAGAGTAGGGGTAGGCAACCTTGGCGCTCTAGCTGCTGCTGAACTACAACTCTCATCATCTCTAGTGACAATTTGTGGCTGGGGGTGATGGAAATTGTAGTTGAGGAATGGTTGGCGGTGTGCCAAGGTTGCCTACTCCTCTTCTAGAGAGTGGGTGAAGTAGGGCTTAGAACCAAGATACCTGACGGACCTTCTACTATCTGATCTTTGAGGTCCAGTAGGGCTCCTGCATGTTCTGCTACCTTCTGGCATGTGATTGGCAGTGATGCTCAAGCAAGCCTTTTCTGTGGTGGCTCTGGGTCTCTCAAAATCTCTGCCCTCAATCTCTGCCTAATTCCCTCCTACAGAGAGAGGTAAATTGAAGAGTTTTGTGTTTTAGTTGGACGTTCCTGAGGGTTTATGACTGGGTTTTTTTGCGGCCTCTGTGTCTTTTAATAACTGCCTTTTATGGCTTTGCCTCTTATGGTTTATTTTATTGCTGTTTTATTGTATATTAAAAGAAAATACCAGGTACAATTAAAAAAGGCAGTAAAAGGAAACGGACCAAGGGAAATGCATGCATGCATAAGCAGCTTTTTTGCCCTCTCCAGTCATTTTTGTATTTTGCCAAGGAAGGACAATGTCTGTTTTGATTGTATGGTGCCTCCATTTTGGAAGGGGAAAGAGGGATGCTCTTTAAATTAATATATACAGTTTTCAAAGGGATGTGTAATTTGCAAGTCAAGTCTGAGATTCATTATCATTTTGTCCTGTTGACTGCAGTCTCCCATGAAGCCCAGCATTAGCCCCGGGAAGCGTGACCACGAGGAGGATGAGGTTGCCTCTGAAGACTGCAGCACCAAGCGCCAGAAGTGCGAAACGAAGGCTCCCCTGACCCTCCCTGTCACCCCATCTCGGTACGATGCCCCTTTCCCCTTTTACCGGCGGCCGGCCGAAGTGGGACGCTTTTCCTTGGATGCCCAGCGCTGTTACCATGGGGACGCGCGGCAGCTGCGCTACTACACCCCACCCCCTGTCGAGGGCCCCTCCCCTGGATTTGACCTGCGCGACGGCTACCGCGACCGCTACATACGGCAGGACGAGAGTGTCCGTGAAGGCCTGGAGCACTTGCTGAAGTGGGTGGCTGAGAATCGGAAGCAGTTACAGACTGAGGACAAAGGGTGAGGAAACCAGGGCTAGAGTTCGGGTGGCAGCTGTGTTTCCCTGCCAGCTACAAGGCTGTGGATCTTTCCGGTCAGCTCCTTTTGGTGCGGAGAGTCCTATGACCTCAAGATTCTTTAACTGGAGATGCTGGAGGCTGCAGACAAAGAACGCCTCTTCTGCCCGCTGTGGAGAAGAGGCCCTAGCTCAGCCGTGGAGCCTATGCTCTGCGTGCAGGAGGCCCCAGATTCACTCCCTGGCATCCCTGGGTAGGGCTGGAAGACTCCTGCTTGACATCCAAAGTTGTTGCCAGTTAAGCATGATCGACATGGAGCTAGGCGTGCTTGTAGGCTCAGTGATAGAGCATCTACTTTATATGCAGGTGGTCCAAGCCTCACTCCCTGACATCTGCAGTTAGGGCTGCAAAAGACTCCTGTCTGAAACCTTGGAGACCCACTATCGGTGTCAACCATGTTGAGCTAGATGGAGCAGCGGCCTGACTTGGTATAAGGCAGCTTCCTAGATTGACTTATCTGGCTCCAGATACGGCAGCCTCTGATGTTTAACCCTGTTTGTTTGTGTGTGTCTCTCTCTCTGCATTCTATAGGCGGCCACTGAATACAGACTTTGTGACATGGCGGGGGCATCTCACAAAAGTGCTGACCACCCCCTACGAAACTCAGGATGGGTGGCTTCTGGCGGTCAGCCTCTTCCGCGGGACCCTCTATATCAGCGAAGTCGAGACCGAGGCTGCCCAGAAGCAGCGAGAGCAGCGCCCAGAACTGCTGAAGGAGCTGATGTACATGGGCTACAAGTTTGAGCAGTACATGTGTGCTGGTGAGGCTTCTGGAAAGCTGCAGGGGTGCTGGATTCTAGCTGTTGCTCCAGTGATCAGGCCCCTCTCCCTCTTGGGGAACTTGGGTTTGTTTATTTATTTATTAAATTTGTACACCACCCCAAACTTTTGTCTCTGGGTGGTTAACAATAGCATAAAACAAGTTAAAACCATATACAAAAACTAAAAGCAATTTAACAATTTAAAAATAAACCAGAAATTAAAACCTGAAAATTTAGGAAGCTGAGAAAGCTTGGGCGAAAAGATGGGTTTTCAAGTGTGTTTTGAAAACTGCCAGAAATGGGGAGGATCGTATCTCAGCAGGGAGCGCATTCCACAATCTCGGGGCAGCGACTGAGAAGGCCCATCTCTGTGTAGCCACCAAACTCTGAATTTTGATTCAGAGTCAGCTGCTAGTCCCTACTAGACCACCATACACTCTCTGATAACTTAAGAACAATGGCTCCTCACCTAGGCCATTGTCGGACTAGGACTGGGGAGGCTCAGGTTCAAATCCTGTCCCCTTGGCCAGGAAACCTTGGACCTGGTCCTGGTTGACCTTGCACCAGTCACTAAAATGAAAGGGAGGGGAAGGGATCCATGCAGGGCCACTCTGAGTCCATGGAGGATGGGCAGGATAAAAATGGAATTAATAATTATATAAGAAGCTGGCTGGTCGCTGCTCACCTGTTCATCCATGGCAAGTAGGAATTTCCTCTTAAGTGACCCAAGCAGGAAAGCTTTTTGTAAGCTGGCCAGTTGGATCTGGTATCAAGGTCACTGATTTCCCCACACACTAAATTGGCACTTCCTGACAGAGGGCTGCTAGGGATGCCATAAGTCCTCAGTCCCTGGGGAAATGCAGCTTAAAGAGAAAAGTGGGGGCAAGGGAATCCCAATGGGAAAAAATGGGAGGGGGGGGATAAGAAGGGGAAGAAAGTAGGGATGTGCACGGAACTGCGGCAGGGAGGCTTGAAGACGGCAGTGGTCTCTGTTTAAGAGCCGGGGAGGGTGCATTTACCCCTCTCGCCGCTTTCCCCCCACCAGCGTCCGTGTTTCTTAATGCCCATCAGGGCGGCAGCATACCTTCCTGCCGCCTCGTTGCCCTCGTCTTCTGGATATGACCAGAAATCGCCAACACGCCTGTGCGCACTGGCACAGGTGCGCACACGTTGCGTACACACGCCCATGCCAGCACACGCAGGTGCGCTGGTGACTTCCGGTCATATCCGGAAGACGAGGGCAACGGGGTGGCAGGGAGGTATGCTGCCAACCCCAATGGGCATTAAGAAACACGGACACTGGTGGGGGGAAAGCGGTGGGAAAGGTAAGTGCACCCTCCCCCACTTTTAAAGGGAGACCCCTGCCGCCTTTAAACCGGTGGAACCGTCGGTTCTGTGCACATCCCTAGAAATAAGGCAATAATGCAAAAGAGAGATCTTGACTAAAGCCACAGCAACAGAATGCTGTAAGAGCATACTCCAGAACTATTGCTGGCATGACAGTGAGAAGGGAAGTGAATCAGAAGGGGCTGACCGATTTGGTCACCGGCACTCTGGTACCACCTCTTTAAGCAAGAGGAGGAGGGCTGAGTGCTATTTCCCTGGGTTGGCTTTGGGTGGGTGCAGATTCCATAGGTGTGACTGCACGGAATCCACAAAGGATGTTGGTTCTTTATTTAGATTGTTGATGCGCCACAAGTGACTATTGAATAGGCAAGTAAAAGCCTTTTGTGGGTTGGTGGTTCTTGGGGGATGGTTTTTGCAGGGTTGTCCTGGGTTTGGACCCTTCTTTCACCCATAGACTGCCAGTCCATACCATTAAGTCCAACCTTGTAGCCCTGGATCCTCTTAGCTGCGGATTCTTTCCCCTCCCAACAAACTTGAAAGTCCAGACTTCCAACCAATTCAGTAATAATGCTTCCTAGAAAATTGGGAGTTTTGTTTTGCTAACCCACTCAAGACCTGCTAAATCTCTCTCTCTCCCTCCCTGCCTCCCTGCTAGATACTCCAGATGGGACTCCAGACCCGACTGGGGTTGTGAACACGAATGAGGGCTTCTGCACGGTGATTCGGACACGCTTGGGAACCCACTCGCTTCTGTTCTCAGGAGAGGTGGATTGCACTGATCCCCACAGTTCCTCGTTAGACCCGCCAAGCTGTTACGTGGAGCTGAAGACCAGCAAAGTCATGCACAACTCGACACAGAGGAGGAGTTTTTATAGGTGAGGGCAGCAAAGATGCCATGATTCTTCCCCTCATGTGCAACACAAGCCTGTCAATTGCTAGTAGCGAGTAGTAATTTGCTGGCATGAAACCTTCACCCGTTTCCTTCTAGCTATCTGTAAAGTGATGGAGCTGCAGTTCAGTGGCAGAGAGTGTGCTTGGCATGCAGAGGGCTCCAGATTCTGTTCCTCCAGGTAGGGCTGGGAAAGACCCCTCTCGGACATCCTGGAGAGCTTGCTGGCAGTCATTGTTGACAATACAGAGCTAGCTGGATTGCTCCCCTTGCTTACCCCTTATGTTTGGGTCTTGATTTAAAGTGTTTTTATTCTGCCCCTTGAGTGCAATACTAAAGCTAACTAAACATAACACGAATAAAATCCAGTTAAAATCAGTACCTAACTAAAACTAGATTGACAAATTGAAAACCCACTAGAAACAGACAAAGAGGAAAACTAAAAAGAGAGGTCTCTGGGTGTTCCTTAAAAACCCCAAGGAAGGGAGCTTGGTGAAGCTCTTTGGGGAGGGCGCCTTCCAAAGCTGAGGAGCCACAACCAAAAAGGCCCCATCTCTAGCCCCTGCCAACGGGATCTCAGACTGCTGCCTCCTCAAGATATCCTTCTTAATCCCTCCTCAGGCCCCATCGTTGCATGAAGCCTTTGGCCCAGCTCCCCTTATAATTAAGCTTCAAGTTTGTGTACATTAAAGTATTACATTCTACAGTTTATCCCAGCCTCCACTTCCTCAGATGTCTCCCTTATTTCAATTTTTAGACTTCTTAGAGCCTCTTGAGGTAGGGACCTTATTTTGTGTGATGCGCCGTGCACATAGATGGCCCTATGAAACTAATAAGATGGTGTAATGATTTCTTATGACAAAAATAGTCCAACCTGGCATAAGGCAGCTTCGTCTCTTCCTCTACTGGATATGGAACATGTGTTTAGGTGAGGGCTTGCTCAGCTTGGTGCCCACGCACCCCGGCTGTTTTGGGACTACAGTTCCCATAATCCCCAGCACAGTGGCCAATAATTTGTGGGCCAACATCTGCAGAAGGGCTGAAGTTGAGCAGCCCTGGTTTAGAAGAAGGTGGACTTGAATTTTGGTATGGTCTGGGAGACCAGTGGGTCACAGTGGAGAGGGCTGGGACATAAGATGGAGGTGGAAGTACCTCTTATTTCCTATACCTAAGGTAGGAAGACATGGCACAGGAATGGTGTTTTCCACTCAGCTGCTGTAGTATTTAGGCAGCTGAACGATTCACTTGTTCCTCTATAGCAAGGGTTTCCAACTTTGGGTCCTCAAATGTTGGTGGACTGCAACTCCCATCATCCCCAGCTGCAACAGCAGGCTGTTGTGGCTTGGGATGCTGGGAGTTGGAGTCCAACATCTGGAGATCTAAGGTTGTGAAACCCTGCTCTATAGCAGTGGCTTCTTGAACTCTGTATGCGGGGTGGGGGGATACTCTTGTTCCTTGGAAGCTTTTCCAAGGTTCTTCCAAGAGACATTCAGTAACAGCTGGTAAACCTCCCTCTGAAAGACTACTTGTCCATTACTACCCATCTTACACATGCAGGAACTAGGTGCATGTTAGGTGTGGTCATGCTCCTGCTTTATTGTCCCAAGGAGCAGGCCAGAAGACTAGGAGATCCCTAGAAGACTAGCCTATTCCCAGGATCCTCTGCAGTGGGTCACTCTGTGGCCAATGAGTAGTGGTCTGAGAGCAAACAGGTTGGGCTAGAGAAAATTTCCTGAAAGCAGTACATTTGAAAACAATTGGCCAGTCACGATTCTAGCCACCCATTTTTGTGAGTTGGAAACAGAGCTGACAGGTCTGTAATTCTCCTGCGTTGAGCAAACACTAGCATACAGTGGGGAGAGAATCCAACTTATTTTCTGGGTAGCCAACCTTCATAAAAAAATAAAAACAACTTGCAGTATGGGTTTTTCTTTCATAGAGGAGCTTTTTTTAAAAAGTGATTCTCCTCCTCTGCCATGTGGGATGTGATATAGCCCAGTCTATCCCTCTGGGACTCTGCTACATTCCTCCACTGCATATGTAGGCCAGACCTGCTTGAGGAGGGAAACAGAGGTTGTGTGCGGGGAGGAGATTTGGCAGAGGGAAAGAGTCCGTTTCAGTCATTCTCTCATTTCTTCTCAGGCACAAGATGATCAAATGGTGGGCTCAGTCCTTTTTGCCTGGAGTGTCAAGGATCGTGGCTGGATACCGGGGGCCAGATGGCTCTGTCGTGGGGCTAGAAACGTTTGAGACCATGAAGATATTCCAGCTCATTCGAGTGAGTCTGACCCCGACGAAGCCCAGTGCTTTATAGTTCTTGTGTTCTTTCCCTTGTTTATGTTAGTAATCGTATAAATTGATAAGCTGGTGATGCAATATGCATATTTCAGGTGACTCCCAAGTACGCCTTTAAGACCTTCAAATTTATTGCATAAAAACAGATAATACCTTGTAAAAACATTGTTAAAAGCATGTTAAAAACAAACATACGTTTTGGCGTCAAATGCCAGCCTCAGTGTTGTTCCTCCATCTTCTGTGGATCACCTGCTTATAATATTCATGGCTTCAATTACACACACACACACACAGAGGCAGTAATTTCAATCAAACAAATGAGGTAAACAGGTGGTGGCAGTAGGAGAAGACAAGAGAGGAAGGGAACCAAGGTCATGCAACTGCGTGTATTCCTATATTAAAGTGTGTTGTCAAGTTGATTTCAACTCATGGCGCTCACAGAGCCCGGTGGTTGTCTTTGGTAGAATATAGGAGGGGTTTACCATTGCCTCCTTCCATGCACTATGTGATGATGCCTTTCAGCATCTTTCTATATCGCTGCTGCCCGATATAGGTGTTTCCCATAGTCTGGGAAACACACCAGCGGGGATTTGAACTGGCAATCTTCTGCTTGTTAGTTAAGCATTTCCCTGCTGTGCCATTAGGTGGCTATACTCCTTAATAGCCAATATACTTCCCGGTCTCCTAACTCTTCCCTGCCATTTACACTGGGTTTGAGTTTTTAAGCTATATATTTAAGATGCTTTTAACAATGGTTTTACAAGGTATTCTGTTTTTACGCAATACATTTGAAGGTCTTAAAGGAGTATATGTTAGTAATTCCTGGCTCCATATAAAAAGGTAGGCCACTTGCTCCAGTTGCTAGAATGTAGGGGAAGCAGAGCTCATTGATCCCTTTCAGATCTTCTGATATCCAGGAGCTCCCCCATCCAAGGCAAGGAGTGACCGTTGAGGATGGGGCCGTAGCTCATCTGCTTAGCATGCAGACAGTTTCAGGTTCCAAATCCCTGGTTCTTCCTTTTAGGGCTGGGGAAGACTCCTGCCTGAAACCTTCAGGGAGCCACTGCCGGTCAATATAGATAATACCGAGTTAGATGGATCAAAGGTCCAACTCAGTATAAAGCAGCTCCCTCTCTTCCAGCAGCAGTGGCGGTTGATGATGCAGGAGAAGAATGATCACTCCCTTGGCAATGAGCTAATGCAGTGGAGTTCATCCATATGCACATTTCCTAGGGCGAAAGTCCCATTGAAATCCCTGGGAATTCTGAGTAAAAGGATTGCACAGCCTGAACTGTAAACCAGGCAATTCCTGGTTAAAATCCCAACCTGCTCTCTGCTGCAGCTCCCGTTTAGATAAGACTGACTCTTCCTAACAGAGCTATTGTAAGGATTACTAAGATGACTAACGAGGAACTGTCCGAACACTCCAAAAGTACTATAAACTGGAGGTAGGCAACCTTGGCTCTCCAGCTGTTGAACAACAACTTGCATCATCCCCAGCCACAACCTATTGTGCCTGAGGATGATGGGAGTTGTAGATTGGCAACAGCTGGAGAGCCAAAGTTGCCTATCCCTGTGATAAACACTTGTGTTAGCTTGCTAAGGCACTGCAACATCATGGTTTTCCAGTTCAACAGCTGATCCTGCTTCCCCGAAAGAACCAAGGAGTCTTGGCTTCCCTCAAGTTCCCTTGTTTTTAATATGCTTGGTTAAGCTGCTTTTCCTCTCCTTGGGCTAGCCTCACTCCAGTCCTCCAACTTTGACCTCATATCGGTTCTCTTCTGGATTTGGCCACTGTTTTTTCCAGTTTTGAGGCTTAACAGAGACTACTGCTGCCTGGTTGAGCCAAGAAAAGACAGTCGTCTTCACCAGTTGTCGTGGGGCAGCAACCCCTTAACTCACTTCAGCTGAGGGTTGAGAGGAAATGGTCCCTCTCCCCAGCTTTCCCACCCCATCTGCATGCAGCAAAGTAGGGTGGTCCTTTTTAGGGGTGGAGGAGCCGAAGCTCACCAGTTGAGCAGTGCTCCGTCCCACCCCGTGGCCTCTTTTAAAATCCAGAAACCCCCTTAGAATGATACTATGTAGCATCATTCTGGTGGTGGTGGGGACTTCCAGATCAAGAAATGGCTCTCTTCTGTAGCTATTTCCCCTTCAACCCATAAGCTTCCTTCACAGTGCTGCTACATCAAAGACTGCTCTAGGGGGCTTCTAGGTAAAAACAAAGACACAAAACGAGCAACCACAGAGTACTACATGGCCGATGAGTTTTACTCCTCTCCCTGAGGACACGCACATACAAGCGATTCACATGAGCAGGGAAAACGGGGCTAAGGAAACCCAGCCTGGTTTTGCCTGCATGTGTGTATTGCTGGGATCGGGCCCAATCCCAGCGGCACACCTGCCTCCGGAGCCACCCTCTTAGACAAGGTTAGGAGAGCAAGCGATTGGCTAACCCTGCCAGCCCTGGCTGTTTGTAGCCAGGGCTGGAAGACTGTGGGGCTCCCAGCCAGCTTTGGGGAGGGGGTCCCCATAATGCACTGCACACTCACACAGTGCATTATGGGAACTCCAGGAGGGTGAGGAGACATGTCCCGACCCTCCGAGCTACCGGCAGCAGCTGGGAAGTGTCTGGGCGGGTAATCCACCCGCCGAAGAAGGAGCTCTAGGTCATGTGCGAGCTGGTAAGCTTTTTAAGGCTTCCTCCCCTCTAGCCCTCACCCTTTTCATTGCAATCTAAGGTGAAGGTTCTCGGTTCTGTTTCTACCTATTATTTCTTTATGCACTTGAGGAGGCTGCTATGAATGCAGAGCAAACCCAGCACCATTTAGTTGTGATTCCTAAGTATTATTCAGAAAACCCCAAACAAACCCTCTCCTCCTTTCCTTGGCAGGAAGATCCAGGCTGCTGGAAGCCAGCTGTGTGCATGAATTTCTGTGCAGCGTTCCTAGCCTTTGTGAAGAAAGTGGTGACGGAGGACAACCCAAAGTGAGTAGGGATCTCCATGCACCTACAGCAGATGGGCACTGTCTGTCAAGTAATCAGGCCGTCTCTGTTCTCAGGCTTAGAGTCAACAAGTAGAGGCCAAATGGGATGGGAGGGGCTGAGGCAGGTGTGAGAAAGAGGGAGTTAAAAAAAACAGGAGCAGTAAGGTAGAGGCGCAGGGGTTGTATGCAGAAGGCCTTGGTATCTCTTGAGGTTCCTTGATTAGACTAGAAGACCCTTGCCTGAGACTTTGTTGAGCTGCTGCTGGTCAAAGTGGGCAACGCTGGGTAGTAGTGTGCACGGATCGGTTCGGAGGCCATTCCACTGGCCTCCGAACCGATCCGGACAAGGGGTGGTTTTGGTTTGGGAGGGTTGGGGGGGGTGTTCCATTAAGGGCGGGGGGGGGCTTTACTCACCCCTCCCGCGCTTTGCTGCTCTGGCGCCATAATTATTTTAAAAAATGCGCCGCAGAATTGCTCGCCGCTCCGGGGCTCCTTCTTGACTTCAAAATCGGGCGGCAGGATACTTCCCTGCCGCCCCCGAAGCCCCCTCAAGCCATTTGAGCTCTTGAAATCTCGCCCGGACCGAGTGCTAAAGCGCTCGGGCGGGCGGCGGGGAGATGTCTGTCCGTCCGCCCGCCCCCTTCCCTGCCTTCTGCGAAGTGCAGGGAGCCTTCTGCGCGCACGTGCGCAGAAGGCTCCCTGCTTCTGCGCACGCGCGCGCAGAAGGCTCCCTGCACTTCGCAGAAGGCAGGGAAAGGGGCGGGCGGACGGACAGACATCTCCCCGCCGCCCGCCCGAGCGCTTTAGCACTCGGTCCGGGCGAGATTTCAAGAGCTCAAATGGCTTGAGGGGGCTTCGGGGGCGGCAGGGAAGTATCCTGCCGCCCGATTTTGAAGTCAAGAAGGAGCCCCGGAGCGGCGAGCAATTCTGCGGCGCATTTTTTAAAATAATTATGGCGCCAGAGCAGCAAAGCGCGGGAGGGGTGAGTAAAGCCCCCCCCCGCCCTTAATGGAACCCCCCACCCCAGTGCCGAGCCGCAGGTCCGCGGTCCGGTGCACACCCCTAACGCTGGGTGTGATGGAGCAGTGCTTTGACCTGGAATAAGGCAGTGTCAGGTAAGCTTGAAGGAACTAAAAAGTGGAAAGCGAGGAAGCAGTGAAGCTATCAGAGGGAAGGAGGCAAGCCCTTATGGGGCTAAATGGTAAGATTCAAACAAAAGAGAGCTAGGAACATAGGAAGCTGCCCTATACTGAGTCAGACCATTGTTCCATCTAGCTCAGTATTGTCTACCCAGACTGGCAGCGGCTTCTCCAAGGGTGCAGGCAGGAGTGTCTCTCAGCCCTATCTTGGCGATGCCAGGGCAGGAACTTGAAACCTTCTGCTCTTCCCAGAGCAGCCGCATCCATTAAGGGGAATATCTTACAGTGCTCACATGTAGTTTCCCATTCAAGTGCAAACCTAGATGGGCCGTGCTTAGCAAAGGGGACAATTCATGCTTGCTACCACAAGACCAGCTCTCTTCCAGAGGGGTGGGGGCGGGTCTACACAAAGCTAGGGGGAAATGTTTAAAGAGGCAATGAGGGGCTGGACTGTCCAGTGAAAGTAGTAGGGCCAGCTTCCAGGAAGTGAGAAGGAAAGACTCTAAAGGCTCTCTCTGCTACTCCCTCCAGGTTGGTCCATCTCTTTGCGTGGGAGCCCAGCCGCCCCGTTTCCTTCACCGTGCATCAAGACTCTGAGTACACCTTCCTCCCCGACTGGTATGTGGAGGCACTGAGCACAGAGAAGCCACCCACTCCACGAATCCCAGACTGATGGGCTCGAGCCAAAGCTGGTTTTATACCAAGAACTGGTGGGCCAGGGAAGGCTGGGGTGGGTGGTGAAAAAAGCACAAGGAGGCCGGTACCTGGTGCTTGGGAAGTGGGGGACAGATCTCTACTCCCTCGGTCACAATGAAGGAGGAAAAGGGCAATAAACCATACCTTGACACCCATGTTTCGTAGCAGTGCTTATGGAGCCAATTTTCTCCCTGCTGCCTTAAAAAAAAAAAAAAACTTGAACCAACCAATCCACTGCTGTCTCTCAGTAGCTAGCTAAGAACTTCTAGGGTACTAATGTGCTGCAGTCTTGTAATAGCTTAAAGCAGGAACTCTCAAACTTGGCTCCCAGCAGTGCCCGATGGGAGTTGTAGTCTATTAACTGCTGGGGACCCATGACTGAGAACCCCTGTTGCAGACTGACATTTCATTATAAGGTTTCCTGGGCTACAGTCCTAAGAGTTCCTTGCTACAAGTGATTCTTCCACAGTAGAAGGTAAGATGCTTCGGTGTAGCAAAGGCTTGAGACAAAGTAGAATTGTGCTCTACTGAACCTGAAGCTGAAGAATGGTGTCCTCCATCAGGGCCAGTCTGGGAGCCTTCCAGGAACATCTGCTTGGATGTGGCTAGATGCAGAGTGCTAGACTTTGCCCTCTTCCAGTAAGGCAATCCATTATGCTCTTATAATGGAATTGTTACATTTCTCAAATTCGTAGACTGCCCCAAATTTCTGTCTCTGGGTTGTTCACAACACCGCAAACCAAATTAAAAATGAGGAATATAAAATTACAGTCAAATTAAAAAGCTTAGGAGAAAATAATGAGTCTTTAGGGACTCATTGAGAGAGTTGTCAGAGATGGAGAGGCTCTTATTTCAGCAGGGAGTGCATCCCAGAATCTCAGGGTGACAAAGAAGGCCCATCCCGGCATAGCCACCGGGTGAGCTGGTGGCAACTGTAGATGAACCTCTCCAGATCTCAATGGGTGGTGGAGCTCATGGTGAAGATGTTCTTTTAAATACCCAGGGCCTAAGCTGTTTAGGGCTTTATAGGTTACTAGCTGACCTGAAGCAGAGCATCTGCGCACCTAGTTGTCCTCCGGCAGCTGGCCATTCAGCAGGCCGCTGCTCGCTGGCCCCCCACTTTTCTCCCGCCTGGCAGCCAGCTGTTTGCCTGGCCACTGCTTCTCCTCCCTTGGTGGCTGGCCATCCCCATCGCTAATCATCAGTTTGCTCCCAAACTCTTGTGAGAGCTGCCACACATGGGATTAGCAATGCGTATGTCTGTACCAACTGGAGTTTCTGGACTACGTACAAAGGCAGCCCCACATAGAGCACATTGCAGTAGTCAAGTCTGGAGGCGACCAGCAGATGTACCACTGTTATGAGGTAGGTTGGCTGCATCTGTTTGAGAAACTATCAGCCAAAGCTGATAGCACTGCTGGCCACTACCTCAGCCTGGGTCACCAGGGAGAGGTTTGGATTCAGAAGCACTCCCAGACTGTGTACCCGTTCCTTTTGGGGAAGTGACCCCCATCCAGAAATGGCACATCAAAATTCCACCATCTGGAATCTGCCCCAGAGGTAGAAGTAGAACCTCTGCAATCCGGTGCCTCCCATCCCCACCCCCCTCAGATGTTCCAGAACCATACTATGGTTGATAGTATCAAGAGCTCCAAAAGGACCAACAGAGTCACACTCCCTCTGTCAATTCCTAACTGGAAGTCATCCATCAGGCTGACTGAGGCAGTCTCCACCCCAGAGCCTGCCCGAAAGCTAATTTGAAATGGGTCTGGATAATCAGTTTCCTCCAAGAATGTGGAGCTGGGAGGCCATAACCTTCTCAATTAACTTACCGAGCCATGGAAGGTTGGAGACAGGCCTATAGTTGCTTAACTTTGTGGGATCCAATGCAGGCTTATTTACAAGATGTCTAAATGATTGCTTCTTTAAGACAAGGAGGCATTCTGTCCTCCCTCAGAGAAGCATTTATATCTCCCTGCCAGATAGTATAAGCCATTTCAGTCAAGAGCACAGGTGGTAGGTTGCACCACTCCAAGCAACTTGTCCACATCCTCAGGAGTCAAGCAAACTGATCTCTGTCCAGATCTCATTTAAAACATCACAGTGGGTAATTGATGGTTCCAAATTCTGATTCAAGGGAGGAGAGGCATGTACAAGCCGGATCACAACCCTGAACAACTCCGCTCGACATAAGTTTGCAGAAAAGAATAGTTTCTTTGCCACACATATTGCCTGAGCATAGATCTTCAAATGCGCTCTATATTGTAATCTGTTGGATTCGAGTCAGGTCTTTCTCCACTTGCACACTAGTAGTCTACCTTGCTGCTTCAGCCCTTGCAGTTCTTCCATGTTCCAGGGGGCCAGAGATGAAACTTAGGAGCGATCGTGACTACTGCCCTGGTGAGTTTGCAGTTCCAGTTCTCCACCAGGGCATGAACAGATCATTGGCAGAGCCAACATTAAATCCTTCCAAGGCTTCTTGGAATCCTGTTGGATCCAATAATCATCTCAGGTGGACCATCCTAACAGGTCCTTCACCCCTGCAGAGGTGGGATGTGGTTTTGAGTCCAACCTAAACCAGATCGTGGTCCGTCCATGACAATGGGGAAGTCACAGGAGTCCCCACCAACAGAACACCACCCTGATCAGACCATATCAAGCATGTGACCAGCAACATGTGTCTGTCCCAAGAGTGCTTGGGATAGACCCACAGTTGTCATGGCTGCTATGTGCTCAATTGGCCCAAAAATGAAGTCCCCCCCCCACCCCTCCCCACAAGCCTAGGAGACACCAAAACTAAGCTTGAGACCAAGTCCATCAGCTCAGTTAAGGACTCATTGGGCAGCAGGGTGATCAGTACACCAACAGACATCCCAGTCTATCCCTGTAGGGATGTGCATAAAATCGGTTCTCCCGGTTCGGTTCGGGTCCGGTCCGGACCGGACCGGGGAGGTTCGGTTCTGGTTTTGCCGGACCACCCCCCCGGTCCGGTCCGGTTTCGAACCGGTTCGGATCCGAACCGAACCGGTTCGGATCACAAAAAGTGGCTGGTTTTGAAGGGGACATTGTGTTCTACCTGCCACCCAAATTTCAAGTCGATTGGACCTTCCTCTGATTTTTTACAAATTTTTTTTAAAAAATTAATTCTTGCCCATAACTCACAATGTGGAGCCCTTAGGGGCAAAAAAGCTGGGGTGGGTGGTAGCCACCCATGGGTGTCCTCCACCCCAAAAATCCCAAGGCAATTGGTTGCTCCTAGTATTATTGGTGAATTTTTGAAGAAAAAATTTTTTCCATTGCCTAGAATGGGGGTTTGGGGCTGCCCCAGACCCGCCTCTGTGGGGTGGCAGCACCCCCAAAGTGGGTCCGGGGCCATGGCAAAAATGCCCTCAGTCCCTCCCTGCAATCCCCGTAGAGATAGGAGTGATGGTTCTGTTGTTTTTCTGAGGTGTTCTGAGTGTAGATTCTATGATAGCTAATGAGATTTCCAATGAGACACCATGAATCCACTCTCATTTGCTATCACAGAATCCACACTCACTCAGAACACCTCAGAAAAACAACAGAACCATCACTCCTATCTCTACGGGGATTGCTGGGAGGGACTGAGGGCATTTTTGCCATGGCCCCGGACCCACTTTGGCGGTGCTGCCACCCCACAGAGGCGGGTCTGGGGCAGCCCCGAGCCCCCATTCTAGCCAATGGAAAAAAAAAATTTCTTCAGAAATTCACCAATAATACTAGGAGCAACCCAACAATTGCCACCCCATCTTTTTGGCCCCTCTCTCTGGGCGCCCTAACACGTAACACCTAGTCAGTCCATCTTAATGCCTACCTACTACCACCACTCCTATCCAAGCAAGTAAGAGGAGGACACTCAGAGAGACAACACCCACTCTCTGATCTAACAAAAAGGCCACTGCTGTGCTGCCTGCCAGCACAGCAGCAGCAGCGGAGCAGCACACTAAGCACAAGAGCAGCACACACAGAGAAGAAGCAGGAGGCGGAGCAGCAGAGCAGCAGACCTGCCGCTCTGCATGATGGGTGACGTGATGCCCAAAGAAACCACCGCCTCACTCAGTGCCTGCCACTGACTAGGCCCGACAGACAGAAGCCAGCCAACCTGCTCTGCTCTGCTCTGATGCTCCCCATGGATGATGCACACACACCCTACATCTGCATCCCAATGACCAGACCAGACCAGACCAAGTGCGCAGAGTCAGCACAGGCCAGCAGCCACCAGCCCAGAAACAACAACAGCTACTACTGCTACCACCACAACCAGTGTTGCCGCTACAATAACATTCCCAGTCCAGTCACGCGCGCCACAGCCTGAGCCTAGCACACAGCCAACAGCTGCTGCCAGCCAGTGCCTGGCAAGCCCAGCCAACATGAGGAGGAGAGAGCTAACAAGTAGACGGCGCACGCACATCACCAACCCATCACGACGGCGCAACTGCAAGGGGAGAGGGCACAATTACAGGCAGGAGGAGGAGGAGGAGGCAAGGCAATCCTAGCACAGATTTGAAAGTTTAAAATCCACCAGGACATCTTCTAGAATCTAGACTTCTGTTTTTTCTACCACCAGCTGTAGTGTCTAGTTAGTCAGTGTGCTGTGCAGCTGAGCTGAGCTGAGCTGAGCTGCATGTGAGGAAGGGTGATTGTAGCTAGTTCTTTAGTTTCAGCAGACTGAGCATTGAGCATGGGCAGTGGCCTTGGGAAGCAACACAATTACACGACACTCACCTGCTGCTGCTGGTCCTAGAAGTTGCCTCTTCTCGTCTTCACCTCTTCGTGTGTGTGTGTGTGTGTGTGCAGTGAGTGCATGCCTTTTGCCTTGCTGGAAAGAAATGCTTCTCTGGTCCACCACCACATATCTGCTCAAGGACACAGAGGCCCAAGGCAGAGGTGGTGGTGGCACCAGTGTGAGTGCATGTGTGCTGGTGGTGTTTGCCACCACAGGTGTTTTGTGTGTGTATGTGTGCGCTGCTAGCTAGGAGGGGGGAGGGAGGCAGGGAGGGAGGCAGGGGGGATGAAAGGGGAGGGGGAGAGGGATGTAGAGGGGATTGAAGGGGGGAGGGTCCGGCTCAGAGTTGGTCAGCCACATATTTGTGCACACACGTGCTCACGTGTGTGCTTCGGTGGGAGAGACCAGACTCTCATCATCTGCCAGACCGGGGTTGGGGGCAGGTGAGGCGGTGGTGGGCTGGAAGGGAGGGAGGATGGAAGGTGGTGAAGAGGAAGGGGAGAGGATGAGAGGGGAAGGATGGAGGGAGGCATGGGGGGGAGGAAAAAAAACATGTAGACAGACACACACCACACTACACACAGAAAGCATCCACACACAGAGACAGTGCTAGGCATCCATTCACACAGACAGACAGACAGACACACAACAGGAAGAGACAGACTGAGCCTGCACCACACACACACACACAGACCCGATTCCCCCCCGCACAGTTATCAATCAATATGTTGTGTTGGCAGCCAGTTCATTGCTATTCTGATGGTTTTGGGTTTTTTGCCATCAGCCAACATCAACAGTGACCACAATCAAGATGAACATAAGATGATAATAATTCATTCGTTTCATTTCAAAAAATCACCCAATCATTTTCTCCATGTAAACCAAGCCCCCCACACATGATTTCTGGTGACATTTTCAATAAAATCAATTCATTTGGCATTCATCATTTTGTTCTCCCTTTGTCACCTTTTTTTCTTTCTTTTGCATAATTTTGAGGCTTGGTTTTGACATGGGGTTTTTAAAGAAAAAATTATTTACATGTTTATTTACTAGTATTTACATATCTACACTGCATTTTTGAACGTATACCCGCCGCTGCCGCTAAGTCTAGTACTCCGTGGGCTGTGCTACTTTGGGGGTGTGTGCCGTGCCCACGCCAGGTCCCCAAATGCTGACAGGTGGATAGATAAAGGGCCTGTGCTGGTCAGCATTGGGTTTCTTTTTAGGTGGGCGTGGGCATTGTAAACATCTGGCCAGTCGCAGCACTACAACTACTACTACAACTGCATCTCTGTGTGGGCACACTACACGCTGCGACTGGCTGGCACGGCTCAGCATCTGTCACGTCAGCTCAGCTAGAGGTGGAAGGGGGGAGGGTAGGGATAAGCAGAGGTCGAGCCAGGCAGGTGACCAACCATGGGGCAACCCACGGTAATAACTCGCCCGTCTCAAACTGCAGCTTGGGGTAGCCCAACAGGGGGAGGTTCACCTTAAGGAAGACCAGCTGCTCCACCAGACCAGGGTCCAAGCGGGAGCGAGAGGGTGTCACCACGTCCCCGGCACGTGAAAACACCCGCTCGCTCTGGACACTGGTTGGGGGGCAGGAGAGGAGGCGCACAGCCACCACCGCCAGGTCCGGCCGGACTTGGCGGCGGCTCGCCCAGAACTGTGCGCAGTCCATGCTGTCTCCCTCCACAGGCTCCTCCAAGTACTGCGCAACGCATTGCTCAGCACTGGAGGGGGGCCTGGCAGGTCGAGCCTCCCGCATACCAGGCATGGCGCCATAGCAGAACCGCTGAAACCACTGGGCGGATCTCGAGTCGGTAGCAAATGGCTGCTGCGATGGCGCCGCCTGGGATGCCGCGCTGCTGGACTGGGAAGAGGGAGGGGAAGGGGAAGCTGACGCCGGCTGGCCGCCCATGCTGCTGCTGGGTGCGGGTTGGGCCGCGAGGGCTGCCCCCGCACCACTACCAACACCCTGGTCTCTGCGGACCCTAGCGGCCTCCTCCTCCCTAACCTTCTCGACCAGGATGCCCTTCCACCTGGGCAAGTCGTCGGCACTCACGGCATTGCCCTTGAGGGCTGGGTGACAGAGACAAGCGAGGACATACTCCTCCCTGTCTCCCAGCACATCAACGAGCCGCTTGTCAACCCCAGACCTCAGCCTCCCAGCCAGAGCACGACCCTCTGGCGTGGTCAGAGAGATATGGAGTCCACCCATCAGCTTCTCGAGACCAACAGCTGTGGGCAGCGCCTGGCTCAAGGGAGTGGTGTCGCCACACAAGCCCTTCGTGGCAAGCTGGAAGGGCTCGAGTGCCGACACCGCCTCGGACATCTGCTTCCACTCTGCGTTCGAGAAGTCGCAGACATCCAAGGACTCGTCCCTCGCCAGGGCGACAAGGGCTCTCTCCTGCTCCAACAGGCGCTGGAACAGGAGGAAGGTGGAGTTCCACCGCGTCTCCACATCCGTAGGGATGAGATGGCGAGGAAGGCCAAGGTCATCCTGCTTCTGGCGAAGCAGTCTCCTGGACTTCTCGCTGCGGTGGAAGTGGGTGGCCAGCTTGCGGGACTTATCCACAAGCGTGACCGTGGCAGCAACAGCAGCTGCGATGGGGCGGGCCCCCTTCTCCTGGGACGCCTTCAGCTCCTTAAGGCCAAGGGCGTCCCTGACGGTCAGATGGAGCGTGTGTGCCATACACCGTATGTTCACACAGTCCATGACTGTCTCGACAGCGGCGGTAACGTTGGCTCCATTGTCGGTGACAATGAAGCCGCGGGAGAGGTGTGGACACCCGCCAATCCACTCCTCTATCTGGCGGTCGAGTACGGCCGCCACCTCCTCCGCGGTGTGCCTCGTGTCCATCGTCTCCACGTGCAGGACGGCCCACCTGTGCCGTAGTGCAGCGGGAGCCGCGCCGGACCCGGAAGCATTGCCCGCGGAGGTCCCCTCACTCTCCGGTCCCCACCAGTGGGCAGTGAGGGCCAGGAAAGAAGCGTGCATCCCACTGACACTGGTCCAGAGGTCAGTCGTGAAATGCACGCTTGTCCCGGCCGGAGCTGCACGCAGCTCGGCCGACCCGAGCTCCCTGCACCGGCGGTACAGGGAGGGGACCACGTTCCGGCTGAACGTCGTCCTTGAGGGGATGACGTATTCGGGAGCCAGGTATTGGAGAATACGGCAGAAGCCGTTGTTCTCGACCACCTGAAACGGCTGGTCATCGGTGGAAATCATCTCCCCTATGAGGCGGGTGAGGTGATGATGGTCCACGCGAACAATACGCTGGCTGCCCGAGGACTGCGTCCACCGCTGGACGGGCAGTGTAGCCTGCCTGCTGGCTGGCACACTGCCGCTGCCCGCCCTAGTGGCAGATGCACAAGGCGCACTAGCGCTGCCAGCCTGTCCCCTGAGACCTGGGTGGTGACGCTCTAGGTGTCTCCACATAGGCGTCGTACCCAGGTGCGCAGGGTCCCTTCCACGGCTGACAAGCATCCTGCAGTGGACACAGCGGGCGTGGAATGGGTCATCTTGAGGGACCTCAAAATGCACCCATGCACCACTGCCCTTGGCCTCCTGCGCCCTGGGCGCCGTCCTAGGCCGTTTCTCGCAGGGTGGCTGCAGTCCTGGGGGGGGCGGCCGCCGCTGCCTGCCCACTGCTGCCACCCAACCCGCCCCTTCCGCCCTCCACAGCGGAGGAAGGGCCCGGCTCAACTGGCATCGGAGAGGCAGGCCTCTCCTCCACCACCTCGCCAGACCGCTCCCCACCAGAGTGTCGGGCTTCACGAGGGGGGGCCCCACTGAGCGGCGAAAGGATAGGGGGAAGGGGCCCCAGAGGGAGGGAGAACCTGGCTGCATCGCTGCCAGCCGCACGGTCCTCACCGCCCTCTACCTGCTCTTCCAACTCCACAGTCTCCTCCACCTCAACAACTGGCGGTAGCTCAGCAGCACCTGGTGCCGCCGGTGAGGAGGGACCCGCCACAGCCCTAACGGTGCCTCTGCCTCTGCCGCGATTGGCGGCAGCAGGCGTGGGGAACTGAATCCTGCGCACCAAAGATGGGGCCGGAGCAAAGAATTCTCCAATGGGGAGAACTGGGGTGTCCTCAGGCTCCCCGCGTCCTCTCCCTCCCCGTGCCGCAGGCGCACCCCGCACCTGGCCTCTCCCACCTCTGCCTGCCAGCCTTGAGCGAGCCCTGCCCGCCACACGGCGCTCAGACATGCTGCTAGGTCAGAAGGAGGGAGACTTTAGGAGGAAGGCCAGACAGGGTCAGAAAAATAATTTGGAGGGGCTTAGGGGCCAAAAAAAAGGCAGCTGATTTGGAGGCGGCGGGGGGGAAGTTTGTTTTCAAAAAAGGAAGCCAATTGGGGGGAAAGGAAGACTTTTTGATATGGGGGGGGGAAGCCAATCGAAGTGAGGGGGAGGGTGTCCTTTTTGAATTTGGGAGTCAACCACCAAGCCAATTGGGGAGATGGGTCTGGGAGGGTTTGTTTTTTTTTGAAAAATAGGGGGTTAAAGGGTGGAACCCCGGTGTGGGAGGGTGGCACGGGCAGTTGGGTGGAGTAGTTGTGGTGTGGGTGGCAAGTTTTTAGCTTTTTTGGGGGGGGAGAGTGGATGGGGGGAGGGCACAGCACCTACCGGGGGTGGGGGAGGGATGCAGTCAACGCTTGGGAACCTGCAGATCAAAGGAGGAAACCCTTATTTAGTGAACTGGAACACAAAGTGTGGGTTCTGGGGGGTGGCTCTCAAGTAATGCTCCTGTGGGGGGAGCATCAAACTCAATGCAGCCTATTTAGTGACTCTAAATTGCACACAACCAAAACCAGAACCCAGTCACACCAACACAGAGGTTGAACCCACCCACTCTGTGACTCTGCCTGCCCAATGCCATGGCAAGCAAGCAGCAGCAAACACTTGATGGCAGCCTCATGGATTGAACATCATGATCATCATCATACGTGTGTATTGGCCCAGCATGTAGTGGCAGCATCAGAGCCCAGCCAGGACCCCACTCAGACTGCCCCAGAGGCAAGGAAGCACTCTGGCATGGCATGGGCCCAGCATGTAGTGGCAGCATCAGAGCCCAGCCAGGACCCCACTCAGACTGCCCCAGAGGCAAGGAAGCACTCTGGCATGGCATGGGCCCAGCATGTAGTGGCAGCATCGCATCAGAACCCTGGACCCCACTTAGACTGCCCCAGAGGCAAGGAAGCACTCTGGAAGGCACCTGTTCAAAAACCACCTGCAAGACGCATGCAATGCAACGCAACACACAGCAGCAATTTCTTTACTGGGCATGGGCATGAAGACACAAGTTTTACAACAGTACATCTCCTCTCCAAGGTTCCCTCCCTCCTCCCCACACCCAAATGCATTTCAGAATAGGGGTGTCCCTATTTAAAACCGCCAGCTAGGGAGAGAAAGGGGCAACAAAAGGTGCACAATCGCACACGCACTAACCCCTCTTCTTCCGGTCCTTCTCCTGCCGCTCACTGCTGGTCACGGATTCGCCGCCGCCAGCCAGCCACCCTGGGCTGAGACACAGCAGGGCGGCCGCACGAGGCACACAGGCAACCGGGGTAGTTCAACAACGATGGAGGGGCAGAAGTGAGGAGACAACACTATTTGTGTCGCTCAACTCACCCCCAAGCAGAGACAAAATCAACCAAAAACTATAAAAAGAAAAAAAAAAACCGATGGCAGCCGCCAGGTGGGTAGGCTACTGTGTGCGGCTGCAGCTGTGGGAGAGGAGGTGGAAAGTGAAGGGGAGCAGAGAGAGAAAAGACTAAGAGAGAGAGAAAAGAGGGGGGGCAGGGACAAAGAGAAAGAGAGGAGAGAGAGAGAAAAGAAAGAGAAAGAGAGGAGAAAGAGAGATGATAGAGAGAAAGAGGAGAGAGGAGAAGCGCAGCGCAGCAGGGAGGGGGGATTCAGGTGTGGGGGGAGGACACAGCAGTAGCAGCGGTCCAAAGAGGTGGGGGGAGCAGAGAGGGTGTGTGTGGTTGGGGGCTAGTGTGTGGCAGGGGGCCTGGGGTAAGTGGAGAGAGTCGGGGGCAAGGAGGAAAAGAGGTGGGGTGGGGGGAGCAGAGAGGGTGTGTGTGGTTGGGGGCTAGTGTGTGGCAGGGGGCCTGGGGTAAGTGGAGAGAGTCGGGGGCAAGGAGAAAAAGAGGTGGGGTGGGGGGAGCAGAGAGGGTGTGTGTGGTTGGGGCTAGTGTGTGGTAGGGGGCCTGGGGTAAGTGGAGAGAGTCGGGGGCAAGGAGGAAAAGAGGTGGGGTGGGGGGAGCAGAGAGGGTGTGTGTGGTTGGGGCTAGTGTGTGGTAGGGGGCCTGGGGTAAGTGGAGAGAGTCGGGGGCAAGGAGAAAAAGAGGTGGGGTGGGGGGAGCAGAGAGGGTGTGTGTGGTTGGGGCTAGTGTGTGGCAGGGGGCCTGGGGTAAGTGGAGAGAGTCAGGGGCAAGGAGGAAAAGAGGTGGGGTGGGGGGAGCAGAGAGGGTGTGTGTGGTTGGGGGCTAGTGTGTGGCAGGGGGCCTGGGGTAAGTGGAGAGAGTCGGGGGCAAGGAGGAAAAGAGGTGGGGTGGGGGGAGCAGAGAGGGTGTGTGTGGTTGGGGGCTAGTGTGTGGCAGGGGGCCTGGGGTAAGTGGAGAGAGTCGGGGGCAAGGAGGAAAAGAGGTGGGGTGGGGGGAGCAGAGAGGGTGTGTGTGGTTGGGGCTAGTGTGTGGCAGGGGGCCTGGGGTAAGTGGAGAGAGTCAGGGGCAAGGAGGAAAAGAGGTGGGGTGGGGGGAGCAGAGAGGGTGTGTGTGGTTGGGGGCTAGTGTGTGGCAGGGGGCCTGGGGTGAGTGGAGAGAGTCAGGGGCAAGGAGAAAAAGAGGTGGGGTGGGGGGAGCAGAGAGGGTGTGTGTGGTTGGGGGCTAGTGTGTGGCAGAGGGGTGTTGGGGGGATGGGGAGGGGGCAACAACAAACAGCAAAGGAGAAACTGGAACAACTCGGGCAGCAGCAGCGATTAGGCTGGATGGGGTGGTTGGGGGAGGAGCTGGGCCTGGGCTAGGGTCTGGGAGGAGGGAGGGGGGCAGGCAGGGGGGGGGAGGAGGAGGAGGAGGGTAGCAAAATATATAAAGCAATATATATCAAGAGAACACAAGCCAGAAGTTTAAAAAAAAAATGAAAAGAAAGACTATAACCAGCAGAAAAAACTTGGGGGTGGGGGTGTGGGGAGGGGGAACCAAACACAGACTCTGAGGGGGGCCACTAAGTGAACAGAGACAATGAAACCACAATTGCTGCAAATTAATAATAGCAAATGAATAAGTGGAACCAAGCAAAGAAAACTGGACTCTGTTTGGCAGCAGCAAACTTGGGAGAAGGCTGGATGGGGTGGGGTTGGGGTGGGGTGTGGTTGGACTTGGAGGGGCAAGTTTGGAGCAGGGAACCAAAACTGATTATATGGGACAACAAGAAACAACAACAGAATCCTCTGGGGGTGGGGGGGAGGGATTCAGGGAACCAACTCGCAGGGCAGCAGCAGTCAGCAGAAACAAACAAAATGGTACAATTTAAGCAAAACCAGCAAGCAATATATAAATGAAACCAATGGAATGCAATGTGAAAATCAAAAAGTTGGACAAAAACAAGGCAGGACAAAGAGCAATAATTAATGGAAGAAGATTTAAAGCAATGAGGATGCAGTGGGTGGGAGTGGGGGAGGGGGAGGGTAGGCCCAAAGGATGAGAAGGGAAAGGGGGGGGGAGGGGGGGAGAAAAGCAGACAGACAAGGAACAGGGAAAATTGGGGGAAATTAAGAAGAAAGTAAAGTGAAGTAACACACAGTATACAGACAAGAGACAGACAGAGAGAGGAGACACACAGAGAGTCACAAAGGGCAGGTGGACAAAGGATTAGACAGAGCACACACAGAGAGACACAGGACACAGTCAGGACTCACAGAGACACCAGAGCAGCCAGCAAAGGGCAAGCAGGTCTCAGAGATGATCCCACAACTGCAGCCAAGAGAAGTTTCCAGAGAAGAGGCTTGGGTTTATATAGGTTTGAAATTCCCTCCTTTGGGAGCCCCCACCTTTGCACTCCCCCCACGGCCAACAGGGTGCCAGCTCTCAACAGTGCAACAGCCAAGCAGCCTACCAGACCAAAGGACTCATTCTGGCCAATCAAGGATCAATAGCGCAGCCAATACAATGCCTGGAAATAGCATCACAAAATGGATGCAAGGAGGAGCAAAAGTTTCGGGAAGGAGACACAAAATGGAGGACACACTTGGAACTTTAAAGAGACACTCCAGAGACTCAATTTCGTTCCCGAACCGGTTCGAATTCGGTCCGGCTCGGTCCCCGGAAGGGCCCGATTCGGTCCGGGATCGAGCCGCCGGATCCGGACCGGTTCGGACGAACCGGTCCGGATCCGAACCGAACCGCACATCCCTATATCCCTGGTCCCCAAACCTAAGTACATACATTCAATGGGGATCCTGGTAAACGAGATATTATTCTTATGGACCACAGCCACTCCACCTCCCTGTCCACGACCTCTCACCTGCTTCTCAATAGAGTACCATGGAGGGAGAAGCTGGGACCAGACTGGGCCAGAAGCCTCTCCCAACCAAGTCTCTGTGATATAGACCAGGTCTGCCCCTTCATCCATAATCAAATCATGGAGGATTTCTGATTTATTCTGCACCATTACGGCATTACAACGTAGCAAGGTGAGGTGCTGTGGGTGGTTGGCACTGCTCTTTGAGGTCCAAGAGCTGACAGGACAGCCGTAAGGGGAAACAGCTATTTGATTTCTGGTCTCCCTTCCCCTAACTGTAGACTTCAGATGAAGAGCCCAGGGCCTTGAATCTGAGAAAAATGGGTTAAGCAGGGAGAAACCTTTATGAATGGTTGGGTGATCCAGATCACGAAGAACATAACTGCCTGTAGGCAGGAGACTCTTGCTGCTACTGAACCACTGGTCTGCTGTCTTGCATGCATAAGAATTATGCTCTGCTGCTGGCATCCAACAGTGTCTCCTTGAGTGGGTTATGATTCTCCATGTGACTCCTAAGGCAGGACTATGCAAATTAGAGTCTTTAAAAAGGTGGAGAAACATGACCTCAACTAGTTCTTTTAGCCCTGTGTGGCTCCAAGGCAGTTCTCCTCAGCTTCTGCTCAAATCTTCCTTCACTTTCATTTCTGGCTCATACTTTTGTTCACAGGTTCTCTTTGCTTGCTATCTGATTGTTTGTCTTTCCTTTCTTTTAAAAAAGGGGAATTTCTCTCTAAACTTTTCATCTATTCTCCCCCTTCCTCCATTCTCCTATAAGGATGTGCAAACATGTTCGATGTTGGTTCGGGACTTTTTTTTTTTTTTAAAAAGTTTTTAACTTACCCCCTTTGGGGGAGTTGTTGGAGGCCTGGGTCATGCAGAGGCCAATTGCACAGGCGCGGCGGTCTCCAAAATGGCCACCGCTCCGGAGGAGGAAAGGCCCAAATGGGCCGAAGAGCTGGCTAAATGGCCGGTATGGGCATGAAGGGAGGCTGGCGGCGGGAGGGGGAACCTCCGTGGACCCCCCTGCCACCTCCACCTCCTCCCCCAAAGGGGATAGTAAAAAAATAAAAGAAGTTTGCAAACCCCACAAAGCGAACGGAGGTAGTGCCGAACCCAGTTTGGGTCTGGTCCACACTCTGACTGGATCAGCCGGTTCCATACACGCCCCCTGTTCTCCTAGCCCTCTTACTATCTCTACCTGTGTAGGGAGTACGCTGGGTATGTGCTCCACGTATGGATTAGGAAAAGGAAAGGTTCCACATCAAGGCCTTCTGAAGCCCCTCCAAGCAGCTGGCAAGCTGCCCCAAGGGCCGCAAAGCCAAGTTTCGCTTTTGGGAGCAGAGGCCACCCAGCAGGACGCTCACCCTGCTGCTTAGCTGGCAGGTGGCGTTCCTGAACAGGTGGCCCGCTGAACCAGGCGTTTGGTTTTAAGACACAGCAGAGCAGAGTGCACGCCCTGCTGAACAGCTGACCGGCGGCGCTCCGGAGTTTTTGCCCATTCAACCAGGTGTTTGGGGCACAACAGAGGAAGGGGGCTTAGAACAGAGCGCACTCCCCGCCAAAGGCACTCCAAGGCTCCCACCCGCTTAATCGGGAGCTTTTTCTTGGCAGGTGGGGGGGCGGTGAACAGACCTCCAGTCTTGTTCCTGCCCACTGTCAGCTCCCAGAGCCGAGGGCCCTTGTTTACCCAGCACCATTCTGCCCGCTCCCCGAAGCCTTGCAGAACAAGCAGCTGCTGACATCTGCTCCCCACAAGTGATGGTGGCCTCCACCAGTGGTCTGCAGGGCACAGCCTTAGAAAAATGCAGGGCAGCCTCTCAGAAATAGATGGCCTCTGGGAGCGCAGGATTGGGCCAGGGGGCAGCAAAAACAGCATCCACCAGAACCAAGGGGACCAGGAGCGCTGCAGCTGGAACAAGCACTCAATTGGCGAGGTCGGCCCATGTTGGGCCTTCTGATTCTTCTACCCGCTACTTCCACAGGGCCCTCAGGGGAATCGAGCCTTGCCCAGCCTGCTCATACCCTGCAATTCCTCAAACAAATGCCCCCTGGTATGCCACCTACATGGCATCCATGGTTTGAGGATCTATTAGCGCATTCCGTTAACAGCTATGGTCAATTACAATTAAAAATAAAACAAAAAAGGCACAGCAAGCATCAGTCACCCTCCTCAAGCACTACATCTGCTGTTTGAGATTCCAGCCCCTAAGAAGGCAAAGAAAAAGTGCAAGCACATTAAAAAGGGCAAAAAAGGGGGAGGTCTGGATCTAAGCAGAGTGAAAGGAGTAACCGTTCCTCTGAAATCTCAGGTCATGATTCGCCAGACCCCAGGGGGCCCACACCCAGGACTCCTGTCCAACCTCCAGGTGGGAATCCTCAACTCCCCCCAAACAAAACTCCAGCCCAATTCCAAGATGAGACACTCCAGAAGACCTTGGAGACCACTTGGGGGGAGCAGACCCTGACCAACCAGATGAGGAAGGGGAGTGGTCAGATGGTCAGGAATCACAGGGTGCTGAAGCCGCCCCCCCTCCGATAACATTTTTCCAGTTAGTTGACTTGGCCCCATTAATATCCAAGAATATTCATACTCTAGGTTTGATCCAGTCTAATCCACAGGAATCACAGCCTATGAGTCAAAGTGTGATGGTTTTTCCTGGGCCCAAATATGACACTCTCTCTCCCCAAGCACTTCACTGAGTCTAAGGGGGAATGGACTTTTTTCTGCATCTAATATGAAAAGGTCACATGATGTTGCCGCCTTTGCAATGAGAGCCTCAGCAGCCGCCTCCATGGTAGCCAGAGCGTCTCCCATATGGCTGGATGATCTAATCCAGGACCCAGTTTCTAACCCAGCAAGATTGCGCTAGACCCTGTTTAAAATTACACAAGACTCAGGCCTTTATCTCTTGACTCCACCCTTGACTCCATGAGGTTTGCTTCAAGGAGCTGCTTCAGTACTGGGCCGCTGGAACCTGTGGTTAAAATACTGTGCATCTAAGACCAATCTGTCCGCCGTTCCTTTTGATGCGGGAAAAGCTCTTTGGAGATGCAGCCCTAAAAAGACATCCTAATGGAGTCAAAAGATGCGAAGAAGGCTATGTCCTTCTCAACGCATAAACTAGTCTGCCAACAAAGGAAACCTTTTCCCAATCCTTTTGCCCCTGTCGGTTCCCCTTCGCTGGCTGGGAGCAGGGTTTCAGGTCCCAACGTCCCTTCTGGAGCAGATCCAGACCCTCAAGACGGGTTTGGGTACGGGCCTTTTTTGCTGCCCAGGGCAAACAGGTCAATACAGCAATCCTGATTCAGGCAAGCCACCCCTGGGTGGTTGCCTCTCTTCTCACTTACATGCTTGCGAGGGCTCCACCTCAGATTGTTGGGTTCTCGACTTAATAAGGGGGGCTAATGCATAAAATTGACCAACCCCCCCCTCACCACCTTCTACCAACCCCAACCTCCTGCTTACCCTCCTAACACAAGGGTCTCCAAGAGGCGACACAACACCTCCTATCGATTGGAGCGATTGAACTGGTGCCAGTGGACCAACAGCGAGTGCGCATCTACACCATCTTCACCATACCCCTTTAAAATACCTCAGTTGCTTAGTAAAAAAGAGGAAGTTCCACATGGGATCTCTTGGGTCGATTGCAGAGGCCCTACACTATCAAGACTTCCTCTTCTCCACAGATCTGAAGGAGGCTTGTCTACACATTCCTAATACCTCAAAGCAGCCGCCCTCTACTATGTTCCCTGTACTCCAAAACACTATTAATACAGAGTGCTTCCTTTTTGGCCTCTCCTCAGCTCCTCACATGTTCACAAAGGTCCTGGCACCAGTCATAGCACATCTCCAACTTCTACAGGTCAGGATTTTTGCTCCTTCAAATCTCCGTCTCTACAGGCCGCCTAGAAGGACCTCGACACCATGCTACAGGTCCTCCAGGATCACAGTTTCCTGATCAACGGGGAGAAAAGCCAGCTACATTCTTCCCACCAACTGCTGCGCCCGGGGGTCATGATAGACACAGTACAGAACAAGCTCTTCTTACCACCAGAGTGCAGAGCAACCCTGGAGACAGAAGTTCACCAGACCTTAGTACCGAAGTACATGTCATTGCTCGCTCTCTCCAGGATCCTGGGACTGATGGTGGCAATTCTGGAATCAGTACCTTGAGCGCGTTTCCACCTGCAGCCCTTGCAGTGGTTTCTGCTACCCTACCACCTGGAGATTGTCATTAAATCCACCAAGCAGGTGGACCTTCCTTCCACCCCATGTACTACAATCTCTGAGATGGTGGATTACAACCCCACTCTTCTCTGTGGGGAAGGAGTTCCTGGACCCTCCGAGTCATTGTCACCATGGACGCAAGCCAGCACAGTTGGGGCACCCACTGTCTTCACTAATCGGCGCAAGGAAAGTGGGCGGCAGATAGAAAGCAGCACAGCATAAACTGGCTGAATCTGAGCGATCTGACTGGCGCTTCTGGCATTCCATCACATGGTCCAGAATCAACACATACTGGTCCGCACAGACAACACCACAGCAAAAGCGCATGTCAACTGCCAGGGAGGCACCAGGTAGAAATCTCTGCAGGCAGAAGTGGCTCTTCTGTTCCAATGGGCTGAACAAAATGTGGCTTCAATAACAGTGCACCACGTGCAAGGCGACCTGAACACGGTGGCAGACTGGCTCAGCAGGAAGGAAATTCTCCCAGGAGAATGGAGGCTGAACCCGAACACCTTCAGAGTCTTACTGGATCACTTCGGCCACCCATCCGTGGTTCTGTTCGCGACGCCGGAGTAGTCTCGGGTACCACTGTTCTTCACCTGGTCCTCCTCACTGCAAGCGTAATTGGAGGATGCCCTCTCATCTCCATGGATGCAGGATCTCCTGCACGCTTTTCCACCAACGCTACTCCTCGCCCAGCTTCTATGAAAGGTGAAACTCCTCAAGGCCCAGGTCACACTAGTCGCTCCGTTTGGGCCTCGAAGGCCTTGGTGTTCAGGAATCCAAAACTTGGCAACAGATCACCTGATACTTCCAATCATGGCGGACCTACCCCAGCAAGGCCCAGTGCACCATCCAGCTCCAGGCTGGTTACAGCTAACCGCATGGAGACTGAACAGTTCTTCTTGAAAAAGCATGGCTGTTCTTCAAAGATGTTTGACATGATGCTGGCCTCTAGATGCCATTCCACTAACAATCTATCAAAACACTTGGCAGGCGTTTCTCCAGTGGAGGCATTTCTCCAGTGTAAGACATGGAGTTCCAAAAGGGGCAGCTACCATGCAGCATTTACCTCAGTTTCTTCAAGACCAAGGGCTCACCACAAACACACTAAAACAATATGCCGCTGCCCTAGTAGATCTTATTTCTGGGGGATCAAGGCACTCCAAGCTAAGACACTTGCATTTGAGACGCCTCCTCAAAGGTGCAATCCTACTAGCTCCACCAGCAGTGCACTGTTTCCCTACATGGAACCTACACACGGTCCTAACATGCTGTACAGAGCCCTCCCTTTGAGCCAATAAAATCTATCCCCTTACGCCTCTTAACCCTAAAAGCTTGCCTTTTTGATTGCCGTCACATCGGCACAGAGGGTGTTTGAGCTTCGATTCTTTTCAGAGAACTCAGTGAAGCTCATCCCTGGCCCCTTCTTTCAACCCAAGGTGTCCTCGCCTTTTCATATGTCCAAGGATGTGGTCTTACCATCCTTTTGCCCAAAACGGATTCATCCAGCTGAAAAAGCTTGGCACAAATTGGATGTCCATAGGTGCCTGAAGACCGACATGAAGTGCACAAAGTCCATCTGGGCTACAGAGTCGTTTATTTCCTTTTTGCCTTGAAACATGGGTCAGGCTGTGACCTCCGCCACCATAGCTCGGTGGCTCAAAGTGTGCATAGCCCTAGCATATGAATCTCAGAATCTTCGGGCTACCACAAAAGTTTTTGCTCATTCGACCAAGGCGGCCGCCACCTTGGCAGTGTTCTTCTACTAATGCTCCGGTCCCAGACATTTGCAGAGCGGCTACCTGGGGTGCCCCATCAACTTTTACAAGGCACTACAAAGTGGATACCTTCACCTCTGTTCAAGCAGCATTGGGGAGGCGGGTGCAAACAGGTCCTTCCCTTGGAATAGGCGTGGGTGCTCCCCCCCCCAGCTGGGCCGAGGGCTGTGGTACGTCCCCACTCAAGGAGATGCCCTTGGATGCCAGCAGCAGAGGATGGAGCATGGATTCGTTTACCGTGAGGGTTTCTTCTTGCTGCTGCATCCAAGGGCGTCTCGGCCCACCCTTCTTAGCACTTGTGCCTACTCACTAGAGACCATCCCTCGGGGAGAGGTATCTCGGATGATCCACCTTTTTGGCGGGCACGATCAGTTTTTTCCAAATTGTTGGAAGTTTTTGTGGGGGGGGGGGTTGCTCCTAGTTCAATGTTTTTGTTATAGTTACTTTCACTACGTGTTCCTCTTCTTCAGAGTGCTCTTGGATTTCTTGTCTGAAAAGAGCTGGGTGGGGTAACGTTTCTCCACCTTTTAAAGACTAACTAATTTTCATAGGGGTCACACAGAGAATCATAACCCACTCAAGGAGACTCCCTTGGATGCAGCAGCAAGAAGAAGCCTTCACGGTAAGTGAACCAATGCGCCATTCTATCAGTACAATAAGTTATTGAGCATTCGCCACACACTTTCAAGGCTATTTTCACATCCAGCACTAGATGCCTTCTCCCCCACCCCCCACTTTTAAGCAAAGGGGGTCCTGGAAAAAAGCACTGCCCACAGGTTTAAAATCATAGTTCTAGCTGCATCTCTTTTTTGTTTTTCCTTTAAGCTTTGTCCTAAAGGCTACACAGAAAACAGAAGATGATGCTATAATGTTTGGGACTAAATACTTCCTTGCAAAAAGGCAAGGTTGCCCGTGCTCGTGACCGCTTCAGTATTATAGCACTAGTTCCCAGGCTGAGCTCAGGACTTGAAGTTTGGCTGAGTCGTCAGACTCACCCAGTCACACCTGAAGCTCCAGATCTTTGCTTTTCAAAGTTCTCCTCCCCTGCTCCAAGCACAGGCCTTCTGCTCAAGGTTGTCTATCAACCCCACTTTTCCATTTCTCCCCATTCTTCCTTGGGCCTACTACTTTGCTTTCTTAGGGATGGTAGCCCTTCCTCTCTATTCATCACAACTACATACTCTCCAGTAGATGCTGGAGACAAAAGAGGGGAACTCAGGTTACATGGTTGTCAAGCAGAACCTGTTGCCAAAAGCTTCTTTGTGTAAGGCAGTGTTGCTTACCCTGAAGTTTTCCCTCCCCTCAACTTGTTTCTACACTCTCATCCTGACCCACATCAACAATTTATTCCCTAGTAAGAGCATACGGGGATCCTTCCTCAAAGTTGTGTTCCTAAGATCTATGACTGCAGCAAAGCAGCAAGTTGAACTGATGTAGCAGGCAGGGATGAAGGTTTTCTGAGAGGTGGCAGCACTTGAAACACACAGTTCTTGGGTGGTACGATGGGGAAGGAGGCTCTTCCCTCTTTAGGATCCCCCTCATCTTTTGACAACTACTGAGGTAATGAATAATTAACAGATAGAATTCATTTGCTCGAATAAATCGTTAGCACTTACCTGAATGGTCATTCTCCTCATAAGTATGGATGGCATCCGAGACTATTATGGGTTGCCACGACCTCCTGCTCCCAGACAGGGCCAATCAGAGAGCTTTCCTCTCCTTTCAGGAGGGAGGGGCAATCCCCTCAAGCTTCAGTCTATTACTAGCTCTCTGATGCTCTGGCCAAAAGAGAACAGAACAAGGCAGAACAAGAGAAAAATACAACAAGCGAACAGTCTGGACAGATAACAGGAGAAAACAGGAAACCTTTCTCGCTGAAAATCCGAACCTCCTCCGGGGAAACAAACGGCCACAGAAGAAAAGAACCTCCCCACAGATATACAGGGAACAGAGAGAATTGGAAGTAGCTGAAAACGGACAGAGTCACAGACAAATGAGCGGGTGAGTCGGATGCCATCCATACTTCTGAGGAGAACGACCATTCAGGTAAGTGCCAACGATTCATTCTCCCTCAGAAGAGGATGGCATCTGAGACTATTATGGGACATACCATAGCCGCTAACACTGTTGGGCAGGAAGCGGTGAGTCTGGTCCTACGTGGGGACTACCCGCTGCAGTGCACGTCTACCAAAGGAAGCGTCAGCAGAAGCACAATTATGGATTTTATAGAATTTTACAAAGGTAGAGAAGGAAGCCCAGGTGGCTGCCCTACATATATCAGCCAATGGCGCCATAGTAGCAAGGGCTGTGGACGACGCAGCGCTACGGGTTGAATGAGCAGTTATGCCCTCTGGCTCTGCCACCCTGGCTGACGTATAAGCTAGGCGAATGCACTGACAGATCCAGCGCGCCAGCGTAGAAGTAGACACCTTCCGTCCCAGAGAACAATCCCTGAATGAAACAAAAAGGGATTCGGAGACCCTAAAATCCTTGGTATGCCACAAATAGACGCATATTGCCCTGCGGACATCCATAGTGTGCCATTCTTTTTCTTTGGGGGAAGAGGACTTAGGGCAAAAAGAGGGAAGAACTACTGTAACTCCTGGGACCTGTGAAACAGTGAATTAACTTTAGGAAGGTACGGAGGATCGGTGTGTAAGACAACGTAATCTGAGAACACCAGGCACAACTCCTTCCTGGCTGATAAAGCTCCCAGGTCAGACACCCGATGGGCCGAAGTAATGGCCACCAAAAACAAAACTTTTAGAGTGAGAAGTCGCAATGGTACCGTCTGCAATGGTTCAAAGGGAGCCTTGACCAGCACCCAGAGATCTGGTCAAATTCAGATCCCAGGTAGGAATATGGTGGACTGGAGGAGGCTTGATGGCCGCAGCCCCCTTTAGGAACCTTTGAATATGAGGGTGTTCTGACAAGGGAGGAACTTCTGGGACCTGAAGGGTAGAGGAGATGGTGAACATTTGGTGTCTGAGAGTGGCGAGCCTAAGACCCTTATCCAACCCGGCCTGTAAAACCCCCAGCACCTGACCGACGGACGCTGACAGAGGATCAGCCCCGACCAAAGCACACCAGGTCAAAAACGCCTGCCAGGTGGACTGGTATACTCTGAGGATTGACGGACGTCTGGACGTGAGGATGGTGTCATGGACTACAGGAGAGTAGCCGCAGGCAACTAGCGCGCTCCGCTCAATCTCCATGCATAGAGATTGAGCCATTGCAGGTCTGGATGGTACACCGGTCCCTGGCACAGAAGATGAGGATGAAAACCAAGTGGCATCGGGGGAGCGAGAGACAAGGCGATCAGGTCTGAGAACCATGGGCGACACAGCCAATGCGGGGCCACAAGAATAATCTCCACCCGCTGTTGACGGACCAAGCTGATTGTTTGGGAAAGGATGGGCAGAGGGGGGAAGGCGTAAAGCAGGCCAGGCGTTAACAGAGCGTCCACTCCCTCGGCCCCGAGCAACGGGTAACTGGAGTAGAAGCGGGGTACCTTGGCGTTCGTTGGAGTCGCGAACAAGTCCACTAGGGGACTTCCGAATCTTCTTACGACCGTGTGAAATACCTACTCGTCCAGGACCCATTCCGCTTGGTCCAATTGCGTCCGGCTGAGCCAGTCTGCTAATGTATTGGACACTCCGCTGACGTGCACTGCTGACGTGCACTGCCTCCAGCGGAACCAGATTCTCCTCCGCCCAGTGCAGGAGCACAGCAGCCTCGTGCATTAGGGGCCGTGCCCTTGTCCCCCCTTGTTGGTTGACATGGGCATTGGCCGTCGCACTGTCGGTCCTTACTGGAACGTGACGGCCGAGAATCAGAGGGGGAAATTGGACCAGGGAGTACCAAATCGCCCGAAGTTCCAACCAGTTGATGGACTGGGACTGTTCCTCTGGGGACCAAAGGCCCTGTGCCACTTGATGTTTACAGTGGCCTCCCCACCCCTGCAGGCTGGTGTCAGTCGTTACTAGGACTCAGCTCACTGGCAGAAAACTGACACCCCTGGCCAGAGCTGGAGATAACCACTAGTCCAGAAACCTCCGAACCCGGGAAGGCAGACGGACCTTGGTCCGGGACTGGCATGCCACCAGGTCCTGGAGAGGCAGAAGCAACCATTGGAGTGGGCGAGAGTGGAGATGGGCTCAAGGAACTATTCCTATGGTTGACACCATCATGCCCTGCAACTGGCTCAGAGTGAGGACATCGGACTGGGCGCAGAGACACGCCCTCCGACATGCGGAGGACAACCTCCGCCTTCTCTCCTGGGTTAAGGAAACAGTACCCCTGACTGAGTCTATTATGGCCCAGAGATGCTGGATCCGGTTCAAAAGGTCGTCCAAATAAGGATACAGGTGGATCCCCTTCGTCCTCAAGTGCGCCACGAGTGCCACCATGATTTTGGTGAACACGTGTGTCGCAGTCGACAGACTGAAGGGGAGGGCATGGTACGGCATAGACGAACCGAAGGAACCTCCTGTCCTGGGGATGGATAGCAACATGAAGGTAGGCCTCCTTTAGGTCCACTGATTACAGGAAGTCGCCCTTCTGAAGTGCCAACAAGATGGAGCGTAGGGTCTTCCTCCGAAAACGCCTCACCCTGAGGAACCGGTTCACAAGTTTGAGATCTAGAATGGCCCTCCATTCCCCATTCTTCTTTGGCACCAAAAAAAGAATAGAGTAAATGCCATACCCTACCTCCTTGGAAGGAACAGGTTCGATTGCTCGAATATCGACCAAATGGCGGATGGCTGACAACATCAGGGTGTGCTTGCCCTGCTTGTGGGAATGTGGGGATGCTAGAAAACGGTCTGCGGGTTGGGAGAAGAAGTCCAACCTGTAACCCTGAGCCACCGTCTGGTGAACCCAAGCGTCCGTGCAGGTCGCCGTCCATGCTTGGGCGAAGAACTGCAACCTGCCACCCACCTGATGTTCCAGAGGGCAGTCATTGAGTCGCGGGCCGCTTGAAGCCAGACCTCTGCTGCTGACCGGGCTGACAAAATCTTGGCTGGTTGTTGTCCCGAAAGGAGTTCTGAGGCTTTTTCCAGGAAGTAAACCTGTCCTGCTTATCCTGACGGGAACGAAAGGAGGACTTGAAGCCCCTATAGGAATAGGGAGTAAGTTGTTTACGTTCCTGACGCTGCACTGATGAGGGCATTGCTTTCTTCTTATCTTTGCCCTCAATCAAAACAGGCTCCAAAACTTCTCCAAACAACTTGTCCCCTTTAAAAGCTGAATTAGCCAAATTAGATCTGGATTTCTGGTCTGCTTTCCAGTTTTGAAGCCATAGATGGCGCCTGACTGTCACATCAGAGGCCATTGCCCTAGCTGACATCTGTGCCACATCTAAAGAGTTAGAAGGCATCCATAAAGGCAGAGGCCTTGTGCAACTTGTTGAGGCCTTGCTTTAGAGCAAGTAGCTCAGGGGGCACCAGGGGAAGAAGCTCCTTAACCCAAAGCACTGAGGCACAGGCAAAAATGGAATTAGCAATGGAAGCCCGCATAGCCAGTGAAGAAGCTTCGTGTGACCTGCGCAAGGCAGCGTCACATTTATCATCAAGGTTTTGCAAAATCTCATCCCTATCCCTGGGCAAAACAGCCCCAGTTACCAGAGCTGCCACCTCTGCACCCACGGGTGGCACCTAAAGTTTATCCATCACCATCTTAGCGTTTGTATACAGACGCTTGACCCCAGGGGGAGGACCCTTGCTCTCGGTAGGGCGGTCCTACTCAGAGTGTATGATGCCCCCCAAAAGTTGAGGACAGGGAACCACCACCTCAGGTGCCTTCAAAGACGGCAATATTGCGGGATCACCCTCAGAAATATCCTGTGGATCGGGAACCACCCCTCCCAGCCTCAAGGTTTTACGGGCCTTGTGAAGAAGGACCAGGAAATCAGAGGGCGAAAACAGGCGGTATGGGGCATGTGGTGTGGGAAAGGCATCATCCTCGTCGCCCGAAAGCTCGCCCTCCTCCTTATTGGACTCTGAGTCCTCAGACGGGATGCCCCCCCCAATGGAGGATTAAGGGGCTGGTGACTCCGAGAAACATTGTGGCACGGGACACACGGGGACAAAACTGGAGGTCCAAGTTCCCTGGGACAGGCAACTGGCAAGTGAGTGCCGGCCGTCCTGCCTTCCCGTGCGCCCAAAATGGCAGCCGCGGTGACCACCCCATCTTCCTGCGCGCCCAAAATGACGGCCACGCCGGCTTGAACGGAAATAGTCCTTGCCAGGACGGGAACCAGCCTCCCAAACTCCTCAGCAACAACGTGCCGTAGCAGGGCTGCAAAGCTCGGAGGACTCTCCTCCTCAAGTGTATCCGTGTTAGCGGGTCCCGCCGAGGGGCACGAACGCTTGGCAGGAGGCTCTGCCGCCGGGGAATGGGGCGGGGAGACAGGAGTGGGGAACACTTGCGCGGCAGAACTTGATGCATCCATCGGCTCTGCTGAGAGGATGGCCGATCGGCTTCTTTCCCCCTCGGCCGATGCGATAATTTTTGGACCACTGCCCTTGGCCACTTTGGCTGCCGCCGTCCGCTTGTCTCGTGAACGTTTCTTGCTCTTTTTTCTCTTAGGCGAGTGACGGGCATGGGAGAGGTAGCCGCAGCCCAATTGTTGCGGCAGACTGCTGGCGCCACGGAGTCCTCGGAGAGGGAGGGAGAAGCCTCCTTCTCGGGGCGCGAAGTTACTGGAGCCGCCTCAGATGACATTATAGCCCCGAAACTCCAAACCGCTGCGGGAGAAGAGCCGCGAGCGGCGTGTGTGATCCAGG
Organism: Hemicordylus capensis; assembly: GCF_027244095.1. Taxonomy (NCBI): domain Eukaryota; kingdom Metazoa; phylum Chordata; class Lepidosauria; order Squamata; family Cordylidae; genus Hemicordylus; species Hemicordylus capensis. The sequence continues at coordinate 253,629,453 of NC_069658.1, read as the reverse complement.
CAATTTCCCTGACCCCTTCGTTAGAGAAGGGCTGCCCTGACTGGAACAGCTGAGGACAGAATGCGGACAAGGTGTAGCCAAAGGATAAACGAACAACCAGGCTGCCCTGACTGGAACAGCTCAGGACAGACTGGTAGATAGAACTATTAGCCAGAGCAATATCTAACGACACCTGCTGGAGCGAGACAGGGCGAAGACTGAAGCTTGAGGGGATTGCCCCTCCCTCCTGAAAGGAGAGGAAAGCTCTCTGATTGGCCCTGTCTCGGAGCAGGAGGTCGTGGCAACCCATAACAGTCTTGGATGCCATCGTCTTCTGAGGGAGAATTCACTGGCTCAGATTCTGGGAACAACAGTTATCTTAAGAACAATTTAAGATTAGATGCACCTCCTTACTAGCCACGAAGGCTAGAAAAAAGTGCTCCCCATGTGCAGAAGCAGCATGCCAGATGTGATGGGAACCCGGGAATGGCCACTGCTTGCTTGTGAGCCCTGGACCAGGGCTTTTCAAACTCGGGTCCCTCGATGCGCTTGGACTGCAGCTCCCGTTAACCCCAGCGATCAGGGCTTTAGCCATTGTGGCAGGGGATGATGGGAGCTGTTGTCCAGCCACGTCTAAGGGCTCAAGTTTGAAAAGCCCTGCACTACACCCACTGAAGTGGATGAAGACAAGGATAGGGATGTGCATGGACCTGTTTGGAGACCCTTTTACAGGCCTCCGAACAGGTTCAAACAGTAGGCTGTTCGAAGTGTTGGAAGGCGGGGTAATGTTAAGGGTGGGGGGAGGGTGCTCTCTCTCACACACACACACACACACACTCACTCACTCACTCACTCACTCACTCACACTCACACACTATGTTTCCCCTGCCAGGGCTTGCTGGAAAACCAGTCCGGCGGGCGGCAGCATAACTACCTGCCACCCCATCCGTTCCTCGGACCAGAAGTGACCGGTAGTAGCGTATGTGTGACATGCTACTTCTGGTCTGAGGAGTGGATGAAGCAGCAAGGAGGTAGACTGCTGCCCCACTGGACTGGTTTTCCAGCGAGTGCTGGCAGGGCAAACGCAAGCGGGCTGCGTGTGTCAAGTGTACCCTCCCCCACCCTTAAAGTTATCCCCCTGCCCGGCCTTCAAACCGGCCCCTGCCGGTTCCATGCACATCCCTAGACAAGGATAGAATCCCCATCCTTCCACTGGAGGGATCACCAAAGCAACTTTTGCTATGTATTATGCAAGGAAATGCAACCAACTCCTTCCTGGTGACAAGAATGCATCTTTTATTGCTTCTACGTGCCAGATGCATCCCAAACCTCTCAGAGGTCAAGAATTAGAGACGTCCACTTCCAAGGCGGCCAGATGCCCAAAGACCGCCACCCCTCACTGGGTGTAGAGGCTGGCCGCAAAGACTATGTCCCTCTTGATCATGTTGGAAGCAGCCTCCATCTTGGCGTGCAGCGTTGGCTCCCCGGTGACCCGGGCTGCATTGCGCATCTCTCGGCAGGTTTCATCTAAGCGCTGGATGCAGCGGACAATGATCCCTTCCTGCACATCCGTCAGGCGGGCGATCTCGGCAAATGGCTTGTGAGGAAAAAGCAAAGAGGAGGAGTCAATGGAGCTGCAAGTCAGCATATGCCTAGACTGGTTGGGATGGAGCAAGACAGAGGCTCATTTTTCAATGCTGGGGCTGTGGGTGTCACAGTCATTTGAGAAGACGTAGGTGGAATGTGCCCTTTGTAAAGTGTTCATTTCTTAATAGCGCCTGAAGCACTAACAGCAGCATTAGAGCTGGTCCAAGAACTCCCAAACCCTTCCTTTCAGGTGACTCCACCCTCAGCAGGGCCCATGAAAAAACTGGGTTAGTTGCAAATTCACATCAGTTACTGGCGCAGTGGGGAAATGATGGCTAGCAAGCCAGAAGTTGCCGGTTCGAAATTTCGAATCCCCACTGGCATGTTTCCCAGACTATGGGAAACACCCATGTTGGGCAGCAGCGATATAGGAAGATGGCGAAAGGTATCATCTCATACTTTGTGGAAGGAGGCAATGGTAAACCCCTCCTGTATTCTACCAAAGACAACCACAGGGCACTATGGTCGCCAGTATTCAACACTGACTTGACGGCACACTTTACTCTCAGCTGATGTAATATTAATATATGAAGCAACAAAAACCACCACACCACATTTATATAGTATTTTTGAGTACTGAAAGCATTCCAAACATTCAGAGAGAATAAAAGGCGAGTCAGCTTTATTACACTATACTGCACTGCAGATTAAGAATGGACAAAGATCAGAAGGCATGAAGCAAGTAGTAGCTATCTGGAGCCAAGGCAGGACAAGGATTGAAGGGATCTGCCCACAAGGGGCCTCTTAAAGATCTCTTCATTTACATGGTCCCACTTTCTGAAGCAAGTAGATGGGGATAACTCACAATGGGTGACTTCCTACACCAGCAGAGAATAAAAGGCGGGTCAGCATTATTACACTGCACCGCAGATTTTTTTGTGGTGGGCGGGACAGGCGAGATTTGAATGGGGAACTTCCTGGTCTATGGCTCAGTTTCTTAACCATGACATTGCACTAATTTGATACTGAGGGAGTGACCCTCTCTCTCTCTTACCCACTCCTCCATCTCCCACCAACACTTCCCTTGGACCCAGGAGGCTCTCATGTTGGAGAAAAGCAGCAACAAAGCACATATCAACCCCATAAATGTGCATGAAATTCACTCAAATCTCTTCAAAAACATTGAATAGAGTGGAGGTTTGGTTGAATCAATCTGAATTCACCCAAAGTTGAATGGACTGAATTCGATTTGACTTTGGTGAATTTGAATCGATTCGAGCGAATCTCTATTCAGTGGTTTCGAATAGATTCGAATTGAGCAAATTTTGTGCACATCCCTACAACCCCTGTGCTGGCTTCTTTCCCACTGTGCAGGGGATCCCCAATGTTGCTGGACTGCAACTCCCATTATCCTCAGCCATAGTGGACAAAACCACTGTTGGACTACAGTTCCCATCATCCCCAGCCACAATGGTTTTGTCCACTATGGCTGGGGATGATGGGAGCTGTAGTCCAACAACTTCTTGGGGACTCAGAGTTGGGAAACCCTGCCATAGCGGAATTCCCTGCCACTCCCTCAGCTTGGAGTCATGGGCTGTCAATAGCCAAAACCAAAAAGGCCCTATGCTACACCATTCTCAAACAGGGGTCTGCCCCAGTGTAACAAGAGATGGGAAGAGGATCCATGGGGCTGGGAATGAGGGGAGAATTGGGGAGAAAGCATCTGGGGGCAGAGCTCCAGCCCTTACCATGCCACGGGCCCACTCGTAGACCACCTCCACCAGCCCGAACTTATACTGCTCCACGAAGTCCTCCACTGACTCCTGCAGGCCACACTTGCGCTGCAGCAGGGCAATCTCTTCAGCCACTGAGCGGATGTGCTCTATGCCCTGAAAAGTGGAGCAGGAGGAAAAACCCCAAACACAACATCAATCCTACAAGCCGGGAGGCACCCAGTGGATATCCAGTCCAGGCCCACACAAGCTGTGGACCCCCAAGCTGGACATAAGCCTCACGTGGTGGCCTATCAGAGGTCTGATGAACTGATGTTGAACTCCTGCCTAAGATGGCTGAGGGGGTAGGACCTGGCAGGCCACATGACGCAGCTCTGTTCAGTTTGAGTCATAAGTTGAGCAGGCCTGATGAGAGTCCTTTCAGGTGGGGTATCCTGCACCTACAGCGCAACTCTGCCAAATGCCTGCCCAACCTCTTGACGAATATCTCCATTTAAAAATTAAAACAGAAAAGGAAGGGAGGAAGGGGATGTAGCCTCTCTGGACATCTTTTCCCATTTTACAGAGTTTGGGTTGAAACCCACCTGAAGAAAACCGATTGTCTACAGATTTCATTGACTAAAAATTATGTGTACTTCTGAGCTAACTATAGTTCTCAAGAGGGGGAAGCCTGCTTTGTAGTCAGATTAAGTTCCTGCCTATCGCATCAGGAAGAGGTGTTCCTCCTATGGAGAAAGAGGAATGCCTCTTAAGATGGCACTGCCATCCATGGGTTTTCAGTTCTTGTATTAAACAAAAACTATTTAAACATTTGCTGCCCAATTAGCGAGGGCACCTATTTTCAGTCAATTAACTGTCACAGACCTAAAAAGAAAGCTAATAAATTAGTCTTCCCAATGTCTAAACTAAAATCTACCTCCCTGTAACTAATGTTTTACTTTTTGTTTTTATCTTGTAAACCGCCCAGAGACGTAAGTTTTGGGTGGTATAAAAATATGTTAAACAAACAAACAAACAAAAACAAGAGAGACAAGCAACTGTAAAGCTGTTTTCTCAACCAGATGCACATTGGGCTTCTAATCCACCCTACCAGGCAATGCCTTCTTTTGGGTCCAGATATACAACTATCGAATCCCAGAGAACTCAGGAGTTCTAGCTCTCAGCACAAGTACGGTGACTCCCACTGATTTTTTATGTGTGGGACTGTTAGGAAGATTGTGGTAAGTTAGGCAGGTTGAGACACACGACTAGTAGTGCCAACTGCCTTTCCCAGCATGCATCTGTGTGTACATGAGCACACAGACCCCTCTCCAGCTTGACAGCCAAGCGCAGAGCTCTCCTGGTTCTACTGCTTTTCAAAGTCCTTTGAAAAGGACTTACAATCACAACCAAGCAGGCTTTGCTCTGATGGAGAAGTATGGCTGCTTGAAGTAGAGGGGCAGGTCACACTGTCTCCTGCTGTAGGGAAGAGAACATAACAGAAAATCTCATCCACTTCCTGGGAACTGAGAGATGGCTCTGCTGTTCAGGGCTCACGCCTGAAGTCCGCCTCAGAGTCTTGGCTTCGCCTACTCTCCCTGCCACTGTTTTCCAGCTTACCGCTCCTATCCTGCCTCACGTACCTTCTGAAGGATCGAAGGCAGCTGTGGCTCCACCTGGGTGCGGACTTGGCAGACGGTACAGCTAAGCAGGGCCACAATCTCTTCTGGCCGCAGGTCCGTCAGGGCGTTGTCTAGGAGCAGCTGAGTCAGAAGCAGCTCATGGTTGCTAATCTGACGGGCCACACTCCCTTTGAGTTCCACGGCCCCACCTTCGTTGATGTAGCCCAGGGAACGCAGGACCTTGGGACGTGAAGGGGGAGAACATTAGAGGTGGCTTGCCGAATCAAGCCCAAGGCCTATCTAGTCCAGCATCCTGTTTTTCACAGTAGCCCACCAGATGCCTCTGAGAACCCCACAAGCAGGAGATGGAGGCATGCCCCCTCCCCTGCGATTGCTCCCCCGCAACTGGTATTCAGAGGTATCATGCCTCTGAGCCTAGAGCCATCAAGACTATGTGGCCACAGAGAAAGGAGGTAGCACCCTACCAGGAGAGATTATGCTCACCCAAGCTGGGGTGTCATAATATTTCCAGGCGTTAAATAATTCATGTCCACTGTGGAAACAACGTAATATACACTTTTCAATATGCCTGTTTGTGTGTTGTTCTGATAATCAGTGGTAGGAGCCCTGGACTGATAGTTTGCTGGGTGGGGGACGAGGCAGAATGAGGAGCAGCGGAAGCTGGGGATGGGAAGGGGAAGAGACTGAAGCTCGCACCTGAAGGACTGAGGGAAGACCCCCACAAGGGGTACAAGGTTGCCTGCTCAAAATGTGCCTCCTTCCACATGGAATTGCCTATGTTAAGTTCTTCATCCAAAGTTCTGCATCTAGACGCCCTCACCATCAAAGTTTAGGTGGGCCTGGGGAAAGGGGCTTTTTCAGTGGTGGCACCCTGATTATGCAATGCTCTCCCCAGGGCTGCTCCTTTTAGCTGCCAAGCGACAGTATTTTGCAGGTCTTCAATTGATTTCAGAGCTCCTGCTATATGGTCTTTTTAGCATTTCCTGCTGACTCCAATTGTTTTGATTTTTTTTTTTTTTTTGGTAAGCTATTTTAGAAATTGCTATCTAACTTTTTGTAAATTAATAAATGTGATCCTCTGCCCCTCGGAAAAAAAATGCATTTCAGCCTCTTGAGGTCTCCTTCACCTGAACATCTCAGAGGCTTGGAGAGAAGAGGCCAAGCTCCCGAGGCCACATCCCATCCCCAGGTACCACTTGCCTTCTCCCTCCACAATACACTGTACAATTGCTTGGTTTTCTCTCACCTAATATAATAAAAAATATTTATACACTACTTTCCCCCCACAACCAAAACACATTCTCAAAGTGGTTTTTCATAGAAAAAGACTACAGAAGATGGTGCCCCGTCCCAGAAGGTTCCACCACCTCTCTCCCTCCCCCACACAACCAGCTTCAGTCACTGGAGGAGGGCCGCAGCTGGGGTTGGACTGGGATCGTTGCTCTCCCTTCTCCTGCAGTGGCTCCTCTGTGCAGCAGTGCCAGTCAGAGCAGCTGGAGGGATTTCAAAGTCTCAGCTCCCTCAAGGCTCTGCTTGGTGCATCTGCACCCAGGCACCAAAGCACCACTCTGGTTGCTGGACGTTGGATTCTATCGACCTTCTGGAGAGCCTCCTACCTGGACGCGCTGGTGATACTCCGGCAGCAGCAGCAGGGACTGGTCCGACAGCAGGAAGCGCAGCTGCTCCAGCTCCTCCAGCACTTGTTGGCGTTCTCTAAATCGCACAAACTAAAAGGGCAAGGAGACAGAAGGGCCAAGGCGTGAGCAGAGGGAAAGCAGTACAAGAGCCTTATGCACAGAGCAGTGGGCATCCTCTGTGCAGGAGAAACCCAGTTTCTCTTTGGTTCCACCTCCAGGTTCTGTGACTTTCATAGTTCATACACGCCGAGCAAGCCTACCTGTTTATACCTGTGAGGGAGGTTTCAAGGGGAGAAACTGGCACAAGGTAGTCCAGCGAACCTTCATGGCCAAGCAAGGATTTGAATCCTGGCCTCCTCAGTCCTAGCTTGGCACTCTAACCATGACACTACGGTTCCCTCTAACAGGGATTCCCTGATGTTGTTGACTACAACTCCCAGAATCCCCAAGCAAAAGCCATTGCAGCTGGGGATGCTGGGAGTTGTAGTCAACAACATCTGGGAATCCCTGTCAGAGGGAACACTGCACGACACCATGCTGGATCTGCAGAGGTTTGACTTGGAATCACCCAAATGCTTTCAAGCCTATCCTTGTAGCCACAAGGGCAGAATCTTTTAAGTCAAAAGATTTTCCAGAGGTTCTCTTTATCCACTATTAACCTGCACACCGCTACACACAGCTCATTAAAATATACAGCAGCACATGAAGCTGAGCATTGTCCACCTAGGTCAGTATTGTCTACACTGACTGGCAGCTGCTCCCCATAATTTCAGAGAGAAAGTTTCCCCAGCCCTGCCTGAAGATGCCAGGGACTGAACCTGGGACCTTCTGCATGCAAAGCAGGTGCACTACCACCGAACTACAGCTCCTCCCTGGCTGATCCCACAGTTATTTCTGCTTGAGGAAGGTTGGAACTAGTTACACCCCTTCCTGGCAGCAACGGTAAATCTACCCAGTGGTTCCACTTCCTAGCCTCAAGCAGAGCCCCCCAGGTTGCTGGCTATAGATCTTTCCCATTGGCTATGTGGGCCTATGATGCTGGGAAAAATTGAAGGAAACAGAAGAAGAGGATGACCAGCAGCAGGGTGGATAGACTCGATTACGACAGCAATGAATGCACCACTGAGAGACCTTAAAGGCCAAGCTGAAGACAGATAGTCCTGGAGAGAATCTATCCATGTGGTCGCTAAGAATCAACACCAAATTGACGGCACTTAGTCAATCAATCAATGCTGGGCGTTAGAGCAGCAGTTAAGTTTTGGGGCCAAACGTAGTTCTATTCTCCCTCCTAGCTTCACCTTCAAGTGCTCGTTTGGCTAATCCCAGGCCTCTATGTTAAATTTAAAAAACAACAAGTCTACACCAGCTAGGAATCTCAAGGTAGCCAGATCTCCCTGGTCTACAAGCCCAGACCTACCTGATGGGTTGCCCTAGTATTGTACTAACCTCCATATGGAAGCGAGGGCTGTGCACACACCGGAATCCCGGCAGTTCCTCCTCCAAGTGACGGGCCCTCATCACACCCTCCACAACCTCCAGGTCTTTCAACTGAAGGTCATTCACTGGATCCAGGAGTGGGAGGCCCTCGGGAGAACCCTCAGCCAAACGCAGCAGCTCCTGGGTGGCCGTGGCTGCTGATGGCCCTGGTGGATCATTCCTGCAGACAGTGACGGAGAGAAGCTGTGGACTAGGTTTCATGTTTGGACCCCAAAAAGGGGCCTTCCTGATCCCTGCACTTTGGATTTTCTGCCCAAGTTTTAGTTTTGCCCCAAGTGAAAAGCTTCTCTCTCACTCTCCCTCCCTCTGAAATACACCACCAGACAAGCCCCACAGTCTTCCACTGCATTTCTTAAAGAGGTACTACTCTGCATGAGGAGCACTTTGGCCTTGCAGGACAAGCCTGGAAAGAAAATAAAACCAAAATCTCTGGCTACTAGAGTCCGACAAGCAAAAGGTGGCACTAGAGCCATCAAGGAGTTTCTCCATCAGGCTGCTGAGATAAGCAATACTGAATCCTTTGCCAGGTGCATCCAGCAATCCTGGCTAACCTCCAGGGCCAGAAAAGTGGTTGCGTGGGCGCAGCCAAGGTAACCATCATGACTTCACTGTACACGATCCTCCATGTGGGGCAAAAGTGAGGAACGTGGACTTGCTCAAAAGCATCGTTTAAGCCACACAGGGGGCACATGTGCCACTTCCCAGCTCACCTGAACCTGGGCATCTGTCGCTTCTTGAAATCCTCCATGATGCGCTCAGCATTGACACGCAGGGTTTTGGTTGTGATACCTGAAATATCAGCTGGGCCCAGTTTCTTTATGGTGTGTCCGCAGGGCCCTGGGTAGGGCAGAAAAGAAAATGCTAGCAAGCTTCCAGCTACAGCCCCAACTTGCAACCTAGGGATGTCTGCACAGTTCAGCTCTTTGCAGAATCTGCATTTGGGGGACAACATTGCTCCCTGGCCACATGTGCTGGATTTTGTTTTGCTTAAACAACAAAAATAAAAAACAAACCCAAACCTTTGCAAATCCTTGCTAGCAATATTTGAATAAGGTTGCTAAGTTCAGAAGGATATTTATTTAACATATTTTTATACCTCCCAAAACCCACGTCTCTGGGCTGCGTACAATAAAAACAATACAAATTAAACAAAACCAACAATAACTGAAACATTAAAATCATTTAAAACCAACACAAAAAATAAAATCTATAAATCTAATTAAAAGCCCAGGTAAACAAATGTGTCTTCAGTGCCTTTTTAAAAGTTGCCAAGATGGGGAGCACATTCCAAAGTCCAAGGGCAGCAACGGAGAAGGCCTGTTCCCGAGTAGCCCCCAGACGAGCTGGTGTCAACCATAGTCAAATCTCTCCAGATGATCTTAACAGGCAATAGGGCTCAAGGAGAAGAAGACGTCCTCTTAAATACTCGGGCCTAAGCCATTTAGGGCTTAGATATGGGATCCTCATCTCCCAACTCTTCTTGCTTTCCTCCTACTCCTGAGCTACTGGTTTCTCCAAAGCCTCAGAACGTTTAACATGCAAAGCTCAGGCAAAATTAACACAGACATTGTTATGTTATAGATCTGCATAACAGCTCTTGGAGAGAGAACTGGACTTTCCTTAGCACAAACACTAAAAAAAACTTAGAAAAAGCTCCTCCACTCTTTGGTACTGAAAATTGAAAGGAAAGGAAAGAATTGTGCTGTTGAGTCGGTGTCAACTCCTGGTCACCACAGAGCCATGTGGTTTTTGTGGTAGAATACAGGCGGGGTTTACCATTGCCTCCTCCCGTGCAGTATGAGAGGATGCCTTTCAGCACTTTCCTATATCACTGCTGCCCGATATAGGCGTTTCCCATAGTCTGGGAAACATACCAGTGGGGATTTGAACTAACAACCCTCTTGCTCCCCAAGCAAGTCACTTCCAACACAATCCTTATTCCACCTTCCAGGAAATCCCACCATTTTACCTTCTGGAAGGAAGAGCTTGGTGTGCAGAAGGTCATCAGGTAAAGGCACTTCTGGAGAGGAGGGAAGATTACTCTCCTTGCTTGCAGCCGAATCCCCATCTGACAAGTTCTTCTCACACATTACCAAAGCACTGAAGGCTCGGTTGGCAGTGTCAGAAGACACCTGAAGTAAGCAGAGTCCAAGAACTTGATTGGGAAAGGAAACCACCCTGAGCCATGTCAGGAAGGGCAGTTTATAAATAAAATAAAATAAAATAAAATAAAAGGCCGACCAGCCCACAGGCAGGAACACACACGCACCCACAATGGACCAGATATGGGGACCTGGTTCAGACCACCAAGAAAGCCATGGTTTGTTTCATCATGGATGCAGCTTCTAACCCTCCCGATTCCACCCACTCCCCTTTCCCCTACCTCAACTCTTGCCTCCTGAGCTCTGGCATGAATTAGAGATTCAATTCAGGTTTCACATCCATGGTTTGTAAATGACAGTTAAACAGCAGTTCTGGATCTGGATAAGCCACAGAGCTGTAGTTTAAACAAACCATGGTTCTCCCTGCACATGAGCAACAGAGGCAAGGGGAGGAGGGAGTACACAGGCTTGGAAGGGTTAAAGTTGCATTGACAATCGCAATCAGCCTGTGAACCAGCCTGTTGAAAGCAGGCGCATCCCAGGACAGGATACCTTGATGGCCAAGCACAGGCCTGCTGGCACATGTAGCGGGAGATGGTTGAAAGCTCTGTGTCTGGAAGGTGGTAGAAAGGAGTGCTTTCTACCACCAGATGCTGCCAGTCTGGGAAGACAATACTGAGCTAGATAGACCAATGGTCTGACTAAGTATATGGCAGCTCCCTATGTTCCTATGAATGTAACACCTCAGGCTGCAGGTTGGGGAAGGAGGCACCTTTCTGAAGCTCCTTCGAGAAAAGTCCCTGCAAGCAGAAGACTTCGACGGCAGGGAACCTCTCTCCTGTGTGCTAGGTTGAACTTGCAGGGAGGTTTTAAACACAGAGAGAAGCTTTAAAAAAAAATTAATCACACACACACACACCCCACTGCAATCTGAAAGGTACACCTTTCCAGCTCATTCTGCTGCACATGTAGTCCTGGCCAGGACAGCCTTATAAAATTGCACAGGTCTATCAGCCACAATAGCTTCATTGAATTTTATTTATTCATTCATTTGATTTTTATACCAAGATATGACAATCTTCTGAATGGCAGATGCTGGAGACAAACATTTTGTGAGCTTTCTAGAGGCATTTGTCTAGATCAGGCCTGCTCAATTTAGCCCTCCCAACTGTTTTTGGACTACAACTCCCATAATCCCCCGCGTTCCCTCTATCAGGAATTCCCAGATGTTGACGACACCTCCCCTAATCCCCATCCAAAGGCCACTGCAGATGGGAATTCTGGGAGTTGTAGTCAATAACATCTGGGAATCCCTATTACAAGGGACGGTGATCCCCAGCCACAGTGGCCAACAGCCAGGGATTATGGGAGTTGAAGGCCAACATCTGCAGGAGGGACGAAGCTGAGCAGCCCTGGACTAGAAGCTGTCAGAAGCAGAATGTTGTTGCTCACTGCCCCATCCCCGATTACCTGCAAGATCACTCCTAGGGCATTCTTGTGCTCTTTATTTTTCACTACGATCACTCGCCCCACAGAAAGGGCCTTCAGTCCATTCACCGATTCCATTATTCGTCTCTGAAATTGAGATAAAAGAAAAGCATCCAGGAAAGGAGGAGAGCATCTAGGAGGAGAGTCTTGTGGTAGCAAGCATGAATGGTCCCTTTGCTAAGCAGGGTCCAAGCTGGTTTGCTTTTGAATAGGAGACTACATGTGTGATCACTGTAAGATATTCCTCTAAGGGGATGGGGCCGCAATGGAAAGATCATCAGGTTCCAAGTTCCTTCCCTGGCATCTCCAAGATAGGGCTGAGAGAGATTCCTGCCTGCAGCCGCTGCCAGTCTGTGTAGACAATACTGAGCTAGATGGACCTGTGGTCTGACTCTGTATAAAGGCAGCTTCCTGTGTTCCGAAAGCATCCCCCAAGCAATTGCCCCACACTTCTCCTCTATCCCTCTCTAGTCAACTACCGTAACTGGAGCCCTAAAAAGGAAAAGGCTGCATATTCTGTTACCAAATGCCTACCTCTTAAAAGGAAACCAGTCCTGTATCTGCAACTTCTAAAGAGCAGATCCTGAATTTACTGCCAAAGCCTTTCCTTCCCTTGTATGAGGAGACAGACAATTATTTGTGCAGTGCAGTGGTTAGAGTGTTGGACTAGGACTGAGGAGACCTGAGTTCAAATCCCCATTCAGCATGATACTCAGTGGGTGACTCTGGGCAATCACGTATCTCTCAGCCTAACGTACCTCACAGGGTTGTTGAGAGGACAAACATAACCATGTACACTGCTCTGGGCTCCTTGGAGAAAGAGCGGGATATAAATGTAATAAATAAATAAAGACAATTGCTTGAGGCAGTATAAAAATGAAATAATACATGTGCCTCCCCAACATGCTCTTATGTGGCTCATAAGAAACCACCCATTACCATTCAAACAAAGCTAAGTTTCTAGTCCTCATGGCTGGAGAGGAACAATCTTGAAATGCAACAAGTATTCCCAGCGAAAATCCTTCAGTGCCATAATTTGTTCCTCATCTAGGTAAGGACTGGGCTCCAAAGGCAAAAGATCTCATCCATGTATCATCCAAGATACTTCGATACTGTCCAAAAGGGTGAAGTCATTCAACATCCATGCCCCGCAACCTTGTTCCTCAAATGCCTCTCCTCCTGTCCTGGATGAGGATCAGAATTCTATGATATTCATTACCTTATTTCTCCCCCTCCAACAAGAGCCAGAAGTTCAGGCTGTCTGGAAACCCACACCTCCGCCGAGTTTGGCTCCCTTTTCTCTAGTCCCAGACATGGACTAGTTGGTTGATCTCCCACCTTCCCCACAATCCCAAGGCGGCTAACAAACAAAAACTATGCAAATCCTCTTAAATCTACAAAATTGAGTGGTAAAGCAGAGAGGACTGTACCACAGTTCTGGGACTGTACCACTTTGGGCTGCATGGGAAATGGAGAAGGGCTTGCATGCTTAAGTGCTTCCCCAGGGGAGCAGAGAGAAACCCTCAGTAACATATCAGGAAGAAAGGTTCAGTTCCGCATTCTATCTGACATTTTTCTCTCTCAGTCCTCCCTCCCCTCCCTCATAAGGAAGCAAACAAGAAGCAGTGCCTGCCCTACACTTCACATGTAGCCTGACATGGTACAGTCCAGGAAAAGCCTGATCAAGAGTCATTAGAATCCGCAGGCCATCATGGAGGAAAACCAGGGGCCTCCAGACGAGACCTTCTGCATTGGCCAACCAGTCTCACATACAGACTGAGGCAACCCCAGGAGCTGTAGCCCATTCCCGAACTCCTCCAGTCCAGTACCTGGATAAGTACACGAGTCTCCTTCAGCTCTCGGACCAGGGAGTAATATTCCTGCAAGTCACCAAGCTGTCCTGCCATATCCACAGGCTCCATGTTGGCCAAGATGCTGCTCAGTTGGCCAATCCTGTGTTCGTAGACCTGCCGGTAAGGTGAGAGGACTAGAAGTTAGGGAGCACCAATCCTCCAGCCTTTTGTCTTCCCTCCTGTCCAACTCCTAAGCCCCCTCAGAGGGATCAGAGCCTCTGTAATGCAGCACCATCGTAATAACGTTAAGAAGAGCCTGCTTGGATCAGGCCAAAGGCTATCGAGTCCAGCAACCTACTTCCCACCAGAGGCCTCTAGGAAGCCCACAAGCAGGAGATGAGGGCATCCCCCTCATCCCCCTGCTGTTGCTCCCCTGATACTGAATGCACCAGACCGACATCTAGCACTCCACATCTGAGTTTCCTTCCCATGCTCTTCTGCTCCCTGCTTCCCTCCAGCTTTCAGCCCCCCTCACATCCATCTCCTCCCACTTCTTGTTACAATACTGAAATGCAGGGAATCTGCTGGGTCCCAATGACCTCCCAGTTTCCTCCAATTTCCCTTCTTTCCCCCTTGCGCTCCTCCGACGTGAGGGTTCCCAACATCACAGAAGCCTTCAGGGTGGTGCTCGGTTCACACTTGGGAATTGCACACTCTCTGATCAAGTCTCCTTCCCTCCCTCCTCCTCCTCCTCCCTCCTCTCCCAAACCACCCACCTTGCTGTCCCTCCGGGTATGGAACTCAGAGAAGCTCCTCTTCATCATGTCCTCTACTCGAAGGGCTTCCACTCTCAACAGGTTAAGGATCATTGTGTAGGTCAGGCGAAACTGGGACTGCAGCTGGGTTGGTTTGCCCTGGAGAGAGGATGACGTTTAGAGCAGACAGGGCAAAATGGGTTTCCCCAGAAGGGTAACTAGGAAGCATAGGTGATAATGGACAGAAGTGTGTTTTTGCTTAAAATTTTATTTATTTATTTAAAATATTTCTATACTGCCTAAAACTTTAGTCTCTGGGTGGTTTACAATTAAAATCATTTAAAACATTACATCAATTAATAATTATAATTATTTAAAAGATTAAAAACATTAAAAACCCAGTATTAACATTATTTAAAACTATCAATCTAATTAAAAGCTTGGGTGGATAAATGTGTCTTTAATGCCTTTTTAAAAGTTGCCAGAGATGGGGAGGCTCTTCTTTCAACAGGGAGTGCATTCCAAAGTCCAGGGGCTGCTACAGAGAAGGCCCATTCCCAAGTAGCCACCAGATGAGTTGGCGGCAGCCACATACAGACCTCTCCAGATGATCTTAGCAGGCGGTGGGGCTCATGGCGAAGACGATGTTCTCTTAAATACCCAGGGGGCCTAAGCTGTTTAGGGCTTTATAGGTAATAACCAGCACCTTGTAATTTGTCCAGAAATGTATTGGCAGTGAGTGCAATTCCTTCAACACAGGAGTAATACGGTCTCTCCTAGATGACCCAGAGACCAACCTGGCTGCCGCGTTCTGAACCAACTGCAGTTTCTGGACTACGTACAAAGGCAGCCCCACATAGAGCGCACTGCAGTAATGCAGCCTATACCCCAGATTTCCAAGCTCAGGTGACAGAGTCAGTTACCGAGAGGAGAGCCTGTCTTGTGGTAGCAAGCATGACTGGTCCCCTTAGCTAAGCAGGGTCCACCCTGGTTGCATATGAATGGGAGACTTGGTGTGTGAGCTCTGTAAGATATTCCCCTCAGGGGATGGAGCTGCTCTGGGAATAGCATCTAGGTTCCAAGTTCCCTCCCTGGCTTCTCCAAGATAGGGCTGAGAGAGATTGTTGCCTGCAACCTTGGAGAAGCCACTGCCAGTCTGTGTAGACAATACTGAACTAGATGGACCAAGGGTCTGACTCAGTATATGGCAGCTTCCTATGTTCCTAAAACGATGACTTCACCTTCATGACCACTCATGAGCTTCTATTTACTTTTAATCTGACCCAGAACAACATGTATGCAGTTGCAGCTCTAGCATCTTAGACCACCCCAGTGCAATTTAGCCGACTGTAACAAGGATGGGAGAGTGTGAGTATGCGCACACAGTCTCACTCACCAACATCATCCGATGAAGGTCGGCCATCTCAGGCACTTGGTTTTTACACAGGATAATCACCATCCCTGTGGTGTCGAGGCCTCGGCGCCCAGCCCGGCCTGCCATCTGGATGTACTCAGCTGAGAGAGAAAGAGAGAGGGGCACAAACATGGTAACACTGGGGCCAAAGTGGCTGGTCAGTAAATGTAGTTCAGAACAAAGTACTACAGAGTATAGAGAAGTATATATATTTTAGTCATCTGTATATTCTCAGTTTGTTCTTTATATAAAATTACTTCTTGTTTTCTATATTTGCATATTGTTCAGGAATTTGTTATACATCTATATCTGTATTTGGTGCCTAGCCTTTTCATTTTCAGTAAATATATTTACCAACTAGGAATCTAAGAACATATGAAGTTGTATTATACCGAGTCTGACCACTGCTCTATCTAGTTCACTGCTGTCTACACGGACTGGCAGTGGCTCTCCTGGGTTTCAGACAGGGCTTTCCCCCCGTCCTACTTGGAGATGCCAGGGACTGAACCCAAGATCTTCTGCATGCAAATCTGGCGCTCTACCACTGAGCTATGGACCCTCCCCAATGACTCTATGGAGACCTGTTACAGTACGATTTCACTCTGACGTCTGCAGGTCTTCCTGCTGCTGTACTAGCCCTGCCTGTCTATACAGTGGAAACACGGAGCAGGAGAGAGCCTGGTTTGTATTCCTGCAGGAAGGAGATCATCAAGGCAGCACTATGACCACTGCATACCAGCTCCTCTCTCTCTGCCCCCACCCCCAACCCCACTGCCCTTAAAATGGCTCAGAGGAGCAATGAGCAGTCATTGCGGTGCCGAGCTGCCCGTTTCCCCTAAAAGAAGCAGCAATGCAGGTGAGCTCTATCTGGTGTGTGTCCCAGCTTCAGAGTGCCGAGACAGGCAGCAGGGACAGCAGTGAGAGAAGCAAGCCGGTGGACTGAAGAGCTGGGGCAAACGAGAGAGAGGAGGTGAAGTGGAGGCGGAATGGCAAGGAAGCGTTTAGACCAGGAGATGGCTGGCCAACCTGTTTGCATGGCTGTAGAAGGAGACACTGATACTGAGAAACACCCCTTTCCCCCTCCTCTTACCTGGCACCAGATCCCGGAAGTTGGCACCATCATGTTTACGAATGGAGTCGAAGACTACAGTCCTGGCCGGCATGTTCACACCCATGGCAAAAGTCTCGGTAGCAAAAAGAATCTGAACAAAAAGGAAGACAGAAAGGTGGCAAGTTCCCGCATACTCTGCTCTCCTATGATTCATCCCCAACACACACAAAAATTAAGACCTTCAGGACTCACCTTGACCAGCCCCTTACTGAAGAGCATCTCCACCACCTCCTTGAGGATGGGCAGGATGCCACTGTGATGCACTCCGATGCCACGTTTCAAGAGGTCCACCATATGAAGAACCTGAAAGCAAAAACCCACCAGGTGGTTAACACACAAAGAGACAAGACAATGACTTGCTGTCATTTTGAAAAAGCTATACTGTCCTGGATTTCTCTGGAACATAGGAAGCTGCCATATACAGAGTGGGGCCATTGGTCTATCTAGCTCAGTATTGTCTTCACAGACTGGCAGCGGCTTCTCCAAGGTTGCAGGCAGGAATCTCTCTCAGCCCTATCCTGGAGATGCCAGGGAGGGAACTTGAAACCTAGATGCTCGTCCCAGAGCAGCCTCATCCCCTGAGGGGAATACATCACGTCTCCCATTCATATGCAGCTAGGGCAGATCCTGCTTAGCTAAGGGGACAAGTCATGCTTGCTGCCACAAGACCAGCTCTCCTTTGCTCCTCTCAGTTGTCCAGTTAGAGAGAGATTGTCATTGTCTATACAACTTGGGCAGCAGTGTTAGGAACACAAGAAGCTGCCTTATAATTGGTCCATCTAGCTTAGTATTGTCTACACTGACTAGCAGCAGCTTCTTCAAGGTTTCAGGCAGCAGTCTTTCCCAGCCCTGCTTGGAGATGCCAGGGAGTGAACCTGGGTCTTTCTGTATACAATGCAGATGCTCCATCACTGAGCTACAGTTGCGTTCCTTAAGGGTGCAGCAGACAGTACAAGTAATTACAATTACTTGTTACCACAAGACCAGCTCTCCTTCCCTAAACGTTTAGGCCCAATGGCCAATTTGGAGGTGGCTGCCATATTGAAGTCTTAATCCAGAACTCAGGGGCCACATTGAGATCCACACCCCACAATACACATTGGTTTGTCAAGTGGGCAAAGAAACACGCTTCTTATCCTAGAAACCAAGGACTCAATGGACATTCCTGCCCAGTATGGCAGCCATATTGCTGAGGCACGATTTGCTGACCTGCAGCCTTACTGAAGCCAATTTCCCCTCGATTCTTAACACACGGCAGTCAAACGTATGAGGCACAGCTTTTTACGCCTGTGTAAGAACAGCAACTGTGTTGACATGAGGCTCAGTTCCCACAGCAGCCCTGTTGCTCTGAAGCCCAAAGCATGCAGCCACACCAAGAGGCCTAACTCCTTCAGCAGCCACACTGGGAACTTGACTGCCACCATCCCCTCAGCGTTCACGTCTCCCTGACCTGAGGCAACTGGCGGTCTGTGCCCTTAAGGCGGGAGATGCACTTCCGGAAGAAGACATGGATCTCGCTTTTCTCAGTCGTTGTGGTCAGGTCGACAGTGGTTAGCATGGAAGCATTGTCGTCGCAGCGGTTGCGAGAGAACGTGAAGGCAACCACGGGCAGCTGGTCCTTCTTACGCAGCATGTCAATGAGGGACAGCCAAATGTTCTTGTCCTGGTGGGAATTCAAGAAGGCAAGGTACTTGCTGAAGGCCTAAACCCGTCTTGGCCACCTCCTCAAGATGTGTCTGTCACAAATGGTGGGGGGGGGGCGGGGGGAGAAGAGAGGCCCACAGATCCAACCCCATTCCCTTCCACTTCTCAAACATCCCTAGACAACAAGTCACATCCTCAAGTACAGCCCTTTTGTTCTTCTCACTCCCAGAACTGGTACACAAGTGGGCAACTCAGTTTACAGCAGTAACTGGCAAAGGGATTTGCCAGTGATCCATCCAGAGGGGAAGAAGCACCATGAATTAAGTTCCTCCTACCTCCCTGACTAGGCCTAGAAGCTAGTGTCTCCCCCTCCTCCTCACTTCTCTCATTCAGTTCTGTTCCCACCCTTTTCTCTCTCATCTCCTTTGCCACAGCGGCTGCCTAAAATCCAGCAAAAAGACAGACAAGGTTACGGCTGCCAACCAGTTCAAGTTCTTTTTTCTGATTGGCTGTTGCATTGATCAGTTCATTTAAATATATTTGCATATTTCCACACTATTAGATGCTTTTTGGAGGATATTGAAGGAAGTGCAGGAGAACTGTGCAAGTTTTGGGCGGTATAGAAATATTTTAAATACATAAATTTTAAATAAAACTAAGTTTTTGTAAGAAGAAAAGGTTCTAGAGGCAAACCGCAGGCAGGATTGGCAAAGTCCCAACCTTGAGTTTCCAGTCATTGCTGGACTACAACTCCCATCAGTCCCAGCCACAATGGCCAAATGGCCAAACCACGGTGGCTGGGAATGATGGGAGTTGTAGTTCATAATCACCTGGGGACTCAAGATCAGGGATCCCTGCCCTAGGGGCAGGTTGCAGAGACAACAATAAAGGCTTGCCTCAGTTCCAGCAGCTGCCTGTTCTTTCTTTCAATCAGAAAGGGCAGCTTGAACCAATTAGAAATGGTCCTAATTTCAGAATTTCAATTCTTCAGACTAGGGATGTGCACGAACCGCGGTTCGAACACAATTCGGAAGCGGGGCCCGGGACCTTTAAGAAAGAGGAGAGCGAGTCCTTACCTGCTCTCCACCACCCCATGCAGCTTCCTGATGGAGTAGGCCCAAGTGCCGACCTGCGCCACCTGTCCTGGGCTTGGCCCAAGTGCCGGCCTGCGCCACCAGCATGGCACTGCATGTGGATTCTTGGGACCTGCACCACTCCAGCAGGAAGCTGCATGGGGCAGTAGAGAGCTCTCCTCTTTCTTAAAGCTCCTGGGCCCCGCTTCCGAACTGTGCTCGAACCACAGTTTGTGCACATCTGCCCAATAAAGAAGCAGGAGGAAGACTGGCACTCTGGAGCAAGTGGGAGGTGACTCCTAGGCCAGCTCTTGGCAAGTCTTTCTTTGAAAAAACCTTCCTCCAAGTAGATGGAGTGGGGAGACCAACCAGCATCTGGACCACTGGGTGGCAGTAAGCAGGGAGGAGGCCACCTCTAATACTTCCTTTTCATTCCCTATCATTGCAATGCCATTGCTAGAAATTTCGGAAGCTGACAAAGAAGCCCAGCTTCTCTCATCACATACTGTGTATAATGTAAAGGCATCACACAGCAAATCTCCCTAGCCCCACAAGTAGCAGCCAATGAAGTAGATGTGGGAGCAGGGAAAGTTCACAGCACAGTAACCTCTTCACCCCTCCGTCATGGTGCATGATGAGTGGCCCTTATACCAAGCTGGTAGTGAGGAGACAGGCCCTGCTGAACACCCCAAAGCCAAGCCCTGCTAGGTCCCTTGGACAACCACAGCGACCACCAGCCCCTCAGGTCAGGGAATGCGTCACTCCAACTTTTCCTTACTGGATTTCTCAAAGACTTTGGGCTTGTGTGGCGGGGGTGTGCTCAGGGGGGCAAACCCAGTCCTGGTGACCTTGTCCTGGCATACCTGCCCTGGCCCAGCTCCTGGATGCATGGGCTGCTTGGCCCCAAAGGTCTGAGAATGCTTGCTGGCCCGTTCCTTCTTGGCTTCTATGGCATCGTAGTACCTGGGAGGAAGAAAAGTAAGAAAGACACTAGCCCTTTTTAGATCCATCACACCCAAACACCCAGCTGTAATCAGGAAGTCCCGCCCCAGCCTTCACTCACCCCCTCGCTGCGCTGCTCATGGTTATAGCAGCATTTGTCTGAAGAGGCAAAACACTCTTATAACTGTGATGGCAGGTGTTTCCATGCTCAGAAGGTTGCGGGGCTCGGTCAAGGAGACTGATCATACCAAACTCACCCGCTCAAAACTGCCCTCCCCAAACTATCTCCTAAATTTATGTTCAATATATAACTATTTAGATTTTATAGCCACGATGCATAAGATAACACGGTGTATTAAAATGACACACATTTCCTTTACATGGAGAGAAAGCTATTCATTCCCACATACTAGTGCTGAAGAACATTTGAGTTTTTGCAGAAACTGAATTAAAGAAAAATGGCAAGGAACTGTGTAAGGAGAAGAGATTTAGTTACATAAGGGCCGTGCTGGATCAGGCCCAAGGCCTATCTCATCAAGCATTCTGTTTCCCACAATGCCCCTAGAAAGCTCACAGGCAAGAGATGAAAGCATGCCCTCTCCCCTGCCATTGCTCCTCTGCAACTGGTATTTGCCTCTGAACCTGAAGTTAGTATATAGCCATCAAGGCTAGCAGCCATTGATAGACTTGTTCATGAATTTGCTTCACCCCCTTTTAAAGCCATCCAAGCTGGTGCCGGAGAATTCCATAAATTATGCGCTGTCTGAAACGGTACTTCTTTTTATCTGTCCTACATTTCTTGCCAATCAGTTTCATTGCACAACCTCTGGTTCTAGTGTTTGGAGAGGGAGAAAAACCTATCTGTTAACGTTCTTCACATTATGCCCATTCACATGTTATGTGCAACACTCATACAAGTGTATACGGGTACAGATCTGAACAGAGGTACAGTCATTCACATTATGTTCAACACAGGTACAGAAGTGCATTTCCTTAATGTACCATGCATTTCAAGGGCCTGTATCCAGGTTCACTTTTAAAATGAAAACAGGTAAAGTCATTCACATAAAAACATGTATGAGTGTACAGACATCTGTACACTCGTACACCATGTCTGAATTGTGCTCAAGAGTACATAGTTACATAATCTCTCTCTCACACACACACACAATGTGCGTGCCGGCCATGATTTGGGTTTTCTGCCTCAGCCACCAAAACCTCTTTTGCTGATGCCACCCTTACCCCTTGGTAAGAAATGTCCCACGGGCATCAACCAGGAGGAACAGTTCGTTCTGGGTTTTCTGGCTGTTGCCAGTGTACAAATAATGCTCCAGTGGGACAGGGCGTTTCAGTGTGCTGATCACATAGATTTTCTTCCGCTTGATCCTCCTGCAGAGAGCAAAAACACTAACCTCAGCAGTTTATACAGATCCTCTTGGAGCCCCTTTGTTCCATGTAGCCTGCTCAAGACACATTAAAACAAACCACCACCACCACCCTGCAGGTAGAAAATCAGCACAGCTGAAATCAGACTAAGCTAGAACCTGTCTGCCTGAACTGCTCATTTTCTGTTTACAGGGAGTTGTTTGTTTAGATGGGGGTGTACTAAAAAGTGAAATTCTCCGTCTGCAGTCCAGAGTGGTATGGCACACTTCACCACTTCATTCGGCTGCATGTGTCAAGCTAGGCCTTGCACTGATAAGATGGTCATTAGTTGCCTGCCCAAGAAACTCTGGTAATTGGCATTAGGCCCATCTCTGTGCTAACGATCTGGAAGCTTGGCACCAAAGTAAACTGAATTTGGTTATATATGAATGAATGCAAGTGTGCATGTGTGTACATAATTTCTTCAGCTTTCGCTAGCCATCAGGAAGAACAAGTTGCTATGCAACTCACTGAAGCCACACCAATACCCTGATCCCCAGAAATCCCACTTCATCCAACTCTGATTCTTTTGAGGAATTGTTGAACTGTCATGGATCTTCCACCATGAACTGTGGTTCTATGAAGAGAATAGGGCTCTAACAGATAAACCTCAGACACCTTCACTAAACTATGGTTCCCAGTGTTTCTTGGTGGAAGCCATAACAACTACTCTTAAAACCTACCATTTTCTTTTATTTTTTTTTAAAAAAACAGAAATCCATTTACAGAATACAAGAAAATTATAAAAATCATTAACAGGAACTGTATAAGAAGTTAACAAAAAGGTTTCTATATTACAACATAAGAACAGGCATTGAATTTGTATCAGTCTCATATTTTATTCCCCAGAACAGCCCAAAACCAAGAGAGAAGAGAATCAAAGTCTTTAGTTGCCCAGAGCTGCCGTGGTTCTTTAATGCCCTCACTTGATAGGCAAATACTTTCCATCTATAAAAGTGCATTTTAAATGTGTTCACAGCACTTTCACACACTAGTAATCCTTATTCTAACCCTGGAACGTGGGCCTCATCAACTGGGCAAGTGAACAAGGCTGAAAAATAACAACCGACTTAATTATGGTCCAATTGCCTTTTGGACTGTATGCTCTAAAGCTTTGAATTACTGAGATTAATCTCAAAGAATAGCATTTTTAAAATTATTGCTTTTCAATGGAACGGAACAGTTACGTTTCAACACAGGTTCTCTCAAACTTTGGTCCCCGGATGTTTTTGGGCTACAATTCCTGTTGTTTCCAGACACAATGGCCTTAGGCAAACTGTAGTCCAACAGCAATTTATGTATCTATCTATCTATCTATCTATCTATCTATCTATCTATCTAATTTATACACCGCCCCAAACCTTCATCTCTGGGCGGTTAACAATAGCATAAAACAAGTTAAAAACATATACAAACTATTTAAAACAATTTAACAATTTAAAAATCAACCAGAGATTAAAACCTAAAACAATTTAGGAAGCTGAGAAAGCTTGGGTGAAAGGATGGGTTTTCAGGTGTTTTTTGAAAATGGCCAGAGATGGGGAGGATCGTATCTCAGCAGGGAGCGCATTCCACAATCTCAGGGCAGTGACCGAGAAGGCCGAGATTTGGGTATACAGGCTTGAGAAACCTGACCAAAGGGCCGAGGTAACATTTGAACAGTGAACTTGCCAGCTCAGACTTAGGTATTTGGGCTGGAGATGCTGCTGCTCAGACTGCATCCGCTCACTCTACAACTGCCTTGGCCCACAGGTAGTTGGTGGGTGGGTGGGGTGTGCGCGCATGCATAGATATAGGACTTCACTGATGAGCAGTAAAGCCCCTTCATCCCATCTTTTGCCTCTACTCCGTACGGCCCTGCATGCATCTAAGTTGCCATCCTCTCTGCTCACCCAATCCAGTCAGCAAACTCCAGGGTGTTGGGGACGGTGGCACTCAGCAAAATGATGTTCACGTGGTCCGGCAGCATGATGAGGACCTCTTCCCAGACCACACCACGCTACAATGAAGGAAAGAATGAAAAAAGGGGGAATATCCACTCAGCTACTTCCATAATTTAACAGGAGGATGTTTTTTTAAAGCAGCAATGCACATATTTAACACCATCTCCCCTGCTTCCCTGGCCTAGAGCAATCAAATAATTGCAACTATTTGGGTGAGGTGTAGGCCTCCAAAAAGGAACAGCATAAGAAAAAAACAGCCCTGCTGGATCAGGCCCAAGGCCCATCTCACACAGTGGCCCACCAGATGCCACTGGAAGCCTACAGGCAGGAGTTGAGGGCGTGCCCTCTCTCCTGCTGTTACTCCCCTGCAACTGGTATTCAGAGGCATCCTGCCTTTGAGGCTGGAGGTGGCCCACAGCCCTCTGACTAGTAGCCTTTTAAAAAAACAACACATTTTTTATATTCTGCTCTTCCTCCAAGGAGCCTAGAGCGGTGTACTACACACTTAAGTTTCTCCTCACAACAACCCTGTGAAGTAGGTTAGGCTGAGAGAGACGTGAGTGGCCCAGAGTCACCCAGCTAGTATCATGGCTAAATGGAGATTTGAACTTGGGTCTCCCCAGTCCTAGTCCAGCACTCTAACCACTACACCACGCTGGCTGTCCATTGACAGATCTCTCCTCCATGAAGCTATCCAAACCCCTCTTAAAGCCATCCAGGTTGTTGGCTGTCACCACATCTTGTGGGAGAGAATTCCACAAGCTGGTTATGCATTGTGTGAAAAAGTACTTCCGTTTGTTGGTCCTAAATTTCCTGGCAATCAATTTCATGGGATGACCCCTGGTTCTAGTGTTGTGAGAGAGGGAGAAAAATTTCTCTCTATCCACTTTCTCCACACCATGCATGATTTTATAGACCTCTATCATGTCTCCCCGCAGTTGTCTTTTTTCTAAACTAAAAAGCCCAGGTGTTATAGCCTTGCCTTGTAAGGAAGGTGCTCTAGGCCCCTGGTCATCTTTGTTGCTTTCTCCTGCACCTTTTCCAGTTCTACAATGTCCTCGTTTAGATGTGGTGACCAGAATTGTACGCAGTACTCCAGTTGTGGCCGCACCATAATTTTGTATAAGGGCATTATAATATTAGCCATTTTATTTTCAATCCCCTTCCTAATGATCCCTAGCATGGAATTGGCCTTTTTCACAGCTGCCACACATTGAGTCGACATTTTCAACAAGCTGTCCACCACGACCCCAAGATCCCTCTCCTGGTCAGTCACCGACAGCTCAGATCCCATCAGTGTATATTTGAAGCATTTAAACTAGGAAAGATGGGCAGAAAACCAACAGGACAACAACAGCAAAGAAGGTACACTACAGGTCAGTGGTTTTTACTAAGGTCCCAGGTTCATTCTTCAGGAAGTTAAGTGAGGTAGCAGGACTGGGGAAGACATTTGTCCAAGACCTCAAAAGGTTGCCATTAGGCTATAACAAAAATATCATTACGTGATTATTTTGCAGACTATTTAAATGGCCAAAGAGTAGGCCCATCAAAATGAACTCATGGTAAAGTCATCTGCACCACTTCAAGATTGCACGTGGGAGATGCAGTATCCCTTCAGGTCAAAAAGGCTCTGCTCACCAGAGACTGGCCCATTAAGGAAACAGGTAATTATTCTATAGTGAGGAATAGTCATAGAACCTGTGTGTGTGTGTGTCTTGTGTGCCATCTAGTCCAACTGCCTGCTTGATGCAGGAAGTCAATACACACTTCTATTAGTTTAACTAAAACATCATATAGCTATAAACATCCTATAGGTCTTTATAAACGCACAAAGAACTTTACATTACCTCATTGCCCAAAGCTCCTTCCAGAGTGCTCAGGAACCCAGTTTTCCTCAGGCTGAACATAACATACCCTGCCCATCAGACCATACTGGTTCCCACCCCCACCCCCCACCCCTATTTTATTTTACAGCTCTCCCTCCTCACCTCAGAGTCGTTAACGTAATGCACCTCATCAAAGATCACCCATTCCAAGTCTCTGAGGACGTCTGATCCGTTATAGAGCATAGATCTGAGTGGCGTGGGGAGAGAAAGAGAAGGATGTTGCAAAACCAAACTGTAAGGGTCAAACTAAACCAGATTTCAAACTGTTTGGTATGTTTGGGGTTGATGTTTTGGTAAATAGCAGCCATAGGAGTCCCTGGTCCAAAGCCACAGTGATTCACAAACACGTATCTCCCAGTTTTTAACATTTTGAAGTTTTTCTAATTTCACATAGCATAAGTGGATAGACAGAAACATACAAAAATATATTACTAAAGACAGACTGACCGTAGTATTGCTTTCTCTTTTGTAGTTAGAGATCAGGTCATCATCTCATACACGATGATGCTAGGAACAGTAAACCCCCTTCTTCATGCCCACCAGTAGTAGTTCTCATTCAGGACACCCTTACAACACAGGGAATCCAGAAGCAACCATTTCCTCCCCTCTGTAAGACCTTTCACCAAATAAAAGTACAATTCAATCTATGTGAGCCTCTGCTAACTGGGCAAAGGGGCACTTCTTAAAAATGGTGATTCTCTTATATTTAGCAGGGGAGAGAAACTGGCCCTATTCAGCCCCAGCACAACATCCCTCCAGTGGCTGCTGTTGGTGTTTTTATGTTTCTTTTTATACTGTGAGCTCTTTGGGGACAAGGAGCCATCTTGTTTGTTTGTTTGTTTAATTTTTTCCTATGTAAACTACTTTGGGAACTTGTGAAAAAGTGGTATATAAATATTCATTTGTATGTGGCTTTTCATTCAGACTTATCTGCAAAGTTTAAGAAGGGGAGCCACTTTTCGGTCTGACTCTGCACACAGCATTTGGAAACCGTTCGATTACCGGCAACAGAAGCATGCTTTGCAACATGCATATTTCAAATTCTATAAAAAGGACTTGAAGAACCTCAATTAACTGGAATGCTGTATATATACTTTTGTAATCATTTTTAAAAACAAAATTTAATATATCCAGGAAAAAAACTCATACACATAGCATTTTGTACAGAAATATTCAGAAAAAAGCATGCCAGAATGGCAATAACCCATGAAGCACTTGTATTTTAATAATTTCTACCTTCTGTTTCCATGTTAGAACAAGCACAAGGCAGCTTACAGTCAACATTTGAAAGGTTGGCTCCCCATTCTTCCCCACCCATAACCACTCTTATATTGGTCAACAGCCCTTCTCTGTTACCCCAGTCCTCACCGAAGGATTTCTGTTGTCATGATCAGGCAGGAGGCATCTGGATGCAGCTGAACATCGCCTGTCAACAAACCCACATCCCCAAAGGTGTTCTTGAAATCCCGGAATTTCTGGTTGGAAAGAGCCTTGATTGGGGACGTATAAATAGTGCTGGGGAAAGAGGCAGGAAGGGAAGGAGTTAGAAGTCTAGAAGGATGAGACCTAAGACCTGTGCCATTTCTGGAAGGGCGGTATAGAAATCAAATATATAAATAAAATAATAAAAATAAGACTTAGGTTGTCAGAACTATTCCATGTCAACATACTGGCCCAGATGGACGAGAGATGCATGGTCTGTACCACCTCAGAACGGTGGTACATCCGCCGATATCTTCCAGGCTTGACTACTGTAATGTACTCTATATGGGGCTGCCTTTGTACGTAGTCCGGAAACTGTAGTTGGTCCAGAATGCGGCAGCCAGGTTGGTCTCTAGGTCATCTTGGAGAGACCCTATTACTCCTGTATTGAAAGAGCTATACTGGCTGCCGATAAGTTTCCGGCCAAAATACAAGGTGCTGGTTATAACCTATAAAGCCAGAAACAGCTTAGGCCCTGGGTTTCTGAGAGAATGTCTTCTTCACCATGAACTCCACCGCCCATTGAGATCATCTGGAGAGGTTCATCTGCAGTTGCCATCAACTCATCGGATGGCTACTCAGGGACGGGCCTTCTCCGTTGCTGCCCTGAGGCTTTGGAATGCACTCCCTGCTGAAATAAGAGCCTCCCTATATCTGACAGCTTTTTAAAAAGCAGTCAAGACAAATTTGTTCACCCAGGCTTTTAATTAGATACTGTTTTAATAGTTTTTAACACTGTTTTAAATTTTAAATTATTGTAATGTTTTAGCCTTTTTATTTTGCTGTAATTTGTATTACTTTGTTGTAAACTACCCAGAGACTTAAGTTTTGAGCAGTATACAAATATGTCAAACAGACGAGTAAGCAAACAGACAAGTAAGCAAACAAACAAACAGTCTGAATCTGGGGTTAGTGTCATCTACTTGCCAAATGCAGGGAGCTAACAAGGTCAGGGTTCAGCCAGAGACTTTTTGTTGCAGTAATGGATGGGAGGCAGTTTCCTTGCCCAATCCACTCAAGGGAAATTATAGTTCTAATATAATTATACACTCACAAACCCCCCTATGCAGCCATATTTGGAATACTGTGTACATTTCTGGCCACCCTATCTCAAAATGAATATCACAGAGTTGGGAAACTTGCAGAAAAGGGCAACCAAAGTGATAAAGGAGTTGGAGCATCTTCCCTCTGAGGAAAGGAAATAGCGTTCAGGGTTTTTTATGTTAGAAAAATATACAGGAGGGGAAAAGTGATGGAGGTTTATAAAGTTATGCATGGTGTAAAGAGAGGAAAGTGTTTCACCTTCTCAATTTGTTTCCGGGTCCAGTTCAAGGTGCTGGTTTCGACCTTTAAAGTCTTTAACGGTTTGGGGCCTGGATCTCTCAATGACTGCCTGCTCCCAAGGGTTTCTGCTCACTTCACCAGATCATCAGAGGGGGCTCTGCTCCACGTGCCGACAATGAGAGAGGCTCAGTTGTCGAGCACGCTGGACAGGGCCTTCTTAGTCATTGCCCCCAGGCTTTGAAATGCTCTACCGGCTGTAATCTGTTTCTCAGTCTCCTTGACAATTTTTAGGGGGAAAGTAAAGATGTGTCCAGGCTTTTGAATGAGAATATTTTTGCTGCTGCTGCTGCTTTGTGTTATGTATTATTATTAATATTTTATGGGTTATTAAATTTTTAGAGAGAGATTATTTTTATATTTTCTGTACTTTTATGCATTTTAATTTTTGAGATTATTTGTACCTTTGTATTTTAATTATGCATCATTTTAATTATATTGTAAACCACTTTGAGATTATTTTAATGAAAAGTGGTATATAAGTTGAATAAATAAATAATACTAGAATCTGGGGTCATCCAACGAAAGTGAAATAGACTTAAGACCGGCAAAAGAATGTATTTTTTCACACAATGTATAGTTTATGGAAAGTCACTGCCACAGGATATGGCAACAGGCACTAGCTTAGATGGCTTTAGAAGGGGATTAGACAAATTCATGGAAGATCATGGCCAACAAATACATAAATTCATGGAAGATCATGGCTAACAACTTCAGCCCTCCAGCTGCTGGCTCCCATCATCAACAACCACAGTGGCCAATAGTCAGCGATGATGGGAGTTTCAGTCCAACATCTGCAGGAGGGCCAAAGTTGTGCAGCCCTGGTCTATATGAAACCGCCAGCTTTAGAGGCAGGATGCTGTTGAATTCCAGCTGCCGGGGAAGGGTGGGGCAATAGCAGGAAAGGCTTTTGTCTTCATGCCCTGCTTGTGAGCTTCCCAGAGGCATCTGATTGGCTACTGTGGGGAAAAGGATGTTGGCCTAGATAGGCCTTTAGTCTGATTTAGGAAGACTGTTGTTAATTCTTCACCTGTTGCAGGCTCATCCTTGGCAGGTTGAATGTTGTACACCACCCTGAGCACTATTAGACACAGAAGATGGCTAAGAAATATAACAAAGTATATACTCTCACCGTGTCATGTGCTTCTGCGACAGGGCAATGGCATACTCAGCCACCACCGTCTTTCCAGCAGATGTATGGGCAGCGACAAATACAGAATCATGCTTCTCCAAGTGAAGAATTGCCTGTTTCTGGAAGACATCTGGTTCAAAAGGCCACTGAGTAGGGAAGGGTGGGTGGAAGTGACATAAAGAGGGAGTTTTAGTTGATTACCAATCCTCAGGTCTTCCCTTCTTGTTCTAGCACCCCACAGAGCTGGCTTCTTACCTTGAAAGCTGGGTCAGGAATTCGCTTGTAGAAGTCATCCACAGGGGAACTTATATCTACAGGGATGGCCCACTGCTCTTTGGGGGGTTCAGTGGTGGCGGCGGCAGCAGGGGCCGAGGCAGGATGCGTGGCTGACTTGGGGATTGGCGACGTATCCTAAGGGCGGGGCAGGGGGGGAAGCACAAATACAAATAATGCATGAAGAAGGCCATGAATCGGAGGAGAAGTTTACTTAATTGCCTTAATCGACTTCAGTATTAGTCCCTACAGTGCAGATCTTTGCAGGCAGGCAAATGCATACACAGACTCCCACCTTTAGCACCAATTCCTCCAGGCTGTTTGCCCTCTGAAGCGGTGCGGGTTCTGCTGGGGGTGTCTCTTCTTCCTTGGCCCCTTTCCCCTTCCCTTTCTTCTTCTTCTTCTCCACTTCCACGGTCTTCTCCTTGCCTTCTTCATCGCTGGAGGCTCCCAAATCAAAGGTGTCCAAGGCCCCCAAGAGGTTGGTCAAGTTCAGCAGCCCTGACGAGGCCTTGAGCTCTAATAAGATGAAGACACAGGCAAGATGGTGTGACAGAAAGAGGCGCATGGACTGTTGGTGGGGGGAGAGTGGCTAATTCAAGGATGCATTTCGGAGAGGAGGCTTAGGAGCGATCGTGTCCACTGCCCTAGTGAGTTGGTTGTTCCAGTACTCCACCAGAGTGTCGACAGGGTCACTGGCAGAGCCAACACTAAATCCCTCCAATCAGTGTTCCCTCTAACAAGGATTCCTGGATGTTGTTGACTACAACTTCCATAATCCCCAAGCAAAAGCCATTGGAGCTAGGGATTCTGGGAGTTGTAGTCAACAACATCTGGGAATCCCTTTTAAACACTGCCTCCAAGGCTTCTTGGAATCCTATTGGATCCAATAACCTTCTCCAGCGGACCTTCCTAATGGGCCCCTCACCCCTGCAGAGGTGGGACAAATAGTATGGAGTGATGACAACAGTGGCACATAGCAGAACTGCATTTTGCAATCCTAAACAAAAAGGTAACCAATTTCTTAAAGGTTAAGGCTGTTTAATCTGTAGAACAGAAATATATGAAAGAATGCCACACTGTGCAAGAGGAAAATGATGCAAATTACAAATCTTGGCATGTGGTTACTCAACTTCCAAAGTCAGGGATGGAGGTGAGGGAATGACAGAACCTGATTAAGTCGCACAGAAGCAGTAACAACTAAAAAGAGAGAAAGAGAAAGAAAAGGCTGAGCTGAGCAAGAGTTTCCCACCACTACCACCACCAGGCTCTAGCTCTGTAGTAGAAGCCATGCTTTGCATACAACCAAAGATCCCAAACTAAGTCCTCAGGATCTCCAGTCAAACAACACTCAGATAGCAGGGCTGGGAAAAAGCCTCCTCCCAAGTCCTTGGAAAGTTGCTGCCAATCCAAGTATACAGTACTGGGACAGACCAACCAGTATAAGGCAGTTTCCTGGGTATACTGGAGGCGACGGGTAAAGAGCAAGAAGAGAATGGGACATTTTCTGTGCTTTTTGTAATGGCTCATATGCCAACATCATGTGGTCATTTGCACTCACGGTGGAGAGGGAAAAGAGGCGATTTTCATCAATCCCCTCTCCATCTGCTGCCCCCCCCAACCCCCCCCCCATCTCCCTACAGGTCCACAACCCTCAGGGACATAAGGAAGGGGGAAGACAGGCAAAAATCCCTACCCCACCCTGCACACACACACAATGTTCTTTTGCACATACAATGTGAATACAACTACGATTCAGAAACCTGCAGCTTGTTTGGAACACTTACTCATGAGATCAAAAATGTTTTTTCTTGTCCAAAGGTGGCGGAGGTGGGGCGGGGGGAGAGTATGTCTACTTTTTTTTTTTTTTTAATTTATTTATACCCTGTCCCTCCATTGCACTACTGCTTAGGGCGGCTCACAACAATAAGATAGACACAGATACAATAAAAGTAATAAAATTAACTAATTTTTTTTTTAAGTCAGATTAAAAACCACAATTATTAGGTTCAAATTAAAACAGAAAATTATAAAAAGCTAAAGAACCTACCAGATATAACAAAACAATAATGGAAGATTAAAGAGCCTCCTTGAAAAGATGCGCTTTGAGATGATTTTTAAAAACACCGAGGGAGGGAGCATTGCAGAGCTCTTCGGGGAGGGCGTTCCAAAGCCAAGGGGAACCCCCTCTTGACACTCTCTTTCTCCAAGGAGCTCACCATAGGATGGCATTGCCTTTTAAAAATCCATGCAACGTCTACAAGTTAGCTGCATCAGCCTCCCAGCTCAATTATTTCTGAATTGGGCCACAGCATAGAACAACTCCCCATCCTTCATAAAACAAAGCACTACCTGGGCAAACCCAAAGCATTTTCTCCCAGGATTCCCACAGACTTGACTTGCTTGTTTATTTCACTGTAAACTGCCGTGGAAGCCATTAAAGCTGAAAAGAAACCTATTATCAATCTATCCTGGATGAAGGAACTCACCCCCTTCGTCATGCTTGTGAAAATGATACAAACCCAAGACAGCCTCCTCCCAGTCCTCTTCTCCTCCCCACTGCAAAAGGTGGCCTACCTTGTAAACCACTGGGAGAGGTAATGAGGGGTTTTGGACAGAAGTGTTATCAATATGAAGGTGACATACAACTCTACCTTTCTCCGACATCAGATTCTAGGGAAGCAGTGGATGCACTGAACTGGGGGTTAGAGGCGGTAATGGGCTGGATGCAGGCTAGCAAACTGAGGTCAGATTCAGACAAGATGGAGCTGGTGGTGGTCAGTAGAAAAGCCAGTCGGGATAGGGCAATTCAACCAGTTCTAGATGGGGTTGTACTCCCCTTGTAAAAGCAAAAGCACAGCTCGGGGATGTTGCTGGACCTGCCTCTGCTTTTGGATGCTCAGGTGCAGGCTGTAGTCTGGGGTGCCTTTGCACAGCTTTGGCTAGTGCGCCAGCTGTGGCCCTCTCGAGAAGGCAAGTCTGGCCACAGTTACCTGTGCCTGAGTCACATCATGGCTGGATTACTGCAATGTGCTTTACGTGGGGCTGCCCTTGAAGAATATTCGGAAATTTCCATTGGTGCAGAATGCATATTACACCTGTTTCAAAAGAGTTGTACGGCCAATTTGTTTCTGGATCCAATTCAAGGTGCTGGTTATAACCTATAAAGCCCTTAACCATTTGGGTCCTGGATAACTGAAGGACCGCCTGCTCCGAAGGGTTTCTGCCCGCCCAAGAAAGTAGTCAGAGGGGCCTTTGCTCTATAATATGTTACCAGCTGAGCTTATTCTGCCTGATCTCAGAAGCCTCCCCGGTTGCAACTGCATCTCCAGGCTTGGAGATTGCACTTTTGCTATGCTCAGGAGCTGCACCACAATGTGAGCTCCCAGTCTATGTTATACGTGGGGACAAGTCGCTTAGTTGCGCTAAATTCCCCACACTGGCCCAACTAGGGGGTGCAGGCCAATCACCCTCAAGGCAGTTTCATTAACAGTAAGGACGTTGAGAGAGGCTAAATTGCTGTGCACATAGTACGGGGCCTTTTCTGT
The DNA here is from genome assembly GCF_027244095.1 of Hemicordylus capensis. Lineage (NCBI taxonomy): Eukaryota > Metazoa > Chordata > Lepidosauria > Squamata > Cordylidae > Hemicordylus > Hemicordylus capensis. The sequence goes on along the minus strand of NC_069658.1, from coordinate 253,596,046 downwards.
TGTTGCCCCCAGATTCTGGAATGCTTTCCCAGTGAATGTCTGCTCTGAGACATCTGTGGTTGCTTAAAAAACAAAAAAACAAAAAAACTAAAGACCTTTTTATTTGTTCAGGTTTTTACCCCTTAGGAGCTGCCAGGTCTCTCAGCTCTCTGTTGGACTTTTTAATGGTTGTTTTTGTGTATGTGTGTGTATTTTATGGTTTTTACTGTTTAACAGGTTTTAAATGCGATTTGTATGGAGGTTTATTGTATTTTAACTTTTGTAAACCACCCTGGGATGCCTTATGAAAGGTGCTTTAAAAATTGAATGAATGAATACCTTGTTTGGTGAACTCCACTCCCTTCTTCCAGCCAGGTGGCACTGTCAGCAGATCTGAGGGGAGAGCGACGGGGAGAAACATGGATGAACACAGCTCACACCAAGAGGGACCAGGATCCATGCTGATCATCACAAAATGGCATTGCTTGATCAGGCAAGTGGTCTGGGGCAACCTTGGGTGGAGAGCCAGTCTTGCGGTAGTGGGCAGGAACTGCCCCTTTGCTAAGCAGGGCCTGCCCTGGTTTGCATTTGGATAGGCTATATGCGAGCCCTGTCTGCTGTAAGACATTCCCCTTAGGCGATGGGGCTGTAGCTCAGAGGCGGAGCATCTGCTCACATGCAGAAAGTCCTAGGTTCAATCCCTGGCAGCATCTCCAGGTAGGGCTGGGCAAGACTCCTGCCTGAAACCCTGGAGAGCTGCTACCAGTCTGTGTAGACCATACTGAGCTAGATTGATCAATGGTCTGACTCCATCTAAGGCAGCTTCCTACATGCCTATGTTCAAATCTGATGTAATGGACCAACCAGGCAATTGCAGTTACTGGCTGGTAGCAAGCTGCTTAAACCTGGAAGCCTGGCAAGCATAGACAGACAGTCAACTTTCGTCACAATCGCCCAGTTCACTCATTACAGTCAATCAGCTAAGTGCAAACTGGAGGACAGCCAGGACCAACATCGCACAAACAAGAAATCTCTTTGATTGTGCAAGTGTTTGACTCGCCAGTTTCCACACGACACATTCCACCCTACACCACTAGTCCTTGCTGAGGCTGAGAAAGATCTTGATTAGCACTCCACAACTTTCCTCCCCTCACTCTACCCATGGCAACCTCACTGAGATGAACTCTGGTATCAGGAAAAGTAATCTGGATAGAAATTTTACATGTGTTTTGATCCGCTCTTGTGCGTGCAATACACTCACATTGGTGTGGGCTAATCTCCTCCCCAGACACGCCTTTGCCTAAGCCCCACCCATCCTGCTTATTATGAGCAATGAACAGGGTAGGAGATATATATATATATATATTTTTAAGCATGGAACAAAGGACATGGGGTAACAAACATCAGAATGGAAAGGATTTTAAGAAGGAGTGCATCAGCATGGACACTACCAAAGACAGATTCAAGTACCTTTCTGAAAATCTATGTCCTCTTCCAGGTCATCTTGAGTCTTGATCTGCTCCAAGCTAGGTTCATCCATCCCACCTGGAGAGAGTGCAGTAAAGCAGGCGGCCATGAATGGCTAAAGGCTGGGCTCTGTGTGCAGGGTGAGAACTCTGGAACTCAGGTACACAGAAAGGCCGGGATTTTCCACAGTTAGTACCAGTTAGGTGCAAAGGTATGTATGCAGAAATTACAATGGCCAACGCTACATTTCCCAGGGGCCCTAGCAACAAAATGGGCTATCGACTGTTGTCTGCAAGTTATCTTATGCTCAAATTCCTTCCAACTGCTCAGGCTGTAAAGTTATAGCACTAAGCCTCCTACCAAGAAGATGGAATAGGAGACTCATACCTGGCCAGAAGGGATAATTGGTGGCACTGCCTCGCAGAGCTTCAGCGGGGGGACCAGGTGCTCGCTGGAACGACAGAGAATTCTTGGCTGACAAGCCCATATTGTCCACTAGTGCCTGGAATGAAAGTTGAGTGAAACAAAGCATTAGGAAACCAGTATTATCACCATCATAGGGACAAATGGACAAAATACACAACCAGTTTCTTCGGACAATTCTTATGCTCATAATAGGATGCATTAATGATTCATGGCAGCAATGTGAGGGAACACAATATTCAAGACGTGGAAAAAGCTACAACAGAACTTGCTAAAGGTCTGGCCCATCTCTAATGCAATCCTCCCAGGGATGCGAGGTAGAAAGTCGTTTTCTAGTACCTAATTTTTTTCTGTGTATTTTTTCACACCACATCACTGGAAATACCAAGTCAAATTAGATCACAAAGTATGTAGGGTGTTGGCAAAGTTTACATAGGGGGTTTCTCTGTGTGTGTGTGTGTGTGTGTGTCTGTGTAAAATAGAAAGAAAAAAGCTTTTTCATGGGGGAAAATTCCAATTCAAAGTTTCCCAGAAATTCCAAGTCACGGAACCCTCCCATTCCCAAGAGAAGGTAACAGCAATACGATGGCTGCTTCCCATAGGCCCTCGCACCTCATAGCTATGGACTACAGAAGTACATTGACCCACGCATGGGCCCCTACAAAACCTGCTACTCAAGCTGCTGTTCCAGAGGTGGAGGGGGAACCATTTCTCACCTCTTTGAAACCTAGAAGCTCTCCTGTGGTAGGGTTGCGCTCAGCCTGAAGTGTAGAGTGCACAGGTGTGACATTCACCTCAAAGAGTGACTGGATGTCTTTCTCACGGGGCCAGAACCTGTCTCAAGAAAATAGGTAAAGTTAGAAGCCATTCCCACCTGCCATGCCACCATGACTCCTACTCCATCTTGGAGAGCATTAGCAATCACATCCTCCATGCTCATGTGGGAAGTGGCCATTCCGATTCACAAATCCATCTTGCATGGAAGGTGCAGCCTTCAACAGCTCACCTGTGAGACCTTTCAAAGTGATGGATGGGAAGCCATTCTGGACTGTCAAGAAAGCGCTGCTCCAGCTCAGATGTCAGCTCCTCAGCATAAGGGGGGAGTCCGTGGGGCAACTGTGGAAGTGAAAGAGTATTATTACTGAATCCATGAAGGTTTTTTCCGGGTGCCAAGAGCCCTTTTTTTCTCCCATGAGCCACCACAAAGCTTTCAGGTGCTATCCCTGAACAAGGTCAAGTAAAATATGTTTAATTCCCTGGCACCATTGTCAAAGCAGCCAGGCGACTGAGTTGCAGTTACAAGTGGGTCATATCCCAGTCTGAGGTGGGAGGCATCAGTGCCTCTGTCTATATATATTACATACATAAACACATATACGTATACACACACAAGCAGCTATATAGTCTGTCCTCTGTAAGTGCCTTAGAGATGCAAAACTCACCTTGTATGCCTCTTTCTGCTGACACTTGTAAAGATTGATACGGCAGGCATAGTCAACCTGAGGATCTCTGCTGCTGGACTTCAACTCCCATCATCCCCAGCTGCAAACTGCAGCTGAGGATGATGGGAGTTATAGTTCAGGAACAGCTGGAGAGCCTCAGGTTGGCCACCCCCTGATATATAGCAATAGTTGAAGTTTGTAGTTTTGTATTTTTCCCTTAATTTTTTTTAAAGGATGGATCTTAGGTCTTCAAAGGCTGAATGCTACATGCACATGAAAGATGAAAGTAATTTGAAAAGCTATTCTCTTAGATGTTTCTTTTTCAAAGCAATTGCCCCCTAACAAGAGCACTAAGCTAAAACCACCTTGAAAGTTTTGCATTTGACTGAGAACATTCTGCACATCAGTGGGACCTGTTTGTTATATAAGAACATAAGATCAGCCCTGCTAGATCAGGCCCAAGCCCTATCTAGTCCAGCATTCTGTTTCACACAGTGGCCCACTAAATGCCACTGAGATGTGCACTCATTTCTCTGGTGGAAGGGGGCACATGCAGCCCTTACCGTGGTCAATGGAAATCCATATCCACTTGGACCCTCCTCTTGGGTGATAAGCTCAAACCGGCCGGAACATCCCACCTCCAGAACCGAGAGAGGCAGCTCTAGAGGTCCCCTGGGGGGCAGGGCTTGAAGGAAAGAAAGAGATAATGTTTTCTTACTGAGTAGCACTGATTCAAGAAAATTTCCCACTTTGTTGGAAGTGGACAGCCAACCGATTTAAACCAGGGAGTCAAACTAAACTCCTAGACCAGTTCAGAAACATTTCCCCCATAAAATAGAACTGAACCTGAGCCTAACATCTCCAGATTGACTTGAACCTGAACCAAACCCTTAAATAAAAGAAGCAGTAACTGGTTCAATAATTGGGTACTCAGAGATTTGTTTTCAAGGAGGTTCCTCTCTACTTCTGATATATATGAAGGAAATTCTGTTTCTCAGTGAGAGTTTTAAAAAGGAGGAAGAGGAGGAGGAACAGTAGAGATTGATAGCCAGGGCCTAGGACTAGTAGGCTGATGCTCAAGTAGAAACTTCCCACTCACACACTGTGGTCTGGCAGCATCAAGGCCTCATTAGACTCTGGGGCTGCAACAGTCTGCAAACTTATTTTATTAATTTCCTTACCATTACCACCCCTAAGCAGGGCAAGTTCAAATACGAAGTTCCTAAGTAACAAAATTCTGGAGCATGTTTTAAAAGTGCTTGCCCTCTCATTCTCTTTTGCTTTCAATTGTTGCTTCATGTCCTATTTTCCTGCTTTTAAATCCCGTTATCTCTTACTTGTGTTAAAAAATCACGTAAAAATTTAACAGTAAGCAGCTTAAAATTAGTCATTTTTGGTTCATTTTGTAGATTTATAGCACAGATGAAAAGAGTCTGGCATTATTCCACATGAAATGCATTCCAAACCGCTTAAAAATTAGTTAGTTACCAAACCACTTTTTAAAGCTAGTGTCTGAACCAGAGCTAAAGAAATGCTGTTGAATCTGAACTTTGACCAAAACCACATTTTAAACAGTTCATTTCCCCAATTTAAACCAAGCAGGTCTGATGGGTTTCAGTTTCATGCCATAGAAAACAAAATCAGGTAGGCTGCCAACTCCTTTCCTAGCAAATGTTCCTCTTCCCATAGCAGCTGCATAACCAGTAGAAGAAGTTCATCAGTGGCAGGAGTAAGTGTTATTGTTTAACTGTTCTCTGTCACTTAGCTGTTAGAAGGCCTCTACCAGGAAAGCAGTCAGCAACCCAGAATAGAAAAAAGAGAGGCGTTCTCAGTTTAGTAAACTAAATTCTAGGAGTAGCAGCCATCCTATTTCATATGGGTAAAGAATACAGAGAATATTGTTTGTTACTCCTCCTCAGTTTCAAGCTGCCTCTCAGCAAGAGGCTAGGATTGGAGGAAGATGGAGAGGAGGAAGAAGAGCTGGCTATGGCAATAGCTTACAAAATGTACAGACCATAAGATAAAAGGGGCCCATGGAGAAAATATGATGCCATGTATTAAAACAAGTTTGCCAGTGTGAGGAAATACTCTCTGCTTGATGCAAAATCCAGAATATTCTCTCTCAATCCTATAAGTGACTTATATTTAACTATTATTTTTCGGTTCATTATAGTAAGTAGTACACTAATTCAGCTGGATTTTGTCCATAAAGCTGTATTTTCATGTTCAAAACTGCTGCTTTTATGTCATCCCACATTTGCAAAATTTCAAGAAGGGACACATGCTAGGAAACCTCCATACTCCAAAACCAAAGAGAGACATCACACAGCTTCCAGACAAAGCAGGGCAACTGGCAAAATATTCCACTACTGGAGTTTATTTCCCATGACCTAGAGCAGCCATGTCCCCCAAAATTCCAGGTTTCACCCGGATTTTAAGCATCTCACCCAGCTTGCTTAGCCCACCCAGATTCTCCCAGACTTCAGCTTTCATTTAAAAAAAAAAAAAAAAAAAGCTAAGCTCCAGCCCTTGTAGAAGCAGAGTTATGGAGCAAAACGTGCAGTCACTATTCTGCTCAGAAATTATTTTCCAGCCGATTTACATAATATATAAATTAGGTACCCAGATTTGGAAAGCCAGAATATGGCAACCCTACCACCGCCAGGCAAAGTTTCTTTCTCTGCCTCTGATGTCCTCATGACATACAGGAATTCAACTAAAACACGAATCTTTGGGCACCTTGGAAAGCAACAGATTTATTGTGGCATCAGCTTCCGCAGACTGGAGCCTACTTTATCAAAATAGTGCCTTCATCATTAAGGTACAAAAAGAGAAATTTTAAAGGACAGAAAACTAACCTACATATCTATGATAAACTAGTAAAGGGGTGGAGGGAACGTGAGTATATAGTACAGATTATGGATCAGAGAGCACCATTTTACTGGTCTCTCCAAATAAGGCATATTATTTATACACACACAGAGTAGAAGAAATTTGTATTGAAATGGTATGGCATTCTACAGAAAGTTGTAAATGTTCCTAGAAATATAGAAGGTGAAATAAGGACAGCAATTTGTAAGAAAATATCCTTGAAGATGCGTGGTCATATTTATTTAATCAAGGAATGAACTTTAGACCCTCATTGCTTCTACAAGAAAGCCATCTGGACATGACATACCACTGGTATAAATTCCCCTTGGAAAATTAATAGGATTTATAAGAATGGAGGCAGAAGCTGATACTAGAAACAGCAGAAGTTTTTGGGGTTTTTTTAAATGTCTATGGTGACTCTGCCTTCAGGCAAAGAAATTTTGGGCTATGGTGATCCAGGTGTTGAATGAAATGTCTCAAGTTTGGGCATGTTGTAGTATAAACATATGTCTTTTGAATTATGTAAATGATATCAGAATATCATTAATCTTCCCTGTTTATGGATTACAATAAGATTAGTGTTGGTGAAGCACTGGAAGGATCAGCTACTAAATCAGAATAGCTGATCAAATGTTGGAAGATGTTTCAGTGTGTGAAATTGACAAACTATTGGTTTCTTGATAGAGATTTAGAGACAACACATCAGAATTAGAGGCCTATATTAAATTACAGAAGGGGATCAAATAATGATTATGATTAATAAACATGAGTATTTTAACTCAATAAAGAAACTTTAAAGATTACTATAACTTTATTATTGCTATTATAACTGTTCTAGTTATCAATGAAGTCCTAAAGAAATATGAAATTATCAGTTTTTCTTATTTATTCAAATAGTGCATCTATATTTACCTATCATATTCATAATCCTCCTGACATATACATCACTAGGCAGCGTACACAGTCCAAATTACAATAAAAAGCCAGTTTCACAGATTAAAAACAATTCACAGAGTAAAACAATTAAACAGTTTAAAATTAATTTTAATTAAAAGCCTGGGAATAGAGGTGTGTCAAGCAATCAGAGATGGATAAGCTCTTATTTTGACAGAAGTGCATTCCGAAGCCCTGGGGCAGCCACAGAGGAGGCCCGGCCCTGAGTTGCCAGAAGAGCCGGTGGCAACCGTAAGAGGACCTCACCAGGTGCTCTTACTAGGCAACAGGGTTCATGACAAAGAAGGCGTAGTTTCTGGCTTTTTTTTTTTTTTTTTACGAAGGCAGCCCTATGTGGAGTGCATTACAGTAATCAAGCCTGGAGGTTACCAGCATATGTACTACTGTTTTAAGGTCATTTACCTGCAGAGATGGGCATGGCTGACATATTAGCTGAAGCTGATCAAAAGCACTCCTGGCCACTGCCTCATCCTGAGAAACCAGAGGGAGCTTTGGATCCAAGAGCAGTCCCAAGCTATGTACATGATCATTCGGTGGGTGGGTGGGTGAGAATATAACCCCATCCAGAACACGCAGATGTAAACCATATCTTGGGTTGACACCCCCCTCCCCAGTACTCGTCTTATTTGGATTCAACTTCAGTTTGTTATCCCACATCCAGCCCATTACTGCATTCAGGCAGGCATTTAGGGAAGTTATGCCATTTGGAAGTTGATAAGGAGAAATAGATTTGGGTGTCATTAGTACATTGATAACACCTTGCACCAAATCTCCTGATGATCTCTCCCAATGGTTTCATGTAGATGTTAAAGAGCATTAGAGACAGCATGGGGCCTTCTGGAATCCAAACTTTAGATCTTGTTTTGCAGAGCAACAGTCTCCAAGTGACACCATCTAGAATCTACCAAAGAGGTAGGAATGGAACCACTGCAGACCAGTGCCACCTAATCCTCCCTTCCTCAGCTGATCCAGAAGGATACCATGGTCGATGGCATCGGAAGCCGGAAGAGATCCAAAAGTAAACAATTTGAATTTTAGAAGTAGCACAATAATAGTAATTTATTATATTGATTTTTAATAACACCATGCTTCATGATCTCAATACATACAAAAACAGAATGCAGTCCTATTCATTGCTATGTATCTAATCTATTATATATTAATAAAGTTTACAACAAAAGAGGTGCCTCAGAGTCTTGTTTAATGATAGTGGTAACCCACTAACACAGCTGCCCTTCCACTCATTCAACTGGTGTAGCACTTCCCAATAGCTACCATGGAGGAAAATCCACCCGTTAAAAATTTCTGCCTGTCATGCAGGGCTGTGGTGCCCCCCTGAGCAGCTACCCGGGACAGAGAGCACACACTCTAGCTACTAACTACCAACTATTATTACTTTTTTCTAAGTGTTGGGCTAGGTACCAATCACTATTTATTTCATTCTAAGTGATCAGTTAGCTATAGATAGTTCATTTTTTAAGTTCCAATTACCGGGATGGGCACCATTTAACTATTGGAGGGATACAGCTTGGCAACCCATACACAGAATGAGAAAGCAGGTAGGTGCAGTTTAAGCATAGAAAGAAGGCAGGCTACCCGCCTCATTATCTCAGCCAGCCGATGTGCGTAGCCATCCCTGGTCCTAGCTCTGGCTCTTTCTCACCTATCCTCTCCAGATCCATCTCCACGAAGCTCTCGCTGGGGCGGGGTTTTGTCTAATCCGGAAGCGCTCCCTTCTGGCCAACATAATGAGGGCGGAAGAGGAACAGACCTGGCGGAAGCTGATCTGGCTAAGGCGGCGAGCGCTTATCCCTCAGCCGGGCGGATGCCTAGAGATAGAAAAGGTCTAGAGCAGATTTGTCCGATCTGAGCTCCGCCAGTTGCTTTTGGACTACAGCTCCCCTGGCTATCAGTCGTTGTAGTTGGAACTGTAGTACAAACTCTCGGGTTAGCCATCTCTGCTACCTTATAGCTCTCGTTGGACTACAACTTCCATCAGTCCCAGCCACGATGGCCCAAAGCCAGGGGATGATAGGAGCTGTAGTTCAGTAACAGCTGGTGGGCCTCAGGTTGGCCGACCCTGGCTAGAGTAACATACAGCTGAAATATCATATTACTATTGGCACCAAGAAAGAAAGGAAGAAAGAAAGAACCTTTGAGTCGGTGTTGACTCCTAGCAACCACAAAGCAATGTGGGTTTTTGCAGGAGTAATTTACCACTGCCTTTCTTCTGTGCAGATTGAGCATCCACCTCCTCCAGCACCTTCCTATATCGCCCGTGGCCCAATATAGGTGGCTACAAATATCTACTAAGCACAGTCTGGGAGGCACAGCAGCAGGGATGGGAACTGACCGCCTCTTGCTCCCTAGGCAAGCTGCTTCCACGCTGCGCCACTGCGGATGATACTGGTGCTCCCCTAGACTGAATTAAAAACACATGATTCCCCCCACCCCTCAACCTGAGTTAGAAGAAAAAGCATGAATTTCTGTCTTGGTTGATACTTTTTTGTTTCTGGGAGGACACCCTGCCTGTTCACAGTTACGCTAGTGTAGCGCGCATGCAGCCTCGGAACTCCTTCTTCATGGGGGAATAATGGCATTCCCCAATTCCCATCACGGATGGGGTTCAACAGGTTACCCGCGCCTGTCAGGTCAGGGTAGTCACACGCTAAGCCAGTCAGTGTAGTGGAGAGTTACTCTAAAAGCTTGGATTACTCCTTTGACGGTGTGTGCAGTTCTGCCCCGAGGGAGATTTGAAAAAGGGTTTCTACCATTGCAACCCGGATATTCCTTGTGAAAATAAGAGGGTGGTTCACTCTGGTATCATCATATCTCTGTGCCAGCCACTGACAAACGGATGAGGATTGGTCAATCCCTGTAAGGGCGGAAAGGAAATTATGAAAGCGGAAGTGGTCATTGGAAGGGAAGTTGAACATTTTGTGCGTATTGTAGTACAGTTTTGTCATACTCATCGACGAGTGGTACACTATGCGTACTGTACTGAAATCTGATAGTGCCTGTCAGAAAATCCTACAGTGTACCACTCGTCGATGAGTATGACAAAACTGTGCTACAGTATGCTTTTAAAAAAATGCTTCAGAAAACAAAAGGCAGGTTTCTAATATATGAGCCAATGGCAACGCGCTATGTAAACACCTCCTTATTTTGCTACTCCACCATACAAAACTATACACCACCCAATCAGCAGCCTACTAGTCAAATAAAAACTGCCAAGAAGCTAAACATCATGGTGTTCGAAACGGTGCTCAGCCAATGAGCGGCCGCTATGCCAGATGTCCCCCACCCCGCTTACCTTTAAAAAAACCAACCCCGACGAATTCAATCACATTTCTGATCTGCCAATGGGCATCATGTTGCTGGGCAGCTTATGCAAATTAGGATGTTTGTTCCCACCCACTCCTCCATGATTGTTCTGAGGAGGCTGCGGGAAGGAGGCGCGAGCGAGAGGTACAGAAAACGGAAGCCATAAGCGGTGAGTGGAAAATCAGAAGAGAAGGCACTGTTAGCTTGTGAGTTGGCATGAGCTGCAGTGCATTATGGGAAAGGCTGACCAAAGTACGTGGGGTTGCAGATTAGGATCACAGAATTCTAGAATTTTAAAGGAGCCTTGGAAGTGTACAAGTCTAACCCTCTGTCTAGTGGTGGAGTTGGTTGACACGAGCTGCAGTGTATCATGGAATAGATGAGTAGGGACACTGGAGTGATGCATGTATTGGTGTATTGTGGGATGTATCTCAGAGAGCTCTGTATTGATCTGAACTGGTAGGAGCCCCCTTTGTGGGCATAGTGATGTTTCGCAGAATAAGTAGGAGGGCTTATAACCCCGGAATAATACTACCCCCTGTATGTTCTCACTGTATGCAGAAGGTCCCAGTTTTAATCTCTGGCATTTCCAGGTAGGGCTGAGAAAGTCTTCTGTCTGGAAGCCTGGAGAGTTGCTGCTGACCTGAGTAGAAAGCACTGGGCCAGATGGATCAATGATGTGTTGATAGGAAGCTGCCTTCTCTCAAGTCCTTTATAAGTCCACTTATATCATGGAGCTTTGGTCCATCTAGCTCAATATTGTTTGCACTGACAGGCAGCAGCTCCAGGGATCTTTCCTAGCATTAGCTGGACATCCCAGCGATTGATGGGTTCTTCCTGAAGCCTCATCATCATAAGTCATACTGTTGCTTGGTAGTAGAGTATCTACTTTGCATGCAAAAGGTTCCAGCTTCCCTGGCATCTTCAGGTAGGGCTGGGGGAAATAGCCTAGACAGAGCTGCCTGAATTTTTCAAGTGTCCTGTCAGATTGATCAGCCACGACCAGCTATCCAGCATATAAGCCTCTTTGTATTTTGGAAAGGATGCACATGTTGACGCATACATTCACACATGCACAGGGTTCATGAGATACCAGAACTACAATGCATGCCTATTCCACTGTGCTTGGGAAGCCCAATTTTCTTCCTCAGAGGTGGGAAAAGTAAACCATTTGCAGCCTCTCTTAAAGGCAGCAAGAACAGACAGTTTGAAACAGATTCTTTAGCTTCTTTAGCTTTTTATAATTTTCAGTTTTAATTTGAACCTAATAATTGTGGTTTTTAAACTGACTTTAAAAAAAAGTTAGTTAATTGTATTATTTTTATTGTATCTGTGCCTATCTTGTTGTGAGCCGCCCTGAGCAGTAGTGCACTGGAGGGGCAGGGCATAAATATTTTAAATAAATAAATAATTCAGCGGGAAACCTGTAGGAGTCACAAAGAGCTCTGCTTCTTGCTGCTGCCAAAACTCATCCTAACTTTATTGAAAGAAATATGATCTTAAAAGTGTGATTTGCTTTAAAGGGAACAGCTTTTAATTTTAGATATCTGTTTATGTCTATGCATACTGTGTTAAGATCAGTTATGGCCCGTGACTGCAACAATACATATGTAACTCCAAGAGCAGGTCCCGAATATGAGATGCTGCCATTCTAATGTAAACTGTGGTGCTGATGCAGTTGCCCACTCCTTGTCTCAAAGGGTTTTGCCTGCCATCTTCGGAGCCAGGAAGTAGACCGCAAACAGGACTATAGTGCTGACTCTGCACCCAGGGGTCTACAGTGATCTCTTGGCCTGGATGGCGCTTGCTGCCACTCATTATGGCCTCCTCAATCATTGCCCCCAGACTTTGGAATGCACCCCCAGTGAACGTCCTCTGCCTTTAAGAGGCAGGTAAAGACCTGGCTGTTTGATCTGGCCTTTGTCCTTTAAGGGGTGCTGTTTTCTGTCAGTGCTGCTTTTGTGAGCTGCATGTTACTGTTTTATTTTTAAATTCTCGTAGGTTTTATGGTTGTTTTAATATTTATGTTGCATACTGCCTTGAGAATTATGAAAAGTGTTATATAAATTTAACAATAAATAAATGCATGTAGTGTTGTCTGTGTGCTTAGCGCTTGACATAGAATGGGAAGACAGGTCCCTGCCCCAAGGAGCCTGCAATCTCAAAACAGGCAGAAGGGGAGGAAACTGAAGGCAGGGATAAACTGGGGGAGAATGTGCAATTCTTTCATGTACGCGTACTTAAGCTCTTCCAAGTACAACTCCTTCCTTCTCGGAGCAACCTCCACTGGTGGTCATTTCATGTGGTTATTAGAGTTCATGCATTAGGTGGCCCCCGTCCCTCCTTAGACATTCATGGAACACATGAAGGGGAAGTATTCCCCACCCCGCCAGCAGAATACCCTCTAATCGTTTTCATCTCTGTGTAGAATGGGTTTTGTTCTGGGCGGCAGTATGAAGGGAGTGTGTGTGTATGTGCATTCAGAGTGGGGCCTTCCTGATTCGACCCGAGCAGGATCTAACAACTGAGTGGGCATCAAAAAACTTGTGAGCGTGCACACATGCACATGCCTTAGAGGGAACACTGCCCCACCTCCCAGCCACATCCTCATGCAGCTGCACATTCAGTGTAATTTATTTATTTCATTTCATTTCATTTCATTTTATATCCTGCTCTTCCTCCAAGGAGCCCAGAGCGGTGTACTACATACTTAAGTTTCTCCTCACAACAACCCTGTGAAGTAGGTTCAGGGCTACTGCACATTATAGCAGGATTCCCAATTGTATGAAGGGCTTGTATGCGTATAGTGCCCTGTGCCCAGCACGTAGCCACTAAGGGCAGTCAGTAGCCTGGCTGGTAGGTGCGGTCCTTAGGAACATAGGAAGCTGCCATATGCTGAGTCAGACCATTGGTCTATCTAGCTCAGTATTGTCTTCACAGAAGGGCAGCAGCTCCTCCAAGGTTTCAGGCAGGAATCTCTCTCAGCCCTATCTTGGAGATGTTGCCAGGGAGGGAACTTGGAACCTTCTGCTCTTCCCAGAGCGGGGAACATCCCCTGAGGGGAATATCTTGCAGTGCTCACACATCAAGTCTCCCATTCATATGCAACCAGGGCAGATCCTGCTTAGCTAAGGGGACAAGCCATGCTTGCTACCACAAGACCAACTCTTCTCTGCATATGATTGTACCACAAGACCAGCTCTCCTCTCCTTGCTCCCCCTCACACATTCACAGAGTGTATCGAGAAGTGTGTCCCTGAATTTCCTTGTTTTTCTTGGTCTCCTTTTGCATTCTCCTTCTTAGTATGCATTGTTTTAAGCTATCAACTAGCAGAGTGCTTTTGTAGAAATACAGTGTATAAATGTTTGCAAATGAATGAACTGGTCTTCAGCGGCAAGTGAGGCCGCAGAATCTGCATGGTAGCCACAGGTGCGGCCAAAGCACAGTCATGCCCAGACAAGTCAATGGAACATTGGTGGCCGTGTGCAGTCATGACACTTGCATCTGAGGAGCCCTGCTTTCGGTCAGAGCTGGGCCAGGGGCCCTCTTGGTTTTGTTCGGCTCTGTATCATAACCCCCTGCTGTCTGTTCCAAGTAGAGCAGCTGTGCTGCGGGTCAGCCGCCCATAAGAAACAGCTTCCTCTGACTGACTGTTTTGCTTTCTTCTCATTCCAGACAGAGAAATCATTTGTCAATCATGATTGTCTTGCCACCAGGACTAACAGAGGAAGAAGAAGCGCTGCAGAAAAAATTTGCCAAACTCAAGAAGAAGGTCAGAACTTGTCCGTGTTGAGAGTGAATACCACCCTCACTAGGCCAGGCCAGAGGAAGGGGTGGATGGGTCACATGAACCTGTGCTCGATGCTGAGTTAGAGAATTGGTCTTTCTAGCCCAATATTGTCTGCTCTGACTGGTAGCAGCTCTCTAAGGCCTCAGGCAAAGGTCTTTCGCTACCCCATAACAAGAAATCCTTTTTAACTGGAGGTACCAAGGATGGAGAAGGCCATCTTAAGTGGCGCAGCGGGGAAATGCTTGACTAACAAGCAGAAGGTTGCCGGTTCGAATCACCGCTGGTACTATATCGGGCAGCAGCGATAGAGGAAGATGCTGAAAGGCGGCATCTCATACTGCGTGGGAGGAGGCAATGGTAAACCCCTCCTGTATTCTACCAAATAAAATCACAGGGCTCTGTGGGCTGCAGGAGTCGAAATTGACTTGCCGGCACACTTTACCTTGCCATGGATGGAACCCGTGACCTTCAGCATGTAAATAATGCCTTCTGTTGCTAAGTTATGGCTTGGTGGGTTTTGTGAATTATTTATTTTTCCTCAGAGGAGGGTTGTATCCACAAAGGATGCTGGGTTGTCTCGACCGCCTGTTCCTAGACAGGGCCAGTCAAGAGCTTTGACTCCCAGCAGGAGAGAGGGGCAATCCCCTTGAACTCCAGTTCTTCGCCCTGTCTCGCTCCAGCAGGTGCTATTTTGTCTTGTTCCGTGTACGTTTTACTGATCTGACTGCTCCCAACCTTTTCTGGACTGTCCCTTCTCCCCTTGCCTGAAAGTTCTCTTTCCCAAAGGGCTCACAATCTCAAAAGAAACACGAGGTAGATACTGCAACAGGCACTGGAGGAATGCTGTCCTGGGGCTGAGTGGAGACAATTGCTTTCCCCCGACTAAATATGAGAGAGAGATCTGCCATTTTAAAAAGGTGCCTCTTTGCCCAGTCAGCAGGAGTTAAATGGCAGAGTGGAAAAGAAAGCTTCCAGTGAAGATTTAGGAAGTGTCAGGCCTTGGCCAGGATCAAGCTTGAGGCAGCTGGACTCAGGGGAGCTGGCTGTTGGTCCATATGGGCCAAAGCAGGTCCAAAAGAGGCAGGGGCCAAGTTCCAGCAGAGCAAATGAGGATCAGCAGAGCCAGAAGCAGTGCACTGTCAAAATTAGTTGGGAGTCAAGGCCCAAGGAGGCCATTATTTCAGTGGTGTTCTCACACAAGCTCCAAGGTGCTTGCACTGAGGAGCAATTCTGAGGTGGATTTTATGAAGTTTGGTGAACAGAAATGGATCCTTGGCGGAGTCCGCGGACTGAATGTTCAAGCAGGCTGGTGCTGCAGCCTAGGGGGCACCCTTGAAGCACTGAGCTAGGCCTGCGGGGCTTGTAGTCGAAACCTGTACACCTGGGGACACCGCTTTCCAAAATCAAGCCCTGGCTTGAGAGAGACACATGGCGCCTGACAGGAAGGGAGGGCAATCAGGCTTGGTATGTCTGTGATTGACACCTTTTTTTCTTCCTCCCCAGAAAAAGGCCCTCATGGCCTTAAAGAAGCAACAGAGTTCAACCAGCCAGGCCAGCCAGGGAGGAATCAAACGCTGTAAGTCGGGCCTCTGGGAGAGAAGGGGGTGGGGCAGGGTGGGGCTGGAGCCCCAGCTCTTCAGTTCTCTCATTGTTTAATTCTCTCAGCCATCTCGGACCAGCCAGTAGTGGACACAGCCACAGCGACGGAGCAAGCCAAGATGCTGGTGAAAACGGGGGCCATCAGTGCTATCAAGGCTGAGAACAAAAATTCCGGGTTCAAGCGTTCCCGTACTCTGGAGGGAAAACTGAAGGTGAGCTGGATCCAATGGAACTGATGTAATGGGATAAGGAAAAGTTCAGCATGCTGTTTGTGACCGGGCCATCCCTAGGAGAGTGTGGGGCTGGGGGCTAGTGGCACTCCTCCTCAGCCTTCCTCCTCTGCCGTTGCTCCTTGTCCACCCCCTGCCGGCTACTCAGAGGGCACTCCCCATCAGCCTAACCCCCGCATCCCCCGTCTGCCAGTGCTCCTCACCCCACTCCCTGCTCAGCCAAATGACATGGAAGGAGTGCTTCTGTAGAGGAAAAATTTCCTTGTAGCTTTAGGGTTAATTTAGGGCATAGCGCTAAAGCAGGGTTTCTTAACCTTGAGCCCCCAGAATCCCCAGACATGGCCTCTGTGGCTGGGGATTCTGGGAGTTGTAGTCCAACAATATCTTGGGCCTAAGGTGCTAAACCCTGCGCTAAAGTGTTTCATCGCCTCCTTCTTCCTCCGAGCAAAGAGAGAGGCAATCAAACTTCCCAGCACCGCAGGAGCTGGATACGAAATGAGAGTCGCATGTGTGCCCTGATGCAGGACATCACTTAACTAACCAGTCAGTTTTTCACACTGTTAACCTCTGTGTGTCTTTAGGATCCTGAGAAAGGACCAGCTCCGACTTTCCAGCCTTTTCAGCGCAGCATCTCAGCAGATGATGACTCTCAAGAGGTACCTGGATGGGTTTCTGGAGCAGGGATGGAAATCTTATGGTCTGAAAAAGGCCTACTTCTGTGGCCTATGAGGACATCTTGCTTGCTTCTCCCTTATTATTTTAACGTTTTAAATTTTAAATTGTTGTAATGTTTTAATCTTTTTATCTGTTGGTTTTTATTGTAAACCTCCCAGAGACTTGCGTTTTGGGCGGTATAAAAATGTGTTAAGTAAATAAATAAATAAAATATTCTTGGGTCACAGTAGCCAAGGTGGAGCATGTGTTTTCTGCTTTTTGATGACACTTCACCCACTTTTTATGAACCATTGGTGTGGCATAGGGGCAGGGATGACTCTGTGAGAACTCATGCTAGAGTAGACTCATGGTATCTTGGGATAGGCTACAAAAGTTCTATGGTGGATTCTAGTCGCGATGCATTGTGGGAGATAGAACAAAAGGGCTTTATGAGTGGTCCAAGTGCATTATGGGATTTCACACACTCATCAGAAAGTCAATAGATTTCCAAGGGAATAGTCCCAGACCAACTCCCAGGGTATAGTAGTTGAGATGTTGAGGAAGCAACAATGTCTCATTTTGAGCTGTACTCCCTTGAACGCCCTATGAGCCAGAGTTTGACCAGTCATACTAAGAACAGCACATGACATGTTGAAGCAGATGGTGAAGGAAAAATCTAGTTCTCCCTAAGAGCCTTAGTATGGCTAAAGGGAAAGGTGTAGAGGATGTCCCAGATGTCTTGATTTCAGCACAGGAGTGTCTTTCCCCCCCCCTTTAATGTTTGTTGACATTTTGTATTTTACATACATCTATCCCCATTTCCCCAAGCCCGACCTTCCCTCCCCTTACCAGCCTTTGCACGCTGCACTGGCTGTGAGGAGGTGGGAAAAGAGAGATGGGGCGGGGGGGAGAGATGTGGGGTGGTGGCAAAAAGCTTAATTCACCCCTGTTGATAGGTACAGTGGAATCCTTGGTGATTTTTTGTTGTTTCCTTGTTTTGTTTTAGTCACGGCGACCTCAGAGGAAATCTCTCTATGAAAGGTTGGTATTTAAAGCCTCCATCCCCATACTGTAGCCAAGTGTTTGGGAGCTGATGCAAAGAGCACGTTTACAGGTAGCCAACAAAACTAGTGTTATAGTGCATTTGGAGATTAGGGGGACAGGTGTGAATAACTACACACAGAACACGCAGGCCTTATAGGGTACTGGAATATCTCACCACTCATACCCATTAAAGCTTACAAGTGACATGTGTTGCATAACTTGCCCTATCTTTAATCCCATTGATTTACACATTGACTTGTTCTGTGCCCTCTTGTTTTGTGGGTGCCCTTGCCCATTGATGTCTTCTGTTGCAAACTCTTTCCTAGCTTTGTAAGCTCCAGTGATCGTCTGCGGGACCCAGAGAAGGATCCAGAAGTGGGCAGGGATCCAGACAAGGAGTCCGACCGGGGTGAAAACTTGCGTGGTTACGAGTGGGACTATGATCGCGATCGGAGCCGGGACAGGAGCAGGGAACACGACCGAGACCGTGACCGAGACCGTGACCGTGATAGAGAGCGTGACCGAGACCGCGATCGTGACCGCGATAGAGAGCGTGACAGAGAGGGCAGCTTTCGCTGTAAGGAATTCTTGTCTTCTAAAGGGGGGCAAGTGTAGAGTAGCATCTTGGATAGAGTTGGAGTAAGTGGGGGTGCCTAGTGGGTGTTCTGATCTTGTATGAACACAGAGAGATAAAGGGAGCAAAGCCATATATTATGCCATTATTCGGCCAGTAGTGGCTCCCATCAACTCTTAAGTGCAGCTGCCTCATATGGCTTGTGTGAAGCTTTGGCCAAAGCCAGGTATTCCACACAACTCTTTATTCATTCATTCATTCATTCATTCATTTATTTTTACATTTATATCCCGCTCTTTCTCCGAGGAGCTCAGAGCAATGCACAGGATTATTTTTATCCTCACAACAACCCTGTGAAGTAGGTTAGGCTGAGAGATACGTGACTGGCCCAGAGTCACCCAGTGAGTTTCATGGTTGAATGGGGGATTCGAACTCTGGTCTTCCCAGTCCTAGTCGAACACTCTTAACCACTATATTATGCTGGATCCCTCGGCACTGCGCTGAGGTAGCTGTTACCACCACGCAGTGCGGCACTCTTTCTAGTGCTGGGAGGGAGGGGGCTTTAAGAGAAATGGAGGCCTTTCGAGCCACGGCCCCATCTTGGAAGGAATGCACGACGTGCTGGGAAGTGTAGTCGCTACCTGCACTTTCCCCATAGAGATCTATGGGGAAAGTGCTGGGAAGGACTACACTTTCCAGGATGGCTCTGGGGCTCAAGAGGGCTCTGTTCCTCTTAAAGCCCACCTCTCCACACTGGTGATGGAAGAAGTGCAGCATTGCATGGAGGTGAGCGCGGTGGGAACAGTTGCCTCTGGGAGGTTATCTGCACTTGAAAAATATTGAAGTTGACTGTATTTTGCCATAATATATTTTTGTATGTCTTAAAGGTGCTGCAAGACTCTTTTTACTGTGTTTTTGTATTTTTAGGCCTACCTATGGGCTGTCTTTCCTCCTTTTCCTCTCATCCAGGTTCAGATTCTTTCCCAGACCGGCGGGCCCCACGCAAAGGGAACACGGTGTATGTGTATGGGGCGGACATGAACCAGACTATGCTGCGCACAGCTTTCTCTGCCTTTGGGAACATCATTGACCTCTCCATGGACAACCCTCGCAAGTGAGTAATGGGAAGGAGCCTGAGCCAGCCCCAAATGCCCTTGTGGCTAAATCCAAATGGTGCCTCCCACCTTCACCCCCAGTTGACATGTAGCACAATCCACCAGGAAGCTTGCTGTGTGAGAAAATTTGGAAGAGCAAAGCATTTCCCAGTGGGTTGTTTCCCAGAGATCATCTCACTCTGCTACCCTTCAGTGGTGCCTGAAATATGTCACCTGAATTGGTGACTGCCTTCTTTTGGCTCATTGTAGGGTCACCTCTGGCTGGCAGGGCAGCCCAGAAGCAGGGTGGCACAGTTTGAGGACAGGTGTCTGAGTTGCAGTGTTCCCATAGTTGCACTATGGGGACAAGCATGACTTGTCCCCATAGCTAAGCAGGGTCTGCCTGGGTTGCATGTGAATGGGAAACTTGATGTGTGAGCACTGCAAGATATTCCCCTCAGGGGATGGAGCCGCTCTGGGAAGAGCAGAAGGTTTCAAGTTCCCTCCCTGGCTTCTCCAAGATAGGGCTGAGAGAGATACCTGCCTGCAACCTTGAAGAAGCCACTGCCAGTCTGTGAAGACAATACTGAGCAAGATAGACCAATGGTCTGACTCAGTATATGGCAGTTTCCTATGTTCCTAGTTGCACTGTTCCATAAAATAAAGCAAAGCAAAATGAAAACTGTGGCCATTTGTTAAGCAGCATACCAACCTGATTTCCCAGCAGATGGAAGTTCATTAATTAACTTCCTACTCTATCATACAAGCCAAGGTGGGTACCCCAAAACTAAATGCAGTTACCGAATCTCTGAGATGGTAGCGAGTATCTCATGCTGTTGATCTTCTTCAGCATGTGAGGGATGTTGGCACAGCAAGTAGCTGCTTTGGGTCTTCAGGGCGCCCAGTCTTCTAAAGAGCTTCTAATTAAATGTCCTTTTACTATTGTCTCACTACACAGAGCTAATATGTGCTGGCTGTTATTCATAGTTCCTTCACTTAGGTGTTTCTCCACATTCTAGCAATCTAACTGCTGATTGGATCATATTTTGTTTCATTTGGGCCAGTGCTCTCTAATTTTTTTTCATCTGTGTGTGGAATGAGTTTTGTTCTGGGTGGCAGTATCAAGGCAGGGTGTGCGCACATACATTCAGAGTGGGGCCTTCCTGATTCAACCTGAGCGGGATCTAAAATTGAGCGGATATTTTTAAAAACAACCCACATGTGAGTGTGCACATATGCGCTCACCTTAGAGGGAACACTGATTTGGGCCTAGGAGGCCTGGGACTGTCTTGATACATAGGCAGAGGTTTCCCAGGTGTCTCCTAGGGGGAGTTTAATTCAAAGTACTTGCTTGCTTCTTTAATTCAAAGTCCTCCATGGCTTTGTCCCCACATCTCTCCACTGCTGTATCCTGATACATGTCTTTCCATTCCCTCCTCAAAACTCCCTGGCTGACATACTGAGGGAAATTACTCAAAGTAGTCCCATTGAAATTAAACAGACACGTTAGACAATGCCTATGAATTCTTTTCAGTGAATCCTTTGGCAAAACTCTCTAATACTCTGCTGTCACTAAGCCTAAGTATAGCTTAGTAACTGAACTCTATTATATATATTTTGAAGAGTTTGTATGTAGTTGTGTTTGTGCGATTTAGTCATGCTTCCCGATTACCTACAGATACCAAATTATGCATACACAATCCTGCTACTTAAATTAGCCAAATGCACTACCTATATTGGGCAGCAGCAATATAGGAAAGATGCTGAAAAGGCATCAACTCATACTGCATGGGAGATGCCAATGGTAAACCCCTCCTGTATTCTACCAAAGTAAGCCACAGGGCTCTGTGATCGCCAGGAGTCGACAGGGACTTGACAACACACTTTAACTTTACTACATTTTACACTGGAATATGCTGAGGGCAAGGTTAAATTTTGTGTTTTTTAGAAGAAATTCTGCATATAATCATATTTTAATCATTGTTCTCAGAAGATTTTTAACACTCATAAATCAGATCAATAATTCAAAAATGACATCATGTCCAAGAGAAGTAGTTCTTTCTCAGATTCAAATTCACTATAGTTCAGATTTGCTGTAGAAAGTGATTATTCAATAGAATGAATAATGCTTGAAGTTGAAAGCCTATAAATTTCAAGATATTCTTTTACTTCCCTTTTGTAAGCACATTAATAAAAAACTCTTATCACATATATTTAATTTCTTGGACTTTCCTATCAGTGTAATCTATGCAAAATGGCACTATGTGATCAACAACTTTGCCTACGGTACTAGTATATGCATACTTGTCATTCACCCCACTTTCATTTCTTCTATCTACTTGTGCTGCGTTTTAGTTTACGGGATTTTCGGGGCAGGGACGTATCTTCTTATTCCATAAAGCATTGTGCACATAGGTGTATAATAATATATGTTATTGTTATAGTAACACATTTTGCCAGAGAGCGTTCAGACACACAGGAACATTCCAGTTATCAGCACTCATCTGCATCTCTTCCTACCCTCAGCTGTGCTTTTGTCACCTACGAGAAGATGGAGTCTGCAGACCAAGCCATTGCTGAGGTACTGACCTTTGCCTTTCCTCCCTGCAAAACGGGATAAGATCCTCAAGCTTTTGTTGCATTTTTTAAAATGCACTTGACATATACCAATAATTACTTATTATATATCAATCAGTGCATCACAAAAAAATGGCACAGGAAGTTTAAAATGAAATAAGAACGTTTCTATTTATTGGATTCCATTAATCCTGATTTGAATTAGAAATCAGAAAGAAACCGGAATGCCTTAGCAGCTGATCTCAGAAGTTCAGAGTCTGGTTTATTCTTAACACGCTGTTGATTTATGGCAACCAAATTTTTCTAAGGTTTGATTTCTTGAGCTTTGATTTTTGCCTTTGATGTTTTGCAAGTGTCATCCTTGTTGTAAGCATATACAAAAGGGGGCCTTGCATAGGCGGCCACAGCACTTTTCCTATGGGGTGGGGTGGGCAAAAGCAGTAATCCTATACCCACTTTACCTGGGAGCAAGCCCCACTGAATTCACTGGGACTAGCTCAACCCGGGGGGTGGGGAGATTGCTCTCCTTCCGGATGCTCATAGCACTTTGTATTTTATCAGTGAAATGTTGTCCACATTTATTTATTTACAAGTAAATTTTAGCCCGTTGAATAACGGGCGCTAGGAAGGGAAGGGGCCGATAACCATCCTCCCGCCCTCCCAGCTGCCCGACTTACCCTTCCCCGCACCCCCCCCAAAGGAATAAGGGCCTCCGTGGCCGCCGGAACTGCCCTCCCGCCCTCCCAGCTGCCCGAGCCCTACTCACCCGAGTCAGCCCGCAAGAGCCGGGCGAAGTGCAAGCATGTTTTCAAAAGGTCCAGAGAGGAGCTCTGTCCGCGAGCTCCTCTCTGGACCTTTTGAAAACATGCTTGCACTTCGCCCGGCTCTTGCAGGCTGACTCGGGTGAGTAGGGCTCGGGCAGCTGGGAGGGCGGGAGGGCAGCTGGGAGGGCGGGAGGGCAGTTCCGGCGGCCGCGGAGGCCCTTATTCCTTTGGGGGGGGTGCGGGGAAGGGTAAGTCGGGCAGCTGGGAGGGCGGGAAGGTGGATATCGGCTGTGGCGGCGCCGCCACCAGCCTCTATGCCGCGGCCGGTCTCCCCGGCCAGGCAAGGGCCCCAAGCCGCCCGGCTGCGGCGGCGGCGCCAGGCCTCGGCGGCGGCTCGGCCGCCACCTCGGCCGGCTTCCGCCGCCGCCGCCTCCCCCCACCCGGCTTCGGCGGCGCGGCCATGGCTCCGCCGCCGCCTTGGCCGCGCCGCGTCCTCTGGCCGAGGCGGCAGCTTTGCCGCCGCCTCGGCCAGTGTCCCCCGCCGCGGCTTCTTCAGGCGGCCACTTCTGGCCGCCCAAGATGGCCGCCACGTGCTGGCGGTCGTGTCTCCCTTGGACTGTTCTGAGCGTGCGCTCCGCGCACGCGCAGAACAGTCGAGGCACGAACGCACGCTTGGTGTCCGTCCACGGACGGACACCAAGCGTTTTATTAGAGAGGATTGATCAGATTTGTATACCGCCCCAAACTTTCATCTCTGGGTGAAAGAAATTAAGAAGACAAGGTGTAGAACCCCATGTAAATGAATTAAGAAATTAAGAAGATAGTGTGTAGAATCCCATGTAAATGAGAAAATCTTGTTTAAAACATTTGTCACCTTTTGCCACACCTGTATTCTATCTTCTGACACCACCACTTATGATAGACATTGGTGATATCACCAAGTTGTGTATTCTCTAACTTGGAAATCTGAATCTTAGGCGCTCATAGTGCTCATGTCAAATACAAAGGGAGTACTACAGCTCCAGGAGTTCTTCTCCAGTTTGGCTTTTAATCTGAGCCAGAGCAGTAACCCTATACCATCATTTATCTCTGCCTTCAGCCTGCCTGCCTCCAAAGCCCATCTCTTCCAGCAATACCCACCTCCCTTACAGTCTTCCTTCCCAGCACAAATTCATGCGCTGATGCAGATTAGGGCCCCGCACAGTTTTTGCAGCACCACCTACCAGCCACTTCTTGCTTTCTGCGGAGAACCTGCCATTTTCCCAATTTGCCAGGAAAGTAGTAAGTAAAAAGAGAGGGTTATTCTCAGAAAGCAAAACCTGCCAGCAGGTGGCACTGCAGTAGTTGCACCCTAATCTGGGACCCTAATCTGCATCTGAACAGAGCATGAATTTGTTCTGGGAAGAAAAATGAAAGCCTGCATGTGTGTGTGGAGGGTGGGTGAACTTGCACTTGAAAGTTGCGCAAAAGCATCTCACATTGTTCAGCTTTTTGCCATCTGAAGGGGCCTTTCAAATGAATGGCACTTAAGTTTATCATGATTATCTTGTCTCATGGGTTTCACTGGTGCCTAGTTAAGAATAAGCTGCTCTCTAGGTGTAGGTGCCATCATTTCATTTTAACATGTTTATACCATCTTATCCTTAGTCCAGGAGTGGGCGAAGTTTGCCCTCCAGCTGTTGTTGAACTGTAACTCCCATCATTCCCAACCACAATTTATTGTGGCTGGGAATGATGGGAATTGTAGTTCAACAGCTGGAGGGCCAGGTTTACCCACCCCTGCCTTAGTCTCTAATGCTGAACAAAATTAAAACCACAGTTACAAAAGTAAAGGCTTACAATGTTGCAAAACAATTGAATTAAATACAGAGGCATATTGTACAGTCACTGGTATTCACAGCAAATATTTTGTGGCAACATGAAGATAATCAGATTTGGTTTCTCGTTGTTGTCTCTGACTTCTTCACAAGTGGGCTTTGTGCACGTGCAGAGACCACATCAGGCACCTTCCAAGCTTCTTTTTGTCTCCTGTTTTGGCAGGAACCCTGCCCCCAACCACTGTATGTGGCTGTGCCTCTCCTCATCCCCATAGTCTTTCGTTGTCCATGCTTCAGTCGACATCGTTCTTCCCCTCTCAGGCACTGTATTTTTTTTACTGTATTTTTGATTTTATGATGTTGAATTTTAATTGTGTTTTATATTGGTTTTATTGTAACCCGCTCTGAGACCTTTGGGTATAGGGCGGGCTAGAAATGTAAATAAATATGTAAATTGTTGGGCACCTCTGGGCTTCTCTCTGCAAGTTTTTTTTTAAAAAAATATTCTTATCCTTTATCTCCTCTTTCTATCTCTGGTTTTCTTCTTTCTGTTATTTGGCTAGTTACCACTTTACTTTTCATGTCTTAATATTCTTTGGGCCCTCCCATCGATTTCCCGCTGCTGTCTGGGACAGGAGAGTTTAGGCCTTGCTCACAGTTTATGTCAAGCAAGATTGTCTTTAAAATGTGGGTGTGCTGTGGGGCAAAATTGCCATCTTCTGACACCCACAGTTAATGTTTATTCTGCCTTGGTGAATCGCACATCGCTGAAACTTGTACACACTGCCAGAAATTCACCAAGCAGGCTAGGAAGAACAGAGGCTCTCACCTGCATCCCACATTCTGGGAACAGGCCTTGCACTCTTCAGAGAACTTAGTTGCCACTGGTGTGAGTAACATGTCTGTTGAGATCCACTTGGTTGTTATGCCAATGGACGCTGAAAAAGTGACACCGCTCTCACCTAAATTTCCATCGGTACCTACAGCACTGGCACCAAAAGAACTGATAGACCCCACACCAGTCATCCTGTCAACATTCTCAGCTACTCTGCTGTCGATGCTTATGGCATTGGGGTCAACACTAAACCTTTGGGCTTGACGGGCTGCTCAGACACTGCATTGGTGCAACCCTTGAAGAAGAAGGGGTTGCCAGCAGGCGAACAGCCAGCAGGCGAACACGCTTGCCAGCAGGCGAACACCTGTCATGTATTTCTAAAAGGAAGCAACTACCAGACACGGAAGCCAATCCAGCAAAGCTGGAGGGAAAAAAGAAAACCCAGACCAACTTCAAGCCTGCCCAGACCCAACCACTAGCACTGAAGGAAAATGATCCAGACCTGAGCGCACCAGATTCATTGGAGTCCATTCCAAGGGATATGTCACCACCAGCTTTGACAAATACTCCGGACATGGAGAACTCTCCAGACTTTAGACTGACTTGGCCACATTCTCCAGACCAAGAGGAACCAGGATACCCATTCTCAGACACGAGCAATTACTGCTATCCCAAGGATCAGGATTATGAATCACCACTGCCGAAGCCAAAGCCGCCACCGATACCTTAGAAACCAGGGCACATCTCCAGACGGACATAGGGCTCAAGATTGACATGGATATACTTACCTTTATGAAAGCCAATATCACTCCAGGGATCACAGAAGGGATTAATCTCCTATAGACTCTATTCCGAGGATCATGGGGATGGATCTCTTCATGGCTGGGAGTGAGACTACTGTACGTATGTCAAGATATATCACTGTGAGATGGTATACTTCAGGGTATATAATACTGATTGGTGGTAGTCTGGTAGGGTGGAAGACGCGAAAACAGAGCTGTATCGCGACATCCACAGCGGAAGCAGAGTATGCTTCATTGTCTGATCTGTGCACAGAACTGACCTGGTACAAACAAATCATGAATGAACTGGATGAACATGTGGATTATCCAGTAGCTGTATATGAAAACAACCAGACTTGTATACAAATTGCCGAGAGTGTAAAGGTGAAAAACAGAAGTAAGCATATCGATATTAAATTCCAGAATGTAAAACAAGCCGTAGAAAATGAAATTATCAGACTGGAATATTGTACTTCTGAGAACAACTTGGCAGACATAATGACAAAACCTCTAAGTGCTATGAAGCGTAAGTAAGTGTAAATGTAAGTGTAAAACTGGAGTTGTACACCACCTCAAAGTGATAGGAGGGGTGTCAAGATATATCACTGTGAGATGTTGTTGTGTGTATAGCTTTAAGTAATAAGTGCAAGTCACTGTGGTTGCAGTAAGTGGTGACTGGCAACATGTGAGGCCAATTGACAGGTGATGAGGGCTCAAGTACTGACCTAGAGTGATTGGCCAAAGCCAGTATAAGAACAAGGCTCAAAGAAGAGCTAACTGTCCACAGTGGTAAATGCTGCACCACTGTGGTCCACCCGGCTGCTATACCTATGCTGTATCTACGTTCCTGATGTACAGGTGAAACTCGGAAAATTAGAATATCGTGCAAAAGTCCATTAATTTCAGTAATGCAAATTAAAAGGTGAAACTGATATATGAGACAGATGCATTACATGCAAAGTGAGATAAGTCAAGCCTTAATTTGTTATAATTGTGATGATCATGGCGTACAGCTCATGAGAACCCCAAATCCACAATCTCAGAAAATTAGAATATTACATGGAACCAAGAAGACAAGGATTGAAGAATAGAACAATATCGGACCTCTGAAAAGTATACAGTGTACTGTGCTTGATTGGCCGGCAAACTCGCCTGACCTGACCCCATAGAGAATCTATGGGGCATTGCCGAGAGAAGGATGAGAGACATGAGACCAAACAATGCAGAATTGCTGAAGACCGCTAATGAAGCATCCTGGTCTTCCATAATACCTCATCAGTGCCACAGGCTGATAGCATCCATGCCACGCCGCATTGAGGCAGTAATTGCTGCAAAAGGGGCCCAAACCAAGTACTGAATACATATGCATGCTTATACTTTTCAGAGGTCCGATATTGTTCTATTCTTCAATCCTTGTCTTCTTGGTTCCATGTAATATTCTAATTTTCTGAGATTGTGGATTTGGGGTTTTCATGAGCTGTACGCCATGATCATCACAATTATAACAAATTAAGGCTTGACTTATCTCACTTTGCATGTAATGCGCCTGTCTCATATATCAGTTCCACCTTTTAATTTGTATTACTGAAATTAATGGACTTTTGCACGATATTCTAATTTTCCAAGTTTCACCTGTGTATATATATGCCTACGTGTAACTGGACTTACTGAGCTGATATATCATGTAAGTGTCCTCTACCACAATATATTCTTCAGTTTGAAAGTTACCTGTGTCGGGGTGTTCTTTGCCTAGTGGGGTACAAGTCATTAACTCTGCAATTGAGGCACAGCACCAACAACGTACAACTGTTACAGAAGCAGCTATGGCCCAAAAGAACCTTATGACTTGTGCCGACAAAGTTTATTGCATTTGGTACGACACTGAGTATCTGTACCGAGAGGAGTCTTACACTGACATGGAACATCATTCCTACAGCCAAAACTGAACAAGCCATTTTGAGGGACTGCATCAGACCTGCTTTTGGTCCTGATTCTGTTCTTTGGCCAGCAGGACCAACCTGCACCACAGCAAACACTCGGGGCCGACACATCTGATTCGTTCCCGTGAAGAAATGTTGTCAAAACCAACACAGCTCACAGGGAAGACGGCACCGACGAGGCTTAGGAATGAGGAGACATAATCAGATTGGTCTCCACAGATTCCTTCAGTACCAACAGAGCCTTCCAAAGGTCTGACAACAAAGGTCTGAAGGAGACAACCTATCTGAACACTTGGATTCGAACCAAGAAAAAAAGTCTGAGGAGGAGGAAGTCCAATCCTCACACTCTGAATTGGCCACCACAGGACCAAGACCACCCCCCGCCCTTAGAAGACCTGAAGTTATACTCCAACTATATATCTAGAATGGCTGTTGCACTGGGGATAAACTTGGACCAACAACAAAAAAGTGACTTGGATCCTTGTTTGCACTCATAGATGTGGACACCTGCATTCCAGCCTCCTTGCCCATGAATATGGCCTTACTTGAAATAGTAAAGGGGTAATGGGTACTGGAAGAAAGGCACCTAATGGCACAGCGGGGAAGTAACCTGCCTAGAGAGCAGGAGGCTGTTGGTTTGAATCCCCCCCCCCGAATATGGGAAACTCCTATATCGGGCAGCAGTGATATAAGAGGGTGCTGAAAGGCATCATCTCATACTGCGTGGGAGATGGCAGTGGTAAACTGCTCCTGTATTCTACCAAGAAAGCCACAGGGCTTCGTGGTCGCCAGGAATTGACACCAACTCGATGGCACAACCTTTCCTTATTAACTGGAAGAATCCATCATCATTGTCCCAGCTTACTAAGCATCTTGGAAATTTCTGTTGGGTTCAAATGGTGGAAGAGTAATCAGCCTTTCTACAGAGACACCCAACTGCAAACTTGATAGTTGTGGAGGCAGCATTAACAAAAACGAGAGGAAGGTCAACCTCAAACCCAGGAGACAGAGAGGGTTTGGTAGGTGCCTTTGTTCAGCAGAGGCTTTACATCTGTGAAGACAGTCTGTGAAGACAGTACTGAGCTAGATAGACCAATGGTCTGACTCAGTATATGGCAGCTTCCTATGTAAAACTCTTCCATTCAGC
Source organism: Hemicordylus capensis (assembly GCF_027244095.1). NCBI lineage: Eukaryota > Metazoa > Chordata > Lepidosauria > Squamata > Cordylidae > Hemicordylus > Hemicordylus capensis. The sequence continues at coordinate 253,566,739 of NC_069658.1, read as the reverse complement.
TTTGCGTCCACTCCAGAGTGTTCACGAAGTACATGGCCCCTGTGATAGCCTTTCTCCAACAGGATGGCATCCAGATATATCCATAACTGGATAATTGGCTCCTAGCTGTGGATTCACCAGCGGAGACAACAGCAGCCATCAAAAGGACCCTTGTGCTTCTGGAAACTCTGGGACTGCAGATAAATTACAAAAAATCCCAACTTGTCCCCATAACGCGCATCCAATTCCCCGGCACCTTGAAGGGCTGGGTCTTTCTCCGAGAAGCACGAATTAATCACCCTTGCAAGGCGCATTGCAGGTGGTGGATTCCACAGAACAATATTCAGTGTCCTGAAGGGCTTCCTTCCTCTCATAAGGAACTTCTCTGTTACCTTCCAGATGGACAACACAACATCCAAAGCATATATAAACAGGCAAGGCAGAACAGCATCCAGATCTTTGCTGGCCTTAACATGGAACTTTGGCAAAGGTGATCAGACGCAAAGTTATGCCGTAAGCAGTCCACATTCAAGAAGCAACAAACCCCTAGGCCAGAGGTGGGGAACCTTGGCCCTCCAGCTGTCTTCGAACTACAACTCCCACCATTGTGGCTGAGGATGGTGGGAGTGGTAGTTCAAAAACAGCTGGAGGGCCAAGGTTCCCCACCCCTGCTCTAGGCGGACGTGCTCAGCAGATCATCCATGACCTGCCACAAATGAGAACTCAATCAAAAGATGCTTCATCAGATCTTCTGACAATGTGGAACCCCCACATTGGATACTTTTGCCTCGGCAGAGAACAGACAATGGGAGACATTTTGTTTGAGGGCAGAGAAAGGCAAAAATTTCATTAGGAGATGAGTTTGCAGTCCCATGGACAGATCACTTCATATACCTGTTTCCAGCTATTCTGCTGCTACCAAGAATCCTTTTGCAAATCAGAAGGGAAGGGGGTGAACTGCATCCTGCGTCATGGTGGCCTCGGAGGCCATACTCACCTTCTGCCTCAGGCTGCCGGCAAGATTCTGCATCCAGAGATGAAATCCCTCCATCGGACAGCTTGGAAAATCTTGCCTCCTTCCACTTAGAGTTGCAGGAAGTAAAGCATCTAGGAAACCTGCAACAACAAAATCTTACAATCACAAATGGAAAAGATTCTGCAAGTTTGAAGAGCAGCACAAATTTAATGTTTGTTACTTAAATGTTCAAGTTTGTTCGTACATGTTGCACCTGAAATAGTCAGGCAAAGTTATCCTCATTAAAAGTTCACCTAGCTGCAATTGTGGCCTACACGTCATGGGCTTGACAATTCAAAAATGCAACTATTTAAACAATTTCTCAAGTGTTTGTCCATCTCCTCCCTGACAACCCTGTAATGGCCCCAACCTTGGACCTCTCATTGCTCTTGCCTATTGAGCCCCCCTTTCGAATTCCCGGCCATGGTGCATCCTAGACTCCTTCCCTGGAAGGTTTTGTTTTTGGTGGCCATCGCTTCTGCAGGCAGAGAGAGAGTGAGCTGCACATCTTGCAAGTGGACACATCTTACCTGGTCATTCACCAAGATAAAGAGGTACTAAGGCCAGACATTCCATCTTACCAAAGACAGTGTCATTATTCCATCATTCACAGCCAATCAACCTGCCTGCATTTTTAAAAAACCCGACTTCAAGAGTGGAGCAATGACTGCACCTGCTAGACATCAGGCGGGCCTTGGCCTTCTGTCTTCAGCATTCTGAAGTGTGGAGGCAATCTAAATTCATCTCTGTATCCTATGAGGGTCGAAAGAAGGGCTGCCAGGTCTCCTCACAGACTCTATACAGATGGATGTTTTCTACAATTGAGCTCTGCTACAAGTTATCACAAGAGCAGCTCCCACCTACTGTCAAGGCACATTCCACCAGAATGATGGCTTCCTCTGTTGCCTTCGATAAGGCAGTGCTGCTCGAAACCATTTGCCAACCAGCTACTTGGGCAACACCACGATCCTCTATCCAGCACTATGCCATTGATGCCCAGGCACGCAGAGACACTGCATTTGACAGAGCTGTTCTTCAGTCCATTTTCCACTAGACCCATCTAGTTAGACAGCTAGATGTAAGACACAGCAAGGTAAGACAGCTTGCTATGTGCTCATTTTGTGTGAAAGACAGACACCACGTCAAAGAACGACAGGTTGCTTACCCATCACTTTGGTTCTTTTAGTGGTCATCTGTCCTTTTACATGCCCTCCCCCCCTCCCCACAGGGCTCTCCTAAAGGCGGACTCCAAGACGGAAGGGCTTCGAGACTGAGGGGATGAGGAGAGGCGCTGCTGCATATGGCAGTTGGGGGCGCGGTTCCCACTAAAACAGGAGAGAAAAAGAAACTTGGAAGGTTCCCGGCATGGTCTCCTCACATGCACAAAGCCCATTTGTGTCAAAGGACAGAGAACCACTAGAAGAAGCAAAGTTACAGGTAAGCAACCTGTTGCTTTTCTTGGTGTATAAGATGCCACAAGAATCTTTATCAGGGAGCTGTCCAGGAATTTGGGTATAACTTATTTGGGATCTCTTTCCTACAGCTCAATGGTGCTGTGGTAGAAGATGTGCAGTTAAAGGTCAGCATTGCCCGCAAGCAGCCCATGCTGGATGCAGCCACTGGCAAATCTGTCTGGGGATCTTTGGGTAAGTAGCCAGGATGCTTTTGGGGTGGGAGTGGGGGGTGGGGAATCGAAGGGGACATACACAATGAGGGTTGGGAGCCCCAAGCTCTAGCACCTTTGAGCAATGGGAACTAGATCTAGTGGGTTCAAATGAGGCAGGGGGCGGGAGGAGAAAAGTTAAAGGCCAGGATCTGAGGGGATGTGGTCTATCAGCAAAGGCCATCTACTCATTGCAGGTATGTTGGAGCTATGCGACTTATAATAAAATAGGATTATTTGAACACCCAAAGTATAGAAAGGCAAATGTTACAAAGTAGACTTGTATTTTACAGGTGTAATTTGTACAGTTTATCTTTCTGCACTTTTAATCAAACATGCATATACTTTGTTCAGATGGAGTGTTTATGTTGCGCTTCTCTTGTACTATAACTGCATTGCTTTTTTTACATACCTTTTGGACCTTCAGTGCAGGCTATGCATTAAGGTTTCCAGCCTCTGGCTGTAGCCATTAAGGCTAAGAACCTTCTTGCATTTCTTGTGTTGATTCACATGTGACTTCAGTGGAGCTCTTTAGACATTTGGTCTGGGACTGCCTGTTTGTTTTTAACCACACCAAAAAGGTACAGCTGCATAAATTGGTCTTTTTTCTCAGGGAGTCTTGAAAATCCCCCCTTTTCAAGGGAAAACTGTAAAGACAGTTAAAGTCCTGTTGATTTTTTGTATTTTGTATATTTATAGTCATGGGTTGGGGCGCACTGAACCAGCCTCGGAGTTTGTTAGAGGACCGAAAGGGTTCCATTCCCCACTTCCCTAGCTGTAAGGAGTCTCCACTGCTCCTTTTGAGAGCCACAGGGTTGTCTCTGTACTCTCCTTCAGTACCAGCCCCTTATCACTGGCTTCCTGGTCCTTAAATACTGACTCACACCACACCTTAAATACGCACACCCCATAGCCTCCATTCTGGATGTACCTGCAGTCAGGTGATTCCTGCTGCAGCTGAGGAGTCTGTGTGGCATCCCCATCTGTCTGCCTTCCCCTCTAAGTAGGGCCGACCTATTACCTGGTGGTCTCTCGCAGCTGGCACACACCCTGCCATGTCACTAGTCAGGGATGGCGGGCAGAGAGCATGCCTACTTGAGCGAGCCTGGCCACGCTTTGCTGGGAATTCTTCCAGCTGTGGCTGTCTCACCCCTGCCAATCCCCAACATTTATAATTATAGATAAGAACGTTTGGCCTTGGGGAAAGAGTTTGTCAAATGCATTGGGTCCAAAGACCAAATCTGTGCCACTGAGTATTGTCTGTCTATGATTCCTTACCCAGTTGTATTTGATCTCTCATTGGGTCATTTTTATCTTCTTTTACCCTTCTGCAATGCCTAACAATATTAAGCAAATTAGAAATGAATAATAGTTGATCAAACACAAACTTGAGAAGCCTTGCTCCAGATATTTGCCTTTCCCCCATACCTTAAATGTTAACTCTCATTCTGACTTTAAGCATTATGTTGCATTACAATACATTTTCACATTTTTCATTTTCCCCTTTTGTAAGAGGCAGATGGATTGAAAAGGATTTTCAATTTGAACTGCAGAATTGTATGTGTGCGCATATCAAACCTCATTCCGATATCTCACTGTTCATTGGAGTTATTAGAGTATGAAGAAATGCCCAAAGGGCAAGTACAATCTGTAAGCCCACTTCACTTGACCAGTAATGTAGCCCAGTCACAAACATCTGGGAATCCTTGATACAGGGAACATTATTGGCAAGCCATCTCCATTTTTTTTTTGTTTTTATTTACCATATTTATAGACTTGCCTGTTATACATATCCCTAGGCAGTGCACATACAACTATAAAACAGAATAAAAACCAATTAAAACAGTTTTACAGAATAAAAGCCACAAATAAAACAGGTTAATAATATATTAACAAAAAGCTTGTGAAAACAGGTGTGCCTTAAGGCTCTTTTTAAAGGCAAGAAGATAAATAATGCATACTGGGCTCTCCAAGATCAACACACCAAGAAACAAACTACCAATTGTTTCTTGATGTCTTTTTAAAGGCAGCCAGAGATGACGCTCCTGTTTTGACAGGGAATCCATTCTTGCACTCTTCTTCAGCTGTCCAACTTCTCAACTCACTTCCACTCTGCCTTCAACTTCTGACTAACTTCAACTAACTCTCTGCTGCAGTCAAGCCTCCTTCTTTATTCACTTCCAGCCCTCTAATTTTTCGATACAAACCAATCAAAGCAACTCAAGTTACCTCTATTATTTAAAAACATATCAAATCCAATCTGGCCCTGTCCACCCCCAGCACAGTACCTCCAGTGACTGTTGCTGGTGTCTGTCTTATGTTTCCTTTTTAGATTGTGAGCCCTTTGGGGACAGGGAGCCATCTTGTTTGTTTGTTATTTCTCTGTGTAAACCACCCTGAGCCATTTTTGGAAGAGCAGTATAGAAATTGAATTATTATTATTATTATTAATCAAACTCTCTCTTCCCTCCAAAATTTAACCAGTACAACTCTTCTCCCTCCCAAACCAAACTGTAGAACGTGAAGTGTGAACTTTTGACCCCTGCACAGAACATAGGTTGTTCATTGGGGTCTTTCTTTCCAAGCAAATACATATTCGATATAGAAATTTGTAACACAAAAAGAGAAGGTTCAGGCCTCATTCCTTCACAACCACAAATATAAAAACAGGATGAAATGATTAAAACAATTATGATATAAAACCAATTATAATTAATTTAAAACCTGAGAAAACAAGTGTGTCTTAAGGGTCTTTTTAAAAATAGCCAGAGATGGAGAAACTCTGATTCGAACAGGGAGTGCATTCCAGAGCCACAGAGAACGCCTGGTCCTGAGTAGCCACCAAACGGGCCGGTGGTAGCCATGACTGGACCTCCCCAGTTGATCTTAATAGGCGGGAGGGTTCTTGACAAAGGAGGCGCTCTCTTAAGTACCCTGGACCCAAGCCATTAAGGGCTTTATAGGTAATAACCAGCACTTTGTATTTCGCTCGGAAACATAGCAGCAGCCAGTGCAGTTCTTTTTAAGATCCGGTGTTTTATGGTATCTTTGGGTTATCCCGGAGTCTAATCTGTCTGCCACATTCTGCACCAACTGTAGTTTCCAGACTACACACACAGGCAGCCTCACGTGGAGTCAAGCCTTGAGGTTACCAGCATATGTATCACTGTTTTAAGGCAATTTTTCTCCAGAAATGGGCATAGCTGATGTATTGGCCAAAGCTGATAAAATGTGTCCCTGGCCATCACTCTCTCAATCATCTTGCCCAACCATAGAAACTTGGAGACAGATCTATAATTGGCTAACTCCTTTATGTCTTTTAAAATTTGTTGTACACTACCCAGAGCCTTTGGATGGGGCAGTTTATAAACGTAATAAATAATAACAACTCTGAGGGATCCAGGGCAGGGTTTGTTTGTTTTTTACACATCTTATATCCCGCTCTTCCACCAAGGAGCCCAGATCGGTGTACTACATACTTCTCCTCACAACAACCCTGTGAAGTAGGTTAGGCTGAGAGAGAAGTGACTGGCCCAGAGTCACCTAGCAAGTATCATGGCTGAATGGGGATTTGAACTCGGGTCTCCCTGGTCCTAGTCCAGCACTCTAACCACTACACCACGATGGCTCTCTTGAAGTAAGGTCTAATTATAGCCTCCTAATAATAGGAAGCTTTTAGTTAATTAATTTTTAAACTGCTAGTCTTATTTTATAAAATTGTTTTAATCATTTTATCCTGTTTTATAGTTGTATTTTAAATTATGTACACTGCCTAGGTCTACACATAGCAGGCAGTATATAAAAATGATAAATTAATATGTACTACTGTTTATCTTTCTTGGGGATAGAGCTGGGGCAGGCAGCAAGGGAAACTAGGTATCCTTCTTTTGCTGATATATTTTCCCTGACCTATTGCCTCCCTTACCCCCCTTTCAGCTGTGAATAACAGTGTCAAAGGCTCTCACCGAGACAAGCGATCCCAGGTTGTCTACAATGAAGATATCTTCTGAGGCCTGTGTGGTGATCCCTTCTTGAGGGATGGAGTGTGCTTTGATTTTGTGTCATTTAATTAGGTATTCAAATAAACGTCTGCTGTTTTCTACCTTGTACTGCTGTGATCATTCAGGCTCAGAACTAGGCCTTCAAAAACAGAGTCGCTCTTTTCATCAAGACCTTCTGCTCAAGTTCGGACCTAGAAGTTTGCTGGAGCTAGGACGAAGCTTGGCTCTTGAACTCACCTCTCCCCTTGGTTGGGAAGGTAGGATGTTAGCAGGGCCTCCACAGAAGCAGGACAAACACACTGGAGGCAATATTTGGGGATGCAACAGTCTCTTCCAGAATCAGATTCCAAGGAGATTAGATGCACCAGCAGAACTTCTGGGTTGGGAGCTGAAACAGGAAAAAGATGAGAGCAGAAACTAGGAGATCCAGCATCAAAGACCTGTGGTCTTGCATTGCCATTGGGGATTGATATTTAATAATGCTGTGCAGCCTCTTTCATGGGTACAACACCCATCGGTCCCAGGCTGTGACTTGGCCATCTTAGCTTCATGCAAGTTCTTTCAGGTGCTCTTTTGGAGACGTTCAAAATCTCCCTTACCTGAATTTCTCCTCCAGTTTTGGTGTTCCAAGAGACCTGGTCAGAGATTGTGTCAAGCACTCATACCGTGTATACAAGTACAGATGCAGTTACATTTTATGTTGTACACAGGTACAGCAATATACGTCCTATCTTTACCATGCACTTGAAGGGCCTGTATCCAAGTTCACTTTTAAAATGAACACAGGTACAGTCATTCACACAAAAACATGTACCTATGTGCAGATATGTGTACACTCATGCAACATAATGTCTGAATAAGGCTTAGGTCTTGTTTCTGAAGTGGAACTGATGCATTAGGAATCCTCTGTTCAATTTTTTTGTTTCCAGATGTTTATACAGTGCATCATGCACATGTGACATTCTGCACTAAGTTACGCGTGCCTTGTAATGTAATGTTCACACAGTTGCACAATTGCGCTCTCGCACAAATGCAAAAAATGTGCAAGCAAAGTTGTGTGATAATACATCAATTTAAAGCAATGACTGTACTATCATCAACTCCATTTGTGAACATTACGTTAGAAGGTGCAGTACGTCAGCCACAACTTTTGGTTCCTCCAGTTCGTTCATCTTCTTTCCCCTCTACCAGCTCTTTGCGTTATTGAGGCACATGTAAACACTGCCAAAAGCAATCTTGGTGTGGACCTTTGTGTCCAATTGCATCAAGATTCCTTTTTGTGTGGTATTTTAGTTGTGAAGGAGCACCTTTGCCAAACAGTAAAACCAAATCTTGATGGGCTAATGCATACAATCACATCAAGATTATGTTTCTGATGTGTTTCCTCAGTGTGCATGAGAGCACCAGAAACGTTGGGTGGAAAAGATCCAAATGACTTGAAAGAACTGAAAGTTGTTCTTCAGAAGTCCTATTCAGACATTATGTTGTATTTGCATTCAGATGTTTGTATAATCATACAGATTTGTGTATGTATCTATGTTCATTTTAAAACTGCTGGGATTGGTAATCTGTCACCAGTTGTCAGCAATATGCAGATGACATTTAGTTCTATCTCTCCTTATCACCTGATCCTAGGGTGGCACTGGATGTCCTGAATTAGGGGCTGGAGACAGTGATGGATTGGATGTGGGCTAATAAACTGAGATGGAATCTGGGCAAGACGGATGTGCTTTTGGACAATAGGAGAGCCACTCAGGATGAGGGGATTCAACTGGTTGTGGATGGGGTTGAACTCCCCTTGAAAGAGCAGGTGCACAGCTTGGGGATTTTGCTGGACCCAACTCTGCTTTTGGAAGCTCAGGTGGAGGCGGTGGCCAGGGGTGCCTTTGCACCCTGCGTCCATTTCTCGAGAAGGCAGATCTGGCCAGTTACCCACACCTTAGTCATGTCACAGCAGGATTACTGTAATGCGCTCTATGTGGTGCTGCCCTTGAAGAATACTTGGAAACTGCAGCTAGTGCAAAATGCAGCAGCTAGGATTTAATCTGGAGTTGCCCATTGGGATCAATTCCTTTTCAAAACATCTTGGGACCTTAACGGCTTTATTTTAGCACTTGGGGCCTTAGTGTTTGAACCTAGCTTTTGAGATTGAACATCAAAGGGGACTATGCCTTCTGATGAATGAATGTTTAATTGAAAAGAATTATTACTCCCATTTCAAAAGAGCTACGTAGTCTGCCAATTTATTTCTGGGTCCAATTCAAGGTGCTGGTTTTGACCTTTTAAAGTCCTTAACGGTTTGGACCATGCCTGCTCCCAAGGATTGCTGCCTGCTTGACATGGTAATTGGAGGGGGCTCTGTTTACATGCCAACAATGAGGGATGCTTGGCTGTCATGCACACAGGACAGGGCCTTCTCAGTCATTGCCCCCTGACTTTGGAATGCTCTCCGGTAGGCATCTGCTCCTCAGCCTCCACCACAGTTTTAAGAAAACAAGTGAAATCTTGGCTTTTTATCCAGGTTATTATATGAGTGTTGTTTTTGTTGCTGCTGCTCTAAATTTTATGGTTCTATTTTGTATGTTTTTTTAAACATTTAATTAGATTTGTATTTTGATATTCCAATTTAATATTTTTATTGTGTAACTATTTTATAGTCTTAAATTGTCTTCAATGGGTTGTAAACCACCTTGAGATTGTTTTAATGAAAGGCAATGTAAAAAATTCGCAAATAAATATTTTATTTATTTATTTATCTTATTTTTACACTGCCCAAAACTTACGTCTCTGGGCGGTTTACAACAAGATTAAAAAGTAAAACATTAATTAAAAACAAAAACAAAACAAAAATGTAAAAGCAAAAAATGTAAAACACAATTTAAATTTTTTAAAACAATATTCTAAAAATAACATTCAAAACAATATCAGTTAAAAGCCTGATAAATAAAGGTTAACCTGGGTACAGACCCCTCAAATGCCTGTTACAGTTAGTTAGTGGGCTGTTGTACCTGTGTTCAGCATAATGTGTCAGTGAAACCTGTACTGTGTACACTGTAAAGTCACACAAGTGTTGAACATAACACATGAATAGGGCTCCAGTCAAACCCTAAATTGAGGAAGAGTGGACAAGTGACATTACAGTGCAGAAAGTCAATGAAATCAACATAGTTGTTGGATTAATGTATCAAGTTGCTGCTTGATGTGGTAGGGATGGGGAGGGAATAAAGGGCATGGATTCCTAGCCACTTCTTGATCAGCCTCACTCCACCACTGCTCTGATTTCAGCAGGTGCACTCCTAAGCTTTCAAGTGTATTTGTCCAATCCTAAGATTTAGACTCTCCTCTAGTTGTTTTGAAAGAAAACATAAGGATTTTAAGGGTGACTGTGTAAAGCTGCCTTATACTAAGGCAGTTCACACGATTACAAACTGGGCACAGCAAGCGTCCGACCCAGCTTTGGAAGCTGTGCATGCTCCTGATCTATCGACGGAGCATGAGCAAACAACTGAGTAGGAAGCAGGGGGGTGAGTGTGAGTGTGAGTGTGTGTGTGTGTGTGTGAGGAGCTGGGTAGGGCAGCTTTTCTTCTTACCTTGTTAAAATGCTGAATAGGAGAGCTGGGTAGGATGGCACCATCCTACCCAGCTCCTGCCTCCCCTCGTGCACAGTCGCTCCCCACTCCTACCTAGCTGTCTGCTCACACGCGATCGAAAATCGGGAGTGTGTGCAGCTCCTGAAGCAGGTAGGACGCCTACTCAGTTTTTGACTGTGTGAACTGCCTTATGGAGCCAGACCCTTGGTCCATCTAGCTTAGTATAGACTGGCAATGGCCCCCACGTGCCCTGCTGCTGCAGCAAGCAGAGAAAACATGCAGATTGGGGAGAGAAGAAAACCCACCCCCTCTAGTGAACATATGTAGCTGCCTTGTACCAAACTAGACCATTGGTCTATCCAGCCCCAGCCTGTCCATCCCCAGCACAGCATCCCTCCAGTGGTTGTTGCTGGTGTCTATCTAATGCTTCTTTTTTTAGATTGTGATCCCTTTGGGGACAGGGAGTCATTTCATTTATATCTATGTAAACCACTTTGGAAACTTTGATTGAAAAACAGTATATAAATATTGATTGTATTCGTATCCAGCTTAGTAGCCTTATAAGAGCAGCTTTGCTGGATCAGGCCTATCTAGTCCAGCATCTGAACAGTGGTCCACCAGATGCCTCTGGAAAGCCCACAAGCAGAAGATGAAAGTATGCCCCCTCTCCTGTCATTGCTCCCCTGTAAATGGTATTCAGAGGCATCCTACCTCTGACCCTGGAGGTAGCCTATAGCCATCAAGACTAATAGCCGTTGTTCTCCATTGTCTAAGCCCCTTTTAAAGCTGTCAAAACAACTGATGTGTAGTGATGGGTGTTCATCACTACAACCTAGTGGCAAAGAATTCCATAGATTAATTGTGCAATATGTGAAAAAGTGCTTACTTTTGTCAGACCTAAATTTCCTGGCAATCTTCATAGGATGACCCCTGGTTCTAGTGCTGTGAGAGAGGAAGAAAAACTCAACTTCCCACACCATGCAGAATTTTATAGACCTTTGTCTTGTCTCCTCTTATTCATCTCTTTTCTGAATTAAAAAGCCCCAAATGTTGTAGCTTTTCATCATACGGTAGAACCTGTAACCACAACCCACCTCTGCAGGGGTGAAGGACCTATTAGGCTGGTCTGCCTGAGAACGTTATTGGATTCAATAGAATTCAAAAAACCTGTGGAAGGATACTGCCTTGGTTGGCCTGATGGCTTATCTCCAATTGGCTATTGACAGAGGGAGTGTGACTCTGCTGATCCTTTTGGATCTCTCGGAGGCTTTTGATACCATTGAGCATGGTATCTTTTTGCATAACCTGAGGAAAGTGGGATTGGGTTGCCCTGTTTTATAGTGGTTCCGTTCCTGCCTCTCTGGTAGCTTCCAGATGGTTTCACTTGGAGACTGCTGCTCTGTAAAGCGAGAGCTAAAGTATGGCATTCCACAAGACTCCATACTGTCTCCAGCGCTCTTTAACATCTACATGAAGCCACTGGGAGAGATCATCAGGAGGCTTGGTGCAGGGCTGTTATGAAAATGCTGATGACACCCAGATCTATTTCTCCATATCAACTTCATCAGGAAATGGCATAACTTCTCTAATTGCCTGCCTGAAGGCAGTAATGGGTGGGTGAGGAACAAAAAAATGGAAGTCGAATCCAGATAAGACAGAGGTACTGATGGGGTGGGACCAGCGAGATGGTTTAGATCTGCCTGTTCTGGATGGGATTACACTCCCCCTGAAAGGTCAGTTACATAGCTTGGGAGTGTTCCTGGAACCAAAACTTTCTGGCTTCTCAGGCTGAGGCAGGCAGGGGCCAGGAGTGCTTTTTATCAGCTTCAGCTGATAAATCAGCTATGCCCATTTTTGGAGGTAAATGACCTTAAAACAGTGGTACACATACTGGCAATTTCTAGGCTTGACTATTATAATGCACTGTATGTGGGGCTGCCTTTGTACATAGTCCAAAAGCTACAATTGGTACAGAATGTGGCAGCCAGGTTGGTCTCTGGGACAACCCAAAGGGACATTATAACACTGATTTTGAAAGAACTGCACTGACTCCTACTGTGTTTCAGAGTGAAATACAAAGTGCTGGTTATTTATTCTATTTTATTTATTGTTGAATTTATATACCACCTTTCATTAAAAACAACCCCATGGCGGTTTACAAAAGTTAAAAACACAATAAAAATGATGATTAAAATATTAAGCTAAAAATATAAAACAACTCTAATTTAAAAACTATAAAATACAAGCATGGTTATGACCTATAAAGCCCTCAATGGCTTGCATCCAGGGTACTTAAGAGAGCACCTTATTTGTCATAAAGCTTGTCGCATATTAAGTTTTTCTGTAGAGTTACAGTTAAAGTTGCCCCCAGCTTGCTTGGCAGTGACTCGGGACCGGGCCTTCTCTGTGGGCACCCCAAGGCTTTGGAATATGCTCCCTGTCAAAATAAGAGCATCTCCATCTCTGATTGCTTTTAGGAAGACCCTCAAGACAGACCTGTTTTCTCAGGCTTTTAACTGAAATTAATTTAAAACGGTTTAATTGTTTTTATCCCATGAAATGGTTAACTTTTTATTCTGTGAAATTGTTTTAGTTGTTTTTACTCTGTTTTATATTTGTTGTGTTTTAAATTGTGTACACCGCCTGCCTAGAGATAAACATATCAGGATGGATGGATGGGCGTATGTGCTTTTTGGTTGCCCTCTTTTGCACTGTTTCTTGTTCTATAATATCCTTTCTGTGATCGGATGACCAGAACTGTACACACTATTCCAATTGTCTACATGGACTGATAGTGGCTTTCTCCAGGGTTTCTGATGGATCTTTCCCAGCTATACTTGGAGATGCTAAGAACTGAACCGAGGACCCGCAAATACAAAGCATGTGCCCTACAACAGCTATGGCCCCTCCCCTAAATTCTGTGCCAGATATCCAATGATGGTTGTGTGGAATGAGCACAATTCTCTCTCTTTTATTTTAAATATGTATATATTGCTTTTCTGTTAAAATATCCAATGACACTGATCTCCCATCCTCGAGTCAGAGTCCCAACAAATGAGAGCATTTATCACATCTACGTGTTTCCATGTAATGGAATTTAATACACAATTATTAACAGTCCATTCACTTTACAGGATTTAAGGATATCGGTTTTATTTACACAGAATGTCCCAGGTGGGATGGCGAAGTGCAAGTCTACAGGGTGTGTGTCTGGGTGATGGTGGTCCTCTTCCCTTTCATGGGAGGAAATCCAGCCCCTCGTCACGCAGCTCTTCCCTGAGCCAGGGCAAGACCTTGAAGATGTTAATGTGGAAATCTCTGGCATGTGAGGGGGACTGCTGCTGGAAAGCGTTGTCACTCTGGCACTTAGGAAGCCTCTTGTTTCTACAGACATCCTCCACACCCCAGCTGATCACACCCACCTGGAGTGAGAAACAAGCAGTTTTATAGGGCCTATAATGAAGAAAGTACTGTCCACGAAGCAGACCAGCTGAACGGGTAGCAATCCTGTGCACTCTGACTAGAGAGTGAGTCTCCTTGAACTCAGTGGGATTTGATTTTGAGGAACCATGCATAGACTCACACTGTTAGTTTGGACGAACAGTTTCATCGACCAAACTGTTTAAGGATTTTTCCATGAGAGATGAGGTCCACGCTATGAGATTAATTTTCTATTCCACAGCAAATGCTGCACTTCCATGGCTGTCCAACCAAGGGCCATGTAACCCCAGTGAGGAGGACATTAGAGAGGGCTTATGCCCTCCCCACAATGTTGGCCTACATTTCTCATGATCCCTGACTATTGGCCCCAGTGGCTGGGGATGATGGGAGTTGCAGTCTAAAAACAACTGGAGGGCTGAAGTTGTGCAGCCTTGGCATAAGAGAACGGGATGCAAGGCCTCTCCTCTTGATGGGGCTTCCAGTTCTAATTAGGGCCCAGGATATGGGGTTGCTTCCATACATGCCCTTCCCTCTGGAATTACTATCCACCCACACACTTCTTGTGAAAAATCCAAGCAACATTCCTGTCAAATTTCTGCATTCTAGTATTGTCTATGTTGCTCCTTTATGTTCTTACAGAACATGATCTATGACTTTTTTTTTTTTTTTTTTGCAATAGAATGGCACCAATGTGGACAAGCAGAACACTATTGAGGGGTTAAGGATCCTGACTTTTAATCAAAATCTCCCCTCGACAGGTTCAGCTCATTTTATACCTTCCTGTTCAGCAAAGTTTGTGAATTAATGCTTCCTGGATGGCCCCATTCTTGGTCTGCTTAATGTGTTGTGGGGTTGAGCCGGGACATTAATTACAGATGTACTTTTATATTCCAGCACCCTGGATCTGGTCTTTGACCAAAATAAAGGTTATCTATCTATCCAGCACCCTGAGACAGCTCCAGGTGAGCAACTTGCTCAGACAAGGGCCCAAAGTGGAATGAGGTGGTCCTCAATATCCCCAGGCTTATCCTACCCTTCTGAAGCTCTGCCTCCCTGCCTGGAGATCAGAGAGATTTAAAGGGGAAATCCTCTGGCCTGAGTCTAGTACTCTGCCACCATTCCGTCAGGTTTCTTCTGGCCCATTGCCACAGTAATTGTGCAGACTTGGGGTAGTGCCAATGATGTGGAAAAGGCTGGTTCATTGGGGAGGCTCAATGAGTGTCAGTTCCAGATCTCCGTTTCTGGAGTTTCCCAGGTGGCAGGCTCAGACTCCAGCCTGGTGTCAGAGTTTGGGGCTGGGAATGGGTCTGGGACTGGCTTCTCTGTCCTGACTGCTCCCCACTTCTCAGGATAGGACTCTGCACTACTGCTCAGGGCTGAGGTCATGACACCCGAGTACCACTCACCTGGATGTAACGGTGTCTTTTATCGACTAAGAGGGGACCTCCAGAATCACCTGCAAAGGGAAATAGGGGATTAACTGTGGCGCTCAGGTGTAGGCAGGATGGCGCTCTAGAATTGAAATGTGAATATTGGAAGTCAAGAATCTTGGTAGGGTTCCATACACACATGGACACACACCAAGATGCCCATTCTGCAACAAGACCCAAATCAGAATGAAATAATGTAGAGGAGGAAGGAATGGACTGAAAGTGGTAGGGTGGTCAGAAAGGGCAATTCATTATTTTATCCTGAAACAAATTGCAGTTGTGAGGGACTTGGATTAGGACCATAAGGGCCTGCCTGGAGGCCCTTATAAGCCCCCTTCCGCCCACAGTCGCAATTTACAAGGGGGCCCAATTAAGCTGTTAATTCAGTTTAAAAGAAACAGCACATAGGCTTTAAGTATATGCTTAATGTTCAGTTTGAATGTAGTTCTCTTTGAGGAGGAAGCCAGCATGACGTATGAGAGGTAGTATGGAAATAAAGCATGGCCTCCTGAATAGGCCCTACAAAAGTACGCAAAGATCTTCAGTCATCTTCCTGTGAACACAGCTCTGGTGCTAGACACAAAGCTGCCTCTCACGCAGCTCTAGCTATGATGTCTGGCTGTCCTAAGAGGAAGGCATGGGTAGAGACAAGGCTACTAGTCCTCACCTTTGCAAGTGTTGGGGTCCACTTCAGGATCAATGCCCCCTGTGCAGAGGAAACGGTCGGTCACTACCTGTGAGATGTCAGTGACGTTTTTGTAGTATTTGGCTTTCCTGGCATCTTCCTCACAGGCCGATTTCTGAGGGGAGAGATGGAAGGGTGCATTTACTAAGGCAACCTGATGTAACTAGAAGAGAGCCAAAGGCTTTGCTATCAGATATCCCACTATATCAGTTCATGCTGTGCACAGATCACACGACACCAGTATGGCCTTGTAACATACCCGATGATATGTGAAAGGAATTTAGGTCCAAAACTTCACTACTGCTGTACGTTGCACAGAGTAGATCAGCTGTGGTGGGTAAGTTATCTTTTAAGGAAGCTTGTTTGCATTATTGATCTCATTCCTCATTACTGGATATGCTTCAGAGGAATCCCAGAGTCCTCAAAACCAAGTTTGAAAACCATTGGGTTAGGGTTATTCAGGAGATCTCAAACTTGGGTCTTCACATGTTGTTGGACTATGACTCCCATCATCCCCAGCCACAATGGCTAAACCACTGTGACTGAGGATGATGAGAGTTGTAGTCCAACAACACCTAGGGACCCAAGTTTGAGAACGCCTACAGTAATCAGTTGAAAATCTTTTGATCAATTAAGAAGGTACCCCCAATTAACTGGGCAGCAGTTTTATATTGCCAGTAATTAACAAGTACCTACAAGAACCAAAACATGGCACCATTTTGGAAAAGGTATTCCTCATCTTTCTCACAAAAGGGAATGCCTCTTTCAAGATGGCGCTGCAACATATACATTGTCTAAAAAACAAAGAGACTGTGCTTTATTCCTTCAGAACTATTGTTTTATTATGTCAAGATTTACTCAATTAATTGATTAATTAAAACACAATTAACCAATTAGCATTCCTTAATCCGATGGCACCCCTAATTCATTTATTTATTACTGTCTTACAGGATTGCCCTGAGGATAACTGAGAGCTGTTATTTAGCTCAGTTGCTTATGTTCTCATTTTCTCTCTTGTCCTCTCAATTACTACTTTTAAGGTGCCGTCTGGGTTCCGAGCAATTGTCCCTCTGAGACAAGATGGTTCCCAGCTTTGAGGGCATTTCACGCTCTGTTGCAAACACACCTTGGAAACCAGAGAGCAGGCAGGGGACTTAGACCTATATGGCAATGCCGACAACTAATGACAGGTCTGTGGTATGGCAAAGGGAATACAGCAGGGTCGTGCTGTCTGACCCACAAGAGTTCTCACGTGGTTGGAACATACTCTTGTGGGAGACAGAAAGTCCTTTGTGAGATTGTCCAAGGTGCACAGGAAAGAGAAATAAAGCACCAATGGGAAGAATAGCTCTTGAGGTGACAGCCTTGTCTCCGAGGAAGCAGTAAGGCATGTTGGCTATTTGTCCAGAAGAGGAGGATAAGGGTGAAGCAAACCGCCCCTCCCTCTATACCAAGGCACCACAGAGGTGGAGTTTGGGGAAGCCGCTGCCAGTGTGTGTAGACAATACTGAGCTAGATGGACCAGTGGCCTGACTCAGTATAAGGCAGCTCCCTATGTTCCTAAGAAGTGCCTAATATTGCTAGTACACTTTGCTCAGAATGGGTGCCTAGATGCTGTCCTCACCTTTTCACCAGTCTTGATCTTCACATTGCTGCGACGCAGCCCAGGCCCCAGAGCATTGCTGTGTTCACAGCTGGTTACAAAGAAAGAAGGAACATTGCCAACAGGCAGGAGCTCTTGTTCTGGGAAAAACAAGGAACACCAAATATGACTAGGGTGCATTGGCAAGGCTATGAAGAGGAGTCAGTTTTGGTGAATAGGGGAGGGGGAGAGAGAGAAATGCAGGTCAAAATTCAAGTAGAACAATGGTGGCCGACCCTTTTGAAATCAGTGTCACAAGTCCAGTCCAAAGAATGAGATAATGTGCATCTATGGTTCATTTAAAGGCCCCCTGTGTCTTGGGTTGCTTCAACCCAAGAACTTTAGAACTGCTTTTCTGCAGAATAAAAATGGTGGCTTCATACAGCACTTAATATACCATTATAATACCCAGCAATGTCCTTGTGGTCAAGGACCATCTATAATCTTTACTCAGAAGTAATCCCGGTTATAGAAGGTCCCTTGTAATGCTAATTAAAACTTTCCTTCCTGAACGTTTTACCTATTGTATTACTTTCTTCTTGCTGGAGAATCAGTGGTGAATTGAACCTCAGTTATTCAGTTTCTTTTCCCTTAGACTGGGTGCTTTAATTGCTGGTTTATCTGAACCCCCCTTCCACATACACACATTTATATAAAATACTGCTATTTGCTATAAAAGAAAGTTTTGGTTTTTTTTAAGGAAAGGAAACCAGTAATCAAAGCTTCTCTCCCCCAAGACCAGAAACTGACTAATGGACAATTCATCACTAAATTTCCCAGCTGTGCTGAATGGGAAGCAATAAAATGGGGCAGAACCTGAAAAACAAGGAAACATTTAATTAAAGACACAATAGCCTTTAAAAGCTTTGATAGCATAGTGGACAAGCTTGCACTGCAATTTTTGTTTGTGTGATCAGCACAAATCAGATGAAAATACAGGACACAGAGGAAATATTGGAATGCAATGATGTGGCAATGACACCATCTGTATGCTCCATAAAAAGTGGGGAAACAAAGGATGCCAATTCCATAGAGAAGGCCTTGCTGGAAAGCAACCTCGCAATATTTTGCCTCTAGTCTACTGAGCTGGGAAGCTAGAGAGGATGACAGGTATGTAAGCCCAATTCTGCACCATGACCACCAGTTATAGGGGACCTATTGCTTCAGTTAAAGCACAAATGTATTTTGCATAGGCTGCCAATGGCATCCCTACCACAAGCTGGTCACTCTCAAAGTGAGAGAATTCTCTGCCACGGGATGTGGCAACGGCCACCAGCTTAGATTATTTTAAAAGGGGGTTAGACAAATTCATGGAAGATAGGTCTACCAATGGTTACTAGTCCTGATGGCTATGGGCCACCTCCAGCCTCAGAGGCAGGATGCCTCTAAAAACCAGTTGATTGGAGCAACAGCAGGAGAGAGAGCGCAAACCTTCATCACTTATCAGAGGCATCTAGTAGGCCACTATGGGAAACAGGATGCTGGACAAGACAGGTGTTGGGCCTGATCCAAGAGGGCTGTTCTTATGTTCTCAAAAGAGACTACTTCTTACCATGGTCCCTACAAGTGGTCTGAGGATGAGGCTTCCTTAGAGCCCGTGTGGTTCCAGCTGTACATGGTAGGCAGACTGGCCTGTAGAAAGAGAACAGCAGGGGAAAATTAGTTGGGCATCACCACCTCTCCGCACTTTGCTTCACGTCATGTTCCGTCCCCACCCCTGGTCCCCGCTCATATCTTTGGACAGTGTAAACATTTCCCATTCAATTATTAGCTATCTTGTCCAACCTCTTCCCACTTCTCTAAA
The DNA here is from genome assembly GCF_027244095.1 of Hemicordylus capensis. Lineage (NCBI taxonomy): Eukaryota > Metazoa > Chordata > Lepidosauria > Squamata > Cordylidae > Hemicordylus > Hemicordylus capensis. The sequence goes on along the minus strand of NC_069658.1, from coordinate 253,547,489 downwards.
ACCAATTGCCTGTACACTCCTGCCCATACCAGCTTTACATGCAAGGCTGAATGTGTGCCAGAGTTCAGCCGGGGCTATAATGCCAGGAATCTGTTCTGGAATACATGAAGAGCCAATGGATGAAAATAACCTCAGCTGATGAACCTCACTTCCCACACTAGGTAACTTACACACAGTCAGTCTCCACACACTCCATCCTACTGAGCAGCTGTGTTGTCCAGCTGCTGAATGAGGCAGGAGGAGAAGTCTTCCTACCCAGCAGAAGGCTAGCAAATTATCACTGCCTGTGCCTCCTACCATTTTCTGTGGGTTGTTTTTTTTTACACTAGCACATGATCAGAAAACGGGAGTGCGCACAGCTCCCAAACTTGGGTAGGACACTTGGCCTACCCTATTTGGCACCATGTGAACAAGCCTGATATTTCCCAGCCAACTACTTGACATCTTTTAAGTGGCAATACCAGGGACTGAACCAGGGATCCTATCTTTGCAAAGAATATGCTCTTCTCCCCCTGAGCTACAGCCTGACACAGGGTTAACGGTTACTGGGAAATGACCAGAAGTCATAATTCAGGTTGAGAATGCAACAATACACAGCACAGAACGTTCTGCCCTCCAAACACAGAGGCTTTTTACAAATGTTGCCTGTTCCATTTCAAAACACATCTCCCCAATGTTGAAGACCAGCAGCTTCTTTTTCAGAGTAAATAGCTCAAGATTGTGTCCTAAATGTATCATACATATGATACACAAAGCTGCCTTCTACTGAGTCAGACCACTGGTCCACCCTGGAGCTCCGCATTGTCTTTGGCAGCAGCCCTCCACAATTCTAAACATGACTCTTTTCTAGCCCTACTTGGAGATGCCACAGACTGAGCCTGGGGCCTTCTGCATGCAAAACTGCTTGCTCTGCCACTGAGTGCTGCAGCAGAACGAGCAGATTACCTCTGGGTGGCCTTAACAACATCTACATCTTGGACCCTTCACTTCGGGAACAGGCGGGATTCCCCACCTCAGATGGAATCAAATCTCATGTCCCTTTTATTTTTCTTCCCCTTTATCTCACCTTGCAGCGGGACGGAACTTGACTTCTCTGCTGAGATTCACTAGGGCAATATCATAATCATAAAATTCAGGGATTCCATGCGCTTGTAGCTTCCCAATACTGTACTTTGGGTGGGATCGGAGACCTACCACATCAAAGCTCTCCTTGCCTAGAGAAGAAGAAAAAGAAGAAGAAGAAATATGGGCTTCCTGGAGACATCCACAGACGTTAGCAGGCCAGCATGGTGTAGTGGTTAGAGTGCTGGACTAGGACCGGGGAGACCTGAGTTCAAATCCCCATTCAGCCATGAGACTTGCTGGGTGACTCTGGGCCAGTCACTTCTCTCTCAGCCTAATCCTCTTCACAGAGTTGTTGTGAGGAGAAACCTAAGTATGTAGTACACCACTCTGGGCTCCTTGGAGGAAGAGCGGGATATAAAATGTAAAAAACTAAATAATAAATAAATAAAATGATGCTTTTCTCCATGGCATGAAAACATCATCTACTCATTTCTGCATATCCAGTAGCTGTTAGACACAATAAAAGGCCAGGATGGGGTTTTTCTGACCAATTAGCAACCTTCTCCCACCTTGAGAGAATTTGGCTTACCAATCCTGACAGATATCTGCTCGGCCTTATCATCTATGGTGAAGCAGTGGGCTGCAGTCAAGACGAAATACTTAGAAACAAGGGCTCCTTTGCAGTGCTCATATCCACTCCCAGAACGCTTTGATTTGAAAGAAAAAAAGCATTAGGGATAGGTGAGGGCGGCCAATGAGGAAGAGCATTTCAGTACAAACTTGTAACATGATTGTAATTTAATTGTAAACCGCCCTGAGCCATTTCGGAAGGGCAGTATATAAATCAAATTAACAAATAATAAATAAATAAATGATGGCCTCACACTCCAGCTGATTCCTTGTCTGCTTTGAAAAGCTGGAGAATTAATTGCTGTCCTTCAGCTTCTTTGGGTCCCTTTGTTAAATATCCTAACATTTCTGGCTGCCTGGTTTGTGTTTATCAACAGACACGGCAGTAAAGCAGGGCTGCACAACTTCAGTCTTCCTTCTGTTTTTAGACTGCAACTCCCATAATCCCCAGCCACAGTGGGCAATAGTCAGATAAGATGGGGGTAGTAGTCCAACAGCCACCTAGTGGTGCAGCAGGGAGGTAACTTGCCTAGGGAGCAAGAGGTTGCTGGTTCAAATCCCCGCTGGTATGTTTCCCAGACAGTGGGAAGCACCTATATCGGGCAGCAGCAATATAGGAAGGTGCTGAAAGGCATCATCTCATACTGCATGGGAGGAGGCAATGGTAAACCCCTCCTGTATTCTACCAAAGACAACCACAGGGCTCTGTGGTTGTCAGGAGTCGACACTGACTCGTCAGCACAACTTTACCTTTAATCGTCCAACAGCTGCAGGAGGGCCGAAATTGTGCAGCCCTGCAGTAAAGCCTGCGTGGATATTATTTTACACAAGTACTTAATGCCCTTCCAATGGAACTTCCTGTTTCTGAGAGAAAGCGCCAAACTACATGTTACATTAAGCATGTGACTATGGAGAATGTGTTTGTTTGTTTTCTTCAACAAATAGCAGCTGCAAGGAAGGAATTGTAACAATCTTTTGTCCATATATACCAACTAAAGAATGAGGACTAGCAAAGAACACAACTTTATTGGGAGCAAGTCTGAACATCAGTATTACACTAGGGCAGGCCAGGAGGTTTCAGCTTTTTAAAAACAAGCATACCCTTCCTGTTTGAGATCTTCAGCTCAGGTACCCCTTAGAGATTTTTGGCATGTATGTGCACATACACACACACACAAATCTGCACACAGTAGTTAAATATTAAGTTAGGTGATAGGCTGTTACAGTCACTGGCTTACATCCAGACTAAGTTACACATGAATTTCCATTGAAATTAATAAAACAAGTAAATTTGTCCCACACATTTCAATAGCACTACTCATGAGTAGCTTAATCTGGATATAAACCAGTGACTGCCATAGCCAGAGCTGCACCTTAATCACAAGTCAGTGGCTCGGGGAGATGGGAAGGCTCTGAGTACCCCTTAAGGTTACCCCTAGTTGGGAACCACTATACTCGGCTAAAACCAGCTACAGTCTGGCCCCAAACCAAACTGGGACTATGGTGGAGGCAAAGGGTTAAATTCCCCTTCCCTACAACATGGTCCTGATCTGGATTTGGCCACTCCACAATTGCTATTTACTGGATAAAAAGGAAGCACGTTGGCCCCTTAATGTAACATGCAATTTGGTCCCTAAATTCAATTCTTCTATGTGCTGTCAGGACAGAGGGCCTAACATATTTTCTAAAGCCCGAACAAGAATTACAGTTGAACTTACCCTGATGTGAATATTAACATGCCAAGGATTTTTTTCCTGGTCGTCTGCACCTTTGAATTCCTTGGCCAAACCACACATGCTGAAAACCTCATTCTCATCTGAGAGGAGAAAGACGCAGTTGTCAGAGCTTCTGGGATACTAAATTCTCTAGAAGGAGAGGAGCCTAATAGTAGGTTAAATATGAGGCAAGGAGTGGGGCTAGGACTCCTGGGTCCCTGGGAAGGGAAGTAGGTGGGACAGGAGGTGACTAAAAGCCCCACTCATGTTTCTAGGACAATAATCTAGACAATGTTGCATACTGCAGCAAACAACCCCAACTGATGGGGTCTTAGCTGTCAGTGACTGACTGGGAGAGAGATCTTGGGGTCAAGGTGTACAGCTTGTTAAAAGTGTCAGTGCACGGCAGCTGTGAAAAAGGCAAATTCCATGCTAGGGATCATTAGCAAGGGGTTTGAAAATAAACTGCTAATATTATAATGCCCTTATAACAAATCCATGATGCCATATTTGGAGTACCGCATACGGTTCTGGTCTCCATATTACCATGCTCCTTCCTTCCATATTTTAAAAAAATCAATTAAACACACATCTTTTTAAAAATGTTTTAAAATGTTTTATCTGCTGTTTATATCTGGTAGGTTCTTTAGTTTCTATAGTTCTCCATTTTTAGCTTTTTATGAATAACTTTTAATTCAAAACATTTTTTTAAAATGTAATTTTAAATGTGCTTTTAGTCTGGTCTTTTAACTTAGCTTTATTAATCTTTGTAACATTGTATCTATTTTATTAATGTTGTGAGCGGCCCTGAGCAGTAGTGTACTGGAGGGGTGAGGTATAAGCATTAGAAATAAACACACAGATAAATAAATAAATGACATCGAAGAACTGGAACAGGTTCAGAAGAGGCAACCAAGATGATCAGGAGCCTGGGGCAAGGCTACAGCATCTGGGGCTTTTTAGTTTGGAAAAGAGGCAACTACAGTGAGACATGATAAAGGTGTATAAAATTACGCATGGAGTAGAGAAAGTGGACAGAAAGAAATTTCTCTCTCTTTCTCACAATACTAGAACCTGGGATCATCCCATGAAACTGAAGGCCAAGAAATTTAGCACCAACCAAAGCAAGTACTTTTTCACGCAGCACATAATTAATATATGGAATTCTTTTCCACAGGATGTGGTGAGGGGATTCTCGGCCATGGGATGTGGTGATGGCCACTAGGGATGTGCGCGGAACCGGCAATGACTGGTTCGAAGGTGAGGGGGGATAACTTTAAGGACTGGGGAAGGTGCTCTGACACACACACCCTGGTGCATTTCCCCGGGGTCCCAGCGGGGTGGCAGACTACCTCCTTGCCACCCCAATACGTCACAGACTGGAAGTGGCCACTGCACATGCACACGTTGCGATGTGCTGCCGGTCTTTCAAACTGGTTTGGAGGCCCATAAAGGGCCTCCGGGCCGGTTTCGTGCACATCCCTAATGGCCAGTAGCTTGGATGGCTTTAGAAGGGGCTTAGAAAAATTCATGGAGGACAGGTCTATCAGTGGCTACTAGTCTGGTGGCCATAGGCCACCTCCAGCCTCAGAGGCAAGACATCTCTAAATTACAGTTGCAGGGGAGCAACAGCAAGAGAGAGGCCATGCCCTCACCTCTTGCCTGTGGACTTCTCAGAGGCATCTGGTGGGTCACTGTGCGAAACAGGATGCTGGACTAGATAGACCTTGGGCCTGATCCAGCATGGCTATTCTCAGGGGTGCTGTTAGGCACAGACCTGGGGGCCCAGGTCCATGTCCCCACTCTCCTAGAGGGCCCCCATGATGTTCCCCAAAGGAAAAAAGGGCCCCTTTCATATTTCTGGAATGGCTTGGCCTAGAGTTCTGAAATTTGGCAAAGATGTACGACAGTTAATTGGGACTCTCTGTATTAATTTTAAAGCATATTGGCCAATCTATTGATTTTTAATTATTTTTAAAATGTTAAAAAACTTTCCAAAAAAAAGTCCTGTAAGTGCCTCATTTCATGGCAGAAAATTTACAAAAACTTCTAGAATGGAAGTCTCCCCACCACTGGACCATCATTCCACCCCCACATGGAGGAATCTGTCTTTCATTGTCTTCATAAAAAAAAGATAAACATCACCCCACTTTAGACCCCCTTTTATATTTCCAGAATGACTTGGACTAGAGTTCTAAAATTGGACACACGTGTAGGACAGATGAGTAGGACTCATCTGATTTTGGATATTGAAGTGGTTAATCCACTGATTTTTAATAATTTTTTTATTTTTATTTTTAAATGTCAAAAAAAGTCAAAGTCCAAAAGTAGCTTGTTTCAATGGCATAACATTACAAAAACTTCTGGAACTGAAGCCCACTGATTCCCTGCCCCTGGAACATCATTCCACCCCCATGTGAAGGCATCTGCCCTTTGCCTTCATAAAAAAGTGCAACATTTGCCCAACCCTTTACATTTCCAGAATGGTTGGGCTTAGAGTTCTGAAATTGGGCACACATGTAGTCCAAGATGGCAGGACTCTGTATTTTTATTTCAAGGAAATTGGTCAATCCTGTGATCTTTAGTCCTTCCCCCACCGCTTTCCCCCCAAAATGCACTCTGGCCCAGATCTGTGGGTTTGTGGTAAATGATCAAGAAGATGTATGGGTTATTGGGTTGCTGTATAGTCCTTTCCCTCACAAATGCACACTGGCCCCATACCTGTGGGTTTTTGGTGAAATGTATATAGATGGAAAGGATGCTTCTTTTGTAGGCCAGGTGGTGGTGGGGCTCATTAGGTTCAGGGTCCAAAATCACCTAGCTGCACCCTCTGGCTGCTCTTATATTCTTAACAGGAGCCATGATGGATCAGATCCAAGTCCAGCTAATCCAATCCAGCATCCTGTTTCACACAATGGCCAACCAGCTGCTGCTGAGAAGCCTACAAGAAGGGCATGAAGGCAATAGCCCTCTCCCCGTATTGTTCCCCAGCAATGGGTATTCAAAGGTATACTGCTCCTGAACTTGGAGGTTTCATATAGCCATTATAGCTAACAGACTCATCTTCCATGAATATGTTCCTTTCAAGTTGTGTCAACAAAAGAAGGTTTGAGTTAAAGATTCTGCTAATGCTACCGACTAATGAAAATACATAGAAATGTATTAGAACTAAACTATACTGAAATATTAAATAGGTGAAAAACATAAAAATCCATAATGTGTTTTAAAGCAATTTCCTGAAAGTGTGGTAAACAAACAACCTGGCAATTCACCCTTGGTTGAGTAAATGGTGGAAATAATTCAAAGGTAGGTTCATATTACCAATCATGTTATCAAAGGCCTCCTGTAGGTCCTTGATGTCTTTGAGTTTGAAGCTGTGTGTCTCTCCGGTTTTTTTAGATGCCAGCTCATTCATGTTATCTGTGTTGACCAAACTCCCGACACCAAAAACGTAAACATCTAGGTACAAATATGGATGGAGGCACATGTGAGAATACTTAATGAGGCTCCAAGTGAAAAAGGCAGCCATGCATCTAACACTGTACTACAGATGCCATCACATGGCATAAGAGCTATTTTCATACATCAGTGAGAGTATGCGCAAGTACCTTTGAAATCAATTCATGATCTACACCTGGGTTCCAATTCCCTTCACCATTAGCTATATTTAGCATGATTATTGTGGTTAGGAACACAGGAAGCTGCTTTATACTGAGTCAGACCATTGGTCCATCTAGCTCAGTACTGTCTACACTGACTCTCCAAGGTTATAGGCAGGAGTCTCTCCCAACCTTACCTGGAGATGCCAGGGAGTGAACCTGAAAAAAGCAGGCGCTCTTCCACTGAGCTATGACCCCATACCTAAGGGGAATATCTTACAGCGCTCACATGTAGTCACCCATCCAAAGGTAAACCAAGGTGGACCTTAGCAAAGGGAACAATTCATGCTCACTACCATAAGTCCAGTTCTCCTCCATACTACTTCCTCTCCCTATGACTGCATCCATACTTAGTAGTGGCCTATATGGATGAAGCGGGTAAATGAGCCACAGTGTTAAGCTCTGCTGCTGTGTTAACCTCAGGTTGGGGTTATCAACCCAGACAAATGAGCAGACTGGGCACCTGAGGTTAACACGGTGGTGGAGGAGGTGAGGCCGAACAAGGCAGCTAGGCCATGGAGAGGAGAGTGGGAATGAGCCACACCTGTGACTCGTTTACCACCACCCCCGTTCCATCCACTACTGTTCATACTCCTGATTAAGTTCCTATGAAACTCTGGCCCATCAGCTTCCCATAATGCACTTGCATATTTGTAATGGTGGCTTCCTCACTAGAGCCCTTGAGTGGTGGTAAGGCATTGCTTCTCTGCAATTGGCTAGAAGTGGATTTAAAAATGAAGATTCCACACAGCATTTGAAATACCCTTCCCCCAGTGACTGCCTCTATAATGTCTACTCACAAATACATTACATATAGTAATGGTGAGGTCCTTTCTTCCAGTGCTAATTGTACACTTCCTGTTTGCAGGTTCAATCCATTTCATTGTTTCCTGGTTTACCATTTCATTGTTTCCTGGTTTACCATGATTAGTACCAAATTGCTGTTGGAAGTGAGGGATTCTGCACTGTCTCATGTCTCAATGACAGAGGGGGACAGACTAGTGGGTCAGAGGGCTAGAGGGGTCAAGACATTGGTCATTCCTCCTCTCTACTGCTCTGACACTATCCCTTTGATATATAGATTGCTACTCTCAGGGACTTCCTTCCTTCCTGCCTCCCTTCTTTCCTCTCTTCTCCCTATCACACACACGCTTGGCTCTCCCTGCACCATGTGTGCACAGAGATGCAGACAGCATCTGTCTGCATCCAGCTAGCTAGCTAGATTACAGATTCTATCTCTCCACTTTCCTATCTAGAATGGAGTTCTCCAATAAAGACTCCTCATATTGATTTGAAACTATGAACTGGCTCCAAGTTTCTTTTGGCTCTTAGCAGACACGCATGCCTGGGCAGACTCCACTGTGTTTTGCCTCTGTGTACTCTGCTGTAATAGAAGGGTATCTCTTACCAGAGAGAATTCCCAACAATTGCCTCTTATTTAGTCAGATTTTGTTCACTCTGGAATCTATGTATGTTAAATTACTGGTTTCTTTCCATTGTTATTGTTGCCCTGTATATGATCTGTACTTGCTGAATTGCTTAGGATCTAGCTATTGTTATATATTTACTATTTGTATTTAATTTCTATTGCATATTCATATTAGTATATTCGCTCCCCAATAAGCAGCCTGGAGGTTGATGGCTCCCCAGGCACCCTGATATTTTCCATTCCCTCTCCCACAGGCCCACTCATCAGCACATCTTACCCAAGTAGTCCTCACGAGGTTTGAGGGGGTGCCCAATACTGAGGAAATCCCTGATTTTCCTGATGACAGGAACTGGGGTACCCCCCATGTTATAGTCTCCTGGAAAGAGAGGAAAATGGTTACATTAGAGAGTGGGTTGGAGCTGGGATGCTTGTAAGCTTTTAGGTGGACAGAAAACCACCATAAGGAACCACCATAAGAAAGCTTCATAAGCAAATCATCAGAGGGCAGGGCTAGATTCAATGGAACGTCTTATACCAAGTCAGATCATTGGTCCATCCAGCTCAGTATTGTCTACATTGACTAGGAGCAGCCCTCCAAGGTGTCAGGCAAGATTTTCTCTCAGCCCTACCGGAAGAAGCCAGAGAGTGAACCTGGGGCCTTCTGGATACAAGTATGCAGATGCTCTTCCACTGAGCCATGACCCCATCCCTAAGGGGAATATCTTACAGTGCTCACACGTAGTCAGCCATCCAAATGTAAATTGAGGTGGACACTGCTTAGCAAAGGAGAAAAGTCATGCTTGCAACCACAAGACCAACTCTCCTCCCCACTTAATGGGCTTGTTAGGATGGTCCGCCTTCAGAGGCTTATGAATCCTAATGGATTCCTGACGGCTCTAGGGGAGTTTCCTATTGAGAGAATGGACAATCCTGTTGATGCCCTGGTTTCCCTCCAGTATGAGGAGATAGGTTGGGCAATTGACATGGTTCCTCTCCTGATCCGCCAAGTCCAAGCAACTCCCTGGTATACAGGTGAGTTGCGGACAATGAAGCAGGCGGAAAACTCAGGAATGTGACCAAACATAGGCTAGAGCCCATTTTAGCGCCTATTCTATGGTGGTGATGGCAACGAAGAAATCTTACTTTTCTGCCACCATTGTGTCTGCTCAATGTCACCCAGTGGAGCTTTTTCGAGTGAGGGCCTCCTAGGTGAGGGCGCCAAAGACCATCAAACAGAACCCTCAGCAGCCTGCTGTGACCAATTTGTGCTTCATTTTGTGGATAAGATCACTATCATCCATTCTGACTTGAATGCTAAGGTTGTTGCAGCACCAGAACTGGATTTTGCCAACTCACCGTCCGGTCTTGTTATATTAGATTGTTTTCAGTATGAAAACCTGGAGGTGGACAGGCTTCTTGGATGGCTGAAGCCTACCACGTGTGTCCTCGACCCTTGCCCTTCATGGTTGGTGAAGGCTGCTAGGGAGGGGCTGGGTCCATGGGTGGCCGGGGTGGGGAATGCCTCTCTACAGCAGGGGGTGGTATACCCTCAGCTGAAGGAGATAGGCCTCTCATAAAAAATACCTCTTTGGACCCAAAAGATTTGAATAAAGTCCGATCAGACTCTAACCTCCCCTTCTTGGGCAAGGTGGAGAGTGTGGAGGCGTCTCAGCTCCAGGCACCCCTGGATGAATCTGATTACTTAGATCCTTTCCAGTCTGGCTATGACCTGAATAACGAACAGAAACTGCCCCAGTGGATGACCTACACCAAGAGATAGACAGAGGGAGTGTTATTCTGTTGATTCTCCTGGACACCCCTTGCCCCCAGCTCTATGATTCCTCCGGGTTTAGACCATCTAGCCCAGCATCCTATTATTTACAGCTTTCTAGAAAGCTCACAAGAAAGGCACCAAGGCAACAGCATCCCCTTTAGCTTGCCCCCAGAATCTGGTACTCAGACGTATGCTGCTTCCCAGGGTTCGCATCAGAACTTGGCATTGTCACTCAGTCACAGGAATGACTTCAAGGGGTAGGAAGCCATAGCAGGCGCACCTCCACAAATATTCCCACTCTCCCTTTCGCTCTCCCATCTGCCAGACTGGAAGTTTATAGCAGACAATACAGTCATAGTATATTATGGTCCTATAGCTTGAATTAATTCTTTTAAGAGGCCTCTGTTGTTTAAAGAAACCTCATTCATCTAGAACAGGGATTCTCAAACTTGGGTCCTCAGGTGTTATTGGACTTCAACTCCCATAATCCCCAGCCTCAGTGGCCTTTGCTTGAGGATTATGGGAGTTGAAGTCCAATAACACCTGAGGACCCAAGTTTGAGAATCACTAATCTAGAATGAGGAACAAGCAGCAGAAGCCAATGCAGCCGGATAGGTAGGAGACTCCTCCAGTCTCCCAGGAGCCAGGCCAACACCTTAGCATCTTTCCTGACCAGGAACTAGGCTGGGTGAAACCATGTGTGCCAGGGGGAGGGGGGGAATCTCCCTTACAGATTTCCGCGGCCTGGTACTGACCTCTCTCTGCACCCCTAGTTTTTCCTGCCCAAAGGTCCATCTTGGACAGGATAAGAAAATTAGCCTGGAAAGTAGATTGGAATGTTTGAATGAATCCACAAAGGTCTTTTTTTCTAGGAGGAATCTGGCCCATTTTCAGAATAAGTTTGAAAATATCAGGCAAGCATCATTAATAAGGTAAGTCCCTAAAGTCCCTAAATTACCTCACCTCTATAAGTATTTAATGTATATTCATTCTCATTATCCATAGAAGGTACTTTGCCACCTTGTTGCTCCCCCCAAATGATGCGTTGTTCTAGAGCTGTCCATGGTCTGTCTCTTGCTAAGGGGCATGCTTCCTCAGGGGCAGGGGCGGAGCCACCATTGGGCCAACGGGTTCAAAGAACTCGGGCCGCACCCAATCAGGGCCCTGACACACACACACACATTCCGCATCTGACGTCAGACGCGGGGCACTGGTTTAGCTCCCAAGCGGGGCCGCGCGGCCCCTTTGGGAGTTGCAAACCAACTCCCAAACGGAACCTCAAGGTTCCATTCGGGAGCCAGAGCATACCCCCTGAGTCTGATGTCAGATGTGGGGGGGGCGGGGTCAGTGGGGCCGCAGCCGCCGCCGCCACCGCCGCCACCGCAGCTCACAGGCCACAAGCAATCAGGCTCCGCGCCTACTCAGGGGGACTGCTGCCAACCCTTGGCCCTGCTGCCCCCCTTCCTCCTTGCTGTCTCTACTTGTCCGCTCCAAGTGTGCTTGCAGTGATAGTAGTGGGGAGGAGGAGCAGCAGCATCTGCTTGCCTCTCCCTCTGGGCAGTCGTGCAGGTTGGCCCCAGAGACAAAAGAGGGAAAGGGAGTGGGCAGTGGCAACAGCAGCAAGGAGGAAGTGGCCCATCTCAGGAAGGAGGGCCCATTGAGGACATCTTTCCCCAAAGCCCCCAGAACCGGGAGGTGACACTACTTCCTCTGTTAAACAAATTCCATTAAGCCAAGGCTTCTCAACCGTTGGCTCCCAGATGCTGGACTACATTGCCCATCATAACCAGGCCATTGTGGATGGGGATGAAACATCTGGGGACCCAAGGTTGAGAATCCCTGGCCCGCATCAAACTATCATAGCTAATTGACACAGTTGGGTACTTATGTTTCTTTTTAGATTGTGAGCCTTTGGGGTACAGGGAACCATCATATTTATTTTTCTATGTAAACCACTTTGAGAACTTTGAAGAGCGGCATATAAATATTCATAGTAGTAGTAGTACCATTTTGTAGGGAGAGTCGGCCTCCCCGTCAACATTCCCTTCACAAAGAAGAACAAGCCTCTTTGCGGGTCAGGGCCACTGTGCTAATAGGCCCTTTAACAAAAAACAAAAAACAACTCTGCTCCATGGGCAAGGGGAACAGAACACTGAACATGCTCAGAAGCACTTGAGCCACTTTGTGGACCCAGTTTGGGGTCAAAAAAGTAGGATGTTCCTCCATTAAATAGATAAACTGGCCCTATCCACCCCCAGCACAGTACCTCCAGTGACTGTTGCTGGTGTCTATCGTATGTTTCTTTTTAGACTGTAAGCCCTTTGGGGACAGGGAGCCATCTTATCTTATTTATTTATTATTTCTCTGTGTAATTATTTCCCTGAGCCATTTTTGGAAGGGCGGTATAGAAATCAAATTATTATTATTTATTTACACAGTCAGACAGGTGTTATTGACTGGTTTGTTTTATCCAGATATCGAGTCCTTCCCAAGGACCTGGGATGCCAGAATTTTATTGTCAATGTTGTTGCTGTTGTTATAGATATTGTCGCAGAATATAGGCTGTTCCCAGTAAAGCTGCTTTTTGTAATTGGCTGATGGTGATTTCTGTGGCCCCTATGGTGTTGAGGTGCTCTTCAAGGTCTTTTGGAACTGCACCCAGGGTGCCAATGACCACTGGGATTATTTTGGTCTTCTTCTGCCACAGCCTTTCAATTTCAATTTGTAGATCTTTGTATTTGGTGATTTTTTCTATTTCTTTTTCTTCTGTTCTGCTATCCCCTGGTATTGCTATGTCGATTATTTTGACTTGTTTTTCTTTCTGGTGTATTGTGTGGCAGATGTTTGTCTGTTTGTAGTCGGAAGTCCCATAATATTTTTACATCTTCATTTTCGACAACTTTTTCAATTTTATGGTCCCACCAATTCTTGGCTACCGGTAGCTTGTATTTTTTACAGATGTTCCAATGTATCATCCCTGCTACCTTGTCATGCCTTTGTTTGTAGTCAGTCTGTGCGATCTTTTTACAACAGCTGATCAGGTGGTCCACTGTTTCATCTGCTTCTTTACAAAGGCGGCACTTGCTGTTTGTTGTGGATTTTTTGACTTTTGCTCTTATTGCATTTATTCTTAGTGCCTGTTCTTGTGCAGCCAGTATTAAACCCTCTGTTTCTTTCTTCAAGTTGCCATTCTTAAGCCATTGCCAGGTCTTGGTGATGTCTGATTTTCCACTTATATTGTGCAAATATTGACCATGCAGGGGCTTATTTTTCAATTTTTCTGCTCAGTTCTTGACTTGTTCTTTCTTGTAGGCCTGCTTTGTCTCATTGGTGTTGAATAGTTTTGCGTTATTGACCATTTGAAGTGCATCTTCTTCACTGTCCTTGATATATTCTTCAAGGCCTCTTTCTTGTTTTTCCTGGTCTTACGATCTAGTGTCTCTAGCTCTGCCTGGGTCCAGTCTATTATTCCTGCAGTGTATCTGATAACAGGTATAGCCCAGGTGTTTATGGCTTGTATGGTGTTCCCGCCGTTGAGTTTGGACTTTAGGATTTTTCTAAGTCTCCTGATGTATTCACTTCCAATTTTTCTTTTAACTTCAGTGTGTGCGATGTTATCAGCCTGGAGAATGTGCAAGTATTTGTAATGTTCTTTCTTTTCCAGGTTCTTGATCTTGCTTCCATTGGGCAGTTCTGTTTTTCTTATTTTTCCTCTGTTCATTATTAATGCAGCACACTTGTCTAGTCCAAACTCCATTGCTATATCGCTACTGAATATATGGACAGTGTTTAGCAGTGATTCGATTTCTGACGGGGACTTTCCATACAACTTCAGATCATCCATGTACAGCAGATGGTTGATTTTACTGGATGTTTTAGATGTTTGGTATCCGAGGCCTGTTTTGTTTAGTATTTGTGAAAGTGGGGTCATGGCGATTACAAACAACAGAGGGGATAGTGAGTCCCCTTGGAAAATGCCTCTTCTAATGCTAACCTGTCCAAGTGTCTCGCCATTGATTGTTAACTGTGTACTCCACATGCTCATTGCTTTTTAAAATAAATATCTCAATGTTTTTGCTGACTCCAGTTGTTTCTAAAGATTTTAGTATCCATGTGTGAGGCAATGAATCGAAGGCTTTCTTGTAGTCAATCCATGCAACACTTAGATTGGTTTTTCTTCTCTTGCAGTTTTCTGAAATCATTTTGTCAATCAGCAGCTGGTCTTTTGTGCCTCTGGTGCTCGGGCAATTTCCTTTCTGTTCAACTGGAAGCTGTTTGTTAGTTAATAAGTGTTGCATCACTTCATCTGCTATTATTCCAGTTAATAATTTGAACATGGTTGGCAGGCAGGTTATCGGTCTATAATTGGAACTGCACCTTTTGCTGGGTCTTTCCTGATGAGATGAGTTTTCCCAGTTGTTAGCCATTGTTCAATATCACCTCCTTGCAAAATGTGATTGAACTGTTTTGATAGTTGTTTATGAAGGCTTGTTAGGTGTTTAAGCCAAAAGCCATGCATTTCATCGTCACCTGGAGCAGTCCAATTTTTAATTTTCTTTGCTCTTTCACTTATTAATTCTGGTGTTATTATTAGATCTTGCATTTGTTGGTTACATTTTTTGACCTCTTTCATCCAGCCTGCTTTTTTATTATAATCTATTGGATTGTCCCATAATTTCCCCCAGAATTGCACTGTTTCTTATTTATTTGGTGTTTCTATGTTTCTTGCAGTTTCTCCTTCTATGCTTTGGTAGAAATGTCTCTGATTCGACTGGAATTGGAGATTCTGCCTGTGTTGTGTAATTCTGGCTTCATACCTGCTAATCTTCTTTGACACTCCTGTTATTTGCTGCTTTATTATCTCCAGGACTTCTCTAATTTTCCTTGAATCGAGGGGTATTTTTGGATCAGATACTGTTTGGTGTTTTCATTCTTCAGCTTCTTGTCTTTCATATCTTTCAATTTACTAGCATCTGATCTAAGCCTGGAGATTTTATTTTCTAATCTAATCTTCCATTTAGGTGATGTTCTACTTTCTTTTTTTACAGGTCCACTGATCTTATATCCGAGCTCTTGTGTTGTTATTGTTGCTGCACTGTACATTAGTTGGTTTGTTTCTTGCAAATTATTGGTTGTTATTTCTGCAAGTGTAGCATTGACATCTTTTAATGCCTGAGCGAGTTGTTTTTTGGCAACTGTTTTTAGAGCTGGAAGTCAAACCCTGGTGGTTGTTTGGTTCATGTGCTCAGTTATTTTTTGCTTTAGTTCTTGTTGCTTTTCTGTTAAACGGCATTTAGGTTTCTGAGGTGAAGGCAAAGGGGCGTTTGCCTGGTTTTGATTTTGAAACAGTTCAGTAACAGTGGCATCCTCAATTTCCAACACCTCCTCCACCTGCGCCTGAGCAACTTCTTCAATTGGTGGTAATTCTTCTTCCATATCTTGAGCCTGTGTTGCTCTTTGCAGTTCTTCCAGCACAACTCCTGTGAATACTTTATTTCTTATTATGTATCTTCTCTGGTCTGCTAGCCTTTGTTCTGTTATTTCTGTATCTGGATGCTTCTCTTTCCAAATTTGGTACATTCTTTTTAAATAAACTCTTCTAGTTGGACTAGACTTGTAATAGCAGATCATTATTTCCTTGTTGGCATTTTTCGTATTTTTTTTTTCGGTTAAGCGACATTTCTTCCAGTAACCTTGCAGTCTCCAGCCCTGGTTGCTCAACTGAAGATCCTGAGTCCTGTTGCCCACTTGCCACCAGATGGCCAGGGACTCCAGCACCTGGCGCGGTCCATGTTGACCCGGGCGACGACCGATCCAGTATAGATTTATTAAAGTTACGTCTCACCATATTGTTGATGGGAGAGGCACTCTTTGTCTGGCTCCTCTGGTGAGACCTGTCCAGTATGGTTGGACCTCTGGCATAGCTCTCACCTTCCTCAGAGCACACAAGCCCCACAACCACACCAAGGTAGTGCCTCACTGGGGGATTATTATTATTATTATTATTATTATTATTATTATTATTATTATTATTAATAATATAATATAATCACTATAAAATGTCTTAAAACCAGAAAAGGTGGCAACCTCAGCCAAGGTGAGTGTTTATGGTGTGATAAAAAGAATTGTTCAAGAGCAACCAGATTCCATTGGAGGGACTACCCTTTGCATTTCCCTTCTTAATGTTGGACATGGAGTTCCAGTGCACCAACTATCCTAATGACCACTAGGGGCATTGGGAGTAGAGGTAGTTAGTGAGGGTCTCCTTTATCTGTCCCTGCTTTGCCTCTGTTCTATGACCCCTGCTTTGAGTCCTCAGGTACTTCCTGTAGTGAGTCAGTCCTCTCCCTTCCCTCCTAGAGAGAAGATGGAAACATCGCTCTCTCTCCCTATCTATTCATTATGTAGCTGATAGATAGGATAGGTCTTTCCTATCCCAAATGTATTTCACTAATAAACCTATTTAGTTTAGACTCTACAGTGATTGCCATGCGTTTCACTCTAAATAGCTGCAACAACTAAACTCTGCATTCTAACTGGAGTGGTAGCTTCCTTGGTGCTTTGCCAAATAATCACAAACCCCAACACTTAAGGTCTCACCATCAGACAGGAGGATGATCACATGGCGTGTGCTGGTGGCAACAGGAGCGGGATTCTGTCCATCTTTCTTTTCTTTCATTTCTTGGTTGACCATCATTTCATAAACAGCAGTCAGGCCTCTATGGATGTTGGTTCCAGGCTTAAGCTTGTGTTCTGGGGAAGAAAGAAAATGGGCCAATTTGTCATATAACTTGCTGCTTCCTCCCCTCCAGTGCTCCTTCACCTGCTTGAGCCGTCACTCATTCTCTCTCTCTCCCTCCTTCCTCCAGTGATGTTATTTAAACTGCCCAGTAGGCCACTCCAGAATGTTCTCCACACAGCAAGCTCTACCGTGGAGTTTCTAGGAGGCTTTACTGGGAACTCAAAGTTATCCCAAAAACCTGATGCAAAAAGTGGATTTTTTTAACCCAGATATAAATTGGGCTGCACTCTTAACGTGCAGTGAAAACCCCGAATTGTGTGTGAAGTGCTCCCCGACAGCTCGCAGTGACTTCGAGGTAAATCTGCCTATGTGAACATCCCCCCTTCATGCCAGAGGAGATGCAAGCTAAAGGGCTTTAAAAGCCCTGTGTGAAGAACTTCCAGGGCAGAGACAGATGTACATTAATTCAGCAGCGAACCCACTGTGAAAACATTGGCACATTCACCGCATGTGTACAGCACTTCTGTCAGCTTTCTGTTCAGAATTGGGCTGGGTGTGTGTGTGTGTGTGTGTGCTTTCTTAGCACTTTGAGAAGAAGCTGTTTTTGCACAATGGTGATTGGCTGGTCCTTCAGCTGGTTCTCATGGTCAGAACTTGGGTAGGAGCACACACTCCCGTTTTCTGATTGTGTGTGCGTTAAGGGCAAGATAGGAGGCAGGGAGTTTGATCATTTGTTAAACTCCAGCTGGGTAGCAGCACACCCAGGGGTGTAACTATAATAGGGCAAGGGGAGACAGTTGTCTGGGGCCCACTGCCTTGAGGGGCCCCCCAGAGACAAATCACATGACTGACTCCCCCAGCCACGCACCCACCTAGGCTTCCTTCAGTTGTATTCATCCTCTGAAATGGATGTGAGTGTTAAGACCTGGAGCTACCAGAACAGCATGTCCTTCTTTAGTACCATTCAATGACTTGCATCGTCCACAATTTACAAAACCTTTAAAAAAATTATCTATCTATCTATCTATCTATCTATCTATCTATCAATCTATCTCACTATGCTTTTTTTAACCACTATTCAGCCTCATTTAAGATTTTTTTACCTCATGAGCTGAGCTTCAGTGGGGGGGGGGGGGGCATTTTAAAATCTTGTCTCTGGGCCCACTCCAACCTTGCTACACCCCTGAGCACACCCTACCCAGATTCCGTCCCCAGCTTTGGAAAGAGGTAGGAGGAAAAACCATCCTGCCCAGCTGGGGCTTAGCAAACTATCAAGCTCCTTGCCACCTCCCTTGTTTTTAATGCACATGTGGTCAGAAAACGGGAACATGCACAGCTCCCAAACCTGGGTAGGAGGCTTCCCGTACTCAAGTTCTGCTCGTGAGAATGAGCCTCTTGTGTCATTCCCTTCACTGTTCTCAGGCTAAGGCTGTGCATGGTGCTGATTGGCTGGCCCTTTTGACAGTGAAGATGCCACCTCTCCCTGCCACATCTCTGCAAACTGATTCCAAAGAGTTAAAAAAAAAGGGTGGTGGGTGGGAGGGCTTTTTAAAAAAGGTTTTACTTAGGTAATCATGCCAGGCACTTGCAAAAATCTATCCCCGCAGACCAAGTGGACCACCAGCCTGTTGTCCCCCTTCTATGCTTCAGTCGGCTTTCACAATGGAGCCAGATACAGGAGCAAAGGCAAGCAGAAACAGTCTTGAACCAGGGAGCAGTGAGACCCAGGTGTCTTGTACTTTGTACCACCACGACAGCTTGCCAAAAGGAGGGAAATGTTTGCCTGCTGTCTGCCACAGTGCCAGCCCCCTGACACTTTGCTGCCCAAAGCAGTGCCAATAGTCAGACCCCTCCCTCCCTCCTAATTTCTATAAATTAAAATGACACTTCCAATGCCTCCCTTCTTTCAAAATTCCAGCTGTCAAATCACACACACTCCCATGGAGCATGTCATGAGAACTAAGGATTTTTTCGCCAGTCCCAGACCTGCACTGCGACCCAACGACATTTAACCAGGATCATTAATCATAGATCTGAACTCATCTAGCCGATTCTGGCTAAATCCCGGCACCGATCTGGGATCGACAAAAATGTCTAGGAAGCTGGATTTCTGATTGTGAGAACCCGCCCAGAGAAAGAAAGAAATTCCAGAAGTCAGGAATGTGCCCTACCTGAGTACGTGATGTTCTCCAGTCGCTCAATTACCCAGGCAGCATTGTGGCTCATCGGGTCGGTTGTACTCAGAATCTCCTTGGCGTGGGTGGCAAAAGTGATGATGCCATAGTTGATGGCAACATCATAACTGGAAAGCTACAAGAGGAGGGCAGAAGGTCAACGATGGGAAGGGCCAAGATGACCCAAAGCGCATCCCCCCCCCCAGCCAGTGTGGGGTATTGTTTGTTCGTTCGTTCATTCGTTTTGTATAGACCTTAGGTCAGTAGAGGCTTTGTGCTGTGTTCCACACTGGCAGGGCTGGCCTTAGGGCATGGCAAGCAGGGCGACCGCCCCAGGCTCTACTCTTTTAACCCCCATTAGAATTAACTGGAAGAGGACCCCGCATTGGCTGATTTGCCCCGGGCCCTGCACCCTGCCAGGGCTCTCTAAAAGGACAGCCCTGCACACTGGACTCATCAGAAACGATTGGGCCCTCTCTGGCCCTGGAGGAGAAGCTGCTAAGCTCCACCTGTAAGGCACCACCAGCTATCTGATTCCTCCACAAACCTGATGGACAATTCTCTGTGGTTCAAGAGCGCCATCTAGGCTGTAGTACCAGCCTGCCTGAGTACTGTCAGCTGACATCACAAGCCAATCCTTGCTCACCAAGCCCTATAAAGCCTTGGTTTCAGCACTTGCTCCTTGGCCTGAGTAACTTGTCTCTCTGTTGTCAATTGCTGCTATGCACCCCTGTCTGCATTTTGACAATGCACATGCTTTACTAAATGCCCCCTCTTAGCATTGATTGCTGCCTTGGAACCTGATTCCTGCCTCCATTCATTCATTCATTCATTCATTTGATTTCTATACCGCCCATCTAAAAATGGCTCAGGGCAGTTTACACAGAGAAATAACAAACAAATAAGATGGAACCCTGTCCCCAAAGGGCTCACAATCTAAAAAGAAACATAAGATGGACACCAGCAACAGTCACTGGAGGTACTGTGCTGGGGGTAGATAGGGCCAGTTGCTCTCCCCCTGCTCAGTAAAGAGAATCACCACGTTAAAAGGTGCCTCATAGTCAAGTTAGCAGGGGTCTTGCACCGCTTCCGGACCACATGGACTGACAGCCAGCTTCTCCCCAGAACCCAACTGCCTGGAGCCTGCCCCTTGCTAAGGCCTGACATCCCTCCTCTGTCTCTAAGTCTCCACCCAGGTACACTAAATACCTGTGTGCACTAAAGAGTGGGCAGGCAGTCCGAGTCCAACTCAAGGTGACAGGCCTTCCTTCTACACAGTCCCCATCATCTGATTGGGCAAGGGGGAGCAAGGAGCCTACCGCACCTTCTCAATCAATGTGACGACCACCTCCTTAGAGTCCTTGAAATCTTTTTTGCCAATGCTTCGAGAGGCATCGAGGACAATGTAGACGTTCAGTGTGCCATCAGCCTCGATTTTGATTTTACGTTTCTCTGTATCCGCTTTGGAGAGAAAAAAACCCAGAGTTCAGAGCGGGATTTCCCATGCCTTCTACCCACTGGCTGCTCACTGGTACATCTGGGAGTCTTGACTCCTTCCTTCCATTCTGCTATATCTCTTGCCTCTTTTCCTCACAGAGGCAAGCATATTCTGCTCATCTCTGATCCATATTACCCTTTGAACCAGCATACCTAAATTTCATCTAGGAAAGCTTTCCCTGGACATTTCCATGTGAGGGTTTAGGGGTTTTTTAAAGTTTAGTTTAGTTTTTGTCTTTTAAAGCTTCCACCTTAAATGGGCTCTCCAACAGGTTCCAGACCAGTGTCTCCTGTAACAAGCATTCCCACATGTTGCTGACTACCACTCCCATCATTCCCAGCTGTAATACCCTGTGGCTGGGGATGATGGGAATTGTAGTCAACAATATCTGGGAATCCCTGTTACAGGGAACAGTGCTCCAGAAGTCTGTGTCTGTTTTCTGAAGAAACTTGCCATCCCTCCTTGAACGTTGTGGCACTCCAGACATGGAGCACCTTCCTTCCACTGTTTTTGGAGTGCTGCCTGCCGGCCAGTGCTTAATTCTCCATTTTAAAGTGATCATTAAAAGAGATGGAAACATAAGGGCAGGCTGTCAGGAGGTGCTGCAAACATAGCACGAGGATGGTGCTCTCTGTCTGGCTGGAGCACCAGAACTTGCAAGCAGGGATGACAAGTTTCTTCAGAAGAGGATGCAGGCATCTGGAGCCTGTGGAAGAGCCCATTGTTCATTAGGCAGGGGCATACAGATACAGAATAACCCATCATGTGGAAAAGCACTTTACATGTACATCAGCTTTGCTGAAGCTACAACCAGCCATGGCTTCCCAATACACAAGAAAACACCTACCTAGTATTTGGCCATTTATTACATTTATAAACCACCCCATATGAAGCAGGCAGCTTCATATTTTGGTCATATGAATTTGGTCATATGAAGCAGGCAGCTCCAAGATGCACAGCTAAGACTGTGCATCTACATGTGAGCACTGCAAGATATTCCCCCTCAGGGGATGAAGCCGCTCTGGGAAGAGCAGAAGGTTCCAAGTTCCCTCCCTGGCTTCTCCAAGATAGGGCTGAGAGAGACTCCTGCCTGCAACCTTGGAGAAGCCACTGCTAGTCTGTGAAGACAATACTGAGCTAGATAGACCAATGGTCTGACTCAGTATATTACAGCTTTCTATGTTCTATGTTCCTATGTTCTAAAAAAGTAAGGACAGCCCTGCTGGATCAGGCTCAAGGCTTATCTATTCCACACAGTGGCCCACCAGATGCCTCTGAGAAGCCCACAGGCAAGAAATGAAGCCATGCCCTCTCTCCTGCTGTTGCTCCCCTGCAACTGGTATTGAGAGGCATCTTGCCTCTGAAGCTGGAGGTGGCCTATAGTCATCAGACTAGTAGCCATTGATAGACCTGTCCTCCGTGAATTTGTCTAAGCCCCTTTTAAAGCCATCCATGCTAGTGGCCATCACCACATCCTGTGTTAGACAATTCCATAGATTAATTATGGGCGATGTGAAACAATCCTTCCTTTTGTTGGTCCTAAATTTCCTGGCTCCTGGTGGAAGAATGAAATGAATAAGGCAGTCATAGCTTTTCCTTCCCTGCTGTCTGCTCCCACCCCTGCCTACTCCAGATGTGCTTTGTTAAATAGCAGCTGCTGGAAAGCCTAATTGGGATCAGGAGTGCAGCAAGCATGGCGGGGAGGCTTTTACTGGTGAGGAGAGCTGATCTTGTGGTAGCAAGCATGACTTGTCCCCTTAGCTAAGCAGGGTCCACCCTGGTTGCATTTGAATGGGAGACCACATGTGAACACTGTAAGATATTCCCTTCAGGGGGTGGAGCTGCTCTGGGAAGAGCATCAGAAGGTTCCAAGTCCACCCCCCCAGCTTCTCCAAGATAGGGCTGAGAGAGATTCCTGCCTGCAGCCTTGGAGAAGCCACTGGCAGTCTGTGTAGACAATGCTGAGCTAGATAGACCAATGGTCTGACTCAGTATATGGCAGCTTCCTATGTTCCTATGTACCCTTTCAGACAGGACTGTGATGGAGAACATGGAACACAGGAAGCTGCCTTCTACTGAGTCAGACCATTGGTCCATCGAGCTCAGTACTGTCTACTCTAACTGGCAGCAGCTCTCCAAGGTTGCAGGCAGGAGTCATTCCTGCTGGAGATGCTGGGGATTGAGCTTGGAACCTTCTGCATACTATGCAGATGCTCTACCACTGAGCTATGGTCCCATTCCCTGGAAAGAGAGTTAAAGAGATGAGAGGGAGGGGAAGAGTTAGAATCTCTCTCCATGCCCACATAGTCCTGATCCCACCCCATGACTGCTGTTTATCAAAACAGAAACAAACAAATGATGTTGTTTATGATGTTGTTTATGTCGCATATGCTTTGGCCCAAAGCGCTCCAGCGCTCTTTCATCCAGATTGAGCTAAACCTGGTAGTGCTGTCCCTGGAACATCCCACTGCTCAGAGGAGTGGGGGATCCATAACAATAGAATGATCATGCCACTCCTGCCATTTATCCCAGATGGAGAGGCCTTGGGGCCAGCCCCATTCATAAAAACTCACAAATGACTTTATTGGGGTCCGAGGACTCTGCAACTTCAGTGAGGGATGAGATGAACTGGTTGGCGACTTCTTCTGGGGTATCGTAGGTGTATGGACCTGGAAAGGAAAGTGGGGAGACAGGGTATTGGAAACTGGAGGAAAACTTGCTTATGCGACAACGTAGAGAACTTCTGATGCAAGGAAGGCGGGGGGAGGAGCGCAAAATGCCAAACCCCATTTGTGATAGCTAAATCATAGATTGAACTGGGCCTCTGATTCAGTCTCTGAATTGTCATGAACCCTGACCATGACTCTGTAGTACCTGGGTCTAACACAGGGCTACACAACTTTTGGCCCTCCTGCTGTTTTTGGACTATGACTCCCATCATCCCCAGCCATGGATTGTGGGAGTTGTAGTCCAACATCTTCAGAAGGGCCGAAGTTGAGCAGCCCTGGTCTAACACCAACAACGGCTTGAAGGACAAGGCAGGGTGTGAGGGGCCTCCACCTCCAACAGCAGGTTCTCTGTTCCTGCTGATCGCCTCAACACTCCCCTAACCCTGTCCTCAAAGAGTGAGGCAGAGGGACTACCAACTCCACCAGCAGCCATCTAGCAATGCCATAGCCAGTGCCTGGAAAACTGGACACAGGCCCTTTACGACCCAGGCTGGGGTGGCGCCACATTTCTGGCTGTTCTGTTTAAGGCATCAGTTTGCCTCATTGCGAATGCACTCTGAGTGGTTTTGGTTCCCTGTTGTTTTGGATTCCTGGTTCTTGATCTCTGCTCATTGTGACCTCAACCTAGCTTGCTGACAGACTGATCGCCGGTTCCTGGCTGCCTGCTCGTTGTGACTTCAACCTAGCTTGTTCCTGACTGATTCCTGGTTCCTGACCGATCCCTGGTTCCTGACCTCTTGCTTGTTGTGACTTCAACCTAGCTTGATCCTGACAGGCGGATTTCCTGGCTCTGACCTTCTGCAAGCTGTGACTTTGGCTGAGCTTGCTCCCAGTGATCTGCTTCCTAACTCTTGATCTCTGGACATTCTCCTGACACACCCATCCTGTCCAGGAACCATGTGAATGTATAAATATATCTGATGTAGGCAAAAGGGTGGTAATTCCAGAACCCATTTTGTAACCAAGAATGCTCCTCATGGTTGCACTGCAGAGTATGCGCTTTCAGACCTTTCCCTCAGGCTAGAGCCTGCATCCCACCCGTCACTTTGCTCACTTCGACACTCTGGTTCCGATCCACTCCAGGCTCCAGATTCTTGGCAAATCCGTTCTTTGGATCCCATGAGAGAAAGGCCGTTGTCACAGTTGTATTTGACCTGGTATCCTATCTGGTAATGAGTGCCAGCTTTCCGGGCACCGATGGGGACACCAGGACTGGGGCAGTGGCCAGCTGGGAAGAAGAGATGACAGAACTGAAAACATTGTCATACTGAATTGTGTGTGTATTAACAGCAGACCTCAGATGGTGTATTCATCATCCTTCCCAGTTTTCAAAAGATCTTCCCCAATATGGGGACCAGCTTTCTCCCAACGATTACATCAGTTTTAATTCAATGGCTCCTGGTCTGTTTCTGAGCACAATTCAAACTGCTGGTATGAGCCTTTAAAACCATAAATGGCTTGAGACCTGGGTTCCTCAAGGACATCCCTGTTTGTACAAACCTGGTCCTGGGGAAATAGCAGAGCATCTGCCTTGCATGCTGCAGGTCCCAGGTTCAATCCCTGACAATCCCCAGCAGGACTAGGACAGATCCCTGTCTGAAACCCTGAAGATCCACAGCCAATTATGGTACAGTACTGAGTTAAGTGGATGATCACTCACTAGAAGGCAGTTTAACATGTCCTTTCTCTGGAAGCAAGGCAGATAGTAACTTAAGATGGTAATTTATTTTTGCAGCTAGATGAAAACCTTTAAAAAAATTTTTTTAATGTGATCTTAACTCTGTTTTATTTGCTTGCTGTACTGCTGTATTTTAATAATTATGCATTATTTGGATTTATTGCACATATTGTGTCGAGCAGAAGTCCTCACATGATTTTCACAGCTCCACCTGCTGGCTAACTCTTGCATTCTGAGAAGAACCCAGCCTTTTCCCCAGTTGCCACAAATGTTGTGATGAAAAGGGCAAATTCTTTTTTTTTTTTTTTTGAAAGCGAGAACTAGCCAGCAGATGGCACTGCAAAAATCATGCAAGGTCTCTGCTTGTGCATATACAGAGGATACAATCGTGCTAGGAAGCGGCACAGAAGACTGCAACAGCATTGTGTATGAGGAGTAAGAATGCACTAGGGAACTTGCACAAAAGCTTCACACATCACATCCTGCACTTTGCTGCTGTATTGAAGTGGTCTTTGAAAGAACATCTTGACTTGCAGAGGAGCAGAGCCCTTGCAGAGAACTCTGGACTGATTGAGAAGCTCCAGCTCTTTCAAAGTCAACTTCACTTGGCAATATTAACTCTCAGCACAACTGAGCTCATGTAAAGTTGCTCAAGGTTACTTGGGGCACTTTCCAGACTAGCTGCTCAACAGCAGCAAAATGCCTCCGTTCAGGCAAGTCACATTGAAAACATAAACAGCAGGGGGAGCAGTCTCGTAGCAACTAACACCCTGAAAAAACAGCAACTTCCTTAAGCCAGATATATGACATCCTAGCTCTATATCACAGCTATTAAATTCAAGACAAGGCATTAGCAATGTGAAAGGCACCCTGCTGTCCACGTAGGAACTGTGGTGTCACAATGCAGGAAGTGTGGAAGCACACTTCCAAGATCTGACGTGACCCTGTTACAGGGTCTAGTCTGGAAGGTGCCCTAGTGGTGCAAAGCTTATGATGGCTGAACAGAGAGAAGGTGCTAGGTAATATTCAAAAGATGGGGAAAGAGAGACCAGCCTTTATTCAGCTCTTCCCTGCAACTGAATGCCAAACGTACCTCCATCGTCACATATAGTTGTGTCTCCACTCCATTTCCCATTGGGGAGACAGGTGCGGTTTTGGGACCCTCGCAGCGTGTACCCCTGGTAGCACTCAAACCTCAGCTCCTGGCTTATATTGTAGTAAGGCTGGCGGGGCTCGTATTCACCATGTTCAAATTCTATAGGCCTGGAGCAGCGGATGTCTGGAGGGAGCAGGGAAGGTCATTCAATGGGATGTAACAATTTATTTATATTTCTTTATCATATTTTTATACTGCCTGATATACACATCTCTAGGCAATGTACAGAATTAAAACACAGCAAAGATAAAACAGAATAAAACCCATCAAAATTTCACAAGATAAACAAAAACAATCTCATAAAATATAAACAAATTAAATAATTTAAAATTAATTTCAGTTAAAAGCCTGAGAAAACAAGTATTTCTTGAGGGTCTTCCTAAAAGCAAATGGAGAAGGAGATGCTCTTATTTCAACAGGGAGCATATTCCAAAGCCCTGGGGCATCCACAGAAAAGGCCCAGTCCTGGGTCACCACCAAACGAGCTGGCAGCAGCTGTAACTGGGCCTCTCCAGATCTGCTTGTTCCCACAGATCTGCTTCACTTCACATGTGTGCCTGCAGGGCTCAGGAAATCCACTAGTCTACTAGTCTGTGATGAGTGAAAAATGATGCCTGAAGAGTGAAAAAAGTCCTGACGAGTTATGTACCAACATAGCTCGAAGAACCGTCTGACAAAATATTTTGTCTGGCTGGTGAACTTAGCCACCATTTCTTGACCGCTGTGTGCATATACACTCATCTCTGCCACCTCCTCCTTCTTTGTGGAGGCAACAGCCACCACCCAGTGTGCATGCTCTCCTCCTTCTATAAAGCATCTCCAGTTCTCTAATGCCTTTTTCTAATTTCCTCCTCTGCTTCCTCCCCCTTCTCATTATTAGTTCAGCAGCAAATAAGCAGACAGTAGTGGCAGCAGCAAAGAGGAAGAGAAACTCAAATGGTAGCGGGAGGCAGGTGAGATGGTGTGGGGCATCATCCTGCCACCCTGTTGACACCCCAGTAATTTGTTGCATGGGGAGACAACCTCATCTCCTCTCATGGAAAAACCACCCCTGTAGCCAGCATTGTCAAGGTGAAGGGATGCACCTTCTAGGCCAGCCTGAGCTACGGGGCCTCTCTCTTCAGAGACACACAACTGTCCACATACCTCGGCACACAGCTTTGCTGATGAGCCTTTGGCGCGTATTCCTCATGGGGCTCCATTCCCTCTTGTTGTGACAAAACCGGTACTCTGTAGGATAAGGGTATTGCCTATCTGGGCACTCATATTTCAGCACAGTCCCGTTTTCCAGCAATGTATATTGGCCCCCTAAAATCTCAGCTCCTTTGGGGTCACAGGTTCCATACGTTACACCTGGAAGGAAAGAGAACACCAGAAAGTTAGCAGGGTGGGAATTCAGATCATAATTGGCAGGTGACTAGCCAATATGACTGTGCTCTTCTGAGTAAGGATCCTTAATCTGTCCAAGCCGGACCCTCCCACTATGTCATTATGGACATGCATTCTAAAACTCGTACTACATATTAATGTTATATTTTGATTGTGTGTCGGGGGCAATTCAGATGAACCACCCTACCATGTGATTAGTAGAAATAAATAAAAGGTACACCAGGAGGGAAGCGGGACATGTTCTTACATGCTCTAATCACAAGGTTTTGTGGGGTGGGGGGGGGCAACTCAGACGTATCTTTTGAACCAGCCCTATATGCTGCTCCGGGAAGGCTTATTTACGCTCATGAGGGAGTCACATTTTACTCTGCAGCCCAACTTCAATATCTGTCACCATCTTTCTCATCTAACTTCTTCCTTTTCAACCAGAAACTATGGATTCCTGAGGGGAACCACAAACAGTCAAGAGTCCTATTGATGTGATATAATGTGGTTCATGCGTAGAAGGGGGGATGTGCACAAGTACATGTTTGTGTGTGAATGACTGTACATTATATTTGTTAATTTAAAAAGTGAACTTGGGTACAGGCCCCATCAAATGCAGAGTACAGACAGGAAGTGTACTACTGTACGTGAGTTGAAATTAATGTGTGAATAACTACATGTGTATACAGATGTGTATGTGCATACAGGAGAACCTCATTAATCATGGAGACAATCATGGTTTTGCATATCCGCAGTCGGGTAATGGACACCCAAACTCAGTATACGTGAAATGAAATCAGCATTAAAAGGGTTAAACCTGCATATCCTCAGGTCAGGGTGGCCAGAAATGACCTCAAAGGTCATTTCTGGCTGCCATGTTGAGTCCGGGAGCCATTTAATGGCTCTATTTTTTTTAATGAAAGAGAGGAAAAACCCTGCAGATTTCAGCCTATTTTCAGTGACTTTTTTTTTGCTTGTGGGGGGCATTCTTGGACTCCTAAGCAGTAGTGGAGCACAGTACGGCACTTTATTTAGCCCATTTTGACATTTTAGTGGTGATTTGGGGTGGTGCAGGAACCTAATCCTGCAATTTACATAGACTTTAATGCCCTGTTATTCATGGATTCACTATCCGCCCCTTCTACTCCATAGAACAGAACCCCCACGAATAATGGGGGTTGTCCTGCACTCTGAAAACAGATCATACATGCAGTGAGTCAACATAACATCTGAACAGGGCTCTTAGCTGATATAAATCTATGTACACCGTTCTTATCTAATCCAGATGGTCGTCCTACACAGGGATTCTCAACACTGGGTGCCCAGATGTTATTGGACTTCAACTTCCATAACCCCCAACCAAAGGCCACCAGGGCTAAGGATTATGGGAGTTGAAGTCCAATAACATCTGGGGTCCCAATGTTGAGAATCCCTGCCAACCTACTGACTCACTTTGTACTGAATGTATCATGTTCCTTAAATACCTAGGAAACACTCTGAACAGTCTGAGGTAAACAAACAATTTTAAAAACAAAAACTAAGATTTTCAGGAAAGCGCACCAAAAAGGAACTTAAAATAACATTGCAAAAAATACTCTGATGTAATAGACATCAACATCACAGGGCAAGGCAGCATAATTTGAATATATCTACAGACCTTTGAAATCCTGATTAGACTGCAAAACCAAGCTTGCTTTTCAGGTAAGAATTTGTGAAATATATTCAAGAGCAACAGACAGCAATGGCAAGAAGTAAATATCTTGATTCTGAGCCTGATGTTGCTGCCTTTTTCTTTTTCTTTTTTGACAGGGCAGGCATTCAGCAGGTGAAGCTTTTCCCCTGTATGGATGTTCAGTGAGGGGTGAAAGCTTTACCACTTGAATATCTGCCCATTAGGCAAGATCACAAGGTAGTAACTCAGGGCCTGGTGGGGAAATGTAGTCTTGGGGCCCTCCTCCTGCAGCTGTCCAAATACTGTTAGTCAATAACAATAGTAATAGTATGTTGGGGGCCCCCAGCCTTGTGGGGCCACAAGGCAGTTTGTCCTCTGCCCCACTTCGCTGTCATGCAACAGCCAATAGTACAGTAGTAGAATTCGCATTTCCCCCCACCCCAGGCTCTCCTCTGCTAATTTCTGCATATCAAGAGGCTTCTAAATACACAGGAGCAAGCCAGGCTGTCTTTTTCTAATCAGGTAGCAACCTTATAGCCACGTAATGATGGCACAGTGGGGAAATTACAAGCCAAAGGTTGCCAGTTCGCATCTCTGCTGGTATGTTTCCAACTAAATACCGGGAAACACCTATATCAGGCAGCAGCGATATAGGAAGATGCTGAAAGTGGCAATGGTAAAACCCTCCTGTATTCTACCAAAGACAACCACAGGGCTCTGTGGTTGCCAGGAGTCCACACCGACTTGATGGCATACTTTACTTTAGCAACCCTACACAGAAATCTTGCCAGAAAAACACAACCAAAATGCCTAGATTTCCAGTTTCACCACTCAAATTTTAAGTATGAAGATTTGGATTCAAAATTCAAATTAGCATTTTCAACATAAATTGTCTAATACTGTCTAATACTGCCTACCATTGCATGTATCAGATACAAAATATTTCATGTCAGCTTTTAAATGGTGGAGAAAGAGCGGAATATAAATGTAAATAAATAAACAAAATATAAGCACATGCCAGCTATTAAATGCTTCCAGATACCTAATTCCATGGCATGCCACCTATCAGATGCTGCCAAATATAAAATAAATGCATACATATTGAAATAAAATATTGTAAAATGCCAAATACCAGTGGCAAATATTAGGGAAATTAGTATTTAGAAAATATCTGGAGACAAGGCAACAACATTTGCACAGGATAATTTTTTTTTAAAGATCCCTGGGAGCAAATTCTCTTCAGCTCTACAGAATACATATCTAAAATGAATTATTCTAACTGTCTCAAGGAGAAATTAGGCTCAAGATCTTTTGAAGTGCAGCAGTTACAATGTTGGACTAGGACCAGGGAGACCCACACTCAAATCCCCATTTAATAATAATAATAATAATAATTCGATTTCTATACTGCCCTTCCAAAAATGGCTCAGGGCGGTTTACAAAGAGAAATAACAAATAAGATGGCTCCCTGTCCCCAAAGGGCACACATTCTAAAAAGAAATATAAGATAAACACCAGCAACAGTCACTGGAAGTACTGTGCTGGGGGTGGATAGGGCCAGTTACTCTCCCCCTGCTAAATAAAGAGAATCACCACAGTAAAAGGTGCCTCTTTGCCCAGTTAGCAGGGGGGAAACTCACTGGGTGAGTATGAGCCAGTCATTTGTTAGCAGCCTAACCTTCTTCACAGCGTTGTTTGAAGGATAAACATAACCATGTACACTGCTCTGAGCTTCTTGGAGGAAGAGCGGCAGGGGCGTAGCTATAATTGAGCGAAAGGGTTCAAAGAACACGGGCCCCCAGCTCCTGAGGGCCCACCAGCTACATCCCTCCGTATTATCTTCATTATCTTCCTCACTCGGGGGGGGGCACCAGAGAGAGGGATGAACATGGGCCCTCTCTCCCCTAGCTACGCCCCTGAAGAGCGGGATATAAATAAAATAAATAGATAAATAAATAACTGACTCTGGTGAGAAAGGGCACTGCTGTGCGAAAGCTGACAGCACCAGCTGATTCTGGAGTGCATCAGCCAAAGCTTACCTGAGCAAAATGCCCCAAGAGCAAGGAGGCCATAGAAAAGCTGGCCAAAGAGCTGCATTTCTGATTCTCTCTCCTTTCCGTCTCTCTTGCTTCAGTCTCTGTTTTATCGGCAGCAGGACTGCCCGTCTTGCTACTTGTGAAATGTTTGGTCTTCCACCACAGAAGCTCATTATTGGCTAACCCCACCACAATAAAGCAGCTGAGTTTTGGGAAATGACAAAAGTTCATTGAGCAACTCTAGGGTGGGTGAGGTGAAACTGAAAAGAGGATATTGTGGTACGTCTGCAGGTGGCTGTACATACTGAAGGAGGGGAGAGGAAATCGGGGGAAACCCAGACATTTGGAAGGCAAGAAGGGAAGGATGTTGAACAGGGAAATTCCCAGCTGGTACAAATATTAGAGTTTCAGACTTTAGAAATTATTGAGAATTAATGAAAGCCAAACAGGACCTCAGCATTCCTGGGCAATGAGGTGAACCTGAGCCTCCAACACAGGGTTTCCCCACAACCCTGGCTTAATTCCTGCTCCTCCCCCTATATTTGCTTTAGCTAAGATTACAATATTGACTCAGCTAAACTAAACTAAGCTTCCTCATTTTTTGGCACAAAAGAACAAAAAAACAAACAAACACAAAACCACCCGTTACTACACACTCGTTGTTACGAGACAGGGCAGAAGGCAGGCGAGAGGAGTTAAGTTTCATTTATTTGAAACTGGGATCAGGATAATTTATAGCAACTGAATTGCAGCTATGGTTGCCAATAACCAGGAAAAACGAAAACAAACAATGGTCTGCTCCAGTTATGTTAACGGAGATTCGATATGCAGAAATCAGCCGGTGAAGATTATATTGGCGTGCAGCTCAATGCTATCTTCTCTAACTGCTGCACATTAGAGTCGAACGAAACATTGCAAGAAGTGCATGGTCAGCACTTCCACGCATGTGTGTGCACACATGTGCACTTTGTAATGTAGGGTGCAGAGATTCAGGGCAAGAGGATATTAGGTCTGAATCTCTGCAACCACCCTGAGCCATTTTGGAAGGGCTGTATATAAATCGAACAAATAAATAAGAAGTAAATAATAAAACTTACATTACACTCCCCACTTCCCTGAGCAGTGAAAAGTACTTGGATTATGGCTTCCTTTGGCAGAGAGAGCACAGGAGCCTTATGGTATCTTGATACTCTCTGCTTGTCTTACAAATATACAAGTTGGAATGTTAGATGCAGTGGAAATAGCAGAACACTCTTATAAATCTGGAACAGATTACAGTAGCTCCCCAGGCACCCTAAATTACTAAATATGGCACCCTAAATTGTGTCACCTGCCCAGTTTATGCATTCTAGCCTAGCTCTTGCAAAGCCCTGTCTGTGGCCCTTTTTGGACATACAGTAGCATCAAATTTGGGGTAGATGTAGCTGTGGTTAATCTTCTGAGCTAGGAATCATGCCGCAGACAATAATTCAACTGCAGTTTTTCAGCCTGTGGCTTCTGGACAGAAGAACCTCTCCCTAATCCAGGGTTTCTTCACCTTGGCTCCCACAGATGTTGCTGGACTACAACTCCCATCATCCCCAGCCATGTCCATTGTGGCTGGGGATGATGGGGGCTGTAGTCCAGCAACATCTGAGGGGGGGCAAGGTGAAGAAACCCTGTACCTAGTCCACGCAGGCTGCATCCCAGCAAGCTCTATTATGCTCGTGTCTCGTGTCGCTGTGCTGTGGCCAAGGCGTCAGTATACTGGTGAAGCTACAATGTTAGAGGGGTGTGTGTAGAGTGTGATCGTGCCTTTTCGGCATTGATCGCCTGCTTTCAGCAGGGCGGACACATTTTAACCCTTTCCTTGCACCCCTTGCAGCACTGCCCTTGTGAGAACTATGGACCCAGATGGCCATGCACAAGCACAATGATCAACAACTGCAGGATGGCAAGGGACACTTTCAAATTGTCATGGGGTCTTCGGGGAGGGACGCCGCCAGCGTGGTGTAGTGGTTAGAGTGCTGGACTAGGACCGGAGAGACCCGAGTTCAAATCCCCATTCAGCCATAATACTAGCTGGGTGACTCTGGGCCAGTCACTTCTCTCTCAGCCTAACCTACTTCACAGGGTTGTTGTGAAAGAGAAACTCAAGTATGTAGTACACCGCTCTGGGCTCCTTGGAGAGAGCGGGATATAAATGTAAAAATAAATAAATAAATAAAATTTCCCCTTCTCAACTCTCCCTTGGTAGGTAGAATCACTTTTTGCTAACATTTGAAGTAGTCCTTGTATGGCAGGACCCAGCTATCCTTGTGATTCGTTAAACCTATTTCCTCAGTCAAACCCACCAAAGGACATCCCTGGTCTGTCTCCTCCTGTCCTCTCATATATCCACTCGCCAGCTCCCCACTCCAATTTTGACAGCATAGGGGTGCATCAACGCATCAGACTGTTTCTTTCACGGTTCAATTGCACACTGAAACCTCTGCACACCTGGCACATTTGTGAAGTGTCTCGAACCTGAATCCCACAGCATGTAACACAAGCAGTGTGGAACACGAGTGGGACATAGGTGTGGAAGGAAGCTGCCCACATGAAAACAGACCTGTGTGGAGCACATTATTCATAGGATCATGGAAGGTTGGGGAAACCGAGGGCGATAGAGATGTTTGTGCTACCAGAGCTCTATGCGTTTGTGAACAAAACACTGCAGTGATGAATCGTGGGGGGACCTCTCCCCCGTCTCCATCTTGTTCTATCATCCTTTTTCTGCTAAGAAACACCCGAGGTCCAAAACACACAGGGGGAAGAGGGCTTTCTCCAACGTGTTTCTGTCCCTTTAAATGCATGAACTCCAGGGATGTGGCATCCCTGTTGCCAAACAGTAGCAGGCTGCAAAAGGAGACAGCTGTGGGTGGGGCAGCAGCTCCAAAAGGCGACCAGCAAGAAACACGGCTGTCCTAGAACTGGCACATTTCTGGGCTGCTCTGAGCTGATCTCTCGATGGTAGCGGGAGGAGCTTGCACACAAAAGCCAGGTTATAGTGGCAGCAGAATTCGAACACAATGCCACCTTCCAACCTCAGGTTTCAGCAGTCAAACTCACTACAAACCGAAGGTTCCTATTCAGACTTGGGAGTGAAAATGGAGCTGGGGTTGGGTGACGAAACCACAGCCTCATGCTTTTGGATGATCACAAACACAAACCTCTGGCACGGTTACCTCTGGTTTGGCATTATGTCTGAACGGGGCCTGTGTCTCTGTCTCCCTGCTAACAGGCCTGTCCTTTCTCTTTCACTGACCATACAAGACGCACTTCACTGGGGATGGCAAGGCAAAGCAAAGAACAAGAGTCACCTTACACCCTCCTATCAGGCTCTCCCATCAGTTTGCCGAGATTACTTATCCTGCTGGATTAAGAGCCTCAGCATCTCTGGCAGCTTTTACAAAAGCTTTGAAAACATGTCTGTTTAATCAGGCCTTTATTTAGGCTTTAAGCTGTTTGAATGTTAATTTTCTTTCTTATGATGTTGCTGTTGGTTTTTTGTTCTAACCATTTCATGTACTTTTAACTAAATAACACTTTCTGAACATGTTTTATTTATTGTGCCTGATGTTATAGTATTTTACTTTGCTATTTTAAATTCACCGTATTATACTTTTATGCCCGATTTTAAAAATATATTCTTTTTGTGTTACTTTGTTTCATTTAAAAGTGGGATAAAATGCATTACATAAAAGTTCATGGAAATCCAAAGAGAGAGAGAATCCACGTGTTCTGGCTCAAAGTTCTGGCCCTGAATATACCTGGCCCTGAAGGTCCCAAGTCCAACTGTCTACTCATGTTTGATCAGAACAGAAGGGTCAATGACCTTCTCTTACCTTTTGTTTTTGAGCAATGGCATGTATATGCACTTGCTTGCCATTTTCGTCTACCTACTGGCCACATTAGAGGAAGAGTGAAAGGAGAGCTGGTCTCGTGGTAGCAAGCATGACTTGTCCCCTTAGCTAAGTGGGATCTGCCCTAGTTGCATATGAATGGGAGACTTGATGTGTGAGCACTGTAAGATATTCCCCTTGGGGGATGAGGCCACTCTTGGAAGAGAATCTAGGTTCCAAGTTCCCTCCCTGGCAGCATCTCCAAGATAGGGCTGAGAGAGACTCCTGCCTGCAACCTTAGAGAAACTGCTGCCAATCTGTGAAGACAACACTGAGCTAGATGGATCTATGGTCTGACTCAGTACATGGTAGCTTCCTATGTTCCTAAGAGATGAAAGGCTGGGAATGCCAGAGAGGAGGGGGCACTGCTTCTATTTCCTTCTGGAATAATATGTTTGCATACAGTTTATTATCGGCTTTCCATCTGTGGCGTGCTTGCAATCCCATGTATGCCACACCTCCCAGCTTGCTCGGCCACACTCCCTACACATCACACACCCTGCTTCTCAGGTTGCTTAGCTATGCCCCCGACACCTTCATTGGCATGTCCCTAATTTCATCTGCAAAATGTTGGAAAGTAAGGGGAACTTCCCAGTGCTAGCCGCTTGTAGTCAGGGGTTAACTTCTACAATGCGATACAAGGGCTCCAAATCTGTCATAAAAAGCCTCAGGCTGTGGCTCCTCAATGGTACTTTGTGCATGCTCAGAGGCCCACTGAGGACTGAACAGATACTGCTTGAAATCAGATTCCAACGTCCAAGTTTATAAACTAGAGTTCCAAGGGACTTGCCTCCTCCCATATGAATGTACCTGGAGGCTGTTCACATGGCTCTAAGCAGGGTTGGAGAAATGCCCAGCCAGGGCAGGAGAGTCTGCCATTCCTGATCGGTGGTCACGTGTATTAAAAAATCAAGATAGAAGGAGGGGAGAGTGATGATGTGGGAGTTGCAAACTGGGTAGGATGGGCATAGTCAACCCACATTCTGTCCCCAGCATTTTACTGAGGGTGAACAAAAGGCCGGCCTACCCAGCACTCACACGATCACTCTCCCCTCCTCCTCCTGTGATTTTTGAATCCATCTGACTGCCGATCAAGAGTGAGCATGGCTCTTCTACCTTCTTGCATGCAGAAGGTCCCAAGCCCACCCCGCCCTCAGGCATCTTGCTGAGGGAGACCTCTGCCTGCGACCTTGGAGATGCCGCTGCCAGTCTGTGTAGGCAATACAGTGGTAGATGGACCAATGGTCTGACTTGGTAGAAGGCAGCTGCCTGTGTTCCTACCCTGGCTGGGTGCTCCTCTGATCCTGTTTAGGGTCATGCGAACAGCCTTCTGATATTTTAAGATCCCCTTTGGAAGCCTGGTTTCAGGTCTCCTCACCTCTCAGGTATGGTGGGGAGGCATTACTCAAGATGGAGCCTTTTCCGGGGTGACACCAAGGCTCTGAAATGTCCTCCCGGGAGAAGTGCATTCTTCCATTGCCGGCTTTCCAGGGACAAGCAAAAGCTTCTTTTATTTTAGAGGGCTCTGAGGGAATTGGTGAGTGTTGCTGCTGCTTTTTGATCTTTTAAAAAAATGCTTTTGTATAGTTTTTCTGCTGTGAACCATCTTGAAATGCTTTGGAATAAAAACAAGACATATATAAAAGCATTTTTTAAAGCGTTTAAAAATCATTTTAAATGATTTTAAACTGGTTTTACTTTTATTTTAATTAGTTATTTGATTTTATATTTGTGAACTGCCTAGGGCCATCTGTGTGAGGCAGTATGAAAATCTAATAAAACTACTAAATTACTAAATAAATAAATAAAATGTAGCAGCAACCCACACAGCATTTATTTATTTATTCATTCATTCATTCATTCTATTTCTATACCGCCCTTCCAAAAATGGCTCATTCATTCATTCATTCTATTTCTATACCACCCTTCCAAAAATGGCTCAGGGCGGATTATCTTGGAATGCTTTAGCACAGATGATGGGATAAAAACACTTGAATGAATAAATAAAGTGAAAGTGCCAACACTTCCATCAAGAGTACAAAGGGCACAGATGCATCACATTTGAGCAAGAAAAGTTTTTAATCTGGTGTCATGGAGAATGAGATCTTGGCATACACAGCTCAGAAGCATTCTGGGCAACCGTGGGTGTGTGCTTGTAGCTCACTGCTTAGGGATGAATTTCAGGGAGCCACTAAGGTGACGCCGCAGCCAGTCCTGCACACCAAACAGGCTGATGTAGAAATCTCTTGGTTTATGGCCCCGTGGAGGACGGTCCCGTATTACTTCCCCTGTGTCCCGATTTTTCTTCTTCTTTTCACATGGGTCAAATGTGCCCCAGCTGATCACACCCACCTGCAGGGAGAGGAGAAGGAGCTAGAATCAGGCCTGCTCAACTTAGGCCCCCCCAGCTGTTTTTGGACAGCAGCTCCCATAATCCCCAGCCACAGTGGCCTATAGCCAGGGATTATGGGAGTTGTAGGCCAGCATCTGCAGGAGGGCTGAAGTTGAGCAGACCTTAGCGAGATCAAGAGTGTAACGTGTTTATTTTATATCATATTACCCGGCTGTTGCTTTCCCTGCCCTCAGCAACTGATATTCAGGGGTATATTGACTCTGAACATGGAGATTCCAGAAATCCATCACCACCTATTAGCCATAGCTAATATGTAGTAATTATTTATTATTTATTACATTTTTATACCACCCCATTCAATGGCTCTTGGCAATACACAACAGGTAAAAAACAAAAACAAACACAATTTAAAACAAACTGGTTAAAAGAATATATAAACAAATTTAACACAATTCAGAACCATTTAAAATATTTAAGAATTCATGCTTTATGAATATGCTTTTAGACTGTGAATCCTTTAGGGACAGACAACCATCTTATTATTATTTTTCTATGTAAGCCATTTCGAGAATGTTTCTATTGAAAAGTAGTATGTTAACAGCAGCAACAGCAACATTAATAATAAATTACAACCACCTTTTAAAGCCATCTTAGCTATTGGCCAACGCATCTTGTGGCAGTGAATTCCATACATCAATTAAGCAATACAGCCAGAGGCTAACTTACTTGAACATATCTTTCTCTCTTCTCCACAAACAATGACCCCCCAGATTCGCCTGTGAAAAGACAAAGAATTAGAAACTAAAACAAGACCTGCCACCTTCCTCCTCGCCTGTACCATCTCAAAAGAGGAAAAATAGCCCAAATTACATTCTCAGGTTTCATAAACCAGCAAGTGCTTAATTTTCAATAATGTGACTTTGATTACAGGGGCAATTCAGGAGTCATGCAAAACTACAGTTAAAACTTGGATTCGCACAACATCCCCAAATATCAGGAGCACAAGCTCCCCTCTCCCTTCCTTTCCCCTCTCTAATACAAACTGGAAGAATTCTATTTCCAATTGCAGTTAAAAACAAACCAAGATTGACTGTGACATCCAAAACAACCATAGGAAGCTTCCTTATACCAAGTTCCTTATATGAGCGGCTCTACAAAATTTGAGGCAGGAGTCTTTCCCAGTCTACTTGGAGATGCCAGGGATTGAACCTGCGACCTTCTGCATGCAAACAGATGCTCTACCACTGAGCTACAGCCTGCCAATAACCAATTTTGGGTCACTGTAATCAAAGGGTTTGAAATAAAGGCAGATTTTGAGATCTGAACCCAAGGTTTGAAGTGGATTTCAGATCTCAAGGAAGTGGGTTAGAATAAACCAAGATCACTTGGTTTGGACATCTCGGCCAATCTTGTCTTGTTTCAAACTGCAGTCAACATTTTCAAGCTTGCATGCAGGCAGGGGAGTGGGGAGTGTGTGATCCGACATTGAGTGGAAAGAAGAGTTAACTGTGGTTCTGCGTGACATCTGAACAAGCCCACACTTATTACAGATGCATGAGGCTCCTATATCTTTAAGAGATGTGCAGAAGAAATAATTTCAACAGGTTCTGCTTTTTATTACATCTTTACCCCACCATTTCCCCAAGGAACTCAGAACAGCATTGTGGTATCTCCCATTTAATACTTGCAAGAACCCTGTAAGGTAGGTTAGGCTGAGAGAGTGTGACTGCACCAAAGTCACTCAATGAGTTTCATGACTGAGTGGAGAAATGGACCTGGGTCTCCCCAGTCTGAATTACTTTGATGAATGAATTGAGAGAGAGGAGATGACAACAGACAATTGAGTTTCTTTGTCACCACCACACAAAGGCTATGGGCAGAGAGGCAGTTTCAGGAACCAGCACTGGACGCTTCTGAGGGATGTGGGACCTGGTGTAGTTGCTCAATTATGCCAACTTCTGATGCTAATGCTATGCTTGAGTATATGCTTTCAAATATAGGCTATCTTTGGCACCCTAACGTGCTCCTGCTGTCTGTTGTAATAACTATGCCACACTGGCCTTCTGCATATCAAACTGCTGCTCTTTTCTTTTCTTTTTAAATTCCCTTCAAAGAGCTCAGTGCAGCATACACAGTCTTCCCATCTTGATCTTCACAACAACCCAGTGAGCTAGATGCACTGGACAGATGGTAACTGGCCCACGATTATCTTATTGGGTTTGAACCCAGGTCTCCCCGATTCAAGTTCAAGAGGCACAAGAGCAGGCCAGGTCAGTTGGCAACCTTACCTGGAAGCCAGTCCCATGGAAGCTCTTTCAAGAGGCTTCCACATGGCAAGACATATACTGTCCCTATGCCCTGCTCAGATGAACATGAGCATACAAAGCTGCATCCTTCTGTGTCAGGCCATTCAGCCATCTAGCCTAATATTGTCTTCTCTGACTGGCAGCAACTTTCCAAGGTCCTGGGCAGGGGGTCTTTCCCAGCGCTTCCACCTGAGGTTCATTTTTCTTTGAATGAAAGTTGTCACAAATAACATCACATATTAGAGCAGTGCTCTCCATTGCAAGGCCGGGGGCAGCCCCCATCAACCCTAAGTGCAGCTCCCTGACTGATTGTTTACTGGGTCTGTGTGACACTTTGGCCAAAGCTGAATACTCTGCCCAGTCCCCCTGGCACCATGTTGAGCTGACCCTCCCTGCTGTGCAATACTATGCCTTGCCTAGTGCTGGTGGTGCTCCTTGAAAGGAAGTGGAGCCCTTGAGCCTCTCAGCAGCTTGGAAGGCAAGCACCACAGTGTACTGGGAAGTGTAGCCCTTCCCAGTGCTTTTCTTCTAGAGCTCTTAAGAGGGGCTCACTCTCTCTTAAAGGGCCCTCCCAGCACTGAGAAAAGTGCAATCCTGGACAAAGGTCAGCACAGTGGGAAATGACTCTAACACTGAATGGTTTGGAGGTTGTTATTTTGCCGGCTTGAAAAATAAGGAAGATCACTGCACTAGAGTCTACGTTGGCAAGGGAGTCCGCAGTTGTAAAAAGTGTATGCAGTTCTGGTTCCTGGGCAAACCTGGGTGAAGGAGCGTCCTCAGAATTCAAAACCATCTCTTCCCCTGTCCCCTCCCTTAGGACAAGTTCACTCTTCCCATGTAGGCAAGACAACCTTTGCAAGTGGCCTCTTCTTTCATTTTATCTTGTCCACTGCACAGGAACCTCTCCGTTACCACTTCAGAGACATCAGACACATTGGAATATATCATATCCTTTTGGACAGCTCCGGAAATACACAAGGGACGCTGCAGGAAGCAACAGATTAATAGATTTGATGGCAGGATTGATACCTGGGCCACTACAGTTCACTCTCAGTATTCTGAAAATATACACACACAGTTAAATGCATTAATATTTATGCAAGTTGACCATGAATACTTTTCCTCTTTAGGACAGATGGCAGTCCTACCTAAACAATAATGACCAATCTCCAGACAAAGGAAGTGCTCATGTAGTTTATGCGCAGTGTAAAAATTATATGGGAAAGGGGGCAAGTTTTGTCACTCTTCCCTTCCCTCTAAAGCCAACTATGACTTTCCTCCAAAAAATATGTCCCTGAGGGCTGCATGATAATCAGGGACATATTTTCAGCGGTCTCCATCAGCTTCAAAGGGAAGGAAAGATCAACAAAAATTGCCCTGACCTAGAACACTCGTGCAGCAATGCCACATCAGCAGTTCCATACTTTGGATACTAGCCAATTGCCTCAAGAGGCAATCTGGATTACTGGATCCAGATTAAGACTCCATGTAGGCATCATTAACATGGATCAGTAGCATTTCATCCATTTTAATATCTGAAAGGACACTCAGCTGAAAGGACTCCTGCTATTTGCCTGCCATGGGCTAGGGATTTCCCCACAGCAGCAAAACTGACTTTCTCTGATGTTTTTGCTAGAATTAAGATTCAGTGTTTCCATGATGTGCAACACAGCATGTTTTCGTTTCTGCAATCTTGCCAACTCTTTTTCTTCCCCA
This sequence comes from Hemicordylus capensis, assembly GCF_027244095.1. Taxonomy (NCBI): domain Eukaryota; kingdom Metazoa; phylum Chordata; class Lepidosauria; order Squamata; family Cordylidae; genus Hemicordylus; species Hemicordylus capensis. Next base: position 253,505,860 of record NC_069658.1, on the reverse strand, counting down.
AAGTAGATTGGAAAGAGTTCTTCTTTGGCACAGATTTCATTATTCAACTTCCTTTTGTCAACATACAGGCAACCATCTGGATGGGGGCCCTTCGTAAAATCTGCTGAGTACAGAAATAAAATCCCTTCACACTGCTTCCCTGCTTATAAACACAAGGATTGCATAAACCACACTTGCTACACCATCATGCAAATAGTGCGTGGGCAGGAGGCTGCTCTGCTGTAATCCCATAAGAAATGCCCCCCCCCACTTTACTTTCCACTCCCACCTCCAAGTCTCTACTTTCCCCAAGGTGACATATTTAATCTTCACAGATCTTGACATTCAAATACTGTGATAGCTCAGGTGAAAATAAAAAAGGAAGGAAGAAAAACCTACCAAAAATTACAGTAGCCACAAGTCATATAAATCATTATTTATAATTATTATATAATTACTAGTAGGTGAAGCCTGTAGTTGAACAAGCAAAATAACTTTGCATCGATTACACTTATAGAAAAGTTCAAGAAATTAAATTTATGTAATCAAAAATGTATTAATGTGCTTGCAAAAAAGAAATAAAAGAACAATTTGACATTTGTGGGATTTTGACTTCCAGCATTATTCATTTAACTGAATTACCACCATATAGAATAAATTTGAATCATAGTACATTTGAATCTGAGAAAGATCTGCTTCTCTTGGGCATAATTTTGGTTCTGAATTACTGATCTGATTATTGAGTGTTAAAAATCTGTTGAGAAGAACAGTTAAAATCTGCTGATGATATGGTATTCATAATTTCTTCTAAAAATACAGAGAAATTATTTAAACCTCCCCCCACCCCAGCACATTCTGATGTAAAAAGTAGTGCATTCAGCCAATTTCAGTGACAGGATTGTGTATGCAGGATTTGGTATCTATTTTACACAAATTTTTCAAAATATCTAATAGATTATTTTAGAGGTGTAAAATTTCCAAAAATAATAATGCTATTAAACACACTCACTCCCCCCCCCACCCCTTTTGGTGGGGAAAAGATCCATAGAAGGGGAAAAATTAAATGTATGCAATATATGCCTTTAATTTTAAAAAAATCAAGCCTAAATTTAATATATTGCTTTAAAAACACATGGCATGTATTATATGTAACCTAGGCTGCAATCTTATACAGCCTAGGTTATCAATTGTACACAGGATTTCAAGCCTGTAAATTGTTTGGAACAATATTATTTTAAGACACCAATATAGAAAGTATTTCATTCATCATTCTGAAATAGATTTCACATCCTTCCAATTTCTCCAAGTTTTCCATTTTAGGCCAGGCAGCAGATAGAAGTGGAAAACTCCAATTTTTACCCAGCTTTCACATCTCTAATTATTACCCAGAAAGAATCCCATGAATAGGAAATAACATTCTTACACTTGTCTTTGTTCTGATTTGCACCTCCTTTCTCTTGTTGTCCAGCGCTATGAATTCGGCAGGCATCTTCTCTGAACTCAGCAACTCCAGCTCTACAGAGTAGAAAGGGATGTGTGTTTGTGTGCTTCAATAGCAGGTCTGCTGAGTTCGCTGGAAGGGGAGTGGGGAACAGCCACCTTGGAGGTTTTTCACACACGGCTTTATGCCTTGGGGTATCTGAAGAGTGAATCTGCTTCGCAGCAGATGCGCAAGACGTTTACTTTGGGGCATTAAACTGACAGTCCACATAGCTGTCGGCTCTTCACGCACTCCCTGCGATCTTTCTCCTATGTGCATTCCCACTGTTCGCTTCAATGTTTCCCCTCCAACCAATCACATCCCAGGAGCAGGCACGAGGCGCCTCCCTTCAGTATTTCTTTTTTTTAGTTTGACAGCCAGCCGAATGTAGAGATGTGCACAGAACCGCAGAGCTGCAGTCCGGCGCTGGGGTGGGGGTTCCTTTAAGGGTGGGGGGAGGGTGCACTTACCCTTCCCACTGCTTTCCCCCCTCTGGTGCATGCATTTTAGTCAGCAATTGGGGCGGCAGGATACCTCCCTGCCGCCCCTTCCCCCGCTCGGCTGCAAAAGGCTTCAGGAAGCCTTTTGTGCGTGTGCACGTCGCACGCGCATGTCACGTCTCCGCGACGTGCGCACGTGCAAAAGGCTTCATGAAGCCTTTTGCAGCCAAGCGGGGGAAGGGGCGGCAGGGAGGTATCCTGCCGCCCCAATTGCTGACTAAAATACGTGCACCAGAGGGGGGAAAGTGGCAGGAGGAGTAAGTACACCCTCACCCCGCCCTTAAAGGAACCCCCACCCCAGTCCGCCCGAACCCCAAACCACCCATTTCCGGACCGGTCCAGAGGCCTGTAGAATGGCCTCCGGACCGGTCCGTGCACATCGCCAGCCGGATGTCCACAAAAGTGACAAGTCAAAGCAACAGAACTTAACCCAAACCTGCAGTCTCCATTGTTAAGATCCCAAACATCTGCATATGTAAGCTGTGTTGCTATGCTGACCAAACTTTTAAGCACAGGAAGACACACATTTTGCTTGTGCTTGTGTTTAACTTAGGCATTTCTCCCCCCACTCCCCTTCTGAACTTCACAGAATTGTATCAATCTGCCACAAGTGCTCCTCATTTACCCCAGCGCTTGCAATTGTAAATCATTCAAAGAACACACCAGACTGAGCTGTCAAACTCTCCTTTGCTGACACCTGGGTGGGTTTATGGACATCTACCCAGCAGACTTAAAAACAAACAAACAAACAAAAAACCCCACGAAAGTGTGAGTAAGCCAAATTGTCGGCAATGGGCCCTCCACACATCAAAGGAAAATGTTGGGTTTTCTTCAAAAGCCACTGGAAATACAGGATTTTTTAAAGCCAGACTTACTTCAGGCTAAGTCAGAATGCCCAGCCTCAATTTGGGGGGAAACAAAGTATGTCTGTCCTGCTCCATGATAGCTTGCAGAGACGTTGGGGTAAATACAACTAATATGTGGACTGGCACACTCCAGTCCGGAGTGGATTTGAATTAAAAGCCATGTGTGTAAAGCCTCCAGGCGATACAGGAGGGGGAAATGATACAGGAGCTGAATTCTCCGAGAACAGCCTGACGGTGAGAAAAACGAGTTGATAGTCAGGACAACTCCCAGGATTAAAGGGAGAACAATGGAATCTAACATGTGGGTTATCAAAAATTTGAGGTTAGCTAATCACACCTTTTAGCCACCTAAAGGGGCAGAGGGGAAATAACTTGCCTAGAGAGCAAGAGGCTGCCGGTTCAGATCCCCGCTGGTATGTTTCCCAGATTATGGGAAACACCTATATCAGGCAGCAGCAATATAGGAAGATGCTGAAAAGGCATCATCTCATACTGTGCGGGAGATGACAATGGTAAACCCCTTCTGTATTCTACCAAAGACAACCACAGGGCTCTGTAGTCTCCAGGAGTTGACACCAACTCGACAGCACAACTTTACGTTACTTTAATCACACCTTTTATCCCAGGCCTGGTCTGAGTGTGCAGTTGGTGAAAGAGTGGACTGGACCACTTCAGACTGCATGTGGGGGAATGCCATTTTTTCCATTGCTTCTCTATGCTAAAAACTCCCTGCAAACAGAAAACCAGTACTGGAGGAGGTTTTCAAAACGACGATTTTCTCCCGTTTCAAAACACTTAGACTTAGGGTAGGGGTGAGTTCATATGAGCAAGATATTAACAGCGCCTTCAGTTTGGTGCTGTTCATACAGCTTTTCCCCCCATGATGATCGGCCCTTAATGCACAACATATGCATCTCTTAAAAGTTGCACTTTGCCAGTGTTGAAAACAGTTGTGTGGTATACTCCGGCATTTTTGTGGAGCCATGTAAAGAGATGGAGGGAAAAGTAAGTGTGGCTACGTGCCTGAAAGTGACTGTGGGGAGGGTCGGCTCTGCCTGCCACCCCCTCAATTCCTAGCCAAGCAGACTTGTTTCCTGTGCCCTGCAGTCAGCTTCCGGTCTAAAGAGCAATATAATTTTGTTTTATTTCCCCCCCAGGGCTCTTGTACATTGCCAGTGGTGCACTAGAACAATGGACAGGCACACTGCACAGGCAAATCCAAAATCCATAGCAGCTTACACACCCTGTACATTTTTTAAAAAATTTAAGCTGAAATTGCATTAGCATCCAAGAATCCTGGCAAAAAATAATGTCACATTTGAGAATCACTTAATTTTAAAAAACCATTAAAAATCAAATGAGTGGACTGATCTACTTGAAATTAAACACACAGAATGCTGCCAATCCTCCACTACCTGTGTGCCCAATCTCAGAACGTTCTGCCTAGCCATTTCCACATTCTGAATTTCTCTCTCTTTCCCCCATAGACTTGAGATGGTTAGGATGTAGCGCTCCATGACAGTAGCTAGAGCATCAAGTTGATCTTGGATGCTGGTACTCTTGCGCAAGATCACAGGGAAACATTAAAGAAGAAGAAAAGTATACACATGTATTCCTTTCCTCACTATCACAAACTCCTGCTAACTTGGCAAAGAGGCACCTTTTAACGTGGTGATTCTCTTTATTTAGCAGGGGGAGAGTAACTGGCCCTATTCACCCCCGGCACTGTACCTCCAGTGACTGTTGCTGGTGTCTATCATGTGTACAGCAATGGGAAGTAGGTGGGTTTGTGAGGCTGTACACTGTGCTAAAGCCCTCTACAGACCTCCATTGGCGGAAAGGTAGAAACCAACTAACAAAGCCATGTGGTTTGCTTGGGCAGCTGAATGAGCTTGGGTGTGAGTGGTCTTGTGCAAGGCCACTGAAAATGACATCCCCTCACCACTAAAACCTTGAAAACTACCGTCCCCGCTTCAGTGAGAGTACAAAAGTCATTTTGGATTAATCACTGTGCTCAATGACTGTAGATAGGTTTGGCTGATCTCCCGTGCAGATATCCTTGCGCAAGTACACTGGGATGTGGGAAGGAAATAGAACTTTAAAAAAACTGGGCACCATGCATGTGCACACATGTACTCCTTGACTGGCTGGGTGCAAGGTGAATCTACCAAAAGGGTCACCCCACCCGCTCTTGAACTCTATTGACCAGAAATTGGCAGGATGAATCAGAGGATAGTCTGCCATGTGAACAAAGGATGTAACCAACTGTAATCAGCCATAAGCAACAATGTGAACAGCCCTGTTTTACTCCGGTTTATGCTCATTAACACTTATTGATGCTTATATGCGCTTTATATACTCTTCTCCAACTAATCATAACCGATACCACTTTACACCGGAATACAACCCCCAGTCTAGGAAACCTCCAGGCAAAGGATGAATCTCGAGCCTTTCTCCCATGGCATGCATTTTTGTTTGTAGAAAGTTCTTGACACAGGGAGTGCTCGAAGGAGGTACTTCCTGCACACTTGTAGTATGAAGTGGTACAGTCCAAACACCTCCACATTCTGCTGCATCTGCAGAGTCAGCCTAATTGTCAGGTGATGATCATTCCCTCATTCTCTGAGGAGGGAATCCAATTCAGCTCACAAAAGAGACTTCCACTAGTCAGGTGGAATTTTTTACTTTTCTTCAAGCAACTGTCCTCTCATGACTGGTCACAAACTGCTTTTGAAAATACAGGAGAACATTGAAACTCATGGGGGTTCCGTTCCTCACCTAATGCCGTGAGAAACGGAACCGTTAGTAATGAGGCATTAGAGCTATGGGGAAAGGGGGAGTTGGGTTCCAGGGTGGAGGGGAAATTTTTTAAAGTGCCAAAACAGCCCCAAAATGACTGAAAATGTACTGTGGTGTGCTCTGCAGGTCCCCAATGTGCCCAGGAATGCCCCCCCAATGGCAAAATGTCCCCCAAACCACAGAAAATCAAGGGAAACAGTCCATTTTTTAAATGAGCCACAAAATGGCTCCCCCAGGCTCTGAGACAAAATGGTGTCCAGAAGTGACCTCCACCGTCATTTCCGGCCCTCTAGGAACCACAGATCTGTGGGTTTTAACCCCTTCGTATTCACGGATACTGAGAAAGGGTGTCAATGTGACATCCCACCGATACATGGAACCGTGAATAACGAGGTTCTCCTGTACTCCATGTTTCAAAAGGGGTTTGACATATAGCATTGGGAGCATGTGTCTGAGGGGGGAAATGAGTCCAAAGCTCCCGTTTGTCTCACAGAATGAATTGCATGGTTCTTTGAATCCTGGCCAGTTCAGTTATATTTAGCAGAACTTGAGAATGAAGAGTATTGACTGTTGTAGTATCCCACTCTCACTCCAAGGACATCAGGGCAGTATCCACAGAACTGGATTTAATGTTATTTTTATGGAGTGTTATTGCATTTTAATTTTTGTAATCTACTTTGTGAAAGGCTTTATGAAAGGCGGTATAGAATTGAACTAGACCCCTGCTAACTTGGCAAAGAGGCACCTTTTAACGTGGTGATTCTCTTTATTTAGCAGGGGGAGAGTAACTGGCCCTATCCACCCCCAGCACAGTACCTCCAGTGACTGTTGCTGGTGTCTATCTTATGCTTCTTTTTAGATTGTGAGCCCTTTGGGGACAGGGAGCCATCTTATTGATTTATTATTTCTCTTGTAAACCGCCCTGAGCCATTTTTGGAAGGGCGGTATAGAAATCAAATAAACAACAACAACTATAAATAAATAAATCCATCTCATTTTATTCTCAACCCTGAAAGGTAGGTTAGGCTCGCCCAAAGAGTCACGGTAGCTACCTCCAGTCAGTGCAGGCAATGCCAGCTAGATGTACCATTGGCCTGACTCAGTAGAAGGCAGCTTCGTATGTGGGGATGGGGCCATAGATCAGTGGCAGAGCATCTGCTTTGCATGCAGAACGTATAAGGTTCAATCCTCAGTAGCCCTGTCAGGCAAGACTGGGAAAGACCCGTGTCTGAAATCTATGTAGCAGCTGGACACGAAAGGTAAGCAAGACATGGGGCAGACCCAGAGAAGAATGCTTAGCTGCTGGGCTAGAAAAGCAGAAGCATACAGGTGAAACTCGGAAAATTAGAATATTGTGCAAAAGTCCATTAATTTCAGTAATGCAAATTAAAAGGTGAAACTGATATATGAGACAGATGCATTACATGCAAAGCGAGATAAGTCAAGCCTTAATTTGTTATAATTGTGATGATCATGGCGTACAGCTCATGAAAACCCCAAATCCACAATCTCAGAAAATTAGAATATTACATGGAACCAAGAAGACAAGGATTGAAGAATAGAACAATATCGGACCTCTGAAAAGTATACAGTGTACTGTGCTTGATTGGCCAGCAAACTCGCCTGACCTAACCCCATAGAGAATCTATGGGGCATTGCCAAGAGAAGGATGAGAGACATGAGACCAAACAATGCAGAATTGCTGAAGGCTGCTAATGAAGCATCCTGGTCTTCCATAATACCTCATCAGTGCCATAGGCTGATAGCATCCATGCCACACCTCATTGAGGCAGTAATTGCTGCAAAAGGGGCCCAAACCAAGTACTGAATACATATGCATGCTTATACTTTTCAGAGGTCCGATATTGTTCTATTCTTCAATCCTTGTCTTCTTGGTTCCATGTAATATTCTAATTTTCTGAGATTGTGGATTTGGGGTTTTCATGAGCTGTACGCCATGATAATCACAATTATAACAAATTAAGGCTTGACTTATCTCGCTTTGCATGTAATGCATCTGTCTCATATATTAGTTTCACCTTTTAATTTGCATTACTGAAATTAATGGACTTTTGCACGATATTCTAATTTTCCGAGTTTCACCTGTATGAGGTGTAGCTCTGGTGTAGGAAAGGCATGGAGAAAGGGTGCAGTTCTTAAGAAGACGCAGCAGCAGCTTTCGGGGAAAAGTTGCTTCAATTTCTCTCTTTCTTTTAAAAAAAAGTATTTAGCTGTAGAATCCAGAGGAAAGATTTATGGCATGCAAGGACAAGGCAATGGAGTAGAATCAGGAATAAGAACATAAGAACAGCCCTGCTGGATCAGGCCCAAGGATGCCCATCTAGTCTAGCATCCTGTTTCACACATTGGCCCACCAGAATATTAATGCTGTAATAAATTAGGTAATGGTGCAGTGGGGAAATGACTTGACTAGCAAGCCAGAGGTTGCCGGTTCGGATCCCTGCTGATATGTTTCCCAGACTATGGGAAACACCTATATATCGGCAGCAGCAATATAGGAAGATGCTGAAAGGCATCATCTCATACTGCGCAGGAGATGGCAATGGTAAACCTCTCCTGCATTCTGTCAAAGACAACCACAGGGCTCTGTGGTTACCAGGAGTCAACACTGACTTGATGGCACACTTTACCTTTACTATTATTGACAGAGTGGCAAGTGCAGACTGATTTCAATGCTCTTGCTGCTGGCTGTTTCTTAGCCCCGCATCTACTCCAAGACTGGACTACAAGAAACTAAAGCAGCATTCAAAAGCTGGCCTGGATCAAGGGCTGGATTATCCAAAAACACCACCTTAGCCACTGTGTACACTAATCCAGAAAAACTGGACTGGGCTGTGTTAGTGGGTCACAGTGACCTGGCAGTCGACTTGTAGCACCTTCTATTAACCCTGAAGAGCTGCTTCCCATAGTTTAGTGGCAGGGCACACACTTTGCATACAGAAGGTCCCAGGTTCAATCCCCAACATGTCCAGTTACAAGGAGCTAGCATTTAATATTACTGTATAGGCTGCTTTCAACAGAAAATTCGGATAGAAGTTTACATAACAAAAAGCAGGGCTGCGGAAGGCCTTCTGCCTGGGACCGTTGGGGGGTGGGGCTGCTGCCAATGAGGAGAGACAACAATGGCCTAGGTCAGGTTTCCCCAACCTGTGGCCCTCCAGATGTTGCTGAACTACAACTTCCAGCCTACCCAGTCACAAAAAATTGTGTCTAAGGATGCTGGGAGTTGTAGTTCAGCAACATCTGGAGGGCTGCAGTTTGGGGATGCCTGGTCTAGGTGGACCAAAGGTCCCACTCAGGATCAAGCAGCTTAATACATTCTCTTCCAGCCGATGAAATCTCAACTAACTGCTCCCCTTTCCTTTTCAAAGGTATCTTGGAAGGCACTTGCGGCTTTCCAAGGTCCCCCTCATACCAATTCTTTCTGATCCGGTTCCAATCCCTGTCTGTTCCTCCCTGGGATTCTTCAGAGATGGAGGATTCATAGTGATTTGAGGCACCAGTTCTTAGGATCCTTCCGGTCTGCAAAAAACAGCTGTGCGATGTGAAGAGCCCCTGCGTGCAAGTTGGAAGCCAGAGCTTAGCCAGCTCCAAGCATTCCTGCAGGCTCTCATCTTCTTCTTTCGCGGTGGGATCTCACAGTCTGTTCACATGGCCATTAGGGGGAACCGTGTGCAGTTTCCACCACACCACCTGCCGCCTGGCTCTTGTTTCCTGTGAACAACCCACCCGTTTCCCTATCCACCAGAAAAGAACTAATGAAAAGAGGTGGGGTTAGTCGTAGAAAGCAAGAGCTGGCTGTCAAGTGGTGCTGTGGAAATCACAGGAGGTCCCTGCTGGCCATCTGAGCAGCTTGTGAGATCCCGCAGGGAAAGAAGATGCACGCCTACAGGAATGTTTGGAGACTGGGTACACTATCGCTCCCAAATTGCACACAGGCTCTTCACGTCACATAGGCTTTTTCATTCCTTTAGTTCACTTATTCCAAGCATGGCAAATATGGAAGCTCAAGCTTTGCAACCACCTTCCTGCTCTCCTGTGCTCTGCAATTTTTGAAGAACTCCCATGTCACTTTCTACAGAGAAAGGTCATCTCCAGACTCAGGGAAGTGGAGAAGGGGGAAGCCTTGTCATTTTGACCCCTGCTATCAAGCTCTATAATCCTTGCCAGGAAAAAAAAAGCAAATTTAACTGATCTAGTGTGGGGGTCAAGGGTACCCCAAAAGTAAGTTATAGAAATAAACTCGGGGCATTGCATTGAGCATGACACCAGATGGAGAAGGCACGGTGGGGTCAACTCTTCACTGAGCATTTCCCTTTGGCAGTACAGGAAGAGAAAAGTAGCAAAAAATAATGAAATCAGTAATAGTGATATATTTGTACATACAAAGACTACTACTCCGACTCCTGCTCTATTTACACAACGCTTATCAACAAGAGTTTACAAAGAGATTTACAAAAAAAGAAAACAAACAAACAAGAGGATTCCCTGTCCCAAAAGGGCTCGCATTTTAAAAAAGAAACATAAGGTTTCTTACGGAGGGATGCTGTGCTGGGGCTGGAAAGGCTCAGTTGCTCCCCCCCTGCTAAATGCCACCACTTTAAATTAGGTGGCTCTACTGACACTGAACAGCAGTACATCTTGTACTGGGGTAAAAGGTAACCTCAACACCTTCAGAGTCTATACTGCAATTTAAACAATAATAACGAAGAGGGGACAGGAAACATGTCAGAGCAATTGACCGCGCTAAGGTTGAGGAATATGAGGAACTATAGAAGATTGGAATCAAGTTTTCTCTCTCCCCCCTCCCCCAATTCTTTGGATCAATCTGGGTTAAGATTTAAAATAAATATCCCACAATCCCTGGCTATTGGCCACTGTGGCTGGAGATTATGGCAGTTGTAGTCCAAAAACAGCTGGGGGGTGGGGGGACACCTAGGTTGAGCAGGCCTGTTCTAAATGATAAGAGAGCACAGCACAGACTACTGCAGTTGATTGCAAGTGACACTGAACTATCTGGCAGCCTGATGCACTCACCATGATCTTTGCATGTTGTGGTCGGTGGCTTCTTCAGGGCCTTGTTGGCACCTTCAGTGCAAGGAACACAGATTGGCCTGCAAAGTTAAAAAAGAAGTTTGCTGCTCTTTTGCACTAGCAAAAGAAATGTGGAGCAGGTCTGGGGATGGTAGGAGAGCCCATGAAAGGGCAGCAGAGAGAAAAGACAACTAGGGTTGTGTGGGATTCCATGACAGCACAGAATTCACCTGCTTTGAAATCTCCTTTTTTAATTAAGAAAATAAACACTTTAGCTTTTATGCCCGCAAAGCCAAAAGTGGCATCTGAATTTTAAAAAAAAAAAAAAAAGCTAGGGGTTTGAGGGCAAACGTTCTTTTCTGCATAGCTTTTTGCCCCCACACTCCTCAACAGCAAGAATCAGAATCAGAATCCAAAAAGTTTACTTTTACAATATGTGAAACAAGAACTGCCTGCCATTAGATGAACTCACTTCCATTGCTTCTGGGAAAAGATCAACACTTTCCATTTAACCTGGGTTAGAGATAATGCAAAACCATGGTTGGCTTAGCTAAACTATGGTTTTGTGTTATGTCTGAACCCGAGTCCACCCACAAACTTCTTTGGGGTGATAAACCAAGATCTGAAATCATGGTTTGAAGCTGGCTTACAAACCAGTTTGTGCTAACTGTGGTTTCCCATTATGTATGAATTCACAGATATGAACTACAACCAGGGCCACTGGCTCAGCTCAAGTGGGTAGCTGTACTATGGAGATGGGAGTGAACGAAGCTGAATCCTGAGCATGGGAAACCCAAAGGAAACAAGAAGTTCTGGCTTGCCTGCTGTACAAAATGCAGAACCTGTTGGAAGTTAAAGGGTGTTTGCGCTGTCTCTTGTCTCAGACAGTGGAGGACAGACTAGTGAGTCAGAGGGCTAGAGGGTCAAGACATTGGTCACCCCTTCTCCACTGCTCTGACACTATCCCTTTGGATATGTAGATTGCTAATCTCAGGGATTAACTTCCTCTCTCTCTTCCCTACCTGCCCTTCTACCTTGCAACATGGCAAGCCTCTCTCCCTGCACCATGTGTGCAGAGAAGATGCAGAATCCGTCTGCATCCAGCTAGATAGATAGATTAGAGATCCTAACTCCTCACTTTCCTATCTAGAATGGAGTTCCTTAATAAATGCCTTATATATTGATTGGAAACTATGAATTGGCTCCAAGTTACTTTACTCTCAGCATACACGCATGCCTAACTAAATGCCGCTGTGTTGTGCCTCTGTGCACTCTGCTATAATGAGAAAGGGATTCTCTCACCACAGAGAATTTCCAACAGAACCATGGTGTGGATTCTGAACTATAATTAGCGTAAACCATAGTTTCACAATGGCCCAATTCACACATGATGGGAAACTGGAGTTGAAGGGGCCCAAGGCTGAATTTTAGTATGTCTGAATGTGTGCAGCTACAGTTTGTACACAAAAGTGACCCATGGTTTCCTTCCCAAACCTCTAATTTGAACCTTCGGTTTGTGGTGGGTTTTGCCACTCCTACCTGAGGTCCCAGGCTGCCAGCGTTACATCTGAATGCTGAACTGCAGCCCCACTGAGCTCTAACCAGAGTTGAGGAAGGAGGCTCCTCCATCGCTCTGGCTCCGATTGGCTGCCAGGGCTGTCCATTCCAGAAGGAAGCTCACGCAGCCAGTTCTCCCTCGTCTGCAGTCTCCCTAAATGCAGAGAGGGTCCTGCTAGTTACGTTTTAATGCGGACAGGTAAACCGGGGTGGGTGGGGGGGTGGAGAACCATGGTTCTGTATTACGTGTGAATGCAGCCATTATATCTGAAACCAGCTTTAGACCTCTGCTAATGCTGAGCCCGGTGCTAAACTGTCATGGTACTCTTCAGAGAGGACAGTCCATCCATTGATTTTCCTTGAAATGCAGCTTCTAGTAAGAAGGGAAAAGCACCCAGCACATGCTCAGAGGAGCCATGTCAAATGCATTTTATTTTATTTTTAAAGTAAATCCCCTCCACGAAGAAAAATTATTCTGCACATACTCAGATCAGTCCGCTTGCAATGCCAACATTTTTGAACACAGAAGCCTAAAAACCTACCTGCGGATCCTGTCTAAAACTGGCCAGTTTCAAATGAGATCCAGTATCTCTTAAAGAAGGGGTGGGTGGAAGGTAGGCAGTCTGCAGAGGGGCCAGTGGCCATTTTCCCCTCTGCCAGTATCTGGCACACCATCTTTGCCTCTTGGTTTCTGGGATGTTTGCAAAGAATGATCCAACAAGGCACTTCTTTGTTTTTTTTATCCAAGAGTGCATCATTACCACTAATGGTAATTACCACTAAAAATGTCTTAAATGTCAAAAGGACCTGAGCAGGACTTAAGATTCAGGTCAACTATGTCTGATCGGGCAATAAAACTGGGCCCTTATCTCTGTTTAAGCGAGGGCATGTTACCTGACTTTCCCACCAAACTGCACAGGACTCTCCAGTTCAAGAAGGGAAATATCATAATCGTAGAATTCCTTGATGCCTTTGGCCACTTTAGCTCGAACATTGTACAATTCATGGTCAATCCGTCTCTTTATTTGTCTGGTCCCACCTCCTGTTAAGAAGAGATTGAAACCTCCTCAGAATCCATCTTTACGGTTAAATATCCCACTTTTCTCATGAGGAATCCAGTAATCCTGCCTGTCCTCTGACATAACTAAAACTATGAGAGGACAGAAGAAATGTAGAAGGTTCCCGAAGCCCAGCATGCCATTGGGACATCTCTGCCCACCAATATGGAAGAAGCTTCTGGAGTAGAAGATACTGAGCTAGATGGACCAAAATTTCTTTTTCTGAAAAACAGCTGAAGAGACCTGATTTGGATCAGGTATGTACGTGTGGGGTTCTCTTATAGTGGCAATCACTATAACAAAATATCACTATAAGTTGAGACAAAATATGCAGAATGAACTACAAATGAAGGCTGGTAACATAGATATATGTTCCTCAAGACAGTTATTCTGCATATTTTGTTGCAACTTATAGTGATACTTCGTTAAACATTATACTTATAGACATTTCTATGGTCATGTAACAATATGATACATGTATTTTAAGACTGCCACTGAAGAAGACTTGATATAGTCAAAACACATCTAGCAACAGCACACGAGTGATCAGATGCTGGCAAAATCATGACATGATGCTTCATCTTTCAACTAAAGCGCAATTCTGGGGATCTTCATCCACACTTCTCCCATTTAATCAGTGATTTTGAAATGAACTATTCGACAATATGGAGAGTATCTCAATGATCATTTTATTATAATTGTTGTAGTTGTTGTTTTTGCAGGGAGACAGGTGTTATTTTATCCAGACATTGAGTCCTTCCCAAGGACCTGGGATGCCTGAATTTTATTATCAATATTGTTCTTGTTGTTGTTATAGATATCATCACAGAATATAGGCTGTTCCCAGTAAAGTTGCTTTTTGTAATTGGCTGATGGTGATTTCTGTGGCCCCTATGATGTTGAGGTGCTCTTCAAGGGGGTGCTTCTCACGATCAGCAAAAATCAGACTAGCAGAGGCTAGCCCGGTTTTTGGTGACCGTAAGAACCACCGGGCTCGCAGCCGGGTAACCTGCTCGAGAACCCCTGCTAAAAAGCAGGTTTGCGGAGCAAGCGCTCCAGCAAACCTGCTTTTTGCAATCGTGAGTAGCCGCAGCGCGCCTTCGCGGCGTGCCTACTCATGAGTAGACCCCTGGCCAGGAGGCGAAAAGCTGCTTCCTGGCTCCGGGGGTCTCTCCAGTAAGTCCTGCGCGCTTGCGTGGGGCATACTGGGGCTTGCGGGGGCTGTGGGGCCCCCGCTCCCCCCACCCCCGCCGGCTCCGTCATGGAGCTGAACAATGTGTGGGTGGCCGATCTGGCCGCCTAGGGCTCCCTGCCCGCTTGTGAGCGGGGAGAGCGGGCTTAGCCCACTCTTTCCGCTCACCAGGAAAAACCGGATCTCACTGATTGTGAGACCTGGTCCAAGGTCTTTTGGAACTGCACCCAGGGCGCCAATTACCACTGGGATTATTTTGGTCTTTTTCTGCCACAGCCTTTCAATTTCAATTTGTAGATCTTTGTATTTGGTGATTTTTTTCTATTTCTTTTTCTTCTATTCTGCTATCCCCTGGTATTGCTATGTCAATTATTTTGACTTGTTTTTCTTTCTTCTCGACTACAGTTATATCTGGTGTATTGTGTGGCAGATGTTTGTCTGTTTGTAGTCGGAAGTCCCATAATATTTTTACATCTTCATTTTCAACAACTTTTTCAATTTTATGGTCCCACCAATTCTTGGCTACAGGTAGCTTGTATTTGTTGCAGATGTTCCAGTGTATCATCCCTGCTACCTTGTCATGCCTTTGTTTGTAGTCAGTCTGTGCGATCTTTTTACAACAGCTGATTAGGTGGTCCACTGTCATCTGCTACTTTACAAAGGCGGTACTTGCTGTTAGTGGTGGATTTTTTGACTTTTGCTCTTATTGCATTTGTTCTTAGTGCCTGTTCTTGTGCAGCCAGTATTAAACCCTCTGTTTCTTTCTTCAAGTTGCCATTCTTAAGCCATTGCCAGGTCTTGGTGATGTCTGATTTTCCATTTATATTGTGCAAATATTGACCATGCAGAGGCTTATTTTTCAATTTTTCTGCTCGGTTCTTGACTTGTTCTTTCTTGTAGGCCTGCTTTCTTTCATTGGTGTTGAATAGTTTCTTGTTATTGACCATTTGAAGTGCATCTTCTTCACTGTCCTTGATATATTCTTCAAGGCCTCTTTTCTCCTCCTCTACTCTTTGATGGACTTGCAGCATTCCTCTTCCACCTGAGCTGCGAGGGAGGTATAGCCTATCTACATCACTGCGGGGGTGCAGAGCATGATTGCTGGTCATGATTTTCCTGGTCTTACGATCTAGCGTCTCTAGCTCTGCCTGGGTCCCGTTTATTATTCCTGCACTGTATCTGATAACAGGTATAGCCCAGGTGTTTATGGCTTGTATGGTGTTCCCGCCGTTGAGTTTGGACTTGAGGATTTTTCTAACTCTCCTGATGTATTCACTTCCAATTTTTCTTTTAACTTCAGTGTGTGCGATGTTATCAGCCTGGAGAATGCCCAAGTATGTTCTTTCTCTTCCAGATTCTTGATGTTGCTTCCACTGGTCAATTCTATTCCTTCTGTTTTTCTTATTTTTCCTCTGTTCATTATTAATGCAGCACACTTGTCTAGTCCAAACTCCATTGCTATATCGCTACTGAATATACGGACAGTGTTTAGCAGTGATTCGATTTCTGACTGGGACTTTCCATACAACTTCAGATCATCCATGTACAGCAGATGGTTGATTTTACTGGATGTTTTAGATGTTTGGTATCCGAGGCCTGTTTTGTTTAGTATTTGTGAAAGTGGGGTCATGGCAATTACAAACAACAGAGGGGATAGTGAGTCCCCTTGGAAAATGCCTCTTCTAATGCTAACCTGTCTAAATGTCTCACCATTGATTGTTAACTGTGTGCTCCACATACTCATTGCTTTTTTTATAAATATCTGAATGTTTTTGCTGACACCAGTTGATTTCTATACTGCCCTTCCATAAATGGCTCAAGGCAGTTTACACATAGAAATAACAAACAAATAAATAAGATGGAACTAATTTTGTATTAGTTTATTGAGATTCATAGTTCTATCCAATTTTATAATTTCTTGCATAGCTGGACAGTGTTTTTAAACCATACAGTTTTATTACTATTATATTAAAATATTCATATATAATATTTGGATTCTTTTTTGATGCTCTGACATATTGCTGAATCCAATCAGGGTTTTGTTTTTCTTTCGCTTTTAGTTCAGGAGATGAGACATGGTGGGAAGACCCAGTGGCCCAGACCCCAGGCAACCCTGAGCTTCCAGGATCCCACCCCTCCGCAACCAGGACAACCTGGTTAGCACCCCAGCCCGATCCAAGGACACATCCCTATCTTCAGCATCTAATTCAGAGGAGTGCTTCAAGGATATGATAGCCCAAGTAGAGCTCCCCCAGCAAGTGCTTAGAAAACTGAGCAAGTCCCCTTTACACAATACAGCCTTCCCCCATGGAAAAGGTGGAACCCATTTACTCTACCTGGGCAGCAGCAATAAAAACTGGCAGTCAGCTCTATTTATTAATTACAGGATTCTCGGATTCAAATGATTCCCTCCCTTGGGCCCCAAAAGAACCAGGCAAAATGAAATAATTCCTAGAATTTCTTTTGTATCTTACCCAAAATAACTTTCCAGCCAGAAGTGTTGTTCAACTGATTGAAGCAGTGAGCGGCTGTTAGAACCCAGGTCTTTGAAATCAAAGCCCCCCGGCAAGAAGGTTCTAGCTGAGTCTGTGATAAAAGCGAATGAATTAATTCACTTTACGATTATCGTCCCAGAATTGTGCGATGGAATCCTAGGCTTTTGAAAGCCTGGAAGGAAGGAATCCAAAATATCATCATGTCATGGAGAGTCTCTACTCACATTTTCTTGGAGGGCCACATGCCACGGGTTCTTCTGATCCCACCTGGCACTATCAGAGTTGTTTGCCAAACCACATATGTCATCCAGATCTTTGGGATCTTTAGAGTGTTGGAAAGAAAAGGGGCAAAAAAACACAACCCCGAACACATTACTTAGTCTCAGCATGGTCATGCCATTTTCTTAGCCCACTTTCTGTGCAGAGCTTCTGTGTCTTAATCCCCTTCCAATACCACAACACATCTGCCTGATATCCCAAGAAAGGCTATCACTGTGGCCTCGTGGAACATCCCACATGTGGAGGCATTTCACCAACTAGCAATGTGGTGCTATGATTAGCATGTGGGGAAATAAGGAGTTGACAGATAATAATCATAACACGTACCTAGCACATTTTGAGAACTTAAAATACTTCACGTACCTTATGAAGGACAAATGAAACAACAAGATCTCTTCTATCAACCTAGCAGGAAACAGTTGCCATTTGTCTCTTCTGTTTCTAGAACAGGCTCTGTTCTCAGTCTTTCTACCTGGCTGCCGCAGAAGAACAGGCAGGACCATGAAGATCCTTCCATAGGCTCAATTGGTGTCAACTGCTATCTCTGGACTAGAGGATGTGGAGTCCTTTTGCTTTTAATGAGGAAGAGAATGGGCTCTATAGATGTAAGAGCTGGAAGGTACATAGCTGCAGTTCTTTGGCAGGAGCATGAGGTCCAGGAAGCTGGGACTAGGATTTACTGCTGGCTTCAGAAGCAAGCTGAATATTGATTCACAATACTAGATATACCCTGCTAAATGAGAGGCACCTTTTAAAAGTGGTGATTCTCTTATATTTAGCAGGGGGAGAGCAATGGGCCAAACCCAACCCCAGCAAAGCATTGTGGCTGTTGCTCGCATCTGCCTTATGTTTCTTTTTAGACTGTGAGTCCTTTGGGGATGGGGGACCATCTCATTTATGTATTGTTTATTTTTCTATGTAAACCACCTTGGGGTTATCTTTTTAACGAAAGGCGGTATATAAATGCAAAAATAAATAAAAATAAAATAAATAAGTAAATAAATAAAAACCACTTTGAGAACTTTGGTTGAAGAGTGCTATATAAATATACATAATAGTAGTAGTAGATGCATCTGTTATAGTGGCCCCACCCAACCCTGCCTCTTTGCTTCTCTTGCATCTCTGTCTCTGTTGTGTTTAAGAGAGATCATACGCACCCAGGACATCTTCAAATGCTTTCTTGAGTTCCTCAGAGCTTTTCAGTATGAAGGTGTGCCTCTCCCCTGGCTTCTTAGATGCTATTTCATTCATATCATTCCAGTCCACGTCCAAGTTTCCAATGCCAAAGGCATAGATATCTGAATGAAACAGGGACAGGAAATGCCATTGGACAACCTAGAAATAATCATGGGATAGTCCAAATTCTTTCACATATGGTGCTGAAGACGCCACAATTCTCATGCAGATATGAACCTAGAAAGCTATTTTATGCTGTGTCAGACCATTGGTCCATGGAGGTCAATACTATCTACACTTCCTAGCTGTAACTCTCCAGAGGGGGTCTTTCCTTGCCCTACCTGGAGATGCCAGGGATTACAACTGGAATCTGTACATAAAAATCATGTGCTCTGCCACTGAGCTATGGTTCTTCACCTTACCTCACAACCAGCTATGAGGCATTCTCTACACAGTATATTAAAAGTGGTGAGCATGTCAGGGAAGCTGGTTCTCCCTTACCAATCTTCTCACTGAAGAATCCCTGAGGAGCTTCCTCAGAAGTCTGTCAGGGATGGGGCAGTAGCTCAGTGGCCAGGCATCTGCTTTGCATGCAGAAGGTCCCAGGCTCCACCCCTGGCATCTCTAGCTAAGGTGGGGAAAGACTCCAGCCTGAAAACATGAAGAGACACTACCGGTCATTGTAGACAATACTGAGCTAGATGGACCAAATGGCCTGTCAGCTTCCTATGTTGAACCCCATATTTCCCTGGAATTCAATTCAAGAAGTGCTGCCAGGATGGAGCCTGAGATTCCTTCCCCAGGGATGCCTGTTGCTTCCCAAGTGAAATATGCATATTTCTACATGATTCCTAAATGTCACTTGAGAAACAACAAGCTTCCCTGAAGGAGAAGCGGCTCCATCCCAGCAGAGTGTTTGGAGGAAATCTGGGGTCTTTGGAAGCTCATCAAGGATTCTTCAACAAGAAGCTTGGTAGTGGAGGACAAGCTTCCAATGAAAGACATCTTCCCCATCATGTTTGAGCTTCCCATACAATGTGCAGCACAGGGGAATGTTTTCAATTTGGGATGAACTGAAGCACAGGATGTGCTTTCATTTCACAAGAGAGGCTGCAGGCCTAGCCAGCAGGGGCGGAGCCACCATTGGGCGAACGGGTTCAAAGAACCCGGGCTGCACCACATAGGGGCCATGCCTCACACCCCTGCATCTGATGTCAAATGCAGGGGGCGGGGTTTTGCTTGAAAACGGGGTGCACCCTCCCGTTTCCAAACAAATGTCCGGTGAGTGCCGCGTTCCAAGCATGCCCAGGAGCAGCTCTCCCTGCTTTAAAAGGCAGGGAGACACATCCCCAGCCAAGCTGGGAAGCCGGCGCTGGGCTAAGTGGCTCAAAAACAGAACTGTGCAGCTCAGTTTTTAGCCATTTAGCCCAGCACCAGCTTCCCAGCCTAGCCAGGAACGTGTCTCCCTGCCTTTTAAAGCAGGGAGAGCTGTTCCCGACCGCACTTGGAACGTGGCACTGGCCAGGAATTTGCACAGAAATGGGGGGGGGGACCACGTTTCTCAGCAAAAACCCTCCCCCTGTGTCTGTCTGACAAAGGGGGATGCCATGGTGGTGGGTGAACACGGGCTGCTGCTGGCCTCCCTACGGGCCTGCTAGCCAGTGCACCATGCAGGCTGAACTGTGCACTCTTACCACATGTCTCAGATCGGAGCATTGGCTTCACTTACCGTGAAGGCTTCTTCTGGTTCCTTAAGCCAGGGACATCTCTATGGGTTATCCCTTTCAGGAGCTCCAAGGCAGGACAGAACTTGATTGGATAAAAAAGGAAGACATGCCTACCCAAGCCTGAGGAGGCTAACCCCGCCCCAGTTCTTTCAGGCCTAGAGGGCATAAGCAGATATGCACCCTAGGAAGAAGAAATAGCAGGTAGACAAGAACAGACAGGGAAAAGCAGAACTGAGCAGCGTCCTGGTCCCCATGTATTACTAGCCCTAACCCTCATCGGCAATAGGTCAGAGCGCCACAGCTGGGTGGGCCGAGATGTCCCTGGCTTCAGCAACCAGAAGAAGCCTTCACGGTAAGTGAAACCAATGCTCCGTTCTCGGTTGCTGCAAGCCAGTAACATCTCTATGGGACATACCACAGCTGACCAACACGGGCGGGGGCGCTCAGACCTACTGTCGAGGAAGAACTTGTTGAAGCATCCGCCTTCCGAAGGAGGCTCGAGATGATGCGTATTCGTCGATTTTGTAATGCCTTGTGAACATAGAATACGACGCCCACGTGGCAGCCCTGCAGATTTCGTCGACTGATACATTTGTGGAGAAAGCCGCTGATGTTGCTGCCGCTCTTGTCGAGTGAGCAAGAATGGACAAGGGTGATCTGAGATGTTGAGCTTCCTATGCCATTGTGATGCATGCTTTTATCCACCTTGCTATGGTAGAGAATGACACAGCTGAGCCCATGGACCGAGGGTGAAATGATACAAACATAGCGTCTGAAACTCTGAAAGAGGCTGAACGTTTTATATAGATCTTAAGGCAGTATCGAACATCCAACTTGTGTCACCTCTTTTCGGTAGGATGAGATGGTTGGGGACACAAGGAAGGTAAGAAAATGTCCTGTGATAAATGAAAGGAAGATGACACCTTCGGGCGAATGAAGGGGTTGGGAATCAGAGGTACAGCGTCTTTGAGGAAAATGCAGAAGGATTTGTTTACGGATAAGGCTCGTAGTTCAGAGATCCTCCTGGCGGAAGTAATTTCTACGAGGAAGGCTAGTTTGAACAACAGAATCCGAATGGGAATGGTCCATATAGATTCGAATGGCTGAGATTGAAGAGTGCAAAGGACTACCTGCAGGTCCCAGGTGGGAAACCTGTGGACTGTAGGCAGAGATAAAAGAGAGGCACCCCTCAGAAAGTGGCGGAGATTAGGTTGAGCTTGAGATATCTGTGCAGATCCACTGGAGATTAATGGAAGTAGTGAAGCCTCCTGTCTTTTCAGGGTATTAGGCCTGAGGCCCTTTTCCAGGCCTTCCTGAAGGAAATGTAGAAGATGTTGTAGCAAGGCAGAACTCCTTGGTATGGAGTGTCGAGCCATCCAACGCAGGAACATCCTCCAGGTGTACTGGTATACTCTCTCTATTGACACCCGGCAGGATGCTAGCATAGTGTTTAGCACGCCTCCAGAGAAGCCTTGCCGGCTAAGGATCCACCACTCAGTGTCCAGGCGGCAAGACGCAACCAGGCCGGGTTGGGATGGTGAAGGGGTCCCTCAGAGAGCAGGTCATGGTCTGGAGGTAGCTCCCATGGAGGGGTGACCAACAGGTGAAGCAGCTACAGAAACCAGGGTCGTCGGGGCCAGAAAGGAGCTATGAGGATGACTTTGGCCTGAAGGAGACAGATTCTGCATAGGACTCTTGCCAAGTGGGGAGTTGGGGGGAAGGCGCAGAGAAGACCCTCCGGCCACAGGACTGACATGGCGCTGACCGCTGTTGTGGATGGTCAGGGGAATCTTGATATGAAACTGGTCAGTTTCATATTGGACGGGGCTGCGAAGAGGTCCAGCACCAGTACTCCCATGCGCTTCGTGATCTGATTGAAGATCCTGGAGTGCACTCCCCTGGGAAGACATCCGTGTGACTAAGCCAGTCCACCACCATATTCAGTTCTCCCTTGACGTGGTGAGCAATTATGGATCCCAGGTGTTTTTCTGGCCAGGAGAAAAGTACCACCGCTTCCTGATACAATGAACGGGACCGAATTCCTCCCTCTTTGTTGTGTTGCCTTGGCTGTTGTGTTGCTGGTCTTGACCAACACATGGGAGGAGTGGAGGGACGACTGGAATGTCAGGAGGGCTAGGCGGATGGCCCAAAGTTCCCTCCAGTTAATGCTGTGTGTTCTTTCCTGGGTTGACCAGAGCCCCTGAGTAGAAAGGTTTAGGCAATGAGCCCCTAAACCCCTGTCACTTGCGTCGGTGGATAGAATGATCCTGGGAGGATCCAGGAAGGGCTTGCCGCATAAAAGGTTGTCGGAGGCCAGCCACCAGAGGAGCGATGTCCGGGTCTGAGTTGGAAGGCTTAGCATAATCTTGGACTTTTTGGCTATTGCCTTCTGGTACGGAAGTAAGAACCATTGGAGGTCACATAGGTGGAAGCGCGCCATGGTACAGAGTCTAAGGCGGCCACCATCAGGCCCAGGAGTCTTGCTAGGGTGCTGAGGGGAGCCGTTGGAGCCGATAGGACTAGTCTGACCTCTGACTGCAGGATAAGTAGATGGTCCGGAGGCAGAGACAGGGTGGCTGCCCCTGTGTCTATTATTACTCCTAGGTGGCACAGTTGGCGGGACGGAGTCAGCTGCCTTTTTTCATGGTTTACGAGGAAGCCGTGGAGATCTAGGGTCGGCAATGTGTTCTGGAGGTCCCTTTGAGCCTCCTGTAGGGAGCGAGACTGAAGGAGCAGGTCATCCACTTGCACCCCCCACAGGTGGAGGTGGGCCACTAGTGGAGGTGGGACCTTTGTGAAAACACGAGGGGCGGAGGATAGGCCGAAGGGGAGGGCCATATATTGGAAATGTCGGCCTGCGTATTTGAAATGAAGGTACCTCCTGCTGTCCAAGTGGATTGGGACGTGCAGGTATGCCTCCTTTAAATCGATGCATGCGAGGAGATCATGATGGTGCAACGTCTCCAAGATCAACCGTAAGGTCTCCATGTGGAAATGGTCTCGGTGCACTAATTTGTTTAAACGCTTTAAGTCCAGCATGGCCCTTCTGGTGTCTTTTGGGGGGGTGGGTTTACTGTAAACAAAATAGAATAAACTCCTCTTCCCTCCTCCTGTGTGGGAATCGGCTTGATAGTTCCGCCTTTCTGTCACCTAGGTCTTTGAGGAAGGTTTCACCATCCTTTGGAACCAGGGAGCCGGACACTAGTTGAACTATCGGGGCATCGGCACTGGGGGTCTTAAGCATGTCTGTTGCTCCCTGCTAGAAGGAGTAAAACCTATTGGCTATTGTCATGGGTCTGCGGTTCGAAGCCAGGAGGAGCCATTCCTCTTTCACCACATCTGAAAACAAATCAGGCATAGATAACAACATATCTTTTGCTTTTGCCCTGGGAAACACCAAACCCCCTTTAGCTGCAGGGTCGGGTACCTGCGTAGGTTTAGTTTGCAAGCCAGTTGTTTTAATGATCTTGTTCATGAGAAGAGGGTAGTCCTCTGCCACAAATAAACGTTGGGATACTGGCGAGGGGTCCCCCATCAGACCATTCGCCCTCCTCTCTGTCCGGAATAATGTCTGAGTCAGGATCAGGGTGTTGAGGATCCAGCGGGAGTTCTCAGTCATGGTCGGAAACCTCTGAGGAGTGTGGCTCCCAATCAGTGACAATTGTGGAAGTAAGCTCAGTATGTTTTAGCTTAGCCTTAGCCTTTTTAGGAGTTGGACTGACGGAGGCACTAGAGGAGGAATCAGGGCTAGGAGACCTCTGTCTGGCCTTTCTTTTTGCCTTTTTCCCCTTTGGTTTTTTTGGAAGGTCTGATCTGCTGTATGGTGTCCACTATCGTGTTTTTAAACCACGCCTGCCATTCGGGTGGGATCATCTTGGGGAGAGAGATGGCTGGGCTCTGGTGGGCAGCAGCTACATTACTTGCTAGGCCCAAGGAGGTAGCGGAAGATTTAGAGCCAGATCCCTCCTGCCCGGGGGAGGAAGAGGAGTGCTGACCCTTGTCCTCAGCCCCTACATGTGAGGTACTTGCAGTTCTGGCCGAAGTAGGAGAGGAGGACGCCATTTTCACCAGCTCATGGCGCTGGGCCTGAAGACTGATGGCCCGGATCTCCTGCAAGGTCGGGAGTGGGTTCACCAGGGAACGCCTGTAGAAGCAGACCTCTTCTTCCCCGCTTGCAGCCTGGAGCCCTTGATGCGGCGGGCCACGGATGATCATGGAGACACGCAGAAGTCCCAATGGCGTGTGGTGAGGGAGGCTGTAGAGTGGCCCTCGCTGACGCTGAAGAGGCAGGTGCTTTAGGCGGCTGAAGGCCCTGCTGGTAGTGCTGCAGCAGGACGATCGGGCAGCTGAAAAGTGGCTGAAGGTGGTGCCAGCGACGCGGCAGAAGAGCAGGTGGGCGGCTGTTTGGCGGCCGTTGCTGCTGCTTGCGAGGTTTGCCAGGTGGGAAATGGGCCTTGGAAGGGCCGCGAGTGCCAGGGTCCAAAAGCTTTTTGAGTTGGTCCCCTCGAGACTAAAACGATTCACTTGCCCCAACCAGACTGCTCCATGCAACGGAGGAGTAAAGCGGGGGAGGAGGGGGGGACAGGGAAGGAGGGAAGGAGGTAGAAGAGGAATAAAAAGCTGGGTTTTTTGTTTGTTTGTTCAGGAGGAGCTAAGGGGAGAAGGAGAGAAGAAAAATTTTGTAGAAAAGAAGGCAAGAAGAGGAAAAAATGCTAAGGGTGCAAGAGAGAGGGGGAAAATGCTGCCTGGAGCTGCCGAGGACAGAAAGAACTGGGGCGGGGTTATCTCCCTCAGGCTTGGGTCGGCATGTCTTCCTTTTTTATCCAATCATGTTCTATCCTGCCTTGGAGCTCCTGAAAGGGATAACCCATAGAGCTGTCCCTGGCTTGCAGCGACCGAGAAGCATAAGAATTCCTTGGCAGATGCTAAGGAGCTCCTTGGCAGACAATTTCTGGAAAAGTATTCCCGCAAAGCAGTACATGTAAAAACCACATAACTCCAGCAAAGGCCCAGCAGCCAGCTATGACACCTCCCTTAGCTTTGGAATTCAGAGCAGGTCCTGGCTGTCTCACTAGACAGCTGGGTTCATATGAGGAGGGGAATTCTCTCAGGCAGACTGTACCCCTTCACAGCTCTAATTCAAAATAGGTTTGTTCTTCATGCAGGTGTTACATATTTGTTTTAAACAGGTACACAACACAAAAGAACAACAAAACCAAAAACAATTACAAAAACAGAGTTGGAAACAAGCAAACTAAGGCGATAAGCTTTAAAACAACCAATGAGAGGGACTAGTAAAACTCCCATGAGGCAAAGGCCTATCTATAAGTAAGGAAAGGTATTTGCCTCACAGCAGGAAGCCAAGAGATGGGAAGCACTACAGAACCCCCTTGGCAGTAAGTTCCCAAGTCAGGGTGCAATCGCCAAGAAAGCCCTCCCTCTAAGTCAAAACAACTCACCTAGATAGTCTTTTCGGTTTTCTCTCACGTCCAATAACTCTTCAATCCTGACCACTGCATTTCTGGGAGAACCTCCCATATTAGACTTCCCTAGGACCAAATAGTTTAGCAAAATCAGGCAGTAAGTCTCAGACTGTGTGCCATGAGGAAGAAATAATTAAAAGCTCCTGTGAGCACAAATTAAAGAGGTATGTTCTGAATTAATGCAAAGTGAATGAAGGTATAATCTTGTTTGGTCCTAGTAACAGCGTACCCGGCTCAAGAGATTGGGAATGGGAATGGGGAGTGATTCTGTTCCTGAGCATCACAGATGTGGAGAATGTGAAACGGGCTTTTAGATACACCACAAACACATGCAATATGAAGCTTTTAAAAACAACAGAGATATGGCTCAGCTTGGCTTGCTCACTTGCAAGGATCACCTGGACACGGTACTCTGCCACTTATCCTTTCTACCATGTACTACCTTAAGGAAGCCCACTGATGATCTCTTGCTCAAGGACCGCGCCCAAATCCTGAAGTCAAGTGCTGTGCTGTCAGCTGAAACAGCACTGAGCATGCCCTTAGTACAGGCATTCTCAACCTTGTGTCCCCAGATGATGTTGGACTATAACTCTCATCACTCTCAGTGACAACAGCCTTTGGCCATTGTGGCTGCAGATGATGGGAATTGTAGTCCAAAAACATCTGGGGATCCAAGGTTGGGAACTGCTGCCCTAGCGGGAGTGAACTCTTACTGCGATCTTACTCCCAAAACAATTTCAGTCTCCCTCTTTTCCCTCACCATCTGTGAGCAGAATGATGGCATGACGGATTCTGTTCCATGGATGCTTGGCAGCTGCTTCATGGCTAACCATCATCTCGTACACAGCTGTCAGTGCTGCCTGAATGTTGGTTCCTGTTGCGTTGCCATGGTCTGGAAGAGGGTGCAAATTGGCATTGAGTTTTATGCACTGAGTTTTACATTTTTTATAGCCAACCTCCTCCAAATCCAAAAGTAGTTTACAAAATGGAGGGAAAGATGAACATAGAATAAAGAATTTTTAAAAGTCTCCCAATGGAATTAAAGAAGCATGATGAAAATACAGTAAGAGCAGTGCTATTCCCCAAAAGCCAGTCTAAGACTGAGTTCTCCCTAAACCATGATTTAGATTATTGTAAATGAGTTGTGACAAGCCTCAGGCTCACATGTTCCCTAGCCCCCTCCTTCATTCATGAAGGAAGATGGAAAGCTTCCAATTTTGGTCTTGAATAAGCCATAGTTTTGAATTGTTTCTAAACTCAGGATATGGTAGCTTATTGAAACCAAGGAGGTCACAAACCAGGATATTAAACCACAGAACAAGAACGGCCCTGCGGGATCAACCCTGCTGAATGGCCCTGCCCTCAAGGCCTATCTAGTCCAGCATCCTGTTTCACACAGTGGCCTACAAGAAGCAGGGGCGGAGCTACCATTGGGCGAAAGGGTTCAAAGAGCCCAGGCCGCCAGTGGCGAAAAGCCGCCGAGAGACCTCCGCCCCGTGTGGCTTGGGCTCCATAGGAGCCCAGAGCAAACTCTCCCCTCCTGAGATCCCGGGCAAACTCTGCCAAGTATTTCAGGCAGCTCCGACTGCCTAATAGAACGTTTTTCCCTTCCTCTCCCTCTCTGGAATGAGAGAAAGGGGAAAACGTCCTATTAGGCAGCCGACCCTGCCTGAAATGACGCGCCGAGAGCTCGTTCGGGCTCGCGGCAGCCCAGGCCACGGCCCTTGCACACGACAAAGTCACATGACAAGGGGGCGTGGCCTGGGCTGCCAAGAGCCCGAACGAGCTCTCGGCATGTCATTTCAGCATCGTCTCGGCATGTCATCATCTCTCTCCAGAGAGGGAGAGGAAGGGGAAAACGTTCTATTAGGCAGTCGGAGCTGCCTGAAATCCTTAGCAGAGAGTTGGCCCGGGCTCGGCAGCCTGGGTGTGGGAGTGGGGAGTTCGCTCTGGGCTCCTATGGAGCCCAAGCCATGCCCTGTGCATGTGACGCCACACGCACGGGCATATTGGAAGGGGCCGCCGAGCGGGGCTGGACACAGGCCGCGGCTCGGCTGGCTGAGGGTATGCCCTGCTGCTCCCCTGCAACTGGTATTTGGAGGCATCTTGCCATAGGCTGGAGGTGGCCTATAGGCTTCCGATTAGTAGCCACTGATTATGAATGCATTTAAACCCTTCTTAAAGCCATCCAGGTGATGGCTGTCACCACATCTTATGGCAGAGAATGCCATAGGTTAATTATGTGTTGTGTGAAAAAGTACTTCCTTTGGTTGGTCCTACATTTCTTGGCAATCAGTTACATGGGATGACACCTGGTTCTAATGTTATGAGAGAGGGAGAAAAATTTCTCTCTATCAACTTTCTCCACAAGGTGCATGATCATATAGACCTTCATCATGTCTCCCCTCAGTCGTCTTTTTTCTAAACTAAAATCCTCCAGGTGTTGTAGCCTTGCCTTGTAAAGAAGGTGCTTTAGGCCCCTGATCATCTTGGTTACCTTCTTCGGCACCTTCTCCAGTTCTATAATGTCCTTTCTGAGGTATGTGACCCAAATTGTATGCAGTACTCCAAATGTGGCTGAACCATAGTTTTGTATAAGGGCATGATAATATTAGCAGTTTTATTTTCAATCCCCTTCCTAATTATTCCAAGCATTGGATTTGCCTTTTTCACCGCTGCCATCCATTGAGATGACACTTCCAACAAGCTGTTGACCACGATCCCAAGATCAATCTCCTGGTCAGTCACTGACAGCTCAGACTCCATCAGCGTATATATGAAGTTGGCTTTTTTTTGCCCCAATATGCATCACTGTACACTTAATAACACTGAACTGCATTTGCCATTTTGTTGCCTACTCATCTAGTTTGGAGGAATTCTTTTGGAGCTCCTCACAATCTGTTGTGGATTTCACTACCCTAAATAGTTTGGTGTCATCTGTAAATTTGGCCACCTTGTTGCTTACTCCAACTTCTAAACCATTTATGAATAAATTAAAAAGCATTGGTCCCAGTACAGATCCCTGGGGGTTCCAACTTATTACTTCACTCCATTTAGAGAACTGTCCATTTATACATACCCTCCATTTCCTGTCCTTCAACCATTTACCAATTCACACATGAACTTGTCCCCTTATCCCATGACTGCTAAGTTTTCTCAAGAGTCTTTGATTAGGAACTTTGTCAAAAGATTTTTGAAAGTCCAAGTATATTATGTCAACAGGATCACCTTTATCCACACACCTGTTGACACTCTCAAATAACTACCCAGCTCTTGTGTGTTCCTGCTTGGGTCTATCCAAAGTCCTAATCCCTTTCCCTTTGGAGCTGTCTGAGGTAGATTTCTCTCCTGGATCCCTCCCCTCAGTGGAGACCTGGCTCAGCCTGGAACAGGCTCACAGGCATCTGATACTACTACTACCAATATTTATATACTGCTCTTAAACCATAGTTCTCAAAGCTGTTTATACAGAATAATACATATTGCTTCCTGGTCTTTTGGCTAAGATCAAGTATGTGTTTAAATAATACATAATTAATTAAGATGGTTCTCTGTCCCCAAAGGGCTCACAGTCTAAAAAGAAACAAGGCAGATGTCAGCCACAGCCATTGGAAGGATGTTGTGCTGGGGTTAGATAGGGACTGTTGTTCTCCCTCTGCTAAATTTAAGAGAATCACCACTTTAAAAGGTGTCTCTTTGCTCAGTTAACAAGGGTTTACCAGATTATCCAAAATGGAAACCCAGTGATGAAGGAAAAATCTGGAGGGAAAATTACAAGGAAGAAAACCTGAGATGGCCATTTTTCTCTCTTCTTCTGAGGCAAAAGGACCAGACCTTTCACTGGAGCCTGAATTTCAAAATAAGGTAAAACCAGCTTCTGTCAGAAATGAGGGCAGAAATAAACTTTCAGCACCTTTGTATTTCATATCCTTTGCCATCTTGTCGAGAACTTCATCTGGATCTTCAGCAATATCATCATTTATGTGAACAATGGTTTTGGGCTGGCTGGCATAAGAGATGACCGAGAACCGGATGGGAACATCAAAGCTAGCAATCTGGGAACATGGAACAAAGAAGAAGCCCAGAAACAAAAAGAAAAACAACAAACTCAGGGTAGTGGACTGGGATCCTATGATTAAAATATCTACCTAGTATCGAAATTACAACACAATCTTATGCATGTTTACTTGGAAGAAAGTCCCATTGTGTTCAATGGGGCTTACTACCTAATGAGTGTACTTGGGATTCCAAGCATAGGTGCTTAAAACAGCATAAATATAATTAGCTCTCTTGGATAATCTTTTTTAAAAAAATATTTTATTAGCATAGTACAGTGGCATTGCAATATTACATGGTGTTTAACTGAGTTGTAATGAACTTTTGTTATGGTTAGGTAACTATGGAATTACTGTGGGGGGTTTTTAATTGTGTTATTTATTTTGTTACGATTATTGTTATATTTCTATAAATATAATAAATGTATTATAATTTATTATAATAACAGGTTTGTACAAACTATTACGGGAATGAGATTACAGGCAAACCTCGTTACTCATGGGGGTTCCATTCCTCGTCTACTACCGCAAGTAACGAAACTGTGAGTAACAAGGCATTATGCCTATGGAAAAAAGGGGGCTAGGTTCCAGAATGGACCCAACACGTGAAAAATACAAAAAAAACCCCCACGCAAATTAAGACTAATTTTTTCACGGATAATGAAACCGGGTTTCAGAAACCCATGGATACACGAAACCGCAGATATAGAGTCCGCGAGTGATGAGGTTTGCCTGTACTTCTTACTGAAATATGCCTTAATGCTTTTAAAAATGTGTTGTTTGCCATTGTATTAACTGCAAACTGCTTAGAGTGTATATGTATATGGAAAAGGGTTATACCAATAAAGTTGACTAATTTAACTATCCTTATATTTGCCTTTAAAGGAAAAATCTTTATCTGGAGTAAATCCCATAAGTCAATGGCTTTCAGAACTCCAACTTTCAAGTACACTTCTCACATTGATCCATCAGCTGAGGAACCTTTTGCACATCTGAAATGGAAGCCCCATGCTTTCCAAAAGATTATGGGGCATGTGCTACAATGAACACTCAGCTCAGGTGAAGCCCAGACCAGGCCTTTTAGGCCTCACTGTTGCCCAGTTTTAACTGAGAATGTGATGTAGAACACATCCCACACTCCTGAGCAACTGTGCATGCCAAGAGAAATTGACAGCGACAGGCAAGCTGTCTTTCAGGAAAGGTAGGTTGCTTCTGTGCTAGGGCCCTTTAAAGCTGCCAAGGCATTGCTTTTCATACAGTAAAGTTTAAGTGGAAATAAAATGGTGGTTCCACGCAAAACCATGAACACCTTTCCTCATGGCCCCCATCCTTCTACAATGTTTATTCATTAGTAATGGCTCCACCTTATTCCACACTAGTCAAACATCCTCTGGAGTACTGTGTCCAGTTCTGAGTGCCTCACTTTTTAAAAGGATGTAGACAAATTAGAGTGGGTTCAGAGTAGGGCAATAAAGACGGTCACAGATGTGGGAAACAAGTTCTATGAGGAAAGACTGGAGAAACTCAGGACATTTAACAAGGAGAAGAGAAGATGGGGGTGGGGGAGAACATGATAGCATGTTTCAACGACCTGAAAGTTGTTGCACTGAAGGCAGGACTAGATCAAATGGGCTTAAGTTACAAGAGGGTAGATTTTGGTTGAACATCTATATATTTAATCCTCATGGAGATGCCCGTGGAGATGCGTCCCGGCGCCCAGCGGACTGGGTGGGCAGTGGAGGCTCGCGCAGGGCAGGAGGCCGTTGAGCTGCTGCTGGGGGGAAGGCGACGGCCGCGATGAGGAGGCGGCTGTGGCCCGGCCCCAGCCACAGTGAGGCGGTGACGGGCGCACAGGGCCCGGGGGATCAAGGAGCAGCTGGGCTGGCACAAAGAGGAGGCACGGCAAGTGGGGATGGGCTGGGAGACGGGGCTGAGAGGAGGGGGAAGAGTCAGAAGGGGCATTGAAGGAGGCCAGGTCAGGAGGGGAAGGGGTGTTGGGGCAAAGCCCCAGCACCCATTGAAGGAGGCTGGGTTGGGAGGGGAAAGGGGAGGGATGGAGGGCAAAAAGCGAGACTGGGGCTGAAGGGGGGGAAGAGTCTAACTAGGGGCGCAGATGCTATGCGCCCGGTCGGCTAGTTATGATAAATTTATTAATGGTAGGAGCTGTTCAATAATGGAACCAATCTTCAGGGGAGTGGGGCTTCTCTCATTGGAAGTCTTCGGGCACAGACTGGATAACTATCTCATGGAGATGCTCTAGCTCCGGAGTTCCTGCATTAAGTTGGGTGTTGGAGTGGATGGGCTACAAGACCCTTCAACTCTATGGTTCTATTATTCACATTCAGCAAATGTCCCCTACAACAGTCATTAAAAGTTTCCTTCTTGTAGGTTCAGCCAGCTTTATTGCTTCCTGTTCATTGCTGTGGGAGGATTAGTAATAAATTGTTCTTTAATTAATCAGCTTCACTTCTATGTGAGAAGACTTTAATTACCAGTTTCCTTTCCTTTTATTTCATTTACTACCAAGTAGCCCATCTCAGGCAACAGATTTTAAGATACAATTAAATGGCAGTAAATTGTCAGGTTTTCGTTTATTATTACATTTTACCACAATGTGAATTCCATTTGAATTTTCTGTACCAGACACCAAATTGCCTTGAGCCATCTTGGACAACAAGCCATTAAATCCCATTGGGACTTATCAGTAAATACTAATAATAATAAACTTTATTTGTTAGCCACCCCATAACAAATTGTTTTCTGGGCTGCTTACAACACAGCATTAAAACATGAGAAAAAAACACATTAAATCATAACAGAACAAAAAGGGTGGGGGGAGAAAATACAAAATACAATACAAAACAATTTTTAAAACATTTTCTAAAAAATCAGTTAAAATCAGATCACAATTTGTAAATATTTAAATTTAAAAGGCCTGAGTGAACAAAAAGGTCTTTACCTGGCATCTAAGAGAACAATGCAATGAAGCCAGGCAAACCTCACCGGGGAGGCTATTCCATAACCCGGGTGCAACCACTGTAAAGGCCATCTCCTTAGTAGCCACCTGCTTCACCTTATTTGGCAGGGCCACCCAGAGAAGGGCCTCTGAAGATCTCAGGACCGGGTTGGGACATATGGGGCAAGGCGCTCCCTCACGTAACCTGGTCTCAAGCCATTTAGGGCTTTAAAGGTTAAAACCAGCACCTTGAATTGGGCCCGGAAATGGACTGGGAGCCAGTGCAATGTCAGGGTTGTACCCATTGATACCTAAATTTAAGGAGTTCCTCATTTTGTCAGCACAGACAGTTAAGAATGTACTACTAGCCTGGACATGCAAGAACGTGAACTACATTTCCTTTTGCTTTGACATGTATAGATGATTCAGGATGGACAATACTGTTGGAGTTCCAGTGCATCAACCTTTTGTATCAACTATCCTAATGACCACTAGGGAGTAGAGATAGTGAGTAAGGGTCTCCCTAGCTGTTCTACCTGTCTCTACTCTATGACCGCTGATTGGACTCTTCAGGTATTTCCTGTGAGAGTCAGAATCCCCTCCTTTCCTCTTAGAGAACAGATGGAAACATCTCTCTCTCTCTCCACCCCCCCACCTATTCATTATGTAGTTCTATAGATTAGGATTAGGTCTTTCCTATCCACCAATAAATCTACTTAGTATTTTATTCTACAAGAATCTCCATGTGCCTTCTCTAAATAGCTGCAACTAAACTCTGCAAACTACTCTGTAACTGGAGTCGGTAGCTTCTTTAGTGCTCTGCTAATTAACTGGGGGTAAAAATTACAACCCCCAACAAATACTGATCCAGATAGTCCAATGGTCTGGCTCAGTATAACACAGCTTCCTATTCAAAAGTTCAAAACTAAGATTCAGTGGCCAACATCCCTACTAATGGTGTACAGCTGTTGCATGCAAAGTGCTGCAGCAGCATTTAGTAATCCAAATACCACAGTATGGGGTGGGCAATTTTCACCACTCTCTCCTTCCCTCAGAAGTGCTCTTTAACAACCCTAAATATGTCCCCAAGGGCTGCACAGCCCTCAGGGACATATTTAGGGGTGTTAAAGAGTGTTAGGGGAAGGAGAGATCAGTGAAAATTTCAGGGGGCAGGGCAGGGCGGCGCCTGCACAGCGGTACTCCAGATTACTAAATGCTTAGTGGGGATGTTGGCTAATGTATTTTCCCCATGCACCATTAAAGGCTTGTCTACATGACAACTTTAGGTCACTTTAACTGTAGTAATTTTCTCTCAAGTAACCCTGAGATTTGTAATCCTGAAAGGGTTCTAAAACTTTCTGAGAGGAATCTCACCCCTCTCTGGCATGGTTATTCATAGGGCCTTGGAAGAAGCCAAAGTGATCTTTAAAGGGGTATAAAACTTGTTTAAATGTACAGTGCAAACATGCCCCTGTGGAAATCAGAAAAAGCAAATCCACCTGGCAATATTTGCCCCTTTCTAAGTTGTGTCTGTACAAACTTACCCTGTTAATTATAATCTGTGCACACTGTGTAAAGATCTTGAAGTTGTCTAAAGTGACACTGTGGGAAGCATCGAGAAGCAAGTAGACATAGAGGAAACTTTCTCTGGACAGTATAAGCCTTCGTCCTAAAGATGGAGCTAATATGGAAAAGGAAAAACTATCACTCAGTACTTCACAATTTCCAAATGACAACCCCCTCACCCCAGATCTTGTACTCCAGTCCTAAAAGGAATGGAAACACCAAGGTTATCTTTCACATGCACTGCCATTTATTTCTATTCAGGTTTGATCTTAGCAGATTTGAACAAGGAATCAGGCAGCTGGCCATCTAGCACACAAAATCAGAAGATGCTGACACAGCTCCTCCCATCCATCTGCCTCCACCCTGGTCTTCCTCTCCTCCCTTGTCCCCTAACTGCTGCAGCAAGCAGGACTCCAAGTGTGCCACATGCAAGCAGAGAACAGGACAGACAGAAGGACAAACGGGCAGGAGAAACTACAGTGGCCTTGGGTCCTGAGTCAATAGAAGATCTAAACCTGGCAATCCTACTCAACCTTTGATGCAACTGGCCCGTAGCTCAGAGGCAGAGCACATACTTGGCATGTGGAAGGTCCAAGGTTCAATCCCCAACATCTCAATTTAAAGAGATCTCAGAATGAAGGGCTGGGCCAAGCCCTCTGCCTGAGACTTTGGACAGCAGTTTATCCTGCTTCACAAGGATAAACAATCACGGTTGAGATGGTTGAAAACAATGACCAGTTTCAACCAAGGGTGGCCCAAGATATTGCGGCGCCTGAGGCGAGCCACCAAATGTTGCCTTGCCCCATGACCCTGGTGGGGGCCAGCTCCCCTTCAAAGGCATCTTTTGCAAGATTTCACAGTGGTGCAGAGAAGGAAAGGCTGCATGCAACCTCCGCTTCTCTCCTCATGTTTTGTGCAAAGTTTGCAAGGAGTGTGAGGAGAGGCACTCCTTGCCAAGTTTGCAAGGGTTCAGATCAGGTCGGTATAGCTGCTCCAATGGCATCAGGAGGGACATCTTGCTGTCCTGCTGATGCCCCAGTAACCTGCTGCTTGAAGCGACCAAGCAACATCCACTCTGAGTTTCACCTGTGGTCCGAAGACAAAAATAAGTCTGTCTACTTATGCACATGTGTTCCACGATAAGGACCACTTTGAATTTGACCAAAGTTGGGTGGGAGAATATTTCTAAGGGCCAAACTAGGCAACACAAAGAGACTGTATTATCGGGGTCTGCATGTTTGTTTTAAAATGTCAATAAGCATTGCCAAACAGCAATCATGAAAGTGGTGGGGAGGGGACTGGCATGAACTGGATCAAGATCATGGCAAAGACAAAGGCTTTAAGCCACTATCTTCTCACTGATATCCTGTTCCAGATCGGGACTCCATACAGCTGCAATTTTTACACATACGCGCGCACACACACATGCACACACACACACAAACGGACTGAATCTATGCAATCTAAATATCTGGTTTGGTTCTAAGTTTTTTGAACTGGTTGGTCCAAAGGAGTCTTGGGACTCCAGGTGTGTTGTTGTGGCTTGGGGCTGCTACTCCTGTGGGAGCAACTCTGCCAGTGTGTGCCTGCTTGCCTACTACTACCTGCTCAACCTGTACATTTGCAAACAAACAGATGTCACAAAATGCCATATAGCTCAACTGCTGGAGAGCCTGGGTTTCAAATCTGCCTTGAAATCCCATTGTATGTAGTCAATGGCACACCCTCTATTGTGCCCCATTATTTCACATATTCTAGAGCTGGCAACGAAATAGATTATGGAGGTAGGCCCTGAGGATTCTTAACTCACACTGTCCTGATACCACACACCATGCAAAAGAGTTCTCGTGATCTCTCACCTCAACACAAATTGACCATAAAATGGTCTGCTTCTGCCATGGGCCCAACCCAGAGGCGTAGCAAGCTTGGAGTGGGCCCAGAGACAAGATTTTAAAATGGGCCCCTCGCTGATACACACACACAAATACACTTCACAATATATAGTGCACTCACATTCAGATCCCCATTATGAATACGGTGAATATCTTGTTCACAATGACTCTTAATTCACAGGGGTGGATCCAGTAGGAAATTACAGGGGGTGCAACAAGAATTCCCCCCGATAAAAGATTCCCCCATATAAATATTAGGGCTTGGGTTTTCTTTCTCTTGCAAATGCACTATGCCAGGGGGTGTCAAACTAAAATTTGGTGGTGGGCCAGATTAGATTCTGATACACCTCTGGTGAGTCACACATAGCCTTGCGCCCATCTCACACCACCTTTCTTCTTCCTCTTCTCTGCTCTGTCTCTCATTCCTTTTCTCCCCCACCTCCTTAAATTAGCTGAATTCACTACTTTTTACACTAGAATATGCTCAGGGAAAGATTGATTTTTGGAAGGCAACTACCATCCCAACAGTCAGCTTCCTCAACTCTGCAGTTACATACAAATTCCAAGCTGGGGAGGAGTACAAGATGCTAGGAGAACCAATAGGGCTGGGAGAAAAGTTAACCCTTTTTTACTGTCTGCTACTGCTGATCTCCCAAAGACTCAATATTAATTCATATGGGATGCAACACGGGTGGGTGGGGAGTCATGTGACATGCCTCTGGGGGGGCCCTTGGAGCAGTGGGGCCCCTAGACAACTGTCTCCCCTTGCCTAATAGTAGTTATGCCCCTGGCCCAACCTGACTTATAGTAACTATACCACCAGAGCAAGACAGAGTAAAGAGCTTGGACCCACCTTGTAGCGTCCCAGAAGGGTCAGGCCCAGAAGATGATACAGCACTCAGAACATTAGTAAACGAGGCTCCAAATTCGGCTTCAACATCTTCAGCCCGATCATAAGAGAATGGGGCTGTGGGGAAGAGAGTGGAGGCAGTGCTTCTGTTATTGTGTGAGACAAGATGGCGGAAGAGTCAAGGCTTGGTTTTCTGAGAGAGAGGAGGAGTCTCATGGGGTAGAGCTAGAAGGGGGAGGAATAAGAGCCAGGTTCTGAAGAGGGGGGACATGGCTGGGAGGTGGTCAGAGGAACAGGGATTTACAGGGTCTCCTGTCTTCTTCGGGAGTCTGCTAAGATAAAGAATGGGTGGGGGGCAGGATTCCTGGGCTCCCTGGAAGTTAGTTGGATTCATTAGGTAAAAGGTAAGTTGTCTCATGATGATGATGATGACTGATGATGATGACAATAATAATAATGATGAAGAAGTAGTCAAAGGCTGTACACAGAGCACAAATAGTTAGATACGGTCCCTGCTCAAAGGCGAGCAACCTTTTGGGGAAGTTTGGAGGAGAGATGTGGTCAAGTTGCTTACCTCTACAGCTTGGCTCAGCTCCTGACCATTCACCCTCTGGAGTGCACACACGCTGGGATGACCCCACCAAGTCCAGATCTCTCTGACACTGGAATGTGATCCGGTCACCAAGATGATTGCGCCCCCCACTAGCAATGGCCCCTGGCGGAATGGCAAGACTTGGGCAGTGCCCCGCTGCAGAGAGAGCAAGACAAAGAGCTGGCAGAAATGCTGTGAAGCTCACTCCTTCCTGTAATATTGTAATAGTCGCTACCTATACACCTTCAGTCTTAAGGGCTATACGCTTGCTTTTTAAAAGGTAACATTAAGTTGATCAGTGGAGATATTGAATTTAAAATGCATTTTCATTCTTTTCCCATTTACTTCAAAAATGAGTGGACAGACCAGGTTACTTTTCAAACCAGAACATTTAGCATAGTTCTAGCTAAAGTGGTCAGCCCTTTCCTGGGCTGACCCACTTCAGATTTCAGGTAGGGGCTCACATGATGGAATGCTGCTGCTTTTTGTTTAAGCCCGGATCATGATTAGGAGACGGCTACATTAGAATCCTCCTCTCCGACATCTAGTTGGATGACATTATTTGTATGGAGAAACAATCAGTTATATGAGCCCTCACCTGCCGTCTGAACTGGTACAACCCATTCACAGGTTTACCCCCTCAGTGAGAACAACTAGGCCACAGACACACACGAGGAACGAAGCGAACAAAGTTAATTTTGGGATTCTGTCTTCAACTGTTTATGGGAGGAGAACTGCTCTTGTGGTAGCAAGCATGAATTGTCCCCTTTGCTAAGCAGGGTCTGCCCTGGTTTGCATTTGAATGGGAGACATGTGTAAGCACTGAAAGATATTCCCAGGGGATGGGGCCACTCTGGGAAGAGCTTCTGCATACTTGCATGCAGAAGGTTCCAATCTCCCACCCTGGCATCTCCAAGATAGGACTGAGAGACTCTCCTGTCTGCAATCTATGAGAGTGTCTGCAACCACTGCTGGTCTGTGTAGACCAGGGATTCTCAACGTTGGGTCCCCAGATGTTATTGGACTTCAACTCCCATAATCCCCAGCCCCAAAGTCCTTTGGTTGGGGATTATGGAAGTTGAAGTCGAATAACATCTGGAAACCCAACGCTGAATATCCCTGGTGTAGACAATACTGAGCAAGATGCATCAACGGTCTGACTCGGTATAAGGCAGCTTCCTATATTCCTATTTCCCTGCACATGTTCTTTTCCACATGAACCTCTCAAACACATGGGTGACAGGGCCAGATTTCAAACTTGAAAGGCAAAATTATGTCATGAACGTGGACCCCACTTCATGCTCCGTCTTAATTTGCAAACAAGGTATCACATTAAAAACAAGCAGAACATCCTGAACATCTGAGCTCAACTAAATTGGCCAATTTTGCAAAATAGGCAAATATAGATATGGAGGTAGATTAAATTGCATAATATATATAGGTTGCATAATTTGGTTATTAGTGTAGAATTTTGTTAATGCAAAGTATATGCAGTCCACACACAAACAGCTTCCTCTTTTCCTCCCAAAGAGGGCAAATGGATGTTGGAAGTGGGAGTACTGAAAGCCTAGCGGGATTCACCTCCATCCTCACAGACTGGGGAAGTTCCATTCCAGCGGCCATTGGGCTGGCAGTACCGCTGGGCCGAACCATGGAGCTGGTATCCATCAGAACACTCAAAGCTCAGGACAGCACCAACAGGGTGCCAGCTGCGTCGGGGACTGAAGAAGCCATTTTCGAAGGCCTGCTGTGCAGGGCAGCGTATGTCTGCAGTGGAGAAGGGACAAGGCTCAGAACAGCACAACAAGAAGGTTTTGGCCTAGGATCCAAAGAACTGTGAAGTTAGTTCTACATCTGGGTGCATTCCAGACTAGACCCTGCAACGAGGTCATGTTGTATCTCGGAAGTGTGCTTCCACACTGCCTGTGTTGTGACACCGCAGTCCCTACACGAACAGCAGGGTGCCGTTCACACTTCCAATGCCTTGTTTCGAATTTAATCGCTACGACATAGAACTAGGACATTGTATATCTGGCATAAGAAAGTTGCTGTTTGGGGAGGTTGTTAGTTTCCGTGAGACTGCTACCCCTGCTGTTTATGTTTTGAATGCAACTTGCCTGAACGGAGGCATTTTGCGGCTGTTGAGCAGCTAGTCTGAAAAGCACTCTGGTAGCATGGAACAGGAAGCCAAGGTCTGTGACATGTCCAAACAGCAGCTTGAAAGCCTTTTGGTCACCGTGTATAAAGCTGGGCTTGGACTCTTGCCTGCCTCGATAGAACTGCAGCATTGCTTGGATCAAGACATTAAAAGCAAGATGCAAATGCACAAGAGTGCATTGTGTAACATGCACAAGAGTGGAGTCAAGCACAAGTCTCCTTTGCTTGACTTATGGCACACTTGCCAAAAAGCTCAGCAACCCCGGCTTAAATGTATTGGTCAGAGGCAGTACAGAGCACCTTCATATTTTCTGCATTTAACAGAGCTTCGAGAATAGGCTCTAGGGAAAGACAAATATTAACCTAACAACTACCGGTTGGTTTTTTGGATGCAGCTCCTGCTAACTGGGCAAAGAAGCACCTTCTCAAGTGGTGGCTCTCTTATATTTATTTATTTTATTTTACATATTTTTATACCGCCCAAAACTTACGTCTCTGGGTGGTTTACAACAAGATTTAGCAGGAGAGATGCAAGTGCTCCTTTTCATCCCAACATGGCATCCCTCTCAGTGGCTGCTGCTGGTATCGCCCTCATGTTTTTTGTCAGACTGTTAGCCCTTTGGGGAGAGGGAACCATTTTCTCTGTCTTTTTGGCATGCAAGTCTTCTCGCAAACATGTTTTGGTTGAAAAGTGGTATATACATATGGAGAATAATCATTTCATTTAGGATCAGGTAGTATATACAATGAAGTGAAGACAACAAGGTCACAGAGAGATATGCCTACACGGCCCCAATACTAAGCAAACCAAGGGTCAATTCTAAAAAGTCCCTCTTAACTTAAGAGGAGGGTTTGATTACATTACAAGCGTGCTCTCCTTAAGGAAAGCACACTTGTAATGTAATCAAACCCTGCTCAACCAGTGTCCCCTCTAACAGGGATTCCCAGATGTTGTTGACTACGACTCCCGTAATCCCCAGCCAAAGGCCACTGCAGCTGGGGATGATGAGAGTTGTAGTGAACAGCAGCTGGGAATCCCTGTTAGAGGAAACACTGTGTGCAGCCTATACTGTCTTCCCTTCTTTGATGGCCATGTGATATGGGCAGACAACTGGTGGTGAACCAGTTTACTCCACACCTAAGGACTTTGTTCATGGCCCCTCAATACAGGTCCAGAGCCTCTTCCCACCTGTATATTATTATTAATTTGATTTCTATACCGCCCTTCCAAAAATGGCTCAGGGCGGTTTACACAGAGAAATAATAAATAAATAAGATGGATCCCTGTCCCCAAAGGGCTCACAGTCTAAAAGAAACATAAGCTAGACACCAGCAACAGTCACTGGAGGTACTGTGCTGGGGGTGGATAGGGCCAGTTACTCTCCCCCTGCTAAATAAAGAGAATCACCACGTTAAAAGGTGCCTCTTTGGCAAGTTAGCATGGGGTTCCAAGTTAGCATGGGGTATATATAACACACCTTATAACATATAACACACCTCAGTCGCTGAGAACGTTTTATTCTCTTCCTTCCCAAGGGATAGAGCCACAGAGGTTTTGGGAATGACTTCCAATAATGCACCTCAGCTGCTCACTCCAATTTGACTGTGCCTAGACTCATATATGAGAGTCTGCAACAGAGGTCCACTAAACGGAGATTCCTGACACAGTCTCTGTTTGTGTTCACAGCTAGAGATTAAAGAAGCCCTTGTCTGCTTCTCAGCTTGCATGGCACTCAGGCGGAGCCAATGTTGCTGTTTAACATTTGCCTCATTTCAAAATATGGCTTCTATTTAAAATTATTTGTCATCTAGGACCATACAGAGGAAGTGTGACTCTGTTGGTCCTTTTGGATCTCTCGGCATCTTTCAGTACTATCGACCATAGTATCCTTCTAGAACGTCTGAGGGAGTTGGGTGTAGGAAGCACTGCTTTGAGGTGGTTCCACTCCTATCTCTCAGGCAGATTCCAGATGGTGTCGCTTGGAGACTGTTGCTCTTCAAAACTTGAGCTTTTATCTGGAGTCCCTCAGGGCTCCATATTGTCTCAAATGCTTTTTAACATCTACATGAAACCGCTGGGAGAGATCATCCGGGGATTTGGAGCTGGGTGCTATCAGTATGCTGATGATACCCAAATCTATTTCTCCATGTCAACTTCATCAGGAGAAGGCATATCCTCACTGATTGCCTGCCTGGAGGCGGTAATGGGCTAGATAAGGGATAACAAACTGAGACTGAATCCAGACAAGACAGAAGTACTTGTTGTGCGGGATTGTAACTCGGAAAACGATATTGACCTGCCTGTTCTAGATGGGGTCACACTTCCTCAGAAGGAACAGGTACGCAGTTTGGGAGTGCTTCTGGATTCACGCCTCCCCTTGGTTTCTCAGGTTGAGGCATAGGCCAGAAGTGCTTTTTATCAGCTTCGGTTGATACGCCAGCTGCATCCGTTTCTTGAGATTCATGACCTCAGAACAGTAGTACATTTGCTGGTAACCTCCAGACTTGATTACTGCAATGCGCTCTATGTGGGGCTGCCTTTGTATGTAGTCTGGAAACTACAATTAGTACAGAACGTGGCAGCCAGGTTGGTCTCCGGGTCATCTCGAAAAGACCATATTATTCCTATATTACACGAGTTACACTGGCTGCCAATAGGTTTCCGGGCAAAATACAAAGCACTGGTTATAACCTATAAAACCCTAAACAGCTTAGGCCCATGGTACTTAAGAGAACGTCTTCTTCTGCACAATCCCCATCGTCCACTGCGTTCGTCAAGGGAGGCCTGTCTGTGGCTACCTTGAAGTTGTTTGGTGGCCACTCAGGGACGGGCCTTCTCAGTTGTCGCTCCAAGACTTTGGAATGTGCTTCCCGCTGGTATAAGACTCTCCCCATCTCTAGTGGTTTTTAAAAGATCCTTGAAGACTCTTTTTTTTAACCAGGCCTTTTAGCTTTTGTAATTTTAAATTTTGTAAATTGTTCTCGTTTTAGGCAGCTTTTTGGAGTTTTAACTGATTTTAATGTTTTATTTATTTGTATTGTTTTATTATTGTGAACTGCCCCGAGGCTTTGGTTTGGAGCAGTATAAAAATCCATTAAATAAATAAATACATACATACATACAGGCAGGGATGATGAGTACGACAAATATTTATATACTGCTTTTCAACAAAAGTTCCCAAAGCAGTTTGTGTAGATATAAATGAATGAATGAATGAATGAATGAATGAATGAATGAATAAAATGGCTCTCTGTCCCCAAAGGGCTCACAATTTGAAAAAGAATTTAAAAAAAACAACAACAAAAAACCCTAGTCTAAGAATGACAGGATACCATCCCGCCTGTGTTTCATCTCTCTGTTTTTCTTGCTCAGCACTTCCAGCAAGCAGTAGTCATGTGAGGGAAGTGTGTTTCTTTTGACCTGGGACATTCTCCCCCTGAGGCAACTCCTATGTGATGCTTTCTGGGAAGCCCCAGAACATTCTATCCCTCACCTAACCATACATCACAAAAACAGGAAGGAAGTGTAATGTGGACACTATGTGCCAAAGACTGGCCATCTGACTGTACTGAGACATCTTGGTAAAACACATTTCAAGAATCAGCCGACCTCCCAGATTTCACACCCTGGAGAAGCTATGTGTCTAGAACTTGTATCTAATCACCCCATTAGACTGTCAGCAACCCCCCAAGTGGTCAGCAACCCTCACATACCTCTGCACTGTGCTTGCCTGATAAGGCCTCCAGTCGGGGAGCGCATGGGAGACCACATCCCACTTGACTGGCAGATCCGACTTCGGGATGGATATGGATAGGAGCCAGTTGGGCAGGAATAGGTAAGGAGGCTTCCGGGGCGATAGCCATCTGAGACCGACACGGTACCACCTCGGATAGATACTTCCTTTGGGCACGATGGTGCTGCATCAGGTACAGATTCCTGGGTGGCAACAGCTGCAGAGGTAGGAAAAAGGCATCAATTCCCTAGAGTTTAAACCCTCTTTAGGATTTTGACTCAGTTACTGGGTTCGGTATTGCCCCTGATGTTTTTTACATCAGAGCATCAGGCTGTGAAGCAATAAATAAAAAAGAGTACCTTAGAACATACGTAGAGCATCAATCCTTTATCTCAGATCTGGGGGAAGTGGGGCAGGCCTTCCTAAGTACCCCCTTTCCTAAACACTGAGGGCCCAACTGCCCAGTGTTTATCTCAGAAAATTAGGTGGATTTTCACACTCCAAACATTTAGATTAGCCTTACAGGTTATGTTAAATGCATTGCTAATTGGCTACTTCTCTTTACCAAAACGTAGCTGGAGATACCCAATCTGGATTAGGACCATGGTACATAAGGAAGAAGAGTTAATACTCCCCACCACCACCCCGTGCTGTTTTTCTGCAGATGCTCCCCACAACCCGGCCAAGTTGCTATTTGCCTGAAAAGCTGTTCTTTTCCGCAATCACCCACTTTGGGGCAAACAGCTCTTGGGGGTGGGCGTGATGTTCAGCAAGAAAATGGTATAAGGGGAAAGGATTAATTCCTGATCCTTAAATTGCAGTCCTGACCCATATTAAGGGCTCCCACATACAACAGCTTTTTGTTACAGGAGTGACGCTGGCACTCTTAATACCACATTTAATGCAACACATAGTTTGGCCCTACCTTTCTGCCCAGTTCTCTCTGAACTTTGCTGCAGAAGGGAGGGATTTTCTAAAAGCTAACTCACGTTTTTAAAGTTTAGAAATCCCATGCTTGCATTTGAGATTTAATATTTGAAGTCCTCTTTATACTAATTTTACCAGCCAGTGAAGTATAGCATTTGTGATTGTACATCAGCTGAAAACGGGCTTGAAATCATTTGCCTATAAGAAGAAAAGGACAATAGCCCTATTCAGACATTATGTTGTATGTGTGTACAGGTGTCTGTAGACATGTACATGTTTGTGTCTGAATGACTATACATGTGTTCATTTAGAAAGTGAACCAGGGTATGCATAGGAAGTACATTGAACATAATG
Organism: Hemicordylus capensis; assembly: GCF_027244095.1. Lineage (NCBI taxonomy): Eukaryota > Metazoa > Chordata > Lepidosauria > Squamata > Cordylidae > Hemicordylus > Hemicordylus capensis. The sequence continues at coordinate 253,461,131 of NC_069658.1, read as the reverse complement.
TGTGAATAACCGTACGTGTGTGCAGATCTGTATGGGCCTACACTGTACAGGTACTTGCAGTGAACATCATACTGTGAACAGGGTTAATCATGTCACTTTTTAAAGGTTAAGGGATAATATTTCGTGCCCTTTTGTTTAACAAAGGAAACACATGGGACTTGCAGTAGGGAGCTGGATTTGTAGAGAGCTGGACTCGCAGTTGAAAAGGTTGTGCCATCGAGTCGGTGTCCACTCCTGGCGACCACAGAGCCATGTGATTTTCTTGGTAGAATACAGGGGTGGTTCACCATTGCCTTCTCCCGCGCAGCCTGAGATGATGCCTTTCAGCCCCTTCCTAGGGAGCATGAGCTATCCCCTTTGCTAAGCAGGATATGCCTTGGCTTGCATTTGGATGGGTGACTACATGTCAACATTGTTTGCTATAAGATATTCCCCTTAGAGAATGGGGCTGTAGCTCAGTGGTAGAACATCTGCTTGTATGCAGAAGGTCCCAGGTTCCCTCCCTGGCAGCATCTCCAGGTAGAGCTGGGAGAGACTCCTGCCTAAAACCTTGGAGAGCCACTGCCAGTCAGTGTAGGCAATGCTGAACTGGATGGACCAAGGGTCCAATTTAGTATAAGGCAGCTTCCTATGATCACATTGGACTTGTTCTAATACTAGGAGAATGATAAGAACAATCAGGCCTGGGGCAAGCACCCCTGCCATCCGAGGCCAAGTGGGGAATCACCATCTGCTACCTCTGCACAAAGTGTCCCCCACATCACCTACGGCACACTCCAAGCCAATTCCCCACCAAACCTCTTCTTATCTGGAGGGGGGGTGGTAGCTGCTGCCACTACCACCACTACTCTTCCTCTCCTTGCCCTGCCCCCCTGCCTTGGGGGGGGAGCAGAGAGCAGGATGGGCATATAGGAGGAAGAAGATCAGCAGGAGTGGCAGGGGGCAGCAACACTGCAGCCACTGACAGCAAGTGGGAGTGGCCACTAGTGGCTGGAGGTGGCTGGCTCACTAGTGAGCTGGCCATAGAAACAACAATAGGGAACCACATTTATTTCCACAAAAGAGAAGTACAGACTCAAGGCCTAGAACTGCCAGTCAAATTCTTGGCTATTGGGTAGGCTTTTGGGTACTGAAACTGTATCATGTACATTAGATAAGCAATCCATACAACAACCCTGCAAGGTAGGGCAGTGTTTATGTATTTGTTTTAGGGATTTCAATCCCAACTTTTCCTGTAGAAACAAGCCTAAGGTAGTGAAGAAACACAATATCAAAACAAACATCAACGAGATAAATACAATGCAGAAATAGCAGCAGAAAATCAAATCCAAACTAGAGCCCAGGTGATTAAAACAAAATATGCTGAAACACTTTAAGATATATATATATATACACACACACACACACACACAACCTCAACCACCATTTAAAAACAGGTAAAGAGGAGATCTCCCATATTCTTTTTCTCATTCCTTTTGAAAAACCTTTTGCTGAAATAAGGGTATATAAACCTTGATCATCATTCTCTCTCTTAGAGGTGAGTTATGCCACTGTTAAAAAGGACCTAATTCTGATGCCCAGCAAACAAATCTCAGTTAAAGGCGGACCAGGATTTCTCATTTAATTAATTATCTAATGTCAATCTAAGGACTATGGCAGGTTCATATGAGAGTGTTATTATTATCTGTCTATATGTATAATTCTCTTAAATGTACCTGTTGCTAAGCCCATGTGTGGCAGCTCTCACAAGAGTTCGCGAACAGCTGCCCAGATAGAGATGGGCACAGGCAGGAGGGAAGAAAATGGCGGTGGCAGCGGGACAAGTGGGGGGGAAAGACGGCGGTGGGCGGGCAGAGAAGAAAACAGCAGCTAGATGGTGGGAAGCAGCCGGCAGCAAACGAGAGCCCTGCCAGCCGGCCCAAAGGAAGCATGGCCTGCAGTGCGTCCAAATGTGAAGGGCGGGCGGGCAGCGGAGAGGGTGGCGCAGCTTAGCTCTCCATCCCGCCTGCCGACCAAAACGAAGATACTGCGGCCGAAATGTGAAGGGCAGAGAGCGTGGTGCAGCCACCCTCTCCGGCACCAGCTTGGCCCGCACTGGAGAATGGCCGAGCAGGCGGAGGAGAGGGCAGCACATCCTCCCTTTCCTGGCCCACCTGCTATCCAAATGGCAGGCCAGAGAGTAGGGGGGAAAGGGGGGGTGGGGGCCAAAAAGCAGGGGGGCAAGCGGAGAACTAGAGGCACAGATGTTCTGCGCCCAGTTCAGCTAGTTATTATTATTATGGGGGCTGTAGCTCAGTAGTACAGCATCCACTCTGCATGAAGAAAACCCCAGATTCAGTACTGACCTAACATAGACCAAGAGCCTAACTCAGTATAAGGCAGCTCAGTATGGTTTGCCCTGCAAGGAATAGGCTGGAATATTCCTGCAAGGAATAGCACCTTTACTGTAACTAATTTAAAAATATTCCCCAAAGTTTAATTTCAAAGACAAAAACATTCAAAATTCAAAAAAAATTAATTTTGATTCTGAAATTTTGTTGAGTTTCTTATTTTTGCAAAACTCTGTTTCAGATCCAGTTTTAACGTTTCACCAAGAGCTTTTATGGTTGCTTCATACACTTGTTTGTCTTTTTTTTTTTAATATGCATATCTCCAGGAATTGGAAAACAGAGAAGAAAACAGGCTGCAAAAGAAATAGAAGAACGAGGAAACGAAAGACAAAATGAGGGGCATGATGCCAATAGAAATACTAAAAGCAAAATTGAGCTCAGGAAGAAAAACAGTATGGAATGGAAATTACTTAGGAAAAATGGAATTTTTCCATTTATTTATTCCATTTATTCCCATACTGGGAATAAAGAAGCAATTAGACAAAGGATATTTAAAAGGAGGAAAAAAGAAAGAGGAAAAACCAAAGAGATCATCTTGTTCTTGGCTATGTAAACTGTTTTGAAAACCTTTGTGTTGAAAAGCAGTATATAAATTGTAGTAGTAAAGTAAATAGTACTAAAAGGGGGAAAGAAATGAATGAAAGTAGAGGCATATGGAGAAGAGAAAACAATCAGAGAAATTTAGGCTCTAAAAAGGAAAAGAAACCCAAGAACTGCTTTTAAGAACAGAAACGAAACAGAAACAGAGCCCGTGGTGAAGAAACAAGACAGAATAGCGCAGTGTAATCCCGCCGCCCGCTCCCACCGTTATCTCACTGCAAGACCCTCTCACCCCCTCCCCAGCTCAGCAGCAGGCAGGGTCTGGCTACCTGGCAAGAGGATGAAGACACATAGCAAAGGGAGCATGGCGCAGCCTCGGGATCCGCTCTGGTCTCATGCAGTAGCTGCCAAGCGGGAATCTCCCACCCACATTTTGCAGCTGCTGCTGCCGGGAGGAGCCAGGGCAACTCTAGGATCCTCCTCCTTCAAACCTGAAAAGAGGAATCGATTGGCACGAGAGGGGCGGACGGGTGGAGGGGAGGTTGAGCAAGCACACTCAAAAGTTGCCGCCCTCAGCCAAACACCCCACAACATGGTTTTTTTGGATGCTTCAAGCACGTCCCTCCACCCGGGACAGGACGTCTGTGCCTTTAAACAGCACCACGACACACGCCAAAAAGAAAAATTAACACACAGGAGCAGTCTTTTCTGTATGGCAAATTTTTGCCCGCTCCTTAAGGTCTGGAAGCCCGGCGGGTGGCGGGAGATGGCGTCGCTGTCCTCAGAGCAAAGTGGCTCTTGCACATGGCCTGAGAAAGGTGCCACACGTTGCTTTCCCGTACAACTTTTCAAATCTATCTGAAATATGGAACAGTCTTTATGTTGTTTACTTCCTTGTGAGGTATGTAGGTCAATCATTCCTGAAAGGAATGTTACCAGGGGGGTACAAAGTTTCTTTCGGGGCCCCTTCCCTTCTCCAGTAGTCATCCTGTCTTTATCCACTACGGTTTTCTGCTGTAGTGAGCTGCAGCCTGTGTAAGGCCAAAAAGGGTATGGAAGATGAGAGAAGGGTGGGATGGAGCGCTCTGTTGATTTTCTGCATTTGAGGCCTTATGCTCCTATACTCCCTCCATGATAAATATAAATAAAATAAAATAAAATAAAAGAGGATCAGAGAGAAGAAAGCACATTTGATCTGAACATCTTTGTTTATGCTACAATACAGATAAAAGGAGAAAGAATTCACATTGAAACATCTTTTTATATTGCAGTGCAGATCAGATCATAAGACATAAAAAGTTGTGTGGTTTTTTTTTTAAGGTAGATAGGCTTAGTATTTACTTTTTTAAAAGAGCTTTCCTGGCCTTTTTAAAGTGAAAAATTTCAAATCACAGCATGAAAATTAATCGTTCTGGCAGTGTTTGATTCAATACTTAGCCTGGCCAAATCCACAAGACGTTCCTGAGGCACTGTAGACTTTAAATAATTCTTAATCAGCTTGAGTTTGCTAAATGACCTCTCTGCAGAAGCTACTGTTGCTGGATTTGTTAATAGTATTCTTAAATTAACACAAACATTTGTAAGCAGGTCACCAAGTCTGTACTCTGTTAACAAGTTCAACAGATCTGTGCATTTACAAATTTTGCTTTATGTACTGAGGGTAAATGTTGCATTTCTTTTCCAAAATAATCACCATTAATGTCAGCAGGATATTGCTTTGATAAAGATAAAGCTTTTCTCTCCACATCACTTTCAGACATGGTAAGATATTTCTACAAGAAATCAAATTTTTCTGCCAACTGCTTAACAGTATTGAAGCGGACAGTTAATCCTGCTATAACATTGTCTACCAAAACGTAAAACACACACTTGCGGAAGTAGGTCTCTTCTGGCATATCATCTGTGTCATTCATTTCTTCCAAGTTAGCATCAGGTGTGCTGTCATCATGCAGCCTTGCCCTCTTGCGCCTAACTCCACCACATCTACGGGAGAGTTTTATTTCTGTCTTTAGGTTTGACGCAACCAATTTGGCTTCATTCCACATGCATTTCCAGTTGTTTCGAAGTTTTGTCAGATCTATAAGGAGAGTTTCTATGTTTACTACTTCAGCATCCAGTGTGGCATCTCTAGCTTGGATGACCTTGTTGCAAATATCTATGCCAGCTAATATTTTGTACCACACAGTTAACATTAGCACACAGGCAAAAGATGTCACATATAATAAAACTCCGTGGACTTCATTTCTTGTTTTGGCCATCAAATAAATTCAGTTCTAGGAGGTCTTCCAGTGCCAATTTAATGCCAGGCAAGTGAGCTGCAAAAGGCTTTACACATTCAATACAATCTGACCATCTTGTTTCAGACATACCATGAAGAGAACAACCAATATGGTTTTGTAGTAATTCCCACTGCTCAGGACCGGAACTGAACAGGTGGTACACAGTTTGAATTGTTCTGAAAAAGGTTATTGCTTCAGGTATGCATTCAGCAGCAGCATTTCCACATAAGTTGAGTGTGTGACAACTGCAAAGTGAAAAAATTGCTGGCCCCGATACCGGGGCAGAAGGTGGGGGGAGAGGTGGCTGGCCTGCCGCTGGCCGCAAAGACTGGCAGGCGGCAGCAGCGGGCACGGCAGGCCGCGTAGGCGGCACTTGGTGTGGCGGGCCCGCTGGCGGGACAGGCCCTGTAGGTGGCACTTGGTGTGGCGGGCCCGCCAGCAGGACAGGCCACGGAGGCGCCTCTTGGCCAGGCGCACCGGCCAGGCTAGGAGGAGCCTGTGGGAGATGGGTGGGAGGGAACCGGGCGGCGGGACTTTCCTGTTCGCTGCCTGGGAGGAGGAGCGGTGGCAGCGGCCGGGTAAGCAGAACTTTTAAAAATGCAGGGGGAGGGGTGGGCAAAGGGGAGGGGGGGGCAAGAGAGGGGGAGGGGGAGGGCAAGAAGGAGGGGACAGGGGAGGGCGAGGGCGAGAGAGAGTGGGGCAGGGGGGAGGGGGAGGGCAAGAGGGAGTGGGGCCGGGGGGAAGTCAAGAGGGAGTGGGGCGGGGGGAGGGCAGGAGAGAGGAGAAGGGGGAGGGGAAGGAGGGCAGGAGAGACTGGGGCAGGAGGGTGAGAGGGAGGGGTGGGAGGGCAAGAGAGAGTGGGGTGGGAGGGAGGGGGAGGCAAGATTGTGGGGCAGAAGGGAGGGGGGTAGAGTGGGGCTGGAGAGGGAAGGGAACAGCCAGCCCCAAAGAGCGCACAGATGCTCTGTGCGGGTTGGCTAGTACCTACTTAAGTTTCTTTGTAGCATAAAATCATTGGCTTATCAGAATGTACAATATGTGATGCCTGATCTTTTGAATAGGCTTAGCCAAGCTGGGATCATAGTTATCATCATTAGGCCACAAAAGTTCTATAGATAAGCTATTAACTGTTGCAATAATGTGTGATATAGGTTACAGTTCCTCCCCCCCCAAAATTCAATTTTTATTAATTTTTAACAATAATAACCATTAACAATCATAATAGACACAAATGGACTTCCCGCGCACCTCCCTTCGTGAAATAACAACTATAAAGTGATATAGGTTACAGATAATACTTTGGCTCCTGGGCCCCCTTTTGGATCCCAGGCCTGGGTATGATGTACTCCCTGCAACCCCCCGCCCCCCATCATAGGCGCTGTCAATTATTAACTAAACTATTTCCTTTTTTTAAGTGTATTGTTTTCCAGAATTTTTGAGCTTTTTTACATGTCTACCACGTATGATAAATGCTACCTTTCTGTTCTGTACATTGGCAACTTTCCCCATGGTATTTGTTGTCCATCTTTGAAATCACTACTGGGGTGATATACCAGCACAGAAACATCTTGTACCAATATTCCCTTAAAATACTATTCACTGTAAATCTTATATTCACCTTCCACTGAAATTCCCACAGTTGCATCTCTATTGTTCTATCAAAATTCTGCATCCATTTTATCATACAGTCTTTCATCTGTTCTGATTCTGAGTCATATTCCAATAGCAATTTGTATATAAAACCTAGCAGATGCTCTGTTATTGAGGGTTCAAATTCCGTCTCTCAATTTTCCACCTTGCTTCCATACTTCTTCCTGAATTGTGCTGTTAATCTGTGAGTACAATAGCCAAGAAGGAGTTTCATCCCACTCTTGACTTAAAAATTGAATGGATTTCATTTTTGATCTTCCTACCATTAGACTTTGTAAATTGTAGGCTCTCCATTTATCAAATTTTGTTTGTATGTTCTTTTCTGTGGAAATACATATTCAATATCAAAGCTATAGGCAACAATGTTGGACTTATCTTTCGTTTGTACTTATTCCATACGTTTAGAAAACTGTACCTAATGGAGTGGTTTTTAATTTCTACATCCGCTTTTCCCCCTGCTGTCCACAAATATCTGTGTAGGCTATTAATCATATCTGGCCGCTCCATATTTGTGACCCATCTGTATGGAACTTTGATCCACTCTGCAATCCATGTTAAACAACTGGCATGATAATATAATTTCAAGTTTGGGGTGGCTAATCCTCCGCATTCTTTTGCATCTTGCATAATCTTAAATTTCACTCTAGGCTTTTTATTCTCCCAAATAAAAAGTCCACCTGTCTTTGCCATTAATGTAAAGTCTTCTCTTCGATTCTTATTGGTAACTTTTGAAATAAAACATTAATCCTAGGCAAGACATTCGTCTTAATTGCTGAGATTCTCTCTAACCATGAAAGATTTAATTTTCCCATCTGTTCAGATCAGCCAGTATTTTCTTCCATACCAGTAATTATTTTTAAATAAGTCTTTCTTTGTTGCTGTTACATGAATCCCCCAAACATTTTACTGGTTTAACACTGGACTGGAATCCTGTTCTTTCTTCCAGTTCCTTCAGTTCCTCATCTTCAATATTCCATGTTACCAACTGCGTCTTGCTATTATTCAATTTGTATCCCGAAACGTCCCCATATTGCAGAATTTCCTCCATTACATAGTTGGGTAATTGTTAGAACTATATCATCTGCATGTAACTTTATCTTATGTTCTTGCCTGGCCATCTTAATTCTGGGTATTCTTTCTTCCTGCCATATCTCCCAGAGCCAAAATAAACACCAAAGCTGAGAGTGGACATCCCTGTCTTGTACCTTTTGTGACAAAGCATGTCTTTGATATTGCCCCATTCACTATTACTTTCGCTTTCTGCTCCAGATAGATACTTTGAATCCAAGAAATAAAATTCAGCCCACGTTCCATCTTTTCCAACACCGTAAACATAAATTGCCATTCCAAATTATCAAAAGCTTTCTCAGCATCAAGAAAGACCATCACTGTTTCCTTTCCCCCTGAACTAATATTCTCAATGGCATTCAGAATGTATCTTAAACTGTCCTTCATGTGTCACTTTGGAACAAATCCATTCTGGTCAAAATGTATTATATCTGCTAAGAATCTCTTCAATCTTGTCACCAAGATAGCCACAAAAAGTTTGTAATCCACATTCAGTAATGAAATAGGTCTGTAAGATTCAGGAGGTGTTGGGTGCTGTCCTTCTTTGAAAATCAATGTAATATACAGTAATAAATCAATGTAATACCGGTTGAGTACCCCTTATCCAGACTGCTTGGGACCAGCAGTGTTCTGGATTTTGGACTTTTCTGGAGTTGGGAATCTTCTATATACAGGCATATAATTATGGTAGACAGGGGTCTGGAATGTGAGGTGGAACTCTCGCGAGAGCGTGCAAAAGTTCCAGCGGTGAGAAATAATGGTGGTGGCGAGGAGGCGGCGGCAAGGAGGTGGACGGCTGAAGAGGCGAGCAGAGGAGGCATGAGGTGGGGGTGGGGGCGGGCGGTAGGGGTGGTCGGTGGGTGGTGGCAGGACGGCCTGACCTGGCCCTGAGGGAGGCAGCGGTGGGACGGCCCTGGCCCTGAGGAAGGTGGCTTGACTACATTTTTAAAGTGAGCTGAGGCATTTTTGTTTTTTGTTTGTTACGGCGTGGTGTCCGGATTTTGGAGCATTCCGGATTTTGGATGTCCGGATAAGGGATACTCAACCTGTATACAGTTAACATACACTATATTGTCCCAGTATATAACTCAAAACACCCTTACAAGGTAGGTCAGTATTACTATCCTCTAACAGGGTAAATGTAAAGTGTGCCGTCGAGTCGGTGTTGACTCCTGGCGTCCACAGAGCCCTGTGGTTGTCTTTGGTAGAATACAGGAGGAGTTTACCATTGCCTCCTCTCGTGCAGTATGAGATGATAATACCTTTCAGCATCTTCCTATATCGCTGCTGCCCGATAGAGGTATTCTCTCATAATCTGGGAAACATACCAGCGGGGATTCAAACCGGCAACCTGTGGCATGCTGCTGATTGATTGATTAAGTGCCGTCAAGTCGGTGTCAACTCTTAGCGACCACATAGATTCTCTCCAGGATGATCTGTTTTCAACTAAGGTCTCTCAGTGGTGCATTCATTGCTGGCTTGCTAGTCAAGCCATTTCCCCGCAGCACCATTAGGTGGCTACTCTAATAGGGTAAGGCAGCATTATTATCATATTGAAAAAGGGCTGAGAGACTGTGGCTTGTTGAGTTCACAGAAAAGGTGAAATTTGAATCAGAAACTTTCTAAACTAGTATTTGAACCCAAGTTTCCTGGAACAGAATCCAACATTTTCACACTGGGTCTTGCTAGCTTTACAACGCCAAGCTCCAATTTAGAAGCAGCTGATCTCCATTTGTGATCTCCATCGTGCTGTATACTTGTGCATCACAGCCATTTGGGGTGGCAACCCTCCAGAACTGGCCTCTGTTAATTGGCATCAATCTCCAGTGACTATTGAAAGTAATCCTGGAAGCTTTAATAACTTGATATTGTGAAAAATATGGGGCGAGGGTGGGAATCTCCAGGAGCAGCTTCAGTCAGCATTGGCAACTAGGACTGTGCTTCTGAATGCCGCAAGCCAATCCTGTGCATGTGGAGGCAGCTGCTCAACAGTGCACCCATCTCCATGCAGTACTGTGTGCTTATGGTGCAAGGAACCCCTTTACTACCCCAGTGAGGAATGCTGGGAGGTATGCATAGAGAGTGCTGGGAGGTGTAGTCCTTTCCCCATAGAGCTTGATGGCGGAGGGGATGCCAGAAATGACTCCCCAGCACTCACCATGCACCTTCCCAGTCATCGGTGGGGTGATACAGGCTCAGATTTCTACAAACTCACCAGAAGTGCACAGTACTAGGGATGGGTGTGCTGAGAGTGGTTGCTTCTGTGCAGTTCAAAAGCATAGTGCACATTATTCAGACATTCCAAACCACAACCCTGTATGGCCATAGAATGCTATGTGTCTTCCAGGTACACTCTCAGAATTCGTGTACAGCCTAGAATATAACCCAGCATCGTTTGCAGCACACAGTGGGTCCATGGTAGATGTGCAAGCAGGGCTGGGGGCCAGGGTCGGCATCCTCAGGCATCTGGTTAGAAGTGGTTAGAGTGCTGGACTAGAACCGGGAAGAGCTGAGTTTGAATCCCCATTCAACTCCCCCATTCAACCATGAAGGCCAGTCATGTATCTCTCAGCCTAACCTACCTCACAGGGTTGTTGTGAGGATAAAAATAATCATGTACACCGCTCTGAGTTCTTCAGAGGATGAGTGGGATATCAATGTAAATTTTTTTTAAAAAATCTGCCAAGGGCCCTGGTTCTTCAGGAGGTGCTGCTGAAGGACCTCTGGTCCCCTGAAGCGGAACCTCTGCCAACCTCAGACCACCTGTGCCTATAACTTTCTGTGGCTGTGATAACAGATTGGCTCCCACAGCCAAGAGGGTCACTCCTTCATCCTCTCCTCACTTCCATCCAATAAATGGTATTCATTCCTTAAATGCCTGCCTACAGGCAGTAATGGGCTGGATGAGGGATAACAAATTGAAATTGAATCCAAGCAAGACAGAGGTGCTTGTTGTGGGGGTTCAGAATTTGAGGGATGATTTGAATCTTCCCGTGTTGGACGGGGTTATTCTCCCTTTGAAGGAACAGGTACAGAGCTTGGGAGTAATACTGGACCTGGGCCTCACCCTGGTATCTCAGGTGGAGGCTATGGCCAGGAATGCTTTCTACCAGCTTCAGCTGATTCGACAGCTGTATCCATTCCTTAAAGAGGATGACCTCAAAACAGTGGTGCATCAGCTGGTAACCTCCAGGCTTGACTATTGCAATGCCCTCTACTTGGGGCTGCCTTTGTACGTTGTTCGGAAACTTCAGTTCAAAATGCGACAGCCAGACTGGTCTCTGGGGCAACCTGGAGAGAACATATTATGAAGCAAATCTCACAATCAATGAGACTCACCATTAGGGGGTTAGCAGGGAGAGCAGTAGCCTGCTCTCCCTGAAGATGATCAAGGCAACAGCCCTGTCATGGAGCCGGCAGGGGCTGCAGGGACTGGGGGCCATGTGGCCCCCAAAAGTTCTAGGATGCCCCACATGAGCGCGTAGGGCATCCTGGGGAGACCCCCGAGCCCAGGAGGCTGCTTGCATGTGTTGCCGTGGTGCGGAGCCGTGCCACGTCAATACACGATCAAAAAACCGTGGTTAACGGAGCAATCTCATTTTAGGTGAGGGTTACTTCAGTGGATTACCCGTTTTGAGGAAACCGGGCTCACCTGCGAGCCCAGTGGTTCTCACGCTCACCCAAAAGCGGGCTAGGTTCCCTTAGACCACTTTTGGCCGACTGTGAGAATAGCCTCTATGCCTGTTTTAAAACAGTTGCTCTGGCTGCTGCTATGTTACCAGGCAAAAGACAAAGTGCTGGTTATTACCTTTAAAGCCCTGAACAGCTTAGGTCCAGAGAACCTTAGAGAGTGCCTTTTTCTGCATGATCCCCACTGCATGTTAAGGTCATCTGAGGAGGTCCGTCTCCAGTTACCACCCATACGTCTGGCGGCGACTCAGAGGCAGGCCTTCTCTGTAGCTGCTCCTGGGCTGTGGAATACATTCCCAGAAGAAATCTGTAACTTTAGTTCATTGTTGGCATTCAGGAGAGCCCTTAAAACCTATCTGTTTGTCCTGGCCTTCCAGAGTATTAAAACTGCTTTAATTGTTAATGGTTGTATACTGTTTGAAAATTGTTTTGTAATGATTGTTTTTAAAGGACTGATTCACGGGTTTTATTTTTGTTGCTGTGCATGGTCCAGAGCCATTTGGATGGGGCAGTGTATAAAATGTAAATAAATAAATAGGAGCATGCCTACAGGTTTCTTTGGCAGGCAGACAACACGATGTGGAAAAACTTCCCTTAAGGTGAAGTGTTGCACAACAGCTTCTGAGAAAGAACACCGTGACTAAGAACTTGGAATTAGAGCAGTCATGCATTAAAAGGTCCACAACCATTCTTAAATTGCTGCTGTCAGTTCAAGGAAGAGGAAAGGAGCAAATATATATATTTAGAACAAACTAACAAAAAACCCTCCAACCCTAGAAGCCTGCCCTGGATGTAGATATGATCATTATGGCACTGATTTTGAGGACAGAACTGCTTTAGCTTAATGATGTTTATCTGTCACTTTATAGTTCTTTTCAGCCTACTTTCCAGTAGGCTTATGAGATCACCCGGCATTCTGTGTGTGTGTCCATGCATCCACCCACCCCTGCATCAACTTCACAATGCCTGGACCAATATGAACCAAATCGGGTACAGTTGTAGGGACACAAGTCCAATTCAAGATGGTGGCCACGTGAACATCTGAGGCACAAGCGGGCTAATTTGTGGACTGCCTTACCCATTTGAACCAAATTGGGTACAGTTGCAGTGAGTGACACAAAGGGGCACCTCAGTGGCATAGTCTGTGATGATGTCATTCACTCTGATCCAAGATGGCGGACGCATAAACCTTTGAGGCGCAAGTGGGCTAACTTGTGAACCGCTTAACCGATTTGAACCAAATTTGCTGCAGTTGCAGGGACAAATAGAGATGCCCAAATGGCATGGTGTGTGATGATGTCATCCACTCCAATTCAAGATGGCAGCCACATGAACATCTGAGGCACAAGTGGGTTAATTGATAGATTGCCTAACCAATTTAAACCAAATTGGATACAGCTGCAGTGAGTGACACACAGGGACACCTCAATGGCATAGTTTGTGATGATGGTCACACTGGTCCAAGATGGTGGAAGCATAAACTTTGGAGGCGCAAGTGGGCTAACTTGTGAACCACTTAACCTATTTGAACCAAATTTGCTGCAGCTGTAGGGACAAATAGGGACACCTTAATGGTATAGTTTATGTCATCTACCCCAATCCAAGATGGTGGACGTGCGAATGTTTGAGGCACAAGTGGGCTAACTTGTGGACTGTCTAACAGATTTGAAACAAATTACATACAGTTGTAGTGAGTGACACACAGGGACACATCAGTGGTGTAGTCTGTGATGTCATCCACCCTGATTCAAGATGGCAGAAGCATAAATCTTTGAGGTGCAAGTGAGCTAACTGGTGGACTGCTTAACCGATTTGAACCCAGTTTGTTACAGCTCTAGGGATACCTCAACAGTGAAGATTGTGATGATGTCATCCACCCCAATTCAAGATGGTAGACACAAACTTTTGAGGTGCAAGTGCAGGTTGGCAGGTTTGGCTTTTTTAAAGCCAAACTTTGGGTTACGGCCCATTTGACCCATGAGTATACCCCATAGGTTCTGGCAACTTAGCAAAGTTTGCTACAGCTGAATGAACACATAGGGATGTTCCTGTGGTGTAGTTTGTGATGACACCCACCCCAGTCCAAGATGGTGGATGCATAAACTTTTGAGGTGTAAGTGCACTAACCCGAGGACTGTCTAACCAATTTGAACCAAATTTGGAACAGCAGTAGTGAGTGACACACAGGGACACCTCAATGGTGCAGTTTGTAATTTATTTATTATTTATTTCCTACATTTTTATACCGCCTTTCTGCCTTGACAAAGGCACCCAAAGTGGTTTACAGTATTTAAAGAAGCAAATAACAGATTAATAAAATGTTGTCTCAGGCTGTTGGTCTTGAGCTGAGGGCAAGAGCTCCCTGGCTTGGGTGCATCCTTTCTAACTGATCTGAAACAAATTACATACAGTTGCAGTGAGTGACACACAGGGACACATCAGTGGTGTAGTTTGTAATAATGACATCCACCCCGATCCAAGATGGCAGACACATGAACATTTGAGGCACAAGAGATCTAACTTGTGGACCTTGATTTGCACCAAATTTAGTCCAGATGTAGAGACAGTGAAAGGAAAGTAGGCTGATTAGTCCTTACTAGAACAACTTGTTTGTTTCTTGTGTTCATACACTTTTAATAATGACATGTGCATAAGGCAGAAGTTGAAATCTAGTGGCTCCCTGGCTTAATCTGCCTGCTCCTGGACCATGGAGATAAATGAACTGCTCCCTCACTGGGTTCTCGCAGAACAATATTCTGTTTCTAAGGGTGACTGCCTAACCCTAGATGCTTCTGGGGAGTTCAAAAGGCGGACATCCTGTTGCCTGCGCCCAGCCACTGGTAGTCTCAGGTATACTGCTCCTGAACATGGAGATTCTGTTTAGAAGTTATCATGCCTGTTCTTTTTCCATAGTTGCAGTGAAATACTGAGTACAGTCACTTATGGACAATCAGGGCCAAACCACTCATTACATGGAAGATTTGCAATTGGCAATTCTGACTGATGTATTTGTTTTCACTTAAAAGCAACTGTAACAAAGCCATGGTGCTGGGAGAGAAGGCATTTAACATTGTTAGTGAAGGACTTTGCGCTGTCTCAGTGACAGAGGGGGACAGACTAGTGAGTCAGAGGGCTAGAGAGGTCAAGACATTGGTCATCCCTTCTCTACTGCTCTATCCCTTTGGTATGTAGATTGCTACTCTTAGGGACTAACTTCCTGCCTGCCTGCCCGCCACTTCCTCTTCCTTCTTCCCTTCCCTTCTTTCTCCCTTGCAACATGCAAGCTCTTCTCTCCCTGCACCATGTGTGCAGAGATGCATCCATGTGCATCCAGCTAACTAGCTAGATTAGAATGCCTATCTCTCCACTTTACTATCTAGAATGGAGTTCACTAATAAATACTCCCTATATTGATTTGAAACTATGAACTGGCTCCAAGTTATTTTGCTCTCAGCATACACGCATGCTTGGGCAGACTCCACTGTGTTGTGCCTCTGTGCACTCTGCTATATTAGAAGGGTATCTCTTACCAGAGAGAATTCCCAACATTTAATCCTTCCCCCACATGCCATGTGTATATCTTGCTTTTATTACTGGCTACAACTCTTGCCAAGATGCCCTGTGCAATTGGCACGGTCAGCAAGGTATGTGGACGAGAAGGCAAAACATGCTCTGTACAAACAAAGCCTCACTGCGTTCATTTCCAGTAAATCTGTGCTACAATTGTAAATTTACTAAGCCAGGAGTCAAGGCTAACCGCCCCCTCCCCCACACCACTTCTCTTAAAGAGCCAGACATTTCCCACCCCTGTTAAAACACTGGGGCCGAGATTATTTAAATGTTACCACCTTTTAACCTGGCAAATAATGCTCAGGCCAACAGTGTTCAACCATGTTAGTGGGGCACACCACCACATTGCATATCAAAATGCTTTTTTACAGCCACTTTGGGCCTTTCTAGAGTCAGGTATCCAGTACAATAGTTTGATTTAATTTATTAGACATTGAGTTGGAAAACAGGACCACTATTATAGATCTTTGTAAACCAACACAAGAATTTCAGTTTTCAGAGTGGGGATGTTAAAACAAAAAAACAGCAACACTATATAGTAAATTTCCCATGAAGCAACTTATCCTTCTCATAAATTACCTTTTCAACCTGCTGAAATCCCCTTTTCTCCCACATTTTGTAACCTGAAGTTTGTTCCAATAAATAATTTTATTCTGCCTTCACTGCAAATATGGACAATCTCCATTCACATTACTGTCTTCCTAGAGCAGGGAGATGTTCCAAGACCACTGTGACAAGGTTTCGACCTTTCCTCTGGATGAGAGAGCACTAGAAACTTAAAAGCGTCTTTATAATAATTGTTTTGTTTACAAGCAGAACATAAGTAGAGGCACACAGATACTCCTGCAAGGTAACAGATCTGAAATTCACCACAGAAAAAGCTTATACTCCAGGGTACTTCATCTTAGCAAACTCACAACTATCTCTGTCTCCAAGAGGCCTGGCTTCAGGTTCCAGGAGGATCCTGGAAAAAACTCCTCCATGAGCCCCTTCCTGCCTACAAAGTCAGCACTAGGGTTTGCAGAGGCTCTGGAACAAAGTCCTTCCTTGCTGGACCCTGTTGTCAGAGTCCTCCCCCTCTTTGTAGTTTCATGTCGTGTGTAGTGTGGTCTGAAAATGCACCACTATGTAGTTACAGGCTTTAATTTCCTCATCAGAAGCAACAGTGCAGGGCTGCAATTTGAACTGAAACCACAGCCTAGAATTGCCACCCTACATGATTGGCCTAGAACCACCAGGGATCAGTATCCATTTCCAGAGGTGACCATAGAAAGCAATAGTGGAAATGTTGGTATTGTGAAAACCATTGGAACAACTATGTGTTGTAGCATCCATCTTGGTCCAAATACACCTGTTGTAGGAGCTAAAAGTGGAGTTTTGAGGGCTAGTCTCCATTTCAAGTAAGTGAGATGGTCACATAGGCGGGGTATTGTGCTTGGAGCCTGGGAAAGGCAGGGGCTCCACCCAGTGTTCTTACACTACATGATCACCGTGGCAAGTTAGGGACTTGGGTCAATGGAAAGGTTCCAACAGACCAATTGACCACATCGTAATACAATCAGGTCAACTCCTAGCTATTGATAGAATTGGCAAATGAGTTCGTCTCAAATAGTTCTGACCCATCTACTCAGCACTCCTGACCCCTAATAAAATATTAACATGTCTGCTTTAATGCCTTGGGAACCTCTTAGAAGGTTCCCCACTTAGGAACCTCAGAGCTTTGCTCTCTTGCTTATTCTACTTTGATAATTAGCCTGTACACCTAGAACCCAGAGTCACTTGTAGCTGTGGGGTTGCTGTACTCCAGGGGTGGGCAGACAAGGTTTTTGGAAGCTCAATTTCTTTTGCCAGAGCCTTGGGAGTGTTACCAGAACTGCACCAAGGTGCTGGCTAGACACCTCAACTATGCGTTTGGCTTGATGTGGGGAAATTAGCTTGGCTTGGGGAGCGGTTTGGCTTCAGTATCAATTTGAGCAAGTTGTGGTGTATTGGAAAAGATGAGACAGAAATACAATTCAACAAATTTTATTAAGGGTATATGGGAGCACAGAAGACAAATGTTCAGTTAGGCAAGAAGGTGGCTAGCATTAATGTAGCTTAAGGGTATTATTTATTTATTTATTTACACAGTCAGACAGGTGTTATTGACTGGTTTGTTTTATCCAGACATCGAGTCCTTCCCATTATTTATTATTATTATTATTATTATTATTATTATTATTAATAATAATAATAATTCAATTTCTATACCGCCCTTCCAAAAATGGCTCAGGGTAGTTTACACAGAGAAACAACAGATAAATAAGATGGAACCCTGTCCCCAAAGGGCTCACATTCTAAAAAGAAATATAAGATAAACACCAGCAACAGTCACTGGAAGTACTGTGCTGGGTGTGGATAGGGCCAGTTACTCTCCCCCTGCTAAATAAAGAGAATCACCACGGTAAAAGGTGCCTCTTTGCCAAGTTAGCAGGGGTTAATTAGAGATTGATCGGCTTGGCTAAGGTGCTTAGACCAGAGCCTGGCTTAAGGCTTGCTGTGGAAAGCGCTTAAAAGTGGGGGAGAGAAAGAGAGGGGTCGAGGAGGTTTAGAAGGGAAAGAGGTTAGTTTACCTATCCTTCCCTGGTTTGTGGGTGCATTTGTTGCAAGTTGGCAAGAAGGCTTCCTCTCAGGGGATCAAGCAGGAAAAGCAAAGTGGAGTGAGGAGCTACAACCCGTGTGTATGAGAGTCCATAGGATTGTGATCTAAGCAGATTCCAAGGCCATGTGCATCTTTTGAAATGGGGTCTGCTTGCCAGCTATTGCCTTCTCTCTGAAAGAGAGGGGTGGGTGGCATCACATCCAGTCTTTCCTATTCTGACCTTGGGGAATATTCCCCCCACGCTTTACTCATGCTGAACACAGGCAGGTGCAAAGTTCGCCATGGGGACTGCGATCCCACAGTCTCAGACTGTATAACCTTCCCAAGTAGTATAGTTAGAGGAGTGCTCTCTAAGTTACCCCAAAATCAAGCTGTCTGGCAACAAATTCCCCAGTTGAGAAACATTTTGGGGTCCCCCCAAATGCTGTCTCACTATTGACTATAGGCAGACTTGGAGATGGATAGCACTTTAAATTGTCAACTGACAGAAACCAATTGGCACCTGTCTCAAAGATAGCAATCAATCAATCACTGCACATATATAAAATACACCTGTGTATCTATGGCTGGTAGCTACACGTGTACCTGCTGTGAGTGTGTTCTGGTGGTGGCTATGGTGCATGACTGGTGCTGGGCTAGTTAGAACAGGAACAAGAGCTTAGTAGGGAAAGGTGATTAGTGAGGGAAGAGCACTTTCCACTTGAGGCACAGTAGGCATAGGCATGGATACTTGATTAAAAATACTAAAAATATGAACACACTACTAATTTAAAAGTTCTCTAAGGGTGATTAATCACCTGGTGTTCCAGTCTGCCATGCCTGTGTAATAGTTAATAAAGTTGTGGCCCTTTTCATCCATATTAACTCTACGTGTTGTCTTGAGCTGGGGTCTGGGGACAATGTTTAATTCTTGTTTTTAAATGTTTTTAAATTGTTAATTGTTGTGTTATTGTTTTTAATTTGTTTTAGCTTTTCATTGTTTTACAAGTTTGTTTTAATTGTAAACCGCCCTGAGCCATTTTTGGAAGGGCGGTATATAAATCAAATAAATAAATAATAAATAAATAAATAAAACACGTGTGTGTGTGTATATTCACTAACCTATACTAATGTACAGTATTGCTAAAATTACTTTAGGTAACTAAAACACAATCCTCTCATGCAAGCATGAGGGCAAAATTATCTAAAAATGTGGGCAAAATGAAAGTATGTATCAATAACTACAAACACTCATGAAATGCAGACAGAAAGAGCCTTGGAGAAGCCAGGGAGGGAACTTGGAACCTTCTGCTCTTCCCAGAGTGGCTCCATCCCCTGAGGGGACTATCCTATAGTGCTCACACATCAAGTCTCCCATTCATATGCAACCAAGGCAGACCCTGCTTAGCTAAGGGGACAAATCATTCTTGCTACCACAAGACCAGCTCTCCTCTCCGTGTTCATCCCTTTCTCTGGCGCCCCCCCCCCGAGTGAGGGAGATAATGAAGAAAATAAGGAGGGGTGGAGCTGGAGGGCCCTCAGGAGCTGGGGGCCCATGTTATTTGAACCCTTTGGCTCAATTACAGCTATGCCCCTGGGAGAACCAGCTTCCCCTTCCAGGAGTGCGTCCCCACTACTATGAAGATCTGGATGCTTGCTGTTTCAGAGTTTGCCTTGTCTCTGATAATGACTCACCAGCCACACTGTTTGAAAGAGGAAGGTTGCTGACAAGAATCACTCAGGTGTTTCAAATAAAACAAGAATAAAATTGATTAAAGATGATTTGAGATTTGTGTACGCTACTATCAAGTAGGGTTGTTGTCTTGCTAAGTTACAATGTTGATGTTGTTGCTTTACAGAGCTTGGTTCCTTCCTAGAACCTTCCTTTTCACCTAATCCTTATGATAGACTGTTTCTCACCCAGTCTGTTTTGGACTGCCTTATTCGCAGTCTTTATTAAAGACTGTTTTAAACCTTTGAGCATCTCCCTTTGAGACTGCTTCTCTCCAGACCCAAAAATCCACTACTGTCTCCACAGCTACTAACTCCCAACAACCATCACACACTAACTGTGTGAGAGCCAGCGTGGTGTAGTGGTTAGAGTGCTGGACTAGGACCGGGAAGACCCGAGTTCAAATCCCCATTCAGCCATAAAACTAGCTGAGTGACTCTGGGCCAGTCACTTCTCTCTCAGCCTAACCTACTTCACAGGGTTGTTGTGAAAGAGAAACTAAAGTATGTAGTACACCGCTCTGGGCTCCTTGGAGGAAGAGTGGGATATAAATGTAACAACAACAACAACTCATAATTGACAGCTTCATTGTGTTCCAAGCTAATTTACATATAAATAGTTCTGCTCCATGCATAATTGTATCATTTCATCACACAATCACATTGTAGTATTGGCTGGAAAGGAAGAGAAGAAGCAGCAAGCCCAAATGCATAACAACTTCAGAGAAGCCTGGGAATTATCAGTAGTTTCCAACTCCTTAATTCCAGTCCCTCTAACCAGATTAACACTCCCAGCCAAGTGTCTGCCTTTATGCCAAGCCCACTCCTTGGATTTTGACATGGCTTGTGGCACATGCTGTAGGCTTGAAACTCAGCACTAGCTTGGTCTCTAAATTCTTTGGACTCTTGTCTCAAGCTACCTATTTCTCCTGCATTTTGAAGCCGCCTTCAACCCACAGTGATAGCCTTACTGTGGCACAGACAAAGGTTGCCAATGCTCCA
Source organism: Hemicordylus capensis (assembly GCF_027244095.1). Classification (NCBI taxonomy): domain Eukaryota; kingdom Metazoa; phylum Chordata; class Lepidosauria; order Squamata; family Cordylidae; genus Hemicordylus; species Hemicordylus capensis. The sequence goes on along the minus strand of NC_069658.1, from coordinate 253,440,591 downwards.
GGGCGCTTTCCAGATTAGACCCTGCAACAGGATCACGACGGATCTCTGAAGTGTGCTTCCCACACTTTCCGCATTGTGAGACCACAGTCCCTATGCATGTCATACCCCCATCCTCAGATAGCAAGGAAGAAGAGGAAGCTGGCAGTCCTCCAGCAGCTGCAGGGATACCTGAAGGGCAGAGCCTGGCTTTCAGCCCACAGGAGATACCTGAGGCATGTCTGGTTGAAGCTTCAGAGACAGGGAGTGAAGAGCAGAACACTGAGGTAAACAGTGAAACTCTTCCACTGCCTCTTCGCAAGAAAAGATTGATGAAATGCCAGCAACAGGTGGAAGAACTCAGGAGAAGCAGACAGCTGCTCAACAAGCCAGATAAACCTTGAATCTGTGCCAGCTGCCCGAAGGTGGGGAGCAATTAAGCCAGGCTATAAATTAAGTCTGAAGGCTGCAGCTAAGTGCTGAAAGACAACACATCTCTTGGAGCCTGCTTCAGCGGAGCCTCAGAGGAACCCCAGCTTTGTGTTGGCCTTTAGAGACCCAGGCTTTTCCTGCTTTACTACTGCTACCTTTCCAAGTCCTGACAACTGTACCTATCTGCAACATCTCCCCTGGGAACACCTTGCACCCCTTTTTGCTCTGGAACTGTGCAATCTGGTGGGCAAACTGAATTTGTGGGGGAGGCTATCTGAACTCGATACTGTAGTAAAGTGTTATTGTGTGTTTCTCTTGCTATCTGAACTCAATACTGTAGTAAAGTGTTATTGTGTGTTTCTCTTGCAGACTGAATAAGATTCCAAGGACCTTCCAGTGACCTTGACAGAGACTCTGACTTTGACACCAGACAGGCTCCTGACAATGTGGACAGCAGGGTGCCATTCACATTTTCAGTGCCTTGTTTTGAATTTAATCACTGCAATATAGTGCTATGATGTCATGTATCCTGTGTTAAAAGATTGCTGTTTTTTCTGGTTGTTAGTTTCCACAAGACTGCTCCCCCTGCTGCTTATGTTTTGAATGCAACTTGCCTGAATGGAGGCATTTGCTGCTTTTAGGCAGCTAGTCTGGAAAGTGCCTAGGACTTATGTAGAATTTCCAGGAATTAGCATTCATGTCCAGGTGACTGTGGAAAGCAACCTTGGAGATGTTAATGAATTGATATTGTGAGTCAGTCAGAGGTGGCAGACCCTCAGCTCTTCCACAGGAGTTCCAGTCCAATTCTTCACTCACAGAATTACAGCAGACTAGAAGCCCATTCACACGTTATGTTCAACACTTGCAAAATGTGTGTACAAAGGTACAGATCTGTATACAGGTAAGGTAATTCACATGTTATGTTGAACATCTAAACTCCTGTACTTCCTATTTCTACCATGCATTTGAGGGGCCTGTATCCAGATTCACTTTTAAAATGAACACAGGTACAGTCATTCACACAAGCACATGTACAAGTGTACAGGCATCTGTACACTCATACAGCATAATGTCTGAATTGGGTTTAGAATAAATATAAACTGCTTTTTCCTTCTCTCCCCGCTTTCTACTTTCTGACTTTTGTCCTCCCACTTTCTCCTCATTTCTTCGAACAGTCTTCAGTCTTGTTACTACAGCCAATAAGCAGTTTTATTTGGATAACTAAAAATATATTCAATCAATTAACCACCTCAAACTCAGCACAAATTACTACACACCTATCTCCACTCCCTATAGTGCGGCATATAGGATGATTTGGAAAACCATAGGATTTTTGTGATGAAAGCAAACCTCTAAAAACAAGAGAAAACATGTTGGCAGTCGGAAAATCTGCTCTGTTTTTTATAATCCCTCATTAAAGTAGAAATGTTTCTTTTTTAGGTATTTTATAATGTAAAAGCAATATTCATGTTTGTTAAACCAAGAGACAAAGTTCGTTAGGCAGTGATTTAACTCCCTTTATAACATACAAATGTAATTCAACATTATCAGAGGTTTGGGGCAGGGGAGTTGTGTGTTGTGGAAACCAGCTGAACCCCAGCTGATCGTGACATTTCCCTAGTTAAGGATTTGAGGTTGTCTTTGATGTGTACAAGTTTGTTTTAGTATAGTTTCCAATTTGTGTTTTTTGTGTGTTTCAGATTCTCAGAGCCACTTAAATATTGTTGAGACTGTTGTTCATTGATTAACAATGGAAGGTGTTTCCCATCTTGAAGTTCATGGAGCTAAATTAGCAAGATACAACAATAACTACTTGATATGTCAGAGAGGACAAATAAGGCATTGGTGGATAAGCCTGTTGCTATATCTTATGAAAAATTACTGAGCTTTATCAGGGAGGGTGCTCAATATGGAGACAAAAGTTTCTCTGAGATTAGCAGGTATCTTGGTGATGTCACATGCCAAGACCTTCAAGCAAAAGGATGTTCGTGGAATAGAAGATATCAAGAGACTGTTCATACCAAAATGCTCAAACATGCCAAAGAACGATGGGGGGGGGGAGGGGAATTGAAGAAGCTCCAATACCATCAAGCAGTACCTTCATTCAATTTCGATCATCACCTTACAAAAGGGGATGGTGTTTCTTTTGTGAGAATGGACTGGGTTACAAGAACCCTTTGCATTTAGTTGCTACAGAAAATGTTGTCAGTCATTTAAAGATGTGGTTGAAAGAAGTAGGAACGAGAAACTGCTTGTCAAGCTTTTTATATCCATTGATCCTCAAGATACACATGCTATTGACATTAAATACCACTCACTCAGCACTCAGTCCACAAAAACCAAGCAAGGCGAATGAGGTGGCAGCCGAAATTGAATTCCTTAGTCTGCTTGAGAATACATTGTTGAATGGAAATATAGTCACCATGGTGCATCTTCAAGAGGCATAAACAGGAATCCTTATGGCAAATAATGTGGACAGCCATCCCAGCCTCAAAAAAATAAAGCAACTTATATAGCATGATATACCAAGTGTAAAATTTCATAAACCAAAATGAGTGAATGAATCAGAACGTGTTTCTATCAAAACTTTAAGAGATGCTACAATTCAGTTAGCAGAAGAGAGCAACACTGATGGAAATGACGACATGAAAATACTCTATGATGCTGCTAAGATTCTACAAAAACTTATTACCAAAGCATAGAGATAGGTATTTTCTGGTTCACTTACAGAAGTTACAGTTCAGAATGTTACAACTAAATTGCATAGTTTCTTCCGTTGGGTTCTCAAGGGATCAAAACATAAGCCTATCCACGGAGAAAAAAAGATGGTGAAGTCAACCAGCATGCCATGAGTTTTGCTCAGACTACAGTGTCTTTGTTTCTGTCCCAGGACCAGGTCCAAAACAAGAAATCATAGACTCAAGGACCACCCATGAAATGCCTCCACAACTGGGAATTGCAATAGCAACTTCAAGCAAAATCAAAACATTGAAGCACTAACTGCCACTCTTCACAGCTTTACAAACCCATTTACAGAGGACAATAATGATCTCTTCAACCTGGCCACAAAGGCAGTCATGCCTGAGAAAGTCAAAGAAGATACCTGTAAGCAAAGTGAAATTGGTAAGAAGTTACTTGAAAGTTTTGTATTGGAGTGTATAAACCAGGGAAACATCAACCTGTGGGCTCCAATGAGAAAATGTAAGCTGCAGACTTTTATTTCATGTAATTAATTAATTTGATTTAATTTATATACCGACCTTCCAAAAATGGCTCAAGGCTTTTAAGAATACTGGGGTGGGGGAACAAAAAGTGGTCACTGGAGTTAGTACATTGAAAGAGGAAAGAAACCTTTTTGCTCTAATGTTATAGGTGACAAAATCCAGATCAGAAATAACTCTTGAAGACTCTATAGGGAAACACGAACTCTCAGTTGTACCAAGGTCTATCTTTGCTGCTGATGGTACAATGCTGAAATGCCAAAACAAAAGCAGTCTGATGGCTATTCTGAAAAAATTGCTCACTGGGGAAGACACATTGCCTGATGAGGATGCAGAGCCACTAGCCATGAACAAGGGGGTGGGTGGGGAAGAAGCCATTCATAGTGAGATTAATCAGTCAGCTAAATTTGAGGTGGGACTTGTAGATGGGATGGCAGAACTCAGTCACTTCATAAACCAGACAGCATAAAAAACTGTGGCCAGCTTGTTGAACATTTTACAAATTATTTTCTATCAAAATACAGAAAATATGATGAACATCATGTGGTATTTGATCGCTATGACGTTGATATTTGATATGTCACTCAAGACAGCAAAACATAAAAGACAAGGGCAACAACCAGTGATAGCTGACCACACCACAAATACAACAAACATAGCAAAATTAACAATGAAGCATCTCCTTTCACAGGTGAAAACAAAGATGGAACTAACACATTACTCATCAAAGAAGGTACTTGAAAAATGGTGAAAATTTGGTAATGACATAGGGATGTGAATGCAGAGCTACACCCAGAAATATGAGCCATCATCAAAGTAATTGGGAAGAATTGGATACAAAGATTTTGCTTCATGTTACTGATGCAACAAACAAGGGGGCTTCCAGAATCAACATTCACTCACCAGATACTGATGTTTTTGCGCTAGCTGTTTGACAGTACCCAGAATTATGCGCTGACACAAATTTTGTTACTGGAAAAGGAGAGTTGTACTGCACTATTCCTCTGCTGCCCATATATGAAGCTCTTGGACCTAGCAAGCTTTCTGCTTTGCCTGGCTTACATGATATCAGTAGTGCAGACAATACTGGGGGTTTTGCAGGGAATGGCAAACTAAGTTTCTGGAAAGCTTTCAAGAATGCCAGTGATCGTATTATAAGTGCACTTGCAAGCCTGGGGAAGGATTTACTCCCCACTGATGGTATATTTGCTGCCCTTGAGGAATGTATTAGTCAGGTTTACTTGCCTCTACACAGATCTCACAGGTTGCTAGGTTAAGATGGTAGCTGTTCACCAAGGAACAAGCCCAATCTGAGAGTCTTCCACCTACAAGAGATGTATTACACCACACAATACCACGAGCACACTATCAAGCAATCATTTGGAATAATGATACGATTGTGAAGCGTGTAATCCGATCACCTGAAAAATGTGGTTGGAAAATGGAAGGGGATGTCTAAATAGTAGGGTTGACATATTTTGGCTTTCCAAATCTGGGTGTCTAATTTGCATATTATGTAAATCGGCTTGAAAATAATTTTTGAGCAGAACAGTGACTGCATGTTTTGCTCCATAACTCCGCTTCTACAAGGGCTAGGGCTTATCTTTAAAAAAAAAAAAAAGCTGAAACCCAGGTGAATCTGGGAGGGCTAAGCAATCTGGGTGAGATGCTTAAAATCTGGGGGAAACCTGGAATTTTGTGGGGCATGGCAACTCTACTGGATACCAATAATGACTGAAGAACTCCCAGATCCAAAGGCTATACTTCAATTGGTGAGGTGTGGATGCACTACCTCCAGATGCCAGGGAGGAAGATGCAGCTGTGATAAATCTGGGTTGATCTGCTGTGACATGTGTTCCTGTGCATCTCAAAATACACAGAACCAAGAGGATGCTTGTGACAACATCCAGAGGACAAGGAGCTAGAGGAAGACAAAGATCTTTAAGAAGAAGCAAATTAATACACATGTGATGCACCAAAGTGCAAAAAAGCATTTAAAATTAATTATGAACTTTTTTCACGGGGTGCAGCAGTGAAAGCTTGACTAACAAGCAGAAGGTTGCTGGTTCGAATCCCTGCTGGTACTATATTGGGCAGCAGTAATATAAGAAGATGCTGAAAGGCATCATCTCATACTGCACGGGGCGGGGGGGGGAGGCAATTACCTTTACCTAATATTAATTAGGTAAGGTAGTTCATTTTTGTCCAAAAAAAAAAGCAAAACTTGGATTAAAAGTCACTTATGCACAATCATTCATTAACAACTTTCACAGATAAGCACGACAGTCAGAGCAGATTCGCAGACTGCCAACCTGCTTTTGTCTTATTCTTTGAAGTATTTTGAAGAGAACTGTGTAGGTGGTTTGCTTTCATCCCCAAAATCCCACGGCATTGTGCATGCTCCCGTACTACTAATTTTTATTTTATCCTTTTCTCCTTGTCCCATTAAATGATCCCCATCTTTATTCTGCCTTCTTCCAGTTGTAATGCCTGTCTTTTTTACTTTTTCACATGATTGTATTGTTTTTAAAAACTGAAATAATTAGGAAAGTTAAACAGAAGACTCGTAAAGAAAGGTTTAATAGATGCGTGGCAGCTTAAATAGGCAAAGTCAGTTGTGGGGGAACACCTGTTGCCTGCCACGCAACTTTTGAAGGCTCAAGAGCTCTGTCAGAAACAAACAGCGACAGTCCTTCGGATTAAGGCACGGTTCTTTATCAGAATCAAGTGTTTGGATTTTAATTTCCAGCCAGGTATGCCTTTTGAAGTTGTTCTATTGCTTAGGAGCAGCGCGCACATTTCAAATGCAAATACATCCAGTTATTTAGAGCTAGTATTGTTCCTTTCTATAAATTGAGATTTTTCTCCTTTTAATACTTCCTAATGAAAAAACTCCACGTACATTTAAGTCTCCTATTTCACGCGGCAGGGGAACCAGTTACCAAGGTGATTTGGAGGAGGCGAGAGAAATTCCCCTCCCATCCGGTTTCTCGGCGCTTGCTTATGACATCACGAGCCTTAAAGGGGAGGAGAGTATGAATTTAAAGGATCCACGAATGGATTAGTAACTCCCACAATGCCATGAAATTATTTCTCTGTCTCCCCCTTCTTTCATTGACCTTTTTCTCTTCTTTTCTGTGTGGCTGGAAAATACCAAGCCCCCTTTTCTGACTGCCTGGCCCTTTAAGGAGGCCCCCTTTAATTCTTTTCTCTTGCTTTGCCTCCTTGTTTGGCCTGTTGGGGCCACCCCGTCTCTTGGATGAGAGGGGGAGCAGCCTGCAAGGTGAGGAGGGGGGAGCCTGGGAAACGGGGTAAGGGCGCAGGGAGGTGCATCCGATCAGAGCCTGGTCGTGCGCAAGGAAGAAAGGAGTGTGCAAAAGAAAAGAAAAAAGGAGAGGCAGAGGGCTGGAGTGAGTGGAGGGTGGGGATCATATTGTTTGAGCAGAGCTGTGAACTGGAGAAGGAAAGACTTACAAGGGAGGAGAGAACTCCATTGCATTGTATTCTTCCGTGTGTGTATAGGAAAGGGGTATGTAAGAAGAAGGGACGAGGGAGCCAGCGATTGCGTGCCCCCTCCCCCGCCCCCATGCATGAACACACTGTGATGTGTGCTCATTAAATGGATTATCTCCACAGAGGTCGAAGCGCGGTTTGCTACATACAAGGGTGCGAGGTGTGTGTGGGTGTGTGTGACTGTTATACATTATAACTACTAAGTGTGCATTTCACCCACATGCACGCCTATTTAGCAACTGTAGCACAGGCACACGTGGAATGCATGTCTGTGCTACCATCACACATAATGATCTGCACACAGGTTGCATATTGTTTCCTACACGCCTGTGCTTTCTGTGCAGAATATGAATGAATGGAAGGATGAAGAACTCAAGCTGCCTACCGTGGTTCTTCTCCCACCCCTTTTATACAGGCAAACTATCTTGCGAGTTAGCTTAGGCTGAGGGAGAGTGATTGGCCCATTGTCATACTGGTCCAAAGTTTCATGGCTAAGTGGAGATTGAACCTGGGTCACACTGGTCCTAGTCTGACTCTCTAACCATTATAGACTGACTCAAATCATGTTTCTGAATATTACAGGCAGAAGAGAAAACCCAGATAACTACATCAAAGATACTGGACATCATTTCAGTTGCAGGAAGAGTCATAACAAGGGTCAAAGACCTATTGTTTAATCTATTCAAGATTCAGTTGCCAAAAAAGCAAAGTATTTCATGAACCTGTATTGTAGCTGCTTTTTCTACATCTTGCTCCCCAGGAGTATAAGGTTTATCATTCCTGGAGATGTTCAAGAGAGTAATAAAGACCCACCTCTTCTACCGAAGACAACCACAGGGCTCTGTGGTTGCCAGGAGTCGACACCGACTCAGCACACTTTACCTTCAGCTTGGCTTTTAATAATTTAAGTTATTTTAATGTTTTAAAATGAATTTTAGGTTAATATTTTAAATGGTTTTATTTTCAATTGTAAACCACTCTGAGCCATGCATGTAAACCACACAAGAGCCATGCAATATATAAATGCAGTAACTATAGTAAGGTTATCAATGCAGCTCAGGCACCCTGCTTTCTTTAAAGCAAAACCATCTGTGCCTTTTGGCATACCTACCTAGTACATTGGCCCACAGATGTACTGATCTGTGCATGTTTATTCCTTCCAAGTAAGAGTGCATAGGATTGCACCCTTGTTTATAACCATGGTTAACTCTCCAGTAAGGAGATCCACACAAGCAAGCAGGCGTCTTGTGTGTAGAACCTGCTAGATTGGAGCTTGACTCCGATATCCATCTGAGTGTGCATGAGCAGCTAGCCTCATTTCCATGCGATGCACATTGTGGCAAGTGCATAGAATCAGTAAACTGGCCAGAGATATAGGTGAACATATCTGAAGTTGCCTTATACCGAGTCATGCTGTTGGTCAATCTAGTGCTATCTACTCTGACTGGAAGTGGCTTTCCAAGATCTCAGGCCTGGTTCTGCCCTAGTTCTGCTACCTAAGTTCCTTTAATTGAAGATGTGGGGATTGAACCAGTTACCTCCAGCATACAGAGCATGTGTTTTACTAGTGAATTAGGGCCCTTCTGCTCCTTGGGTTCTCCTGAGGAATAATAATTGCATGCAGTCTGAAACTCAGGATCTTTTTTTAATGGTGCCTCTGCAAAGCACCACCTAAAGCCAATAAGATACAAAGAACTAAGAGCCCTTTTATATATGACTACAGTGGACCAGAAACAATTTTTATGTGACTTCAACCCACAGCATTGTAGTAACCTTGGAAGGTGGAATCCTATGAAAAAAACAGTCTCCTGTGTCATCCTCACTGCTTCCCTCCCTCCCAGGTGGGTGATAATCCTTTGGAAAGGACCCACTTGACTAACCCCATCCACATAGTTTCAGCTTCTAAAAGGCTACTGCTGCAGGATGGATGGATGAAGCCACAGGAAAGGAATAGCAACATATAACATCCTTGACTAAAGCCTCAATAGCTACATTCATTATTCTGGACTGATGACAGAGTGTAATCTTGGGTATGTCGGATAAGCTGGAGCAGAGCTGAGGGTGAGATGGAAGCAGGAGTAATAATCTGAGGAGAAAAAGAAGAATGTATAGGTTCAGGTTTTACTTGTACAAGGAAAATATTCTGGTTTTCTCACTCTTCCAAAGAATAGGTATTTTCTTAGGGCATTTAAATCCCACTGTCAATGTGAAGAAAAGCTTTTTAGATTTATTTTGGACCTGTATTTAAGCATTATTTTGATTAGTTTATTTTGCATCATGATTTGGTTATGTTTTAAGAATTGTTAGTTTAAAAAAACCTATGACACCTAGAACATTAGTTTGATGGGATGAGACATACGATGCACAAATAATAAGATATGGAATTAACAGCATAAATGGAATTAAACATACCATTTTTCAACTACAAAAAATGTTCCTAGCAAAAGGAATGAGAAAATGGTTCTGTGTCCCAAAGGGGCTCACAACCGAAACAAAGAGACACAAGCAACAGGCTAGCAGCAGCCATAGGGAGGGAAGCTATGCTGGTATTAATAGGAATAGTTGCTCTCCCCGATAAACATGAGAACCTCCACTTCAAAAGGTGCCTATTTGGCCAGTTAGCAAGGTTGTATTGGTATTGGTATTATTACCAATTGGTATTAGTGTGTGATTATGAAGGGCAGGTGAGAAGAGGTGGCAGGGCAGTAGCATGTTAAAACTGTATATAAACTTGAGAGGAAAGAGAATTAAGAGGAGAAATAAAGAAAAGTAGGAATTCTAGTTATAGAAAATGCTGTAGAGCTGAAAACACAGGAACAGGAAAATCTGAAAAAGAGGAGTAATGTTATATGGGCTACAGCTAACTTCATTTTATTTATTTAGGTTGCAATTCTGTACATGCTTGCATGGGAATAAATCCCATTGCACTCAATGGGACTTCCATCCTGAGTAAACATGCATAGGACTGGGCTGATAATCCATTAGTTATTCTTCATTATTTCTGTACCTGAGGCAACATACAATGTCAAATCCTATATCCTTTTCCTCTTTTCATTTCCAGTGTTTCTTTTCTCCGTGACCCGTGAAGCCACAGCGTCTCTTCCCCCTTTAGCATCCTTCCTCACTCTCTTCCTAAAGTTTCACCCTCTTCTCCATCTGGCAAGAACCAATGGCATCTGGTATGGAGCTCCTTCGCTTCCAGCTTCCTGGCCATGAAGCAGCTACGCTACGCAACATGAACCAGCTCCGTTCAGAGGAACGCTTCTGCGACGTCACGATCGTGGCAGACAGCCTCAAGTTCAGGGGCCACAAGGTCATCTTGGCTGCCTGCTCTCCCTTCCTGAGGGACCAGTTCCTCCTCAACCCTTCCTCAGAGCTCCAAGTTTCCCTCATGCACAGCGCCAAGATTGTGGCAGACCTCCTCCTCTCTTGCTACACCGGTGCCCTGGAGTTTGCTGTGAGGGACATTGTCAACTACCTGACAGCTGCTAGCTACCTACAGATGGAACATGTGGTGGAGAAGTGTCGGAACGCTCTGTCCCAGTTCATCGAACCCAAAATCAGTCTCAAGGAAGATGCAGCAAAGTTTGGAGGCCATCGAAGGTCCAAGTCCCCCAGTGTAGTGGGCTGCTCTACCTCGTCTTGCAAAGAACATTCACGCAAGAGGTTTGCTGAAGAGCCAGTTTTCATCTGACCCTTGAAAACAGAGCCACAAAACCTATTGCCACACATGCCTCTCTTAGTCAAGTTCCTTCCTAAAAGAACCAGCTTTAGTCAAATGTTCTCTGCCTGGTCGCCTGGAGGGGAATCTTACCTGCCACAGGCGACCAAGGCAAGCAATTTAATGGCTGCACCTAATGTCATTTATTTAATTTTGCTGTTAAGGAATACTTTAATAAATGAGGCAAAAGCGCCATCTTTTGGTAATTAAATAACGACACCATATACTTCATTGCACATTAATCTCATGTAATTAACCCTGTTTAACTAAACTTGTCCACAGCAGGCCCGGCTCATAATGTGGCCTCCCTAGTCAGCCTGCTCAGGTCCAGGAGCCATAGCAAGGCCCACTGCAGATGCCAGACTTCACTGCCTCCCCAGGAAAACTGGGTCCCATGGCCCAGAGCTCCTGGGATCGCTGCCAGTGCAACCTCCCAACTCTTTTTACCCACAGTGCCGTGGCCCCTCCCTGATGCTATGTAACTCAGACTCTGTGTTGGGAGGGCATTGTATTCTGGATTTTTAAAATGGCAGTCACCAGGAAATAGCAGCTTCAGGCCCCTGCTGCCACTGTCCCACTGCAAAAGGAAATATTCTCCACACTTTAGGGGGCGGGGCACTGAAGGCACTTTGCCAAGGGCCTCCATGGTTCAGGGGCTCAGAATTGCCTGTACTGAACATATTCCCTAGCGGACTGACTCAGTTGCCTTGAGAATGTAGTCTGCAGCCTGGCCTTGCCATGGGTACAGCCACAGTGACCCAGCTGTAGTTCCCATTAGCACAGCCACTTGGGCAAGGGTTGCTGCAGTTATGGAGATGACTGCCATCATGTAGTTGTGGAAGGGCCGGATCACACTTTGCATCCCCTATGTGATCATGGGACATGCATGCAAAATCTATATATTGCTGCTAATTAAGAACTCAGGCAGATACAAATGTCTTAACCTGGCACTTAAAACAAAGCAGTGAAGGCACCAAATGAAGACTTTTTTTAAAAAAAATGCCTGAGCTTTGAATGAACAGTGAGAATACTTTTTATGAATCATAATTAAGTCTCTCTGGGAAGGAATTCCATAAACAGGGCATCACTGTTGGAAAGGACCTCTCCCAGATTGCCACCCACCTAATACTTGCCCATACTTGGGCAGATTTGTATGGCTGTAGGCCACCTCCAGCCTCAGAGGCAAGGTGCCCCTAAATGCCAGCTGCAGGGGGAGCAACAGTAAGAGAGAAGGCATGCCCTCACCTCTTGCCTGTGGGCTTCCCAGAGGCATCTGTTGGGCCACTGTGTGAAACAGGATGCTGGCCTGGATAGGCCTTGGGCCTGATCCAGCAGGGCTGTTCTTGTGGAGTGAGCAGTCCACAGCTAATCAGCAGTGTTTAAGACTAAGGGAAGAGCAAATATGTGGTACCTTTGTAGGTTTTGTCCATTGTCTGCAGTCAGCAGCAGGATACCTGCCAGGAAACAATTATTAAAATATTGTGCTTGCTTGTACCTAGTTGATTCAGTTGTCAAGGTTCTGATAAATTCTGTCTTATAACTCTGGGTGTCTAGGCTGAGCTATAGGCAGGAGTCACCAGATGGCACAAGGCTAAAAGCCAGGCCCAAGAAATCTAGGAAACCAATCAGAGCAGAGGTCAAGCTGGGTATACAGCCAACAGTTGGAAGTAGCCAGTGCCCTGAAATATGCCAGAGGTCAGGCCAGGTAGACAGTTGGGAATTAAGGCTCAAGATGATCAGATAGTCCAAGTGAACAAACACAGCAGAAGGAGGAGACCTTGATACTGAAGCAGGACTGAATCCAAGGCAGGAAGTTCTTCCTACTTGGACAACCAACAACTGGTCTCACTGGGTGGGGCCAAGCTAGGACTCAAGGGCTGCTTCAGTGCAGTGAGTTGCCTTGAAGGGTAGCAGCACATGGAAGCCCAGCTTGGACAGAGCCTGCCTTTGGGGGTGGGTAGGTCCCATAGCCCAGTGGTAAAGCACATGTTTTGCATGCAGAAACATGTTCAAGGCTTGGCATCTCAAGTGAAAAGGGTCTCAGGGCACTGTGCTGGGTAGGACTCCCTATCTCAGAACTTGAAAAGATGCTGTTGTACCTGGGCAGGTCAGGTGTGGTAGGAAGCACACTGTGGCAAAGTCAAGCAGGAAATCAGAAGCCAGGGATCAGTCCATTAGGAGCTGGCAGGTTTGAAGTCCAAGAACAAGCAAAGGGTCAGAAGCTAGGGAAGCCACAAGCAGAACCAGAATCAAGATGCTCACACCTACAAAGCAGTTGTTTCAGCAAATGGTGGAGGCAAACTGAGGGCTTAAATACAGAACCAGCACTGCAGCCCCACCTGAGCCTGGAATGTCTTAAAGGGGCTGTGCCCTATTTCTTCAGCGCTGGTTGCAGCATAGCTGGGTGGCTGCTGGTGGGGACTGGGGTGCTTTGGGTTCATCCTCTGATTCAGAGGACACAGGCAAGGGTGTACTGAGGGGCTCAGGAGGTGCTGGCATTTTCACTGGTGGGGATGAGGTCACTTGAAGCTTGCCTCATCCAGCAACTCCTCAGTCAGTCAGGCTCAGGGGTCACGACCACTTCACCTTGAGAGCCCCTGATGCCCAGCTCAGGGATCATGACCCCTTCATCCTGGGACAACTTCATGTCAGACTCTGGGTTCATGACAGATGCAGATAGAGTAAACAGTATTGGCCTAGATGGACCAAGTTTGCCTCTCTGAAGGCAACTTTATAACCCATCTCACAGCCAGATTCTCCACCACTACATTAAATTGTGTTTCTTTATGATCCGCAGGTCCATGCCACGGCCCATCAAGCTGGAATTCCCAATGGAGGAAGACCTGGAGATGAAGGCAGAAGACGATGATGAAGAGCAGGAAGAGGATTATGGGGATGATGATGCTGTCTCTGACATCTGCATTGTGAAGGTTGAATCAGCCATGGAGGTGGCCCAGAGGCAGAAGAAGCAGCAGGCAGGTGCCTCTTGGAACAAAGATGCATCTCCCCAGCAGAGCTGGAACAAGGAAACTTCTCCCCAACAAACTTGGGGCAAGGATTCTTCTCCCCCACCAGGGTGGAACAAAGATGCGTCTGGAGACCAGGAAGAACCTCAAGTCAACTCTACAGTGGCGGAAGCTATAGGGTCTTCTCCAGAATCAACGCTGGAGAAGACCCAGCAGGGCGTAGTGAAGGCCTCCTACAGTCTCTCTGAGGATGCTGAGGGTGAAGGCCTCCTAATCATCCCCAGCGGAGGCTATTTGGAGGAGACCAGTGAAGCAGCAGCTGTTGCCTCAGAGTGCCAGAGCAGTGGAGGCGGGATGGGGCTGGTGTTGGCAGGACTGAGTGGGCGACCTTTTTCGACCTTTCCTACAACAGGGAGAGGCAGCAGTGGTTCAGGAACGCCAGGGGGAGGTGGTGGTGCCTCGAGGATCATCCGTTGTACCAAGTGTGAGGAGGTTTTCCAAGGGGTGGAGAAGCTAGTCTTCCACATGCGGGCTCACCACTTCATTTTCATGTGCCCACGCTGCGGCAAGCAGTTCAACCACAGCAGTAACCTCAACCGGCACATGAACGTCCACCGCGGCGTGAAGTCGCACTCCTGCGCCATCTGTGGGAAGTGCTTCACCCAGAAGTCCACGCTCCACGACCACATGAACCTCCACAGCGGCGAGAGGCCGTACCGCTGCTCCTACTGTGATGTCCGCTTCGCCCATAAGCCCGCCATACGGCGCCATCTCAAGGAGCAACATGGCAAGACCACAGCTGAGAACGTCATGGAAGCCAGTGTGGCTGAGATCAACGTCCTCATGCGCTGAAGGAGAAGAAGGTGGTGGCACCTGCAGCAGGAAGGGGATGGGATTCCTGAGCTCTGAGGGAGGGTAGTGGGGAGTAGTGGTTAGAATGTGGGGTGGTGAGCCAGGATTCCAAGTTTTTGGGATAGGATTAGTGTCTAGTATACTAGAGGGATGGAACCCCTGGATTCTTTGGACGGGGATTTGTGGGTGGGTGGAGCTAGTGGATTAGAAAAGAGTAGGTCAAATGGGAAGCTGGACCCCTGGATTGTCTGAGAGCGGAGGGGGATCTAGTCAGTCAGAGCAGGAGGCTGTGGGATTCAGGATTCCTAGGATCTCTTCTATTCTTTCACATTTCCCTTCCCCTGCCTTTTATGCCCCATGACCAGAAACTGCTACCTCTTTTAGAGCCTGATCCTATGCATGTTTTCTGAGATGTTGGTCCCACTGTTTTCAATAGGACCGACTCCCAAGGAAGTGGGCGTAGGCAGTGGGCTTAGGAACAACCTTTGGGTTGTTTGGAGGAGAGGCACATGACTCTAAACACTTCCCCTGCTAAAGGAGTAGAGATGTGCAAAATGCTTCGAGCTCGAAACGTTTCAAGATTGAAATGGTTCTTTGAGCTCAAAACAAAACACCCTTCAAATAAAGGGCCTGTTTTGAGCTCAAAACAAAGCAACCCCGCTTCGACCTAAAACATTTTGAGTGTTTCAAGTGCCATTTTGGAGTGCTGTTTTTCCAGGGAGAGCTGATCTACTGATTGGGGTCAGCAGATAGACCAGTCCTTTGCTGTGGACTTAGCGCATCAGCCCGCCTTGGAGGGCTAGTCTATACGCCACATGAGGTGGGTAGACAAACCCTCCGAGGCGGGCCAGAGGGGAGGCCTGGTCTACTCACCTCATGCAGCGGATAGACCAGCCCTCTGAGGTGGCCCGACATGCTAAGTCCACGGTGGAGGCCTCATCTGGAGGCTCTCCCCGGAAAAACAGCCCTCCAAAATGACAGTCGAAATGTTTGACAACTGAAGCTTGACCGGTTGTTCTGAGGAAATGTTTTGTTTCAAGCTTGAAATGCAAAATCTGTTTTGTGCACATCCCTATAAAGGAGTGTAGATGAGACCTCGCTCTCACAATCTCAGCAGCCAAAGAACAGAAAAGGCCATTGAAACCATATGGCATCTGCAGAGGGAGCAAATTGACCTGATTGGTATAAGTGACAGCAGACACTGCCCTAGACTCATCCCCTCCAGCAGTGTCTCCTCTTTTCAGTAATTGTTTAGTGGGCAGGGATGGGGGCAGTTTACCCAGGAGCCCAAAAATGAGCCTTCACATGATCAGAAACCTCTGGGTGACTGTAGAAGTAAGAGGGGGAGGTTGCAGCAACCTAAACTCACCCTAAGATTCAGGACTAAACTAGACAATATGCCTATTGAGTCACCAGGATCGATGTACTTCATTTTTCTAACATAAATAGCACATGGAGGGATTGAGATCTGGATCAAGGTGGTAAATGACAAAAAGAGATGAAAGTTTGGGTGGTATATCAATCAATCAATCAATAAATCAATCAATCAAACAATATGTTTCTGTTGAGGTGGGGGATTAAGTATGTGGAGATTTTCAACTCCACATCTCTGGCCTCAAGGAAAAAAACCTTGAGAGCTGTTCTCCAGGGGCATATTATCTTATTTATTTATTTCATACATTTATATACTGCCCAAAACGTAAGTCCTCTATAAGTTCATAAAGCAGTCATGGGAAACCACAGCAGAAAGACAAGGTTTAAAGCCCCTATATGTGATATTTATGTTAGAAAAATCAAGCAGGCAGGCCCTGTTGCACAACAGACACAATGAGCTGGGTCTCATGATCAGTGAGACCCTGTTTGGGAAGGGAAGCAAGGAGAGCAGGCTAAGCCCGCTCTCCCCGCACACGAGCAGGGCGGGAGCCCTGGGTGGCCAGATTGGCCACCCACACGATTTCCGGCTCTGTGACAGAGCTGGCGGGGGCTGGGGGATTGGGGGGCTGTGTGAGTGCGCAGGGCATACTGGAGAGACCCCCGGAGCCGGGAGGTGGCTTTCCGCCTCCCCTCTGGGGGTCTACTGATGAGCAGCCGCGGTGCGGCGCGGCTACTCAAAATTTCAAAAAACAGGTTTGCAGAATGCTCGCTCCGCAAACCCGGTTTAAGAGGAGGGGTATTTAGGTGGGTTAACCTCCAGGAGGCAACCGGGCTCAGTTGCGAGCCTGGTGGCTCCCACGATCATCCGAAATCGGATGATCCCCTAGCCCAATTTTGGCTGATCGTGGGAATAGTCTCATTGTCTAGTTTGGTCCTCAGACGCCAAAACATTTGGTCTAAGACTGTCTACTATGTAGCTTGACCACAGAAGCCCAGTAGTCTTGGTTGATGGAGTGCAATTTTATCCAGGTACATAGAAGTCAGTAATCCTGGGAGAACCAGCAGAGAAGTGAAGTCAAAACTGCTAGGAAGAGAGAAAGAACTGAGAGTATTCTACATCTCCATGGTTGCAATGTGTAAGTGAAATCTCAGCCTTCAAGGTAGATTTTGTTTTTAAAGGAAGATTTTAAACAGTAAGTTCCTGGTCCTTATAGTAACAATATGCTTGAAATTGTGGTAGCAAAAGCTGGTGGCATCTTAAAAGTCAGAGGAGCACTGAGCAGGACTTCCTGTGGTCAGAGGGTGAACTTTCCATGCAGAACTTCTTGCCCTTCCCATGGCTAAGAGACACAGAATGCTTTTCTGTAAAATGATTTAAGCCAAAAAGCTCTTCCCTTTGCAAAATGAGTTTGCGTCTTGTCATTGGCTTTTCTTTGTGCAGAATGTTTTTTAAAGCAAAGACAGCTTTGGGGAAAGTCATTTAAGAACACATATAGTAAACCGGCTGTGTGGCAGAAGTCCTTGGTTTAAATCTCATCCTTAGCTGTGAACACACTAAGCTTAAAGTAAGTAAGTGCTTACTTAAGTGGGAGTAAGTGCCATTGAATGTGGTGATGCTTACTTGAATGAGTAAACATTTACTGAATTAAGTTGCATGTGACTTTAAGTAAGTGGCAAATAAAGGCATGGAACATGGGTCCTTCCTCTTCTAGGGGGCATTATTCAATACGATGTATACTTTAGGCCTAAACAATAGATTGGAAGGCAAAGCCATGGAAACCTGGATACTTGTATAGTTCTGTAACTTGAGTAAAACATGTACTGGTCTGTTATTTCCCATAGTTAATCTGCTTCTGATAGCTGTGGGGATAGGGTTTGGGGAGGAAACAAGGACTGCCAAGGACTGAATCCTCAGGCCCTGACCAGTGGAAGTCATGATTAACCTGTCTCTGGTTTGCGATATTTCACCAGAAATTTCCCACACATATTCAAGTATATCTTCTTGCAGGCTTGAGGGCTAGAAAATGCGGTGATTGTTGTTGTTTTTAAATGAGAACTGAGATTCTTGGGATACTGCATCCTGCACACAGAACCAGAATGCCAACATGAACAGAATCCTTACCATCCTGGAATTAGTCCCTGAAGAGATATGGAATGGAGGATGGGGATATTTCTCCTTGCAGTGGTGTTGGTTCTGATTTCCTGGACCCTAACTAGTTTTTTTTTTCCTTTTCACTAAAATGTTTTCTAAAAAAATAAAAATAAATAAAAACCCAACATAACCTTTTGTGGTTGTTAGCTGTGGGACTGGACTTGAGTGGGGAGGCGGGCACATGTGTGGGCCCCCTATTCAGTTCTGTTGTTTGGGTAGCCTCCAGTGTGGGGGTGGAGTGGGGGAGAATCATATAAATGTTCAGGGAGAGCATATGTCATAATTCAGACATTGCAGTAACCACAAGGAAGCTTAGCTATGGCTGGGTGTGACCGTGCCTGAATGTTCTGTTTTGTTATTCAGAGGCTTGGTATTGTTTTTTCTTTCAAGCATGCAAACAGCTATAAAATATGGTTTAAACTAGGGATTGCCCGCCTTGGGTGCCCAGATGTTAGATTACAGCCCTCATTATCCCCAGCCTTACAGCAGGGGTTCCCAACCAGTGGTATTCCAGATGTTGCTAAACTACAAGTTCCATCATCCCCAGATACAATTTATTGACCTACCCTACATAATTTGACTAATCCTTCCACAAAGTCCTAAGCAAATGGTAGTGAATTCCACAAGTCATACTGCACATAGTGAAGAACTACTTCTATTCATTAGCCCCGAACCTAATCAACTTGGTTGGGTAAATTCTGAGTGCTAATATTATGAGAAATGGCACATAGTTTCCCTCTCTCCACACCATGCATAATTGTATAAAACCTCCTTGATATCTTTGCCCTTAATCATTTGTTTTCTAAGACAAGAGGGCACAATCTGTACCTCTTAAAATCCATTCCAGAACCGTAGCCGTGTTGGTCAGTAGCTTCATAGAGATGAGCTGGCAGATTGCAGTGGTGAGATATTGTGCGGGCTTTTTTCCAGACATGCAGGAAGTTAATTGGGAAAAGTGGTAAGTAGATTGAGGCACATGGCAGCATATACTTAGGCCAGGGCTTTTTAAAAGGAGAATCAGGAGCTGCACCGCAGTATGTGATTGTAATTCACATGCATAACATGCATTGCTTCATGATACTTTTGCATTTGGGTGAGTACAAATGAACTGCTGATGTTGAGAGACCCTTTCCTCCAGAGAATCTCATAAGATCTGAACACCAACAGATATATAGATGAGTGAGATAAGTTTGCATGAGTATTCTTATGCAAAGCCTATCTGGTCCAGCATCCCGTTTCACACAGTGGCCCAACGGATGCCTCTGAGAAGCCCACCGTAGGGATGTTCATGAACTGTTGGTCAGACTGTTCGGCAGCAGGGGAGGGTTTACCTTTAAGGAGCAGGGAGGGTGCCCTTTCCCGCTCCAGCGCAGCTGCCAAAACTACTGGCGCAGGGCTGCTGCATACCTCCTCACAGCCCCAGTAAGCATCAAGCACTTCCAGTTTGACGCTGACTGGGGCTGCAAGGAGGTACGCAGCAGCCCCGCACCAACGGTTTTGGCAGCAGTGCCGGTGGAGGATATGTGGTGGGAGGGGGTAAGGGCATCCTCCCTGCTCCTTAAAGATAACCCACCACCACCACCACCAAACCGGTTCGAACCAGTCTGGCGGTCCAGAAAGGGACTGCCAAACTGGTTTGTGCACATCCTGCTGTTGCTCCCCTGCAACTGGTATTTGGAGAGGCTGAAGGAAGCTGTAGCATCATCCACTAGGATTTAACTTCAGCTTTTTGGTAATGAGCTTCCTTGCAGCATTAGAATCTCGGGTTCTAGCAGAACCTGGACTACTCACTTTACTTTTCACATTGTCAGACAATCTTTACATCACCTAATGTAATACACCTTTTTCATGACTTGAATTGTTTAACTGCACAAACGTATGCTTGGAACTACACATTTTGTGTCTGGCTGCACATTATTTTATGTATTTATTATTTATTTTTTTACATTTTATATCCTGCTCTTCCTCCAAGGAGCCCGGGGCGGTGTACTACATACTTAAATTTCTCCTCACAACAACCCTGTGAAGTAGGTGAGGCTGAGAGAGAAGTGACTGGCCCAGAGTCACCCAGCAAGTCTCATGGCTGAATGGGAATTTGAACTCGGGTCTCCCTGGTCCAGTCTTGCACTCTAACCATTGTACCACACTGGGTCCTATTAAAATTAGGAAGGGAATTCTTAAGCTAATGTTGTCCACCGAGGGCACAGAGCTTCACAGAGTTATTAGAAGGATGAAATGAGGGTAGGGGACCATATACGTCATCCTGAGTTCCTTAGAAGGAGAGTGAGACGTACTAAATAAATAATAATAATAATAAGGGACCCAGGGAAGGGCAGTTTGCTGAGGTCTTCTGAAACCTGGATGGGGCCCTTCTAAGGCAGATTCATGTGGGAGGAGATGCCCCTTGAGGTATCCTGGTTCCAAACCGGTTAGGCTTTAAAACCAGCACTTGAAATTGGGCCTGGAAACAAAAGCCCTGGACAAGAGCCAGTGCCCCATGTTTTAAGACTAGCAGCAAGATATATTTAATATGCTCAGTCAGTAACCAAACTAGTACCTTATTTTGTAGTACCTGTGGTTTCTAAACCATATTTAACGGCAACTCTACATACAACAGATTGCAATAATCCAAACAAGTCAGCACAGGACATAAATTACTCCAAATTTAATGATAGAAGTTCCCACTTTGTTTCCCCAGATGTTGTTGGATTACAAACCCCCCCCCCCATCATCCCTAATCACAAAATGGCCTTTGTGGTTGAGGATGATAGGAGTTGTAGTCCAACAACATCTGGGGACCCGAGGTTGAGAACCTTTGCTTTAGGGAATACAAACAAACCCTGTTGCCAGGCAAGGAAGTGAGTATATTTCTATTAAATATGTACCACCTTTTTATGCAGATATATATACTCAAAGTGACTCACAGTTATAACACAGTAACATAATGTCCTTAAGAAAATGGGCATCCCAGAACATCTCATTGTTCTCATGAGAAACCTATACACAGGACAGGAAGCCACAGTCCAGACGGAACATGGTGAAACAAACTGTTTCCAGATAGGCAAAGGAGTAAGACAAGGCTGTATACTTTATCATTCTTTATTCAATTTATTTGCTGAACATATACTGAGAGAAGCTGGATTGGAAGAAGGTGAGTGTCGTTTTAAAGCTGGAGGAAGAAACATCAACAACTTGCGCTACGCTGATGACATTACTCTGATAGCTGAGGATGCAGATGATCTGCAAGCTCTAGTAATGAAAGTCAAGGAGCACAGTGAAAAAATGGGTCTACAACTAAATGTCAAGAAGACTAAACTAATGACAATGGGCACAGCAACCAGCCTCAGAAATGATCATGAAGACATTGAAGTGGTGGATAGCTTCTGCCTTTTAGGATCGACCATCAACAGTAAAGGATCCAGCAGTCAAGAAATAAGCTGGATACTAGCACTTGGTAGGGTTGCAATGAAGGCCTTGGATTTGAAAGGATATTTAGATGGTGTGACCTGTCTATACCTACAAAGATTAGAATCATTTGAACAATGGTTTTTCCTGTGACACTCTATGGATGTTAAAGCTGAACTTTGAAGAAGCAAGATAGAAAAAACATTGACTTTTTTAACTGTGGTGCTGGAGAAGACTCTTGAGGATACCTTGGAAATCCAGGGGAAAAACCAAATGGATCATAGAACAAATCAATCCAGAATTTTCACTTGAGGCACAAATAACCAGGCTCCTCCTATTATACTTCGGACACATTATGCAATAAGCCATCTCCTTTGAGAAGTCCATAATGCTGGGGGAAAGTGGAAGGAAAGAGGAGGAGGATGACCAGCAGCAAGGTGGATGGACTCGATAACGACAGCAATGAATGTACCACTGAGAGAGCTTAAAGGCCAAGCTGAAGACAGACCATCCTGGAGAGAATCTATCTATGTGGTTGCTAAGAGTTGACACCAACTTGATGACACTTAATCAATCAAAATCCCAATCAACATAATAATGAACTTTACATGTAAAGATTCTGCTAAAATAATCAATATAAAGTATTGTGCTGTACACTGGCACCACGGGTGTAGCTATAATTGAGGGGATGGGCTCAAAGTACCCGGGTCCCCAAGCTCCAGAGGGCCCCCAGCTCTACCCCTCCCTATTTTCTTCATTATCTCTCTCACTCTGACGGGCTGCCACGGAGAGGGGTGAACACGGGCCTCCTCTCCCCTAGTTACGCCCCCCCCCCCGATTGGCACACTTTACTTTTACTGTGCATGCACACAATTTAAATGTGAATGCATGCACACACCGTTCTAGCATGAGGGGATCTGGGCAGTGGACACTGAGAAAGCATTCTCTTCACACACAGAAGGCCTCTGCATATGATTGAGTTATTTCCTTACTGAAGGAAACATCTCTGTATGCATTCACTCCAAGGGGTCAGAATTTCTGGACACAAAAACAGTTGACAAAGTTGCTCATGGATGAGTTCACAGCCTTGTTACCATTTCATTCTATTGTTAACCTTTCCACTTTAACCTTCTCCAGACCCCAGTCTAAATGTTGGTTTGTCTTTCGAAACAGGTACCTGCCCCCTCTCTCCCACCCCAGTTCCATTCTATCTATAAAAAACCTTCTCTGCCTTCACCCCATAGGCTGAGCGCACAGCAGCAACCACTGTACTTTTATTTAGTTACTTATTTTTACATTTATATCCCACTCTTCCTCCAAGGAGCCCAGAATGGTATACATGGTTATGTTACAGTTTTTCCTCACAACTCTGTGAGGTTAGTTTAATGGCTGAACTACATAGTTCTTTTTACAAGATGTTTACGATTTAAGCAAGTGAAGGAATCAAAGGACTTGTGAGATGAAAGCAAAAAAGGCCAAAATTTTAATTACAGTTTTGGTAGCCTATAAAGCAGTGCACCATATACAGATACGTTACTAAAGTATTGCACTGCATATGCATGCATTGTTGTATGTGTGACTTCATGCACGCGACGCTGCCACGTGTGATGGTCTACTACGGACTGCAATCAACACTCTGCACACGCTCAGAGGCACTTTCTCGCCACCTTTCCTAGGGTTGAGCTCCGATACTAATCACAGATCCCGAGGGCCGGGGTTTCGTACATGAGAAGTTTCAGCCCCGCTCTCGCTCTTTGTTTGAACTGATGCGCTGCCCCTTTAACTAGGTTCATCTCCCGCCCCTTTCTTCGCTCCGTGGTGTGACGTCAGTGCGGGGCCGGCGCTGCTGCTGCCGCGGCGCGAGGCCATGGAGGCTGCGGGAGCTGGAGCCACGCAGGTTTGGGGCGCGCGGGACCGAAAATAATAATTTAAAAAAAGGGTGGTGGTAAAGTCGAAGGTTTCTCACTTTCCACCGGTCCCCGTTATCAGTGTCTCCCTTTACTCCGCATTGCAAACTGGGAGGGGCTTATTGTAGTGCCACTTGAAAATGCAAACGGACCCCCCCCCTTCATCCATGGAAGCTTGTCCTGGGGTGGGGTTTTTTACTCTCGTAAGGATCCGATTTAGGGCGAAGAGGGTGTGGTTTGAAATCGGGAGGGGGCGGGGAAAGTAAGGGCTCCCAGGTTGCACTAGTTCTGGGTAGTTTCGCTAATCTCTAATGCAAAAAGAGTGGGGTGGTTCAGGACGAATGTACAGCCCTTTATGGTTTTACGAGGACTGGAAACGAAAAAGGGATGTCTTTCCAATTTGCTTTCTTCCAAGTGTATTCTATGAATTATTGCATCGGGAAAAGAAGAGAGGAAGCCAAGCTTGCCGTGAAACTATCTTCTCTCAGTGCTAAGCTGCCCTTTTATTTTCTTCTATCATGACTTGTGGGCACTCTTCTTCCTATCCCGTTATAACTCGGTCAGTCCTTAGCAGCAGAATTTCAAACTCTGATATTCTCCAGTGTGCCCCCCGCCCCGCACTATGCATCTCCATTTGCTTTTCCATGTAGCAAAATAATTCGAAGACATGTATTCTTAATCCATCCTCTTTTTTGGGAATTAAGGTGGCAATGCATAGGGAGACTATTTTATTAAATCTTGTTTATTTGATTATCTTGCTCCCATCCCTCTTATGTTATTGCTTTTGTAACCCACCCTACCTACAGGGAGGGGGATCAATACAATATACATACAGTTCTTATTCCGTTTTCACATCAACCTTGTGAGGCAGGCTAGGCTAGGCTGAGGGGGCAATAACTTGCCTGAGGTTACTTTAATAGCATTAATGACTAAGTGAGAATTTGAATCCTGGGTCCAAAGCCAACATCCCATTTATTATAATATACTGCAGGAGTTCCCAACCTTAAGATGTTGCTGAACTACATCATCTGCAGCTACATTTTGTTGTTGGGGATTATGTAGTTCAGCAGCATCTGGAGTACCACAGGTTGAGAACCCCTGTTATACTGGAGAGGGCCACCCATTCTTATAGTTGGGGCACAGGGAGACCCAAGTTCACATTCAGCCATGAAACTCATTGGTGACTTTGGGCTAATTACTTCTCTATCTAACCTACCTCACAGGGTTGTTATGAGAATAGAAACATCTACATACAATGCCCTGAGCCCCTTGAGAAAGAGCCAGATATAAATGCAAAGAATAAATAAGTCTAACTTTGCATAGAATCAGGCTGTTAATCACTCAACCCACTTTTCTTCCCCTGAAGGATTGAAATAGAGAGCAGCAAGGAAATAAAAACAAACAGTTAGTTATAGGGCTCCATATTTTACTGTTGTTGTGTGTAAACCACTTTGAGTAGTACTTGTTTTTCCTGAGCAGAACCCAAAGCAGCTGTTAAAAAGTCAAATTTATAAATTATAAACTCAACAGACGTTGTACCTATACACTGAAATTGCTCTGAAGCCAGAACAACAACACACATCTACCTCACAAGAACCCTAATATTACTATGCTATCTAAAAGCTATCAAAGAATGAGGATCTCTGTCTCATAGGTTTCGGAACCGGTTCGGAGGCGCTTTTATGGACCTCCAAACCAGTTCGAAGATTCAACAAGTTTGATGGTGTGTGTGGGGGTTACCTTTAAGGAGCAGGGAAGGTGGTCTCTCTCTCCCCCCCCCCGGCATTATCCCCACCAATGCTGTGCTTAAAAACTTTGGACTGGAAGTGCTCAGTGTGCGTGCACAGGCCATGTGCACACACTGGGTACGTCCAGTCCGACACGAACCAGGGCAGCAAGGAGGTATGCTGCTGCCTTGCAGGACCATTTTTAAGCACAGTGCTAGTGAGGGAAATGCATTGGGAGAGGAGAAGAGCATCCTCCCTGCTCCCTAAAGGTAACTCCCCGCCATCCAACCGGCTGTCGCCAGTTCCGTGCACATCCCTATTAAAAAAGGTCACCTCTGCTTAAAGACTGGCCAGCCCTTTTCTAGAGGCTGAATTTATATAGATGAGCTGGGTGGGGCTTACACTCCCATAGATGGATAGAGAGACTTGATTCAGGCCCATCTTGCTTACCTAGTTGGTAGGTCCAAACGGGGCAGCAGAGTTCTAGCAAATCAGCTCCGGTAAGATGAAAAACTGGGTGCTAAGAACAGAGGTAAAATTGAACAGAGAGGAAGTATTTCAAAAGTGAAAGGGATTTAATTCTTTGGTCATCTTGTTTTGTAATGTATAAGGGGATGGGTATACTGTAGTAAGGCGTTTAGTAGGAAGTTGTAGATGGTTGTGTTACTGGGGTCTTGTTTAAGCAACCAGCAATCTAGTTTGCACATATGCACGTACATCTCTTGGTTTCCCTGAAATTTAGGTGGTATGCTAAAATGGTAGCTGATTGTGAGAATGTTGTGAAATTTTGTGTCTGAGAGGATGTGAGGCAAAGTGTATGATCTGTCTAGCGTCATATTGGTGATGTGATACCTATTCACACATGCAAGTCACCTATTGATGTTTCAGTCAGGCTTGTAAATAGTAGTTTGTCTAGTTGCCTGTGGTGAGTATGAATGATTTCCAGGCAACCAGCCAGGAAAATTTTAATAACTTGGAAGAAATTGTTTGTTTTCCATCCATGCCATTAACATGCTGCAGATGATTCACTCTACTTGCTAGGAAGTAGCCTCCTTTTTAGTACAATTGAACTTGCTTCTGAGTAAACATAATTAGACTTACACTGGGCCAGTTTGGATAGGACACCCATTGGCATGCGCAGTAAGGTTGCATAAGAGCAGCCCTGGTGGATCAGGTCCAAGGCCCATCTAGTCCAGCATCCTGCTTCCCACAGTGGCCCACCAGATGCCTCTGGGGAGCCCACAGGCAAGAGGTGAGGGCATGCCCTCTTTCCTACTGTTGCTCCCCTGCAACTGGAATTTAGACGCATCTTGCCTCTGAGCCTGGAGGTAGCCTATAGCCATCAAGAGTCCATCACTGATGGACTTGTCCTCCATGAATTTGTCTATGCCCCTTTTAAAGCCATCTAAGCTGGTGACCATCACCACATCCCATGGCAGATAATTCCATAGATGAATTATACACGGTGTGAAAAAGATTGGGGTAACACTGAGAGCATGCCTGGGGTGACTCCACTGGAGCATGTCCCTACACATTCTCGAGGCATCCTTTATGTGTACCTGAAGAGCCGTGCATCTGAATTCCCCCCTGTACGTGCTCCCAGTACCTGTTTAATGAGACAAGTGTCTTGTCTGAACTGGCCTACTGTAACATAAGTATGTGTGGATGGGTGGGCCAGTAAACATTTTTAGTAGCTAATGTGCTTATTTTATTTTATTTTATTTTATTTTATTTTATTTTATTTTATTTTATTTTATTTTATTTTATTTTTGTTTACCACATTTCTGTACTGCCCTATATAGGAATATAGGGACATAGGAACTTAGGAAGCTGCCATATACTGAGTCAGACCATTGATCCTTCTGGCTCAGTATTGTCTACACAGACTGGCAGCAGCTTGTCCAAGGTTGCAGGCAGGAATTTCTCCCAGCCTTTTCTTTGAGATTCCAGGGAGGGAACTTGGAACATTCTGCTCTTCCCAGAGTGGCTCCATCCCTGGAGGGGAATATCTTACAGTGCTCACACTTCTAGTCTCCCTTTCATATGAAACCAAGGCGGACCCTGCTTAGTTAAGGGGACAAGTCATGCTTGTTATCACAAGACCAACTCTCCATTGTGGTCTCTCATTCAAATGCATTACAGGGTGGACCCTGCTTAGCAGAGAGAACAATTCATGCTTGCTACCACAAGACCAGCTCTCCATATACCAGTCTCTGGGTGGTTTACAATTTTATTGCACAAAGGGCAATTTAAAACATTAAATCAATTAAAACAGAGATAAAAAATAATGGTAATATTTAGAACTTTGAAACTTAATTAAAAGGCCTGATTAAGAAGTATGTCTTAAGCTGTTTCTAAAAAATGAATAGAGATGGGGAGATGCTAATTTTGTATGGTGCATGTTCCAAAGTCCTGGGACAACCCTAGAGAATGCCCTGTTTTGGGTCACCACCAAATGGGCTGGTGGCAACTGCAACTGGACCTCCCCTGATTATATTAATGGGTGATGGGATTCATGAAGAAGAAGAAGACTGTCTCTTAAATACCCTGGTCCCAAGCCGTTGAGGGCTTTATAGGTAATAACCAGCACTTTGTATTTCGCCTGGAAACTTACTGGCAGCCAGTGTAGTTCTTTTAGAGTGGGAATAATGTGGTCTTCTCAGGTGGCCGCAAAGACCATTCTGACTGTTGCATTCAGTTTCTGGACTTTCAAAGCACCCCAACACTGCAGTAGTCAAGTCTGGATGTTACCAGCATGTGCCTGGCCTTCCAAGGTTTTAAGGTCATTTATCTCCAGAAATGGATGTAGCTGGTGGATCAGTTGAAGCTGATCAAAAGCACTCCTGGCCACTGCGTCAAACTGAGATAACTAGGGAGAGGATTGTTTATTTGATTTATATACCGCCCTTCCAAAAATGGCTCAGGGCACTTTGGGTCCAGAAGTTCTACCAGATTACATACTTGCTCTTTAAGGGGAATGCAACCCCATCCAGAACAGGCAGATCTAAACCGCTTCCTGAGTTCCGACCTTCCACAAGAAGTACCTCCATCTTGTTTGGATTCAGCATCAGTTTGTTCGCTGTTATTACTGACTCCAGGGAGGCATTTAGGGAAGTTAGGCAATTTCCTAATGAAATTGACATGGAGAAATAGATTTCGGTGTCATTGCCATATTGATAACACCCTGCACCAAATCTCCTGATGATTTCTCTCAGTGGTTTCATGTAGGTTTCAGGGATGTGTTAGATGAATTTGAGGGATGAGTTAGATCTTCCTGTGCTGGATGGGGTTTCACTCCCCCAGAAGGAACAGGTACACATCTTGGGAGTGCTCTTGGACCCAGGCCTCACCCTGGAATCTCAGGTGGAGGCAGGAGCGCTTTCCATCAGCTTTGGCTGATTCGACAGCTACGTCCATTCCTTGAAGAGAATGACCTCAAAACAGTGGTGAATCAGCTGGTAGCCTCCAGACTTGACTATTGCAATGTGCTCTACATGGGGCTGCCTTTGTACGTAGTCCAGAAACTTCAGTTAGTTCAGAATGCGGCAGCCAAATTGGTCTCTGGGGCAACCCGGAGAGACCATATTTTTCCTGTTTTGAAACAGTTACACTGCCTGCCAATATGTTTCTGGGCAAAATACAAAGTGCTGGTTATTACCTTTAAAGCCCTGAACGGCTTGGGTCTGGGCTACCTTAGTGAGCGCCTTCTTCTGTATGATCCCCATTGCACGGGGATAGTTATTTGGAGAGGTCCGTCTCTAGTTACCACTGGCACGTCTGGTGGCAACTCGGAACCGGACTTCTCTGTAGCTGATCCTGGCCTATGGAATGCACTCTTGGCAGATATCCACAGTTTAGGTTCGCTGTTGGCTTTTAAGAGAGCCCCAAAGGCTTACTTTTTTGGCCTGGCCTTCCAAGGTTTTAAAATTGTTTTGGGGTTTTTAAATTGGTTTTAAGTGGTTTTGAATTGTTTTTAAATAGTTTTTATATTGTTTTAAGTAGTGTGTTTTAGATGTTGTGTTTTCTGTCTTTTTAAACTTGTTGTGCACTGCCCAGAGCCTTTGGTTGGGGCGGTCTATAAATGTAATAAATAGATGTTGAAAAGCATTGGAAATAGAATAGAGCCTTGAAGGACCCCATACAGTAGTTCTTACTTTGAAGAGCAACAGTCTCCAAGCTTATGACTTAGTTCCAAAGATGGCTGCAGTTGCTGAGTGATGAGCCTTTAGTGGTGTGAACATTCATATATGGCTTGTTGTCCTGTAATAGCAAACATTTTCTAAGGAGGGCAATATGGTCTGGGGAGGTTCGGACATAGTTTGTTGTCACTGTTGTATCATCCACCAATATGAGTTCCTCCTTTTGTTTACAGAACAGGGATTTTTTCATGCTCTCAGATTTCATTGTCAGCCCCATAACTGCATTCATTTACGTACTTGGTAGGCAGAGAAGCAAGAATCATAACTTTTCAAGAAAATGTACTTTAAAATTGGCCTAGCAACAGTGGAGACTGAAAACATAACCTCATTGGCTGATGTGATCATGACATCATCATCCTGCTTTCCCAGTTAGTGTGACTAGGCTAAATTTGCAGCTTATTCTGTTAAGTTTGACTTGCCTTTCTTTTGATAACTTTGCTGCCAACTGGCAAGCCCCGAAATCCTATCATGCTATTAAGGTGAGCAAAATGAAGTCTTTTAGAGTGAGGAAGATGGAGGCTTCTTCTGCCAACTGGTGTTACTGAGCTGGCCTTTCACTGATCAATCTGCTGTCCCTTATGTAGGCTGCAAACATCTTGCCTTGACACAGCCAGCCATTTGTGTATAAGGAGATTGCAGCCTTCATTTGGGTGGGAAGTTGGGGGGGGGGCAGTGAGGAACCCTTTTTCTCCATCCCATCTCTGTTGACCCTGGGAGTAGGGCTGGAATGGTGGGGAGCAGAAGCCAGGGAACAGTGTCTGGGCAGAAGGGGGATTACTAGACTACAATGAAAGGAGAGGTCATGGAAGCAGGGTTTCCTGATAGTTTCCCGTGTTGCTAAAAGGAAAAACCCCTGAATTGGTAGGGCCAAGATGATAAAGACAGGAGCAGAGCAGGAGGGGGCTGGCTATATGGTGTGGGGAGAGTGAAGTGCCTTATACTTATTGGGAGGACAGCCCTGATCTTATGGCCCTTCGTTGGGGCTCAAAAGAGATATCAGATAGACCTGGGGCATTACTCAAATTTAAGGTTGATGGTTTTTAATGGCATCCAGTCTGCTTTAGCAACTGTGTTGATTGGCATAACTCAGATATATTATCCATTAGATAATGGATAATGGAGAAGATTCTGGTGTCAAGTCTGTTGCAATACAACCATGCAAAATAGATTATAAGTGGTGCATAGTTCCACTGTGCAGAAATACATCAAAAAGTACTCCTGGAAGGATATTCGTAAATGTTCCAAAAGTCATAAATGTTCCAAAACTGGAGGAAAGCGTGGCTCAGCGCAATAAGAAGAGAGAGACAACAGGAGAATCAGAGACAAAAGTACATGTTTTGTATGTGAAGATCATTTTAACATAAGTATGTTCATAGCAAAGACTTGCAACAAAGTAGGCTAAAGTGGAGTGGCAGGTGGGCATAGATCTACTACACGGATCCCTTCTCTGCCCCGTTCATTTACCCAGGTCTGAGCCTCCTCTTCCAGAACCTGATCATGAATAATCTGTGCTCATTATGAATTGCCCTTGCTTTTAACAACAGCTCCACAAGATGGCATAGCTCTTCAGATCATTGGGGCTGGGAAGTGGAGTGGGAATGGGAAGCAGGTCTTTGGATCTGTGGCCACTATGTGCATTGCAGGTCAATGATGTAACAATCATTGTAACGCTTAATGGTTCCTTAGGAGTGCAAAAACCTGGATTTGAATGCACATTGAAGTTTGATGGTCATTAGCTCACATGTAAGTACATATAGGCCATATTTCATCTCCGTAGCCTTTTTACAATACACTGCTTATCTACAGTCATGTCGTACTTTGAACCAAGGACTCTTTCAGGTGGTTGTTCCATAGCTTTTAGCATACTTTGATCTACATTCCTATTCCATCTTGATTCTTTTTGCATTGCCCATTCCAGCAATATTCTGCTAATCAAGAAAAGCATTTTTAAGAAAATTATTTATGCAGTGGCCATTGCCAGTCTGGAAGAGTCATGGCTGAGCAAGTGAGCAAAGATTTGAACTTGAACTGAGTGTTGTTTGATTGATTGATTAAGTGCCGTCAAGTCAGTGTCGACTCTCTTAGCGACCACATAGATAGATTCTCTCCGGGATGATCTGTCTTCAACTTGGCCTTTAAGGACTCTCAGTGGTGCATTCATTGCTGTCGTAATCGAGTCCTTCCACCTTGCTGCTGGTCGTCCTCTTCTTCTCTTTCCTTCAACTTTCTCCAGCATTATGGACTTCTCAAGGGAGCTGGGTCTTTGCGTAATGTGTCCGAAGTATGATAGTTTGAGCCTGGTCATTTGTGCCTCGAGTGAAAATTCTGGATTGATGAACTGAGTGTTAGTACTATGCTAACGCTCTAGCCACTATATTGCACTAGGTCACCTTGAATTTCAGTAAGTAAGTACAAAGTGCCATATGTCCAGCCACACTGAAAGAATGCACTATATAGACCTATTTATTAGCTGTTATTAGCCAGCGTGGTGTAGTGGTTAGAGTGCTGGACTTGGGCTGGGGAGACCCGAGTTTAAACCGCGTTCAGCCATGACACTAGCTGGGTGACTCTGGGCCAGTCACTTCTCTCTCAGCCTAACCTACTTAACAGGGTTGTTGTGAGTAGAAACTTAAGTATGTAGTACACCGCTCTGGGCTCCTTGGAGGAAGAGTGGGATATAAATGTAAAATAATAATAATAAATAATTAATAATAATAATAATAAATAATATCCCCATTCAGCCATGATACTTGCTGGGTGACTCTGGGCCAGTCTCAGCCTAACCTACTTCACAGGGTTGTTGTGAGTAGAAACTTAAGTATGTAGTACACTGCTCTGGGCTCCTTGGAGAAAGAGCAGGATATAAAAAATGTCGTCCCCCCCAAGCTGTTAATTTATTGATTTGATATGATTTGATTTGATTTCTATACTGCGCTTCCAAAAATGGCTCAGGGCGGTTTACATACAGAAATAATAAATAAATAAGATGGATTCCTGTCCCCAAAGGGCTCACAATCTAAAAACACAAACATACAATTACATATAATGACATTCAATTAAGTTTCTTTGCTAGTTTGCTTTGCAGTTGGAAGAAGACATGGAGACTTACATGCGCTATAAGAAGATGGGTGCGCCCATATATATGAAGAAAGATGTTGTGCCCCATATATTTGACTGCCAGCCTAGAAAACCAATTCACTCACTGAAACCTAGGACAGCTATCATGAAAGTAAATAAACATAAAGTTGATAGGGAAGCTTTGTCCAGCGCAAAGGTAAAATTGAGGGCGGTCCCACTCTTTGGGAGGTTTGATAAATTTGGATAGGCAGGAAGAAGTCAGGGTATCTTTATACCCCTCTAGAAAATCTTTCCCTGTGCCTGAGAAAGGATGGTCAGGTTTGAGAGCAGTGTGTAGTGAATTGATTGAAGAGCAGAGTATCATTTGTGGAAAAGAGAGGCCCCAGAATTTGCTGTCAGGCTGAGTCTAGGAATATGTGCAATAGTAATTAAGAACTAGTGGGCCCGGGCGGAGAGCATCTGCGCCTCTAGTTGGGCCCAGCCGTCTCCCCGCTGCCATGCCGCCGCCTCACCCCGGGAGGCCAGGGCCAGGCCATCACTCTGCCTTGCTGTCCTCCTCCTTGGGGCGGCGGGGCTTTGCCTGCCGCCCATCCTCCTCTCGCCCATCTCCTCGGAGCGGCGGCACCGCCTCCCTCCGCCTCACCGCCCTCCTGCTCAGGGCGGCGGGGCTTTGCCCGCAGCCCGTCATCCTCTCACCCTTGCCCTCAGGGCGGCGGGTGAGCCCAGGTGCCCCAACCGCGTCCTGGTGCATGCCTCCCCAACCAGCTCCTGGTGTGCGCTCCTCCCTCCCGCCCTTACACGTGTCGCCCCCTCTGGGCCTGCAATTGGTCGCAGCCACAGCGGGGGCGGAGCTTGCCACATCCCCATGTATCCCCTCTACAAGAATTAATTATATAGATGGTGACAACACATGTGCATGTGCAGAGTGCATTTCTTTCACCACCATTAATTGCAGAGTGCCTTTCTTCCATTACTGTTAACTTAAGAGTGCCCCCCAACCCAATACATGCAGGATTTACAGAGTAGGTATTCCAGGACAGACTAAATCTAGGCGCGGGGAAAGAATCACCACCTAAATGTAGTGCCCCAGGTCTGTCTGATATTTCTTTTGAGCTCCAACTGAAGAGCCGTAAGATAAGGATTGCCCCCCCTCCCCCTCAAAAGAATGTTGTTTTACTCTTGCCATATTCTTAGCCAGCCCCCTCCTGCTCTTCACCTATTTTCATCTTCTTGGCCCTTCCAACTCAGGGACTTTCCCCCTTAGCAGCATAGGAGAGAATCGGGAAATGCCGTTTCCATGACTTCTTTCATTGTAGCCTAGTAATCTCCCCTCTGCCCAGATACTGTTCCCTGACTTCTGCTCTCCACCCCTCAACTCCCAGGGTCACTAGAGATGGTGGTGGAGAAAGAGAGAGTTCCTCAATGCTTCCCAGCATGCCACCCAAATGAGGGCTGCAACATCCTCGCGCACAAAAGGCTTGCTGTGTCAAGGCAAGATGTTTGCACCTGAGCCATTTTGGAAGGGCCGGCTGGCTGGCTGGCTGGCTGGCTGGCTGGCTGGCTGGCCGAATGAATGAATGAATGAATGAATGAATGAATGAACGTTCGTTCATTCATTCGTTCGAACAAACAAACAAACAAACAAGGAAGGAAGGAAGGAAGGAAGGAAGGGACAGCAGATTGGTTAATGAAAGGCCAGCTCAGTAACTCCTATCTATCTATCGATCTATCATCCTCTAGCTGGCAGAAGAAGCCTTCATTTCCCCCACTCTAAAATGCTTCATTTTGCTCACCTTAATAGCCTGATAGGATTTGGGGCTTGTCACTCGGCAGCAAAGTTCTCAAAAGACGGACGAGCCAAACCCAACAGAATAAGCCATAAATTTAGCCTGGTCCCAGTAACTGGGGAAGTGGGATGATGATGTCATGATCGCATCAGCCAATGGGGGTAGATTTTCAGTCTCTCTCCAGAATTGCAGTTTTCAGCTAACCTTAACATACTTTTTAAGGAAAACTATAACAGTAAAGCAATGATTCTTTTTTTATAGGTATTGTATGGGTTTTTTGTAGGTAATGTATGAGCTGACAACACACCAAATTCTGAAATTTAGGGGGAAATCCCCATTGGGATGATGTAGATTAATCCAGAGGAGGTAGTGTGGCTGTGGGTTAGTGTATGGAGGAACCAGAGGATGTGGATTGACATGCGGAAAAGCCAGTGTTTAATCTTTAATATATTAAAATGATTAAGATTAGTGTCCTATAAAATATCAATATGTACATGCATTTAGCATTTATACAGTGTATTTGGGTGTTCAGAGTGCTTTGCACTCTGTAATATTTGTTTCAACACCTCTGTAAAGGGAGAATAGTATTATCCTCATATTATAGATGCAGGTCGAAGCTGTGGAGTAGCTTGCTTAAGGCCACCTAATGGGTTCATGATAGAGGCAAAGTTTGACTTGCAGACTCAAGCTCGGCTGTTTATCCAGTTTGCTGTGCTAGGTTCTTCCTGCCCAGTTGTCTAGTTTAGACTGCAAACCTTTAGGCTCCATTTGCGTTGGAGTAAATCCCACTGCATTACTCAGGCTAGTTCACACAATCATTAAAAGTTCAGGAGTGGTGTACGCTCCCGTTTTGTGATCGTGCACGAGTAAGAGGCAAGGTTGGAGGTGGAGGAAGTGATCGTGTGTGAGGCTCGTGCTAGATATCCAGCTGTTTATTGAGGTAAGAGGGAAAGCCCTCCTGCCTCTCACCAGCCTCTCACATGATAACTTCCCCTGCCTCCTACTTCACTTTTTATCCTTACATTATTGCAGTATGGGAGCACACACAGCTCCTGAACTTGGGTAGGATGCTTGTCCTACCCAACTAAAGATTGTGTGAACAAGCCTGTGGTGATTTATTTCCAATTCCAGAGTTTGTATCCCACCTTTCCTTGTTAAACCAAGCCCAAGGTGGCTGCGGAAATCCATATTACATTATAATAATAGCATAATAAATAGGAACATAGGAAGCTACCTTATACCGAGTCAGACCATTAGTCCTTCTAGCTCAGTGTTGGCTATGCTGACTGGTAATGGTTCTCCAGGCTTTCAGTAGTCTTTCCCAGCTCCATCTGGAGATGCTGGGGATTGAACCTGGCACCTTCTGCATGCAGACCACTACCACTGAGCTACAGCCCCAGCCCCACTTTGAGCAAGATCAATAGCTGTTCATCTTACCCTAAAGTGGGCACAGAACTCGTTTATTTTATGACATTTCTATCCCACCCTTCATTTCTAGAATTTAAAGTAGTGCCCATGAGGTTCCCAGGTGGTCGTCTATCCAGGTTCTGACCAGACCTAGGTCTGCTTAGGCTCAACAAGGTGGCTGCATTATATGCCCTTGGACTACTAGTATGGAGGACGGAACTAGCTTCCTGAAAACGTTGGCTTTTCTTAAAGCTGGCGCTAAAAATGGAAGAATATTAGCAGATGAAAGGTTTTCTGCCAACTATTACTGAAGCAATTGTGTTGTTTCTTCTTTATGCAGTGCCGTTACGTAGACCTTGCATTTAAAGCAACACAAACAGACAAAAAACAAAGCACCCCTACAAATTTTATGACTAGAAGAAGGTGCCTCCTGCAGCTTGCTTGGATGTTGCCCAGTGAAACGGAAAACCAGAGGGGGAGGCTGAATAGGATTTTCAGTGGGAAGGGCCTCAGGGCCATGGGTATTTGCACACCTCCACTTATTTTGCATGCTGCTTCTGCTAGAGGAGGCAGGGAGACATATATAGTCCATTAAAGCTCCACATCTTAAGGCAGAGTTTCCCAACCTTGGGTTCCCAGATGTTGTTGGCCTACAACTCCCATCATCACCAGACATAATGGCCAAAGCCTTGGGATTAGAGTTCTAGTCCAACAATTGGAATTCTAGTCCAACAGTGTCTGGAGATGTCGGGTTGGGAACTCTTGCCTTGAGTACTAGACATCCAGCTCAGCTCACCTTTTGGCTTCTGAGATTTCAGTGGGCATTGCCCACATACTTCGAAGCACATCACCCCAGTCATAAGGACTAGAGCCTTGCACTCTGAAGCACACTTGCTGGGGTTTCAGATCGAATTATCACTGAATTCAGTCAGTTCATTGGTATGAATTCAGTGGGACTTTCTTTCATGTAAACATAGTTGGAGCACAAGAGAAACACAGATGACTAGAAAATGCAAACACTGCTAAGGACAGTTGTAGAAGTTCTTACCCAGAGATTTAAAATGTGT
Source organism: Hemicordylus capensis (assembly GCF_027244095.1). Lineage (NCBI taxonomy): Eukaryota > Metazoa > Chordata > Lepidosauria > Squamata > Cordylidae > Hemicordylus > Hemicordylus capensis. The sequence continues at coordinate 253,403,807 of NC_069658.1, read as the reverse complement.
GTATCTTGGGTATGAAGCGTAGGTTAGTTTTTTATTTTAAGCAATATAACTCACTCTGCAAAATGCTTCATGATGGGAGTTACTCTTGGCATTTATATAAAGCAATTCAAGTTCTTTGCATCAGTTATTCTGAATATCTTTGTAACCGCTTTGTAAAGTAGACCAGTATGAGTATCCCTATATCGCAAGGAGGGTGGGGGTGGGCAGAGTGAGGCTGCCGTGAACAGGAATTGACTAAGGCTGTGGTGAACATGATTGAATCACAGTTTGAACTGGCTTGTGCTCTTTGCCAGTATGCTGCACTCACAAAAGAAAAGAACAAAATCCAAATTACTGTGTTTTTTTTTAAACAACAACAACAACAACAACACAGAAATGAATTCTACTTTTAAGCTCTGCTTTTCTCTTTCAGGGTGAACCTCCTCGAGGGGTGACGGGGACATTGTCACTGGTAGATATGGGACCAGGTGAAACAGGTGGGTTTTCGTGGAAATTGGAAATGGGGTGAGTTGTGTGGGTGGGGATTGGGAAGGGAAGGGAAGGGTTAGGCCTATATGGCAAGAGTGATGGGGACAGTGACTGACATCCTGACTGGATTACTTCGTGGAAGTCCTGTTGAAATTAAGTGGTCTTTTAGAGTAAATCCTGAGTCATGCTATTGAGTAACAAGTCTGGATGCTAGTCACTGATATGAAGGAAGAGAAGTGGCCTAAGGTGAGGGATGTATAACCGCAAATTGTTGGCAGCCCCCTGTAGCTCCCTCTAGTGTTGAGCGGCAGTATAGACTAAATGTTGTTTTTCAGTCATAAGAACTACAATCCTGATGTTTATAATGTCTTGACATTCTAAGGCGGAGGCTCCCCACCTTGGGTTCCCAAATTTTGCTGGACTATTTTAAAAGCCTTGGGCCACCAGCTACTGTTAGACTACAACTCCCATGCACCCCTGTTCTAAAGGAATTACTTGAATTTGGATTGGTGTTTGTTTATTTTTCAAATGGGATGAACATTGCGTGGATAAAAATGGCCCTAATATCCAGATAGTGAATAAAATGGTGTCCTACCTCCCAGATCTGGAAAGTGCTGGCACTGTAACCTTTTATTGTTGTACATCTGTCTCCAGGTACCGCACCCTCCAGAGATAGTGCAGATCCCTCATCAGAAACCTTGCCTCCTCGGAAGCACAAGAGCGGCTTGGGAGGAGCAGGAGAGAACCTGCTGTCCTCTGGCAGAAACTGTGATGATGGAGCACGAACACAGATGACTGGGAGTGGTAAAGAAGCAGGAGGGATGTCGCCTGAAGCCATGGGCATCTCAACTGGCTCAAACACCAGCCCCAGTCCAGGGAACAAAGGTCTGCCAGGTGAGGTGGAGGATGCAGAGGACTGGAAGGTTGAGACTGGGATGTAATTGACATAGCATCCACCGGCGGGATTGCCACTGAAGGGGTGAGGCCAAAGAGGGTCACAAGGGCAAGTCCCCCTGGCCTAGGAATTTACATGTGTGAGAATAACATCTCCCTTACTAAGATCTCTGTTGAAGTATCTGACCATATTGGATGTGGACCGGGGATAGACTGGAACTTCTATTGGTGTACCGACCACCCCGCCATCCCATGGAGTCCCTAGCTGATCTAACGGATTTGGTCTCGGGCTTGGTGTTGGAGTCTCCCAAGCTTGTGGGATGGGGGGACTTCACCTCGGTACCAATTAGTCAGGAGTTCAAAGCGGCCATGACGACCATGGGCCTATCCCAAGTGGTCTTGGGACTGTCACACATTGCTGTTCACATGCTTCATCTGGTCTTTTACTCTGACCAAGGTGGTGTTCTGTGGGTGGGGGCTCCTGTGATTTCCCCACTGTCATAGATGGACCACCATCTGGTGAACGTTGGATTCACACAACCACATACCACCTCCACAAGAGTGAGGGACCTATTAGGATTGTCCGCCCAAGAAGGTTATTGGATCCAATAGGATTCCAAGAAGCCTTGTTGGCTCTGCCAGTGATCCTGTTGATGCTCTGGTGGAGAATTGGAATAGCAAACTCCACAGAGCAGAAGACATGATTGCTCCTAAGCATCCTCTCTGACCTGCTTCAAAACTGGCTCCTTGGTTTCCAGAAGAACTATAGGGGCTGAAGTGGCAAGGCAGACGACTGGAGTGCAAGTGGAGAAAGAGTCGACTCGAATCCAACAGCTTACAACATAGAGCACATCTGAAGATCTATGCTCAGGAGATACGTGTGGCAAAGAAGCAATTCTTTTCTGCCTGTATTACATCTGCAAGCTTATGTTCATTGGAGTTATTCAGGGTTGTAAGAGGGCTAGTATGTACCCCTCCTCCCTTGAATCTGAATTTGGAACCATCAATTGCCCCCAGTGACGTTTTTAATTACTCCTTTGTGGATAAAATATCTCGTATTCGGGCCAACTTAGGCTCAGACTCCACAATTACTACAGTGTCTGAAGCAGAGGTGTCCAACAACAGCTCTTATGTGGTTAGGCTGGATAAGTTTCAGTTTGTGACTCCTGAGGATATGGATAAGCTGCTTGGAGTGGTGCGGGGCTGCATATGGGATAACAGACTGAGACTGAATCTTGATAAGATGAAGGTACTTATTGTGTGGAGCTGGAACTTGGGAGACGATTTTGATCTGCTGGTTCTGGATGGGGGCTAAACTTCCCCAGAAGGTATGCAGTCTGGGAGTGCATCTGGATCCAAACCTCTCCCTGGTGTCCCAGGCTGAGGTGATTGCCAGGGGTGCTTTCTGTTGGCTTCAGCTGATATGCCAACTGCATCCATTTCTTGAGATAAATGACCTCAGAATAATGGTACGTATGCTGGTAACTAGGGATGTGCATGGAACTGGTTCCGTGCACTTCTGGGAGCGTGGGGTGGGGTGGTTCCTTAAAGGGCAGGGGAAGGCGCTGCCTGCCTGCCAGGCCCCGCCACTTTCCCCCCACTGGTGCGCTTGTAAAAAGTGGGTGCACGGAACTGCAGCGTCGTTCCCTCAGTATCGCCACGGAAGTGGCCGATGTGTATGCGTGCTGTGTGAACGCGTATCGGCCACTTCTGTGGCGATGCTGTCTGGGGTGCAGGGAGGGACGCTGCAGTCCTGTGCACCCGCTTTTTACATGAGCGCTAGCTGTGGGGGGCAGGGGCTGGCAGGTAGGCAGCGCCTCCACTGCTCCTTGAAGAATCCTCCCCCGCCCTCCAAACCGGCTCGAATGCCGGTCCATGGAACCGGTTCAGTCGGTGCTCCTAGAATGGAGCGCTGAACAGTTCTGTGTACATCCCTGCTGGTAACCTTGAGACTTGACTATTGCAATGCAATCTATGTGGGGCTGCCTTTGTACATAATCTGGAAACTTCAATTGGTACAGAATATGGCAGCCAGGTTGGTTTTTGGGTCATATCGAAGGGACCATATTACTCCTGTTTTGAAAGAGCTATATTGGCTGCCAATAAGTTTCCGGGCAAAATACAAGATACTGGTTATCCTCTCTAAGAAAAGCCTTGGTGTCCGTCCGTGGACGGACACCAAGGCGTGCATTCGTGCCTCCCTGGCCTGTTCTGGGCATGCGCGGAGCGTATGCCCAGAACAGAGCAAGGGACAAACGACAGCCAGGACCCGGTGGCCATGTTGGGAAGCCAGGGAAGAGGCGGCGGGGGAAACGGCGACGGAAGAGCCCAGAAGCGGCCGCCGCAAAGCCAGGGAAGAGGCGGCAGGGAAACGGCGGGGCCAGAAGCGGCCGCCACGAAGACAGGGAAGAGGCGGCGGGGGAAGAGGCGGTGGGGGAGCCGCCGCCGAGGCCTGGCGCCGCCGCTGAAGCCGAGTGGGAGGGAGACTTTGGGGCTGAAGCCGGGTAAGCAGCGGCGGGGGGAACTGCGGCGGGGGAAGCTGGCCGAGGTGGCGGCGGAGCCGCCGGAGCCAGGCGGGGGGGGGGAGAATTTGGGGCCAGGATCAGCACCGGGGCGGGGGAAACTTTGGGGTCCTTGCCCGGCCGGGAGACCGGCCACGGCCTGGAGACTGGCGGCGACGGGAGGGGGAATGGAATCCACTAGCGCCCGTTATTTAACGGGCTTAAAAACACTAGTAACCTATAAAGCCCTAAACAGCTTAAGCCCCCTAGGTATTTAAGAGAACATTTTCTTTGCCATGAGCCCCATCACCCATTTAGATCATCTAGAGAGGTCTGTCCGCAGCTGCCACCAGCTTGTCTGGTGGCTACACAGGGATGGGCTTTCTCTGTTGCCGCCCCAAGACTCTGGAATGCACTCCCTGCTGAAATAAGAGCTTCCCCATCTCTGACAACTCTAAAAATCCCTAAAGACTCACTTTTTCACCCAAGCTTTTTAATTTGACTGTGGTTTTAAATTGTTCTAAGGTTCTCATTTTTAATTTGGTTTGTGTTCCATTTTGTAATCCACCCAGAGATAGAAGTTTGGGGTAGTCTACAAATTTGAGAAACAAACAAACAAATAAATAAATTCATTTTTCAGGAATGCTGGCTGGTTGGCTTTATTGCTGCTGTGCTTTCGTTAATTTTTTTTCTTTTTAAAAATGTCTTATTTAAAACAACAATAAATACAACATTTAATTAAGAACAAAAAGCATGAAACTGCTAGTTATATATGTCATTACAGATTGACATACAGTAAATAAAAAACCCTCTGTAAGAAATAGTTTTAAACATTAAATTAAATTAAATTTAAATTTAATTAAATTAAATGAAGGCACTTTTTCTACAAAACCAAGCAATATGCCCACTTAACAGTCATTCCAAACTGCTGTGCTTTTGTTATTCTCCCCCACCCCATGTTTTATGATTCTGCGATTTCTTACTGCTTTATGATATTTTATATTGAATTTCCCCCCTGTTTTCTCATAATTAGTTGCCTTAAACAAGACTTAGTTAAACAAGAGAATTGTGTAGAGAGTTTCACCCCAATTATGGAATAGCTTCCCCCAGTGAGGCTTCATCACTTTTTTCTTTTAGATGCCAGGTGAAGACGGTTTTGTTCACTCAGGGCTTTAAAATTTTGATTTTTAAATTTGATTTTTAAAACTGACTTAAAAAAACATTTTTAAATTGATTTGTATTGATATTTTGCTTTTGTTTTGTGTTTTTACTTGATGTTTTAATGCTTTGTTGTGAGCCACCCAGATCACAATTTGTTATGGGGCAGCTAACAAAGTTTATTATAGTTCTGGTTACGAATATATAGATGTCTGTACACATGTATATGTTTTCGTGTGAATGATTATACACAAATTCACTTTAAAAGGAAAAACCTCGGTATGGGCCCCCTCAAATGCAGCACACAAATAGGAAGTTACTGTTGTGCATGCGTTGAAAGTAATGTATGAATGACTATATAGGTTGAGTATCCCTTATCCGGACATCTGGAATGCTCTGAAATCCGGACACCACGCCATAACAAAAACAAAAAACAAAATGCCTCATCTTACTCGCTCGCAGATTCCCAATTTTGCTGCCTTTAAACATGCCTCAAAACTTACTTATTTCAGAAGGCTGTTAGTGACAGGGGTTTTGTCTGTAATTCTCTCTAGTTGCGGCTGTTTTTATTGTGAAGCTTTTTAATGTTTTTGATGTTCTCACTTTGGCACTAGAAGCAGGGGTGTCAAACTGAGGCCCTCCAGATGTTGCTGGCCTACAACTCCCATCATCCCTGGCTACTGGCCATGGTGACTGGGGATGATGGGAGTTGTAGGCCAACAACAGCTGGAGGGCCACAGTTTGACACCCCTGCACTAGAGGGAAAGGGGAATGCCCCCTGCCTCGACTCCCTGCTCAGTTTGGCGTCTGCTCTGTTGGCGCTCTAGATCCCATGCTCAAGATATCTTATTATGCAAATATTCCAAAATCCGGAAAAATCTGAATTCCGTAACACTTCTTCTCCCAAGCAGTCCGGATAAGGGATACTCAACCTGTACATGTGTACAATGTACCCAAATTGCAAGTGAATACAATATATGAATTAGGCTGTAGAGTATACACTGTAGAAGACTGAGGAGTAAATATGCAAGCTGTGGGCTCCAGTGACTCTTCCTTTATCTTCCTCCACTCCAGGTCATGCTACCAAGACTTTCCCATCATCCCCCAGCAAAGCAGGAGGCCCCAGCCGAGCAAAGATGTCCCTCACCGGAGCTAGCAAGTCTCCAACGTCTATCCAGAGCTTGGCTATGCGTCTGCTGAGTATGCCTGGGTCAAGGCTACCTGGGGATGCTGGGACTCCATCTGCAGAGGCTGTGGCACCAGCACCAGCACCAGTCCAGGCCCCAGCTGCAGAAGAATCCAAGCCCAAGATTCACCGGGCCCGGAAAACCATGTCGAAGCCCAACAGTGGGCAGGTAGGGCTGTCACTCTAGCTGTCTCCGAGAGTCCATGAGTAACATGCATATCCCTCACTTGGGGATTTTCACCTTTGTGTCTGAGATGTTTCCATTAAAAAACTAACCCTATTCAGACATTACATTGTAGGTGCATTCAGGTGTCTGTACACATGTACGTTTTTTGGTGTGATTGATTGTACTTGCATTCATTTTGAAAGTGAACCTGGATTCAGGCCCTTGAAAATGCAGGATACAAATAGGTGTACTGCTATACATGCGTTCAACACATGTGAATATTGGTACAAGCTTACACTGTACATAGATTATACATGCAATGAAGATAATGTGCAAAGAGGGCTAGTATCGAGGTTATCAAGACTGAGTTAGTCATGGCTAAGTTGACGTTGAAATTCCAGATGTTGCTGGACTGCAGTTCCTCAGTCACAATGGCCTTGGCTGAAAGTGATGGGAGTTGTCATCCAACAACATCTGGAGGGACACGTTTGAGGACCGCGCAGTGGTTAAAAGCTACAAATCGGGATGTTCTGTTTTTGCACCTTTGCCATCAACCCACTAGAGATAGCTTTAGATCAGGGATTCTCAAACTTGGGTCCTCAGGTGTTATTGGACTTCAACTCCCATAATCCCCAACCAAAGGCCACTGAGGCTGGGGATTATGGGAGTTGAAGTCCAATAACACCTGAGGACCCAAGTTTGAGAATCCCTGCTTTAGATGAACCATTTTCTCTCAGCCTCCTCCGCAACTGTAGTTTAGCGATAATAGTCGCTTACCTTGCAGGGTTATTGGAAGAATTACAACAACATTACATCCAGAGGCATATCTAGGGAAAATAGTACCTAGGGCAAGCACTGAAATTGCGCCCCCTGTACAAACCCATCTTTCAGATAACTTTACCATAATATCAGCTGAAAAATACAAGTCAAGCTCATTAATCTTTTAATATTTCAAAAACTATTTAGCAGTGGACGTAGCCAGACCAAAAAATGCTGGAAAACTACAAATTTCAGTATGCTGGGGCTCATACAATACCCAAATAATACATGGAGATGTACTTGGAGAACTAAACAGAAGTGCCTGTCTAATTGTCTGCTATGCATTGTAGCATCACTATTACATAAATTTTAAAAATAAATGGAGAATCTGACTTTTCCCAGATACTCTGAAAATAATTAAAGGATATGCAGAGTAACTGTGTCACTGCTTGGACTATATTCTAGTATTTCAGAAAGACAGTTAAAATGAGAGAAAGAGAGCAAGAAACTCCCAGTGGGCCTTACTACTAAGGATTTCACACTGATTCAAAGACAAACTCACCATTAATAGCCATATTATTAAGACATCACATTTAACTCATTTATCACAAGAAGCAAAGTAAGAGCAAATGAGTACAATCCTGGCTCATAAGCTTCAGCTCAGTATTCACAAGCCCTGATTCTCTCTACATAGTGCCAAACTAAATATGTGTACAGTTACTTATATTATATTATTTTTTTTAAAGGTTACATGTAGCCCTTTCGGGGGGCTTCCTAAAGGTCGGGGGGGCCCTGCAAAGGTTCCCCCTCCACCCGCTGGCCTCTAGGGCCTTGCAGGGACCATTTGAGCATGTGCGGTGGCCATTTTTTAAAATAAATTTTGTTTAAAATAAATGGCCGCTGAAAACAAAATGGCCACTGTGCATGCTCAAATGGCCTCTGTGAGGCCTGGCATAGCCTAGGGCCTCACAGAGGCCATTTGAGCGTGCACAGTGGCCATTTTGTTTTCAGCGGCCATTAAAAATTTTTTTTTAATTTTTAAAAACGGCACCCCCCCCCCCTTTCAAGTGGCGCCCCGGGCACGTGCCCTGCCTGCCTCACCCTAGATAAGCCCCTGATTACATCTAAAGTGCATTATGTCTCTTACAGAGAGCCAAACAGAACTCTTTCATTCTCTGTTGCTGGGGCTCAGGATATCGCCATGGGGAGATATCCAGAAGGGAGGTAACGGGGGACTCCCGGGAACAGAAAAAAGACCAGGGGGCTGCAGGACTGGGGGGTTCTTCTGTAGATGGTATTAATCCCCAGCCAGGTCCACCCGCTCTGCTTAAGGCAGTTAATGATTCCACCCGTTAATGATTCTGCTTAAGGCAGTTAATGATTCCACCCGCTCTGCCTAAGGCAGTTCCACCTGAATGGCAGGCCTGGTTTAAAAATGCAATTATTGATACAATTCATCAGGTCAGGCCTCACAAAAGAGAAAAATGATCAAAGAAAAGGAGGAAGGCGTATTCTTTTACTGATAGCTCCTCTTCCTCTGAATCTGCCAGTCCTCCTCCCAAAAAGCCAACTAGCAAAAAGAAACATCTTAAGAAACAACAAGGGTCTAAAAAATCAAAAAGTAAATCTAAGACATTGCACTCCTCTGAGGCGTCCGAACAAGAGTCTGGGGATCCTGAGGTACTTAACCCTAGGCCCTTGCTGCCCAAAAAACAAAGATTTGGGACAAATCTGGCTACTGATTGTGGGGCTGACTCTGAGGAGGAAATAGGTGGTCCTGGTGAGGACAACCAGGATCCTGATACCATCCCTGACAAAGAAGAGGGTGAATGGTCAGCGGGGGAGGATACTGAACCTGCTAATGTTTCTCAGCGCTTGTTTGTATCTGATTACTTTAATCCCCTTATGACAAGGGTTATTAATGCAATAGGCTTGCAAGCAAAGGCGAACTCCGCTTCCATTCCGTCTGACAAAGGGGAACTGGTTTTTCCCAAGTCAAAGCCTATGGACATGCTTTTACCGATGCCAGAAGTATTTTCTGAAGTGTTCAAACAATGGTTACTGCCTGCCACAAATAGAAAGCCAGTGGCTGTGGCTAACTGTTTTTGTTCCTTTAAACAAGAGACTACAGACCTGTTAAAAACTCCTAATGCAGATGCTCCCATAGCACAACTAGTGTCTGTTTCATTGGTCCCCAAGGATGAGGAAGTCACTTTGGGGGATCCTGCAGATAAAAAGGCAAAATTGGCTCTTAAAAGGGTCCATAATAATTCTTTAGCTACGTGCGCGGCTGCCGCAGCTTCCATAGTAACAAGGGCATCCCTCTTATGAGTGGATGACCTTCTTAATGAACCTCCTTCTGATCCTATCAAGATGAGACAGCAATTGGTGAAAATACAGAAGGCACAAGCATTCGTGGCTGACGCTACCTTGGACTCAATTAGTTTTTCATCACGTGCTTCAGCAGCATCAGTTGTTGGAAGAAGATATCTATGGCTGAAGAATTGGCAAGTAGATGCTACATCTAAGAACAAACTTACGGCAGTGGCGTACGATAGCACTAAACTGTTTGGGGAGACTGCCCTCAAAGATATTCTGGTGGAATTGAAGGACAAAAGGAAGACCATGCCTTTGGCACCACATAAACCAGAAAGGTCAGTGTTTAAGAGGTCCTTCCAGCAGTCACAGCCCTTTTGAGGATTCCGGTCCTTCAGGGGCCGGGAAAGAGATTTCAAAGGTCAAAGGGGATCCTGGAACCATCAACATGGTTCTTACAGAGGCACCAGCAACTACAAGCAACCATTCCTACAAAATAAGCAGTCCAAGCCTCAGCAATGACTTAGAGATGGTCAGACAGGGAGGACGCCTATCTCATTATTATCGCGCTTGGGAATCCACCACCACAGACAGATGGGTCCTAAATGTTATCCAACACGGGTACAAGATAGAACTGGATGCCCCTCCCCTTCACAGGTTCCTTCCAACTCCCTGCTCTCGTTTTTTAATCAAACACGCAGAACTTCTGAAAGTAATTCGGCACTTGGAAGATGGATCCCTGTCCCCAAAGGGCTCACAATCTAAAATTTTTCTGTGTCTATCACCACTCCGAGATGTTGGAGTTTGAATGTTGGAGTCAATTGGCTCTTTCCTGGTTGATCAAGAATCCGTGTTCTTCCAGTGCTAGCAGAGTCATCCTCAAGTCACGTAGAGCCGCTTGTTTTGAGCACGACTGAAGGAGATCGTCAAAATATGCAAATATCCAGACTCCCTGTAAATGTAGATGAGCCATGAGTGGCGCCAACACCTTTGTGAACATGCAGGAAGCAGATGATAATCCGAATGGTAGAGCTGCGTATTGGTAATGACAACCGGCGTACTTGAACCTTAGGAGGTTCCTGCTGCCTTGATGAATTGGGATATGGAGATGTGCCTCCTTTAAACCTATGGAAGTCATAACGTCCAGCTCCTGAAGTGCTCTCGTTTGACCGATTTGTTCAGGTACTTTAGATCCAAAACCGCTCATCTTGTCCTGTCCTTTTGGGGGCAGTGAACAAGATAGAATAAACACCTCTTTCCTCCTGATGAAATAGAACTGGTTCTACTGGTTTTGGATCTAAAGTACCTGAACAAATCAGTCAAACGAGAGCACTTCAGGAGCTCTACACCATCTGGACGTTATGACTTCCATAAGTTTAAAGGAGGCATATCTCCATATCCCAATTCATCAAGACAGCAGGAACCTCCTAAGGTTCAAGTACGCTGGTTGTCATTACCAATATGCAGCTCTACCATTCGGATTATCATCTGCTTCCTGCATGTTCACAAAGGTGTTGGCGCCACTCATGCCTCATCTACATTTACGGGTAGTCTGGATATTTGCATATTTTGACGATCTCCTTCAGTCGTGCTCAAAACAAGCGGCTCTACGTGACTTGAGGATGACTCTGCTAGCACTGGAAGAACACGGATTCTTGATCAACCAGGAAAGAGCCAATTGACTCCAACATTCAAACTCCAACATCTCGGAGTGGTGATAGACACAGAAAGATTTTAGATTGTGAGCCCTTTGGGGACAGGGATCCATCTTATTTATTTATTATTTCTCTGTGTAAACCGCTCTGAGCCATTTTTGGAAGGGCGGTATAGAAATCGAATGAATGAAATGGACCGTTTGTTTCTACCCCAGGACCGCTACCAAACCATTACTTCGGAAATCAGACAGGCGCTAACAGCACCAGCAGTATCACTCACAGCGCTGGTGAGAATCCTGGGGCTAATGGTTGCAGCGTTGGAAGCGGTCCCATGGGCGCAATTCCATTTAAGATCTCTGCAGTGGCTCCTGTTACCACACCAGCTAGCCATTGCACAGAAGAAAAGAATGGAACTGCACATACCACCACAAGTTTGCAAGTCCCTCAATTGGTGGCTGGCGCCTCAAAACCTTCTACAAGGAAAGGAGTTTTTGGATCCACCAAGGATCATATTAACCACGGATGCCAGCAACAGGGAATGTGTTCTCAACAGGAGAGAGATTACAGGATAAACTGACTAAAACTGAGAGCCATTTGGCTTGCTCTGTTCCATCACACACTGCAGAACAGACACGTACTTGTAAGAACAGGCAATACAATGGCAAAAGCCCATGTGAACCAGCAGGGTGGAATATGCTCAAAGTCACTCCATCAGGAAGCAGGGATCAGCTAGGCAGAAGCAAATCTCGGTTCCCTGACAGCTCATCACATGAAGAGGGATCAGAACCAGCTGGCCTACTGGTTGAGTCGGGAGGACCTGATGCCAGGGGAATGGGCGTTAAGCCCACAGGCCTTCAAACAAATTACAAGATGAATGGGACTGCCCATTATGGACTTGATCGCAACCCCAGAAAACACAAAATTGCCTAGGTTTATGGCAAGGTTCCCCTGCAAGGGAGCAGAGAATGTAGACACTCTGTCAAGCCCATGGCCAAAAGGACTACTGTATGCGTTTCCACCAATGCCACTGTTGGTCGGGGCGCTGAGAAGAATAGGTCTGCTAGGAACAAGGATGTCTAGTGGTTCCTTTTTGGCCCAGGAGACCATGGTTCCTGGAATTTCTACATCTTGCAACCGAAGAGCCATGGTTTCTTCCAGTGTCTCAGGATCTTCTCATACAGGGCCCAGTACAGCACCCCAACCCGGGTTGGTTACGTCTTGCCGCTTGGAAACTGAGTAGCGAGTTCTGAGCCAACAGGGTTACTCCGAAAGGGTGCTTCAGACTATGTTGGCGTCACGCAGAACCTCCACAAATAGAATTTACCAATACACATGGAAGGCCTTCCTGAGATGGATGGTTACGCCATTCAATCTCTAGAGGCGGTGCAGCTCTACAACACCTGTTGCAATTCTTACAGGATGGACTGGAAAAAGTCCTAAAACCAAATACCCTGAAACGACAAGCATCTTCATTAGTAGGCCTCATCGCAGGCATTTCCAAAAAGAACTGGCACACTCATCCTCACCTGAAGTGTTTTTGAGAGGAGCGACTTTACTGCTCAACCGTCCATAGATTTCCAACCGTCCATAGATTCTATGGACCTATGAATCTATGGATTCTATGGACCTATGAATCTATGGACCAACCGTCCATAGATTTCCAACATGGGACTTATACATCATACTAAAGGCATTGCAATTTCCTCCTTTTAAGCCAATATCAAAAATACCTATAAGAATTTTGTCATTTAAGTTGGCCTTTTTAATTGCCACCACCTCTGCGAGGTATATTTCAGAGTTGCAGGCACTGTTAGTCTACAAAACTTTTTGCATTTTCCAAAAGAACTCTGCCTCATTCCGGATCAATTTGTGCAAACTAAGGTGGCCTCAACGTTCCACCAATCCCAGGACATCTTTCTCCTGTCCTTCTGCCCTAATCCAGTGCACACCAAGGAGAAGCAGTGGCCCAAGTTAGACGTGCATTGATAATACTCTATTACCTTACAGGGTTATTGGAATAATTACAATAACATTACATCTAAAGCGCATTACATCTCTTACAGAGAGCCAAACAGAACTCTTTCATTCTCAGTTGCTGAGGCCAGGGACATCTCTATGGTTATACCTCTCTCGAGCTCCAAGGCAGGACAAATCTGATTTGTTAAAAGAAGAAAACACACCCACTCAAGCTTGAGGGGGATAACCCCGCCCCAGTTCTTTCTGTCCTCGCAGCTCCAGGCAGCAACCTTTTTCCTCTCCAGGCTAATCCTTCTCAAATCTTACTTATTCGTCTTTCCTCTATCTTCAATTTCTCTACAATTCAGTACTGTCCTTCCTTTTATATCCTGACCCCAGCAACCAGAAGAAGCCTTCACGGTAAGTGAACCAATGCTCCATTTCCTAATTGCTCTGCTAAGCACATACAAATTGTGTAGCCAGAGGTTTCAGACCATGGTCCAGGAATAGTATTAAGCCTCATTAAGGTGCAGACAGAAAATTTTCATTATTATTGCAACCAATAAGTATGCATAATAGTTCAGTCAAGATATGGGTTAGAAGGTTGGAAACTTGATTTCAACCCACAATTGAAATAATTTCAGCCTATGCCATGAGGCCATAGTCAAGCAAGTGTCAGAACCTGATCTTGGACATAATTATCCTTTTTCTCTCTCTCAAGGTCCCCGAAAAACGAGTCTCTGAGATGCTGCATTTCCGAGTCCCAGATGATCTGAGGAGCATTGAGGAGCCGGGTATGGCTTGGCCTAAAAGGGGGAAGGCAGATGTGCAGGGATAATGGGGGGATTGTGGGACTGAGACTGAGGGGTATCATAGAGCCCACTGGAATTCCTCTGTTCACTTTTTCTTTCTCCCTCACCTTTCAAAGAAGAACCTGCCAAACGCAGAAAGTACGATTACATGGTTGACACAATGCACAAGAGGATGCCTCTTTCACTTCAGCGGTCGAGTCCCAGAGCCACTACTGAGGTAGGCTTCTTTCATTCCTAGAATTTTCTTTTCTTTGCATTAGATACAAAAAACAACTCTGAAGGATCCAGATTCTGTCCAGTTACAGTTAGGGCTTTTACCCTGCATGGTGTAGTAGTAAGAGTGTGGAACTAGAATCAGGAAGGGCCAGGTTGAAATCCCTATGCAGCCATAAAAAGATCGCAGTGAGCGATTCAGACAAGCACCAGCCACAAGGCGTGAGCAGAATGGGGTTGTGCCGAGCGCGTACCTGCCCTGACGTCACTGGAGGATGTCCAACACGATGTGGCGTCCTTTAAACGTGTGAAGCAGGGATTCTCAACGTGTGGGTCCCCAGATGTAATTGGACTTCAGCTCCCATAATTCCCAACCAAAGGCCACTGGGGCTGGGGATTATGGGAGTTGAAGTCCAATAACATCTGGGGACCCACACATTGAGAAGCCCTGGTGTGAAGGGACGTGTATCTGTTTCGACAGGTTCAGATGGATGCTCCCCCTCCTGCCGCTAAGGGATGCCTGACAGCATGTCAGGAGGTTCCTCGGCCATTTGATGGCAGGCACACTCTCAGCATGCCCCTGTCCTGCTTGTGTGTTGCGGCTGTTGTTGGTGGCCTTTCTAGTTGAAAAGCAGTGTATAAATAAATATGTATCTCGAAATCTGCTGCCTGAGGTGAAGTGCCTCACCCTGCCTGATGACAGGGCGGGCCAGCCTTCGCTCCTGTGTGTCATTTTTAAAGTAAATGAGCTGATGATATGCACCCGTGTGGGTGGGGATAGACTGTGCCATGGCAGTGAGGAATAACAGCAGGGCTGTGTGGGCCTGGGTGCCTCGACCGCCCACCAGTCAATCCCCCCACCCATATTTCTTCCCAGATCACAGTGACTGAAGAAATGACTGCTCCTGCCACCGCCTCTCAGGAGGAGAGAAGTCAGGAGTGGGAGACGGAGGTGGGGGATGATTTTAGTCTCTTCTACGACAGCTACTCTGTGGATGGCCACGCCGACTCTGACAGCAAGGTACACAACACAAAGCTGTCTTGGGTTCTGGGTGTGCCTAGCTGTTCTCGTAGGGCTGAGAGACCAAAGCTTGGGTGTCTAAATAAGGAAACACTGCCGGGCTCAACTTCCAGACCTTTGGGAGTGGTGATGAAGACAGAATTCCTTCTCTCCTTCTGCCATTTGTCACCACTGCTGCCTTTCTTTTGTGGCTTCGTGGCAGCGGCAGTAGCACTTCTTTTAGTAACCATCAGCTGATGGCTGTCATTACCTCACCCACCCCTCCCGAAACTTTCTCGGAATAACATTTCTGTCTCACAGAAGGGGGAAGCCATCCCCCCCCCCACCCAGCATACCTCTTGGAACGCTGCTACATGATGATGTATTGGCATTCTGGGTGGGATGGGGAGAAGATGGCTGCCAGCAGCCGCTGGGGAAACCTCATGCTGCTGAAAGGCTCCCCACTTCCACCAGTCCCCCCAAAATTGCTGAAACTCAAAACATCTTGCTGCCTGAAAATGGGGAAGGGGCATTCCAGCCAGGCACATAGGGAGCCTGCCGGTGGCCGTGGGACCAGGTCCTGCCGGCAGCTCCTTTTTCAATTTATTACTGCATATGTGTCAGTGCACGTGTGTCCAAGGCTTGCCCGCTGTGTTCACGTCGGATGCAGGGGGCGTGGTCTGTGCCAGGATGGGGCTATTGAGCCCCATTGCAACGTTTCCCTTCCTCAGTCAGCGGTTTGTTGAATCGCTGACTGGGAGCTCCTTTCTCTGCCTCCACGAAGCACTGTCTGGGGTGGGGAGACTTTGCAATGGGGCCGAATAGTAGGCACTGACCACGCCCCCTGCGTCTGACGTGGAAGCAGGGGGAGTGGCCACTAGGGATCCTTCCCAGCCAGCGTTTTTATTGAAACGCTGGCTGGCTCGGTTTTCCCACTCTCTGCCTAGCTAATAGTGAAGCGGGGTGGGGGGGAGCCCTGGGCCAGCTAGCGTTTCAGTGAAACACTGGCTGGGAAGGAGAGGGGCGCACCTCGTGCTCTCCGCCGGCAAGTTCACTTGGGAAGTGCACAAACTGGTTCGGCCAGTTCACAGGTGGGGGGATATCTTTAAGGACGGGGGAGGGTGCTCTCGCCCCTCCTGCCACATTTCCCCTGCTGGCGGCAGTGTTTTTTTAAAACAGTCTGGCAGGGCGGCAACATACCTCCTTGCCACCCTGGTGCCTCCTCAGACCAGAAGTGCCCAGTGCGCGTGCGCATGTTGTGACTGCCCGCACGTGCACATCACGCGCACACACATGCGCGCGCACTGGCCACTTCCAGTCTGAAGAGGCACCAGGGCGGCCAGAAGGTACACTGCCACCCTGCCAGACCATTTTAAAAGACAGTGCCGGCGGGGAAAACGCGGTGGGAGGGGTAAGAACACCCTCCCCCATCCTTAAAGAGATCCCCCTCACCTTTCAGCTGGTAGGCGCTGGTTCCATGCACACCACTAGCG
Source organism: Hemicordylus capensis (assembly GCF_027244095.1). Taxonomy (NCBI): domain Eukaryota; kingdom Metazoa; phylum Chordata; class Lepidosauria; order Squamata; family Cordylidae; genus Hemicordylus; species Hemicordylus capensis. The sequence goes on along the minus strand of NC_069658.1, from coordinate 253,387,230 downwards.
TTCACTGGCCGGGTGCGGAAGGGTTGGGAGCAGGGTGGGCTCTGGACATGGAGATGCCTTGGTGGCTGAGGGACGCTCATGTCTCCCCCCCCCCCCAACTCCATTTCCCCCATGCCCCTGGTTCCAGCTCAGCCACCCCTTAAAATGCATATAATGTTTGGAAGTCTTTGGTCTCTATCTCTCTCTCTCTCTTTTGTGAAACCTGTAAGTAGTGCTGTGGGTATTCTGTGATGCTGAAAGCTGAGTTCCTGACACTTGTATAAATCTATGTAAATTGAGGAAATTAGCATGGTTTCTCTTTATTGCAGAACTTGTTCTGTCAGTCATTGAGAAGAGCAAGGAGCTATGCCTGAGCACTGAAATCTTGTCCCTGGAAACTTTTCTCAGCATTCTCTAGCTTGAGAGAGAGAGAAATACTGAGTCAGTCCATTGGTCCGTCTAGCTCAGTGTTTGTTCTGATTGGCAGTGGCTCTCCAGGATTTCATACTGGGCTCTTTTCTCAGCCCTTCCTGGATAGGCTGGAGACTAAACATTCTGCGTAGTTTTCTATGGCCCCATCCCAAGATCATACCCATGGTCTTAGCAAACATTGCCCACAGACTTTGGCCAAGTTAACTTTGCAACCGTCTGGATTAGTAACTTGCTTTTAAAAAACAAACCTTTTCAGAAGCTAGTTTCCATAGCCGGCATCACTCCTATGGCTTTTCAGCCACGCAGTGGAATGACAGTGTAAACATAGGCAGGCATGAGTATAGATTGCATGGTGTGTGTGTGTGTGCGCGCGCGCTCTGTAGGTTTAAAGAAAGGTTGCTCCTTCAGAAGAAAAGTAATGACTCCTGTTTCCAGAACACTTAGCCTTCTAATGCTCCACTGGTTTGCCCAGGATTACTGATACTAATATGGCAATGTATCATGAGGAATGTGTGAGCCCAGCCTGTGGTAAACTTGCTAGTGCTTGCCTGCCTCCCAATTAAGGGAGGAGAGCTGGTCTTGTGGTAGCAAGCATGATGTGTCTCCTTTGCTAAGCAGGGTCCACCCTGGTTGCATATGAATGGGAGATGATATGTGTGAGCACTGAGAGATATTCCCTTCAAGGGATGGGGCTGCTCTAGGAAGAGCACGAAGGTTCCAAGTTCCTTCCCTGGCATCTCCAAGATAGGACTGAGAGAGATTCCTGCCTGCAGTAATAGAGAAGTCGCTGCCAATCTGTGTAGACAATACTGAGTTAGATGGACCAATGGTCTGACTCAGTATATGGCAGCTTCCTATGTTCCTATGTCTTGTTGGTATTTATAGCAGAGTTATACTAGCCAGAACCATAAGCATATCTTTCTTAATTCTCAGTTCTCCGGCAATCTCAATTTTTCTTATTTGCAATTCAGTCAGATGCAGATGTTGCTGGAGAACATATGAGTGAAGAGGAGGAGGAAGAGGAGGAGGAAGAAGAGGAGGAAGAGGAAGAAGAGGAAGAGGAAGAAGAAGAAGAAGATGATGAGGAAGAAGAGGATGAAGAATCTGGTAATCTTTCTGACAGGGTGAGTTGTGACACTGTCTGTCTTTTGTATCTCACTTCAGGAATACTTCCATGGAAGATTAGGAAAAGAACTGGGGAGGGGTTATCTCTGTAGGCTTTTTCTATTAGAATTTACATAGTCCTGCCCAGGAGCACGTGACGAGGATAACCCAATGAGATGCCTTGATAGCAGCAACCGAGAACAGGCCTTCACTTGTATTTTTAAAAGAAACTAGCTGGGCCAGGCACAGAGCATTTGCGCCTCTGCCAGCCCACCCAGCCCGCCTCTCCCCCCGACTGCCTGCTAATTCCCAGTGGCTGGCTGGCCTGCCACCACCTGCTGCTCCCGGCGGCCGCCCGCCGGTGGGAGCAGCCCACTTCTCCCCCTGCCCTGGTTTTGGGCTGGCTGGAAAGTGGGCCTGCAACCTTCACCCACCCGCCAATTCCCGCCAGCCACTATGGGAGCTGCCCGCTTCTTCGCCTGCCCATGGTTTCTGGCTTGCTGGCCGGCCAGAAAGCCGGCCTGCCACCTCCTCCCGCTGCTGCCTGCTGCTCCCGTCAGCCAGCCAGCATCCCTATTTGCTCCCCGTTGCTAATTGGCAGCTGTTCACAAGCTCTCGCGAGAGCTGCCATACATAGGATTAGCGGTGGGTACGCCTAGGAGAAATAAACATGTAGATATGATTCCCAGACTTCATGTCCGAGGAATAGGAATCATGTGTTCTTGGGAAAACTGTTTACTTTCTCTTTCTACACCTGTTTGTTTTAATGTCTCATTTTTTAAATGACTTTTTAAAATTAATTCCGGAATTAACATACAAAACTCACCATACACATACCACTCAAAATTGTAGTGTCAATGGTGTTAGGCTGAACAGCATGTGAAACAGGATGCTGGACTAGAGAGGCCTTTGGCCTGATCTAGCAGGGCTGTTCTTATGTTCTTATGATATGTATTGTGGTTTCCTTTGCTTTTCATGTTTTGCTGCCTCTCCTTCATTTTCAGGTTGCTTGTCTGATCTGTTGCACTCTTTGTGATTGATTTAACTTGCTTTGTTTCATGTTTTTCTTCTGCCTACTGGCTTCCCACCGCCCCATCTCTTCCCAGAACTTATTTTCTTTTAATCTTTTCTTATTCTCTCCACTTCTTCCATGCTGTCCCCTGTGCTTGCCATTTTTCCCTCTCTTCCTCAAACCATTTCCCTGGCCTCTAAGACCGAATTCACATCTTCCAAAATACCAGCTGGCATAGACCCCTTAGAATTGGGCCATGTCAGAACCATTTATGGGCTGTCTTTTTATAATTTGTTATATATCCAAGGTGGTGCACATGTAATTAAAAACAATTTTAAAATCAAAACCATGCACCATATTTTTTGTGTGCAATGACACCATTAAAAGAGCAGCAGTGAACACCCTAAAGCTGCAGTTCTGTCCATAGTTACCCGAAAGTGAAACACAGTTAATTCTGAGTAAGCCTGCATAGGAATGGGCTGTAAGAGAAGTCATTAAAAACAGTTCTCAGGGCAGTATTCAGAGCCATGTTAAAAACAGTGACTGACATCTTAAGAACATAAGAACAGCCCAGCTGGATCAGGCCCAAGGACCATCTAGTCCAACATCCTGTTTCACACAGTGGCCCACCAGATGCCACTGGAAGCCTACAGGCAGGAGTTGAGGGCATGCCCTCTTTCCTGCTGTTACTCCTCTGCAACTGGTACTCAGAGGCATCCTGCCTTTGAGGCTGGATGCCTCTGTCACCTTGATGCTGCGCTTTCACAATGGTCAAAGTTTTGTGCATGCAAGAAGATTGTGTAGTTGTGCTGCATCAAGGAAATTTTGAGAATTGTACTCTTGAGCAAAAGTTCTGTGCAAAATGTGTGAGGCTTGACACAGGCCATTCAACTTGTTGCACAAGCAGAAACATATTTGCACTTGCGCCTCTCGAGTGGCTATTGCTGGTGTCTACATTATGGGGAAATTTAAGAAAATTCCATATACAGCTCAGCTATGCACCCGTGCATGTTTTACTTTACTGTTTATTTTATAAGGATATTCAGAACAGTTTTATCTCTCCTCTTTTAGCAAATTATCCCGACCATACCGACATGTTTTATCTGCAGCATCTATTGTCTGATCATGATTATTCCATTTCCTTAAATGTGGTTACATTTTGCTTTATAGCCTATGAAATAAGGCAAGAGATGCTTACCTTGCTGTAGTTCCTTTTTCTTTACTATAAAGGGTATGTTATCTGGTCGATGGCTGTCATAAAGGAATGTATCTACCTACCTACCTTATGTTTCTTTTAGAGTGTGAGCCCTTTGGGGACAGGCAAGCATCTTTCTTATTTATTTATTTATTTATTTTATTTCAGTGTAAACCTCTTTTGAGAACTTTTGTTGAAAATCAGTAGATAAATATTCTTCATAGTAGTAGAAACACTTGTTTGGAATACAGTCTCCAGACTTTGCACAACAGCCTTGTGCTGGCATAACATCCTTGTGCAGGTGCAGTGTTGGGCAGGATGCTACCCAGTAAGTATGGGGAGAGGGCCATACACAGCATATTGCATTGCTCGCCAAAAGCCAATGAGTAGCACAGACTTTGCTGGGCACCTGAAGGATAACAGTCCAGGTGCAGCCATGGAGACTGCCCTCTCTCCAGTAGTGTCCTTCCTGACCTCCACAGGTGAGAGCACCTGGAAAAGGGTCTTTGACTGCCTCAACTGCTAAGAGGGCTCCTATTGCTAACTTGGCAAGGAGGCACCTTTTACCATGATGATTCTCTTTATTTAGCAGGGGGAGAGTAACTGGCCCTATTCACCCCCCACACAGTACTTCCAGTGACTGTTGCTGGTGTTTGTCTTATGTTTCTTTTTAGATTGTGAGCCCTTTGGGGATAGGGATCCATCTTGTTTGTTTGTTATTTCTCTTTGTAAACCGCCCTGAGCCATTTTTGGAAGGGCGGTATAGAAATTGAATTAATAATAATAATAATAATAATAATAATAATAATAATAATAATAATATTGGAAGTTGGCGACCTTTCAGATACCCTGATCCGAGACTGTTAGAACGTACCTACTAGGCTACCCTACCTCTTGGTTGTGTGTCTCATTCTCACTGTTCCTCAATTCCTGCCCCAGAGCACTGCCTCCAGCTCTAAACGAAAGGCCAGGAAACGCTGGCGGAATGACAGCCCCTGGGTCAAGCCGTCCCGCAAACGAAAGCGCAAAGAACCACACCCCAAGGATGCCAGAGGTGATTGCCTGTCATGGCTCTGGGACTAAGGGTGGGGTCAAAAGGGTTGTGGAAGCCAGAAAGGAGGATTTATTTATATTTATACTTTATTTATTTAAATATTTCATATACAGCCCAATCCACGGACTCAGGGAGGTGTACACGGTGAAAGCAGCATCTGAGATATAAAAACAAAAACATTTAAAGAGCAAATGCCCAGTAGAAAAGAAATGTCCTCAATAAGGATTTAAAGACTGAATGGGAGGAGGCAGACCAAATCTGGGGGGGAAGAGAGTTCCAGAGTAGGGGGGCAGTAACAGAGAAAGCCCTTCCATGGGCCCTAGTACTATGGACCTCTCTAAGCCCAAGGACCGAAAGAAGGGCAACCTGAGAAGATCTCATAGGATGGGACAGGGTTTGGAGTTACAATCCTGCACAGAAACTGTGTAGAAGCTGATACCACGATGCCCTGAGGCATTCCCTGATACCACGATGCCCTGATACAGTTTAAGAGGTGTTTGAAACAACTTTATTAATCCAATAAAAATATCATCATCATTTTTATCCCATCGTTCCTTCAAAGATCTGAGTGATGTATATTGTTCTTCTGTTTATCCTCACAGCAAGCCTTTGGGGTAGGTTAAGCCCAAGGCCTCCGCTTGAGCTTCATGGCTGAGTGGAGATTGAACCTGCGTTTCTTTCACACTAGCCCAGCACTCTAACCACTACACCATACTGGCGTGAGGTCATATAACCATTTCCATATCTTGAGCTGACATTTATTAATCATCTTACGGAGGATAGGTCTTTGTGGGGCTCGGCAGGCATGAAACAAATCAGTTTCCATATATGTGTATGTGTGTTGAACACTAAGGTCTTCCCAGTTACTAGGGGACCAATGCTGTTTAACTTACTCATAAATGATCTGGAGTCAGGCGTGAACCTAGCGGTAGCCAAATTTGAAGATGGCAGAACAACTCTTAAGGGGTATGGAATTTCAAGTAGAGGGTGTAATTCCAGGTAGAATGAAATAATTTATCTAGACTGGGTAGTGGTTAAAAGGGGGGTGAGTTGATATGGATAAATGCAAAGGGATACAGCTGCCAAGTATTTCCCCGTGTTTGGACATTTCTCTCTCTTTCTCTCTCCAGGGCTAAATGGTGGCCCTTCAGCCACGCAAAGTGAGTACACGGAGGTGCCCCTTGGCTGCTTGGAGTTGCCCAATGAGGGGGCACTGTCCCCCAACAATGCAGGTGCGTGGCCACCTCTCCCACTCCCTCCCCCTGCGTGGTCACCATGAAATTATATTGGAACAGCCAGTGCAATATAGTGGGTTGAATTCAGAGTGGTGTGGTTCCAAATCCAGGCTCATTTGTGAACTAAAAAGCCTTGAGAAAGGTGGCCTTGTGCAAGTCATGGTTGTCTCCTAAAAGGAGTAGCTTCCTGTGTCGTCCTCACTGAAGGAAGCTTAAGGAGCCTCTGTTAGTCCTGAGCAGGAGAATCAGAAATGATGACAGCAGTAGGAAAAGGTCTCAGCAGGGGCTGAAGGCCAAAAGAGCTAGAGTTGGGATGTCAATTATTGTTTTATTGACATCCCAATCCTAGTCTTCTGTTTTCCTTAAAGAAAGTGACCATTCTACTTTAAAGAATGATCAGTTATTCAACAGAACCAAGAATGCCATTTTTTGGTAGTGGCCTTTTTAAAAAAAATGTGTGTCATGACATCAACTGGGAGCAAGGGCAGAATGAGGGCTTCTTGCTCCCCAATTCCACAGGAGATTGGGAACACAAATGTTTCCTTTAGAAGCATGGTCACTCATACACCCCTGCCTGCCACTATAAACATAACCAGGTTTAAATGCAAGAGTGATGTGGCACCTTAAAAATTAACTGTATTGTGGCATAAACTTTCATGGACTGGAACTCGCTTCATCAGTGGAACAAAGTATTCTTCTAGTTTGGCAAATATACGTACACCTGACAAAGTAGACTGTTGTCCACAAAATACATGGTGATAGAGGTAAAGAAAAAAGTTGTAAACAGTGGGCACCAAAAGGCCATGAAATGCAAACAGTATAGTCTGTGACAATTTTATGTAAAACTTAAATGTGTATAAGCAGAGTCACAATTCACAACACCAGAAATGGGTGATGATAAGATACTCCTCACTATGTGTATATTCACAATATGTTTCTTTTGCATTTCATAGCCATTTGGCTACAGCATTCGCAATTTTTTCTCTTTTTCTCTATAGCTTTGTGCGCATGCAAAATAAACTTGTTCTCTGATGCCTCGAGCCGAGGACATCTCTCATTGGGTTATCGTGTCCACGTGCTCCCAGGCAAGACTAATCAAAATTAGTTACTAGGCTTAAGAGCCCCGGACGGATAACCCCGCCCAGTTCTTTTAGTCCTGCAGTCGCTCCTAGGCAGAGATCGTTCGTATTGCTCTTGCAAATCTTGTTTGTCTCTTTCTTACTTCTTTGTGGTATTTCTCATTATACTTGGACTTTTACTCTATTTCATACTTAGTTTTTACTTAGTTTTAAAACAAACAAATAACTTTTTAAAAAAAAACAACACCACTTTCTTTCCCGCTCTTTTTGCTATCCTCCTCAACTGTCATTTCTCTGTTTCCCTGCACAATGGAGCGTCGCCAGGCTATTAGACGCATTTTAGTGCCCAGGGGAGGACAAATGGAGGGCTTCCCATTCGCCTCTCAAGCGCTGGGCTTGCCCCCCCCGTATCGCCGCCATTAGCGGTGGTGCCATTAACGGCTGCACGGGAAGAGGAGGATTTGCTGAGGGACACCATATCGGGTCCCTCAAGTGCTATGGGCATGGGCGCTGGATCGGGCCCATCCCTGCTCACCCGCACAACGCGAACTGCGGCGAGAGCAAGGGGAGATGCAAGCCTGGATGGTGCTGGCCAGACCTCGGTCTCGTTCCCGCCCATTCCAGAGCTCAGAGAGCCGAGCCGTACCGCTTCTGCTGCCGCGCCCTCTAGTGGCTCTGCAACGGCTCCCGCAAATGGCGGCTCGACAATTTCGGCAGGAATCCTGGGAGCCACCGCTCTTCCAAGCCGCGTTTCTTCCACAGACCGTCAGGGAGCTGGCTCCACAGCAGAAAGACCGGTGAGATCCCTCCTTGTCGTGGCTAGCCAGGGACCTCCAGTAAATGATCCCCCAGTAAATGTCCCTCAACCTATTCAGAATGTACCTCCTCAGGCCATTAGTCTCCCTTTGGATATGCCGACTACATGGCAGAACTGGATTAAAGAGACCCTCTTAGGGAGGTTGTTAAAAAAGGGAGGAAGTCTAAGAAAACGTCCAGGGAACGTGTTTATACGTCCTCTTCTGAGGAGTCCACTTCTCAGGCCCCCAGAAAAGCAACACGCAAGAGAAGGCACACTAACGCTGAGAGGCGCAACCTGATTCCACCTCATGACGTGGTGGTTTTAGGCGGGGGGGTGTTGCTCTTCGGAGGGGTCTGGCGGGGAGTCACCGGATATTACACCCAGTAACCCCCTACCTCTGGCTCCCCCAAGTGAGCCCATTCGCCCTGTCGTGCCGATATCCCCGACTCCTTCAAGAGCGGATGCGGTACCGTTAGATATTCCATATCCGGGGATACCTGTTGTTATACCAAATCCTGTGGTTCCATCACTGATCTCTATTCCTAACCCGCGGCCGGAATTACCTTTAAACCCATTTGACAAAGAAGAGGGAGAATGGTCGGATGACCAGGACAATCCTGCATCCACAATATCTCAAAGATTATTTTCTCAAGTGGATTTGAAATCCCTCATGTCTAAGGCCATGAATGCATTAGACCTTCAAACACCTGTGGCCACTGAGGCGGTTCCACCTACTAAGGGCTCAGTGGTGTTTCCTAAACTGAAGAGTAAGGAGTTGCTGTTACCTCTCCCAGAACTCCTGGCTGATACGGTTAGGGAGGAGTGGCTACTCCCCTCCTCTAGTCGTAGATCATTGGCAGTGGCCAATAAGTACTACTCATTCCAACAAGAGGCTATGGACATGTTTAAAGTACCCTTAACACATGCCCCGGTGGTTGCCCTTCTAAATGGGGCTTTACTACTGAAGGATGGGGAATCAGCCCTGAAAGATCAAAATGATAAAAAACTGGAAGCTTCTTACAAAAGGGCTAATGAGGCCTCTTCTCTGGCCATTAGGGCCTCGGCGGCAGCCTCAGTGTTGTCATGGGCATCTATAGTCGGGTTAGATGACCTTATTCAGGACCCCCCTACAGATGTGTTTAATTTAAGGCACCAACTCATAAAGATTCAAAAGGCGCAAGCCTTCGTCTCTGATGCAACCCTAGATGCTATAAGATTTTCATCCAGGGCTTCCACAGCCACAGTCGTGGGACGCCGTAACTTGTGGCTAAAACATTGGCCTGTGGATGCGAATTCTAGGGCCAATTTGGCCTCTGTTCCCTTTGATGGGGTTAAACTCTTTGGGGAGGAGGCCCTTAAAGAGGTGTTAGTAGAGTCTAAGGACAAACGTAAGACGATACCTCTTCCATCCACCACACGTAAACAGGAACGTCCTCCAAGAAGGACTTTTCAGTTCCAGTACCAGCCCTTTTGATCCTTCCGACCCTCCTTTCGAGGGAGAGACAGGGATTCGAGATTCCAGCGACCCCAGTGGGGCAGACAGCGAGGCGCTAGGCCCTTCAACCAGGGCAGACAGGCCTTTGCCAATCAACCCAAGTCTCAAAAACAGCAATGACTCCCCAGCAGGGTCTCTGGGGGGCCGCCTGTCAGCCTTCTTTCAAAAATGGCAGGAAACAACTACGGACTTGTGGGTTCTGTCGACAGTGCAGTGGGGCTACAAGATAGAACTCACATCCTTACCACCCAGCAGATTTCTACCAACCCCAAGGTCACGTTGACTTATCAAGCATGTTGGCCTTCTGGGCGCTATTCACCACTTAAAAGATATAGGGGCTATAGAATTGGTGCCTATCAATCAGCAGGGACAGGGAATCTATTCCATAATCTTCACGGTTCCCAAAAAGGACAAATCCCTCAGATCTGTTCTGGATCTGAAGTTTTTGAATCAGTGGGTTCCCAAATGCAGATTTCGCATGGAATCCCTTCGCACCATAACAGAGGCGTTACAATCTGGACCTCTTGGCTTCCATAGATCTAAAGGAAGCTTATTTACACATTCCCATAGATCCGGAAAGTCATCATCTCCTGCGTTTCAAATACAGTGGAGTACATTATCAATACAAAGCATTGCTGTTTGGTCTCTCCTCAGCCCCAAGAATTTTCACCAAGGTGCTGGCACCTGTGATCGCACATCTAAGACTACAGGGAGTTAGTGTTTTTTGTTATCTCAACGACCTGCTTTTAACGTTTCCATCTGAACTGTCTTCCACAAGAGACCTTCATCTAACTCTTCGCACATTAGAACAACACGGATTCCTAGTAAACGTAGAAAAAAGTCACCTGCAACCTTCCACCAGGATGCAACATCTGGGCGTCCTAATAGACACATGAAGGGACTGTCTCTTCCTACCAGAAGACCAGATCAAGACCCTCAGGGAAGAGATATGGGAGGTGCTGAATGCTTGTCAAGCCAAGCTCCTGTCTTTGGCACGTCTCCTTGGCCTAATGGTGGCCATGTTGGACGCAGTACCGTGGGCCAGTTTTCATCTGCGACCGCTACAGTGGTTCCTTCTAACATTCAGGGAACCCATTTCGAAGAAAGTCAACATAACCATCCTCATTCCCCAGGACATACTAACGTCCCTGCGGTGGTGGCTCCTGGATTCCAGCACTCAAAGAGGCAAGGAGTTCCTCGACCCGGCCCAGATTCTGATCACGACCGATACCAGCAAGACCGGCTGGGAGGCACATTGTCACCACAGAACAGCCCAAGGCCGGTGGTCACAAGCCGAGAGTGTACACAGCATCAATTGGTTGGAGCTGAGGGCCATCCGTCTTGCCTTGTTGGCATTCCAGGACCTGATCACCGGTTCCCATGTGTTGATAAGAACAGACAACACAACGGCGAAGGCCCACATAAACAGACGGGGGGGACCAGGTCTCGATCTCTTCAGGCGGAAGCATCACTGATACTGGATTGGGCGGAGGTTCACCTGGCCTCACTCATAGCCCACCATGTACAAGGGGATCTCAACTCGATAGCGGACTGGCTGAGTCGAGAGCAGCTCCTACCCAGGGAGTGGGCACTCAACAGGAGAGTCTTTCGGATGATCACGCGAAGCTTCGGCACCCCGAGAGTCGACCTGTTTGCCTCAGCACTGAACGCACAGCTCACCAGGTTCTTCACCCGCTTCCCCTGCCCACAAGCAGAAGGGGCAGATGCCCTAGCAGCGAGATGGCCTCGGGAACTGCTGTATGCCTTCCTTCCCACCAACTCCGCTCTTGGCCCGCTTTCTTTGCAGAGTGCGCTTGCTCAAGGCTCAGATCATCCTAGTAGCTCCTTACTGGCCCAGGAGACCATGGTTTGCGGAGTTACATCACTTGGCCATACAGGAACCGTGGTTCCTCCCAGTGTCAACAGACCTTCTACTTCAAGGTCCCATAGAACATCACGATCCAGGCTGGTTTCAGCTAGCCGCCTGGAGACTGAGCGGGGAATTTTAAGTAAGTTCAGCTATTCGAGAAGTGTTCTAACCACCATGTTATCTTCCACAAGGGAGTCCACCAAGCGTATATATCAGTATACATGGAGAGCATTTTTTCGATGGTCAGCAAGGCATTCCATACCTCAGGGGACAGCGTCCATTAAATATCTCCTGGCATTTTTACAAGATGGCTTAGACAAAGGACTCAAGGCTAATACCTTAAAAAGACAAGCTGCTTCCCTAGCAGGTGTGATAGCAGGTCTATCCAAGTTTGTTAACCACCCTCATTTAAAAAGATTCCTGAGGGGGGCCACCCTGCTGTCACCTATGGTGGTTCACCGTTTTCCATCTTGGAGTCTCCACACTGTTCTTAAGGCACTTCAGAATCATCCGTTCGAGCCGATAGGAACCATTCCCTTAAGTCTTTTATCGTACAAGACGGCATTCTTAATAGCTGTTACATCTGCAAGAAGAATCTCTGAATTGTATGCTCTGTCGGCTCATAAAAATTTATGCATTTTCTCTGCTGACTCCGTGTGTCTCATTCCTAGCCCGTTCATCAGGCTGAAGGTGTCCTCAGCATTCCACCACTCACAAGATGTCATACTTCCATCGTTCTGTCCTAAGCCAACTCATCCAACAGAACAAAAATGGCATAAACTAGACGTACGCAGATGTCTGAAGAGATACCTGAGACGCACGGAGAGCTTCAGGAAGATGGAGAGTCTATTTGTTAGTTTTTTACCAGCTTCCATGGGAAGCCAAGTGTCTTCACAGATTATTGCTAGATGGATACGGGCTTGTATTTCACTAGCCTATGAGTCTCTACACCTTCCAGCACCAGAACACATTCTGGCTCACTCTACTAGGGCAGCGTCCACATCTGCGGCCTTCTCAACCAACGCGCCAGTGCATGAAATATGCAGGGCCGCGACTTGGAAGGCTCCATCAACATTTATGAAGCACTATAAAATTGATCTATATGCGTCTTCTCAAGCTGCATTTGGACGCAGAGTGCTTCAACAGGTTCTTCCCCCAGAGTAGGCACGGGCACTCCCTCCCAGAGAGTTTTGGCCAGGGCTTTGGTATGTCCCAATGAGAGATGTCCTTGGCTCCAGGCATCAGAAAACGGAGCATTGGTTTCACTTACCGTGAAGGCTCCTTCTTGATGCTGGAGCCGAGGACATCTCGGCCCTCCCAGGCGGTGTCCTGGCCTACTCCACGGGAAACTTGAGCATATTACAAGAGCACAGCTAATAGTTCCAGAGGTTTCTGGGGTTCCTCTATCTTCTATGTTTTCTCTGTGTGTGTGTGTGTGTGTGTGTGTTTTAACGCTGGTTGTATACTACTTAATTCTGTGCTATTTGCACATTTGGCCTAAAAGAACTGGGTGGGGTTATCTGTCTGGGGCTCTTAAGCCTAGTAACTAATTTTGATTAGTCCTGCCTGGGAGCACGTGGACACGATAACCCAATGAGAGATGTCCTCGGCTCCAGCATCAAGGAGGAGCCTTCACGGTAAGTGAAACCAATGCTCCGTTCTTCTTCAAAATGCCACAAGATTCTTTGTTGATTTGCTTGCAAGAGACTAACATGGTGATTTCTTTGCAAATTTAATAACCAACCTGTATAGTGCTTGTCTTTAATAACCGACTAGTTGTTGTTTGTGTGTTGTGTTAAGTGTGTATAAGTAAAAAATAGCAACTGCTTGGGCTGTCTCTGAGATTCCAGAATAAACGTCAGGGAGAATTGTGAAAACTTCTTTAAATATTGGCTGACGTCTAATTAAGCAAGACCAGCACTTCTCACTAAGCGTTGGTGCTACTGCGCTGCAGACTAATGCAGCTCTGCTGTTTGCATAATTCTTGTCAATCTCTCCTGCCCCTGGAAATGTTCCACTACCACCAATATAGGTCCCCGAGGGATACATAACTCTCGGGGACCTACATTTTGGTCACAGGGAGCACTTCCAGGGGCAGGGGAGATTGCCTAAAGTGCGCCCCCCCCCAGCACATGCACTGCATTAGTTTAGAACACAGCAGCGGCAGCCATGCAACACCAGTGCTTCATTGGAAGTTCTGGTTCTTCCTTGGTCTAGATGTCAGCTGTTATTCACCTATGTTTATACAGCAACCTAATGCTTTGGCTATGAATTGAAGATATCTAGGTAAACTCTATCTTTAGGCAAAGTGAGGCAGCCTGCCTGGGATGACAGATTTTTAGAGTCCCATGGAAGTGGTCACTTATACAGTTTGTTACTATCTTTATTTATTATTATGAATTTATTACAAATCTGCAGAATTTAAAAGTATAAAAGTGTATAATAAAGGTACAACATACATATAACAATTAGGTGTTCATTCACAAAATTACATAAACTAAAAACACGTATTTCTAAAGGATATGCACACTTCAGCATAATCTCCTGGAAATGTATATGTTTTTCTAAGAAATTAACTAAATCAATTACATATGTTTCATTTTATACAAAAACTTTCATCTTTATTTATGTCTACATTAAATTTTCGCTTCATAAAACTTACTCAAGGGGACCAGTTTTTACTAAGAAGTTTATGTCCCTGATTTCACATCCCTAAGTCTTTCATCTGCTGTCAGTTTAGACAAGCTGTGTGCTATGTTTTAGTTAACTACTCTTTCAATTTTGGCACAGTTTATTTTCAACTGTACTTTGCTACTAATATTTTTTCAGCTGTCGACAAGTTCCAAGTAACCTCCAAATGATCTTTTAAAATATAGCCTCCTAAATAACTTGATGCTATCTATCACTGTGGAACCAATTCTCCAGAATGTTCTTATTTTTGGACACTGCTATCAAATATGGGGGGAAATCTTGCCTATATTGCTATAATTTTACCACTGGAGAGGGCATCCTTTGATTTTCTGTCTCAAGCACTAAAGACTATTTGACCATTTCCCCAACATAGTTAATAGAACTATGAACAGGAACTTCATATGAACAGAACATTCATTGAACTGTTCTGCATTGAACAGAACAGGGTGCAGCCTTGTGGAAAGTGGTGTTGATGGCCACAAGGTTGCCTGTTTAAGGCTAGTGAGACCTAATAGCCGTGATGGCGCTGCTGCTATTATTATTTTTATGGTTTTCAACAACAAAAATGTTCTCAAAGCAGTTTTAATAGAAAGAGGGAATTGGATGACTCGCTGTCTCAAAATGACTCACTGTCCAAGAAACACAAGGTAGATGTCAGCCAGGGGCATAGCAGGGTCAGCAAGGTCCTGTGTTCAATAAATGAACACTGCCCCCCCTTAAAAAAAAATTGTGGCACCTGAAGTGCCGCAACTTTTTTTTAACTTTAAGATGATATAATGGCGATGATATATAGAAAAGTGGGAGATAAAAATTACAATGGAGCAATTACATAATTGTACAACAAGATTCCTTTTGATGTTGTGATTCAGTCAGTGCGCACAGATGTATACCGGTTAACTGCAAGGAATTAAAAAACAGTCTCGATATAAAAAATTGGAAAAATAGTGGATCTCTAATGCGTTGGTGGAAACAAGATCAGATAAATGGTTTTGAACTGTTTTGAAATTGTTTTTATATTGTTTTAAGCTGTGTGTTTTAAATGGTGTTTGTTTTTATGTTTTTTAAACTTGTTGTACACTGCCCAGAGCCTTTGGGTGTGGTGATCTAGAGATTGATTGATTGAATAAATAAATAAATAAATAAATAAATAAGCATTCTCCCTTGCTCTTGACAAGATTTTAAAAACCTCTTTTAAAAAATAATAATAATGGGGTTGGGGTTTTTTTTGGACATTTTTTATTTTACAACATCTTTCCCAGTCCCCCACCCCCACCCCCAAGCCCAACCTTCCCTTCTTAAAAAAAACCCCTAAAAAATCTTTTGACATCACTGCCCCTCTTTCTCTTGCCCCTGCTGCTTCTCGCCTCCGCCGCTCATTAGCCGGTTTGCACAGCAAGGGGTTCCATGGCTTCTCTCCTCGCTCGAATGAGGAGAGAAGCCATAGAACCCTTTACCACTGTGTGACCGGCTACAAAATGGAAGGTGCACATGTATATGCGTTAGGCATCAGTGTGCATGTGCACCTTCCATTTTTTAGCTGTCTCCCGCAGTGATGAGGGATTCTATGGTTTCTCTCCTTGTTCAAGTGAGGAGAAAAGCCATGGAACACCTACCACCCCTGCACAGATTGCCTACCAAGTGGCAGGGGTGAGGAGCAGTGGCAGCGAGGAGCGACAAGGCAGGAGGCACTGGAAAAATGCCTGTTGGGGTTGAATAAGGACAATTGCTCCCGCCCTACTAAATATAAGAGCGTCACAGCTTTAGAAGATTCCTCTTTACTCAGTTAGTTACCAAGTTTAAAGAACCACTGATCTTGTGGACCAGAGCAGGGATGGAGTTTTGAACTAAAAGCCGCTGGTTTCTGAGCCCCATTTTTCACTCCCTCTCCCCCTTTGCAGGGGTATCTAATGAGACAAGTTCGCTGGAGACAGAGCGCTTTGAGGAGCTGCCCCTTTGCTCCTGCCGCATGGAAGCCCCAACAATTGAACGCCTCAGCCAGCAGGCCGGGAACCAGTGCATGGCAACAGAGAGTGCTGATGGAGAGGTAAGAAGATGGGAGTCTTGGAAAGTAGCAGGAGTGGGGGGGCTTCTCATTGAGACTGGAGCAGGTTTGGCCCCCTACTCCAGTGAGAAATTAGGCCAGTGAGACACCATCTTCCTGTCTTTCCATAGCTCAGTGGCTGCTGCAGCAGCATCTTGAAGCGGGAGACGATGCGTCCCTCCAGCCGGGTTCCCCTCATGGTCCTGTGTGAATCTCATCGGGCCAGAATGGTGAAGCATCACTGCTGCCCGGGATGTGGCTACTTTTGCACTGCGGTGAGAAAACTGAGCAAGGATTGGTTTGCAAAGGGTGTGTGTGTGTGTTGGAGGTCAGGATTGAGGCGGCCTCAGCAGAACTAGTGAGGGACTGAAAAGAAGGACAGATGATAACTAGGCATAGAGGCACCTTCTCAGGTGTCCCCTTATATCTGGCAGGGAGAAGGCAATGGTCTCTATTCAGCCCAGCGCAGTGTTTTCCAGTGACTGTTGCTGTGTGTTTCATTTTCGAATGAGAACCATTTTTGTGGGAGGAGAGCTGGTCCTGTGGTAGCAAGCATGAATTCTCCCCTTTGCTAAGCAGGGTTCACCTTAGTTTGCATTTGAATGGGAGACTGCATGTCTGAGCACTGTAAGATACTCCTCGCTGGGAATGGGGCTGCTCTGGGAAGAGCTCCCAAGTTCCCTCCCTGGCATCTCCGGAGAGAGACTCCTGCTCGTAACCTTGGAGAAGCCGCTGCCAGTCTGTGTACAGACAATACTGAGGTAGTATATGGCAGCTTCTTATGTTCCTATGTTCCCTTTGCTAGGTAAATTGCTTTGTGAGCTTTTTTCTTTAAAAGCGGTATATCAGTACTTGTAATAATATGAAACTGCTTTGTACTGAATCAGCCACTGAATCCATCTAGGTCATAATGTTTACACTGATAGACAGTAACTCTAGAGCCCCGGAGAGGGGTCTTTCCCAGCCCTACCTGAAAACTTCCGGAATTGAACTTGAGACCTTCTGCATGAAGAGCAGATACTCTAGCTCTGAGCTACAGCTACAGCCCCATCTCCCAAGCATGTGATTTGAAATTGCCCCTGTCTCTGTTGTCTGGGCCATGGATGAGATGTATTTGAATCCAGACCAATCCAGGGTTCCACTGCTGCAGCTGAGATGTAGCAAGCAGAGGGTACTGCTCTGTTAACCAGGCAAGGGCAGAAGGCCAATCTTAGTACTTAGACTAGACCTGGCCAATCCAGAGGCTTCTTATTACCTGCCAATTGCAGAGGGTGATTGTAGCAGGCCCCTTTCTGTGCTTGAAGAGGACCCCTGACCTGGGCATACACATTCCCTGGAAATTGAATAGACTTGCCCTTAAGGTTCCTGGTTCAAGTTCCAAAATCTCTGATGGTCTGTTTCCTCCAGGGCACCTTTTTGGAGTGCCACCCTGACTTCCGTGTGGCTCATCGCTTCCACAAAGCCTGCGTTTCCCAGCTCAATGGCATGATTTTCTGCCCGCACTGCGGGGAAGATGCTTCTGAGGCCCAGGAAATCACTATAGCCAAGGCAGACACCTCCACCCCTGTCCCTGTTCCACCTTCGCATGGACAAGGAAGTTCTGAGACCACGGGCCGTGCTGACACTACCCAGCCCAGGTGAGGGGAAGATAGTAGGCTAAGATTTGAGGCTCCTGGTTTCTCTGATAGAAGGAAATAGATCCCTTGTTTATCACTTATGCAGCATTTTTCGGAAAATAAAATGTTTGCATCGTTCATAATACTTATGAGAGACCTATTGGGGGAGGGAGACAGCAGAATGGATCTGCTGGGCTGTTACTGGTGGCAGCAGTTCTGTTCTCCCCTCAGTGCCCCTGGGAACATGCTGTGTGACACAGGATCATTTCTGGGTGCGTGCTGTTGTGGGGATAGCTGGGAATAGTGGCCACTGAGAGGGCTTCTAGCCATGGTGCAAAGGGGGAGGCACAGCAAAAGCAGCCAGTTTCATGCCGCCTCCTCCAAATTGGAGACAAAATTCTCTTTTGAGAGCTCCAGCCTTCTCTCAGTATATTTTAGGCACCTTCTGGAGCTCTGTGTTCTCCTCTGCTCTCCCCCTCCCGCTTCACCAACAGCAGATAGCTCCACCTGTTCCTAGACCTTCTATTCCTTATTCCTTTCTACCCCACTGATTTCTGTGCTGTCTTCCCAGCTTTCAGTCTCACTGACTGCCAAATGTTCCTGTTTCCAGCTTAACACCACACTTTTCTTGTGTCCAAGCCCCATGTGAAGCTTTGCCCATTCAAAATTGACCTTCCATTTCTCTTGGAGATGGTGCAGTGTTTGTCGATGTTCTATACTGACTTTTCTTCCAGAACATCTAGAATCTTCCTGAACATTCTATGGCATTGGGGCAACTAATTCAGTGAACAAGGGGACAGGGTGGGGAGCGAGGTTTGCAGCTGACCTGAGAGCAGGCATGGTGGTAGGCTCTTCTTCTAGTTAAAACCATATCTATCTATCTACAGTGGACCCTCGACTTACGAACGACAAAAATGGCCGCACGCTTACGAATTTTTCGAGCTACGAATGGAAACCGTTGGTGGTTTAGATGCGGTTTCCTCGACTTACGAATTTTTAGATGCGGCTTACTCGACTTACGAATTTTTTTAAACCTCTGTGGGTGTGCTTTTCGACTTACGAAATTTTCGACCTCCGAACGTGCATTCGGAATGGATTAACTTCGTAAGTCGAGGGACCACTGTATATCTATCTATCTATCTATCTATCGATCGATCGATCGATCGATCGATCGAAAAATAATGACTTGCCCAAGGTCATTCAGCCAGCCTCTCACCTCCCTAGGTTGTAAGGGAAAGCATTCTTATTAGAGTATTTTACAGCTCTGTGTGTCCTTTCCTCAGTGCCCGGATGCGAGGCGGTTCAATCATAGAGCCTCTTCCAGAAGATGTGACAGGCCTTGGTGGCCCAGGGATTGACAGTGCAGGACCACGACTGAGCCTGCCTAATGGGGCGATACTCTCTGCACAGGGCCTTCCTCCAGGGTCTGGACGGGAACATCTGGAGCGTGCTCTGGTGGTTCAGGAGTCCGAACGGTAAGTGCAGCTGTCCCGTCTCTTTCCCTTGGCTTCCTTGGGAGCAAATCTGTCGCTGTTCCTAGCAAAATACCTATCATTATGGGTCATACCTAACCCTAACCCTATCATTATGACAGGTGTGTGTAAGGAGAGAGGGCTCTTTACTATAAGCCCCCATATGCAGAGACATGTTGCATTTCCCGAGGGATCTCTGTTAGCAGGGAATTGAACCATTAAATGTTTGGGTTCTGTTCAGGTTCATCAGTTGGGTTTTATTTTTTGTTTTTTACTTTTGAAAAGGTTTTCCTACAATTGTAGTTGGCATAACCAAGTACAAGAACAAAACATATATAAAAGTGGAGAAATAAAATAAGTGGAACTGTAACATGAATGTTCAGTCCTGGTTTGATTGTGCATTTTGGAAAAAGTGATTCAGATGCTCTGAAATTATTCTGTGTGAATATGATTGTAGCGGATTGTGGGTAGTTGAAAATTCCTTTCCTGACTCAGGCCAGGTTAATGGATAATCTCCCTGACCAGTCTAAACCAGTTCTGCAACAGAGGGAGACTTTAGTGCTGAGTCATCCCTGTGCTGTGCTCTGAGACACATACTGGCTGGTTTGAAACTAACTTTCAAGACCCTGAAAGTTAAGAAAAGGATTCTGGGAAAACACAGAAGTTTTGGTAGGGTTAGGTTCCTGCTGCCACCAAGCACTCTAAGACTTGCCTAGAACTGGTCCATTGGATTGAGTGCTTTAGTCCAAGATCCCTCTTTAGCTGGGTACTGCAAAAATTTGCTCCTCCTTTTCCTAACAAGCAAGACTAAAGAAAAAAACCTTTCCCTCCTGTGC
The DNA here is from genome assembly GCF_027244095.1 of Hemicordylus capensis. NCBI lineage: Eukaryota > Metazoa > Chordata > Lepidosauria > Squamata > Cordylidae > Hemicordylus > Hemicordylus capensis. The sequence goes on along the minus strand of NC_069658.1, from coordinate 253,367,320 downwards.
GTTTTGCCTGCATGTGGAGCTAATTGTTAATTTGGCCAAGCTCTCATTAAGACCCATTTTGCACCAGAGAAACTCCCCCTCCTCCTGCTAGGTCAATAACCACCCTTGGAGGCTTGAAAAAAGGTAAAGAGTAACGAAAAAAAGTTTATTCAGTTACTACAGACTAGTTCTGTCTGAGGCTTTTAGCTTTTAGATATACTTCAAAATACTTAGTTGTTCAAAATAATATTTCAAAAGCACCCCGAATGATGCTGGGGCAGCACACTTTAAAATTTAGTTACTTACCGTATTTTATGGACTATAAGACGCTACGGACTATAAGACGCACCTTAATTTTAGTCCAGTTTTTCAGAGTTTTAACATATTAAACTGTTATCAAAACTGTAGCGAAAAGTCCTGCTAGCTCCAGGAAAGGATTCTCAGCCTTGCTTCAGTTTGTTCTCCTTTCTTCTTGCCTCAGATAAGTCCTCTTTCAATTGCTCCTACTCTACTCCTTGTTTTCTCTTCAACCTCGCTTCTGACCCTATTAAAAAAAAAGAACCTCTTTCGTTTTCGAGCTTTCCTTCTCCTCTCGCCTCGATCTCCCCTCCAAGCCCTCCCACCGCACCCCACTCTGTCCTTTTCTTCCTTCTGCCATGGAGCAGAGCAGAGTGCCTTGTTTGCAGGGCCTTAGGCCCAGAACGGAGAAAGCGAGGGCGCAAACGGCGAAAGCGGACCGCTCCGCTGCGAGCGCGGCTGCCGCCAAGCATACCTCAGCTGCGCCCAGGACCACCGCGTCCCCCCCCCCCGGGCGAAGGGCCATCCACGGCGATGCTCCCCACTGCAGGAGCGGGCACCTCGAAGAAGGGCTGCCGCAGCGCGTGCAGGCGTGCACAGCGACGGCCGCCATTTTGACTTGGCCTTCGAGGCCGACGCGGACCAGTCGAGGGCCCAGCGGCAGCGCAGGACGGCCCAGGTGCTGGAAGCTTTTGCGGCAGCACGATCCTCGGAGGCCACCGGCTCGTCAGGGGAGGAGGAGGAGTCCACAGCCCAAGTGGCGGAGGGTCAGCTGGAGCGGCAGTCCCCAGGCGGCACGGGGTTAATAGAGGGTCGCCCCCAATCCCCTCCTTTAGCAGCGGTACAGGCTTTGCCGGGGGATAGCCCCCCGAACCTGTTGGGCAGGCTTACGAGTATAAGACGCAGTTACGAGTATAAGATGCACCTGAATTTTGGCGGATATTTTTCGAGGAAAAAAGTGCGTCTTATAGTCCGTAAAATATGGTAGTTGCAAATAACAGATATTTAGGAAATGAATCGTTGGCACTTACCTGAATAGTCATTCTCCTCAGAAGTATGGATTGTATCTGATGACAGGATGGGTTGTCACGACCTACTGCTCCACAGACAGGGCCAATCAAAAACGTTGTGGCTAGCCAGGAGGGAGGGACCAACCCCTCAGGTTTCAGTACTTAGCCAGCGAACTCGTGCTCCAAAAGATAGAAAAAACACAGTAAACAGAGCCAAAGAAAATGGCAATTAGAACAGACTGAATAGGAACATGAAAGACTCGTCAGGAATGAGCAGTGCCCTAACTCAAAAACCACCCCCAGGGAGGTCAGACCGCCCAGGATGAAAACCTCCCCACATAAATATGTGAAGGACAGGCAGAAGATAGCCAGAAAAGATAAAGACCAGACACACAAGCGGGAGGGTCGGATACAATCCATACTTCTGAGGAGAATGACCATTCAGGTAAGTGCCAACGATTCATTCTCCCTCAGAAGAGGATTTTATCCGATGACAGGATGGGATCTGCCCAAGCCCTGTGAAAAAACCAGGGTGGGAGCTACAAGGTCTGGTCCTATTGCAGAACCACCTGCTGCAAAATGCGCTTGCCAAAAGAGGCGTCGGCTGAGGTCCAATCGTTAATTTTATAATGTTTCACGAAAGTCGAGAGAGAAGCCCAGGTTGCCGCCCGGCAAATATCCACCAGAGGCGCCAAGGTGGAAAAAGCGGCAGATGCAGCTGCACTTCGAGTGGAGTGGGCAGTGATCCCGGCAGGAGCAGGAGCCCCTGTAGCAGAATATGCCAGTAGGATACACTGGCATATCCAACGCGACAATGTAGGAGTGGAGACTCGCCTGCCCAGAGCACAGTCCCTGAATGAGACAAAGAAGGACTCTGTGGACCGAATCAGCTTCGTGCGCCGCAGGTAGATCTTAACAGCCCTGCGCACGTCCAGCGTATGCCATTCTTTCTCCTTCAAGCAATAAGGATGTGGACAGAAAGAAGGCAACATCAGCTCCTGCGCACGATGGAAAACTGAATTGACCTTAGGTAAATAAGATGGATCAGTACATAACAAAACGTAGTCAGGATAAACTAGACACAACTCCTTACGCACGGATAGCGCACCCAAGTCTGCTACCCGCCGCGCAGAAGTAATTGCCACCAAAAACAATACCTTAAAGGTCAACAACCGTAGAGGAACCGAATGCAAAGGTTCGAAAGGCGCCTTGGTGAGAGCTCTGAAAACCAAATTCAAGTCTCAGGTAGGAAACCTGTGGACCGTAGGCGGCTTCAAAACTGCTGCCCCTTTTAAAAACCTCTGAACATGAGGATGTGCCGATAGGGCGGGAACTCCCTGCACTTGCAAAACAGTTGACAAGGCAAAAACCTGACGACGGAGAGTATTGGGCCGAAGCCCAGAAGACCCTTCTGCAAAAACCCCAACACCTGTGCAACAGAAGCCGAAAGAGGAGGAATCCCAGAGGAAGCACACCAGGTCGCGAATGCTTTCCAAGTGGACTGATATACACAAACAGTAGAAGGACGGCGGAAAGCCAAAATGATCTGTTGAACAGAACTAGAGTAGCCAGAAACTCCCGCTAAACCTCCACGCGTAGAGGCTGAGCCACGCTGGTTCCAGATGAAAAAGGACCCTGACTGAGAAGCTGAGGATGGGACCCCAGGGGCATTGGCGGAGCTGACGACCGCGCTACCAAGTCCGAGAACCATGGTCTCCACGGCCAATGCAGAGCCACCAGAAGGACCTCCGCCCGAAGCTCGCGTATCCTCCGAATGGTCTGAGGTAGAATGGCGAAGGGGGGGAAGGCATACAACAACTCCCTCGGCCATGGGAATGTTAGAGCGTCTTTCTCCGTGGCCCCAGGAACCTGATACCATGTGAGGTACTGGTCTAGTTTGGCGTTTGCCAGGGAGGTGAACAGGTCCAGGGATGGACGGCCAAAATGCCAAACCACCCGATGGAAGACTTGGGGGTCCAGAGACCACTCCGCGGGGTCCATGTGAGACCAGCTGAGCCAATCTGCAAGGGTGTTGGACACCCCGCTGATGAGAAGGTGTTCCTCTGCCCACTCCAACAGGAGGGAGGCCTCTCGCATCAGGGACCGGGACCTTGTCCCGCCCTGACAGTTGACATGGGCCTTGGCGGTTGCGCTGTCCGTGCGAACCAGGACGTGCTGAGCGTGAACCACAGGAAGGAACTCTTGCAGAACCAGCCTGATTGCTCGCAACTCTAGCCAGTTTATGGAGTTGGAAGCCTTCTCCTCCGACCAGCGCCCCTGAGCTAGAAGATGAAGGCAATGACCCCCCCAGCCCTGAAGGCTGGCATCCGTTGTCACCTGGACCCGAGGCATCGGAAGAAACCTCACCCCCTTTTTTGCTGCTGGAGAAAACCACCATCGCAGGGAATGTTGGACCCACGGAGGCAGGGAGACCCGGAGCCTGGACCGACTGGCAATCTGCTTCTGAAACTGCAACAACAGCCACTGGAGGGGGCGGGAGTGGAAACGACTCCAAGAAACGATCCCTATGGTGGAAACCATAAGCCCTTGCAACTGACTCAGGGAGAGGAGATCGGACCTGGGGCGTAGGACTAAGGAATGGCACTTGGACGCAAGCTTGACCCTGCGTTCGGGCAGGAGACATACAGTCCCCTCAACTGTGTCGATAACAGCCCTGAGATGAACCAGTTTCATCTGGGGAACGAGGGAGCTCTTCTTGAAGTTCACCATGAAACCGTGGGACTTCAGAACCGACAGCGTTGCCTGTATATCCTCCTGGGCCTTCTGGAAGGACGACGACCTCAGCAAAAAGTCTTCCAAATACGGATAAAGGTGAACCCCCTTGGTCCTCAAGTGTGCCACGAGTGCCACCATGAGTTTGGTAAACACCCTTGGCGCAGTCGAAAGACCAAAGGGCAGCGCCAGATACTGAAAGTGGGACCCCTGGTACGCGAACCGCAGGAAACGTCTGTCCTGGGCCAGGATAGGAACATGAAGGTACAGCTCCTTGAGGTCCACAGACGAGAGGTAATCGCCCTCCTGGAGAGCCATCAAAATTGTGTGAAGGGTTTCCATGTGAAACCCCCTCTGTCTGAGGAAACGATTGACGTACTTCAAATCCAAAATGGCTCTCCACTGATCATTCTTTTTGGGGACCAGAAAAAGAATCGAATAAATCCCCTGTCCCCACTCCCCCAGGGGCACAGGCTTGATTGCCTGAATGCTGACCAGATGCTGGATAGCTTCCAACATCACAAGTGACTTTTGACCCCTGTGGGACTGGGGAGTGGGGAGATAGCGGTCTGAAGGAAGATGGTCGAACTCCAGAGCATAGCCCTGGGACACTGTCCTGAGTATCCAAGCGTCCGTGCACGTTTATGACCAGGCCGCCGCAAATGACTGCAGCCTGCCCCCTACCTGGAGAGGAAGTGACAGCGGGGGGTAGTCATTGGTTGGAACTCTTCTTGAAACTGGTCTTAACCTGTTGACCGGCATGCTGGGGGCTACGGAAAGAGCTGTCACGAAAGGAGGATCGGGCCCTCGACCACGACCCTCGCTCCTGCCTGTTTTGCCTGTAATGAAATGAAGGTTTATATCCCTTGGTAGATGACGTAGAAGGAAGACTTTTACGTTCCTCATGGGAAACGGTTGAGGACATTGCCTTTTTCTTTTCACTGGTCTCAATCAGAACCGGTTCCAAAACCTCCCCAAAGAGCTTCCTGCCCCGGAAGGCTGAATTAGCTAAGTTGCTCCTGGACTTTTGGTCCACCTTCCAGTTCTTCAACCACAGTAAACGCCTGACAGTGAGATCCGATGCCAGCGCCCTGGCAGAAAGCTGGGCTGCATCTAAGGAGGAATCTGCCATAAAAGCTGATGCCTTACCCAACTTATTGAGCCCCTGCCTTAGGGCAAGCAATTCAGGGGGAACTAACGGAACCAACTCCTTCACCCATAGGATAGCCGCCCTTGCAAACATAGAATTAGCCATAGAAGCCCTCAGAGAAAAGGCAGACGCCTCATGCGATCTGCGCAGAGCAGCGTCACATTTTTTATGGTCAAGATTCTTGAGAACCTCATCCCCATCCCTGGGGAGGACAGCCCCCGTGACCAAGGCGGCCACCTCAGCATTCACAGGTGGCAGCTTCAACTTGTCCATAACCTCTGCACTAGAGGCATAAAAGCGCTGGATGGTGAGAGGGGGCCCCTTACACTCAGTAGGATGGTCCCATTCTGACTGAATAATGCCCAGAAACAACTGGGGACAAGGTACAGTCACCTCAGGATGCTTGAAGGTGGGAAGGACCTCGGGGTCCCCCACCTGGTTCCCAGAGGTCGGCGGAACCACCCCTTCCAAGCAGAGGCTCTTACGGACCTTGTGTAAAAGGACTGGGTAGTCCGCAGGTGTGAACAATCGGTAGGGGGGAGAAGGTGATGTCCCAGGATCCCCCTCATCCCCTGATAATTCTCCCTCCTCCTTATCAGAGTCAGAGTCATCAGAATGCTGACTGCCTGTGGGGGGTACACTTCCACGTGCCCGAACGGGAGATGGGCGAGGAGACAACTGGGGGGGGTCATCATGTGGTGGGGGGGCCCACAGCCCGCAAATCCTCGACCCTTAAAGGACGCAAGACTCCCTCCCCGACACCCAAAATGGGGGCCACGCCGCTACCCGCAGCTGCAGCATCTAAAATGGCGACAGGCTGAGGGGAAGGGGTTTGGGCGAGAAAAACGGCGGGAAGGGAAGAAGGAGTTGCTGCAACTGGCCAGGCAAATCTGCCAAGCTCCTCAGCCACCACCTTCCTCAGAAGCGCTGCGAACGCTGGCGGAATCTCCTCCTCTCCCAACCTGGCGCCCGCAGCATGCTGTCAGCTGGAGGAAGGGCAGGGACACTTGGCGGGTGGAGCAGCTCCATCCCAGTCAGAGGACCCGGGTGCCGTCTCCTGCAGCAGCGGCCTACCCTCTAAGCTGCCCGAGGGCGAAACGGAGGGCTGCGGCAGAGGAGTAGCCCACTCCAGGGAACCCTCGGGTTCAAGATGAGGCGGCGGCTGAGCGCCTGGCGCCCCGGCGGTGGATTCACTCCCCTCCGGGAGCGAAGCCCCGGACGATCCCTCTCCTGGCGAAAGGGGAGGACCCGCCGAGGAAGAGCCCTTCTTCTTGTCCCTTTTCTTATCCTTTGGGGCTTTGTGGACTCGAGCTCCGGGGGTGGGAGAGGTAGCCACCACCCACTCGGCCCTGCACACCGAGTGTGCTAAGGAATCCTCTGAGAGGGAGGGGGAAACCTCCTTCTCACCACGATCGAGCTCTGTTGCCATGGCGCGACACACAAGAGCAGCGGCTGAGGAAAACAAATAACCTGCCTTCCCAAAAACCTCTCCTATCTAGCGATAGAGGATCAGGCAAGTAGTAGACAGCAAGCTCAAGGAAGAAAACAGCAGAGCACAACACAGCACCTGCTTGGAGCAAGACAGGGCAAAGAACTGAAGTCTGAGGGGTTGGTCCCTCCCTCCCGGCTAGCCACAAAGTTTTTGATTGGCCCTGTCTGTGAAGCAGTAGGTCGTGACAACCCATCCTGTCATCGGATACAATCCTCTTCTGAGGGAGAATGCAAAGCACACACCAAAGAAACAGAAATTCGAGTGCAAATTCTTACTAAAACACTTTCTCTTTCCCTAAACTTTTGAAGCCACTAGCCTTGGCTTCCTTTTTCCTTGAACTCACTAAGCTCCTGATGAGAATCAAGCCTCCTGCAATCCTGTCTTACAAGGACCTGCAGCCATCCTGCTGCAGCAAAACTCCATTGCCACATGTCCTCCTTGCTCCTCCAGCACAAAACTTCCTTTCTTGTTCCCAGAATTCCCAGCAACAGCTCTCTAGGTCCCACTCACCTGTTGGACTGATTGGTTGAGCTCTGGAGTTCACCAGGCTGTCAGTCAAGACAAGGGTTCACTTCCTGTTAACTCTTTAGAGGGAGGGGAGCCAGGTCACTACAATGATCTTCCCAACTTTTCTGAGAATATTAAAAGTGACCTTTCCTAATACTAATACTATGAATATTTAGATATCACTTTTCAACAACAACAACAACAACAGTTCATAAAGCAGTTTAGACAGAAAAATAAATAAATAAGATGGTTGCCTGTCATCCCCAATAAGCTCACCATCTAAAAAGAAACACAAAGCAGTCGGGCATAACGTTTTGGCAGCAAAACCTCAGTTGGCGGCGAAGCTTAGAGAAAACCAAAGGTTCCAGTTGCAGTTTGGCGAGGCAAAACAGAGTCAGCCTTCAGCCCCTAAGTAAAAGTTAGTGTGTTTGGGGTATACTGCAGTAACAATCTCAGCCAGCTATAACTGTGGTTATCCTGTACATCTGAACCCGGTCAAAGTAGACACTAACAACAGCCACTGGAAAAATGCTGTGCTCGGGTTTGGTAGGGACAGTTGCTCTCCCTCTGCAAAAGTGGTAATGTATTGTTTCTTTTGAATGGAAAGTTATTTGCCACTTAAGAGATAGCTCCCTTCAGGTGAATTATTCTGGAGAGGGTAGGAAGGAATAACGGGAGCACATCCTGCCTGTATATTTGTAGGCATCACCATAGGGTTTTGCAGCAAAGTGCGTTAAGGTGGGATTCTCAAACTTGGGTCTCCAGATGTTAGACTACAGCTCCCAACTTCAGCCATAGTGACTGGGAATGATGGGAGTTGTAGGCCAACAACATCTGGAGACCAAAGTTGGGACCCCTTGGATTGAGGGCGTTGCATGTCTGGAAGAGTGCCGAGTAGGGCACTGCCATTGCTTCTTCAGCTTTTGAAATGTTTTTGTTGTCCTGTCTCTGTCTTCCCTAGAATGTGCCCTTTCCAAATTCCCATTTGCTCGATCCGAGAGAAAACCACCTCTCTTATGATCTCTCTCTGTCTGGCAGGCGCAAGAAGCTGCGATTCCACCCTCGCCAGCTGTATCTCTCCGTCAAGCAAGGGGAGCTCCAGAAAGTGGTGCTAATGTTGTGTAAGTTGTCCTGGGCATGCTTTCTCTAATTCACCATGCTGTAGACATACACAGGGATAGACCAGTGGTGGAAATGAGCAACTGCAGTTGTAGGGGGATTGAAATCCAGTTCAGGGTAGAACCAGAGAGGTAAGTGATTAGTTATTCGAGGCTATGTACATTTCTGTGTGTGCTTAAGAATTAGCACCCACCACATCCTGTTTTCTAAACTGTTTTGTCTCTCAGCTCCAAAATGTCTGCACTTCCTTTCCAGTGGACAGTTTGGATCCCAATTTCCAAAGTGACCAGCAAAGCAAACGCTTCCCGCTGCATGCTGCAGCACAGAAGGGCTTCATGGAAATCTGCCATGTTTTACTGCAGGTGAGAAATGTAACTGGGTCTTCTTATCCCCATCCGCACCCAGTTTTCCCTCCTCTCCCCCCCCCCTTTTTTCCCCTTAAAGAATGTTTCTCACATTCATGGCTGTTTATAATATATAAATAAATAATGGAAAACTTCCTTATTCTTTCTCTGTTTTCCTGCTTTGTTACTTTCCTTGCCCTAAAATTTCAAATTGCATGAATTACTTTGAATTGACAAAGTAGAAAAACTTATGTGACATTGGCGACCCAAGTTGCAACTGAAGAGACTCTTCCTCATGTCTGCCTGTCTTGTCTCTCTCTCTGTGTCTGTCTGTCTGTCTGTCTGTCTGTCTGTCTGTCTGTCTGTCTGTCTCTCTCTCTCTCTCTCTCTCTCTCTCTCTCTCTCTCTCTCTCTCTCTCTCTCTCTCTCTCACACACACACACACACACACACACACACACACACACACACAGTTGTTGCTAGGATGAGTGATGCAAAATAGAGTGTGGCCATATAGTCTTGCAGGCATAATATATTGGTACTGTTTAACTCTCATTTCTCCCCCACTGCAGGCTGGTGCCAATATAAACACAGTGGACAAGTTACGTCGGACGCCTCTAATGGAGGCCGTCGCAAACAACCATGTGGAGTTAGCACGCTATTTGGTCAAAAGGGGTGGCTGTGTCTACACCAAGGTCAGGAGCCTACAGGAGAGATCCTCTGGCAGAGGGATATCTGTGTGGCTACAAGTGGGGAAGGTGTCTTCAAAGGGCTGTTTAGGTGCATTTCATGTGTTGTGAAGGAATATCTATATAGGAGTAGGATAGTCACCATCATCCTGCTGTTAACAGGTATGTGACAGGAGAAATTCCACAGGTATAGTTTTTCTTGGTAGGGAGATACGGAATGTGTCACCAGTTGAATTTCTGTGCAACCGGTTGAAGGAACAAGAGCCTTGCCAATAAAACCAGTAGCAAACGTATGTATGTAGGAGATAGCTGGCAGTGTCATTTCCCTATGAGGCATGTGGTGTTTGTGGCTGGGGTGGATGGAAGTCTGTTCAAGAATAAATGAACCATGAGAATAGTCGACATACATGTACATATGTGAAGGCTGTTTTTTGAACAACAGTGTGAGAGTAAAGGAGTTTGATAAGAAGCTTATCTCTCTGAGAAGCAACTGAGGTTTGCATGCAGCTTAGGCTGCGCCTTGGCAAATATGTTTTGGATCGAGGAGCCAATCAGTTGACACTTGACAAAACTATCAGACTTAGCGACAGACATTGTGGTGGCGGGGAGAATAAATGGTCTTCTCTTATCCCATTTACAAGTAACATAGAACAGAAACTGGGCTTCTGGGACAAATAAAGATTTTATTAAACAACTCTTCCCTCTGAATATACTAGTCTCAGTCCATTTCCGGGCCCACTTCAAAGTGCTGGTTTTAACCTTTAAAGCCCTAAATGGCTTGGGACTGGGTTACCTGAAAGAGTGCCTTGCCCTATATGTCCCATCCCTGTCCTTAAGATCTTCAGAGGCCCTCCTACGGCTGCCCCTGCCAAACAAGGTGAGGCGAGTGGCTACTAGGGAGAGGGCTTTTTCAGTGGTTGCACCCCATTTATGGAATAGCCTCTCCAGTGAGGTTTGCCTGGCTTCATCACTTTGTTCTTTTGGATGCCAGGTTCTTTTAGATGCCAGGAGTGAACTTTTTTGTTCACTCAGGCCTTTTAAATTTTAATTTTTTTGATCTGATTGTAACTCATTTTTTTAAAAAAAATGTTTTTTGAGTTATTTTTCTATTGTATTTTCTTACCCCTTCCCCCCCCCCCTTTTTTGGTCTGCTGTGATTTAATGTGTGTTTTTATCTCTTTTTAAAAAAATGTGTTGTATGCAGCCCAAAGAAGAATTTGTTATGGGCTAGCTAACAAATAAAGTTTATTATTATTAATCCAGGCACCATGGTTAATTTCTAGGCTCTCACCATGGTTAATTTCTTGTTTCTCTGATACTTGGGATTTGTCAAGGCCTGGCTTAGGTTTCTTGACAAGGTAACCCTTTTTGAGGTTGAAGGATATCTCTGTTCGGATATGTTCTGTCAGGTCAGATATAATACCGGAGGAAGTAAGAGAGGAACAGTTGAAAAGAGACTTGAACATTGTAGGGTAGTATAATGAAATATGTGGCTCAGTGATTAAATAACTGGTATTTACCTTCCCACTGCTGCTGTCAAAGGAGGATGACGGATCCACCTGTCTCCATCACGCTGCCAAGAACGGAAATGTTGAAATGGTCAGCTTGCTACTTTCCACCGGACAAGTGGATGTCAATGCCCAGGTGAGGGAGGGGCTTGCTCCAAGAGGGGATAGACTTGGGTTGATCTGCTTTCTCTCCCCCACCCCGTACCAAAGAGTCAGTGTGCTTGTGATACCCCTAGAAAAAAGTCCTGTGATACCCCTAGAAAATATGCTCAGGTGTGCAAAGAAAGGACAACATAATTTCTGCAGGGGCCAGCTCTGTTGGCATGGATGAAGCATTGCAGAAATAGTGCATTGCAATGGGAGAGATGGGCTGAGAGGGCTTGGCCTTAGCTGGCCCTCAGTCTAAATACCCACTGCCACCAGTTTGGGATTTTTAGCTTTTTTTGACTGGTTCCACTCCCAGTTGCTGAAACCTCTGTCTCTCAAAAATAACAAAAACTCAGTAGTGTGGTAAATCAATAGGGCGAGTAGGTGTGAAACAACAGACAGCTACAATAGACAGAGACCATGGTAAAATAGTGAGGTCCGGTGGTGGGGAGAAGATTTCTAGAATAAAATCTTCAAAAATCCAAAAAACAGTGCAAGAACTGTTTAAAAACATAGAACAAACAAGTCTGCTAGCCTTCTAAACTAAGACCTAGCAGGTTCCAGTAGGCCCAACTCCCTCACTGCTAATTTCCCCAGCAGCTTCAGCCTGCTCCTACTCAGCCTTCAAACCTTCCAGCCTCTCAGCTCACATAGCAGTCTGCTCCTCCTCATTCTCCTCTCCAACCCACTCTTTTTATTCACTTCTCTCCCCCACTGAAAGGTATACACACACCAATCAGGGTGAGTCTTCCCTCGGGCAATCAGAACCTTCTGTCTGTGCCCGGAGATAGCCAATCAGAACACTTAGATACGTTCCCTCCCAAACCTAGCAGCAGCAGCACGCATCTTTACCTCAGACTTCGTTTTCAGTCAGAGGCTGTAACCTTTTAACCCCTTCAGAACCAGAGGGAATATCGAACAAACCAATACAAAGAAAATAATTTTCAAAACAGAAAGGGAAGGAGTCATTCCTTCACATAGGCAAAGGGAGGACCAGGCTTTTCCCCCTAGCCCCTTTTGTGGTGTCTGCCAGTAGGGGACTGTGTGGTGTGAGTGACGTAAGGTGCAGGTGGTAGGGAAGAGCTTAATGGTGTCCGATTGTCAGTGGTCTGGATTGCTGCAGTGCAGGCTGAGGAGTGGCAGCTTCTTGCTGAGCTACAATTCGGCCGTACTCTCCACCTGGACTGTGTTTGCTGTCACTTTCCCCCTTTTCCTTCCTCCCCACTTTTGAGCCACATTGACACTGTGCAAGCACTCTTCCTTGCTTTCTCTTTCCTCATTTAGGATAGCGGAGGCTGGACCCCCATCATATGGGCTGCCGAACATAAGCACATTGAGGTGATTCGCATGCTGCTCACCCGCGGAGCTGATGTCACCCTGACTGACAACGTATGTGAACTTTGGGTTGTCTTTCCCCACCCCACCGCCCCATATTTCCATGTGTTTTTGTGGCTTGTGGAGTTGGTGGGTGGGCAGCGTTTGTTCGTGACTGCTTCACACCTGACTCGAGAAATCCAGTGCCTGGTCTTCACGTGCAGCAGAACGAGGTGGGAACAATGAGGCAGAATGCTGAGGTGGTAGAACTGCAGTTCAGACTGCAGCTGATAAATGCTCCCCCACGTGAAAAAGAAAACTTTCTGCTACTAGAAAACGAGGTCGCCCAAGAAAAAGTTTCTATCTTAGTTCTTTGCCTGCTATGGAGGTTTATGAATAATACTACTACTTAGCATTTGGATAGTATTTTTTGAGCATGCAAAGTGCTTCATGTGTATTATCTTGACATAATTCTAAAAACAATCCTGTAAGCCAAGTATTATTGTGCTTAGGCTACAGCTGGGAAACTGAGGCTGAGAGGGAGTGGCTCATCCAAGGCCACCTAAGTTCATGGCAGAGCTGAGATTGGACCTGGGGAGGTCCTGATCTGCAGTTCAATCTCTCAGCTGCTACAGTACACCGGAGTTCTTATGTACAGAAACATTCAACATATGATCTTGCACCTGCAGCCTGAAATGATGCAGTCTGTTCTACCAGCCTGGCATTCAGTTATCCCATTCTGCTGCATAGGCTGGGCCTTATTTAGCCGACTGATGAACTGAATTGGTTTAGGCCAATTTGATTTATCAATAAACCAGGGAGCAAGTGTGGTGTAGCAATTAGACTAGGCACATGAAGACACGAGTTCAAATTCCTGTTCAGTTTAGCAAGTCACTTATCTCTCAGCCTAATTTACTTCCCAGCCTCCTGCCCCGTCTCTTCCCTCTTTCTTTCCCCACTCTCCCTTTTGATCAAAGTGGAATCTTCTTATCCAAAACTATGAGAAAAACACCTCTACCTTTTTTCCTTACAAGTGCTCCATGTTAAATGTGATGATTTGGAAGAGGTGGAAAGGAAGAACAATGCATTTTATTATGTATTTTGTACAGATTGTATTGTATTTATTTTATTATTAGAATGAATTTTAATTCAATTTGTTCTAAATTAATTTAAATTAATCTTGACCTTGCAAGGATAAAAATAACATGTACATCACTCTGAGCTCCTTGGAGGATAAGTAGGATATACATATAAAATATAGTGTATTTACCTGAATCCAAGACTAGCGTCCCCCGCGCCCCCTATTCATTTAATATTAGACATTGAAGCCTCATCTTAAATTCAGAGTCCTCTTCCTTTCAGATAAATATAGATAACCTGTATTTAAACAAACCAGGCATGCACAACTCTAGTGACCTAGTGGACTGAAACTGACTGTGACTTGGATCATGGGGGCCTAGGTAAATTTTTAGGGTGCTGATTATTAAAGTAACACTTAATAGCAATCAATGAATTAAATCAAATTAAAGTGAGATTAAAATGAATTTAATAAAAATTATCTTTTGAAGTTCTGGCAGGCCAAGATTAATTTAAATTAATATAAAATAAATCAAATTAAAATTCATTCTAATAAAATAAATACAATACAATCTGTACAAAGTACATAATAATAAAATGCATTGTTCTTCCTTTCCACCTCTGCCAAATCATCACATTTAACATGGAGCACTTGTAAGGAAAAAAACTAGAGGTGTTTTTCTCATAATTTTGGATAAGAGGATTCCACTTTGATCAGAAGAGAGAGGGGGGAAAGAAAGAGGGAAAAGATGGGTCAGGAGGCTTGGCTTGAGAGAGAGGGGGGAGAAAGAGGGAAAGGATGGAGCAGGAGGCTTCGCGCACGAGTGAGAGAGGCTGTAGGCTTTATGAGAAGAGCCACCCTGTCCTTCCAAACCTCCGTCCTTCCAAACCTCCGTCCTTTTTCTTTTACATTTCTGCTGCTGTGTGGGTGAGGGATGGCTGCCGAGGGGTGAGCCAGGAGTAGTTTTTTCTCTTCACACCGCCGGTGGCCCCCACTCCCAGAGCAATGCAGGGCCTGCCGTTTGGCCCCGCATCTCTTCCCAACGGCGAGGCGTGCCTGAGCAGTGGAAAGATCGTCGCATGCAGGATCATTGCATGTGCCTCGCGCTTGGGAAGAGATATGGGGCCAAATGGCAGGCCCTACGTCGCTCTGGGAGTGGGAGCTGCCACTGGGGTGGTGGTGAGAAGGACTACTACTGGCTCACACACACCCTGGCAGCCATCCCTTGGCCACGCGGTGGCAGAAATTTAAATAAATTTTTACAAAAAATACACGGAGGTTCGAGTCAGGAGGGAGGTTGGGAGCGGGCAAGTGTAATGGCCCCGCAGGCCACATTTTGTGCAGGCCTGATTTAAACTGTATTTTTTTTAAGGGTGTTGTATTTAATTCTGAGCTGTTTGGGTAAATACGGTAAAACAAACCTGCATATGCAGAACGCCTTCAGTTTGGAAGGAGAAGAACATGTTGTTCGTCATGATCTCTGTCCACACTGGTGGGCTTCATGCATGCTTAGAAGCTCATTTGGGGAACCTTCCAAAGCTCTTAGTCTCTGCTAGTGTTTTGGTGGGAAGCCCTGCTCCGTTCAGCAGCACAGCGTTTCTCTCCCCTCAGTTCTTCATTGTCTGGTGCTGAGACAATAACTCCATAAAACAAAAAACAAACCTGCTATTATTTAGTTCTTCTCTACTTTTATTCCTGCCTTGTTCTTTTTTCTTTTCTGTTTGCTTTTGTTGTTTCACCTTGTTCCTCCCTGCCCTTTCCCCTTGTGAGCGGAAATTCATGGATTTTTATCCCTTCCCTGGGATGCATATTCCCATTTCCCCCTGGCTATTATGGCTAGTCAAATTGTTTTGAAAAGGTGCTCTGTTTGCTGCGTGAATATCTCTACTTCAGACGGCCATTCCCACTGCCTCATCTGCCTAGGGGAGGCCCATAAAGCCGACATCTGCCCTCACTGCTTGAACTGAGGGCAGGCAAGTGAAAAAATAGCAAGTGGGGGGGAAAGAAAGCAAAAAAACAAAGTGAAAAAATAGTTTTCAGTTACTCTGCTCTATATTTAGGGAGTGTGCTTTGATTGCTACTCCCAAAAAAGTCATCCTTGGTACCAAGTAGTTCAAAGACGGACCCACCCCTGATGGTCCTAGGACTCAGTAGGGTACCACAGAGCCATCCTCAGTCTCCGGTATTCGCTCCGACACAGCAAATGGCTATCACACCACAAGCCAGCCTTTAGTACTGACAGCACTGCCTTTGGTATTGGGATCCTGTTCACCAAGCAAGGCCCCTTTGGTACCACAACAGCTTTGGAAAGCTGTTTTGCCCAAGCACAAATTGAGTTCAGATCAGGAGGATGTAAAGAAGAAAGTGGCTCCTCTTCAACCAACCACACCTTCTGTCCCGAAACCTCTACAGCCTTCGGACTCTCCATCATTGACATCGCTACCCAGGATACCAAAAAAGAAGCTATCACCATTGCCTGAGGAAGTCCATCCTCCTCTTAAGGATCTGACTCGCTTCTCACGGAGCAGGAGGTGATCGATCTCCAGGATCAGAGCGCCACTGGTCAGGTACAAGAGCTGTCATCTCCAAGGGGGTCAATTTCGGATCCTCCGCCAGACCATTCCAGGAGGCCTTTGCTGGGTCCGAGCATCGCTCCTGTATAGGCTCTGGATCAAGAGCATTGTCCCACAGCCTGAGTCAAACAACATCAAACTCCAAAATTTCCTAAACCTCAAAGGAATCTGATTTGGGGCAGAACTTTGCTGGTGATGACCGTGATTATGAATCCAAGGGCTGCTGGCCCTACTATGATAGACATCAGTACCATCAGCACTCTTCTAGGCATGACGACTACTACCAACATGGATTGTATGACTCCTGGTATCACAACTCCTATTGGGATGACAGGCATGCTGGCTTCTCGAGTTCCCCTTGTCATATCAGGACACAAGATGGGACAGATCGCAAGACTCGTTACCACTACAGGGAGTCACTCAGGTGATTCCAAAGATGCTCTCTGTCTCCTTCTCTGTACCATAGCCTCTCAAGGTCTTGGCCCCGTGAACACCACTGCGGTCTCCACCTTATGCCCATGGCGAACATGCATGCTGCACAAGGTCCAGATCTCCAAGGGATGTGCCTCTGAGGCAGACTGCAGGCAAACGTGTGGAAACAGTGCTGAGTCCTCCTAGCCCGCCTCAACTTCAACCTAGAACCGATGCTATTCTGTCAGGACCTACCATCTCCTCCGTTCAAGGGCAACTCTCCACTTCAGTACCTCCTCCTGTACCACAGCCTACTCCAATTCAACAAGCACCTTTGGGACCGATCCTTGTGCTTGACAAACCAGAACAGGGAGACCCTTTGGATACTGAATCCGATTACTCGATACCTGATGTGCGTTCATCTCCTGTTAATGGCATGCCTGATCCTAAACCAGAATCGCCTATAGAGGACTTCTGGAATCATTTGGAGTACGTCCACCATATGGCCACCTCCTTGGGATTGCAGGTCCAGAGACCGTTGCAGACTGCTGAAGACCCAATCTTTTGGACTCATTGACTCCAGTGTTACTTCCCTGTCTCTCTACTAATGTTCAAGCTTCTTAACTCACTCATGCTGGGAAAAGCCATCCACCATTCAGCCTACCTCGAAACATACTCTGGAATTCTTCTATAGTGAAATATTTATTTTGCTTTCTATAGGAAGCAAAATAGCTAGACAATTTTGCTTTCTGCAAAAGCATCCGACCCCTAATTCTATAGTGGTGGAGGTAGCATAATCAAAGTCCAAACATAGGACACTCTCTGCCCCCATCGGCCAAGAAGGGAGAAAACTTGACTCTAATGGGTGCTGTTTATACTCCACCTCTACACCAACTGAAAATTGCCAATTATCAGACATATATGAGACACTATAGTCACTTTCCTTGGGAGAAGTTGGGTCCCTGTCTTGATCAGCTCCCTCCAGATCAAAGGGAACTCGCTAATGTTATTAAGGAGGAAGCTTTTCAGCTTGCTAAGCAACACCTACACTTCTCCAGACACCAAACTGACTGCGCTTCCAGGGTTACAGAAGCATTCATAGTACTGCGACATCATGCATGGTTACGCTCTTCCAGCCTCACTCTGGAGGCCAAATCACGAATAGAGCACCTTCCCTTTGATGGGGAAGCGCTGTTTGCAGCCAAGACCAATGAAACCATGGAGAAGGTTCACAAGCTGTGAAACACTGCTCAATCTATTAGCCTCTCATCCTCGCAGTCTAGTCTAGCAAGCTGTACAAGTGGAATAGACCCTCACCTCAAAGTCTTCCTTTCAGTCTCAGAGCACTTTTTTCATCCCCAGTGACAAGGTCATTTCCACAAGACCTCTTACCCTAGATTGAAACCTGTACAGAACAAGGGTAAGTAGCCTACTTTGGAAGAGCTTTGGAAGGTTTTCAAAAGGAGCTTTTATGCACGTGCAAAGCCCACCAGTGTGAACGAACAGATGACCACTAGAAGAATCTCTGTTACAGGAAAGCAACCTGTTGTTTTCAGGATAATTCTACTCCAGTATGGTCCACTGGTTTCGATGGGGAGAGAGGAGAAGAATTCTTCTTCTAAAATGGCACCCAGTTAAACACTTCTGAAAATTGTTTGGAAGCTTCTTAATTGCTGATTGGCTTGATTTTAACAAACAGTTTGGGTCCTGGATACTTGAGGGACCATTGGCTCCTTAATGTTTCTGCCCACTTGACAAGATCATCAGAGGGGCCCAGCCTCGACTGTCATGCACATGGGACAGGGCCTTCTTGGTCATTGCCCTCAAGCTTTGGAATGACCTCCAAATGGACATCTGCTCCTTGGCCTCCCTTGATACCTTTAGGACACAACTTTAGAAATCTGGCTATTTAATCGGGCCTTTGTGCTCTAAGGGATACAATTTTTGCTGTTGGTGCTGCTCTGGGAGCTGTTTTTTAACAGTTGTGTTATTAATTGTTCTCATTATTGTTATATATTTCTGCTATAAACCACCTTGTGATATTTATGAAAGGCAGTATGTAATAAATAAATAAATTAGTCGTAACACAGAGATAAATGAACAGCCATTTCACTGTCACTGTGCTCTTCCTTTAGCTCCTTCCTCTTCTCCCCAAACAGGAAGAGAACATTTGCCTACACTGGGCCTCCTTCACAGGAAGTGCAGAAATTGCTGAAGTCCTGCTGAATGCCCAGTGTGACCTTCACGCTGTCAATTTTCACGGGGACACACCCCTGCATATAGCTGCCCGGGAGAGCTACCATGACTGTGTTCTGTAAGCAACTGGATGCTGGGCTCTCTTTCGTGTGCTTTCTTTTTTCTTCGGGTAGGTGGGGGAAATGGAGCAGGCTGGATGTCACATCACTTTTGCCCTGACTCTCTCCCACCCAGTCTGTTCTTGTCGCGGGGCGCTGACACTGAGGTGCGAAACAAGGAAGGGGACTCGCCCGTGGACCTGACCTTGGAAAACTCTGAGGTGTGGTTCGCCCTGCAGCTCAACCGCAAGATCCGCCAGGGCATCCTGAACCGCTCCATGCGCACCGAACGTATAATCAGCAGGTGAGCTGCACAGCACTTCTAGGGGGGGTGGGGTGAGGTTGGTAGGCAAATGCTTGTCTCTGCTGCCCCCTGCTGGCTGAGATTATATTGTGCTGAAAGTGAAGACAAAGATGGCCAACTACATTTGCACTTTTAAAAGAGCCGTGCAAGTATTGTGCTACAGCTAGTATCCATCTTTTATTCCAACCATTCCACTTGTGTCCCTCTCTTCCTCTTTCCAGAGACGTGGCCCGTGGTTATGAGAATGTGCCCATCCCCTGTGTCAACTCCGTGGATGACGAGCCCTGCCCGGAGGATTACAAATACATTTCTGAGAACTGTGAGACGTCCACCATGAACATTGACCGCAACATCACACACCTGCAGGTACTTGTGCCAGTTTGATGATTGGGCTTCAGAGCTGCTCTCCTTCCAAAAGCAACAGGTTTGAGGCACAGAAAGGTTGGAAGCAGTCGAACATGAGTGTTAGCAGGGAGGGAGAAACCTAGAAACATAGGAAGCTGCCTTATACTGAGTCAGACTATTGGTTTATCTGTTACCTACTCTGACTGGCTGTGGCTCTCCAGGTTTTCAGATGAGAGTCTTTCCCAGTCCTACTTGGAGATGCCAGGGATGGAACCTGGAGCCTGTGCTGTCCCTGTGCTGATCTGGATGTGGAGGGAGAGATTAAAAATTGGCCCAAACCCAGCACTGGCTGAATTCAAATCCTCCTCTAGTCTAAACAATGGTTTAGAGGACCGTGAATGAACTGTGGCTAGCTTCAGGTTCGGATGTGCGAGGAAAAAATTTAAAGCTTTCGGTTGTGGCTTAAACTAATCAGTTTCCTGTTTCATCCGAATATGAGAAACTGGTTTGTTCAAGCCACAATTTAATATCTCCACTGTCATCTCCCCACTGTCATGGATGGATCATCATCTGGTTAAGGTAGGACTTGCAGCCAATTTCCCTAGCACTTCATATGTTAATTCCCAAAGTGTGTGCTATGAGAGGACTGGGACACAAGCCCACGGTATCCACTCAGAGGAGACTGCCTGTTGTGCCTCTGTGTGATTTGCTTCTCTGGCCTTGCTCCTTAATGTGAGCCTCTGCCCCATGTCTGCATTGCCTGAATGGATGATCCAGTCTCTTCCAGTAGAGAGAGACAGCAAAATTATTTGCTGTCTGGGGATGCTGCATGTGCATCTCCTAATCTGGGCGGCAGCATAGCTGGATCAGTCTACCTTTTGACTTGCAGGCTGTATTGTCCTGAGTAGGGGGCAGCTGCCTGACTGCCCCAGACTGTGGCACCTGCCTTACCTTCTCTTTTCCGTTCTCAGCATTGCACGTGCCAAGATGACTGTTCCTCCAGCAATTGTTTGTGTGGGCAGCTCAGCATCCGCTGCTGGTATGACAAGGTGAGTGGAGGAGGGCTTCTTGGCTGTCGAGGAAAGGGAGACTGAGGGAAGCCTTGAAATGGACCAAATAGGTGATTGTGGGAAGCGTACAGAAAATCCACTTAAAAATAATGAGTAAAAGAACGGATGTTGGACTGACTAGAGTGAGGGTTCCCAACTTGGATCCCTAGATGTTGGACTACAACTCCCATCATCCCCAGCCACAGTGGTCTTTGATGATGAGAGTTGTAGTTGAACAGCAACTGGACAATACGCCATACGGTCTCTCTTAACAGTGTTGTTAAGAATAGACTATAAACCTCCAAGCAGGGCCTAGTTTGGGTATTTTGTTTGTTTTTTAATTGCATATGTAATGTATACACTACTTTTTCATAATAAGATATTAATAACATTTATGTCGCGTATATGCTGCCTTTCCATAACAAGATGCTCAAATTAGCATACAATAAAAATGAAGCCCATGTCACCTAGTATAGTGCTTAGCTGTCACTGGAACCTTAAACTTAATAATTTGTAAAAATCGGAGTTGTCTCGAAAACGTAAAAAGGGTTTCCGTATTAAGGTGATTGGCAGTGATGGAGGTTTCTCTGAAGGACAGGTTGCGCTACTACTGATCTTGGTAGGCAGTGCTCTGCCAAGAGAGGTGTGTGTTGTATTCTAGGATGTGGTATAGTGGGTAGTGTGTCAGGCTAGGACTGGGGAGTCCTGGGTTCAAATCGTCATTCAACCATAAAAATAGTTGCTTGACTTTGGACCAATCATTTGGTCTAACCTAACACTCCAGGTTGCTGTGAGGAAAAAAATGGAAGAAGGGGCAAGAACTATGGGATTGATGACTTCTTGTGTTGATGATTGATGTTTCATTGTGTTTCATTGTCTTTTATTCTTTCATTGTGGAGTTCATGCTTTTATTCCTTTATTATAAGCTGCCCCGAGCAGCAGTGTGCCGGAGGGGTGGGATAGAAATATTTTCAATTGGGGGGGAAATGCGAGACACCCAGTTGAACGTCATGCTCACAGAAATATCTTCTGCTAGCATAAGAGGGGAGGGGGAATTTTAACTAACCCCCCCTTCCCTGCTTCCTCCAATTCCTCCCCCAAAAAATATGTCCTTGAGGGTCCCTCAAAATCTCCCCTTCCCCCTTGTGTGAACAGAATATACTTCTGCATATACATTTTTCTGGATGTCTCCCTAGGTATGTTCCCTTGAGTTTCTTGGGGGAGGTGTGGGATAAAAATGAAATGAAATTGGGACATTCTCTCAGTTTACACAAAGTGGCAGTGGAACGTGATAGGCCTGGCCAGCATTCTGTCCAGAAATCCTATCTCATTTTGAGTTGGACAGACTTCAGGGCAAATGAGTCATTAGGAAAGAGTCCTGTGCTGGTAGGAAGTCTGCAGATCAAAATTATTTTTATTGATTCATTGCAGATCAATTAAAGGTTACAGTTAATTAACTTAAAACAGGGTTTTCCAATCTTGGGACCCCAGGTGGTAGTGTACTACAACTCCCATCACCCCAGCCACTTTTGCCTATTGATGCTGGGGATGATGGGAGTTGTTGTCCAACAATATTGGGGGCCCAAGGTTGAACATTTCCCTTCGTTTGGGCAGAATTTCAGTTTTATGTATGGAAAACTAAAGTTGCAGCTATTGTTTTTCAGGCATGATTCACTCTGTAGGTGTGAATGAGGGAAAATCTTGACATCAGATGGATGAACATCTCCAAGGCCTAGTGAGGCTCTGCCTATGGGTTTGGGAGAGTAGGGGAAAGAAACAGCATTGTTACAGTGAATGTAACTTTCTTTGACTTCCTTGCAGGACGGCCGTTTGCTGCAGGAATTCAACAAAATTGAGCCGCCCCTGATCTTTGAATGCAACCAGGCCTGCACGTGCTGGAGGAACTGCAAGAATCGTGTGGTGCAGAGTGGCATCAAGTGAGTAGTTCCTTGAGGAATTGCAGAAGAGCTTGAAATGGTTTGCAGATGGGGAAGAAGACTGATGGTGTAATGGAAGAGAGTAGGAATCGGGAACTAGGCAGTAGCATTTGCAGAATTAACCTGCCAAACTTGCTCCTAACAAGATGTTGTGATGGCCACTTGTGAAGTTTGTCAAACCTTGATTATGGTATTTATGTGAATCCAAGACTAGTTTTTTTTTAAAAAAAACAACAACGGGTTTTTTGATGTTAGAAATTGGGGAGTCGTCTCAAATACAGAGTGCCATTCCTTTTGGGTTCAGAGGTCCGGCGGATGGTTTGACGGCGGGTGTGGGGGTTACCTTTAAGGGACTGGGAGGGTGCTCTTACACCCCCCTCCCCCGCCACATTTCCCCTTCTGCCTTGTGCAATTTTGGGCACAGTGGGAAAATGGGGGGGGGGGTGGAAGAGCACACTCCCAATCCCTTAAAGTTAAAACTTTCCTTCTGAACCATCAGTCAAACAGTTCATGCACATCCCTACTGGCTTACATTCCAATTGGACTTCTTATGAGTAACTTAGTGTGGATGTGAGCTACACTAAAGAGTAGCCCGGACTAGCTGGACTGGAGTATCTCTGTCTATGTGTGTGCGTGCATTTGCACACACAAACGCTTAAGTGTAACAGTTAGGGAGACAGACTGTGACATCCACTGGCTCACATCCCCACTAAGTTATTCATAAGTAGTCTGATTGAAATTAATGGGACACGTTTACTTGTCCTATGAATTTCAGTGGGAGTACTCAATGCTAATTTTCTGAAGCCTGTCAGGTTGAGGGGAGGGGTACGCTGAGCTTCAGCATATAGCCAGCCAATCAGGAGCAGAGGAGGATGATCTTCACTTTCCTCTCTCCCCTTCTGCAGCAGACATATTGCTGAGGATGCATTAGCTTTAAACCAGCAATCTTCAGACAGGATACAAATAGCACGGCTGCAGCATGGGGAGACATGAGGACTCCGAGTATTATTATTATTTCTTGTTTACACAGTCAGACAGGTGTTATTGACTGGTTTGTCAATCCAGACATTGAGTCCTTCCCAAGGACCTGGGATGGCTGAATTTTATCATCAATACTGTTGGTTATTATAGATATCATCGCAAAATATAGGCTGTTCCCAGTAAAGTTGCTTTTTGTAATTGGCTGATGGTGATTTCTGTGGACCCCATGAGGGCTCCGAGATTTATTTATTGATTGATTGATTCATTTCATTTCATTTCATTTCATTTCTATACCGCCCTTCCAAAAATGGCTCAGGGCGGTTTACACAGAGAAATAATAAATCAGTAAGATGGCTCCCTGTTCCCAAAGGGCTCACAATCTAAAAAGAAACATCAGATAGACACCAGCAACAGTCACTGGAAGTACTGTGCTGGGGATGGACAGGGCCAGTTACTCTCCCCCTGCTAAATAAAGAGAAGCACCACGTTAAAAGGCGCCTCTTTGCCAAGTTAGCAGGGGTACCTCCTGGAACCCCCAGGAGTACCGCCTGGAAGCCCTTCGAATAGTCCTAGGGACATGAGTACACCTGAATGGGAACTCCTGGTCCAGGCACATCCCTATAAGCCAGTGCCTGGAGTAGCTTGTCTCATAACTGTAACACTTAAATTTGTGTGTACTCACATATACTCTAAGTATCTCTATGGGGTACTTGAGTTGAAGGTTTGCAAGAGAAGAGGTACACTTGTTTTAAAAAGATTGGGAAGAAGGAGGGAGAAATCCAGATGCTGGGCAGTTCTCAAGGGGGCAGTACACAGTGAATTCACTGTCTCTAAATAAAGACACAGCCACCCGTTTAGATGGTTCTTTTATAAAAGATATAAAAGCTAATAACTATTAGCCATGGTAGCAAGATGAAACCTCCATGTTCAGAGATAGTTTATCTCCAGATACCGGGAACAGGGCAGGGCTGTTGCCTCTGGAAGAGGATTGGGCAAAGTTGGCCCTCCAGCTGTTGCTGAACTACAACTCCCATAATCCTTGTCTGTTGACCACTGTGGCTGGGGATTGTGGGAGTTGCGGCCCAGAAATAGCTGGAGGGCAAGTTTGCCCTCCCCTGCTCTGGAAGCTACACACAGGGCGTGAAAGTATCTTGCTGTTGGTTTTGGAAATAGAATGTAGAGCTAGATGGCCGTTGTACTGCTGATTCATGTGGATTAACTGTAAGTATTACTTAAAAGCTGTTTTAAAGGAGGGTTTTTGCTTTGTTTTTTAAACTTGGCCTTTTGATGTTCTATAGCTCATGCGCTGGCAGAAGGTAGATCGAGATCTCCTTGTAGATCTTGATTTCGTGAGGTCATAGATTAGAGATTACGTGATTTGTAGTAGATAAAAGGGTTTCTGATCCCTCATTGTGGAAAAATGACAACAACAAAAAGGTTCCATCGTCTGTCCCCCAAATTAGTCTGCTGGAACAAAGACAGCCTGGAAGAAAACCAGGACTAGATTTTTGTGTGAAATGACTGAGCTAAATCTGGTACTAAGAATGACTTCCTGGCCTGCGCATGTGCTCAGAGGCACTCTGTTACTTCATTTTAAGTGTTTGCCTGCCCCCTCCACCCTGCCCCCCAGCCACTATTTTGCACGTGGACCTTGGCGGGGGAGGGGGGGTGCGGAGTCTCATTAAAAACATCAGTGAATTCTGCAAGCTTGAAGTTTGGCCATTCCTGCTATATATACAGGGTTGAAATCTACTTCTTGTTAATATTCTACAAAAAAACAACCCCAACCCCAAAACCTCTTTATCTTGTGTCTTCTGCCACTACAGGGTCCGTTTACAGCTATACCGCACTGCCAAAATGGGATGGGGTGTCCGAGCATTGCAGACGATCCCTCAGGGAACCTTTATATGCGAGTGAGTGGCCCTAGGAGCAGAGATGCCTTTCCTCCTCTTCTGAAACGCCCGAGTGTGTCTCGTGGGATGGGGTGCCTCTGGGTACCAGTTGCGGGGGAGTAACAGCAGGAGAGAGGGCATGCCCTCAACTCCTGCCTGTGGCTTCCAGCGGCATCTGGTGGGCCACTGTGCGAAACAGGATGCTGGACTAGATGGGCCTGGGGCCTGATCCACCAGGGCTGTTTTTACGTTATGGGTGGGTTAGAGAGGTGGAGGTCTTGCACCTGAATGTTGGGCTTGCCCTGCTAGTCAGGCACTTGCTGACTACAGAGACGTAACTCACCTCCCCTGTAGCCACACATTCAGTCTCATCTTCTGTGTTTTTTTTCCCCTTGTGCCAAAGGTATGTAGGGGAACTGATTTCCGATGCAGAAGCTGATGTAAGGGAAGATGACTCCTATTTGTTTGATCTAGACAATAAGGTGAGGTTGTCCATACCTGTGGTTTGCTTGAGGAGGTTTGAGTCGGGGAGGTTCGAGCACTTCTTAATCAAGCCTCACAGTTTTGGGATGGCACCTTTTGGGGTGGGGACATGAAGAAGGACATTAAGTGGGTAGTGTTTTGGCTTTTAATTAGGAATAGCCCAGGTTTGACCTGTGAATGAGGCAGGGTAACAAGTTTCACTGCCCCCGCCCGCCCCGACCCAGTGGCGCACAGCCTTTTGCCATGCCAACCCTTTACCTGGCAGCAGTGCTGCTACTTCTACTGTACTAACTCAGTTGGAAGAGGAAGAGGGAGTGGAGCAGAAGAGGGGAACTGAGCAGAAGAGGAAGTGTGGAGAAGTGAGTTGTGGGCCAGGATGTATCCTAAAAGGCCCACCACTCCTCTCTTCCACACTTCCTTTTCTGCTCTACTCCCCTCGTCCTCTTTAAATCCAGATAGTACATGAGGTGTGGTGAACCAGAGTGTCTTTTAGGAGGCACTCTGGCCCACCACTCTTCTGCTCCATTCCCCTCGGCCTCTTTAAATCCAGGGAGCACAGGTGAAGAAGGAGCAGGGACTGTGGGCAGGAGAGATGGGACAGCAGCATGTGTGGCCTCTGCTTCTCACTGATCTGCTGCCTTATGGATGCACTGGTCCTGTTTTTAATTGCATATATTTGTGTTGGTTAGTAGATTCCAGGCTTGCGGGAATGTGGGGTCTGGAAGCTTCTTGAGTTTTATCTATGCTGGGTCTCCCCCTGCAGGATGGTGAGGTGTACTGCATAGATGCCCGTTACTATGGCAACGTCAGCCGTTTCATTAATCACTTGTGTGACCCCAACATCATCCCTGTGCGGGTGTTCATGCTGCATCAGGACCTGCGTTTCCCCCGCATTGCTTTTTTCAGCAGCCGAGACATTCGGACCGGTGAAGAGCTCGGGTCAGTGAACAGTGAAAGAGGGTGTGGCGAGGAGGCAATGCAGCTGGTAACATGGAAACAGCAAAGGGAATGATGTCTGGGGAGGTTTGGGACACACAAACACACACACACCCCAGGACCTCCTCCTGCATTTCCAAGAAAAAAAAGACTTAAACAGAAGTAGTCAAGGCAGGCCCTGCCATTTATTTTATTTATTTTATTTTATTTTTAAATTTTGTATCCCACTCTTCCTCCAGGGAGCCCAGAGCGCTGTACTACATACTTAAGTTTCTCCTCACAACAACCCTGTGAAGTAGGTTAGGCTGAGAGAGAAGTGACTGGCCCACAGTCGCCCAGCTAGTATCATGGCTGAATGGGGATTTGAACTCGGGTCTCCCCGGTCCTAGTCCAGCACTCTAACTGCTACACCACACTGGCTCCTAGTTCAACCTTGAGGTCCCCAGATGTTGGTGGACAGCATCTCCCATCATCCCCAGCCATGGCCTTTGCGGCTGGGGATGATGGGAGATGCTGTCCACCAACATCTGGGGACCTCCAGGTTAAGAAACCCTGATTTAGATCAATGCATTTGGCAACAGAATACAAAATAGGCTTAGAACAGGTTTTCCACCTGAGGTCCTCCAGATGTTGCTGAATGAGAATGCCCATCATTCCCAGCCACTCAACTGTAGCTGTGAATGATGGAAGTTGAAGTTCAACATCTGGAGGACCACAGGTGGAGAACCTCTGGCCTGGAATAATTGATTCATTTATTTCCAATATTTGTATTAATTTTAACCACTGCTTCTCAGGGCATTTTACTTCAGTATTTTAAAAATAACAACAAGTTGACAAAATCAATAAAAAATAACTCCAAAAAGCCCATAGTTAAAACAGCAGAGCAGTAAAACATGTCAGCAGATGTTGGGGTGTGTTTTTGTTTTGTTTTTTTAACATTGTTTTCTTGTTTTAAGAAAGATATAAACAGAGAGAAATAAGAAATAGAAAAAGAAAAAAAGGAACAAGAAACAAGATAATCAAACCCAGCAATTACAAAGATTCTCAATATAGTCTGTATATGTCAACCTGAATTCCTTTAACCAACATGTCTCTCTGTCCTCACCCCCACCTACAAATTATTGACTGCAAAACTGAAACAAAAATAATATCCTTACTGTCTGCATTAATTTCCTCTATAAAGAAAAGCCGTATCTCAGATGAGGTGCCAATCCCTGCAATATATTATATCGAATAAATGGTTCCCATACTTGAGAGAAAAAATCCTCAGATTAATCTATGCAATTATTTTGACCATTGATACATATTCCTAAAGTTTGAGATGCCATTCACCTAAAGTTGGAATCAGATTTGTTTTCCAACAGGAAACATAAAGGATTCTTGTCACCATTATCATATATAAAGAAAGTTCAGTGTGTTTTGTAGGAATATGCCGTTTAGTCATATTTAACAAGAAAATTTCCGGGAGAAAAGGGAAGTTTGTATGCAAAATTTGCTGCATCTTAGAATGTACTGTTTTCCAAAACTTTTGAGCTTTGGGGTTTGTTTGTTTGTTTGTTTGTTTGTTTGTTTGTTTGTTTGTTTTGAAGAAGTTTACATAATATTTGGAGGCCCTGGGTTTTTAAAATTTATTTTAAGTCTGGTGCCAAAAAGAGTTAATATTTGGTGCCGGGAAGAGTGTCACCATCTGCCTCACCTCTGAAGGTGGCAGAGTAGTGTTTTGAAGAAGGGCTTGGGAGGATGACCTTAATATCTGAGTATATATGTGCCTTAAACAACAGCCAGTAAAATTAAAATGGTTCATAAGGCAGTTTAGAGACAATAAAGTGGTTTTTAAATGTCACAAAACAATATAAAACAGTTTTTAGAGCCCTGGGTCTTGGAAATGAGTGTCTGTTGTGAGGTGAGCTTGCCCGCTCTTACCCCTTTCTCTCTGCTCTGGGCTGCAGCTTTGACTACGGTGACCGCTTCTGGGACATCAAGAGCAAATACTTCACGTGTCAGTGTGGTTCAGAGAAATGCAAACATTCAGCCGAGGCCATTGCTCTGGAGCAAAGCCGCCTGGCCCGTCTCGAGGCCCACCAGGACCTATTGCCCGATGGGAGCGGGCTACCTGCCACACAGGCCTAAACCAGGCCCAGCGCCAGCCTTTACTGTTGGGGACTGCCCCACACCTTCTCCCACCAGCTGTGTGCTGGGCTAGGCCATCTTGGAAGACAGAAGCTTTTTCTCCATCGGATTCTCTCAGAAGAAACAGATTGGGGAAGGGGGAAAGAAGGCAGTGAGAGTGTGTGCTGCTCCAGGGGGTGAAAGCAAGAGAGAAAACTCTCCCTAGAAGGAAACCTTTTCACAGCAGAAAAGAAGCTGGAAAATTAATATTGGAGTTTGGGGTATTGTTTCCTCCTCTAGAACAGGCCTACCCAACTTGTGATGTCCCCACCAAGCAAGCCAAACACCTGCCATGTAGTGTGGCCTGCCCAGGTACTTGATATGTGTCGCTGCTTCTAAAACCGCAGGCAGCAAAAACAGAGTGCGTCAAGTCCCTGATGGCTTAGTGGACTTGTATAGACCTGCTGCTGTGCAACTCACCAACTCTTTCTGGCAGTCCACTAGGGAATTGGTAGACTTCCCCTCTTGGATGCCTGCCTGGGACTAGTAGAAATGGGGAGGTTGTCAAGCTTCTAGCAGGCCACAATACGTGTCTGGTGTGCTGCACTTGTGGTGGGTCACTAGTTGTGCAAACCTGATCTAGAGAGACAGGAGAATTGATGGTTATGTCAGAGACAGTGCTGCCACCTGCAGGTGGAAAAGTGTGTGTGTGTGTGTGTTACTGTGTGTCTGCTTTTGGGGACTTTCTGTTTGTCCCTTCTTGCTGGCTGGAAAAAGCTGTGTGTATGTGAATTTTCTTGTTTTGGGCCAAGTGTTGTTTTTTTTAGCATTTCGTAACGACAGATTCAATTTGAATTGGAGCCAAGACTTGGACACTTTCTTTCTCACTCTGCAAGCCTCCACTTTGGAGACCATGTTGCTCTTGTTTAATTCTTATAGTTGCCTCCCCTTTCAACCCCTGGAACAACGGAAGTCCGATTCACTATTGAGGGGCCAGCCTTATCATTTTCTGTCTCTCTGGCTTTTATTTTCCCTATGGTTTTTTTTTTTTTTTTAACTGTAATTTTCTGGGGCCATAAAACCAATAAATTTTGGCATCTGGTTGTTTTGATACAAACAAAGAAGCATATCTCTTCTTCCAATGTCTTTCCTGGCTGGGATTCATTGTATTTAACATATTTTTATACTGCTTATAACTAGGTCTCAGGGTGGTTCACAACTAATTAAAACAGCTGTACACTTTAAAATCAAATTGATTTAAAATTTGTTTTGCACACCTATTGTTGATTCCATCCATTAAAGAGTAATGCACATTGGAGAAAATATCCCGACTTCATATAGACATGCATTGGATCTAAATCAGCAGTGACAAGCCAGGAAGGATCTTGAATTTGTAGTTGATAGCTCAATTAAAACATCAACTCAGCATGCAGCAGCTGTGAAAATGGCAAATTCCATGCTAGGGATTATCAGAAAAGAAGTCGGAGATAAAACTGCCAGTATTGTTATGCTTGTATATAGATTGGTGGTGTAGCCGCACTTTGAATAGATTCATAGAATGTTAAGAGTTGGAAGAACCTTGGAGGTCTTCCTGTCCACCACGTCTGCACACACACCCATACACTGACACTCCTAAAATGAGAAGTACTGGTTCAAAACTGCCTCAAGATAAAACTCTTTGACCTAGGAGCATTTTCCCTAAATCCCATTATGGGAGATTGGTTGCAAGCACCTGGTAAGGTAGAGGTATTCACTCTACTGACACACACTTTCTCTATTCTTCAAACATACCAGGGCTCTTGAAAACAAATTCCAGGACTGAACCCTGGATCAGATTAAATCCTGCTGCCAAGCTTGCTTCCCAGTGTCCCATTTCTACTGTTGAACACTCACATCACGAATGCATTTGAGAACAGTGTACAAGAGTTGGATTCTGCATGCTCTTTTAAAAAAAAATGTAATAGCATTTATATGGCACTTTCAGTAGTTCACATACAGTGGGCAGCTTCACACGATGCCAGTGAGTTTGTAAGTGGGGAACATGTTGGGAAAATGTTGACAACTGGGAGTGTGCACTTCTGGAGGGTATGCCGTTTGCACCCAGTCCAGTTCCTGAGATTCTCCGCCTGACATCTGTAACCAAGTTTTGAAGTTGTTTGGATAATGTTGGATGGACAGTGCGGAAACGGGACTTGGGCAGGTTCAGGCATCACGTCTGCCAGGAGTGCATGCTCTCAGTTGCTGAAATTTTCTCAACATGTTCCCCACTTAAAGATTTGCCAACAGTTGTGTGAAGCCATCACAGTCTTGTAACCCTTACAAGAGCCCTGTAAGGTAGGTCAATATTATCTCCATACTGCAGGGGGCTGAGGCTGAGAATTTAGTGACTTGTTTGAAACCCCCTTGTGAATTCATGGCAGAAGTTCTATTTGAACTAGTGGCTTCCTAATTCATGGCTAAGTCACTTAGCCACTGCATTGCAACACTTCTTCTTTTACTAATACGAATACAAATATTTGTATATTATATATTGCACCACTTTTCATGCAAGATGCTGTATATTCTATACTCCGAACAAGCACAGACATTGGTCCCGGGGGAGTGGATTTCAGCATCCTGAGAAGCTCAGTGGTTAAATTTCTAGCTCCAAGGATAGGCTTGAAAGTGTATGGTCCTGTAGCAGGGCTATATGCATATTTTTTGTTGCAAGGAAACCCAGATCCTGTGTTGAGGTTCACAGAAGAACAAAATGCATTTTAAGGAGGCAAACGCCCCACATGGCATGGTTTGCTTTAACATTTCCATCCTAAATATCTTCTCTTCAGAAAGTCCTGTTAGTTTTGATGGGGTTAATGTTCAAGCCAGCATGATTCAGATTACAGCCTTATTTTACTTCCCTATTTATGATTCAACAACAGGTCCAGCAGTGGGGGTGAGGGCATGAACTACAGGAAGTCCTTGATTTAAGACACAACCAATGGCACTTTGGACATTTGTAAATTGTCATCTTGTTTCAGATTTACAACACATGCCAATGGGAGGGGAGTCTGCTAAATGGCTGGTGCATGGGTTAGAGAAGAGAGAGGCAGCAATGGCAGCTCAGGCTCACATTGTCATTCAGATGGGGAGTCCTGGTGGTAGCTACTGCAGCTGAGGCTGTGGAGTCAGTGGGGGTTGCCCGCACAGCTCATCCTCTAGTCTGTCCGTCGCTGTCTCTGCTGCCTCAGACTGCTGTACCTGCTCTGAAACACCAGCCGGACCCTCCTCAGCCGTCTCTTGGGAACTGACAGCTGGGCTCTGCCCCTCAGGCACCCCTGCATCGGCTGAAAGGCTGTCAGCTTCCCCTTCCTCCTCACTATCTGAGACCGAGGGCATGACAGACATTGGCTGACTTGCCTGGCCAACAGGCTCGCTCCCCTGCCCACTTGCTGCTGCTGCGCTCCAAGCTCAGCTGCTGTGCTGTGACAGCATGAGGGAAAGACCCCAGTCTATTTCCTACCCACCCTCCTTCCTTCCCTGTCTAGCCGTTGCCCCCAGGGGGTAGGAAGATGGAGGTGAGCTATCCAGCTGCCTCCCTTCTGTGGAAAAATGAGAGAGCCACAAAGGGACTGGGAAGGGAGTGGGTGGCAAGGTGAGAAATTTCTGATTCTCCACCATCAATGTTGCTGTATGTCTGTGACTGACACACCACCAGCTCTGACAGCAGCAGAAAAAAGCAGGGTATCCAGCCAAGGTTCAGGAAGCCAACCCCCTCCCCCATTGTTTCCTATGGGAAAACAGGGTTCTGTGTTAAGATGTTTTGACTTCACACACCATTTTCAGAAACCACATGTGTGAGGACCTCCTGTATTTGGCTGGCACGGTCCGTTGTATCTCCTCCCTGCTCTCTGGCACTGTTTATGTTCTGTGCTCAATTTGCCCAAATGGTCTGCCCCTCTCCTGACTACAGAAGATCGGTGTCTGTGTTTTCCTGCAACCCATTTGATATCAGCCCTGCAACTGTTCCATGTAGGTATGTCCAAATGAACGTTAACCAGTTCCATTTTGAAGGCTGAGGCTTGTTTACTACATATCCTGTTCATAGCAGCCTTGGGCTAAGTAACCTTAGTGGAGACCATGGCCCAGTCATTCCCAAACTGTCAAAGCATACTAGTGTGTTGAGAAATAACTGAAGAAGGATCATGATGTGCAGGCAACAGGGAAGTGATTCTGTTTACCTCTGTTCTGTGAAAAGCTTCCCCCGTGAATTTCTGTACATCAAGCTGCTATTAAAGGCAGAAGAGCAAGCCATACAATTTTCTCCTGGTCACTTGGTAATCCTCATTAGTGGGAGAAGTGACTGTATACTACATAGGCATGCAGTCTAGCTACCATCTCTTTTGCAGTTTTGCTCTTGTTTGTACTGCTTGAGTATAAACCATGGAGTTAACTCTTAAACATGGCTGGTGGTGGGTGCTTCAAGGAGAAAGTGCACCAGTGGAAAATTGGCAACCATAGGAGGAAATCTTTGCTGTTACAGGCTTGGAGTAAAATTAGTTTCCTTGTAATTGTATTTCTCTACATTTAATGATAGAATGGACTGCACTGGTTCAGACTGTAGGTGCAGGTTTCTGGTTCTGAATACTTCTCCACAATAAATACATATTTAAAAAATTCCTCACACATCAAAAACTAGCTCAGTAGAGAGAAGGGTTCAATCTAGCAAAATGAGCTCAGTGGAGAGAAGGGTTCGATCTCACCCCTATGCCTGCTGTGTGGCTTTTCTGTTTTTAAGGGGTATTTTTAATGCAAAGAAGTACCGTATTTTACAGACTATAAGACGCTACGGACTATAAGACGCACCTTAATTTTAATCCAGTTTTTCAGAGTTTTAACATATTAAACTGTTAAAACATATAAGACGCTCCTGAATTTTGGGGGATATTTTTCGAGGAAAAAAGTGAGTCTTATAGTCCATAAAATACGGTATTAAAAATCTTCTCCCCCTCAGTCTGAAATAGTACAGTCCACTCCACCACCTCAGCACTCTACCACCCAATTCTGATGTATCTGTTGGCCAGGGATACACACAATCTCGATCTCACGCTTGCGCATACAAACACCTGTTCTTCTGTTCATATTAGGGTTGTCATTTGCTTTTGCAAGCAAGGGTCCTGTGCCTTAAATAACTGAGATTCAGATTATATAACATCCAAACTCAGGAATGTAGTTAGTAGTGACAAAGCTTAGCTTGTGTGTTTCTCCCTTCCTGGTGTTAGAGAGCTTGAAGGGGATATTTCTTTATCTTTAGCTACCCCAGCTGCAGCGGAAAAGCACTGCTAATTAATATTGTCTAGAGACATGCAGTTAAAGTTATAAATACAGTAGTTTATTTAAGAAATCCATCAGCGAGATAGATTAAGACCTACATGTCTCATTGCTAGCTACTTACAGAAAGGGAAGGGAGAAGAAGGAAGTCTTTCTCTCCAGGTAAGAGAATGAAACTTGAGACTATCATACTAACAAAGGGGAAGTATATCACTGTAATTGTTTAATTGTTGTTTTAAAATTTTTTAAATTGTTATAGTGTTTTGAATTTGTTTTAGCTCTTTACTGTTTTAGTGGTTTGTTTTAATTGTAAACCACCCTGAGCCATTTTGGAAGGGCAGTATGCAAATAGATAGATAGATAGATAGATAGATAAGAGAAAGCATAGTCAGAGAGGGGATTCTCTTTCTCACAATTTCTACCCCTAGTACTCCTAGTGGTCAATAGGGTTGCTGGTGCTAGGAGTTGATGCCGTCAGGAGCTACATCTCCAGCTCCTGGGCGCTTTCCAGATTACATGCTACAACTGCGGCAAACTGCTTCGGTTTAGCAGGATCATCTTGAAAACCATCTCCAGAATCTCAAACTCCTACAACAGGAAAATACAGCTACTTTTTTGCAATGCGCATGCAACACTGCAGCACTATAACACAAAGATAAAACCCGAAAGAATGTATCGGAAATGTGAATGGCACCTTGCTGCCAGCACAGGGATGCGGTGTCACAACCCAGGAAGTATGAAAGCACACTTAGATTCATAGTGACCCTGTTGAAGGGTTTAATCTGGAAAGTGCCCAGATAGCTGTTCAAGACACTGAAGCATTGTTTAGAGAGCACAGTGACAACTTTATCTAGCTGTGGAGTTAAGGGCAGTCAGTCTAGTATAAATAGGGATATGAGAGAGCAAGGTTTAAATCTCTACCACATGTCTAAGGGAAAAGCTATCAAGTTGGTTCCCAATGGCTACCTGAATATCAACAGGAGTGTGTACATTAATACTGTTAGAAGAGAGATTTATTCCCTGATGCTCGTCTCTTGGTTAGGTATTTTCACTGGACACCAGTATCAAAGTTTCAAACAAAGCTTTATTTCATTGCTAGCAAAAGCTTTTGGGTGCAGCTGCCCCCAGTCTGGCAGGCCACCCATCTTTCATACTCTGTGCGTCATATTTCACCCCTGTGCATCATATACAAGTCAACGTGCTACTTTAAGCCCAAAGGTTCCAATTTGCTTCCAAGTGCTATATTTCCCAATTACACTTCTCAAGACTTCTGGCTTGCGGACTTGGCCTTTGGGAGAGGAGAGCTGGTCTTGTGGTAGCAAGCATGACTTGTCCCCATAGCTAAGCAGGGTCTGCCCTGGTTGCATATGAATGGGGAGACTACATGTGTGAGCACTGCAAGATATTCCCCTCAGGGGATGAAGCCGCTCTGGGAAGAGCAGAAGGTTCCAAGTTCCCTCCCTGGCTTCTCCAAGATAGGGCTGAGAGAGACTCCTGCCTGCAACCTTGGAGAAGCCTCTGCCAGTCTGTGAAGACAATACTGAGCTAGATAGACCAATGGTCTGACTCGGTAGATGGCAGCTTCCTATGTTCCTATGATTTCCCCTGCCCATTGAGACATACTTTTAGGCAGTGTCATCATAAAATATCCTCAAGTCATGGGGGGGATCTACCAACAACTGCAAGCGCCATTGATCCTAGTTAGCGAAGTGCTGTTCAAACCAAGTGTGCTTTTTGGCTGTTAAAGCAAGTTGCAAATAATATTCCAACAATACTTACTTAACATTTCTTTTACTCCTGTACCTTATTGTTGACTTAGGAACAATAAGTAAGACACTGGAAACCAATTCTTATGTTTACCTGTGTAAATGTGAGAGAAGCAAGGAAAATGTTTGTTGACTGGTTGAATGGACTCAGTATGTAAAGGAAAGAGAGTTTCTCTGCATTAGGGGAAGGAAATTAGGTAAGAAGCATTGAGTAGGAGAGGAGAAAAGGCTGAAGCTAGGATATGGAGAGGGCTGGAGGGGGAGGGTATGAAACTAGGGAAAGGAGAATGGGACCAGTAGTTGTGTACTGCAGGATGGCCAGTCTTAAGGCTTCAGGAAGCTTAAATTAATCAATCAATCAGTCTAGAGCTCTTGGAACCACCAACATAAAATAGGAGCTTGGGGAAGCAGAGCCAGTCACAAAATGGTGGCTTCAGGAGGCAGAGCCAGTCACAAAATGGCAGCATGAACAAAATTTTATAACAGAAGGGATTAATAATAATAACATCATAAGGAAGTTTCACACCAAAACCACTGAATTATGGGAGAGTTTTGCTGCTGCAGGAGAGGATGGGAGAATGAAAGGCTGCTTCGTGGGAGAAGAAACTGAAGCGAAAGGAATGGGGGAGAAAGGAGAAATGACCCTGAGTACTCAGAGAGTAAAAATGGTGCAGCCATGTCCTCATCAGCCAGCCAATCAGATTTGCAGTTTTGGCGGGAAGGGGAGGGAGGGAGCCACAAGCCCATAAGCCCAGAGAGCTGCTTCAAATAAGCCTGGGAGGCGCTATCTAATGCCCACCCCGAAGTACTGACCAAATTAGGGCAGGCTCAGAGCAGGGCAAGCAGAGTAATTGCCTGGTCCCATTCTTGTTGCTGCCATTAACATTACCCGGAAGTGGCCCCCTCACCCACAAGGGCTCTCTAAGGACACCCCCCTGCATATACATTCCTTGTGTAGCAACCAGAGAGGAGAGAACTTGGCATCTGCATATATGAGCACAGTGAAATGAGTAGGATAGGAACCTGAGGGAGGGGACCCATAGTTCGTTGGGATATTACCAAAAAGGCTCCAGGTTCCATTCCCAGCACTTGTGTATCAGGACTGGGAAATACTTCTTTCAAATAAGCTCTCTCTCTATTCTAAATAGTCAATAAAGCCAGTTCTGAAAGTAGAATGCCCGCAAGGGAGGGGGTGCTTCCCAGTGTACTGCATGGAGTGCTGCCTGTATGACTCTCTGCCTGAGAGGCAGACGTCCTGGGAATGCACTCAGTGGAAAGAGCTCCTGCTCCTGGCTCAGAGGGAAAAGGTTCCTTCCCTTAAAGCCAAGGTGGCTGGCCTGGAGAAGCTCAGGGAGGCGGAGAGGTATGTGGGTGAGAGCCTGAGGGATGTGATAGAGGCATCCCACTCCCAGGCTGATAGCTCCTTGGCTATTGGAGAATGAAGGTTTCGGGAAGGAGGACATCAGTCTGAGGAAGATGGGAATGCTCCCTTAGAAGGACCCCTTCCTTGGATGATGCACCCATATCCTCTTGCACAGAGGATACTCCTCCAGGGATTGGGGGCCTCCTAGTAGTGAGTGATTAGATCATTAGGAGCAGGGGTGCACCTAGGTATTTTTGATGCCTGGACCCAAGGCTAAAAGGCTTCAGAGGGACCCCCTCCTGCTGTGAGCCCCCCGTTAATTTTTTTTAAAAAAACACCTCTTGTGCACAAGCAGGCCTCCTCAGCCCGCACACATACACAGCATTTATTTATTGTTGTTTGTTTGTTTATTCGATTTATATATTACCCTTCCAAAATGGCTCAGGGTGCTTTACATTGAAACAAAACAATTAAAATCAATTAACAATTAAAAACAGAGATTATAAAACAGTTGCAAGAGTAAGTGTGACTCTGTTGGTCCTTTTGGACCTCTCAGTGGCTTTTAATACCATTGACCATAGTATCCTTCTCTGGCGCACTTGAGGGGGTTGGGGGTGGGAGGCACTGCTTTGTAGTGGTTCCACTCTTACCTCTCGGGTAGATTCCAGACGATGTCCCTCGGTGACTGTTGTTCTTCGAAAACTGAACTTCGGTATGGTGTCCCTCAGGGTTCCATATTGTCTCTGATGTTTAACATCTACATGAAACCACTGGGAGAGATCATCAGGAGATTTGGTGCAGGGTGTTATCAGTATGCTGATGGCACCCAAATCTATTTCTCCATGTCAACATCATTGGGAGAAGGCATCACCTCCCTAAATACCTGCCTGGAGGCAGTGATGGGCTGGATGAGAGGTAACAAGCTGAGGCTGAATCCAGATAAGACGGAGGTACTTATTGTGCAGGGTCGGAACTTGGGAGATGATTTTGATCTGCCATTTCTGGATAGGATCACACTTCCCCAGAAGGAACAGGTATGCAGTCTGGGGGTGCTTCTGGACACAAACCTCTCCCTGGTGTCCCAGTTTGAAGCAGTGGCCAGAGGTTCCTTTTATCAGCTTCAGCTGATACGCCAGCTGCATCCATTTCTTGAGATAAATGACCTCAGAACAGTGGTACATCTGCTGGTCACCTCCAGACTTGATTACTGCAATGCACTCTATGTGGGGCTGCCTTTGTATGTCGTCCGGAAACTGCAGTTGGTCCAGAATTGTATGCTGGTCTCTGACTGTAATAAAGCTTGATTGATTGATTGATTGATATGCTGACTGTGCCTTAGAACAGTTGGTTGCGGAACCAACCAGAAAGAAGGCAACCTTGGACTTCTCCTGAGTGGTGCCCAAGACCTGATGCAAGATGTCAGAGTTGTAGAACCAATGGGGAACAATGACCATAGTGTGATCTAGGTCAGCGTATATGCAAGTGGAGCACTGCCAAGGAAGTCCAACACAGATACACTGGACTTCAGAAGAGGAAACTACTAAAAAATGAGGTGACTTGTAAAAAGGAAACTGAAAAGGAAAGTCATGAGGATCAAATCACTCCAGAAAGCATGACACTTATTTAAAACCAGAAGAATAAAAGTTCAGTTGGAATGTATACCAAGAAGGAGAAAAGGTAGCACCAAGTTCAGGAGGACGCCAGCATGGCTAACAAACAGGAGTCAGGGAAGATCTAAAAGGGAAGAAGAATGTCTTTAGAAAATGGAAGTCCTACCTGAATGAAGAGAAGAAAAAGGGACATAAACTGTGGCAAAAGAAATTGAAGGAGCAGGGGCGGAGCTACCATTGGGCAAACGGGTTCAAAGAACCCAGCCTATGCCCAATCAGGGGCCACGCCCCCCACGTCTGATGTCAGACGCGGGGGTGCTGGTTTAGCTCCTGAGCAGGGACCACGCGGCCCCCGTTCAGCAGTTAAATGGCCGCTGCAGTCGTGGTGCGGCCAGGAGCGGCTCATCCCTGCTTTTAAGGCAAGGAAGAGCTGCTCCTGGCTGCGCCTAAGTAGCTCCTGAAGAGGCCACGCGGCTCCTTCAGGAGTTAAATGGCCGGCACTGCGTTCGCAGCACGGCCAGGAGCGGCTCTTCCCAGGGAAGAGCCGCTCCTGGCTGCGCTGCAAACGCAGCACCAGCCTACAGGAGTTGGACTCCATCTCCCGAACGGAGCCTTGCTGATGTTAGACATGGGGGGTGGGTGGCAGGGTGAATGGGGCCGCCGCCGCACATGGGCTGCCAGCAGTCAGGCTCCGCGCCTGGGAAGGAGGCAATAAGGGATGCAAAAAAGAGAGTCTGAGGAGCATATAGTTAGAAGTGTCGAGGGGAGTAACAAAATATACCAGAAGAAGAAAACCTGCCAGGGAGGCGGTTGGACCCTTAGACGATGAGGGCATGATAGGAATTATTAAGGAGGATAAGTAGATTGCAGAGAAGCCAATCCATCTTCTTTGCATCC
This sequence comes from Hemicordylus capensis, assembly GCF_027244095.1. Lineage (NCBI taxonomy): Eukaryota > Metazoa > Chordata > Lepidosauria > Squamata > Cordylidae > Hemicordylus > Hemicordylus capensis. The sequence continues at coordinate 253,327,696 of NC_069658.1, read as the reverse complement.
ATCTTCACGGCGCAGCTGACTATATACCCTCTCCAGAACTGAGCTTCTCAGGTTTGGAGGCTGAAGAACTGGGCCAATATGAGGTGATGTTCCAAACTGTCTCGAAAAACTAAAAAGTAACATATCACCAAGGAACTCAAATGTGAAATTGCTGATTTCCTAGCAAAAATATGTAACTTGTCCCTACAATCAGGCTCTGGATCAGAGGACTGGAAAGTACCTAATATAACTCTGATTTTCAAAAAGGGATCCAGGGGGAATCTGGGAAACTACAGGCCAGTTAACTTAATTTTGGTGCCTGTTAAATTGATGGAAAGCATACGTAAGGACAAAATTGTTAAACATATAGGGAAAAGGCCTTGTTGAAGGAGAACCAGCATGGCTTTTGCAAGGACAAGTCTTGCCTCACTAACCTGTTGGAGTTCTTTGAGAGTGTCAACAGGTATGTGGACAAAGATGATCTGGTTGACATAGACTTGGACTTCTAAAAAGCTTTTGACAGAGTTCCCTACCAAAGGTTCTTGAGTAAACTTAGCCATCATGGGATAAGGGGAAAGGTCCATGTGTTGATTGATAACTGGTTGAACGACAGGAAACAGAGGGTAGGAATAAACTGACAGTTTCACAATGGGATCTTTACTGGGACCAGTGCTCGTTAACTTATTCATAAATGATCTAGACGTTGGAATAACCAGCAAAGTGGCAAAATTTGCAGATGACACTAAATTGTTTATATCCCCCTGCTAACTGGGCAAAGAGGCACCTTTTACTGTGGTGATTCTCCTTATTTAGCAGGGGGAGAGTAACTGGCCCTATCCACCCCCAGGACAGTACCTCCAGTGACTGTTGCTGGTGTCTATCTTGTGTTTCCTTTTAGATTGTGAGCCCTTTGAGGACAGGGATCCATCTTACTTTATTTGTTTGTTTGTTTGTTTGCTTGTTTTTTCTCTGTGTAAACCACCTTGAGCCATTTTTGGAAGGGTGGTATAGAAATAGAATTAATAATAATAATAATAATAATAATAATAATAATAATAATAATAATAATAATTAATAATGTAAAACCTGCAGGGGGAGCAGTCTCGCGAAAACTTACAACCCGGAAAAACAACACCTTCTTTACTCTGGATATACGACGCCCTAGCTCTATATCACAGCGATCAAATCCGAAACAAGGCATTGGAAATGTGAATGGCACACTTCTGTCAGCGTAGGGATTGCAGTGTCACAACTCAGGAAGTGTGGAAGCACACTTCTGAGATCCGACGTGACCCCATTGCAGGGTGTAATCTGGGAAGTGCCCTGGAGTACTGTGAGCAATTCTGGTTATCACATCTAAAGAAGGACATTGTAGAACTGGGAAAGGTGCAGAAGAGGGCAACCAAGATGATCAGGGGCCTAGAGAGCACCTCTCTTATGAGGCAAGGCTACAACACTTGGAGCTATTTAGTTTAGAAAAAAGATGACTGCAGGGAGACATGATAGAGGTCTATAAAACCATGCATGGTGTGGAGAAAGAGGATAGAGAGAAATTCTTCTCCCTCTCACAGAACACTAGAACCAGGGGTCATCCCCTGAAATTGATTGCCAGGAAATCTAGGACCAGTGAACGGAAGTACTTTTTCACACAATGCATAACCCACTTGTGGAATTCTCTGCCACAAGATGTGGTGCCAGCCAACAACCCGGATGGCTTTAGGAGGGGTTTGGATAACTTCATGGCAAACGGAGTGGTGGTCTTGGAAGAGTAACTTTTCCAACCTTAACCTGCCTCACTGGGTCATGAAAGGCTGAAACACCCTGCTGTTTGAGCTCCTTTGTTGAAAAAGCAGGATGCACACCTGAGATGGGTTGATTCTTGGCACATTATTGACCTAACTTGCTTCATGGAGTTTGGCTGAGGATGCAACTAACGTACAGATATGTTGTAACAGATTTTTCCTCAGTGGGAAGTGTGGGGGGAGGAGGGACTTGCCAGTTTGTTCTTATGTTGAGAGGCCTCGTGGATCTCTCTCTAAAGAGAAGGAAAAACTTTTCCAGGCACATCAGCTTTCCCCCAAATTGTACTACAGTGGCAGGAGAAGCTGCAGTTGATTAGTTTCTTCCATTTGTGCAGATATTAATGGTACAAAGGCCTACCAGCTACCAACTTTTTCTGGCAAGGCTCCTATGCATTTTAACAACTTCTTGTCATGCATATAGGTCACAATAATATTTCCTAGCATTAAGTGGAAATAAATAAAAATAAAATAAATAAATAAATAAAATAAATAAAAATAAAGCTTCTCCTGTTACATTTCAATTTTATATGTATCAGCATATTTGTCCTTCGTTGCCTCTTTACTGTCTGTTTTAGCTTGTATGTGTCAGAGTCTTCAGGAACATAGATGGGTGGTCTTTGCTTTGTAACTCTGTAAATTGTCATGCACAGTGATGGTGAGATTTTAAATGTATTCCTCATCTGTTAACTCTGGGTAGTTTACAATAAACAAAACAAAGAAAGATATAACAATACAGTAAAACAATAGAAAACAGTTGGAAACAGCTTAAATAACAACAGACCATTCCACCATATAGATATGAGAGCAGCAAACTGCAAGCTTGGCAGACTCTTTCTTGGCAACATCTTTCTGTCCTAGGCAGCCGTTAAATGTACAGAAGCACTACCAGGAAAAATGTTGGCAACCTAGTTCTCAGCTTATGGATCTGCCATATTTTTACAATACAATACAATTATTGTATTGTTTTAACTTTTATATGTGTTATATGTTGTTGTTGTTGTTGCTGTTGTTATTAATTCAATTTCTATACCGCCCTTCCAAAAATGGCTCAGGGCGGTTTACACAGAGAAGTAATACATTTCTGATAATAATAAATAAATGAACTGTTTTAACTTTTATATGTGTTTTAATTGTTGTTAGCCGCCCAGAGACGTAAGTTTGGGCAGGGTATATATTTAATAAATAAAATAAAATAAATAAAATAAATATTTTTCTTGCATGTCATGGCATCTGATAAAGGGAGATTATAGCCCCATTCAGAAATTTTTGTTTTACATGCATTCAAGTGTCTGCACACATGTACTATGTTTTCTTGCAAATTACTATACCTGTGGTCATGTTAAAAATGGACCTGGGTACAGGACTCCTCAAATGCAGGGTACAGATAGGAAGTGTATGACTGTATGCCTTTGAACATAATGTGTGAATAGCTATATCCGTACACTATACAAGGTTGTGCCTACGCTGAGCATAACGTGAGAATAGGCTTATAGGTTGCAGGTTTTTTTTCAGTAATGAAACGGGACTCGCTTTGGAGGTAGGAGATCAAGGGGAAAGTTTGGAGCACTGAGTGAGTTCTGCCCACGTGGGACGCAAAGGAAAGGGTCCCGGCCAGCTGTGGTCGGCGTGCAGTGGGTTAACACGCAGCTGTTGCTGGTGGGGGCGTGGGCTGGACTCAGCTGTGCAGAAAGGGGCGTGCCTGGGCTGAAACAGGTGAGCGTGGCCAGCAGGTGTGTGTGTCGCTGTATGCTCAAGAGAGGGAGGCGGTGATGTCATCGGGGGCGGGGAGGACGAGGACTGCCAGGCAACAGGTTCCACTCCTCAGAGAGAACCTTTCGAACAATCCAACTTCTTCCTGTAGAGTTCTGAAATCAGGTGGTGCCTGACTGAGTCTCCCTTCTCCCGCCACAGCATGGGGGGCAAGGGGAAACGGGCGGAAGGCGATGGTTCTTCCTCCTCCAGCCCCTATGGTGAGTTTGCTGACTGGGTTTTGCAGGTGTCTGGGGAAAGCTGGTGGAGGAAAGGGCGTGAGTCGGTCGGGGGAAGCGGGATGGGGGCCTCGGCTTGAAAACCGAGGCGGGCTATGGAAAGAGAATGGGATGAGTTTGTTTCGGAGTGTAACAAAAGTTTCTTGTTTCTGGAATCCAGAGCAGTCCTTTCCTGGGAGTTCTCTGGTGTTTATGTGGGAGATGGGCAGCTCGCTAAGGGGTTAGGGTAGAAAACTGATGCTGGGCTGGGTGTTAGTGGGAACACCAGAAGAAAGACTGAGTATTATAGGGGTAATTTGTTGGGTGTGTGTGTGTGTGTGTGTGACCTTTGTCCCATATGTGAGCTTTCTGAAAGGAATATAAGCCTGCTCTACAAATTCTATTCGAAGGAGCCTATTCTAACATACACAGAAGTGACCTATGTATGGGGAATCCCAATGTGTCTGTACTATGAAAATTGCACACACCCTCTTGCACATATATATGTTGATGGATGATATTGTATAGCACATTGTGGATATAAAATACCTTTCCTTCAAACTTCCACAGCACTCCAGCAAAATGTGTGGCAGTGGCAGGGGTGAACTATGAGGGGTGAGGTGTCTGGCCCTTTTAATGCTGCCTGTGTGGGGTGTAAAAACAGGAAGTAGTTTTTAAATTGAAATATGTTTGTGGACATTTGGGACTGAACTTGATTGATCTTTACCCTGCTCCCCACCTACCCCTAAAAATTCCAGAGGCTTAAAAAGTAGGTGGCTGGACCAGGAGGTGGGTGGATTTAGCTGGTGAATGTTGGGGGGCAAGGTTGTCTGAAAGGGGTATGAGAGTGGGGGCCACATGCAGAGGTACTCCTATCCCTGGACTTTGTCTAGGGCCTCCATACCCTCTTTAGGACAAATCTTTAGACCCCCAAATCCTCTTTAGGACAAATCCATCTGTCCTGGGTGATGTGGCTTGTGCCCTCAAGAACCTATGTGTTAAGAAAGGATGCTTAACTCACAGCAGGGCGTGGGGGCTGGAGGGGGGAGGCTCCAAAGGCCTTTAGGGCCAGGCTCCAAAATTACCTAGGTGCATCTCTGGGCCCGATGAGCCACCTAATGGTGCAGCGGGGAAAATGCTTGATTAACAAGCAGAAGGTTGCTGGTTCGAATCCCCGCTAGTACTGTATCAGGCAGCAGTGATATAGGAAGATGCTGAAAGGCATCATCTCATACTGCGTGGGAGGAGGCAATGGTAAACCCCCCCTGTATTCTACTAAAGACAACCACAGGGCTCTGTCACCGGGAATCGAAATCGACTTGATGGCACACTTTACCTTATCTCTGGGCCCATTCTGTGTAGACTCTTATAGTTCCAGCAGGGCTGGGGCAATATTGATTCGTTATCACTGTATTTGCCCCTGCACAAGCTAGGGGTGGCTCTAGCTGGGGGACTATCCTGGGAATTGCAAGTTCAGTAGTTGGGGTAGGATTTGGGCCCGGAAGCTTCAAACTACTTGAAGGCGGTTGGTTGAGAAGGCAGGGGACCTCCTTGGGTGGAAAAGACTTGAGTGTAAACTATGAGAGGGTATGCACTTCATGCTAACTGCACCTCATTTTATTTATTCATAAATTACGTGTGTATCCGTCTGTCCTTTCTCCAAGGAGTCCAGAGCAATGTTAATGGTTATGGCTGGATTATTGTTTATACTTCATTGGACTGAGGAAGATTTCGAAACTTAGTCTCGGTGCTAAAAGTTCCACATTGTTTAATTCTATAATCTCAGCTTACTGTTCTTCATATTACTACCTAAAGATGAAAATACAATAGGTAAACCTTTCACTATTTGTGTTTTCACTATTTCTTATTCTATTGATAATGTAACTTCATTATCAGTTGGGTACTTATTGGGGTTTTTTTGGTGTTTTTTTAAAAGGATTATATCTTGGTTTTGGTACCTATCCCCGTCTCATCTTCAGTCTCCCTGGTCCTAGTCCAGCACTCTAACCACTACACCACACTGGCTTTTATGTAGTGCTTTAAGATGATCACAGTGCTGCTTATACGTTATCTTGTAATCCTTACAGTAACCCTGTATGGTGGGGGGTCAGTACTGCAGATGGGGCACTGAGGCTAAGTGAGGGTTGCCTAAAGCCACCTAGTGAATTCTTGGTAGAGGCCTTCCTGACGTATCTCAGTTCCTTGGCCACCAGCTCTTGTTGTCAGAAGCAGTCCTATACGTTCTCCTTGGAGTTACTTTCTTTATCTCCTGTTGATTGGTTCTGCCATTCAAGAGGATAAATCTTCCTCCTCCTCCTATGCAGCTAACACAACTGTTCTCCCCCCCCCCCGCTTCCTGTTTCCCAAGGATACCACAAAATGGTGCTTGTTTGTTGCAAGGTGAGGTGCTGGGGCTTTAGCTTGCCTACAAGCTTATGTTCTCTCGGGCAACAGAGGTGTTGTGCTGACGTATAGTTGCAAGGGGAGGTGCTGGTTAAGAGAGGTCACTGTGCACAGAGCCAACCCAACCATGAACCAGATTGATGTGGGCTCCCTCAGGCAGATCATGGATTGCTTCTCGGGGGCAGCATTGCAGCTCACCCAGTACCTGAACCATGGATGGCCTGCCAATGAGAGAGAGAGTAAAATGGCACCACTTCTTTTTCTCATCCCATTTTCCCCCCTTCTTATTTTGAGATATTTGAAAGAAGGATGTAACTGGAGTGTAACTCTAATAGTGGGGAGGAAAGGAGAAAATGGTGTCTGGTGCTTTGCTTCAGGCAGCAAAATGGCATGGACTGGCACCAGCTCTGCACATGCTCTGTTGCGCTCGTCAGCTCTTAACTAGGCTTGCAACTGTGTTGGTTCTTCATGTAATGGAACTAAACTAAATGGACCAGCATTCATGTTCCTAACTCTGCCATGACTTTGTAAGGTCAGGATACATGCTACATTTAGTCAGAACATCAAATTACTTCAGAATGCAGTTGTTTGTTTAATTGCCAGTATAAATGGAAGGGAGCATGTTATACTAGTGCTAAAATAGCTCCACTGCTCTAGATTTTGCTTCTGTGCACAATTCAAAGTGCTGGTATTGCTTTTTTAAAAATTCCTAAATGGTCTCGACTTGTGTTACTTAAGACAGGGGCTCCCAGCCTTGAGTCCCCAGATGTTGGCCATTGTGGCTGGGGATGATGGGAGTTGTAGTCCAGCAACCACATCTGGGAACCCAAAGTTGGGAGCACCTGACCTAAGAGTGTGCCTTTTCCTCCCCTTTGCCATCCCAAACACACCAAGATCCTGGTGAGATACTTTCTACATTTTGAGTTCTGATTGGTTAGGACAAGGATAAGGCTCCTTCATTGGTAGCCCCATTCTCCAGAATTTCCTCCTGGGGGAAGCTCCCTTCTTGCCTTCTAAAAAACTAGGTAAAATGTTTTGCTCAGCATCTGGAGAGAGACGCAAACTGACTTGTTACAGCTTCACAGGGCTTTTGGTCTATATTTTTGGTAACCTGTAGCTGTTATCTGTAATGGTAAGAATATGAACATGGAAAATATTTATATACTGCTTTTCAACAAAAGTTCCCGAAGTGGTTTACATAGATAAATAAATAAAATGGCTCCTTGTCCCCAAAGGGCTCACAATCTAAAAAAGAAATATAAGATAGACATGAGCAACATCCACTGGAGGAATACTGTGCCGGAGTCAGACAGGTCCAGTTGCTCTCCCCCTGCTAAATAAAGAGAACTGCCACTTTAAAAATTTGCCTCTTTGCTCATTTAGCAGGGGACCGTAAGCCCACAGTGAATATCTGGCCCACAATTAATTGGGCTAGAACTTTGCAGTCTCTTTGGCTCTCTGCCCACAGAATGCCATTTTGTGTATTGAGGGTTACTTGAATGGATAGATAACTGATCGAATCCTATGTGTACAAATGTATGTTTTGCCATGTATACTTGTAGTGGGAAGCCACAGTGGTGACTTCTTAGCTTGTGTACATGTAGCAAAACACACTCATGTGTCGCCACATGTGACAAATTACACACTAGATCTTACATCTTGGTTGGAGGAGTCTTCAAACTAAGTTCCCTTGTTCGAAGTTAGGAATAGAAAGCAAACCTTGCTTGCAGCTTTACTGTACAGTTGAGTCTTCCTTATACTTACAGCATTTATTTCAAAGTGCTGTAGGAACTGCTAGGGCTTCAAGCTTTTTTGATGGAAGGTGCCTTTTTTCTATATCGGTACAAAGAGATGGATAGAAAAATGAATGACACATGGAAGGTGGATGGTTCTACTTAGGAAAATTTTTGTCACCACACCAGCCCTTGCTAGCAAGGCACAAACTGAAACTTGATCACTGCTCTCTGTTTGCTAATATTGAAATGTATGACTTTGTTTTGTACAGAGACTGTTGATTTATCTAACTTGGCACTGTTTAATCTGACTGGCATGTATACTGAGCTATAGTTCCTCCCTAAAATTGGTAAGGTGGTCATAGAACCATAGATTTTTAGAATGGGAAGGGACCTTGGAGGTCGTTCTGTATCCTCTTAAATTGCCTATAGTTAATGGAAGCATATGGAAGCTTTCAGACTATGCAGGCATCTCTATCGGGCAGAATGGAAAGACAGTTAGTGCACTGGTTGGGACTTAACTTGGAATACTGGGTGCTTTCCAGATTACATCCTGCAACGGGGTCACGGCGGATCTTGGAAGTGTGATTACACACTTCCTGTGTAGTGACACTGCAGTCCCTACGCTGACAGCAGGGTGCTGTTCACATTTCCGATGCCTTGTTTCAAATTTAATGGCTGTGATATAGTGCTATGACGTCATGTATCTGGCATTTAAAAGTTGCTGGTTTTTCGGGTTGTTAGTTTCCACAAGATTGCTCCCCCTGCTGTTTACATTTCAGATGCGATCTGCCTGAATAGAAGCATTTTGCTGCTGTTGAGCAGCTATCTGGAAAGCGCCCAGGCTGATTAATAAACTCAACAACTTATATACTGAAGCATTTGTATAACAAGCAAAGCTGTACTAGTGCAAAAATTGCATAGTTGCAGTAAAAAACAGAATTGCACTGTAGCATGCAAAGGTTCCCTTTAAAACACATGAGGCATGTTGCAGGTTGCACAACTGTTGTGCAAGCACAAGCTTAAGAACATAAGAACAGCCCTGCTGGTTCAGTCCCAAGGCCCATCTAGTCCAGCATCCTGTTTCACACAGTGGCCCACCAGATGCCACTGGAAGCCTACAGCAGGAGTTGAGGGCGTGCCCTCTCTCCTGCTGTTACTCCCCTGCAACTGGTACTTAGAGGCATCCTGCCTTAGAAAAATGCTATCGCCTATAAGCTTGCTTGCAGTAGTGTGACACTAGCCTAGGACACTAACACCAGACTTGGTGCAAGCAGCTAGCTCAACAGCTTTGCATTAGTTCAATGTCCTTGTGCAAGCGCTCTGTTAGAATGTTAGCCTCCGTGTCTAGTTCTGGGCACCATAATTTCGGAACACTGATCGACTTAAATCGTTCAGAGGTGGGTAACAAAGGTGGTGACAGGTCTGGAAACCAAGTCCTATGAGGAATGGTTGAGGAACTGGGTATGTTTAGCCTGGAAAAGAGACGATTAAGAGTAGATACGATGGCTAACTTCAAATATCTGGAAGGCTTTCACTTGGGAGGAGTGGGATTGTTGCTGCCAAGGGCAGGACAAGAACCAAGCAGTTGCATTTATAAGGAAGCAGATTCAGACTAGACACGGGGAGACAATTAACTACTGCAAGAGCAGTTTGACGGTGCAACGGTCTGTCTTGTGCAGTGGTGGGCTGCTCTTTGCTGGAAGCTTCTCAAACAGGTTGGATGGCCATCTGTCAGAGATGCTTTAGCCATTTCCTGTACTGAGCAGAGGATTAGACTAGAAAGGACCACCTCCAAGATCCCTTCTGACTCTAACATGTGATCATTCTATTGGCTACAACAGCCCCTTCCACCTGGTTGGTTGAGGGGCTCTGGATGAGCAGGGGGTGGAGCCTGCTGCTGGGGTGCAGCCCCCCCCCACCCTCTCCATGTCTTCGTTGATATTTGATAGTCCCTCCTGAGCATCGTAAGAAGCATCCGTATACATGTCCGTGTAATTAGTTACTTCAAGGCATAATGGCTAATCTCTGGGCTCTTCAAACACTGGTTGCATGGTTACTGGTTCTAATGTGAACACAAGATAGCTTTCTCCTGTTGAAAAGGCTGATTCCTCTTAGCGCCTTGCCGTTCCTGGATGCTGCAAATTCTTCTGCCATGACTTTGTGGCATGTGCTGGCAAACAGCCCAAATCATTCCATAGGTTTACGCCCTGATCTTGGGTTATACCCTACGTCTTGCCCCTGACCTTGGAGGCTTGTAGCAAGGAAGGTGATTTGGCAGAGCAATAAATCGTGAGTGACGACCGCTTTTGCTGGAGTCGGAACACCTTCGCAGGCATCAGAAGCTGTCCAAGTGAATGATTTGTTCAGCTTCACAGCCATGTTGCTCAGAGTTCAGGAATGACCAAGCGTCTGGCAGGGAGCCATGGTTAATGTACATTCTTGTATTCTTGTTGTTTACTTCCCCTCTTTTTCATTTCCCTCTGCTCTCTTGCTAAATTTAGCTCTGTGGGGCAGAGACCTTCTTTCTTTTTTTCATTTATATCCCACTCTTCCTCCAGGGAGCCCAGAGAGGTATACATGGTTAGCTTTCTCCTCACAACAACCAGGTCTAGATGGTGAAAAAAGTCAATACCCATTACCCCCCAAAAGTTATGGGAAACAGAGGATGCTTTTCACCAATGTCTCCACTTTGCATAAAATTTGCATATGTTTATTGGTATTATATATGCATATTTTGATAAATACACCTCACCAGCGTGAAGCTGATGACCAGGTGAGCTGTTTAGGTGCAGGGTTCTCAAGGCCTCAGTTTCTTAACAGTAAATTCACTTCCTAGTTAGGTGTTTCTCTCTCTCTCCTCCTCCTCCTCCTCCTGCACAGGTCACCCAGCCTGCAACTTCTCCTCTTGGCTCAAGGAAGGGCAGCCAGCTCGCTACTGAGCTGGCCTCTTTGAACGCTTGCGCGGTGGTGTGTGCAGGGTCTCCCACTCACTTGTTGTTCTCTACGGCTACAAACATTTATATACCACTTCTCAACAGAAGGTTGCATAAGATGCTCCCCTGTCTCCAAAGGGCTCACAGTCTAAAAAGAAAGGCAAGGTTGCACCTGCATTGGCCACTGAAAGAATGCTGTGCTGGGGTTGGATCAGGCCAGTTGCTCTCCCTATGATAAATAGAAGAGATTCATCACTTTAAAGGGTGTCTTTTTACTCGGTTCGCAGGGGTAATTACTAACTGAGTGACGTTAGTTAGCGAACTGCCAACTTCTCACCGCTGCCACCACACGAAGGAAGCAAGCGGCACCTCCCAGGCCTACCTAGCCGTGCTCCTGCATCATGTGGCTCTGAAATGTGCTGCTGAAGCAGAAACTCTACCCTGGCTTTCCCATTGGGTAGATGTTCAGTAGGATGCCAGCAGGGCAAAGAGAAGAAAAGTGGCTTACTATTTTCTAACCTCCCCTTCTTGGGCAAGGTGTTGGAGAGCATGGTGGTGTCTCAACTCCAGGCAGCCTGGGATGAATTGGGTCACTTAGATCCTTTCCAGTCAGGCTTCTAGCATGGATACAGGATGGCCTTGGTTGCCCTGGTGGATGACCCACACCGGGAGGGACAGAGGGAGTGTGACTCTGTTGATTCTCCTGGACCCCTCAGCAGCTTTCGATACCATCAACCATGATATCCTTCTGGGTCATCTCTCCACATTGGGACTTGGGGGCATGGTTATATGGTGACTCTGCTCCTATCTGGAGGGTCCTACTCAGAAGGTGGTGCTGTGGGACACCTTCTCCACCCTTTGGCCTATGGCGTGCCACAGGGATCTATTCTGTCCCCTAAGCTGTTTAACATCTACATGAAACCTCTGGGAGAGGTCCTTCATGGGTGTGGGTTGTGGTGCCATTAAAATGCTGATGACACCCAGCTCTATCTATCGTTTAGGTCAGCAGGCACAAGGGAGGCAGTAGATGCTGTGAAGCAAGGTTTGGAGGCTGTTCTGGACTGGACTGGATTGCGGCAAACAAGCTGGAACTTAATTTAGATGTGCTCTGGGGTGGTAAATCTGGTCTTGGGTGGGGTCACACTCCCCCTGAAAGACGAAGTCTGCCGTTTGGGGGTGTTTTTGGACCCGATTCTGTCCTTGGAGACACAGGTGATGGTGTTGTGCAGAAGTGCTTTTTACCAGCTACAGCTGGTACACCAGTTGTGACCCTGCTTGGAGAAGTTGGACCTGACCTCGGTCACTCATGCTTTGGTAACATCTAGATTGGACTACTGCAATGTGCTCTATGTGGGGCTGCCCTTGAAGATGGTTTGGAAGCTTCAGCTGGTCCAGAACATGGCAGCAAGGATGCTCGTGGGTGGAAGACACTTCATGAGTGTCATACCCATCCTGTGGTGGCTTCATTGGTTACTGGTCTGCTCCCAGGCTAGATTCAAGGTGCTGGTCTTGACTTTTAAAGCTCTATATGGCCGGGGTACCTGTTGGACCACATTAACCCATATGAACCTGCCAGGACCCTCCACCCAGCATCTTGGGCCCTGCTCATGGCCTCACCACTAACAGAAATCCAGTTGGCAGGGACTTGACAGGGCTTTTTTTGTTGTTGTCCCTCAGCTTTGGAACACTCTCCTTGAAGAGCTTCACTATACTCCCTCCCTCAGTGTTTGTAAAAATAAAATAAAAAATCTGTTAAAGATGCTTTTAAATGTGTTTGCTGTATATATCTGGTAGGGTCTATAGTTTTCAGTTTTTATAGATCTCAGTTCTTAGCTTTTTATTTTTAATTTGGAACTTTAATTGTTTTTTTAAAAAAATAACTTTTATTCTTTTATTTTACATTGTATCTATTTTATTAATGTTGTGAGCCACTCCGAGCAGCAGTATACTGGAGGGGCAGGGTATAAATATTTTAAATAAACAAAATAAAATGAGCGCAAAGTGTTCTGAGCAAACAAAACTTTCCCGCTGCTCCCCAGAACTGCAGACACCATGACAAATGCAAAAAAGTCATTTGGTCCCCAAATAGTTGTATGTCCTCTATAAAAGTCCCTATTAAGTAACCCTGTCTATAAATGAGATATGGGAAAGCACATTGGAGCTGCCTCCAATAGGTGAGTCCCCTTTGTCCTAATACCCGAAGCCATAGCTCAGTGCTCTGAATGCAGAAAGTCCTGGGTTCAGTCCTGTTGTCACCTGTTAAAACGATATCTGGCTGCAGAGGCGGGAAAGACTCTTTCTTGAAATGCTCAGAGTAGACTGAAGACTCAAGTGAAAGGGGAAACGAAGGGGGGCTCTTAATATAATTATCTGAGTTACTTGTATAGCCACCTTTCAAGCTGAGCCCCTCAAAGCTGTGGCAGGTGAGGTCTGATGTAAATAGCCACACATTGACTTGCCTCACCAGATTCATCCCCTGCCTTCTAAAACAGTAGCTAAGGAGGATGTTTCAAGGTTAGGGGCAGGGCCCCCTCTAATCTGAGTGCTGCTCTGACTCTAGTTCAAGGCAGCTGCGCATGGGGTGGCCACAGCCTCCAACAGTCAGACCTAGATTTGAACTTGCATCCCCTTTTCTGAGCAAGGATCCAGCTCAGTTTCCCTTGTGCATCTGATAAAAAAGGGTCCTGGTTTACAAAAGTGCAGCCACAATGATATAGCTTTTTAAGGTGGCAGAGGGCACTCTGCTACTTTTCTTACAACCTGCTGATCTCAACATTCCTGGTCCCATTTTCTGAAGTAGATTTCAGTGTTGTCTAATTCGAAGTGTCTCGCTTTCATCTAACAAGCATTGGAGACATGCCCCGTTAATGATGCTCTGGATGACTCTGACATTTAATTATCCCCCCCTCCCCACTGCCGTTCATGGAGAAATGATCTAGTTGCTTGTTCTTGGGTGAGGAGCGTGTTGGCTTGTTTGGTCACAAGGGTGCAGCCCAGCAAGAGGAAGGCGGATGTTTGCTTATGACTGCCTAGCTCAAGAACAAGGAAATGCAAAATCCCTTTATTTTATGGACTCCCAATCGAGGTTAAGGCAAGGACAGTTTTCTCCTCTAGCCAGCAGGAAGCAAAACCCTAAATGTATGGCATAATCTGCCCAATTTGTGGATAACTGAGAGAAACTCTCTTCTGGTTTTTTATTACAAGAAGATAGGTTGCCGAGTGAAAGTTACTAATGGGTACTAGCACCTGGAACATGCAATCTGCCTTGCTTGATTGAGCCAAGGGTCACTCTAGTCCAATGGATAAGCTGGTGATTCTGGGAAGTGTATAAAGAGATAACATAAGAACAGCCTTGCTGGATCAGGCACAAGGTCCATCTAGTCCAGCATCCTGTTTCACACAGTGGCCCACCAGATGCCTCTGGAAGCCTACAGCCAAGTGGTATGTGCATGCCCTCTCTCCTGCTGTGGCTCCCCTGCAACTGGTATTGAGAGGCAGCGTGCCTCTGAGGCTGGAGATGGCCCACAGCCACCAGACTAGTAGCCATTGGTAGACCTGTCTTCCATGAATCTGTCTAAACCCCTTTTAAAGCCATCCAAGTTGGTGGCCATCACCACATCCCATGGCAAGGAATTCCATAGATTAATTATGCACTGTGTGAAAAAGTACTTCTGCTTGTCGGCCCTAAATTTCCCAACCTTCAGTTTCATGGGATGATCCCTGGTTCTAGTGTTGTGAGAGAAGGAGAAAAATTTCTCTTTGTCTACCCTCTCCACTCCATGCATAATTTTATACACTTCGATCATGTCTCGCCTTAGTCGCCTCTTTTCCAAGGTAAAGAGCCCCAGATGCTGTAGCCTAGCCTCATAAGGAAGGTGCTGCAGTCCCCTGATCATTTTGGTTGCCCTCTTCTGCACATTTTCCAGTTCTACAATGTAAGATGTAAGTCTGCCCTATTTGTGCCTAGCAACTAGTTATTCAGAGCACATCTGCACTGTCTCCAGATGTGGAGGTTCCTGATAGCCATCATTTGGAATTGTCCATTCAGCTTCTAAACTTAAAGCTGGCACTACCCAAAGTTTTCTTTAGTGTGCAACCAGCCACCAAACATGCTGTTGCCCTCCCCCCCCCGCAAAAGTGCAGTTCTAAAATATTTGCAAGGCCAGCCCAGCCCATCCACCATGTAGGCCTAAGCTAGGATACCTATTCGGGGGATGGGGGCACCACCAACTGCCCAAGTAAAAGAATAAGGTTCTTGTGGGTTCATCCACTGCCCCACACCATGGAATACCAGCCAGGTATCCACATTTTGCTAGGCACAGGTGCTGGTGCCTGCCCACAGTGCTGCCTGCAGGGCTAAGACAGGCTTTAGAACGTACTCCCTGCCAAAATAAAAGCCTCCGCATTTCTGACAGCTTTAAAAAAGGGCTGTTAAGACACATCTATTCACCCAGGCTTTTAATTAGACTTAGATAATCTTTCATTGTGTTAATGTTTTAACTTTGTTTTTATGCCGTGTTGTGTTGTAAACTCCCCAGAGACGTGAGTTCTGGGCAGTGTACAAATATGCTAAATAAAGGAAAGGGGGTGTTTTGCTGTCTGAGCGAAAGTTGAGTGGGGCGGCCCCACTTCCTGGCTGGTCTCTAGCTTGCTTTCCTTCTCTCCTCACCCCACAGCATGAGCGCGTTCTCTCTGTGCCCCCTCCCTGTCTCCCTCCTCTCTGTTACTGCTGTAGCTGCTCAGGTGGGAGCCTCCATCCTGGTTTTTCAAGTGTCTAGACTCAAAACAGGAAATAAGTGGTTCTTGTGATGGTTGGGTTGGCTTGGCTGTGGCTGGGCCTGGTTTGTCCCAGAGGGCAGCTCCTCACAGCACCATTAAAAAGGAGACAGAGTTTGACCCTAAAGATTGCAAGGCCATCAGGTTTCCAGGTGGCAGCAACAGAGAAAGGGCGGGCATCAGGCAGACTCTGAGGTGAGCCCCTAAACTCTTTTTCCTCGGAGATCCTCCACTGAGCTCAAGCTGGGAGCAGAAGTCAAGCCGGGCAACAGCTCAAGTTAAAACTGAGGCTCTGCACTCCTTGATTGATGCATAGGAACATAGGAAACTGCCATCTACTGAGGTCTATCTAGCTCAGTATTGTCTTCACAGACTGGCAGCGGCTTCTCCAAGGTTGCAGGCAGGAATCCCTCTCAGCCCTATCTTGGAGAAGCCAGAGAGGGAACTTGAAACCTTCTGCTCTTCCCAGAGCGGCTTCATCCCCTGAGGGGAATATCTTGCAGTGCTCACACATCAAGTCTCCCATTCATCTGCAACCAGGGCATACCCTGCTTAGCTATGGGGACAAGTCATGCTTGCTACCACAAGACCAGCTCTCCTCTCCATGCAGGGCACCAAAGTCTAACTTTTCCTGGTGCCAAAAAAGCCAGGCCCTGAACATTTGTGCAGTTCAAAAATTCAAAGTGAAGCAAAAGTTTTATATTATATTAGGTGATTTTAAAAGTGACAATCATGCGGAAACTAAAGTGAGTTGTCCAGATTCCCCTAGAACCCAGACCCTGATCAAACCTACTCATTTCTCTTCCTGCCCCATCCCCCTGCCATCAAAGATGCTTCTTACGATTGTTGCTCTCCCTGGAGTGTATTCACCAATGAATGTAACATTCTTCTGAAATGTTGCCATCAAATTCCCAGTTCTGCGGCTTCTAAGAGTCACGGAATGTGACTCTAGGCGACAAAGTACGTGTGCACAGACAACTAAAATGCACAGGTGTGTATTTTAGTGGCACATGCTGTGTGCATGGATTACACTTGCATGTCATTGTGCAGTTCTGAATCTTCTTTAAAGCCCTTGTACTGGCCATCGCTATATCTTGGGCCAGTCGTTGTGTGAAGTATTTTCTTCCGTCCATCCTAAATCTACTGTTCGTTGCATAATCCCGAGTTTCTGTATTAATTTACTCACTGTATGCTCTACACTTGAAACTTTTATTCCAGAAGTGGAGGGATAGCTCTGGTTACTCAGTGGTTAGAGAAGGGACTCTGCGCTTCAGGCTCGGGAGCGCTCTGTCCAGAATTACAGTTCATGTTCCGATGACTGGCTATATTTCTATTGTTCCAACTTAATTGGGGAAGAGAAGGCAACAATCAAATTTCATAAATAAAATTTGGAAGATTGTAACCTTACACACAAAGTGCCTACGTCTGAAATTGTGAAGCTTGTGTGCATGACACCAGTCGTGAATTATGAAGGTGTGTTTTGGCTGGCTGAGTGTCTCCACCAGACAAACCGGTGGTAAGACGGACCTCCTCAGATGACCTTAATGTGCTGTGGGGATCATGCAGAAGAAGGTGCTTTCGGACATAACTTGGACCTAAGCCATTCAGGGCTTTAAAGGTAATAACCAGCACTTTGTATTTTGCCCGGAAACATATCGGCAGCCAGTGTAACTGTTTCAAAACAGGCATAATATGGTCTCTCCGGGTTGCCCCAGAAACCAATCTGGCTGCCGCATTCTGAACTAACTGAATTTCCGGACTATACAAAGGCAGCCCCATGTAGAGTGCATTGCAAAACTCCAGGCCTGGAGGTTACCAGCTGATACACCACTGTTTTAATGTAGATATTGAAAATCATTGGTGACAGAACGGAGCCCTGAGGGACTCCATATAACAGCTCCCATTTTGAGGAGAAACTGTCACCAAGCTCCACCATCTGGAAGCTACCCGAGAGATAGGAATTGAACCACTGTAAAGCAGTGCCCCCTATCCCCAACTCTTTCAGGCGATCCAGAAGGATACCATGGTCGATGGTATCAAACGCCGCCAAGAGATCGAGAAGAACCAGCCAGAGTCACACTAGCTCTGTCTGTTCCCTGGTAAAGGTCATCCATCAGGCTGACCAAGGCTGTCTCCACCCCATAGCCCGCTCTAAAGCCAGTTTGAAATGAGTCTAGATAATCAGTTTCCTCCAAAACTTCCTGGAGCTGGTCGGCCACCACCCTCTCAATCACCTTGCCCAACCAAGACAGATTGGAGATTGGCTTGTATCCACTGCGAAGGGGTCTAGGGAAGGCTTCTTAAGGAGTGGTCTAACCATTGCCTCCTTTAGACAAGGAGGCACCCTACCCTCCCTGAGCGATGCATTTATGATATTAACTAGGCAACCATCTCCCTGCTAGATAGAAGCAAGTCTGGCAATCCAGAGACCAGGTGGTAGGCCGCACTGCCCCAAGCAGCTTGTCCACATCCTCAGGAGTCACAGATTGAAACTGATCCAACCTAATACTGCAAAAAGGATTGCTGGACACCTCCTCCAGAGACCAAATAGTGGAGTCCAAGTCGGCCCGAATACAGTAGATCTTATTTGTGAAGAACCAGGTTTTTTATTGGTTTTTTGACTTTGAAATAGTGATATTATTTTTATATTTGTACTTCTAATTTGTATTGTGCGTTGTGTGTTATACTGTAAACCACTTTGGGATTATGTTAATGAAAAGTAGTATGGAAATGGAACAATTCAATCAATAAAAGCAAATTAAAGATCTGAAGTGATTTCCTCCTGCATTTGCAAACTTTAAATAAAGATATTGAAATGAGAACCGATCCTGCAACAATGCAATGGCAGGGGTATAGCTGGTGGGTATGATGGCCTGAAGGAGCTATACTCCTACTCTTTGTAGTGTTGTGAGCTGCATTAAACCCCAAACCCTCTGAATATATGAACCATTCACATTACTAGCAGGAACAATAGTCCTGCTGGATCAGACCAAGGATCCATTAGGCTTACCTGTTTCTCTTGCACTGTTTCAGTCATATGCTTGTGTTGGTTTTTAATCTTGTTTGTACATGCAAGCCATACTTCACATCTTTTGTACAATCTGTGCACAGTGCAGATCTGTATGCACATACATTTAAGACATTGTGTTGGAACACATGTGCAGTACTGCACTTATCTGTGCTATGCATTTGATAGGGCGTAAACACAGGTTCACTCTTAAAATGCATATACAGTCCAGTCATTCACAGAACATGTTCGTGTGTGCAGACACCTGTATGCCTGCTGGGGTATCCCCTACAATCTATCAGAAGAGGGCTGCAGTTTCCTATGTGCAGGGAGTACTTGTATACAGAAGTGCATTTGAGAATCAGTGCAACACACATGCCTCCAGTGCAGTCTGGCCGTGCTTTTGCCATCCCTTCTGCTGTTTCTGTGAATGAGAGAGCATGGCAAAGATCAGGAGAACGGCTTTTACAAAATGGCAGTTGGTCCATTGGGGTGGAGGGAGCCAAATACAACACTAGCATAATACCATTGCCCACAACTTTGATGTTTCAGTTGGTCCAGCGAACTTTGAAGTTCATCAGAACTCTTCCTGCTGCTGGAGTATATTTTTTGAGGAATGCCCATGCATTTTACAGTTGCTTCATTTGCATATTTAAAGGCAGGGATAATTGGAATTCCAAGGTCCAAAGGCCATTCACTCTAATGGATGCTCTAGCACTAGAGTGAAAGGAAGGGAAAGCCGCCCCACCTCCCATGACACTTCCAGCCACCTCAGGAACAAAGCAGTCCTTTCTCCAAACCCATCCCTCTCTAATACAGAATGCTCTGACTTGCTTGCCCTTAGGATGTTTAAGTCAAGAGATATTGGAGGCTTGTGCGGTGGGTGGGTGGGTGGGGGTTCACCCAGTGAAATTGAGTAGCAGCTGATTATTCAAAACAGAGGTAAGAAAGTACTTTCTCATACCATTCTGGAATTCGATTGCACAAGGTATCAAATGACACCAGGCACTAAAGCTAATATAGCTTTAAAATAGAATTAAATTAATGGAGAAGACTGTCAATGACTCTTCGTGGTGGCTGCCTAGCACCTCCAGGTTCAGAGGCAGTATGCTACACAATCCCAGCTCCTGGAGGACAGCAGGGGAGAGGGCTGTTTCCTTCATGTCCTGCTCATGGTCTGTCTAGAGCAGGGCTACACACCTTCAGTCCTCCTGCAGATGCTGGACTAGAACTCCCATCATCCCTGACTATTGGCCACTGGGGAGGATACAGCTCCAGTCTAGAGGAATCTAGCTGGTGACCCCTATGGAGAACAGAATCCTGGACTTGATTAAAGTTTATTTTCCACACTCAAGAGCTCTGATCAGTTGTCGTGCTGTATGCAAATCCAGGTATCTGTATAGAAGTTCTGTACATACGCAAGTTGTACATGCAGTTAACAGGGCTTTATTGTCAGGGAGAAGGACTCTAGCCCAGCTTTACTGTGATATACTAACTATGTACACGGAGGAACTGTTTTCCTTTCCTCCACTGGCCATCCTGCTATTCCCTTATCTGAAGTGGTACAATCAAGTTTGACCACCCTCTGTTGTTTTGAATGAACCAGGCTTCACAGGGGCTTCTTCTAAACATTCATGTAGTGCTGTGAGAGCCCCTTTTTCTGTGGCCTCATCCCATAAGAACATCCCTGCTGGATCAGGCTAAAGGCCCATCTAGTCTAGCATCTCCCTGTTTCACACAGTGGCCTACCAGATGCCTCTGGGGAGCCCACAGGCAAGAGGTTAGGGGCAACTGGAATTGAGAGGCAATGTGCCTCTGAGGCTGGAGGTGGCCACCAGACTAGTAGCCATTGATAGACTTGTCCTCAATGAATTTATCTAAGCCCCTTTTAAAGCCGTCCAAGCTGGTGGCCATCGACACGTCCCATGGCAAGGAATTCCATAGATTGATTATGCACTGTGTGAAAAAGTACTACTTTTTGTCAGTCCTAAATATCCTGACATTCAGTATCATGGGATGACCATGGGAGTTCTAGTGCTGTGAGAGGAAGAAACATTTCTCTGTCCACTCCATACATAATTTCATACACGTTGATCCTGTCTCCCCTTAGTCACCTCTTTTCCAAAGTAAAGAGTCCCAGATGCTGTAGCCTTGTCTCATAAGGAAGGTGCTCTAGGCCCCTGATCATCTTGGTTTCTCTCTTTTGCATCTTTTCCAGTTCTACAATGTTCTCCTTGAGATACGGTGACCAAAACAGTGTGCACAACTCCAGATGTGACTGCACCATAGATTTGTACAAGCAGCATTTTTATTTTCAATCCCCTTCCTAATTATCCCTAGCATAGAATTGGCCTTTTTCACATCTGCCACATACTGAGTCGACACTTTCAATGAGCTGTCCACCACAACTCCAAAATCTTTTTCCTGGTCAGTCACTCAGATCCCATCAGCATATATATTAAGTTGAGGTTTTTATCCCGATATGCATACATTTGCTTAGACTGAACTCCATTTGCCACTTTGTCACCCACTCCCCCAATTTGGAGAGAGCTTTTTGGAGCTCCTCACAATCTGTTGTGTATTTTGCTATCCTAAATAGTTTAGTGTTGTATACAAATTTGACCACTTAGCTGCTTACCCCAACTTCTAGATCATTTATGTAATAGTTAAAGGGCACTTGCCCCAGTACTGACACTTGGGGGACCCTACTTCCCTCCATTGTGAAAACTCTCCATTTATTCTGATCTTCTGTTTCCTGTCCTTCAACCAGTTACCGATCCACAAATGAATCTGTCCCCTTATTCCATGACTGTTAAATTTACTCAAGAGCCTTTGGTGGGGAACTTTGTCAAAAGCTTTTTAGAAGTCTAAGTATTCTATGTCAACCAGATCACCTTTATCCACTTGCCTGTTGATGCTCTCAAAGAACTCCAAAAGGTTAGTGAGGACTTGCCCTTGCACAAGCCATGCTGGTTCTCCTTCAGCAAGGCTTTCTCTTCTATATGTTTCTCTTCCTATGCAGCGGCAGCAATAGTTTGTATAATTTCAAGAACATTCTCAAAGTGATTACATAGCAAAAAATCATAAGAAAACTGTTCGTTGTCTGCTCCTTCCCCCCCCACACCTCACCAACAATAGCTTCTGAGATTTAGTTAAAGCACTGCTTTAACACTTAATGAACCCCACCAAAAAAGATCCAGCTGTAAATACTTAGAAAGAATATTTTCTGTTGCCTTGCATGAGATTAATATATTCCTCTGCCACAAAAACAGTCTTTGGTGTCTTAATGACCAGTGCAGCCTCCCTAGGTTTGCTAAATCAATTAAGTTCTGTAATGAGACAGGGAACGGTTACTTTGGATCAACCCCAAACTAAAAGAATGCCAGGAAATGTGATTCCATCAGAGTCAGCTTCAACTGAGAACTGTTTCCTCTCCTGCTGCAGCCCTTAGCTTAGTCTTTAGGAAACCTAGAAAGTTTTGCCATGCCACTATAAATATTGCCTTGATAAGAAATGCTGTTGTAGTGTGCCAAGTAGCCACTGGGCTTTGATCTCTGGCTTTTTGTCCACTGGACTGCACTCGATCATGAGCTGCAGTTCTGCCTGTTGTGAGTCATTTCCCTGGCGAGCAAACTGGTCAGACCAGAAGTGTGGAATTTGCCTCTCTGGGCTTGGCAGCGCACACAGCACTTAAGCATCCTCCCTCCCTAGGGAAAAGTTGGAATGCTCCTTGCCATCCTGTGTCCATCCACTGATGTCTGCAATCGGCAGCAAGTAAATTGCACTCATTTCTTTTTCAAGTGCCACATAGTAATCATTGTAATCATTCACTCTCTGCATGAAGTAATACAACATGGCAGAGGCATGGGCAGGCACTGCACCAGTTAAGGAGAGGGGTTTATTTCCTCTCTTGGCAGTGGCCCTTTCTCGGGTGGTGTCCACAACTTGATTCTACTGCACAAGGCAGGAGTTAGATCAGGGCTGCTCAACTTTAGCCCTCTGGCAGATGTTGGCCTACAATTCCCATAATCCCTGGCTATTGGCCACTATGGCTGGGGATTATGGGAGTTGTAGTCCAAAAACAGCTGGGGGGGGCTATGTTGACCAGGTCTGAGTTAGATAGTTGAAGTGTAAGGGCTCTGCACCATTACAAAGTTGGGTTGCACTAGGGAACAACAACAGCAAATATTTATATACTGTTTTTCAGCAAAAGTTTCCAAAGCAGTTTACATAGAGAAATAATAAATAGATAAGATGGCTCCCTGTCCCCAAAGGGCTCACAATCTAAAAAGAAACATAAGCTAGTCACCAGCAACAGTCACTGGAGGTACTGTGCTGTGGATGGACAGGGTCAGTTACTCTCCCCCTTCTAAATAAAGAGAATCACCATGTTAAAAAGCCTAGTTAGCAGGGGAAGCCAACGTGATCCGGAAATGCTGCTCTAGTAGAACAATTGCAAGGCTGATTCTTGTGTTGCAAGGGCGGGGAGGCTGCTGCTTCTCAGGGAAACAATTTACAAGCTATGTGGTGGGTGGGATCCTAGGATGATTATGCTTGTGTCGTCCATGCTAACTCAGCCCCTTGATACTGGTGTGGTTCTTCCCACATGCTCCCAGCCCTCTTAAGTGGCTGCTAATAATAACCCTGAGCATTGGTATAGCACTCCCAGGTGTCCCTAAGAAGCTGCCTTGTACAAAGTCAGACGATTAGCCCATTTCACTCAGTATCATCTGCAATGATTGGCAACAGCTCTCCAGAGTTTCAGGCCAGAGTTGTCTTTGCTCCACCACTGAGCTATGCACTTTTTCTGTCGGCACTTGTAGCAGAAATCCCAGACGTGCCATCCTTCCACATAAGAACTCTGCTGCTTTGGATTAAAGGCCCAGGTTAAAGTGCAGCCAGCCTTCAGGGAGGGCCGTGGCTCAGTGGTTAGAGCACACATGATTTGTATGCAGGAGGTTCCAGGTTCAGTTCCTAGTACAGTGGTCCCTCGACTTACGAAGATAATCCGATCCAAACGCACGTTCGTAGGTCGGAATTTTCGTAAGTCGAAAAGCGCATCCACGGAGGTCCGGAACACTCGTAAGTTGAGGAAGCCGCATCTAAACCGGCAACGACTTCCGGTATTTTTTGTCATTCGTATGTCGAAATCTTCGGATGTCGAGTGCTTCGTAAGTCGAGGGACCACTGTATCTCCAGGTTGGACTAGGAAACACCCTTCTCTGAAACCCTGGAGAACTGTTGCTAGTCAGAGGAAGCAAACTTAGATGGACCAGCAATCGAACCCTGCACTACGCAACTCTGTCTGTTCCACCAGATTGCTCTGAGTAGTCTGCAGTTGGGACATGAAGCCAGCAGCGCCCTCCCACTGTTGCCCTTCAGCACTGGTCTTGGAACAGAGGATCCAAATAGCCATCACAGCTAGCAACCACTGATAGACCTGTCTTCTATTACAGGGGTCCCAACTTTGGACTCCTGGAAGTTGCTGGACTACAACTTTCACCATCCTCAGCCACAATGGCCTCTGGTATATTAACTTGTTTTAATCTCCCTTTAAGGCTACTTAAGGGGCTGTTGTCACATCCTGGAGGCTTTACAGACAGGGCTACTACCCCGAATTTCCTTCAGAAGAGAGTGTGTGCGTTCACACACAAGCCAAACCAACCCTAAAGTCCCTTTGAGATCCTTGGACCAACTCCACACACAAATCGGGCTTTGTCTTGCAAATTCTAGCTTATCTCGATGTATTTCTGGGTTTTAAAATACTGGTTTTAAGCTACTTTTTCTGAAAACGCTGGAGCAAATAGGGAGAGGCACTGATGTAGAATCATTAGCATGATAAGAGGGATATACTCTTATAGGAATGCAGATATAGCTTTTTAGTAATCCCCCCACCCTGGACCCCGCCCATTGCCTAGAAAGAAAACACGGAGGCATGCCATGTGAACTTGCAAAAACAAAAAACGAGAGCAGAAGGGAGGGGCTGCTTCCCTCAATGCCGTGAGTGTAATTCGAAGTGGCTTCACTCAACATTTACCTCGTAGCATGAAGCCATGTGTGAATAACTCCCTGGTATATGAGGAGAGCTGGTCTTGTGGTAGCAAGCATGAATTGTTCCCTTTGCTAAGCAGCGTCTGCCTTGATTTGCACCTGAACAGGAAAATATATGTGCGAGCACTGTAAGATAGGAACATAGGAAGCTGCCCTAAGCTGAGTCAGACCACTGGTCTATCTAGCTCAGTATTGTCTTCACAGACTGGCAGCGGTTTCTCCAAGGTTGCAGGCAGGAATCTCTCTCAGCCCTATCTTGGAGAAGCCAGGGAGGGAACTTGAAACCTTTTGCTCTTCCCAGAGCGGCTCCATCCCCTGAGGGGAATATCTTACAATGCTCAACTTCTAGTCTCCCATTCATATGCAACCAGGGTGGACCCTGCTTAGCTAAGGGGACAAGTCATGCCTGCTACCACAAGACTAGCTCTCCACCCTTAGGGAATGGGACTGCTCTGGGAAGAGCATCTGCATGCAGAAGATTCCAAGTTCCCTCCCTGGCATCTTCAAGAGAAACTGCTGCCAGTCTGTGTAGACAATATTGAGCTAGATTTGGTAGGAGGCAGCTTCCTATATTCCTAACCTGTGGCAGAATATTCTTTAATTTTGTATAGTTTCGTTGGCAATCAACTACCAAAAACTTGTTTAGGACTGCCCAAACTGTAGCATTGTGTGTAAAGAGAGACTTCTATCTATCCATTTCCTCCATACCATGTAATTTTATAAACCTCTATTGCAGGCATGGCCACCCTGAGGCTCTCCAGCTGTCTGACTGCAACTCCCATCTCCACCTGTCACAGCTTATTGTAACTGGGGATGATGGGAGTCATAGTCCAGCAGCTAGATAGCCTCAGGTTGGCCACCCCGGCACGATTACATTTACTATCTTTCCTCTACCTTCCTCATAGGGAAGGTAGTCCAGACTCCTCATCATTTTGGTTATTTGCATGATGATTTGCACTTGGGTTGCACATTCTTGTTCACCTGGAAGCGCCATCCATGTAGAAACTGCATAATGTGTGAAGCAGCTCAAAGTTCTAATGCATTTGGGGAGCACCCCCTTCCCTGACTTCTTATTGACTTACCCAGAACTATAAAAGTACATGGAACGTTGTCATTTCAAAGTCTAGACCTGTTTCAGACTAGCTTTTGGGTGGGCTATGGGGTGGAGACTGCCTTGGTTGGCCTGATGGATGATCTCCAGTTGGGAATTGACAGAGGAAGTGTGACTCTGTTGGTCCTTTTGGACCTCTCAGTGGCTTTCAGCACTATCGGCCATAGTATCCTTCTCTGGAGCATCTAAGGGGGTTGGGGGTGGGAGGCACTGCTTTGCAGTGGTTCTACTCTTACCTCTCGGGCAGATTCCAGACTGTGTCCTTCGGGGACTGTTGTTCTTCAAAAACTGAACTTCGGTATGGTGTCCCTCAGGGTTCCATCTTGTCTCCAATGTTGATTAACATCTACATGAAATCACTGGGAGAGATCATCAGGAGATTTGGTGCAGGGTGTTATCAGTATGCTGATGACACCCAAATCTTTTTCTCCATGTCAACATCACCAGGAGAAGGCATAACCTCCCTAAATACCTGCTTGGAGGTAGTGATGAGCTGGATGAGAGATAACAAGCTGAGGCTGAATCCAGATAAGACAGAGGTGCTTGTTGTGTGGGGTTGAAACTCAGGGAGATTATTTTGATCTGCCAGTTCTGGATGGGGTCACATTTCCCCAGAAGGAACAGGTACGCAGTTTGGGGGTGCTTCTGGACACAAACCGCTTCCTGGTGTCCCAGGTTGAGACAGTGGCCAGAGGTGCCTTTTATCAGCTTCGGCTGATAGCCAGCTGTGTCCTTTTCTTGAGATAAATGACCTCAGAACAGTAGTACATCTGCTGGTCACCTCCAGGTTTGATTACTGCAATGCACTCTATGTGGGGCTGCCTTTGTACATAGTCCAGAAACTGCAGTTGGTCCAGAATGCAGCAGCCAGGTTGGTCTCTGGGTCATCTCGGAGAGACCATATTACAACTGTGTTGAAAGAACTACACTGATTGCCCATAAGTTCCTGGGTAAAATACAAGGTTTTGGTTATAACCTATAAAGCCCTAAACAGCTTGGGCCCTGGGTATTTAAGAGAGCGCCTTCTTTGCTATGAACCACAGCGCCCATTGAGGTCATCGGGAGAGGTTCATCTGTAGTTGCCACTGGCCCATTGTGGCTACTCAGGGACAGGACTTCTCCATTGCTGCCCTGAGGCTTTGGAACACACTTCTTGTTGAAATAAGAGCCTCCTCATCACTTACAGCTTTTAAATATTCAGTCAAGATGCATTTGTTCATCCAGGCTTTTAGTTAGATATTGTTTTAATTGTGTTTTTAATAGTGTTAATGTCCTAAATTTTAAATTGTTGTAATGTGTTATCCTTTTTATTTGTTTTGTTGTAAACCGCCCAGACACTTGTGTTTTGGGCGGTATACAAATGTGTTAAATAAATGACCTTTTATATCCAAAAGGTCTTTCTTTTTTCCCCTTTTTTTGCAGGATACCATGTTTTTGGTAACTTGGAAAAAAGTTGATGTCTTGTAGAGTAACACTTTTTTATTAGTATGATCTCCCTGCCCAGGGTCGTAACTATAATAGGGCAAGGGGAGACAGTTGTCTGGGGGCCCACTGCCGTGGGGCCCCCCCAGAGGCAAGTCACATGACTGACTCCCCCAGCCGCGCACCCGCCCGGGCTTCCTTCAGTTGTATTCATCCTCCAAAACTGATGTGAGTGTTAAGACCTGGAGCTACCAGAACAGCATGTCTTTCTCTAGTACCATGAAATGACTTGCACCATCCACAATTTACAAAACCTTTTTGAAAATAATTTAGGATGTTGTTTTATTGTGGTAAAGTGTATGTACCCGTGTTTCCCCGAAAATAAGACAGTGTCTTATATTGATTTTAGGCCCAAAAAATGCACTAGGGCTTATTCTCGGGTAGGTCTTATTTTGCACACACCTCCCCCGCCACGGCAGGCAAGCACAGAACAACTTACTCCGAGGTAGTGCCCCAAGTTTAAACCCCGTCTCCTGCCGTTCTCGATCCCTGCAGCCAGCGCGCGGCCGTGAACCCCTACCTCCCGCCTAGGTCCTATTTTTGGGTAGGTCTTATTTTCGGGTAGGTCTTATATTAGCGGCACATCAGAAATTACTGCTAGGTCTTACTTTCGGGGAAACACGGTATGTATGTATGTATGTATGAATGACTATGCTTTTTGTTACCACTATTCAGCTTCATTTAAGATTTCTTTACTTTATGAGCTGAGCTTCAGTGAGGGGGGACCCATTTTAAAATCTTGTCTCTGGGCCCACTCCAACCTTGCTACGCCCCTGCCCCTGCCCCAGGATACTAAATCTCAATTTTAACAGCAGGAAAGACCTCACAGGGAAGGGAGAGCCTATAGTAACAAGTGATGAATATGGGCCACTAGTTACATGGACTCATGTTTTTTTTCACCAATCTTGGTGTGACAAGGTGTTGTAATAGTTGCCAAGAATTGGGTATGTACTGTTGGATCTGATCCAGTCAAGATGGAATTCATCCCTCCTGAATCCTACTGCCATTTTATCATTTGCTGGTTGGCAAGAGCCTGTGATGCTTCTACTAATTTCATTGTGGAGTGGTAGCTGTTGGTGGAATCATTCTGGGCAAGATTCTCGCATTTCCTCTTCTATGATGGCTTGCATCCTGGCAGAGCTGACAACAGTAGTTCTTCAGTACCTGCACTTTCTGGCTTGATTTCAAGGTGCTCTTTGCTTGCTTCCTGGTTGAATTTTTACAGCTTTCTCTGCTTATCTCTTATCTCTGGTAATTGGAACCAAATAGTTTCAATGTCATCGTCATTGAACTTGGAGCAGTGCCTTGTCAACAAATACACAGGTCAGGCCTGTCTGAATGTGTCACTGTGCGATATGGTTTGGGGCAGTTGGGCTGTCTGGATTTAATTCCCTAGTCTTAAATCAGTGCTTATTCTCAGCTGCTGCTGCCTGACTGAGACCTGATAGATAGGTCTATCAATGGCTACTAGTCTTGTGGCACCTCCAGCCTCAGAGGCAAGATGCTTCTAAATGCCAATTTCAGGGGAGCAACAGCAGGAGAGAGGGCATGCCCTCACCTATTGCTTGTGGGCTTCTCAGAGGCATCTGGTGGGCCACTGTGTGAAACAGGATGCTGGACTGGATGGGCCTTTGGCCTGATCCAGCAGGGCTGTTCTTAGTTGCTGCCAGTCTGTGTGAACAATAGCCTATATGGACCAATCATCTGATTCAGTATAAGGCAGCATATGTTCCTAGAAAGCCTGGCCTTTCAACCAATGCTTGATTTCTATCCAGGCCAAGTGCACAGAACCTGAGACTGCCAGGAATTCACACTTCTGGGAAATCCTTATTTCAGATATATCTTAGCTGGTTGTGGTTACTCATGGGGGGGGGCGGTGGGTGGGGGGCTACTCTGCACATGTTCTGGGGAACCCTCTTCTATATTATACTTGCAAGTCTATGCTCTGGCACTGAAAATAGGTTCTGGAATGATATTCTGGTATCTAGTAATATTCTGAATGATATTCTTGTTATGGAAACCTTACTTGCTATCTCGGCTTAAAAAAAAAACAAAACTAAATGAGAAGTATGTTAATGAGAGGTGTGTTGTTAAGAAGTGTTGTTGTTGCCAGAAGTGCCTCTTTCCCACCAAAAGAAAGAAGGCAGGGGGGCAACTTTCAGTGGGACAACAGTATGACAGGAAACAGCTTGCCTCTCGCACCATCTGTTGTAGTCCCAATAAGAATTCTTCCCCTGGCTATTCTGAGTGGGGGGCGAGGTGGGGGGGTAGATACTACTCACAAGCATGCCTCTTATTAACTCAAGTCAGCGCACGCCTTGTATGACTATGAGAGCCAGTGCAGAGTAGTGGTTAATATGTCTCTGGGGAAACTTGGGTTCAATCTGCATTCAGCCATGAAGCTCACTGAATGACCTTAGGCCAGTCACCATCTTTCTGCCTAACCTACCTCATGGGCTTATGAGGAGGATACAATGGGAGGAGGAACCACTGATGCTGCCCTCGCTATCTTAGATGAAGGATGGGGTACAAATGTAATAACTCTCCTAGACTCTTCTCTGTATACCTGGAGTCCTTCCCCCCCAAGTCTAACCATGAATGACCAGGCCAGCTCATCACCCCACACATAATGACTTGGCATTCTAGCTTCCAGTTTCATTCCACTCTCACTTCCTTTCTCTCACCAGGGGAGAAGTATAAATACGATCCCTCTTTTCGTGGTCCTATTAAGAACAGGTAAGAAACCCTTGGGATGTGAAATAAAGAGCTAACTAGAGTCAAGTGTGTTTCTATACTGGGATCGAAGAGGGGCTGCAAATCCTGGTTTTCTAAGGTCGCATTCACATGTTATGTTCAACACTGATATGAGTCCTTTTCAGACATTATGTTGAACACTCATACCAGCATGCACTAGTACCCTCATACAGTTATTAACATGCTATGTTGAATGCAGGTACAACAGTACACTATCTGCTCTATGCATTTGAAGGGCCTGTATCTAGGTTCACTTTTAATATGAACACAGATACAGTCATTCACACAAACACGTATGTGTGTACAGACTTCTGAATGCAGGTACAGCAATCTGAATAGGATTAAGATTTGTACTCTGCATTTGAGGGAGCCTCTGCTCAGGTTTGCTTTCGAAATGAATGTGTGTATGCTCATTCTCACGTCCATGCTCATTCTCATGTGCATGAACAAACACTTAACAGACACCTGTATTCATGTACAGCTTACTGTCTGAATAGGAGGGGTGGGGAGTAGGGAGGCCCATGAGCACTGAACTGCCAGAGCCGAAACCTGTCCCGCAGCTGTGCCCACAGATACCCAGTGGTGAAGAAAGTGTACTTTGGGCATGTTCAGGGGACATTTTTCTTTTATAGTTTCTTCAGAGCTGAGCCCTGACTGAAATCTAAAGCACTCTGGCCATGGTAAAGGTTTGGGGTTAAATCTGAACCAAAATGACCAGGGGGCTAGAACACCTCCCTAACAAGACTACAACATATCAGGCTTTTAGTTCAGAAAAAATGGTGAATAAGGGGAGAGATTATAGAGGTTTATAAAACTATGCAGGGTGTAGAGAGTGGACAGATATATTTCTCTCCCCCTCTCACAACACTAGAACCAGGGGTCATCACATGAAACTGATTGCTAGGAAATTTAAGATTGACATGAAGAAGCAATTTTTCCACATAGCACTTAATTAAGCTATGCAATTCTTTGCTAGAGAATGATAGCCACCAGTTTGGATGGCTTTGAAAAGGGATTAGACAGATTAGTGGAGGACAAGTCAATCAATAGCCACTAGGCTTCTTGACTATAGGCTACCTCCAGGTTCCGAGTGGAAAAATGCCTCTGAATATCGGTTGCAGGGGAGCAGCATCAGGGGTATGTTTCATCTCCTGTTTGTGGGCTTCCCAGAGGCACTTGGTGAGCCACTGTAGGACACAGGATGTTGGACTAGATAGGCTTCGGGCCTGATCCACTAAATCTGCTCTTGTGTTGTGTTCAGGTCCTTTTCTTTGTGCATGTGTGTTGATCCTACTCTCCCCCTTTTCCAGGAGCTGCACTGATATTATTTGTTGTGTCCTCTTCACAGTCTTCATTGCAGGCTACATTGTGCTGGGACTAGTGGGTAAGTAGTGCTAAAAGCTACATGACTTAAGCGATTGATTGATTAAGTGCCATCAAGCCGGTGTTGACTCTTAGCGACCACATAGATAGATTCTCTCCAGGATGATCTGTCTTCAACTTGGCCTTTAAGGTAGTGGCTTATTCATTGCTGTCGTAATCAAGTCCATCCACCTTGCTGCTGGTCGTCCTCTTCTTCTCTTTCCTTCAACTTTCCCCAGCATTATGGACTTCTCAAGGGAGTTGGGTCTTCGCATTATGTAAACCTGGAGTTCAGCCTTGAATGCTTATAGTTTTTGTTGAAGAAAGCAGCCATTTGTGTGGTGGGGGAGAACGATGAAAATCAGGACTGCATCATGTGGAAAGGAGATGTATCAACATGTGCCACAGACAGTCCAGTTAAAATCAATCCCCTCAGCTATCATCTGCCTTAGGAGGGAGGCAGATACTGAAGAGATACCTCTTCAGAGACAAGAATGATGACGGTGGAATCCAGTGTGGAGTACTGTGTTGCCAAGCAGACACTGATTAACTGGAAGTTAAAGCAAAATACTGCAGTTCCGCAGCTGGTCAGCCAAATTCTGCCAGCCATGTATGACAATGAATTTGCATAAATGATATTGTTTGCTTCCTTAACTGAGGGTTGAAGAGTGTAAATTCCATTTGGCCTTGACAAAATCTTGTTGAAATACTATGGTTTGTACTATGTCGGTTGTGCTATTTTAATTGCGAAATGGTGTAAAGAGTAGGATCTAGAAGTCTTTAACAACTATTAAAAAAGAAAAGCTTCCTCAACCATGAGGTCTAGCTGTGTGTTTACCCTCATCCTCTGAGCTCTGACAAGAGACATGATAGAAGTCTATAAAATCATTTTAGGGTGTGGAGAAAGCTGAGCGACATTTTTCTCCCTCTCACATAACCATGGGTCATCCCATGAAACTGATTGCCAAGAAATGTAGGACCAACAAAAGGAAGTCCTTTTTCACACAACACATAATTAACCTATGGACTTCTCTGCCACAAGGTGGCAGCCTGGATGGCTTTAAGAGGACAGGTCTATCAATGGCTGCTAGTCTGAGGGCTATAGGTCACCTCTAGCCTCAGAGGCAAGATGTCTCTAAATACCAGTTGCAGGGGAGCAGCAGCAAGAGAGAGGGCATGTCCTCAGCTCTTGCCTGTGGTCTTCCCAGAGGCATCTGGTGGGCCACTGACTGAAACAGGATGCTGGACTAGATGGGCCTTGGGCCTGATCTAGCAGGGCTTTTATGTTCTTATGTAGAATGACACTCTTCAGGGGTGTATCTGTGACTGCGTGGATGTGTTCTAAGGATGTGGGCCACTGAGGTTGTTTCATCTGTTGCCTCCCATCCACCTGCCACCTCCACAGCAGTCCCACTACTAAGCCTATAGCCCCTGCAAGAGGTGGGGTAACAAGTGAGCAGGGCAGCAGTGCCAGCCTGGACCAGTGTAAAAAGAACAGGCAAAAAACTAAAAATGGGGCTTATTCCAGATCCCAAATAAGGCCACTAGGAATTATGTCATATCCTTGTAGTCTTTCATTTTATAGGTTCTGCAAGAATTTATTCCACTTCTTTTCTCCGCCCGCCCCCTGCCCCACAGGCTGCCTCCAGTGCCACTGTTTATTTATTTATTGTTCAATTTTTATACTGCCTTTCATAATGCATCTCAAGGCAGTTTACAAAAGTTAAATGTGAGTGTGCTGAACATAAGCTTACTTAGACATCTTTTAATAACTTAATTTTCTTAATTTTAGTATGGAAATCATTAAAATACATTATCTTTTTTTAATGTACAAGTTCAACTTAATCTCAGCTGCATAAATCTCAGTCACGATGTCCTCTGCAGATGGGCCGCAGAGGTCATAGTGATATGTCTTGGGAATGTGCAGCCAATATGTAAGCTGATGCCACTATGCCCCTGGAACTCTTCTATAACCCGATATCTGTAACTCACTTAAAACTTGGGTACAGATCTGGGGCTATTTGAAGCCAGTAGGTTAGAATAAGCCAAGATGGGTGGGTTTGGACTACACAACCAAATTTAGTTTATTTGAACCTAGACAGGAAGCAGGCCCTTGCATGGGCATGGGAGTGGGGAGCATATTTCCCCAAGGCTCAGGGATGCCATGCGAACCCTGGCTCTAACAGCTTTCATGTGAGCTCTGAACCAGCCCATCATTTCCTCCTCCTTTGTTTTTACAACAACCCTGTAAAGTAGGGTGGGCAGAGACAGCAACTGGCCCAGGGCCAGCAAGTCTATTGGCTGAGTGGGAATTTGTACCTGGGCCTTCCAAGCCCATTAGCCTGACAGACTAACCATTATACATGATGGCTATAGTGGATAAAGAAAAACCTTCAGTAATATGTAAAATGCACAGGATTTTCATCTGTAAAATGCTCACTTTCATTTCTCTCTCTCTCTCCTAATTTTCAAGCTTGGCTGTATGGTGACCCTCGGCAGGTTATTTACCCTAGGAATTCAACTGGATCCTACTGTGGAATCGGCGAAAACCGGTGGGTTACAAGATGCATGGATATGAAGGGGAATCAATGGAAGTGGGTCATAGGGAAGCAGTTTAATAAGCACAAAAGGCTGGAATCCATAGCAAGAAGTGCAGCTAGGAAGATGGTCTGGCAGCCTTACATCTTGCTTCCTTCCTCCTGACTTTTCTCATCTCCTTTATTGCTTTTCCTTCCATTTTGGGTGAAGCCAACTGCTTTTTAACATCTATATGAAAGGGGATTTAGTGCTGGGTGTTATCAGTATGCTGATGACACCCAAACCTATTTCTCCTTGTCATCAGCATTAAGAAATGACATTAGCCCCTTAAATGCCTGCCTACAGGCAGTAATGGGCTGGATAAGGGAGAATATATTGAAGCTGAATCCAAGAAAGATGGAGGTGCTCATTGTGAGGGTTGTAATCTGCAAGACAGGATAGAACTTCCTGTTCTGGATGAGGTTACACTCCTAGCTTGGGAGTGCTCTTGGACCTGGGTCTCACCCTGGTGCCTTGGGCTGAGGCTGTGGCCAGGGACACTTTTTACCAGATGCTATTGATCCAACAACTCTGCCCGTTCCTTGAGGAGAATGACCTGAAAACAGTGGTGCACTAGCTGGTAACCTCCAGGTAAGGTTGGATTACTGCAATGTGCTCTGTGTAGGGCTGCCTTTTTACATAGTTCAGAAACTTCAGTTGTTCAGAAGGCAGCAGCCAGATCTCTTGGTCTCTGGGGTATCCTGGAGAGACCACATTATGCCTGTTCTTAAACAGTTGCACTGGCTGCTGATATGTTTCCAGATAAAGTACTGGTTATTACCTTTAAAGCCTTGAATAGCATAGGTCCGGGATACCTGAGAGAGCGCCTTTCTTTACAAGATCCCCACTGCTCATTTAGATCATCAGGAGGGGTCCCTCTTTGGGTGCCACTGGTTCATCTGATGGCGACCAAGGATAGGGTCTTCTCTGTTGTTGGCCCTAGGTTGTGGAACATGCTCTCCATGGATATAAGAGAATTGTCTTCCCTGGATGCCTTCAAGAGAGCCTTAAAGACCCATGTTTTTAGCCTGGCTTTAAGTGATATTTAGTTTTAGTTACAATTTTAATCTGCTTTTAATTGGTTTATGGTTTTAATTGTATATTTCTGACTTTAGTGTAAACCGCCCTGAGCCTTTTTAGGAAGGGTGGTATTCAAGGGTGTAGCTATAATTGAGCAGATGGGTTCAAAGAACCCGGGTCCCCAGCTCCAGAGGGCCCCCCAGCTCCACCCCTTCCTATTCTCTTCATTATCTCCTTCACTCTGTGGAGTCGCCGTGGAGAGGGGTGAACACAGGTCTCCTCTCCCCTAGCTACGCCCCTGCGGTAAATCGAATGAATGAAAGTTTTTTCTTTACTGTTCTTAAAGTACAGCATAGGTTTCCAACACATTTTTTCAGGTTTTTTAATACAATCGGAAGTTTATCAATACAATATATATAGTGTAAAATCCTTTTTCCTCTTCTCTTATAGTTGTGTCTTCTGTTTGAAATTATTGCTTAACTCTTATATAAAAGTTTTACTATGGTTGCTCTGGACTCTACCACTGTAGAGAGTGGGGAAGGTTAAGCCACATTTCACCCTGCAATCTAAATTCTTCAGTCCCCAAATGGTTGCAGCATAGTCAAATGTTAAATGCCTCCATACCAGTTATGGCTTTACTGTGATGTGTAGTCTGGCCCTGAGAATCCCAGCTTTTTTTATGGCTACAAACCAACACTTGTGTGTGTTGAAGCACTGCCTGCTGGCATCTCAGAGCCCAGATAGTTAGAGGCCGAGGAAAGAGCTCAGTTTCCCTGCACAGTTGTTTACTTCTCTCCGTGATCAGCACAACCAAAAACAGGTGACACAAAGCATGTGGAATTCTTCAAAATAAGAGCAATAGTGCATAATTCTGCATGAAAAACGTTGATCGCTCCTGTGCATTTTTTTAAAAAGCACACAGCCTGGCTATAGCATGACCAGCCGTAAAGGACAGAACAGATGTGCCTTTTTGTAAAAGAGGGAATTTTTAGCAGATGCAGCTTCTTGTATCCTTGCATGAAAAGCTACTCCCTGCGCAAATACCCCCTTCTGAGGAGCCTTTCTGCCCTGTGCATCTAATTACCCTAGCCCAGGGCGGCACAACTTCAATCCTTTGGATGTTGTTGGACTACAGCGCCCATCATCCCTAGTCACAATGGCCAATAGGGCAGGGCCGGCCTGTCCACTAGGCAGACCTAGGCGGTCGCTGAGAGCACTGCAACTCCCTGGGTGGAAGTCAAGTGGGCCAGGCCTGCCTTCTAACTAGTCTCTGGCTTGATTTCCTCCTCCTTCCCTACTTGGCATGCTCTGTCCCTGCCTCATACTGCTCTGTTACTGCTTCTCCTGCTCAGACGGGAGCCTGCACCCTGGTTTCTCAAGTGCTGAGACACAAAACAGGAAGTGGTGCACATGACAGTTGGTGTGGCTGTGGTTGGGCATGGTTGGTCACAGAGGGGAAATTTTAGGGAGACAGAGTTTGGCTGACCCTGAGGATCACAAGGCCTTCACAGCTGAGGGGAAGGAGGCGGCAGCAATAGAAGAAGGGAGGACAGGTGCCAGGTGGGCTTAGAGCTCCTCAACTCCTTTCCCTCTTCCCACCATACCCTCAAACCACTGCAAGCTAGTCATTTGCTGGTCATCCACATGGGCTGGTCATTTGACCCAGTGAATGAGCAGCCTGTACAGCTCAAGTTTGAAGCTGGGGCTTTACCTGTGTTTTCACCCTGTTGAGTTTCTGCCTAGCATGAAACTGCTAGATTCCTGTATTGGATTTGTACCCTTCGCTTCCTGCAAGGAGTTCAGGATGTTGTACGTGGTCTCCCCACTTCACCTTTATTTCATCCTTGCAACTATAATATGGAAGACGCTGAGAAAGTGACTGATGTAAGGCCACCTAATCAGCTTTATGACTGAGTGGGAATTTGAATCCAGGTCCTTCTGGTCCTAAGCTTGACATCCTAACGGCTACACATTGCTGGCTCCCTAAAGGCACAGGGATAGTCAGTTAAAAACACACACACACAAAGCAATGTGACAATCTGAACTTGCTATCAGTATCTCTTCTGCAAGCATTTAGCCTCAAAGCCGCATGGCATCTGATCTGATTGAAATGCCACAGCCCTCCCCTACTCCCTTTCTGTTCCTTCCTATGACTTTAATTATCTTTTCTGCAGCAACAAGCCTTTTCTCTTCTATTTCAACATTTTAAAATGCATCCCGAAAGATCCCATATCAATTGCCATGGACGGACTGCAGTGTCCTACTACACAGGTAGGGGAAGACGTGTGGGAGTGGGGTTGGGGCAGGGGAGCCATGCACTTGCTTGGGTTGTTTGGGACAGGAGATGGGTGCTGGGAGCCAGGATACCTGGGTTCTCTGGGAACTGGGGTTGCCGCCACTTTTGCTTCTGGCCCTGTGCTCTTGAAGAAACCTTTTCTTTGTTGTGAATTCAGTGGCACACCTAGGGATTTCTGGAACCCGGACCTAAAGGGGTTTGGACCCCCCCCCCCGCTTTAGGGAAAGCTGGAAACTTTTTTAAAAAACCTGTACTTCATGGTGCACTAACCCCGGGGGCCTCCAGCTGTCCTGGGGGGCACAGTGCAAGTGTCGCAAGTCAGTAACATCACAAGCTTGCAATGCTCATGACTCTTGGGAGTGGCTCACCTGTGCTAAGGCTTCTAGCAGGCCTGGACAAGCCCACTAGCCCAGTAGGGCTAGTGGCTTAGCTGCTGCTGCTGCCACAGAGGAGGCCTGCTCGACTCTCACTCCCACCCAGGGGTGGCAGGGGGCTTCAGGGAGCCCCACTCCCAGTGCTGAGGAGGACCGGACTTTGTCCTGGAAGTCCAGTACAAAGAGCGCCACTGTGCACATTTGCCACACTTGTCTGGATGTCAGCCATTGTCTTCCAATAGAAGCCCACAAAATTGTCCATGTACCATGTTTACCCGTATAGAAGGTGACTCTGAACTTAAGATGGTGCCTTGAGATAGAGGTTAAAAACCTGCATTTACCCCAAAGAAAGGGGGCTCTGAATGAAAGATGATCAACCTATATTTCCCGGGAAAGAACTGGGGGGAAACTTCAACTTGGATTCAGTGAACACAGTAGCAAGGAATTGAAAGAATAGTTCCATGTCCCAAAGGGGCTCGCAGTCCAAAAAGAAATGGAGTATCCAGCAGCAGCTCCTGGGAGGGAGCGCTGGGCTGAATGGGGACTGTTGCTCTTTCCCCTGCTAACTACAAGAGAGCTACCACTTCAAATGGTGTGTCTTTACTCAGCCAGGGGTTCTCAGACTTGGGTCTCCGGAGGTTGTTGGACTAAAACTCCCGTCATCCCCAGACACAATGCCCCAAACACCAGAACCCCTGCTGTAAGGCTTAGATTTTAGATTTATTACAGTCATCGGCAAGCACAAAAACAAACAGTTGCTGTAAGGTAAATGCCGTCTTTTTCTCTGTCTCCCAGTTGTTTTATCTGCACAGTGAGGAAAGCTTTACTTACTGCATTTCTGTATGTCATGTGGCTGTCAAAGGCACAGGAGCAGGGCTTGTAAAAACAAACAAAACATTGGCAATCCTAGTTGCAAGAACAGGCAAAAAACAAAATGGGGCTCATTCCAGATCCCAGCTAAGGCCACTAGGGATCTGTCACATCCTTGAAGTCAATCATTTTATAAGTTTTGCAAGAACTTATTCTACACACTTCTTTTCTCTCTCTCCAGCTTTGTGTCTCATCCTGCCCTGAAGCTTTCTGGACTCTGCATCCAAAAGCCTTCGCTCCTGGTGCAAAACCTTCCGAAGAGTGGAAGCAGAAATGGTGCCAGTCTAGTATTAACCTTACCACTACCAGCCTGGTAAGTTAGTAACTGTTTGCCCTGAGCGTGCCATGTGCTGACGCCGGGCCTGCAAGCCTGGGATGGGACAACAAGAGTGTAGCCTGGCTTTTGCAGGCTTGTCTCCAGCACCTCTCCCTTGGGGAATTAAGGGCTGAACCAAAAATCACCCAGGTAATTGTCGGAAGCTGTTCCTGAGAGTTCTGAAGTTAGATTTCCATGTGCAAGTAATCCTTTACTGAAAGAGACCCCTAAGCCAGGGGCTTCTCAGACTTGGGTCACCAGATGTTGTTGGACTACAACTCCCGTCATTCCCAGCCACAATGGCCATGACTGGGGATGATGGGAGTTGCCGTCCATCATCCTCAGGGGACCCAAGTTTGAGCTTGCCTAAACAGGCGTGCAGGCAGATGTTCTGTAACTATGTGGAACTGCCCAAACCCAGACAGAAGTGGTTTAATATTACACCAATAGAAAAGTAAATTGTATTATAAACCATATAATTCAGGGTTGCACAACTTTGGTCCTCCAGCAGTTGGACTACAACTCACATCATCCTTGACTGTTGGCCACTCTAGCTGAGGATGATGGGAGTTGTAGTCCAACAGCTGGAGGACCAAAGTTGTGCAGCTCTGATATAATTAGTAGGCCCGTACAATGCTTCAGCCGAAGCTGAATACTTTGCATTGCCCCTCATATGCTGGTAACTTCTAGACTGGACTACTGCAATGTGCTCTATGTCAGGCTGACTTTGTATGTAGTCTGGAAACTGTAGTTGGTACAGAATGTGGCGGCCAGGTTGCTTTCTGGGTCATCTCAGAGAGACCATATTACTCCTGTATTGAAAGAGCTACACTGACTGCCAATTAGTTTCCAGGCAAAATACAAGATGCTGGTTATTGCCTATAAAGCCCTAAACAGCGTAGGTGCTGGGTAGTTAAGAGAACGTCTTCTTCGCCATGAGCCCCATCGCCCATTGGGATCATCTGGAGAGGTTTGTCTACAGTTGCCACCAGCTCATCTGATGGCAACTCAGGGATGGGCCTTCTCTGTTGCTGCCCCTGGGCTTTGGTTTGCACTCCCTGTTGAAATAAGAGCCTCCCCATCTCTGGCAACTTTTAAAAAGGCACTGAAGACACACCAGGTTTTTAATTAGATTTCTAGTTTTAATACTCTTAATGTTGAGTAATGATTTTAATGTTTTAATAATTTTTAATTGTTTAGTTTGTATTGTTTTTGTTCTACATCACCCAGAGATACAGGTTTTAGGCGGTATATAAATATATTAAATAGATAAACTTATTCAATAGTACTATTTGGGTTGCTCTAAAGGATGACTAAATGTCAATAGAATTTCCTTTAGTACACTTAGTTAGGTTGTCAGCCAGCATCCCTAACTAATCAGGCAACAAATCCCTTTTAATAAAAATACTCATTAAGAACTGAATGTGGCAGGCCTCATCTTAGAAGAGAGATTCCCACCCACCCTTTTCACTCTTGGAGAATAAATGATACCTTTTCCAAGATGACGTCTGATGCATTGTGTACAAGCACCACTGAAAAATGGAAGCAGTTGCTCCTTTCTTCAAAGCTATTGTTAGCTATATGCAAATATATTCAGACTGAATAGATCTGTTATAATGTTTTAACCAGACTAAGGT
Organism: Hemicordylus capensis; assembly: GCF_027244095.1. Taxonomy (NCBI): domain Eukaryota; kingdom Metazoa; phylum Chordata; class Lepidosauria; order Squamata; family Cordylidae; genus Hemicordylus; species Hemicordylus capensis. Next base: position 253,287,243 of record NC_069658.1, on the reverse strand, counting down.
TTATAACATGTGGGAGAACTATGCATACAATAGTATGAAAAAAACTCTACTTGTGGTAGGTGTTTAATTTTTACATAAACTTGAAAAAACCACATTTTAAAAAAATCAATGTGCAAATGCCCACCAGTTGATTCTTAAGACTAAGAACCCAGCAATCTACTCTCAGGCAGGAATAATAAATATCATGTACCCAGAATACTTGTTCTCTCTCAAGCCAGGAAAATCTACCATGTCCATCTGGATTGGAGCAAATAACTGCTGTTATTTGGAAAGAAAGAAAATCCTGCCAAGGGATAGCCCTTCCGCTGCTGTTGCCTTTCCTCACCCAGGAAACTTTTCACACGGGGCTTTTGAAGCCCCTTAATTCGCATGTCCTCCGGAATGGAGGGGGTGCGTTCACATATCAGCTAGATTTACCCCGAAGTCCCTACGAGTTATCAGGCAGCAGTTCACATACAGTTTGGGTTTTTCACTGCGCGTTGGGGTGTTGTTCGGTTTATATCTGGGGTAAAAAAAATCTACTATTTGTGGCAGTTTTTTGGAACACCTTCGAAGTTCGAGTTCGCAGTAAAGTCTCCCCATAAACTCTCAGTAAATCCTGCTGAGCGTAACAGTCCCTGGTGGTGCACATAGTTGGTTTACTCCTCTTTACCCAGCTGGGGAATTTCTTACCAATCAACTGTATAGAGTTGTACTGATAAAGAGCCTGTCTTCTAGTAGTGAGCATGAATTCTCCCCTTTGCTAAGCAGAGGTTGCCTTGGTCTGCATTTGGATGTGTGACCACATGATGAGCACTGTCTGCTTCATAATATTCCCCTTAGAGCAGGAATCGGCAACCTTTTCTGTTGAACTACAACTCGCATACTTCCCAGCCATAATTTATTGTGGCTGAGGATGATGGGAGTTGTAGTTCAACAGCCAGAGAGCCAAAGTTGCCTACCCCTGTCTTCAAGGAAAAGCTGTAGCTCAGTGGTGGAACACCAGTTTGGCATGCAGAAGGTCCCAGGTTCAATCCCTAGTGCTTCCAGGTAGGGCTGGGAAGGTCTTCTGCCTAAAACCTTGGAGTGCCACTGCCAGTCAGTGTAGACCAGATGTTGTTGGACTTCAACTCTCATAATCCCCAACCAAAGGCCACTGGGGCTGGGGATTATGGGAGTTGAAGTCCAATAACATCTGGGGATCCAATGTTGAGAATCCCTGGTGTAGACAATGCTGAGCTAGATGGACCAATGGTATGACTCGGTATAAGGCAGCTTTGTATGTACCTACATGGCTTTCTTGATATTTGTGGGTAAGAGGATTGGAGGATGGTTTTTTTTTTTTTTGGTTTTTTTTAAGAGAGCTGAAGACACATGAAAGGGTCTTCAGATATCTCTGGATGGGCCCACCCACAGTATGAATATAAATCCAATTCAAGTGGACCTTGTTAAATGCAGTCCCAATAATTGCGGTTTCGCATATCCACAGTTGGGCAGTGGAGACCCGACTTTGGTATATGCTGTTTAAAAGGGTTAAAAAGCACATATCCACAGTTCCTAGGTGGCAGGAAATTACCTCCGTATGGTGGCATTTCTGGCCACCATTTTGCTGAGCAGAGCTATTTTGTGGCTCTTTCTTTCTTGAAGGAAAATAATGATTCCCCCCATGACTTTTCATGGAAAATCGGCAAAACCTGATGTTTGGGGGGGCATTGCTGGACAACTAGAGACCTGAAGACCTGTATAGCACTTTATTTCTCTGATTTATGCTTTTTAAAGCCTTTCTTTAGCCACCAGGAACCTAACCCTCTGATTCCCATTGCCTCAATGTGTCATCATCCGTGGTTCCGTTATCTGCAGTTGTAGCTGAGAACGGAACCCCCGTGGATAATGAGGTCCACCTGTATATAATGCACTCATTTGTTTTGTTCCCAGACTGTGTCGGAAATTCTCAATCAACAACTTTGCCCTCATTTCACTATTCCCTCCATACCAGGTAAGTGCTGACATTTTGCAGAACAGGGTCATCAGGATTGCCAGTTCTAGATCATACAAGGGCTCCTCTGCCTTGTATAGAAGGGAGAATTCTTCCCCTTCTACTTCTCCTGTCACTTCAGCACTGCAAAAGGAGAGGCCATACCTAGCATACTTTGCCCTTCTATACAACTCCAAAAGGTATATGAGCGCTCTCTGCATTGCTAGGCATTGTGACAAATGGTAAATTGCTAGGGCAAGAGAAGAGCCCTTCTACAACCAAGGTGACTGGATTCTATGGGAAGCAGAATATGAGGATAGAGTGACAGTGTTGAAGTCAAGCCTCTGGGCTTCAGACTTGGTCCTAACCTGCCTCTCTTTCTTTTTAGTCTTCAGCCGTTGCTTCCCCTCTCTCAACTTCTCTCAGGCAGGGGATTTTCAGTTGAATGGTATGAACTCATCTACTACCTTGGATACTATCAAGTCCAGTGCAGAGTAAGTCCTCTATTTTCTGAGGTGCTAAATCTGTGTCTGGGCAGTACAACCCACCTGCAAATGGCGGTGCCACAGACATGGCAACATGTCTGAACATACTATATACCTGTGTTTTATTATTTCACATTAATATCCTGCCCTTTCTCCAAAGAGCAGCATCTATGATTCTTCCTCTCTACTTCTGTCTTCATGATAATCTTGTGAGGTAGGTCAGGCTGAGAGCAAATGACTGGTCTAGTTACCGAGTGAACCCCTTGGCTGAGCCGGAAAGGAGCTGAAGCCAGGTCTTCCCAACACCTTAACCCCGGGTGCACCACTTCATCCTTGCAGCTGTTGCTGGACTACAACTCCCATCATTCCCAACCACAGTGACCCAGATGGATGATAGGAGTTACAGTCCAACAGCTGGAGAGCTGAAGGTGTGCACGGCTGCTCTAACTATTACATCACACTGGTTCTCGGTTGTGTGGGGTACTGGCTGCAGAAGGAAAAGGAGGTTCAAATCCCCATTTTAGTTGTGGCACTGAAGGGTCTGTAGATGACCCTGATCAAATATGAGTTTAATCTTGTATCACATTTTATCAACAATATAAGTATCTTTTTTCCTACTGGCAGACAGCTTTTCTTTTGCACATCTTGTGGGGTTTGAGGTTTGTTTTTGTATTTTGACATATTTGTATGTCAAACATATTTGTTTGTTTTTTAAACACATTTGTTTAAAAGGAAGTTAAACTGGCAGGCCTCCACCACACTGCTGGGTTCCTTGGATGTGCTGGAGCTATTAAAAACCTCTGTCTTGGACAGCCACTTGGATCTTCTTGCTGGCTTTTCCCACTCCTCACTCCTCAATTTGGCAGTGGCTTGTAGTCTCTACTTGTGGGCCCCCCTCTAATGGCCCGGTTTTGGTCACTCCTGGCAGGCAGCTCATGAAGGTCCTTGATGCCAAGAACATTGGGATGAAGATCTTTGAGGATTTCACGCGGACATGGTACTGGATCTTGATGTGAGTGGTTATAGTGGTTGGGAAGCCAACATTGTGGAGAGGGAGAATAGTGCTTTGTAGATTCATATGTGAGTTCCCAAGCTTGGGCTCCCAGATCTTGTTGGACGACAACTCGCATTATCCCAGCCTTTGGCTGTTATGGCTGGGTATGATAGGAGTTGTACTCCAGTAATATTTGGGGACCCAAGGTTAGAAACCCCTGGATTAGCATATCAATCAAGGATGACTCTTAAGATTAATGCCATACTGCTACTATGTATATATGCTTCAGTGAAAGGTTCTCTCAAGTTGTTGTTTACTACTACTACTACAGATTTTCCCAGTCCCCAAAGGGCTCACAGTCTAAGAAAATACACAAGCAAGGCACCAGCAATGGCTACAGAAGGGATTCTGTGCTGGGGTTGAATTGGGCCAGTTCCTCTGCCTCTGCTAAAAGAAAAATGTTGCTTTGAAAGGTGCCTCTTTGCTTAGTTAGCAGGGGACCAATGGTCTGGGCAGAACTGTGTATATGCCTGTACACATGTCGTTTTATTGTGCAAGTATGGGGCATGACCTTTGGCTTGGAATTCAGTGCCCTGGGCTTTCATTTAAAAATAACCTTAGGCTCTCTCTGTTACTACTGTTTACAGATCATTTTTCAGCTAAAGTTCTCAGAGCAGTTTACGTTAAAATTAAAATAAAAGAGATGGTTTCCTGTCCCCAAAGGGTTCACAACCTAAAAAGGAAAACAAGGTAGGCACCAGCAGCCATCACTGGAGTTGGATATGGGCAGTTTCTCTCCCCCTGCTAAAGATAAGAGAACTGCCGCTTTCAAAGGTGCCTCTTTGCTTAGTTAGCAGGGGACTAATGGTATGGGCAGAGTGGGCCACTGTGCGAAACAGGATGCTGGACTAGATGGGCCTTGGGCCTGATCCAGCAGGGCTGTGCCTAGGTTCTTATGTTCAGAGCTGTGTATATGCCTGTACACATGTAGTTTTATTCTGCAAGTATGGGGCATGACCTTTGGCTTGGAATTCAGTGCCCTGGGCTTTCATTTAAAAACCTGGTTTCTAACCCCTATGAATGTAAAGACACCCTTAACATGTAGATGGTGAAATCTCAGGAGCTGGGAGAGGCTGAGTGGCACTATCAGTGGTCGTGCTTGAGGGCCATTGTTGTGTTTGTAGGGGGTGCTGTGTGCAAGCACTGGCTCCTGTGGTGGTGTATGCCTTCCATAGTCTTGTCACAACAACTTGGTGGACTAGGTCAGGCTGAGAGATTGATCCCTGCGAACTGAGCAAAGAGGCACTTTTGAAAGTGATAATTCTCTTATCTTTAGCAGGGGGAGAGAAGCTGTCCATATCCAACTCCAGTGACAGCTGCTGGTGTCTACCTTGTGTTCCTTTTTAGATTGTGAACTCTTTGGGGACAGGACACTGTCTTATTTATTTTAATTTTAATGTAAACTGCTTTGAGAACTTGTTGAAAAATGATATGTAAACAGTAGTAACAGAGAGAGCCTTAGGTTACCCAGAGAGCTTCATCACTGGATGGGAATTTAAAACCAGAGCGCTCCAGCTTAAGTTGAACATCTTATCCTTATGCTGTGCTGGATCTTTAAACAAAGTATAGGCCTCTGGCATGGAGAAAGGTGGGATGCACCACAGTATTCTCTGGACCTTGTCCTTCTGTGCAGGTCATGGGGGGCATATTTGAGGGGTATACTCGTGGGTCAAATGGGCCGTAACCCAGAATTTGGCTTTTAAAAAGCCAATCTGCAGGAGCAGAGATGGGCATGAGGGATTGGTTTGGCTGAGTATGTATGCATTTGTAGCAGTGATTAGATTTCCCCACCCCCTTTTGTCATCCTCAAGAGTACTGCTGATCTCCATGGTGGTGAGCCTACTATTCCTGCTGCTCTTGCGATTTTTTGCTGGGGTTCTGGTGTGGATTCTCATTGTAGGAGTGCTGGCTGTCACTGCATATGGTGAGTGACTGTGAAGAACTGGAGTGCTGGGCTGAAATAATTGTTGGGTGACCATGAAATATACTGCAGGATTGGGTCCTACCCAATCACTATGATGTGATTACCTAAAATTCTCTCCTAGAGCTAACATAGCTCATCTTGTTCCTCTTGCTTGGAGAATTTCAAAGTTTCCCTGCAGATTACACCTACATCGGGGCAGGCAGATGAGAAACTGGGATCTATAGGCAGATCTCTGGGTGATGTACAGTAGATCAGCAAGGTTTTGACTCTTGTTTTAACAATAGAAAGTAAACTTGCAAGTTTAAAAAAAACCTGCCATGGCTGGCTATGTGCTAGTCACGTATATATCGGTGTTCCTCACAGGTAAAACACTGCTATTAATGGCCGTCAGACCATATTTTGTGTAGCTCTGCTGGCAAGTTCTAGAGTTTTGTGTTCACATTTGTGATCTGTAGTAACTTGGATGTAGATTCATTGCATATATGCAAGCCATCCCCTTATAGGTTTATGGGATATAATAGGCATTTCTCTCCCTCTCCTGGGACACCATTTTATTGATTGGTTGGTTGATTGATTTTATCATGTTTTTATACCACCTGATATGTACATTTTGCATCTGGCCCACATGATGGCAGGAGAGCAGCAGCATTGGGTTTTTAAAATGGCAGCAGGCTGGTCAAGGTTGAGGAGACTGTCTCAATTAGTGGCCAGCAACCAGAGTCTGCAAATGGCTGCCTGTAGTCCAAGGATGTTATACCTCAGGGTAAGGGGGACGGGCCTATGCACTGAGGTAATTTTCACAAGGATTCCTTCAGTTTTTGGCATTGTCTGCTGGTAGTGACTGAGGAAAAGATTATTTTGGCTGAGTGGCACCCTGTTCTTGGAATGCCCTTCCCAGGGAAGCTTGCCCTGGCACCTACCTTGATGTATCTTTGGTGGCAGGCAAAGACTGCACTCTTAAATTGGTGATGGAAATGGTGTGCCTTGCCACTATTTTACCCTGCTGTCTATTTTGACCTGTCATTGGCTTTTATTAGTTTACTGGCTTAACCTGCACAGAGCATCTGTGTGCTAGTACTTGATTGTTCCCCTCACCTCCGCTATCTCTCCACCCTCACCTGAGCTGTGCTCCTGCTCCTCCTCCATCCCATTGCTTCCATCCCCCTCACCCCTCTTGGTCACAGCTACAGCGTTCCTGGTGCCGATTGGCCAAGCCGCAACCCCCTAACCCCAGAGACCTCCCCACCCTCACCCGAGCCCCGCTTCTGCTCCTCCCTACAGGAGTAGCGGCAGCAGTTGACTGGGCCCTTCCTCACTGCTGTCACCGCCATGGCTGCTCATTCCCCTCTGGATACTGACAGGCTCAGGCTCATCCCTCACCTGCCTGCCTCGCTCCGCCAAAGGCCTCTATAGCTCCGAGCAGCCCCGATGGTTGACTGGGCCCTTCCTCACTGCCGACATGGCCACTTGTTCTCCTCAGGCCGCTGACAGGCCCAGGCCCACCCCTTGCCCTTCCTTCTTTCTCTCTCCCTTCCTGAGTTAACAGGTCTTGTTCATCTTGTTTCCTCATCTAATTCATACAACAGCAGCCTCCTTCTCCTCAAGGGGCTCTTTCCTCCCTCACAACCCCTCTCTTTGCAGATCCCTGCCCACTGTCCTTTTATATATTTATTTTATCATGTTTTTATACCACCCGAATGTACATCTCTTGGCGGTGTACAAAAATATCTAGAGATAGATTCTTCTCTCCTCTACAATCTTCCCACCAGTAACAGCTGCATTCCAACTGACCTTAACCATCACAGGCTCCGCTTCCCTATCTGCATATGGAATCCCCACTGCCCAATCACCACAGTGCTCCTGCTCTGTTACCTCTGATTGGTAAAGCACTCTGTGGGCGGGGCTTGTCACATGCTATTTGCCACAGACCACCTAAGCCTTTATATATGCGTGTGCATACATACATTCTCTCTCTCTCTCGCTGGCCCTGCACAGAACATATGTGCACTAGGACTCTATTACTCTCCTTAAAGTCCTGCCACAGCCCCTGCTTTATTGCTCAGTGTCTGCCACCCCATGCATAGCCAGGCCTGCCTTCCCCTCCCCACCCCCCCATCACTCAACTGTTCACTCCCTCAGCTCCAACAGCTGGCCTCACTGAGTCTCCTCATGAGGAGGAAGGCCAAGCTGGGGCGGGAGAGAGTATCGAGGGCCATCCATGAAGGCTGGATGGGAAGCTCCAGCTTGGCCGTCCTCCTCACGAGGAGACTTGGTGAGGCATCAGAGGCCGGCGGTTGGACCTGAGGGAGTGATCTGCGGCTGAAGGAGGGAGTGAACAATGCTGCTGCTCTTTCTTCGGCCCTCCTACTCCTCCTTGGCAGCAACTGCCCTTCCATCCGCTCCTCAGGTGCCTCTTTCGTGTCTCCTCTCCCTTCCCCTCCCCCCAAGTGTTGTCAGAGCTGTCGTGTGATGTGCCACGTACCACGGGATTTGCTACATACCTCCTAAGACTTTTAGATATAAAAAAGATAGAGAGGTCTCCCTGAAAATGGCTGACGATTAAATTGCTCATGAGAAGTCCCACTGAAATGGGACACGTTAGGCATGGCTTATCCCGTTAATCTCAATAGGACTACTCATGAGCAACTTAGTTTGGCTCTCTGCCAATGTGTTAACATTGAGGGATTGGGGATAAAATATAGTGTCCTGATATCCATGGCGTTGCACATACTTGGCTGTGGTGAGGACACTGCACACAATGCTGCTCTCTCTTTTAGACTGCGCTGAGAGGGAACTGACCAGTTTCTCTTTCTCTCTGCCTTCAGGAATCTACCACAGCTACATGGAGTACAGTAAGCTCAACAAAGATGGAGCCAGCATCCAGAACGTTGGTTTTACCACCAACTTGAGTGTCTATGGCAGTGTCAAGGAGACCTGGCTTGCTGTCCGTAAGTCGAAGGGGAGGGGCCTTTGCCTTGGTTCGGTAAAAGTTCTTTCTCAGTGAAGCAGAGGTATCTCTCACATCCACTCAGGAAGCCAAATAGTTTGTAATGAGAAGATAGAAACGGGTGGGGATTTATTGCAGAACATAAAATACGGGTAGTCTAATATGTTTTAAATAACTGTATTAAAACAAAACTGATGGTAAAACACTTAAAAAATAAGGGCCCAGTGCCTGTGGGATATCCTAGGGCCTCTGGCTTGGACTTGAGCTTCAAAACGTATACCATGTTTTAGAAGAGCAGGTCTGAGTTTGTCCTCGTAGCCCTTGACTTTGTACACTTGTTCATTCCCATCTCTCTGATGCAGCAGCCTCTGGAGGTCAGATGATGGCCATCATGGCGGGCATTGCATCGAACTGTAGTTAAACTTCCTTAACAATGGTATGGTAAGATGTCTGAGCGGAGCCATTGTTTCTGCACTATTTAAACACATCAGAGGTTTATGGTTGGGCTTGATTTGTGTATTCTAAAATTTTATACGCCCTGCCTTTGTGGAGAGAGATGGGAAGTTTACATTCAGTAAACAAAACCTGTCTTAAAAAAACAAGACACAAGACACTTGACATGTAAGGATTGGGGATAAGTGTGCAGACCTGGGGAGTGAGGAGCTAGCCAGGGCCCTGTCCAGCATGTTATCCCTCCTCCAAACCTGAGGCTTCCTATTGCTGAAAATCCAGCTGCTATTTTTTTAAATTTATTTTTATTTTAATTATTTTTATTTTTATTTTTTTTTAGTATTTGTGTGTGTGTTTTGCATTTTTATTTATTTGATGTATATACCACCCTTCCAAAAATGGCTCAGTTTTTAGACGTGAATTGGTTTCTTTCCCAGCTTGGTTTTGAGGTGCGCCCAGCCAATTCTTCCACTTTCTCCCTCAGTGATAATTCTTTGTGTGGTGGAAGCTGTCTTGCTGCTTACCCTCCTGTTTCTTCGCAAGCGGATCTTTATTGCCATTGCACTCATCAAGGAAGCCAGCAAGTAAGTGGGGCTCTGTGATGGGAGATCACATGGAAGCTGCTTAAATGATGGTGTGAAATGGCACCGACAGCTCTTGCTTGCCACTAGGCAGGGGCATAAGGCCTATAGAGACGGGCGGTGAGGTAACACTGGGGCTGCTGCTGCTGCCGCCTGGGGGCTGCCAGTCCTCTCCCCATGCACCACCCCCACCCCCACACACTGGACACTCTGCTGCCCATGATCCCAGCAAGAACAGGTGGCCCTTTCAATGAGTCCACTGGCCTCTGCACAGCCCCACCTCATCAAGCCAGCGCAGCCCCGCCAGCTTGGTGGCAACATCAGGCCATGCTGGCATGAAACAGGTGAAGGTGGTTGGGCAGGCGACTGGTGAAAAAGAGGCAGGCAGGCTGCCGGTTGGGTGATGGGGGGGCGGTGTCTGTGCACCTTGAACTTTGCCCCAGTTCCGCCTCCAACCTTGCATCTCCCCTGCTGTTCGGGCTTTATTCTAAGCAGCAGGCTAGAAAAAGCATGGCCACTTTTTCCAGCATGGGGAAACCCTACCCACCCAGCCCCCGGAAACTGAGCATGAATTGGGTGGAGGAAGCTGGATCCCACTCCTGGGGGAAACTTCACCTATAACTTGGTTTGCAAGTGAGGCTGAGTGGGCTGAAAAGGTCCCTTAGCAATGCAAGTTGCTTCCTGACCACTAAGGGCAAGCTCCTTAACCTTGTCGCAAACTGTGCTGAAGCTGGAAGGGATCTTGGAGTGAATCATCATTGGTCAAATTATGCGTCTTCTCAGGCTGCTTCCCAAAGTACACCTTCAGAATCTGACAAAAAAAGCACTCCAATGCACTTCAAAAGGAAGCCATAGAGTTTGCCTTGCTAATGAGATATCAAGGACAAAGAAAGCAAGGAGGACTAGTGAAAGATTCAGGGCTTCATTGTTTCTCTGAACTGCAGGAAAAAGGGGATCATAGCATATAAGGCTCTCCTCTAATTCTATAAGGGCCTTAAAATGCCACCTAATGGCACAGAGGGGAAGTAACTTGCTTAGGGAGCAAGTGGTTGCTGGTTCAAATCCCCACTGGGACGGGAAACACCTATATCGGGCAGCAGCGATATAGGAAGATGCTGAAAGGCATCCTCTCATACTGCACGGGAGATGGCAATGGTAAACTCCTCCTGTATTCTACCAAAAAAACCCCACATGGCTCTGTGGTCACCAGGAGTCGACACCGACTCGACAGCACAACTTTACCTTTTAATTGCCTCAGGTCAGCTCTTTGGGGCTCAGGGCAAAAAAGCTATTGCCTGAGCCCCATAGAGCTGATCTGAGGCAATTAAGGACCTAGAGGATAGCCTTATATGCTAGGATCCCTTTTTCCTGCAGTACACAGAAACCATGAAACTCTGAATCTTCCACTAGCCCTCCTTACTTTCTTTGTCCTTGATACCTCATTAGCAAGCAACCTCTATGGTTTCCTTTTGAAGGGCACTGGAGTTTTATGAGCAGTGCATTGAAGTGCATTCTTGTGCATTCAACTTTCAGCAGATGGTGCAGGGAAGTGATTGCTTAATTTAACTCTTAAGGAATGGTCTTGTTAAAGGAAGGTTCATGCTTTGGGGTGCACCTAAACTGGAGATGTGGGAATGGGAGAGCACCAGGAAGTTGACTTAAGAATGGTTGCTACACTACACTAGCAGGATAGTGGTGGTAGAGTGCGTAAGTGCTAGGTGAGTGGTGGGACTTCTTTAACAGAGACCACTGTGACTTTGATCTCTGTAGAAAATAGTGGCACTTTGCCATTTCAGATTGCTAGAGGGGACATATGGGAGATCAGCAGAAAGCTCCCCAGGCTGCCTTTGCAGGTGTCTTTTGTCTCCTTCTCCAGAGCCATTGGATACATGATGTCTACTCTTGCTTACCCTCTGCTGACCTTCATCTTGCTGCTGATATGTGTGGCTTACTGGGGTATGACAGCCTTGTATCTTTTCTGTGAGAGGCCTTGTATCTTCTTCCGCGAGAGTTGTCAAGGCCTGGTTCGAAATATGCAGGAGAATGAAGTAGCAGAATTCTGGACTACAGAATTTCAGATCACAGGTTGAGGAACTTTAAAAAAAACACCACCACCACCACTTGTTCCATTTCACAAAGCTCTATCCAGAGCCATAATATTTCTAAATCTACAGTGGTGAAAGGGGAAAACTCTGCTGTTGCTGTTGTCTTCCTTGACTGATTTCCACCATAGATATTTGGCCACCTCTGGTGTGCCCCTCTATCGCATTGCCCCCACAAACGCCAGTGCTCCTGGCTGTAAAGGAATCATTGCTAATCAAACCTGCAATCCACTGGTGAGTGTCAATGGAACCAAGGAATCCTGGCACCTAGTAGGAGCTTTTTTATTTATGTATATGCAGAAATCATAAATAAGGTCACCCTGAGAACTCTGGTCTGGTGAGGAAGCTGACCATTTCGTGTTAGCGGGGACCTGATCCATTCTAAAAAAAATGAGCTTGGTTCCAGTTCAGGTTCTTCAATAGCCCTGTTCATTATGTGTAGTCTGTTTAGAGTGTATGCATGTAGAGCTCCAATATTCAATGCATAACCTTTTATTTGAGAGCAAAACCTTTAATTTGAGAGGGTCTGAACCCAGGTTCACTTTTAAAATGACCACATGTATGGTCATTCACACACAATGTACACATAGACAAACACCTGAAAACATGTATAACATAGCGTTCAGATACTGACTTTAAAAACATGGTTTGATAAGACTCAGATGCTTTGAACTAAAAAGCAGAGTTCAGAAAATTGAGAGTCCTTCTTGGGACTGAAGTACTATTGTTGGACAATTTACTTAGGTGTATATTGTGAACAAATGCACTGAAGCTACTGAAGAAGGCCAGTACTGGCCAAAACACATTTGGCTATTAAACATATTTGAACACTAAGTTCCATGAGGACACAGAGAAAATAGGCCCACGAGGATTTCGCTTTTTGATAATGAATACAGTGTATTCATTATGTAGAATACTTTCTTTCACCTTGCTATCACACATTGCTGACAGTCTAGTACCATGATGACAATGAAAACAAAGGGCCACAAGGATCAAGGCTTTTGGCAGTGAATATAGTACTTATTTGAAGGACTTTTTATCTATCCTCATTTATATGTATTTTATACTGTTTTTATGCTAGTGTTTTCATTTTTTTAAAAAAAATCAGATTGTTTTTTGTTTTGCTCAATGTTTTAATGTGTCTTTTTAATAATCTTGTTTTTAAATTTTATTGTGAGCCGCCTTGGGATTTTCTTAATGAAAGGCGGGGTATAAATTTAACAATAAAATAAATAAATATGGATTAGTCCTTACAGAATATGTTAACGGGTTCTGTTTGGGAACTATTAGTCAATATCAATTTCTGTGTTTTATATTATGGTTCTTTAATTATTTCTCTTGATATATTGATCTGTTTTGGTGATTATAGCTCATTGTACTTATTTATTATGACTGTATTATTATTATTATTATTATTATTATTAATTCAATTTTATTAATTGATTCATTCATTCATTCATTCAGTTTCTATACCAGCCTTCCTAAATGGATCAGGGTGGTTTACATTAAAATAAACTTTTAAAGAACTAATAATAAAAGAGTTAAAATAAAAAATATTAAACCAGATTAGAATTAAAAACTAGACATCATTAAAAGCCAGGCTAAAAAGATGAGTCTTTTTAAGATTCTCCTGAAGGCCTCCAAGAAAGATCATCTCCTCATATCCACGGGGAGTGCAATATGCACTCTACAATCTAGGGGTGACAACTGAGAAGGCCCGATCCCAGGTTGCCACCAGATGAACTGGTGGCACTCAAAGATGGACCCCTCCTGATTATCCTAATGAGTGGTGGGGATCTTGTAGAGAAAGGTGCTCTCTCAGGTAACCTGGACACAAGCCATTCAGGGCTTTAAAGGTAATAACCAGCACTTTGTACTTTGCCTGGAAACATATCAGCAGTCAGTGCAAGTGCTTAAAAATAGGCATAACGTGGTCTCTGCAGGATATCTCAGAGAGACCAATCTAGCTGCCACATTTCGAATTAACCGAAGTTTCCGAACTATGTACAAAGGCAGCCCTACATAGAGTGCATTGCAGTAGTTCAACCTGGAGGTTACCAGCTGGTGTACCACAGTTCTCAGGTCATTCTCCTCAAGGAACAGGCAGCGTTGTCAAAGCACTCCTGGCCACAGTCTCAACCTGAGGCACCACAATAAGACTTGGGTCCAAGAGAACTCCCAAGCTATGAACCTGTTCTTTCTGGGGGAGTGTAACCTCTTCCAGAACAGGAAGTTCTATCCTGTCTTGCAGATTACAAACCCCAACAATGAGCACCTCCATCTTGCATGAATTCAGCTTCAGTTTATTCTCCCTCATCCAGCCCATTACTGCTTGTAAGCAGATATTTAAAGGGCTAACAGCATTTCCTGATATTGATGACAAGGAGAAATAGATTTGGGTGACATCAGCATATTAACACCCCAGCAACAAATTCCATAATAATAATAATAATAATAATAATAATAATAATAATAATAATAATAATAATAATTCGATTTCTATACCGCCCTTCCAAAAATGGCTCAGGGCAGTTTACAAAGAGAAATAACAAACAAATAAGATGGCTCCCTGTCCCCAAAGGGCTCACATTCTAAAAAGAAACTTAAGACACACACCAGCAACAGTCACTGGAAGTATTGTGCTGGGGGTGGATAGGGCCGGTTACTCTCCCCCTGCTCAATAAAAAGAATCACCACGGTAAAAGGTGCCTCTTTGCCCAGTTAGCAGGTGTTATGACCTCACCCAGCTGTTTCATGTAGATGTTTTTTGGTTTTTTTTAAATGGTGACAGAATGGAGCCCTGAGGGACTCCATATAGCAGCACTCATTTTTATTTATTATTTATTTATTTAACATATTTGTATTCCGATCAAAACGCAAGTATCTGGACAGTATACAACAAAACAATAAAAACAACAAATAAAAGGGTTAAAACATTACAATTTAAAACATTAAAAATATTAAAAATCATCAAACTATTAAGACAGTATCTAATTAAAAGCCTGGATGAACAAATGTGTCTTGACTGCCTTTTGAAGAGCAACTGTCATCAAGCACCACCATCTGAAATCTACCTGAGACATAGGAGCAGAATCACTGTAAAACATCCCCAAATCCCTCAGGTAATCCAGAAGGATACCACGCTTGATAGTATCAAAAGCCGCTGAGAGCAGAGGCGTAACTATAGGGGGGGCGGGGGGGCACATGCCCCAGGCGCCATCTTTTCTGGTCACGTGGGGGGCGCCGCCATGACCAATTTTTTCAAAGTGCAGCAGTGCTGCAGCAGTCAAGGGAGTGCGTCGGTGCCCCCTTCCCCATGAGCGGTCCCTTCCGCGCCGCCTGCGCCCCCCCATTGCTTTGCTGGCGCCTGGTGGCCAGTCAGTGGTCTGGCTTGGCAGCGGCGGCGGGCGCTTGTGAGGAAAAACCTAAGTATAATGTAGTATGTTGGGGGGGGGGCGGGGGGGCGCCATTTCAGTGCTTGCCCCGGGCGCCGTTTTCCCTAGTTATGCCTCTGGCTGAGAGATCCAAAAGAACCAGCAGTTTTGCACTCTGTCAATTCCCTGGCAAAGGTCATCTATTAGGTTAACCAAGGCTATCTCAATTCCATAGCCTGCCCTAAAGCCAGTTTGAAATGGGTCTGGATAATCGGTTTCCGCCAAGACCACTTGGAGATGGTCAGCTACCACCCTCTCAATCATCTTACCCAACCATGGGAGGTTGGAGCCTGGCCTATAATTATCCATCACTAGGGGGTCCAAAGTGGGCGGCTTAAGAAGGGCCTCCTTCAAACAAGATGGTATCTTCCCCTCCCTCAGTGAGGTATTAATGATATCAATTAGACCAGCTCCAATAACCTCCCTACACAATGAAATCAGCCATGTTGGGCAAGGATCCAAAGAATAAGTTGTAGGCTGTACCTCTCTAAGCAGCTTGCCCACATCCCCAGGAATCACAAACTGAAACAGATCCAATCCAATATTGCAAGAGGGATTGCTGGACACCTCCCTAACTGTCCCTGCAGAAATATTGGAGTCCAGATCAGCCTGGATGTGAGATATTTTATCAGCAAAGAACTAATTGAATACGTCACAGTGACATTGTTTCTGGAAACAGATTTGAAACCAAAAGGGCTTGAGTTAGACATCTAACAATCTGGAACAGCTCTGCTGGACAAGAACTTGCAGACGCAAAACGCACCTGCAAGTATTTGAATGATTTAGTGACGGCTTTTGTAATTATTATTTTAATATACCTTTATTCATAAATAACATACATTTTAAAACATATGAATCTGGGTTCTTTTGGATTTTTTATGGATTTTGCGTGAACTTAGTCTTTTTTTCCCCCCCAGGGGTTTAAAGGTCAACCAGTTATATGCACTGGTGCTTCTTGAAGTGGGGGCAGGGATCACTCCAATACAGATTGTACTATATATACCCAAATAGATTCTGCATTTCATATTTATATAGCTACGACTTAGACTACCGACTCAAAAAGTAGAGGTTAAATGCAGGTTATATCTGTATCCCCCTGAAAGAGTCCATTTTCTGACATCAAAGAACATTGGGGAGGGGGGGACTAGTCTTGGATTTGGGTACATGCAGTCTGTGGTTTCTCTCATTTAACCTGTGTATGCCGAATTCTTCTTGATGATCGAGCTTCTATTTCTGTTAGCACCCTTGCTGAATCCTGCCTTGTTAACGGAATGACTCTCTGCTTCAACTTTGGCGCCAGCCATCCTCCCCACCTTAACTGTGCACATTTCCCTTTGTTTCCTCCTCCAGGAATTCAATGCCTCCACTTACACGTCTTGCATGGTGGAGTGTATCTTCTTCAAGTACAACACCGAAGGGCTCTATCAGCGCAACCTCTTCAACCTGCAGATCTACAATGCTGTGGGCTTCCTCTGGTGCATCAACTTTGTCATTGCCCTGGGGCAATGTGTGCTGGCAGGTGCCTTTGCCTCTTACTACTGGGCCTTCAACAAACCCCGAGATATCCCGGCCTGTGCTGTGGCTAACTCCTTCATCCGGACATTGCGGTACGTGGCAGCCTGTGAGAGATTCCTGCCCTCTGTTGAGGAGATGGTTCAGAGCAGCATCTCCCAAGCGGGCAATTTTGTCCGTCTTCCACTTTTCAGCCAGCACAAAGTGACTTGCAATTTAAATAAGAAAAAGTACAGTAAGTTAGATGGGCATGTTTAACAAAGCCAGGGGAGCGGGTAGAAGGAGCTACAGGTGGGCTCAGGGGCTTTATTTGATGCTTAGGCACTGAGACAGCCCCCTTTTTTCGCAGGGGCCCAAGGACAACTGAGACAGGGGGCTTGGTGGCAGCAGCAGCAGCAGGATCACAGCTGCATGAGGGCTGCCAGCCACATCCCCTGCCTCCTTCCTACATTGAGTGCTCCACTGTGTGTAATCCCAGAGATAACAGATGGCCCCTTTAAGGCAGGCTTGATCTCACTGGCTCGTCCGTTTTCCCTTAGACCAGGGCTGCTCAACTTTGGCACTCCTGCAGATGTTGGCCTACACCTCCCACAATCCCTGGTTGTTGGCCATTGTGGCTGGGGATCATGGGAGTTGTAGTCCAAAAATGGTGGGGGCAGGGAGGCCTGCCTTAGAAAGAGCACCTACTCTGGGCGCAGACCCACCAGCTTCGTGACAGGCCATGCCATGTAAAGCTGGTAGATGCAGTGAAGAAGGTGGCAGGCATGGGGTGGGGGGGTGGGGGGGATGAGCAATCTTGCCCCAGGCCTTGCTACACCCCTGCCTCTGTTGCTTCAGAATAACAGGTGGTGGTGGTGGTAGACAACAGGGTCTGAAACAGGCTTGTTAAGCTTCTACCAGACAATGACGATGAATATTTATATACTGCTTTTCAACAAAAGTTCCCAAAGCGGTTTACAAGTCCCCATCTCTGGCAACTTTTGAAAAGGCACTGAGGACACATTTATTCACCCAGGCTTTTAATTAGATTTATAGTTTTAATATTTTTAATATTGGGTTTTAAATGTTTATAATGTGTTAAATGATTTTAATTGTTAATTGGTTTAATGTTTTCAATCATTTTAATTGTAAACCATCCAGAGACACAAGTTTTGGGCAGTATAGACATATTTTAAATTAAATTAAAATAGAGAAATAAAAATAAAGATGGCTCCCTGCCCCTACAATCTTAAAAAAGATACTTAAGATGAACACCAGCAATAGCCACTGGAGGGATGCTGTGCTGAGGTTGGATAGGGCCAGTTGCTCTACCCCTGCTCAGTAAAGAGAATTGCCACTTTTAAAAAGACGCCTCTTTGTTCAGTTAGCAGGGGGAAATTACTCTGCCATTTGCATAGGACAATGGGCAGTGGTCTTGACCTGTGGGCTATTTTCAGTTGACCTTCCACTTTAAAAAGAGCCCTACAGCAGTGCATAAATGTTGTTTTCCTTTGGAGCACAAGACATAAAAATAGAAGGAGAGCTGGTCTTGTGGTAGGAGAGCTGGTCTTGTGGTAGCAAGCATGACTGTCCCCTTAGCTAAGCAGGGTCCACCCTGGTTGCATATGAATGGGAGACTTGATGTGTGAGCACTGCAAGATATTCCCCTCAGGGGATGGAGCCGCTCTGGGAAGAGCAGAAGGTTCCAAGCTCCCTCTCTGGCTTCTCCAAGATAGGGCTGAGAGAGGTTCCTGCCTGCAACTTTGGAGAAGCCGCTGCCAGTCTGTGAAGGCAATACTGAGCTAGATAGACCTATGGTCTGACTCAGTATATGGCAGCTTCCTATGTTCCTATGTTCCTAAGTATTATATAACACTGTGTCTTTCATTAGGAATAGTGTTGATATTCAGGTTTACTGCAATTTGTTGCCCAACAAATCAGTTTCAGATCAGCCTGGATTCGCTAGAGTCCACTGAACATTCCCTGCCACTCCATCCCCTCTGATGCTTCTGCAGGACAAGCAAGAAGGTCCATTATTTAAGGCCAGCATGGCACATGCAAACTAGATTTCCCATGATTCTAAGAGGCTCGGCTAGGTGCAGGCATCTCTAGGTCCAGTACATCATGATGATAGTGTGTGAGGGTCTGCTTATAATTTAATGCAGAATCCATGTTGCTATTCCAATAAATCTCTCATTCCTAATCTCAACGAAGAATATTTTGAAGGGACTCTCTAACAGGATCTCTGCTCTCCACAGGTACCACTTAGGGTCTCTTGCTTTTGGTGCCCTCATCCTCACCATTGTCCAAGTCATCCGCATGGTGCTAGAGTACCTGGACCACAAGCTGAAAGGTAAGAGGCAAACAGGCCAGGCAAGAAAGCAAGACGGAATTAACCACAGTTGAAATATCCAAGCTGGTGACAGTATCTCTGGAAGTAGATGTGCTCTAGTGTGCCTTTGCATTCTAGAAAGGCTTCAAAGAGGGCCATTAACTGGTGGGGTTGGTGGGTAGGAGGTTATGGATGTGACCTTCACCTGCAGATAGAGATACCTTCAAGGAAGAGCAGGTATTACTGCTGCTGGCCAGTTTCTCCTTCCCATCAGCTTTCCTCTTCAACTGACACACATACAGACGCTTGGTCACAAACTGCCCCCCTCCCATTTTTCAGACAGGATGTCTGCTACTTTGTGTATTCCCCAAAGCACGTGCAGTCTTAGCAGTTCAAATGCTTGCTTGTTGCTTTGTCAACAACTGTCTGCTCATTGTTTGTGGCTTTTTCCACCATGAAAACTGCTCCAGGGAGAGGGGGAGTTGAGTTGGCTTTGACTGGCACAACAATCAGCCAATCAGCACTTCACATTGCTCTGCTCAGAGAAGGGGTAGGAAGTATTGACCAGTCTGAACAGTGCAAATGGGGTTTCTTCTCCTGCTGGGGGAAACGGGTTTCTCCTGAGCCCAGTGTAGAGAACAGCGCACATGTCACATGTGGTGAATGGAACCTTGTATTTGCATTTATTATTATTATTATGTCTTGTTTACACAGTCAGACAGGTGTTATTGACTGTTTTGTTTTATCCAGACATCGAGTCCTTCCCAAGGACCTGGGATGGCTGAATTTTATTGTCAATGGTTATAGATATCGTCGCAGAATATAGGCTGTTCCCAGTAAAGCTGCTTTTTGTAATTGGCTGATGGTGATTTCTGTGGCCCCTATGGTGTTGAGATACTCTTCAAGGTCTTTTGGAACTGCACCCAGGGCACCAATTACCACTGGGATTATTTTGGTCTTTTTAGGCCACAGCCTTTCAATTTCAATTTGTAGATCTTTGTATTTTGTTGTTGTTGTTGTTGTTGTTGTTATTTTGCATTTATATCCCACTCTTCCTCCAAGGAGCCCAGAGCTACATACGACATACTTAAGTTTCTCCTCACAACTACCCTGTAAAGTAGGTTAGGCTGAGAGACACGTGACTGGCCCAGAGTCACCCAGCTAGTATCATGGCTGAATGGGGATTTGAACTTGGGTTTCCCCGGTCCTAGTCCAACACTCTCACCACTACACCACGTTAGCGGGTGGGGGAGTAACTGGCCCTATCCACCACCAGCACAGTACTTCCAGTGAGTGTTGCTGGTGTCTATCTTTTGTTTCTTTTAGGCTGTGAGCCCTTTGGGGACAGGACCCATCTCATTTATTTATTATTTCTCTGTGTAAACCACCCTGAGCCATTTCTGGAAGGGCAGTATAGAGAATGAATGAATGAATGAATAAAATAAACTTGGTAAATGTTCAGCAGTGACATAATCAATGTAATGTGAGCTCTGAACCAAATGGATCTATATTTGCAGATGCCCACAATCCAGTTGCCCGCTGCATGCTTTGCTGTCTGAAGTGTTGCTTCTGGTGTCTGGAGAAGTTCATCAAGTTCCTCAACAGAAATGCCTACATAATGGTGAGCCTTGCTGGGGATCCAAAGGGAGGATAAAGAGGTGATGGTGGTTGGGAGAGAGCAGAGGGGGCACCCAAAGGGGATTTGACGGGAAGAGAAAAGGGATGGGCAGAGTGTCTCCCTGGAGGTTCAAGAGCCAGTGTGTGCAGTGGCTAGAGTGGTACATTTGGATATAAGAAACCCAGGTTGCTTCCACACTTGCCCTTTTCTTGGTAGTTGCCAACTTGCTTGATTCATTACTTGTGAAGAATCCTGCCTGCCTGTTTCAAATCCTCTTCAGCTATAAACTTCCCTGCGTGACGCTTAGGTGAGTTAGTCTCACCTGCCTCCATGGGATCCCTGTGCAGGCTTTTTGCAGAACATGGGTTTCAAATGAGAAGCCAGCCTTGGGAAGGCATGCACTTCCTTTGGCTCTTCCCCTTCTTAGAACAACTTCCCACTTTATCAGTATTATAAGAACATAAGAACAGCCCTGCTGGATCAGGCCCAAGGCCCATCTAGTCCAGCATCCTGTTTCACACAGTGGCCCATCAGATGCCGCTGGGTGCCACAGGCAGGAGTTGAGGGCATGCCCCCTCTCCTGCTGTTACTCCCCTGAAACTGGTACTCGGAGACATCCTGCCTTTGAGGCTGGCAGTGGCCTTTAGCCCTCCGGCTAGTAGCCATTGATAGACCTCTCCTCCAGGAAGTTATCCAAACCCCTCTTAAAGCCATCCAGATTGTTGGCTGTCACCACATCTTGTGGCAAAGAATTCCACAAGTTGATTATGCATTGTGTGAAAAAGTACCTCTGTTTGCTGGTCCTAGATTTCCCGGCACTCAACTTCATGGGATGACCCCTGGTTCTAGTGTTATGTGAGAGGGAGAAGAATTTCTCTCTATCCACTTTCTCCAAACCATGCATGATTTTATAGACCTTTATCATGTTCCCCTGCAGTCATCGTTTTTCTAAACTAAATAGCTCCAGGTGTTGTGGCCTTGCCTCATAAGAAAGGTGCTCTAGGCCCCTGATCATCTTGGTTGCCTTCTTCTGCATCTTTTCCAGTTCTACAATGTCCTTTTTAAGATGTGGTGACCAGAATTGTACACAGTACTGTACTTCAGGTGTGGCCGCACCATAGTTTTGTATAAGGGCATTATAATATTAGCAGTTTTATTTTCAATCCCTTTCCTAATGATCCCTAGCATGGAATTGGCCTTTTTCACAGCTGCTGCACATTGAGTCAACGCTTTCAACGAGCTGTCCACCATGACCCCAAGATTCCTCTCCTGGTCTGTTACCGACAGCTCAGATCCCATCAGCATATACCTGAAATTGGTGTTTTTCGTCCCAACGTGCATTACTTTACATTTGCCAACATTGAACTGCATTTGCCATTTTGTCGCCCACTCACCCAGTTTGGAGAGATCCTTTGCAAGGATCATCTGCAAATTTGGCCACCTTGCTGCTTACCCCTACTTCTAGATCATTTATGAATAAATTAAAAAACACCAGTCCCAGTACAGATCCCTGGGGGACCCCACTTCTTACTTCCCTCCATTGTGAAAACTCTCCATTTATACCTACCCTCTATTTCCTGTTCTTCAGCCAGTTAGCAATCCACACATGTACTTGTCCCCTTATCCCATGACTGCTAAGTTTTCTTAGGAGTCTTTGATGAGGAACTCTGTCGAAAGCTTTTTGGAATTCCAGGTACAGTATACTATGTCAACTGGATCACCTTTATCCAAACACTTGTTGACACTCTCAAAGAACTCCAAAACGTTGGTGAGGCAAGATTTACCTTCGCGGAAGCCATGCTGGCTCACTCCCAGCAGGGCCTGTTCTTCTAGGTGCTTTACAATTTTATCCTTGAGGATGCTTTCCATCAATTTGCCTGGAATGGACGTTAGGCTAACCGGCCTGTAATTTCCCAGATCGCCCCTGGATCCCTTTTTGAAAATCGGTGTTACATTTGCTACTTTCCAGTCTTCTGGTACAGAGCCTGATTAAGTTATATATTTTAGCAAGGAGGTTGGCAATTTCACGTTTCAGTTCTTTGAGGACTCTTGGATGGATGCCATCTGGCCCTGGCGATTTGCTAGTTTTCAGTTTTTCTGACAGTTTAGAACATCATCTCTTTTCACTTCTATCTGACTCAGTTCTTTAGCCTCCATCCCCTAAAAGCCTGGTTCAGGAACTGGTATATGCTCAGTATCCTCTGCCATGAAGGCAGATGCAAAGAACTCATTTAGCTTCTCTGCAACCTCCATATCTGCATTTAGCTTCTCTGCAAGCTCCACATGCACCAAGGTTAATGCTCACTGTGCTCCAAGGTTAGTATTAACCATGGTTTTCACCAAGAAATGAGGTGACAGACTGGGTTAGAGAATGTATATACATTCTGTCCTTCCAAAGCAGGGCTGCCCAACTTCAGCCCTCCTGCAGTTGTTGGACTACAACTCCCATCTTCCCTATGGCCACTGGCTGGGGATGGTGGGAGTTGTAGTGCAAGAGCTGGAGGGCCTAAGTTGTGCAAACCTGTTCTAAAGAGTTCAGGGTGATATTCTCGATAACTTTCTTTCCCCCTTCTGTCCTCACAACAGCCATGTAAGGTAGGTTAGGGTGGGAGATGGTGACTGGTCTAAGGGTCATCCAGTGAGCTTCATGGTTGACTGGGAGCTTGCTCCTGGGTCTCCCTAGTCTGGCACTCTAACCACTACACCATATTGGCTCTCAAAGGAGTGGGAAGGGACATGCTTTTCCAAGGCCTGATCTGCAAACTACTTCTGCCCCAGCCCAGGATGTCTGGGATGAGAAAATGATATTGACTCCATTAGGCTCTTCTAAGGTCTTGCAAGGGGAGACCTGTCACAGGCATGTGGTGGGCCTGCAGTACAGTCAAACCTTGTTATACACAGAACCACTATTCACGGTTATGTGTATCTGCAGGTGTCAAATAGACACCTGACCTCATCCACTGATACGAAAAGGTTAAAACCCATGTATCCATGGTTCCTAGAAGGCCTGAAATAACTGTGGAGGTCCTTTCCAGCTACGATTTTGTGGCTTATTGTCAAAATTTTGAAAACTGGAAAAAATCCATGACTTTTGGGCGGCATTGCTGGATGCTAGGAGACCTGCACAGCACGGTATGGCACTTTGGCCCGTTTTCCCTTTTTAAAATGTTTTAACATATTTTCTTAAGAGTCTAGGAACCTAACCCCTGCAATCCCATAGATCCAATGCCTCATTATTTTTTATTTATTTTTATTTATTTTTACATTTATATCCCGCTCTTCCTCCAAGGAGCCCAGAGCGGTGTACTACATACTTGAGTTTCTCCTCACAACAACCCTGTGAAGTAGGTTAGGCTGAGAGAGAAGTGACTGGCCCAGAGTCACCCAGCTAGTATCATGGCTGAATGGGGATTTGAACTCGGATCTCCCCGGTCCTAGTCCAGCACTCTAACGACTTCACCACGCTGGCTTCGTTACCTGCGGTAATCTGTGGGAACGGAACCGCTGCAGATATTACTGTATTTACCTGATTCCAAGACTAGGGTTTTTTCCAAGTTCTTTGATTTTTAGTAACTTGGCCGATTGTCTTAATTTCAGAGTCCTCTTTCTCTTAGGTAAATACAGGTACAACCTGGATTTAATCTGTTGTGTTTTTTTTAGGAGGTTGTTTTAAATTCAGAGTCCCCTTCTATTTGGGTAAATATGGGTATAGTGCAATACAGGGCAGGATGCCTCTGAAGACCAGAACTGTTGCAGGGGAGCAAAAGCAGGCGGTGGGGCATGCCTTCAGATTCTGCTTGTGGGCTTCCCACAGGCATCTGGTGGACTCTGCAGTACTGCTAGAAAGGCCCTGGGCTGGATCCAGCAAGGCTGCCCTTACAGCACCTCAAGAATAGCACAGGGTGCTATTGCTGGTTCTTAAAGTGATCTTGTACATGAAAACCTTGAAAATCCATTCCAAACTAGTTTCTGTATATAGTAGGTTTTTTCCAGGATGCTTCAGAAAGCAGGAAGAAGCAGGAGTTGTTCTTCCAGGGTTCACATCAGAAAAGTTATAGATAACGAAGGTGCTCATGTCATTGCATTAAAAATAATACACCCACTGAGTGTCAAATACTACATCTGAACTGTCGCCTAGAGTGACTTGGATGGAGTGGTGCATGTGAGCACCGCAATCCTTTATAGACAACAAAAGTTGGAAGGAGGTAGCAGGGAAGGAGCCTTTAAGGAAATGAGGTTATGGCGTGGTCCAGAAAGCTAAAACAGTCTCCACGTTGTATGTGATGGACTCTTAAAATAAGTAGTACAGTACGACTTAGATTCCTCAGTATAGTATTGGCTGTGATTATTTAATGGCTCTAAGATGCTTTGAGAGCTAATGTTGGCTAAATTGGCCTAGAACAAAAATCATGGTGGTGGTGGGAGGGTGGGGAAACCAAGTACGGTAGACTTCTGGACCGAGGAGGGATTACAACTATTTCAGCTGAGTCAGAGTGGGGAAAATACAGGTTTCATGGGTGTGTGTGTGTGTGTGTGTGTGTGTGTGTGTGTGTGTGTGTGTGTGTGTGAAGGGAAGTTTCAAACCCTTTCAAAAGATGTAACTCCTTTTATATTTCTCTCTCTCTCTCCTGAACTCCCCCCCCCCACCTCCTCAGATTGCCATTTATGGCAAGAATTTCTGTATATCAGCCAAAAATGCCTTCAAGCTCTTGATGCGTAACGTTGTCAGGTAACCAGGGTGAGAGGTTGGAGGCAGCAGGGGTGAGGCAACCGGGGGAAGTGGACTGGTGGGGACGAAGAGGCCTCTGGTTCTAGCCTCCCCTTTTCTCTCCCTGCAGAGTTGCCGTCTTGGATAAGATCACTGACCTGCTTATGTTTTTTGGGAAGCTCTTGGTGGTTGGTGGAGTTGGAGTTCTGTCTTTCTTCTTGTTCTCTGGAAAAATCCCCCTCAAGGACTTGGAGCTGCAATCCCACACCCTCAACTACTATTGGCTCCCCATTCTGGTATGTAACTGTGACCATTCCTTGGGCATTTTTGCCTGCCTTCTTCCCATGTGCCCCCTTTAAAGCACTTTTTGGGTAGGAAGGATCATCTTGTCCAATCCAATGAGGGAACTGAGATACAAGAACACATTTTAAATTAACTAAAAAGTGGTACAGAATACTAAAAATAATGTTGCTGGCAGAAAATTGAAAGGATTAGGCTGGGAAAGTCCAGTGTGTATGTGTGTAGCTGCCTTATACTGAATCAGACTACAGGTTCACCTAGCCCAGTATTGTCACTGACGGACAGCAGTTTTCTAGGGCAGGGATTCTCAATGTTGGGTCTCCAGATGTTATTGGACTTCAACTCCCATATCCCTAGCCCCAGTGGCCTCTAGTTGGGAATTATGGGAGTTGAAGTCCAATAACATCTGGGGACCCAACACTGAGAATCACTGCTCTAGGGTTTCTGGGGCTGTAGCCCAGTGGCAGAGCATCCCTGGTTCAATCCCTGGCATCTCCAGGTAGGTCTGGGGAAAGTTCCTGCCTGAAATCCTGGAAAGCCATTGCCAGTAAGTGGCAACAAAACTGGGCGAGATAGACCAACTGAGCTAGATAGACAAATAGACAGGTCTGACTCAGTAGAAGGCAGCTTCCTGTGAAGTTGTCAGGGATTTAACCTTGGACCTTCTGCACACAAAGTATGCAAAATAGGTGCTCTACCTCTGAACTACAGCATTCATTGCTCACTGACAGAATACAGAGTTCATATGGACTAACAGTCTGATTTGGTGTAAAGACCACTTCATATGTGCCCCAGAATGCTGTGGTTGACAAATTCGGGGGGTTTTGTGGGAAGAATACTATCTATTTCTGGCAACTGGTAATTTCCCCAAAGACTGATAGAAATATTGGAAACTATCCTCTAGGGCAATCCATAATTAAAGTTTCTCTCCCTCCCCCTGTTTTTACTCCATGTGCCCCACTCCAGACAGTGGTGGTAGGTGCCTACTTCATAGCCCAAGGATTCTTCAGCGTCTACACGATGTGTGTCGACACTCTCTTCCTTTGTTTCTGTGAGTATTTACCTTCCTGCTCCACAAATCTCTTCCTTGCCCTTGCCTTGGTATAAAGACAGGCCTGGCTCAAACCTCTCTCATTTCTCACTGTAGTGGAAGACTTAGAGCGAAACGATGGTTCCAAGGAGAAGCCATATTACATGTCCAAGTCCCTCATGACGATCCTCCACAAGAAGAACAAGGAGAAATAATGCTGGAGGAGATGTTCCTTTTATGAATCACCCACTCGTACTCCTGGTCCTCATCATTTCGTGCTGTTCCATTTCCTGTCAGTCATGTCTGGATTTTAATCCCTACCTTTTTATATTGGGTACAACCCTGAACACTTTTTCGAATTTCTTGGATTTGGACTTTTAAGGCTGGCCAGCTCTTGCCTCATTTTGTTCTGCTTCATGTCAACCATATTGGTTTTTTTAAGCCTCGCTGTACTTGGAGTACCAGCAACATACTCCCCTTTATTTTATTGGCCATTTTAACAACTTACCTTGCCCTGTAACAAAGCCCCTCCCTCCCTCTCTCCACAGGAGGTCATCCTATTTTCTTTGGCCATTGCTGGCATGGTGTCCAATCCATTCGGCTGAGGAAAGTGAGTGTTTGATCCACTCGCACTGCCTCCTGCTGATTGAATCTACTGAGTTTGCAGGCCATAGCAAACTGAGTGGTGTTCCCCTCACAACTGGCTATCCTTCTTTTGGGTCTGAGCAACTTCTTTTGTAAGCACCCAACTTATTTCTGGTCTGTACCACCCTCTAAAACAAAGCAGGTGATTCAGAACCACACAAGTGCTCTTTCTGCAGCTCACCAGATGGAGAGGCAGTCGCCAATAGCTGCTAGCCATATGGCAAGTCCAATGGTGGTGTTTATGCCTGGCATTTTTCCCCAATTGGAGTGTGGAAGGAAACAATACGTTTAGCAAAATGGCTGAAGGTTACAGATGATCTTCCTTTCCAGGTTACAGCTACCATTCAAGCTTTTTCAAGGGGCTTCAGCATGTTTTCTGGTTGCCTGTTTCCATGTTGTTAGCCACTTCTGGATCCGCCCCCCCCCCCTCAATTTCTTGATTACTTGATCCTATACATTTTTCAGTTTTGTTTCTGCTTTCTGATAATCCTTTTTGTCTTCCAGGCCAATTTAACTGTCTTAACTCTTGCTGACCCTTTTCCTTACTTGCAAATGTCTGCCATTCTATTTCAGACCAGACTGTACCACCTCCTGCCCAGCTGGTTCTCTTTCAGAGTATCTTGTTTGATCTGTGCTCTATGGTACTGGCTACATTCCAACAAAGAATAGTAAACTTAAATCCAATTCAACACACTTAACTTTGCTCCAAATAGCAGCCATCTAATTTCTCAACTGCCTCCATTGGCAAGCTGCATCTTATTCTTTCCCATCTAATTTCCAAATGTTTCTATGCCAGTTCTTTGACCTTATGACTTACGACTTCCATATTACCTTGGTCTAGATCCATTTCCTGTCAGCCATATCTTCCCACCCCCACACTTTTAACACTTCCTTCTACCAGTTTCTATGACTCGGGGACAATTCTCTTTAAAAATACAAAAAGAACTTCCTGTTTATGATGCAAAGCACAATCAACACTCCATAGATTCCTCTTTATATAATGAATGAGCTGCTAAAATTGTATATAGACTTTATTCTTTCTGTACAAAAAAGTAAAAAGTTATTTTATAGGAAGCATACACATTAAAACTGATTTGAACTAAACTTGATTCTCTCTCTCTCTCTCTCATTTATGTAAGCTATGTTCAAACCAATTTATATACAGCTAGAATTGACAAATGAGTGCTAGGCTACCACTTATCCTTGCACTCTAATGGTATTGCATTCAAATTCTATACCAGGGCAGCTTTAATGGTTTATAGATTGTATTAACACCACTCCTACTCCCAAATAAACATACTCACAAATGTTGCAGTTATGAAAGGTTATTGCAATCACTGATTTGGTACAGAGTAAGTTACATGGGGTACCTCATGTGCACCCAATTGGGAAGAAGATGAGCAGTGAAATGAGGCCCCAGGGTACATGCCACCTGTGCCTTCCTTAATCTAGCCCTGTTTTCCATGTACCTACTTCTACAAGGCTAGAAGACTCCTGGGTGCTTTCCAGATTAAACCCTGCAATGAGGTCACATCGGATCTCAGAAGTGCGCTTTCACACTTCCTGAGTTGTGACACCGCAGTCCCTACATGGACAGCAGGGTGCTGTTCACATTGCCAATGCCTTGTCTCGAATTTAATTGCTATGATAAAGAGCTAGGGCATCATATACCCAGTGTAAAAAAAGTTGCTTTTTTTGGGGTTGTTAGTTTCCACGAGAGTGCTCCCCCTGCTGTTTCGAATGTGACTTGCCTGAACCGAAGCATTTTGCTGCTGTTGAGCAGCTAGGTTGGAAAGCACCCTGATCTAGAAATACACAAGAGGAAGGGGAGTGGAAGTAGGTGGGCTGAAAGCGGGAGGGTATGTAGCTATTCAACTACGTGCATCTGGACTTGGTTACAGTAGGGGAGGGTTTGGGGCATGGTTGTATTGCAGACTTCAGAAAAAAGGTAGGCTTTCAATGAAGAGGGAGGTAAAAGAAAATGAGAGTGACATGCTGGGAGGCAGGTCCAGTCAAACAGAAGGGGCAGCAAGAGACAAGAGTGGGGTTAGAGGAATAAAGGGCATGTGCAAGGCCTTGTCTTGATAAGATTAACAGGGCCCAAGCAAGACGCTTTCTTTAGTATATCTTGTGAACATAAAGGAGGAAAGCAACTTCTTTTATATATGGTAATTTGGGCCAGCTGAGCATCTGGCCTACTACTGCAACACCATTCTTAGACTGCCTTTCTTTCAGGCTGAATGATCTTTGGCCACTATGAAGTGGAGTTTGTATTGGTTTTCTGAGGACAAATTTAAGCTGAATATGACTGACTTGTGGCCTGTTCATATGGAGTCTCCCACTAGTATGAGTGGCCTATAATTTCCCCCCTCCAAAAATCCGGACTAGGAACAAGTGCCTAGTGTTTTAATGTGTCCATAAAGTGGTTAATGTTGTCCTTTTCTCCACCCACCCTAAATTGTCTGGCAGGGTCACTCCTCCTTTCATGATTCAAGGGACTGCCTCAGGCAGCAGCTGCTGGAGTTCTGTTTGGGGTTTTTATTATTGGCAGGTTAAGAGCTTCGGCTTGTATTATTATGCTCAGCTGCCATATATGGTGTCTGGCCATTGGTCCATCTAGGTCAACATGATCTACAGCAGCTTTTAAGGCTTTAGGACAGGGGTCCTGCCCAGCCTTCTATGGACCCCACAGTCTTCTCCATGCAAGTAGGTGTCCTAGTATTGAGCTATAGCCCTTCTTTTGAGTAACTGTGTATCCCACAGGCCATAGGAACATAGGAAACTGCCATATACTGAGTCAGACCATTGGTCTATCTAGCTCAGTATTGTCTTCAGACAGGCAGTGGCTTCTCCAAGGTTGCAGGCAGGAATCTCTCTCAGCCCTATCTTGGAGATGCTAACCCTAACCCTGCTTAGCTATGGGGACAAGTCATGCTGGCTACTACAAGACCAGCTCTCCTAAGAGAGGACAGGAGACTGAGCCACCCCCTGCTCATGAGGGGTAAGGATTCCATCCTTCCATTTCAACCAGGCTCTCCAATTGATGTGGCGGCAGATCGACTTCATAGGTCTTGCTGTAGTGTTCACTTGCAAGTAACATGAAGGATGCTGTTTTGGTAGAGGAAACTTAGCACCTAAAAACAGCCAGGAGGAGACACAGACACAAACATTCTCCAAAAGTAAGTAGGTTCCCTGGAATCTGGGATGAACCCCAGCTTCTGCTCTAGACTCTAGGCAAAAAGTCATAACAAAAGCACTCAATAGGGGGGCTTGCAGTGCTATGGTTAATGTTCCTGATGTCTTTGTCTCTCTTGAAAAGCAGATACCCTGAGAGCTGTGGCGGCTTAAGGCCATGAATCAAAGAAAAAGTGTTTAGCCCCTCCCCGCAGCCCCACATACCATAATCCTGATGAAAATCCACCACCCCAACTAGTATTAGCTGCAGCAGGGCAAGCTTACAGCCATGGACATTGTATATTTAAGACTTCCCCTCCATAATTAATAGCAGCCTGAGGATGTGGGGAGGGATTTTAGTTGGGCAGTTGGAAGGCTGGTGTTGCCCCCACATCCAGCTCAGGCTGCATTGTGGCTGCTTTTTGCAAAATAGACATTTCAAGCACATGATCCCCCTGCTGAGGTAGTAAACATGCATCTAGGTTGAAAGCTTCAACCTAGAATCATCACACTGACAACACTGTTTGGGAGGCAGGATAGGCTAAAGTATAGTGAAGAAAAACAGAAAGCTACTGTGGTAGAACACTTTATTTCAGGAAAGGAGATAGCTTTTGCCCTCTGCAACTGGTTCTCCAGCAGCCCCTGCAAAAGCCTGTAGTGTCCCACTCCCCACTGGATACACAACCATCATCAAGCAGCATTGATACTTTAGGGTAGCTCCCCACACCAGAAGTAGCCTAGCCAGCAGCTTACCCTGCCCTACCCACATCTGACACAACCAACCGCCTCTTCTGGTCTTCTGCAATGCCTCTGTGGATAGAGTTCCAGTTCATTCTCTACAGCATCATTTGACTTTTGGAACTCCTGGGGTCAGGTGAGAGGCAGGAGAGGCTGACCTGAAACTAGAGAGAAGTAACTTCGTCAAAGCCATTTGCACACACTCAAAGTCTCTCAATAGAGGCTTCCAAGGAAACATCCCCAACAAAGCATATCACCATTAGTCTACTGGAGCAAAATCCAAATGCACACTTCCAGAAGTCCTCAACAGCACAAGCCTGTGTTTAGTCACAAGCAAGTCCCACTGTGTCCAACAGGGCCAGCTAACTGTGCATATGATTACAGCCTTGATGAGTTACCAGTCCATAACACCTTAAAGGCTAACCATTGTGTGTGGCATAAGTGTCCATGCATTTGACACAGTAAAGTTGTTGGGCACAGCACTGTTTGTTTTTTACATTTATATCCTGCTCTTCCTCCAAGGAGCCTAGAGCGGTGTACTACATAAGTTTCTCCTCACAACAACCATGTGAAGTAGGTTAGGCTGAGAGAGAAGTGACTGGCCCAGAGTCACCCAGCAAGTCTCATGGCTGAATGGGGATTTGAACTCTGGTCTCCTTGGTCCTTGTCTACAGTTCGATGCCACCTTTAAGAGACTAAAAATATACACTGTTGGATCTGAATTGTCTTTTTATTACCCAGCTCACAACAATCATTTGTGTGCTACAGCAATCAAAAAGACAAAATGTAGTGCCCCATTAGTAGATAGTAAATCTTTTCCTTCCTCCATTTTCTGTTCTGTCTCCTCACTCTACTTAATTCCCTATATATTGTTCTCCTGTGTCCTTTCCTTTTCTGGCATCAGCCCCACCACCCATGGCTGACCCCAAGATCCTGGTGAAAAAATGAAGGCTACCAACATGGCCACCAAGAGATATTCCAAGGTGCTGCCACTCCCACCACTCTTCCAGCCATGCTCTTCCTTTATGATGCAAACAGGAGGGATACTGTTATTATAGCAGGTGTGTCCAGCTGTTTTTGGCCTACAACTCTCATCATCCACTATCCGCTGGGATGATTGGAGTCGTAGACCAAAAACAGCTGGAGGGCCACAGTTGGATAGTGGGGGGAAAAGATGGCAGCCACCAGCCCACCACACCAAGAACTAAGCCAATTGGCTCAGTTCTTGGTGATGAAGTGTACTTCAAGCCATCACTGCTAAGTGAAGAAACCACAAGGAGTTGGGGAAACTTACCTAGCAAGTGGCAGCAACTCAAAATACTCTTGACAGCCATGCTAGCAATGCCCCCATTGTTGTGGACAATGCCATAATGGTTTTGGAATCCATGTTTAGAGCTTTCCCACTAATTATAGTTCCAATAATGCACAGTAATCACTACATACTTAGTGTGGATCAGGCAGGTGGCTTTCCCCCCAGGGATATGGGAAGAGACTAAAGAATCACACCTATGTTTTCCTTTTTTTATAATAATCCAATAAACTATTCATTAAAAATGGCAAAGCACAGCCTTATAGGTTTTTTTTTAAAAGCAGCTGCAAATATAGCTCCTCCCACACAAATAAGGAGGCCTGTTGGGAGCAGTTTGTCCAATTTGGAACTGACCTTAAAGGTCCCAAAGGCTCAATCACACCCTGTGCCAATTCCAAGCTTTTTGGGAAGAGATACTTTGATCAGAAATATGTTACTGGAGAGTGAACCAGTATGTGGGACAAAGGGAGCAGTTAGGCTCCTCTTTGGAGAACAGCTAGACTGCCTTGAATGTTGTGTTTGCACTCCCGCCAAACTTTTGTTGTTCAAATATACTGCATGGAGTACCAATTGTTATCTGTCTGGGAGCAGTCTGGATTATCCAGAAATCCCCATTCAGCCATGAGACTTGCTGGGTGACTCTGGGCCAGTCACTTCTCTCTCAGCCTAACCTACTTCACAGCGTAGTTGTGAGAAGAAACTTAAGTATGTAGTACACTGCTCTGGACTCCTTGGAGGAAAAGCGGGATAAAAAATGTAATAGTAATAACAATAATAATAAATAATTATACCATGCTATAGTAGGAAGCTTGCCAAGATAATATGTAATCCAAAACAAAGGAAATGTACTGACTTTTTAGACTACTTGTGGTCATGAATCCCTGCGTTCCTCACCCCTCCTCTGACTTTGTCTGTGATACCCCTCCCATTCTGACCCAGACTGAAGATGCTTACGCATGGTGTGTGTTTTCTGAGAGACAGATATGAGTCCTATGTATGTGAGGGACAGGTTGACTGAGGAGTGCCTGCGTTGGGTCTAGAAAAAATGTTTACTTGCCGAGATGAACAGGCATGGAAAATTCCACCAGAAAGGTATGGGGCAGATTCATCATTTTTAAAAAACCCTATACGAGATGGACTCCAGGCATGGAAAGGGGCAAACAAGTTTTGTACCACCTGATGGTCTGCCTAGCTCCTGAGCCTTGTGCAGAGGTTAACTGCATAGGAGAGCCTTGTCAGTGAATGCTACTGTGTAGTCTAGCATACAGAACAAGATCCTTATGGCACCTTGATCCTAATGGGATCCGAAATGACTGCTTATCAGCCAGCCTGATAGGCCTGCCTCCATGTACCTAGATGGGGTAATTATGCACTCGTTTGTCTCCTAGAGTCCAGCTCTGGCTTTGCTAACCTCTCCCCTTCCTTTTAGATGGCAGCCAGCCAGTGTGTGACTGAACCTGCTTATCCTAACACCCTTGCTCCCCTTCACCCCCTCCCTTTTCTGACCTTCTAGCTAGGCAGAAGATGCTGCATTCATTGAACTGCTCTATCTTCCCTCCCATCAGCTTCCCAGCATCTCTACCCCATTCCTTCCCCTTCCATTCCTTTAGATTCCGGCCTGTTCATTTGAATTACCTGTTGACTTAAGAATTTCAAGGTTAGACTATGAAACAACTCACCTACATGCAACATTAGAATGATTTTGCTTAGAATATTGATTATTGCCTTTACTCAGACACTCCTGTTTCAATTATGGTTTTCCTTTCAATGAAGCGTATAGTTATTAATAGCCTTGGATGTTCTCTCTCTCTTTCTCTCTCTCTGGTCTGTTCATGCTCCATGGTTAAGAGCTCGTGCAGAGAACATGTTGCAGCCCTGGTTGTCTTCCCCATTCTGTTGCATAGACTCTGAGCACACCTAGAGTGGGGCAGACCCCCAGGGGTGTCTAGCAGTCCCACAAAGGCACTTGGGTGAGCACCACCCACCAATGAACCTGGCCCTGGCCCCACTCATCATGCTGCCTTCCATTTGTAAAGCTCTAGCAGCAGCTTTCTTTCCCTTGGGGTACAAGTTGCACCTCTTGCCTCCACTCACCTTTGCCACTCAGCATTGGCTTCGTCCTCTTCAGCCAGCGCTCCTGCAACTTCTGCAGAATCCGGTCCTTCTCTTCCACCTCCTGCAGAACCTTCTGCCAGAGATGAAACAGATCATATCAGAGCCAGCTGCAATGGGCAAAGCTGTGCACAAGTGTCAATCCAGCCTGCCAAAAGGTACCATTCATGTTGTAGCCCGTACTAACTATGAAGAGATTGCCCATGTGCCTAGCTTCTTATTCTGGCAGAGAGTTATTTGAGAAACAGCAAGAAAGAGATGCTAAATATTCTATTTACTGGAATAGAAAAACTAGCTTCATTTTATTCCTGCCACTGAAGAGGGATGGGTGTGTCTGCAATCATATGAAACTGCCTTCTATTGAGTCTTAATCCACCTAGTTTACAAAACACCTATATCAGGCAGCAGCGATATAGGAAGGTGCTGAAAGGCATCACCTCACACTGTGTGGGAGGAAGCAATGGTCAACCCCTCCTGTATTCTACCAACAACCACCACAGGGCTCTGTGGGTGCCAGGCGTCGACACCGACTCAACGGCACAACTTAACCTTTACACTGACTGGCAGCAGCTCTCCAGCTCTACCTGGAGATTCAAGCGATTGAACCTGGGACCTCCCGAAAGCAAATCATAGAAGCTACAGCCACACTCACCAATTGAAATGAATAGGCTTATAATACATGTCTAAATCTGGGTTGCCCTGTGGTCAAAGGGTGTACATATTAAAAAGGGAAGATTTTAAAGGATCCAGATAACAGCAGAACACAACACCCACTGCAACAGCTTTCATTTCCATGGTGTTAGATTTAAACTCCATATTGCCTCCTTATTGTGTCACTGCTATTGGTGTTGCACCATCAGTGTGGGTGCTACTTTAATGAGTGGACAACAGAAAAGTCCATACCTCCAAGGAGGCCACAATCTAACATTCAAGATACAGAATTCACAGATGAGTGGTGGAGGCAAAAATACACAGGGGACGAATGTGTGTAGAGTCCAGTTACATCTACTAGGCTTAAGGTATTCCCAGATGGGAAGATATTCCATTTGAATACTAGAATACTCTATTCCAGTCTCCAGATTATGAAGCTCCCGTTTGCACAAAGTATTTATCAGTGAAGCTGTTCAACCGTTTACGTCCTCCATTTGCTGTTACGCAGCACCATCTGCTGGTCCTTTGCAGAATAGCCATGATGAAAATCACATATTTTGAGACTATTTTCAAAGCAGTTTAATTTTAATCAAAGATTTCCTGCAAATGGCCAGGGTGTTTCTCACATCTGACTTTTAGTTTGCATCTCCTCC
This sequence comes from Hemicordylus capensis, assembly GCF_027244095.1. Taxonomy (NCBI): domain Eukaryota; kingdom Metazoa; phylum Chordata; class Lepidosauria; order Squamata; family Cordylidae; genus Hemicordylus; species Hemicordylus capensis. The sequence continues at coordinate 253,251,551 of NC_069658.1, read as the reverse complement.
AGAATGGAGGTGTCCCTGAACTCACTGCAGATTATCAGGGAGCACTTCACACACACAATTTGGGTTTTTCATTGCACATTGGAATGTTGCCCGATTTATATCCAAGGTTTAAAAAATTCTTTTTGCGTTGGGTTGTGGGGGGGGGGGCAACTTCAAACTTGCAGTAAAGCCTCACAGAAAACCCATAAAGCCTGCTGTCTGGGAAAGCTCCAGGAGGTGATGGTGCATAATACTGCATGTGGTGATGTGATTTTAAATTACTATTCCTTTAAGGGGTTGAGTATGAGAACAAACTGAAAGGGATGCAACACTGCAGTTACCTGAATCCAAGACTAGGTTTTTTCCAAGTGTTGTGTTTTTTTTTAGATATTAGAAATCTGGTGGTCATCTTAAATTCAGAGTCCTGTTTCTTTTGAGTAAATGCAGGTATAACCAGCTACTTTTTAAGAGGGTCATCTTAAATTCAGAATAATCTTGATCCTATTAGGTATACTGCCTCTTTAAAAGGAAAACCCAGAATGCTTTAGTATGAGAAAGATCATGTGACAGCACTGGGTAAGAGTTTTGCAGCAGAAGAGCTTGTGTGAGTGTATGATCACTTCTGGGATTTGAATTGTCCCAAGCCAGACGGACTAGAAACTGGAGGTAGTTCACAGGCAAGTTGTACCACCTTCTTCTCATCCTTTGCTGTCTGCTCACTTTACTAAGTTCTCAAAATGTTTCACTGTCACCTATATTACTTTGCAAAGTTGTAGTAAGAATGACTGAAAGAGTGTCCAGTATTATTCCTGTTTTGCAAAGTGGAGGGGAGCTGAGGCTCACAGGCTTACCTACATACATTAATGGCCAAAGTAATACCATGGCTTCTCAACTGAAAGTCAGTACACAGTGAACTAGCCAACCCCGTGCAGAGCATCTGTGCACTCTTTGGGGCCAGCGGTTACCTCTCCCCCCTGCCCTGCCCTGCCCCAGTCTCTGCTTCTGGGCCCAGCCACCTCTCCTCCCCCCACCCCCACTTTCTTTCCCCCCTCCAGGGCCTTGCCGCCACGGCTGGGCCTGCCACTCTCTGGCCTCCACAGGAGAATTAATATAATAGATGGGTTTCCATTTGAATCAAACTCTTCTGTTTGTTCCGGGAGTGGTGGGCTAATTTTCTCATTCCGTTCCAGAAAAGGACAGCATATACAAAGAGGCTGAGCCAGCACAGAATTGAGGTTGCAATTCTGTACCCTGCACGAATTTCCTGCTGAAAAAGCTGGCAACACTAGTCCTACTATCAACACATGTTCTCATTCTCTAGTTCCTTGCCAGTCTCCTGTGGTTTCTTCAGACTCCCTGCTTTTCTGCTCACCTCCAAGGCCTGGTCCTTTTCATCTTCCGCCTCCCGAAGCTGGGCCAGTTCTGAGCGACACTCCTCCAGTGCCAGAGCCCCCTGGGCCAATTCTGTCTCTGCTTGAGCCAGGCACCTGCGCAACATTCCCATTTCCTGTGCCCGTTGCAGGGCATCTTGGGAATGCCGACGCAGCTGCTCCTGAGAAAAAGGAGGAGGAAGTTGAGAATTCTGCTCTGTACCTTCTTGCGGTCTTGTTGGTGGAGAACAGGAAATCAGAACAAGTGACCTACTCTGGGCCACAGTCACTTCTCTCTCAGCCTAACCTACTTCACAGGGTTGTTGTGAGGAGAAGCCTAAGTATGTAGTATACCGCTCTGGGCTCCTGGGAGGAAGAGCGGGATATAAAATGTAAGTAAATAAATATAAAACAACACCACGAGCTATCAGTTAAAGGGACAGTTTAAATCTCAGCTGAAACACAACCTGAAGCACAGTACCCGGCAGAAATAAAGCTTATGAGCCCTCCAAGACCAGGGCCAGAATATATACAGGCAAATACTATATTTTATTTATATTTATACACCAAAAGGTGAAATCCAAAAGGTTAGTGACGCAAGACTTGCCCTTGCAGAAGCCATGCTGGTTCTCCTTCAACAAGGCCTGTTCTTCTATATGTTTAACAATTTTGTCCTTAAGTATGCTTTCCATCAATTTACCCAGCACCAAAGTTAAGCTGACTGGCCTGTAATTTCCCGGATCCCACATGGATCCCTTCCTGAAAATTGGAATCACATTAGCTGCTTTCCAGCCCTCTGGTGCAGAGCCTGATTGTAGGGACAAGTTATATATTTTTGCTAGGAGATTGGCAATTTCACATTTGAGTTCCTTCAGAACTCTTGGGTGGATGTCATCTGGCCCTGGTGATTTGTTAACGTTTAGCTTTTCAAGACAGTTTAGAACATCTTCCCTTGTCACCTCAAATTTGCCCAGTTCCTCAGCCACTAAACCTGAAAAACTCAATTCTGGAGGGGGTATATGGTCAGTATCCTCCGCTGTGAAGACAGATGCAAAGAACTTATCCAGCTTCTCTGCAATCTCCTTATCCTCCTTAATAATCCCTTTCACACCCTAATCATCTAAGGGTCCAACCGCCTCCCTGGCAGGTTTTCTACTTCTGATATATTTAAAGAAGTTTTTATTATTCCTCTTGACACTTCTAGCTATATGCTCCTCCAACCCTCTCTTTGGATCCCTTATTGTGTCCTTGCATTTGTTTTGCCAAAGTTTATATTCCTTCCTGTTCTCTTCATTTGGGCAGGACTTCCATTTTCTGAAGGAAGTCTTCTTCCCTTTTATAGCTTCCCTGACTCTACCTGTTAGCCACGCTGGCATCCTCCTGAACTTGGTGGTACTTTCCCTCCTTCTTGATATACATTCCAACTGTGCTTCTAGTACTGTGGTTTTAAATAAGTTCCATGCTTTCTGGAGAGATTTGACCCTCCTGACTTTCCCTTTCAACTTCCTTCTTACCAGTCCCCTCATTTTTGAGACATTTCCTCTTCTGAAGTCCAACGCATCTGTGTTTGACTTCCTTGACAATTCTCTACTCTCATATAAGCTGAATTGGATCACACTATGGTCACTGCTACCCAATGGTTCTGCAACTCTGACATCTCTCACCAGGTTCTGGGCACCACACAGGATTAAATCCAAAGTCACCATCTCTCTGGTTGGTTCCGCGACTAACTGTTCTAAGGCACAGTCATTTAGCACATCTAGAAATTTGGTCTCTCTCATTACCTGAATGTGAATTTACCCAGTCGATGTGTGGGTAGTTCAAGACACCCATTATTTCTGCCAGCTCTAGGTACTCCCAGGGGCAACCATTCCATGAGGCTGGATGACGGCACTGGCCCCCTGCTGCCATCATAGGCCGCACACTTGTCCGTAGTTTGGGGTCAGTGGGGTCACATCACCCTTCTCAGACAGCAAAGTATCTTTGGCTATTCCTGGGTACTCCTTTTCCCAGAGAGTCAGGGAAATCCCAGCTTCAGGTATTCCCACCCAGGGTTCAAATGTTTTGTTTTTGATCCATCTCGTTTGGATACAGACAGTGGGCAACATCCAGACCAAGTTAGTCATGACTAAGGCCCAATGAAATTAGTGGTGCTTAGTAAAAACCAGATAGTCTGGATGCTGAAGTACAAACCACCTTGGGAACATACTTTTCTGGAGGTATACAAAGACGCTACGTAAATAAATGCCTTTATCATCATCTGCTGATTTCTGCAGCTCAGGCTACTGATGTAAGGCACAGGAGCAGAGCCGGTTAGGGGGTTTTGGTCAGCTAGCAACACTACTGGGAACCACTGCTCCCTCTAATGGGGATCCCCAGATGTTGTTCACTACAACTCCCACAATTCCCATCCAAAGGCCACTGCAGCTGGGGATGCTGGGAGTTATAGTGAACAACATCTGGGAATCCCCGTTCAAGGGGAACAGTGCTGAGAATGCAGGAGAAAACTTCCTTCTTTCTGAGCAATTGGATGGAATTTTGCTTACACATTTTGTGTATGTGTTGCCTTTACTCTTCCGTCGTAAAATGGCTAGAGACTGGGCCCCTCCTCCTAAGCATCAACCCTGCTCATGTGGATGACAAGAATTCAGAGGGGCCTGGAATCTCCCCGAGGGGGCCAGCCCACCCCCACCACAGGCCCCAGGCAGAGCCTCACCCCTCTCATTACCTGCAGCTCCTGTTCCCTGGCAGCAGCCGCGTCCTCCATCACCTGCAAGCGTTGCTGCCACAGGGCTCTGATCCGCTCCTGCTCAGCCAAGGCCTGGATCAGCAAGTCTTCTTTCTCCTGGATGCGCTGAAGCAGCCCTGGAGCAAAGTCTGGGCTGCTGAGAGAATTTGCAAGGGCCTTGGCAGAGAAAGACAGATGTCAGTGTTGGGGGTTGTAATTTGTATCCCCCACTTAATTAGCAGAGCACTAAGGAAGCTACCTACTCCAGCTAGAGAGTAGTTTGCAGAGTTTAGTTGTTGCAGATTTAGAGAAGTCACGTGAAGATTCTTGTAGAATCAAATACTAAGTAGATTTATTGGTGAAGTACACCTGTGGATAGGAAAGACCTAATCCTTAATCTAAAGAACAACACAATGAATAGGTAGGGAGAGATAGAGGTTTCCATCTGCTCTCTAAGAGGAAAGGAAGGGATTCTGACTCTCAACAGGAAATACCTGAAGAGTCATAAGAACATAACATAAGAACAGCCCTGCTGGATCAGGCCCAAGGCCCATCTAGTCCAGTTTCACACAGTGGCCCACCAGATGCCTCTGGGGAGCCCACAGTCAAGAGCTGAGGGCATGCCCTCTCTCCTGTTATTACTCCCCTGCAACTGGTACTCCGAGGTCATATCAGGGATCATAGAGTAGAGACAGGTAGAACAGCTAGGGAGACCCTTACCCACTCTCTCTACTCCCAATGCCCCTAGTGGTCATTAGGATAGTTGGTGCAAAAGGTCAATGAACTGGAACTCCAGAAGCAGAAGGAGCGCATGTGGGTGGATGTGTTTGGCCTTGTCTGCAATTCTAGCACAGGCAATCTCCACATTTGGTTGCTTGTCACAAGCGATATCGAGACATGATCCTGCTTTCACACCTTGACAAATACTCAGTTTTCTAGCATGGTGCACCTCCAGAAAGAGTAGCAAATTCTATGCTCCCTTAGGGCAGGGGTTCCCAATCCAACATTGGGTCCCAACAGCTCCCATCATCCCCAGCCATTATGGCCAAAGACCGCTGTGAATGATAGGAATTGTAGTCCAACAATGTTTGGGGACCCAAAGCAGGGAATCTCTGAGGTACATTAGACATTCACAAGTTTGTTTGTTCATTTAATATATTTTAATACTGCCCACTACCCAAGTCTCTAGGCAGTTTACAACAAAAAATTAACACATTTTGAACATATTTAAGACAAAGCAATCAAAGTTCAACTAAAACATCAACTTAAAAGCTTGGCTGAAGAGAGGTGTCTTCGGTTGTTTCCTAAAAGCCATCAGGGATTGAGCAGCTCTAATGCATTGCTGAGGGAGGGTAGGGTGCCTCCTTGTTTGAAGGAGGCAATGGTTAGACCACTCCTTAAGATGCCTTCTCTGGACCCCTTAATGATGGATAGTTACAGGCCAATCTCCAATCTCCCTTGGTTGGGGAAGGTGATTGAGAGGGTGGTGGCCGATCAGCTCCAGGTGGTTTTGGAGGAAACTGATTATCTAGACCCATTTCAAACTGGCTTTAGAGCTGGCTATGGGGTTAAGACAGCCTTGATCGGCCTGATGGATGACCTTTACAGGGGAATCGACTGAGGGAGTGTGACTCTGCTGGTTCTTCTGGATCTCTCGGCGGCGTTTGATACCATCAACCATGGTATCCTTCTGGATCGCCTGGGGGAGTTGGGGATAGGGGGCACTGCTTTGCAGTGGTTCCGCTCCTATCTCTCAGATAGATTCCAGATGGTGGAGCTTGGTAACAGTTGCTTCAAAACAGGAACTGTTATATGGAGTCCCTCAGGACTCCATTCTGTCACTAATGTTTTTCAATATCTACATGAAACCGCTGGGTGAGGTCATCAGGAGTTTTAGTGCTGGGTGTTATCAGTATGCTGATGACACCCAAATTTACTTCTCCCTTTTGTCTTCAGGAAATAGCACTCATTCTCTAAATGCCTGCCTACAGGCTGTAATGAGCTGGATGAGGGATAACAAATTGAAGCTGAATCCAAGCAAGACGGAAGTGTTAATTGTGGTGGCTCAGAATCTGAGGGGTGAGTTAGATCTTTCTGTGCTGGATGGGGTTACACTCCCCCAGAAGGAACAGGTACACAGCTTGAGAGTAATCCTGGACCCAGGCCTCACTCTGGTATCTCAGGTGGAGGCTATGCCCAGGAGTGCCTTCTATCAGCTCCAGCTGATTCGACAGCTGTGCCTATTCCTTGAAGAGGATGACCTCAAAACAGTGGTGCATCAGCTGGTAACCTCCCGGCTCGACTATTGCAATGTGCTCTACATGGGGCTGCCTTTGTACGTAGTTCAGTTAGTTCAAAATGCAGCAGCCAGATTGGTCTCTGGGGCAACCTGGAGAGACCATATTATGCCTGTTTTGAAACAGTTACACTGGCTGCTGATATGTTTCTGGGTGAAATACAAAGTGCTGGTTATTACCTTTAAAGCCCTGAACGGCTTAGGTCCGGGTTATCTTAGCAAGCACCTTCTTCTGTATGATCCCTCCCACACGTTAAGGTCATCTGAGGAGGTCCGTCTCCAGTTACCACCGGTTCGTCTGGTGGCGACTCAGAGGCGAGCCTTCTCTGTAGCTGCTCCTGGGCTGTGGAATGCACTCATGGCAGAAATCCGTAATTTGAGCTCATTACTGTCTTTCAGGAGAGCCCTTAAAACCTATCTATTTGGCCTGACCTTCCAGAGTTTTTAAACTACTGTTTAAATTATTTTAAACGGTTGCCCTGGTTTTCCAGGGTTTTTAGCTGTTTGAATGTTTAACTGGTTTTATTCTGTATTTATAGTTTTGATTTTAATTGTTGATGGGTTTTAATTGGTTTTATCCTGTTGTAAGCCACCCTGAGTCATTCTGGAAGGGCATGTAAACCATCCTGAGTCATTCTGGAAGGGTGGTACATAAATAAATAATCAATCAATCAGTCAGTCAGTCAGTCTCAGCAGGAAGTACACTCCACAGCCCTGAGGCAGAGACAGAGAAGTCGCCACCAGATGAGCCAGTAGCGTCCTCAGACAAACCTCCCCTGAAGGTCAATAGGTGGCAGGGTTCATAATGAAGAAGGCGTTTTCTTAAATACCTTGGGCCCAAGCTGTTAAGGGCTTTATAGGCATAACCAGCACTTTGTATTTTGCCTGGAAACATATCAGCAGCCAGTGCAATTGTTTCAAACAGGAGTGATCTGATTTCTTCGGGACAACCCAGAGACCAACCTGGTGGCAGCATTCTGTACCAATTGTAGCTTCTGGACCTTGTACAAAGGTAGCCCCACATAGAATCTATTGCAGTAGTCAAGCCTGGAGGTGACCAAGCATGTGTGACCAGCATGTGTTGTTTTGGCAAACACAAACACACCTGGCATCTAAGAGATAAAAGGATACTTCTCTGTCACTGCTGGAAGGTGCCAGGTCAGCTCCTGTTTGGAATATGGGAAGGAAGTTCTTCACAGTCACCCAGAATCTTGGCACTATGGGCAGCACAGTGGCCAATGGGCATTTCACCTTGCCCGTCGTCATATTACCAGGAAAGGGCAGAAGAACATGCATTCAGAAAAGAGGGGCCGCGTGTCATCAAAAAGGGCACTCCTGAATCTCTCGACCAGTGCCCATAGACATCCATGAGTGCAACATCTACATAAGAGGAGCCCAGCAGGATCTGGCCAAGGGGCCTTCTAGTCTCGCTTACAGCATTGGCCAGACAGATACCTCCAGAAAGTCCAAAGGTAAGGTGTGCGAGAGGAGAACTCCAGGGCTTTAATATCATGACGTATCCAGAAACAGCAAATGGTGAAGTCCTTCCTACTGGCTCCATTTCAAAACTGTACGTGGGATCCCCCACCCCCAATATTGAAATACTCTCCAACATCAATCATCCTACCCCTACCCCGAGGAAATTTTAAGAATACAGAAAACACTGGGCTACAGCCCTCCTCAACATGCTGGCATCCCACAGACGGGTTTTGTGTGTGTGTGTTTTGATATGGAGGAACAAATATGGAACCCTGGCAGACTAACTCAGAACTCTGGTACAGGAAGGAGCCGTCTTCCTGATGCAGCAGTGAGTCCTCCTCATTTATGGGGGCTTTCCAAGCAGAGGCTGGACAGCTCTCTATCACAGATGCTGCAGCACTTTCCTGCACTTAGCAGGGAGCTGGACAAGAACAGAGGTTCCCACTTGTGGGTCCCCAGATCATCCCCAGCAGTCATAATGGCCATGGGCTGTGGTGGCTAGGGATGATGGGAGTTGTAGTCTGACAATACCTGGAAACCCAAGACTGGGACCCCCTGGACGAGAAAACGTCCTTTCCAACTCTACAACTCCAAGCAATACTTCTGACTGTGGTGTTTGGACCAGAATCTGAGCCAGAGTAGGCATAACTACCTCCACATCCTTGGTGCTGCTGGTCAGTGCCTCCTGCAGGGCTTTGATTAAGGCGTCCTTGTCTGTCAGAGCCAGGAGGAGAGTCTGGTCGTGCTGTTGCCAGGAGTCACGAGTGGAGGCATAGAGGGATTCCAGACGCTGGATCTCCTGATCATTCTGGTGTAGCACCTCACGCAAAGCCTGGGAGAGACGGAGGACTGCAGAGAGTCACCCAAGCTAAAAGCTTGTTAAGACAAAACCCAGACAACCCAGACTCATTTCCATTGTGGGGGCGGTGGGGGGGGGGAGTTCTTTTTTTGTCCTAGGACAGAAGCCATAGCACCCGAGTCTCCACCTCCTATCAGTCGTAGAACTCCAATTGCTAACCCAGCAGTCCTATATCTAGGGATTGTCCACCCACCCCTGGAAAAATCCAGATTCATTGTCCAGAAACCATGGAACAACAAGAGTTTTAAAAAATCACATGATGTTTTTGTTAGTTAACATGCGGAAAATAAAATGTGCAAGGCAGGTACATAATGAGAGATAGAGTGAGAATACTGGCAAGCCCCTCAGTTGAAATTAAGTGGGTCTGCATTACCCATAATGCCAGGGGGGACACTAATGCACCCCCACGTTTTTAACGCATGAGACGAGATTGCCCCATCTTTACCCAACATCAGTAGAAATATCAGACTAACATGAAAGAGCCAGTGTGGTAGAGTGTTGGAGGAGAAGTGGGAGGCCCAGGTTCATATCCCTCCACAACCATGACGACTCTGGACCAGTCACCCTCTCTCACTATCTCACAATGTTGTGAGGAAAACACCGAGTGGGGGAGGGGGAAGAATAAAAAATGCTGCCCTGAGCTCCTTGGAGGAAGGGCACAATAGAAATGTAAGTAAAATTATCATAAATAATGCCTCTGAGGGCTAGAAGCTTGATTTTTAAAACAAAAAAGCTCCAAGATTCTCCGAATTCTGTCCCAAATAATCAGATTCCATCCAAAATTCCATATGTACAAAAACATGGAGCTACCTAATGGTGCAGTGGGGAAATACTTGACTAGCAAGCCAGAGGTTGCCAGTTCAAATTCCCGCTGGTACATTTTCCAGACTGGGGGGAAAATGCTGAAAGGCATCATCTCCTACTGCGCGGGAGATGGCAGTGGTAACTCCTCCTTTATTTTACCAAAGACAACCACAGGGCTCTGTGGTTGCCAGGGTGCTTTCCAGTCTAGCTGCTCAACAGCAGCAAAATGCCTCCGTTCAGACAAGTCGCATTCGAAACATAAACAGCAGAGGGAGCAGTCTCGTGGAAACAACAAAAAAAACCCCAGCAACCTTCTTACACTGAATATACGACTTCGCAGCGATTAAATTCGAGACAAGGCATTGGCAATGTGAATGGCACCCCGCTGTCCACGTAGGGGCTGCGGTGTCACAACGCAGGAAGTGTGGAAGCACACTTCCGAGATAACGATGTGACCCCACTGCAGGGTCTAATCTGGAAAGCGCCCAGGAGTCGACACCAACCCGACAGCAAAAACTTTACAGAAACATGACAAACTACCAGTCCTGTCTTCAGGAGAGATCAGGACTGGAGTTACTTTCCCCATGTTGCATAGCCAGTCAGACCATCTTCTGCCATACAGGCCTTAATATAGGCCCTCTCCCGCCTTGAGCCCAAGTTATTCCTTCCTTCATTCGTACATGCAGGGTCTCCTCGCCCGTGCGGAGTGCAGTGTTTAGTCTTGCCAAGTCAGTGTCTTTATCCTTCAGCGCCTCCTGAAGGTGCCTCAGTTCTCTGTGCAGAGATTCCAGTACCAAAAAATGGCTGGACAGGGTCTTCTGTGGAGGCAAAAGCGACAGAGAAAAGAAAAAGAATGAGAGGAGATGCTTTATACGAAGTCAATCCAATGGTATATGCAGTCCAGTAGTTATTGGATGAGTGAGAACAGTTAGAAGCACAAAGTAGACCTAATAGCAAAATATTTGAGTTAACACACTCACTGGAAGAGTCCAGTGCATTAAAGATTTAGACCGATCAATAAAAAACAAGGTACCTTATCTGAAGATTGTCTCTATTTTATTTAGGCTTAGGCCCGTCTAGGCCCCTGAATATATCTGACATGCCCAACCACTCACACGGGTTTCTGCTGCAAAATGAAAGCTATTTCCCCCCAGTTCTTTCCAGGGCCTCTCTCACCCTGAGGACTTCTGGGTCTGGCTCTTACAAAAAAGGCCAAACACAAATGACTGTTCTTTACTGGCATTTGCTCTTTCAGTTACTGCCCTGCTACCCATGGTACCAGCTTTTTCACTAGAGAAGCCACAAGCTGAACCTGGACCTCCCATATGCAAAGTGTGTGTTCTGCCATCAGAGCTCAAATTATGGGGAGAAAGGTAAAGTTGTGCCGTCGAGTTGATGTCGACTCCTGGCACCCACAGAGCCCTGTGGTTGTCTTTGGTAGAATACAGGAGGGGTTTACCATTGCCTCCTCCCGCACAGTATGAGATGATGCCTTTTAGCATCTTCCTATATCGCTGATGCCAGATATAGGCGTTTCCCATAGTTTGGGAAACATGCCAGTGGGGATTTGAACTGGCAACCTCTGGCTTGCTAGTCAAGTCATCTCCCCACTGCACCATTAGGTGGCTCCTGAAATGGTACCGATGGCCAAAATCTGTGGGCCTCGCTCCTGGACCCCAAATTTCTGGGCCTGCTAACGGGTCTGTGCAGGGCAGGGACAAGAAGTTCCCAAAGCAGTTTACATAGATAAAGAGAGAGATTAAATAAATACACACACACACACACACACCCCTCCACAGTTTCCACCAAGTAACACCCTCCAAAGCCTTCTTACACAATAGACAAAAAACTGCTGCAAGAACAGGGGAGTCAGGCCCAGAAAGCCTCAGGGTGAGAAAGGCCGTGTGATTCACACACCACCTGCCATTTGGCACCACCTGCCATTGAGCTGAGCCAAGGGTTCCCCAGAGGACCTCTTGGTTCCTCACCCTCCATCCCAAACCACCCAAGATCCCCAAGTCCTCTCCTCAGTGGGCAGGCCATGAATGTTACCTCTAAAATTTGGTCTCTCTTCTTCAGGCGCTGGGCCATTTGCTTTATCATGGCTTCCAACCCAGAGGGCTTCACCCCTGGAGCTCCAAGGGACTGCAACATGACCAGACAGTCCTGGAGAAGAGGAGGGAGATGAAATATACAAAGTTTCTCACCCCCACATGCTCTTTCATGCCATCCTTTCCATCCCCATTTTGCAAGCGGGTATCCATGTTGCTAATGGTTTTGATGGTTTTAATGTATTATTTCTAAGCATCCTTGCCTCTACAGAGTTCAGGGCGATGCATGCTATTCTCTCCCTCTCCCTCCACAATTTATCTTCACATCAACCCTGTAAGGTTGCTTAGGCGGAGTATGTGAGGCTTGCCCAAGGGCACCCCAAATCTGTTAGGAACTTCAAGCTGAGTGGAGATTTGAAACTGTGCCTGCCTAGCTAGTCCTTAGGACTGGCAGAAATCCAACAGCTGAAGCCGTTCTCAAGACTGCCTTTCCCTGATGTTACAAGAATAGGATCCCTTCCAGAAGAGAAAGAAGCAGCCCCCCCCCACATGGCACTCCCGTTCCCCTTCTCCTCTCTCATCCATTCCCTTCCCCTCCCCTCCAGTATTCCCTCTAACAGGGATGCCCAGATGTTGTGGACTACAACTCCCAGAATCCCCAAGCAAAAGACATTGCAGCTGGGGATTCTGGGAGTTGTAGTCCACAGCATCTGGGAATCCCTGTTAGAGGGAGCACTGTCCCCCTCCCTGCATCCCGGAATGCCAGTTTTGCCTCCCCCTCTCACCTGCAACACCCCCTCCTTGCTCTGCAAACACCTTGTCAGCTGCCGAATCAGCCGCTCTTGGCTGCTGCTCACCGCCTTCTCCAGTGGAATTCCAGCCTCCTGTGCCAGAGAGGGAGAGAGGCGAGAAGCAGTGAAACAAGGATGGTTTTGCTCCCTTTGGAGTAACTGTGAATTCTAGTGTAGGGCTTGGAGCAGGATAAGGAAGGGGACGCTCAGAAACAGAAGCTTGCTTCATACGTTATCTGAAGGGAGCCAACAGGTGGGAGAATCTAGGCTAGGTTGCTCTACCAGAAGCGCCCATGTTCATTATATTGTGTGCGCAAAGCAGGGTGTAGACTTCTCAGTTTCCCAGGGGGGCACAGGGCATAAAGGCGGAGAGATCTTGTGGAAGCAAGCATGAATTCTCTCCCTTGCTAAGCAAGGTCCACCCTGGTTTGCATTTGAATGGGAGATGACATGTGAGCACTGGAAGATATTCCCCTGAGGGGATGGGGTCGCTCTGGGCAGAGCACCTGCATGCATAGAGCACCACTAGCTTTTCTCCTTGTTATGCTACTTCTAATCAGAGAATCAGAGAGTGAAAGGGCACTGAGAGGCAGCGGTGCCTCCTAAGAACTTGCTGAGTTGCTACAAAGACAACACACAGGACTGCCTGTGTGGTTCAACTGACGGATGAACTTGAGCATGAGAGCTTGCTGAGGCTACCTGGCAGCCAGAGGTGGGGGGGCATTGCCTCCCCCAAGAAATCCAGGATGACGACTTGGGCCCCACCCTCCCCACCTGGCAGGTGCTTTGCCCCCTCCGGGAAATCCTGGAGGAGACATTTATAGATTTTATATACAATTTATATATTTTATTGAATATATAAATTGAATAGAACATGTGAACAGGGTTAGAGAAGATCTTAGTGGGTGCAAGTTGTCCCACAGGAGTGCGAAAAGCAGCACTTGCTGAAATCCCCACTTTTACCCAACGACCACAAGCCCCGTCTTTCCTTGCATCTGGAAACAAAGGCTGCACCCAACACAAAATGGGCCTACCTGACTTGAGGCCTCTCCCTGCTTCCCCTGGAAGTTCCTGAGCTCCTCCTCGGCTGCCTCCAGACGTTCCTTCAGGTTCTTAAAGGCCCCTTGGAGGTCCTGGTGCTGTATCTGCTGAGCTTGGAGCTTTGGGGTTGGGGGTGGGGAGAGAACGGGTTAGAGAAGAACACAAGGGGTCCACACAGCTAGATTATGAGGTGGCGGGGTGGGGGGCCGGCGGTTAGGATTGCCAGGCAGTGCTGCTGCCTGGGGGATCCTTCAGCCAAGTGCCTTTGTAGGCCCCTTAGCAGCAAGGATGGTGGGAAGTGGTCATGCTGTGCTTCTCTCTCTCTCTCTCTCTCTCTCTTAAAGCTATAATATAGTGTCTGCCTGCCCCCCATAGTGTGACTGGATGCTCTTCCTCCAAATCTATGCAAGGGGTTCTCTTAGCAGGTCAGAGCCCTCTTTGGCAGCCATGCCGACACAGCCACTTTCTCTCTCTCTCTCTTTACCCATAAGGCAATGCTGCTGCTACTGCTTTGTCCAGTAATACAGAGGCATTGCTTTAGAGAGACACGGTGGCTGCCAATATGGCTGCCAAGAAGAGTTCATAGGGGCCACTTACAGGCCCTATGAACACAGCTGCCACTCATGCCAAAGATGTCCCATTGATGCTACCATGTTAATCCACCCCTGCCTGGACAGTTGAGTGTGTCCAATTCCGGGCCCTGCGTTTTGAGGAGGATGCTTATAAACTGGAATGGGTTCAGTGGCCAGCATGGTGTAGTGGTTAGAGTGCTGGACTAGGACCGGGGAGACCCGAGTTCAAATCCCCCTTCAGCCATGATACTAACTAGGTGACTCTGGGCCAGTCACTTCTCTCTCAGCCTAACCTACTTCACAGGGTTGTTGTGAGGAGAAACACATGTAGTACACCGCTCTGGGCTCCTTGGAGGAAGAGCGGGATATAAAAATAATAAATAATAATAAAAATGGCGAGGGGTCTGGAAATCCAGTCCTATGAGGAACAGTCAAAGAAGCTGGATATTTCGCCTGCAGAAGAGCAGACTAAGGGGAGAGATGAAATCCAGTTTCAAATATTAGCCAGTGTGGTGTAGTGGTCAGAGTGCCGGACTAGGACTGGGGAGACCTGAGTTCAAATCCCCATTCAGTCATGATACTTGCTGGGTAACTCTAGGCCAGTCACTTCTTTCTCTGCCTAACCTACTTCACAGGATTGTTGTGAGGAGAAAGTGCTTAAGTATGTAGTACACCACTCTGGGCTCCATGGAGGAAGAGCAGGATATAAAAAATGATTTTAAAAAAATATTTGAAGAGCTCTCACATAGAAAGAGCAGCAGCAGACTTGTCTCTCTGTGGCTCATGAGGGCAGACCACAGGGTTGAAATGACAAGGAAGCAGATTTAGGCTAGACACCAGGAAGAATTTCCTAATTGTGACAGTGGAACAGCCTGTCTTGTGCAGTGGTAGGCTCTTCTTCGCTGGAGATTTTCAAACCAGGGCTAGACAACCATCTGTTAAAGATGCTGTAGCAATTTCTTGCACTGAGTTGGACTAGAAGCCTTCCAAGGCCCTTTCCAACTCTAACATTTTACCACAAGACTCTCAGAAAGTCCCTTGCATTTGCCCCTCCCTCTGGGCCTCTTACCTTTAACTCCAGTGGCATAAACTCATCCGCCATGTCTTCATACACCTCCTCTCCCAGTGGGCTTTCCCTGCGGGGTGTGGACATGTGCCTCTTCCCCGCCAGCACTGGAATCTTGCTGCCCTCTGGCACTCTCAACCGCTTCCTTCCAATGCCCCTCAGCGCCCTCAGAGCTTCCCAGGTGGAATCCAGTTCTGGCAAAGTGTCCAACGACAGCATTGAACACGACTCGGCGTCGCCCAGGCTCTGGGACCGGAGGGACATCTGGGAGCCAGCATGGTGGACAGTGGGCATGCTCCGAGACTTGTCCCGGCAGAGGGGGAAGATCGGAGACAACATCCCCAGTTTCCTTGGGGTGTGGCACACCCACTCATAATCGGCGTCCTCCACCCGGAGCCCATGGCAGCTACGGCACTGGCGGTTCCGGCATGGCGTGCCTGGCCGGCTGCTGTCATTATCGTTCGCCCAGCACTCGTATTCGGAGAGAGCCATGTCGTCCTGAAGTAGCCGCTGGTAACGCACATGTGGCAGATCAGCGATGCTGGCCGAGATCTCTTGACCTTCATAGGACACGGAGTAGTCATTGTCATCTGGGAACCGCCGGGCATGAATGTAGCGCAGGGAGCGGGCCAGCTGGTCTTTTTCCGAGAGAAGGCGCTGGAGGCGGTCAATGGAGAGGGCTTGCACCCGGGCAATGACAGTGTCGAAGCGGTACACCCGGCTCAAGGCCTGTGCACATTTCCCACACAAGAACTCCCCATGGCCATCACCACGGAGGGGCAGCTCTCGGCTGAGCACGTACGACAGCACCACCAACAGGTCGGGACGGGAACTGCCTCCGCTGCGGCCAAACAGCCATCGCCGATGGTTTCCACGCAAGACTGTGCCACAGAGGCGGCAGAAATTGTTAGGGCTATCCATGAATTTGAGGGGAGTGGGGGAGGAAATCCTGTCTTCTCAGCTCTCCTCAGATTTCTGATCCCCCATGAAGTTGTAGGTGGCCACCAATTATTGTGAGATCCAGAATCTCTACAACCTAAAGGAGTTTTTCCGTATTCAACAGCCTGATCAGAATAGTGAAGTTTATCCGTTTCATCAGCCCCTCTATATTAGATGCTCTAGAGAGCTAAACCTAGTTTTCTTGTGATCATCTAATCATTTTCCTTTTGGTGTCCAAGCACTTAAGGACTTGGCTGAGTTCATTCACTAGCTTGTTTCTGGATCATTTTCAACCACTGTATTTTTCTTCTTCAATAGTTTGGTCCACTTAGGCGCTGGTCTAGTCCAAGACCTTATGAAATCCAGAAACTACTAGGATCTCAAAATATCTGTTGCAAAATATTAACCACAGTACAATCAGACTCAAAATTCATTTGAGCCAGCTATAGTAAATCTGAATCCCAAACAGCTGATGAATCAAGAACTCCATTCTAGATTTCTCTGTAGGCACTGGCTATCCAGCATGATACATGCATTTAATCTAGCATATGAGTTGGGGGGGGGGGGAATCTGTAATTTAACTTGTGTTTCAGGGAATCTAAACCTAATATTCTTTTATTCTAACTCTTCCCATTCCTGGTAGCAACTGGGCACCAGAAAAGGGGTATGTGTGTTCTAGAACAGGTTATCAAAATCTGATAAAATTATTTCCAGCTGTAAAATCTTCAAAGAGTTCAGTTAAATTCTCCATTCTCATCAGCTCAGACTGTATGTCTCTTCTTCATATTCCACCAGTTTCTTGCTCTGGATCCGTTCCTAGAAACAATGAAAAAATGGTTTAATGTTGATCAAGGACTTTGTTTTTCCACAAAAAATGTCTAAGCTACAATAACCTAATATCATGTCATAATGGATCTTGAGGTGATAAGGACAGATGGTCACTAAAGTTTTGGGTAGCTTGTTTCTGGACTGCAGGTCAGATCCCATCACTCCAGCCTTCAGTCATTGGGACCAGGGATGATGGGAGTTGTAGTCCAAAAACAAGTTACTCAAAATGGGTCAATCAGTGGATAAGGTGCAGACTCCTTCCTGGCTGTTCTGAGCACAGCCACAACACAGGACAACCTGCACATCACAGATTAGCTTTCAACCAAGAGACTGAGCCTCTCTCTCTCTCCACCCCACCCCCACAAGGAAGATGGCCTCACTCCTTAGAGAACAGAAGCTGCAGAAGTCTTCAGAACCAAGAAGCCACACACTGCTGCTGGCTCTAGCTTGACAACTGTTAACACTTGACATGGGTTAGCTGCTGGAGTAGAATGGCCAGAAGAGCAACAAGGAAGCACCCAGTTCAGTTACGAGCTCACCAGGAGGTCTTAGGAAAACCCTGTTTTGTTTCAGCTTTAGCATCCTCCACCCACTGCCAATCTGCAATGCAAGGTTAATAGTATGGCCTACCTTACAGGGTTGTTGTGAGGATGACAGAGAGAAAGTACATACTCTATTTACCTGATCAGATGACGACTCTGTATTTAAGACAACTCCCTTAAAAAATACAGGTCAGACCTGTACTGACTCAAAAGAAAGAGGACTTGAATTTAAGACAACCTCCCCATTTCTAACATCAAAGAATGTGGGGGGGAAACTAGTCTTGAATTCAGGGGAAACAATATAACGTGGCAAGTTATTATTTGTGACAAAGATCACTATGTTGTTATTTGGGAACTTTGGCTACATAGTCCAGCGCAGCAAGAAAAATGCCTGTTGGCCAGTCTGAGGAATTTCCTCCTTTCTGAGTTCATATCAAATATTGAGATTATCCTTGCCAAAATTAGAGACAGGTCAGGAGTCATCACCAAAATGCACTATGCCAGAAGTACCTGCAGGGCAAGGAATGTGTACTTTTATCAACACACGCCCAACAGCACAAACCGCAGAACCAGAAACCTCATGGCCTGCAGCAGGCTCTAGCTTCTTGTGAGGAGGGATTCTGTCTCACCTCCACCCACAGTTGTGGGTGTTCAACAGGTCTGCCCTGCAAGCAAGCAATCTATTTTTGCGCACAGAACACAAGGTTCTGAACAGCTCTGCTCTCCTGTCAAATAAAAGGCATGTTCCCAGTCCTCTTAAAGGTGAAGTTGGGCTGTGGAGTCAACTCCTGGCCACCAGAGAGCTATATGGTTTTTTTTGGTAGAATACAGGAAGGGTTTACCATAGGGGTGTGTGTGTTTTTTTAATTATACTTTTCAAGGCTGATCCCAAGCCATGCAAGCCAGCAAACTATACAAAACTTAGCAAAGATATTGCCAGTATACTTTATTCAGACCACAGAATTTGCGTTTTCTAGCTGCAAAGTTGTGATCTGTAAGCATAAGAAACACACTGCTTTTCAGACCTGGGTGTGAAAGCAAAGCTCATTTGCCTAGCCACCCAAAGCAGGCGGGGCAGGGCAGAAGCTTCTCTCTCCCTTCTGGCTCTGACCCTTTACCTTCTTTATTGAAGTGCCTTAGAGCTTGCGAGGGGGAAAGAAAGCTGAGAGATTATTTGTATTGACTTCCATTTCTGAGAAGAACCATTAGGAATCCTTTTTGAGGAATCTGAATGCCAATTCACACATTACACATTTCTATAACAAAACTAAATTAAGGTGGCAGCATTTAATTCATTAATTAGTCAAATTAACCTTTTAAGAACATTTGAGTAAAAATGTGCCCCCAATTAGTTAGTCAGCAGATTCTTTTAGAGATATATTTAATACAAGCACTTGCATAACCTACAAATGCAATCAAGCAACCATCTTAAAAGAGCATTCCCCTGCTTTTTCTCACACAGAAGGGAATACCTCTGAAGATTATGCCTCCTCTTACATATATGCAACCTTCATCCATGGTCATCTCACCACCCTGAATTCAGTGAAAGAAGGGTACAAATCTGAATAGTAATGCTTAAAAAGCATGCTTGTTGCTCGAAACATTTTTTACTCCTACAGATTTGATTAATAGAAAAATGATACAATTGACTAATCAGATAACAACTCTAGAAGTACTTCCCATATACAGTAGAAGGAAAACATTTTTTAAAACCCACATGTAGATGCTGCATACACGCGTGTTTTTCTTTACAACTTAACTGGGCAAAGAGAGATACCTTTTCAACTCTCATATTTAGCAGGGGGAGAGCAAGTGGCCCTATCCAGCCCCAGCACAGCTTCCTTCTCTCCAGTGGTTGTTGCTGGTTTCTACCTTGTGTTTCTTTTTAGATTGTGAACCTTTGGTGATGACAGGGAACCATCTTATTCCTTACTCTCTGTAAACTACTTTGAGAACTGTTGTTGTTTTATCATTGTTAAAAAGCAGTGTATTAACAATGGATGTGGTGTACTGGGAAGCCAAAGCAAGTAATAACTGTCTATATCTGTTGAGAATTGCATAGGACTGTCACATATGACAAGTAGCCACAACATGGGTTTAAAATGCCTTTTCCTCCTTGTTTTCCTTCTTCCTTGTAGGAAGAGCATAACACATGAAATACAAGCAAGACCTCAGCTGCTGCCAATATGCTGGAAAGAAAACCCCTCCTCTCCCAAACATGACAGATGGGTTGGGACTACAACTCCTATCATCCTCTTCAGCCATTGTAGCCGAGGATGATGGGATTTGTAGTCCATTAACACCTGAGACCCAGGATTGAGAACCCCAGGCTCAAAAGACTAATAAATGCACTGGGGCATAAGCTTTTGCAGGCCAGAGCCCACTTGATCAGCTGCAGCTGACCAGGTGAGTTCTAGCCTAAGCAAGATTACAACACCATACAGTGAAAGAAAGCAGTCGTTTAAACATGACAGAAATCAAAACTAGACACCCTGAATTTTCAAGTCTCTCCCAGATCTGGCAATAAAAGCAGCTGCCCCAACTTGCAGTCTCTCTCCTTCTCCTAGCCCTACCCCAGGAGATCTTGGAGCCCTGGCTGTGAGAGAAGAGCGTATTTCTCCAGGGTGGACTTTGCACTCTGTCTGAGGGTCTACTCACTCGCCCGTTACAAACGCCACAGCTGGTTTCCTTTCCTCCACCCTTGGACCCTCCAGATCCAGGCCGCTAGACTCACTTTTGGGTATCACCCCCCTTCCAAAGAACAGCTGCAGTTCCCTCCCCCCTCCCCCCCGTACCTGTCTTTCTCCTGCCCTTCCGCCACTCCACCCGGAGCAAAAAGCAACTAGATGCTAGCGCACCTGGCAGATACCTGAGCCAGCAGCTCCGCCCCTTCGGGACCCGGGAGGGGCTGTCGGGTAGGGATCCCGGACCGGTTCTCAATTTGCCTCTCCCTGCCCTAAGCAGGTGATTCCTCTGCCAAAAAAAAAAAAAAAAAGCCAAAGAAGTTCAGCTCCCCTTGGCCGCCTCTCTGCCCTAAACTACTAGATTTAAGCATGCCGTCTTGTCTGGCCTTTTGTACTCTTGGTCAGGCAGAAATCCACCAGGTAAAGCCTCCACGCCGGGGAGAAAAATGCAGCTGATGTCAAAGCACAGAAACCTGAACCCCGAAAAAGTAAAGGTAGCAATTCTAAATCAGTCGACACACACCCCCCGAAACCCCTGGATCCTGGCTGGCTCCCAGCCTCCCCCTCCCCCGACCCCCAAGACACCTTGGGGTGCTCCAACCTAGATTATCCCACCTGTTAGCTCCCCTCAGTAAAAAGCCCCCTGTTATCCACAACGCTCCCCGCGCCCCTCAAGTCCTTCCCGGCTTACCCGTCTCTTCCATCCCCCCCACCCCCCACGAACAAAGTTCTCAGCAAGTGCCTTCCGCCCCGTCAGTTTTCCCTTTAAAGGACACAGACCCGGCTTCCCTTGTACTAATTGCTTCGCGAAGTGGTTTGCAGGCAACAAGCCACTTAAATGGAACATGTGATGAGTCGCAGTAAAAGGATTTGCCCGGCGTAATCCACGCGTCGGCCGATCTCCACCCCCCTGCTCCGTCTGGCTGTCCAGCTGGGGCGGCTATTTCCCTGATCCCTCCCCTGCCGGGGGAGCCCAGGGAGCAGGAACTAGGACGCCTGGGTTCTCTTTGGGACAACTGGACGAGGTTGGGACCACTTAGCGGTCTTCTGAAGGAGTGAAAAGGTCTTTGACTCGCCTCATTTCCATGCCCGGCCACTAGGGGGTGTCGCGGCGCAGATGTGTATCCTCCCAGGGCCTAATTGCTTACCTGGATCCGGTTTGCCCTGGGCGGGGGCCCAGCTGCTTGCTTGTTTGTGCCACGTCACGCTTCTTCCCTCTGTTGACTTTGGCTTCAGCTACGTCAACCATCGGTGTTAAATGCTCCCACCCAAACCTTCTCAGAAGAAGTGCCATTCATTCACAGATCTCGCCTTGAAGGGGGACGGTGGGGAGCGATTCCTCATTTCAAAGTGGTGGAGGGGGGAATAGGTTTTGGCAACAGAAGAATCCTCTTCCTTTCAGATAAATACAAGCTTAACCTGTATTGTCAAGGTTTATTGTTCGTCCCTGCTAACTAGGCAAAGAGGCACGTTTTTGACGTGGTGATCTCTATTTAGCAGGGGGAGAACAACTGGCCCTATCCACCCCCAGCACAGCATCCCTCCAGTGACTGTTGCTGGTGTCTATCTTAGGTTTCTTTTTAGATTGTGAGCCCTTTAGGGACAGGGAGCCATCTTATTTATTATTTCTCTATGTAAACTGCTTTGGAAACTTCTGTTGAAAAGCAATATATAAATATTTTTTTGTTGTTTAAATCAGGGGTGTAGCTATAATTGAGTGGATGGGTTCAAATAACTTGCCCCCCAGCTCCACCCCTTCCTATTTTCTTCATTATCGCCTTCACTCCGAGGGGCCGCTGGGAAGAGGGGTGTACACGGGCCCCCTCTCCCCTAGCTACACTCCTGGTTTAAATATACTGTATCTATGGTGGTTTCTAATCCTCCTCTGCCTCCAAAGAATCCAGGAGACTTTGCTTCTTTCCCTGCCCAATTCGGGAATCACTGTAATTTCTATTCAAGCGCCACCTTCTTTACACATGGGTTACATTCATGGAATGTGACAAGGGAAATGGCCATTGGCTTTTGATTCAACTCATATAAGCATGGCAGAAAGCCAGGACTCCTGGGTTCTCTGAAAAGAGTTAGTCCGGCTAAGGGAAACCCATCTGGGCGACAGAGGCACCCCAGGCCCCTACCTGCCCTTCCAAGATCCTTCTCCCTTAATTGTAATTGCTTTTATTGTAATTATAAATATCTGGATAGTTAAGGACAATATTTATTTATATAATTTTGTGTCATCTTGGACATTACATCCACTTAAAAGATTAAGCATAAGTTGAGAGGGGTGGGTTTCAGCACCTCCCTTCCTCCCCCAATTAAACACTAAGTAGTATTTCATGTCGCACTTTCTAGTTTTCCCCACGGATTCTCCTGACGTAGTCCTTACAACAGCCCTGTAAGAGAAGTATTGTTTACCCTTCTCTTGTGGCTGAGGCTGGGAGGGCAGCGCTTGCCTAAGGGTGCCTCCTTGTGAGTTCATTGCAAAAGTGAGTTTCATCTGAGGCAGCCCCCACCTCGCCCCAGTGCATCTTGGGGGTGTTAACTGGTCCCATCCATATGAAGGCTGCAGACTGTATGTCGGCAGTCCTTGATGGGAGCTATTCTTAAAACAGCCTTGACATCCTGCAAATGGATCTGTGGTCGAAGTGGTCGAAGGATCTGTGGATCGAAGGATAGGCTGTATTATAGGCTGTATCCAGACCCCAGAAAGAAATTACTGCCCCATTTGATCAGACAACCAAGTGGCTTGACAGTGGAAGAGATGATAATCAGTCGCTTAGCTGGTAAACTCTCGTATTACCCTACAAGTGGCCAAGTTTGCAACTGCTGCACAGAAACCGCCTGCAGGCTCCCCGACTAAGACTACATTGGATTGTAAAGGCAGTGAGTACAGTATATCTGATATTCCAACATCTTACACACAGATGCCCTTTGTGTACTTTACACACTATGATATCAAAGAGGTATTCACTTATGGGGAAGAATTGCTGCATTTTCCTATGCAGCTCTTTCCCCCCCCCTCCCCGCAGTGTATATAGGCATCTTATTTTAATTGTAATGGCCTTTGGCTATAAGCACTAAATTAGTACTACAATGCATAGCTCACTATCTTGCTGCACCAGCTATCATGATAGTGTTTTTGTGCACTACAACAGAGATTGTCAGACTTGGGTCCTCAGGTGCTGCTGGACCACACCATGGCACAGTCTCCCGTAGGCTGAAATACCAGCAGTGGTCTCAACTCAGTGGTTAAAAAGCACTGGTGTAAAGCACCACCTGTAGTCCTCCCTAAGAGAGGGGAGCTGGTCTTGTGGGAGCAAGCATGAATTTCCCCTTTGCTAAGCAGGGCCTGCCCTGGTTTGCCTTTGAATGGGAGGTGACCTGTATGAGCACTGTAAGATATTCTTCTTAGGGGATGGGCTGCTTGCATGCAGAAGGTTCCAAGTTCCCTCCCTGGCATCTCCAAGATAGGAATAAGAGAGACTCCTGCCTGCAACCTTGGGGAAGCTGCTGCCAGTCTGTGTAGGCAATACTGAGCTAGATGGACCGATGGTCTGACTTGGTATGGCAGCTTCATACATATGGATTGCTGAGATAGTGTATAGCAATCCTGTAGGTAGATCAACAAAAGGGCGTTTCCGCAGAGAAACACTCCATTTTAAAAAGTTCTTACCACTTTTCTACTTGGCATCCAGACTGATGTCTTTAGCTGTCACACAACTGCACAGCACCATCTACTGGCTTTTTGCTGCTCATTTGTGATGAGAATCTAGGCTTTTGAAACTACCAAATCTTATCATGAAGTCACAGTAAATGGCCAGCAGGTGGAGCTGCAAAATTGTGTGACAGCCAATAATGTCATCTGGATGATGAACAGAAATCAGATAAGAACTTCCATTTCAAAGCAAGAATCAGTCGATTAATTGATCCATTTCAAATCAGATTTTTTCTCTATCTGAGCACATCCAAGTCATTCACATAAGTTGTTTTTAATTGCCCATATTCTCCCCTCTCAGGGATTTGAGCAGTGTAATTAGATCTGAAAAGCAGCTTAAACTGCAGGAAGACTTTTGCCTTCCCTACTCCAAACTGGAAAGCAGAAGCAGGTGACAGATGTTCCATCACAGCCTTCTGTGTTAAGGTAGCTTGGTGACTCAACACCGCCATCTAATGGGTATTGGTGGGTACTGATACCACCAGGGCACCATATTTAGCACATGTCCTGGAAGACACAATCTTCCTACCCCAGTGCAAACAGCAGGAAGAGACTGAAAGTGAAGCTCTACACATGTGTATATCTGTATCTGAACACATATGTACACCTGGGTACTGGAAATTGGAGATCATACAAATGTACTGTAGACCAGGGTTTCTTAGCCATGGATCCACAGATGTTGATGGACTACAACTCCCACCATCCCCAGTCATGTTCATTGTGGCTGGGGATTATGGGAGTTGTAGTCCATCAACATCTGGGGGCCCAAGGTTAAGAACCCTGCTGTAGACCACAAAAGCTTATGCCACAATAAATTGGTTTCTCCAGAGGTTCCCATACCTGTCCCCAGATGTTGCGGACCCAGTTTGGGGAACCACAGGTTAATCTTTAAGGTGCCCAAAGACAATTGCTTTTGGGGGTTCAAAGCTTACTTGAAGCACAGGGCCTGGTCTACAAATAAGCAGTCCTGCAACATTGCTGCAACTTAGCTGCTACAGAGCTTCTTAGTTAACTGCATGGAAATGCCACTGGAGGCTCCACAGAAGAGCAGGACTTCTGCTGTTTAGGCAAATCTCTGCCTAGGCTGGCATTTGGCTTGCCACTTGAGACATGGTTTTAGGCACCTGTGTAGATTTTTCCACCGTGGGGCAGTTTTTGCTTTTATGTATCTTTTAAAGATTATGTATCATTGTAAGCATTCAGAGTGCTCAATTTGGAGTGGAAAAATAAGGACTATACACTTAGTAAACAGATACAGTTTCATACACAGAGACACACACTTCCCACCCATTGATTTCTTGAAACATACTAGTTATCCGATTGATACACTGTTAGGTAAGAGACTATCATTTGTCTCCCCCACAGGGGAAACACAGGGGATACTGTTAAAGGCCTGTATTCCCCTTGAGCATTTCCAGACAAGACTTTTAGCTCATTTCTCCTCCGGAATGGATGGTGTGGGTTCACATATCAGCTAGATTTCCCCCGAAATCCCTGTGAGCTATTGGGGAGCACTGAACACACAATTTGAGTTTTTCATTGTGCATTGGAGCATAGCCCAATTTATGGCTGGGTAAAAAAAAATTCCTCTTTTTGCATCCTTTTTGGGGGCAGATTCAAACTTGTAGTCAAGCCTGCTGTCTGGAAAAGCTCCTTTAGAATACAGGCCCCCTAACAGAACTGCAGAGGCTGCCTTGCACTGCCAAGAATCACCTTCCTTCTCCCCACCTCAGCAACTCCATTCTGTGTCCAACACCCTCTTTCAACATCTCTTGGTGTCAGAGGCCTCAGCTGTAAGATCTGGAACAGTACCTGGACCTGTTGCTACCTGCCTGTACACAGGCAGTAAAGCCCGTTTTGTTCCAACAAGCTTGTTCCTGATCTGCTTTAAGCTGAGATGTAAATGACGGCTACTGTTTGGGCTTCTATTTGTCTTGTGCGGCTGTAAGCTATGGCAGCCCATTATCTCAGTGGGCCTGAGGTAGGGCACCAAGTTCTGCTGCCCTATTCAGGAGTTAGATCCAGGCTGGCACTGCGTTCACAGCGTAGCCAGGAGTGGTTTGTCCCTGCCTTAAAGGTAGGGATAGCCGCTTCTGGCCACGCTGCAAATGCAAGCCAACCTGGATGGCTTTAAGAGGGGTTTGGATAACTTCATGGAGGAGAGGTCTGTCATCGGCTACTAGTTGGAGGGCTATAGGCCACCTCCAGCCTCAAAGGCAGGATGCCTCTGAATACCAGTTGCAGGTATTAAGTCCCTGCCTTAAAGGTAGGGAGAGCCGCTTCTGGCCATGCTGCAAATGCAGCACTGGCCCCGATCTAGCTCCCAAATGGGGCCACACGGCCCCATTCAGGAGTGGGATGGCCCCGCAGTGCGGCCCCATTTGGGAGCTTGATCGGGGCCAGCGCTGCATTTGCAGTGCGGCCAGAAACGGCTCTCCCTGCCCTTAAGGGAGAGAATGCAAATGGGAATGCAGCGCCAGCCATTTAATTCCCGAACGGGGCTGCCCAGCCCTGCTTAGGAGCTAAACCAGCACCCCCTGTGTCTGATGTCAGATGCGGGGGGCGTGTTGGGGCTGCGAAGCGTGGCCCCTGAGGGGTGGCAGCCCGGGTTCTTTGAACCTGGTCACCCAGTGGTGGCTATGTCCCTGCTACCCAGGTAGGAGGGGGCCCATAACACTAGAACCAGGGGTCATCCCATGAAACTGATTGCCAGGAAATTTAGGACCAGCAAACAGAGGTACTTTTTCACACAACGCATAATCAACTTGTGGAATTCTCTACCACAAGATGTGGTGACAAGCCAACCTGGGTGGCTTTAAGAGGGGTTTGGATAACTTCATGGAGGAGAGGTCTGTCATCGGCTACTAGTTGGAGGGCTATAGGCCACCTCCAGCCTCAAAGGCAGGATGCCTCTGAATACCAGTTGCAGGGGAGTAACAGCAGGAGAGAGGGCATGCCCCTTTCAACTCCTGCCTGTAGGCTTCCAGCGGCATCTGGTGGGCCACTGTGTGAAACAAGATGCTGGACTAGATGGGCGTTGGGCCTGATCCAGCTGGGCTGTTCTTATGTCCGTATGTTTATGGAAGGCCGTTTGCCTGGGACCTACTGAAACCTGGAGTCAGCCTGCTACAATTTTTAAAAAGCTTTATTATCCTAAGAATTCCAAGAGAGAGACTTATGTCTCTGTTTTGTATAGAGTGTGTGTGCATGCTGGATTACCAAACTTCATATACACACCAATAGAGTCTGAGCTGTCAGTGACTGAAAGGTATCCTGGGGTCACGGTGAATAACTCAATGAAGATGTTGACGCTGTGAGTGGCAGCTGTGAAAAAGTCAAATTCCATGCCATGGGCAATTAGGGAGGGGATTTAAAATAAAACTGTTAATATTGTAATGCTGTTGTACAAATCTTTGTTGCAGCCACATTTGGAATGATGTGTACAGTTCTGGTTACTGCATCTCAAAAAGAATACTATAGAACTGGAAAAGGTGCGGCATAGGACAACTAAAATCACGGGGGCAGCGGGGCTAGAGCACCTTCCTTCTGAGGAAAGGCTACAAGGCATGGGGAAGAGAAAGAATTCTTGAGCTCTTTTCTCATTTTAAAACAAAGCACACAAATGCATACATTTTGGGAATAAATTGCTTTTATTCTTATAAATACAGAGAGACTTCCGGTGGCAGAGAAGGCAGCCAGATTCCAGCAAATTATCCCTCTAACATTTTGCCTCAAAAAAAGGCCATATAACCATTTATAAAATTGTGCCTGACCTAAGAGGAGACAAATTCAGAAGGGATATTCGGAAGAATACTCCAGCAATCTCCTACAATCAGGCCATCAGGTAAGCCATGCCTAGAACCAGCAAGCACACAAACAAGTATCTAAAACCATAAATATGTAAACAGTTTCAATGGGCAAAGGGGAATCTTACAGTCGAACCCTATGAATTTATATTCAGAAGTAATCTCCACAAGTTCAATGGAGCTTACTTCCAAGTAAAGATGAAGACAGATGTAACAAAGAAACAGAGCTCACAACAGGTCCCCCCTCAATTGTGGGGCTTTGCAACTGAAATGTAAAGGGGGAGGAAGAGAGAGATTTACAGGTGGCGTCAAAGGGACTAGCCAATCTGCACTGCATATAGCCAGGGCTTAGTCGTAGGAGGGAGGGCAAGCATGCTAAGACTGAAGGAAGTGAGGGCAGTCTCATTACTCTAAAGTTATTGCTAAAGTCTGTGAGCATAAATTTGCAGCCTCATGCTACAGGAACCCAAACAGAATGGAAACATTCATAAGAAGCAGTGTGAAAGATGCAGCAGGATACATGCATTGCAGAATACAAAATATATATATTTTAAAGTATGTAGGTTGCAATGTCCATTGAAGTCCCAGTGGTTTTAACAAATGCTATTCAGAAATATGTTTTTAGACTGGAGACGCTAGAAAATGAGAAGTATTTTGAAAAAGGGAGACCACGGAGAAAACTCATGTTCTCTTTATCATCACACACACACCATTTACTCTCAACTATGCAATGCTGATATCGCTCATTCTAGTTTAATGTCCAGAACAATACAGATAATACTCTACTGCATTTTTGGTGCTATAATGAAGCTTTTTATACTCCATTAGCAGGCTGCAATGTAACAAGACAGACCTCAAGAGAACCAGAATTTAGCAGAGATGCAGACACTCAGAAACCTGAGCAAGTGAAGAGATGACCAAAAGATAACTATTACACCAAACCCAAACATGTACTTGAAGTAAATTCCAACAATTTAACTGGAACTTAAATTCCAAGTCAGTCTTCTTAGGTGCAGGTGAATATAGAGGGTTGTTTTTTTAAAACACCAAGTAGTAAGTTACCACAGAGGTTGCTGAATCAGTACCAGAGCACACCACCAAAAGAGGGGCTAAAGAATGGCTTGGAAAAATGGAGCCATTTTATTGAATGCAAATATATATATTTTAAAATTCACTTGCTATTTAATCAATGCGGAGGTTTGTTCTGGTAATATTTGTTTTTAAATAAATTTATGCTATTTTGATTTAATTGCTCTATTGCTCGTTTTTACTATTTTTCATACCCATTTTGACCCAACTGCTTTATAAACACTTTAAAATAAATACACATTGCAAAGAGGATGCCTACCTATCATTCTGGAAGGTGTTCAAGAAAATATGTACGTCTCCGAGTGCAGAAGTAAATGTATGTCTCCAGTTTAAAAAACAACAACAAAAGACCATTGAGCCCCAGATAGCCGAAGTCTGGGAAGTACCCAAGTAACCATATGGTAAGTTGGTCCTCTGTTGCCCAATTGAGTGATATGAAGCAGAACCTTCCACACAGCCACACCCAATCAGAAATGTAGAGAGAAAGCAGAATGTCAAGGTTCTGTTCAGCATCCATTTGATGGGACAATACAGATAAATGGCTTGAAGGCCCTTCCATAAAAGTATGCTATACAGGGCATGGGGTGGGAAAATGTGGTAGTGTTATTTAGTAAAATGAGACAATGAGGAGATTCTCACGATCGGCAAAAACCGGACTAAGGGAGCCGAGCCTGCTTTTTGCCGATTGTCTGCTGCAATGGGAGCCAGTCGGCTCCTGGCAGCAAACCTCCCAAAGTACACCTCCCCTTAACAAATGCTCATTTTGAACATGAACATGTGCAGAGAACATCCAACGTCTAGAAAAATGGGGTGCAACATTTGGATTGCAGTTAAAGAAAATACTGCTCTGGTGTACTAAACCCACTCACCCCCATGCCAGCACCCATATTTTTGTAGCTTATGGGGTCCCATTTCCAGGACCTTTTTACGGAGTCAGGATTACCAAGTGTGTGGCAAGTACCAAATTTGTGCTAAAGCAGTCCTCTGATTCCTTTGCCACACATTCAGATTGTAGGATCGTGCTATTACTATCCTTCTGAAGCGGGATGGGTCATGAACTACGATCCAGTGGTGGCTTCAACTGCAGATTCAGTGTTCGCCACCCGCTCAGTGTAACCCCCCCAACTTGTCACCCTAAGATCAGGGCTATGTCTTTACAGCACATGGGTGAAATTCAGTTTCCTGAGAATCTTGAGGGCGAGGGTGGTGGTGATAGTGGTAGTAATGCAAGTTTCTAGCCCTCATGATAAGCCTGAAAGTGTCTGGGAAATACTTGTGAAATCTCAGAATCTGAAGGGGTGACAGAGTCATAGGGGGGCCTTGTACACCTCAAGAGGATTATCAGAAATGAAATAAACTATGCAAAATGAAGAGAAATGATGCATATTTGACTCATGGATATCTGGTCTTGTGGTAGCAAGCATGACTTGTCCTCATAGCTAAGCAGGGTCTGCCCTGGTTGCATATGAATGGGAGACTAGAAGTGTGAGCACTGCAAGATATTCCCCTCAGGGGATGAAGCCGCTCTGGGAAGAGCATCTAGGTTTCAAGTTCCCTCCCTGGCTTCTCCAAGATAGGGCTGAGAGAGACTCCTGCCTGCAACCTTGGAGAAGCCGCTGCCAGTCTGTGAAGACAATACTGAGCGAGATAGACCAATGGTCTGAATCAGTATATGGCAGTTTCCTATGTTCCTATACAGGATGCAGGACTCTGGTTACCCTGATACAGCAATTTCATTTTTTTGATAAAAGCATGGAGTACCCGCAACCTTGTCCAGGAGTATCCTCAGAACTCTCCTTCAGTCTACCCTTAATGCAGTAACTCCAGAACTGCATGCCACATAAGTGCTAAGTGAAAAGTAAGTTAGATAAATACATGTAAAACTCCTGTGAGCCAGAAATACCTAGCCACAAATAAGGCTGCTTGTGGTATCTCTGTACAAGTCATGGATCACCTTCCCATCAGCTTCTGCAGTGGGAGGTGACAGATGCAGCGGGATCATTCAACCATTCCAGAGGCACAGAATTCCCTGCCCTTAGAGAAGAGGCTGCTTGTTGAGTCTCTGCATGAGTCACTGCACTGGGCTCACCTTCCTCCTAATTAGGAGGTACCTCCAGAAGAGTGACCTGTGCAGAAATCCAAGAGGGGCAAAGCTCATCTGCAGGTGGGTATTGTATTGCTTACTCTCATATATTCTAAAAAGTCTGCTCTGGAAATGAGACTATAGCTTAGGGGTGCAGTGCTTTAGACACAGAAGGTCCCATGTTCAATCTGTAGCATCTCCAGGTAGGGCTGAGGAAGACCTAAGTCTGCCAGTTTCAGAGAGACAGGGGACCACGTCCACGCAAAAAGATGTTGTAATTAACTTTTCCAAGCAATAGTGGACAAGATTAATGCACGGGCTGACTCTGTAGAAGGCAGCTTTGTATCCTCATCAGTACAAGACTGATATGGTGGTGCTCCAATTTTAACTCGAGGGGCATGGAAACACAGTCAAGTCATTAGGAAGTTTGAGAAGCAATGCCCTAACACATTGCCACACATTCAAGTCAGATCTAGCCAGTAAATACAACTTCAAGTAACCCAATACAATAAAATAAATATTCATGCACAAAAACCATTCCTTGTCCCCTCCAAAATAAGATAGATTGAAGTACCTTCTAAAACACTGAATTCAAAAATGCAAGTGCGGCAGGGTGGTGGTGGTGTTTTATGTTGTTGCAGAACTATAAAGTGGATGACAGTAAAACCTCCAAAACATAAGCTATGCCACTACAATCCATACAATGGTTTTGAGGCCAAAAAGTTATCATCAGACCCCCTCCCCGCCACCACATAAGCCTCCCACCCCACAAGATGCACAATTCTCCATTCATTTCATGCACACATTTCTAACGTCACCTCTAATTATTTGCATCTCAAAATCCAAACTCATTTCTGAAGATGGAATCTGAAGCTAAAACAGAATATTAACACAAACCCAAATAAATTCCTTCTCATGGAGACTTCAAAACTACATTGACATGCATTGCTTTTCCTCACAGGAAGGAACAGAGAAAGGAAAGGGTGAACTCAAAATACCCCTTTTGTGGGGTTTTAGCCCTGCATTTATTTAATTTTTGTCCCTGGTGACCCCAGACCTTGAGAATCAAACCTGCCCCTATCTGGGGATCAGATTCTTGGTTTGGGAGTGCGCTATATAAAGGGTAGTGGGAGGTGTGTGTGTGTAAGAGAGAGAGAGAGTGTGTGTGTGTGAGAGTGTGGGGGGGGGAGCGTGGGAACGTGTCCATCCTGTTCCTCCTCTGCAGCACCATGCCCAGAAAGGTTGCTCTCAGTAACAGTACTTCCTTGCACTTTGCATTAACAGACCTTTAAATTTGCATCCACTCGTGCTTTGCTGCGCTGCGAGTGGATTCACGCTTCTGATGTGGGGGCCAATAAGCCTTCCCAGCCTGATCATTCTGGCACAGTGATTGGTCGCAAGAACATTCCAGTGCATTTGGCTCAACCTCTTAGGTCACATCCATATAGAACTCAACAGTCATTCGCTCTACACTTGGGTTCCATTTCTGCAACCCAGAGTTGGGATCACTCGGAATTGTCAGCACCCTCATTAGATTCCCAGGATTCGGGGGTGGGTGGGGTGTGAGTCTAGAACTGTTAAAGAGACACCAAAGCAATTTTTGTTTGCCGAGTAAATATGCACTTAGTCCTCAACCCCACCTCCAAATCCAAACTCATTTCTGAAATGAACCCTATGTTAAAAAGCAGAATATTAAAATGAAAACCAACAAAACCAAAGCAAATGGGTAAGGATATGACCACATTTGCACATATTCTTCCCATGCCTCTCATATACTGTATGGCTCAAGTAGTGTGTATGCAGGCAGAACTTTCAGCAGAGAAGGCTGCTCTCTGCTTCAAGATACTAGGCTTTTTTAAAGTATTGTGGATTATTCCAGAGTGCCATAAAATGTTTGAGGCATGCTTTGCTTTAATATCCCTCCAGAAACTCCCATCCTCTCCACATCTAATATCAAAGAACGTACCAATTTCTTACTCTTACTCTACAGACACACTTTAAAAACAGAGTTGTTCGTATTCTGTGCAAAAATAATTAAATATTGAGCTCCACTCACTTAAAAAAAACAAACCAAGTCTCTAGTCCTCATAGCTGTGGAAGGGAAGAAGAAATCTTGGACCAAATTGGTAGAAGGTTCCAGAAAATGGAGTGTCTGCATCCACCAGGGCTCCATGTCTTTCCTCAGGCTTTTCATACCATATTTCTACCCCATTACAACCCTTGCCAAGTTCACTAACCCAGTGCAAAGTGGTTTTCACTTGAAGCAGAGCAGCAAATTGCTGCATATATAGCTTCATGTTACTGCTCAAGAATCAAGCAGTGCTATTCATGCCAAGGGCCTGAATTATCCCCCTGCTAACTTGGCAAAGAGGCACCTTTTAATATGGTGATTCTTTTTATTGAGCAGGGGGAGAGCAACTGGCCCTATCCACCCCCAGCACAGTACCTCCAGTGACTGTTGCTGGTGTCTATCTTACGTTTCTTCTTAGATTGTGAGCCCTTTGGGGACAGGGATCTATCTTATTGATTTATGTTATGTTACTTATTTATTTCTCTGTGTAAACTGCCCTGAGCCATTTTTGGAAGGGCGGTATAGAAATCGAATAAATAATAATAAATAATAATAAGGGGAATCAGGAGGGTGCAAGGGCAACTGGGCACCCTCACAGCAACTGGGCACCCAGGGCATTTACCTTTCCATCAACAACTCTGTGGCAGAAAGAGCTCAATTTTGCTCTTGAAAACATTCCACACTACATCACCATCTGGCCTGGTCAGCAGGAATCTGCAGCTCTAATTATTAGTTCAGCCATTACAGGAAGTGTGAAGCACTGAACTTCTCAGTTAGTTTTGCAAAACTAAAACAAGTTCAGGCAGCCTATGGGGCATTTAACTTGCCTAGTGAAGCCTGAATGTTGCCCGTGTTTCCCAAGTAGCTCAGACCGTCTGTACTCAGCTACAAATGCTGCAACTTCCATCCACACCTTACCAAAGGGGGGAAAAAACTCAGAATGAATTGGAGGCATCCAATCTACATATCAGAGACAGAATGAGGTAGCAGAATGCAGAGAGGTACCATTTCAGACCAGTGTTCCCTCTAAGGCATGTGCGCGCTCACGTTTTTTGATATCTGCTCAGTTAATTTTAGACCCCGCTCAGGTTTAATCAGGAAGGTCCCACTCTGAATGCACATGTGCACACACTGCCTTGATACTGCTGCCCAGAACAAAACTCATCCCGCACACAGATTAAAAAAAATTAGAGAGAACACTGCTTCAGACTGGGTCACATTTCTGAATGTTTTCCCACTTTACCAGCTCCCTGTTTGATAAAACATGCTCATCAGGGAAAGGGCTACCCTAAAACTTTCCGTCTAGTTTATTACATGCAGGGATTTTTTGGTTTGTTTTAAATGTGCGGGGAAACCTTCCAAAATATGACCCATTCACCTCACTGGTGGTGCAGTCCAGAATTGGATTGCCTTATTGTGCAGATCATCTGCCCATATTCCTTATTTCTCAGAGGAAGTGTCCCATCAGAGATCTTCCCAAAAACTCACCTAGCTCAGATTAAATGGCACCTGATCTTGTATTCCAGTAATTTCCTTTTTCATACTCCATTCTGAGGTTAAAGTT
Source organism: Hemicordylus capensis (assembly GCF_027244095.1). Classification (NCBI taxonomy): domain Eukaryota; kingdom Metazoa; phylum Chordata; class Lepidosauria; order Squamata; family Cordylidae; genus Hemicordylus; species Hemicordylus capensis. The sequence goes on along the minus strand of NC_069658.1, from coordinate 253,217,194 downwards.
AAATCCCAGTCCTATCACATATGGCCTATTGCATCTGGTGAAAATAAAAGGCTAATACTTTTAATGGTGAAGCTCTGACGTTTTCCCTCCAAATTAGGGCTACCCTAGCAGAAGCTCTCCCAAGCCAGCTAGCAACCATCTTTTGTCAATGTTTGGTTTAGGTACATATTAGTAAACAAATATCTCCCAAGTCCAGAAGTTAGAGCAAGTTATGAAGATTCTCTATCTTAACTTATTTTCTGTTTTCATCCTGAGATTCTTAAAGTTTGCTTCTAGTCTACAGGTTTATAGCCTTTAGATTCAGTCAACAGTTTAACGCACTGATTTTGATCGATTATTGGATTAAAGAAAAATCCTGGGTTCCTCCCAGCTTTGTTGTGCAAAGAGATGGGGGGTGGGTATTTTAAGTCAGAACAATTACAGTGATTGATTGTTCTGTGGTGACGGTTTTGCCATTAATTTTGAAAATGTCATGATGGAAAAGGATGCCAATGGGTTCATTCTCTCTGTTGAAACATCAAAGCAAGAATTTGAGCAGAAAACGCTAGTTCTATAAGACAAAATTGCACAAGCTTATCAAAGCTTTCTCTGAACTAGTTTTCACAGGCATTTCTGGAAATCTCTGCTCCAAACCTTTTAAAAACAGAGGATTGGGGTTTTTCTTGCCAGAACGTGAAACATTTAAGAAAGACCTCCAATTTAAAAGACATTTTCAGCAAGAGAATTCAGAGTTTTCAGGGCTCTAAATCTCAAAGAGAGTTTTGCCAGTTTCAGCATGTCATAGACTTCTGCCACAGTTTTGGAGCTAGGAACTCTGACTTTGATTACATTTAAATGTAACCATGTTTCCTTGTTTTCAGTCTCTTTGCCAAACTCAGCGCCTTCCAAATCTGCCATCCTTTCTCAAACATCGTAAACTGCTGAATTGTCCTTTTGCAGCTTTTCTTTGCAATGGAAAACAAACCCAGCGGTTGCTTTTCTATAGCTCAGACCCGACAAAAGAGGGAAGAGCCATGCCCGCATGCAGCACCCTGAAACCCTTCTCCCCCAGTGCCTGCCAGCCCAACCCCCCAACCCCCCGCCAATTCCTGCAGGAAAAAGGTTTCTTCCACTATGAAAGAAAATCGCAACCATCCTAGAAAAGCTACAGGTAACAGAAAAGGGTTCTTCTCTCTGGAAGGAGAAATGCCAAGACGAGGTAATGTAGCGCATCTCCATTTCAGACTCTCTCCTTCGCCAGCATCTTCCCAGGCTCCTGCCAGCTACGTAAGCCATTTGGCAATGCAAGTGTCATAGACCGTGCGATTGGAGTGCCAGAACGTGTGAGCAACACCTCGCATTGTATAGAAAACAATGTCGCCACGAGCATCCAGGGTCTTCAAACCAAAGGTGTCCTCAAGGTAGACCTAAAGGGAGAAGAAACAATGGAGTTTTGGAGAGGAGAGCTGGTCTTGTGGTAGTAAGCATGACTTGCCCCCCTAGCTAAGCAGGGTCCACCTTGGTTGCATATGAATGGGAGACTTGATGTGTGAGCAGCACTGTAAGAGATTCCCCTCAGGGGATGGAGCCGCTCTGGGAAGAGCATCTAGGTTCCAAGTTCCTTCCCAGACATCTCCAACATAGGGCTGAGAGAGACTCCTGCCTGCAACCTTGGAGAAGCCGCTGCCAGTCTGTGAAGACAATACTGAGCTAGATGGACCAAGGGTCTGACTCAGTATATGGCAGCTTCCGATGTTCCTAACTTGCACTCAGACACAAGGCAAGATGAGTGTAGAACCTCAGTGAGAGATTCTCATCTTATAAACAGAAGAAGATGCCTTATGTTGAGTCAGGCCATTGGTCCATCTAGCCCAGTACTGTCTACTCTGATTGGCAGGCGTTCTCCAGGGTCTCAGACAAAGCCCTGTTCCTAGTCACCCGATATCCTTATAACAGGAGATGCTAGGGTCTCTGAATCTGAGACCCTTCTGCAGGCAAAACACGCACTCTACCCACTGAGCTATGGCCCTTCCTATTAAAAGATGGCAGACTGGGGAGCAGACAGATCCACAGGGAAAGTTCTGGCAACTGATTGCCAGAAAATTTAGGATTGACAAAAGAAAGTATTTTTCCCCACACAGCCCATCATTAATCTGTGGACTTCTCTGCCACAAGATGAGGTGATGGCCACCAACTTGGATGGCTTTAAGAGGGGATTAAACAAATTCTTGGATATTCAGGTCTAACAGGCTATAGACGAGGGATTCTCAACGTTGGATTCCCAGATGTTATTGGACTTCAACTCCCATAATCCCCAACCAAAGGCCACTGGGACTGGAGATTATGGGAGCTGAAGTCCAATATCATCTGGGGACCCATCGTTGAGAATCCCTGCTATAGACTACCTCCAGGTTCAAAGGCAGGATGCCTCCAAATACCAATTACAGGGGAGTGACAGCATGCCTCCATCTCCTGCTTGTTGGCTTCCTGGAAGCATCTGGTGGGCCACTGAGGAAAACAAGATGCTGAACTATATAGACCTTGGGCCTGATCCTGCATCACATGTTCTTATGTAAGTCTTATTAAAATGAACAGAAGCTGTGCAAGAGCATTACTGTGCTCTTAATCAGAGAAAGGGACAGCATTTGGATTCTCTCTCTCAGGCCTTCAAGTGAGCTGGATCAGTTCGGTTCCCAGCCTCAGCTGACATGGTCTATGCAGTTTTGCATCTTCTCTCCTGACACGCAGACACAGCAGCTCCCACACATCTCCCTCTTACAACTCCCTTCCCATTTTCACTCTGTCACCCTTCCCAGACTGTCACGTGGTTACCTATCCTGAGGCAGCAGGGCAACAGGCCCAAGGCACCAGCTGGTCAACATGATGCTATTTGTCTCCCTCTCTCACAACACTAGAACCAGGCATCATCCCATGAAACTGAAGGCAGAGAAATTTAGGATTAACTAATGGAAGTACTTTTTCACACAGGGCATAATTAATCTATGGAATTCTCTGCCACAGGATGTGGCGGTGGCCACTAGCTTGGATGGCTTTAAAAGGGGCTTAGACTTAGACAAATTCACAGAGGGCAGGTCTATCAATGGCTACTAGTCTGTTGGCTGTGGGCCACCTCTAGCCTCAGAGGCATGATGCCTCTCAATATCATTTTGCAGGGGAGCAGCAGCAGGAGAGAGGGCATGCCCACAACTCTTGCCTCTGGGCTTCTCAGAGGCATCTGATGGGCCACTGAGTGAAACAGGATGCTGGACTCGACAGGCCTTGGGCCTGATCCAACAGGGCTGTTCTTATGTTCTTATCTCCTGCCCGGCACTCACTCTGTTAGCTCCCCACCCCCCACCTTACCCAAGTTTAGACTATGTGTGCTTTGGAGGCAGGGACCCATTTGCTTAGGTTTACTACATGAAATACCACATACATAGCTGGAAATATATAATACAGGAAGCCCTCATTATTTGCGGGGGTTCCAGTCTCACCTACAATAGCGAATATGGAAACCATGAATAATGAAACCTTAAACCTATGGGAATCCGGGTTTAGGTGGCTGCACCAAAAAGAAAAGAAAAAGAAAAAGAAAAAAGGCGGCGGCGGTGGCCAAAATCCACAAAAAACATGGGAGGGAAGCCGAAATGTAAAAGGGAGTACAGCATAATACCTTACTCTGCAGCAAGGCCTCCACACACAAAAAATGGCCAATTTCCCACAGATTTTCGTGAGCTTTGTTTCTGTCAACAAGAGGCACAAAATGGCTCCAGACCAGAAATGCCACTGGAAGGGACACCAGAAGTCACTTCTGGTGGCCCAGAAACTGCAGACAGGTGAAATAGCCTATTCTTTAGTATCATGGTTAAAGAAACTGGGTCTCTAAAGAAACTGGGTCTCTAAAGATCCATCTGTGGATACTAGAAACTGCAATATGGGGATAATGAGGGCCTCCTGTACACAAAATAAAATATCAGCCAACCACCCAACTATTATCTTCAGATCTTTGAACAGAGAAAACTCATTGCGGCCCCCTGCTAAACTAAAAATCTTGGACATTCTTTAAGGGAAAACAAGGCAATTAAACACATTTTTAACCTGTGTCTTTATCTAGAAAGCTACCGAGGAGACATTTATACTCTTCCTCCCGTCTCAGAAGCTGCTGGTTCCTACACTCACGTTCTAATCAGCCAATAACCCTGGAGATCCTGGCTTCCAGCTCCATGTTACTCCAACCTAAACGACTTCCAGCCCTTGCAGAAGATTCAAGGGTCCTCCTGATCCCCAGCCCCTTAGGCCCGGGGTTCTCAAACTTGGGTCCCCAGATGTTGGACAACTCCCACCATCTCCAGCCACAATGAGCCTGCCCTGGTCTCACTTCAGTGGAGCAGATCTACCCTTTGCCACATGCCCCCTCGCAAAGGCTCAGGTGTTCCAGCCTCACTCACCGGCTGATAGTGCATTTCCGTCACTGTCTCATTTTTATCATAGAAGGAAAACAAACTGCAGGTGGAGGGAGAGAAGAGGTTTCGTTAGGAAACAGGTTTTAAAATATCGTGTCTGTTGTCTTTCTACCAACATGGCAATCAAGGAAGCTAACAAAAAAAGTCATTTGATATTAATAAAACTCCATATGCATTCTGAGATAAAAAAAAACCTATACAAGTTATGATCATGCAATACAGCCTTGAAAAATAAGCCCACAAATGCTTATTGTTGGATGACAAGCCCCATCACCCCCAGCTATGGGCCCCTGTGACTGGGGATGATGGGAGTTGTAGTCCAACAACAGCAGAAGGGCCAAAGTTGTGCAGCCCTGCCTAAAAGAATGAATGAAGGAACTAGCTTCCCATTTGCAAAAAAGGTTTCCCTGCCTGTTCGCCTGGAGGTAACTCTTACCACAGGGAAGTGGGTGCTTATGAGCTTGTTGCAATATATCACGCAAATTGTGTCTATATGTGTCTATTATATTTACGCCCTGCAATACTCTATAACTGGCTTATAAAAAAGAGATAAAAGATAATTTAAAAACCAGGCAGAGAATTTAAGAATAAAATTAACTAGGGACAAAAGCTTCTCAAAAAAATGATTGTCTTCAGCTGTTTGTTTTGTTTTCAACGTAGCCAGATATTTATTTATTTAACATTTTTCTTTACATTTTATATCCTTCTCTTCCTCCAAGGAGCCGAGAGTGGTGTACTACATACTTAGGTTTCTCCTCAAAACAACCCTGTGAAGTAGGTTAGACTGAGAGAGAAGTGACTGGCCCAGAGGCACCCAGCAAGTATCATGGCTGAATGGGGATTTGAACTTGGGTCTCCCCGATCCTAGTCCAGCTCTCTAACCACTACTTTCATGCTGGCTGACCAGATATGTCTGATCTCCTCAGGGAGACTATTCTATAGATGTGGCACCACAAATGAAGAGAGCCTCATCTCTGGTTATTGCCATACAGACAGCCTACATATTGTAATATCTGAAGATTTTGTTTGCAAAATTCAGTATAATGGTTTTGGCACAGGGCTGCCACTTTTCGTTTGGGGAAAATATTTGGCTGAATGTACTTGAGACTCCCTGCCTAATAAGTGACGAGTATGGAGGCAGTGCCCAATTTTTAATCTATTTAAATTATTTATCCCCATAGTTCGAGAGGGCTCACAATGTTGGCTTAGCACAATCAGTGCTGACACCACCCTCCCCAGAACAGTGAATTCAGTCTGTCATAAGACATGAGCCCTATTCACATGTTATGTTCAACATACATACAAGTTGTGTACATGGCACATATAAGTCTGTACACACCTGTACAGTTATTTGAATGAATGCATATACTGAAATATACTTCCTATCTTTAGCCTTTGGAGGAGGGAACCTATAACCAGGGGATATAGGGAGAACCTATATCCAGGTTCATTTCTGATGTGAATTGATTGATGGATTAAATGCTGTCAAGTCAGTGTTGACTCTTAGCGACCACATAGATGATTCTCTCCAGGATTGGCCTTTAAGGTCTCTCAGTGGTGCATTCATTGCTGCTGTAATCGAGTCCATCCACCTTGCTGCTGATCGTCTTCTTCTCTTTCCTTCAGCTTTTCCCAGCATTATGGGCTTCTCAATGGAGCTGAGTTTTTGCATAATGTCTCTGAAGTTTGATAGTTTGCACCTGGTCATTTGTGCCTCAAGTGAAAATTCTGGATTGATTTGTTCTATGATCCATTTGTTTGTTTTCCTGGCTGTCCATGATATCCTCAAAAGTCTTCTCCAGCACCAAAGTTCAAAAGCATCAATGTTTTTTCTATCTTGCTTCTTCAAAGTCCAGCTTTCACATCCATAGAATGTCACAGGAAAAACCATGGTCTCAACAATTCTAATCTTTGTAGGCGTAGACATGTCACAGCATCTAAATATCCTTTCCAAGGCTTTCATTGCAACCCTACCAAGTACTAGTCTGTGGCGTATTTCTTTACTGATGGATCCTTTACTGTTGATGGCTGATCCTAAAAGGCAGAAGATATCCACCACTTCAATGTCTTCATGATCATTTCTGAGGCTGGTTGCTGTGCCCATTGTCATTAGTTTAGTCTTCTTGACATTTAGTTGTAGTCCCATTTTTTCACTGTGCTCCTTGACTTTCTTTACTAGAGCCTGCAGATCATCTGCATTCTCAGCAATCAGAGTAGTTTCATCAGCACAGCGCAGGTTATTTATGTTTCTTCCTCCAAGTTTAAAACCACACTCATCTTCTTCCAGTCCAGCTTCTCTCAGTATATGTTCAGCACATTAACTGAATAAATACAGAGAAAGTATACAGCCTTGTCTTTACCGATCTGGAACCAGTCTGTTTCAACATGTTCCATCTGGACTGTTGTTTCCTGTCCTGTGTATAGGTTTCTCATGAGAACAATGAGATGTTCTGGGATGCCCGTTTTCCTAAGGATATTCCGCAACTTGACATGGTCGACACAGTTGAAGGCTTTTCTGTAGTCAATAAAGCACATACTGACTTCCTTCTGGTATTCTCTGGCTTTCTCAATTATCCAGTGCGCATCAGCAATGATGTCTCTTGTTCCTCAGCCTTTTCTGAAACCAGCTTGAACATCTGGCATTTCCCTTTCCACGTAGGGCTCTAATCTGCGTTGGATGATCCTGAGCATTATTTTGCTAGTATGTGTAATTAAGGATATTGTGCGATGGTTTGCGCAATCTGTTGAGTCTCCTTTCTTTGGTATGAGTATGTAGAGTGACCTCTTCCAATCTGTTGGCCACTGTGTTGTTCTCCAAATTTGCTGGCATAGTTTGGTTAGAGCCTTGACTGATTCTTCTTCTGTTGCCTGCCATCTATCTGTAGCTATGCCATCAATTCCCGTAGCCTTCCAATTTGGTAATGTCCAGAGTGCTGATCTAACTTTATCTTGCTGTACTAGAGGTTCTTGCAAGTAGGAAATATCTTCTAGAGTATCCTGAATGTTGACGTCCCTGCTGGTCAGATTTTCAGTATATTCCTTCCATCTCTGTTTGATCTTCTCTGAATCAGTTACTATCTGTCCTTTGGCATCCTTTAACATACCAATTCGAGGTTCCCTATGAGTTCAGAGATCTTTTTGAAAACTTGTCTTGTTTTTCCACGTCTATTTCCATCCTCTAGGTCTTTACAGATGTCATTGTAGTACTGCTCCTTGTCTCATCTAACAGCTTACTGAAATTCCCTATTAAGTTCCTTTGTGAGGTCTATCTTTCTTGACTTTTGTTTCTCTCATCTTCTTGGCAATTTCCACCCTCTGTTCTGACATCCATTTTGCTTTCTTCTGTTTCTTGGTCTTTGGCAGTCTCTTTTTACATTTGTCCTTAACAACTTCTTTGATTTCATTCCACAGTTCCTCTGGTTCCCTATCAATGAGGTTCAGAACTTCAAAGCGGTTCCTGATGTTCTCCTTGAAAATGGTGGGTACATTCTCAAGATCATATCGTGGAAGCTGAATAGCTTTGTTTTTCCGCTTTAGCTTGATTTGGAACTTGAATATGAGCAGTTCGTGATCTGTTCCACAGTCGGCCCCCTGCCATGTCTTTGCTGTTATAACTGGGCTCTTCCACCTCCTTGCACCAATAATGTAATCAATTTGATTTCTGTGTACTCTGGTGATGTCCATATGTATAGGCGCTGCTTTGGTTTGAAGAATGTGTTCGCAATGAAGAGATCATTAGCTTGGCAGAAACTAAGTCATTCTCCTGCTTAGTTTCTGTTTCCTAGGCCATATAGGCTGACTGTGTTTTCCTCCTTACCTGTTCCAACTTTCGCATTCCAGTCTCCAATCATCAGCATCACAACTTGCTTGCATGTTCTGTCAATTTCAGACTGAACTTGAGCATAAAACTCATCAACTTCCTCTGCTTCTGCATCAGTCGTTGGGGCATAGACTTGAAGAACTGTCATGTTAAAGGGTTGTCCACGAAATCCAATTGATATTAGTCAGTCACTGACCACATTGTACCCAAGTGCTGTCATTGCGATATCCTTCCTGACTATGAAAGCAACACCGTTCCTTCTTTGGTTTTCGTGTCCTGAGTAGTAAATGGTATGATTTTCTGACTGAAAGTGTCCCATTCCAGTCTATTTTAATTCATTGATGCCCAAGACGTCAATCTGTAGTCGATTCATTTTATCTTTCACTGTGTCGAGCTTTCCCATATTCATGCTTCTTACGTTCCACATTCCCATTGTAATTCTGTCTTTGCAGCTTTGGATTTTCTTTTCCTGCATGGCAACATCACCTGCTAGACATCCAAAAGGCTTTAGTCTAACCGCGTCATAGACACCATCGGTACTCAGAGATCTTCAGCTCTTCTTCAGTAGCATGTTGAGTACCATCCAACCTAAGGGGCCCATCATCCAGCACTACATCGACAATCGTTCTATTTTGTCTATCCATGTGGTTTTCTTGGTACAATACAATAGTGGTTTACCATTGCCTTCTCCCACGCAGTATGAAATGATGCCTGTGTCATCGTCACTGAAGTGATCGTCCGCCTCCAGCACCTTCCTATATCGCTGCTGCCCAATATAGGTGCCTGCTTGCTTTAGCTGGGCAACTGGGATGAGCTTCACGCTTTGGGTGACCCTACTGGGAGTATACTTCCTGGTATACTTTGTTCATCCCTCCCAGGAACGCCACGATGATGCAGCATAGCAGGACTTGGGAGGGGGATGGACCAGCAGGACTTGGGGGGGGGGGACTTGAAGTGAATACATGTATAATAATTCATACAAAAACATGTAGTTGTATACAGACATCCATACACACATACAACTGTTTAAATAACACTTGCCAAAAGACTCATAAGCATAGGTCAACAGGAACCTGATTATTGCTTCTACTCGAAACTGAACTTCCTTCTCTCCATCACAGTACCTCCTCTCCTCCAGAAGCTCACCTGGACTGCCATGGCATGATGACTCCATCATCTGGGCCACCAATAAGAACCATCTTCCGAATCCGGAGGAAGTTCTTCTTCCAATCTGTGTTAAGAGAGCAATGAGACTCCACAGATCTGGTCACCAAGTCACCGTGGCAAACCACCCGCCCCCAATCATGCCCTATCCTCTCTTTTCCCAGGATAGCCAGGACAAAAGCCCCTCACCTTTGAGTTAGCTGAAACTGGCAGAACACTTGGAGGGAGGAATCTTTACCTTCATGCTGGGCTTTTGTGGAACTCTGAAGCAGCAAGAGAGACAGATTTGCATGGCTTCTGCAAAATTCCCGTGTGAACAGATAAGACCCCTTCCTCCAAGTCCTCCAGTAAGAGTGGGAGACCAGGGGAGGGGCCTTTTCTGCATGGTACTTTGGAGAAGACAAATGGTGAGAGAGAAGCCCTCTCAACTCTCCCCTTGCCCAGTGCCTGGGCCAAGGGCCTCCTTCATTCCTTTTCTCAAAGCACAGGGCAAAGTGATCGAGAAGAGACCCCTCCCTTCTTGCCAAAGAGCTTAGGGAAGGGAAAGGTCTGATCTCACTTTGCAAGGGGCATTTGCAGAGTGGTAAAAGGTGGAGTACATCTCTCTTGCTGCTTCTATAAAACTCAGAGCAAAGTGACAATAGACCCTGCCTCTTCACCAACCCTGGGTGGGGGATTCAGATTAGTGGTGACCACAAACAACCAACAATGACTAAGCCAAATTTTGTGGATTCTTGAAAATGAAGAGAACACAACAACAACAACTGGAGATTCTCCAGGGGTGGAGTAACTTTGATTGGAAGCATTGTGGGGACGGGGTGGGATTTTGTCCCTACCACGGTCTCAAATCTAGTGAGCCTCTATGCCTTCCATGACTGGTATTTTTCTCCTGGGGAAAATACCAGCCATAGGGGGATGGCCAGGGATTGTGGCAGGCTACTTACAACAAATATTTGTCTACTGCTTTTCAACAAAGAAATCCCAAAGTGGTTCAAATAGAAAATAAATGAATAAAGTTTGTTCCTTGTCCCAAAAGGGCTCAAAATCTTTATTTTTTAAAAAGAAACACAGAGCAGACATCAGCAACCACCATCGGAGAGATGCTTTGCTGGGGTTGGGTAGGGACAGTTGCTCTCCCACGCTAAACATTAGGAGGACTGCCATTTGAAAAGCTGCCTCTGGGCTCAGTTAGCAGGGGAACCAAGGGTTAAAGTCCCCCTCCACCTGTGCTATGGTCCCGATTTGGACTTCCCGCCCCCGGGTTCCTATTTACAAAAGAAAAAGTCAAGCATGCTAGCTTTAACATAATGAAGGGGTGCTCAGATTTGGGTCCCCAGATGATACTGAACTACAACCCCCATCACATTATTTAGATGTAAACAGGGCAGAAAGATGAACATACATGACTGACTTATTGTCAGATTCGGCCCTGTGTGAAGAATTTGTAAACTAGGAAGTCCCCTGGTTCAAATGTCATCTCAGTCATAGACTTACTGTGCAGTTTTAGACAAGAGGTTCTTTTTCATCCTCAGGCAAAACTGCCCAAGGCCTAGTTGGCCCAGGATGGGGGTACACAGACCCCGTGGAGACCAAGGCTACGAGGCTACGTGGATGAGGCTACTAGTACAACACAAGAATCAGCTGCCAGTGGGTATGCCTGCCAGTGGGACTACCCTACCACAACCCCTTGTGTCTTGGGACCGAGGGGCGCCACCATTTATTACCTGTTGCATTGGGATTGAGTTTCTCATCATTCAGCAGAGCCAGAAAGTTGCTGCTGTTGAGGTAAAGATCCCGATGATGTGGATCTGATAAGACAGAAGCAGAGAAGGGAAAAGTGGAGAGAAATCTAGTTTAGTTCCTATATTCAATAGATCACACCTCTCCCAAAAGACCCCAGGAACTTGGGAACCAATCTGCATATTTTTAAATCACTAAATCCCTCCCTCCACTACTAGTATCTCTTCCTTTCCAGAATTTAGATTTGAACATCGCCTTGTAACAAGTGAAGTAATTTTTAAAAAATAAACCAAAACTACATGTACAGAGTAGACTATCAGTGAGTATTCTCTGCCACTGAGTAATCACAACCCCACATTCATTACTACCATATGTGTATACCCAAGATCATGTGGGTGAACTAGATTGGAGAACGTGACTTCCAAGCTGACAAGAGTCCTGCTTAGGCCTTAACTGTAGCCTCTCTTTCTTACCAAGTAATCCGGGAAGGAATCCCATCCCTTTCCTGGCCCACCCAACAAAAATTCCATTTCTTTTCATCATCCTGGCTCCTAATTCCTTTGCTGTACCTCATTAGATCATAGGTATGTTCAACTGTAAAGGAAAGAAAGGCCTGATAGGACACATAACCCAATCCCCAGGGATGAAGTACCCGGTATCAAACCATGCAAGCCTAACCACTGTGGATCACAAAATGGCAGGAGAACTGCAGGAACTGCAGGTTTATTGAACCAATAGCTCATGACAACCACCACGAGGTCACTGGCCAATCTGATCACGAGGAAAATTCTTTCAAGGGGGAAAAAAAAGTGCTGAGTCAGACTTCAGGCATGAGCAAGGCATATCCCAGAAATCAATTGGGGGTGTGTGTGTTACATCCCAATAGCCTGCTTCCTGGTCATGGAAGTTCCTGATGTCTCCGAGGAGGAAAGGAAAGACACACTCCAGAATACAAGACAGATATAAGATTCAGGCATCAAATAAGTACCCACTCATTTTAGCTCCCACTTGTCTTTTCTCTTCTATGGTATTTTGAGAGACAATTTTGACCAGTGGATAAGAACCCAAGCCAGGAAGTCCCTGGTTCAAATATCTAACCTCAGTCAGAAATCCACTAGAGGACCCTGGTGAGTCTCTCTCACCCTCCCCACCCCTTCAACCTCAGTCTCCCATTCTGCAATATGGGAACAATAATACCAGCTATCCTTTGAGCCAATACTGTATAAGGTTTCCTCTTACAACACAGGTAAAAGCATTTGAACACCCATAAGTGTTAGTTATCTATCTATCTATCTGATTTGTACACTGCCCCAAACATTCATCTCTGGGCGGTTAACGTAATATAATTATGTTATATAATATAAGTGCTTAGTAGCAAAACTAATCTCACCATTCCAGTAGTTACAGATAGAGAAATCCTGGCCGAACTGTGTGTAGCACAAACGATACAGGTTGGATTTCACATGCTGGGGAAAGAGCCATTTCAGGTATTTGGTGTCTGTATTGAAAAAGCAATGCAATGAGAACTCAGATGCAATGACAAACAGTGTTTTGATCCTGTGGCTTTATTCACTATGGTTTGTACAAATCACAGTTTCCTGTATATGGACAAAGTAGGGGAAATGTACTTGGCTACAAACCATGACAAAAAGCTTTGATCATTTTGCATGAGCCCCACCACTTAAAGTCATCTGGGGAGGTCTAGCTGCAGTTGCAGCCAGCCTCCCTGGAGGTGATTCGGGGTTGGGCCTTCTCTATAGCTGCCTCCAGGCTTTGGGACATACACTCTGCTGGAATAAGAGGTTTTGCATCCCTCGTGGCTTTTAGGAAGGCCTTAAAAACAAAAATGTGTGTTTAACTAGGCTTTTGGTTGAGGCTTTAATGGTTCATTTCAAAAATTATAATGCTTAATTATTTTAATAGTTCAAATGATTTTAATTGTTTTAACTGCTTATCTGTTAATCCGTGTTATAAACCACCATGAGATTTTGACTTGGCAGTACAGAAATACAATGACAGACAACTTAAGTTTATATCCCACATATCTTTAGAAAGAAGATTCAATGCAGCTAAAAACTAGTAATTAAATCAAACATTACAGATACAAACTTCAGAAAAAGTTACAGAGCAGTAAGCAAACCCCCCCCCCCAAAAAACCCCCAAACAATCAGTTATGAAAAGCCTTCCAAAGAAGTTGGGTCGCTATCATATGATGAAAAATGAGCAGTGATGGGTCAGGGCAGCCTTCCCTAGGGAGGGCATGCTACAACAAAAGTGCCAGAACCAAAAAGACCCTGTCTCTCTTACCTGGCTACTGAACATTATATGAACCAGGCCTGTGAATCAGATCCAGAAACAAATATGCACCCAATGATGACAATACCGCACCAGAGTCATATGGTCTCTACAGTCAGCTGCAGTAAAAATGCTGGCTATTAATGTGCTATTGTTATGCAGTTCAGCATGAGATAGACCCAAAGGGAGATGGCAATGTTTTATTTCACCTAAGGCAACAGAAATCCTCTGGGGAGGTCTTGTCCCTTTTATTATGTACTCACCACCATACTGCCCCATTTGTGGAGAAGAGAGAGAAATGAAAGTGTCCACATTGTGATCTGGCATCGTGGAAAGGAGCGCACGGCAAATGAGTCCTCCTGCAGGGAAGGGAAAGGAAAGCGATTTTATTTTAGAACAAGGACAGAGAAGTGAAAGAACTACTAATCACATAGAAGGTTGACACTGACCCCACGGAAACAACATCTTAGAGGTGCATTTGTCTCTGCAGATTTAATATGGCACCACTCCAACAGAAGGTCAAACTGGATCAACTTTCTACTTGTATTTTTGTCTACTCCAAATAAATCTCCTTGGAAATTATATAGAGCATATTTCTATATACATTTCACTTATTCTTTTCTCATAGGAACATAGGAAGCTGCCATATACTAAGTCAGACCATTGCTCTGCTATCTAGCTCAGTATTGTCTTCACAGACTGGCAGCGGCTTCTCCAAGGTTGCAGGCAGGAATCTCTCTCAGCCCTACCTTAAAGATGCTGCCTGGGATGGAACGTGGAACCTTCTGCTCTTCTTAGAGCGGCTCCATCCCCTAAGGGGAATATCTTACAATGCTCACATTTCTAGACTCCCATTTCTAATGCAACCAGGGCAGACCCTGCTTAGCTAAGGGGACAAGTCATGCTTGCTACCACAAGACCAGCTCTTCCTCTGGGCAAGATTTTTCCTTTTTTGAAAGGGGAGTATCCCTTACTTTGGGAAATCAGTCTATATGATAAATTCTGAAAATGATTTTTTTTTAAATTCCCCTTTTTTACATTTTTAAACACACACACACACACACACACACACACACACACACACACACACACACGGTGGGGGACTCAAGACATTTTCTTGCAGATCCTCACTCTGCTGTACTGAATATTTCCACTATGAATGTCAGTGGAAATCTACTAGAGAAGAGCAATTTCTCCAAACCTGGACCAGAGTCTCATGTTCCCAAAAACCCAAAGTCTTCTCCCAGATTCAAATGTATTAAAATGTAAAGGGGGGGGAACCTTGTTATGGCATTTTATGAACATCCACTGGGGCAGGGTGGAAGCAATGTTCCAAAATTTGTGGACATGGCGGATATGTGCACCCTCAGAATTAAAAAAATGATGTGTGATGACTTTCCAGAATGGGAGCAAGTGCAGCATCATTACTAAAGAGATACAGTTTGTGACCAGGAAGTCTGCTCTTCAGATGTCATCTGTGCCATGAACTCACTAGGGCGCCTTAGACAAGGCATCCTCCTTTAGCTGCCTCCATCTGCAATATGGATTTTGTCAGGATGTCAGAGGTAAACAAAGAAAAAATTGGGTTAACGAATCAAAGAAAGAAGAGCAAAAAAACCTGTGAACAAAAAAATAAATGAATCAACTCTCAACACACTGAAAACAAACTGATATGGAATAAACTGAAATTAAATATGTAACAAAGATTGTTTTTATGAAATTGACAAAGCCGCCTGGCCAAATGTAGACACTCAAGACAGGCATGACACCGAAACGGTGGTAAACTGACACCTTATCCAATTGTGACAAACCACACAGATTGCCATTCCACAGTGGAAACACCTTCTAACACATACAGAAATTAAATAACTGAATTCAACATAGAAATGCAGCATACAGAACCAATAAATATACAGAACAACAAAAATATGAAAAACTGATAAATGATATATATAGGTATCCAGGCAGAGTCCAAGATGTTTTCCGGATAAGGAAATGTGATAAGTACATACAGTTCAGGTCATGAGTCCTTGAATTAAAAAAACGCAAGCGACATGCTCTGTGATGTATGTGGTACGGATCATAAGTCCTTAAATCATCATAAGTCCTTAATACAAGAAAAAGCAAGCGATATGCTCCGTGATGACTGATGGTAGATGACAAATCAAATAGGGGAGAGCACACTACAGCCACCCCGGGATAAGTAGCTGTTTCGCAAGGCGTTTCATCAGGGGCTGTTTTCCATTGATACAAGATGAAGGTTGAGTAACATTACTATACATTCAAACTTTACCAAGCATATTAAAGCCTTTAATAGGTATAGTATTAAATAACGTATAGTAATATGTATACATTATGTAATATGTAATATGTATAGTGACATGTAATATGTAATATGTATAGTATTAATAATGTATAGTAGGTAAGTTGTTATAGTTGCACTCCCCTTGAAGGAGCAAGTACGCAGCTTGGGGATATTACTGGACCCGGCTCTGCTTTTGGAAGCTCAGGTGGAGGCCAGGGGTGCCTTTGCACGACTTCGGCTAGTGCGCCAGCTGCGTCCCTTTCTCGAGCAGGTAGATCTGGCCACAGTTACCCATGCCTTAGTCACGTCAAGGCTGGGTTACTGTAACGCGCTCTACATGGGGCTGCCCTTGAAGAACATCTGGAAACTGCAGCTAGTGCAAAATGCAGCAGCGAGGTTTTATCCAGAGCTGCCCAGTGGGAGAACATCACCCCCATTCTGAAAGAGTTGCACTGGCTGCCGGTTTGTTTCCGGGTCCAATTCAAGGTGCTGGTTTTGACCTTTAAAGCCCTAAACGGTTTGGGCCCGGGATACCTGAGGGACCACCTGCTCCCAAGGGTTGCTGCCCACTTGACAAGGTCATCTGAGGGGGCTCTGCTCCAGGTGCCGACAATGAGGGAGGCTCGGTTGTCGTGCACGCGGGACAGGGCCTTCTCTGCTGCTGCCCCCAGACTCGAATGCTCTCCCGGTGGCTATTTGCTCCTCAGTCTCCATCACAGCTTTTAGAAAAAACGTAAAATCTTGGCTTTTTGATTCTCTGCTGCTGCTCCTTATAATCTTTATTGCTTTTATGCTTTTTGTTTTAAATCTTTTAATCAGATTTGTTTAATATTTCCCCCCCACTTAATATTTTAATTGTGTCTTTTTTACCATCTTGTGTTAAAACTTTTTTTTTGCTGTAAACCGCCTTGGGATTGCTTTAATGAAAGGCGGTATATAAATTTAACAATAAATAAATAAAATAAATATTTCATTTCAGTTTATTCCATATCAATCTGATTGTTTTCAGTGTGTTGGGAGTTGGTTCATTTATTTTTTTTGTTCGAAGATGACAGAGGTAACAAGTGGGAAGTGTCTTGAACTCTAATGATGTGCCAAGTGTTGATGATCACTACTACGCTGAACACATGCGGAGTTACGAGTTATGTCAGTGGGAGTGTATTCCTGTTAAATCAGTACGGACTCTATTCAAAACGTTGCCAAATTTGAATGTAATAAATATTTAACTCTAACTTAAGTTGTTGTGCGGTGCTGGAGTAAACAGGAGATTTCTGTCTTGACCACCAGAGGGAGAGAAGGATCACCCTCAGCAATAACGACTAGGGAAAACAAGCAGGGGCTGGTTCTAGGATTCTGGAACAGGTTCAGAGGAGGGCAAAGACAGTAAAAGATATAGAAACCAAGCCCTACGGAGAAGAGTTGAAGGAGCAGGTTATGTTTAGCCTGGAGAAGAGAAGACTGGAGAGGAGGCAGGAGAGCCGCCTTCAAATATCTCAAGCGCTGTCGTACACAGAAGGTCTCTGTTGCTCCTGAGGGTAGGACGAGGACCAATGGGTTGCAATTACAAGGAAGCAGATTTAGGCTAGACATGAGGAAGAGTTTCCTAATTTTAAGAGCTATTCGGCAGTGTGCCTTATGTAGTGGTGGGCTCACCTTCGCCGGAGGTTTTCCTAACAGAGGCTGGACAGTGATCTGTCAAGGATGCTGTAAGCATTTCCTGCACTGAGCTGAGGAGCCTTCAGGGTCCCTTCCAGCTCTAAAATTCTAGGATTCTGTAGAGCCTGTCAGTGAGCCCCTTTGACCAGTAAGGGGCAATTTATACAGAATCCTCTAGGGCAGGCCTGCTTAGCCTCCCCAGCTGTTTTTGGACTACAACTCCCATAATCCCCAGCCACAGTGGCCAAGGGTTATGGGAGCTGTAGGCCAACATCTGCAGGAGGGCTGAAGTTGAGCACACCTGCTCTAGGGTGTGCTCTTACTGAACGCAAGGTCCAGCCCTTGTAAGCTTCTCTCCTTCAGCTCACACCTGCTCTTTTTTCCTCCCACTCTATCAGCATCCTCTATCTATCCAGAGGATTCTACAACTATGAATATTTACATACTGTTCTCCAACCAAAATTCTCGAAGCAGTTTACTTAGAAAAAAATAAATACATAAATAGGATGGTCCCCTGTCCCCAAAGGGCTCACAGTCTAAAAAGAAACATAAGGCAGATAGCAGCAGCAACCACTGGAGGGATGCTGTGCTGGGGCTGGATAAGGCCAGTTGCTCTCCCCCTGCTAAATATAAGAGAATCACCACTTGAAAAGGTGCCTCTTTGCTCAGTTAGCAAGGAAAGGACAAGACCTCGAGGAAAGATTCTAGGAAAGGACAAGATCTCAATGTTCACAGGATATCCAGAAAGACAGAAAGAAGAGAGAGTCTCATACCAACTCAATTCAATTCAATCCCTTTATTACAATCACAGACCAGCGTACTCATGCCAACTCCAACTTTCATGAGCACCCCATGCAAAATGAGAACAGCAGTGCTCCTGGCTCAAGAGGGCCTCCGCAACTGCATGGAAAACTGGATCGTTATGTGGAAACTGGCATGGGCCAATGTAAGAGAACCATTCATGTCCCTCAGTTCTTGCAGCTGCCCCCATCTTGAACAGAGAAAGCTGGCAGTCAGAAGCACTCAAGGCACTCACCTCCCACCCACCGCCTGGAGGGTACCAACATACCTTGTGAGTAGCAGATGAGATGGACTCCACTGCCAGCATTCTGCATAATGGGATGAATAGCTTGCCTGAACCCCTCGACTTGCTTCCAAAGAGGCTGCAGGCTCGCTGAGCGATCAAACAAGTCAACAACGGTCACGTTGGTCCCCGGGTGGGTCTATGGGGAGGTGGTAGGGAGAGAGGGAGACACAGAACACAGGCCTTTTAAATCACATTCACTCAGGGCTCTTAGCCTTTGATTTTTAACAGATTTCAAGAGTTTGTAAATTGCTTCATCTTGCATTTTGTATTCCCCACCCCTACCCTGTTTTTGGTCTGTTTAGGTGTTTTTACTTCAGGTTTTAATGCTGCATTGTGAGCCACTCAGAGAACAATTTGCTGTGGGTGGCTAACAAATAAAGTTCATTATTATCTATCTCTCTCTCTCACACACACACGTTCTGAATGAGTTGAAAGTAGTCTTTCCTACAATATTTGAGGCTCAGTGTAGGACACTCCCAGCCTGGCTTTACATTATGCCTAAGAAACAGCCAGGTTCTGACTGTTGGGAAACTTGTACACTCTCTCCCCATGGCTGAGGAAAGCTGGAGCTGTTTGTTTTGAAGTCATACCAAGAAAGATTTCCTTTGTGTTAGTTCTTATTCTCACCAAGCTTAATCAGCTCCAGCAGAGGGGAGTGGAAGAAGCTAAGATCTCCACGCTCCGGCTTAGTGTCATTCCAGCTTCCAGAGAGCCAAATTCTTTCTCTCTTTCCAGCCTTTTGACAACACCACCACACTCAAGGCGATTTACAGTTCAGCAAAACCCTAAAATATTCTGATTTGTATTTTGGTGTTTCAGGTGGGTTTTAATTGTATACCAATTTGATCGTGTTTATAGGAAAGCCATTTATAAATATAATCAATACAAGTTAAACAATTAAGTCGAGGTAGATTTGTGCACATAATTTGGCCTGCCATTAAAGAAGGCAGTGAGGTGGGCAATTCAACTTGGTAGAAGTGGGAAGGAGAAGTCAAATCCTCTCTCCTCTGGATCCTGTCATACACTGCTTTTTCAAAGTGAGATTTTTCCTGGTGGGGCTCCAACATCCCACAGAGTGCTCAATGGAAGATAAAGCATTTTAAAACTGGCTTTGAGAAGAAGTACAGGCAAGGGGAAGGCCTATCCTCACCCCACCTCTCCTGCACTAAGTCATAAGCAGAGCCCTTTGCTTCATTGGGATTTGGAAGCCAATATCTTGGGTCCTGCTGCTATCATGTTTAGTTGCATCCCAAGACTTTGCCAGGCAGTGCCTATGTGCTTTCAAACCCTACCGTTGCCATGTCCAGGACTTGCGAGCTATTAAAATAAAAGCAGAACTATCCAGAAGGTTGGCTTCTACGCCTCAGAACCATGTTCTGCACTGAAGAATGCTGAAAACCTGACTGGAGAGGAGGCTCTTTGCCCTCCTTCCGCTATATGTAGCGCTACTTCTGCAGCAGAAACAGACACAAAACGAGGACTTGGGCACTGCTGGCACCCCACACCTCTCGCACAGTAAGCAGGAATCCTGACTTTCCAGTCTGACTAGTGAGCCCCAGTGCAACCAAACAGCAGCCTGTTTTTCATCCCACAGATGAACAGACTTCACCGGCTGCCACCTGTGAAGACGCTGACTCAGAAGGTGATGGGAGATCGCAGCCCCGCCCCGCCTCTAATGATGTTCACACAACACTCAAGCTGTAAGGCTGACTGGAGATAACTGTGTGGAGTTGCTATTTGCCGCCCAGCCCAGCCCTGCCCCCACTTTCCTCATATCACAAGCACAAACTGAGCTGACCTTGGTTACATCCAGGCTGGCGTATTGCAATGGGGCTGCCAATGAAGACAGACAGGGGTTTATCCAAACCCGTCCGTGCAGATAAAGGGGCAAACTAGAGCCTTAATGCAGAGATGGGCATCTCAGGAGCTCCTAGTAGCTCCTGCGTCCATCTGAAGTTGCTCTGTCTACAGGCATTTAGGCGGGCTTCTTCCTCCCTTCCCTTCCTGCCAAGGCTGCAAACCCAACTGGCTAAATCAGTGTGGACAGGGCCATGTCATTTTAAATCTCTCTCAAGTGCTCAGAGGATGCTTTTACTTTATCTCCCTTTTCTTTTTCCTCATGAAGCAGCCTCTCTTACTCCCGTCCTGGAGAATAAAGAGTATACCTAGGGAAGACAGAATCTGCCCTTGTGGTTATAGGGAAATTGAAACCATCCAACATGTATTGCTCCATTGTCTGTTTTACAGAGAGTTAAGACCTGATATCTCCTTGTCTGGCACCCTTTCCAGGATGCTCAGAAGATTTTTGTGTCTCTTATCTTTTGGCAGATCAATCTCCATCCATTACATATAAGGTGGTGAAGTTTTGCTCTAACGCTATGTGCTTACATCAGTTTTTTGTTTCATGCGTATGTTCTTCCTGAATTTTTAGTTTATATTTATTGTTAGCAATTGCTAATTAAGTCTTTGATTGGTACTGTATGTGACTGATGTTTTATTATTTTCTAGCAACTGTTAACCTTTTGTACAATTTCTTTATTCTACCCTTTTTTAAATTGTTCTCTAAGCTGACCATGGTTGTAAATAAAATATCTATCTATCTTACTCTCCTCTTGTCCTGCAGCAATGGTCTCCCCTAGTTTAGAGGTTTTGATGTTAAAATCCTTTATTTTGCTGATCTAAACTTTTGTACAAGCTAGCATTTTGCTTGACCTCCCGAAGCCATCATTTCATGCTGGTAGTTCCCATCACTCTGACCCCCACAAAGCGGGGGGGAAAGGGAGCTTCCAGAAACCTTAGCTCTTCCCACATCTGCCTTAACAATTCAGACAGTGGCAGGGAGTAGATTTAGACCAGCTTTATTTATTTGTAGAAAAACAGGAACCTGCCTTAGACAGGGTCAAACCACTGGAAGTTTTTCACACCCGGCTTTTAGTTTGCATCTCCTCTGGAATGGAGGTGTGCGTTTACCCTGAAGTCCCTACGAACTATCAGAGAGCATTTCACACACAATTCAGATTTTTCATCCTGCGTTAAGAGTGTAGCCCGTGTACACCGATTTATATCCAGGTTAAAAAATAAATAAAAATCCTCTTTTTGCATTGGGTTTTTTTTTTTTTTTTTTTTTTGGCCTTCTTCGAACTTGCAGTAAAGCCTCACCGAAAACCTGCGGTAAAGCCTACTGTCTGGGAAAGCTCATGGTTCTCTAGAGCAGGGTTTCTTAACTTGGGCCCCCAGATGCTGTTGAACTACAACTCCCCCAGTCCCAGTGGCCTTTGGTTGGGGATTATGGAAGCTGAAATCCAAAAACATCTGAGGACCCAACGTTGAGAATCCCTGCTCTAGAGTATTGTTTTTTGTTTTGTTTTTAAAATTAGAAATGGACTAAACTTTATTGACAAACTGCTGTAGACATCTTGACAAGTTTTAGCTCTCTATTTAGGCAGGCTTGCACATGAAGTAGCATTTAATCTTCCAAGCACAAAATGGGAGGACAGCGTACAAAATGAAGCTCTTTCTCCTCCTTTTTCCCTTCCAACTGCAATGTCCCTTTTAAACATAATGCTAGTTTTAAGACGAACATGTCACTGGAATAGCTAAAAGCTTGACGGTGTTGCCAGTTTTAAGCCTGAGCTGTATTATGGACTGCAAACACTCAAGTCTTCAGCTCTTCCTTTGAGATAGAGAAAAAGGAAAGGGGGGGGGGAGTCTCTCCAGGGTTTCAAACAAAGGAGGGCTTTCCCAAGGCTTCCCTGGAGAGGACAGGGATTGAACCCGGAGCCTGTGGAATACAAAGCAGATGTTCTGCCAGCAAGCTGCAGCCACTAAGTGCATAGCTGCTACTCATTCCTACTGGGAGAAGGGAGGCACTGCACTTGGGGAGATGGGGGAGTCCAAGAAATATTTCTGGGGTGGGGAGAAAACCTTCATAACATTGAGTACTGAAACTACTGTAAATAAGCAGAAATATCAAATGTTTCACTGAGACCTTTGGAGATATACTAAGCCAAAAAGCTTCACACTGACTGAGAAAGTTTACAACAGGGATCCTACCCCTTCTTTAAAGATATGGACTCCTTTTCAGTGTTGGTTACTACTAATTTCACCCTTGGGATCAGTGAAATGAGTTTTTAAAAAGGTCTACTAGTTTGTCCTACATATACAGCCCCCAGAAGCCTGCTGGAGAGGAGGAGAAGAGGATACCATCTACCCCAGGGTGTGAAACTGGGGTGCCTGCCTGGCTGCCTTTTCTCTTCTTCCCCCTGGGTTGCCATCTGACTCCCCCCAGGACTGCTTGCAGAGAGGCTTTGCAGGACTGGGGCTGCAAGAGTGACTGGGCAGTTTTGTCCTGGTTCTACCTGCTGAGCTTACTGCTCAGCCTATATAGGAAGACTGCCAGCAGCGGCGGACCCACCAGTGGTGGGGTCGCCCCTTTGGGGGAGCCACTTCGAGGGAGAAACGAGGGCAAGGGCTGGACACTCTGTCCAACTATTTGTATAGAGGGAGGCATTCAATAGTGGGGCTTCTGTTTAATCTGTTTTAAGTTGTGCTGTGGTTGGGTTGAAGTTGCAATGTGTGTGGGTTTGTCTGGAGATGGGGAGGAAGGGAGCGCCTTCGTTGAATGTGGGGCAGCTATTCCGGTGGTGGTGGGGAATAGAAGAAGTAACGTTGGCAGGTCAGCAGGCTGTTCCAGAGGAAGGGTAATCAGAAGCCTAATAGATGTCTCCCCTTCTGGCTGTCCTGCCAGATCTTTGACCTTGGGGAGCACTGCCAACAACCCACATAACCTTACCTTGCTCCTCTGTAATGCCAGGTTGGTCCAAAATAAATCAGAACTCATCCATGATTTGATCATGGATGAAGGGGCCAACCTGATGTGTATTACCAAGACTTGGTTGGGGGAGGCTAGTGGTCCAGTTTGGTCCCAGCTTCTCCCACCAGGATACTCTGTAGAGGCGTAGGTGAGGGGACGTGGGCGGGTAGGTGGAGTGGCTGTGGTCTATAAGGATAACATCTTCCTTACCAGGGTCCCTGTTAGGGTATTGGACCATATTGAATGTGTGTACTTGAGTTTGGGGACCAGGGATAGACTGGGACTTCTGTTGGTGTACTGATCGCCCCGCTGCCCAACAGAATCCCTTACTGAGCTCTCAGACTTCGTTGCGGAACTTGCATTGGAGTCTCACAGACTTTTGGTGCTGGGGGACTTTAATGTTCATTTTGGGACCAATTTGTCCAGGGCAGCTCAGGAGTTCATAGCGGCCATGACAACTATGGGCCTATCCCAAGCGGTCTCTGGATCGACGCATATTGCAGGTCACATGCTTGATTTAGTATTTTACTTTGATCAAGGTGGTGTTCTGTGGGTGGGGACTCCTACGATCTCCCCGTTGTCATGGATGGACCACCATCTGGTTAAGGTTGGACTTACAACCGCTTTCCACCTTCGCAGGGACGAGGGGCCTATTAGAATGGTCCGTCCGAAGAGGTTACTAGATCCGGTAGAATTCTAAGAAGCCTTGGAGGGATTCAGTGTTGGCTCTGCTGGTGATCCTGTTGATGCCCTGATTGAAAACTGGAAGAACTTGCTCACCAGGGCAGTAGACAAAATTGCTCCTAAGTGTCCCCTCCAACCCGCTTCAAAATTGGCCCCTTGATATATGGAAGATCTACGGGGGCTGAAGCGGCAAGGTAGGCGACTGGAGCACAAGTGGAGAAAAACTCGACTCGAATCCGACAGATTACAACATGGAGCACATTTAAAGATCTATGCTCAGGTGATACATGCAGCAAAGAAGCGGTTCTTTTCTGCCCGTATTGCCTCTGCGAGTTCACGTCCGGCTGAGTTGTTCAGGGTTGTGAGGGGACTAGTATCTGCTCCCACTCCCTTGAACCAGAATTTGGAAGCATCAGTTACCCGCTGTGGTGTGTTTAATGAACTTTACGCAGACAAAATCTCTTGGATTCAGGCCGTCTTAGATGGAGACTCCACAATCAATTTGATGTCTCAACTGGAGGTGTCCGACAACTTCTCTTATACGATTCGACTGGATCAATTTCAGTTTGTGACTCCTGATGATGTGGACAAGCTGCTTGGAGCGGTGAGGCCTACCACTTGTCCTCTTGATCCTTGTCCAACATGGCTTGTTCTTTCTAGCAGGGAGGCTGTTGTAGGCGGCCTGGTAGAAATCATAAATGCTTCTCTGAGGGAGGGCAGGATGCCTCCTTGTCTTAAGGAGGCAATTATTAGACTACTTCTAAAGAAACCTGCGTTAGATCCTTCAGAGTTGAGCAATTATAGGCCAGTTTCCAATCTCCCATGGCTGGGCAAGGTAATTGAGAGGGTGGTGGCCTCTCAGCTCCAGGCGGTCTTGGAGGAAACTGATTATCTAGACCCATTTCAAACTGGTTTTCGGGCGGGCTATGGGGTGGAGACTGCCTTGGTCGGCCTGATGGATGATCTCCAATTGGCAATTGACAGAGGAAGTGTGATTCTGTTGGTCCTCTTGGATCTCTCGGCAGCTTTCGATACTATCAACCATAGTATCCTTCTGGAACATCTGAGGGGGTTGGGATGCACTGCTTTACAGTGGTTCCACTCCTACCTCTCAGACAGATTCCAGATGGTGTCGATTGGAAATTGCTGCTCTTCAAAATCTGAGCTTAAGTATGGTGTCCCTCAAGGCTTCATACTCTCTCCAATGCTTTTTAACATCTACATGCAACCGCTGAGAGAAATCATCAGGGGATTTGGAGCTGGTTGTTACCAGTATGCTGATGACACCCAGATCTACTTCTCCATGTCAACTTCTTCAGGAGTTGGCATATCCTCCCTAAATGCCTGCCTGGAAGCAGTAATGGGCTGGATGAGGGAGAATAAACTGAAGCTGAATCCAGATAAGACGGAGGTACTTATTGTGCGGGGTCAGAACTCTGGGGACGATTTTGATCTACCTGTTCTAGACGGGGTCACACTTCCCCAAAAGGAACAGGTTTGCAGTCTGGGAGTACTTCTGGATCAACGTCTCTCCTTGGTTTCTCAGGTTGAGGCGGTGGCCAGGGGTGCTTTCTATCAGCTCCGGCTGATACGCCAGCTGCACCCATTTCTTGAGATCAATGACCTCAAAACAGTGGTACATTTGTTGGTAACCTCCAGACTGGACTTCTGTAATGCACTCTACGTGGGGCTGCCTTTGTACATAGTCCGGAAACTTCAGTTGGTTCAGAATGCGGCAGCCAGGTTGGTCTCTGGGTCATCTCGGAGAGACCACATTACTCCTCTGTTGATGGAGCTACACTGGCTGCCAATAGGTTTCCGGGCAAAATACGAAGTGCTAGTTATACAAAGCCCTAAACGGCTTAGGCCCTGGGTATTTAAGAGAGTGTCTTCTTCGCTATGAGCCCCACCGCCCATTGAGGTCACTTGAGGAGGTCCGTCTCCAGTTGCCACCAACTCGTTTGGTGGCTACACAGAGTCGGGCCTTCTCGGCTGCTGCCCCGAGATTGTGGAATGCACTCCCTGCTGGGATACGAGCCTCCCCATCTCTGGCAATTTTTAAAAAACACATCTCTTCAACCAGGCTTTCTCAGCTTTTTAAAACTTGTTTTTAAATTGTTCTGATTATTTAATTGCTGTTTTATGATGTTTTTAATTGTTAATCATTGTTTTATGCTTTATAATTTTTGTTTTAATTATTAACTGATTTTAATGGTGTTTTAATGTAAACCGCCCTGAGCCTTTTGGAAGGGTCACATTTTAACAACAACAACAACATATTAAAGAGCACAGAGGACACCATTTGTATATTTGTACACTGAAGCTCCTTTAACTGCACACTGTTTAAAATACAATCATCAGCCAGAAGACTTGAGATTCTTTGTAGTTGAAAAGACAAGATCCCCACTTTAAACCTCAGTGTGAAGCTTTTTGGATTTTTAAAGTTGCAATCCATCTCAAATCTCTTGAAAAAGACTTTACATCTCGAATTTGAAACTGTGATATACAGTACTGGATTACTGGTGTGGATATGTGAATATATATTATTGCTAAACAGTATGAATTGTTTGTATGGCAATGGCTTTATGAACTATTATAATGATGTTCTTTGAGCCTATGTTATAGCTGATTTCATATAATGCTTGTCAGTCACTTTTATTATAGTCTATTATCATATGAGCTTCTCTCTCAGCCTAACCTACTTCACAGGGTTGTTGTGAGGAGAAACCTGAATATGTAGTACACCGCTCTGGGCTCCTTGGAGGAAGAGCGGGATATAAAATGTGAAAATAAATAAATAAAATAAATAAAATGTGTTATAAATATTGTTACTTGGTAGAATTTTCTGGTTTTTGCTGTAGATTTATAGATCCTGGTACTTTTTGACTGGCATAGCAGGGTGACAGGGAGGCTGGCTGTCCTAAAGCAAACATACTTATTTTATCAATTAATTACCAATTAAATCTTTATTACGGTCGTTGACCAGCACAAGTTGTAAAACAGTAATACTATACAGTAAATGCAATATAAAGAAAGTGTTGCAGTATTACGGAGATTAAAATTGATGTAGCATTAAGACTGAGGGGGAGGGAATCTAAAAATACAAAATTTTAAAACATGATATAAAACACAAACAGAATAGATAAAATGCATGTAAGCTAAAAAGGACTCAGCCAAACACTTTGTTTCAGTCAAAAAGCAGTATAAAATCAGAACAAATTTAAAAGAGGGGATAATCAGCATTCTATGGGGTCCTGCTCAGCACAGAGTCACTGAAAATGCTAGTAAAATACTAGTGAAATAGATTAAAATAAAAGGGCAGCTTATTCCTGCTTATTGAACAATTACAACTCCAAACACAGCTCAGCTCCCAATCTGGGAGGAGATATACAATTCAGGGGCTCTATAAAGTGTTAGCATTGAATTAGCTACTTTTAAGCTGGCAATACCTATCCCCACATGCCCAGCTACAACTAGCCAAGATATGAGTACAAATTGCTCTGGCATTGTGTCGTTTATTTGTCCATTTTTAGGCTCTTCCGAAAGCGAAGGGCTGCACTGTAAAATTTGGCTACCTGTCTAGTGGAAGAGGAATTACTTCCTTCCAGGAGCCTGGCAGTCATCTGAGGTAGATCGAGACCTGGGAATTTGACTGTCAGAGGGTGAATGAAATCCCGGCGCAGGTCTCTGTAGAGCAGGCATTCCAATAGTACATTGGTAACTGTTTCAACTTGACCCTCGCCGCATGGGCAAAGCCTCTCCCCATAGGGGATGTTATTTTATCCATCTAATCCCTTTTAACCTGCCCTTTCAGCTGCAAGACAACTCCAACGCAATTAAAAGCAACATGAATTCATACAATAAACCAGGGCTGCTGTACAACTTTGGCTCTCCAGCTGTCATTGGACCGCAGCTCCCATAATCCCTGAATACTGGCCACTGTGGCTGGGGATTATAGAAGCTGTGGTCCAACAACAGCCGGAGGGGCAAAGTTGTGCAGCCCTGCAAAATAGACCAAACACAAAGGAAAACAATTAAAAACAAAACCACCACAATACTGGCCATGAACAGTGCAATACATACAAGAGAGGAGAAAACCATCAGTCGTCTTACACATATTTATAACCTGGCTTCTTTGATTTTGATAGATCCTGACCTGTATACTAAAATGCAAAGGATTTCAGATGAAATGCAAGGGCGGCTGTCAAGCTGCCACCTAGAAAACTGAAATTTTGGTGACAAATTCAATTTTTAAATAGAAATAGATCAAAGAGAGCAAAGATAAATAATCATAAAAACAATTCAAAACCAATCATTTTTCATGATGAAAAACCTCATTTTTCTTAATTACTTCAGTAAGGAAAAAATATCTATAACAAGATAAAGCAAAAGAAATTCAGACTCTTAAAACTGTAAAATCTAATCTGATCAGCTTCTTGTAAATTACATATCAAAAACACTATAAGTCAAATCCAGAAAATGGGAACAAAGTTTGACCATAACTGATATTATAATTTATAAAGGGTTCCCAAACAGACATGAATGATTCAGTAAACATACCATGTACATAAGCAGAGACTTTCGAAATTGAAGCATAATTCCACACTTTAAAAAATCAATCGTTTAAGGAAGGATTATATATGCATCTACGCCAGTTAGATGCATATATAATCCTAGCTGCTGTAATCATATATAAACACAATTCGTTTGATTTGGCAGAAACATAAGGTTTTATCATACTTAAAAGAAAAATTTCTGGAAGAAAGAGAATCTTAACTTCTAAGATTTGTTCAATTTTCATATGAATTTGTTTCCAAAACTGTTGAGCTTTATCGCAACTCCACCACATATGGTAGAATGAATCTGAATGTGAATTACATTTCCAACATTTCTTAGAGAAAGAATCATCTATTTTGTTAATAGTCAAAGGAGTTATATACCATCTGAAGAACATCTTATACTAATTTTCCCTTAGACTGATACACAAAGTAAATTTCACATTCTTTTTCCATTGGTATTCACAATCAAAGAGATGAATCGATCTATTAAAGTTCTGCATCCATTTTATCATACATTCTTTTATCTGCTCAGTCTCTGTTTCATACTTAAGTAATAGCTTATAAATTCTGCCTAATAAATGATCAGTGTTTCGAGTGATTAATTCTTCAAATTCAGTTAGATCTCTAAGTTTCCCACCCTGTAACTGTAACTCTTTCCCAACTATTGAGCTGATCTGAGCTTGTTGGAGCCAGGATGCTTGTTGAGTTGTTCGCCCGGAAGAAACTGATTTGTCCAGAGCTAAATATTGGGCAAAACTTTGTAAGGAGTATAGACTGCCCCGCCAAAAATTATACTTAGAGGAAAATTCTTCTTCATGAAAATAAACATTCAGTATTGAGGCCAAAGGTGATAATCTAGGACTTATTCTTTTCTGGTATTTATCCCAGACATAAAAAAGACTATGTCGAATAGTATGCTGTTGTATCTCCAGATCTTTCCTCGAACCAGAAATCTATAAGTAATTATGCAATCTTCTAGTAAGACCAAGTTCCTCCATTCGAGTAAAACTTCCGTAAGGGGATAAAATCCAATTCAAAATCCAAGTCAAGCTACTAGCATGAGAGTAAAGTTTCAAGTTAGGAACTCCAAGACCACCTCTTTCTTTGGCATCTTGCATCACCTTAAATCGAATCCCGTTTTTTTAATAATTCCAAATGAATGAATCGAGCTGACTCTGCCATTTATTAAATATCTTGTCGTCTATCTTTATAGGGATCATTTGAAAAAGAAAGTTCATCTTAGGTAATACGTTAATTTTCACTGCAGAGATTCTTCCAAGTCAAGATAGAGTCAGCCTCTTCCATCTATCCAGATCAACCATAATTGATTTCCAAATTGGAACGTAATTATTCTTAAACAGATCTTTATTGCTCTTGGTAAGGTTAATCCCCAGATAATCCCCAGATATTGGCTTCTTCATTACTTGTAATCCTAAAACTTTAGAGAAATATTCTATCTCTTCTTCTGAAAGATTCCATGGCATGATCTGAGTTTTATCTCTGTTGATCTTATAGCCAGAAACTGAAACGTACTGATGTATCTGTGTCATTAATGTATCCAAGGAGTCTTTGACTTGCGTAACAGTAAGCAATACATCATCAGCATATAGTTTTATTTTATGTTCACAATCACCTATTTTGATACCTTGAATCCACTACTCTTGTCTAATTTTAGCTGCCAAAGGTTCAAGAGCAAGTATGAACAGCAACGGAGAGAGCGGACATCCTTGTCTAGTACCTTTATTGATGATACATTTTGAAGACAAGGATCCATTGACAATAATTTTTGCTGATTGCTGTTAATTTAAATTTTAATGTGTTTTTATCTATTATTTTTATCTTTTTATGAATTTTACATGTTTTATATTTTTTATATATTATGTTTTAATTTGGTACACCGCCTAGAGAGTTCTATATTAGGCGGTATATAAATTCAATCAATCAAATCAAATCAAATCAAATCAAATCAAATCAAATAAAAATATTTCTTCTTTGGCGTCTTGCTTTGTTGGAAGATTGTATTAATGTAAACACTTATACTTCATCATTCATTCCTACAGTTGGCACACTGCTGTAGAAGAAAGCAGGGCCGGAGATTCTCATCAGCCAAGTTTCAGTGACTGAAATTGCAGCCCGCCCACCTTGTTCGCCCAGCATGAACCACATTTCTACTGGCCTGAACTCTCCAGCTGTTCTCCCCACCCCCAGCCCAAACACAAGATGTTGTGAGCTCCACGGCTGCTTCCTCTTGCAAGTTTCTGGCTG
This sequence comes from Hemicordylus capensis, assembly GCF_027244095.1. Taxonomy (NCBI): domain Eukaryota; kingdom Metazoa; phylum Chordata; class Lepidosauria; order Squamata; family Cordylidae; genus Hemicordylus; species Hemicordylus capensis. The sequence goes on along the minus strand of NC_069658.1, from coordinate 253,186,364 downwards.
TGGGCTGTGACCTCCAAAGTTCCACCCACTCATGGACGCAATTCAGAGGAAAGACAGGATGAACAGCACAGAAGCACATTACAAAAGCTTTGACACCATCCTGGCTGTCTGTTGTCTCTCACCAGATGCAGATTCAGCAGAAGTGGAGGAAGCCAGACAGAGAAGCAACAGTCCCGGAGGAGCTCTTCCCTTCTCCAGAGCCTAGCTTAGGAACATAGAAAGCTGCCTTATACAGAGTCAGGCCATTGGTCCATCTAGCTCAGTAGTGTCTAGACAGACTGGGAGTGGCTTCTCCAAAGTTGTAGGCAGGAGTCTCTCTCAGCCCTGTCTTGGAGATGCCAGGGAGGGAACTTGGAGCCTTCTGCATGCAAACATGCAGACGCTCTTCCCCATCCCCTAGGGCAATAACTTAAAGTGCTTACACATGTAGTCTCCCATTCCAATGCAACCAGGGTAGTCCCAGCTTAGCAAAGGGGGCAATTCAAACTTGCTGCCACAAGACCAGCTCTTCTCGTGGATAGGAGGATCCTCCTCTGCTTACACTCAGATTTGCTTCAGAGCCTCCTGAAGCTAAATACGAATAGGTTTAGTTTGCTATTGAAGCAAGGGCAGTCCTTTCATGAGGCTGAGTAGGGTGGCAGATTACTGGGGTGCCAGCTGGGCAGATTACTGGGAGTGCCAGCTGGGCAGCAAAATGCTTTCCACCAATGTCATCAGGTGGCAGATTACTGGGGTGCCAGCTGGGCAGCAAAATGCTTTCCACCAATGTCATCAGAGCAGCTCTTCAGGACTGTCCTGACCCTTGCAAGGAGCATCTGTTCTCCTGCTCCATACAAAGCATGCAAGAAGCACAAGGAGAGAAGAGGAGGCAGCTGGCAACCTTTCCTCCTTCCTGTCCCACTTCAAAGCTTGCAAAGGTCAGCTTTGAAAGAGAGCTGGCACCCACCAGAGGCATGGAGCAAGGCAGCATTTGGCATCAGGCTCCACAGTAACTTGGGCTGGCCCTGTACAGAACACCATTTGGATTGTGTCCTTAGGGACATAGGAAGCTGCCATATACTGAGTCAGACCATTGGTCCATCTAGCTCAGTATTGTCTAGACAGACTGGCAGCGGCTTCTCCAAGGTTACAAGCAGGAGTCACTCTCAGCCCTCTCTTGGAGATGCCAGGGAGGGAACTTGGAACCTTCTACATGCAAACATGCAGGTGCTTGCCCCAGAGGATCTGGCCCATAGCAGCTCCATCCCGAGCGGAATATCTTACAGTGATCACACATGTCATCTCCCATTCAAATGCAAACCAGGGCAGCCCCTGCTTAGCAAAGGGGACAATTCATGTTTGCTACCACAAGACCAGCTCTCCTCCCGTTATTGGCCAACTTGATACACATTCTGCTTTTCGGCCCTTGGAGATTAATCCATTATACAGGGGTTCCCAGCCTCGAGTCTCTAGATGATGCTGGACTACAACTCCCATCATCCACAACCAACACACAACCACTGTGGATGCTGGGAGTCGCAGTCCATCTGGGGACCAAAAGTTGGGGACCCCTGGATTGTTACATCCTACACCACCTCCCATGGTATCCTGGCTCCCAGTCCTCCTCCTACCTCATTGATGAAGTCCTTTAGGATTTGGAATTCAGACGGGCTGTCAAACAGGCCATGGACAACAATGATGGGTTTGTAGGAAGCAGTGAGCGTGAGCAGAAGGAAGAGGACCAGGATGCAGAAAGGAGCCAGCACCCTGACATAGCCTTGGTACTGCCGCATGATCCCACTGTCTGGACAAGAGAGAGAGAGAGAGAAGGATTAACATCACCTGCCAGTAAGAACACAAGAAGAATCTTGCTGGGTCAGATCAGAGGCTGAAGTGGTGGGACCTGCATTCCAAACCCCACTCACTGGGAGCCCTGCGTGACTCAATCTCTCAGCCTAACCTACCTAATGGCGCAGTGGGGAAGTGACTTGACTAGCAAGCCAGAGGCTGCCAGTTCGAATCCCTGCTGGTATGTTTCCCAGACTATGTGAAACACCTATACTGGGCAGCAGCAATATAGGAAGGTGCTGAAAGGCATCATCTCATACTGCATGGGAGGAGGCCATGGTAAAACCCTCCTGTATTCTACCAAAGACAACCACAGGGCTCTGTGGGCGCCAAGAGTAGACACTGACCCGACGGCACACTGTACTTTAACCTACCTTGCTGGGCTGAGGCAAGGATACTGACCCGACGGCACACTGTACTTTAACCTACCTTGCTGGGCGGAGGCAAGGATAAAACAGAGTGGAGAAATGTATCACAACACACACATCCCTCCAGGAAGTTGTACAAGCAGAAAATGAAGGCAATAACCCTCAGGACTAGAAGTGTCAAGGCCTAGGGAAATTTCTTCCCCCTACTGCCCATGGCGAAAGATGGAAAAACTGGATTCTCCCCACCTCTTTTTCTCAAAGGCCAGGGAAAGATGGAAGAAAAACGTTTTCCACCAAATATTTTATGGGCCCTCACATCAGGTCAATCCCTCCTTTTGCTGCCTTTCCTAGCATTCACCCAGCTCCTCCTACCACAAGAGCTGATCTTGTGGTAGCAAGCATGACTTGTCCCCTTAGCTAAGCAGGGTCCACCCTGGTTGCATATTAATGCGAGACTAGAAGTGTGAGCACTGTAAGATATTTCCCTCAGGGGATGGAACCACTCTGGGAAGAGCAGAAGGTTCCGAGTTCCCTCCCTGGCATCTCCAAGATAGGACAAGATTTTTTATTTTTTTTAAATAGGACAAGATTTTTTTTATTGAACCAACAAACTACCAAAGCATACAGTACGTTTCCAAAGCACAATTATATACAAAGTGGTTGTTTGTACATGATATATCTACAAAGATTTACACACAAGGATTTGGAAACCCACAACGTTATGAGGTATATACAGGTAGTACTGTATAGGGCTGAGAGAGATTCCTGTCTGCAACCTTGGAGCAGCCGCTGCCAGTCTGTGTAGACAATACTGAGCTAGATGAACCAATGGTCTGACTCATATATGGCAGCTTCCTATGTTCCTCCTTGGTTCCTGCAGTGCAATTTGCCTCTTTCTCTACCCACAGCAGCTAGATCACAACAGAGATTTTGCCTATACTTTTACATTTTTTGAGGCAGAGAGAGCTGCCATGGCTTCTACCCTCCCTATCCCACCTGCATCCTCCTCCCCTGCCTGATGTTGCAAGCAGGACTTCAATTTTATGCCACTGTGGTTAGGGGGAAAGAGCAGGAAGAGAGACTGGTGAGGGTCTGGGGTGAGAGGGGCAGAACTGCAGCCTCTGTTGCTGCCTAGAACTTTCTCCCCCCAAACCCCCCCCCCTTTTTTTAAGGTAATAGTCCAAATCCTCAGGCCAGATGCAGCAAATTTGTTTCTGCCTGGATTCCCTCCCCCCGCCCCCCAAATTTTATTTATTAGTTTTATAAAGGATTCCCTGGGGTGTTTTTCACACAGGGCTTTAAGCTCCCATCTCCCTCATAATGGAGGGTGTGCGTTCATATATCAGCCAGATTTACCCCAAAGTCCCTGAGAGCTATCGGGGAGCACTTCACACATTATTTGGGTTTTTCATGAAATCTTAGAGTGTAGCATGATTTATATCCAGGGTAAAAATATCCAATTTTTGTGTCATTTTTTGTGGCAGCTTCAAATTTGCAGTAAACACGCAGTAAAGCCTGCTGTGTGAAAAACGCCCAGGTAAGAGATTACAAGAGTAATGGCCAAACTATCCAGAGAAAGAGAAAGAGAGAGAAAAAGTAGTCCTCTGTTAGGTTGATGTGCCCGTTCCCCCCCCCCCAAAGTAAACAGCATGCATAACCAGGGAATTGGGGAGATTTTCTGGCTGAGAAAAGGCAACCTTGCTCCTGCCTGAATTTCTGCATTTTAGTTTTCTATAAGAGGCCTCATCTGGATTACAACCATGGCATGGAGGAGGAAGGGAAGAGGGCTTTGGCCCTTTGGTTCCACCATCATGGTCCCAATCCTGGCTGGTGCCTCTAATGGCTCCAATCTGCCCCCCAAAATAAAGCTCTCATTAGTACAAAATGAGAAGTTTTCTTTCTGTTCAAGCAGCGGTTGGGAGGGCATCTGAATCAGGACTCCGATGGGGCAAAAAATTAAAGCCCCCCAAGACACCATGCTCTCAGACCAAAGTGCCTTCTCCTGTACATACTTTTTAACAAGTTAAAAAAAAAAAGTTGGCCCTATTAGCAGAAACGAAACACAATGTGCTTGCAAAACATATTACCAAATACACATCACAGGTTGATCAGGATAACCACATGTGGTTACATATAATTTTTTTTTTTTTTGCATTTATATACCGCCTTTCGTTAAAAAGATAACCCCAAGGCGGTATAATAAAATAACTTCCTAATTCCAGTAAATCTTTACCCAAGAATCTGTAAACCTGATCAAGTTACACAGTCCTTCTAAGATGCATCATTTCTTTAATTTGCTCATCTTTAGAAACAAAAACAGAAACAACCTTGCCTTGCCACCCTCTCTGTGTTTAAGCACTATACCTAACTTCCAATGTTTGGCCTATAGGACTATTTCAGTCATCAAAATCAGAACACAAAATATATTCCCTGAATATTAAATGCTTTGTAAAAGTCATAGAGAAGTCACCTTAAGTGGCGCAGTGGGGAAATGCTTGACTAACAAGCAGAAGGTTGCCAGTTCAAATTCCAACTGGTACTATATCAGGCAGCAGCAATATAGGAAGATACTGAAAGGCATCATCTCATACTGCACGGGAGGAGGCAATGGTAAACCCCTCCTGTATTCTACCAAACAAAACCACAGGGCTCTGTGGGCACCAGGAGTCGAAATCAACTTGACGGCACACTTTACCTTTAGCCTATAATGGCTGCCTTCCTCTGAGCTCTCATGACAGTGCTCTTACCCCTGGACTTCGGGGCTAAAGTCCAGGGCCTCCACACCTCCGCGGAGCCCCCAAATCCTCTTCAGTCTGTTTTGGGTGGTGTGGCTGCTGCTGGCCTGCACTGCACCGGGCGATCAAGTGTGATAATGACCTGTGCTGTGTGCTTTGGAGACAAAGGGGGAAGTGAGGACACACACATGTGTCATGGTGGATGTGTGTGTGTAGAGGGATGATGCTTAACTTGCAGTGGTGGAGGGGGGCCTCTAGCAGGCAGTGGGGCCTCCCAAAGCCTTTAGGTCCAGGCTCCAAAATTACCTAGGTGTTACCTAGACCTGTCACAATTTCCAATCGCATATACTCAAAATCGCAGTTGGTAAGACTGTGGTTGGCAAGGGATGACTGTATATATACTTATTTTTTTTAGGTTGACATACAGGATGTGGCTCACATGCGAAAGTGATTCATCTCCAGAATTAACCACTTCAGCATTGGGGAAGTCATCCCCAAAGCAATTCCCATGGTTGATTAAGCGCTGTTACTTCCCCAAAGTCATTTGACCAGATGAGATAAGAACATGCCAATCAGGTTAGCAATACTAATCAAAATAAGCACATGGACCAGAACCCCTCTCCAGCTCATGGCACAATTTCAACTCAGCACTTGGGGTGGACCACTGCAAATCTAGAGCCAGTTTCTTTGTGGATATAGTCACACCCACAGGATACTTTATGTCCCCAAACATCCACCCACCCCACTTCTCAGGCTTGGCTTTCTGAACCCCACTTCTTGCCTTCCTAAGGATTAGAAGACTGTGAATTTAAGATGACCTCTTAAAAACAATAGTATTTAACCAATTTACAGCATTTATACCTTTATTTACCCCAAAGGAAGGGGACTCTGATTTTAAGCCGGCCCCCTCAATTTTTAACCCCCCCCCCATTTCTAACATCAAAAGGTGGAACTGGAAAAGGTGCAGAAGAGGGCAACCAAGATGGTCAGCCTAGAGCACCTTCTTTACGAGGCAAGGCTGCAACACCTGGGGCTATTTAGTTTAGAAAAAAGACTGCAGGGAGACATGATAGAGGTCTATAAAACCATGCATGGTGTGGAGAAGGTGGATAGACAGAAATTTTTCTCCCTCTCTCACAACACTAGAACCAAGGGTCATCTCATGAAACTGATTGCCATGAAATTTAAGATCGACAAAAGGAAGTACTTTTTCCACACAATGAACAATTAGCCTATGGAATTCTCTGCCACAAGATGTAGTGACAACCAAACCAACAGTATGGATGGCTTTAATGAGGGTTTAGAAAAAGACATGGGAGGACTGGTCTATCAATGGCTACTAGTCTGAGGGCTATAGGCCACCTCCACCTCCAGCCTCAGAGGCCTCTAAATACCAGTTGCAGGGTAGCAACAGTAGGAGAGAGGGCATGCCCTCAGCTCTTGCCTGTGAGCTTCCTAGAGGAATCTGATAGGGATGTGCACAAACCAGTCCGAAGGCCATGCAAGAGGCCTGCGAACTGGTTCGTGCTGGTGCCGGTTCAAAGTTAGACGCTGGTGGGGTATCTCCCTTTAAGGGTGTGAGGGTTGCACTTATCCCTCCCGCTGCTTTCCCCCTTGAAATAAATAAATAGATTTCGGGGCAGCAGCATTTATCCCTGCCGCCCCTCTCCTGTTGTCTGGAAATACAGGAAGTACAGGCTGTGCGTGTGCCCACCACTGCGCACACGTGCCCACCACTCACGTTGTACATTGCTTGCACACGCTGCATGCGTGACGTGCGCACGCACGGTGGTGGGCACATGCGCAGCCCATACTTCCTGTATTTCCAGGGAACAACAGGGGCAGGAGCGGCAGGGAAGAATGCTGCTGCCCCCAAAACTTTTTTTAAAAATGGAGCACCAGTGGGGGGAAAGTGGCAGGAGGGGAAAGTGCAACCCCCCCGCCCTTAAAGGGAGACCCCCGCCGGCATCAAACCACGCCTCCGTGCACTTCACTAGAATCAGGTGGGCCACTGTGTGAAGCAGACTAGATGGGCCTTGGGCCTGATCCAGCAGGACTGTTCTTATGTTTTAAAGAACTTGGGGGAAACCTAGTCTTGGATTCAGGGAAATATCGTAACACTCCTATATTTTAGAGTAATCACATATATTATCTCTACAACTGCCCTGTAAGGTAGCCCAACATCGTCTCCATATTGCAAAGGGTACAAAATGACAGAAGTTTACTGAAAGACATCATTATCTATATACATTATCCATGTGGCATGGCACTTAATGAAGAATGAGAGGACAGGTCCCTGGCCCCAAGGGGTTTACAATTTAAGAACTGACACATGGGAGATAAAGGAAGGGAAGTGAAAAGGAGAGAGAGAAAATAAAGGGGAAGGACAGGCAATTGTATCAGTTATGTGTACTTAGACTTAATTGCAGTAGGGTATGGGGACCTTGGAGTTATGCTAAAAGCTTCATGGAAAAAGATACTGGGGGTGGTGGTGGTGGTGGTATGTCAGCTACCCAGTGAAATCCATGGGACAAAATGAGAAATTTGTGAGCCAAATCTCATTTCCACCATGCTTAGGCCAAAGTCCTTATTGCAGTGGTAAACTTGTACCTGGGCTGTGCCACTTCAGACCAGTGTTCCCTCTAACAGGGATTCCCTGCTGTGGACTACAACTCCCATAATCCCCAAGCAAAGGCTATTGCAACTGGGGATGGAACATAGGAACCTGCAATATACTGAGCCAGACCATTGGTCTATCTAGCTCAGTATTGTCTTCACAGACTAGCAGCAGCTTCTCCAAGGTTGCAGGCAGGAATCTCTCTCAGCCCTATCTTGGAGAAGCCAGGGAGGGAACTTGGAACTTGATGCTGGGAGTTATAGTCAACAGCATCTGGGAATCCCTGTTAAAGGGAACACTGCTTCAGACTGTAGGTGAGTTGTTGCAGGAGAAGAACTAAGCAGTCCTCTGTACAAACATCCCCTGCACACAGAGTTACAGGTCAGGGTCTGGCCTATCCCTGGCATGCTGGTTTGCTATGTGTACAGAATTTTTTCCCCTTGTAAGGGGAAATATTTAGTCTTGGAATACCCCACCCCTGTACAAACCAAAGTGGTCCAGTTCAGTCACAAGCTTGACACTTCCGCGAGATTATGTAATCAGCCAAGCCTGCTGTTTTTCTAAAGAGACCCTAATCATCACAGGCGGCTGACAAAGGTAGTACTACTATTATTAGCATGGGACATAATGTATTGACTGGAAATGCTCCCTATCCCTATTGCTCCTGCTAATTTAAGTAGTAAGTTGAGAGCAATTTCAGCACAATTTGTCCTATTCAGATGGAGGCACCCTGGCTCAGAGCGATTTGTCCCGAAGGCCAGCCAGTCAATCCAAGGTGGACGTGACACTTGAACTCTGCCCACCCTGATCCAAGTCAAGCTTTCTGTTCACTATGTTCTGTTCACAGTGCTGGCATCAACTCTGTCCAACTCACCCTTCTGGGAACAAGTGCAGCTTGTTTACATGAACTGCCAAGTGGCGAGATGTGGCCAATTCCAACATGTCTTCCTTTGCCCAACAAAACCAACCAATCTCAGGAATGCAGGCAGGGGTCCCAATGCATTCAGTTTGCATGTGGGGGCACACACACGCACACTCACACACACCTCTAAATCCAGTGCTCCTCCTGCTTACAAAATAATCAAAATAAACTTAACAGTTAGTTTCATGATGATTCAATACACAACATTTCTGTGTGCTTAGTTCAGGTCCCAACACTGCTCTTGTGCACATGCACACCACACATTTAGTGTGCCCAGGGGCGTAACGAGGCTCGAGTGGGCCCAGAGACAAAATTTTAAAATGGGCCCCTCGCTGATACACACACTCACTTCACATATTACTTGCCTCTGGGGGGGCCCTCGAGGCATGGGGGCCCCCAGGCAGCCACCTCCCCTTGCCTAATGGTAGTTACGCCCCTGAATGTGCCTCTTTTTTTCTAGCTTCATCTTGGTATGCGTCCAGTCTTATATGGTCAGATCCATATTTCACTCACATCCTGTTCTCCTCCATAAAACGTGGCTTCTATTCCATTATTAAAACCACTCTTTCCTATAAATAAATTTAATACTGAGCACAGAAACCCACAAGTAATAGTAATCACATATAGTGTGCCCATGATAAGGTTAGGAGAGAAAAAAGTAAGAAGCTGCCATATGCTGAGTCAGACCATTGGTCTATCTAGCTCAGTAAAATCTTCACAGACTGGCAGCGGCTTCTTCAAGGTTGCAGGCAGGAATCTCTCTCAGCCCAGGGAGGTGCTGCCATGGAGGGAACTTGGAACTTCCTGCGCTTCCTAGAGCGGCTCCATCCCATGAGGGGAAAGGTTCTTGGGAACGGGGCTATAGCTCGGTGGTAGAGCATCTGCTTAGCATTCAGAAGGTCCTAGGTTAAATCCCAGGGATCTCCTGGTGGGGTGGAGAAAGATTCCCGCCTGAAGCCTAGAGAGCTGCTGCCAGTCAGAATACACAATACTGAGCTAAATGGACCAGTGGTCTGACTGAGTAAATGGCAGCTTCCTAAATGATGAAGGACACCAGCTTTCAGAGATCCCTTCCATACAAGGTTGCCACAACCCAGTATATCACTAGATCAAAGTGCAGCTATGTTATACCAGTAACCAACATTCAGATTTGATCACTAACACAAGATTCAGCAAGCACTTCCCATTATCCAGACTGTCACCTAAAAAATCTCCTCTAGTCAAGAAAAGCACTAATCAGACTTCCCCAATCTCAACTGGTATAGAGCAAACAATAGCAGCAACTCCTTGCCACTCACCAGTTTTGGATCCAAGAGGTCAAATTTATACTTTTCCGTTTAGTTTGTTGTAGAAGCATGCAAGCTTTCAAGTCTCAAAGCACTCTTTAGTGGGTCAAATGGATCATCATCAGCAGATTCTTTGGAATATATAAAGCATGCCTGGTTTCCAGGAATGGCAAACATTTGCATAACTGCAGATGAAGGGTTGTTTTATAAAGCTGAACACACACACACACACACACACACGGGCCCTGAGGCTAACAGGCTATTTGCAAAATTAGATTACAAGTGACTGGCAACCTTTGCGTTTTATTAAAAAGGCCCTCGGTATTCAGAAGTGGGGCAGGAGAGATTGTTGTAATAGCTCACAAATCCCTGATCTGGATTATAAATTCCTTGCCTTTGAAAATGTTTCAGATTTTCCTGCCCAAGAGAAAAGCATGCTTATTATATTGGGGGGGGGAGGAATGTTCACAAACAGAGAGCAGACATTTCTTGCTCATCATAAGCAATCTTCAGAGGAGGGTAGCAAGCAGGTATTCTGCCTCTCAGCTCTGGCCAAAGGAGAGAGCTATGAGGAGACCAACCAGACCAATACGGAAGCCTCTTAACCATCAATAGGTCATAGAAGTTCAGGCAAGGCCACTGTACCCTATATTCATCTATTTATTTATTTGATCTGATTTATATACCACCCTTCCAAAAATGGACTTCTCAAACAGATAACGTTGGACTACAACTCCCATACCCCTGCCACTGTGATGGAGATGATGGGAGGCGTAGTCTAACGTTATCTGGGGATCCAAGTTTGCACATCTCCTGCCATGAGAAGGTTTCTGGGTCAGGATTGTCCTTGGGAGACTTTGCTCTTGATGCTCCTTTTGCTAGCTGCAAACCGTCAATTTCTCGCTCCCCATCTGCCCTGCCCCCTTGACAGCCAGTGTGTAGCCGGAAGTGTGTGGAACTGGAAAGTACAGCTTACAGCAAGGCATGGATTCCGCTGTCTTAGTACAGTTTGTTTTCCCCTGCCATGTAACAAGCAAGGGATTAGGACAGGCAGCGAGCATATTCCATGTGGTTTGGGATCCAAACCACATGGAATATGCTCGCTGCCTGTCCTAATCCCTTGCTTGTCACATGGCAGAGGAAAACAAACTGTACTAAGACAGCGGAATCCATGCCTTGCTATAAGCTGTACTTTCCAGTTCCACACACTTCCGGCTACACACTAAAGCACTGAGCCCATGAGTTCCTTCTGTGCACAAATGCACCCTAAAAAATGAAGGAGCAAGACCTCCACATGCTGTCAGGTCCAGAATGCTACCAGTGAGCAAGACGAGACAGACCTGGGCTTACTCTGTGCTTTCCTGCACCCTCAGTAGAGAGATCACTCCGATCCCAATTTAAGAGCATGCTGCTCCTTCAAGGTAGGCTGCCACCACTGAAGACTGATCTAAAGCCACTGACCAGGCTCAGACACAGCTTCAACAACCTAGACCTATCAGTCTTGGGACTTGCTGGCACTGCACAGCCACAGTCCACACAACCCAGCTCTAGATAAACAATATATTTATTATTTCTCTGTGTAAACCGCCCTGAGCCATTTCTGGAAGGGCGGTATAGAAATCGAATGAATGAATGAATGAATATTAATCTAGAAACAATTCATCAGCAGCGCATGACCTTATGAGGCCCACAAAGAAGCGTTTTGCAAGTAAGCCTCCAAAACCTTTTGAAACAGACTGAAGCCACTTCCAAGTATATGACATTTCTTAAGAAACAGGAGTTGCACACAAGATAAAGAGGAAATGGGGAGTAAAGAAAGGCACACGGGGATTCAAAAGAAAATACAAAACATTAAAAACAACAACACCTAACTAGCATTGTGTTTTACCTTAGCCTAGCAGTAGGCAGGCCCTTGACAGAGAGCATTAATCTCTACAGCATCTCCCTTTTTGGGACACCAGATGAACTGGTGACAAAATGGCTGGGGTGGTGGTGGTCTTGGCCCCTATTTTATATCAATCAAGGAGGGGGAAGCCTTTCCCACTCTTCCAGAGAGAGATAGCTCTGGGATCCAATGAGAAGAGCCAGTGTATCTCTGATGCAATGCTAGTCCTAGAGGCCAATCCAGGGTTGAGGTTTGCCCTCCTCAACTCTCTGATGTCTAGAGGTCGGTCTGGTTTGAGCTGGTTCCCTAGTGTGAAAAAGGGCTTAAGACTATACATTGATAGCTCTGTCCATGTTATTACTCAGAATATATTTTTAACACTCAATCAGATCAGTAATTCCAAAACAACATCATGCCCAAGACAAGCAAAAGATCTTTCTCAGATTCAAATTTACTATGGTTCAAATTTACCATCTATGGACTTGATACAATAATGTTTGACATTCAAATCCTACAAATTTCATACTGTTCTTTTACTTCCCTTCTGCAAGCTCATTAATAAAACATTCTTTTATATATATATATATAATAATAATTTCCTGAACTTTCCTAGAGGTGTAATCTACACAAAATTACATTGCCTGTTCAACAAGAAGTGTCACCTACTAGTAAATAAATAAAAAGACAAGCAAAGGACTGAAATCTAAAGACTTCTCCATAACCACTGAGCAGCCACAATCTAGACATCCAGGGTTAAGAAAATAGACTTCTAGGTCAAACCTGAAGTTTCACTCCTTCCCACGTTAGCAATTTAAGCCTTTCCAACCTATTACAAGGAAGAGCTGTAGTTCCCTCAGCATGGGCCAGGTGAGTGGATGGCTTAATCTACTCCTCAAGAGGATGAAAGGATGCCTTGCCTTGGGGGCCAAGGGGGCAGAGAAATCAGAACTCAGCACTCAGTTACCTCAGGCTCTTACCTGTCTCAAGGCTGCATGAAGTACACGTCCCCCAATTCTGAAATTTAATTCTATTTCTCTGCTTTGGCTGAGCAGTTTTACAGCCTGTTATTGGCTCCCTTCCCAGATCCTTGTAGTTATAAGGCCTTCTCCTAGCCCCACCCCTACCTTCAGCCAATCATGATGCATGTCGGCGGGGACAGGAACTCCTTCAGTTGTTCCAGTCCTTTGCTCTGTGCAGGACTCAGCTAAGGGCAAGTAGTGAGGAACAAGGAAGGTAGCACCTGTGAGGAGTTTCCCAGCTCTGCCACACCAAATTGATACATCAAAAACTGCTAGAGTCCATCCGCATGGCTGGTTTTTGCACAGTACTGCAAACAAACCTAGGAAGCTGTCATATACTGAGTCAGGCCACTGGTCCATCTAGTTCAGCACAGTGGACACTGACTAGCAGCAGCTATCCAAGGTTTCGGATATAAGTCATTTCCTGCCCTACCTGGAGAAGCCAGAGGTTGAACCTGGGACCTTCTGCATGCAAAGATAACATTCTTGACTCTTACTAAGATTACCAGAGATCTATTTTTCAGTCTGACCAAATGGTCATCAGTGATCTTATACATACATTCATTAGGGTTAACCAATAATAATTTGGACTGGCTTATTCTGGTTTAGAAATGTCTGTGTTTTAAAGAAATCCCAGTTCTTTCCTCTTTTATCATTTTTTAAAAAAAATCAACATGATGCTTTACATATACACAGAAAATAGGCACTTATAAGACAGGGTAAGGCAACCTTGGTAAGGATGTGCATGAACCTGTTCGCAGGCCCTTTTACAGGCCTCCGAACAACACAGGAACATAGGAAACTGCCATATACTGAGTCAGACCATTGGTCTATCTAGCTCAGTATTGTCTTCACAGACTGGCAGCGGCTTCTCCAAGGTTGCAGACAGGAATCTCTCTCAGCCCTATCTTGGAGATGCTGCCAGGGAGGGAACTTGAAACCTTCTGCTCTTCCCAGGGTGGCTACATCCCCTGAGGGGAATATCTTACAGTGCTCACACTTCTAGTCTCCCATTCATATACAGCCAGGGCGGACCCTGCTTAGCTAAGGGGACAAGTCATGCCTGCTACCACAAGACCAGCTCTCCTCACCACAAGTTCGAACACTGGCTGGTTTGAAGGCGGGAGGGTGTCTGCCTTTAAGGGCGGGGGAGGGTGCACTTATTCCTCCTTCCGCTTTCCCTCCCCCACCAGTGCTCAGTCTCCTCCAATTCCATCAGGGCAGCAGTGTACCTCCCTGCACGACATGCGCAGGCACGTCAAATACTTCCGGTTATATCCAGTAAAGGGGGCAATGGGGCGGCAGGGAGGTACGCTGCTGCCCCGATGGACTTTGAGGAAACCACCACTGGTGGGGGAGGGAAAGCGGAGCGAGGAGTGCATGCACCCTCCCCTGCCCTTAAAGGCAGACACCCTCCCGCCTTTGAACGGGGCCCACCCGGTTCCGTACACAGCCCTAAACCAGAAAAGCTGGGGAGCATGCAATGTAACCAATGGGACTATTTAGTTAACCCTCAGGAGGAGGGTTAAAAAGGAGCTCACTGTTACTAAGCAATATTGATATACTGCTTTTCAACCAACAACAAAAGTTCTCAAAGCGATTTGCATTGTAAAAGAAATAGAAGACGGTTTTCTGCCCCAAATGGGCTCCCAGTCTAGTAAGAAACACAGGACAGACGTCAGCTGCAGCCACTGGAAAGGATTCATTCTGTTCCCCCACCCCCACCCCCGGCTAAATACGAGGGAAGCATCACTTGATGAAAAGGTGCTGCTTTGCCATATTACCAGGGACCGTCCTGTCCTGGGCCCTTCTCCAAATAAAGTACATGCTCTGCCACTGTGCTATGGCTGTTTATACTTCCCCAAAACATGGCGAAACAAAACAAAAGTAAGGAAGCAGAAGCAGATTTAAGAGGTAAATGTATAGGATTTGACTATTTCAGAATTGGTAGGCAATTTACCAATGACTGAGTAATCCCCAAAGTAATTCTCACAGTTGAGTAAGTTCAGTTACTTCCCCCAAATAATGTAACCAGATCAAAGGAACATAGAAAGGTGCCATATACTGAGTCAGACCATTGGTCTATCTAGCTCAGTATAGTCTTCACAGACTGGCAGCAGCTTCTCCAAGGTTGCAGGCAGGAATCCCTCTCTCAGCCCTATCTTGGAGATTCCAGGGAGGGAAGTTGGAACCTTCTGCTCTTCCCAGAGTGGCTCCATCCCCTGAGGGGAATATCTTACAGTGCTCACACTTCTAGTTTCCCATTCAAAGGCAACCAGGGCAGACACTGCTTAGCAAAGGGGGCAATTCATACTTGCTACCACAAGACCAGCTCTCCTCCCTAAGATGAGAAGAACATGCAAATCACATTAGTTATGCAAATCACATTAGAAGAACATGCAAATCACATTAGTTATTAGTTATACACATGCAAATCACATTAGTTATACAGGAGGACCTCATTAACCGTGGGTCCAGCACTTAGTTTCACGTATCCACAGTCGGGTAATAGATACCCAACCTTGGTATATGCTAATTTAAAAGGGCAAAAAAGAGGTTACATCTGCATATCTGTAGACAGCCAGAAATGACCACGGAGATCATTTCTGGTCAACATTTTGTACATTGGAACCATTTTATGGCTCATTTTCAAGGAATAACAGCACCAAAAACGCAATTTTCAGCCACCTGTTTACTCATGGGTGGCATCCATGGACAAGTAAAGGACAGCGGACCACAGCAGAATTTTTTTTTTCTGCCAGCACACGTGCGTCACAGTGATGGGCGCATGTGCGGAACTTACTTCCACTTTTAGCAGGCAACAAGGGGGCAGGGGTGGCAGGGAGGAATGCTGCCGCCCCGAAGATTTCCCTAAAAACTGGAGCACCAGAGGGGGAAAAGTGGCAGGAGGGGTAAGCACAACCCACCCGCCCTTAAAGCAACACACACCCCTGGCATCGGACCGCGCCTCCACGGCCCATGCACATCCCTAGTTCAGATTATCTCTGGGTAGTCCATAAGCTGGTAACAAGTAGGGAAAATGTTGGGGCACGAAAGTGTGTGCTCCTGGCGGGCATGATGTCTGAACCCACACAACTCTAGTTCCCACACTGCATTACCAATGTTCACCCAACGTTCTCTACCCAGCCTCAGACGTTGGGCTTCAGACATTGGGCTAAAGCTGCACAAAGCATACTGAGCAAGTGATAATGCAAGGCAGCAACCAGACTCAAGCAGGATGAGACGTAGCACCCGCCAGGA
Organism: Hemicordylus capensis; assembly: GCF_027244095.1. Lineage (NCBI taxonomy): Eukaryota > Metazoa > Chordata > Lepidosauria > Squamata > Cordylidae > Hemicordylus > Hemicordylus capensis. The sequence goes on along the minus strand of NC_069658.1, from coordinate 253,170,444 downwards.
GTGCACACTCTCGTGTCCTGATCTTTTCACAACTTGTTACCAGATAACAGACCGGGCAGCAGTTGCCTGAACCTCCCCTATCAGTTGCCCATCTGGAACCAATTATTCTCTATACCAAGTCACAGAAGACTTGATGTCCTCAAACATTCTTGGCCCTTCCACCACTGAAGGGCTGATTTTACTGACCCAACCCCCCACCCCACCCCGCACCAATTCAGTGGCAGGGCATATGCTTCACATGCAGAAAGGTATTGGCTCAAATTTCACCATCACCACAAGGATCTCAGGCAGTGGAATGTGAAAAACCGACAAAAGGAAGAAGTTTTTCACACAACGCATAGTTAACCCGTGGAATTCTCTGCCACAATTTGTGGTGACAACCAACAGCCTGGATGGTTTTAAGAAGGGTTTAGCCAAATTCATGGAGGACAGCTCTATCAGTGGCTACTAGTCTGGTGGCTATAGACCACCTCCAGCCTCAGAGTCAAGATGCCTCTAAATACCACAGTTGCAGGAGAGCAACAGCAGGAGAGGGGGCATGGCTTCATCTCTTGCCTGTGGGCTTCTGAGCGGCATCTGGCTGGTTTGAAACAGGATGCTGGACCTCATCCAACAGGGCTGTTCTGATGTTCTTATGCCCCAGACTTTGGGGAGCCACTGCCTTGCTAACTTGGCAAAGAGGCACCTTTTAACGTGATGATTATCTTTATTTAGCAGGGGGAGAGTAACTGGCCCTATCCACCCCCAGCACTGTACCTCCAGTGACTGTTGCTGGTGTCTATCTTATGTTTCTTTTTAGATTGTGAGTCCTTTGGGGACTGGCTTCCATCTTATTTATTTGTTATTTATCTGAGTAAATCGCCCTGAGCCATTTTTGGAAGGGCGGTATAGAAATCGAATAAATAATAATAATATGACTAAATGAATTAATTTTAAAAGACATGATGAATAATGATGATTGTAATGGTTTGTTTTTTCTCTACTGCTTGCTTATCTTTAAACATAGTTATACATAAATTTTAAACAGAGAAGATGCATGGATGTTGACCTGTGTCCAGTGTTTCTTGTAACAGGGATTCCCAGATGTTGTTGACTACAGTTCCCATAATCTCCAGCCAGAGGCCATTGCAGCTGGGGATTCTGGAAGTTGTAGTCAACAAAATCTGGGAATCCCTGTTAAAGGGAAGACTGTGGTCCCCTTTTTTAATCTTTCAGGCACCAATTAAAATCTGTTTTATTTACAAAAGCCTTTAGTGGGTTTTAACTGAGACTGTTTGTTGATTGTCACCTATTCAGAGCTCCGGTATTTCATTTTTAAAAAATCTGTATTTTAATGTGGCTGTCTTCTTCGAGTTTGTTATTGTTTAAAAAGTTTTTAAACAAAGGCTGAGTTCGGATGCACATGATAACCATAGTTATAGCTGGCCAAGGTTAAAACTGCAGTATGCCCAAATGCACAACCGGGCCAAAAGCTAACCCTGGTTTGCCTCGCCAAACTCCAATTGGAACCTTTGACTATCTCCAAGTTTAGCTGTCGACAACTGAGGTTTTGCCACAGAAGCGTTATGCCCGGATGCTGACTCAGCTATAACTGTCATTTTATGCCTATTCCAATCTCCAATCAGAGAGGTGGCAAGGAAGGGCTCCTCTCTCCTTTAACTGGAGTTTGGCTGGCCATGGTTTGGTGAATGTCTGCGGTGTGATTTGGAGTTAAAAACTGAAACCTCAGCCATGCTTAACTCCAGTTAACTTGTAAGTCTGAACTGGGCCAAAGTATTTAAAAATGTCAGAACACTTGCCTCCTTGAACTTTTGATTTGATAGAAAAACAGCGTGAAAAAATATTTTGAATGATGTGTCTGAGGTGCTTTGAATACTAACTTATTTTTTTATCATGGCTGTAGTTGCTGAAGTGGTGACGTGAATATATAAAGCCACCTTATACTGACCCAGGCCTTTGGTTTATCTAGTACAGTCCTTATCTGGACTAGGCCTTCGGCTTCTCTGTTCCAGCTGGCATAGATAGATAGATAGATATAGATATAGATATAGATATACACACACAAAATATATATATATAAAAACAGAATTAAATGAACAATTATAATATAAAACCAATTAAAATTAACTGAAAGCCTGAGAAAACAAGGGTCTTTAAAAACAAAACAAGACACAACAGCCAGAGAAGGAGAAACTCTGATTTTTACAGGGAGAATTTCATTTCTGTACCAACCTCATACAGGACCACTATGCACGCAAAACCTCTCAACTGGCACTTCCATTAAATAAATCTACAGTATTTGCTCATTATTAATTATTAGCAACACTAAATAAAAATCCTTACAACTGCTCTGTGAAGTAGATTGGCATTACTATAGACAGCTAAGGCTGCAGGAAAGCAGTTTGCCCAAGCCCACCTCCCAGGTCAGATTTGAACAAAGGACCTTCTATCTTGCGCACTTGCACTTTGGCAGTTAAAATTTACCACTCATCTTCTGATGGCAAGAAGGAGCAATTCACACATGCATTCATGGCACCCACTGCACAGTTGAGCGTGTGTACTGCTCCTCTGAAGAACATCAGCCGTGAGCAGACGCAAGACAGAAACAGGGTCAGAGAAGTGGGAATTATCCGGAAGCCATCAAGGGCTGCAGCAGGGCCAACCTGCTCATCACGGATTCCCTGTGATGGCAACAACAGCCTCGATGACAGCAACACTATCCTCTTGGCGAACAGAGTCATTTGTCTGTCTCTTTCCCATTCCATCCATAGGCGGGAACCTTTTCCCAGGAGCCCCTGGGGGGAAAGCAATCATTTGTGGATGAGGAGAGTGCCAGTAAGCAGAGGTGACAGAGCTCCATCACTTTCTCCTCAAAACGCAAATCTCCAACAATGAGGGAAGACCTCTAAAAGGCTTGAGAGACCACCCACATGGGTGGGGGAATGGCATTCTGCTGAGGGGGGCCCCTCAAACCAGGAGCCAGCCTTCATGAGAGGAGACAGGAAATCTGATCTCAGCAGTGACTGTTTCACATGTGTCAGTCACGGCTTGATGTTTCAGCGATTGAAAGAGGGACATTCACCCTCACTGGTGCACCCCAAGTTACTCACTAGTAGGGGTGTGCACGGAACTGCACAGCTGCGGTCCAGCACTGTGGAGGGGGTTCCTTTAAGGGCGGGGAGGACTTGTCTCCCTCCAGCACTCGTATTTACTGTAGAAATTGGGGCGGCAGGATACCTCTCTGCCGCCCCTTCTTGCTGCTCAATGCAAAAGGCTCCAACAAGCCTTCTGCGCACGTGCACACCGCACGCGAGCTTCACGTCTCCCGGAGGCCCGGTCTACCCGGCCTCGGCCCCTGCCAGCGGGTAGACCGGGCCTCCGGCGTCGGGGAGACGTGACGCTCGCGCGCAGCGTGCGCAGAAGGCTTTGAGTCTTTTGCATTGAGCAGCAAGAAGGGGCGGTAGGGAGGTATCCTGCCGCCCCAATTTCTACAGTAAATACGAGCGCTGGAGGAGGCAAAGCGGCAGGAGGGGTAAGTAAACCCTCCCCGCCCTTAAAGGAACCCCCTCCACCCGGACCGGACAGGTCCGAACCGGTCCGGACGGTCCGGAGGCCTTTACAATGGCCTCCGGACCGGTCCGGACCCATGCCTACTCACTAGTATTGTTCAGGAGTTACTCAAAAGCAGTGTTTCCCAACTTTGGTTTTTTGCTTGCAACACACTTTTAAAAAGAAAAACAAAAAGATTGAGGCATACTCCCCCTAACACACTTTTTTGACCCCAAAACACGCACTTCTTTGTTTATTTGTTTTGCAGGGGCAAAGCTTCTATGCAGTTTTTATTTGTGTGTTGGTTTGTTATGTGGAGGGAGGGACAGATTCCTCCTGATGCACTATGGGACAACTCACTTTCAAAAATGGATAATTTAAATTCCCCACTTTTCTATCTATCAAGTAAACTATCTACCTACCTACTTTTGGACCCAGCTTACCAAGAACCAGCATAGTGAGCCATGCTGACCAGAGTTCCGTGGCACACTGTTTTGGGAAAAGCTGCTCTAAAGGACTACCTAGTTTTGATAGGGCTTCTGTCAAATAAGTAATTTAGTCAGGATGCCAGCCACTATTGTTTTTCTCATTAGCCACTGATCTGCATACAATACAATACTAATCTATACAATACTAAGAGTACCTCCTTCAGAAACACCTTTGTGAGAAGTACACCAACAGTGTTTGGGTCTGGCTGATGACATTTTGGCAACCAAGGAAAATCCAAAAGGCAGTCTTTTTCTCACTAATTAACACAGACCCTATCAGATGGGTTGATATTATCTTGTAGTATTGTCCTGGGGGTCATCTTAAGTGGCGCAGCGGGGAAATGCTTGATTAACAAGCAGAAGATTGCCAGTTCGAATCCCCGCTGGTACTATATCGGGCAGCAGCAATATAGAAAGATGCTGAAAAGGCATCATCTCATACTGCGCGGGGGGAGGCAATGGTAAACCCCTCCTGTATTCTATCAAAAGAAAACCACGGGGCTCTGTGGGCGCCAGGAGTCGAAATCCACTTGACAGCACACTTTACCTTTACTTTATTATCCGGGGGGTGGGGGAGGCCAAAACAGCGGCTTGCCTTAAAACCACCTAACAATGAATTTGTAGCCAAGACAAGATTTGAACGAGGGACTTGCCAGCACACACCTTATCTAGAGCATTTTGAAAATGTGTCACAGCACTAGAGAACAGCTGGAGTGTAATATTTCAGGTTACTGAAAAGATGTTCTGTATGGATTATTCCTTCACAACATAATTAATTTTTTTAAGCCCGGGGCATCAGTGACCTGGGATTTTTCCAACCCTGTTTAAGAGAAGAGAGATGCGAGACAAAATAAATTACATATTTCAGTGACCCAATTTAATTTTCACACCAGGTAGGCTTGTTGCCTACCTAACTAGGGCAAGCACCCAAGGGGCAAACTGTACCTACCCTACGTGTAGCAGAGACCGGCAGAAAAGGGGTGGTGACTGACACCACCCATAAATACGCTGGCACAAATGCCAGGTTCATGGGCCTGTCTATACCGGCAATTTGGCAGCCTAATTTTGTCACTTTCTGTGTAGAAACTGACACACAAGAAAAATATGGATTCAGTTTGTCTATATTCTTTAGTGTCAGGAACTACGTCTGGCAAGAATGGGATCCCAACAGGAATGTGCACAGTACATGGTCCAAATAATACATAGCACATCGGAATCTGCCTTATCATGAAACAGATCACTGGTTCCATCTTACTCAGTACAGGAAAACTTCAAGATTTGCGAGGGTTCCGTTCCGCTCTCCAACCGGAACCCACTCTACAAACAGAACCTGCAAATATCGATCCATTGGGGCAATGGGGATTGGGGGATTAGGTTCCCGGATACGGCAGCGATACCTTTTAAAATCGCTGCTGTGCAGTGGTGATGGTGGCTGAGGTGGCCACAGTGGTGGGGGAGGCAGCAGTGGGGACTCCTCCTACCTCCCCACCTGCCTCCCAAATGACCACACGGGCCGGTCTGCAGCCTATTTCAGGCCTCTCTGAGCTAACAGGTACCACCACTGCCTCCACCGCCACCCCCGATCCACGGACATGCAAGTTCCACGGTGGGGGGGTCCACGTATGCCGAGGGCAGGTGCTTATTCCCCAACCACAGATATGTGAAACCCCGAGTCTTGAACCGACGGATGATGAGGTTTGCCTGTACTGTATTATCTACATTGCTGGCAACAGCTCTCCAAGGTTTCAGAAGGGGGTCTTTCCCAGCCCTACCTGGAGATGGCGGGGATTCAATCTGAGAACTTCGGCACTCAAAAGCCAGTGCTCTACCACTGAGCTACAATCCCATTTGCAAACACTCGGTGGGAAAGATGCAAGATACATTTTAAAACAGTAGATTATTGTTATCCATTATTCATGGAGGAGAGATTTATCAGTAGTCATAAAAACAAGCCCCAGGCACATGATACAGCCAGCTTGCTGAAGCTAAGCAGGTCTGGGTCTGGTCAGTGGCTGGAAGGGAGATTGCCTGGGAAGCACATGAATGACACCTTCAGCTTCCTGATGGAAGAAAGGCCACATATAAAAAATGGATCCTCCATGTTCAGAGGTAACATGACTCTGAACACTGGATGGTTGATGCTGCCTAGGAACCCCAAATGCTGTTTGAGTTTTGTGATGGAAAAACACAGGATAAAAATGGATAAAAGGATAAAAAACAGATTCTCCATGTTCAGAGGCATTATACCACTGGATGCTGGATGCATTGCAAGCAATGTGGGTAACTATCTTCATCAGGCCCCGCTCGTGCATTTCCCAGAGTCACTGCTGAAGAGAGACAAAAATACTAAGCTGCACGAGCTCTTGAGAGCGACCCAATAAGGCAATTCTTGTGGTGTTCTTATTCAATTTCAAATGAATAGTGAATCAGAGACAATATATTTGCCACTTCAACTGAATTAATTGATATGATCTTTCAGTTGACACACGGCAGCATTTATGAGCAGAACACCACGATCAAAGGGTCATAATGGAACTTGAGAGCGCTACTCGATTTTGCCCCAGCACAGAATTTGCCTTTTTCACAGCTGTTGCCCACTGGACTGCCCTTTCATCGAGCTATTCACCACAGTCCCAAGTCACCACTAGCTCAGATTCCATGGGGCAAAAAAATATTTTTCACAACGTGCATTACGCACTTCATCATGACTGTGTGAGGATCTGAGTCTGGGTCTCTCCAGGCCTAGTCTACTACGACACGACCCTCGCTCAAATGTGTCTGGACTGCATATCAGACTTGCCTGAGGAAATCTCATTGGTTTGTTTTTTTTGCAGGGGGGATGTATCTTAATTCACTGTCCTTGTAAAAAGAACAGGCCACTCCCTACAACCTAACGTAGGTTGCAGGGAGGGGGCTGCTGTTTTTACAAGGAATTAATTTTACAGTGAATTAATACCTAAGACATACATAGTTTCAAAAAGAACTTGTACTTCAGCATAGCAACTATCAGATGCGGTTCTGCCACCCATATTCATTCATTCATTCGATTTTTATACCACTCTTCCTAAATTGGCTTACATTGAGATCAAACACACAACAATTAAAATCAAATACCATTTAAAAGCAGATTACAATTAGAACTAGATATCATTAAAGGCCTGATGCTTTTGGACTTTGGTGCTGGAGAAGACTTTTGAGGATACCATGGACAGTCAGGAAAACAAACAAATGGATCATAGAGCAAATCAATTTTCAGGATTTTCACTCGAGGCACAAACTATCATGCTTCAGACACATTATGCGGAAACCCAGCTTCCTTGAGAAGTCCATAATGCTGGGGAAAGCTGAAGGAAAGAGAAGAAGAGGACAGCCAGCAGCAAGGTGGATGGACACGATTACGGCAGCAATGAATGCACCACTGAGAGACCTTAAAGGCCAAGCTGAAGACAGATCATCCTGGAGAGAATCTATCTATGTGGTCGCTAAGAGTCGCCACCGACTTGACGGCACTTAATCAACCATTAAAAGCCAGGCTAAAAATATTATCTTTAACGCTCTCCTGTATTATGAACCTGGGGCTTCTCCTGAAGGCCTCCAAGGAAGACAATCCTCTCATATCCACAGGGAGCATACGTTATATCTGCCATATGAGTTCATAAGCTGTTCTTTGGCACAGATAATTTTATTTTTTATATTGGTTTTTGCTGACATCAGGCAAACACAATGGTGCCAACCTCAGTGATCCAGTTAATTTACAGTGCAATCTGCAACCTAACATCAAAATTCCTACGAGAATGCAGAAGGCGATTTAAAAATGCCTACAAAAAATTCCCTAGAATTAAAAACAGGATAGAGATCTATTAAGAGACTAATGGTGACCAGGTAGCCCAGTATTTACCTACACACATAACAGCAGAACTAGAGGGCTTTAGGTGAATTGGTCATACAACAAGTTTAAAATAAAATAAACCACAACTACCACACAACAAAACAACTGCTCTGGGGAACTAACTACCACAAGATGGGGTGGTAAACAACATAAATAGGACAATGTGGTAGTTCTTGATACCACAAGAGCTGGTCTTGTAGTAGCAAGCATGACTTGTCCCCTTAGCTAAGCAGGGTCTGCCCTGGTTGCATATGAATGCGAGACTAGAAGTGTGAGCATTGTGAGATATTCCCCTCAGGGGATGAAGCCACTCTGGGAAGAGCAGAAGGTTTCAAGTTCCCTCCCTGGCTTCTCCAAGATAGGGCTGAGAGAGATTCCTGCCTGCAACCTTGGAGCAGCCACTGCCAGACTGTGAAGACAATACTGAGCTAGACAGACCAATGGTATGACTTAATATATGGCAGCTTCCTATGTTCCTAATGTTTGCTCTGCATACTGCCACATGCATACCTGTAAAAGATCAGCCACAGCTGGGAATGTGAGGAAGCTCTCTCTACCTCATGGTACACACCACATACAATTATTCCTCAGGAACCAGCTAATCAGTTTCACACAGCGGCACAGTTTAGAAAACCCTGGTTTCCCACTAAGTGAATGAGCCACTGCAAGCCACAGGCTCCCCACTTCCCTCTTCTCCTCTATGCACAAGAGGAGGGAAAGGAAAGCTTTTCCTTTTGGATTGAAGAAAACCACAGTTCTAAGTTATGTAGGAATTCTAAGAGCATGGTTTAAACTAAATCAAGGGTTCCTGGGTTCATATGCAATACAGAAGCTGAATGCTTGCAGGAGATCAATTCATTTTCGGGCCGAAAGCCTTCCTCATGCCCATTCCTATTTGTTGCCACTGCTAGATTGGAATATTGTAAGAACTGCTCTTCTTCGCAAGAACCTGCTGAACCACCACCAGAGGCCCTGCTCTTTCTCTACAAGGAACAGGGCCTTTTTTGTTGTGGCGCTCAGATTTTGGAATTCCCTCCCAAGGGAGGCCTGCTTAACTTCATCTCTGGTTCCTTTTGGCAAACAATAAAATCATTCTTATTTCAGTGTACTTGCAAGATGCATTGAACCAGGGCTTCGTAAATCCCAGCACCAGGGAGCCATGGCACCTAGAAATTTAACCATGGTTCCCAAACTAGGATAGTCAGAAACAGAGTTATTTAATAAAATATTTATTTGTCCCAGGCAACCCTGTTTCTGTTCAAAAAATGTTACTTGTAATGGGGATAAAGAGAAGGCCATTTAACCTTCATCTTCCATGATGTCTATCACTAAGGCTGGACATTTTGTCAAGTGGCTCCTAAGGTTTTGGGCGAACTCCTGGATCCAAAGAAAGTTTGTCAATCCCTGCATTAATCAGATCCATTCTTCTGCTGCTCGCTAAAATAGTTGCCAGTTTTATTGTTAACACTATTTTATGTTTAGTTTGTACTGTGTTTTTAATGGTGGTAAGCGGCTTTGGTCATTTTTGTTTTTAGTTTTTCAGTGGCAAGCAGGTTAACAAGAGCTTGCAAATAAATATTCTTCACTATTGTTATCCATCATCAGTTTGCTGGCCATAAAGCCCAAGCCTACTTTCCGACATTTTGTGGAAAGGAGCCATTTTACGAAAAAGAGTAAGACCCGTGTTCCCAGGGATGGAACAGCGTGCAATTGTCCAAGAGCGGAAAGATAATGGACAAGGCTCTAATAACACAGCATAACAGAGAGAGAAAGGTTCTCATAATATTGGGGGAACTGGCTCCCATGACACTAGAAAATTGCTTTAACAACATACTTATTATGTTCTCATGACATTCTAACTAACTGGAACTAAACTAAACTGCAGTTTCCAGAAGGGTTTCATTATGCCTTTCTTAAATTGGGTAACAGCCACTGCTGGGCAATAACCCAAGGGGATTAAAGAGAGTTAGACTAGAAGAATTTCATAGTTGCCCAGTGCTTTGAAAATGCAGTTGAAGTCAATAATATCTGCAGAGAGTTTCTACACCTAGGAAGTGAGGAAGACTCATCAACTGCATTACATATTACTGTAAACTCTCAGTAAATGAGCTTTATTAGTCTAGCAGCATGGACTTTGCCTGTGGTTTATATTTATATTTTATTTTTTACGTTTTTATATCCCGCTCTTCCTCCAAGGAGCCCAGAGCGGTGTACTACATACTCAAGTTTCTCCTCACAACAACCCTGTGAAGTAGGTTAGGATGAGAGAGAGAAGTGACTGGCCCAGGGTCACCCAGCAAGTATTTGGCTGAATGGGGATTTGAACTCGGGTCTCCTCGGTCCTAGTCCAGCACTCTAACCGCTACACCATGTTGGCTTACCATGCTCCTTCTCTTACACCTGCTTCTGACCCAACCCCCCACCCCACCCCGCACCATGACGGGCCCATTCTAGTGGTGGCACCTTAGCTCTATTCAGACATTATGTTGTAAACATGTACAGATGTCTATACACTTGTACATGTTCTTGTATGAATGACAATACCTGTGTTCATTTTAACAGTGAATCTGGGGATAGGCCCCTCAAATGCATGGTAAATTAGATAGGTAGCATACTGCTGTACTTGTGTTCAGCGTAACATGTGAATAACCGTGTCTGCATACAGATTTGTACTTGTGTAATTATACACTCATTGTACAAGTGTTCAACATAATGTCTGAAAAAGGGCTTTTGTCTCTTCAATACAATCCCTACAGGAGCTCACCCGACAGTGGAGTGCCTTTTAAACATTGTTCTTTGTCCTTGTCCAGATCTTTTAAATACTTTTAAACTGGTTTTTATTCCACTTTATTTTTATTCTACCATTGCTGTTTTACTATAGTCCTATACCAATATTATGTTCAATGCACTACATTGTGCAGTGTACACACATATAGATCTGAATACACATAAGCCCTGTTCAGATGTGGGGAAAACAAAGCAATGTTGTGCTTGTGTACAACATTACGGAGCGCACCCGGGCATCTTGCTGAGAAAGCTCACACTTCCCATGCTCTTCACGATTACGAGGTGTATGTGTGTGTCTGAAGAGGCAAACACCATAAGCATGATGCCGGGCATTTCTGTAATTGGCAGGCTAGGATGCTCCACTTATACAATGTTTTAATGTAAGCTGCCCTGAGATATTTATAACCTTAAAAGGAGATATATAAATTGAATACTACATTTAAATAATATTAAAAGATTAACATAATATGCAGGAGGAGGGGAGATTGTGAGGGGCTGGTTTCTCTTTAAGGGATAAGCCCTAGTCTCTGTGTGTGCTATTTGCCAGGGCTAGCAAACTCCTGTGGCATCCAGTTTTTGTTTGTCCCTGCCTGGAGGGGGGATGGAATCAGCTAGAGCTGTGGGAGGCCCTACATTCCTTTGAGCCACATCCTCTGTCTCAGTTTGAAGCCTACCCTCTACATAAGAGGTGAAGGCCTGAGAGCATAGCAAACAGAGATTAAAAAACAGGGCATCCCTTCCTCCTATAAGTACTGATCCCTCCCTCATATTCCTGAGAAAGGCTGTTTGAACAGTTAAATCGCCGACCAATACAGCTGAAACCTATCCTTCTAATAAACTATCTCTAAATACTGTAAACAGAAAACAAAACCAGTTATTAAGACAGAAAGTCAGCAGGGGAGGGGGCACTTTCCAGGGTATTGCACAGAGTGTCACATGTATGACTATTTGCTTCATGGGCAGAAGTCATGGGTGTGTGCTCGGTGCAAGGAGCTCCTGGATCTCAGAGAACAAATTTGTTCCCTCAAGACCAAGGCGGCGAATCTGGAGAAGCTCAGAGAGACATGTGGACAAGACCTTCAGGGATGTGGTAGAGGCATCCCACTCCAGGGCTGATAGCTCCTCTGCTGTCAGGGAGAATGATCGGAAGGAAGAGGGAAATGCTCTTTAGAAGAGACCTCTTCTATGGAAGATGAGCCCATATCTTCTCACACAGGGGATACTCCTCTGGGGGGTGGGGGCCTCCTTGTAGTCGGTGATTCGATCATTAGAGGTATAGAGAGGTGGGTTTGTGACCCGCGTGTTGACCGCACGGTGACTTGCCTGCCTGGTGCGAAGGTTGCGGACATCACGCAGCATCTAGATAAGCTCTTAGGCAGTGCTGGGGAGGAGACAGCTGTCGTGGTGCATGTCGGCACCAACAATGTGGGGAAATGTAGTCGAGAGGTCCTGGAAGCCAAATTTAGGCTGATAGGTTGCGTATTGAAGTCCAGGACCCCCAAGGTAGCATTCTCAGAAATGCTACCTGTTCCATGCACAAGTACAGTGAGACAGACAGAGCTGAGGGGTTTCAATGCATGGATGAGACTTTGGTGCCGGGAGGAGGGTTTAGATTTGTTAGGCAATGGAATACATTTTGGGGCAAGCAAGGCCTGTACAAAAGGGACAGGGCTGCACTTGAACCAAGATGGAATCAGACTGCTGGTGCTTGAAATCAAAAAGGTTGCAGAGCAGCTTTTAAAATGACACCTGGGGAATAGCCGACAGGAGCTGGACAGTATCCAGTTCAGCAAATGCCATCCTTTAGAGTGTAAGGGTGCAAAGATTCAGGTAATACAGAAGGGGACAGAGCAGAACCACATAAAGAGCAGACAGAAGGCTGTGCCAGCTGGTCAAAGAGTCCAAAGAAAGACAGCAGACACCAGGGAAGAGATTCAGCGTATAGGTGCTTATATGCCAATGCCAGAAGCCTCCGAACCAAGATGGGTGAGCTGGAGTGCTTGGCTGCTAACACAGAAATAGATATAGTGGGCATAAAAGAAACATGGTGGAACAGTGAGAACCAGTGGGACACTGTTATCCCTGGGTATAAACTCTATAGAAAGGATAGGGAGAAGCGCCTTGGAGGTGGAGTAGCACTATATATTAAAGAAGGGATACAATCTAACAAGGTAGAAAACCTAGGTGGACCAGAGTCCTCCACAGAAACACTGTGGGTGACAAAACAAGGCCTGAAAGGGAACGTGCTACTGGGGACATGCTATCGCCCTCTGGATCAAAACGCTGACAGTGACTGGGAGTTGCAGGAGGAAATCACAGAGGCATCAAGGAGAGGCAGGGCAGTAATAATGGGTGACTTCAATTACCCACTCAGACTGGGTAAATTCACAGTCAGGTAATGACAAAGAGGTCATATTTCTGGATACGCTGAATGACTGTGCCCTAGGACAGTTGGTCTTGGAACCAACCAGAGAGAAGGCGACCTTGGACTTAATCCTGAGTGGCACCCAGGACCTGGTGCATAATGTCAGTATCATCAACCCTTTAGGGAACATTGACCGTAGTGTGATCAAATTCAGCATACATGCAGAGAGAGAATCACCAAGAAAATCTAACACAGATACTTTGAATTTCAGAAGACGAAACGTCTCCAAAATGAGGACTCTGGTGAAAAGAAAGCTGAAAGGGAAAATCAGGAGAGTCATTTTGCTCCAGAGTGCATGGAGTTTACTCAAAACCACAATACTAGAAGCCCAGTTAGACTGTATACCCAAAAGGAGAAAAGGTACCACTAAGCCCAGGAGGATGCCAGAATGGCTAACAGGAAACGTCAAGGAAGCCATAAAAGGAAAGAAGACTTCCTTCCAAAATTGGAAGGCCTGTCCAAATGAAGAGAACAGAAAGGAACACAAACCCTGGGAAAAGAAATGCAAGGTGACAATAAGGGAGGCGAAACGAGAGTTTGAGGAACATTTAGCTAAAAGCATCAAAGGGGAATAACAAAAACTTCTTTAAATACATCAGATGCAGGAAACCTGCTAGGGAGGCAGTTGGACCATTAGACAATGAGGGAGTGAAAGGGATTATTAAGGAAGATATGGAGATTGCAGAGAAGCTAAATGAGTTATTTGCCTCTGTCTTCATGGCAGAGGATACTGAGCATATTATTATTATTTATTCATTTGATTTCTATAATGCCTTTCCAAAAATGGCTCGGGGTGGTTTACACAGAGAAATAATAAATAAATAAGATGGATCCCTGTCCCCAAAGGGCTCACAATCTAAAAGAAACATAAGATAGACACCAGCAACAGTTACTGGAGGTACTGTGCTGGGGGTGAATAGGGCCAGTTACTCTCCCCATGCTAAATAAAGAGAATCACCATGTTAAAAGGGGCCTCTTTGCCAAGTTAGCAGGGATTAACAGCATATACCTGTTCCTAAACCAGGCGTTTTGGGTGATGGAGGCTAAAGAACTGAATCAGATAGAAGAAATGATGTTCTAAACTGTCTGAAAAAACTGAAAACTAGGAAATCGCCAGGGCTGGATGGCATCCATCCAAGAGTCCTGAAGGGATCCAGAGGCAATCTGGGAAATTACAGCCCTGTTAGTTTAACGTCCATTCCAGGCAAATTGATGGAAAGCATCCTCAAAGATAAAATTGTAAAGCACACAGAACAACAGGCCCTGCTGGGAAAGAACCAGCATGGCTTCTGCAAAGGGAAATCTTGACTCACAAACCTTTTGGAGTTCTCTGAGAGTGTCAACAAGTGTGTGGATCAAGGTGATCCAGTTGACATAGTATACCTGGACATCCAAAAAGCTTTTGACAGAGTTCCTCATCAAAGACTCCTGAGGAAACTTAGTGGTCATGGGATAAGGGGACAGGTACATGTGTGGATTGCTAACTGGTTGAAGAACAGGAAACAGAGCATAGGGATAAATGGAGAGTTTTCACAATGGAGGGAAGTAAGAAGTGGGGTCCCCCAGGGATCTGTATTGGGACCGGTGCTTTTTAATTTATTCATCAATGATCTAGAAGTAGGAGTAAGTAGTGAGGTGGCCAGGTTTGCAGATGATACCAAACTCTTTCAGGTAGTGAAATCCAAAACAGATTGTGAGGAGCTCCAAAAGGATCTCTCCAAATTGGGGGAGTGGGTGACAAAATGGCAAATGCAGTTCAATGTTGGCAAGTGTAAAGTGATGCCCATTGGGATGAAAATCACCAACTTCAAGTATATGCTGATGGGATGTGAGCTGTCGGTGACTGACCAGGAGAGGGATCTTGGGGTCGTGGTGGACAGCTCATTGAAAGTGTTGACTCAATATGCGGCAGCTGTGAAAAAGTCCAATTCCATGCTAGGGATCATTAGGAAGGGGATTGGAAAAAACCAAATTGCTAATATTATAATGCCATTATACAAAACTATTGTGTGGCCACACCTGGCATACTGCATACAATTCTAGTCACCACATCTAAAAAAGGACATTGTAGAACTGGAGAAGTTGCAGAAGAGGGCAATCAAGATGATCAGGGGCCTAGAGCACCTTCCTTATCAGGCAAGGCTACAACACCTGGGGCTATTTAGTTTACAAAAAAAGATGACTGCGGGGAAACAGAATAGAGGTCTATAAAATCATGCATGCTGTGCAAGAAGTGGATAGAGAGAAATTCTTCTCCCTCTCACATAACTCTAGAACCAGGGGTCATCTCTTGAAATTGATTGCTGGGAAATTTAGGACCAACAAATGGAGGTACTTTTTCACATAACGTATAATCAACTTGTGGAATTCTTTGACACAAGATGTGGTGACAGCCAACAATCTGGATGGCTTTAAGAGGGGTTTGGATAACTTCATGGAGGAGAGGTCTATCATCGGCTACTAGTCAGAGGGCTGTGGGCCACCTCCAGCCTCAAAGGCAGGATGTCTCTGAGTACCAGTTGCAGGGGAGTAACAGCATGAGAGAGGGCATGCCCTCAACTCCAGCCTGTAGACTTCCAGCGGCATCTGGTGGGCCACTGTGTGAAACAGGATGCTGGACTAGATGGGCCTTCTTGGGCTTGATCTAGGGTTAGGGAGACTTGATGTGTGAGCACTGCAAGATGAAGCCGCTCTGGGAAGAGCAGAAGGTTTCAAGTTCCCTCCCTGGCTTCTCCAAGACAGGACAAGATTTTATTTTTTTTATAAATATAGGACAAGATTTTTTTTTTTTTTTTTTATTATTTTATTTAACAAACTACCAAAGCATACAGTACATATGGCGACGGGCAGCGGGCGGGGGGAGAGAGAGGCGGCGGCGGCCAGGATGGAGTAAAAACGGTGGCGGTGGGGCCCTTCTTGGCTGCCCGCTGCGGCTCTGTGTGGGGGGAGGAACGGGAGGGGAGGAGGGCTGGAGAGCAAGGCCGGAGGGAAGGGGAAGAGAGGAGAGACCGGGGCAGGAGGAAGAGGGAGGGGGAAACAGCCAGCCCCAAAGCACTGCACAGATGCTCTGTGCGGATAGGGCTTAGAGAGATTCCTGCCTGCAACCTTGGCAAAGCCGCTGCTAATCTGTGAAGACAATACTGAGCTAGATAGACCAATGGTCTGACTCAGTATATGGCAGTTTCCTATGTTCCTATGAGTGCCAGACAGATTAGGACTAGATCTGGAATCAACATTCCAATGCTTCAGCCTTAGAGAGCAGCACACTGGGACCCCAAATGCCATAGCTCTGGCTGCCTATGAACACAATGTAGGCTAGAGTCAGTCATAAAGGCAGAGGCCTTAGCCAATTCATTAAGCCCTTGGCGCATTTAAGGGTTATCTGGAGGGACCAAGGCCGCTTACTCCTTGATTCAGAGTATAGAGACCCCAGCAAAGATGTGCAGCAGCAACAGCTTGTCAGCGGCGAGAGCTAGCGCACTTGACGGCAGCAACCACGGGTTGGTGGGGAGCAGCTGTTGTTGAAGTAGTAGCTCTTTGCCGGCCAGGAGCTTTAGGAGAGGCTCGGGAAGCCCCGCGGGAGGGAGCAAAGCTCGAGGCTGGGCTCCCTCAACCCCTTCTAAGGGCACAACAGGAATCTGAGAAGCTGGAGTCAGGCAGCAGCGTGGTGGTCCCCTGCTCGATAGCTGGCAAGCGGCATGGAGGTGGTTCCTCACAGACTACCTGCAGCAGCAGTCTTTCACTTAGTCGAACGCTGGAGGAAGCCAAGGGATTTTCACATTTTTGGCTGGACCCACCTGCCTGTTTGGGATCCTCCAAATGCTTGGATTTCTTATGTGCCTTTTTTGCAGCCTTTTTGGAGGCCTCCACAGCATTGCTGTGGGCAACTGGGTGGTGGTGAGTGTCGTGCTCCCCGAAAGGTGAGGCAGAGCAGGAAGGTCTTTCCTCGAGCGGTTCCTTTTCTCAGGGCCTCCTTCTGGCCTCCAAACATGTTCCCTCAGAAAGAGAGCCCTCAAGAGGGGCTCCAGCACGAGAACACTGCATAATGGGCAACAATGCGAAACGAAAGAAGAAAGTAAAAGCAAGCCAATTAGCCAAATGTTAAATACAAGAGACAACTATGGAAGCATCTGACTTGCACCAGGAATCAAAAGAATTAAGGACATAGTAAAGACACAGAGTACTTTTAATACCAAGAACAATTATGAGATTACTTGTTGTCCACTAACCAATGATCACTTTTACACCACCAAGACTTTTAGGATATTATGTATTTAAAAGCTTTTGTTGGTATTTTTCAAATATTTATGTGGATTAAGTATTATTTCTTATCATATTATTAATATGCATATACTATATTTCCCTCTTTTTAAACGTATAAACGTATTGTTAACACAGTGGCTATTTTGAGGGTTTATAACTAGCTGGTTCCAGCTGTAGTTATTCCTGATCTTCTACAGTTTTCTATCCTCACAACAACCCTGTGAAGAAGGTTAAACTAAGAGATAAGTGACTGGCCCAGAGTCATATTTAGACTTGTGGGGAGAAGAAAAAACACCTCCCAATATTGAACCAACAACTTCAGACAGAAAGGCACTTGCCATCCTTGACTAGATAGCTTCTTCATTGCTAAGTTTAAAACAACAACAAGAATCAAGGGATACAGTATATACATTTTACCATAGAAGAAGCACATAACCAGCACGAGGGGTTAGAACAGTTGGGCAAATGGCGCAGAAGGACCTACCAAACTCAAAAACAAACTCCACACAATAGCACCTTCATTTTATATGAAACACCTGAGAAGCTCAGAGGCAGTAAAATTCTGTTTTATGCTTCCTCTGGCCCAAAGCAGTTTTTTGTGGGTGGACTGAAAAGGGCCATTCTTAGGAAGCCGACCGCATTGCTTCTTGTCTCCTAAGCAAGAGACTGCAATACTTCAGAGCCCTCTGTTGCACAAAGGAGTCTGGGGGAGCCCAGGGATGGAGAGCCAGAAGAATGCCAGGGAGAGGGCATATAAGAGGGTTCCCCCAGTTCACGTTCCTCACCTTTGCTGGTTAAGAGTGCCAACTGATGGCCAGCATAATCTTAGAACCAGTCCTGGAACAGCACACTCCAGAAATACAGGGGTTGACAGAAGGACATAAAAACAGCCCTTCTGGATCAGGCCCAAGGCCTATTTAGTCCCACATCCCATTTCACACAGTGGCCCACCAGCCACCACAGGCAAGAGATGAGGCCACGCCCTCTCTCCTACTGCTACTCCCCTGCAACTGGTAGCAATTGGTAGACCTGTCCTCCATGAATTTGTCTAAGCCCCGTTTAAAACCATCCAAGCCCGTGGCCATCACCACATCCCATGGCAAAGAATTCAGACTTTAAATTGAACCAGACATTCGACTGAAAGATGTCTAAAGAACTAGACATTAAATTGCTCTGTTGTCCCCTGCATTTTAATACATAAAAATAATAGTTATTCTATATGAAATTGTGGTGGAGAAGTTGGGTAATCTTGCTTGCTTGCCTCCTTTTCAAACTTCTAAAGTGACCCAATGAGCTTTCCCACTGCAGTAGTTATCAGGCGGGGGGGGGCTAAAGTGTATGGGGTTGTTGTTTTAAATGTATCCTGTAATATCATACTATGTATTCTTATGCCTTTAATAAATAAAATTATTTTTAAAGGGGAAAATATATATATATATATACACTCTTAAAATGGTACAAGTGGTACATGTACCTGTGGCATACCTGGTCATTAGCCAGAGAGTGCCTACAGTCACAGGACATACAGCACTTCAGCAATGACCAAATAACTATTTATTGTGCAATTAGGCAATTCCCCTGGAAAGACCTACATTTTCAATTACAGCAGTATTAACTGAAAACAAAGATACATACAGAATAATATACATTGTATATGTTGTAGTTCAGTGCATAGGAAAAAAAGGCAGAATGTGGCACTGGCCGCAGAACTCGGTCTGTATTTAGATCAAAAGATGAATTTCTAGCCCTTTTAGACGCAAATATTTACTTGAAGTGTATGGGTAATGCCTGCTGGAAGATCAGAAGGAGAGATGATCGATCCAATTTCCAGTTGTTGGGAATGAAGACACAGCAGCTGACATCCAGTTAAATTATTCTTGAGTTGTCCTATTGAGTAATTCCCAAGGAGTAATACTGAGTAACTTGGTCATGTCAGCCAATATCCTGTATAGCTTTAAGAACACAAGAACAGCCCTGCTGGATCAGGCCCAAGGCCCATCTAGTCCAGCATCCTGTTTCACACAGTGGCCCTCCAGATGCCTCTGGGAAGCCCACAGGCAAGAGCTGAGGGCATGCCCTCTCTCCTACTGCTACTCCCCTGGAACTAGTACTTAGAAGCATCTTGCCTCTTATGGGTGGCCTATAGCCCTCAGACTTGTAGCCATTGATTGGCCTCTCCTCCATGAATTTATCTAAACGCCTCTTAAAGCCATCCAGGTTGTTGGCTATCACCACATCTTGTGGCAGAGAATTCCATAGGTTGTGTGAAAAGGTACTTCCTTTTGTCAGTCCTAAATTTCTTGGGATGACCCCTGGTTCTAATGTTATGCAAGAGGGAGAAAAATTTCTCTCTATCAATTTTCTGCACACCATACATGATTTTATAAACCTCTATCATGTCTCCCCTCAGTAGTCCTTTTTCTAAACTACTTTCTTCCCATAACTAGCAAAGGTAGAACTAGGTTTAAAAAAAAGTGTAAAGTAAGTGTAAGAAACATGCTCAAAAGATTTGTGTAGATTGCATAATATATACAGGTTGCAAGCAGTGTTCTATGTAAGAAGGATTCCCAGATGTTGACTACAACTCTCATCTCCAGCTAAAGGCCAGTACAGCTGGAGATGACAGGAATTGTGACCAACAACATTCGGGAATCCCTCTTATGGGAAACACTGATCACAGAATTCAGCTTTTTCTTGGCACAGAATTTAGATGGCATAGGTACAGAATCTTATTTTTATGCACAGGAAACAGACAGCAGGATGGGAAAAATGAAGGCCCATTTTGTGGTAAGGAGACCCTTAGGATACTATGCGGTGGGACACTGGAAAACAGAACAGCTGAACCTAAATATATATAGTCTGATTTATTCAATACATTTAAACCAATCTAAGAACTGAAAAGTTAAAAAACCAAAGATCTTACCTATCAGTCACCCCAGTACCATTGCATTCACTGACCAGAACCATGCAAGCTTAATGAATAAACTGGGTAGGATGTAGCCTCTGCATTTTTCTGTAAGAAAAGGGTTGCTAGTTTTCTGGATTGCTTTTCAAGTGAAAGCTGAAAATTCAAGAAATGTGGTACCTAGAATATTGCTGCAGGGCCAGCTCTCGCGTCAGCTACAGCTATAGGAAAATCTCTCCCATCTAGAGTTGTCAAGGATAGGGAAATTCTCTCAGCTGTAACTTATGAGTTTGCCACCAAGTTGGAGAAGAGGCAGCCACCAGCTTCTCCTGACTGTCTCCCTCATTTACTACCTTGACCAGGAGCACTGTGCAAGAGGAAGATAAATGGAATGAAGGCATCACAGGAAGAGCCAATATAGAGTTAGGACTGGACTAAGAGTTGGGGGCAGACTTTCCATGAGGCAAAGTGAGACAGTTGTCTCAGGCAGCAGATTACTGGGGTGCCAGCAAACCTGCAAACAAAATGTCCCCTTGCTTTTTTTTTTTTTTAAGGGCAAAAGTGGGGAAGGGGATGCATGAATGGAAGTGGCATTTAGTGCCCTGCCTCAGGCACAAAGAGGTCTTGAGCCACCACTGACTAAGAGCAAGGAGTTCCCGGTTCAAATCCCTCACTCAGCCATGAAGACACTGGATGACCTTGGGCCAGTCAGTCTCTCTCATCCCAGCAGCCCTGTGAGGAAGTTTAGGTTAAGGGGATGTACACCAACCTTGCTTGGAGGATAGGTGGTATAGAAGTGTTAATATGGAAACAAAGGAACTGGAAAAGTCACTGCTTCCTTGTCTCCAGCGAATCCGGAACAATTTATCATCAGTTCCACAAGAGATTTTTCCAGACCAGAAATTCACTGCTAGAGGCAAAAGGTCCATTCTAGGGTCTCTTTTCTTACGAGGAACATGGAATAACTTACCAACATTCAAAACAGCTGAAGTTTGTTCCTCGTTGCGAGTTCCCAGCTTCTTATTTCTAGTTTCCAGTTCCTTATTGATGGGGCAGCTCAAAAGCCTATTTTGGGGGTGCCATGGCACACAAGTTCAATTCTTATTCAGACCATTCATTCATCTATTTGTTGAATAAGAAACCGGAAACGAGAAATGTGTTTCGCAGCAGGAAGAAGGAACTAACCTCAGAGGAACAGATAGGAAGAAGAATACAAGAAAAGCAAGCACTAAAATGATGAGTCGTTTTAGTGACAACTGCAGCATGTTAATAGCACAGTAGCAAAGTTAACTACTTAGCAGCAACTAATTATAGAGCCGCACACACTTCCAAGTGGGAATGACAAGTCTGTTGGCCCTGTTAAAATTATTTCCCTCAAGAGAGCAAACACATGACATGGAAAACCTTCATATTCTCTGGCCATCGGCTGAAAGCAGCAATCTCTTGCGCTTTGTTTCCCCTTGTAAGCCCACTGTCTCAAAACTACAACCTGGCATCCCAAAAGCTATTAGATTAGTAACCCCACATACAGATTCAGCACTCACTGCAACATCATCATTGGAAGAACCATTTGCTTACTTATAAAGCAGCCCATAACACCTGCTAGAAGGGAGGGAAATTGCCAACTGATCAGAAAAGTCCAGCTTTGTTCTTCTGCCTTTAACAGCAGGTTGATGTGCAGACTTTAGAAAGGCTGTAAGATTATCTCAATGCTGTGAGAAGGTTCACCGACACATCAAGTTGCTGTAAAAGTCACAGTGACCATTGAATCACAAGCAGCTTCAGCAAGGAGAAGGTATCAACAGCACAGTCCAGAGTGTTTTAAATCATTCACTGCTCACTTATTTATCTACTAGATCTTTCACCAGACACCACTTCCCTTGTGAATTAAAATGCAGAATGATAGAAGAAAAAAGCTCAACCTTTCCTCCCATTAACACACCCGGGAAACAATACCGTTTTCCTCCTATAAATCCATCACATAAAACTTAACACAAGGGTGTCAAAGGTTTCCAGATGCAGGTACCTTTAAGAGTTACAAGGGAAATTCTATTGGGAGCAGATTCTTCCATCGCTGAAGCTTTGGCCGGGAGACTGGGGAGTCACCACAACTGGTGAGAAATCTCCCTCTGGGCACCTCTTAAAAGGTCCTCGGACCATCTTGGAATTATTCAGGATCTAGTAACCCCAATACCACACATACTCACAAAATAACCCCAAGAAAACAAAACAAGAAGTGTGCAAGACTCTTCCACGCACTACAAACTCAATAGTCAGCAAACAAAGATAAATATTAAACTTGTTTCATAAGGCTGATAAGCCCACATTCACCATTTATCCCCTCCCCCCCACTCCCCGGCTAAAACTGTGGTGCAATTCGCAATCCGTTCCTTCTAAATCAAATGTTCACGTTGCAAACCGATTACTTCATAAACTTCCCGCCCCCCTTGCAAATTAACTGATTCACGAGAAACGCATTACCCCTCCACCCATCCGGTCTTGCCTGGATCGAGGCACCGGCCACTTCTCTATCCCCATCCACCGGCCGATCTCTCTCTTTCTCTGTGTCCCTTGGTTGTTTATTTCCCCTCTCGTGCAGGCGCGCGCGTCAGATCCGGGAGTGCTCCCTCGCCCCCAGCAACCGCGCAGGCGTCCCTGGCAACCAAAGGCTCTACTCCCACCCTCACCCAGCGCACCCTCCATTCATCAGCACCTCGCAAATGACGCTCCCGAAAAGGAAGAGGCTAGTGCAGATGAGATGCGGCGCGGCCCGATCCAGGATTTTCTTGCTCCCTCTGCTAGAGCATTCCTCCAAGGCCCGTCGGGCAGCTGCCTTTTCAGACATTAGCCTCTACGACGCACCCTTCCGCTTAACAATCGAGGCGCCCTAGCTTCCAGCACCCTCGACCTTGCCATTAGTGCTTAGCTTCAAAAATCACATGCAGGATCTCAAACCTGAATGGGAGTCGCATCCTGTTGCTAAATCCCAGTACTACAGCATGTTGTTTGCTCATCAAGGCTAAAGCAACCGGTTTAATACAGTGTGAGATTTGCATCTCAAGAAACCTGCACAGGATTGCGCTGTAAATCCCAGCCTAGTTTTCACCCATCCCCCCCACCCCGCTATCTGTGCTAGGAGGCATATTAGAAAGTGGTGGCTCATCTTCAGCGAGGGCGTGGGACAATCGTCCCTATTCAACCCCAGCACAGCTCCCTCCAGTGGCTATTGCTGGTATCTATCACGTGTTCTTTTTAGTTAGGTTGGCCTTTGAGGGCAGAGAACTCTGTTCTTTTGTTCTGTGTAAACCACTATAAGAACTGTTTTGTTGTTGAAATAAAAGCGGCATAATCCAGACCTTGACACATTTTCTTTGCATCCAAGAGCTAGACAATGGATACTGGACAAAAACACTGGACTTAGTGACGGACATCACGGACCGGGGGCGGGGAATAGGCTGCTCTTTATCGCCTTTACCAGTTACATATTAAGAACAGGAACAGGTCTGTCTGGGACGAATACGAATAATATTTTTAATAGCGCTAATAATAAATATTGTATTAAATAATGCTGCCTCTGAATATCCCAGTCTAGGTGCCACGATCAAATTTTTAGACGGCATGGCTCCCTGGCATAAAGCCCTGCTATAATTAATTGTTATCACTATTATTAATAATCTTGCACATTTAGTCCGAAGTAAGTTCCACTGGTCCTCCACTGAGATTTACTGCAATCCTATGTATCACTGTACATGCTCAGAGACACTGTATTGTTCACATATTCCAGTAGAATGTAAGGTATTTGTATGTTTTTGTACAGGTATGTTACCAATGAGGCACCAACCCTGCTAGCTTCAGGGTCACTGTTCAAATCGGGGAAGTGGCACAGGGGGAAAGGGATGAAAACAAATTCCCACTTTGCCCCCCTCCCCCCATAAAATTCAGAGGTCCTAAAAATTGCTTTAAGTTACAGTTAAAACATTCAAAGGACCCAGTCAGGGATCTCCTATCTCTCACCTGATTCCCCAACCCCTCCTTTCATCCCTGGGTTTAGAAATACTTTTTGGAGCTGAGTGAGTCCTTCCCCTGTTGGATCCTGGCACAAATCAAGCTGGCCTGCAATCCACTAGAATCCACTTTCCCCAGCAACAATCCTGATTCTCAGTCTTTTCATGAGAATGCAATGTTTATTTTTTGTACAAGAATGTGTCTTTCTAAATGACAAGATCTGGTCTGGGTTTCTGAACCTATTTTCAGTGCAAGAGCAGAGTGGCCTTCTTACTCCCCTCTTCCCCCCACTCTCTCTTTTCCTTTCTGCCCTCTTTGATTTCCTTTTTTGTTTTTTGTTTTTTTTTTAATAAAGGAAGGGAGACAATGGGTGACTGATTCATTATTCATTACTTCCAAGTGCTTATTATGGTTTTTTATGTGTACATATTGTATTGATGAACTTTGGACAATGGAACCAAAAGGGGGGCCCCCTGAAAAATGTAAACATTTATACATACGTCTTTATTCTGTACTTTAAAAACAATTTTTAAAAGAGTTATATCCTTTCCTGGGAGGTGGAACTATGCTGTGAGCAATGGGTTGACTTGGCATGTGGCTCTGTTTGCTGGGAAAACAATCAGAAGTCGGTAAGAGCTTGTCAAGTGGGGAATGTCAAAGAGGTGATTGCTCAAGGAGCTGTGAAAGTGTAGGAAACATAATTTCTGAAGAAGCAAGTGGTGCCTTACTAGAGGTGCTCTTCCCCCTGGACTTCTGGGCCAAAGTCCAGGACCTCCACACCCTCTAGGGCCCCCAAATTCTCTTTAGTCTGTCCTGGGTGATGTCAGGACTGTGACCTGTGCCAGGTAGATGAGCGTGACCTCTGCTCTGGAGACAGCGGGAGGAGAGGGGAAATAAATATGTGGGTATTTATAGATGTATAAACACATTTAATATGTGCTTTATTTTATTTTATTTTAATTTATTTATTCGATTTCTATACTGCCCTTCCAAAAATGGCTCAGGGCGGTTTACACAGAGAAATAATAAATCAATAAGATGGATCCCTGTCCCCAAAGGGCTCACAATCTAAAAAGAAGCATAAGATAGACACCAGCAACAGCCACGGGAGGGATACTGTGCTGGGGGTGGATGGGGCCAGTTACTCTCCCCCTGCTAAATAAAGATAATCACCACATTAAAAGGTGCCTCTTTGCCAAGTTAGCAGGGTTCTGTCAATGCATATTTGCATAAATATACCTGCTTGATATTCTTCTATTCTTGGGAGTTCAGTTGCTGTTTGTGCACTCAAGAAGCAAGTTTTAATTGTGTTTTTAATAGTTTTAATACTTTAAATTTTAATGGTTGAAATGTTTTAATCTTTTTATCAGTTGTCTTTATTGTTTTGTTGTAAACCGTCCAGATACTTGCTTTTGGGGCGGTATAAAAATGTGTTAAATAGATAGATAGATAGCCCATGTGTCAAAAATACTGTGTGTGTCACGGTGTGTGTGTGTGTGTGTGTGTGTAGGGGGATGATGCTTAACTTGCAGCAGGGCAGGGGCGGCCTTCAAAGGCCTTGAGGTCCAAGTTCCAAAATTACCTCAGTGCACCTCTGTGCCTCACAGGGCCAGAACAGCCAGAGCTGAGCTATGCATCACGGTGGTCAGCAGCAGCTAGCTTAACTATTTTACAGAGGCAGTGGAGGATAGTGGGCCATAGCTGCAAATGGGTTGCTGGTGAGCCTCAGGGCCTCTACCACTGAAATTCCCTCTGCGCCTGGGCTGCACAACTTTGGCCCTCCTGCAGGTGTTGGACTATAACTATCCTCTCTAATAAAACGCTTGGTGTCCGTCCGTGGACGGACACCAAGCGTGCGTTCGTGCCTGGCCTGTTCTGGGCATGCCCAGAACAGGGCAAGGGAGGCACGAACGGCAGGACCCGGCGGCCATGTTGGGGCCGGGAGAAGGAGAAGTGGCCGCCGCCTACGCCAGGAGGAGAGTGCGGGAGAGGCGGCGGCGCAGCCGTGGCCACGGCCAGAGGTGGCGGTGGCCACGACGGGGCAACTGGTGGCGGGAGTGCGGGTGAGGCGGCGGCGGGGCCAGAAGCGGCCGCCGCAAATAAAGGAGAGAGGCGCCGGGGGAAGAGGCGGCGGGGAAGCTGGCCGAGGTGGCGGCGGAGCCGCTGCCGAGGACTGGCGCCGCCAGTAAAGCCGGGCGGGGGGGGAAACCTTGGGGCCCGATCCCACCATTCCCGTCCCCCCGCCAAATTACTAAGGGCCAAATTGGCCCTGAAAAATGCCGCCGCCGAACCGCCCTCCCAGCTGCCCGATCCCACCATTTGTACAGGAAAGAGGAGCTCGCTAGCAGAGCTCCTCTTTCTGCAAAGGCTCTTCTCAAACTGGCGCTTTGAGCGGAAAGGGCGTCCTTTCCGCTCAAAGCGCCAGTTTGAGAAGAGCCTTTGCAGAAAGAGGAGCTCTGCTGGCGAGCTCCTCTTTCCTGTACAAATGGTGGGATCGGGCAGCTGGGCGGTTCGGCGGCGGGGGCCGAAAGCATTACTAGCGCCCGTTTTTCAACGGGCTAAAATTCACTTGTTACAATAATAAAAACAAATATTTATATACCGCTTTTCAACAAATGTTTCCAAAGCAGTTTACATAGAGAAATAACAAACAAACAAACAAGATGGATCTTATTTACAACTTCTACCATAATACCTGACTCTGGGCCACTGTGTCTGGGCAGGGTGGCTGGGAGTGGTAGCTGGAGGTCCACAGTTGTGCACTCCTGCTCTACAGACATCTGGGTTGGCAATGAAGGGCCAGATAGAATTCCTGATAACCGAACACCGAGGCACCTTTTAAAGAGGTGATTCCTTAATAGTTGGCAGGGGGAAGTGGTGATTATCTTATATTTAGCACTGTCCATATCCAACCTCAGCCTCAGCACAGTATCCCTCCAGTGGATGTTGCTATTATTTATTTATTTATTTATTTATTTAAATTGATTTATGTACCACCTGACCCCAAAGGCTCTAGGCTAGTATCTACCCGATGTTTCTTTTCACATTGTGATCCCTTTTGGGACAGGGAACCATCTTATTTATCAATTATTTATTTTTTCTATGTAAACCACTTTGAGAACTTGGGTTGAAAAGAGGTATATGAATAGTAATAGTAGTAGTAGTAGTGTCACCTTAAGTGGTGCAGCGGGGAAATGATTGATTAACAAGCAGAAGATTGTCAGTTCGAATCCCCGCTGGTACTATATCGGGCAGCAGTGATATAAGAAGATGCTGAAAGGCATCATCTCATACTGTGTGGGAGGAGGCCATGGTAAACCCCTCCTGTATTCTACTGAAGAAAACCACAGGGCTCTGTGGGCACCAAGAGCTGAAATCGACTTGACAGCACACTTTACTTTTACTTTTAGTAGACGTAGTATATTTGATCCACGGTCCTACGTTTACCCATACTTTTCTCTGGGAGGGTGTTATTAATTATTTTATGTATTTATATCCTGCCCTTAAGATATAATTTCAAAAGGTGGCATACATTTAAAAGTGTATGCCACCTTTTTAAAAAGTGTGACAAAAACATAAGTACAAGGGATATTTTATAAATATGACTAATATCTGGATACTGCTTTTCAACAGAAGTTCCCAAAGCAGTTTACATAGATATAAATAAATAAATAAAGTGGTGTCCTGTCACCAAAGGGCTCACAATCTAAAAAAGAACCATAAGATAGACACCAGCAACAGCCACTGGAGGGCTGATGTGCTGAGGATGGACAGGGCCAGTTGCTCCCACCATTCTAAATAAAAAGAATCACCACTTTTAAAAGGTGCCTCCTTGGACCAGTGTGGATTAGCTTCTAGACTGGTCTCCTGCTCTGGCTAAAGTCCTGCTATATCAGTAGTTTCAGCAAGACTTTTTAAAGAGCAGTACTAAACTAAATTATGAAAAGCCTTATAGCATAATGTCTGGAAGGTCTATTTAAAAGCAAAGAATTGAGGGTTTGGTGCATTTCCCCAGGGATAGAATTTCACAACTGCGGTACCATCACCAAGAAGACCTTGTCTCTGGTATTTGCTGATTGGATCCAAGTTAATGGTGAGACAGACAGCAAGGATAGTGATTTTAGGACTTGGGTAAGTTGATATAGGCAAAGGTAGTCCTAAAGGTAACCCATTCCTAGTGAAAAGAGTTTGCACCAGTGTGAATTAGCTTCTAGACTAGTCTCCTGTTCTAACTGGAGTCCTATATAAATGGGTTCAAACTATCTTCTGGAGAACCCTGATGTTCCTTGGAAGCTTAATAGGTGTTCCTCAATGAAAAAAGCCTGGTACAGATGTCACACTGTAGGCCTATACATGCATTATGGTCAGCACATGTACAATATGTGTACAGTGCAGACATGTACAGATTTGCATCATGCACAGTTATTCACACATTATGCTGAACACATGCAGCACTACACTTCCTATCTGTACCTCATACATCTGAAGGGCCTATACCCAGGTTCACTTTTAAAATTAATGCATGTACTGTACAAATGTACTGTACAAAGGAATGTACATAGAACCAATCAAACCAGAATTTTCACTCGAGGCACAAATGACCAGGCTCAAACTATCATACTTCGGACACATTATGCGAAGACCCAGCTCCTTTGAGAAGTCCATAATGCTGGGGAAAGTTGAAGGAAAGAGAAGAAGAAGACGACCAGCAGCAAGGTGGATGGACTTGATTACGACAGCAATGAATGCACCACTGAGAGACCTTAAAGGCCAAGTTGAAGGCAGATCATCCTGGAGATAATCTATCTATGTGGTCGCTAAGAGTCAACACCGACTTGATAGCACTTATTCAATCAATCAATCAATCAATCAATCACTGTCATTCACACAAAAACATGTACATGTGTACAAAAATCTGAAAACGTGTATAGGCTAATGTCTGTAGAGGGCTAGGACGAGGACTGAATCCTGGTTTTATGTGATGTCCAGTAGCCTCAAGTATGTCCTGTCCCCACTCCCCTTTGCACTCGAGGGGAAGAAGAATTCTACTTCTGATCCTGGCTTAGAACAAGCTACATTCTGTTCTAATGACCAAACTAGGTGATCATGGTTTATTCTAGTCCATTTCTAACTAAACCAGGATCTAAAATGGGGATACAATTTGTCCAGAATAGACCATTATTACTTCATCCTCTGCGAGAATGATCTAACATTTTAGCTGCCACGAAAACAACAGAGGAACAGTTCAGACAAGCGCTGGTCAAAATAAGTGAGCAGGATGGGGCCATACCAAGACTGCTCCTGCTCTGGCATCACTGAAGGATATCCTGACATGCTCTTGGTCATCTAATCGCATGAAGGCAGCATTCATCTGAATAGCCTCTCTATCTGCACTCCTAAAGCCTGTCAGGACATCCTGTCAGAAGGACCCCATCGTCCTGCTAGGGTGTTACAGCTGGCATTTGTCCGAACCAGCCCTGAAAATCTTGTGGCACTTTAAAGATTAACAATGTACTGTAGCATAAACTTCGTGAAAGCTCTGATCAAATGGGTTCTAATCCACAAATGTTTATATGCTACAAATAAAGCAACTTTCAGTTGCCACATTCATTTACCGGCTGGTTTGTTGCAACAGACTAACACAGCTGCCCCTCAGGAAGTTGTTTAGCTGTCATCATTCTGGTTGGGGTTTTTTTTTTTTTTTTTTGGCAGGTTCTGCTCTTTGGCCTTTGGCTCACCATAGAGTAGTTAAGTAGGTTTTCCTACCATTTTATCTCCAGGCCAGGAAAAGAGATTTATTTGTGCTGGGCTGCTGTTAAAGGCAGAGAGCAGGGCCCATGAAGAATATGGAAACTTTAACAACAATCCTGCCATCTTCTCCCACAATCAGGTTATATATAATTTTATTTATTTTAACATTTTTTTTATTTAACATATTTTTATACCACCCAAAACTTACATCTCTGGGCAGTTTACAACAAAATAAGAACAGAAAGTAAAACATTAGATAAAACAAAAACAAAAAGTTTAAAACCTTTCTAAAAATGAAGGAAATAGATTGCTGCACAGTTGGAGGCAGAGGTAGAAAATGTTCTTCTGACTCAGTTTCTCCCAGACAAACTGGTTTAAAGGCAAGGTTAGGGTTGGCAGCCTTTCAACAAGGCCCTGAAACAGTGACCAACAGCACTTTGATCTTCAGACATCAGCAGGTGATAACTCTTATATCGCTAGGCCACAAAAAGCTTAAGCTGCCATTGTCTGCAGATCAAGTTGCTGTTAAAAGCACAAGAACAAGCCAGGGCATTTTTTCCCCTGAATCAGTTGGCAACTGTAGGTCAGCTACAGTGTATCCCGGACACAATTATCTTTGTTCTGTGTGAAGCTGGACTCTGAGCTGAGATGGGCGAGCTGGAGTGCTTGGCTGCTAATGAAAACATAGCTATAGTGGGCATAACGGAGACCTGGTGGAATGGTGAGAACTAGTGGGACACTGGTATTCCGACCTGAATACAAACTCTACAGAGAGGACAGGGATGGGCAGACTGGGGGTGGAGTAGCACTGTATATTAAAGATGGGATGGAATCCAACAAACTAGAGAAACTAGGAGGACTGTCCTCCACAGAATCATTATAGGTGACAATACGAGGACTGAAAGGAAATGTCATCACCCTTCGGATCAAAATGCTGAGAGTGATCTGGAGTTGGAGAAGCAAATCAGAGAGGTGTTAAATATGGATGTGCATGAACCTGTTCGGCATTCTATTCTTAGAATGGATAAATAGTCTGGCGGGGCGGCAGCGTACCTCCTTGCTACTCCGTTTTCTTACTGACCAGAAGTGCACGTGCACATCACACAAATGCACGATGTGCGCATGCATGCCCACGACACATGCATGTGTGCACCACACTTCCGGTGACTTTTGGTCCGTAAGACAATGGGATGGCAAGGAGGTATGCTTCTGCCCCACCAGAATATTTATCCACAGAGCGCCAGAGGGGGAAGTGCGGTGGCAGCGGGCGGGGGGGGATAATGCACCCTCCCCCATCCTTAAAGGCAACCCCTCCCCACCATCGGTAGCCGGCTCCATGCACATCCCTAGTGCTAAAAGAGAGACAGCACTGTAATAATGAGTGACTTCAATTAACCTCACATAGACTGGGCAAATTCACATGCAGATAATGAAAGAGAGGCAAATTTTCCAGACATGATAAATCACTGTGCCTTAGATTCACAGAACCAGCCAGAGAGAAAGTGACCTTGGACTTCATCCTGAGTGGTGCCCAGGACCTGGTGCGAGATGCCAGAGTTGTAGAACCATTGAGAAACAGCGACCATAGTGTGATCCAATCCAGCTTATATGCTAGTGGAGCATTGCCAAGGAAGTCCAACCAGGGGCAGAGGGAGGCCAGCGGCGGCCCGGGTTCAGCCCCCGCCATGGCCCCCGTAGCCCCGCTTCAGGAAGAGATACAACACCCCTGCATCTGACATCCGATGTAGGGAGCATTTAGCCACACCCCCACATCTGATGTCAGACTTGGGGGCATGGTTTAGCTCCCAATGGGGCCACGCCCAAAGGGGGCCATGCTGCCTTTAAAAGGCAGGGAGAGTCACTCCAGCCACGTTGCCAATGCAACATGGGCCGATTTTGCGCCCAAATGGGACCGCGCAGCCCCATTTGGGGCCGAAATCACACACCCCGTGTCTGATGTCAGATGCGGGGGGTGTCTCTGGGGCTGTGAGGTGCAGCCCCTGAGGGGCAGCAGCCAATGTTCTTTGAACCCATTCGCCCAATTGTGGCTCCACTCCTGAGTCCAACGCTGATGTCCAATGCTGACCAACACTGACTTCAGAAGAGGAAACTTCTCAAAAAAGAGGGGACTGGTACAAAGGAAGCTGAAAGGGAAGGTCAAGAGGGTCAAATCACTCCAGAAAGCAACTTATTTAAAACCACAATAAGTTCAGTTGGCATATATAGCAATAAGGAAGAAAAGTAGCACCAAGTTCAGCAGGACACCAGCATGGCTAACAAGTAGAGTCAGTTAAGCTATTAAAGGGAAGAAGACTTCCTTCCAAAAATGGAAGTACTGCCCACGAGAAGAGAAAGGAGTATCAGCTCTGGCAAAAGGAGACAATAAGGGATGCAAAAAGAGAGTTTGAAGAGCATATAGCTAGAAGGGGAATAACTTATTTAAGTCTATCAGAAGTAGAAAACCTGCCAGGGAGGCAGTTGGATCCTTAGATAATGAGGGCATGAAAGGGATTATTAAGGAGGATAAGGAGATTGCAGAGAAGCCCAATGAGTTATTTGCATCTGTCTTTACGGTGGAGGATTCTGACCATAAACCCTTCCTAGAACTGAGGCTGAAGAACTGGGCCAATTTGAAGCGACATAAGCCTGCTGGATGAGGCCCAAGGCCTATCTAGACCTGTATCCTATTTCACATAGTGGCCCACCAGATGCCTCTGAGAAGCCCACAGGCAAGAGGTGAGGGCATGACCCCTCTCCTGCTGTTGCTCCCCAGGGATGATGAGAGAGGGTGTTCTAAACTGTCTTGAAAAACTAAAAATTAACAAATTGCCAGGGCCAGATGGCATCTACCCAAAACTTCTGAAGGAACTCAAAGGTGCAATTGCTGATCTCCTATCAACAATATGTAACTTGTCCCTACAATAAGGCTCAGAACCAGAGGACTGGAAAGTAGCCAATGTAACTCCAGTTTTCAAAAAGGGATCCAGGGGGATCTGGGAAACTACAGGCCGGTCAGCTTAACTTCTGTGCCTGGGAAACTGATGGAAAGCATACTTAAGGACAAACATAAAGAGGAACAGGCCTTGCTGAAGGAGAACCAGCATGGCTTCTGCAAGGGCAAGTCTTGCTTCACTAACCTTTTGGAGTTCTTTGAGAGTGTCAACATGCATGTGGATAAAGGTGATCCAGTCGACATAGTATACTTAGACTTCCAAAAAGCTTTTGACAAAGTTCCCCACCAAAAGTTCTTGAGTAAACTTAGCGGTCATGGTAGAAGATGACAGGTTCATGTGTGGACTGGTAACTGGCTAAAGGACAGGAAACAGAGGGTGGGAATAAATTGACAGTTTTCACAATGGAGGGAAGTAAGAAATGGGATCCCCCAGGGATGTGTACTGGGACCACTGCTCTTTAACTTGTTCATAAATAATGCAGAAGTTGGGATAAGCAGCGAAGTGGCCAAATATGCAGATGACACTATTTAGGGTAGCGAAATCCAAACAGATAGTGAGGAGCTCCAAAAGGATCTCTCCAAACTGGGGGAGTGGGCAACAAAATGGCAAATGAGGTTCAGTGTTAGCAAATGTAAAGTGATGTACATTGAGGCAAAAAAACCCAACTTCACATATATACTGATGGGGGCAGAGCTATCAGTGACTGACCAGGAGAGAGATCTTGGAGTTGTATTGGGCAGCTCATTGAAAGTGTCGACTCAGTGTGTGGCAGTTGCGGAAAAGACAAATTCCATGCTAGAGATCATTAGGAAGGGGACTGAAAATAAAAATGTTAATATTATAATGCCCTTATACAAATCTATGGTGTGTCCACATTTGGAGTACTGTGTACACTTCTGGTCACTGTACCTTAAAAAGGACAATGTAGAACTAGAAAAGGTGCAGAAGAGGGCAACCAAGATGATCAGGGACCTAGAGCACTTGCCTTATGAGGCAAGGCTACAACATCTGGAGCTCTTTAATATGGAAAAGAGGTGACCATGGCGAGACATGATAGAGGTGTATACAATTATGCATGGAGTAGAGAGAGTGGACAGAGAGAAATTTTTCTCCCTGTCTCATTATAATAGAACCAGGGGTCATCCCATGAAATTGAAGGCCAGGAAATTTAGGACTAATGAAAGGACCCCTGCTAATTTGGCAAAGAGACACCTTTTAACGTGGCGATTCTCTTTATTTAGCAGGGGGAGAGTAACTGGTCCTATCCACCCACAGCACAGTACCTCCAGTGACTGTTGCTGGTGTCTATCTTGTGTTTCTTTTTAGATTGTGAGCACTTTGGGGACAGGGATCCATCTTATTTATTTGTTATTTCTCTGTGTAAACTGCCCTGAGCCATTTTTGGAAGGGTGGTATAGAAATTAATCAAATCCAATCAAAAAATATATAATTACTTTTTCACACAGTGCATAAACTAATCTACTGAATTATTTGCCATGGAATGTGGTGATGGCCACTAGCTTGGATGGCTTTAAAAGGGGCTTAGAAAAATTCATGGATAACAGGTCTATCAATGGCTATTAGTTTGGTGGCTATAAGCCACCCCCAGCCTCAGGGGCAAGATGCCTCTAAATACCTGTTGCAGGGGAGAAACAGTAAGAGAGAGGGCATGCCCTCACCTTTTGCCTATGGCTTCTCAGGGGCATCTGGTGGGCCACTTTGTGAAACAGGATGCTGGACTGGATGGGCCCTGGGCCTGATCCAGCAGGGCTGTTCTTATTTAGCCCTGCAAGATCAGACCAAATATCCATCGTCCAGCATTCTGTTGCCAATTATATAGCTCTGAGAAGCCCCCAAGCAGGGTACAAAGGCAACAGCCCTCCCCTGCTGTTCCTCCCCCAGCAACTGGTATGGAGAGGTATACTGCACCTGAACATGTAGGTTCCAAAAAGCCATGGTGACTAATATTCATTGAGACCTATTTTTATTTATTATTTGTATTTGTATGTGTATATTCTGCTCTTTGAAAGTGGTGTACATGGTTATGGTTAATCTCATAACAACCCTTTGAAGTAGGTTAGGCTGAGAGAAATGTGGCTGGCCCACAGCCAGCCAATGAGCTTCACAGCTGAACTGGAATTTGAACCTGGGTCTCCTGAGTCCTAGTCCAACACTCTAACCACTATAACACACTGGCTCTGACTTATCCTCCATGAATGCATGCACTGTATCTAGTTCCCTCTTAAAGCCTTCTAAGCTAATAGCCGCCGCCACATCACATAAATCACACCACCACAACACATCACCACATCACACCACAACACATAAATTGCATAACGTATGTGTTGTTTGAATGGGTACTTGCTGCTCCAAATTCCCAGCCAATCAATTTTAATGAAGGACCCCAGCTTCTAGAATTTTGAGAGAGGGGAAAAGATTCTTCTTAATCACCCATCAATCCTCCTTCTCAATCACGGATGTGCCCACCATCACATTACCATTCAGACAAGCCCTGTTTTAACCATGCGCAGGGGCGGGACTTCCTCCCCCTTAGCCCCACTGTACACAGCTACAAAGGGGCTTTTGGGTAACGGAATCAGGCTGATGACACAATACAAAACTGTACCTATACAATACAGAGAGGATGATCATGTTGTAAGCTCACCTCTCCAAAAATGCATAAAGAACATTTGTAATATGACATACATTTACATCTTGGTGATTATTGGTATCACTGATGAGCGGGAACAAGCAAGTAATAAAAGCCTCAGAATGAGACATTCCAGAAGAGTCATGTGGCTGATGTGTTAATTGCTAATTTCCAGAGTCTAGCATACTAGCTGGGAACACTTCATTTTTCCAGTGGAATGCAATTTCTATCTTTGTTGCTGTTAATCTAAATGCAATAAAGCCATTCTAAGTTCTTTGTAGATCTCTGAATTGCATACCCAGCAACACTAGCACTGAATCAAGCTGTATCAGACCAATCATTGATCCAAGTAGAGGACAGTACAAATACTGTATTTGTCCAATACAGCTGATTATTTTGTTTACAACCCCACCACATATGAAACCCTGCTTCCCACATTAATCCAACACTACTCCCCCAGCCCCGACAGAGGAGTATTTGTATGAAAAACAGCTTCCACAAGCAGTATGCCCTCTAATCTTTTTCATATCTGTGCAGAACGAGTTTTGTTCTGGAGGGCAGTATCAAGGCACTGTGTGCACACATGAATTCAGAATGTGGCCTTCCTGATTCAACCTGAGCGGGAGCTGAAATAAACTGAGCAGTCTTCAAAAAACTTGTGTGTGTGCGCACACATGCACATCTTAGAGGGAACACTGTTCACAAGTGCAGTTCCACACCTGCAGTCTGAAGTGGTACTATGCTAGGACCTCAGGACTCACCTATCTAGCCTCAGATCAGCATCCACAGGAGGAGAGCTGGTCTTGTGGTAGCAAGCATGCCATGGTCAGCATTTGAATGGGATACTACATATGTGGGCACTGTAAGATATTCTCCTTAGGGGATGGGGCTGCTGTGGGAAAGACACCTGCATGTTTGCATGCAGAAGGTTCCCTCCCTGGCATCTCCAGACAGGGCTGCAGAGACTCCGGTTTGTAACCTTGGAGATGTCACTGCCAGTCTGTGCAGACAATTCTGACCTAGATGGATCAATGCTCTGACTCGGTATATGGCAGCTTCCTATGATCTAGTCAGAAGCAGCCGCTGCCACAGCACTAGAATCCAGGGGCGTAACTATAATAGGGCAAGGGGAGACAATTGTCTGGGGGCCCACTGCCTTGGGGCCCCCCCGGGAGGCAAGCCAAATGATTGACTCCCCCAGCCGCATACCTGCCCGGGCTTCCTTCAGTTGTATACATCCTCTGAAATTGATGTGTGTTAAGACTTGGAGCTATCAGAACAGCATGTCTTTCTCTAGTACGACTTGCATCGTCCACAATGTACAAAACCTTTTTAAAAAAATTAGGAAATTAGGATGATGTTCTCTTGTGGCACATAGGGGTGTGTGTGTATGAAATAAATATTACTATGCTTTTTGTTACCACTATTCAGCCTCATTTAAGATTTCTTTACTTCATGAGCTGAGCTTCAGTGAGGGGGGCATCTTAAGATCTTATCTCTGGGCCCACTACAACCTTGCTACACCCTTGCTAGAATCTGTACGAGTTCGACAACAGGCAGAAATTCAACAGATGCTGTTTCCTAAAAAACGCAATTGTTCAACTTCTTCAGGAGAGTTCAACGAAGGTTGTTGTGGTAGCTTAGCAGGGTTTGCAAAGGTGCATATTTTTAATACACATAAACGGCGGCCCAAGAATTGCACTGGGCTGCACACTTCGAATGGGGATGTTTGCACCCTTACCATGCAAGTATTTTCACGACATATTTGCATCCTCGTGCAGCTACAATGTAAAGAGCTGCCTGCCGCCTGCCACATAACCTTGCACTTCAGCTGGAAAAAAAATTGTTTACAAGTGAAACGTTCGCTCCATTCCTTGGAGAGAGAACCGGTCTCCTGGAAAACATACGGCGATCCTTGCAAGGAAAGGACCCGCTCCCTTTGCTTTGCTTAGCTTAGCTTTTTGCTTCCTCTGTCTTTCAGGAAGTGATAATTATCCGCAACCGGGTCAATCTGAACTTCTCATCCCCCCCCCCCGCCGCGCCTTCTGCAAAACCCTCAGCTGTTTGGAAGGAAGTCGCATGGGACTCTTGCAATGGGGAGGTGGAGATTGGTGTGGAAGGCATGGGGCTGCAAAAGGCCCCCCATTTGGACGGTCTCGGTGAGTAGAGAGTTCTCCTTGAAACTGTTGTTAAGGCTTGTAGCGGTGGTTTTTAGGCAGCTGCGGGCGGCGGGCGGAGCTCGCGCGGGTGTGGTTGATGTTTTGCATTGCAACAATATGTGGACGTGCAGGGAGAGGCGTTTCCCAATGGAGAAGGCAGAGGGGTTTTCAAGCCTGCAGTATAGGACTAGGAGTGACTTCGCCTGCAGCTTGCAAACTGGAAAGAGCCTCTACGCAAAACTGGCACCGACCATTAAAATCTCCAGGATTGTTCTGGAGATGGATGCTGCTGCTTTCTCTCCAGACTCCAGGGCTAGCCTGGAGCGCGCTGGCAACCTAACTGTAAATTAGGTTTACAGTTTCTGAACTGTAATTCAGTTTTCTGAATCCAAGAAAGCTGAAGCTGCAGCGTTTAGTCTTGAAGGCACCACAAAATTATCTTTGCCTCCTCGCTGCAACAGACTTAACGCTGCTCTTCTGGAAATTTGGGAATAGGTAGTTAGGGCTGAACTTCTGATTATAACTTGGAAATAAACTCCATTGAGTTTAGCGGGGCTTGAGTTGAGCAAGGCCTGTACATTTATTAATAGATCTCTATACCGCCTTCCTACTTTTAAGTGTCATTCAAGGCAGAGTATAACCAGAAATTAGGACCGGGTTGCAAATCTGCTTGCAAAGAAAGGGAAATCCCTGGGACTAATATCTGATTTAAAAGAGCTCTCTTTATTTATTTGATTGATAGATATACTGCCCTTCCAAAAATGGCTTTAACAGATTTATATCCCGCCCACTACCAAAGTCTCTAGGCGGTTTACAGTAACAAATAAAACCAAAAGATTAACACATTTAAAACACACTGTATACAGTTTAAAGTTAAAACAATAAATGCAACTAAAGCTTGAATTGTAGAATGGGAAACCTCTTGCATCTTTAAGCAGATCTTGCCTTTTTCCTTGCCAGAGAGAATTGTTGTTTACACATGCTATTTGCTTTGCAAAGTGAGTGTGTGTGTGGGAAGGAAGGAAGGAACGGTTACTGTTTTGTTATTTTGGTTTCTTTTAATACAGGGAGCCTTGCAAATGTGTATCAAGTCTGCTACTCCACGATATTGTACTTAGATCATGGACCTGGAGCGCTTTGTGTACTTAAGATGAGCAATATAATAAATGCTAGTATCCATAGCTAGTGAGTAGAGGCCTGGAGCAAGGCCATCACAATTAGTGAGTGCAAAACCACAACACACTTATTTTGTCTTTATTACCTCCCTGGCTGTGCAGTGCTAATGCCATCTCTCTCTCTCTCTCTCTTCCTTTGATTCATCCTTCTTCCCAATTACTGAGTTCCTTCCGAGCCAGCATGGTGTAGTGGTTAGAGTGTTGGACTAGGACCGGGAAGACCTGAATTCGAATCCCCATTCAACCATGAAGCTCACTGGGTGACTCTGGGCCAGTCATGTATCTCTCAGTCTAACCTACCTCACAGGGTGGTTGTGAGGGTAAAAATAAGAATGTCCACTGCTCTGAGCGCCTCAGAGGAAGAGCGGGATATAAATGTAATAAAATAAAAATACATAAATAATTGTAATGGCACATTCACCCTCATTTCTACTTCTGCCTCTTTTCCTTGCTGCTTATGATTGTAAGCTCCTTGGGAGCCGGGACCTGTCTGACTTGGCTGGGGATTCAGTGGCGTTCAGAGTGTTACATTAAATCCTTGCAGAAGCATGAAACCTATTTGGGGCCACTTGCTTTCTCTCAGCTTTAGTCTACCCCCATAAGATTGTTGATTGGATAACATCGCAGGGAAGAACTTGGCCTACATTGTTAGTCAGAATGGAGGCTTGCAACCTGTGCTGGATGGGGTCACACTGTACCTAAAATAGCAGGCCTGCTGCTTAGGGTTATTCCTGGATGCTTAAGTGAGGGTGGTGGCTGGGAGTGCCTCTAACCAACTCAGTCTGGCAAACTGGCTTCCCCTTCCCCTGGAGAAGTCTCAGACCTGGACTCATTCATACCCTAGTGATCTCCAGGTTAGAGTAATGTAATGCGCTGTAGGTGGGGTAGCCCATGAGGACAGTTCAGGAACTTTGGTTGGTCCAGAATGCCGCCCCCCCAGGTCTTGACTCTGGCCAGGAGACTGAAGCAGACATGTTGCTCTGATCCTTTGCCACCGGCTGAACTGGTTGCTAATTTCTTCCAGGCTCAATTCAAGGTGCTGATTTTGAGCTTTGTTTGTTTTGTTAACTTTAAACAGCTTGGGACTGGAACCCTGTTCCAATGTTATAAACAGCAGGGCACACCCTCTGAAGCCCCCCTCCCTCCACAGTTATGGCATTTGTCTGCAGAGACAAAACACTGTACACTTGGGCAGATTCTTCCCGTGATGCACAATGCTGGGGTGCCTCCATATTCCAGTCAGGGGAAGCATCTGTCCATGAGTACAATGTCTGCCTGAAGAGTCAAACCCTGTAACTGTGGCCAGGGCAGGGCTTCTGAGTGGAGAAGAAAAGAGCTGGTCTTGTGGTAGCAGGCATGACTTCTCCCCTTAGCTAAGCAGGATCCGCCCTGGTTGCATTTGAATGGGAGACTAGAAGTGTGATCACTGTGAGATATTCCTCTCAGAAGATAGCGCCGCTCTAGGAAGAGCAGAAGGTTCCAAGTTCCTGAAACTCCTACCTGCAACCTTGGAGAAGCCGCTGCCAGTCTGTGAAGACAGTTTTGAGCTAGATAGACCAATGGCTTGACTCAGTATATGGCAGCTTCCTATGTTCCTATGAGTGCATTGGTGTAGGGATGGGGCTTGCCAGCATGCTCCATGCTTCCATAGAGCATCCCCACTTTTTATAATGGGCAGCTTCAGATGTCATGAACTGTTAACACTGAGCTCTGCACAATGTCCCTCATAGGGACATAGGAAACTGCCATATACTGAGTGAGACTATTGGTCTATCTAGCTCAGTATAGTCTTCACAGACTGGCAGTGGCTTCTTCAAGGCTGCAGGCAGGAATCTCTCTCAGCCCTATCAGAATTCAGAGAGAACCCCATCTTCAAGGACTCTCGGTCTCTGTCCCTCCGCCCTGTGAGATCTTCCCGGGAGGGGGGAGGAGGGAGAGTGATGGGACAGCCGAACCACCTGTCCACTCAGAAGACCGCATTCTGAGTTTAGGGTAAAAATTTTAGCTCATGCCGATGATTTTACATTACTGTTATTGAATGAAAATGAAATCTCTGCAATATTAGACCTCTTCTGGGAATATGGCAAGATCTCGGGCTCAGAATTAAATGCTGACAAAAGTGTATTTGTTAAAATGGACCCTGGAGGCCAGCAACTCTCGTGCCTACCCATCTCTGAATGTAAAAGCGAAGGGGCCCCAGAGTCCAAACTGAAGTGGGTAGATAC
The DNA here is from genome assembly GCF_027244095.1 of Hemicordylus capensis. Classification (NCBI taxonomy): domain Eukaryota; kingdom Metazoa; phylum Chordata; class Lepidosauria; order Squamata; family Cordylidae; genus Hemicordylus; species Hemicordylus capensis. The sequence goes on along the minus strand of NC_069658.1, from coordinate 253,129,219 downwards.
AGTAAACATTTTGGGGATTGAATATGGGATTAAGGAAAAAGTCGGGGGGGGATTAGACAGATTGGGAAGAAAAAGTAATGCTTAAAATCACAATGTGGAAAAAATGGAGCCTTGCCATGTACCAGAAAGCGGTTTACATCCGGACTTACCTGATACCCCCGGTGCATAACCTGGTGGTAGTCTATCCTCCCCCGCTCGATCTCCTTCGGAGAGTTGAAAGCCAGATCTTCCATCTAGTATGGCACACAGCGTCCTTCCCTTTGGCCCGTGCAGTAGCATTTAAGGAGGTTGAGCGGGGAGGCCTAGCCCTACCTGCCCTGCAAACCAATTTTGTAACTGAATTCATGTCCTACAATTTTGGAAACTGGATTTTCGTGAATGTCCATAATATGTCCAACCTCCTGCAAAAAACCTGGGTCTCGCTTTTCGCTCTGCGTTGGCGCAAGTCAACATGGGGCATAGCGTGGTGGGGGAAAGGTTCTTTCAACAGTAATATCACACAAGTTTTGAAAAGAGAACACCCGGACTACTTGAGAGATTTGTTATTCACACTTAAAAAATGGAAGGTTGAACCGGATCTATTTAAAGGATCCTCCTCAGTTAAGCAGCTAAGGAAAACAATTTATGGAGAGATTCTAGAAGTAGTTTTTTAAAAACCTGATTTAGAACGTAAACGCTACAAACACCGCACTTCACAGTACTTGTTGCAAGCTGATCACCCTATTGCTCTCTTTAAAGAGAAAAAAGTCCCTTTCCATTTATGGGAAACAAGGTGGCGCTTATACCACCAAGTACTACCACTTAATGCGGCTAAGCCATGGCTCCCAGAGGACGAGCAAAAGTGCCCTAAAATCACCTGCAAACAGAAAGCTAGTGAGCTAGGCAAAACATTCAGGGAAACCCACTCACATTTCTTAAAAGAGTGTGTGGTATCCAAAAGAGTGTGGCAGGGAGTAAGCAAGCTGTTAGAGTGGCCTGATTTGGAAAAACAGACTTGGGAAGAACTAACCTCGGGTTTGAGCGATAGAACCTCTTTTCGAGGTCCCAGAAAGAAACCTTCAAGGAAACGGGACGGAACGGGTGCCCTCATACTAGGGAATTGGAACGTTCCCCTTCTCGTAATCAGGTTAGTAAACCTATATGTCATTTATGCAATGTTCCTGCATAGGAATAGGGAGGGAAGACGCGACCAAGAGGTTCACGCAGATGAGACAGTAAATCTCTTCTAGAAAATTTTGTATGGTTATGTGTAAAAAGACAAGAGTATCTCTTCTAAACAGCAATGGGACAAATTATGGAACTGGACGTTGGACGTAACCCCCCTGATTACCTGATGTGCCTTGTAATCCCCCACCCCCGAGTTATAGTACTACCTGCATATACTTCATAACCTTGTGGGTTTCCAAATCCTTGTGTGTAAATCTTTGTAGATATATGATGTACAAACAACCACTTTGTATATAATTGTGCTTTGGCAACGTACTGTATGCTTTGGTAGTTTGTTGGTTCAATAAAAAAATCTTGTCCTATTTAAAAATAAAAATAAAATCTTGTCCTATCTTGGAGAACCCAGGGAGGGAACTTGAAACCAAAACCTTCTGCTCTTCCCAGAGCAGCTTCATCCCCTGAGGGGAATATCTTGCAGTGCTCACACATCAAGTCTCCCATTCATATGCAACCAGGGCAGACCCTGCTTAGCTATGGGGACAAGTCATGCTTGCCACCACAAGACCAGCTCTCCTCATTCTCAATAGTATGTGGTCTCCCTTCCCATCCCTGCTGATCCCTGATGTCACCCACCCCGATCCAACCTTTGAGGTGCAAGTGCACTTACTTGAGGACTGTCTAACTGATCTGAACCAAATTTGGAAAAGCTTTAGTGAGTGACACACAGAGACAACTCAATGGTGTAATTTGTAATGATGACATCCACCCCAATCCAAGATGACGAACACATGAACATTTGAGGTACCAGAGATCTAACTTATGGACCTCAATTTGCATCGAATGTAGTCCAGATGTAGAGACAGTGAAAGGAAAGTAGTTGGATTAGTTCTTACTAGAACAACTTGTTATATGTGTAATTGCATTGTGATGATCCTGTATTGTGAGCTGCCTTAAGTACAGCTTGCTGTAGAGAGGCAGGGTGTACGTTATAAGTGTTACCTTGAGTTCTTTTAGGGGAGGACAAGATAGGAATGTGGTTTTGCTGTTGTGGATACATTTGTGTTAAAAAAAAAAAAAAAGCTGTGTACATGATATGAGATGAATCAGTGTAGAAATGTATGTTGCCTGTGTAACTTTGTATGGTCCCATGTGCAAGGGTGCCCAGTCTGAGGCTCACCAGCTGTTGGACTACAATGCCCACCATCTCCAGCTTCAAAAAACCCTGCAACTCAGGATGATGGTAGTCCAACAACAGTCCAGTAGGCCACCCTTGTACTAGTGCTATCCTGCTCATCATCTGGTAACTCAGAGAGTAAGGAGAGACTTGATAGCCAATGTGGTGTAGAGCAGTGGTGGACAGATTTCAAGGTAGGTAATTCCTAACTTGTCCTTTTAGTTTTGGTGGGGCTGCTCTGACTAATTGTTCTCATGTCAGCCAATATTGCTTTGCACCATTGGTTAGAATCCTGAATGCTGGGGTACCTTCTTCCTAGGCAGTTGAGTAAAATACTGCCTGAATTTTCTCCTTACATTCCTCTTAAGAGTTTACTTATGGCCAGAAAACAAAACTTAAAAAAAAACAAAAAACCCACTTCGGTCTAACTTGCTTTTCTGCCTTTTGAAGCTGGCTTCTGTGCAGAAACAAGCTGCTGGCTTTTTCCAGACACAAATTATCTCCTGCTGATGTCCTTGAGAATGGTAGTAAAAACAAAAGTAAATCTTGCAAGCCTGAAGTCTGTCCACCACATTGGCTATCAAGTCTTTTTTTACTCTGCCTAGCAGGAGACCACTAGTACAGGGGTTGCCTACCAGACTGTTGTTGGACTACAAATACCATCACCCCCAGTTGTCATTTTTTTAAGTTGGGAGTGATGGGAGTTGTAGTCCAACAGCTGGAGAGCCTCAGGCCAGGCACCAGTGTTCCCTCTAAGGTGTGTACATGTACACACTCAAACAAGTTTTTAAAATGTCCGCTCAGTCAATTTTAGATCCCGCTCAGAAAGGCCCCCATTCTGAATGCACGTGTGCACACACTGCCTAGAAGAGCCAGCGTGGTGTAGTGGTTAGAGTGCTGGACTAGGACCAGGGAGACCTGAGTTCAAATCCCCATTCTGGGAGATTCTGGGCCAGTCACTTCTCTCTCAGCCTAACCTACTCACAGGGTTGTTGTGAGGAGAAACGGAAGTATGTAGTACACCACTTTGGGCTCCTTGGAGGAAGAGCAGGATATTTTTTAAAAATGTAAATGTAGATACTGCCGCCCTGAACAAAACTCATTCCACACACAACTATGAAAAGTTGCAGGGAGCACTACTGGCCTCCCTTTCACTAACATAATGCCCTTACAATAGCACAAGGATGTATTATAAGGGTGTTGTGCAAAGCAAGGAATCTCTATACTCGACTAGTTCTTGTGCTAGTGGAAGATGTTGTGCAGTCACTAGCAGAAGAGGGCTCTCTCGGTGCCTGTGAAATGGCAAGTTGGGCTACTTGCACAACCACATAGATCCCATACATATCCTGGAGAAGGCTGCTGCTGCTCTCCTTTGGATCTTCAGTTTGTGCAACATTGTGCAGCAGTGCAAACCACTGAGAGGTGCACATTTTCTCCTCTTATACTAGTGCAGTGCTTCTCTGGATCCTGCTCAATGGCTCTTAGCCAAAGACGTGGTCTTCCTTGATCAGAAATAGTGTTTGGTTGAAGGTGACGCCAGGTGCTGTGAATACCCTGGAGCTTTTGTAAATAAATTGTGGCTGGGGATGATGGGAGTTGTAGTTCAGCAACATCTGGAGTACCAGAGGCTGGGGACCCTTCCTGCTCTGCAGTATACTGAGCAATGATGGTTGTTTCTCAAAAATACAGACCGTAACCAGATATTGAAATTGGTGAATAATTAAAAAAATGCATGTGTGAATATGCCCTCCGTGAGAACAGAGAGATGGAAAAAACAGACATGAGAGTTAATGTGACTGTCACATCCCAGTTGGTTCTCCCTTCCAGGTGCTCCACCGCAGAAGTGCATCAACCTTCCCGCTCCCTCGCCAGCCCCTGCCCTCACTGGCCGAAACCATGGCCCGATACCTCCGCTCCCTGGAGCCCCTGGTCAGCCCCGAGGAGTTGGAACAGACCCAGCAGCTGGTAAAGGAATTTGAGGAGCCTGGCGGGGAGGGCGAAAGGCTCCAGGCCCGGCTGCAGTGCAGGGCAGCTCGCATGGAGAACTGGGTGAGGAAGGTCAACATTTGTTTATGTATGCAGCCACAGCAGCCAGGATAGTATATGCGCAAAAATGGAAAGACATTAAAATGCCCTCAGAAGAAGACGGGTTGATAAAAATTTTGGAATATACCGCGATGGCAAAGCTTATAGCACTTATAAGAGATGAAAATTTGGAATGTTTTAAAGAAGATGGGGAACCATTTTTGCTTTACTTAAAGAATTATTTTTTCTAATTTGGACTTTTCAGTAGGGTTTGAAATATAGTAATAACAGCAGGTTGGATTGGGTAAAACCGAGTAGCATTGTGGAGTATGTATGTTTTGAATTATTATAGCAACAGTTTATATGTATAGTTATTGTGAACCGCGCAGATAGGCACGTGGGAAGTCAGTATTCACTTATGTGTAGAAATTAGATAAATGAATGCAATTTGAATGTAAAAGCTATTGTAACATCCAATAAAATTTAAAATGCAGAGAGAGGGAGAGGGAGAACTGAGAAGGGAACCCAGGAGTCTGGGAGAAACGGGCAGTTTGTGGGCCAGCAGCAACCACTCATCTGGGGAGCGGGCAAACTGGGGCAAACAGAAGTGTGTGCCTCCTCCCTCCTCCTCCAAATAGTCTAATCAGACCTCTCTTTCATCCCAGATCTCAGACTGGTGGGTTCAGTCAGCCTATCTGGAAAGCCGTCTCCCTCTGGCCGTCCACTCAAGCCCAGCTGTGGTGCTACCCAAACAGGATTTCAATGACTGGAAGGGGCAACTGAGGTAAGCGGAGCTGGGGGTAGAGGGGGCTCTTGATGGGGTTCTTGAGTGGGAGCAAGTGCCTCAGGACACATGGAGGGAATGGTGAAGATGGCCTGTGCAGGACCAAGGACTTCGCACCTTCTCATTCCTAGACTTGGGCTTATTTGTAGGTATGACTGGTGCTCTTTTTAGGGTGTGTTTTCCTTTCTTTCTTGTATGGTGACTTCTGGTCTTAATATGTTTTACTGATTTATGTTTTTATTGTGAAATGTTCCTTTTTTTAGCTGCTTTGGGCACCCCTTGGCAAGAAAGGCAGGGTAAAAATAAATCAAGTGCATAAAACAATTTTGCGGAACCAGTCAGGGCTTCTTGCATTTCTCTCCTGAATAAAAGCCCTGTTGTAAGTTATGTCGCCATGTTGTAAATGTGTACAGATGTACATGGGTTTGCATGAATGACTGCCTCCTGCATTCATTTTAAAAAAAATACTATACATGTATTGAAAGTAATGGGTGAATATCTATACAATGCATACAGAGCTGTACATGGATACACTGTACATGCAAGCCTTATTCATATGTCATATACAATGCATATACAACCTGTGTACATGTGTACAAATGTATACATGCCTATTGTTCACAATTATATTAAATACATGTTCCTATCTGAACCTTGCATTTGAAGGTTTGTTTTTAAAGTGAATATGCATGCAGTTGTTCACACAAAAACAAGATCATGTGTACAGACACCTGTATGCACATACAGTGTATATAATGTCTGAATAGGTCTAGGTGGCTTGTGTGATGAATATAAAGTGTGAGTAAGGCTATAGGAGGATCTCTTTCTCTTTCTTTTTTCTTGCACCCAAAAGGTTCTCCATGTGAGGAGCTGTAACTGGCCTTTTCTGGGGAGTGCAAGGTTTCTGTTACTTCCTTCAGGAAGTAATCTGTTTCTGGAGCCTTTTCAGCCTTTAAAATGCCTCTTCTTTCTCTGCCCGCAGAGCAGACCAGCTTCTTTGTGTATATCTGGGGCAAGCGCTGTATTAGCATCTGACCTGGCCAGTATCTCCAACACAGATCTTTTGTATGGAGGCAGGTCTGCCGGTTTTCTTCCCCAACAGGAGGCAGAAAGTGGCTGCAGATGTTAATTTTAACATCTGCAGCCCTAACAAATTGTGGCTGAGTGTGATGGGAGTTGTAATTTAACAACAGCTGGAGTGCCAAGGTTGCCTATCCCTGGCTTAATATGAAGATGATCTGAGCGTTGTAATCCCTGCTCCCCTTTGTGTGCGAAGGGAGGACGTTTTCAACTCCTGTTGATGGTTTACAAGGAGGGGTTTGTCACGAAGAGACTGGGGGTAGATGAGCTCCATATCTTGGCTTATGCAAATTGTGATTAAAACAAACTGGGATTTTCCAGGTTTAGCTGTCACAAGAAATCCTGGCTTATTCTAAACTAGGATTGGATTATGAAAATCTCCTTCCATTGTGGGTGAAGAGGAGGAGAAAAGAGCACAACCCCAAGATTTGCAATCATTATACTGAACCACAGGTTCCCAGCCTTGAGCCCCCAGATAATGTTGGACTACAGCTCCTATTATCCACAGTCACAATGACCTTTGTGACTTGGAAAGATGGGAGTTGTAGTCTAAGGCATCTGGAGACCCCAAGGTTGGGAATGGGAAGTGGGGAACCCCTGTGCTAAACCATGGTTTCGCGTGGCATCTGAATTGGGCCTCTGTATCAACCCCGGAGAAATAAGGAATGTCATAGGCCAAGATAACCTGCCTTTCTCTTCCAAACATCCCTGGAGAAATTGTTCTAAGTAGGTTACTCCTAGAATGGTGAAGTATTACCAGTGTGGATGCATCTGTGAAATGCATCCAGGCTGTCTCTCAAAGGCTTCAGGATGGATAACAATGTTTAGAGAAAGGTTAATCCAAACATCTAACCAGTTATGCTTGATATACAATGAAGTATAATCATAGTTTGTGTGGGTAATTGCTGAGGTTAGTAAACCTGTTCCTGGCAGGCTGGCAGCAGATGAAAGAAGACTATGTGACCAAACCAGTATCCATGACTAGACTCCTTGGTGAGCCTTAAGTGTGCTGGGGGTATAGCTCAGCGGTAGAGCATTTGACTGCAGATCAAGAGGTCCCTGGTTCAAGTCCGGGTGCCCCCTCTTTTTAAAGGAAAGAAATGAGGGGTCAATACTTTGTTTATCCCAGAAGCTCATAGTTGATAAAATTTAGGAATGCCCACGGAGTCAACTCATTAAAAATTTGGATTCAGTTCCGGTTTGTCAGCATCTTTTTAAAAACTCTTGGCTTTGATTTTAGTGCAAACATTAACGTTTTAAAAAATAGTTTGGAGTGACACTTTGAACTGGTGTAAATGCTTATTGTGCAGAATAATATCAAACTCTTTTGCAATGCATCACTTTAAAATGAATATAGTAACTATTTTTAACTTGAGGAAATATGTATTATTGAACTGTTGTATTCTTTAATTTTTAAAGGTTTTACAAACAAAAATTGATTAAAAAAGAAAACTGGAAAATGAAACAATAATATAATTGTAAGCTGAGTGCCTGATTAATGAACGACTTATTTGGAACCAATTACCATATTTTATGTTAGGGGTTTGCTTCTTGTTCAGGCTAAAAGCAACCAAAGAAAGTTTAAGGTTGTGTTCACTTCTAGTTTAGTGGAAAATGCATCTGAACTGGGTTTTGGTTCAGGTTTGAGTTAATCCCTGCATATTTTTTTCTAGAAATATGTGAGAATGAATGATGAAACAGGATTTATGTGCTTAACTAGAGTTCTTGGCAATATATACTTGTGCACTGGGGGTATAGCTCAGTGGTAGAGCATTTGACTGCAGATCAAGAGGTCCCTGGTTCAAGTCCGGGTGCTCCCTTTCTTTTGGGGAGGAAAAATAGCTTGATTATTTGCATCTTATTCCTTCCAATTATTCAAGGCTCCTGATGTGTAAAATTTAGAAATACTTACATTATCATTTAAGAGAGAGTTCAGTTATTTTCCATGAGTGGCAGGAAAAAGAAAGAGCATCACTGCTGAAGAGCATCTTACTCCATGCGGAACCTTGGATAAAGCTGGGCTTTGGGAACCCAGGCTCCCCCCCTCCCATCCTCATTTCAGCATCAACTTTCTGTTTAGATATGGAATAAGTGAAGATTGGTTGTGTTTTCTGAGCCAGTCAATCTTGGCTTATTTTAACCTACTTGCTTCAGAGTACCTGAGATTGTACCCAAGGATTGAAGTGAATTTCAGATCTTGGGTTCTCTGAAGTGAGTAGGTTAGAAGAAGAAGCCAAGATTGACTGGCTCAGAAAACACAACCAAGAATTCACTTACTCTAATCTAAATAAGTTGATGCTCATGTGAGGGTGGAGTGCTTGCACCAAAGCCCAGGAATGTAGCATGGAGCCCAGACTTATCAGAAGCTTGGCACGACATCTGAACTGAGCCTAAGTAAGCAATTTTCAAATGGGGTACCCTGAAAAAATTCTGTGCTAAGGGTTCCCAGCACTGAGTCCCCAGATTTTGTTGGACTAAAAGGTTGGGAACTCCTGGTCTATGTATCTTAACCAGTCAAAACTGAAGCGAAGGGGTCTTGATTGTCCCATCATGCTGAGCTTTGGGAGGATCTCTCTGGTCCAGTGTGACTATGAAGGCAGGGAGCCCTTGCCAAGGAGGACCCACCCAGTTTCGAGCTGTGGAGGGGGATGGGGATGGGGAGTTTTTCCCTGAGCCTTGAAGATGCTCCAGAAGTAGCCAGATATCTTGCTGCTTTCTAATCCAGTCTTAATTCCCCTACCACTGGAGTTCACTTTTTTTACTCTGGTGAGATATCCCCACCAGCAACTTCTTCAGGAGAAAGTTGGGGGATCTTGCCTGAATAATAGTAATAGAATATACTTGGCAATAGTGAACTGGCAAGCATATTTGTTGGTTCCTGGCTGGGGTTTCTTGGAAACTTGAATTGTTAATGGTGAGGAAACTTTCCTGAGGACAGTTGACCACTACTTAGAAAAACCTTCGCCACATGGAAGTGATGGGCGTGTGCTCTCAATTTCCAGGGGAATGATGGTCAGACCCAGAGTTGGATTGTGACATGCTCAGGCCCTAAGATAATAGCCCCCCATAGCATTACAAACATATTTATTATTCTAACAAAGGACACTGAAAATAGAGTTGATAAAGTTTTGTTTTTATTTGGCAAAGAGGCAATGAAAATCTAATAATCGAACAAAAACTTTTACCTTATAATTTTATGTATGTATGTATGTATTTATTTATTTTTACATTTCTATACCGCCTTTCGTTAAAAGAAAACCCCAAGGCGGTTTACAAAAATTAAAACATACAATAAAAGCAATAAAAACACCAAGCAATAAAAACGCCGAGCTAAAAACATATCAAACAAGCATAAAAAACAAGACAACAGATAAAAACACACTGAAGCAGCAGTAAAAATGATTATGTAAAAGCCTGGGTAAAAAGCCAAGTCTTTAAAAGCTTTCTAAAAGCTGTAATGGAGTCTGAGGAACGAATGGCCACTGGGAGAGCATTCCAGAGTCTAGGAGCAGCAACAGAGAAGGCCCTGTCCCGAGTGCACGACAGCCGGGCCTCCCTCATTGTCGGCACCCGGAGCAGGGCCCCCTAAGATGTCCTCGTCAAGCGGGCAGCAACCCTTGGGAGCAGGCGGTCCCTCAAATACCCCGGGCCCAAACCGTTTAGGGCTTTAAAGGTCAAAACCAGCACCTTGAATTGGACCCGGAAACGAACCGGCAGCCAGTGCAGCTCTTTCAAAATGGGGGTGATATGGTCCCAATGGGCAGCTCTGGATAAAACCCTCGCTGCTGCGTTTTGCACTAGCTGCAGTTTCCAGATATTCTTCAAGGGCAACCACACGTAGAGCGCGTTGCAGTAATCCAGCCGCGACGTGACTAAGGCGTGGGTAACCGTGGCCAGATCTGCTTTCTCGAGAAAGGGACGCAGCTGGCGCACTAGCCAAAGCCGTGCAAAGGCACCCCTGGCCACCGCCTCTACCTGAGCTTCCAAAAGCAGAGCCCGGTCCAGTAGTACCCCCAAGCTGCGTACTTGCTCCTTCAAGGGGAGTGAAACCCCATCCAGAACCGGTAAAATCTCCTCATCCCGATTGGCTCTCCTACTGACCAACAGTACCTCCGTCTTATCCGGATTCAATTTCAGTTTATTAGCCCACATCCAACCCATCACGGCCTCCAGCCCCCGATTCAGGACATCCACCGCCTCCCTAGGATCAGATGACAAGGAGAGATAGAGCTGAGTGTCATCTGCATATTGCTGACAACTCAGTCCAAGTCCCCGGACGACCTCTCCCAGCGGCTTCATGTAGATGTTAAACAGCATGGGGGACAAGACCGATCCCTGCGGGACCCCACAGGCCAACGGCCACGGGGCCGAGCAGTAGTCCCCCAGCACCACCTTCTGGACCCTCCCCCCAAGAAAGGACCAGAACCACTGCAACGCAGTGCCTCCGATTCCCATACTCGAGAGGCGGCCCAGAAGGATACCATGGTCGATGGTATTGAACGCCGCCGAGAGGTCCAGCAGAACCAACAGGGACGCACTCCCCCTGTCTAGTTCCCGGCATAGGTCATCCACTAGAGCGACCAAGGCAGTCTCAGTCCCATACCCGGGGCAGAAGCCAGATTGAAAAGGGTCCAGATAATCCGTATCATCCAAGACCCTCTGCAGCTGGGACGCCACCACACGCTCTATCACCTTGCCCAAAAAGGGAAGGTTAGAGACAGTTCTATAGTTATCCAGGTTGGAGGGATCAAAGGAGGGCTTTTTAAATAGTGGTCTTACCACCACCTCCTTGAAGCACGATGGCATCCTGCCCTCCCTTTTTGAAGCATTAACGATCACCTCCAGCCATCTCCCTGTCCCCTCCCTGGCAGCTTTTATTAGCCATGAAGGGCAAGGGTCAAGAGCGCACGAAGTCGCCCGCACACTGCCCAGGATCTTGTCCACATTCACAGGCCGCACCAACCGAAAAGAATCCAAAACAACGGGACCAGATGGTACCAAAGGCACGTCTGCCGGAACTGCCAAAACTCTGGAGTCCAGGTCAGCACGGATGCAAGCGACTTTATCTGCAAAGCGACAGGCAAACCGATCACAAAGAGCTGTAGATGACTCCACCCCCATTGTCTGGGGGGATGTGTGGAGCAAGGTTTTTACCACATAATAAGCCTATTTGCATATTATTTATTTTATTTTATTTAACATATTTTTATACCGCCCAAAACTTACGTCTCTGGGGAGTTTACAACAAGATTAAAAAGTAAAACATTAATTAAAAAAAAAATTAAAAGCAAGAAATTTAAAACACAATTTAAAATTCTAAAACAATATTCTAAAAACAACATTAAAACAATATCAGTTAAAAGCCTGGGTGAACAGATGCGTCTTTAAAGACTTTTAAAAAGTTGTCAGAGATGGGGAGGCTCTTATTTCACTAGGGAGAGCATTCCAATGCCTTGGGGCAGCAACGGAGAAGGCCCGTCCCTGAGTAGCCACCAGATAAGCCGGTGGCAAATTAGAAATTAGAAATACCTTAGGTTGTCATTTTTTAAAATCATAGGCCCTTCATAATGTGAGGCCCTAAGTAGTAGCATACTTAGCTTATGCCTAAATCTGGCACTGGTCAGGCCCCAAAACCATAGAAGTTGTATAGACAATGTGCTTCATTTATTTGTTGTGTTTCTGTACCATCCTCCCTTCAAAGTGCTCAGAGCGGCACATTTTTTCACCCCTCCCTTTTATCCCCACAATAAGCCTGTGAAACAGATTATTTATTATTGTTTGTTTGTTGAATTCTATACCACCTAATATAGAAATCTCTAGGCGGTGTACAGATTAAAACATAATATAAAATATAAAACATTTAAAATTCATGACAGGTAAAAATCATAATAGCCAAGAACACATTAAAACTGAAAAATTAAATTTCACTTAAAAGCCTGGGAAAATAGGTACGTCTTCAGGGTCCTCCTAAAAACAAACCGAGAAGGAGATGCTCTTATTTCAGCAAAGAGTGTGTTCCAGAGCCCTGGGGCAACCACAGAGAAGGCCTGGTCAAGAGTTGCCACCAACGAGTCGGCGGCAACTGTAACCGGTCCTCTCCAGATGATCTTAATTCATGACGGTTCATGACAGAGAAGGCACTCTCTTAAGTACCCTGGACCTAAGCTATTAAGGGCTTTATAGGTAACAAGTGAATTTTGGCCCGTTGAATAACGGGCGCTAGTAACGGGGCTTCTGCCCCCCCCACCTTTAAGGGCCAAATCGGCCCAGGCACTTGCCCCCACCAGGCTGGGGAGACGGAGGCCGGGACCGGGGGCAGAGCGGAGGCCATGTAACTTTAAAAAAAAAATTGCTCCCGCGGCCGACCGCCCACCCTCCCTCCCAGCTGCCGAGTCCCCCTTACCCTGGCCGACTGCTGTCGGCCGTAGACAGCCCTTAATTTAAGAGGCAGAGAGGAGCTCGCAAGCAGAGCTCCTCTCTGTGCAAAGCCTCTTGCCGAACTGCCGCTTTGGGCGCAAGGGACGCAAGCGCCCAAAGCGGCAGTTCGGCAAGAGGCTTTGCACAGAGAGGAGCTCTGCTTGCGAGCTCCTCTCTGCCTCTTAAATTAAGGGCTGTCTACGGCCGACAGCAGTCGGCCAGGGTAAGGGGGACTCGGCAGCTGGGAGGGAGGGTGGGCGGTCGGCCGCGGGAGCAATTTTTTTTAAAAGTTACATGGCCTCCGCTCCGCCCCCGGCCTCTGTCTCTTTCGGCCGAGGCAGCGGCTCTGCCGCCGCCTCGTCACTCTCCCCCGCCGCCGCTTCTCCGGCTTCTTCGGGGCGGCCGCTTCTGGCCGCCCAAGATGGCTGCCGGGTGCCGGCGATCGTGTCTTCCTTGCCCTGCTTCGCGCATGCCCAGAACAGGGCAGGGAGGCACGGACACACGCTTGGTGTCCGTCCACGGACGGACACCAAGCGTTTTATTAGAGAGGATAACCAGCCCTTTGTATTTCATTCGGAAACATATCAGCATTATGATTATGCTGAGAGATAGTGACTATTCCAGGGTCATCTGAACTTTGTGACTAAATGGAGTCTTGAACCTGGGGTCTCCCCATTTCCGGTCTGACCGATACACCATATTGGCTAACTAGAACAGGGTTTCTCAACGTGTGGGTCCCCAGATGTTATTGGACTTCAACTCCCATAATCCCCAGCCCCAGTGGCCTTTGGTTGGGAATTATGGGAGTTGAAGTCCAATTACATCTGGGGACCCACATGTTGAGAATTCGTGATCTAGAACAAATTCTGGGTCCCTTTGCAATGCATAGATGTACAAGGGGTTGTTCTTCATTCAAAAAGTTTATGTGGGAAGTGTTTCCTGAAGGTGGAAAGCTTGAAACCATTACTCATAAATATATGGGAAAGGAACTATGTGGCAAAACCAGTATCCATAACTAGGCTCTCTGGCAGACATGTTTATGTGCAGGGGGTATAGCTCAGCGGTAGAGCATTTGACTGCAGATCAAGAGGTCCCTGGTTCAAGTCCGGGAGCCCCCTCTTTTCCCTCCCCCCACTCCTTTATGAATTGATTTATTTTTACCTATGGTTGTACCTGAAAGCTCATGATGAGTAAAGTTTAGAAGAACTTCATGGTGATGTAAAATAAACCTATTAGAGAAACATGTGGGAATAAGTTAAGGATACAAGGAGAGCTGGTCTTGTGGTGCATGAATCATCCCCTTTGCTAAGCAGGGTCTACCCTGGTTGCATATGAATGGGAGACTTGATATGTGAGCACTGAAAGATATTCCCCTCAAGGGATGGAGCTACTCTGGGAAGAGCAGAAGGTTCCAAGTCCCCTCCCTGGCAGCATCTCCAAGATAGGGCTGAGAGAGACTCCTGCCTGCAACTTTGGAGAAGCCGCTGCCAGTCTGTTTAGACAATACAGAGCTAGATGGACCAATGGTCTGACTCAGTATAACCAAGGAAAAAACTGAGGTCCACGGAATAGGAGAGGTGAACCAGGTAAACCCTGAGGCTTTAACATGCTTGGAGACATTTGATTGTATAAGATATGCTGTTCTACTTTTGTCTTGTTCTAATGGGAACCAGCCCCTAATGAAACTCCTGGCAAAACAGCTCCATATCCCGGGGTGGCTGTTGTGATTTTCCCTGGTGTACCTTGTCTTTCACCACCCATTATTATTAGCCATTACAGAGCAGGTTGCTTGCTTGCTTCACATGAAGGATTCATGATTTGATCTACATGCATTTTCACATCTCACTGAGTACATAGTTTCCTCTCTTTGGATTTGAGGACTCCTTACTTATACTGTATGTACTCTTCAATTTCTCCTTTTGAAGACATCTCGGACTGTGTGTGGACACCTTCATCTTCTGGTTTCTCATTTTCTCATTGTATTCCATAATCCTACTTGGTATTTTGTTATTGTACTTTTACATGTATTTTCATATGTGTCATACATATGTGTTTGGTTATTTTTACATGTGTTGAGAGCTGATTATTCATTCTTTATTATTTTTCATTCATTTTTCACCTTGTTTTTTTGTTCATGGGTCTTGCATTTTCTCCCCTCCCCCCCCCCCGACTCAGTATAGGGCAGATTCCTCTGTTCCTAAGGATGTGCCCTATAACAGTTTCTTAATGGTGACACATACCTTTGGACTGGGAACGTAGCTCAGTGGCAGAGCATGTGATTGCAGACTGAGTGGTCCCTGCACCAAATCCATACCACATAATCAGACTATTGGTTCATCTAGCTCTGTATTGTCTGTATTAGCTGACAGCAGTTTCTCCAAGGTTTCAGGCAGAAGTCTTTACCAACTCTGCAAAGCAGATTCTTTACTACTGAGTTACAGCCCTGTTACTGGTTCCCCTCTAACTTTTAAAAAATAGTTTTGTGAGGTTTTTGCGACTTTATAATTCTTAACAAGCTACCAACATCAAAGGCTTTGGGACTGGTTCAGGCAATATTCTGACCCACTTTAATGGTGTGGGGAAGGAGCATGGGTGCATGTGCCTTCACCTACCCCCCTCCCCCGGCCGATTGCTGGTGTTTATTTTATTTATTACATTTATATACCACCCTGTCCAAACCGTGCACAGCAGCAAAAATAAAACCCACGAATCAGTCATTTAAAAACAATCATTATAAAACAATTTAAAAACCATTAACCATTAAAACATTTAAAACAGTTTAAACACTAAAAGTGGGGGGGGGGTTTCCTGTTCGAATCAGCACTCTATGCACAGTTCAAAGAAAGATGGCTTTGCACTCGGGTGAGTGGGGCTCTGTGTGGGGACACAGACATACACGCCCCTCCCCTCCTCCCCCACATGATTAAAGGGGGCTGCTTGGAGTAACATTTAAACTGAACAGTGGTACATCAGTTGTTCTTTATGAATTACGTTCAAGGTTCTGAAACTTTGAGGAGGTGTGGAGAAAGTGAATTTGTTGGGGAATCTCTTCAGACTTTTATTTGAGTCTCTAAACCAGTCTTCTACTTAAAAAAAATAAATACTAAAGATGGAGTACAGAATAATTTGAGGAAATAAACCAGATGGTTTAGGACAGTGTGTGGTTTTTTGGTCTGCCTGCAAAACATCCCTTTGTTTTCTGCTAAATCAGCCATTTGCAGATCTCAGTGGTTGGGGCATTCATGATGGATTTCATTTTTAGTGGAATTTTAATTCGGCAGAGAATGCTGTCTTGTAAATCCGAAAAGCCTAAAATGGATTAAAATTTGTAATGTATGGAATGTGGGCTCACATAGTAATATTTGGGGGTTGATCAGCAGCTGGAAAGCTATTGATGCGGCCAGATTTTTAATTCTTTTATCCAGTTGAAAAAACAGGAGAAAACAGAAGAAAAAATGCGTTTTCATTGCTCTTTTGCTACTTTCTGTAAAAGCATGTGCTGTGTTTGTTTTTTCTTGTGTCTTGATCATTATATATAAAAAGCTTTTATGTAGTATGATCCTGCTTTCTGGGAAATTTTCAGTTAACCGGCTGTCAAAAGCTAGCAATGTTTGCTCAAAAGTAAATTTCACTGAGTTTGGAGGTGTAGCAATGGTAGGAAACCCTTGCTAACTGGGCAAAGAGGTAGCTTTTAAAGAGGTAGCTTTTAACTTGGCACAGCGGGGAAATGCTTGACTAACAAGCAGAATGTTGCCAGTTTGAATCCCCAGACTATGGGAAACACCTATATTGGGCAGCAGCGATATAGGAAGATGCTGAAAGGCATCCTCTCATACTGCGTGGGAGATGGCAATGGCAAACCCCTCCTGTACTCTGACAAAGAAAACCATAGGGCTCTGTGTGCGCCAGGAGTTGAAATCGACTTGATGGCACACTTTACCTTTAGGGGAGAGCAACTGTCCCTATTCTCCCTCAGCAGAGCATCCCTCCAGCAGCTGTTGCTGGTATCTCCCTTGTGCTTCTTTTTAGAGTGTGCACCTTTTTGGGACCGGGAAGCATCTTTTTCCTTTTTCTATGTAAACCTCTTTGAGAACTTTCTTTTTGTTGAAAAGAATATATAAATAGATGATGAAGATGATGATGACTGAAAGTAGGATGTTAAGGAGTAGTGGATACCTATGATTAAGTTAATCTGAATATGAGCCTTGCAACTAGAATAGCACATTGTAAGAGGCATTGGATTTCAGGGTCCTTTCTGGCGATTGTGGATTTCTGATTCTTTTTCTTCTTCCCCATATAGGTTTGCAGCAAAACTCATTGCTGGTGTGTTGGATTTCAAAGCAAAGATAGACTAGTGAGTACCCTGGACTGGGCAAGCTGGGCAGCACAGAAGTGAACGCAGCCTGCCGGTCAAAATGGAGGGCAGGGGGCGATATACAAAGCCCTGTTTCCAGAAGCACACTTAGGGGGTGAAGTGGCTGCTGTTGGGAAGGATTGCATCCATCCAGGTGACCCATTTGCCAAAGTGGTAACTCTCCCAGTGTGTGTGTGCATGCACTTGGTAAGCCAGTCTAGGCCCATAGCCAGGTTAGGGGGGCCTGCCCCCCATATCCTTTACAAGCAAATAATTTTTAAATAACTGAAAGTGGTTTGCACTTATGACTGATGGGAGCCAGAGAAGCTGCCCCCCTTGCTTTTTTGGAGCCCCCTGCTAAATGTTAGGCTGGCTATGGGTCTAAGCTTGTTGACTTTATTGGGGCTGGGATGGGGATGCAGCTCACTGACAGAGCATCTGCTTTGCTTCCTTAAGATTCCAGATTCAGTTCCCTGGCAGAGCTGGGAAGGACTCCCGTCTGACCCTGGAGAGCCGTTGCCAGTCAGTGTAGACAAAACTCAGCTCAGTGGATCAATGGTCTGACTCTGTAGGCAGTGTCCTTGAACTGAACTTTGTACACTTTCAACAGGGGCAGCCCTCTACTTTGGATGTTGTCTGTGGAGGACAAATGGACAGACCATTCCTTGTGTTGCTTCTTGCTGGGCCTGAGATGGCAGCGGCAACTGTGCTAGGTGGGAAGGGATTAGCTGAGCAGAGGTGACTCCAGCTATCGGAGTAGCCACAGCCTTGTAGACGGAGATTTGAAAGTGACTGGTTTGTTTATCTGGTTCCCCCCTCATGCTAGCCAGACCCTGTTGGTTGAATATTCACGGGGCTATCCTCTCTGCATGGACCAGTATTCCCGCCTCTTTGCTTCCTGCCGACTTCCAGGACCAAACCACGATTCTGTCTTGCTGCCTCCCCCAGGCCGAAGACCCCCCACCTACATCACTGTAGTCCGCAACTTCCAGGTAATTCTCACTTGCTCAGTTCCCATTATGGCCACCCATGTCCAGGACTACTGAAAGGATTGATGTGCCTCCGAATCGAGGGCCTAAAAGTCATCGTCTGCACAACAAGCAAAATGTATTATGCATATATAGAGAGAGAGGGAACCAAAGCATTCTGGGAGTTATGCCAAGAACTTTGGGCTAGTTTCCCTATATGGTTATACACAACCAACATCTTATCTATGCCTTTACAACTAATGGGAGCAAAATAGAGTTACATAGGAATAGAGGAAGCTGCCTTATTGGGAAGCTGCCTTATTATATATGGCCATTGGTCCATCTAGCTCAGTATTGCCTGCACAGACTGGCAGCAGCTTCTCCAAGGTTGCAGGCAGGAGTCTCTCTCAGCCCTATCTTGGAGATGCTGCCAGGGAGGGGACTTGGAACCTTCTGCTCTTCCCAGAGTAGCTCCATCCCTTGAGGGGAATATCTTTCAGTGCTCACATATCAAGTCTCCCATTCATATGCAACCAGGGTGGACCCTGCTTAGCTAAGGGCACAATTCATGCTTGCTACCACAAGACCAGCTCTTGTGGTCCTGACAGGAGTCACAGGAGTCTTAAATCTGGCTCCCCATTAAAAAATAAATAAAAGGCATTTCCTCCTTTGATACTCTTATGAACACAAAAAGCTGCCCTATACCAAGTCATTGGGCCATCTAGCTCAGTATTGTCTACATGACTGATACCGGCTCTCCAAAGTTTCAGGCAGGAGTCTTTCCCAACTGTACCTGGAGATGCTGCCAGGGGTTGAACCTGGCACCTTCTGCATGCAAAGCAAATGCTCTGCCAGTGAGCTATGGGCCCATCTCCATCAGCAGATAGCTCAGGACAAAGTCAGTTGAGTGGATTGAGGAGGAACCAGAGCCTTGAATGCAGAAAGTCTCAGGTTCAGTTTCCAGGTTTTCCAGTTAACTCGGGGGTTCTCAAGCTTTGGTTCCTGGATGGCCATTCTGGCTGTGGCTGATGAGAGTTGTAGGCCAACAACATCTGGGGACCAAAGGTTGGGAACCCCCGAGTTAAAGGATCAGAGGTAGCAAGGCTGGGCAAGACCTTTGCCTGTGACACTGGAGCACGACTACTTGCCAGAATAGATGGACCAATGGTATGACTGAGAAGGCAGCTTCATAGGATGCTGGAGATTGTATTGTGACCCATGAGAAGGGTTGGTCTCCAAAGTGTGTTAGGCTTAAGCCTCCTGGGGCATCATACGTTTAAATCAGAACCTTGAATTGTTCCTGTTAGAGAACCCCTGCTGGTCATGCACAGCTACACCTCATTTCTATTTTTCTTTCATCCCTCGCTCAGTTCTTCCAGCTCGAAGTGTACAACAGCGACGGGACACCTCTCACAGTTGATCAGCTCCACTGCCAGCTACAGCGAATACGTAGCCAGTCGTGGAAGACAGATAAGGAGCCCCTGGGGGTGCTAACTAGTGATCACCGACACACATGGGGGCAGGCTTACACCACGCTCATGAGAGGTATTGGATAGGGGTGGGGTGGAAAGGGGCTTAAACATAATGCCAAGCATTCTTAGGTGATGCAGTAATGAAACTTTCAGAGTGCTCTCTACTGGCCCTGTTTAGCATTGCATCTGAATACCTAAACCATGCAAGAATGGCTGTTCCCTCTCTTGCTGTATTCACCCTTCCCCTCTTCCCTTTATTTGTGTTAGTATTGTGTATATATAAATGCAAAAATGTAGTTAAAATATTAATATTTTTAAAATCCAGAATATCTTAACCTTGGTTAAATGTTACATCTGAAGCAAGTAAACCATGGTTAAGGCCATTTCTCCACCCACCCCCTTGTTTGCAGCTCTTTGCATGGGTTCCAGTACAATTGCAAAGTAACTAGCAGGTGTCCCTGATGTCTTCCTATTTATGGCCCTCTGTGATTAGGGCTTGGTCTGTAAACTAATCCAAGATTTCGTGGTATGTTTTGGGATCTTAACCATGATTAAGGGAGCTAGCTGTGATTAAGTGCTGTGTCTGCACCAAGCCAGTGTGGAGAGCTGACTGGTATAACATTGTCTCCTGGCCTCCTTTGAAAGTGTATGCTGCTCAAAAGCTGGAGTTAAATAACTTGTCAGTGACATTTTGACATAACCTTGTTTTTCTCTCTCTACCTCCAGACAAGCTAAATCGGGAATCGGCACGTGCAATCCAGCGCAGTCTCTTCACTGTCTGTTTGGACGCACCTGTCCTGAAGGTGTCAGACACACGCGTAGCCAGCCGTCTTGCAGCACAAATGTTGCATGGTGGCGGCAGCTTCTCCAATTCCGGAAATCGCTGGTTTGACAAGACTCTGCAGGTGAAAACTGGATCAGGGTTGAGAGTAGAGGGTTCCTGGCAGGGCAAGGACTTAGTGTATGGATTTGTTGAGCAGTAGGTGCCGAGAGTGTACATCTGCCTCCTTTTGTCTTGGTACAAGAAGCAAACTATACTTGATGCTGTTGACCAGAGAACCAGAAGCAGGAAACAAGTGTTGACCAGAGAACCTGCATGTTTAAATGCTTCCCCACATTAAATAAAAAAGAAAAGTGTACTGCATGTAAGAAACTAGCATGTTGCGATGAATGTTAGGCTAGAATCTAATTTTCTGTGTTTAGAGGTTTTCTTTATTTAAGACAACTTCCAACTGTAAGGTTCCCCACTTGCATTCTATGGTGGTGCAGTCTTGTAAGAGCTGTGCCACACAGCTTGGTTCTAAAGACTGTACCACTTCACAGTTGCAGGTAGCCCAACCTTCTAGTCCTCCTACTAAACTGTTAACTAAATCAAATAATCTTCCCCAGTCTTTTCCAAGGATTCGCTTGCATCCCCTTTCTCTGTCTTGTATCTCTCCTGGACTGCGAGCCTTTAGGACAAGGATCTGGCTCCTGAATCTATGTACAACAGGCCTTGAAGAAATTTATTTGAATCTTGAAGCCAAAATTTAGGACCCAGACAACGGATACTTGATATTTCTTGGGCATTGTGGAGGAGAAGGGGAAATGAGTTTCTCTTTATCTGCTTTCCAAGCAATATACTTAGAATCAGGACTGCCTGGGACAAATAAAGGTTACTAGCTGGGCTGGGCGCAAAGCATCTGCGCCTGTAGTTTGTCGCTTGTTGCTGTTGCCACCACCCCACCCCACCCCAGCTGTCGCCATTTTGTTGCCGGCCCATTGCCGCCCCCTTCTTCCTGCCCACCCATTGCTGCCCCCTTCTTCCTCCACCCCTGGCCGCTGCCACCTCCTTCTGCCAGTTGCTGCCCACCGTGTTCTCGGCGTCATCTCCCCCCCCACTGGCTGGCTGGCCACTGCAGCCATTTTTCCCCCTCCCACCCGTCCCGTGGCTAGCCTATCCGGCAGCTCTCCGAACTCTCATGAGAGCTGCCACGCATGAAATTAGCCACGAGTATGCCTTAGAAGAGAATTAAATACATAGATATTAAATAACTGTACTTCTGAACATCCTCATTTAAGCGCTGCAGTTAACTTTCTAGCACCATGGCTTCCTCATGCCTGTGATTTATCAAGTCCTCATGGGGCTAGATTTGGACTAAGGTTTCCAGTTGCTGACCCTTAGTTTAGTACAACCATGTCTATGTTGCTTATTGTATACTGTTGAGATGGAATGAATATATAAGACCAAAATGGAAGGGAATTTCTCTCTAACCCCCTTCTCTCTTTTCCTTCCCTATAACATGTCCTTTTCCTGGCTCCCAGTTCATAGTGGGAGAAGATGGCTCCTGTGGAGTGCTTTATGAACAAGCAGTTGCTGAAGGGCCCCCAATTGCCACTATTATAGACCATGTCCTTGACTACTGGTAATGCCATCTGGGAAAAGAGAAGTGGGTGGGACAACTTAGATTGAACTCTCACCTGCATGGACAGGACTTCCTGTCTGGGTCTCTGAAAAAGTTGCATTGAGGAAGAGAAAAAAATAGAGTTTTGTTTCATTGGGGTATACTTGAGGTCACTTAGCTTGTGAATTGATATCTGATGTTTAGCTGGGTTCATTGTTCTGGAACTCTAGAAGCTGACTAATCTATACTTTTAAACACCTTTGTGTACATGGCTGGTACTGCTAAAGTGTGGTATGCCTTAATGTTCTTAATGTCACCACCACCACCACCATATACACATGTCTAAACTTTAAATTCTCATCTGTAAAACAGACTGTGATGAATGCAAATGAGAAGGTGTTAGCAGTTTGGAGGATGGGGCATCATATTTTATATGCGGCTTTACACTACATAATAAGACCTAGAGCAAGGGGGAAAGAAGAATGGTATGTTCTGTTTTGAGATGGTGGGAGAGAACTAGGTGTGGTCATTCTTGTGATTAGCCTTTTACTTCCCTTAAATCTGTTGAATGTGTCTGTTTCTCCCCTCATTCCCCACCCTGAATTCCAGCAAAGATCCTGACCCAGTACGTGCCCCATTGATCCCTCTGCAGTTGCCCAAAAAACTCTACTTTTGCTTCACTCCAGAAATCCAACGTGACATCAAACACGCGAAGCAGAACCTGGACATGTGAGTGCATGGGGCATGTGTTGAGGGTGGGTTCGACCATTTTGCAAAATGGTCTTCAGGAGGGCCTCAGCCAAACTGGAGGCTTTCATTGTTTCTCAGTGTGAAAAGTCGGTCCATCTTGTTCCTTGCATTAGGGTGTCTTTAAGCTCTCTACTTTAAAGCAAGTTTGGGACCCAGTATTTTTTTCTCTTCGTTGTGCAACAGGGAAGAATTAGCTGTGAAGTTGCATAAGTTAGGAGGGGTTGAAGGAAATCCATCCTTTGCTTCACACCTTTTAATGTCCCCTAGTACTTCCTGGCTCTTTCTCATGCCCTCTGTTATGCTTCTTGTTGCTGTTTTGTTTTACATTTTATTTAAGAAGTTCAGGGAAGTGTACTTCATTCATTCGTTCGATTTCTATACTGCCCTTCCAAAAATGGCTCAGGGCGGTTTACACAAATAACAGACAAATAAGATGGATCCCTGTCCCCAAAGGGCTCACAATCTAAAAAGAAACATAAGATAGACACCAGCAACAGTCACTGGAGGTACTGTGCTGGGGGTGGACAGGGCCAGTTACTCTCTCCCGGCTAAATAAAGAGAATCACCACTTTAAAAGGTGCCTCTTTGCCAAGTTACCAGGGGTTACTTCTCAGTTCTTCCCTTCTTTATCCTTCCAACAACCCAGTGAGGTACATTAAGCTGAGAGATAGTGAGTGGCCCAAGGTTGCCCAGTGAGTATCATGACTGAGTGGGAACCTGAATCTGGGCTTCCTAGTCGAGTACTCTAACCATATGCCACACTGGATCTCTGTTCCACCACTGCTCTATATACTATTCCCAAATCCACTATGTCCTTCCTCTCCTCTTATGGGGAAACAGAACTTTGAGGATGGGGCTGGATAGCTAGTGAAGTTGTGGCTGGGGATAATGGGAGTTGTTGCCCAACATCTGGGAACCCACAGCACTATCCAACCCCAGCAGAGCATCATCATCATCATTATTATTATTATTACATTTATATCCCCCTCTACCTCCAAGGAGCCCAGAGCGGTGTACTACATACTTGAGTTTCTCTTTCACAACAACCCTGTGAGGTAGGTTAGGCTGAGAGAGAAGTGACTGGCCCAGAGTCACCCAGCTAGTTTCATGGCTGAATGGGGATTTGAACTCGGATCTCCCCAGTCCTAATCCAGCACTCTAACCACTACACCACGCATCCCTCCAGTGGCTGTTGCTGGTATCTGCCTTGTGCTTCTTTTTAGACTGTGAGCCTTTTGGGGACAAGGAGCCATCTTATCTATGTATTTTTTTCTATGTAAAACACTTTGAGAACTGTGGTTGAGGAGCGGTATATAAATGTTGGTAGTGGTAGTGGTAGTGGTAGTAGTAGTAGTAGGGAACCCCTGCTGGCCCACCTTCTTTTGAAACCCTTGGGCTAGAGACTGAATTTACTGCCTTCCCTCTCTCTAGCCCAAGGGTTTCAAAAGAAGGTGGTATGTCACCCTCTCTTCTAGCTAGAGAGCCATCACTTAGCCCAGAATAGCATCTCTTTAGCAGCTGTTGCTAGTATCTCCTCTGTGTTTTTGTCTGATTCTCGGGGAACCAGTTTCTTGTCCTTTCTGCGATGTAAGCTTCATTGAGAACTTTGTGTTGAAAAGTGGTACATACATATTTTTACTAACACATAACTGAAGGCCAGGGTATTGGCTGAGTGATCTGTCGGTCTTTTCTCTATTCCAGCCTCATCACTGACCTGGACATCAGCTGCTTCACTTACCGTCGCTTTGGCAAGGAATTTCTCAAACGCAGTGGGCAGAGCCCAGACTCTGTCCTGCAGGTGGCGCTGCAGCTTGCCTATTACAGGTGAGGTGACAATTTAGCCAGAGATGTAGGAGGCTAAATTTAGAGGGAGTATGTGGGGATGATATCCAGTTTCTGAAAAAGAAAGAAAGAGTGCTAGTTGCTCCAGTCCAGTGGTTCCCAGCCTGGGTTCCTCCAGACCAGGGATTCTCAGCGTTAGGTCCCCAGATGTTATTGGACTTCATCTCCAAGAATCCCTAACCAAAGGCCACTGGGACGGAGGATTGTGGGAGCTGAAGTCCAATAACATCTGAGGACCCAACGTTGAGAATCCCTGCTCCAGACGTTGCTGAACTACAACTCCCATCATTCCCAGCTACAATTTATTGTGGCTGGGGATGGTGGGAGTTGTAGTTCAGCAACGTCTGGAGGAACCCAGGTTGGGAACTACTGCTCCAGTTCCAAGGCAAAAAAGCAGATATACTATTATATACATAATATAACTCATTTGTGGGGGGTTTTTGGGGGGTGGTGGTGGTGGCTGTGTATGTACTTCTGTCTATGTGCTATTCCTTCCTTTAGGGCACATGGGGAGCTTTGTCCCACCACTGAGTCAGCCTCTCTCCGTCGTTTCCACCGTGGGCGGACGGAGACTATCCGCTCCGCTACTTCTGCCGTACTGGCCTTTGTGCAGAGTATGGCTGACGACAACTGCCAGGTATGCAGCTTTCCCACGATCCTTTCTATCTCCAAATGAGTCTCCCAAATGAAACTTGAAAGTACAGCCCCGAAAGTGAGCTGCAGCCTCAACTGTTGTGATGAGCATTAATTGGCAATTATCCCACAAAACACCTTGCCTCGGGACAGGCTTGGGATCCTCTCCCCCTTGAGAGCCTTGATTTGCAGGGCCCATGTAGACCTCAGCTGTTGAGCATTTCAGCATCAGGGCGTCGTGAAATCGCTCTGTTGGCATTCCATTCTGTGTGTGCCTTGAAGCTTTTTGTAACCTCCTGTGCCTTGGAAGCTTTCTCATGTATCTGTGCTCCATTTCTTCCCTCTCTCCATACCAGGCCCCAGAGAGGCTGTCGTTGCTGAAACAAGCAGTTGAGGTCCACAGCACTCTCACAGAGCAGGTAAATCCCTCCTCTTAGGAGAGATGCTAGTAGGAAGGAAGTACTGACCACTGTGATAATCAGGGGGTTGTCTTAAATTCAGAGTCCCCTTCCTTTCAGATAAAATACAGGTATAACCTGTATAAGTCTTAAATTCAGAGTTGTCTTCAATTTGGGTAAATATGGTAGAGAAGCCTTGGCAGTGTGTGGGGATTTTTCTGTAGAAATGGTGGCTTCTTGGTGGGAGCAGATGTCTTCAAGGGGGTTGGAGTATTTGACTTTGAAGGGAAGGCAGATGTTCTTTAAAAAAGAAATGCTGGACCTAAGGAACTGTGGGTGACAGTAGAAGCTAAGTAATTTGATTTCCTGCGTGGTTTTTTAAGGCAAATATAAATGTGATAAGTACAGAGGACCCAGATCTGGATAAGGCTACAGTACTGTGGGGGTAGCGGGGGTTAATCCTTCCTTCCCCTGCACTATTTTCCCAATTCAAATTGCACTTTGTGGATCTGCTATCCTCATATCAAGTTTGCTCCTCACTCCTATCCAAAACCCATGGCACTGAGGAAGTTTTTTCCTGCCTGAACTACTTTTCATTTTATCATCCAGAACAAACAAAACAATAATATAGACAATATATCACATAAAACTAGCATATTCAAACACAATTTAGCACTATCAATATTAAAAAGGGTGTAAAAATATCCATATTTTAAATGTTTTACATCATAAATATAACCTTTAACACCTCCGGCCTAATATAAGTTGACTTGAAATTGTCAATAAAATTGAATAAAGCAATTCACCTTTCTAAAAAGTTATGCTTTAATTTGTGAGGATAATTTATCCTGTATTAAGATTTCCCCTTAAAAAATATTCTCTTCTTACTGGAGGTCATCTTTTCTCCCATTTAGAGACAATTTAAAACTTTGCAGATATTAATAATACAATTAATTCCTTTTGCAGATTTGAAACTTAAATTTATCTAAGTCATCAAGTAAAAATTATACCTGGTTTATATGGCACAACAATTCCAATTATGTCTTTTATATACTATAAGACCCTATGCCCAATTGGCAACATGCGAGGACAAGAACACCACCACATGGTTTCATTTTATAAGAAAGTTCTTTGATATTCAATGAAGTTGATTTTAGGGAACCACTTAGCCATATAATGACCAATATAATTCATCTAGTGAGCAACCTAAATCTCTTTCCTTCTTTAAAAAAACATGTATAAGCAGCAGAGTAAAATTTTGATCAGCATAAAAACAGCATTAAAACGAGTATTAAAAATAAAAAAGTCCAGTGACTAATATCCTATCTCATTCTTATTCCACTTCCCAATGTATGAAAACGTAAGAACAATCTCAACCTACTTCTATAAAACATCCTTTGGTAGTTTCACATTTGTAGCATCTACAGAAGCTTACTGTGTACATCTATTTAAATTTTCGGTAAGTCGGTACCCCAAATCAATCTACACTTATAGACATATGGTAGAATAAACATGGATTATTGCTTTTTATGTCAGTGGACTTAACTGTAATGCTAAATTTTACATAGAAGCAGGGGTTACACTACGTCTGTACAGATTGTCCTTCTGAGTTTAAAAAGTGCTACAAATGTGGTACCTTGAGTGTATGGAACAAAGATACTCTGTAGACAAATATGTCATCATGTGATAAACCTGTTTTTGGTTTATCTGTTCTTCAGACTGCAGGTGGGGAATTGCATGACTTTTGGGTGGCGGGGGTGGGTGGGTAACGTTACTGGCACAAACCTTTTTTCCGCTCTAGATGTTAAAATATTAAAAACACACACATTTCTAAATTTGGATATAACAAGCAGGCAAGACCTTACAATAATTTGATAAAAATATTAAGTCTTGCCAAACTGCAAAAAAGAAGAAGAAGAAAAGAATATGGTTTTCATTGTCCCATTCAAAGATGCAACAAATGGGTTAATTTCTCAGCTGTAGCTGTCAACCAAAGCTGCTTATACCATTCATTTAGAGATAATATTCCATGCTTCCAGCTCTTGTTTGGAACCAACACAATAGCAGGCTATAGTGACAGCACAACGCTGAGGGATTACATGTCCTATCAGGAGGGGAAGCCAAATATATGCTCTCTAACACAGGAACCAAACTCTGCAAAGTCTGCGGGAGAGGAGAGCTGGTCTTGTGGTAGCAAACATGACTTGTCTCCTTAGCTAAGCAAGGTCTGCCCTGGTTGCAGATGAATGGGAGACTACATTCGTGAGCACTGTAAGATAATCCCCTCAGGGGATGGAGCTGCTCTGGGAAGAGCAGAAGGTTCCAACTTCCCTCCCTGGCATCTCCAAGATAGGGCTGAGAGAGATTGCTGCCTGCAACCTTGGAGAAGCTGCTGCCAGTCTGTGTAGACAATACTGAACTAGATAGACCAGTGGTTGGACTCAGTATATGGCAGCTTCCCATGTACTGTGACCTGGGGAGGGGCTATAGCTCAATGGCAGAGCACTGCTTTGCATACAGAAGGACCCAGGTTCAATCCCTGGCATCCCTAGGACTGTGAAAGACTACTGTCTGGAACTCTGGAGAATTGCTGCCAGTCAGAGTAGATATTATTAAGCTAGAGGGACCAATGGTTTGACTCAGTATCTGGCAGCTTCATCGGTTCAGTCATGCATTCTGATTGTGCAAGCTCATCCTTTAGCTGCGTGGGTGTGTTTTTCAAGGGTGTGCCTTTTGGGGTGCTACAGAACAGGGAAACTTGCAAGGTCATTTCTCCAATGAGCACTGAAATTCCCTTTTGTTTGTTGCAGGCTCTGAATGGGCAAGGCATTGACCGCCATTTGCTGGGACTGAAACTGGAGGCGATTGCTGATGGCTTCCGTGTGCCAGAGCTTTTTATGGACACTTCCTATGCTGTGGCCTCTTATTGGAAACTCTCGACAGGCCAGGTACAGGCTGCTCAGTCCCCAGTTTGCCTTGAGTATCCCCATCCCTGTGGGACCTGGGCTTACAATCCTTTATGTGTTCTGTTCATCTTCTGCATCCTTATTAGAAGCCTTGAAGTATTCAGTTAATTCATTGCAACATATTATTGTCCCAACCCACTGGTGTGCCCTGGCACATGGACTTTATTTAAAAATATACAATTATACATTCTTGCAGGGTGGCTTAGGAGTTGGTTTAGAAGTTCTCGCCCAAGTCAATGGAATTTAGGAGGCTTGTGGTTTGGTCTCTCTTCATCAGTGTTTTTCCTTACTCTCCATCTTTCTTTTCTTTGTGATTCTCTCGGTTTAGATGCTAAGCTTGTATTCAGGGTCTTGTCACTGTTAATTTTTTGTCTGTACAGCACCTTATTTTTAGGCTCTGGAGAAATACTATTACGTTTCCTATTTCACTTACAAGGGCCCAATAAAAGAGCTTTTCTGTTTGTATAGTACCAGTAGTAGGCTTTTATCCTGGGCTGTTCATTTTCTATTAAAAACAAACTGCCTACACTAAGGAAGCTGGATTTTGTGCCAGATACAACTGAAACAATTTTGAAAATCCTGCAAAACCGTGCAATGTATTTAAATGCTAACCTGCTCAATTTTATGTCTCTCCCCACCCCGAAATCAGTAGCAAAGTGTGTGTTCACACAGCAAAGTACAATTGGGGTGGGCCCATAGCCTGGTCCCAGCCATTAGCTACAGAAACAGCAGCTGTAGGGACCTGGCTTTTCCTCTGTTGTCTGGAGGATTGCAGACCTTAAAGGGCTGCTGCTTCTGATCTCTTGCCATTGGCCAGTGGAGTAAGGGCTGCGGGATAGTGTGTGTGTGTGTGTGTGTGTGTGTGTGTGTGTGTGTGTGTGTGTAGATATAATAAAACACTTCTTTCTTTTTTTTTACAATAATGTGTTGTAAGCTGCCTTGAGGATCACTTGATCAGAAGATAGGTGTAAATAAATGCATAAATAATAGCTCAATGGTAGAGCACATGCGTTGCATGCATATATATGCTCCCAGATTCAGTCCTTGGTAAGATCTTGGTAGCAGAGCATGGAGTGCCACTGCCAGTCAAGTAGAGCATACTGATCTGGAGAAACCAATGGTCTGACTCAGTTTAAGGCAGCTTTTAATGTTAAGGATTATGAAATTAGTTAAGGATTATGAAATCCAAAGTAATGGTTCATGCAAATATTCCTGATGACAAGGATATTATTCCCAGTCATGAGACAATTAGCTTTGAGAATCTTCTCATGTACAAACAGTTCAGCAGTAGACATGGTGTACTGCTTTTTAAACAAGAATACATAATGCTGGTTTCTCTTTGCTTTTAGTCCCTCAATCTTCTGTCAATCAAGTACTTTAAAGCTAAGGATTTTTTAAAACATGAAATTACTGTGTGACCTTTTGGTTTTCTTGTAACTAGGAGTAGACTTTTATCACATGACCTAAGGGCTTCCTCGATTAAACTTCCAGTTAGAGGTAGTCTAACCTAAATGGCAGGGGCTGGTGCCTCTCAGGAAACACCTTCTATGTAATGCTCCCTGATTGTGAAAGTCTTCTGGGAGGGCCATAATATGGATGTGCACTAAATGGATTTATTGTTCCATTTCGAGCTCGGAATACTAAATCCCCGGAATGTTCCACTGGAATAACTGGTCGAGCCGGTTGTTCCGAGAGAATGACCCCGTTCTGACTCGGAATGTTCCAAGTGCCATTGTGGACTCCAGTTGCACTCTTCTGGCCTCTGTGCTTGTGTGGCAGCTGACTCCGCAAATGGCTGCCATGCATGCGCAGAGGCCAGGAGTGCCATTTTGGAGTCCAGAATGGTGCTCGGAATGCTCAGATCATTCTGACTCAAAATGGGCTGTTCTATTTCGAGCTGAGAACAGGCCTTTTCATTTGAAGGGTGTTCTGTTCTGAGTTTGGAAGACTCAAAGCGGCCCATTTCAAGTCGGAATGTTCCGAGCGCGAAACGTTCTGCACATCCCCAGGCCACAGTTCAGTGGAAGATCATCTGCTTTGTGTGTAGAAGGGTCCAGATTTGATCCCTGGCATCTCCAGGCAGGGCTTGGAAATCCCCACCTAAAGCCCTGGAGAGCTGCTGCCTGTCAGTGTAGACATTACGCAGTTAGACGGACCAATGGTCTGACTTGGTACGAGGCCACTTCCTATGCAAGAGACCCTGTTCCATTTCTGACTACTTAATGAAATTACGATTTAGAAGTGATTTGTGCACAAAAAGAGGTCAGGACAAAAGAAAGAAATGTGTGTTATTTAAAAAGGACACCACAATAATCAGATATTGAACATTGAGTGCTAACAGTCAATTGACTAATTGACTTCTATTGACTGTGGGTGTTAACAGAGTGGACGTGAAGGCTGTTTGAATAAGGGGGATGGAAGTGAGGGATGATGGAAGTCAAGCTGCTGCAAAGAAGGTAAAAATGGAGTTGGAAAGAAAGAGCAGTTTGCTTAGAAGAGATGAAACACTTAAAGAGTAGAAGATCTGAGACTGGAGAGCTGGCTTTCATGCTGCAGTAAAGCAGTTATTGGACTCAAAGTATCCTAGGCTGGCACCTAATTAAACAGGGTCCAACAGTGTCTGGATGCTTAGTGGGCACCCAGTTTTGAATTGGGGCTCAGGTGCAGCATATGCCACAAACCAGGTTTGGGATGCAGGGAAGAGTTCAGGTCCAGGGGAGAACAGTCACTTGAATGGGAGTTCCAGAGGAGACTTTGGCAGGATCTCTACTAACAAGCCTGGCTTCTAAACAGGGACTTCCTGAGTGACAACAGGCTGGAGTATGTATGCTAATATTCAAGTGAAGGATAAGAGAGGCTGAATGAATGAGACAATACCACCTGGTAGGGACACAAAACAGACAGGGTTCTAGGAACATAGGAAGCTGCCTTAGATAGACTTATGGTCTGACTCAGTATCTATACATTTAATTTTCTAAGGCATACTCATGGCTAATCTCAACCCTACCTGAAGTTGCCAGGGAATGAATCTGGGACCTTCTGCATGCAAGCAGGTGCCCCATCCCCTAAAGGGAATATCTAACAGCGGATGGCACTCATGTATAGTCACCCATCCAAATGCGAATTGGGTAACGTTATGCCAAATGAAAGCATATTTTATTTTGCTGTGTAGGTTAATATAATGCTGTTGCTGGTGTTTATTAATGAGGTGATATCATGTAACTCTTATGTGTGTTTGTGTACACAGTATATTGCAGTTAGCTACATTACTTTTAATGAGTGGGCAGTTGTTCACCAGTTTGAGCTTAAGGGAAACTGGTCTGTAACCTCTTTAAGGTAGGATAAGAAACAACTGATCTTGATTTCCTTTTCCTCTCCCTCTCCAGGTAGCTGCCCGCACAGATTGTGTGATGTGTTACGGGCCACTGGTGCCCAATGGCTATGCCGTCTGTTACAATCCTCTGCCTAACCACATTAATTTTGCCATCACTGCCTTCAACTGTTGTGAAGAGACTAATGCTGAGCATCTGGCCGGAAGCCTCCAGGGGGCCCTGGATGATGTTGGGGCCTTGCTGGGGAACTATAGAGATGAAGGCCCTCACAGTGGAAATGGGAGTTCTGGAAGGCAACCTTGAGAAACATTCCATACCTCTGTTCCCTCACCCCAGATCTCCACTGTGGATGTCAGAGTTCTCTCAGCCTCATGTAACATGTTTTACCCATAATTCCTTAAGCCTCGGGTCCAGAATCTTGTCCTGGCTACCCTTCGTGCCAAAGCTCATTCATTACCCAGGTGACTTCCAGCCTTTCATGCCAGCACTCCTTTGTCCTAATGCCCTTTGTAACCCATCAGAGGGGACCTCTAGGAAGGCAGCCATTGTTTTTTTTACATTGTCTTAATTCAAAGCCAAATCTAATTTATTTCCAGGTTGAACAAAAGAAATAAAGATCCTTTCACAAAATGTCTTGTATTTCATATTCTGTGGTGAATCAAGAATGTGGCAGACAAATATGGTGATTCAATGAACAGTATGATTTGGAACACTTGTGTGATATTTCGAATCCTTCCTCATGAGGGAGAGAGGGATACAGATGACCTTTCTCGACAGTTCAAGTAGTGCAGGAATAAAGTTATCACTCAGATTTCAAAAATTCCACAGATGTTTGCATTGATGCTTAAAAAAAAACCAAATCCTAGAATACAAGGGATGCTCATTTTAAGCTCTTTGTATAACAATTGATTATCTAATTGATGATCTAATTGATTGTCTGTCTTAGCTCACTTCAAAATAGATGTGACATAAGAACAGCCCTGCTGGATCAGGCCCAAGGCCCATCTAGTCCAGCATCCTGTTTCGTACAGTGGCCCACCAAATGCCGCCGGAAGCCACAGGCAGGACTTGAGGGTATGTCCTCTCTCCTGCTGTTACTCCCCTGCAACTGGTATTCAGAGGCATCCTGCCTTTGAGGCTGGAGGTGGCATTTAGCCACTTAAATGTAGTGTAGTGACTGGCTACATTAAGCAAAACAAAATCTATATTATTACATTTTCCCCTCTCTTGCTCTGCCAAACTACCAGCCTGAGAGAGGGCCCTGTTGTGAATCAATTAAAAAGAACACACACACTACCTTATTTTAATTTTTCCAAATAAAGATAATGGGACTACTCTTGAGTAATTTTCCTCAATGTCAGCCAGTGTCTCATTTAAGTGTCCAAAGTGGATTGCTTGTGATTCTGGAATGATCACTATATTATGCTAGTACTCTGAGCATGGTTATGAAATTGGGTGAAAATAACTTGCAAGTACTTTGTTCCATCCTTCTCCTGTCTACATACCACACTGTCTTAGTGGCACGTTGTATCAAAGTAAAGGCCTCTGCATC
This sequence comes from Hemicordylus capensis, assembly GCF_027244095.1. Lineage (NCBI taxonomy): Eukaryota > Metazoa > Chordata > Lepidosauria > Squamata > Cordylidae > Hemicordylus > Hemicordylus capensis. The sequence continues at coordinate 253,095,921 of NC_069658.1, read as the reverse complement.
TCCACTGCAAGTCAAAGCATATTTTCTGAACAAATTTGCATTCCAGGTTGTCTTCTCCCACCCCAACATTTTAAAGTTTGAAGTGATGTGCAGCAATGGCAGTATTTTTGCTACAATGGCCAAATCACAGCAAGACACGATGTTATATTGTAGTTGACAAGTGATGGACACAGAGGCGTATCTAGGGAAAATAGTGCCTAGGGCAAGCACTGAACTTGCGCCCCCTGTCCAAACATCTGACACCCATCTTTCAGATAACATTACCATATTATCAGCTCAAAAATACAAGTCAAGCTAGTTAATCTTTTAATATTTCAAAAACTATTTAGCAGTGGACATAGCCAGACCAAAAAAAAATGCTGGAAAACTACAAATTTCAGTACACTGGGGCTCATGAAATACCCAAATACTATGTGGAGGTGTACTTGGAAAACTAAACAGAAGCACCTGCCTAATTGTCTACTGTGCATTGTAGCATCACTATTACATAAGTTTTAAAAATAAATGAAGAATTTGACTTTTCTCAGATACTCTGAAAATGCAGAGTAAATTGTGTCACTGCTTGGAATATATTCTAGTATTTCAGAAAGATAGTGAAAATGAGAGAAAGAGAGTAAGAAACTCCCAGTGGGCCTTAATACTAAGGATTTCACACTGATTCAAAGACAAACTCACCATTAATAGCCATCACATTTAACTCACTTATCACAAGAAGCAAAGTAAGAGCAAATGAATACAACCCTAGCTCATAAACTTCAGCTCAGTATTCACAAGCCCTGATTCTCTGTACATAGTGCCAAACTGAATATGTGTACAGTGACATATTAAATTAATTTTTTTACCTGTAGCCCCTTTAGGGGGCTTCCTAAAGTCCATGGGGGGAGTCTGCAAAGGTTTCCTCTCCCCCTGCTGGCCTCTAGGGCCTTGCAGGGACCATTTGAGCACGGGCGGTGGCCATTTTTTTTTTTTTTTTAATTTTTAATGGCCACTGAAAACACAATGGCCACCGCGCATGCTCAAATGGCCTCTGCGAGGCCTGGCATAGCCTAGGGCCTCACAGAGGCCATTTGAGCATGTGCAGTGGCCATTTTGTTTTCAGTGGCCATTTTTTAAAAAAAGTTAATTTTTAAAAATGGCACCCCCTTCAAGTGGCGCCCGGGGCACGTGCCCTGCCTGCCCCACCCTAGATATGCCCCTGGATGGACATGGCTGTGTAAGCCAGCTCATGGTGTGCAGTAATCTCTGTGCAGAAAAAAATCAAATGAGTGTGTGTGTGTGTGAGAGAGAGAGAGAGAGAGAGAGTGTGTGTGTGTGAGTGTGTGAGAGAGAGAGACCGACTACCCATGGGTGCCCTTCAGATCTTACGGAAAAGACATAGCCAGCCTAGTTTGGAAATGCAAGGGCCGATTGTGTTCTATCTAGTAATCTTTTATGCTGTGGTGTTGAGAAATTTGTCCCAGTGGGGGATCCTGTAGAGAGTGTGGGAGGTGGAGTCAGAAAGGAAAAGGAGGAGAAAATAAGAGTCCTTGCTGAAGGACTTCAGTTAATCTACATAAGAGTTCTTTGTGTGCACGGGGGAAGCAGCTATAAAACATTTGGCAACAAGATTTTGAACCAGCTAAACATGTGAATGTACCACTAAGAGAGACCTTAAAGGCCAAGTTGAAGACAGATCATCCTGGAGAGAATCTATTAGGGATGTGCATGGAACCGTGGCAGGGTGGTTTGCAGACAGCGAGGGTGCCGCTTTAAGGGTGGGGGAGGGTGCACTTACCCCTCCCGCTGCTTTTCTCCCTGCCGGCACTCGTTGCCAGTAAAAGCCTTCGGGGCAGCAGTATACTTCCCTGACACCCCTTCCCCCTCCTCGGCTGGAAGTACTGGGTGCGCACACGCACATCAGACGGGTGCATGTGTGCACGTGATGTGCACATGATGTGCACATGTGTGCACGTGATGTGCGCATGCGCACCCAGCACTTCCGGCCAAGGCGGGGGAAGGGGCAGCAGGGAGGTACGCTGCCACCCCAAAGGCTTTTACTGGCAACGAGCGCCGGCAGGGAGAAAAGCAGCGGAAGGGGTAAGTGCACCCTTCCCCGCCCTTAAAGCAGCACCCTCCCCAGCCTCGAACTTCGAACACCACCCCTGGTGTTTGAATCTGTTCGGAGGCTCGTAAAAGGGCCTCCAAACAGGTTCATGCACATCCCTAGAATCTATGTTGTTGCTGACTGTGGAGGGCACCTAAGCAAGCATGTGAGCCTGCAAACTTTGTGAATGCTCCTGCAACCTCATTGCTTTGCATCACTGGGCCTACATTCCTGAACTGCTTTCTACTGCTGCTGCTGCTGCTGCTGCTGCTGATTTCTCCAGCTTCCTGATCTGCACAACCCCTGAAGGTACTCCCCCCACCTTATCAATCCTGGACTCTGCTATTTGCCAGACCCCCATTGCCATATGGCTCAGATCCCACCACCACTTTTTTTCTTGTCCACCCCAGGAGAACCTGCTCTTCCTTGGAAGCAATGGAGGCCCTATTTCGGCAATTACCTCCTCACTATACAGACCTCTGCTTTTATTCCAGCAAAGCAGCAGGCTATATTGCTTCATGACTTGGGCCCTGAAGGCCAGAGAATATATCATCATTTGCCCTTTCCTGCCAACTTGGAAGGGGGTGCCATGCCATTTCTTATGAAGCTGCTCTTCAAGCAATTTTGAATCTGATGCTGAACGTGACAAGTTCTATTCTAGATCCCAACTGCCTGGTGAATCTAACAATCCGTATATCACAGCATTGCATGCCTTATGTGTAATCTGTGAGTTTGCCAATGTTACTGATGAACTGATCTGGGATCCGATTATTATGAAAATGAACTGGAAAATGGAAGAGGAGAGCTGGTCTTGTGGTAGTAAGCATGACTTGTTCCCCTAGCGAAGCAGGGTCTGCCCTGGTTGTATTTGAATGAGAGACTACATGTGAGCACTATAAAATATCCCCCTCAGGGGATGGAGCCGCTCTGGGAAGAGCAGAAGGTTTCAAGTTTCCTCTTTGGCCTCTCCAAGATAGGACAAGATTTTATTTTTTTTTAAGGACAAGATTTATAGGGCTGAGAGAGATTCCTGCCTGCAACCTTGGAGAAGCCGCTGCCAGTCTGTGTAGACAAGACTGAGCTAGATAGACCAATGGTCTGACTCAGTATACAGCAGCTTCCTATGTTCCTAATTGCTTCAAACTCTGTGAAAAACTGTTACTGGAGCAGAAACGTGCCTTGGATAGAGATGGCTAGGAGGGTGGAAAATGCTCTTCACTGTGCCAAATCATTCTCTTTGGTACTCCAAAACCCACCTCCTGAAATCCAGGCTGTTCAGTCTAAATCCTTCCAAACCCTATCTTCTCATATGGCATTGCCCCAGAAAGTGGCAGCACAAGAAAGGAAGAGCTACTAATGCTAATGATGTGGAGACTCTGCCCACAAAAGCCAATTTTGCTCACTGTCCTGCACAGAAGGTCACTTGCAACAGGTGCAAAAATAAGTAAGTAAGTCTGCTGTCCACTCTATTACTGATTCGCCATATAAGGATGAGGAAGCTGAACCATTTTCTGATAGTGTTTTACATATGACAGAATCACAGCCGGCTTCTCCACATTGTTAACTTAAACTTAATGGCTATTAAGTGTGGATGCTGGCTGATTCTGGTTCTCTGTACACTATCATTTCTCATCTGATTTACAAGAAACTCCTCACTACATCACATTTGCACTTGCAGCCTTCAGTCCACCCATGGGGAGATGGAGGTGGGTTTTTCCATAAAGGGATACTTCACTGTTGTCCTGGAATATAAAGGACGTACTGCAGAAGGGAGAGACTATTATGAAATCAGTAAGCCTGCCAGACAAAGACTCCTATGTTTGTAGTGCATCTAATTATGAATCCAAGCAAGGGTTGTGGTCAAAGCTTTTGCTGTGGAATGACCCTCCCTTTGACCATCTTGCTCATCTATTGAATATGCTGATGTGATTGCTGATTTCTGGGATGTTTTTGCAGATACTCCTGGCACAGCCAAACACAAAGTTCAGATGAAGGTAAATGCAATGCCTATGCAACACAAAGTGAGGAATGTGCCCATAGCATTGTGCCAACCACTTAGAGAAGAGCTGTTAAGACTAAAGCATGCTGACATAATAAAAGCTGTTGATGCATCAGAATGGGTCTATCTTATCCCATTGTTCTTGTACTACAGAAATCAAACAGTACCTGTTGAATGTGCATAGATTTAAGAGATGTGAACTTCAACATGGTAGTGGATTGTCATCTGTTACCCAATATCAATGAAATGCTGCTTATTCTAAAAGAGGTCTTATTTATTCTAAAACAAAGTTGTTTTAGACAACTTTGGACTTGTCTGGCCTATCATCAAATCCTTCTGCTCAAAAGTTCTCGCAAATATCATTATCCCAGAGGGTCTTTTTCAGTACAAAAGACCGGATTAGCTCTGCAACTTCAGTATTTCAAAGACTGATGCATACAATTTTTTGTACTACGGATGGCATCACTTTCAGGATGACATTTTAGTCTATGGCAAAACCATTGAGGAGCATGATGCTACAATGACAGAAGTCTTGAGAAAACTCCGACAACACAGACCTACCTTATCTCTGCAGAGAAATGTCATCTGTGCCCACACTTGGTGGCATACTTGGGACACACAATATCTCAGCATGGTGTACATCCCAAAACAGACTTGGTGAAAGCTGGTTGGGAAGCACCAGAGCCACACAACAAGGATGCACTTCGGTCATTTTTAGGACTCTGTGAGTATTACTCTAAATTTAAGAGAGACGTCTTAAATCTAAGAGAACGTCTTCTTCATCATGAACCCCACCGCCCACTGAGATAATCAGGAGAGGTCTGTCTGCAGTTGCCAGTGGCTAGTCTGGTATTTGGGGACGGGTCCACTGCTGCCCCGAGGCTTTGGAATGCACTCCCTGCTGAAATAAAAGCCTCCCCATCTCTGACTTTTTAAAAGTCTTTAAAAATCCATCTGTTCACCCAGGCTTTTAAATAAATATTGTTTTAATAGTTTTAACACTATTTTAAAATATTACTTTAAAAATATTAAATTCTTGTAATGTTTTAACTTTTCTGTTGTTGTTTATTTTGTTTTAACTCATGTTTTAACTTTTTCTGTTTTGCTTTGTTGTAAACCGCCCAGAGATGTAAGTTCTGGGTGGTATGAAAATATGTTAAATAAATAAATACATTTGTTAGACAATTTGCCTCCAAAGTTGCTTCACTGCAACTTATTTTTAAAAATAATGTAGCATTTAACTGGGATGCATCATGCAAGGCTAGTTTTCAGACTATCATATTGGCCATTGCTCTCACTTCTTTTGACACCAACAGGCTCAGTAACCACGGATGCTTCTGAATATGGTTTGGGTGCTGTCCTGACCCAGCAAAAAGGGGACAGGGGACAGTAGCCTTTGCTTCCAGAGTGCTTACTGCTTCAGAGAAGATGTATTCTGTCATTGAAAAAGAAGCTCTAGCACGTTGCTGGGTGATGAGGCACTTCAGGACTTACTTGTGGGGCAGAAAATTCACTTTATGGTCATACCATAAACCTCTATCTGCTTTATTTACTACTTGGGGATCAAGTCAAGCAGCCCCAAGAATAACCAAATGAATCGAGACATATTGATTTCCAGGTGAAATATATTCCAGGTCTTCGGAATACAATCGCAGATTGTTTATCTTGACTTCCATTTCCAGGCCAGGAGGAGATCCCAGAAGATGAGGATGATGGAGTAGTACTTGTGTAAATAGCTTCATCTACTCATGGAGTGATCACGTCTTCTGAATGGAAAGCAGCCCTCCATGCTGATCAAGTGCTTACTGAACATAAGCTTTACATAACTAACGGATGGCCACGCAAAAACAAGGTACCTGAACTTCTTCAACCATAGATGCATGTAGCAAGTGAGTTGTCTCTTCAATTAGTTGGTGCTGAGAACTGATCATTTGGTGGTGCCAAACTCCTTACAAGCAAAAGTGATAAAAATTGCCCATGAAGGTCACGTGGGCATGAGCTTGACTAAAAGTTGAATCAGAGAAAGATTTGGTGGCCAAGTATGGACAAACACATTGAAATCATAATCCGGCACTAAATGACTTGTGCTGTATCTGACAAATTTCAGAAGACTTTTACCACCCCCTTGACTCCAGTAGAGTATCTCAGTAGATGGGAAAAACTTGCTCTGGATTTAATGGGGCCTTTTGATAACCAATCCACAAAGCAAAGATTTGTTTTAGTGATGGTGGGTTACTATTCCAGATGGCCAGAAATTTAATTTGCTGACAATATCACTAAAAACAAGGTGATCCAGTACAAGGCTGCAGTTTTTGTGAGGGAAGGTCTTCCTAAAGAACTAGTAACTGATAATGGGACACAGTTTACCTCTTTTTGAAATGGAGCAATACTTGCACAACTCTTGGATAAAACATAAGACTCATTCTTCACAGTAACAGCTTAGTGGAAAGAATGATCAGATTAGTGAAAGAAAGTTTACAACTCTCTACTACGCAACAACCACCCTGGAAAGAGGTGATCCCTGAAACTCTATTTGTTTATCACACAACTCCTCATTCTACTAAAGGAAAATCACCTTTTGAACTCCGAAGAGAATACAAAGCTACCACCAAACTTACCCAATGGCAACTATGGATAGGGCTTTCTGTGCCATCTCACCCTGAGGATGCAGAGATTTGTGATTGGGTAAGGGAGAAGCAATGGAAATATAAATTGTATGTAGATTAGAAACGGGGTGCAAAACAGGTGGGGGACTTTGTTCGAGTATGGCTGCCTTATAAAGTGAGAAAGGCATGTTCCCGATATTCTGAACCAAACCAAATAACCGAAATCTGAAGAGATTATGTCCTAGTGGATGATGTAAAGAAATAGAACAGTTCAAGACTTTCCAGCATGCATACTATGAGACAAGAGTGGGGAGTCTGCTTCTGAGAGGAACTGAAGAGGAATTTGATCTTGCCTCCAGTTTTGACCTTGCAGATGAGGCTGATGGAAATGCTGGATGATCCTTTGTACCAGAAGACCAAACAGCTCCTGTGCCCAAGAATGCAGAACTTAGGAGAAGTGTGTGTGGCAGGATACCACCTAAAACACATTGACTTTGTCATTAGATTTTAAATTAATTAAATTTTTGGTTGTTATAAAGGGGAGGGATTTGTTGTGTTCTATCTAGTAATCTTTTACGTTGTGTTGTTGAGAAGTTTGTCCCAGTGGGGATCCTGGAGTCAGAAAGGAGAAGGAGAAAATTGAGTTGTTGCTGATGCTGAATAAACCTTTAGTTAATCTACGTAAGATTTCCTTGTGTGTCTGAGGGAAGCAGCTATAAAACACCCATATTGCTGTAAGATATAACGTGGCTTTCACCTGCAGGGCCAATATGAGCTTACTCATGTTGTTTGGTTTATACAATATTTCTTCTCCCTACATCTGAGTAGTCCAGTTGTGTTTGAATGCATACTAGGAGACAGTAGAAAACAGTATGCTGGCAGGTGATAGCATATATTGCACTGGAGGAGGAGCAAATGAAGACACACACCCCCCACCTGCCCGATGCCATAACTGATGATATTTGGTCCTGTGATGTTTCCTGAGTGGATATGGGGACAAAGCTCTTATTTAGGTTTGTTTCAAGGTCTAGTCACTGTGTGTTAATATGTGATCTGTTAGAAGCCATTTCAGGTTAGGCAGGAAAACCTACTATCCCACAGTCTATGAAAGTGCCACATTGACCAGAATGGGCTGCAAGTTGCTGATGCAGGAGTGGTTTTAGCTGGCAGCTGTGGATGACAACCAGTGATATATTTTTTTTGGTCACTTTCTTTACTGGGTCCTGTCATTGGTTACTCCTGGGCACCATTCTGGCCTTGTATAGAATCATCGGATTTGGAGGGTACCCTGGAGGTCTTCTAGTCCAACCCCCTTCTGAATACAGGAAACTGCTGCTGCATCCTGCCCAGCCTCTGTCTGAAAACCTCTAGCGAAGGAGAGCCCACCACCACACGAGACGGGCTGTTCCACTGTGGAGCGGCTCTTACCGTTAGGAAATCCCTCCGAATGCCTCGCCCGAATCTGCTTTCTTGTCATTTCAGCCCAAATTTGGTTCTAGTCCTGCCCTCGGGAGCAACAGAGAACCAGTCCGCTCCTCCTCCCGTCTGACAGTCCCTCAGGATATACGGCGATCCCTCTGGAAGTGGTTACCATGGAGAAAAAAGGTATTCTGCAAATTGGTCCTTTTAAAAATAGGCGAATCCTTAACATGAAGGGCGCTCTGGTAACCAGGGTGCGATGCGGGCTTGAAGGCTAGTTAGTCAGAGAGAGCTTCCGATCTCTTTCCTCTCCTTCCCTGTGCCGTATGTCTCCCTTTCTGGCTCCATCTCTCCCCCAATTGGGGGGAAGGAAAAAAAAATCTTCGCAGTAAGGCGAGAACCGCGTGGCTCGTTCAGGGAGGGAAGGAGGGAGAGGGGCAGACAGGAGGCGAGGAGAGAGGGTTAGGGGTAGTGACGCAGAGAGCTTTCTGCCTCCACTGGGTCCTCCCCCGACTTGGTAGAAGCCACACTGAGCGCAAAGATGTCTTCAGAGAAATCAGGTGAAGAAGAATGATTGATGACGGTTAGACATGATGCTGATGCTGGGATTGTCTACCTGGGTGGGCAGAAGAAAGGGGGTTGCTGTTTGGCTCATGCAGTGGCTTGTATGTTTGTGAGGAAGATTACAGCTGTGTGTCTGGGGAATAAGTGGTCTGTGAGGAGAGGCAGAGGTGCATGGTTATGTGTGTGTAAACTGAGATGTGTGCCTTGCAGGAGGGGAAAAAATTGTGCATTTTGAGATGTTTGGCAGAGGCCGTGCTAATACTGTTTTAAATATGCAAATATATATATATATATATATATATATAATGATGTTCTCCTTGTGAACAGCTTCGAGGTGGTGGAGAATAAATATGCTTCTGTACATAGATCTATGTTGCAGTTTGTGTGTGTGTGTGTGTGTGTGTGTGTGTGTGTGTGTGTGTGTGTGTGCATGCCTATAGAGAGATCTGGCATATGTGCATGCATAGAAGGCTGTGAAATTGGTGGGATTTGGGTTGGGTGGGAGGATAGCATGACGGATGCAGACAAGTCATTGTGTTTAACCTAGGAATCCAGGAGGTATGTAATTGGTTTATATGTGAAGCTGCACAATACTGCCAGGGTGTATGTCTGTTTTGTTTGCATTGGTATCAGATGTGCACAGAAAGGAAGATATTGGGTGTGTTTGGTGTGGGGGCATTGTATATGTAGTATTATTGGGTGTCTCAGTGGAGGTCACTGGTACAAGTGCCCATGAGTGGGGAGGGGGATTGTGGGCACACACGTGATGCAACATTTCATCTATGAGGTGTGAGATTCTGCTGTTAGTGTGGCAGAGCCACTGTGTTTGGCTAAATGTGTGCACATCAGTTTCTGATGTCATCCATGATGTGTCAGTGTCAGGCACTGTGTGAATCTGTGTAAGGAATCAGACCGATACGGAACCAAAGGGATATGTCACTGATACAGAGTGGCTTGATATTTTAATAGGATACAGCTTTTTTCTATTTTATGCTGCTTCATCAAAGATTGCATCAAAGGATTGTGTCTGAGCTGCAGAGGCACTGCCTATGTGTGTGAGTGTGAGCAACTGATAGACAATGTGATTTAGGTTGTGAAACGGCATTTGTTTGTGTGCTGAGGTGAATTCCCCACAAGTGTTGTATAAGACTGTGGGTCAGAAATTTGTGTGGCATGGTCTGTGTGTGTGGGACGGTGTATTCTGAGCAGGGGGTTGTCCATTGCGATTTCTGTATCACGTGCATCAGGACTGAGGATTTTGCAGGAAGATGAGTCCAGGCATTGCACCATCTCTGTATACATAGTGCTTCATAAAGAATGAGATGATGGATCCCTGTCCTAACGGACAACCTCAGTATTGACACAAGGGAGACAACCAGGGAAAGAAAATGGAGGGAAAGCAAAACTGAAGAAAAATATGTGGTTATATTTCTGGACTATATATATATATATATATATATATATATATATATATATATATATATATATATGATATAATGGACTATATAAACACACCCCACCACTGGCCTTTGATCAGTCGCACCACAGCCTGCAAAACACAATTCCCCATTATTCTCATTGTACAGCCTCTCCTATTCTACAGTTGCAACCTTCACTCAATGCCCCATACCTCATCCACTTCTGGTCTATATTTTATTTATTTATTTATTATTAATATGTGTAACTGCCCCAAACTTCCATCTTTCAGTGGCTTACAACAACTGTAGTTACTTCACATACACACCACACACAGCCCATAGTATGCACATTTGTCCGCATCATTTTTATTCAAAATACTGCACAAGCCCAGTACACAAGCCTCATAAAAACATTTCTCTCATGCTCAGACACAACCTATGCTGTCCCTACACAGCCTTCCCCAGTCCAAACATACAGACCCCCAGAACAACCCTCCACATTACACACATTACACATCCACATTAGATGTGGGCGATCCACATCTAGCCGCTCTTCACAGTTGCACATGTTGATTGTAGAGACCAGCAGTCTCAAAGGACTCCTCAGATAATTTCTTGGCTTTCATTCCTTTCTGGCTTACAGCCCACCAGAATTATGGAAACAAGACTTTCATTGGACAGATGGAGGGCACACACATTGCTGCTCCCTCACACCTACCCATTGCCTCTAGGGACTTCACAAATGGGATATGACAGTGCTGGCCAGGCGCTATTGCTTGTCCCCAGAAGCTGGCTGGCATTCAGAGAGAGGTTGCGTCTAAGCATGAAGGTCTTGTGGAGCTATTGATAGACCCATCCTCCATGCAAGTTTCGTTCTTTCTTTTTTAAATAATTTTTTTATTGAGAAGTAAACAAGGAGAAGAAAGCCAAAAAAGAAAAGCAAATTGCCATAGAATAGTATAAAGCAATATCATCACAATGAGAAACATCCCTTTTTCTACATGCAAGTTTCTAATTCCTTTTTAAATAAATGGCTATCACTATGTTTGATGACAATGATAATGATGAATACCATAAGTGAATTATATACTACATACATATATGTTTCCTTGGTTTGTATGGAACTTACTGTCAGTCAGATTCATTGGTAACCCCAACCTCTAGGACTACTGTTGCCAGAACCTAAGGGGTATACTCGTGGGGCAAATGGGCCGTAGCCCAAAGTTTGGCTTTTAAAAAGCCAATAACACACTATCATATCTTATTGGATTAATCCCCACCCCCACTCCTACTAAATGGTTTCAGCTTCTTTAGCCTTTACTTGTAGGAAGATTTCTTTCATTTATTTATTGTTCAATTTTTATACCACCTTTCACAATGCATCTCAAGGATGCTCTTACCCCTTGACTTGCTAGTTTGTGATGATGCTATTTAATGGTGAGGGATTCACATGAGGGAAAAGCTATGTGTTTGCTACTTCAAAAGTTCACTTCCTGTCATAGAATAATAGAATTTTAGAGTTGGAAGCGACCTTGGAGATCTCCTGCCCCTACCCTGTTCAGTGCAGGAAACTGCTTCAGCATTGCTGACTGATGATTGTGCAGCTTCTGTTTGAAAACCTTCAGTGAGGGAGAGGTTGTCACTGTCTGAGGCAGACTGTGGAACAGCCCTTCCAGTTGGGAAATGTTTTCTTAATGTTTTAGCCTAAATCTGCTTCCTTGTAACTTTAACCCATTGGTTTTAGTCCTGCCCTCAAGCTCAACAAAGTTTGCTACTCCTCCTATGCAACAGCCCATCGGATAGGTTGAAGATGGCTGTCATACGAGATACCTCATATCTCTCTTCAGTCTTTTGTTTGACAGTTCTTCATATGGCTTCCAGATTCCACACCACTTTGGTTGCCCTCCTCTGAACCCATTCCAGTTTATAACTTTTGCCACTTGTGGGGAGATGGATTCTTGCTTCTGACCATGTATCTAATCTAAGCCAAAAGTTACCACCCCACCCCGACTTTTTCAAAGGATGAGGAGCACTGGATTTAACTGCATGGTGGGAAATCCTACAAACACCCTATTGACTCATGTGCTGCAACTACCACACAGTAAGCTTTTTAGTGCTTGCTGCATGGCTTCTGGTGTCCTCCCACAGGCACGCTGCTCTTTCCTGTCTGTGTATGTGTGCACATGCATACACTACACATATATTTTTCTGAGACTGGTGTAGCATAGCAGTTGAAATCAGGTGCTATGAGCCATCTATTTCTGATGTAGCATAGCAGTTGAGACCAGTTGCTATAATCTTGGAAGCCCCTAAGTTCACTTGTCCCCTTGGCCGCTAAGTTACTGGGTGGCTTGACGGAAGCCACTATCTTTCAGCCTCATAAGGATAATACTGGCCCACTACACATAAAAGGAGAGGAAAGCTGGTCTTGTGGTAGCAAGCATGACTTGTCCCCATAGCTAAGCAGGGTCTGCCCTGGTTGCATATGAATGGGAGACTTGATGTGTGAGTACTGCAAGATATTCCCCTCAGTGGATGAAGCTGCTCTGGGAAGAGCAGAAGGTTCCAAGTTCCCTCCCTGGCTTCTCCAAGATAGGACAAGATTTTTTTATTGAACCAACAAACTACCAAAGCATACAGTACATTGGGCTGAGAGAGATTCCTGCCTGCAACTTTGGAGAAGCCGCTGCCAGTCTGTGAAGACAATACTAAGCTAAATAGACCAGTGGTCTGACTCAGTAGATGGCAGTTTCCTATGTTCCTATGTTCCTAACTGGTATAAGGATTACTCTATGTGAGGTACTTTAGTATACAGGAAAAGTCCTATATAAATATAAATATAAATACAAAGAACATGGTTTAGGCAACATTAAGTACTCCCCCCAACACTGATGTCAAGATACTTAGGTATGTGCTTAATGTTCTCAATGAAATCAATTATGGGGCTTAAAACCACTGAACTTTTCTTGGATTGTGACCTATGTATTAGAATTTTGGGATTGGTAGACAAAATATTAGGAAATTGGAGAGCTGTGCTTGTATGTGTAAGTAAATGGATACGGCCCTGAAGGGAGCATGAGGTAATAGGAACCTTGTACTTTTTCTCCATATTGACTCATCTATTACCCCTCATTTACCTTTTATATAGCCTTTTTTAGTATTTTGTAGTCCATTCTTCCTCACAACAACCCTGTGAGGGAAACTTTCTGCTTTGCAGGTTGGTAAGTGAGGCAGTGGAAGAGTCACTTGCCCAAGGCCTGCACAACAAGTCCAGTAATGAGCTTGAGTTTGAATCTCACTGGTCTCTTTATCCACTGGCACCACCCTTCCAGCCATCTCATCATTATACGTTGTGCCTTTCTTTTATCCATTCATTCACTCACCCATACACCCCTTCTCCCCCTTCCCCCCTCTTTCTTTCTCTTCTCTCCAGGGCACTTCTCTTCCTCCCTCTATAAATAGAAAGCAGGCAGGCACATGCAAGGTGACCTAAAAAACAGTAACATAATTTCACTCACCCCCTGGAGAGGTGGCCTACTTTGGCAGTGGGTGGGTGGGTGGGTGCGGGGTGGGTATTGGGCCACATCTTAGCACTGTGTGCGTGCGTGCACAATTGTGGGAGTGAGAGAATAAATATAAAGAATATGGAGTTCAGCTTGTGTGTACTGCATTGTTTCATGATGCTAAAGTGAACTATGTATATAAAATATACTAGGAAATTATGGATATTTGTGTGCATTGTACACCTGCATTTTAGGGGCTAAACTGCACATTGTGTTAAGTCCCTTTTTATTTATTTATTATTTTAATTATTTTATTTATTTATTTGATTTGTATACCGCCCCTCCAAAATGGCTCAGGGCAGTTTACAATTAAAACACACCACTAAAACAATAAAGAGCTAAAACAAATTAAAAAACAACATAACAATTAACAATTTAAAAACATTTTAAAACAACAATTCAACAATTACAATGATTAAAAACCCCAAAATCGGGTTTTGAATTTTAAAATAAACCAGAAATTAAACCCCCCACAATTTAGGAAGCTGAGAAAGCTTGGGTGAAAAGAAGGGTTTTCAGGTGTTTTTTGAAAATTGCCAGAGATGGGGAGGATCGTATCTCAGCAGGGAGCGCATTCCACAATCTCGGGGCAGCGACCGAGAAGGCCCGTCTCTGTGTAGCCACCAAATGAGTTGGCAGTAACTGGAGACGGACCTCCTCAGATGACCTCAATGGGCGGTGGGGCTCATAACGAAGAAGTCACTCTCTTAGGTACCCACGGCCTAAGCCATTTAGGGCTTTGTAAGTTATAACTAGCACTTTGTATTTTGTCTAGAAACCTATTGGCAGCCAGTGTAACTCCATCAGTAAAGGAGTAACATGGTCTCTCCGAGATGACCCAGAGACCAACCTGGTACCCCTTAACAGCACCCCTGTGAAGGGTGGCTCAGATGTGAGGTGAGGGCAGTCCTTTCCTCTACGCCATTTTCCCACCAAAAATCATTCCTACAATGCTACTATTTGCCCCCAGAGCTGCAAATAACAACTTGAAGGGAGGTTTGTGGGGAAACTGGGTGTGAGTGTGTGTGGAGATTAGACTCCTCTCGTACTGCATGTTGTGGTTCCAGTCTGAATTGGGGCCACTGCAGCTGTTAGTTAAGAAAGGAATTAAGCTAGGTTTAAGCACATTACTTAAATTTGTTTTTAACATAACATGTAGTTGTCATGGGACAATGTATATGTCAGGTTGCATTATCAAGTCCACTTTGACAGTAGGACATGCTTTGTGGGTGATCCCCATGAGTGAAATAAATAAAATAAATTAGTAAAATAAAAGTCACACAGAGCTACTATTTTCAGAAAAGGCAATTATAAGAAAAAGGATAATTATACACACAAAAAGTAGCTAATAGTTAGGGGTGTGGACACAGCTTCAGGCACCTGCCCTATTGTTAAGCAGAGGGAGAAAACTGCCTCAGGTAGCCAGTTTTAGCCCACTATTAAGAGGCAACAAATTGTTCAGTTATCTAACATTATTATAGTATTTATCGTTCAAGGCCTGGGAGTGGAGTCCCATTTGAATATCCTGCCTCAGGTGCCAAATTGTTCTGTGCTGATTCTTCATGGCTTTGGGTAATTAAATGTTGAATACCCTAAACACATAAGTAGACCCTGTTGGATTAGGTTGAGGGTCCATCAAGTCCTGTGTCTCCCAGCTAGATGCCTTTGGGAAGCCTACAAGCTGGGCATGAAGCCAATAGCCCTCTACCTCTGTACCCTCTCCAGAAACCAATATTCACTTGGTCTGGTGGAGTATTCGTTCAGAAAACAGAAGTTTTATATAGGTTTTATTCTGATATCACAATAAACCATGGTTTGTTGTGACAATGAGCCCCAGCTAGCCTTGGGCTTCCATGGTCCCCTCCGCATTTTGCATCACAATTCACAAACCTGGCTTGCAAACTGGGCTCAAAATGTGGCTTGAGATACTGGTTCATGAACTGTGATTTGAACAAACCACAATTTCCTGTACTGGGGCAGGATAGAAAAGTACAGAACGTTCAGAATGGCAAATGGAAGCATTAGGTCTTCAGAAAGGAGCGGAGAGTGGGAGGGGGAGAGTCTGAGGATTGTCTTTGTAATGGGAAGCCATTGGTTAGTGTTATGTTTGAATGAAACTATAGCAATCATGGCTTATAGCCACTGGTAGACCTATTCCCCATGGATTTATAGAAATCCCATTTAAAGCCGTCCAAACTAGCGGCCAATGACCATCACATACCTTGTGGCGGCATGCTTGACCTGGAATAGTTGGAAAGAGGCTGAGATGGGGTGGATAGAAGTAAAGCCGGATTGATTACCTTTGTGTTTTCACTTTTGCAAGTGAGACGCTGGGAGATGAGAGAGTGCAGCTGTCCATTATAACACACTATAGTCGTATTCAGGTGTAATGCTAAACTACTATGACTGTGCAGAAGCAGCACAGAGCCTTGGACTAATGTTTCCCTCAGAAGGGGAGGGGATTGAACTTTCTGTTTATACTGCAGAACTTTACTGTTTCTACTGTTTCTGTTTATATTGCAGTTTCCTCTATGCCCAGACTTGGGAAATGGTTGATTTAAGAACAGATTAGTTAACAAACCAGGATCAAAACCTATGGGGAATGGGAGCACAGCTCAGTATTGGTAGAATATCCGCTTTGCAAACAGAAGATCCCAGGTTTAATCTTCAGGTAGAGCTGGGAAAGACTTCTGCCTGAGCACAGGGCTGATTCAGTAGAGCTTCATGTGTTCCTTTGCTTCAGATTGTGATTTGTGAACAAACTATGGTTAGAATCAGCTATATGTTCCCAGGGCATGATAGGAAACTGGCTTGTTCTAATTGGAAAGGAGAAGCTTTCAATCCCTTCCTCTCATGCACAGAGGAGGTGGAAAGGGGAATTATCGATATGAGTGTGTACACACACACACACACATATATATCTTGTGCATATTTCCTGGGGAGAAAATCTCATTTAATTCAGTGGCACTTACTTCAGAGTAAACAAGCTTAGGACTTGTGCTGCACGTAAAACTGAAGGACAACAGGCTCCAACATATAGTACACAACCAGAAATACATTAAGATTGGGAGCACTTTGTTTTCAGTAAAATAAAAGGAAATCAGTGTGATAATTCATGTACAATAGATTGTAACCCTTTTATTTTTTTAAAAGATGCCTAAAATCAAATCAAATCAAATCAAATAAATAAATAAATAAATAAATAAATATGCATTTTTTCCATTTATATTTTTAATTGTCATTTTCCCACTAAGCCAAAGAGGCACAGGGTGTTGCTATTTTGCTTTCAGTTCAAAAACTCTGGGTCAAGACTGTCTGTCACTGCCAAGTATTGCTTTAAAATACATTAGAATTTAACATACCTTCAAAGTTGTGCCAGAGCCCCCATAAAGCAGCAGGCAACAAGCCATGTCAAACCCCGAAGACACTGCAAACGAAATTATTGTGCTGAAGTGGCTGTTACTGTTGATCAACAAAAACATAAATGTACTGAAGACTCAATTAAGGTCTCTGGTTTGTGTCATTAACCTGAAACAGATTAACCTTCTTATTAAAGAAAATTGTGCTCTGGAACTCAGGTGCAGAGTTACAGCTGACTCAGTGGCATTGTTGGCCAGGAAAAAAGCTGAGCCTGACACCTAACAGCATAAAGTATTGGGCTGAGGGAGGGAAATGAATTAAATGAATGCAGGCAGGCAGCAAAGCACAGCATCTAGCCTAGAACTTACAATATAGAACGATCATTTCATATGTACAAGAAGCAAAGTTGAAAACAGCACAAAGCCATTTCCTCTTGCCAGCAAAACAAAAAGAGAGGGTGGGGGAAAGGATTTATTCCAGCTTCTACACCTATATACCAGCACTGTCTTTGCAGCCCTTCAAGCTATCTTCCCACTCTAGCTGCGGTGGGTGATGGACTGTGTGTTCAACAACGACTGTTACACTGAGAATACACACAAATGCTGGTCACTTGATTTTGTTACACGGTTGTACAGCTTGCTGACCGTGCAACCTAATATAGGCCTGCTACAGGGTTTCTCCTAGGTCCAGGGAAGAGAGAGATAAAATATGCTGCAAACTCGACTGTGCTTATGGGGCCTGCACACAGTTAATTCATTGGGCAGCTTCACATGATCTGCTGCAAGTCTGAGAACCTTGTGGGCCTGTCATCCAAGCCCACTAACATTCTGGTTCCCGAGCTAGTTTGTTGACATTCACCTGAGAAAGACATGCTCTGCCCAACTTTAAATGCAGAGTACAAATGTTGGAAGGATGATGGCAGCCTGGCTTGGGAACTGTTGTTGGGTGAGTTTGAACAACATGTCCGCCTGGAACGCACGCTTGTAGTGGGCTGTGTGAAGGCAACCACTGTGCCTTATGCAACACACAAAGCAGCTCCATATACCAGCCAGCGTGTAGGGGCACTATTTAAGGGCAGTAATTCCCAAACTATTGGCTGGAACACACAGGTGTGTGCTGCAAGAGAATGTAAGGAAACGAATTCATTAACTGAAAGTTCCAGGAGCCCAAAGTATCCATCCACAGAAGAGGTTGCCTGGTGCTGAATCTCTGCTTGATTCACTGCTCCATAATAATGATAAGGAAGAGAGCTGGTCTTGTGGTAGCAAGCATGACGTGTCCTCTTAGCTAAGTAGGGTCTGCCCTGGTTGCATATGAATGGGAGACTAGAAGTGTGAGCACTGTAAGATATTCCCCTCAGGGGATGGAGCTGCTCTGGGAAGAGCATCTAGGTTCCAAGTTCCCTCCCTGGCTTCTCCAAGATACAGCTGAGAGAGATTCCTGCCTGCAGCCTTGGAGAAGCAGCTGCCAGTCTGTGTAGACAATACTGAGTTAGATGGACCTATGGTCTGATTCAGTATATGGCGGCTTCCTATGTCCCTATGACAGTACAGCAGAGAACAGCTGCTCCCTTGAGGAGGCCATCGTCCCAGAGTCTCCTCTCATGACAGGCCATGATATGGCCCTGTTCCTTTTGTAATGGCCTGTTTGATTCTAGAAAATAAGAAATGAACAGTACTAGAGAAAAATGTATTTTTGTTAGGCTTGGGCAGTTGTCTGTTTGAGGCTCATTGTCCGAAGTGAACAATGCATGGCATTGACTCCAGGCAGCTGTGGAAAAACCTCACACATTGTTGGGGCTAGGACTGGGCCAAGGACTGGGTAAATGCATTTATTTATTTGGCTAATTCTAATACTGGCCCACATATAAATTCTGGGCAATATTAAGTATTTTATAAAGAAGAGAGTGCCCTTCTATATGTGCAAAGCACATTCATCTCACCGCTTAACAAAGCCAGTACATACATACATACATATGACACATGCATACTGTGAAGAAAAGGCTTCCTATTGCCAGAATCTTATGGCCACAATTATGGTTTTAGACTCCTGTTTTATAGCTGCTTTCCTCAATCATTTCACCAGTAAAGTTGGCAAACTCACAGGTTACCCTTAAGGCATGCAATGCTGTGACATATTGATTCACCAGGGCGTTTTTCTGCTATATGAATAGATTCACACAGCAGGCTTTACCGCAAGTTTAGGCTTTACTGTGAGTTTGAAGTTGCCCCCCAAAACTGACGCAAAAGGTGGATTTTGTTTACCCTGGATATAAATTGGGCTAAACTCTAACACACAATGAAAAACCCAAATTGTGTGTGAAGTGCTTCCTGATAGCTCTCAAGGACTTTGGGGTAAATCTGGCTGATCTATGAAGGTACCCCCTCCATTCCGGAGGAGATGCAAGCTAAAAGCCCTGTGGGGAAAACACCCCAGCAGTTGGGATCTAGAATAGAACTTGTAACATTCAGCAATCACATTCAAAGTAGGGTTGAAATGATCATCTAAGGCTTGAAGAGCAGCTTCATAAGGACTGGCATCGTCTTCCAAATTGGTAGGAAGGAGCAAATGAGATGACTATATATTATTTGGCCTTCAGGGCTCCGGCAGTGAAGCAATATAGCCTTCTACTTTGCTGAAATAAAATCAGGGGTCTGTATAGTGAGGAGGTAATTGCAGAAATAGTACCTCCCTTGTTTCCAGGGAAGAGCAAGTTCTCCTGGGTGGACAAGAACAAAGGTGATGGTGGGATCTGAGCCATGCTGCAATGGGCATCCAGTGAACAACAGTCCAGGACTGATAAGGAAAAAGGGATTGTGCAGGTCAGAAAGCTGGAAAAACAATCAGCAGCAGCAATAGTAGAAAGCAGTAAAGGAAGGTGAGCCCAATAATGCAATGAAATGAGGTGCAGGAACATTCACAAGCTTTGCAGGCTGTCTCGCATAGCACGTTCAGAATTTCATCACCAAATGTTTTATACAGTAGCTGCATCCCTCATAAATACAAGCAGGGGTGCACCTAGGCAATTTTGGTGCCTGGATGTGAAGGACTTCAGAGCACACACCCCCGGCACCGCAAGTTAAAATTAAAAAGTTAAGGGGGGGCCTCTTGCCGCCACTCTACCCCGCCGCTGCTCCGTGATACCAAACCCTTCAAGAATTCAAGCCGCTATGTGCGCGGCCAGGGTGTGTGGGGGTCGAGCCGAGCAGGCCTGGACCTTGGGCCTTGATCCCCGGACCTTGGGGATCCGGTCCTTTGGCCTCCAAGGTCCAGTGGGGCCTCCAAAGGCCCAGGGCGGGGCTCCTACTGCCACCCCACCCCACTGCTGCCCCACGGCACCCAACATTTCAAGAATTCAAGCCACCATGTGCATGGCCGTGGTGGCAGGCAGAGCAGGAGCAGCCGTTTGGCCCAGCAGCCCTTGAGAACTGCGAGGAAGCTCCAGCACGCCTGCGCAGTTATAGCAGAGTGTTGCAAGCTCATGTCAGGCCCAGCAGCCGCTCCCGTTCCACCCGCCACCACGGCCATGCACATGGTGGCTTGAATTCTTGAAATGTTTGGTGCCGTGGGGCAGCAGTGGGGTGGGGTGGCAGTAGGAGCCCCGCCCCGGGCCTCCACTGGACCTTGGAGGCCAAGGACCGGATCCCCAGGGTCCGGGGGTAAGAGTGCCTCTGAATACAAAGCAATCTTATGTTGGTTTAACGAAGACTGTAGTCTAGGAACAACTCAAGTTCAAGTTCAAGGAACAACTCCATTTTCTCCTTCTCCTTTCCCTCCCTTTTCTTTCTGACTCCACCTCTCCCCCCACACGCTCTACAGGATCCCCAGTGGGACAAACTTCTAATCATCAAAACATAAAGGACTGCTAGATAGAATACAGCTCCATTTCCTGAAAGCTTGCAAGTCATGCACACTCTCTTTTTCCTGTGTTTTTCACATCTGACCATTTGCAGATGATGACTGACATTCTGACAGACAAGTGGCGTAATGCTTCCCTTCCCTTTGTCTCCATACTGCTGTAATGATTAAAGAATGTTGATGCTCTTCCCACATGCTCAAGAGTATTTTCCATCTACACATAATCCTGTTAGTTAAGGATTTTCCTGTCTTCCTATGTTTCTGTGGTGATAGAGAGCAAGATAAACCAGATTACTGTTCTATGTTTGCCTTTAAGCACGAGGGAAATGGGATAACCAAGGGAGTTCCATAGTTTCCAATTCTCTTTTAGAGGGAAGAGATGAGATTCATTCCTGTGCTCCAAGCTGGGGCAAAGGCTCACAATCAAAGGCCCATTCGTGTTACCTGGGAGGCCCAGTTACCACAAACCAAACAAGGATGATTGAAAGAAGCAAAACCACCATTTATTTTAAACCAGCGCTGGTGGCTCCTCTCTGAGCTTAACAGCTAGTCGAAGCGACGCGCGCAGCTGCCTGGGTCACAAGTTTTTATACTTTGGCATAACTACATAGCTGGGCATCAACATTCAGCCCCAAAGAACCAATTAGTTCATTGGTTAACATCATTGTCCGTCATATTACAAATATTATAATCATTGCTAGTTAGACAAGCATTCCCTAGTACAAAGAAACATTTCTACTGCCTATTGATAAGCGAAACTGTCTTCCTCAGATGGCCTTGAAGTGTTATTTTACAGGCCTTTGCTTTTTCAAGAGATACAAGGAGAGGGGGGCTCTTCCCCCTCTAGCTTGTCAGCAAATTTATGGCTTTACAGTTCGCAATTTGGCAAGGCAACTTGCAGACTCTATTAACCATTTCTTGACCAGTGCAAAGACACTTTCCCATTCCATGAGAACAAAGTGATTACAAAGCAGCTTTCAGAAAAGGCATTTTCCCCTCATTCCACATTCGTACATTATGTTCAAAACTTGTACAAGTATACAGTGTACACGAGTACAGATCTGTACACAGGTACAGTAATTAACCTGTTATGTTGAAAGCAGGTACAGAAATATACTTCCTATCTGTACCACGCATTTGAAGGGCCTGTATCCAGGTTCACTTTTTAAATGAACACAGGTACAGTACAGTTATTTAAACAAACATACATATGAGTGTATGGATTTCCATACACTCATACAGCATAATGTCTGAACTGGGCTTCAGTTTCTAGCCTTGAGATTCTGAATCCACCTTTTTTGCAACTAAGTGTTTTGACCTTGTGGTTTAACACCTGAACCAGGAAGTAAGTAGGAATTCCTTATGCTTTTTGTACTCCCTCATCTGCCTGTAAACTCTATTCCTTTATTTTTACTGTAATAAACTAAACTTTTTACTTGTTTATGCCACTAGAATGTGCTGGGTTTTCTACCATGTTTGCTGTACACAGGCCCTGTTGTGGCTACACACTAGATAAAAGGCTTTGAGGTTTGGCAGGGTTCCCCTTAAGCTTTGGGGAATACCCATATTTGCACACTTGAACATTCCCATTAATATTTGGGGGGTTCAGGGTTGCAAAGGTGTCCAAACTGCCTGTAAGTGGCTGGGGGAGGCAGCAAAAAACTCTTTCAGGAATAATTGTGAGGTGTCAAGACGTTAACAACCGGTTCTTGCAACATTGGAGAAACAGCTGCCAGTCTGTGTAGACAATACTGAGCTAGATGGACCAATGGTCTGATTCAATATATGGCAGCTTCCTATGCTGCTGCTGTGTTCCCTGGATTCTCCATATTTATGTACATACACATTGATATAGCACTGGTGCAGCGGGGAAATGACTTGATTAGCAAGCCAGAGGTTGCCGGTTCGAATCCCTGCTGGTATGTTTCCCAGACAATGGGAAACACCTATATTGGGCAGCAGTGATATAGGAAAGATGCTGAAAGGCATCATCTCATACTGTGCGGGAGATGGCATTGATAAACTCCTCCTGTATTCTACCAAAGACAACCACAGGGCTCCTTATCTTGGGTTGCAGTGGAAAGGAAACAGGATTTTACCACTCACTGTGACAGAATTCTTGGGTGGTAGGACCAAAGTATGTATTGCATTAATTGCGCCATTGGTCATGATGTGTCTGCTTTTTGTTTGATAAATAACATTTGTGGGGTAGGGATGATCAGGACTGAGGCACGGCAGTGAGAGGGGCTTTAATCCTTTGCCCCCGCCACGGTCCCAACAGTGGAGGCACTAGAAAACAATTGAGGGAGGGCACAGAATAGGCAAATTGCATTTATGACTGAGTGAGCTGTGTCCTATATGTTAGATTTCTGAAACACAAATGGTGGGGGGACTCCTTGTCTGAGGGGACACTTGTCCTCCTTGCCCGCTCTTCTGGAGCCATCCTTGGGTCCCAGTCCTATTTGGGGCCATGGTAGGGCACATGGACCCAAATGGCTGCTGTTTGCCCTAGGAAGAAAGCTCCCATTGTGTCAGTGGGTGCTTCCCTCTCAGAGCAAATAGCTGCTGTCTGGGAGGAAGGATCTGGATTGGAGCCACAGTGGGGGTAAAAGGTAAAGCGCCCCTCCCAGGGTTCCAATCCTGATGACTCCTGCCTCTGGCTACTATTATCAAACAATAAACACACCGGTCAAGGCCAATGACTCAATACACAATGCCTGTAATTTGGTCTGTAAAGTTCTTGCCAATTACAGATGTATGCATCTCTGGACGTGGACACAGTGTGGAGCTTGAAGTTGAAAGATAATAAAACTTCATTTTTTCGTGTTTGCTATGATGGTCTGCCTTGCTCACCTAGTCAGTCAAGAAATAGGATGGTGGGAGGCAGGGTCATGCAACATCACTTTGATCTGTGCGTTGATGTTTAGCTGGGAAGGCATCAAAAGCACATTCCACTCAGGGGCATAACTACCATTAGGCAAGGGGAGGCGGCTGCCTGGGGCCCCCCACGCCTCGAGGCCCCCCCAGAGGCAAGTCACATGACTCCCCAACACCCACAGAGCTTCGGTGCCGTGGAAAAGCCAACCCCAAGTTCGGAGCAAAGTCGGCATGCATGCAGCAAAGTCCTTGTCTGCAGAAGCAACTCTGAGCAGGGAGCGCTCTTCCCCATGGCGAGGGTGGAGGGTTGGGGTTAAAGCGAGGGAGTGGAGTTTTCTAGAGAAGCTGGCATAATGGGGATGTGAGTGTGAGTGCACTATATATTGTGAAGTGTGTGTGTGTATCACCGAGGGGCCCATTTTAAAATTTTGTCTCTGGGCCCACTCCAGCCTTGTTACGCCCCTGATTCCACTAGTGTTAGAACTGCCTTTGATATATTTGAACCCAAACTGAAATTAAAATATAAATCCAGTGAGTATAGAAGTTGGTCTTGGGCACTGTTTTCATCGTTAATGACAGAACACAAGACATGCGCACTAGATCTGTAGAAGACACAAGTCTTCGAAGGACAAGTGCAAGAATCGGGTTCAAAACAATTTTATTGCATTATAGAAACGAGTGTCAATCCGGCTGTGTTGAAAAAGAGCAATCAATGAAACTGGCGGCTTATAGAAAAAGTACTAGATATAGCTAGCCCTGTTCTTAAGAAATAGAAATATTGCTGATGGAAATTGAATGTTTAAAATGGTATTGTGCCATGTGTATACTGATGCTGCTTTAATCTCCTTTTTCTATGCTTTTCTAAACCTTGTCGTTTTCTTCTCCCTTAGGTCTCCCTGATTCTGTTCCGCATACTTCTCCTCCACCCTATAATGCCCCTTTGCAGCCGCCGCCGCCACCACCACAGGATGCCCCAATCCCCGGATACAGTGACCCCCCTACCACAACCGTGCACTCAGGCACCGCTACATTGCCCCGACTCGGCGGAGGGGCTGCCACCCTTCCTCGCCCTCCCCCTACCTCGGCCACTCTTCCACGCCCACCCCGCCACCATTCCGCAACACTACCCCGCCTTCCCCCTGACCCCTACATGCAGGAGACTCAGTTCAATGGGGCTCCTCAGGGCTACGTCGTGCAGACTCATCCGCCTGTTGGGACCCTGCCTATTGGAGGGTACATGCATCCGGGATACCCTGTCCAGCTGCAGCCTTGCACAGCATATGTACCCGTCTACCCCGTAGGGGCGGTGAGTGTCTGTGGAGCGGGGGTGGGTGGGGTGGATTTCTCCTCAGAGGAGCATCTGTAATACTCCTACTGTCTGTGAGGATTGGGGCTCTCTGAAAACAACAGGGGGGGGAATAAAGAGTCTTGTAGCGTCTTAAAGATTTATTTATTATTATTTATTTATTATTCAAATTTGTACACCACCCCAAATTTTCATCTCTGGGCGGTTAACAATAGCATAAAACAAATTAAAACATATACAAAAATTTAAAAACAATTTAACAATTTAAAAATCACCCGCAGATTGAAACCCTAACATTTATTTATTTATTTATTTATTTATTTATTTATTTATTTATTTAACAAACGTATTTCTGCATATGCTTATATGGACAGTCTACTTCATCGGAGGCATGAAGTGTCATCTTCAGTGCACACATACATATGCGCATGCACACACAGAAAGAGAGAAAAATGGGAAAGATGGGATTAAAGGGCTCTGGGATGAAAGAGGCAAAGTCAGTGACCAGTATGATGTTGAGTTAAAGTATAACAGTTAAGTATAGTGATGATTCTCATCAACTTTGCAGATCAAGCACTCTTCCTAACTATGCTGAGTTAATCCACTAAAGTACTGAAACTGAAAACATGGTTCCCTGACATGTGAAAAATGAGACCTAATGGTTATGGATTGTGAGAGATACAGAGGGTGACTATTCTAATCTCATGTGAGGCAAAATATGTGAGATAAGTTCAATAATAGTACATTGGCAAGAATAGGAGATAATACAGTCTTCCTGACTGAGCTAAGTAACTTAGTACTGTATTGCATTAGGTCTAGGTTCATCTGATCAGCTTCTCACAGGAAACCGTTGCTCCTGTCTCAGTACTTTGGTTAATTAACTGAGCTTAGCCAGGAATGCTATTATATTTGCTGTTGTGAATTGTCATTGTACTTCTCTCTTATATTTTAACTTTACATAATAATAGTGGTTGACTCTGATGAGGAAAGTTACCTAAGGTGAAAACAGCTGTCATGGGGCAGCTGGGTTGCTGGCACCCCTTAAAACTTGGCACTCTAGGCAACCGCCTAAGTCACCTACAGTATGTGAATGGGCCGGCTCTGTTCAGTAACATACCCTTTCTTTTTTTAGTGGGTTCTGTTCTCTGTGGATGGGGCTTTGGTTACTGCAGGACTTTCACTACTCTCATTATCACTTTAGCATAGCTTTCTCTAATCCATTCAGTTTCCCTTCTGTTTGTGGGGAGAGCTTTTGAAGACCCTCTTCACTCCTATGGATGGAAATTTAGAACCTTTTAACACAATTAGCAGAATCAAATGGTAAAGTTTTTCCTGGACTGTACAATTTCAGGCTGTGGATTCATTTTGGTGAATGAATTGAATGTCCAAGTTCAGCCCTATGGGAGAACAAACAAATTCCCTACACATAGCAAAGCGACATGTCAGGGAAAACGCTAGGCTGAACGTTTCTCTCTCACTTGCTGATTTTGAGTATGAAGGGATTCCTTGGGGAAAACATTTAAACACACAAGCTTTCAACCGCAACTTGAAATGGTACAGTCCAGAAAAAGCTTTGCCTGCTGATCAGCTTTATTCTGCTGATCACAGAGACTGGTCCTTTGGTTTTTGATGTTTTTCTGATAGCTGTAGGCAGGTTATTCAGTCTAGGGGAGGACCCCTTCCTTTCATAATGGTGGTATTTGCTTTGAGGCATAATGTGTCATCCTCATTTTTTTTTTGAGTGGGTCTATTCTGAGCTTTAGAATTCCCTCCTATTTGTAGAATGGTGATTATGAGGGGAAATTTACACATTCAGCAAAATCACATGGTACAGTTCTTCTTGGACTGTGCAGGAGGAGGATTGCTTGTTCAGCAGCTCCCCTCACGTGCAATTGTCACTATATACAGTATACAGTAGCAAACCAGTATACTGGGAAGAGGGCCAGGTTATAATCTTTCTCCCTGGTGTGCTGATTTTCTACATGAGATGAAGACTACGATTTCCCAGCCGCAACCTGAAGCAGTGCCGTCTAGGAGGTACTCTTCCAAAGGAATGTGCTGAACATTTTATTGAATTTCTGGTGGGATATAAATTGGAGATCCTTCCTCCTGTGACACCAGTCTTTTGTCTCTTGCTCCCAGCCATACCCTCAGGGCAACCCTCCTCCTCCACCAGGTCTCTCCCCAACACAGGTAACCCCTGGCATTGCCATCCTGGAACCACGGCGCCCACCACATGATTACCTTCCCATCGCTGTCCTCACCACCATCTGCTGCTTCTGGCCCACAGGCATCTTTGCTATCTTCAAGGCTGTGCAGGTGAGCAATGGGAGAAGCAGGAGGGAAGCCACCAATAGCACATTCCTGAGAGGGATGTGTGGGAGGGGGTTGCCCTTGTGTATTGTGCGGCATTGTGTAGGCACATGCCCTCTACATCATCGTGTAGGCACATAATCTATACAATGCATGTACTTCCCTGATGTACATTGTGTAGACACATCAGGGAATTACATGTATTGGGGAGGTGCTGTATGTTTCTGGTCCCCACCTAAGGCCGTATTGTAGAGGGTGATGGGCTGGGCTGGGGCCCCATCCCTTGAATGCCATCTCAGCAGGTCCCATGTAAGTAGTTGCTAACTTTGCCATATACTCCTCACCTTCAAATTTGCAACTGGGGGGTAGGCAGATTTGGCCCAAAAGTTGCCAACTTTGAATCCCTGCAGTATGTTCCTCAATAAAGATATTTGGTTGAGGGTATGGTTCATTCCACAACTTGTCTGTAGTGGCAATGCAGTGAGAGGGAACTATCCAGTATTGTTGCTGATCAGGGTTTGAACACAGCAGGAACTCACATTTTTGTTGTTGTGTCTGTAGTCCTATTCTGACATTATGTTGTGTCTGGGTTCCAGATGTCTTTACAGTTGTACACGTTGTTGGGTTTTTTGGTGAATGACTGTAGCTGTGTTCATTTTAAAAGTACAGGCTCCTTTAAATGCAGGATCTAGATTCTAGATAGACAGTGCTCTGCTGAACCTGAGTTCGGCATTACATGTGTAACTGTTTTCGTGATACTATACACAAACGTTGAACATAATATATGAATAAGGGTTTTAACCAGCATGGTCTGTAACATCCTCACCACATTGTGAATAATACCCCTGCCCCCGCTTTTCCAAACAGAGAAATGTCCCAAACATTTAAGAAACCAACAGAATAAAAGAGAGAAAGAAACGCATTGAATGCTTCAGAAACATATGCTGGGTGTACACTCTGTTCCTGGCTGGCTGGCACCCCTCACCCTCCCACACATGAACACATTCTGTACTCCAGAGTCAATTGCTTCATTCAGTGTTCTGAAAATAATCCAGTGCTTTGAGGAGGCCGGCAGCCATTTTGTCAAGCTGGGAGAGTGCAAGGTCTCTGCCTCCAGCTGAGGTGCAGAGTCCATCTCCGCATGTCTACCCAGAGGATAAATAGTGTTTCAAACCGGTGCTTGACAGCCACTGAGAAGAACGCCTACTCAGAGAGGCATTTTAAGAAACTGGCATTTAAACAGAATTGTTAGGAAGGCGTTCTTAGCTGATCTGTGGAGTGACAAAGGAAAGTGATTTCTAAGGTCATATCCACACCAGTGTTCCCTCTAACAGGGATTCCCAGATGTTGTTGACTACAACTCCCATAATCCCCAAGCAAAAGCCTTTGCAGCTGAGGATCCTGGGAGTTGTAGTCAACAACGTCTGGGAATTCCTGTTAGAGGGAACACTGATCCACACTTCACACTGGTTTAATTATCATTCCCCCTTTCCAGGGAACCTTGGAAATGGTAAGAACATAAAAAATAAGGAGAGCCCAATTTGATCAGATCAGATCAAAGGTCCAACTAGTCCAGCATCCCATTTCCCATAGTGGCCAGCCAGATGCTTCTGGGAAGCCCACAAGCAAAGCATGAGGGCAACAACTCTCCCTAGCCATTGCTTCCCAGAAACTGGTATTCAGTGACATAGTGCCTCTGAGCATGCAGATTCCATACAGACATCACAATGATTAATAACCCCTGATAGACACTGAATCGCTCTAATTTCCTTTTAAAGCCATCACTACTACTTGTGGCACAGAATGCCAAAAGTAAATTATGTGTTATGTCAAGAAGTACTGTCTTTTGACTCTCCTGAAACTATTGCCAATCAATTTTATCCGAGTTGTTGTATTCCGAGAAAGGGAGGAATGTTGCCAACCCACAATTCCCAGGATTGGTTGTTGAACCTATGTCTACTATTCTCTTGTTTAAAACCATGAATTCTGATCCCTCTTCTGTTTAATATCCATTTAAATACTCCAACACTGGCAACATCTGTGTACTTTCATTTTTTCCAGGTTCTCCAGCGCTGAGCAGCAGAGTCAACAGAATAAATGTGATGCTCTGACTGGACTATAGCTCTTCAGACTGCAGGAGAGGAAGTCACATATTTGAATGTTCACATAAATGAACCTACCTGCGTATAGAAAAATAGCATGACAAGAAGACAATTTTAGACTAGAATGCTTTCCCCTGACATGCTAGCTTTCTATATGCAAGGTCGTTTTTTTTTTAAAAAGGTGGGATCATTAAAAAAGGCAGTTCCCTGCCTGCAGTTTGCTGTGGTATGGTGCAACAAAGGCTCCATTACGTGACTACAGGTCATGCACCTCGGCTCCTAATTCCTTATGTTTATTATTGAACAGTGTGCTAGGACTATATGAATTACAGGGTGTATTGTGCTGGGTCACACAACAGAGCATAGCTAGTCCCCAGGGACATGGTCTGAGGACACAAAGTGCACGGACTGCCTGCTATTTATTTATTTATTTATTTATTTATTTATTTATTCATTTATTCATTCATTCATTCAATTTCTATACTGCCCTTGAGCCAAAAATGGCTCAAGGCTAGTCTCATGTATGCTGCCTTGACTTCCACAGTGGGGAAAAAACAGCCGGTAGAGCAGCACTGGGTACTTTCTTTGATGACCCCTCACCCCCCCTCATTTCTCTCCATCAGGTCCGGACTGCAGTCGCCCGCGGTGACATTGTGACAGCAGAAATCGCCTCGCGGGAGGCCCGCAACTTTTCCTTCATCAGCCTGGCTGTGGGCATTGCTGCCATGGTTTTGTGCACCATTCTCACTGTGGTGATCATCATTGCCGCCCAGCATCATGACAATGACTGGGACCCCTAGCACTCAACACCTGCCTTTGGCCTACTCCTGTATCCTGGCAACTGGTGACAGAAGCCCTGAAAACCCTGGCAACCATCGCTCCCAAGGATGGTCCTTGACAACCATCTCCCCTGCAGTCCTTAGCAACGGTCTTCTCCCCTGCCAACGATACTCGGAATGCTTGGCAATGGTCTCCCTCATAGTCCTTAGCTACCGTTGGGCTTGTTTAACGGTACATACTCAGCAGATGACTTCCAGACAACAATATTCAGACTGATTCCTAACACACACCCTTGAGTCCACAAGTGTTGTTCTCCAGGGCTCCTAGCAACCTATTTCCCCTCCTGCCAGTTCTTTACCAGAATACTTTGCTTGCTTCCTTCCTTCCCAAGGAGTAGGCTTCACCTTCTGTGGTCATGGCAACAACCATCTTCCTCCTACTGAATTTGCATGTATAGTACCAACCATTAACAGATCAAAGCACCACCCATGTCTTGGTTCATCCCTACCCCTCTATGTCCACAATGGCTTTCCTGCAGTTCTGCAAGTAGAAGGCCTGCGTCTCGCAGGCTCAAACTTCGCTATTGTGGTCAACGAGCTGCAACCCTCATAAGTGGGAATCTGCAATGTGCTCTGAATTGTTGCTGCTGTTCTTCAGTTGCTTTTCTCCTCCTGTCTCACAGCTCTCCCTCTACAGTGAGTAGGTGGAGCCTACTTGGAGGTTTTGAATCTCCAGGTCTCTGTTTTGTTCTTCACCAGGGCCAGCTTCATGGGTCAGCATTGTTGGGCAGCTGCCAAAGGCACCCAGCCCCCCCAAAGGACCCCTGTTGATCCTTGAGACCACATCTGTGCCCATAGCCTTTATGTGGGGTGGTTGAGTGACTCAGGGCCCACCCAGGTGAGAGGCCACCCACGGATAACGGTTTGCCAAAAACCCCTGAGACCTGGAGTAGCCCTGTTTCCCACACACACTGCTTCTCATTCTCCCTACTTTCTCTGTCTTATATGTTAGGCCTGTTCTCACCATTCTAATTGGGGTAGGAGGCAGTGTTCTAATTTTTCTCATATGTGAGGAATGAGTTTTGTTCTGGGTGGTAGCATCAAGTGCTCATGTGCATTCAGAGTTGGACCTTCCTTATTCAACCTGAAAGTGATCTAAAATTAACTGGGCAGACATCCAAAAATTTGTGAATGCACACATGTGTGCACACCTTAAAGGGAACAGTGGTAGAAGGTGCATTCTACCCAGCCACCAGCACTACCACCAAGTTCGGGAGCTGTGCAAGCTCCTATTTTCTGATAATCTGAGAGTCAAAAGCAAGGTAGGAGGGGGAGGAAGTGAACATCTGTCAAGTAGCAGCTGGGTTGGAGGGCTTTTCAGCCTACTTTGTTGAAGTGCCGAGTGCAGCTTCTGGGTAGGATGGTCACGGAGGCCTCCAACCAGGGGCGTAGCTAGGGGAGAGAGGGCCCGTGTTCATCCCTCTCTCTGGCGGCCCCAGAGTGAGAGAGAAAATGAAGAAAATAGGGAGGGCTGGATCTGGAGGGCCCTCAAGAGCTGGGGGCCCGTGTTCTTTGAACCCTTTTACTCAATTATAGCTATGCCCCTGCCTCCAACCTAGCTTATGCTTAGCAGACAATCACTTCCTCTCCCGCCCCCCGCCTGCTTACCTTGCTTTTTACTCACAGATGATCAGAAAACAAGAGCACACACAGCTCTTGAACTTTGGTGGGATGTGTCTCCCACCCTAATCCCAATTAGAATCATGTGAACCAGCCTAATATGTGTTCTTGCTTTTAAAAAAAATGTGTGTGTTTTCCTAATGTGTTTTTGCTTTTTTGTAGAGCTATGTTTAAAGGCACACATTATTACAAAAATATCCTGATACTGAACTCAGTATACTTCTCCACTCCATCTGAGATAAATATTCAAAAGGCACCATCTGGTAATACATGTATTAGGACCAACCCAAATGATGTACACAGTTGTCAGAAGCAAGATTGCTGCTGTCAACTGTGTGTAATTTGATACTAATAAAAGTATTACCAGACTGTGACTTTTTAAATTTTCCTATTGACCAACAGCCGCCACCTGATTTTCGTGAGTTTCATATTAGTTCCTATCTGCTTAACACAATTCCTTTAATTCCACTCTGTTTTGCTTCAAGTTATCCAATTCTTCTCTGTTTTGTTTCACGTTATCTCCCTTTATATACCCTCCATTTCACACTGTTCCTCATTTTAACATTATCCCTGTCATCTTCCTTGGAGAGAGGAAAAACACCTCAGCAGTAATAAAAACTATTGAAGGCCTTGCAGTCATACATGGCATTAATTTAGATTCCTTCCCATCCTATTCTAAATGCTTGGAATAGATTTAACTTTAGTTCATCCTCACAGCAATCCTAGGAGCTAGTTTTAGAGAAATTATAATTATGATCGTTCTTATTTATTTATATAGATAGCAACCCTTCCTCACTGCAAATGGTGCTCAGGTTGCTTTATATAAAGCCACATTAGGAACATAGGAAACTGCCATATACTGAGTCAGACCATTGGTCTATCTAGCTCAGTATTGTCTTCACAGACTGGCAGCGGCTTCTCCAAGGTTGCAGGCAGGAATCTTGGATAGGGCTGAGGAATCTTGGATAGGGCTGGCAGGAATCTTGGATAGGGCTGAGAGAATCTTGGAGATGCTGCCAGGGAGGGAACTTGGAACCTTCTGCTCTTCCCAGAGCGGCTCCATCCCCTGAGGGGAGAATATCTTGCAGTGCTCACACATCAAGTCTCCCATTCATCTGCAACCAAGGCAGACCCTGCTTAGCTATGGGGACAAGTCATGCTTGCTACCACAAGACTAGCTCTCCTCTCCACATTAAAACTACCTTAAAAACAAAGTTTTAAAAGGAGAGAAATGGCTGGTGAAGGGGAAAGAAGGTATTAGCAAAAAGTCATCAGGCACTTTTTAAAGAGGTACAAGGGGGAGCAATACTAAATATGTGGAAGAATGAAGTGGCATTCTGGGGGGGGGGGGAGACCTGAGCAAAAGGTCTGATTGCTCACTGACTGAGGGTATGATGGTGGTGTTTCCCATCACTAGGGGGATGTCTGACCAAAGGCAGCCTCTAAAGCAAGATTCTGGGGAAGAGGTTTTGCTAGTGATATTGTGCTATGTACATAATGCATATTTGTAACATACACATAATGCAGAATGAGGTGGTAGAATGGTCTTCATCACTTCAGACAACGGATGTGAGAATTGCCATTTTATTGCTCCCTTATTATACCCGCCCCCCTGCCAATGTAGTAGCCAGTGTGGTGTAGTGATTAGAGTGGCTAAGACTGACACTCTAGTCTTAGGGGGAACCAGGCTCAAATCCCCACTTGGCCGCAAAGCTGACTCCATGACCATCTTGCTGCCTGACCTACCTCACAGTGTTGCTGAGGCTAAAGGGGAGGGAAGATCATGTGTACTGGCTGCTCTGAGCTCTCTGGAGGAAGGCTGGGATACAAATGTAACCAACAAATAGAAAACCAGCACACAAGCAAAGAGATGGGCTAGAAGCATTATGCTTGATAGCGGATGTAGCATAACATAGGAAGCTGTCTTATGCTGAGTCAAACCATGGGCCCATCTAGCTCAGTTCTGTCTACATTGATTGGCAGCAGCCCCAAAGGTTTCAGGCTCAGGGGTCTTTCCCAGCCCTACCTGGAGATGTCAGGGATTGAACCTGGAATCTTCTGCATGCACACAAGATGCTCTACCATGGATTTACAGCCACATCTCCACAAAGACCAAGTTACGAATCTGGTTTGAAACTCACTTCTGCGGCCATTAATTACTGAGCTACTCCCTCTCTGTCCCCCTCCCCCACTGTACAATACAGGGAAATTGTTGCTTAGGTTACTGGATTGTTATAAAGATAATACATATGAAGTGATACAAATGCTATATAATTAAAGAGGTATTATGTAGGGTTGGAGTTCCTCACTGGTCAACATCAGGCGCTTCACCTGATGTCAGAACTGGCATCAACATTTTTTTAAAAGTGAAATTTGAAGAAAATTTCAAGGTTTCTCCCTAGGATAAACATTTAAGAATTTTTAGTGGAAGCTAAACATGTTTCTGTATGACAAATGAAATTTCTCAGGGGCTTTCTGCGGACCCCTTATCTGAAGTAGTCCATTCTTCCATTTCTTTCAGCTGTAACTGCAGATGCAGAGAGATCTTCTATACATTCCAGTGGAGGCAACAGAATTCTAAAATGTACTACTTCTGATGTGGGGTATTTTTGAATCCTCTCCCTCATAAAAAGCTCTTTGTAGACTATCACAGCATAGAACAGCTCTGAAAGGTATTGACAAGTAGAGATGGGTGAGAAGTGGGTGTGTGGTGGGGGCATCTGTAAATCTGGGTTAACATAGAAAGATTTCTGGCTGTTTTATTTCCAGTGCCTCCATCCCAAACTGTGCCAAACCCCATATTCTCTTCCATGAATCCCCAGTTCCTTCCCATCACTTTTTCTTGGATGTTGGACTCTGTGATATTATTTATCTCTGTTTGCAAATGACATGGTTACAGAATCTCTCCCTCTATACATTACTTAATAAAGATGATTGATTGATTAATTCTCAAGGTCTCATTTGGCTGCATTTTAAAAAAAAATGTTTTATTGAAGGCTTTTCAAGTTTAACAACAAACAATAACCAAAGCTTCTTCTTTACAGTACAGGTCAGACAGTGCTAGAAAGTCCAAGGTCAATCACAAATTACTAACCGAGAGCAGATAATATCCATTCATTCTTCAAAGTAAAAACTGATCTAAATTTAAAGAGTCTCCTAGGTGCTGCCTTTGCTGAATCAACAGATCATTTGCCCCAGAATGGCTTTGTGTGGGATTCTTCAAAATGAGTGGTGTTTCTCCTTAATGTGGAATAGGAGCACCACTCTGATCTAAACAACAGAGTTTTGTGGCACTTTAAGGACCAATCTGTTTATTGTAGCATAAGATTTTTGTGACCAAAAGTCCAGTTCATCAGATGCATGAAGTGTTTTTTAAAAAGAGGCAAACTATGATGTGAAGTGGTCAGGAGATGGCCACTCTATAGATGATCCAGGTGAGGATCATCTTCACATGGGGAAGAGGAGTGCTCAGCCAGGATAGGAGCGCCAGGGGTGCTCTCGATCTGCAGCCATGTGAACTAAAAAAGCAGAGGAGGAGGAGGGGAGAGTGAGCATGTGGCAGGTGGGTTATCCGCTCTTGGTAAAATGCTCGGGAGAGAATCTAGGTGAGGTGCCATTCAACCCACCTCCCACCTTGCTTTTTGAGTTCAAATGGCCACAGATTGGGAACATGCCTGATTTGTGGGGCGCTATTCCTACCCAGGTAAGGATCGTGTGAACTTCGTGTGCTTGCACAATATTTCCTCTCTCTCTCTCTCTCTCTCTCTCTCTCACACACACACACACACACACACACACACACACACACACACACACACACACACACACACGTCATTTCATGTGAAGCAATGTCTCACGATGTAGCAGATTATAGCCTTTGTCCCAGAGCTAGCTCACGTGAGGGAAGGAAATGCTGACTCATTCCTGCAGAGCTTTCTGGCAAAGGCTACTCCTAAAGCTCTTCCTTACTCTTGGTAGGTTCAAAAATGGCTGCTGCGGCCACTGCCACCACCTGCTTATTAGGAACATAGGAACCTGCCATCTACTGAGTCAGACCATCGGTCTATCTAGCTCAGTATT
Source organism: Hemicordylus capensis (assembly GCF_027244095.1). Lineage (NCBI taxonomy): Eukaryota > Metazoa > Chordata > Lepidosauria > Squamata > Cordylidae > Hemicordylus > Hemicordylus capensis. The sequence continues at coordinate 253,059,914 of NC_069658.1, read as the reverse complement.
GTCTTCACAGACTGGCAGCTGCTTCTCCAAGGTTGCAGGCAGGAATTTCTCTCAGCCCTATCTTGGAGATGCTGCCAGGGAGGGAACTTGAAACCTTCTGCTCTTCCCAGAGCAGCTTCATCCCCTGACGGGAATATCTTACAGTGCTCACACTTCTAGTCTCCCATTCATATACAACCAGGGCAGACCCTGCTTAGCTATGGGGACAAGTCATGCTTGCTACCACAAGACCAGCTCTCCTGTCAGACCAGCTCTCCTCTCTTATTGACAGAGCTTGACCCCCTCTGGGCTTGGGTGGAAATCCCAGGGGAAACTATTTCGTTACTGGAAAAGTATACAAAAATCCTCCACATGTAAGCCTACACATGGTGGGCAAACTAATAGCAGCTGAGCTCCTGAGGAGTGTTTTGCACCAGAGAAAAGGCCCCCTTTTGCTCCCCCCCTTCTCCTGAGTTAAAAGTCCACTCAGAAAGGCTTGTAGAAGAAAAGAACAAAAAGAAAAACAAGTTTATTCAAATGCTACACACTGCTTCCATCTGTGGCTTTATCAGCTTTTAGTTACAGGTAAAAATACTCAGTAACTTACAAGAATATTTCAAAAAGCATCCCAGATGAAGTTGGGGTGGAACACTTTAAAAATCATGGTTACCCAGTTGCAAGGAACAGGTATATAGGGAAATACAAAAGCACAATTAAAGCTTACAGAGTCTTTTACAATGCCCTGGCTGGATGGGTGGCTAGTCTTAGTTACATTGCAGGTAAACAATAATAGACCAGTATCAGGGCACACACAAAAGAAAGAGAGTCTAACACAAAGTCTGACTAAACAAACTTTCCCTAAAGTTCCCGAAGTCAAAGTCTAGCTTCGTTTGTCTTGAACTCACCAAAATCCTGGTTGAAAATCAAGCTTCCTGCCCTCCAGGCTTTCCAGGACTTGCAGAGACATTGGGGCTATTCTCACGAGCAGCAAAAGTTGGGCTAGGAGAGCCTAGCCTGATTTCTGCTGCTCGTGTAAACCACTGGGCTCACAGGCAAGCCCGGTGGCTTACAAGCAGCTAGCCCGCTTTTGTAGCCCTCCCCTAAGCCCGGGTTTGCAGAGCAAGCGCTCCGCAAACCCGGGCTTCCCGATCATGAGTAGCCGCGGCGTGGCTCCGTGCCTTGGTTACTCACGAGTAAACCCCCCGAGGGGAGGCAAAAAGCTGCCTCCTGGCTCTGGGGGTCTCCCCAGTATGCCCTGTGTACCCGCTCAGGGTATACTGGAGCTTCCGGGGGTTGCGCAGCCCCCGAGCTCCCCAGCCCCTGCCGGCTCCATCATGGAGCTGGCAATCGTGTGAGTGGCCGATCCGGCTACCCAGGGCTCCCGCTCTGATCATGAGCGGAGATAGCGGACTTAGCCCGCTCTCCCCGCTCTGCTGCAGAAACCGGGTCTCACTGATCATGAGACCCAGCTCATTTTCTTGCAGCCAACCTTCAAGGCCACATGTCCTCCTCTCCACTCCCAGCCTGCTTCTTCTAACAAATAACTCTTCTCTTCCTCCCAACAGCTCTCTAGGCCCCATCCACCTGGTGTCCTGATTGGCTGAGCCCTGAAGTTCACCAGCCTGTCAGTTAGGACAGGGTTTACTTCCATTTAACTCTTTAGGGGAGTGGTGGCTGATCACTACACACTATAATGCATGAGATGAGTTCTTTGCAGATAAAATCTCTTGCATTTGGCTGATCTGGACTCCAGTATTTCTGCAGGGCCAGTTAGGGAGGTGTCCAGCAATCCCTCTTGCAATACTAGATTGGATCAGTTTCAGTTTGTGACTCCTAAGGATGTGGACAAGCTGCTTGGAGTGGTACAGCCTACTACCTGTTCTTTGGATCCTTGCCCAACATGACTGATTTCATCTTGCAGGGAGGTTGTTGTTGGCCTAGTTGATATCATTAATACCCTGTTTCCCTGAAAGTAAGACCTACCCTGAAAATAAGACCTAGCAGTAATTTCTGATGTACCGCTAATTGCCCTAGTGCATTTTTTGGGGCTAAAATTAATATAAGACACTGTCTTATTTTCGGGGAAACACGGTACTGTACTGAGGGAGGGCAGGATACCACCTTGTCTGAAGGAGGCAATGAAAGACTTCTTCTTAAGAAGCCTGCTCTGGATCCCCTGGTGATGGATAATTACAGGCCAGTCTTCAATCTCTCATGGCTGAGTAAGATGATTGAGAGGGTGGTGGCTGATGTGCTCCAAGTGGTCTTGGAGGAAACTTAATATATAGCCGCATTTCAAACTGGCTTTAGGGCAGGCTATGGGATTCAGACAGCCTTGGCTGGCCTGATAGATGACCTTCACCAGGGAATTGACAGAGGGAGTGTAATTCTGCTGGGTTTTTAAAAATCTCTTGGTAGCTTTCAAGTCCATCAACCATGCTATCCTTCTGGATCACAAGAGGGATTTGGGGACAGGAGGCACTGTTTTACAGTGGCTCTACTCCTATGTCTCAGGTAGATTTTAGATGGTAGCACATGGTGGCACCACTTGGTGACACCAGATAGTGACAGTTGCTTTTCAAAATGAGAGCTGCTATATGGAGCACCTCAGGGCTCCATTCTGTCACAAATGCTTTTTAACGTCTACATGAAATTGCTGGGTGAGGTCATCAGGGGATTTAGTGCTGTCTGTTATCAATATGTTGATGCCACACAAATCTATTTCTCTTTGTCATCAGTATCAGGAAATGGCGGTAACCCTGTAATTCCTGCCTACAGGCAGTAATGGGCTGGATAAGAGATAATACACTGAAGTTGAGTCCAAGCAAGGTGGAGGTGCTCATTGTTGGGATAGAACTTCCTGTTATGGACAAGATTACACTCCTCCAGAAAGAACAGGTTCGTAGATTGGGAGTGCTCTTGGACCTGGGTCTCACCTTGGTACCTCAGGTTAAGACTGTGGCCAGGAACACTTTTTACCAGCTGCAACTGATTTAACAACTCTGCCTGTTCCTTGAGGAGAATGACTTGAAAACAGTGGTATACCAGCTGGTAACCTCCAGGTTGGACTACTGCAATGCACTCTATGTAGGGCTGCCTTTGTATGTAGTTCAGAAACTTGCTAGTCCAAAATGCAGCGGCCAGATTGGTCTCTGGGGTGTCCTGGAGAGACCACAGTATGCATATTCTTAAACAGTTGCACTGGCTGCCAAGATATTTCTGGGCAAAGTACAAAATGCTGGCTATTACCTTTCAAGCTCTGAATGGCTTAGCTCTAGGTTACCTGAGAGAGCGCCTTTCTCTGCAAGATCCCCACCTCTCATTAAGATCATCAGGAGGGGTCTGTCTTTGGGTGCCACTGATTCATCTGGTGGCGACCTGGGATCGAGTCTTCTCAGTTGTCGTCCTCGGGTTGTGGAACATGCTCCCCATGAATGTAAGAGGATTATCTTCCTTGGAGGCCTTCAGGAGAGCCTTGAAGACCCTTTCTTATTTAGCCCGGCTTTTAATTTCTAGTTTTAATATTAATGAGTTTTGATCTGGTTTAAATGTTTGATTTTGTTTTATTAGGTCTTTTTGATCTTACTGTAAACCGCCCTGAGCCACTTTAGGAAGGGCGGTATATAAGCTGAATAAACAAATCAATCTGCTGAAACCAACCGTAGTTCATGAAAGCTTATTTAGGATAAACTGTGAATCTTTAAAGGTACCACAACTCTACTGGTTTTGCTGTAACAGAATAAGATGGCTCTCCCACTGTAAATAGTCCCCTGCTGGCAGGTCTCAGAACTTCTGTGTCTATCCAGATGGTATGCCAGAAGACTCCACATTCCTTCTCCCCTGCTCACCTCACCTCCTCTTTCTCTCCAACCTCCCCCATCCTTATTATTTCCCCTTAGTTTACCATCCCCAGTCTGAGTTTTCCTAGCTCTGCAGTCTCTCAGGAGATGGTTGCCTGGAAACAGCAAGAGGGGAATGTATGGATTCCAAGTGATAGCTGGGCATGTGACAGCCTCAGGGAAGGCGGGGGAGCAGGGAGGGACACTGGAAAAACCCACAGTAGCAGCAGCAGCAGCAGCAAGAGAGAGCTGTGTGTTTTGGATTCCGATTAGAAGGCACCGTGCTGGAACCACCAGCTGAATACAGCCCCAGGTTCCAGCCAGCATTGCACCAAATCGACGCCCCCTCCAAAGGTTTGGTTCCAGGTTCTATGTACTGGGTGGGCTCCCCCTACTCATTAAGACCTATTTCCCAAGAAACACGAGATTCTTGCATATATTTTGTTTCCAAAATTCTGGCTTGCAGAGTGTTGCATTTGTTTTCTTCCAAAAAAGCAATGAGAGAATAGGAGACAGGTAAGAGGACTCGAGGCAGGTAGTCCACAGGGGAAACCAAACAATAGCTTTCAACTACGCTGCATCCACGCTGCTCCCCTCCACAGTTCCTAAAAATGTGCATAATTTATTTTAATTCTGTTAGCTGTAGAACAGCCAGAATCCTACATGACACACTACATACCCATCCAAGCATGTGTGCTGCTCCCCTTTGCTGTCACTTAGGAATGCAGAACGCTGCTTTACGCAGAGTCAGTCTATTGGTCCATTGAGCTCAGTATTGTCTACACTGACTGGCAGCAGCTTCTCCAAGGTTCAGACAGGGGCAGGTGTCACACCCTTTTGTGAAGATGCCAGCCTTTGAACCTAGGACCTTCGGCTTGGGCTACAGTCCTTCCAACGTTCACTAGGTTCATATTTTTAGGGGCTTATCTTCAAGGCCATAAGGCTTAGAAACGTATGCTTTGGTTTTTATAGAAAAAATAAAGACAAGACGAGATGAAAGCTCTGTATTAAAAGAAGGTGAAGGCAAATAGCTTGAAGATGTTGAATTCTACACAGTTCCAAATAAACTCACCCTCCTGCACAGCACAGCCCCAGAAACATAAAATACATACAGTCCTCAGAACATAGCACAGAGAAGGAGTTGTGTAGGGCATTTATCTCGGCTCCTTCATCACTGGGCATCCTACGCAGTCCCTCCTCTAACTTTTGAGATTCTACCAAACACAGCCTACTCATTTTTAAAGCTTCTCTCTCTCTGCGGGTTGTGGATGCATGTATTTTTAAGAACAACAGGAAGAACACAAGAGTTTCCTGGAATGTCAAATCCATAGCAGGCACCCAACTTCGCATTTGCACAGCAAAACCTACAGACACAGTCTTGGTTTTAATATTTCACACGGACATGCATGCAACAAACATCGTCTGATGACAGGAATGGTGTTAGATCTGAATCTGGGAGACGTGGGTTCAGTCTCTCAGGGCCAAGGTAGACAAAACAGGGGCAGCTGTACGAGAGCCTTTCTTCTTTACATGTAAAGCAGAGGTGGAGGGGAAGTCTATTCTCTTCACAAAAAAGGAGCATGTGGAAGGGGAGAAAGACCTGCCCGGCTGTCTGGCACTGTTTCATGTGTAGAAACATGGATTGTTTAGAGTTGGAAGGGACCTTGGAGGTCTTCAAGTTCAACCCCCCGCTCTGTGCAAGAAACTGCTAGAGTACCCTTGACTATGTCCAGCCTATGAAAACATCCACTAAAGGAGCCCAGCACTGCAGGAGGCAGACTATTCCACTAATTGTTCTCTGTTATCCCAATGCTGTGGTTCCCAATCTGGGTTCCTCCACATGTTGCTGAACTACAACTCCCAGCACCCCCAGCTACAATTTATTTTGGCTGGGAGTTGTAGTTCAGTAACATCTGAAGGCACCCAGATTGGGAACCACTGTCCTAATGATAAGCCTGGGGCTACTCCTTGAATCCTCCAGCTGTTTTTGGATGACAGCTCCCAGCATCCCCAGCCACAGTGGCCAAGAGTCAGGGATGGGAGATGTGGGCTAACATCTGCAGGAGGGCCAAAGTTGAGTCGCCCTGGTCTAGCCTGAATCTACTTCCTTGCAATTTCAACCCACTGGTTCTAGTCCTGAGAATCACCTTTTGAGCAAAGCAGCACCCTTTAAAGTGCTGCTTTAAAGGGATTGGGCAGGAGGAGAGCAACTGCCCAATTCCAACACAGCATCTGTCCAAAGAACGTTGCTGGTATCCATCTGAGGTATCTTTTTAGACTGAGGTCACCTCCAGCCTCAGAGACAAGATGTCTCTAAACACCAGTTGCAGGGGAGCAACAGCAGGAGAGAAGGCATGATCTCTCCTCTTGCCTGTGAGGGATGTACCCCTGCCAAATGAAGCAAGGTGGGAGGCTACTAAGAAGAGAGCTTTTTGAGTGGTGGCACCCCATCTATGGAATAGATTCCATTTTGGGAAACAGGATGCTGGACTAGATAGGCCTTGAGCCTGATCCAGCAGGGCTGTTCTTATTGTGAGCCCTTTGGGGACAGGGAACCGTCTTATTTATTTAGTGTTTATTGTTCTATATTTTTGTTGGAAAGTGCTATATTCACAATATTCACAATAGCAGTAGTCCTGACCTCAGGAGCAATGGGGAACAAGTTCTTCTGTATGATGGTCCTTCAGATATTTGGCTATCATATCTCCCCTTAGTCTTCTCCAGGCTAAACATACCCAGCTCCTACAACCGTTCCTCATGAGACTTGCTTTCCACCCAGTCCAGCTCAGATACCAGAAGCGATGAGGAAACTGCTTAAAGCAGGAGAGGGCCATGAGTTGAAGCCAAGGGATAAGCTGGGGGCGGGGGAGTTTTGCTCCCCTCTCCCATATGCTCCTTTTCCTGTCAAGAGTAGATCCACATTCCTGCTTTATATGTGAACAGGGAGACATATGGGTACAATGCACATGGCTGCCCTGTTAAGTCTAGTTTTGCCCTCACCTGTGAAACACACTGGGTTGACCTTGGGCCAGTCCCTCGTCTTGCAGCCTAACCCACCTCCCAGACTTCTTGCAAGAATAAGATGGGATGGGGCGGGGCAGGGCAGGGCAGGGTGAGGACCCACAGGCCCTGCTTCGAGTCCTCTGGAAGAAAAGCAGGATGAAAATGTTATCTATATCACCACTACCACGGCTGCTTCATTCTTTTATTCAGCCAAACATCTTCTGCATGGCCCGTGCCAATTTGGCATCCCGCACCCTGATCCTCTCCATTACCCTTTCCAGCTCCCGCCGGGCAGCTCGGTTTCCTGCCTCCACTTGCAAGACGCCCTTCAGATCTTGTGCTGCCCCCTCCAGGTCATTCATGGCATCGTAGGCTAAGCCCCGTCGAAACAACGCCTTCGTATTGGTGGGCTGTAACGCTAGCGTCTTGGTGCAGTTGCAGGCCGCGTTTGCTGGCTGGCGCAACCGGAGTTGGCAGGCAGCCAGGTTCGCATGGAGCTCTGCTTTAATTTGGTCGTAGTCTGGGGGAGGGGCGGCCACCACAAGCAGCCGCAAGGCTCTGGCGTAGCGCCGTGCGGCTGCGCTGATATCCCCAGCTCGGTACAGTTCGCTGCCCCTCTCTTTGTTGCGGATAACCAAGTTCCACTTCTCACTGGCGCTCATCTCCCAGGAGTCCTTGGCCTGTGTGAAGCTTGCCAGTTGGATCATAATGCTGCCTCCTCCGGTTAACCTTAGCTCTGCCTGCTCCCCAGCCAGCATTGTCTCTAGGCCACGATCTACGATCCCATCCCAATCAGCGTCACCCCCACCCAGCTCCACCTCAGCCCAGTTCTGGGATGGGTAACTCAAGGGGCTTCCTGGCTCAGTCTCAATGAAGACTTGGCATACAGAACCTTCCTTTGGCTTATCCAAACCTGTGCCAGTCTCCAAGACCAGTTTAACAAAGGTGCCATCTGGGCAGGTCCAAGGGACATCCCTATTGGCTGATCTTGGTTGGTTGGGCAGGGGCTGGTTCTCTTTCAGGTCCTCGCCTTTCAACTTGGTCCCACTCTCCTTTTCTCCGCCCTCGAGATCTGCATCTTGCCTGTTTCCTTCATCAGTGCTTGGTCCCTGGTTTGGGTTCTTGCTCTTCTGCTCTCCTCCTAGATCTGGTTTCTTCTCACTGGCTGTTGCTGTACTTGCCATTATCGTCTCATCAAATCAGAAACTCCTAGCCTAGAGATGGGATGTGCCTGGGTGCTGGTAGAGGCAGCTGTTTGTGATGCGGAAGTCCAGCCCAATAACTGTTAAGGAATATGGAATGATGTTGAAAGAATATAGACTCCAGGAGTCAATGTAGCCCAGTGGATAGAGTGGTAGGCATAAACCTGAAAGCTTCATCAAATCCCAGATCTGCCAAGGATCCACTGCATGGTCTTGAGCAAGTCTCATTCCTTTAGTCTCAGTTCTCCATCTGTAAAATAGGAACAGCAGCAGAGATGTGGGTTTTCTGGAAAACTCTGATTTAGAAATTGCCTCATTTGCATAAAAACGCACCCCGCACACCCCGCTCCCCCAAAGTTACTATACTTGTCTTGATGCCTTAAATAAATTGTGATCTGGTCTGGCATATTATTTGACCTATACAGTTTAAAAACAAAAACAAAAACCCAAAACCAGATCTCCACCATATTCATTCCCCACATTGTATCTAGAAGGTTTTTCAAGTAGCCACCAAGAAATTTTAGAAATTGAAAATTTTCCATGGAAAAATAAAGTATGGGGGAAATTTCTGTTTTGTAAAATTACCACTCCACATCTCTGAACAGCAGCAGCTTAACTCACACAGCTGTTGCAAGGACAAGGAAGCTAATATTATGAAGAGTTTTGCAGATTAGTTGGGCTATAGAAATGATCAGTTCACAACAAGGCTGGAAGTCTTCAGCCAGAGACTTGGTATTATTTCAAATTAAGTCCCAACAGCTTCTTTGGATTCCCCAGCTCCATGCCTCATGGTTCCCCAAAGCTCCCTTGCTTGTCCACTTTCTTTTTGCTAACAGTGAGAAAGCTCTGCACTGTTTTACAACGTTCTATTGCTGACAGTTTCTCTCCAAGCAAGGGCATTTTTGTTGTTGCGACTGATAAACAACAGAGGCTCAGAAATGTACACTATCTACCAATCGAGCCTGATTTGTGCACTCCCCGTCTTACAGAATTGGAAGCAGAGCTCAGAATGGAAGAGACTGGATGGGATTCTTAACATCTGGGGGGAATAAATACAATATGATAAAGAAATAAAAACAGACATCTACTAGTTACCTCTCCTTTCTGCACACTGCAAATATTTTTCCAAGACTGCAGCCCATGCATCCTTCCTAGTATTTCTCCCTTTATCCCAAATCCCACACTCCCTTATTTCCATCTTTATTTATAAGTCACTTACCCCTCTTGATTAGTTCAGTTCTAGACAGAGGAGCTGGAGCAGCTTCTCTCTCAACCCACTCATTGATTTAGTTCCCTTCCACATCCCCGCTTCCGCTCCTTCTTTCAATGTCACTTCCTCAGCAACCACCTGTCATAGCAACCACTGAAGCTGAAGACATCCCTCAGGAGATGCCAAGGCGGAACCAATGTAAAAGCAGAGAAACTCTCCCTGTTGATCCATTCTTCCCCCAAGAACCGAGACAGAAGATTTCCCTTCCACTTAGAGTAATGCTCTTCCCCCTCCAATGGCATTTCCTGGGGTTCATCTCAAGCATTATCAACGCAGCTAAGATGGAGCAACAAATTTTGAGAGAATACAGAAAGCAGCTTTGAAAGATCAGTTCACTTTGTTGCCTTAGAATACAGATGCCAACTCGTGTCGTGTTAGAACAGGGGAGCAACAGCAGGAGAGAGGGCATGCACATACCTCTTGCCTGCGTGCTCCCCAGAGGCATCTGGTGGGCCACTGTGTGAAACAGGATGCTGGACTAGATGGGCCATGGGCCTGATCCAGTAAGGCTGTTCTTATGTTCTTAATTAATAAAGAGATATAAAATTGAGAGATGTTTGTGTGTGGTGCTTTCAGGGCTGACATGGGGCTAGAGCACAGCCCCCCACCCCACCCCCCCAGTTTGGGCACACACCCTTAAGAATGTAAGAACAGCCCAACTGGATCAGGCCCAAAGCCTATCTAGTCCAGCATCCTGTTTCACACAGTGGCCCACCAGTTCCCTCCCTGGCAGCATCTCCAAGATAGGGCTGAGAGGGATTCCTGCCTGCAACCTTGGAGAAGCCACTGCCAGTCTGTGAAGATAATACTGAGCTAGATAGACCAATGGTCTGACTCAGTATATGGCAGTTTCCTATGTTCCTATATTCCTATGCCTCTGGGAAGCCCACAGGCAGGAGCTGAGGGCATGCCTACAAATATTTATATACCGCTTTTCAAAAGTTTCCAAAGGGGTTTATGTAGAGAAATAATAAACTAGCTGGGCCAGGTGCAGAGCATCTGCGCCTCTAGTTCTCTCCCCTCCTTCCCCCCACTCCTCTGCCCCCCCGCTGTTTTCATTCCCCATCTGCCCATCCACTGTCGCTTTCTCCCCCTGCCGCTTGCTTTCCCCGCCCGCCACCTTCTCCTCATGCCCCTGCCGCCATTTTCTTTCCCTCCTTGCCTGCAAGTCTGTCCGCCGTTTTTGGGTCCCCCTGCTGGCAGCTCTCTCTCAAACTCTCGCGAGAGCTGCCATGCATGAGATTAGCGATGAGTACACCATATATATATATATATATATATATATATATATATATATATATATATATGGAGAAGTTAAGATGGATCCCTTACGCCCAGAGATGTAAGTTTTGGGCAGTATAAAAATAGGCTAAATAAATAAATAATAAATTCCTGTCTCCAAAGGGCTCACAAACTAAAAAGAATCATAAGATAGATACCAGCAACAGTCACTGAAGGGGTACTGTGCTGGGGGTGGATATGGCCAGTTGCTCTCCCCCTGCTAAATAAAGAGAATCACCACTTTATCAAGGTGCCTCTGCCCAGTTAGCAGGGGCTAACTCCTGCTGTTGTTCCCCTGCAACTGGTATTTAGAGGCATCTTGCCTCCGAGGCTGGAGGTGGCCTATAGCCCTCAGACTAGTAGCCACTGATAGACCCGTCCTCCGTGAAATTCATCTTAAAAGCCATCCAGGCTAAGAATTCTAAAGGTTAATTATGTGTTGTGTGAAAAAGTACTTCCTTTTGTTGGTCCTGAATTTCTTGGCAATCCCTTCCATCATGAGAGGCGGGCTCTGATCTTACTTTCAAAAACTGTGTTTGTTGAACATAGCTCAGGAGCAGAGCAAACATGCCTTGCATGGGGACGGTACCAGGTTCAAGCTCTGGTATCTCCAGATAGGGTTGGGTGAACACTCCTGTCCAAAACCGTGAAGGGTCACTGACAATACTGAGCTAGATAGCAGCAACAGCACTTACATGAACCAAGGGTCTGACTTGTACTGCTTTGTAAGGCAGCTTTGTATGTTCAATGGATGAACCAGGACAATGGATCAATTCCAGTGTAAATAGGGTTGCCATATTCAAGCTCTCCAAATCCGGGCACCCTAAGCTGCATGTTATGCAAATCAGCTTGCAAATATTTTTCATATTATGCAAATTAACTAGTGTACTGTCCGGACAACTTGTATTTGCTCGGGATATCTACCAACAATAGTTGGGGAGGATCTCTTTACCTGCCATTTACCCGAGCATTAAACACCCAGACTTTATATCCCAGCACTTTCTAATATACAAGTTCAGCTTTTAACCTTGTTTAATAAGCTGTGTGCCATCCTGTCATGGATTCCTCACAAACTGCAGACTCACCAGTTTCCAGTTCGCAGACTCAACAACTCAGACTCACTCCAGTTTCCAATACCTGAATATGCTATTTATTGGTGAATAAACATGTGATTTATTGGTTTAAATATGCTAATTTAAAACATGCTATTAACTGGTGAAGGCGAAGATACCAAATCAAAGCTCCTGCTGAGGAGCAGTGCTGAGTGCATTTCCATCACCACTAAATTCTACAATTGACCCTACAAAACTGGCACTGGGGATTAAGGCTTTCATGCTTGAGCCTGGTCACGGCCACCATTTACGTCCTGAGATAAGAAGATAAAATGTAACTCCAAAATGACTCCTTTTGATTTAGAGTACTAATATAGGCTGGAAAAGAGCAGGGGGCAGGGAGAATTCACAGAGGCTTAAAGCAAAATTAAAAAAAACACACAAACACAAAATAATATCTACACTAAGTTTGAGATATTAATAGCAGCAATGGAACAAAAAATACACTGAGCTTTTCAGTTAAGGCTGCAATCCTATACACACTTGGGAGAAAATATGATTGAAACTAATGGTACTTACTTCTAAGTATGCATGCATAGAACGGATTGCACTATAAAACCAAAAATCTTAAATTTTATAACAAACAGGCAGTGATTTTACAGCAAAATCAAGCTATCCTCTCAGCTGCCCTATCGAGATCCCCGGCTGACATAAAACACAAAGGCAACCTTCCTCAGGCATCTTATTTATTGTGTGTGAACCTCTCCCAGCCAGCCTGCTGTGCTTCACCTGCCTTTCTCTAAGTCTAGTTGTTGAACAGAATAGTGACCACATGATTTGCTCCTTAGCGATGCTTCTACAAGGGCTAGAGCGTAGCTTTTTTTTTTTTTTAATGAAAGCTGGGAATCTAGGAGAAATAATGTGCTAGCTGGGCGCTGGGGAACAAGCTTAAAATCTGGTAAAAACCTGGAAGTCTGGGTAACCTTAAGTGTAAATTCACTTTCAGAGAGCAACACAGAGATGGATTCTTGTTGAATATTTGTTTTTTCAAGGCATAGAAATCGTTGGTCAAACGATTTCTATGCCTTGAAAAAACAAATATTTATTTTAAAAACTTGAATTATCACTATGAATTGTTCTAATTTGTTTTTATTATAGATTATTGTCAGAGTTGTTATTCCTGCTTTTCTGGGGGTGGGGGATGCGGTAGGGGCACCCTGTAGAAGTTTAGAGGAAATAAAACTACAATTCCCACAATGCCTTTCTGTACTCTTCAACTTCCTCCTATAATCCTCCTTATGCAAAAGCAGAAAGAAGATTCCAGGCTGGCTGACGGACATCTTCATGAACCATGGTGTGACTCATAATCGGTGGTATGTAAAGGGTCTGCAGAGAGTAAATCAGAGTGTAAATGCCAGCAATGGGCGCTTGGAAGGGGAGGGGGCCACTTGGAAGGGGAGGGGGCACTTTCTTTTAGTAGATGAGAAGAAAAAGCTGGAAAACCAAAACAAATGGGCAAAGAGGCACCTTTTACCGTGGTGAGTCTCTTTATTTATCAGGGGGAGAGTAACTGGCCCTACCCACCCCCAACACAGTACCTCCAGTGACTGTTGCTGGTGTCTGTCTTGTGTTTCTTTTTAGAATGTGAGCCCTTTGGGGACAGGGAGCCATCTTATTTGTTTGTTATCTCTCTTTGTAAACCGCCCTGAGCCATTTTTGGAAGGGTGGTATAGAAATCGAATTAATAATAATAACAACAACAATAATAATAGGGGTCTAGGAATTGTTATACTGTTTTAATATTTGTTTTTATTGTTTAGATATGTTAGTCACCTTGGGCAACCATTAGCTGGAGTCTAGAGGTGGGATAAAAATACTTCAAGAAATCGAGAGGTTTAGCACAAAAGATGAGTCAGGGGCTATAGCGCAGCCAGCCATGCAGGGACTTCCAGCAACTGCAGGCAAACACATCCCTGTGTATTTTCTCTCTTCAATACAGCCTGCCGCTATGTGGCTAGGAAAATAGCAGCATCTCTGCGTAGAGAGGATCCGGGGAAGCCCATACTGGCATGTAGCAGGAATCGGGCCTGTCAAGTTGGTAAGCAACTTTGCCTTAATCTTCTGAAAGAGTCAAGGATTCTTCTGGCAAGTGTGGCCTCCCCACTCCCTCTCAAAGAGAATGAAGGGTCCCTTCCTTCAAACTCCTCCTTACAGGGCTCCTTAATTTGCAGCCCAGCTCTAACCCAAAACACACATGCATCTCCATTTGTTCGCACTCACTCCCTGCTACTGATATGGCCACAGACCAGCAAACCTCCCTCATCCTGCCCCCCCCATTAAAATGTGCATTATAGACCACCTGGTGCAGGGATACTTCTCTCTCTTTTCTTCTGAAAGTTTGTAAAGCACCATGTACAATAATGGTGTTAAAGAAAGCATTCATAAATAATTATTGAGGCAGCAAGATCTTCCTCTGCCTCAAAGGACTTCTAGGTTAATTTTTCCCATCCGGTGTGCCTCACTATCCTGCTCTGAATCAACTACAGAAGTGGCAAGTTTAAACTCCTCTTGGGAGCAGGCTCACTCCCAAATACACTGGGATGGATGCATCCTTTTTGCTACATTAAGGGATAGGAACATAGGAACATAGAAGCTGCCATATACCGAGTCAGACCACTGGTCTATCTAGCTCAGTATTGTCTTCACAGACTGGCAGCGGCTCCTCCAAGGTTTCAGGCAGGAATCTCTCAGCCCTATCTTGGAGAAGCCAGGGAGGGAACTTGAAACCTTCTGCTATTCCCAGAGCGGCTTCATCCACTGAGGGGAATATCTTGCAGTGCTCACACATCAAATCTCCCATTCAGATGCAACCAGGACGGACCCTGCTTAGCTATGAGGACAAGTCATGCTTGCTACCACAAGATCAGCTCTCCTCTCCCAAGGATGGAGAGGAGGCAGCTCCCAAAGAGGCAAGTTTAAACTTCCGGCTTTTGGAGTTAATTTGCTCCAGAAGGGATGTGTTTTTCCTAGTGCATTATGGGACACCAGGTCCAGGAAGGACAGCTACAAATAAGAATAAATATGACATAAGAATACTGAGGAGGAAGGAAGCAAAAATTCAGGGAGGCTTGGCTCTCACCTTCCCTGAAACCCAATATGTTCTTCCTCTTACTGGAGGAGGTTGCCAACATTTTGACTGGCCCTTGCTCCTATGCTTGGCCTTTCCCCCATATCTCAAATGTTTTTCAAGTAGAAATTTTAGAAATGGAAAACTTTTCACAGAAATATTAAGTATGGGGAAATCTTCCAGAAAAATTTCTATCCCACATCTCTGGTTACAAATAGATTTTAAAAACCAACAAAACACTTTGGACTAAAATGGTGCTCCTGATTGTCGGCAGATTTAAAAATGTATTTGACACAAGCGCTTATAAAAACAGTAAATGGCAAGCAGTATCTTAAGAGACATTCCCTGCTCTCTCAAGCACAGGAGGGAATGCCTCTTCTGAAATGACGCCTGCTGTAAAACAAAACATGCTTCTTACTTCAGAAACACCATTTTACCCATATGCATAACAGATCAACTAAAATGTATGTAATTAATACATTAACACTTATTTAACCAGGTTGCAGCTGATCTTATGCCCTTGAGGTTAAGTCACCTCCCATGCACAACTACATACCGTAATTCCAAGTTGCGTCCCTCTAACCTATAAGTCTCCATTCCCCTCCCAGAGAACCCAAAAGTTCTAGCTGACCAATACAACTTTGGAAGTCATTTCCCATTAATTATTATTACAAACATTTACATGCTGCTTTTCAACAAACAAAAAATTCTCAAAGTGGTCTACACATAACAAATAAAATAAACGGATGTTTCCCGTCCCATAAGGGCTCACAATTTTAAAAACAAAAAGGGATACAATAGCAAACAGCCACTGGAAAAGATACTGTGCTGAGATAAACAGAGATAATTGCTTTCCACCTGCTAAACATCAGAGAACCACCAACGTCTTTGCGTTTTTGCCCAGTTAGCGGGGTAACCTTTCCCCCAAACTCTACATTATTAGAGTCTTGCCTGCACTCACATCTCTAACTGTCATGTTCCTTACAGGCAACCAAAGAAATACAACCATGCCCCAATCTACCTGTTGCCCTGCCAGCAAGGAGCACTCCGCTACTCCTACCTCAGAGGTTGGGATCCAGAAGCCTCATTCATGATGGAATAAAACGGGGGATGGCGAAGGGAAAATGACGGTTTGTTTGACAACTCCTGTGCATGCAGGAATCGAACAGACCTGAGAATCCTTTAGCCAAGCCTCCCAGATACACCATTTTGATTTAAAAAAAAATTTAAATAAAGAAGCATTTGCTGATCTTGAAGATACCAATGTGTTGTCTGAAGTACAATTTGAAGATTCAGTGGGGAAAAGGGACTGGAGGAGGAGTTGTGACGTAGCATGAGATCCAGACCCTTTTCTCTGTGGTTTGTGGGTCAGGAAGGTGGGAGTGTGAAAACAGATGCACAGCACAGGCATGTGCACATGCACACACACACACTTACACAAAAAGGTCAAAGAAAAGCAGGGGCATCACCACCATTGGGCAACCGGGTTCAAAGAACCTGGGCTGCAGCCCCGATATGCCCCCCGCATCTGATGTCTGACGCTGGTTTAGCTTCCAAGCGGGGACGCACGGCCCCGTTCGGGGGTTAAATGGCCATCACTGCCTTTGCAGTGCGGCCAAGAGTGGATCTTCCCTGCCTTAAAGTCAGGGAGAGCTGCTTCTGGCTGTGCTGCAAACGCAGTGCTGGCCCCAATCTAGCTCCCAAATGGGGCCACGCAGCCCCATTTGGGAGTTAGATGGCCAGTACTGCATTCGCAGCACCACCAGGAGAGGTTCTCCCTGCCTTTAAGGCAGGGAAGAGCCGCTCCTGGCCGTGCTGCAAATGCAGCGCTACCCTGAATCTAACTCCTGAATGGGGCCACGCAACCCCGTTCAGGGGCCAGACCACGCACCCCCATCTGATGTCAGGCTCGGGGGCGTGGCTAACTACGTCAGACATAGGGGGTGGGGTGAGCAGGACCGCGGTGGCAGCTGGATACAGGCCGCTGCTGGTCTGGCTCTGCTACTGAAGAAAAGTATTGTTCTATATGAAGCATTTTCCTTTCCACAATTCTCCTAGAACAGGTAGGTTCTTACAGTTGTCAAAACCCATCTTCAGCAAGAGGACCTTTTTGACTCTGGCACCCAGACTATAGAACGACCTCATCAGAAAGGTGTATTTGGTTCACTCCTTGCCCATTTTTAAACTGGCACGTCAAACAGTTTTGCCTCAGCCAATGCTTTTTAATGAACCCATTCAGGATCTATGGTTTTATGGCTTCTGCTCCATTCTGTTATGTGCGGGGGGTTTTCAATTTTATATTGTGTTATTTTGGACAGTGGTTAGCCACCCTGTATTTGCTTTGCAGAGCAAGGCAGGATATACATACTATAAATAAAATAATCCTAATCCTAAAATAATTCTGTAGATAAAATAATAAAAGCAACTTTTATATGAATGCCCCCAACCTGACACATTCACAAATGCTGAGCTAGCAAAATGCAAATCACAGCATTTGCTTCTGTGTATCTGAAAAGTGCAAAAATACGGATTATATTGTGCCTCACCTTGAGTGTCTAGATAGTGGAAAGACAACAATAACAAAAAAGTATAGATAACTGAAGTAAAATATTTCTGTAAACATTCACAACATTCACCTGAAATGGCCAGCATTCACACCTGGATTTTGGCATTCATTTTACAGTACACTTATTTGTGGATCTCTGAAGTGGGAGCTGTGAGTAGTGAAGCTTTCCCCACTTTTCCTCTCTATTCTGGGAAAAGCTCTCTCTGCTAGATGTGTCATGCCACTGATGTTGAGAATCACAGCAGGGCTTTTCTACACTACACTAACTGGCTTTGCAAGGTCATAAGAGAAAGGAATAAGAATCATCTCCTCTGAAGTGGTGTTGACCTGTTGGTCTGGAAAAGTGGACAGGAGAGCAATCAAGGCAAAAGAGATCCGGGGTTACATCTTCCTTTGTTATAAAGCTGCCTGCTGCCTGTTCCCCGTGCCCAGCAGAGGAGCAAGCCCATCCACCAGCAAGAGGCACAGGGTGAGAGCCTGTGCTGGGTGTGGCTCTTCTGCTGTCTGCCATCTGCTGCTGCCGCCTGTGGGACTTCCGGTTGTTTTGTGGGTGGGTGGATATTTTGGGTTAAGTATTGTTTTTATTGCCCTGAGTTTTGCCAGGCCTAGTTGACGAGATGTGTTTGGGCTGTCCTGGGGGAGATAATGCAGGGGGTGCGCCTGGCAGCCTTGGGGCAGCTATTGCTGTAGTGGTGGGGAATAGAAGAATTGGCACTGGCAGAACAGCTGGCCGTTACAGGGGAAGAGAAATTAGTAATTTAGTAACTATTTCTACTTCCAATTGTTCTGTCAACTCTCAGGCCTTGGGGAGCAGCACCAACTACCCACAGAGCCTGACCTTGCTCCTTTGTAATGCCAGGTCAGTTCAAAACAAGACCGAAATTGTTTATGATTTGATCATGGATGAGGGAGCTGACCTGGCATGTATAACTGAGACCTGGTTGGGGGAAGCGAGTGGCCCAGTATGGGTTCAGCTTCTCCCTCCAGGTTACTCTGTTGTGGAGCAGGTTAGGGGAAGTGGGCGAGGGGTGGAGTGGCTGTGGTCCATAAAAATACTATCTCCCTTACCAGGGCCCCTGTGAGACAGTTGACCTATATTGAGTGTGTATTCTTGAGGCTGGGAACTAGGGATAGACTGGGGATTCTGTTGGTGTACCGTTCACCCCACTGCCCAACTGACTCCCTAACTGAGCTGACGGAGCTGGTCGCGGAGTTGGTGTTGGAGTCCCACAGGCTCTTGGTGCTGGGGGACTTCAATATCCACTTTGGGACTGGCTTGTCTGGTGCGGCTCAGGAGTTCATAGCGGCCATGACAACTATGGGCCTATCCCAATTAATTTTTGAACCAACTCATGTTGCCGGCCACACACTGGATTTGGTCTTCTGTTCGGATCAGGGGGGTGTTCCGTGGGTGGGGAATCTGGTGGTTACCCCATTGTCATGGACGGATCACTACCTGGTTAAGGTTGGTATCACGGTCACAATCCACCCCTGCAGGGGTGATGGACCTATTAGGATGGTCCGCCCAAAAAGGCTGCTGGACCCAGCAGGTTTCCAAAAGGCCTTGGAGGGTTTTGATGTTGGTGCGGCCGGTGATTCTGTCGATGCCCTGGTGGGAACATGGAATAGAGAACTCACCAGGGCAGTAGATATTATCGCTCCTAAGCGTCCCTCCAGGCCTGCTTCTAAGATGGCCCCCTGGTACACGGAGGAGTTGCGGGGGATGAAGCGGCTTGGTAGGCAACTGGAACGCAAGTCGAGGAGAACTCGGCTCTAATCTGACAGGATGCAGCATAGAACCCATTTGCAAACCTATGCAATGGCAGTGTGCGAAGCAAAAAAGCGTTTTTGGTCGGCGCGCATTGCGTCTGCGGGTTCACATTCGGCAGAGTTGTCCCGGGTGGTGAGGAGTATCATCTCTGCTCCTTCTGCCTCAAATCAGCTCCCAGAGACACTCTGCTATGACGCCTTTAGTGGGTTCTTTGCGAATAAAATCTCCTGTATTCGGGCCGACTTGGACTCCACTATTTCTGCAAGGTCTGTGAGGGAGGTATCCAGCAATCCCTCTTGCAGTGTTAGGTTGGATCAGTTTCTATCTGTGACTCCTGATGACGTGGACAAGCTGCTTGGAGCGGTACGGCCTACCACTTGTTCTCTGGATCCTTGCCCGACCTGGCTGCTTCGATCTAGTGGAGAGATTGTTGGAGATGACCTAGTTAATATCATAAATGCATTGCTGGGGGAGGGTAGGGTGCCTCCTTGTCTGAAGGAGGCAATAGTTAGACCTCTTCTTAAGAAGCCTACCCTAGATCCCTCAGCGATGGATAGTTATAGGCCAATCTCCAATCTCCCCTGGCTGGGCAAAGTAATCGAGAGGGTGGTGGCTAACCAGCTCCAGGCAGTTTTGGAGGAAACTGATTATCTAGACCCATTTCAAACTGGCTTTAGAGCTGGCTATGGGGTTGAGACAGCCTTGGTTGGCCTGATGGATGACCTTTACCGGGGAATCGACAGAGGGAGTGTGACCCTGTTGGTCCTCTTGGATCTCTCGGCGGCGTTCGATACCATCGACCATGGTATCCTTCTGGGTCGCCGGGAGGGGCTGGGAATAGGGGGCACTGCTTTGCAGTGGTTCCGTTCCTAGCTCTCAGGTAGATCCCAGATGGTGGAGCTTGGTGACAGTCGCTCCTCAAAGCAGGAGCTATTATATGGAGTCCCTCAGGGCTCCATTCTGTCACCAATGCTTTTTAATATCTACATGAAACTGCTGGGTGAGGTCATCAGGAGATTTGGTGCTGGGTGTTATCAGTATGCTGATGACACCCAAATCTATTTCTCCTTTTCATCTTCAGGAAATGGCACTCACTCTTTAAATGCCTGCCTACAGGCAGTAATGGGCTGGATGAGGGAGAACAAATTGAAGCTGAATCCAAGCAAGACGGAGGTGCTCATTGTGGGGGCTCAAAATCTGAGGAGTGAGTTAGATCTCCCTGTGCTGGATGGGGTCACACTCCCCCAGAAGGAGCAGCTTGGGAGTACTCCCCCAGAAGCGCAGCTTGGGAGTACTCCTGGACCCAGGCCTCACCCTGGTTTCTCAGGTGGAGACCATGGCCAGGAGTGCTTTCTATCAGCTTCAGCTGATTCGACAGTTGTGTCCATTCCTTGAGGAGGATGACCTCAAAACAGTGGTGCACCAGCTGGTAACCTCCTGGCTTGACTATTGCAATGCGCTCTACGTGGGGCTGCCTTTGTACGCAGTTCAGAAACTTCAATTAGTTCAGAATGCGGCAGCCAGATTGGTCTCTGGGGTAACCCGGAGAGACCATATGACACCTATTTTGAAACAATTGCACTGGCTGCCGATATGTTTCCGGGCAAAATACAAAGTGCTGGTGATTACCTTTAAAGCCCTGAACGGCTTAGGCCCGAGTTACCTTAGAGAGCGCCTTCTTCTGCGTGATCCCCACCGCACATTAAGGTCATCTGAGGAGGTCCGCCTCCTGTTGCCACCAGCTCGTCTGGTGGCGACTCGGAGGCGGGCCTTCTCTATGGCTGCTCCAGGGCTGTGGAATGCGCTCCCTGTGGAAATCCGTAATTTGAATTCTCTGTTAGCCTTCAGGAGAGCCCTTAAAGCGTATTTGTTTGGCCTGGCTTTCCAGGGTTTTTAAATTTTAACCCGATTTTGGGGCTTTTAATTACTGTAAACTGTTTAATCCTATTTTAAAATGTTTTTATATTGTTAATTGCTATATTGTTTTTAATTTGTTTTAGTTTTTATTGTTTTAGTGGCTTGTTTTAACTGTAAACCGCCCTGAGCCATTTTGGAAGGGCGGTATATAAATCAAATAAATAATAAAATAATAAACCACTGCCACATCTTTCATGAAAGATGGTTTTTATTATGATTAATTGTAGTTCTCACTTGATATAAGCCTTGCTGGCTGAAAAGCAGGGTGCCACATTTCTAAAACAAAACAAATGATGCAAGATCAGTCACACTGTGAGCAATTGTCACTGCAGCATTCCCTTGACTGATAACACCTTCCAGTTCGCTGGTGATGCACTGAAGGCAACTGGTGACATCAGCCGTTGCTCTCTTTTACTGGAAGAAGAAAGAGCCAACAAACAGGCTTTTGGGCATAAAACTTCTTTTTAAATTACCCTTATCTTGGTGTCTATATATTTTTATTTTTCAGAAATTGCTCTACTATAAAACAATGTAAGGAGGAAGGAAAGAAATTTTTGACTAAGATCCTTGTGCTCCTTATATCTTGGACACACACACACACACACACACACTTTTGGATGCACAAAAGTTTAGCTTCCCTCATATTTCCACATAAGAAAAAAAGATAACCAAAAAAATGTGCACCAGGCTGCAGTAACAAACAGTGGGAGCAAGAGCAGTAAGAAACAGTGGCAACCCTCCTTCTAAAGGGCATCGTGTTTACTTTATCATGCTCAACGCTCCTGTGAGGCAAGTCGCTGTTATTTCTATTTTACAGGTAGGAAACTGAGACAAAGGGGACAATTGCGCCATGGGTGAGGTAGGATTTGAATTCAAGTCATGAATTCAAAAGTTAAACTCACTTTTTAAGAGGGACTAAGATGCCCGACAAGAAGATGGAAAAGAAAACCGACCCCTTTATTATTAATACCCCTTTATTAAAAGAACCTTGCTAAATCAAACCACACACAACTAAACTACAACTCCCAGTAAAACTTGCGTGAAGAATGTTACACGCATGCGTCCCTCTCAAAAAGCATGCTCCTTCAGCATATGCGTACAACACTATCAATATCTAAGACATTGCTTATCTTAGAGTTATCCAATATGCATTACTATTTTTGTTTCAAACGTTCTTTAAAGAGTATTTTTCTAAACCACTAATAAAACTGTTAACGAAGGGGGAAACCCCGCTACTCTGTAGCGCCCATGCGCATAATTAATACTTACCCGCTTTCACGTCACAGAGTACACCAACCCACCTGGAATTCGTTCACAGGCAAAGGCAGCGCACCTGTGGGTGGCACCTATGCCTTACTCTCATTACGCACGCGCACTTCAACACGAAAGTGCATTGTAAGAGAGAATTCAGGAAACCTGAATTCCACGAGCTTCCTGCCCATGCGCACTTCGGGATTCCGCTCTGAACGCATGTATTTCGACTCATTCTGTTTCCCTATCGCTTCCGCAACATCATTATTTTCCATTGGTGGGAATCCCTGCTGTGTCCCGCCTATTCTTCTTTCTGGTTGGCTGGAGGAGTGAAGCAGCCGGCTTCCTAGTGGATAGCGCTGTTGCTATGACAGCAGTGGGGATGTGCGGGCGGTAGTGGCGGTGAAGTGGCAAAAGAGGTCGAAGGAAGATGGCGACGTTGGTTTCGGAGCTGCTGCTTTTGAGCGACTCGGGCCGCTTCCGCGCAGATAATCTCCTTAGCAGCGAAGACTGGGGTGAGAGGCGAACGGGGTTCGAAGGAGAAGACGGGAAAGGCAGTTGGTTTTCTATTTGGCCGGGAACAGGGTGGAGCTTATTGGGGTGGGGGTCGAGAGTGGGCGGGGCTTGGGTTCTTACGGGGAGGCGGCTACCTTGGAGAGGGGCCAATAAGCTGAAGGGGGAGCCCCGTTTCTCTGTGCGGAACTCCCGTGCCTTGAACAGGTGTATCTCAAGCAGGCATTAACAGGTGTTGCAGCAGTCACTACATCTCTGCTGGGGAAATGATCACGTGTTGGGCATCAACCTGTCATACAGTTATTAAAACGGGACAGAGTTGTAGAGCCAATGGGGAATAGTGATCATGATTGATTGATTGATTAAGTGCTGGCAAGTCAAGACTCTTAGCCACCACATAGATAGATTCTCTCCAGGATGATCTGTCTTCAACTTGGCCTTTAAGGTCTCTCAGTGGTGCTTTCATTGCTGTCGTCCTCTTTCCTTCAGCATTTCCTAGCATTATTATGGACTTCTCAAGGGAGCTGGGTTTTTGCATAAGCATAATAAAGTATGACAGTTTGAGATAGAAAAAGCATTGACACTTTTGAACTTTGGTGCTGGAGAAGACTTTTGAGGATACCATGGACAGCCAAACAAATGGATCATAGAACAAATGAATCAAGAATTTTTACTCGAGGCACAAATGTCCAGGCTCAAATTATCATACTTTGGACGCATTATGTGAAGAACTAGCTCCCTTGAGAAGTCCATAATGCTGGGGAAAGAGAAGAAGAGAACAACCAGCAGCAAGGTGGATGGACTTGATTACAACAGCAATGAATGCACCACTAAGATTACAAGGCCAAGTCATCCTGACAGATCATTTTGGAGAGAATCTATCTATGTGGTTGCTAAGAGTTGACACTGGCTTGACAGCACTTAATTGATCGATCAATCAATCAATCAATCAATGTGATCCAGTTCAGCTTATATGCGAGTGGAGCACTGCCAAGGAAGTCCAACACAGATGTGTTGGATTTCAGAAGAAACTTCTCAAAAATGAGGGGACTGGTAAAAAGGAAGCTGAAAGGGAAAGTCAAGAGGGTCAAATCGCTGCAGAAAGCATGGAACTGATTTAAAACCACAATAATAGAAGCTCAGTTGGAATGTATACCAGAAAGGAGGAAAAGTACCACTAAATTCTGGAGGACACCAGCATAGCTAACAAATAGAGTAAGGAAATCTATAAAAGGGAAGAGGAATGCCTTCAGAAAATGGAAGTCCTGCCCAAATGAAGAGAAGAGAAAGGAACATAAACTCTGGCAAAAGAAATGCAAGAAGACAATAAGGGATGTAAAAAGAGAGTTTGAGGGAAATATAGCTAGAAGTGTCAAGGGGAATAACAAAAATATATCAGAAGCAGAAAACCTTGTAGGGAGATGGTTGAACCCTTAGATGATGAGGGCGTAAAAGGGATTATTAAGGAGGATAAGGAGATTGCAGAGAAACCAAATGAGTGCCATCGAGCTGGACTGAACTACCGACCAGCTTGGGGGTACTTTACAAATACAGGGGAATTCCCTACAGTCAATTGTGGGGAATGAGTGAGAGAGAAGGTAGTATTTACCTCTAAAATTAAGGCGGTGCAGACATCAGAGGTGACTGTGGGGGCTTCTCCAACCTCCCTCCCAAATGACAGCCCAGGCTGACTGCGCAGGATCCTTCTGTGTGTGTGCAGAGGCCCAAACCAGGCTGACATTTGGGAGGCTGGTGGGGGGATTGGAGGAGCCCCCATTGCTGTGCATGTGTATATGCATGGGGATTCTCCTCCACACACACACCACACAATGTGGTGCCAACTTGAGAAAGCGGATTGAACAGTGATCTTCACTATTTTTCAAGCGGGTGCCATTTTGGCAAAAAACCCCAACAAACCCAAAAAACCAGTGCACCGCTGGACCTGTTCAAAGCTTCAGCCAAAGCCGAATACTCTGCATGAATACTTTGCTTGACTCTGCAAGGCCAAGTACCCTTTGGCACTGTGTGGAGATGACTGTTTCCACCACGCTCACTTCCGTGCAGTGCTGCACCTTTCTCCGCTCCAGGAATGCCCTTTAAGAGCAACAGAGCCCTGTCAAGCCCCAGCACCATCTTGGAATGTGTGCATGGGATGCTGGGAAGTGTAGTCCTCCCAGTTTTTCCTCCATAGATCTCCAGGGGAAGTGCTGAGAAGGATTACGCTTCCTAGTGTTCTGTGCATGCCTTCCAAAATGGTGCTGGGGCTTGACAGAGCTCTGTTTCTTTTAAAGTCCTCCCTCTCCCCTGGTGCTCGGAGGTGTGTAGCACTACACATAGATAAGCACAATAGGAATGGTCACCTCCATGTGGTTGCAGGGGGGCTGCATGCAAATTTGGCTTTGCCTGAAGTTTCACACAGGCCTCTTGGGGAGCACTAGTTAGTATTGATGGGAGCCACCACTGACTGGCGGGCCTTATGACTCTGGAATAGAGATAAGTTTTTCTTCCTCTCTCTCAGTACTGACACAAGGGGTTATCCAGTGAACGTGACTGTCAGGACATTTAGCATAGACAAATGGAAGACCTTCCTACAGCTCAGAATTAATTTATGGCATTTGCTGCCACAAGATGTGATAATAGTTAGGAATGTGCTCGAATCGTTTTGGTACCTCTTTGGAGAGGTGTCGAAACTATTCAGCCTTCTGCTGTGCCAGGCCAATGGGATGCTGCTCCCAGCAGCCCTTGTGCAGCATCGGCATGCAAATGGCATTGGCGCATGCATTGACTCCATTTGTGTGCCAACGCCGTGCAAAGGCTGCTGGGAGCAGCTTCCTATCGGCACGGTAGTTTAAAGGGGATAGCAGCACGGCTGCTGCTTTCAAGTTGGGTTTAAAGAACGACAGCACTGTGATGGGGCAGTGGAGGCTCACTGCAGTAGCAGGCAGGACCTGCCCGCCTCCTTTCAAAGGTACCCCTCCCCGCCCCCCCCCGCGATCTGTACGAAGCATTTCGTGCACATCCCTAATGATGGTTACCAGCTTGGATGGCTTTAAAAAGGGATTGGACAAATTCATGGATGACAAGTCTGTCAATGACTATTAGTCACGATGACTATGTTCTACGGTCGGGTTCAGAGACAGAGTGCTTCCAGTTGCAGAGGAGCAACGGCAAAAGAGGTGGTTTGCTTTCATCTTCTGCTTGTGGGTTTCCTGGAAGCATCTAGTTGACCAGTGTGGAAAACAGGATGCTGGAGTAGGCAGACCTTTGGTGTGATCCAGCAGGGCTCTTCTTATGCTCAAAGGTTGAAGATGTGTTTGAGTCTGTTAGTTGCTCCATTAATTGTACCCTTGTCATTCTCCACACAGACCCAGGTCTCTACAGCTGCTTGGATGACGATGGGGATGTGGCAACTGAGCTCTTCCCCTGCCTAGAACGTAACATTCTGGGTGGCAGCAGCAACCATTCTATGGTGAGAGCGAACCTTCTTGCACACATTCTCCAAGATAAGGTGTTTCTGTTCTTTGTGATCCCTCCCTTTCCATCCAGGATGCTCCTCTAATTTCTTGGAAGCCACTCTGGCTCTTCTCTCTTACTTTTATTCCCCACAACCTTTCATAGACCATAAATCTTATTTAATTTCGACAGCCTGCTCTTTACCACTGGTCTTGTGGTAGCAAGCATGACTTGTCCCCATAGCTAAGCAGGGTCTGCCCTGGTTGCATTTGAATGGGAGACTTGATGTGTGAGCACTTGAAGATATTCCCCTCAAGGGATGGAGCCGCTCTGGGAAGAG
This sequence comes from Hemicordylus capensis, assembly GCF_027244095.1. Taxonomy (NCBI): domain Eukaryota; kingdom Metazoa; phylum Chordata; class Lepidosauria; order Squamata; family Cordylidae; genus Hemicordylus; species Hemicordylus capensis. The sequence goes on along the minus strand of NC_069658.1, from coordinate 253,033,350 downwards.
CAGATGGTTCCAAGTTCCCTCCCTAACTTCTCCAAGACAGGGCTGAGAGAGATACCTGCCTGCAAGCTTGGAGAAGCCACTGCCAGTCTGTGAAGACAATACTGAGCTAGATAGACCAATGGTCTGACTCAGTATATGGCAGTTTCCTATGTTCCTATGTTTCCTACCGCCACTCCCCGCCAACTGATCCTTCCCAGTTCACCTTTGCTTTCTGTTTTAGGATTGCATCTATACAGTTGTGCTTGTTGGTGATATGTGATAGTGAGAGTTGGGCTTGCTTCTGGGAAAATCCATCAGGGTTCAAGACCTTGTTTGTGGGCCTAGTGATAAGAAGCAACCCTCTGTATTTCAGGGCTCTACAGCTGTTTTTGGACTACAATTCCCATCATCCCCAGCCAGAATAAATTGTGGTTGGGGATGATGGGAGTTGTGATCCAACAGCAGCTTGAGAGCCTCAGTTTGGCCACCCCTGTTATTGCCATTGCATTCCCTGGATCCTTTGCTGTGTGCAGGGTCAAGGCCCTATCTCATCTCTTAATAGGCAGAGCTAGATCTATGCTACCAGATGGGGCATCAGGTTATTCAGTAACATCTCCCACTAGAAACTCTCCCCACTCTTGCCCTACAAACTCTCCAAGAGAAGTGGCCCACCCGAGGCTCTCTAACTGTTGTAGTACTATAACTCCCATAATCCCAAGTGAAATATATTGGGCTGGGGATGATGGGATTTGTGGTCCAACAACAGTTAGAGAGCCTCAGGTTGGCACCCCTGCTCTATACATTCCACATTTCCCCATGTGTTAATACAACTTTCCTCTCTTATTCATAGCCTTCATTGTTTTGTTCTTTCTGTATGGAGGAGTTCTCTCTCTCTCTCTCTCTCTCTCTCTCTCTCCCCCTCTCTCCCTCTCCCCCCCCGCCCCGTGCCAAACATGTGACCAATTTTGGTTTTGGGCCTTTCCTCCTCTCTTGGCAACAGTTCAGTGATGGGTTTGACCTGGACATGGAAACGACACCCCCAGACCCGCCGTGGGACCCACTGCAAGATTCCCTTTTCCCAGGTGAGTGCCCTTATGAGCCTGAGATATGTAGAGTTGTCTGTATGTGGTAGGATGATAGTCATGGGGATTAGAAGGGTGCATGAGAGGGAGGTGCCTGTGCAACTGGGCTATCCTCATGGATTAATATTTTTTTAAATATCAGCATGTGTATAGTAGGGAGCGGTCATACCTTCGTGGAAGTGAACGTGCTTTGCATGTGGAGGGTCCCAGGTTCAATCCTGGGAAAAGGTCTTGGATAGCAGGACCCTCGAGTAGAGAATAATGGGTCGGATGAAGCTCTCATTATAAAGAAGCTACATGTTCAGTGTAGAAGTTTCTTTCTTCTGGGGGCAGGGGAAGCAGTGAGAGAGGGCTCTTGCTTCCAGGCGTTGGGCTGGTCACTGTTGGAAACAAAAAGCTGAACAAAGCAGGACAATTCTTGTGTTGGTTTCAGCAGTGAAATTATTTGCCCAGTTATGCAAGTGACTCTGGGTTATGGACTGGGCTAGATTGTTTCCAACTTTGTTATGGAGGGAACTGAAAATTGCCGACCTCACATATAAAACAGATGCCAGGAATTGCAGAGCTTGTATCCCGCTACTGAGCTACAATCTCTCCCTTCTCCATTATGATCTTAGAGAGGCTGTTTTATCAGCGGCTGGCAGCTGCACAGGCTGATGGGCAGAGCAGAAGGGTGAGAGTTTAAGCTGTTTCCGCCTTCCTAACTTCCTCCTAGTTGAGGCTGAAAACCACAAAACATTTTTATTTGTTTATTTAATATTTATATACTGCTTAATTGGCGGTGTCCTCAAAGTGGTTTGCAGAAAGAAAATAACATGCAGTTAATGTGTGTTTTGTTTCTCCTTCTTACTGAAGCCACCTTGGCTGGAACCAAAGGGTTCTTTTTCCCCACTGGAAGGCAGTGAGAGGCCAGTGAAGTGTAAATGGAGAAAAAATAGCATATTCTTCCCCAGTTTTGCCTCTGCCTTCACTTTCCTTCTCTTCTTCTCTTGACTCCCTTGTGTCAGATTTAGATCATGAGTCCCTTGAGACAAGGATCTATGTTTTCCTTCATTGCAATTATTTGGGTTTTTTTCTTAATGAACCTCCAAACAGGAGATTTCACATCCTTCCCTAAGCAATGCTCTCATGGTTAGGAATCTCTTCCTATCATTTAACATACATTTTGGAAGAACACTTCTGTGCAAAGGGAATTATGCCAATGGAAAAATGCATGCACATTTGTGTTTTTGTTTTGGAAATAGGGTCCTATAAGAGTGCATCATCCTAAGTGTGCATATTTTATTATGAGACAGACATAGAAGTGCTGTCTGCATTTGAATGGTTGGGCAGGGAGTAATTGGGAGAGCTGGAGATGGATTCAGCATGTGATTGGAGCCGTCAGCCTGACCCCAGGAACTCCATAGAGAGCCCAAACCTCAGAATCTCATTACAGATGCTGTCAGCAACTTTACGAACCTATTGTCACCAGCAAAAGGGATACAAGCATCCCAGTTTTCAAAGGAAAGTTAAAAAAAAGATTGAAATCCATGAGATTCTAAATCCTCCACCAGAACAACAGATTCCATGTACAGACAGAAACAAAACAAAACAGCTGTGTTTCTAGAGAAGCAACAGATACCCGATTTGATAGTTTAGTAGCTGTATCTCCTTAAAAGGAGAGAGGGCAAACTTCATAAATTCCCAAGATCTGCTTCTTCAGGGGTCCAGCTATGTTGCTGGAAGCTTCCCCTTCCTCATTGTAGGCATGAGGTACAGCTGCCAGATCACGTCCTTAGGGAGCTGCAAATTACAAGGCGAGTGATACTAAGAGATGTTCTCCTCCTTTGCAGAGCTAGAATGAAGGTGGTTAGTTGCTGAAACTGACTGGAAGCTAGGATGTAAAGGGGTTAGAGCTCCATGGTGATAGCTTTATTGGGGGTCCAGTTTTGGCAGGGGCTGGCTGTTGGGACTGTGGGAAATGTTGTGTGAATGAGTGGGGGAGAAAGGAGAAGAATGAGTGATCTTTTAACATACACACATGCTGTACTGATTGGGTACAAAAGCATGATAGCCATTTGTTCACCATCTTCCTTTAGAGCTGCACGTGAAGTCTGAGCCGGTCTCCCCTGCCTCGTCTCACTGCTCTGATTCATCCGCTGTCTCCTCTTCCTCTTCCTCATCCACTGATCTCCCAGGGCAGGTATGCCAAGCAGCAAACCTCTTTATTTACAGCACCTTGTCCCTTGTCTGCAAGGTCCTGTGTTCAGACCTGTGCTCTTCTTGCAGGCCCCCAGCCCAGCTGACGTGATTGGGGTGAAGGCGGAGCACCCTCCAACCCCTCCATGCATGTTTGGAGATGTTCTTTCACCCCCCTTTGGCACGGTGCACATCAACGTCGTCCCGGCTCCTGAGACAGGTACATTGCAGGGGAAATGAGGGTAGGTGCTCCTTGCTAACTTACAGAGTCCCTTTATGAGGGGGTGAAAATGGAACATTTTGGACCACTTTAGGGAGTTTTGTAAAGAGTGGAATGACTCTGAAACTCTCCCTCATCCTCGAAAGGAAGAATAGCTTGATGAGGGTGAATCTGGCATCTGGGCCTGTGAGTGTTCTGTACTTGGGAGATGGAAACCTGTGTGACCCAAACAAATAATGCAAATTAGCTAAATTTGGCTGGTTAGTTCCAATCAATACAAGACATTTTTGTTCTGCCTCCCTTCCTTTTCACTCAGTAGCCCACAGTCTAAATTCCGTCTCTGTACCACTCTTGCTTGCTGGAGTTCCTTCCTGCCAACCATATACTGTCCTTCCTGCCCTAGGCTGTGTATGAAGTTTTTTCTTAGCCACATGGATCTTTCATTTCTCTCATAGAAGTCTACTGTTCATTAAAATCTTATTAGTCAGCTACTTCACCCTTACCAGCTAGAATGTTTGTGGATAATCATGATCGTGTTTCACTGAGAGAGAATAGAGCACCTTTTAAAATAAAGGTTGCATCCCCCCCCCCGCATTTTAAACTGTGCTTGATTTCAAAAATCTGCTCTTGAAATATAGATAGATAGTATATAGAAAGAGGAGGTAAACATGGAGTGGTTAAATACATAAGTCAATAATGTAGCATAGGTGGACAACCAAATTCAGGATGTTTGATGGGATTTCTAGTTGTGTTGATAATCTCTTGAGGAATGCTCTAGAGAAGGGCTTGGCTGAAAGTTGCCTATTTAAATACAGCTTCTTTGGAATAAGTGCTGTTTTTGAGGCCCCTTGGACGTAAAGCCTCACAGTCTTCCTCCCTCATTACCATGCTTGCTTGGACCCAGGACCATGCATATGCTCCTGGTTTGCAGATCTGGACGGAGTGTCTGACAGCAAACCTGCTTCTGAAGGACCCTGCTCAAGGCGTTCGGGTCAATAATAGGGGTTAGGAACATAAGGAAGCTGCCATATACTGAGTCAGACCATTGGTCTATCTAGCTTAGTATTGTCTTCACAGACTGGCAGCGGCTTCTCCAAGGCTGCAGGCAGGAATCTTTCTCAGCCATTAAAGAAAAGAACAAAAGGAAAAAGGCAAGAGAGGTTTCTGCACAGGGTGACAAATTCCTGGGTGACAAATGACAGGGGGTATGGGTGTTAATATTCTAGGTGAAGGCAGGGTTGTAGGGGCTGTATGGGTGAGACGGTACTGTCCTAGGGACCACTGTTCCCTCCAACAGGGATTTCCAGATGTTGTTCACTACAACTCCCAGCATCCCCAGCAGCAATGGTTGTTGGGGATTATGGGAGTTGTAGTCAACAACATTTGGGAATCCTTGTTAGAGGGAACAATGCTAGAGACACAAAGCAGTTCTGGGTGTGCCAGTCCATGTGTGCCAGGCCAGGGGTTGTTCTGATTCTATTAGGATGGGATTGTGTTGGTTAGGACTTGTCTGTTCAGAATCCCTTTTTAATCTCGGACTTTTGCTTGCTGGCAATTTCATGGTGCAAGCTGTGTTCTTTGTGACAGTCTCACTTGTCCAAAATGGAGGCTTAAATCCAAAATGGGGATTCCCTGCTAACACCCCTCCACTCTCTGAATGGCTTGGAGAAAGGGAACAACAGAGATGCACGAGAGCCTCTCACTTGTTTGCTGCCTGCTCGCCTGCCTGCTCGACTTGGAGAAGTTACAATGATTTTTCTGGGAGGGCCACTTTCAGGGGAGGGGGTGGGCAGCCCATCTCCCACTTTAAGTGGCCCATCGATGCTAGTTCCTGGCTAGAATCTGAGGGCCCTGAGAAGAGGAACCATTGCATGCTGCAGTGACTGGTTTGTATTGCAGGGAAACCGGGCGCTCCCAACAAAGCAGAGAGCATTCTCAGTCGGAAGCCTGCCATTCAGCCCAAGCCAGTCGTGGTAACCACTGTCCCAGTGCCGCCAACAACCACTTCCAGTAAGGCCATCTTATTGCAGCCCGTCCCTGTAACCCAGTCACAGACTATCAACTCTGGAATTGCAGGTACCTGGGAAATGAGGCCTCTTTCCAGTCTGAGGTGCTAGGGGCACTGGTGTGGGGAAACTTCCATGAGCCTTTGGTTTCCTTCACTCAGAGCAAGTGGGGAAGGGAATTTCTCTCATGTGGGATAAAGCCCTCCCTGTACCTTTTGGCAGGCGTGGCACACAGAATAAGTATGGTTTTGCCTTATTATTTGCCTCAGTTCCAGCACAGGGTGTTGTGATTTCCCAGTCCGAACTGCTGCATCTCCCAGTGTCTGGGCTGATCAAGGTTCAGTCGCCCGTGAAGGAAGGCCTCCCAGCAAAACCAGCTTCCAAACCAGAAGCCAAAACCATTGTCCCTGCCCCAACACAAATAGGACCCTGCAACCAAGAGATTGATGTAAGTAATGTCTTTGCATCCAAATTCATTGTCACCTCCCCTGAACCACAAGAGTCCAGTGGATACTGTCTAGCAGTATGTAGCCTCGAGGTGGTTCATGAGCAGATCACGTCAGTCATCTCCATCCTTCTTATTCATCTCCAGTCTTTTAGGTGTGATCTCTGAACATGGGGATACTACTGCTAATAGCAGTTCATAAATCTGTTATCTGTGAATTATCGAATCGTTTAAACCAGTCATCTATGCAAATGACTATCGCAACACCCCACAACAATGAATTCCATAGATTAGCTTTGTGGGAAATATGTCCTTTGGTGAGTCTTGTGCCCAGATAGATGCCTGTCAGTTTAAATGTCTGAATCTGCTTGATCCATTCATTTTTGAGTGTGTCTCTGAATAACCCCTTTTTCCTTGTTACTTCCCTCAAGATCAAGGTGCTGAAACGGCAGCAGCGGATGATTAAGAATCGCGAGTCGGCCTGCCAATCTAGGCGGAAAAAAAAGGAATACCTGCAAGGGTTGGAGTCCCGGCTGCGGGAGGCCCTGACAGAGAACGAGCGGCTGCGGCGAGAGAATGCCCTTCTCCGGCGGCGGCTAGACTGTGTCCTGAATGAGGTGAGGTTGTGTAATGAAGATGTATTTCAGCTTTGCCCATATCCTGCATCTGTACATGTTAGCAATATATTGCTTATCATTTATCCATCACTAGAAAAGTGTAAATGGTACAGTTCAAACTTCACACAGTGGGGACAGGATCCAGATAATGCTGGTCATGACTAAGTCCTATTGAACGTGATAGGACTTAAGTTTGTTATGACTGACGCATTTATTCTAGTGATGCTTATGGCTGATGACTTGTCTTTTTCTTCCCGCTTAGAACAGCGAGCTGAAATTTGGCTCTGGGAACCGGAAAGTCATCTGCGTCATGGTCGTGCTGCTATTCATAGCCTTTAATTTTGGGCCTGTCAGGTGAGGCCCCAAAGCACTGTGGGTAATCCAGTCTCAGTCTCTCGCTTAATAAGTAACTTTTTTTCCCTGTCATGAACCCTTTGAAGGTGGCAAACCCTCAGATAATACATTTGCACTTTTATCTCGTGTTCTCTCTCTCTTTCTTGCTGGGTGTGGAGTTGTCTCATGGGCATGTGTGCACTTGCTGGTTGCAGGGCTAAACTCGGCAAACTGGTTAGAGAAGCAGTTACGTTTTCCGTGGGATGAAACTCTCATGCTGGAAGGAACATAGTCTGCCTACTGCATCTATTCTTGCGGGGTCAGCGTCTTGAAATCCTGCTGTTGCTGACTCCACTCATATTCGCCCTCTTTGGGAAGCGTCATACATGTTCACTGTTCTCGTGTTGGCCTTCCTGCTTTGGTATATCCTAGAAAAGTGATGGCAATGCTTGCTAATTCAAGAGTCCTTTTCCTTTACTGATTGTTGGGGGGAGGTTGAGTTGCCTTATTTCCCCCTCGCCCTGATTTTTCTCCAAAAGCTGGAGTAGATTCAGTACTACTGGCACTACTTAATGGCTTGTGAATTCTGGCACAGAGGAGTCCACTTTACTTTTGGGGCACGGGTGGTGGTGTCAGGGGGTTTCCAGGCGCGTAACAATGATAGGGCAAGGGGAGACAGTTGTCTGGGGGCCCCACTGCCTGGAGGGGCACCCCAGAGGCACCTCATGTGACTCCCCATTGCCCCCTGCCCAGCCCCATAGCCTCTCAGCCACTTGCCCTCTTCGCCGTCTCTCCTGCTTGTTCTGCTGGCCCGCAATGGAAGCAGCAGGCAAGCTGCAAAGAGCTCCTTTTCTCCCGCCTCTCAGCTGATCGGCGGGTGGGCGGGGCTTCCATGGAGGCCTCCCTGTAGGCCGCAGTGAAGCCTGAACTCGAGTAGGGCCCAAGCAAGCCAGGAAGGAGGAGGCAGCCAGAGTGTTCTCTGTAGCAGAAGACCCCTTGCTGCCCTGCTCAACCCAGACCAGCATTTGCCAGGTAGAGTGTGAACTCCTTTTTGTGGTTACCTTTCCCGCCCCCCCCCCATATATAGGGATCTGCTTGCCATAGGGCTTGGATATGGGGGGGGGGGAAAGGGACCGAGAAGTCTCTGAATATTTATTTTGAAACAGCTTGGAAAATTTGCTGACTTAAAAAAAACTATCTAAAAAGTCCTATAAGTGGCTTGTTTCATGGCAGAAAATTGCAAAAACTTCTGGAACAGTATTTTATTAATTTTATTTATTCATTCATTCATTTATAAATGCACTTATGTTCAAGTTGTTTTGCAACCCAGAAGGTCTGAGTGAGAACTGTGAAGCATGTGTGGTGCTTTTATTTTATTTTTCTTGTGTGTGAACTGCTCCCCAAGAACTTGCAGGGACTTCAGGGTAAATCTGGCCAACATGTGACTGCAGCACCTCCATTCCAGAGGAGATGTGTCTTAAAGGGCTTTAAAAGCCTCCTGTGAAAAACCTCCTGCAATCAAACTTGACTGAATTTGTTCAGAATTCTGGGGAAACAAACATAGGCTCACCCTGCATGGTTGAATGTCTCCTTTGCTAATCTGCAGCGAGGGGCCCATTTTAATAATTCATCTTTCTAGTGTGTTCTAGGCATTAAAAGTAATACAAATGTATACTACTCAATGTATATCACTATATATTGTGACGTGTGTGTGTGTGTGTATTCAGTGAAATGTATTTGCAGGCAGCATACTTATTTTGGAATATCAGACTTAAATCCTTGGGGGCCTGGGGTGTGCGGAGGCCCTGGACTTTGGGGGGGGGCCCATTTTAAAATCTTGTCTCTGGGCCCACTCCAACCTTGCTACGCCCCTGGGGGTTTCATTTTGCTGCATAAATAGTTATCCTGTAAAGTATCCCGAATCTCAAGGGAGTTGACTTCACTTTTCTGTCTCTCTAGCATCAGTGAGCGTAAAGTGGCAGATGTGGAGCCACAGAGGCAGGAAGTGGAGTCTGGTCCAGGCCGGAGGCATCTTCTAGGCATTGCAGAGGAATCTCATGAAATTCCAGAGGAGGAGCAGGAGGAGCGGCGGCAAGAGGAAGCCCCACCCAGGCCTGGGAAAACACAATTCCAGTAATTCGAAAGCAGGGTGGAATGAGGGGAAATGACGTAGTGGCCATGAGAATGATCTGTAATTTGGGAGGTTAGGAACATAGGAAGCTGCCACACATTGAGTCAGACCATTGGTCCATCGCGCTCAATATTGCCTACACAGACTGGCAGTAGCTTCTCCATGATTGCAGGCAGGAATCTCTCTCAGCCCTATCTTGGAGATGCTGCCAGGGAGGGAACTTGGAGTTTTCTGCTCTTCCCAGAGCACCTCCATCCCCTGAGGGGATTATCTTTCCGTGCTCACACATCAAGTCTCCCATTCATATGCAACCAGGGTGGACTCTGCTTAGCTAAGGGGACGAGTCATGAACTACAACTCCCATCATCCCTATTGGCTACTGTGGCTGGGAATGATGGGAGTTGTAGTCAAGGCATAGCTGGAGGGCTGAAGTTGTGTATCCCTGATCTAGGCCAAGAGCCAGCAGCTTATATACAGTATATACTTCATGATGGAGGCTGGAGTTCAAAATTGAACCTGAGAGACTTGGGCCAATGGCCCTATTAAAGCAGCTATTGAATCTGGCAGGTTCCCCACGTATGGCCTTTGCAGGTATGAGTCTCTCTCAGCCCTATCTTGGAGAAGCCAGGGAGGGAACTTGGAACCTTCTGCTCTTCCCAGAGCGGCTCCGTCCCCTGAGGGGAATATCTTACAGTGCTGCTCACACGTCAAGTCTCCCATTCATATGCAACCAGGGCAGATCCTGTTTAGCTAAGGGGACAAGTCATGCTTGCTACCACAAGGCCAGCTCTCTTCCTTAGAGGTTGCCAGCTCATATCTCACCTGAGCCTTCACTCACTCTGTGGCCCACTCTTAGCCCCTTTCCCACCTGCAGGGCCGGTGTGTACTCCATGTGGCCCTAGGCTGTCACCTAGGGTACCAAATCTTGGGGATGCAGGTGCGGGCACCACTGGTCCTACCCCCCCCCCCACAAACACAGTGAATAGCTGCTCCCATTGGTGGCTGAGGCAGGGGTTGCTGAGGAAGCGGGTGATACTTCTAAAAATCTATCACCTGTCCCCACTCTGCAGAGAATCCACTCCTGCCACTCAGCTGGCCAGTACCTATGCTCTGCTGGCTATTTGAGGGGCCAGCCCAGTAAAACACTCTGCCTGAGTGACCCCCTCAGATGGCAGCCGTGCATGTGCACCAGCCAGCTTGGGTGACGGGGCAAGAGCTGTGCAGAGGAGCTTCTGCTGGAAGCTAGTATTACAAGATTATACTTGACTCGATTTAAAAGTAAAACAGAAACAAATGGCAATGAATTGGGAGTTTTTTAAAAAAATTTATTTTACATTTATATCCCGCTCTTCCTCTGAGGAACTCAGAGCAGTGTACATGCTTATTTTTATCCTCACAACAACCCTGTGAGGTAGGTTTGGCTGAGACATATATGACTGGCCCAGAGTCACCGAGTGAGTTTCATGGCTGAATGGGGATTCCTACTTGGGTCTTCCCAGTTCTAGTTCCAGAAATGGAAACAATTTGTTTGGGGACAAATGGAACTGGATATGAATGGGGCCCTTTCACATCTGCTTCCATTTGTTCCGAGAACTATTGCACACGCCAACAGATGTTGTTGTGCTTTATGGCAAGTTGCTGTTTACAAACTTGTAATAAGCTTCTTGCCACTCAAAAATGCCTGTGTGCTTTTTCAGCCCCTGCGTGAAGTGATTCCCTTTGTCCTTAACCCTCTTTAATGTTTCTGTTTTGTCCCCCGCTCCGCCCCCTCTCAAGGAACCTGTCGGCTCCTTTCTCTGACATGAAGGACCTCATGCTGAGGGATCTGGACAAGCTGTTCCTCGCTTCAGATTGCCGTCAGTTCAATCGCACTGAATCACTTAGGTAGGTCCCAGGGGTGGGGATGATTGGGGCTAAGCAGTTCTTGAGATTAAACGTGCTCCGATTCCTGAGAGGATTGTTGGCAAACCCTCCTCGTGCTTGATCTTCCACCTCCAGGTTGGCCGATGAGCTCAGTGGCTGGGTCCGACGACACCAGATCAACCGGAGGAAGCCCTCTCAGTCTCGCAAAGCTACACGGCCCAGCCAGGTGTGGCATGGTGGGCATGGATAGGAAGGCCCTCCTTGGGCAGCAGGGTGGACACATAGTTTGGGCACACTGGCTAGATCGAGGGCACCCAGAATCTTGCTGTGGTTTGTCAAAAGAGTTGGGTGCTTGGGAGGTTACGCAGAGATCTCTCTCTCTCTCTCTCTCTCTCTCTCTTGCTGGCAGCCTCTCCCAGCCGTGCCTGCAACCCCTGTGTTCTGTGTTACAGCGCAAACTACAGAAGAAGCCTCCAAGCCCCTCCCACTATGTCCCTGCCAGCCCCGCCAGACACCCTGAGAGGTAAGCCACTCCTGTGCTGAATCTGCTCAAGTTTGGCTCACCTTTTAGCCTGTTCATTTTTGTCGCCTTCTGGAACTGGCCTTCTCCTTGAAGTCCCTATGTTCCGTTGCTTTGCCCTTATGTAGGGAGTGTGTTCGGCCATGCTGTCAGTAGCCTTGCACTCCTCTCCTCCTGAAACAGCTGCTCACTTCTCCCTGGCCAGGCTGTTGTCCCCTCTGACGTTTTGCTCCTCAAGTCAGCCTCCCTCTGCACCTCAGGTGCCTTCCCCCATCAGAGACTTTGTTCCTGTCTCCCAGCACCCCTCCCCCCAGCTGTTTTTGGACTACATCTCCCATGATCCCCAGTCACCATGGCCAATAGCCAAGGATTATGGTTGTAGGCCAACATCTGCAGGAGAGCCAAAGTTGAGCAGCCCTACTCTAACGCATGCGCATGCACACAAGTGTTTTGATGTCCACTCTCTTAATTTTTGATCATTCCCAGATTGAATCAGGAAGGCCTCTCAATAAATGCATGTACGCACACACTGCCTTGATACTGCCGCCCAGAACCAAACTCATTCCACGGACAAATTAAAAAACATTAGAGGGCACACTGCTCCCAACCCCCTCTCTGTACACCACCTCCTTTTCTCTGTGTTTTCAGGGCTGCTCTGAGCCAGCTGCAGGTATATCAGCATCCTGACCACACAGAGCATGACTTCATGGATGCCATTGACCGTCGAGAAGATACCTTCTATGTGGTGTCCTTCCGCAGGGTGAGTGAAGAGTAAATACAGTGAGACCTGGCCTCAGAAAAGGTTACGAGGACATTAAAATTATAGGCTGTGCAACATTCTGTGTGTCTTTTAGTGAAACAGGCATCCAGTTGAGTAAGAGCACTCTTGCACAAACACACTAATGGCCATCCATGGCACCACGGAGTTTGCATAAGAGCTCTCTTCCACAATCATGCACACATTTAGTTAAAAGACACACGGAGCGTTGCACACGCTTTTTATTGTATGTGACCAACCAGTGTCCACAGTGTCGTGTGCCGTCTTTTGAGTTATCCAGAGTTCTCTTTGGACATGATGTTCCACCCAAAGAAGAGCTGGGCAGGTGGTTCTCAGATGGGTAGAGAAAGCCTGTGCAAGCTCCGTAGTAGGAATGTGCACGAAGTTTCTTCGGCACCGGCGGGGGTAGTCCTTTAAGGGCAGGGGAGGGTGCACTTACCCCTCCCGCCGCATATCCCCCGGCGGCGCTCCGTCACTGTTAAGCCCCTCGGGGCGGCAGCATTCCTCCCTGCGGCCCCCTTTCTGTTATCGGCCAGAAGTAGCAAGCGCGCGTGCGCCCGTTGCGGCGTGCACGCACCCGTCTGCCGTGTGGGTGCGCGCGCACGACAGGCGCACGCGTGCTTGCTTCTTCTGGCCACTTCTGGCCGATAACAGAAATGGGGTGGCAGGGAGGAACACTGCCGCCCCGAGGGGCTTAACAGTGACGGAGCGCCGCCGGGGGATATGCGGCGGGCGGGGTAAGTGCACCCTCCCCCGCCCTTAAAGGACTACCCCCGCCGGTGCCAAAGCACCGAAACAGCCCCCGGAGCCGAAACGTTTCGGAGGCCTCCATAATGGCCTCCGAAACGTTTCGGGCACAAGCCTACTCCGTAGGCCAGGGAGGTGCCTTGTGGGGAAGATTACAGGTTTGCACAGTTCTCCTGGGACAGAGAAGCAAGTGGCGGCTTTCCCTTTTGAAGCCACCATGATCTGGGAATTGTATTCTGACAACTTTTGGGGACCTAAAGGTGGAACCCCTGTTGTGAAGTGCCGTGCACACGGATGGCGCTGTATTGATGATAATGGGTAGTATCCAAACAAAGTCTGACTTGTCTGATTTCAGTGGTACTTAATTATGTCTAACGTTTGGGTGCTCTGCATTGATGATAAATTTGTTGGTTAAGATTTCTCAGGTGCCCTTTAAAAAATCTATCAGGGTGGCATACAATAGAAACATATAACTATAAACCTTTACAACATATACACACTAGCAAAAGTAAAAGAGCTGCTCCTCCTCCTCCTCCTTGTCTTAGGATCATTTACTGCTGCCTGCCATCAGCCACAACAAAACCTCTCGCCCTAAAATGTCACTGGTGATGCCTGCCATGGCCCTCAATGGTAAGAGGAATGACTTTGTGCCTAGAATTGGAGGGGCTGGGGGGTGCATTGTGTGAGATGGGGGCCGGGACGGCTACACACTCCTCTCGCCATTACACTTCCGTGTTTTCCCTTTTCCTCCGACAGAAAGCCTGTACAATTCCTCCCTGGGCTACGAGGTGATGATGCAGATCGACTGTGAGGTGATGGACACCCGCGTCATTCACATCAAGAGCTCGACCGTGCCCCCCTTCCTGAGGCGCCAGGATGCCACCCCTGACAACCGCACCCAGCCTTCCCCTCCGGCCTTTTCGGGCCGAGCCACCCGAGCAGCTTTGCGGCCCCATCGGCCCACCTTGTCCTCCTCGGCCCGACGGCAGCCGCACCGCACCCTCTATCTTGGGGAGCACGGAGGGGGCTAGCCTGGCCCTCTGGGAAGGTTGAGATTGCTCTGACTACATTGGGAGAGTGCCCAGTCCTGGAAGCAGGGCTCCTCCCACCAGGGAGGTGGACACACCCATGCCGTGGGACCTTGCCTGTGTGAGAGATGGACAGACCACTTCTGCTAGCACCCAGCCTGTGAGAGGGGGCTGGACCGCTCTCCTGGCAAGACATTTTCTCTCCCCCCACATCACCCCTTTCTTGGGAAGTTGCTTTCCTAATCTCACAGCTGCCTTCAGGATGGGTCGGTGGGGATTCCCTCCTGCATTTAGGGGCTGTGTGGCTGCCTTCTTCCCCCATTGCCACATCGATGTGCCCGAACTGGTTCAGCACCTCCTTAGGGAAGCGCCAAACTGGCTTGGGCGCCTGCAACTGAACCAGTTCGGCGGGGCAGGGATCGGTTACTTTGAAAACCAGGTAAGCGGGTCCTTTCTTGCTCGGCCGCCACCCCACCGCTTTTCTGGGTGCGGCGCTTGCTTTTCAGAAGTTTGCGTGTGGCTGCAACGCCGCTCCCAGCAGTCCGCGCGTGGCATCAGTGCGCGCGTGGCCGCCGTGCATGCGCTTCCCCATGTATGTGCTGACGGCGTGCGCAGGCTGCACTGCAGCCACTCATGGCCTTTTGAAAAGCAAGCACTGCACCCGGAAAAGTGGTGGGGCAGTGAAAGAGCAGGTAAGGATCTGCTTACCTGGTTTTTAGAGTAACCAATCCCTGCCTGTGGCTTCCGGTTTGGACACATCCCTGCTCAGCACTGTCCTAAAGAGAGTGTCTTTCTGCCTGTCTTTGCTGCCCCCTGGTGGCTGAAACAAAAAGCTGTGCTTTTGAATGATCGATGGAGAGTGAGGAGAGGTGTCTTAAACGGCTGTCTGCAGTCTACTGATCTGGTGTGCATGTGCGTGTGTATACGCACGTGTAGGAGAGGATTCACTTCTTTTACAAAGGAGTGTGTGCGCGTGCATCCTCCTACCAACTGCTCCAATCGCACTTAGACCCACCTCTCGGGGGTCCTTCTTGTTCTCCCCCTCTCCTTATTGTGTTTTTTAAAATATAGTGAGAAATAAAGCTGATGGTGACCCTGATCTTTCTGTATGTCTTTTGCATTTGGATGTGCAAGCACCACATGGCGGACACTCAATATAGTTCAACAAGAGTATTGCATTCAACTAAGGCTGCAATCCTGTGCTTTCTTACTTAGGAAAAAACCTGTTGAAAACTGTGTGACGCAAACTTCATCTACTGTAAGAAGTGTAGTCAGTGCTGGCTGTAGATTTAAAAGGAAAGTAACAGAAATCCCCAAAGCAATGTGAACTGGAGAGAACAGATAGATTCTGTCCAGTTCCCACCCCCAACACCCTGAAGGAGCTGAGCGTAGGACTGGGAAAGTCTCTTCCTGGAAACCTTGGAGAGCCTGGCCCACTTCCAGGCAGTATAGACAGTGCTGAGCTAGATAGACCAATGTCTGACTCAGTAAAAGGTAGCTTCCTGTGTTCCTTCCTATGTATCGGCTGTACTCCTGTGCTTCATTGGTCATCAAATTTCCAATCTCCAAGTCCATAGCCATAAAGCTACAAACCACAGCCCTGGTCTGGTTGTGGGGTGGGGGGGACCCTAACGGAGGTGGCTAGGTGGACCTTTGCTTAAGGTAGGGTGGATAGCCTGGTCCTCGTAGGCGATTGCATCAGGATCAGGGTATTTCCATGCTCTCCAGTTTGCATGTAGGGAGTTGGGTGGGGTTTGAAACCCAATTAAAACAGCGCAGCAGGGAAATGACTTGATTAGCAAGCAGGAGGTTACTGGTTTGAATCCCTACTGGTATGCTTCCCAGAATGGGAAGACATAGGAAGATGCTGAAAGGTATCATCTTGTATGGTGCGGGAGGAGGCCATGGTAAACTCCTGTATTCCACCAAAGACAACCATGGCTCTCTGGGTGCCAGGAGTCGAAATTGACTTGACGGCACACTTTACCCTTTATCAGGGCTAATAAATGGAGTCGGCTACTGTGACAGAAAATGTTGAATGATCAATTTAGTGACATCTTGAATAGTGCTAGTGCTGCTGATGGCTAGGTGGCTGAACTCCGAGCCAGCTAAATGCATTATGCTACCCAGATTATGGAAACACCTTTATCATGCAGCAGCGATATAGGAAGGTGCTAAAAGGCATCATCTCATACTGTGTGGGAGATGGCAATGGAAAACCCCTCCTGTATTCTACCAAGAAAAACCACAGGGCTCTGTGGTTGCCAGGAGTCGCTTTACCTTAATGGGTGAATGGAGGGGAGTTGGGAGACTGCCGGAAGAGCAGCAGCACTCAAGGCAGTCTAGTAGATCTTGAAAAACATTTTAGCAGGATATTGGCAATGGGGATCCGTGAGTTATAGTTAGTGGCTGCCCATCAGCACTCTGGGTGGTGGTATTGGGTGTTTATATAGCCATGGTGGCATACTGTTTTGCCCTAAATTTCTCAGTAAAGCTGCCTGGATATGCCACCATTAGAGAGTAAAATTCTTCAGCAAGTGATTTGTTCCAAGCAAAGCTGGATTCAGCAACATGAAGATATTATGCAAATTAACCACAGCTGCATAATTTACATTGCCATTGTTGCTGTTTTGCATTATTCTGGGCCTGCTAGTCATGGGGAGGGAGCCTGATTTCAGGAAGCAGCACTCATCTACTTTCAAGCATATCTACAGAGTAATGAGGGATAGAAGTAGATTCCAGAGAGATGCAGGGGCTGTTCAAGAAAATCAAACCAAATTGGCCAACTCCACAGGTGCAAATGTTTGTTTTGTTTTGTTTAGTAATGCATACAATGTAGTGCAGAAGGGAGCAAACTTCAGGTTTGCAGTCAGATCCTGGGTTTTTAAAAAAATATCTATCAGTCAGAGTCAAGTGCAAAACATCTACCATTCAGAGCCAGGGGCACCCCAATCCAGCTTGGGGTGCATAATGGTGGGGAGAGTGGTAAGTGTACACCTAAAATGAAGGACCAGGCTACCTCTGAGCACATGCTTTGCCCAGATATTTGTTTTTGGTACCAGGAGCCTTGGTACCAGTCCTTTCACACAAAATCCATTCCTGATTTCCCCCTGAGCTTTCCTCATTTCAGCAGCTCAATTTGGTGGGAGTGGGGAAGAGACTTTTTTTATTGTTGTTGTGACTGTCAATCAGTTGGAACTGGAAATGTGAATGGGGCTGGGGACTCCCCTTTTTCCCCAGGGGAAAAAACTCATACCTGGTCCCCCCCTTTCCAGTCCCCTGCCAGGTCTTCCCCATCCATGATGAAGAGGATTATTAATCTTAGTCTGTTCTACAGTCAAAAACGTCTATAGAGATAAAGGTTTTACCTTACTAATTGCATACTACTTTGCCTGTGGTTGCCCTGGGGCTCTGGAATATGCTCCCTGTTGAAGTAAGAGCATCTTCTTCTCTGTTTGCTTTTAGGAAGACCCTCATGACTTACCTGTTTTCTCAGGCTTTTAACTGAAAATTTGAAACTAATGTGTGTTTATCTTCTGAAATTTTGCATGTTTTGTGAATTTTAACTGCTTTTATATCTTACATTTGCTGTGTGTTTATCTTTTTGCACCACCTAGTGGTTAAAGGTCAAGTTGAAAACAGATCATCCTGGAGAGCATCTATCTATGTGGTCCCTAAGAGTCGACACCGACTTGACGGCACTTAATCAATCTATCAGTCAGTCAGTCAGTACTTAAAAAATAAATAAATCAGGCTGCTGCAGGTTAAACGAGAAAACAAAACAAAACATCCTCCAGCTGTCCATGTTTTTGTATATCACCCGCAAACAGAGGAAAACCTGAGGGTGGTGCGCAAGGGAAGGGGCAACTACAACTCCCAGAATTCCCTTTTTTGGTTTTGTGCGGAGAAGGAGAAAGGGAGGAGGACTACAAGTCCCAGCAGCTTCTAATGGGCTCTCTAAATCCCTATCACCCCCAAGAGGTCTGGCTGAGGCTGGGACTGGTGTCGGGGGTAGGATAATTTGCTGGGAGGGGGCTACTACGTTGATGAATTGCAGCAGGAGGGGGAAAGCAGCCCTGGAAGAACATCTGCGCGGTTTGCAAATGCTGGTGAGTTCGCGGGGTGGGAAGAGAGAAAGAGACCGAGTGGTTTGTCCTGCTGGAAAGGTTGCGGGGTTTCGCGCCCCTCTTGTCGGCTTCTGGCTTCGTTTTGCCTCTTTGAGGCTGGAGGCAGCCTAGTGGGGGAAGGGAGCGGCGGCCCTTTGGTCTCCCTTTGTTGCTTTCCTCCCCACATTGGGGAGGGCAAAGGACAGAAATCCAGCAGACAAGCAGAAGGAGGCTTCCATCAAAGGCGTGTGAGTGAGGCAGAAGAAGCGGGCGGAGTGGAGAGGACGTGGGCGGGGGAGGCTGATGCTGATCTGCCTTTGGATAATACAGCAAGAGGGGTGAAGTGGTGGGTTAGATGCCGTTATTTAAAAAGAAGAAGCCGGAGCATTTATAACGCGCCCCCCCCGCAAAAAAAAAAAAAAGGTAGTTGTGTTAGTCTGTTGCAGCAAAAATAACAGAGAGTCGTGGGGCACCTTGTATAAGTGCATTTGTTGACTACAGGTCACTTCATCCGGTGCATAAATATTATCCTTGGTCGGTGGGTATAGTTTTCTCTATACTTGAGTATTGGGGGCGTGAGAGGGTCGGGAATGGCCATGAAATGCAAGAACATAGGAAGCTGCTGCCTACTGAGTCGGACCGTTGGTCCATCTAGCTCAGTATTGTCTCCACTGACAGGCAGTGGCCCTCCAGGGTTTCAGACAGGATTTTTTTCTCTCTCTTTTCCATCTCCCTACTACCTGGAGATGCTGGGGGTTGAATTTGGGATCTACTGCACTCAAAGCAGATGCTCTGACTGCCATTGACGAACAATTCAACAATTCTCAACAGCAGTAACTGGTGATTCCTAGGTTTACTAAATCAATTAATTCCTATAACATGACAGGAAACCGTCGTCATGATTCAGACCTGAATGGATCGGATCAAATCTTTTGATAAAGTCAAATGCAGCAGTTTCAAATGGTTTAGGCACAGGATACTTGAGAGAGATGCCTGCAGTTGGTGCTGGTTCATTTGGTGGCGACTTGGGGTCGGGCCTTCTTCTCTGTAGCTTTGGAAGGCACTCCCTGCCAAAGTGTGAGGGATGGCCCCCTTCCTGGCTTTTAAGAAAGCCTTAAAAATGCATGTGTTCAACCAGGCATTTGGTATTTTTTGTATTTAATTGTTTTTAATGTTAGTGTTTTAATTGCTGGTTTTAATGTTCAAATAAGACATATGACAAATATGTATATACCGCTTTTCAGCAAAAAGTTCCCCAAATGGTTTACATGGATATAAATAAATAAGATGGCTCCCTGTCTCCAGAGGGCTCACAATCTAAAAAAGAAACGAGATAGACACCAGCAATAGCCACTGGAAGGATGCTGTGCTGGGGATGGATAGGGCCAGTTGCTCTCCCCCTGCTAAATAAAGAGAATCACCACTTTAAAAAGGTGCCTCTTTGTTCAGTTAGTAGGGGCCTGATAGTTATAAACCATCTAGAGACTATTGCATAGGCAGTATAGAAATGTAACACATAAATAAATTTATGCTGAATTTAGCAAGAGGGCTGATTCATCTTTTTAGGCTTGAATGGTTTCCTGTCACATTACAGGGCTGAATTAATTTAGCAAGCTTAGTGCTGATTAGTAGCCATCTAATGGTGCAGTGGGGAAATGACTTGATTAGCAAGCCAGAGGTTGCCGGTTTGAATCCCCGCTGGTATGTTTCCCAGACTATAGGAAACACCTATATTGGGCAGCAGCGATATAGGAAAGATGCTGAAAGGTATCATCTCATATTGTGCGGGAGGAGGCAATGGTAAACCCCTCCTGTATTCTACCAAAGACAACCACAGGGCTTTGTGGGCACCAGGAGCCAACACCGACTCCACAGCACACTTTACCTTTTACTTTAGTGCTCATTACTGCTGTTGTGAATGGCATTGTGCTTATCTTATAAACATTTAAGCTTTACACAGAATTATCACAGATGATAGCCCAGACATGCAGCCTGAATGTGTCAGATAGTGTATCTCTAGAACAGTGATCTCTGTTTTCCAAGCAAGGACCACTTTGCCAAAAAATATTTTGTGAGAACTGTTTCCCATTGTGCTGACCTCTGTGGGTGCTACACTTCCCCTTGCATCTGGCAGAGGGGCGGAGTTAAGAAAAATGGAACCCTAAGAAAATCGGATCCCAGTGCCATCTGAGAAGGTGCACATGGACTGCGTGGAAGTGTAACCATTCCCAGCACTTTCCCCTTAGAGCTCTGTGGGGAAAGCACTGGGAAGGACTTCACTTTCCAGTGCTCCATGTGTACCTTTCAAGATTGCATTGGGACTCAGGAGGGCTCTGTTACCCTTAAAGGAGCCCCACCAGTGCTGGGGAAATCACAGTACTGTGCCGTTGGTATGGTCGCCTCTGCATGGTTCCAGTTGTTAGTGTGCTTGTGAGCCCTTTGGGGTCAGGGAGCCATTTTAGCTTTTTTATTTACTTTATTTCTGTGTAAACTGCTTTGGGAAACTTTTGTTGAAAAACAGTATGTAAATATTCGTTGTATTTGTTTGTCGTATTCTCGATTGGATGAACCCACACTAAGGTGATTTATGTCCTGAGATTGATCTGAGATTCCCACCTTGGTGTGGGTTCACACAATCACGCTAATGTTGGTAACCCACATCAAACCTAGATTCAGGCCAATAACTTGTTAGTCTTTAGGATTCCACAAGACTTTTTGCAGTAATTTCTAAAGCACACAGGAGTAATTGTGTTGATCTGTCACACTTGTAGCAAAAACAACAAACAGCCTTATGTCCCCTTACATTTTGTATCAGGTATAGTGGTAGATTAGAGCATACACATTTAATCAGATGAAAGGGCAGAGCTCCCATTTTTGCAGACGTGAGCCCTGGCACATTTTCTTCATTAAAAAAGATGAAACACTGCCCCAACTTAGTTTTAAAATGTATTGATACATTTCCATGCCTCACAGTATACCAAGTTTATGCCAGGACTTTGTTTCTGAGTATGGCTGGCTGATGCACTTTATTGCCTAAAGCCCTTGAAACCCAAAATGGGTCTAGCGACATCCTAAAGATGAACATATTTACTGTTGTATCCCTCTCATTCTACTACTACAAAAAATTATATACTCCTTTTCAATAAAAGTTCTCAGAACAGTTTGCACAGAAAGAAAAATAAATAAGATGGTTCCCTGTCCCCAAAGGGCTCACAATCGAAAAAGAAACACAAGGTAGAAACTGGCAACAACCACTGGAGGGAACGATGCTGTGCTGGGCCTGGATATAGCCAATTACTCTCCCCCTGCTAAATCTAAGAGAATCACCACTTTAAAAGGTGCTTACACACGCTGAAAAGCTTGATTGATTGATTGATTGATTGAAATTTGCTTATATACCGTCTCCTCCAAAGACTCTAAGCAGTGAACAACACCAATACCAATTAATAATAAATTAAAGGGCAAACGCCTGGCAAAACAGCTGGGGCTTAAGAAGGGCCTTAAAAGCAGCCCTCTTTAAACAAAACCCCGGTTTTTGGAGTTTGTGTAGAGGGATTTGGGTGATCATTACCCTTCTCGCCAATTACAGGACATACTGGCAGTGTGTCGGGACATCCTTTAGTAATTTCAGGGTAGCATGTTCTCGCTGCATCCCAGCCCTCTGCACATGAGGTGGGCTGTGTTCATCTGAGCCAGCCGTGTGTGTGTGTGATGTTAATTTCCTTTGCTTTGCTTTTCTCATCTCTACAGAGCACAGAATGAGGACTATGTTTTTATCTGGGTTGTCTCCTCCTTCCAGGGGATGGCAAAGGGTTGCAGTGGAGCCAGTTCAGGTAGGAGTATACATAAGAGGCCCATTCAAAGTATTCCTCCCAAGTGGAAGAGAAGTAGCAGGGGGTGTGGGGAGGAGGAAAGAAAGAGGGTGTGAGAACATGCCTTCTCCTGGAAGGTACCCATGGAAGAACAAAATGCCACTCCTTGTGTGTAACGGAGGATAAAGACAGACATAGGAAGCTGCCTTCCTATGAGTCAGACCATTGGTTCATCTAGCTTAGAATTGTCTACACAGACTGGCAGTGGCTTCTCCAAGGTTGCAGGCAGGAGTCTCTCTCAGCCCTTTCTTGGAGATGTCAGGGAGGGAACTTGGAACCTTCTGCATGTAAATGTGCAAGTGGTTATCCCAGAGCGGGCCCCATCCCCTGAGGGGAATCTCTTACAGTGCTCGCACATGTTCCCCATTCAAATGCAAACCATGGTGGACCCTGTTTAGCAAAGGGGACAATTCATGTTTGGAAGTCCTCATCCTTCATTCAGTACAAACTTCCTTTTTGAGGGGTCCTGAGGAGAGGTCTGAAAAACGGGTTCTCCAAGTTTTCAGTGTGGTCAGTCTGAACTGAGAACAAGATGGCTGTGGAGGTCACATCTTGACTAGCAACCAGTTTAGATACTGCTGAAATATTAGATAAATACTAGGATGTGAATTATGGAGCCAATGGTTTTCTTCTTGAATTGCTTGAAGGACTTAATTGCAACTTCTGATACTGAGTTTATTGCAAATCTTTGATGTGCTACAAAAATATGTGCAAAAAATGTTGCAGAACCCTGTTTAATCTTTAAACCATTTAAACAGGGCTTTGGAGCGTGTGTAGAGGCAGTTTGGATTATTGCACCTCTCGTGCGATTAAAGGATTTCCTGACAGCATATCGGGATGTCCTGCAATGACGTCAGGCTGGGCATACTCTTCATGCATCCCTGTCCTGATTGTGCAATGAGCCAGGTGATCTGTTCCTCACAGAACATGGTTTCCAGATACTTGATTTACCTTCTTCTGTTTTGCGGTAGATTCAAAGCTGGAATATTTGCAAACTTTCACTTGGTCTTTGACTGAACCACTGAAAGAGTTTTGGGATGCTAAAAACTGAACAAAGGCTTTTTCTTCTTGCAGAGGCCGGTAACCTTTAGAGATGTGGCTGTCTATTTCACAGAGGGCCAGGGCGCTCTGCTGGGCCCGAATCAGAGAGCCTTGTACAAAGAGGTGATGATGGAGAACTATGAGAATGTGGTCGCATTAGGTAAGGAACTTGCCATCTTGTTTCATTTAAGCAGGAAATATTTGAAATGCTGATATTTTTCTGAGCTTTTCCATCATATTTTTAGGAGGATGAGTTTGTTTATTTATTTTTCCAGTTCTTCCTACTGTCTCCTAAAAGCTTAAGGCTGGTTAGGAGAGAGAGCGTGATTACATTTTATTCTCACAATATTTATGTAAGGTTGGTAAGGCTGAAAGCGAAAGAGACTCAGCCAAAGTCCAAAATGAGCCTCCCCAGTCAAATACTCTGTTTTGTGTCGTGAATCCAAAAAGGCCTAACAGACATTCTTTCCCTCATCCTTCTGCTCTAAGGTCAATGGGAGGACCTGCCAGGTGGGCTGTTCCTTAACCAACCACACTCATGAGGTAATATATCCAGCGATAGCTTACAGCGTAATTCCCTCCAGTTGGTTTCAGAGTGTACGTGTGGGTGGGTGATCACCCCATCATGTATAACGTGTCTGCCTCTAGAGGTTTTTGAGACAACTTTCAGTGAGTGTCTTGACAGGGTCTATTTAGAGAGTCCACCTTCTCAAGGGCCCCTTGTGATTAGGGATGCACCCGAGCAGTGGTGCTTACCCGCTTTCAGCCACCCCATTCAGCTTCCTGCTCGGGCAGGAAGTACCCCCATGCGGCACTGCCCAAGTACCCCCACGCGGCACCAGCACACACACGGTGTCCATGCATGCACGGGTGCTAGTTACGTTGTCAGCAACACCAGTTGCGTTGTCAGCAAATGGTGCATGCTGGCGCCATGCAGGGGTACTTGGGCTGATCGCTGCCCTAGCTGGAAGCTCCATGGGGCAGCGGAGAGCAGATAAAGGACCTGCTTTCCTCTTTCTTAAAGCTCCCCCATGCTGTTCCCAAAAGGTGCTCGAACTGTGCTTTGAACTGTGGTTTGGGCACATCTCTACCTGTTCTTTCATGTCTTAAAACCATCCACGTGAAAAAGCTGGACATTCCAAATTAAATGTATTTGAGCATTTAATTAATCCTCTCTCCATCACAGTTGTTTCCGGGTGAAATACAAAGTGCTGGTTATTACCTATAAAGCCCTTAATGGCTTGGGCCCAAGCTATATGAGAGAGCGCCTCTCTTGCCATAATCCCTGCCACCTGTTACGATCTTCTGGAGGGGTCCCAGTTACGGTTGCCACTGGCTCATTTGGTGGTGACCCAGGACCGGGCTTTTTCTGTGGCTGCCCCAGGGCTTTGGATTAAGCTTCCTGCTGAAATAAGAGCATCTCCTTCTCTGTTTGTTTTCAGGAAGAACCTCAAGAACCTCCTGTTTTCTCAGGCTTTTAATTAGAATTAATTCTAAAAACTTGTTTTAATAGTTTTATTCTATTGTTTTTATTGTTATGTATTTTAATTTGCGACTTACATATTTTAAATTTTGTACACCGCCTAGAGATATACATATCAGGCACTATAAAAATATGATTAAATAAATTAATTAATTTTAATTTTGTATAAAGTCTTATTTGTAAAAAAAGCAAGGCCTTCTTGATAGTGACTCTACAGTTGTGGAACTCCCTCGCCAGGGAAATCTATCAAGCCTCCACCCTTCCTACTTTTAAACAGGCCTTAAAAACCTTTTTGTTTCAAAAGACTTTAAAAAAATCTAGTGTGTGTGGTGGGGGTGTTTACTCTGCATTTATATTGTTCTGTCTCTTTTGTGGCTTGTTTTTACTGTGGTTTTATTATGAGATTTTAGATTACAGAAGGCAAATTTGAATAACAGTATAGCATCACAAATACCAAATTCTTTCTGGTGCTTTTTTTTCTGATAAGGAATTCCGATCCCCAAGCCTAACCTCATCTCCCGTCTGGAACGAGGGGACGATC
The DNA here is from genome assembly GCF_027244095.1 of Hemicordylus capensis. Taxonomy (NCBI): domain Eukaryota; kingdom Metazoa; phylum Chordata; class Lepidosauria; order Squamata; family Cordylidae; genus Hemicordylus; species Hemicordylus capensis. Next base: position 253,008,380 of record NC_069658.1, on the reverse strand, counting down.
CATGGCTACCAGATTCTCAGGGCTGGGATAGCAACCACTCAGGTAATAGATTGGGATAAGCCAGCTGCAAGTGATCTCATGGGGAATCTCTAATCTCCTGACACCCCTATGTTTGGTAAGCTTTGTCACATAGCTTACATATAGCTTTCAGATGAGTTGATAATGTGTTACCAATTCAGCTATCCCAACATTTGAGAAAGCTTTACCCCTTTTTGTGAAAGACCATGTAAGGCCACGTCCATACAACAATGAAGTGCAGAATATTCAAGGCTTTCATGCCAGTTCCAAGCATAATCTTACTCGTACACATGCTACAGCAACCTTGTGTGCTGCTACTTCCTAGTGCTATCTACACATGCTAAGCAGGACCCTCACATGATTTTTGCAGTGCCACCTACTGGCCAACTCCTATACTCTGAGAAAAACATGTCCCTTTCCCCTAGTCACAGAACAAGGGATTTTGGCATCAAAATTACCAGAAAATCTTGCTGCAAGACAGGAGGGAACCAAAAGAGGCTGCTTTGTGGGAGAAGACACTGGAGAGAAATTAATGGGAGAGAAAGTGAAAGCAGCTCTGATCAACTGTAGGGAAAGAGATAGATTAAAAATTACGTGACACTGTCCCCACTCAGCCAGCCAGTCAGATGTGTTGTATTGGTGGGAAGGGAGAGGGAAGCAAGCCCAAATCAAATGCCTGGAGAGCTACTTCAGACAAGCCTGGGAGCTACCAGTAGCTCCTGCTACTTAATGACTGCCCCCCTGGTCTGGTTGAGCTGGCCTAATTGAAAGGAGGAGCTGCTGTGTACCTTCCTGGCCATGAGGTGGTGCTGCAGAGAAGCAAGGCTCAGACAGAGAGCAGCTCTCTGCTTGTGAGCTGCTCTAGTGGCACAGAGAGTAAGGTGCCCAGTTCCATAGTTTGAGCCCCCTGGTGCTTCATGCTGTTCTTCATTTCAAGTGTTGCTTTAATAAAAAGCCCAACAGAGTGAGTGCCTTCTAGAACATAAATTCTATGGGAGGAGAATACAAGGATCCTTATGCAGCAGCCCCTTCTTTCAGATGGTTCTAGTTCCTCCAGGAGTTTTGTGATTTATTTTCTCCCTTCCGCGCCCCAGTTTATCGACTGATCTATTTTCTCTTTCTCTTCTGGGGTCAAGCCCTGAGCCATTTTGGAAGGGTGGTATATAAATCGAATGAATGAATGAATAAGAGTCCATCCTGTCAATGTTTGCTTTTTGTCCCAGCAGGTGTCTTGAAGAAGAAAAACTCATGCCGCAAATGTGGAAAATGTTTTGCTCAGAAATCGGATCTTGTCATCCACCGGATAGTCCACATGGGAGAAAAACCCTTCAAGTGCTTGGAGTGTGCAAAATATTTTGTTCATCATTCAGAGCTTGTGAAACACCAGAGAGTCCACACAGGAGAGAGACCCTTTAAGTGCTTGGAGTGTGGGAAATGTTTTTCTCGTCAGTCCGTCCTTGTGAATCACCACAGAATCCACACGGGAGAGAAACCCTATAAGTGTCTGGAGTGTGTGAAATGTTTCACCCAGAGATCGCAACTTGTAAGACACCGGCGGGTCCACACAGGAGAGAAACCTTATAAATGCTTGGAGTGTGGGAAGTGTTTTGCTCGTCACTCAGTCCTTATAAACCACCAAAGAGTCCACACAGGAGAAAAGCCGTATAAATGTTTGGAGTGTTCAAAATGTTTTGCTCGCCAGTCAGTCCTGGTGAATCACCAGAGAGTCCACACAGGTGAGAAACCCTATAAATGTCTCGAGTGTGGGAAACGCTTTGCTCACCAATCAAACCTCGTGAATCACCAGAGAGTCCACACAGGAGAAAAACCCTACAAGTGCTTGAAGTGTGGGAAATGTTTTGCTCAACAATCAGACCTCGTGAAACACCGGAGAATCCACACAGGTGAGAGACCCTATAAATGCCTGGTGTGTGGGAAGTGTTTTGCTATCCACTCAGATGTTGTGAATCACCAGAGGGTTCACACGGGAGAGAAACCCCATAAATGCTCAGAGTGTGGAAAATGTTTTGCTCAACGCTCCGCTCTTGTGAGTCATCAGAGAGTCCACACAGGGGAGAAACCCTACAAGTGTCTGGAGTGTGAGAAATGTTTTGCTCAGCTCTCCAACCTTGTGAAACACCAGCGAGTCCACACGGGAGAGAAACCCTATAAATGCTTGGAGTGTGGGAAATGTTTTGCTCGACACTCTCACCTTCGCGTACACCAGAGAGTTCACTCAAAAGCTAAATCCTATCAACACCTCAAGTGTGGTGAAAACTTTATAGAGAAAGGAGACTTTGTTCAGTATTGTGTAGCCAACACTGGTTAAATTCATTCTGAATAATTGCAGGTTAGTAAGAAAATTGCCCTAAAAGTAACATTCAGCATCAGTGTGTCCACCTCGTCGAAACATTCCATAGTACCTTAAAGTAAATTCAGAGATTATATCAGCAGGCTCTTTACCTGAACTGTGAGCCTGGTTTTGCAATTTGTATGCCAGACATACACACCAGCAAGTTGAACACTAGTTCAGCTGTCTGGGTTGCTCTTCCCAGCATGCTTCAGATTTTTCCTTTTAAGAAGAAGAACAACACCACCACATGTGCACTCATTTGCTTCCAATTGCCCTAAAAGTAATATTCAGCATCAGTACTACTCTGAGCATCAGTACTAATCAGCACTACTCTGAAAAATGTTAGTCTTCACTATTAGTCTAGAATCAATTGGGAGAAATTAATGATCCACTTTTTAGGTTTTGAGTGTCTGGCTCAGGAACAAAACAAGTGAAGCAGTGATCATTATCCTCAAAGAACTTTAGCATGCTTTATCGCTGTGGAGCCTCAAGACAGAAGGGGAGTGCCCAAGAATCAACTCTGTAGTACTGCATCCCTGCGTATACCACAATTCTGTAAGCTGCAAATATGCACTCATCAGTGATAAAGAGTCAAGTTTATGTAGCTGGAATTGACATTAAAAGCATAAAATTATAAATCACCTTGAGTTTTTCAGAAAAAGAAGCATACATGGTTTAAAATAAGTTACGTAATCAAAATGATTCAAATTTATAATACTAACTTTAAAAACTCCACTTTCTGCAACCAACTTTGCTTAAGGCAGCATCTGATCAGGAGACCTACTTGGCAGCAGTTATGCGAAAAAGTTGATGTTAAGGCACTCTGGTTACCTGATAAGCATCATCTGATTATGGTCCCCAATCTCTATTGGGCCCCTATATCTCTATTGTGGTCCCCTATATCTCTATTGGGCCAATCTATACATTTCTACCAAATTTTATTCTATATTCTTGCTTGCTTTTCTGTTCATTTACTTGGTATTTATATCTCCCCTATATTTACTTTGTGTTTTATATATTACTTTTTGTTATGCATTGCTATTTATGGTACATTGGTACTCCTAATTTATAATTTCATTGTAATCTCATGTTATGACATCTTGTTCTACTGGATAGTCTACTATAGTATATATAGTATATTATATATATAGTACCTGTGTTATGACCTGTGGTTACAACAATAAATTTACTTACTTACTTAAAATATATTAAGACCCCCCAAATAACTCCCTTCTCCTGCAAAAAAAAAGAAGTTACTCATCTGGTCCATAATGTTTGGAGATTTTTAAAATAAAATCACCTTACTCCTTTGGCAGCAGCGGCTCCAACAGCACCAGGACGCACTAAGAATGTTCCTGGCAACTAATTGCTGCTGGCCGCCATCTTTTTTTAAAGTCTAGAATGAATCAGGAAATGACTCTATGACATTTTGACGCAGGTCATATTCCTGGCTCTTTTTAGGTTTTAAAAGATGACAACCAGCCTTCTGAGCACTTCAGGGCTTTGTGACCAAGTTTAAAAAAAAATAAAAATCCCTGCCCAACACCACTCCCCTAATAAAAATGCTAGATTTCCAGTGGCAACCAGATGCAGTATTCCATACTATGAAGTCCCTAAAGTTTTAAAACAAATATGGTTGTACTTAATATATACTCTTTGCTTACTGGTGAGGCTCCTCCCTTGTGCAGGGGATCGAATTCAGAGAGAGTGCGAGTGCGAATGCTGCCCACTGCTTCCTTTCAGGGAGTGGTTTATAACAATATGGCAACCTGTGGCAAGGCCTTTTGGTGAAGACCAGGGGGAAGAACTGAGCAAAGGAAAATATCAGTAGGCTATGAAGCTGAATTTTCTCTCATTTCATGATTAAGCTGTCCTTGGTTTAGCATTGACAGCACTTGACAAGGACTTGTAGTTTACATTTAATGGGCAAGGTCTAGCCAATGTAACTACTTCTGAATCAATTTCCCTAAGGAAGATTTAAACAGTTGCTTAACTCTTTTTAAAGAGTTGAAACTGAAAAATGCTTATCTTTAGAAGAACCGTAAAGTAAAGTTGTGCCATCCAGTCAGTGTCGACTCCTAGCGACCACAGAGCCATGTAGTTTTCTGTGGTAGAATACAGGAGGGGTTTATCATTGCCAAAGAACCATATCCAAGGTTAAAAGTTTGTTTAGGAACATAGGAAGCTGCCATATACTGAGTCAGACAATTTGTCTATCAAGCTCAGTATTGTCTTCACAGACTGGCAGCAGCTTCTCCCAAGTTGCAGGCACGAGTCTCTCTCAGCCCTATCTTGGAGATGCTGCCAGTGAGGGAACTTGGATCCTTCTGCATGCATGCAGATGCTCTTCTCAGAGCGGCTCCATCCCCTAAGGGGAATATCTTACAGTGCTTACACATTTGGTCTCCCATTCAAATGCAAACCAGGGTGGACCCTGCTTAGCAAAGGGGACAGTTCATGCTTGCTACCACAAGACCAGCTCTCCTTTATATTGTTAAGTAAAGAAAGGTACTTGGTAACTGATTGTTACTTCTAATAGATTATCTTGAAGTTTTATAGCTATGATTGGTGTTTGATATGTATCCTACTCTTGTGGTTAAATGTTGGATAAAGTGATTTGATGAGTGAATTATAGTGCATACATGCATTGTCCTGTAAATGTTTTCCATGGAATAATTACTGCAGTCATTTCAATCAAGGGAAGAAAGTGCCGGCAAATTGGGGGTCTGTGATAATTCATTAGTGATTGGTGTCAGTTGATTGGGTTACTTCATCACTCTTGATTTTTCATATTTTGCTTAATTGAAGTTGGCATTAGATTTGGAGTATTGTGGTCTTTAAAACCCCAATTTATTAATAACAAATTAATCTGAATAAGACTCCATTGGGCAAGATATTGTTTCTGCTTGGGCATGGGAGGGGAGATGTGATTTTTGTTGACACCCACCCACCCCCATTACCTCTGCAGCCCCTATGGAACATATTTTGGGCAGTTACAGGGGACTGTAGAGGGAATGGAGGGAGGTGAGAGGTGAATATTGCCTCTTCTCCCCATGCCTGAGCGGAAGTGTTACATCCATGCAAGTCTTCGTCTGGATCCTGCCCATCCTTTGCAGTCCGATTGATGGAACTGATAGCAATTTAAAGCTAAATTTCGTAGGATTATATGAGGGCACTGATGAGTGTTTTGGATGATAAAACGAGTTACTTGAATTGTTACATGAATCCTGTATTATTAGAAATACTTTGTAAGTTGTCTTGTAGGTGTTCATATTAAATATTGTATTATTTCATTGAGAACACTATATATCATGTAGTATGGTATCATTGTATAAGGAAGAAAAAGGACAGAAATATTGCATCATCACTCAAATGGAAAGAGATTTTTGAGAAGCAGAAATTACACTAGTAATGAGTGGATATGTTGACGTTATCTTCTGAGGAACAAAAGCATATTTTTATAACCAAACTTGAAATATCAGAAAAGACATCATGGTTAGAAGATTGATACATCCAGGGAAAATAATGTCATGATGATCAGAAGACATTTTGGACAGCTAATTAAAATCTAGGTTGATAAGCAAATGCTCAGCAAGACTGCAGTGAAAGGCATGAGAGAGAGAAAAAATACCTAAGCATTTTTAATCAAAGAATACTGGACAGAATTGATGAACTGGAAAACAGAACAAATAATATAGTTGCAGGAAAGTCCAGAAAGAATTGAAGGTGGGTAAGCTATAGCTTTTATGGAATTACGGGCGACTCTGTGATTGAAATGGTCAGAACAAACAAACAAGATTTAAATATTATTTTAGGCTATGATCTAGACCTGATCACCATGTATTTGGTGTCGGGGAACACCCCAGGGGAATGGATTGATTCAGAGTCATGATCCCAAGTAGGTGAGGTCTGGATCCATGGAGTGATTTCTGCTCAGGATCAGTTTTTATCCGTGTTCTGGCCAAGATTGGTGTCTTGAATGGCAGAATGTCCAACCCTTCTGGTACTGAAAGAACTTCAAAATTTACAGGAGTTAAGGCATAATTTCAGTAGAAGGTTGCAAAGAGGATATAGTTACTTACTACAACAAATGGAAGACAAAGTCTTGTGTATGGTTTCATCCTGATGTAATGATTGCCCTGTGCTAATTGATTCAGGTAAGTGTGAGTGTTGCTGAGCTCTTTTGAGAAAGCTTTGACTCTCCAAGGGGTAGATGACCAATCCTTAGGGAAGTGCTTCCTCAGCTCTGTGAGATGAGAGGACTTTGATGGTTTTCTCCAAGGAGAAGCCATCTTCCCGGAAGATAGCACTTCTGAGTGTTCTATACCTCAGGGCCCAATTGAGGAAGATGTGTAATAGTAGCAGCCTCTCTGTCAGGGCTGCAAAACTTCAGCTTGAACTCCCATCATGCCTAACTATTGGCTACTGTGGCTGGGGATGATGGGAGTTGTAGTCAAGGCATAGCTGGAGGGCTGAAGTTGTGCAGCCCTGCTCTAGGCCAAGAGCCAGTAGCTTATATACTTCATGATGGAGGCTGGAGTTCAAAATAGAACCCCAGAGACTTGGGCCAATGACCCCATTAAGGCAGCTATTGAGTTTGGCAGGTGCCCCACATACGGCTTTTGCAGCCTGGTTTGTTCCAACTTCCTAAGGAGTTGTCCACATGCTGTTGAAGTACCTCACAGAAGTTCCTAGTGCCATATGCTGGCAATCAATGAAAAAGCGATGCCTTTTCAAGAGTACTTTTATTCTAGCCTGAAAAAGACATGGTGGTTTCACAGATTGTCCTCAGATGGTGCTAAATCACCATCTGGAAGAAACCAGATGCTACATCAAGGATGTTAAAAGAGATGGAAAGTTCCAGGACTCCCAAGCCTGCAGCAGGCCCTGCACTTGGGACCTGGGGGATGTGGAGCGTAGCCAAAGGAGCGAACCATGGGGGAAAACCAGTGGCAATGCTCTTACCACGGAATCTTTTTTTAAAAAAGTGTTCTTATCAAAAGGAAAGCACAAATTATCTGTGGATATTTCCATTCAGATGTTATAAAAGCCAATATTCATGCTATTGAAAAATGGCATTTTGTTTGATGAGATGGGACTTGTGACAGATCCTGAGAATGTGTTGAATCAATAATATCAAAACCTTGTAGTTTGATCTTGCTTTAGATCATATTGTGCTTATCAGGTATGATGTTGAGCTGTGTCATGTTTTTCCTTCTCTTCTTATTTATTTATTAACATTCTTTTTTATACCACCCAAAACTTTTCTTCTGAGGAAGAAAAACATTTTTCTGCCTGCCTTGACTTTGTTGGCCCTTTTTTGACTACCGTTGGCTCAACTTGCTCTGATGTAACAGCCTCCGCTTCACTTGCCATGTCAAAGGGTCTTGTTGCTGATTGTTTTAGGGATAGTAGGAAAAAGCTTTGACTCAGGAGCTCCAAGCAAGCTATGTAAAATTAAACCACAGAAGTATTGCCCATGCATTTCAAAAGACACTTGTGTGGTTTCGTTTTGGAGGCTCTTGCAGTTTGGGCAGAACAGTTGCTGTTTGCAGGGTACAATTATATTGTGAAGGTCAGCTTCAGTTAACACTAATAATCTGTACAGCATAATTAAATCTTGGATTATTTGGGGAAATTGATAGAATTGTTGAATTTTTTATATATGATCTAGCTAGCGTGACTGCTTTGAGTTTAAATGGGAACATTTCTCCTCTGGGAAGTGTGTGATGTCTAGAACAATAAGTGATAGAACACTTAATGTATATTTGAATAATCAATAAAGCACTTCCAGTTATCCAAAAATGGTGGTGGTGGTTGTTGTTGTTGATGATCCCTTGCTAACTGAGCAAAGGGGCATCTTTTAAAAGTGGTGATTCTCTTTATTTAGCGGGGGAGAGCAACTGGCCCTATCCATCTCTGGCACGGCATTCCTCCAGTGGCTGTTGCTGGTGGCTATCTTATGTTTCTTTTTTAGATTGTGAACCCTTTGGGGACAGGGATCCATTTCATTCATTCATTCATTTATATCCGTGTAAACCACTTTGGAAACTTTAGTTGAAAAGTGGTATATAAATATTTATTGTATTGTGGTGTTATTATTAAAATATTGTTATACCATCCAAAATGTATGTCTCTGGGTGGTTTACAACAAAGGAAAAAATAAAATGTAAAACATTAGTTAAAACAACAGAACAACAAAAAAGTTAAAATGTTACAACTTAAATTAACAGTATTAAAACAATATTTAATTAAAAGCCTGGGTGAACAGATGCATCTTTAAAGACTTTTTAAAAGTTGTCAGAGATGGGGAGGCTCTTATTTCAGCAGGGAGCGTATTCCAAAGCCTTGGGACAGCAGCGAAGGCCTGTCCCCGATTAGCCACCAGATGAGCCAGTGGCAACTGCAGACGGGCCTCTCCTGATTATCTCAATGGGCGGTGGGGTTCATGATGAAGACGACGTTCTCTTAAATACCCAGGGCCCAAGCCGCTTAGGGCTTTATAGGTTATAACCAGCAGCTTGAATTTTGCCCAGAAACATATCGGCAGCCATTGTAGCTCTTTCAATACGGGAGTAATATGGTCTCTCCGAGATGACCCAGAGCCCAACCTGGCTGCTGCATTCTGTACCAAGTGTAGTTTCCGGACTACATACAAGGGCAGCCCCACATAGAGCGCATTGCAGTAATCCAGTCTGGAGGTTACCAGCCTATGTATCACTGTTCTGAGGTTGTTTATCTCAGCTTTCGTATCAGCCGTAGTTGATAGAAAGCACTTCTGGCCACTGCCTCAATCTGGGACACCAGGGAGAGACTTGGATCAAGAAGCACCCCTAGACGACATACCTGTTCCTTCCAGGGAAGTGTGACCCCATCCAGAACAGGCAGATCAAACCGAGTTTCGACCCCACACAATGAGTACCTCTGTCTTATCTGGATTCAGTCTCATTTTGTTATCCCTCATCCAGCCCATCACCGACTCTAGGCAGGCATTTAGGGAGGTTATGCCCTCTCCTGATGATGTTGACATGGAGAAATAGATTTGGGTGTCATCAGCATACTGATAGCATCTTGCACGAAATCTCCTGATGGTTTCATGTAGCTGTTAAACAATATTGGAGACAATATAGAGCCCTGAGGCACACCATACAGGTGTTCAGATTTTGAAGAACAGCAATCTCCAAGGGACATCGTGTGTTGTCATTCTTTCATACAGACAGAATAGTGAGCTAATTTGACCTCTGAATACCAGTTGCAATGGCAGGAGAGGTGTTTCCTCTAACAGGGACTCCCAGTTGTTGACTACAACTCCCAGAATCCCTAGCTGCAATGGCTTATACCTGGGGATTGTGGGAGGTGTAGTCAACAACATTTGAGCAATTTATCTAGGAAGTTTCAAAATGTGCTTTGTAGTTTGTAGGGGAAATATGTAGATACTAGCTGACCCGAGTGCCGCCGCCGCGGCCGGGCCGAGTGCCGCGGCTGGGCAGAGTGCTGCGGCCGGGCTGCCCCCGCCCCGCCGCAACACCACAACCATGCTGTCGGGTGGGCTGGGGCCTGCCGCCACCTGGCCCGCCGCCGCGGCCGGGCCGCCCCCACCCCGCCACACCACCACTACCTTGCTGTTGGGCGGGCCAGGCCGCCCCCGCCGCCTCACATCTGCGGCCGGGCTGGGGCCCGCGTGGCCTGGCCCACCGCTGCGGCCTGGCCCAGCGGTGCGGCCAGGCCCGCCGCCTTGCCTCCGCGGCCGGTCCCGGCCAGGCCCGCCGCCTCGCCTCCGCAGCCGGGCCCGCCTGGCTCCCTGGCCATGGCCGCCACCATAGCTGGGCTGAGTGCGGGGGCCGCCGCTGCCCTGCGGGGGCCGAGCACAACCGCCACCTGCTAGGCCGAGTTCGGCTGCCGCCGCCTCATGTCCGTGGCTGGGCCAAGCCCAGCCAGTCCCGCCGCCTCACGTCTGTGGCCGGGCCAGGCCCGCCAGCTCGCCGCCGCCGCCGGGCCCGGCCAGGCCCGCCGCCTCACATCCGCGGCTGGGCCCACCTGGCTCCCCGACCATGGCCGCCGCCGCCGTTCTCCTGGGTGTGCCAGAACCAATCAGGCGCCCCAGCAGCCCAGCCAATCAGCTGGGCTGCCGGGACGCATTTCTCCTGGGCACACCCAGGACAAATATATATATAGACTGATGCTTTAACTTGAAATCACTGGCAAGTGCAGAGTCACTTTTGAAGAGATAAATGTGAATAATACCAAACAGATTTCTAACCCTCTGAGTTAATATAGCAATTTTGTTGAAGGTACTTTTATGCGAAAATGATACATGTGTTATTGTGATTTAGTTCACTTCTCCTGATGAAGTCCTGCTCAAGCAGGAAGAAACAGGTAAAAAATTACCTAGGATACCTGTTTAGTAACATTTGGACAAGGAGCAACAACTTGAATAAGAACTTGCAAGAATAAAGATCTGGAAGGACTTTGAGAATCTACATGTAATAAGGACTTGTGGACATAATTGACCTTCAAGCAACACTATTTGGGGTTTATGAAACAGAAACCTTCCTTTCTTCAGTAATTGTGTGTGTGTGTGTATATATATATATGCCAAATTTATGTACTTTTTATGTACGTTGTGTGTGTGAAAGACCTTTATACACAGTATATATACTATTCTATGTGTATGTTTTGTTTCCTTGTCTTAAGGAGCCAATTATTAGACCGCTTCTGAAGAAGCCTACCCTGGATCCCTTGGACTTGAACAACTACAGGCCTGTCTGCAACCTTTCGTGACTGGGCAAGGTAATTGAGCGGGTGGTGGCCTCCCAGCTCCAGACAGTCTTGGATGAAACTGATTATCTTGACCCTTTTCAAACTGGCTTTTGGGCTGGCTGGTGGAGACTGCCTTGTTCGGCCTGTTGGATGATCTCCAGTTGGGAATGGACAGAGGAAGTGTGACTCTGTTGGTCCTTTTGGACCTCTTGGTGGCTTTTGATACTATCGACCATAGTATTCTTCTGGAGCGTCTGAGGGGTTGGGAGTTGGAGACACAGCTTTGCAGTGGTTCCGCTCCTACCTCTCGGGCAGGTTCCAGATGGTGTCCCTTGGAGACTGCTGTTCTTCAAAATCTGAACTCTTGTATGGTGTCCCTCAGGGCTCCATATTGTCTTCAATGTTGTTTAACATCTACATGAAACCGCTGGGAGAGATCATCAGGCGATTTGGTGCAGGGTGCTATCAGTATGCTGATGACACCCAAATCTATTTCTCCATGTCAGCATCATCGGGAGAGGGCATAACCTCTCTAAATGCCTGCCTGGAGTCGGTGATGGGCTGGATGAGGGATAACAAAATGAGACTGAATCTGGCTAAGACGGAGGTACTCATTGTGTGGGGTCGGAACTCAAGAGATGATTTTGATCTGCCTGTTCTGGATGGGGTCACACTTCCCTGGAAGGAACAGGTGTGTGGTCTAGGGGTGCTTCTGGATCTGAGTCTCTCCCTGGTGTCCCAGGTTGAGGCAGTGGCCAGAAGTGCCTTCTATCAGCTTTGGCTGATACGCCAGCTGCGTCTGTTTCTTGAAGTGAATGACCTCAAAACAGTGGTACATCTGCTGGTAACCTCCAGACTGGATTACTGTAATGCGCTCTATGTGGGGCTGCCCTTGTATGTAGTCCGTAAACTACAGTTAGTCCAGAATGCGGCAGCCAGGCTGGTCTCTGGGTCATCTCACAGAGACCATAGAACTCCTGTATTGAAGGAGCTACACTGGCTGCCCATATGTTTCCGGGCAAAATACAAGGTGTTGGTTATAACCTATAAAGCCCTAAACAGCTTGGGCCCTGGGTATTTAAGAGAACATCTTCTTCATCATGAACCCCACCCCCCACTGGGATCTGCCACCGGCTCTTCTAGTGGCCACTCAGGGACGGGCCTTCTCCACTGCTGCCCCGAGACTTTGGAATACGCTTCCTGGTGAAATAAGAGCCTCCCCATCTCTGACAGCTTTTAAAAAGTCGTTAAGGGCGCATCTGTTCACACAGGCTTTAAATTAATATTGTTTTAATAGTGTTAATGCTGTTTTAAAATATTATTTTAAAAATGTTAAATTGTTGTAATGTGTTGAATTTTCCATTTTTGTCTTAACTAATGTTTTACTTTGTTTTTATTCTGTTGTAAACCGCCCAGATGTGTAAGTTTTGGGTGGAATAAAAATGTTTTAATAAATTAATAAAAATAAATAAATCTTCCGACCAGTAACAGTTGAATTCCGATTGACCTTAACCATCACAGGTGCCTCCTCCCTATCTGCATATGGAATCCCCACTGCCCAAACACCATGGTGCTTCTGTGCTCAGGCTCCTCCTCCCTATCTGCATAAGGAATCCCCACTGCCCAATCACCACAGTGAACTCTTGTGATAGCTGTCAGGCACGGGATTAGTGATCGACATCTAAGAGAAGCAAATATATAGAAGATAGAATTTTCAATAAGTTTAAAATCTGGAGAGAGGGACAAGGGCCCCCTCATGCCACCCCTCGCCCCAATACTCAAAAGTGACTAGATAAATTATTGTCTGATCCAGCAGCAAGGCAATGCTTATGGTTTTATGACCAATGCCAATAAGTGGCCACTGCCAGAGTTGACACGTGATTACTTGTAAGTCTCAGTCGGGGCGAAGTGGGCAGACGTCTCCGACTGAAAGGAACACTACAATTCCCAGAACCCCTCTAGCTCTAGTTCTATTAGAGGAAACGAAGAGGACTACAAGTCCCGGCAGCATTTTGGGTTCCGGATTCCTTGTTTTTAGGAGGTTGGATTGGCTGAGACTGAGGGAGACGCGATGGAATTGTCAGGAGAGGCAGAGCGTGAAGGCTGCGCAAACAAAAACTTTGTAAAAGTTGGTAAGCAGAGGAAGAGGACGAGGCGTGCACGTTCTGGCGTTTGGAGAGTGAAAGAGGGTTCCACGTTTCACGATGGGGCTGGGGAGGGGAGAAAGGGCTGCCTTTTGGTTGCCTCTGCTGTGCTAGACGGGGAAAGAAGGCGAAGAAGGCAAGAGAGGCGGGGAGAGAAACGAGTGCTCTTAAAATGGGCGAGGCAGGGAAGTGAGATGGCGAGATAAGGAGAAGGTTGGGGTGTGCTTTTTGTCCTTAGGTGGGTAGGAAGAAGCACGATTAGGATCGTCTTGGCATTTCTGAAGCATTTCAAAGGTTAGACCTCAGGGGTGGCCAACCTGAGGCTCTCCACTGTTGGACTACAGCTCCCGTCATCCTATGCGCTGGTTTATTGCAGCTAGGGAGCCTCAGGTTGGCCCCCCTTTATGTAGCGACAGAAGAAATTGTATGGCGAGGGAATGATAATCTAAGGCAGCAAATGACCCACTCCAGCCTTCTGTCCCCAACGGGGACGGTCCACCATTGTTCGGCACAATGCAGTACATACAGGGTTGCTGCTTTTTGTTGCTGTTGGCCCTGCTACTGTGCCTTTAGCAAAATGAAAAGGGCGCAGCCCAGCCTGTGTGCCGCAAGCAGATGGCTCCAGGTAACGCGAGAGAGAACGAAGCCATATGTTGTAAAGCAGAGCATCTTAAACTTCAATGTCCCCAGATGATATTGGGTTAGTCCCTGTTATAGCTGGGCATGATGGGAGTTGTAGTCCATCAATATCTGGGGGATGCCTTTCATGTTTGAGAAGCCTTGCTGCACGGGATGCTGCCCTCTCACGGTCCCCAAGGCCTTTTGCTGCCTGGTCTTGGCTCTATAGCAGGATTGCTCAACTTCGGTCCTCCCAGCTTTTTGGTCTATAACTCCCATAATCCCCTGTCACATCATTAATAGCCAGGGATTATGGGAACTGTAGGCCAACATCTGCAGGAAGCCTGCAGCTCTGCTGTATAGAAAGAATAGAACTGAGTCACAGGGAGCTGATCGAAATGTTTCCTCCCAAGAGTTGCTCCCGATTAGAGTAGAGGCCATCACTCAGTGGCAGCAGAACAGCTGCTTTTCATGCAGGTCCCAGTTTCAGTCACCAGCACTTTTAGGGGAAAATGGATTCTGTATAGGGAAGCTGGGAAGGAACCTCAGAGAGCTTGAAGAGCTACTGCCAGTCAGAGTTGGTGGTTGTGGGCTGACGGTACAAGGCAGCTTGAGGATAAAGAAACAGCTTGCATGCAGGTTCCTTACTCAATATAGAGAGACCAAGCCCAGCTAACTGGGCAGAGAGGCACCTTTTAAAAGGATGGCTTCTACATTTAGCAGAGAGAAAGCACAACTGTCCCTGTGCCTCCCAGCTTGGTATCCCTCCCAGTGGCTGTTGTTCTTGAGGGGGACTCCCTTGTGTTTCTTTTTAGACTGTGAGCCCCTTTGCAGCAAGGAACTGTCTTCTTACTCTGTTTGCTGTGTAAGCTGCTATATGGCAGGGTTCTCGAGCTTGGATTCCTCACAGTGGCCAAAGGCCATTCTGGCTGGGCGTGATGGGAGCTGTAGTCCAACAAGACCGAAGGACCCAGGTTTAAGAACCTCTGCCTTACGGTGTTTCCTGCCCCACACTTGGCCCCAGGGCAGCACATGTGGGAGAATCAACAGTAATAGTACATATGAAGCTGCCATATATTGAGTCAGACCATAGAGGAGAGGAGAGCTGGTCTTGTGGTAGCAAGCATGACTTGTTTTCTTAGCTAAGCAGGGTCTGCCCTGGTTGCATATGAATGGGAGACTACATTCGTGAGCACTGTAAGATATTCTCCTCAGGGGATGGAGCTGCTCTGGGAAGAGCAGAAGGTTTCAGGTTCCCTCCCTGGCTTCTCCAGATAGATAGGGCTGAGAGAGATTCCTGCCTGCAACCTTGGAGAAGCCGCTGCCAGTCTGTGAAGGCAATACTGAGCTAGATAGACCAATGGTCTGACTCAGTATATGGTAGTTTCCTATGTTCCTATAGGTCTATATAGCTCTGTATTGTCTACAAAGATGGCAGTGGCTTCTCTAAGGTTGCAGGCAGGAATCTAGGGAGGAAGCTTGGAACCTTCTGATGCTCTTCCCAGAGCGGCTCCATCCCCTGAGGGGAATATCTTCCAGTGCTCACACGTCAAGTCTCCCTTTCATATGCAACCAGGGCAGACCCTGCCTAGCTAAGGGGAAAAGTCATGCTTGCTACCACAAGACCAGCTCCCCAGTAGCCAAGGGGTTGTGGCAAATGCGTGTGGGAGAATGATGGTAGATTTCAGAGGCATGCAGGCTGCTGGGGTGAGGGAGGAGATGTCTGGGATGGCAGGAAAGGGTCCGGGGGTACCATGACAATGGATAAGGAACCAGTGACAGAGCTCGGGAAAGCAATCCTGACAGGCAAAATGGGAGGGGGAGGGGTTGGGGCTATAGCGGGAGAGCATTTGCTCTGCCATCAGAAGGTCCTGAGTTCAACTCCTGGCATCTCCAGATACGGCTGGGAAAGACTCTTCCCTGAAAACCTATAGAGCCACTGCCCGTGTAGGCCATACTGAGCTAGATGGACCAAGGGTCTGACTCGGTATAAGGCAGTTATGCAGCTATGAGCAGTAACATGGGGAGGAGGCTTGAGGGTAGTGGGAATATTGCCATGGGTGTGATGGGAGGGCCAGCAACACAGGAAAAAGGAGTTGACCGTGTAGGTGGGGACAGTAGTGGAGTTAGGGATAGAATGTTGACTAATGAGAATGTATGGCAGGATCTCTTGACCTGGAAGCATGGGCTGCAGTTAGTTAGTGTAGTGCACTCTGCACATGCTCAGGGACATGCTTATGCTTTTTATGTTCCGCAGCTGAGCCCTAACATTGGAGATGCAGGTTCCAGTTCAGACAGGTGTTTGTGTACTGTAACCAGATCCTTGCACCCCTGAATGTAAGGCACTAGCTGTTACGGTTTGCCACTTCAGTTTGTGTTTAGTGCAAGTTGCAAGCAAATCTTTTTGATGCCCAGCAGAGCAGAGACAGCTTTGTAGTGATTGGCTGGGCTCTGCCTCCTGTAGTTTTCTTCTCTCTTCCTCCCCACTCTTTTCCAAACCCATGACCTCACCCCTTTGGTAAAAGGGTGATTAAGACCATCAGGATAATTAAGATCATCAGGAGGGGTCTGTCTTTGGGTGCCACCAGTTCATCTGGTGGTGACCTAAGGTAAGATCTTCTCTGTTGTTGTCCCTAGGTTGTGGAACATGCTCCCCGTGGATCTTAGAAGATTATCTTCCTCAGAGGCCTTCTGGAGAGCCTTAAAGACCCTTCTTTTTAGCCTGGCTTTTAACGATATCTAGTTTTAATTGTAATGTTAATCTGCTTTTAATTGGTTTTTTATTTTAATTATCATGTATTTTTGATCTTGGTGTAAGTAATCGTGAACCATTTTAGGAAGAGCAGTATAAAAATTGAATAAAAATAAATAAATAAATAAATAAATAAATAAATAAATAAATAAAAGAAGCCACCTTTTGATTTAATAATTGCTGATCTGTGTTTAGTGCGCCTAATCTCAAAACACTCCTCACAGCCTAGGTGATCAAGGTGTGCTCTTGTAAAAAGAGGTAGCTCAGGTGCTGGCCACCTTGCCTCTGTCAGGAGGGTTGTTAAATGTACCTTTACAGAATTTATGCTTGTTGAATTGAGATGTAACTTGCCAAAGTTTCCAGTTGGGGAAAATTAGGGGTGTATTTTCTGGGTGAATAATATGGATCCCATCTAGTCTGTTACCCCAATAAGCGATACTGGAAAAAGTTGATTTCCTGTTTCGTACTTTTGATTCATCATGTTTGTCTCTACAGAGTGCAGAATGATGTCTCTGCTTGATTCTGGAGTGTTCTCTCTTGCCAGTGAAATTGAAAGGACTGCAGCACAGCTGGCTCAGGTAGGGGTTTCTTGGGAAGCAGCTGATGGGAGAAGGAGAAATTGGAATGTGTACCAGGGGCCTAAGGCTGCAGTCCTCTACACATATTCTTGGAATTGTAAGTCCCACTGAGTCCAGTGGTCCATACCTAGAGTTGCCAGGCATGAGATCAGGTGGCTGAAAATATCCTTACTGATTAATCAGCTAAAACTTTAGTTTTTTTTGAGGCTTGTTGTAGTCCTGCTTGTAACCATTCCAACTGTCCCTCTTTTTAAGAGCGGTCCCTTCTCTTAAAAGCAGGAATCTGTCCAAAAAAGTTGGGGGAGGGGGGAAATCCACAGAAATGCTCAAATCAGCAGATGACCTTATGGAATAACCTATGTGTATACGACTTTCTGCTTTACCCAAGCCATATAAAAGCAAAGGCCCATGTCCTAAGAATACTGAAATATTTGCCTTGGTCAACATAGAAAGATTTCCCTCTTCCTAAGACTAAGATGTAGTGGGGACTACTTGAGGGCTTTTTCTCCCTGCAGAATCGGGTGACCTTTGAAGATGTGGCTGTGTATTTCACGGAGAGCCAGGGGTCTCTGCTGGACCCAAATCAAAAAGCCTTGTACAAAGATGTCATGCTGGAGAATTACGGGAACGTGGCCTCATTGGGTAAGTAACTTGCATCTTCACTCTGCAGGAATTTAAAGATTAATCTATGAAGTATGCTAGGTGGAGATATGTTGGCTTAGTTACTGAAGTGGTAAATCTCTGTCTGAGCTGTACCATATGAGGTAGAGTATGGTATCTGACTGAATACTCAATTTAAAACATGACTGAATATTCCATTTAAAAAAAAAAATCCCTGCACATAGAAAATTAGCATGTTGAGGAGAAGGGTTCTATAGCTTTCTGTCAGGGCAAGCCATGATGACCTAGTTCAGGGCTGCACAGCTTCAGCCCTTTGACTCTTGTTGGATTACAACTCCCATCATCCCCATCCACAATGGCCAGTAGTCAGGGATGATGGGGTTTGTAATCCAACGACAGCCAGAAGGCCAAAGTTGGGCAACTCTGACCTAGCCCTTACCGAGATGGCATACCTGCGTTTGGGCTGTACTACTTCAGATTTCAAGTGACGGCTTGTATGATTGAATGCTCTTGCACACGCACACATAATCCTCTGTACATAGAAAACAAGATGTTGCGGGGGTGGGGAGAGATTTATCTAGCTGAGGTTGAAGAAATGGCTATAGAACTCTTCCCCATGACATCTAACTTTCTTTATAGGGGTTTGCAGGGTGGTGGTGGGATGGAGCGGCAAGCAAATCCCTAATCTGGCAGCATCCAGGTCGCTTCCGGGCCCAATTCAAAGTGCTGGTTATCACCTATAAAACCCTTCAGATGAGGTCATCTCAGGTGGGCCTTCTCAGAGTTCCGGGCCCAGGGGAAGTACGTGGGGCCCAGGCATGTGGGAGGGCCTTCTCTGTTTCAGCCTCCTCCTTGTGGAACACTCTGCCTCCTGAGATTCGTAATGCCACCTCCCTTCTGTCCTTTAAGAAGCTTCTGAAAACTTATCTATTTTGCCAGGCTTTTCGTTTTTAATGCCCCCCCTCCTTCTCTTGTTTTCATTGTTGTTTTAATGTATGTAAACCGCCTTGAGTCTATGGAAGTCAGGTGGTCAATAAATTTGCTCGCTCAATCAATCAGAAGTACAGCCCATCCTAGGTTTACAGCCTCCTTTAAAACTTGGCCATTGTGTCTGGCCTATTGTTATTCACCGATCCTTGTGGCTGAACTGGGGGCCTCACCCTGGGTCCTAGTCCCTGTGTCTTAAGACCATCCTAAAGGACACCCTTCACTTGTCCCTGACCAATGGGATGATCCGCAAGGTAAAGTCCTTCCTGTGCTCAACATGAAGGGGAGTAATACTGTGATCAAGAGCCTGTTCCATTCCCTGTACTTGAAGACCGATGTGTGTATTGTGCTTGCCACAGGGATGCTGTCAGAAGCAGCCCCCTTGGGGTAAATAATCACTTTGGTGATACCGGTAGTATTTGCACAGAATACTAAGTCCAGATGTTCTCTCCCTCCTCCTCCATGTACAACTCATGCTTGAGTCAGAAATGGGAGCACACCAGCTAGTGCCCACCCCATTGCTGAGACATACACTGGCTGCCTGCCCCCGGGCATCCACATGTTCAGCGTTTGCAGGGAGGGTTTCTCCATACAACTGGGAGCCTTGGGAACTCCCCTCCCCTACAATAAAAACCTGTGCAAGAGATCCAAAAACTAAATCCATTAACCCAATAGACCACTAATCAAAATCTGCATAGGCTTGCTGAACAAGACAGCTTATGCTAACTTTCTAAAAGTAAAAACCAAACTGCCTTCCCAGTGTTGGGGGAGGCTCATTCACAGTAAGGGTGCCATTACTGAGAAGGTCCTGCACCTTCTCACAATAAGCCTAACCTCTGACAAATATGGACTTGGAGCATGGTTCCCTCCAATAACCTCAGTGTATGCGTGGTGCCCATATAGGGGAAGGCATCTTGAAGAGAAGAGCTGGGTTGGGGAAAACTCCTAGCATTATTGCAGCATGCTCCCACTAATAAGTGGGCTCCCATATCTTGAACTACAGTAACTGAAATTTTCAAATAATCTCCGAGGATACCGCTGTTCTTGGTGCTGAAAATAGATGAGAGGTCTAGGAGAAGCATCAGGGTCATGATCCCTTGTCTGTTGCTCAGCAAAAGGCCTCCCTCAGGGGAAACCAAGCCAATTTTAGTCCCAACAATAGGCCTGAAACCAGACTATCGTGGATCAGGAGAATGCATAATTTCACTGGTGGTGTGAACAACTGATTTTTGAGTGCCCCTATTATATTTGAAATAGGATCAACTGGAGGGAGTGATGGAAAGGAAGAGCAGTTATGGGTTGGGTCTCCTCTTAATTGCAAAATAGGCCAAGATGGTTGTCCAATCTCCCCTCCAAAGATCACTAACTAGACGGCTATCTTTCGAGGATAGTTCTTAACATTCTACCTTCAGGAAACCCTTTCTGAATAGGGTTGGCTGGAGATACTTTGTCCTTTGTCCCAGCTACCCGAGGTAAGGATGTGCATGCACCATGAGCATGCTTCCCCACTCAGTGCATTTTTCCCTAGACATGCAGCAGGTGGCTCATCTAAACCACTTTTCTAGATGCACTTCGAATACTAATTTAAACGGATATGTAGCATGTCTAGGGGGGTAGTTGGACCCCTTCCCACCTGTTGAATAAATGATGTGCCGGGTGGAGGATATATACACTGATGTGTACATGTCCTTACTGTGTATAGTCAGACTGATGGACAAAGTGCCGTGAACTGGCCCATATATAGAAGCCCAAACTAAAAGATACACCTTTCACACGATTGGGGCTTGCAGAATTGGAATAGCAGCTGTCCAAAAACCTGTTGCGATAAGACTCTTCCATGAAAGTGGGGTTTAGCCTGCCAGGAACTTATTTTATCCCAGTCAAACCCAACTTAATATGGCACACACACCTTCTGAATGTTGCCAGGTTATAGTTTGGGCACATTGTAGGCATGCTTTCTTTTTCTCTTTTCTACATAGCTTTTATTGTCTAACAAAATTTACTATTAACATTATAGTACAGAGATTTGGTATAAAAGTCTCTTGTTGGAAAAGAAGAGAACGTTTACATTTAAAAGGCTTGCATCAAAAGAATAACTTGCCATCACAAAAGGCTTGCATCAAAAGTGCATGTTAAAACAAATCTTCTTTGAAAGTAAACAGTCAAGACTTGAAAATCAATCTCTCTCTCTCTCTCTTTCTCTTTCTCTTTCTCTTTGAAAAGATACTTGAAGCAATATTTTGGCCCCAAAAGGCTATCTTTAGCTTGCATACAAAAGAGAATTCTTCAGCTCTTCCTGGCATCTCAAAAAGTATTCCTAAAAAAGAAAAAAGTACAATTCAAAGTTTGTTGTTTCTAAAAGAGACTGACGCCATTTAAAAACAGGTGACCAGTCCACTCTCCTTCTTTAAAAGTATATTTAAAGGTCCATTTTCTCAGCCAGCCCTAGGCAGGCTGTCTGACTGACTACCTGGTCAGCTCCTGACTAAAGTTTATTCTGTGAGTGCTCTGTCTGGAGTACTTTGTCTAAATGGAGAGCATTCACTCCACCTGCCCCTCCCAATCCAAAGCAATCTGTTAAGTTTATATTTTTAGTCCTTGAGGTGTTCCGCCGAGTGGAGACAGAAATCCTGTTTTGGTTACTTTGTGTTCTTTCTCCTCATTAAGGTCAGACTGATCTCTCATCAATGGCATGTAAGGTCTTGACACGTGGACAGAACAGTCAGTTCATATGCACAAAGGTTATTCTTTCCAGCTTCCAAGCAGCTCTGGCATAAAAATGGCTCCCCCTCATGTTAATCAGGAAGGCCAGATCGGTCTAGAATTGCATTTATCTATGACAGTTGCCAATCCAAACTGAGACTGTAGTGTGTGATGCTGTAGTGATTACATTAGTGATGTAGTGTGTGGTGATGTAGTGATTATGCAGATTACCATCTGGAGTGATGGTAGGGCTTCGGGGAGGACTAGGCCTCACTTACAACAACTGCTGGCAGTCTAGGCCTTTTCTAATCAGGAAAAAAGCCAGGGAAATTCAAAATAGAAGGACCAGTCCCAAGGACTGGGTGGGAACTACCCACACAGCCACCTACTGAAGAAGAGAAAGCTTTGTCCTCTTCGTTAGGTTTTGTCCCAGAAGGGCCCCGAGGAAGCAGCAGGCTGAGAGCAACTGGGGGAGGCCACAGCCTGTAGGTAATAAGTTAGGACCAAGGCAGTTGAACTCATTTATTGATTGCTTGGAATCTGCGTTGCCAGGTTAGTTAATGAAAACTCTCTTACAATCTGTTTTATGAAAAGACAGTTGTTCTTATTGCATACCGTCTCCTCTTAATCTGATAATAAATCCTTGTTGCTGAAGTGTGCCATTCTTCATTTTGGGTCAGCCTTCGTCACAGCCACCCGAGGTCCCAATCTGGATTGGGGCCTTGTGCGACTGCCAGTTCTGTGTGGAAAAGTTAAGAGAACGCCGCCTTTGCTGTGAACCACACTGCCTGTTGAGAACATCTGGAGAGGTTCGTCTGCAGTTGCCACCAGCTCGTCTGGTGGCTACTCAGGGACGGGCCTTCTCCGTTGCTACCCCGAGGCTTTGGAAGACACTTCCTGCTGAAATAAGAGGCTCCTCATCTCTTACAACTTTTAAAAAGGCAGTCAAGACGCATTTGTTCACTCAGGCTTTTAATTAGATATTGTTTTAATTGTGTGTTTAATAGTTTTATAATTTTAAGTTTTAAATTGTTGTAATGTTTTAATCTTTTTACTGGTTGTCCTCATTGTTTTGTTGTAAAGCACCCAGAGAACTTGCATTTTGGGCAGTATACAAATGTGCTAAATAAATAAATAAAAATATCATGTGATAGGCATATCACCTAGTTTGGGTCTTATTTGCTGAGGAACTATATTCTATACATGGATGTCATGGAACCCTTATGTGGAGCAAAGCATTCCAGGGACATATTCTAGGATATGCACACATGGGGCATACTGGTTGGGACTATGGGTGTGCACGAACCATAGGAACATAGGAAGCTGCCTCCTACTGAGTCAGACCATTGGTCCATCCAGCTCAGTATTCTCTACACAGACTGGCAGCAGCTTCTCCAAGGCTGCAAGCAGGAGTCTCTCCCAGCCCTTTCTGGAGATGCCAGGGAGGCAGAATCGTGTGTGCTTGGACTATGGACTGTGCCAGTGTGGTGGGGGAGGCGAGCAATGGCAGTGCCAGGTGGGTAAGAAGACCCTTTAACTACCTTTCTCATCGCCCAACCCACCACCCCTCATTGCTTCACAGGAGTCAGGACCCCCACTCCTTTACTTGGGAAGGGGAATCCTCACTGGATTTCCCTTTACAAGTATTAGCTGCCCAAACCGGTTCGAGTCAAACCTGATTCAAGCTGAACCGCAATTTTTGGTTTGTGCACACCCCTAGTTGGGTCTCATCACTGCATTAGAACTAAGAATATGTTGAGAAACACCCATCTCTCTTTTGCCACTATCTTCCAAAGAAACTATTCCACCATGACTAACCTCTTATGTTGCTTCTAAGGGAACCCTGGATTCTTCATGAAAAACACTGAATAAAGGAATCCTCCCAAATTATGTCTTATACTTCCATGTTCATTTGCCTACAGGACTTCTAGGCCCCAAACCTGACCTCATCTCCCAGATGGAACGAGGAGAAGAACCGTGGGTGGCAGAATCTCAAGACCTGGGTGAGGTCGAGGTCCCCAGCACCAGCTCAGGTGAGGAGCCTGCAAAACCTCCGCCAGCTGACCAAAGAGAGCGAACCAAGCCCAGGCCTTATGGGGAGGAACTCTCACGGACTCTTGCTGGTGTGCGATATCCCTCCTTTTGCCTCAGTAATCACATTTTGAAAGAGAGTTCCTCAAAGGCACTGTGTTCTAATGGCAGAATTTCCTTTGCCTAGTTTGCCATCCCAGTGTGAAAAAGGCTACCCCACCCTCTCCCACAGAAATACCTGCAGTTTCAGAATTTGTTTCCCCTGCTTTTGGTCCAGTATGGACCATACTGTCCTGGAACATATGATTATGAAGATTGTGCCTGTAGTGAGTTTGGCTGAGGTCATCCCAACGCACTCCTGATGCATCCTTTTATTGTAGATGGGTTGAGGCTGTTCATCTGGATCATGCCCTCTGTATGTGCTCCAAATACTTGTCTAAACATGTATTTTTTTTAAAAGACATTTAACCTGCTTAGGGAGATCTCTTTTGTATCTAGCATGCTCTAACCCAGGGGTTCCCAACCAGTGGTATTCCAGATGTTGATGAACTACGATCATTCTCGGCTACAATTTATTGTGGCTGGGGATGATGGGAGTTGTAGTTCAGCAACATCTGGAGCACCACTAGTTGGGAACCCCTGCTCTAACCTAATTACTTCTGCAGACAAATTGTAGACTGGAGTTTTTTCATCATGTTCAGAAATGTATCTTTCTCTCCCTTCATCCCCGCATCCCCTTTTAACTTAACATTCAGCTGGACTAACAGTTTTCATGAACTTGAAAGCTTGCTCACTGCATTGACATTTTAGTTGGTCCTAATAAAGGTATTGCCTTATTTTTGCTTTTGGATCTTTTCTAATGTATCCGCATAGCTACTTTCAGTTTTCCCCATCATGCTTCAGGGTTTTTTTTGGTGGGGGTGGGTGGGTGCGTTTGGTACCTCTGAAGCCACCTAATGGCACAGAGGGGAAATGACTTAACTAGCAAGCCAAAGATTGCCAGTTCAAATCCCCACTGGTATTTTCCCAGACTATGGGAAAGATCTATATTGGGCAGCAGCAATATAGGAAGATGCGGAAAGGCATTGTCTCATATTGCACAGGAGATGGCAATGGTACACCCCTCCTGTATTCTGCAAAGACAACCACAGGGCTCTGTGGTCGCCAGGAGTCGACACCGATTCGACGGCACACTTTACTTTACTTTGTACCTCTACCTATAGAATCCCATTCTGAACTTCCTTACCTCTAAGTCTCGGTACTTATTCCTGTTTTTACTTATCCTTCAGGTGGCCTTGTGGAAAAGGACTTGTGCCCTCACTGTGGGAAACGTTTTACTATCAAGCACCAGAGAGTCCTCATGGGAAAGAGATCCTTTAGATGCCTGGCTTGTGGGAAGTGTTTTGCTCAGCAGTTGGACCCTGTAGTGCAACAGGGAATCTGCACAGAGGAGAGAACCTATAAATGTCTTGAGTGTGGAGACTGTTTTGAACAGCACTCAGCCTTCGTAAGCCACTGGACAGTTCACACGGGAGAGGAACCCTACGAATGCCTGGAATGTGGGAAATGCTTTCCTCGGCCCTCAGCCCTTGTGAAGCACTGTCGAATCCACACTGCAGAGAGACCCTACCCGTGTCTGGAGTGTGGGAAGTGCTTTGCTCAGCAGTCCTACCTTCTGGCCCACCAGAAAATCCACATGCGAGAGAAACCCCACAAATGCTTGCAGTGTGGGGAGTGTTTTGTCGACAACCCAGCCTTCGTGAGGCACCAGAGAGTCCACACGGGAAAGAAATCCTATAAATGCCTGGAGTGTGGGAAATGTTTTGCTGACAGATCACATGTTGTGACTCACCAGAGAGTCCACAAAGGAACGTACCCCTATAAGTGTCCGGAATGTGGAGAATATTTTGACCAGCACTCTGCCCTGGTCAGCCACTGGATGGTCCATACAGGAGAGCAACCCTATGAATGCTTGGAGTGTGGGAAGAGCTTTCCTCGGCCCTCGGCCCTTGTGAAACACTGTCGGGTTCACACGGCCCAGAAACCCTACACATGCTTGGAATGTGGGAAATTCTTTGCTCAACATTCGGGTTTAGTAAAACACAAGCGCACCCATACTGGAGAGAAACCCTATGCATGTTTGGAGTGTGGGAAATCCTTTGCGGACAGCTCGTCTCTTGCTAGGCACAAAAGGGTTCACACAGGCGAGAAACCCTTTCCCTGTTCAGAGTGTGGGAAATGTTTTTCGGACAGATCGAATGTTTTGGCCCACAAGAGAGTCCACACAGGAGAGAAACCCTACAAATGCTTGGAGTGTGGGAAATGTTTTTCCCATCGGTCACACATTGTGAAGCACCAGAAATTCCACATGAAAGAGAAACTCTCTAAATGCCCACAACCACTGGGGCTCATCACAGACGAGCATCCTCCTAGGACCATCAAAGAAGAGGTACTCTAAACCCTGGTGCAAGGTGGTTTTCCTCACTGGGTCTTGCTATAAATGATCAAAGGTCAATACAGTACTTGGAAGCACAACCCATGTAGGACTTTCGTACTTGGAATAAGACAATATAATTGCAATGATATGTACATACTTCTGTTCTTCAAACAAGGTTTCTAGATCTCTTTAACGAGTAAAATAAAACAATACAAACATCTTCCAAAATCAAGCAAATGCGTTCCAGTGTCCCAACACCATTATCAATTTTCTTTTCAAGCGGCTGGCAAAACTTAAGGTTAAATACAGTAACTACACCTGAAGTGGCAAGCCCAGAGCCACTCATTTCCCCCTCCCTTTTAGTCTGTCCTGGGATTGGCTACTTTGGCTGTAGTTACTGTATTTAATCTTAAGTGTTGCCAGCTGCTTGAAATAGAGCATTGATAATGGTGTTTGGAGACTGAAACATGTTTGCTTGATTTTGGAAGATCTGTTGTTTTATGCATGAAAAAGGTCTAAAAAACTTCTTTCATACTTGGTCTGCTTGGAGGTGATTTAAGTATTGTAACAAGCCACTCCAGAGCTGGTTGCATGGAAAGATGTTGCTGACTTTAATCTTTCCAGTGTTTTCACCAGCAGTGTCTTAGGCGGGGGGAGGAAATAATGAGAATAATATGGTGGTGCTCAGCATTTCCCTGCCTCCTACAAGCGATGGCCAATGAAGGAGAGAATGTGGGTGGAAAACGCAGCCCAACGGAGTCATGTTATGCGTAAAATGCACTATCCTAAATTAAAGGACCTGGGTGATGAACCAATTTTTACCTGGTGCCTGTGAGCAGGTGCCAGGTACACAGACCTGGAAGGGCGTTCCAGGGCCAAGGCACTTATACTGGGTCCTCCTCTGTGTAACCTCAGTAAGTAAGCTTATTTGAAAAAGGGCCTCTCTGGATGACCTCGAGGAACAGGCAGGTTTGTACAGGAGCAGGAGATCCAGGAGTCCCCCTGCTAATGCCTAGACTTGGCTGAGATTGCTGAGAACCGGAGCCTAGTTTGACGTCATTGGTTAATGTTTTTGCCATTGAGGCATGGATTGTGTGGGCGTGGATGCCCAGGAGAGTGCAATATCCAGCAGTGATGAATAAAGCAGCAGGGAAGGTTCTAACTTGCTGCAGGTAGCTGGGGCAGTGGAAATTGTCCCAGCCATGGAAACCTATCAAAGGTGGGGGGGATTCCCCATTGGCAACTGCCTGCCTTCACAAGGGGTCATCCCTTTTATAAGCACTCAGATTGACTGACTTAATTGTGTCCTACCATGGGTACCGCACTTGCAAACGTAATCTCTGCCACTCCATTGGTGAGCATAAACTTTATGTAAATATGTTTAAATCAGCCTTGGAAATAAGTTGGTAACGCTGTAAGTTCCCAAGCATGCCAGTATAACTCATTTCTAGCACAGCAGCAGCCTTAAAAGGAAAAACTAAAATTTCCTTATTTGCTCGCTTGGAGGCTTTCCTGACTCTCGACGGAAGACTAGTTTGGTACGAGCCTGATTTAAATTGGACGATGAGTCTGACATAACTATGTCTTCCCCTATATTGTTGCTTTCTAATTTTGCTCCTTATTTGCTTTTTAAAACATATATAGTTCCTACAACTTTGACTCTTTAGAGTTTGTCTTGCATTTAGTTTTTGCATTGCAAAAGTTAGCATGCTACTAATCTTATGCCATTTCTGCTTTGCTCAGTATTTCATGTATTTGCCTATGCATTAAATAACTCGAAAGTTCTCATTTGTTTTGTATCTTGCAGCTGCTTCCACCAGCTCCCATCTGAGTTAAAATGACCAATCCTAAACCAAGGATTTGCACTGTGTCGCTTTAGAAAACATTAAAACTTTATTTTACATGGCACTCCCCAGTGGCTTTTCATCTAAGGGTCTAGCTCTAGCAATGCTTCAGCGTCTGATGCACTTCATTCATTCACTGGGACCTGCATTTTATTAAGTGTTAACCTATTCATACACTGATTACCCTTCCGGGACTCAGAAGAACAGTATTTATGGGGTGTATACATTCTGTGGCAGGCTAAGATTCAAATGGGGAAAATGCAGTTCTTTTTGTTCCTTGCAGAAAATGTTCTGGCAGTCTTCAGCAGTTCCCTTGGCAGCTGAGGTCAATTGCTCACCCCTTTCAAGTTATTTTTCTGACATAATGCAACCCTTCTCTGTTGAATGTGCCTTGGTGCCTTTTGGTGTGTTGCCTTGTTCTTCCCACTTGCCATCCCATCACACCTCCAGAAAAGGAAATGGAGGGAGAACTTCATGAAGAGAGGTGGCCCAAGAATGAGGACTTTAGATTACTGAGGACAATGAGGGCCCATCGACACTAGAGAGGCACAGAGCAGTCCTGTGCCTGTTTAGTGAGTGGGCAGTGAGTCTCTCTGTGTTGCTCACTCCTTAGGAAGTGTGTTTAGGGTTGCAGCCTTCAACTGGTTTAACTGTAGTTTTGTGAAACTACAAAGGGCTGTAGAGGGATTAATTGGAGGCACCTCTATTCCCCCTCAAAATTCCCAGAATGCTTTGGGGGAAATGCCAGAACAGTTAAACTAGTATTAAACCTGTTTATGTAGAAGGACAGCACTTCCCCATGGCTAGCTACCCTTTATCCCTCAATTATTTTATTTCTTCTTTCCTGGCAGGAAGAGGGGAGGCATTGAGCCATCTTTGTGACGCTCCTTTCTAGGAAGGGGATACTGTGTGGAGTGGGAGTGGTGGGGAGAACAGTCTCCAGCTGGACATTTTTTAGTCGTGTTTCACACGGATAGCAGCTGGAGTCCCTTAGTGAGGGGAGGAGATCTTGGCGTGAGGATTTGTTCTCATACTTGCGAGAACAAACCATTCAGGAGCCTGGATGTGAACTGTGTCTGGAGACTGGATGGAGGAGGGGTCTGTTTATGTCTGTTTTCATCCCACCCTTCTGCTAAGAATCTCAGGGTGGCATTCATGGATGTCTCTCCCTCCCCCCCAGGTAGGTTAGGCTGAGAGATCGGCCCATGGTCACCCACTGAACTTTGTGGCTGAGCAGGGAAGGATTGGAACCCAGGTCTGCCCAGTTCTAGTTCAGAGTTGGCTCCTCTGCTCCATGCAGATTCACTTCCTCCTCAAGTGTCTTGTATGACCTGGGGATTCTTCTGCCTGCCCACTTTGCCTCCTAGCTCTGTCTACTATTCCCCAATGTGTCTTCAGACCGCCTCGGCCGGGCTCCCATTCTCATCTGCCTCTGTCTGCTGCTCAGTTTATATCCAGGCCCCTGCAATCTTCATGACACTCTGGCCAATCCCCTCCAAGCTTGACTCCTTTAAAACGATCTGGTTAGTGCCTAGTTTGGCCTGTTAGCCTATTGGCCAGTTTTCAATACCTGTTGTGGCATGAAGGTTGGAACTTATTTTTCTCTGAATAGACGAGATGAAAATAAAAACCAGCCAGCCTTATAACCACTCACTTCTAGAAGAGATTATATTCAATGTGTCAGCCTTTGCTTTAGCAGCACTAAGAGCAGACTCTAGCTTCATTTGGGGTGTGTCTTCACATAAACATGTACTGTTTCCCAGAAAATACGTTTTTCAGAGGAAGTGGGAACGGTTGGTGCAGACTGCATAGATTTAGTTATTTACAACTGTGTAATGGAATAATCTTGGTCTACCATGTAGATGCAAGTTACGCTTTCCCCCCAGGTTTGATTACCGGTGCCTTGCGGAATGCTATTCTTATAAATAAACATATTTCTGTGGAGAAACATTACAGTGTGTATTTGTGTTCTGTGGGAGAAGCTATTGGCCAGGAATGGGGGAAATAGTAACATGGAGATGCCAAAATTCTAACCAGGTCACTGGCTGCACTTGGAAGCCATTCCAAAGTTGGGGAAGGAGACAATGAGGTCCACAATTCCCTGGTGTTCTCAGAGCCTCTGCCAGGCAGGAATTCTCTCTCAGTGGTTGGAATCGGCTGAAATAGGATCAGGTAGTTCTGTGACTACTTTGTGTTCTGTAGGTCAAAAGGAAAAGGTCTCTGTTGGCATGAGACCCCGGCCAAGGAGAAGAATGTCAAGGGCAGCAAAGAGTATATAGGAACATAATCCTGCTGAAGATTGTAGTTCTGTAGAACTCTGAAAATGTTGCCAAGTGAACGGGCATCATGGAGGAAAGAGTGATGAGTGAGTCTTCACCTGCTGAATTGCAACCTGTTTAGTTTTAAAGGTGCAGGAGTGTAATTTAAATATATCTCTTTGTAGCAGAATTTTGAAAGCATCATCATGTCTTCTACCTTCTCCAAAACTAGGAAAAGTATATAGGGTTAAACAAATATTTGGGATGAGCACTTTTAGAGGTGGTGTGATAGACACAGACTCGAGAAGCAAAGCCCTCTGCAATGCAGGTACTTCTGGAAAGTTTTTGCCCATTACCACAATCTTTAAAGACACAGAAGCCCTACTCAGTTTTTTTGTTTAATGTCTGTGGGGTGTTTTCTACTTTGGGGTGCAGTGGACCATGATACTTGCAGAGTATTGCAATGGAAGGAATTACACTCCTATGCCTTTAAAATGTAATGGACAGCTAGAAATTCAACAGGTTAAACATCATTGTATTTCCTGCAGTTCTGCTTTTCATGAAGCATTTGAAAAACATGCTTGTCCAGTTTATTTTGTAGGGGGCAGGGGATATAATTATTTCAAAGCAGAGCAAAAAAATAAGTGTGTCTTTAACCCTTCCTGCCCATTTTGAGTTTTTACAGAAAGTCCTGTGTATTTTCACTGCTCTTGCACTGTGCATGGAAAATGCTACCAAATGTGGTTGGGGAGCTGCAATCTCAATATATTATACAATAGGAGAGCCATTGTTTTTATAATGTATTCCACCAACATGGATGTGGGCTGTGATTAGATTATAGAGCTTTTGGAGATTGGGTCTAGATATGGTTCAGATTCATGCTTTGAATGTAGGTTATTGTTCAAAAACCAATCCGTAGTTAGATCCCATAATTTGTACAATGGGCGTGCATGGATCTTTAAAACTCTGATTAGACAGGTTATTTTTGCGGACTTAAGGTTGCCATTTCCCTTGGATTTCTGGGTATTTACTGGATTTTGAGCAAGCCCATTAGTTCTCCTGGATTCCCAGCTTTCATTGAGGGGGAAAAAATGATCTAGCCCTGCTTGTAGAAGTAGAGTTAAAGAGCAAAACATGTAGTCACTATTCTGTTCAATTGCTAGACTTAGAAAAAAGCAGGTGAAACACAGGAGGCTGCCTGGGAGAAGTTCACACAATAGGTAATCCCCAGAGGAATGTTGCCTTTATGTTTTATGTCAGCGGGGGATCTCCATAGGGCAGCTAGGAGAGGATAGCTTGATCTTGAGGTAAACCACTGCCTACCTCTGGATTGTAAAGTTTAAGGTTTTTGGCTTTATAGTGCAATCCATTCTGTGCATGCCTACTTAGAAGTAAGTACCATTAGATAACCATGATGATCTCTGGCCTGCAGATGTGGGGGTCCATTGCGCTCTCATTGTCAGACAAATGTGCTCCCTCCCCCCAAAATCACTTTATGAGACTGAGAGCAACAGAGCTGTCCTTGCTGAGCTGATGGGAAGCGAAGATGCCTACTGCTTTGTATCTGAATGGGAAGGGACAAAGGCGTGAACTACACTTCCCAGCAGACCTTGCGCTTTGGGGTAATTTTCATTTCCAAAGTGAAAGGGTGCTGCTTCACGGGCATATGGCTGCATCTGGAAGAGCCGAGGCTGTCTTGAACACCTGAAGCCTGATGCAAATGCCTCAGACAGAGGCTTTGTCTTGTAACGCGTACCCTTTGTTAATGGGACTGGCCCTGGGGTGTTTGGTCAGCACCCCAATGTTTGAGCTTTGTGGGGAATTAGCTCTTAAAGGGGGTCAGCTCCACCAGTTTTAATTTATGAAAACGTTTTGACGCAAGAAATGACTGGATTGAGGCAGGATATGGTTTCAAAATCAAAAGAAGAATTTATTTTGAGGGGGGGATACAGGAAGAGAGTTGTGCGATTAAAGCAATTAAAATACTTTTCTAGATCAATCTACTACTATGAGGCGCTTTAGCTGAAAGTCTAATAAAAACATGTTTCTAAGTAAACCAACTGCAATGAGGTGTTTTAGCTTAAAGTCTAATTGTGTGAGATCCCAGGCAGGCAAGAGAAAGAGGCTTGAGAGGTGGTGGTGGTGGTGGGGTAGCTTAGATTTAACAAAGAGATGAGGGGTCCAAGAGTGGGGTAGGCGTCAACCTTTCCCCTGATCTGGGCGATGGGACTTTTGAGCTGCAGAATCTCACTGCTTCAGCATGGTGGGGAAGCAGGAGAGTTGTGGAGATTAGTAGAGGGAGGGATATGTGGGTCCAGCTTCCTATGGGTGTGAGGCAAGTGGGATGCCCTGCAGGAGTTAAAAGGTAGCAACCTCTAACAGTTAATTCTGAGGTAAAGGTAGGCTGCTGCAGAGTTTTGAAGGCAAGTTACAAAGTATTATGATTGGTCTCAAGGCAGAGATAGAAGGTTCTGGCTGCTTGAGGAGTAAAAACCTCCCTGATTGGTTAATCCCTTTGAAACTGGATATAAAAGAGGATTAAACAGCTGTAGGAGAAGAGTTCTGTGTGAGAGAGAGTGCTGCTGAGTGTTGCGTGATCTGGAACACCAGCAGGGTAAAGTTGGAATCGGGCTGAAACTGCTAGGGCACGTAGCAGTGAGGGAGCTGGTCCCACTGGAACCTGCTACCAGGCCTTGGGAGAGAAAGCCAGTTTTGTATTTTGAACTCTGTACGCTTGCCAATGGAACTTTACATCATTTGTTCCTGTACTGTTTTTTTTTTCAATTTTTGCAACCTTTTATTATAGTGAACCTGTCCTTGTTTTTATACTATTTTACTGGTGTCTCAGTTGCACAAGTATTGAGCAACAAGTGCCATAACCTAAAAAGCCTCTTCACACGAGCATCTAAACCTGGGTTATCTGCCACTAATAGAGTGCATGTTTGTGTGAACCAGGGCAAACACTTCAAGCCCTTGTAGTCCAAATCTGGGTAACCCTGCTTCTAACCCTTGGTCTTAGCCCAGGTTAGTGAACAGGGCCCCCGGTGCCTGGGCTTGTTGATCATGTGTCCACTTTTCCCTGTGTTTTCAGGTCCCAGCAGCCAGCCATCATGTTTGTAAGAGAACATTGGTGCTCAGTGGGAAACTAGCGGTGAATGAGCCACATTGCAGAGGGCACTCTATGGTTCCATGCTAGCAATGACTTAAAAGGGCTGACCCATCTCCTGCCCCCTCGTGGGCAGAGTGCGGCTGCTGATTTCATGGGGTTTCCTGCCTCCTAGCAGCATGCTGCACTGTGGGAAGCTTTGCCTGATTCTTGGGGGACTTCCCTGATCCAAGCTCAATGGAGTCTCTGCTTGTCTGTCCAGTATGGGGCAAGGACTCTTCCAAGCCACAAAGCACTCCCTTCTGATTGTATGTAAGCACCCACAAGGTTATAGTGTAACCTTGTATATGTCCCGGAAAAGGCCTTCCACTAGCAGTTGCACAACATCAAAGAGTACCACAACTTCACACAGCTCTGCAACCTTCTTTTGCAAGAACACCTTCTGTTCATTGCACAAGTGTACCATCTCTATATATAATTCTCCTGGGTGTGCCCAGGAGAAATGCGTCCCGGCAGCCCAGCTGATTGGCTGGGCTGCAGGGGGCGCCTGATTGGTCCTGGTGCACCCAGGAGAACGGCGGCGGCCATGGCCGGGGAGCCAGGCGGGCCCGGCCACGGAGTCGAGGCGGCGGGCCTGGCCGGGCCCGGCGGCGGCGGCACTCTCCGGCCCGGCGGCGGCACCCTTGGGCCCGGCCGCGGCAGCGGCACCCTCGGGCCCGGAGGCGGCACTCTCGGGCCTGGCCGTGGAGGTAAGGCGGCGGGCCCGGCCGCAGCGCAGGCGGCGGTGGGCCCGGCCGCACTAGAGGCACAGATGCTCTGTGCCCAGGCCCACTAGTTTATTTATTATTTCTCTGTGTAAACCGCCCTGAGCCATTTTTGGAAGGGTGATATAGAAATCAAATAAATACCTAAAAGTAGTCAGAATATCAGCCACTGTCTGTTAGGAAGTATATTCCCAATTTCTTCTTTCACCTTCTCATCAAAATATGATATCCTGAGAACAATTTTTTTTTAAACCAACAGAATATCAATCACATTTTCACAAGCTGGAAGGAACCTAGGAAGCTATCATCTACTAAGTCAGATCCTTGATCCATCTGATTGGCAGCAGCTCTACAGGCAGGATTTTTTCTCAGCCCCGCCCCGCCCCCGGAGCATTTCCAGACAGCAAGCTTTACTGCGAGTTCTAATTTGCCCCCCAAAATTGGCACAAAAAGTGGATTTTTTAAAAACCCGGACATAAATTGGGCTATGCTCTAATGTGCAATGAAAAACCCGAATTGTGTCTGGAGTGCTCCCCAATAGCTCACAGGAACCTTGGGGTAAATCTGGCCAGATATGTGGATGCACACCCTCCATTCTGGAGGAGAAGCAAGCTAAAAGCCCCGTCTGGAAATGCTCCTGGAGGCTGAACCTGGGGCCTTCTGCATGCTGAGCAGATGCTATGCCCCTGAGCTACAGCCCTCATCCCCAAGTTGGTTGGAGTCAGGGGTGCTTGGGAGGTAAGAAGTGGTTAAGTACTAGCAGTATGGATTTCACTGGAAGGAGTATGAGTTGATGCAGGTTAGGGTGGTGTTGAGTGCAGCAGCCTGTAGCATTTCTTCTTCTATTACTGCCTCTTCTTTAGGTCATTGTACAGACATCTTTGGTGCAGCAAGCAACAACACGTTTAGCATTCTTATCAGGATAGGTCTGAGTTGTGTTACACAGAGCAAGAATGCTGTCGTCAGTGCAGCCTCTTCTTGCCGGTAAAATTCTCTTACCTGAGTGGGAATGGATAACAATGTGAATTAGAAACATTTAGTTTTGGGAGGAACAGTGACAACATCATGGAAGAAATAAGGATGGGGAAGGCACCTTCATGAAAAGGTGAATAGTAGCCCCCTGTAAGCTCACTGATTTGTGTTTCTGGGAACTTACCCATGGACAAAAATTCTGTGAAACACTGCTGATTCCCACATGCATAGCAGTGAAGAGGAAGACATGGATCACCACGACATCCAATTCTGCACCAAAGAGCTTGGGCTAAGAAAGAGAGGGTTATTATTGACTGGAAAGCTCCACAAGAAATGAGATAGATTTTGCTTCTTTTACATTGTACTTATTATCTAAAGGTTAAACAAGCACCAAGAGTGCTCCTTTTAACATATGGACTGGCTATACAATCAGGTATAAGGCAGGCAGTGTTTGCAGACCTGTCCCTTTTCATCACTACTTTCAAGTAGTGATGAAAAGGGACAGGTTTGTCTCAGTCTTCAAACACTGACCAGTAGGTGGCACTGTGAAAATTGTGCAAAGTCCATGCTCAGCATGTGGCCAGAGAGTCAAATTGTGGTAGGAGGGAGCACAGAAACCTATGTGAGTGTCTATACAGTGACTGAGATGGGGTTAGAAACTTGTATGGAAGCTCTTTAAATCCCAGACTTTACTGCTGCCTAGAAAAGCTCCAGTTTGGGATCCAAGCTGAAAATTAGGATGCCCCAGAGGCGTAACTATAGGGGGGGCAGGGGGGGCACGTGCCCCGGGCGCCATCTTTTCTGGTCACGTGGGGGGCGCCGCCATGACCAAATTTTTTTTAAATTTTTTTTAATTTTTTTGTTAATACAAATGTTTCCTGCTCAGTGCAGCAGCGCTGCAGCAGTCAAGGGAGCGCGTCGGTGCCCCCTTCCCCACGAGCAGCCCCTTACGTGCTGCCTGGCCCCCCCCCCATTGCTTTTCTGGCGCCTGGCAGCCAGTCAGTGGCCTGGCTTGGCGGCGGCAGGCGCTTGTGAGGAAAAACCTAAGTATAATGTAGTATGTTGGGGGGGCAGCGGGGGGGCACGGTGGGGGGCGCCATTTCAGTGCTTGCCCCGGGCGCCGTTTTCCCTAGTTACGCCTCTGGGATGCCCTGCAGATATAATAACATAATGATAAGTCCTTCACAGGCAGTTGGACTCCAGAGGGGACATCCCCCTTCTAGATGTGTTGTCTTACATGATCACCATCCATTGTACTATTTGAAGATGCCCCCACCTTACTGCTTAGCAGCTATTTCCTGGAATCAGAATTTTATCTCAGAAGCACCCTCTTCTGAAGGATCTTTGTACATAGAAATCTCTCATCAAACACAGTCACCCAATCCAAGCTGTGACCCACTTTCCCCTATACACAATGGCACACCTAGGCGAAAAGGTGCCTAGTCCGTCCCACTGCAGGCTGCATCTCCCCCCACCCTGTGAGGCCCCCATGCATTTGGGAGGGGGCCTCCAGCTGCCACCTTGTGCCTACCCCTGACTCACCACGAACTGCCCAAAGTTACCTTACCTTAGCTGCCAATGTGCACAGGTGGTGGGGGGGCGTGAGCCGACTGCTCCCGCCACAGGATGGGGGGAGGCCTGCTCGGCTCATCACCCCACGCTCTGGCCGTGCACAATGGCGGCTAAAGTGAGATAACTTTTGGTGGTTGAGCACGGCGGGGCAGTAGCGAGGCGGGTGCAGGGTGGCGGTGGCAGGCCCCCCCGGAGGCCCCCCTGCTCCGGACACTGGAAGCCATGGGCCGGGTCCCCAAGGTCTGGGGGGTAGAGCACCTCTGCCTATACATCCCTTTATTCCTTTTCTTACTTACCCACAGTCCAGAAAAGCAGAGCAGATAAGCCAAGGAGAAGAATCTTAGTCATCTTTTTGGTTCACAGGTGTGACTACCAAGAAGAGTACGGCAGAACTCTGGGCCATTTATAGGTCCCACATAATCTAAACAGGTGCAGTATTCTAATTTATCCTCCTCTCATGCAAAAACAAATATGCACATACACTGGACAATACATTCTGAGAAGCAACACAATATTCTGTAATCATGTTCTCTCTGTCATAGACTAAGGTGTTCCCTTCTCATGGGAACAGCAGTATGATTGTGCCAAACATACTTTGTGCCAAACTCATGGGAGCTTGGCACAGACATACTTTGTGCCAAACTCATGTGCCAAACTCATGGGAACAGCAGTATGACTTTGCCAAACAAAATATGTTGATATATTTTCCCACCAAGGAGTTCACTATATTGCCTCCGAGCCAAGATGGGTGCCTAATGACTTCAGATTAACCGGTTTCATTTGAATGAAATTAGCCATGTATACGGTATCTGAAGGTATTAATGTTTTATGTGTTTTATGTATTTACTGCTGTTGTTGTTTCTTTTTCTTTTTGGATTTATGCTGGCCTTGGGCCGAAATAAACATATACATACATACATGCCTCATCCAAAGCTGCTTTGTGCTGCTGAGCAACACAACCACATTGCAATTTGGCATTGCTCAAAATGTTCAAAACCTCTGAAAGGTTCGAAAGGATCAAAACCTCTAAAATGACACTTGGGGGATAGCCGACAGGAGCTGGGCAGTATCTGGCTCGGCAAATGCCATCCTTGAAAGGGCAAGAGTGTAAAAGATTCAGATCAAACAGAAGGGAACAGAGGAGAACCATATCAAGAGCAGACAGAAGGCTGTGCCAAAGCTGGTCAAAGAGCCAAAAGAAAGATAGCAGACACCAGGTAAAAGATTCAGCATATAGGTGCTTATATGCCAATGCCAGAAGCCTCCGAGCCAAGATGGATGAGCTGGAGTGCTTGGCTGCTAACACAGAAATAGATATAGTGGGCATAACAGAAACCTGGTGGAACAGCGAGAACCAGTGGGACACTGTTATCCCTGGATATAAACTCTATAGAAAGGACAGGAAGGGGCGCCTTGGAGGTGGAGTAGCACTGTATGTTAAAAAAGGGATAGAATCTAACAAGGTAGGAAAGCTAGGAAGACCCATGGAGAAACTCTGTGGGTGACAATATGAGGATTTAAAGGAAATGTGCTGCTAGGGACATGCTGTCACCCAAATGGCGTGGTGTGTGATGATGTAATCCACTCCAATTCAAGATAACAACCACAGGAACATCTGAGGTGCAAGCGGGCTAATTTTTGAACTGTCTACCTGCTTTAAACCAAATTGTGTACAGTTGCAGTGAGTGACACACAGGGACACCTGAACGGCATAGTTAGTGATGATGCCAAACACCCCGATTCAAGATGGCAGATGCATAAACTTTTGAGGTGCAAGTGGGCTAACTTGTGAACCACAACCAATTTGAATCAAATTTTCTACACCTTTAGGTACACATAGGGATGTCAGGGGTGTAGTTATAATTGAGCAGATGGGTTCAAAGAACCTGGGCCCTCCAACTTCAGAGGGCCCCCCCAGCTCCACCCTCTCCTATTTTCTTCATTATCTCCCTCACTCTGAGGGGCTGCCGGTGAGAGGGGCGAACACGGGCCCCCTCTCCCCTAGCTACGTCACTCAGGGATGCCCAAATGGCGTGGTGGGTGATGATGTCATCCACTCCAATTCATGATGGCGGTCGCATGAACATCTGAGGTGCAAGCAGGCTAATTTGTGGACTGTCTAACTAATTTGACCCAAATTGGATACAGTTGCAGTGAGTGACATACAGTGACAACTCAGTGGCATAGTTTGTGATGATGTCATCCACCCTGATTCAAGATGGCGGACGCATAAACTTTGGAGGCACAAGTGGGCTAACTTGTGAAACGATTAACCGATTTGAACCAAATTTTCTACAGCTGTAGGGAAACATAGAGATGCCCAAATGGCATGATGTGTGATGATGTAAACTACTCGAATTCAAGATGGTAGCTGCAGGAACATACGAGGTGCAAGCGGGTTAATTTGTGGACTGTCTAACCGATTTAAACCAAATTGCATACAGTTGCAGTGAGTGACACACAGGGACAACTCAACAGCATAGTTTGTGATGATGCCATCCATCCCAATCCAAGATGGGGAACGCATAAGCTTTGGAGGCGCAAGTGGGCTAACTTGTGAACCGCTTAACCGATTTGAACCAAACTTGCTACAGCTGTAGGGATACATAGGGGCACCTCAACCGTGTAGATTGTGACAATATCATCCAACCCAGTTCAAGACGCCGGACACATAAACCTTTGAGGTGCAAGTGCACTTACTTGTGGAGAGTCTAACTGATTTGAACCAAATTTGCTACAGCTGTATGGACACATAGAGATTGTCCAATGGTGTAGCTTGTGATGATGTCATCCACCTTGATCCAAGATGGTGGACATGTGAACTTTTGAGGCACAAGTGCACTAACTTGAGGACTGTCTAATCCATTTGAACCAAATTTGATACAGTTGTAGTGAGTGACACATAGGGACACCTCAATGGTATAGTTTGTAATAATGCCATCCACCCTGATCCAAGATGGTGGATTCATGAACATTTGCAGTGCATGAGATTTTTCCAGACAGTTTAGATAGAATGTCATCTCTCGTCACCTCAAATTGGCCCAGTTCTTCAGCCTCCAGGCCTGAGAAGTTTGTTTCAGTCTCAGGTGCTCGGTATCCTCTGCCATGAGGACAGATGCAGAGAACCCATTTAGCTTCTTGGCAATCTCCACGTTCTCTTTAATAATCCCTTTCACTCCCCTGTCATCTAACGGACCAACTGCCTCCCTGGCAGGTTTCCTGCTTCTAATGTATTTAAAGAAGTTTTTGTTATTTCTCTTGATACTCTAAGCTAAATGTTCCTCAAACTCTCTTTTTGCCTCCCTTATTGTCTCCTTACATTTCTTTTGCCAGAGTTTGTGTTCCTTTTTATTCTCTTCATTTGGGCATGCCTTCCAATTTCTGAAGGACATCTTCTTCCCCTTTATACCTTCCTTGACTTTACTCGATAACCATGCTGGCATCCTCCCGGACTTGGTGGTGCCTTTCCTCCTTTTTCGTATATGTTCTAACTGGGCTTCTAGGATTGTGGATTTAAATATCCATGCATTGTGGAGTGAAGTGACTCTACTGATTTTCTCTTTCAATTTTCTTTTCACCAAACTCCTCGTTTTAGAGAAGTTTCCTCTTCTAAAATTCAAAGCATCTGTGTTAGACTTCCTTGGTGATTCTCTCCTTGCATGTGTGCTGAATTACATATACAATGGTCACCTTACATTAAAGTTTCCATGATGACATTGACATCTAGAGATCATCAAGAGATTTGGTGCTCTAGGCTAGATTACTGCAATGTGTTCTATGTGGGGCTGCCTTTGTTCATAGTTCGGAAACTGCAGTTGGTCCAGAATGTATACACGCATGCCTGGGCAGACTCTGCTGTGTTTTGCCTCTGTGCACTCTGCTCTCTGCGTCTCTGAGGGAAGGTAGGATGCCTACTTGTCTTAAGGAGGCAATTATTAGACCGCTTCTGAAGAAGCCTGCCTTGGATCCCTCCGAGCTGAGTAACTACAGGCCTGTTTCCAACCTTCCATGGCTGAGCAAGGTAATTGAGAGGGTGCTGGCCTCCCAGCTCCAGACAGTCTTGGAGGAAACTGATTATCTAGACCCATTTCAAACTGGTTTCCAGGCTGGCTATGGGGTGGAGACTGCCTTGGTGGGCCTGATGGATGATCTCCAACTGGGAATTGACTGAGGAAGTGTGACTCTGTTGGTCCTTTTGGACCACTCGGAGGATTTTAATACTATCAACCATAATATCCTTCTGGAGTGTCTGAGGGGGTTGGGGGTGGGAGGCATTGCTCTGCAGTGGTTCCGCTCCTACCTCTCGGGCAGGTTACAGATGGTGTCCCTTGGAGACTGTTGTTCTTCAAAATCTAAACTTTTATATGGTGTCTCTCAGGGCTCCGTACTTTCTCCAGTGCTTTTTAACATCTACATGAAACCGCTGGGAGAGATCATCAGGAGATTTGGTGCAGGGTGCTATCAGTATGCTGATGACACCCAAGTCTATTTCTCCATGTCAGCATCATCGGGAGAGGGCATAACCTCCCTAAATGCCTGCCTGGAGTCGGTGATGGGCTGGATGAGGGATAACAAACTCAGACTGAATCCAGATAAGACGGAGGTACTCATTGTGCTGAGCCGGAACTTGGGAGACAATTTTGATCTGCCTGTTCTGGATGGGGTCACAGTTCCCCAGAAGGAACAGGTACGCAGTCTAGGGGTGCTTCTGGATCCAAGTCTCTCCTTGGTGTCCCAGGTTGAGGCAGTGGCCAGAGGTGCCTTCTAACAGCTTTGGCTGATACGCCAGCTGCACCCGTTTCTTGAGATAGACAACCTCAAAACAATGGTACATCTGCTGGTAACCTCCAGACTGGATTACTGTAATGCACTCTATGTGGGGCTGCCCTTGTATATAGTCCGGAGACTACAGTTGGACCAGAATGTGGCAGCCAAGCTGGTCTCTGGGTTATCTCGCAGAGACCATATTACTCCTGTATTGAAGGAGTTACACTGGCTGCCAATATGTTTCCGGGCAAAATACGAGGTGTTGGTTATAACCTATAAAGCCCTAAACAGCATGGGCCCTGGGTATTTAAGAGAACATCTTATTCGTCATGAA
The DNA here is from genome assembly GCF_027244095.1 of Hemicordylus capensis. NCBI lineage: Eukaryota > Metazoa > Chordata > Lepidosauria > Squamata > Cordylidae > Hemicordylus > Hemicordylus capensis. Next base: position 252,966,761 of record NC_069658.1, on the reverse strand, counting down.
CCCCACCGCCCATTGAGATAATCAGGAGAGGTCTGTTTGCCATTGCCACCAGCTTGTCTGGTAGCTACTTGAGGACGGGCCTTCTCCGTTTGTTGCCCCGAGGCTTTGGAATGTGCTCCCTAGTGAAATAAGAGCCTCCCCATCTCTGACAACTTTTTAAAAGTCTTTAAATATACATCTGTTCACCCAGGCTTTTAACTGATTTTGTTTTGACTATTTTAATGTTGTTTTTAGACTATTGTTTTAAAATTTTAAAATTTTATTTTAAATTTCTTGCTTTTAATTTTCTTGTTTTTAATTAATGTTTTACTTTTAAAATCTTGTTGTAAACCGCCCAGAGATGTAAGTTTTGGGCAGTATAAAAATATGCTATAAATGAATGAATGAATGAATGAATGAATGAATAGTTTAATTGATTTAGTTTTGATTTTAACTGTTTTAATTATTGTTATTTGTTGTAAGCCGCCCCAAGTATGTTGTAAGCTGCCCAGAGCAGTAGTGCGCTGGAGGGGCGGGCTATAAATATCTTAAATAAATAAATAAATAAATAAATAATAAACCACCCTGAACCATTTTTGGAAGGGTGGTATATAAATCAAATAAATAAATAATAAAAATAAATAAAACTTGCACCAGCTTCTGGGCACCACATTCCAGGGTAACCTTCTCTCTGGTTGGTTCCATGACCAAATGTTCCAGGGCATAGTCATTCAGCATATCTAGAAATTTGGCCTCTTTGTCATTACCTGAATGTGAATTTACTCAGTCTGTGTGTGGGTAATTGAAGTCACCCATACAGCTCTGTCTCTCTTTGACACCTCCCTGATTTCCTTCTGCAACTCCCAGTCACTGCCACTGTTTTGACCAGGAGGGCGATAGCATGTCCTTAGCAGCACATTTCCTTTCAGTCCTTGTATTGTCACCCACAGAGTTTCTGTGGTGGACTCTGGTCTTCCTAGGTTTCCTAGCTTGTTAGATTCTATGACTTCTTTTACATACAGGAGTACTCCACCCCTAATTTGCACCCCCCTGTCCTTTCTATACAGTTTATATCCAGGAATAAGAGTGTCCCACTGGTTCTCACTGTTCCACTATCTTTCCGTCATGCCCACTATATATATTTTTTCATTAGCAACCAAGCACTCCAGCTTACCCATCTTGGCTTGGAGGATTCTGGCATTGGCATATAAGCACGGTTATATGTTGAATCTCTTACCTGGTGTGTGCTATCATTCTGACAGCCATTTGATCTCTTTGACCAGCTAGCTAGCACACCCTTCTGTCTGCTTTTTATCTAGTTCTACTTTCTACAACCGAAGCAGACAAGAATCAAGCAGTTTCCACCTAAGGATGTAAATTCTATCTCTTCCTTGGCTTTGCAAAATACATTTGCTGTACTTGGAAATGATTCTGCCTTTTCTGATTTTCCTGACACTACTGCTGACGCTCCTTCAAAGTTACAGAAGGAAGGTGAGTTGAAGGCTCTTTTGTCTCGCTTTTGTGAATTAACAGCGGAGACACTACAATTCACTCTGCGGAGCATTAAACCAATCTTGGTTTGGAAGCCAAGATTGATGATATTGCCCGCAGTATATCCCCCGCTCAAACTAGTCCTGCTAGAAATCTGAGAACGAACAAGCCTCCCAGAGACCGCTCTTCAGTGAAACCGGTGCTGTCTAACCATTTATCTTTTTCTCTGCTTGAAATAAACGTAACTGTTTTTTGCAAGCTGATACTATTGATTGATTGATTTGATTTGATTTGATTTGATTTGATTTGTATACCGCCCTTCCAAAATGGCTCAGGGAGGTTTACAATTAAAACAAACCACTAAAACAGTAAAGAGCTAAAACAAATTTAAAAACAATATAACAATTAACATTTTAAAAGCATTTTAAAACAACAATTAAACAATTACAGTGATTAAAATCCCAAAATCGGGGTTTTAATTTGAAAATAAATCAGATATTAAAACCCCTCAAAATTTAGGAAGCTGAGAAAGCTTGGGTGAAAAGATGGGTTTTCAGGTGTTTTTTGAAAATTGCCAGAGATGGGGAGGATCGTATCTCTTTTTTTAAAATTTAATTTTTATTAATTTTTAACAATAATCATAACAACCATAATAAACACAATTGGACTTCCTGCGTACCTCTTTTCGAGAAATAAAAACTATAAAGTTTACCTTATTATAATATTAATTTTAAAAAACACACAAATTTAAAGCTTAAAGAAAAAAGAAAAAACCATTAGTCTACCCAAACCTGCATTTCAAACGTCAAATCCAGCTGTAAGATCCATATTAGGAAAATAATTCTTTAAGTACAACAAAAAAAGTTTCCAATCTTCCCTGAAACGTTCTAAGCTTTGATCTTTTATCAGTGTTGTAAGTTTTGCCATCTCTGCATATTCCAAAGTTTTTATCAGCCAATCTTCTTTTGAAGGCAATTCATTAGTCTTCCATTTCTGTGCATATGTTATTCTAGCCGCCGTAGAAGCATACAGGAAAAAAGTTAAGTTATTTGTAGAAATTTCTCCTTGTGTTATTCCTAGCAGGAAGGATTCTGGCTTCTTAGGAAATGTCACTTTAAATATTTTCTTTAATTCATTATATATCATATCCCAATAGGCCTTAACCTTCCCACAAGTCCACCACATGTGAAAAAAAGTACCTTCAGAATCCTCACATTTCCAACATTTGTTTGAAACATTTTAATACATTAATGCCAGTTTTTTTGGTGTCAAATACCATCTGTACATCATTTTATAATATTTTTCCTTCAAAGTATAACAAGCAGTGAATTTTAAATCATTCTTCCATAACTTTTCCCAGGCTGCCATTTCTATATTATGTCCAACATCTTGAGCCCACTTTATCATAGTTGTTTTAACCAATTCCTCTCTTGTCTCCTCTAAAAGTAACAATTTATACATTTTAGAAATTAATTTTTCATCATCTTGACATAGTTCCTTCTCAAAATTCGAAATCTGATCCTCAAATCCAGCTTTAAGGTCTTTCTTATAAATCTCATTTAACTGATAGTACTGAAACCAATCTCTTACCACATTTTGTATTTCATTTTAAAGTTTTTAACTTACAATCCTTTCCATGAAAATGCAACAGATCTCTATAAATACCCCCAGACACCTGCATATTTACTTCTTTATGTGATAAAGCTTCAATCGGAGATATCCATAATGGAGTTTTTGGTTCTAACCAATTTTTATATTTTAACCATACCCTCATTAAACTCCTCCTTACATAGTGGTTCAAAAAAATCTTTATGTACTTTACTTTTTTCATACCATAAATAAGCATGCCATCCAAACCTTCTGTCAAATCCCTCCAGATCAAGAACTCTAGGGTTTCTCAATGTTATCCATTCTTTTAGCCATGTCAAACATACAGCATCAAAATACAACCTTAAATCTGGCAAGGTAAGGCCACCTCTTTCCTTTGCATCTGTTAAATTCTTAAAATTTATTCTTAGTCTTTTCCCCTGCCAAACAAACTTAGTTATATCCTTCTGCCATTGCCTAAAACAAGTCATGTTATTAATTATAGGAATAGTCTGAAAGAGAAATAACATTTTAGGCAAAACATTCATCTTCACCACTGAGATTCTTCCCATTAAAGATAGATTCATTTTGGACCATCTTTGCAAATCATTTTTCATGGAGTTCCATGTTTTAACATAGTTATTAGAAAACAACAAAGAATTATTATTTGTTAACCAAACACCCAAATATTTCACTTTCTTCTCCACTCTTAACGCACTTATTTCAAACAATCTGTCTTTAATTTTCTGATCTATATTTTTAGTCAAAACCTTAGTTTTAGTCTTATTTATATAAAATCCAGCCAACTGGCCAAATTGCTGTATCTTGTCCAAAAGTCTTTCGATCTTGTCCATTGGGTTTTCTAAAAATAACACAACATCATCTGCAAAGGCTCTCAGCTTATATTCTTGTCTCCCAATTTTGGGACCATGTAGTTCATCATCTTCTCTAATACTTCTACAAAGCACTTCTAGAACCAATATAAAAAGCAATGGGGAGAGTGGACAGCCTTGTCTAGTCCCTTTTTGTATTACACAATTGTCTGATAATTCTCCATTTACAATAATCTTAGCATATTGTTCCTAATAAATAGTTTTAATTGCTCTAATAAAGTTATTACCCGCAGTTATTTCCTCTAATAGTCCCCACATGAACTGCCACGAAATATTATCAAAAGCTTTCTCTGCATCCAAAAAGATCATCGCCATCTGTTTGTCATTATGTTTTTCATAATACTCCAATACATTCAGGACTGTTCTAACATTGTCTCTCAATTGTCTCTTTGGCAAAAAGCCAGCTTGATCTTCATGAATAAAGTCTCTTAATATCACTTTCATTCTTCTTGCCAAAACAGCAGCAAAGAGTTTGTAATCATTATTTAAAAGTGATATTGGTCTATAATTTTTAACTAATATTGGATCTTGATCTGGCTTTGGGATTATTGTAATATTTGCATATTTCCATGAATCCGGCATAATCCCTTTTTGTAAAATGTCATTCATAGTCCATTGAAGAGGTTGTAAAATTTGATCTTTAAGTAACTTATAATACAAAGCTGAGAGTCCATCAGGCCCAGGGGCCTTGTTGGATTTAGCTTGATTTATTGCTTCTGTTAATTCCATAACTGTTATTGGAGCATTCATAATTTCTATTTGTTGATGAGAAAGTTTTGGAATATTTTTAGATCTAAGAAACTTCTCAATTTTTTTATCTTCTACTATTTTGCCTTTATATAGTTCTGAATAATATTTGAAAAATTCCATCCTTATTTCCTTTCCATTATAAGAGAGCCCATTTTTGTAAGTATTTTAGATATAAAATTTTTCTTCCTCTCAGATCTAATTTTCCAAGCTAGCAACTTGCCTGGTTTATTTGCAAACTCAAATGATCTTTGCTTAATATATTTCAAATTTTGTTCGAGTTCATTTGCTATTAACATAGAGAGTTGTTGTAGTAGAATCTTAATGGCTTGAGAAACCTTCTTCTTGTCTTTAGTCCATACCAGTTCCCTTTCCTTTTTGGAGATCTGCATCAATAATACCTCTTTTTTCAATCCTCTTTGTTTTTTAAAATATGTATTTTGCTGTATGAAAAAACCTCTCATAACCGCTTTACTTGCATCCCAGACAATTTTGTTATCCAATCCTTGATTTAAATTCAATTCAAAATAGTCCTTTAACTTCTTTTTGGCTTTCTTGACCACATCTGGTTTTTTCAAAAGATATTCGTTCAGTCTCCACCGAAATGAGGTCGCACCTTCCTTCTTCCATGCAAAGCAAATTGGATTATGATCCGAAAACGTCCTAGGTAAAATGTCCATTCTTTTCATATAAGATATAATAGTTTTAGATGTCCAAACCATATCAATCCTTGAATGTGACTGGTATCTTTCAGAAAAATAGGTATATTCTTTTGCATTAGAATTTTTAATTCTCCATAAATCATAAAAGTCCATATGTTCTACTAATTCAAAAAATGCTTTAGGAAGTTTACCTTGTAAGTTCTTATCCGATAAGTCGGATTTTCTATCCAAAGATGTCGAAACAACTCCATTAAAATCTCCCAATACAATCAGATTAACATTCGATAAATCTGCCATCTTTTGATCCAAATAGTTATAAAGTTCAACTTTCTTTTCATTTGGGGCATAAATTCCAATTATCACCGGTTTGACTCCAGAAATTAAGACTTCCAGCGCAAGTACCCTACCTTCTTCATCTTTAAAAATCAATTTAGGTTCAAATTGCTGTTTGACATAAAATACTCCTCCTCTTTTTTTCTTCTTATCTGAAGAAACAAATTCTTGTCCCAGGACCTTATTAACCAAAAGTTTTCTATCTTGTTTTCTAATATGAGTCTCTTGTAAACACACTATATCTCATCAGGGAACGCATTCCACAATCTCGGGGCAACAACCGAGAAGGCCCATCTCTGTGTAGCCACCAAATGAGTTGGCAGTAACTGGAGATGGATCTCCTCAGATGACCTCAATGGGCGGTGGGGCTCATAATGAAGATGACGCTCTCTAAGATACCCAGGGCCTAAGCTGTTTAGGGCTTTGTAAGTTATAACTAGCACTTTGTATTTTGTCCGGGAACCTATTGGCAGCCAGTGTAACTCCATCAGTAAAGGAGTAACATGGTCTCTCCGAGATGACCCAGAGACCAACCTGGCTGCCGCATTCTGAAACAACTGAAGTTTCTGGACTACGTACAAAGGCAGCCCCACATAAAAAGTCAAGTCTGGAGGTCACCAACAGATGTACCACTGTTTTGAGGTCATTGAACTCGATAAACAGGCACAGCTGGCGTATCAGCCGAAGCTGATAGAAAGCACCCCTGGCCACCGCCTCAACCTGAGAAACCGGGGAGAGGTGTGAATCCAGAAGTACTCCCAGACTACGAACATGTTCCTTTTGGGGAAGTGTGACCCCATCTAGAACAGGCAGATCAAAATTGTCTCTAGAGTTCTGACCCTGCACAATATGTACCTCTGTCTTATCTGGATTCAGCTTCAGTTTATTCTCCCTCATCCAGCCCATTACTGCTTCCAGGCGGGCATTTGGGGAGGATATGCTAGCCCCTGCCTGCTTCCAGGCAGGCATTTAGGGAGGAGATGCCAGCTCCTGAAGAAGTTGACATGGAGAAGTAGATCTGGGTGTCATCAGCGTACTGGTAACACCCAACTCCAAATCCCCTGATGATCTCTCCCAGCAGTTTCATGTAGATGTTAAAAAGCACTGGAGAAAGTATGGAGCCTTGAGGGACACCATACTTAAGCTCAGATTTTGAAGAGCAACAATCTCCAATCGACACCATCTGGAATCTATCCGAGAGGTAGGAGCGGAACCACTGTAAAACAGTGCCTCCCACCCCCAACCCCCTCAGACGTTCCAGAAGGATACTATGGTCGATAGTATCGTAAGCTGCCAAGAAACCCAAAAGGACCAACAGAGTCACACTTCCTCTGTCCATTCCCAATTGGAGATCATCCATCAAGCCAACCAAGGCAGTCTCCACCCCATAGCCCGCCTGAAAACCAGTTTGAAATGGGTCTAGATAATCAGTTTCCTCCAAGACCACCTGGAGCTGAGAGGCCACCACCCTCTCAATTACCTTGCCCAGCCACGGGAGGTTGGAAACAGGCCTATAATTGCTCAACTCTGAGGTATCTAATGCAGGCTTCTTTAGAAGAGGTCGAATGATTGCCCTCCCTCAGAGATTGCCATCCTGCCCTCCCTCAGAGAAGCATTTATGATTTCCACCAGGCTGTTTACAACAACCTCCCTGCTAGATCGAACAAGCCATGTAGGACAAGGGTCAAGCGAACAAGTGGTAGGCCTCACCGCTCCAAGCAGCTTGTCCACATCCTCGGGAGTCACAAACTGAAACCGATCCAGTCAAATCACATAAGAGGAATGGTTGGGCACCTCCAGCTCAGACATCAAATTAATTGTGGAATCTTCATATATTTCATCATATAATATTTCATCATATTTCTCTCCTTATTGTGGAGTTACAAATGAATTCAGACTCATTAATTGAGATAGTGGATGATTTGGCGGCTCTGGGGAAAGACAGAGATACAGCCTCCTATCCAATGACTCCCTTGGATCCTCTGGAGGATAAAGATCAGTTAGAGCTTCCAGCCTTGAATATAGTGAGGAATCGGATCACATCGGATCACAGTCTTCCCAGAGCCCTAACATTAACACGGATGTGCTGAATCTATGCAAGCAGGCTATGCAGGAAAATGGCCAAACTCAGGATGATCACTGGGCAGGCCTCTTGGATGACCCTCACTTTGATGTAGAATCTGCCTTGTTGGAGCCCAGTTGCCATTCCTCCCCATTACGAGCTTCTTCCCAGGCCGATCCAAATTGACTTGAGGGGCTTTTGTTTCCCTCTCGGTCTTGGTATGGAATGTGGGGGGGCTAAAGTCCAAAATTCATGATTCAGACTTTTTAACATTTGTAACTGGCTATGGCATTCTGCTCTTTCAGAGAACCTGGATGAGTGGTGACTACAATTTACCTGGATACTCCTCTTTTATGTTAGGTGTCTCCCCTGGAGTGGGTAGAGGAATATTTATGTGGGGCATAGTTATATTTCTTACCAAGCAATTTCATTTTAAAGTTCATTTACTGGGAAGCTTGGATTCACTAGCACTGGCTGTGTTAATTAACTTGGGAACTTCTTACCTTGTGGTGATTAATGTGTATATCCCCCAGCTAGTTCATGGTCTTACAAGAAGGATTCATGGTCTAAACTGGAAATTTTCATTACAGAAACCTGGGCTACCCATAAAGATGCTCATCTGATTTTGGCAGGTGATTTTAATGCCCAAGTGGGACCGGATAATGTTAATACTTTACAACGGTCTCATCACTACCCCTCCTCTATACCCATTCCTTCCCCGCTGCTGGCTAGACAATCTAAAGATGCCAGATATGACATCTGGGGTTTAAATCTATTGTTATTGTGCTTCAGGGAGGACTTGCATCTACTTAATGGTTCAATCTTAACTGATTTTACAGCTGAATATATCCACTGGGCAGGATCTAGGCCCTCCTTGATTGACTACATGGCTATTTCTAGTAGTCTGGCGCCGAGGGTGAAAAATTTCCAGGTTAATCCCCGTTTAGAGACTGATCATTTCCCACTTGTTTTGAGGATTCTATGGAGAGAGGGGGCACGCTTGGATATGGGCAAAATATATTCTGATGAAAGGGATGGTGGGCCCAAAAGAATTAGATGGACTGAAGCCCAGGCAAAGCGTTTTTCCACTGCTCTTAAGTCAGCAGAAGCCTGTCATCTATGCGACGCCCTAATTGCGAGTACTGCTGCTCCTTCAGAGAGCTTTGTTCTACAAAACTATGGTGCCATCTTGTCTTTTCTGTACCCAGTAGTTGTTAAATCTGATTGCCCATCCAACAATTGTTTTAAGTTTTCCCCCCAGCCTTGGTTTGACCACAACTGTTTGCTTGCAAAGAGAAATGCACTAAGGGCCTTTAAAATATATAGGGGTGAGCCTACAGGGGTGAGGGTGCAGGAGGCACACCTCATAAAATCCCAATATAAGAACCCTCTAAAGGAAAAGAAAGCCCAGGACAATAAAAATAACTGGACAGAACTCATAGAGGCAGCTAACTCCAAATACCAGGCTAAATTTTGGAGGTTAGTTTCCCCTGTTTTAGAGAGAACACCTTCATCACGAACATCTATTATTCCCCCACAGGCTTGGGAATACCATTTCTCTCAGTTATACAAGAGGGCTGATTTTGTGTTATTTAATACGGATTGGATGAATGACGATCTTCCAATCTGGAACACAGTCTCTTGTTCAGAGGTTGAAAAGCTTATTAAACAATTTCAAAATGGCAACGCCCCTGGAATCGATTACATTTCTATCGATGCTTTAAAGGCAAATTTAGACTGTTGGATCCCTGTTCTTGCCTCTCTGTTTACTTACATTGGTAATACGACCAAAATTCCAACTGATTGGGGCCTTGAAAGAATAATGCCTATTTATTAAAGAGGCAGACAAGAGGAGCCGGCAAATTATTGGCCCATTAGTTTACTTAACGCAATTAGCAAAATCTATGCAAGACATTTACTTCTTAAACTCTTGGTTTGGATTGATGCGAATAATATTCTGGCATTGGAACTGGCAGGTTTTCGGGAAGGACATTCCACCACGGAACACACTTTCATTCTATAATCCTTAGCGGAAAAGTATACTCAGAGACCAGGTTCTGCTTTCTATGTAGCTTTTATCGACTTAAAATTGGCTTTTGATTATGTCCTCAGAGAAAGGCTCTAGCAAAAACTGATAGACCTCAAAATCGATAAATGTCTTCTTATGCTAATTGTTGGTTTACACATGAACACCCGCTTGAAGGTTCGATGTAACTTGAGTGGCCTTCTATCTGTTGGAAATTCTCTGTGGTGAGAGAATCCCTTTCTCATTATAGCAGAGTGCACAGAGGCACAACACAGCGGATTAGTTAAGCATGCGTGTATGCTGAGAGTAAAGTAACTTGGAGCCAATTCATAGTTTCAAATCAATATAAAAGGCATTTATTAAGGAACTCCATTCTAGATAGGAAAGTGATGAGTTAGGCTCTCTAATCTATCTATCTAGCTGGATGCAGATGGATTCTGCATCTTCTCTGCACACATGGTGCAGGGAGAGAGGCTTGCCATGTTGCAAGGTAGAAGGGCAGGTAGGAAGAGAGAGAGGAAGGAGGAAGTTGAATCCCTAAGAGTAGCAATCTACATTTCAAAGGGATAGCATCAGAGCAGTGGAGAAAGGATGACCAATGTCTTGACTCTCTAGCCCTCTGACTTACTAGTCTGTCCTCCACTGTCTAAGGCAAAGAGACAGCGCAAAGTCCTTTAACTTCCAACACTATCCTCGGAGATTCTAACGTCTAGAGGGGTGAGACAGGGTTGCATTCTTGCACCCATTTTGTTTAACATCTACATAAATTCGGTGGTCTCCTGCTTGTCTTCTCCCTCTGTTCATCCCCCGAAACTAGCAAACAGGACTATACCCATATTATTATATGCAGATGATATGGCCATAATGTCACAGATGCCTATAGGACTAAAACGTGCCCTTAGACTCTTTATATCCTTCTGTGCTAGCAAGCTAATTGAAATCAATTACTGAAAAAAAACAAAGGTAATGGTTTTTGCTAAGCGCCCAAGGCTACATAATTGGCTCATGAACAGACATAAAATCGAACAGGTGAACTCTTAAATATTTGGGTATAGTCTTTCACTCATCAGGTTCTAGGAATGCCCATTTTAATTCAATCAGGCAGACTGCTCAACTTGTCATAAACAAAATTAAACCCTATCACTCCACGCGAGGGGCATTATTTATTCCTGCTACAATTAGGCTTTTTACTGCCAAAGTGTATCCCAAAGTGTACTGGTGCTCAGTTGGGGCCTATTAACAACTTTGAGCCTTTAGAAGCCATACAAGCTAAGTTTATTAGACATAAACTGCAAGTCCTTTGCTGTGTGCCAAACACAGTAATTAGAAGTGAGGTGGGACTTATTAGGCTTGAGTCATGTTATTGGCATTGTACAGTGAGGGAAATAAGTATTTGATCCCCTGCTGATTTTGTCCGTTTGCCCTCTGACACAGAAATGACCAGGCTATAATTGGAATGGTAGGTTTATTGTAGCTGTGAGAGACGGAATAATAACAAACAAACCCTCAAAAGCCCAGTGCCCAAAAGTCAGCGATGGATTTGCATTGTAGTGAGGGAAATAAGTATTCGATCCCCTATCAACCAGCAAGATTTCAGGATCCCAGGTGTCTTTTCACTATATGCAGGTAATGAGCTGAGATGAGGAACACCCTCTGTAAGGGAGTGCTCCTAATCCCAGCTTGTTACAGTACCTGTATAAAAGACACCTGTCCATAGAAGCAAGCAATCACTCAGCTTCCAAACTCACCACCATACCCAAGACCAAAGAGCTGTCGAAGGATGTCAGGGACAAGGTTGTAGACCTGCACAAGGCTGGACTGGGCTACAAGACTATCGCCAAGCAGCTTGGTGAGAAGGTGGCTACAGTTGGCACGATAACTCACAAATGGAAGAAACACAAAATAACTGTCAATCTTCCTTGGTTTGGGGCTCCATGCAAGATCTCACCTAGTGGAGTTGCAATGATCATGAGAACGGTGACAAAGCAGCCCAGAACTACACGGGGGGAACTTGTCAATGATCTCAGGGCAGCTGGAACCATAGTCACCAAGAAAACAATTGGTAACACACTACGCTGTGAAGGACTGAAATCTTGCAGTGCCCGCAAGGTCCCCCTGCTCAAGGCAGCACATGTACAGGCCCGTCTGCAGTTTGCCAATGCACATCTGAATGATCCAGAGGAGAACTGGGCGAAAGTGTTGTGGTCAGATGAGACCAAAATCGAGCTCTTTGGCATCAACTCAACTCGCCGTGTGTGGAGGAGGAGGAATGTTGCCTATGAGCCCAAGAACACCATCCCCACCGTCAAACATGGAGGTGGACACATTATGCTTTGGGGGTGTTTTTCTGCTAAGGGGACAGTACACCTTCACCGCATCGAAGGGACGATGGACGGGACCATGTACCGTCAGATCTTGGGTGAGCACCTCCTTCCCTCAGCCAGGGCGTTGAGAATGGGTCATGGATGGGTATTCCAGCATGACAATGACCCAAAACACACAGCCAAGGCAACAAAGAAGTGGCTCAAGAAGAAGCACATGAAGGTCCTGGAGTGGCCCAGCCAGTCTCCAGACCTTAATCCCATAGAAAATCTGTGGAGGGAGCTGAAGGTTCGGGTTGCCAAACATCAGCCTCGAAACCTTTCTGACTTGGAGAGGATCTGCAAAGAGGAGTGGGACAACATCCCTCTTGGGTTGTGTGCAAACCTGGTAGCCAACTACAAGAAACGTCTGACCTCTGTGATTGCCAACAAGGGTTTTGCCACCAAGTACTAAGACATCTTTTGTGAAGGGATCGAATACTTATTTCCCTCACTACAATGCAAATCCATCGCTGACTTTTGGGCACTGGGCTTTTGAGGGTTTGTTTGTTGTTATTCTGTCTCTCACAGCTACAATAAACCTACCATCCCAATTATAGCCTGGTCATTTCTGGGTCAGAGGGCAAACGGACAAAATCAGCAGGGGATCAAATACTTATTTCCCTCACTGTATGATTGTTTTGGCTAAAATTGGTTCTTGTTCAAGTGGGATTGGCCTCCTTAATAATGATGGACTAGCCGACCCGCACAGAGCATCTGTGCGCTCTTTGGGACGGGCTGTTCCCCCTTCCCTTCTGCCCCACTCACCCTGCCCCTCCTTCCTGCCCCACGCTCTTGCCCCTGCCCTCCCTCTTGCCCCACTCTCTCTTGCCCAGCCTCCCTCCCCCTCCTGCCCCACTCTCTCTTGCCCCCCCCACCCCACTTTCTCTTGCCCTTCCTCCCGGCCCCTCCCACCCCACTCTCTCTTGCCCTCCCTCCCCCTCCCTTTCACTCTCTCTTGCCCGCCCTCCCTCCCTCTCCTACGCCACTCTCTCTTACCTGTCCTCCCTCCCCTCCCACGCCACTCTCTTTTGCCCACCCTCCCTCTCTCTTGCCCACCCTCCCTCCCCCTCCCACCCCACTCTCTCTTGCCCTCACCCTTCCCGCCCCCTCCCTCCCCTTCCCTCCCACCCCACTCTCTCTTGCCCTCCCTCCCTTCCCCTCCCTCCCCACTCTCTTGCCCTCACCCCTCCCGCCCCACTCTCTTGCCCTCCCTCCCTCTCTCTCCTGCCCCACTCTCTCTTGTCTTCCTGCCACACACTCTTGCCCTCCCTCCCTCCCCCTCCCGCCCCACTCTCTCTTGCCCTCACCCCTCCCGCCCCACTCTCTTGCCCTCCCTCCCCTTCCCTCCTGCCCCACTCTCTCTTGCCCTCCCTCCCCCTCCCGCCCCACTCTCTCTTGCCCTCACCCCTCCCACCCCACTTTCTCTTGCCCTCCCTCCCTCTCTCTCCTGCCCCACTCTCTCTTGTCTTCCTGCCACACACTCTTGCCCTCCCTCCCCCTCCCTCCTGCCCCACTCTCTCTTGCCCTCCTGCCACACTCTCTTGCCCTCCCTCCTCCTCCCTCGTGCCTGCCCTCCCTCCCTCCCTCCCCTCCCATTCCTCCCCTCCCTCCCCTAAATTTAGGCGTGCTCTTACTTTAGCATGTCTTAATGCACTACCTAAGGCAGTTCTTGATGGCAGGTTTGGAGGGCACTGGGGCCATAGCAAAAACCACTTCACATGTTATCTTATATTGTGTTTTCTAGAAAGATATTCACTTAAGTTTAATTTCCCCTCTATTGGAAAAACTCCCTGGACGTCCTGATGATTTTTATTTAAATTTTTTATTAGCAAACACCAATAAGGAGATTATTTGCAGAATGGCTAAGTTTTGTTATATTGTTTGTAAAATTCATTCTATGTAACTGTACTGTACTCTTTTACTGGTCAATAATTAAAATAAAAATATATCTATCTATCTATTCCACTTATTTCTGTCTCCTCTCCACTTTTTAGTCCTTTTTTGACCCCAATGCCACACCCCCTTCCCATTGAGTCAAGGTCTTGTTCTTTGTGGTTTTGTGATCCACGGTTGTAGCCAAGAACAGAACCCCGGTGGATAATGAAGGCCACCTGTACTGCAGGAAATTCTGTAAGCAGAATGTAAGCATTCTGTATGTTGGCTGAAGTTTGTCACCTGCAGTATTGTTAGCAATAGACACCAGAACCCCAACTTTAAAGCCTAAACCCTATGGGTGGCATCAGCATAATGTTTCATCTGGTGCAGGTACTGTTGATGTGGTCCCTCACATGTGAATCATTCATCACTCTTTGAATGCCAAAGCCAAGAAGTTTAGTGTGAATCTCACATGACAGAAGCAATCTGGCTGGTGTCTCCTGTGAAGCCCTGTGTGGAGTAGAATGATATGCCATTAGAATTTTGGGCAGTTCTGTTTTCCAGTTCCTTCCTATACAGTGAGCTGCTTGGAGTGATTTCCTTAAATACTGACAAAAATTCTCTTATCTTCCCATTACTTTTTGGATAGTAAGGGAAAGCACAGATATGTCTGATACCACAAGAGTTAAAAAAAACTCTCTAGTAAGGTAACTCACAGACTTGGGTCTTGCAGTGTGTTGATAAAGAAATGTTTGGCAATATGATTGCTTCTGGGTAAGAGGAATAATTGTCAATGATAGTAAAGTAAAGTGTGCCGTCAAGTCGATCTCGACTCCTGGTGCCCACAGAGCCCTGTGGTTTTCTTTTGGTAGAATACAGGAGGGGTTAAACACTGCCATCTCCTGCGCAGTATGAGATGGTGCCTTTCAGAATCTCCCTATTAGGCTTGTGCATTTCGATTCAGCCACAAAACGTTCTGTGTGCAAAAATGGAATTTTTGGACATTTTGTACCCAAATTGAAATGAGAAAATTAAAAACAAAAAAATTTGTAATCAATCAAAATGACCATATTTCGGACTCGAATGTTTTGTTCTTCAGAAAAACTTTGGACTGCCATTTCAGCATTGCATGAAAATTGTCCTTTTGGTCTCTCCACTCCAGCAACTGAGTGTTTGCCAAAAGGATCAGCAGAAGATAAGATATGCAAAAAGCCCACACAGCTTCCCTGAGGTCAGCCATTTCCTTGGCATGAATGATTTAGTTAAGAATGTCTTGTATTGTAATGCAATTGTGTACTAAGAAATTCTGATTAACCTGAAGAGTAGCCATTGCCAACTTACTTGCAAGCTTCCAGTCTGTGCTGCTTGCTTTGATAATGTCAAGGAAATTGCAAGGGTGGGGGTGGTTGAAGGAGGGAGTTTGGTTCAATTCATTCCACAAGTTAGTTAGTTACTCAGTTGCCAATCTCTAGCTTTCTGCCTCATTCGAGAGAGAGAGAGAGAGAGAGAGAGAACTAGTTTGCATTGCATGTCTCAACTAAAGCTTCCATGATGGCATGCTTCCTTGTTGCCAGGCTGCCAACCTGAGCCCAGCCTGCTATGGATGGCTATGCCAGCCTGGGAATGGATTTATCTGCTGCATTGCTTTTTTGGTCCAAAAGAATTTTTTTCACCCCCTTGAGAGAATCACTGCCTGTGTCTGCTGTGTCTGTCTGTGCCAGCCGCCAGTGCCCTAGACTGAGTGAGTGTGGAGGTTTAGGGAGGTTTGGGGTTGCAATTGAATTTTAAAAGTTGTATGTTGTTGTTTAGTTTAGAAGTTTAAATAGGGGTTCTTTGTGGGAGGGATTCCCTTCCCCATACTTGTAGGTGTTTAAAAGTAGTGTAGCCTTGTGATTTTAAAAAATAAATTTAAAAAATTCTGTTTTTTCTCCCTAGTTAATTGTATCTATTCTGTTCAATCCATAGTTATATTGAGTCTGCTATTGTGTCTCTCTGTTCCTTTACTTTTTGGATAGTAAGGGAAAGCACAGTTCCCTTACTGCTCCCTATTTAGTTACAATGTATATATATTATGCAATTCAAATTCCTGCCTAGGATGGTTTGCTGTTTTGCTGTATTTTGGGACCTCATGCATGTGCATCCTGATGGCACTCTCTCTCTCTCTCTCTCTCTCTCTCTCTCTCTCTCTCTCTGGACTTCTTCTTTGCAATGAAGATTGGGTCATATTGTGACTTCTAGAATCATCATCATTTTTATTCAAACAAGATCAAATATGTTGTGTGGCGCCACAGGCTCCAATCTGTTGCAGAAAAGTCAAAGAATGCACCAAAGGTTGTGTGCAATTGTCAGGATCATCACCCTTCTACTTGCGTAGGTGGGAGGGGGGCCAAAGCTGGCTGTTCCACTGGCAGAATGTTGCTGTTTTTTGCACCCTTCCTTGCTTAACCAGCTTTTATGGCTGGGTGCCACAGATGTAGCTGTGTCTCTGTTGCTTGTGGACAAAAAATGCTTGGGGGGGGGGAGGACAGGGTGTTGTTGTTGTCCCTAGGGCCTAGTCTGCTGCATTTGGGTGATCTTGCTTTGGAAACTTGGTTTCCAGCAAAGCTCTGCTCAGGTGGTAATACCCACATGGGTGCCTACCACCACTCAGATTTCAAAGGCATTGGGCAAAGGGCTGAATTTTTGCGATTTGTTGAAGTTTGAGTGTCTTTAAGCTTCCCCCCATAGGGAATAATGGTGGTTTAAGCAGCCCCATAATTACACTTGGGGGGTGCTGGGGTGGCCCCAAGCGAGTGGTGCACTAGCACTAGCACAGAGGGTGCCAACCAACCCCATGGGTTGCTAACCCATTGGGGTACTGGGTTTTCTTGTTTCTGAGGTGTTGAGTGTAGGTTCTCTGGTAGCATATGAGATTTTCAATGACAAACCATGAATCCACTCTCATATGCTACCAGAGAATCTACACCAGAACACCTCTAGAATAACAAAACCCTGTACTTCATGGGTTGTCAACCAATGGGGGGTGGTTGGCACCCTCTGAGCACTACACCACCACTCGCTCTGGGCAACCCCAGTGCCCCCCAAGTGCAGTTATGGGCTGTTGAAATCTCCATTATTTCCTATGGGGGGAAAAAATCTTAAACATCATTAATTATTTAAAAATCAGCCCTTTGACCAATTCCTTTGTAATAATTGTGGTAGCTTCCTTGCCCCCATTGGGCACTACCACCAACCACACTCTGATCTGGGCCACACACATCCTTGGCGTGAAGCTATACTTTTTCTGAAACCTCCATTATTCCCTATGGGAAAAATCTGAAAGACGCACAAAATTCAAAAATTCACCAAAAATCAGCCCTTTGCCCAGTTCCTTTGAAATGTTTGTGGTAGCTTCCACTCATTTGGAACTACAACCCTCATGCACTCTTTTGGCCACGTGACCCTTTTAAAAATCCCAATTAATTCAGATTCGGATCCAAATCGAAATTGGGGTGTTTTGGAAGGCTTATTTTTGGACAAAATCCAAATTGGGGGTGTTTCAGATTTGGTCCAAATCTGAAACACATAAAATACAAAATGCACAACCCTACTTCCTATATTACTGCTGCCTGATATAGTACATTCAAACTGGCAACCTTCTGTTAGTCAAGCATTTCCCCACTGGATCAGTCCTACAATATCTATACCCAGTTTGGTCCAAGGATGAGGTGGTAGCTGAAGGGAGCATAACAGCTGATCCTCATGTGAGTGTTGAGTCTGTACACAAACAACACAGTTCTTGATAAAATATTCCAATGACTAAGTCCATGCTTGGCCAGTAAAACTTGGCATGCAGAATTTGCTTGGTTCCTATTATCCCTTGGTGAGAAATATGCTTGAATGGATGCAATGGAGCAGGAAGCTCTGTTGCCATTTGTTGATTTGAAGAATATGTCTAAGCATAGTCAATAAAGCATCCTGCTGAGAAGGAAGTTGAAGTTCCTCAAGAGACAGTGCCTCAAAATCCAGCATACATGTGTCAATAACCCTACAAACATCATAATCCACCAACGAGCCTGTGCCATTATCAGCAAGCGGAAGACGTGACAATGAATCAGCTGCATTCAGTTTGTCAGAGATTAGGTCAACAGTAAAATCATACGGTTGCAGTCATCAACTGAGACTCTGAATGGGAGGTGGTAAAATATTTCTTTTATGTGGGTGTAGAATCCAAGAGAAAACGTTGTGTATGAAAGGGCAAGGAGTTGAATCAGGGATATCAATAGTTTAATGAATTAGATATTATGTACAGAGAAGTAAGCACAGACTGCTTCTCAGTGCTCTTGCCGCTGGCTGTTTGTTAGCCCCACCTCTACTCCAGGACTGGAATACAACTAAAAGTTTTGCTGTTGAGTTGGTGTCGACTCCTGGCGACCACAGAGCCATGTGGTTTTCTTTGGTAGAATACAGGAGGGGTTTACCATTGCTATCTCCCATGCAGTATGAGATGATGCCTTTCAGCATCTTCCTATATTGCTGCTGCCCAATATAGGTGTTTCCCATAGTCTGGGAAACATACCAGCGGGGATTCAAACTGGCAACCTCTTGCTCCCTAGGCAAGTTATTTCCCTGCTGCACCATTAGGTGGTCGGAATACAACTAAAGCCCTATTCAAAAGCTGGCCTGGATCAAGGAATGGATTAACCAAAAAACAGTAGGTACAGGAGGTGTATAAGTGGTTTGTGATCAGTCAAATGGGTGACCCCACAAGCACACATTAAAATGTTCTACAGCCCATACACATCCCAGAGCTTCATATTCAATCTGGGAATATCACTGCTCTGTAGTGGAGAGCGAGCAACTGGCATATGCCACTGGCTTTTGAGAGCCATCTTTTTGAGTCTGCAGCAAAATGGCACCTAGTCCCACAGGACTGGCATCTGTCACCACCAAAGTAGATGCGTGCAGGTCATAGTAAGCTGGCAAGTTCCTTCAGGGGCAGAGCCATCAGTAAGCGAATGGGTTCAAAGAACCCGGGCAGCCAATGATAAGGGCAGCTGGAGCCCCCATTGTGCGTGATATCCCAGTGGGCATGGCCTGATTGCCCAAAGGCCCGCCCCAGTCCTCTCCTTCTAATTTCCAGGCAGCACTGCTGTCAGGCAGCAAGCACTGCCTGAAATGAGACGGGGAGAGCTCACTTGGGATGTCCCAAGCCCAGGCCATGCCCCCTTTGCGTGTGCCGTTGCTTGTATGGCTTGGGCTTTGAATAGCCCGAGCGAGCTCTCCCCATCTCATTTCAGGCAGTATTTGCTGCCTGACAGCATTTATTTCCCTGCATTTATTTCCCTTCCTCTCCCTAGCTGCCTGTCAGCATTTATTTCCCTTCCTATCCCGTGCTGTAAAAACAGCTATCTGAAAACCCTTTAGATAATCCAGGTGAGACCAAGATTGAGCAGCTGTGTCTGTAACATGATTCCTCTCTGGAGGATAACCAGAGCAAAGGAAGTCTGCCTTTTACCTAGTTGTGTTACCTACATAAGTCCTAAAGGTCACAGGTTTCTGTACCCTACTGTTACAAGGGCCCCTTTTCTTGGAAACAATACTCTGCCCCGCCTAAGTAGAGATAGACACCTGTTGACCACAGCTTGCCCTGCCCTGACTAGGCATTAGGTATAGCTAAAGTGACTGGTGCATTATTACTGGTTTCTACCTTGGTTCACTTTGTCTACGGATTCGGATCAAATAGAAATTGGGGTGTTTTGGAAGGCTTATTTTTGGACAAAATCCAAATTGGGGGTGTTTCAGATTCGGTCCAAATCAAAACACAGAAAATACCGAGGAGGACAGGGGTGTAACTATAATAGGGCAAGAGGAGACAGTTGTCTGGGGGCCCACTGCCTTGGGCCCCCCAAGTCACATGACTGACTCCCCCAGCTGCGCACCCGCCCGGGCTTCCTTCAGTTGTATTCATCCTCTGAAACTGATGTGAGTGTTAAGACCTGGAGCTACCGGAACAGCAGGTCTTTCTCTAGTACCATTACATGACTTGCATAATTCACTTATCTCAAACCCTGTATCAAGCAAATGCTGTTCCTGAGACGGGACTGTCAGCTACGTTGCCTTCTGCAGACAGTGTTCCTTGGTCTTATAATTGTTCAACCTTTCTTGTTTCAGCCTGTCCTTGTTCTTTTCCTTCTTTGCTCCTTTATTTCAGTTATTGCTCAGATATCGTAGAGGGGGATACCTAGTTTAGTTTCAAGGGGACTTTATTTTGTTTATACTACTTTATCTTTGAGAGTCATCCTTTGCTTTCCTCCGTGCAGCTAAGCTGCTACTTTCTTATCTACAGAATTTCTGTCTTGACTCACAGAAGTGGAGCTGGAGGGATCGTAAATCCTGTTAGGTCAGTCGTGCCAACAAATTTATGACATTCATGAGCTGAGCTTCAGTGAAGGGAGGGGCATTTTAAAATCTTGTCTCTGGACCCACTCCAACCTTGCTATGCCCCTGGAGGAGGGACAATAAAGCCTCAGTACATAAAATCAGTTACAACACTATTCTTCCAGATAAATTGTGCCTCAAAGCAACTTAAACATGGGAGTGGGTGGGACTGTTGGTGATGAAGGAAAATTCCACTATCTCCTTTTACCTAGTTGTGTTACCTACATAAGTCCTAAAGGTCACAGGTTTCTGTATCCTACTGTTACAAGGGCCCCTTTTCTTGGAAACAATACTCTGCCCCGCCTAAGTAGAGATAGACACCTGTTGACCACAGCTTGCCCTGCCCTGACTTGGCATTAAGTATAGCTAAAGCTGATTGGTGCATTATTGCTGGTTTCTACCTTGGTTCACCTTGTCTACCAATGGCTAAGCTTTATTTTGCTTGTACTAGTATGATTAGTGTATACCATGAAACTTTGGCCTCTGATAGGTTCTGTACTCAATCCTATAGCCTGTATGTAAACAGCATAAAAGACTCTTGCCAAAAGCCTGAGTGTGTGCTCTTGGAAGAGAGACACCTGGCATGCCATGATCAATAAAGCTTGAACCTGATGGACGGTTAGGGCCTCTCCTCATTAAATGAATCCAGAATTCCTGGAATTTCTTCATCAATTTGGTGTCAGAAGTAGGATGAGCCAGAACTCTGAAGGGACATGCCCTTCAGTGGTAAGTGCCATTTTTGCAGTCTATGGAAGGCCCAACCTCAAGCAATCTGACCAAGTTGGTCTTGGCCATTAGCAGGTGAGAGCTGGTTCAAAATGAGAAGAACGCCCAGGAAAAGGGTGGACAGAATAAATGTTTAAGTGTGAATTTCCCTTTATGTCCGTCCCGTGCCGTCCAGGGCTACCCACAGCACTAGATCGTTTGGTGTGGCCTGGTACACTTGTGATTGAATAAACTGTTGACCAGGGCTACCCGTGTGGTTATCTCAAGACTCCACGAGCCTTCTGCGAGCCTCACAACTGTGACCAGAAATGTCTCGGATGCAAAGTGGGGAGATCCATACTGGTGTGCCTCAGCGGGTTGCAAATGTGTTTGGAGTTAATGGTGAAACGCAGGAAAAAAGGTCCATCTCTATTCAGGGTAGGTAGTTGGGGTGGCAGACGACTACCATGTCTCCTTCACCTCTTGTGTCTCTGGGCAGGAGACGCCCTGCATTTTAAGCTCATTTCTACCCCATCTGTCTCAGGAAAAGGCACAGTTTAGTAGAGATGAGAGGTTCAGGTCAGTTTCATTGCATTTTGGGTGACACTCCTGTAGTTTATATGTGTTGCAGTTGCAGTTATGGGCAAAGGTCAGTTGAATACATTTCTAAGTGGGTCCTTGACTGCAATTCCCAAAGGAAATCAGTCTCTACTGAAAGATCTTAATATATTTCCAGAACAATCCAGAGGACTATCAACTGGGCCTGATGGATGTATGGTATCTATGGGACGATGGGTTGGCAAAGAGGGTATCGTTCAAACAGCCTGAAAATACGCCCCAGGCATGCCTGCCTGGCAACCCATTTCTCTCCCCCCCCCATATGCCCCACTTTATAATGCTGCCTTGTATCCTTTTCTCTCTTCAAACTCAACAGTATTCAGGACCTGCAGGTTGGGGAAGGGGTTTTGGGTAACAACTGCAACAATGATATTTTGCCTGCTGCTTTGCTTACTGTTGACCAATCTGGTCCCTTTGTATCATGTGAAATAGGGAAAGGGGAAATACTTCTGTTAGTGGATACAGGTGCAACCTGATCCACCTGGCACATGGAGGACATGGCTGCCCTGGCTCCATTTGGACAGGTTGTAAACTCTGTTGGAATAAGTGGAGTGGCGATACCCCCTCCAGTCTCACACGCTACTTTTGTGCAAGTGAGTCCCCTTACTGCTAATCATGCTTTTCTGTTAAGTGACACCACTCTTGTAAACATATTGGGAAGGGATCTGCTATGCAGATTAAGAAGTACCATTTATTGCACTCCGGACTAAGATTTGCTTTGCTTACTGTTGACCAATCTGGTCCCTTTGATTTATTGCACTCCGGACAGAGTGTATGTGGATATATCCCCACTGATTTTGCCTCACAGCTCAATACGGTATTAGTGGCAGAGGAGTGCCTTGCTGAACCTCCGGGTGGCCAACCAGAGGGGCTGCAACGTGTACCAGACTCTTTGTGGGCTTTTCACACCCCTCTGAGGTTGGAAAGCTGCAAACGGCCACGTCTGTGAAGATTGCCGTCAAACCTGGCAAACCCTTCCAATTTATTTCTTGATACCCACTCCCAGCTGAGGTGAGGGTGGGGTGGGGTGAATCCAGCTGGTCATTGATTCCCTTTGAGCTCAAGAAGTCCATGTAGCATCTTGCCCCTTGTCCAAGCCTTATAGCTCCATCCCTGGTCAATGCAGATGAAGTACGGTTTGTGGATGGATCCTGCCTCAGAAATAAGGCAGGCTGTGTCTTTGTTATGCTGTTGCAGGCTCAGACTGGCCCACAGGGCAACAGGGCATATTCCCGGTGTGCCCCACCCATGGGGTGCAGCTGCACCCGACTCCCACCCGTAATTACCCATCCTACTCAAAACCCAGAGCCCTCTCCACGTAAATTCCACCACTCTCTCAGTGCCCCCAGTCTGGCCCTGTGCGGTTGTCACTGAGTTGGCTGATCTGGAAGCTCTTGCCCTCCCAGCCCTTTCTAGCGATCATTGCCATGTTTGTGGCCCAGCATTCTGGGCAGCCCCCGATTTGTTCTCTCTTCCTCTGCAGCTGGCTGGGAGGAGAGCTAAGAAAGCAGGCTGCTCCCATCTGCGCCGTCGCTTCTGTGTGCTGCACGACAGGCACACGAGCTGGGAGGAGGAGCAGGGCTGTGCCTCCTTCCACCCATTCTCCTTGGATGGCTTTAAGAGGGGTTTGGATAACTTCCTGGAGGAGAGGTCTATCATCGGCTACTAGTCGGAGGGCTATAGGCCACCTCCAGCCTCAAAGGCAGGATGCCTCTGAGTACCAGTTGCAGGGGAGTAACAGCAGGAGAGAGGGCATGCCCTCAACTTCTGCCTGTAGACTTCCAACGGCGGCATCTGGTAGGCCACTGTGTGAAACAGGATGCTGGACTAGATAGGCCTTGGGCCTGATCCAGCAGGCCTGTTCTAATGTTCCCTCCCAGGCCAGTCCTTATCTCTGCTGTTGCTCCTGTGCTTTAAGATCCTGAAGATTCTCAACACACAACCATCTCGGCCTTTTGTGTAGTCTGTTATTTGAGTGCCCCTTTTCACTCATTCACTGAGCTTCTATCCATTCTCTTTGTTAATTAGTGTATTGCAATGCTAAGGGGTGGAAGGGAGATGTTGGGTGAAGTTTGCAAAAGGATTGGGTGACTGCCTGCAATGCATCTCGAGATATTACCTGGTGTAGTAAATATTATAATAAGTGCCAACAAAATGCCTTTCCTAGCATTACCTGCTTGCAAAGCCTGTCTTTCTCCACGTCATAGTGGGGTAGCCAAATGGCCACAAGAGGGTAAGGAGGTGAACCCCACATGGGAAGATGATACTTTAGAGAAAACTGGGCTGCAACACCTTACTACACATGCTTGCTTCTTGCCTTTGGAATACTGTCTTGGAGTGAGCCCCACTGAATTCAGTGGGATTTAATTCATTCATTGGATTGGACTGCATGTCCTAATATGCAGGCTTGTTTAGACCTTCACTTGGTTTTAAGATCTTGTAATGCTGTGGTTGATTCTTTTTTTTTTTAAGAGTACTTGCCTAAAGAAAGACTGCTTCTCTTTAAGCAATATTGCATATTGGAGGGTACTTGTATAATTAGAAAGTAATCTGCTGTTCAGGAGACAAAATTAGCATTTGTAGAGTACAGTAAAAGATAACTTAAAAAAAAAAAACCTGGGCAAAGTTCAGACAGTTCAGTCACAATTAAGCCT
This sequence comes from Hemicordylus capensis, assembly GCF_027244095.1. Taxonomy (NCBI): domain Eukaryota; kingdom Metazoa; phylum Chordata; class Lepidosauria; order Squamata; family Cordylidae; genus Hemicordylus; species Hemicordylus capensis. The sequence goes on along the minus strand of NC_069658.1, from coordinate 252,942,346 downwards.
CAATGAAAGTGTTGGGATGGAATTTAGTAGTGCCTTGTCTTTGCTGGCTTGTGCCTGTTTTCGGTTTTAAATTCACTTGTTAAAACTGGAAAGTGCTTTATAGGATCACGGTTTCTGGAGATTCCATGGTTGATGTTGCACAGTGTTTAATACTTAGGCTCCTGGATTTGGAGAGCCAGAATATGGCAACCCTATTTCTAGCCCACAACCAGCTGAGCTGGACATGCACCTGCACCCTGGCCTCTGGAACCAGAGCCACAGTGTACTCAAGATATGCCTTTGGGTTTTGCCACTTGTTTGGGGTACTTAGGAGGAAACAGGGTTTTATTACCTCCTCAGGCACACCCATCTCTCATGCACAGCTAGTTGCTGGACTCCTGGAAGCCATGCTGCTCCCTTTGGCACTGGCTGTTGTACACTGTCATGCTCACACCTTCTCCAATTCTCCTGTTGCGGAAGGAAACTGGTGTGCAGACCCAGCAACTAGATCTGCAGCCCTTAAGGGCCCGCCTCCGGCCCAAGTAATATTGGCTGTTCAGCTCTTAGAGCTCCCTTCTCCTTCTGAACTGTCCTCTCTACAGCAGGCCATTTCCCCGGGGGAACACTTCCTCTAGGAGCATGCTGGCTGTACTTCTGCCCCAGATGGCACCTGATACCATCCTGTGGCCGTGCGTGCCCTCATTCAGCATTTTTGTGGCAACACTAGGGGTCCCACATGAACAAAAGGGGGATTATATTTAACAAAATTTTGGTTTGTTCCCTTCGCCAGCATTGAGGCCCAGCACATCTGCCAATCATGCACCACTCGTTATCATCCTCATTGTTCAGCCTACGTGGAGAGAAGTAACTTGGACCTGAAAGCCAGGCTGGCTATGACTATGGAGGATACTGGCTTGCCCTGGCCAGATGCCCTGCCCTACATGATCTTTTCTCTCAAAACCACTCCTAATAGAAACCATGGCCTTAGTCACAGGAAGGCCCCTAAGGGTGGGAATGGAACCCAGGGGAAAGGCAGGACAGGACAGCTTGGTCCAGCTGGACCAAGATATAGTAAGCTGCTGTGTGAATTTAACCAAAAAGACTGAAGTCTCTCCACTCACAGGTGAAAGAGGCCCATACTACCAAGTACCGAGTCCTGCCATTCCTTGCAGCCTGGAGACGGGGTCCTGGTCAGGAAATTCAAGCACAGCAAACCGTCTGGCCTAAGGTGGACAGGTCCTTTCCAGGTATTGTTAACGACCCCCAAAACCAGTCAACTGCAAAGGAAAGGCTACCTGGACTCATGCATCTCACTGCAGAAAGGTGCCCGCCCCCTTCCAGAAGGATACAGACCAGAAGAAGGACTGGCAACTGTGGGGCCAGAGTAACCTCCAACATGAAGAAGATCCTTGTGATATTGGGACTGTTTAGTGCTGCTGTCTGTGCAATCACAACCTACAGAGAAAATGTGGTTTTCAAACTATCCTACAAAATAGCCAAGGTCCTAAATAAGACAGATTGCTGAGTGTGTCACCACATGCCCATCCATGGTCTGGGTGTGTGTGTGTGTGTGCCCATGGTCCCCATTCCTTTGAATGCCAGTGAGCTATCAGATTATGATTATGCCACCTGGGAGAATAGGAGGAACCTCACTTAGGCAGATAGACGGGCAGATATCAACTCGTTCCTGTATGTTGTGCCCAAGGAGGGAGAGTTCTGTTTCCAGGGCATGGCACTGGTCCACATTTGGGAAACACAATTGGGAAAGTGAAGTCACCTTCGTAAAAATTGGGGCTACCATAAATGGCTCCTATGTGCATAATATACCTCCCTCCAGCTAGTCTATTTCTCATGCAAGAACAAAAAACAAACATGCACACACCTTGGACAATACATTCTGAGAAGCAACACAATATTCTGTAATCAAGTTCTCTCTGTCATAGACGAAGGTGTTCCCTTCTCATGGGAACAGCGGTATGATTGTGATGGCTCCTGCATGCTTTACAGGAAACCAAAGGTACTTTGCCAAACAAAATATGTTGATATATTTTCCCACCAAGGAGTTCACTATATTGCCTCCGAGCCAAGATGGGTGCCTAACGACTTCAGATTAACCAGTTTCATTTGAATGAAATTATTTATTTATTATTTTATTTATTTATTTGATTTATATACCGCCCTTCCAAAATGGCTCAGAGCGGTTTACAATTAAAACAAACCACTAAAATAATAAAAACTAAAACAAATTAAAAACAATATAGCAATTAACAATATAAAAACATTTTAAAATAGGATTAAACAGTTTACAGTAATTAAAAGCCCCAAAATCGGGTTAAAATTTAAAAACCCATGGAAATTAGCCATGTATACGGTATCTGAAGGTATTAATGTTTTATGTGTTTTATATATTTACTGCTGTTGTTGTTTCTTTTTCTTTTTGGATTTATGCTGGCCTTGGGCCGAAATAAACATATACATACATACATGCCTCATCCAAAGCTGCTTTGTGCTGCTGAGCAACACAACCACATTGCAATTCGGCATTGCTCAAAATGTTCAAAACCTCTGAAAGGTTCGAAAGGATCAAAACCTCTAAAATGACACTTGGGGGATAGCCGACAGGAGCTGGGCAGTATCCGGCTCGGCAAATGCCATCCTTGAAAGGGCAAGAGTGTAAAAGATTCAGATCAGACAGAAGGGGACAGAGCAGAACCACATCAAGAGCAGACAGGAGACTGTGATAGCTGGTCAAAGAGCCAAAAGAAAGATAGCAGACACCAGGTAAAAGACTCAGCGTATAGGTGCTTATATGCCAATGCCAGAAGCCTCCGAGCCAAGATGGGTGAGCTGGAGTGCTTGGTTGCTAACACAGAAATAGATATAGTGGGCATAACAGAAACCTGGTGGAACAGCGAGAACCAGTGGGACACTGTTATTCCTGGATATAAACTCTATAGAAAGGACAGGAAGGGGTGCCTAGGACGTGGAGTAGCACTGTATGTTAAAGAAGGGATAGAATCTAACAAGGTAGAATACCTAGGAGGACTGGAGTCCTCCACAGAAACCCTGTGGGTGACAATACAAGGCCTGAAAGGAAATGTGCTACTGGAGATGTGCTATCACTCTCCGGATCAAAACACTGACAGTGACTGTGAGTTGCAGCAGGAAATCAGGGAGGTGTCAAGAAGAGGCAGGGAAGTAATAATGGGTGCCTTCAGTTACCCACACACAGACTAGTTAAATTCAGTAAGGTAATGACAAAGAGGTCACATTTCTAGATACGCTGAATGCCCTAGGACATTTGGCCATGGTGCCCTAGGACAGTTGGCCATGGAACCAATCAGAGAGAAGGAGACCTTGGATTTAATCCTGAGTGGCACCCAGGACCTGGTACGTGATGTCAGTGTCATTGACCCTTTAGGGAACAGTGACCATAGTGCGATCAAATTCAGCATACATGCGGGGAGAGAATCAGCAAGGAAGTCTAACACAGACATTTTGAGTTTCAGAAGAGGAAACTTCTCCAAAATGAGGAGTAGGGTGAAAAGAAAGCTGAAAGGGAAAAGCCGGAGAGTCACTTCGCTCCAGAATGCATGGAGTTTACTCAAAACCACAATTCTAGAAGCTCAGTTAGACTGTATATCCAAAAGGAGGAAAGGTACCACTAAGTCCAGGAGGGTGGCAGCATGGATAAGAGGTACCGTCAAGGAAGCCATAAAAGGGAAGAAGACTTCCTTCCGAAATGGGAAGGCCTGTCCATATGAAGAGAACAGAAAGGAACACAAGCCCTCCCTCCTCTGACTTCTGGGCAGAAATCCGGACTGGTCGGTTGCTGCATCAGTGGCCATCAAGTTGTGCCAGTTAGCTAGGCAGCCGTTTTCACACTGCTCCACAATGCCTTTCAGGTGAGGTCGATGCCTTCCTTTACCCTCCACCCCCACCATAAGACCTGAGTTAGAAATGTAATAAAGTCTTTGCTTCTACCTTGGCCAGGGCAGGAGGAAGTTGCCAATGCCCCAGTATCAGCTATAATATCCTGGTTTTCCTAACTGTTTCTCATGAAAAGCCATTACCTTTTACCAACCTAACTTGGGGGCAGAAAATAACCCAGAAGTTCTGTCAGGAGACAAAAGAATAGGTCCTCTATTACTTTTAAAGTCTACGCACTCGCCTGCCACAGCTGTCCTAATTTGCCTAGCAAGACAGTGAATCAGTCAGTGAAGCTATAAAGTCAGTGGAGGTTGCTTGCATAGCTCCTCTTCTGATTGGTCCGTCACGGTTTCTGCTGTCTCAGGTTGTTGTGCCTGCTCTGAATCATCTGCCTCAGCAGTTTCTTGGAAACTGACAGCCGGGTTCTGCCCCTCAGACACCCCGGCATCGGCTGAAAAGTTGACAGCTTCCCCTTCCTCCTCGCTGTCTGAGATCGAGGGCGTGACAAGTACTATACGACAGGCATGCACAACTCAAATGACTTGGTAGGCCAAAACTGACCGTGACTTGGCTCATGGGGGCTGAGGTCAATTTTTAGGGTGCTGATTATTAAAGTAACACTTAATATCAATCAATCAATTAAATCAAATTAAAGTGAAATTAATTAAAAATGAATTTAATCAAAATTTAACTTTAAAGTTCTGGCAGGCCAAGATTAATTTAAATTAAAATAAAATAAATTGAATTAAAATTTCTAATAAAACAAATACAATGCAATCTGTACAAAATACAGCAGCAGCAGTAGGCACACACGTGAGCAAGGCGAGCTGCTCAGCCAGTGTACGTTGCTGTGCATGCAGAGAGAGAGTGAGGGAGCAGCAAGCACACACGCACAAGCCGCGGGGACTACTTATGGGGTCCTAAAGAGTGAGGGAGGGGTCTTGCGCATTTGTAATCCAGTGAGCTTCTATTAGCCCGATTGTGAAGGGTAATTGGGTCTGTTTCTGGGAGCAAGTGTCATGTGGATTTATCTCTGCAAGGCATTTGAGTCCACTGAGTTCCTGAGTTATGAAGGGAGGGCAGTGGGAGCTCCTACTGCAGTACACCTTGGTTTCTGTTGAAGGAGACTCCTAAATGGTGGAAGTTTGTAATCTCCAAGTCGTACCAAGGAGAAAACCCTCTCCATGCGTACCCCAGCATGGTATTCATGGCGGCAGCTGTCTGACTACCTCCCACCCACCCGCTCGCCCCCCCACAACTCCCCCGAACTTGGGCTTCAGACGCAGTGTCTCGACTCTGGTGAGAATGACCTTTCTCAGCACCGCTAGGAGAGCAGAGAGAATGGCGCACCTAGGAATCCCTGAACTGTGCCGTAAGTCCCCCTCCCTTTATGCATATACAAATCAGCTTTCCTTTGACTGGCTGGAATGCAATAGTCATCTTGAAAAACTGCCCCTCTCATTGGACCGCTCCTAAAGCGTATGGAAATGAAGAGCCTCCCCTCTTCTCTCCCCCCATGTGTATTACTGTGATGAGAATTTTCAGACAGTAATTTTACACTTCTCTTACTATAAGCAACACCCCTTTGTATTTATCACAGGGCAAGATTCTGCAGTCCCAGCTTGGAGCTAAAGAGAGCGCTGAGTCTTCTCGGACCTGTTCTGGGTGGCAAAGGGGAGGAGGGAGGGAAAGGAAGCAAGAAAGGCTTTGGAGGCACGGACCAGCACTCAACTCTTCGCGGACCGGCACCGGTCCTCGGACCGGCTGTTGAGAAACAGTGGGATAGAGCTTCCATTACGGAGGCCTCTCTCCTACAAACCAATCATGAACTGGCATCTTTTAAAGATAAGCTGATTGATCTGGAGGGTCGCAACCGAAGAAATAATCTGCGTTTAGTGGGGGTGAAAGAAGGTTCAGGAGACTGCAACATGATTGACTTTGTCACCACTTTACTACGTCAAGCCTTGGACCTCCCCAACGACTACAACCTTGAGATTGAGAGAGCTCATAGAGCCCTGGGGTCCACCCCAACAGTAGGTGCTCCACCTCGGGCTATCATTTTCAAACTGCTGAGATTTACAACCAAAGAAGATCTCTTAGCAAGGGCCAGAGGGAAAGGTTCTCTTCTATAGGGCCCAGATAACGGTCAGATCTTTCTATTTCATGATTTCCCAAAGGCAGTCGTGGATCAAAGGAAGAAATGTCAACGCTGCAGGATTTGGGCTAGAGAAAAGAATGTACCCTGCTTTTTCAAATATCCTGCCATTCTTTGCTGCATCCAGGAAGGCAGAATGCATCACTACAGCGACCCGGCCCAAGCTGAAGCTTTCCTGCGGAGTTTTCAAGCAAACGTCTGACTCTTATTTACATAGGGTTTCTCACAAGCAATTTTTCCTTTCTCTCTTTACAAGGAGTCTGCTGTGTTCTATCTCTTCTCGAGTTTGAGATGTGGGTTTTTCTTCCTCTTAGGCTTAAAGTGCTAACTTTGAGTACCATTCGGGCACGTGCTGGAGGCTCCAAGGTTGCATATGGAATGTTCATTAGGTCAGGATACCCAGGAGTGGTCAACCAATATCATGCCATGAGCATAATGTTCGGTCTTATGTTTTTCACCTCTGGGCGGGGAGAGACTTGTTCTGTTGGTAATATCTGGACATTGTGTGTGCATGTACAGTTGAGCGGGGGTCTTTCCGAGACTGCTTCTGTGAAGACGCAAGTTGCTAACCCTAGAGATTCGGCTGTTGTCGGGCCTTTCAACAACGATGGCAAGAACAGAGACTACTCGTGGATAACTACCATGTACTGGCCTTTGCAGAGAGTGGGCGGAAGCAAAAGCTAGAGATCACTAGGTGAAGTTGATTCCAAGTTTTGAGTTGTTGTATGTTAGTTTGTATTGGATGTGGGATGGGGGTGGGTGGGTGGTAACTGGGAATTTGCCCCATAGCTGGTCCTTCTGGAAATTTTATAATGTTTTCCTCACTTTTCTTTTGCTTCTATCCCCCAATTCTCTCCTTTTTGCTATTTTTCATTTCCCCACTCTACTGTCTCATAACCACCTTTCTCACCATTGCATTCACTCCTACAAATGCGAGACCAGCTAACCCGACATACATTGTGTTTTACAGGAGCTCGAATCAAATGTTTTTCATTCTGTTTTCTAATATACTTATGCTGAGTTTTGTTGAAGACCTGTTTTGGATGGTATACAAGGACCGCCCTGCTGATGCACTGGAATGGAACTACCCGAATGATACTTGTCCTCTGGCATCAGCTGTGGGACTCCAGGACATGGGCCTTAATAATCCAAGCTCGGGAAGGGTGAGCTTGTGAAAGAGATCAGCTGGGTCTAGAATATTAAGTGCTAGGGCTATAGATTCTCGGGAACTGTCTGTCCTTAAAATTTTCTTATGGCAGGACATATGAATTTAATTACTTTCAATGTTAAGGGACTAGGAACACCACAAAAAAGAACCCAAATTCTTAGGTATTTAAAGAGACAAAATGTAGATGTGGCCTTCCTACAAGAAACACATATGGCAGAAAAAGACATTCATAGGCTTAAAGGGAGCTGGGTGGGCCATGTTTTGGGGGCAGGGTCCTCTTCCCAGTCAAGAGGAGTGGCAATCCTAGTTCATAAGCGCATCATGTTCAACCCCCTTAATGTAGAGGCAGACCCCTTAGGAAGATTTATCATTATGGAAGCCCAGATTGGGCCAAAAACCATCCTTTTGGCTAATGTATATGCTCCCAATGAAGATTGCCCCTCCTTTTTTACAGCTTTACACGCTAAGTTTCTTTCAAGGGAGAACAGTAACTTAATTTATGGAGGAAACTTCAACAAGGTTCTGAATCCCCTAATGGACAGGAGCACAGGGCATTCTGTGTTATCTAAATCACGTGTTCTGTTAAATAGTTTTATGAAGGACCTTAGCCTCTACGATGTATGGAGATTACTACACCCCAAAGACAGGGACTTTACTTTCTGGATTGACTTCTGGCTCTTGTCCCCAGTTTCGGGAAACAGGTAATTGCATGTGATATTTGCTCACTCATTATCTTGGATCATGCACCTGTGATATTAAAAACACAATTGACAGACAGTGGAGACCTGAAGCAGAAACACTGGAGACTAAATACATCCCTGTTAAAGGACCCCAAATTCATTACAATGATTGGATCTGAAATTCAAGAGTTTTTGAAGTTTAATAGAAAACCAGAGACTAGCTTGGCACTTCTTTGGAATACCCTTAAGGCCTACTTACGAGGCAGAATTATAGCCTTTGCCTCATATAAAAAAAGGAACAGCTCAAAAACATTAAAGAATTGGAAGAGAAACTCAAAGCGGCTGGGTTGGAATACAATACCAGCCCAGCCCCTCATTCCTACTCTAGTCTTCTGAAGCTACAATATGAAGTGAATCTATTACATGCCAGGCAGGCTGATTTCCTTCTAGCTTGCTCAAGGCAAACATACTGGGAATCAGGAGAAAAATCTGGCAAACTGCTGGCCTTCAGAATCAAACAAATACAAAATCGCTCCTATATAGCAGGCATCAAAGACAGTAATGGGCATTTACATACTGATAATAAGGCAATTAATGCAGCATTTGAAAATTTTTACTTAGCACTATATAATCATGCCCCCTCCTATGGGTGTGAAGAGATCCAACACTTCCTAGATAAAATTCAGATGCCGACCCTCACTGATACACAAGCCACACATCTTGCCGCACCCATATCTTTGGCTGAAATCCAGGAAGCAATTAAAAAAATTAAACCTGGAAAGGCCCCAGGCGAGGATGGGTACCCGTTGGATTAGTACAAAACATTCTCTGATAACCCAACCCCAGTACTGGCTGAGGTGGCCACCGAAGCTGCAAATACACATGAATTGCCTAAAACGATGTATGTAGCAAATGTGTCTCTTATACCAAAACCACAAAGGGACCCGCAGCAATGTGAAAATTATAGACCAATATCATTACTGAATGTTGATGTCAAAATCTTTGCTACAGTCTTGGCAACCTGTCTTTAATAGCTGTGTACATACAATTATACATCCAGGACAGGTTGGCTTTATCCCTAAGCGGCAGGGAGCAGATAATATACGTCTGGTTCATCATCTCATCCACATTACGTCTCGTAGGACCGACCAGGCTCTGCTGCTGTCCCTTGACGCTGAAAAGGCCTTTGATAAAGTACATAGAGACTTCCTCTTGGCAACTCTTGAGAAATTCAGATTCCCTACCTCTTTCGTAAATTGGGTGCCGACAATCTCTAAAATGCCTTCAGCTAGGATCAATATGAATGGCCAGCAGACGGGACCCATCTCCCTTCAGTGTGGGGTCAGACAGGGCTGTCCCTTATCTCTACTGCTCTTCGACTTGGCCCTTGAACCTCTTTTCTTAGAATAAGAATCTTTCTGACCTATCCACATCTTCTAGTGCAATGGTGATTCTCCCTTCTTCTCTTCCTTTTTTCCTCTTCTGTTTTTCTTTCTTTCTTTCCCCTTCCTCTTCTTTCGGGGGGGGGGAGTGTGGGGGCGGGGGGGGGCAAATTGGGCATGTTGTTGCAAAATATAAAATGTTATAAAATGTTTAAAACCAATAAATTTAAAAAAAGAAAAGAAAAGGACTGTAAGAAAACAATTTTTAAAAAACCAATTAAAAAATAAGGATTTGCACTATTAGTCATGTGTGGATGCTTGTATGATTACAACATACCTTTTTTAGTTTCACGTGCTAACGCCCTCTGGATCAAAAGGCTGACAGTGACTGTGAGTTGCAGCAAGAAATCCGGGAGGCGTCAAGGAGAGGCAGGGCTGTAATAATGGGTGACTTCAATTACCGACACATAGACTGGGTAAATTCACAGTCAGGTAATGACAGAGAGGTCAGATTTCTAGACACCTTGAACGACTGTGCCCTAGAACAGTTGGTCTTGGAACCAACCAGAGAGAAGGTGCCCTTAGACTTAATCCTGAGTGGCACCCAGGACCTGGTGCGTGATGTCAGTGTCATCGACCCTTTAGGGAACAGTGACCATAGTGCGATCAAATTCATCATACATGCGGGGAGAGAATCACCAAGGAAGTCTAACACAGACATTTTGAGTTTCAGAAGAGGAAACTTCTCCAAAATGAGGAGTAGGGTGAATAGAAAGCTGAAACGGAAAAGCCGGAGAGTCACCTCGCTCCAGAATGCATGGAGTTTACTCAAAACCACAATATTAGAAGCCCAGTTAGATTGTATACCCAAAAGGAGCAAAGGTACCACTAAGTCCAGGAGGATGGCAGCATGGATAAGAGGTAATGTCAAGGAAGCCATAAAAGGGAAGAAGACTTCCTTCCTAAATTGGAAGACCTGTCCAAATGATGAGAACAGAAAGCAAGGGAGGTGGTTGGACCCTTAAAGAATGAGGGAGTGAAAGGGATGATTAAGGAGGATATGGAGGTTGCAGAGAAGCTCAATGAGCTTTTTGCGTCCGTCTTCACGGCAGTGGATACTGGGCACATACCTGTTCCTGAACCAGGCTTTTTGGGGATGGAGGCTGAAGAACTGAGTCAGATACAAGTGACAAGAGATGATGTTCTAAACTGTCTGGAAAAACTAAAGAACTCAAGGAACTGCAGAGCTGTTCTTATGAAAAGGGAGACTCATTTCAGGATCAGAATAGTATCAATCAAAATGTCCTTGTATGTCGAGTCACTGGCATCAGAAGTCTGAATGGCAGAAACTTTATAAAAAGATAAATCAGCATTGACCAAGGCAGATATTCCAGCATCCACAATGCTGAAATAGATAGTGATGGTAAGTTTCTAAGAATTTGAATGAAATGCATGGTATGTATGGACCTTGAACAGGAACTCTCCTGTGAGTCCTATATTCTGGTGTGTATGGCTTCAGATGACTTTTGTGACAGAACATCCTTTATAAGAGGGATGTATTGTTTGGGAATGATGATCAACCACTGACAGGATTTGACTATTGTTTTTTTAAAGAAACCAGTAAGTAATCACAATTACCATAGCTATCATTCTTTTCCCAGAAGATGTACAGTATTACAGTACCCTGACAAATTAATTGGTATGCCAGAAAGCATTGCCACACCTTTGGCTGTTCCTGGGGAGAACTTGCTATAAATTGCAAGTGCACATCTCTCTGGAGGTTCCAGAATTGCTCCAGGTTTGTGCAGTTCTTTCCAGCTTCCTTCTGCTGTTCTTTATTCACTAGGCAAAGAATGACTACAATTCTTCTCCCTGGCTTCTCTGCTTTGTTCTTCTTTACTGCTGGTAAGTTAATAGCAGGGCATAGAGGAAAGAGATTCAAGACTGGCACTTTCCTTCATGGCTCATTGATTCTTGTACTTGTTGAATACGGCTACAAATGGATGATAAAGTTAGACCCCTGCTAACTTGGCAAAGAGGCACCTTTTAATGTGGTGATTCTCTTTATTTAGCGGGGGAGAGTAACTGGCCCTATCCACCCCCCAGCACAGTACCTCCAGTGACTGTTGCTGGTGTCTATCTTATGTTTCTTTTTAGATTGTGAGACCTTTGGGGACAGGGTTCCATCTTATTTGTTTGTTATTTCTCTGTGTAAACCGCCCTGAGCCATTTTTGGAAGGGCAGTATAGCAATCAAATAAACAAACAAACAAGTAAATAAATAAAATAGTTTGAAGAGCTGAAGATGGAGAGGTTAGACATCATCACCTATAGTTTGAACAGCCATTGTAATACATCTTACTGTAAAGAGTATTTTGTTTTTAAGTCAGAGAGTAATACGACATACACATCAAATAAATGAAGTGATGCCCATTTCATGGCAGTTTTCACAAAAACGGATGTCTTTCTCCAGCCTTCGCAAATGTGAAACAGATCTCAATGGAGAATATGCGTTTGCATTTGTTTTAAAAATAAAACAAAGGAGTCCTGTTCATTTTTGTTATCAAAGTTAATGAGAATAAAAATGAATGAGATCTGAATGAAAAATCTATTTGTTTCTATTTCATTTGAATTCCCATTAATTTTATAGCTAAAATGAATGGAGCACCTTTACTTGTTGAAACCCTTTTTATTGGGTATAAAATTGAGATCCTTTATGCTATTTTCCTGAAATTTGGCATGTCTGGAGGGGTCATAGATATTCCAAAACTGAATGGAAAGCACAGAAATCACAAGAATCAGAGGAGCAGCTAGATCTTCCTTTGAAATCAATGGAAAGCTTAGGCGATGTATGCCTTTTTTAACTGAACTTTGTTCAAACCCTTGTCCATTCTCCTCAAAAAATAAAAAATCAGAAAAATATTTCAGACCTACTCTGACTGAGATTTTGTTTTTATTCAGTGAAGTTCTGTTTTGTACTTTTAATTAGAATTTTTTAAATGGTTATATTATGTTGTGATTTATTTTCATGATTGTTTTTAAATTGCTGTCTTCTGCTGAGATAGATGGGATATAAAATATTAAAATAAATGAAATAATAATAATACATCCGGAAGGGGATTGAAAATAAAACGGCTAATATTATAATGCCCTTATACAAAACTATGGTGTGGACACACTTGGAGTACAGTGTACAATTCTGGTCACCACATCTAAAAACGGACATTGTAGAACTGGAAAAGGTGCAGAAGAGGGCAACCAAGATGATCAGGGGCCTAAAGCACCTTTCTTATGAGGCAAGACTACAACACCTGGGGCTTTCTAGTTTAGAAAAAAGATGACTGCAGGGAGACATGATAGAGGTCTATAAAATCATGCATGGTGTGGAGAAAGTGGATAGAGAGAAATTCTTCTTCCTCGCCCATAACACTAGAACCAGGGGTCATCCCATGAAATTGATTGCCGGGAAATTTAGGACCAACAAACAGAAGTACTTTTTCACAAAACGCATAATAAATTTGTGGAATTCTCTGCCACAAGATGTGGTGACAGCCAACAATCTGGATGGCTTTAAGAAGGGTTTGGATAACTTCATGGAAGAGAGGTCTATCAATGCTACTAGTCAGAGAGCTGTGGGCAGAGGGGTATCTAGGGAAAATATCGCCTAGAGCAAGCAGTGAAATTGCGCCCCTGTCGAAACAGGAATGATGGGACTTGTAGTAAACAATATCTGGAAATCCCTGTTAAAAGGAACACTGTACCATCTAGACACAGTTGTTGATCAAACCCTGAAAACATGAGCCATCTCTGTTAAAGACTTAGAACAACAGTCAGGAGTTATGTGAGGATTCCAAGTGTCATTTTCTCTGTCTCATCTCATTCTTTTTAAAAAACATGACTTTGTCCTAGAGGATCACCTGCCCAAATAGCCGCTAGCAAAATAGGGGAAGAAGAAGGTGGCGGGGGGAGGGGGGGAGAATCTATAAACCAGTGAATGATTCCTGCCAGCCTTTGCCTTGTGATGATTGTTGGCTCATGATGGGGTATATGTGCATTTACCACACTAGTGCTTACTTTGACACCAGGAGGGAGGAGGATACATTAGTTTGCCACACTAGACAGAGGCATTTGCAACAGGAGCAGACAGCCAAGTTCTGCCAGGGCCAAAACCAGCCCCTGCCAGTCTAAGAAATCATTGTAATTTGCCCCTTCCTGTCACAAGCAGTGTGCTGTTCTTTTATTATTGACTGTAACTCTCAGATATCCCAGTCATGGATGGAAAATTCAGGGTCAGTTTACAAGAGACACATTTTCTACATGGGAGTTTCTTCTGTGCAGGTATTGTGCAGAAACCCATGTGTAGTGATCAATACATATGTATCTATTCCGCCAGGGGCATAGCAAGGTTGGAATGGGCCCAGAGATGAGATTTTAAAATGGGCCCCCAGCCCCTCAAAGTCCAGGGCCTCCACACACCCCAGGCCCCCAAGGATTTAAGTCTGATATTTCAAAATAAGTATGCTGCCTGGAAATACATTTCACTGAATACACACATGCACACTTCACAATATATAGTGATATACATTGAGTACTATATATTTGTGCTACTTTTAATGCCTAGAACACACTAGAAACACTAATTATTAAAATGGCCCCCATGCTGCAGATTAGCAAAGGAGACTTTCAACCATGCAGGGTGAGCCTATGTATGTTTTCTCAGAATTCTGAACAAATTCAGTAAAGTTTGATTCCAGGAGGTTTTTCACACGGGGCTTTTAAAGCCCTTTAACACACATCTCCTCTGGAATGGAGGTGCTGCATTCACATGTTGGCCAGATTTACCTGAAGTCCCTGCAAGTTATTGGGGGGCAGTTCACACATAAGAAAAATAAAATAAAATAAAATGAAAGCACAACACATGCTTCACAGTTCTCACTCAGACCTTCTGGGTTGCGAAACAACTTGAACATAAGTGCATTTATGAATGAATGAATGAATATAATATTGTTCCAGAAGTTTTTGTAATTTTCTTCCATGAAACAAGCCACTTATAGGGCTTTTTAGATAGTTTTTGTTTTTAAAGCCAGCAAAGTTTCCACTCTGTTTTAAATTAAATATTCAGACTTCTCAGTCTCCCACCCCCACCCCCCATATCAAAGCCCTATGGCAAGCAGATCCCTATATATCGGGGGTAAACCACAAAAAGGAATTCACAGTACCTGGCAAAAGCTGTGCTGGATGGTCTGGGCAGAGGGTCTGCTGCTGCAGAGAACTCTGCCTGCTTTCTTCTTCCTGGCTTCTTTGGGGCCTGCCGAGCTCAGGCTTCAGGGAGGCCTACACAGAGGCCTCTCTGTAAGCCCCGCCCACCCGCCGATCAACTGAGAGGCAGGGAGAGAAGAAGAGCTCTCTGTAGTTTGCAGGCCCCACCGGAGGCCGATCCTAGGCCTCGCAGAAAGCAAGCAGGATGGCAAGTGGCTGAGGGGCCCTGGGGCTGGGCAGGTGGGCTATGGGGTGGGGGTGGCAGGAACTGGCATGGTGCCCCTCCCTCAGTAGCGCCTAGGGCACGTGCCCTGGCTGCCCCACTCCAGTTCCGCCCATGGCTGTGGGCCACCTCCAGCCTCAAAGGCAGGATGCCTCTGAGTACCAGTTGCAGGGGAGTGACAGCAGGAGAGAGGGCATGCCCTCAACACCTGCCTGTGGCTTTCAGCGGCATCTGGTGGGCCATTGCGTGAAACAGGATGTGGGCTAGTTGGGCCTTTGGCCTGATCCAGCAGGGCTGTTCTTATGTCTTTTAGTACAGACATTAAAGGCTGGTTCTCATGACCAGCAGTAAGGTATGACAGACATCCTACTCAAGTTTGCAAGTTGTGCACACTCCCATTCTGTGATCGTGTGCAAGTAAAAAGCAAGGTAGGAGGCAGGGGAGGTGATTGTGTGCAAGGCTTCTGCTGCGTAGGACAGCTCTGTCCTACCCATCAGCTGTACCCAGCTGTTTAATGAGGTAGGAGGAAAAGCCATCCTACCCAGCGGGAGCCTCACACATGATTATTTTCCCTGCCTCCTACCTCCTTTTTAGGCACACACAACCACAGTGGTACCAGTGGTGAAACAAGAACATAATGACCATTGGGTGTAATGAAGCAGAGGTGATCCTTGCTAATCGCAGGTCCAGCACCGGCGGTTTCGCACATCCGCAGTTAGATAATAGGCATCCAACTTCGGTATATGTGAAAAAATGGGGGGGGAGGGTTAAACCCCCATATCCGTGGGTCAGGGGTGGCCAGAAAAGACCTCAGAGGTCATTGCCAGCTGCCATTTTATGCCCAGGAGCCATTTTTTAGCTTTAAAACAAACAAACAAATGGGGGAACACGATTTCTGGCTGAATTTTGGTGCTGTTTGGACTCATGAACGGCATCATTCTACTTGCAAAGGACAGAGGAGCGTGGTAGGGCACTTTATTTGGCCCACTGATTTATTTGGGGAGTGATTTCAGTGCAATTTCAGGCAGTCTGGGAACCTAAGCCCCAGATTCCCTTAGGCCTAATGTCCCAGTATCCATGGATTCACTATCCGCGCCTCCCTTCCCCATGGAACCCCAGCAAATAATGGGGTTCTCCGATAAGGATTGCTTCCAAGATCCAAACTGATTGGATTGACTGACCAGCTGAAGACCGTTGCATTCACAATTATACTCCTGCACCTATCAGATCCAGTTCTGGTCCAGCATCGTTTTCCTTCTTTCTGTGGATGGAGAAAACAATAGCAGGATTTTTTGCTGGACTAACTCACTATAATTAAGTCCTTGCAATGTCAATAATTTCCAAGAATAGTCACCTCTCCCAAGGGCAAATTTGCTGCTTTGATTCATTTGCCATCAGGGCAGGAGATGGTGATGCTTTTCTTGTCAGGTGGATGAGAAAGACAGAGATTTACTCATCTCACATGTAAATCATTTTAAAAATGGGTTTTATGTTAATTTTAACTGTTTTTATTTCATGTTTATGTTACTTTTAAAATATGTTATTTTAATTTTTTTGTGTGTATGTTAACTGTCTGGAGCCGTCCTAGAATGGATGGCATATAAATAAAATAAATAAATAACTCAATAGCTTCCATCCACATTTTCTTTCAATATATGCCTTTTTTTTTTTTAGCTGAAATGAATTTCTTCTAACACCTTTATCTCAGAAGAGTAATCCGTTAACGTTGGCATTGAATATTCTCTGGCTACTCTCTGGAAGCTCAAATAATATTTTCTTCCTATTTACTAAATATGTGATATTTGTATTTGATATCAAATTGTACTTTTCAGCATTTGATTTGGATGGTGATAATTGTCCTGCAGGGATATTTCATTTTTGACAGTATATTTTGATTTGTGGTTGTATTTGGTAAACATCTTTACCTGTTGACATGAAATGATATTTTTAGTATTTAAAAGCTGGCAGCTTATTCTTTTTCAGATTTTATGCTATTCAAAATAAAATCAAGATTCATGAAAATGCCTAAAGCCCTTGAATTTCAAATGTTTGAGATAAAATTTCACATTAGAAATGCAACTTTGTGTGTGTGTGTGTGCGCACACACACACACACACACACACACAGACACACGAAGCTGGAATGGAATAACTGTCAGTGTTTGGTAAATTTTAAATTGTTGAAAACCTTGTTCATGCACCACTGGAAGTCATCTAATCTTCAGTACCTCTCCCTCCTTGGTGCATGGGCTTTTAATTCACCCAAAACACGAGCAACAGGAAAAAGTTACAGCTGAAGCATATGAAAACCATATTCCAGAAAAATCTGACAGAGTTGGAGGGCAAGGAAGAAAGTTAAAAATAAATAAATTCAGAGCTACTAATATAAGGTGTGAATTTGGCCATTCAAAGCGCTTCTCCCTTTTCCCAAAAGGCCCCCCTTAGGAACATAGGAAACTGCCATATACCGAGTCAGACCATTGGTCCATCTAGCTCAGTATTGTCTACACAGACTGACAGCGGCTTCTCCAAGGTTGCATGTAGGAATCTCTCTCAGCCCTATCTTGGAGAAGCCAGGGAGGGAACTTGGAACCTTCTGCTCTTCCCAGAGCGGCCCCATCCCCTGAGGGGAATATCTTGCAGTGCTCACACATCAAGTCTCCCATTCATATGCAACCAGGGCAGACCCTGCTTAGCTAAGGGGACAAGTCATGCTTGCTACCACAAGACCAGCTCTCCTCTCCTGACGAGCAGTCCTCTCAATTAAATGTTAGTTAAATGTTAAATTTCTGTTAATTGTAATTTAATTTTAAATTAAATTTCTGTTAATTTAATGTTTCAAGTAAATGTTAATTTCTTTAATTTCAAGGGGAAGACATTAGGTAATCTTCCTCATTCTGTCAGCCATTCTTTTCAGTTCTCCCTTTTTCTCTTAGTGCATGGACTCTTGTGCTATACGTGCCTATATATGGACCCCGAGTCTTGTCGCCGATTCGCAGGTGGCGAATGCGAGGCTAATGAAGGAAAATGTCTCACAACCTCCCTCTACGAAGGTAGGTTCAGGCACACCAAACCAGTGAGATCAACATGGGCTTGATCCACAAGACAAGGTGACTTGGAGTGTTGTAGGAGAAGGCTCTTCACTGCTGGAAACTGCTAGACCCACAAGCCCAGGTTCCCTCACAGCCCACAGCCCATCTGTCCCCACACTGCCAGGGCTGGTGAAGATGAAGCAAGGCAGGCACTTTATTTTGGCAGACAGATGAACTGGCAAGAAGTCAGGATGGCAAATAAGTGATCTGATTGGTTGAGCAGGGAAGTAAAAGGCAGGTGAGAAGGTGGGCAAAGTAGCTTTATGACAGAAGACTGGCAGGGCCGGATTAAGCTAGTGTGGGGCCTGTAGCATATGTTATAAAGGGGCCCTAAATGTTAAAAAAAAATGCACATAAATATTAAAACGTAAATTATTTACTTGCATAGTAAAAGAATTCAATTTTTTCATTTGCTATATTTTGGAGTATGGGAGACCAAGCCACAAACTCACACTTACTACAACAACAGTTTATATACCGTTTTCCAATCAAAATTCTCAAAGTGGTTTACATAGAAAAATAAAGAGTGGATAGATGATTCTCTGTCTCCAAAGGGCTCACACTCAAAAAAGAAAAATGTGGTAGGCACCAGCAACAGCCACTGGACAGATGCTGCGCTGGGCCTTCTCTTAAAACGCACATTTAGCAGAAAAGGGATATTTGATCTAACATGGACCAAATAAAACAAGTAAAGTTTTAACTTTAATTCCCAGTTGGAAGCCAGGCGTGCGGGGCCCTCGAAAATGCGGGGCCCGTAGCAAATGCTACATTTGCTACTACGTTAATCCGCCTCTGAAGACTGGTCTCTGCCCAAAAGCCATGGTTCTCAGAGTGAGGAGCCAGGCCAGACTCAGAGGATTTAGAGTGCCGCAAGGAACTTAATTGTCCTCTTGTGTCACATGATCCCTACTGGGCTAGTAGCTGCGATTATCTTTGCCCTTTGCCATGCACTGTGGTTAATGGTGCTGGATCAAATTCTGACTTGCGTGCTTATGGCAGAATTTTGGGGTAGTGATGTGCGCGGTCCGGAGCAGTCCGGACCGGCACCGAAGGGGGGCCTTTCTTTTAGGGTGGGGAGGGCTTGCTTACCCCTCCCGCCTCTTTGCCCCCTCCAGCGCCCGTATTCCACAGTGTAATTTTATTTTATTATTTATTTTATTTATTTATTTGATTTATATACCGCCCTTCCAAAATGGCTCAGGGCGGTTTACAATTAAAACAAACTTATAAAACAATGAAAAGCTAAAACAAATTAAAACAATAAAACAACAACTAACAATTTAAAAACATTTTAAAACAAAAATTAAACATTGTCCCCAGACCCCAGCTCAAGAAAACATGTAGACTTAGTATGGAAGAAAAGGGCCACAACTTTATTAACTATTACACAGGCATGGCAGACTGGAACACCAGGTGATTAATCACCCTTAGAGAACAGTGCGGGCCAATAGAAGCAGGTCAGAACTCTGAAGTCCTACCCATCACCCTACTGGGTGACACACCCTGGCTCGGGAATGGGCAGGTACACTCCATCCAATTCCTTCAAAGCCGACCCCCCCTTCTGTAAGAGGGGATCTGGATACTTCTAGGCATTCGTCCACCCCGGACCGCACAGCCCAAAGGTTGGAGAAGTCCTGAAGCAGGGTTCATGGCAATCATTCTCCCCGTGCCACACCGGCTACAAAGGAGCGATTAACCAATCACCCCTTTTACATATCCAAGGGTGCTCACTGATGTTCTAACCCTCAAATTACCACCCCGCCTGCACTGTTCCTGCCATTGTGGCTGACCTAACTCTAACTACGCACCCAGGACACAGAACAGAGTAGGCGAAAAAAACCCCAACAGTGGCCAATGCGTTGGGAGCAAAAAATTCCTACTCGGCCCCTTCAGGCGGCCAGTCGCTAGACCCGCTCTTTACCGGGGAGGGAGGGAGGGGAGAGCTCCTTCTCCTGTGATTGCCTGGTCCCAACTGAAGAGAGAATGGAGAATGGAGAATGGGGCGGGGATCGGTCAATCCTGGCCGAAACCCCGCCCCTTGACCAAAAGGGTCAAACGAAACCCTTCCTGGTCTTCGTGCAGGACAGGCTGGGACAAACTCCCTCCCATCTGCACAAGGCCGGGGGTGTGTGTGTGTTAAGTAATTAAAAACCCTAAATCAAATTAAAAATTAAAAATTTTCTAAAAGCCCTGGAAGGCCAGGCCAAACAAATATGTTTTAAGGGCCCTCCTGAAGGCCAACAGAGAACTTGAATTACGGATTTCCGCAGGGAGCGCATTCCACAGCTCCGGAGCAGCCATAGAGAAGGCCCGCCTCCGAGTCGCCACCAGACGAGCCGGTGGCAACTGGAGACGAACCTCCTCAGATGACCTTAATGTGTGGTGGGAATCGTGCAGAAGAAGGCGCTCTCCAAGGTAACTTGGACCTAAGCCGTTCAGGGCTTTAAAGGTAATCACCAGCACTTTGTATTTTGCCCGGAAACATATTGGCAGCCAGTGTAATTGTTTCAAAATAGGCGTAATATGGTCTCTCCGGGTTACCCCAGAGACCAATCTGGCTGCCGCATTCTGAACTAATTGAAGTTTCCGAACTATGTACAAAGGCAGCCCCACGTAGAGCGCATTGCAATAGTCAAGCCTTCCTGGCCAGTAATTGGGGCGCTGGAAACCAGCCGCCCCCGCCCCCCCCGCGAGCGGATTAGGGCTAAAAGTTAAGTACTGCCGCGAACAGAGCTCCTCTCTCAGCAAAGTCCTGGCCCAACTGGGGCCTTGGGCGCGTGCGCGCAATAGGACGCTGGATGGAACTTCCGGCAATCGGAGGCCCGGTCTACCCGCTGGGAAGACGGCGGCAGTACTTAACTTTTAGCCCTAATCCGCTTGCGGGGGGGGCGGGGGCGGCTGGTTTCCAGCGCCCCAATTACACTGTGGAATACGGGCGCTGGAGGGGGCAAAGAGACGGGAGGGGTAAGCAAGCCCTCCCGCCCTTAAAGGAAGGCCCCCCCACCCGGACCCGAACCGGCCAAGTCCGAACCGGTCCAGCAGTTCGGAGGCCTTCAGAATGGCCTCCGGACTGGTTCGGACACACCCCTACGGCAGGGTGTATTGCTTATGGGTTTCACCTGCCACTGCCTTTTTTTTTTTTTTTTTTTGCAGCAGTGACAGCAGGGCTCCTCTCAGCTGAGCTGCACTCCAACTGATGGTGATCAGCTGGCAGCCATGATTTCATCCCCACCATTAGGCTCCTCCAAGCAATGCCAAATGATGATGCAGCACTGCTTAGAGGAGCATTTTGGAGGAAACAAAATGATGTTTAGAGGCTGGCCGCCACCAAGAAGAGTTAAGCACAGTTGGGGATAAATTAATCCCAATTCAGAAATTTACTTCTGCCTCTAGAAAAATCATCAAAATGTCCTCCCTACTTCTGCATCCTGCAAAGCAAAGATGGCAGGTGCATTTCAGGCCATTTCAAGCTGTGGTGATGCTTAAGCAGAGCAAGACAGCTCCTCCATCTTTTGGCAAACTGCCAGAGTGGTGCAGATAGTATTACTAAAGCTGCCGTACAATGCTTGCTTACCTGTGAGATCATCTTGAGCACTGAACTTGGTGCTTCAAATAAGCATGCATTGAGAGCAGGATGCATGGTGCTGGGGTCTGGCCACCATGGACCCTATCACTGTTCCCTCTAATGGATTCCCAGATGTTGTTTTCACTACAACTCCCAGCATCCCCAGCTGCAATGGCCTTTGGTTGGGGATTATGGGAGCTCTAGTCAACAACATTTGGGAATCCCTGTTAGTAGGGTTGCCATATCCTGGGCACCTAATTTGCATATTTACATAAGTCTGGGACCTAATTTGCATATTATGTAAATTGCTTGAAAATAATTTGCATATGTAAATTACCAGCTGCACTTTCCAGTTGATTCGTATTGGCTCTGGATGTCTACCAACAATAGTTGGGGAAGATATATCTGCCTGATCATTTCCCTTGACATAACAGCAGCAATAGAACAAAAAATAAAAATAAAAATGCAGAGCTTTTAAATTAAGGCTACAATTCTGTACACACTTATTTGAGAGAAGATCTGATTGAAACCAACGGTGCCTACTTCTAAGCAGGCATATACTGAACGTAAAGCCTAGACATTAGAATATACAGCTTGGGAGGCAGGTAGTGATTCACATCAAAAGCAAGCTATTGTCTCAACTGCCAGAAAGAGATCTCCTACTAATAACAAACAAGGCAAGGCTCCTCAGAGGATTACTGTACTTGTGAAAGTAAAGTGAAACCCACCCAGCTAGCCTCCTGTGCTCTTCCTCTCTTAATCCAAGTCCAGCAGTTGAGCAGAATAGTGACTGCATGTTTTGCTCCATAATGCTGCTTCTGCAAGGGCTAGTGTAACTATCTGGCCCTGATCACCTCTCCCTCCCCTCCACTAAAGAGTGAAACAGAAGTGAACCCTGTCCTGACTGACAGGCAGTGACCTCTAGGGATCGGCCACTCAGCACACGGTAGGTGGGACCAAGAGGGCCATGAGGCAGGAAGAGGGAGTTCATTATGCAGAAGAAGCTAGGCTGGAAGAGAGGACAAGATGGGTAGCCAGGGAGTTGGCTATGAAAACAACTTCAGATCCTTGAAAGACAGGATTGCAGGATGCTTGAACCTCATCAGGTGAGGGGTGAGTTTTCAAGGAAAAGGGGGATTCAGCCTAGGAAACAGTTTGTTAGTTTGTGTCAGAAACTTTTTTTTCATGTGCTCTGCATTTCCCTGTTATTGTCCATCCAGGGCACTGCAGAAGTCTCTGAAAGCTTTTAAAGGTCCTTTTGTATTTCCCTACATCTATGTACTTTGTAACTGGGTAACCATGATTTTTAAAGTGTGCCATCCCAGTATCATCTGAGGGTGTTTTTTGAAGTATTCTTGCAGCTACTGAGTGTTTCTTTTACCTGTAACTAAAAGCTGAGAAAGCCTCAGACAGAAATGGTCTGTAGCATTTTTGAATAAAGTTTTTCTTGTTTTGTCCTTTGCAATTTTGATAAGCCTCTTGAGAGGATTTTTAACTCAGGAAAGGGGGGCTGGGGAAAGGGCTTGCTCTGGTGCAAAACACATCTCAGTTTGATTGTTCAGCAACTCTACCAGGTTTCTACACATGGTTTCTCACCATGTGTATGCTGCACGTGGAGATTTTTTGTACTTTTCCAATAGTAAAGAGAAGGAGAGTTCTCTGGAATTTCACCCAAGCCAGGCGGGAGTAGGGGGAGAAACTCTTGATAAGTGGGTGTGGTGGCAGCTTATTATCTACAAGGAAAATTTTGGGAAGAAGCCTTTGTGGAGAAAGCATGGAGGGAATGATTCAACATTTTTCTTCCCCTCACATGGGCTTGCTCTAAGACAAAGGTTGGGCTAAAACTGCTACAGCTAGAGCTTAGCTTTTTTTTTTTTTTAAATGAAAAATCCAAGCAAATCTGGGCGGGCTAAGCAATCCAGGTGAGATGCTTGAAATCCGGGTGAAACCCAAAATTTGGAGGGGGGGCATGGCAACTCTATGTTAGAGGGAACACTGGACCCTACCTAGATACTCATGGTGCCTTACAAAGCAGTTGCTTCATCTCCCATAGCTTTTGTGTTGGCCGATTACACCATTCTTCCTTTCAAAAGAAGAGCTCCCAGGTTCTCACTCTCATATTTTCCTTCACAGTTAGCAATCACAAGTATATTGGATCGTACTATGAATGTTTCCAATCGTTGCCTGGAGTGGAGTGTCACACTGCTGTAAAGGAGCCTAATATCATTTTTGTTTATGAGTGCTGTGAAACTGACAAGTGCAACACAAATCCTACACCTTTCCCTCCTCGCTGGTGTACAAATTCTTCCAAGGAATGTGAGTGAGATTTTCAAGGCTGTGGCTCACCCCACTCTCAGCCTCTTTAGTCCATCCCCTTGAAGAGAGACCTGGAGAATCTGCTGTTACCCACATTTTGTTCTATCCTCTCTGAAGTGAACTGATTTAGTTGCCTGCACCCCATCTTCTCAAGCCTCCCTCTCCCAGGGCATCTTAATTGGTTGAGAAGGTTTAAGATGAAAGAATAAACATGCCTTCTGTTGCACACAGTGTCCTTTCTCTTCTTTGTTTTTATTTATGGATTTTTATTTTGTGTTTATATACCACTTCAGGCACACCTTCCAAAGCGGTTTACAAAAAACTTAAATAAACAATACATCAAGCCTCTTGTTTACATCTTTACATGGGCCTTAGTCTCACTTCTTTCTTCTCTCCTCCCCTCGGAGCAAGATGGTCCCTGTGGTGGCAGCTGAGGGGGGAGGGAGGAGGGGCCACTTCAACTGGGACATGGTAGCTGGATGGTGGCAGCTCCTCAGCCTGTCTGTCTCTCCTCCTCCCCTCCCCTCCGAGCAAGATGATTCCTGGTTGCTCTTTACATCCAAAGGAGTCTTAATTACTATATTTGTTTGTCATGCAGGAAAACTCCCTGACAGATCAGTTCACCTTTCTTTGGGGGAGCATTTGTGCTCAGAAATCCCTCTGCTAAGCAATGTAAAATAATATCACTGTACATTTCCAATGGCCTTCTTGACAATTTTTCAATAACCTAACCAAAATGAAGCACCAGTACGTCCCATGCATATAATTTCATACAGAACAGACATGTAGATTGTACAAGTCTGAACACTTTAAAACTTCACTGATACCATTTTGGGAAAGTTAAGCATGTGATCAACTGTCCATCACTGAAACCAGTGGGCCTGAAAATTGCTTGTGGTGGCAGGAGCACAACTGTTGTTTCAGCTCCTCTTAAAATTGCCCTAACACCAGGACTGGTACATGACATTTTGACGCCTGGACTGAAGCCACCCCCAAATACTCATTCATTAACTGTCAGAGATTTGGAGGGGAGATCATTTATCTACCCCACCTGCTGTGGGAGTACACAAGAAAGGAGAGCACTGCTAATTAATATTGTCTGCAGACATGGAGTTCAAGTACTAAGTAAAGTAGTTTATTTGGGAAATACATCAGAGAGATAGAAAAGGCCTAAATGCCTAATTGCTTACTGCATTTGGAGGGGGAGAAGGAAGAGGAAGTCCTTCTCTCAGGTGAGAGAATGAAACCTATCAGTCTAACAAAGGGGAAGTAGAGTAAAGAATGTGTGGTCATAGGGATTCCCTTGCTCACTATCTCTACCCCTAATGCCCCTAGTGGTCATTAGGCATTAGACATGCTTCTCTCATCTCCAGCCTAGCTCCTTCTAACAAAGGAACCTTTTCTTTCTCCTCATGGCTCTCTAGGTCCCACCCACCTGGTGTGCTGATTGACTGAGCTCTGAAGTTCACCAGCCTGTCAGTCAGGACCGGGGCCACTTCTGGTTTACTCTTTAGGGGAGAGGAGGGGCTGGTCAGTGACTGATCACTACAGGGACTTTAAAAAAAAAGAATGGAGGAACTACAGACTATAGAAGACACTAGTGACTCTAGCATATGTATAGTCATTGGATCATATACTATTGAAACCACTACAGTCAGGGGCGCACCGAGGTATTTTTACACCCGCACCTAAGGCTGAAGGCTTTGGACACCCGCCCACCCTGCTGCGAGCATTCCCTAATGTATTTATTTTTATTTTTTATTTGTCTAATAGCGCCGCCGCTGCTGCCTGGCCCCTGCCGCTATTTCTTCTTCGCTGCCGCTCGCCTGCTTCACTACACTCACCCACTGGCAGCGGGGGTGGCGGGCACACACGGGCCCGTGATGTCACGGGATGCAACACTTCATAACTCCTTATGTGCACACGTACAGGCAGAGGAAGCTGGTCTGCAGGCCAAGGAGGACTGCCTGTGCCCGTGGCTGGCGGGCAGGGGGTGAGTGTAGTGGAGTAGGCAAGCGGCAGCGGAGAAATAGTGGTGGGGGCTGGGCAGCAGTGGTGGGGCATTGGGGCTCTGGGCATTTGGAGCCCCCCAAGCAGGGGCGTAGCTATAATTGAGCGAAAGGGTTCAAAGAACACGGGCCCCCAGCTCCTGAGGGCCCTCCAGGTCCATCCCTCCCTATTTTCTTCATTGTCTCCCTCACTCTGGGGGGCCGCCAGAGAAAGGGATGAACACGGGCCCCCTCTCCTCTAGCTATGTCCCTGCCGCCAAGAAGCCACAAACTTCCGCCCCGTGGTCCGTGCCTAACTGCGCCACTGACTACAGTTGAGAACCTTCAATTCCCGACAGAAGAGAGGTAAGTCAGGGGCAAGGAGGCAGCCAGAGCTTGGGACAAGCTCAAGACAGTGCTGCCATTCAGCACTGTATGAAGTTTGGAAACTTCAGTTAGTTCAAAATGCAGCAGCCGCGGGGGGGAGCGAGCGAGTGAGTGGTGGAGGGGAGAGTGAGTGGCAGAGGGGAGAGCGAGCGAGCGAGCGGCGGGGGGGAGAGCGAGCGAGCGGTGGAGGATGTCACAGGCTCAGTACACAACTGCACAGATGCTCTGTGCGGGGTCAACTAGTTACTTTTAAATCCTTGAACGGCTTGGGTCCAGGCTACCTCAAAGAGCATCGTCTTCTGTATGATCCCCATCACACATTGAGGTCATCTGGAGAGGTCTAACTTGTTAACACCGGTATATCTGTTGGTAACTTGGAACCAGGCCTTCTCTGTAGTTGCTCCTGGCCTGTGGAAGGCACTTCCGGCAGATATCCGCAGTTTAGGCCTGCTGTTGGCCTTTAAGAGGGCCCTAAAGACAAACTTGTTTGGCCTGGCATTCCAAGGTTTTAAAATTGTTTTTAAGTATTTTAATTGGTTTTAACGTGTAAAATTTTTTATATTGTTTTAAGTAGTGTGTTTTAAATGATGTTTCTTTTTATGTTTTTTAAACTAGTTGTACACCGCCCAGAGCCTTTGGATGGGGCGGTTTATAAATGTAAATTATAATTATAAATAAACAAACAAATAATAAATTCAGCTTGATTTGGAGTCTTCCATAAAATATCTTTCGTGCTGCTCAATTGCTGTCTCAAGGGAAATGAAGGCTGCTAGAAGAAGGTCCCTTCTAGTGATGTGCACGGAACTGCGGAGGCGCGGTTCAACGCCGATGGGGGTCTCCCTTTGGGGGCGGGGAGGTTGCACTTACTCCTCCTGCTGCTTTCCCCCCCCCCCACGCTCTGTTTTTTAAAAAGGTTTTTGGAGCAGCAGCGTTCCTCCCTGCCACCATTGTTGCCAGGAAATACAGGAAGTACGGGCTGCACGTGTGATCGCCACCGTGTGTGCACTCGCTGCTGCGCTCGTGCCCACTATGCACATCACGTGCATACACCATACACACAACATGCGCGTGCAGTGTGTGTGGTGGGTGTGCGGCAGGCGCATGTGCATGGTGGTGGGTGCACACTCAGCCCATACTTCCTGTTTTTTCTGGGCAACAACGGGGGCAGGGGCGGCAGGGAGGAATGCTGCCGCCCCCAAAACTTTTTTAAAAACGGAGCGCCGGAAGGTGAAAAGTGGCAGGAGGGGTAAGTGCAACCCCACTGCCCTTAAAGGGAGACACCCCCCCCCCGCCAGTGTCACACTTTGAACTGGCACCAGCACGAACCGGTTTGCAGGCCTCTTGCATGGCCTTCCGACCGGTCTGTGCACATCCCTACTCCCTTCCTATGATGGGACCCTCTTCTAGCAGCCTTCATCTTTCCTGCAAATGTAACCTGCGGAGACGTGGGTCAACTCATGGCAAGCAGAGGAGGTGTGCCTCGCCATTGGGGGATGGGTGGGGTGTGTAGGCCGCTGGCAGGGCCGAACACAGGCCTCTTCTGCCCTAGCTATGCCACTGCTGCACAACATCATCACTGATCACGAGGCACATTACTGATCTCGTGGCACAGCCTTAGGTTATAAATTCATTCATCCTGCAAGATTTTTATTTCTGTTTGAACTTACCGCACAGCTGTGAAAAACAAGCATACCTCAGCATTTGTCACTGGAACACATTTATTGTGGGATGGACAGTCCATGGACTTTCATGGCTTACTTTATCAGAAGTATCTGATAATCTGGAAGTAGGACGCGGAACTGCTTTGCTTCCCAAGAAGTTAGCCACGACGGCAGGCGGCGGTGGTCTGGTGGTCTTGCTATGCAAAACAGCGAAGCCTACACCTTCGCTAATCGCTTCTTTTCACGGACAGCACTACAATTCCCAACAGGCGTTGTGCCTCCTGGATGTTTGGGCATTTCCTCCTGCTGGTCCCGGAATTGTTGGTCCGCCTTGTGCTTGGGCTGGCAGGAGGGTGGTACGTACATTTGCAAGAATTGCGGGAGCTGCAAAGCGCAGCATGTTGGAAGGAGACCCTCCGAGACTCACAGTCTGCAAATGCTGGTTCGTGGCGGTGTGGAGGAGATGGATGGGGCAAGGGAGAAAGAAGAGGGGCCGACGGAATATGCGACGGGGTAGAGGAGGGCTTTCCCCGGTCTGGCTCTACGGTTTTCTTTCTGAATTTGGAGGGCAGGCAGAGGTGTGGGGAGCGGGCTCTGTATTTTGAACCCGCAGCCGTTGCTGGGAATGGCTGGCTGGAAGAGGCTCGCGGAAAGCTAAGACGGCGAGGTGCTATGCAGTGCGCTCACACACAGCAAAGCGAAGGAGGACTGGAGGAAAAGGGGTGGCGCCGTGGAAGATGTGTGGGGAGCGAAATCGAATCTGCGGGTGGGT
Organism: Hemicordylus capensis; assembly: GCF_027244095.1. Lineage (NCBI taxonomy): Eukaryota > Metazoa > Chordata > Lepidosauria > Squamata > Cordylidae > Hemicordylus > Hemicordylus capensis. The sequence continues at coordinate 252,913,791 of NC_069658.1, read as the reverse complement.
GGAGGGGGAGGGAACGGGCAGGAAATCTTTTTCTTAATACTCGGAGAAGGCCTCCCTGAGGTATTGGAAAGGAAGGAGCACTAACTATGTAGTTAAGATTTCTGCAGTGAGAGAACAAAAAGGCTCTAGAATCAGGTTCTAGAACTGGAAGGATACTGGTGATGCTCATCCAGTGTAGCTCCGCAACCCCCACCCCTAATCCTCGAGTAGGAAGGGGATCATTGAAAGCCATCCAGTCCTCCAGATTTTCCACCTCCTAAGCTAATTTACCCACGCGAGACTCCAATGGGCTGCAGGCAGAGGACACGTGCACGGCCGAAGGGCTTGTCCCGCAGCGAAATCTTTGCAGCAAGAGAGCCGTGTGTGTTATAGAGAAAGACAACCTTGCATATGGATCGTGCGTGTCGGAAAGCAAAACTAGCAATAGGTAGGTTAACCGTTAAATGGGACAAGGAGTATGGATGCCAGCAACCCCACTGGTTTGGGCTAAGGTGAGGCAAGACGTGGGTGGGGAGCTGGGAGGAATGGCAAACTCCTATGGTAAAGTATTGCAAGTATAGCCCTCTTGATATGTTAAGTTCAACACAGGGCCAGGGGAAGCTTCTCTCCTGAGGCTATTTGCAACTTTAGGGATACAGTGGTCCCTCTACTTACGAAATTAATCCGTTCCGAATGCACATTTGTAAGTCGAAAAGTTCGTAAGTTGAAAAGCGGTTTCCCATAGGAATGCATTGGGAACGGATTAATGCGTTCCGGAGCCTAGAAAAAAGACCCAGACCCCCAGTAAGGCTTGCAAACTGCACAGGAACATTTCTTTTCAAGAATAAACAGGCAGTAAACAGGCAGGCAAGTCAAGGAAACTGCATGTAAAATTCGTAAGTCGAGGAAACCCCATCTAAAAATTTGTAAGTCGAAAAAACCGCATCTAAAACTGGATCTAAAACTGCCGTTTGTAACTCGAAAAATACTTATGTCGAGTAGTTCGTAAGTCGAGGGACCACTGTATTAGTGTTTTGTCAAGATCTGTGACATAAAGGGAAACGGTTAAATACCCCCTTATGGTGTTTTTGGTTAATCCATTCCTTGATCCAGAACAGCTTTTGACTGGTGCTTTAGTTCCTTTTAGTCCCGGCCTGGGGTAGAGGCAGGGCTAAGAAACAAACAAGTAGCAGCAAGAGCATTGAAAAGCGGTCTGCTCTGTACATAATATACAGGTGAAACTCGAAAAATTAGAATATCGTGCAAAAGTTCATTAATTTCAGTAATGCAAATTAAAAGGTGAAACTGATATATGAGATAGACGCATTACATGCAAAGCGAGATAAGTCAAGCCTTAATTTGTTATAATTGTGATGATCATGGCGTACAGCTCATGAGAACCCCAAATCCACAATCCCAGAAAATTAGAATATTACATGGAACCAAGAAGACAAGGATTGTCAATAGAACAATATCGGACCTCTGAAAAGTATAAGCATGCATATGTATTCAGTACTTGGTTTGGGCCCCTTTTGCAGCAATTACTGCCTCAATGCGGCGTGGCATGGATGCTATCAGCCTGTGGCACTGCTGAGGTGTTATGGAAGACCAGGATGCTTCAATAGCGGCCTTCAGCTCTTCTGCATTGTTTGGTCTCATGTCTCTCATCCTTCTCTTGGCAATGCCCCATAGATTCTCTATGGGGTTCAGGTCAGGCGAGTTTGCTGGCCAATCAAGCACAGTAATCCCATGGTCATTGAACCAGGTTTTGGTACTTTTGGCAGTGTGGGCAGGTGCCAAGTCCTGCTGGAAAATGAAGTCAGCATCCCCATAAAGCTCGTCTGCGGAAGGAAGCATGAAGTGCTCCAAAATCTCCTGATAGACGGCTGCGTTGACCCTGGACTTAATGAAGCACAGTGGACCAACATCAGCAGATGACATGGCTCCCCAAATCAACACAGACTGTGGAAACTTCACACTGGACTTCAAGCATCTTGCATTGTGTGCCTCTCCAGTCTTCCTCCAGACTCTGGGTCCTTGGTTTCCAAATAAGATGCAAAAGTTGCTCTCATCAGAAAAGAGGACTTTGGACCACTGAGCAACAGACCAGTTCTTTTTTTCTTGAGCCCAGGTAAGACGCTTCTGACGTTGTTTGTTGTTCAGGAGCGGTTTGACAAGAGGAATACGACATTTGAAGCCCATGTCCAGGATCCGTCTGTGTGTGGTGGCACTTGATGCACTAACTCCAGCCTCAGTCCACTCCTTGTGAAAGTCCCCAACACTTTTGAATGGCCTTTTCCTGACAATCCTCTCCAGGCTGCGGTCATCCCTGCTGCTTGTGCACCTTTTTCTTCCACACTTTTCCCTTCCACATAACTTTCTATTAATGTGCTTTGATACAGCACTTTGGGAACATCCAACTTCTTTTGCAATTACCTTTTGAGGCTTTCCCTCCTTATGGAGGGTGTCAATGATGGTTTTCTGCACAACTGTCAAGTCAGCAGTCTTTCCCATCATTGTGATTCCTAATGAACCAGACTGAGAGACCATTTAAAGGCTCAGGAACCCTTTGCAGGTGTTATGGATTGATTAGCTGATTGGAGTGGGACACCTGGAGCCTAGACTGTTGAAGCTTTTCACAATATTCTAATTTTCTGGGATTGTGGATTTGGGGTTCTCATGAGCTGTATGCCATGATCATCACAATTATAACAAATTAAGGCTTGACTTATCTCGCTTTGCATGTAATGCGTCTATCTCATATATCAGTTTCACCTTTTAATTTGCATTACTGAAATTACTGAACTTTTGCACGATATTCTAATTTTTCGAGTTTCACCTGTATGTTTCATTTGATTGATTAAGTGCCGACAAGTCGGTGTCGACTCTTAGCAGCCACATAGATGGATTCTCTCCAGGATGATCTGTCTTCAACTTGGCATTTAAGGTCTCTCAGTGGTGCATTCATTGCTGTCGTAATCGAGCCCATCCACCTTGCTGCTGGTCGTCCTCTTCTTCTCTTTCCTTCAACTTTTCCCAACATTATGGACTTCTCAAGGGAGCTGGGTCTTCGCATAATGTGTCTGAAGTATGATAGTTTGAGCCTGGTCATTTGTTCTGTGATCCATTTGTTTGTTTTTCTGGCTGTCCATGGTATCCTCAAAAGTTTTCTCCAGCACCAAAGTTCAAAAGCATCAATGCTTTTTCTGCCTTGCTTCTTCAAAGTCCAGCTTTCACATCCATAGAGTGTCACGGGAAAAACCATTGTCTGAATGATTCTAATCTTTGTAGGTGTAGACTCTCATCTAAATGTCCTTTCCAAGGCCTTCATTCCTACCAAATGCTTGTCTGTGGTGTATTCTTGACTGCTGGATCCTTTACTGTTGATGGTCGATCCTAAAAGGCAGAAGCTATCTACCACTTCAATGTCTTCATATGTTTCATTAAACCATTAATACTCCTGATTCTACTCCACTGCCTTGTCCTTGCCTGCCACAACTCTTTTCTTTGGATTCCTCACTCCTCACCCGTTGCTGCCATCCTCCACAGACCCTCACCATTGCTATTTAATTTACCCCACCCCACCCCAAATAAGGCCAGGCTTGAAGTTCAGTTTGTCCCTTATTTGTGAAGTGGGAATGGAGTTAAAGAGCTGAGGGGGGCTGCAGTAGGAACAAAGCTTGGGATAAACCTTGGTGCCCTCCTGTTGCTTACTAGCAAATGACATAGGATATTGAGTGGCATCTGCAGAGCAGCCATGATCAGCACAAGTTGGTGGCTGCAGCATTAGTTTGCACCCATGCAGTTTTCAGGAGAAAACTAGATATGATGACATGGTAAAACAGATGAAAAACAGACTAGCTCAGACATAGTTTTACAGACATTGTAAAACAGACAGATGAAAAACTTTAAGCGTTAATGACAATTCATCCTAAAGTATAACATTTGGAATAAGTAGTAGAGTATGTCTGGCAGTCGCTTTCCAGGGTTTCAGGTAGGAGTAATTCCTAGTCTTATCTGGAGATGCTAGGGATTGAACCTAGGGTAAGCAGATCTTCTGCCACTGAGCTACTGTTTCATCCCTATGGCACCAGAACCAAAGTCCTCCTCCTGGACTTTAGGCTTCTGCATCTTCTTAAACAAGGATCTCCCAATTACCAGATCTGGAATAGGGTCATAATTAGGGGTGTGCAATTCGGATTTTTGGTGATTTGGTTCGGGACCCGAACCGAATCACCCCTGTTCTGTTTTGTGCCCGAATATGGGCCACCCAAATCACCCTTGATTTGGTTCGGGTTCGGATTTAATCCAAATCCGAATCCGAATCGATTCGGGGGGAAAGGGCCCAGGGGCAAAATTTTGGGGTGGGGTGGTAGTGCCCAATGGGTGGAAGCTACCACCCCAATTTCAGGGGGATTGGGCAATGGGGTGATTTTGGGGGAAATTTTGAAGTTTTGGTGACTTTGGGGCAGTTCGGGGGCATAGCATGGGATCTGGGCAAAAAGAGTGGGGTGGGGTGGTAGTGCCTAATGGGTGCAGGCTACCACCCAAATTTCAGGGGGATTGGGCAAAGGGCTGATTTTTGAGGAATTTCTGAAGTTTTCATGTCTTTGGGGCAGATTGGGGTAGAAATTGGGGCCTGGGGCAGAATAGTGGGGTGGGGTTGTAGTGCCTAATGGGTGGAGGCTACCACCCCAATTTAAGGGGGATTGGACAAAGGGCTGATTTTTTGGGAATTTTTGAAGTTTTTGTGTCTTGGGGGCAGTTTGGGGGCAGAAAATGTATCTGCCCCAAAAGGGTGGGGTGGGGTGGTAGTGCCTAATGAGTGGAGGCTACCACTCCAATTTCAGGGGGATTGGGCAGAGGGCTGATTTTTGGGGAATTTTTCAGAAGTTTTTCTGAAGGGATGTTTTCCCTTATTTTCTGAGGTGTGAATTCTCATTCAATGATAGCAGATGAGATTTTTTTCAATTAAAGAACTCTCATGACCCCACTTTCACTTTTTCACACTCTCATTTACTATGAATATCAATCTAGCACACTGCACCTTATGAAGAAAAACCTCAGAAATTCACCAAAATCCAGCCTTCTGCCCAATCATTCTGAAATTGGGGATGGGTGGTAACCTCCACCCATTAGGCACTATCTACCAGCCCACCCCACTCTTTTGGGGCAGATCCACTTTCTGCCCCCAATCTGCCCCAAAGACACCAAAACTTCAAAAATTCCCAAAAAATCAGCCCTCTGCCCAATCCCCCTGAAATTGGGGTGGTAGCCTCCACCCACTAGGCACTACCACCCCACCCCACCCTTTTGGGGCAGATACACTTTCTGCCCCCAAACTGCCCCCAAGATACAAAAACTTCAAAAATTCCCAAAAAATCAGCCCTTTGTCCAATCCCCCTTAAATTGGGGTGGTAGCCTCCACCCATTAGGCACTACCACCCCACCCCACTATTCTGCCCCAGGCCCCACTTTCTGCCCCAATCTGCCCCAAAGACACCAAAACTTCAAAAATTCCCAAAAAATCAGCCCTCTGCCCAATCCCCCTGAAATTGGGGTGGTAGCCTGCACCCATTAGGCACTACCACCCCACCCCACTCTTTTTGCCCAGATCCCATGCTATGCCCCCAAACTGCCCCAAAGTCACTAAAACTTCAAAAAATCCCCCAAAATCGGTCATGAGCCGAATCACCCAAATTTTTTGGCCCCGAAATTCGGGTGATTTGGCTCGGCCCCAAAAAATATCGGGGGACATCGAGGGTGATTCGTTTCGGCCCCGAATCACCCAGAATTGCTCATTTCGGGCACAGATTGATCTGTGCCCGAAATTTTTTGCACATCCCTAGTCATAATCTGCTACTGCAAATGGAAGAATAGTGGTACTGGAAGTGATGGTGGAAAATATGTGCGAGTTCTTTGTTCTTGCAGAGGTTGGTGCCCTTTGAAGATGTGGCTGTGTACTTCACAAAGATGCAGTGGGGGCTGCTGGACCCAAACCAAAGAGCCTTGTATAAGGGAGTCATGCTGGAAAATTATGGGAATGTGTCCTCACTGGGTAAGGATCTTGCTTCTTTATTGTCTAAAGGCTGGAAGATTATTAAGATTAAGATTGTTAATTTTTAAAAAATTGATTGTTGTTGGTATTTCTGTTGTTCACCACCTAGAGTCTTTGGAGGAGGTGGTATATGAGAAGTTTCAACAAATAAATAAATTAATAAATAAATAGCCCATATTTCTCAGGGGTAAACCTATCCTATGTATTGTTTCATGGGATGAGAGCTTTCCTTCATTCCTTTTTATTTTATTTACTTACAGGATATCTGTTCTGCTACTCATGAATGCTACAAGGCAGCAAAGATGAATAATAAAGTAAAATGACATTTGCAAATGTTAGCAAAAATGATAGTGACAATGAGTTGGCTGTAAGAAGCTTCCAATCAGTCAACCAAAACTGGTGTGGAAGGGCAGATAACATAAAAGCAATAAAATGCCCTTAAAAGCTTGTGAGAACAGGGTAGACATTGCCTGGAACCACAGAATCTGTAACAGTGGTACCAGGCAAACATGACTGGGAGAGAATTATGCAGTTTGAGTGCTGTCACTGTGAAGGCCCTCTCTGGGAGCCATATGCCTTACTTCAAAAGGTGGGGGCCTCCAAAGAGGAACCTCTGAAGAAGAGTGTGGATTTCTTCTCCCATTTTATCCAAAGGGAGCACAGGCATACTACCTACCCACCCTCCACACATTTGCCCATCTGCCATCGTGACGCGCATTTTGCTTCTTCATCATCACAGAAGCCTAATTGCCTTTGAGAATATTGCACGTCTTGGAGCAGGGTTGTTTTTGCAGTTGGGCGTGTTTCTCAAGTTATAAGCAGAATTCCCCCATCTTACATTCTCTCTTCTTGTCTTTCTTGACAAGGATGCCCAGGCCCCAAGCCTGACCTCATCTGCCAGCTGGAACAGGGAGAAGAGCCGTGGGTGTTGGATACACAGGACTTGGATGCCCCAGAGATGCTGGACACCAGCTCAGGTGAGGGCGCGAGGGTAAGCCACCTGGCAAAAACTTCATTGAGAGTTTCCTGGAGCATCTTTTCTTTTCTGTCAATGTGCTTCAACCATATTGTGTTTAAGAAAAAAAACCCCACAGAAGTCTTTCGGTTCTTAAAGCAGAAGCCTCTCATCCCACCAATGCAACTCTTCCCTCCAGTAGCAGCCAGTGAGCACCACTTCAGGGTGGATGGTGAGGGTAGGAAAATATCACTTTAACTGGCAGAAAACTTACCCGCCATTCGGACTCAGAATGCTTTGTGGGGAAGAGGCACCCAACTCAGCATCCTGCGGAAAGGCTGCCCCGCCCCCACTGCTCAATTGGCCTCCACGCATGCGCTCACAGGCTGCTCCTGCTCCCCTTGTATGAGAAATGTACAATTATTGCGTGGAAGGAAGCTGCTGGTATTTCCAGGAATAGCTCTGTCTTCCTGGTTTGTGGGTAACTTCGCAGAACTCTCAGACCTAAACTAACTGCTTAATGTTATTCACATGGTGGGACATAATGTTTGTGCAGTTGCACAAGAGCCTGTTGCACAAGTACAATAATAATAATGATAATGATAATCGGAGTTGCGCCACCGTGCAGTCATTATATAGAATGGCCACACTGTCATGCAACTGTGTGGTTTTTGTGTTTAATGTTCCACTGTGTGCATAACATTGTGCAGTATGTTAGCGGCTGATAATACCAGTTCCACAAGGTCATGTTTCTGAATGATGACTTCAGGAATTGCATTATATGACCATCCTAATAGATGAACATGGCCCTGACATCTCTTAGCTTTTATGCATGTCTGTAGCTATTCCAGAAGATTCTGCAGCAAAGCAAATCGGGGACACAAAGGGGAATGGCTTCTTTGAAGGGAAGGAAGCCTGGGAGTCTATATGGACTGAGGGTCAATTTGGCCTCTAGATTTTGCTGCCTTCCTTTAGGTACTGAGGCAGACAAACGTCTGTCCATTCACTGGCCTTGGGTTGGGAGCCTTCCTGTTTCAGGTCTTCTACTCTTAGGCCGAGGTTGTGGCAGTCTTCCCCACTCCCTGGCCTTTCCTCTTTTTCCACCTAAGGATCTTCTGATTTTCTTCAGAAGGAGTCCGGAACGTCTTCTGTTTATGCTCAGCACAGGTGATATCCAGAAAAGTACAGTGAAAACCCCACAGTATATCCCACTTGGAGTTTTCCAAGCATCTTATTTGTGGCAGCCTGGTTTGATGAGGCGATGGAATCACTCATCCAGATGACAGCAGCTGCCTGCCAGGCCTTTCTAAGGCACAAAAATAAGTGCTTTAAAAAGAAAAGAAACACAAAAAGAAAAAAGAAAACTGTGTTACGTAAGGTGCTCTTTTTATTTCCTTTTGGGACTCCTAGGCACAGTTACAGAACAGGCAGTTTCCCAAGGAGTGGATGGGGGTGGGGGAGAGAGTTGAGGAGTGGATGGGGGTGGGGGAGAGAGAAGAGAGATGCTGGTAAAAGCTCCAGTGGAAGGATGAAGGAGAGAGAACCCCAGGAATGTTTGGGGAAGAAAGGAGAATAAAGCCAGTTTTGGAACTGGCAGCAGGAGCGAGTGAGACCAAGCCCTGAGCAAGTTAGGGCACAAGAAGAAGGCAGAGTTGGTTTAGAGGACCAGCACAAAGATCTGTAAAAGGCAGGTGCAAAGCCTGAGAGAGTTGGGATGGAGAGGGAAACTGTAGTGCTGCACAACTGAAATGTCGCTATAAAGTTAGTGGGGACCCAAATGAACAGAGTAGGGGATGGACAACAGCCCTTTTGGATATATAGTCTAAGGATGACAAGTACCCAAGCCCATGGGTGAATTAGCATGAATTGTCGCCTTTTCTCAGCAGAGTTCACCTTGGTTTGCAGTTGGATGGGTAACTATATGTGAACACTGTCTGCTGTAAGATATTTCCTTTAGGGTATGAGGTCATAGCTCCATGGTAGAGTATCTGTTTTGCATTTAGAAGGTCCCAGATTCAACCCCTGGCATCTCCAGGTAGGGCTGGGAGAGACTCCTGCCTGAAATCTTGGAGAGCCACTGCCTGTCAGTGTACACAATACTGAACTAGATGGACCAATGGTCTGGCTTGGTGTAAGGCAGCTTCCTCTGTTCCTTACCCTTTTAATTCCTGAGTTCTACAAAAAAATTCCCTACGATTCCTTCTTGTTGGCCCTTTTCCTTGGTTCTAGATTCCACAGTGTTAATCCCTAGTATAAAGCACATGAGCAATGTGTAAAATATGAAGCATGTGTGATTAGCTCTATTCCTATTTTACACACACACAAATGAAATCACAGGGTGTGGAGGAATAGCTGCTTATCCCACCTTTGTGACATCACTTGTGAAGGAATTTCAGATCCCACCAGCACCATGATATCAATTCTTTACCGCTGCTACCAAGTTGACTTTTCTTTTATACAGCTGGGTCTACTATAACAGCCCTTACACCTCTGCAAAAAAATAAAATAAAAATACCAATACCAAAAATTCAGTAGGGATGAGCACGGAACCACAGAAGGGTGGTCTGGCACTGGGGGGAGTGTCGCTTTAAGGGGGTGGTGGTAGTACTTACCCCCCCACCACCACTCTTCCCCCTCTGGCGCTGATGCTTCTAAAAACCTTCTTGGGGCGGCAGAGTTCCTCCCTGCCGCCCCTGCCCCCGTCGTTGTCCTTCTAAGCCTTAAACTAGAAGAGCTGGCGGCGCGCATGCACCCTTCGCGGCGCGCGCGCTCATCTTCGTCACTGGCGTGTGCGCTCGTCTTCGCCGCTGCCGCGCATGCTGCATAAATCACACAGCACGCGCCAGCAGCGGAGACAAGCACGCGCTCCACGAAGGGCGCATGCGCGCTGCCAGCTCTTCTAGTTTAAGGCTTAGAAGGACAACGACGGGGGCAGGGGCGGCAGAGAGGAACTCTGCCACCCCAAGAAGGTTTTTAAAAGCACCAGCGCTGGAGGGGAAAGAGCGGCGGGGGGGAGTACTACCCCCCCTTAAAGCGACACTCCCCTGCCCTTCCGGACCGCCGGAATAATGGACCGGTCCGGAGGCTTTTTTAATGGCCCCGAACTGAACCATGCACACCACTAAAATTTAGTAGAGTGGAAAGGCTTATAGGCATGGGGTAGAGACCATCAAACAACCACTTCTAATCTTTAAATGTTACAAAGTTTACTTTGGAAAAATATTAGTCAATTTAAAACATTAGCTTTTGCTTTCTTTTTACGGCACAAACTTAGAAAACAAAACATTTACCATAAGAACATAAAGGAGAAAAGAAATGGTTGAAAAAATGCATCCAACTAAACTATTCTAAACTGGTCTCTAATACAGAGTCCTCTGCAGTTGCCTTCCAGTGTCAGCAACCTGGCTTGTTTCTGGTGCAGTCTCGGGACTTGGCCACCGTTTCAGACTTAGTGTTCAATCCTGCTTGGGTTTTCAGGGATTTCGGCCCTTACCAGAGCGTATACCACTCTCTAAGTGATTCTTGTTATAGCCACAGCACTGACACTCCCAGTCTGTGCTAGCAATTCTTTGTCTGGACTCTGCTTCTTCACTTAGATTGGACTCAGCTCCTGCAGTTCTCCAACATGTAGCTTCTTGACTGCACTGCTTGTTTCTCTTCTGACTTCTCTGTGCACACTCCAGCTCTTGTAATGGCAGACTCTCCACTCTGACTTCCAAAACTGAACTCTCACTGCTGACTGACTCTTCGAAAGCAGCCTCCTATATATACACAAATTGTTCCAACAGTTCTTTTCAAACAATCCAATCTGCACAACACAAAGTTCCCTCCATTTTTCAAAATTTCTCTTCCCTCCAAATCCTATTTACAATAATGGTTTGTGCATATTAATACAATTTACGATTCATGTATAATACAAGGGCTAATTCACAAAAACCAAGAAATCTAGGCCTCGTTCCTCCACTCAGAGATATGGTATACAGTTCTTCTTCTCTTGACATTTGAGTTTTCATCAGGATTTTAATGGTTCATTTTCCTGTCCCATCTACCAACTGAGGTTCTCTTTCTCCCATGCTCAGAAGCAATTCTAATCTATTTTTTTATTTTTCTCATTGCAGGTGACTTGAGGGGAAATAACTCAGTCACAGATTGTGGGGAATGGTTTACTAAGAAATCTTCTCCTGACAAACCCCAGCAAGTCCACACAGCAGGGGATCCTTTTGACTGCTCAGAGTATGGAGAGTATTTTGCTCCACAGCGACCATTTCTGAAACACCAGTGGGTCCACAACCGAGAGAAGCCCTATGCTTGTGTGGAGTGTGGGAAACATTTTCCTCATCATTCCGTCCTTGTGACTCATCGGAGAGTCCACACAGGAGAGAAGCCCTATAAATGCCTGGAGTGTGGGAAGTGTTTTACTCGCCAGTCAGTCCTTGTGACTCATCAGAGAGTTCACAGAGGAGAGAAACCTTTTGAGTGTGTGAAGTGTGGGAAGTGTTTTGCTGATCCTTCAGCCTTTTTGAAACACAAGCGAGTCCACACAGGAGAGAAGCCCTACAGTTGCCTACAGTGTGGGAAGTGTTTTTCTCAACAGTCGACCCTTGTTAGTCATCAAAGGCTTCACATGGGAGAGAAACTTTACAAATGCCTAGAGTGCGGAAAGTGTTTTTCTCAACGATCGACCTTTGTTAGCCACCAGAGACTGCACACAGAAGAAAAACCTTATAAATGTGTGGAGTGTGGGAAGCGTTTTGCTCAACGCTCAGGCCTTGTGAGTCACCAGAAGCTCCATACTGGAGAGAAACCTCATAAATGCATTGAGTGTGGGAAGGGTTTTGCTCAACGCTCTGTCCTTATGAGGCATCTGAGAGTCCACACAGGAGAGAAACCCTATAAATGTCTGGAGTGTGGGAAATGTTTCACCCAACATGCCAGCCTTGTGAAACATCAGAGATTCCACACAGGAGAAAAACCCTATAAATGCCTTGAGTGTGAGAAATGTTTTGCTGATACTTCAGGCCTTGGGACCCACCAGAGGGTTCACACAGGGGATAAACCCTATGAATGCCTGGAATGTGGTAAACGTTTTACTCGCCAGTCATACCTTGTGACACACCAGAGAGCCCACACAGGAGAGAAGCCCTTTAAATGCCAGGAGTGTGGAAAATGCTTTCCCGACCAATCATACTTGAAGGTCCACCAGAGGCTCCACAACCAGGAAAAATCCTATAAATGTCCAGATTGTGGGAAATGTTTTGCTGACAACTCAGGTCTTATGAAACACCAGAGTCCACACAGGTGAGAAACCTTATAAGTGCCTGGAGTGTGGGAAATGTTTATCTGACAACTCAGGCCTTGCAAAGCACAAGAGAGTCCACACAGGAGAGAAACCCTATAAATGCCTGGAGTGTCGGAAATCTTTTACTCGCCTGTCATACCTTGTGACACACCAGAGGGTGCACAGAGGAGAGAAGCCCTACACATGCCTGCAGTGTGGGAAGTGTTTTCCTCACCAGTCATACCTTAAGATCCATTAGAGGCTCCACAACCAAGTGAAACCCCATCAATGTGCCGAGTGTGGGAAATGTTTTCCTTACCAGTCATACCTTATGACCCACCAGAAGGTTCACACAGGAGAGACGCCCTATAAGTGTCTGGAGTGTGGGAAATGTTTTGCGTACAATTCAGGCCTTGTGAAACACCAGAGAGTTCACACAGGAGAGAAACCATATCAGTGCCTGGCATGTGGAAAATGTTTTGAATACTACTTGGGCCTTGTGAAACACAACCGAATCCACACAGAAGAAAAACCATATCAGTGCTTGGTGTGTGGGAAATATTTTCCTCAACATTCCAATTTTGTGATGCACCAGAGGGTCCATATGGGTGAGGAGTCCTACAAATGTCTAGAATGTGGGAAGTGTTTCTCTCAACAATCAAGCCTTGTTAGCCATCAGAAACTTCATACAGGCGAGAAGCCTACAGATGTTTGGGGTGTGAGAAAGGTTTCACTCACCACTTCTACCTTGTGAGCCACCAAAGAGTCCATATGGAAGAGGACTCCTCTGAATGCTTCAAGCATAGGAAAAATTCTGCTCAAAAATCACTCCTTGTGGGTCATGAGGGAATTTGTACTGGAGAGGAAACTGGTGATTATAAAGAACAAACACAGGTGAGAAATGCTCATCCAGTATGATTCAATGCATCTTTTCTTGGAAGTAAGCTCCACTGTGTTCAGTGGTTATAATCAAAACTAAGTGAGGATAGTATGACACTCTTAAATCCCCAGATATTTCCCATGCACAGAAACATTCACTCACAAGGGTACAAGTCTAGTCATCTGGTGTGAGTTTAAAACTGCCCGCAGAATCTTGCTTTCAGGTAGAGGAAAATAATATATTTATTTATAAACTGGCCACGGACTTTTAAAAATTTATTTGGCTTTATTGTTTGTAGTAGAAGTTTGATTGTCTTCTCTTCTACATTTGTTTTAATCTCATGCTGCTCGCTGACCGAAATAAAGAGATTTAATATACTGGCCAGAACACACGTCTGGGTGGTTTACAATAAAACATTAATATTTAAAAATTTAAAAAAATTTAAAATTCTGTGAGTCTAATTAAAAGCCTGGATTAACAAATGTGTTCATGCAGGCTGTTAAAAAAAGTCAGTTATTCACACATTATATTCAACCCACATAGGACAGGACATTACCTATCTGTACCCAAGCTCACCTTTAAAGCAAAGATATGTACAGTCATTCACACAAAAACATGAGGAAAGCTGGCCTTGTGGTAGCAAGCATGAATTGTCTCTTTGCTAAGCAAGGTCCACCCCAGTTGCATTTGAATGGGAGACTACATGTGAGCACTGTAAGATATTCCACTTAGGGGATGGGGCTGTTCTGGGAAGAGAAGGTAATTCCAAGTTCCCTCCCTGGCATCTCCAAGATAGGGCTGAGACAGACTCCTGCCTACAACTGTGGAGAAGCTGCTGCTAGTCTGGGCAAACATTACTGAGCTAGATGGACTTGGTATATGGACTTAGTAACCGCCCTGAGACCTTGGGTTAGGGCGGTATAAAAATGTGCTAAATAAATAATAAATAAATAATATATGGCAGCTTCATATGTTCCTATGTGCATCTGTACAGACATCTGTATGCATGTACAGCATAATGGGCTAGTTCTGACATGTTGTTTAAGCAGCATTTTGGAGCAACTGTAGGGGGTGATTCAGATGAATGCCCTCTTTAAGCAATTTATTTATTTATCATCTATTTATATACCTCCTGATATATACAACTCTAGGCAGTGTACACAGTCCCAATTACAGTATAAAAACAAAAACAAACAAAATGCTTCCACAGAATAAAAACAATTAAATTAATTTCACAGAATAAAAACAAAGAAACAGTTTAAAATTAATTTTATTTAAAAGCCTAAGAAAACAGTGTGTCTTAAGGGTCTTTTAAAAAGCAATCAGAGACGGAGAAGCCCTTATTTTGACAGGGAGTGCATTCTAAAGCTCTGGGACAGCCACAGAGGAGGCCCGGCCCTGAGTTGCTACCAGACGAGCTGGCGGCAACTGTAACTGGACCTTCCCAGATGATCTTAAAAGGCGACAGGGTTCATCACAAAGGAGGAGGTCTCTTAAGTACCCTGGACCTAAGCCCTTCAAGGCTTAGGTCATTTATATAGGTAATGACCAGCACTTTGTATTTCATTTGAAAACATATTGGCAGCCCATGCAGTTATTTCAGAATTGGTATTATATGATCCTTTTGGGTTCTCCCAGAGGCCAACCTGGCTGCCACATTCTATACCAGTTGTAGTTTCCAAACTATGTACAAAGCCCTCGGCATAACCCCACCCTGATCACATGTTGTAGCCAGTGCTTGTTGGAACCAGCCCAGTCTATAGGACTATAGAATTTTAGGGCTATAGGACTGTAGAATTTTAGAACTGAAAGGATCTTGGAAGTCTTCTAGTCCCATCTGTACTGATTCCCCCCCCAACAACTTAATTGCTTTTGTCTGAATTCCTTGACCTCCTTTCCCCCCAGAATCTTGAATTTGTGTTTCCAATTTATTAAAAAAAAATAGTTTTGAATATAAAAAGCTTGGTTTTTATCCTAGCACGTCATTTGATGAAAGCGCTCTGCCGCCTGTTTGTATGGAAACCTTGCAGGATGCCAGAGAAGCCACCTGGGAAAAGAATATGAGTGAATTGCTTGGGTACAGAAAATGGTTTTTCCTGAAAGAGGCGCCAGTTCATAATGAAATAACTCACATGCAAGACAAGTTGTGTGAATGCCCTGAAGATGGCAGAAATTTTTTTTGAGAACTGTATTGATAAAATCAGTACAGTATATACGATTGTCTTCCTGTGCCTGGTGTCCCAGGCTGTTGTGCAGATATTTGTGATTTCTAGATAAACTCCTCCATAGCACTGCTCCATATATGAACCCTTCTCATTCCTTTAAGTTTTAATGTTCTGTTGCAATTCTTGTCTCTGTCACTAGGTGCCACTGTAGAGCTCTATAAGAACATAAGAATATATGAACAGCCCTGCTGAATCAGGCCCAAGGCCATCCATCCTAAAGCCATCCAGGTTGTTGGCTGTCACCACATCTTGTGGCAGAGAATTCCACAAATTTATTATGCATTGTGTGAAAAAGTACCTCCATTTGCTGATCCTAAATTTCCTGGCAATCAATTTCATGGGATGACCCCTGGTTCTAGGGTTATGGGCGAGGGAGAAGAATTTCTCTCTGTCCACTTTCTCCACCCCATGCATGATTTTATAGACCTCTATCATGTCTCCCCACAGTCATCTTTTTTCTACACTAAATAGCCCCAGGTGTTGTAGCCTTGCCTCATAAGAAAGGTGCTCTAGGCCCCTGATCATCTTAGTTTCCTTCTTCTGCACCTTTTCCAGTTCTACAATGTCCTTTTTTAGATGTGGTGACCAAAATTGTATGCAGTACTCCAGGTGTGGCCGCACCATAGTTTTGTATAAGGGCATTATAATACTAACAGTTTTATTTTCATTTCTATGCTAAGCATTAGTTTGTCAGAACTCAGCTCTGCTGTGTTGCCCCTGTCTGAGAGGGGCATTGTGGCAGATAAACCTTTGCTATCCATGCCTTCCAGCAGCACTGCAGTGAGAAGCAGGCAGAGGCTGCTGGCATTCGGGTCAGCAGTTGCTTTAGCTTTGTATCTCTGCCTGCCTGACACTGTTTTGGGGCAATCAGTCAAACCCTGCATGCAGTACAAAAAAGGAAAACCAAACAGGCTGGTTTTTAATACACAAGGTATTAAAAACCAGGCTGGTTTTTGACTGGATATATTCTCCATAACCGTACCTCAGAGGATAACCTGGCATGAGAAAGCAACACTACAGTCCAGAGTTAGCCGGAATGAATGACGTGTTAAGAGTGGGATTCATAGGAGCAGGTACTGTAGCTTTTACAGCAGGAAATGTCGCCTCCATGAGTTTGCTCATATATGTCTCATGGTCTGCAGCCCTGTTACTTTTAAGCTTCAGGGAAAATCCTGCAGTAACTTATGGTGGGACACCAGCTTGATCTGCTCATGCATCTTGTTAATATATATTTGAACAGTAGAATCTGTTCAAGGAGAGGTCTATCAATGGCTTCTAGTCTGGTGGCTGTTGGCCATCTCCAGCCTCAGAGGCACTGTGCCTCTTGATACCAGTTGCAGGCGAGCAACAGCAGGAGAGAGGGGATACACATACCTCTTGCCTGTGGACTCCCCAGAGCCCTCTGGTGTGCCACTGTGAAACAGGATGCTGGACTAGATGGGTCTTGTGCCTGATCCAGCGGGGCTGTTATTGCGCTCTAATCGGCAGGTGAAGCTTTTTTGCACCATGTGATGACCATTATAACTGGTTCTTGATCCAAAGAACCATGAGTGGAATAGCCCCTAGCACTGTGTATTTAATACTTGTGTAAGAGTTCATGAAGTACTATAAATAGGTAGGTTCTGTAGCCATTCCTTCACATGTGCAAGAGGTTAAGAACATATGAACAACCCTGCTGGATCAGGCCCAAGGCCCATCCAGTCAAGCATCTTGTTTCACACAGTGGCCCACCAGATGCCTCTGGGAAGCCCACAGTCAAGAGCTGAGGGCATGCCCTCTTTCATACTGTTGCTCCCCTGCAATTGATATTTAGAGGCATCCTGCCTCTAGATATGATAGAGGTCTATAAAATCATGCATGGTGTGGAGAAAGTGGATAGAGAGAAATTCGTTTCCCTCTCCCATAACACTAGAACCAGGGGTCATCCCATGAAATTGATTGCCAGGAAATTTAGGAACAACACGGGAGTACTTTTTCATACAACGTATAATCGGCTTGTAGAATTCTCTGCCACAAGAAGTGGTGACAGCCAACAACCTGGATGGTTTTAAGAGGGGTTTGGATGACTTTATGGAGGAGAGGACTATCATTGGCTACTAGTTAGAGGGCTAGAGGCCATATCCAGCCTCAAAGGCAGGATGCCTCTGAGTACCAGTTGCAGGGGAGTAACAGCAGGAGAAAGGGCATGCCCTCAACTCCTGCCTGTAGGCTTCTAGAGGCATCTGGTGGGCCACTGTGTGAAACAGGATGCTGGACTAGATGGGCCTTCGGTCTGATCCTGCAGGGCTGTTCTTATGTTCTGCCTCTGAGGCAGATGGGGAAACATGGTTGGATTTACTTGTGTTTTTCTTGTGCAACACTCTAGCACAGGGGTCCTTAATTAACCTTTATGATGAGGTCCTGATGTTGCCCCTCAACTCCCATCTGTCTCATTTGTTTCAGTGTAATGCCATTTAATACCACATCAGCTTTACTGTTTCATGTCTTTGGCATGTGCTATGACTCAATAAACGGTTGGATTGCCTAAAATATGTTTTATGCTTCAGTTTACTTTCAGACTTTGGGGATCCACAGACCTAGAAATGTGAGTGAGTTCTTAACTAAGCATCCTTTTCCCATGCTATGAATTGGGAGTAAAGAAGGGGATTTCCGGAATCAATCTGTTTTACTCAGAGCTGGCCCATGGTTTTTGAGGGATTTGTGAGGGAGCAAAAGGCCACTAGTGAGAGCCTTCTAGCTCCAAGAAGCAAAAGTAATACAATCCTCTTGGTGATGAACAAAATGCTTTCCATTATCACAACCTACTTTAAAATGGATTAGGCTAAGGGTTCTCAAACTTGAGTTCCCAGGTGTTGTTAAGCTACAGTCCTTCAGTCATTGTGGCTGGAGATGATGGGAGTCGTAGTCTAACATCATCTGGGAACCCAAGTTTGAGAACTTCTAGATTACTATGAAAGCTACTACAAATCTTTTATTTATTTTTTCTATGTAAACCGCTTTGAGTACTTTTGAAAAGCAGCATATAAACATTTATAGTAATTTATTTATTTATTTAAAATATTTCTATAATTTGTGGTAGTAGTCCTGGGTTAAATGAAGGGGCTTCTAAGGCACAAGCTGCTACTGCCTTCCAGGTAGCTAGCCAGCACCTCTCATTCCATATACTTACTTGCTAATGCATATGGAGAAAAGCAGGCAATTGGGGGGGGGGCAAGTGGGTGTCTCAAAAGTTTCTGGACCCAAGAAAATGCCCAACCTTGCTACCACTGAAGCTCAGCTGAAAATTCTTCCACCCAACCCGAACACACACACAAAATGTTGGAAGTGTTCTCCTTTATTTAAAAATGTAAACTCTGCTGAAAATAAGAGGATGGAAGATTGACTGAAGGTTGAATATTAGAAGAAACTTGATGGTAAGAACAATGACAATGGCACCAATTATCTAGAGGCAGGATGGACTCGCCTTCACTAGAGGTCTTCAGAGAGACCTCTTCTATTTAAGGTTGATAACCCTCAAATTAACCTGGAGTCTCCAGGAATGGGTAACTATTGAAAGCAATCCTGGGGGTTTAAATGGAAGAAACAAAGCTTTGCAAATGTAATTGATCACCTTCAGTCAGACTTTATTAGAGTTTCTAAATACACTTCAGCTGAAAGCAGGTCAAGAGAATTATCAGCAGTCAGGCTGCTACTAGGCTAAGGCCAAGAACAGTTTCTCTCGCATATTTATACAAATAAGTTTTTTTTTCGTGTATGTGCAAGCCTTTCATTGTGCATGTCTGACAGGCAATGGGACATTTTATTGGGTTGCAACAGTTACAACGGACTAGCATCATGCCTCGGTTTCTGATGAGTAAAGTAAGCTTCTGCTCACAGCCTTGCAATTTATTACATTTTCACAGCAAATTTCTCTGTTTACTGTCTTTAGCTGAGGCAAGCAAAACTTTACTTTTCCACTGACATTTTCTCGACTTAAAATGGCACTATTTTAATACTTTCCAATACACTTTTCCGAGATGGGCAGCGGAGGGTGGGGGGCGTTAATTCTTCTACAGGAGAAAGTGTGTGTGGCGGCGGGGGCGGGGATCTCCAGAAAGAGCTTCAATCAGAATCAAGAGCCCTACAGCCTTTGTTGGGGATTCTTCAGCTCTGGATTTCCTCCATGTGTGATGGGGGCGCGGTGTGTGTGTTAGACTATAGATACAAAGCCCCTTCCACCTCTGTGATACCAACCACAGACATTTCCGAGCCATAACATTACAAATCTGTTTTCACGATATAATTTAAAAAAAAAAAAAACCCTTTAAAAAACTATTTGAAATTTTTTTTAAAGCACTGCTCCTTGCATAAGATGCAAAGTGTGAGCCACGGTGCAAATTATAAAATTGGGACTAGTACTACGGTAATACAACTCCCGGACTTCTCTGTGTTTGGCTTTCTGCTTGGTTGAAGCGAGAAGACGCGAAAAGACTACAAACCCCACCGTATATTGGGGTTTTGTGTCTGTCGTAGCATAGTCCTTGTTATTCCGAAATCCGATTGGCTGGCGGGGTAGAACGAAGGTGGGGGATTGGCTGCTGCCAAGAAGGCGCTTGGGAAGCATTCACGCGGCATGTGGCCCTAAGACAAAGGCAGCAGGAGCGTCTTGCTTACCGGAATGAGTTGCATTAACCATACGGGGTGTGGAAGACCATAACCTAGAGTCCGGAGTCTGGGAGTGCTGGTAAGCAGAGGAAGCACCCTTCTTGGCGCTTAGAGGCGTGGATGTGTTGTGCAGGAGCGCGGGAATCCGGCCCCCCGCAGGCCTTGGGGTGCCCCCGCCCGGGTGCGGAGTGCCTTGGTACCGCGCCGCGAGGCTCGGCGTGCTGCTGCTGGCCGGGCGAGAAGACTCCTGGCGAGACGACAGTCGCTCCCGCCCGGCCATTCCAGCGGAGGAGAGCGAGCGAGCGAGCGAGGCAGCAGCAGGAGCCACCGTGAGGCCTGGGCCCCAAGCAGGGGAAGGTCTGGGAGGCAGGCGGCAGCTCCTCAAGCGGCGCCGGCATCCTTGCACTCTTGTGAGTTCAGTGGCTGTCTGGGCCCCTAAGAACCCACGCGTTATATACGGCGTGGGCCAGGTGTGCGCGTGTAGGGGGGTGATGCTTATGGCGGGGGCGGGGTGGCTGCAGGCCAAAGGCCATTCGGTTCAGGCTCCAAAATTTTATTATTAACATGTCGATCTGCCATAGGTTTGCAGATTCCATTTTGAAAGGCAGTGAGGTGAAAGGGAGAGGCTCTTGTGATATTTCAAGATGCCCTAAAGAAATGGAGGGATAGTCCAAGAAGATCACAATGGAGAGAGGAATCTGCCCCCCTTTTTTGGCAACAGCGGATGGGATCTGGGCCGCTGAATAAGGATCAGAAGGTACTGCTGTTAGTCTTCAGAGTAAGAGGGGCAGAGGGAAGGTGGGGAGAAAGAAAAGCCCCAGTAAGGTGAATGAGGAGATGGGGAGGGATTCAGTCTTGGGGGAGAGAGCAGTGGGGTCTCCTTTTAGTATTTTGTTGATGTGCAGAGTATGGCAGAGAGAAGGCAGAGCAATATTTTTTGCCTCCATTAATAGTGTATCTGCCCATCCAGAATGATGGCTTTAGTCCTATGCACATTTATCTGGGAATAAGCCTCAATGACATCAGTGGGACTTACTTCTGAGTAAACATGCATAGGATTGTAGTGTACCTGTGAGTGAAAGGGGATGTACTCAAGTAAGTGTACCTAAGGTGACTGCATCATAATTTCTGTATGATATAAAGCAGAGTTTCTTAACCTTGGACCCCCAGATGTCGATGAACTACAATTCCCATTATCCCCAGCTACAATGGACATGGTTGGGGATGATGGGAGTTGTAGTCCATCAACATCTGGAGGCCCACGGGTAAGAAATGCTGATATAAAGTGTACAAAATGCAACAGGGTGTTAGAACTGTTAAGCCAATTCATCTGCTAGATCTGTTGACTTGGGCTAATAATTGCACTGCCAGAGAGCTGTGTATGAGTGAGTAGTAAGGTGGGGATTTCTTCATCTCTGAAGAGTCCCATACATAGAAGCTGCTCTTGCAGGTTTCATATGTGAACGTATGCCATCCTGCTCTCAAAAGTAAAACATAGCCTTGTTCACACTTTAGTTTCAACATATGTAATAATCTGTGTAAACTGTGTGCACATACATATGTGTATCCATACAGATATTCATATATTATGTTCAATGCACATAAAGTAGTCAATTTCCTATCTGTAGCCTGCATTTAAGGGGGCCTGTGCCCATCTTCACTTTTTAAATGCCATTCACTCAAAAATATGTAGTTACATACAGAAACCTGTATGCACATACAACATAATGACTGAATAGGGCTAGTGAGAAGGGTCCCCCCCACCCCTTAAAATGAAGTCTGCAAATGAGTCTGCTGGTATAACATCTGGAAAGAACTGATAGATTCAAGAAAGATCAGAAGTCATTCAGTGTGCCGTACTGCCTTCTGCGTTCACATTCATCCCACCCACCCACCCCAAAACCAGCCAAAGCAATCTGGTGCAGACTGCACCAAAAACAGAGCAGTAGATGCAGGGCAGAAAAGGGGCCTGAAGACCAAAGGGTTGCAGATGACTTGGGCTAGTTAGTCAAGCCACATCCAGCTCTGGCATTTGTAAGCAGTTTGACATGGGAAAATTCTGTCTTGGTTTAAATATTGTGATCAGTCAGGCACTGACCATGAGCAGAACATATCCACCATGCATGGGGGACTCCCCAACGCAATATCTGGTCTTTGGCTAAGTGCTATTTTTTGATGCTCCAGAAATATCGGAGAATAATCTAAGATCACAATGGGGATTTAAAAACAACAACCCCTCCCTTTTTAGGCCCTTCTCCTCCCTTTGGGGTGCAGAATGTCATCCAGATGGTTTGACTTGGAAGGAAGACAAGAGCCTTCTTCCTGGAAAGAAGAAAAGGCTGTAGTGGAGCCAGCACAGGTAAGAGATTCTCAGGATGCCCCTGGTAGGTTTGTGCTGGGGAGGGAAAGAGAAACATACATGCAGAGGGCTTTAAGCAAGAGTGACACAAAGCAACCCTTCCTCTCTCCTGTTTGGACTTGTTTGGAGGACCAGGAAATAGCTGCTTGAGCAACCAAACTTGGACAAGCATGAGAAGCTCGGTTCAAAATAATTCTTCCTAACAGGAGTAGGAAAATCCCCATCTAACTCCAGGAACAGTTTTACTTGGAAGGCTAGCTTTTATCTTCAAGCTCACTTCACAAGTTATTTGGCAGCCATTGGGGAACCTCATGGGCTCTTCACCATCCAGTTAGCACTGGTTCCCACAGGCAGCTGATGTGGTTGGGCCCAAATTTGACCACGTTAAAGCAGACCTTGACACACATTCTTTGGATCTAGGAGCCAGCCCAAACATTTGGGAACTTGACAACAAATGCTTGACAAAGTTTAGTGATGGACATTGTGTAGGGTAAATGGGCTTCTCTTTGTCCCCTTTTGAAGTAACATAAGTAGAAGAGAAACAGGGCTGCCTAGGACAAATAAAGATTTTATTAAATAACTGTACCCCTGGGTATCCTCAGCTTGGTGTTGCAGTTAAATCTGTAGGCAACATCCCTGACTCCTGGGATTTGTCAAGCTCTCTCTTAAAGAAACTCCTCATTATTTATTTTTTGAAGGTTTCCCTGGCACAGCTATTTGGTCCACACTGTATTGGTGCCACATAACTCAAGCCAGTTGTTTAGAGGGCCTCTGGGTGCTGGAGATAGACTTACTGTTGTTTGTTTGTTTGTTTTCTTTGCAGATGGTGACTTTTGAAGATGTGGCTGTGTATTTCACAGAGGGGCAAGCGGCTGTGCTGGACCCGGATCAGAGAGCTTTGTATAAGGATGTCATGATGGAAAATTATGGGAACACGGCCTCATTGGGTAAAGAATGGAACTTGTGCTTCTAGTTTGGCATGAAAGGGAAGCCTCGAAGTGCCTGTATGTGTGTCAGTATGTTCCTCCAATCATTTGTATTTTCAGAAATTCTTGGAAATTGAGTCCCCCAGGCAGTGTTCTCTCTAAAAAAATTTTCATCTGTGTGCGGAATGAGTTTTGTTCTGGGCGACAGTATCTAGGTAGTGTGTGCACACATTCAGAGTGGGACCTTCCTGATTCAACCTGTGCAGGATTTAAAATGGACTGAGCTGACATCAAAGAACTTGTGAGCGTGCACACGTGTGCATGCCTTAGAGGGAACCCTGTCCCCAGGTACAGTGCTGCTTCTGCATGCCTAGAGCCAAAGTGGACATCCCTCCTCTGTCCTGCACGATAGCTCTATTCACAGACCTGTGGAGCAGGCCTCCCCCACCCACCTGGACCCCATGGAGTAATACAGTGGCAGCTCATTGGTTCATACTTTTTTAAAGGAGCTGCTGGCCCAGGGGGATGGGTGGGTGATTACTTTATAACTGATGGAGGAGGATTTGAAACTGAATAACCCATGTTCGAAGGCTATTCGGTCCTAAATCGACTTTAGGACTGAAGTGGCCTCTCTCTGTCAGCTCAGTGGTAGGCCTGTCCATCCTTCTCTGCCCACCCTGCTCATGGAGAAACTTTTTCTCAGGGATGGTATAACTTGCCTCCCATTTTTAAAAAGCTTATCCACATGAGATGGCTGAAAAGTCATTCCCTGACTTACAAACATTATTACCTACATTTTATATCCCGCTCTTCCTCCAAGGAGCCCAGAGCGGTGTACTACATACTAAGGTTTCTCCTCACAACAACCCTATGAAGTAGGTTAGCTGAGAGAGAAGTGACAGGCCCAGAGTTACCCTGCAAGTATAATGGCTGAACGGGGATTTGAACTCCGGTCTCCCCGGTCCAAGTCCAGCACTCTAACCACTATACCACGCTAGCTCTCATCTGTACATATGAACAAAGCTCCATAACCAGTGATCTCTCTAATTTTTATAATTAATGAGTGGAAAGAGTTTTGTCCTGGGAGGCAGCATTGAGGCAGTGTGCGCACATAACAAATGCACACCCTCCAGTTAATGATTTTTGCGCGGTGTGCAAAATGTTTTCCCTTTTCCCCACTACTGGGGAGAGCTGGCAGGAGGGCCCCCACCACCTCCTGTCCTCCCCCCGCCCCCAGCTCCAGTCTCTCTCTGGGCTGCTGGGTGGGTGGGGGGAGCTGCCGCCACCTCCCATCGTCCTCCCTCCCGTCCTTCTCTGGCTGCTCTGTCGCAGATCTCACAAGATCTGCAGCCAGAACCGGAGGGGGAAGAGACCCAGGTGGGGGAGGGAGGAGGAGGTGGCGGTGCAGCAGTGACCCAGCTGGGGAGAGGGGGAGAGCTTGGCAATGCTTCCTGGCTGGGGAGGTGGGGAAATGGGGTGCCAGGCAGTTGGGTGGCAGTGGCGGGTGAAGCAGAGACTGTGTGCTCGCCAGAAACTGCTGCTGGGGGGCCTGGAAGTTGGTGTGCGTGCACACACGTGTGCACCTTATAGGGAACAGTGTCCATAACATATTACATTAATGAAGTCCCTAGCCAGGTGCGGAGCCTGACCGTTGGCAGCCTGTGTGCGGCCGCAGCGGCGGCCCCGCTGACCCCCCCCCCGCGTCTGACATCAGTCGCGGGGGGCGTGGTCTGAGTTCAACTCTGGAAGGGGCTGCGTGGCCCCCACTCGGAAGCTAAACCAGCACCCCCACATCTGATGTCAGATGCAGGGGGCGTGTCGGCTGCGAGGCGCGGCCCCTGATTGGGCGTGGCCCCGGTTCTTTGAACCCATTGGCCCAATGGTGGCTCCACCCCTGTCCCTAACTTACAAACACAAACTCGCACATACAGACAAGTCATCTTGGGAACTCCATGCATTCTGAGTTATTAGCATCCCACTTAGAAACAAACTGTTGGAACCCAACCCGTTTATAAGTTGGAGACTTGCTGTACCATAAATACTAACTCTCTGCTCACATTTGCCTTTTAGTTTTGTTCAGAGAAGAATTTCCAGTCTCATAAGCAGACACATGATCCGTTGCAAAGCTTATTTTCATTATCAAGTCTGTCTGCATTGGAATGAAATTCCAGGATTTTGGGGTGCTGTGCAGGATGCCCAACTGTAGAAATTATGCCAAATCTCTGCTGACACTTCCTATTTTCTTCATTTATAAAAAGGATTTCTAGGTGACAAGCCCGACCTCATTGTCCGGCTCGAACGGGGAGAAGAGCCATGGCTGCCTGATCCTAAGGGCTTGGATGAAGCACAGGTTGCTGGCACCAGCTCAGGTGAGGCATTGGAATTTATCTGCCTGGTGCAGGACTCTTAACTGCATTCCAGGAAATGTGAGGTTTCTCCCTTAAGTCATCTCATGCCAGAAATATAGTTGCTGAATCCATTTTTCATCCCTTCCTATCAATGCTAATGCAGTTGTCCTATCATCTGGCAGTTTCTTCCTTCCTTTTGTCTGTTCTCAATAGCTCTGCCTTTTTAAATTTCCCAGCCAGAAAGGTTGATGGATTCAGGCTTGCTCTAAAGCTGCTGCCAGGATTTCCAGAAGGTTCGCCCAATAGTCCATTGTCGCACTGTGGGTCGACATATATCATTGTCTCATATCATCTCTCATTCTGGCATATTGGCCTAAGTAGGGGTCTGGGTTCACCTGGACTAATCTGGAGAAGACCCAGGAGGTGGGGAAGGTTTCTCCTACCTGGATTACTGATCATGACAGCAGCCCTCCAGATCACTCAAAGGAGCAGCCAGAGCCTGGAAGTCAATATTTATTTATGTGTAGAGTTAGGAAATGAATGTAATTGAATGTAAAAGCTATTGTAAAATCTAACTGAGGCCCAATGAGATCCACTGGAGAGGTCCGTCTGCAGTTGCCATCAACTCAGGGACGGGTCTTCTCCGCTACTGCCCCGAGGCTTTGGAATGTGCTCCCTAGTGAAATAAGAGCCTCCCCATCTCTTGACAGCTTTTAAAAAATCTTTAAAGACACATCTGTTCACCCAGGCTTTTAATTAATATTGTTTTAATGGTTTTAGTGCTGTTTTAAAATATTCTTTTAAAGATTTTAAATTGTTGTAATGTGTTAAACTTTTCATGTTTGTTTTAACTAATGTTTTACTTTGTTTTTGTTTTGTTGTAAGCCACCCAGAGACGCAAGTTTCAGGCGGTATAAAACTTATAAAAATATGTTAATAAATAAATAAATAATGAAAATTTAAGAAGCAAATAAATAAAGAATGAAGCAGCCAGAGCCGGTCAGCCCTTAAGAGGAGCCATGGGGATCTGGTTACCCCCCTCCCATGGTTACCCTTGTTCCATCATCAGAAAACTCCTCCATTTTTGCTGAGTCCTTAAGACTCTGCTTCACTGTTTCATTTGATTATCGTATTTTTTTATTGTTACTGGCTGACATTCTGCACAGTGTTGGCGGCATGTAACAGGAGCTGTGTCCATGGAAGAGGCTGCAGCAGAGCTCAGCCCAGCATCTTGCCGAGAGGGGAAATGTAGGGGAGGGATTTTTGCTGCCCTCTCCTCTCTCTAAAAGGGCTTCAGAAATATGCCACTGAGGACCGCGTGACCCTCAAGGATATATTTCTGAGTAAAATGAATCCTTGGGGAGGGAAGAAAGAGCAGTGAGAATCCCTCCCTCGTGCCCTCTGTCTGTTTTCCCCTGCTTGGCAACACACTGGACTGAACTCTGCTGCAGCCTCTTCCACAGACACAGCTCCTGTTAATGTAGCTCCTGTTAACTGCTCAGAATGTCAGCCAATAAGGTCATAGGCTGCCCTCCCCACCTCCCCGATCCGAGGCTGCTATTGCTGCTGCAGCTCACGCACTCACAACTGGCACACAAATGGTCTGGAGCAGAGAAACCAGGTTGCATCCCCCAGTATCCCACAATGCACTGCACGAGGAGTGCAGTGCATTGAGGGAGCTCCACACTGCCTGGCCACTCCTTCCACCCGGCTCTATGGAAGCCATGGTTGCCAGCAGCCTGGGAGGAGCTAGTGGCAGCCCAAGCTTCCACACGACCTGGGCATGAGGTTGGAGGCTCCTATGTGCCCTCCTACCTCACTTTTAGCCCGGGTTTGAAGCCCAGGCTACCTGGAGGAGGAGCGCCAGGATTGGGCGCAATCTCAGCAGTTCTCACAACCAGCCCTAGATGGGATACAACTCTCCTACCTGGGTAAGACTGGTGGTGAGAATGACCTCACTGTTTTCAAAACTGTTGCCTTGAGTGTACTATATTATAGAAGGGTGGGATATAAGTTATAGTCGTAATAAAGATATGTGGTGTTTTGTTCTCTTCCTCCAGCAGGTGGTTTTAAGAACTTCTGCTTGGAGTGTGGAAAATATTTTGCTGAGAAAATGAAGCTTGTTAGACACCGGAAGACCCACACCGGAGAGAACCCTTATAAGTGCTTGAAGTGTGGGAAGGTGTTTGGCTGGAAATCACATCTTGACCTACACCAGAGAGTCCACATAGGAGAGAAGAAGCCATACAAGTGCTCAGATTGTGAGAAGTGTTTTGCCCAGCACTCAGAATTTGTGATCCACCAAAGAATCCACACGGGAGAGAAACCCTTTAAATGTTTGGAGTGTGAGAAATGTTTTGCCCGCCGCTCACATCTTGTGAGCCACCAGAGAGTTCATACAGGGGAGAAACCATACAAGTGTTTGGAGTGTGGGAAATGTTTTGCGCGTAGTTCTGTCATTGTGAACCACCACCGAATCCACACAGGAGAGAAGCCCTATGAGTGCCTGGAGTGCGGGAAATGTTTTGCCCAACACCCAGGCCTTGTGATTCACAGAAGAATCCACACAGGAGAGAAACCGTATGGATGCTTAGTGTGTGGGAAATGTTTTGCTCACAAAGCAGCCCTCGTGATTCACCACAGAATCCACACAGGAGAGAAACCACATAAATGTCCTGAGTGTGGAAAATGTTTTGCTGAAAGCTCAACCCTTGTGAGGCATCAGAGAGTTCACACAGGAGAGAAACCTTACAAATGCTTGGAGTGTGGGAAATCTTTTGCTCAGCACCCAGGCCTTGTGCAACATCAGAGGATCCACACAGGAGAGAAACCCTATAAATGCTTGGAATGTGGGAGATGTTTTTCTCGTCAGTCAGTCCTTGTGAAACATCAGAGAATCCACACGGGAGTCAAACCTTGTAAATGTTTTGTGTGTGGGAAATGTTTCACTCAACGGTCAACCTTGGTGAAACACCAGAGAATACACATTGGAAGCGTTTTTATGAGTGCTATGAATCTGGGAGAAAACTTTGTGACGGAGGAAGGTTAGCTCCACATCAAAGGGGTCCACATGTGAGATGTACCCTGGATGTTTCAGTGTGTTAATATTTTCCCCACCTGGGTGCCAAATGTTGTAACTTCTTGCATTAGATGTAGCTGGGATAAAACAAAAGGGCAGTTTACACAATCAAGAATAGAGTGGGAGAAGCCTCCTATCCTAGATTGTGAGCTGCATGTGCTTGCAATATTTGATTGTCAGTTAAAAAACAAGGCCAGAGGTATCCAGCTGCTGAATGAGGTAAAAGTAAAGCCCTCTGACCCAGCTGCTGCTGAGCACGTGATCACGGGTGGCACCTCCATCCAGTGTTCCCTCTAACGGATTCCCAGATGTTCTTGACTACAACTCCCATAATTCCCAAGCAAAAGCCATTGCAGCTGGGGATTCTGGGAGTTATAGTCAACAGCATCTGGGAATACCTGTAAAAAGGACTACTGCCTTCAACCTTGTTTTTAACTGCAGTGCACACAGCTCCCAAACCAGGGTATGAGGTTTCTCCTACCCTAGTCTTGATCATGTGAACTGCCCCCAGTTCTCTCTAATTGGGGTGTAATGCTTGAACATCTGGTTTGAGAATACAAGGACTATGAGGAAGTAGTTTTCAGCGCTGGGTCTTTCCAGAATACTACTTTTTTGTTTCTTTCAGCAATTTGACACCTCCAGCAATAAAGGGAGGGTCCCCAAGTGATACTCTTGATCTGTCCATCCATTATCCATTTGATACTATGGGGCACAAACACATTAGTGAGTTTTGATCTGGGTTTTAGTGCATTAGCTGCTACAAAACAAATGTAAGAATGGTGTAGTTCACATGACAGTCCCTTGAATTGTGTGTGCTGGCTGCCTCAGTGTGGCCTGTGAGTTGTTTACTGTTGCTACCATGTTCTACACAAATGCTTAAAAGCTTCTGGAATTCACTATTCCCAGATGTGGTGATGGGCGCTAGACTTGATGGCTTTAAAAGAGGATTAGGCAAAGTCATGGATGACAAGTCTATGGGAAGCTGTCTAATACTGATTCAGACCATTGGTCCAACGAGCTCAGTGTTGTCTACTCTGATTAGCAGCGGCTCTCCAAGGTTCTAGGAAGAAGACTGTTCCAGCCGTATCTGGAGATGCCAGGGAATGAACCTGGGGCCTTCTGCGTGCTAAGCAGATGCCCTACCGCTAAGCTGTGGTCCCATCCCAGATGGCTACACGTCGTGATGGCTGTCTACCATCTCCAGGTTCAGGGGCATTATACTTCTGAATACCTGTTACTGGGAAGCTACACCGGAGAGGGCAACTTGCCTACATGTCCCATTTCTGTGCTCCCCAGAGGCAGCTGATTAGTCACTGTGGGAAAGTGGGTGCTAGACGAGATGGTCCTTTGGTCTGATCCAGCAGAGCTTGGCTGCTGTGTGCCGTGCAAAAACCTAGCTCTTCAAAGGCAGGAAACTGCAAGATGCCCATGAGACTTTTAAGAATCCCTTCTAAATATGCAGTTCTGGTCAGTGCTGCAACCCCCAGGTCCCCTGCTTGGAAAGCTGTAGGGAATGGCAGAAAACCAGCCTCTGCCGCTTCTTTAGTATACGACTGAGCAAATTATTCAGGATAAATGGGAATCTGCTGTCCTACGATGTTTTGATTTGTTGTGCTAGAACTGTAGCCGTTATGTTACTCTTTCCATTTTACAAGATCTTTTTTTTAGTCGGTCTTTTCTGTCTCTCAAAATGTCCTTTTGGGAATATGCTCTCTCCAGCCACAGGCTTTCTGCACCCAACTGGAAAGAATCAACCCTCAAAGGAGCCCTTGTTCTTAAGAAGGAGGCCTGTGGATACCTTGATCGTGGCTGAAAGATTTACTCACTGGAATTCCAAGGGAGAATGTGGGAGGGGGTAGTTTTTCTAAAAGTCCAGTCCAGATGGTTAGAATGAATTATGTATGTTGTGAATAAATAGTGTTCAGATTCATCTGTTGATATCTGTCTGGAACCTCTTCCTTTACTACTTACTACCCTATTCAGATATTCTATTCAGCACTCATACAAAGAATGTACAATGTACACAGGAACAGATCTTTACATAGGTACAATTATTTACATATTATGTTGAACATGGTTACAGCAATACACTTCCTTTATGTAATACACTTCCGTGCATTTGAGGGGATTGTACCTGGGTTTAATTTCATTCATTCATTCATTCATTCATTCGATTTCTATACTGCCCTTCCAAAAATGGCTCAGAGCGGTTTACACAGAGAAATAATAAATAAATAAGATAATAAAATTTTGAAGTGAATCAGATACAGTCATTCACCCAGAGACTTGTTGGAGTATATGGACAGCTGAATGCACGTACAACATAGTGTCTGCATAGGGCTTCTGTGATGCATATCTGCACTCACCTTTTGACATACCTCCAAAATCCACATCCACAGCAGTGTTCTCTCTGATTTCCCCCCGCATCTGTGTGTGGAATGAGATTTGTCCTGGGCAGCAGTATCAAGGCAGTACGCACACACTTACATTCAGATTCAATCTGAGCAGGATCTAAAATTAAGTGGACATCAAACAACCGTGTGCACGCCTTAAAGGGAACACTACCCACAGGTTCATGTATTTCCACGGTTCTATCTCTGTCTTTCCCTTTCCCTTCAGCTATGAGTCAAATTGCTGAAGGTTTGAATTTTAAGTGTATTTAATATGTAAATCCCCACCACCATCACTAACATATAGATGATAGTGTAATTTTCTCTGTTGGATACTACACTTCTGTCTACAAGCGAAGCTCGTCAATCGCGGCCCCACGTATCCACGGTTGGGTAATTGACACCCAACCTTGGCATACGTGTGTGTGGGGGTGGGGGGCGGAATTGTTAGGGTTAGTTTCCACTGTTTTGGGAAGATTAAGGAAAAGATCCATTTTTTGGCTCATTTATTATTCTTTTGTTGAGTTTGTTCTTCCAGTAGCTGTACAGTCTCCAGCTTCTTTATTATTATTATTATTAATAATAATAATTTATTTAAAATGCCTGTGGAAGATTAAAATTGCAGAAAAATGGCAGATTTGTGACTGGTGAAGACGTGTGCCCTCATTCCCAGCACACTCCCAGCCCCAATGGAGGCAGGGGCTTGGAAGCCAGGATGGACCGTGGGGGAGGTGAGCAGTGCACCACCTTGCCACTGCTTCTGTCACCCACCCAGCTTGGTAGTGGGGGGGAGGTGAGCGGCACCTGGCGCCTGTCCCATAGCAGCCCCCGACTAGAGCAGAGGGGCTTGGGAGCCAGGGGGACTGGCCGTGGAAGGTGAGTGGTGCCACGTCTGCAGCATCACTGCCACCCACCTGGGGTGTGGAGCATTCAGTCATGTGAGCCTCCACTTGAAGGCTGATTTCACACCACCTCAGCAAAAATTAAGTCCTGAATGAATACCTAGATCTTGATGCCTAGTGCTGAGGGCTGGGCAACTACTGGGTAAGCTCCTGATATATCAGTAAATCATTTGCGGAAATTGTTTTTAAACATGCATACATCTTCCTCTTGGGATTTGGAGTGTCGGTGGGAGGGAAGGGCAGCCTGGGGAGTAGTTTAATCCGGGAAAAGGGATAATGGAGTTATGCCTATGTTGCTATAATGTAAGAAATTTTTTGCAGGGGAATCCTGTATAATTATTACTTTTTAAATCCCCTCTGCCCCTTCTGAAGGTGAGCCAAGATATTCATGGGCTGGTGCTTTGACTACATGCATGTGCTCTCCAGTTAGCCTTTCAAGCAGCATATGGAAGGGGATCTCTGCCCCCATCTTAATGTGTGCAAACAGATTTTCCAGCATCTGCCTCAACCACTTTCACAACCTTCCCTACACGCACATATTCACAGGCCACGGCATCCCTGGTGGAAAACCACCGGCTTTCAGTCACCACCCATTCACATCCCAGGGTTCATTCCACAAATATTCACCGGCTTCTGGTGGGGAACTTCCTCCAGGTTTCACTCACAAACCTGCCAGCTTCTGCCTGGTGACAAAATGCAATGGTTTCTGAATGTGGATGTCCACTAGCTTCCATACCACAAACATCTGCCAGCTTCTGTTGGATCCATTGCCTGACGTCCACCCACTTCTTCAGGCCATGTTTGTCTGCAGGCTTCAAACTGAAGACCCTCCACCCACTTCCATGCAAGTCCTGCTTTTGCAGAAGAACTTGTCTTCTCTCCACACCCATCAAGTGACCCACTTCCCTGTGCCAAGGGATTGCCTCTTTCCACTTCCACCAGATCTCTTCCTCCATGTGCTGTCCAGGGGCGGAGCTACCACTGCTCAAACAGGTTCAAAGAACTCCCCGCCCCGCCCCCCCGGACCGTGCCTTGTGCCCCAACCACACCCCCTACGTCTGATGCCAGATGCAGATGCTGTGGTTTGGTTTGCAAATGAGGCTGCAAGTTGAGGGGCAGTCCTGTCTCAATCCTACCAGGTGATGGACCACACTCCCACACACACCCTTAAGGAGCTAGGGAACTGTCCTCACCTTTGAAAGATACACAGTTTCCAGAACTGCCTTGAGAGAACCGCACCAGCTGGAAAGCCAATACATGCAGGGTATATCACAGGCATTCCATCTCTTGGAGTGGAGGAAAAGACTGCTATGAAAGGGACCTAGGGTGGAAGAGTGGTAATGGGGAAGTCCTCACCTTGGCTTAAATCTTGCCGTTCTCTGGATTGCTTACTGAGGTTGCCACCTCAAGAAAATGGTACCAACTTCAGTCACCCCCGGGAGAAAGAGAAAGGCATCTTTGGAAGTGTGTTGGCTTGTCTGCTTCAACCCACAAGCTTCATCCAGGCACATCCACAGGGTTCTCCAGGCAATATCGCCCACCACTTTCTCAAAGTGGGTTGAGTGATAGGGCATGATGGGTGCTATCTACCACACAACCTGCAAAACAAATTAGCAAGTGGGTGATTCTGAACAATTTTTTAACCTTTCCTTAACCCACCCCCATAGGCCCCTATGGGGGTTTGGGGGGAAGGTTAACCATTTGTTCAAAATTGCCCACTTGCTAATTTATTTTGCAGGTTGGGTCTTCTGTCTCCAGGAAGCTATTGACACCTTAAGCCTTCATGCCCTTTGAGGTCAGCAGGGAAATGAGACCAAAGCCCTGTTCTGACATGCTACATGTGTGTATAGGTGTCTGTACAGATGTACATGTTTATTTTAAAATTTAACCTCCTCAAATTCAGCTCACATAAAGTTCAGGTCCCTGCCCTGAGGGACATACTCAGTACAGAGGGAGAATCTGCATTTATCTGTTTATATATTTGTTTGTTTCAGGATTATTTATGGGGACTAACGTAACGAGTCATGCCAAAGGCTTTAAAGAAAAGGTTTTTGAGGAGAGATTTGAAGGAAGTAATATAATTTCCCATACCCTTTGTGAGTGCAGTATTTGTAGCTCTCATCTGTAACAATGTACTGAACCTCAGAGCAAAGAATTACAAATCCGTTTTTGAGACCTGTGCATACATATATTTGTTTAGCAAAGACAACAAAAAGCGCTACAGCTTGCAAAAAAGGCAAAGCAGTCCGCACTCCGCACGGTTTGACACATCTTCAACCTCGCCTTCCGCCTCCAGCTTATTAACAAAATGTTAAATACTTGGAAGAAAGAACTACCATTCCCACAGTCCTCTGCATTGTGGCTTTTTACTTGATGAGAGAGAGAGGAAGGATTTGTCATTCCCAGCTGCTGGAGTCCTTGTCATGCCGCAGTCTGGTTGGCTGAGACGAGAGAGTGGGCTGAGTGATTGGCTGCTGTCTACAAGGATCTTGGGAAGGCGCTACACTGCATGTGGTCCCCGCCCGGACAAAGGCGGGAGGGTTTTGTCTGCAGGTTGTTTCAGCAGTAAGTAGCACGGAAGAGCATCGTCTGAATCCCGCACGTTTCGTGAATGGTGGTGAGGAGGGGAAAGGGGCGGAAATTGGGTGTCCTTCTTAGAGCTTGAATGACGGCGATGGTGGCTGCTCCCTTTGTGTCTAATTTGTATGTAACCTTCTGAACGCTCAGAAAACACAATATAAAACTGCAGTTCTGTGTACCCTTGTTTGGGAGAAAGCCTTATAGAAACAATGGTGGTTTAATTGCAAACAAATGTGCATAGGGTTGGACTGTAAACATCTGCCTGTAGCACTTGTCCGAGGCTGCTTTTAGTTTTGCATTTCTCTTTATGGACGGTGGTAGTGGAGAGAGACTGGCTCCACTTTGATTCTCTTCCTGTCTTCGGAGAAAAAGGGCGGGGTTTGGGGAGAAATA
Source organism: Hemicordylus capensis (assembly GCF_027244095.1). Lineage (NCBI taxonomy): Eukaryota > Metazoa > Chordata > Lepidosauria > Squamata > Cordylidae > Hemicordylus > Hemicordylus capensis. The sequence continues at coordinate 252,878,795 of NC_069658.1, read as the reverse complement.
AAAAGATGAGCAAAGGATGGCTAACGTGAAAAGGAATCAGTATTGGTTGGGGTGGTGATTAGGTCTTTCCTTACTGTTCTCAGACTTGGGTTCCCAGATGATGCTGGATTACAACAACTCCCATCATCCCTGGCTGATACGAATATTGTGGCGTAGGAAGATGAGACTTGTATTCCAAGAACATCTGGGGACCCAACATTGAGAACCCCAATATTAATTGACACACAAAGAGTGGTAGATGAGAGCAGGGAGAGCAACAGATTTAGCTTCACTTATAGTATGTGTATATAGAAGTAAGTGCCACAGTGTTCACTGGAGCTTTAGTATAAACTGGATTGTAGCCTTAGAATTTCCTGAGATCTCTAAGGTGGAAAAGATGCAGTGGAATAAAAGAAACTATTAACTGGTTCATTTGCACCAATAACTATTCTGCCAGAGGTCTATTTGTGTGAGCAGTGTAACACCACATTCTGTGAGTTACTGTTTATGCATACCCTTTTCAGAGAACCTGATACTTCAGCTTCTGGAATTATTTATTTTATTATTTATTTAAAATATTTATACCACGCCCCTCCAGTGCAATACTGCTCGGGGCGGCTTACCACAATAAGATGAACACAGATACAAGAAATAAAATTAAATTTTAAAAAATGCAGATTAAAAACAATTATTAGGTTCAAATTAAAACTGAAAATTATAAAAAGCTAAAGAAGCTACCAGATATAACAAAATAATATTATTAAAAATCATTCTTTTAAAAAGGTGTGTTTTAAAGATGTTTTTTTAAAAACACTGAGGGAGGGAGCATGACGAAGCTCTTTGGGGAGGGCGTTCCAAAGCTGAGGGGCCACAACCGAAAAGGCTCTGTCTCTAGTCCCCGCCAACCAGATCTCTGTTAGTGGCGGGGTCATGAGCAGGGCCTGAGATGATGATTGGAGGGCCCTGGCAGATTCATTTGCGTGAATGCGGTCTGACAGGTACCCCAGCCCCAAGTCGTGTAAGTATGCTTTAGTTGTGTGCTATACTGTTCCCATGAGCAGGCTATGAGAAGATGGCTTGTCCTAGACCTAGAGGCAGGTTTGGACATTTTAACCCTGACTTAAAATGACCCTCCCTGACACCTTAAAAGGGCTTGCCAAGAAATGCCAGTGACCTGACAGCACTTAATCAACCAATCAGTCAATCCCCTTGGTATTCCCCCTTCATGATTTCAGAAAAGATTGTAAACAGCACCTTCTTCCTAGAGACAGGAGCTGAGATTTAAAAGGTGTGTTGTGTCTTTCTAAAACAGTTCCTCTTTGTTTAGGCCTGTCTTGCTTCTACAGAGCGCATAATGGAGTCCACGTTGTCTCTTCCTTCCAGTCATAGTCTCAGGGCTGCTGCCCAGCCAGCTCAGGTAAGAAGAAGCTGCTGATCGGTTTGTGATGGGAAGATAAAGAGAAGGAGATGCTCAAGGGGATGAAAGCAAGAGGGGCCACCAGGCAGCCCTTTCTGCCTATGCTGAAAGGGCACTAGAGCTAACTTGCTTCAACTGTAGTCTTTTGAAAGCATGAGACCTGTTCAGAATCGTCGTCTCAGAAGGATGAAAATCCCTCCCTCGCTCCATAAACTGTTTAGATGGGTGAAACTTTATTTCCTGGAGAGGACTGGAGAGCTGGTCTTGCGGTAGCGAGCATGAATTGTCCCCTTTGCTAAGCAGGGGTTGCCTTGGTTTGAATTTGATTGGGTGACTACACGTGAGCCCTGTCTGCTGTAAGATTTTGCCCTTAGGGGATGGGGCCGTAGCTCAGTGGTAGAGCATCCACTTGCATGTAGAAGGTCCCAGATTCCTATTCCTGGCATCCCCAGGTAGGGCTGGAAAAGACTGCTTCCTGAAACCTTGGGAAACTGCTGCCAGTCATTGTAGACCAGGGCTGCTCAACTTTGGCTCTCCTGCAGATGTTGGCCTACAGTTCCATTAATCCCTGACTATTGGCCACTGTAGCTGGGGATCATGGGAGTTGTAGTCCAAAAACAGCTGGGGCGGATCTAAGTTGAGCAGGTCTGCTGTAGACAGTACTGAGCTGAATGGATTAATGGTCTGACCATAAGGCAGCTTTCTAAATGACTTGGTGGGCTGATTCCCCTGCTAACTTGGCAAAGAGGCACCTTTTAACGTGGTGATTCTCTTTATTTAGCAGGGGGAGAGTAACTGGCCCTATCCACCCCCAGCATAGTACTTCCAGTGACTGTTGCTGGTGTCTCTCTTATTTTTCTTTTTAGATTGTGAGCCCTTTGGGGACAGGGATTCATTTTGTTTCTTATTTATTTGTTTATTATTTCTCTGTGTAAACCGCCCTGAGCCATTTTTGGAAGGGCAGTATAGAAATTGAATGAATGAATGAATGATTCAGATGTCACATGGAACTTAAGTTAAAGCCCGGCTCTGTGTGTTCTCCCTGAGCTTCAGGACTGTGCTTGCCAACTTGAGCCTCTATTTCGATTTTGGTTAAAATACAGGGAACCATGATGGTCATGAGGTCCAAATCAAGTGATCTTGGTTTGTTCTAGACTATTTAATGGAAATAAACCACAATTCATAACCAAGGCTTGAAGTGAGCTTCAGTGTGGTTTATTTCATGTAAGTAGATTAGAATAAACCAAGATCAGTTGATTTGGACATGACTGACCAATCTTATTTTAACTTAAACTAGAAGTAGGTGCTTGAACAGGAGGAAAGAAGGTGAAGTGCACACTCTTGAGGCTCAGAGATACTGTGTGAAGCCAGGCTTTTAACCGAGGTTCCACTATGTCTGAACTAGCCCCTTCACGCATTATCCTTCAAGCTTGGACTAAACCATGCGGTCACCATTTCATCTAGTTAGCTGCACATGTGAATCTGTGTTGATGAACTCAATTTTAGCTGCATTAGGAAATTTGATCCAGTAAAATGTACAACCTCCTGTTTGTCTGATTGGTGTGTTTGTCAAAGGTATCCCTGGTCTATTTAACATTAGACCAAACATTAAATGCCCAGAGATGAAAGTTTGGGGCGATGTACAAATTTAACCAACAAACAAACATCATGGGTGGTGCATGTTAAGTAGGCTTTTTTGAGAGGGCTTCTAGAGTAATGGAAATCGGGGTTCTTTTTTCTTTCCCTGCTCCCTCCTTGCAGAGCACTGTGAGTTTTGAAGATGTGGCTGTGTATTTCACAGAGGGGCAGGCGGCTGTGCTGGACCCAGAGCAGAGAGCTTTGTATAAAGATGTCATGATGGAAAACTATGGAAATGTGGCGTCACTGGGTAAGGAACTTGCATCCTCATTTGGTACAAGCTAAGATTTGAAAGTTTTTTTCCTGTATCAACAGAGAGAGCCCTCTCACCCTTTATATTGTCAGAAGGACTTGAACTCTCTGGTGCTTCTGCATTATTTAGATCAGGCCTGCTCAACTGTGCACCTCCCCCAGCTGTTTTTGGACTACAAATCCCATAATCCCCAGCCACAATGGCCAATAGCCTGGGATTATGGGAATTGTAGGCCAACATCTGCAGAAGGGCCGAAGTTGAGCAGCCCTGATTTAGGTTAAAATGATGTCCTCTCCTTATACCAGGTGTTTATAACCTTGGGTCCCAAGATGTTATTGGACTATAGCTTCCATCATCCCCAGCCACCATGGTCAAATGCTGTAGTCTGGGGACCCAAGGTTCAGATGCCCTGCCCTATACCATAGGTAAAACGAACAACAACAAATGAAAATGAGGCCTTGCCCCTTTGACTTTTGCCTGCTTTGCTCAGGAAATAATGCCTACCTACCATCTAGAATTACATCCAAGGATGTTGTTTCAAAATTATGAAGTATTGTAACTTCATCATACACAGCTTTATGGCAGCAAGAATCCTTTCTTTTAATGTTGGTTTTTCATTTCAGCCTTGGGGTGGGGTTTGCTACTCTTGTCATTAGTTTATAAAAAAAATTAATGTCTTTTTATGACAACTTATCAATATCCTGTGAAATACTTTGGATCACGCTTCATAAGAGAATAGTGGGAATAATAGAGGGAATAGTGGTAAATAAATAGCAATAATTGGACCTTAGCAAACAAGATGCACTGGCTGACAAAAGAATGGGGTATTGCCCCAATGAAAACACTGGTGACAAATAGTGAAGATTCTGGTAGCTTTCTACAGCATTAAGCCTGACAGTCTTGCAGAAACATACTAAGTCTGGTCTGCCTTGTTGTTATGGAGCTTAAGTAATTCCTGAGCCAGAAGAGTTTTCATTCTGGAAACATGTTATTTAAGGTGTATGTGCTATATATCCCACCCCTCCAATGTAACACAGGTTGAGTATCCCTAATCCAGACATCCGAAATCTGGAATGCTCCAAAATCTGGAAACCACCATGGTGTGCGCCCACAGCACCGACTTGTTGTGGCTACCTGAAGATAGCTACCTGTAGTTATCTTAAATTAAATGCTTATTTGTTTTTATACTTTAAATAAAACCTAAAAAAATAAAATACAGTGTACAGTAACCTTTCCTGTTTAGACTTGGGTCCCATGCCCAAGATATCTCATTACTGTATGCAAATATTCCAAAATTCGGAAAAGTCCAAAATCTGGAACACTTCTGGTCCCAAAGAGTTCGGATAAGGGATACTTAACCTGTACTGCTCAGGGTGGCTCACAACCATAAAACAATAAAAACCGTATAAAATTAAAAGAAAACAGTAAAACAAATGAAACACTAATAAAGTAAAATTGTGCTGTTGACTCCTGGTGACCACAGAGCCCTGTGGTTTTCTTTGGTAGAATACAGGAGCGGTTTACCATTGCCACCTCCCACACAGTATGAGATGATGCCTTTCAGCATCTTCCTATATTGCTGCTGCCCAATATAGGTGTCTGGGAAACATACCAGTGGGGATTCGAACCAGCAACTTCTTGTTCCCTAAGCAAGTTATTTCCCCGCTGTGTCATTAGGTGGCTAAATGAAACACTAGCAATATAAAATTGATTAAAATAGATCCAATTAGAAACTTAAAAACCAATCGGACTGTACTAGAAAACATTGAAAAGCTGCTCTAAATATTGTAATACTAACTTACGAAAGCTTTTGAGGGTGACGGAAAGACAAAATAAATAAAAAATAGAAGTGACCCTCTTTGTTGTGGTTTTTCCTGAGCAGGATTTCCGGTTCCCAAGCCTGATCTCATCTCTCGACTGGAACAAGGCGAAGAGCTGTGGGTGCCAGATTCTGAAGTCTTGGATGAAATACAGATTACTGGCCTCAGTTCAGGTGAGAGGCAAGGATAAACCAGCTTGCTGAAAAGAGAGAGGGAGAAAAATCTATTGGCTGCCATTTAACTCCTCACAAGAAATGGTTGAGATAATCAAATGTATTGCTGGTCCTTAAGAGTCCTGTCTAGACAGAGCCTTCATTTAAAGATCTCATCTTAGCGGACCTGTCCCCTTTTTCTACTACTTTAGTTAAAACCCTGCTCTTAATCTAAAGTGAGCTTTTCTTTGCAGATAGTGGAATGGTGAGAGTGCAGAGAAGGACAGCCAAGATGATGCGGGTGGGGGCGGGGGGAACTGGAGCACCTTTCTTAAGGGTGGCTCCAAAGAGGGGGCTATGAAGTACCAGGTGCCCACTCAGAAAAGTAGTTGCTCCCCTACTTCTTTTTCAGAAATCTAACTTGTGGGACATAGCTCCTCCCACCCAGAAATGCACTTTGTCCCTTCAGTACCTCCCCTCAGTTCTCCCCTGCCCCCACTGCTGCCACTGACCTTCCTTTAAGTTTTGAGCAAGGGCTACAGCATTTGGAGCTTTTTGGTTCAGAAGAAAGGCAAATAAGGGGAGTCATGATGAAGGTTTATAAAATGATGGATGGTGTGGAGAGCGTGGATAGAGCGAGGTTTTTCCTCCCTCTCTCACAGCGCTAGAATCAGAATCATCCCATGAAACTGATTGGCAGGAGATTGGGGCAGAAGAAGTAACTAATTGAACATAGGACGTTCCCTTGCACTGAGTCAGACCATTGGTCCATTTAGCTCCGTATTGTCTACATCAAGGGGTTCTCAACCTGTGGTACTCCATATATTGCTGAACTACAACTCCCATAATCTCCAGTTACAATTATTGTGGCCGGGGATGATGGGAGTTGTAGTTCATCATCTGGAGTACCACAGGTTGGGAGCACCTAGTCTACATTGAATGGCAGTGGCTGACCAAGATTTCAGGCAGGAGTATTTCCCAGCCCTACCTGGAGATTGAAACAGACCTTCTGCATGTAAAGCTGATGCTCTACCACTGAGCCACAGCCCCATCCCATATGAATCGGAACATGGAGGAGAGGAAAGAGAACACGTGACCACAAGATTTATTCACATTATGCCAAAGCATAACTTGGTGCTTACATCTGCCCTAAGCCAGGGATGTGCACAGAACTGTGTGGGGGAGACTCGCAGGCGGCAGGGGTGCCGCTTTAAGAGCAGGGGAGGGTGCACTTACCCCTCCCACCGCTTCCCCCCTGCTGGTGTCTGTTTTTGTCAAAGCCCATTGGGGCAGCAGTGTACCTCCCTGCCGCCCTGTTGCCCCTGTTGTCCGGATATAATCGGAAGTACCCGACGTGCGGGCGTGTGCACGTCACACCTGCCTGCGCGCACGCTGGGCATGGGTGTGCGCAGGCACGTCAGATACTTCCAGTTATAGCTGGACAACGGAGCGGCAAGGAGGTACGTTGCTGCCCCGATGGGCTTTGACCAAAACGGATGCTGGCGGGGGAAAGCATTGGGAGGGGTAAGTGCAGCCTCCCCTGCCCTTAAAGTTAGACACCCCCACTTTCAAACTGGTTTGGAGGCCCATAAAGGGTCTCTGAACTGGTTCCATGCACATCCCTTTCCTAAGCCAGAAAAAGGGGCACGTCAATGCCGTCAGTCCTTTCTTTTGTGATTTATTTCCTACAAGATACTTATAACTTGTTTATCTCCCTGGTGGTGGTGATTTTTCTATTGGCTTACTTTCTGAAGTTTCTTCCCTGCTCGGGCATAAATGCTCTTTCTGTTTGTTGTTTTTCGTGGCAGGTGACTTTAGGTGCGAGAATTTGTGTTCCGAATTTGGATATGGTTTTACCAATCAGTCAGATTCCAGTCACCAGACAGTCCACACAGGAGAGAACCCTTATCCATTCTTTGTTCATCATTCGGCCCTTGCTAGCTATCAAAGAATCCACTTAGGACCGAAACCCTACAAATGCATGGAGTGCGGGAAAACATTTGCTCACCATTCAGTTCTTGTGAATCACAACAGAATCCACACAGGTGAGAAACCCTATAAGTGCTTGGAATGTGGCAAAGATTTTATTGCTAAATCAAATCTTGCAAGACATTGGAGAGTCCACACAGGAGAGAAACCTTACCAGTGCTTAGAGTGTGGGAAATGTTTTGCTGAGAAAATGAAGCTTGTACGACACTGGAAAGTCCACACGGGAGAGGAACCCCATAAATGTTTGATATGTGGGGAATATTTTCCTTGGCAGTCAGACTTTCTGGTTCACCAAAGTCTCCATGTGGGGGAGACTCCTTACAAATGTATGTTGTGTGGGATCTATTTTGCGGATCAAATGACATTTGAGTACCACAAAAGATATCATGTGGGAGAGAAACCCTATACATGTTTGGAATGTGGAAAATGTTTTGCCTATCGGTCAGTTCTTATGAACCACAGAAGAATTCACACTGGGGAGAAACCCCACCAGTGCTCAGAGTGCGAGAAGTGTTTTGTTCACAAGGCCGCCCTAATGAATCACCAGAGAATCCACACTGGAGAGAAACCATTTAAATGCTTGGAATGTGGGAAATGTTTTGCTTGCCAATCAACCCTCTTGAAACACCGGCTTGTCCACACAGGAGAGAAGCCCCACCTGTGCCCTGAGTGTGGAAAATGTTTTGCTAGACGATCAGACCTGGAAAGTCACCAAAGAACTCACACTGGAGAGAAGCCCTATGAATGCTTGGAGTGCGGGAAGCATTTTGCTCGCCGTTCAAATGCTTTGAGTCATCAGAAAATCCATACAGGGGAGCGACCCTTTAAATGCTTGGAGTGCAGGCAACGTTTTGCCGACAGAGCAGATCTTGAGATTCACCAGAGAGTCCACATGGGGGAGAGACCCTATAAATGCTTGGAATGTGGAAAATGTTTCACCCGCCCGTCGTCTCTTGTAAAACACCAGAGGGTCCACACGAGAGAGAAGCCCTATAAATGTTTGGACTGTGGGAAGTGTTTTGCCCATCATTCACGTCTCATGGTCCACCAGAGATACCACACTGGGCAAAATCTCTCGGAGTGTGTGGAGTGTGGGAAATGTTTTGCTGAGCGATCGGGCCTCATATCTCACCTGAGAATCCACACAGGAGAGAAACCCTATCAGTGCCCTGAGTGTGGAAAATGCTTTGTTCAACAATCGCAGTTAGTTGTACACCAGAGACTCCATACTGGACTGAAACCCCACAAATGCTCAGACTGTGGGAAATGTTTTGCTGAGCGATCACGCCTCGTAAACCACCAGAGAATCCACACAGGGGAGAAACCATTTAAATGCTTGGAGTGTGGGAAATGTTTTACACACCAGTCAGTTATTCCAAAACACCAGAGAGTCCACAGAGGAGAGAGACCTCATAAATGCTTGGAGTGTGGAAAAGGGTTTTCTAGCCGTTCACATCTTGTGAAGCATCAGAGAGTTCACACCAAAAAGTCTTCAGAATGTGGAGGGAAGTTTTAGTGAGCAAGGAAACATTTGAAATTAAAGAGATCTCAGGTAAGAGATGCCCTGAATAACCCAAAATTTAATACAGTATTTTTCACTGAGGTAATTCCCCCTGCTCCCCGCATGGGTGAGATCCTCTGGAATACTGTGATTAAAGGCATGTTTAAATGTTAGGCTTGTGGGTGTGTTTTGAGATGTTGGGTTTTCTAGGTGTTACATTGCTACAATGACAGGTGATTGGCATGCAGATTCACATTATAGGGCAGACAGAATAATAGTCACATGAATAATACAAGTGGGAAGTGTCCTCCTTGGCTTTTCTTCAGTTAAGTTGCCACACTTCTCCCTGCCTGGAAGAATGTAGTGGATAGACGCTAACACTGATTAGCATCCTGAGAAAGGTGTGTGTGAGTGGAATGCTTTTACTTGCTCATAGGGAGGAGGGAGCAATTTTTGGTACTCTCCTTTCGCTCTGCAGACTCTGTGCCTGCTGCACATATATTCCTGAGTATCACGGGATCCTCAGGGTTGTCTTTTCAGAGGGCTGCAAAGGGAAGGAGGAGGATCTGCAAGAAATTGGTGCTTTCTGTTGTCTGTCATTCTTTCCTGAGAGTGCAGAAACATGCCTTGCTGAAGGAGAACCAGCATGGCTTCTGCCAGGGCAAGTCTTGCCTGACTAACCTTTTGGAGCTCTTTGAGAGTATCAACAGGCATGTGATAAAGGTGATCTGGTTGACATAGTATACTTGGACAGATGACACCAAACTATTTAGGGTAGTAAAATCCACAGCAGATTGTGAGGATCTCCAAAAGGATCTGTCCAAATTGGGTGAGTGGGTGAACTGCATTTGCCATTTTGTCAGTGTAAGGAAGCGTAAAGTGATGCATGTTGGGGTAAAAAACCCCTACTTCACACATACTCTGATGGGGTCTGAGCTGTCAGTGACTGAACTGGAGAGATATCTTGGGGTCATGGTGGACAGCACATTGAAAGTGTCAACTCAGTGTGAGGCAGCTGTGAAAAGGGCAAACTCCATGCTAGGGATCATTAGGAAGGGGATTGAAAATAAAAATACTAATACAGGAGGCCCTCGTTATTCACCGGTTCCTGGATAATGGTTTTGGCAATTCACGGCTCACCAATGCAGTCCAGGTTTCTTTTCCAGGTATGTGGTTTCGGCTATTTGAGGTTTTCGCTGGTGCGATGCTCACTTTCACTTTCAGTATGTGCCTGTATCTGTGTCTGCGGGAGGAGCTTTGTGTATTGTTGAGGAGTTGATGGTGGAGGTTGGAGGAGAAGTCTAGAGGAGTTTTTTGTGCTTTGGAATCTGTTTTGGAGGAGGTTTCTGTGGAATTTGGAGCTGTGGTTGGTGGAGTCTGGAGAAGGTGCACTTTGGAGTGTTTTCAACCTGCAGTTGGAGTGCTCAAGGTAAATACCAGTGTTGCAAATTTGCTCTTGCTAACTGGCAAAGAAGCACCTTTTTAAAAAGTGGTGGATCTCTTATACGGTGCAGTATTAAGCAGAGGGAGAGCGATTGTCCCTATCCAACCCCAGCACAGCATCCTTACAGTGGCTATTGCTGGTGTCTACCATATGTTTATTTTAGATTGTAAGGCATTTTTGGCACAGGGAACCATCTTACTTACTGTATATATTATAACATGGAAGTGCACTATACTGTACAGGTACTCCATCCCTGTGTGTGTGTCCCCCACCCCGCCCCAAACTACACTCCTTCTGGTTTCTGTATTGTTCTGTATTGTGCTTTTAAAAAAAATCCCAGTAAAGAGGGAGAAATGTAAGCTGGGCAGTTCTGCTGAGGGACAGAGCAAGAAGCAGTGCAAAGTTATGTCCCTGTGTGAAAAGATTGAGTTGCTGGACATGTTTGCTTGAGGGGACAGTGCAGCATCTGTTGGGGGCCATTATGGAATCAATGAGTTGACAGTACGTTACATCAGAAAAAATGAAGCCAACATTTGTGCAAGTGTGGCCGCAAGCACTTTGGAAAGTGCAACGGTGGCATTCCACTCTTGTGATCCCACTGTGGAACACATGGAGAAGGTCCTGAACATCTAGATTGAGGATCAAAACCAGAAGAAAGTGCTGCTGAGTAGGCCAGTGACCCAGGGGAAGAGCACTGAAGCTGTACAAACATTTGGCTGATGAAGGTACAGAAACATCTGGTGGTGCTGGGTGCACCTTTCAGGCAAGCAAGGGGTGGTTTGAGAAGTTCAAACGTTGCTACAGCTTCCATAATGTAAAGCTTACACGAAGCAGCACAGAGATTCCCGGCAGGGCTTCAACAGCTGATTGCAGAGAAGGGATACAGGTCTGAGCGGGTCTTCAGTGGGGATGAGATAGGCCTGTTTTGGAAAAGGATGCTAGCCCGGTCCTTTATCTCCAAGCAGGAATGAACCGCTCCAGGATTTAAGGCAGCTAAAGATCGGATAACCCTTCTCCTCTGAGGAAATGCTACTGGAGACAGCGTGGCAAATTCAATGCTGCTGTACTGGGCACTGAACGCTCGTGCCCTCAGAGGGCAGAGGAAGAACCATCTCTCAGTCGTCTGCCATTCAAACAGGAGAGCATGGGTGACTGCTGTATTTTTCACTGACTGGGTCCTACCCGAAGTACAGAGAGACCTGGCAGCCAAAAGACTTGCCTTCAGAGTTCTCCTGCTGCTGGACTGTGCTCTTGGCCATCCTGATACCCTGCAGGATCTCCAGCTAAATCTGCAGATTGCCTTTCTGCCACCAAACACCACCTCTCTAATCCAGCCAATGGACCAGGGTCTCATTGCGAAGATCAAGTTGTACTGCACCCTGAGGACATTCAAGAGGCTCCTGGACCTAATGGAAAGCGACCGATCTCTTAACAGTCAGTGATTGCTGGGAAAACAACATCATTGCTGACTGCATTCAGGTCACCAAGGCATCCCCCGAGGAGATCCAGCCGAGGACTTGATATGCTTGCTGGAAAAAACTACGGCTGGAGGCAGTCGCTCCCATGTCCATCCAGGCTGTTCCCTCAACATAGGATGAAGTGGCACGAATTGTAAACCCCATGTGCCATGTTGCAGCTGAAGGCTTAGAGGTGGAGGAACTGCTAGAGTCACATCAGGAGCAGTTGACAGAGGAGGAGTTGGAGGAGCTCATTCAAGCAGCTGCAGAAAGTGACGAAGAAAAAGGAGAGAGAGGAGGAGGAGGAGGAGCTGGTGGCAGTAAAGCCTTTAATTAATTACAAAGGTCCTATCTGAGCTTCTGCAGATGGGGACTACCTTGGCTGAGGGGGCCTTGGAAATTGACCCATCAGTGGATTGCAGCATAACATTCAAGAGACAGTTAGAGGCTGTGTTAAAACCCTACAGAGAAACCTACAAGGTTCCTCAGACAAAGACAAAGCAGGCCACCAACACCAGCTTCTCAAAGAACTTATAACTTATCCCTGCAATCAGGTTCTGTACCAGAGGACTGGAGAGTAGCAAATGTAACACCGATTTTCAAGAAGGGATCCAGGGGTGATCTGGGAAATTACAGGCCAGTTAGCTTAACATCCATTCCAGGCAAATTGATGGAAAGCATTCTCAAGGATAAAATTGTAAAGCTCATAGAAAAACAGGCACTGCTGGGAGTGAACCAGCATGGGTTCGCAAAGATAAATCTTGCCTGACCAACCTTTTGGAGTTCTTTGAGAGTGTCAACAAGTGTGTGGATCAAGGTGATCCAGTTGACATCATATACCTGGACTTCCAAAAAGCTTTTGACAAAGTTCCTCATCGACGACTCCTGAGGAAACTTAGAGGTCATGGGATAAGGGGACAAGTACATGTGTGGATTGCTAACTGGTTGAAAGACAGGAAACGGGGTAGGTATAAATGGAGAGTTTTTGCAATGGAGGGAAGTAAGAAGTGGAGTCCCCCAGGGATTTGTACTGGGACTGGTGCTTTTTAATTTTTTCATAAATGATCTAGAAGTAGGGGTAAGCAGCAAGGTGGCCACATTTGCAGATGATACCAAACTCTTCCGGGTAGTGAAATCCATAATTGATTGTGAAGAGCTCCAAAAGGATCTCTCCAACCTGGGTGAGTTGGCGACAAAATGGCAAATGCGCTTCATTGTTGCCAAGTGTGTAATGATGCACATTGGGACGAAGAACCCCAACTTCAAGTATATGCTGATGGGATCTGAGCTGTCGGTGACTGACCAGGAGAGGGATCTTGGGGTCATGGTGGACAGCTCGTTGAAAGTGTCGATTCAATGTATGGCAGCTGTGAAAAAGGCCAATTCCATGCTAGGGATAATTAGGAAGGGGATTGAAAATAAAACTGCTAATATTATAATGCCCTTATACAAAACTATGGTGTGGCCACACCTGGAGTACTGCATACAATTCTGGTCACCACATCTTTAAAAGGACATTGTAGAACTGGAAAAGGTGCAGAAGAGGGCAACCAAGATGATCAGGGGCCTAGAGCACCTTTCTTATGAGGCTAGGCTACAACACCTGGGGCTATTTAGTTTAGAAAAAAGACGACTGCGGGGAGACATGATAGAGGTCTATAAAATCATGCATGGGGTGGAGAAAGTGGATAGAGAGAAATTCTTCTCCCTCTCCCATAACAGTAGAACCAGGGGTCATCCCATGAAATTGATTGCCAGGAAACTTAGGACCAGCAAACGGAAGTACTTTTTCACACAACACATAATCCACTTGTGGAATTCTCTGCCACAAGATGTGGTGAAAGCCAACAACCTGGATGGCTTTAAGAGGGGTTTGGATAATTTCATGGAGGAGAGGTCTATTGGTGGCTACTAGTCGGAGGGCTGTAGGCCACCTCCAGCCTTGGGGGCGGGGTGCCTCTGGGTACCAGTTACAGGGGAGTAACAGCAGGAGAGAGGGCATGCCCTCAACTCCTGGCTGCTTCCAGCTTCCAGCGGCATCTAGTGGGCCACTGTGCGAAAGGGATGCTGGACTAGATGGGCCTTGGGCCTGATCCAGCAGGGCTGTTCTTATGTTCTTATGTAAAGAAGGCTGAGAGCACCATCACACCTGAAAAAGCAAGATCTGAGAGTGACACCTCCACCACCATTTTCTATAGGTTTGAAGAAGAGAGTTATGATAATGATAGCCCCGCTGCCTCTTCAGGGTCTTCTCCTGCAGTGAAGTGATGTTCTGTTTTTTTTCAGTTTTTTAACTCCTGATTTCTCCCCCTGCCTTCTTAAAAAAACTTTTCTGAATTGGAGTGCTGTTAACTCCAGAGGAGTGACATAATTCCTCTGATTTGTAATGATTTGCTGGCGAACAAGGACTGGTTTTGGGGGTCATTACTGCAGGAGCTGGATTGCTGAAACAGCCAAGGTACCGTGCTGTATTCCCTGGGTGATTTGGGGGACTTAGACATTTCCAAGGAACCTAACCCCCAGATTCTCACAGGCTCAAGGTGTGTGTTCCCTATGGTTTCCCCATGCGCGGTAGTAGCCGTGAACCTACCCCCCATGAAAAATGTGGGCTTCCTGTATTATAATGTTCTTATACAAATCCTTATATGGCCACATTTGGAGTATTGCATACAGTTCTGGTCACCATCTCTTAAGAAGGACATTGTAGAACTGGAAAAGGTGCGGAAGAGGGCAACCAAGATGATCAGGGACCTGAAGCAGCTTCCTTATTAGGCAAGGGTACAGCATCTGAGGCTCTTTAGTTTAGAGAAGAGGCAACTACAGGGAGACATGATAGAGGTTTATAAAATTATATGCATGGAGCAGTGTTCCTTCTAACAGGGATTCCCAGATGTTGCTGACTACAACCCCTAGAATTTCCAGCTGCAATGGCTTTTGCTTGGGGATTATGAGAGTTGTAGTCAACAACATCTTGGAATCCCTGTTGGAGGGAACACGGGCATGGAGTAGAGAGAGTGGACAGAAGAATTTTTCTCCCTCTCACAACACTAAAACCAGGGGTCATCTCATGAAACTGGAGACCAGGAAATTTAGGACCAACAAAAGGAAGTGTTATTTCACACAGCATATAGTTAATCTGTACTAGCTTGGATGGTTTTAAAAGGAGTTTGGACAAATTCATGGAGGATAGGTCTATCAGTGGCTACTAGTCTGGTGGCTATTGGCCACCTCCAGCTTCAGAGGCAAGATGCCTCTAAATACCAGTTGTAGGAGAGCAACAGCAAGAGAGAGGGCATGCTCTCACCTCTTGCTTGTGGGTTTCTCAGGGGCATCAAGTGGGCCACTACGTTAAACAGAATGCTGGACTCAGACCTTGGGCCTGATCCAGCAGGGCTTTTTTTTTTAATGGGTTGAAGGGACACGGGAGCTCTAGTCCCACATTATGTTCCAATGCATGTACAGTCTGTGTATAGTGTATGCACACACAAATCTGCATGTATGTATGATGGTTCACACATTCTGTGGAATCATATACAGCAGCACACTTCCTGTCTGCATCTTGCATTTGAGATCTGCACCCAAGTTCACTTTTAATAAAAGTGCATGTACATTAAAAATATGTTCATGTTCAGACACAGGGTGGATTTGATTTAAATCAAACTGATTTAAATCACGATTTAAATCACGATTTAAATCACTAGCAGGGTGGATAAAAATAAAAAAATCCGATTTAAATTAAAAAAAATCCGATTTAAATCAAAAAAATCCGATTTTTTTGATTTAAATCGGATTTTTTTTATTTTTATCCACCCTGCTAGTGATTTAAATCAGTTTGATTTAAATCAAATCCACCCTGTTCAGACATCTATACATGTGTACAACATATCTGAATAGGGCTAGGATTCTGCTGTCTTTGCTTGCATGCTCTAGTTTTGTTATGGTACCCTATGCGTTCTTCCAGCCTGGTATTAAACTGTATTGCCGCCTTATTTCTCCAGGACTTTAAAAAAATTTCTTTGTCTTTTTATGCCAGCCCATCCTTTCAGGAGGAGACACTCTTTCCAGATGTGTAGAAGGTATTTTGAACATCAAGCCTGGAAGCGGCATCATGCTCTTAAAGGGATAACCTCTTTTGAAAGGAAAGTCCCTGCAAATGCCTTGAATATAACACAAGACATTGGTTTATTTTAATTGAGGCATAGAAAGATGCACTATAGTACCCTGCCAATATTGATTATGATTACTTTACACTCACTGAAGCTACGGTTCCTTGATGCTGGAGGGAATCGGTGTTCTCTCTTCTTACCAGACCCTGTGGTAATTGGTAAGAATTTGAGTCTTTCTCATTTCATATGCAGGGCATCGGATCTGACATCCTGTGTGTATGCCATTCTTTATTGTGTGCTCTGTTCCTTTGAATATCCCACATATTGAGCTAGTATCTTTTTATATTTCAGTCTTGTGTTCATGACAGTTCATATACTGAATAGAAATCTATCATATGTACAAAATTCTATTCCCAACATTGGGGCTCCAGCGTTTGAGAGGGCCCTTAGCAAAATGTTCTCTAGTGGACCCTCTCTAAGATGTAGGGGTGTGGTCTTTCTCTTACAGTGGCACTCCTTTTGATGGTTGCTAGATGGCAGCTAGCCACCTAATGGTGCAGCGGGGAAGTAACTTGCCTAGGGATCAAGAGGTTGCTGGTTCAAATCCCCGCTGGTATGTTCCCCAGACAATGGGAAACACCTATATGATGTGATATAGGAAGATGCTGAAAGGCATCATCTCGTACTGCATGGGAGATGGCCATGGTAAACCCCTCCTGTAGTCTACCAAAGACAACCACAGGGCTCTGTGGTCGCCGGGAGTCGACACTGATCCCACGGCACACCTTACCTTTAGATGGCGGTTGCTGGCTGGCAGCCACCATTCTAAAAAATCCACAGTGCCTCCAATGTAGCCCTGTTCTGGGGCATTAATGAGGAAGAATAGCAACTCCCACAGGCAGCCTTAAAAAATTTTGTTTAGCATAATGCCCTAGAATAGTGAATCCCATAGTTTATACATTGTATAAATAAGTACTCCCTCTTGTCTGTCCTGAACCTCCCAGCATTTAGCTTCAATGGATGCCCTTGGGTTCTAATATTATGAGACAAAAAGAAAAAAAATCTTTCTAATCATGCTGTGCATCTAAATCATGTTGAGGTACCATCTGGGCTATTGGGGCTTGCCTTTCCAGACAAATGCTGGATGTGCAGAGGCCTGGGAGACTTGACCAGATAAAACATTGGCATGGTGGGAAAGGCTAGCCCACACATTCCCATTCCCTTCTCATGCATTTGTAGAGCAATGGAGGAACATCAACTGAATAGGACCACAGTGTTGATTATTTTTTGTCTTTTGAGCTACTTGGTTATACTTGCATTATTCTATGTATGTTGCATTATCCTGAAATTTTTTGAGTTTGTTTTAATTTGATGTTTGTTTTTTAAAGTGTAGTAATCAATACAAGGTAATCAACTGTTAAAATAATGGTATGATATATTTCTGTATTCTATGTTTATTATGATGTATACTCCAATAATTTTTTTTAAAAAGTCTTCCACTTGATATAAAACATTCTTTTTGGTGGTTGTCTTTCTCTCACCATAACTATGTCTGTCATGTACCCAGAGATGTGGCTTTGAACATTTGCCACTGGAAAATTCTCCATGTTTGTGTCTGGTGGAAAATTTTCCAGCTCTAAACATTCATTGTTTCATAAAATGTATTTGTAACAATGGATGGATTGCAATGCAATGTGCAATTTCAAGGTTGTGAATGTTTTACAGGTGACAGCCCTAGGAAGTATGTGAGACTGTAAGGCTGTTCACATGACCATTTTTCCTGGGGCTAGGGGGAAGGTAGGATCATTCCTACCTTCCCCCCACATGACCTGTGCTGCCTCATTAGCCATGCTCCTCATGTCCACACTTTGATGCTTTAGACCCCTGGTCTATCTTGAACAAAGTGTATTAAATAAAACTAATTTTTAAACAGGGCCCTTCAGTATCTTTAACTATTTTCAATTAAGACAAAGGGTGAAAGGGCATAAACTTCACCTCTATGCACCAGCAGAATGTCCTTTGGTCCATCTACAACAAACATTTTAGTTGCTCCTTTGGCAATATTTGGGAGGGAATTCATGAAATGTTCAATGTTGGTTGCTATGTTTCTCCTTTGGGTAGCATCGTTCAGTGCATTCCAAATTGTGTGCGTGTGTGATTCAAGTGTTGCTGCTGCTACCACCTGCACATGCACAGAGTTTGTGGGAAGAAGAAGAAGAAAAGACACACTTACACCTGCCACTCTGGTAAGGCTCTCCAACCGCTCATTGTGGGGAATCTGTGAAATGTTCTGACTATGTTTGTCATGTCTCAAACCCCGCCCTGAAAGTAGGGATGTGCACGAACTAGTTCGGAGGCTCTTTGACAGTGTGATAGAGAGGCGGTCCCACCAGTTCAAAGGTGGTGGAGGATAGCTTTAAGGATGGGGGACTGTGCCCCCCCATGTGTGCAAGCTCACTGGTCATGTTTGGTCGGGGGATCAATGGAGCAGCAAGGAGGTACGCTGCTGCCCTGCCAGACTATCTTTACACAGAGTGCCAGAGGGTGAATCACATCGGGGTGGGATGGGGTGGGTGGGTAAGTGTACCTCATCCTTAAAGCTGCCCCCCCCAATCAGCTTGAAGGGTGTAGGTTCCATGTGCATCCCTATCTGAAAGTATATTCAAAACTATATTAGAATAATTTCAGGTTGGCATGAACTTTAACCAGTTCTTCCCAGAGTTAACAAGTAGTAGAGACTTTAGGACAGGGCTGCACAACTCTGGCCTCCCTGCAGATGTTGGCCCACAACTCCCATAATCCCTGACTACCAGCCACTGTGGCTAGGGACTATGAAAGTTGTAGTCCAAAAACAGCTGGCGGGCTGAAGTTGTGCAGCCTTGCTTTAAGAGATCCTTCCCCTTATTATGAACACAAGCCTCTCCTTCTGAGTGAGGTAGTGAATGCCTTAGGAACATAGGAAGCTGCCATATACTGAGTCAGACCATTGATCTATCTTGCTCAGTATAGTCTTCACAGACTGGCAGTAGCGTCTCCAAGATTGCAGGCAGGAGTCTCTCTCAGCCCTATCTTGGAGATGCCAGGGAGGGAACTTGGAACCTAGATGCTCTTCCCAGAGTGGTCCCATCCCCTGAGGAGAAGATCTTACAGTGCTCACACATGTAGTCTCCCATTCAAATGCAATCAGGGCAGACCCTGCTTAGCTAAGGGGACAAGTCATGCTTGCTACCACAAGACCAGCTCTCATTTCCCAGAGTGAACAGTCAAGATATTTATTTATTTCACACACTTCTATACTGCCCCAAACTCATGTCTCTGGGTGGTTTACGACAAACAAACAAAAAGCTAAAACAGTTAATATAAATAACTTATGCATTTTCTCACCTTCATATTTATAAGTAGAGGATTCTGATTCTGTTCACAATAGGGAGGAAGGGTTTGAAGAAAATTTTGCCTGTGTCTTAGGTTTGCATGTGTGAAGGCTGCTGAGGTGCATAATAAAAGAAGGGGCAATTTGGGGGTTGAGGGCTATGCAGGGCTTAAAGTTGGAAATTTGCTGGGTGATATACTGAGTGCCTGGGCCAAGAGAAACCTATTCCTACCTTAGACTAAATACTTGATAGGTCTCTTTCTATGTATTTAAATAATTGCTCTCTTTTATGCCAAGGCAATACTCTTGGAAGTTACCATAACCTCCTAATATACGAGGGACAACGTAGGAGCCCTGCTGGATCAGACCAAGGGGGACTGATCCAGCAGTCAAGCATTTGGTTGGGAACAGCAGCGAGTAAGATGTATCCAGGAAGCAAACATGCTGGGTATGAAGACAAACGCTATCAATTTGTCAGTGCCGCTCAGGTGAACATGACAACAAAAACAATACAACATCAAAACAAAATAAAAACCCACAGGGCATTTCCCAGATTACACCCTGCAATGAGGTCACAATGAATCTCTCAAGTATGCTTCCACACTTCCTGTATTGTGACACCGCAGTCCCTATGCTGACAGCAGGGTGCTGTTCGTATTTCCAATGCCTTGTTTTAAATTTTATCGCTGTGATATAGTGCTATGACATTGTATATCTGGTGTAAAAAAGTTGCTGTTTTTTCAGGTTGTTAGTTTTCGCGAGACTGCTCCCCCTGCTGTTTGTTTTGAAAGCAATTTGCTGCCATTGAGCAGCTAATCTGGAAAGCACCCAGATCAGAACTGTTCACACTATGTATCCTGTAAGTTCATGCAGATTTCTAGTTATCTGTGCCATAAATTAAACCCATTCAGCTTTTGTGCAGATGAAAATGGCACACAATGCCATACAGTCTGGGCTATTTCTGTCACAGTCTTACCAGAATGAATTTACTGTATGGCTTCCGATGCTTCTCCATCTCACAAGAGAAGAGAGCTCCTCTGAGAGTCTGGCCATGTGTTCATCCTTTCTTCTTGCAATCTCTTCCTCCACCTTTTCCATCTGGGTCAGCAGAAGCTTCTCCTGTTGTTCTAGATTCTAGAAACTGGCACAGTTGTTCAAACTCAGCCACTGTCTTTTGCCTCTCTGCTTTGATTTGTTTCTGCAGTAAAAAGATACAATGAGAAAAGCAGAGTGATAAGAATACTATCAGTCCTTGCAGTATCAAAAGGCAAATGATGAGAATCTCATAGAAAAAGCACTTGTGCATTTTCACCTTGATTACATCAACATTCAACTGGGAAGAATCTTCCTCAAGTCTTAAAGAGACTTGCTTTTGGGGGCAAACTACACACAATACTCAATTAAGTATATTTGCCCTCCCTTTTTTTCCTTTGAGAAAATGTAGCCATGGAGGCTGCACCCCAGATCAGAAGATCAGGCAGGCATAAGGCTTCTTAACCTTTTCCGCTTCCCTCTCTAAGTTGCTTTCTCTCATGCAGTTGAAACTATATGGATAGTCATTTTCTGTAGGATTAAAACTCTAGAGATGTGCAAGCTATTTTTAGCTGATCCCAGCAATAAAAGATGGCTTTTCAAGTGTTCTTGACAAACATAACATGAAATGCATCCTGTTTAGCTCACTTTCCCACTAATCCACTCCTTCCAAAAATTAAACAACAACTTATCTTGGGAAATGGTGTGTGTGTGTTTGCAGGGCAGTAGAGATCTTTCAAACAAAGAAGTTTCATAAGGCCTTCATTTAGCTGTAAGTGACATGTGGAGCATCATAGAAT
This sequence comes from Hemicordylus capensis, assembly GCF_027244095.1. Lineage (NCBI taxonomy): Eukaryota > Metazoa > Chordata > Lepidosauria > Squamata > Cordylidae > Hemicordylus > Hemicordylus capensis. Next base: position 252,857,837 of record NC_069658.1, on the reverse strand, counting down.
TGGACTATAAGACCTATCCTAATTGGGAGCCCTATTCCATCCTTTACCTGGGAAAAGAAGAGAGATAGGATTTTTTGGCTTGAGGAAGAGGAAGGTGTGGTAATAGCCAGTGGAATGTACAGTGGACATGGGGAATGAGCGTCAATCTCATTGAGGAGGCCATATTTCTTCTATATTAAAAGAGCTACACTGGCTACCGATAAGTTTCCAGGAAAAATACAAGGTACTGGTTATGACCTATAAAGGCCTAAACAGCTTAGGACCTGGGTATTTAAGAGAACATCTTCTTCCCTATGATCCCCATCACCCATTGATATCATCCAGCGAGGTCTATCTGCAGTTGCCACCAGCTTGAAGAGGGGAGGGAAAGGCCTTCCAGGTCTTGTGGAGGAAAGACACTTTTTGTGGGAGCAGAGGAAGAGAAAAGCATGTTTTGGGAACTGAAAATATACTTATTAGGTTTGGTGGGGGGAGAGTTCAGCAAAATGAGGGAGGAGGGATCTGGACCCCTGATCATGATCCCCCCCCCTCAACAAATGTTAAGGATGCCCCGCATATGCAGATTAGTCCCCAGCCCCGCATCCCGCCCCCAGGATGACCTTGAGTCTTTACTTGATACTGCAATAATCCATTATTGCACAAACACAGGGAAACCAGCCTCTAAACCCCCAGATGTGCAAGTGTGAGCTGTCATGGCTTGGTGACGATGGCAATGCATCCTGTATATGCCCAGAGGCCAGGAGCACAGGAAGTTTGCCAGGGGCCAAGGTCCCACTGGCAGGCCCTACCCCATTACAAATTGCTGTGCGTATGCCCTAACCACACCCCATGTCAACGTCAGATACGTGGTGTGTTTGTGTGTGTGTGTGTGTGTCCAGTATCAGAAGCAGGGCCACTCAGCCCTGTAGCCGATACTGACCACAGCTCCTGTGTCGGGGGGCTACTCAGACCTTCACACCCTCCTAGCTGGTGCTTTGTTCTAGCACTGACTGGCTGGGGGTTGCTTTCTCTGCCTCACTGGGAGCAAGGCAGGGAAAGAAGCCCACAGCCACTCAGCGCTGGAATTAAGCACTGGCTGGGCAGGAGAGGGGTGCCCCTCACGCTCTAAGGCAGCAAGCGCTTCATTGGCTGGCTGAGTGCAGGAGGGGGCAAGAAGGTGCCCTGGAGGAGGGGCAAGGGAGTGCCTTGACATCTACCCCACCCCCCACCCCAGATCTTGGCTGCTGAGGGAAGCTCATACCCACTGGCTCCATTGTCTCTACACCGCGGCCTGAGGCACTTTTCTTTTGTGGTCACTGCCAAATACCTAAGTGCAAATGAAATCCTGGAGGATGTTAAAGAGCAATATAATCAACCTAACTCTTGGAATTCATAAAGGGCTTTTGAGGGTTCAAACTGCTTTATGTAAACTATATTGTAATCCTCTCTAATAAAAGCCTTGGTGTCCGTCCGTGGACGGACACCAAGGTGTGTGTTCGTGCCTCCCTAGGCCGTTCTGGGCATGCGTGGAGCGCATGCACAGGACGGCCGAGGCAGAAACAGAGACAAGCAACAGGCGGCCATGTTTGATGCTTTGCCCAGCCGCGGAGTGGACAAAGGCAGCCACGGGGAAAAACTTGGGAAGAGGCGGCGGGGAAACTAGCCGAGGCAGCGGTGGAGCCGACGCCTCGCCCAGAGAACGCGGCGCGGCCGAGGCGGCGGAGCCATGGCCGAAGCCTGGCCGCGCCGCCGAGGCCGGGCAGGGAGCAGAGGTGGCGGGGAAAGCCGGCCGAGGCCTGGCGCCGCCGCCAAAGCCGGGCGGGGGGGGGAATTTAGGGGCCCTTGCCCGGGAAGATTGACGGCGGGGATGGCACTGTGGAATGCGACAGTCCAGGCGGCCATGCTGGCCGGGTCTCTTGCTGCCGAAGGGAAAGACGCCTGACAATGAGAAGGGTGTCGGCGGGGGCGGCACTGTGGGAGGCGACCGCTGACACCAGGCGGCCATGATGGCCGTTTCTATTACTGCCGCATCTGTCCGCCCGGAGGAAAAAAGAAAGACAACGGGGGCGGGCAGCACTAAAAGGGGCCGGCTGAGATGGAGACCGGGAAGGGAAAGACGGCGGGGTCGGGCAGCAATCTTGCCGGCAGGGGCGGCACTCTGGGAGGCGGGAGGGAAGAGGACACCGGGCCGACACCGGGAAGGGAAAGATTCCTGCCCGATTCCTGCTTCCCCGCTCCCCACCCCCATGATAAAGGGCCAAAATGGCCCATGCAATTGCCGCCGCGGCTGCCACCGCCGCCCACCCACCCAGCCTCCCAGCTGCCGGAGACCTCCTTACCCAATCAGGCCCGCAGCAGTCGGGCCATCAAAAGCCATATTTTGAAGAGGAAAGAGGAGCTCGCAAACAGAGCTCCTCTCTGTTCAAAGCCTCTGCCCGAAATGGCGCTATGAAAGCGCCACTTCGGGAAGAGACTTTGCAGAGAGAGGTGCTCTGCTTGCGAGCTCCTCTCTCCTCTTCAAAATACGGCTTCAGATGGCCCGACTGTTGAGGGTATGATCGCATAAGGAGGTCTCCGGCAGCTGGGAAGCCGGGCAGGCGGTCAGCCACGGCAGCCGCGGCGGCAATTGCATGGGCCAATTTGGCCCTTAAAGAAGAAACAGCGGTGAGAACCCGGAACAAAAAACAACAACAACAAAAAAAGATGGTGAGACACAGGGACAAGGGAGAAGAGAGAGGGTGGGGGGTAGGAAAAAAGGACTAAGAGAAAGAAATAAAGAGAGAGAGAGAGAGAGAGAGAGAGGTAAAACAAACAACCCCCCCCAAAAAAACCCACACACAAAACAAAAGGGGAAAACAGATGAAGAGCACTTAAAGACGGGAGAGAAAGCTAGCGCCCGTTATAACGGGCTTAAAAATACTAGTGTATAAATAATAAATAATAATAATTCCAACAGCAGACCTGTCAGCTAGGTAAATACAATTATTCCCACGTTGCCAAGACTACCTGGTGATTCGTAATTCAGTTCCATAGGCCCTATGCTAGATCAGCTCTATTACACCAGTAACTGATTAGCACAACCTAATCATTTTTATTTATTTATTTTATTTTATTTTATTTTATTTTTAACATTTTCTATCCCACTCTTCCTCCAAGGAGCCCAGAGTGGTGTACTACATACTGAAGTTTCTCCTCACAACAACCCTGAGAAGTAGGTTAGGCTGAGAGAGAAGTGACTGGCCCAGAGTCACCCAGCTAGTTTCATGGCTGAATGGGGATTTGAACCCGGGTCTCCTTGGTCCTAGTCCCGCACTCTAACCACTACACCATGCTGGCTCCTTTATGTGGATATGCAGCTACATCTGTCTCCTGTCTTCTAGAGAATGCATTGCACACCTTCCTCCCTTAGTCTCAATGCCCAACTGTCAACAGTTTATCCTGGAACCTTCTGGCATCCTTTGGCTCTCACAGTGCCATTTGCCTTCTCAATGACTTGTTTCATGAGAAAACTGGGCTTGGTATGACTCCTCCCTTACTCGCCAGGTAAGGTAAGTTTATATGCTCTTTGACTGTATGACCCAAACTTCAGTGTGAGAATTGCTGCTTATCAAAACACCTATATGGGAATTATTCTGTGTAGGGCAGAGTGGTTCCCTGTGGTAGGTGCCTAGCATAGCTCTCCACTTCTGGTCCTATTTATACAGTCAGTGTAATGATTCTTATGGTTTTGGTTTCCGGGTTTGTTCAAACCTGCTAATTAAATGAAACTTCCATGTTGTGAAGACCAGAGGGAGGGGGAACGACAACTAGGCCAGACTGAAAGTTTAAAGCAATTCCCTCCCATGACTTGCTTACTGCCATGAATTGTGATACTAGCCAATAGTTTAGATGGCTTAAAAGAAACAAAACCAAAAAAAATATGTTTAGATAAATTTTGTAGGAGCATTCCCAGATGGGGCTTTTATGGAATGGAGGGTGTGCATTCACCCTCCATTTGGGGGATATTTGGGGGAGCACTTCACACACAATTCAGGTTTTTCGTTGCACGTTAGAGCCTTTAGGAACATAGGAAGCTGCCATATACTGAGTCAGACCACTGGTCCATCTAGCTCAGTATTGTCCACACAGACTGGCAGCGGCTTCTCCAAGGCTGCAGGCAGGAATCTCTCTCAGCCCTATCTTGGAGATGCCAGGGAGGGAACTTGGAACCTAGATGATCTTCCCAGAGCGGCTCCATCCCTTAAGGGGAATATCTTACAGTGCTCACACATCAAGTCTCCCTTTCATATGCAACCAGGGCAGATGCTGCTTAGCTAAGTCATGCTTGCTACCACAAGACCAGCCTCTTGTGGTCAGGGGTAAAAAAAATCTACTTTTTGTGTTGGTTTTTTGGGGCAAATTCGAACTTGCAGTAAACCCGTGGTAAAGCCTACTGTCTGGGAAAGCTCCAGGAAGAAGGCTCTTTTAACAGCTATTAGCCTGTTAATTAAATAGAACCTCCATGTTTAAAGGCAGAATACCTCTGAAAATCAGATGCAGGGGCCGGGGTGGTGGTAGGCAAACAACAGGGCCAGCAAGCAAGCCTTTGCTTGCTGATGAGCTTTCTGGAAACATCTGTCTGGCTGCTGTTGAAAATGAGATACTAGACTAGATGGGCCTTTGGCTTGATCCAGCTGGAAAGTGGAAAGAGTCAACAGCCTGCTGACAAGACTGTTCTCTTCTCCCCCACATAGAACAGCCTGATTTCTGACCCTCACATGCCAAGAGAACATGGGGGTGAAAAAGGAAAAGATCAAGAAGGTGAGCTTGGAGGGTTTCTCCATTGTGCTGGATTTATAAATCACTGACAATCTAAGCTGATTTGGTGTTGTATTCCAGGCTGCAGACAGGCCTGGTACGTAGGCCAATAATATAATTTACTATATATCATTATAGTATTGATAATGCAATTTGAAGATATTTCTGTTTTCTCTTTTAAATGCAATTTTGGTTCTTGCTAAATTTCAATGCTCTTTAATAAACTATTTCAGTGTAATTTATTATATTTTGTTGATTTTTTAAAAAGATGTTTTTAAAAAAAAAATTAGCCAGCATGCAAAAAGTTTCTTTTGAGGGGTGGGATATGTGTGTGTGTGTGTGTTGTGTGTATAGAGAGAATATATACAAGCAAATAAAACTATCTAATTGTATCAAATATGGGAAAGAAAGGAGTAAGAGGATAAATTTATTCCGAGTCTAAATTATCATTAGAAGTATTTATTTTTTAATAAAGTGACTTGGATTAGGCTATATCTTGTAATGAATACATTCTAGAAAGTTGTTATTAGGGAGATGATTCAGATGCTACTGTACTGGACCATGCAATTCAAAGTGGGTTGTACTGAGACTGGGCCCGTTGTGATTTATTTTGTGAATGGCCCTCCCAACACCTTCATAGGACATCCTTTTATCACAGGGATGGGGGGCTGTCCATCCAAATAGCTGCTGTCATGACCCAGCCATGCAGGGGCCCACTGGGTATGCATCGCCGCCTCCAAAATGATTAAAATCGTGGGGGGGGGAGAGGGAATCTCCAGGGAACCCCCCCCGAGGGGATATGTAACCCCCCCTCAAAAAAACCCCTTTGACCCCCCCCAACAGGTTGGGAGGGGTTCAGTTCAACATCAAACCAACTCCCTCGAACTGGGGTGTGTGTTCAGCTCAGCATCGAGCCTTTGAACCAAACCAGTCCAATATCAAACTGGTTCAATATCGAACCGGTTTGCACATCCCTAAAAAAGGCCTTGGGCCGAAATAAACATATATACATCCCTAAAAAGGAGCCAAGTCGGCTAGAACTCTGGCACAGTCAATGGCACCTTAGGGCCACCAGTCCCCAGCAGAAACAGATCTAAGAGTGGAGCCTTAGAGATCGTCCAACCAGAGTCTGGCACAACCCGGGATGTGTGAAGGTACACGCAAGATAGGGAAATGGGGCACAAACTTGCAGACATTCTGGGACATTCATGACATGCATAAGCACAGGAGCTCTATCTATTGAAGTCCTGTGCCTTAGGGGCTTAATTAGGCAGCTGACAGTAGGGGGAATGGCCATTAATGGCTGGTAACAAAAGGATTGATTAGATGGAATTAAAAAGGGCTCCATATCCATTTAGGTACTTGAGCAAGTAAAAGGTGAGGTAACTCTGCTACTCTTTAATTAAGTACTAGTAGGTGAGGCCTATTATTTACCAGGCAAAGTCATTTTGGGTAGATAACACTTATAGCAATGTTTAAAAAATTAAGCTTATGTAATAAGGATTTTTTTATTAATGTGCTTGCAAAAGGGAAGTAAAAGAATAGTTTTTAAATTGTAGGGTTTCAATTTCAAACAGTATTTATTTTACTAAATAATTACTATATATGGCAAATTTGAATCATAGTAAATTTGAATCTGTGAAAGACCTTCTGCTTCTCTTGGGCATGATGTCATTTTGGAGTCTTTCTGGAGGACGAAGAGTGTGAAATTGCTGCACTGGTTGTGCTCCCATGCATAGTGCCAAGTTAGGGATGTGCAGACTGTTTTGATGTCGAAACATTTTGACTCAAAACTGGCCATTTTCAGTGTTTCAAACTCAAAACATAATATATAAATAAAGGCCGTTTCAATCAAAATGTTCTGAAGTTCCGATTGCCATTTTGGAGGTCTGTTTTTCCCTTGCTGCTTGGTTTTCTTGCACTGGCTTCTGACTGGCTCGCAACCTCCTTGCTGATTGGTTGGCTTGTTATCATACAAACCAAGCTTTGTCATGGGCAACTGTGCCCGCATTGGCTGGGTGGGGGGGAACACAAAAGGAGGGAATTTCAAAATGTATTCAAAGGGACTGGGAGGCAGGAGATGCTTATAGTGTGCCTTATATAATGCCTTATAGTGTGTATCTTCTTTGAGGATACATCAGGAGAGGAGGAAGGAAGGTTTGATTTTGTGCATTTCTTTCACCAGCACTGAGTATAATATGCTGTGCTATTGCTGGTTTTTCTGGATCTATCTGGTTTTGCTGAATCTCAGATTGACAACGGCAGAACTTGGGTGCCTTCCTTCCTTGAGTTGTGGTTTGGATTGTTTGTGAGATAGTGTTGTGGCGAGAAATGGACAGTGGCAGCTGTGTGTATGTAATATTTCTTGGTGATTACTGTGATGAGCTTCTTGTCTGGTCTTGAGACTAACTTGTGCTTCACTCACTGCTCTGCTCTGCAATCTGCATTGCAAGGTGTACTCAGTCAATGTGGCTGAAGTTGAACTTATGGCTATGCTTGCTGCTAGGTAAGGGTGCTGCTTTGGCAGCAGTTGCAATGCTATGTAGTGACATTAGGAGTCGTAAGTGTGTGTGAGAGAGCAACTTGTGTTAATGATGTTACTGCAGCACAGGCACTGTGGTTGGCAGTGGATTCTGGGTCAGTGATACTTTTTTTTTTTTTTTTTTTGGCCATTTTTGGACTGTGACTGAATTGTGTGTTCTGTGTTGGGAAGGACAGATTCCCTTTTACTGTGTGCTTCTGCAGTGTTTTTCAAGGCAGGGTTGTAAAATGCATTGCAAAGTGCAATGCAAAACTTGTGTGTGCACTCTGTGAGTGCAGCTTCTTCTGACCATAGGGAACAATGGAGAGACTTGAAACACCCCATTGTTCCCCATGGGCAGCTCCTAGGGACAGCAAAGTGGATTGTGTGGTAGGGCATGATGGGTGCTACCTATAGAATCCAGAGTTGTGGAGGTCAGGCAGTGGACAAGGCAGTGGAGTAGAATCAGGAATATTAAAGGTTTAATGAAACATATTATTTACCAAGAGGCAAGTACAGACTGATTTCAATGCTCTTGCTGCTGGTTGTTTGTTAGCCCTGCCTCTACTGCAGGGCTGGATTAAAAGCAACTAAAGCACCATTCAAAAGCTGGCCTGAATCGAAGAATGGATTAACCAAAAACACCACACTACCTACAAAAGAAATTATTGACTTTAAAGAAGTGAGCGATTTTAAACAAAATTATAATCTCCCCTGCCAAGCCCCCATAGGATCCTATAGGGGTTTTGGAGGAAAGGTTTAACAATGTAACTTTTCTTTGGTGTCCCTAGGAGCTACCCATGGGGGACAATGGGGTGGGTTTTTTTAATGTCCCAATTCATAATTCGTAATCTTAATTCTTTACTGTCTTTCAAGAGAGCCCTTAAAACTCATCTGTTTGGCCTGGCCTTTCAGGGTTTTTAATTAGTTTTAATTGTTTTAATGTTAACCTGGCTTTCAGGGTTTTAATTGTTTTGAGAGTTTAATTGTTTTTTAAGAGTTTTTAAACTGGTGTTTATATTTGTATTTCTGTTTTAATTGTTTTTAATGATTTCTGTTTTTTAATTGTAAACCGCCCTGAGCCAGCTCGGAAGGGCGGTATAAAAATCAAATAAATAAATAATAATTAAAAATAAATAAATTGTTCCCTATGGCCGAAACACTCAAAACGTTTTGAGTTTGTTCCACCGAAACAGTCAGGGTTGGCTACTGTTTCGATGAAGCCTTTTGGCCATCTGCGTTTTATTTCAAGCTCAAGACAGAATGCAGACATCCGTCTTGTGCACATCCCTAAGCCAAGTCATAGAGACAAACAGGGGTTTCACAAGAGTTGGGGGGTGGGGGTGTCTTGTTTGCCAACAGTGCTGTACAGCACCTTGGGACTATTGGCAAAAGGCAATTCACAATGAAATGAAAATATTACCATTTTACCAAGAAGTAAGGGAAAACATTCTGGATATAGACTACTACTACTACTACTACTACTATGAATTGTTACATAGCGCTCTTCAACCAAAGTTCTCAAAACAGTTTACATAGAAATATAAATAATACATAAATAATATAGTCTAATTAAAGTCTGCTCAACCTCGTCCCCCCCTACCTGTTTTTGGACTACAACTCCCATAATCCCCACCCACAGTGGCCAACAGCCAGGGATTATGGGATTTGTAGGCAGGAGGGCTGAAGTTGAGCAGGCCTGGTCTAATTGGATAATTCAAGATACAAATATTTTACATATTAAGCAGTATCTGAATGTTGAACCTGTTGTTTTATTCAACATTTAACTTGTTAGTGTTTCATAAGGAAACTTAGCAGTCATGGGATAAGAGGACAAGTACATGTATGGATTGCTAACTGGTTGAAAGACAGGAGACGGAGGGTAGGTATAAATGGAGAGTTTTCACAATGGAGGGAAGTAAGAAGTGGAGTCCCCCAGGGATCTGTACTGGGACTGGTGCTTTTTAATTTATTCATATATGATCTAGAAGCAGGGGTAAGTAGCGAGGTGGCCAAATTTGCAGATGATACCAAACTCTTCCGGGTAGTGAAATCCAAAACGGATTGTGAGCAGCTCCAAAAGGATCTCTCCAGACTGGGTGAGTGGGCGACAAAATGGCAAATGCAGTTCAATGTTAGCAAGTGTAAAGTGATGCACATTGGGGCGAAAAACCCCAACTTCAAGTATATGCTGATGGGATGTGAGCTGTCGGTGACTGACCAGGAGGGGGATCTTGGGGTCATGGTGGACAGCTTGTTGAAAGTGTTGACTCAATATGTGGCAGCTGTGAAAAAGGCCAATTCCATGCTAGGGATCATTAGGAAGGGGATTGAAATTAAAACAGCTAATATTATAATGCCCTTATACAAAACTATGGTGCGACCACACTTGGAGTACTGTGTACAATTCTGGTCACCACATCTTAAAAAGGACATTGTAGAACTGGAAAAGGTACAGAAGAGGGCAACCAAGATGATCAGGGGCCTAGAGCACCTTTCTATGAGGCAAGACTACAACACCTGGGGCTTTTTAGTTTAGAAAAAAGACGACTGCGGGGAGACCTGATAGAGGTCTATAAAATCATGCATGGTTTGGAGAAACTGGAGAGAGAGAAATTCTTTTCCCTCTCACACAACACTAGAACCAGGGGTCACTCCATGAAATTGATTGCCAGGAGGTAACAAGAAACGGAAGTACTTTTTCACACAATGCGTGATCCACTTGTGGAACTCTTTGCCACAGGATGTGGTGACAGCCAACAACCAGGATGGCTTTAAGAGGAGTTTGGATAACTTCATGGAGGAGAGGTCCATCAATGGGTACTAGTCGGAGGGCTCTGGGCCACCACCAGTCTCAAAGGCAGGATGGTTCTGAGAACCAGTTGCAGAGGAGTAATGGCAGGAGAGAGGGCATGCCCTCAACTTCTGCCTGTGGCTTCCAGTGGCATCTGGTGGGAAACTGGATGCTGGACTAGATGGGCCTTGGGCCTGATCCAGCAGGGCTCTTCTTATGTTCTTATGATCACAGTTTCTATCCATTCTTCTTGTAGGAGCTGACAAAGACATTTCTCTTGCTTGTGCTGATTTCTCTCATTGGATCTTTCCAATTTGGTTACAATATCTGGATAGTGAATGATCCATCTTGGGTAAGATGACAGCTGATTTCTTAAAGTAGGGGTTAATACGAAAATACTGCCTGTCCCTGTTTACTACGGATGTTCTATATTTCTGGTACTATTTTATTATTTTACCTTCTTAAACGTTTGTGTGTGCACACATGCATAATTCTGATTCAGGCCTCAGTCCCTGGATCTTTAGAAGTTAATAATAATAATGATAATTTTTATTTTTTAAGTACAAAAAAAAGAGATGCTATACAAACCTATCACTCAGCATAGCGCATTGCCTGCAAGCTAACAATATAGATAGACAAATACATAAGGGAAAGGAAACGGAGGGGACCACGGTATGGCAGAGCTAAATCTTTGGAGTGGAAGGGTGCACCTTTAGAGGCAGGTGCACATTGACACACACACACACACACACACACACACACATATACACACACGCACGGGCGCATCACGGACAAGTAATGAAGATACATTATTTCCCTGATATCCCAGCCCCCAGCCCCCTAATAATCCCCTTTCCAAATATAAATGCTGCTAAAGGTGGTCTGAGTTCCAGCTGTTTGATTATCAGTCCAGCAAGATCCATTCTTAGATCAAACATTTTTTGAGCATATGAAGCTGCCTTATGCCAAGTCAGACCATTGGTCCATCTAGCTCTGTATTTTGTACACAATACTACTCCAGAACTCTGGGGTTTTAGAAAGGAGGTCTTTCTCAGCCTGACTTGGAGATGCCAGAGACTGAACTTGGGATGCTCTGTATGGAAAGCAGATGCTCCACCACTGAACTACAGCTTACCCCTCATCTCCTTGGAACAGCAGGCCCCTGGAAATGCTAGAATGAAACATTTTTGCCTGCCCTGCTTGTTTCCTATCCTCTGCCTGACTCAGAAGGAAACCCTCTGCCCGGATCCCCCACACCCTGCGGGAGAAGTTGTCTCTGGCATACATTCTCTGATCCAATTTCCTCCCTAGTTTGAACTAGTATTAACAATGCACGTAGATAAGCGGTTTGAATGAACTGCTTCTCCTTCAATTAGGGAAAGTGTCTGTTAGGAGAATAGTGTGCTAGGAGGGAGCAAGGACATGCACGCAACCTTAGTGCATGTATTTGGAATGGCTAACAAAGGCAGGGTTCAACCTTCCCTCCCTCAGATGATCCCTCTTTGCCCCTGCGGTGCGCAAGCCACATGCCCACACAACCCACACTGCTCCCAGCAGTGTGGATCAACGGAGGCCGGGACTTGTTTTCCTAGCTTCTATCCCACAAGGCACTGCACAGTGAGTGCGGTGCCTTGGGGGATTCCCCCATCAGACAGGTGCTCTAGGTGCCCATCTCTGTGTCTCCTCAAGCTCCATGAAGCCTGAGGAGACACACGAGCCCAGTAGCAGGGTTAAGGGAGCCATTGCTCCCGGCTCTATGACAACTGGCTGCGCCCAACTTGCCGCAGGGACAACTCGCCGCAGGGAAAAATACAACCCCCCCCCGCCCCGCAAGCCTGTCCTATCATTTTGGTTTTCGATCCGGAGGGAACAAGCGGGAGGGAGGTGAGAGGAAGCTAAATTTCCACCTACCACCCACTAAAGCATGTCTTTCTCATTCTGCAGTGGAAGGAAGAATCTCTCTGCAGTCGTATCTGTGGGGTTGTGCCTCATGAGAAGTGAAATGTCAGGTGCAAAGCCTGCACCAGAGCTTTAGAGCAGGCGAGCTGCCCTTTCCCTCCTCATATTGCCCCTTTGCAGGTCTCCCCAAAGCAGCAGCAGACCTTGCTGCTGAGTTCTCTTATTGAAGCACACTACTTCACGTGTATCCCAGGGATATTAACAGAACACTTGGGGGATCTGGTGTGTAGTTGAATTTTGAATTGTTTAGCAAAACTCTTAGGGGGAGATTTCCTGGCCAAGGTGTGTGTGCATGTTGTATTGCTGTTTTTTACTTCTCTGCAGGAAAGTACAACTCACTGCACCCTATGGCCCAGCATAAAACTGCTTACATGGCAGAGAAGATATCAAGAGGCCATGCCAATCATTCACTCTGCAGGATTGTTCAGACTGTTAGGCTTTTATCTATTTATTTTTGCATGAACAAGAGACTTATTTTTGGGCTGCATTATCTGCATGTTGAAAACTGGCATATCTCCTAGCATCCTCCCCATATAGAACATCCTCCCCATATAGAACTCTTGTTGGACACTGTGGGGTTTCAAAATAACCATGCAATTGTCAAAGCATGCTTGTATTTGGTGTGGTGTTAGACTGTCTAAGAATCTCTCTGCATTCCTACATGTGGGGTTGTGCCTCATGAAAATTGAAATGTCTGGTGCAGATCAGTTTCCTCACTCTGTTTCTGGGCCCAGCCCTGTACAACTGCCAGAGCTTGGATAAGTGTATACATGCTCAAGCTTCTAGATGTCTGAAAGTCTACAGTATAATTGTTACTGACTCCGGAGCAGTATTATGACCAGTACGCCATATTGGATCAAAATAGCCCCTTTTTCATATTTGTCATCAATCTGAACTATTTATCACTGTTGGAGACGTGATATGAAATTTAGCTTCCTCTCGCCTCCCTCCTGCTTGTCCCCTCTGGATTGAAAGCCAAAGTGACAGGACGGGCTTGCGGTGTGTGTGTGTGTGTGTGTGTGTGTGTGTGAGAATTGCGTTGTTCCCTGTGGCAAGTTGTCCCTGTGGCGAGTTGGCCGCATCCAATTGACCGGTGGCGAGTTGTTCCATTCCCATTGCTCCCTCAACCTTAGCTAAGAGCCGGGCTTAAGAGCGAGGTTAGGTTGGGTAGGGGGAGCGCTGGCATATGTGTGGATCCTGGAGCTCCACACAAGCAGCCTCAAAGTGTCATCCAAATCAGCCCAGACCCAAGTATTACACTTCAGAAAACCGAGTCTGCTATGCTATAGCAGAGTAAATGAATACAAAGCCCCCCCAAGCGGAGAAGAACCTTCCACAGTTTGTTGGTGAGACAGTGATCCTTGCTCTGAGAAAAGTGGCAGCTCAAGATCTCTGTGCACCTGAGGCAGGGTGCCAAATGCACCCCTCCCTTGTGTGCATCCTCCTCTCTCCTTTAAAAAAAGTGGGGATCTGGAGGGCATCTTGACATCTTGCTTGAGCCCCAATAATCCACTGCCTGAGGTGACTGCCTTGCCTTGACTCATGGAAAGACCAACCCTGCACAAATGTCCCCGGGGGCATGCAAATGACTAGTCAGCAGCAGAGGTGAGCAGGGGGGAAGTGTGGGCATACCTGTCAGGTATTCCTCATCTGAACCTTTTTTCTTCCCTAGCTTGAGTTTCCAGTTGCCCTTCATATCTTTTGCCATACTGCAGATTTGTACTCTGTGTCTGAGGCCTATTTCTTACTGAGGTAGTAAACCCAAGTCGGGCATGACTGCAAGTAAGAACTCAAAAGATGGCATATTCCTTCATTCAGAAATATTCCTTCTGCATAGGACATTTACATGTGAGGGTAGAAGGTAAATGCATAGAACATTTACCACTGAGGGTACCTTAGTCTTCTCATTCCTAGTTTCTTTTTTAAATGTGTAGGTATTTATTTTCTTTAAATGGAAACATTCGCAGATGTGAGCCTCTACTAGAAGCTTTGAAGTGTTCCAGTCCAGATTTAGGATGGCATGTTGTGGGGTTCTGCTTGCAGGAGAATGCCATGAGGGCCCTGGCCCATTGCCCCCACACACTGCTCTCTTGGGCAGGGTGGCCCAGTAGCAGGACCTGCTGACCAAGGGAGTATGGGAAGATGCACAGCAAGGGCTGAGTTGACTCTGCTCTTCAATAAAGAGCGGAAGCGACATTTTATACCTAAGAAATGCATTGTGTGGGTGAGGCACATGCAGGTACATCCACAGGGCAACCAGATTTGGCTACATCTCCCTGTCAAGTGCACACTCAATTGCAAATGCATTTTTGTTGCAACACAATGTATGAAATGGCCCCAACCTTAACATGTTACATATTTTGCTCCTAGCTCCTGAGTGACTTACACAACATAACCTTAAGTGAACCTAGCCCTGACCAAGACATACTCAAGTTCCTGATGTCTCTCACTGTTGTTATCTTTCCGATTGGAGGTGTAACTGGGTCCTGTTTACTCGGCTTCATGGTGGATAGGTTTGGCAGGTAAGATCAGATGAAAGAGCCATCTAGTGTATCTTCCTCCTTCTGTGTAAACCACTTTCAAATGTTTTTGTTGAAAAATTGTATATAAATAAAAATAGTACTTTATTATTAGTATTACTAATTAATTATTTTTGATTTTAATATTATTTTTGATTTTTAAACTGTTTTTAAAAGAACTTTTAAATTGCTTTGCATTTTGTATTTTCTCCCTCCCACCCTCTTTTGGTATGTTATAATTTAATGTGTTAGATGTTTTTATTTCATATTTTAATGCTGTGTTGTTGTGAGCCGCCCAGAGAACAACTTGTTATGGGGTGGCTAACAAATAAATTTTATCTATTATTTCTTGTTTACACAGTCAGACAGGTGTTATTGACTGGTTTGTTTAATCCAGACATCAAGTCCAAGGAGCTAGGATGGCTGAATTATTTATTTATTTATTTATTTATTTATTAAACTTCTATACCACCCAAACTTTAGTCTACGGGCAGTTAACATAAAAACAATTAAAACACATATAAAAGTTAAAAACTATGCAACTGTTTTAACAATCAGTTAACAAACAGTTTTAACAAACTGTTTTAACTGTTTTAACAATGCAACTGTTTTTAACATATCAGTGTTGTTGCTGTTATTATTATAGATATCGTTGCAGAATATAGGCTGTTCCCAGTAAAATTGCTTTTTGTAATTGGCTGATGGTGATTTCTGTGGCCCTTATGGTGTTGAGGTGCTCTTCAAGGTCTTTTGGAACTGCACCCAGGGCTCCAATTACCACTGGGATTATTTTGGTCTTCTTCTGCCACAGCCTTTCAATTTCAATTTGTATATCTTTGTATTTGGTGATTTTTTCTTTTTCTTTCTCTTCTATTCTGCTATCACTTGGTATTGTTATGTCAATTATTTTGACTTGTTTTTCTTTCTTCTCGACTACAGTTATATCTGGTGTAATGTGTGGCAGATGTTTGTCTTTTTGTAGTCGAAAGTCCCAAATATTTTTGCCTCTTCATTTTCTACAACTTGTTCAGTGTTATGGTCCCACCATTTTTTGGCTACAGGTAGCTTGTATTTTTTGTAGATGTTCCAGTGTATCATCCCTGCTACCTTGCCATCCCTTTGTTTGTAGTCAGTCTATGTGATCTTTTTACAACAGCTGATTAGGCGGTCCACTGTTTCATCTGCTTCTTTACAAAGGCGGCACTTGCTGTTTGTTGTTGATTTTTCAACTTTTGCTCTTATTGCATTTGTTCTTAGTGCCTGTTCTTGTGTAGCCATTATTAAACCCTCTGTTTCTTTCTTCAAGTTGCCATTCTTAAGCCATTGCCAGGTCTTGCTGATGTCTGATTTTCCACTTATGTTGTGCAAATATTGACCATGCAGTGGCTTATTTTTCCATTTTTCTGCTCGGTTCTTGACTTGTTCTTTCTTGTAGGCCTGCTTTCTTTCATTGGTGTTGAATAGTTTCTCGTTATTGACCATTTTAAGTGCATCTTCTTCACTGTCCTTTATATATTCTTCAAGGCCTCTTTTCTCCTCCTACTGTTTGATGGACTTGTAGCATTCCTCTTCCACTTGAGCTGCGAGGGAGGTATAGCCTATCGACATCACTGCGGGGGTGCAGAGCATGATTGATGGTCATGATTTTCCTGGTCTTACGATCTAGTGTCTCTAGCTCTGCCTGGGTCCAGTCTATTATTCCTGCAGTGTATTTGATAACAGGTATAGCCCAGGTGTTTGTGGCTTGTATGGTGTTCCCGCCATTGAGTTTGGACTTTAGAATTTTTCTAACTCTCCTGATGTATTCACTTCCAATTTTTCTTTTAACTTCAGTGTGTTTGATGTTATCAGCCTGAAGAATGCCCAAGTGTTTGTAATGTTCTTTCTCTTCCAGGTTCTTGATCTTGCTTCCATTGGGCAGTTCTATTCCTTCTGTTTTTGTTATTTTCCGTCTGTTCATTATTAATGCAGCACACTTGTCTAGTCCAAACTCCATTGCTATATCGCTACTGAATATACGGACAGTCTTTAGCAGTGATTCGATTTCTGACTGGGACTTTCCATACAACTTCAGATCGTCCATGTACAGCAGATGGTTGATTTTACTGGATGTTTTAGATGTTTGGTATCCGAGGCCTGTTTTGTTTAGTATTTGTGAAAGTGGGGTCATGGCAATTACAAACAACAGAGGGGATAGTGAGTCCCCTTGGAAAATGCCTCTTCTAATGCTAACCTGTCCAAGTGTCTCACCATTGATTGTTAACTGTGTACTCCACATGTTTTTGCTGACACCAGTTGTTTCTAAACATTTTAGTATCCATGTATGAGGCAATGAGTCAAAGGCCTTCTTATAGTCAATCCATGCAACACTTAGATTGGTTTTTCTTCTCTTGCAGTTTTCTAAAATCATTTTGTCCATCAGCAGCTGGTCTTTTGTGCCTCTGGTGTTCGGGCAGTTTCCTTTCTGTTCAGCTGGAAGCTGCTTATTGGTTAATAGGTGTTGCATTACTTCATCTGCTATTATGCCAGTTAATAATTTGAACATTGTTGGCAGGCAGGTTATTGGTCTATAATTACTTGGAACTGCACCTTTTGCTGGGTCTTTCATGATGAGATGAGTTTTCCCAGTTGTTAGCCATTGTTCAACATCACCTCCTTGCAAAATGTGATTGACTGTTTTGATAGTTGTTTATGAAGGCTTGTTAGATGTTTAAGCCAGAAGCCATGCAGTTCATCATTGCCTGGTGCAGTCCAATTTTTAATTTTCTTTGCTCTTTCACTTATTAATTCTGGTGTTATTATTAGATCTTGCATTTGTTGGTTACATTTTTCAATCTTTTTTACCCAGCCTGATTTTTTAGTGTAATCTGTTGGGTTGTCCCGTAATTTTTCCCAGAATTGCACTGTTTCTTTTTTATTTTTTATTTCTGTGTTTCTTGCAGTTTTTCCTTCTATGCTTTGATAGAAGCGTTTCTGATTTGTCTGGAATTATTATTTCTTGTTTACACGGTCAGACAGGTGTTATTGACTGGTTTGTTTTATCCAGACATCGAGTCCTTCCCAAGGACCTGGGATGGCTGAATTTTATTGTCAGGTGTTATAGATATCATCGCAGAATATAGGCTGTTCCCAGTGAAGCTGCTTTTTGTAATTGGCTGATGGTGATTTCTGTGGCCCCTATGGTGTTGAGGTGCTCTTCAAGGTCTTTTGGAACTGCACCCAGGGCGCCATTTACCACTGGGATTATTTTGGTCTTTTTCTGCCACAGCCTTTCCATTTCAATTTGAAGATCTTTGTATTTGGTGATTTTTTTCTATGTCTTTTTCTTCTATTCTGCTATCCCCTGGTATTGCTATGTCGATTATTATTATTATTATTATTAATAACTAATAATAGTCTAATGACCCATTTTCACAGTGGCCAACCCAAAGGCCATAACTCAGCAGTAGAGCACATGCTTTGTGTACAGAAGGGTCTTGGGCCCAGTCTCCAAAATGTTGCATTAAATTATATTGCATAGCTGTAAAAGCAAGTGTCTGTCCCTTCTGAAAATATAAGAAATAGCCAGCTTAAGGGGTGTACAACTAATTTAGCTGCACAGGCCCCCATGCTTAGAGTTGCTGAAGTTCTGCCACAGGCTCTTCTGCTCAGCACCCTCAAAGTGTGCCTGCTTCATGGCACTTCCCTAAAGCCCAAGGTGCTCGCTGGTATGCTCACTTTTCCTCTGAGGCTAGACTCGGCACTACAGTGGCCATGTAGCTGCCTGCTGCCTGCTCTGGCCTGCAGACAGACTCCCACAGTAGAATGACCACTGTGATTGCAAAGCACCAAGGAGGGGCCAGTTAATTTCTAAGCTGAGAGGTTCAGGGGCTCACAACTCTAATGCACAATGAAAAACCCGAATTGTGTGTGACGTGCTCCCCAATAACATGCGTGGACTTCGGCACAAATCCAGCCAATGTGCAAACATACCCTCCATTCTGAGCTAAAAGCCCCATCTGGAAATGCTCCAGGCAAGGCAAACTAAGGAGACTAGCAAGGGAGCACAACTGTGAACCTTCAGTGGGTGAAAACCAGGTTGGGAGCACCAATATCAGTTTTGCACAAGGCACTAGTTAGCCTGGAACTGGGTTCTGTATGCTTGTAGTGTATGCCAGAAACCCAAGATGGTGGCTGAACAAGTTTTGTATTTGTCTGGGGGTTAGAGCAGTAATGTCTTGCATTGCTTCTTGTCTCTTCCAATAAGTAGCAAAACCAAAACAAATTATCCATGCAAGATCTTTGTGAGCCACCCAGAGAAGAGAACAGTTGCTATGGGGTGGTCTGACAGGCCTGTAGCCAGTCTAAATGTTTGGGCAGAGGGCCCCCAAAAGCAGTGGGGGTCAGTCAGTTTGTGGCTTGGAGCACATATACTTATTTGTTAAAAAGTTAGCGGGGCAGAGAAAAACTTAGGGTGGTGGCTCCACGCTAGCCCCTTCTACACAGGCTTGGGTGGCCAATAAAGACAGATCTGGATCATGATCCATTGCATTCATAATGAAATGGGTTCTGCGCCTGCGCAGGGACCTCATGGGTAGATTGACTAGCTCCTTGCTACGCCTCCAACTGCCCTGCACGTGCTCCGTGCCTCCATTATTTTTGTCAGTTGTGGCATGTCTTGCTCAGTTTCTATTAGACTGCCTATACATCTACACCTTGTGCATTTTGCTCCTCCGTGTAAATTAACGGTAAATACTAGGACTGAAAAGGATAAGAGAACTCTAAACGATTTAAGTGAGAAGAAAAAGAAAACATGGAGCATACCCTGGACTTGTCTGGTGGCGTGTGGATTGGAACTACTCCTAACAACAAAGAACTGTTTATCGGCTAATCTAAAGCCCAACGGGTTAAAAAAAAAAGGAGATAGGAAATTCAAGGGGCAAAGCTCTGCAATGGCATCAAAGCCAACAATAAAAGCAACTTTCAAGTGCTGCACTGAATGCTGTCGATGATGGATAGCCATGACACATGCTTGCTTTGTTTAGGGGAGCAGCACAATCCGGCATCATGCAAAATATGTTGCTCGTTCTTGAAGCAGACACTGAAGAACTGAGCACTTCATCTATGGGCAGAATACTTATTCCGCCCCTTCCTGGCATTCAGGGTTTATGTTGTTCTAGTTGTCATTTATGTGCACATGTCATTCTTGAACTCAATCTCATTCAAGGTTGGGTAAAATATTGTGCTTTGAATGTATTGTGAATGTGTTGGGGCTGCGAGGGAGGTCCATGACTGAAACCACTTGGTGTCATGATGAAGCACTTATATGATGAAGCAGCACTTCGGCCACCAACCCCGAGACCAGCATGCCCTTCAGCACTGAGATCGATTTTGAGCACGGGACCGTGCACAGAGGAAACTGTGCACAGAGGAAACTCTTTTAGTATAACCTGCAAGCATGCAGTCTAAAGTCACCAAAGAGCAGGAATTCAAACAGCCGGAAACAGTGATTAAAGAAGCGCCACTGACGCAAGAAGCACAGGCATTCTTCCTCTGAGGAGGATGACTCTCCACCTAGAAAATGTAGCAAGAAGGCAGACTCCAGGAGGAGTACACCTCCGACAGTGATGCAGACTGAATAAGCGCCTGAACAAGAAGTCAAGCGGACTGGCTTTGACATCGAGAGGAGTTACCACGGCATCGAAGGTGGGGCACTCTTTGGTACCAAAAGAACGGTTGCCAACTAAGACAATGGAAGGAGTGTGGTGGAAGCCAGTAAAACTGTCTCCAGCTCAGACTCTGAAACAATCACCCATGGCGGAAACGCCGCACCAGGACTCCCAAGAAACAGATTATGAGGGCTTCAGAGAAGAAGCAACAGAAGAGGAAGAGGTTGCTATAGACCCCAAGACAACAAAATTGCTGGCTATCTTGGAATCCTCAAACAGCACACTGTCAAGTTAAACTTTCCAAGGGTTTATGAGCAGAGGCCTCGATATTGAGACGGCACTGAAGAGGAAATGCTCTCGGTACCGAAGACACCGTCAATCTCACCAATTAGAGCGCAGCCATTGACTATGAACCCAATAGACTTATACCTACAATGACAAATCCAATTCGACTAATGTCACCTGTGAGACATATGAGTGACCATGTGGGGGTCCTGAAACCCCTATTGCTTTTTGCCAGACCAGGTGCAGGCTATGCTCCATGGAAACCACCAGTACAGTATGCAGCCACACAGGGTTTGACAACCACCAACATATCAGGAAGTATACAGTTTGCCCGGATCACACATAGTTGTGGGTTCAGACACACCCCTGCAGTGATCTACCCTGCAGATTACGCAGAATATCAAATATGGAAGGTGCAGCAGGAAGCTGTGCACAATGCGCAGCAAGCGGCTTTACATGCTCCTCAAGTACCAAACAGAGAGCCAAATACAGCTCCCATAATAACATCTACAGCTTGTCAAATTTTGTTGCCTCAATCACCACCAGCCCAGTAGGAATGTGCATGGTCCGGAGCAGTCCGGACCGGCACCGAAGGGGGGGTCTTCCTTTAAGGGCGGGGAGGGCTTACTTACCCCTCCCGCCGCTTTGCCCCCTCCAGCGCCCATATTTTACTGAGTAATTGGGGTGCTGGAAACCAGCCGCCCCCGCCGCCCCCCCCCCCGCGAGCGGATTAGGGGCCAAAACTACTGCCACCGCCCGCCCACCCTCCCTCCCTCCCAGCCGCCCACCCTCCCTCCCTCCCAGCCGCCCACCTGAGTCCTCACCACATGTTGTTCAAAAAAAGAGAGGAGTTCACGAACAGAGCTCCTCTCTCTGCAAAGTCTCGGCCCCAACTGGGGCCTTGGGCGCACTGCAAAGGACGCCTGGGAGTTCCGCCGGAGGCCCGCTCTACCCGCCGTCAGGGGACGAGGCCGGGTAGACCGGGCCTCCAAGGGGGGTAGACCGTCCCCTGCCGGCTGGGAGGGAGGGAGGGCGGGCTGCTGGGAGGGCGGGCTGCTGGGAGGGCGGGCGGGGGCAGTAGTTTTGGCCCCTAATCCGCTCACGGGGGGGGCGGCGGGGGCAGCTGGTTTCCAGCGCCCCAATTACTCAGTAAAATACAGGCGCTGGAGGGAGCAAAGCGGCGGGAGGGGTAAGTAAGCCCTCCCCGCCCTTAAAGGAAGACCCCCACCCGGACCCGGACTGCCCAGGTCCGAACCGGTCCGGACAGTTCAGAGGCCTTTACAATGGCCTCCGGACCGGTTCGGACACACCCCTACAGCCCAGCCATTACAACCACAGAATCCAGTACAGCCTAAGAAGGCAGCAAAGAAGAAAAACCACCCTATTATACACCCTGAGGAAGAGGATGATGATGAGGGTGATGATTACACCACTGCTCCATCGTAAACTGATTATGCAGGGGTGATGATCCTGGTCCCCCAGCAGAGGTGCCTCCTAAAATTTCATTGTCACCCTTGGAGGAGCTAAAAGCCTATCATGCACAAATGAGAGAAATGGAGGAAGTTCTGGGACTGGCGTTGAAACAGCCGCCCAGAGACGTAAGTTTGGGCGGGGTATAAATTTAATAAATAAAATAAAATAATAAATAAAGTAGATCTAAAAGATCCGGTCTACAATATGATGGCTAAGGCAAACATTTCACACCCAGTGCACTTCCCATGCTACCTTCTATTACGAAGGCAGCTCAAACAGCATGGGAAGTGTTGCAAACATGAACACCCATTTTGAGAAAATTAGAAGGATTGTATAGAGTCCCGGAAGAGGATAACACTTACCTGACGCACCACCCTCTGCAAAAGCCTTTGGTGGTAGAGTGTGCAGCCTCTTCGAAAGTGGGACAGTGACATACTACACTTGCAGAAAAGGAAGGGAGAAAGATTGATGTTTTCGGGAGGAAGATATATGCCACTTCCAGCTCATCTATTAAGATTGCAAATTATGCGGCATGCCTTGCCAGATATGAACATCATTTATGGGATGAACTTTTTCAGGATTCTACCACAATGGCGCTGGAAGAATTTCAAAATAAGTTTGCACAGATGTATGGAAAAGACAACAGCTGTGACAAGACTACTACTCAGTACTTCTAATCACTTGGCAGAGACTGAATCGAGGGCCATTACAACTGCGGTGACTCTGCGTCGCCATGTTTGGCTATGTTCCACTTAGCTGCAACAGGAAATGTGTGACAGGGTGAAATATTTGCCATATGATGGCAAAGGTCTTTTTGCAGAAACCACTGATGCAACAATGGAGACATGGAAAAAGTAAAAATATACAGTGAAGGGACTTATGGCGGCGACAAACATGAATGCATCATCATTCCCGCAATCGATCATTTTGCCAGCAGCAACATCGGACCACATACAAACAGCAGGAGAGAAGAGATTTTAGAAGGCAATACAGGCCCTATCGAAGGAATAAGACTTTTGGACAGCGACAGAAGGGCCAGATGTTGTGAAATGCTAGCCCGGCTAACCCTACAGGATTTACAACCCCCTGAGAGAGTAAACAGAAAGCAGCAACGAAACTGGATGAAGGAAAATAAAAGGCTCGCAAAGAAAACAGTAAATGAATTAAGTCCCCTGAACTGAAACTAGGTACCCCCCTTTAACAATAACTGAGTAATAAGTGGAAGAAAAAGACAAAACAAGGAATGAAACAAGCGAAGGACACAGGAATTAAGGGAACAATACAGGGAAGTACGGACAAGACAAACTGGAACACGGAAAAGATATAATTCCAAGAGCACAGTATCTGCTACCAGCGAAGTTGCAAACAGCAACTCAGTCATGAGAGACTGTTGAATATATATGGCTCAACAGAACCAGGAACCAATCAGGCTTCCCTGAGTCAGCAGTTTGGCTTTCTTTCCTGTTATCTCCTGCACCTGTGTGAGTCCCTCTGAGCCTGCCTCTTGATACTTCATCTCAATATAGGTGGAATCCCAGGCTCTTCCTCATCAGAAATCAAATCTCACAGCTGTTGAGAATCCTCAGCTCCAGAGTCTGGTTTTTCTGCCAAATCTTGCTGCTGTGGCTCACTAGCAGGCAAGTCTTCCTGCTCTGAGTATTCTGATTCCAAAGTCTGAGCCATGACACCAGAGCACTAAACAAAATAGAGACCAGAACAAGCAGACTCTTTGATGGACTGATCCATCCACCGCAAACACTACCAGTAACACAAGTAAAATCACCCAGAGCCTACAACATCAGTTTTGTGATTGTCAGCATCTCCATCAAGCTGGCAAGTCATGCGCAAGCATGGCACCACATAACATCAGACCAATGGGTTCTAAAGATTATAAGGTCTGGTTCCACAATAGAGTTCAAGGCTTTGCCACTATTTCAAGGGGTGAAGTATACAAAACCAATGTCAGTACTTCTGGAAGAAATACAAGTGTTACTGCAGAAACAAGCAATTGTGCCTGTGCGGTAGATGGAAATGTTGACCGGGTTTTACTCCTGATATTTTCAGCCCCCCAAGAGAGATGAAGGGATACAGGCTATAATGGACTTGAGAGAGCCAATGTGTATATTCAGATATGCAAATTTAGGATGACGACGTTGCAGGGAATACTGCACCTTCTATGCAAAGAAGAATGGGCAGCTACACTGGGCTTGAAGGACGCGTATTTCCATGTGGGAATATGAGAGACTCATCGCAAGTACCTAAGATTCACAATAGGCAATGCAGTATACCAATATACAGTTATGCCATTTGGCTTGTCAACTGCACCACGGGTGTTCACAAAGGTGATGGCAGTCATGGTGGCATACTTAAGAACGGAGGGTGTAGTGCTCTTCCCATATTTGGATGACTGGCTCATGGTCAGCAACGACAAAGAAAGGTTAATTTTGCAAATCCAGTTTGTACTAAGATTATTGGAAGACCTAGGTATCAAAGTCAACTGGAAGAAGTCACACTTGGAACCGCAGAAGTGGATAAGTTACATAGGTGCAGAGCTGGATATGCAATTGAAAAGAGCTTACTTGCCAATGGACAGGTATCAGCAAATCAAAGACCTAACACACCGGATCACCTGGAAACCACAGTAGTCAGCAGAAGTGATTCAGAGGCTGATGGGATTGACGGCGGCCTGCAATGCCACAGTTTGCTACACAAGGCTGCGAATGCAGACCTTGCAAATGTGGTACCGAAGAAATTTCCGTCCCAACTGGGACAGCCAGCAAAAGTTACTCATTCTGCCACAAAGAGTGATAAATGCATTAGGTTGGTGGACAGTACACACATATCTGCAATCCGGAATGCCGTTCGAGCCCAAGATTCCCATGCAGTGGGTGACAACAGATGCCTCTCTGTGGGGATGGGGTATGCATTGTAGAAACCATCAAGTGCAGGGTAAGTGGACAAATCACCAAACGCAAATGCATATAAATTACCTCGAGCTTCTAGCAGTATTCCTGGCATTGAAAGCGTTCAGACCCCTCCTGCAAGGCAAAGTAGTGCAGGTCCATTTGGACAATAAAACAGCAACAGCATATCTAAACAAGCAGGGAGGATTGGTGTCGCGCTCTTTTTGTGTGCTGAGCCAACAGTTGTGGGACTGGTGTGTGAATCACATCATAGACCCGTCAGCGATGCACATAAAAGGAGAGGACAATGTGCAGGTAGATGAGCTCATTCGTATACTTCTGAAGAACCAACACCACGAGTGGGAAATGAACAGAACATACTTAACAACAGTCTTCAACAAATAGGGATGGCTGACAATAGACTTGTTTGCGACTGCTGCCAAAAAAAAATGTCAGAGATACTGCTCATGTGCAGGACACGGCAAGGGATTGTTGGGCTATGCTTTTCATCATGTGTGGAACAAGGACTTATTCTACCTACTCCCGCCACAACCCTTGATATCTCGTGTCCTATTGCAAATGCTGAGAAACAACACCAGGGGTATACTAGTGACTCCATGGTGGCCCAGACAGCCATGGTTTGCACCATTGCTAAGACATTCCAACGGGGTCCACCACAAATTCCCACATTTATTGAGTCAGGACGGAGGGGCGGTGCAGCATCCGCAAGTGTGAACGCTAAAGCTGCCAGCGTGGAGAATCGGCTACTAAATAAAATATTACTGAACTAGTAATTTTAAGCCCGTTATAATAACGGGTGCTAGGTTGGTTTTTTTCTTCTTCCCCTTCTTCCTTTCTCTTAATTTTAAAGGCAGGGCTCTTCTGCCACTGCCGGTTCTTCCCTCCACGTTCCCCTCTTCTCATTCTCCTGTCCCCCAACATTAATTTTAAAGGCAGGGCTCTTCCGCCGCTGCCGTTTCTTCCCTCCCGGCCCCGACATTAATTTTAAAGGCAGGGCTCTTTCGCCGCTGCCAGTTCTTCCGTTATTTGCTCCAACCCCCCCCCCCACGTTTAAGGGCCAAAACGGCCCATGAAAATGCCCCCGCGGCTGTCGCCGCCAACCGCCCTCCCTCCCTCCCAGCTGCCGAGACCTCCTTATCCATGCCACACCTCTGCAGCCCCGGGCCACCTCCTTTACTCGATCACATTAGCTACTTAGAGAAGGAGAGAGGAGCTCGCATGCAGAGCTCCTCTCTCCTTAAAGCCTCTTCCCGTACTGGCGCTTTGGGCGCAAAGGACGTCTATTGCGTCCTTTGCGTCCATAGCGGCAGTTAGGGGAAAGGCTTTAAGGAGAGAGGAGCTCTGCATGCGAGCTCCTCTCTCCTTCTCTAAGTAGCTAATGTGATCGAGTAAAGGAGGTGGCCCGGGGCTGCAGAGGTGTGGCATGGGTAAGGAGGTCTCGGCAGCTGGGAGGGCGGGCGGGCAGTTGGCGGCGGCAGCCGCGGGGGCATTTACATGGGCCGTTTTGGCCCTTAATAATCAACAACACAACATGGTCTGTCCCTTAATCTTAAAAAACATGGCCGCCCGTGTCTGAGCGGCCGTATCTTTTTCGGCAGTTCTGAGCATGCTCTCCGCGCATGCTCAGAACTGCCGAAAAAGACACGGGTGCACGGGATCACGCTCAAGGCTTTTATCATATAGGATAATAGAAGGTGCTCAATGAGGCGCAACTATAGCAGCAAATGGAAAAGATTCAAACTGCATGCAAAGGAGCAGGGTTTTCTCCCACGAAAGGCTACAGTAAGGCAAGTCTTGCTCTACATGACAACTCTAAACATGGAAGGACTGGCAAATGCATCCCTCAAGGTGCATTTGGCAGCAATCTCATCCGAATACAAGGGATGGGAGGCACAGCAGTGTTCTCCCACCCAGAATACAAGAAATTCCTAAAGGGCTTGAACAACCTGTACCCACTGTTAATAGGCCCATGGAACAATGGAATTTGTTAGTACTGTCTGCACTGACTGAATGTCCATTTGAACCATTAAGAGAGGCAATGTTGCAAATGAAAACATTAAAGACAGTGTTCCCAATTGCAATTGCTAAGGCAAGACGAGTGAGTGACTTGGCAGCGCTGAGGGTGGACCGACCATACACTTAGTTTTATCCACATAAAGTGCTAATGCAAATGGATCCACAATTCAGGCCAAAAATAGTGACAGAATTTCACCTGAATGAGGATATAGTATTACCTACCTTTTTTCAGAACCCGAACTGGAGAAGTCCATGCATTCCTTGGATGTACAGCATATGTATCTGTATTGTCTGGGAGCAACAAGAAACATAAGGAAAACAAATAAGTTGTTTGTGGTGCATAAGGGGAGGTCCAAGGGACAACCAGCTTCAAGACAAGGATTGGCCCAGTGGCTAGTCCAACTGATGTGGACAAGCTGCTTGGAGCAGTGCGTCCTAACACCTGTGTACTTGATCCTTGCCCGACATGGCTTACACTATCTGGCAGGGAGATTGTTGTGGACGGCCTGGTGGCAATTATTAATGCCTCTCTGAGGGAGGGCAGGATGCCTCCTTGTCTTAAGGAGGCAATTATTAGACCTATTCCTAAGAAGCCTACCTTGGATCCCTCAGAGTTCAATAACTACAGGCCTGTCTCCAACCTCCCATGGTTGGGTAAGGTGATTGAGAAGGTGGTGGCCTCTCAGCTCCTGGCGGTCTTGGAAGAAACTGATTATTTTTGGGTGGGCTATGGGGTGGAGACTGCCTTGGTCGGCCTGATGGATGATCTCCAATTGGGACTTGATGGAAGAAGTGTGACTCTGTTGGATCTCTCAGCGGCTTTCGATACTATTGACCATAGTATCCTTCTGGAACGTCTGAGGGAGTTGGGTAGGGATGTGCACAAAACCGGTTTGCCCAGTTCGGTTTGAATTCGAACCAGGTTCGAACCAGAAGGGGGTGGTTCGGTTTTGGTTTTGCTTGAACCTCCCCCTGGTTCGGTTCGAATTCGAACTGGTTCAAACCAATTTGAACCGGTTTGAACCAGTTCGGACACCCAAAAATTGGTAGGATGGTAGCTGGCACCCAGGGGTACCTGCCACCCAAACCCCAAAGCAATCGGACACTCATACTATTTTTTATGAATTTTTGAAAATTATTTCTATTTTTTCCTCATAGGATATAATGAGGCTCCAACCAGCCCATTATTCCCTATTGTGGAGCACCCATGGGTGCCAACAACCATGCAAACCCCGAAGCAATCAGACACCCCTATGATTTTTTATGAATATTTGAAATATTTTTAATTATTTTTCTCATAGGTATAATAGGACCCGAACCAGCCCATATCCCCTATTATGGAGCACCTAGGGGCACAAAGGTTGGGTAGGTGGTAGACAATCAGGGGTGCCTACTATCTACAAAGTTCCAAGGCAATCGGACACTCCTCTGATTATTGGTGAATTTTAAAATTATTTTGGAATTCCTCATAGAGAATAATGAGGATTGCAGCAAATGTATAGCTTCACGTCGGGGAGAAAGGGGTGTCCTAGAGTGGAGTGTGGTGGGTGGTAGTTCCCAAGGTGGGCAAGGAAGCTATCAGAATTATTTGAAAGGAATTGGGCAAAAGGCTGGTTTTTAAGTGATTTTTGACGTTTACGTGACTTTAAGGTTTTTCTCCATAAAGAACCATGGAGGTGTCAGCAAATGTATAGCTTCACGTCGGGGGTAAGGGGTGTCCAAGAGCAGGGTGTGGTGGGTGGTAGTGCCCAAGGGGGATCAGGTAGCTATCAGAATTATTTGGAAGGAATTGGGCAAAGGGCTGATTTTTAAGTGATTTTTGAAGTTTATGTGTCTTTAAGGTTAGCAATGAGAGTGGATTCATAGTTTGTCGTTGAAGATCTTATATGCTACCAAAGAATCTACACTCAGAACACTTCAGAAACAACAAAACCCGGTACCCCATGGGTAAGCAACCCATGGAGGTGGTTGGCACCCTCGCTCTGGGCCACCCCAGCACCCCCCAAGTGCAGTTATGGGGCTACTGAAACCTCCATTCTTCCCTATGGAGAAAAACCTTAAAGCCACTTGTGGGGTGCTGGGGTGGCCCAGAGTGAGTGGTGGTCTAGTGTAAAGAGGGTGCCAACCACCCCCATGGGTTGCTAACCCATGGGGTACTGGGTTTGGTTGTTTCTGAAGTGTTCTGAGTGTAGATTCTTTGGTAGCATATAAGATTTTCAATGACAAACTATGAATCCACTCTCATTGCTAACCTTAAAGACACATAAAATTAAAAAATCACTTAAAAATCAGCCCTTTGCCCAAATCCTTTCAAATAATTCTGATAGCTTCCTGGCCCCCCTTGGGCACTACCACCCACCACACTCTGCTCTAGGCCACCCCTTTGCCCCCAACATGAAGCTATACATTTGCTGACACCTCCATGCTTCTTTATGGAGAAAAACCTTAAAGACGCGTAAACTTCAAAAATCACTTAAAAATCTGCCCTTTGCCCAATTCCTTTCAAATAATTCTGATAGCTTCCTTGCCCACCCTAGGAACTACCACCCACCACACTCCACTCTACGACACCCCTTTCCCCCCGATGTGAAGCTATACATTTGCTGCAATCCTCATTATTCCCTATGAGGAATTCAAAAATAATTTAACAATTCACCAATAATCAGAGGAGTGTCCAATTGCCTTGGGGTTTTGTGGGTGGTAGGAACCCCTGTCTGTCTACCACCTACCCTGCTTTTGTGCCCCTAGGTGCTCCACAATAGGGGATAAGGACTGGTTCGGGTCCTATTATACTCTATGAGAAAAATAATTTAAAATATTTCAAATATTCATAAAAAATCGTAGGACTGTCCAATTGCTTCAGGGTTTGGGTGGTTGTTGGCACCCATGGGTGCTCCACAATAAGGTATAATGGCCTGGTTCGAGCCCCATTATACCCTATGAGAAAAAATAGAAATAAATTTCAAAAATTCATTAAAAAATCGTACGAGTGTCCGATTGCTTTGGGGTTTGGGTGGCAGGTACCCCTGGGTGCCAGCTACCATCCTACCAATTTTTGGGTGTCCTAACCAGTTCAAACCAGTTAAAATCGAACCACCCCCTGGTCCGGTTCGAATTCGAACCTGCAGCTCGAACCTGATGGCTGGTTCGGTTCGAATTTGAACCTTCGAACCACCCTGGTTCAAATTAAAACCGGTTCGCACATCCCTAGAGTTGGGTGTAGGAGGCATTGCTTTTCAATGGTTCCGCTCTTATCTCTTGGGCAGATTCCAGATGGTGTCACTTGGAGACTGTTGCTCTTCAAAACTTGAGCTTTTATATGGGGTCCCTCAAGGCTCCATTTTGTCTCCAATGCTTTTTAACATCTACATGAAACCACTGGGAGAGATCATCCGGGGATTTGGTGCTGGGTGCTATCAGTATGCTGATGACACCCAAATCTATTTCTCCATGTCAACTTCATCAGGAGAAGGCATATCCTCCCTGAATGCCTGCCTGGAGGCAGTAATGGGCTGGATGAGGGATAACAAACTGAGACTGAATCCAGACAAGACGGAAGTACTTGTTGTGCGGGGTCGTTACTCGGGAAACGATATTGACCTGCCTGTTCTAGATGGGGTCACACTTCCTCAGAAGGAACAGGTACACAGTCTGGGGGTGCTTCTGGATTCATGCCTCTCACTGGTTTCTCAGGTTGAGGCAGTGGCCAGAAGTGCTTTTTATCAGCTTTGGTTGATACACCAGCTGCATCCGTTTCTTGAGATTCATGACCTCAGAACAGTAGTACATTTGCTGGTAACCTCCAGACTTGATTACTGCAATGCACTCTATGTGGGGCTGCCTTTGTATGTAGTCTGGAAACTACAATTAGTACAAAACGCGGCTGCCAGGTTGGTCTCCGGGTCATCTCGAAGAGACCGTATTACTCCTATATTGCAGAAGTTACACTGGCTGCCAGTAGGTTTCCGGGCAAAATACAAAGTGCTGGTTATAACCTATAAAGCCCTAAACAGCTTAGGCCCACGGTATTTAAGAGAACGTCATCTTCTGCACGATCCCCATCGTCCACTGCATTCGTCAGGGGAGGCCCGTCTCTGGCTAGCTTCAAGTTGGTTGGTGACCACTTAGGGACGGGCCTTCTCAGTTGTTGCTCCGAGACTTTGGAATGTGCTTCCCACTGACATAAGACTCTCCCCATCCCTAGTGGTTTTTAAAAGAGCTCTGAAGACTCATCTTTTTAACCAGGCCAGTTAACCTTTTAACTTTTAAAATTTTAAATACTGTAAATTGTTTTTGTTTTTAGGCTGTTTTTCGGCATTTTAATTGATTTTAATGTTTTGCGTTTTTGTATTGTTTTATTATTGTTAACTGCCCCAAGACTTTGGTTTGGGGCGGTATAGAAATTTATAAAATAAATAAATAAGGCATATAAATAAGGCATATAAATATTATTATTATTATTATTTATTACATTTATATCCCGCTCTTCCTCCAAGGAGCCCAGAGCAGTGTACTACATACTTGCGTTTCTTCTCACAACAACCCTGTGAAGTAGGTTGGACTGAGAGAGAAGTGACTGGCCCAGAGTCACCCAGCTAGTTTCATGGCTGAATGGGGATTTGAACTTGGGTCTCCCCGGTCCTAGTCCAGCACTCTAACCACTACACCACGCTGGCTCAATATCAGGGTAAAGAACCTCCAAAGACCATTCAAGCACAGTCCACTAGGGCATATGCATCTTCTGCAGCCAATTTGGCAGGAATCTTAATGAAAGAGATCTGCAAAACAGCAACATGGTCATCACACCAACCATTTATAATGTGCCATTGATTTGCGCTTGACAAAGGAGCTTTGGAAGAAGTGTTCTGAAGTGGGTGTTGTCATAGCAAATGGGGCAACTGTGCCCACCACTGGATGCTAAGCTGGCTAATCACCCACTCTATTATGAATACAATGGGTCACTTCCAGATCATTAGTTACAGGTGAGCAACCTGTTTTTCTTATTATGTATTATTATTAGGACTTTGTTGCAATTCCATAATTGCTCTTCCACCCCATCTCTTCCCTGCTTTTCTAATGCTATCATACATTCATTGACATCCCCCCCCCCACCTTTTCATTGTCTTTTTAGGAAAGGTACCTTGCTGATAAATAACTTTGTGGCCGCGTTTGCTGCTGTCTTCATTGCTTGTTCCGAAATGATACATAGTCCTGGATTAGTGATCTTTTCCCGCTTTGCCGCTGGAATATGGACAGGTTAGTCACGATCCTGGATTTAGTGTATTTATTTATTTATTTTTAAAGGGAAGGTGCCAGAGAATTCATGACATTTAACCAGGCAGCTTTGCCTCATTTCCCCTGATGTCCATGGATACTTGGCAGTAAGGAGTGGGGGAAAATACTCCACATAGTTAGAGGCACTATCTCTACAAACATGTCCCAGGGCACTGTTTCTCACTAACCTGTGAAAATTTTAAGTACCACTGCAATTTTCCAGTGGATCCAGTAATGTGTATCATATGTTGGAAAAGGGCTGCTTGTACAAGGCTGTCTTAGGACAAACCTAAGCCCGATTCAGACATTATGCTGTATGAGTTTACAGATGTCTGTATACTTGTACTTGTGGTGTGAATGATGGAACCTGTGTTCATTTTAAAAAAGTGGACCTGGATACAGGCCCTTCAAATGCATCGTACAGATAGCAAGTGTACTTTTGTACCTGCATTCAGCACAGCATGTGAATGACTGTATCTGTGTACTGATCTGTACCTGTGTATACTGTACACTCATTGTACAAGTGTTGAAGATAGCATGTGAATGGACCTCTCAGCCTAACCTACTTCACAGGGTTGTTGTGACGAGAAACCTAAGTATGTAGTAAACCACTCTGGGCTCCTTGGAGGAAGAGTGGGATATAAAATGTTAAAAAAAAAAAGTGTGGGTAGAGTTGCCATCTTTTACACGAGTATCTACCTGGGCTAGAGGTGATGTCGGTCGAAGCTAGAGGGGCTGAACCCCAGTTCTGAGTGAATCATTGTTGGGAAACAAACTGTCATACATTTCAAGGCATGCAAAGGAGAGGAGGAGGGGACAAGATAGAGAGTTGGGCGGGGGAGAGGGAAAAGTGGGGGGAGAGAGATGAATTCTAAGCAGTAACCAGCAGCAAAGGCAAGCAGACACCTTTCTCTCTACCCTCCTCCCCATATCCTATACCCCCTGCTTGTGTCTTGTGTACTCCCAAGGGCATACCACACACAGAGAAACTGTGTTCTAGGGGATATGGAAAACAGGGCCTGCTGCAATCTAAACAGGTGATATGTTCACTCACAAATGGGAGCAAAATGAGAATTTTGTAGATTTTCACCATGTCATTTCACTGAAGCAATAAGCCATGTCCTAAACTGAACAGTAGCTTGGCTCTTTGGCAATGAGAATTGCTGGAGCCAACGCATCAAAAATAAAACGGTGGGTTTTTAGCCAGTTTCCAGAGCCCTGACTCAAATTAAGCCTCTGGCATAGGGAATGGGTTAGCAGGCAGAACAGGTCTCCTTACTCTTTGGAATCTTGAGTTGGAAAATACATTATAAAGGCTGCATTCACACAATCATGGTGAGAAAAGAGTAAAAAGTAACCTTGCTGATCTTCTGGCAATACAGTACAGTTTTCCACTCATCTCAGTCCTTTTGTGATTAACAAAGTCATTAAAAGCTATGGTCTGTACATAATCTGAGAGTCTGACCCAGCCCAAGCACATGCAAGTTCATCCTTTTCAACACCTATTTCCTCTTAGCTTCTTGAAGCATTCTTGAGACAAACGCAATTGTCCGTTCAACATTATTGCCTTCCAGTTGAGTCAGAACAGCACCTAACTCATGATCAGAAGCATCTGTAGTAACAATCATAGGCAAAACAGGATTAGTTAATGCACGCACTGGGCTAGCCACTATTAGTTCTTTCATTGCTTCAAAAACTTGATGCTCCTTGAAGCAATTATTGCAGTGGTTCAGCAACAGAAGCATCATTTGGAATAAGTTTTTTCATACCATGAAGAGCCAAAAGGAACAAAGGAATTGTAAATCACTTAGTAAAGGTGCATTTAAAATTACTAACATGTGTTCTGAATCTGGCTTCCTGCCAATGAAATTACATGCTCCCCCTGCCCCGAACCAATTTGGGTTGCCTAAACTTATATTTAAGAGAACGCCGCCTTCTTCATTAACCTCGCCGCCTATTAAGATCATCTGGGGAAAGTTCCGGTTGCAGTTGCCACCAGCTTGGTTGGTGGCGACTTGAAATTGGGCCTTTTCTAGAGTTGCCCCAGGACTATGGAACGCACTTCCCAATGAAATTAGAGTTTCCCCTTCTCGGAATGTTTTTAAGAAGGACCTGAAAACATACCTGTTTAGCCAGGCTTTTAGTTTATAATTTTAAAGCTTTGAGTTTTAGAGTTTTTATTTGTATTTTTAAATTGTTTTAATCATGTTAATGTTTTAATCGCTTTCAGATTGTGAACTGCCCAGGGCCTTTTTTGTATGGGGCGGTATAGACATGTACCAAATAAATAAAATGATAAGTATTTAACCATATTAAGTTTTAAATCTGTGTCTTCAGGCAGTGAAAAACGGGAGGAGGAGTGAGGAGCAGTTGGTTTTATGAGCAAGGAAAAAGGGGATTGGGGGAGAGAGGAGAAGAGTGCAGAGTTTGAAAAGGAAAAGTTCTCTTATTATTCTTTCATCTGTTGTCTCGTGTGTGATGCCAAAGGGGTGCTTCTTGCCCATGGGCAGAGCTAGAGTCCCCTGTTAGGAGTTCCCAGTGGAGGTGAGGATAGGCAGCAGCACCCAAGGTTGGTGCAGCACCTAAAATGTGGCTCTGCACAAGCCTACAGCAGGCAAGGGGAGTGCTGAGGTTCTGAATTGACGAACCCACTATGGGAGGGATTCCCTCATTTCTTCTATTTGGGGCTTCCTCTCAGAAATCTCTTAGGTTTTCTGCTCAGCAACTCCTTGGTATCTCTGGCAGTCGAAGCCGTGTTTTCATGCAAGTCTATCACAGAGAGGATCCCCAAGCGTCATACTGCTGAGAATGGCCAGGGCAGTTCAGCAGCTGTCCCGCACGAGGCACACGCAACGCTAGTGATTCCAGCTTTGCTTTGGACTCCACAGTGATGAAGCTTAAAGGGGGGAGGTGTCGGGTGCAAGTTCAGGTGCCCAGTAGGGTGGACCTTCTGGAGCAGTTATTTGGCAATCCGGGCTGCCAAATCCCTGCAATACCTTTGGAACTTGGAGCCTCCCATTTCCAGCTGAGTGTCCCACTGATCATGCTCTTGCTTGACAGAACTGTCTGGTCTAATTCAAGACCGGTTCTCTTTCTCTAGGGCGGGAGTTCCCAAGCTTGTGTACTGACATGTTGTTGGGCTGTAACTCCCATCATCCCCAGTCACAATGGTCAAAGGCCATGGTAGCTGGGGATGAGAGGAGTTGTGGCCCAACTGGAGGTGGAGCTGGAGCTTCCCTATACAGGGCTTCCAGCTCTCAGAATATCTGAGGAGTGAAGCCACTTTGAATGAAATGCACAGCATTAGGGAAGCTGACCCTCCCCTCTCTACTACACGTTTTCTTTTGTGTAGGTTCACACACAGCTTGCTTCTGTGTTCTCCTTGAGGCCAATGACTTCCTAGAGGAAGTGGGATGCCACGCCTCCCTTTTTTCCAAGAGTTTAGTAATTAAAGTAATTAATTTAGTAATTAAAGCACACACCCACGTGTGTGTGTGTGTCTTTGTTGAAGTCCCCCCCCCACACACACACACACTACTGCTAAATTGGTTTTTGGATCAGACAGCCTGTTCGCCATCAGCCTTGCCTTTCTAATCTGCCCCCCCATGACACCAACACACACACACACACACACACACACACACACACACACCTCCAGCATGAGTCATCCCTCCTGCAGCATCACCTCTGCTTTTGCAGCTCCCATCCCAGCTTGGATTGCATGCTCATTTTCTGCATCTGGATCGTGATCCGTTGTATTCCTAAGGAATGGGTTCTGCGCCTGCACAGGGACCTTGCGGGTAGACTGACTAGCTCCTCATGACGCCCACTCTGCCCTGCACATGCTTCGTGTTTTAGTTGAGATCGGCAGTTGGCAGATGGGGGCGCCATTTTCTCAGTTTCTTTTAGACCACCAATGTGTCAACACCTTGTTGCTGGCTCCTTGGTTCAATTAGATTCATTGACTGGAAAGAAAAGGGAAGAAATTAGTTTGGTTTCTCCTATTTGACTTGGACTGTATTTTACTCTTTTAACGGATAACAAACTGGATTTGGCATTTTCAGAATATTGACGGTGATGGAAACCAATAAAACGTTCAAATAATGTGTGGAATGTTGGGCAAAATTGCCATCAACGGACTACCACGATTCATGTTTGCTATGTTTAGGAGAGTAGCACAATTCAACAGTGTGCAAGATATGCTTTTCATTTTCAAAACGCTTTAAAAATGGGCACTAAGACTTCGTGCAGCACTTTACGACGATGTGCTATGCCCTCTGACACCGAGGCCAAACTACCCCTCAAGATCGGAGTTGGGATTGAGCTTGATGTCAAAGTCAACATTGAGTATGCAGGGATCTGCAAAAATGCAGTCTAAAACCTCTGCTGGGGATACGGAGCCCCTATTCAAGAGACCAAAAGAGGTCTTGAAATAAACACATGGGCGTAAAGACAAAAAGAGGAGGCACTCCTTGGATGAAGAAATGGATTCTCCTCCTAGGAAAAAACATTGTACTAAGTCAAAATCTAAGGGCAGCACACCTTCACCAACATGCAGTATTCCCTCTAACAGAAAATCCCAGATGTTCTTGACTACAACTCCCAGCATCCTCAGCCAAAGCCCACTGCAGCTAGGGATTCTGGGAGCTGTAGTTAACAACATCTGGTATTCCCTCTTACAGAGAACACTGCTGACTTCTCTACAAGTCTATAGCCCGTTGACAAGATCGACAGCAGCTCCGTCTATATCATGACCCTTGAGGTCGACATTGGCAACTCTGCCTTCAATGTCGACCACGATATCGACCACGGGCTCAACCGAGACTGATCTTCAAAACATTGACTCAATGTCGACATCAGTACCGACTGCCCAGCACACAGACATGATGTCGACCTTGGTACCGACTGCTCTTTCAGGGCCGCCTACGATGTTGATGACCATTTCAAAAGGCTTGGTTCCATCCAAGAGAGTCCTACAGTTGTCTCCAGCTCAAACACCGGTGCAGTCACTGTTGACTCCCTTGTGTCAACAGCCTATGGACAGAGGAGACTGTGCTGATTTCTCTAATGAGCACCTTCAATGCTCATTTAATGATGATGTTTCCCTAGATCCAAACACTGCAACTACTTTGCTAGCTATGCTGGATTCTTCAAATAGCACCCCTTCAGGGTCCACTTTCCATGGTTTCTTAAGTAATGGTCTCGATATCGAGCAGGATATCAAGGAGTTTCCAATGCCTGTACTGTACCTAAAACGCCATTGATGTCGCATGTGTGCATTGTAATGACTGCATCTACAATTCCTATTTGTTTAAGGTCACCATTGCGAGGTCTTACAGACTGTTTACTCGAACATTGGCACCATCACCAATGTCGATGCAGAAGGCATTAGTATGGAGGTCACCCATGCAATATGTGAGCTCTCAGGGGCTCGTGCATCAGCAACAGGGTCAAAGACAGATCACACATTCATATGGTTTTCGCCACACTCCAATGAATGTATTGCCCAAAGAATATGAAGAATTCCAAATATAGAAGGCACAGCTAGCTATACAGCGGCTTCTATTAGTGGCCGCTGGGTGTCAAGTGGGTGTTCAGCAAAGACCACTGCTAGCACTACAACTGTGTCTACCACTTGCCAGACAATAGCTGAGGCAGCATATCACCTGGAGATACTGGAGTGGCCTCCAACACCACCACAGCTATCACCAGAAACTCCGGTGGCACCAGCAAAGTTGCATGTAAATACACCAAAGTGTCCCTCACTGCCAAGAAAGGAAGGAAAAAAGGCCCCTCCAATTGTGCCATCAATAGAAAGCGGAGGAGATGGCTATTCGTCTGCTTCCACAGAGCCTGATTCAGATGGGGCGAGCCATCTTTCTGACCCAGATCCGCCATAGGATGTGCCACCCAAAACATCTACTTTGCCTTCAGAAGAACTAAAGGCTTACTATGCCCAGATTAGGGAAATGAGATTGGATTTAAAACAACCAGAGGCCAACTTAAAAGACCCAGTTTATAACATGATGGCAGCCTCCAAGATGGCATATCCAGTGGCGCTCCCAGTGCTGCCTGTGATTAGTAAGGCAGCGCAGTTTGGGATGTCCTGCAGACCTCCTCGCTGACATCGAAACGCCTAGAAGGCTTATATAATATACAAGAAGAGGATAATGCATACCTCTTACAGCATCCAATCCAAAACTCATTGGTAGTTGAATGTGCGCCCACCTCTAAGTTGGACCGCCGCCATACTACACCTTCTGATAAGGAAGTTAGGAATATGGATGTTATGGGAAGGAGGGTTTACTCCACCTCTAGTTTGGCTATTAGAATAGCCAACTACATGGCTTGCATGGCCACATATAATCATCATCTGTGGGATGTATTACTCCAGGACTCTACTGCAATGAGCCCTGAGGAATTCCAAGACAAATTTTCTGAAGTCTATGAGAAGACAACAGCCATCACTATACAGCAGCTCAGCACCTTCAAACATTCAGCTGAGATGGAGTCACGGGCCATGGTAACGGCAGTGACAATGCGCCGTCATGAGTGGTCGAGATCCACAAACCTGCAACCGGATATGTGTGATCACGTGGAGAACTTGGCCTATGATAGGAAAGGCTTGTTCAGTGAAAGCACAGACTCCACTATGGAGTCTTTCAAATAATCAAAATAAACAGTTAAAATGTTTATGGCTACGCCTTCTGCATCCTGTACAGCATCGCGTAATCAGCCTTAAGGGAAACAACGGCCCAATTATAGGCAACAAGAGTGGAAGGATTTCCGATGTCAGGCCTTATCAAAGAAATAAATGTTTTGGACAGCAACCAAAGGGCCAGGACACTAGGGCTGCTAAGGACCCAAACAAGCAGACTCTTTGATCTGCTCTACTGTCTACCGCAAACAGAAAAACTACTGCAACAAACACCTGGTGAGGCACACCACATCTGCCTTGTAGTTGCCAGCAATTCCATCAGATTGGCCCATGACCAAGTATGGCACCACATAACATCAGATCAGTTGGTGCTCAGAATTATTGAGACTGGTTACGCTACAGGTTGAGTATCCTTTATCCGGACATCGGGAATCCAGAATGCTCCAAAATCCAGACACCACGCCGTAGCAAAACCAAAAAACAGAACGCCTCAGCTCACTCGCTTGCAGATTCCCAATTTTTCTACTTTTAAACATGCTGTCAAAACTTACTTATTTCAGAAGGCTATTAGTGACAGGGGTTTTGTCTGTAATTCTCTCTAGTTGCGGCTCTGTTTCTATTGTGGAGCTTTTTAATGTTTTTGATGTTCTCGCTTTGGCGCTAGAGGGAAAAGGGAAAGTCCCCCTCCTCCACTCCCTGCTCAGTTTGGCGCCTGCTCTGTTGGCATCTGTTTTGGCACTCTGGATCTCATGCCCAAGATATCTCATCATGCAAATATTCCAAAATCTGGAAGAATCCGAAATCCGGAACATTTCTGGTCCCAAGCAGTCCGGATAAGGGATACTCAAAGTGTATAATGTTCAAAAGCATGCCTCCATTCTCAAGCATGAAATACACAAGAGCAACCCCAATATTGCTGGAGGAAGTGCAGGTATTGTTGAAAAAGAAGGCGATCATCCGTGTGCGGTGGACCAAGAGGATGACTGGATTTTACTCCCGTTACTTTCAAATCCAAAGAGGGATGGGGGGAATACAGGCAATTATAGATTTGCAAGGTCTCAATTGGTTTGTGTAGGCACAGAAGTTCAGAATGACGACGTTGCAAGGAATACTGCCTCTCATGCAAGGAGGAGTGGGTAGACTTGAATGTTGCATACTTTCATATAGGCATTCAAGAAAACCACCGCAAGTACCTGCGGTTTACAATGGGGGATGCAGTGTACCAATATACCGTACTCCCTTTTGGGTTGTCAGCAGCCCCACGTGCGTTCACAAAGATCATGGCGGTGATAGTGGCATACTTACAGACAGAAGGCATTGTGGTCTTGTTATATTTGGATGACTGGTATACTGTGCCAAGCATCAGGTGCAGGGACAGTGGACGGGGCAACAGTAATGTCAGCACATAAATTACCTAGAATTAATGGCCGTGTTCATGGCACTGAAGGCATTCAAATCTCTGCTAAGCAACAGAGTGGTGCAGTTTCAACTCGACAACACCACAGCCATAACATATCTAAACTGGCGGGGCGGGGGGGAGGACCATCTCCCACTCCCTTTGTTCTTTGAGTCTGCAGATTTGGGATTGGTGCATGAGTCACAGTATTTGCCCTCTGGCCATACATATCCAGGGATCGGACAATGTACTGGCAGATGACCTCAGCCATTCCATGCAGCATTACCAACACTATGAATGGGAGATCAACTACATCTATCTGAGACAGGTGTTCGATTTATGGGAACATCCAACTGTGGACATGTTTGCGACTGCTGCCAACAAAAAATGTCTGAGATATTGTTCGTGTGCCAGTGTCAGAAGAAGGTCTCTGGGAGATGCGTTACAACATGTGTGGAACAAAGGACTTCTGTACCTATTTCTGACTCAGCCATTTATCAACTGTGTACTGGGGCAGATCATTTGGGATGAGACAATGGGCTCTTAGTGACGCTGTGGTGGCCTTGCCAGCCATGGTTTGCACCGTTTCTCAAACTCTCAAAGGGGATTTACCACAGTTTTCCATAAAAACCAGATC
Organism: Hemicordylus capensis; assembly: GCF_027244095.1. NCBI lineage: Eukaryota > Metazoa > Chordata > Lepidosauria > Squamata > Cordylidae > Hemicordylus > Hemicordylus capensis. The sequence continues at coordinate 252,816,957 of NC_069658.1, read as the reverse complement.
TCCTAGTGTGAGATGGCAGAGCAATCCAACATCTGGATGCAAGGACTCTGCAGATGACAGCGTCGGCTACTAAGGAAAATACTAATGGAGAATCGGCTACTAAAGAAAATACTAATTAACAGTAGATGGCCAGAAGAAACTACAGTTTTAAGTGGAAATGATTTAAAGAGTATGCTCATAAGTGTGGCATACACCTCCTCAGTAGCCCATCTATCTGGAATTCGTATGGCTGATATTTGCGCGGCTGCCACATTGTCCTCACAACAGCCATTTATTAAGCATTATGATATTGATCTGCTATCTGCTGAGCGGGCGGACTTTGGGAGGAGTGTTTTAAAACGGGTGCTGCCATAGGCTTTAGGGACTACTGTGCCCACCACCATGGTGGAAAGCTGGCTAATCACCCATTCCTTAGGAATGCAACGGATCACGATCCAGATAAACAGGTTGCTCACCTGTAACTTATGGAGGTGGGTCTCACAATCGGTGAGACCCGCTTTGGCCAGGTTAGCGAGGAGATAACCGGTTGGCGCTGGGTGGATCGGGGGCTGCGTGGCTCCTGGAAGCTCCAGTATGCCCTGCACGAGCATGCAGGGCATACTGGAGAGACCTCCAAGCCGGGAGGCTGCTTTTAAGCCTCCCAGCCGGGGGTCTACTCGTCAGTAGCCATGGCGCAGAGCCGTGCTGCGGCTACTCACGATTCAAAAAACCGGGTTTGCGGAGCACTTGCTCCACAAACCCGGTTTAAGGGGTGGGCTACTTGAGCGGGTTATCTGCTCAGGAACCACCGGGCTCACAGCCAAGCCTGGTGGTTCACACAGTGGGACGAAATCGGGCTAGCAGAGACTAGCCCGATTTCGTCCCATTGTGTGAATAGCCTCCCTATCTGGTAGTGATCCGTTGTATACCTAAGACCCTCCCGAACCTCCCCGCAACAGAACATTTGTAAAAAGGAAAATTAGCAAGTAGAGACACTGTAAGATCGTCAGGAGATGGAGGTCTGCCAGAAACTGAGAAAATGGCACCCCCAACTGCTGATTTCAATGAAAGCATGAAGCACATGCAAGGCAGAGTGGGTGTCACGAGGAGCTAGTCAGTCTACCTGTGAGGTCCCTGCACAGGTGCAGAACCCATTCCTTGGGAATACAACGGATCACTACCAGATCATAAGTTCCAGGTGAGCAACCTGTTTTTCTGCAGAAGACTGCAAACCCTCCCGGATTTCCCCCCTCTAAAAACTTTAAAGAGCAAAAATCCTGAAAACTGTTTTTTCTAGCCTTTGCCTCAGGGTCGAAGGCAAGGCAGCTTTGTAAGTGTGACTTGCTCTTATCATGTAAATGTAAAGACTGACATCAGTACCCTACTGTGGGTTTTCCAGGAAACTTCGGTAAAATACAGGACTTTAAAAACTTGGACATAGATCGGGATGAGGTGAAATTTAGAAGGAAAAGCCCGATTTGTGTGGGGAATGCTTCCAAAGATCTTGCATGGACTTCGGGGTAAATCGGGTTGATGTGTGAATGCACTCACTCCCTTTTGGAGGGGATTCAAAGTAACGGCCCTGTGGGAAAGCTCCTGGGGTCCCAATCAAGGGAACCCCTGCTCTAGGGCATCAGAGATGTCTATTCTACTGCTGGCTGCAGCTGTGTTCCTGTGGCATTCTTCTGGTCCCTAATATGGACAAAAAGGAGAGGAGGTGGAAAGCAGGCTGTCTGCTAAAAATATGTACCCTCTTCCAAAGGAAGAGTGTAAAAAAAAAACCTACATTGCCTTCTGCTCTCAAGCAATGAATATATAATGCACACTTCCTTGCCTTGGAAAGTTGAGCAGTGCTACTCACAAGTACATAGTTCTCAAACATCTGAAACCAAGCAGTAAAAGCTATCAAAGTTTCACCTGGGTTTTAAAAGGAAAAGCAGTGGTGGATTCAGAGCGGTGGGTGGTGGGTGGGAGAGTGGGATGGGGGTGGGGGAGCCATCCATCCTTGCCACCAATGTTATATCTAGAATAAGTCAATGCACAAAAGTAAGGTAACACCCCCCACCCCCACCCCCGAACAGATTGATTTGTAATTTCATAACCAAGGAAAAGCATGCACACATTGCCATCAACCCCATTACTATATCTACTGGTTCCTCTTCCTCACTCCCTGCCCTTTCTACTATATTTCCCATCAGGCATCATTGTTTAAAACATCACATTTTGTGAGTAGATTATGTATTTTTAAAATTACATAAATATCCTGCCTTTCTAACTCCCCTGCTCACTGGGCAAAGAGGCACCTTTTACCGTGGTGATTCTCTTTATTTAGCAGGGGGAGAATAACTGGCCCTATCCACCCCCAGCACAGTACCTCCAGTGACTGTTGCTGGTGTGTGTCTTATGTTTCTTTTTAGAATGTGAGCCCTTTGGGGACAGGGAGCCATCTTATTTGTTTGTTATTTCTCTTTGTAAACCGCCCTGAGCCATTTTTGGAAGGGCGGTATAGAAATTGAATTATTATTATTATTATTATTATTATTATTATTATTATTATTATTTCTTTCACCATGACATTCAAGATGGCTTACAGGTGGATCCCAGGTGGCCACCCATGCAAGCACTGACCAGATCTAGTTCTTTTTAGTTTCAGCAAACTATCTGCATCATGTGCCATCATAGCATGCCCAGATCCGACGTCTGTATCCATGCCATAGAAATATAGCAATTAACCCTTGTCTTACCATCTAACTAGGCATGTTCGGCAGTGTTGTTCCAATGTACCTTGGAGAGATCTCCCCCACCAGCCTGAGGGGAGCCATCAGCATGTTGCCTATGCTCTTTTCCACATTGGGTGTCATCTTTGCTTTGGTCCTTGGACATCCTGACATTCTGGGGAATGAAAAAGGTAATGTGGAGAGGTGCATCCTTGGGCCTGCAGGAGACCAGATGTGCCTCATCATCACCATTCATAAGTGTGTCTTCTTGTGCAGGTTGGGCAATCATGCTGAGCCTCCCTGCCCTTTTGGCATTATTGCAGATTTTCTTCCTGCTTTCCTGCCCAGAAAGTCCTAGGTATCTGCTGATTCAGAAGAATAAAGAAGAGGAAGCCAGGGAAGGTACAATGCCCCCCAAATGCAGACTGGTATAGCTGTGATAAACCCCTTATGGAAAGTAATCCCATTATTGACCCTTCTCCCATAACCACACTGTTCTGTCATTACCCTATGGGATCATTGTTGTTATCCTTTTATTGTTTATTGTTTACACACACGCACACCATACACACCAATGCACATTATATATTGATGAACATGGATCCAATATGCATACTCTCCAACATTTTAGCAATGGAAATAGGGTCACTCATGTAACATCTCTAATGGCATTCCAAAGATCACTTCATGAGCTATACCCCACCCCTCCCAATTAGTTCACATTGGGCAGCATCCTGGCTAATAGTACTTCAAGGTTTTCTTTACATTTATATCCCAACCTTCCTCCAAGGAGCCCAGAGTAGTGTACATGTTCCACTTGCACAAGGGGGAAGGGGTGATTGTAGCTTTTCATCTGGTGCCCTTTGGGAACCCCCCCCCCCACTAATCTGCTCTTGAGTTTCTGCAAAGCCTCAGGACTGCCTTTTCAGGATGCTGTGCACTGTTAAAGGCTCTTCATTGCCTCTTGCATGATGCATTCATTTGCACTCTAGCAGTGTGTCCTAAGCTGACTTTGATGTGAAGAGTATGACCTTCTGGTAAAGATATACAGGAAAGCATAATTATCCTACAATGTGTAGGATATATATATATACACACACACACACGTAGCTAGCACATCTGCAGTGTGTGAAATGTTAGGCTATGCATGGCTTGATGCCTTAGTATTTATGAGTGTGCATTTATTTTCATCTGTAACTCACACAGACAATATTTTAATGAGGCATTCCCCAAAATGCAAGAATAGGGACAGTGTCTGCCATCCAGAGCAACGTCTGCTGGACGTGAAGGAATGTTCACGCTATGGAAAGCTTTCCGAGTTGTGCAGAGTCAGGTACATAGGTGTTGAGGGGCGCGTGAACTCTGATGATTTGCGCTGCCTCCAGGAGTGCCCTATGTCACCCATAAATATGTCCCTGAAGGCTGCACGACCTTCAAGGACATATTTTTGGGTGACGCAGGGCACTTCTGGAGGCAGAGCAAATTGTCATAAATTGCCCCCGCTCCTTGCTGCATGGGTGGGTGCAGTGGTAGTGGGAAAGCTTCCTACAATGCAGATGTATCTTCCTGATGTGATCTTGCTCTGGAAGTCAGCCAGTGATTTTACTAGGGACAGGTAGCAGAAAATATTGTATTGAGTGTAGGACTCTTTGCCCTCCTACCACTTCCCCCAGTCTTTCCTCTTTCACACACATCCTTTTCATGCCCTTCCCTTCTCCTACTTGTATTTGCATTGTATGTCCTTTTGTTCATTGAATTTATAACAAAAAAGGAAGAACATTCTAATAAAATTATAAATAAAAGCCTTCCAACAGTTACATCACTGCCCCAAAGGAGATTACAATCTTAATTTTAAAAGTGCAGGAGAGAGAAGTTGAAGTGAGGGTAATGAGAAAGCAGCATGGATTGGGAGCAATGGAGGAACTGCAGTCACACCATTTCTGTAGTGTAAGAACTGGCCTCTAGCATCCAGCTCAGGACTGGCTCCAGCGGATGGTAAGATTAGGCACTTGCCAAGGTCAGTAAAGGGTCCACCACCCATAAAGTGTGATAATTTCCCCTATGTGTAAAGATATTTGGGTGTAAAAATTATCAGTACGTTCACTCCACCTCTTCCAGGTTAAGTGACATCACTGACAATGGCCTTAGCTAAAGATTCCCAAAATTCTGGAGATGACCCTGGTTGTGTGCAGTACCGGAAAGTGTCCATCTGCTCCGCCAGTTCAAATCCTTTCTTCCTCTCCTCTCATTCAGTCTTGAAGATGCTGAGAGAAAAGGATGAAGTGGAAGATGAGATTGAAGAGCTCCATGAGGAGTACCTCTACGAGAAGGAAGAACGGCAGATGCAAATATTTGAGTTAATAGGCCACAAAGGTCTGCAGAAGCAATTTATTTGTATCATCGTCTTGATGGTGGGCCAGCAGTTCTCCGGTATCAATTCAGTATGTAAGATGATTTCTCATGTTGTTTGGAAGTTGAGCCAGGGAGACACTGGGGCTTGTTTTACACAGTCAAGATTCAGAGGATGTGAGATAAGAGTAAGTTAAAGCAGTTCACACAATTGTGAAGAGGGTAGGACAAGCATTCTACCCAGCTTCATGAGTTGTGTGCACTCCTGATTTTCAGTCATCTGTTAGCAAACAGCTCGGTAGGTGGGAATGTGGAGTGAGGAGTGATTTTCTCTGAGACAGGAGCTGAGTAGGATGATGCCAGCCCACCCAACACTTTACCAAGGTAGGAGGAAAAACTACTCTACCCAGCTCCTGTCTCACCAATTACCTCTCCACTCCTCCTATCTTGTTTGCTAACAGACAATCAAAAATCAGGAGCATGCACAGTTCCCTACCATCCTAGTGATAACAAGATAACAAGTGAGTGCCTTGTTATCTTGAATTGGCAGTTTTTGCCTGTACAAACAAGAAAATCCAGGATATTTCAGATGCAGATGTTTAGGGAACATACTGGGACATCTGTAAATCACAGTGTCTCTCTAGGAGTGGTCAGCTTCTGTGCACTTGGGGGCGAAGAGAACCATGTCCTCATATGGTCAAGCTTTAGAGTGGAATTGGCACAGACTTCTATATCTCTTTCACATCCCTCACGAGACACTGAATTACTTCTTTACCATTAAACTGATGAGCAAACTTGGTTACCGACTCTTGACTGAGTCCAGCAGAACAACCAAGGGTCCAAATGAAGCTTGAACTTGGGGCCAAATTCAACGAAGGCGCTGTTTGTTGCCTACCCCTGCAATTGGAAACCATGAACTCCACGTCACTCATAATCAACCATCCTGCTATTATTTATGTGAGCACTAATTTAACTAGACATTTCAGGGGATGCATGCATCTTGCTGGCCTGGGCCTTCCTTATGTCTCTCCCAGGTAAGATCTAGTAAAAGGAAAATGACATGGTGCTCTGCATCTTCTCTGATCCAGTACATTTGCTACTACTTGAAACACTTTTACGGTGGTGGCGGTGGCATGCTGCATTTTTATTTTCCTTGATGTTACTGGAGGGTAATGTAGGTCAGGGGCAGTGCTCCCTGTAAAATTGATTCACAGATGTTGTTGACTACAACTTCACAGCTGCAATGGCTAGGAATTATGGGAGTTGTAGTCAATAACATCTGGGAATCCCTGTTACAGTAAACTTTGGTCAGGGGACATGTGATGGTCATATCTGTTTAAACCCTGATTTTGAAAAGAAAGGGACATGAGCCAGGTGTCTCTAATCTTAATAGGAGCTATAGACTATTTCAACTATTACATTTTCTGTTTATGATGAATTGTGATTTTTTTTTTTAAGCTTGTTTCATCTTTGGATTCATTCCTTCAGGATATATAAACAAGTTGCGGGTAGACATTAATTCGAGGATTGATCTCTTAGGATTGTCCTCTTAGGCTTTGAGGCAGATTTTGTCAGGACACAAACGCATGGAAGCTGGTTGCTTTTGATGAGCTCCTTCCCCAAAATTCTTCACACTTGTAAGACACCAAAATAAGACCTGGTTTGAAGAAGAAGGAAAAAAGCACATCACAATAGTGAAGAGTCTGTAATTGCATAACTGGTGAGGAAGAAGCTAGAGTAAATGTCTTCATCTTCCAGCAAGTGAAAACCTTCTAGATTAAGGGCAGCTGAGATTCATGGTTCTGTGCAGGGTTTTTCCACTCCCTTCCCCCCCAAATTCAGGGAGGCCAAGGTCATCTTCTGTGAAAGTAAGACTTTTGATTGCTGTGGTCTGATTTCAGGCATACTATTACGCAGCTGATATCTATCGGAGTACAAAGATAGGAGGACCCAATATCCACTACCTCCAGATGGCAGCACACTTTGTCCTCCTCTTCGCACATGTATTTTCGGTAAGCCTCCACCATCATTTTCTACCCGTCCCTGCTTTAAGCCTCTGAGCTCATTTTTCTCCTAAGCATATATCTGTGTTAGAAACGTGTATATCAGTTTTCTACCAGTTTAGCTGAAACCTGGGAGCCTTTCTAGACTGTGAGCTTTAGTGTGGGAGGAAGTGGTCTAATATCAGATGACCTGGGATGAGAGTAGTCAAACCAGAAATAAATGGTTTATAAATAAACCAAATACATTTTCAGGCATAATTCAGAGTAAAGCTGGTCATATTCATATTCAACATAAGACCCATGTCTTATGTTCATAAGACTTAGGTCTTATTTATTGTTATTATTTATTTTTACATTTATATCCTGCTCATCCTCCAAGGAGCCCAGAGCGGTGTACATGGTTATGTTTCTCCTTATGAAGTTTGGCCACAGTTCCTTAATGTTTTTCTAATCAGGGATTGTTCACACTGCATACTCTCCCTGTTAGAACATAAGAACAGCCCTGCTGGATCAGGCCCAAGGCCCATCTAGTACAGGATCCTGTTTCTCACAGTGGCCCACCAGATGCTGCTGGAAGCCACAGGCAGGAGTTGAGGGCGTGCCCTCTCTCCTGCCATTACTCCCCTGCAACTGGTTCTCAGAACCATCCTGCCTTTGAGACTGGTGGTGGCCCAGAGCCCTCCGACTAGTAGCCATTGATGGACCTCTCCTCCATGAAGTTATCCAAACTCCTCTTAAAGCCATCCTGGTTGTTGGCTGTCACCACATCCTGTGGCAAAGAGTTCCACAAGTGGATCACGCGTTGTGTGAAAAAGTACTTCCGTTTCTTGTTACCTCCTGGCAATCAATTTCATGGAGTGACCCCTGGTTCTAGTGTTGTGTGAGAGGGAAAAGAATTCCTCTCTCTCCAGTTTCTCCAAACCATGCATGATTTTATAGACCTCTATCAGGTCTCCCCGCAGTCTTTTTTCTAAACTAAAAAGCCCCAGGTGTTGTAGTCTTGCCTCAGAAGAAAGGTGCTCTAGGCGCCTGATCATGTTGGTTGCCCTCTTCTGCACCTTTTCCAGTTCTACAATGTCCTTTTCAAGATGTGGTGACCAGAATTGTACGCAGTACTCCAAGTGTGGTCGCACCATAGATTTGTATGAGGTTATTATAATATTAGCCGTTTTATTTTCAATCCCCTTTCTAATGATCCCTTGCATGGAATTTGCCTTTTTCACAGCTTCCGCACATTGAGTCGACACTTTCAATGAGCTGTCCACCACGACCCCAAGATCCCTCTCCTGGTCAGTCACCGACAGCTCACATCCCATCAGCATATACTTGAAGCTGGGGGTTTTGTCCCAATGTGCATCACTTTACACTTGCTAACACTGAACTGCATTTGCCATTTTGTCGCCCACTCCCCCAGTTTGGAGAGATCCTTTTGGAGCTGCTCACAATCCGTTTTGGATTTCACTACCCAAAAGAGTTTGGTATCATCTGCAAATTTGGCCACCTCGCTGCTTACCCCTACTTCTAGATCATATATGAATACATTAAAAAGCACCGGACCCAGTACAGATCCCTGGGGGACACCCTTCTTACTTCCCTCCATTGTGAAAACTCTCCATTGATACCTACCCTCTGTTTACTGTCTTTCAGCCAGTTAGCAATCCACACATGTACTTGTTCCCTTATCCCATGACTGCTAAGTTTCCTCAGGAGTCTTTGATGAGGAACCTTGTCAAAAGCTTTTTGGAAGTCCAGGTAGACTATGTCAATTGGATCACCTTGAGCCACACACTCGTTGACACCCTCAAAGAAGTCCAAAATGTTGGTGAGGCAAGATTTACCTTTGCGGAAGCCATGCTGGCTCACTCCCAGCAGGGCCTGTTCTTCTAGGTGCTTTACAATTTTATCCTTGAGAATGCTTTCCATCAATTTGCCTGGAACAGACGTTAGGCTAACCGGCCTATAATTTCCCAGATCGCCCCTGGATACCTTCTTGAAAATTGGTGTTACATTTGCTACTCTCCAGTCCTCTGGTACAGAGCCCAATTTCAGGGATAAGTTGAAAATTTTAGCAAGGAGGTCAGCAATTTCATGTTTGAGTTCTTTGAGGACTCTTGGATGGATGCCATCCGGCCCTGGTGATTTGTTAGCTTTTAGTTTTTCCAGACAATTAAGTACATCTCTTGTCACTTCTATCTGACTCAGCTCTCTAGCCTCCATCCCTAAAAAGCCTGGTTCAGGAACAGGTATATGCTCAGTATCCTCTGCTGTGAAGACAGACGCAAAGAACTCATTCTTCTCTGCAACCTCCATATCCTCCTTAATAATCCCTTTCACTCCCTCATTGTCTAATGGTACAACTGCCTCCCTGGCAGGTTTCCTGCTTCTGATGTACTTAAAGAAGTTTTTGTTATTCCCCTTGATACTTTTGGCTAAATGTTCCTCAAACTCTCTTTTTGCCTCCCTTATTGTTACCTTGCATTTCTTTTGACAGAGTTTGTGTTCCTTTCTGTTCTCTTCATTTGGACAAGCAAATTGTTGACCTTCTGGCCCATTTTTGGCGCCCTGCCTCTTCCTTCCTTTTCAAGTGCACAGGTAGAGAAGGATCAAGTATGTGCCCATGTGTAGTGAATGACTGTCATTCTACCTTACTACTTTTTAATTTTTTTAAATAAAAGTCTGACTTTGTGTGGGTCTTGCACAAGGCTGCCACATGTCTCTATAGCCAGCTATATGGTTTTTTTTAAACATAGAGGTCAATGGATGCATGGTATGGAGACAGTTGATAGCAAGTAATTTTTGTCCCTCTCGCATAACTCTAGAACCAGGGGTCATCTCATGAAAATGATTGCCAAGAAATTTAGGACTGACAAAAGGAAGTACTTTTTCACACAACGCATAACCAACCTATGGAATTCTCTGCTATAAGATGTGGCGACAGCAAACAGCCTGGATGGCTTTGAGAAGAGTTTAGATAAATTCATGGAGGACGGGTCTATCAATGGCTACTAGTCTGGTGACTGTAGGCCACCTCCTGCCTCAGAGGCACGTTGCTTCTAATTACCAGATGCAGGGGAGCAACAGCAAGAAAGAGGGCATACCCTCACCTCTTGCCTGTGGGCTTCTCAGAGGCATCTGGTAGGCCACTGTGTGAAACAGGATGCTGGACTGGATGGGCCTTGGACCTGATCCAGCAGGGCTGTTCTTATGTTCCACACATTAGGTTGGTTCTCATGATCAAAATCAGGGTAGGAGGAGCATCCATACAGGCTCCAAGCACCATGCACCTTCCTGAGGAACAGTCATGTGTCATGAACATGTGTTGGCCACAGGACAGCATAGGAAGTGCTTTTCCTCCACCTCGATACAATGCAGGGTACATAACATGGGTTGGCTGCCTCCGTCCTACCCAGGTTGGGGCTAGCAGCCTATCACTTCCCACTCTTCCTACCTCGATTTTTGCAGACACATTACTTTCTTGGGAGCGTGAATGGGCCTTGGAGTCTGGCTGCATGATCCTCTTGTCCCAAGTTTGCTTGTGAAAACCAGCTCACAGTCTGGCTTCCAGTTTGACTTGGAGGCTGTGTGAAGTGAAAATCAGCTTGCAAAATGATTTTTATTTTTCACATGACCTAAAGCCCGAATTAGAAACAGTATGGATTCTTTGCTTTGCTTCTGTTGCTTTTGGGATATGGGACATGCTGCTGCTCAATCACAGCTATGCTCAAGTCCTGGATTTCCAGTGGGCAACAGTCTCTTGAAATCTACAAGAGATAGAAGGGGGCGGGGGGAGAGGTGTTGAAAGACACCAGGAAGTCTTTGGTCTCCAGATAATGGAATTGCAACTCTAGCACAACTCTGAGGAGGATACAAATCCCTGCATATCTACAATTCTTCACAATGGAAGGCCCTAGGGGATTGCCCTAGGGGGTTACCAGGGGGTTGCCCAGGTAGCACACCTCTGTGATACCAGGGCAACTTACAGGGGGAGAACCAGCTGGCCTGAGTGTCATTGTTCTACAGTGCCCCCTGACACTGGCAGGAAGGGAGAGCGCGTTCACTCAGCTCAGGAGGAGATAGATTATCCAAGGAACCAGTGGTGTCCTGTCGACCCCATCTAAGAACTGTCTTTGGCTTGACTCTTGACAGCCACACAGACTTGCTTTGCCTTGCTGCTTGACTGCCCCATCTGTCCTCAGTCAAGTCCCCTGCTTCTGGTCCTTCAGTGGCTGATCCAGTGTCAACCAATGTACTTCACAGCCAAGCACTAATTTGATTCCAAATTCTTGGACATCTTGGAGAGACCATTTTACTCCTGTTTTAAAAACATTACCCTGGCTGCCTATATGTTTCTGGGCAAAATAAAAAGTGCTGATAATTACCTGAAAAGCCCTAAATGGCTTAGGCTCATGTTATTGATGAGAATGCTATAGACTCCTCACAGCTTATTAAAGGCCGTTCTGGAGGTTTGCTTACAGTTGCTGCCAGCTTGCTAGGCCTTCCCTGTAGCCATTCCCTGCAGCCATTCCTGAGCTTTGGAACATGCTCCCTGCTGGAATATGAAATCTGACTTCTTTGTCGGTTTTTAAGAAGGTCTTAACTAGGCACTTGGAAGCAGAATCTAAATGTTTTGTTTTTGTTTTGATTTTCACTGTTGAATTGTCTACTGTTTTGTTTTGAAGGCTGGAAATGGGCTAGAGACTAATCATTGGGCGATATATGCTGAATGTATGAAAGAATGAGAATGAAGGAATGAATGAATTTAACACTGTCCATGGTGGCTCTCTCTCTTCCCTGCCTTTATATGCTCTAGATCTTTGTCATTGATTTTTGGGGCCGGAGGTTTCTGCTTCTCACTGGCTTTGGGATCTGCAATGTCACCTCCATTCTGTTAACCATGACCCTTGAACTCAAGGTTTGTAATTCAAAATTCCAAGCACTTGTGTAATTTAGGCTTGTACTGGAGGATTGGCTGCCTTTGGCACCCTCCCCTTCTCCTCCATAAGCCTTCCTGAATAGCACCCTTGGAGCCACCTGGGAAGTTGGCGGTAGACTTAGCAAACATTTCCCAAACATATGCTTTAGAACAGTTGTGTTGTGAAAAACAGGATTTCCTTCTGGTTGGTTCATCCATAGAAGAAGAGAGAAAGATTATGTCTGAATTTAAAATTCACTTGGATTTCATGAGAAGGGTTCATGGAGCGGAGTGGGCAGGGCTGTAGATTCTCCTTGACAGATCTTTCCTGCAAAAGGAGCTTGGATGTTGTAGTCTGGTGCCACATGGTCTATATAGGCAGAGCTCTTGCTGTTCTTTGGCATCTTTTGCATTCTATAGGCTAGCAATGGGCCAACAGCACAGAAGGGACATCCCCTAAAATAAGGTTAATCCTGTCTTAAGGAATATGCATGAACGGTAGATTGTGCATGAACTGGTTATCTTTTCCCCACAGAATATCATATGGTGGATGCCTTACATAAGCACAATTTTAGCCACAGTATTCACTATTGGATACACCATTGGGCCAAGTAAGTGTTCAGATGATGGATGTACTGAGCTCCTTGAAGGAACTGCAAAATACAAATGGGAGAAATACATTTGTGAGTCAATTAAAGCTCGTCTGGTGGCTATTCGGGGACAGGCCTTCTCCACTGCTGCCCCGAGGCTTTGGAACACACTTCCTGCTGAAATAAGAGCCTCCTCATCTCTGACAACTTTTTAAAAGGCAGTCAAGACGCATTTGTTCACCCAGGCTTTTAGTTAGATACTAGTATTTTTAAGCCCGTTAAAATAACGGGCGCTAGTACCTCCCCCCCCTTCCTTCTCCCTCTCTCTCGCCCTCCTTTCCTTCCTTTTTTCTTTTTCTTTCTCTCTCTCTCTCTTTCATTCCTTCCTTTTCTCTCCCTCTCCTTCCTTTCCTTCATTTCTTCCCCCTCTTCTCCTTCCCTTCTTTCTTTTTTCTTTCTCTTTCCCTCTTTCCTTTCTTTCTTCTCTCTCTCTCTCTCTCTCTCTCTCTCTCTCTCTCTCTCTCTCCATTCCTTCCTTCTCCCTCCCTCTCGCCATCCTTTCCTTCCTTTTTTTTCTTTCTCTCCCTCTCTCTTTCCTCCCTTCCTTCTCTCTCCCTCTCCCTCTCTCTTTCCTTTCCTTCCTTTCTTCCACCTCTTCTCACTCCCTTCTTTCTGTTTTCTTTCTCTTTTCCTCTTTTCTACCTTTAACGGGCTCGCTCTTTGGGGCTGGCTGCATGAGAGCACTGCCAAAAAACCTCTTCATTTCCTTTTAGTGACTTCTTAGTGCCCCCAGTTCAAGTTTAATAGAAAAGGAAGGACATGATGTAGCTTTAAGGACAGGAAACTAATGCCTTCCAAAGGAATAAATTCCATCACTGGCTGCCACAAAGTGTGCTAATTATTTTCGTTGATAAATTAAAAGCCATAAAAGTCTCTCTAAAGCGTGCAGTTTACAGTCATAGTCTGCCCTACTGCTGCACTGAGAGTTGATATAGAACTGTTTATTTTAATGTAGTAAACACTCCCTTTTTTTGGTTTAGCTAGGATATCTTCTGTGTTAATCAAATACAGTTTGTGTTAATTTGGCCTTATACGAAGACAGTCAGTGAATCAGAAAGTTATGACGAACCCTTCTAATCAGGTTGTCAAGTGATTTTGTGAATATTGTGTGTAGACTCCCCAACAGGGGCAAGCAGCTGTAGGTTGGGGGGGAGGAATCTGAATCAGGACCATGGCAAGAGCAAAGAGTAAAGCCCCCCTCCCCCATTCTGTGATCCCGATACAGATTAGGTCTGCAGCTATTATTTCGCAAAAAGCAAAAGAATAAAGAAAAGGAAAAGCAAAAAAGGTTCACATGCCAGGGCCAATTGCATGCTTGATGTAACATCTTTTTTGATCTTGGTTCATGTTCGCCCTGATGTATGCACACATTCCGTTCCATTCACACATTGTTACATTCATTCGAATGGAAGAAGCCGGTCTCTGTGGACCCAAAGAATATACAAACAAATGTGCTCCCCTCATTAAAAGGAATAAGAAAGAGGTTGCAGGGCGAGGGTTCATTTCTACATCAGAGCATTAGCATGTGGATTTGAAGTCTGTTGTCTTTTTAATGTCTAATGTCTAGTTAATTTAATTATTATATCATTACTTAAGGTTTATATATGCTCCCTTTTCACCCTATCAAGGGCTCCCAAGACAATTTGCATTACATGAAAAAATGAGTCAATTAAATCCAAAGATCAAGACAATGCAGTTTTTAAAAAGTGCAGTCAAAAAAAATGGTTTAAGACCTGGTATGCTCACCCGCCTACCTCCGAGGGTGGGGGGGAAGGGAGGGAGGGGTGGGGGGGAAGGGAGGGAGGGAGGGGGCGGTGGAAGGAGGGGAGTCGCTGGGGCGCTTAACGGGCGCTAGAAGAGCTGTAGAAGAGCAGCTTCCCCAGCAGGCTCATCCGGGCTCTTCCTTGCTGGCTCTCCCGCAAGCCAAGGCCGCCGCCAGTGTCCAAGAGAAGCAATCCGTCCCCGGGGGGGGGGACGAGTGCTGAGTTCAGGAGGACCCTGCTCTGGCTGGACTCTACATCCTTCATGCCATCGCTGCTGCTGCCGCCGTGGCACACATTGAGCTGCTCTTCAGCCAGAGCCCGGCGGAGCCGCCCTCGTCTTCTCCTCCGCTGTGGCTGCGGGGCATGGCATTACGGCGGGGGGCAAAAGCAACAGCAGCAGTGGCGGCGACAGCAGCAGCAAAGGGTGCCGGCACCCGCTTGGCTGGAGGCGGTGGGTGGCAAGCAGCCTTTTCCAGGTGGAGAGGGATGAAGCAGAAGAAGGCGGGAGAAAGACTGGGGCAGGAGGCGCTTAGCGCTTTCCCCACAGCTCCCGCCAAGCAGGAAAAGGGCAGGGGAAGCCGTGGGGGCCATCTTGCTAACCCACAACAGGGAGTGCATGTGTGCGGGGCGGGGGGTTGGGTGAGAGAGAGAAGAGGCGACGGCGGCTCCGCTCACACGCCTTCCCTTTTGGAGACTCCAAAAGGGGCCGGGACACTGGTGTCGGTGGTCAGGCGAAGAACTGCTTAATTTCAGCGGAAGAGAGGTGCTCGCAAGCAGAGCTCCTCTCTCTTGCAAAGCCTGTGCCCGTACTGTCAGTTTGGACGCAAAGGACGCCTATTGCGCCCTTTACGGCCATAGTGTCAGTTCGGGCAGAGCCGTTGCAAAGAGAGGAGCTCTGCTTGCGAGCTCCTCTGTCTCTCTGGATTTTAGGAGTTTTTTGCCCGACGGACATGGCTGGGGTAAGGAGGGCTCGGCAGTTGGGAGGGAGGGAGGGCGGGTGGGCGGCCAACGGCAGTGTTGGGTGGGAAATGGCTGCCCGTGGGGCCGTGCAAGGAGGACCTGGGATTGGTCCGAAATGGCTGTGGGTGAGGGCGGGACAGTGATGGCGGGCGGGCGGGCAGACAGCGATCCGGCCGTAATGGCTGCCCGTGGGGCCGTGCATGGAGGACCGGGGATAGGGGCGAAATGGCCGCCGGTGGGCCCGGAACGGTGGTGGCGGGAGGGCGGGCGGGCGGGCGACAGCAGGAGGTCGAGTGTTTGGTGGCTTTGGAACACTGGCATTGGGGGTCCTGTCTCCCTTGGGATGTTCTGGGCCTGCGCTTTGCGCAGGCCCAGAACAGCCCAGGGAGACAGGGACGCAGATCCCCAACGTTCCAAGGCCACGGACACTCACTTAGCCTTTTATTATATAGGATTGTTTTAATAGTTCTAACATTTTAAATTTTAATTGTTGAAATGTTTTCATCTTTTTACTGGTTGTTTTTATTGTTTTGTTGTAAACCACCTAGAGAACCTGAGTTTTGGGTAGTATACAAATGTGTTCAATCAATAAGAAAGAAAGAAAGAAAGAAAGAAAGAAAGGAAGGAAGGAAGGAAGGTATTCAATGCCACAATTCTTTCCCTCCTCCCAGGTTCAATTCCCTTCCTGATGACAACGGAACTGTTCCTTCAGTCATCCCGGTCCTCAGCCTATGTGATTGGGGGATGTGTGCATTGGTTGTCCAAATTTCTATTATGGGTCATTATGCTCCATATAAACGTGAGTAATTTTGTAGATCAGTGTGGTGGGAGGGACTGCGTGGTCTGGGTGGGGAGAGTTGGTCCTGTGGTAACAAGCATGAATTGTCCCCTTTGCTAAGCAGGGTCCACCCTGGTTGCATATGAATGGGGCACTACATGTGTGAGCACTGTAAGATACTGCCCTTAGGGGATGGAGCCATTCTGGGAAGGTTCCAAGTTCCCTCCATGGCATCTCCAAGATAGGGCTGAGAGAGATTCCTGTCTGTAACCCTGGAGAAGCTGCTGACAGGCCTGCTCAACCTTATCCCCCCACCTGTTTTTGGACTACAACTCCCATAATCCCCAGCCACAGTGGCCAATAGCCAGGGATTATGGGAGTTGGAGGCCAACATCTGCAGGAGGGCTGAAGTTGAGTAGGTCTGGTGTAGACAATACTGAGCTAGATGGACCAATGGTTTGACTCGGTATATGGCAGCTTCCTGTGTCCTGATGAATCAGTAAACAAGGCCCAGCCTGCTCCGCCATCCCAATGCATATGAAGATGAGGTCCTTGGGGTGCTCAACTCATCATCATTTGCTATGTGGAAAAATTCAGGCCAGTGTTTTAATTTTTTTTTTTAAAAAAAGACCTCTCACAAATGTGCATTTGTTGCAACATGGTGTAGTAGGCAGACTCGGCTTCAAATCCCCAGTTGGTCATAAGGCTCACTGGCATGGCATTGAGCAAGCCTATCATTCAGTTTGGCCTGTCAGAGGATCTCATGATCCGAGTCTGTGGATTGTGCTGCTGAGATTTTGGCTTGGGGATGGGACCAGAGCTCAGAGATAGAGCAGCTGCTTTTCATGTAGAAGGTCCCCGGTTTAATCCTTGGAATCTCTAGGCAGGGCTGGGAAAGACTCCTGCCTAAAACCTTGGAGAACTGCTGCCAGTCAGTGCAGACAAACCTGAGCTAGACAGCCCAGTGGTCTGACTCAGACTTATTTATTTGATTTATTTATTTGATTTATTTATTTGATTTATATACTGCCCTTCCAAAAATGGCTCAGGGCGGTTTGCAATAAATAAAAACAATTAAAATCAATTAACAGTTAAAATAAAAGACAAATCAATTATTTTATTTTATTTATTTATTTAAAATATTTCTATACTGCCCAAAACTTGCGTCTCTGGGCAGTTTACAATTAAAATCATTTAAAACATTAAATCAATTAACAATTAAAATCATTTAAAGGATTAAAAACATTCAAAACCCAGTATTAACATTATTTAAAATTATAAAGCTAATTGAAAGCCTGGGTCAATAAATGTGTCTTCAGTCCCTTTTAAAAATTGCCAGAGATGGGGAGGCTCTTATTTCTACAGGGAGCGCATTCCAAAGTCCTGGGGCTGCAACAGAGAAGGCCCGTTCCCAAGTGGCCACCCGATGAGTTGGCGGCAGCTGCAGGCGAACCTCTCCAGATGATCTTAGCAGGCAGTGGGGCTCATGGCGAAGAAGACATTCTCTTAAATACCCAGGGGGCCTAAGCTGTTTAGGGCTTTATAGGTAATAACCAGCACCTTGTAATTTGCCTGGAAACGTATTGGCAACCAGTGCAATTCCTTCAACACAGGAGTAATATGGTCTCTCCTAGATGACCCAGAGACCAACCTGGCTGCCGTGTTCAACTGCAGTTTCCGGACTACGTACAAAGGCAGCCCCACATAGACTGCATTGCAGTAATCCAGCCTAGAAGTTACCAGCAGATGTACCACTGTTTTGAAGTCGTTCATCCCAAGAAACGGACGCAGCTGGCATATCAGCCGAAGCTGACAAAAAGCACCTCTGGCCATCGCCTCAACCTGGGACACCAGGGAGAGGTTCGGATCCAAAAGCACCCCCAGACTGTGGACCTGTTCCTTCCAGGGGAGTGTGACCCCATCCAGAACCGGCAGATCAAAATTTTCTCCTGAGTTTCGACCCCACACAATAAGTACCTCTGTCTAGATTCAGCCTCAGTTTATTATCCCTCATCCAGCCCATTACTGCCTCCAGGCAGGTGTTTAGGGAGGTTATGCCCTCTCCTGATGATGCTGACATGGAGAAACAGATTTGGATGTCATCAGCATACTGATAGTATCATGCACCAAATCTCCTGATGATCTCTCCCAGTGGTTTCATGTAGATGTTAAACAACTTTGGAGACAATACAGAGCCCTGAGGGACACCATATGAAAGTTCAGATTTTGATGAACAGTCTCCAAGAGACACCATCTGGAATGTGCCAGTGAGGTAAGATCGGAACCACTGCAAAGCAGTGCCTCCCACCCCCAATCCCTTCAGACGTTCCAGAAGGATACTATGGTCAATAGTATCAAAAGCCACCGAGAGATCCAAAAGGATCAACAGAGTCACACTCCCTCTGTCAATTCCCAATTGGAGATTATCCATCAGGCCAACCAAGGCAGTCTCCACCCCATAGCCCACCCAGAAGCCAGTTTGATATGGGTCTAGATCAGGCCTGCTCAACTTCGGCCCTCCTGCAGATGTTGGCCTACAACTCCCATAACCCCTGGCTATTGGCCCCTGTGGCTGGGGCTTATGGGAGTTGTAGTCCAAAAACAGCTGGGGGGCCTAAGTTGAGCAGGCCTGGTCTAGATAATCCGTTTTCTCCAAGACTGCCTGGAACTGGGAGGCCACCACCTTCTCAATCACCTTGCTCAACCATGGAAACAGGCCTGTAGTTATTTAACTCTGAGGGATCCAAGGCAGGCTTCTTCAGAAGTGGTCTAATGATTGCCTCCTTAAGACAAGGAGGCATCCTACCGTCCCTCAGAGAAGCATTTAGAATCTCTACCAGGCCTTCAGCAACAGCCTCCCTGCCAGATAGTATAAGCCATATCGGACAAGGATCAAGAGGGCAGGTGGTAGGGTGCACCATTCCAAGCAACTTGTCCACAACCTGAAACTGATCCAGGGTCATCACATAAGAGGAGCTGCTGGACACCTCGGCATCAGACTCTGTAACATTTGTTGAGTTTGAATTCAAGTCGGCCTGAATACGAGATATTTTGTCCACAAAAAACTCAATGAAAACATCACAGCGCGTAATTGTTGGTTCTAAGTACTGATTCAAGGGGGAAGGGGTGCACATTAGCCCCTTCACATGACCCTGAACAACTCAGCCGGACGTGAGCTTGCAGAGCCTATACGGGAGGAAAAGAAGCATTTCTTTGCCGCACGTATCGCCTGAGCATTGATCTTCAAATGTTCTCTATGTAATAATCTGTCAGATTCGAGTCAAGTCTTCCTCCACTTGCGCTCTAGTCATCTACCTCGCCACTTCAGCCCCTGTAATTCTTCTGTATACCAAGGGGCCAATTTCAAAGTGGGTTGGAGAGGACGCTTAGGTGCGATCGTGTCCACTGCCCTGGTGAGTTGATTATTCTAATTCTCCACCAGAGTGTCGACAGGGTCACCAGAAGAGCCAACGCTTCTTGGAATCCTATTGGATCCAGTAACCTTCTCGGGTGGACCATCCTAATGGGCCCTCCACCCCTGCGGAGGTGGGATGTGTTCGTGAGTCCAACCTTAACCAGATGGTGGTCCATCCATGACAAAGGGGAAATCACAGGAGTCCCCACCCATGGAACACCACCCTGTTCAGAGTGGAAGATCAGATCAAGCATGTGACCAGCAATATGCGTCGGTCCCGAGACCACGTGGGATAGGCCCATAGTCGTCATGGCCACTATGAACTCCTGAGCCACTCCGGACAAATTGGTCCCAAAGTGAACATTGAAGTCCCCCAGCATCACAAGCCTGGGAGACTCCAACGCCAAACCCAAGACCAAGACCATCTGCTCAGTTAGGGACTCTCTCGGGTAGCGGCGCTATTGGTACACCAACAGAAGTCCCAGCCTATCCCTGGTCCCCAAACTTAGGTATACACATTCAATATGGCCAGACACTTCGACAGGGATCCTGGCAAGGGAGATATTACTCTTGTAGACCACAGCCCCTCCACCTCCCCATTCACTTCCCCTCCCCTGCTCCTCAACAGAGTACCCTGGAGGAAGAAGCCGGGACCAGACCGGGCCACCAGCCTCCCCCAACCAAGTCTCTGTAATACATACCAGATCGGCCCTTTCATCCAGAATCAAATTATGGATGATTTCAGGTTTATTCTGGACCAACCTGGCATTATAAAGGAGCAAGATGAGGCTCTGTGGGTGGTTAGCATTGCTTTCCAAGGTCAAAAAGCTGGCAAGACAGTCAGAAGGGGAGACAGCAATTAAGTTTCTGATTTCCCGTCCCCTGCAATGGCCTGCTGACCTGACAACGTTATTCCTTCTATTCCCCACCACCACTGGAATAGCTGCCCCATAATCAGTGGATACACCCCCTGTCTCCCCATCTCCAGACAGACCCAGACACATTGAAACTCAGCTCACTCAAGATTTCAAAGAGAAGCCCCATTATAATACCCACCCCCATTGACACACCCACGAGGGATCTTGAGCCAAACAGCCTGGCCCTCATCCCTTCGGTGGTGACCCCTTCGGTGGCAGGCCCGCCACCACAGGCAGCGTCCCTCCTCCTGTAATTCAACAATTAAAATCATTAAACATCAAAAACACCAACATTAAAATCATTTAAAACCAGCATTAAAATTTAAACAATGAATCAAATTAAAAGCCTGGGTGAATAAATGTGTCTTCAGCACCTTTTAAAAAGTTGCCAGAGATGGGGAGGCTCTTATTTCAACAGGGAGTGATTCCAAAGTCCAGGGGTAGCAACGGAGAAGGCCTGTTCCCAAGTAGCCGCCAAGTGAGTTGGCAGCAACTGCAGGCAAACCTCTCTAGATGATCTCAACAGGTAGTGGGGCTCATGGTGAAGAAGATGTTCTCTTAAATACCAGCTTCATACGTTGCTACATTTTCAGAGCTCTCCTCAGGCACAGATGGAAATGGAGTGTGTGAAATAGCAACCCCTCTGATTTGCAGATAGAGGGAAGCCTTTGGAATGGCTGCCAGGCCTAAGATAAAGATAAGTGCTTTCTGCTTGTGTTTGCTCAACAAAGCAATGTGTCTTGCATACTCCATTCCTCCAGGCTCCAGTTCACACACTTCTGCTTCCAGCAACTGACTGGGCTGGGGATAGGGTTGCCAGGTCCAGGTGGTGAAAAAAGTTGAAATCTGTCACCAAAAAGGTGGAAATAGTTGGTGCTATTCACCAAAAGTCTAAAAAGTCTCCATTTTTCATGTTTTAAAATGGCATGAAATTTAAATATGCTGATTGGTATAATATGTGCATGCTCTCCTAAAAACCAGATAATTTGAGAATAAATACAACTCACACCCACCCCTTTTCCCACACAGTTCAAACACCAGCCTTTCTCTGACTGGATCACAGAATTCTATGGGACAAATGGTGCATTTTCTTTTCATTTTCAAAGGGGAGAGAAAACACCACAGAACCCTTTCCACACAGTTTGCCACCAGTGACCTCTGGATCACAGAATCTCATGGGCCAAATGGTGCATTTTAATTTCATTTTTTGTGGGGGAAGAACACCCCCCCCCTCTCCACACTAGCTTCCCCTCCACAGTGGTGCATATACGGGAAACACAAGTTTCCTGACCTGGAGGGAGCTTTCTGGCTGTGCTGTAGAGCAGCAAAGACAGACACACTGCCACGGCACAGTCAGAAGAAGAAGTCCCTCCTTGGGGCCACTGGGCCAGACACAGTGAGTCACTGAGAAAAGGAGGAGGCAGGCTGCTGCAAAAAACATGTGGCTGGAGAAATAGGATGGAAATGGTTGGCGCAGCAGCAGCATACAAAACAGCTCCTCCTACCGCCACACAGCAAACATTACACATGAGTAAGTCCATTGTTTCCAATAGGCCTACACACAGATTTGGGCCACTCGGCACTTGCAGCAGGATCACTGGAACTGGAACTCTGGAAACTCCCTCCAGCACGGAAATAGTTGCGGGTGGGGGGGGGAATAGTTGCAAATCCAGGGTAAAAGTCCACATCTGGGAGCCCTAGTTGGGGAATGCACACTTTCTTCCTGGTTTCCTGTGCAGCCTGCCTGCCCTCCAGCCAGGCCCCCCCCCCCGATTCTAAGCTTCCTTCCAGGGGCGCTTGGGAAGATTACAAAACAAAAAACAAAAACAAAAAACTCCACAAGACAACCCTGGCCTGAGTTCCTTGGAAGAAGCAGCTCAAGAGAATATAAATGTGATAAATAAACATCTACATTGTGATCAGGTCTATTTCTTTTGCTCTCTCTTCTTCCCTTCCTTTTTAAATCTCTAGAAAGGAATTGGTCCCTACAGCTTCCTCGTATTCTTGCCTTTCAGCACAGCCAGCTTTTGGTACATCCTCAAGGCTGCACCAGAAACCAAGCAGAAGACCTTTCTGGAAATCAGGAAGGTCATGGAAAAAACTAAGCCCCCAAAGAAATCGTCAGGCAGGAGGCAGACAGAAAGATGGGAAAGTACTTCACAAGATGACCGCATCTTACAAAATAGCATTGCTATGGAATTCGTGGAGGTGCTGCAGGCCAGGATAAACCCTGAGGTCGTGTCTGCTGAGGTCTCTAGTTCAGTCCCTCACTTTGTGAAGAAAGAGAGACAAACCTAGAGTCTGTAACTGTACCAGGGTCTATAGACTCCTTTAATTTGTACACTTCCTATTTATGGGGGAATGTTGCTCTGATGTGCTTGAGGCAGTTGTGGGGCTCTTAATCCACATCTGGACTGCAGCTACGGCAAGAGGCTAAGACATCTTCCCCATCACATGTGCGATCTTCTAGCTGCTATTTAGTAACAATAACAACACCCAAACATGTCACTATTAAGCATGTGCTTAACATAATTGGTGCTTTTGATCCATATCTAGTATTAACATCCATGTTTGTGCACTTTTTCTTTTTTAGCTTTCACTCTCTACCAAAGGGATTTAGGAAATCCTCTAACTCTACAGACTACCGTTTCATAAGTTAGAGGCTAGGAATCCTCCTCACAGGGGGCAGTGCAAGAATTCTGGGATGGAGAGAGAGTGAGCAGACAAATCAAGGGGAGAGGGAGAAGAGGTGACTCTCAAGTTCTCTAGGTAATAACTGACAGATGGGAGATGAGCAACGGCTGCATCACGTGGTGTCTTGTTTGTGTGAATGAGCCATCACAGATGAAACACCCTAAAAGGAGCTTCCATGTGACCGGACACTTTTGGCAGTGTCTGGCATAAAGAAAGAGTTGGGCTGGGCACAATGCTACAGTGTCTCTCAAGGGGTGACTCTTGGTTGTATGGGTGCATGATTTGGGTTGCCAAATGCTTGTTGGAGGTGCAGAGCCCTCCGTTCCTTATTTGTCAGTGGGGGGGGGCATCACATGTCAGAGCATTTTGTGCTCAAAAACATCAGATGGGCGAGACTGAAAGCTTGTGCATCTCAAGGAGGACAGTCTTCCAGGGATGGGGGTGTTTGCTATGGAACAGCCAAAAGCCTGCTTTCGGGTGCAATGGAATAAAAACTTAGTTTCTTATTCAGGCTGCTCATGTAGCTGTCTGTCCTTGTTGAATAAGGATCTGGGAACCACTTTCAGCACTGAGGATGGTATTGTTCTGATGGACCCCTTATGCCACATGAGCCTGCCCACCACTGCAGTTTCCATCAGAGGCTTTGGTTCAGGTCCTGTTGCCACCAGCAGAGGTCTGGTTGGCCAAGATGCAGGACAAGGCCTTTTCATTTGCAGCACCCCGGTGGCAGGTCTGATCAGCCCCTGCTTTATTCCTGTTGTGGCACGGTGGAGAGGGGAATTACTAGTTAATGGGGTTATTACATGCTCCCAGCTTTTCCAAGTGGTAAGAAGTGCCCATGGTGCAACACTATCTTGGGATCTGGTTTCCCTTGGAGGAGTGACCACTGAGGCTTATGATGTCTTTGCAATATTTGGTTTACTTATAAGGAAAGACATTGAGCAAAATGGCATTGGAAGAGCAGCAGGGCACTCTGGTAAGTTGGCAACCAGTTACACCCGTTCCCGGAGAGCAAAAGCCTGCAGCCTTAGGGGCCCCAGCTTCTCCGAGTGGCTTCTCTGAGGTGCCCCAGCATATGCATTCCAAGCTTTCAAAAGTTTGGCCTGTCTCTCTACAGTTTCCTCATGAGCTTGCCAGTGATATCTGTTGAAGCTAACCAAACACTCATGGGGCCAGCAGGGGAAAGAGGAGAGGTGAGTCACCTCACATACTCCCATCCGATAAATGATGCATGGCTGAAATGACTTCCTTTTCCAGAGTGATGCTGAGCTATTTAATAACACTTGGGAAACATCAAGCTGGCTCCAGACCTATGAACCAAAATCGACAAACAAAAGAACCTGCCAGCCAGCTAATGGCTGCAAACTCACCACAATATAGTGCTATATTAACAGCCGGATGCAGGGCCCCTTCCATGAGATTTGGCAGCAAGGGGGTTGCCTCAGGTGGCAGGTGCAGGAGGATGGTAGGCACGGTCTGGCACCCCATCCTCCACTGCCATAGGTACCACCTGCCTTGCCCCTGACTGCAAGGGCCTGATTGGAAGCTGCTTCCAGCTCCTGATCTGATCTTTGCGGGCTTTCAAGGCAGAGAAAGTCTAGGAAAGGAGGCTGCTGGCAGTCTCTCTGTCAAAGCTGCAGTCAGATCCGAATCTGAGCATGGATGGATCTGACCCTTGCAGGTTTTGCAAAGTACAGGGGCGAGGTGGCAGGTTGCCAGCAGCTTTCTCTGCTGCCGGATCCCTTAAAGGTCTGCAATGGTTGGATCAGGAGCTGGAAGCTCGTGGCCTGATCCTTGTAGAGTTTAGGAGCACTGAGTAAGAGGAGGAAGTTGCCAGTTACCTCGCCTCCTCAGGCTGCCCCCTTAAAGGGGGTGAGTTGGACATACCCTTGCTGCAGAGCAGGGGCGTAGCTGTAATTGAGCGAAAGGGTTCAAAGAACACAGGCCCCCAGCTCCTGAGGGCCCTCCAGCTCCACCCCTCCCTATTTTCTGCATTAACTCCCTCAATCTGGGGGGCCTCCAGAGAGAGTGCTGAACACAGGCCCCCTCTTCCCTAGCTACGCCCCTGCTGCAGAGTGATGTGTTTGCCATCTTTCCTCAGGCATTGACAGGTAGGCTGGGCCCCTGGATGTATGGAGCCTCTCCATTTTAACCCCACTTGCAGCTAATTGCCGAAAAGCAATGCCTGGGCAGTGGGTGGGGGCACTAAAAGTGTAGTGTGAACTCTGGTGTGGAGCACACTTAATCTTTGTTCAGGTGTGAAATGCTGCACTGTCAGACTGAAGTGCCTGCTGTCCAGAAAATAAAGTTGCCATATTCAGGCTTCCTAAATGTGGGTGGTCCAATTTGCATATTATGCAAATTATGTAGCAACTAATTTGCATTTATTATTTATTTATTTGACAGGTCTGTATACTTTTCCCTCCTTCTCTGCCTTCCCATGCGATTGGATCCAGAGTAATATCCGTGCAATCCATGCAGCGCATTTGAAATCTGTGTAAATCCAGGTGGAATTTAGCAGCCGGGTGGAGGAGCCAAAATCTGGGGGCTAATTCTGGGGGACATGACAACCCTACCAGAAAACAACTAGGCAGAGAACTGGGTTGTCCCCCCTTCCCCAAAATCTATTTGGAATTGGCTAAGTGTGTGTTATTTCCAGGAATTCCTCATTGGTTGCAGCAGGCACTAATATAGGTTGCCCCCCACCCCCATGGTAGTATTCTGTTTCAAAGGATTCTGGGAATCTGTAGTAACAAAAAATGGACTGGGGCTGAAAGTGCTTCTCTATCCTCCAGTGTACGAATGCTGATGAGGCTGGAACTTCATGCAATTGGAGGAAGGCGATTGCTCTATATTAGAAGTTGCACTTTATTAAAACAGCAGGAGATGGCTGATTACCCCCTGTCTGATCTGCCTTATGGTCAAACTACACAGGCATGCAAACATGCAATATTGAGGCGGACTTTCAACTCTAAGCACTTAAAAAACAAAAACAAAACCAGAGACACACATGAGAGTGGAGGGGAGACTCTGTTGGGACTGGACATGTAGGCAAGAGGGAGGTTCATTCCATACCTTCACTCCATATACTCCTGCAGGGTATATTCCCTCCATATACGCTGCATGTCGTTTGAAGCCTGCTGGAGAAGAGGAGAAGAGGATACCATCTTCCCCAGGGTGTGAGACTGGGGTGCTTGCCTCTTCTCTTCTGCCCTCCCTGGTTGCCATCTGCCTCCCCCCCAGGACTGCTTGCAGAGAGGCTTTGCAGGACTGGGGCTGCAAGGGTGATTGGGCAGTTTTTCCTGGTTCCACCTGCTGAGCTTGCTGCTCAGCCTATATAGGAAGACTGCCAGTGGCAGCGGGGGCGACACCAAAGGAGGTCGCCCCTTTGGGGGAGAAACGAGGGTGAGGGCTGGATGTGTATTACTGAGACTTGGTTGGGAGAGGCTAGTGGTCCAGTTTGGTCCCAGCTTCTCCCGCCAGGATATTCTGTAAAGGAGCAGGTGAGGGGACGTGGGCAGGGAGGTGGAGTGGCTGTGGTCTATAAGGATAATATCTCCCTTACCAGGGTCCATGTTAGGGTATCGGATCATATCGAATGTGTGTACTTGAGTTTGGGGACCAGGGATAGATTGGAACTTCTCTTGGTGTACTGATCGCCCCGCTGCCCAACGGAATCCCTTACTGAGCTCACGGACTTGGTCGCGGAACTTGCGCTGGAGTCTCCCAGACTTTTGGTGCTGGGGGACTTCAATGTTCATTTTGGGACCAATTTGTCCGGGGCAGCTCAGGAGTTCATAGCGGCCATGACAACTATGGGCCTATCCCAAGTGGTCTCTGGACCGATGCATATTGCAGGTCACACGCTTGATTTGGTCTTTTATTCTGATCAGGGTAGTGTTCCGTGGGTGGGGACTCCTACAATCTCCCCGTTGTCATGGACGGACCACCATCTGGTTAAGGTTGGACTTACAACCGCTTTCCACCTTGGCAGGGGCGAGGGGCATATTAGAATGGTCCGCCTGAAGAGGTTACTGGATCCGGTAGGATTCCAAGAAGCCTTGGAGGGATTTAATGTTGGCTCTGCTGGTGAGCCTGTTGATGCCCTGGTTGAGAGCTGGAACAACTTGCTCACCAGGGCAGTATACATGATTGCTCCTAAGCGTCCCCTCCGACCTGCTTCAAAACTGGCCCCTTGGTATACAGAAGATCTAAGTGGGCTGAAGCGGCATGATAGGTGACTGGAGCGCAAGTGGAGAAAAACTCGACTTGAATCCGACAGATTACGACATGGAGAACATTTAAAGATCTATGCTCTGGCGATATGTGCGGCAAAGAAGCTGTTCTTTTCTTCCGATATTGCCTCTGCGAGTTCACGTCCGGTGGAGTTGTTCAGGGTTGTGAGGGGACTAGTATCTGCTCCCTCTCCCTTGAACCAGAATTTGGAAGCATCAGTTACCTGCTGTGGTGTGTTTAATGAATTTTTCACAGACAAAATCTCTCGGATTCGGGCCGACCTAGATGGAGACTCCACAATTAATTTGATGTCTGAACTGGAGGTTTCCGACAACTCCTCTTATACGATTTGACTGGATCAATTTCAGTTTGTGACTCCTGATGATGTGGACAAGCTGCTTGGAGCGGGGAGGCCTACCACTTGTCCTCTTGATCTTTGTCCAACATGGCTTGTTCTATCTAGCAGGGAGGCTGTTGTAGGCAGCCTGGTAGAAATCATAAATGCTTCTCTGAGGGAGGGCAGGATGCCTCCTTGTCTTAAGGAGGCAATTATTAGACCTCTTCTAAAGAAGCCTGCGTTAGATCCCTCAGAGTTGAGCAATTATAGGCCAGTTTCCAATCTCCCATGGTTGGGCAAGGTAATTGAGAGGATGGTGGCCTCTCAGCTCCAGGCGGTCTTGGAGGAAACTGATTATCTAGACCCATTTCAAACTGGTTTTCGGGTGGGCTATGGGGTGGAGACTGCCTTGGTTGGCCTGATGGATGATCTCCAATTGGCAATGGACAGAGGAAGTGTGACTCTGTTGGTCCTCTTGGATCTTTCGGCGGCTTTCGATACTATCGACCATAGTATCCTTCTGGAACGTCTGAGAGTGTTGGGGGTGGGAGGCACTGTTTTACAGTGGTTCCGCTCCTACCTCTCAGACAGATTCCAGATGGTGTTGATTGGAGATTGTTGCTCTTCAAAATCTGAGCTTAAGTATGGTGTTCCTCAAGGCTCCATACTCTCTCCAATGCTTTTTAACATCTACATGAAACCACTGGGAGAGATCATCAGGGGATTTGGAGCTGGGTGTTACCAGTATGCTGATGACACCCAGATCTACTTCTCCATGTCAACTTCTGCAGGAGTTGGCATCTCCTCCCTAAATGCCTGCCTGGAAGCAGTAATGGGCTGGATGAGGGAGAATAAACTGAAGCTGAATCCAGATAAGATGGAGGTACTTATTGTGCGGGGTCGGAACTCTAGAGATGATTTTGATCTGCCTGTTCTAGAGGAACAGGTAAGCAGTCTGGGAGTAATTCTGGATCAACGTCTCTCCTTGGTTTCTCAGGTTGAGGCGGTGGCCAGTGGTGCTTTCTATCAGCTCCGGCTGATACGCCAGCTGCGCCCGTTTCTCGAGATCAATGACCTCAAAACAGTGGTACATTTGTTGGTAACCACCAAACTGGACTTCTGTAATGCGCTCTACGTGGGGCTGCTTTTGTACGTAGTCCGGAAACTTCAGTTGGTTCAGAATGTGGCAGCCAGGCTGGTCTCTGGGTCATCTCGGAGAGACCACATTACTCCTTTGTTGATGGAGTTACACTGGCTGCCAATAGGTTTCCGGGCAAAATACAAAGTGCTAGTTATCAGCGGCCGGCGGGGCGACCAGACCCGATGGCGGCGGAAGTGAGCCGACTGGGCCCGATGGCAGCGGCCGCGGCGGGGCGACCGGGCCCACCGGAGAAGGGGGGGGGTCTGGAGGAGAGAGAAAGGGAGCCGGCCCCAAAGGTCTTCTAGCGCCCGTTATTGTAACGGGCCTAATATGACTAGTAACTTATAAAGCCCTAAATGGCTTAGGCCCTGGGTATTTAAGAGAGCGTCTTCTTCGCTATGAGCCCCACCAGCTGTTGAGATCACTTGAGGAGGTCTGTCTCCAGTTGCCACCAACTCGTTTGGTGGCTACACAGAGACGGGCCTTCTCGGCTGCTGCCCCGAGATTGTGGAATGCGCTCCCTGCTGAGATACGATCCTCCCCATCTCTCGCAATTTTCAGAAAACACCGGAAAACACATCTCTTCAAACAGGCTTTCTCAGCTTTTTAAAACTTGTTTTTAAATTGTTCTGATTATTTAATTGTTGTTTTATGATGTTTTTAATTGTTAATCATTATTTTATGCTTTATAATTTTTGTTTTAACTAACTGATTTTAATGGTGTTTTAATGTAAATCGCCCTGAGCCTTTTGGAAGGGCGGTATAAAAGTTTAAAATAAATAAATAAATAATAATGTCCCGATTCTGATTATGTTCACCTTGCATGTGCCTTTTTTGGACAAAAAAGTGTACACATGTGCACATGTAACTTAGCTGTTTGCTTTGCATGTCACATTATGGAGCTGGACTTAGGGAAAAGTCTTAGGAAGCAATGCTTCCTGTCCTTTCTAGTGTCTTTTGGATATCTAGAACAGGGAAGGGCAGACATCAGATTTGTTAGATGTACTTTCTGTTTTCCTAGAACCACAAGCGCTACCAATAGCAAGCAGGTACAAAATAGTAGCTTGTTTGGGGAAGGCTCTGAGCACATGCTCACTCCAGAAATTTGTTTTCAGTTCTAGAATTCAACTCACAGTCTTTTCACACAAGAATCCAGTCCTGGTTTCCTCCAAGCTTTCTTTATTTTTGTAATCTAGTTTCAAAATGGGGTGGGGGAAATCTTTTTGTTACTGCTGTTCCTAAACAATTACATACCTGCCAACATGTCCATATTTTCCCATTCACCTGAATGGGAAAATAGGGACATGTTGGGAGTTATGCAATTAGGAATCTAAACTTGCCAATCTACTACAAATCACCTAGAAATCTAATAGACCCCCAATCCACCTTCCACCCATCTCTGACCAAGAAGAACCAGAGTGAGGGGGAAAGAACCAGCCTCATAATTCTGCCCTCACCCTGTTCTAGCTTCAAGATGGGTGCTACTAGAGACATGGAGGTGGGTCTCACAATCAAGGAGACCCGCCTCCATAGGGTTTGCGGGGAGAGCAGGCTAAGCCCGCTCTCCCCGCAGATGACCAGGGATGCAGCCCTGGGCGGCCGCAGCAGCTGCCCACACAACTGCCGGCTCCATCACAGAGCCGGTGGGGGCTGGAGAGTTCAGGGGCCACGCGGCCCCCGGAAGCTCCAGCATGCCCTGCGCAAGTGTGTAGAGCATGCTGGAGAAACCCTGGAGCCAGAAGGCTGCTTTTCAGCTTCCCGGTCGGGGACCTCCTCCTGAGTTGCTGCGGCACGGAGATGCGCTGCGGCAACTCATGATTAAAAAAACCAGGTTTGCAGAGGGCTTGCTCTGCAAACCTGTTTTAAGGGGTGGACTACTTGAGTGGGTTCCCCACTCAGGAACCACTGGGCTCGCAGCCGAGCCCAGTGGTTCACACAATGGGACAAAATCGGGCTAGTGGAGGCTAGCCCGATTTTGTCCCATCATGTGAATAGTCTCAAGGTGTAGAGCCTGAAGAGCAAGAAGCATGGAAAAACCCTTAAACAAGTTGTTCTAGTAAGAACTAATCTGCCTACTTTCCTTTCACTATCCCTACAACTGGACTACATTTGGTCCAAATCAGTTAGGCAGTTCACAAGTTAGCTCACTTGTCCCTCAAACATTCATGAATCCACCATTTTGAATTGGGGTGGGTGACATCATCACAAACTATGTGTTTGATATGTCCCTATGTGTCCCTACAACAGTACCAGATTTTGTCCAAATTGGTTCCCACTTGCTCTTCAAACATTCATACATCCACCATCTTGAATTGGGGTGGATGACATCATCACAAGCCATTGAGGTGTCCCTGTGTGTCACTCACTACAACTATACCAAATTTGGTTTAAATCAGTTTGTTGGTCCATAAGTTAGCCCTCTTGCACCTCCAACTTTCACGTGTCTGCCATCTTGGATTGGGGTGGATGACATCATTACAAACTACATCATTGAGGTGTCCCTATGTGTCACTCACTACAACTGTACCTAATTGGTTAGAAGGTCCACAAGTTAGCCCACTCGCACTTCAGACTTTTACACATCTGCCATCTTGAATTGGAGGGGATGATGTAGCAAAGTTCAAATTGTTTAGGCAGTTCACGTTAACCCACTTGTGCATAAAACATTTACATGTTTGCTATCTTGAATCAGGGTGGATGACATCATCACAACCTACGCTGTTGAGGTGTCCCTACCACTGTACCCAATTTGATTCATATTGGTCCAGGCGCTGCATGTTACAGTATGTATACATAACATGCAGATGGGGCTTAAATGGGGAGTCAACAAAGGGAGAGCATGCATACCTGCCAACATGTCCCTATTTTCCCATTCAGGTGACTGGAGAAATAGGGACATGTTGGCAGGTATAGATCACGTTGAGAAAGACCTAAGAAGAAAGTGTATGACAAGAAGTATACAGAGGGCTTCAGAACCAAATTTCTTCTCTCCAATCCCACCACACACCACCTTGGAGCATGGGAAGCTGCCTCCTCCTACTGAGCCAGACCACTGGTCCATCTATCTCAGGGTTGTGTACGTCGACTGGCAGTGACTCTTCAAGGTTTCAGGAAGGAGTTTTTCCCAGCTGTACCTGTAATTTCCAGGGATTGAACCTGGGACCTTCTGCATGCAAGCAGATGCTCTACCTCTAAGCTACATCCCCATCCAGATTGTCTTTTAGAAGTGAGGGCTTACATGTAGTCCCCATCCAAATGCAAACCAGGGCAGACCCTGCTTAGCAAAGGGGACAAGGCCAGCTCTCCTCCTCTATGGCCACCCTCTGTAGCTCAAACACAATCCACTGGTGTACCACAAAGAGCAAGCACACAAGAGAAAGCTGCTTGCTGACGATCTGAGGATGGAGATCTGAAGGTGACTCAAGAGCTGTTGGCTGCCACTTTTAATGAGCAGCAGCTCACAACCCTCAAGAAGCCTGAGGGAGGATATCCAGAGGCAGATGAGGGTGGGGGACTTCAGGAGCTCCACTGACACTTAATGTGGAAGCACTAAGTCTAGCTTTATCCACAAAGGTAGGATAGGGAGCTGTGGCGGGGAGGCAGCAGCTAACCAGGAAGCCACTATATTATACCTGCAACCAGTGACAGCCATTCAGCTCTGAAGCAGTAGAGAAGCTAGAACTAACCATGGCATAGAATACCTTATCTCTGTGTTGCCTGAACAACATGTGTGTTAAGGGCATGACCCTTAATGGCCCTTAACAGCCACAATGTCTTGGCACTTTGGAGCCTGAGTGAACATGGAAAGGCCTTAACACAACTTGTTCTGAAAGGTTTTTTGTTCACCAATAATACTATGATCAGTCAATTTTCGGAATATGATCATAACGCATTCCGTGAAGCCCAGTTTACAATACAGGAAGAGTTGTTGGACTCACAGCCCTGTAACATTTACATGGAGACTGTGACAGAACCAATTCCACATGTTGGCTGCTGTGAGACTGGTCATAAGAACATAAGAACAGCCCTGCTGGATCAGGCCCAAGGCCCATTCAGTCTAGCATCCAGTTTCACACAGTGGCCCCCCGCTGTGTGAAACAGGAGCCCACAGGCAAGAGGTATGAGCATGCCCTCTCTCCTGCTCTTGCTCCCCTGCAACTGGTATTGAGAGGCATTGTGGTCCCTGGATATTGGGTGCAAAAACAAAGCCTCTGCCCTGTTCTTTGTCTCCTGCATCTGGTGATCCAGGGGCGTAGCTATAATTGAACGAAAGGGTTCAAAGAACACGGGCCCCCAGCTCCTGAGGGCCCTCCAGCTCCATCCCTCCCTATTTTCTTCATTGTCTCCCTCACTCTGGGGGGCCACCCGAGAGAGAGATGAACATGGGCCCCCTCTCCCCTAGCTACGCCCCTGTGGTGATCAAAGATCTACTGCCTTTGTGTGTGAAGAGTCTATTCCGCACAGCCTGACAGGCATTTTTCCCTCTGATTCCTGAAAGAATTAAGCCAGTCTGTGTTACCCAACACTGCTAAAACCCACTTCCCAGGTTCCACCTGCTGACTGGGTACTTTAAAGATAAATAAAGTACCCAGTCATATATATTTAAATAAATACTGTACATGAACTTCTGCGTGAAACAAAATTTCCAGTATCATCAACAAATTTGCTCATGCTAAATCTAGAAAATGTAACTTTTAAATTGTCGTTTTCTTACTTTTGACATTTGAAATTGATACCTACATGTAAGTAATAGTATTACTGAAGTGTCAGACATTTGTCGTATTGTTTGGCTGTATAGCAAATGGGGGGGGGATGAATTACTTTACTATGCAAGTAAATAATTTATGTTTTCATATTTATGTGCATTTTTTTTAAATTTAGGGCCCCTTTATAACATATGCTACAGGCTCTGCACTAGCTTAATCTGACCCTGGAACCAAGTGTGCCTGAGATGAATCCTGCTTGGACACCACACTCTGAGCTAGAAACCTTGATACATAGGCCTGCTTCACACATATATACTGTATGTTATTTGTGATGTAACTGCATCCTTGAAGCCTGGCAGCTGAATATGTGAATGGGCTTCACTTGATAATTAAGCCTTAGCTTGTGGTCTTTATATCTGTGATTGGTCCTTTCACATTGGTAAGCAAGTCTTAACATGATTTCACAGTCATGGGATTAAACATGGGTGAACCAGTCGCTAAAACCCCAGATATGCAATGTGACTCATCATGGCTCAGTGGGAAGGGAAATGAACTCTGTGTTTGCCTAGAGGCCATCTTCTTTTGTTATCACTTCACAAAATCCAAGTTCAAATTAAACCTTGGAGACTGTTCAAGAGCAATATCATAATAATAATACTTGGCATTTGTAAAGAGGTTTTGAGCATTCAAAATATTTATTGTAAATTATATTGTAATTCTAACAACCCTGTCAGCTAGGTAAATACAATTATTCTCACATTGCAGATGGAGAGGTCTGGCACATTCATCCCCATTTGAACCGGGGACTTGGTGATTCATATTTCAGTTCCTTAGGCCCTATGCTATACCAGCTCTATTACACCAGTAACTGATTAGCACATCCTAAGTATGTGGATATGCAGCTACATCTGTCTCCTGTCTACTAGAGAATGCATTGCACACCTTCCTCCCTTAGTCTCAATGCCCAACTGTCAACAGTTTATCCTGGAACCTTCTGGCATTCTTTGTCTGGTTGGCTCTCACAGCACGCTTAGCCTTCTCAGTGACTCATTTCTTGAGAAAACTGGACTTGGTTGACTTCTCCCTTACTCAGCAGCTGAGGTAAATCTGTGTGCTCTTTGCCTATGTGGGAATTACCTTGCCCTATGGCAGAGTGGCTCACTGTGGTAGGCTCCATAAGAGGTGCAGCTAGGTAATTTTGGAGCCTGGACCTAGTGGGTGGGCTTATGGGGTCCTGCCCCCCTACAAAATAAGCATCCTCTCCGCTCACACACACACACGCCCCATGGTTTCACACAACATTATTGAGCGCACAGTTCCCACTGTTTATAAGTTTTAAAAACCATTCAAAAAATTAACGGATAGACCGATCAGATTAAAAATGCAGAGCCCTCCCATCCTGCCCTACATCGGTTCCTGCTATCAAAGCCCTCAGCCACGCCATTCCAGGAGATCTAAAGTTTTGGGCAGAAAAGTGAGCTGCTTTACCCTTTTTTATGAGGTCAAAGGGCAGATTCCTCCACATGGAGGTGGAATGATGGTCCAAGGGGGAAGGGGCTTCAGTTCCAGAAGTTGTTGTGATTTTCTGCCATGAAACAAGCCACTTTTAAATGACTTTTCTGGAATTTAATTTCCGCCCCCATGTATTAAAAATAAATGAATTGACCAATCTGCTTCACATTAAATATACAAAGCTCTCCCATCCTGCCCTGTATCTGTGCTTAATATCAGAGCCCTAGGCCAAGCCGTCTTGGACATACACAAAGGGGGAATAACCCATACAAGTCTCATATAATCCCACCCACGCACCTTCTGGATGGCTCCTCACAATGAGGCAGGCACAGCACACAAGCAGGCAGTGCCGGGGGAGGCAGAGCAGAGGGCTTGCACAAGTCTGGGGGGCAGCCAGCACTAGCCTCCTGCCTTCCAAGCTGTTGGCTGGAAGGAAGAATGCTGGAGCCCCGCGTGCCCGCTCAGAAGAGCGCCCGCGAGGGAAGAGCAGTGGGGCAGGGGCTGGCAGGAAGGCAGCACCTTCCCTGCCACTTAAAGAAAAAAAAAAAAAAAACCCCACCCTCCTGGGAGTGCACATCCCTAGGAACAGGTGCTCAGAAGTAGCTGTAGCAAAAACTCAGAAGGTCAGAGCAAAGTGCTGGAGACTACTCAGAAGACAACCAAGCACTCAAATGAGCTGTTACCAGCAAGGCCCAAACATCAAGTAGCAGCTTTTATGTTTGGTAAGGGCCACACCTTTTTCTGCATTCAGGAATGTCTTGCTCATGATGAAGAACCTTTTGTTTGTTACTTCTCCTCCTGAGGAGTCCCATCAGAAACTAATATCCTGGCAATCAGACATGCATGCCTTTGCCTATTTTGCATCTCTTTTCTGGATGGCATCTTCATGCTTGGGGATTTGGAGGGGATTGCTAATAGGCATGTGCCCAAACCACAGTGCAAAGTGTGGATTGAGCACTTTTAGGGAAATTAAAAAGGGGACTTTAAGAAAAAGGAGAGCAGGTGCTTACCTGCTCTCTGCCGCCCTGTCCAGCTCCCTGCTGGGGCAGTGCCCAAATCATAAAACCCCACGGAACGTCAGCACACACATGGCATCTGCGCATGTGTGGGTGCCATTTGTATAGTCAGCACGGTGTTGCTGACCATGCAAATAGTGCCTGCGCATGCAGGGGGGGCCACCCTCCTTTCTTCACTCCTCTGCAGCTGGGCCATTGACAAACCTTTTCTTCCTCTTTTTTCCATCGTACCCCTTCCACATTATCACTGTCCAAATGATACACTCTCCAACGGAGCTCCCACAAATGATACGGTACTCATTTCATCAAATGAAAATAGGAGATGGGAAAGGAAATCTGGGTAATCTGGTAATCTGGGACACACTCTCAGTCTGCCTCCCTTTTTGCCAGCGGTTCCATAAAGCCTTTACTTAACGTCGCCCTATAGGTTTCATTCCTTAACTCCCATAGGGAACGCTCTGCATTCTCTTTACACACCTTCCACTCTTTTCTTAAGGTAGCCAACTCTCTCATAGGGCTCAGTAGCGCCAGCTTTAATGCAGTCATTCGTTTAAAATCGATATCTCTTTCCCCCCACCATTTCCCCCACCCATTGAGTCTCACTCAGAACACCACCAAGACTCAAGCAGGAGAAATCTGTCTGCTCATCTATCAGACCCTGTCTTCCATCTGGACCCAGATGTCAGAGGTTTTGGTCCCAAAGTGATGAGACCAAGCCCCACCCCACACCCCCGCAACTTGCTATTGGCGACAGCTCTGGCCAATAGAAAATAATCCATCCCCCAGATAATACATTGGATTTCTTGGGGTGTTGAGGAGTCAGGAGCCATTCTTGGGGTGTCCCTGGACTGATGGCCTCCTGGGGTGTCGTGATAGAATTCTCATCCATAAGGGTTACTCCTGGAATCCTGGAGGCAGAGGGCTCTAGTGAGCCTGGGATTTCTATAGAGGGATATAGGGCTAATGGAAGTGCATGACCTCCCAGGGAACACATTGTTGACAGGATACGGCGGAGCTGATAGGGGTTTCAAAAGCAGAGGCTCTGTAGGAGCTCCCCTGTCAGGCCTTCGTCTTATACTAGCCTCTTCTGCATGGGGATCGCTAGACTCAAGCCCCAAACCTGAGTGGATTCTGACAATGAGTCAGCAACCTCCTGATAATACCTTCCTCTTCTTCCCCTGCAGCTGAGCCTGATTTATGAGGCCCAGCTCCACCCAAGAGAAGAAAGCATGGAGTTAGAAAGGCAAAATACCAAGAAAAAGGTGAGCTTGGGTGGTTTGTCTTTTGTGCTGGGTTTATAAATCATTGGCAATCTAAGATGATGTGGTGGCATATTCCAGGTTGCACATAAGCCTGCTATGTAGGCCAATAATATAACACATATATTATTTATTATATTATATTGTATAGAACCGAATGTGGAAATCTTTCTATTTTTCCAGGCCTAACTGTGACTTTAGTTCTTGGTGGATTTTATTTGCTTCCTTTGCCCCCTCATAGGAACATAGGCAGTTGCCTTATACCTAGTCAGACCATTGATCCATCTAGCTCAATACTGTCTATGCTGACTGTCAGCAGCTTTCCTTTTAGGGAGGAGCCTCTCCCAGACCTACAAGAAGATACCAGGGAGTGAACCCGGGAACTTCTGCATGCAAGTATTACACTGAGCTATGGCCCCATCCCCTAAGAGGAATATCTTACAGTGCTCACATGTAGTCAGTCACTCATCCAAAAGCAAACCAAGGTGGACTCTGCTTAGGAAAGGGGACAATTCACAATGGCTACCACAAGACCAGTTCTCTCATTTCCAAATATGTCTTGGATCAGGGGGTGTATCTTGCAATGCATCTCTTGCTTTCTGGAAGGTTATAATTTAGGGATCGGTTCAGATGGTACTTTGTTGGCCCATGCAATTCAAAGGAGGAATCAGTAAGCATGTGCCTGTCATGGTGTCTTTTGTGGATGTCCCGATACTCTCCTGGCACCTGCTTTTATTGCATGGGGGGGGGCTGCTCATCCACCCACCACCACGTGATAAAGGGACGTATGGAAGGGTATTGGGATGTCTGCAAAAGACTCGCAACGGGTGTGCTCTTGACACATCCCCCTTTTAACCACATGGGCCACCAGTGGTTAAAGTAGCGTCCTAACAGGCCCCCGAAGAATATGTTGACAGAGTTGGTTTTGAAGAACTCAGATGGAGTCACAAGTCATAACTGTAACTAAAATCTGACAGTAAACATACATAAAAATAAGAAAAGAAAACTTAATAAAACTGACCATACTCTATCAGAGCTGAGGTACATGTTCCTGGGTCACGAGGAAGACCCAGAGGAAGTCATCTACATGCTGGATTGCAGGAATTGATTAACATGTCTCTATTTAGTAGGCAGCTTTCTCCCCCTCCCTCCAGAGCTTCTGCTCCCTGCAAAAGGTAAAATGGTTAACTTTTTGCTTTCTAAAAATCTACTGCTATAACAATTGCAACATTCAGGAGCTGCATGCCAGATTATATTGGATGCCACACGAGGTGATCATATCACTTGGATTGTCAAAGAACTGCACTGGGTATTAATTTGTTTCTCGGTAGTGGTGTGCACGAACCGGTCCGGAGGCCATGTTAGAGGCCTCCGAACCGGTTCGGAACCTGGCCAGTCCGGAGGGCCGGCACTGGGGTGTGTGTCTAGCTTTAAGTGTGTGTGGGGGCGTAGTACTTACCCCTCCTGCCGCTCTTCCCCCTCTGGCGCTGCAGTTAAAAGTGAAGTTTGGGGGGTGGCAGCATTCCTCCCTGCTGCCCCTGCCCCTGTCGTTGCCTGGAAGTTGTGTAAAATACCAGCACGCACGCAGCAACTTCCAGGCAACGACGGGGGCAGGGGCGGCAGGGAGGAATGCTGCCGCCCCCAAAACTTCACTTTTAACTGCAGCGCCGGAGGGGGAAGAGCGGCGGGAGGGTAAGTAGTACCCCCCACCCTTAAAGCCAGGAAACCCCCCCCAGTACCGGACCACGCCTACGTAGTTCCGTGCACACCACTATTTCTTGGTCCAATCCAGAGTGCTTATTATTATCTGTAAATAGATTTGTTATTACCTGTTAATAGATCTGCTTCAGAGTGCTGGCTAGGCACTCCAACTAAGCTTTTGGGCATAGTGGTGGGGATCAGCTTGACTATTGGGGGGAGCAGTCTATTACAGTTTTAATCTGAGTAGAGTTTTGGACTGGAAATAACTAAGAGGCAGAAATGCAGTTTAAAGATTTATTTGAGGGGAAAGGGGTACAGAAGCATATATAGGGAAAATAGCGCCTAGGGCAAGCACTGAAATTGCGCCCCCTGTCCAAACATCTGACACCCATCTTTCAGATAACTTTACCATAATATCAGCTCAAAAATACAAGTCAAGCTCGTTAATCTTTTAATATTTCAAAAACTATTTAGCAGTGGACATAGCCAGACCAACAAATGCTGGGAAACTACAAATTTCAGTATGCTGAGGCTCATGAAATACCCAACTACTATGTGGAGGTGTACTTGGAAAACTAAACAGAAGTGCCTGTCTAATTCTCTACTGTGCATTGTAGCATCACTATTACATAAGTTTTAAAAATAAATTGAGAATTTGACTTTTCCCAGATACTAGGGCCTTGCAGAGGCCATTTGAGCATGCGTGGTGGCCATTTTGTTTTTGGTGGCCATTTTAATTTTTTTTTTTCATTTTAAAAAATGGCGCCCCCCCTTAAGTGGTGCCTGGGGCATGTGCCCTTCCTGTGTCACCCTAGATACGCCCCTGGGTACAGGAAATGAAGAGACTGGTTAAGCAGGCAATAAAATCTTAAGTAACAGTCTTAACAAGAATCTTACAAAGAGGACTTTTAGCTTAAGATCAAAAATGTAAATAAATCAGCTTAAGGTGTGTTGTAGAAAGGGCTAAAGTGCAGACTTGAAGAGGGAAGAGAAGGGGGCAAAGAGATTTAGAGGGGCATGAGGTTGGTATTACTGATCTTGATCCATTGGTGCCTCTGGTGCACTTGTAGATGGGCAGCTGAGCAGGCAGCAGAAAGGCAGGAAATAAAAGGGGCAAATGGCATAGAGCTACCACTTGCAAGCTTGAGAACTAGTATGGTGTAAATCCAGGTAGACCAGGTAGACCACTGTGCAGGTCCCAGTATAGATTCTAATACAGGTTCTGAGTTCGTGTGTTTTGATCTGAGGTACCAGTAGGCAAATTCATGCCTTGGGGCCATGCACAAATCATACATCCTGGCTGGAGGGGCTGAAACATAGGCTGAACAAAGAGACTTGTAGTTGTATGAACTGATCAACTTGGGTGGAAACCCACTGAACAAAAGGCTGGAAATGGATTGGGTGAAGTGTACCTGGAAGGCTGAATGGCTGACCTTAATGCTTTATCTAGGCAGGAGATGGTTTATCTTCTTCTGGTCATTTGCCAACTCATAAGTTGTTGACAGTGGGGTGCATTTATCTTGAGTTACTGAGGAAAAGATTTGATCATGCTATTTCTCTTGCAAAAGGGAGTTTGTTACTTCCCTAGATAGTGTTTTTGATTTGAGGGTCTACTTTTGTCAGCTTCCTTCTCTAACAGTGAGACAAAGAGAGGTATTTGGGGATGATTCCCTTTCAGTCTTCATTGTTATGACCTCGGGGGTAGCATTGCCCCATGTTTTGCTTATGCTAAGTGATGAGTTGCAAGTCTTGCCAAATATGATCCCACAATCTGATGTATCCAAAATGGAAGCTGTGGTCCCACAGTTCCAAGCATTTTGGGTGTGCTGTCTGCTGCCCCCCAATAAATCTGTTTTAGCAACTAGGCCTAAATGGCTTGGGTGCCAGATGGATGAAGGGAGAGGAGAGCTGGTCTTGTGGTAGCAAGCATGACTTGTCCCTTTAGCTAAGCAAGGTCCACCCTGGTTGCATATGAATGGGAGCACTGTAAGATATTCCCCTCAGGGGATGGAGCTGCTCTGGGAAGAGCAGAAGGTTTCAAGTTCCCTCCCTGGCAGAATCTCCAAGATAGGGCTGAGAGAGATTCCTGCCTGCAACCTTGGAGAAGTCACTGCCAGTCTGTGAAGACAATACTGAGCTAGATAGACCAATGGTCTGACTCCGTATATGGTAGCTTCCTATGTTCTTAAGGATTGCCTGCTCCCAACTGTACAATCTGAATATAGAAATAATACATACTGAATATAGTAATTTTTATATATATATATATATATATATATATATATATATATATATATATATATATATGTGTGTGTGTGTGTGTGTGTGTGTGTAATAATCACCCTGCTAGGTC
Organism: Hemicordylus capensis; assembly: GCF_027244095.1. Lineage (NCBI taxonomy): Eukaryota > Metazoa > Chordata > Lepidosauria > Squamata > Cordylidae > Hemicordylus > Hemicordylus capensis. The sequence goes on along the minus strand of NC_069658.1, from coordinate 252,775,559 downwards.
TTCAATGGTGGTGGTGGTAGGCTGCTTTAGGTGCTGATGCCAGAAGAAGCTCAGCTCTTGTGCACACCACACAGGCTAGGGCCTTCTTGGTGATTTCCCTCAAATTACAGAATTCTCATTTGTGGGAGCTCTGCTCTCTCCCTACACTCATGGCCTTTCATCAGTGGTTGAAGATCATTATTTTTACCTAGGACTTTAGAGAGCTGCGGGTTCTCATTGCTAGTTGGAATTGTGGTGTGTGTCTCTTTTGCTTCTTAGAAGCTGTGGGTTTATTGAAATGGCTCTCATGCTGCCTTGTTTTGTGTTTTTATTTTTTATTATACACTTATTATACATTTATTAGTCATCCTGCCTAAATTACTCAGTCAAAATCCTATTAAAATTAAGTAGTCCTTTAGAGCCAGCCTTGATTAATTTTCTTTCGATCTAGAAGCTGTCTCCTAAACCTAGGAACCAGAATAATGGGCACTTGACAAAAATTGCAGGACTCAGTGACAGACATTGTGAAGTAGCCATGCAAATGGGCTTGTCTTTATCCCCTTTACATGCTTAGAAATAAATAGGGCTGCCTGGAACAGATACAGATTTGATTATATAACTCTACCTTTGAATATCCTAGTCTGGGTGCCACAGTTACATTTCTAGGCACCATGGTTGCCTGGAGCCTGGGATTTGTGAAGCCGTTTTTAAAAGCAACTTCTGAATAGTGTTGTTGAGTAACTTAGTCTGAACTAGGGTTGTGCGCCTTGGTTTTTTTCTGGGTTTTTTTGGACAAATCCAAAACACCCCTATTTGTTCTTTGTTTGAAATCAGCCAATCTGAAACACCCCAATTTTGTTCTTTGTTCAAAATAGCAAATTCTGAATCTGAAACGTTTTGGACTTTAAAAAACAGTCCCGGGGCAAAACTGGCAGGTGGGGGTGGTAGTGCCCAATGGATGGAAGCTACCACCCAAATTTCAGAGGAATTGGGCAAAGGGCTGATTTTTGGTGAATTTTTGATTTTTCCCATAGGGAATAATGGAGGTTTCAGCAAAAGTATAGCTTCACGTCAGGGGGAAAGGGGGTGGCCCAGAGCAGAGTAGGGTGCGTGGTAGTGCCCAGTGGTGGTAAAAAAGCTGCCAGAATTATTTAAAAGGAATTGGGCAGAGGACTGATTTTTAAAGATTTAATGGAGTTTACACGTCTTTAAGGTTCTTCCCCATAGGGAATGATGGAGGTTTCAGCAGCCCCATAACTGCATTTGGAGGGCACCGGGGTGGCCCCAGAGCAAGTGGTGGTCTAGAGCACATAGGGTGCCAACCACCCCCATGGGTTGCTAACCCATGGTGGTACTGGGTTCTGTTGTTTCTGAGATGTTTTGAATGTAGATTCTCTGGTAGCATATGAGAGTGGATTCATGGTTTGTCATTAAAAATTTCATATGCTACCAGAGAATCTACAGGCTGGGCTCAGGCTGGCAACAAGGTAGGCCTAGGCAATGGCATGACATCTCTCAAGGGAGTGAAAATAATTCTTCTGGAACAAAAAAGCAATGCAGGAGATAAATTCCCAGGCCGGCATGCAGTAGCCATAGCAGGCTGGCAGGCTGGGCTCAGGCTGGCAACAAGGCAGGTAGGCATAGACAATGGCATGTCATCCTCATGGCAACTTGAGGCATTCCATGCAATGCAAACTAGTTCTCTCTCTCCCTCTTCAGTGAGGCAGAACGGCAGAATGGTGAATGAGTAACTAACCTGTTGCATAAATTGAAAACCCCTCCTTAAACTCCCCCACCCTCGCACCTGCTTCAGCCCTTCCCCTGGCCAATGTGGGGTCAGTAAAGAGTGGCAAGAGGCAAAAGAGCCAATGGTAAACAAGGAGGGAATCAACAGCAGGTCAGTCCATGCTTGAGGTCACCGATCAGAAGGCTAGAAGGGCGGGAAATTCAAAGAGATGTCAAACACAAAATGGAGTCTGACTCAGAGATCGCCACAAAATGGAGGTCTGAAACAACAAAACCTTTTTGTAGCTGAAACAGGGACGTTTTGTTTTGTGTACAAAACTTTTGGATTTGGAAAATGGGCATTTTGTTTTGTCTACAAAACACCTGATATGGCCCGTTTCGAGTACAAAATGTTTTGTACTCGAAATGTTTCGCACATCCCTAGTCTGGATGTTAGCCACTGTGTTTTTGCTGTTGTCATTTATTGTATATTTTATGCTGTATATCACCTTGGGGCTGTTGGTGAAAGGCAGTTTACAAATTTAAAAATAAACGAATGTAACAAATACTTATGAAAAAGTAAGAGGGAAAACATTCTGGAGATAGTTTAATTGGATTATACAAGGTACAAAATACAATAACTTCTTGTTTTATTTTATACTTATTGATTTAAAAAAAAAAACACTTGTCAGTATTTCACTCAGGCAACAGTTTCTAACCATTCTTCTTGCAGGAGTTGACGAAGTCACTTCTCCTGCTTACGCTGATTGTTGTCTCTGGATCTTTCCAGTATGGTTACAACCTCTGGATGGTCAATGACCCAGATTCGGTAAGATGACAGGTGTCTTCTTGGACTAGAGGAGAGCTGGTCTTGTGGTAGCAAGCATGACTTGTCCCCTTAGCTAAGCAGGCTGTATATGAATGGGAGACTAGAAGTGTGAGCACTGTAAGATATTCCCCTTAGGGAATCAAGCCGCTCTGAGAAGAGCAGAAGGCTTCAAGTTCCCTCCCTGGTTTCTCCAAGATAGGACTGAGAGAGATTCCTGCCTGCAACCTTGGAAGCCGCTGCCAGTCTGAGAAGACAATACTGAGCTAGATAGACCAATGGTCTGACTCAGTATATGGCAGCTTCCTATGTTCCTTCCTATGAAAGGAGGAATGTTCTGTATTTCTGGCACTATTTTCTTATTTTGCCTTTGAGACAGACTTGGGAGAATGCCTTCCTAACATTTTATATGCTCACACATGTATAATCCTGATTCAGGTCTCAATCCCTATCCCTTGGTCTCTAGAAGTTAATGATGATGATGATGATGATGATGATGATGATGATGATTTCTTACGTGCCTAAAAAACAAGGTGCTACACAAGGGCAGAGTTTATTCATGTATTGCAGCAGCTGCTAGATAGTGTGTGGCATCCTTGTATGTTTTGCAGATTTCTCATTTTATTTCTTGTCAAAATTTGCAGGGGGGTTGGGGTGGATCACCACCTGGAAGAGCCACAGGTGGGTGTGCATAAGACTGCAGCCTTCAGGCATTAACATTCCAGTCCACCGAGAGCAGTGGTGCAATACGAATACCACGACTATTTTATTGTTGTGGGCCACCCTGAGCAGTAATGTATTGGAGTGGTGGGTATCGTAATGACCTGCCTTGGCCGACTGCCCAGCAGCTGCGAAAACCACTCTGTTCAGAGGGGAAGGGAGAGCCGACAGACAGGAATAGAAAGTAGTCAGAAACAGTGCCAGAAGTCAACACTGGGAATCAGTAGCGGCTGGTGGGCTTTGGTGCGAGGGGTGGGGGCATGGGAGAAGCTGGTCACTGAGGCAGAAGCCTAACCCCCCTTCCTTCACGCCAGCAGGCTTGGGTATTTACCCAAGCTTGCCAGCATTGAGGAAAACAGAAGGGCGGGGGAGCAGAAAAGCAGTGGCAAAAGTAGAAAACAGAAATTTTTTGAGGGATGGGGGAAATAAGACAGAAAGCAAAAAAAGCCAGGGCAAAAAGCAGGGAGAAAGGCAGAAAGGAAGGGCAAAGGTCAGAAAGAGGGACAGAAGGGAGAAAGCAGAGGTTGCATCGCCCCCTCCCACCAAACAAAGAAGTTAGTGAAGCAACTTACAGCCAGGGCATCCTCCAGATCAGGGAGCTTCCTCCAGCCCCTCCCCCACCTGCAACTTCCTCTTTTGGTCTTACTGGCTGAAACAGCTGTTACTCAAGCTGCTCCAGCCAATCTAATTCCTAGGGCGTTCCTCCTGGCATTGCCCCCAGGAAGAAGGGGAAAATGTTTTAAAAATATACTACCTGAAGCAACCAGTGCATTTTTACCTATTATTTTAGTTCTTCCTGGGGGCAGTGCCAAGAGGAGCCCCCTAAGAAACAGATTGGCTAGAGCAGCTTGAGTAGCAGGTGTTCCAGCCAGTAAGACCAAAACAAGAAGTTACAGCCAGGGGAGGAGGGACTAGAAGACGCTCCCTGCTCTGAAGGTTCCCCTGGCTGATGGTATGTCTGATCCTTTATTAGCTTGTTTGTGTTGTGGGGGCAGGGGGGCAGCACTGCCCTTCCTGCCCTTACTGACCAGCCACCACTGCCGGGAATGCCACAGGATCAGGGGTAAACACGAATCGGGGTCAGACAACAACAAACAGGTCCAGATTTCTAGGTCAGAGTTGCTCATGATAGGGCTGGTCACCACAAACATTGTTTCCAGCTTCCAAGCTGCTCCGAATAGGCGGTGTGGTGAGAGCTCCACCCAACACTGCAGCTGGGCCTTGTCAGGGAGATGCAGCCAGGCCAGAGCTGGGACACCTGTCCCTTCTGGCCAGCCTCTCCAACCTATAGCTTTCCTCCCTCTGAGCCTGTACTCTGGCCAAACATTGCTGCTGGGGATCTGGGGCAGGCGCCTCGACTTCAGCGGCCTCGGAGGCTTCATCAGGAGGAGGGAAGGAAGGGGGCAGAGGGACCTGCAGGCCTGTCAGCTCTGGCTCTGCTGAGTCAACCAGAGTTTCAGCCTGCCCCCCCCCCCCGCTCTGGGTCTTCATCGGAGGAATCCTCCTCTACAACCCCCATGGGAGTCATCACAGGTTTAAACATTTTAAATAAATAATAAATAAATACACAGACCTAAAATTCAACATAGCACTGCTTGCAAGCTTACAGTGTAGATAAGACAGATCCACCAGGGAAAGGAGGGGGAGGCCGGGGCCAAGAAAAGACCAGGTTAAATCTCAGGGGTGGATGGGCAGGTCCACCCAAGGACATGGAATGAGGATGCATTACTTCTTTTCCATCCCACCCTTCAGTCCCTCAGAAACTGCTTATCCAAACAATAAAATGCCACTGAAGGCGTTTGAGCTGCGACTGTTTTATGATCGGTACAGCAAGATGCATTTTGAATTTAAACATTTTACTGAGCATATGAAGCTGACTTATACTAAGGCCTGGACCATTGATGCCCCCCACCCACCCCGCACCCAGTCAGGGTGGCCAATTGGCAAGGCCTAGTTCCTGTCCAAAGGAATATAAGGTACACAGCAAGGTCTGAATGGACTCTGTTCTCTAATAAAGGGATGAAGGGACATTTTATACCTAAGAAATGCAATGTGTGGGTGAGGCACATGCAGGTACATCCAAAGGGCAACCAGATTTGGCTACATCTCCCTGTACACTCAATTGCAAATACAGTTTTGTTGCCACACAATGTGTGGAAAGGCCCCAACTAACATGTTACGTGTTTCTCTCCCAGCTCCAGCAAGACTTTCAGAACATAACCTATGAGAAAGATAAGGCGAAAGTTGGGCCAAACGGGAACATTCTTATGTTCCTGTTAGCTGTTACCATTGCTATCTTCCCGATTGGAGCCTTAGTTGGATCCCTTTTGATTGGCCTGCTGGTGGATAGGTTTGGCAGGTAAGATCATAAGAACAACCTTGCAACAACAAAACCCAGTACCCCACAGGTTTGTGGGGGTGGGGGTGGTTGGCACCCTATGTGCACTATACAACCCCTCGCTCTGGGCAACCCCAGTGCCCCCCAAGTGGAATTATGGGGCTGCTGAAACCTCCATTATTCCCCATGGGAGAAATCTTAAAGACACGTAAACTTCAATAAATCACAAAAGATCAGCCCTTCGCCCAATTCCTTTGAAATAATTCTGGAAGTTTCCTTGCCCCCATTGGGCACTAACACCCACCACACTCTGCTCTGGGTCATCCCTTTCCCCTTGATTTGAAGTGATACATTTGCTGGAATCCCCATTATTCCCTATAGGAAAATTCTTAAAGATGTGTAAACTTAAAAAAAATCCACAAAAAATCAGCCCTTTGCCTAATTCCTTTGAAATTTGGGTGGTAGCTTCCACCCATTGGACTCTACCACCACCACCCACTCTTTTTGCCCTGGGACCCTTTTTAAAAATCCAAATCGATTCGGATTCGGAAAATTTGGCTACAAAACAAAACAGGGCTGATTCGGATTCAGAAAATTTGGGTACAAAACAAAACGGGGATGTTTCCATTCAGATACAAATTGAAACAAGAAAATTCCAAAATGCACACCCCTACTTCTAAGTAGGCATGCAAAGAATGGATTGCACTATAAAGCCCCAAACCTTAAACATTACAATACACAGGAAGGCAGCGATTTACATCAAAATCAAAATATCCTCTCAACTGACCTACAGAGATTCCCCTGCTGACAAAAAACAAAGGCAACATTCTTCAGGGGAATTACTTATTGTGAACTTCTCCTAGCCAGCCTCCTGTGATTTACTTGCCTTTCTCAAAGTCCAGTGGCTGAAGAGAATAGTGACCACACTGTTTTGCTCCTTTCTACTTCTACGAGGGATAGAGCATAGCCTTTTATTATTTATTTATTTATTTATTTATTTATTTAAATATTTTTATACCGCCCAAAACCTATGTCTCTGGGCGGTTTACAACTTTTAAAAATGAAAACTGGGAATCCAGGAAAGCTAATGGGCTAACCAAGCACCAGGGAAGATGCTTAAAATCCGGTAAAGAGCTGGAAATCCCGGGGAGATGGCAACTTTATTCTGCTTTAGTCTGTACTGAACCTCTGGCCAATCAGTTTCACCAAATGACTGGGTTCTATTTTATTTATTTATTTGATTTATATACTGCTCTTCCAAAGGTGGCTCAGGGCAGTTTACATTAAAATAAAAAATGCATAACAATTAAAATTGTTAATTTTAATTGTTAATTGTTAAAATTGTTAATTTTAATTCTCCGGTCCTTTCTTGAGGGGAGGGTCCAGAAGGTGGTGCTGCGGGACTACTGCTCGGCACCGTGGCCATTGGCCTGTGGGGTCCCGCAGGGTTTGGTCTTGTCCCCCATGCTGTTTAACATCTACATGAAGCCGCTGGGAGAGGTCATCCGGGGTTTTGGACTGAGTTGTCAGCAATATGCGGATGACACTCAGCTCTATCTCTCCTTGTCATCTGATCCTAGGGAGGCGGTGGATGTCCTGAATCGGGGGCTGGAGGCCGTGATGGGTTGGATGTGGGCTAATAAACTGAAATTGAATCCGGATAAGACGGAGGTACTGTTGGTCAGTAGGAGAGCCAATCGGGATGAGGAGATTTTACCGGTTCTGGATGGGGTTGCACTCCCCTTGAAGGAGCAAGTACGCAGCTTGGGGGTAGTACTGGACCCGGCTCTGCTTTTGGAGGCTCCGGTGGAGGCGGTGGCGGTGGCCAGGGGTGCCTTTGCACAGCTTCGGCTGGTGCGCCAGCTGCGTCCCTTTCTCGAGAAGGCAGATCTGGCCACGGTTACCCACGCCTTAGTCACGTCGCGTCTGGATTACTGTAACGCGCTCTACGTGGGGCTGCCCTTGAAGAATATCCGGAAACTGCAGCTAGTGCAAAATGCGGCAGCGAGGGTTTTATCCGGAGCTGCCCGCTGGGAACATATCACCCCCATTTTGAAAGAGCTGCACTGGCTGCCGGTTTGTTTCTGGGTCCAATTCAAGGTGCTGGTTTTGACCTTTAAAGCCCTAAAAGGTTTGGGCCCAGGGTACTTGAGGGACCGCCTGCTCCCAAGGGTTGCTGCCCACTTGACTAGGACATCTGGGGGGGCCCTGCTCCGGGTGCCGACAATGAGGGAGGCCCGGCTGTCGTGCACTCGGGACAGGGCCTTCTCTGTTGCTGCTCCTAGACTCTGGAATGCTCTCCCGGTGGCCATTCGTTCCTCGGACTCCATCACAGCTTTTAGAAAGCTTGTAAAGACTTGGCTTTTTACCCAGGCTTTTACATAATCGTTTTTTACTGCTGTTCTTGTGTGTTTTTAATCTGCTGTCTTGTTTTTATGTATGTTTTTAGCTTGATGTTTTTACTGCTTTTATTGTATGTTTTAATTTTTGTAAACCGCCTTGGGGTTTTCTTTTAACGAAAGGCAGTATAACAATGTAAAAATAAAATATAAATAAATAAATAAATAAAATAAAATAAAAAGCAATTAAAAGCAGATTACAATTACAATTACAATTAGATAACATTAAAACTAAATATCATTAAAAACCAGTCTAAAAGGATGGTTCGTTAAGGCTCTTCTGAAAGCCTCCAACAAAGAAAATCCTCTTATATCCACGGGAAGCGCGTTCCACAACCTAGGGACAATAGCAGAGAAGGCCCTAACCCAGGTCGCTACCAGATGAACTGGTGGCACTCGAAGATGGACTCTTCCTGATGATCCTGATAAGCACTGGGGAACTTGTAGAGAAAAGTATCCCACCAGCTAACCCAGACCTAAGACATTCAGGGCTTTAAAGGTAATAACCAGCATTTTGTACTTTGCCTGGAAACATATCAGCAGCCAGTGCACCTGTTTGAGAACAGGGATAATGTGGCCTCTCCAGGATACCCCAGAGACCAATCTGGCTGCCGCATTTTGAACTAACTGAAGTTTCCAAACTACATACAAAGGTAGCCCTAATTAGAGTGTATTGCATTAGTGCAACATGGGGGTTACCAGCTGGTGAACCACTGTTTTCAGGTCATTCTTCTCAAGAAATGGGTGTTGTCAAATCAGTCACAGCTGGTAAAAACGCTCCTGGCCACAGCCTCAACTTGAGGCACCAGGGAGAGACCTGGGTCCAAGAGCACTCCCAAGCTACAAACCTGTTCTTTCTGAGGGAGTGTAAACTTGTCCAGAACAGGAAGTTCTACCCTGTCTTGCAGATTATGACCCCCAACAATGAGCACCTCCATCTTGATTGGATTCAGTCCCAGTCTATTATCCCTCATCCAGCCCATTATTGCCTGTAGACAGGCATTTAAGGAGCTAATGTCATTTCCTGATGTTGATGACAAGGAGAAATAGATTTGGGTGTCATCAGCTTATTGATAACACCCAGGATCAAATCTCCTGATGACCTCACCCAGCAGTTTTATGTAGATGTTAAAAAGTATAGGAAACAGAATGTAACCCTGGTGGACTCCATATAGTAGCTTCCGATTTGAAGAGCAACTGTCACCAAGTGCCACCACCTGAAATCTACCCAAGATATAGGAGCGGAACCACTGTAAAACAGTGCCTCCTATCCTCAAACCCCTCAGGCGATCCAGAAGGATACCATGGTCGATGGTATCGAAAGCCGTGGAGAGATCCAAAATAACTAGCAGAGTCACACTCTCTCTGTCAATTCCCTGGCGAAGTTCATCTATCAGGCCGACCAAGGTGCCTCAATCCCATAGCCCACCCTAAAACCAGTTTGAAATAGGTCTAGATCAGGGCTGCTCAGCTTTGGCCCTCCTACAGATGTTGGCCTACAACTCCCATAATCCCTGGCTATTGGCAACTGTGGCTGAGGATTATGGGAGTTGCAGCCCAAAAACAGCTGGAGGGACAAAGTTGAGCAGGCCTGGTCCAGATAATTATCTATCTATCTATATTATTTATACACTGCCCCTCCAGTGCACTACTGCATGGGGCAGCTCACAACAATAAGATAAATACAAGTATACAATAAAAGTAATAAAATTAACTAAATTAAACAAAAAAATTGTCAGATTAAAAACCACAGTCATTATTAGGTTCAAATTAAAGGCTATTTTAAAAGCAAAAAACTGAAAATTATAAAAAGCTAAAGCACCAGATATAACCAAAAAAAAAAAAAAAAGGAAAAAAGGGGGAGCATTAAAAAACTTCCTTTAAAAGGTGTGTTTTAAGAAATTTTTTAAAAACACTGAGGGAGGAAGCATGGTGAAGATCTTCAGGGAGGGCATTCCAAAGCTGAGGGGCCACAACCGAAAAGGTTCTGTCTCTAGTCCCCGCCAATCAGATCTCTGTTAGTGACGGGGCCTCCTGGCGTAGGTCATCCACCAGGGCGACCAAGGCAGTTTCAGTCCCATATCCAGGTTCGAAGCCAGACTAGAAAGGATCTAAGTAATCAGATTCATCCAGGGCTGTCTGGAGCTAAGACGCCACAACGCTCTCCAACACCTTGCCCAAGAAGGGGAGGTTTGAAACTGGTTGAAAGTTATTTAAGTCATCTGGGTCCAATGAGGGCTTTTAAAGGAGGGGCCAAATGACTGCTTCCTTCATGCAAGGGGGGAACCACCCCCTGCTCCAAAGAGGCATTCACTACTCCCGCCACCCATGGACCCAGTCCCTCCCTACAAGCCTTCACCAACCATGAAGGGCAAGGGTCGAGGACACATGTGGTAGGCTTCAACCTTCCAAGCAGCCTGTCCACCTCCTCAGGCAACACAGTCTGAAAACCATCCAATATAACAAGACCAGATGGTGCATTGGCAACATCCAGTTCTGGTGCCGCAAAAATCCTGGTATCCACGTCAGAACGGATATGAGCGATTTTATCTACAAAATGTAAAGCAAAACGGTCACAGCGGGCTGCTAAGGATTCTGTTTGATGGTCCTTGGGGTCCTCACCTAGGAGGCCCCGAACCACTAGAAAAAGCTCCGCTGGATGACACTGAGCTGACACGATGGCGGCAGAAAAGCAGGATTTCTTTGCTGCCGTAGAGTAGGCCCTAATATGGGCCCTAGCCTGTGTTTGGTCACATTCATAATCAGTTTCTTCCAAGACTGCTTGGAGCTGGTCAGCTACCACCCTTTCAATCATCTTACCAAACAATGGGAAGTTGGAGACTGGCCTATAATTATCCATCACCAGGGGGTCCAAAGTGGGCTTCTTAAGAAGGTTTCTAACCACCGCCTCCTTCAGACAAATTGGCATCCTGCCCTCCCACAGTGAGGTATTAATGATATCAACCAGGCCAGCTCCAACAACCTCCTTGCAAGATGAAATCAGCCATGTTGGGCAAGGATCCAAAGAAAAGGTGGTAGGCCATACCGCTCCAAGCAGCTTGTCCACATCCTCAGGAATCACAAACTGAAACTGACCCAATCTAATCTCACAAGAGGAGTAGTAAGAGGGTGGTACTTTATCTCCAAAATGATTAATTACCCTAGGGTCAGGAGGTCATGCTTATGTCCCTGTGTTTTATCTGTGTGGTTGCCTGAACACATCCGGGATGCTTTTTAATTGGGTAATGGCACGTGAGAGCAGACTAGACTGCTTATATAGGAGAAGGGGCAGTTTTGGAGGCGCAGGACAGAACCTTGTGGGGAGAAACATGAAGCAACCTAGTGCACCTAAAACACTATCGAAGCCTAAGTGGCTCTCACTACCACCAGCCCCATTGAAAATGAAGCCCAGGAGGGAGCAAGTCAGACAACTATGGTCAAGGAGGTTGGCCTTTACTCCAATGGCGATGAATCTTCACCTAGAAGAAGAGAAATGGTCTGCCTATAGAAATTCTAAAGGGCAGAACCAAACTGCTAAGAAAAAGAGAAGGCCTAGGTTATTTTACTGTCAGGAACCCTGTTGCAAAGGTGATCCAATTGATGCCCAATTGGAATGTGATTGCGGGAGTCATTCTCCAGAAAGAGCAAGGCTAGGATACTGCCTCGATAAGTGCTGTAATCAGGGGCGTAGCTAGGGGAGAGGGGGCCTGTGTTCACCCATCCCCTTGCCCCTCACAGTGAGGGAGATAATGAAGAAAGTAGGGAGGAGTGGAACTTGAGGGCCCTCAGGAGCTGTGGGGGCCCAGGTTCTTTAAACCCATCTGCTCAATTTTAGCTATGCCCCTGGCTGTAATTCGAGTGATGAGTGGTCATCAGATAATGACAGTACAGATGGCAGTGCCATTAACAAGGCTATGAAGAAATTGGAATTGCAAATGAACACCAAGGAAGAGGAGGACAAGGAGAATCGGATGGTAAGAGAACCAATTATTTTTATTTTATTTTATGTTACATGCTGTAACAAGTGTTTGAAAATGTACATGTAGATGAACTGTTACATTGATATGTTTTTACTATTAGATGTGATGACTGCATATGAGAAAGTAATCCTAAATTGTCTGAAAGTATAGATTTATTTATTTATTTTTGGTCTGTTTCTTCAGGGGAATGAAGAGCTCATGCCAGCTATGGAGAACCTGCACCTTGATGAAAAGCTCAGAGATAGCCATGTCACATGCATTGGTTGCAGTTGTATGACTCCTGAGAACTAAAACATTTTTGTGTTACTCTGTATCAATAAAAACATTTTGTTTTAAGCATGTGTGTTCATTCAAGTGTCAACAATCAGCATGGAAGACTCTGAAAAAATTCTAAAGAAAATATATCACACTCCCGACAGGGAGCTTCGAGGGAGTGAATCCGTTATTTCAAGAGGCCAGGCGACACAGCAAAAAGCTCACTAAAAAGCAAGTAGTAAACTGGCTTTCAGAGTAAGATGCTTATACTATGCACAGACCCGCCAGAGTCTGGTTTAAAGGAAACAGGATCATTATTTCACAGGTGGATGCACAATGGCAGGCCGATTTGGTGGATATGCAGCAATTTTCAAAATACAATAAGGAGTACAAGTACAATTTAACAGTGGTGGACATTCTATCTAAATATGCCTGGACTGTGACTCTAAAAGACAAGACAGGAAGAGAAGTAACTGAGGCTTTTAAAGCTATTTTCAGTCTAGGGAGAAAACCCAACAAGCTCCAGACTGACAGGGGAAAGGAATTTCTAAATAAGACTATGAGCAGACTATTGAAGCACTATGGAGTTCAACATTTTGTCACCAATAATGAGATTAAAGCTGGTGTTTCTGAACGATCTTTAAAAACAAGAATGTGGAACTATTTCACAGCTAACAATACCTTCAAGTATATTGACGTGTTACCAGATCTTCTAAGAAGTTATAATCATAGTTTTCATAGGACCATCAAAGCCAGACCTGCGGATGTCAATCATACCAATGATTTGACCATGTGGAGAACAGTTTATGGGGATACTGTTCATAGAAAACCTGAGCCCTCAATAAAGGAGATCCAATAAAGGAGATCATGTTAGGATTTTTAAAATCAAGGGTGTTTTTGAGAAAGGTTTTGAGCAGACTTTCATGGCCGAGATTTTCATAATAGATCAAGTCATCAGAAGAGCACAGAGACCTGTATTCCTGTTGAAAGATTACATGGGAGATTCTGTTGAGGGTAACTTCTATCCTGAAGATCTACAGAAAGTTAGTACTAAAAAGGAGAGGGTCTATAGGATTGAAAAAATTCTAGCCACAAAAGGCAAGGGTTTTATATTACTCTTCCTAATAATGCCAGTGCAAAAGCGTTTCCACAGAACGTGAGTTCAGCCTTCACTATTTGTTTAGCATGATCCCTGGATTTGGAAGTCAGTTTGGATGAAATACAATACCCATACAGCTGGGGCAATTTTATGCAGGATACCGAATTTGAAATTGTTAAGTGTGAAGAAATGGTTCTTTCGCCTATGAAACAGTATTACGCCAGCATTATGGGCCTGTTGGATCATATGAATGCAGATATGAAAGAGGGTCATACACCACTAGAAATGCTCATGCTTTATGATCCAATTGACAGAAAAGTCATGTTCAAAAATTCTGGTGGATTCTTCTTTTCAGCCTAATTCATGCTGGAACGTTCTGGCTTCAGCCAGTAATTCTGCATCAGTGAGAGATCCTGATTTCAAAATGGCAATCAACCCTCCACCCCCGCCGCAACAGAGTTTGGTATTCAAAACATTTATATCTATCAGATGCTGACATTTTTTTGGCTATAACTTACTGTAGGGTATAGACTTTATGGATCTGAGCCCTCCTTCTTGTGGTGGCCTCATGATTAAAACCACCAAGCGCAGAGTAACACCCCCTAATATTTCTACATCGCTTTGTAGTAAGTTACTTATGTGTGTTAAAAAGTCCTCAACATTTAGAGCATCTCTGTTTCTTATTAAATATACAAAATTGTTTACTAATTCTTCATCATATGTTATAGACAGCATAAAAGACACACCCTGGGCAAAATACAAGGTTTAAAGTTACAACAAGCATAAAACAGGATAAATCTTATTAAAACAACTTTCCTCTGAATAAAAACAATAAAAACAGTTTTTAAAACCCTGTATATATTATACTTCAAGCATATCATAAAGTGACAATGAAAATAATTAGAGACTATCAGTAGAAGCAGGCCTTCTCTGTAGCTGCTCCTGGGCTGTGGAATGCACTCCCAGGAGAAATCCGCAATCTGAATTCTTTATTGACCTTCAAGAGAGCCCTTAAAACCTATCTGTTTGGCCTGGCCTTTCAGGGTTTTTAATCAGTTTTAATTGTTTTAATACTGTGACCTGGTTTTCAGGGTTTTTAATTGTTCTCATTGTTTAATTGCTTTTTATAATGTTTTTAATTGTTAATTGATGTTTTATATTGTTCATATTTCTGATTTAACTGTTACTGGTTTTAATGGTTCTGTTTTAGTTGTAAACTACCCTGAGCCACTTTGGAAGGGCGGTATAAAATCAAATCAATCAATAAACACACACACACACACACACACACACACACACACACACAACTATAATACCTTGCTTAGGATTTGACTTCTTGGGTCATTTTGGAGATGGTGGGGGACTGTCATCAATCCTCACTGCATTTTAAAACAAATCAAAAGAGTGTTACACAGCTCACAACAATACATAATATTATTATCTATGTATGATTCAAATTTACTACTACTACTACTACTACTACTTATATACCACTTTTCAACAAAAGTTTGCAAAGCTGTTTACATAGGAAAATATATAATAACTAGCTGGGCTGGGCGCAGAGCATCTGCGCCTCCGGCTAGCCCACCCACCGCTGCTGTTCCCCACCACCACCACGCCGGCATGCCCGGCTTTCTGGCTCCATCTCCCCCTGCCGTCTTCTTCTCGCCCCCTCCATGCTTTCTGGCAGGCTGGCCGGCCAGCCTGTTTCCTCTCCCTTCCACCCCAGACTTTCTGGCTTGTGGGCCGGCCGGAAAGTCGGCTGGCCACCTCCTCCCACCCTCTCCTCCTGGTGGCCGGGCCAGGCTGGCCCGCTACCTCCTTCCACCTTTTCCTACTGGCCAGCGGCTGGGCCTGCCTGGCCCGCCACCTCTGCCTCCTCCCGCCTCCTCCTCCTGGCGGCCGGACCAGGCTGGCCCACCACCTCCTCCAGCCAACTGGCGGCCGGGCCAGGGCCAGGCCAGCCTGCCGCCACATGCCTCCTCCTCCAGGTGGCCGTCCCAGGCCGACCCACCGCCTCCTCCTCTGGCCGACTGGCAGCCAGCCCAGCCCGGCCCACCACTCCCGCCACTGTATCCTGTCACCGTCGCTATCCCCAGACAGATGCTCTTGCGAGAGCTGCCACACATTGGATTAGTGACGGGTACGTTTCAAAGAATTAAATAAATAATGATATTTATCTATAGCAGCAGCAGCAGCAGCAGCAGCAGCAGCAAAAGATAGTGATTTTTCACCAGCCTTCCTAGGCTTCATGCTCACAAAGAGTGGAGGGGTATGCGTTTCTGGTTTAACGATGATCAGTTCTGGATTAAAAACTTGATCATGAGGTGTGATGAATGAATTGAAGTCATCATCATCAGCCATTGGTGGTGGTACAGACTTTGTAGGATGGCAGGGTGGGGCATCCTCATAGCCTGCAAGAAAGCACAATTTATATCAGTCTGCTGTGCCTGCTGGCACGTTAGGACATGAACACAGAAATCTGGCTCCAATGAACATCTAATAGAATCTCATATTTATAACATCATCACAGAATACATGGAACATGGCATTGCTAGTCTGAAAAATGAGAGAATGAAGAAAGCTGTGATACGGAAAATGATATTTCTGTGGTGCTAGAAAAAATGGATTTGAAAACTATAAATGATGCACAGAGATTTTTTATCAGTGTGATGACTGAAGAATTTGCAGAAAAGAAGTTTAACACTGGAAGAATCTTTACCCTGCTAGTTTTTGCTTGTTTTATTACAAAACACGTACCATTAAAGAGCAAGAGAGACATGGCTCTTTTTGTCAGTGAAGCCATCTTCAAAATAATACAGGACAATGTAAGGGCTTATTTTAGAATTACTGGTAAGGTTTCTTAGAGAATTACTAGCATACATCTAACACACACACATTTTTATTTCTACAGGATTATGACCATGGTGTATTTTACTATCATAGAAGATCAGCATGGACAATCTACAAATATCTACACACTTTTAAATGGCTGTTTTTTCCAGGTTAAAAATAAAGTATAAAATATAAAGTATGACTGTTAATTGAAATACTTTTTAAAAAGATCATCCAATAGAAGACAGCAAAACACCACACACACACACCCCTTATTTAAAATAATGTGTATATGAAACAAATATGCTACATGTAGTTAAAAACAGTACACTAGATGGCAGCAAAGCACATCTTAAAAGCATTGCAGAATCAACTTTGCAGGAATATGTATTTTAATATCTGGATGTGCACGTGGTATACATATCTTATTAAAATGAAAATTACCTTTACACATTTTCTTTAATTCTTCCAGCTGAGAGTTGTTATAATCGAAGAGAGTTAAGAACATGGTTTTTAGTGTTGCGGAATTTCTCCCTTACCCCCAACCCACACTAAAACTGTTTGTTAAAATTAATCACAGACCTGATTCATTATTCAGATTTGGGTACATATTTGTACTATTTTGTAGTCTTCTTCTGCGAATAGAAAATAAGAGAAGGAAGCCTTCATTACAAGTGATTGATAGATAGACAGATAGAAATTCTACCCCACCCCTGCTTTGAAATAGAAAAATAGAAATGAAAGGTGTACTTACCACACACTTGGTTGGAATCACAACAGGTTGTCATTGAACACATGTACATATTTATACCATTTGAAGCTCATACATTTAATGACATCAGAGGATGTCTGTTTGGACTGTCTTGCCAAATTTTGACCCCCATTGACCTGCGGAGGCCCTGAGAAAATATCCCAAATGGCATGACAGCCTAAGGAATTTTGTACAAGGTCTAATTTCTTTCCCAGATGTATTCCTAATTCCTACACCCTGGTATAGAACCCACCCACCCCCATCACTTTTTTCTTAATTTGTTTCACATAATCTTAATTTTATACTTGAAGCTCAAAGATGTTCATGTTGATTAGTGTGATATAAGGAATTATATCTACTTGAAAGGAGGCGACCATTTTATCAGTTTGATTAAAGAACTAGTTACCATATTGTTCATTACAATGTGTTTCATATTTAGAAGGAAATTGAACTTTGATTATTTTGCCATGTTATAGAATCATGAAGTTTTTATAATAAAAAGAGATCTAAGGAGCTCTCAGCCCTGTCTTTTTCTCTTTTATTTTTGGGGTGTGTAGATGGGTGAACTTGTGAATATTATTTAACAACCTTTTTGTTACCAAATGTAACAACGTTATTAGTAGAAATCATATGTTATCCTTGAGTTCAGAAAGACAGTCCTGGCTCCCACTTGAACCCTAACTAAGCCTTATGTGTTTCCCTCTGTTGTCTGAAGCCAAAAATGATATATGGGGTTATTGTTCAAACCTACCCCCTCCCGGTGTTAACCATATGTACCAACATAACATAATGTCAGTGCCATGTGTGGTTTTGTCTTTTGTTGAATTCCCATCCCCCCCCCAATAAATGATAAAGTATATGAATGGCTGTTCAAACCTGCCCTGCCCTGGGTTCACTTGACCTCTAGCCAGATGTACCAACATAACATCATGTCAAAGACATGTGTGGTTTCCTCTCTCCTGTTTTCCCAAGCCCCTAAATGATTGATTATATGTGTTGGTTGTTGAACCTTTTGCCCCTTGGGTTCACAACAGATATGCATCATGTCACCAGGTTCTGTGAAGATGACCCTTCATGCCAGATGCAGAAAGCTCATTTTCCTGACCTGAACCAAACTCTAAAGATAAGTTACACTCTACATTCTTTCCCCGGCCCTACCAAATGATAAAGACACCAAGGTTTTTTCACCACAGAAACCATTTTCATTTATTCATCAGAAAAGTTTTATATGGTCTATTTGAAATTACTATTTCCACGTGCAATAACATCTGTGGATCACAATCATTTCTCAGGACTTGACATAAACACTTAGTAGGCATTACAGACTCTTAACTTTTGAAAATAACAGCAGCACCGTATCAATAATTTCACTGTTTAATATCAAACAATTTAATGCATAAGCTAATACAATTAATAAATTTATTTCCTTGTATGATAAATAATCACAAAGCATTATCCATTTGTCTGCATAAAATCCATCTTCCCATATCAGACATCATGAGTGGCCTGGGCTGGGACAAAATTTGCACAGCCATCCGATCACAAAAAACCCCAGCATCTCCTTGTAACAATGGTTTAGAACACCAAAAACACTAGCATGGACCAGAGAATTCATGGCAGCTTCCTGCTGCAGAGGTGTGATTTCATCTGATTCATGCACATATAATTTTAATTTTTTTAAGGTTATGTGTAGTCCAGGGGTCTCCTGCTGTGAAACTGCCTTCCACAGTTCTGTAGATCCTTCAGCTTCTACAAGCGGTATCTCAACCTGCTTGAAAAAGGTGGCGGGGGGGAGCCTTAATTTTGTACCAGATCCTAATTTATCACACACCCCATCCTCCCTATAAGGAAGAGAACAGTTACCTGCACTGTGTGGCTCTCTGGTATGACTGCCGCGTTTTGACATCTTATCCTATATTTTGGCCATTTTCCAGTCTTGCACTGTGGCTGAAGGACTCAGCTCCATAGACTCTTCTGGGTCGTTAGACTCAAGATTCACTGCCATTGGAGTAAATACCACAAAGTTCTGTGTTGCCCCTCCAAAATTGCCCCTTCGCCTATATAAACAGTCTACTCTGCTCTCACATTCCCCCATTACCCAAACCTACACACCTATGATGTAAGCATGACCTCTGACCCTAGGGTAATTAATCATTTTGGAGATAAAGTACCCCTCTCTTACTACTAAGAGAAATTGCCAGACACCCCCATAACTGGACTTGCAGAAATATTGGAGTCCAGATCAGCCTGAATGCAAGAGATTTTATCTTCAAAGAACTCATTGAATGTGTCACAGTGAGATACTGCTTCCGGAACTAAATCTGAAACCAAAGGGGTTTGAGGTAAACCTCTAACAATCTGGAAAAGCTCTGCTGGATGAGAACTTGCGGACGCAATACACGCAGAATAAAATTGCTTCATTGCTGTACGTATGCCACAGCATATGCCTTTAGATGGGCTTTATGTTGTTTCTTATCAAATTCAAGACGAGTCCTCCTCCATTTGCGCTCCAGTCATTTACCTTGCTGCTTCAGCTTCAGTAGCAATTTCATATACCACGGAGCTAATTTTGAAGTGGGTCTAGTGTTATAGAAGAGGAAGAAAAATCTATTCACTTTTGCCATACCTCCTTCTCCTTTCCCTTTCTGACTCTACTCCCACACTCTCAACAGGATCCCCACTGGGACAAACTTCTCAACCATAAAACACCCCTAAAGCCAAGGTGCTGCGGCATTCACTTGTATGCTCACTTTCCTCCAAGACCAGACTCGGCACCACAGCGGCCATGTGGCTGCTGCTGCCTGCTCTGGCCTACAGAAAGACTCCTGCATTTGAATGGCCACTGTGATCACAAAGCACCAAGGAGGGGCCAGTTAATTTCTAAACTGAGAGGTTCAGGGGCTCACACCGCTTCTCCCCTCATCCTCGGTGTGCCCATGTGCACTCTTTTGCATATGCTCCAAGGTGGGCAATCCCTTTTATTTCTTCACTCACATCTTCCCACCCGGGTTAAGCTCTGGGGCTGCCTGGCTCACTTGAAGTCCAGAAAAGCCTGCTAGCCAGGAGAGGTGGGATGGCACATGCTGGTGAGAAGGGCTGGGTAATGAGATTTTCATTTGGATTTACTTATGGGTGCCAGGGAGGCAGGGGGAGGAAACTACAGGCAGGACTGATTTAAACATTGTAAAGCTTTTTCAAAAGGTGGGAAAAGATGAGGGGCATCAGGCTAGGCAAACTAAGGGGAGTGGAGGCTGATGGGGCGGGGGAGACTGTGGGCCTTCAGTGAGTGAGAATTGGGTAGGAGGTGCCAGTATCAGTTTAGTACAAGGTTACAAGTATATGCGAAATGCTTTCCAGGAGCCCAAAGGGGCGGCTGGATAGGTTTACATTTGTTTGGGGGGTTAGAGCTTCAGTACCTTGTGTAGCTCCTCGTCTTTTCCAATAAGTAACAAAACCAGAACAAATTATTCATACAAGATCAGGATCCTGTTGCAATTCCATCGCTCTTCTTTGACCTCATCCCTTCCCCGTTCTTGTGACTCTACCATAAATTCATTGTTACCCTCCCCACTGACCTTTTTCATTGTCTTTTTAGGAAACGTACCTTGCTGATAAATGACCTTTTGGCCATATTCTCTGCTATCTGCTTGGGTTGTTCTGATGTGGTAAATAGTCATGGATTCACTATCTTTGCACGGTTTGGCACTGGGATGTGCTCAGGTGAGTCACAGTCCTGGATTTAGTGTTTTAATGTTTTTAAAGGAAAGGTGCCAGGGCTGAAATCTGCCTGGAATGCATGACATGTAACCGGGCAACTTTGCCACCCTCTCTGCAAGCATGTCCTAGGGCAGGGGTGGGTCCCTAACAGGGGTCCTGGAAGGGCTCCCAGGGGGTACACAGAGTCTTTCTGCCTCCCCATCCTGCAGCTGCACTATTTGTTCCCCGTTTGAGGATCACTGGCTTGAAGTCGACACTTCCTCAATGATGTGTCCACTGCAGCAGGGGAGAGAGCAGGGCAAAGAACCTTCTCCTCTGCTCTTGATTAGCTGGCTACATGCTGAAGCTCAGTGTATGCCTCCCCTCTGCCTAACAGGCTTCAGAAAACTAGCCCTGAGTATTCCCTTTGAAATTAATGGGACAAGTAAATTTGTCTCATTTATATCAATAAGACTGCTTATCAGTAACTTAGTGTGGATGTGAGAGAGTGACTGGAGTAGCCCATCACATAACTGCACCACGGGTGTGTGTGCGCGTGTGTATGTGCGTGTGTGTGTGTGTGCGCACACCCCCTCTATGGGGTATCTGAGCTGAAGGTTTGTGACAGAAGGGCTACACTTGTTTAAAAAGGCTTTCAATGCCTGTCCTAGGCCACTTTCTCAACCTTTTAAGTAGCAAGAACCCCATAACTTCTGAAAGAATTAAGAACTACCTCAAATTTCCAGTGGACTTTATCTTTACAGTAATGTGTGTCAGAGGTTGGAAGATCTGTCATACCCTGTCCACACTAGATCAGATGTCTGATCTAGTGTGGGTAGGATGGCCACACTTAAGACCCAGGCAGAGTATCTTTTCTGCTCTGGAAGATGCCCTTAGGAGCCTTCTCTTCAGTGATAATTGAAAAGCTGGACATGCCTGGAAGGAATTGGCAAGAAAACTGAATTTTGACCCCTATGCCCACATGGATATGACACTGTGGGGAAACCCACACATACTGATAAGCAAACAGCCAATTTTATGGAAGCATTGGGTAGAAAAAGGAATTAGTCAGCTATCATAGCTGATAAATGAAGATGACAATTATAAATCCTTCGCAACCCTGCAAGAGGAGTTCCTACAACTCCTGTCAAGTGCCTGGCAGTATATTTACTTGAAATATAGTATATCTGCCCAATTTGGACCAGATGCCTTGGTGGCCTTGGTAATTCCAGAGATATATAGTGCATGCCATTAAGATGTCCTCTCTCCCAAAACTAAATAAATATTTGTATGCCTTTGTCTATGGAGAGAAAGATCCTGACTTGGATATACTTAGGGACAAATAGAACCTGGAACTCATTCATAAATAGTTACCAACGCAATGGCAAGATATTTCAGGTAGTGTTAAATGCAGCTCAATGGATCTCAAATTGTGTCTTATCCAGCAAAAGATTATTTTCAGGGCCTATTGGACTCCTCTGCCTCTTAAGTGATTAAAATTGGCTTCAAATAGTAACTGCTGGAGATGTAATAACCCTCACTCTGATTTAACACACATGTTTTGAGACTGTCCCACAGTGCAAGGCTTTTGGAGGGAGATTTCTACGTGTATTAATTTAGTGATGTATTAATCTCTTGCACTGAAGGATTTGAATGCAGTATTGGGGTATATCCTAGCCGACTGGGAGCTAAAACCAAGTTTTAAACAATGGCTATGGAGAGGCTTACTAGTAGCCAAGAGAGTAATATTGCGGCAATGGAAATCTCCTAAGATTGTGGAATGGGTGCATGACCTACTCAAGTTAGCGGCAAATGAAAAATGGGCCCTCGTAAAGGTAAACAAACCTGGTCAGAAATCTGGGACAACTTTCTTAAATTATTTTTAGAATTAAAACTTTTGATTAAAAGAGAGAGAGAGAGGAAGATGAAGAACTCCCAGGCATCTGGGTTCTACTATCAGGACCTGTTCTGAATGTGGAGGTCAGGGGTGTAACTACCATTAGGCAAGGGGAGGTGGCTGCCTGGGGGCCCCCACACCTCAAGGGGGCCCCCAAAGGCAAGTCAAATGTGAAGTGAGTGTGTGTGTATCAGCGAGGGGCCCATTTTAAAATTTTGTCTCTGGGCCCACTCCAGCCTCGTTACGCCCCTGATGGAGGTAGAGGTGCACCTAGGTCACTTTGGAGCCTGGACCTAAAGGCCTTCGGAGGCCCTCCCCTTCCCATCAACATGCTCCCCCGGGACACCACACCACCCAGGACAGACTAAAGAGGATTTGGGGGGACCCAGGGGCTGTGGAGGTAAGAGAACCTCTGTGTGGAAGCTAGATTATTCTCCATTGGGATTAGGATCTTTTTGATAGTGCCCCTGAGTTTTGGAACTCTTTTTTAAAAATGAGATCTATATATCCCCCTCCCCACTATATTTTTGAAATTGCTTAAAATTTTCTGAAAACCTTAAACAGTGCTCGCTGAGATCTTGAATGGCCATTATGTCTCGTTGTGCCACATTGTTTTATTGTCTGGTTTTAATTTTTATTGCTTTGTACTATTTTATAGATATCTTTATTGTTTGTTTTGATTTTTGAACTACTGCTGTGGAATTTTTTGATGAGCAGTGAATAAAAATTTATTTAATTTTTTAAAACGTATTTCCTAAGTGATACAATCTGAGATTCACCAGATCTTAGCCCCCTGTGTTTGTAGCTAGTTGGAGTTTAGTGCATGCAAAACGAGGCCTGCTATTTATTTGAGTGACCAGGATACTTGAGGAATACTGGCAAAATAAGGTTGGGGCAACTATCTCTGTAAAAGGGGCAGGCCCGTAGCCAGCTGGTGGCATGGTGTGTACCTGCCACAACAAAAAATTCTCTTTCTTCCCCATCTTCACTGACTGTTTTCGCTGAACATTTTATAACCTGACTCCCCTGATTTCTGCAATCTCCCCACAATTTTTTTTAGGCTGGTTGCCCCTGAAAAGGGGCAAAAGAGGAGAACATTAGGAGAGGGCTTTTGGGGAGGCTGGGGTCTGTTTCTTTGTTTTTAACCAGCAGACCCCTGCTAACTTGGTAAAGAGGCATCTTTTTAATGTGGTGATTCTCTTTATTTAGCTGGGGGAGAGTAACTGGCCCTCTCCAGCCCCAGCACAGAATCACTCCAGTGACTGTTGCTGGTGTCTGCTGTGTGGGGCCTGTTCCAACAGCCAGGCTCCAGACGCCCATGTGAGAGGTGGGGTCCAGGGGCTTCTGGCTTAAACAGGGACTGAGGCAAGCCTGAGGTGCAGCTGCTGGCTCAGGTCACTCACAAGTGGCCACAACAGCCGGCCGCCAAAGGGGAATGGCCTTTGGTGGTGGCCTTCGGGGATGGGACTGAGGGTTGGGGCCAACCTATTGTCTTGGACCGTTGGAAGGAAGACTCCTGCTCATGCTCACTACATTGCTTAGTTCTTAGTTAGGCTTGATACAAGTATGTGTCTAGGGCTGAACAGAGATGGGGAGGTAGGGG
The DNA here is from genome assembly GCF_027244095.1 of Hemicordylus capensis. Classification (NCBI taxonomy): domain Eukaryota; kingdom Metazoa; phylum Chordata; class Lepidosauria; order Squamata; family Cordylidae; genus Hemicordylus; species Hemicordylus capensis. Next base: position 252,751,456 of record NC_069658.1, on the reverse strand, counting down.
ATGAACTTGGGGCAGCTATACCAGTGGTGGTGGGGAATTGACAAAGGCATGGCATTGGTAGGCTAGCAGGTTGTTACAAGGGAAGGGAACTCAGAAATTTAATTGCTATTGCCCCTTCCAGCAGGCCTACCACCTCTTTGGCCTTAGAGAACAATGCCAACCACCCACTCACAGAACCTCACCTTATTACTCTGTAGTGCCAGGTCGGTTCAAAATAAATCTGAGGTAATCTATGACTTGATCATGGCTGAAGGAGCGGACCTGATTGGGAGAGGCTAGTGGTCCGGTTTGGTCCCAGTTTCTTCCAGAGGGTGGCTCCATGGTGGAGCAGGTGAGAAGATGTGGGTGGGGAGGTGGGGTGGCTGTGGTCTATAAGAATACCGTCTCCCTTACCAGGATCCCTGTCAGGGATTTGGCCTATATTGAATGACCTAAGTGACAGCCTAAGGACCAGGGATAAACTGGGACTTCTGCTGGTGTACCAATCATCCCGCTGCCCAGTGGAGTCCCTAACTGAGCTGACAGACCTGGTTGCTGAGTTGGCATTGGAGTGGCCTGGGTTGTTGGTGGTGGGGGACTTCAATGTTCATTTCAGGACCAGGCTATCAGGAGCAGCTCAAGAGTTAATAATGGCCACCATGCCAACTTTGGGTCTATCCCAGTTGGTCTCTGGACTGACACATGATGCTGGTCAGTCTAACTAATAGGCAGGTTTGGGGCCCAATCTGGGCTTCTACAATGTTAGATCTTCCTAAAGGATCCGCTTCTACATTAAGGGGCTTAAATGCAATGTGTTTTTGAACTAAAATTGCCACCTCTCTTGATTTAGAAGAAGACCCAGCCCCTACTGCATGGCCCACCCAGCTTCGTTTGTGAAGATCTTTTTCTGACATATGTGTTTCTTGTAAAAAACATATGTGTTTCTTGCAAACCCCTCCCCCCATAAAAAACCCTGTATCTATTTTTTGGGGGGGGTCTCTTTAAATATCTGAGAATTTGAGTTCTTTTTTTGCGGCATTCTAAACCCCTTAATATTCCAAGTAATAAAAGTCATGTGCTCTGCCATGTGATAATAGTAAGGATATATGTTGATGCCCAATGATCTATTACCCCAATGCTTGGGATTCTAGACCCAGAGTTGCCTCATGAATGTCTTGATCTAAGGACTTAGTCTTTCAGATTTTGCAAATGGCTGTAATAAAATTGACTGACTGACTCTAAGAAAGCATTGAAAATGGCACGCGAGTCCACTTCACAGTCCCACAAAAGAACAAGCATGGGGTTCTCAGAGTTTTCAGGGATGGGACAATTCATATTGATCTCTGGAACTTCCTTTGTCTGGGAATTATAATTTTCAAAGAATATAGGGGAAATATCTAATGGACCAGAGGCCAAGTTTCTTCCTGTGGACTTACCATCCTGAATCTCGAGTTGCGCCAACTACTGTGCTGTAGGGTTATATATTTCTATGTCAAACCCATCCACATTGTTTATCTCCTGGTTCTCTTGACTCACAGTCTCCTTTTGTAATTCTGTTAAAAGCTCTGCTTACTTTGTTCACAGAGCACCTCTCCAAGATCTCAGTGGATTTCAAAAAACCCTCTCCCACATTTATCTGCTCATTATCAGTCACATCCTCTGGTGTGGCAGGGCATTCAGTATGGGAGTCTATCGTCTATATTCCGATTTAATATTTTATTAAATCCTTATCTAAGGACACATTAGCTAAGGCAAATTGATCCTGTTGCACTGCAACCTCCATTTGGTCAGAAATCATAATTCCAGAGGTGTCAGCTAATTTGCTCTCAGCTTGGTGTTGGTCATCTTTTGCAAAAGGAGTAACCAGAGCATGTACTGTAGACAGGGCTTGTTTGAGACTAAGCAGATTTCCACTGATTATTTATTATTATGATTATTTCTTGTTTACATAGTCAGACAGGTGTTATTGACTGGTTTGTTTTATCCAGACATCGAGTTCTTCTCAAGGACCTGGGATGGCTGAATTTTATTGTCAATGTTGTTGTTATTGTTATACATATCGTCGCAGAATATAGGCTGTTCCCAGTAAAGCTGCTTTTTGTAATTGGCTGATGGTGATTTCTGTGGCCCCTATGGTGTTGAGGTGCTCTTCAAGGTCTTTTGGAACTGCACCCAGGGTGCCAATTACCACTGGAATTATTTGGGTCTTTTTCTGCCACAGCCTTTCCATTTCAATTTGAAGATCTTTGTATTTGGTGATTTTTTCTATTTCTTTTTCTTCTATTCTGCTATCCCCTGGTATTACTATGTCGATTATTTTAACTTGTTTTTCTTTCTTCTCGACTACAGTTATATCTGGTGTATTGTGTGGCAGATGTTTGTCTGTTTGTAGTCGGAAGTCCCATAGTATTCTTACATCTTCATTTTCTTCAACTTTTTCAATTTGATGGTCCCACCAATTTTTGGCTACAGGTAGCTTGTATTTTTTGCAGATGTTCCAGTGTATCATCCCTGCTACCTTGTCATGCCTTTGTTTGTAGTCAGTCTGTGCGATCTTCTTACAACCGCTGATTAGGTGGTCCACAGTTTCATCTGCTTCTTTACAAAGGCGGCACTTGCTGTTTGTTGTTGACTTTTCTACTTTAGCACTTATTGCATTTGTTCTTAGTGCCTGTTCTTAGGCAGCCAGTATTAAACCCTGTTTCTTTCTTCAAGTTGCCATTCTTAAGCCATTGCCAGGTCTTGGTGATATCTGATTTTCCACTTATATTGTGCAAATATTGACCATGCAGGGGCTTATTTCTCCATTTTTCTGCTCGGTTCTTGACTTGTTCTTTCTTGTAGGCCTGCTTGGTTTCATTGGTGTTGAATAGTTTTGCGTTCTTGACCATTTGAAGTGCATCTTCTTCACTGTCCTTTATATATTCTTCAAGGCCTCTTTCCCCCCCCTCTACTGTTTGATGGACTTGCAGCATTCCTCTTCCACCTGAGCTGCAAGGGAGGTAGAGCCTATCTACATCACTGCGGGGGTGCAGAGCATGATTGATGGTCATGATTTTCCTGGTCTTACGATCTAGCGTCTCTAGCTCTGCCGGGGTCCAGTCTATTATTCCTGCAGTGTATCTGATAACAGGTATAGCCCAGGTGTTTATGGCTTGTATGGTGTTCCCGCCATTGAGTTTGGACTTGAGGATTTTTCTAACTCTCCTGATGTATTCACTTCCAATTTTTCTTTTAACTTCAGTGTGTGCAAGGCTATCAGCCTGGAGAATGCCCAAGTATTTGTAATGTTCTTTCTCTTCCAGGTTCTTGATGTTGCTTCCATTGGGCAGTTCTATTCCTTCTGTTTTTGTCCCCCCCCCCTCTTTTCATTATTAATGCAGCACACTTGTCTAGTCCAAACTCCATTGCTATATCACTACTGAATATACGGACAGTGTTTAGCAGTGATTTGATTTCTGACTGGGACTTTCCATACAACTTCAGATCGTCCATGCAGAGCAGATGGTTGATTTGACTTGATGTTTTAGATGTTTGGTATCCGAGGCCTGTTTTGTTTAGTATTTGTGAAAGTAGGGTCATGGCAATTACAAACAACAGAGGGGATAGTGAGTCCCCTTGGAAAATGCCTCTTCTAATGCTAACCTGTCCAAGTGCCTCGCCATTGATTGTTAACTGTGTACTCCACATGCTCATTGCTTTTTAAATAAATATCTGAATGTTTTTGCTGACACCAGTTGTTTCTAAACATTTTAGGATCCATGTGTGAGGCAATGAATCAAAGACTTTCTTGTAGTCCATCCATGCAACACTTAGATTGGTTTTTCTTCTCTTGCAGTTTTCTAAAATCATTTTGTCAATCAGCAGCTGGTCTTTTGTGCCTCTGGTGTTCGGGCAACTTCCTTTCTGTTCAACTGGAAGCTGTTTGTTAGTTAATAAGTGTTGCATCACTTCATCTGCAATTATTCCAGTTAATAATTTGAACATGGTTGGCAGGCAGGTTATCGGTCTATAATTACTTGGAACTGCACCTTTTGCTGGGTCTTTCATGATGAGATGAGTTTTCCCAGTTGTTAGCCATTGTTCAATATCACCGCCTTTTATAATGTGATTGAACTGTTTTGATAGTTGTTTATGAAGGCTTGTTAGGTGTTTAAGCCAAAAGCCATGCAGTTCATCGTCGCCTGGCGCAGTCCAATTTTTAATTTTCTTTGCTCTTTCACTTATTAATTCTGGTGTTATTATTAGATCTTGCATTTGTTGGTTACATTTTTCAACCTCTTTCATCCAGCCTGCTTTTTTATTATAATCTATTGGATTGTCCCATAATTTCCCCCAGAACTGCACTGTTTCTTCTTTATTTGGTGTTTCTAGGTTTCTTGCAGTTTCTCCTTCTGTGCTTTGGTAGAAACGTCTCTGATTCGACTGGAATTGGAGATTCTGCCTGTGTTGTGTGATTCTGGCTTCATATCTGCTAATCTTCTTTGACACTGCTCTTATTTGCTGCTTTATTATTTCTAGGATTTCTCTAATTTTCCTTGAATCTAGGTGGTATTTTTGTATCAGATACTGTTTGATGTTTATTATTATTATTATTATTATTATTATTATTATTATTATTAATTCGATTTCTATACCGCCCTTCCAAAAATGGCTCGGGGTGGTTTACACAGTGAAATAAACAAATAAGATGGAACCCTGTCCCCTAAGGGCTCACTTAAGATAGATACCAGCAAGAAGAAACTTAAGAAACTTAAGATAGTTACCAGCAACAGTCACTGGAGGTACTGTGCTGGGGGTGGATAGGGCCAGTTACTCTTCCTCTGCTAAATAAAGAGAATCACCACATTAAAACGTGCCTCTTTGCCAAGTTAGCAGGGGTCTGATTCCATTAATTCCCTGATGCATCTCCTTCGCTAAATCATCAAAGGGAAAATTTAGACTGTAATCTTGGAGATGGTCCAAAAAATCATCTGAGATGCTCAGCACAATTACTTATCACTCATTGGAACCTTGTTTATTCCATGGAAATTTATGTATTCTTAAACTACATTTATATCCCACCTTTCCTCCACCATGGAACTCAAGGTGGCATACTTGGGGATCTCACGTACTTGCCCAAGCAGGCACTGACCAGACCTATTCCTGCTCACTCCATGTTCATCGCCCAATTGTTTGTGTCCATGCCATGGGCAGATTGTAAATTGACCCTCCCCTTATCATCTATCTAGGCATATTCGACGGTGTTGTCCCAATGTACCTCGGAGAGATCTCTCCTGTCAACTGGAGGGGATGCATCAACATTTTGTCCATGCTCTTTGTCTTGATCGGCCTCATGGTGAATATGATCTGTGGACATCCTCAACTTCTGTGGCTTAAAAAAGGTGAAGCAGAGAGTTGCGTCCTTGGGGCCTTGAGCAGACCTACTGTTTCATACCATCAGAGTTCATCAATGTGTCTTCTTGTGCAGGCAAGCCAATTGTGATGAGCTTCACTGCATTTGTGGCATTATTGCAGCTTCTCCTACTGCTCCCCTTCCCTGAGAGTCCTAGATATCTACTGATTCAGAAGAAGAATGAAGAGGAAGCGAGGCAAGGTACAATGGCCCCAAAATGTGCAGAGATCCATGTAGCTGTGATAGCCCCTTAGGCTGAAGGGGCATCAGCTCTGCCCCTTTATTGGCCCTTCTCCCCAGTGGCATAAGAAAGCTCTGAAATGGCCCATATCTAAGATGTCAGAAGGGGCTGCCATCCCACCTTTCTTTGGCACCAGAGGCACTACCAGATTTCTTTCTGAAGAGTAGACATTACTCTTAGTACCTGCTCTTAGTAAAGCAGTAACATAAAGGTGAGGTCTATGTGTACGACTGAGGTGCTATTTGTGAGCCAGGATGCACGTCTACTCACAGGTTTGAAGGTCAACTCTTGAAGAAGGCTTATGGTCTACCCATGGGTAAGCCTGAGAGGCTACTCATGAGTAAGTTCAAATCTTCTGATGAGTAAGGTTCAAGGTCTACTGGTGAGTAAGAATGAAAGGTCTACTCACAAATAAGTGAGGGTCTGCTTTCAAGAAAGCTGAACGATCTACTCGCAAATAAGGATGAGATCTAAAGGTTCCAAGCCATGCTAGAGTGCATAGCTTTTGAGTAAAGAACTGTGCATTGTAGTGATGCATCAGACACCCCAAACAATTAGTTGTATCTATACGTAGTTATTGTGGCTGGATTGGGGACCTGGGCGCTTTCCAGATTAACTCTTACCACAGTGTCACTACGGATCTGCAAAGTGTGCTTCTGTACTTCCTGTGTTGTGACACCACAGTCCCTGTGCTGACAGCAGGGTGTTGTTCATATTTCCAATGCCTTCTTTCAGATTTTATTGCCACGTTACAGTCTTATAACATCGCCTGTGTGATGCAAAAAAGAGGGGGGGGGAAGCTGTATTTCCCCGTTGTAGAATTTTCACAAGACTGCTCCCCATGCTGAGTGGTTTTGCGCAACAGCCTTTATTTACAGTTTCAATGCGCTCTGCACAAAGCCAAAGCATTTTACCGCTGTTGAGCGGGTAATCTGGAAAGCACCCTGTTGAATTTATGGCTGGACATTCACTATACAGGGTGCTTTCCAGATTACACACTGTTCAGCAGTAAAATGGTTCACCATGGCAGGATCATTTTGAAACAGCTTGCGCAACCCTCCTACAATGAGTAAATATAGCTATTTTTTGCAATGCACATGCAACGCTGTAGGACTAAAATGCAACAATAAAATCCGAAAGAAGGCATCGGCAATGTGAACGGCATATTGCTGACAGTGCAGGGACTGTACACAGGCAGTATGGAAGCACATTTAGGAACATAGGAAGCTGCCATATACTGAGTCAGACCATTGGTCTATCTAGCTCAGTATTGTCTACACAGACTGGCAGTGGCTTCTCCAAGTTTTCAGGCAGGAACCTCTCTCAGCCCTATCTTGAAGAAGCCAGGGAGGGAACTTGGAACCTTCTGCTCTTCCCAGAGCGGCTTCATCCCCTGAGGGGAATATCTTGCAGTGCTCACACATCAAGTCTCCCATTCATATGCAACCAGGGCAGACCCTGCTTAGCTATGGGGACAAGTCATGCTTGCTACCACAAGGCCAGCTCTCCTCTCCTAACCAGCTTAGTGGCTTCTCTGTCCACTTAGTGGACAGTAGTGACACTGTTGTAGTGCGTAATCTGGAAAGTGCCTTGTAGAGATGCATCAAGAAGAAATCCATCAGAGACATCTCTAGTTAGTGACTGAGTAAGCTGCACTGGTTGAATTTCCTCTGGCTTCAGCCATCCCAATAACGATATTGATCTGAAAGACCAAGGCAAAGCATGGGTGTATGAAACCTCATTGTTAATGCAGCATAATATGAGACTGTACAGTGTCTTTACAGCTTATATATATGGTGCAGACATTAAGACAGGAAACTCAAGATGTAACTTCCACGCTTTTTAGACCATGAGTGAAAATGGAAAGCATCGTAACTCTCATCATGAACCAAAGGTTTGGGGGTGACTGCATTTGCAGGCTTTTTGAAAAGAATAATCTGATTGGGCAGTGCGGGAAAGTGAAGTTTAACAGTAACTTACCTGTGTTCCCTCGAACAGGGATTACCAGATGTCGTTGACTACAACTCCCATAATCCTCAGCCAAAGGCCATTGCAGCTGGGGATGCTGGGAGTTATAGTCAACAACATCTGGGAATCCCTGTTAGAGGGAGCACTGACTCTTACCCATACTGGCTAAGTGAAACCTCCATATTCATAGGCAGTATATCTCTGATGTAGAAAGAAAGTTCATGTTCAAAGGCAACCTGTCACCACCTTGTGTGCCCTTGCAAGCAGGAGCAGCCGGTGAGGGCAGCACCAGGGGTGGGTGGGTAGGTGGGACGGAGGAGGCGAGAGGCACCTTTAAGGCAAAATAAGCAGGTGCAAAGCAAACCAGTGTGTGAGCAGCACCTGCAAGCTGCCACTCTCTGCCCACCATCCCATATGGGGCATCCGGTGGGGGCCGCAACATGGCCGTAGCCTCTGTGCATGTGTGGCGCCTGCACGCATGCACAGAGACCAGGGCCACACCCCTGGTCCCATTGGCTGCCGTGTGGAGTGCTGCCACCCTGCAGCAGTGCTGCCCTCACCAGCCGCTCCTGCTTGCAAGGCCCCCGCTGCCATCTTGCGTTCCCTCCTAAGTCCCTTTGCAACCTCATGTCACTTTGTCTGTCTTCATAAGGCACCTGGCCACCACCTCAGTGGCGGGAGAAAAGAAAAGCCCCTCAAGGAAAAGAAGGGAGAAGGGAAGGTTTGTGTACGTATAAGAGTGCCCCTAGGCTCTCTTGATCAAACAGCTACATTCAGAACCAGGAAGTCACTCTCCAGAACCTGCCCCTCCAGGGACGGAGCAAGGTTGGAGTGGGCCCAGAGACAAGATTTTAAAATGGGCCCCCCACTCACTGAAGCTCAGCTCATGAAGTAAAGCAATCTTAAAGAAGGCTGGATAGTGGTAACAAAAAACAATATATATATATATATATATCCTATACCATAAAACCCTTCGTTGTGCGGCCGTGCTGCCCGTGCTGCCCGTGCTGCCCGTGCTGCCCGTGCTGCCCGTGCTGCCCGTGCTGCCCGTGCTGCCCGTGCTGCCCGTGCTGCCCGTGCTGCCCGTGCTGCCCGTGCTGCCCGTGTCTTTTTGGGCCATTCTGGGCATGCGCGGTGCGCATGCCCAGATTGGCCCAAAAAGACACAGCTGCCCAGGCACGGGTGGCCATGTTGGCCATGCAAGTGCTGCTGCGGCTGCCGCAGCTGGCCAATTCCTCCTTCCCCGCTCCCCCCCCACATGATTAAGGGCCTAAATGGCCCAAAAAAATTGCGGAGAAGATACAGCTGCCCAGACACGGGCGGCCATGTTGGCCCGAACGGCCCATGCATGTGCTGCCGCGGCCGCCCTATTCCTCCTTCTCCGCTCCCCCCCACATGATTAAGGGCCTAAATGGCCCAAAAAATTGCCGCCGCCACCGCCAACCGACCGCCCACCCTCCCAGCTGGCCAATTCCTCCTTCCCCGCTCCCCCCCCAACAAGATTAAGGGCCTAAATGGCCCAAAACAATGCCCCCGTGGCTGCCGACCGACCGCCCACCCTCCCAGCTGGCCGATTCCTCCTTCCCCGCTCCCCCCACATGATTAAGGGCCTAAATGGCCCAAAAAATGCCCCTGCGGCCGCCGCCGCTGACCGACCACCCTCCCAGCCGCCCGATTACTCATTACTCGGTAAGGAGTCCCTCCCAGCTGCCCGATTACTCCTTACCCAGTAAGGAGTCCTTATTCTCAATAGGAGAGAGCAGCTCACATACAGAGCTCCTCTCTGTGCAAAGCCTCAGCTCGAACTGCTGGTATGGAAGCAAGGATGCAATAGGCGTCCTTTGCAACCAAAACACCAGTTCGAAGAGAGGCTTTGCACAGAGAGGAGCTCTGTATGGCAGACAGACAGACAGACAGAAAAGAAGGAGTGCAGGAGGGAGACAGGACAATAGAGAAGAAAAGAAAGAAAGAAGGAATAAGAGAGAAGTGAGAGAAGGGAGAGAAAAGAACAAAATAAACAAGGAGGGAGAAAGGAAAAATAGGAAAGAAAGAAGTAAAGAATGAAGGAAAAAATGAATGAAGGAAGAACAAAATAAACAAGGAGGGAGAAAGGAAAAATAGGAAAGAAAGAAGTAAAGAATGAAGGAAAAAAATAGAAGAAGTGAGGGAGAAAGACAAAACAAAAACAAAAAAACCGCCAGCCCCAAAGAGCGCGCCTATTATAGAAAGAAAAGAGGAAAAGAGAAAGAAAAAGAAAAAAATGAGAAAAAGTGGAAGAAAGGAAGGAAAAGAGGGAGAGGGAGAGGGAGGAAAGGAAAGAGGAAGAGGGAAAGAAAGAAAAAAAAGGGCAAGAGAAAGGGAGAAGGAATAAAGGACAACAACAACAAAAAGGTACTCGCGCCCGTTATTTTAACGGGCTTAAAAATACATACATACATGTGTGTGTGTGTGTATATATATATATATATATATACACACACACACAATAGAACATAATTCTAAATTATTTTTTTAAAGGTTCTGTAAATTGTGGACAATGCAAGTCACTTAATGGTCCTAGAGAAAGACGTGCTGTTCTGGTAGCTCCAGGTCTTAACATTCACATCAGTTTCAGAGGATGAATACAACAGAAGGAAGCCCGGGCGGGTGCGCGGCATTAGTTGAAGTAAGATCAAAAGATGATCACTATCAAATTTGGAACAACCTCTAGGCTCTTTACAAGAGAAAGCTCCCTGGAGACGATTACGTAGTCAATGGTGCTCATTCTAGAACCTGATAGATAGGTGAATTCTTCTGGCTGATCTCCATTGACAGCTCCATTTAGGATGAAAAGGTTTAGTTTAGTTGCTGTTTGTGCCAAAGAGTCCTGCAAAGTTTGATCTCTGGTCCTTTGCAAGTCAATTGGGAAGGAGTCTGTTATCCTTGTGATAGGGTGGGGGCATTGATGTTTCAACTACAGAGTGTGATCATCAGGACCCAATATAGCATTGAAGTCACCAGCCAGGACCACCAGTGTGTCAGGGCAGGAAAGACTGAGGTCTGCAGGGCAGGTTTCCATTTTGGCCCAGATGGTTCTTAGTTGGGATTTCTGCTGTTGTGAAGGTGTGGAGGTATTAATTATCAGCAGGGAGCAATGACTGAATTGGATTAAAACTGCCATAGCATAATTTTTGAATGGAAGAAAAAGATCTTGTTGAGGCACTAAGAATGGTGGAGAGTGAGACTAGTACCCCCAAGCCATCTTTTGATCTTCCTCATCCCCTCCCTGGCTCGGCCCTGATTGAGAATGAAAGGAATCCATTAAGTAACATTTCCTCTGTCATCCATGATTCCAAGATATTCCAAGGGTATGTCTTGCTGATGTGGCCCAGCCAGCCACATTCCAGTTGAGGAGAGTTACCTTATGCTGATCTTCTGGATGTCATGGGGTTGTTACTGCACAGAAAGACTCTGTGAGAAGAGCAGGGTATCCTCCAGGCTCTGTCCATCTGATTCCAGGGACCCTGGTGTTGCCCTCAGTTGATCTCTTACTTCTATTCCATTGACCAGCTGGCCTGGATTCGGTCCAGGAAGGATAGTAGGAGAGTCCAATCCTGAGTACTCCCATTTTATGGTAGGCTATCTTGGGTACTCGGCTCATTGCTGTCAGGTGGGGTTCCTGGACCTACATCCTGTTTGTTGATGTCCTCTGGAGCTTCCAATGTGGTCTGGGTTCTCATATCAGGGAGGTCAACATTGGGGTCAGCAACTGTCCCTAGAACCTCTGCTCTGTTTATCCTAAGATATCCATTAGAGGCCAGGGAAGGCCTGGGGGATCAGCCGTGATCACTGTCACAGTCACTTTCCAATTCAGTTTCAGTTCCCGATTCAGTTACAGAATCAGAGGGATTCACTTTTAGCAGGCATTTGGGAGATGACCTTAGCTGAATTTCCATTGGTTTTCCCAGCTCGCTTTCAGACTCTGTGGCTTTGCATCCAGCCCTGTGTGCGTTCGGCAGCAGACTTAATCTCTGCATAAGGGCAGTTAACTTGTTTTTTAATTGTAGTAGATCATCTTGACTGCAAGTTCTGCGAATTAGCCAACTCTGTAGAGAGAGTTGTTTGTGGCTTAACTTGGTCAGATTTGTTTTGTACTTCTGTCCTTGGTTTAGCCTTCAGTGGCTCAGCTTGTGAGGTGCTGATACGGTTCTTGTGAGTTAGTTTTTTGGTGATGTAATTGTCAGGTTTATTGCTGCTGGTATTTAGGAGGCCCGTGATTAATGATCTAGTGCAGGGTTTCTCAAACTTGGGTGCTCAGATGTTTTTGGACTTCAGCTCCCATAATCCCCAACCAAAGGCCACTGGGGCTGGGAATTATGGGAGTTGAAGTCCAAAAACATCTGAGCACCCAAGTTTGAGAAACCCTGATCTAGTGCTTAGCTCTTTAAAAACACGATGAGGAATTAGATTGAATTATCTTAGACTCTGTGCTGAGCAGATTTGCTGAGAAGGCACATGGGCTGATTTAAAAGCTATAAATATTCTTTTATAGTCTGACTGTTGGTAGAAAATGAAGGTTCTCCACCTCTATAGGGCTGATTTGTTGCTTTAAAAGCTCCGAAAGGGAAATAAGAATTTTCTTTTTGTTTGCCCATAAATAGGAGTCTTTCCTGGGAATGTGAATAAGAATTTGATGGGTTTGCAAGATTCCTTGCAGCTTAGCCCTGTTATTCCCAGCTATTTCTGGACGTGCACTGTGCGGTGAGTCAGATGCAGAGGCAGAGGGGAGGGCTGGCTGGGAGCTGTTGACATCAGCTGAGCTTTTAACCCCTTGTTGGGTTCCAGCCGAGAAATGGGGAAAAGCCTGTGTTAAATTCTTGAGTTTCCCCCCAATTTCATTCAGGCACCCCAATATTATTATCAGACTCTCAGCAGAAATCAAACATGCATCGTTTATCTGCTGGGCAACAATGTCAGACTGGGAATACAGTGCTTGTCAGGTGCTATAAAACCTCCATCCCCCTGTCTCGAGGAATTTCCCTCCTTGGCCCTCTGATGAGACAGTATTATGGTGGATTGTTTAGCATCTGTCTTCTGGGGTGTGGGTTTCCATGGCCAGGTTCTCAGTAAATGAAGCTCCCATTGCTGCCTCTGTGCGGGAAGGAGTTTTTTATCCTCAGCTGCTTATTTTTCCTTGTTCTTCCCCACCTTTCTTGGGAGGGCTCTTGCTGTTAGGACTTTTTCGCAGTCATTTTCTCCCTCCAGGGAGCGGGGGAGTCAATCCCTTGGTTGGCATACCTGGGAAAGGGGAAAGTGCAGGTACAAGCAGGAGCTTGGGAGTTGGGCTGTTAATCAATCACCATCTTGCTCCACCTCTCCCCAAATCTGATCTAATCCAACTCAAATTGAATCTGATTGGATTCGAGGTTGCAGATATGAGTTTGAATCAAATCTGGCTGGTTTGATTTGACCTCAAATAGCAAAAATCAATTCATGCATATGAATATGAGTGACTCATATGCAAACTGAAGACTCAGCTCAGTACTTACTATGGTACTTGCCTATTGTTCTGAGTGTGGGACTCTTTGCCCCCCTCCTAGTCTTTCCTTTCACCCCACCTCAGTCTTAAGAACATAAGTAGTAGTAGTAATAAATTTATTATGGTCCTTAGACCAGCTTAACATTTAAAATAATACATTTATAATTTATATTTGAAAATATAATTGAATATTTGAAAATATTCAAATTGCTAATACAAGCTCTATGAAGTTTGAGTGCAACAAAACTTGGCCACATTAATAGAGGTAACAGATTTAAAATCTGGCAGCAAAAAATCCAAGTAAAATTGATCCATATGGCCAGGATAATTCTTTAAGAGAGGAGCAATGAACTTAATACTAGCATCCCTATAAAACTGACAACATAAAATAACATGAACGACTGACTCTATATCCTCTGAGCCACAAGGGCAACGATGCAATGCATACGGAACTTGTTTATATTTCCTGTCTAAGAGTGCAGAAGGAAGGGCATTCAAATGTGCAAGGGTTAATGCTCTCCTAAACGTAGGTTAAAACATATGATTTAAAAATTCAGTCAGTTTGTGACTGAAATTTTGGGAGCCTATATATATTCCCCATGGTAGTCGTGCACACTCCTCCTGCAGATCTATATCCAGTAATCATTGCCTGACAAAACATATTGCCTGATCTAAACTCCTCTCTATAAGGTTTTCTTGGGATGTGCCCAGATGATGCAATTTCATTTTCAGAGCTATTTCACAATTTGATGTAAAGCTGTCAATTAACACTAAAGGCACCAGTCCGACTGGGAAGAAAACCAAATGCAGCCAGGATTTGATGATACAAAACCAGATTTTCATTTTCAAGGTGGTAACCCCAACCTCTCTGCGAAGAGCCACATTAACTGTGCCTCTGGGGGCTTGAAGGATGGCCCTTAAGAATTTAGTTTGAACTGCTTCTAATAATGTAAAATTATCAAAAGGCCCAATTTGCACACCATAAGGGATCTGAGGGTATATTTTAGCCTTCAATAATTTGACAGCCACTGGGACAAAAAGAGTGCCTCTCGAAAAGTAAAAAGATGTAATCACATTTGCCGTCTGCTGGGCACTGTGAGAAACAAAGCTAAGATGAGCTTTCCGGGATCCGCTGGAATGAAATGCAACCCCTAAATATTTGAAAACCTTGACCTGCTCAATATTATGTCCCTTTATGGACCATTTATGGGTTTGGGGGCATTTTGCAAAAACCATCACCTTAGTCTTGGTATAGTTTATGTCCAAGGCCTCCTTTGCAGTCTAGACGCTCAGGGAAGTTAAGGCACGGCGTAGCCCTATCTTGATTTGAGATAATAGGACAATATCGTCAGCATAAAGCAATAACGAAACATGCCTATTCGCAAGTTTAGGGGGATGAAGAGCAAGGTCATTCAGATGAGAAACTATTGTATTTATATAAAAATTAAATAAAAGAGGGGCAAGAATACAACCTTGCCGTACTCCTCTATAAGTAGGTATCTCAGCCGAGAGATGCCCTTTCCTATTACACTGCACTCTGAGGTGGGTGTTCTGATGAAGACTGTAGATTAATAAAAGTAAACATGGATCTATGGATGATTCCTTTAACTTCGTCCAAAGTCTATCTCTGGAAATGGAATCGAAAGCTGCTTTAAAGTATATAAACACAGCATACAGGGAGGACTTAGGTGGGGAAGAATATTTCTCAGCTAAGTATTGTAAAATAAATACTTGCTGTGTTGTAGAGCATCCTTCTCGAAATCCTGCTTGTTCGGCCGATAAGATGTCCTGAGTATCCAGCCATTCCTGTAATTTCCCCAGGAGATATCTAGCGTAAAGTTTACTAATAATGCTAAGGAGACTAACTGGGCAATAGTTGTTAGGATCCTCCCTTGATCCTTTCTTGAAAATTACCAAAACACCCCAATCCTCAGGAATTTTTGCAGTTGTATCTATGAAAGTTAAAAAGGAAGCAAGGAGGAGCCCACCAATCAAGATTGTTGCAAATAATTTCAATTGTAATACAGCCAGTTCCAGAAGCCTTACCCATCTTACATTTTTAACCAAAGTTTCAACTTCTGAGACAGTGACTGGGCTCCAGCTTGGAAGTTGGTCCAGCTTATAATCAATTATAGCCATATGGGAGCCCTCTTTTTGATATAATATTGAGAAATGATATTCTCATATCCCAGCTGGAATTGCCAAATTATAAATAGAAGAGGCCTTCCCTAAAGGACATGAGATTAGTCGCCAGAATCTGGTCTGATTTTTAAGTTAAGAAGTGGCAATGAGGTCAGCACATTCATCTTTTTGGGCCTGGAGTTTCTTATCTCTTAGAAGGATCTTGTATTGCTTCTTAAGGGTTACTAAAGTTGTGGTGCAACATTAGAGGTGCCTTTGCCATACAATTTAAAGTGATGAATTAATTTCCTCTTGGCCTCGAGGCATTCCTGGTCAAACCAGGTATGGGAAGTGCTTTTAATTTTCTTAGGAGGTATGGCGGTCGAGCTTGTTAGAGCTGATGTAAGAGAAGTGATCAGGCGGTTATATAACTCAACTGGGGATGGTTCCGTACCATTATATCTGCCTGGAGGCCAGACACCACAGGGGAGAATCGTATTTTTTCAATACGTTGTTGAAGGGCTGGTGTCTATCTGGCCCTAATCCAGACCAATTCCTCCTCATTTACAAGGGGCTGGCGGACCTCTAAATAAAGTGTTTCATTTAATACCAGAGACAGAATTAGAGGCGAATGATCACTTTCAATACGTGTAATCACCCCAAAATCCCTCAAAACAGTTAATAAATTTCTAGATACCGCCATATAATCTATGACGGATGGTTTGGCACCTACCCAATGTGAGTATTCTGCCGGGTAGTCAGTAGCTATGGCCCCATTAAGTAAATGAAGATCTGCTCTTCTAAAGGTCTGAATAAGATGTAGGCCCAAGTAGTTTCCCACGGCATCTTCAGATTTCCTAAAAAGGAGAGGGGAGGGAACATCATAAGGCAGGGTGTGCTGTTGAAATTTGTGAAAAAGAACATGATAGTTTTCAGCCACCCTCGCATTTAAGTCCCCTGCCACAATTAAGTGCGCATCACTCTGGGCTAGTTGGATCTTATTTATATAAGATTCTAATTTTTGCCATACTGACCTAATTTCATTCATTCATTCATTCGTTTTCTATACCGCCCTTCCAAAAATGGCCCAGGGCGGTTTACACAGAGAAATAACAAATAAATAAGATGGACCCCTGTCCCCAAAGGGCTCACAATCTAAAAAGAAACATAAGACAGACACCAGCAACAGTCACTGGAGGTACTGTGCTGCGGGTGGATAGGGCCAGTTACTCTCCCCCTGCTAAATAAAGAGTCACCACGTTAAAAGGTGCCTCTTTGCCAAGTTAGCAGGGGTTCTAATTTCAGCATAAGTTCTAATAGGAGGAATGTAAACATTTCATTAAGATGAAATATATATTACCGAAATCAACCCAGGTTACCATGGCAAAATGATCCAAACTTTCCAATGAGTTAGATTTAAATTGTAGGGCAGTGGAAATAAAAATTGCCAGCCCACCATGGGGCCTGACTCTTGATGTACCCACAACCTCCCCCAAGGACAAAGATTTATAGCCTGATAAATATGGGTCTATTTGTGACCAAGTCTCTTGAATGAAAATCACATCAAATTCACTTATAAATCGGCGCAGGTCAGGGTCCCGTGATTTAGCCTGCCATCTGTGCAAATTCCAAATACAAAAACAGATCACATCCTTTGATACTGACAGTCAAGCCTGGGAGGAACCAGCAAGATTGCTAGGAAGAGCCTCATTCTGTTGGGTCAATTCGGCAGTATCTTTCTTCTTATTGGAGGCATCCTCCTGATTAAGGGAAAGATAAACAGCTACTGGGGTGGAAAATAGTTCACCATGAGCTGGAGATGATCTCGAATGGAGGGTCTAAGTTTGATGTAGAGAGAACTGAAGTAGGTCGATCTAGGAGAGTCAAGATCGAGTCGAAGTGAGGATCAGAGGAAAGACCGGCTATAATATCAGAAGGAATTTGGCTGGCATCCTGTAAAACCAAAATAGCTTGCTTCACAAAGTCAGTGTCCTTCAGCAGTTCACTGGAAAGCTGAGAGCTGGTTTGAGCACTTCCCCCATTAAAGTACTCTGGGCTGTTGTTTACTTTCTCAGGCATCTCAGGAGTCATCGTGGAGAAGGAGGGTTCTAAGCTGTCATTTAAAATTATATGGTCATCCACAATAGTTGTAAGGGTGTCATGGAGATTCGTAAGGAAATTTGTAAAGGGAGTCAATCATTGTTGTGTGTCCGTAACTTTTGAAGGCTCTTGATAAGAACAGCCTCGCTGGATCAGACCCAAGGCCCATCTCTTCCAGCATCCTGTTTCACACACTGGCCCACCAGATGCCACTGGAAGCCTACAGGAAGGAGTTGAGGGCACATCAACCTGTCTCCTGCTGTTACTCCTCTGCAACTGTTATTCAGAGGCATCCTGCCTCTGAGGCTAGAGGTGGCCCATAGCCCTCAGACTAGTAGCCGTTGATAGACCTCTCCTCCATGAAGTTATCCAAACCCCTCTTAAAGCCATATAATCTAGTAGCCAACACCACATCTTGTGGCAGAGAATTCCACAAGTTGATTATGCATTGGGTGAAAAAGTACTTCCATTTGTTGGACCTAAATTTCTTGGCAGTCAATTTCATGGGATGACCCCTGGTTCTAGTGCTATGTGAGAGGGAGAAAAATCTCTCTCTATCCACTTTCTCCATACCATGCCCTTGCCCTTCTCTTTCTCTCCCCTGCCCTACTAGTGTTTCTATTGCATATTTTTTTATATGTAACAGAGAAAATAAGAAAAAAACCTAATAAAAATTAGAGCATTCTAAATAAAAACCTCCAAAAACATCAAATTCCAGTTCCAAAGAAGATTACAACCTTGATTTTGACAGTGCAGGAGAGAGAGGCTGAGAGAGCAGCAGGGAATGGGAGCAACTGAGGAACTGAAATCATAATTCAGTCTTGTAGTTTAGCAATTGACCTCTAGCATCCACCTCAGGATCAGCTGTAGAGGATGGTAAGACTGGGCACTTGCCAAGACCAGGGCACTTTCCAGATTAACCCCTAGAACAGTGTCACAAGATATCTGCTAAATGTGCTCTCGTACTTCCTGTGTTGTGACACCGCAGACCCTACGCTGTCAGCAGAGTGCTGATCACATTTCAGATTCCTTGTTTTGGATTTTATCACTGCGATTTAGTGCTATAATGTTGCATGAACGGCGCAAATAGAGCTGTATTTTCCCATTGTGGAGTTTTTGCAAGACTGCTCCCCCTGCTGGTGGCTTTGCGCAACAGCCTTTATTTATGTTTTCAATGCACTATGCCCGCACCAAAGTATTTTGCCACTGTTGAGCGGGTATTCTGGAAAGCGCCCAGTAAAGGGTCCACTACCCATAATGCCATGCCATCATTTCCCCCATGTGTAAATGTCTTGGGGTGTGAAAATTCTCAGTATGTTTACTCAATCTCTTCCAGCTCACTGAGGATCACCTTGGCCAAGGGCTTTCAAAATCTGGATATGACATTGGTTGTGTGCAGTACCTGAAAGTGTCCTCTGGCTCCCACAGTTCAAATTCTTTCTTCCCCTCCTCCCATCCAGCCCTGAAGAAGTTGAGAGACCAGGATGATGTGGAGGAAGAGATGGAAGAGATTCGTCAGGAGTATCACTATGAGAGGGAAGAAAAGCAGATTAATGTGTCGAAGCTGCTATGCTTCAAAAGTCTGAGGCGGCAACTTCTCTGTATCGTTATCTTGAAGGCGGGACAGGAGTTATCTGGCATCAATGCAGTATGTAAGATGAATATGTAGGTGGTTAGGACAGGGTTTTCAGCCTAACAATTATACCCCTTCCATTGCAAAACTTTAGCTCAAGTACTCCTTTGAAACTTTGTGTAATCTTGTACCATTAATTTCAGTTGCCTTACTCATGAATAACGTAATGGTCTCAATTACCTTATTAGAAAACATATTGTATTTAAATAATACATTAATCATTAAATTGCTCCTAGATTATGTGTTCCTAGGGATTGGGGGGGGGGGGCAGAAGATATAGGATGAGCCCATCCCCAGACTGAAATCAGAAATCAACAGTGAATACATTGACCCTCACAGAGGGGGAAAAAAAGGAAGGCTTGCTCTCAGCATGGGCATCCACAGGCTCTTTTCCAGGGGTGGGTGGAAAATGTACACTAAGGATGTGCATGAAACAGATTTTGCATTTTGTTTCTAGCTTGAAATGAAACACAAAATGCTCAAAGTGTTTGGTCAAAGCAAGGGCCAAGCCAGCTGTTTCAATGAAACAAACTCAAAATGGTTTGAGTGTGTTGAGTATTTCAGCCATAGAGAACAATCAGGAACTCAAAACACCCCATTGTTCCCCATGGATAGCTCCTAGGGACACCGAAGTGGGTTTGGTGGTAGGGCATGATGGGTGCTACCTACCACCCAATCCACAAAAGAAATGGGGAAGTGGGCAATTTTAAACAAATCTTTAACCTTTCCCCAAGCCCCCATAGGATCCCATGGCATTTTGGGGAAACCCCCATAGGATTTCTTTTTTAAAAAAAATCACTCGCTTGCCCATTTCTTTTGTGGGTTGTGTGGTAGGTAGCACCCATCCTCCCCTACCACACAACACACTTTGGTGTCCCAGGAACTACCCATGGGGAACAATAGGGTCAGGAGTGTAGCAAGGTTGGAGTGCGCCCAGAGACAAGATTGTAAAATGGCCCCCTCCCCTCACTGAAGCTCAGCTCATGAAGTAAAGAACTCTTAAATGAGGCTGAATAGTGGTAACAAAAAGCATAATAATGTGCCACAATAGAACATCATCCTAAATTATTTTTTTTAAGGTTTTGTAAATTGTGGACGATGCAAGTCATTTAATGGTACTAGAGAAAGACATGCTGTTCTGATATATCCAGGTCTTAACACTCACATCAATTTCAGAGGATGAATACAACTGAAGGAAGCCCGGGTGGGTGCGCGGCTGGGGAAGTCAGTCATGTGACTTGCCTCTGTGGGGCCCCCCAAGGCAGTGGGTCCCCAGACAACTGTCTCCCTTTGCCCTGTTATAGTTATGCCCCTGAATGGGGTGTTTCGAGTTACCCATTGTTCCCTATGGCTGAGACAATGTGCACTTCTATTCAACTTCTAGAAAATGAACCTTCTAGATTAAGGGCAGCAAAGATTCAAGGTTCTGTGTAGAGTTTCCCCCCAACCCAGGGTAGATAATTCTTTTCTTCTGTGAAGCTAAGACTTTTGTTGCTGTGGTCTGATTTTAGGCATACTTTTACATGAGAGAAATCTTTCTGTCTACTGGGGCAGGAGAGCACAATTCCTGGTACTCCCATTTTTCAACAGCTTGTTTCCTGATCTTCTCACAGGCATTTGCGGTAAGCCTCTGTCACTTCTCTCTGGCCATTTTTAAGCCTTTTTTCCAAGTCTGTGGGGAATCCTAAGCCCCTCACCCCATCTAAGGGAACAGGGAATGCCAATGAAAGGCACCAGGGGTTCTTGAACAAGAATCTCCTCTAGCAGCCATCCTTTAGTCACTAGTGTCTCATCTCACCTCACCTCCTGTGTCACCAGGGCAGCTTACACTGAAAAGAATCAGCTGGCCTGAGTGCCATTGCTCTAAGGCACCCCCTGACACTGGCAGGAAGGGAAACTGCCTTCACTCAGCCCAAGAGGGAGCAAATTCTCCAAGGAATCAGTAGGGGCTCTACTGACCCTATGTAAGAATGTATTTATTTATTTAGAATATTTATGCCTCACCCCTTCAGTACACTACTGCTTGGGGTGGCTCACAAAAAACAGATACAATGTAAAATAAGACTGTTAAACAAGTTAAAATACCAGGCTAAACCCACATTTAAAATACAATATATATATTTTAAAAGTTTCCAATTAAAAATTATTTTAAAAGCTAAAAAGGAGAGAGCATGATGGAGCTCTTCAGAGAAGGCGTTCCAAAGCTGAGGGGCCACAATCAAAAAGGCCCTGGCAGGATCATATGGGTGAATGTGGTCCAACAACTAACCTGGCCCAAAGCCATGTAGAGCTTAAAAGGTCAAGACTAGCACCTTGATTCTAGCCTGGTAGCAGATGGATAACCAATGAAGCTGCTGCAGAATGGGTGTGACACTCATGAAGTGACTTGCACCCACAAGCATCCTTGCAGCAGCATTCTGGACCAGCTGAATCTTCCAAATCATCTTCAAGGGCAGCCCCTTGTAGAGCGCATTGCAGTAGTCCAATCTGGATGTTACCAAAGCATGAGTAATGGAGGTCAGGTTCGACTTCTCCAAGTAGGGTCACATCTGGCATACCAGCTGTAGCTGGCTAAAAGCACATCTGCACACTGCTGCCACAGGTGTGCAGAATTGACCTTGGGTTGGCTCTCCATTCTGAGCAATCTCATCATGGAGAACAGCCACACAGACTCTTTGCCTTGCTGCTTGACTATGCCTCTGCCCTCAACCAAGTCCTCTGCCTCTGGCCCTTCTGATCCACATCTGCCTGCTCGGGTAGCCAACTGTAGACAACCTTGACCCATCATCTGCCCCTGTCTGGTCTTTATCCTCCATTGCCTGATCTAGATCTATAACAGAGGTTTGCCTTGAAACTTGACTTGAAGCTTGGCCAAGGCCTGACAAATTTAAGTCTGTGGTACAAATATGCCCATTATTTTCTGCTTCAAGTCTTTTACATTAAAGAACATTGACACCTGACTGTAGTAATAGTCACACAAATTCAACAAACAATGTTCTTCATTATTTATTTGTCTATTTACAGATAGGTGGGGTGACTATGGTCTATAAGAATACCAACTCCCTTACCAGGATCTCTGTCAGGAAATTGGTCTATATTGAATGGGACCAATAGATTGGGACTTATGTTGGTGTACCGATCACCCCACTGCCCAAAGGAGTCCCTAACAGAGCTGACAGTCCTGGTTGCAGAGTTGGCACTGGAGTGGCCCAAGCTGTTGTTGGTGGGGGACTTCAATGTTCATTTCAGGACCAGGTTGTCAGGAACAGCTCAGGAGTTCTTAGTGACAATGGGCCTATTCCAATTGGTCTCTGGATCAACACATGATGCTGGTCACATGCTGTGTTTGGTTTTTTGCTCTGCTCAGGGTGGTGTTCCATGGGTGGGGACTCCTGTCATCTCCCCATTGCCATGGACGAACCACCATCATTTTAAGCTAGAATTTACAGCCTCAACCCACCTCTGCAGGGGTGAAGGATCTATTGGGTTGGTCCACCTGAGAAGGTGATTGGATCCAATACTGGGGCGTGGCATCCATTGGACAAGGGGGGACAGTTGCTCCCAGGACCACAGGGTCTGAGGGGTCCCCAAGGCCTCTTGACCAGTCCCCGTTGCCCACTCTCCTGCACCCAGCCTGCCAGGGGCGTAGCCAGGGAAGAGGGGGCCCGTGTTCATCCCTCTCTCTGGCGTCCCCCCACAGTGAGGGAAATAATGAAGAAAATAGGGAGGGGTGGAGATGGAGGGCCCTCAGGAGCTGGGGGCCCGTGTTCTTTGAACCCTTTCGCTCAATTATAGCTACGCCCCTGCAGCCTGTGAGCAAAGCACTTGCCAGCTCTGCCTTCCACCCGAGTCCCAGGCAGCTTAGTTGTTGCTCCCACCCAATCTCTCCAGTCTCTCATGTGATGAGAGGAGACACTGAAAGCGAGTGATGTCACTAGTATGCAGCCATCTCCGCGAAATACACACACGAGCGAGCGAGCGAGAGGGAGGGATGGCTTGGCTTGGCTGGAGTCTGGAGTGCTGCAGGCATTAATGGCTGTGCTGAGTCTTACTACTACTGAGGAAGGAGGAAGAGAGGGTTCCATGAAACAAAAGATAAGAAACAGCATAAACAAAAGGAAGCAACTGTGCTGAGTAATCAATTGAAAAATGATGAGGGAGATGAGGAGAATGAAAGAGGTGGGGGTGAGGGCAGCGGGCTGATTGCTGGTTAGAGTGCTGGAATAGGACCGGGGAGACCCGAGTTCAAATCCCCATTCAGCCATGAAACTAGGTGGGTGACTCTGGGCCAGTCACTTCTCTCTCAGCCTCACCTACTTCACAGGGTTGTGGTGAAAGAGAAACTCAAGTATGTAGTACACCGCTCTGGGCTCCTTGGAGGAAGAGCGGGATATAAATGTAATAATAATAATAATAATAATAATAATAATAATAATAATAATAATAAGTGGCCCCAGTGAGGCACTACCTTGGCGTGGTTGTGGGGCTTGCGTGCTCTGAGGAAGGTGAGAGCTATTCCAGAGGTCCAACCATACTGGACAGGTCTCACCAGAGGAGCCAGACAAAGAGTGCCTCTCCCATCAACAATATGGTGAGACGTAACTTTAATAAATCTATACCGGATCGGTCATCGCCCGGGTCAACAAGGACCGCGCCAGATGCTATAGTCCCTCGACATCTGGTGGCAAGTGGGCAACAGGACTCAGGATCTTCAGTTGAGCAACCAGGGCTGAAGACAGCAAAGTTACTGGAAGAAACGTCGCTTAACCGAAAAAAATATACGAAAAATGCCAACAAGGAAATAATGACCAGCTATTACAAGTCTAGTCCAACTAGAAGAGGTTATTTAAAAAGAATGTACCAAATTTGGAAAGAGAAGCATCCAGATACAGAAATAACAGAACAAAGGCTAGCAGACCAGAGAAGATTCATAATAAGAAATAAAGTATTCACAGGAGTTGAGCTGGAAGAACTGCAAAGAGTAACACAGGTTCAAGATATGGAAGAAGAATTACCACCAACTGAAGCAGTTGCTCAGGCGCAGGTGGAGGAGGTGTTGGAAATAGAGGATACCACTGTTGCTGAACTGTTTCAAAAACAAAACCAGGCAACCTCCCCTTTGCCTTCACCTCAAAAACCTGAATGCCGTTTAACAGAAAAGCAACAAGAACTAAAGCAAAAAATAACTGAACACATGAACCAAACAACCACCAGGGTTCGACTTCCAGCTCTAAAAACAGTTGCCAAAAAACAACTTGCTCAGGTATTAAAAGATGTCAATGCTGCACTTGCAGAAATAACAACCAATAATTTGCAAGAAACAAACCAACTAATGTACAGTGCAGCAACAATAACAACACAAGAGCTCAGATATAAGATCAGTGGACCTGTCAAAAAAGAAAGCAGTACATCACCTAAATGGAAGATTAGATTAGAAAATAAAATCTCCAGGCTTAGATCAGATGCTAGTAAATTGAAAAATATGAAAGACAAGAAGCTGAAGAATGAAAACACCAAACAGTATCTGATCCAAAAATACCACCTAGATTCAAGAAAAATTAGAGAAGTCCTGGAAAAAATAAAGCAGCAAATAACAGCAGTGTCAAAGAAGATTAGCAGATATGAAGCCAGAATTACACAACACAGGCAGAATCTCCAATTCCAGTCGAATCAGAGACGTTTCTACCAAAGCATAGAAGGAGAAACTGCAAGAAACATAGAAACACCAAATAAAGAAGAAACAGTGCAATTCTGGGGGAAATTATGGGACATTCCAATAGATTATAATAAAAAAGCAGGCTGGATGAAAGAGGTCAAAAATGTAACCAACAAATGCAAGATCTAATAATAACACCAGAATTAATAAGTGAAAGAGCAAAGAAAATTAAAAATTGGACTGCGCCAGGTGACGATGAACTGCATGGCTTTTGGCTTAAACACCTAACAAGCCTTCATAAACAACTATCAAAACAGTTCAATCACATTATAAAAGGCGGTGATATTGAACAATGGCTAACAACTGGGAAAACTCATCTCATCATGAAAGACCCAGCAAAAGGTGCAGTTCCAAGTAATTATAGACCGATAACCTGCCTGCCAACCATGTTCAAATTATTAACTGGAATAATTGCAGATGAAGTGATGCAACACTTATTAACTAACAAACAGCTTCCAGTTGAACAGAAAGGAAGTTGCCCGAACACCAGAGGCACAAAAGACCAGCTGCTGATTGACAAAATGATTTTAGAAAACTGCAAGAGAAGAAAAACAAATCTAAGTGTTGCATGGATTGACTACAAGAAAGCCCTCGATTCATTCCCTCACACATGGATCCTAAAATGTTTAGAAACAACTGGTGTCAGCAAAAACATTCAGATATTTATTTAAAAAGCAATGAGCATGTGGAGTACACAGTTAACAATCAATGGCGAGGCACTTGGACAGGTTAGCATTAGAAGAGGCATTTTCCAAGGGGACTCACTATCCCCTCTGTTGTTTGTAATCACCATGACCCTGCTTTCACAAATACTAAACAAAACAGGCCTCGGATACGAAACATCTAAAACATCAAGTCAAATCAACCATCTGCTCTGCATGGACGATCTGAAGTTGTATGGAAAGTCCCAGTCAGAAATCGAATCACTGCTAAACACTGTCCGTATATTCAGTAGCGATAGAGCAATGGAGTTTGGACTAGACAAGTGTGCTGCATTAATAATGAAAAGAGGGGGGAAAAACAAAAACAGAAGGAATAGATCTGCCCAATGGAAGCAACATCAAGAACCTGGAAGAGAACGAGCGTTACAAATACTTGGGCATTCTCCAGGCTGATAGCCTTGCACACACTGAAGTTAAAAGAAAAATTGGAAGTGAATACATCAGGAGAGTTAGAAAAATCCTCAAGTCCAAACTCAATGGCGGGAACACCATACAAGCCATAAACACCTGGGCTATACCTGTTATCAGATACACTGCAGGAATAATAGACTGGACCCCGGCAGAGCTAGAGACGCTAGATCGTAAGACCAGGAAAATCATGACCATCAATCATGCTCTGCACCCCCGCAGTGATGTAGATAGGCTCTACCTCCCTTGCAGCTCAGGTGGAAGAGGAATGCTGCAAGTCCATCAAACAGTAGAGGGGGGGGGAAGAGGCCTTGAAGAATATATAAAGGACAGTGAAGAAGATGCACTTCAAATGGTCAAGAACGCAAAACTATTCAACACCAATGAAACCAAGCAGGCCTACAAGAAAGAACAAGTCAAGAACCGAGCAGAAAAATGGAGAAATAAGCCCCTGCATGGTCAATATTTGCACAATATAAGTGGAAAATCAGATATCACCAAGACCTGGCAATGGCTTAAGAATGGCAACTTGAAGAAAGAAACAGGGTTTAATACTGGCTGCCTAAGAACAGGCACTAAGAACAAATGCAATAAGTGCTAAAGTAGAAAAGTCAACAACAAACAGCAAGTGCCGCCTTTGTAAAGAAGCAGATGAAACTGTGGACCACCTAATCAGCTGTTGTAAGAAGATCGCACAGACTGACTATAAACAAAGGCATGACAAGGTAGCAGGGATGATACACTGGAACATCTGCAAAAAATACAAGCTACCTGTAGCCAAAAATTGGTGGGACCATCAAATTGAAAAAGTTGAAGAAAATGAAGATGTAAGAATACTATGGGACTTCCGACTACAAACAGACAAACATCTGCCACACAATACACCAGATATAACTGTAGTCGAGAAGAAAGAAAAACAAGTTAAAATAATCGACATAGTAATACCAGGGGATAGCAGAATAGAAGAAAAAGAAATAGAAAAAATCACCAAATACAAAGATCTTCAAATTGAAATGGAAAGGCTGTGGCAGAAAAAGACCCAAATAATTCCAGTGGTAATTGGCACCCTGGGTGCAGTTCCAAAAGACCTTGAAGAGCACCTCAACACCATAGGGGCCACAGAAATCACCATCAGCCAATTACAAAAAGCAGCTTTACTGGGAACAGCCTATATTCTGCGACGATATGTATAACAATAACAACAACATTGACAATAAAATTCAGCCATCCCAGGTCCTTGGGAAGGACTCGATGTCTGGATAAAACAAACCAGTCAATAACACCTGTGTGACTGTGTAAACAAGAAATAATAATAATAATAATAATAATAATAATAATAATAATAATAATAATAATAAATGGGATTTTAAAAAGCAAGCATGCAGGAGAGAACAAGTACAATGTGTGAAATGAACTGAGAAATCAAATGGGGCAGGGGAAATGAGGAAAGGGGTGGCTGGGGTGGGCTACTGACTCACCAAAAAGGGGATGAAGATAATATAAACTGGGATTTTTAAAAGCAAGCATGCAGGCAGGAGAAAGAACTAGTGCAATATATGTGAATTGAGAAAACCAGTGCAAAAAATAGGGGGAGATCATGAGAAAGGGGATGGAGGGGGGGCTGGGGGAAGCAAGGTATGAAATGGTGACTGGAGGAGAGGGAAGGAGGAAAAGTAGGATGAAGAAGTTTCCCCACTCATGTGTGGGTACATAGCACTTTTTTCTCCTTAAACGTCTGCTTAAAAATCATTGCAAAAACCTGGATCTATATGAATGTGTGGTATGAAAGGTTAACTTCCCACCCCATTCCCTGTGGATTATTTTTCTAATGTGGATGTCAAATTTATGTGTAAAGTGCATTACCAAAACATTACCAGTATGATCTATGAGATTTAAAGTTTTAAGCTTCCTATCAATAAACTGGTCTTGTGGCAGCAATTCATGCTAAGCAGGGTTCTGCTTTGCTAAGCAGGGCCGTCCCTGGTTTGCATTTGAATGGGAGACTACACATGAGCGCTGGTTACGAGTGTGGCAGGCAGGCCCTCCGCCAGCCCACAGTGAGGGGCCCAATTTAAAATCTTGTCCCCAGGTCCATTCCAACCTTGCTACGCCCCTAATCCAATAGGATTCCAAGAAGCCTTGGAAGGGTTTAGAGTCAGCTCTGCTAGTGATTCTGTCGATGCTCTGGTGCAAACATAAAACAATGAACTGACTAGAGCAGTAGAAACAATTGCTCCGAAGCGTCCTTTCCAATCTGCTTTAAAGTTAGCCCTGTGGGAGCTGAAGCAGTGAGGTAGCCTACTAGAGAGCAAGTGGACAAAGATTCGGTGTGGATCCAACAGATCACAGCACGGAGCACATCTGAATATCTATCCTCTGGCTTTGTGGGTGGCAAAGAAGCAGTTCATTTCTGCCCGCATTGCTTCCACAAATTCACATCCAGCAGAGTTGTCTAGGGTTCTGAGGGGGCTAATATGTGCCCCTCCCCCTTGAATTTGAACTTGGAACCATCAGTCACTCGCTGTGACATCTTTAATTACTTTTTTGTGGATCAAAATCTTTCATATTTGGGCCAAGCTGTGTTCACTGCAGAGTATGTTATAGAGGTGTCCAGCAACTCCTCTTATAGTATTAGTTTGTATCAATTTCATTCATTCATTCATTCATTCATTCATTCATTCATTCATTCATTTGATTTCTATACCGCCCTTCCGAAAAATGGCTCAGGGTGGTTTACATGGAGAAATAACAAACAAATAAGATGGAACCCTGTCCCCGAAGGGCTCACAATCTAAAAAGAAACATAAGATAGACACCAGCAACGGCCACTGGAGGTACTGTGCTGGGGGTGGACAGGTTACTCTCCCCCTGCTAAATAAAGAGAATCACCACGTTAAAAGGTGCCTCTTTGCCAAGTTAGCAGGGGTAGTTCAGTTTCTGAATCCTGAGGATGTGGACAAACTGATTCGGATGATATGTCCTACAACCTGTTCTCTTGACCCCTACCCAATTTGGCTTATTGCATCTGGAAGCCACATTATCAGAGAGGGTCTGGTAAATATTATAAATGCTTCTCTGAGGGAGGGCAGGATGCCTCCTTGTCTTAACGAGGCTATTATTAGATCTTATTTGAAGAAACCTGCATTGGACCCCTCAGTGTTAGCTAATTACAGACCCTTTCCCAGTTTTCCATGGTTGGGCATGGTGATTGAGCGGGTGGTGGCCTCTCAGCATCAGGCAATCTGAGATGATACAGATTATCTAGACCAATTTCAAACTGGCTTTTGAGTGGGCTATGGGGTTGAGACTGCCTTGGTCAGCCTGAAGGATGATCTCCACTAGCTAATGACAGAGGGAATGTGACTCTGCTGATCCTTTTGGATCTTTTGGTGGCTTTTGATACTATCAGCCATGGTATCATTCTGGATTGCATGAGGGAAGTAGGATTGGGTGGCACTGTTTTATAGTGGTTCCCTTCCCATTACTTAGATTCCAGGTGGTGTTATTTGGAGACTGCTGTTCTGCAAACTGAGAACTAAAGTGAGGTGTTCCACAAGGCTCCATACTATCTCAAATGTTCTTTAACATCTACATGAAACTGCTGGGAGAGATCATCAGGAGGTTTGGTGCAAGATGTTATCAATATGCTGATGTGCACCCAAATCTATTTCTCCATATCGACCTCATCAGGAAATGACATCACTTCCCTAAAGGCCTGCCTGGAGGTGTTAATGGGCTGGATGAGGGATAACAAACTGAAGTCGAATCCAGATAAGACAGAGGTACTGATGGGGGGGGGTGTCAGGACCAGAGAGATGGTTTGGATCTGCCTGTTCTCCCCCCCACCCCGCCAAAGATCAGGTACATAGTCTGAGATTGTTCCTGGATCCAAAACTCTCTCTGGCTTCTCAGGTTGAGGTAATGGCCAGGAGTGCTTTTTATCAGCTTCAGCTAATATGTCAGCTACATCCATTTCTGCAGGTAAATGTCCTTAAAACAGTGGTTCATATCTGGTATCGTCCAGGCTCAACTACTTTAATGCACTCTATGTGGGGCTCCCTATAGTCTGGAAACTATAGTTGGTACAGAAAGCAGCAGCCAGACTGATCTCTGGGACAACCCGGACATATAACACTGATTTTAAAAAAACTGCACTGGCTGCCGATATGTTTCTGAGTGAAATACAAAGTGCTGGTTATTACCTATAAAGGGTCCAGGGAATTTAAGAGAGCATCTTCTTCATCATGAACCCTGCCGCATATTAAGATAATCTGGGAAGGTCTGGTTATGGTTGCCACCAACTTGTTTGGTGGTGACTCAGGAGTTGGTCTTATTAAAAATAATAAAATGAATAGAAATTAACTAAAAACAAGCCTCAGTTAAAGTTAAAATTACTTTACTGTTCCTTTGAGAACTCCTGGTTTCTGAAGTATCTTTACATCTGAATGATTTGTTTGTTCAATGTTACCACTAAACAACCAGCAGCACCCATGATCTTTATTAGTTTACATTGTTATCCTATCCTCCTTACAAGGTGTTCAGGATAGCCTATGTGGCCTCCCTCCCCATACCCCATGGCACCCCCATTTTGTAATCACAAGGACTCTGTAAGATAGGAAAAGCTGAGAGAGTGATTGGTCCAAAGTCAACCAATGAGCTTCATATCCAAGCAACAATTTGATCCCAGGGCTGAATTCATCACTCTGTCCATTATACCCTCCTGGAGGTGTTACACACAGGGCTTTTACTTCAGATCTCCTCCAGAATGGAGTGTGCCAGTCCACATATTAGCTGCATTTACCCTGAAGTAGCTGCAGGCTATCAGGGACTAGGACAGACAGGACTTTGTCCCACCCACCCACCCGCAATCAAGGCTGCACATTCTGGCTTAGCCCAAAGTATGTCCGGCTTTAAAAAATCCTCTAGTTTCAGTGGCTTTTGAAAAAACAACAACCCGTGGCTTCTGTTATGCCCCGCCGCTTCTCCCTTGATGTGTGCAGTGGCCATGCCAGTAATTCGGCATTTTTCAAAACTCAGTGAAGGGGAGTTTACATAGGCTTTAGATATGCAGAATGGATGTAACCTGAGCCTTTTTGTCTGAGCTGATTCCATTAGCCTGCAATTTTCTTCATGACAGAGAGAAAGCTCTGATTTCTGCTTTAAAATTCCCTGCCTCTTAAATTGTCTGGGGTGTATGAGTATGTGTATGTGTGTTGGGAAACATGACATTATGAAGGCAGTCACTCACAAAGGTAAGGGTTAAGCGTCCTGCTGTTTGATCCAGCTTTTGGCAACTTGTCATGCCATTCTTCAGGTCCTCCATAGCTGTCAGACTAACAACAACAACATCAGCAACAAAAAGCTCTCTCACCTCCTCCTCTCTTTGATGTGATTTGTGATTGGTTGGAGGAAAAACCTGGAACAAGCTGGTGAGAACGCACAGGGAAAAGATCTGCCAGGGATTGCGGAGAGGAGCCGACCCTATGTAAACGGCCCATTTAATCCCCCGAATTAAACATCTTGCAAATGTGCTGCAAAGCAGATTCGCTCGTCAGATACACCTCAGCATGAATGCATGTGTGAATAACTCCCTGGCTTATGATGGCGCGCTCTCTTCCCTTCCTTTAAATGCTCTAGATGTATGTCATTGATTCTTGGGGACGGAGGTTTCTACTTCTCGTTGGCTTTGGGAGCTGCAGCATCTTGTGCATTCTGTTAACTATGACAATTCAACTCAAGGTTTGTAATTCAAAACTCCAAGCATTGCTGTAATTTAGAAGTTAATGTCACATGATGTGCTGCTTTTGGCACCCTCCCCTTCTCCTCTACAACCCTTCCTGAATAGCACTCTCACAGACCCTTAAAGCCAGCTGGGAAGTTGGCAAGCCATTCCCCCTCTCCCCCCAATGTATGTTTTAAAACAGTAGCGTTTTGAAAAACAGGATGTCCTCCTGGTTGATTCACTTACAGAAGAAGATGTGAGAGCAAAGTAATTCTGAAATAAGTGTAATGGGCAGGGTGGTAGATTCTCCTTGACAGATCTTTCCTGCAAAATGAAGTTGGATGTATTCTCATGCCACATGCTCCATATGGACAGAGCTTTTGAAATTCTCTGGCATCTACTGCATTCTATGGGCCCATGGCCGGCCGGCCCGCTAGGTGAACTAGGCGGTCACCAAGCAGTCGCCTAGGGCACCAAATGGGCAGGGGCAGCGACAGCCTGGGTCACATGTGGCCCAGGATTGGCCTTTGTCCTTATGGACGGGTGCACCTTGTGGGTGCATGGGCGGGCTACCATAACCCTCCCTTCCTTGCTTGCTGTGGCCTCCGCCTCTGCCTGCTGCTTTTGTGGGGAACTATAATAATGTTGCCACATTGTGTGGCAATGTAATGATAACTTCCCACAAAAGCAGCAGGTGGGGGCTGCGGAGGTGGCAGGGAGGAGGGCGGGCAGGCGATGGGGAATGCCTGCTTGTTTGTCTGCTGACTTGGCCACTGCCATTATAATTTGCCACAGAAGTGGTGGGTAAAGGCTGCAGAGGCAGTGGCCAGGCGGGTAGGCAGGCAGGTGACGGGCAACAAGGAGTGCGAACCTGCCCGTGTCAACAAAGTACATACAGTACATGAGCAGGCTGTCAACGGGAGGGGTGCCCGAGTGGATGGGGTTCACCTGTGTGGGGTTCACCTGTAGCACCCCTGAGTCTTGGGCTGGCCCTGTGTGGGTCAGCAATTGTATAGCAAAAGGGATGCCAATAGCACAGAAGGGACATCCTCTAAGTCTAAAATAAGGTGCACCTAGCAACCTCATTCATGCATGATCTGAATAATGATAATATTTTCCCCACAGGATACCATCTCATGGATGCCTTACATAAACATGTGTTTTGGCATTTTGCTAGTTGGTGCACACATGTTTGGACCGAGTAAGTATTCACGTGATGCATGTACTCAGCTCCATGGGGGAAATGCAATGTATGAATGGGATAAAAATCATGAGTGAGTCCATTAATAATGGTATTCAATGCCATATCTTTTCTCTCCACCCAGATCTAGTTCCCAACCTGATGATAACGGAACTGTTCCTTCAATCATCCCGCTCCTCAGCCTATGCGATTGGTGGATGTGTGCGTTGGTTTTTCAATTTTTTAAATGGATTTACAATCCTCCATGTCTATGTGAGTGATTTGGAAGATCGGTGTGGTGAGATGGGAGTGGATGATCTGACCAGTAAAACAAGCCAAGCCTGCCCCACTCTATATCTCCCCAAAGCATATGAAGACGTGTTCTTCAGATGACCAATTTATCATCATCTGCTATATCTAAAAACTCAGATCAGTGGCAGTCATCAGACTAAATTACTCCCAAGTAGCCCTATTGACATTAAGTAGTTCTCTCAAATCCTTCCTGAGAATGACTGTTAACTAACTTAGTCTGGATGTTAGCCAGTACTTTTAAAGCTGTATTTTAAGATCTCTCAGAGATGTAAAACATTTGCAACATGGTGGACTGGGATTCAAATCTCCAGTTGCCTATACAACTCACTGCATGCCACTGAGCAAGTCTGTCATTCAGCTCAGTCTGACTGTCAGGGAATCTGGATCTTGAACCAGAACCTTCATGTTCTGAGGCTGTGGACGGCACTATTGAAGTTTTGGCTTGGGGATGGGGGCACAGCTCCGAGGGAGAACATGGGATGACATGCAGCAGATTCCAGGTTCTGTTGATAGAACCCTCAGACAGGGCTGGAAAGACCCCTGGCTGAAACCCTGGATAACTACTGCTGCTCAGTGCAGGAAATACTGAGCTAGATAGACTGGGGGTGCCAACCATTTTTTAGCCTACTTTCCAGTAGGCTTATGAGATCACCTGACATTCTGTGTGTATGTCACTCCATGTGCGTCCCCCGCCCCCATCAACTTTGCAATGCCTGGCCCAATATGAATCAAATTGGGTACTGTTGTAGGGACACATAGGGACACCTCAACGGTATAGTTTGTAATGATGTCATCCACCCAGATCCAAGATGGCGGACATGTGAACATTTATTATCTTGATTGATTGATTGATTGTATTTATATACTGCCTAATATAGAAATCTCTAGGGCGCTTTCCAGATTAGCTTCCTAACAGCAGGAAAATGCTCCCATTCAGGCAAATCACATTCGAAACATAAATAGCGGAGGAGCAGTCTCACGGAAAGTAACAACCCGAAAAAACAGCAATTTTCTTATGCCGGATATACGACGTCATAGCACTATATTGCAGCGATTACATTTGAAACAAGGCGTTGGAAATCTGAACGGCACCCTGCTGTCAGCATAGGGACTGTGGTGTCACAATGCAGGAAGGGTGGAAGCACACTTCTGAGATACGACGTGACCCTGTTGCAGGGTCTAATCTGGAAAGCGCCAAGGCGGTGTACAGAACTAACACATAACATAAAATATAAAACATTTAAAAATTCATAAAAAGATAAAAATAATAGATAAAAACACATTAAAATTTAAATCTTGTCCCCAGGCCCACTCCAACCTTCTGCTGAGTCAAACCCTTACTCCATTCTGGCTCTTAGCGTGCTGCTGCCAGTCAGTGTAGACAATGCTCAGTCTACTCTGACTAGCAGCAGCTTTCTAAAGTTTCAGACAGGAGTCTTTCCCAGCCCTACCTGGAGAAGCTGCCAGGGACTGCACCTGGGTCCTTCTGCGTGCAAAGCAGACAATCCATGTTATTTTAATTAGTTCCGATCTTAATTGTGAAGTTGCCTTTTAAAAGGATCTGTTTCTTTTTCAAATGGTGGCCTAGATTATATTGCATGGTACCTTGAACATGTGATAGAGAAGATGCTGGATTCAGTGGGTTAGGAAGTAAATAAGTGATATTTGGAGGCCCTTAGTGTGTGTTTCATATGTGTGCAGTTGTACTCAGGTGTCCTGGAAGTATTGGGTGTGTTTCTGTTTAAGTGGCTGTATGTGCCATTCATTTTTAAAGTGAACATGGGTACAAACATGGGAACCAAATATGTGAACATTTCTACTGCCATACACTGTACAAAGATTGTACGTGCAGTGATTAGGGCTTCTGATATCTGAGGATCTGCATATGTGCACTAATAGGGTTGCCCTCCCCACTTTGGGTGGGAGGAATGTTTTGCAGCACGGCAAGATAAGATTTTCTTGCACACAGTTCCTTTCAGCTGTGGCTATAGCACTGTATTAGGCTCATGTCCATTTCTTTTGCTCTCTCTTTTAC
The DNA here is from genome assembly GCF_027244095.1 of Hemicordylus capensis. Taxonomy (NCBI): domain Eukaryota; kingdom Metazoa; phylum Chordata; class Lepidosauria; order Squamata; family Cordylidae; genus Hemicordylus; species Hemicordylus capensis. The sequence goes on along the minus strand of NC_069658.1, from coordinate 252,716,406 downwards.
CCTTCCCCTTTTCCTCTCTAGAACCAGATCGGGACCTATATCTTCCTTGTATACTTTCCTTTCAGCGCAGGCTGTTTTTTGTACATCCTCAAGTTTGTCCCAGAAACTAAGAAGAAGACCTTTCTGGAAATCAGGAGGCTCATGGAAATGCATATCGCCAAGGAGAAGCTAGTCAAGGCGGCAGTCCAATAGAAATTGGGGAGGTGCTCTGTGCACCGCTGCGGGTTTAATGAGATGTTACAGGAACTGCAAGGAGGCCACCAACTTGGGTCTCCCAGATGCATCCCCTTGGTAAAGCTTACTAAAAGAAAACTATAACATGACATGATGGCGATCAACATTTCCCTGCCCCATTCATTTGCCCGAAGAGGGAGGGGAATCTTTCAGTGTGATGTCAACTTAACATGCTTCTTTTACCTGAGATTGCCAGGGGACATATAGGCAGGAGATGTGGGCCCCGAGAGATGTGGTGGTCACTTCTACTTCTCATTTTGCAAAGAAAGAGGGATGAGTCCAGAGTCTAATCATACTAGGGGCCAGAAGTGCACCTAGGTAATTTTGGAGCACTGCCCCCCACCCGCTGCGAGTTAAGTATCATTTTTTTAACATGTAAGGGGCACAAAGCACACCACCCAGGACAGACTAAAGATGATTTGGGGGCCCCCAGAGGGTGTGGAGGTCCTGGACTCCGGCCCTGAAGTCCAGGGGTAAGAGTGCCTCTGCCAGGGGCTGTTGACTCTTTCAACTTTTACACTTCCTATTCATGGGGAAATGTTGCTCTGGTGTCCAGTTGCAGGGATCCAAATCTGTGTCAGGACTGCAGTCGAGGCAAGAGGCTAAGACCCACCTCTGATTTGGGGTGGCCCAGGGCACAAAGCCCTCAGTTCCTTATTTGTGTTGCCTGGGGACATAATGTGTCAAAGCATGGGCTGGACTGAACGCTTGTGCACCACAAAACACATCTAGTGCATCTTCTGGTGATGGAGGTGTTTGATATGTAGTCCAAAGCCTACTGGGGTGCAACCTAGTTCCTCGTCCAGACTGCTCATGTAGCTCTCTGTCCTTGTTGAATAAGGATCTGGGAACCACTTTCAGCACTGTGGATGATATTGTTCTGATGGACCACCCAATGCCACATGAGCCTGCCCACCACTGTAGTTTCCAACAGAGGCTTTTGGTTCCTGTCTTGTTGCCACCAGATGTCTGGTTGGCCAAGATTCAGGACAAGGCCTTTTCATTGGTGACACCCAAGTTGTAGGTCTGACTAGCCCCTTCATTACTGATGTTGTGGCACGGTTCCAGAATGTTGGGGAAGGGGGTTGCTGGATAATACGGTTACATGTTCCCAACCCTACTTCTCCAAGTGATGAGCTGTCCAGGGGTGCCTCACTATTTTGGCATTTGGTTTCCCTTGTAAGAATGATCGCTGGAGTCTTATGATATCTTTGCAATATATGGAGGTCATTCTCATGACCAGCCCTACCCGGATAGGAGAGCTGTAGCCCAGGTAGGGCTGGTCGTGAGAACCGCCAGGATTGGTTCTGATCTTGGCAATCCTCGACTGGGTAGCCCGGTGTTTAAACACGGATTAAAAGTGAAGTAGGAGGACTCGAGCACACCTCCTACCCCACTCCCCAGTCATGGGAACACTCAGGCTGCCCGCAGCCCAAGCATCCACAAGAGTTGGGTGGCTAGAGTGCCCAACAGTGCGGGAATCCTTCTATGTGCCATGCTCCTGGCACAGTGAATTGTGGGATGCCGGAGGACTTCCTCCTCTGGCTCCTAGTTCTGCTGATTGCCACTGTGCTTCTTGTGTGGTTGTGCTATCGGCAGAGCCCTGAGAGGACAGGTGATCGTGTTTGGGGAGACAGGCTGGAGCCTTCCTCCCTGCCAGCCCTCCCTAACCCTGGGTAAAGTTGGTCATGTGCATGACCTCACAGTTTGCTTACAAACATAGAAATTGAGCACTAGATGGCAGCAGAGCACCCTGGTAAGTCAGGAACAAATTGCATAAGTTCCCAGAGAGCAAAACCCTACAGCCTGAGGTGCTCCATCCCAGCTTCCCTGTTGGCATATGCATTCCAGGCTCTACAAAATTTGGTCTCTCTGTGTGTTTCATAACTAGCTTGTCAGCAATATCTCTTTATACAGACCAAAAACACACTGTGCTGGGCGGAGAGCGTGGGGGCGGGAGGGGGGAGAGAAAGGAAGAGTGGGTCATTTTACATTCTCACATCAACCCTTCCTGTCAGGGGAATGATGCAAACAGCTAAGCAAAGGACCTTTGTTGGTTCCCTTCCCCAACATTTATTCAGAAGTGACTGTGTTCCCCGTTCCTGCACACTCCAGGTATGGATTCTAGTGTGTAGGTGGCCCGAGAGAACGCTGATGATGATTCGGGCCAATCACTGCCAAATATGTTAGAGGTTGTTGATTTTTACCCACAATAGGTAAAACAGCAGAGCACTAAGGAATGAGCACACACTCCAGTTACAGAGTAGGTAGCAGAGGATGGTTTGGATATTGCAGCTGTTTAGAGAAAAACACATGGAGATCCTTGTATGACTAAACACTAAATATTTATTGGTTAAATACACTTAGATAGGAAAGACCTATCTCTAATCTAAAGGACTACATAGTGGATAGGTAAGGAGAGAGAGAGAGAGATATGTTTCCATCTGCTCTCTAGGAGGAAAGGAAGGATTGTGACTCAGCACAGGAAGTGCTGCAGAGTCAGTTCAGGAGTCATAGAGTAGGGACAGATAGGGAGACCCTGACGCACTGTCTCTACTCCCAATGCCCCTAGTGGTTATTAGGACAGTTGGTGCAAAAGGTCGATGCACTGGAAGTTCATCTCCAACAAAATATGCCCCAGCTCTGGTGCTGAAGACAGACTGAGACTTCAAAAACTGGTATGAGAGGTGCAACCCAGCAAAGGTGTAGGATCCAGAATACACCCTTCAGGCGGAGATCACCTGCTGGTTGTGCAACAGCAAAGGAGCTTGAAGCCCTGAAGAGTGTAGTGATAATCAATACCCCCTATAAAGCAGGAGACTAGAAGGGGGCACTGGGATGCAGCAGAAGCTCCACAAGGCCAGTGATGTTTCCAAGTGCCTGAAGGAAGGAGGAGCCCATGAGGGCTCAATAAGAAGGTGAGGTGAAGTTAATCATCACTTTGCATTTTTAACCAATAAAGAACTTAGCTTTATCCATACATCTGGCTATGGTCTCCTCTGTTGTCTCATACTAAGGGCTCTGCACAGGGTCCTTTTGATGTGGAGTTGCCCCCAGGACAGAATGAGACACCCCATTATTCAAATAAGGATTAAAAGATCAGGCTTTGCATGGACCAAGTTCTGGTTGAAAGGGAGAGCTCTGGAGGGTGGGAGCTCACAAAGGCACCACCGTCTCATCCAGAGGTCTTCCTGAAAGTCCCCCAAAGGTTACGATTTATCAAGTAGAGTACATTCCCACTGCTTCCCTAAATTTAACAAATTGTACAGGTTCCCAAGAGGTCTTCTCTATATCTATATCTACCTTATCTCGAGTTCAGCTTTAATCTTCACCAGTCCAGGAAGAGGGGCAGTGTTTAGTGGGGAAAACCCAGAATACGACCTGTCTTTTTCTTTTCTACCCAAGTTGCTTGCTTCGTAACGTCTTGGAACTCTCTGACCACTTATTATTGTTCTTCCTCTTTTATTCTCATAAGAGAATGCCTTCTTCTTTATGAGCCCTGCCGCCTATTAAGATCACCCGGGGAGGTCTGTCTGCTCTTGCCACCAGCTTGTCTGGGGGCTACTCAGGGACAGGCCTTCTCCATTGCTGTCCCAAACCTTTGGAATGTGTCTGGATGCCACGTTACCTGGTTGCCTGTGTGGCCCTGTGGAGTCCGGCGGGAGCACAGCATCCCGCCTTTGGGTTTTCTGTCTCCCCCGAAGGGAGTGGGGGTGAGATGACTCCAGGATGGTCAGGTCCCAGTGGGGTTGAGCAGTCGAGGCAGGGAGAACTGCAGGGAACAGCTCCAGTGGGGCCGCCATGTTGGGTGTGGCAAGAAAAAGGAAGTAATACTGGGAGGAGGTGGGGCTTGGAGGAGGCTTTAAGCCCTGTCAGCTCTATCCTAGGACATTTAAAGTCATGGCAGCTGGTGGGGGGCGGGCTGCTCTTGAGCGTGGGAGCCCCTGGCGAGGGAACTGGCTGGACATAGTGAGCCAGGAGGAGGACTGAGATGGTGAAGTAACCTCCTTCCCCGGTTTACTCTGAAGCTGACCTTGGCTGTTCTCACCCTGGGATTCTGGAATACAAAAGGGCCAGGAACACACCTCCTTCCCCTTGGAACTTGACAGAATGTGCTCCCTGATGAAATAATCCATGACAGCTTTTAAAAAGAGACGTGAGTTTGGGTGGTATAGAAATAAAGTAAACAAACAAACAGACTGTTAAGACACACTCATTCATCCAGGCTTTTAATTAGACATATAGAATGTAACATTGTTCTTAAATTTTAAATTGTTTTAATTTGTGTTTTATTGTAAACGACCCAGAGATGTGAGTTTTGGGTGGTCTATAAATATGTTAAACAAACAAATATTCTCATTTTCCTCCAGACAAAAATCCTTTCAGACTGGATGGAGTTTAAAATCTAGTCCTTCAGAGACACTCTTAATTCCACCCCCTCCCACTTTTTCTCCTCTCTTAACAGCTGTTATGATATCTCTCTTTCAACCTGTGGTGGTTAGTACATCTGTTCTGCCAGCTTTGTTTAGCTGTTTTTCTTCACACCTTGTGGTTATTCTGCTTAATTACATTTCTCCTCCCACCCCCACCCCACCTTTATCTTTTAGCAGGGCTGCGTGTACAGGGCTATAGCAAAGGAAAAGGGGGCTTGTGTTCAGAACACATGTGGCCTTCCCCTTTGTGGCAGTGCACATGTTCGGATGCAGACACACCCTTACTCACATCCGCCTGGGAGAGGCTGTGGAGCTCCCCCTCTCCTTGCTCTAGGCCGGGGCGTCCACCACTGCTGGTGCCAGCCACCTGCAGCTACCATCACCAGCTGCCTCCTTCAGCCACCCACTCCGCTCATCCTTCTTCCATCTGGCCAGTGGAAGGAGGTTGGGTGCAGCCGGGCAAGCGGCCAAAAGAGGTGACTGGCGGTGGTGGCTGAAGGTGGGTAGCATCTGAAGTGGGAGCCCCGACCCAAGGCTCAGTGGCTCCTTCCAGAGGATCAGAGACTTCCAGCTGTAGGGCATGACAGGTTCTTCGAACCCATTGGCACTATTACAGTTCCGCCCCTGTGCGCATATCTTTTCAGGCCAAACATAAACTGGTGTGGCGCTCTCTGCAAAATGTCTCACTGCACACACTTTAAAAGCAGGAGTGTTTTCTTTTACTGTATTTGGCTTAGCCAATGCATCCACATCTCTGCTTCATGTCCTGAGTTTTTCAGGTAGCTCATCCTGTGTCACAGTCTAATGGCTCCACTTTGCCAACTGGCTTCATTTTCTCATGAGGGTTTTCTTTCCACTTTATGGAAATACACCCCAAATTTGCTAGAGGTTTATGCTAGGCAGACCGCTGCCAGCTGGACACACCGGAGGGCTGGTGATCCACTGTGGCCCTACAGTGTGTCCAGTTGGCAGTGATCACTCCTCAGGACCTGACCCGAGGAGCATAGTGTAATCTATGGCAGGCACCGACTTCCCTCTCTATTCTCTTTCAACTAGGATATTAGAACAACCTTGCAGAGGTAAGTGCATCTTACAAACATCCCTTTATGAAGTTGAGAAAGCTCTGTATCGTAAACAAATAACAAGAACCTTTAGGTTGTTCAGGGGGAGAAAACAGGGAAATTCTAGGAAGCTTCCTCACTAGATACCAATAAGTTATTTCAGTGGCTCCTCTGTTATATCAAGTATTTCCCCATAAAGAACAAAGGATCAGACCCACCTCAAGGCAAAATGAAGATTTCATTCAGTAAGCAAAGGGAAGGTGTGTATCCTGTTGCAAGGTTCCCAGTGGAGGGCACTTGGATAAGAAATGTCTCCCCCACCCCAGGGCAAGGGGAGACTGGGGACCCACTGCCTTGCCCCCTCCCCCGAGGCAAGTCACATGACTGACTCCCCTAGCCACGCACCCACCCGGGCTTCCTTCAGTTGTATTCATCCTCCAAAATTGATGTGAGTGTTAAGACCTGGAGCTAGTTTCTGGAAGAACAAGAGACACTTCTGCTGGCCCAGATAGAAGAAGTGAAGGAGACTGTGACGAAAAGGGATGAGCACATGGCCAAACTCTCTGAGGAAGTCTCCAGACTTGAAAACATGATTCAGGAGATGGAGAAGAAAAGTCAGCAGCCAGCACGCGTACTACTACAGGTGAGACCTGGTCTATGCAAGCACCAGAATGGCATGGTAAGATCTTGAGATAGTAGGTAGAGTCTTGAGATAGTAGGTAGAGGAAGTGTTCCACTTCCAACTGTAGGTGGAGAATATTATTTTTTTTAATGATTTGCATCTGAGATTTTTTATTAAAATATATTTTACAAACATAGCATAGACCACATACAGTATACATGATAAATCATTAAAGGGGGAAAAACAATCTGAAAGAACAAGATTAAAAGCTAGCAATACTTGCAACCATTTTCATTTTAAATTTAGAAATCTAAATTTGTGTTGACATCAACACAGGTTGATTAAGAATTCATAGCATATAATCAACCTTTTATTCCATCATATTTTTTTTCTAGAATCAATTTTTTGATTGATTCTAATAAGAAATTATTAAAAAATCTTATTAAAAAATCTAATAAGAAGACAAGAAGGGAATCTAGAGTGAAAAGTGCCAGCCCAGCTGCTTTTTGCTTTCCTAGATTGTCATTTGCACAGACTTTTTTTAAAACATAGGAGAGTGTCCATAAATATGTACAGCTTTGGCTGGTTCATCAGCTGCCTTCTTTTCTGAATAAGGCAGATCTGGCTTCTGTCTCCTATAAATGGGGCCCAACCCAGCTGATGCAAAATGCTCTACAGAATGCTTCTTTTGAAAAGTGTTCAGAAGCTTCAGCTGATGCAAAATGCTGCAAGCAAATGGAGACGGAGGATTGGTTTGCATACCATATCACTTTGGTTTTGATTGTCATCTTTGACTCCCAGTCTGTTTCAAAGACAAATTCAAAGAGTTGTTTATGATCTTTAAAGCTCCAAATGGCTTGGAACCAGATAGCCCTTCTCTCAGTATACAACTTATGAAGTATTCTTTATTGTAAGGCCCAAGGGCTAATGGAAGCCCCATCAACCCTAAGGAGAGCTCTTTAATTGTTTGTTGGGCCAGTGTGAAGCTTCAGCCAAAGCCAATTACTCTGCACGGCCCCCCTGGCACCATGTGGAGATGACCATTCTCACGGTGTAGTGCTGCACTTTGTCCATCACCCTCCTTGAAACTGAGACCCCTTGAGCCCCTGCAGTGTTGGGAATTATCTCTGGTAGGAGAAACCCTTTTTCATTATAGCAGAGTGCACAGAGGCACAACACAGCGGAATTTAGTTAGGCATGCGTGTATGCTGAGAGTAAAGTAACTTGGAGCCAGTTCATAGTTTCAAATCAGTATAAGTGGTATTTATTAGATAACTCCATTCTAGATAGGAAACTGAGGAGTTAGGATCTCTAATCTAGCAGATGGATTCTGCATCTCTGCACACATGGTGCAGGGAGAGGAGCTTGGATGTTGCAAGTTAGAAGGAACAGGAAGAGAAGGGAGGAGGAAGTGCAAAGCAGGAAGAAAGGAAGTTAGTCCCTAAGAGCAGCAATCTACATTCCAAAGGGATAGTGTCAGAGCAGTAGAGAAGGGATGACCAATGTCTTGACCCTCTAGCCCTCTGACTCACTAGTCTGTCCTCCACTGTCATTGAGACAAGTGACAGTGTATAGTCTAACATGCACTATCTTGGAAGACAGGGAGGTGCTGTGAAGTGTGGTCCTTCCCAGCACTTTCCAAGCGAGCTCTTCAGAGAGGACTCCATCTCTCTTAAAGGGCCCTCCCAGCCCTGAGAAAAGCACAACAGTGTCTGGGGGTCAGCACAGTGGGGAATGACTCTCTCACTGAAGGGTGGGGTGTTTTTTTGTTGTTGTTGTTTTGCCAAAATGGCCTCTGCTTGAAAAACAGTGAAGATCATTGACTTGGGAGCTCCCTTTAAGGAAACCCTGTCACACAGGCAAGGTAACATGGTCAGGAAAGGGTAAGTACCAGTCTTGAGAGTCCCGCAGAGAAAAGCTCTGCTGCCAAGAGTGGGGAACTCCTAGTGGGGGAAGAAAGAAACAGTTTAACTGAGCAGTGAGAGAGGGAGACAGGAAGTGAACAGTTGAAACCGAGAGTGGTCTGAGTTAAGCACAGCCTGGATTGGAAGGCTGGAAAAAGGACTACGAAATGTTCACACAGATACACGTGCGAAAAACTTGTGTAGCGAAACCGTGTTGAAACTTGTAAGAGCTGTATATGCCTTATGTGTGAAAAGTTATTGTAACATTCAACAGAATTGTTTGGTAAGCAAGCAAGCAATCAATCCACCCTAGTTTATATTATAAGTATTGAACTAAGTGATATCAGAACTTGTGAAATGAACTTCTGTTTCATTTATCTAAAAAGAGCTTGTGAGTAAAATGTAAAATGTTCTGTACTGCCAGGCTTATGTCACCACATTACCTCAGCAGAAAATAATACTATACAATGATCCTGAAATCCTATATATTCAGACAGAAAATCCAAAGGTAGCAGTGAAACTAAAGAACACTGAGAGAAATACAGACATAAATATGCACAAACAAGCACATTTCAGAAACCTTCCATGACAACTTTCCTCTTCTTTCTCTTTCCCTCTAGGATATTGGAAGCACCTTGAAGAGGTAAGTGAACTCAATACGTTTCCCTTTTTGATGTTGGGAAGGATGTGTATAGTAGAGAGAGAGAGAGAGAGAGAGAGAGAGAGAGAGAGTATAGCACTCAGGGAGGCTCAGAGGGAGAGAACAAGAGAACTTTAGGAAGCTTCTTCATAGATACCCCTGCTAACTTGGCAAAGAGGCACCTTTTACCGTGGTGATTCTCTTTATTTAGCAGGGGGAGAGTAACTGGCCCTATCCACCCCCAGCACAGAATCTCTCCAGTGACTGTTGCTGGTATCTATCTTATGTTTCTTCTTAGAATGTGAGCCCTTTGGGGACAGGGTTCCATCTTATTTGTTTGTTATTTCTCTGTGTAAACCGCCCTGAGCCATTTTTGGAAGGGCGGTATAGAAATCGAATTAATAATAATAATAAGCCCCTGGTGGTGCAGTGATAAAACTGCCGCCCTGTAACCAGAAGGTTACAAGTTCGATCCTGACCAGGGGCTCAAGGTTGACTCAGCCTTCCATCCTTCCGAGGTCGGTAAAATGAGTACCCAGAATGTTGGGGGCAATATGCTAGATCATTGTAAACCGCTTAGAGAGCTCCGGCTATAGAGCGGTATATAAATGTAAGTGCTATTGCTAATAATAATAATAATAATAATACCTCAAGTGGTGGTTGTTATGGCTCCTTGGCCTTACCGAGAATTTCCCTGTAACGAACATATAGTGTGACCCTCCTCAAGGCAAAGCAAAGATCTTTTTCAGTAGGAGCTTCCCCAGACAGCAGTAATGATGCAGTTGCAAATTCAGAAGTGCAGAGGGCGCTCTCCATGTCAGTCCCCGTGGCCATGCCCACCCCAACAGCCAGAGAAGCTCAGAAATACCGGCTCTCTGTCCCTGTGTGGTCCCCCCCCGCTCCACTACACACCTGGACAGCAGGCTTTACCGTGGGTTTACTGCAAAGTCCCAACTCTTTTTCTTTAGGCTTGACCTGAACCTCCTCCTGCCAAATGGCTCGAAGTTGAACCAGTTCACACATTCCTACTACATATCACTTTAAAGTACCACTCAGGCTTAAGTTTAGGTGCTCTGGGGAAGATATGGCTGTGGCCAAGAGCAACAACCCTGCATTAGGGATGTGCACATGTTAGAAGTTTAAAGGACTTTGCGCTGTCTCTTGTCTCAGACAGTGGAGGACAGACTAGTGAGTCAGAGGGCTAGAGGGTCAAGACATTGGTCATCCTTTCTCCACTGCTCTGACACTATCCCTTTGAAATATAGATTGGTACTCTTAGGGATTAACCTCCTTCCTCTCTCTCTTCCCTTCCTGTCCTTCTACCTTGCAACATGGCAAGCTCCTCTCCCTGCACCATGTGTGCAGAGAAGATGCAGAATCCCTCTGCATCCAGCTAGATAGATAGATTAGAGATCCTAACTCCTCACTTTCCTATCTAGAATGGAGTTCCTTAATAAATGCCATATATATTGATTTGAAACTATGAATTGGCTCCAAGTTACTTTACTCTCAGCATACACGCATGCCTAACTAAATTCTGTTGTGTTATGCCTCTGTGCACTCTGCTGTAATGAAAAAGGGATTCTCTTACCACAGAGAATTTCCAACACACACTGCATAATTCAAAGTGCAATTCGTAACACATCCCTGCACCTTTAAAATGGAGGAGAGCAGGTGCATACCTGTTCATTTGCCGCTCATTGCTACTTCCTGAATCGGCGCTCCTTCCAGCTATCTTCGTGCGCCAGTGACACTCTCCCTCAGCTGCTCCTGTGTGCCACACACGTGGCCTCCGCACATGCGTGGCAGCCATTTGTGTGGTCACTGCTTGGGGAGAGCACCGCTGGTGCGTGAAGATAGCTGGGAGGAGCACCGCTGATTCAGGAAGTGGTGGCGAGCAGTGGACGAGCAGGTATACACCTACAAGGGATGTGTTATGAATTGCACTTCAAATTGCAATTCTTGTACTTCCCTACCCTGAATCTCATCCAGACATCTAATGTAGTGTGATATGTCATCACACATAATTTTTCCATGCTTCCTACATGGACAGGGTCTCTAGCCTTGTGAGACCCAAACAGCTGCTGAGTCTTTGGTTTGACTTAGTGATGCTTAGAACACTGAAATTTTGTTTTCTAAGCTAGCAGGAAGTCAGCTTTCACATGTTAAACAACCCTTGTGTGGAAGCTGTCAAAGCACAACCCAAAGTTTCTACAGTGGCAGATGCATGATCTTTGGTTCAGGAGGTTGAGAGTATCTTCCTCTTTCAGTCAGGAAAAGAGGCTGCTGCAAGTTCTCCCAAATGAATGTGATAATTAATGATGCAAGAGGAAAATGGAGCATCTGACTTCTTTTGTCAGGGGTGCAAAAACTCTGAGTATGACCATGTCACTTGTTATATCATTTCTCATTAGACGTTACAGTCTAGTCTGATCTATAGATGCCTAGCTGTGGGGTCTTAAGGACTGTAACAAGAGAGTCTATTCTCCAAACCAAATTGCCCTTAGACTTTCTGCAATTACCCGTATCTAGACTTTCTGTTGTTTCCTTTCTCCCCATTCCTGTTTTTTGGATTAAATGGCCAGTGAGTTAATGTTTTTCTCTTCACTAGGTGTCAGGCAACTCTTACAAATCTAGAGTTCCTTTATCCTCTGAAAAGGATGATCTGGTAGTTTCATGAATTAAATCATTTTCTGGAGGGTACCAAGAAGCAATTTGAAGGTGTTTTTTTAAAAAAAAGGCCCAACAAGGATTTTATGCTAAAAATTACAGTGGTCTAAAAGCAGGAACAGAAAGGCACTATAGCAGGAACAGAAAAATGTGAAAAGTACTATAGCAGGAACAGAAAAATAAAAGATTTGATTGCCAGAAGAGAAAATGAATTCACTGTGGAAAGGGCTCCTATCAAAATCAGTGCTGTAACTTTATACAGCACTGAATTGAATGCTGAACTGCATGTTGTGGAGTTTTAATTATCCTAATAACCCACCCACCCACGCCTTTTTTCCCTTCAGTCACTCATTTATACTTATTGGAGCACCCAGATCCTGCAATGCTTAACAGAGTTTGGAGGAGGAGGAAATGTGTAGTGACTAAAGAAGATTCCAGAAGGGAATGGGTGTGGGTGTGGCAGAGCATCTGCTTTTTTAGGGCTTAACGTTTTAGGGCCCAGTGGTTGGACTGAAGGTGCCTGATATACTTGCATCTCTGAAGTTTGGCATTTCTGGGCCTAGAGGGTATCTGGATAGCCAGCTTGGGCCCTCATGTTTACTGCCCTCAGCTACTTGGAGGGACGGGAGACAAATATAAGAAACCAATCCCCTCTTATAAGAGTGCAGGTTCATCTGAGGAAATAACACTAATGACATTTGGGAAAGGATGCACAATTTCATTAAATGAGAGATGCAGTTGGAAACACCTTTGGATTAGGTGGGCATAAATGGCTTCCTTCCCTCTTCATTTCCTACAGACAAAGAGCAAGATATTCTCCCCTTCAGCTTGGTCACTCTAGTCTCCTTTGTCCTTCTCTCCAAAAGTTCTCATTGGCCTTAGTGGATCTGGACTGCATCTCACAGGCCCAACCTCTGTTTACAAGCTCTTGGTGTAGAATTCTGTACCCGCCAACTGTCCCACTTTATCCAGGATTTTCACATCCATCAGGTGACAAATATCTGGTGACTGCCACTCCCAGGAGAATCAAGAGTACTCTTCCACATCTGCCAGTAGCGGGTGGATGAATGAAAGCGACAGCCCTAGCTAGATCGGCCCAGCTGGGTCCATCTTAGCAACTGCAGGAGAGAGGGCATGCACATACTTCTTGCCTGTGGGCTCCCCAGAGGCATCTGGTGGGCCACTGTGTGAAACAGGATGCTGGACTAGATGGGCCTTGGGCCTGATCCAGCAGGGCTGTTCTTATGTTCTTACAGTATCTTTGCAGAAAGTCCATTTTGAAGATCCAGCCAAGCTAGCCTTGCTGGGGTTGTTGCTTTCTTTCCTTCACAAACAGATAGTGTGGAGGATGGATAATGGGATATGTGTGGTAGGGTTGTAGTTTGGGGCTTGGAGATGCAGCAGCCCAATCTAACCTAACTTGATTTCTGTTCTCCATCCAAGGGGCGGGAAAAGGTTCAAATGGTCCTTTAAAAATTTGACTTTGAGGGATACTTCTGAAGATTTAGGCCCTAATCCAGCTGAACCTAGTAGTGATGATTAAACTGCTTTGAAACCAATGGAACAACATGTTGGTAGCTACATGAATTGTTAAGTTCATGGTTTCAATCAGTCTTCATCACAATGAACTTGAGTGGGATTTGGACCGTATATTGCAGGCATTAGAAGACTCTCTATGACATAAACCCCATGGAACTCAAGGAATTTTTACTTCTGTATAACCACATTTAGAATTGTGCTGCAAATATTTAAGATTATAATGTTAGGTGTTAGCTTGCCAAATGTTATACATGGACTGTTTTTAAAATCCAACAGCAGTCCTAATGCAAAAAGATCATGACAGAAGACAAATTTGATTTTGATCTTTACATGTATATCCCACTTTTCCTCCAAGGACCCAGAGTGGTATACATGGCTCTATGTCTATCCTCGCAACAATGGTGTGAGGTAGGGTAGACTAAGAGATATGTGACTGGCCCAAAGCCACCCACTGAGTTTCATATTTGCATGCACATGAGAGTTGGGGGTTGAATTTCCACCCCTCCCCAGATTGAATACAGAAAAATATAGACATAATAGTATCAACTGAGGGTTGTTAGAATATTTTTTATGAGTCTGATGGTTTGATCTCTGTTCCCTTTCCTCCCCAGACAATCTAATATCTGGACTTCAGCTGCACAAAGGTACATTTGGGGGCTCTGGAGCCATCAATGGGTTGAGTGCAAGTAGAAGGAGGAGCAGTTCCATGCTGACCCTCTTCTTTTCCATGGTTTTAAAGATGAACCTTTGTCACAAGAACATATAAGCTGCTCTGCTGGATCAGACTAAGGATCCATGAAGGCTTTTCACACGACATGAGCTACCTGGGGTAACCTAGGAAGCTCATGTTGAATGGAGCACTGGGAGCACTCTGGGGGCGGCTGCTCCAGACCTGAGTAGCCTGACTTTTTAACCCTGCTCTTTACCAAGGCAGAACAAATTGATGGTTCATTCATTGTGTGTGCAATTGCCCTGGGTAGTTGGACTCCCCACCAGCCAGCTGCCATTTTAGGCAGTGAGGTGGGGGGAAGAAGTGGCCATGCAGATTGGAGCGGCTGCAATCCTGACAGCAGCTGCTCAGTGGCTCCTGCAGTGCACTCTGGGATGCTGGAGGACTTCCTCCTCCCAACCCCACCTTGAGATTCTGTCGCTATGCTGATCGTGTGGGTGCACGACAGTGCGGATTCCAAGGGAGCCGTTGCTAGTGTGGGGAGAAGGAAGGTAAGCTCCTGCCTTTGGCCCAGCCCTCTAGCTAAGGTTGTGTGAGTGACCTTATTGAATCCAGTATCCTGTTTCCCACAGAGGTCAGTCAGGTCATCTGGGAGGCCCACAAGGAGGACAGGAAGGAGCCTCTCACCCCTATTGTTTGTTGCCAGCTAGTCAGAAACAGACTTGTGAATAGCCACTTGCCTGGTTGATTGAGAGTGAAAATAATCTCCAGGAAGTTTTTCACACTGGGCTTTTAGTTCGCATCTCCTTTGGAATGAAGCAGATGTGTTCATATATCCACCAAATTTACCCCAAAGTCCCTGTGAGCTATCAGGGAGGATTTCACGCACAATTTGGGGTTTTCATCGCTCATTAGAGTGTAGCCCAATTTATATCCAGGGTAAAACAATCCACTTTTTGCATTGGTTTAAAAGTGCAGTTTTGAACTCAGAGTAAAGCCTCACAGAAAACCCATGGTAAAGCTTGCTGTCTGGGAAAGCTCCAGATGTTAAGCCAGGGAAGATATGTTAAAGTTCTTTACACACTGTGTTTCACCCCTATGCAAGTCAGCAAGTTACTTGCATACATATATGTGAGCATGTTAGTAAAAACAGTTTGTGAACCTGTTTTTTGCTTTTGCTTGGAAGGGTGCTTAGAGGTATACTGCCTCTAAACATGGAAGGTCTAGTGAGCCATCATGGCTAATAGCTCTTGTTAGACCTAGCCTGTCTGGCTTTGTGTAGTCTTTTTAAAAGCCATTTTGTGCTTTTAAAAAAAACCTCTGATCATAGAGAATTTCATAAATTATGCGTCATGTGAAGAAGCACTTGCTTTTGTTTTCCCTGAACCTACTATTAATTCCATTGGCTCCATTCTGATATATGCAAGAGAGAGAAATCACCCTTTTAAAATTACTTGGGTTTTTAAAAAATAGATTAAATTTCTATGCATCTCTCTGAGCATTTGGGCAGTTTATTTTAGACATCCTTGGTATCTCCAGGTTTCACTTTCTGGTTCCATGGATTACTGGGTGTGGGTGTGATAGATGTTTATAAAAATATGCAGTGTGAAGAAAGAAGTTCTCCCTCTTTCACAGGCACATAGGAAGCTGCTATATACTGAGTCAGACCATAGGTCCATCTAGCTCAGTATTGTCTACACAGACTGACAATGACTTCTCCAAGGTGGCAGGCAGGAATCTCTCTCAGCCCTGTCTTGGAGATGCTGCCAAGGAGGAAACTTGGAACATAGATGCTCTTCCCAGAGCAGCTCCATCTCCTGAGGGCAATATCTTACAGTGCTCACATGTAGTCTCCCATTCAAATGCAGCTCCCCCAGCTCTCCTATGATGATGATGATGATGATGTCAACCAAAGGCACTGGAATATATGTGAGAAAGCAAGCAGATCTTGTCTGTCTCATCATTTTACACTGTATAAAAACAAAACTTTTAACTTTTGCTTTCCAAGAGAGAACTTGGCACCTAGATACTCTTCCCAGAGCAGCTCCATCCCCTGAGGGTAATATCTTACAGTGCTCACACTTCTAGTCTCCCTTTCATATGCAACCGGAGCAGACGCTGCTTAGCTAAGGGGACAAGCCATGCTTGCTACCACAAGACCAGCTCTCTTCCTCTGTAGTAATATTGCATCTTGGGAAAGGGGGACTGGAATGACACCTCCCCCCCCCGCCCTCTTGCCTTCTTTGTCTACCTTTCCATCTTTGGCACACACACTTCTGGGCAGGAAGAGTAGGGCATTTATCTTGTATGGAAGGATAAGTGAGGACCGATTCCTTGAAGTACATACAGGGATTTAGGAGGATTGTAAATAGCCTGCTTCCAAGGTGTTGCCTCAAGGTAGGTACCTCTAGGCTCTAGCTACCTTTAGGTGCAGCAGAACTGAATGAGGGCACTGCACTGATGCTGTTCCCAGTCTGTGCTACATCAGCTGTTGGATGCTGCTCACCAGAAATGAGGCATTTGGGTAGCCAAACTACACTTTACTCTGAACACTTATTTGGACCCTCGTGGGCTTGCTTATTGAGAAGGGATTGGCAAATAGCAACTCTAGAAGGCCGGATCCAGATTGGGACTGCAGTGTTGAGGTTTTTTAGTATTTTTCTACCTCTGTGGTCCCAATCTGGGTACCCTGTGTCCCCTCAGCAGCTGCTATTTAGAAAAACAAACAAAAAACCAAGCACACCAGGAGCTGTCCCATGCAGCAGGCGTTACTGCGGGTTTACTGCAAGTTCGAGGTTTGTGTTAGAAAACTGACACAAAAAGTAGATTCTTTTACCCTGGATTTAAACTGGGCTATACTCTAATGCGCAATGAAAAGCCCAAATTGTGTGTGAAGTGCTCCTTGACAGCTCGCAGGGACTTCGGGGTAAATTTGGCCGATATGTGAACACCCCCTCTCTATTCTGGAGGAGATGCAAACTAAAAGCCAGGTGCAAAAAACTTCCTGGTCCAAACAGTGTGTTTTAATGCAATGCCTACCTTCCCCCACAACTTTACTTAAATGCTGGGATACCAACATTTTAAATAATAAAATAGTCATGGTTACAAGGAGGCTGTATTTTTGTTTCTGTGGCTTGGCTGCCCTTGGTGTGTTCTGAGGTTTCAAGTATGGCTTTATTAAAATGTGGGACAAGGGAAGGAGAATCCACAGCCTGAAGGAAGCAAAGTGAAGCCCTATTGATTGTAGAGGGCATGTGAATCCCGCGATGTGTCTCTGGGCTTAGGATATCAGTCTGTCTCCCAGTTGATTCTGCTTTTCTTCTCTTTCCTCCTTCCCCTTCATCCCCCACAACAGCAAATGTGATTTTGGATCCAGATACAGCACATCCCCTACTTCTCCTGTCTGAGGACTGTAGAAGAGTGAAAATAGAAGGAGTTCAAGATGTGTCCGACAATCCTAAGAGATTTAGTTATTGGCAGTGTGTGCTGGGATGTGAGGGATTCACAGCAGGGATACATTGCTGGGAAGTCAGTGTGGAAAGTGAGGGACAATGGGCTGTGGGGGTTGCCAGAAACTCAGTGGGGAGAAAGGGCAAATTCACTTGTGGTCCTGAGGCTGGGATCTGGGCTCTGCAAAAATCACCAAATCGGTACCGCCTTTTCTGTGGGTGCCCTTTAATTCAGCCCATTCCATCTACAATTGGGGAACTCAAAAGGATCCGAGTGACTCTGAACCATGAAGCGGGGCAAGTGGCCTTCTTTGATGTTGATTCGAAAGCCCAGATCTACTCATTATCAGAAGCCTCCTTCTCTGGAGCGACTCTTCTCCCCTTCTTTTGGGTTGATTGTGGAGCTCAGCTGGTGCTCTCTCCCTGAGGCAGTTTGAGTGGGGACCATTCTAGTCATTCTAGTGCTCTTCAGGTGTTTGACAAAATGGATGTTGTACTCACATATAGCATCACATAGAGTTCACCCAGAAGTCCTGCCTTGATGCTGACATGCTAAAAAGGCCTATCTCGCACGCACGCACGCACGTATTATTCATGCTTACAACACTTGTCTGTAGTGTCAAATGCTGTAAGCATGGTCAAGCGGTTGGGATATGTGTGAAGTTTCTCAGTGCATCAGCACCAGAGTGGGGCTCACCAGCATGCTTTCAAGACAGTATACAGGTTTTTTTAAATAATAATAATAATAATAATAATATTGGAAGAGGGCTTCTATCCTGAAACAACCTCCCTCCTTTTTGTTTGTGTTTGAAGTCGTAGTCTCTCCATTTTGTTGAGCCAAGATAAGGAGTGTCTGTGCTCTCTGTTGATTCGCTGACCTGTGTGGCAGTCCTGAAGCCACCTCCCTCCCTCCCAGCCAATTTCAAAGTTTCAAAAGGCAAATCTATGGAGGGATTTAAACAAGTACATGATTAAAACAAACTGTGGTGATGTGATTTTAAGGTAAAGTGTGTCGTCGATGTCGACTCCTGGCAACCACAGAACCCTGTGGTTGTCTTTGGTAGAATACAGGAGGGGTTTACCATTGCCATCTCCCACACAGTATGAGATTATGCCTCTCAGCACCTTCCTATATCGCTGCTGCCTGATATCGGTGTTTCCAGCGGGGATTCGAACTGGCAGCCTCTGGCTTGCTAGTCAAGTCATTTCCCTGCTGTGCCATTAGGTGGTACTGTCCCTTTAAGGGGTTGAGAGTAAGATACCAGATGAAAGGGATCAGTGTTTCTGTAATGTATAAAAGAGCAGAGAGCAATGGGAGTTCTTGCTTTGACCGATTGCTTGCTCTGTTCCTATGATGTTTGTACTGTCTTGAAAAGACTGTTGATAATAAAGAACTTTTATGGACCTTATTGCTTGTGTGTCCTGGATACAACAAATTGGTGACAAAGTGGGATAGCTTATTTTGCAATGAATCCACTGGTGCCTTTTCTCCAGAACCCAAGTGAGCCACCAGTTGTGTTTTCTTTCAGTATCAGTAGTACTTTATTATGGCCAATGGCCACTCAATACAACATAAACACACACACAACAATACATGACACTTCAGAAACATCAAAAGAAACTGCAATAAAAACAGTACAGTAAAAATATCATACATAAAATTTTTGTCTAGATAAAATCAGTTCACCCTCCTACTATACTATGCCCACATCTAACCTCTCAACATGTCTTTTGCAGAGTTTACTTGCAATACAAAGAAACTTGGCTACTTTTGTCGAGATGAAATCATCCAAGTCTGCAAGTAAAAACTCCACCTTTCTCCTGACCTGAGGTCAATCTACGACCTCTTAAAAGGGGGGAAATTAATTCTGTTCTTAGCTCTTTATAGAAACAACAATTCAACAACACATGTTCGGTGGATTCAACCTCTCCTGCATGGCACGGGCACAATCTCTGGGGATAAGGGATTTTCAGAAATCGCCCCTCCAGGACGGCTGAAGGAAGGGCATTGAACCTGGCCGCAGTCATTGCTCTACGGTGTTCAATGAAGGATAGCTTTATCAAGTATCGAGCCGGGAGCCAACTATCAGTTTGAGCCCCCATAAAAACCCCAGGTCTTATTTTGCTAACATCCTCCTGCCTGGCAATGTCCATTATCCGTTGGTTTATGGCGTTTGAGGCCTTCTCAAGGCCCATCTGTCTTATCACCAAAGATGAAAAACCCAACCTACTTAATCGGTTGTCAATGGCCCGTTTCCATCGGGTCTTAAAAGAATCTTCTAGGACTAACAGGGCAAGCCCATCAGGGCAGAAAAACAACTTGAGCCAAAAACTTTTGTTTTCTTTCTGGCTTCGGATGTTTGAGAATTATTTATTGGCAATAAGGAACGAAGAGATTCCTGAAGCAAGAAAATGTGTTCCTCCAGTGTTTGGGAACAGAAGGTCAATGAATAGTTTATACCCTGCCACTTGCAGATGATAAATATGAGACTTTACTTTCAGCTTTAAAACTTTGTGTACCAAGAGCTAATTCAATTCCTTTATTACAGTCACAGACCAGCACAGTTTACAAACAGAAACTCAACAACAACAACAAAACCCTACATAACCTGCAGGGTAGTTAAGCATAAAGATCAGTTAACAATGATTCTTAATGAACTCCTGGTGAGTTTTACTGCCTATTAAACAGCCACATTATAAGATCTCAAGTCATTCTGGTCAGTTAAAAGATAATCAAGAAAAAATGAATCTGTACAACCTGGATGGCAGCTAATAAAAGGTGTTCTATGTTTATGCCATATAGCTTGGTAAAATGTATTATTTATTTATTCATTCATTGATTCAATTTCTATACCGCCATTCCAAAATCGTTCAGGGCGGTTTACAAATGAAGCAAAAAGTTAAAATCAATCAATTAAAACAATTTTTTAAAATACCATAAAACAACAGTTGAACAATAAAAAACAGTTTAAAAACCCTGAAAAACCAAATACATTAAAACCCTTTACAACAATTTAAAAACCCTGGAAGGCCAGGCCAAACAGATAGGACCTCAGCCTTGGCCCTCAGTCCCACCCCAAGGGCCCAGCCCCCTTTGGTGGCTGGCTTCGGTAGCTGCCTACAGGCTGGCCGTCGGGTACACTGTTGGCCGTGCCTCAGGCATGCCTTCCGAGATTTATAAGCCCAGCAGCCCCTCCTGCCACGAGAGACTGCTGAGTTAGCAACAGGTGTTAAATGTCAGGCACTCTTGAAGGCAGCAGCTGGAAGGAAATACAGCCTAGAGGGGGGCAGGTGTTAAAGTCCAGGCAAGGACCGGGGGGGGGGGGGGGGGAGTCAAGCCCTCTAACCTGCTCCTCTGTGCGGCAGGCATGCCTTGAAATTGACAATAAAGGAACACATGAGCCATTGTTTCAATATCTCCCAATTTGCAGAAACAAGTACGTTATTTGTAGGGGATTTTTTGATATCTCCCTTTGTACCAAGAGTGAATGTCGTAGCTAACCGGTATAAATTTCAGCCATGGGAACAGAAAGGTGGAGAATCTATACTACAATACATTGCTGCTTTAAGAGACTTGGTGGGCTCCTGTAACTTTGGAGTCATGGCAGATGAAATGATTAGAGATCAACTGATTGAGAAAACATCTGTGTTGCATATTTGAGAATGTTTGCTGCCAGAGATAGACTACACCTCGGAAAAAGCTATAGTGATTGCAACACAATTAGAGACAGCTGTGGCAGAAGCCCAAACCATGAGCTTGGATAAAGGGAATGAAGTACAAGCTGTGGATTCTACAGATAGGAGTTATATGGTGAAGTCATGTGGGAAGTGTGGGAAAAAAGAGTAACAGACTGGTGCAACAAAACCAAGGATGGATGGAAAGCTTGCTTTCGCTGTGGGTTATTGGAGCGTTTGGCAAGTTATAGAGGATGCCCTGCTAGGATGGTTCAATGTAAACAAAAAGACTGGACATTTTGCTAAAGTAAGCCATAGTAATCAGTGTAGTCAGCAGATACAAGTGGTTTCCATTCCAGGTGTGTCCATTTTGAATGTGGATAACCTTAGTCCTGCTTTTTTTGGCAGAGAAATTATGTGCAGTGTTAATGTTCTGGTTACTAGGGGATGAGCCTGAAGCATTTCAGCCAGATTATGCATCTGTGATGGAGCCTCTTTGAGAGTTATTAAGTGGAACTGCAAGTTTGAATTGGACAGTAGTGGCACAGACAAGTTTTGAGAACGTTAAGAGGTTAAACATAAGAACATAAGAACAGCCCTGCTGGATCAGGCACAAGGCCCATCTAGTCCAGCATCCTGTTTCACACAGTGGCCCACCAGATGCCTCTGAGAAACCCACAGGCAAGAGGTGAGTCCATGCCCTCTCTCCTGCTGTTACTCCCCTGCAACTGTTACTCAGAGGCATCCTGCCTTTGAGGCTGGAGGTGGCCCTCCAACTAGTAGCCGTTGATAGACCTCTCCTCCATGGTTAGCCAAGCCCCTCTTAAAGACATCCAGGTTGTTGGCTGTCACCACATCTTGTGGCAGAGAATTCCACAAGTTGATTATGCGTTGTGTGAAAAAGTACTTCTGTTTGTTGGTCCTAGATTTCCTGGCAATCAATTTCATGGGATGGCCCCTAGTTCTAGAGTTATGTGAGAGGGAGAGGAATTTCTCTCTATCCACTTTCTCCACTCCATGCATGATTTTATAGACCTCTATCATGTCTCCCCACAGTCGTCTTTTTTCTAAAATAAATAGCCCCAGGTGTTGTAGCCTTGCCCCATAAGGAAGGTGCTCTAGGCCCCTGATCATCTTGGTTGCCCTCTTCTGTACCTTCTCCAGTTCTACAATGTCCTTTTTTAGATGTGGTGACTAGAATTGGACATAGTACTCCAGCCTAAATTTGGCTTCCAGGACCTCTCAACTACATTTCCCCACATTGTTGGTGCCGATGTACACCACGACAGCTGTCTCCTCCCCAGCACTGCCTAAGAGCCTATCTAGACGCTGCGTGATGTCCACAACCTTTGCACCAGGCAGGCAAGTCACTCCTCTCTATACCTCTAATGATAGAAGCACCCACTACAAGGAGGCCCCCACCCCCTGGAGGAGTATCTCCTGTGCGAGAGGATATGGGCTCATCATCCACAGAAGGGGTCCCTTCTAAAGGAGCATTTCCTTCTTCCTCAGACTGATGTCCTCCTTCCCTGAGACCTCCATTCTCCCTGACAGCAGCGGAGCTATCAGCCTGGAGTGGGATGCCTCTACCACATCCCTGAAGGTCTCGTCCACATGCCCCTCTGTCTCTCTGAGCTTTTCCAGATCTGCTACCTTGGTCTTGAGGGAACAAACTTGTTGCCCGAGAGCCAGGAGCTCCTTGCACCAAGCACACACCCATGACTTCTAATCATGAAGTAAATAGTCATACATGTGGCACTCTATGCAATCACTGGGAAGTGTCCCCTCTCCTGCTGGCTTTCTAGCTTCATAGTGGTTTTGTTGGCTGTTTACAGCCTCCCTGTTGGCTGTTTACAGCCTCCCTGTTGGCTGTTTACACCCTTCCTCTTGATCCTACTCGTTTTTCCCTTTGGGTCCTTTGGACCTCTTCCACTCTCAGTTCAAATCCAGCCACTGAATCAGAGCTATCATGTGCTGTCTGTGAAACATTACCCTGCTCCTTACAGGAACCAAATGGGAAGCATGCCACACTCTTCCATCCGACAGTTGATAGGTATACTTTCCCTTCCTTTCAATGATTTTATGAGGAGATGTAAATCTATTCTTCTGTCTTCCTCCAGTTCCTGGTTTCTTGACCCATACATATGAACCACATTTAAATTCTCATGACTTAGCCCCCACCCCCACCCCACCCCCGAGATTGATCTATATGTACACTCTGGGCTCTTCTGGTTTCTTTTCCACCCTTCTCCTCACATCCTGCTCCAAATAAATCTCTGATCTTGATTTTACTACCCAAGCCATATTCAATTTAGTCCACATCTCTCTCCCATTCAACAATTCTGCAGGTGATTTTTGTGTTATTGCATGATGTGTAGCTTTATATACCTGCAAGAATTCAGTAGTAAAGGTTTTCCATGCATTTCCTTCTAGACTTGCTGTTTGTAAACTATCTTTTAAGGTTCTATTGAACCTTTCAATTTCCCCATTTGCTTGGGGGTGCTATACAGGTGTTCTCTTATGTATGATATTACGTTCTGCTAGAAATGTTTTGAATTGAGATTAAATTGAGTCCCATTATCAGAGACTATCTCTTTAGGGTTTCCTTCCCACTGAAAATGCTGGAGAGAAATCTTATGACTACAGCAGAAGTAGCTTGTGATGAAAATACTACTCTAGGCCATCTATATATTTAATTCAGACATACCCATCACTAATCCCATGTGTGGCAGCTCTCACAAGAGTTGTGAGTGAGCTGATGATTAGTGATGGGAAGGCCAGCCACTAAGGGAAAAGTGGTGGCCCGACAAAAGGCCGGCTGTGGTGGGGAGAGAAACGGTGGCCTGGTGAATGGCCGGCCAGCCAGCCGTGGGGGTGGCGGGGGGGGAGAGAAGTGGTGGCCTGGCAAACAGCCGGCCGCCAGGGGTGGAGTAGGAGAAGCGGTGGCCCAACAAATGGCCGGCTGCCAGGGAGGTAGAGAAGCAGCAGCCTGGTAAACGGCCAGTCCCGGGCGGGAGGAGAAGCAGTGGCCCAGCAAATGGCAGGCTGCCAGGTGAGGACTAGGGGCGCAGATGCTCTGTGCCAGGTCAGCTAGTTTACTATAATAGTAAATTAAGGTAATGGCATATTGGCAATTCACAGAAGCCCCATCCAAAGGGCCTACTATATCAATGACTACCTTTTCCCAGGCAGCATCTGGAAGTGGCACTAGCTGTAATGGTATAGCCCTTGTTATTGCCATTTTATCATGCGACTGGCAAATAATACATGATTTTACTGCTGCTTCCATTTGGGAATCCATTCCTGGCCACCAGTATAAATCCCACAATCTGTTTAGTTCTCACCATTCCTTGATGCGTATCATGTGCCAACTGTATAAACATTTGCTGTAATTCTTCTGGCACAAGCAGCCGGTATGCCCCCCGCAGTACATATTCATCCTCTTGAATCCTATAATAAGGCAGTAATACAAGCTCAATCATCCTCTTATCCTTAGGCCACTTGCCAAACATATATTCCTGCAACTTCTGCTGAACTGGACATGGCCTTTGGACTGCATGCAGTCTGAAATTCTTCTTGTGTCACTGCCATAAATGCATTAGAGATAACTGCAACTACTTCCTTATCACCCCTATCAGCCAATACCTCCGAAGATGGCAAAGTCAATCGAGATAAACTATCAGCAGTCACATTATGTATTCCTGGTCTATATTCCATCTCATAAGAAAGCAGTTTTGCAGACCACCTAGCAATAGACTACCTGCTCGTCCCATTCCTTTTGTGGTCAATAATTGTTGGGGACACCCTGACCCCAATATTTAAACCCAGAATTACTAACCCAGAATTGTGCAGAATTAAGGCCTGTGCCTGAATTCCATTTTATTAAGGAATCAATTAATGCCTGAATTTAGATGAACTGACCAGTGCATGACACCCAGACCTCATGATTGCCTGGTAAATGATTTGTGAAGGCAGAGGCAATCTAGCATTGTGTATCAGTGCTTGTGAAACTCACAAGAGACACAATGGGTCTTGCTTGATTACCTGTCTCGCGCTGCTAAAATTAACTTGCTCTCAGGTAATCCGCTTACCTTGCTGACAGGATGCTTCTGCCTTAGTCAAATGTATTGATTAACGAGCCTCAAACATGTACCCCTTTTTGATGTTACTTTTAAACATTCTTTTGTTATAATTACACACTAGATAGATGTACACCCAGAAGTAATATAATTGCTGTCTCACACAGATAGATCTAATTCTTTCTCTAACTCCTCTGACTTTTAACATTCTTGGGACCAAGAGAGGCAAATTTACTTTGGAAATGACAATAGAACAATACTCTGCTAACAGGAGATGAACTGAGATCCTGTGTTCCCTGACTAACCAAATATCCTGAACTAATATTGATAATTAAAAGACAATATCCAGAGGATAACAGAAATGGACACCTTTTGTGACCCAGGAGACTCAATGGACATCAAAGGACAAAAACCACTATAAGGAGGGAGTCTCTGGGTAAGGCGAATTAGCAAGCTTTGCCTAACCAGCAGATCTGTGCTCAAGAGCCATCCCAAAGTTTGCTGCTGAAGCTGTGGGGCTAAAAGCAAGAACTCTTTCCATGGACAGGAACTGTCGGTGACTTCTGCTGTGCAGTGAGAAGTCAAGACTCCCCAGCCATGGTGCTCTTGCTATCCGCCTCACTCTGAGCAAAGTACCACCAGCCTGCTTAACTGCTTGAAGCTTGCGTCCCAGGCTCCTGTTCTCCAGCACCTGAGTTTCTCCTCCATCCGAAGCCTGCATTGCTCTCAAGTTCCAGCAATGAACAATTCCTTTGAAGCCTTCTTCGTGAA
Source organism: Hemicordylus capensis (assembly GCF_027244095.1). NCBI lineage: Eukaryota > Metazoa > Chordata > Lepidosauria > Squamata > Cordylidae > Hemicordylus > Hemicordylus capensis. The sequence goes on along the minus strand of NC_069658.1, from coordinate 252,690,659 downwards.
CCTGTTGAGATGCCTATTCAACGCACAGCCTAGCCTGCTCCCCACTTCCCTCCTCCCTACTAATCACTGCCACCCCCTTCCTAAGCCTTCCCTTCCTCCTCCTCCTCCTTTCTCTGTTTCTCTCTAAATGCTTTATTGGGATTTATTAGACAGCTGTAATTATTGATTGCACACACATATGATAGCTAGGCACTCTGCATTACACCATGAATAAGAGACATGTTTAATTTAGATGTCCTGTTTGAATTTTATCCTGATGAGCAACTTTCTAAAATAAAGCCCACTGAATTATTTAGGAGTGTTTTGGTCTTTCTACCTTTGCACCCAGACTATACATGGTCACCATATAAAAGAACTGGTCACTTTGTGGCACTGGTGAAGCCAGCCTAATTTCATATGCTAGCTCCTGAGCATATCTAGTATACAAATCAGGCTTGGTTCACAACATAATGTTGTTAACAGCTTATGATCAGTACATAGCTTAAACATCTGACCCCACAAATAGGTTCTCCATTTTTCAACAGCCCACATGCCTGCAAGTGCTTCCTTTTCAACAGTTGAATATTTCCTTTCTGCATCAGTAAGTGTTCTTGATGTGAATGCAACAGTTTTCTCTACATTCCCCTCATGTACCTGCATAAGTATAGCACCCAGCCCATAATCAAAGGCATCTGTTACCATTATAGGCAACACGGGATCAAACAATATCAATGCAGGGCTTTCAACAATTAAAGGTAGTCTTTTGAAGTCCAGGACCCCCAAGGTAGCATTCTCAGAAATGCTGTTCCACACGCAGGTACAGTGAGACAGGCATTGCTGAGGAGTTTCAATGCATGGATGAGACGTTGGTACTGGGAGGAGGGGTTTAGATTTGCTAGGCACTGGGGCACACATTTTGGGGCAAGCAAGGCCTGTACAAAAGGGACGGGCTGCACTTGAACCAAAATGGAACCAGACTGCTGGCACTTAAAATCAAAAAGGTTGCAGAGCAGCTTTTAAAATGATGCCTGGGAAATAGCCAACGGGAGCTGGGCAGTATCCGGTCTGGCAAATGCCATCCCTTAAAGTGTGAGGGTATAGAGGATTCAGATAAAACAGAAGGGGACAGAGCAGAACCACATAAAGAGCAGACAGAAGACTGTGCCAGCTGGTCAAAGAGTCAAAAGAAAGATAGCAGACTCCAGGGAAGAGATTCAGCGTATAGGTGCTTATATGCCAATGCCAGAAGCCTCCAAGCCAAGATGGGTGAGCTGGAGTGCTTGGCTGCTAACGCAGAAAGGGATATAGTGGGCATAACAGAAACATGGTGGAGCAGTGAGAACCAGTGGGACACTGTTATCCCTGGATATAAACTCTATAAGAAGGACAGGGAGGGGCGCCTTGGAGGTGGAGTAACAGAGGACTCATGCTTCCTGGATGTCGCTGCCTGCCTTTCCAGTTGCCACTAGTCACAGTAGAAGGCCCTCCACCTGGCACTGGAAATGTGAGGAATTATGCTGTGATGGCTGTGCTGGGAGCGGCTACCTTTGCGTGCCACTGGGTGTGTATGTGCCTGCTGTAAATTCATTGGAATAGGAGCATGTGATACAGCCCTACTTTCTTCTTGCTCTATACTCTGAATGAGGAACATTTTCTGGGGGATTGGCCAGTCAGTAAAAGTGGGAGGGGCCGTGATTCCCCCACCTCCCACCCTAAAATGAAAAAAGAAAACAGCTGGTGGCTAATGAAAAGCTTTTAGCCTCACTAGGAGGTTTCCCAGTCCCAGATGGGCAGCTTTACTGTAGCAGGAAGTGCCTGAAGTTAAGCCGTCTTCAGCACTGCACCAAAGTGCTGCTTTTAAAAGACACATATAATATGCAGCAACTGCAAGTCATCAAGAAAAAAGCTGAATAATACCATTGGCTGTATGAACGGCACCTTTTGTCACTGTCCTGACTCTGCTGTTAATGGTTCCCTCCTATGACCTTCCCCCACCCCGCCCAGCCTAAATGTAGGGAAGCTGCATCAGGGGCGTGGCAAGCCCTGAATGGGCCCATGTTCAAGAATTTAAGAGGGAGCCCCCCCACCTTCTTTTTTGTGTGTGGCACCATATCAAGAGAGAGAAAAGGGGTTTGAGGGAAAAGAAGCTTTAGGCCCCTCCTAAAATATAGAGGCAGCAAGCATCTGTCTGACAGGTAATATGGGTATCCAGGCAGCAGCCAGGAACTTTAAGAACACACTAAAAGGCAAACACAACTTTAATTATAATAAATAACAACATTTCAATATTTTTATTGTGTAATTTGTCACAGTCTTATATTCTAAATATCTGGTAAACCGCCTTGGGATTGTTGTAATGAAAGGTGGTTAAAAAATGTAATAAGTAAATAAAATAAAGAGCGGCTATTGGGAACATGGATTGGAGATTTGGGGGGGAGGAAACTTTCCTCCTCCCCAAACACAACGCAGAGCTAACAGCCACCTTTTGGAGTGTAGAACACAAAGACAAGAGACTGACTTTGGGAGGGCCAGTATGCAGAGCACAGTATTGATATTAAGCTAGCTGGTAGTGGGTGCCATAACTTACTTTAAAAAAACAAAACAAACAAACAAACAAACAAACAAAAACCCATGAAAAAAATCTTCTTCTCCCTCCGCTTCCAGGCTGGCTAAGTTGTCCTCCAGGCCAGGCCAGGCCAGGCCAGCCCCTCACAGCAGCGGGCTGACTTGATTCCAGGCACTTATACTGAACTAGTGCAAAAGTCAAAAGTCAAGTGCTTGATTCCAGGCACTTATATTGAACTAGTTTGCAATTTTCTGAATCAATGTCTAATAAATGCAATACAATTTCACATTTTCACAATGAAATCTCACTCCCCTCGCTCTGTCTCTCAAGAGTCCAAATGCACACTTTTGAACTTAATAAATATTTACATCTAAAGAGAGAACTTTAGTAAATGAAATTTTTCTTAATACAATATTGAACTTGAGCACAGTAGCACTTAATAAGGCTGGTTAATTAAGAGTCACAGCCCTTCCTTGAAAGAGCCCGAATTGCTACTGGAAATAGGGCATGGGTTTTAATGGTGGATAGACAGCCCAAAACAGCTGTAGGGCACCAGGTGATATTTAGGGGTGTGCACGGAACCGCCAACTGCATGGGGGGGTACCTTTAAGAGCGGCGGGAAGGTTTACTTACCCTTCCCGCCGCTTTCCCGCTTGGTGCTGTAATCTTCAAAGTAATTGGGGCGGCAGGACAACTCCCTGCCGCCCCTTCCCCGACGTTGCTTGCAAAAAACCCCAGCAGTCCTTTACGCACGCTCGTCTCTGTGACGTGCGCGCGCTCTAAGGACTGCTGGGGTTTTTTGCAAGCAATGTCGGGGAAGGGGCGGCAGGGAGTTGTCCTGCCGCCCCAATTACTTTGAAGATTACGGCGCCAAGCGGGAAAGCAGCGGGAGGGGTAAGTAAACCCTCCCGCCGCTCTTAAAGGTACCCCCTGTTGAGGGAAGCCCCTCGGCTTACCCACAACACCCCCACCCCCGGACCGAACCACCCAGCTCCGGACCGGTCTGAAGGCTTTTTTAATGGCCTCCGGACCAGTCCGGGCCCATCCCTAGTGATATTCTAACCATGCCTTGTTGTTGAGGATGGGCCAGGGTATAGCCATTACCACCACTACCCCCTCCACCGTATGTAAGGTCACTAAGCTAAAGTGCGGACTTGGCAGTCGGCTGCCTACTTCCTGCTTGCAACCAGATCAACCAGTGTGTGAATCACTTCTGTTTCCCATAAGAAAGAAGGAAGAATGGCTCTTTGTTCTGTAACTGCGGGAGATAACAGAATACACAACAAGTTACACTCAAAGCCCAGAGGGATGGTGTATGCTTACTAGCAGAGATGGGAGGGGGAGCTGGCGGATGGCTGGTGTGACCAAAACTTTGTAGGTTTTTCTATATAAGCCTGATGGTAAGTTTGCTGTGGGTGCTTGCTTTGGGAGCGATTCTCAGCACCTTTATTCTGCGCAGAATAAACTTAGAAAGATTTCCACCCTTGGTGTGTTCACTGACTTGCATGACAGACACGAATTCCATTTTTGGGACAACATTGCTCCAGAGTCTATAGCGCTGGCACTGCAGTGAAGGCAGGGGCATAACTATAATAGGACATGGGGAGACAGTTGTCTTGCCCCCCCCCCAGAGGCAAGTCACATGACTGACTCCCCCAGCCACGCACCTGCCCGGGCTTCCTTGTTGTATTCATCCTCCGAAATTGATGTGGGTGTTAAGACCTGGAGCTACCAGAACAGCATGTCTTTCTCTAGTACCATTAAACGACTTGCATCGTCCACAATTTACAAAACCCTTTTAAAAATAATTTAGGATGATGTTCTATTGTGGCACATAGGTTATATATCTATATCTATATAATAAATTTTACTATGCTTTTTGTTACCACTATTCAGTCTCATTTAAGATTTCCTTACTTCATGAGCTGAGCTTCAGTGGCGGGGGGGCATTTTAAAATCTTGTCTCTGGGCCCACTCCAACCTTGCTACACCCCTGAGTGAAGGCACACGACCCCTTGCTTTGCTCCCTGCATCATTCATGGTGAAGTCTGCACTCGGCACACTCCCAGGAGCCTGAGCCATGCAGCAGCCTGCACTAGCAGTGGTCTCAGCTAACAAAACTGCTGCTGAACTTAAAACAGGTTCTCCAACTCCGGGACACAATCAGGAAATAAATAATTGACTGCCTGTTCCTTCCCTGCTGGAGGATCATAATTTAAGCTGCTGATAAATGCCTCAGGCAAATTAGCAGCTGAGCTGACACAGTCAGACACTTACATTTATTACATTACAAAGTGCTTCCTTCTGCGTGGAAGGCTGGGCTGTTGTGTGCTGTAACACAATCTACTACTGCAGCCAGGGTCATCAGAGAGCATTTCTTGCTAAGCTAAGAACTAAAAATCACTGAAAAGTGAAAAAGTCAGCCCAGGCTGGGGAGGACAGAGAGGAGCAAGCAACTCACTGAGATATATCCTGATATATCCCGAAGCACTCATTGGCTTCCAAAGGAATTTGAGGCTAAAGTGCATTGATAAAAACTTCCTTCTATTGAACTGTCATAAAAAATCTTTTTCTAATTAGGCAGTCATTGTGCCCTTTGTCTTAACAAATGGATTTTGCCTATCAGGAGGCTGTACTATCTCACCAACAGGTTTTTCTTTCACATGCGGTTGGTCGATTTCATATCAGCATTTCACATGAGATCCCGAGTTATCTCATTTTCAGGAAGGAGATCACCCACCCACTGAGGAGAAAATTCAAATAAAGCTTTAGCTGTTTTCAGTATAAGTCAGTCATGGCAGCGAAGAGTCCTGTCAAGGATCTCTGTGAGGAAGCTACTTGCTCCATCTGTCTGGACTATTTCAAGGACCCGGTGACCATTATAGAGTGTGGGCACAATTTCTGTCAAGCGTGCCTGACGCAGTGCTGGAGGGAGACGGGCACAGAGGTTTCCTGCCCTCAGTGTAGAAAAAGAGTTCAGAAGACAAACTTCATCCCAAATCGGCAGCTGAAAAATGTTGTAGAAATAGCCAAGGAATTTCAAAGAAGTGCTAGTCTTCAGGAAGAGAGGGAGACAGAAGGAAAAGGGAGAATCTGTGAGAAACACCAGGAGCCCCTGAAACTCTTCTGCAAAAACGATGAAACGCTCATCTGTGTGGTGTGTGTCACATCCAGAGAACATGAAAACCACAAGATTATTCCTCAGGAAGAGGCTGCACAAGATTACAAGGTAGGGAAATGCTGTGAATCTTGATAGGGAGAGGGAATAGCAGGAGATTATTTTTACATTCTTGTTAAAACTGCTCTTACAAAAGAGTTTTAGGGAACTTCCAGGCAGCCTTTTTGTGGCGCAAATCAGTCATCACTGTTCTACTTGCACTTATGTGCAGAATTACAAAGTTTGTTCCATAGCCTGATAAACAGAATGTATTTTGAGGAAAGACACTTAGATAGATAAACTTAAACTTTGTAACCCCTTTACTAACTGCTGGTCCAGGAAACTGTGCACAAAGAATGTACCGGTCCTTGAAACTGCGTGCAAATAATTTACCGGTCCTTGACTTCGAAAAGGTTGAGAAACACTGTTCTAAAAGACATCTGATTTTTTCCCTATTAATAATTGCTGGAAAAATACAGGTGGGCCAGGGGCATAGCAAGGTTGGAGTGGCCCAGGGACATTTGAAAATGCACCCCCCACACTTTCATCTCCATCTCTGCCCCCATGTTTTTTGCCACAGGTGAACTTTATCTTCATAATAGAGAAAGAGAAAGAGGCTGCATGACTAATGGAGCCTGCAGCGGAGCAGAGAGCAAGAAGCAGTCTGGGAGCAAGAAGAATGGAGTGATAGGCCCTGCCAATCATAGAATGCCAGCTCAGATAAAGAGACAACAGGAGGGAAATGAAGAGGAAGACTCTTCCTCACTGACACCCCTAGTGGTCACTAGGATCTTTTCACCAGGCACTTTTTAACAGTGACAATCTATATATATAATATGCTAAGGTTGTACAGGTGAAACTCGGAAAATTAGAATATCGTGCAAAAGTCCATTAATTTCAGTAATGCAAATTAAAAGGTGAAACTGATATATGAGACAGACGCATTACATGCAAAGCGAGATAAGTCAAGCCTTAATTTGTTATAATTGTGATGATCATGGCGTACAGCTCATGAAAACCCCAAATCCACAATCTCAGAAAATTAGAATATTACATGGAACCAATAAGACAAGGATTGAAGAATAGAACAATATCGGACCTCTGAAAAGTATACAGTGTACTGTGCTTGATTGGCCAGCAAACTCGCCTGACCTGACCCCATAGAGAATCTATGGGGCATTGCCAAGAGAAGGATGAGAGACATGAGACCAAACAATGCAGAATTGCTGAAGGCCGCTAATGAAGCATCCTGGTCTTCCATAATACCTCATCAGTGCCACAGGCTGATAGCATCCATGCCACGCCGCATTGAGGCAGTAATTGCTGCAAAAGGGGCCCAAACCAAGTACTGAATACATATACATGCTTATACTTTTCAGAGGTCCGATACTGTTCTATTCTTCAATCCTTGTCTTCTTGGTTCCATGTAATATTCTAATTTTCTGAGATTGTGGATTTGGGGTTTTCATGAGCTGTACGCCATGATCATCACAATTATAACAAATTAAGGCTTGACTTATCTCGCTTTGCATATAATGCGTCTGTCTCATATATCAGTTTCACCTTTTAATTTGCATTACTGAAATTAATGGACTTTTGCACGATATTCTAATTTTCCGAGTTTCACCTGTATGTGGCAAGCCCAGCCCACACAGTGCTTTACCAATCGGAGGTAACAGAGCAGAAGCACCATGATGACTGGATAGGGAAGAGGAGCAGGTAGGGAGATTTAAATGATTTATTTTTGTTTTCTTTGAGAGACATAATAATGGTATCCCACATGCTCAGTAGAGGATTCTGATTTGAAGCCAGATATGGGAGGGCAAGTCTTTGCTAGTCCTGGAGAGTGACGTCTGAAATAGCTGACTGACAAAGAGAATCTATAAGCACTTCAACACTTTGACAGTTAAACAACAATTCCATTTTCTCCATCTTTCTTTTTATGGCTTCTCTTCCCTTTCTCCTCTCCTCCCTTGGCAGCCACTTTGATATTCTTTGCTTCAATTCACAGCAAAGCAGACGCCCCAAGGCTAGAATGTCCCACCCCCACCGAAGGGGGAAGCAAAGTCCCTCAGCAAACTTGGTAGACATTACTGAGAAGTAATTAAATTAATTTCACTGTGGCTTACTTCTTAGTACATGTGCATTAGATTGGGACCATCAGGGAACTAAAGCAAGAGTGTGGGCTCTTTTTTTTTTTTGCCTTCCCCAGGTCACTCAGCAAGGAAAAGAACAATGTGATGACGAAAAAACAGATTGATTTCACTAGGGCTTATTTTTGGGTAAATGTGCATTGGATTGGGACCAAAGGCTCCAGGTTTGCACTTAAGACGCTCTTTGTTTCCTCACACCCCACCTTTAAGCAAAGGCGAGAAGAAGTTACTAGTAAATCCATTGATTTCAGTGAGCCTTAATTCTGATCAAATACATAAAGGACTGTGATCAACAGATCTTTTGTAAAAATGTTGTGCTAATCCTGGTAGAGTGTTCTTCCTCCACCCTCCTGACTTACAACGATCACATATTTGGAGTATATTGCAGGATTATTTTAACATTCTTTCCATTGTATGTATTCAGGCCATAAGATATTGAGAAGTATACTGCCTCTGAACCTGGAGGTTCCATTTCTTTAACATGGGTATTGGGTAATATCTCTTGATATATCCTTAATCTTCTAAATCATGTAGCATGACCCGCAGTGTTCCTTCTAAGAGGGATTCCCAGATGTTTTTGACTACAACTCCCAGAATCCCCAAGCAAAAGCCAATCTCGCTGCCCCGAGATTCTGGAATGCGCTCCATGCTGAGATACGATCCTCCCCATCTCTGGCAATTTTTAAAAAACACCTGAAAACCCATCTTTTCGCTCAAGCTTTCTCAGCTTTTTAAAATTGTCTGTTTTAATTTTATGGTTGATTTTAAACTGTTGATTTGTTTTAACTTTTATATGTGTTTTAATTGTTTTATGTTAACTGCCCAGAGATGAAAGTTTGGGCGGTATATAAGTTTGATGAATAAATAAATTTTAAAAACCCAACGTCTGGAAATCCCTGTTAGAGGGAACACTGAGCATGAGCATTCCTTATTGATCATGCTATATACCCTTTTATTCTCCTCTATGTTTTAAATTTAAATTTAATTAAGACACGATCAGAGTGTCTTATACTCAGCCTTTTCAAAATGTGATGACGTTCAAAAGACAAAAATCCCTTTCTGTCTGATATGTTATGTTCAGGCCTTAGCACATTTACAATGCCAGGGAAAGTATGGGTGTTATGGGTGTGGCCTTAACAGATGCACTATTTAGGCAACATGGATAGGGTGTGGTATCCTACGCTATGGTTAATTCCAGCTTCACCTCTACCCTGTAGCTACATGGCTGGCAGTGGCAGACTGGTGAGCCCAAGTCCCAGATTCAGCCATGGAGCAGGACCGCTGGCAGCCTGTGTGGGGCCGCCGCCATGGCCCCGCTCACCCCACCCTCATGTCTGACGGCAGACGCTGGGCTAGCCACGCCCCCTGCATCTGACATCAGACGTGGGGGCATGGTCTGGCAGAGCGGAGCCTTGAGGCTCCGTTCAGGACCAGGAGTTGCAGTTTAACTCCTGAAGGGGCCGCGCGGGACTACCTTCAGGAGCTAGTTAGGCTGGCGCTGCAAACGCTGTACCAGCCTTAGTTTAGCTCCCAAAGGGGCCGTGTGGCCCCCACTCAGGAGCTAAACCAGCACCCCCGCGTCTGACGTCAGATGTGGGGTGCGTGTCGGGGCCACGAGACGTGGCCCCTGATTGGTAGGCGGCCCGGGTTCTTTGAACCAATTGGCCCAATGGTGGCTCCACCTCTGCACAGATTGGTCTGTCCTCCAGAACAGATACATGGTCTATGCAACTGAAGCTAGAATGACATTCCCAGAACCCAACTGACAACCAATGCCATCCACTTAAAATAATTTTATTTAAATATTAATTATCAAATATTTATGGGAATATGCCTCTGTGGCTAAGGTTACTGCTTACTGTACTTACGGAATACTTCAGATTAAACATTTGTTTCAATTTGGGAACCTTTCATAATTTACAATTTAGCACAGGGTCAACACCCTCATCCAAGATTTGGTTTTTCTTTCTAGAACAGACAGCCAATTAAAGTGTTATCTCTGGTTGGTGGTTTTTTTTTGTTTTTTTTTAACAATTCTTGGCAAGGGTGTGTGTGTGTGTTTGGAGGGTGGACAAAACAAAGGGCTGCTGAATCCCTGATTGATGTATGTAATTATGAAATGTCCAAGATATATTAACTGAAAGTTATTTTTATCTTTCTTCTTTTTCTATGTTCATTTCTTATTTCTGTTATCTTGTTGGAAAAATAATAAAAAGATATATATATATTTTAAAAAGTATAGTTTTATTTATTTATTTATTTATTTATTTATTTATTTATTTATTTAAAATATTTCTATACCGCACAAAACTTGCATCATTTGGAAGACCTTAAAGGCCATCTGCTCCATCATGGGTTCATGGGACAGTCTTGAGCCCTATGCCAAAAAGATTCACTGAAATAAGACAACCCTCCAAAAAGCGGGTAACCTGAAGTAGGTTTGGGTGCAGGCGTTGGTGGGGAGGGCTCCAACTGGATCTAGGAGAGCTGGTCTTGTGGTAGCAAGCATGAATTTTCCCCTTTGCTAAGCAGGGGTCCACCCTGGATTGCATTTGAATGGGTGACTGAATGTCTGAGCACCGGAAGATATTCCCCTCAGGGGATGGGGCTCCCTGGCATCTCCAAGATAGGGCTGAGAGAGGCTCCTGCCTGCAGCCTTGGAGAAGCCGCTGCCAGTCTGTGTAGGCAATTCTTAGCTAGATGGACTAATGGTCTGACTCGGTATAAGTTAGTTTCCTATGTTCCTAGTAACCTCTTCAACCTATTAGTAGAGCATAATGGAAAAACAAAAGGTTATTTAAAGCAAACACTTTACTGAATAAAGAATTTGGGAGAACATGAAAGGCTCTGGAGAAGAAGGAAACATATGTCTGTTGTATCATTTAAGTCTGCACATATAGTAAATACTCACTTTTGCTTTCTCTTCAGGAGCAGATCCTCAGCTGCATTGAGATTTTGCGAAGGAAGAGACATAAAATGGTTTCAAATAAAACAGATATCACAAAAGAAAGCCAACACCTCCTTGTAAGTTTCACTTACTGAGAAATGTGGAGAAGTATTATGGTCCAAAGTCAATACAAATATCAAAAAGTATTATGTTTGAGGAGAACTAAGGTGCGTTCAATTTTAATCCATACCCCCAACAGTGTGGAAATTGCAAGTTAAGGTACCATAACTTCCATGTCATGTAAGCAGGAAAGACTTTCTAGTTTCATTCATTATGCTGGCTTTGGAAATCCCCATTCAGCCATCATACTTGCTGGGCGACTCTGGGCCAGTCACTTCTCTCTCAGTCTAACCTACTTCACAGGGTTGTTGTGAGGAGAAACCTAATTATGTACACCGCTCTGGGCTCCTTGGAGGAATAGAAGAATATAAATGTAAACAAATAAATAAATAAAATTAGGCTCCATGCACCCACACTTCACCGTGGTTTTCCAGCTGGAACTGAGCTGGGGAAGGGTGCATTGTGCCAGGAATTCAACAGGTGTAGGTTCCCCAATTCCTTGCAAAAGATAGCTCTGATTAACTTCTGTCTGGTGTAGCTTTACATGGCACAGTGTCTACTCTAGTAGACAGCAGGCAGCAATTCAACAGAGAACAAACCATCCCCAGTCACTTCCTAGAGATACATTTGATGGCCCTTAGATGATTACCTGTTATTATAGGGATTTTGAACTCTAAGAACTTAAATACTCATCAGATGTTGTTTAAACAAGCAAAATGCTGTGGTGTAACTGGAACCTGAATTTATGGATAAAGTTATAGGGGAGGATACTGTTTTAAAAAGTTTGTTATGTGTGGTGGAAAAAAGGGTTACCACGATTCAAACCACCTCTATTTAAGCAGCTGAGTTTTAAATTGTGTTATCTAAGCCAGGGTTTCTTAACCTTGGGCCCCCAGATGTTGTTGGACTACAACTCCCATCATCCCCAGACATGGCCTTTGTGGCTGAGGATGATGGGAGTTGTAATCCAACAACATCTAGGGGCCCAAGGTTAAGAAACCCTGATCTAAGCCATTTCAATGGACCTGCACCAAATTTCAAGGAGTGGCGGCGGCAGTTGTCACCTTGTTGATGGGATACAATTTCAGAGGCATTGGATGAATTCGTTTGTTTTATGATAGAATGTTTATTTATTTTATTTTATAAAATAATTTTCAATTTTTCAATTGAAAAATAGTTCAATAGTTTTAAATAGTTCAGTTTTTATATCGCGTTTCAGAATGCATCTCAAGGAGGTTTACAAAAGTTTAAATATAATAAAATTCCATAAAAGTTACATTTAAAACCTTAAAACCAGTTAAACATTTAAAACCATAAAACACCCAAAATAAATAAAATAAAATAAAATAAAATAAACAGAAGCAAGGAAGCAGATAAACCAGGCAGCCTCTAAGGGGTAAACGCCTGAACAAATAAAATGGTCTTCAGTTGTTGTTTTAAAAACAGCCACAGATGTCAAGGAGTGGACATTCACTGGAAGGGCATTCCAGAGTCTGGGGGCAACAATAGAGAAGGCCCTGTCCCACTACATTTACTACATCCCTGACACTAGCCTGCTTTCTCTTCCTTCCATGTACCTTTTACAGAAGCAAATAGAAGCAGAGAGGCAAAAGACAGTGGAAGAGTTTATACAACTACGCCAGTTTCTGGACAAACAAGAGAACCTTCTGCTGGACCAGATGGAAGAAGTGGAAAAGGAGATTGAAAGAAAAAGGGATTGGAACTTGACCAAACTCTCTTTTGAGTTCTCCTGTCTTGATAATATGATCATGGAAATGGAGATGAAATGTCGGCAACCAGCGAATGAACTCCTACAGGTGAGGCCTTGTCTATGCATGCCCAAGAATGAGATGGTTAAAATCTTGAGGTTATAGAACTGAGTAGGGGTGTGCATTTTGGATATTTCCTGTTTTGGCTTTGGCTGAATCCAAAGCACCCCCAATTCAGGGAGGGTCCAAAATTGGCCCTCCCGAAACCCCCAATTTTCGGTTTGGGAGCCAACTTGCTCCGAAACCGAATTGCTGCAATCCATTCTGCCTGCCAGCGCCACTCCCTTCTGCTCCAGTCCATTCCCCATTGCTTTCCCTCCCCACTCCCTGGCAGCGCTTTCTCTCCCCGGAGCCGGGCTCCCTCCTTCCCTCCCCGCCATTTTTGCCCGCCTCACCGCCGCCGCCTCCATACCCGGCCGTCTGCCTCCTCCGCTGCATCCCCTTTTGTGGCCACGGCCGTGGCTGTGACTGTGTCCGCATTCCAACTCTGGCGAAGCAGCATCGGTGAGACGGCCAGCCCAGGAGCCCAGCAAGCTCCCTGCCACTCCAGAAAGAAACTCCTGTCCATGCTGCATCCGGCCCTGCTTCTACCCTGACGGGCGGGAAATTCAAAGAGACGTCAGAAGAGGAGGAACAAGGAACGAAGCTACTAGAGAGAGACTGAGCCAATCACAAAATGGAGGGGCCGAAACTACAAATCTTTTGGAGCCGAAACAAGGACGATTCGTTTTGGCTCCAAAACATTTCGGCTGGGCTATTGGGTGTTTCGTTTTGGCTACTAAACACCCTAAATGGACTGTTTGGGGTACAGATTGTTCTGTACCCGAAACATTTCGGACATCCCTAGAACTGAGTGCTCAAAGTCAGACTGAAGATGGCAGAGGGTGGGGGATACTATTTTTGAATGCTAACCCTTTGAAAATATGAATGGAAAGAAAATAGCTAACACATCAGAGAGAATGGTTCTAGCTCATCCCATCGCACTATTTCTATTTCCCCCCAAAAAAGATATGTTGAGACTTTTGTTGTCACAGTAGCAGGGCCGGTGCTCTCATAAGGCCAGGGGAGGAGGTGGATTAGAAGGGTAGATTAGGGCTGTGAATGTGCCTGCACAGGTTGGCTACCTGCTCACTCACTACAGCCTGTCCTACTCTCCTCACCTCACTAGGCCCACCACCTCCCCAGACTTCCTCCCCTTTCTCCTGCTCACCCACTCAAATTGCAGTACTTAGCTAGTCGGTGAGGAGGTAAGAGTGCCAGCAGTTCCAGCCACATTGATTCAGTGGGCAGTGGTGGGAGTGGGTGTGGAGAGGAAGAAAGAGAAAGCAGGCTTGTGGTTGGACAGGGCTCCTGCTGAGCTCTAGAGAGAGGGGCTGAAGTTTAGAAGAAGGGAGGAGGAGGAGGCACGAGAAGAACCAGGTCCCTGAAACCCTCCTCCTCCTCCTCCCCCCCCGTCAATTTATATTATCTATTTTTTACATTTATATCCTGCTCTTCCTCCAAGGAGCCCATATATATAATATAATAGGGGTGTGAAATATTGAGTCAGGAATGTTGGAAGTGGCCCAACATGGGCCATTTTGGAGGGGGTCGGAGATGTTCCTGACCTGACCTCGGGAATCCGGGTTGAGGTTGGGGATCAGAAGAGAAGGGAACATTTATTGACAATATGTCAGTATTGTGCCTAACACCTCCCCCCACCCCCCATCTTTCTCTCAGCCCTTTCCCTTTGCCCTTTCCCCTGCTTGCTGGGGCTTCCTGCGGACAGTAAGTAGGATGCCCTCTAGTGGATAAAAGCAGTGGCAGTCATGCATGTTCCCCTCCCATTGTTTGTCTTTTGAAAGTGCTCTTTCCCCCACTTCTAAGCAGAAAGAATTAAGACCCAGAGCAATATGTGGTGGGTCATGCAGTTCTTTTAATGTATTCAGGCAAGTAGAATACATTATGATCTGCTAAGCATCAGCTGGAGACACAGCAGGGCCAGAGTGCATCACACTCCATGATCTGAGGAGTCTTCATAAAGTAGCCCATCTTAACAGGTACTGAATCATATCTTCTTTTTCTTTCCTTCTAGGATATTAGAAGTACCTTGCAAAGGTAAGTTGACCCCACAAATTTCACCCTTTAATTGTGGGAATAAACTGTATAATGTATGAAGAACAAAGCCCTCTGTAGCTCAGGAGAAAAGAATGAGGGAACTCTAGGAAGCTTCCTCCATAGATATCAGCAAGTTCTTTTAGTGGCTCCTGTGCCATAGCAAGTATTTTCCCATTAAGAATACATGGCCTGAGTTTTCCAAGGCAATATAAAGATATATTGCAGGAGGCAATAGAACAAGGAAGATGTGCATCCTGCTATAAGGTTCGCAAGGGGAAGACACTTGGTTTAGAAATGCTTCACCCATCCCTTACAAATTGAGGGAGTGGCTCTATTGGTCTCTGGCATCATCATTAATCACGTGCATTGGGAAGAAGTTACAGAAACCTCCTCTTTCCCTGACTGAACAAGTAGGAATATCTCAGTCCCTTGAACCAAAACTCATGCACTTGCCTTCATATGAACTCTGGGTTGTACTTTGACAACTCTAGTGCAAGAGTAAGGTTTTGGACTTGGATAACTCTAGTTGTATTTGTCGGTAGCCATCTCCTACTTTAAAGTTGTGCTGTTGAGTCTGTGTTGACTCCTGGCGACCACAGAGCCCTGTGGTTTTCTTTGGTAGAATACAGGAGGGGTTTACCATTGCCATCTCCTGTGCAGTATGAGATTATATCTTTCAGCATCTTCCTATATCGCTGCTGCTCAATATAGAAGTTTCATATCAGCGGGGATTCGAACCGGCAACCTCTTGCTCTCCAGTGGTCATTTCCCCGCTGAGTCATTTCCCTGCTGTGCCATTAGGTGGCTATCTCCTATCTTAGGAAATACATTTTGACTTTTCCTACCTGTCAGTCAGACAAGGAAAGGTCTCAGTAGCTCTTTTGGTCACTCAGAACTAGAGACAGTAAAGTTATTTTGGTAGCACCTGGATTGGGCCACTCTAGTGCTAAACACCACAATGACTGCCCCATCCATTTGCATGCCTATCCACCCTTCCCAGGAAGTACCTCTGAGGCTCCTCCTGAGAAGAGAAGTGGTGGAAATGTGCCTTGCCCCCTACTGTGTTCTTGCCTCTACATATTACTTTAAGGTGCCACTTAGGCTCAGTCTAGATCAGTGTTTTTCAATGATTTTGGAGTCATGGACTGGTACATTCTTCGTGCGTAGTTTCCTGGACCAGCAGTTAGTAAAGGGGTCACACACACCCCGCCCCCACCCCTATCCACAGTGATGTCATGTGCAAAGGGGGCAGGGCCCAGGGTCCACGGAGCCCAGGTCAGCTCTCCAGAGCTCATTTCTAGGCAGGCAGCCCTCTCTGGATAACATTCATTTTGCTTCCTTGAAATGAATGTTATCCAGCAGCGAGAGCTGCCTGGAAATGAGCTTTAGAGAGCTCCTGGCAGTGACCCCCAGCGGCCCAAAATTGTTTTTTTTGGGGGGTGATTTCTATTAGTGATGCCTCATGGACCAATACCCAATGCCTTGTGGACTGGTACCAGTCTGCGGACTGGCAGTTGAGAAACACTGGTCTACAGGAGAAACTCGGAAACTTAGAATCTTTGTTCGATTCTACAATCCTTGTCTTCTTGGTTCCATGTAATATTCTAACTTTCTGGGATTGTGGATTTGGGGTTTTCATGAGCTGTACGCCATGATCATCACAATTATAACAAATTAAGGCTTGACTTATCTTGCTTTGCATGTAATGCGTCTGTCTCATATATCAGTTTCACCTTTTAATTTGCATTACTGAAATTAATGGACTTTTGCACAATATTCTAATATTCCGAGTTTCACCTGTATCTTCTTTAATATTGATAATTGATTAGTCTGCCTGACCTCAGATTCCTGGCTTTAGGGTCTGAAAAGTGAAAACGGGAGTATCCCCTGCAACACATTTTTGACCCTCTTAGGCTTTCTGCAATCCCTTTCATTTGCCCCACTCAGTAATTCTGGATTTGATGTCCAGTGAGTTAATTTTTTCCTCTCCAATAGGTGTCAGGAAAAGAAGATATTTACAAATTCTGTGGTTTTTTGTCCTCCTCTGAAGTGGAAGGTCTGGGAATTCTGTGATATAAATCCTTTTCTACAGGGTATCAGGAAGCAGTTTGAAGGTAAGTTTTAAAAGAGGGGGGAGGTCTATTAGAATCCAAGAGTAAACCTTACATTGGTCTAAAAATATGCATTAAAGCTATTCTAACAGGGACAGAAAAATAAAGAATTTTATTTCCAATTGAGAAGACAATTTTAGCTCACTATGGAAAAGGCTCCTGTTAAATGTTTGAGGGATGCTCCCAAAGATTTAGGCTTCAACCCAGCTAAAGTTATTCATAAAGACTAAATCGCATCACAGCAATTTTGAGTCAAGCCTCAAAACTTTGAAACTCCTTGCAAATATCTGCCTGGAATTTGGATGGTATAATGTCTCCACAAGTATTTAGCAACGCATGCAATTTTCATCCCTTTGACAAGAAACAAATAACACTTCATAAGCACTTTAGTGCTCTCCCACTATAGTGTTACGGCCAAAGCATCAGGGAAAGAGGCAAGGACTGGAGAGTAGCGGTAGCAACAGCCAACGATTGCATCCTGCATTTCTGTAACATGCAACTGATTCTCCTCTTTGCCCTCCAATCCCCTACTCTCTTTTCCCTGAAGCATTTCCACTTTTATTTATTTATTTATTTATTTATTTATTATTAAAACTTCTATACCGCCCTTCCGAAAGGCTCAGGGCAGTTTACATTAAAACACCATTAAAATCAATTAATCATTAAAACAAAAATTATAAAACATAAAACAATAATTAACAATTAACAACATCATAAAACAACAATTAAATATTCAGAACTATTTAAAAACAAGTTTTAAAAAGCTGAGAAAGCCTGGTTGAAGAGGTGTGTTTTCAGGTGTTTTCTGAAAATTGCCAGAGATGGGGAGGATCGTATCTCAGCAGGGAGCGCATTCCACAATCTCGGGGCAGCAGCTGAGAAGGCCCGTCTCTGTGTAGCCACCAAACGAGTTGGTGGCAACTGGAGACGGACCTCCTCAAGTGACCTCAACGGCCGGTGGGGCTCATAGCGAAGAAGGCAGCCCCACGTAGAGCGCATTACAGAAGTCAAGTCTGGAGGTTACCAACAAATGTACCACTGTTTTGAGGTCACTGATCTCGAGAAACGGGCACAGCTGGCGTAGCAGCCGGAGCTGATAGAAAGCACCCCTGACCACCGCCTCAACCTGAGAAACCAAGGAGAGACATTGATCCAGAAGTACTCCCAGACTGCGAACCTGTTCCTTTTGGGGAAGTGTGACCCCGTCTAGAACAGGCAGATCAAAATCGTCTCTAGAGTTCTGACCCCGCACAATAAGTACCTCCGTCTTATCTGGATTCAGCTTCAGTTTATTCTCCCTCATCCAGCCCATTACTGCTTCCAGGCAGGCATTTAGGGAGGATATGCCAGCTCCTGAAGAAGTTGACATGGAGAAGTAGATCTGGGTGTCATCAGCATACTGGTAACACCCAGCTCCAAATCCCCTGAAGATCTCTCCCAGCGGTTTCATGTAGATGTTAAAAAGCATCGGAGAGAGTATGGAGCCTTGAGGGACACCATACTTAAGCTCAGATTTTGAAGAGCAACAATCTCCAATCGACACCATCTGGAATCTGTCCGAGAGGTAGGAGCGGAACCACTGTAAAACAGTGCCTCCCACCCCCAACCCCCTCAGACGTTCCAGAAGGATACTATGGTCGATAGTATCGAAAGCCGCCGAGAGATCCAAGAGGACCAACAGAGTCACACTTCCTCTGTCCATTGCCAATTGGAGATCATCCATCAGGCCAATCAAGGCAGTCTCCACCCCATAGCCCGCCCGAAAACCAGTTTGAAATGGGTCTAGATAATCAGTTTCCTCCAAGACCGCCTGGAGCTGAGCGGCCGCCACCACCCTCTCAATTACCTTGCCCAGCCATGGGAGATTGGAAACTGGCCTATAATTGCTCAACTCTGAGGGATCTAACGCAGGCTTCTTTAGAAGAGGTCTAATAATTGCCTCCTTAAGACAAGGAGGCATCCTGCCCTCCCTCAGAGAAGCATTTATGATTTCTACCAGGCCGCTTACAACAGCCTCCCTGCTAGATCGAACAAGCCATGTTGGACAAGGATCAAGAGGACAAGTGGTAGGCCTCACCGCTCCAAGCAGCTTGTCCACATCAACAGGAGTCACAAACTGAAATTGATCCAGTCGAATCATATAAGAGGAGTTGTCGGACACCTCCAGTTCAGACATCAAATTAATTGTGGAGTCTCCATCTAGGTCGGCCCGAATCCGAGAGATTTTTTCTGCGAAAAATTCATTAAACACACCACAGCGGGTAACTGATGCCTCCAAATTCTGGTTCAAGGGAGAGGGAGCAGATACTAGTCCCCTCACAACCCTGAACAACTCCGCCGGATGTGAACTCGCAGAGGCAATACGGGCAGAAAAGAACCGCTTCTTTGCCGCACGTATCGCCTGAGCATAGATCTTTAAATGTGCTCCATGTCGTAATCTGTCGGACTCGAATCAAGTTTTTCTCCACTTGCGCTCCAGTCGCCTACCTTGCCACTTCAGCCCCCATAGATCTTCCATATACCAAGGGGCCAATTTTGAAGCAGGTCGGAGGGGACGCTTAGGAGCAATCGTGTCTACTGCCCTGGTGAGCAAGTTGTTCCAGTTCTCAACCAGGGCATCAACAGGATCACCAGCAGAGCCAACATTAAATTCCGCCAAGGCGTCTTGGAATCCTACCGGATCCAGTAACCTCTTCGGGCGGACCATTCTAATAGGCCCCTCGCCCCTGCGGAGGTGGGAAGTGGTTGTAAGTCCAACCTTAACTAGATGGTGGTCCATCCATGACAATGGGGAAATCGTAGGAGTCCCCACCCACGGAACACCACCGTGATCAGAATAAAAGACCAAATCAAGCGTGTAACCTGCAATATGCGTCAATCCAGAGACCGCTTGGGATAGGCCCATAGTCGTCATGGCCGCTATGAACTCCTGAGCTGCCCCGGACAAATTGGTCCCAAAATGAACATTGAAGTCCCCCAGCACCAAAAGTCTGGGAGACTCCAACGCAAGTTCCGCAACCAAGTCCGTGAGCTCAGTAAGGGATTCCGCTGGGCAGCGGGGTGATCGGTACATCAGCAGAAGTCCCAATCTATACTTAAACATATATTAGCAATATTTGTGTGATATAGCTTCTTCTTCCCCTCAGTAATTGAAGGTTGCAAGAGCAGCAATTTCATATATAATTTTTTAAATAAAAAGGAGGGAATTGTGGTCTTAACAGAACAATGTATGCATGTTTAAAGTAAGTCCCAATAAGTTAAATGGGAATTACTCCCAGGAAAACATGCATGGTATTGCAGCCAAGTCATTAAAAGGGGACAAAAAGGAGAACAATTCCGCAGGATTTCAGGAAATGATTTGTTAAGTGATCAGCAGAACCAGTCCAGAGAACCAGGAGACACTTCAAACATGGTTTCTTCCATTCTAAGTTCCATGCAAGTCTTGGCAGAAGTGTGGTAAGGATGAGTGCTGCAGAAGGTTGGTAAACCAGATACCTTAAACCAGCAGTGTGCAACAACAGAATTTAAATTTTAAAAATTATCTCTGTGGGGACAGTGGGAGGGGCAAATAGTGACTGGTATCATTGTGGGAGCAAGCACCATGAGTTCACAAAAGAATCCACATGAACTGTGCCATGTGGAAGCTCCATTTCTGTTGGAGAGAGATGGAGTTTCAGTGCATCGACCTTTTGCACCAACTATCCCAATGACCACTAGGGACATTGGGAGTAGAGGTAGTCAGTGAGGGTCTCTTTACCTCTACTCTATAACCCCTGCCTTGACTCCTCAAGTATTTCCTTTATGGAGTCAGTCCGTTTCCTTTCTTCTTGGAAAGTAGATGGAAATGTCTCTCTCTCTCCCCATCTATCCATTATGTAGCTTTTAGACAGGGGTAGGTCTTCACTATCCAGAATGTACTTCACTAATAAACCTATTTAGTCTACTGTGTACTACAATCTCCATGTGTGTTCTTTAGGTGACTGCAACAACAAAGAAAGACTCTGCACACTACTCTGTAACTGGAATGGGTAGCTTCCTTTGTTAGCAATTAGTAAAATAATTACAAATTCCAACAATTTATTCTCAGCATTCAGTTCAATTCAGAAAGCCACAGAAGTACAAAAATGTATAATGGGAAGGGGGCATCAAGAAAAGACAAATATGAGTTTTTGCAAGCACATTAGAGTTGGGGGTAGGATTTCCGACCCTTCTCAGGAGCATTTCCAGACAGCAGGCTTTTCTGCAGGTTCACTGAGAGGCTTTACTGAGAGGCTTTGCCCCCTCCCCCAATGATGCAAAAATGGGGTGTTTTTTTACCCAGGACATAAATCAAGCTAGGCTCTAAATTGTCGGGGTTTTTCATTGGATTTCGGCGCAAATCTGGCCAATGTGCAAACGCACACCCTCCATTCCGAGCTAAAAGCCCTGCCTGGAAATGCTACTGGTTGATTTTAATTTGGCCTTTCACCTGAAATATTGGGAAATAGACATACTAATGGCTTCAACTGAGAGAATATTTTTTGCTGGGATATTTTTTATGAATATCATGGGTGATGCTTACTCTGTTTCCTCTCCTCTCCAGATACTCTACTATCGGGAATTCAACTGCAGAAAGGTACATTTTGGGGACTGAGTGAGGAACAATTTCAGAAGAGGGATGGGGGCTTCTCAGCAAGTTGTCTGTTGATATTTCATTGGCATTCAGTATGCTAAATAATGAATTCAGATGTTCTATCCTGGGGCTTTGGGACCAAATAAGGGTTGGCTACAAGTACAATGGGGGAAACAACCTCTGTTTTCTTTCTGTGGCTTTAATAGTGAGTCTTTGACATAAGAACATACCAACTGTTCTGTTGAATCAGAACAAGAATCCTTCAAATCCAGTGCTCTCTTTCCAAAGTGGCCAGGCCATCATATTCTGTGGGAAATTCATTAAAAGGCTCTGAAGGAAAGGCCCTCCCTCTTGTTTGTCCTCAGTATCTGGGACTTGGAGGAAGAGTTGCAAACAGCCACTTGCCTGGATGCAAGTGGGTGAGAATCATCTTCAGATATTCAGGCAAGTGTATAGGTGTATAGGAAAGAAGGTTCTCAAAATGGTTCCTCAAATGGTAAGATATAAGTATTTTAAATAAGTAATGTCTAGTCACTGATCATAATAAGCAAATAATAACATAAATAAGCAAAATGATCACATTTGCTAGAAGTGTGTTTTCCTCTCTCCTTGACTTGGTTACTCCAAGCTTTTTCTGAGGTTTCAAGCATGGTTTTGTTGAAATGTGGGGAAAGCGTGGGACAAGAAGGGAAACATCTGCATTCTGAGTCGAAGCCCTATTGACTGTAGAGGGAATGTAATTCCTAGGATGTGGGTCTAGGCTCGGGACATCCACGTGTGTCTCAGAGCTGAATCTGTCTCTTTTCTTGACCCCCCCACACTCACCCCAAACAGCAAATGTGACTCTGGATCGAGAAACAGCAAATCCCTGGCTCATCCTTTCTGAAGATGGTAAAAGCCTGAAATGTGGAGTCAACGGTCAAGATCTGCCTGACAATCCTAAGAGATTCATCACACATCCTTTTGTGTTGGGTTGTGAGGAATTTACAGCAGGCAGGCATTACTGGGAAATCTCTGTGGGAAGGGAGGGAAACTGGGCTGTGGGGGTTGCTAGAAAGTCTGTGAGAAGAAAGGGCACATCTACATGTGATTCCAAGGATGGGATCTGGGCTATTTGGAAAAGTACTTGGTCCCTGAGTGAGGGGCTGAAGCGGATCCGAGTTTCACTGAACTGTCCTGGGCAGCGATTGACCTTTTTTGATGCTGACACAGCTGCCCTACTCTACACATACTCGGAAACCTCATTCTCTGGAGAGACTCTTCTCCCCTTCTTTAATGTGGATAAAAAGGGCTGCCTGACACTCTCCGGGATAACGATATTGGAAATCTGTATACCGTCCTGTCTAGATGACCCTTGTACAGAATTGCCCTAGAATCAGAATTGCCCTAGAACCTGAAGGCACTCCCCACCCCCTGCAAACCGTTTTCAGAAAGAAAGAAAAACCCCTCAACAGAGAGAGATTTTAAAAATATGTTAAATAAAAATCGAACATCCTGCCTAAGGAAATTAACCTAAGAGTCCTCTCTTCCAGTGGGCATTTTCAGGTGTGTCCCTTAAGAACAAAGCCACCTCATGGCGCAGTGGGGAAATGACTTGACTAGCAAGCCAGAGGTTGCCGATTCGAATCCCTGCAGGTGTGTATGTTTCCCAGTCCATGGGAAACACCTATAATGGGCAGCAGCGATATACCATGACACACCTGCTCCTCTCTGAGATATATATATATGAAATCATTATATGCATGACACATTCACATATTTGTTATATTCACGTATTTGTTATATCATGCTGACATATTTGCTCAGTGGAAAAACAGTAAATTGATATTACAAGTTAATGTTCTACACTATAATAAAAAATACTACAGTATATGCTGTTTCCCATCTAGGATTACCTCTTCACAATTCTATCATATGTTTCCCACCACTTTACATCCACGTGCTAATGAAACACATGCAATCCAACTGGAAAACTGCAAATCTTCTCTGGATTGGTCCATTTGTCTAAATTTACCTGACATATATCCATTGTCTAATTTTTCTTCTTTTATCATGAGGAAATCTGAACACAGTGATTTATATCAAATTAATCAAAGATGTTTTTGTCTGAGGACACCTTGCCTTTACCTGATAATGCCAATTCTACCTACTTGGTTGAACGAATCAAAGGTAATCCTTGTGTTTGTTTACCCTAGATAAGGGATTCTCAATGTTGGGTCCCCAGATGTTATTGGATTTCAACCAAAGGTCACTGGGGCTGGGGATTATGGGAGTTGAAGTCCAATAACATCTGGGGACACAACGTTGAGAATCCCTGCCCTAGATTATTGATTGTTTTGCCAAACACATCTATTACTTGCAACAGTAACTATACAATTTGAGATGATAGTTGAATGAACTATCAATATGAATTGGATAGATTTCATTTTGAGGATGATTTTGAAATCCTCAAATGGATGTCTAAATTAACTCATTTGGAAAACCAAATTCTACAAGTGTGCCGTCAAGTCGATTTTGAGTCCTGGCACTCACAGAGCCCTGTGGTTGTCTTTGGTAGAATACAGGAGGGGTTTACCATTGTGTCCTCCTGCACAGTGTGAAATAATGCCTTTCAGCATCTTCCTATATTGCTGCTTCCCAACAGAGGTGTTTCCCATAGTCTGGGAAACATACCAGTGGGGATTCGAACTGGCAACCTTCTGCTTGTTAGTCAAGCATTTCCCTGATGTGCCATTATGTGGCCACAAATTCTACAAACTGTCAGGTAATTCAATAACTCCACCCAGGTAATCAGTCATGCAGCCAATTTGGGGAGATTAGAAAGTGAGCAGACTGCTTTAACAGTACAACATAGTTTTGGGGAAACGTTTTTTGGATGGTCCCCTGAAGGAAATGCAGGCTTTATGCAAAAGGGAAGTCAGACTACCTGGGGGTCAGACAGACAAATTTAGATGGGTACAACTAGGCAAATTAGATACTATAGCTTATTTTCTAATGGGGAAAACCACAAGATGGGTTTCCCCCACCCGCTGCTAAGAGTTGACCATCTGGTATTAATCAAATGACTGGTGAGGTCACCTAATCTAAACATATTTTTGCAAATGATGCAATAGCCAGCAATTCATAATTTTTGCAAACAAGGCACTAATAATAAATTTTTACTCATATTATATAATGACATCTTTCTGATTAAGCTGGGTGGTATCTTATAGTTAGACATGGCCTATCATAACTTAACAAGTACCCCCAAACCATCCCCTAAATTGGGAAGCTAAGGCCTTCCCCCGAAACAAGGAATTATAAAAGTTTAGGCCATGGGTTTGGTTTTAGGATTTTCTCCCTCTTAGTCCCCCTTTTTCCTTGCTTTGAGCCCTAAGCTCTGACTATAGTATCTTTTTGATTTTTCTTCTGATTTCTCATGGAGTCTCCTGTTTTGAGTTCTATCCTTTGCATTGCTGAGACTGATTTATAGATTGCCTGGAGTGGTAAGATACCTACTGAATTCTTTAATGTGTTTAGACTTTTTAAGATCAGCTCCTCTAAACTATGTCTAATGTAACTCAAATGAAATGCTAACTCAATTTCTGGAGTGTGTGCTTCATTTTCTTGGCAGTGGGCAAGCAGCTAGGCAGAACCCTAGGCACAGGCACAGACTCAATAGAAGTCAATTGTGTAGCATTACCTAGTGGTTGGAGGACACTTAAATTACTAAAAACAAAACAAAACAACACCTTACAGCTATATGCGGTAAAATATATTTTATTCTCCAGTCTCAAAATCCCTTTGCTGGACAGCAGATGGCCCAAATCTACACACATGGTCCATTGTTATGAAATTCTATTGTTTGAAATGCCCTTTGTCTATATTATTTCATCAATTACAAGTTAGAACGTAGTGCTTGGGGACATACTTTGCCTGTCTGTCCTGCTCCACGTGGTAAAGACAGGCACACTACCAGGGGCGCACCTAGATTATTTTGAAGTCTGGAGCTGAAGGGGCC
Source organism: Hemicordylus capensis (assembly GCF_027244095.1). Classification (NCBI taxonomy): domain Eukaryota; kingdom Metazoa; phylum Chordata; class Lepidosauria; order Squamata; family Cordylidae; genus Hemicordylus; species Hemicordylus capensis. The sequence continues at coordinate 252,665,208 of NC_069658.1, read as the reverse complement.
TGGCTTTGGAGGCCCCTCCCCCACTTGAGGACTTGATTTTTTTACTTTTAACCGTCAACCATCATGCAGTGGGGACGGACACTCAAGGGGAAACCAAGGCGGGGGAGGCGGTGGTGGCAAGAGCTCCCTCCCTGAGCCCAAATGATCATTTTCGGACCATTTTGGGCCCCTAAGCTATCAATAAAGCTCTCTTCTTTCTAAAAATTGTAAATGGCACCACCCAATGGTTCCCAGTGGTGGTGTTATGCAGAGACCACTTTCAAATACAGAAGTCAGATAATTGTGTCTGTTAATAATATGACGACAAAATTCACACAGTCAGTAAAATACCGTTATTAGAACCAAGCAAATGCTGCATGAGGGCTTTCTGGACTGTTCCTCAGGCTAAATGTTAAAATTGAATCAAGGGGGAACAGAAAAGGGGAGGGGGGATGTGGTGCTAAGTGTCATCTGTAACTTGTTTTCACATAGGGCTGCACAGAGGTAACCTTCTGGGGCCCAGAGCAATGTGTAGTCTTGGGGCCCTCTTCCAAGTAGTGCTGCCACTGGAACTTCTTACCACTCAAGGAAGTGGAGAGAGCATGCAACAATATATGTAGTATCAGAAAAAGGATCTTTTAGATACTGAAGGTATGCCTCTTCAGTGCCAAATGATCATGGAGGAGGGGGAACTGGGGACTGGGCTCTGAGAACACCCAAATTGCCCACCTCAAATAGTATTCCTTTTGGGTGAGGGGGAATTATCCTTTTATTGCTGCAAGGCACATGGTCTTTTTCCAAAGATGCCAAATGACACCCAAGATTTGCAGAGTTTGGATGTTGTCCTGTGAGCTTTGTGCCCTAGGAACAGCCACAATCACCCCATAAATGTTTATCACATCTCTTAAATGATGTATGTCCCAAACTACGACTGCTTTGTTTAATGAAAAGTGTCAGCTTTCCAGGAATTTCCCCTTCCATACTCCCCTTCTATCTATGCAAGCTTCATTTGCAGTTTGCAAGACATTAGAAGCGTGGGAAGGGTACTACTCTCCCACATGTTATCGCATGAGTTTATAATTTTAATAATCCGCTACATGGGGAGATAGTTCCACTCTATTTTATTTTTAAATTTAAAGAGTTTATCTAGTTCTTGCACAACAGTAGCTGGCCTTTCATTTACTACTGGATTTTTTCCACCTTTGCTTCCTGCGAATTTGTGCAAGGGTTACAGGGTTTTCCACTGGCCTTTTCTTTGCAAATTCAATTTACAATTCAAAAGAGAGTGTATATAGGAAAGCTGAGTGATGAAACCCCCCTTCCCTTCCCCCTTCTTGGTACTGCCCCCACCCCATCTTTCAGTGGGTTGCTTTGGGATTAGATGTCTACTTCTTTATTGCTGTGAGTGAGCTGGGCATCTTATCTCCTCTGTGTGTGTGTGCGCATGCGCGGGGGGACGACGACGGGGGGACGCTCCGTGTCTTTCTGAAAAAGACTCTCAGCATCCCTCTTTGGAAGGAGAGTGCATATGACTTGCTTTAGTTTCAGCAAACAAACCCCGCCTCTGGAAGGCAGGGCAGAGCTCCCTCCAGCTTGAACTGAAGGGAAATAAACAGTCCAAGTGTGTTCATTGCTTTGAAACATAAACAGTCCAAAAACAAACCAACACAGATATAAATACACAAAGGAATAAATATAGAAGTTGCCGGAGGAGGCCCGAAGGAGGTGAGGTGGGGGCGCGGGCGGCCAGGCTTGGCTCGCTCTTCCTTCTCTTCATGGGGGGGGGGGCAGGAGCCCCATTGCCGCTGCGCGGGGCTTGCTGCCGAAGAGAGCGGGCTGCTGGGGGCGTCGAGGCCTCTGTCTCCCCCTGGAGGGGTGGGGTGAGAGGGGATGCAGCAACGGTTCTTCTAGTGCCCGTTATTGTAACGGGCCTAATGTGACTAGTTCATAATAATGTTTTAGCCTTTTGAATCTCCTTAATTTAATTGTACACATGTAACACCTCAGCAACAAGGATTCTTGCCATTGAGGCCAATTGGGATGCACTCTCACTTCCTCAGTGCATTGAAATAGACTGGCATCATGGAGGAAAAAAATCCATAATTGCACAATGTCTGATCCAATAGTTATGAACCAATGTACACATGCACTTCAGGATCTCAGGGGGCCATTGACTTTTCCTTCATTCAATTTTGGGGTTGTGTGTGTGTGTGTGTGTGTGTGTGTGTTTAAGAGCTATGAAGCACTGAAAACGGCCAGCCAGGGCTGGGGAGTGGAGAGAGGACAAAGACTGGCCATTGGGAGCCCCCCTTGGGGGAGCATTATTTGCTACCCCCCCAGAGGCGTAACTAGGGAAAACGGCACCCGGGGCAAGCACTGAAATGGCGTCCCCCGTGCCCCCCACCCCCCCAACATACTACATTATACTTAGGTTTTTCCTCACAAGCGCCTGCCGCCACCGCCAAGCCAGGCCACTGACTGGCCGCCAGGCGCCAGCAAAGCAATGGGGGGGGGGGCGCGGGCGGCGCGGAAGGGACAGCTCGTGGGGGAGGGGGCGCCGACGCGCTCCCTTGACTGCTGCAGTGCTGCTGCACTGAACAGGAAACATTTGTATTAACAAAATTTTATATATATATATATATATATATATATATTCATGGCGGCGCCCCCCCATGTGACCAGAAAAGATGGCACCCGGGGCACGTGCCCCCCCCGCCCCCCCATAGTTACGCCTCTGTACCCCCCTGATGCAAATAATGGAATTTTTTTTTACCCTGGATATAAATTGGGCTACATTCTAACATGCAGTGAAAAACCCGAATTGTGTGTGAACTGCTCCCCGATAACTCGCAGGGACTTTGGGGTAATCTGGCCGATATGTAAACTCACCCCCTCCATTCCGGAGGAGATGAGAGTTAAAGGGCTTTAAAAGCCCTGTGTGAAAAACTTCCAGCTGATAACTCCCATTATCCCCAGCTGCAACTTCACTCACACACACACACACACACACACACACACTTTTCCATATCAAGCGGCTGTTCTAGCTCATTCAGGCTTCACTGCCATTGATTTTACATCAGCATTCCACAAGAGAGTGTGTCATCACATTTCCAGTAAGGGAAACACCCATTCACGGAGGAAGAATCAGAGCTATAACTGTTGCACTGTTTCACTGTGAGGCAGCCATGGCAGCTGTGGATCCAGTCAAGGATCTCTGTACTGAAGCTACTTGTCCCATCTGTCTGGACTATTTCAAAGACCCAGTGACCATTACAGAGTGTGGGCACAATTTCTGTCAAGCATGCCTGACCCGGTGTTGGGAAGACTTGGACAGAGAGGCTTCCTGCCCTCACTGTAGAAAAAGAGTTCAGAAAACAAGCTTCATCCCAAACTGGCAGCTGAAAAGTGTTGTAGAAATAGCCAAGGAATTTCAGAGGGGAGAAAGAAAGGGGAAAGTCTGTGAGGAACACCAGGAGCGCCTGAAACTCTTCTGCAAAAACCATGGCACTCTCATTTGTGTGGTGTGTGACAGATCCAAGGAACACGAAAATCACAAGGTGATTCCTCTGGAGGAGGCTTGTCAACAGTACAAGGTAGGAAATTGATGTGGATCTTGATGGGGAAAGGAAATAACTATAGATTATGTCTAAATTCTTCTAAAATTCACTCCTATAAGAGAGTCTTGACTGACTGCAAGTCAGTCATCACTATTCCACACGTGTGGATGACCAGTCACCATGCACAGAATTCCAATGTGCCTTCCACACCTTGGTAGATCGAACATATTTTTGGGACAGTTGCTCCCCCTTTTACCCCTCCTGTTTCTGCTGTGACCTATTGTATCTGGGCATGCCAGTCTCGAAAAAGACAGAACAGTTGCACTAACAATAGTTCACGGGCACTGTTCTCATCTCCTTCTCTATTATTCTGGGAAGTGTAAGCTTTTCTTTGCTAATAATCGTAATTATTTAAGTGTGGGGACATACAGGTAGCCAATGGACGGATGGCAACTTCATGCAAACCCCCATAAAGAGGGAGTGAATGGAATGACAATTGCAGATTGACTTCGTATTAGGAAGTGCCCTTCATTTACCTGTAAAGACATCCTGATATAGCAAACTGGGATTTAGCCGGCTTTGTATCCTAAACTAGAGATGGATGATCTCTTCTAGTCTCAAGCTGCAAAGGGTCCACCAGGTATTGGGGGCATCACCAACCCCTACTAACTTGGCAAAGAGGCACCTTTTAACGTGGTGATTCTCTTTATTTAGCAGGAGGAGAGTAACTGGCCCTATCCACCCCCAGCACAGTACCTCCAGTGACTGTTGCTGGTGTCTATCTTGTGTGTTTCTTTTTAAATTGTGAGCCCTTTGGGGACAGGGATACATCTTATTTATTTATTATTTCTCTGTGTAAATCACCTGGAGCCATTTTTGGAGGGCAGTATAGAAATCGAATAAACAACAACAACTAATAATAATAATAATAATAATAATAATAATAATAATAATAATCCACGAACGCTTAATAAAAACTCGATTCTGGTTGAGACCTCTATATTGCCTCACATCTTCTGTGCAGTAATGGGGGTGGGGGGTGACATCAAGGTTATGACATTTAAAAATGACAGGTTTTCTGTGGGCAGAACAATTTTTAAATATATCTATCATTTTAAAAAAAAATCATCTACAGGACCACACCAATTATCCGGTGCAATTTAAAATTAATATATTTTTAAAACAACCCTGTTCAAAGTACTCTTGATTTTAATTAGAAGCAGAACATCATTATCAGGGCAACTGAGCTCACCTTAAATTACAGCTATATATTGCAAAATGAATTGGCATGTGTAATCAACTGTGCCTGAGTTGCTTCTGGGTAGGTGGGTGGGAATATAAACTGAAGAAGGTTATGCCCCTGCCAAATCTTGTTTATAATAGTAGAATTTTATCTGTGCCACCCACGCTTAACAACTGAGTGCTGATAGACACTCTATAATTAACTAAGATTCTAACCTAACAGGTTCTAACCTAAGAGTCAAATTGGCTGGAAATTTCCCACATTAGGGCAGGTCTGTTTGAAGGTGATCTTTGTGAAATTTCAAATGAAAAGGATTTAAAATTGCTGAGTTCTGGTTCCTTGAAGTACAGCTCAACAAAAAATAGGGTGACAGCTTCTTGTCAGTTTTTGTTCAAAACAGACCCATTTGGAGAACAGATTTCTAAGCACTAAGACCATTTTTTACTTAAAGAATCTGCTGTAGTGATTCAGGAGAGTGCTGGTGTACATGCTGTTGGCCAGTCCTGGCCCTCGGAGATTTTAGGTGCTAATAAAGTAATAATACTAATAAATCAATAAATTAAATATAAATTAATAATGGCTGACATGCCATGCAGTTTTAGGAGGGCAGAGCTGTTCTCCATCCTCACAAGAAGCCAGGGAACTAGCTGCCTTGCAGGCTTATTTCTGAAACAGAGGGGAGCGGGGAATGGTTTTCACTTTTCTCCCTTCCCTGCAAATGCCCTTTTCACAGCGGGAGCAGAGAGAAGTGAAAATCACTTCGCCTTCCTCCTCCACACATGTTGCCTTGTGGCACTCAGTTTCCAGACTCTTAGCAGGGACAGAGAAGAGCCCCATTCTCCTAAGACTGGCTGACATACCATATAGAAATGGCAGCCTGGGAAAAGTTATGGGGAAATGATTTAAAATTTACTGCATGTTATGCTATAAAAGAAAACTATTATAAAATGATGTATAAATGGTATCTGACACCAAAAAAATTGGCATTAATGTATAAAAATGTTTCAAACAAATGCTGGAAGTGTGGACACTTTGAAGGCACATTTTTCCATATGTGGTGGACCTGTGGGAAGGCTAAAGCCTATTGGGATATGATATATAATGAATTAAAGAAAATATTTAAAATGACATTTCCTAAGAAGCCAGAATCCTTCCTGCTGGGAGTAACACAAGGTGCAATTCCTACAACTAATTTAACATTTTTTATGTATGCCTCTACGGCGGCTAGAATTATATATGCACAGAAATGGAAGAGTAATGAATTGCCTTCAAAAGAAAATTGGCTGATAAAAATTTTGGAATTTGCGGAGATGGCAAAACTCACAGCACTATTAAGAGATCAAAACTTGGAATGTTTTAAAGAAGATTGGAAACCATTCTTGTTGTATCTAAAGAATTACTTTCCTACTATGGACTTGACAGCAGGGTTTGAAATTTAGTAAAAATTGCAGGTTGGTTAGATTAATTATGTTTGTAAGGGTTTGAATTAATGTTTTGAATTATTATTATAGCAAGGGTAAATTTTATAGTTGATGATTCACGAAGAAATGTAAGCGGGAAGTCCACCTTTTTTGTATGTATTTGTAATGAATGATAATATTACTATCGTTAAAATCAATAAAAATTGAATTTGAAAAAAAAAAAAAAAAGACTGGCTGACATACCGTGCAAAGGAACGCAGCACAGGTGGCTGGAGCACATGCTCAAGCCATGGTGTGTGAGCACTGCCAAGGGGGCTACACTGGATAGTAGTGCTCCATTGTAAGCGTGCCATGCACACAATTGTGCAACGTGACACCCATTATTTCTGATCAGGGGCGTAACTATAATAGGGCAAGAGGAGACAGTTGTCTGGGGGCCCACTGCCTTGCCCAGAGGCAAGTCACATGACTGACTCCCCCAGCCGCGCACCCGCCCGGGCTTCCTTCAGTTGTATTCATCCTCCGAAATTGATAAGTGTTAAGACCTGGAGCTACCAGAACAGCATGTCTTTCTTTTTGTTACCACTATTCAGCCTCATTTAAGATTTCTTTACTTCATGAGCTGAGTTTCAGTGAGCGGAGGGCGGCGTTTTAAAATCTTGTCTCTGGGCCCACTCCAACCTTGCTACGGCCCTGTTACCGATGGCTGTTGCATTGCACAGCAGTATTCACTGAGCACACATGAAAGCGCTCTGCTGCCCTGAAACACAGCCCCTCTGGCTGTGCTACATGCATCATGGAATGTGGGCAATTTGAACCTCACCCGCACACCCCTACGTCTGTGGCATGTCAGCCAATGCACTATTATTTCCGATGGGGTGCATAAGAATGCCATTCCCCCTGCTCAGTAGGGATTCTGATTTACAGAGTTGGGAGGGGCAAGTCCTGGCAAATTTTAGAGAGTGACTTCCTGGTTCTGAAATGGTTGCCTGACAAGGAAAGCCGATAAGCACTCTGACCTTTGTACCGTTAAACAGCCTCTCCCTTTCCTTTTATGTTGTTTCCTTTCTCTGCTCCACTCCCTTTCTCCTCCCTGTCCTCACCACACTCCTGCCAGCAGTCATTTTGGCTGTGCTTTGCTCCTCTTTGAAGTACATCAGAGAGACTCAAAACCAAGAAGGTGGGCTTTCTCTTCTCTCCGAGAGGAAGCAAACCCCTTAGCAAGCCGTTTAATGAGGGGGTTAATGATGGGTGGGGCTTCTGACCTACTTTTAGTGCTACAGGGCCTTTTGAGCTTCACATAGCTTAGGGCCTCAGCAAGCCATAATCTGGCCCTGCATGCCTGGAACCCTTTTTTAACTCCCCACCCCACCCCTCATAAAGCTTGGAAGAATGTACTCAGAAGTAAGTCCATTGGTTTTAGTTGGCCTTAATTCTTATCAAACACAAAGGACTGTGATCAGTAAGACTGTAGTAAAAAATAATCATGCTAATCTCGGTAGAGTGGTCTTGACTTCTCAATTAATTTACAAATAAAACTCATCTGAAGCCCACTGCAGAATTATTTTAAGGCTCTTTCCATTGTATGTGTCCAGCATAAGGTATTGAGAGGTATACTGCCTCTGAATGTGGCGGTTCCATTTAGCTAATGGCTAATTCATTCTCTCTCTCTCTCTCTCTCTCTCTGTCTCTCTCTCTCTCTCTCTCTCTCTCTCTCTCTAGTATTTATCTCAAGGTGGTGCACACAACTTAAAACAATAAATAAAGCTCAATAAAAACAAATTTTAAAACATAATATTGTAAAAATAGTTTTAACAAAAACATTTTAAAAAATAGTTTTAGCAAAACACCTGAGAAAACAGGTGTGCCTTATGTGATTTTTTGAAGGCAGCCAGAGATGGAGACACTCTCATATTGACAGGCAGCACATTCCACCCTGGAGCAATCACAAAGAAGGCCTGATCTCATGTAGCCACCAAACGAGCCAGTGGCAGCTGTAACCAAACCTCTCCATGGGATCTTAATAAGTGGAGGGAATCATAATAGCTCGATGTACCCCTTATCCTCCTAAATGTGGTAAAGGAACCTTTTTTGCCTAGTTAGCAAGTACCCTGCTAACTAGGCTAAGAAGCCTCTTTCAAAAGGGTGATTCTCTTATATTTATCAGGGAGAGAAAAACTGGCTTTATTCAACCCCAGCACAGCATCCCTCCAGTGGTTAATGCTGGTGCCCCCTTCTGCTTCTTCTTAGACTGTGAGCCCTTTGGGGCCAGGGAACCTCCCCCTCCTCATTATTATTTATTGTATTTGTAACGTGCTTTGAGAACTGTTTTAAAGTGGCATATAAATAGTAGTTGCAGTAATAGCAGAAAGTGTGGCATGAATATTCCTTATTGATCATGCTACATCTTGTTTTTTCTCCTGTAAGTTGCTCAGTTTACATTTAAATTTTGCATTTGGTTGATCAGAGAGTTTTGTACTCAGCCTTTTCAAAAAGGGATAAAACTCAATAGACAAAACAACAAGAACAACTTTCTGTTCACCATGGTATGTTAAGAGCTTGCCACATTCACTCATGCTCTAAAATGCCATGAAATTATGTGGGAAGAGCACAGCCTTAACGGATGCATTACTTAGACAAAATAGATACGGTATTGTATCCTACACTGGGTTTAGTTTCAGATTCACCACTAACTTGGAGGTAGATGCCTGGCAGAGGCAAAATGGTAGTCCCAAATGTGTGCAGTAATACACACGTGAAGTTTGTACCACTGAAGCTATCATGCAATTGAAACTAGCATTACACATTACAAATACTCAGCTACTAACCAATACCATCATTCTATGATACAGTTGAATAGGACCTTGAGGGTCATCTGTTTGAACCCACTGCACATGGGTTCATGGGAACCTAGGAAGATGCCTTCTGCTGAGTCAGACCATTGGTCCATCTAGCTCAGTATTGTCTATACTGACTGGCAGCAGCTTCTCCAAGGTTGCAGGCCAGAGTCTCTCTCTGCCCTGTCTTGGAGATGCCAGGGAGGGAATTTGGAACCTTCTGTATGCATACATGCAGGTACTCTTCCCAGAGCAGCCCTATCTCCTAAGAGGAATATCTTACAGTGCTCACACATGTCTCCCATTCAAATGCAAACCAGGGCTAGAGTTGCCATGTTCCCCGGAATTTCAGGTTTCACCTGGATTTTAAGCATCTCACCCAGATTGCTTAGCCCACCCAGATCTGCCTGGATTTCAGCTTTCTTTCTTTCTTTTTAAAGCTAAGCTCTACCCCTTGTAGAAGTGGAGTTATGGACTAAAACGTGCAGCCACTATTCTGCTCAAGATTTATTTTCAAGCTAATTTACATAATATGCAAATTAGGCACTCGGATCTGGAAAGCCAGAATATGGCAACCCTAACCAGGGCAGACCCTGCTCAGCAAAGGGGACAATTCATGCTTGCTACCACAAGACCAGCTCTCCTTCCTTAGACCAGCTCTCCTCCTTTGCTAAAATAAGACAACTCTTCAAAAGTGGAGTTTGGATCCAGGACATGATGAGGAGGCTCCCTCTCCAGATTTAAAATGGATATTGTAATCTATAGTGGGAAAGCAAAATTTTTCTATGAATCAAAATAGAGCAATATAGCACTTGGGAGACCAAAGGTACTTTCATGTGTCCTGGGAGGCCACCAAAGGTCCTAGGTATGGTGAGACAGAACTGGTCTGTCTCATCATGGTAATCTGTATATATAGTGAACCTTGAACGTTTGCTTTCTCTTTAGGCTCAGATCTGCTGCTGCCTTGATATGTTGAGAAAGGAGAGAAAAACCATACTTTCCTATCAAGCAGATGCCACAAAAGAAAGCCAAGACCTCCTTGTAAGTATCACTATTACTGAGAAGAGTGGACAAGTACTATAATCTACAATCAATATTGGGGGGAAATTGAATTTGAAATTCAGAAGGAGTGAAAAACAAACCAACAAGGCAACTGTATTTTTAAAGAAAATATACTTCTTGCAATGACTTGATTCCCCATAAAAAATATGTATGGAAAGGTCATTCTAACAGTGGCCTCTTGGAAATCTTTTGAAGCTCTTTCCCTCCTGAATGTTGATGTGATTGATTGCTTGCTGTCAAAAGTAAAAAGAGTCTTTCTTAAAGGATTCTCATAACTCTCCTCTTGGTGCTGCTACATCCACTACATCCCTGGCGTTGGTCTACTTTTCACCTCTTTCCATCTGTCTTTTTGCAGAATCAGACAAAAGCAGAGAGGCAAAAGACAGTGGCTGAGTTCAGACAACTACGCCAGTTTCTGGAAGAACAGGAGAAACTTCTGCTGGCCCAGATGGAAGAGGTGGAGAAGGAGATTGCAGCAAGAAGGGAGGAGCAGATGGTCAGACTCTCTGAGGAACTCTCCACTCTTGACAATATGATCCAGGACATGGAGAAGAAAAGTCAACAGCCAGCAAGTGAACTGCTACAGGTGAGGCCTGGTCTATGCATGCTCCTGAATGTGACGGTAACATCCTGATGGGGTAGAATTGAGTGTACAGATTCAGACTGCAGGTGTGTGTGTGTAGGGGGTGGGTGGGTACCATTTCTTAATGCTTCCCCATGAGGTGTATCTGCTGCTTCCTTCAAAAGTTGAAGTCTTCCCCCCCCCGCCCCCCAACAAAAACTCTGCTCCGCACCTTCAGCAGCTCAGGACATGTAGAAATTGAGTAGGGACATCTTTGGGCACAAGGAACCACAGCACTCTGGCAAGGCACATGCAGAAGGTCCCCAGGTTTGCACTGCAGCTGCTAAAAGGACCCCAGGAATTAGACCCCACATTAAGATGATGCATAATTTGTTTGTTTTGCCACATGTTTTTACCATCCAGTATAATAGACCTGGATGGTTTACAACCAATAAAACAAAACATTCAAGACAATCAAAATAACAATTAAAACAGGGCGTATGATAGTGTGTGGTCCTGTTTTAATGTTACATCATAAGAACAGCCCTGCTGGATCCGGGCCAAGAAGGCCCATCTAGTCCAGCATCCTGTTTCACACAGTGGCCCACCAGATGCCCCTGGAAGCCACAGGCAGGAGTTGAGGGCATGCCCTCTCTCCTGCTGTTGCTCCCCCTGCAACTGGAACTCAGAGGCATCCTGCCTTTGGGGCTAGAGGTGGCCTATAGCCCTCTGACTAGTAGCCGATGATAGACCTCTCCACCATGAAGTTATCTGCCATGGAGTATTTCCATGGCGGAAACGTCCACCCAAGGTAACAAAGGCCTGGAATGTCCCATCTTGTTCTTCATGTCGGGCAGTAAGAAGTCTTGAGCTAGCCCCGCCTGGGTCGTAACCCAACTGGACTATTACCCCTGTAGTTCATGAGTGGTTCTTGCTGCCACCCAAACACACCAGGGGACCAGAGTTCCCAGAGCCTGAGGAGTCTTCATCATACGGCCTATGGTAGGGACTGACTTCCTTCTTCCTTCTCCTTCCCTACAGGATATCAAAAGAACACTGGGGAGGTAAGTGATTCCAACATACTTCCCCTTATGACGATCATGGATCTGAAGACATTTATGAGGGTGGCTCAGGGTGGAAGAATGGGAGAACTCTGGGAACTATGTCATCCATAGATACCACCAAGTTATTGTTGGGGGTTGTTGATTTTTACTCCCAGTACGTAAAACAGCAGAGCACTAAGGAATGAGCACACACTCCAGTTACAGAGTAGGTAGCAGAGGATGGTTTAGTTGTTGCAGCTATTTAGAGAAAACACATGGATAGGAAAGCCTAAACATAATCTAAAGGACCACATAATGAATAGATAAGGAGGGAGACAGATGTTTCTATCTGTTCTCTAAGAGGAAAGGAAGGATTGTGACTCAGCACAGGAAGCGTGGAAGAGTCAGATCAGGGGTCATAGAGTAGGGAGAGGTAGAACAGTTAGGGAGCTCTACTCCCAATGCCCCTAGTGGTCATTAGGATAGTTGGTGCAAAAGGTCGCTGCACTGGAACTCCTTCTTCAACAGTTATTGTTGACAATAACTCATGACAGACTAAGTATTTTCCCATAAAAATCCCATAGCCTAACCCTCCCAAAGGCAAAACACAGTTTTTTTTCAGGAGCCAACTGAACTGGGATGGCACATATCCTGCTATAAGTTTCCAAAGGGAGGACTGTCAAATAAAAAGCACTTGCCTCACCCTTTACCAAAAGAGTCCGCGGCTCCATTCACTAACGCCAGATTTGGTGAGGCCACAAATCTAGATAGTTTTTTAAAAGGGTTTAGACAAATTCAAGGAGGATAGGGCTATCAGTGGCTACTAGCCTGGATAGCTATATGTTTCCATCAGGATCAGAGGGGGCATGGCCATGGTGCTGGGGAATACCAACAGAATGGTGGGTGATGGTTGCCCCTTTCCCCCTGCATGCAGGCTTCCCCAGTGTACCTGGTTGGCCACTGTATGAAGCAGAATGCTGGACTAGATGGGCCTTTGGCCTGATCCAACAGGACTATTCTTATGCTCTTAGGTTTTTATGTTCTTAGAAGTTATACCAGCCTTGTTTCCTGACTGAACAAGGCAGAGACTCCTAATCTCCTTGACCAAAAATCATGTGTTTGCCATTAGAAGATCTTGGGGTTGGACTTTGACAGTTATAGCTCAAGAACAAGGATTAAATCTGCATCTACAAGAACTCTGGATTGGTCTTGGACAACTTACGTTGTTTAATTCATCAAACTTAGCTATCTTCTGTTAGAGAGATTTGGAGGGGAGATAATTTATCTCCCCCACCTGCAGTGAAAGCGCACAAGTAAGGAGAGTGCTGCTAATTCATACTGTCTGGAGACATGGAGTTAAAATTCTAAGTAAAGTAGTTTATTTGGCAAATGCATCAGAGATATAGGAAAGGCCTCCATGCCTAGCTGCTCACTGCATCAGGAAGGGGAGGAGGAAGAGGAAGTCTGTCTCTTAGGTGAGAGAATGAAACCCGACACTATCAGTCGAACAAAGTTGAGTAGAGAAAGTGTAGTCAGAAAGGCAATTCCCTTGCTCACTATCTCTACCCTTGGTGCCCCTAGTGGTCAATAGGATTGCAAGTGCTAAGAGTCGATGCCATCCCCTGCTAACTGAGCAAAGAGGTACCTTTAAAAAGTGGTGATTCTCTTTATTGAGCAACTGGCCCTGTCCATCCCCAGCACAGCACCATCCCTCCAGTGGCTGTTGCTGGTGTCTATCTTATGTTTCATTTTTAGATTGTGAGCCCTTTGGGGACACAATTCGATTCAGTTACTTTATTTACCTATATCTAAGCAAATCACGTTGAGAACTTTGGTTGAAAAGCAGTATATTAATATCTGTTGTGATCGTATTCATATCAGAAGCTGCATCTCCAACATCTTCTACCTCTCCAAATGTATGTTTCAGGTTTTCCTGAGTGTTACTAAGAAAACTCAATGAGGTGATTCTCACGATCACCAAAAAGCGGGCAAAGGGAGCCTAGCCCGCTTTTGGGCGAGTGTGAGAATGACCAGGCTCGCAGGCAAGCCTGGTTTCCTCAAAGCGGGTCACCTGCTTAGGTAGCCCTCCCCTTAGCCGAGGTTAACGGAGTGAGCATCTTTGTGATTGTGTGTTGCTGTGGCATGGCTCCCTCTGCAGCAACACAGGAGGATACCCCTGCTGGGAGGCTGAAACAAGCCTCCTGGCCCTGGGGGTTTCTCCAGGATGCCCCGCGCGCTCGTGCAGGGCATCCTGGACCTTCTGGGGGCCACGCGGCCCCCGATCCCCGCAGCCCCCACCGGCTCTGTGACAGAGCCAGCAGTCGTGTGGGCAGCCGATTTGGCCACCCAGGGCTCCGCGGGCCCTCGTCTGTGGGGAGAGAGGGCTAAGCCCACTCTCCCCGCTGACCTGATTTCGGCAAGTCTCACCAATCGTGAGACTCACCTCAAAGTCTCAGTAGCTCTTTTGGTCTCACAGAACTAGACAGTAAAGTTATTTTGGCAGTATCTGGATTGGGCCACTCTAGTGCCAAACACGACAATGACTGCCCCATCCAGTTGCATTCATGTCCAGCTTTCCCATGGAGCACCTCTGAGGTACTCCTCAGAGGAGAAGCAGAGAAGGTGTGACATTCTTCTATATTCTTGCCACACAGATCACTTTAAGGTGCTGCTCATGCTCAGTCTAGAAGCTCTAAGAAAGCTTCTCAGCTGTGGCTGAGAGCATCAACCCTGCACCTCCTCTTTACATCGCCCTGGAGCTGTGTGATTTAATCAGAGGTGCTCTTACCCCTAGACTTCAGGGCTGAAGTCCAGGGCCTCCACAGCCCCTGGAGGCTCCCAAATCCTCTTTGTCTGTCCTGGGTGGTGTGGTTACCCGGAGGAGCATGATGATGCTTAATTTGCAAGGGAGGGGGGCCTCCAAAGGTCTTTAGGTCCAGGCTCCAAAATTACCTAGGTGCACCTCTGATTGTCATACAGAAACTCTCCATGTTTTCCGCAAGGACAGCCAGTGAAGTGGACAGGGGTGGAAAACTCGAGCATGACTATGTCACTTAAAAAACAACCACCACACAAATATATACTGCTTTTCAACAATTCTTAAATCAGTTTATGAAGAGGAAGAGGAAGAAGAATTATTAATAATAATAATAATAATAAAGATGGTTCCCTGTCCCCAGAGGACTCGCAATCTAAAAAGAAATACAAGGTAGACACCAGCAGCACCACTGGAGGGATTTTGTGCTGGGGTTGGATAGGGACAATTGCTCTCCCCTGCTCAATATGAGAGAATCACCACTTTAAAAGCTGCCTCTTTGCACAGTTAGCAGGGTAACATATCATCTTCCCCGAGACATTATACAGTCTGGTTTGGTCATCAGACATGAGGCTTTGGTGTCTTAAGGGCCGCATTGAGAGTGTCCCCTCCCCAAACCAAATCTGTCCCTCTTTTCAGCTCAACATCTGCTTGTGTTTGGGGGATTTCTGTTGTTTCCTTTACCCCAGTAAGGAATAGTGAATTGCATGGCTGAAAGGTTTACCGTTTTCTCTCTCTCCACTAGGTATCACACAAAGAACAAGTATACAAATCCTGTGATGTTTTCTCCTGCTCTGAAGTGGAAGTTCTGGGAATTGTGTGATATAAATCCTTTCCTGGAGGCTGTCAGGAAGCAATTAAAAGGTAAAGAAGAAGGTCTACAATAATGTTCTACTAAATACTTCATTTGTCCAAGAATAGGCAGGAAAGTCATTATAGCAGGGGGAGAAGAATACATAATTTGCCTGATGAGAAGGCAATTTTTGTTCACTGTGAAAAGGGCTCCCGTCAAAATGTTGGAGAGATACTTCTGAAGATATAGGCCTCAATTCAGCTAAACTTATTCATGAAGATTCAACCACTTTGAAACCAATGGGGCATTTGGGTAGCTAGATGAATGGTTAAGTTCATGGTTTCCATGAGTCTTAATCATAGTGGCTGACACCCAGACTAAATTACTCCTGAGCAATCCTATTAGATGACATGATCATAAGAACAATGGAAGCTACTATATACTGAGTCAGACCATTGGTCCATCTAGCTCAGTATTGTCTACACAGACTGGCAGCAGTCTCCAAGCAGTCCAGGCATGGAGGGGTGGTGATTTTCATGCCTCTCCACTCCTTCTCAAAGCCCTTTCCAGTTGTAGAAATCTGTTCCTAAAGGTAACACAGTATGGATGGAAGGTAATGCCATAAATCCACAAAACAAACCCACAAGAACTGTGCCATGTGCAAGCTCCAGTTCTCCGCAGCAGCACACATTTCAGTTCAGAAAGCCACAGAAGTCAATCTCTATATATAATACACTAAGGTCATACTTGGCAAGCCCACCCCCCCACACACTGCAGCCATGACCAATGAAAATGCAGGGGCGGGGCTTTCATGTACAACCTGGTGGGCTCATGGAAGGAGCTTTCGTCACTGTCTCCACTGCCACTGCCCTGTCGTTGCCCGTCCTCTCTGCCGCCATGGGATGGCTTAAGGCAGCGGCGGGGGGGGGGGAGGTGGAACAGGGGGCCAAGTGTGGCGAGCAAAGGCTGAGTGGCAAGCGGTGTGGTGGGGAGAGCAACTGACAAGTGCCGAGTGGGAAGGAGGAATGGGCGAGTGGGGGAAGGAAGCCACTGCTAAGCAGTGAGCAGGGGGAAGGGCAAAGAGTGAACGGGGGGAGGAATTGGCGAGCACTGAGTGGGTGGGGGAAAGCAACTGACGAGCGATGAGTGGGGGGCAACAAGCAGAGATGCCAAGCTGGGGGGGGGAGTTGAGTGAGGGGGCCTTCTGCTGCCCTGCCAAGTCTCTGGGGTGGGCAAGGCAGAGTGAGGGGGTGGGAAGGCCAAATACACTAACACAGAGATGCTCTGTGCGGGTTCAGCTTGTACAGAATAATCCTCCATCTGGAAATACCCATAAGGTATCATGTGAAAAACCACATCGGGAAAAGACACAATTGAATACCTGTAAGCACATCAGAGTTGCGGGTAATAATTCCCACCTGCTTAATCTTTCATTTGAAATACAGGAAATATATATATATATAGAGAGAGAGAGAGAGAGGGAGGGAGGGAGAGAGAGAGAGAGAGAGAGAGGAATCAACTGAGAGAGTATTTTTGTTAGCATGTTTTTAATGGTCATGGTGGTGGGATACTTAATGTTTGCTCCCTTTCCTTCCTAGACACTCTTTTATTGGGACTTCAGCTGAAGAAAGGTACCTTCTGGGGACCGATGGAGTATCGAATTCAGGAAAGGATGGGGACTTGCTGTCAGAAAGTTTTGTGCTTATGTTTCACTGGCGTTCCACAGTCTTGTCCTGGGGCTCTGGAATCACCAATGTGTTGACTACAAATAGAATGGAGGAGCAGTTCCATGCCAACTTTTGTTTTCTTTCTGTGGCTTTAAAACATGAGCTTTTGACATAAGAACATACAAAATGTTCAATTGGATCAGATCAAGTTCCCATCAAATCCAGCATCTTGTTTTCCAAAGTGGCCAGCCAGGTCAGAGGGAGACTTGAAAATAGCAATATGCCTGGATCCCTGAGGTGGCTGGGAATAATGTCCAGCTGTTTGGGCAGGTGTTTTGGAAAGCTGGGTCCCCCCCACTGTCCCCCGCCCATTAGTCAACTAGTCACTATATGTGGGCACATTAGCTGGTTAAAAAAATGAGATGAATTAGTAACTTTTGTCAGCATTTGCTTGGAAGAGTACTTGGAGATATACTGCCTCTGAATATTTATTTTATTATTTATTTATTTGATTGATTGATTGATTGATTTGTATACTGCCCTTCCAAAATGGCTCAGGGAAGTTTACAATTAAAATTTTCTTATATACCACCTCCTCCAAAGACTCTAGGAGGTTCTGTTTAGCTATCATAGTAAGACCTTTTGTTAAACCAGTCCTCGCTGGATTTGTCTAGTCCTTCTTAAGCCATAGAAGCTTTCCACTATCTAAAGTAAAGGTAAAGTGTGCCGTCAAGTTGATTCGACTCCTGGCGCCCACAGAGTCCTGTTGTTTTCTTTGGCAGAATACAGGAGGGGATTACCATTGCCTCCTCCTGTGCAGTATGAGATGATGCCTTTCAGCATCTTCCTATATCGCTGCTGCCCGATATAGTACCAACGGGGATTCGAACCGGCAACCTTTGGCTTGTTAGTCAAGCATTTCTCTACACCAGGGGCGTAGGGTTCAAAGAACCCGGGCCGCTAACCAATCAGGGGCCACGAGAGCGGCCCTGACATACCCCCCATGTCTGACGTCAGACGTGGGGGTGGTAGTTTAGCTCCCGAGCGGGGGCCGCACAGCCCCTTCGGGAGCTAAACTAAGGCTGGCGTTGCGTTCGCAGCACCAGCCAGGAACGGCTCTTCCCTGCAAAGGTTCCATTCGGGAGTTGCAGTTTAACTGCTGAAGAGGCCGCGCGGCCCCTTCAGGAGCTAAAAGACTGACGCTGCCTTCGCAACGCAGCCAAAGAGAGCTTCTTCCCTGCAGGCAAGAGCCGCTCTTGGGCTTTGCTGCAAAGGCAGCGCCAGCCTTAGTTTAACTGCCGAAGGGGCCATGCGGGCCCTTCAGCAGTTAAACTGCAACTCCTGAATGGAGCCTCAAGGCTCCGTTCGGGAGCCAGACCACACGCCCCACATCTGACGTCAGACGCAGGGGGCGGGGCCAGCGGGGGCACCTGCCGCGGCCGCACACAGCCCACTGGCGGTCTCGCTACGCCCCTGCTCTACACATAGTGAATTCTGCTAAATTATGAGCTGTGGGGGAAAACACTAGCTTTTGAATGATGGCCAGTTAATTCTGTTACAATATTTGGGAGAAAGAGAAACTGTCCTTTTTTAAATAGCTGGTATTTTTCCATCGACTAAAAAGCTCCAAGCGCAATTTCTATACACCTATCAGAGAATTTTTACAGTCATGCCATTATTTGGAAGTCCTTGTGTCCTTGCTGCATGATCTAGTCTACTAACATCTTTATCTACTTACCTATGTTGGCCTGCACTTTTCAGGGACAGTGAAATTGGTGGTAGGCCATCACAAAATAATGTAGTAGAATGAGGAAAAGTGAAGGTGATCCAAAATAATTGGGGGCCAAATAATCTCTGTACAAGGAAAAGCTAAAGCATTGGGGGCTTTTTTCTGTAGAAGAAAACAATACTAAGGGAATGGGAGTGATAGATGTTCATAAAATTATGAACTCATAAATTATGGCTCATAAAACAAACAAACCTGGAGAGAGGTTTTTTGCCCCCACTCATAGTTCAGCACCTTGGGGGAGAAGAGGAGTGACACCTTGTCTCCTGCCTTCTTTCCCTTCTTTCCATCTGTGGTATGCACACTTCTTTCTAGGTAGGGGTGTGCACAAAACAGGTTTTTCCAGTTTAGTTCGAATCCGGCTGATTCAGTTCGAACCACGGTTCAAATCCAGCTGGCTCATACATCCCCTACTTCTGGGCAGGAAGAGAAGGGAACTAGGCACAACTGGCATATTTTGTTTTAGGGTGAGGACAGATGCCCTGTCAGGGGCAGAGCCACCATTGGGCCAACGGGTTCAAAGAACCCAGGCTGCAGCCAATCAGGGACCGCGCCTCACGGCCCCAACACACACACACCTTGCATCTGACATCAGATGCAGGGGTGCTGGTTTAGCTCCCGAGCGGGGGCTGCACAGCCCCTGAGCGGGAGTTAAATGGCCACTACATTCGCGGAGAGGCTAGGAGGGGCTCTTCCCTGCTAAGCGGCTGTTCCCTGTGAACACAGTGCCAGCATAATTAGCTCCTGAAGGGGCCACGTGGCCCCTCCAGGAGTTAAATGACCGGTGCCACATTCGTGGTCCAGCCAGGAGTGGCTCTTCCCTGACTTAAAGAGTCAAAGCAAAGCAATCTGGGCTGGCCAAACCTTTTGGCCCCTCAAAGCTTCACTTTACCACATCCCTCAGATTATTTATTATTATTACATTTATATCCCACTCTTCCTCCAAGGAGCCCAGAGCGGTGTACTACATACTTGAGTTTCTCCTCACAACAACCCTGTGAAGTAGGTTAGGCTGAGAGAGAAGTGACTGGCCCAGAGTCACCCAGCTAGTATTATGGCTGAATGGGGATTTGAACTTGGGTCTCCCCGGTCCTAGTCCAGCACTCTAACAACTACACCACGCTGGCACTTGTGGTGTACGGGAGTATTTACCAGGACCAGTCCCGAGTTTTCCCCTTTGCTCCCTGCCACAAGAGAGAAAGCAGCTGTGTTCAACAACTTGACGTTAAAAGGGCTTTTAAAAATCTTTCCCATGAAGTTCCAGGAATGGCATAGGTTCTCCTGGGATTTCTTGTCTTTTCCAAAGCTACAGTAATGGCAAAGCTTCAAACTGCCCAGGGGAGGGGTTCATCTTGACATGAAGCTCCCCCGCAAAAAAAACAGGCCCAAAGGGGATGAAGGCAAATCAGGGACCTTTGGGAAACTCTGAAGTACAAGAAGACCCCATTATTTGCAGGGCTTTCATTCCACGGGGTGGAGGCAAATAATGAATTTGCAAATAATGGATAATGAAGGCTATGGGAATGGGAGGGGGGGATTGGTTCCCAGACTGCTCCAAATTGCTTGAAATTAACTAAAAATTGGCTGAAAATAGGTGTCCCCCCAAAAAAACAAACCACCAAAAACCCTCCAAAGTGCCCTGCCATGCTCTCCAGTAGTCCACCATTGCGAAAATCAGTTAAAAATAGCAGTTTTTGACCAATTTTTGTTGAGCCATTAAATGGCTCTCAAAACCAAAATGGCAGTTGGAAATGACCTCCAAGGTAATTTCTGGCCACCCCAGCCCACAGATACGTGGGTTTAACCTTCCATCCCACGAATACCAAGATCAGGTGCTAATAACCCGACCGCAGATATGCAAAACCACAAGTGCTAGGCTCATGGATATCAAGGTCCTCCTGTAGTTGCCTAAGTGACTTGCTTCAAACAGGCCATTAAATGCATCAGTTAGTGAAATAGTTACTTATTTTAAAAACAGCCAGTCTTCTCCTGATAGTCTGTCAACTTGCAGTGTGCAGAGTACACTCCAGTATCCTGAAATGCATTTCTGGGGGCAAATGCCTTAACGTTTTGTCTGCCTTCAGCATTGTGTGAACCAATGCCAAGGTGGTTTCTGGCCTGAGATTCCAACCTTGGCATGGGTTCACACAATCATGCTTATTGGTAACCCACATTAGACCTAGATTCAAATGATTGTGTGAACCAGGTCACTATTTACAAAATAAAAATAAAGCACACCAGGGCCAAACTATACATTTAATACAATTTATGGTTTGGCCCTGATTCTTCCTGGAAATTTCCAATGGTCAGCTCAAAGGAAACCCTATTCTGTCTTTTCTCCTCCTCAGCTTTTTACTTTAAATAGTGGGATATAAATACTTTAAATCAATTCCATAGTCATCATTACACAGTCTTGATTTGGCTGCCCAACGTTTTCTGAGTTTTCAGGCATAGTTTGGTTGAAATGTGGGGGGAAGTATGGGAGAAGGAGAGATCTATCCGCAGGCACAAGGAAGCCCCATTGATTGCAACGGGAATGTGATCAGTCTTTCTCTTTGCTGACTCTACTTCTCTTCTCTTCCATCATCTTCCCCTAAACCCCCAACAGCAAATGTGACTCTGGATCCAGACACAGCAAATCCCTGGCTCCTCGTGTCTGAAGATCGTAAAAGTGTGACATGCGGACGTGAAGCTCAAGACCGGCCTCCAAATCGTGAGAGATTTGACAACTATACTTTTGTGTTGGGCTGTGAGGGATTCACCACAGGCAGGCATTGCTGGGACGTCACTGTGGCAAGTGAGGGGGACTGGGCTGTGGGGGTTGCCAGAAAGTCTGTGAGAAGAAAGGGCAAATCCACATTTGACCCGAAGGATGGGATCTGGGGGATCTGGAAAAGCACTTGGTCCCTGAGTGAGGATCTGAAGAGGATTCGAGTTTCACTGAACTGTCCTGGGCGGCGACTGACCTTTTTCGATGCCGACACGGCAGCCCTGATCCACAGATACTCAGAAGCCTCGTTTTCTGGAGAAACCCTCTTACCCTTCTTTTATGTGGACAAAGACGCCCATCTGAGACTCTCTCAGACAGAGAGATTATATTTTGAAAGTACTGATTGGCTAAACTTTGTGTCAAGCATGAAAGAATTTCCTCCTTTTCACTGAACCAAGCTGAGCAGAGTGCTGATTGGAAAGCCCTAATGTCAATTACTGAACAACTGCCCTCTTTTATGAGAGTCAAACTGTGCGCAATGCTGATTGGATGGCCCTTGTGTCAATCATGGAACAACTTCCCTAGGTCCTAAAGCCACCTTTCCACCACTTCCAGGTGTCTATCCTGCCAGTCTTTCCCTGGGTGCGCCACTGGCACGCCTCTACTCCAGGACTGGAATAAAAGTAACTAAAACACCATTCAAAAGCTGGCCTGGATCAATGAATGGATTGACCAAAAACACCACGCAAAGCCCATTCATTGTTGCTAATGTGGCATTCCAGATAAAATCTCTACATTCAAACAGAACAATTTGATTATTTTTAAAAATCCATCATCAAATAAGCCTCCAGTTCCAAAGAGTGAAGAAGACTATGGTTTTAGAAGGGAAGAGGCTAGGGATGTGTGAACAGGCTCAAATCTAGTTTGGGGGTTTGTCGAGCCTTTCTGTAAAAAATAAATTTTTGTTGGTCTTTTAAAAAAACGTAACCAACTTACTTTGGTTGAAGAGTGGTATATAAATATTCAAAGCAGCAGCGATGCCCCTGATGAATTTCTGCCTGATCCATCTCTGATCAAGGCAGAGTATGGGTGCATGGAGCCTCATTTCTAAAGCAACCATCATATAAGCAATAGAATGTTCTGGGCTTATAATGGCGGAATGTTGAAAACACTTCTTAACTTAACTATACTGGCATGACTGTGCCTGTATAAGACAATATTTTTAAAGGTAGCGGAATTTAAGGCTAACCTACAGAAGCTTTGGTTATTCTGTTTATTTCAGGATACTGTTGAAGAATTGCTCGCTTTTATACACAAGTGTAAAACACAGCACCCTTTTAAATAAAAGTGCCCAGTCATTGGCTGCTATAACTAGAAAGTGTCTCTTCTCTCCAGTGTTCCTTTCTGCTTTTGTCTCCCCCTCCTCTTTGTCATATAATTGCCCAACCTCCTCCCCTGCCTGCCACACAGAGAGATCTTTACTAGAAGGAAGGGCTGCTAATTGTTTACTAGGCAGATCAGTGTCCTCCACGGGGCAGAAGGTAAAAGTTCATGGTTTTTTAATTATATTATTGTTAGGCAGTGATAAATATTTATAACTAGGAGGTACGGCCCATCATTGACTGGGCAAAGTCATTTTGCATAGATTACATTTACAGAAAAGTTCAAGAAGTGAAATACAGCATAGCATTTTTAATTAATGTGCTTGCAAAAGGGAAATAAAAGAAAAAATTTAAATTTGTAGGATTTCAACTTCAAACATTATTAATTTTACTTAATAATTACCATACATAGTAAATCTGAATCTGACTGAGAAATATCTTCTGCTTCTCTTGGGCATGATGTCATTTTTGTATTATTGATCTGATTACTGAGCATTAAAAATTTGTTGAGAACAATAACTGTTAAAATATGATCATTATATTCAGCATTTCTACTTAAACACACACACAATCAAACCTTTCACCCAGCATAACCTGGTGTAAAGCAGTGCATTCAACTAATTTAAGTGGCAGGACTGTATATGTAAAATTGGGTATTTATTTTCTTTGTTTATTGTTAAATTTGTATACCGCCTTTCATTAAAACAACCCCCAAGGTGGTTCACACAGAAAAATTTAAAAAGACTATAAAACTTACACAATCAAAATATTAAGCCAAAATATAAAAACATAGATCTGACTAAAAAGATTTAAAATACAAGCATAAGATAACCATACAAAATACAAAGAAGCAGCAGTAGAGACAATCATATAAAAGCCTGGGTAAAAAGCCAAGATTTCACATGCTTTCTAAAAACTGTGATGGAGACCAAGGAGCAAATAGCAGCATTTCCCAGACTCTGGAGAGCATTCCAGAGTCTGGGGGCAGCAACAGAGAAGGCCCTGTCCCGTGTACACAACAGCCAAGGCTCCCTCATTGTTGGCACCCAGAGCAGAGCCCCCTCAGGTTACCTCGTCAAGCAGGTAGCAACCCTTGGGAGCAGGTGGTCCCTCAGGTATCCAGGGCCCAAACCGTTAAGGGCTTTAAAGGTCAAAACCAGCACCTTGAATTGAGCCTGGAAACAAACTAGAAGCCAGTGCAGCTCTTTCAAAATGGGTGTGACGTGATCCCAGTAGGCAGCTCCAGATAAAATCCTAGCTGCAGCATTTTGCACTAGCTTCAGTTTCTGAATATTCTTCAAGGGCAGCCCCACACAGAGCACATTACAGTAATCCAGCCATGACGTGACTAAGGCATGGGTAACAGTGGCCTGATCTGCCTTTTTGAGAAAGGGATGCAGCTGTCGCACTAGCAAAGGCACCCCTGGCCACTGCCTCCACCTGAACTTCCAAAAGCAGAGCAGGATCCAGCAATACTCCCAAGCTGCTCTTTCAAGGGGAGTGCAACCCCATCCAGAAGTCATAGAACCTCCTCATCCCGATTGGCTCTCCCACTGACCAACTTTACCTCCATCTTGTCCGGATTCAGTCTCAGTTTATTAGCCCACATCCAACCCATCACGGCATCCAGCCACCAATTCAGGACATCCACTGCCTCCCTAGGATCAGGTGACAAGGAGAGATAGAGCCGAGTTCCATCTGCATATTGCTGACAACTCAGTCCAAGTCCCCGGATGACCTCTCCCAGCGGTTTCATGTAGATGTTAAACAGCATGGGGGACAAAACTAAACCCTGCGGGACCCCAGAAGCCAATAGCCATGGAGCTGAGCAACAGTCCCCAAGCACCACCTTCTGCACCCTCACCCCAAGAAAGAACCGGAGCCACTCCAAAGAAGTACCTCCAATTCCCATACTCGAGAGGCAGTCAAGAAGGATATCATGATTGATTATATCTATATAGCTCTCAGACCATTGCAGAGATCAGTTAATTATGATGACGAAATGTTTAATCCAGCCTACAAATACGTGTATAAAAGTTTGGTTCAGGCTTCTAAACAGAATGTAAGGCCAGCAGGCCAGAATGAAATTGTTTGAGTTTAAGAAGGTGATGCCCTTCGGCCAAGTGGTAGCAAATACCAGAGCCTGACAAAAGATACTGTATGTAGCCAAGGTCTTGAGACAAATTCTCCTCTCAGCAGAAACATAGCTGGGACCAGAAGATACCAATAAGGGGTAGGGAGGGCAGATAGGCCAAACAGTAGCTCATGTCCAAGGCTAATTGGCACATCATGAAATCATCTGTTTAATTACAAAGACATGTATTGTAGGATTTACTGATTTGCTTGCATTTTTAATCTATATAAGCTAGCCACAGCGTATCTTCAGGGCCCAGTGCTTGTCAGACTTTTCTTGACCTGTACTGTGCCTTCATGATCATGAATAAAAGCTTTTTTGAGCACACGCTCTTCGTTGTATTTGACTCAATTCTGTCAGGCAATGAGTTCTATTGCGGGGACCTGGCCTAATCCTCTCTAGTTAAAGCGAGGGACTGAATTAAACAGGAGGGAAAGGTTCCAGAGGGTTCCCCGCAACAATTACTAGGCATAAAACAGGAGAAAAAAGTCACCCAGACGGATCAGTGGATGACAGCTGAGGTGTCCTGTCACTGCCAGTTCCTGCCTGTCCCCCAATAGCCACAATAATATCATTCAGACATTATTAAAAAGGACAGTGTACTTGAATATATCATCCGAAGGGAGAACGGAAGTCCCACCCTTCCATCTGCCACTCCCCTCCTGCTCTCTCCCACGACGCTCACACATGCACAGTTTTCATCTAAAGCAGCAAAGGCCGCAATTGTGATGGTGGACACTTCTGTGAGCAGGAGACTCGGGCACCTGAGTCTTCTGCTCATGGAAGCACCCACCTTTACACTTACAGCCTTCGCCACCTCAGGTGAAGGCTGTGTCACCATGAGCGCTGGAGGAGGGGAGACCCATGGCAGGGCAAGACTTCTGTTCCTGCTTGGGATTATGTACTCGAGTAGAATAACTTCTGAATGAAGATATTCAATGAATAACAATGAACAATGTTATTGTGATGAATAATTCATTGTTATTCAATGAATAACAATGAATAATATGAATGAATGAGGCACCCCAAATGAAGGAGGCACCCCAAATCTGGAATGCCATTCTCAGGAAGGCTTGCCCAGTGCCACTTTATTGTCTTTTCTGACCGAGGTGGAACTCTTTTTTACTTAACCATGCCTTTCAGTATGTTAAATTTTCTACTCTTCTGCTGGTTGGATCAATTTTTAAATTATTATTTCCACAGCTATCTTTTTTTTGTATTATTCACCACCTCTCTGGGAGCCATCTGCCTGAAGAGCAGCATACAAATTTTGTAGATAAATAAAGATGTATGAAAGAAGTACAAAGAGCATTTTATGGATACTGACAAAGAAGTTTCCCCCACAGTTCTTCTCCACAGTTCTTTACAAACAAAAGCAGCCTTTCATACGTCCGTGAGAAGATCTAAATCCCTTTGTAAGACATAAGTTTACATTAAATTCAGATTTCATTTTAAACAAGGTTTTTGGTGTGTGTGTTTTTTACTGGGGTGGGGTGTGTGGGTGTGGCCAGTCCACAACTGTTGCTTACTGAGATGGCTGCCTCAGCTAGTTCTTGGCAAAGGTGGCAGATTCCCCGCCCCCCCACAACCTGCCACCACTGGCCACCTCAGCCAGCCTGAGGGCCACCAGTACCCAAACCTCTAGCGGAGGTGCATATTTGCTGAGAAGCAAGTCACTGATTCTTGCTCTTCATTTCCCAGCTAGAGATGGGAATAGTCAAACCTTTTTTGTTTAAGGTAAAAGGGCAGCAAAAGCCTTTTTGCCTATGGGCAGCAAAAACTTAATCTGCCCCCGATTATGGACTCCTCAAGGGATCTGTGTTTACTCATAATATGTCCAAAGTATGATAGTTTGAGCCTGGCCATTTCATAATGACCCACCAAGAATGTGCACTGGAGTGGAATGCAGGGAAGCTGTGTTTGGCGTTTCCTCTCCACAGTATGAATAGAAGCTAAAGGTGGGTTACATACTGTCAGGGGAGTAACAAGGCCGGAGTGGGCCCAGAGACAAAATTTTAAAATGGGCCCCTCGCTGATACACACACACTTGCCTCTGGGGGGCCCCTCGAGGCGTGGGGGCCCCCCAGGCAGCTGCCTCCCCTTGCCTAATAGTAGTTATGCCCCCGCATACTGTGCAATGTCCCATATGGGCACTGTGG
Source organism: Hemicordylus capensis (assembly GCF_027244095.1). Lineage (NCBI taxonomy): Eukaryota > Metazoa > Chordata > Lepidosauria > Squamata > Cordylidae > Hemicordylus > Hemicordylus capensis. Next base: position 252,638,058 of record NC_069658.1, on the reverse strand, counting down.
GGGCTGCTGCATGTTCATAAAGAACGTCCACACAGTTGCACAAGAGCGCTCTTGTGAATGTTGTTGATACTCTGTTATGAGCACACAGCAGTTCTCATGGTTTCCAAAACACCCACAGGACACTGCACAGTGTGTAATACAGTGAGGCTGTTCTCATGCACAGCCTAACCTAGGCTAGGGACGCCCAGCCTGGGCTAGGCTGTGTGTGAGACCCACCGGGATCAGGCCTGATCCTGATGGGGCAGCGCTGCCTAGCCCAACTTTTAAGCCTGGCTGTTAGCTGAGGTTAAGGGAGAGAGTGTTCCCTTGCCCTTGGCTACCTGCTTGTGTGCAAGCACAGGCAGCTTCCAGCCCAGCTGCACACATAGAGAGGGGCGTCTAGAGCGCCTGTCTCTTGGGGGAATCCATCCATGCATCACGGGTGTCACACAGTGCATTGTGGGATTTACAGAGGCTGGGAAAATGAGTCCTGGTCTAAGATCAATCTATACTGCTCCGCACCGCACAGAGCAGCGCTGATCACGTGGGAGCAAGCTCTGCGCTGAGCGTGCTCCCAATGAGCAACCAATGATTGTCTGGGGGGAAGGCAAGGTTTGGGAAGCTTCCTCCCCACCCGCCCATCCGGTAGGTTGTGTGAATGGCCCCAGTGTGTGCAGAGAGTATTTGAACAAAAGGGGTTTACTTGGAGGGATTCATTCATTGGCTTTCAATGGCCTGGTTCACACAATCATTTAAATCTAGATTTAATGTAGGTTATGTTAATGAGTGCTGGCAACATTTACCAAGATTATTGTGATTATGTAAATCTACACCCAGGTGGTTTGTGACCTGAGATGATCTGAAGTTCCTACTTTGGGATGGGTTCACAAAATCACACTAATGTTAGTAACCCACATTTAACTTAGATTTGAACTGTATGAACCAGGCCATCTGAAGTTTTTCAGTACGGCTTGAAACTAAAGTGGGCTGGTAGGAACTTCCTTATATCTGACTATTTTATTATGGTTTTCTAAGTGAGGTATTAACTATGTCCAATGTATGCCACTGATTTTAAAAAGATAATCTTATTTCCTGGAAGGGTAACACCTATTACCTGAGGAGAATATGAAACTAAAGCTGTAGCTCTGTTTTCAGTGTGTAGCAGCCATGGCCACCGGGAGCCCTATCAAGGAGCTCTGTGATGAAATTACTTGTCCCATCTGTCTGGATTATTTCAAGGACCCAATGACCATTACAGAGTGTGGACACAGTTTCTGTCATGGCTGCCTGACCCAGTGGTGGGGGGTGTCAGGGACAGAAGCTTGCTGCCCTCAATGTCAAGAAAGAACTCAGGAAAGGAAATTCAAGCCAAATCGTCAGCTGGCAAATTTTGTAGAAATAGCCAGGAATTTTCAGAGTAGTTCCAGTCTTCAGGGAAAGAAGGAGGCAGAAGGAAATGAGAGAGTCTGTGAGAAGCACCAGGAACGCCTGAAACTCTTCTGCAAAGACCATGGCACTCTCATCTGTGTGGTGTGTGACAGATCCAGAGAACATGAAAATCACAAGGTGATTCCTCGGGAGGAGGCTTCCCAAGAGTACAAGGTAGGGCAAGTTCTTCAGTTTCTCAGGGATGGACAAGTTCTAGGTCCAATAAAAGATTTTTTAAAAAACATAATTTTAATTGTGGTTTTAGCCTGGTCTTTAAACTTGTTTAACTTAATTTGGTTAACTTTATTAGTCCTATTTTACATTGTATCTATTTTATTAATGTTGTGAGCCACCTCAAGCAGTAGAGTACTGGAGGGGTGGGGTATATATATTTTAAATGAATGAATGAGTGAATAAATAAATACATAATAAAATATCACTTTGGACCTTGATGGGAAAATACATACTGAGCTGGTAGTCATTCACATACTGAGAAGATCAGTGAGAAGAGCTTCTGTCGGGCCTGTGGGAAGAGCGGGCTTAGGAGAGCCCATGGGGAGAGTGGGGAGAGCAGGCCCACAGACGATCAAAGGGCAGACCTGGGGTGGCCGGATTGGCTGCCCACACGATTGCCAGCTCCATCACGGATCCCATCATGGACAGGGATTGGGGGCCGCGCAGTCCATGGAAGTCCCAGGGTGCCCTGCACAAGTGCACAGGGCATCCTGGAGAGACTCCCGAGCGCGGGAGGCTGGCTGCAGCCTCCTGGTCAGGGGTCTACTCGTGTGTTGCCGTGCACAGCGGCAACACACAAGCAAAAAAAAAAGTGAGGTTAATGGAGCGCTCACTCCGTTAACCTCATTTAAGGGGAGGGCGTTCTAGGTGGGCTAGCCGCCTTGGAAGGGTAGTTCCCACGAGTGACGGGAAGCGGGCTAAGCTTCCCTGCTTTCCGCCGATCATGGGAATAGCCTCACTGAGTTTACCTTACCAACAGTTATAGAAGAGTTCTGAGCATCTTGAATGAAGGAGCATGAATCCTTAACACCTCGTTGCTGAAGGAGCATGAATCCCCATGCCATCTCCTTTTGGAGATGCTTTTGGACACCAGTTTGGAGGATAGCAATTGGTGACATCTGTCTTAAGCTGGGTTCAAAAGTTTATACAAAACAAATAATAAAGAGAGGGAAAGCTCCCCGCTTTCCCAGAGATGGACAGGTCCTTGGTCCAATGAGAAGACGTGTCCCTCCCATATCTGATACAGTCCAGGTCCTTGGCAAATCAGAATTTAGAAGTTTCCTTTCAGACTTAAAGTTCTTCCTCCTAAATGGGTTTTGACTTATATGTCTAAATGTGGGTCTGGACTGGACTGGTTCTCCTTTGTGAAAAGAAACTGAGTTTGTACCTGAATTGCTAAATTCACATAGTGATAAACATGAGATAGGAACACAGGAACATAGGAAGCTGCCATATACTGAGTCAGTCCATTGGTCCATCTAGCTCAGTATTGTCTACCCAGATTGGCAGCAGCTTCTCCAAGGTTGCAGGCAGGAATCTCTCAGCCCTATCTTGGAGATGCCAGGGGAACATCCATTCCCTAAGGGGAATATCTTTCAGTGCTCACACTTCTAGTCTCCCATTCAAATGCAACCAGGGTGGACCCTGCTTAGCTAAAGGGAAAAGTCATGCTTGCTACCACAAGACCAGCTTTCCTCGCAGATGATTTTGTTCAGAACATTTGGAAGGGAGCTGAATTCTTGGACACCCAGAGCTCTTGAGCCAACTCTGAACTCTGGGGTTCGTTACAGCACCTGAAACTAGCATTGCATGTAATAACAACAAGTACTAAACTTGTAACCCATGCCATCCACAAAGAATGATACTGTTGGGAGGAACCTTGAAGGTCATCTACCCCCGCTTATGGGGTCCTGGGAAGGCTTTGTGTCCCATATGAGAAACCTGTGCTAAATATGACAGCGGTTCAAAAGCAGTTCACCTGAAGCAGGTTTTGGGTCCAGGGGGTGATAGGAGGGTTACTCCCCAGATTTCAACGGGATCTAGTAAACAATTCAGTCTATTTGTAGGCTAATGGGGAAAGGAAAACAATTATATAAAGCAAACACTTTTCTATAAGGAAAGCACTTAGGAGGCTGCCCAAGGCCCTAGGAAACAAATCTTGTCTGTTGCAGCATTTTAAGCTGTGTATATAGTAAACCTTTTGCTTTCTCTTCAGGATCAGATCCACAGTTGTCTTACATTTCTGAAGAAAGAGAGAGAAGCACTTTTTTCATATAAAGCAGATGTTACAGAAGACAGCCAAGAACTCTTTGTAAGTATGACTACTGCAGGGAAGAGCAGAGAAACACTATAGTCTAGAATAGGGGTCAACGACCTATGGTATGTGGGCCCAAAGTGGCATGCCAAGCAGTGACATGCCAGCCCGAGGCAGACAGCAGGCATCATAACAGCTGGAATTCATCACATGAATTCATGCTCTCTCTCTCTCCTCTTCAGCAATTAGCTGGGAGGAGGGCTGTGCTTTTGGTAGAAAGCATGACTTGTCCCCTTTCCTAAGCAGGGCCCACCCAGGTTTGCATTTGGATGGGAGACTACATGTGTGAACACTGTGAGATAATCCCCTTAGGGAATGGGGCCACTTTGGGAAGTGCATCTAGGTTCCAAGTTCCCTCCCTGGCTTCTCCAAGATAAGGCTGAGAGAGATTCTTGCCTGCAACTTTGGAGAAGCCACTGCCAATCTGTGAAAACAATACTGAGCTAGATAGACCAATGGTCTGACTCAGTTGAAGGCAGCTTCCTATGTTCCTAAGCTTCCATGCTTTGTCTACTCTCAAAATGGAGGAGACAAAACAAAAATGGTTTGCTGAAGGATAGACAGCCCAACCTTGGAGAAGCTGCTGCCAGTCTGTGCAGACAATACTGAACTAGATGGACCGATGGCCTAACTCGGTATATAGCAGCTGCCTATGTTCCTATAATCACTGTAGAATCTAAACTAAACTGGTTTATTAGTAAAGTACATTTGAGATAGAAAAGACCTATCTTATCTATCAGCTACATAATGAATAGGGAGGGAGGGAGGGGGAGAGTGAGGGCGAGAGAGAGATGAGACTCTGCAGCCCTCCCTGGAGTCCTGAGGTCCCATCGTCCAGATCAGGTGAAGGTAAATGTATGCCCTACAACTGGGCCCCCTCTGTCCCCTTCATAGATCTAAGCAACTCCCCATCCCCATCTCTCTCGCAAGCCTCTTTCTCTTGCCCACCTGGGAACTTGCACAATTAGGAACTTAAGCTAAAACACCTCATTGCAGTTAAACGTATTTTTGATAGTAAGATTGCTTTAACCACATGCTCTTTTCTGTACTCACTCCTAAAATAAATATCTTTTTAAAAAAAAAACATAGACCTTGTCTCAGTCCAGACATTTCTTGAGTCCAATCATTTGCACAAATTAAAACTGGTGGAACTGACCCCCTTAAGAGCTAATTCCCCCACAAACAGCATCCCTAACATTGGGGTGCTGACCAAACACACCAACATTCCCTCCTGAATGTTGATGTCAAAAGTCAGAACCGCCTTTCTTACAGGATTCTACTCACCTGCTTCTTGGTGATGCTACATTCACCAAATTCCTGGCATTGGCCTGCTGCTTACCACTTCTTTCCAACTCCATTTTGCAGAACCAAACAGAAGCAGAGAGGCAAAAGACAGTGGCTGAGTTTAAACAACTGCACCAGTTTCTGGAAGAACAAGAGAAACTCCTGCTGACCCAGATGGAAGAGGTGGAGAAGGAGATTTCAAGAAGACGGGATGAGCACCTGAGCAGGCTCTCTGAGGAGCTCTCCTCTCTTGAAAAGATGATCCAGGAGATGGAGGAGAAGTGCCTGCAGCCAGCAAGTGAACTCCTTCAGGTTAGGCCAGGAGGTTCCAAGTTCCCTCCCTGGCATCTCCAAGATAGGGCAGAGAGAGATTCCTGCCTGCAAGCTTGGAGAAGCCGCTGCCAGTCTGTGTAGACAATACTGATCTAGTTGGACCAATGGGCTGACTCAGTATATGGCAGCTTCCTATGTTCTTATGAAGTGGGAAAGCCTCCAGCTTTGTTACAAGCAGCTTCCTGTTGCTAGGAGACAGTTATAATTGTGCCCTTGCTGTATTAGTCAGAATGTCAGCCAATTACCTGAGACAAGCACGCAAGTATTTTCACGTCTGCAAATTTATAATGGGGGGCGGGGAGGAGATATCTGGCATGTATTCAAAAGGTCATTAAGGTCTAGCAAGGCACACTTGTATGTATAACCCACCCCATGTTTGTGTTTTGAGGGCCCTTTGCCTTTAGCTGAGGATAGCATCCTCAATAACTTCTGTTGCTACTAGAGTCCTACCAACACACACAGAAATCAGTCTACTCTCCACAAAGCTAGCCCATACCCGAAGCAGTAATTCAACAACAGTGATCTGTGCATGGAAACAAGTTTCCATGGGTGAATCTGCTACAATTGGAGTGCAAAAGGGGCAGGAGAGGATAAAACCACAGATCCACTGCCAAGAACTACGATTTCTCCTTGTTGGAGGAGTACATCTCAGTCACTAAAGTCAACAGATTCTTTCCCCACCCCCCTTTCCATAAATTTTGCAACACATCTCAGGTAATTTAATTTTTTTAAATTTCTCACTCCTATTTGCATATCTTAACTCATGATGCTCATATCTGGGAATGAAGAAAGAGCTCAGCTCTCTCTGTCTCTGAGCAATGAACTCTACTCTAGATTAACGCACTGGGAAGGATCTGTTAATGCTGTTGACGTTAACCCAGAGCAAAGTCTCCTTCTCTGCTGCATGGGAACAATACTGCTTCCTTGCTTCCTCAAATGAAAATATGGCCTGAGTTCTAAAGAGCTCCTGACCAGGGCTCTACATCCTAAGGCATTCAGTATAGGAAGCTTACTGATGGAGCATGAGGAATGGCCACAGGTGAATGTTGGAGCAATATTCCTTGCAAGGCAAGCTGGCAGTCAGGGAAGCTGTTCAAAAGTGCAGCAAAGACTGGGTTTGGCTGCCTAAGCCCAATCTTTGCTGCATGTGTAAACCTAGCAGCTCCTAGCAGCAGTGCGGCATTTAACTCACTTAGTGAGCCTGCTACTTAGTCAAGGTTAGGGGCACAAGGGCGCCCTTAATCCAGGCTAATTGTGTGTCAGTGCTGCATGGTATCCACACACCAGCAACCTTCTGGCTGGCATTGGGGGAAACCCCACAATGCATGCACCGTGAACTCTGTGCTGCCAGGAACAGCCGGCAGTCATCTGGATGGGTGATCTGCCACCCAGCAATGACAGGGAGATCATCTGCGGGGGGCGGGGGTAAGCATTTTGAGGCTTCCTCGCCTCACCCCTTTTGAGCCCTTTCTCCCGATCGTGAGAAAAGGCTCTGGGAGTGAGAACTCTATTCTGTGTATATGAAGCTTCACTTAAAAAAAAAAATCTGTTTGGGAATTGCATGTGAATAAAATTAGACCTGTCTCCTTATTTCTCTTTCCTCTAGGATATTGAAAACACCTTGCAGAGGTAAGTGGATTCCACACACTTCCCTTTATGAAGCTGGAAAGGATCTGTGTGATAAATGAAGATTTTCTAAATGGTCCAGCAGTTGAGAACAGGAGAATGCTAGGAAACGTCCATTTGCTATCAGTGGCTTCTCTGCCTTAGCAGATCTTTTCCCATAAAGATCACATGGCCTGACCCTTCGCATAGCAAAATAAATATTTCTTTTAGTTGGCAATGGAACAGAGAGTGCATGTATTCTGCTATAAGATTCTCAAGGAACTATACATATGCACCATTAGAAATGTCTCCCCTCCCTTTACCAAAAGAGGCAATGGCTCAATTGTTCTTTTACAGTACTGGGCAATCACATTCATTTGGGAAAAGTTACTGAAGTCTCCTTTCCTGACCAAACAAGGGGGAAACCTTCAGTCTGGTTGATAGAAAATCACGCACTTGCCCTTATTAAAGCTCTGGATTGTGTGCCCAGACTGCGGGAGAAAGTAGTCCCACAACTTTTACTCCAACATTTTGAAGCCGCCATGGGATTTAATACTACTTCCTTGGAGAGAGTGAGAGGAGCCGGTGTGGGTGACGGACAGCTTCCTCTCGCCTCCTTCCCCCGCCCTTGCGGTGAATTTGCGCATGGGCACCACCAGTCCTCTGGGAACCTGCTGTCCAGCACGCTTCCTCGCTGTCACTAGTGCTAAGTTACTAGTAACTTACTAGTAACTCCCTGGTAATAGCGCATTCTGAGTTTCAAAAGTGGTTTGTGATATTTTTTCAGGGGTAGGGAGAGAGGCAGAGAGCAAGATAAAGGAGGACGAGAGGAAACACCACCACCACCCCCGCCATGTGAGGCAAATCGGGGAGGGAGATTGCAAAGCTGGGGAGTTGCAGTAGGGGTGGGGATCCATCAGAGAATGAGACAGAGAAAGGGGGGCGAGAGAGAGAAATACTACACACCACAAGGAGGGAGAGGGCATGTTGGGAAGCGGAGAGGCAGAGATAGTGGGGAAACAGAGCAAGCCTGCAAAAAAACACACAACCCAGCTATTTTTCTCTCATGCACTTACAGCAATTTAAGCTTGAAATGTCAAGGATCCCATTCAGGCTGTGGCTTTGTGAACGTTCCCCTATGCAAGACAGTGTCAAAATCTAGATCGTACGTACACACACCAAGCCTATTCATTGCATAGCAATTTTAAGTTTACCATCTGGAAAGCGCTCAGGTCAAGAACAAACATTGTCAAAGTTGGCTGTCTCCTAGCACAACAGGGGTGCAGACCCACCCCTATGCATTTGAGGAGTTAGTTTCTCACATTTTACAGAACTCTCAGCAAAACTTAAAACTCCACATCTCCCCGCACAAAAGTGTCTTTCCTTCCACACAAAAAATAACATTAAAAAATAATTAAGTGAGGAGTTGCTCCTCAAACTTTCCTTCTGTCTGCGTCCCAGCAGCACAAGAACAAAGTTTGAGATTTCCTAAGTGCCAGTCAAACAAAACAGTCTCAATAACTGGCCTCACAGAACTAGAGACAGAAAAGTTATTTTGGTAGCATCTGGATTGGGCCACTTGGGTCATGTCAAACGCCATGACTGCCCCATCCAATCATGTGCAATTATGTGATTCTTGCCCTGGAGCATCTCTGAGACTTCTGAAAGAAGCAGAGATGTTCCTGCCACTACATATCACTTTAAGCAAGCACTCAGACTCAGATTAGATGCTCTGAGGAAGAGATGGTAGCAAGCCTGCCTCTCTTCTTCACATCTTCCTAGGAACATAGGAGCATAGGAAGCTGCCTTCTACTGAGTCAGACCATTGGTCCATCTAGCTTAGAATTGTCTACACAGACTGGCATCAGCTTCTCCAAGGTTGCAGGCAGGAGTCTCTCCCAGCCCTATCTTGGAGATGCCAGGGAGGGAGGGAACTTGGAACCTTCTGCATGCAAGCATGCAGATGCTCTTCCCAGAGCGGGCCCTTCTCCTAAGAGGAATCTCTTACCCTGCTCACATGTAGTCTCCCATTCAAATGCAAAGCAGGGTGTACCCTGCTTAGCAAAGGGGACAATTTATGCATGCTACCACAAAACCAGCTCTCCTCAAAAAATATGATCTGACAATAGTGCATACAAATTTTATGTGTTTCCTAAAATGGCAACCAATGAAGTGAACTATGAGTGGGGAAACTCTGAGCACACAAATGCCATGCAATGTTTCTTCTTTAACGAAACATTATATGGGTCGAGTACCCCTTATCTGGACATCCAAAATCTGCAATGCTCTAAAATCCGGACACCACACCGTAAAAAAAATCAAAAAAGCCTCAGCTTACTTTAAAAATGCAGTCAAGCTGCCTTCCTCAGGAAGGCCGTCTTACCACCTCCCTCAAGGCCAGGCCGGGCCGCCCCAGCTTCTCCCGCCTCCTCCGCTAGCCTCCTCTGCTTGCCCACCTCCTCACCGCTGACCTGCTGCCTTATCACCGCCACCATTGTTTTTTGCCGCTGGAACTCTTGTGCGCTGTTGCGAGAGTTCTGCCTTACTGTATGTATTTATGGACAATTCCAAAATCTTGAATTTATCTGGTCCCAAACAGGCGGGATAAGTGATACTCGACCTGTACTGTCTAGTTTGGTCATCAGATGCCTGCTCTGAGGTCTTAATGGACATTTTGAGATAATAAAAATGTCCCCTGCTAACTGAGCAATGAGGCACCTTTTAAAAGTGGTGATTCTTTATTTAGTAGGGGAGAGCAACCTGTCCTATCCATCCCCAGCACAGCATTCCTCCAGTGGCTGTTGCTGGTGTCTTATCTTATATTTCTCTTTTAGACTGTGAGCCCTTTGGGACAAGGAGCCATTTTATTTAATTACTTACTTAATATCTATGCAAACTGCTTTGGGAACTTTTGTTAAAAAAGCGGTATATAAAAGTCCACCGTATTCGAATCTGCTCCCCAAGACATCGCTGTTCCACTTCCTCGCTCTGTTCTTTCCTTCTTCCCTGTTAGTTTATTTTGCCCCACTCAGTAATTCTGGAAGCTTTTCATTTTTCTTCTTCACTAGGTGTCAGACAAAGGAGGCATTTAAAAATCCTGTGGTTTTTTCTCCTGCTCTGAAATGGAAGATCTGGGAATTCTGTGATATAAATCCTTTCCTGGAGGGTGTCATGAAGCCATTTCAAGGTAATGTAGATGTAGACTATCTACAAGGATTTGATACTGACATTAAGTAGTTGTGATGCTTTCAGTAGGATTGTAGGGAGTAGGGGAATTTCTGTTCCTTCTCCCCTGTCACCTCTGGGAACAACTGCATCAGCCCCTGAGGCTATATAATGGCTTATGTTGGCTGTGCCTCTTTAGGGGCCTCTGGCATTATCCTTGTTCCTTCCCCTCATTGCTTCTTCACCTTTAAATAGGGCTTGACACCAAATCTTGGTTATGAGGATGGGATTGTAAGATCAATAGCAGAGCATCTGCTTAGCACGCAGAAGGTCCCCGGGTTCAGCTCCTGGCATCTCCATGTAGGACTGGGAGATACTCCTGCCTGAAACTTTGGAGAGCTGCTGCCAGTCAGTGTAGACAATATTGACCTAGATCAAGCCTGCTCAACTTTGGCCCCCTCAGCTGTTTTTGGACTACAACTCCCATAATCCCCACAGTGGCCAATAACCAGGGATTATGGGAGTTGTAGGCCAACATCCTCAGGAAGGCCTGAGCAGCCCTGTGTTAGATAAATACAGTGGCCTATAGTCAGGGATTATGGGAGTTGTAGGCCAACATCCGCAATAGGGCTGAAGTTGGGCATCCCTGAGCTAGATGGGCCAATGGTCTGATTCTGTATAAGGCTGCGTCCTATGTTAATTTCATTGCACTTTAATAACAACAAGTGAATTTCGGCCCGTTGAATAACGGGCGCTAGTAACGGCGCTCCTGGCCCCCCGCCGCCATTCCCCCTCCCTCCGCCGTGCGGCCGCCCTCCCAGCTCCTTTGTGTCCCCCCCTCCTACGTTTAAGGGCCAAATCGGCCCAGGCACTTGCCCCCGCCAGGCCGGGGAGACGGAGGCCGGGACCGGGGGCGGAGCGGAGGCCATGTAACTTTAAAAAAAATTGCTCCCGCGGCGGCCGCCGCCGCCCCTCCCTCCCAGCTGCCGAGTCCCCCTTACCCTGGCTCACTTCCGTCGGCCGAAGAAAGTCCTTAATTTAAGAGGCAGAGAGAAGCTCGCAAGCAGAGCTCCTCTCTGTGCAAAGCCTCTTCCCGAACTGCCGCTTTGGGTGCAAAGAACAGGGAGTCACGAACGCGCGCTTGGTGTCCGTCCACGGACAGACACCAAGAGTTTTATTAGAGAGGATAGGCTTAGACTTGCGATGAACCCATGTACAATAAGCACTTTTTATTTCTGAACAAACGTGTTTAAAATTGGGATTTGCAACCATTTAAGACAATAATGTTAAATGTCAGCTTAGAAAGTTTGAAAATTTTACTGTTTTGATTTTTGAAATTCAACAAGTCAATGCACAATGGGGGAAATCAGATTTGGAAAATATATATTTGCAGCAGTGGTGTAGTATGGTAGTAATATTTACAAGCAGATTTTGGGGGTAGGATTTCCCCCACATTTGAGTTTTTTTTTAATCTTCTCAATCTTTCACTTGAAATACATGAAAATATAGATATTATAATGGTATTACTGTTGGCATTCTTTTGTTGGGATGGTTTTTATGAGAACAATGGTGTGATGCTTAATCTCTGTTCTCTTTCCTCCACAGACACTCTACTATCTGGACTTCAGCTGCAGAAAGGTACAATTGGGAACTGAGGGAGGACCAAATGTAACAGAGGGATGGGGGCTGTCACAAAGTTTTCAGGGCTTGTTTCTTTGGCATTCAGCAAGGGCAGATTTGTAAATGGGCACTTGCCTGGTCACCTGAGGTGGGTGAGAATCATCTTCAGATATTTAGGCAGTGGAGAATTAGGATAGGGCTTTTCCTTCAGATTATTTGTAAATCTTTATTGTGTCTATGTTGAATGTTTTGGTTCCATTTTTTTTAAAAAAACTTATTCACCTACCTACCTACCTACGCCAATCAATAGGTTAGTTCACACAATTGTCATTAGTAGGAGAAGCCTTCTACCTTAATTTGGGAGCTGGATGTGCTCCTTTAAAAAAAAAAAAATCACGCGTTATCAGGCCTGCTCCTTAGGCCATCCCAGCTGTTTTTGGACTACAACTCCCATAATCCCTAGCCACTGTGGCCAATAACCAGGGATTATGGGAGTTGTAGGCCAACATCCTCAGGAGGGCCTGAGCAGCCCTGTGTTAGATAAATACAAGGTTGGAGGTAAGGAGCTTGATTATCAGTCGCGCCCCAGCTGGGTAGGAGAAGCTCACCCTCCCTAAATTCTGTCAACAGCTTCTGAATGAGGTAGGCAAGAAACTTGTTCTAGCCAGCTGGAGCTTGACCGGCGTCTGGTGGTCAAGCTCCCCATCTTTGACCTTGCCTTTATCTAACACACGATTGAAAATTGGGAGTCTGTCCAGCTCCCAGATTAGGCTTGGATGCTTCTCTCTGACCCTAGTGTCAATCATGTGAACTGCTCTGGTTTCTTAACACTTGGTCCATAACTGTTTCTCCTGTCAACAGAAAAGAACTGTGAGATGATGAACTCTGAGGTGATGAGCTGTCTCCTTTGGCCTCCCTATGTGCACTCACCAAGGACAAAAAGATTACCTGTGTCTGAGTTGTTTATAAAATTATGCGGTGTGGAGAGGGTAAATAGATATAGGTTTTTCTCCTCCTCTCATACTTTTACAGTTCAGGGAAGGAAAATGGGATGTACAATCATCCTCTTTCTCAGGAGAAGAGAGTAGGAATAAATGGACAGTTTTAACAATGGAGTTAGGTAGGAAGTGGGGTCCCCCAAGGATCGGTACTGGGACCAGTGCTCTTTAACTTGTTCATAAACGATCTAGAAGTTGGGGTGACCAGTGAAGTGGCCACATTTGCAGATGATACTAAACTATTTAGGGTAGTGAAATCCATAACGGATTGTGAGGAACTCCAAAAAGATCTCTCCAAACTGGGGAACTGGGGGACAAAATGGCAAATGTGGTTCAATGTAAGCACGTGTAAAGTGATGCACATTGGGGCAAAAACCACCAACTTCACATATATGCTGATGGGATCTGAGCTGTCGGTGACTGACCAGGAGAGGGATCTTGGGGTCATGGTGGACAGCTCATTCAAAGTGTCATCTCAGTGCGCGGCAGCTATGAAAAAAGCTAATTCCATGCTAGGAATCATTAGGAAGGGGACTGGAAATAAAAATGCTAATATTATAATTCCCTTATACAAATCTATGGTGTGGCCACATTTGGAGTACTGCATACAGCTTTGGTCACTGTATTTTAAGAAAGATATTGTAGAACTGGAAAAGGCACAGAAGCACCTTGGAGCACCTTCCTTATGAGTCTAGGCTACAGCATCTGGGGCTCTTTACCTTAGAAAAGAGAAGATTAAGGGGAGACGTGATCGAAATGCATACAATTATGCATAGAGTGGAGAGGGTAGAGAGAGAGAAATTTTTCTCCCTCTCCCACAACACTAGAACCAGGGGTCAACCCATGAAACTGAAGGTTGGGAAATTTAGGACCGACAAGAGGAAGTACTTTTTCACACAGCACACAATCCCCTGCTAACTTGGCAAAGAGGCACCTTTTAATGTGGCGATTCTCTTTATTTAGCAGTAGGAGAGTAACTGGCCCTATCCACCCCCAGCACAGTACCTCCAGTGACTGTTGCTGGTGTCTATCTTGTGTGTTTCTTTTTAGATTGTGAGCCCTTTGGAGACAGGGATCTATCTTATTTATTTGTTATTTCTCTGTGTAAACCGCCCTGAGCCATTTTTGGAAGGGCGGTATAGAAATAGAATAAACAACAACAACAAATCTACGGGATTCTTTGCCATAGGATGTGGTGATGGCCACCAGCTTGGCTGGCTTTAAAAGGGGCTTAGACAGATTCATGGCGGACAGGTCTATCAATGCCTACTAGTCTGGTGGCTGTGGGCCATCTCCAGCCTCAGAGGCACGATGCCTCTCAATACCAGTTGCAGGGGAGCAACAGTAGGAGAGAGGGCATGTACATACTGTACCTCTTGCCTGCGGGCTCCCCAGAGGCATCTGGTGGGCCACTGTGTGAAACAGGATACTGGACTAGATGGGCCTTGTGCCTGATCCAGCAGGGCTGTTCTTATGTTCTGTATTCTCTTGCCTTCGTTGTCTACCATTCCATGTATGTCATGTCACTTCTGGGCAGGAAGAGAAGGGAACTAGTGGGTGGAACCTCTATTTACTTTTTTTAAGGTGGGGGCAGGTGCAATTTTCTTTCTAGCAACATGAACCCAGCTCGGTAACTTCACATACATATATGGAAGTTGAATCCTGGCTGGATCAGCTCTCACACTGATCCCTTGTTATGACACATGGGCCACACTCTCGTATCTTGCTAAGGGATCTTTGGACCAAAGGCTAACCTGTACATAAGTGTGGGAGCAATATGAATGGGGGAGAAGACAGGCTTTCAATCCAAAATATTCAAAATTTATTAGAAGAGAATCAAAATATACTCTCTGATTGGGGAATTGGAGTAGGGAAGAGAGCTGGTCTTGTGCTAGCAAGCATGACTTGTCCCCTTAGCGAAGCAGGGTCTGCCCTGGTTACATATGAATTGGAGACTTGATGTATGAGCAGAGGCGTAACTATAGGGGGGCAGGGGGGGCACATGCCCCAGGCGCCATCTTTTTGGGTCACATGGGGGGCGCCACCATGACCAAACATTTTTTAAAAAAATTTTTTAATACAAATTTCTCCTGCTCAGTGCAGCAGCACTGCAGCAGTCAAGGGAGCGCGTTGGCACCCCCTCCCCCACGAGCGGTCCCTTCCGCACCGCCCGCGCCCCCCCCATTGCTTTGCTGGCGGCCAGTCAGTGGCCTGGCTTGGTGGCGGCGGGCGCCGCGGCGGGCGCCTTTCATGCTGCTCACTGCGCCTGCCCGCCCGTGCCCCCCCATTGCTTTGCTTGCGGCCAGTCAGTGGCCTGGCTTGGCGGCGGGCGCCTTTCATGCTGCTCACTGCGCCTGCCCTTGGCTGAGGCTCGCTCGCTCCGTCGCTCGCTTAGTCTGGAACAGCCAGAAAGAGGCCCTCTAGTGGCTTGCCAGCCAGAGGGTCTCTAGTCAGTGACGCACGCATGCGCGACTCGGCCGGCATGCCGTGTCGCGCTGCACATGTGTGCGGTGCGTCCGTCCTCCTCTGTTCGCCTGCACGTGGTGGCGTGGTCGCCGTCGCGGAGAAAAGCGTGGTTGCTGGGGCTGGGGCTGCACTGCAGCAGGCACAGGCAGGACGACGAGGACACACACGGACACCCGCACGGAAGAAAGGATTCAGCGGCGGGCGGGTGGAAGCAGCAGACCAAGTGTCAGGGTGAGAAATTGAATGAGTTGCAAAAACTACAGAAGCCACATGTGGGGAAAAAACATATTAAAGAATCAGGCTTTTATTTAGCTGCCCAACTATGGTTCTCAGGTGCCTAACAGGTGTTAATGTTTGCATTATACGCTCCTCTCTCCGCCCCAAAAGAAAGAAAAACAATCATAAAGATTCTTTGGCACTCAATCTTAAATGCATGCATGTATATGGAACTGAGAGTCAATTCCCACAGCCTGGGTAGTACAACAGTGTGAGTTGACTCAAGCAGTGTAGCATAGCTGCCTGTGCATTGTTACAAGGTGTTTCAAGAGAGTTTTACCATGAGTTCTGCTTGCTGGCATGCTCGTTTTTGCACTGTGAAAGCTTGCCTTGTGATCTCAGTTTACGCTGAAGTGCTCCTATAATAGCTCCATCTCAGAAAAACCTGCAGTGTTAGCTTTAACAAGTGCCTGTGGTATCCTGCTAAAGACACAAAGTTTGGCAAGAAAAATGGGGGAGGGGGTTATATGCCAGGACCTTTGGAGATTGTCTCTTGCTTGTCAGGAAAAACCCAAGTATAATGTGGTGTGTATCATCATTGCATCATAATTCTGTTGTTTGAGATACAGGCCAACTCCACAGGGTTGTTGCTTGTGAGAAAAAACCTAAGTATAATGTGGTGTGTATCATCATTGCATCATAATTCTGTTGTTTGAGATACAAGCCAACTCCACAGGGTTGTTGCTTGTGAGGAAAAACCTAAGTATAATGTGGTGTGTATCAGCATTGCATCATAATTCTGTTGTTTGAGATGCAAGCCAACTTCACAGGGTTGTTGTGAGGAAAAAACACATGTGTGTCAGTCAGATGTATGCTGGGGGGGTGGCAGCGGGGGAGGGCGCGGCGGGGGGGGCAATTTCAGTGCTTGCCCCGGGCGCCGTTTTCCCTAGTTACGCCTCTGTGTATGAGCACTGTAAAATATTCCCCGTAGGGGATGGAGCCACTCTGGGTAGAGCATCTAGGTTCCGGGTTCCTTCCCTGGCGTCTCCAAGATAGGGCTGAGAGATTCCTGCCTGCAACCTTGGAGAAGCTGCTACCAGTCTGTGTAGACAATACTGAGCGAGATGGACCTATGGTCTGACTCAGTATATGGCAGCTTCTTATGCTCCTATGTTCCTAATTAGCAGAATGACTCATTCATGCGGGCAATTTGGTAGAATAGGTTGGAGATCCACTTGGCGAGGGAAGCTCCAGGCAGCTGGGTTGAAGTTTGCAATGAGTCAGGGGCACAAATAGTGACATCAGCTCTTCAGGAGCTAGTGTCGATTTCTCCATCTTTCTCAGCTGATTCTTCTTCTCTTACTTATCTCCCCCAAATCCCAAACAGCAAATGTGACCCTGGATCCAGACACAGCTCACCCTCGACTCATCCTGTCTGAGGATCATAAAAGCGTGAAATGGGGAGATAAAAGGCAAGACCTACCCAACAATCCTGAGAGATTCAACATGTCGCCCTGTGTGTTAGGATGTAAGGAATTCACAGCAGGCAGACATTGCTGGGAAGTCAGTGTGGGGAGTGAGGAAGAATGGGCAGTGGGGGTTGCCAGAAAATCTGTGAGGAGAAAATACAAGTTTGAAAATGGTCCTGAGGAAGGCATCTGGGCTGTGGAGAAGTGGGAAGGTCAGTACCGGCCCTTCAGCCTCCCTAATCCAACTCTACCTCCTCTGTCTCTGAGTGGGAAGCCCAAGAGGATCCGGTTGACTCTGAACTATGAAGGGAGACAGGTGGCCTTCTTTGACGCTGATTCAACAGCCCTGATCTACATGTATTCAGCAGCCTCATTCTCTGGAGAGAAGCTTTGTCCTTTCTTTTCTGTGTATTATAAATCCCACCTGACACTCTCTTCTTGAGACATTCCAGAGGGCCAAGACAGAGATATATAAACAAACTGCAGTCTTTTTTCTGTTTATGGAGATGCTGGATTTGCAAGGCACTTATTGACTAACCCTTCTGTCAGTCAGTAAATGACTTCTCTACTTTCTGTCGAGGCAAGCTATGCACAATGCTGATTGATGCATCTGTCATGGAGCAACTTCTCCATTTCCTCTGAGCCAAGCATAAACATGGTTGAGTGGAAGGCCCTTCTGTGAATCATGGAACAACTTCTCCATTTTCTGTTCATCAAATGTAATGATTAGTGAGGGAATTTATATCTACGTGAAAGGGATTAATCATATATCTGAGCTGGAATAACAATAAATCAAAGCGAGGATGTAAACAAGGCTAGATTGGTTTTCCCTGAAAAGGAAAGAGTATATTTTTACAGGCTGATGTATTTTAGTTATGATTTTTCTCATATAATTATGAGAAATTTTTAGAATGAATATAAAACCCAAATGGATATTAAGATGTCTGGGAGACCTCACCAGTGTTCACTCTGACAGGGATCCCCGGATGTTGTTGACTACAACTCCCAGAAATCCCAGCTGCAATGGCTTTTGCTTGGGGATTATGGAAGTTGTAGTCGACATCTGGGAATCCATGTTTGAGGCAACACTGGACCTCACCTAATTCTGGGCAGCTTGAGAAAAGCTGTACTGAACTGAAAACTAAACTCCTTGAAATTGTTTTTCATATAAAGCCCTTTGTAATCAATTCTGTTTTGATGCGTTATCCTTCATTTTTCATATTTTGTATATTCTTTAGTAGAAGTAAAACAGAATCTTAAATATAAACATTGTTTCTCCAGTTCTTACCTTTTGAATTGTCAATACAATATCATATGTGAACTTGCACCCATATAGTGCAAGTTCTGCAATCAGTATTCTGACTGGAGGTTTTCAGAATCCTGCTGAGTACCTTAAGATTAATTTAAATGCTGAGGGTGTGAAAAAGCCATCTACCCAGAGCAACCCACTGGCATTTCCTGTTTCTTCTGATATTACAACATAGTGAGCCCCCTAAAATGTTGCATCTTCCTTCCTTCACTCATTTGTTTTTGCACAAATATGAAAATGCAACAATAACCATGTCTTGGCTCAGGGCCTGTTACAGAGGTTCATTTTTGGGCTCCCTGGACACCCCCACATGAGGTGTCTGGCAAGGAGTAGCTGGTGTATATATGTACAATGGTCTGGGAGGGAACAGCATCTACACTAAGGCAAAGGAGCAGCTTAGAGGAGAGCTGGTCTTGTGGTAGCAAGCATGACTTGTCCTCTTAGCTAAGCAGGGTTCATCCTGGTTGCATATGTAAGATATTCCCCTCAGGGGATGGAGCCACTCTGGGAAGAGCAGAAGGTTCCAAGTTCCCTCCCTGGCTTCTCCAAGATAGGGCTGAGAGAGACTCCTGCCTGCAACCTTGGAGAAGCCGCTGCCCTTCTGTGAAGACAATACTGAGCTAGGTAGACCAATGGTCTGACTCAGTATATGGCAGCTTCCTATGCTCCTAAACATAGAGGAAAGTGCAGCAGTGGCTTCTTATTCATTTGGGGGGTCTGCAAAAGCCCACCCACATACACACACTCAAAACAGACTCCCCTCTGCGCAGCCACTCTAAGACCTCTTCATCAAATTAGATTGCCAATAACCACTAGCTTTGTTCTTAGTGCCTAAGCCGCTAACCAAGCTTGTATTTAGATACAGCCATGGCATATTAGCCAAGCCCACCCCTAACCGGCCAGCCACTAAATCCATTATGAGGCAGCCTTCAGGTTCACGAGTATAGACATGAGGCTATAGATCGTCATTATTTTTCAAGTGGGGGCCACTTTGGTTTAAACCCCACCCCCAGAACCTTCAATGTGAGAGCTATTTCCCATGGCGCTGACCTCTGCACAGTTTCTCAGTGCTGGGAGAGCTTTTAAGAGAGACAGAGCCCTCTCTTAAAAGCATTAGGAAGACAGCCCTGGGAATAGCTACTTCTCATAGCACTCTGTGCATGCCTTCCAAGACTGTGCACGAGCTCAAGAGAAGCT
Organism: Hemicordylus capensis; assembly: GCF_027244095.1. Lineage (NCBI taxonomy): Eukaryota > Metazoa > Chordata > Lepidosauria > Squamata > Cordylidae > Hemicordylus > Hemicordylus capensis. The sequence continues at coordinate 252,618,660 of NC_069658.1, read as the reverse complement.
CATTTACCTTACAGGACACACACACACCAGTGCTGGGCAAGGTGTAGCCCCACATGGTCATCTCTGCATTGTGCCCGGGGAATGTACAGAGTATCCAGCTTTGGTCAGAGCTTCACACAGGCCCAATAAACCATTAGTCAGAGGGCAACACTTAGGGTTGATATAAGCTGCCACTGGCCCCTGGGCCTTACAGTGAAGAGAGCATCTGGGCATGTGCAGAGTTTTCCAATTGAGAAACGATTGCCGAAAATCCACACATCCCTCTTAGATCAGGACAGGCATAAGGAGTACCAGTACGTGCTGGCACTCTCTGCGCACAAAAGGTGCTGATCCTTTCAAAACCCGCCACTGACTGTTCCAAATAATCCACATCTGGGGACCCATGTTTGGGAACCCCTGGATTAATCTGAAGGAGACCAGATTCCCCAGAAGCCATTTCTCAAGGTTAGCACTGGAGGAGACAAGACTACAGAGAGCATCTGGCATATGCAGAGTGCATATTTCCCAACGGAAAGCACTGTCGAAAATCCACATATCTCTCTTAGATCAAGGCAGGGGTATTTATTATTATTTTACATTTTATATCCCGCTCTTTGAACTCGGGTCTCCCCGGTCCTAGTCCAGCACTCTAACCACTACACCACGCTGGCTGGGGTAAGGAGCACCAGTATGTGCTGCTGACCTGGCCCTCACTGCCTACAACAACAGGCGCCGATCCTTCCAAAATCCCCCAAACCCAAGATCCCCCTCCAGTCCATGCACGGGATTTTGACTTCAACACAGTTTTGAGGAAGGTGTAGCATTTTCAAAAATGTAATTTGCAGCTAGCAAAATTGCACAATTGATTCGGCTTGCCCATGCTCCCCAAGCACAAGATGATTTTAATATTTTGAAGATAACGAATGACCTTTTACCAAAAAAATTTGCAAATATCTGGTACATAATTTTTTGAAATGTAGCTTAATTTCTCATTTAATAACCAAACCTTTAACAGCTGAATCTGTACCCAGGATAAAACATCTTAAATGACATTGCTCATAAGAGGACGTTACAGATGAATCTGTACCCAGGATAAGACATCTTAAACATAATTTTCAAAAATGTAATTTTTAATGTTTTGAAGATAATGAATTACGTTACTGCCCATGTTCCCAAAGCACCAAAATATTTTAATGCTTTGTTCAAAAAAAACCAACAACATTTAAAACATCTTAAACATTTTTAACAAACTTAAAAATCAGTTAAAAAAAAAACATTTAAAAACATCTTAAACATTTTTAACAATCTTAAACATCAGTTTTTAAAAAAAACATTTAAAACATCTTAATCATTATTTTTAATAATCTTAAACATTTAAAACATCATCAACATTAAACATAACATTGCTGCAAAAGTCTCTTCAAGGTATGGGCAACCGAGTGGCTACAAATGGGGACTGAGCGTGAGTAACGACACGGAAGTAGTAGCAAAATCTGAGCAAGATCACACTAGCGTGTCATTAAACCCTGCCGGGCCGGACTCATCGAGGGGCAGGGGAAAGTGTAAAGTGATACTACAACGGCCCCTTCTGAGTTCTCCTCGGGAAGAACAAAAGACCCACCACACCCCCTTCCCCTATTCTCTGCTTAACACTGAAAGCTGAGTCTTCTTATCACTTACAGGAAGCGGAATGCCCCAGTCTTAGGACTCCAGCGAAGAGCGGATTGGGTGGGTCGGGTGGAAGAAGGGACAAAGCGGGAACGAAAGCTCGCTGGCTTGGCCGCGCAGCCTGTTTGAATCGTGCTCGTGTCTGACCCATGGCCGCCCCCAGCCCCAGGAAGAAGCTTAGGTACGAAGCGACATGCCCTATTTGCATGGACTTTTTCACGGCGCCAGTCATCACAGGGTGCGGGCACAATTTCTGCCGAGCCTGCATCTCCCAGAGCTTGCGGGATTCACCGGGCAACCAAGCTGCCTGCCCTCAGTGCCGAGGGAGAGTGCAAGTGTGGGACCTGAAGCCAAACATTCAGCTGGGCAATGTGGCCGGCATAGTCAAAGAGTTAGAGGAGCAGGAGGAGGAAGAAGCGGGGAAGTGGCGGTTCTGTGAGACGCACCAGGAGCCCCTGAAGCTTTTCTGCAAAGATGATACAGCCCCCATCTGCGTGGAGTGTGACCGATCCGAGGAGCACTACCCTCACAATGTGGTTCCTTTGGAGGAGGCGACCCGGGAGTACCAGGTAGGGGTTTGCTGTTTCATGGGCTGAGAAATTACCAAGGGTCGTTTGAGAGGTTCCAGGGCGAGATTTGTGAGGAAGCTGCCTGCTTGGGTGTAAGAGAAGGGACTGAAATGGCCCCACCCTGAACTTCGGAGCGGAGGACTGAGATAAGTCCTTTAGGAAGGGCAGATGTTGTTGGACTTCAACTCCCATCATTCCTTGTGGAACATAGGAAGCTGCCATATACTGAGTCAGACCATTGGTCTATCTAGCTCAGTGTTGCCTTCACAGACTGGCAGAGGCTTCTCCAAGGTTGCAGGCAGGAATCTCTCTCAGCCCTATCTATCTGGAGAAGCCAGGGAGGGAACCTGAAACCTTCTGCTCTTCTCAGAGCAACTCCATCCCCTAAGGAGAATATCTTACAATGCTCACACATCAAGTCTCCCATTCATATGCAACCAGGGCAGACCCTGCTTAGCTAAGGGGACAAGTCATCCTTGCTACCACAAGACCAGCTCTCCTCTCTTAGTAAAGTGTGCCATCCAGTCAGTGTCGATTCCTGGCACCACAGAGCCCTGTGGTTGTCTTTGGTAGAATACAGGAGAGGTGTACCATTGCCATCTCCTGCACAGTATGAGATTATTCCTTTAAGCATCTTCCTATATCACTGCTGCCTTACCAGCAGGGATTCGAACTGGCAACCTCTGGCTTGCTAGTCGAGTCATTTCCCCTCTGTGCCATTAGGTGGCTTGGCTGGGGATGATGGGAGTTGAAGTTCAGCATCTGGGGACCCATGTCTGAGGACCCCTGTTTTAAGGCAATTGGAGAGAGTGGTAACCTACAGCCTTGAGGCCCGAGTCAGGAAAAGGAGTTTTAAGTTCTCCAAAAGCAGTTCACTATGAGCAGGGGCCACACATTTTGTTTCTATGCACTAGCCAAAACCCATTACTTACTAGCCAAACCATTGCTTATACGGACACCACCTCCTCCCCCAAGGTTTGTGGCCTCTGTGTGGTGTAGTAGTTAGATTGTTAGATTAGGACTGGCAAGACCCAGGTGCAAATTCTCACTTAGCCATGAAATTCACTGGGTGACTGCAGGCCAGTCACACATCTCAGCCTAACTTGCCTCACAGGGTTGTTGTGAGGCTAAATGTAACCATGTGCACTGCTTGGGGCTCTTTGGAGGAAGAGTGGGGTATAAAATACGTAAATAAATGCATGTGCAGAGCACTTGGGAAGTGGATGGGTGTGTTCCAGCTCACTGCTGCTGTTGCTTCCTGCAAAATCCCCAAAGCTAGGGAAATAAAACTACCTTCATTTTCTTTATGTACCTTAATCTTGGATTCAGATAAATACAGTGGAACAGGGGAGGGGAGAGGAATAGAAAAGTGGGTTCTTTCCTGTTATGTGGTGAGGTAGTTGCTTTCCCATCTGAACATTTCCTTTCCTCCAGGAAGAGTGATAAGGAAAAAATGCATTGTTCATATCCTTCTCATTAGGTTATTCCAGGAGGCACCAGTGGGGGCTTGTTCAAAAATCCAATGGGAAGAGAGAGAAATTATTCTTTCAGCCTTACCCCTACCCTTAGCCTTTTCCTGTTGCTCATTTCCTGTCGGCACTATTTATTTTATTTTATTTTACATTTATATTCCGCTCTTCCTCCAAGGAGCCCAGAGCAGTGTACATAGTTAAGTTTCTCCTCACAACAACCCCGTGAAGTAGGTTAGGCTGAGAGAGAAGTGACTGGCCCAGAGTCACCCAGCAAGTATCATGGCTGAATGGGGATTTGAACTCGGGTCTCAGGTCCATTTATTTATTTATTTATTTACTGGGGAGGGATTTTAGACAGAGAAAAATATTTTGGTTCCCTCTCCCCACCCTTTCCCTTCACATTTTTATACCGCCCAAAACTTAACGTTTTTGACCTTTATTGAAAGCTAGATTGCATTTTGGACATGCAGGTAGGTAAATCCAGACTGGAACTAGACCTAGTAACCATGCCTGTAAATGTGTTCATTATAATTAATGAATTGATAATTTTATGGTAATATCTTTGTATTATTAACAGCATAGAGGGTGGCTTACAAAAATTAAACCATGGCCCAATCTTTTTCTAGCCATACTGGGATACAAACTCAAAGGGATTTGATATTCTCATATTTATATGCTGCCCATTGCCCTGAGATCCCAGGGTAGTGGGCTTTGAGGCAGGAAGCAAGACTGTTGGATTAGGACTGGGATATCTCTGTTTTCCTTCCTCTCAGTGACAGTTTTAATGTTTCTAAATGCTAACTATCTAAACAGAAACCAAGCTGGAACATGGTGTTTTCTCTGCAGGATTGGGTTACTAGCAGCCTGGAGAATGTGAGGAAGGAGCGAGAGAGAATTCTCTCATTTAAAGCAGTATCGGAAGAAGCAAGCCAAGAATTAATTGTAAGTGTCACTATTAGTTGGGAGTGAAAGATAACCACAATCTGGAGACCTAGAATCTTGGATGTATGTACACATGCATTATTTCGACTCCACTTTTCATTTCTGAAAATAGCAAATTGATTACAAAACATTCCCAAAAACTACAATAAGAAGATTAAGATTCATGAACATAATATTCAGTAAAATACACACAGGAGGAAGAATTTTAAATTCACAGGGTTGCCCTGATCCTCAGGATCACTGGTCCCTCTAACAGGGATTCCCAGACATAGTTCACTACAACTCCCAGAATCCCCAGCTGCAGCGACCTTTGGCTGGGGTTTCTGGGAGTTGTAGTCAACAACATCTGGGAATCTCTGTTAGAGTGAACACTGCTCGGGATACCCAATATTTATAACAGTATTGCTACTTTTGAGTATGTGCCATTGAACCTAATGGGACTTATTAGTTTTAAGTAACCACCAGTGTTCCCTCTAACAGGGATTCCCAGGTGTTGTTGACTATAACTCCCAGAATCCCCAGCTGCAATGGCTTTTGCTTGGAGATTATGCAAGTTGTCAACAACATCTGGGAATCCTTGTTAGAGGGAACACTGGTAACCACATATAGAATTCGATTGCTGGGGATCTTGGAATGCCCCAAAAGGTTTTATCTACAACGTGAATCAAGGACTTTGTTAAGGCGGGGGGGATGAGACAGAAAATCTGCTGTGCAGGTGGCCCTTGTTGTCCGTGGGGTTTCTGTTCTTGGCTACAACCATGGATAATAAAACCACAGATAATGAGACCTTGAGGCTGTTCTCACGATTGGCCAAAATCGGGCTATGGGAGCCTAGCCCGATTTTGGCTGAGCGTGAGAACCACTGGGCTCGCAGGCAAGCCCGGTTTCTCCAAAGCGGGTGACCCGCTTTTGTAGCCCTCCCCTCAAACGGGGTTAGTGGAGCGAGTGTTCTGCTAACCCCATTTTTGTGATTGTGTATTGCCACACCGCGGCAACACCCGAGGAGTCACCCGCCAGGAGGCTGAAATAAGCCTCCTGGCCCTGGGGGTCTCTCCAGGATGTCCGCGCACTCATGCGGGGCATCCTGGACCTTCTGGGGGCCGTGCGGCCCCTGATCGCCGCAGACCCCGCTGGCTCTGTGACGGAGCCGGCAGTCGTGTGGGCAGCTGATCCAGCCATCCAGGGCTGCCGGCTTGATCGTCTGTGGGGAGAGCGGGCTAAGCCTGCTCTCCCCACAAAGCCCCTTCCGGCGAGTGTCACTGATTGTGAGACTCGCCTCCTTGAGTCAGTGGAAATTGGGGTGTGGGGGGTTGCTTAGGTTCCTCGAGGTCAAAAAGGGCAAAAAAGCAGGGAGGAGGCAGAAATAAGTGAAATAACATAATGTGCCATGCTCTCCAGGTCTCCGTCTGTCCAGTAATGCCCCCCACCAAACCTTCAGTTCTGCTGATTTTCTGTGAAAAATTGCATGGGGATTTTTTTAACAAAAGAGCCACAGAATGGCCCCGTTCAGCAAAATGGTGGCTTGGAGGTCGTTTCCAGCCATCTACGAACCTCAACTGGTGAATTTTCACTATTTTTGTATCCACGAATAATGAGTTCGGGTCTCCCAAATCTGGATAAATGAAACAGTGGGTAACATGTATTACAACTCTAACTTTCCTTAACTTTAGTTCTCTATGACAAATGACGACTCCTCAGCATATTCTTTTAAGACTGCAATCCGTGCACACTTACTTGGAAGTAAGACCCATTTACCTCAGTGGGACTTCCTTCTTAGTAAGCAGGCATAGGATCAAGCAGTAAAACATTCAGAGTATTTGCTTAACCAAGGTTTTCTTGTCAGCAGTAATGCAGCCATAGCCTTCCTAATGGCAAACCAAATAACCCTCCAACCATCTGTTATTTCAGATGGTTCCTTACTATACAATTTTACATTATTCGTCTGACCAATCAAAAAGACACAAAACATAAAATCTGTAGAATAGAAAGGTGGAGATTAGAGTGCTTGTTGCTTCTTTTAATTTTTAAGGGAGACCTGACTGTGAATTGAAACCATCTCGCACATTTCAGAGGCTGATCCAGGTTTGCCAAACAAACTTAGATTTTACCAACTGCAGACCTTTGGGGGCCCCTATAACATACCCACTTCCTTCCCCCCACTCCCAGCCTCAGTCCTTTTGCATACCTTCTAGCCTGAGGATGATTTTATAATCGGCATTACATCAGCTCCTTTCCAGTTCTCCGGTAATAGGCTGACTCTAGGGATAAGCTGCAATTTTTTTTCCAGAGACCAGCAGCTTGTGGCTTCTTGGTCTTACTGCGTGAGATGCTCCTGTCCTATTTCCATACGCTTGTTACAGAAGCAAACAAAAGCAGAGAAGATGAAGATAGCGGTTGAGTTCAGACAACTACGCCTGTTCCTGAAGACACAAGAGAAACATTTCCTGGCCCAGATGGAAGAGCTGGAGGAGGAGATGAAAAGGAAAAGAGCTGCACACCTGAGTGAACTCTCAGAGGAGCTCTCCTCTCTTGAAGGAACTATCCGGGAGATGAAAAAGGAATGTCAGCAGCCAGCAGATGACCTGTTGCAGGTAAGATGGCAGAAATGGCTCAGGCTGCTCTCCAAGGAAGGCTTGGCTCCAGATCTTTGTGTGCCTAGGAAGTGAAGGGGCTCCATTTATGGTACTGGTGGTAAATGGTTTCTTCTGTACAGAAGCATCCAAGAGGAATAGGACAGTGTATTCTTCACATTGGGACCAAACCACATTTAACACAGGAGATCTCTGATTGGATCTCACAACCAACCTTTTTCCTAAGAACAGTTTTGTGGCCCCTTGATTCAGATTGAACCCATAGCATGGGGAGGAAAGGAATTTAATTTTCCCTCCTGTATAACTCTGCGATGAACGGCATTGGGGAAAACCTTCAAAGTGAGAGCCATCTCTCACTGTGCTGACCTCACAATGATGTGCTTTCCTCAATGCTGGGAGGGCCCTTTACTAGAGATGGGGCCCTCTCTTAAGAGCCCTGTGGGGAAAGTGCTGGGAAGAGCTACACTTCCCAGCACTCTATGCCTGCCTGCCAAAATATTTCAGGGGCTCGAGGACTGTTTCCTTTAAAGGAGTACTCCGCATCCCTGACGCTGGGCACAGCCTCTGCCCAGTGGCAACAGTCATCTTAGCATAGTGCCAGGAGGATTGTGCAGAATATTCAGCATTGGCTGAAACTTCACACAGGCTCAATCAGCAGTTAGTCAGGGAGGTGGAAATGCATCACAAAATTGGGCTACCCTCTCTTCCCTGGGCCCTGATCACATCAGGGTAACATCATTAAGAGGTTATCGTACCCTCTTTGAACATTTCCTTGCCCTGAAAGAGAGGACTAAATGACTGTTCCAGATGGAAGTGAGTTAAATACAAAGAAAGTGATCTATGGTAGGAGTTGACCAACACTTGTTTGTGATTCAGTGCATTACCCAGGTGCTTCTCATTTGGCTCCCGGATACAGACAGCTGAGATGCAACTCTGGCTTGCACAATAGAAAGCAGGCAAAGGTCTCTTTAAGTCCCTCCTCCCATGGTCATGCAGCAGGGCTCAAGTTCCTTCTTTCCTTCAACATGTAAGCAGAGAAAACTGAGTGCCTGATCTCTGCTGCTGAATCGAATGCAGGGAGGGACGGTGGATGCGAGTCTCTGAGGAGTCTTTGGAAGACTTTCTTGCACATGAGATGTTTCACTTCACACTTCAGGCGAGGAATGTTTCGTTTCTTTGTTTTGGTCAATATATTCACTCTCTCCCTCAACAGCTACATTATTTCAAGTAGACCTCTTTGCACATGGTTCAATGGCGTCGCCAGGATCCACTTTGCCTGATGACTTCATTAAACCATAACCATTTTCTTCACACTGTGACAGGCACTGAATTCCCCCTTCTTTTCCTCTCTTCCTTCTAGGATTTTAGAAGCACCTTGGAGAGGTAAGTGGACTCCACCTTTTCTCTTCATGCCTTATGATGTTGAAAAGGGTCTAGTCTTTAAAATGTGCACCAAACAGCACCGTTCCTCCCCGAACCCCGCTCATGGGGAAAGAACTACAGACTTCACGTTTTCCATGTTTCACAGATAATAGAGGGACACTCCACATTTGTAACACCTCCATTCTTGGCTCAGGTCTCGTTGGCTGATATGCTAACTAATTAAGCACTTGCATAACGAGCAAAGTTGTATTAGCATAAGATTATTACATCGTTTGGCTCAAAAATAGGGATTTGTGCAAAAAAAGTTCCCTTTAAAATAAATGAGTTATGCCAAGATGGCACAACTGTTGTGTAAGTGCAAGTGTTCATGCGATAGTACAACACGAATCTAAATCGTAATCTCCAGACTAAGCACAAGTCACTAGCACAACAGCTTTGTGCAAGCAGTCTGGATGTTGGCCACTGTCCCCTTTCCTGCAGCTGAACTCTGTTGAAGGTCATGTCCTTTGTTGAGAAATGGACACTGAGGAGTTAATACGCTTTCTATGGAACCTGTGCAGCCAAGATCTCTGGGAACAAATCTGCAACGTTCTTTATCTCTGGATGTTCTTATTTCTCTGTGTAAACTGCTCTGAGCCATTTTTGGAAGGGTGGTATAGTGAATGAATAAATAAATAAGGGGCAAGGGGACAATTCTAAAGGAATAGTTTATATTCTATTGTTGTGGAAATGTGGGGAGGAAGCTAGTTCCTCTGACACAGATTTTTCCTCATGGATCTATGGTCTTGGAGATTCAGGCAGGTTTATCTATAAAGAATTTGGGAGTATAATGGAAGCTGGCCAAGTCTGACCTTGATTCAGTCATGAGTTGCTAGCAGTGTTCTCTGTAACAGGGGATTCTGGGAGTTGTAGTCAACAACATCTGGGAATCCCTGTTAGTGGGAACACTAGGTCTATGGCCATTTGTATACTTTAGACAGAGGAGAAGGGGCACCTGGAAGAGGCAGTCCTAATTCATGAAATTAAGGAATTCTCGAAAACTAGCCAACCCCGCACAGAGCATCTGTGCACTCTTTGGGGCTGGCGGTTACCTCTCCCCCCCGTTCTGCTCCAGTCTCTGCTTCCGGGCCCAGCCACCTCTCCTCCCCACTGCCACTTCTGTGCCCCCCCTCCCACTTTCTTTCCTCCCTCCTGGGCCTTGCCTCCGCAGCTGGGCTGGGCTTGCCACCTCTGGCCTCCATGGCTGGGCCGCCGCTGCGGCAACCAATCCTCCTGGGTACGCCTCAGCCAATCAGGCGCATCCGCCGCCCAGCCAATCAGCTAGGCTCTGGGACGCACATTCTAGGGCACACTCAGGAGAATTAATATAATAGATTCTGGACTGGATGGATGGCAGACTAACATTCTTCCTTTCAAACAGTGGTGAAGAGGAGCGACTTGATGATCTACCCGCCTTTCCTCCTGCTCTGAAGTGGAGGATGTGGGAGTGCCATGAAATAACTCCCTTCCTGAAGGGCATCACGAAACAATTCAAAGGTAAAGAGCAACTGCTGCAGGGATTATATGTTGAAACTTAAGCTTTGCCTAGAAGTGCTCATGGAAGTCTTTAAGCTGTCTGCAATGTTAGCAGATGTAGTGGTTAGACTGCTGGACTAGGACCGGGGAGACCCGAGTTCAAATCCCCATTCAGCCCTGATACTTGCTGGGTGACTCTGGGCCAGTCACTTCTCTCTCAGCCTAACCTACTCCACAGGGTTGTTGTGAGGATAAACTCAAGTATGTAGTACACCGCTCTGGGCTCCTTGGAGGAAGAGCGGGATATAAAATGTAAAAAATAAAACATAAATAAAATAAATAAGAGTTAATAACCAGCATTTTGTATTTTGTTCGGAAACGTATTGGCAGCTAGTACAATTCTTTCAAAATCAGTGCTATATGGTCCCTTTCGATTGACCCGGAAACCAATCTGGCTGCCGCATTCTGTACCAGTTTTAGTTTCTGAACTATGTACAAAGGCAGCCCCCTGTAGAGTGCATTCCAGTAGTCAAGCCTAGAGGTTATCAGCATGTGCACCACTGTGTCAAGGTCATTTAGCTCCAGAAATTGACATAGCTGGTGTATCAGGCGAAGCTGATAAAAAGCACTACTGCCTCAACCTAAGAAACCAAAGAGAGTTTGGGATCCAGGAACACTCCCAGGCTGTGTACCTGAGCTTTCAGGGGAAGTGTAACCGCTTCCAGAACAGGTATATCTAAACCATCTTTCGGGTCCCGACCCCCTATAGTCAGTACCTCTATCTTATTTGGATTCAGCTTTAGTTTGTTATCCCTCACCCAGCCCATTATTTACACAGTGAAATATATTTATTTTGCCTGGAAAATTGGCAGCCAGTGTAGTTCTTTTAAAATAGGAATAATACAGTCTTTGAATGTTTTAAACTGTGTTAAATTTTGTTGTGTTCATCTTTGTGAACCACCTAGAGCCTTTGGAGTCAGGCAGTATATAAATAATAGTCTGTGTGATGGTGTGCTTCTTCATCTGTCCCTTTTCTTTTCCCAGACAATCTGGTATCCAGACTTCAGCTACAGAAAGGTACATTTTGGGCACAGGTGAAAGATCACACTCTAGGGAGGGAGGGAGGGGGCATGTGCTACTGCTCTCTGCTTGTGTTCCATTGGAGCTCTACATTTTGGCCCTCGGGTTCTGGAATTATTAATAGTAGGTAATGGAGGGTGGGGAGAATGAGAAAGGAGTTCCTTGCCTCTCTCTATTAACTTCTCTTGTTTTTTAAATATAATCATTTGGCTGAAGAACACTATAACTGCTCTTCTGGATTAGTTATCGTACCACAAGTGGTATCAGCATGGGGTCTTGCATGGAAGGAAGGGGGTGAGAGGATCGACCCCTTCTAGGATAATGGGGTAAATGACTTGCTACTTCTGGGTGTTGCACAACTGATGGGTCTGCACTGACACTATTCCCAGTCTACACCACATAACTGGGTGGTTGCTCCTCATTACTGAGGTGCTTTGGTAGACCACACATTTTGTTAAATGCTTAGTTTGGTCTTGCCAGGGGCGTAACTACCATTAGGCAAGGGGAGACAGTTGTCTCGGGGCCCCGCTGCCTCAAGGGGGCCCCCCAAAGGCATGTCACATGACTCCCCACCCACCTGTGTTGCACCCTCTCTGAATTAATATTGAGTCTCTTGGAGATCAGCAGTCGCAGAGAGTAAAAAAAGGGTTAACTTTTCTTCTAGCCCTATTTGATGTGAGGGTGAGTGCACTATATATTGTGAAGTGTGTGTGTGTGTGTGTGTGTGTGTGTGTGTGTGTGTATCAGCGAGGGGCCCGTTTTAAAATCTTGTCTCTGGGCCCACTCCAACCTTGCTACGCCCCTGGGTCTTGGTATCCTTGAGGTTAGGGCTGGTGAACAGCTGTAGGAAGCCCACTTGGGACTGGATCTGTGGTGCTGGGCGGGGGGAGGAGGCTTTAGCCCGTTGCCCCTGCTGTGCTTGCAACCCACATACCACCATCATCCCACTAGCTGCCACTTACTGTGCAAAACCACCCTGGAGTCTTCAGATAAAGGGCAGTATAAAAATATGAACATTGGGGCAATGGGGATTGTGGGGTTAGGTTCCCGGAGGCGGCGACAGTACCTTAGGTTCCCGGTAGCCGCTGCTGTGCAGCGAGGGTGGCTTTGGAGGTGGGTGCAGCAGAAGGGATGGTAGTGGAGGCAGCAGCAGGAACTCCTCCCTCCCCGCCTGCCTCCCATATGACTGCGCGGGCCAGTCTGCAGCCCATTCCAGGCCTCGTGTGTGTGTCGTCCCCCCCCCCCCCGTGTGCTCAAAGAGGCCCGAAGTGGCCTGCAGACCCATTTGGGAGGCAGACAGGGAGGGAGAAGGAGTCCCCTCTGCTGCTTCTGCCACCATGCCCATTGCACAGCGACAGTTTTAAGAGGTGCTGCTGCTGCCTGCACGGCCACCCCTGACCCGGTCGGGTGCCTATTCCCTGACTGCAGATAGGCAAAATCACGAGTGTTGAACCCGCGATAACGAGGTTTGCCTGTATAAATCCCTTTTCTTTTCCACCTGCTTGCCTCCCTCCCTCAATTTCCTTTCCCCAAATGGCGGAATATACATATTTTAAATCAATAGAATGCTTCTGGTTACAAGTCCCTCTCTCAGCTGATTCTGCTTCTCCTTCCTCTTCTCCCCCCAACCCCAATAGCAAATGTGACTCTGGATCCAGACACAGCTCACCCTCGACTCAAGCTGTCTGCGGATTCCAAAAGCATAAGATGGGGAGACGAAAGGCAGGAGCTGCCTAACAATCCGGAGAGATTCACCGTGTCTCCTTGTGTGCTGGGATGTGGGGGATTCACAGCCGGCAGACATTTCTGGGAAGTCAGTGTGGGAAGTGCAGAAGGATGGGCGGTGGGAGTTGCCAGAACATCTGTCTGTAGAAAGCTAGATCATCATGGGGAAGGAATCTGGGCTGTGGAGAAGTGGGCAGGTCAGTACAGGGCTTTTGGCCACCCTGTTCCATTCTCTCTGTCCCTGAGTAGAGAGCCCGGGAGGATCCGTGTGACTGTGAACTATGAAGGGGGTCGTGTGGCCTTCTTTGATGCCGATTCAGCGGTCCCCATCTACACATACTCGGCCCCATTCGCTGGAGAGAAGCTTTTCCCTTTCTTTTCTGTGTATTATAAATCTCACTTGGCACTCTCTCCCTGAGGCAGTCAAAAGGTGGTGACATACCTACATAAACTCTCTATGGTTGCGAATCTAGGAATAAACCTATTTAAACTTCAATAAAAATAGCTATGAACACAGTTTGGGACATTTTAGTATGACAAAAGTGCATTTGTGTTGAATCTTTCTCTTCCTGTTCTTGTGTCTTATGTCAGACACAAATGCATATTTCTACACAAACCCTCCTCTGGGGGAAACTGGGTGGTGGTGTATAATAGATGCTATCTCATTACCTCTGTACAGCAGCCCTTTGAGGAGATATAGTAGGCCAAGAGTTACTGATTTGCCAAAGGGCACATCATTTGCTTCATGGCCAAAGATTTGTACCTAGACTTTCCCATCCTAACACTGCTACCAAGCCATTTCAGTTACCATGGATCTGTTTGCTGCAGAACTGTGGAATTGTGAAGGCAGCTAGCATTTGATGAGGAACCACCTATAATAGCAGAGGACCGCAACAATCACCCCTGTTGCTGAAGAACCCCTTGTAACAAGGGAAGCACACAGCAATGCTCCGGTTGCTGAACATTCTGCCATACAAAAAGCAGACAGTGTTAATTAGGGATGTGCACGATATTTATCGGCGCCGGCGGGGGTAGGGCTTTAAGGGCGGGGGAGAGTGTACTCACCCCCCCGCCGCGTTTCCCCCGCCGGCGCTCTCCGAATTTGAAGCCCCTCGGGGCGGCAGCGTTCCTCCTTGCCGCCCCGTTTGCCCCCTCGGCCGGAAGTGGCCGGAAGTTCCAAGCGCGCGTGCGCCCGTCGTGCGCGCGCACGCGCGCTCGGAACTTCCGGCCACTTCCGGCCGAGGGGGCAAACGGGGCGGCAAGGAGGAACGCTGCCGCCCCGAGGGGCTTCAAATTCGGAGAGCGCCGGCGGGGGAAACGCGGCGGGGGGGGTGAGTACACTCTCCCCCGCCCTTAAAGCCCTACCCCCGCCGGCGCCGAATCACCGAATCTGCCCCGACACCCGAAACGTTTCGGCGGCCTTTTCAATGGCTGCCGAAACGTTTCGGGCACAAGCCTAGTGTTAATGCTAGCCTGGCTCCTCAATATTATCTTGTAACAATGGAAGAGCAGAACGATGTCCCAGTTGCTGAAGAGCCTCCAACATTTCACATAAATTTCTCTCATTTTGATGATTCCCCCTTTTAGAAGCATACCTCTTACTAAGTACACATCCATGAATTGTTTATCACCTTTGCTGGTGAAATGGACGTGCACAAAATTGTTGAAGTTTTTGTTCTCAAAGGCAAAAAGCCTGCATATCCTTACAAAATATTCTTACAAGAATGTGCTTTAAAAATCTTCAAGGGCCTTTTGTAGTTGGTCCAATTTGACCAGAGCATGGAGACAGACTTGCTATTGGGTAAATTTATTGTGCCTTTGTGTAATGTGTTTCTACTTTTTTAGATCTTGTTTTTTAATTATTCTGACCACTTGCTGTTGCTGCTTAGATTTATGTATTTTTAATTGCTTCCTGGGACTGGGCAGTGGGCGCCACCCACAATAATTGTAGCTGAGAAAGATGCTCTGTCTTAAGACACTTGTATCAGTCCATTTTATTTATTTTTGGATTGTGCCTTTTTTCTTTTGCATAGACAAAGGAGGATGTGATGCATGACTCTTTGTGAGAAGCACAGAGCTATGCCACTCATGATGCTGCACAGACCTATGCCACTCATAACCCCCATCTGCACACAATTGAGACCTGGGCCATGGCATCTTCTTTACACAGGTGTTGTGCCTTCTCACATATCCATCACCCCAGCCCTCTTGGGGCACAAGTGTCTTAACACAAGATACTACAAGGAAATGCACAGCCAATTTTGGAAACAAAAACCCATTTTTTACACTGTTATTTTCCCATAAGCTTCAATGCTATTTACAGGTGAAACGTGGAAAATTAGAATATCGTGCAAAAGTCCATTAATTTCAGTAATGCAAATTAAAAGGTGAAACTGATATATGAGACAGACACATTACATGCAAAGCGAGATAAGTCAAGCCTTAAATTTGTTATAATTGTGTTGATCATGGCATACAGCTCATGAAAACCCCAAATCCACAATCCCAGAAAATTAGAATATTACATGGAACCAAGAAGACAAGGATTGTAGAATAGAACAATATCGGACCTCTGAAAAGTATAAGCATGCATATGTATCCAGTACTTGGTTTGGGCCCCTTTTGCAGCAATTACTGCCTCAATGCGGCGTGGCATGGATGCTATCAGCCTGTGGCACAGATGAGGTGTTATGGAAGACCAGGATGCTTCATTAGCGGCCTTCAGCTCTTCTGCATTGTTTGGTCTCATGTCTCTCATCCTTCTCTTGGCAATGCCCCATAGATTCTCTATGGGGTCAGGTCGGGCGAGTTTGCTGGCCAATCAAGCACAGTACACTGTATACTTTTCAGAGGTCCGATATTGTTCTATTCTACAATCCTTGTCTTCTTGGTTCCATGTAATATTCTAATTTTCTGGGATTGTGGATTTGGGGTTTTCATGAGCTGTACGCCATGATCATGCCCAGAACGTCCGAGAACGATACGGCCGCAGAGACACGGCGGCCATGTTGGCTCCCAAAGCGAAAGGAGGAGAAGCGGGGACCGGGGAAGGCAGAGGCGGCAGCGGTGGGGCCGGCCGTGCTGCTGAAGCGGCCGTATGGAGCCTGGCGGCCATGAGGCAGAAGAGTCCAAAAGGTGGCTGAGGTTTGGATGGCTGCGGCGGCGAGTGGGGCCCATGGCCGCGGTGGGGCGACGGTTGGTGGTTGCCGGGCCGGCCCAGCAGTGGAAGGGCAGCCCACAGTGGGCCCCGATACCAGGGGCTGAAGGTGGGAATGGGGGGAGCGGTGGCTGTCCGGCAGCTGCCCACAACGACGAACAAGTGGTGGTAGCGGCCACGGCAGGCCGCGTGGCGTGGCGGGCCCACTACAGCCGGCATCGGACCCAGTCGCCGCCTCCTGCTGCTGCTTCGCCGCCGCTTCCAAAGTAAACTGTTTGCCGCCTGGGAGGAGGAGCGGCAGGCTGGTAAGAAAAAAAATTAAAAATGCGGGGGGGGGGGAGAAAGGGCAGGGGGAAGGGGCAAGAGGGAGTGGGGCGGGGGGCAAGAGGGAGTGGGGCAGGGGGAGGGGCAAGGGCAAGAGGGAGTGGGGCAGGGGGGTGGGTCAAGGGCAAGAGGGGGGTGGGGGCGGGCCAAGGGCAAGAGGGAGTGGGGGGGAGGGCCAAGGGCAAGAGGGAGTGGGGAGGGGGAGGGGCAAGAGGGAGTGGGGGAGGGGAAAGGGGCAAGAGGGACTGGGACAGGAGGGTGAGAGGGAGGGGAGGGTGAGAGAGAGGGGTGGAAGGGGGAGGGAGGGCAAGAGATTGGGGTGGGAGGGAGGGGAAGAGAGGCAAGAGTGTGGGGCCAGAGGTGGCGGTGGGCCCAGCCAGGTGGAGGAGAGGGGGAAAACGTAACCCAACTAGCGCCCATTATTTTAACGGGCTTAAAAATACTAGTAACCTATAAAGCCCTAAATAGCTTAGGTCCACAGTACTTAAGAGAGCGTCTTCTTCTGCATGATCCCCATCGTCCACTACGTTCATCAGGGGAGGCTCGTCTGTGGCTACCTTCATGTCGTTTGGTGGCCACCCAGGGACGGGCCTTCTCTGTTGTCGCCCCAAGACTTTAGAACGCACTTCCCGTGGGAATAAGAGTCTCCCCATCTCTAGTGGCTTTTAAAAGGGGTCTAAAGACTTATCTTTTTACCCAAGCTTTTTAACTTTTTAACTTTTAACTTTTTAATTTTTTAAACTTTTGATTATTATTTGTTTTAAATTGTTTTTAGTATTTGTTTGTTGTGAACTGCCCTGAGACCTTGGGTTAGGGCGGTATAAAAATGTGCTAAATAAATAAATAAATAGCTGCAGTAACAATGTGTGTAGTGCCATAAGTCTGCACATTACATATTTGGCAACAAACCAAGATTTGTAACCACTTTTTTTTAAAATCAGCCTTTTGGCAAAGGGAAGAATTTAGTGGTGAGTCCGAACCGGTCCGGCGGCCATTCTAAGGAATGGCCGAACTGCCGGACCGGTTCGGCTCTTGGTGGTTCGGGTCCGGGTGGGGGGTATTACTTTAAGGGCGGGAGGGCTTGCTTACCCCTCCCGCCTCTTCGGCCCCCTCCAGCGCCCGTATTTAACTTAAAAGCGGGGCGCTGGAAACCAGCCGCCCCCCCGAGCAGATTAACAATTAAGGGTGCCCCTGCCGTCACCCGCCCGCCCGCCAGCCAGCCCTCCCTCCCAGCTGCCCGGAGGCCCGGTCTACCCGGGTCTGGCGGGTAGACCGGGCCTCCGATCGCCGGAGGCCCGGTCTACCCGGCCCGGCAGGGTAGACCGGGCCTCCGGCGATCGGAGGCCCGGTCTACCCGGCCTTTTCCTGGCGGGTAGACCGGGCCTCCGATCGCCGGAGGCCCGGTCTACCCAGCCCTTTCCCGGCGGGTAGACCGGGCCTCCGATCGCCGGAGGCCCGGTCTACCCGGCCCGGCAGGGTAGACCGGGCCTCCGGCAATCGGAGGCCCGGTCTACCCGGCCTTTTCCCGGCGGGTAGACCGGGCCTCCGGCGTCCTTTGTGGTGCGCGCATGCGCGCGCGCGCAAAGTGCCTTCAGTCTTCTGGAGGCCTTGCTAATGAGGAGCTCCGTTCGGTAGCTCCTCTCGTTTACTTCAAGCATTGGGTAAGGACACACTCGGGCGGGCGGGCAGCTGGGAGGGAGGGCTGGCTGGCTGGCTGGCAGGCGGGCGACGGCAGGGGCACCCTTAATTGTTAATCTGCTCGGGGGGGCGGCTGGTTTCCAGCGCCCCGCTTTTAAGTTAAATACGAGTGCTGGAGGGGGCCGAAGAGGCGGGAGTGGTAAGCAAGCCCCCTCCCGCCCTAAAAGAAAGGGCCCCCCGTCGGTGCCGGTCCGGACTGGGCCGGACCGTGCACATCCCTAGAAGAATTTTTCTGTCTTCAGACTTCATGATTATACAATACAACGTGGAGATAGTGTTCTCTCTAACAGGAATTTCCAGAAGTTGTTGACTACAACCCCTAGTATCCCCAAGGTCATTGCAGCTGAGGATACTGGGAGTTGTAGTCAACAACATCTGGTAATTCCTGTTATTTTTTATTTTTACATTTATATTCTGCTCTTCCTCCAAGGAGCTCAAATCACATTTTTTTTTAATCCTCACAACAATCCTGTGAGGTAGGTTAGGTTGAGAGATACAGGATTGGCCCAGAGTCACCCAGTGAGTTTCATGGTTGAATGGGGATTCGAACTCTGGTCTTCCCCGGTCCTAGTCCAACCACTACACTATGCTGGCACTGTTAGAGGAAACACTGCTTGGGGAGTTTTAGACTTGGCTACAAGTTTCAAAATCTTTTCGGCATAGGACATATGACCAAACTGCTGTGACAGACACTTAAGAAAACCTATAGGGCCACAATGTGTGAGATAGTTTCCATACATAATTCACTGCAGATGCATCTCAACACTTTTGGGGTGTGTGTGTCGGGGGGGGGATCGTTCCAGCTTATGCACTCATGAAATTGCCCTCCTCTTGCCTCTTGAACGCAACAGCGACAAGAATAAAACAGCATCTCATGGATGGTGGCAGAAACGCAGAGCAGCCTCCAGATTCACGACACTTCTCTTTTTCTTAGGTTCAATATCATCAGTTTCTTGAATATTTAATTCCAGATAGTTATTCAGGACCGAGTGGTTTGTCAGTCTCTACAAATTCAGGACAGGCAGCTAGAATATTACACACTGGAAGAATGTCCACGATCCTGGAATTTTTTAAAAACAGAAATAGTTTTAAGCTGTAAGTAATTTTAATAGGAAGAGTTTTACGCTATAGCTAAATGCTATAGCAGTCCTATTAGCTTTTAGCACTGCTACTTACCAGAGGCTCTCGGTCAAATTCGAGCTGTCTGCAAACAGCTGAAGAGCCGATAGGACTGCGAGAGCCGCTCAATGCCTGTTCACAGGATTCTTTAGCTCCCTTGTCCAAATGGCGGCGCGCATGGCCAGAGGGGCTCAAAAGGTGCGGCCGCCTTATGCTCCCTAGCAAATCTGTCCAATCACGCATACATAACAAGGAGCTGATCCTTCGAGCATCCCCCCATTGCTTCTTCCAAATCCAAGTTCGCCCTCCATGCATGCGATTTTGACCTGCCTAAGGCCGTTTTGAGGGCTGCCTGCTCCGTTCCCGCCGGGAAAGACCACCGACGGACCCCGCTCCCTTCTCCAATTCTCTGCCCAGCCTCCAAATGTGATCCTTATCAGCACTGGCAGGAAGAGGATCGCCCAGTCCTGGATCAGAAATGGGTGGGAGAGAGGAAACGGAAGCTGGAGGCACGCGGCACAGCCTGTTTGAATCGTGCGGCGGCCGAGCCATGGCTGCTCCCAGGAAAAAACTTAAAGTCGAAGTGACTTGCTCCGTTTGCAAGGAGCTTTTTGTAGACCCGGTATTAACCGCGTGTGGGCACAATTTTTGCCGGCTCTGCATTTCCCAGTGCTGGGGGGATTCGCCTTCAGAGGCTACTTGCCCTCAGTGCCGAGAGAGCATCCCGCAGACGGGACTGAAGCCAAACAGGCAACTTGCTAATGTGGCTGCGATCATCGAAGAGCTGAGTGTGCAGCCGAAGGAGCAAGAAGCAGGAAGGTGGAGAGTCTGCGAGAGGCACCAGGAGCCCCGGAAGCTTTTCTGCAAGGAGGACGAAGCCCCCATCTGCGTGGTGTGCGACCGATCCAAGCAGCACCGAGAGCACAACGTGCTTCCTGTGCAGGAGGCTGCCCAGGAGTACCAGGTAGGAACTTCTTTTTGTGGCATGGAGGGAAGCAATACTGGCGTGTCCTTTGAGAGGCGCTTGGGCAGGATTGAAGGGAAAATGGAGTGCTGGGCTTGAAAAGGGAATGAAATGACCCCACCCTGAGCTTCCAGCCTCGGAGCAGGAATTTAAGGGATCAGAGAGCGACTGTCCCATCCTTGAAACCCAGCTCAGGAAAAGAAGGTTAAAACTCTCCGCAAAGAGTTCCCCTGGAGTTTGGACAGGCAGGTAGGCAAACCCAGACCACGACTGGATCTAGTACCCTCACCAGGCAATGAATTTATTGTAACTTCTCAGTATTGATTTATTATAATAGTAATGCTTCTCCATTATTAAAATAATAAAGACTGCCAATTACAGAAATTAACATGTGACCCAAATCTGAATACAAACTCAAGGTAATTTGAGACAGACTTTTTCCTCACAACATCATGTAGTGGGCTATGATGTAAGGTAATGTGTGTCCTGGACTCCTGACAACCACAGAGCTCTGTGGTTTTCTTTGGTAGAATACAGGAGGGGTTTGCCATTGCCGCCTCCTGTGCAGTATGAGATTGTGCCTTTCAGCATCTTTCTATATCGCTGCTGCCTAATATGTGTGTTTACCAGCGGGGATTTGAACCGGCAACCTCTGGCTTGCTAGTCAAGTCATTTCCCTGCTGTGCCATTATTTGGCTGAGCAAGCAACAACTTTGTCTGTCTCTGTCTTCCTTCCTCACATTTTTAGTATGTATGAATACTAAATGTCTAAACAGAAACCAAGCTGGAATGTTTATTTGTTTATTTGTTTATTTTTTACATTTATATCCCACTCTTCCTCCAAGGAGCCCAGAGCAGTGTACTACATACTTGAGTTTCTCCTCACAACAACCCTGTGAGGTAGATTAGGCTGAGAGAGAAGTGACTGGCCCAGAGTCACCCAGCAAGTATCGTGGCTGAATGGGGATTTGAACTCGGGTCTCCCCGGTCCTAGTCCAGCACTCTAACCACTGCACAACTTCTTTTCAGGGTTGGCTCCATAGCAGCCTGGAAAATGTGAGGAAGAAGAGAGAGAAAATTCTGGAATATAAAGTGAAATCTCAAACAGCAAGTGAAAAGCTGCTTGTAAGTGCCACTATTAGATGGGAACATGTGAGAACCATAAGCTGGTAAATGGAATTCAGGGAGTCCCCAACTTACAAATGGGTTGTGTTCCAAACATTTGTTTGTAAGTTGGATGCACATAACTCAGAATGCATGGAGTTGCTATGAGGAACAGTTTGGTTGTACAGGTGTCCCTCTTCACTCGCGGTTCCAGCAACCATGATTTCATGTATCCGATTGGTCTTAGAGACCCAGTTTCTTTATCCGCAGTGCAAAAATAAGCTAGAATTTGCCCATTTGCAGTTCTCATAGAGATAAGACTTCATTATTTGCAGTTTGTATATTTATTTATTATTTATCTATGTATTTATTTATTCGATTTTTATACTGCCCTTCCAAAATGGCTCAGTGCGGTTTACAATTAAAACAGAAACCGTTAAAATCAACAACAATTAAAACAGAAATATAAATATAACATCAATTAACAAGTAAAACATCACAAAAAACAAGTAAACCATCAGAACAATTAAAAAACCCTGAAAACCAGGTTATAGCATTAAAACTAATTAAAAACCCTGGAAGGCCAGGCCAAACACATAGGTTTTGAGGGCTCTCCTGAAAGCCAATAACTAATTCAAATTACGGATTTCTGCAGGGGGTGCATTCCACAGCCCAGGAGCAGCTACAGAGAAGGCCCACCTCTGAGTCGTCACCAAATGAACTGGTGGTAACTATAGGTATTCACACCTATAGGGAACTATAGGTGAATAAGGAGTGCCACCATGAATGTGGTGAATAATGAGGGCCACCTGTATGTGTGAACTGGCATTTGTAAGTTGGGGATTTCATTAATTTAATTAGCTGTGAAGCTTTTTGTAAGTCAGGTGTTTGAGTTGGGGGGGTGCCTGTTTAACATATAGGTGCCCTCTGTTATCCAAGGTCCAGGGACCCATAGTTTTGTGTATCTGCAGTTGTGTATATGCAGTTGGGCAATTTAGACCTGACTTCTTATCCACAGTTTTAAAAATAGGCAGAATTAGCCTACTTGTGGTACCTGGGTGGCTGGAAGTGACTTCTGATTACATTTCTGGCCACCATTCTGCAGCATGGAGCCATTTTGTGGCTCTTTAAAAAATCCTGCTTTTTTGTGTGGGAAATCAGAAGAATTGGGTGGGTTGTGGGGGCATTGCTGGAACCACGGATAGCATGATATAGTATTTTATTTCTGTCTCCTCCCTGCATTTTTTTTAGCCCTTTTTAAAGCTCAAGGAACCTAACCCCTAAATTCCTATTGACTCAAGGTTTCGTTATCTGAGGTTATAGATCAGAACAGTACCTCCACAAATAATGAGGGTCACCTGTATATTTATTTCTATTCCACATTTCACTTCTGAAAATAACAAACTGATTCATGGGGGGGGGGACTAGTAAAAGAAAATTCAGATTTTAAGTGTTTTCAGTAAAATGCACCCATGAAGATGAATTCTAAATTCACGGGGCAGCCCTGTTTCTCAGGACATCCGTTATTTATAATGGCAATCCTACTTGTAAATATGTGTTAACGACTGGGACCTATTAGTTCGAGGGCTCTCAGAATGGCCCCAAACATATTACCCACAAAGTGAATAAAAGACTTTGTTTAAATAGAGAGCAACAACTATATTCCAGTGTTTTCGTTCTCTATGGTAAATTACTCCTCACTATATTCCTTTAAGATAGCAATCCTACGCACACATACATGGGAGTAAGATCAATTTACCTCAGCAGGGCTTACTTCTGAGTAAACAGACATAAGCTCAGACAGTAAAATACACTTGGCATGGAAACTACAGCTGGTGAAGAATGTAGCAGTCTGACTGGGATAACCTGAAGAGACCGTATAATATTGATCTTAGAAGAACTGCACTGCCTGCTGACATGTTTCTGAGGAAAATGCAAAGTGCTGGTTATTACCTACAACGCCTTTGACAGCTTGGGACCAGGGTATTTAAGAGAGCACCTCCTTTGTCAGGAACCCTCCTGCCTATTAAGATCTGGGGGTCAGGTAATGGCTACCACTGTCTTGTTTGGTGGTGGGTACTTGTGACCAAGCCTTCTCTGTGTCTGGCCGGAGCACTGGAATGTACTCCCTGTTAAAATCAGAGTTTCTCAATCTCTGGCTGTTCTTAAGAAGGTGCTTAAGATGCACCTGATTTCTTGGGATTTTAATTGGTTTGATATCATAATTGTGTTCATAATTTTTTTTAATATTTCTTATATTTTATGTGCTCCACCTGTAGATGCACATGTCAGGCAGTGTAGATACATGATAAATAAATTAATTCCGGAATGAATTAAAACAGTCAACACTTGCTTGACAAAGGCTCTTCTGTTGGGAAGGCTATGGCAACGTTACTGCTAATAAGCCAAAAATTCTTACAAAGATCTGTTTTAATTTCAAAAGCTTGTAAAATTTTAAGTTACTAACCTACCAAAAGTCACAAAGTATAGAATCTAAAGATGGTGTCTGAAGGATTTTTAAAACTTATGTTTACCAAAAGAGCCCTGGCCTGTATGTGTATTGAAACCATGCCATATACTTCAGAGACCGATCCAAGTAGGCAAAACAAAATTTAGATTTTACCAACTGCAGTAAAAGACTGCAGTTGGCTTAGACTACTGTGGTTTCTATAATGTTAACCCTAACCCTTTCCCACCCCCAGTCTAGTCCTCTTGCAGGCCGCCTAGTCTGGGGATGATGTTAAGATCTGCATTATGTTGACTACTTTTCAGTCTTCCAGCATGTAGGCTGATTTTTGGGATAACCTGCATTTGTTTTTTTAGCAGACCAGCAGCTTGTGGGATTCTTGGTCTCAATGGTTGAAATGCTCAGCTCCTCTTCCCATATGCTTGTTACAGAAACAAACCAAAGCAGAGAAGCTGAAGGTAGTGGCTGAGTTCAACCAACTTCACTTGTTTCTGGAGACACAACAAAAATGTTTGGTGGCTCAGTTGGAAGAGGTGGAGAAGGAGATTGAAAGAAAAAGAGCTGCTGACATGAACAAACTCTCGGAGGAGCTCTCCTCTCTTGAAAAGACCATCCAGGAGATGGAGCAGCAGTGTCAGCTGCCAGCAGGCGAACAGTTGCAGGTAAGACAGAGCAGAAAGGACCCAGGTTGCTCAGCAGGGGAGGCTCTGATCCAGAATTCTGTGTACCTAGGAAGTGAAAGGGCTCAGTGGGTGGTGGTAACTGGTTTCCTATGTACTGGAGCTGCCAAGGGGAATAGGAAAGCATATTCCCAATAGGATCAAACAAAATATAATGCAGGAGATCTGGGACTTCTTCTCCTAAAAGCAGTTGTGGGGCCCCTTTGATTACGACAGAACTGATAGGATGGAGAGGAGGAGGGAGATTTAAAACTTGCCCTCTAGAACTCTGCTGTTAAATGCAGAAAGGAAAACATGCAGGTATAGTCTTGGGGTTGTATATCTTCTCCTTTTGCAGCCATGAGTAGCTGGGGGATGGGAGATGCATCAAGGTATTGGGGCTAACCTCCCTTCCTCTGTGTTGTGGCTCAGATTCTAATTTCCCTATTCCTATGACAACTCTTAGTGGATGGGGGGATACATTGGGTTAACATTATTAAGAGGTTATCCTATCTGTGTCTATTTCCTTGCACTAAATTTATCTGAGAGACTATGCCAGAAGGAAGTGAATGGAATACAGAAAAAGTGGCCAATGGTATTGGTTCTCTAGAGAGAGATTTGTCTCCCATTTTCACAACACTAGAATTGGGGGTCATTCCATGAAACTGATAAACCAGAAAATTTAGGACTGACAAAAGCAAATACTTTTTTGTACAGCAGAAAATTAATCTCTGAAATTCTCTGCCACAGAATGTGGTGATAGCCACCAGTCTGGAAGGCTTTCAAAGGGGCTTCGAGAAATTAATGGAGGACAGGTCCAGTGCTTGCTGTAACAGGGATTCTCAGATGTTGTTGACTACAACTTCCATCACACCCAGCCAATGGCCATTGCAACAGGGGATGATGGGAGTTGTAGTCAATAGCTGGGAATTTCTCTGTTACAGAGAACACAGACCTATCAATAGCTATAGGCTACCTCTTGGATTCAGAGTCAGGATACCTCTGAAAAACAGTTGCAGGGGGAGCAACAGCAGGAGAGGAGAGATAGCAGCAGCAGCAGCAGCAGCAGCAGCAACTTGCAAAGGGTGTGCTAATATCATGTCAGGGTGTGCTTTTCCTGAATTGTTGCAGCAGCAACACCACCTAGGACCCAGTTTTTGTCAATATATTCACTCTTTGCTTCAACAGCTATGTTGTTTTAAGTACACCTGGCATTGTATAAAAATAGCTCCACTGCCCTATGACTCTATTGAACCATAAAGCTTTTCTTCACACTGAATTCTCTCTTCTTTTCTCTTTCTTCTAGGATGTTAAACGTGCCTTGCAGAGGCAAGTAGATCCCACCCTTCCCTCTTCATGCCTATGGTGTTGAGAAGGGTCTAGTCTCTAGAATGTGTGGGGAAACAGCCTCCCAGACTCATGGGGAAAGAACTGTAGGCTTCATGTTTTCCAAGGATTGTCTCACAACTGGCAATTGTGCAGGAGTTAGTAAGAGTGGAACAGACTCACCTTTGCAACAGTATGGGTATGTTTTTCAAATCCCCATTGCCTTGCACAGTATTTGAGGCAGTGGGTTTTGCTAGATAATTAGAAGCTCCCACGAGTGAGTTATTGGCCAAGAATTCATTAACTAGGCCTGCAACATGCAGAATACTCTGGATCTTATGGCGATTTGTCTACTTTAGACAGAAGGGGCACTTGGAAGAAGCAGTCTTAATTCATGGAATTAAGGAATTCTCAAGCATTCTGGATTGGAAGGGTGGTCAATTAATATCGTTTCTTTCAACCAGTAGTGAGAAGGAG
The DNA here is from genome assembly GCF_027244095.1 of Hemicordylus capensis. Classification (NCBI taxonomy): domain Eukaryota; kingdom Metazoa; phylum Chordata; class Lepidosauria; order Squamata; family Cordylidae; genus Hemicordylus; species Hemicordylus capensis. The sequence goes on along the minus strand of NC_069658.1, from coordinate 252,592,441 downwards.
CCATTTGGCAATCTAGGGGCTTATCCTCCAGCGCAGAAGTGGAGGGTCTGGGACTGCTGTGATATATTTCCCTTCCTGGAGGGCAGCGTGAAACAATTCAAAGGTAACGAACTGCTGCAGGGATTCTAAACTGAGAAAGATTTAAGGTTGTCTGTAATTTTAGTAGGAACAGGAAACCAGGAAACTCGAGCCAATAGGAAACACCACTTTTTGTTATCAGGGGAAATGGTTTTGGTCAAAATCGCTCAAACTTAGCTCAGAAAAGATTATTGGTTTCAGTTGAATTTGTACCCATTGAAACTTGAAGGCCCTGAACAGGAAGGTGCTAGCAACTGAACAAACATCCAAAAAGAGAGAGGCTTATGTGGGTGGGGCAGCGGGGAGCCTTCTTCTTCAAGGCATCCGCCCTTCATGGAAGCAACTTCAAGCAATCTTCTACACTCTGATGCCCATTTTATATGGCTCTGACAAAAATGTCCCTATAACTACTGGCCCGTGTGAACCAGTCCTCTTGCTCGAGTGTGTCAGAGTTGAACCCAGGGTACAGTCTGAAGGTGACTAATGTGCTTCTGTCTCTGAAGTTTAAACATGCCTAGTCCTGGTCACAACTTGGATGTGAGGGTACATGGGACCCCCATGTTTACTCGGCTCATTGAGTAAGGCCAGGAGACAAATATATAGCAATTAATTCACTTCTGGGTTTATCTGTGCAAATGACAGTGATGTCTTTGTTTACAATATTTATACTCTGCCTCTTAGCAGATTTAAGAAGAAGAGTAAGGCTTTGCATTAGCAGATGGATGAACTATATGAGCAGAAATGGGTCGCCTTTTTCCATCTCTTGATTCCAGCATAATCACAGAAAGATTGATCCCTTCCATTCAATTTGCCACATTTCCTTTTTGCTTTTTCCATCGGAATCGGAGCCCATCAGGTAGTTAGGGTATTTCCTACATGCCTCAGAATCGACAGGAAGTTGAAACAGCAGAGTTTCCTGGACAGCTAGGCAGCTCCCCAAACCCCAGTTCCTTTTCCTGTCGCTTCAGGATCGGCAGCAAGAGGAGAGAGCTCTTCCCTTTTTCTCATCAATTTGCCACATTTCCTTTTTGCTTTCTACATCTCGTAGCAGGCCTTGCTGAGAATGCTGGAAACATTTCTATTAGGAGGAGGAATGGGGGTGTCTTCTAAATCTCATATAGCATTCTTATAGCAATAGCACTTACATTTATATACCGCTCTATAGCCAGAGCTCTCTAAGCGGTTTACAATGATTTTTAGCATATTGCCCCCCAACATTCTGGGTACTCATTTTACCGACCTCGGAAGGATGGAAGGCTGAGTCAACCTTGAGCCCCTCGTCAGGATCAAACTTGTAACCTTCTGGTTACAGGGCGGCAGTTTTACCACTGCACCACCAGGGGCTCTTTAGTAGTACTAATCCATTAAGCAGCTCACTATTACATAGTATTGCTTTTTTTGTTTGTCCTACATGAAGTAATTTGTTTAAAAACCCTATTTAAAGATTCACATGCCCCTGGCAAAGCAAAAATGCTTTCCCATTGGCTGAAGTGATCATGACATAGACACTGCTCAACCTCCCTGCAGCCTTCTGATATGTATGGAAGGGCTCAATCTCATAGGCCTTGGCTCCCTAGCTGTGACAGTGGGCTCTTCCTTCATTTCACCTCAGAACTGCTAGGCCTCAATGCTCCTAGTCAGCTCAGATAGGAGCATTGAAGTATGTAGGAAACTTCCCCAAACTTTCCCCCAGCATTTATCTAATGCCTTAGTTCATGAGATCCCAACCTGTGGTACTCTAGATTCTGCTGTACTACAGCAACCCTCATCCCCAGCTTAGCTGGGAATGATGGGAGTTGTAGTTCAGCAACATCTGGCGTATACAGGTTGGGAACCCCTGCCTGCCTTAAAATAAGGCAGGGGTTTGGCCCCCCCCAGCTGTTTTTAGACTACAACTCCAATAATCCCCAGCCACAGTGGCCCATAGCCAGGGATTATGGGAGCTGTAGGCCAACATCTGCACTAGGGCCGAAGTTGAGCAGCCCTGAAATAATGGAAGAGTAGATGCTACAATCCTGTGAACTGGTTTTTCTTTTTGTTACAATACTTGCTATGAATGTGATAGTGTACTTCATCTCTGTTCCTCTTCCTTTCCCAGATAATCTGATATCTGGACTTCAGCTACAGAAAGGTACATTTTGGGGCACTGGCAGAGGACCAAACGTACAGGAGGGAGGGGGCCTTGTGTTACAGCTCTGTGCTTGTGTTTCATTGTTGTTCCACACTTCAGTCCTGGGGCTCAGGAATTTTTAGTTGTGAAGAACCAGGCGGGGGGTGGGATGAGGGAGGTGTTCTTTGCCCCCCGCCTTAACTTCTCCTGTTTACACACAATCATTTGGCCAAAGAACACAATAACTGCTTTTCTGGATCAGTAATCATACTCCAGGTGGTACTAGCATGGAGTCTTGCATGGAAGGAGGGGAGAGAGAGGACAGACCCCTTGCAGCGTAATGGGAGCTTTAGAAGGATTGTAAACGTGCTACCTTTTGGGGTGTTGCAGAACTGGATGATGGGTCTGCACGGATGCTATTCCGAGTCCATATTGCATAATCAACCATAGCTCCCCATAACCTATGCTCCCCATAGCTGAGGCACTCTGGTCTTGACATGCTTGAGGTTAGGGCTGGTAAACAGCAGCTACAGGAGGCTCAATGGAGACCAGATCTTTGGTGCTGGGGGAAGGAAGCTTTAGCCCTATGCCACTGTGGTTGCAACCCACATACCATTCCCACACCCCAGTAGTTTCTATTTACAAAACAAAAATGTGTAATTTGGCCCTGATTCTCCCTGGAAATCCCAAAGAGCCAGTTCACTCAGGAAGGGAATATAAATCCTATTCTCCTTTTCCTCAATTGGTGGTTACAAGAAATCTTTCTCTCGGGGACTGATTCTGCTTCTCTTCCCTCATCTCTCCCTATCCCCAACAGCAAACGTGACTCTGGATCCAGATACGGCTCATCCTCAACTCATCGTGTCCGAGGATTGTACAAGTATAAAACGGGGAGATAGAAGACAAGATCTGCCTGACAATCCTGAGAGATTCACCATCTTTCCTTGGGTGTTGGGATGGCAGAGATTCACAGCTGGCAGACATTGCTGGGAAGTCAGTGTGGGAAGTGAAGAAGGATGGGCGGTGGGAGTTGCCAGAACATCTGTGTGGAGAAAGATTGGGTTTAGATTTGGCCCCGAGGAAGGGATTTGGGCTGTGGAGAAGCGAGGGGGTCATTACAGGGCTTTCGGCTTCCCTAAAGCAAATCCTCTGTCCCTGAGTGGAAAGCCCAATAGGATCCGTGTGACTGTGAACTATGAAGGGGGACGGGTGGCCTTCTTTGATGCTGATTCAGCGGCCCCCATCCACATATACTCAGCATCATTCTCTGGAGAGAAGCTTTCCCCTTTCTTTTCTGTGTATTATAAATCCCACCTGATACTCTCTCCCTGAGGCAGTCAAAAAGGTGGAGACAGACCTGCTTAAACTCTCTGTGGTTGCAAATCATGTACAGCCTCCTACTTAAAACAAAATCCAAAAGAACTCGGATTAATAGAATTAGAAATTTGTTAAGAATAATTTTTAAGTAACCATAAAAGCATCAATCATTCATTCATACACACAATCATAATGGCCGTCTTTGATGCTGATTCAGCAACCTTCATCTATACATACTCAGTAGCCCCCTTCTCTAGAGAGAGTATTTGCCCTTTATTTTCTCTGTATTATAATTGTAAGCTGATTCTCTCTCACAGTCAAAACATGGAGGCAGGCATCTATAATCTTTTTGCAGTTGTGAATCACGTACAGCCTCCTACTCAAGACCAGCCTCTGGAAAACCTTTCCCCCCTCTTTGCAGTCCATCAGTGCAAATTCAGTCAATTAGATTTGCAAAGCACTGATTGACTAACCCTTCTGTCAACCATGAAACAATGTCCCTACTTTCTGTTGAGCAAAGCTGTGCACAGTGCTGACCAAATGACATCTCTATCAATCATGGGACAACTTCGGCATTTTCTCTAAGACAAGTCGTAAACTGCTGGCCTTGGGCCAGTCCTGAAGCCAATTTCAGAAGTCAAAAAAGAGGAGGACTTAAGCAATTAGTTTGGGCACTGGAATTAGTTAATTTTATTAGTTAATAGTTTATTTTATTTAGTTTATAATTAGTTTATTTTTCATTTAAGCAATTTAATTATTTAGTTTAAGCAATTTGTTTTATTTAAATACTGAGGAAGTAGAACACTCCATTTAAGGAAATTCACCTGCACGTGGTGACGTTTCTGGTTTCGGAGGGGAAACAAACATCAGGCTGCTATTAAATCGAGCCAATTCAAGGACTGTTATTTCAAAGTGGAGAGGCACTCCTCTTTATATACTTCTGTAAAATTAGCTGTAATTAGCAGTGAATTCACTTAATTTCTAGAGATAACACTAACACTTCAATAAAAAATATCAATGAATATAGTGTGAGGAGGTTTTACTATGGGAAATATGCACTTGTTTGTTTGTTTTTTTTAATTACATTTTATTGGTTTTAAAGGTACAAATACAAAAATTGGTTTTAAAAAATACAAAGATTCAAAGATACAAAGATGAAAGAAAAACAAGAAATTAATATAGGATCAAAGGAACAATGCATCTCCAAACTAACAATATCCATGAATAAAGACAGTTTTACATACTTGTTTAACAAACTTATAGTCCACAAATAAAGTACAATCTTATCATCAGAGTTGTCTAATCTGACCAAACGTCCTTTATAAACAAAATCCAAGAGAGAGGGTATGATGATGAAAAAAATGGCAACTCTATCAGTTATGAACTTCAAATTAAACCTGAATCTCATTGGTTTTTATATCATTCAGGTACCCAACATATTATCTCTCAAAGAGTATTGGATGATTGCATCAAGGCAAACTAAGAAAAATAACAAAAATGTTCAAATTAGTAAATATAAAAATCTTATTTCCTACTAGACAAAGGAAAACTAGTAAGCTAATAGTCTATAATGGAATAGGAGGGAGGGGGAGCCTTTTATCATCAATGAACCAGGCCAGTTGGTAATGCTATTAAACTAAATAAAAATAACAAAATGAAGGAACAGGAAGAAGCCGTAACATAAAATCACCGAAGACTTTGTCAATAAGCCAGTCCAATTAGTAAGCCAGTGAAAACTAAAAAGAGAGAAGATAACGCAGTTAAGACTTATTTTGAATCTAAAAACATATGTATCCGAATCTTTTTAACATCAGAGAAGGGGTGATATAAAACCCATCTGTACTTGAAGAGTTTGTGAAACGTTTAGCTGTATCAAAGGTGGAATGTGTGATCTTTCCCCTAAATCCTATCATGTAGTCATTTCCAAGGTCTGATAGAGTAACCTGCAGATCTTCAGACAATTGTTTTATCAGTGCAACTATCCTGCAATGGAGCCTTGTGTTGTTCAGATTTCACTGTCTTACTAGAAATCATCTGAGATCTAACCTCTGATCTGGTCTGAAACCCCTCCTGTTGAAGAGATAACTTTGCAGTCATACTGTCTATTTGTGAGGAAATCTTATTTAGCTCTCGCATAACTGAGAGAAAAAATTGGTTATAAGACATCTTTTTAACAGACATGTTAAATGCTACTTAAATTCCCTACTTTGTTTACCACCAAGCAGTTCCACAGGGAATAATAATGTTCAATACATGTATAATCTTCAAAAAGCAATTTCACAGAGGAGTTTCCTACAGATTAAAGTAGGCCCAAACCGAATTTCCTCTTAACAGTAGTACCAAGCAGAATTGACAAGGGAATACTTGGGCTTGACTATACTTTGGTAATGTAGAATTCCCAAATAAAGAGTTACCAAGTAATATTTACAGGGAATGCAAGAGTTAATACAAGAATTTACCTAACAGTATAGTTCCCCTACTAGTATCAGGCACTAAAGACCAGATTAACGCATGTCTGTTATTATCTGACAATTAAAATAACACAAACTATTTTCCCGAAGGGGAGAGGAAACAGTTAACATAACCCCCCACTGTCCTCTGGCAAATTTGAATATGCTGCGTTGGGAGGTTTCAGCTTTCTCAAGTCCTTTATGAAAACAAACTGGAACCAGATGTTCTGCTTCAAGATAAGGAAAGAAGTTCTCATGGAAAGATATAGCTCTATACTAATTGTTTAACAGAGTCTCATAAACCCATTCAAAGCAATAAACCATCGAAGATTGCTTGGGTTGTAAACAACCGAGAAAGCTTGTTCTTTACCAGCGCCATGCAAAAAAAGGGAAATTAAAGAAATCCAATCCAACTTAAGTAATAGCCTTCTGTAACAGTCATATAGTATTAAATAGTGTTCGTTACTCCAAAATGATTTAAGTTGTAAACTCTTAAGGAACATAAAGTCAATAACTAAAAACTGAGACTCCAGTCCTGTTCCATTCGGTTGATAACTTTAATAAAGTTTAACATCAGAGTCTTCAAGTAGCCTGGTTAAGACGGTTAAAGGTTTCAATATTCCTTTAAAGATGATCATCTCAAAAGAAAACATCCTTAGATTGTAATAAAATATTAATCATTGTTAATCTGGTAAAATGTAATAAAGAGTTAATCATCGCCACATTGCCAAAATCCAGTTTCAGTTGAAAATTTTAGTAGGAATTTGACATCAGAATCCTCAGATAGTTTGATAAACACAATTAAGGGCTTGAATAATCCATGGACAATCCATAAATGACAGTCATCCAAAAAACAAAACAGAAACAACATCTAACAACGCCAATAAGTTGTAATAAAATGTTGAGCACTGTTAATCCAGTGAGATATAGTAAATTGTTCACTGTCCGTTATAATAAAATGTTAATCCTTAACAAACCAGAAAAAAAACATATTAAAATGTTAAACATTGACTCGTTACTCCATTACCAATTAAATGTCTAACAAAATTAAAGATCAGCAAATTAGTTATGAACAAACCTTAGGTCTGCCTTTTGATTATTCGTCCTCTTGTTTAACTAAAGTAAAAAAATCAGGTCCATTTCAAAGTGTTAGATAACTTGAAGGTTGCCTAAGTTGTAAATCCTTAATATTAAGTGCTGTAGTTAACTGAAAAATGAGTCTTCTATGCTGTTCTGGGCGATGATTTCTTTGATAGAAGTAACATGAATCCTCAGTTCAGGAAAAAGGGAAAAAAAGGAAAAAGAAAGTACCTTGATGATCTTGAAATTTGGAGAGGGAGAACAGAAAGAGAATGGCAGAAGAAAAATACAGGAATTAAAGTTGGGAAAGGCAGTCGCTAAAAAGCAGGTGTTGTTGCTCTCTTCTCTTTGGGTGGGAAACTCATGGGAAGTCTCTCCTGAGTTCGTCTGGCGTATCACGATTTATTTCTGTTTCAATTTCAAGGCATTTATACCTTGTTTGTTTACACCAGTCTGCTCTCAGGCGACAGCTCCATTTTCCCTCTGTGATCAATCTTCCTGATTGATAACTAGTCTATTACTCCAAAGAGTTAGTGCGGTTCTTGGCGGAGAAACCTCCAGAGCCACAGGTCACAACGCCATTTTTCCCGGAAGTCCGGGAAATATGCACTTGTATTAAAGATGCCTCTCTGAACTATGAAGGGGGATGGCTGGCCGCCTCTCATGCTGATTCAGCAACCTCCATCTATACATATTCGGTAGCCTCATTCCCTGGAGAATATATTTGCCCTGGAGAATATATATAATTGTAAACTGGTACTCTCTCCCTGAGGTAGTCAAAAGGTGGAGACAGGTGTACCTAACCTCTTTGCAGTCGTGAAACACAAACTTCAAACACAAATGCTTATATTCACGAGCCCTCCTCTGGGGAAAAGAGGGTGGTGGTATATAATAGCTTCTGTCTCATCATATCTGCACAACAGCCCTGTGAGGTAAACTAGACTTAGATATACTGCTTTGCCAAAGGACACCTGATTTGCTGCATGGCTGAGCAAACATTTGAACCCAGACCAGTGTTCCCTCTAACAGGGATTCCCAGATGTTGACTACAACTCCCATAATCCCCAAGCAAAAGCTATTGCAGCTGGGGATTCTGGGAGTTGTTTCAACAACATCAGGGAATCCCTGTTATAAGGAACAATGACCCAGACCTTCCCATTCCAAATCAAACACTTTCTGCACTACACACGGCATTAGCTCTCCACATTTGAAAGCATACTAGCATATTACCTAGAGGTCAGGGCAATCTGGTGGCAACACCATCCCATCCCCAACCAAGGAACTTGAGACTGACAGGCTATGTCCAGCTTCACTGTGGCTGCATTGCCTTGGGTTCCGATCGCCTGGCTTTGTGGAGTTTGATCTAAAGAGGTAACCTTAACCCTGGTCTCAAACAGCAGGTTTTTCAGCCGCTGAAAATAGATATCAATTCCTTCACGAATCCTTATATCTGAGGAACAGAGAAGGATTAGATAATTACCAAAAAAAACAACAAACCCCACCTTGGAGAATAAAAGTATGAAGTTTCAGGTGAAGTGGTTACAGGTAAGAAGGTCTTCAGTTTCTAGACCAGTTTTGAATCAAGGAAAGCAAGAAGGGTTTATTTTATTCTCAATCTCCATGACACGGAGGTGGTAGGGATTGGAACTGGTGGATAGCATATTCTACATTTATTATTTATTTGATTTTTATACCGCCCTTCCAAAGTGGCTCAGGGAGGTTTACAATTAAAACAGAACCATTAAAGCCAGTAACAGTTAAAACAGAAATATAAACAATATAAAACACCAATTTTTACATGCCTTGGGGTTGAGGACTAGTGTCTCACTAAGCCCCTTCAGACACCAGTATGGGTTGGAACAGGGCCTAAAAGTCCTCTTAAAATTGTGCATTGAGGGATGGTTCAGATGAATTGCTTGCGATTAGACAACAGTGCCAGACAGTGCATCAGCACCAGGGTGGCTGGATGATGCATGTGACCACGCTGCTCAGCACTGGAGCAGTGGTGTGTGCGAGTTGCGCGACTCTCTCGCTGGCGCTCCCCCCCGCCGCGCGACTCTCTCGCTGGCGCTCCCCCCCGCCGCGCCACTCTCTCGCTGGCGCTCCCCCCCGCTGCGCCACTCTCTCGCTGGCGCAGGCGTTCCCCCCCCGCGCCACTCTCTCGCTGGCGCAGGCGTTCCCCCCCCCCGCGCGACTCTCTCGCTGGCGCAGGCGCTCCCCCCCGCGCGACTCTCTCGCTGGCGCAGGCGCTCCCCCCCCGCGCGACTCTCTCGCTGGCGCAGGCGCTCCCCCCCCGCGCGACTCTCTCGCTGGCGCAGGCGCTCCCCCCCGCGCGACTCTCTCGCTGGCGCAGGCGCTCCCCCCGCTCGACTCTCTCGCTGGCGCAGGCGCTCCCCCCCGCTCGACTCTCTCGCTGGCGCAGGCGCTCCCCCCCGCTCGACTCTCTCGCTGGCGCAGGCGCTCCTGCCGCACGACTCTCTCGCTGGCGCTCCCCCCGCCGCGCGACTCTCTCGCTGGCGCTCCCCCCGCCGCGCGACTCTCTCGCTGGCGCTCCCCCCGCCGCGCGACTCTCTCGCTGGCGCTCCCCCCGCCGCGCGACTCTCTCGCTGGCGCTCCCCCCGCCGCGCGACTCTCTCGCTGGCGCTCCCCCCGCCGCGCGACTCTCTCGCTGGCGCTCCCCCCGCCGCGCGACTCTCAATTGCTAGAGTCTGTGGCCACCACCGGTCGCCTGGCCAGGCCCGCCAGGGTGGGCCGGCCAATTCTCCTACTTCAATTCCTCCCAAGTCTTCTGCCTCAGTCCCCTCCCCCCCAATCCTTCTGCCCAAGCTTGCTTCCTCCTTTCCATCTCTTTCTCTCTCTTTTTCTCTATCTTATTCGTGCTCCCTTCCCCTCCGTTTTTTAGCCTCCTTGTGTTTTCCCTGCTGGCCGTTGCTGCATCCTACTTTCTCCTGTCCCTGGTGTCGGGCTGCCAAGCGTTCAGCCAGCTCCTTCCTGCAGCCCTCCCTCTAGAGAGCATCTTCCGAAGCGGCCAACTGTTTGTCTCTGCCCAGCCAGGCTCCGCCGCTTTCTCTCCCCTCCCTTCTGCCCCAGTCCGTTCAGTTTTCCTCTCCACTTGCCCACTTTCCTTCCTTCCTTTTTCTCCACAAACGGCCACTTTCAGCCAATCCGGTGCCTCCATCTCCCAGCCAATCTGCTGGGTTGCCAGGACGCATCCCCACAGAGGCACGTCTAGGAGAATTAATATAATAGACACACCTGAAAAGTCTCAGTAGTGCTTTGCTAGTCCACCCTACAGGTCAAAAGCACTTTTGTCTTTGAAATGAAAGAACAGAAAATGTCAAAGAAATCAATAACTAAAAACACCATGCAGTGTTCTCTCTCTAACAGGAATTCCCAGATGTTATTGACTACAACTCCCAGCATCCCCAGCTGTAATGGCCTTTGGCTGGGGATTATGGGAGTTGTAGTCAACAACATCTGGGAATCCCTGTTAGAGGGAACACTGACAACATGTACAGCATAAAAACAAACCCTTCACCAAAAAGTTAATGTAAGTGAAAGGTCTCTGAAATATGGTGGGTGTTGCCAGTTACTTAGACACTATTTTGGATAGCTTCTATTACAGATAGTAAATCTCTGAGATTTACTGTCTGAGAATTCAGTAGCTAGAAGTAGCTTAGGATCTTATGCCCATTTGTGTACTTTAGACAGAGGGAACATTTGGAAGAGGCAGTCAATTCATGATTCTCATGCATGCTGGATTGGCTGGATGGTAAGTTAACATTGTTTCTTTCAACCAGTAGTGAGAAGGAGCCATATGAGTATCTAGCGGCTTTTCCTCCAGCGCTGAGGTGGAGGATCTGGGAGTGCCGTGATCTGTTTCCCTTCCTGAGGTTCATCATTCAATATTTCAGAGGTAACGAAGAACCGCCTGCAGGGATTATAGAAAGAAACTTTAGTTTGTCTGCTTGTGCTTGTGAAAGACCTTAGGTTGTCTGTACATAAGAAAATAAGAACATCCCTGGTGGATCAGGCCCAAGGCCCATCTAGTCCAGCATCCTGTTTCGCACAGTGGCCCACCAGATGCCTCTGGAAGCCACAGGCAGGAGTTGAGGGCGTGCCCTCTCTCCTGCCATTACTCCCCTGCAACTGGTACTCAGAGGCATCCTGCCTTTGAGGCTGGAGGTGGCCCACAGCCCTCCGACTAGTAGCCATTGATAGACCTCTTCTCCATGTTAATCATGTAATGTTAGTCAGACCAGGAACTTGAGTGCCAGTTGAGAAGACCATTCTCTTTTATCCGTTGAAACAGTTCTCAATATCTGTGTCAACTGATTTTGGGGTAAACAGTACCCAAAGGAGACCACATATGTACTATATCTGTCTGGGTTTGGGGTAACAAGAACCTTACTGAAACGCTTAAAAAACATGGAGGTTGCTTTGAGCTAGGGGGAAAATAGATGCTATAATGCTGTCAGCTGATTTTTCTTTGTGTTACAATGTTGGTTGTCACTGGGATGGTGTGATGCTTAAACTTCATTCCCTTTCCTTTCCCAGTCAACCTGACATCTGGACTCCGCCTGCAGAAAGGTACATTTTGGGGACTGGGGAAGGATTAGACTCACAGGAGGGAGGGGGAGCTTGTCCTGTGACTGTCTGCTTGAGTTTCATTGGAGCTCCACATTTCTGTCCTGGGGCTGTGGAGCATGGGAAAGAAGAGTGAGGAAGTGGTTACTTGCCTATCTATGTTTTTTCTTGTTTTCAACATAATCCTTTGACGGACGAACACAAGAACAGACCTCCTAGATTGGACCAATGCCTGTCTAGTGCAGCGCTGACCAATCAGGGTCCTACAGGAAGTAGGACAAGACTGCTACAGCCCAACCCTGTTGTGTTTCTGCAGAATCTGCTAGTCAGAGCGGGTTTCTAAATAGCCACTCACCCACTTTCGCAGAGTTTGGTAAGAATTTCCCCCAAGTGATGAGGCAGGGAAGCTTTACACAGCCTGGGTCTTTTAAATGTTAATTAATGAATCATTAATATGAGTGTGTGGAGGCATCTTCACTAAATCAGACAGATTTGTGGGCTAGTAAATTTTGTCGACTTAGTTGCTTGAAAGGTGGCTTCAAGGTATACTGCCTCTGAATATGGAGGTTCCATTTATTGTAGCTAATTGCTGTTTTTAGACCTCTCTTCCTGAATTTGTCTAGTCCTCCTCAAACCACGTAAGGTGAGGAAATAAATGTGCCTTATGGCAGTGAATTTCAGAAATTATACATTTTTTTTCTTGCCTGAACCTATTGCCAGTCAATTGCAACAGCTGACTTGAGTTTTAATATATAAGGGGAAGGAGATAAATACTCCTTTTCACATGGTGTTGTTTTCCTCTTAAACAGAAAGCCCCCAATTCATTTCTATTATTCTATCAGAGCTTTTCTTCAATCCCAAGGAGATTTGGTCCTCGTTATGTAAATGTTTGGTAATGTCATTCAAATCTTCATCTGCCTTCATGCCTAAGTCTTATCCTTCGTTCTGGGATAACGTGTGAATGTTTGTACTGATGGCAGAGAAGACCTTTGAGAGGACAAACCATCTGCTTTTGTCTCCCCACGTACACTTTGAAATATTAGTCAACCTGTTGAGGGAGCAAAAATCCTGTGTTCTTCATTTCTCCCTCCAACTTTCAAGAACCAAAGAGCAGAATAAGTGTTATTCACATCCTTGTTGTTGCTTTTTCTGGGCTGTCCCGAGTGGTGGGAGAAGCAGGACATAAATATTTCAAATGGAAGATGGAAACTTGGGTCATTGTTATGAGGAAGGACTTATTTCTGTCCTTGACTAGCCAGCCACCACCTTCTTGTGGGTTCCTAAGTGAGAAATGTATGTCTGGAAGAAGGAAAAGCGGCCACCAATTCTGAATTTGGGTCAGAGAAGTAATATTATTTTGAGGGTTAAGGTAATTTCTGTGCCTGAATTTTGTGTCGGTCTAGATGTGGACAAATACACTGACAAGACAATTGTCAGTGTAATCCTGACAAGACAAAGGTGCAGCTGGTCATTAAGAATGCTAAGCATCAATTCATGTGTGTTGGATGGGGTTGCCCTCCCTCTGAGAACTCAGGTTTGCAGTTTGGGGGTACTGCTTGATCTGGGTCTGAATCCAGGTACTAAGTGGGAGTCATGGCAAGGGGTGCCTTTGCACAGCTTAAATTGGTGCTCCAGATGTGTGCATTGCTTGAAAGGGCAGACCAAGCTATAGGAATGCATGCGTTGGTCACCTTGAAACTGGCCTACTGTACTGTGCTGTGCCAGGGGTTGCCCCTGAAGCAGGTTTGGGAAAAGACTTCTCAGTAGCAACACCTAGACTGTGGGACTCCGTACCAGTGCTCCCTGTAAGAGGGAATCCTAGATGTTGTTGACTACAGCTCCCAGAATCCCTAGCTGCAGTGGGCTTTGGCTGAGGATGCTGGGAGTTGTAGTCAAGAACATCTGGGATTTTCTGTTAGAAGGAACATTGCTCCCTACCCCAAGAAATCCATCTTGCTCCTGCTAGCTGTTGCTTGAAGAGTTACCTGCCTAAAATGGCTTTGAATCTAGTCATAGACTTTAAGTTCCACTTGAAACTCTTGTTCTTTGTCCTCTGGATCTTTAAGTCCACTTTATTGTGTGTTACTGATCATTGAAGTTTCCAGTTTAAACCCCCCCACAAAATTGGACATGGAAGCTGCTTTGGCCATAGATAAAAAAAAGCATGGTATAAATATGCTAATAAATAAATGTGCTTTTAGGTGCAGGACTCTCAGTTAATTCTGGCAATCTTCTTCCCTCTCCTAAAACAGCAAGCATCACTCTGGATCCGGCCACAGCACATCCCCAGCTCATCCTGTCTGAGGACTGTAAAAGCGTGAGATGTGGAGCCAAAGACCAAGATCTGCTATGCTATCCTGAGAGATTTGACAAAAGGCTTTTTGTGCTGGGGTGTGAGGGCTTTACAGCCGGCAAACATTACTGGGAAGTCAGCGTGGGAGGTGAAGAGGAATGGGCGGTGGGGGCTGCCAGAAACACTCTCAGCAGAAAGGGCTATGTTGACTTTAGTACTCAGGGAGGGATCTGGGCTGTGGGGAAGTGGGACGGTGGGCTCTGGGCCTACAACCACCCTTTCTACACTCCTCTCTCCCTGAGGGAGGAGCCCAAGAGGATCCGAGTAACTTTGAACCATCTTATGGGGAGTGTGGCCTTCTTTGATGCGGATTCCGGAGCCTTGATCTATATCTACACAGCAGCCTCATTCTTAGGGGATATCATTGTCCCTCTCTTCCGGGTGTCTGAAGAAGCCCAGCTGACGATCTCTCCCTGAGGAAGCAGGAACATGGAGACAGCCGGAGATAAGTTCAATGCAACTGGGAGGCGTGTCCAGCTTCCTGCCCAAAACTGGGCTCAGGGGAAATGCTTAATTGCAGTTGGAGAGGGGCTAGATTTACATAGCACCAATTAGCCAGCTTTCACATCAGTCATGGAGGAATCTCTTCTTGAAGTGGAGTTTTGCACAACATTGACTGGCTGGCCTTTGTGTCAGGGATCCACCTTCCCTCTTTACTAAGCCCATCTGAAAATGCAGAAGGGGGCATTAAACAACGAATATAGCTTTGAACGAACCTTTTGATCAGACAGTCGTGTCAGGTGATAACGGCAGGGAAGGAGCAGAGCTCTTCTTGCAGAAAACTCCCCCAAACCTACCACTGCATTTATGCCTCTCTGTCCGTCTCCAGCCTTCCCTAAGGCAGCCACATCTACCTCTCAGACCCTTCTGGGTTTATTCTCCAGACCAGCAGGATCAGTTTTTTAAGAAGCAATCTGCTGGTCAAGATGTGCCTTTGGCCTTTAGACACAAAGGCCTCTAAAAGCCAGAGGCACCGAAGCTAACTCAGTCAAATGGAGTCATCTTTCCCTATGCTGGAATTCCTTATGTTTTAAAGAGGCAGTAACACATTGACACTCAATGCTGGTTGTTTCATGCCATGGCATCATACTGGTCATCTCTGGGAGCTTCATGAGCCTCAGCCCTAGTGGCAATTCCATTTCATTTTCCATGCCACCAGCTGGGGAGATGCATCAAACAAAACAAACACCCCAAAGTCTTCCAAAGGGGGGCATCTTGAAGTGGGGATCCTGGCTTGGAATGGTGGTGATTAGACCCAGCCAATCCAGGGAGTGTTGTTTCAAGGAAAGCTACAGTCATCTATTAAGTTGTTCAGTAAGATGACCTCCAGTGTTTCATTAAGCAAATACATCTGCTAGATTTTTTTTAAAAAGAGAAGTTCTGTTTAGTATTTTATATGATGCATATGAAGGTATATTTAAGGTTTTGTGATAGGAACTTGTACTAAAGACCTACAGTATCTTCCTTTTACTCCTATCTCATCGTCGGCAAATGTATACTGTGCTCACATTAGTTAATTTGCTTAAGGGGAAAAATAAATCCTGCTTTTTTTACTATGAAGTCCTCAAAGCCGTCCTCACTAACAATGAAAAGCACCATCATGAATACAGCCTGAACAAATAATGCATATTGCTATTAAAATCAACCATGCTGCAGAATGAACCCAATTAAAAACAAAACAAAACCCTGATATTAATTAAACATTTTGCTGAATAAGACAGGCTTAGTCCGGCACATAAATAACTATGAAGGATCCAGGGGATCCTCCCAAGAGAAGGGATTCAAAGAGATGGGGAGCCACTACAGCAAATGCCCTTTTCCAGGTAGATACCCGCCGTACTTTTGAAGGGGAGGAATCAAGGGAAGGGACTTGGAAGATTATCTACACTGATGTGCATGTTCAAGTGGGAGAAGATTGTAGGGATGTGCATGAATGTAGCTTGAAAAGATTTAAATTCTGATCTAGTTTGAATCGATTTGAGTTCAAAGCCATTTATTAGAGTGGAGGTTTGTTCGAATGTATTCAAATTTGCCCACCGTCGAATAGAATTTGGCCAAATTTGACTGAATTCAATTTGTTTGCAAATTTGAATTGATTCAAGCGAATCTCCACTCTGTTCAATGGTTTTGAACTCAAATAGATTTGAGTGAGATTTGAATTTGAATAGATTCGAGTGAGATCCATGCACATCCCTAGAAGATGGTCCAGGAATAGTGTATCTGAAAGACCATCTTCTCCCACTTAGGCACGCAACGAGTTCTATTTAATTTTATCCTCATGACAACCCTTTGAGGTAAACAGGGCAAGAGGTAGTGCCTTGCTCAAGGCTGTCCGGTGAGAATCATGGTAGAGCTGGGAGTTGAACGTAATGTAGGGCAACTCCAGTCAAGTTCTACAAACTGTGTGCTACATTTCATGCTGGCTCTCGGCATTTAAAACCATATTTGTGTGTTGGCTACAATTCGGGGGAATCACGTAGCAACCACATGCCATCTGCCAAACAGTCTGAGGAAGGGAAAGGGAGGATCTTCCACTCTTCCAGCAGCTAGCGAGATGGAAGGGCTGGAGCCATGCACACATCCCTTTAATTTGCCTCTTGGTCATGCTGGTCTTTGGGTACTATGTGCCCCCCTCTCCAGCTGGAGGCACCCCCTCTAGGAACTGTTCACTCCACCCCCCGCCATTGATGTAAAATAATAATTAGAGTTCCCTTCATAGAAGTTATGATGCCAACAATTTGATATCTACAATACCATTTCACAAGCATGTTTGGGTACTAGGGATGTGCACAAACTGGTTCAGAGGCCCTTTTACAGGCCTCCAAACCGGTTCAAACACGGGGCCGGCTCGAAGTTTGAAGCCGGGGGGGGGGGGCGGTGTGCCTCTTTAAGGGCGGGGGAGGGTGCACATCCTTCTCACTGCTTTCCCCACATCAGCACTGGTATTTTCAGTATCCCGTTGGGGCGGTAGTGTACCTCCCTGCCGCCGCATTGCTCTCCTTTTCCGGATATCACCAGAAGTTGCTGATGCACATGCCGGCGCAGGTGCGTGTGACATGTGCGCACCTGTGCGCGTCGGCAACTTCTGGTAATATCCGGAAAGGGAGGTACACTGCCGCCCCAACGGGCTCCTGAAAATACCAGTGCTGGTGGGGGGAAAGTGGCGGGAGGGGTAAGTGCACCCTCCCCTGCCCTTAAAGAGGCACCCCCGCCGGCTTCAAACCTCCCAGCAGTGGTTCCGTGCACATCCCTTCAAGCAAATGTTGCAACCCATCATCTGGGCCTTTCCATGCAGTCCAAACATGTGTCTTGCAATCACACTTCATTCTTGGCACGATGTCCCTGCAACCCTTGATTCAACAAAATAACAGTATTCCATCCGTACTTAATAGCGGGTACGGGAGAAGAACTATTGGCTTCATGCTTGTGAGGTTCCTGACGGTGACTCTGGGCCAGTCACTTCTCTCTCAGCCTAACCTACCTCACAGGAGTACCATAACCATGTACACCACGCTGGGCTCCTTGGAGGAAGAGCAGGATATACATGTGAAAATAATAATCTGGCTAACCACTTTTGGAAGCAAGATGCTGGGTTTCTGGACCTTGGCCCAGCAGGGCTTTTCTCCTGTTCTTACCTACAGACCTCATGCTGAGGAAAATATTATCATGAATGGTGATGTGAGCGCGTGCTTTTATCCATCTGCGATAACACATTAATAATTCCCCCATATTGGACAAAATTCAGTTTTGGCCAAAGTGTCTTGTCACAGTCACACTGCTTTCTGGCTAGTACAAACGTACTCCAGCCAATGCAGAGAAAGATGGCCTTCATCGGGCCAGCTGAGGTAATTAATGACTGAGACTTGCTCTGCCTACTTGGGTCATTTCAGGTGCTGTGCAGCTGCAGGGAGGAGAGCTGGTCTTGTGGTAGCAAGCAGGAATTGACCCCTTTGCTAAGCAGGGTCTGCCCTGGTCTGCAATTGAGTGGGAGACATGCAAGATATTCCCCTCAGGGGATGGGGCTGCTCTGGGAAGAGCATCTACATGCTTACATGCAGATGGTAACAAGTTCCCACCCTGGCAGCATCTCCAAGATAGGGATGAGATTGATCCTGCCTGCAACCTTGGAGGAGCCGCTGCCAGTTTGGGTAGACAATACTGAGCTAGATGGACCAATGGTCTGACTCAGTATATGGCAATTTCTTATGTTCCTATGCTCTGTTCTTTTTGCTCTCTGGGGGCAGTGTGGTAATTGCCAAGACTTGGAGCAGCACAAGTTCAGTCTCGCTTGAAACACAGACTGGTCATGCTAAACTAGTCCAATGTTTGTGTTCATTCAAAGAGATAGTGTCACCCATTGGTCTGCTAAGGTATTGCAAGAGATCTTTTCCAGCTAAAAACTGAGCTGATTAGACAGCAGGTCTGGCTGGCCCCACTCACAACAAATAAGAAACAAGAGCACAACACATCCTGCTTCCCCTCCCAGTCTGTAATCCTGTGGCTGCAGAATTGTGATTGACATACTATACTAATATACAATCATGTGGGACCAGTTTAGATATCCCCTCTCATGCATCTATGTGAACAGGAATGGGATGCCAGGAGGAGGAGGAGATGGATGATTAAAAACAACAACAATAATAAAATAAAATAATATTACAAATCATTAGCATTTTTAACAAAAAAGGATTCACAAAGTGGTTTACTTAGAAAAAGAAATAAGATGGTTCCAAAAAGGGCTAACAATTTAAAAAAGAAACCATCTAATAAAAGCAACCAACCACAACCATTGGAAAATGCTGTGCTGGAACTGGATAGAGACAGTTCCCCTGCTAAATTTAAGAGAAACACCACTTGAACAGGTGTGCTTTGCTCAGTTAGCAGGAATAGGAGGATATCTCAGCCTGGGTCAGGCAAAGTTTAACTGAAAGTTTATTCTGCTGGTGTGTGTGTGTGAGAGAGAGATGTGCACCTTCTTTCTGGATCCTCAGTTCAGCCTTACTCCAGAGGAGGCACCCAACCCGGCCTCTCTGTTCCCCTGAGTAGTCTCCTTGAGCAGTGAGGTGAGTACCCTCCCCTCCCCTCCCCGCATGGTGTTGCCTGCACTCCCAAGGATTCAGGGTGATGGAGGAGGTTCCAAGAAGGGAGCAGGAGCACAGCTGTGGGGGCAGGTTGGTACTGAGTCAGAAGTGCAGCAATCTTGTTTTTAAAGAAGAGTATGTAAAATATGGGCACTGGTGGTAGCAGGATGGTTGGAATGGTCACGATATATTCTGCATTTTAAAAGATACAAATATTTAGCCACAGTCCAGGCAAAACCAAAATCCTACAAGGTCACATTAAGAAAAAATTATTGGGACATGAGCCTCAGGAGGAAAATTCAAACCAGTATCAAACTATCAAATTAAAGGTTTTTAAAATCACAAGCTGACCCCCGCACAGAGCATCTGTGCGTTTTTGGGGGCCGGCAACCTCTCCCCCCCACCCCAGTCTCCGGCCGGGCCACCGCCGCCTCCTCGCCGGGCCGGATCCGCTGCCTCTCTCACCTCGCCCCAGTCTCCGGCCTGGCCGAGTGCTGCCGCCGTGGCCAGGCCCGCTGCGGCCTGGCATCCGGGCCCGCCGCGGCCTGGCATCCGGGCCCACCGCCACCTGGCATCCGGGCCCGCTGCCACCGCTTCCTCACCTCAGTGGCCGGGCTGGACCCGCTGCCTGGCCCACTACTTCCGCCGCCGCCGGCCTCCGCATTCGGGCCAGGCCCGCCGCCGCTGGCCTCCGCGTTCAGGCCGGGCACACTGCTGCCAGCCTCCGCAGCTGGGCCAGGCACGCCGCCACCCTGGCCTCCATGGCCCGGCAAGGCCCACCGCACCTCTGTCCTCCACCACTGAGACGCGCCTCAGCCAATCAGGTGCGTCCCTCCGCTCCGCTGCCCAGCCAATCAGCTGGGTTGCTGGGACGCATCCCCACAGAGGCTGAGGCACGTCTACGAGAATTAAATATATAGATTCTTAATATTTCAGTGATGCTGTCACTGCAGTGAGATGGCACAGGAGGGTCTTCATGACTGAATGTTAGGAAAAAGTTGGACCAGCATGGCAGACTGAAGATTACTTATGATTAGGGATGTGCACAAGCTCTTCACCCAATCCCTTGTGGGGCAGGGAGGGGTGCAAATGACCAGTGCACGCATGCAGGCCATTTGCATGCTGGTGCCAGATCAGGGCTGAAGGAAGGAATGCTGCAGCCCAGCACAGCTGTTTCTAAGACAAGGGCGGTGTGTGTGTGGCAGGGAGGGGGGTGAGCAGGTAAGGAGCTCCTTACCTGTTTGTTAAAGGCCCCCACCGCCCCGGCCAGCTCGAACGCCGATGTTTGAACTGGTTCGGCACTCCAGAAAGCGAGCACTGAACTTGATTCATCCAAAACGCTGTAGTTTCAGTTTATGTATATAGTTTATGAAAACTGTGTAGTTTTCGTTTAGCAATAGCAATAGCAATAGCACTTACATTTATATACCGCTTTATAGCCAGAGCTCTCTAAGCGGTTTACAATGATTTAGCATATTGCACCCAACATTCTGGGTACTCATTTTACCGACCTCGGAAGGATGGAAGGCTGAGTCAACCTTGAGTCCCTGGTCAGGATCGAACTTGTAACCTTCTGGTTACAGGGCGGCAGTTTTACCACTGCGCCACCAGGGGCTCTTACTAAGTTTAGGTAAATGCATGAGGTTTTCTCACAATGAATGAAATCAAACGAGGTAAAACCTCAAAAGTATAGGAAAGAATGTATGATGTATTAGCACTTAATATGTAAAAAAAACACATCTGGTTGCTCTTTGCCAGAGTTAGGGTAGTTACTTCTGATTTCCAGAATGAGGAGTTCCTGTATTGTTACACTGATTCCGGTTGCCCCACTCTTCCACGTGGTAAGAAATTCCAGGTGTTTGCAGAGCGCTTTGGATTCTGGTTTCCTTGGGAAGGAGAGTCACGAACTGGGGGCGTCTTTGTCATATTTCGTTTATTTACGCCAATATACTGGATGAGCATTGGGATGAATTTGAGAAGATCACAGATCATTCTTAGAAGTCAGCAGCAGGCTAAAGCAGGGAGACCAAATCCTGCATCATCCTGAGATGCTACAGCTCTCTGCCTTAGTTGCTCCATTTTAGGCTCTCTCTAACAGAGGTGCTCTTACCCCTGGACTTTGGGCTGGAGTCCAGGGCCTCCACACCCCCTGAGGGCCCCCAAATCCTTTTTAGTCTGTCTGGGTGGTGTGGTTTGTGCCCTCAAGAACCTACAATTTATGCTTAACTTGCAGTAGGGGGACCTCCGAAGGCCTTTAGGTCCAGGTACCAACCTTAAGTGGCAAAGCAGGGGAATGCTTGACTAACAAGCAGAAAGTTCCCATTCGAACCCCCGCTGGTACTATATAGGGCAGCAGCGATATAGGAAGATGCTGAAAGGCATCATCTCAGACTGCGCAGGAGGAGGCAATGGTAAACTCCTCCTATATTCTACCAAAAGAAAACCACAGGGCTCTGTGGGCGCCAGGAGTCGAAATTGACCTGACGGCACACTTTACCTTTACCAAAATCACCTAGGTGCACCTCTGCTCTCTAAAACTCTTCCTTCCATCTCCATCTGGTGTCTGGCCTGCTCTTTTCACACTGGCTTAAATTAGTGGCTCCCTTGCAGGGGGTGGTGGGGGAAAGGGGAATCAGTAAACCTGACTCCTTCCTTGGTGTCTCTTCCAGGAAAAGGGAAGTATGTGCCCTCCTCACAATTTATGTGCTTCATTCAAATTTCTCAGCAGCGTCCTACTCCAGTATGGGAGTCACTCAGGATTGCTTAGTTGTTAATGGTGATTAACACAGAACAGTTAGCCAGCTAATTACATCAGATTCACAACCATATTTCTGGGGGGAGTGCTTGGTAAGTGTTTTGTCATAATGATTCGAGAGTGGAATGTTCTCCTCTGCACATTGTGGCTGGCAGGTACACGAAGGGAATATTAGAGGTGCCGAAGAGAATTAATTAGAACTGGGCATTTTCTGATGAAGCTATAGGCTTTCAAAGTAGTTTTTGAAGTAGTAGGGCTCCTTATATGGAACCATGTAATAATAAAACATTTCCCTAAATGGGGCCTCTATGTGGGGCTGCCTTTGTACATAGTCCAGAAACTGCAGTTGGTTCAGAACGTGACAGCCAGGTTGGTCTCTGCTGTAAACCGCCTTGGGATTGTTTTTAATGAAAGGCGGTATGTATAGACACTTATTCACCCAGGCTTTTAATTAAATTTATTATAGTTTTAAATAATTTTAATGCTGGGTTTTAAATGTTTTCAATCTTTTAAATGATTTTAATTGTTAATTGATTTAATATTTTAAATAACTTTAATCGTAACCTGCCCACAGACGCAAGTGCTCACTTAAATGGTTAGAAATCACAGCAGTAGAAATGCTGAGTCATTTCTAGGAAAGGGAATGCCCATCTGCTGATTGAAAGAAAACAGAGAAATCGAAACTTAATCTCTTACTCTCTGTTTTCCGCGTGAGGCAGCCATGGCAGCAGCTGGAGGTCTTCTCAGAGATATCTGTGAGGAAGCAACTTGTTCCATCTGCTTGGACTATTTCACCGATCCAGTTATTATCACAGAGTGTGGGCACAATTTCTGCCAAGCTTGCCTGACCCAGTGCTGGGGGAAGTCAGATACGGAGGCTTGCTGCCCTCAGTGCAGAGAAATCGTTCAGGAACGAAACTTCAGGCCAAATCGGCCGCTGGCAAATGTGGCAGAAATTGCCAAGAAACTTCGGATGATTCCCAGTCTTCAGGGTGAAAAGGGGCCAGAAGGAAAGGGGAGAATCTGTGAGAAACACCAGGAGCCCTTGAAGCTCTTCTGCAAAGACCATGGCAGGCTCATCTGTGTGGTGTGTGATCGATCCAAGGAACATGAAAATCACAAGGTGATTCCTTTGGATGAGGCTTCCCAAGAATACAAGGTAGGAAATCACTGTAGATCTAGTTGGGGAGCTGCTGTATCCCATCTAGTTGTCTTTTGTTGTTTGGAAGTTTGTCCCAGTGGGAATTGGGGAAGGGCAAAAAGAAATTGAGTTGCTTTGGAATAAAGCCTTAGTTAAACTAGCATGATACTTCTTTGTATTGACAAGGGATTGGGAAGCCGTTATTAAAGGAGCGAGAAGAGGCATGTGCATTATCTCTGGTTTAAGGAATAATTTTAAATCCACTCTCTTGGATAGTTTTTAGAGTGTCAGTTTTATCACGCTCTTAAATAAATTCCCTCTCTTAAATAGGTTTTCTAACCCGATAACCAAAGGTGGATCTCCCATGAGGCAAAGTGAGTCAGCAAGTGAGCCATGGGGCAGTGGATGCAGGCACTCCACCCCACGCTGGAGGTGTCGCCCACCTGCGTCTTGCTGCTTCTTCTACCTCACCTCAGCTGCTGCATCTATAGGTTTATTGTGTGTGTGTCTCCTGCCCCAGCCAGTGGTTGAGAGAGAGTACGCAGGAGAGCCCTAGGAGAGAGAGAGCGAGTGCTCAGCACCTGGGAGGATGAAGGTGAAGATGGTTGCAACAATGTCAGCCTCTGAGATGCAGGGGATGGTTGCTGATGCTGCCCATCTTCCTCCTCCCCTCCCCTCTCAGGAGTCACAGGCACTCTCTCCTCAGGCCACAGCTTGCTGGATTAGGCAGGCAGCATGCATTCATCCAGGTTTATAGTCTTCTGGGAAGGGATGCTTCTTGCCGCCAGGGCTGATGGGAAGCCCTTACGCCCCATGGAAGAAATTCTGTATCAAAACAGAGCAGCTCTCTATAAGCAATTAACCTGAATGAGATTTGGGGTGAGGAGTATCCTGATCTGGATCTGGAGGGGAGATATCCACCCCACCTGCAGTGGAAGAGCACAAGTAAGGAGAGGACTGCTAATTACTATTAAGGTCATTCACATGATCTAATGGTGCAGAGCTGGGGAGGGTGGGGAGGCAGGATTGTCCCTATCTCACCCCCAGATGATCATCTTCTTCCCAGTGGCTATGCCATTCGTGGACCCATGTGATCAATGCTGTGTGTGTTTTGCTTTCCTTTCAGGATCTGATCTATAGCCATGTGGAGAATTTGAGGAAGGAGAGAGAAAATATTCTTTCGTACAAGGCAGTTACAGAAAAAGAAAGCCAAGACCTCCTCATAAGTGTTTCTGCAGTCTAGAATTAAGGGCTACCATGCACACTAATGCTGTACGTATTCAGTGGCAACTATCATCCCTGCCTCACAAGCACAGGTGCTGAAGCAGGTAGTGGTGGGGGATTTTGCCAATCTCCCCTTCCTCCAGAAATGTTGCTTGAGTCTTGAAATATGCCCCTGAGGGCCACACATTTCTCAGGGTCATACACACGTGGACAAATGTGTTGGTATTCCTCCAGGAAAAAAGAAGAACCCATAATTGTCTCTGAAATAACTTGAAACTGACAAAAGTAATTGGCACTCATCATTGTTTGTTCCACATTTAGCAAAAATCGGAGACTTTGCTTTAGAGTTTTGATGCAACAGAATATTTCAAATTATAACACAAATGAAAATGGCATGGACAAAAATGATGGGACCCATAACCTAATATTTTGTTGTACAACCTTTAGAGGCAATCACTGCAAACAAGTGATTCCTGTAGCTCTCAATGAGACTTCTGCACCTGTCAACAGGTAGTTTGGCCCACTCTTCCTGAGCAAACTGTTCCAGCTGTGTCAGGTTTGAAGAGTGCCTTCTCCAGACTGCCTGTTTCAGTTCTTTCCATAGATCTTTGATAGGATTTAAATCAGGGCTCATAGAAGGTCACTTCAGAATAGTCCAGTGTTTTGTCCTTAGCCATTCTTGGGTGCTTTTAGCTGTGTGTTTTGGGTCATTATCCTGTTGGAGGATCCATGACCTGTGACTGAGACAGAGCTTTCTGGCACTGGGCAATACGTTTCACTCCAGAATGTCTTGATTTCATTGTTCCCTGCACAGACTCAAGGCATCCCGTGCCAGACACAGCAAAGCAGCCCCAAAACATAACCGAGCCTCCTCCATGTTTTACAGTAGGTGTAGTGTTCATTCCTTTTGAACGCTTCATTTTTCTGTCTGTGGACATAGGTCTCATCTGTCCAAAGCACATTCTCCCAGAAGCATTGTGGCTTGTCAAAATGCATTTTAGCAGATTCTAGTCTGGCTTTTTAATGTTTTCCTTTCAGCAGTGGAGTCCTCCTGGGTTGTCTTGTTTGTTTGATTTCTATACCGCCCTTCCAAAAATGGCTCAGGGCGGTTCACACAGAGAAATAATAAATAAATAAGATGGATATCTGTCCATAAATGGCTCACAATCTAAAAAGAAATGTAAGACGGACACCAGCAACAGTCACTGGAAGTACTGTGCTGGGGGTGGATAGGGCCAGTTACTCTCCCCCTGCTAAATAACGAGAATCACCACATTGAGCCCACTATCACACAAAAAGCGACGGATGGTGTGATCAGACAGTGATAGACCTAGACCTTGGAGTTCAGCTTGTATCTCTTTGGAAGTTGTCCTTGGCTTTTTGTCTACCATTCTCACTATCCTTCTGCCCCTTCTGGGGTTGGCTAAACTCCCATGGACCTTGAACGTCTTAGTAATATTTGCAACTGTTGTCACAGAACATCAGACTGCTTGGAGATGGTCTTATCGCCTTTGCCTTTAACATGCTTGTCTATAATGTTCGTTCTGATCTCCTCAGACAACTCTTTCCTTTGCTTTCTCTGGTCCATGTTCATTGTGGGACACACGATGATACCAAACAGCAAAGTGACTACTTTCCCCCATTTCAATAGGCTGAATGACTGATTGCACGATTGGAGACGTGTGATACTAATTAAAGAAAACAGCTAACTTGAAAAATCACTCTAATCCAATTATTTATGATCTTTTCTAGGGGTACCAACAAATGCCACTTTAGAATATCTTTGTAGAATAAGCAATAATTTATCTCTTTTCACCCTTCCTTTGCTTTACTCAATGACATATCAAAGGCAGGCAGGTATACATGGGACAATTGCTTTTCATTTAATCACTTTTCAGGAGGCATAAAACACTTTTTCAATGAACTGTAAGGGTACCAACAAATTTGTCCACGTGTGTATTTGCACAAGTTGAAGAGTGCATCCATGGGAAAGGGGATCACTAAAATAGTCCCCCGCACTGCGATATCGTGCTTTGCATTGTTAAGAAGATCAATTACTTGGAATGACGTGATTGCTCACTGGAAGTGTTCATGAATGGCCATTCGAAGGGTGGGCACTTGTAAGCTATCTGGAAGCTCTTTCCCTGTTGAATGTTGATGTGATCTCTTTTAGCTGTCAAAATTCCTTTTCTGTCAAAATCTTATAATCTGCCAATTGATGCTGCTGTGTAGATGAAGTTCCTGACTTTGGTTTGCTTTCCTCCCTGCCCCGCTCCTTTTTCAGGAAGAAACACAGGCAGAGAAGCAGAGGACAATGGCTGCGTTCAGAAAATTTCACCAGTTTCTGGAAGAACAAGAGAAGCTTCTGCTGACCCAGATGGAAAAGGCAGAGGAGGAGATTTCAAGAAGACGGGATGAGCACCTGAGCAGGCTCTCTGAGGAGCTCTCCTCTCTTGAAAAGATGATCCAGGAGGTGGAGGAGAAGTGTCTGCAGCCAGCAGGTGAACTCCTCCAGGTAAGGCCTGGTCTATGCATGCCAAAGAATGAGAAGGGAAATTCCTAAGGTTGCCCAGTCACGTGTACAGGTTGCAGCTTTTGGGATACCATTTCTGAATGTTAGTCTATGGAAAAAAATCCTTAGACAACTAACACATCAAGGGGAAAGGTTTTAGATTAGCTTCTCCTTGCTTTTTTATGTTTTAATTTGCAGAGGTTTCTTTTGGGAAAGTAGCAAACCTGGTCCTCTCAAAATGCCAGGCATAGAGCAGCAGATTGAAGGGTGGCAGAATGTGCCCACCTTGGCCCTCAGCAACAACCAACATGGTTTATGTCTGCAGAGAATTGCTTCTCCCACATCACTGCGCCAGCTGCCATGCAAGGCTCCCTCGTCCTCCTGCTCACTGACCCAGGTTGTCAGTCTCTGAGGCTATTCACACGATTGTAGAAAATTGGGCTAGCCTCTGCTAGCCCGATCTTCTGCAATCGTGAGAACCACCGGGCTCGGCTGCGAGCCCGGTGGTTCTTGAGTGGGTAACCTGCTCAAGTAGCCTGCCCCTTATACCGGGTTTGTGGAGCGAGCACCCCACAAACCTGGTTTTTGGGTTTGTGAGTAGCCGCGGTGTGGCTCTGCGGTGTGGCTCCTCATGAGTAGACCCCCAGCGAGAGGCTGAAAAGCAGCCTCCCAGCTTGGGGGTCTACCCAGTATGCCCAGTGCGCTTGCGCAGGTTATACTGGAGCTTCCAGGGGCCGTGCGGCCCCCAAACTCCCCAGCCCCCGCCGGCTCCATCAAGGAGCCAGCAGTCATGTGGGCGGCTTAGCCCGCTCTCCCCACAAAACCGGCAAAAGTGGGTCTCACTGATTGTGAGACCCAGTGCTCTGTCTTTCTGCTGTGCCAGCCCAGAAGTGGCTCTTATCTGGCCTGCTGGGTATGGATTCCTCCAGCTACAGCCCATGCAGGATGGATGCCAGCTCTGTGGCACAGTCCAAATTCCACAGGATAATATAGTATTTGATTCATGGTACTGAGCTATTATTATACCATTTGGGAAGAAATGAATTACCTGTAAAGTATTGCAGGTGCGTTTGTATTCTGAATGTTGGTGGGGTGTGTGTATGTATGTGTAAGAGGTGGAAGGGTTCACCTGAAGAGGAGACTGAAGGTGACCAGATGTGTGCCTCAGCATCCAGTGAGGACCTTCTTGTGGGAAAGGTGCATGACATCCAACAGTCTGAGGCGGTCTGACCAGTTTTTTTTTCACATCTACACATACCTAGTGAAGAATAATAACTCTGGCATCTCCACTTATAAGAACCTCAAAGCAGACTCCAAATTAGAATGATGGCCAAGTCTTTAGTTGTTTACAACATACATAACCAGGGAAACTGGGATCTAAACTGCAACAATGGCGCCTCTGAGCTGGTTCCCCCATGCTGACATTATGGCATTTTAGGCTCTGAAGTTTAAAATAACTCTCCTTGATTTGTTTGAAGGATATAATGAAAAGCACCTCCACCTGCTATGGCAAGGTCTGCCCAGGGTTTCAAATGCGTGGAACTTTGAGGGAGGGGTCTTTTTGGGGGAGGGGTGCCAGAGACCATTCATATATGTGCACAGCTTTGGCTGGTCCATGAACTGTGCACTTTTCTGAGAGAAGGCAGATCTGGCCTCTGTCTCCCATGTCTGGGTCACATCCCAACTGAACAACTGCAGTGCGGACAATGCAAAGCTTCCTTGAAAAGAGTTCAGAAGCTCCTGTTCGTGCAAAATGGCACAACCAGAGTTGTGGCAGAGGAAAGGGTGGCCTCAGTTGTTGCAGCACCCCAGGGGGCCCATGTGCAGCCTTTTAGGATAACCACAAAATGGGTTTTATGCAAAATTGTTTCTTTGCATATTTAGAAAGTAGAGGCCTCCACCCGCCGCCCCATTTAGCTAATCTATCCACTTATCCGCCTTCTGAGTTTTTTTGGGTTTTTTTAAATAACACACTGTGTATCACAGTGGAGTGGCTCCACTGTGCCAGCTGAGTCGATTAACTCATGAGGATTTTTTCTCCATTATATGGAAAAATACCCGCAGGCTGTGATTGGGAGACAGTTGCCAGCTGGATACCGTGTTCACTCTAACAGATTCACAGACATGGTTGACTACAACTCCCATAATCCCCAGCCAAAGGCCATTGCAACTGGGTATGCTGGGAGTGGGAATCCCTGATAGAGAGAACAGTTGCTGGATACACAGCAGGGTTAATGTGCCTCTCTCTCCAGGGCCTGAGGGATCTCCAGCTGCCTAGGATGACCGGTACTGAATTATCTCTTTTCTCCTTTCTTCTAGGATATTGGAAGCACCATGCAGAGGTAAGTGGATCCCAAAACCTGAAGCTGGGGAGAATCTGCATGCTAGCTCCTGAGTCATTTTGGAAGGGCGGTATAGAAATCAAATAAATCAAATAAATAAATAAATAATAGATGAAGCAAGAAGCCCTCTGGTTGGTAGAGAGGGAGAGAATGACCACTACCTGGGGTCTGAATAGTCATGTAAGTAAATAAATACATTTTAGAAATGAAAACTCCCTCCATTTCTGTCATAGGAGAATATCCCCATAAAGAACAGATAGTCCGACCCTATCAAGGCAAAACACAGATTTCTTCCAGAAGGCAATGGGACAGGGAGGGCATGTATCTTGCTCTAAGGTTCATTTGGCTAAGAAATGTCTCCCCCTCAACTTAGAAAAGGAGTTACTGTCTCCATTGGTCTTAAGAACCATCACATTCAGTCTCCTTTCCTGGCTACCCTCAATTTTCTGAATCAAAACCCATGCATTTACAATGACTTTATCCTCTGACAACTCCAGTTCCAGAGCAAGGATCATTGAAGCTGTCAGAGCCAGGTATGTAACCACGGTAGGGCAGGCAGGGCACGTGTCCCCCGCACAAAACAAAACTGCCATAATTTTTTTTAAATTTTGGAGAAGCCAGGGTCCGTGGGGGTTGGGTCGAGAGCAGGGCAGGCTGTCTGTATTTTATCCCAAAAGTCTTGGGAACAAACAGTGTCCCCCGGTGAACAAAACCCCTAGAGCACCGCACAGACCCTGCCTGTTTGGTCTGCTCTCTCCAGCCCCTGACCCATCTGAGAGATCTTGCTGCTGCTGCTGCTGCTGCTGCACCTGCTTAGCCAGCCAGCAGCCACCCTTTCATGCCAGCCGTGAGCACCATTTGTCCTCCTTAGACTTCATCCTGTTCTCCTCTGCCCAACTCATTCCTCTAACCGGCACAGATTTCCTCTTGCACCAGCTTAGTCAGGAAAGGGAGTGGGGGTGGAGGTGGAGGGGTGGGCTGTTCTCGCCAGTCATGTTTTGCCTGCTGCCGCCAGGCACCAGCCCAGCCCAGTGTAGAAGGGGGAAGTTTTCCAGTTGTATTTCTTGCCACCAGTTTCCCTTTTTGCTCATTCAAGTCCTTCCTCCCCTATAATCTAACCACGTTTTAACTGAAACAGTTCAGGGAGGGGGAGATGGGGGGAAGTGGAACCTTGCAAGGTTCCACTTCCCCCCATCTCCCCCTCCCTGAATGTTTTCACTATGTAATGCATGCTAATTTAATTATGTGCCACCATCAAAATGGATTAGCTGTTTCAGCCCATCAGGAAAGTCTAAACCTCCACAAATTTAATTAACTAGACTGAAAATCAGATGAACAGAGAATAAAACTCTCATTAGGAGCAATTAGTGATTACTTAAACATGGTGCTGCCAAGCAGTTTGTAAATAAAACTAGCAGCCCTTGGAAAACTAGCTGGAATTAATTGTAGGTTGGGCAGGGGGAGAAAGTATATAGTTCTAAACATTTAGTATATAGTTCTAAACATCAAGTGAGTCCTTTTATGTCCACTGATTTTTTTGCAAATGCAAAAAGGGAAATTTCCTTACAATTATGAATTATGATTCCATGTGGTTTCTTCCATGTGACATGGAAGAAACCACAAGGAATCATAATTCATAATTCTAAGGAAATCTTAATTCATAGTTATAAGGAAATTATGAATCATAATTCATAATTATAAGGAAATTTACTTTGAGTTGCTTGCATAGAAATAGGAACAGCTTTGTAAAAGCTAATCATGCTGGATGAGAAAGCTGAGTTACATAATAATAATAATAATAATAATAATAATAATAATTAATAAATAAATAATTCGATTTCTATACTGCCCTTCCAAAAATGGCTCAGGGCGGTTTACAAAGAGAAATAACAAATAAGATGGCTCCCTGTCCCCAAAGGGCTCACATTCCAAAAATGTAAAACATGACTGAATGGAGAGAGTGCAGTCAGTGTGTGTGTGCTGGGATGCAGGAATTGATTAACCTATCAATCCCCCCCACACCCTCTACTATTTGCTGAGTAGCAATGATAACTGAATAACCAATTATATTTTTTCTTTCCAAACACAAAAGTTAAAATGCCATTATCCATATTTTTGAATCTACTCACACAGGCAGACTGAAGGTTAAACAGGTCAGCTCAACATTACCATCACATAGCAAAATGTTTTTGTGAAAGCAACTCCACATTGCATTTTCAGTGGCATAATAACCCATATTACATTGTCAAGTTGTTTCATGAGGCACATTAATTGTGTTAATGTTG
This sequence comes from Hemicordylus capensis, assembly GCF_027244095.1. Lineage (NCBI taxonomy): Eukaryota > Metazoa > Chordata > Lepidosauria > Squamata > Cordylidae > Hemicordylus > Hemicordylus capensis. The sequence continues at coordinate 252,561,126 of NC_069658.1, read as the reverse complement.
GGTCAGCTCTTGGAAACACCTGTGCTTCAAATGTGGTCAAATCAGCCCCCAGTTATTCAAAATATTAAGTCTATAACTGAAACAAAGAGTTAAAAAATACTGATTAACTACAGTTAAATCCAAATGTTTAATGGTTTAACTCCATGATCTTCTCTCTCACACAAGGAGGCTATTCCCACGATCAGCCAAAATTGGGCTAGGGGAGCCTAGCCCGATTTCGGCTGATCGTGGGAGCCACCGGGCTTCCAGGCGAGCCCGGTTGCCTCCCGGCATTTAATCCACCAAAGTAACCCTCCCCTTAAACTGGGTTTGTGGAGCGAGCGCTCCACAAACCTGTTTTTTAAAATCGTGAGCAGCCGTGGTGTGGCTCCGTGCCATGGATACTCACGAGCAGACCTCCGGAGGGGAGGCAAAAAGCCGCCTCCCGGCTCCAGGGGTCTCTCCAGTATGCCCTGTGCGCTCGCACAGGGCATACCGGAGCTTCCAGGGGCCACGCAGCCCCCTATCCACCCAGCCCCCGCCGGCTCTGTCACGGAGCTGGCAGTCGTGTGGGTGGCTGATCCGGCCGCCCAGGGCTCCTGCCCTGCTCGTCTCCCCCTTCCCTTCCCAAACTGGGTCTCACTGATTGTGAGACCCGGATCAAGGTGTGGTTTAAAAAAAATAAGAACACACCACAACTCCTTTTTCTTTTCTCTACAAATAGCAGCAACACATGAAAACAAGTTTTCTGAAAGATGGGTGTCACATGTTTGGATGGCGGGGGGGGGGGCAATTTCAGTGTTTGTCCTAGGCACCATTTCCCCTAGTTAGGCCCCTGCTCTTCCATCACAAAAAACTAATGTTTCAAGTATCTAAGTGTCACCAGAACAATGCCAGGTCTTGGAATCTGTTTGGCTCTCAGAATTAGAGCTAGTATTACTTTGGCAACATCTGGATTAGGCCGTGACAGTTCTGAATCATATAATGACTGGGAACATAGGAAACTGCCATATACTGAGTCAGACCATTGGTCTATCTAGCTCATTATTGTCTGCACAGACTGGCAGCGGCTTCTCCAAGGCTGCAGTGCAGGTAGGAATCTCTCTCAGCCCTATCTTGGAGAAGCCAGGGAGGGAACTTGAAACCTTCTGCTCTTCCCAGAGCGGCTTCATCCCCTGAGGGGAATCTCTTGCAGTGCTCACACATCAAGTCTCCCATTCATATGCAACCAGGGCAGACCCTGCTTAGCTATGGGGACAAGTCATGCTTGCTACCACAAGACCAGCTCCAGCTCTTCTCTCCTGGGCCATTCAGTTACATTCATGTTCCCTTATCCAATATAGAGCACCTCTGAGGCTACTCGCGAGGAGAGAAGTGGTGGAAGTGTTCTGTGTTCCTGGCAATGTTCCTGCCACTAGATATCACTCTTAGGTGCCGCTCAGACCAGATGCCATGGAAAACACGTGGCTGTGGCTGAGAACGGGAACCCTGCGTCTCCTCTTCACATCTCCCTGGAAATGTGTGACATGGTATTGCCACACACAGACTTCCCATGCTTCCTACAAGGGTAGCCAATGAAGTGTACTATGGGGTGGGGGGAATAATATGAGCATGATGATGTCTCTTGACATATCTCTCACTAGCCGTTATCGAGTCTAGTGTGTCCCTTGGCTGCCTGGCTTTGAGCTCCTACTGGCTACATCCCTCTGTCCCTCTTGGGCTTTCTGCACTGGCCTGTGACTTGGGTTTCTGTTGTTTCCTTTATCTTGCCCCACTAAGGAATTCTGGGTTGGATGGCCAGTGCGTTAATTTCTCTCTCTCTCCTCTAGGTGTCAGACAAAAGAGCCATTTAAGAACCCCGTGCTTTTTTCTCCTGCTCTCAAGTGGAAGATCTGGGATTTTGTTGATAGCAATCCTTTTCTGGAGGGTGTCTTCAAGAAATTCAAAGGTAATGAAGAATGTTTATAAAGATGATACACTGAACACTACATTGGTTCAAAGTTGGTATGAAAAGCAAGCATGATAGCATTGCCAGAAAAAAAGAGAAAATTTCCAGTTGAAAAGACCATTCTAGTTCACTATGGAAAGGGCTCCAGTCAAAATCCCAGCGCAAGTGTAGCTCAGAATTGCATTTTGTAGATTAAAAATAAATAAATTCCCCCCACACCTTTTCTCTCTCCATACTTTCATTTATACATATTTAAAGCTTCAGTAGCCTGCAGTGTTTAATTGGGTGGTGGAGGACAGGAAACGATGGGATAAGCAACCAAAATAAGTAGGGTGGTGGTGTGGGAGAGTTGTGGGGAATTTGATTAGTTAGGGCATAACCCTTTGTTTGAAGCATCTGATCATGGCCCCTTTCAAAAATCCTTCTTCCCTGTGCTCACTTTGCTACATGACTGTTTGGCCAGTGGGAATAACTCGTTGTGGTTTAGTGTGGTAAAGTTGTGCCCAGAGAATGGTCTGAAGGTGACTGATGTCCTTCCGTGTCCCTTCAATTTGGTCCCTGTACAGTAGAGATATGCACCCGCCGTTTGCCACAGTTCGGTCTGAAGGTGGACCAAACCTCAAGTCCACGAGCTAGCGGTTCACGATCGAACCCCTTGAACCGGCTCGCTTCACAGCGGACGGGTTTGCGATCAAACCGGTTCTGTACTTCCCTGCTCTACAGCAGGGGTTGACAACCTTTCGGAAGTGATGTGCCAAATCTTCATTTATTTACTGGTATTTTTTAATTGTCTCTCTGTCTTGTATCTAGTGGGAGTTTAAAATGATTTAAATTAATGTCCAAACTAAGCTTTGATGCTGGACAAGCAGAATTTCTGAGAAACTCCCACTAATATTGTCCGTCCCTGGATATAGAGGTGGAGAAATTCCCATGTCCCTTTCTGGATATGGCAGGGGGAAAGATGATCTAGCATGAAAGCACTGACTACTGTTAAATGTCTCTCAGAAGTCAGTATGAGTGCCACTTGAAATCATCTGTATCATATATTGCCTAGCCCTGTTCTACAGTCTCATTTGCCCTAGTCATCCAAAGCGCCTGTTGGCTTTAATGGCTCTGGGCTATACTCCAAATCCCCAAACTCTGGTTATGAGATCTTTGCCTAAATTCAAATGGTTTTTTAAAAGGATTTCCCCCCCATCCTTTTAAAAATTAGCACTGATGTGAGCTTAATCTCTTCCCTTTCCTCTCCAGACACTCTAGAATCAGGACTTCCGCTGCAGAAAGGTACGTTTTGAGGGGCATTGGATGGTGGAACTGATTCAGAAGCATGAGAGGGGCTTCTCAGACAGTTGTCTGCTTCTGTTTCATGGGCTTTCAGCAGTTCTATCTTGGGGCTCTGGGACTATCAAGGGGTTGACTACAGGCAGAATGGAGAAGCAGTTCTAGTCTATCTATATTTTCTCTCTGTAATTTTAAAAGTGAGCCTTTCACATCAGAACATACAAACTGCTCTGCTGGGTCAGAAGCAGCATCCATTTAAACCAGCATCTTCTTTCCCAGGGTGGCCAGTTCCCTTGCTAAATGATCAAAGGGGCACCTTTTTAAAAAGTGGCCATTTTCTTTATTGAGCAGATGGAGAGCGAATGGCCCTATCCAACCCCAGCACAGCATCCTTCCAGTGCCTGTTGCTGGTGTCTATCTTTATGTTTCTTTATAGATGGTGAGCCCTTTGAGGGGACAGGGAGCCATCGTTATTTATTTTTATTTCTCTGTGTAAACCGCTTTGGGAATTTGTGTTGGAAAGCGGTATACAAATATTTGTAGTAGTCTTCTGAAAAATCCAAAATGAAGGAATCTTCCTTCCATCTTATTTGTCCTCAGAATCTGGCACTCAGAGACAGACTTGTAATGAGTCATTTGCCTGGTTGCCTAAGATGGGCACAGACCTCTAGGCAGTTTGTGTGTATGGGGGGCCATGGGGGTTCCTCCTCCCCCTGCTGGCCTCCTTGCCAGCCGTTCAGCCAGCTCTATGGCCCATTTGGGCCTTCCCCCTCCAGCACGGTGGCCATTTTGGAGGCCGCTATGCCTGCACAATGGTCCTCTGCGTGGTCTGGGCCTAACAACGTAGTCCAACAATTCTTCCTATCAAATTATGGAAAAAGAAGTTTTAAAATATGTGTGTATGTATATGTGTGTGTATGTATATGTGTGTGTATAAAATCTCCATGTGACAGTAAGAATGGAAAGTGCTTCTATTCCAGAGAGCAGCTTTGTACCCCCACCCCAGTGAAACCACAAAATGTGACTTCGAGTTACTGCTCCATTACATTAGCTGGAACTTCCCATTGGTCTAGCATGCTGTTATTGCACAAGAACACTGGGTGTGTGTGTAATATATGACAGAAAATTACACTGGGCGAGCGGGGGGCACATCCAGGCACCACACATGTGCATACACATGTACTCCCCCCATTCTATTCACTACCTGGGCACAGGCGAATGAGCCAGTCAGAAGCAGGAAGTGCAGGTGGGGGGTGTATCCTCTACAACCCTAGTGGCCAGAAATGGGTGGCTTGGATCGGTGTGGAGCCAGCTGTGTGAACAAACCAATGTTCAAAAAACCATAATGAAACGTCATCAACCATAATAAAAAAGCAGCAATGTAAACTCCCCCAATTTACTCTGATTTATGCTTATTTGGACTTAAACATGCTTTATATACCCTTGACCTAACTTAAACCATGTACTTTTGCAGTAAAGCCACCAGTCTGGGAAACCTCGTGGTAGCAGCTGTTGCAGCATCTGAGGCTGTGGAGGTTCTCCTGCTGCCACCTACACAGCTGCTTCCTTCTCTTCCTCTGCTGTGACAGTGAGCTTTTCCAGACTGCGAACTTTACTGCAGCGGAGGGAAGTGGCTTAACTTAACTTAACATGAGTAAGGATAAGAGTATATAAGCTGGACATAAGAATGACACGGTGGCCAATAGATTGGAAGAGGTCAGTCTACATACCCATACTAAAGAAGAGAGACTTAACAGATTGCTCAAACCATCACACCATATCCTTAATTTCACATGCTAGCAAAATAATGCTCAGGATCATCCAACGCAGATTAGAGCCCTACGTGGAAAGGGAAAGGGAAATGCTGGATGTTCAAGCTGGTTTCAGAAAAGGCCGCGGAACAAGAGACATCATTGCTGATGCATGCTGGATAATTGAGAAAGCCAAAGAATACCAGAAAGAAGTCAATATGTGCTTTATTGACTACAGAAAAGCCTTCGATTGCGTAGACCATGTCAAGTTGTGGAATATCGTTAGGAAAATGGGCAAACCAGAACATCTCAGTGTTCTCATGAGAAACCTATACTAGGGGTGTGCACAGAACAGCGGAGCTGCGGTCCGGCACTGGGGTGGGGGGTTCCAATCAAAACGGGGGGCTTTACTCACCCCTTCCTTCAAAGTAATGTATTTTTTGTAGTAATCGGGCGGCAGCGTGCCGCCCGCTTCAATCTCCGCTCGGCGCGGGCTCCTCCATTTGTATCCATAATCGGGCGGCAGGATCGCTCCCAGTTCCTGCTGCCCCCTTCAAGCTAAGCCAAGCTCGGCTGGCGGCCGCCCCCTGCAGCACTCCAAAGGTCCCCTGCCGCCCCCCTCTAGCCAAATATTCCCCCATTACAAGAGGACGGCAGGAGAACTCTCTGCCGTCCCCTTCCCCTTTGCCGGCTGCGCTGCAAATGGCTTCCTAGAAGCCATTTGCAGCGCAGCTGGCAAAGAGAGCAGACGGCAGGGAGTTCTCCCGCCGCCCGCTCTCTAAAGTTAAGGAACTTTAGAGAGCGGGCGGCGGGAGAACTCCCTGCCGTCCGCTCGCTTTGCCGGCTGGGCTGCAAATGGCTTCTAGGAAGCCTTTTGTGCACATGCACGAAAGAAGCCATTTGCAGCGCAGCCGGCAAAGGGGAAGGGGACGGCAGAGAGTTCTTAAAAATTGAATTTACTTCTAGCCCCTTTAGGGGGCTTCCTAAAGGCTGCTGTGTGTGTGTTTGTGTGTGTGTGTCTGTGAAGGCTCCCCCTCCCCCCGCCGGCCTTGGTAATCACCGCCGTGGCCTGGTTTATAGTAGTTTCTGGCCCGTTCAGGCCTCCGTAAGTAGGCACGGTGGCCATTTTGCTTGCTGCCGTGCATGAGCTAATGGCCTCTGCAAGGCCTGGCATGGCCCAGGGACTTGCAGAGGCCATTTGCTCATGCACGGCAGCAAGCAAAATGTCCACCGCGCCTACTTACGGAGGCCCAAATGGGCCAGAAACTACTGTAAACCAGGCCACAGCGGTGATTACCGAGGCCGGTGGGGGGAGGGGGGAACCTTCGCAGACACACACACACCCTACGGCCTTTAGGAAGCCCCCTAAAGGGGCTAGAAGTAAATTCAATTTTTAAAAATTTTAAAAATATATATCCGCGAACCCCACCCCCTGAACTGAACAAGGGGGGTGGGGTTCAAAGGGGGGGCTGGACCGAACTGGTCTGGTCAGGGTCGAATGCACTTCGCACTCGAACCGAACCGGGCCAGCCGGTTCCATGCACACACCCCTAATGTGGCCCAAACAACAGATGCATTTTTGTTTCTCAGGGAGCCCAATATGACATTGTATGTAAGATCTTATGTAGTATTCACGCAGAATAACTCCCGGGAATTATTCACACATGGCTTCATGCTGCGGGGTATCTGAAGAGCAAATGTGCTTCACAGCATATTTGCAAGATGTTTAATTCTGAAACTAGAGAATTTTTAAAAGCTGGACATACTGTACTTCGGGCTAAGCCAGAGTGCACAGCCTCCATTCGGGGGGAAACAGAGTCCTGTCTGTACTGGTCCCTGATTGCCCACAGTGTGTATATTTTAAAAACTTTTAACAAGATTTGTAATTTTATAATCCAGTTTAAATATTTTTATTGTTTAACTGTTTAATAGTTTTGTATTTTGAATGTTTTGTAAACTGCCGTGAAATTGTTTAAATTGAAAGGTTGTATAAACATCTAAATAATAAATAAATAAATAAAGCTCCAGTGATTGACTAGTGGTGGCATGAGCAGCATTGCGATATGCCAGTAAAAAACATGTCAGTTTGTGTTGTAAGGATCCACTTTCAACAGCCATTGCTTTCCAAGCCCATTTCAAGCTTTGCACAAATCTTTCCAACAGGCCATTGGTAGCTGGATGGTATGGTTCCGAGGTGATGTGGAACCGTATGCTATTGTGGTGCATGAAACATTTAACTCTTCTGAAACCAACTTGTGGCCCATTGTCACAGACTACTAGTTCTGGCAGTTCTGCCCATGCAAACAAGCTCCAAAGAACTTCAGTTGTCCAAAATGTGGTAGTAGATTTTGTGCAAAAGACCTCTGACCAATTTTAATGGACATCCACAACTATCAAGAACATCATTCCCAAGAATGGTCCCACAAAGTCAATATGCACACATTGTAATGGTGTAGAGGGCCACTCCCATTGATTCGGAGGTACTGATTTGGGCTGGTGCTGCACTTGCTGGCGTCCTAAACATTGCATGGGAGTTGTTCACACATGGCTTCATGCCACACAGAGTATCTGAAGAGCAAATCTGCTTTGCAGCAGATTTGCAAAATGTTTAATTTGGGGGATTAAACTGACAGTTCACATAGCTGTCAGCTCTTCCCGGCACTCCCTGGCGGATCTTTTTCCTGTGCATTCCCACCAATTGACTTGCTCCGGGTTTTTCCTCCAACAAATCACAAATCACACCATAGAGGAAGAGGCAACAGAGCTCTTTTTTGTTTGTTTGACAGCTAAGAACAGAAGAACAGCATAATGGGTTGCCAAACAGCTGGATCAATCAGCAGGATGCTTAACCCTTGCCTCTGTGAATCATCACATCATGCCCCACCCCCACCCCACAGACACACCTAATGGAATCACCTTAGACAAAAAGGGCTAAGGTTACATCCTTTCTGCATATCTAAAGCCTATGTAAAACATAGGAAGACACAGATTTTGCAGTTTGTGCTTGTGTTTAACTCTGGAATTTCTCCCTCCCCCTCCCTCAATAGTGTATCACCAATCTGCAACAACACCTCCCTCCGCCCCACCCAGCGCTTGCAATTGCAAATCACTTGGAGCAGACCATACCCCAAACAGCTGTCAAACTCCCCTTCATTGTGTTTTGGAAAACACTGAATTACTGGCATGGCTACCCAAAACATAGCACTTAGCAATAGCAATAACATTTATATACTGCTCTATAGCCGGAGCTCTCTAAGCGGTTTACAATGATTTAGCATATTGCCCCCAACATTCTGGGTACTCATTTTACCGACCTCGGAAGGATGGAAGGCTGAGTCAACCTTGAGCCCCTGGTCAGGATCGAACTTGTAACCTTCTGGTTACAGGGCGGCAGTTTTTACCACTGCACCACCAGGGGCTCACAGAGATACTGCGGTGCGTAACAGAAGCCCCGGGTTTCCCCCCACAAAGCCTCTGAAACTAGAGGATTTTTTTTACACCTAACATACTTCGGGCTTAGCCAGAATTGGCAACCTCCATTTGGGGAAAAACAAAGTCTTGTCTGTTCTGGTCCCTGATAGCCCGCAAGGTCTTCGGGGTAAATCCAGCTAATTTGGAGACTGGCACACTCCATTCCAGAGGAGATTTGAAATAAAAGTCTTGTGTGTAAAGCCTCATGGTTAACTTTTCTTTTTCCTGATTAACTCCGGGCCACCATACAAAGCTGTTTGCGAAGGCTTTCATTTTTACTACTCCAAGATGTCCTATGTGGAGCTTTTCCAGTGCTTTATTTTATTTTATTTTTTATTTGGTTTCTATATTGCCCTTCCAAAAATGGCTCAGGGCAGTTTACACAGAGAAATAATAAATCAATAAGATGGCTCCCTGTCCCCAAAGGGCTCACAACCTAAAAAGAAACATAAGATAGACACCAGCAACAGTCACTGGAGGTACTGTGCTGGGAGTGGATAGGGCCAGTTACTCACTCCCTGCTAAATAAAGAGAATCACCACGTTAAAAGGTGCCTCTTTGCCCAGTTAGCAAGTTAATAACTTGCTTCTTCGATATGTCTTTGTGCCTTACATGAATGTACTTTGCACCACTACAGGGACCATATCGGACATTTCCAACATTGTCTCAAGTTTGAGGTTTTGGGTATATGGCCAGTAAAGTCACTTCTAAGAAGTGCAATGAGGTGCAGGCCAAACTTCCATCCACAGCCAGCCACACAAGTTGCCTCCTTCATCTTGGCAAAGCCCACATCGTCGAAACCTGCATGCATTGCCTCAACTTCACCAAGCAGACATGCAAAAACAGGGTCTACAGGTTATGTTTGTGGCTGTGGGAACAGGCCCTCTGCTTGTTTCAGATGGTGTCCATCCCCTCAGGTGCAGCATATTGTTCTGGAGCATTTGGGTAATCCTTGCTCCACCACAGTGCGTTTGCCCACAGTGTCGACCGTGCCCCACCCATAGCCATGATGGCTTCAAATGCTCCGACCTGTACTTCCACTCTCGAGCCCAGGGCTCCTTTGACCCCCTTCATGGGGGCCTGACTTGGTACTTCCTCGGTTGCTGAGTTGAAGCGTAAACTCTTGAAAGACACTCCAGTCCCAGTGCATGCTGCTATAACCCTAAAGAAAAAGAAAAATAAGAGGCCAAACATAAGAACAGCCCTGATGGATCAAGCCCAAGGCCCATCCATTCCAGCATCCCATTTCACACATTGGCCCACCAGGTGCCTCTGAGAAGCCCACAGGCATCTTTCACAAGAGCCTGGCAAGAATTACTATAGGAACAGAAAAAAAGAGGTTAGATAAATGGCCATCTAGAAATGCCCCTCTTGTCTCTTCCCAAGTATCCTGACCTCCCCAAGTTCACCGGCTGCAGGGGGGAAATCAGGCAGAGAAGGCACAAATGCACTTTGGTTAGACAAGCCTTTCCTTCAAGTAGCTACAGGGGTCTAGCAGTGTTGGGTTCAATGAGGGGAAAGTTACTTGTCTGTGGTGCTGCCTATCCCCAAAACGTGCCTCTTGCCTGGGAACAAAAGGAGAAGGAAGCTGTGGCTTGCTATGCCTATGTGGGTTAAGGCGTGTCAGCATTGGCCATGACCCCAAGAGTCAAAACTGCACAAAAAGGCTGTTCTCGCGTGCAGCCGAACTAGGCTAGAGCAGGTCACTAAGCTCCCTGGCTGTAGCCTCTTACATAGAGAGTAGGCTTCAAACTGAGGCAACAAGGCTCAACATGAACATTGCACATCCCACCAGGTGTGATTCACCTCAGCCCTAGCTGGTTCTTCCCACAGAGAAACGAAAATGGAAAGCCACCAAACCAAGGCCTGGCAAAAATTAACAATACACACACACTCAATGGCGTATTGGGGGGAAACGGCGCCCAGGGCAAGCTCTGGCCCTGAAATGGCGCCCCCCCCGCCCCTGGCCCCCACATACCTGTGAGGGCACGGCGGCGCCCCCCAGGCGGCAGATCGCCGGCGGTGGCGGTGATTCGGCGGTGGCAGGCAGCGGCGGGTCGCCCGCCGAGTGTGGCGGGCGTGCGGCGGCAGTGGCTGGCAGCGATGGGCTGTAGCGCGGCAGCCGATAGCCCGTCGAGGAGTGCAGGCAGAGCGACGCCGAGCCTACCTTCTGGCCTGGCGTCACTTCCCAACTGCGCTACAGCCCATCGCCGCAAGCCACCAGCCACTGCCGCACTTGGCGGGCCGCGGGCGATCCAGGGGGGGCGGGGGGGAAGCCACTTTTTGGCGCCCCCCCACATGACCCGCCGGGGTGGCACCCAGGGCACGTGCCCTGCCTGCCCCCCTATCGTTACGCCCCTGCACACACTCACCGGGACTTCCCCCTTAAAGGGATACCAGCCCCCCAAAATCCACCCACTCCTATTTGCTTGAAGAAGAATTGTGTTGTTGTTGTTTTAAAGAAAAGTTTGTTATTTCCTCAGGTCTGCTTCTCCTCTTGCCAGAGTAAGCTTAAAACTTCCTTAGCAGTAAAACAGAGTAAACCCTTTTACCACACCTTGGCTAAAATTTAGTAATCTGTGAGGGAGCCTAATCCACTCCTTAACTGGCCATTATTAATAGAGATATTGCAGCATGCAAGATATCCTAAGAACACTGACTGAAATGACAGTTTTACCAATTTAATACCAGTTTTTTGTTTTGCTTTATTTGCATTAAACCAGATGCCTTACACTGTTTGTAAATATGTTTAGCTTGTCCAAAACATTTAAAAATTCTTCTTTTGGCAGTTTGGATTCTGTCAAAAGTTCAAAGATGTAATGGTGTGTCTTTAGTAAGTAAAGTAAAGTGTGCCATCGAGTCTGTGTCGACTCCTGGCACCCACAGAGCCCTGTGGTTGTCTTTGGTAGAATACAGGAGGGGCTTACCATTACCTCCTCCCACACAGTGTGAGATGATGCCTTTCAGCATCTTCCTATATCGCTGCTGCCCGATATGGTAGCTGTGGGGATTTGAACCAGCAACCTTCTGCTTGTTAGTCAAGCATTTCCCCACGGCGCCACTTAAGGTGACTCTGTGCCTTTAGTAGAACTGTAAAATTCTACTAGATATCATGGGCGCACCTAGGTAATTTTGGAGCCTGGACCTGAAGGGCTTCGGAGCGTTTCCCCCCCCCCTTGAGGGCTACGGAGGGGGTCGGGGGCAAGTAAAATATTTAATTTTAAACTTTTTTTAAAGCGCATCTGTGCAGAGGTGATGGGGGCTGCCAGCAGGTGTGCAGGCACTCGGGAGAGGGAGGCAACAAGAGCTCCGCCTCCGAGCCTGCAGAGCTGTTCATGAGCAGAGAGGCCCCAAATGGGCCAAAAATGGCCCGCTCTGTCATTTGAGAGGAAGGCAGGCTCAGAGACGGAGCTCTTGCCACCGCCTCCAAGCCTGCCTGCCAGCCTCCCAGATGACAGAGTGGGCTGCTTTTGGCCCATTTTGCCACTCTGTGCACGCGTATGCGCTTTACAACTGTACTGCTTCTCACTGGACCTTGGGAGGTGCTCCATGCCACAATGGGCAATAGCAGTGGCAGAGGTCTGTGGCCAGTGGGAAAGCTGTCTGCACATGTGTGGACACCAACTGAATCCTGGGGTTGGGGCAGTTGGCAGGGAATGCTGGCTTGCCAGGGCCAGGGGAAAGGCATATGCCAGAGGGCGGGAGGCGGTCTGCACCACAGTGGGCAGAAGCAGTGGCAGTGGGCAGTGAGAAAGCTGGTCACTTCCTTGACAACATTGTGCACTGCAAGAGAGCCATACTGGTTGTGGGCAATGCTGTGGGCATTCTGCCTCTTAAAACCCAACTTTGAGGATCAATTGTGAAATAACCATCAATTTGGTCCAGAGTGATATACAAAAGGCAATTTTCTGGCATGCAGTCTAAAGGCTGAAATGATGCAAATGGACTACAAAATCATTTAAATACCACTTCCTCAGTCCAAAAAAATAGGGATGTGCAAACCGGTTCAATGTCGAACCGGTTCAACATCGAACCAGTTCAGTTCGACAGTTCAGGGTTGAACCAAACTACCCCCAGTTCGGTTCGACCCCAGAATGACCTTACCCCTGGCCGTTCAGGGGAAGTTGCAATCTTTTTTTAAAAAAATTCACGTGGGGATGTGTGTCTACGGAGGTCCCTGTCGACCTCCGTTATGCAGTAAATAGCCCTGTTCAGGCACTCTTTGGCCTTCCCAGGCCTTCCCTCTGTCATGGTGCTGTTGAATGTTTTGAATCTATATAAGCTAGCCACTGCTTAGCCTCGGCACACAGTGCATGCCAGACTTTGACCTGTACTGTGCCTTCATAATTCATGAATAAAAAGCTGTTCTTTGAGCACACACCCTCGTTGTATTTGACTCAATTCTGTCAGGCAGTGAGTCCAATTGCTGGAAGCTTGCCTAATCCTCCTTGGTCCAGTAAGATGCCCTATTCTCTGTCAAATCTGATGGAAGGATTGAGTCAAATACAACGAGGGGTGTGTGTGCTAAAAAAAAAAAAAAAGCTTTTTTATTCATGATCATGAAGGCACAGTACAGACATATAAAAAGTCTGACAAGTATTCCACCCTGAGGGTACGCAGTGGCTAGCTTATATAGATTTTAAAAAGCAAGAACATCAGTAAATCCTACAATACACGTCCTTGTGAATAAACAGATGTTTTCATGAAGTGCCAACTAGCCTTGGACATGAGCTACTGTTTGGCCTATCCGCCCTCCCTTCTCCTTATCAGTCTTCTGATCAGAGGCGTATCTAGGGAAAATAGCGCCTAGGGCAAGCACTGAAATTGCGCCCCCTGTCCAAACATCTGACATTCATCTTTCAGATAACTTTACCATAATATCAGCTCAAAAATACAAGTTAAGCTCATTAATCTTTTAATATTTCAAAAACTATTTAGCAGTGGACAAAGCCAGACCAAAAAATGCTGGAAAACTACAAATTTCAGTATGCTGGGGCTCATGAAATACCCAAATACTATATGGAGGTGTACTTGGAAAACTAAACAGAAGTGCCTGTCTAATTCTTTACTATGCATTGTAGCATCACTATTACATAAGTTTTAAAAATAAATGGAGAATTTGACTTTCCCCAAATACTAGGGCCTTGCAGAGGCCATTTGAGCATTCGTGGTGGCCATTTTGTTTTCGGTGGCCATTAAAAAAAAATTCATTTTAAAAAATGGCACCCCCCTTCAAATGGTGCCCGGGCCATGTGCCCTGCCTGCCCTACCCTGCTTCTGATCCCAGTTATGTTTCTTTCTCTGTTGAGTGGAGAATTTGTCTCAAGACCTTGGCTACATACAGTATCTTTTGTCAGGCTCTGGTATTTGCTACCTCTTGGCCGAGAAGCCTCATATCCTTGACTCGAACAATTCATTCTGGCCCACTGGCCTTACATTTTGTTTAGAAGCCTGAACCAATCTTTTATACACTTATTTGTAGGCCTGGATTAAACATTTCGTTATCAACACTACCCATGCATGTGCACAGACACACACACACAGACACAGACACAGACACACACACAAAGCATTTCCCTGGCCAGAAATGCTTATATAACACATAACAAACACACACCCCTCAGCTTGAAACTGAGACAAATCCTCCAATCAGGAGCCAGCAGCATGCCAGTGGGTCAGGGAGGCAGGAGGAGGAAAGCAAAGAGTGATCTGTTGCCCATCCAGTGGGCTTCCCTTTCTCAGGGGCCCATGGACTTTGTCCCCACTTTGTTCAATTATAGCTATGCACTGCAATGTCATACACTAACAACAAAAGATAAAAGCCACCTGTTCAAACACAGGAAATAATAAAACAACAAAAGCTACACTGAAATAACTATAAGAACACCAATAAAAGTTGAAAGGCAACGATGGAAAAGGTAAAATAGATCATCCATTAAAACAGGGCTGCTCAACTTCGGCCCTCCTGCAGATATTGACTTACACCTCCCATAATCCCTGGCTATGGGCCACTGTGGCTGGGGATTATGGGAACTGTAGTTCAAAAACAACTGGAGGGCCAAAGCTGAGCAGGCCTGCATTAAAAGCTTGTAAAATGCTGCTGGTATGTCAGAAACAGTCCAGAGAAATCTGCAGTGGCAGACGGGATCCCAACCTCTGTATGCCTCTTTTATAGGGGTGTGTATGAACTGTTAGGAACATAGGGAGCTGCCATATACTGAGTCAGACCATAGGTCCATCTAGCTCAGTATTGTCTACCCAGACTGGCAGCAGCTTCTCCAAGATTGCAGGCAAGAATCGCTCTCAGCCATCTTGTCCTATTTAAAAAATAAATAAATCTTGTCCTATCTTGGAGATGCCAAGGAGGGAACTTAGAAGCTCTATTCCCTAAGGGGAATATCTTACAGTGCTCAGACATCAATTCTCCCATTCATAAGCAACCAGGGCGGACCCTGCTTAGCTAAGGGACAAGCCATGCTTGCTACCACAAGACCAGCACTGTTGGATGCCGAGCAACTGTTGGATGCCAAAAACTGGTTCGGCACTGGCAGCCAAACCGGACTGGTTCGGCAGGGATTGTGAACTGAACTGGGGGCCGTTCAGTCCGTGATTGAACCGAACCAAGCCTGGTTCGGCATCGAAGGGCATCAGCGAAGGGGAGGGCCAGCGGCAAAAAAAGTAATTGAAGATGCTTATTGGCTTGGCGTGGCTGCTAGTGCCGCTGCTCGCCACCCCCAGCGCAGCCTAAGCGTATGGTGATCCCTCTTTAAGCCAGCTGCCTGTGTGGTGGTGGCTTGGTTCCAGCCTCCACACATGCGGAGGGATCGCCGTGTGCTTGGGCTGCACCAGGGTGGTGGTGTGCGCCGATGCCAGCAGCCATGCTGGGCCAGTTAGCACCTTAAACTACTTGTCTTGCTGCCCCGCCCCAGCCACCCTTCATTGGCGTCCCCCACCTGATTCCCCTTTACAAATGATATTGTTTTGATTGTTTTAATGTTGTTTTTAGAATATTGTTTCGAAATTTAAAATTGTTGTGTTTTACATTTCTTGTTCTGTTTTTGTTTTTAACTAATGTTTTACTTTTGTTTTCATCTTGTAAACCGCCCAGAGACGTAAGTTTTGGGCGGTATAGAAATATGTTAAATTAAATTAATTAATTAAAGTATTCTCACCTGGTCCCCCTTTACAAGTATTGCCGCTCAAAATGCCAAACAGGTTCGGTCAAATGGACCGGACTGGTCGGTTTGTCCAACCGAACTAGTTTGGTGGCATGTGGTTCAGTTCGGATTTGATCCAATTTCAAACAAAACACCCCTACTCCTTTACAAGTAATCCCATCTTAACTGGTCAATGGTAGCAGGGCAACTCTCTCAGTTGTGAGATGTACTCCGTCACTGCCCTCTCCCACCTTCCCAGTCTGGAAATGGGCTTCCTCCAGTCACTCCTATGATAACCCAAGGGACAGCACAGCTGCTGAGTTCTCCTTCCCCATCCCAAGGTAACTGCCCCCTCATGGAGGAAGGTAGCCACCTGCTGCCCCCCCCCCCCATATCTGGCACCATCCCTGATGCTGATAACCACGTGTTAAGAATTAGACTCACCTTGACTCATGCCTGGGCCCACCACCATGAGCTGAACATAATCTGCAGTTTTGACACTTGGGGTCATCATGACCAGCGCTGACATACCTTAACTAACATACCATGCCACAGCTTCCTTCTTTTTTTGTTTCCCAGGCTGGAGACATCTTTTGGGGATAGACAACACCAGAAGGGGGCATAACTTAGCTAACATACCATGAGCCAGGAGGCAAGCATCCTTCACAGACAAGTAACTTGCCCCTCACTTAACCCCCACACTGCTGGACCCATGTGGCTCCTTGAAGGAAAGGCACTTTCACATGCTTATCTAACCCAAGTGCATTTGGTGCCTTTGGTGCCTCTCTGTTAATTGTTTTTTCCTGCCAGTGCAATTGGGGAGGTCAGGTTACTTGGGAAGAGACAATAGGGGGGCATTTCTAGATGGCCATTTAGGAACATAGGAAGGTGCCATATAATGAGTCAGACCATTGGTCCATCTAGCTCAGTATTGTCTACCCATTGGCAGTGGCTTCTCCAAGGTTGCGGGCAGAGTCTCTCTTAGCCCTATCTTGGAGAAGCCAGGGAGGGAACTTGGAACCTTCTGCTCTTCCCAGAGCGGCTCCATCCCCTAAGGGGAATATCTTATAGTGCTCACACATCATGTCTCCCATTCATATGCAACCAAGGCAGACCCTGCTTAGCTAAGGAGACAAGCCCCTTTTTCCTATAGTACTTCTTGCCAGACTCTTGTGCAGGTGATGTGACTGGGCTTCTGAATAATAAACTGAAGGAAGAAGCCTAAAAGCGGTCCATTCTTTAGGCTGAGACTAAGAGTAGACAGTTGCCACTGAAGAAGACTTGATAGTACATAGGAAGCTGCCATATACTGAGTCAGACCATAGGTCCATCTAGCTCAGTATTGTCTACCCAGACTGGCAGCAGCTTCTCCAAGATTGCAGGCAAGAATCGCTCTCAGCCATCTTGTCCTATTTAAAAAATAAATAAATCTTGTCCTATCTTGGAGATGCCAGGGAGGGAACTTGGAACCTCAGATGCTCTTCCCAGAGCGGCTCCATCCCCTAAGAGATATAGTTGAAACACATCTGGCTACAACATACGAGTAATCGGATGCTAGCCAAATTATGAACTGATGTTTCATCTTTCAATTAAAGCATAATACTGGGAACATTCATCTATACACTCCCATTTCATTGGTGATTTTGAAATGAACTATTGGACTTTCCAATTTAACACACACACACACACACACACACACACACACACGAAATTTGACATCCACAAAGCACCAAATTGAATCAGGGACCCTTCTGAATACTGAGTTTACACCCAAATTGAATCAGCTGTGCTTCACACCGCCCTATTACTTACATCCAGATATATAATAAAATGTTTCCATAAATAAGGTACTAATTATGCCCATTCTTAAAATCTCTCTCTCTCTCTCTAACTCTCTCTAACAAGGGGCTCTTCCACTTCATTTCACTTTTCCACATGTTGCTGATGTCACGTCAACAGACCTTGTGTTTCTTCCAGGCAGAAAGGGAACTGGAGGCTACATAGCAAACCACCCATCCAGCTCCTGTTTGTCGGTGCATCCTCCACCCCGCAGTCCAACCCGGTGACTGGACTCGTCACTAACAAAGCATTTTTCAAAAGCTGGCTTGGATCAGGAATGGATTTCTTACAAACACCATCAGGAAGGGTGGAACACCGATTCGCTGATTGACTGTAATCGGAGGAAAGGGAACTCACGCTGTTGCTCTCCTTTTAGTGTGAACTAGGCAGGCCAGCACCATGGCTGCTGCTGGAGTTGCCGTCAAAGATCTCTGTGAGGAAGCTACTTGCTCCATCTGCCTGGACTTTTTCAAGGACCCGGTGACCATCACGGAGTGTGGGCACAGTTTCTGCCAAGCCTGCCTGGCCCAGTGCTGGGGGAAGTCAGACACGGAAACGTGCTGCCCTCAGTGCAGAGAAACCATCCGGGAAAGAAACTCCAGGCCAAACTGGCAGCTGGCAAATATTGTAGAAATAGCCAAGAAACTTCAGGAGAGTTCAGTTCTTCAGGAGGCAAGGGGGGCAGAAGGGAAGGGGAGAGTCTGTGCGAAGCACCAGGAGCCCCTGAAGCTCTTCTGCAAAGACCATGAAACTCTCATCTGCTTGGTGTGTGATCGATCCAAGGAGCACGAAGATCACCAGGCGATTCCTCTGGAGGAGGCTTCCCAAGAGTACACGGTAGGAAATGGCTGCACCTATAAGTTCTTCTTGTTGCATTTTTCTTAAATTCATGGCTACAAATGAGATTCGGGGCCAAAGTACACAAGCACACAGAATATTATTTATTTAACATTCCGCTCTGCCTTTTTGGTTAAATATGGCTACAGAGAAGGAGAACAGCCTTCTTGCAACTCTGGCTGGTGCCCTTTCCTTGCCTTCCTGCTACTGCACCAGTCAGATTCCAGCCTGAGGTAGAGGACATAATTTTTGCAGGATATTAATGCTGCCCCAACAAGAAGCTCAGGAGTGCTGATTGGTATTTATTGGGGTCTAGATTCACAGTCCCCTCTTTTGATAAATAAATTCAATCTTGACTCCCAGGGCTGTCCCTAGCGGGGTGTGGGGCTGGGGGGTAAACCCAAATGAAGAAAATAATCCATCTGTTTCTGACACAATATTTTTTATCCTACATTTCTATCCCACTGTTCCTCCAAGGAACCCACAGCAGTGTACATGGCTATGTATGTTTATCTTCATAGCCACCCTGCGAGGTAGGTTAGGCTGAGAGATACATGACTGGCCCAGAGTCACCCAGTAAGTTTCATGACTGAATGGGGATTTGATCTCGGGTCTCCCCGGTCACTATAGAGTGTTCCCTCTAATTTTTTTAATATATGAATAAATAAATTTATAGTTTATTTTTTAAATCAATGAGTGGAATGAGTTTTGTTCTGGGTGGCAGTATCAAGGCAGTGTGCACACATGTGCATTGTTATGTGCCAGTTTGTTTGTTTGTTTGTTTGTTATTTACTTGCTTACTTAATATTCCGTTCTTCATCCAAAGATCCCAGAGCAGTATACATAGTTAGGTTTCTCCTCACAACAACCCTGTGACGTAGGTTAGACTGAGAGAGAATTGACTGGCCCAGAGTCACCCAACAAGTATCATGGCTGAATGGGGATTTGAACTCAAGTCTCCCTGGTCCTAGTCCAGCAATTTAACCGTGTGCACATGCGCATGTGCACACACACACACACACACTCCATAAACATGGGTGGAAAGAAGTGTTTTACAGTTCTATTCTATTTATAACATTGGATTTTTACTTTATTACACTTCACATTTAAGTATAATAAAAAACAAGGCAAAATCTAAAACAAGGCAGAAGCAAAGCTGAAAGATTTAAATCTAAAAAGGAGCATATACATTGCAAAGAATGGTTTCTTTGTGGAAAGGGGTTCGATTCCTACTTGGAGCTTATTTAGTGAGACACACAACTTTACAGCATTATTACATTTGTAGGATAGGTTGTGCTCCCAGTCAGTATTTACTTCATCAAAATAAGTAAATACTTATAGGAAATTATTAAATATGGGAAATTATATTTAATATTTTGATTACTTATTTTGATGAAGTAAATACTGTTCCCCCCCCCCAAGCCGGAAGGACGGCACTGCCATTTTCTTCCCTCCCACCCATGGCTATCTGGTAGCTCTCTGAACTCTCACAAGAGCTGCCACGCATGGGATTAGCCACGGGTATGTCTTAGATAGATAGATAGATAATGCAACAGATTATATCCACAAGCACCCAAGGTGTCCCAAGGTAATGTGAGGTGAGGTGTGTGAGGTGAGACGCCAAAGGCTGCCTTGCCCCACACTCCCAGCTCCCTTTCAAAATGGAGCGTTGCAAGCTTCGGAAGAGGTGCAGGGTTGGGGAAGAGGGCAGATTGCCAGTGGCCTCCTCTTTTCTCCTTGTGCTTTTCTTGAAAAGTTTGCAAGGAATGTGAGGAGAGGCACTCATTACAAAGTATGCAAAAGTCAGATCATTCTCAAGGAGTTGCTCAGGGGGCAGTGGCAGGGGTCATCTTGCTATCCTGCTGTCACCCTAATAATCTAATAAAGATTAGGGGACACCCAGGAGTGTGTCAGGACAGTCTCCTATAAACACAGGGCCAGCATGCTCTTGGCACACCCAAAACATTTTTTTCATGTGCCAGGCAGCGTTCATCTGAACTGGCCCACTAGGATTAATTGCCTGGGGTGAAAGTAGTAAAAAACTATACCAGAAAAAAAAGCAATTTGGCTTAAAAGATCATTAAAGGTAAAGCGTGCCATAGAGTCGGTGTTGACTCCTGACGACCACAGAGCCCTGTGGTTGTCTACTTCAGAAGGGGTTTACCATTGCCTCCTCCCGCACAGTATAAGATGATGCCTTTCAGCACCTTCCTATATCGCTGCTGCCCGATATTGGAGTTTCCCATAGTCTGGGAAACATACCAGTGGGGATTTGAACCGGCAACCTCTGGCTTGCTAGTCAAGTCATTTCCCTGCTGAGCCATTAGGTGGCTTGAAAAGTTCATTAGGGGAAGTTATTTAACAAGCAATAGCCACTGCCATTTATTGCTCTGCAAATAATTTTAAATAAAGGAAATAAGATTTATTTTATCTTAGGCGACCGACTCACCTTCCCTCATGAAAGAGCTGCCCCTGCAAGCACCTCCCTCCGCCCCCGCTGCAACACTGACAAAACTTACTGGCAAAACAGAGGAGAGATGGGTTTTTACCAAAATTAAACCCACCAGTATTCTTCCTGATATATCATATCCCTCTTCAGACATTAAAACAAGTGGGGGACATTGTACATGAGTACAGTGGCCCACGGCCCTGCCTCAGTACTGACATAGTCAGAATCACCGTCCACCCTCTAGCCATGCTTACAGGGGTTTTCTGTAGAGGCAAGTGCTATAACCATGGACAGATTCTTTCTGTGTTTGAAAGGCCTCAGCATTCTGCTCACACTCGGAATTTCTCCATAGTTCAGCATTAATATCTGCAGGCAAATGCTGGACAGTGGGTGGGTGGGGCTTCAGGCCATGCTCTAAGGGCATTATGCACATGAGTAGCATCCCCTCTTTTTTACATCTGCAGAGGGCTAATGTATTTCTGTGTTCAGGGGGGAAAGGCATGGGGAGAGCAGTTTGAAAATTGTAATTTGCAAGGCAGAACATGAAAGAGCAATGCAAATGGAGAGGGAGGGCTAATACACTTAGCACAGTGGCATTCTTACAGAGGCGCTCTTACGCCCGGACCTTGGGGCCCCAGCCCGTGGCCACCTGAGTCCGGGTGTAATGTTGAGCTGCGCCCTAAGTTATAGCAGAGAGTCCAACACACAAGAATCTGTATTTATGGAAGACAGTTTTGTTACTACGAAGGAGAGGTGAGGAAGACAACACAGGCCAGCCACATAAGGCCTCCAGAGATGCTAAAGCCTGCCTCTCCCCAAAGGCAAGCTCCTTAAGTATCTTTCATGATCTACAGGTGTGCTAGAAGAGCACACCTCCCAACAATTCCATTTAAAGTAAAACATACATCACATCTCCCTTCTCACAAAAATAAAATAAAACAAAAATACAATTAAAATCATGAATACAAATGTATACACATTAAAAGAAAGACACAAAAAATAAAACAATTATCCAGGTATATATCTTTCTGGCGAGAGGACACGCCTGCCATATGATGTTACGTACCTAGGACTCCTTTCCTCAGATTGAACAACTTGTGTCTCTTCTACTACATCATTTTTTGACTTGACCTCTTCCATACTCCCATTAGACATGTTTGACGACTGATCATGCTGTGTAACTATAGGCATGCTCTGTACAATATCCTCCCTCATATCATTTTCTTCTTCATTCCTCCTGCGATACCTTAACTTCCGCCTATTTCGCCAACAACTACGTCCCTCGGACGTCATCACCCGATATGTACGGGGTTGATCACCATTCTTTGTTACCACCGCAGGAAACCACCTTTCTTTGTTCTCTGCCCATACTTCATCTCCTTCTTGCAGGGGCTTAAGAGACTTTGCAGTCTGATAATAAAAGTATTTTTGCCTCTTCTGAACTCTCTGTAAACCTTCATAGATCCCAGAAGGTATCTTCGGGCATAATAAATCAGTAGTCACCGGGAGTTTACTTCTCAACATTCTACCCATCAGCATCTGGGCTGGTGAATACTCCATGCCCGTGACAGGTGTATTCCGATATTCTAGCAATGCCATTTATAGATCTACCTGGGCATCTTCTGCCTTTCTAATGAGTTGCTTTATAGAGCGAATTGCTCTCTCTGCCATCCCATTAGACTGGGGATATCCTGGACTACTGAAACACTGTTCAAAACCCCATTCCTGAGCAAATTGCCTAAACTCACTACCAGCAAATGGCATATTGTCACAAAATTCTCCTTGGAATCCCTGCTCAGTGTTATCACCCCTGCATTTTCCATTTGTTCTAGAGTCTCTTTTAACCTGTCTTGTATTACAAATGGTACCTTCCTACAGCCATGTATCACTGGGGGAATTGTTGTATCAACATGTATATGATAAGGACCTTCAAATTCACCAAGACCTTCAAAAACATCAGAATACAATGTAAACAATTGTTCACATGATACAAATTCAACTGATCTTATAACATCAACACGACAAACCAAATCCAGAGTCTCACAAGCCTCCCTACTTAGCAATGGAAGGGTTGA
Source organism: Hemicordylus capensis (assembly GCF_027244095.1). Taxonomy (NCBI): domain Eukaryota; kingdom Metazoa; phylum Chordata; class Lepidosauria; order Squamata; family Cordylidae; genus Hemicordylus; species Hemicordylus capensis. The sequence goes on along the minus strand of NC_069658.1, from coordinate 252,538,339 downwards.
TATATCAGTCACATAAAACAATAATTTCACTTCTCTCTTTCCCGTATACGCTGGAATAACAATAGTGCCCAGCGGCTTTATCTGTACTCCCCCATAGGCTACAAGAGTTGTTTCACTTTTTGGTTAATACCTTCTGACCTGGTAACTCATTAAATATTTTAAATGGCAACACATTTGCTTCAGCTCCTGTATCCAGCTTAAACTTTACTATAAGCCCTCTTAAATTCACATCTGCATACCATCCTGGGGCTCGACTATCATCAGATTCCATTATATTCTGAGACAACTCTCCTATAAATAGACTATGCAACTCTAAATTATACACTTGATGTTTTTGTTGTCCTCTATTATAACTCATTGACATTAAGACACACGTTAGCAAAATGGTTTTTCTTTCCACACTTGTAACAAGTCTTTCCAAAAGCTGGACACCTTTGAGGCTTATGAATTATGCCACACTGAGAGCATTCTTTATTCCTTGCACCATCATGTCTGTATCCAGAGGGTGACTTCTTATGTCCAAGTGTCTGAATGGGCTTTTCTTCATAATCCTTCTTTGCCATAGACATTTCATATAGTTGCTTGGAGCAGTCTGCCATGGTTTGCTGCTAGGTCGCCGTTACTTCAGCTACTTGGCATATTTGCACTGCTTTCTCAAGAGTCAGGTCCGGTTCTCTCAAAAGTCTCTCCTTTAACTTCTCTGTTGCAGTAAAAACAATCTTGTCTCTAATCAACTCCTTGCATACAGAGCCAAATTCACAACTGTTTGCCTTTAATTTCAATTCAGTCACAAATTGATCTATGGTATCTCCATGTTTCCAGGGATAGTTCCAAAATGAATAACGTTCAAATATAACATTCTTTCTGGGAGTACAATATATTCTAAACTGTTCCAGCACCTCCTCCACATCATCTGGATCACTGCCAGAAAAAACAAACATATTATAAATCAATACTGCTTCCTTTCCTACACAATTCAGGAGAATAGCTATCTTTCGCTCACTTGCTACGTTATCAAATCCAGCTGCCGTCAAATACCAATGGAAAGATTGATCCCATCGCTTCCAGTTCTCAGCCAAATTACCTTGCAGGACAAGTGGTCGCGGGGGTCAAAATAAATCCATTCTTCTGACACCATGTAATGTTGAGCTGCGCCCTAAGTTGTAGCAGAGAGTCCAACACACAAGAATCCGTATTTATGGAAGACAGTTTTATTACTACAAAGGAGAGGTGAGGAAGACAACACAGGCCAGCCACATAAGGCCTCCAGAGATGCTAAAGCCTGCCTCTCCCCAAAGGCAAGCTCCTTAAGTATCTTTCATGATCTACAGGTGTGCTAGAAGAGCACACCTCCCAACAATTCCATTTAAAGTAAAACATACATCACACTGGGGGTGGGGTGGGGTGGGGCTCCAAATGTCCTCGGGGGGGCCTCCTGCCGCCACCCCACGCCTGCCACTGCCCATACCTCCCACTGCCATGCCACTCCTTTCCATTTTTGCCACCATATGCGTGGCCGGGGTGGGTGGGGAGTGAGCCAAGCAGGTCTCGGCCTCCCCCGTGGCGGTGGCGGCGGTGGCGGCAGCGGCAGGTGCAGCAGTGGGTGGGCCCATCTGTCTGGGCCGTGAGTGCACCTGCGTAGTGGGAGTATGAGAGTCGCAAGCCCATGACGTCATGAGCTTGTGACTCTCATATTCCCATGCTCATATTCCCACGGCACAGGTGTGTGGGAGGTTCCCCTGGCATGGGGGGACCGGAGGCCTGCTCAGCTTACCCTCCCACCCCCCAGCTGTGCACATGGCAGTGGCAAAAATGGAAAGGAACTCCAAAATAAGCAAGAGCTGGTACCCTTACGAGGGCTGCTTCTCCATGCTGTCCACCATTTAGGCACCATGGCTGAAGCCTGCTTTGATGCTGTTCTAAGATATCTGCCACTCTGTTGTATTTGGCATTCCTATCAGGAAGACCATTGGAGCAGTATGCCTCCTAGCCATTTGAGCTCTAGGGAAGAGCCCCATGGCAGAAAATATGCAAACAGAAGAAAATATGCAAATATGACAAGTCTCCAAAAATAGTTAGCCAGATACACAGATACTGTACAGGGGGTAGTGAGAAGTATTCCTCCCCAGTTTCCAACTGGACCTAGTAATCTATTCAATCTACTGTATACTATAACAGGATAAAGAAAGCACTTTGGAGACCAACCAAAGGCCCTGGGATATAGATAGCAAACTTCTAACTTTCTCTTCTTTTCAGGAAAAGGTCCACCACTTCTTGGAGCTCTTGAAGAAGGAGAGAGAGAAAATCCTTTCACACAAGGCAGATACCACGAAAGAAAGCCAAGACCTCCTTGTAAGTGTCATTATTACATGGAAGTAAAGAAATATGATGGCATAGGACTAATATCTCAGAAAATTGAATATAAAATGCCACATGAGTGAAAAGCAGACAAATGAGGCACCCATATTATTCTATATTAGAGAGCACCTTCTTCTGCACGAACCCCAACAAAAGTTAAGGTCATTTGTGGAGGTCCGTCTTCAGTTACCACCAGCATGTCTAGTGGTGACTCAGAGGTGGGCCTTCTCTGTAGCAGCTCCGTAATTTGAATTCATTATTGGCTTTCAGGAGAGCCCTTAAAACCTATCTGTTTGGCCAGGGTTTTAAAACTGTTTTTAAACTGTAAAGGTTTGGCCTGGTTTTCTAGGGTTTTAAAAACTGTTGTAATAGTTTTAAGAATGGTTTTCTGTTGTTTTTACTGTTTTCGTTTTTAACAGTTAATTGATTTTAGTTTTATTTTAATGTAACCTGCCCTGAGCCATTTTGGAAGGGCGTTATAGAAATCAAGCAAACATAAACAAACAAACAAACAAATAAACAAATAAATAAATATTCCTCAGAAGGTCTGTACCTGGAATGACGATCTCTCACAGAAAATATCCTTGAAAGGCCATTCTAATGGTAGGCTCCTGTAAGTCTTCAGGAAGCTCTTTCCATGCTAACTTTTGATGTTGCCTACATTCCTGACATTGGTCTGCTTTTCTCTTCTTACTGTCTTACCTTTTGCAGAAGCAAATGGAAGCTGAGCGGCAAAAGACAGTGGCTGAATTTGGCAAACTACGCCAACTTTTGGAAGAACAAGAGAAATTTCTTCTGGCCCAGATGGAAGAGGTGGAGAAAGAGATTGGAAGGAAAAGGGCTGTGCATGCAGCCATACTCTCCAGGGAACTCTCCTCTCTTGAAAGTCTCATCCGGGAGATGGAGGAGAAGTGCCAGCAGCCAGTGACTGAACTTCTACAGGTAAAACCTATGCACACTCCAGAATGAGATAGTAAAATCTTGAGCTGGTAGAAGAGCGGAATGTACCACTGGAGAGTAAAGGTGCATACATTTAAAATGCTCCTCCAATGAAAAATCTTTATGGGTAGATAGCGACTAGCACATCAGAGAAGCAGTGATGTGAAAGGGCTATGCCACCAGCTCCTGCTTGTGGGCTTCCCAGAAGCAGTTCTCGTTGGCCATTGTGGGAAGCAGGATGCTGGACTAGATAAGCCTTGGGAATGATCCAAATGTGCGCAGCCCCTCCCAGCTTTTCTAATTTTTCACTTGTGATAACTTTTTTTTAACATAAAGTTACAGTGTCCATTAAAAACCTCAAAATCACTCCCTCAAAGTATGCCAGCCTTTAAAAAGATTCTTAAGATGCTCCTTTTCCACCAAGCTTTTAGTTACATTTTGAATTTGTTTTAAAATGTGAATTGTTCTAACTTTTGTGCTATATTTTATTGTGTAAACCACCTAGGAGAGCTTGTTTTGTGGTAGCAAGTATGACTTGTCCCCTCTGCTAAGCAAGTTCTTCCCTAGTTGCATATGACTGGGAGACCACATATGTGAGCACTGTAAGATATGGAGCCGCTCTGAGTAGAGCACTTGCATGCTTGCATGCAGTAGGTTCCAGGTACCTTCCCTGGCACCTCCAAGATAGGGCTGAGAGAGATTCCTGCCTGCAGCCTTGGAGAAGCCACTGCCAGTCTGTGTAGACAATACTGAGCTAGAAGGACCAATTGTCTCACTCAGTATATGGCAGCTTCCTAAGTTCCTAGAGATATGAATTTTGGTGCTACATGCATGTGTTGAATAAAATAAAACCACCTTGAAGAGGAAAAATCCCAAAATTCCACCTGTTTTATTAACTGCTGCTATCTGCTGCTCTTTAAAGTGATAGAAGTACCCTTCCAAGTAAAGCCCAGTAGCTTTATAATCAGCATGGACATCTGTTAGAGAGCCAGAGACCAGCTATAGCAGAATAGTAAAAGAAGTTTGTTTACAAGAGAAAAGTGCAGAAGTTTCAGGTACTTGTTGCATTCTTGTTTCCTTTATTTAAAATTATTTGCAGAGCAATAAATGGTAGTGGCTATTGCTTGTTAAATAACTTCCCCTATGAACTTTTCAAGCCACCTAATGGCTCAGCAGGGAAATGACTTGACTAGCAAGCCAGAGGTTGCCGGTTCAAATCCCCGCTGGTATGTTTCCCAGACTATGGGAAACACCTATATCGGGCAGCAGCGATATACAAAGGTGCTGAAAGGCATCATCTTATACTGTGCGGGAGGAGGCAATGGTAAACCCCTTCTGAAGTAGACAACCACAGGGCTCTGTGGTCGTCAGGAGTCGACACGGACTCTATGGCACGCTTTACCTTTAATGATCTTTTAAGCCAAATTGCATTTTTTTCTTCTATAGTTTTTCACTACGTTCACCCCAGGCAATTAATCCTAGTGGGCTGGTTTAGATGAACGCTGCCTGGCACATGCAAAAAATGTTTTGGGTGTGCCAAGAGCATGCTGGCCCTGTGTTTATAGGAGATTGTCCTGACACACTCCTGGGTGTCCCCTAATCATGTGAAGGGGGACTTTTGTCCAAATTGCCCCTCTACACATTCTCCAAATTCCTGTTTAAACAGGGTTTTGGAGTGCATGTATGCCGGTGATTCAGATTAATGCCCCACTTCATGCTAACTAAAGAATGCTCTGAGACCGCATCAGGACTGGCGTGCTCACACCACATCCATGGCCTTATCATGAATAGCCAGGCGGTGTTCATTTGAAACAGCCTATTGTAAGTAACTAACTGGTTGGCTTCTCAGAACTAGGTTGGTATCAGATCTTGGCCCAGCCTCCTCAGTCTGGATACACATAACTTTCACCACACATCCAGTGACACAGCTTAGGACTGGCACTACCTGAAAGTCCTTTCTCTCTGCCACAGCATGGTTATTTCGCTGCTTATTGCTGACAGGACTCTGGCACCCCTCTCTGGGCTCTGGCTGCTCTGTCCCTCTTTTCCTTCAGCTCTCTGCCTTCTTTGCAGTTTCAGCTCTAGACTGTTTTTGCCCCTGGGAGTTATTTGCACATGGCTTCATGCTTCAGGGTAAATGTTGAGCAAAGCCACTTGGAACTACACTCACGGCATTGAGGGAAGCAGCCCCTCCCCTCTGCTCTTGGGTTTTGTTTGGAAACAAGTTCACATGGCATGCCTCCGTGTTTTCCTTCTAGCCAATTGTGGTGGTGTCGGGGGAGGGGGGAGCTTTCGAATGAGCTACATCTGCATTTCTAAAGAGAGCATCCCTCTTACCATACTAATGATTCTACATCAGTGCCTCTCCCTATTTGCTTCGGCGTTTTCCGAAAAAGTAGCTTAAAACCAGCATTTTTAAAACCCAGAAATACATCGAGATAAGCTAGAATTCGCATCACAAAGCCTGTTTTGTGTATGGAGTGGGTCCAAGAATCTCGAAGGGACTTGGGGGTAAGTTTGGCTGGTGTGTGAATGCACACACTCTCTTCTGAAAGAGATTCGGGGTAGAAGCCTTGTGTGTAAAACCTCCTGCTAAACTCTTTTTCTTTCACATTGTTGCTGATTCTGACTGGAGACTCTGACCATGGCTGTAAGTAGCCCCTCTGGCCAGACTACCCTACCGATTTGCTTTGTTGATTTGCTTGGCCTCTTTTCTGTTCACCTAGAAATGGGGACTTCTGGTCCAGAAGAAACCTTACTGCCATATAATCTACTTCTGTACAATAATCTTGCATACACAAATTTAAATTTGCATACACAAAGAGGTCCACTTTCCTCCCCTCAGCTGACCGCTCAGCAGGAAGCAGATTACTTTATAATCAAGAAGCTGATGAACTATAAGTTGGAGTGGCCCTACCATGAGGCAGACACAGGGAGGGGCCCAAGAGCAGCAAGTGCCAGGCCCCCACCACCATGGGTACCAACCCACCGTCCACTGCCACCAATCTTCCTCATCCAGCTGTGATATGCTGTTCATTGATGGCAGCGGCAGCGGGGAACGGCGTATTACCCTTCGCCTCAGGCAGCAAAATGTCTTGGATTGCCCCTGCTAGCCATTAATCATTTCCCTGTGGCTTGCATTCACTTCAGCCACTCTCTGCCAATCTCAAGTTTGTTGGCCAGTTTTTGTCATCCTACATAAAACAGAAATATTAACAAAAACATTTTTATACACATAATCCATTATATGTCAACTATATGGGGGATTCTTCACAGGCGTGAACAGCTTTGGCTGATTCTCCAGCCACGTCATTCCTGGTGAAGGCAGATCTGGGCTCTCTCTCTCCCATGGCTGGATCAAATCCCAATTGGACTCTTACAATGTGCCCGATGCAAGAGTTCAGAAGCATCAGCTGGTGTAAAATGCTGCAGCCAGAACAGTGACTGGAGCATGGATTGTGGAGTGGATTACTCTAGTTTTGTTTGATCTTCATTGGCTCCCACTCTGTTTCCAAGCCAGAATTAAAAGTATTATCTTGAAAGTCCTTAATAGTTTGAGTCAAGGGTGCCCTTTGTTCAGTATACAACCCAGGAGTGTCTGTCTGTCTATCTATCTATCATATTTGTATACCACCCAAAATGCAAGTCTCTGGGTGGTTTACAACAATACAATAAAACCAATAAAAGGGTTAAAACATTACAATTTAAAATCTAAAACAAATTTAAAATCTAAAACATTAAAACCATTAAAAACCACCAAACGATTAAAACAGTATCTAATTAAAAGCCTAGGTAAACAAATCCCTGAGATGCAGGCAACCGCTTCCTCTACAGTGGGAAGAGGCACAGAGCCTCTGTCAGAGACCCTCCTTTATGCACGTCAACTGCTCATTCCTGTCTGCATTTCTTGGCTAATGACACTCACAAGGAGAAGTATCTGCTAAGGCTTCCCTGAGCAGGATGGCTTAAAGTACTGTTTGCTGGCACATGATGAAGCCAATGCCACCTATCCTCAACTGAAAATAAGGCGTTTGTTAAAAATAGCAGCTAACCAGGAGGCTAAGGCTTTCTTAGGGCATGCAGGATAGGAAACCTGGTGGGGAAGTACAAGGAATAGTCACAAGAGAAGGTTTAGCAGAATTCATTGCAGGATCAGATGGCAGTCGGGGTGCTGCATTGTCTCTTGGCTTCTCTGAAAAGTCTGTTTCTGAATTGCATGAACAGCTTAGGTCAGGGTATATAAGAGATCGCCTTCTTTGTTATGAACCCTGCCGCCTATTAAGATCATCTGAGGAGGTCCAGTTACGGTTGCCACCAGTTTGTCTGAGGGCAACTCGGGGCCAGGCCTTCTCTGTGGCTGCCCCAGGGCTTTGGAATGCACTCCCTGTCAAAATAAGAGCCTATCCATCTCTGATTGCTTTTAAAAAGACCCTCAAGACACACCTCTATTCCCAGACTTTTAATTAAAATTAATTTAATTTAATTTGTTTGTTTGTTTGTTTGTTTTTATTCTATTTTATACCGCCCTTCTGAAATGGCTCGGGGTGGTTTACAGTTAAAAACAGAAGCCATTAAAACCAATAACAATTAAAACAGAGATATAAATATTAACACCAATTAAAAAACATCTTAAAAAACAAACTCTCATAACAATTAAAACCCTGAAAACCAGGTTAGCATTAAAACAATTAAAACTAATTGAAAACCCTGAAAGGCCAGGCCAAACAGATGGGTTTTTAGGGCAATTTTGAATTGTTGAATTGTTCTTATCCTGTGAAATTATTTTAATGGTTTCACTGTGTGAATTGTGTTTTATTCTGTGAAAGTGTTTTGTTTGTTTTTTAATTTTTATATTGTAATTTGTATTATGTACACCACCTACCTAGTATATATTAGGCTATGTATATATTAGGTAGTGTGTGTGTATATATCTTGTGTTTCTTTTTAGAATGTGAGCCCTTTGGGGACAGGGAGCCATCTTATTTATTTATTATTTCTCTGTGTAAACTGCCCTGATCCATTTTTGGAAGGGCAGTATAGAAATTGAATTAATAATAATAATAATAATAAATAATACTACAAGCTACCTGTAGCCAAAAATTGGTGGGACCATAAAATTGAAAAAGTTGAAGAAAATGAAGATGTAAAAATATTATGGGACTTCCGACTACAAACAGACAAACATCTGCCACACAATACACCAGATATAACTGTAGTCGAGAAGAAAGAAAAACAAGTCAAAATAATCGACATAGCAATACCAGGGGATAGCAGAATAGAAGAAAAAGAAATAGAAAAAATCACCAAATACAAAGATCTACAAATTGAAATTGAAAGGCTATGGCAGAAAAAGACCAAAATAATCCCAGTAGTAATTGGTGCCCTAGGTGCAGTTCCAAAAGACCTTGAAGAGCACCTCAACACTGTAGGGGCCACAGAAATCACCATCAGCCAATTAAAAAAAGCAGCTTTACAGGGAACAGCCTATATTCTGCGACGATATGTATAACAACAGCAACAACATTGACAATAAAATTCTGGCATCCCAGGTCCTTGGGAAGGACTCGATGTCTGGATAAAACAAACCAGTCAATAACACCTGTCTGACTGTGTAAAATAAATAATAATAATAATAATAATAATAATAATAATAATGTGTGTTTGTGTGTACGTGCGTATATATGAAAATAAATAAATAAATAAATAAATAAATAAATAAATAAATAAATAAGAAAGAATAGGTCTATGTTCTGCTTTGCAGGGCTAGTGTGAACTGGGGCCATTTGGAAAGTGTTTCAATGGACATTTTTAAAGTGGGAGGGTTTTGATTTGATTGATGTAGCCAATATATCCACTACTTTGCCAGCCAACATCATCATCACAGGATAATTTTCTCTTCATTTTGAGGAGATGTACCCCCAGTCCTTGAATGGCATGTTAGGCAGACCACTTCCAGGTAGACACACTAGATGGCCAGTGTGCATCATTCCCAAGGACCTGACAGGGTTTTATATTCTGGCCTGTGGCAGATACTGAGTTCCCTTTTCTTTCTCTTTCCTTCTAGGATTGTGGAAGCATCTTGCAGAAGTAAGTGGTTTCCACATAATTTCCTTCATGATAGTGGGAATGCTCTACCTATTATATTTATTTTATTTATTTATTGTTAAATTTATATACCGCCTTTCATTAAAGCAATCCCAAGGTAGTTTACAGCAAAAAAAAATTTAAGATGGTAAAAAAGACACAATTAAAATATTAAGTGGGGGAAAAAATATTAAACAAATCTGATTAAAAAATTTAAAACAAAAAGCATAAAAGCAATAAAGATTATAAAGAGCAGCAGCAGAGAATCAAATAAATGCCTAGGCAAAAAGCCAAGATTTTACATTTTTTCTAAAAGCTGTGATGGAGACTGAGGAGCGTGCATGACAACCGAGCCTCCCTCATTGTTGGCACCTGGAGCAGAGCCCCCTCAGATGACCTCGTCAAGCGGGCAGCAACTCTTGGGAGCAGGCGGTCCCTCAGGTATCCCAGGCCCAAACCGTTTAGGGCTTTAAAGGTCAAAACCAGCACCTTGAATTGGACCCGGAAACAAACTGGTAGCCAGTGCAGCTCTTTCAAAATGGGTGTGATGTGCTCCCACCGGGCAGCTCCGGATAAAACCCTAGCTGCCGCATTTTGCACTAGCTGCAGTTTCTGGATGTTCTTAAAGGGCGCCCCACGTAGAGTGTGTTACAGTAATCCAGCCTTGACGTGACTAAGGCATGGGTAACTGTGGCCAGATCTGCCTTCTCAAGAAAGGGACACAGCTGGCGCACTAGCCGAAGCCGTGCAAAAGCACCCCTGGCCACCGCCTCCACCTGAGCTTCCAAAAGCAGAGCCGGGTCCAGTAATACCCCCAAGCTGCGTACTTGTTCCTTCAAGGGGAGTGCAACCCCATCCAGAACCGGTAAAATCTCCTTATCCTGATTGGCTCTCCTACTGACCAACGTTAGCTCCGTCTCGTCTGGATTCAATTTCAGTTTATTAGCCCACATCCAACCCATCACGGCCTCCAGCCCCCGATTCAGGACATCCACCACCTCCCTAGGATCAGGTGACAAGGAGAGATAGAGCTGGGTGTCATCCGCATATTGCTGACAACTCAGTACAAGTCCCCGGATGACCTCTCCCAGCGGTTTCATGTAGATGTTAAACAGCATGGGGATAAGACCGAACCCTGCGGGACCCCACAGGCCAATGGCCATGGAGCCGAGTAGTAGTCCCCCAGGACTACCTTCTGGACCCTCCCTCCAAGAAAGGACCGGAACCACTGCAACACAGTACCTCCGATTCCCATACTCGAGAGGCGGCCCAGAAGGATACCATGGTCGATGGTATCGAACGCCGCCGAGAGGTCCAGCAGAACCAACAGGGACGCACTCCCCCTGTCTAGTTCCCGGCATAGGTCATCCACTAGAGCGACCAAGGCAGTCTCAGTCCCATACCCGGGGCGGAAGCCAGATTGAAAAGGGTCCAGATAATCCGTATCATCCAAGACCCTCTGCAGCTGGGACGCCACCACACACTCTATCACTTTTCCCAAAAAGGGCAGATTAGAGACCGGTCTATAGTTGTTCAGGTTGGAGGAACCAAGGGAGGGCTTTCTTAATAATGGTCTCACCATCGCCTCCTTGAGGCACGATGGCATCTTGCCCTCCCTTAATGAGGCATTGATAATCACCTCCAACCTTCTACCTGCCCCCTCCCTGGCAGCTTTTATTAGCCATGAAGGACAAGGGTCAAGAGCACACGATGTCTCCCACACACTGCCCAGGATCTTGTCCACATCCTCAGGCTGTACCAATTGAAAAGAATCCAATACAATAGGAACAGATGGTACCAGAGGCACATCTGCCAGAACTGCCAAAACTCTGGAGTCCAAATCAGCACGGATGCAAGCGACTTTATCTGCAAAGTGACATGCAAACTGATCACAGCGGGCTGTCGATGGTTCCTCCCCCATTACCTGGGGGGATGTGTGCAGCAATGTCTTCGCTACACGAAACAGCTCCGCCAGTCTACACTGAGCAGATACAATGGAGGCAGAGAAAAAGCATTTCTTCGCCGCCCCCACCGCCACGGAGTAGTCCCTAAAATGGGCTGTAGCCCGTGTTTGGTCGGATTCATGACGACTCTTCCTCCAGCGTCGTTCCAGCCATCGCCCGAGTTGTTTCATCGCCCTAAGCTCTGAGGAAAACCAAGGAGCTGAACGGGCTCCACCAAGCTGGAGAGGGCGTTTAGGAGCAACCGTGTCAATAGCCCGGGCCATCTCTCCATTCCAGAGATCAACCAGGGCCTCGACAGGGTCACCAGCTCTGGACACTGGAAACTGCCCGATGGCCTTCTGGAATCCAAGTGGATATATAATCTTCTGGGGGCGGACCATTCTAATCGGTCCATCACCCCTGCAGAGGGCAGATGGAGCAGTCAAACTAAACCCCACCAGATGATGATCTGTCCATGACAAGGGAGTTATCTCAAACTCCCCCACCTCCAGATCATTTATTCCCCGGTCGGCAAAAACCAGATCCAGAGTATGTCCTACCATGTGGGTAGGGCCCGATACCAATTGAGACAGGCCCAAGGTTGCCATGGAGGCCATGAAATCCTGAGCCGCACCCACTGGGGGGCCTCAGCGTGGACATTGAAATCCCCCAAGACAATAAGCTTGGGGGAACCCAAGGCCACCTCCGAGATCACCCCCGCCAGCTCAGGGAGGGAGACTGAAATGCAGCAGGGTGGTCGGTACACCAACAGAATCCCCAACCTATCTCGGAGGCCCACCCTCAAGGAGAAACACTCGAAATCCTGAGATTGCCTGACTGGGCACCTGGAAATGGGGAGGGTCTCTTGATAGAGGACTGCAACACCCCCTCCCCAACCCTCGAGGTGGGGCTGCTGCACATTCAGGAAACCTGGAGGACAGAGCTGAGAGAGACCAACCCCGCCCAGCTCATCCAACCAGGTCTCCGTCACACATACCAGGTCAGCATGCTCATCCATAATCAAAATGTAGATGACAGATGTTTAGCATTAACTGACCTGGCATTCAGCAGCAGCACCCTAATCCTCAAAGGAGTGTTCTCATTGCTCCCAGGGGTCTCAGGGTTGGGAGAAGAGCTGGAAATTGGAACAGGCCTCAGTTGCCTGGACCATTTCCCCCTGTAACAGCCAGCCCAGTTCCCACCGCCCTATCTCCCTCTGCCCGCTACCTGTGATATTGCTGCCCCTACTCCATCCCGCTTTTCTGCTCTTCCAGACACATCCCTCAGTCCAAAACCAACCACAGCTCCACTACCTAACAAAACCAGGTGTCAAAGAGACTTATGCTGAATTCTGACCCCAGGCAGCTCGCCCGGCTGAGAGCCACAAGGAAAGAGTGTCAAGAGGCTTGCGCCCGTGGCCCAGCCTGAGCTTTAAAGGAGCCCCATAGTTGATGCTGCTGTGAGGAAGAAGAAGAAGAAGAAGATAGAGAAAGGAAAAACACTCCAGGGAGATATGGGGGGACTGTTGTCATTGGTGCTCCTGTTCAGAAGTCCATCAAACTTGCTGGGACTCTTCAACCCTCTGACTACCGCACTCCACCGGCTGTTCTCCACTCGGCTGAGAGCCACAAGGCCAAGAGCCCTTGTGCTCATGCCAAGAGGCTTGTGCCCCTGGCTCAGCTGGATCTTAAATGGCAGTTAGTTAGTTGTTACCTGCAAGAGGTGGAACACAGGCAAGCACTCAGGGCCCTGCTCAGCAGAGCCCTCTTCCCATCAACCTGCCCCTGGCTCAGCTGGATCTTAAAATCTTATATGGGGAACATGGTTCACTGGGTGGCTCTAGGAGACAAGAGAGCTCGAGGAAACTTCCTCCATAGATCTCAACTATCAGAAAGAACATCCAAAAACTTTGATTGCATTACTGACACATTTTGCACTTCAGGTACTATCTATAATATTTAAGGGTTTTGTAAAAATATGGCCTTATAGTAGGAGATGTCCTCTTGCCAGTGGATATATACATTAGCAACTTGAAAATTTGTTTATGGCTGCAGTGATTGAAAAACATAGCTGATTCTGTTATCCCTGGAATTGTTCTTTCTGTTGTTTCTTTCTCCTCATTGCTTTCTTTTGCCCCACTTAGGAAGTCTCCTTTGGATACCTAGTAGTTTTATACTTTTTTCTTCACTAGGTGTCAGAGAAAACAATTGTTTCTAAATCCCGTAGCATTTTCTCCTGCTTTGAAGTGGAGGATCTGGGAGTTCTGTGATATAAATGCTTTTCTGGAGGGTGTGAGGAAGCAACTTAAAGGTAATGAAACTTGTCTGCAAAGAAAGTAGGTATAAAAGACTTTATCAAAAGCTCAGAAAAATAGGATTTGAAGGTCAGTTGAGAAGAATATATTAGTTCATTGTGGTGTCATGATCACTGCTGCAGCCTTAGCTCAGAATTGTATTTGCATATTATTTATAAAATCATTCTCTTTTTAGCCTTACTTTTAGGAAAGTAAGTTTATGAGATTACTCAGCTCTGTGTGTATTTTCCCCTATTAACTTTGCAATACCTGGAGTGATTTGAACCAAATTTGGTACAGTTGTAGGGACACATAGGAACACCTCTATGAAATATGTGATGATGTCTCCACCCTAATTCAAGATGGCAGACTCATGAATACTTGAGCTGGAAGTGAGATAACTTGGGAGCCACCTAACCAATTTGAACCAAATTTGGTTCACTTGTAAGGATACTTAGGAAGACATACTTAGGGCGTAGTTTGTGATGATGTCATCCACCCCAGTTCAAGTTAGCAGATACATGAATGTTTGAGGCATAAGTGGGCTAACTTGTGAACTGCCTAACTGATATGGATCAAATCTGGTTCACTCATAGGGACACATAGGGACACCTCTATGCATAGTTTGTGATGTTGTAATCTACCCTAATTCAAGATGGTGGGTGTGTGAATATTATATTATTATTATTATTATTATTATTATTATTATTATTATTATTATTTCAGTTTCTATACCACCCTTCAAAAAATGGCTCAGGGTGGTTTACACAGAGAAATAATAAATAAATAAGATGGATCCCTGTCCCCAAAGGGCTCACATTCTAAAAAGAAACATAAGATAGACACCAGCAACAGTCAATGGAAGTACTATGCTGGGGGTGGATAGGGCCAGTTACTCTCAGGGCAGGTTGAATCCTTGGGGGTTGGGGAGTTTCACACAACACAGCACACACCGAGTTCCCAAAATTTTCCTGCCTTCTTTACTTGCGGTGGATCATGTGAAGCCATCCTATGTCAAGATGTCAAAGCCAGAGTTTATGGATTTGATTTATGGCAATGAGTAATATTCCCCACATCTGAGGAGCCCACAGGCAAGAGGTATGTGCATGCCCTCTCTCCTGCTGTTGCTCCCCTGCCACTGGTATTGAGAGGCATCGTGCCTCTGAGGCTGGAGATAGTCCACAGCCACCAGACTAGTAGCCATTGATAGACCTGTCCACCATGAATCTGTCTAAGTCCCTTTTAAAGCCATCCAAGCTGGTGGCCATCACCACATCCCATGGCAAGGAATTCCATAGATTAATTATGTGCTTTGTGAAAAAGTACTTCCTCTTGTCAGTCCTAAATTTCCCAACCTTCAGTTTCATGGAATGATCCCTGGTCCTAGTGTTGTGTGTGAGAGAGAAAAACTTCTCTCTGTCCATCCTCTCCATTCCAAGCATAATTTTATACACCTCGATCATGTCTCACCTTAGTCGCCTCTTTTCCAAGATAAAGAGCCCAGATGCTGTAGCCTAGCCTCATAAGGAAGGTGCTCCAGGCCCCTGATCATTTTGGTTGCCCTCTTCTGTACCTTTTCCAGTTCTACAATATCCTTCTTAAGATATAGTGACCAAAGCTGTATGCAATACTCCAGATATGGCCGCACCATAGATTTGTACAAGGGCATTCTAATATGAGCATTTTTATTTTCATCCTCGCTCCTAATGATTCCTAGCATGGAATTGGCCTCTTTCACAGCTGCTGCACACTGAGACAACACTTTCAATGAGCTGTCCACCATTCACTATCATCTCCATCTCTACCCATTAAATATTAAACTCCAATAAATGTGGATGACTGGAGAAAAAACAAGAAGTTTCCCCCCTGCTAACTTGGCAAAGAGGCACCTTTTAATGTGGTGATTCTCTTTATTTAGCAGGGGGAGAGTAACTGGCCCTATCCACCCACAGCACAGTACCTCCAGTTACTGTTGCTGGGGTCTATCTGATGTTGTTTTTTAGATTGTGAGCCCTTTGGGGACAGGGATCCATTTTATTTATTTATTATTTCTCTGTGTAAACCACCCTGAGCCATTTTTGGAAGGGTGGTATAGAAACTGAATTAACAACAGCAACAACAATAATAATAAGTTTTAGTAAGAACTAATCTGCCTACTTTCCTTTCACTATAATTTTACAATCTTCCCAGGTTAGCCCACTTTTGCCTCTAAAATGGCCCCTTTATTAGGAAAGGCCCACCCTCCCAGCAGTTGCTCTAAGTGAAGCCTAGTCCTTCCTCAAATCCTTCCCATCCCTACAGTGCCATTTTTATTTTTAAAAGGGTTGAAAAATTTAACAAGGGGTGTTAACGATTAAGTGCAGCTGGGGGTGGGGGAGGGGAAAATAGTGATTAATTGGACAGAAATGGCTTCCTTCCTTCCTTCCTTTTAACCAACATGAACCCATAAGATTTGGTCCCCTTTCAATTTGGTCACCCTACAGTCTCCTTCTCACCAGAAGTTCTCATTTACTTTAATGACTCTGTACCACAAATCCATAAACTCTGGCTATGAAATCTTGACATAGGATGACTTCACATGATCCACCGCAAGTAAGGAAGGCAGGAAAATTTTGGGAACTGGGTGTGTGCTGTGTTGTGTGGAAACACCTCCCCCCCCGTCTTGTTCCTCAGCTGTCCGCCTAACATCCTACTGACTTTCTCTACCCAATTTCAAATCTTGGTCCCAAGCAGGCGAAGAAAGTTAGCAGAATGTCGGGTGGACAGCTGAGGAATCAGACTTGGGTGGGTTCACACGACAAACCCAGTGGGAACATGTGCTCCCAATTCCTGAAATCTTCCTGCCTTCCTCACTTGCAGTGATATGAAGCCATCCTATGTCAAGATTTCACGTGAAGCCTGAAATAGAGTAGTTCCTGAGTTCAGATGGTCCATTTGAAATGTGACTTCGAGAGATATCTTTGAAGATTTAGGCCCCAATCCAGTTTAAACTGTTTTGAAATGAATGGGAACAACATTTGGTAGCTGGATTAAAAATTAAATTACTGTTTACAGTGGGCCTTAATCATAATGACTTTTAGCTGAATTAGGAACTTAGACCGCATTCATTAAGCAAATTTTTTGTGACATAGGTTCGTGTAACTCTATACTCCTGATTAACCCTGTGAATAATAACCTTGTTTTTACTCCTGAATAACCCTGTGAAATGTATACTCATTGAGGCTGGTCTCACGATCCGTGAGACCCGCTTTTTGCAAAGCTGTGAGGAGAGCGGGCTAAGCCCGCTCTCCCCGCAGAAAATCAGGCAGGAAGCCCTGGGCAGCTGTATCAGCCACCCACACAATTACCGGCTCCGTGATGGAGCTGGTGGGGGCTGGAGAGCTCGGGGGCTGTGCGGCCCCCGGAAGCCCCAGTATGCCCTGCGCGAGTGTGCAGGGCATACTGGGGAGACCCCTGGAGCCGGGAGGTGGCTTTTCGCCTCCCATTCGGGGGTCTACTTGTGAGTATCTGCAGCGCGGAGGCGTGCCACAGCTACTCACGACCAGGGAGCCTGGTTTTGCATCGCGCTCGCTCCACAAACCCGGGCTAAGGGCAGGGGCACTTAGGTGGGTTACCCGCCTAGGAACCACCGGGCTTGCAGCCGAGCCCGGTGGTTCCCACGATTGGAAAAAACCGGGTTAGGCTTTCCTAGCCCAATTTTTCCTGATCATGGGAATAGCCCCAAAGTGTTTGAAATAAAGAAAGCAATCATATTAATGCAGAATGTTGAAAGAAGTCACATTAGGAAAGGGAAATGTTTCAAGTGCATTATATTTGGGAACAGCATCCTCCCCAATTGTTATTAACTTCTACTCAATATTTCACTTGAAATATAGACACTATAATGGTATTAACTGAGATGGCTTTTTGGTTGTAATATATATATTTTTTGCCTGTGCTCAATGGTGTGACACTTAATCTCTCTTCTCTGTTCTCTCCCTATCCCAGGCACTCTAATATCTGGACTTCAGCTGCAGAAAGGTACATTTTGGGGATTGGTGAAGGACCAGTTTCAGAAGAGGGATGGGGACTTGTCAGAAAGTTGTGTTTCATGAGCATTCAGCACTTCTGCCCTGGGACTTTAGAACCATATAATGGTTGACTACAAATAGAATGGGGGAGCAGTTCCATGCCATGGGGAAGCAGTTCTTCTTCTTCTTCTTCTTTTCTTCTCCTTTTACTACTACCTACCTACCAACCAATATTTATATACCACTTTTCAACGGAAGTTCCCAAAGCAGTCTGGGAGCATGTTTTTCTTCTTGTGGCTTTAAACGTTGGCATAAGAACACGTAAATTACTTTGCTGGATCAAAACAAGGATCCATCAAACCCAGCATCCTGTTTCCCACAGTGGCCAGCCAGATCTTCTGAGGAGATCTGAAGAACCCCCCCTCCTTTGTTCCCAGGATTTGGTCCTCAGGTGTAGACTTGTAAATAGCCACCTCTCTGGTTGCCTGGGGTGAATAATAAGTACATAAGAAGAGCCCTGCTGGATAGGCCCAACTTGGCCTATCTAGTCCAGCATCCTGTTTCACACAGTGGCCCACCAGATGCCTCTGGGGAGCCCATAGGCAAGAGGTGAGGGCATGCCCTCTCTCCTGCTGTTGCTCCCCTGCAACTTGTATTTAAAGGTATCTTGCCTTTGAGGCTGGAGATAGCCCACAGCCACCAGACTAGTAGCCATTGATAGACCCACCTGTCCTCTATCACTTTGTCTAAGGCCCTTTTAAAGCTAGTGGCCATCACCACATCTTGTGGCAGAGAATTCAATAGATTAATTATGAGCGGTGTGAAAAAGTACTTCCTTTTGTCAGTCTTCAATTCCCCGGCCTTCCGTTTCATGGGATGACCCCTGGTTCTAGTGTTGTGAGAGAGGGAGAAAAATATATCTCTGTCCACCCTCTCTAATCTCCAGATGTTCAGGAGAACCGAGGCAGGGAAGACATAGGAAGGCTGGTTCTTTTTTCTTTTAGTCAGCATGCCACTAATATAGTAATATGCATATAGAAACACACAAAAAGGTATGTTAATGAGTTATTTTTTTGCAAGCATTTGCTTGGAAGAATGTTTAAAGGCTGCTTAGGTAATATATTTTTTAAAAGGGAATAGATACGTCCATGAATAGATAAGCCTACCAATGGCTGTTATTATGACTATATAGAACCTCTTGATTCAGGAGAGGATTGCTCTCAATACCAGCTGTGGAGGAGAGCGATTGCCTTCATTCCTTGTTTGTAGCTCACCAGGCCTAGGAGGATCTGGTTGGTCAATGTGGGAAGCAGAATCTCTTCCCATGTTATATTAGGATCTCAACTCTGAGGGCTTTTCCTTACAGTCTTTTATGAATACTTTGTATGGAAACTCAAAGGTTCTCTAGAAACGTAAGGCGACAAACCAGGCCATTCCTGGGGCTGTGAGTTATTAGCATGTGTTTACCTTCCCTTGATTGCACATCCAGGTCTGCCTTCCAAATTTCTGTCATTTTTTAAGGTGCTATAAATGGTACCTGGGAAGCAATCAGGTGAAACTGCTGGAGAGCATGATGAGAAGGCAGAAATCCAGCCTGCCTTTGGGCTGCCTTCCAATACACACACTTGGTGTGTGCTGGAGGATGGGAGAACTGGAACTACACATACCCACCTTCTTTCTTGCCTTCTTGAGCTGCCTTTCCATCTTAGGCATTGACATTTTTGGACAGGAAGAGGTGAGGGCAAGTGGGGGCAACCTGGTTGTGCATTGGCGGGTGAAGATGGGTGCAAATGTAATATTTTTCACTACCTCTACAATAGGTTATTTCCTGCTGGTATGAATTCAGCTTGATAAATTGCACATACACACGTGTTTGCTGAGTGAATCAGTTCTTACTCTTGCCCCTTCTGTTGCGTATGCATTTAAGTTAATATTGCCAGAGAGGTTTCTCTGCAGTTGCCACTAGCTTGTCTGGAGGCTACGTGAGGATGGATTTTCTCTGTTGCTGCCCTGATACTCTGGAATGTGCTCCCTGCTGAAATAAGAGCATCTTCATCCCTGACAACTTTTTAAAAGTCTCCAAAGACTTATTTTTTCAAACACGCTTTGTAACTGGACTGTGGTTTTAAAATGTTTTAAGCTTTTCATTTTCATCTTAATTTGTTTCATATTGTTGCAAGCCGCCCAGAGACGGAAGTTTGGGGCAGTCTACAGATTTGATAGATAGATAGATAAAACCTCCAAAGAAATGAAATGTTCAAATAGTTTAAATAGAGCTGTAAAAATAGGCAGCTTTCCCTTGATACTCTGTACAGTTGCAGTCCCCCCCCCAACCCCGAGCTCACTTTAGGATTTTAGAATATTAATTTATTATATTTAACATATTTGGAACGCAGGTCTCTGGGCGGTTTACAACAAAACAAGAAAAAACAAAAAAGGTTAAAACAGTGCAACAATTTTAAAATTAAAACAAAGTTAAAAGTATTAAAAATCATCAGACTATTAAAACAGTATCTAATTAACAGCCTGGGTGAACAAATGTGTCTTGACCACCTTTTAAAATGTTGTAAGAGATGGGGAGGCTCATATTTCAGCAGGGAGTATATTCCAAAGCCTTGGAGCAGCAATGGAGAAGGCCCATCCCCAAGTAGCCAGCAGATGAGCTGGTGGCAAGTGCAGATGAACCTCTCCTGATTATTTCAATGGGCGGTGTGATTCATAGTGAAGAAGATGTTCTCTTAAATACCCAGGGCTCAAGCTATTTAGGGCTTTATAGGATATAACTAAGACCTTGTAATTTGCCTGGAAACCTATCGGCACCTAGTGCAGCTCTAAATAAATAAATAAATAAGATAGGAGTTATATGGTCTCTCCGAGATGACCCAGAGACCAACCTGGCTGCCACACACCTGACCAACTGCAGTTTCCGGACTACGTACAAAGGCAGCCCCACATAGAGCGCATTGCAGTAGTCAAGTCTGGAGGGGACCAGCAGATGTACTACTACATTATATTATACTAGTGTTTTTTAGCCCGTTGGATAACGGGCGCTAGTGGAGCTGTGCGCTCCAGACCACCGCCGCCATTCCCCCTCCCGCCACCCACCGCCGCCCGTGGCTCCGGCCGGGCCCGCCACCCACCGCCGCCCGCGGCTCCAGCCGGGCCCGCCACCCACCGCCGCCCGCGGCTCCGGCCGGGCCCGCCACCCACCGCCGCCCGCGGCTCCGGGTGGCCCCACCACTGCCCGGGCCCACCGCCGCATTGTTTTCTCCGCCGCCTCGTCCGGCGGCCATCTTGGGCGGCCAGAAGCGGCCGCCCCGAAAAAGCCGGGTAAGCGGCGGCGGCCAGGCCTCTGCCATGGCTCCGCCGCCTCCTCGGCCAGTGTCCCCCGCCGCCGCTTACCCGGCTTCTTCGGGGCGGCCGCTTCTGGCCACCCAAGATGGCTGCTGGGTACCGGCGAGCGTGTCTCCCTTGCCCTGTTCTGCGCCTGCGCGAAGCGCAGGCGCAGAACAGAGCAGGGAGGCACGGACACCAAGCGTTTTATTAGAGAGGATAGATGTAATATAAAGATGTATTTAGGGCCGCAAAGAGAGTTTAATCTTTCATCTGTGATAGGTTGAGGCTGTTCTCACGATCGGCTAAAATCGGACTAGGGGAGCCTAGCCTGATTTTAGCGGACCATGAGAAGCACCGGGCTCGCAGGCAACCAGGAGGCTAAAAAGCAGCCTCCCGGCTCGGGGGTCTCTCCAGCATGCTCTGCACCCGCACAGAGCATGCTGGAACTTCCAGTGGGGGGCGCACAGTCCCTGATCCCCGCACCCCCCGCTGGCTCTGTGACGGAGCCAGCAGTTGTGTGGGTGGCCGATGCGTCTGCCCAAGGCTGCAGTCTGCTCATATGCGGGGAGAGCGGGCTAAGCCCATTCTACCCGCTAACCCTCTCGAGGCGGATCTCACTGGTTGTGAGACCCACCTCATTGTCTTTTATGTAAGTTAGCACTGTAAACTTTATAAGTAACGAGTACTCTCTAGAAAACCATACTGAATGTTATTTTAAAAATTCATTGGGTCAGGGGTGCAGCTATAATTGAGCGAAAGGGTTCAAAGAACACAGGCCCCCAGCTCCTGAGGGCCCTCCAGCCCTCCCTATTTTCTTCATTATCTCCCTTACTCTGGGGGGGGGGCACCAGAGAGAGGGATGAACACAGGCCCCCTCTTCCCTAGCTACACCCCTGCATAGGGTAAAGAAACATCTTAATGAGGTCCCGTGACATTTTTCTCGGCTTAGAGCTGTAACAAAGTGCCTTGAATGATCTTACTGCAAAGGAAATGAACCTACCATTGAGGCAACCATTTCCCACTTCTGGTAAAGTTGTACTGAATGCTGATAGGCTTGAGTTGATGTCACTGCTCTAGTAGTGATTTGAATGGAAATGTGGGGAAAGCACAGAACAAGGAGGGGAGCCTCCTCCTTAACCTGAATGAAACAAATGGAATCCCTGTTGATTGTAGAGGGAATATAATGTCTGGGATGTGGGTCTAGGCTCAGAACATCATCTGGCTCTCCGCTGATTTTGCTTTCCCTTGCTTTCCTTATCCCTCCACCCTTCCCACCACCATACAGCCAATGTCACTCTGGATCCAGATACAGCCCATCCTAAACTCATCCTGCCTGAGGATCGTAAAAGTGTGAAGCTGGCAGACAAAGCTCAAGATCTGCTCTACAGCCCTTACAGATTCAACACATACACTTTTGTGCTGGGGTGTGAAGGATTCACAGCCGGCAGACACTGCTGGGAAGTTTTTGTGGGAAGTGAGGGGGAATGGTCTATAGGGGTCGCCAGAAAGTCTGTGAAGAGAAAGGGCGAATTTGAATCTGGTCCTGAGGAAGGAATCTGGGATATGGGAATGTGGGGAGGTGAGTACAGGTTCTCCAGCCCCCCTCATTACCCTCCTCTGCCCCTCAGTGGGGAGTCTAAGAGGATCCGAGTGACTCTGAACTGTGAAGGGGGACGAGTGGCCTTCTTCGATGCAGATTCGGCAGCCCTGCTCCACACATATACAGGAGCCTCGTTCTCAGGAGAGACCCTTCTCCCCTTCTTCTGGGTGTGTAAAAAAGCCCACCTCACAGTCTCTCCCTGAGGCAGCTATAGAGTGGAAATAGACATACATAAGCACACTGCAGATGTGAAACACGAACAGCCTTCTGCTCAGTAATCACCTCTGGAGTGACCAGGTGCATGGCAATAGGGGGTGCAGGGGTTGCGGAGGGACATGGGCCTGCTAAGCCCTCCCGCCTCCATGATGGTCTTGGGGCCCACTCACCTCTCACAATCCCTACTGGCCAGTAACCCATCTGCCACCAACCTCTGGTCAATCATGAAACAAATCCCCACTTTTCTCTGAGCCGGGCTGTGCCCAATGCTAACTGGCTGACCTTTGTGTCAGTTCAGAAGCCACCTCCCTTCCCTAATTTCAAAGTACAGAAAAAGAGAGAGACTTCCACCACAGATGACGATGCAGCCTGGGAAACATGCATTGTTGTTTCTCGGGAGAGGGGGAGAAGTCTAATGTGGCATTTCAACCAAAATCTCTATATTCAAATATACCAATTTGCTTGTTATTTAAGGAGCCCACAGCAAGTGAGAAGCTTCCATTACTAATGAGAAAAAAGGAGATCCTGGTTTTGGAAGGGAAGGGTTCATTTGAAACTAGTTAATGACAAGAGTTTAATTTCAAAGGGGAGGGGGACTTTCAATTATGCAGTTATTCTAAAAGATGATCTGTAGTTAAGCATATTCCCATTTGTAGAGACAACTGCTGTTTGCTCTTCGTTATTACATGAACATATTTCAAGATGCTTTTCCTATTTCAGAATGAGGTCATTCACACACACAGGTTTGGAAGCGGTGTCTGCTCCCAATTTTCAGTTGTGTGGAAGCAGGTAGGAGGAAAACCTGGGCAGCTTTTCCTCCTGCCTTGCTTCTACATAACTGAAAATTGGGAGCACACACTGCTTCCAAACCTGAGTAGAACACAGTTTTTGATTGTGTGAATGACCTCTATATGTAGTTCTATTAAAGGTTTCTCTTCCTGTTGTACCTCACTGCAGACTCAATAATAGCCCCATACCCTCACAAAAGCTCTTCTCCAGGGAAAAGCAGAGGGAGAGAGATGGACATGCAATCTTGTTATATCTGCACAACAAACATAGGAAGCTGACCTACAGTATATCAAGTCAAACAATTGGTCACTGTAGCTCAGAATTGTCTACAGTGACTGGCAGGAGTCTTTCCCGAGCCTTTTTGGAAAGGTGCCAAGGACTGAACCTGGTACCTTCTGAATGCAAAGCAGATGCTCTACCACTGAGTTATAGCCCCATACAGGGAAAATCCCACAGCAGACCATGCATGGTTTCACACATTCGGACATAAAAGGAGTTCCAACCCCTGACTCATTTATGTTACGTCTGAACCCGGCCATTGTGGTTGGCTTTGCTTCATCTGTTTTAAAGTCCTCAAAAAGCCTATGCAACCACATTACCTCTTGGTACACTTGCGTTGCAGAAATGTATTCAGCCTTAGTGGAGGAAAGAGCCACAATTGACTGTTTTTTGCTCATCCAAACAATTACTCCTCCATAGAAGAGTGCATAGCCACTGGTTGATTTTCTGTGCTTTGGGTCTTCAGCCCAATTTTTGTCCATGTAACCTATTAATTTAGGATCCTTTCAGGCTAGCAGAAGCAATTCCAAATCAGCTGTTCCTTTTAAATATTGTCCAGTTCTTTTCACTGCGTCCCAGTCCTTTTTTGTTGGTGAGTCCACCCTTGTAAACAATATGCCAACAGCTGCCTCACTATCTGGTCTTGAAACGTTAGCTATGTACAAAAACTTTCCAGTTCCTTTTCTGTTATTTGTATTGTCCTTTAGAGGTTCACTGTCCTCATTTTCCTTTAGAAAACCCACTTCAATTGGGGTGTTTGCTTGATTTGCCTCTTTTAGACCAAGACATTCTACAGTTTGTTATCTTTTGTTTTTGATTGAGAATAAAACTTCCATCCTTTTGCCTTTTAATTTGAATTCCTAAGTAGTAGAAGATTTCTTGCAGTTCCTTAATTTCCAGTTCTTTATTCAAATTTGTTACTAGCGCATCAAGATCTTTCTTATCTTGATAGCAAACAATCAAATCACCCATATAGGTAAGTATAAATGCCCTCCTGCCATCTCTGAGTCTTGTAAATAAGCAGGGGTCCGCTTGTCCACAGGGGTGAAGTCCAGGGCCTTCATATCCCCTGGGGTCTCCAAATATGCTTTTGAACTGCCCTGACTCCCAGATGGAGGTTTTAAGGACAGCAGTTCAACTGTGAGGCTTTTGATTTTAGCTCGCATCTCCTCCAAAATGGAGGGTGCAAGTACACATATTGGCCAGATTTCCCCCGAAGTCCCTGCGAGTTATTGGGGAGCAGTCCACATGTGCAATTCAGGTTTTCCAAAGAGCTCAAGTGTTGCCCAATTTATCTCTGGAGTAAAAAACTCCACTATTTTTAGCAGATTTTTGAGACAGCTTTAAGTTTGCAGTAAAGCCTCCCAGTAAACCCGCAGTAAAATCTGCTGTGCACAAAACCTCATGGTGTGCCAGGGGCAGACGGCGGATGATGGAAGTGAAGGGTTAATGGGTGCATGTGAAGACTCCTATATAGGCCTGGGAAGGAACAGGGCTGGGTATTCAGCTGGAAGCTGTTGACCTTCCCAAGGTCAGTTCTCCCCCAGCTGCATATTTTGCTTTCTGCACATCTTCAAAGTAAGCTCTCCTATCTCCTCACAGCTTCAGCTCCTCCACAGCTTTGCATATGTGTAAGATTTGTTTCTCCCTGAGGTGATTGATTTACAGTACTATCATCTGCTGAAGGTTTGAGAGCAGAGCCTGCATTTTCCTCTTTCTGCCTGGGACTTTTACACACAGCAGGTTTTACTGGGAGTTTCTGGGGAGGCTATACTGTGAACTAGAAGTTGCTTCCAGCACAAGGAAATACCAAGAGATGCCACTAATGGGGTAAATATTCTGCTAACCGGGCAAAGAGGCACCTTTTTAATGTGGTGATTCTCTTTATTTAGCAGGGAGATAGCAACTGGCCCTATCCACTCCCAGCACAGTACATCCAGTAACTGTTGCTGGTGTCTGTCTTACGTTTCTTTTTTGATTGTGAGCCTTTTGGGGACAGGGGTCCATCTTTTTCTTTCTTTCTTTCATTCATTCATTCCTCTCTCTCTCTTTCTCTCTCCATATCCCTCTCCGTAAATTGCTTTGGACACTTTTGTTTAAAAGCAGTATATAAATATTTGTGTTGGTGGTTGTTGATTATCAATTTGTTGAGAGGGAAGTGCAAGGAAGGAAAAATGCTTCTTTCCATATTGACTCTGATCTCCCTTTGCTTCTCTGTTCTGGTTTTCAGCCTCTGTTTCTGCGGTGTATTTTTGTATCTTCTCCTTCTCAAAAGAGGAAATTTCTTAGGTGGCGGAGGGTTGGTTTTTTAAAATTATTTTTAAAGTGCATTGAGCTAATTTACGTGCCAGGACTTTGAATGCTAAATATGCTATGTACAGGTCAGTGGGAAGTATCTTCATAATTCCCCCCATCCCTAAAAACCCCAATATTTTGCTCAGTCACATTTATTGCAACTCTACAAGAAAAAAGAAAAGCACCTCCAAATTCTTGCCTACTTTTCTGAATGGAGGGTGCACTTTCCCACCAAGTCCCCAAGTTGCCTTAAAAAGGAACAAAAATCCCATGATGCATCCCCACCACGATTGTTTTTCATATCTTTACATTCTTACAAATTCAGTTGCTTAAATATTGGATCCTTTAGAGATATAGTGGGGGGTGGGTAAAGAAATGTGTGGGATGGGGATATATTAAGTTGCATGATAATGTTTCTGCTAATGCATATTTGCATACATATATTTGTTTTATATTATTACATTCTTGTGAGTTCAGTTGCTGTTTGTGCCCTCAAGAACCCACATGTTAAAAATACTGTGAAGCTATTCTCATGATTGCCCGAAACCAGATTAGGGGAGCCCAGCCCGTTTTTGAGCAATCGTGAGAACCACCAGGCTCCCGTGGTTCTCTGGCAGCTAGCCCGCCTAAAAAGCCCCACCCCATAACGAGGTTAACAGAGTGAGCGCTCTGTTAACCTTGTTCTTTCAATCGCATCTACGGCTGACACACTCGGGAGGGGGGGAGAGGGGAGGAGGGACCACAGGAAGGCACTGCACACTCGCATTTGAATGGGAGACCACATGTAAGCACTGTTAGATATTCTCCTCAGAGGATGGAGCCGCTCTGGGAAGAGCATCTAGGTTCCAGGTTCCCTCCCTGGCAGCATCTCTAAGGTAGGGCTGAGAGAGATTCCTGCCTGCAACCTTGGAGAAGCCGCTGCCAGACTGGGTAGACAATACTGAGCTAGATAGACTAATGGTCTGACTCAGTATATGGTAGTTGCCTATGTTCCTATGTATTTTTCTGTAGTTTACACACCAGTGTTTCTTCACCTGGCTTTTTATAACCTGGTGGTTGTTTCATGTATATATCTTCTTTAATATCACAATAAAGGAATGCTGTTTTTACATCCAAATGATGCACATCTAATTTTTTTGAAGCAGCAATTGTTGCTTCTGGCCCAAATCTGGCTCAACACTTTCATTGGCCACATTCAGACATAACAGATAATCAGAGTTAAAGGTGGTTGAGGTTCTGAATTGGAACTCCAAATCGCGGCACAGATGTTCTCCAAACTGTGGCCCGCCAAACTCCAGTTGCAGGGAGAAGAGCTGGTCTTGTGGTAGCAAGCATGAATTATCTAAGCAGGGTCTGTCCTGGTTTGCATTTGAATGGGAGGCTACATGTGAGCACTGTAAGAAATTCCTCTTAGGGGATGGGGCTGCTCTGGGAAGAGCACCCACATGCTTGCGTGCAGAAGGTTTCAAGTTCCCTCCCTGGCTTCTCCAAGATAGGGCTGAGAGAGATTCCTGCCTGAAACCTTGGTGAAGCCGCTGCCAGTCTGTGTAAACAATACTGAGCTAGATGGACCTATGGTCTGACTCGCTAGAAGGCAGCTTCCTATGTTCCTATGCTGAAAGGGGAGCCCCTTCCTGCTGCTCGGCCTCCGAGGCCTATCTCAGCCAGCTCCACAGCTAGACTGTGGGTAAAGCATCACCATGTCAACGGGGTGGCTGCAATTGGCTAACAACTTGGAGGGGGTGAGTGCTCCGCCCACCCTTGGCGGGAAAAGGGCATTTAAACCCCTTTGAATGCCCAGCAATGCCAGTGCTTCTGCAAGCGAGGACAGCACCGACTCACTAAGTGACCCTGCACCCCAAAAGCACCACATAAGCATGAAATCTCTGGTGAATTACGGGCCTGGGGTGGGTGGGGTGGAATTCCACTTTCATTATGGGAGGGGAGGGGGAAATCCACATTTGCTAGCATGGGATATGCAGACTGGGAAGTGCAAAGGATGCTGGGTGGTCTCTCCTACCAGAACTAGGGAAGATGTCACAAGGGGTGAGCCCGAAAAAGTAGTCCATGCAGACCCATTCAAAATCTAATGTCTGGCTTGCTGCCAAGCGAGCTAGCCCTCTCATGAGAGGGCCAGTCTGCTGGGGATATGGCTGTGCTATGTTGTGCCTGCTGAAGCGTAAGCCCCACCTGTGGACTGCAAACTCATGAGTATAGCCAGCCCACTTAACCACCAATGGACACAAGGGGCCCCCACTTTAGTGGGGCCTCCAACTCTCTATGATGAGAAATAGAACGGATTCGTCTCCATCACCTCCCTCTCCCCGAATCCCTCTGAAGCCTTGCATGCCCCCAGAGGAGATTCTGACACCCCGTGTGCCATGGCCTGGCCTTGTGCACAGCCATGGAGTGGGCCAATGGGGAATACATTTATTCATTCATTCATTCATTCATGCATTCATTTAATACATTTCTATACCGCCCAAAACGCAAGTTCTCTGGGCAGTTTACAAAACAATAAAAACAGCCAATAAAAGATTAAAACATTTCAACAATTACAATTAAAAAGTTAAAACTATTAAAACACAATTAAAACAGTATCTAATTAAAAGCCTGGGTGAACAAATGTGTCTTGACTGCCTTCTTAAAAGTTGTAAGAGATGAGGAGGCTCTTATCTCAGCAGGAACTGTGTTAGGAACATAGGAAACTGCCATATACAGAGTCAGATCATTGGTCTATCTAGCTCAGTATTGTCTTTACAGACTGGCAGTGGCTTCTCCAAGGTTGCAGGCAGGAATCTCTGTCAGCCCTATCTTGGAGATGCTGCCAGGGAGGGAACTTGAAACCGTCTGCTCTTCCCAGAGCGGCTTCATCCCCTGAGGGGAATATCTTGCAGGGCTCACACATCAAGTCTCCCATTCATATGCAACCAGGGCAGACCCTGCTTAGCTACAGGGACAAGTCATGCTTGTTACCACAAGACCAGCTCTCCTCTCCATGTTCCAAAGCCTCGGGGCAGCAATGGAGAACGCCTGTCCCTGAGTAGCCACCAGATGAGCCGGTGGCAACTGCAGACGAACCTCTCCAGACGCTCTCAATGGGCAGTGTGGTTCATAGCAAAGAAGACGTTCTCTTAAATACCCAGGGCCCAAGCTGTTTACGGCTTTATAGGTTATAACCTATATAGGTTAAAACCTGTACTCTGCCCGGAAATTTACCAGCAGCCAGTGTAGATGTTTTAAGATTGGAATGATATGGTCTCTCCTAGATGACCCAGAGACCAATCTGGCTGCCGCATTCTGGACTAACATTTACACAACTGCAAAACTCCTCGGCCCACTCCATCTTTTCACCTTATGCAGATAAGTGAGTATGGGGAATCGTGGGAGAGGACACTTTCCTCTTCTCCCTCAACCCTGGGGCAGCAGAGTTGACTGCAAGGGTCACAGGCGAGGGTGCACCTGTGCACAGGTGCGGACGGCCAGGCAGGGGCCATGTTTCCATGGCAGCTTGGCTGCTGTCTCCGGGGTCAGGAAAGGAGTCTCAGAGATACCCCTGCCCACCACACAGCTACACAGCACAGCTCTACTTAGAGCACCCATGGCCTGACACTCTTGTGAACAGGCACAGTCTGTGTGGGCTTTGGTACGCATCCTTATCACAGAGGAAGTATCGTTCCAAAAACTGGAATCAGAATCTCTTTATTTCGGTCATTGACCAGTAAACAGTAACATCGGATAAATTAATTACAAGATTTACATACAGTATAACAAAACCTGGCCACCGTACTAGAAATCGTTACATTAAAATTGGACAGCGAATAATTGAGATAAAAATCATCTGTGTGGCCAGGAAAATTCTTCAGTAAAGGAAAAATAAAATTTAAACTGGTTTCTTTGTAAAAGTCATAATAGAGAATTACATGGGCGGTGGTTTCAATGGCACCTGAGCCACATGGGCATAAACGAGAAGAATATGGAATCCCTTTGAAATTCCTCTCTAAGACTACAGTAGGAAGTGCGTTGAAACGGGCGAGAGTCATTGCTCGCCTGAATTTTGCAATTAAAAGACTGGAACAAAAACTGGAACAATTCAGAGTCACGCGGACCTGTTTGGGAGCTAAATCATGCCCTCCCCCAACGTCTGACATCAGACACAGGGGCATGTCTGGGGCGCAAGGTGCGGCCCCTGAGGGGTGGCAGCCTGGGTTCTTTGAACCCGTCCACTCAATGGTGGCTGCGCCCCTGAGTGTGGACACATTTCATATCCCTGGGTCTGGACCGGTGTGCTGTCGTATGCTGATCTCACGGTGAGGGGATCCCCAGTTTCCAGCTGTCCCAGGATGCTGGCATCACCCCTGGGATGGGTGTGGGTAAGGGTGCACATCTCATGGGTGGGCTGGCAGGCAGGTGGCATGGCTTTGCAACAGCTTGGTCGCAGTACTGAAGACCAGGGAAGCAGTCTCCAGAGTACCCCTCCTCTTGGCTCCCCTGCACACAGCAACCTTGCTCTATTTCGAGCACCCATGGCCTAATGCTTTCATGAAAGGGCTGTCCGTAGGAGAAGGGGGCACTTTGCCATCTGGCATCAGTTGTAATTTATCTCGGCAATTCTTTCCCCTTCCCTTGGATGGTTCTTCGCGTGAGTTGTGCGGGGGTGTCCCCATGGTCTTTCACTCTTGTGATTGAGCACTGTGCCCCTGGCTCGGGTGGCTCATTCCCCACAATAGTAGTGCTCTCCCCTGGTACTGGGTCACAACTGACCTTGATCATGAGTAAGCCCGGGGAGTAAGAACTCCCCAAAGGGAAAGGGGCTTGGTCCCTTCCCCCAACCATTCCATGAAAAAGATAGAACTTGGCTTCTCCAGAATCCCTGCTTGTGGCAGCCCCTCAAACCCAGACAGGAGCAGCACCCCCCCACCCAATATTGGCTTTCCAGCCAGAAAAGTGATCCCCTGTTCATGCTGGATATCCCTGCAATGAGGGTTCCCTTTGCCAGGGCGTACCCACTCGCATGAATGGTGTAGACACAGGGGTTGGGCATGGACCTTTAAACCCATTCAAAGTTCCCAGGCTGGGTCCGGCATGGTGCCATATGCAGATCTTCCAGCATGGGGATTCCCGGGAGAGGAGAACCCCGGTTCCCAGTTGGCTCTGGACACTAGGCTTGCCCTTCGGGACTGTGGACAGGGGCACACATCCACAGGTGCATGCAGGCTGGCAGGGCACAGGGTTTAATTAATTAATTAATTAATTAATTAATTTTATTAAACTTCTATACCACCCAAACTTTTGTCTCTGGGTGGTTTGACAGCAGCTTGGCGGCATTCACCGGGACAGCACTCACCTTGTAGCTTTCCTGTGCAGAGCATCTTCCCTCGCTCCCCTTAGTCTGCCACTCTTGTGAGAGAGTGGTCTCTGGGAGCATGGGTCTCCCTTTCATACCTGGCCCCAGGTAACCCCCCTCCCAGCCATTTGCTCCCCTCCTGGTGCTGTGATGGGGTGCCCTGCTTCTGTTGCCATTTTGAGTGTTTTTGCTTGTGGACGTACATGGCTGTTACTCTCTTCTTGGGGAGCAAAGCACTTTGTGCCTGCCTTGTCATCCTGTGCCCTCACCCTACCGCTTGCCAGGCATGGGGGGGGCAAGAGTGGGAATTGGGGATTCCCTTGGGTGACTGTGCAGCTTGACAAGCTGACCAGTCCAGGATGAGGCGTGGCAGCATCCCTGTGGCCTGTCAACTCCATGGCTGCATGGCTGACAGGAGGGGCAGGGCTGGTTTTCCCAGAGGCTGCCATCGAGAAACACTGAAAGCATGGAGCAGTCATACCCTAAGGCGCTGCAGGTCTGTGCCACCGCCTCTATGTTGCAGTTGGAAAATCGTGATGAAACCATGGTTATAGCTGCGACACAAGTCGAACGTAACGGTTTGGCAGCTGAAACTCAGGTCTCAGTAGCAAATCTTAGAGATAACTGAGGGTTCAAAATGGAGTTTGGTGAGGCAAACTGGAGGTCGCTTTCGGTCTGTAACCGTGGTTTTGCGTGTTCGGGTGTAACAGAGTTACAACTTCTCTCATTTTTATCTGTTACGTCTGAATTTGGCCACTCTCTTGTTGTGCCAGCTGTCCAGTCCGTTTGTTTATAGCCAGATACATTTTATTTGGGAAGGGGAGAGAAGACTGGTTGGAAGAATACAACAAAAATGTGTGTGTGTGTGTGTGTGTGTGTGCGCGCGCACAGTGTATATAGAGGAGAAGTGGGAGGGTCGCTCCAACATTTTCAACTCCATCTGCTTACATGGTTGCTGACTATAGAGGGGGAGGTGTCAGCCCCCTTTCTAACTGAGGGGTGGGTGAGCAATTTCTTGAGGCAGATCTTTTATGGTCTGGGAAAAGCCGTAATCCAAGCCACTTGTTTAACTTATCTTCCTTCCTCCCTTCTTTTCTGTAGAGGCACATTCCTCCCTCTTTCCCAGGGAGGGCTCACTCTGGCCATTGTTGCAAGCAGGGCTGCTTCTGAGTTTAGGAGAAGGAAAACTAGCCCCTTTGTGCTGCCCTGTGGAGGTGAAGCCATGGATGCCGAGAGCCCCAGGAAGAGGCTTCAGCATGAAGCGACTTGTCCAGTCTGCCTCAAATACTTTACGGATCCATTGACTCTAGACTGTGGGCACCATTTCTGCCAAAAATGTATTGTTCAGTGCTGGAAGGTGTCTGACGACTCAGAGGATGCCAAGTGCCCTTGGTGCAGAAAGGCCACTGAGAAGAAAGCCAAGCGAAACAGGCTGCTGGCAATGATGGTGGAAATCTCCAAGCAGCTGAGTTGGTCTGCAAAGGCCGGAGAAAAAGGGCCAGAATGCGAGAGGCACCAGGAGCCCCTGAAGCTCTTCTGCAAGGATGACTGAGCTGCCATTTGTGTGGTGTGCTACAGATCCAAGGAGCACCGTGATCACAATGTGGTCCCTGTGGAGGAGGCTGCCCAGGAGTACAAGGTGAGAATCCAGGGTTGATAGGCTGCTAGAGTCACCAGCGGGGTGTGAAATGTAAGGGGCCAGGCTTCAGGCTTTTGAGAATTCACTCTCTCCTCCTGGAACGCTTTTATTTCAATCCCAGGTCTGGGAGATGGCTTTGCTTTTGCAGTTGTCCGGTTTTATGGTGTTTTCGTTTTTGATCGTTTTACTAGTTTTAATTGATATGCCTTTGTTTTATTTGTTGTAAACCACCCAGATCTAGCAGATTGGGGCGGTATAAAGATAAAATAAAAATTGAATCTGCACATGCTCAGCAGCTCTTTTGTCTAATGTTACTTTTACATATCCCCTGCTAACTTGGCAAAGAGGCATCTTTTAACGTGGTGATTCTCTTTATTTAGCAGTGGGAGAGTAACTGGCCCTGTCCACCCGCAGCACAGTTCCTCGAGTGACTGTTGCTGGTGTCTATCTTATGTTTCTTTTTAGGTTGTGAGCCCTTTGGGGACAGGGATCCATCTTATTGATTTATTATTTCTCTGTGTAAACCACGCTGAGCCATTTTTGGAAGGGCGGTATAGAAATCAATCAATCAATCAATCAATCAAAGGGCGGTATAGAAATCAATCAAACAAACAAATAATAAATATCCTGGGATAAACTCTAGGCTTTGAAGGAGTGGAGGCATGGTGAATCACACCACTGATTAATTCCTGCTGTACTGAACAGTGTACTTTTTTTGGTAGCTCAAATGCCTTTGTATTTTTTGATTCTATTACTACTGTGTTATATAGAGCTTCCCTAGGAGCTCTCTGGCAGTCAAGGAGGTAGCTCCACCAAGATCCTCTGGCCAGCCACAAAGAGCTATTTTACCCACTATCCTCTCAGAGAATGATCTCTTCTGCCCATTTGGAACTGTGCAGGCTCCATCTCACTGGCTTGCCCTTGCAGGTTGGGGGGGCTAGAGGTCTAGCCTGAGACTTAGTGATGTGGGTTTTTCAGAAAGTTTAATCTCTATCTATGTTAAATTGCTATTTTATTGTTAATGGTTATAGATATCATCGCAGAATACAGGCTGTTCCCAGTAAAGCTGCTTTTTGTAATTGGCTGATGGTGGTTTCTGTGGCCCCTATGGTGTTGAGGTGCTCTTCAAGGTCTTTTGGAACTGCACCCAGGGCGCCAATGACCACTGGGATTATTTGG
This sequence comes from Hemicordylus capensis, assembly GCF_027244095.1. Lineage (NCBI taxonomy): Eukaryota > Metazoa > Chordata > Lepidosauria > Squamata > Cordylidae > Hemicordylus > Hemicordylus capensis. The sequence continues at coordinate 252,504,032 of NC_069658.1, read as the reverse complement.
GTCTTCTTCTGCCACAGCCTTTCAATTTCAATTTGTAGATCTTTGTATTTGGTGATTTTTTCTATTTCTTTTTCTTCTATTCTGCTATCCCCTGGTATTGCTATGTCGATTATTTTGACTTGTTTTTCTTTCTTCTCAACTACAGTTATATCTGGTGTATTGTGTGGCAGATGTTTGTCTGTTTGTAGTCGGAAGTCCCATAATATTTTTACATCTTCATTTTCTTCAACTTTTTCAGTGTTATGGTCCCACCAATTCTTGGCTACAGGTAGCTTGTATTTTTTGCAGATGTTCCAGTGTATCATCCCTGCTACCTTGTCATGCCTTTGTTTGTAGTCAGTCTGTGCGATCTTCTTACAACAGCTGATCAGGTGGTCCACGGTTTCATCTGCTTCTTTACAAAGGCGACACTTGCTGTTTATTGTGGATTTTTCTACTTTTGCTCTTATCGCATTATTATTATTATTATTATTATTATTAGTGAAAGAGAGAGCCAAGAGTTGCTGGTAAGGGGTGGTGGTGGTGGTGGTTTGATGTCTAAAGCTCCATCAATATAAATTGCCTTTACAAAGAATGAGAAGTCAGGACCCTGTGCCGAGAGGCTTGCCATCTACAGAAACAAAGGAGACCAAGGCAGGGGAGGGAAATGGAGTGATGGGGTAAACAGGGGAAGAACATGTGATTATTCCAGATACACAGGCTTAGTCACAGTAGGGTAGAGGTGACCCCCCCCCCCAATCAGAAGTGAATCAGCAGAGGAGCAATAAAATTAATTGTCTTGATTTTTATACGAAACTGCAATATATATATATATATCTGGGCACTGGTTTATTTAGTCCTCCTTTCCCTACTCTGACTGGCAGCAGCTTCCTGGTGTCTCTGGCCAGTATCTGCTGCCTTGAGACCTTTCCTCTTGGAGATGTCAGGGAAAGGACCTAGGACCTTCTGCCTGCAGACCATGTGCTGTAGCCTCCATCAAATGGCCAAGAGGCAAAATGTGCCCAAGGAGACTCTTGTGCTCCATAACAGGACATCTGAAGGATGTGTTAAGTTTGGAGGCTGGCGTCCAGGAACCCCTTGTTGAAAGCTCTGACTATAGAGTTCCCTGAGACGTTGGAAGGTCTGGGTTTAATGTAGTGATTTCTCATTTCCTTGATACTCTCCCAAAGACAAAAGGCTCACAGATGTTTCCTGTATTTCTGGTCTTGGTCTGAGCTGATCACTTGTTGGGTTGTTTTTTGTTTGTTTTTTTTGTCGTCGTGTGGTAGAAGGAGACGGGCTGAGAGGGAGAAGACAGCTGCTTGGTCTCAGTAACTACTTTCCTTTGTGGAGAAACACAAGCACCTATGACTGGCTCAGCTGGCAAAAATGGATGAGGTGATTGTGAAGAGGAAGGAGGAGTACATCTCCAAACTCAAAGAAGCCATCTCCTCTCTTGATAGCAACGCCCTGGAGTTGGAGGAGAAGTGTCAGAAGGCTGAAAGTGAATTTCTCCAGGTGAGTCTGCAGCAGAAGTAGCTGAAGTTCTTGAACAGAAGAACCCTGCTGGATCAGGCCCAAGGCATATCTAGTCCAGCACCCTCTTTCCCACAGTGGCCCACCAGATGCCTCTGGGAAGTCCACAACCAGGAGATGGAGGCATGCCCTCTCTCCTGCCATTGCTCCCCTACAACTGGTATTCAGAGGCATCCTGCCTCTGAGCGCAGAGAAAGGCTATAGCCAGCAAGACTAGTAGCTATGGATAGAGCTTTCCTCCATGAATTTGTCTAAGCCCTTTCTAAAGCCATCCAAGCAGGCCGCTTTCCAGACTAGACCCTACAACGGAGTCAGGATGTATCTCGGAAATGTGCTTCCACACTTCCTGCATCATGACACCGCAGTCCCTATGCAGACAGCAGAGTACTGTTCACATTTCCAATGCCTTGTTTTGAATTTAATTGCTGCAAAACGGAGCTAGAACGGCATATATCTCGCATGAAAAAGTTGCTTTCCCCCCGGGTTGTTGGTTTCCACGAGACTGCTCCCACCCCTACTGTTTATATTTTGGATGCGACTTGCCTGAACAGAGGCATTTTGCTGCTGTTGAGCAGCTAGTCTGGAAAGCGCCCTGGTGGCCATCACCACATCCTGTGTGGCAGCGAATTCCATATATTAATTCCACGCTGTGCAAAAAAGTAGTTCCTTCTGTTCGTCCTAAATTTCCTGGCAATAATTTTCATGGGATGACTCCTGGTTCTAGTGTTGTGAGAGTGGGAGAACTTGTCTCTCTCCACACCATGCATAATTTTGCAAACCTCTTTCATGTGTCTCCTTAGTCTTTACTTTTTCTAAAGTAAAATACTCTACCCCAAATGTTGTAGCTGCACCTCCTGATAATCTTGGTTGTCCTCTTCTGCAGAACAATGAATCATGCAGAGGTACAACAGGCATCCTCTCCCATGTGTGATACATTTTGGACTCACAGACCCATTGGGTTGCTTTGGTTATTGTGGCAGTTCTTTTGTAGAGGCATAGCAGTGATTTGGGATAAAATAATATTTAATTCAATAATATTTAATATTTAATAAAATAATTTGGGATATTTTGCTGGGGTAAAATAATTTGAGATTCTGGAGGCCCAGGAAACTGAGCTTTTTCTTTTTCTCCCATACAGGATTTTGGAAGTGGCATTCCCAGGTATGTAGTTCTCTTTGTCCAGGGCAATGCTGACCATAGGCTGGGTCTCAGCTAATGCATGTGTTGCTCTAGGGCCATGCTGGGATTTTTACACACAGCAGGCTTTATCGTGAGTTTACTGGGAGGCTTTACTGCGAACTTGAATTTGTCCCCCAAAACTGACACAAATAGTGGATTTTTTTTACTGCCTCCACCGCAGCCACGCCACGCCACCCCCTGCGACTGATGTCAGGCGCAGGGGCGTGGTTTCACTGCTAATGCAGCGCTGGCCAACTGAGCTCCTAAATGGGGCCACATTTAGGAGCAAAACCACGCCCCCCGCGGCTGACATAAGTCACGGGGGGTAGGGTGGGGGTCTGCGGTGGAGGCATGTGTTTGTGTAAATGACACTGCCTGAACCCATTTTAAAAGTGAACCATGGTACAGGTTCTCTCAATTGCATGCTACAGATAAGAAGTGTATGGGTGTGCCTGTGTTCAACATAACATGTGAATAACTGTCCCTGTGTACAGATCTGTGAACATTGTACACTAGTTGTGTGAGTGTTGAACATGAATGTAAACAGGGCATTGGTTTCTAACTTTTTAGGTATCCAGTGCAATACAAGCATCACTGCATCACTGGTGAAACCTGTGGATCCTCCTCCCCAGACAGTGAAAATTCAGCCACAAAACGAAGATACTCACCCTGACACTGACATACCCCTTGTTCAGGAACACAAAAGGAGAAGACTTGAAGATGTCCAGAACCCTGGGGCTTCTCGGCCTGGAACACCGGAAGATCTTCTGAACATATAGAATGGGTTCTTATAGGGGAAAATACAGAAAGCCCTCTGAACATAGGAAGTTGCCTTATACCAAGTCAGACTATTGGCCCATCTAGCTCAGGATTGTTTAAACAGACTGGCAGCAGCTTCTCCAAGGTTGCAGGCAATTGTCTTTCTCAGCTCTATCTTGGAGATGCCAGAGACGGAACTTGGAACTATCTGCATGCAAGCATGCAAGAGATCTTCCCAGAGCAGCCCCATCCCTGACAGGGAATATCTTACAATGCTCACATGTAGTCTCCCATTCAAATTCAAACCAGGACAGACCCTACTTAGCTAAGGGGACAATCTATGCTTCCTATCACAAGGCCAAGCCTCTTTGCTATAGGCTCCTATAGAACCCTATAATGAAGATTCCTTATAGAAAAGAAGGCAGTATATAATGCTGTCTAACATGGGAGAATATACATCTAAGAAAGATCTAAATGGTTTGGAACTAGGCTACTTGTCTGCCTCCTCCCACTTGAGTCTGCCTAAGGACTGGCAGGGAGGGCCTTCTGCATATAACACTCTCAGGAATTCATCTGGGGGCCATGCTTGGCTATGGTGCTTGGCTATGGTGGCTCCTTTTAAAATGACAATTCCTTCCCCTCCGCAGTCTGCCCTGCCTTTAATGACCTTCTTGCATCTGCTGTAGATGTTCCAGCAGGCCTTTCTTCCTATTACTGCCTAAGAATTAGTGTTTTGTGCAGTATTAACTTCCTCGGTCTGATATTCCCTTTTCACAATTAGCAATTAGTAATTTTTTAAATTGGGGTTGTATTTTTTAATCTTCAATTTTGTAAGCCACCTTAAAATATCTTCTTAGAAATGCAAGACAGGAATTTTTAAATGAAGATTTGGGATTGGTCGTTTCAGGGCAATGTTGATCCAAGCAACCTGAACACTCTTGGAGTGCTACATGAGAAGATACTTCCAGTGTCTTGAGTACGATGATACAGACTTTGAAATGTTGAGAAAAGGCAGGATTACATCCCAGCAAAAGTCTCTAAGAAGGGGTGGCTAGCAGTTACCCCTACTAACTGGGCAAAGAGGCACCTTTCTAACATGGTGATTCTCTTTACTGAGCAGGTGGAGAGTAATTGGCCCTATCTACCCCCAGCACAGTACCTCCAGTGACTGTTGCTGATGTCTTAGGTTTCTTTTTAGATTGTGAGCCCTTTGGGGACAGGGAGCCACCTTTTAAAAATATATATTTCTCTATGTAAACCGCTTTGGAAACTTTTGTTGAAAAGCGGTATATAAATGCTGTTGTTGTGGTAAATCTCATCTAAAGAGCCCTAGGGAAACAGTATGGGAGGAGAAGGTTAGTGACAGAAAGTCTGCTATATTTCTAAGGTTTGGCCAGACAACCTGAACTACTTTCATATGTCTGAAAAATCTGCTGTCTACTTGCTTGAACCCATGTCCTTGTGCTCAGGTATTTTCTTCTTGACAGTTTGGAATATGTGCTTCCTGATGCACACCTCCCAAATAATTTCCCTCTCTCTTAACCTGCAAGCTTCTAACAACTGTATATAGTTACAGGGGCATTTGGCTCCTGGTCTTGTGGTAGCAAGCATGACTTGTCCCCTTAGCTAAGCAGGGTCCACCCTGGTTGCATATGAATGGGAGACTAGAAGTGTGAGCACTGTAAGATATTCCCCTTAGGGGATGGAGCTGCTCTGGGAAGAGTCTCTAGGTTCCAAGTTCCCTCTCTGGCATCTCCAAGATAGGGCTGAGAGAGATTCCTGCCTGCAACCCTGGAGAAGCCGCTGCCAGTCTTTGAAGACAATACTGAGCTAGATGGACCTATGGTCTGACTCAGTCTATGGCAGCTTCCTATGTTCCTATGGCCTATTTCCTGGAGGAGGTAAAGAGAGTGGTTATTTCCTTCCAAAGCCAGCTGTGATAATTCAACACTTCATGTAGGCCTAATTCAATTTTTCCTTTGAAGGGTTGTCACTGGCTCATCTCACAGCATGAGCTGGTCTCTTTCCTTCCCTGTTGATTTACTATGGTCAAGTAAAAGGGAGCTGGAGGGGAAATCCTAAATTCAGATTAGCCAGAGACCTGGGTTGTATCAGATGTGTCTTCTCATTGGACCTAAGAGCTATCCACCATCCTTGGAAAAGTGGGAAGCCTTTAGCCTCTTTAATTCCTATGAATATTTGAGCCAATAGCCTAACAATTTGTCACAATTTCCCCATCTGTTAACTTGTGTCTATGAACTGGGAGATGCTGTAAAAATTAATGCTCTTTCAGCTGAGGTTTTGCCTAACAGCTGAACTAAAGTAAAACCCATTATTTAGTTAGATACTGTTTTAGTTGTTGTTTTAAATCATCTGTGTTCTTCTTTACTCCATTTGTACCTCTTTTCCCTGCCCATAATAAATTTCATATACTTAGAAGTAGCTTCAATATGGTTTTTAAAGGTTCATGTTTTACTTGGTTGTTGCACTACTGTATGCTGCTATCTTTAGAATCAATTTTTACAATATAGATAAGAACAGCCCTGCTGGTTCAGGTCCAAGGCCCATCTAGTCCAGCAGCCTGTTTCACACAGTGGCCCACCAGATGCCACTGGAAGCCACAGGCAGGAGTTGAGGGCATGCCCTCTCTCCTGCTGTTACTCCCCTGCAACTGGTACTCAGAGGCATCCTGCCTTTGAGGCTGGAGATGGCCTCTAGCCCTCTAACTACTGTAGTAGCCAATGATAGACCTCTCCTCCATGAAGTCATCCAAACCCCTCTTAAAGCCATCCAGGTTGCTGGCTGTCACCACATCTTGTGGCAGAGAATTTCACAAGTTGATTATGTGTTGTGTGAAAAAATACAATTTCTTGTTCCTAAATATCCCGGCAATCAATTTCATCGGATGACCCCTGGTTCTAGTGTTATGTGAGAGGGAGAAGAATTCCTTTCTGTCCACTTTCTCCACACCATGCATGGTTTTATAGACCTCTATCATGTCACCCCACAGTCGTCTTTTTTCTAAACTAAATAGCCCTAGAAGTTGTAGCCTTGCCTCATAAGAAAGGTGCTGTAGGCCCCTGATCATCTTGGTTGCCCTCTTCTGCACCTTTTCCAGTTCTACAGTGTCCTTTTAAAGATGTGGTGACCAGAATTGTATGCAGTACTCCAGGTGTGGCCGCGCCATAGTTTTGTATAAGGGCATTATAATGTTAGCTGTTTTATTTTCAATCCCCTTCCTAATGATCCCTAGCATGGAATTGGCCTTTTTCACAGCTGCCGCACACTGAGTCGACACTTTCAGTGAGCTGTCCACCACGACCCCAAGATCCCTCTCTTGGTCAGTCACCGACAGCTCAGATCCCATCAGCGTATTCTTGAAGTTGGGGTTTTTCATCCCAATGTGCATCACTTTACACTTGCCAACACTGAACCGCATTTGCCATTTTTGTCCAAAGTTGGGTTTTGTAGACTCTGACTTTGCCATGTCAGGATATTTGAGTTCAACCAGTGATTCCAGATCAGTCTTTAGCTTGATGGCAGCCTACCTTGAAGCAGCATGCTTCTAAAGTGGGACCAAAGCAATCTCTCCACAGAGGATGGATTCCAGGGAATTGTAATTAACCCTCCAGTCTGTCAAAGTCTCCAGTCTGTCAAAATACCATAGAGCATTTTTGGCAAAATGTACTTTCTTCTCCATGGCTGTTGCTAAAAGAAAGTACTGGAAGATATTGATGACTTCAAGAACTTGTTTTTGTGACTCTAAACACGTTGCACATATTTTAGTTCCCATTATATTGGGACTCTAGAAAAAGCCTGATTGCAAAGTTTCATGGAAGTCAGTTGGGATTTTATGCAACTTGCTTGTTAAATGATATTAACCTATCTATTGAATTAATGATTATTCAGTTCCTTGCTGATTAGGACTTGGTATCAAAAATCTCCCTATATTGTGCTGCACTGCAGATTTCAGCTGCTTCTTGGTAGACTACCACAGTTGTCTACTTTAAAAGTGTCATTAAGAACTATGTGAAAGGCTTCTTAATTAATTCTTTTCCTTTTGATATATAGAAAGTGTGTTCTGGATGGGCATTAAATGGAGGTCATTGACCTACTGACCCAGAAAAAAATTGAAAAACTCATTAAAAATCACCTGATTGCCAGACTGTTTTGTGGGTTGGATGGCCAGCACCCTTCATGCCCTATCACCCAACCCACTTTGGTGTTCCTCGGTGCTACCCATGGGGAATAATATGGTGGTTTGAGTTCCACATTATTCCCTATGGGTGAATAAGGCCCATTATTTCCTGTGGGTGAATAAGGCCCCTGAGGCCCAGCACTAATTGGAGGCCATGACGGAGCAGGCAGGAGGTCTGATTTTGCGTGTTAATGTTAACATTTTTCCAAGCAGCACAGACACACACACATACACCAACCATGGCCTGTGATGAGGAGGTGGACTGGTGCCATGGCACATGTCAGCCAGGTAGGCTGTCAGTCGGGGCCCAGCCAATCTGAGGCCCTGGCTTATAATCCAGATACAAAGAGAAGAAGCGTTCTTCTCAAGGAGGTTTGTGGTTTTCTTTTCTCAGCACTGATCATGCTTGCTGTGCTATTGCTGATATCTGGTTTTGTTGGATCTCAAATGGACAAAGGCAGAACTTGGGTGCCTGCCTGCCTTGAGTTCTTCTGGTTTGACTTTGGTTTGAATGCAAATTGAACCATGGGAAACATTCAATGAACCCCCCTGCCATACATTTCCAACTGTGAGATCCTAGAGACAGGTCCAGAAAACACCTGCACGTTGGTTGGAAGACAAAATAATATATTTGTTTTATGGATTTTTCAGAGAAAGACAGATGGACAAGAAAGCTCTCTCCATGCTTATCTGCAGAATTACTGTTGTAGAGGGGGAAAATTTTTAAGGTTCAGAGCTCAGTCCAGCAGCTCTCCTTGGGCACACCAGATCTGTCAGTCACACTAGGGCTACAAAACTGAAGAGGGCACACTCTAAGCTTTGCTAGTTTCCTGCACTGAGAAGGGGGTGGGACTAGAAGGCCTCCAAGGTCCCTCCCAACTCTAATATTATTTGAGTCTATGAATTGCCTCTTGAAAATTAAAGTTAAATACAAATTTCTTCACTTTAGGTTTATTTGTACATGACATATTCAGTATTACACTAATTTACACACATTACAATCAATATGGTTTTTGTAATCAGCCCATGCTTTTATGTGTTGTTAGCCATGTGGACAATACCACAAAAGCTCCCTTATCCTGTGCCGCCGCCCCCATTAAGCCTTAATCCAGCCATGCTGTTTATTATCATTTTATGAACATGAATCAAGCAAGGATTTGGATAGAACTACCAACGATGGCCCTATCCTTCAGACATAATTACTGAAGTGTCATATATAACCAGTAACTTAAGATCAGAAATTTTGAGACTGAAAGTTCATAGATGCTGGAGTATTAACATTTAGGAAAAATGCTGCTCTGAGCTCATGGGATAGAACGGGATATAAAATACATGATTATATACATGACTGGACTTAATACTTAAATACTCATACTTTGTCTGAGAGGATGACTGCTAATTCACAATCTGGTAGAAAGAATTCTATAGAAGTTATTCCGAATTGCTTCTGTGATTATCTACCATAGTAGGGATGTGCACAAATTGCGATTCAAAGCCGGAATCACAACACATCCCCTGCACCTTTTAAAATGGAGGGCATAGCCGCTACTCCTCTGCTCGCTGCCACTTCCTGAATCAGCAGTACTCCTCCCAGCTATTTTTGCGCCCCAGCGGCATTCTCCCCCAGCTGCCCTGCATGATGCTGGCACACACATGGCCTCCACGCATGCATGGAGGCCATGTGCCTGCCGGTGTCACACGGGGGCAGCTAAGTGAGAGTGCCGGTGGCACACAATTATAGCTGGGAGAAGTGCTGCCCCTGCTGATTCAGGAAGTGGCAGCAATGGCGGAGGAGCAGCTATGCACCTGCCCTCCTCCATTTTAAAGGTGCAGGGGATGTGTTACGATGTCAGGCTTCGAATTGCAATTCATGCACATCCCTATCCCATCGCTCCCCCAAAGCTGGGTATGGTTTATATAAACTCTACTGGACTTCATATTCAGCACAATCCTATGCATGTTTACTCAGAAGGAAGTCCCACCAGATGACATGATGTGTGGTCCATTGTCAATGGTAGCGACCCATCAGGGCAGCTGGTGCATCTTCAAAGGCAACTCCGACCGTGTAGCGCTGGGGCACCTGTAAATTGGCTAAAAACCACTGCCAGGCAGCAGTGCAGTGCTGCTCTTTCCACGCTAGCAGTTTTTAGGTATTTTGCAGTAGTCCCATTGAGTAACACTGGGGTTGCCTTTGAAGTTGCACAGCAGCCCTGACCATTTGCTACCGTCAATGGTGGACTGTGCACCCTGTCACCCATCCAGATTAGTGGGGCTTCCTCTGAAGCAAGTGTGCACAGGATTGCAGCCCAAGTTATGTCTAGTGCAACTCCCTGTCCCCTCCTCAGCCCACAATCAAAGCACAACAGCATCGTGCATCTTTAAACTAGGGATAATGGGAAGACTGGGTTTTCCCTAGGACAGGGCTCTGGAAAACACGGCTATTCTGGCTGAATTGGGACAGTTATAGGGTATGGTGTGGATCCCTCTGAATATAGTGGATCCTCCCTGAATAGTAACAGTTTTTAGTACCTGAGAACTCACAATTTATTATTATTTTTACAGCAACACTACAGTAATAAATGATACCACAGCAGCATAGCTATAACTGACCAAGGGATTGAGGACAAATGTCCTTGGCCCCCAAGGAAGAGGGGGTCTGTTAGCTGAGTGACAGTTTGCTCTTTGCTCACTCCCCACTTCTCCAAAGGAAACAGTGGAGAAATGGGTGGTGGGGTAGGGGACCATCATCTTCACATTTTGTCCCAGGATCCACTCCAATCTTGCTACGCCCTCAGATACATACCACATCTATTTTAAGCATAGGCAGAACTTTAAATCTGTCTAAAACCAACCGTATTTACCCAAATACAAGACTACTCTGAATTTAAGACAAGCCCCTTAAAAAATAGAGGTCAAATACAGGTTATACCCGAAGGAAGAGAACTTGGGGAAAACCTAAATATAGTACATGGTTTTAGCAATGAGCCCACTGATAGACACTTTCTATAAGTGTGGTGGTTTTATTTCTTTTACTGCTTTTGTTTCCCATTACTGTGTATTTGCTTTATTTGAAGCAAATCAGAAGCAGAGGAAACAGGGGGACTCTAGGAAAGGTAGGGAACAATCAGACTCCATTTGAATTAGTTTCAGTAATGATCAAATGCTTCCTTAAGCCTTTGCAGTTCCAGGAAGTGCTCGTGGATCAACAGATATTTGAGATGTTTGATTAATCATCCTGGTCAGCAGAGCCTGTGAGGTATATTTGGCATCCTTAGGAAGAGAGTGTGGTAAAGTTAAGTAATGTTGAGCCATCGAGTCGGTATCAACTCCTGGTGTCCACAGAGCCCTGTGGTTTTCTTTGGTAGAATACAGGAGGGGTTCACCATTGCCATCTCCCGTGCAGTATGAAATGATGCCTTTCAGCATCTTCCTATATTGCTGCTGCTTGATATAGTCTGGGAAACATACCAGCGGGGATTCAAACCGGCAACCTCTTGCTCGCTAGGCAAGTTACTTCCCCGCTGCACCATTAGGTGGCTTCAAGAGAGTGTGAGGTAGTCCTTATTTTGAAGCCAAAAGAAGGGGTGAAGGGTCTCCCTGGGGAATGAGACTGCTGAGAACGTGAAGAGCTGGGTTGCTCTATCTGCATCCAAAAAGGTCACCTGATCCCCTTCACAGTTCAGAGACACTTGTATTCTCTTAGGTTCCCCACTCAGGGACAGACGAGAGAAATCTGGAGGGTTGAGAGCCTTGTATTCACCTGCCCACTTTCCTACAGCCCAGATCCCTTCCTCAGGACTTATGCTGAGCTGGCCTTTTCTCTTCACAGACTTTCTGGCAACCCCCACAGCCCAGTTTTCCTCGCTTCCCACAGTGACTTGCCAGAAATGTCTGCCTTCTGTGAATCCCTCACATCCCAGCACACAAGGCCATTCATCAAATCTCTCAGGATTGTTGGGCAGATGTTGGTATTCACGTCCATTCCTCAGGCTTTTACAATCTGTAGACAGGATGAGCCAGGGACTAGCTATGTCTGCATCTAGAGTGACATTTGCTGTTTTGGGGGGAGAGAAGGAAAGAGAAAAGAAGCAGAATCAGCTTGGGGAGTGATGAAAAGTCTACCCCTTCGCATGTCTATGTACACATCTCTCCGGCCAAATCATTGTCCCAGGGCAGTAAAAGGAAGGGGAGATAGGTGAGACTCATCCTTCTCGTGTGAGCAGAACATCTTCCACTCATGGAACTACTAGTCAGGATGCTGCCCAATGTGTAACAATGGAGAGGGGTGTGGCTCATGGTGATCCTTGGTATACTAACAGCGATGTCACAAGAATGTTCCTGTTTTCATCACTAAAATGTTGGAGGGTATGCATTTGTAAAGCTGACCTACCTGGACATCTGGAGGAGGCTCCTACCTACCTCAGATATCCAGGCAAGTGGCTATTTACAAGCCTGCCTTTGAGTTCCAGATGCTGTGGAGCAAACAACAGGCAGGGGTGGTTCTGTCATGGGGCAAGGTGAGGCAGTTGCTTCAAGCAGTGGATTATTGGGGTGCCAACAGGTTGGCCCGCACTGCCAGTATCAGAGCAGCATCTCAGGACCAACCTGACTTCTGCGAGATTTGCAAGGAGCACTTCTCTTCACACTCCTTGCAAAGTCTGCAGGAAGCACAAGGAGAGAAGAGGAGGTTGCTGGCAACCTTTCCTCTTCCCTGTCTCTTGCAACACTTTCAAAGCTTGCAAGCCTCATTTCTGAAAGGGGGTTGGGCCCTGTGGGGCAAGGCTGCATTAGGCACCTCGCCTCAGGCACTGGCACTGCAATACTTTGGGCCACCCCGAGAACAAGAGAAGGCTGTTGCCTCCGTGCCAGCTTCCCAGGGGTACCTATTCCAGCCACTACTGGAAGCAGAATGCTGCCCTTGATTTATTTTCTTTGGCTTGATCCAGCCAGGCAGCTCTTAATTAAAAGGGTTCTATTATTTGTAAGCCACTTTGCAAATGGAAATATTGAGGGACAGATATACATGCTTTTATATGTCCAAAGGAAACATACATAGTCATGGAAGTGCTTCCTTATTCTTTCACATGACTCATAGTTAACCCACTTATGGGGTTCTAGTTCTAGGGTAGAATGGTTGAACTCCAAATAAATATGAGCAGACAGTTCTCTGACAAGTCCCCATCCCTCCTGTGTAGTGTTCCGTCTAACAGGGATTCCCAGATGTTGTTGACTACAACTCCCATAATCCCCAAGCAAAAGCCATTGCAGCTGGGGATTCTGGGAGTTGTAGTCAACAACATCTGGGAATCCCTGTTAGAGGGAACACTGCTCCTGTGAGTTTGGTTCTCCACCAGTCCCCAACATTTACCTTTCTGCAGTGGAAATCCAGATGATAGAGTGTCTAGGAAAGAAAGGGACAGAGATTAAGCACAACAGTATCACTCTTAAAACACATCTTATAACAAATACATCACTTATCATTATAAGATAGATTCCTCACACCTCCCCCTGCCCCCCACACGAAAGATTAGAGGCCAAGGCAGACATGTGTTTTCCCATGTAGGGCAAGTACTAGGTTTGGGGGAGAGTTAATTTAATCAGAAACAAGTTGTTCTGGTAAGAACTAATCTGCTTATATTTGTTTCACTGTAGTCTTAATTGATAATTACTGTCCTCACAAGTTAGCCTTCACACATTCAGCCTTCACACATTCACCATCTTGAATTGGGGTGGGTAACATCATCACAAACTACGCTGCTGATGTGTCCCTGTGTACCACTACAACTGTGCCAGATTTGGTTCAAATCGGTCAGGCAGTCTGCAAGTTAGCTTGTGCCTCAACCGTTCATGCACCTGCCATCTTGAATCAGGTGGATCAGGATGACACCAGTACAAACTACCCCCTTGAGCCATCCCGATGTGTCCCTACAGCCGTAGCAAATTTGGTCCAAATCGGATAGGCAGTTCACAAGTTAGCCCACTTGTGCCTCAATCATCCACACATCTGCCATCTTGAATCAAGAGTGGATGACATAATTACAAACTACACCATTGAGGTGTCACTCACTACCATTGTGCCAAATTTGGTGCAAATGGGTTAGGCAGTTCACATATCCCTCTTGTGCCTCATACATTTATGCGTCCGTCATTTTTATTATTTATTTATTTATTAAAAAATTTATACCGCCCTTCCAAAAGGCTCAGGGCGGTTTACATTAAAACACCTTGAATTGGGCGGGATGACATCATCACAAACTATGCTGCTGAGGTATCCCTATGTGTCCCTACAACTGTAACCAATTTGGTTCATATTGGTCCAGGCATTGATGATCTCATAAGCTTATTTTTCGTAAGGAAATTAGGCTAAAAATGGTGTGGGGAGAAAAAGATAAATTCCATTGCTGTATTGTCTCTTTTGTTCCTTCTGTGGCTAAAAGCTTCTAGTGGTGAGTTAAGTTGGCAAAAGGCTAACCTACACAGCCTCTACAGTGCTATAATATGATAGATAGATAGATAGATAGATAGATAGATAGACAGATCTGATTCAGTTCCTTGTGTGCACACACATGATGTTGCTGACCATGCAAATGCTGCCTGTCAAGCACAGACACCATTTGCATGCTGGCGCTGTGCAGGGATACTTGGGCTGAGCGCCATCCCAGCAGGAAGCTGCATGGGGTGAGACAGAACAGGTAAGGTCCTGCTCTCCTCTTTCTTAAAGCTCTTGCTCCCTGCTGCCAACCAGGGCAAGAACCGGTGCTCGAATCACGATTCAAGTAAACTCCTACAAACAGCTCCCTCCTCTGCTCTTGGCTGGCTGGCTGGCTGGCTGGCTATGTGCTGAAGCTCAGCGTACCCCCTCCCCTCAGTCTGACTGACAGGCTTCAGAAAATTAGCACTGAATACTCGAAGCAGAAGGCTGCTGGTTCGAATCCCCACTGCTACTATATCGGGCAGCAGCGATATCGGAAGATGCTGAAAGGCATCATTTCATACTGTGTGGGAGGAGGCAATGGTAAACCACTCCTGTATTCTACCAAAGAAAACCACAGGACTCTGTGGGCGCCAGGAGTTGAAATCGACTTGAAATTGAAATCGATTTTCAATGGGAGTACACATGAATAGCTTTCTCTTGATGTAAGCTAGTGACTGGAGTAGCCTGTCTCATAACTGTAACCTGTGTGTGTGTACACACACACACACACACACACACACCCCTATGGAGTCCCTGAGCTAAAGGTTTGTGACAGAAAGGGTACACTTGTAGGAGGCTTTGCTCTATGTGCCAACATTGAGGGAGGCTCGATTGTTGTGCATGTGGGTCAGGGCCTTCTCTGTTGTTGCCCCCAGGTTCTGGAATGCTCTCCCAGTGGGTGTCTATGCTCTGGTGTCTGTGGCTGCTTTTTTTAAAACCACTGAAAACTTTTATTTTTTGCTTGGGGTTTGCGAGTCTCTCCTTTCCAGGCAACTCTCTTTTTGTTTTTATGACTGTTGCTTTTTGGTGTTTTTATTTTTTTATGGTCTTAATTGATTTTGATATTTTAATGTGTTTGTATGGAATTTTATTGTATTAACTTTTGTAAAATTTCTTGGGATAAGTTTTATGAAAGGCAGTATACAAACTGAATCATCAGTCAATCAATCAGGTTGGGAACACCTGCCCTCTGCTATCGTATTCTGGGTGCTGTTCTATCCTAGTGCCCTGTTAAAACATTACTCAGCTTTAAAGAGCTTAAGTGACTGGTGGTCAAACATTTACATATGACACATTTAACCAATTCTAGAAAAAGCAATTCTGAGTGAAATTATAGGACTGGTTTGACTTGAGTATTTCTACAGTGAATTAAAATTACCTTCTTCAATTCTCCATTTCCCTTGCTCTGTTAACGTTACAAGTGATACGGAGCCTGCCCTGTTTACACCAAGGGAGCCAATATAATGTCCCATATGGAATCCCTCAACTATTCTTCATTACCTTCCAGTTTCTTCCTGATGGCCTCCAGAAAGGGATTAATGTCACAGAATTCCCAAATCTTCCACTTGAGCTCAGAAGGAAAAGTGACTGGATTTGCAAACATTTTGTACTCCTTACACCTAGTGGAGAGGAACAACTGTCAATATCCATCTAGTCCAGAATTCCTGAGTAAAGCAAAAGAAAAGGAACAGAGAGGGAGGCGGCAGCAGAAAGCCTAAAGACATAGGGCAGTTGGAATTCTTTGTGGAGGATAGGAACACAGGAAGCGGCCTTATAGTGAGTCAGACCATAGGTCTGTCTAGCGCGGTATTGTCTACACCAGGGTTTCTCAACGTGTGGGTCCCCAGATGTAATTGGACTTCAACTCCCATAATTCCCAACCAAAGGCCACTGGGGCTGGGGATTATGGGAGTTGAAGTCCAATAACATCTGAGGACCCACACGTTGAGAAAACCTGGTCTACACAGACTGGCAGCAGCTTCTCCAAGGTTGCAGGCAGGAGTCTCTCTCTGCCCTATCTTGGAGATACCAGGGAGGGAACTTGGAGCCTTCTGAATGCAAAAGTGGAGAGTATCCTATTCAGATCTTTCCCAGCATCACAGAGGTAATTGTCATGAGTGGGATCTACTTACCTTTCCAAGGTACTTTTAATATCCTAGAGAAGAAAGAGATAGAAAAAGAGGGTGTTGGTCACTGGCCATTCCATGGGCTCTTCTAGATGGTGATATATTCCAACTTCAGCACAAATTGCAGTGGAAGATAAAATGAGAAATCCACACTATGTTCAAGGATGTTATGCAATAGTCTTAATGCCATCTGCTGTCAATCCATGAAAACATATTTTTTCAAATTCCTTTTATTCTAATTTGAAAGAAAAGAACAGCTTTTTTGTGGATCACCATGAAAAGCCAGCAGATAACCCTAAGAATATTACAAAACATCCTTGAACTTCATGTGGATTTCTCTTTTTATTTCACGTCGTAGAATGTATCACCATCTGGAAGAGCCCTATGAAGGGTGTCCTTTATGGCAGGATAGATATATGTACACACATGTAGATAAAATATATGTACATTAAAACAATTATAAACAATCAAAAAGCACTAGATAAAAATAGCACACTAACACTCAGCAGGTACTAGGATAACAGTGAGCTTAGAAGACATCACTTGAGGGTTGAGGGTGTGCAATAGCTTGATACAGTGGAGTGTTGGGTGTTATGTGTATTGCTTTAAGCACTAAAGTGTAGTTTGTTGCAATCTCTCTCCTCCCCTAGCAGATGGGTGTGGTCTCATTCCCAGTCTGATTGAAACAGTTTCTGTATGGTTTGTGTTATGCAGTGCAGTTCCTTTTTAGAATAAAAGAATAAAGAAGTTTGGCCGCTCCTCTGGAATCTCCTACTTTGTGGCAGATCTCTCAAGCTCATCCAGTGAGTACTCCTCAGCAGACCCATGTGACAGGCATATTACATGGTGGTGGTGGGGATGCTTCTCATGGAGAATCTTCATGAGATAACAAAGCCTGGAGGACGTATTTCGATGTATTTCCTGAGTTAAAAAATGCTGGTTTTAAACTACTTTTTCTGAAAACGCCTGGAACAAATAGGGAGAGGCATTGACGCAGAATAATTGGCATGATAAGAGAGATGTTCTCTTTAGAAATGCAGATATCGCTATTTAGGAAGCTCTCCCTGCCCGCCCCCCTGCATTGGCTAGAAGGAAAACATGGAGCATGCCATGTGAACTTGTTTCAAAACAAAATCTGAGAGCAGAGGGGAGGGGTTGCTTCCATCCTAATTTGCATATTATGCAAATTATGTGGCAGCTACTTTGCTTTTTTTTTTATTTGACAGATTTGTATGCTTTCCTCTCCTTCTCTGCCCTCCCATGTGATCAGATCTAGAGTAAGATCCTGGCAACCCAGGCAGCGTATTTGAAATCCATGTAAATCTGGGTGTAATTTAGCAATAGCAATAGCAATAGCACTTACATTTATATACCGCTTTATAGCCGAAGCTCTCTAAGCGGTTTACAATGATTTAGCATATTGCCCCCAACATTCTGGGTACTCATTTTACCGACCTCGGAAGAATGGAAGGCTGAGTCAACCTTGAGCCCCTGGTCAGGATCGAACTTGTAACCTTCTGGTTACAGGGCGGCAGTTTTACCACTGCGCCACCAGCCGGGTGGAGGAGCCAAGATCTGGGGGCTACCCTAAATTCCAGGGGACATGGCAACCCTATCTTCCCAGAGCGGCCCCATCTCCTGTGGGAAATCTCTTACAGTGCTCACACATGTCTCCCATTCAAATGCAAGCCAGGGTGGACCCTGCTTAGCAAAGGGGACAATTCATGCTTACTACCACAAGACCAGCTCTCCTCCTACTTGTGTGAATCAGGGTTTTCAGCAGTTGCTGCTATAAAGAGCAATTATTTATTTATTTAGCACATTTCTATACTATTAATAGGTACTTTCAAAATACTTATTGAAAGTAACTTGGAGCCTAAAATTAGACGGACAGTCTCAAACACAAAGCCCAGGTTTGAAAAACTAAGCAGGAGCAAGGAAGCTCACCCTTTTAATTGAAAAGGTAAATGTTTTCTTCTCTGCCTAATCAAATCTATGGTTGTGATCCTGACTAACAAAGTGTGCAGTATGAAACACTAGCCCTCATGATGGTCTGCCATGCTTTCAAATGTGGGTACTCTTCTGCTTTTTTACAAGAGCACGTACACTTTTCAGAGCTCGCCTGTGCTCTGGAAGCACTCTGCTCGATGGGACAACAGATTCCATCCACAATAAACAGAAATATCTAGTTCTGAAGAGTCCAGAGTAAGTTGGATATACTCAGTGGCATTCTTAGACGTGACTATTTGACCAGAAGCCAATGTTCTCAAGGAATATGAAAGAAACGAGACTTTGTGTGCTTCACAATTGAAAACATTCATATTACTGTCAAGGGAGGAGCCTTGGGGGACTCTGGGGTGTGTGTGTGTGTGCGCGCGTGTGGGGGCGGAGTTTGGCCCATAAATCATTTAGGTGCAGACTCTGAAATTACCTAGGTGCACCTCTGGATACACTGCCCTATCCCACACGGATGCTTCTGTACATGGCTGACCTGGTTATCAACAGCACAAAGTGGATCCTTTTACTTCTTGTGTCCACGAAGGATGCACACAAAGGTTTAGAGCCAGTCTTCCCTTGGAGAGAAGTTTCCCTTTTTCTGTGACCATCTTACCTTCAGAAATTCAATCTCTGAGTGCTGACATTTCTCTTCCATCTCCTGGATGATGCTGTCAAGGGAGGAGAGTTTCCTGGAGAGTCTGGCCACGCACTCATCTCTTCGAGTTGCAATCTCTGTCTCCACCTCTTCCATCTGGGCCAGTAGAAGCGCTTCCTGTTCTTCCAGAAACTGGTGCAGTTGTCTGAACTCAGCGATTGTCTTTTCCCTCTCTGCATCTGTTTGTTTCTACAATTAGCAGGTCGGATGGGGGGAAAGCAGACTTGTGTCAGAATGGCACAGAACATTCTAGTGATGAAATATTGCGCCAATATTTGAAACACATCACATAGATCAATATTTGTAGCATGCGTAGAGGGGTGGTTGGGATAACCCCACACACGTACAATTAGGTAAGTGTCCCGGGGACAGTGAAGGATGTGCACACTCACATGCCCTTATTGTGTGTGATAGAGCTACGAAGCCATTTATTTATTTATTTATTTAATAAATATACCGCCCAATCCACAGACTCAGGGCAGTGTACAAAACAAGAATAGCATCTGGGATTTTAAAAATATTTATTTATTTAAAGGGCAAATGCCTGGTGGAAAAGAAATGTCTTCAATAAGGTTTTAAAGGCTGAAAGGGAGGAGGCAGACTGAATCTGGGTTGACTGAATCTGCATTGTCTGAACTGGCCCTCAGTAATAATGACACTTACAAATAGGCTGAGGCATTCCCTTCCTGTCTCTGCTTTATATGCCAGAATTTTCTCTCTCTCCTTCTTCAGAACCCTCAGATACTCAGAGATCAGATCCTGGAGAGGAAACAAAAAATCAGTTTTGGATACTTTAGAGATTTACACAATTGTATCTGTGAGAGAGAAAGATGGAAAAGTTGAATGATACACTGACTCCAGGCTTTGTATTTCATGGGCATCCACCAAATCCCTCCAGATCTTATTGCATTATAGATTTCAGGTAGACTGAACTGCTTAAAAGCACCAGTTTAAGTATGGATTTAAAATCACTTAAGATGGGATGGGGTGGAGTGGGGTGGGGTGCTATGACAGAAAAGGGAGGTTGGCGTTGCAGATTATGAGATGAAAATAATTGGATATATTTAAATACAAATACAGTGTACTGCTGCAGAAGTATTTCATTTATTTATTATTTAGCATATTTGTATATCACCCACTACCGAAGCCCCTAGGCAGTTTACAAGTATGAGGTAGAATATATGAAAAATGTTGATTACTAGACAACCTGCACAGAGCATCTGTGTGCTCTTTGGGGCTGGCTGTTCCCTTCTCCCTCCTGCCCCACTCTCCCTCCCTCCCTTCTGCCCCACACTCTTGCCTCTCTTCCCCTCCCTCCCACCCCACACTCTCTTGCCCTCCCTCCCCTCCCACCTCCCTCTCTCACCCTCCTGCCCCAGTCTCTCCTGCCCTCCCCCTCCCCCTGCTCCTCTCTCCTGCCCTCCCCTTGCCCCACTCCCCCTTGCCCTCCCCTCCCCCTTGCCCCACTCCCTCTTGTCCTCCCCCTCCCCCACCCCACTCCCTCTTGTCCTCCCCCTCCCCCTTGCCCCACTTCCTCTTGCCCTCCCCCTGCCCCACTCCCTCTTGTCCTCCCCCTCCCCCACCCCACTCCCTCTTGCCCTCACCTCCCCCTGCCCCACTCCCTCTTGTCCTCCCCTCCCCCACCCCACTCCCTCTTGCCCTCACCTCCCCCTGCCCCACTCCCTCTTGTCCTCCTCCTCCCCCTGCCCCACTCACTCTTGCCCTCCCCTCCCCCTGCCCCACTCCCTCTTGCCCTCCCCACCCCCCTGCCCCACTCCCTTTTGCCCTCCCCTCCCCCTGCCCCACTCCCTCGTGCCCTCCCCCTGCCCCACTCTCTCTTGCCCTCCCCTCCCCCTTCCCCCTCCCTCTTGCCCTCCCCTCCCCCACTCCCTCTTGCCCTCCCCCTGCCCCACTCCCTCTTGCCCTCCCCTCCCCCACCCCACTCCCTCTTGCCCTCCCCTCCCCCTGCCCCACTCTCTCTTGCCCTCCCCTCCCCCCGCCCCACTCCCCTTGCCCTCTTGCCCTCCCCCTGCCCCACTCCCTCTTGCCCTCTTGCCCTCCCCGCCCAACTCCCTCTTGCCCTCCCCTCCCCCTCTCCCTCTTGCCCTCCTCTCCCCCTGCCCCGCTCCCTCTTGCCCTCCCCTCACCCTGCCAATTCTCCTCCTCCTGGGTGTGCCAGCCAATCAGGCGCTTCCACAGCCCAGCCAATCAGCTGGGCTGCCGGACGCATTTTTCCTGGCACACCCAGGAGAATTATATATATAGATTAGGTTAAGGACAGATTTTTTTTAAAAAAGGATTTTTAATAGAGCTAGAAAGGAATGCTTTTTTAACCTTCATCATTTTGTTACCTTTCTTGGTTGGCTTGATTATATTTAAGGGTTATTTATGATTTGCAACTGAAACCAATACAATGCATACTTTTGACCTCATTCTCAAGGTGATCCAATGAGAATGTAGGTAGGTAGGTAGGTAAGTAAGTAAAATACATACATACATACATACATACATACATAAAATTAAGCTTATTATGGAGTGCCTATCCACAATACTGTCCCTTCTCAGTGCTAGATATCCACAGCCACAGCATCCCTGGCAGATGCCTCCTTATGTTTTAAAAAACCAGGTTCAGCAAAGCACAAAAACTCTGGGATCTGATTCAATTACGAGAGGAAGTCGCCCACAATGTTTAGAGTTGTATTTTATTAATCATAATTTTATTGTCTATTAATTTTTAGTAATTTAGTTGTAATTATTTCAAGATAATTTGGTCTATAATAAATTCTAATTTAATTGCCACATGATCTTTTATTTTATCTATATATTTAATTCTCCTAAGTGAGCCTTGGAATGTGTGTCCCAGTGCCCAGCTGATTGGCTGGGTGGCGGAGGCACCTGATTGGCTGAGGTGCACGCAGGAGAATTGGTCGCCGTGGCGGAGGCGGAGGTGGGCCCAGCCACGGTGGCGAGGCAGTGGCGGCGGGCCCAGCCATGAAGGTGAGGCAGCGGCAGGCCTGGCCCCAGCGGAGACACTCGGCCTGGCCGCGGTGGTGGCACTCTGCCCAGCAGCCTGGTCCAGGCACGGGCCGGCGGAGACACGGGCAGAAGGTTGGGGGGAAGAGGTAACCGGCCCCAAAGAGCACACAGATGCTCTGTGCGGGGTCGGCTAGTTGTATCTGTTTTATATCCTATGCTTGTCTTTGATGATTGATTGACAAGAGGAAGTCCCTCTAAGTGTATGGAAATTACACCAATTGAAGTAATCTATTACTCACAGGAACTTCATGTATACATAATGGTGTATGGGCTATATAAGTTGAAATCAAAAATCAATTGCTTTACATAAGCTTCGCCATTTTGTTTGGGTTTGCAATAAGATTTTTGCTTATGCTGAAATGATTACATCCCTGGTAGCTGTTTTCCCTTCAGTTAGCAAAAATCATATTTAGCATGGTACCCGCAAGTGCTGAAGGAGCAAGATAAGACTGGCCCAGACTGGCCCACTGCTTGCACGCATAATTTATGACCTATTCCCAGACGAAACAGGAACTAACCATGAGTTATGACATAGAACTGATTTTTGTGTGTAAATGTTTTCTTAAGGATGATCTGGTGTGTAAATGTGTTGCTTTTGTATCAGGCCTCTGTCCTGCTTTGAGCGCGAGCCGAGCAGCACCTTTGCTACTTAAGGGCAAATAAAACTTTGATCTTAAGTCCTCTCGTCTGGGCTGATTATTGGGCTCCATCCGCCCAGGAACAAACCTTCCCTATTGGGGTCAGGGGTACCCTGATACTTCACATAATACATGGGTAACATTTTAAATCAGATTTTTAGACTCTGAGGTTTATTGGCCATAACTGACTGTGTCTTCTTTATTTAGATACTTAAGTTTCTCTTCCTTAAATCTACTGTCAGTCCATTTTCACTGGGTGACCAAATTCAAGCAGTGTTAGAGAAGGAGAAAAAGTTCTCTATCCATCTTCTTCAACCTTGTAAAACAACATAAATTCCTATCATATCTCCTATTCTTTTTTTCTATTTCCCCCCCCACAAAGGCTACAACCTTCTCCTTGACCATGTTGGTTACTCTAGCTTGTATCTTTTCCACATATCAGTGGGAGTAACCCAAGTTGGGGTGCAAATCTGACTAAATCCTTGTTTGTTTGTTTGTTTATTCGATTTATATACTGCCCTTCCAAAATGGCTCAGGGCAGTTTACAACAGGATAAAAACAATTAAAACCAGTTAACAATTGAAATCAAAACTATAAAAACAGAATAAAACCAATTTAAACATTCAAACAGCTAAAAACCCTGGAAAACCAGGGCAACCATTTAAAACAATTTAAAACAGTTTACAGTAGTTTAAAAACCCTGGAAGGCCAGGCCAAACAGATAGGTTTTAAGGGTTCTCCTGAAAGACAGTAATGAACTCAGATTACGGATTTCTTCTGGGAGTGCATTCCACAGCCCAGGAGTAGCTACAGAGAAGGCCACTCTCTGAGTCACCACCAGATGAATCGGTGGTAACTGGAGACGGACCTTGTTCATTATTAGGCTGTGTCCTAAAATTAATGTTGATGTTGAATTTAATAATAATAATAATAATAATAATAATAATAATAATAATAATAATGATTTGATTTCTGTACCGCCCTTCCAAAAATGGCTCAGGGCGGTTTACACCGAGAAATAACAAACAAACAAATAAGATGGAACCCTGTCCCCAAAGGGCTCACATTCTAAAAAGAAACATAAGATAGACCCCAGCAACAGTCACTGGAAGTACTGTGCTGGGGGTGGATAGGGCCAGTTACTCTCCCCCTGCTGAATAAAGAGAATCACCATGGTAAAAGGTGCCTCTTTGCCCAGTTAGCAGGGGCTAACTAATCAAATTAACATTAATTATTACAATTATTATTATTATTATTATTACAATTTAAACTAAGAATTTCCTGTAGGAAGGAATCTATCAAGAAACTACCAAACAGAAACCACAGCTATCCACCACCACAACCCTCACATCAAGATCCACAGGGATTTCCTACCTTATACTTTTGGGAAGCCTTCTCCAGAGACTTTTTCCTGTGATATCGGTGTTCCTTGGTTCTGTTGCAGATTCCACAGATAAGGACTTGATCTTGTTTACAGAAGAGTTTTAGAGGCTCCTGGTGTTTTTCACAGATAGTGTTTTCCTTTCCTTCTGTCCTGTTTCCTCCCTGAAAACTGAGTCTCTTGGCTAATGCTACAAATTTAGCCAGTTGCTGATTTGGGATGAAATTCCTTTGCTGGGTGTTTTTTCTGCAATAAGGACAGGACACTTCTGTGCCTGGTTCCTCCCAGAACTGGGTCAGGCAGTCTTGGCAGAAATTGTGCCCACAATCTATAATGGTTACCGGTTCCTTGAAATACTCCAGGCAGATAGAACAAGTAGCTTCATCACAGAGCTCCTCTACGGGCCCCCCTGCAGCCATGACTTTCCCAGACGGAAGACAGAATTTTAAAAAACTGGTTTCACTTTCTTCTTCAGCTGGGCATTTTCCTTCCTGAAAATGACTGAGGATCACTGTTGACATGAAATCGCTATTGCGAAGAGCAGGAATGAGCTGAAACAGCTTCCTGGTAGAGATATTTCTTTAAAAAAAAAAAAGAATGGGGATAATTAGACTCATTAGGGAGAAACATTTTAATATGAAAGCTGGATATAAGCAAGTTGTTATTCTCTCATTCAGCCTTCTTCTCTTCTGCCCTGTAAGGCAGCACAAAAAGGAGGGTCCCATTCACAGCCCTCAAACCAAACTGTTTGAAGTCCAGGGGATCAAATTGCCTCAGTATTTTCATTCTTGATATACAGGTGAAACTCGGAAAATTAGAATATCGTGCAAAAGTTCATTAATTTCAGTAATGCAAATTAAAAGGTGAAACTGATATATGAGACAGACGCATTACATGCAAAGCGAGATAAGTCAAGCCTTAACTTGTTATAATTGTGATGATCATGGCGTACAGCTCATGAAAACCCCAAATCCACAATCCCAGAAAATTAGAATATTACATGGAACCAAGAAGACAAGGATTGTAGAATAGAACAATATCGGACCTCTGAAAAGTATACAGTGTACTGTGCTTGATTGGCCAGCAAACTCACCTGACCTGACCCCATAGAGAATCTATGGGGCATTGCCAAGAGAAGGATGAGAGACATGAGACCGAACAATGCAGAAGAGCTGAAAGCCGCTAATGAAGCATCCTGGTCTTCCATAATACCTCATCAGTGCCACAGGCTGATAGCATCCATGCCACGCCGCACTGAGGCAGTAATTGCTGCAAAAGGGGCCCAAACCAAGTACTGAATACATATGCATGCTTATACTTTTCAGAGGTCCGATATTGTTCTATTCTACAATCCTTGTCTTCTTGGTTCCATGTAATATTCTAATTTTCTGGGATTGTGGATTTGGGGTTTTCATGAGCTGTACGCCATGATCATCACAATTATAACAAGTTAAGGCTTGACTTATCTCGCTTTGCATGTAATGCATCTGTCTCATATATCAGTTTCACCTTTTAATTTGCATTACTGAAATTAATGGACTTTTGCACGATATTCTAATTTCCGAGTTTCACCTGTAACAACAAAATCCCATTCACTAAGAGGACCAAAATGTGCACAGAAGTAACAGTTGCCACTGAATTCTTATGGACCCCAATGAATTTTCAAATTGCCACAAAGGTCTACAGTGACTCATTTCCACCCATTCTCTGAATAACCACATCAATCCCCCCCCCCCCCGCAACAGCTTCATTAAAATTACAAATGCATGATAATTTTTTTGGAATGAATTGAATTTTCCTTTTTGCAAAAAAGAAAAAATTAAGGCGGGGGGAGGAGACTTATTGATTGTTATGGTTAGATTTTTATTTGGGTGTTGCCCTGGCTGTAACTTAATTTTTGTATCTTTTTAAAATGGGGGGGATTAATTAATAAGATTACAAATCTGCCACACCCAGGCACCACAAGGGCATCACACCTTAGCTGTGGGGCAGAACCGTGGATTCTGATTCAGTGGCATGACCAGGGTATCTTAGATGGGAAGCACCTAGGTTAACAATTGTCTTGGAAGAGAGTGGCCCCACCCCCACTATGCTATCAGTAGGCTCAGATAGGTTAAAAAAAAGTTGACATTCAAGGCAGAAATTTTACAGACTGCTAGATGGCACAGTGGGGAAGTAACTTACCTAGGGAGCAAGAAGGCCCGTTCCTAAGTAGCCACCAAACAAGTTAGCAGCAACCACAGATTAACCTCTCCAGATGATCTTAACAGGTGGTAGGGCTCATGATGAAGATGTTCTCTTAAATACCCAAGGCCTAAGCTGTTTAGGGCTTTATAGGTAATAACCAGCACCTTGTATTTTGCCCAGAAATGTATCAGCAGCCAGTGTAGTTTTTTCAACACAGGAGTAATATCGTCTCTCCTAGATGACCCAGAGACCAACCTGGCCGCCACATTCTGAACCAACTTCAGTTTCCGTACAAAGACAGCCCCACGTAGAACGCATTGCAGTAATCCAGCCTAGAGGTTACCAGCATATGTACCACAGTTTTGAGGTTGTTCATCTCAAGAAATAGACGCAGCTGGTGTATGAGCCAGCCGAAGCTGATAAAAAGCACCTCTGGCCACTGCCTCAACCTAGGACACCAAGGAGAAGTTCGGATCCAGGAGCACCTCCAGACTGCAGTTTGGCAGTTCAGTCCCCAAAAGGCAAAGCAAAACCAGTTTGGTGAGAAAGCAGAAAAGCAAGAGGTCTTGAGACAGTTCTTTAGTATTGAAGCACTACAAGGATTTATTTAAAGAAAAGGTTACAAACAAATGTGAAAACACCAGCAGCTTAATTTCAGCTGTGACAGCCATCTCTAGAGAGACAAAATGGAGACTAACACTGGAAGAATGAAGAGGGGAGGAGTCCAGCACTTTTATCTATGACCCTAACATCCCACTGCCACCACCCAGTAGTCACTATGAAACATTGCAGCTAAGAGCTGATGCTGCCAGGGTCCTAGCTCCAACACTCCTTCTCATCGGCTCGTGCTGCTGTCTATAAGTCCCAACTTCTCTCTCAAGGTTTTGAAATGATCCATGGGCACCAACTTACTTAGCACATCTGCTACCACTTGTTCACTTGGACAATACATCAATTTTACAAGTCCCTTTTCTTGCGCATCACACATATGATATTTTCTTTCAATGTGTTTTGTTCTAAATTAAATTCTCTCCATTTGTGAGATCTGGATGCAGCTTTGATTATCCTCAAACATCTCAGTGGGTTTTTGGTTCATCTATGTTGAAATCCAATGTTAGATTGTGCAGCCACACCAGCTCTTGACATGCTTGAGTGGCAGATACGTATTCTGCCTCAGTAGATTAGAGAGCAACTATTGATTGCTTGCAGCTTCGCCAGCTGACTGCTCCACCACCATAAAAGAATACATAACCACAAGTCTGTTTGATCCTCAGCCCAGTCTGCATCCATATAACCTACTAATTTGGGTCCACTACTAGCAGGCCACTTTAATTTTAGATAGATTGTCCCTTTTAGGTACATGCCTAGTCTCTTTCCTGCAGTCCAGTCATCTTTGCTGGGTATGCTTACTGTCCTACTCAAGATTCCCACAGATGCAGCTATATCTGGTGTTGTTATCATAACTACATATAAAAGTTTTCCAATCGCTGTCCTGTACTCACTGTTGTTTTAGGTAACCTGATTCCATAGGTGTACTTGTTTTTTTGGCCTCTGTAAATCCCAAATACTCTAGTAAATCATTTGTTTTCTGTCTTTGGTTAAGCAAATAGCTTCCATCCTCTTCTCTCTCTTTGTGTATCCCAATGTGAAACAGGCCCAAATTCTTTTACACACAGCTCCCAAACACAGGAAAAACACAGTTTTGGATTGTGTGAACAACCTCAATATCTTCACTAGTCCATTGTCAGTCTGTACTTCTCCAACCTCAAACCATCATATTTGTTAAATCAGTTTTTTCTTTTTCTTTTTTAGAAAATAGTGGTACAGCTGCGTGACTGTTACACTACTGTTCTGACTTTTTACACAGGCCAGGGGTTTCCAACCTTGGGTTCCTAGATGTTGCTGGTCTACAACTCCCATCATTCCCAGCCACAGTGGCCAAAGGCCAATAACCTGGGGACCCATGGTGAGGGTCCCTGGTTTATGCTATAGGGTTTTTGGATAGCACTATAAATGCAACCTGACACAAGATGGTGTGGAATTAACAATAGAATTCAAACCAATGTACATAAGAACAGCCCTGCTGGATCAGGCCCAAGGCCCATCTAGTCCAGCATCCTGTTTCACACAGTGGCCCACCAGTTGCCTCTGGGGAAACCACAGGCAAGAGCTGAAGGCATGCCTTTTCTCCTGCTGTTGCTCCCCTGCAACTGGTATCTGTGTATAAAAGCAGCTACTAAGTGGCTTTACATGGAGCATGTCTGGAAGTGCCCTTAGTTATTATATAGGGTCTCTGCATGTGGGCTAATTCTTTTTAAAGAAATTATTGCTGAAGGAATTTTGGGAAACCAAAAGGGAAAAAGCAGACTTGGGTGTAATAAGTTTCCATGACTGTGTCTATAAGCCTATAGAGGCTGTTTCAGAGCTGCAAAAAGTGCTACTGACCAATGAAGCTTTTAAATTTGTATTATTAACCATACAGTAGTGTCTTCTTTGTAGTAGTGTCTTTCTTCTCCTCCTAGATTATTAATGAGCGTAAAACAATCATCAAACATAGGATGGGTTCAGACATCACACAGACCGCCATTTATTTAAACGAAGGTTTATTTTACAAACCTAGATCAGTGTTAAAAGCAATCACCAAATCTTGGTTTGTTTTGCCATATGTTTTTTCAGAACCTGCCCTTTCTCACCTCTGATGATCTAGCAGGTGTGTGAGTGAGGGAGAGAATGAACACACCCTGCAAGGGTGGAGCTACTAAAACAAATCAAGATTAAATCACAGTTGTGGATTCAGACATAATGTGAACAAATATGGTGGCTGACATATCACGCAAGGTTATGTCCCAGTAATATTACATACACACAAACTGTGCAACTGCATGAATTGTATAAACACAGAAATTGTGAAAATGACTTATGCAAGAGTAAGCTCATTGGAAATAATGGACTTACTTCTGTGTAATATCATTTGTGCAGTTGCACAACTTGTGTGCGTGCAATATTACTGGGCTGACATATCCTTACACAGTATGTCTGCCACTAATTTCAACTTTGGGTTCAAATTATGTTTTGACTGTCCAAAATAAATCACAGTTTGTTGACTGGCATGGGTACAGACATACAAATAGACGTACAACAGATGAAATAAACCATGGTTCCATGTGGAGTTTGAATTCACCCATACCGTTTCTCAACAGAGTAACTCCAGAATGACCTGAGAGGTAGATTTGATTATCTTAAGGAGAGAGTCCAAGATAGCCTTTTTCATACACCCAAAAGAAGGGGTGAAGGGTCTCTCCAGAGAATGAGGCTGCTGAGAATGTGTAGAGCAGGGCTGATGAGTCTGCATTGAAGAAGGTCACCTGCCCGGCTTCATAGTTCAGAGAAACTCGGATCCTCTTGGGCTCCTCACTCAGGGACAGGTGAGGAGAATGAGGATAGTTGGTGGCTCTGTATCCACCTGCCCACTTCCCAACACCCCAGATACCTTCCTGGGGATTAAAAACAACAATGCCCTTTCTCCCCAAAGACTTCCTGGCAACACCCATGGCCCATTCCTCTTCATGATCCACAGAGACTTCCCAGAAATGTCTGCCTGCTGTGAATCCCTCACATCCCAGCACAATAGAGTATTGGTCAAATCTTTCAGGATTCTTAGGCAGATCTCTTGGTCTGCATCCCATTCTCACACTTCGATAATCCTCAGACAGGATGAGTTGGGGATGAGCTGTGTCTGGGTTCAGAGTAATGTTTGCTGTTGGGGAAGGGGGTGGGGAGAGGAGCAAAGAGA
Organism: Hemicordylus capensis; assembly: GCF_027244095.1. Classification (NCBI taxonomy): domain Eukaryota; kingdom Metazoa; phylum Chordata; class Lepidosauria; order Squamata; family Cordylidae; genus Hemicordylus; species Hemicordylus capensis. Next base: position 252,474,092 of record NC_069658.1, on the reverse strand, counting down.
GGAGATGCAGAATCAGCTGAGACATAAGAAAACAAGAGCTCTGCTAGATCAGACCAAAGATCTGTCTACTCCAGTATCCTGCTTCCTACTAGGCCCTGTTCTAGGTTAACTGGTGCCCTGTGTGAAAATTGCCCTCACTCTTGAAGAGTTCAAGTATTATCAGTTTTGTCCCCGGGGGCACCTCTGCACAGCATCTTCCCAAAGTGAGGGCCCCTGTCCGTGGCACCCATGTGGTAGTCCTCAGATCATAGTACCCCATTTGTAGCTCCCCTGCATGGCACCTTCCGAAGCATGGTGTCCTGTTTGCAGTACCCCTGCATGGCTCTGGGAAGCATGGCTCCCTGTTCAGTCACACAAGCTCCATACCCCTAGAACTGGCCCTTCTTCCCCCCATGACCGGCCAGATGTCTCTGGGAAGCCCACAAGCATGGTGTGAAGGTGACAGCTGACTCCTGCTGGTGCTTACTACATAAAAGGAAGCCTACAGAGGGGGGTTGGCTAGGAGCACCAGATGCTCGGCCCATATTATTTCGTTGCTGGACCAGCTACACTGGCTGCCAGTGTTTTTCCAGGCACAATTCCAGGTGCTGGTTTGACCTTTAAAGCCCAGCGGGGGTGGGGGTGGGGTAGGGGGCAAAGCCACTTTTCTGGAAGGGCATGTGCCACCTCTGCCCCACCTGGAGCTGGCCTTCCATATAGGTAGTTCTTCTTGGCCCTTAAGATCATGTAGGGAGGCTCTCCTAAATGTCCCACCACTTTCTGAAGTATTATTGTTGGTGACCTGTGGGCAAGTCTTTACAGTGGTGCCCCAGTTCTCTGATCCTCTTGCCTCCTCCCTGCTAAATTTTAAACAAAAACTGAGACTTTCCTATTCTAGCAGGTCTTTCCCTCATACATATTTCTCTTTGATGTCTTTGTTTTAATGACTGCCTTTCATCCTGCATTTTTAGGATTTTAGAGGCTACAGGTGGCCCTTGTTATTCGCAGGGGTTCTTTATCCACCAATTTCCGTTATGGAGAGGGCTGATTTACACTGACCTCCCCTTCCCTATGAAACCCTCTGTGATGCCCAAAAATATGTCCCTGAGGGTAGCAAATCCCCCAGGACATATTTTTGGGAATTCCAGAGGCTTCAGAGGGAAGAGGAGATAGACAAAAATTGTCCCCCTTCTGCAGTGTACATATAGTGTAAACTATAGCAGTACTTTGTTAGACTGGATGTCAGCCAGAATATATAGATAGGCATGGAACTGTTCCCTCCTTCTTTCCCAATACTTGTAGTAAACCCATTTATGGTTAATCCAGGACAAAATGGTGGAACAGTTAACCTTCTGACTAGTCTCCTGTCCCTCCTGTGATTTTGGTCATCATACCCCACCATTTACCTTTTTGCAGCCAAAGTCCAGGTAGCAGAATGCCTGTAAGAAGGAAATGGAATGGAGATTAAGCATCATATGTGTTTATTACAAATACTGTAATAAAATAATGGAGCCTGCCTTCCACTTCACTTAATATTGTGGCTCTTACCCAGGACTCCTTCCCATGTGCTGTCAATCCGGTTTGTATCCAGCTATCAACCTGAGAGTTACAAAGGGGTGTTGCATATACTTTGAATAGTCACCATTTTGAAACAAGATGGTGGATGTGGGAGGGGGGGCTGCGATCCCCTAGGATTCCATCCCCTGGGATTCCCCTCCACATGCTGAGAATTTGGTTTGTTTGTATTGGTCTGTTAATGCAAATGTTTTTAGACCAGGACACATGGAAGCACACACAGATATAGTGATCTCATAAGCTTTCTTTCCTTCAGAAAGTAAGCTAAGAATATCAGTTTACTGTATGGTATCTTTTCTTTCTTTCTTTCTTAACTCAAAGGATTACTTAGGAGCTGGAATAAAATCTGAGGGATCGGTAGCGAAAACCTCTCTCCAATTCTAATCTACTTATATATACTTAAATTTGTCTTCTAACAGGTAAACAAACAAACACCCATTCCTATTTAGGTGTGTATTTGGATTTAGAAAGCAAAGAGTAAAAGTATCAAGTCTGGCAGGCTAATACTTAAGACGATTGCTTTAGACGTTTCAGGACTGATACAATGTCCCCTTAAGAGATGAGAGGCTTCATTCATAGGAAATGCAAGCGAAGTTCTGCAGCAAAGTGTCATGGAGGAGAGGGAGGAGAAGGGCAGGACAAAGGATGTTTTGTGTCCTTTGAGACTCTCTCCCTCTCCCTCCCTCTCCCTCCCTCCCATTCTTCTAGGGTCCGTGCAATGAACGCCAGAGAGAGCCATTACCCCAGTCTCTGATCGAGCAGAAGAAGTATTCACAGTTCAGTCCCAGGGATAGTCTAAGGGGCCAAAGAGCTGTGTGAGAGACAGGGGCATCCACAGGACTTTATCCAGGGTGAGGGGACAAAGCCACCAATCCAATACCCCGCCCTGGGAGTATGCCCCATTGGATTCAATGGGAACTAGCTCAATCCGGGGGTGGTGGTGCAATTGCCCCCCTTTCCCTCCTCCACTGCCCTGGATGCCCATGGTGAGAGGCGTCTCCTCCTCAGCTTCAAAGACGGAAATTTGTCAGTCACCTAGGCCCAACTATGACAAACTCAAGCATGAGAAGTTACAAAAACTGGCCAATTTTGATAGATTGGTTTTGGTCACAGTCATGTGGCAAAGGCAGTACAGAGAAAGGGAATGCCTGAACACATTCCCATTGCCTTAAAAAGTCATGTTTTTCAGCCACTCAGTTCTAGATAATTCCTTTCCCAGGCTGTGAGAGGAATTCTTCAGGGCAAGACATAATGTACTCTCCTCCACACTCCTGCAAGGTAGATACTCAAAAGTGCCATTGGCTGATAGAACCTGCCCATGAGGGGCATAGAAATGACCCAACATGTCCTGTTATACTGCCCCTTTTACAAGGAATCCCACACAAGATATATTTCTCCTCTATTGTAGAGGTTCCCGGACAGACTGGAGGGGTTCTATATCAAGCTACTGCTCTGTGATACAAATCAAACTATAACCTGCACGGTAGCTAAATTTTCTGAAGCAGCGGTGAAAATACAGCAATTGGCACAGTCATAATCCAGTTGGTTGCAATATTTTTATTTATTGTTTGTTTTAAACTCTGTGTTTAATCTTTGACCGAAATAAACATTGACTTGCTTCTAGATATTTGTGCTCTCATTACCTTCCTGTTAAATAATGAGAGATCAAGAGGTACATATGAGTGACTAGAAACCAAGAATTAAGAATTATTTTTTAAAAATCTAAAAAATTATATTCTGAGTGAAGGTTGCAAGAACAATTTTGACCAGAACCGTTCCTAGAGTGAATTAGAATAGTCTTCTCAACTAGCACTCAAATTTCTCATTTTTCTAGTAACATTACAAGTGACTGAATATAAGAAGAGCTTTGCTGGATAATTCCTAATGCCTACCTAGTCCAGCATCCCATTTCCCACAGTGGCCTAACTAGATGCCCCTGAGAAGCCCACAACCAAGAGATGAAAGCATACCCCTCTCCTGGTCTTGCTCCCCTGCAACTGGAAATTCAGAGGCCATAGAAACAGTCTCCAGGAGACCTGAGTTTGCATCTTCCACTTCGAGACCAATATAATGAATGTCCTATACAAAATCCTTTCAGACATGCTGAATTACCTTTGAATTGCTTTGAGACAGCCTCCAGAAAGGAGTTTATATCACACAAGTCCCAGATCCTCCATTTTAGCGCAAGAGGAAAAGTCACTGGATTCTCAAATGTCTCCTTTCCCTCACACCTGGAGAGAGACAATGTAGACGCAAGATCCATTCAATCCAGAATTCCAAAATGGATAGAAACAAAGAGGTGGAGAGGAATGAAATGGCAGAAAGCCTAGAGTGGAAGGGAGGCACTTTAGTGAAGAGATTGTTCCTCATTAGGGCTCCGAAAACCGCAAACCAAGCATCTGAGGGCCAGATGACTCATGAAGGGGACCATGAGACAGCCAGTCAAAGCAGCAGTTCCAAATCTCTTCCCTGCCTGTTCCGGGTAAAGACTAGTGAAAGAGGACCCAGCATGCAACATCATCTCATGATGAAGAGTGAGTCACATCTCACTCTTCTGGCTATTACTGAGAAGATGTTAAGGGGAGGGAGAGGTTTGGCTGCTGCCAGCCACAGCCATGCATTCCTTATGACATCTTTCTAGACTGAGCAGCAGCTTTAAGTACATAAGAACAGCCCTGCTGGGTCAGGCCCAAGGCCCATCCAGTCCAGCATCCTGTTGCACACAGTGGCCCACCAGATGCCTCTGATAAGCCCACAGGCAAGAGGTGAGTCCATGCCCTCTCTCTTGCTGTTGCTCTCCTGCAACTGGTATTTAGCAGCATCTTGCCTCTGAGGCTGGAGGTGACCTATAGCCATCAGACTAGTAGCCATTGACTGAGTCCTCCATGACTTTGTCTAGGCCCCTTGTAAAGCCATCCAAGCTAGTGGCCATCACCACACCCCGTAGCAGAGAATTCCATAGATTAATCATGCACTGTGTGAAAAAGTACTTCCTTTTCCTGGCCTTCATTTTCATGGGATGACTTCTGCTTCTAGTGTTGTGAGAGAAGGAGAAAAATTTATCTGTGTCCACTTTTTCTACCCCATGCATAATTTAATACACCTCGATCATGTAGCCCCATAGTATGTAGTGGCAAGAAGTTGGTCAGGAACACCCCACGCCTCTGCTCGCTCCCTCCCTCCCGCATGTAGGAATATTGGTGGTGCTGGTCCATATGATTACTGATAATAAATGCTGCTAAGTGTCTTTTCAGTTGCACCTGTTCTATAGCAGAAGTCTTCAAAAGGTGGGCTCTAGAAATGGGTGGTGAACCAATCTCAGATGGGTTGCAATAGTCCTGCCACAGTCATTTTCCTCTGAGGATGAGGCCTGCCTCAGTTACACTTCTTTAACAGCAGTGTAAACTGCAGCTGCACTCAACTAATTGGAGTCAGGCCGGGTATCATGTATGGCCATATTGTCAGATGGGAGGGACCTTGATAAAGTGAAGACCACTGTTCTTTAGTAAGTGCAGCCAGATCCAACCATGTGATTGAACATTCCATTAAACATTGCCAAAGTGTCTTTAAAAAGTTAATTGCCATGGTCAATTTGCTAATATAGCTGCTCTAAGAGTCAACACAAGGCGGATGAAGACAAGTGGTTGCAACTTTATGGCACAACAAACAAAAGGGCACCTCTCAAAAGGAAGATGAGTGAGATTGACTTACCTCTTCATGGTATTTCCAACACCCTAGATGGAAAAGAGAAAGAAGAGGGAACTCAGTGCCTGCCATGGGCCATGTTATGAAGCCCTTTGGGGATGGGCCAGTAGCTCAGTGGTCAACCATCTGCTCTACATGCAGAAGGTCCCAGGTTCAATAGCTGGCACCTCCAAGACTCCGGCCTGGAACCTTGGAGAGCGGCTGCCAGTCAGTGTAGACAATACTGAGCTAGATGGACCAATGGTCTGACTCAGTATATGGCAGCTTCCTATGTTCCTTTAACCCTGGGTGGGGATGCACTTGGACCCTCTGGTGTCCATGCCACTCAAACCCTGAGGGTGTGTCTTGACCAAGTGTGGAGAAAACCACTAAGTTTCAAAGCCATGCCCTGGACTCCTTATCAGTAAACCAGTATCTCAGTTGAAAGAGGGGTGAAGCTGCAAGGCTGATACTTCTTCAGCCCTTCTACAACCAAGCTATTAGTCCACACACTAGTGAAGAGTTCTTTAATTCTTGGCATTTATATGCCACTTTCAAATGCTCATATACATTACTTTGGTGTAAAACTGACAACTCTATAAGGTAGCTCAATATAATCTTAACATATATTATAATTAATTATTATTATACTAGTATTTTTAAGCCCGTTATGATAACGGGCGCTAGCTTTCTATCCCATCTTTTCTGTCTCTCTCTCTCTCTTTCTGTCTCTTCCCCCCCCCCCTTGTCCCCTCTCTCTTTTTGTTTTTTGTTTTGTTGTTGTCTCTGTTTTTGTTCTTCCTTATTTTGCTTTTACTTTTTTTGGGGTGTGTGTGGATGAATAACGGCCAAAATGGCCCATGAGAAGGTGGCCGCCCCCGACTATCGCCCTCCCGCGCACCCAGCTGCCGGAGCCCACCTTACCCGCTCCAGCCCGAAGGAGAAGAGAGGAACTCGGAAACAGAGCTATTCTCTGTGTTAAGCTGCTGCCTATACTGTCGCAATGGACGCAATAGGCGTCCTTTGCGTCCATAGCGGCAGTTTGAGCAGTGACTTAGCACAGAGAGGAGCTCTGCTCGTGAGCTCCTCTCTTTTCCCTCGGGCTGGAGCGGGTAAGGTGGTCTTCAACAGCTGGGAGGGCGATAGGCGGGGGCGGCGACCTTCTCATGGGCCATTTTGGCCCTTAATCTTTTTGGGGGGGGAGCGGGGAAGGTGATTTTGGGCAGCTGGGAGGGCGGGTGAGCAGGCGGCGGCGGCTGTGAGCGGGCGGGGGCCTCGTTGGCGGCTTCGCCGCCACCTCGCCCAGCTTCATTTTGGGCAGCTGGGAGGGCGGGTGAGCAGGCGGCGGCGACGGCTGTGAGCGGGCGGGGGCCTCGTTGGCGGCTTCACCGCCACCTCGCCCAGCTTCCCTGTCCCCCGTCTCGGTCTTCCCCCGCCGCCATTGCCCTCGCCTTTTTCAGGGCGGCCGCTTCTGGTTGCCTCGGCCTCCTCACTTTCCCCCGCCGCCACACACCGGCTAATGGCCGCCCGTGGCTGTGGGACACTGGTGTCTGAGGTCCTGTGTCCCTTGGGCTGTTCTGGGCCTGCGCTTCGCGCAGGCCCAGAACAGCCCAGGGAGGCAGGGACGCAGATCCCCAACGTTCCAAAGCCACGGCCACTCACTTAGCCTTTTATTATATAGGATTATATTATATTATTATATTATAATCTTTTTAATAGTTGGATTTTGGATTTTAGTTGCCTCTTCCTATACTGTATCATCCAGATGCTTTATAGGTTTCTTTCCATGCATTCAGCCCAATTGGCTGTGAGCAGTAACATATATGTAGTGTCCTCCTTGATGGCCAAGAAATACACTTGGAAAGTAGTATAATCTCTTGACGTAAGTGTGGGAGGAGAGCTGGTCTTGTGGCAGTGAGCATGAATTGTCCCCTTTGCTAAGCAGGGTCTGCCCTGGTTTGCATTTGAATGGGAGACCACATGTGAACACTGTAAGATAGTCCCCTCAGGGAATGGGACTGCTCTGGGAAGAGCACCTGCCTGCTTGCATGCAGAAGGTTCCAAGTTCGCTCCCTGGCATCTCCAAGACAGGGCTGAGACTCCTGCCTTCAACCTTGTAGAAGCCACTGCCAGTCTGGGTAGATAATACTGAACTAGATGGACCAATAGTCTGACTCAGTATAAGGCAACTTCCTATGTTCCTATGAAGGATGCCAGAATGGCAATGTTCCCAGCTCTGAAGTAGTACCTAAGAAGAACCCTGTTGGATCAGACCAAGAGTGGCCAACCAGATATTGCTGAGACATTTACAAGCAGGGCATGAAGGAAACAGCATCTAATTGGGAGGTATTTGGAGAAGGGGGTGGGGAGCAAAAAAGCAGACCAACATAAAACAGAAATTTCTGGTTCAGAATATGTTGCACTAAGGTAAATGAATTGCCCTTCTTGTGTAAGTGAAGGCAACACACCAAGGCTTGATGCCATTTCTCCCAGAGGGGGAAACTGGGCTGTTTCTGCCACTGTTTTATTTGCAGGATTCACTTGGGCTGTTTCTGCCACTGTTTACCTGCAGGAGTTCACTGGCTGGTTGCTGATATTTCTTCTCCATCTCTTGGATGACACTTTCAAGACTGGCGAGTTCCTCAGAGAGTCTGGCCACCTGCTCCTCCCTTCTGGTTGCAATCTCCTTCTCCACCTCTTCCATCTGGGCCAGCAGACGTTTCTCTTGGTCTTCCAGACACTGGTGGAGCTGCTTGAACTCAGCCACTGTCTTTTGCCTCGATGTTTCTACTTGCTCCTGCAAGGAGTAGGTGGAAATAGCAGAGAAGCAGGCCAGTATCAGGAACATAGTTGATCTTTGTAGCATGAAAATAAGTCACTAGGAAAGTCACTTCTGGCTTTTCACAGAGAGATATATGTGGCAGGTAGGAAAGAGTTTACTTGCAAGGATCCACTGTGAGAATGGTCCTTCATGGACCTGTTCTAAGGGAGATCAGGCCATTTCAAATAATGGATACTAGCTGACCCCTGCACAGAGCATCTGTGTGCTAGTTGGGGCCAGCCGTGCCCACCCCCATGCTGGCTTCACCCGCCGTCCACCCCTAGTTCTGCTGGACTCTTCCCCCTGCTTCACCCTGACTCTTCCCCGTCTCTGATGCCCGCCTGGCCTGCTTCTCCCCCTCATCCCTGGCCGGCCCACTTCTCCCCCCCTTGCGACTGCCGCCTCCTCACTGCCCACCCAAAGTCAAGAACCGCTGCCTCCTGACCCCAGCGGGCCTGCCGTCGTCTCCTTGCAGCGGCCGGGCCTGCCGCCGCCGCCTCCTCCTTCTCCACCTCCTAACCAACCGCCCGCCGCAAGCTTTCCCCTCGGCCACTTTACCTCTCTCCTTGGCCCTGCAACAGCCACTCTTGCTGGCTGGGAACACTCTCAGCCCAATGCCGGGAACTCTAGCAGTGTGTCGCGAGAGTTCCGCCGCCAAAGCCTGGGCATGCATGCTGGCCAAGAGAACTATATATAGAGATTCTGAACAGCAATGGCTTTCCGCTCTTCCTCATTTCATATTTCATTATTCCAGATATTCCCAGCTAACTGGGCAAGGAGACACCTTTTTAACGTGGTGATTCTCTTTATTTAGCAGTACTTCCAGTGACTGTTGCTGGTGCCTGTCTTATGTTTCTTTTTAGATTGTGAGCCCTTTGGGGACAGGGAGCCATCTTATTTATTTATTTATCTATTTATTATTTCTCCATGTAAACCGCTTTGGAAACTTTTGTTGAAAAGCAGTATATAAATATTTGTTCTAATATTTGCTTCCCTAGCAACAGTGACACTTACAAGCAACTCTTGGCTTTCCTTTCCTGCATCTGCCTTATACTGCAGGATTTTCTCTCTCTGCTTCTTCAGAGTGGGTAGACACTTAGAGATCCGAACCTAAAGAAAAAAATAAACATTCAAGTTTGTTTACCTTTTAGAAGTATATGTATATACACATTTTAAAAGTCTGTGTGCACATGAGAGAGAATAGGTCTGCCCTACATTCCAGTATCTTAGGTGGGGGTGGGTGGGTATGTCCCAATGCATTATTCATCTCATTGCAGCTTATTCGTATATTGAATAATTTACAAGATCCAGTTGAAGTTCAAATTTCACAATGCCTGATATGGGAGGCAAAAATGACCAGATTCTGCTGCAGAGCAGGGGAACATTTAAAATGGAAGGAGTCTGGTTAAAGATACTGATTCGCCACCCCACTCCTCCATCCACATTTTCCATTAATCAATTCACCCTAAATTTTTAACATGGATTGGGGAAGTGATTGAGTAGGGGATCTTTAATATTCTTTCATACATATATTGGACATTACTGGAATGGGAATAGTCTCAGTCCCTTGGTTCTGTGGGTGTGTGATTTTGGTGACCAACACTTGTTTTGGGTGCAGAGCACCAGTTCCTTATTCTTTTATACTAGTTGGCCTGGGAGCAGAGCATCTGCAGTACCTCTAGTTCTCCCTCGTTCTCGGCCCCTCATTCTCAGCCCTCCCCCCTCCTCTTGCCTCTTCCCCCTTCCAGTATTTTTTCTCTCTATGCTTTGGGCTGGACTTTTTCACACAGCACGTAATTAATCTATGGAATTCTCTGTCACGGTGTGTGTGGTGATGGCCACTAGCTTGGATGGCTTTGAAAGAGGCTTAGACAAAGTCACGGAGGACAGGTCTATCAATGGCTACTAGGCTTGTGGCTATATAGGCCGTCTCCAGCCTCAAAGGCAAGATGCTTCTCAATACCAGCTGCAGGGGGAGCAACAGCAAGAGAGAGGTCATGCCCTCACCTCTTGCCTGTGGGCTTCCCAGAGGCATCTGGTGGGCCACTGTGTGCAACAGGATGCTGGACTGGATGGGCCTTGGGCCTGACCCAGCAGGGCTGTTCTTATGTACTTAAAGCTGCTGCTCAGTCTAGAAAGATGTCATAAGGAATGCATGGCTGTGGCTGGCTGGTGGGCCACTGTGTGCAACAGGATGCTGGACTGGATACGCCTGGGGCCTGACCCAGCAGGGCTGTTCTTATGTTCCAATATTAGCAGTCCCCTGCTTAATGAGCAAAAAAGCACCTTTTTAAAAGGGGTGATTCTCATCATTTAGCAGGCGGAGAGCAACTGGCCCTATCCATCCCCAGCACAGCATCCCTCCAGTGGCTGGTGGTGATGTCATGTTTCTCTTTTAGACTGTGAGCCCTTTAGGGACAGGAAGCCATTTTGTTTATTATTATTATTTCATTCATTCATTCAATTTCTATACTGCCCTTCCAAAAATGGCTCAGGGCAGTTTACACAGAGATATAACAAATAAATAAGATGGCTCCCTGTCCCCAAAGGGCTCACAATCTAAAAAGAAACACAAGGCAGACACCAGCAACAGTCACTGGAGGTACAGTGCTGGGGGTGCATAGGGCCAGTTACTCTCCCTCTGCTAAATAAAGAGCTTCACCACATTAAAAAGTGTCTGTTTGCCAAGTTAGCTTTCCAACAATCCCAAGATGATCCACAGCGGGTTCCTACCTTGTATTCCAGGGAAGCTTCCTCCAGAAGAACAACATTGTGGTACTTATGCTCTTCATCACACACCACGCAGATGGGGATTTCTTCTTCTTTACAGAAGAGTTTAAAGGGCTCCTGGTGCTTCTCACACACACGCCCCTTTTCTTTGTCCTTTTGAAAATTGAATTTCTTGGCTATTTCTACAAAGTTCGCCAGCTGCCGATTTGGGATGAAGTTCCTTTGCTGGACAATTTCTCGACACTGAGGGCAGGACACCCGTGAGCCCGTCTCTCCCCAGCACTGGGTCAGGCAGTCTTGGCAGAAATTGTGCCCACACTCAGTAATGGTTACCGGCTTCTTGAAATAGTCTAGGCAGATGGGACAAGTCGCTTCATCACACAGATCCCGGACGGGGCCCCCAGCGGCCATGGCTGCCGCCCCACACGGAAGACAGAGTTACTTTCACTTTCCCTGTTTTCAATCTCCATCGGGGTTTCCCCCTTCCTGAACATGACGTCAAACCATCAGCCTATGAAAAGCGGGAATGAACTGGAGCCACTTGTGGTTAAAGAAACAGACATACCTTGGTGGGGGTGTAGGTGTGGGCAAAGCCACTGTCTGTTTTCAGCCTGCTTTCCTTAAAGACTGAAGGATGAAACTCTGGCATACTTCCCCAAAGTTTCCCTGCTGTGAAACTAGTTATATGGTGCTGTCTGGGAAAGCTCTTGGTGTTGTGGGACTACAATCTCCATAATCCCCAGCCACAAGAGCCAAAAGTTTGAAATGTTTATTCAGAGTTAAACACTGACACCTGTAGTGACTTGCTGTGGGAAGGCATTCAATGTGTCCTGCCTGATTACAGTGGCTACAGAGGGCATTAAGCCACCGAATGGTGTAGTGGGGAAAGGACTTGACTAGCAAGCCAGAGGTTGCCGGTTCAAATCCCCGCTGGTATGTTTCCCAGACTATGGGAAACACCTATATTGGGCAGCAGTTATATAGGAAGATGCTGAAAGGCATCATCTCATACTGCGTGGGAGGAGGCAATGGTAAACCCCTCCTGTATTCTACCAAAGACAGCCACAGGGCTCTGTGGTCTCCAGGAGTCGATTCCATGGCACACTTTACCTTTACAGAGGGCATTGGGCTGACATTTGTCAGTTGTCGTGCACACGGGACAGGGCCTTTTCTGTTGCTGCCCCCAGACTCTGGAATGCTCTCCTGGTGGCTATTCGCTCCTTGGTCTCCATCACAGCTTTTAGAAAGAGTATAAAATCTTGGCTTTTTGCCCAGGCATTTATTTGATTCTCTGCTGCTGCTCTTTGTACTCTGTATTGCTTTTATGCTTTTGTTTTAAATTTTTAATCAGATTTGTTTAATATTTTTCACTTAATTGTGTCCTTTTTACCATCTTGTTTTTAAATTTTGCTGTAAACCGCCTTGGGATTGTTTTGATGAAAGGCAGTATATAAATTTAACAATAAAACAAACAAACAAACAAACAAATAAATACTCTGCTCAGATTTGCCTGGGCAGCCAGCTGCTCTCTGTTGCAGAGTAATGACTTATCTTGTATAAGTGATTACACAGGAAGCTTACTTTAACTGAGGGACAAGAGTTTGATATTTATTACTAGTTAAAGATAGGCTAAGAAAACAATAAACTGTCTCTTATGCAGAGAGAGAGAGAGAGAGAGAGAGAGAGAGAGAGAGAGACTCTCAGTTTGAAATTCAAGACAGCAAGAGAGGAGCAAAGACAGTGACTCCACCCTCAAGCCAGTAGGCAGACACATTCAAATATATATACAAGCATGCCCCACACAAAAACCTGAGACAATGTCCATGGCAGAATATTAACACTCTTAGCACCATCAAACTATCCTAGAAGAGTGTCTCATGATACAGTACTTGACACAACTCAGCTCTGCAACCTGGGGAAGGGGAAGAGTGCCTCTGAGCATATGCAGAATGACTGCATTTCCCCTGAGCTTCAAGGAAAGCATCCAATTGTCAATAAACTGTATGGGCATGTCCAAATGTTCATCTGGAAATTAGAATTCATTGCTCTGAAGAAAGTGGTACATTTTACAGTGCTATCAACAAGGCAGGCTGAAACAGTGAACCGTGCGAAGTACTTCACACTGATCGGCAGGCTGATGGTTGAATTAGGAAAGATTTGTGGATTTCAGGGAACACAATGATGAACAGAGGTGGTTTGCAGATCCCTTTGTAACTGATGCCAGTGAAGCACACAATATTTTCCAGCTAGAACTTCTTTAGGTCCAAAATGACAGTGACATGAGGAGAGCTTTAGTAGTCGACGACCTTCTGACATTTTCTTATAGCCATTATGTTCCTTTCAAGTCTTATCCAAGCTATCTATCAAAGTCAGTCAAAACATGTCCTTTGATTCATTGCACAGTTTGGCAGCACGTATTCCTGTGAACAGCTTTTGAGCACATCCATACACAATCAAGGTCCCTCCTGACAGACAGGATACCCACATTGGTACCTCAGGGATCTGGGCAGACATTGATGGCCGCTTGCACATGCAAAACATATTGGCAGATATTTCTCTAGTGGCAGGAAGGTAAGCACTTTTTGCTTGATTAATAGAAATTTCTAGCCTTATTATTGCAAAATTTACTCATGAGCACCTGAGTACGTAATGAATTGCAATGTGACTCCTTGTGCAAAAAGTCTGGACAGCACTGGCCTCTAAATATTTGATTTTTTGTTGATTAAGCATTCTGGTCTGGAGAGCAAAATCATGTGGCTGCCTCAGGGAGAGAGTCTGAGGTAGGCGTTGTTGTTTTCCCAACCCAATAGGCGTTTGAATTGGCCCAATGTAAAGCTGTTTTGAAGAAAAAAGAAGGGGCAAACCATCTCCCTGAAGGAAGGGACTCCTGAGAACGTGTAGAGCGGGGCTTCCGTCTCACCATCCAGAAAGGTCAGGCTGTTTCCATCACAGTCCAGAAACACTTGGACCCTCTTCAGCTCCCCACTCACTGATAGAGAAGTATCGTAAGGGTTGACAGCCCAGTACTTCTTATTTTTCTTCCCCACAGCCCAGATCCCACTCTGAGGATCAAAGTCAACGTTACCCTTTCTCCTCACAGACATTCTGGTGACCCCCACAGCCCAGTCTCCCTCATTTCCCACGGTGACTTCCCACCAATGTCTGCCTATGTTAAATCCCTCTCTTCCCAGCACAAAACAAGATCGGTTGAATCTCTCCGGATTGTTGGGCAGATGCTGCCGTATGATTCCCCATTCCAGGCTTTTATGATCCTTGGACAAGATGAGTTTGGGATGAACTGTGTCTGGATCCAGAGTGACATTTGCTGTGGGGCAAGGGAGAGGAAGAGGAAGGAAGAGAAGCAAAGTCAGCTGAGAGACAGACCCATGTCAGGAGCCTTGCTAGGGACTTAAACCATCCTATTCCCAGGCCCCGTCCCCACCCTTTCATAAACTCAAACCTGACCCCTTCAAAGAATGATTAGGTGGTGTTTTTTGGTGTTTTTTTTTTTTAAGTCTCTGGCTGACATGTTGTGCAATTTTACACCAGCATTTCTGATTGGCCCACATTGCTGCAGGTGTCTAGGGAAGCACCAGTGGTTGTATTTAAAACTTATAACTATAAGTCGTAGCACTTACTTCCCCCCGATTTCTGGTTATAATGGCAGAATGTGATTTATCTTTTTCACTTTTAACATAGGGCCGTGACTTTGGCCCTGCAACAACAACAATCAGGGCATTCAAATAATCTTAGGGCTGAAAATATTCTCATAGATATTGGGTTTGGTGATTTCTTTTTAAAAATGAACACCTAGAGGACAGGAGGACATATCTCTTGTCTGCTACATACTGTTTATACAAATACAAATATGACAAATAAGTATATACTGCTTTTCAACAAACGTCCCCAAAGTGGTTTACATAGATCTCAATCAATCAATCAATCAATCAATCAATCAATCAATCAAAATGCACCATCAGTCAGGGATTGACATTGTTGGATCACCGCTAAGGGGTTTCAGAGAACCCACTGCTGATCCCCAGGAACATCACTGTGCCTGTAGCTTTTCCAGGATCGGAGCCAGCTGAACAGCAGCCTCCGTCCAGCCCCGCTTGGCGGCCCCCTCCAATATGCCCATGTGCATGACATCACGTGCATGGGGGCATGGCTCGGGCTCCGGAGGAGCCCAGAGCAAACTCCCACCTCTCACACCCGGGTTGCCAAGAGCCTCCCCCTCCCACGCCCGGGCCGCCGAGAACCCGGGCGAACTCTGCGCTTGTTATTTCAGGCAGCGCAAACTGACAGATAGAATGTTTTTCCCTTCCTCTCCCTCTCTGGAGGGAAAGAAAGGGGAAAACGGCCTATCAGGCAGCTGACGCTGCCTGAAATGACGTGCTGAGAGCTCGTTTGGGCTCTCAGCAGCCCAGGCCATGCCCCCTTTGCACGTGACAAGGGGGTGTGGACTGGGCTGCTGAGAGCCTGAATGAGCTCTCAGCTCGTCATTTCAGGCAGCGTCGGTTACCTGATAGGACGTGTTCCCCTTTCCTTCCCTCCAGAGAGGGAGAGGAAGGGAAAAACGTTCTATCGGGCAGTCTGCGCTGCCTGAAATAACTAGCACAGAGTTTGCCCGGGCTCTTGGCAGCCCGGGCGTGGGGGCGGGGAGTTTGCTCTGGGCTCCTATGGAGCCCAAGCCACTGGGCTCGGCGACCTTTTCCCATTGGCGGCCTGGGCTCTTTGAACTTGTTCGCCCAATGGTGGCTCCGCCCCTGAGCTTTTCTATGGTGGCGGAGGGACATTCTTTTGGCACAATCATGGAGGGCCATTTGCCGAAGGCCCCTTGCAGGGCTGTCCCTAGGTGGGGCGCAGGGACATCAGGGTGTGTGTCCCCCGGTCCTGAACTCCATGCTTCTACATCAGCACTACCTCCTCCTACTGTTGACTCCCTCTGCAAAGTCACCTGGCTGCGGAGACAGCAGCGGAACCCCCTATGTCTGACGTCAGATGTGGGGGGCGTGGCCTGGCTCCTGAATGGGGCCCCATGGCCCCGTTCGGGTGTTAGATTCAGGCCAGTGATGTGTTTGTAGTGCGGTCAGGAGCGGAACGTCCCTGCCTTAAAGACAGGGAGAGCCTCTCCTGGCCGCACAGCAAACGCAGCACTGGTCATCTAACTCTTGAATGGGGCCAGCGCTGTGTTCACAGCGTGGTCAGGAGAGGCTCTCCCTGTCTTTAAGGCAGGGAAGTTCCGCTCCTGGCTGCGCTGCGAACACAGCGATGACCATTTAACTCGTGAAAAGGGCCGTGCGGCCCCACTCAGGAACTAAACCAGGCCCCCACATCTGATGTCAGACATGGGGGGCATGTCAGGGCCGCGAGGCCCGGGTTCTTTGAACCTGGTTGCCCAAGAGTGGCTACGCCCCTGTGTGGGGATGAGGACTTGAGCTGCATCCCTGTCTGGAGCCCCCACGCACAAGGTCTGAGGGGGAGGTCGCAATGACAGGGCCGCTGTTGCTCCCACTGTGAGAGAAGTGGGAGAAGGAATGATCCCTGTTCTTGGGCACCACGCCCTGTGCCTCTAACCACGGCCATCTCCATCTTCTTCACCTCTGCTGCCCATGTGCTCTAGCTCCCAAGAGCAGCAACCCCTGCTCTGCCCTGCCTGCCCTTTCTCTTTCTCTCATGGTAGGAGCAGCAGCAGTTACTACCACCATGACTGCCCCCTCTGGCCTTGTGTGTGCAGGCCTCAGGATAAGTCTTTAGGCATGCGCGAACAGATTTGAATTCAAACCCGTTTGACATCGAACGTGCCCAGTTTGATGCTTCTCTGTGGCTGTGGGGGGGGGGTGTGTCTCCAGAGGTTCCCCCTTCCCCTGCCGGCCTCCGGTTTTTCACAAATACTCCCGGTTTGGGGTGGTTTTTGGCCCATCCTGGGCCTGTCCTCTGTGGTGGTGGCCATTTTGGAGGCCATCATGCATGCCCAGGCAACGCAGAGGCCTTTGGAGACACAGGGGCGTAGCAAGGTTGGAGGTGGCCCAGAGACAAGATTTTATAATGAGCCCCTCGCGGATATACACACACAAACACACTTCACAATAGATTGTGCACTCACACTCACATCCCCATTGTGAATACGGTGAATATCTAGTTCACACTGAATCTAGTTTTTTTACTCTCTGCTCCTGCCGATCTCCAGGAGAATCAACATAATTTATAGGGGGTGCAACATGGGCAGGTGGGGAGTCATGTGATGTGCCTCTGGGGGGCCCCTCGAGGCAGTGGGGCCCCAAGACGACTGCCTCCCCTTGCCTAATGGTAGTTACGCCCCTGCACACACACACACACGCACACACACACACGCGCTGCAAAGAAGCCCCACGAAGCAGGAGGCGGTGAGTTTTATTATCATTTGTTTAGGGACGTTTTTAAAAATACACAAACCCCCAAACATCATGGAGGGTGTTCACGGGTGCACAAAACCAAAAATGCCTGATCCAGTTTGAGTCCAGTCCAGACTAGAACCGAATCGGGCAACCTCTGTTTTGTGCACACACCTACAAGTCTTCCGTACTGGCTACCCACCCCAGCAGCCAGGTCCCAGCACAGGCAACTTCCCACAGACAAAGCATGGCCACCGCCACCCAGCCAGAGGAAAGGAGGCCCCACACCAGCAGTGGCAGCAGCATGTACAATGCCCACCCCCCTACACTAACTGGTTTCTATAGAAGCTCCTTTGAGTCTTTACCCTCTCAGCCAGCCACCCCACTGTCCCCATTGGTTTCTCCTGGCAACCAGTGGATACAGTTCAGGATGTTGGAGGTGCAGCTTCTGCATGGCATCAACTCTTAGCATCAGCAACCCTATTGATCACTAGGGGAATTAGCGGGTAGAGACAGCCAGTAAGGCCAGGGCACTTCTGCTGCAGGTGGGGCCCATAAACAAATCTCCCCTCCAAACTCTAATACAGGGGAGGAGTGATGGTGTGGGGCCTGGGGGCAATTGCCCCTCTTCACCCTATTGTAACTTCCGTCCTAGCTCCCTGAAACCTGGGCCATTTCTGCCTTGATCCACTCCCCATACTTACCTTTCTGCAGCTGAAGTGCAGGTTCCAGATTGTCTAGGGAAGAAAAGGGGACAGATATGAATTTAGGGTGAGGAGAGCTGGTCTTGTGGTAGCAAGCATGACTTGTCCCCATAGCTAAGCAGGGTCTGCCCTGGTTGCATATGAATGGTAGACTTGATGTGTGAGCACTGCAAGATATTCCCCTCAGGGGATGAAGCCAATCTGGGAAGGGCAGAAGGTTCCAAGTTCCCTCCCTGGCATCATCTCCAAGATAGGGCTGAGAGAGATTCCTGCCTGCAACCTTGGAGAAGCCGCTGCCAGTCTGTGAAGACAATACTGAGCTAGATAGACCAATGGTCTGACTCAGTATATGGCAGTTTCCTATGTTCCTAAGCACAGGAATATAGGAACATAGGAAGCTGTCATATACTGAGTCAGACCATTGGTCCATCTAGCTCAGTATCATCTACCCAGACTGGCAGCAGCTTCTCCAAGGTTGCAAGCAGGGCTCTCTCTCAGCCCTATCTTGGAGATGCTGCCAGGGAGGGAACTGGGAACCTAGATACTCTTCCCAGAGCGGCTCCATCTCTATCATGCAGCCATGCCTTTAAGACACCTTATAACGAACATGTCCACTCACCTGATGTGCAGTGTTACAGCTCCGTCATGCTGCACCCCTGGGCTGCTGTGGGGCCAGTAGACAGCCCTGGCACTGTTCCGATGCAGTGGTTGTGCTAGCAGCATTGCTACAGTTTCCCCCATTGTGGAGAATGAGGAAAACTGTGGAGAGGCTGCTAGTGCAACTGTTGGGTTTGAAGTGCATGGGGACTGCCTTCCGACTCTGCAGAAGCCTGGGAGCGCAGTGTTTGCTCATCATAGAAGCCACTGACCATGACATTTTGGCCTCTTTCCTTCCTTATCTCAAAAGAAGAATTAGGTGAAAGCTTAAACAAACTCCAGGGAGGAGTTGAGCACAACTTTTAGTTTGCTTACAGCTAAATCATCCAAGTTTTCCCAGTTTGTGATTCTGATGGTCCTGGGGGTCCCTCACAGGTTGGTAGTGGATGGTTAGGAAGCTGGAAGCTGAACTCTTTTCAATCCCTGTTGAGCCTTGGAAAAGCTTGGCCATGCGGCCTGCTGAATTTTTATGATCTTTTATGAACCAGAATTTTGAACCAGAATTTTATGAACCAGAATTTTATGAGCTTTTATGAACAGAGATGGAGTCCTGTGCATTTCTGGGAAGCGGAGAAATACCAGCCTCTTTCAAATCCTCGTGACCTCTGCTTTGTAAAACATGTATCTAAATGTATTCTGGGTCTATCAATGTTCATGCACTCTTCTCATGAACAGAGGTAGCCCCATTATGTTGCACC
The DNA here is from genome assembly GCF_027244095.1 of Hemicordylus capensis. Classification (NCBI taxonomy): domain Eukaryota; kingdom Metazoa; phylum Chordata; class Lepidosauria; order Squamata; family Cordylidae; genus Hemicordylus; species Hemicordylus capensis. The sequence continues at coordinate 252,454,870 of NC_069658.1, read as the reverse complement.
TGTTGAATTTCTGCCTGGATGCATCCCTCCTGATCCTAGCCTAATCTCTGCAGAACTATCAAGGTGAAGTGTGGGTGCATGGGACATTTGTAAAGCCAGCAAGAGACAGTAGAAAACCTTTACTGTTTATATGGCACAGAAATTAGGGTGGCTATCTTCACTTGCAATTTCCACACTTTTTAGAGCATGAGTGAAAAAGCACCTTAACTGCCATGTTATATTGAAGGCTCTGGATATTTGAATTTTTGTCTTGGACCATTTCCACAGTGATCTAAAATGGTTTTCCTCCAGTGGCACTCAAGTTCCCCCACTTTCTTAGCCCTATTTACTTTACAAGTGATTTAGAGAAGATCTGTAGCCAGACATATTTTGGTTAGGGAGGTGAGTTTATATTAGGTGTAGAAGTGGAATAATGCAGAAAAGGAAGGAAGGAAGGAAGGAAGGAAGGAACGAACGAACAACAGGTTGACTAATATTTTGGAAGTTACTGAATTCTATGACACACTAGATCAGGCTTGCTCAGCTTAGGCCCCCCCCCAGCTGTTTTTGGACTACAGCTCCCATAATCCCCAGCCACAGTGGCCAACAGCCAGGGATTATGGGAGTTGTAGGCAAACCTCTGCAAGATGGCCGAATTTGAGCAGTCCTGCACTAGATCAATAAAATTAATTTTACAACACTGAAAATAAAAGCCTTATGCCTGTTGTTTATCCAAGGACCTCTGTCTTCACTCATTGTTCAAAACACTGGAAGGCAGGAAGAAGAGGTTTATTGCATATTGCATCGGGTGGCTCCTCTGCAGTTGTCTGTCTTTCATCTCCACAAGTAAGAGGGAAACAAATTATTCTGAAGGCAAAGATGAATGCATCATAATATACTGTATTTACCCAAATAGAAGATGTCTCTGAATTTAAGACAACCTCCTTAAAAAAGAGATTAGGCATCTTATTTATCCAAAAGAAACTAAATTTAAGATGACTTCCCGATTTCTAACAGCAAAGAACTTGGCAGGGGTGGGAGGGGTGGGATCTAGTCTTGGATTCAGATGAATATGGCATATGTTGCTTATATGGCATATGTTGCTTATATATGTTGCTTAAATGAGGAGAGCTGGTCTTGTGGTAGCAAGCATGATTTGTCCCCTTAGCTAAGCAGGGTCTGCCCTGGTTGCATATGAATGGGAGACTAGAAGTATGAGCAGAGCACTGTAAGATATTCCCCTTAAGGGATGGAGCTGCTCTGGAAAAAGCAGAAGGTTTCAAGTTCCCTCCCTGGCTTCTCCAAGATAGGGCTGAGAGAGATCCCTACCTGCAATCCTGGAGAAGCCACTGCCAGTCTGACAGTACGGAGCTAGATAGACCAATGGTCTGACTCAGTATGTGGCAGCTTCCTATGTTCCTATGTTCCTATGAATTTTCTGTCCCTGGAGTTATTCTTCATTACCTTTGAACTGCTTCATGGCACTCTCCAGAAAGGGATTCACAGCACAGAAGTTCAAGATCCTCCACTTCAGGCTAGGTGGAAAAGCCATTGGTTTCTCAAAGATCTCCTTCTCACCCCTGGTGAAGAGAAACATAATTAACCTACCATCCATCCAAAAGGATGAAGCAAAAGAATGGAAAGGAAGAGAAGGAAACAGCAGAAAACCTAGAGGTACAGGAAGGTGCAGGATAAGGCTCCTTTGGGGAGGAGATTCTCCCTCACTCTGGTGGCTGGCACCCCAACCCAAGTATCTGAAGGCCAAGCTAGCAGGAACTTCATATCCCCTCCTGTGTGCCCAGTCCTGTCTAGTGAAAGATAGCCTTAGAGTCTGCCTGCTTCTGCTGCATTTCATCAGTTGCTACATGCAAAGGAATATGAAACATTTGAGTACGATGATTTCACACCAGACCTCCCCCCCCCAGATGTCTTCATGGAGACAGATGATTGGTGCTGTTACCTAGGAGTAGGGCTGTACATCAAATCGGTCCAAGAATCTGATACCAGGTGATGCAAGCCCTATTGGAGAATTGTAATGATCCTGATGATGAGTTTCTTGGATAGACAATTAGATACGAGACAATACCATATCGCAGAGGCGTTCTGACCCCCGGACCTTGGGGCCCTGGTCCGTGCTCAGTGCAGGAAACTGCTATAGCATCCCTGACGGATTGCTGTCCAGCCTCTGTCTGAAAACCTCCAGTGAAGGAGAGCCAACCACTGCATGAGGCAGACAGTTCCACTGTCCAACACCTCTTACAGTTAGGAAATTCTTCCTAATGTCGAGCCTATATCTGCTTCCTTGTCATTTCAACTCATTGATCCTAGTTCTCAGGAGCAACAGAGGGCAAATCCGTTCCTCCTTCTGTGTCACAGCTCTTCAGCTATTTGAAGGCGGCTATCATATTCCCCTTTAATTGTACAATCACCTTTGAGCCATTTCCTTATTTCTGAGACTTATGCAGAACAAATGAGTTCTTCTAAGTGTTCCATGCAGAGAAGATAATTCAGGAATGCAGAATGGAAGGGAGAGTGCACTGATCCTTGGTATGAAAACTGAGGTGTAACAAGTTCAGAAGGAGTATCCCTATTTTACATTGGGGATGTGCACAGATCCGGTTCGGAGGCCCTTTATGGGGTCTTTCAAACGGCGGGTGGTTCTGCTGGTTTGACAGTGGGGTGCAGCTTTAAGGGTGGGGGAGCATGCACTTCCCACTTCCCCCTATGTCCCCCCCCCATTTGCTGTGTTTTCCAGATGTACCCAGAAGTAGCAGGCCCATCCGCTACTTCCAGGTGCATCCGGAAAATGTAGCAAACAGGGCAGGAGGGAGGTACGCTGCTGCCCTGATGGACATTTAGAAATCTGAGAGCCGGCAGGGGAAACGTGGCATGGTGGGGGGGGGGAGTGCATTCTCTCCCGCCCTTAAAGCTGCACCAGCCCCGCCGTCAAACCAGCCCCTGCCGGTTCTGTGCATATCCCTATTTTACATCAATAAAACACTTGAGAGAGTAGAATTCAACACATTTTTCTTGGGAACCCGGAGGACCCTGTTTTTCCATATGCTATCCAGGCCCTCCCCAGCATCAAAAAGCAGGAAAGAAAAGGAGTGGCAACCACTTACCTCTGCAAGTTTCTTCTAGCATCCTAGAGAGGAAAGAGAACGAAAAAGAAACTCAGTGTCTGCTACAGGCCACATTATGAAGACCAGACTCTCTCTAGCATCTGAGAAAGTGATGCCTTCTGGCCTCCCAGTGTCCAGTCAGAAGGGGGGCACAACTTTACCTTTCCTACAAGACCTGCTCTCCTCCTCAAACCTAACCATCCATCCCCCTGCCGTGCCTGCTATGGTTCACCACTCAGCTTACAACCCATTTTTAAGAGAGGCCATATTTTCAATTAGCGAAGGGTGCGGGGGCAGCCACATTGCCTCCATGCTCCAGCAAAGGGTACCTTAGCTCCCTCTTACACAGATTTAACAGCAATAGTTTAGGCAAGTTATTTGAGAACAATGTGGTGGAAAGAGAGAGAGATCTGAAAATAAAGCAAGTTATTTTTGCAGGCCAACACCCTTCAGATATAACAAAATGTCCTGGCGATTAATGGGTTCAACAATTGGAAGCCAACATGCTGTAGTGGTTAGGGTGCTGGACTGGGCTGGGTAGACCCAGGTTCAAATCTCCCTTCAGTCATGAAACCCACTGGATGACCTTTGAGCCAGTCACTTCTCTCTCAGCCTAGCCCACCTCACAGGGTTGTTGTGAGGATAAACATAACCATGTCCACTCTCTAGGCCCCATGGAGGAAGAGCGGGACAGAATGTAAAATTTAAAGAATAAAATAAATACATAAGAGTCTTTTTGGATGTCTTTAGATAGCATGAAAAGGGTTACTTATCAAAATGGGGGTGGGCAGGCAGTTGCCAAGCCCTGGGGGGGTCAGGCCGTGACTATTTTAAGTATCTATTAATGTCTTGGCTGCCTCTATTGTGCTCTTTCTGCAACTGTCTGGCTGAAGCTGTACAAGTAGCAAATTAAAAAGTGGGTGATGTGCTAGAATGGATTGCACCAGTTTTGACTGCAGATGGGGTATCACATTTTTGACTCACTCCCCATGATGTAAAACCAAACCAAACCTGCCTGATAGTAAAAAACTAGAAAGGCGGCGGTGCTAGGATGCAGTCTTCTTCACTGATGTGTGAGTTATCTTCCTCCCATTAAATATTTTATATGGGAGAGAATTCAAAAATGGACGCACACACCCCACCGCTTGAAGTGGTATGTTCCATTCTCCCCCCCCCCCCCCGCCGCCTCTAGATTCTGTTCTGCCCTTCTGGTGCATGCATAGACAGACCAGGCTGCCTTACCTGCAGGAGTTCACTTGCTGGCTGCTGACATTTCTCCTCCATCTCCCAGATGCTACTTTCAAGGCAAGCGACTTCTCTGGAGAGTTTGACCACTTGTTTGGCACTTCTGCTTGCAATCTCCCTCTCCACCTCTTCCATCTGGGCTAGCAGAAGCTGCATTTGTTCTTCCAGAAACTGGTGGAGTTTTCTGAGCTTAGCCACTGCTTTATGCCTCTCTGCTTGCATTTGCTCCTGCAACAAGCAGATTTAAAGAGGAGTGAGGAAAGCAAATGTTTATTAGTTGGGTTATTAAAGTAAAGTGTGCCGTCGAGTCAGTGTCGACTCCTGGGCGCTTTCCAGACTAGACCCTCCAATGCAGTCAGGACGAATCTTGGAAGTGTGCTTCCACACTTCCTGTGTCGTGACACTGCAGTCCCTAGGTGGACAGCAGGGTGCCGTTCACATTTCCAGTGCCTTGTTGTGAATTTAATCACTGCAATATAGAGCAAGGACGTGCCGAATGTGACTTGCACGGACGGAGGCATTTTGCTGCTGATGAGCTGCTAGTCTGGAAAGCGCACTGGCGACCACAGAGCCCTGTGGGTTTTCTTTGAGAGAATACAGGAGGGGTTTACTATTGCCATCTCCCATGCACTATGAGAGGGGTTATTAGTTGACCTAATAACTTGTCCTAATAATTAAATGTGTAGTTTATTTGACCAGATCTACAAATGTGCCTAATTTTGATCAGTGATCTGATAAAAATTGCCACCAGTACAAGTTTAAAAGTGCTGAACATTGATACATTGACCCTTTCTGGTCCAATGTTGAGATATGTGTTTTATACATTTCTTTCAAATTTTGGTGGAAATGACTGATGTACTCTGTTCAGACTTGTCTAGGATGGCAATCTAGGATGGCAATACTTTATTGTTCTGGTGAAGATTTGAGCAGTGGTTCAAAAGTTAAGATTTTCCAGCCCCACTAAAGCCTAAGACTAGCATGTGTTGGCAAAGTTATACAGAGCATGCCCTATTTGAGAATGAAGCCAGAATGTTGACATGTCTGCCAGTACTCTTGACATTGGCAGGGGGAGCAACCTAATGGATTCCACTCAGGGACACTGTTTGGCATAAACCTGGGGACCCAGGTCCATGTGCCCACTCTCTTAGAAGTCCCCATGATGTTCCTCAAGGGAAAGGAGGGCTGTTTCCTTTCTGTACCCCCTTTATTACCCTTCAATAAACCTGATTGTATTTTGACTTCAACTCTCTGTCAGTAGTTTCCAAGGCCGAAGCTTTGTACAAATTTATTCTGTAATGAGCTGCTCACTCTTGGCCCGCTGGTTCCTCACACAAGCCCAAAGGTTAATCAGGGGTGGTTTGTCAACACCCCAGAGCAAACATTAACATTAACGATACCAGAGTGCAGGTCAGAGTTTGACAACAAAAGCATAGCTGGGAGTGCAGTGGTTTGCTTGTTTATGCACTGTTATGCTGCTGGGGGTGGAAATCTACCCCCCAATCCAGATGAGGGTTCAAGAAATCTTTTGTAAGGCAGAAAATCAGAAAATGTTTGCATAGCAAGAGAGATGGCAAATGGCACCTGCTGATGTTTTGCCTGACTGAAAGAACATTGAAGGGAGGACAAGCAGGGAAATGTTATTATAGCATTATTAGAACATTGCGCAATCTCATGCTAGGAGGAAGGAAGGTAGGAACTGTCATTCAGTGATGATCATCTACATCCTTTTTCATAGCAATCTTTTTGATAGTGATATCAAAGCAGAGGCGTAACGATAGGGGGGACAGGGGAGGCATGTGCCCCGGGCGCCATCGTTGGGGGCCACGTGGGGGGTGCCGCCATGACCCCCGCCGATCCCCCCCATTTTTTAAAAAAAAAATTTAATTCAAATTTCTCTCTGACTCTGCCGCAGCAGCAGTCAAGGGAGCGCATCGGTGCCCCCTCCCCCACAAGCGGTCCGGCTCCGGTCCCTTCCGTGGCCGCGCCCCCCCGCCCACTGCTTTGCTGTTGGCCTGCTGCCTGGATCAGGAAGTTCTTGGCGGCGGGCGCCTTTCTGGCTGGGTGAGGGTAGGGTAGTCGCACGCACGTGCGACTCGGCCGGCATGCCGAGTCGTGCTGCGCATGCGTGCATCTCTGGCGTCCTCCTCTCCCAGCTCGGTAACTTTGCAGCCGGCTCAGGCTGCACGTGGTGGTGGCGCGGTCGCGGAGCGGAGGAGGAGAGTTGGGCCAGGCTGCTTTTCTGGGCTTCCTCGGCGCTTTCTTCCCTCAAGACCCTCCATGTGTTCAAGGGTGCAAATGCAAAAAGAAAGGGATCGGGTCCTGAGTCCGGAGAGGGACGTGTCGGCGGGAGGACCAGCCCCCGCGTTGGTCGAGGAAAAGCTTCTTTTTCGAGTGCCCACAGCCGCGGGGGATCATTTTCGCTTCTCTTGAGTATTTGCATGCTTGACATTCAGAGTGGGGAGATCGGATCCTCTGAGGAAAATGGGAGAGGGGAGTTATTGCCACGCCCACGGCTCTCAGTTGTGGGTGGCGGGGCGGCGGGGAGGATGCCAGCAGTCGCGGATCCCGGCGCGCGCGCATGGAGTCTCTCCTAATTTTGAGCAACTCTGGACTTGAGCTCTGGGCTGCACTTCCTCGGGAGTCCTGTCCATGCAGCCAAGTGGGACTTGCCACTGAGTAAAGACGGGCAGGAGCTGAGGGGCTTTCGGCGCTTGGGTTAATGCCGGGGCTGCGCGTGGGTCAGCAGTCAGGTCAAACGGAAAATGCCAAACTCCAGAATTTTCTGGGCCAAAAACACGCGGTCGCCTCTGACCCAGCAGCGGGAGGATTAGGAGTTGGGGGAGCCCCTCACAGCCGTGCCGTCGCATCGTTGGGCTGGGGCTGCAGCAGGCAGCAGAGGACACCCCGGGCGGCACATTCGGCAGCTGGGCCTCCTGTGTCAATAGTGGCTAAAAAGCTGCTGCACCTTTCTGGCTTGTTTAAGGAAGTCTCCTTTGTAGGGCTGGGCAGCTGCCGAGGTAAGGCTTTTGTCTTTCTCTTTCGCTCTCAGTCTGAGTCGGCACACAAAGACTCTCTCGGGGAGGGAGAGTAAACATGCGTTTTTGAGTTGGCAATGGCATAAGACAACAAGTGTATGTGGAGGAATCTCTCTCTCTACTCCTTCCTTTCACTTAGTTCTGGTTTTCAGTTCGAGATTTTATGCGCTAAGCTAGTATGCTTGCTCTGGGCGAGGAAGAGTGGGATTGTTGGAAATAAACGGAATAAATTGCAGATTGTATTTTAAGAGAGGGTGTTTTGGAGATCTGTTTAAAAGACCACTGTTTGTTTTCTAATTACAACGTTATTTATCGCTGAAAACATCCTGGGATTATCCATGTATTGTGAGTGAATCTGTGTTTTCTAATACTGCAAACTAGAAGAGGAGTATTAAGTCTTTACATATGATTAGCACTTCACAAATTCCTCAGCTCAAATGGTGTTAAAAAAGTAAACAAAAATTCCCCTGCTGGGTCAGTGTAAAGGTCCTTCCATTCCAGCATTCTGATTCCCACAGCAGCCAGACAGATGTCTCTGGGCATTCACAAGCAGGACAAGAAGGTGACCTTCCCTTGCTTTTTACCAGTATTTCGTTTTCAGAGTTATACTGCATTTGAACTTGGAGGTTCTGTTTTGCTTGTGTGGCTAATAGCTGCTGTTAGGTGCATGAGTTTATCCTCTTTAAAGAAGCCATCTAAGCTACTGGAAATCATCTTGTGGCAGTGAATTACATAAGCTAATTAAGCATTGTTTGAAGGACCTGTTTTTGCCATTTCTGAATCTACATAAGCCAACTTCACAGGGTTGTTGTGAGGAAAAACCTAAGTGTAATGTAGGGTGTATCATCATTCATTGCATCATAATTCTTATGTTAGATACAAGCCAACTTCACAGGGTTGTTGTGAGGAAAAACCTAAGTGTAATGTAGGATGTATCATCATTCATTGCATCATAATTCTGATGTTTGAGATACAAGCCAACTTCACAGGGTTGTTGTGAGGAAAAAACACATGTGTGTCAGTCAGATGTATGTTGGGGGGGCGGGGCGCAATTTCAGTGCTTGCCCCGGGCGCCGTTTTCCCTAGTTACGCCTCTGTATCAAAGAGATGTGTCTTACTACACAACTGTATTGTATAGTCTAACACAGATTGAGTATCTTAGTAGATCCAGTTGGAACATGAGTTGACGTTCCAGCTGAATCTACCAGTACCAAAATATTCAGTCTGTGTCAGCTAATATTCAGTCTGGATCTACTAAATATTGTCTGTGTCTCAAATAGTCAGTCTCTGTCTGGATCTAGAACAAGTGAATTCAGTTTGTTACATAGACTGACTTCATATCTTCAACTCCAGTTTCTGATGTTTTACTGTATAATGCCTCATACACCATGCAGTTCAGCAATAACAAGTTACTTTATCGCAATGGCGCCCCCTGTGCTCCTGAATCATCTGCCACCTGAGGCAACTGCCCGTTTATAAGCCCAGCCCTAATCAGGTCATTCCTAATAAGAGGGATTCTGAGGAGCAGGGCTGCCTTGTGCTTTTGACTTGTTTGCACCTAATATTCAATTATTCCATATATATGGATTCCTGCACTTTTAACTTCCCAGCCCTAGTGATACTTACAATCAAGTCCTGGCTTTCCATTTCTGCGTCTGTTATATACCTCAGAATTTTCTCTCTCTCCTTCCTTAGAAACTGTAGGCAGTTGTAGAACTGGGCCTAAAGAGAAAACAGAAGTTCAGGTTTGGTTCCTCTTTAGAGATTTGCTGGGGTCATTCACACAGTTGAGAACTGGGCAGAACAAGTGTCCTACCCAGGTTTGGGAGCTGTGTGTGTGCTCCCAATTTTTGGTTGTGTGGGACCAAACAACTAGGTAGTAGGGATGTGCGAACAGGTCTGACGTTCGACGCATTTGACGTCAAACCTGTTTGGTTCAAAGGTTTGGGCTCCAACCGAACCATCCCCTGCTCAGTCCGACCCCAGACCGAACACCCCCAACTGTTCAGGGGTTCGTGGACTTTTAAAAATAAAATGAAATGAAAAATTTTATCTTACCCCCTTTGCGGGAGTTGTTGGAGGCAGTGGGGGGGGGGCGTCTGCGGAGCTTCCCCCTCCTCCCGCTGGACTTCCTTGCAGCCCAAACCGGCCCATTCGGCTGGCTCTTCAGCCCATTTGGGCCTCCTCTCCCCTGGCATGGTGGCCATTCTGGAGGCCATTGGACCTTCAATTGGCCTCTGCGTGGCCTGTTTTCTGACACTGGCTTCTGACTGGCTTGCAATTTCCTTGCTTCTTGGTTGGTTTGTTATCATACAAATCAAGTGCTAGTATGGGCAACTGTGCCCCCATTGACTGGGGGGAGAGAAGAGGGAGAGGGGAACTGAAAGGAGGGAGTTTCAAATTGTAAAGATCCCATCCTATGATAGGCTGCTTAAAATGTAGGATCCTAGGGGGGGTTGGGGGAAAGGTTAAAAATTAGTTTAAAACTGCCTGCTTGCCCATTTCTTTTGCAGGTTGGGTGGTAGCTAGTACCCATCATGCCCTATGACCCAACCCACTTTTGTGTCCCTAGGAACTACCCATGGGGAACAAAGGGGTGTTTTGAGTTTCCCAATTGTTCCCCATGGCCAAAACACTCAAAACATTTCAAGGTTTCTTCTTTCAAAACAACTGGGTCAACCGCTGTTTCAGCCAAATGTTTTGGCCATCTGCATTTTGTTTCAAGCTTGAAACAAAATGCAAAATCAATTCCGTGCACATCCCTAGCACTGTCTTACCTAGTTTTTCCTCCTACCTTACTTCCACACAATCACTTCTCCTTCCTCCTACCTAGTTGTTTGCTCCCACATAACTGAAAACTGGGAGCACACACAACTCCCAAACCAGGATAGGACACTTGTCCTACCCAGTTTTTGGTTGTGTGAATGACCTCCTTATGTTATGTACAGGTCAAAATTGAGAGAAAGTGTTGGGGAGGGAGAGATGTTGAATACTATGTTTGCTGTCTTATATTCCAGTGCCTTTCAGGAACGTCCCCAAAATCCCTATAAGTGTCTTAATCCCTCTGAAATCTACAGGCCTATGTAATCTACAACACAGACTGTATATTTTAGTAGAGCCAGTTAGAACATGGGCTGCTGTTCCAAATGGACCTACAAAAATATTCAGTCTGTGTCTCTGAGATGGGGAATACATATCCCACCTCTTTGAAACAGGGAACAGAAACTCCACCTCCAGTGTCCCTTGCAATGTTTGTATTGACTGTGTCTGCAGAGTTAGCATATATTGGAGCAGACCAAACATGCAGGCAAAGCAGCCCAAAAGAACAGATTTATTTCTAGCGATTGTATGAATTACGTATATGTACTTAAATTATTTGTACCATTAATTCCAATTCTCATCAGCAGTGGACTGTCTTAAAACGCATTGGTTGACAACATACTGCATGAGTGTACGTCAGCCTGATAATATTGTGTGCACGCAACTTGTGCAACTGCTCAAATTGTGCAAATGTAAAAATTGTGCAAGTGACATCACACAAGAGTAAGCTCATTATTTCCAACAGGAGTCAAGCCTATTCGATATAGTTTTTAAAGCTTTGGGTTTTAGAGTTTTTATTTGTATTTTTAAATTATTTTAATTGTGCCTATGCTTTAAAGGTTTTTAGACTGTGAAGCACACGGGGACTTTTTGTATGGGGTGGTATAAAAATGTAAGAAATAATAATCTGGATAAAACAAACCAGTCAATAACACCTGTCTGACTGTGTGAATGAATGAATGAATGAATGAATGAATGAATGAATAAATAAGCAGGATTCATCTTTCTATGAGTGGAAAGGAGTTAAGCTCCCAAATCCCTTTCCAATCATTAAGGCAGACAATTTTTTGGCCTCTACAATGGCAAAAACAACAACAGGCAGTGATTCTTCCACTTCCAGTTTAAGGAATACAATGAGATGATCACCCAATAACAAATGTGCACGTTTTGGAGAGATGTAGAGAGACTACTATAATGATCTATATATGCCTGAAAAATCACACATGGATTTAATAATAAAAACAAACCAGATACAATGGGATCCCCAGCAACTTTTCAAGAGGAAAATAGAACTCTAAATTCCTGTATACCTGTCGAGGAAATAACAGATGTTGACAAAAGGTGGGGAAACACTCTTTGGATAGTACTAAAAGGTCCTTGCCTAAAGGCACCCTTGAGACTTCAGACTCCACCTTTGCCTTGGATTCAGTATGTGCCCTTGTCCCCAGATCGTCCAACATGCTGTTTTCAAGAGCTTTCCCAGACAGCAGGCTTTACCACAGGTTTACTGAGAAGCTTTTCTGTGAGTTCAAAGTTGTCCCAAAAAACTGACGCAAAAAGTGGATTTTTTAAAAACTCCGGATATAAACTGGACGACACTCTAATATGCTACGAAAAACCCGAGTTGTATGTGAAGTGCTCTTCGATAGCTCGCAGGGTCTTTGGGGTAATTTGGCCGATATGTGGATGCACACTCTCCATTCCGGAGGAAAACTGAGCGAAAAGCCCTGTGTGAAAAGCTGCCAGCAGTAGCCAGCCAAATGCCTCTGGCATTATTATTATTACATTTATATCCTGCCCTTCCTTCAAGGAGCCCAGAGCGGTGTACTGCATACTTGAGTTTCTCTTTCACAACAACCCTGTGAAGTAGGTTAGGCTGAGAGAGAAGTGACTGGCCCAGAGTCACCCAGCTAGTTTCATGCCTGAATAGGGATTTGAACTCGGGTCTCCCCGGTCCTAGTCCAGCACTCTAACCACTACACCATGCTGGCACTAGGAGAGCATCTCATAGGGAGAAATCTCCTAGTTGTGTGGGGATGTCAGGGCCCAAAACTTGTGTTCAGATATGCATCTCCAGTTCCTATATGTGTCTATTGGCAATTAAAAGTGTGCTGGGGTGAGCACACTTGCACGCATAAAAACAACGCTTTGGACAGACACAGTGCAAAGCTATCTCCTGGGGGGAGTCTCCTGATGATGGTGCGAGTGTATGGTTTGGACTGGCACAACTTTTCGTTGTTGTTGTTGAGGGCGGGGTGCGCACTGCCAGTTCCTTAGTCATTTATAATACCTATTGACAGTTGTTATGGGGCCAGAGTGCTTGATGCTTTTTTGCGCACAAAAACAGAATGGACAGAATGCTAGGGGGTATTCTTGGGGGTCAGTATCCTATGCTTGGGGGTAGCCCAAGACTTATTTTGGAGTGTAAAACCCCCAGATCCTTTTTCCATAGCATTGCCAAAGGGCATCATATCTTAAAGCAAGTTGTGCCAAAATAATGTTTTGGGTCGAACAGAATGTTTGTGCATCTTAAAGAAGATGGACTTCTGGTTATGGAAGTCTATGATGTAGAGTAGTACAAAGTTTAATTTGAGGTTCGGGGAACATTGTACAGTCACTTATGCACATTTTTTAAAAAAAAAAACAACTGGATTTAAATGATTTTAATGTTAATGTTTTGAATGTTTCAATCATTTTAATCATGTAATTGATTTAGTTTGGATCTTAACTGTTAAATTTATTTTAATTTTTTCTGTTTGTTGTAAACTGCCCTGAGCCATTCTGGAGGGGCAGTATATAAATCAAATAAATAAATAAACATATGCTCGTGCAGCTCCACATCAAAAACATACCTTGGGCCTACTAACCAATTTTGGCCTTTTATTTTCTATCCTCATCAAAATTCATAGTGATTCCATACCTGATACTCTTCAGAAGCTTCCTCCAGAGGAATCACCTTGTGGTTTTTGTGTTTCTTGGATATTTTACACTTCAGACAGATGGGGCTTTCATGGTCTTTGCAGAAGAATCTCAGAGGCTTCTGGTGCTTCTTGCAGAGGCTGTCTGTCTCCTTGTCTGTCTGTCTGTCTCCCATCTGAGGAGGACTAGAAGTCCTCTGAAGTTTCATAGCAATTCCTACCATGTTTCTCAGCTGCCGATTTGGGATGACATTATTTTGCTGAACTCTTTTTCTACAGTGAGGGCAGGAAGCCTCTGCATCCGACACCCCCCAAAACCTGGTCAGGCAGGCACTGCAAAAATTGTGTCCACACTCTGTGATTGTCACTGGGTCTTTGAAATAGTCCAGGCAGATAGAACAAGTAGCTTCAGCACAGAGATCGCTAACAGGACCCCCAGCTGCCATGGCTGCCTCACACAAATGACAGAGTAACAACTTGTCATTCCGCTTTCTATGTAATGAGTGGGTGTTTCCCTTCCTGGAAATAGTGCTGTATCTCTGTTGATGTGAGATCACGTGGAAGGCTGACCTGCAAGATCTGGGCATTTCAGATAAGCTCTAGGTCAAAGCAAGGGGCATGTGTTGTGGTTTTAATTTATTTTCCTCACAAATGCACTATGTGTCCAAACTGGTTTTGTGTTTGAACTATGGAGCAAGAGACACATGTTATGTCCTAGTTAGTCTGTGAATCCACTGGGGCTTGTGTTGTTTGTTTGGTTGGCAAATGCACTCTAATCATTTAAAAATCAGCCCTTTGCCCAATTCCTTTGAAATCTGGATGGTAGCTTCCTTGCACACATTGGGCACTAGCACCCACCACACCCCACTCTGGGCCACCCCGGTGCTCCCCGCATAGAGCTAAAAGGTTGCTGGAATCCCCATTACTCCCTATGGGAAAAATCTTAAAGGCGCGTAAACTTCAAAAATTCTTTAAAAATCACCCTTGCCCAATTCCTTTGAAATTTGGGTGGTAGCTCCCACCCATTGGGCACTACCCTCACCCACTCTTTTAGCCCCGTGACTCTTTTTAAAAATCTGAATCGATTTGGATTCAGAAAATTCCGGTCCAAGTCAAATCAAGGGTGATTTGGGGAGGGGGTTGTCAGCTTCGGACCCAAACAAATCGGGGGTGTTTCAATTTGGTTAATGAAAAAATTGATTCGTGCACACCCCTAATGCCCAGCCTCCAAAATTACCTAATTGCACCTCTGATCACAGGTCCTCAGTTCTCAGATCATTCCAAACCAGTAAGCAGACCAATCTTGCTGTCTGTCTGTTTCTCACACTCACTCACTTACAGCTCATTTCCATAAAGAAAACACATGTCTGTCTTCCCCAGCCCAACCCATTCTGTTTGCTGAATTCAGCTCACTCACACAAGCACATTTCAGCCCCCCCCGTTTACTCCCCCCCTTACTAAACTTGGCTCTCTAGTCATTCCAAAGGAACAAACAGGTGAGAAAAACTGGGGTGGGTGGGCGCAATCAGGAACTTCCTCCACTTTACATTTATCCGATTTGTTGAGATTACTGACACTCAAGTAGCCAGTCCCTGCTCCCCACCATCCTTGTTCCTCAGGGCTTTGCTTATGGAAGGAGATACTGGTGGGGAGAAGAGCTGGGTCAGCAGCAGCTGGGGAAGACTGTGCAGAGCACCTAAGATGTAAACAGACTCTGCAGGAGGCAGTCGGCTTCACGTGGACATTGTAACATAAACAATGGACTTCAAAGGGCTCATCTGCCCTTAATCAGGCCCTGAGGTGGACACACACACACACCCCATTGCAGTACCCATGGTAGGCTTAAACTGGCCCTGGATATTAGAATCTGATAAGAGGAGAATGGTATAAAAGCCTAGTGACCTGTCTGGATAATTTACTAAAATAGTAATAAAAATTCTGGCAGAAGTAATAAGTGAAGTGCAATAAAAGAAACCAGATCTCTCCATGGTGCTTTCCAGATTAGACTCCGCAACAGAGTCACTTCGGATCTCGGAAGTGTGCTTTCACAGTTCCTGCGTTGTGACACCGCAGTCCCTATGCGGACAGTGGGGTGCCATTCACATTGCCAATGCCTTGTCTCGAATTTAATCACTGTGATATATTTCATTTATTTTTATGTATTGTTAAATTTATGTACCACCTTTCATTTAAAAAACCCCAAGGCGGTTCACAAAAGTTAAAAAACATACAATTAAAATGACAATTGAAAATATTAAGCTAAAAATATGAAACAAATCTGATTTAAAATATATAAAATACAAACATAAAAAACTATACGTGGGTAAAACACACAAAAGCAGCAACAGAAACAATCATGTAAATCCTTGGCTGGATAAAAAGCCAAGATTTAACAAGCTTTCTAAAAACTGTGATGTAGAGCTAGAACGTTGTATATCTGGGGTAAAGAAGTTGCTGTTTTTTCGGGTTGTTATCTGCAAGACTGCTCCCCCTACTGTTTATGTTTTCAATGTGACAAGCACCAAGGAAATACCTGGATTTTTTTTTATATAAAGGAGGGGAGGGGGGGTGCCCTTTTTCTATGAATGTAACGAACAAGCCAAAAACCCCCAAAACACCCCAAAACAAAAAACCTCTTTTTTGCTGTAAAAAAGAACCATGTGAAAATCAATTCCTTTATTTGCCCCAGTGGGCTAACCAATGACAGAACATGTGGCCAAACAAACACACACTGATTCACAAAATACTGACTCACTGGTTTTACTCAGATGAATTAAAGCGGTTTATTCAGGCATTAAATGTTTTGTAGAGAAAATAAAGAAAATTAAACAAAGGAACTTAGATGTATGCATGGAAAAAACCCCAGAGAAATATTTTCAGTACATCATGATAAGCTTCATATGACTATGCAATTAAATCAAACATTTTTCCTTGTCTTTATAGATTACTTGGAAGCTCTACTTGTTCCTAGCAAGATAACAGTACCAGAAAGAACATCGGTTTATGCTACTTTGAGAAAAACATTTCAAGGGAGAAAATGGTGCTGTTTTATCTCAGCCAGACAAGGGCGCTTTCCAGACTAGACCTTGCAACGGGGTCAGGACGCATGTCGGAAGTGTGCTTCCACACTTCCTGCATCCTGACACCGCAGTCCCTACGCGGACAGCAGGGTGCAGTTCACATTTCCAATGCCTTGTTCAGAGGCGTATCTAGGGAAAATAGCGCCTAGGGCAAGCACTGAAATTGCGCCTCCTGTCCAAACATCTGACACCCATCTTTCAGATAACGTTACCATAATATCAGCTCAAAAATACAAGTCAAGCTCGTTCATCTTTTAATATTTCAAAAACTATTTAGCAGTGGATGTAGCCAGAACAAAAAATGCTGGAAAACTACAAATTTCAGGATGCTGGGGCTCATGAAATACCCCAAAACTATGTGGAGGTGTACTTGGAAAACTAAACAGAAGTGCCCGTCTAATTCTCTACTATGCATTGTAGCATCACTATTACATAAGTTTTAAAAATAAATGGAGAATTTGACTTTTCCCAGATACTAGGGCCTTGCAGAGGCCATTTGAGCATGTGTGGTGGCCATTTTGTTTTCAGTGGCCATTTAATTTCTTTTTTCATTTTAAAAAATGGCGCCCCCCTTCAAGTGGCGCCTGGGGCACGTGCCCTGCCTGCCGCACCCTAGATACGCCCCTAACCCTTGTTTAGAATTTAATTGCTGCGAAATAGAGCTAGGACATCATACATCCAGCATGGAAAAGTTGCTGTTTTGTCAGGTTGTTAGTTGCTGTGAGACTGCTCCCCCTGCTGTTTCTGTTCTGAATGTGACTTGCCTGAACGGAGGCATTTTGCTGCTAATGAGCAGCTAGTCAGGAAATTGCCAAGAAGAGCAACAATATCCTTTAAATATGCAATGTATAACTTAGTTGTAAGTTCATGCAAACAAGCCTGTACGAACTCTTTCATACATGATATGAACCATAGCATTGTTAAAAAATACAACAGTAAAGACTGACAATTCACAGTCAAAATACAAAAAGACGGTTCAGAGGTGGGGAGGAGGTTCCTTTAAGGTGCAGGGAGGATGTCCTTATCTCCCCCACCATGTTTCCCCTGCCAATGTTGCTGTCAAAATCGCTGGCGCGGGGTGGCTGTATACCCTTTGTATACTCCGGTCAGCCTAATATCGGAAGTAGCTGTACGCGTGCATGTGCACCGGCCACTTCTGGTGTTATGCTGACCGCGGTAGCAAGATGGTATACAGCCACCCCACACCAGCAATTTTGACAGCAGCGCCGGCGGGGGAAACGTGGCAGGGGAGGTAAGGACACCCTCCTCACACCTTAAAGCAACCCCCCACCATCCCAGTATAACAATGTTACCACTAAATAAAAATCTGGCTAAAAAGAGAAAAGCCAGGAAAGGTGGAGAGAAAGCCCTTCAAAGAAGCTGCCTTTCATCCTGAAAAAATATTTATCTAAAAAAAAGATAAGAACAAAAGCCGAAAGATGCCAAAAGAGGCCCCAAAGGATCCCCTCAACATATCAGGCCTTCAGCCTTTATACCTCAGCCAAATTACTTCAACTTTCCAGGCTTTCCATTGGTTGCATCCTCAATATTTATATTTATTAATAAAATATCCATATTGGGTAATGACAGCTCAGGGCATTTTCAAATACTGACCTTTTTGTTCTTGAATTTTCCATTGTGGATAGGCAAACAAGGCCAGATAGATACAAGCATGAATCAAGAAGGTTGGGTTATCTGGACCTTGTGATTCTCCCATCATGGTAGCTTATGTTCAGGCAGCGATGAGACAGTCAAGGTCTTCCCACTGGTTACAGTTGAAAAATCCGTTTCTATGTTCCAGCGTTGGCTCATCCCAAAAGCAGCATTGTTCTCACTCCATCAAACTGCAGATTTGGCTTAAAAGCCAATAATGGCTCAGAATTGTCAGTCTCGACTCAGGCTACTTAAGATGGCTCCTTCCAGGTCAAGTCTTTTTTCAGGCACGTCAAGGTGAAATTGTCACTTCATCTTCACTATGAACTGCTTTACTTCTTGGCATAAGGATGTGGTGAATTTGGGTTGTTTTTAATGTGGGTTTTTGTTCAAATGTTGGGGCTATTCTCACGATCAGCCCAAATCGGGCTGATCGCAGGCGAGCCCGGTGGTTTACATGTGGCTAGCCCGCTTTTTTAGCCCTCCCCTTAGCCCAGGTTTGCGGGGCGAGCACTCCGCAAACCCGGGCTGTCCGATTGTGAGTAGCTGCGGCACGGCTCCATGACTACTTGTGAGTAGACCCCCCCCCGGAGGGGAGGCAAAAAGCAGTCTCTCAGCTCCAAAGGTCTCCCAGTATGCCCTGAACGCTCGTGCAGGGCATCCTGGAGCTTCCGGGGGCCACGCAGCCCCCAAGCTCCCCAGCCCCTGCCGGCTCCATCACAGAGCCAGCAATCGTGTGGCCAGACGATCCGGCTGCCCAGGGCTCCCGCCGGGATTGTCTGCGGAGAAAGCTGGCTTAGCCCGCTCTCCCCTCAAAAGCGGCAAAAGCGGGTCTCACTGATTGTGAGACCCGGCTCATTGTCTTGTTCAAATATTGTTACTCTAACATATCTCTACAATATAAGCTCCAGTAATGGGGCTTGGAAAAATCAATGCATCAAAGGGCTTGATTCTGATTCTGACAATCTTCATATTGGATTGGATCATATTGGATCTAACTCGATTTATTTATTTTTACAGTCTCCTAAAGAAATAGGTTGACAAGGAAAGGGGGAACTCAGGCAAAGAAGGGAAAATTTAGGCTCCATTTTAGTTACTTAGTTTTGGTCAAAGTCACAGGAAGTCTGTCAAGGCATGAGCAAGATATGTAAAGGGGGGGTTTGGTCTACAAATAACTGGGTTTTATTATTCATTACCCTGGTCTGGAGAGTGAATCCAACGGGGCTTGTGAGGAAGATCATGGGTCAGTCTCAAGGACAGATTCTGAGGCAGCTATATGTATCCAGAAAAAAGAAAGGGCAAAGGATCTCCCCAGAGAAGGAGGCTCCTGAGAACATGTAGAGTAGGGTAGCTGAATCAGCATCAAAAAAGGTCAGACGCTGCCCAGCACAGTTCAGAGACACTCGGAGCCTCTTGGGCTCCCGACTCAGAGATATAAAAGAGTCAGGGGGATCAAAAGTCATTGGCTCAACTTGAGATAGCTTATTTAGCAGCTTTTCCCATGCAGAATGCTGTCCATGTCTCAACTTTCCCACACTCCAGACCCCTTCTTGAGGACCAAAGCCAACTGTACCCTTTCTTCTCACAGATTTTCTGGCGATCCCTGCAGCCCATCCACCCGCAGTTCTCACATTGACTTCCCAGAAGTGTCTTCCTGCTGTGAACCCCTCACATCCCAGCACAAAATAAGAAACGTTGAATCTCTCAGGATTGTCAGGCAGTTCTGCAGTAAACGGTGCATGTTTCAGGCTTTTACGATCCTCAGACAAGCAGAGCTTGCGATGAGCTGTGTTTGGATCCAGAGTGATATTTGCTGTTGTGCAGGGAGGGGAGGGGATAAAAGAGAAGCAGAGTCAGCTGACAGATGGACTAATGTTAGAGTCATTGCTAGATAATTAAAAGATCTGGGGCCCCAAGTCCATCATGTGCCCCTCCTTTAATAATTAAACTCAGTCATATTTCCCACACCAGAAATGGTTAGTTATTTTTAAACTCTCTATTTGTATAATACAGAGCAATCTATGCATGTCTACTTGGAAGTAAGCCCCATTGTGGTCAAATAGGAATTACTCCAGGGTAAGTGAGTATAGGATTGCAGCCTCAGTTAACAGGACACCAAAATAAACAAGATTAAACCCAAAATGAAAGAGTTCACAGTCCTCCCCCAATGGCACAATTAAAATGTGGGTTTGAGTTTCCTACTTCTCCTTGTGGTCTTGTGATCAAAGTGTTGGACTTGGATTGAGGAGGCCTGGCTTGAAATCTTTCCCTGCTCAGTGGGTGATTTTAGGCTGATCTCTCAGCCTAACGTACTTCACAGGATTGTTGTAATGATAAAAATGGGGATAGGGAATCATTTTCTAATTTGTTTATCAAAAAGCAGCATATATGTATTAATAAATTATTAATAGCTTACATGTTTCATGGCATCAGGGGCAGAGCTATAAGTGTCCAGGTGTATTCTAAGAACTGGAAGTTCTTGTTCACCTCTGGAGGCTGCCTTGCTTGCCTGACCCCTCTATCTGCCAGCCGGCCAATCCTTCTGCCCACCTGCCATTACTTGCCAGCCAGCTCACAAACTGGTCAGAAACTGAAGGCCCCCAAGTTGGTTGGGAATGGAGAGCATGCATGTGACCTGTGTCTGTATCTGCACTGTGAAAACTGTGTTTATTTCTACTCTCTATTGTTGCCAAAGAGCCCTATTTTGGGGTAGCAGAGAGCACACCATCTTTTGGATACTCCAGGTTATGGGATCACATCTCCAAAATGAGGAGTATGGTGAAAAGAAAGCTGAAAAGGAAAACCAGCAGAGTCACTTTGCTCCAGAATGCATGGAGTTTAGTCAAAACTACAATACTAGAAGCCTAGTTAGATTGTATACCCAAAAGGAGGAAAGGTATCACTAGGTCCAGGAGGATGCCAGCATGGCTAACAGGTACCGTCAAGGAAGCCATAAAAGGGAAGAAGACTTCCTTCCGAAATTGGAAGGCCTGTCCAAATGAAGAGAACAGAAAGAAACACAAACTCTGGCAAAAGAAATGCAAGGTGACAATAACAAAGGCAAAAAAAGAGTTTGAGGAACATTTAGCTAAAAACTTCAAGGGGGAATAACAAAAACTTCTTTAAATACATCAGATGTAGGAGACCTGCCAGGGAAGCGGTTGGACCATTAGACAATGAGGGAGTGAAAGGGATTATTAAGGAGGATATGGAGGTTGCAGAGAAGCTAAATGAGTTCTTTGTGTCTGTCTTCATGGCAGAGGATACTGAGCATATACCTGTTCCTGAAACAGGCTTTTCGGGGATGGAGGCTAAAGAACTGAGTCAGATAGAAGTGACAAGAGTTGATGTTCTAAACCATGGGTTCTCAACCTTGGGTCCCCTTAGGTTGTTGGACTTCAACTCCCATAATTCCCAACCAAAGGCCATTGGGACTGGGGCGTATGGGAGCTGAAGTCCAATAACATCTTGGGGCCCAAGGTTGAGAATCCCTGTTCTAAACTGTCTGGAAAAACTGAAAACTAACAAATTGCCAGGGCCTGATGGCATCCACCCAAGCAAAGAACTCAAATGGGAAATTGCTGACCTACTTGCTAAAATATATAACTTATCCCTGCAATCAGGCTCTGTACCAAAGGACTGGAACTCAAATGTGAAATTACCAACCTCCTTACTAAAATATGTATGTATGTATGTATGTATGTATGTATCAAATTTATACCCCGCCTGAACTTAAGTCTCTGGGCGGCTAACAGCAATTAAAACACATATAAAAGTTAAAACATTTCAACATATCACACATATAAAAGTTAAAACAATACAATAATTTAAAAACCATACAATTAAACAAACAGTATTTTTAAAAACCTGAGAAGGCTAGGGTAAAAAAAATGGGTCTTCAACTGTTTTTAAAAAAATTGTCAGAGATGGGGAGGATCGCAACTCAACAGGAAGCGCATTCCACAATCTTGGGGCAGCAATCAAGACCGCCCGTCTCTGTGTGAACACCAAACGAGTTGGCAGTAACTGGAGATAGACCTCCTCAGATGACCTCAATGGGCGGTGGGGTTCGTAGCGAAGAAGATGCTCTCTTAAAATACCCAGGACCTAAGCCGTTTAGGGCTTTATAAGTTATAACTAGCACTGTGCCCAGAAACCTATCGGCAGCCAGATAGCCAAAATATATAATATATCGCTGCAATCAGGCTCTGTACCGGATGACTGGAAAGTAACAAACATAACACCGATTTTCAAAAAGGGATCCAGGGGTGATCCAGGAAATTACAGGCCGGTTAGCTTAACGTCCATTCCAGGCAAATTGATGGAAAGCATCCTCAAGGATAAAATTGTAAAACAGAACAACAGGCCTTGCTGGGAGAGAACCAGCATGGCTCCTGCAAAGGTAAATCTTGCCTCACGAACCTTTTGGAGTTCTTTGAGAGTGTCAACAAGTGCGTTGATAAAGGCAATCCAGTTAACATTGGATACCTGGACTTCCAAAAAGCTTTTGACAAAAGAGACCAAAGACTCTTGAGAAAACTTAGCAGCAATGTGATAAGGGGACAAGTACATGTATGGATAGCTAACTGGTTGAAGGACAGGAAACAGAGGGTAGGTATAAATGGAGAGTTTTCACAATGGAGGGAAGTAAGAAGTGGGGTCCCCCAAGGATCTGTACTGGGACCGGTGCTTTTTAATGTATTCATAAATGATCTAGAAGTAGGGGTAAGCAGCGAGGTGGCCAAATTTGCAGATGATACTAAACTCTTTTGGGGAGTGAAATCCAAAAGGGATTGTGAGGAGCTCCAAAAGGATCTCTCCAAACCGAGTGAGTGGGTGACAAAATAGCAAATGTGGTTCAGTGTTGGCAAGTGCAAAGTGATGTACATTGGGACAAAAAACCCTAACTTCAAGTATACGTTGATGGGATCTGAGCTGTCAGTGACTGACCAGGAGAGGGATGGTGGGGTCATGGTGGACAGCTCGTTGAAACTGTTGACTCAATGTGCGGCAAAAAAGGCCAATTCCATGCTAGGGATCATTAGGAAAGGGCCAAGGGGTTGAAAATAAAACTGCTAATATTATAATGCCCTTATAAAAAACTATGGTGCGGCCACATTTAGAATATTGCGTACAATTCTGGTCACCACATCTAAAAAAGGACATTGTAGAAGGTGCAGAAGAGGGCAACCAAGATGATCAGGGGCCTAGAGCACCTTCCCTATGAGGCAAGGCTACAACTTCTGGGGCTATTTAGTTTAGAAAAAAGATGACTGTGGGGAGACATGATAGAGGTCTACAAAATCATGCATGGTGTGGAGAAAGTGGATAGAGAGAAATTCTTCTCTCTCACACATAACACTAGAACCAGGGGGTCATCCCATGAAATTGATTGCCAGAAAACAGAAGTACTTTTTCACACAAGGCATAATCAACTTGTGGAATTCTCTGCCACAAGATGTGGTGACAACCCACAACCTGGATGGCTTTAAGAGGGAGTTAGGCCACCTCCAGCCTCAAAGGTAGGATGCCTCTGAGTACCAGTTGCAGGGGAGTAACAGGAGGAGAGAAGGCATGCCCTCAACTCCTGCCTGTAGGCTTCCAGAGGCATCTGGTGGGCCACTGTGGAAACAGGATGCTGGATTAGATGGGCCTTGGGCCTGATCCAACAGGGCTGTTCTTATGTTCTTATCTCTCTCCTGGGCACTTTCCAGACTACCTGCTCAACGGCAGCAAAATGCCTCCATTCAGGCAAGTCACACTGAAAACGTAAACAGCACGGGGAGCAGTTCTCAGCAACTACCAACCTGAAAAGCAGCAACTTCCTTACGCCAGATATACAATGTCCTAGCTCTATATCGCAGCGATTAAATTTGACACAAGGCACTGGCAACATGAAAGGCACCCTGCTGTCCATTTAGGGACTGTGGTGTCACAATGCAGGAAGTGTGAAAGCCAGGGGCATAACAAGGCTGGAGTGGGCCCAGAGACAAAATTTTAAAATGGGCCCCTCACTGATGCACACACACACTTCACAATATATAGTCATGTGACTTGCCTCATGTGACTTGCCTCTGGGGGGCCCCTCGAGGCGTGGGGTCCCCAGACAGCCGCCTCCCCTTGCCTAATGGTAGTTACGCCCCTGGTGAAAGCACACTTCTGAGATCCAACGTGACCCCGTTACAGGGTCTAATCTGGGAAGCGCCCTGGTCAGTCACCGACAGCTCAGATCCCATCGGCGTATATATGAAGTATATGCTGGGAGCTCTAGTCCAACGACATATATTGGGACCCACGGTTGGGAACCCCTGTCCTAGAGACATTTCTCCTGTGAATTTGAACCTTGTTAGAGATTGGCATTCTTGGGATTCTTGGACCTCAGAGAGAGGTCCCACTGCTGTTTCCTGAGACTATCTCTATGTCCATAGCTTTTGTATGGTGGTGGACAGATGTAGCTCTGGTACACCCAGTTAAGGAGACCCATGGAGGGCAATTTGCTGAGGTGAATACTGCCCCCTGAAACATGGATTCTCTCTGTCTAGATTAGTTCTCAATATTTACCTTTCTGCAGCTGAAGTCCAGATACCAAAGTGTCTAAGGAAGCAAAGGGGACAGATATTAAGCATCAAATCCGTGTGCCTGTAACAAATCTTCTAACAAAAATACTGTCTGTGGCATTATAGCATCTTATTTCAAAAGAAGAATGACATAGAAGCTTTAACTTCAGGGAGAAATCTGCTCACAACTCTCATTTGCTTACAGCTAAATAATTCATGTTTGCCTGGTTTGTGACTCAGAGTGTTCTTGAGTCACGCATATGTTAAAAGTTAGGTTGGAGTTGCGCTTAGTTGCTTATTTATTTCATTTCATTTCATTTCTATACTGCCCCATCCAAAGGCTCTGGGCAGTGCACAACAAGTAAAATGCAAGAACAAAAATCATTTAAAGCAAATAGGTTTAAACAATATAAAAATTTTAAAACAGTCCAGAGTGGTTTAAAACCAATTTAAAATACTTTAAAACAATTTAAAAACCTTGGAAGGCCAGGCCAAACAGGTAAGTCTTTAGGGCTCTCTTGAAGGCCATCGACGAGTCCAAACTATGGATATCTGTCAGGAGTGCATTCCAAAAGCCAGGAGCAGCTACAGAGAAGGCCCAGTTCCAAGTCGCCACCAGATGTACTGGTGGTAACGAGATAGACCTCTCCAGATGACCATCCCCATGAGATGAGGATCATACAGAAGAAGGCACTCTCTAAGGTAGCCTGGACCCAAGCCATTCAGGGCTTTAAAGGTGATAACCAGCACTTTGTATTTTGCCCAGAAACATATCGGCAGCCAGTGCAACTGTTTGAGAACAGGCATAATATGGGCTCTCTGGGTTACCCAGAGACCAGTCTGGCTGCCGCATTTCGAACTAACTGAAGTTTCCAAACTTCGTACAAAGGTAGCCCCACATAGAGCGCATTGCAATAGTCAAGCCCGGAAGTTACGAGGTGATGCACCAGTGTTTTGAGATCGTTCTCTTCTATCTCAAGGCTCACCACACTACATTTTGGATCTGGAATTTCTATATACCATTATAAGTCAGTTTGGACTAATTTTCCTAACTGGCCTGTGATACATAATGGAAACATGAACCTGCTGTGAGTAGGCATTAGGGATTTGCACAGCACCACTTTTCCTGGTTTGGCTTGAATCCAAACTAGATTCGATCCTCCTCGGGTGGCTCGGGCTCAATTGAGCCAGGCCCTAGTCTGGCCTGGCCATTGAGCCACCTGAGCCAGCTCGCAAGGATTCCCCTTTACAAGCAAAGGGCTTTTCCTAGTAAATGCGGATGGGGGCGGGGCAAGGAAAAAGGTAGTAGTCTTACCTGTACTTTAGCTTTAAAAAGCAAGCCGGCAGCAGTGGGGATGGCGGTGGCGGGGAACCCTCCAACCTCCAACCCCTGGCCTTCCCAGTGACAGCCTGGGTCACCTGCAGCCCGGTTTGGACCTGTTCACACATGCAGGAACTTAGACCTCTGTGTGTGCAGGGGCCATTTGCATCATTTGTGGTGACACAAATTGTCAGAGGTCTCTCTAATAGCCCCTGTGCATGTGCAGAGGCTCGAACTGGGCAGCAGCCAGCTCACTTGACAGGTTGACGGTGTGGGGGACGGTTGGAGAAGCCCCCATCACTGCCTCCAGCTTGCTTTTTAAAGTGAAGGTAAAGACAAGACTACTACCATTTTACACACACACACACACACACACACACACACACACACACACACACACACACCACACTTACTAAGAAAAGCCCTTGACTTGTACAGGGGAATCCTTGCCAGATTCCCCTTTACATGAATACTCCTCAAGCCCTTCGAACCAGCTCGCGAGTTGAGGTTTTGAGACAGACTTGGCTCAGCTCGAACTCGGACTACCTCCCCACTTGATGGGGCTGGTTTGGTTTGGTTCGAGTATGAGCCTTCATGCCGAGCCAACTCAATCCGAGCCTGGGTCAATTCGAGTCGGCTTGCGTACCTCTAGTAGGCATCAATCAATCCATCATTTTATTTATGGCCATTCTAGTAGGCATGTACTTCTCTCTCAACATGCTGGAGTACTATTCCTTAATTGCTTGGGTGGGTGGGGTGCAGTTTATTCAAGCTGCCTCTCTACAACTGGTCCAAATCTCTTACATTTAGTAGTATTTCATGTCCATGTAGAGAGGCAGATTAGATGAATCAGATCTCCTACCAATTGAAGAAGGGGACCCCGGCACAAACATCTGAACTATCCCCATGACTAAGAGCCATTGATAGACCCATCTTACATGAACTTGTCTAACCTTTTTAAAAAAAAAAAATTCTAAGGACATAACCACATTTTGTGACAGAAAATTTCAAAAATTATTTAATTGCTGTTTAAAGAAGTGCTCTTTTCCTCATCTCCTGCCAATCAATTTGACTGGATGCCTTGAGCTGTGATGTTATGACAAATGGAGGAAATTTTTGCTCTAATCAAAATTCCCCACGTCATATATAATTTTATAAATCTCCATAATGTCTCTCCATTGTCATCTCCCTCCCCCCACCGCCCCGCAAACTCAGTGTCCCAAATGCATTAGCCTGTCCTTGTAATTGTGGTGCTCCAATCCTCTGGTCACAATAGTTGTCCTTTTCTGCACCCTTTGAGCTCCACACTTTTGAAATGGGACAACCAGAACTCTAACCATTTCCAGAGGTGCCCATACCTTAAGGGCATTTTTCAGTCCTTTTCTATTAGAGGGGAAAGAATTAAAAGAGGGGAAACTTTTAATAAATGATGATGTTTGATATAAATGTTGATAAATGATGATGTTTTGATAAATGATGATGTTTGTACATTTCCTTCCCATGTTAGACCAAAAAGAAAAAAGAAAAAAGGAAAATCAATGAACTTGACTTACACAAAAAGCCACAAAACCATGCAAATGAAATTGGACTCATGTTGACTGATGGAGGAGATGATCTCCTTGGAATCTCTGGATTAATGAGTGTGCCTAAAACGCATTCTTGGTGGAGCAGCCACTAGGGGTGGAGTCTGTTTCCTATATGTCCAGCCATCTGCTTCTTAGAAGCACCCTGCTCATGCCTGTGGGGTAACATAAAGAAGAGTGTCCTTCTTTGGAACACTCCCCCCCCCCAGATTCATTCAGCCCCCTCCCTGGCTGCTTTTATGGACCTTCTTAAGACCCATCTGTTTCGCCAGCCCTTTGCCCTTTAGTTATTATTATTTTAATTAATTGGTATTGTTTTTGTTCACCGCCTAGAGACTTTGGAGGAGGTGGTATATAAGAAAAATTTTAATAATTAAGTAAGTAAGTAAATACTAGACTAGATAGCCCCCTTTTCCTGATCCAGAAGTGTTCTTATATTTTTGGGAGTCCATCAAAGCCTTTACATGCTCATTACCTTGGAACTGCTTCATGACAACCTCCAGAAAAGGATTTATATCACAGAAATCCCAGATCTTCCACTTCAGTGTAGTAGGAAAAGCCACTGGATTCTTAAATTCATTCTCCTTCTCACACCTGATGGAGAGAAAGGACATTGACCCACTATTCATCCAAACCAGAATTTCTGAGTGGAGTAAAAAAATGAAATGGAAGAGAAGAAAACAGCAGAAACCACGGTGTCAGGGATGTGTAGTGTCAGAGATGTGCAGGATGTGATGCTCTATTTTTGAGCTGCTTAGCCCAGTGCCGGCTTCCCAGCCGGGCCAGGAATGCATCTTCCCTACCTTTTAAAGTAGGGAGAGCTGCTCCCAACCACGCTGTGAACACGGCTCTGACCATGAATTTGGCGCTGGCTGTGAAAACCCCGCCCCCTGTGTCTGATGTCAGATGTAGGGGCGTGGCAGGGGCGCTGCCCAGGTTCTTTAAACATGTTCAAGCAATAGTGGCTCCGCCCCTGAATGTTTCTCTGCCTCTGCTCTGTTTCATCAGTTGTTACATGGAAGGGGCATGAAGTCTTTGAGTATTATGCTATCACAACAACCATTTCCTTTCCTCTAGATGTCACCAGGGAGACATGGAGAGGAGGCAAAGAACTGCTGCTCTTGGCAAGAGGTCTGCTGCTCCTGCCTATGAGTAGCCACAATTAAGCTCCATAGAATTAACTTCTGCATAGATATACATGAGATTACACTACAAGTATTGGAACTGCTTAGATAATTTTCATATATTGAGGTGTTCCCTGCCCTCCCCCAGAATAAGGAATTATGTTAATTAGCCTAAACTGCGCAGAGCATCTGCGCGCTAGTACTTGAGTGCTCCCCTCACCCCCTGCCACAGCCCCACTCACCTTAGAGATCTCCCCATCCTCACCTCAGCCACACTCCTGCTCCTCCTCCTCCATCGCGTTACTTCCATCCCCCTCACCCC
Source organism: Hemicordylus capensis (assembly GCF_027244095.1). Lineage (NCBI taxonomy): Eukaryota > Metazoa > Chordata > Lepidosauria > Squamata > Cordylidae > Hemicordylus > Hemicordylus capensis. The sequence goes on along the minus strand of NC_069658.1, from coordinate 252,426,111 downwards.
TATTGGTCACTCATCCATCCCTTTACTCCACCCCCCAACCTCTCTTGGTTGCAGCTGCAGCATTGCTGGTGCCTATTGGCCAAGCTGCAGCCTCCTATCCCCAGAGACCTCCCCACCCAAGCCCCGCTCCTGCTCCTCCCCACAGGAGCAGCAGCAGCGGTTGGTCAGGCTCTTCCTCATTGCCACCACCACCATGGTCGTTTGTTCCCCTCAGGCCGCTGACAGGCCTGGGTCCGTCCCTTGCCTGCCTGCCTCCCTCTGACAATGGCCTCAGTAGCCCCAAACAGCAGCAGTGGTTTACTGGACCCTTCCTTGCTGCCGGTGCCATCATGGCTGCTCAGTCCCCTCAGGCTGCTAACAGGCTTGGGCCCATCCCTTGCCCTTCCTTCTGCCTCCGTTATTTTTCTCTCATTCTCTCTCCTCCACTCGCTCTTCCTCACTTTTTCTTCTCCCTCCCTTCATGCTCTCTCTCCCTCTCCTTCTCCCTCTCTGAGTTAACAGAACTTGTTCATCTTGTTTCCTCATCTAATTCACACAATGGCAGCCTCCTTCTTGTGAAGGGGCTCTTTCCTCCATCATGACCCCTCTCTTCGCAGACCCCACCTGCTATCCTTTTATATATATGTATAGAAGATTCCTCTCCTCTACAATTAAGAACATCTTCTGCCCAGTAACAGTTGCATTCCAACTGACCTTAACCATCAGGCTCCTCCTCCTTATCTGCATATGGAATCCCCACTGCCCAATCACCACGGTGCCACAGACTCCTCCTCACTATCTGCATATGGAATCCCCACTGACCAATCACCATGGTGCTTCTCCTCTTACAGGCTCCTTCTCCCTATCTGCATATGGAATCCCCACTGCCCAATCAGGTGCTTCTGCTTGCGAACTCTCACGAGAGCTGCCACACATGGGATTAGCCACAGGTATGCCTTAGAGAATTAAATATATAGAAGATAGATGATTAGATTTTACATTGGTATGAAATAGCTTTGTATATTTTGTAATTTTCTATAGAAGAAATTGACTGAAGGATATTTGTATAAAAGGACTGATAATCGTTTTTGAGACATTCCCTTGTTGTAATAGCAATAGCAATAGCACTTACATTTATATACCGCTCTATAGCCGAAGCTCTCTAAGCGGTTTACAATGACTTAGCATATTGCCCCCAACATTCTGGGTACTCATTCTGGGTAATGAATGCAGAGTAGATGAATACTAAGTAGGGCAGGCAGAGAAGATTATCCAACAATGTGCAAAGAAAGGAGGGTGCACTGATCCCTCTATGAGAATTGGGATGTTACAAGTATTATATTATTATCACATTCCAGGCCCATAGCTACAGGAAATTTGAAATCTGATTAACTGCGGATTAAAAATTGGGCTCCATGTGACAAGCAAAGTCACTGTTTGGACACTACAGGAATGCCATTGAAGAAGGCCTGCTATAGGCTGAAACAAGTCCAGCGAAAGTGAATACATTTGTGAGCTGTGATGAATGCCAGTGTCCTAGAAGACTCAGAACCTACTGGACCATCGAATTCAAGAACCATTGAATTTTTCTTACATTTACACTAAACTACTATTTATTGAGAAACTTGCTATATGAAAGACTGATTCGCAAGTTCTTATATTTCTTGAATACTGACATTGGTAGTTCCAGTAGTTAGGATGATTGTAAAATGTATGTCTTTTCATGGATATGTGTTTTTATTAGGTGACATGTATTGTTAATAATTATGGGTCATAAGAGTATATTTATTAAATATCAATTTGTTCCATTCTATGTGTTTATGAACACTAGACATTTGTACTATTTGCAGCTCTGACAGTTTTTGCCATCTTCCATATACAGGTGAAACTCGAAAAATTAGAATATCGTGCAAAAGTTCATTAATTTCAGTAATGCAAATTAAAAGGTGAAACTGATATATGAGATAGACGCATTACATGCAAAGCGAGATAAGTCAAGCCTTAATTTGTTATAATTGTGATGATCATGGCGTACAGCTCATGAAAACCCCAAATCCACAATCCCAGAAAATTAGAATATTACATGAAACCAATAAAACAAGGATTGTAAATAGAACAATATCGGACCTCTGAAAAGTATAAGCATGCATATGTATTCAGTACTTGGTTTGGGCCCCTTTTGCAGCAATTACTGCCTCAATGCGGCGTGGCATGGATGCTATCAGCCTGTGGCACTGCTGAGGTGTTATGGAAGACCAGGATGCTTCAATAGCGGCCTTCAGCTCTTCTGCATTGTTTGGTCTCATGTCTCTCATCCTTCTCTTGGCAATGCCCCATAGATTCTCTATGGGGTTCAGGTCAGGCGAGTTTGCTGGCCAATCAAGCACAGTAATCCCATGGTCATTGAACCAGGTTTTGGTACTTTTGGCAGTGTGGGCAGGTGCCAAGTCCTGCTGGAAAATGAAGTCAGCATCCCCATACAGCTCATCTGCGGAAGGAAGCATGAAGTGCTCCAAAATCTCCTGCTAGACGGCTGCGTTGACCCTGGACTTAATGAAGCACAGTGGACCAACACCAGCAGATGACATGGCTCCCCAAATCAACACAGACTGTGGAAACTTCACACTGGACTTCAAGCATCTTGCATTGTGTGCCTCTCCATTCTTCCTCCAGACTCTGGGTCCTTGGTTTCCAAATGAGATGCAAAAGTTGCTCTCATCAGGAAAGAGGACTTTGGACCACTGAGCAACAGACCAGTTCTTTTTTTCTTGAGCCCAGGTAAGACGCTTCTGATGTTGTTTGTTGTTCAGGAGCGGCTTGACAAGAGGAATATGACATTTGAAGCCCATGTCCAGGATCCGTCTGTGTGTGGTGGCTCTTGATGCACTAACTCCAGCCTCAGTCCACTCCTTGTGAAAGTCCCCAGCACCTTTGAATGGCCTTTTCCTGACAATCCTCTCCAGGCTGCGGTCATCCCTGCTGCTTGTGCACCTTTTTCTTCCACACTTTTCCCTTCCACATAACTTTCTATTAATGTGCTTTGATACAGCACTTTGGGAACATCCAACTTCTTTTGCAATTACCTTTTGAGGCTTTCCCTCCTTATGGAGGGTGTCAATGATGGTTTTCTGCACAACTGTCAAGTCAGCAGTCTTTCCCATGATTGTGATTCCTAATGAACCAGACTGAGAGACCATTTAAAGGCTCAGGAACCCTTTGCAGGTGTTATGGATTGATTAGCTGATTGGAGTGGGACACCTGGAGCCTAGACTGTTGAACCTTTTCACAATATTCTAATTTTCTGGGATTGTGGATTTGGGGTTCTCATGAGCTGTACGCCATGATCATCACAATTATAACAAATTAAGGCTTGAATTATCTCACTTTGCATGTAATGCGTCTATCTCATATATCAGTTTCACCTTTTAATTTGCATTACTGAAATTAATGAACTTTTGCACGATATTCTAATTTTTCGAGTTTCATCTGTATATATATGGCAGGGAAGAGAGAGCAAAATTGGCTCTCCCAAAGTGAAGACTCTCTTTCTGTTTGTTTTAAAAGATCCCTTAAATTCTATACCAATTACTTTTCAGCTCTTTTTCAGTATGAAGCATACTTTTTTGCTTTTAAAAAAATCTATTCATTGATGGTTCATTGGTGCAGAATGCTGCATGATTTAGTTATTGAGAAAATGGGAACTTTTTTTGGTTGATGAGTGCTGGCATGCATTGTTCCATTTTGCATTTGTAAGGTGCTGGTCTTGTGGTAGCAAACATGACTTGTCCCCTTAGCTAAGCAAGGTCTGCCCTGGTTGTATATGAATGGGAGACTTGATGTGTGTGAGCACTGCCAGATATTCCCCTCAGGGGATGGAGCTGCTCTGGGAAGAGCATCTAGGTTCCAAGTTCCCTCCCTGGCTTCTCCAAGATAGGGCTGAGAGAGATTCCTGCCTGCAACCTTGGAGATGCCGCTGACAGTCTGTGTAGACAAGACTGAGCTAGATGGACCTGTGGCCTGACTCAGTATATAGCAGCTTCCTGTGTTCCTGTGTTCCTAAGGTATTCCCCCTCAAGGCAGAATGGAAAGATTCCTGCAAAAAGGAATGATTTAGCAGTTTTGCCAATTGAAAGCCCAATCCTGTACATGTGCACTCAGAAATAAATCATATTGAATGGGCATAGTTGCAGCCAAGGAAGCTTCATACGCTGTATTTAAAAGCAGAACCAGTTTTAAGTTCAGCTTTGTTAGCTGAGACCAGGCTGAACGGCTCCTGGGAGCGTGCAGACTTCACCATGATGCAAGCTGTTGTTTTCTGAACTGCAACTTAAGACCCTAGAGCTCATGCATTAATCATTGATAGAGGGGAGGGGAGCATCTGTGATTACAATGAATTTCTAGATGACTTAATATGCATTAATTAAGCCTTATTAAGTTCTACTATGCTCAAGTTCACCACTGCAATATTGTATTAAGAAAAATGTCATTTGCCAAAGTTCTCTTTTTATATTTAAATATTTATTAAGGGCAAAAGTGCGCATTTGGACTCTTGAGACAGAGGGTGGAGTGAAATTTTATTGTGAAATGTGAAATTTTATTGCATTTATTAGATATTGATTCAGAAAATTGCAATTTCTGTTGACTTTTGCACTACATCAATATAAGTGTCCCAGGCTGCAAATTGTTTTTAAAAGGCCATATAACCTCCCTGACTTCTGTGATTCCCCCACCGCAAGACTTTGAGGCTGGCTACAGGTAGATTTTACATGGATGCGAAATGGCTTTGTGTATGTTTTGTAGTTCTCTAAAGAAGAAACTGTGGTGAGCTGAAAGCATCATGAACATTTTAGGATATTTGTGTATATAAAGATATACACAATTACCTTTGAGAGAAATCCTTAATTGTTTTATAATGAATACAGAGTAGGGATGTGCAGAATGTTCCAAGGTAATAACATTCCACCTTGAAATGAATGAAATGGTTTTGAGTGTTCCGAACTCATAACCGAACATCTTTAAAAGGGGGTCCTGTTCCAAGCTCAGAACGTAATGTCCCATTCCAAGGCAGAATGTTCTGACTGCATTCCGGGCACCATTTTGGAATCCAAAATGGTGCTCAGAATGGGGTTTGGGCTGTTCCAGGTGAATGGGGTCATTCCATCGGAAGAACCAGCTTGCCCGGTTGTTCTGACAGAATGCTTCACACATTTTGTATTCCATGCCGAGCTCAGAACAGAACGTAAAATGTGTTTCGTGCACACCCTTAATACAAAATACATGAATCCTAACAACAGCAGGTAGAGAAGATCCTTCAGCAATGTGTAATAAAGAGGAGGGTGCACTAACCCTGGTATGAGAATTGGGGTGTTACAAGTTCAGAAAAAATACCCCCCGTTTCATCTGTGAAATGCTCCAGGAAATTGGATCTGACAATTTCTTCTTAGGAACCTGTAATGCCATGTTATATCAACAAGCTGTTCCGATCCTTCCCAGCATTGGAAAGCAGAAAGGGAAATGAGTGGGACCCACTTACCTCTGCAAGATACATTTAACATCCTGGAGAGAAAAGAGAAAAAGAAGGAACTTAGTGCTTGGCACAAACCATGCTATGAAGGCATTCAGACCCTGTATCCCGGCATAAGTGGTCTGACTAGCACATAACATTCAAGACTGCGGTGTATCTTCACAAAGAAGAGGGAAAATCTTCATGATATCATGAAATCAGTAGGCAAAGTGGAAGCATTTCAGTGCAGTGCAAAATGGGGACCTGGAAATATTGGCTCCAATAAACAAATATTTCCCCTGCCCTTTAATACATACACTGACCGGTCTCACTTATGGCCTAGTTTCCAGTTCTCCTAAAAGCTGCATATTGGACTGTTGCTATTCACATGCAGCCCCTAACAGATTTGTTTTCTTAGCCTTTTAACACTATCCAGAAGTTCAAGCCTCCCCCTGCCACCCCATCTACCAACATGCCCTGCAGTTCATCCTGTCTAAACACTCACTCTGTAGCCACCCCTCAGGCACCACCATTTAGCTTCCGGGTCGTGCCCTACAGAAGCCGTGGACCCCTGCCAGCAACTAGTTTTTAAAGGGGGCCATACTTCCAGTTGAGGGAGGGTAGAAAGGGCAGCTACATTGCCTCCATGAACGGGCAGAGGGCATTTTAACCCTCTCCTAACTACATAGCTTAATAGCAACACATTAGCCAAGTTCATAAAAGAAAAGATTACCAGTGGCATCTAGATTTGATGGCTATATGCTACCTCCAGGTTCAGAGGCAGTGGCTCAGATATAGATTAAGGAAGCACCAATGCTTTTCAGGATGTGCTAGTGTTGCACATTCACTACTGCTGTGCTCCCAGTGAATGCAGTGTGAACATGTGCACAGGCAGGAAGCAGTCGATACCCATCTTCCGCATCATCATCATCATCATCATCATCATTAATTTGATTTCTATACCACCCTTCCAAAAATGGCTCAGGGCGGTTTACACAGAGAAATAATAAATAAATGAGATGGATCCCTGTCCCCAAATGGCTCACAATCTAAAAGAAACATAAGATAGACACCAGCAACAGTCACTGGAGGTACTGTGCTGGAGGTGGATAGGGCCAGTTACTCTCCCCCTGCTAAATAAAGGGACTCTCCACTTTAAAAGGTGCCTCTTTGCCAAGTTTTCATGCCTGGAAGTGCTCCTTGCAACCTAGAAATAGGTCCCAGAGGGTTGAGTAGCCCTCACTGGCTTACTTCTGGGCCAGAGGGAGACCTTTGAGGGGCAGGGGAGATCAGCAATAATTGCCCCCTCGTGTGTCAAGCAGAGCACTGCTAGTCTTAAGCAGTACAGGAGCAGTGCAGCATAAGAAGTGTTGGTCCTTCCTTATTCTGCATGTGAGCCTCTATGCCTCTGAGTATCATCTCTGAACTATAATTTCAGCTCTCTGCAAAAGGTCAATTTTTCTATGTCTATAATTCCTTTTTCCATACAAGGTCAAGTTCCAAGGTTCTGACCAAGCTGATCTTATAACCAAAGGTCTAAGTTCATAACTTCTAGATTAACTAGAAAAAAATTGCCCAGAGATGGAAGTTTGGGGCAGTATACACATTTGGAAAATAAATACATAAAATAAATAAAATACATTCTCAGTTTTAAGGTATTCCATCAATAATATCAAACTAGGTGTGTCAAGGAAGCACATAACCCATCAAAAAAGTACTATTCATCTACATCAAAGGATGTTATCTACTCAAGTACAGAAAGTGAAACCCCACAATTGATATACATGTCTCAGGTGAAATGAAAGTTCAAGGAATAAGGGTTGCAGTCAATCAATATTCTGATAAACAAGAAAAGGTCAACAGTAAGGTGTTCTAAGGGTTTTGTTGTGGGACAATGGGTATAAGAATGGTGAAGTACGAATGGGAGGTATCGCCAGTTCTGCAGAGAAAGCCCCATGCCAACTCTCCAAGGCCTGGTGGTCACTCAGCTAGCTGAAATGATTGATTTCATCTTGACTGGTGGAAAGCCTAATAAAGTACTTTTATATCATTAATTAATTAAATGTGTCCGGACATTTTTCTGTGAGCCCTTCTGGAGGGCCTAGCATTTAGTTCACAGCTTTTTTTCTGAGGATAACCGTCATGACCTAGTAGAGGATACTGAATGTTTCAATAAAGTAATAATAAATTCTGACTTGTGGCATCACATGTTTTTACTGATTATGTATGCAAAAAATAATTAAAAAAAAAAAAATCCCTGTAAGTTAAGAACAAAAAAGACAGGGAAGGGGTGGGATAGGACCTTTCTCTCTGACGTACGAATTGTCATCTTCCCATTAAATGTTTTATGTGGCAGATAATTAAAAAAACAGAATTCCCCACCTTCAATCTGAAGGAATCTACCTTCCATTCTCCCACCTCCAGATTCTACTCCTTTCCTTCTGGTGGACCAGGCCACCTTACCTGCAGGAGTTCACTCGCTGGCTGCTGACATTTCTCCTCTATCTCCCCAATGAGGCTTTCAAGAGAGGAGAGTTCCTTGGAGAGTATGGCCAGGTGCTCATCCCTTTTTCTTGCAATCTCCCCCTCCACTTCTTCCATCTGGGTCAGCAGAAGTTTCTCTTTTTCTTCTAGAAACTGGTGCAGTTGTCTGAACTCAACCACTGTCTTTTGCTTCTCTACTATTGTTTGCTCCTGCAACAAGTAAATTTAAATAAAAGAAGAACAGGTCAGTGTCAGGAGTATAGTCAGTTTCTTCAGCATCAGGAGCTGGATTATGAGACAACCTCTCCTGTTTTGGGATTTAGCCTTAGCCCTGCATGAGACTGTTAAAGAAAGAAGCATTTGGTGCCAGAAGGGAGACAGGCATCTATTGAGCCAAAATAGCTTAGTCACACAACCCAGATCCAGAGGCGGATTAACCCTTTTGCTGCCCTTAGGCAAGCAAGGAATTTTCCGCCTCCCAGCCCACCCCGCAAGCCCCAAAGCCATTCCCAACTCTTCGGCAGCAATTAACCAGAATCTGAGACTCACAGACATGGACAGTGGTGACAAACGCTATGCATGTCGCTGCCCTCCCCACCACCACCCGCCACCGCACACAGCCGCTGCTCTCCTCCACCCTCCGCTCAGCCTCCAAGAAGCCTTGGCCATGCTTGGCCAGCCCCACTCTTGGCCACTGCCGCCATGCCACGTGTGGGCAACGATACATCCATGCATGCTGCCCGCCTGCTGGACTGGTTGGAGCAGAAGCAGCTGCCTGCGGCTGGGCTGTGGCAGGTGGACAGGCCGAGGGGCTAGGCTAGGCTAGGCTGAGGCAGCAGTTGGTCTGCTGAGCTCCCACACGCCCCCAGCCAGGCCCCACCACCCTGGCTGGAGCTCCTCCGTCCATCCTCCTCCTCCTTGGGCAGGGGGACTCAGGCTCAGCTGTTTGCTTCACTGTTCGGTCATCCCGCACGCCTCTCCTCCACGCCCAGGGTGGCTGCACTCTCTCCTTGGCTCCTCCTTCCCGTGCTGTTGGGCCGGCCGGGAGTTGATCTCCAGCTAGGGGCATAGCCAGGTTGGAGTGGGCCCAGAGACAAGATTTTAACACACACACCCCGACTGAAGCTCAGCTCATGAAGTAAAGAAGAAATCATAAATGAGACTGAATAGTGGTAACAAACCACTATTGGTTACCACGGCAGCGAGGGTTTTATCCGGAGCTGCCCGGTGGGAGAACATCACCCCCATTTTGAAAGAGCTGCACTGGCTGCCGGTTCGTTTCTGGGTCCAATTCAAGGTGCTGGTTTTGACCTTTAAAGCCCTAAACGGTTTGGGCCCAGGGTATTTGAGGGACCGCCTGCTCCCAAGGGTTGCTGCCCGCTTGACGAGGACATCTGAGGGGGCCCTGCTCCGGGTGCTGACAATGAGAGAGGCCCGGCTGTCGTGCCCTCAGGACAGGGCCTTCTCTGTTGCTGCCCCCAGACTCTGGAATGCTCTCCCAGTGGCCATTCGTTCCTCGGACTCCATCACGGCTTTTAGAAAGCTTGTAAAGACTTGGCTTTTTACCCAGGCTTTTACATAATCATTTTTACTGCTGCTTCTGGGTGTTTTTATTTGTTGTATTGTTTTATGCCTGTTTTTATATGTTTTTATACTTTTAGCATGATGTTTTTATTGTGTTTTTATTGTATGTTTTTAACTTTTGTAAACCGCCTTGGGGCTATCTTTTAACGAAAGGCGGTATAAAAATGCAAAAATAAAATAAAATAAATAAATAAACAAAAAGCATAGTGTTATACACACACACACACACACACACACACACACACACACACACACACACACACTTCCTATGTGCCACAATAGAACATCATCCTAAATTATTTTTTTTAAGGTTTTGTAAATTCTGGACGATGCAAGTCATTTAATTGTACTAGAGAAAGACATGCTGTTGAGGTAGCTCCAGGTCTTAACACTCACATCAGTTTCGGAGGATGAATACAACTGAAGGAAGCCCGGGCGGGTGCGCGGCTGGGGGAGTCAGTTATGTGACTTGCCTCTGGGGGGCTCCCCAAGGCAGTGGGCCCCCAGACAACTGTCTCCCCTTGCCCCATTATAGTTACTCCCCTGTCTCCAGGTCCAGTTCTCTCAACATCAAAAATCTCACACCCCTCTTTCTCCATCCTCCTTCCCCTTCCATTCTTTCACCTCCCACCCCTCTGCATTTTGTAAATGCACAGCTACCCACCTATCTGCCTTTCCCCCTCCCAACCCCCTTTATCTTTCCTTCCCCCTCTTCCAATCTCTCTCTGCAGCAGGGGCTACTTGCAATTTCACACCTAAAAGGCAGCTGGGCAGAGAAAATATATAAGCGTGCTTGTCATGCTGCGCCCCCACCCCCACCCCCCAGGCTGCAGTTCGTCTCCACTTGTGAAGCTCCATCCCTCTTTCTCATCTTTCTTTTCAAACCAACCCATTGCATGCACACAGCCAATAGACTCAGCTCCTCGGGAGAATCGAACAGGGCTAAGAAGGAGTCTTGCCCGTAATTTGGAGAATCTCATACCAAGGGAAAATGCACCTATCCACACTCTGAGTGATAGGGACAAAAAGTGTGGCCAAGATAAGCCAGTCCCTTTGCATCCGAGTAAAGGATAGGAGTTGAGTTTTATCGCTGGTTCAACACTTGCCTTGGCAAGTTCATTAAGTGATAAAAGAAACAATGCAGTCTTGCAGTTCCAGAGGGGTAGACTAAAGCAATTATAGTGCTATCGCTTCCATTAACTAGAGTCCGCTTCACATGAGTGCACGTGTTCTCCGCAGGCAGATTAGAAGTTCCTTCGGAAGTTCCTGCCCGCAGCAGGCAGCAGCCCAAGCGAAGGCACAGACCCCTGCTGGCTGCTGCCCAACATTGCGTTGTGCTGCTGACTGCTACTGCCATCCATCTGCCCTGCCGCCACTGCTAGGTGCAAATCAAACACGTCACAGACAGACACAGACAGTGAAATATTTTCTCAAAATGCCGCTGGGGGGATTTTGCCGCCATAGGCAGCCGCCTCTACTCCCCCTCCTTTAATCCGCCTATGCCTGGATCTCTGCCAATTGTCTGGGATGGCAGAGCACCCAACAAGCATCCTTGAACTTTCAGGGAAGCTTTCATCTGCCGGCTGACCACATGCAATAAGGGTGTGTGCACACCATGAGCACACATGTGCTTCCTCTCCTTCCAGTGTGCTGGGGTGCCTTTTCCTCACCACATGGGTGGGTGGGGGGAGGTTTCCCCAAACTGCTATTCTATACATGGCACAAATACCAGTTTAAAGTAGAATTTGGGCCATGTGTAGAACATAACAGCCTTGCTGGATCAGCCCAAGGCCTATCTACTGTAGTCCAGAATCTTGTTTTCCACAGGGGCCCACTGTTTGCCTCTGGGTGGGAAGCCCCCAAACCAGCATGGCCCCTCCCCTGCTCTTGCTCTCCTGTAACTCACATTCATCACAGTCATCCTCCTCTGATCTTGGAGGTAGCCAGAGGTGTCATTAGGGATGGCCCATGGGGCATGGGCACCCCAATGAATTGCTTAGAACCCTAAATCTCAGCCCCAGGTGAAATTTTTTTCTTAGATTTCCTTACCCAGTACTGTTTTCAGATGGGCAACAATGTAATTTTTCATTACCCTTTCAGATTTCAGTACTGGACAAGCTTTTCTGATGGGTAATGATTTATGATGGATTAGACTGAACATTTTCAGCACCCATGCACATTTCAATACCGGGGCAGGCTTTTCTAGTGGGTAATGTTTTCTGATGCACTAGGGCATAATTTCTCATTATTCTGTCAGATTTCAGTATTGTCCAATGCCCATTCACATTTCGATACTGGGACAAGCTTTTCTGATGAATAATGTTTTATGATGGACAAAACTGAAAATTTTCATTAATCTGTCAGATTAATTACAGAGGCAAGCTTTTCTGATGGGTGTTTTAGGATGGACTATACTGTAAATGTCTGTCAGACTCCAGTGCCAAGGTCAGGTTTCCTGATGGGTAATGTTTCTGATGGTCAGACCATAACTTTTCACTATCCTGTTAGAGTTCAGCACTGGGGTAAGCTTTTCTGAAGTTCATGTTTTCTGTGGGACTGAAGCATATTTTTTCATTGCTTCATCAGGGTAAGGGCACAGGCTACAAATGGAGAGAATGAGTATGTTCTTTTCTTGCCAGCTCTCCAGGCATTTCACAGCACTTTAAATTTGCCTTAATAAACACCTCTTTGCACAGAGCATAGGAGACAGCTCCTAGCCTCACCAGGCTCTCTGCTACTTCCACCTTCATAGGTGATGTGTGATAATATTAAAGTAAAGTGTGCCGTCAAGTCGATTCCAACTCCTGGCGCTCACAGAGCCCTGTGGTTTTCTTTGGTAGAATACAGGAGGGGTTTACCATTGCCTCCTCCTGCACACTATGAGATGATGTCTAGAGACTTGAAAAAGCATCCATAATTATTCTTGGGGGGATATGATTGAGTTTTTATTATTATTATTTTTTATTATTATTATTATTATTACATTTATATCCTGCTCTTCCTCCAAGGAGCCCAGAGCGGTGTACTACATACTTGAGTTTCTCCTCACAACAACCCTGTGAAGTAGGTTAGGCTGAGAGAGAAGTGACTGGCCCAGAGTCACCCAGCAAGTGACTGGCCCAGAGTCACCCAGCAAGTCTCATGGCTGGATGGGGATTTGAACTCGGGTCTCCCCGGTCCTAGTCCAGCACTCTAACCACTACACCACACTGGCTTATCAAAAGGAAGGCTATGGACCTAGCAATGCCCCTGGAGATAGTCATCAAAACTAGCCACCATCAATAGATCATGCTTGTTGATCTTTAATATTTATCTTACATTCTAGACTGGTAAAAGCTAACCAGTCCAAACAGGAAAAATACTTTAGCTAATAATAGCAATATGGAGTCTGGATTTCCCTCAGCTAAGAGCCACCTAATGGCAAAGCGGGGAAATGCTTGACTAACAAGCAGAAGGTTGCCGGTTCGAATCCCCGCTGCTACTATATCGAACAGCAGCGATATAGAAAGATGCTGAAAGGCATCCTCTCATACTGCGCGAGAGGAGGCCATGGTAAACCCCTCCTGTATTGTACCAAAGACAACCACAGGTCTCTGTGGGCACCAGGAGTCGAAATCGACTTGGCACACTTTAATCCAGTTGTAATTGGGGATTTGAATGCTAGCCCCACAATAGTTTCCTAACTATCTTCTCTGTTCTTGAACTAGAAGAAGACTCCTTCTGGACAGGCTAGAGGAAAAGACACGAATCACTGTTCATATGGAATACCAAGACAAGAGAACTCACCAAATTAATGTACCTGTCTTAGAGCTTGCCTTGATTGCATTTTAGGGTGTGTCCACAAGTCAACAACACATGTTGAGGATATGTGCATGCAGTGAGAGCACACATCCTCACCCCCACCCCATGCCCAGGGCACCTTTCTCTAAAAGGGGATAGTTTGCCTGTGAAAATGAAGACTCCAATTGGCACTTCGTCTTCTTCTTCTTCTTCTTCTTATTATTATTAATAATTCGATTTCTATACCGCCCTTCCAAAAATGGCTCAGGGTGGTTTACACAGAGAAATAACAAATAAATAAGATAAATAAGATGGATCCCTGTCCCCAAAGGGCTCATAACGTAAAAAGAAACATAACACAGACACCAGCGACAGTCACTGGAGGTACTGTGCTGGGGGTGGACAGGGCCACTTACTCTCCCCCTGCTAAATAAAGAGAATCACCATGTTAAAAGGTGCCTCCTTGCCAAGTTAGCAGGGGGACTTGATCAATCAGTCAATCAATCAATCAATTGTTCAGAAGGGTAAGAGCCCCTGTTACACTTTTCCTAGTTCAGCATACTCTTTCCCACAGGCCCCAACCAGATTCTTCTAGGAACCTTCAAGGAGGTGCAGGAAGGAACTGCCTCTCATTCCCACCAATCACTAATCAACAGTATTCTGATGAAGACTGCCTTTGAACATGGAGGTTCTACATCGCAAGAAAAACTGCCTGTGAATATGGAAGCTCCACATGTCCAGTAGGGGTAAGGAAAAATGTCTCTTACTCATGATGAGGATTCACAGGCAGTTTGCCTTGCATGTCGAAGCTCCATGATCCAAGGAAGTCTACATCAGAATAATATTTATTCCGCATTGGTGCAAATGAGGAGTGGTATTTTATTCTTGCACCTCCTTGGAAGGTTCCTTGAGGAATCTGTCTAAGCCCTGTGGGAAAGAACGTCAAAAAAGTACAGGAAGGAACTCCTTCCATCCCCATCAATCAAAAATAAATGTGTAGACTGCCTTTGAATATGGAAGGTCTATTTCACTGGTAAACTTCCTTGAATATGGAGGCTCCACCTGTTTAGCAGAGGTAAAGAAAAATATATTAGTGGCTCTTACACATAACAAGCAAGTGGAGCACCTATATTACTTGGCAATTTAAGGTGCAAGTAGAACCTCTATGTTTAAAAGCAGTTTACAGCAGAATAATAGTTATTCTTGGTTGGTGGGGATCGGTGTATTTCTTTCTTGCAGTTCTTTGAAGCTTCCTTGAAGCACCTGGTTGGGCCTTAAGGGAAAGAATTACACAAAGGAAATACCAACCCTATCTCCACCAACAAAGAATGAATTGTATTCTGACTGAGGTAGACCGTTTTTGGAGATGGAGGTTCTATGTCACAGGTTAATTGCCTGTGAATGTGGAGGCTCCACTTGCTCATCATCAGATTCATGAGTAAGAGCACTGCTTCACTTCTTCTAGTCCAGGACCTTTCCCCACAGTACCCATCCCATCCCCACACTTGTAAAAAGCCCTAAAGCAGGGCAGCAAGGACCGCCCCCCCCCCGCAATTCCTACCCATCCACCTCAGCAGACATTCTTAAACAGAGTTGCTAGCATAATATACCACTTTTACAGGGCAGGGCGGGGAAAAGAGGAAAGAACAACTTCTGGAAATGGAGGTTAAATTTAGTTAACCTGACTAACCATGTAAGAGGAACTCTCTATAGTATTCATCTCCATTTTGTAAGAGATTTATTATTATTTATTATTTATTTATTTGATTTGTATTCCGCCCTTCCAAAAATGGCTCAGGGCGGTTTACACAGAGAAATAACAAATAAATATAAGAAGATGGATCCCTGTCCCCAAAGGGCTCAAATCTAAAAAGAAACATAAGATAGACACCAGCAACAGTCACTGGAGGTACTGTGCTGGGGGTGGATAGGGCCAGTTACTCTCCCCCTGCTAAATAAAAGTGAATCACCACGGAGTGGAATTGGCCTACTTCCCTCACTTATTCTTTAGTTGTGTCAAAGAACTTCCTACTTAAGGTGTATTCAGTTTCAAATCAGAATTCTGTGTGCATATAACAAGATAGCATAGGTGAATTGGCATTGACATGATAAAGCAATGTAAGTCATAGAAGTTAGATGAAGACACATTCACACAACCTGCTGAAAGTGCCTTTTCAAAAGAGAATGTGTCAGCACGTGCTGATACAACCAGACAACAATCTCCACCTTCTTTTTCTGCATTAGCAAGCAATGAAATGGAATCAGACACAACATAGAAAACTAGGAATAGTTCCTACTTTCCTTCACGGGGTTTTAACTTCCCAGTCTAGCGACACTTACAAGCAACTCCCGGCTTTCCTTTTCTGCATTAGATTTATACATCAGAATTTTCTTTCTCTCCTTCTTCAGAATCTTTAAATGGCTGCAGATTTGAGCCTAAAAAGAAAACAAAAGTTCAGATTTGGTTCCTTTTTGTTTTTTTTTAAGACTTCCTATCAGGCTGGAGACACAAGAAGCCCTACCTAGCTTAGGGCAGCCCTACCTGGGGAGGGATGCTCGTGTGCAGCACCAGGATTGAGGCTGATCCTGGTGTGGCCTCCGCTGGTAGCCCGGGTTTTTTTTTACCCAGGCTTTAACCTGGGTTAAAGCTCAGTGTACTGACATGGTAGGGAAAGATCCCCTTGCACAAGACCATTGTATCACGAGGAGGGAATGTTTAGTGTCTGTGTCAGGATCTCAGCCTTGAAATGTAGTGTAATGCATGTGCCAGTCCCTGTGTAGGAAGCACAGGGCAGCCATCTTGCTTGCTTGAGAGTTACTGGCTTGTATGAAGCATTCTCTCTCTCTCTTTCATCTCTTCTTGAGCCCCTTGTTTCAGTTAGTGATATTATTGGCTGCATCGCCTTATCAGTGTTCTGTGTGAGAACCTTGCTCATTATAATGTTTCTCAGTACACCTGTGTTGGTCATGCTTTGCTCATGTGGGTCTATTCGCCAGCAAGTGGAGTTTATATGCAATCAACTATAAAAGGCAGCCCCTTTAGAGTGCTAATTGGATCTCACTGATGGACTGGCGTGTAAATGCCCTGGACTAACACCAAAAAGAGCCACATCCCCTACTGCAATGGGATCCCCCAGAAGGAACAGGTTCGCAGTTTGGAGTTACTTCTGGGTCCAACTCTCTTGGATATCTCAGGTGGAGGTGGTGGCCAGGAGCGCTTCCTATCAGCTTTGGCTGATACACCAGCTGAGCCCTTTCCTGGAAGAGTGTGCTCTTGTGATAGTGGTGCACATGCTGGTCATGAGAACATAAGAACAGCCCTGCTGGATCAGGCCCAAGGCCCATCTAGCCCAGCATCCTGTTTCACACAATGGCCCACCAGATGCCGCTGGAAGCCCACAGGCAGGAGTTGAGGGCCTGCCCTCTCTCCTGCTGTTACTCCCCTGCAACTGGTACTCAGAGGCATCCTGCCTTTGAGGCTGGAGGTGGCCTATAGCCCTCCAACTAGTAGCCATCGATAGACCTCTCCTCCATGAAGTTATCCAAACCCCTCTTAAAGCCATCCAGGTTGTTGGCTGTCCCCACATCTTGTGGCAGAGAATTCCACAAGTTGATTATGCGTTGTGTGAAAATGTCACCTCCTGGCTTGACTACTGCAAAGCACTCTGTGGGGCTGCCTTTGTATGTAGCCCAGAAATGTCAATTGGTGCAGAATGCTGCCTCCACGTTGTCCCAAAGAAAACATATTACTCCTGTTATGAAAGAACTATACTGGCTGCCAGTAGGTTTCAGGGCAAAATACAAAGTGCTGGTTATCACTTATAAAGCCCTTAACAGCTTGGGCCCAAGGTATTTAAAAGAACACCTTCTTCTTTATGAACCCTGCTGCCTATTAAGATCATCAGGCGAGGTTTGTAGGAGTGCCACTGGCTTGTCCGATGGTGACTCAAAGGTGAGCCTTCTCTATAGTTGCCCCAGGGCTACGGAGCACACCTCCTGCTGAGATTAGAGTTGCTCCATCCCTGATGGCTTTTTAATGAAACAACTGAAGATACTTCTCTTCAGCCAAGCTTTTCTGTTGATGTTTATAGTTGAATGTTATTGATTATTTTAAGTGTTAATTTTATATATGTTTTAAATGTGTTGATTTTTATTTTTATTTTTGGTAAACTAGCTAGAGACTTTGGTAGTGTGTGGTATAAAATATATTAAACAATAAAGAAAAATAAAATCCCCAGTAGTGTGTGTTTCAAGGGATGTAAGCCCTTCAACTCTTTATCTTTCTCTGATTAAAATGTCATTTATTCACCTTCCACCGTGTGTATGTCTCTTCAGCTCAGTTCCCAAGAACAGAACCGTGCCTGCATGGGCACATAAGGGCATGAGCGCGCCCTTTACCCCAGGTCCAGGGTCGTGTGTATGGGAGTATGCGAGCATACACAGAGTCGGGCACCTAGAGCACCTGCATGGGCGTAATTACAATCCGGCAAGGGGAGACAGTTGTCTGGGGACCCCACTGCCTGGAGAGGCCCCCCAGAGACATGCTACATGACTCCCCATGGCCCACCTACCCAGCACCAAGGCCCCTCACTCAGCCAGTCCCCCGTGCCCTGTTCTCCCTCTCTCCTACTTGCCCTCCTGGCCGGCAATCTAAGCGGTCTGCAAGCTGCTAGAGCTCCTTCTCTCTCCGCCTCTCAGCTGATTGGCGGGTGGGTGGGGCTTCCAGAGAGTTCTCCATGCAGGCTTCCATGAAGCCTGAACTCGAGTGCCAAAGGAAGGAAGGAGGCAGGCAGAGTGGCCAGCGCTGACTGCCATTATTATTATTATTATTATTATTATTATTATTATTATTATTTCTTCGATTTCTATACTGCCCTTCCAAAAATGGCTCAGGGTGGTTTACACACAGAAATAATACATAAATAAGATGGATCCCTGTCCCCAAAGGGCTCACAATCTAAAAAGAAACATAAGATAGACACCAGCAACAGTCACTGGAGGTACTGTGCTGGGGGGTGGATAGGGCCAGTCACTCTCCCCCTGCTCAATAAAGAGAATCACCACATTAAAAGGTGCCTCTTTGCCAAGTTAGCAGGGGTTGCCCACCACAGTTCTCTTCAGACCCTCTGCCTAGCCTTTGCCAGTGAATTCTTTTTTGTGGTTACCCCCCACCCCATATATAGGGATCTGCTTGCTTGCTGTAGGGCTTTGATATGGGGGGGAGGGTGGAGACTTCGAAATCTCTGAATATTTAATTTGAAACAGATTGGAAAATTTGCGGGCTTTTTTTTTTTTTTTTTACTATCTAAAAAGTCCTATAAGTGGCTTGTTTCATGGCAGAAAATTACAAAAACCTCTGGAACAAACAATATTATATTCTATCATTCATTCATTTATAAATGTTCAGAATTCTGAGAAAACATACATAGGCTCACTGACACTGCATGGTTGAAAGTCTCCTTTGCCAATCTGCAGCGAGGGGCCCATTTTAATAATTAATGTTTCTAGTGTGTTCTAGGCATTAAAAGTAGCACATATATATAGTATTCAATGTATATCACTATATATTGTGAAGTGTGCATGTGTGTATTCAGTGAAATGTATTTCCAGGCAGCATACTTATTTTGAAATATCAGACTTAAATACTTGGGAGCCTGGGGTGTGGAGGCCCTAGACTTTGGAGTGGGGGGGCTATTTTAGAATCTTGTCTCTGGGCCCAATCCAATCTTGCTATGCCCCTGAGCACCCGACTCATGGGGAACTCACCCAGTGCACTGTGCTCATCATGTGGTGTATTGTGGGTTTTCTGGAGGCTGGGAAATGAGTCCTGGCCTTCAAAGATCCATGTTGCATGGTAGGGGCATGTACAAAACCAGTTTGTCCGGATCAGTTTGAGTCCAAATTTGAACCGAACTGGTCATGTTTGGTTTTGTGCCCCCAAACAACCTCAGCTCAAATCTGAGTGGTTCAGGGGTTCTATTTTTTTCAAAAAACAAATTTTTAAAAAGTAAATACCACTGGGTCCAGTGGCCTTGGGGGGTGCTGCCATGGCTGTTGGGGGGAGGTATCCACCATTCCCCCACCAGCCTCCCTCCGGTCTTCTAAGAGCTGTTTTGGCCTGTTTGTGGTTCATTCCCGCCCTTTCTCTGGTGGTGGCGGCCATTTAGGAGACCATTGCACATGTTCCCTGGACATTTGCGTGGCATAGGTCGTGACCCAGCCATGCAAATGGCCTGGACACATGCCCAGCAGCCTCCAAAATGTCCACCACCAGAGAAAGGGCCAAAATTGCCCTTAGAAGACTGGGGGGGGGGAGGCCGGCGGGGGGAGGGGGAAGCTGCAGAGACTCCCCCTCCGTGGCTGTGGCAGCATCCCCTGAGGCCACTAGACCTGGCAGTGAGTGCTTTTTTTTTTTTAAACTTTAGAATCCCCAAACTGGCCCCAAGCCAGCCTGGGTTGCTGTTGTTGTTGTTGTTTGGCTTGACATTGAGCTGAACTGGGCCCGGTCTGGCTTGAGAGTGAGCCGTCGAGCTGGACCAGTTCGATGGTGAACCAGCTTGACCTTGAGCTGGTTTGTACATCCCTACTGCACGGAGCAGCGTGGATTGAGTGGGTGCACGGTGGCACGTCAAAGAGGAAAGAATCGCTCATCTGGGGGGAAAGGAATGTTGTGTCTTCCCCATCCCCACCTGCCCTCCCTGCCCAACCCACAGTTGTGTGTACGACCTTTATATCAAATCAAAACTGAGAGAGGTGGGCAAAATGAATACTATCCTTGATATCTGCCCCGTGTTCCTGTGCCTTTCAGGAGGATTCCCCAAGTCCCTGTGAATCTCTATACCACAGAGTTCCATAGCATGACTGAGCCAAGCTTCAGGGGCACATTTGGATTCAACATGCTTGGACCCACAGCGAAGCAAACCAAAATGAACCCTTCTACCCCCTCAAAGATTTGCTTTGCCCCACACCCTCAAGGTGCCATTTCCTGGGACTCCATGGGGAAAGGTTTGCAAGTTTCCTTTTCCAATCCAAGCGACAGAGGATATCATTTTGCATGGCCCAAAGATTATGCTTAGATGCACATTGTCACTTCCGTAAGTGTCTATTGGCAAGTATTGTTGCGGGATGGGCAGAGTGCTTGATGCCTCCGTGTTCAAAAAGAACGTTGGGCCCGACACAAAGATGGGGTGTCTCCTCAAGGACAGTATTTTGGTACTGTGGGTCTTTCATTTGAGTAACCCAAAGCTTATTTTTGTGTGTTCCCAGTTCCCTTTTCCTTAGTGTTGCCTTGGGGGCAGTGGGGGGCGGGGGCGGTTTCACATCTTAAAGCAAATTGTACAAAAAGAACACTTTGGGTCAGACAGAATCGTGCATCTCAAAGAGGACCAGAGTCTTCTGGTCACAAAGGTGGATATTTGGGGGATAGCACAAACCTTGCTCTGGCAGACAGGGGGATGTACACTTTACTTTCCCATGTAGAAAGCCCATGAAGCTGCGGGTGAGATAAGGAACCAGGACCTAGTAACCAACTTCAGCCTTTTATTTCCGCTTCCCATTAAAATGTTTAAAATCTATCTATCTATCTTATACCACCTGACATGCACATCCCTAGGTGGTGTACATGTTAAAATACAATATAAAAACAGGATAAAGTGATTACAACAATTATGATATAAAATCAATTAAAATTAATTAAAAGCCTGAGAAAACAGGTGCATCTTAAGGGTCTTATTAGAAATAGTCAGAGAAAGAGAATCATTCACAATGATTCCATACCTGATACTCTTCAGAAGCCTCCTCCAGAGGAATCACCTTGTGATGTTCATGTTCTTTGGATTTATCACAAACCAGGCAGATGGGCCTTTCATGGTCTTTACAGAAGAGTTTCAGGGGCTCGCCGTGTTTCTCACACACACTCTCCTTTCTTTCTGTCCCCTTTCCCCCCTGAAGACTGAGTTTCTTGATTAGTTCTACAACACTTTTCAGTTGCCGATTTGGGATGAGATTCCTTGGCTGAACGGTTTCCCTACATGCAGGGCAGGACGCGTCCCTGTCCGTCTCCCCCCAGAACTGAGACAAGCAGGCTTGGCAGAAATTGTGCCCACACTCTGTAATGGTCACTGGGTCCTTGAAATAGTCCAGGCAGATGGGACAAGTAGCTTCATCGCTGAGCTCCTTGAAGGCACCCTCAGCTGCCATAGCTGCCACCCTGGAAAACAAGAGTAAAGCTTTTACTTTCATTTTCTCCTAAACCTTTTTCAGAAGGGCGTTTCCCTTCTGGGAAATTATTCAAGGCCCTTGTTGGTGTGAAACCAGCATCAAGTGGAAAGCTGATCTAAAATACTCACAGGACTGGTTAAAACACCACACAGTCATGGTTAAAACACTGACAGCTAGTTGGTCACCTTCGATTTGGAAAACCCCACCTCTTTCACCCACTTGAATAACTAGCTATTCAACATGTGCCCTGACCTACGACTGAGCTACAGACCTCCCCTGGTAAAAAAATCTGAGTGTTGTTCATCAGCCTGCACATGTAGATCCTGTGTTGTTATTTAAGCTTTGGATATCTATGATTTTAAAAGGATTCTGTGTAATTTAGAATTGTGCTTCCAGCATTTTGAGCATCAATTAGTCAAACCTTGATTCCACCAACCTTGAGAACTATCGGCCTGTTTCAAATATTCTCCTTTTCCAGGATGATGATGATGATGATTACATTTATATCCCGTTTTTCCTCCAGGGAGCCCAGAGTGGTGTACTACTTGAGTTTCTCCTCACAACAACCCTGCGAAGTAGGTTAGGTTGAGAGAGAAGTGACTGGCCCAGAGTCACCCAGCTAGTATAATGGCTGAATGGGGATTTGAACTCAGGACTCCCTGGTCCTAGTCCAGCACTCTAACCACTATACCACGCTGGCTCTCTGATGACAGAATGTGTGTGCAGCTGCAAAGGGTCTTGGGTGATATGAATTATCTAGACCTTTTCCAATCTGGCTTTCGCCCTGGGAGGGTTTGGGACTGGAACTGCCTTGGTCACCCTGGTGGATGACCTATGCCAGGAACTAAATAGGGGGAGTGGTCCCTGTGGGTACTGCTGGATCTTTCAGTGGCATTTGATACCATTGATCACGGTATCCTTCTGGACTGCCTCTCAGGTATAAAGATCAGGGGTGGTGCATTGGAGTGTTTCCAGTCCTTTCTTGGGGGAAGGTTCCAGAAGGTAGTGCTGGGAGAATTCTGCTCGACCCCTAAGCTTCCGGCTTATGGGGTCTGGCAAGGCTCGGTATTGTCCCCCATGGTGTTTAACTTCTACATGAAACCACTGAGAGAGGTCATCAGGAGGTTTTGACTGAAATGTCATCAATAAGCAGATGACACTCAGCTCTACCCTTTTTTTGACATCAGATCCTAGGGAAGCGGTGGGTGTACTGAAATGGGGGGCTGGAGGCAGTGATTGCCTGGATGTGGACCAGCAAACTGAAACCCCGGCTAACTAGGCAAAGAGGCACCTTTTAAATGTGGTGATTCCCTTTATTTAGTAGCTGGAAAGCAACTGGCCCTATCCACCCCCAGCACAGTCTCCCTCGATATACGTGATGAAATGAACAGTGCTGCAAATTGAAATAAACAAATAAGCAGTCAATCAATGAATCAATCAGTCAATAAAACCAAGGTGCTGCCTCACTGCATGGCACTCCTTGTAAAGAGCAGCAACTATTCCTAAGATCAGGGAGGTGATCTAAGAGGATTCCAGCCGTTTTGAGTCTGACATTATGATCATCTTTGCTAAGAACCTATTTGTTCTGAAAGACTTGCAGCACTGTTCATTTCATCATGTATATTGCACAGGTCACTTGTCCATGCCCCTCCTGGTGGTGCAGCAGGGAAGCAATTTGCCTAGGGAGCAAGAAGCTGTCAGTTCGAATCACTGCTGATGTTAAATATATATTTGTTGTTCACCTGTATTGATCAGCAGCGATATAGGAAGGAGCTGGAGGCGGATGCTCACTTCAGTGACAATGGCAAAGGCGTCATCTCATACTGCATGGGAGGAAGGCAATGATAAACCACTCCTGTATTCTACCACGAAAACCACATGCCTCTGTGGTTGCCAGGAGTTGGGCTGTCTGGAGGGCACAATCTCACTTATTCATGGTAAAACACTGCCCCCTAGTGGCATCATTGTGAAAATGCATGTAATGGTTTTTTTGAATGGGAGCCTTTATTATTTTACGTGTTTTTTGAGCTAACGTTCCATCCTCACAGTAAATGTGTGAGCAAAGGGAAAACTTCAAAAACATGCCAAGAAAAATCCTCAGTAGTTATGCCCAATCACATGATTCTGATGTGGTTGCATTGGCTGCTCTCAGTCGCAATGTTCTCTAGAGAAGAGGGTAACTTGAGCCAGTTCATACCAGATCACAGCCCTGGAACCGGAGGAGGAGCAAGAGTGTCTCTAAGCATAGGCAGAAGGTCTGTGCCTCACCACTGAGCTCATTCCTGCACCACAGGAATGTCAGCTTCGGCACTTTGTTTAATTTGTACCCCAACCTTCCTTCCAGCAGCTCCAAGGAGGGGGGCTGTTTTCATCTCACAAGAAACTCTGTGAGGTAGGTTAGATTGGGAAACAGTAGCATACTCTAGCTCAGGCCTGCTCAACTTAGGCCCCCTAGCTGTTTCTGGACTACAACTCCCATAATCCCCAGCCACAGTGGCCAATAGTCTGAGATTATGGGAGTTGTAGGCCAACACCTGCAGGAGGGCCAAAGTTGAGCAGCCCTGCTCGAGCTCCATCTGTGAGCTCAATAGCCAAGTACTGATCAGAGTACACATGCATTGCTAACATTTCCTCCTTTTGTGGGTGAGGACTGACTCAAGTCTCACATGTGGCATGAAGGGCTGGAGTGGGGAGCAGGAATCTTAAACCCCCAGCACCAGCACGCAGACCTCGCCCCATCATGATTTCTCCTGTGTTACGCTGGGCTGTATTCCTCCTCTGGCAATCTCGTGCCCTCTCTGTAAGCAAAATGCATGTCAGAAATGCACATTTTGTTTCCAAGAGCATGGCCTTCAGCTCAGCTCGAGTTGGAAAATCTTCACCGAAGGGGTTAACTCTAAAAAGTAGTGTGGCTGACTGCACCTGGTTCTCATCTTTATTTTAAAAAATCATTCTGCTTTTGGGCACCGACTCTGAAAATAGTTGAAGCCAAGGGTGTTTCCATGGCAATCTTATCACCTAGCTTTCTATGGCTCTGACTATTTCTCTTAGCTTCGAAATCAGACTGACAGTTAAGAACCAGGACTTGCTGGACCTCTGAGGCAGGTAGCCTCTGCATAAGCTTAGAAAAATGATCATATGTCTTCTTCTTTCCCACATTCTCAATTTTTAAAAAAATTGAAATTACAGTTTCTGCCATGAGAAGTGTATTCTTAAGTATGCATTTAGCCAGGAATTCAGAGTTAGAGAGCTTGACTCCTCTGCTGTTGCTTGTGTATAAGTGCTCTGTCTCCCAGCAGTCTCCTTATAACACTGTCCACCTCCAACTAGGGTTGTGCATTTTGGTTTTTTTTCTGTTGGCTTTTTTTTTTTTTTGGCCCTAATCCGAAACACCCCCATTTTGTTCTTTGTTCGAAATAGCAAAATCTGAATCCAAAATGTTTTGGATTTTAAAAAATAGCCCTGGAGGGAAACTAGTGGGTGCGGGTGGTAGTGCCCAATGGGTGGAAACTACCACCCAAATTTCAGAGGAATTGGGCAAAGGGCTGATTTTTGGTGAATTTTTGAAGTTTAAGGTTTTTCCCATAGGGAAGAATGGCAGTTTCAACAGAAGTATAGCTTCATGTCGGGGAGAAAGGGGTGGCCCAGAGCAGAGTAGAGTGTGTGGTAGTGCCCAGTGGGGAAAAGGAAGCTGCCAGAATTATTTCAAAGGAATTGGGCAGAGGGCTGATTTTTAAAGATTTAATGGAGTTTACGCGTCTTTAAAGTTCTTCCCCATAGGGAATGTTGGAGATTTCAGCAGCCCTATAACTGCACTTGGGGGGCACCGGGGTGGCCCAGAGCGAGTGGTGGTGTAGAGCACATAGGGTGCCAACCACCCCCATGGGTTGCTAACTGGTTTCTGAGATGTTTTGAGTGTAGATTCTCTGATAGCATATAAGAGTGGATTCATTATTTGTTGTAGAAAATCTCATATCCTACCAGGGAATCTACACTCAGAACACCTCAGAAACAACCCATGGGCGTTAGCACACTCAGAATCTACACTCAGAACACCTCAGAAACAACCCATGGGGGTTAGCAACCCATGGGGGTGGTTGGCACCCTATGTGCACTACACCACCACTCGCTCCCAGCCACCTCAGTGCCCCCCAGGTGGAGTTATGTGTCTGCTGAAACCTCCATTATTCCCTATGGGGAAAAACCTTAAAGACGCATAAACTTCAACAATTCCTAAGAAATCAGCCCTTTGCCCTATTCCTTTGGAATCTGGGTTGTGGCAGGCACCCCTTGAGGCACTGCAACCCAACCCACTGTTTTGCCCCTCAGGCCCCCTTTCTGCTCCGAATCTGCCCCAAAGACATGTCAACTTCAGAAATTCTTTAAAAATCAGCTCTTTCCTCAATTCCTTTGGAATCTGGGTGGCAGCAGGCACTCTTTGGGGCACTACCACCTGACCCACTCTTCTGCCCCCAAAGCCTCCTTTCTGCCCCAAATCCACCCCAAATAACATCAACATCACACATCAACAACAGCAGAGCTTTGCATAGAACCAGGCAGATTTCCAAAGGTCATGCACATCCACATCCCGCCAGAAATGCAATTGATCTACACACAAGAGTGTGAAACAGCAATGAAATGCACACTGCTCCACTGGCCAATGAGAGTAAATTTTACCCTCAAATTTCCTTAAAAGGAATAAGGAGGCAATTGCCAGCAGATCAGCCCATGCTTTCACTGGCCAATCTGCAGGCTGGAAGGGCCGGAAATTCAAACAGATATCAAAACTCAAAATGGAGACTGAAGGAGAAAGACTTTTCACGATTGCAAAATGGAGTTCCAAAACAACAAAACGTTTAATATCTGAAACAGGGATGTTTTGTTTCAGCTACAACATTTTCTGTTTTGAGCACTGGGTGTTTTGTTTTGGCTACGAAACAGCCGAAATGGCCTGTTTTGTGCACAAAAGTTTTGTATCCAAAACGAAATACACATCCCTACCTCCAACTGAATCAACAGGCTCCACAAAGGTGGATTCTGTATCTAATTAAGCATAACGATTCTTTACTGCCAAGGAATCAGGAGTACTCACAGAGTCTCTCAGGTGTAAAAGGTTGTGAATTCTCCGTTGCTTTGGTGCTTTGTTTGTAAAACACTCCTCCTCACCTGGGGGGTAATTTTCCATCTTCTCTTGTGGCCCATTATCAGACAGTTAGTTGGCAGTCGCCCTGCCTCTGTTCACTTAGTGATTTGGACGTAGTTGAATTGATAACTCCAATAAACAGATTCTTTTTCCTGGTGCAATTAGCCAATAAAAACACCAGAAACTGAGATTAGTTCAAAGCTTTATTTTACTCTGCAGAGCAAAAGCAACCCTGAGGAATAGCTTCACAACAGGGCAGCAGCCTAAAGAATGTCTACCGTGGACTTTTAGACAATGATTGATGCATTTCAAGCATGCTTATCATTAACAACAAGCTAGCTAGGTAATCCAGTAGTACAGTACCATATTAGGCCAATAGGATTACAACACTGCCATTGTTAAGGTTTTTCTACGCAGCCCCTAGTAGGCAGTTTCGTTATCAGCATCGTTCCCTCTCCTGACCAGTAGACCAGAACAGGAAAGGCATAGAGATTGAATAATATGTTGCAAGTTCACAAGGCTAGCAAGGAAGAAAGGATGGGAACCAAAACAAACTAATCAAATTCTTTACAAATGACATACAGGCAGGAGGAGACTCTTGCTCTGTTCAGCTAGAATCAAAATGGCGTAACTATGGTAACAGAATCACATAAAGGTCACAGGTAACAGAATCACATAAAGTTCATACTCAAGCCCACTTTGGTGCAGTCATCTCCAGCTTAAAACCCTTGGTAAAATCTTCCATTAAAACTATGAAAATATTCTTAAAATCCCAGGAGCTCTTCAAGGGAGCTGCTCACCTGATGCCATCTTGGCCACACATCAAAGGAGATGTTACCCGACATACTCACGGAACCTTTAACTAAAGATCAATTTCAGTATTTGTAGGAAGCAATGGGACTTGTGAACTGAAGAACGAGACAATGAGAAGGAGAATGTTGGAATTTTACTGTGTACGTAACTAAGCATTGTCTCTCTTCTTGCCTAAGGCATGCTTACCTTTGTATGGATCCGTCTGATAACCTCTAGGTTTGACAATTGTAATGCTCTCTACATAAAGCTGCTGTTGTATGAAGTACAGAGACTTCAGCTAGTGCAAAAATTCAGCAGCCAGGTTGGTCCCCAAGGTAACTCGGAGATAGGGATGTGCCTGAACTGCAGTTCTAAGCACAGTTTGAGCACTTTTAGCCGCCCCTTCCAGCTTCCTGCTGGGGCAGTGCACATCCCAAAAAGCCCTGGACAAGTGGCATCTGTGCATGCTGGTGATTACCTATTAAGCCCTAAATGGCTTAGCCCCGGGATATTTAAGAGAATGCCTTCTTCTGCATGAACCCCACCGCCTGTAAAGGTAAATTGGGGAGGTCCACCTTTGGTTGCCACTAGTTTGTCTGGTGGTGAGTTGACCTTGGGTCTTCTCTGCAGGTACCCCTGAGCTTTAGAATGAGATCTCTTCTAGAGTAAAAAGCTTAACTTCTCTGGTGCCCTTTAGGAAGGCCTTAAAGACAAGCCTGTTTAGTTGATATTTTAATTGCTTCCCCTTTAATTTTTTTTAATCCCCCCTTGCTTTAATTGATTATGTTTTAATTTTTTTTAACCGTTAATTGTTTGTAAACTGTCATGAGAATTTATAATTTGACAGTATAACAATTCCATACATAAGTAAATACAAAACAGCAGTCACCCAGGAACCTGGACGGGCCTGTCCTCAGTCATGCGCTCATCTCCTGATGTCCCTGATTGATGACATCATGGTACATGCGCTGATGCCAACGGGTGGGGGAGCACTGAGTCAGCCACACAGGGAGATGGAGGAAGGGCCAACTCAGGGCCTTCACTCAGGACTCAGGGCCAACACCATGTGCATCCCTGTGGGTCACAGAGGGTCCCTAAAGGTGGGCCTGCCTGGTGATGTGCTCGTTAAACACTGCTCGACTGATGATGAGGGCCAGCAGCAGCAGAGGGAAACCAAGCCTCCAGAGTTGGGCTGGTGGTTACCCTGGGATCCTGAGGTGTACCAGTTGGGAGAAAGGGAAGAAGGTGCTGACTAACCTCCCCTCTCCCTCAAATTGACTCTGAGGCCTTGCAGATACATCAGGGATAGGGCCTTGGCTACTGAGCTACTGAGGCTTCATACCTGAGAGAAAGTAATGCCAGAAATGGTTAAATATTTAAATTTGGCTATATCACACTAGAGTCTTCTTTGAAGTTCTTCTGTTGAACGATGGTGAAAGAGCAAGTCTGCAGAAGAGTGTAAGATTGAAACATTCTCCTGCTAGTTTCTGAATCTTGCCATTTCTGATATCAGATTTGTGTCTGTTTTTACTATTGCATAAAGACTGACCAGTTTGTTCTGTGTAGATAGCAGAAAAGCACCATTGACAGGTGAGAGCACATACTTGATGGCATAGATAAGGGATTCTCAATGTTGGGTCCCCAGATGTGGTTGAACCTCAACTCCCATAATCCCCAACCAAAGGCCACTGGGGCTGGGGATTATGGGAGTTGAAGTCCAATAACATCTGGGGACCCAATGTTGAGAATCCCTGATATAGATTATGACACTGGGTCCTATAATGGTGTTACGGCAGATATGGAGACAGAGTTGGCATCATGGATTAAGGCAGGGTATGGACCCTGTGTTGTTTTGTTTGTTTGTTTTGCCTGTTATATTAATTTGCTCATGGTAAGTAGTCATTTAAGTGTGCTGTCTCTCTCCTGTAGGAAGACAAGTCTACCATCCAAGACCTGTGAGAAAGAGACATTTCATTGTCCAGGGTAGGCAGTAGGTGATATGGTGGAGTGGTTTTATATGGAATGTGGTGACATTCCATTTTATATGGGATGTGGTGACAGCCAACAACCTGGGTGGCTTTAAGAGGGGTTTGGATGACTTCATGGAGGAGAGGTCTATCAATGGCTACTAGTCAGAGGGCTGTGGGCCACGTCCAGCCTCAAGGGTGTACCTCTGAGTACCAGTTGCAGGGGAGCAATGGCAGGAGAGAGGGCACGCCCTCAACTCCTGCCTGTGGCTTCCAGCGGCATCTGGTGGGCCACTGTGCGAAACAGGATGCTGGACTAGATGGGCCTTGAGCCTGATCCAGAAGGCTGTTCTTATGGAAGCTGTGGGTGACAACCAGTGGTAGTCTAACATTTCAGGGGCTGGCCTGTGACAGATTATTCCTGGGATAATCTAGTCCTGTCGGTCTTGTCTTTCAGCTTCATTGGGTTAGTGCTGTAATTTTAGGAATGTGTGGTCTAAATTATCCTGGTCTCGGAGGACTTCCATCTCTCCGTTTCCAACATAGTATTCAGATGAAGACTATCACTGAATAGGCAAAAGGCTAGGATTATAGATTAAGAGAGCCAAGAGGGCTTTTCATAGATTCACCTCTCTAATTATATGTGTTTCCTTCTCTTTCTCTATCCAGTTTTCTACTTTTTAACATGAGCATTATTTTTTTTAAATTGTGAAGGTAAGCATGTTTATTTGGACCAGAAGGTCAACAGCTATCTTCAGTGAGCATAAGAAGAGCCTTGCTGGATCAGGCCCATCTATTCCAGCACCCTGTTTTTCACAGTGGCCCATCAGATTCCTCTTGGAAGCCCACAAGCACAAGATGACAGCATACCCCCTTTCCTGCCTTTGCTCCCCTGCAACTTGGGACATGAAACACTTGAAGGACAACATTGAAAGATCATGTGTGACCTTGGTTTTTTATTTTAACACAAGTGAATTTTAGCCCGTTGAAAAACGGGCGCTAGTAATGCTTTCGGCCCCCGCCGCCGAACCTCCCAGCTGCCCGATCCCACCATTTGTACAGGAAAGAGGAGCTCGCCAGCAGGGCTCCTCTTTCTGCAAAGGCTCTTCTCAAACTGGCGCTTTGAGCGGAAAGGACGCCCTTTCCGCTCAAAGCGCCAGTTTGAGAAGAGCCTTTGCAGAAAGAGGAGCTCTGCTAGCGAGCTCCTCTTTCCTGTACAAATGGTGGGATCGGGCAGCTGGGAGGGCGGTTCGGCGGCGGCATTTTTCAGGGCCAATTTGGCCCTTAGTAATTTGGCGGGGGGACGGGAATGGTGGGATCGGGCCCCAAGGTTCCCCCCCCCGCCCGGCTTTACTGGCGGCGCCAGGCCTCGGCGGCGGCTCCGCCGCCACCTCGGCCAGCTTCCCCGCCGCCTCTTCCCCCGGCGCCTCTCTCCTTTATTTGCGGCGGCCGCTTCTGGCCACGCCGCCGCCTCACCCGCACTCCCACCGCCAGTTGCCCCGTCGCGGCCACCGCCACCTCTGGCCGTGGCCACGGCTGCGCCGCCGCCTCTCCCGCACGCTCCTCCTGGCGTAGGCGGCGGCCACTTCTCCTGGCCCCAACATGGCCGCCGGGTCCTGCCGTTCGTGCCTCCCTTGCCCTGTTCTGAGCATGCCCAGAACAGGCCAGGCACGAACGCACGCTTGGTGTCCGTCCACGGACGGACACCAAGCGTTTTATTAGAGAGGATTTTATTTTAACATTGTGTGATTCCTGAGGATGGGGACAAGCTGCTTGGAGCAATGAGGCCTACCACTTGTTCTCTTGACCCTTGTCCAACATGGCTTGTTCTATCTAGCAGGGAGGCTCTTGTAGGAGGCCTGGTAGAAATAATAAATGCTTCTTTGAGGGAGGTCAGCATGCCTCCTTGTCTTAAGGAGGCAATTATTAGACCTATTCTAAAGAAGCTTGCAGTAGATCCCTCAGAGTTGAGCAATTATAGGCCTGTCTCCAATCTCCCATGGTTGGGCAAGGTAATTGAGATGGTGACCTCTCAGCTCCAGATGGTCTTGGAGGAAACTGATTATCTAGACCCATTTCAAACTGGCTTTTGGGCGGGCGACATGGTAGAGACTGCCTTCGTCAGCCTGATGGATGATCTCCAATTGGGAATTGACAGAGGAAGTGTGACTCTGTTGGTCCTTCTGGATCTCTCAGCAGCTTTCGATACTATCGACCATAGTATCCCTTTGGAACGTCTGAGAGTGTTTGATGTGGGAGGCACTGTTTTACAGTGGTTCTGCTCCTACCTCTTGATCAGATTCCAGATGGTGTCGATTGCAGACTGTTGCTCTTCAAAATCTGAGCTTAAGTATGGTGTCCCTCAAGGTTCCATACTTTCTCCAATGCTTTTTAACATTTACATGAAACTGCTGGGAGAGACCATCAGGGAATTTGGAGCTTTGGCTGATATGCCAGCTGCGTCCATTTCTTCAGATGAATGACCTCAAAACAGTGGTACTGTTGGAGATGAACTTCCAGTGTATCGACATTTTGCACCAACTGTCCTAATGACCACTAGGGGCATTGGGAATAGAGAAAGTGAGTCAGGGTCTCCCTATCTGTCCCTACTCTATGACTCCTGAACTGACTCTGCAGCACTTCCTGTGCTAAGTAACAATCCTTCCTTTCCTCCTAGAGAGCAAATGAAAACATCTCTCTCTCTCCTTACCTATCCATTATGTAGTCCTTTAGATTAGATATAGGTCTTTCCTATCTAAGTGTATTTAACCAATAAATATTTAGTCATACAAGGATCTCCATGTGTTTTCTCTAAATAGCTGCAATATCCAAACCATCCTCCGCTACCTACTCTGTAACTGGAGTGTCTGCTCATTCCTTAGTGCTCTGCTGTTTTACCTATTGCTGGTAAAAATCAACAACCTCTAACAGGTACATGTGCTGGTAACCTCCAGACTTGACTTCTGCAATTCGCTCTATGTGGGATTGCCTTTGTACGTAATCTGAAAACTCCAGTTGGTACAGAATGCGGCAACCAGGTTAGTCTCTGGGTCATCTCGGAAAGACCATATCACCATGGGCGTAATTACGATCGGGCAAGGGGAAACAGTTGTCTAGGGGCCCCACTGCCTGGAGGGGCCCCCCCAGAGACATGCTACATGACTCCCCATGGCCCACCTACCCAGCCCCAAGGCCCCTCACTCAGCCAGTCCCCCGTGCCCTGTTCTCCCTCTCTCCTACTTCTCCTCCTGGCCGGCAATCTAAGCAGTCTGCAAGCTGCTAGAGCTCCTTCTCTCTCAGCCTCTCAGCTGATCAGCGGGTGGGCGGGGCTTCCAGAGAGGCCTCCGTGCAGGCTTCCTTGAAGCCTGAACTCGAGTGCCAAAGGAAGGAAGGAGGCAGGCAGAGTGGCCAGCACTGGCTGCACTTACCCACCACAATTCTCTTCAGATCCTCTGCCCAGCCTTTGCCAGTAATGGAGGTAGAATGTGAATTCCTTTTTGTGGTTATTTTATCTGCTTGCTTGCTTGCTGTAGGGCTTTGATATGCGCAGGGGGTGGGGCGACTGAGAAGTCTCTGAATATTTAATTTGAACAAAAGTCCTATAAGTGGCTTGTTTCATGGCAGAAAATTACAAAAACCTCTGGAACAAACAATATTTCATTCATTCATTCATTCATGAATGCACTTATGTTCAAGTTGTTTTGCAACCCAGAAGGTCTGAGTGAGAACTGTAAGCATGTGTTGTGCTTTTATTTTATTTTATTTTTCTTTAGAAATGCCAAGCTGGTTGGACATGTCCAAAAACCTCACCCACACTATTTACACTGTATGTCATCAGTCAGTATGATTCTGTAATGATATGAAATATTAAGGAGGCCTTGCACATGCTGATTTGCCACCCCGCCCCTCACCCCACTAGGGATGACCCTGCTTCTGAGCACCTGCAGAGAGTGTTTTGAATCTCAGTACAGTGAGAGACCACAACCAGCCCTACTTCCACATTGGGGAGCAGGGAGAATGACTTTTAGGACAGACTAGGGCATAGCTTCAGGAGCTCCTGAAGCATGTCTCATCTATCTTAAAATTTTACCAAGAAGAGGCAGATTCCTCATTCTCTCCACCCCCACTTTTTCTCCTGAGGACTGGTGCTAATTCTTGCTCTTTTCTCTGTTTCTCTGCACCTATCTTCCTTGCTTCAGTGGGACTTACTGGTCTCCTATAGGGAGCAAAATATGCTGGGAGCACAAATTAGTTTGGTTTGCTTTACATCCCTGAGCATGTGCAATCCTATATGCACTTACCAGGGAAGGATCTCAGACAGCTGAATGCAATGTTTTTTTTTAAAGTAGACATGCTTTTCTTGCTAGTAAGTCCTTTAGGTTTCAATGAAAAGTACTTCCAGCTAAATGTGGTTAGTAGATTTGCTGCCTGAGGCTGCAATTCTCCACACACTTACCTGGGACTTTTACACACAGCAGGCTTTACTGCAAGTTTACTGGGAGGCTTTACTGCAAAATTGAAGTTGTCCCGAAGAACCAACGCAAAATAGCATTGTTGTTGTTTTTACTCCAGATATAAATCAGGCTACACTCTAACGAGCAGTGGAAAACTTGAATTGTGTGTGAACTGTTCCCCAATAACTCACAGGGACTTCAGGGTAAATCTGGCCAACGTGTGAATGCAGCACCTCCTGTGTTAAAGGGCTTTAAAAGCCTCGTGTGAAAAACCTCCTGGAATCAAACTTTACTGAATTTGTTCAGAATTCTGAGAAAACATACATAGGCTCACACTGCATGGTTGAAAGTCTCCTTTGCTAATCTGCAGCGAGGAGCCCATTTTAATAATTAGTGTTTCTTGTGTGCTCTAGGCATTAAAAGTAGCACAAATCTATAGTAGTCAATGAATATCACTATATATTGTGAAGTGTGCATGTCTGTATTCAGTGAAATGTATTTCCAGGCAGCATACCTATTTTGAAATATCAGTCTTAAATCCTGGGGGCCTGGGGTGTGCGAAGGCCCTGGACTCTGGAGGGGGGGGGCATTTTAAAATCTCGTCTTTGGGCCCATTCCAACCTTGCTACGCCCCTGCATATCACTCCTCTGCTGATAGAGCTACACTGGCTGCCAATAGGTTTCCGGGCAAAATACAAGGTGCTGGTCATAACCTATAAAGCCCTAAATGGCTTTGGCCCTAAGAATTTAAGAAAACATCTTCTTCATTATGAGCCCCACCACCTATTGAGGATATCTGCAGAGTTCTGTCTCCAGTTGCCGCCAGCTTGCCTTGTAGCCACACAGGGGCAGGCCTTCTCGGTTGTTGCCCTGAGATTGTGGAATGTGCTCCCTACTGAAATATGATCTTCCCCATCTCTGACGATCTTTTAAAATCATTTGAAAACCCACCTCTTCACCCAAGTTTTTTCAGCTTTTTAAATTGTTTAGGTTTTTAATCTGTGTTTGAACTTAAATTGTTTAAAATTGTTTTAAGTTTTTGTGTATATTTTAAACTTGTTTTTATGTTATTGCTATCCGCCCAGAGACAGAAGTTTGGGGCAATGTACAAATCTGATAAATAAATAAATAAATAATGTGACATCATTGTATCGAGTGTTTCTCCTCCCCGTTCAAATGGTAGCAAAGGAACCGAAGTGAGGAAATGACATCACTTTTTTTTTTTTTAAACTAGACTTCATTAGAAGATGCACTTGGGAGAATCAAGTTGCTAGCATCCTTGCATCTTCTGTACCATTTATTGCATTTATTGCATCGACTTCCTCTTCCCATCACGTGACCCATATTTCCTTCTCCCACCACGTGGCAAGGACTTCTTTTGCCCACCAACTGGCAAGGACTTCCGCTTCTCAGTAGACTCCCTCTTCCCTTCATTCTGTTTTGTAGGCTCCTGCACAACTTCTTTGTTAGCTTCTTGCTCATTTCCCAGATTTTTGACCACATTCATTTCAAGAAGCTTCCTGATAGACAGAAAGGTCTTTCTTTTAGTTTCTGGAACATACTTGAGGATATAAAAAAGTGTGGCAAAGCTGAAAGGAAAGAAGATGAGGAAGCTGTAGGGCCCAATATGTTTCTAGAGATGGGTGGGGGGAGAGAGGGAGAGAGAGAGAGAGAGAGAGAGAGATGAGCACAATACATAAGCTTATTTATTTATCATGTGTATATTAGGGCTGTGCTATGTTGTCTGTCTGACAGGAATGTCAAGCTGATATGACCAATGGTGGGCACTATCAGAATGACTTCAGTTACGGGAGCCATAAGGGAGCCCTGACAGTTGAAGCACTAAAATCCCTGTTGTCATGTCTGAACTCTTTGTAGTTCCAAAGTTCCTGTCAGACTGACACAACTTGCTAGGGTTGCCAACTGTCCTGTACTGCAGAGGATGTCCCGATTTCCTGTGGGAAAATGCTCATCCCATTCGGAACTCAATTTCTCCCACTTTTTGACTCTTCTTTTTTTTCCTCCTTTTTTAAAAAAACACCACTTTAAAAGCTGATGCTGGGTGGTGGCGGCAGAGCTGGGATGGCAGCAGTGAGGTCAGGGGTGGGGTGTGTGCACTGGAGGCAGGCGGGAGAGAAGGCAGTGAAAGAACTCCTCACCCGGACCTGCCTTCTTCCCAAATGAGGCAGATCAGGCTGATTTTAGGCCTCTGTGCATGCAAGGACTGAAATTGGCCCCATCTGCCTCATTTGGGAGGAAGGTGGGTCTGGGTGAGGAGCTATTTCACCACCTTCTCTCCTGCCTGCCTCCAGCCAGCCCATCTGTCTCCAGCACAACCACCCCAAGCTCCCCACTTGGCCGTCATAGTTTGGAAGGCGGGCAGAGCTCTCGCTGCTGTCCATGCTCTGCTGCCGCACAACTGAACAAGGCAGAAGAAAGTGTTATGGTGTGCTGAGGTTCCCCCTCCCCCCGCTGGCCTTCAAAATGCACCCCTCAGGCCTTTTAGGTCCATTTTTCAGCCTGTTCAGGCCTTGCTAAAGATGGTGTGGTGGCCAAAATGGCGACCGCCATGCATGTGCAAAAGGCCTCTGTGAAGCCTGGCATGACCCACGGCCTCGCAGAGGCCATTTGCACATGTGTGGTGGCCATTTGGGGGGGTGGGGCGGAAAGGCCTCCCAAACAAAAATGGCCCCCACACATGCGCAAATGGCCTCTACAAGGTTGTGGGTCATGCCAGGCCTCACAGAGGCCTTTTGAGCATGTGTGGTGGACACCATTTTGGCCACCACACCGTTTTTAGCAAAAAAGGCCTGAGGGGTGCGTTTTGAAGGCCAGCAGGGGGAGGGGGGACCTCTGTGCACCCCCGCACCCCTCTCCTCAACAATCATTTTAAAGGTAATTAGAAAATTTTAAGTGTTTAAAATTCATGAAACCCTCCCCCACCCGACCAGACCAGACCGGCGAGGGGGGAGGTTCAAAGGGTGCCGGACCAAACTGGTCCGGTTCCATTAGAGGCCAGTCCAGCCTCGAATCGAACCAGGCCAGACTGTTCCGTGCACATCCCTACCCAGATCCCCAGAGAGTCAGGCTAACCAAAAAGACAAATGCACGAGGCCATGCAGTGTACATGGCCATGCAGAGAGTGTACATCTCTGAGAAACCTGAACATTTAACTTTAACCCCATGGGCCGAAATCCTGACTAAAACATGCACACTATGCCAGCCACTGGCTTTAATTTTTAGAGGTAGCCATTGATGACACACTGATTATTCTTAAGACACAGCTTCATATGTGTGGGCTGGGCTTAGTTCACAGATTGGGACCGTCCACCCTCACTGCACCAAACTGATCTGCAAAATTGTTCACCTGTATATAAAGGAACACAAGCGCAATTAAACCATTGCAGAACCATTGCACAGATCCTATGATTGCAAAGGCTGAGGACCGGGATGACTGTAGGAACAGTTCTGTTGTCAACACATAGTTAACTGGACCTGGGCCAAAAAAAGAAGGCATGGTGTTTAATACCATTTCAATTAAGGCACTAATTTATCTCTCCTGTTCACATTTTATGGGTTTCCCCCCCAAGGATCTTAGTATTTCCATCGTATGAGCACTTACCTGGCCCGATGATGTGTCCAATAAGGAAGATTATGACAAAAATTGTGCTCATATAAGGCATCCACGATATGGTGGTCTGTTGGAGAAAGATGGTTATGCATCAGGTCATGCAAGGCTGCAGTTGTAGGTGCTCCTTATCTTAGATCCCCAGAAGTTCTTGGACTATAACTTTGGAGACCCAAGTATGAAAATGCCTATCTTAGGGCATGGCCCATCTTTGCTACTGCAAGAACAATGGCAAAAAACCTGTGGACAAAGGAAATAATGAATATATATATAAAGAACAGGCAACATGTATTTTCGGGCTTTAACATGCCTTGATAAATCCGTCTGTACAGCCATGGGTTTTTCACTCTTGTCTTTACGTATGGAAAATTGTCTCTGATGAAGCCTTTCGGCAAAACAGCTGTTATCCCGGGGCGGTTGTCATCTGGTTATTTTCCTGGCATTATTTGGCTCCTATCGTCAGTTGTTATCAGCCACCTCAGAGCATGTTGCTTGTTCCGTTTGAAAGTCTGAATCATCAGCTGAACTTCAGGCATTTATGACATGATTTCTTCCTGAGGACATCAGTCCCTTCCTCTGGAATTGAGAATTTACCATTTGTTCTGTATGTACTCTTTACATTTTCACATTTGAAGACATTTTGGACCCCATTTGGATATCTGCACATATGGTTTTGTGTATTTTGTTACTGCATTTTGTAATTTTATATAGCCTTATGTTTATCTATGTTTACACATGTGATACCGATGTGGCTGTTTGCTGTCGTGTGTGTTGATAGCTGGTTTTTCATTTTCTCATAATACACATATATATCACTCTTTATTTATATATATTCATTATTTCCTTTGTCCATGGGTTTTTTGCCATTGTTCTTGCTTTTCCATTCCGTGGACCCCGTTTCCTTTCTTGTTTCCATCTTTGCTACTGGCCTATGGAATACCAGAGCTTTGCTGGCCTATGGAATGTAACAGAATACTGAGATCTGTGTCCACGTGAACTCTGTGGCATTGAAATACAGCATCCAAGTATATTTTGCAGGGAGGTTCTGTCAAGGGAAATCTACATCCTTGCTTACTTCTCCATTTTACTCCATCTCATAAAACCCAAGTGATTTTCAAATTCCAAAGTAATGTTTCTCTCATGCATTACTTTGTGGATGATCCAACCAGGAGGAGGAGATCCTACATTTCAAAATATTTCTGGTTGACATCCTCACATCCGCCCTGAGCCAATTTTGGAAGGGCGCTATAAAAATTGAATGAATGAATGAATGAGGTAGGTACGGGATGTATGCCAGGAGATTATGCCCATAGTGTGGAGAGCTTGCTTAGCTGTGCAGTGTGGAGGGTGGGGGATGCAGCTCTCAAGGACATATTTTTATGTTACACAGGGCACTTCCAGGGCAAGCAGAGAAAATTGTCCCCACACCCTCTGTGCAAACATGGCTTCTTCACTAAGGAACTGAAGCATGTCCGACTCCTTAGAGAAGATCTCAGCTACTGTTCCAAAGAATAACCTTTTTAAAATTAGTCTGCCATGTCTGTCATGAAGTTCCCTGATGGCTTTGGGGCTGGCATCCATCATAGGTAATGAGGAAAGGGAAGGATGTCAATGGCAGCTCACAATACTCCGCTCTAAATTCATCAGTGCTTCAAGTTCTGAGTTACATACCTCAAGTTCGAGGGTCATGGTTAACAGAATGCAAGAGATGCTGCAGATCCCAAAGCCATAGAGAAGCACAATTCTCCGTCCCCAAGCATCAACGCCATATATCTAGAGAATATAAAGGCAGGGCAGAGAACGATAGTTATTACAAGCCAGCAAGATGTATTGGATAGAGTGCTGAATTTAAACTTAGGTGCATTCAAGTCACTGCTTGTACATGAAGCTAAATGGCTGACATTAGAGCAATCACTATGTGAAAGAAATTCAGTGGTTAGGAACTGAGACTTTCTGGTCCCTTTTCACACTGTTTCTGCCCCCCCCCCCTTCTCGTTGTGGGGTTAAAGCGACAGATGCCAATTGGAAATCCAGAAATTGAGTGTAGCTGTGATTGGACAGTATCAGGGCCCTTTTCGGGGGTGGGGGGAACAAGGGTGCAGTTGCCTCAGGCCCACACACAGGGGAGGAACCCTGACAAATGAACATCCAGCCTGCTTGGAAACTAAGAGAAAAAATGAGTCCACTACTCCATTAGGCAGATTGTTCAGTGGTATGGCGCGCTTTCTAATTCTAGGTTTATTTCATGTAACAAAAAGAGAGAGAGGGAGAGTTTGCAAGCTGATTTTCTCTTTAGTCAACCTGCCAGTCAAACTGACAGCCAGGCAACCACATGAATATGGATGTGTTATGCAACCACATGGATATGCATAATCAGATAGTGGTTGACATCCTCCATAGCCCTCCAAAAGCAAAAGGAGGGCTGCGGAATCTGTAAGGGGACTTAAGCATTCCTGCCAGAAGGCTTGTTGCACCGCAGACTGAGTATGGAGGGAGGAGTGACTTTCACATCTGTCCCCTCCCCTCCAAAAGCTCTTTCCCCTTCTATACATCTGTTCCTGAGCTGTTCACAAAAATCACTCTCCCCTCCCCACCTCCAAGACACATCCACAGCGCAGAAAGCCCTCAGTACAGAGACAATGAAGGTTCCTGATGGACTTGTAGCCCAACTACCTTCTCTGGGGGCTGCAGAGAATGTCAGCCATGGATAACAGAGGCTCAGAAGAACCCATATCAATTTACAATTTTCAGGATTTTTTTTATCCCAATGCACAGTATTTTTTGAGAGGAGCCTTGACAGCTAAACTGAAGGTTTCTCACAAAGATATGCTCTTAGGAGATTCTAGCAAAGATAAGTTTCTAGCAAAGAGATAGGGATAGAGACAGAGGTGGGAGATACTTACCCCTATTATATGTGTCATCACGAGGAAACAAGTTGCTCCTACAGTGAGGTACTCAACATTCTTCTTTCCTATTCCCGTAGAATTGAAGATAACGTCTATATAAAAGTATGCCTGAAATCATATCAGAGCCACCAGAAATCTTAGTTGCATGGAAGAAGGTACTGGTGACCAAGGGGTTGGGGAGAGTGGGGGGCGGGAACTGGTATACATGATGCACAGTGCCTCAGTGACACTGTGGATACATGAGGCTGCCCTGATGCTCTAGTGCAGGGCTGCAGAACTTCAAACTAACAGCTGTTTTTGGACTGCAACTTCCATCATCTCTGTCTAATTGCCATTGTGGTTGGGGATGATGGGAGTTTTTATTTATTTATTTATTTATTTATTTATTTATTTATTTATTTTTGCATTTTTATACCGCCTTTCGTTAAAATATAGCCCCAAGGCGGTTTACAAAAGTTAAAAACATACAATAAAAACACAATAAAAACAACATGCTAAGAGTATAAAAACATATAAAAACAGGCATAAAACAATACAAGAAATAAAAACACCCAGAAGCAGCAGTAAAAATGATTATGTAAAAGCCTGGGTAAAAAGCCAAGTCTTTACAAGCTTTCTAAAAGCCATGATGGAGTCCGAGGAGCGAATGACCACTGGGAGAGCATTCCAGAGTCTGGGGGCAGCAACAGAGAAGGCCCTGTCCCGAGTGCACGACAGCCGGGCCTCTCTCATTGTCGGCACCCGGAGCAGGGCCCCCTCAGATGTCCTCGTCAAGCGGGCAGCAACCCTTGGGAGCAGGCGGTCCCTCAATACCCTGGGCCCAAACCGTTTAGGGCTTTAAAGGTCAAAACCAGCACCTTGAATTGGACCCGGAAACAAACTGGTAGCCAGTGCAGCTCTTTCAAAATGGGGGTGATATGTTCCCAACGGGCAGCTCTGGATAACACCCTCGCTGCCGCGTTTTGCACTAGCTGCAGTTTCCGGATATTCTTCAAGGGCAGCCCCACGTAGAGCGCGTTACAGTAATCCAGCCACGACGTGACTAAGGCGTGGGTAACTGTGGCCAGATCTGCCTTCTCAAGAAAAGGACGCAGCTGGCGCACCAGCCGAAGCCGTGCAAAGGCACCCCTGGCCACCGCCTCCACCTGAGCTTCCAAGAGCAGAGCCGGGTCCAGTAGTACCCCCAAGCTGCGTACTTGTTCCTTCAAGGGGAGTGCAACCCCATCCAGAACTGGTAAAATCTCCACATCCCGATTGGCTCTCCTACTGACCAACAGCACCTCCGTCTTATCCGGATTCAATTTCAGTTTGTTAGCCCACATCCAACCCATCACGGCCTCCAGTCCCCGGTTCAGGACATCCACCGCCTCCCTAGGATCAGATGACAAGGAGAGATAGAGCTGAGTGTCATCCGCATATTGCTGACAATTCAGTCCAAATCCCTGGATGACCTCTCCCAGCGGCTTCATGTAGATGTTCAACAGCATGGGGGACAAGACCGAACCCTGCGGGACCCCACAGGCCAACGGCCACGGGGCCGAGCAGTAGTCCCCCAGCACCACCTTCTGGACCCTCCCCTCAAGAAAGGACCGGAACCACTGCAACGCAGTGCCTCCGATTCCCATACTCGAGAGGCGGCCCAGAAGGATACCATGGTCGATGGTATCGAACGCCGCCGAGAGGTCCAGCAGAACCAACAGGGATGCACTCCCCCTGTCTAGTTCCCGGCTTAGGTCATCCACTAGAGCGACCAAGGCAGTCTCAGTCCCATACCCGGGGCGGAAGCCAGATTGAAAAGTGTCCAGATAATCCATATCATCCAAGACCCTCTGCAGCTGGGACGCCACCACACGCTCCATCACCTTGCCCAAAAAGGGCAGGTTAGACACAGGTCTATAGTTGTCCAGGCTGGAGGGATCAAGGGAGGGCTTTTTTAATAGAGGTCTTACCACCGCCTCCTTAAGGCACGATGGCATCCTGCCCTCCCTTAATGAAGCATTAACCATCACCTCCAGCCATCTCCCTGTCCCCTCCCTGGCAGCTTTTATTAGCCATGAAGGGCAAGGGTCAAGAGCGCACGAAGTCGCCCGCACACTGCCCAGGATCTTGTCCACATCCTCAGGCCGCACCAACCGAAAAGAATCCAAAACAACAGGACCAGATGGTACCAAAGGCACGTCTGCCGGAACTGCCAAAACTCTGGAGTCCAGGTCAGCACGGATGCAAGCGACTTTATCTGCAAAGTGACAGGCAAACCGATCACAAAGAGCTGTAGATGGCTCCTTCCCCATTGTCCGGGGGGATGTGTGGAGCAATGTTTTCACCACACGAAACAGCTGTGTTTGCCTGCACTGAGCAGACGCAATGGAGGCGGAGAAAAAATGTTTCTTCGCCGCCCCCACCGCCACGGCGTAGTCCCTAAAATGGGTTCTAGCCCGTGTTCGATCGGATTCATGACGACTCTTCCTCCTGCGTCGCTCCAGCCGTCGTCCGAGTTGCTCCATCGCCCTAAGCTCCGAGGAAAACCAAGGAGCGGAACGGGCTCCACTAAGCCGGAGAGGGCGCTTGGGGGCAACCGTGTCAACAGCCCGGGCCATCTCTCCATTCCAGAGATCAACCAAGGCGTCGACAGGGTCACCAGCTCTGGACACTGGAAACTCCCCGAGGGCCGTCTGGAATCCAAGCGGATCCATAAGCCTCCGGGGGCGGACCATCTTAATCGGCCCACCACCCCTGCAGAGGGCAGACGGAGCAGTCAAACTAAACCCCACCAGGTGATGATCTGTCCATGACAAGGGAGTGGTCTCAAATTCCCCCACCTCCAGATCATTTATTTCCCGGTCGGCAAAAACCAGATCCAGAGTGTGTCCCGCCACGTGGGTAGGGCCCGATACCAATTGAGACAGGCCCATGGTTGCCATGGAGGGCATGAAATCCTGAGCCGCACCCACTAGGGGGGCCTCAGCGTGGACATTGAAATCCCCCAAAACAATAAGCCTGGAGGAACCCAAGGCCACCTCCGAGACCACCCCCACCAGCTCAGGTAGGGAGACTGAAGTGCAGCGGGGTGGTCGGTACACCAACAGAATCCCCAGCCTATCTCGGAGGCCCACCCTCAAGGACAAACACTCGAAATTCTGAGATTGCCTGACCGGGCACCTGGAAACGGGGAGGGTCTCTCGAAAGATGACTGCAACGCCTCCTCCCCGACCCTCCCCAACGCCTCCTCCCCGAGTTGTAGTCCAACAACAACCGGAGGGCCAAAATTGTGCAGCCCTGATGTAGCGAATAAGTGGTGGCACAACCAGCGCTGCCACTGCTGTTCCCATTGCAATAAAAGAGAGTAACAGCGGCAGCCCTGATCATGCCACTACTCGTTCTCTACAGCGCCATGGTTGCCTTCCGCAACCACAGCAGCCCTGACATTGCTGAGATGCTGCACATTATAGAAGCCACTGATCCTTGAAGGTCAGCTGCCTTTTACCTAGAATACGGGAAGAGGAAGCCATTTATTCTAGCTTCTTTCTCCCTAATTAGGCAGTTCCACATTCATAGAACCATAGAAATTTGGAAAGGACTTGGGAGCAGTGTTCCTTCTAAGGTGTGCGCATGGGCGTGAGCTCAAAAGTT
Organism: Hemicordylus capensis; assembly: GCF_027244095.1. Taxonomy (NCBI): domain Eukaryota; kingdom Metazoa; phylum Chordata; class Lepidosauria; order Squamata; family Cordylidae; genus Hemicordylus; species Hemicordylus capensis. The sequence continues at coordinate 252,382,041 of NC_069658.1, read as the reverse complement.
TTTTGATGTCTGCTCAGTTAATTTTAGATCCCGCTCAGATTGAATCAGGAAGACCCCACTCTGAATGCATGTGTGCATATTCTGCCTTGATACTGCCGCCCAGAAAAAACCTCATTCCGCACACAGATGAAAAAAATTAGAGAGAACACTGCTTGGGAGTCATTTAGTCCAACCCCCTGCTCACTGTAAGATGTTGATACACCATCCATGACAGATGGCCACCCAGCCTCTGTTTCAAAACCTCCAGAGGAAGAGAGCCCAACCCTGTATGGGGCAAACTGTTGAACAGCATGCACCATTACGAAATTCCTCCTCATCTCCATCCTAAATCTGCTTTTCTTTGTCATTTCAACACATTGGTTCAAGTCCTACCCTCAGAAGCAAAAGAGAACAAGTCCTCTCCTCCTTCTGTGTGACAGCCTTTAGTATTGGAAGATGGCTGTTAATTATAACTTTTTTGCTATCTGCAACCAATATTAACATCATTGGATTAAGACATCTGAAAAAAAAGTCTCAATACAATTATACTTAAATATGTATAATAAAGCAACATAAGAAAAGTAGGGAGCAATTCTTAATTCATCCAATGATGAATTCTACAAATTATAGCACAAAACCACACCACTTACTATATTATTTCATTATTACAATCAGATAGCAACCAAATGATATAGAACTCATCTGAATGTCCAGGAAGTGTTCCTATCACAGGCTTTATTAGCTCTCTCCATGAATCTCGATATAATTGACAGTATAGAAACATATGCTCAATAGATTCAAGTACATTCATTCATTCATTCATTCATTCAACATATTTTTATACAGTGCAAAACACAAGTTCTCTGGGTGGTTTACAAAACAATAAAAACAACCAATAAAAAGATTGACACATTTTAACAATTACAATTTAAAAAGTTAAAACTATTAAAGCACACAATTAAAACAATATCTAATTCAAAGCCTGGGTGAACAAATGTGTCTTGAATGCCCTTTTAAAAGTTGTAAGAGATGGGGAGGCTTTTATTTCAGCAGGAAGTGTGTTCCAAAGCCTCAGGGCAGCAATGGAGAAGGCCCATCCCCAAGTAGCCACCAGATGAGCTGGTGGCAAGTGCAGACGGACCTCTCTAGATGATCTCAATGAGCGGTGTGGTTGTTGTTATTATTATTATTATTTCGATTTCTATACCGCCCTTCCAAAAATAGCTCAGGGCGGTTTACAAAGAGAAACAATAAATAAATAAGATGGCTCCCTGTCCCCAAAGGGCTCACATTCTAAAAAGAAACATAAGATAGACACCAGCAACAGTCACTGGAAGTACTGTGCTGGGGGTGGATAGGGCCAGTTACCCTGCTAAATAAAGAGAATCACCATGGTAAAAGGTGCCTCTTTGCCCAGTTAGCAGGGTTCACAGCAAAGTAGATGTTCTCTTAAATACACAGGGCCCCAAGCTGTTTAGGGCTTTATAGGTTATAACCCAAGCCTTGTATTTTGCCTGGAAACCTATTGGCAGCCAGTGTAGATCTTTTAAGATAAGAGTGATATGATCTCTCCAAGATGACCCAGAGACCAATCTGGCTCCCGCATTCTGGACTAACTGCAGTTTCCAGAACAAAGTTTCCAGAATGAACAAAGGCAGCCCCACATAGAGTGCATTGTAGTAGCCAAGTTTGGAGGTGACCAGTCATTTATCTCAAGAAATGGAGGTAGCTGGCATATCAGCCAAAGCTGATAAAAGGCACCTCTGGCCACTGCCTCAACCTGGGACACGAGGGAGAGTTTTGTGTCCAGAAGCACCCCCAGACTGCGTACCTGCTCCTTCTGTGATAGTGTGACCCCCATCCAGAACAAGCAGATCAAAATCATCTCCCGAGTTCTGAAACCGCACAATAAGTACCTCTGTCTTATCTGGATTCAGTCTCATTTTGTTACCTCGCATCCTGCCCATCACTGCCTCCAGGCAAGCATTAGGGAGGTTATGTCTTCTCCCGATGATGTTGACATGGAGAAATAGATTTGGGTGTCATCAGCATACTGATAGCACCGTGAACCAAATCTCCTGATGATCTCTCCCAGCAGTTTCATGTAGATGTTAAACAACATCAGAGACAATACAGAGCCCTGAGTGTCACCATACTGAAGTTCAGTTTTTGAAGAACAACAGTCCCCAAGAGACACCATCTGGAATCTGCCCGAGAGGGAAGAGTGGAACCACTGCAAAGCAGTGCCTCCCACCTCCTCAGATGCTCCAGAAGGATACTATGGTTGATAGTATCGAAAGCCCCCGGGAGGTCCAAAAGGACCAGCAGAGTCACACTTCCTCTGTCAATTCCCAATTGGAGATCATCCATCAGGCTGGTTAAGGAAGTCTCCACCCCATAGCCCCCCCAAAAGCTGGTCTGAAACAGGTCTAGATAATCAGTTTCATCCAGGACTGCCTGGAGTTGGGAGGCCACCACTCTCCTAATTACCTTGCCTAGCCACGGAAGGTTAGATACAGGCCTATGGTTGCTCAATTCTGAGGAATCCAGGGCAGGTTTCTTCATAAGTGGTCCAATAGTGGGCCTCCTTAAGAAAAGGAGGCATCCTGCCCTCCCTCAAAGAAGCATTTATGATCGCTACCAGGCCTTCCACAACAACCTCCCTGACAGATACTATTAGCCACATCTGGCAAGGGTCAAGAGAACAGGTGATAGGCTGCATTGCTCCAAGCAGCTTGTCTACACCCTCACAAGTCACAAACTGAAACTCATCCAGCCTAACCACATAAGGGGAGTTGCTGGATACCTCTGATTCAGGCACTGCAATAATTGTGGGGTCTAAATCCAAGTCGGCCTGAATACAAGATATTATATCCACACAAAAATCATTAAACACGTCACAGTGGGTAATAGATGGTTCCAAATTCTTATTCAAGGGAGGAGGGGCACTCACTAGCCCTCTCACAACCCTGGACAACTCCGCTGGACGTGAACTTGCGGACGCAATACAGGTAAAAAAGAATCGCTTCTTTGCCGCCCATATTGCCAGAGCATAAATCTTCAAATGTGCTCTATGTTGTAATCTCTCAGATTGACATCATCAGGGGGCATTTTTGTTCTCCAAAGTGAATTTTAGCATATCTTCCTTCCAAAACTGCTTAGCAAAGGGCATCAGAGCTTGCTTGCACATATGCTCTCCTATGTGATGCAGTTACAAGAGATGTGACATAATTAGTCAATCTACACCCCTGATTCTGGTGTCAACTCTTACTCTGAATGGGTTCTATTCAGGAATCCATGCTATATCATTCTATAAGAACATAAGAACATAAGAACAGCCCTGCTGGATCAGGCCCAAGGCCCATCTAGTCCACAGGAACATAGGAAACTGCCATATACTGAGTCAGACCATTGGTCTGTCTAGCTCAGTATTGTCTTCACAAACTGGCAGCGGCTTCTCCAAGGTTGCAGGCAGGAATCTCTCTCAGCCCTATCTTGGAGAAGCCAGGGAGGGAACTTGAAACCTTATGCTCTTCCTAGAGCAGCTTCATCCCCTGAGGGGAATATCTTGCAGTGCTCACACATCAAGTCTCTCATTCATATGCAACCAGGGCAGACCCTGCTTAGCTATGGGGACAAGTCATGCTTGCTACTACAAGACCAGCTCTTCTCTCCATCACCCTGTTTCGCACAGTGGCCCACCAGATGCTGCTGGAAGCCACAGGCAGGAGTTGAGGGGATGCCCTCTCTCCTGCTGTTACTCCCCCGCAACTGGTACTCAGAGGCATCCTGCCTTTGAGGCTGGAGGTGGCTTGTAGCCCTCCGACTAGTAGCTGATGATAGACCTATCTATCTATATCTGTTGGTAGTTGCTTAACCATTGACTTAACAGCCTACATTAACCTGAAATGATGAATCCAAACCAATGGTACTAAATTTCGTTTATGTAATTTGTTTCCAAAATGAGTTAAACTCATCTTTTAGAATTAAAGCAACCAGCCACACTGGATGTAACTTCACTTTAAGACAATAATGACATAAACAGATCTACATTCAAATCTCATTTTACACATACCAGTCTCCAACCATATAAAGGAATTAGAGGTTCCCCTTGCCATCTGCAGGATCTCCCTTAAAAAATTTGTTTGAACAGCTTCAATTATTAAAGCTATATTTATTGTAATTATTATCTATCTATCTGTATAATTCTCTAAGACATACCTGTCGCTAATGCCATGTGTGGCAGCTCTCACGGGAGTTCATCAGCTAGCTGCCACGAAGGGGAGAGGAAAGTAGCGGCGGACAGAGAAAACGGTGGAGTTGGCTGGGGGAAAAACAGTGGTGGCTGGGGGGAAGAAAACTGCGGTGGCCGGTGGGGGGAGAAAAGGGCCAGTGGGAGGAAACGATGGCGGGGGCGGGGGAGAAAACGGTATCGGGGGAGAGAAAATGGCAATGGTGAGAAAGAAAGCGGCGGCAGCCAGGGTGTGTGTGATGAAAATGGGGGGACCGCTGAGAGAGAGGCAGGAGGCGAACTAGAGGCACAGATGCTCTGCACCTGGGCCAGCTAGTAATTATAATTATTGTAAGGCACAAGTTGCACCCCATATAACACTTGGGAAATAACTTTGAACTCAAATAGTTTAAGGGCTGCTGGAACAAATTGTCATCCATTAACCTTATAACATTTCTGTATAGCAGATAAACTCCTTGATGCAGATTGAACCATATATTTTTAATGCATCTGTTTACTACCAGAAACTTGTAATACTATTCCCAAATATTTAAACACCTTAACCTGCTCTGTTTCATGACCATTTATGCACCACCTCCTCTTTGGGGGTTTGTTTGTTTGTTTGTTTGTTTGTTTGTTTGTTTGTTTTGGCAAAAGTCATTATTTTGGTCTTTTGATGATTTACCTGCAAACCCAGGTATATTTGGCCAATATCTTAAGCCCTATAGGAGTTAGCGACAAAATTGCCAGATTGTCCACACGCAACAGGATCAAAATATGTCTTTGAGCTAGTTTTGGAGGGTTCAGGGGAGAGGACATCAAGCATCTGGGAACGTTGTCAATGTGGAGATACATCCAATGGCATCATCCTGGCCTCCTTTCAAGTGCTGAAAGTGCTAGAGCGCCTAGTTGTGTGCCTTTGACCAGCGGTGGCAAGGGATGCGCCCCAGCTCCTCTGAAGCAGTGGACGTACAGTGGCTGCAGTCGATGGTCAAGCATCCTGATCTCCCAGACCCACATCTCATCACCCGGACCACTGGGGAGATGATGGCTCTGGATGACCAGCCTCTTCAGATTGCAGAGAACACTGCCTTCTGCTGGCTACTCCAGGTACTTGCCCTCAAGGACCACCTTCAGTCAGAGGGTGGTCCTCTCCCTGTTCTGGGCATGTAGGGAGCTCATGTCAGGTCTGCTGGAGTCAGCAGGGCCCAAAACCAGTGTGCAGTTCACCACCGACCTGTGGACCTGCATCAATGGAATGCTTGCTGCCGTCCTGTCTCTCACTACTCACTGGTGAGAGCAGGCGAGAGAGAGGACATCCGGTGCTGCTGCCATGGTGACCAGCCCCTCCCATGCAGTACAGGCCAGGTGCACTAAAGACATCCAGGTTGTTGGCTGTCACCACATCTTGTGGCAGAGAATTCCACAAGTTGATTATGTGTTGTGTGAAAAAGTACTCGATTTCCCGGTCCTCGATTTCCTGGCAATCAATTGCCGGGAAAATTGGTCCTCGATTTCCCGGCAATCAATTTCATGGGATGACTCCTGGTTCTAGTGTGATGGGAGAGGGAGAAGAATTTCTCTCAATCCACTTTCTCCACACCATGCATGGTTTTATAGACCTCTATCATATCTCCCCGCAGTCGTCTTTTTTCCAAACTAAAAAGCCCTAGGTGTTATAGAACTGCCTCATAAGAAAGGTGCTCTAGGCCCCTGATCATCTTGGTTGCCCTCTTCTGTACCTTTTCCAGTTCTACAATGTCCTTTTTGAGATGTGGTGACCAGAATTGTACGCAGTACTCCAAGTGTGGTCGCACCATAGTTTTGTATAAGGACATTAGAAGATTAGCAGTTTTATTTTCAATCCCCTTCCTAATGATCCCTAGCATGAAATTGGCCTTTTTCACAGCTGCCACACATTGAGTCGACACTTTCAATGAGCTGTCCACCACGACCCCAAGATCCTTCTCCTGGTCGGTCACCGACAGCTCAGATCCCATCAGTGTATAGTTGAAGCTGGGGATTTTCATCCCAGTGTGCATCACCTTACACTTGTCAACACTGAACTGCATTTGCCATTTTGTCGCCCACTCCCCAGTTTGGAGAGATCCTTTTGGAGCTCCTCACAATCTGTTTTGGATTTCACTACCTGAAAGAGTTTGATATCATCTGCAAATTTGGCCACCTCACTGCTTACCCCTACTTCTAGATCATTTATGAATAAATTAAAAAGCACCAGTCCCAGTATAGATCCCTGGGGGACCCCACTTCTTACTTCCCTCCATTGTGAAAACTCTCAATTTATACCTACCCTCTGTTTCCTTTCTTTCAAACAGTTAGCAATCCACACATGTACTTGTCCCCATGACCGCTAAGATTCCTCAGGAGTCTTTGATGAGGAACTTTGTCAAAAGCTTTTTGGAAGTCCAGGTATACTATGTTAACTAGATCACCTTGATCCACACACTTGTTGACACTCTCAAAGAACTCCAAAAGGTTTTTGAGGAAAGATTTACCTTTGCGGAAGCCATGCTGGTCTATGTGCTTTACAATTTTATCCTTGAAGATGCTTTCCATCAATTTGCCTGGAATGGACATTAAGCTAACACCACTCTGGGCTCCTTGGAGGAAGAGCGGGATATAAAATGTAATAAACAAACAAACAAACAAACACATTGAGGAATGGCTAACCAGGAAGCCAAACTTCAGGCGGGGCCTCATTTCCACTGACAATGGGTCCAATATGATGAAGGCAGTGCAGAAGCTGCACTGTGTGTCCATACACTGTATTACCCACACTCTGCACAGGTGATGGACGCCTGTGGCCTCAAGGAGGCCAAGGCATCCAGAGAGTGAGGCATCCTGCATACAGGTCCTGCTGCTTCCATAGTTGCACTTGTGGAGAGGTACCACAAGATTGTAGCCTATTTCCACTGGAGTGAGAAGGATAGGTGCTTGCTCCATGAGCAGCAGCGTGAGCTTGGCCTTCCTTGACAAATCATCCCTGGGATGTTGAGACCCGGTGGAACTCCACCCATCTCTTGCTCCAGAACCTGCCATACATAATCTGGACAGGAGGTGTGATTTGCAGGTGTATGACCTCTCCAATTCCGAGTGACAGCTCATCTCAGAGTCTGTCTCAGCACTCAATGAGGGGTGTGCAATTTGGATTTTTAGTGTTTCGATTTGGATCCAAATCAAAACACCCCTGATTTGTTTTTGGGTCAAAATCTGACCCATCCGAATCACCCCAGATTCGATTCGTATCCAGATTAATCCAAATCAGAATCTATTTGGATCAAAAAACGTGTTCCAGGGCCAAAAGAGTGGGATGGGGTGGTAGTGCCTAATGGGTGGGGGCTAACATCTAAATTGCAGACGAATTGAGCAAAGGGCTGATTTTTGGTGAATTGTTGAAGGTTTAGTGTCTTTGGGGCAGATTTGGGGCATAAAGTGGGATCTGGGGTGGAAGAGTGGGGTGGGGTGGTAGTGCCTAAGGGGTGGAGGCTACCACCCAAATTGCAGAGGGATTGGGCAAAGGGCTGATTTTTGGTGAATTGTTGGATTTTATGCATCTTTAAGGTTTTCCCCAGTAAGGTATAATGGAGGTGTATCACTTCACGTTGGGGGAAAGGGGTGGCCTAGAATGGTGTGGGGTTGGTGGTAGTGCCCAAGGTGGGCAAGAAAGCTACCAGATTTTTTTCAAAGGATTTCGGCAGAGGGCTGATTTTTGGTGATTTGTTGAAGTTTACGCATCTTTAAGGTTTTTCTCCATAGGGAATCATGTAGGTTTCAGCAGCCCCGTAACTGCACTTGGGGGGCGCTAGAGTGGTCCAGAGTGAGTGGCGGTGTGGTGAACAGAGGGTGCCAGCCACCCCCATGGGTTTCTAACCCATTGGGTATAGGGTTCTATTATTTCTGAGGTGTTCTGAGTGTAGATTCTCTGGTAGCAAATGAGATTTTCAATACAAACCTTGACTCCACTCTCATTGGTCAATATTTGCACAATATAAGTGGAAAATCAGACATCACCAAGGACTGGCAGTGGCTTAAGAATGGCAACTTGAAGAAAGAAACAGAGGGTTTAGTACTGGCTGCACAAGAACAGGCACTAAGAACAAATGCAATAAGAGCAAAAGTCGAAAAATCCACAAGAAACAGCAAGTGCTGCCTTTGTAAAGAAACAGATGAAACAGTGGACCACCTAATCAGTTGTTGTAAAAAGATCACACAGACTGACTATAAACAAAGGCATGACAAGGTAGCAGGGATGATACACTGGAACATCTGCAAAAAATATAAGCTACTGGTAGCCAAAAATTGGTGGGACCATAAAATTGAAAAAGTTGAAGAAAATGAAGATGTAAAAATATTATGGGACTTCCGACTACAAACAGACAAACATCTGCCACACAACACACCAGATATAACTGTAGTCGAGAAGAAAGAAAAACAAGTTAAAATAATTGACATAGCAATACCAGGGGATAGCAGAATAGAAGAAAAAGAAATAGAAAAAATCACCAAATACGAAGACCTACAAATTGAAATTGAAAGGCTGTGGCAGAAAAAGACCAAAATAATCCCAGTGGTAATTGGGGCCCTGGGTGCAGTTCCAAAAGACCTTGAAGAGCACCTCAACACCATAGGGGCCACAGAAATCACCATCAGCCAATTACAAAAAGCAACTTTACTGGGAACAGCCTATATTCTGCAATGTTATCTATAACAGCAATAACACTGACAATAAAATTCAGCCATCCCAGGTCCTTGGGAAGGACTCAATGTCTGGATAAAACAAACCAGTCAATAACACCTGTCTGACTGTGTAAATAAATAAATAAATAAATAATGATAATAAGTACTTTTGTGTTTTCCTCCATCCCCAGTTCTTGGCAACTGGGTAACCACAATTTTTAAAGTGTGCTGCCCCAATATCAACTGGGGTGCTTTTTGAAGTATTCTTGTAACCTACTGACTATTTCTTTTACCTGTAACTAAAAGCTGAGAGAGCCTCAGGTTGAAGCAGTCTGTAGCATTTGAATAGAGCTTTATTTTTCTTTCTGTTCTTTGCAGTTTTAACAAGCCTCTTTGAATGGATTCTTAACTCAGAAAAGGGGGGCTGGAAGGGGTCCACCCCCCTCTGGTGCATCATTTCTCATCCGTTTTCAGACCATGTGTAAGCTTGACGTGGAAGGTTTTTGTACTTTTCCAATAGTAAGAGGAGAGTTTCCCTGGAATTTCACCCAAGACCAGAGGGCGATAAACACTGTTGTTAAATTGGGTGTCATGGAAGTGAATAAACTACCAATATTACAGGAAAGTTTTGGGAGAAGCCTTTGCTAGAAACCTCAGAGGGGATGATTCAGCATTTTTCTTCCCCTCATGTGGGCTTGCTTTGAAACAAAGGGAGACCCGAGTTCAAATCCCTATTTAGCCATAATACTTGCTGGGTGACTCTGGGCCAGTCACTTCTCTCTCAGCCTAACCTACTTCACAAGGTTGTTGTGAGGAGAAACTTAAGTATGTCGTACACCACTCTGGGCTCCTTGAAGGAAGAGCGGGATATAAAATGTAAATCATCATCTGCATCATCAGCATCATCATCTAATTGTTTATTACTGTTCTGTATGTATAGACAGTTAAGTTAGGAAATTAAGATTCGTGTTCCCAACCTGTTTGAAACAGGAGCTGTCAACTCCTGTTTCCGGCCACCTGTCTCAATTTAAGGAGGTGGGTGTAGTCATCAGCCACCCCTCCCCTTAAAGAGTTAACCAGAAGTGAACACATCCTAACTGGCATGCTGGTGAACCCCAGGACTCAGCCAATCAGAACACTAGTTGGACCTAGAGAGCTGTTGGGAGGAAGAAGGCAGTTCTAACTGAGCCTTTTAAACATGGTGATTCTCTTTATTTAGCAGGGAGAGAGAAACTGGCCCTATCCACCCTCAGCACAGTACCCTCCAGTGACTGTTGCTGGTGTCTGTCTTAAGTTTCTTTTAGATTGTGAGCTCTTTGGGGACAGGGATCCATCTTATTTATTGATTTATTATTTTTTGATGTAAACTGCTTTGGAAACTGGTTGAAAAATGGTATATAAATGTTGTTGTTGTTGTTGTTGTTGTTAGAGGGGTATATGTTGCCATGAAGGATGGCTGCAGGAAAATGACTCTGCAGGTCCTGGAAAGCCAGGAGGGCAGGAAGCTTGAATTCTCAACTGGTGTTTGGTGAGTTCAAGAAAAGGAAGCCTGGGCTTTTGGTTTGTGTAGTTTAGTCTAGGGAAAAGCTTGTTTAGTCAGACTTTGTGTTGGAATTTCTGTTTCTTTGGTGTGTGCTTTGTAGATCCCTGATACTGTTCTATTATTGTTTACCTGTAACATAATTAAAATAAGAAACACTAGCCTACACCCATCCAACCTAGGGCATTGCAAAAGATTCTAAAAACATTTAAACGTGCTTAAGACAAACTATTTTTGTAATCTACTAAGTATTCTTAGCTGTATCTAAGAACGCTAGATGCCTCAGACAGAAGCAGTCTGTAGTAATTCAATAAAACTGGGGTTTGGGTTTTGTTTTTTTGGTCTTTTCTTTTTACAAACTCTCTGAGTTAGTTTTTAATTCTTGAAATGGGGGTGTGTGAAGGGGGATTTTCTCTGGTGCAAGCATGTCCTCAGACGTTCAGCAGCTATCAGTTTTTTCACCATATGTAGGCTTGGACATAGAAGATTTTTGTACTTTTCCAATAGCAAAATAAAGAGTTTTCCCTGGGATTCCACCCCAAGCCTAGGGAGGTTCAAGCTCTGTCGATAAAGTGGGGTGGTAGTGGTAGCCTTTGAACCTACCAACTGTACAGAAGAGTTTTAGGAAAAGCCTACCAATAGTACAGAAGAGTTTTAGGAAAAGCCAAGCCAGGCAGCTCGACAGGGATGATTCAGCATTTCTTCCCTCATGTGAGCTTGCTCTGAGACAAAGGCTTTAATCTGCTACAACTGTGAGCAACAATGCTACAAGAAAGGCCTTCTGCACAAAGCATTCTGTGCCTAGAAAGTGATAAAATTCATAACCTCTCATTTGATGACATCATAAATGACTTTGCTTTTAAAAATGAAATAAAATGTTTTAAGTTTTATATGAAATGCAAAGCAGACATAGTTCAGGTGGTTGTTGTTTTCAATTTAGATGAACTAAATTGAACAGTGTAAGCACTCTTGTGCTTTTGTACATTAGCATCTCTGATATTTTTAAAGTAAAAAATCAGAATTTATTTTCATTTAAAGGTATTTCTAAAGCAAATAGGCTAATTGCAATTTAACTGTTTTTCTTAGATTATTAGTTTTCCATTGCAACTTTGCCAAATATATAGGAAAAAAATTAAACCTTGATTACTTATATTTTTATTATCCTTTTTGTTATAAGGTATTTTTTAATGTAATAGGGCCGCAGTCTTCACATACCCTAGGGCCTCAGCATGTCTTAGTCCAGTCCTGCCTGTACTTGTGCATTTGGTTTTTCTTACCCAAATGCAGGACTCTACATTTGTCTCTCTCTCTCTACTGAATTTCATGTTGTTGGTTTGCTCACACACCAAGTAGGTAATATAATCAGTTCTAGGATCTTGCCAGGTATCGATGTTAACCTGGCTGGTCTGTAGTTTCCCAGCTCCTCCTTCCCCCTCATTTTGGAAAATTGGGATATTTGCCTAGCTCGGGTCTTCTGGCAATGTAGCCATTCTCCAGGAGTTTTCACAGATTACAGAAAGGAAGTCTGAGATTACATCTGCATGTTGCAAGTGCCCAGGAATCATCTCAATCTGGAGACAAACTCATTTAAGGTAGCCAGGAACTTTTACACAGGCTTTACTGTGAGTTTGCTGGGTGGCTTTACTGCGAACTTGAAGTTGTCCCAAAAAACTGACGCAAAAAGTGGATTTTTTTTACCCCAGATATAAATCGGGCTACTCTAATGTGCAGTTAAAAACCTGAATTGTGTGTGAACTGCTCCCCAATAACTTGCAGGGGCTTTGGGGTAAATCTGGCCGATATGTGAACGCACCCCCTCCATTCTGGAAGAGATGTGAATTTAAAAGCCCTGTGTGAAAAACTTCAAGGAGGCTTTAAACACAAAGCTTCTACCCCGAATCTACTTCACCAGGGGAATTTATTTTTTTTAACCGTTCAAATTTTTATTAACTTTTAACAATAATAATAATCATAACAATCATAACAATCATAATAAACACAAATTGACTTCCTGCGCACCTCTTTTCGTGATACCAACTATAAATTTTACCCTTATTGTAATATTAATTAAAGAAGAAAAACACACATTTAAACCTTCCACCACCATTAATCAACCCAACCTGCATTTCAAATTTCAAATCCTGCTGTAAGATCCATAGTAGGAAAATAATTCTTTAAATAAACCAAAAAAGGTTTCCAGTCTTCCTTGAAACGTTCTAAACTTTGGTCCACCCCGAATCTACTTCAGAGGAGAGTGTGTTCATTCACACACCAGCCAAACTTACCGCAAAGTCCCTTTGAAATTCTTGGACCCACTCCACACACAAATTGGGCTTTGTGATGCAAATTCTAGTTTATCTCGACGTATTTCTGGATTTTAAAAATGCTGGTTTTAAGCTACTTTTTCTGAAAACACTAGAGCAAATAGGAAGAGGCACTGACATAAAATCACTAGCATGATAAGATGGATGTATCTTTAGAAATGCAGATATGGCTCTTAAGGAAGTTCTCACTCTCCACCCCCACCCCACAGTTGGCTAGAAGGAAAACACAGAGCATGCCATGTGAAATTGTTTCAAAACAAAATCCGAGAGCTGAGAGGAGGGGCTGCTCCCCTTAATGTTGCGAGTGTAGTTCGAAGTGGCTTCGCTCAACAAAGGCTTTAAGCAGCTCCATCTTCTCTCTGTCATTACCATTTCACCACCTTCTCCAGGAAACTTTACAGACAGGGTCCGTCCCCCCCTCCGAATCCACTCTTGATTGGAGTGAGGCAGTCCACATATTCGCTGGATTTAACCCAACCTCCCTGTGGCCTATTAGGGACCAGGAAAGACAGGGCTTTGTTTTTCTCCGAAGGGAGACTGTGAATTGTGGCTTAGCCTGAATTATGTCTGGGGTTAAAAAATCCTCTATTTCTTTTAGCTTTTGAAAAAAACTCCAGGGCTTCTGCTTTCTCCAAAGTGTTGATGGAGGTGCTGATGGCTATGTGAAGGAGGTGCTGATGGCTATGGGAATGGTCCATCTAATCCCTCAAATTAAAATCCCTCAAATCTGCTGAGAAGCAGATGCACTCTTCAGATACCCCGAGGCATAGAGCCATGTGTGAAAAACCTCCAGGCAACAGACCCACCACTTTCTTGACCTTCCTCTTATTTTAGAAATATATTAAACAAAAAACCCACCCCCTTTTTTGGTTTGTTTTTGGCATCCCTTGGAAGTCTCAGCACAATCTGAGCCTTAGCCCCATTTCCTATGTGTATCCTTTTCTTGTTTCTTAATTGTTCAGAGAATTCTCTGTGCAACATGGAAAACACCAGTTGCTTTATAGTGCTTAACAAAACTACAGTGCGTACTTGTAAAACACACTGGTTCCTTGAAATGTCTTCTATCTTTCCTTGTTATCGAAATTGTTTGTGCTTGTGCCATAAGTATCTTGCTTTTTAGAATCTCCAATCCCTCTTGGAATCTTTATGGCTTTCGGATTTCTAGCCATTGGATCTTAAATAGATTTTCTCTGGGCACCTTAAAATCAGCTTTTCTGAAATGTGGGTCTGAATTCCTTAATTCCAAGATAATGTGACCACTACCACTGACCGTCAGTGGTGGCAGGTGGTTCTTTGGACTGGGAGTGTGCTAGGCAGGGCAGGTGATGGGTGGAGCCATAGATAGTGAGAGGTGGAGCCAATTGTGAGTAGTACAGGAGACAAAGCCAACTGCGGGCATTGCAAAGGTGGAGCCAGGGCTAGGCTGCTACCTTAGCGATAACTGGCAAAGTGTAGAATTGTAGCTAGCATGAGTGGGATCAAAATATAAACACACACAAGCACAGAAATCCTCAATTGCTTATCAGAAACATGGAAAACACCAGTTGCTTTATAGTGCTTAACAAAACTACAGTGTGTATTTGTAAAACACAGTGTGTAGAAAACAAGCACACACAAAGGAAAAGAACTGTACAAGCCACATGTAAAGCATAGGCAAGCTACAAAAGGCTGCTTCTGTGGAGAGTAAATGCATTCTGAAGTCACCTGGGAATTTTACACACAGCAGGCTTTACCTCAAGTTTACTAGGAGGCTTTACTGTGAACTGGAAGTTGTCCCCAAAAACCCACACAAATAGTGAATTTGTTTACCCTGGATATAGATCGGGCTATACTCTAACGTGCTGTAAAAAAAACTTGAATTGTGTGTGAACTGCTCCCTGATAACTCGCAAGGATTTCAGGGTAAATCTGGCTGATATGTGAACGCACCCCCTCCATTCTGGAGAAGATGCAAGTTAAAGGGCTGTAAAAGCCCCTTAAAAACCCTTCCTGGGCCATTCCCAGATGGCAATTTCACTTTGATTCATAACAGGAAAGGCAGGCAGTGTGCGTTCACATGTCGTTCAGATTTACATTAAAGTCCCTGCTAGTGATCAGGGAGCACTCCATAGGCGATTTGGGTTTTTCATTGCACATTGGAGCTTACCCCGTTTATCTCTGGAATAAAAAAAATCCACTTTTTGTTTTTTTGGCAAATTTGAAATATCGAATATGCACCATCTCACAATATTTCACTCCCCTTAATACTGCAATAAAGCCTGCTGTCTGGGAAAGGTCCAGGGCAACAATGCCTGCCTAATTATTTAAAAAATGAATACTACGAATAATAAATAACAAGAAAGAACTCTGAACCAGAGTAGTACAGTGGTTAGTATTCTGGATTAGACTGGGCCATTCAGCCACGAAACTCACTGAGTGACTCTGAGTCAGTCACTTATCTCTCAGCATAACCTTCCTCGCAGGACTGTTGAGAGGATAAATGTAATTATGTGCATTATCTGGGCTTCTTAGAGGAAGCACAGGCTATACATGTAAAAGTATATACATCTAACCCCACAAGTAAAGCAGAGACCAGCTACAAAAGTGGAGAATACATGCATTCTGAAGTTATAAGGGCAGCTCTGCCTGCCTATTTCAATAATGCATACATAAATAATAGAAAAATCACAGGTTTTTCAATTATGCTTGCTGCAGCTATGAACCATCTCCTGTAACTTAGAAGACACCATGCAAAGCAAAGATACATGGGGACACCCTCTCCCCACTCCATGCCTACTAAACAGCTGGGTGCCACTCTCTGCCTGCCTTGGGTGCCCAACATTTAGCCTGGTTTTCCATCCTAGCAAACAACATCTTAGCAAGCCATATCTGCCAGTGGACATATCAATGTTACAATACTGGTCACAATCCAGAGAAAACCCTGGTTAGCTCTCTGCATAGCAAATGGAATTTTTAAATTATGTTCCTTCCAACAGAATCCATTCCTTTTCTACACCACACCCACATGGGAAGCCACTCTGCAATTATCTGAAAAGTTAGCCTATGAAGTCCATGAGTATACACTAAAAGAAGTTTCTGGCTTCTTATGCCAGTTTATAATACAATTAGCCCAGACTTACAGTTGTTTATTATTATTATTATTATTATTATTATTATTATTATTATTATTAATTCAATTTCTATACCGCCTTTTCAAAAATGGCTCAGGGTGGTTTGCTGTTCTTTCCAGTATTTTATGTGACCTCATTTTAGGAATTGGCCATAACACTTTGCATGAAGATCAGATTAGAGAGCCAGAGGCGTACTTCTTATTGTTTATTATTATTTATTTTTTCCATTTATATGCTGCCCTTCCAAAATGGCCACGGACCTTGGGGATTTGGTCCATGGCGTCCTGTCTCCAGGGGGCCCTCCAAAGGTTCTGGGAGGCCTCCCCAGAGCCCTGTCGCTGCCCCTCACCAACTGCCCTGCCACACAAATTACATATTTTTAAAACTCTTTTTCAACTGCCGCTGCAAGGCAGGGGTGGGGGCAGCCAGTGGATTGCATGGCATGGGCACTCGAGGGGAGACCAAGGCAGGGGAAGTGGAAGTGATGGCAAGAGCTCCTTCCTTGAGCCCGCCTGCCAGCCAAATAAGAGATTGGGCCATTTCTGGCCCATTTAGGGGCTCTTTGCACATGCAGGCACATGTGCAGAGGCCCAAAGGAAAAGCTACCGAGGTTATCCTCTTACCTTGCTTCCACACAAATGAAAACTGGGAGCACACACAGCTCCCAAACCCAGGTAGAACAGTTTTTGATTGTATGAATGACCTCAACAATTTTTTAAAGTTCTTTGATGTTAGAAATCAGGGGGTCATCTTAAATTCAGAGTCCTACACCTTTCAGGTAAATAGGAAGTATACCTAAATTCAGAGCTGTCTTCTATTCGAGTAAATACAAGTATTACTACGGCCTGCCCCTTTGAAAGTTTGGCAGTCCGATTCAGGAAAGCAACATCTAGTTCTTCTACTTGGCCAGATGGTCTATGGGAAATGTGTGCAGTGGTATTATTTTTATTTATCTCTCACTTCATTTTTATCCAGACACTTTCAGCTGGGCCTCCATGCTCAGATTCATGGATTTCTGTGCAGATGTATATGTTATTTACATAGCATGCAACTCCTCCTTACTAGACTTTTTTATCTTGAGTTCATCTTATTATCTGTGCAGTATCCTCATAAGGAACATGAACCCACAGAGTGGTATATGCTTTGGATAGTAGCCTTGCGCACTGCAGTTTTCTGTTATAGCTTGGAGGTAATCTAAATACTGGGGTATGAGAAGTCATCTAAACAGAGGTATCCACGCCAGCCTTACCGCATTGACGCCAGAGAACTGCTGGCCCACCGTCAGGATGATGGAGCAGAGAAGTGGCCAGCGCAGGCTTCGAGAGCATAGCAGCTTATGAACTCTCATCCCCTTTTCTTCCTGCTCACAGTGGTCCTCCTGATGGAGCTCTTCGATCTCATCCTCCGTATAGTGTGAACCTCTCAGCCTCTTCAAGACTGGATAGGAAGAGAAGAGGGGAGGATTTGAAATGTTGGGGGGACACACTGGGCTAGGAGACATTTGGGTACCACAGAAAACCCAGGATTCAAGAGGCCTTAAGCTAAGGAGAACTGCAGCATCCTGTAAGAGGTGGGGTGAAGAGACCTGTATACTGAGACTTTCACAGAAAAGGAAAAATTGTAGCACTTGATGTGCAGTGAGCCCTTTTCTGGTCTTGGCAAGTGCTCAGCCTTAGAAAACCAAACAACCCAACGTGACTAGAACAGTAGAAAAAGGAGTACTCAAACCATCAACTTAACTCCCACAATTAATTTATCTGGTAGACATATCGGAGCCAAAGTGGCTTGCACACTAAACATAAGAAAGTACATCAAAATGTAACAAGGAGTCTTCCCCCAGTTGTATAGTACAGCTTCACATATAGGAATAACCAGTTCTTATCCTGTAGAGCTGTTAGTCCACAGTAGAGATACAAATCCCGTGGAATCCAGTGGGGAAGATGTTCCTCTTCATAGTATGATAATGTGGTAATACATCTCCTTCTCCATCCATTCCAAGTGGAGACAATACGTGTAATGTAATCATACGCTTTCAAGACCAAGTCCATGTGCAATACGCCAAATAATATACCATATTACAGACTTTCCGGATATTAATCTGTTTCATAACTGTCTATTTCTTCAGATATGCCTAAACAAGAAAACAACACATCACATCATATAGAATCTCATATCTATTCAGTCTCCTAACGAATGCTGACCTTCCCACATACAAATCAAATTCAAAACACTCACCATTCTAAGTATAAGCAATGCATGCTTTCATTCTGATTCAATGCATGCCTTATCTCACCACGGTGTTTAGACTAATACGCCTGTGGAGGCATGCTTACAACCTCTAGGTACCTAAGGAAGGGAGTACCTAGAGGTTGTAAGCATGTCTCCACAGGCGTATTAGTCTAAACACCATGGTGAGATAAGGCCAGCTCCAATATGGCTACCAGATAAATTAATTGTGGGAGTTAAGTTGATGGTTTGAGTACTCCTTTGTCTACTGTTCTAGTCATGTTGGGTTGTTTGCTTTTCTTTGTATGTATCTCGTGACTCCTGTTGATTTAGAAACACAAGTGCTCAGCCTTGCCATCTTCTGGAGCCAATCCTGGGGCATTTCCAGATGGAGAAATACTCTGTTTGAAAAAGTAAGTGTTGGCATTTATCAACTCTCTTTCCACATGATGCAGCTTGGGGGAGAGCCACCCACTCTTTCTCCAAGGAGTCCAAAGCAGTGAGGTTTATTTTCAAAGCAACCCTGGGATGTAGGTTAGGCTTGAGTTAAGTGATTGGCCCAGAGTGATTTTTTTTAGAAGCATTAGAACCATGTGATCATCTGAGAAGGATCAATAACGGTGTTATAGTCCACATGAGAGGAGGGCAATTGTCTCTCCAGCCTGAAAGGTTATTACAGTTACTTGCATTTTTGTGCTTTGCAGGGCCATTTTACCTTGCTTTGCTTCCCTTTCCTTCTTCTTTTGAATCAGTAGATACCTTGGGCTTTCTGGGAGGAATAGCAGTAGGAAGAGCTGAAATAATGACCCGATCCCAGTTAGGCCAACAAGGATTGGTGAACCTGAGCAAGAAGACATATTTATGAACTGTGACGGTGACACTCATCTGATCTGCTCCAGGATCCAGGGATGCACCGCTCTATTTTACCTTGTTCATTCCCCAGGAATTCAGGAAAACTAACAGTCTGACCCATAGCGACACCGAGAGACATAAAGACCAAGCACATTTCGATAATGCCTCCTCTCAGGTTTACAGGGGCAATCTCTCCAAGGTACATTGGAGCAACAATGGTCAAAATGCCTAGTTGGATGATAAGTCAAGAATTAATGCACAGCATAGCCTTATTCAGACATTATGTTGTACCTGTATTAAGATGTCTGTACGCTTGAACATGTGTTTATGTGAATAACCATTCATTTTAAAAGTGAACTTGGTACAAGCCTGCTGATATGCAAGATACAGATAGGCAGTGTACAGCTGCCTTCAGCAGTACATGCACAACAGTACCTACAAACAGATCTATCTCTGTGTACACTGTACACAGACTGTACAAGTGCTGAACATAACATGTGAACAGAGTTAATTACCAGAGTTGAGTATCATCGATGATCTGTGCAGGGGTCAGCGAGAGAATAAATAAAATAAGTTCTCGCTTATAATAAATAATCTCTCTTATTAAAATAATAAGAGCAAAGGGCACAAAGTCTTGGCAGATTTTAACCGTTTCTTTTCTTTTCTTTTCTTTTTTAAAGGAAACCATTCAATCCAGGATTCAGACTCACCTGTGCTTATTCCAGCAGCAAAGCGTGTAGCAAAGGATAATGGGAAAGAGTTTATCACTTTGAACCAACACAATAAGAC
Source organism: Hemicordylus capensis (assembly GCF_027244095.1). NCBI lineage: Eukaryota > Metazoa > Chordata > Lepidosauria > Squamata > Cordylidae > Hemicordylus > Hemicordylus capensis. The sequence goes on along the minus strand of NC_069658.1, from coordinate 252,362,293 downwards.
AGCACAGAGTACAGACAAAATGTCATTTAGCATCATGGTACCTTTCCTAAAAAAGACAATGAAAGGAGAGGTGGGATCACAATAAATGTATGGTGGCATCAAAGGAGGAGCAGAAAAAGACTGGAGAGGGAGCAGCATAACAGAACTGCAATAGGGTCCTGATCTTTTTATGCATAATCTGGTGTTTGGGAAGGGATATCAAAGGAAGGGACAAGGAGCTTTGCAACACACTGAATCTCCAAGCCCCAACCACCATAAACCTTGCTTAACCTCCTCCTTTGACTGCTTTAGATTTCAGTGGATGTTGCCCACACATTTGCATAAGGGCTACAAACTTGACCTTTCAGTCCTGCTTTGCAACATTATTTCATTACAGGAATTGTTTGGGATTGGGCCTGAAACCTTCTGCATGAAAAATATGTGGTCCTTCCCCAATCATCTTTTACAGTATATTAATGGAACTGGAGATTAATCTTAGATGAAAGAATCAATGGAAGCCAAATTGCAGGTGGTATTAACTAGTTGTTGGAGGGCATGTTCCTTCACTGCCCTCCCTCTGCATTTCCTCTTTCCTCTTATAAGGAAAAGATATTGGTGATGGGACAAAATCACATTTACTGTTTCTCCCAAGTTGTTCTAATTGATTGAATGCTACTGGCCAGTTGAGGGAGAAGGCATCACACATGTATTTTACGAAATATTATTGTACATAAGAACAGCCCTGCTGGATTGTTGGAGATGGAGTTCCAGTGCATCGTCCTTTTACACCAACTATCCTAATGACCACTAGGCGCATTGGGAATAGAGGTAGTTAGTGAGGGTCTCTTTACCTGTCCCTGCTTGCCTCTACTCTATGACCCCTGCCTTGACTCTTCAGGTACTTACTGTATTGAGTCAGTCCTCTTCCTTTCCTCCAAGAGAGAAGATGGAAACATCTCTCTCTCACCCCCTTCCTATTCATTACGTAGCTGATAGTTAGGATAGTTCTTTCCTGTCCTAAATGTACTTCACCAATAAACTAGTTAAGTAACTTAGAATCTGCAGTGATCTCCATGCATGTTATTGAAATAGCTGCAACAATTAAACTCTGTACTCTGTAACTGGAGTGGTAGCTTCCTTGGTGCATTGCTGAATAATTACAAATCCCAACATAGATCAGGCTGGAGGCCTGTCAAGTCCAGCATCCTGTTTCACACAGTGGCCCACTAGATACCTCTGGGAAGCCCCAGGCAAGACGTGAGGGCATGCTCTCCATACTCCTGTTGCTCCCATGCAACTGGTATTTAGAGGCATCTTGCCTCTGAGGTGGCCTATAGCCACCAAACTAGTAGCCATTAATAGACCTGCCCTCCGTGAATTTGTCTAAGCCCCTTTTAAAGCCATCCAAGCTAGTGGCCATTACCACAGGGGCAGAGCCACCATTGTGCAAATGGGTTCAAAGAACCTGGGCCGCTCCCCCAAAGGGCTGCTGCCACTCCCCCCCCATTACTTGAGCAAGGGCATGCCCAAGCTGTGTGCAGGCACCCCTCTTAAAGTCTCAGGCCTGGGGGGGGGGGTGCTGCCATGATCCTAACTCTGGGCAGGAGAAGATGTCCAGCCTCTGGAGTGCTGCTCTGTCCACACAATTTCCTGAACTGTGCTGACGCTGAGTCTAGAAGACTCCAGCAAGTTGCTCTGAGGCAGGCTGAGCAGAGCAGCTCTGAGAATCGAAGGCAGGGGCTGCTGCTGGGCGGCCAAATGAGCAAGTGAGGGACTACTCTGTGAAGAGAAGACACAGCTTCAGGAGGTGAGCAAGCTTTTCTAAACATCTAGCCTATTCCCGCTTCAAACTAACTAACAGGAGAAGGGGAGATTTTCAGAGGCTGGTTTCTCTTTAAGGCATAGGTGTGTATGGATTTGACAGAAGGTTTGGATGGCATGCGTATCTGTGGTACGAAAAAACTAAAATACATAAAGACTTTTTGAACCACTATGTGAGAAGGAGTTTAATGAGGGTGTGGTTAAAATATAAAAATTGGTTGGAACCTAAAACTCCGTTATGGATATCTCCGATTGAAGCTTTATCACGCAAAGAAGTAAATATGCAAATGTTTTGGGGTACTTATAGGGACTTGTTGCATTTCCAGGAAAAGGATTGTAAGTTAAAAAGTTTAACTGAAATACAAAATTTGGTTAGAGATTGGTTTCAGTATCATCAGTTAAATGAGATATATAAGAAAGACACTAATGTTGGATTTGAGGATCAGATGTCAAATTTTGAGAAGGAATTATGTCAAAATGATGAAAAATTAGTTTCTAAAATGTATAAACTGTTGCTTCTGGAGGAGACAAGAGAGGAAGTGGTTAAAACGACCATGATAAAGTGGGCTCAAGATGTGGGGCGTAATATAGAAATGGTAGCCTGGGAAAAGTTATGGAAAAATGATTTAAAATTTACTGCATGTTATGCTTTAAAAGAAAATTATTATAAAATGATGTATAGATGGTACTTGACACCAAAAAAATTGGCATTAATGTATTAAAATGTTTCAAACAAATGTTGGAAGTGTGGACATTTTGAAGGTACTTTCTTTCATATGTGGTGGACCTGTGGGAAGGCTAAGGCCTATTGGGATATGATATATAATGAGTTAAAGAAAATATTTAAAATGATATTTCCTAAGAAGCCAGAATCCTTCCTGCTGGGAATAACACAAGGAGTAATTTCTACAAATAACTTAACATTCTTCATGTATGCTTCTACGGCGGCCAGAATAATATACGCACAGAAATGGAAGAGTAATGAACTGCCTTCAAAAGAAGATTGGCTGATAAAAATTTTGGACTATGCGGAGATGGCAAAACTGACAACACTGATAAGAGACCAAAACTTAGAATCTTTCAAAGAAGATTTGAAACCATTTTTGTTGTATTTAAAAAATTATTTTCCTACTATGGATCTTACAGCTGGATTTGAAATTTTTTAAAAAATGCAGGTTGGTTTGATTAACTGTGTTTATAAGGGTTTCAATTTATGTTTTGAATTATGACTATAGCAAAGGTAAATTTTATAACTGATGTTTCACAAAGAGAGGTGCGTGGGAAGTCCACTTATGTTTATTTTGTTTGTTATGAATGAATATTATTATTGTTAAAATCAATAAAAATTGAATTTGGGGGGCAAATTGAATTTGGGGGGCAAATGTGGACACTGGGTGTGTGTGATTTGCCAGGGCTAGAAACTCCAGTGTTTGTCCCTGCCTGGAGGGGTTGGAGTCAGCCAGGGCTGGGGGAGGCCCCACATTCCTTTGACATTCCTCTGACTCACATCCTGTGTCTCAGTTGGAAGACTACACTCTACATAAGAGGTGAAGGCCCCAGAGCATAGCCAACAGGGATAGCAAACAGGACGTTGGAGTTTTGCAGGAGTTTAGTGGGAAGTGTGTGTGGGAGCCTGGAACAAGCCCCTGTGATCACAAGGAGCCTGGTAGAAGTCCTGGGTGTGTGCTCAGTGCAAGGAGCTCCTGGTTCTCAGTGAACAAATTCGTTCCCTTGAGACCAAGGTGGCGGATCTGGAGAAGCTCAGAGAGACAAAGAGAAGCATGTGGACGAGACCTTCAGGGACGTGGTAGAGGCATCCCACTCCAGGGATAATAGCTCCTCTGCTGTCAGGGAGAATGAAGGTCTAGGGCAAGGAGGACCTTGATCTGAGGAAAAGGGAAATGCTCCTTTAGAAGGGACCCCTTCCATGGATGATGAGCCCATATCCTCTTGCACAGGGGATACTCCTCGGGGGGGGGGGCTCCTTGTAGTGGGCAATTTGATCATTAGAGGTATAAAGAGATGGGTTTGTGACGTGTTGACTGCATGGTGACCTGCCTGCCTGGTGCGAAGGTTGCGGACATCACGCAGCATCTAGATAGACTGTTAGGCAGTGCTGGGGAGGAGACAGCTGTCGTGGTGTACGTCGGCACCAACCAGGTGGGGAAATGTAGTCAGGAGATCCTGGAAGCCAAAATTAGGCTGATAAGTAGCATGCTGAAGTTGAGGACCCTCAAGGTAACATTCTAAAAAATGCTACCTGTTCCACATGCAGGTACAGTGAGACAGGCAGAGCTGAGGGGTTTCAATGAGTGGATGAGATGTTGGTGCCAGGAGGAGGGGTCTAGATTTGTTAGGCACTGGGACACATTTTGGGGCAAGCAAGGCCTGTAAAAAAGGGATGGGCTGCACTTGAACCAAGATGGAACAAGACTGCTGGTGCTTAAAATAAAAAAGGTTGCAGAGCAGCTTTTAAAGTGACACCTGGGGAACAGCCGATGGGAGCTGGGCAGTATCCCGTTTGGCAAAAGCCATCCTTTAAAGTGTGAGGGTGCAAAGGATTCAGATAAAACAGAAGGGGACAGAGCAGAAATGCATAAAGAGCAGACAGGAGCCTGTGCCAGCAGATCAAAGGGTCAAAAGAAAGATGAGGTGATAGATTCAGTGTATAGGTGCTTATATGCCAATGCTACAAGTCTCCGAACCAAGATGGGTGAGCTGGAGTGCTTGGTTGCTAACACAGAAATTGATATAGTTCTGGAGAAGCTCAGAGAGACAAAGATCTGGAGTCAGCTGCCTGGAGGGGGTGGAGTCAGCCCCAGCACAGTACTTCCAGTGACTGTTGCTGGTGTGTGTCTTATGTTTCTTTTTAGAATGTGAGCCCTTTGGGGACAGGGAGCCATCTTATTTGTTTGTTATCTCTCTTTGTAAACCGCCCTGAGCCATTTTTGGAAGGGTGGTAAAGAAATCGAATTATTATTATTATTATTATTATTAGGAAGAAGAAGAAGAAGAAGAAGAAGAAGAAGAAGAAGAAGAAGAAGAAGAAGAAGAAGAAGAAGAAGAAGAAGAAGAAGAAGAAATAAGTTGCTCAGGTGCAGGTGGAGGAGGTGTTGGAAATAGAGGATACCACTGTTGCTGAACTGTTTCAAAATCAAAACCAGGCAACCACCCCTTTGCCTTCACCTCAAAAACCCAAATGCCGTTTAACAGAAAAGCAACAAGAACTAAAGCAAAAAATAACTGAGCACATGAACCAAACAACCACCAGGGTTCGACTTCCAGCTCTAAAAACAGTCGTCAAAAAACAACTTGCTCAGGTATTAAAAGATGTCAATGCTGCACTTGCAGAAATAACAACCAATAATTTGCAAGAAACAAACCAACTAATGTAGAGTGCAGCAACAATAACAACCCAAGAGCTCGGATATAAGATCAATGGACCTGTAAAAAAAGAAAGTAGTACAGCACCTAAATGGAAGATTAGATTAGAAAATAAAATCTCCAGGCTTAGATCAGATGCTAGTAAATTGAAAAATATGAAAGACAAGAAGCTGAAGAATGAAAACACCAAACAGTATCTGATCCAAAAATACCACCTAGATTCAAGGAAAATTAGAGAAGTCCTGGAAATAATAAAGCAGCAAATAACAACAGTGTCAAAGAAGATTAGCAGATATGAAGCCAGAACTACACAACAGAGGCAGAATCTCCAATTCCAGTCGAATCAGAGACGTTTCTACCAAAGCATAGAAGGAGAAACGGCAAGAAACACAGAAACACCAAATAAAGAAGAAACAGTGCAATTCTGGGGGAAATTATGGGACAATCCAATAGATTATAATAAAAAAGCAGGCTGGATGAAAGAGGTCAAAAAATGTAACCAACAAATGCAAGATCTAATAATAACACCAGAATTAATAAGTGAAAGTGCAAAGAAAATTAAAAATTGGACTGCTCCAGGCGACGATGAACTGCATGGATTTTGGCTTAAACACCTAACAAGCCTTCATAAACAACTATCCAAACAGTTCAATCACATTTTGCAAGCATTTTGATAATGAACAATGGCTAACAACTGGGAAAACTCATCTCATCATGAAAGACCCAGCAAAAGGTGCAGTTCCAAGTAATTATAAGCCAATAACCTTTCTGCCAACCATGTTCAAATTATTAACTGGAATAATAGCAGATGAAGTGATGCAACACTTATTAACTAACAAACAGCTTCCAGTTGAACAGAAAGGAAATTGCCCGAACACCAGAGGCACAAAAGACCAGCTGCTGACTGACAAAATGATTTTAGAAAATTTCAAGAAAAGAAAAACCAATCTAAGTGTTGCATGGATTGACTACAAGAAAGCCTTTGATTCATTGCCTCACACATGGATACTAAAATGTTTAGAAACAACTGGTGTCAGCAAAAACATTCAGATATTTATTTAAAAAGCAATGAGCATGTGGAGTACACAGTTAACAATCAATGGCAAGACACTTGGACAGGTTAGCATTAGAAGAGGCATTTTCCAAGGGGACTCACTATCCCCTCTGTTGTTTGTAATCGCCATGACCCCACTTTCACAAATACTAAACAAAACAGGCCTCGGATAACAAACATCTAAAACATCAAGTCAAATCAACCATCTGCTGTACATGGACGATCTGAAGTTGTATGGAAAGTCCCAGTCAGAAATCGAATCACTGCTAAACACTGTCCGTATATTCAGTAGTGATATAGCAATGGAGTTTGGACTAGACAAGTGTGCTGCATTAATACTGAACAGATGGAAAATAACAAAAACAGAAGAAATAGAACTGCCCAATGGAAGCAAGATCAAGAATCTGGAAGAGGAAGAACATTACAGATACTTGGGCATTCTCCAGGCTGATAACATTGCACACACTGAAGTTAAAAGAAAAATAGGAAGTGAATACATCAGGAGAGTTAGAAAAATCCTCAAGTCCAAACTCAATGGCAGGAACACCATACAAGCCATAAACACCTGGGCTATACCTGTTATCAGATACACTGCAGGAATAATAGACTGGACCCAGGCAGAGCTAGAGACGCTAGATCGTAAGACCAGGAAAATCATGACCATCAATCATGCTCTGCACCCTCACAGTGATGTCGATAGGCTATACCTCCCTCGCAGCTCAGGTGGAAGAGGAATGTTGCAAGTCCATCAAACAGTAGAGGAGGGGAAAAGAGGCCTTGAAGAATATATCAAGGACAGTGAAGAAGATGCACTTCAAATGGTCAATAATGCAAAACTATTCAACACCAATGAAACCAAGCAGGCCTACAAGAAAGAACAAGTCAAGAACCGAGCAGAAAAATGGAGAAATAAGCCCCTGCATGGTCAATATTTGCACAATATAAGTGGGAAATCAGACATCACCAAGACCTGGCAATGGCTTAAGAATGGCAACTTGAAGAAAGAAACAGAGGGTTTAATACTGGCTGCACAAGAACAGGCACTAAGAACAAATGCAATAAGAGCCAAAGTCGAAAAATCAACCACAAACAGCAAGTGCTGCCTTTGTAAAGAAGCAGATGAAACTGTGGACCACCTAATCAGCTGTTGTAAAAAGATCGCACAGACTGACTACAAACAAAGGCATGACAAAGTAGCAGGGATGATACACTGGAACATCTGCAAAAAATACAAGCTACCTGTAGCCAAAAATTGGTGGGACTATAAAATTGAAAACGTGGTCGAAAATGAAGATGCAAAAATATTATGGGACTTCCGACTACAAACAGACAAACATCTGCCACACAACACACCTGATATAACTGTTGTCAAGAAGAAAGAAAAACAAGTCAAAATAATCGACATAGCAATACCAGGGGATAGCAGAATAGAAGAAGAAGAAATAGAAAAAATCACCAAATACAAAGATCTACAAATTGAAATTGAAAGGCTGTGGCAGAAAAATACCCAAATAATCCCAGTGGTAATTGGGGCCCTGGGTGCAGTTCCAAAAGACCTTGAAGAGCACCTCAACACCGTAGGGGCCACAGAAATCACCATCAGCCAGTTACAAAAAGCAGCTTTACTGGGAACATCCTATATTCTGCGATGATATCTATAACAACAGCAACAACATTGACAATAAAATTCTGGCATCCTAGGTCCTTGGGAAGGACTCGATGTTTGGATAAAACAAACCAGTCAATAACACCTGTCTGACTGTGTAAACAAGAGATAATAATAATATAGTGGGCATAACAGAAACATGGTGGAACAGTGAGAACCAGTGGGACACTGTTATCCCTGGATATAAACTCTATAGAAAGGACAGGGAGGGACAACTTGGAGGTGGAGTAGCACTGTATGTTAAAGAAGGCATAGAATCTAACAAGCTAGAAAACCTAGATGTACGGGAGTCCTGTACAGAAACCCTATGGGTGACAATACAAGGCCTGAAAGGGAATGTGCTACTGTGGACATGCTATCGCTGTCTGGATCAAAACGTTGTCAGTGACTGAGAGTTGCAGGAGGAAATCAGGGAGGCATCAAGGAGAGGCAGGGCTGTAATAATGGGTGACTTCAATTACCCACACATAGACTGGGTAAATTCACTGTCAGATAATGAAAAACAGGTCATATTTCTGGATACGCTGAATGACTGTGCCCTAGAACAGTTGGTCTTGGAACCAACCAGAGAGAAGGCAACTTTGGACTTAATCCTGAGTGGCACCCAAGACCTGGTGAGTGATGTCAGTGTCATCAACCCTTTAGGGACGAGTGACCATAGTGCCATCAAATTTAGCATACATGCAGGGAGAGAATCACAGAATTCTAACACAGACATTTTGAATTTCAGAAGAGGAAACTTCTCCAAAATGAGGAGTATGGTGAAAAGAAAACTGAAAGGGAAAAGCCGGAGAGTCACGCAGGCACAGGAGATCACTAGAGAGGAAGCCGAAGTGCTGGCTCAGGGAAGCCTGATTGGCTGCTGGTATATATATATACATATATATATATATGCCATATATATTTGGTAGTCTCTTAATTGCTCAAGGGCTGTTTGCAACGTTCGCTGGCTGCAGACAGTGTGCCATTGAATTCCTAAACTTTGTCCAAGTTCCAGTTTGCCTTGTTTATGCTTCCTGCTTTGTTCTGTTAATTCCTTGCTTCTGTTGTCCTTTGCTATTTTCATGCCTTTGCTCTGTGTTTTCTTTCACTTATTACTCAGTTATTGTTAGAGGGAGGTACCTAGTGCAGTTCAGGGGACTTAATTCATTTGCTGTTTTTCTTTGTGAGCCTTTTATTTTTCACTCATGCAGTTCAGCTGCCGCTTTCTGTTAACTCACCAGGGAGTGCTGAAGAGGGTTGTAAATTCTGTTGGGTTAGCCGAGCTAACAGATTTACGACACATGGCTACAACACCTGGGGCTATTTAGTTTAGAAAGAAGATGACTGTGGGGAGACATGATAGAGGTCTATAAAACCATGCATGGTGTGGAGAAAGTGGACAGAGAGAAATTCTTCTCCCTCTCACATAACACTAGAACCAGTGGTCATCCCATGAAATTGATTGCCAGGAAATTTAGGACCAATAAATGGAAGTACTTTTTCATACAACACATAATCAACTTGTGCAGTTCTCTGCCACGAGATATGGTGATAGCCAACAACCTGGATGGCTTTAAGAGGAGTTTGGATAACTTTATGGAGGAGAGGTCTATCATCGGCTACTAGTTGGAGGGCTAAAGGCCACCTCTAGCCTCAAAGACAGGATGCCTCTGAGTACCAGTTACAGAGGAGTAACAGCAGGAGAGAGGGCATGCCCTCAACTTCTGCCTGTGGCTTCCAGCGGCATCTGGTGGGCCACTGTGTGAAAAAGGTTGTTTGACTAGATGGGCTTTGGGCCTGATCCAGCAGGGCTGTTTTATGTTCTTATGTACCTTTCCTTTTTTCATGGACCCCGCTGAATGTACCACATGGGCCCTCAAGAGGCATGCACCCCCCAGTTAAGAACCCCTGGGATAAGTCACAATAGCAATACCTGCCACACTTATCAGCCAGGAAAGCAAAGCAAAGGGACCCCAGGAGGCCTCCAACTGGGAAGATAGCTACAGTGAGCTCCCTATAAAATATGTTTGTATCCCATCTGAAATTTTGGAAGGTTACGTTGTCCAATTCCTCCTCAATCTAAAAGATAAAAGCATAACTGGTGTTAAAGCTTTGGGACATGTTGTGTAGTCTCCTGTGTAATCTTTAACAAATAGTTCCAGAGTGGTCTTTAATAAGCAACAACATTTAACTTAACACATTTACTAAACCATTTGGAAGCAGCTTGCCTAGGGAGCAAGAGGCTGTTAGTTTGAATCCCCGCCAGTGTGCTTCCCAGACTGTGCCTAGCAAATATATATTTGTAGTCACCTATATTGGGCAGCAGTGATTTAGGAAGGTGCTGGAGGTAGAAGCTCACTTTAGTGACAATGGCAAAGGCATCATCTCATACTGTGCAGGAGGAAGGCAAAGGTAAACCATTCCTGTATTCTACCAAGAAAACCACATGGCTCTGTGGTCACCAGGAGTCAACACCAAATCAACAGCACAATCTTTCCTTTCTTTTTGTTTCCTACCCATTTCTGTCTCAGAGTCTCTGTTTGTACTATTACTTCCTATCTCTGCTACCATTTCCTGTCTCTGCTGCACCGACTGCTGGGATCTGTAGTACTGCAGGAAACTGTAAGCAGCTACATTACATCTCTCCCTTTGTTGGATTAAACAAACAGTAAACACAATCAAACTTTAAAAACATTTTTGAAAATAGGCTTCTTCCTAACATGCTGCCAAAACCTATATAACCATATCCTTAAATCTGGAGGGTCTTTTAACTACTCATCCTCTTCTCAGTCTCCTCTGGGGCTGGATCTATATCAGGAGTATCATTTTCATTAACTGTTCTGCTATCACTATTCTCAGAGTTCCTCAGTGTCCTGCATCAAAGGGGTAGACAAATCCAAATTACTAGGGCCTACTAAATCATCATATTTCCGTTGACATGGGACTTTTCTCAGAAGTTTGATGTTTCTAATAAAAACATTGCCATCTTGAGCGTTGACAAGTTCAAAGGGAGACTCTAACTTGCTCCAAAGGATAACACAGTATACATTTTTGTATGCCAACTGAAGTTTGTCACCTGTAGTATTGCTAGCAACTAGGGATGTACACAAAACTGGTTTTGCTGGTTTGGTTTGAATCCGAGCCAGTTTTGAATCAACCCAGCCCTGTTCTCTTTTGGTTCTGTTTGAACCATACCCGGTCAACCCAGTCAAATGTGCTGTACTGAAGCTCTAAAACAATGCAGTAATGTTGCTTTACTGATAGCATCATCTTCCTTATCTAAGTTGGTAGCAATTTCATAGAATGCAAAGGGGACAACCCATAGCTTGTACTCAGTGTACAGGTAATATGCATTAATATTTAGGCTGTGGGGCTGCAAGGCCAGCGTGGGCCATAACTGATGCAATTGTCTGATATCCCAGTTTTGTCACCACTTCTTGTGCGGTCTCCTGTTTAATCTTTAGCAAATAGCTCCAGAGTTGTAAATTATATTAATTTAATAAGCAACAACATTTAATCTATGTATTAAGCCTTTTTTTCTACCAGTCTTTCTTTGTACTGTGACTTCCTGTCTCTCTTGCTCAGAGTGCTGGGAACTGTAGTACTGCAGGAAACTATGTAAGCAGCTACACTATAGGACAGTATTCCTCAGCGTTTTTGGAGTCATGGACTGGTACATTCTTGGTGTGCAGTTTCCCGGACCAGCAGTTAGTAAAAGGGTTAGCCTCCTCAGCCCCAACTCCAGGCCCCCCAAAACAATTTTGGGCTGGTAGGGGCCACCGCTGGGAGATCTCTGGAGCTCATTTCCAGGCAGCCCTCCTTGCTTGATAATGTTCATTTGAGGAAGCTAAATTAACGTTACCCAGCAACTAGGGCTGCCTGCCTAGAAATGAGCTCCGGAGAGCTCACCCGGGCTCCATGGATCCCAAGCCTCACCCTTTTACATGTGAGGGACCCGTACCCTCACGGACCGGTACCCAACAGCTCATGGACCAGCACTGGTCCATGGACCAGTGGTTGAGAAACACTGCTATAGGGCACATTATTGGGCAAAAAACTGGGCTTGCTAAACCTGGCTGCCCAGTGAGGGTACCTGTATGATTCACCTGTTTTACTCCGTCAAACATTAAAAAATTTTCAGGGCTGGCTCCAAAAAAATGGCTGCAATTATTTGATCTTAATCAAGGATAAATTTGTTCCTGCAACTCTTACAAGGCCTGATTACTCCCTCGGTACAAACATAATATATTGGAGTGGACATACATGTATATAAACAATCTTAAGATTGTTCTATATCAGGGATTCTCAGTGTTGGGTCTCCGGATGTATTTGGACTTCAGCTCCCACAATCCCTAGCCCCAGTGACCTTTGGCTGGGGATTATGGGAGTTGAAGTCCAATAACATCTGAGGACCCAACGTTGAGAATCCCTCTTCTATATGACCATTTAGCATCAGTTTCCCCCTCATGGTGGTAGGCAGTCCAGTTTGCAAAAGATCAGTCCAGGCTTCCCTGAGCCCTGGTCAAATGTAGCCACGCCTCCTCCTAATTTGGGCCCTGTCAAAGGCCTTCATTTCCTTCAGACTACTTTACTTCTCAAGATTGGCCAACCTAAGACCCGCCAGCAGCTATTGGATTACAAATCCCACCATCTCTATTATTGGCTATTGTAGCTGGGAATGATGGGAGTTTTAGCCCGACAACAGCTATAGCATCTCACGTCAACAATCAATCCTCTAGGCTTTCCTCCCTCTCCAAGAAGGGAGAGAACAGATCAGCACAGAAACCATTTGTCCATTTTCTCTCCACATTAGAAGCCAACCCCGGAAGCAGGTATGTGCTGGGCATGGGAGGGGATGCTGATTGTGTTCACAAAATAAAGGGGATTTCTGGTGAACCTCTAAAATTATGTCATAGTTATAGTTAGTTGGTGGTGAATGAAAGGCATTTTGTTCCTCTCAGTAGCGATATCTACGTGGCTGAACTGCAGCATTGAAACTAGGTTCTGCTTCTAGGTCAGTGTAAGGCCTGACTCAAATGGGCTCTTTTCTTGGGTTAGCTACATACAGATACTGGAGATGGAGTCCCAAAGTTGCTGAATTTTGTATTTCCAAAGAAGGATTCTTGGCGCACATTTTCTTAGGAGTAAGTCCTATTGAAATTCATGCTTCTTACTCTTGAGTAGATATGTACAAGAGCATGCTCCTAAGTCGCTTCTCTGGCTCTGCATGCCTTACTATAATAATCATTGGAGACTCTGAGTACAATTAGTATTGTACCATGTACCATTGTAGTATGAGGCTATTTACTGATATCTTATAGAAACGTTTTAAGGCACACTTCTTAGTCTGCAAGAACTTTTCTACTATTATTTTAAGATTGAAACAGCCTGTCTAGACTGAGCTGGTCATTGTAGCGTTTTTGGAATATATGTGGTCTTGGACTTTTTGTCTGCTGTGTACATTGTGTGTGGCCGTATTCACACATAAGCAGAGTTAAACATGGCTGAGGTTGGAACTCCAGTACGCCCAAACTTGTGAAGCCAAGGTTATGGGCTGAAAGCGACCTCCGGTTTGCTTTGCCAAACTCCAAATTGAACCTTTGGTTATCTCTAAAGTTCACCGCTGAAACCTGAGGTTTGGCTGCCAAGGCGTTACGTTCGACTCCTGGCGCAGCCATAACTGTGGTTTTGAGCCAATTTCCAAACCACAATCATAGAGCTGGTGGCGCAGATCCACCCAAGCACGTGGTCGCTCCAGAACTTTGGCACTTCTTGTTGGCAGCCTCTCAGAGAACTAGCCCCACCCTTCCTGTCAACTCTGCAGCTATGGAGTTGCCAGGCTACAGGGATGCTGCCACCCACGCCCCATCCAGGACTTGTCAGCCCATCAAGCTGAACAGTTGCTCAGGGGCATCCCCTCTTCACACTCCGTCCTTTGCTCTCCCACCTCCAGGTCTGACAAGTGGTATGGAAAGGGCACAGGATGACAGGACGGGCACTGCGTGCTTTGCTCCCTGAGAAGGGAGCAACAGTGATGTGTGTTCACAAGCACAAAACAGACCTATTCTCGACATAAGCAGGGCATGCCATCACAGCGCTTGGGAGGGGAGCAAACGTTGGGGGGGGGCAGGGTTGGATAGAAAAGCTGAACGGTTGAACAGGAAAGGTAGACCAAGCGGGGGACCTTGAGCAGCAAAGTTCTATTTTTTCACATATAGGTTGGGGAAAGCAGCTCCAGCCCCTACCCCTTCGGAGTTATCGGTCCCTAGCTTACTCATGAGAAGAGCCATCTGGGAGGACTAACTGCAGATTCACGAGATGATACTCTAGTTGCACTAGGTGCTACTCTCAGTGCATGCTACAAAATTAGCCCATTATCCCATGGACCACTCTCTCACATGAGTGGCAGCCTATGGGGGCTCGATACCGAGCCAGGATGCTCCATCATACAGCAAAGTTGCAGGGACGGGAACTTGGGCGAGTGTTGTCCCGGACTCGGAAACTGCTGCCAGTCTGGATTATGCTACCAGTTCATTCTATAGCACTTGTAGAGGAGTGTTTCAGATGAAGCCCACCCCCATGTGATTAGGGCTGGCTTCAGCACATTTCCCTTGGCTCTAGGACCCAGTCTCCAAATTTAGGCACCTCTGCTCCACAGGGGCTGGACTTACTGCTTGCCCTCAGAAATACCCTACGCTCCATGGGAGGGCAGACATGTCACCTTGCTTGCTCATTCCTTCTCCTGCTCGCATCCCTCTGGCTCAGGCAGGCAATGGACCGATGTGACCAGGAGGAGTGGGGAGCAACTTGACCCCACCTTGCTTGCTCACCTGGCCTTGTCCATCCATCCCCTGGCTCCAGTGCCACACTTCAATTTCCAGGTGCCATGGTAAACTGGCACCTAGGAATTGTTGAGCCCTGGATTAGGGAAAGGTGCCCTGACATTCTGGGAGGGGGTCAGAAATACATGAATATACACCCTCATCATGTGTGTTTGGGCCGGTCAGAGCAGTATAATCTGAACTTAGCATCCCTCTCTGCAGCTGAAGGCGAACTATCTGAATCCCCCTCACTTCCTCACAATGCCCAGCCCCATACAGGAAGTCCTCACACTTGAGACACAACTGGTTCCTGGAAACTCTGTCCTAAGTCAAAGCCTCTGAACCCGGAACCTATTTTTCCATAGGAAACAAAATGGTGGTTTGGTTCCTCAACCAAGTCCGGACACATTCCTCCCCACCACCTCACCCTGTTGCTGCTAAAGCTGACAATGTATCAGTCACAGATGTAGAAACATGCAATAGATGTTGGGAAATCTGAAGTTTGCTCATCCTTGCCACCCACTACCTTCCTGGTCCCCCCCATGGCTCTCACCTTTCCAAGAAGGAAGGAGATAATTGGGTTGCTCTGCTCCTCCTCCTCCTGGGCAATAGTTAGACAGGGGAGGAAAGAGAGTGGGCAGGAAGCAGCATAAGGACTGTGAATGCCCTGGGTTCTTTTTTCTCTTGCCATCACAGCACAGCCGCTGCACCTGGGTGATTTCCAGATTACTCACTAGAACTGTTGCGACAGGCTTCAGTTTGGCAGGATCAAATTGAAAATAACCCCCAGAATCTACAATGGAAAATACAGCTACTTTTTTGCAATCGACATACAGTGTCATAGCATTAAATCACAGTGATAAAATCCCAAACAGGGCATCTGAAATGTGAACGGCACCCTGCTGACAGCGGAGGGACTGTTGTGTCACAACACAGGAAGTCTGGAAGCAGAGTTAGCAGCTACAGTTATAGGGGTTAATCTGGAAAGCGCCCTGGAGGAGGAGGAGTTGAAGCAATGGCCTTGTGGATGGGTGAGTCAGCCCAGGGGAGGAGCCACCGGTGACCAGACGGGTTCGAAGAACCTGGGCCGCTGCCCTTGTAAGGCAGGGAGAGCCACTCCTGGCCACGCTGCAAACGCAGGACTGGCCGATTTAGCTCCCAGATGGGGCTGCACAGCCCTGTTTGGGAGCTAAACCACACCCCCATATCTGATGTCAGATGTGGGGGCAGGGTTAAATGCTCTCTGCATCTGCTGTCAGATGCAGGGGGTGGGGCTAGGGGGCGGCGACAGAACCCAGGCCACTGCTGGCCTCCCTCCACCCCTGAGTCAGCCAGTTGCTCTGCAGCCTCAGATGAAGCAGCAGCTGCCCCAGGACTGCCAGGCCCAATGTCAGTATGAGCCTGAAATGCCATTGTTGTCGCCGCCGCCTCCTCCACTACCCACATACCAGCAGCAGCCTAGTGGCATCTCCCTTCCTGTGGCAGGTCTTGTAAAGCTGGAACTGCATTGTAAATTTGAAACAAGGTGGCAGTGTAGAGGTTTCCTAGCTGCCATTCATCTTAACGTGGAGCATCCTGTATCTCCAGTGACGCTTGTCACTGCTGCTGGCGTCACTCTCATTCACCTCCCAGTACTCGGTGGGTTTACTTTGTGGTGGGAAGAGACAGCAGCGACCGTGCTTCTCTCATCATGTGCACTAGTGCCAAGAGGCAACTGCTCTTCCCCCACATGAGGGATTAACTTCAAAGATTTTTTCTTAAAGCACCAAAATCTCCTGCAAAGGCAAAATGTGGAATATCCATTAACAACGGGAATAGTTGGAAGCTTATGTCTTAAGCCCTGCTCGAGGAATTCATCTGCACTATAGGGCCATCTTACCAAAGTTGGGCTGTAGAGGATCCAGAAGTTGTAACCATACTGCAAAGATCCCAAGCAAGAAATCACGGTTATCAGGATAAATGACCCTGTCAGTTCCTATAGGAAGGACAGTAGAAACTGCGGTGTGAGTGTCCAGGGCAGATAATTCATAAATGTCTTTTTAAATTAATCATGCAGTGCATTACATCTTAAATATACTTCTACATTAAAAATAAACATCTGCAGTTAATTGCAAAATAAAGAGAAGTCAGGCATTTGTAAATGCAACTTGTGCACTCTGAATAGTTCAGTTAAACTTTCTTCTTTCTCTTTTTCATAAGGATTTGCTCTATCTCATCACAAAATAACAAGTTCCATTCGAAGTGGAGTCCTGCTTAATCTCAAACACATCCCAGAGCTTTTACAAAAAGTAAGTTTGCACATTAATATTGTCTGCCATGTTGTGCCATGGAACTCTTGCCCCTTATTTTAAAAGAATAGCTTCCCAAAGGCTGGAAAATATGACAAAAATGACTGAATACACTTGACTACAAGAAGATAAACACAAAAGACCTCCAAGCTTAACCAGTCTTCATTCATTCTATGTATTAAAATACTTCAGTGTATATTAAAAAATACTGAAAGATACAGGAGCTTCTCTGTGAAATGTGGTAAAGATTTTGGGTGGGTAAGAGTCTATTGGCACATTGTTGTCTCTGTTAAAACTGGGCAAAGAGGTACATTTTTAAGGGGTAGCTCTCATATTTTTAGCAGGGGGAGAATGACTGTCCCTATTCAGTTTCATCCCTCCAGTGGCTGCTGCTAATGTCCCAAGTGTCTTTTTCTTTATGGTTATTTATTTAAAATATTTATATGCTACCCCTCCAGTACACTACTATTCAGGGCAGCTCACAACAATAAGATAAATACAATGTAAAATAAAACAAAGAAAATTAACCAAATTAAGTTAAACGAGTTAACAAGTTAAATTAAACAAGTTAAAAGTTCAGGCTAAAACCACAATCAGAATTACCACTGTTGTTTTATAAGTTTCAAAGTAAAAGTTATTTTAAAAGCTAATCATTAAGAATCATTAAAAAGCTAATCATTAAGAAGAGGGAACATGGTGAAGCTTGTTCCAAAGCTGAGGAACCACAACCGAAAAGGCCCTGTCTCTAGCCACTGCCAACCAGATCGCCACTAGTGCTGGGGCCATGAGCAGTGCCTGAGATGATGAGCGGAGGGCCCTTGCTCGTAGGGATATGCACAGAACTGGTTCAGAGGCCCTTTATGGACCTCCAAACTGGTTCAAAGGTCTGGCGGTTCGGCTGGTTCGAAGGTGGGGGCATAGCTTTAAGGACTGGGGAGGGGAGAGTGCTCTTACCCCCACACACACCATGTTTCCCCCACCCATGGGGTGGCAGCATACCTCCTGGCCACCCTGGTGCATCACGGACCAGAAGTGCCCAGAAGACACAATGTGCACGAACACATCATGCTCGCTCATGTGCACATCGCATCACGTGCACTGGGTACTTCTGAGTACTTCCAGTCCGCGACGCACCAGGTCAGCAAGGAGGTACGCTGCCACCCTGTGGGACCATTTTTAAGGACATCGCTGATAGGGGAAAGGTGGGGGTGGGGTGAGGGTAAGAGCACCCGCCCCAGTCCTTAAAGCTATTCCCCCCACCTGAGCTTATAGCTATCCCCCCAACTATGAGAACTTTTTTTTGCTTAAAAAGCAGTATATATTATTTGTATTACTATTAATTTGTGTTTGGTTGTATTATTGTGTATTGTGTGGGTGTGCAAGTGTGTGTATCTATAGACTTTAATGTAGAGTGTTGTTTGTTTGGTAATCTTGTAATACAACAAAATTATAGAAAATGGTCTGTCACAAACTCCCCCCCCCCTTATTTTGAGGGCTCTTCCCATTGTTCTAGCATTTCTCCCCGCATGCCACATCTTTAAACTTCCAACAAAATGTAATTAGAAGGCCCATCTGTAGTTTGTAGCCAGGAGCATCATTTATTTATTACAACCTTTCCAGAAACCACTGAGCCACTTCCGGACAACAATAAAAAGTGCGGAAGCAGTGCTTGTCCAAGAGTAATGGTACTCTTTCCACACATACCAGCAAGCTTCTGGAGTCTTGGGCAACAGACATCCCCACTCTGTCGATATGGGCAAGAGGGTCCTGGCACAATTTTATCAGCACCACCAGCTGGCCAGCTCTTGCTTTCTGTAAAGAATGACCTTTTGCCAGAAGAACAGAAATCACTTCTTCATGGAAAGCAAGAGCTGGCCAGCAGGTGGTGCTCAGAAAATTTGCATTAGGACCCCCCTGCTGCCCATAAAGGCAGCATATGGATTCCCACTGCTTAAGGCTACAAAAGTCTGCGAGCATGTGTGGAACGAGGGGGAATCACAATTGAAAAATACAGCTCCAGTGCTTTTTATTGCTGCCTGGAATAGCTCACAGACCTGATCCGAGACACATTTATTCAGAAATGAGCCTTGTTGATGTTATATCCTTCCGCTACCTCTTCGATATTTTTCTTTTCTTCTTTTTTACTGTCTCTGTCTCAATCCCTCTCCCCCACTCTTCTGTCTTCCCAATTTACTATCCCCCCCCCCATATTCTCATATAAATCTCAAATCCATGGCCTTGGAAATCAAGAACACATTAGCTTAGATTGTCAATGATGTATAAACCCAGAAGAACAGACAAACCCTCCAAGCTCACCTGGAAGTTTCCCATCTCCTTGCTTTCTTGGGTAGAGAACAGAAACCAGGCTCAGCTATAGGGAAAGAAGAGTGGGGTCTTGTTAGGAGCTTGTGGACTCTTTCAACTGAAGAACATAAGAACCGCCTTTCTGGATCAGGCCAAAGGCCGAACTAGTCCATCATTTACCTTGTAACAACAACCAGCCTGACGGCTCTCCAAGAGAACTCACAAGCACATCGTGGTGATGGTCTAGGAATAACCAATCTATGAATTTCCAGCTGCTGTTGGACTACAACTCCCATCATCCTCGGGCACAAAAAATTGTGGTCGGGGGTGATGAGAGTTGTAGTCTGTCAACAACTGGAGAGCCTCAGATTGGCCACCCATGATAGTCCTTGTGTGCCCCCCTAAAACATCTGGTGCTTAGAAGTATGTTGCCTCCAGGAGCAGCATCAGGGGTTGGCCACAGGGCCATCCTTAGAGAGCCCTGGCAGGGTGTGGGGCCCAGGGCAAATCAGCCAGTGTGGGGCCCCCTTCCAGTTAATTCTAATGGGGGTTAAAAGAGCGGGGCCCGGGGCAGTTGCCCTGCTTGCCATGCCCTAAGGACAGCCCTGGTTGGCCAGATCAATTCTTCCCCTCCCAGCCTCTCATCCCCCCACCCCAAGTCATTGGAGGTAATGCAGTGGTGGTGGCAGGTCCTCCTGCTTCTTCCACCCTCTGAAGAGGAGAAAGAGCTGGTACCACCACATCCCACCACCAGCCCATTGGCCAAGGAAGAGGGTGGAAATAGTCAGCCTGCTGCGCTCCTGCCTCTCTGTCCGGACCCACAGACTCTGAGCTGGGGGAGGCCGTTTTGGAGGAGGGCAGCAACAACAAGCATGGCCCAGCCAAGACCCCCCCACCCCAAGCCTACTGAAAGCTCTGGGCCAGTCACTTCTCTCTCAGCCTAACCTACTTCACAGGGTTGTTGTGAGGAGAAACCTCAGTATGTAGTACACCGCTCTGGGCTCTTTGGAGGAAGAGTGGGATAGAAAATGTAAATAATAATAATAATAGATTCAACAGACCATGAGGAGCCAGAGCTTGTTATCCCTCTTGGAGGTGCACCTGGAGAAGCCCTGGAGCTCTGGAGACCTCCCACCCTGTCTCCAGAAGGCACCATCATCCCTGAGACCCAGGAGCAGAGGTGAGCACGAGCGCTCCGTTAACCTTGTTTATTTGATCGTGTGTCAGCCGCAGCTGACACTCTGGGGGGGGGAGAGGGGGGACCCCAGGAAGGCACCGCGCACTCGTGTGGTGCCTTCCTGGGGTTTGGGGTGGCCAGGGCGCCGCATGGTGGTGCTCCCCTTCCCCGACCCACGGAGCTCCCGACAGAGCTGCAGCTGGGCACGGGAGCGCCCAACCGGAACAGCTACTCGTCTGGGCAGCCAATCTGGCCACCCAGAAACGAGCGACTGCTTGTGCGCAGGGAGAGCGGGCTAAGCATGCTCTCCCCACACAAACCCGGTCTGGCACTTCACACCAATCGTGTGAAGCACCTTAGTGACTGTCATCTTGCACTGTCAAACCACAACATTAGCAAGTGGGTAGGGCTGCAGCACACATCAAAGGTAGCCTTGGGGCTGTTGTGAATCTCCATATTCAGCAGCCCCAAGGCTTTGGGATGTGCTCCCTAGTGAAATAAGAACTTCCCCATCTCTGACAGCTTTTAAAAAGTCTTTAAAAACACATTTCTTCACCCAGGCTTTTAATTAATGGTTTAAATGCTGTTTTAATGCTGTTTTAAAGTATTGTTGGGAATTTTTAAATTGTTGTAATGTGTGTGTCCCCTGCCCCATTTCTGTCTTAACAAATGTTTTACTTTGTTTTTATTCTGTTGTAAACTGCCCAGAGACGTAAGTTTTGAGCAGTATAGAAACATTTTAATAAATAATAAATAATAAATAAATATAACTGTGCAGCCTCTTGCCTTGTGCTACTTTCATTGTTTCCATTGGCCCTGGTGGCTTTCCAATGGTTAGACTAGGCAGAATGGTGCCCTATGTGTGTACAGTGTTATATAACGCCTGGACAGGGCCCCAGTTGAAACTGTTTTCTCCAGGGTAACTGGGCTCTAAAAAGGCCCAAGCATGGGTAGCTATCGAGACGACCTACAGGCGGCCAATCCGCTCTTCGTAGGGTGATCTCCACAGAGGTGCTCAGGACAAACAGACAAAAAGCATGGAAACTAACCTAGACTCTCTTCCTGTACTGGTGAGGAGAGGAGAAGTCAACCCAGCCCAGTGTCCTCTTGAAATGAGACACTCGGAAGGTGAACGGCCTTGCGAGAGCCAATCAGGCAAAGGATGCCAGAAGGTTCCAGGATCTGCTGTTGACAGTTGGGCTCTGAGGTGAAAGGGTGTGGATCCGTATCACACTGCGCACATTCCTGACTGGCTCACTAGGGATGGCATCGCATAGCGCAGGGCTGTACCACTTTGGCCCTTCAGCTGTGGTTGGGCTACCCCCATGATTGGGCTACTCGGATCACCCCTGACTATTGGCCGCTGTGGCTGAGGACCATGGGAGTTGTAGTTCAAAAACAGCGGGAGGGCCAAACTTGTGTAGCCCTGGCATGATGGCTAAGACACTGAGCTCCGGATCAGGAAGTGCCCTATTCAGACCTCACCTCTGCCACCAGCGTGCCAGGTGGCCTTAGCCTCGCCATCTGCCATTTGGGAGTAATACTGACTGACCTGACAGGGCCATTGTTAAGATTACAATATTGTTTCTAGCAGTAGTTCAGCAACACTCACATGGAGAAAAATGCCTTCTGAGCCAAGGTTTGAAGGCGGCTCAGGCAAGTGAGCCGAGCCACAATGCTGCAGGGGGAGGAGAAGTAGTATGCAGGGTGTCTAGCTGATTTCAGCAGAGAGGAAATTCCATCCTGATATAAATATTCTGATCCATCCACCTTCCAGTCATAATACATTCAGTGAGGCTCCTTTGTAAGTACCCCAAGAGTGTTTGGGAGAAGCCACTGGATTCACGGACCAGCAACACTTACTGTACATGGAGAGACTGTAGCATCTATTTCTTTATGTAAACTGCTTTGAGAACTTTTGTGGAAAAGCAGTATATAAATAGTAATAGTAGGAGCAGCAGCAGACACTGTTTGTGAAAATCAGCACTATGTGAGACTAGTTATTGGGTGCAGAAGTGAAGGCCCTGCCCTGCTGCGTCTGGAAACCAGAGGTCTACTGCCTCTGTATGTGAAGAGTCTATTCTTTATCATGGCTGCCCTTAGGAACATCGGAAGCAGCCTTATACTGTGTATGGCCATTGGCCCATCTAGCTCAGTACTCTCTATGCCTGGGCTGCACAACTCCAGTCCCCCACCTCATATCTCATTATTGGCCACTGTGGCTGGGGATGATGGGAGTTGTAGTCCAAACACAGCTGGAGGGCCAAAGTTGTGCAGCCCTGGTCTACAATGGCTGGCAGAAGTCTCCCCCAGCCCTTCCTTTAGATGGGAGGGATTAAACCTGGGCTCTTCTGCATGCAAAGCAGATGCTCTGCCACTGAACTAGGACCCCATCTCCCCACTGATGGGGTTATATTGTCTTCTAAACTTCCTGAAAGGGTTAGGGCCACTCAAGAGCCTCTTATTTAAGAGAGCATCTTCTTCGCTATGACCCCCACCGCCCATTGAGGTCATCTGAGGAGGTCCGTCTCCAGTTTCTGCCAACCCGTTTGGTGGCTACACAGAGACGGGCCTTCTTGGCTGCTGCCCTGAGATTGTGGAATGCGCTCCCTGCTGAGATACGATCCTCCCCATCTCTGGCAATTTTCAAAAAACACCTGAAAACACATCTCTTCAACCAGGCTTTCTCAGCTTTTTAAAACTTGTTTTTAAATTCTTCTGATTATTTAATTGTTGTTTTACAATGTTTTTAATTGTTAATTATTGTTTTTATGCTTTATTATTTTTGTTTTAATGTTTTAATGTAAACCTCCCTGAGACTTTTGGAAGGGTGGTATAAAAGTTTTAATAATAAATAAATAAATAAATAAATAAATAAATAAATAAATAATAAGAGTGCTATGCAAATACTAAAATCATTACATTAACATCCTCTAAAATTAAATTTGAATTTGGAATATGTGAAGTGATAAGAAAGGAAGAGTATCTCTGGGCACCCTCTGGGAGTATTTCCCTCAACACTGAGCAATGACAGCTCACACTGATGATCTATATACAGTATATATATTTCTCCTGGGTGTGCCAGGGAAAAAGCATCCCGGCAGCCCAGCTGATTGACTGGGCTGTGGAGGCGACTGATTGGCTGGCGCACCCAGGAGACTTGGCTGGCTGGGCATATGCGAGGCGGCAGCGGTGGGCCTGGCCTGGCCTGACCCAGCCATGGATGCAAGGCGGTGGCGGAAGACCCGGCCATGCAAGGCAGTGGCGGCGGGCCCATCTCAGCCGCGGATACAAGGCGGCAGCTGGCGGGCCCAGCCTGGCCGCAGATGTGATGCGGCAGCGACGGGCAGGGCGGCGGGCCTGGCAGCGCAGTGGTGGTGGCGGCGGGCCCAGCCTGGCCGCAGGGTGAAGAGGTGGCGGCAGGCCCAGCTGCGGGGTGGTGATGCGGCAACAGGTCCAGCCGCGGCGGTGGTACTCGGCCCAGCCGCAGCACTCAGCTCAGCAGCCTGTGCTCGGCCCAGCAGCCTGGGCTTGGCACTCGGCCTGGCCGGAGACTGGGGCAGGTGGGGGTTGGGGAGCGGGAGCCGGCCCCAAAGAGCGAACAGATGCTCTGTGCGGGGGTCGGCTAGTTTACCCATATTTGTTCAAAAATGGATGGCTGTCTGCAAAGTCTAGTAATGTCCTGTGTGTGAAGGGGCTGATCACAGCTATAAAGACCTTGGCTCAAACGCAGCATTTCCCAACAAAGTCAGTTCACACATACCACTGCCAGGATTCAAGTGTTCAGTACCCATGTGTGAAGCAGACCTAGGTGTCAGAGTTTCCCAATCAGAATGTACAACTTCCAAGAAGGATTCACTCCAGGTAAAATAAAGTGTGCTGTCGAGTCAGTGTCGACTCCTGGCGACTACAAAGCCCTGTGGTTGTAGAAACAGTTTTTTAAACTACTAGCTGCTAGACCTCAATGCCATGTGCATGGTGATGGTTGCCAATGTGATTTTTAGCCTACTTTCCAGAAGGCTTATGAGATTACCCGGCATTCCGTGTGTGTGTGTGTGTGTGTGTGTGTGTGTGTGTGTGTGTCCATCTACTTCACAATGCCTGGACCAATATGGACCAATTGGGTACAGTTGTAGGGATACATAGGGACACCTCAACGGCATCATTTGTGATTATGTCATCCACCCCGATCCAAGATGGCAGATGTGTAAACTTTTGAGGCAAAAATGGGTTAACTTATGAACTGCCTAACCAATTTGAACCAAATTTGCTGCAGCTGTAGGGACACATAGGGATGCCCAAATGGTGTGGTGTGTGCTGATGTCTTCCACTCCAATTCAATATGGCAGCCACATGAACATCTGAGGTGCAAGTGGGCTAATTTGTGGACTGTCTAACCAATTTAAACCAAATCAGGTACAGCTGCAGTGAGTGACACACAGGGACACCTCCGTGGCATAGTTTGTGATGATGTAATCCACACCAATTCAAGATGGCGGACAGATAAATTTTTGAGGTGCAGGTGGGCTAACTTGTGAGCCAGTTAACCAATTTGAACCAATATGGCTGCAGCTGTAGGGACACATAGGGATGCACCAATGATGTAGGTTGTGATAATGTCATCCACCCCAATCCAAGATGGTAGACATGTGAACTTTTGAGGGTCAAGTGCACTAATGTGAGGACTGTCTAACCGACAGAGTACAAATGAAGAAATCACTTGGGACTCCATAGTCCTGAAAGTCTTTTGGGTGGGGGTGGGGGTGGAGAATTACAAACACCTGTCAAAGCATAGGAGTCACTTGTCAAACCTTTACCTCCTATAAATAAGCCTTTAAAAAAAAAAATCCTTTCTGCCTCAAACTTGGCACGGATTATCCCTGCTAACTTGGCAAAGAGGCAACTTTTAACATGGTGATTCTCTTTATTTAGCAGGGGGAGAGTAACTGGCCCTATCCACCCCCAGCACAGTACCTCCAGTGACTCTTGCTGGTGTCTATCTTTAAATTGTGAGCCCTTTGGGGACAGGGATCCATCTTATGTATTTATTATTTCTCTGTGTAAAGTGCCCTGAGCCATTTTTGGAAGGGCGGTATAGAAATCTAATTAATAATAAGAATAAGAATAATTTAATGAGGCACTACCTTGGGATGATTGTGGGGCTTGTGTGCTCTGAGGAAGGTGAGAGCTATGTCAGAGGTCCAACCATACTGGACAGGTCTCACCAGAGGAGCCAGACAAAGAGTGCCTCTCCCATCAACAATATGGTGAGACATAAGTTTAATAAATCTATACCGGATCGGTCGTCGCCCAGGTCAACAAGGACCGCGCCAGGTGCTGGAGTCCCTGGACATCTGGTGGCAAGTGCGCTACAGGACTCAGGATCTTCAGCTGAGCAACACCAAACAGTATCTGATCCAAAAATACCACCTAGATTCAAGGAAAATTAGAGAAGTCCTGGAAATAATAAAGCAGCAAATAACAGCAGTGTCAAAGAAGATTAGCAGATACGAAGCCAGAATCACACAACACAGGCAGAATCTCCAATTCCAGTCTAATCAGAGACATTTCTACCAAAGCATAGAAGGAGAAACTGCAAGAAACCTAGAAACACCAAATAAAGAAGAAACAGTGCAATTCTGGGGGAAATTATGGAACAATCCAATAGATTACAATAAAAAAGCAGGCTGGATGAAAGAGGTCGAAAAATGTAACCAACAAATGCAAGATCTAATAATTATACCAGAATAAATAAGTGAAAGAGCAAAGAAAATTAAAAATTGGACTGCTCCAAGCGACAATGAACTGCATGGCTTTTGGCTTAAACACCTAACAAGCCTTCATAAACAACTATCAAAACAGTTCAATCACATTTTGCAAGGAGGTGATATTGAACAATGTCTAACAACTGGGAAAACTCATCTCATCATGAAAGACCCAGCAAAAGGTGCAGTTCCAAGTAATTATAGGCCGATAACCTGCATGCCAACCATGTTCAAATTATTAACTGGAATAATAGCAGATGAAGTGATGCATCACTTATTAACTAAAAAACAGCTTCCAGTTGAACAGAAAGGAAATTGCCCGAATATCAGAGGCACAAAAGACCTGCTGCTGATTGACAAAATGATTTTAGAAAATTGCAAGAGAAGAAAAACAAATCTAAGTGTTGCATGGATTTAGGTATTTATTTTTTAAAAAGCAATGAGTATGTGGATGATTCCACTTTCACAAATACTAAACAAAACAGGCATAGGATACCAAACATCTAAAACATCAAGTAAAATCAACCATCTGCTGTACACTGATGATCTGAAGTTATATGGAAAGTCCCAGTCAGAAACTGAATCACTGCTAAACAAACACTGTCCTTATATTCAGTAGCGATATAGCAATGGAGTTTGGACTAGACAAGTGTGCGGCATTAATACTGAATAGAGGAAAAATAACAAAAACAGAAGAAATAGAACTGCCCAATGGAAGCAACATCAAGAACCTGGAAGAGAAAAAACATTACAAATAATTGGGCATTCTCCAGGCTGATAACATTGCACACGCTGAAGTTAAAAGAAAAATGGGAAGTGAATACATCAGGAGATTTAGAAAAATCCTCAAGTCCAAACTCAATGGCGGGAACAGCATACAAGCCATAAACACCTGGGCTGTACCTGTTATCAGATGCACTGCAGGAATAATAGACTGGACCCAAGCAGAGCTAGAGAAGCTAGATCGTAAGACCAGGAAAATCATGACCATCAATCATGCTCTGCACCCTCACAGTGATATAGATAGGCTATACCTCCCTCGCAGCTCAGGTGGAAGAGGAATGCAGCAAGTCCATCAAACAGTAGAGGAGGAGAAAAGAGGCCTTGAAGAATATATCAAGGACAGTGAAGAAGATACACTTCAAGTGGTCAATAATGAGAAACTATTCAACACCAATGAAACAAAGCAGGCCTACAAGAAAGAACAAATCAAGAACCGAGCAGAAAAATGGAGAAATAAGCCATTGCATGGTCAATATTTGTTTGCACAATATAAGTGGGAAATCAGACATCACCAAGACCTGGCAATGGCTTAAGAATGGCAACTTGAAGAAAGAAGCAGAGGGTTTAATCCTGGCTGCACAAGAACAGGCACTAAGAGCAAATGCAATAAGAGCCAAAGTCGAAAAATCCACAACAAACAGCAAGTGCCACCTTTGTAAAGAAGCAGATGAAACAGTGGACCACCTAATCAGTTGTTGTAAAAAGATCGCACAGACTGACTACAAACAAAGGCATGACAAGGTAGCAGGGATGATACACTGGGACATCTGCACAGAGGTGTATCTAGGGAAACTAGCGCATAGGGCAAGCACTGATATTGCGCCCACTGTCCAAGCATCTGACACCCATCTTTCAGATAACTTTACCATAATATCAGCTGAATAATACAAGTCAAGCTCATTAATCTTTTAATATTTCAAAAACTATTTAGCAGGAGATGGGGAGGGTCTGCAAAGGTTCCCCTTTCCCCCGCTGGCCTCTAGGCCCTCGCAGGGACCATTTGAGCATGTGCGGTGGCCATTTAAAAAAATATTTTATTTAAAAGAAATGGCCGCTGAAAACAAAATGGCCACCGTGCATCTCAAATGGCCTCTGCAAGGCGAAGCATGGCCTAGGGCCTTACAGAGGCCATTTATTTGAGCATGCGCAGTGGCCATTTTGTTTCCAGCAGCCATTTTTAAAAAAAAATTATTTTAAAAAATGGCGCCCCCCTTCAAGTGGTGCCTGGGCCACGTGCCCTGCCAGCCCTACCCTAGATATGCCCCTGCATCTGAAAAAAATACAAGCTACCTGTAGCCAAAAATTGGTGGGACCATAAAATTGAAAAAGTTGTAGAAAATGAAGATGCAAAAATATTATGGGACTTCCGACTACAAACAGACAAACATCTGCCACACAATATACCAGAAGAAAGAAAAACAAGTCAAAATAATCGACCAGGGGATAGCAGAATCGAAGAAAAAGAAACAGAAAAAATCACCAAATACAAAGATCTACAAATTGAAATTGAAAGGCTGTGGCAGAAAAAGACCAAAATAATCCCAGTGGTAATTGGTGCCCTAGGTGCAATTCCAAAACAACTTGAAGAGCACCTCAACACCATTGGGGCCACAG
This sequence comes from Hemicordylus capensis, assembly GCF_027244095.1. NCBI lineage: Eukaryota > Metazoa > Chordata > Lepidosauria > Squamata > Cordylidae > Hemicordylus > Hemicordylus capensis. Next base: position 252,333,655 of record NC_069658.1, on the reverse strand, counting down.
AAATCACCATCAGCCAATTACAAAAAGCAGCTTTACTGGGAACGGCCTATATTCTGTGACGATATCTATAATAACAGCAACAATATTGAGAATAAAATTCAGCCATCCCAGGTCTGTGTAAGTAAGTAAGTAAGTAAATAAATAAATAAATAAATAAATAAGGGCTTGAATGTGCATTTCTTCTATGAGGCTTTTAGCTGAGGGTTATTTGTGGTTGCTGCTGCTGCTCTGCTGCTGCTGTTAACTAGTTTTAAGTGATAACTTGTTTCAATTTTTTCACCTTTTAGCAAATAAGTGGTATCTAAATGTATGAAATAAATTTTTAAAAATGCAATTGATAGCCAGCAGTGAAATATTTTGGCCTTACTTGGTACTAAGAGGGGAACTAGGGGCTATGCTGCATTTGAAGGGAATGTTGGATGAGATACAGTAGTTTATGTTTTTAACTCCTAAAAAGAGGGTTCACACTGTTGGTGACATTTTTTCACCACAGATAGTATATTTTTTAATTTTTAAAAATAGGTTTTTCAGCATTTCCCAAAGATTCAGGTCCATACTGAATTTCAACAGGCATGTGGATAAGGGTGATCTAATTGACAGAGTATACTTGGACTTCCAAAAAGCTTTTGATAAACTTCCCCACCAAAGGCTCTTGAGTAAACTTAGCAGTCATGGAATAAAGGGACAGGTTCATGTGTGGATCAGTAACTGGTTGAAGGACAGGAAACAGAGAGTAGGAATAAAAGGACAGCTTTCACAATGGAGAGAGGTAGGAAGTGGAGTCCCCCAGGAATCGATCCTGGGTCCAGTGCTCTTTAACCTGTTCATAAACGATCTAAACCAGTGTTTCTCAACCTTTTTGAAGTCAAGGACTGCTGCATCCTTCATGCACAGTTTCCTGGACCAGCAGTTAGTAAAGGAGTTTCAAGTTTATCTATTAGTACTATACACAGGTGTGCATAACTCAAATGACCTGGTGGGCCAAAACGTACCGTGACTTAGTTCATGGGGGCCAAGGTCAATTTTTAGGGTGCTGATTATTAAAGTAACACTTAATATCAATCAATTAATTAAATCAAAGTGGAATTAATTAAAGTAAATTTAATCAAAATTTAACTTTTGAAATTCTGTCAGGACAAGAGTAATTTAAATTGAAATAAAATAAACTGAATTAAAAATTCTAATAAATACAATAAAATCTGTACAAAATACATAATAAAATGCATTGTTCTTTAAATAAAATGCTTTCTCTCCCTGCTGCTTCCCCCGTTCCCTTCCGCCTCAGTCCATTCCCACGTTCTTTCCTTTGTGCCTGTAGAGGCTGAAGGCAAACATCATGGGCAGACCTGCCAGACCCTACGCTGAAAATCACACTACAAAAGGGAGAACATGTGAAATCAAGAAATCTCAATCAGAATACCGTGTTGATGGAACACTCAAATGCAGTGGAAAAATAAATACTAAATAAATGGTATAATCAGTCCATATATTCATATATCCATATATTGCTGTCAAACATATTGTGCACAGAGGAGGAGCCAGACTCCTATATGGACCCAGAGAGTATAGTTTCTAATGTTTCTTTGATGTATCCTTGATGTCTTTGATAATAAACCTCATGGGTCACTGAAGAAATGAAGAGTTATGGGTGCACACATTCCAAATCCAGGAAGCAGAGCAGCTGACTAAGATGGATGAATTCCAAGTTCGAAGCCTTGAGCAGCTGACTGAGGTGGATATATTCAAATTTCCAGAGTTCCAGAATAGTCCTTGAAAACTGTCTAGGTACCAGTTTTTTTCGCCAAAGCTTCCTCACGAAGGACTATGAAAATAAAAGCACAACACTGTCTGCTACAATATGGATAAACATCATACTGCAATATCTTTAGAGTGCACGATAACCTACGCTGAGCCTCAGGAACATGATCAGAGGAGAAACTGCTCAAAGTCCATCTTTTAGGGGTGACTGGCTTTCAGTTGTTAAGCGTTAATGTGTTAATGAGAGCAGCTGCTTGCAGAGCAGACCTTTCCTCCCTGCTGCTGCAATAGTACAGCCACTCCCAGCTCCCACACAAAGGCTAAGGGGGTGTTGCTAGAGAAATCAATAAACATCATCACAGCACCCTGTTTACTGTTGCCCAAAGTCTACTGTGGAGTGGTCTCTCTGGAGCCACACAGGAACCTAAGGGTTTTCCAGCCACCCAAAGCCACACAGCATGAGGCAAAGCGAGTTGTTAAAGTACAGCTTCACAGGCAATTACCATATTCCCTTCCACTGTAACTCATACCACCAAAATTCCTAAAAATAAAGCAAGGTAAATAACATGGATTACCCAAGGGAAGGAACAGAGTTACTTGAAGCATTTTAAGAGGGAGCTGATCGACATCCCAATTGCTGCATGGTCAGTATGCATAATACACTATCCTGTTGCATCACATATTTGTGGACAATACACACCGTTAACTTTAACAGTTGTTTCGACCTCCCCCCCCCCCCCCCGGCACGGCTTTCTTTCCCTGCTCGGCTCCCTCCTCCCACCATTTTTGTCTGCCCGCCCGCCCACCCGCCCTCCTCTGCCAGAGTCTGCCGCTGCCGTATGGCTGAAGACATAACTGTGGGGGGGGTGCAAGCCTTCTACCCCCCCTCCCGTTGGTGGCAGCGTCTGATACAAGAGCATGCCTTTCTCTCCCTCCCTCCCTCCCTCCCTCCCCACCGACCCGCCCGCCTCCTCTGCCAGAACCCGCCCACTTCCTCTGCCGCCTCCTCTGCCGCATGACCGAGGGCATAACTGTGGGGGTGTGCAAGACTTCTACCCCCACCCCAGCAACAACGGCTGATACAAGAGCGATGCCGTGGCCTGCTGTCTGGCCTGGCGTCACTTCCCAACTGCGAGACAGGCCTGCACAGTTAAGCCTATTAACTATGCAAGCACACTTTGCAGTTGGGAAGCGACGCCGGGCCAGACAGCAGGCCATGGCATCGCTCTTGTATCAGCCACCGCCACTGATGGGGACGTTAGAAAGCTCGACGACGATGACGGGTGGGGAGGTGGGGGATGGAAGGCTCACACACATACCCTACAGCTATGCTTTCGGCTGAGCGGCAGCGGCCAAAAATGATGGGGAGAGGAAGCCCGGCGGGGAGAGAAAGGCTGGTGGTGACGGGAGGAGGCACGGACCGGCACTCAACCCGTCGCGGACCGGCACTGGTCTGCGGACTGGCGGTTGAGAAACTGTGATCTAGACGTTGGGGTGACCAGCAAAGTGGCCAAATTTGCAGATGATACTAAACTATTTAGGGTAGTGAACTCCACAACAGATTGTGAGGAACTCCAAAAAGATCTCTCCAAACTGGGGGACAGGGCAACAAAATGGCAAATGCGGTTCAATGTAACCAAGTGTAAAGCGATGCACATTGGGGCAAAAACCACCAACTTCACATATATGCTGATGGGATCTGAGCTGTCGGTGACTGGCCAGGAGAGAGATCTTGGGGTCGTGGTGGACAGCTCATTGAAAGTGTTGTCTCAGTGTGTGGCAGCTGTGAAAAAAAGCCAATTCTATGCTAGGAATCATTAGGAAGGGGATTGGAAATAAAAATGCTAATATTATAATGCCCTTATAAAAATCTATGATGCGGCCACATCTGGAGTACTGCGTACAGCTTTGGTCACTGTACCTTAAGAATGATATTGTAGAACTGGAAAAGGTGCAGAAGAGGACAACCAAAACGATCAAGAGCCTGGAGCACCTTCCTTAGGCTAGGCTACAGCATCTAGGGCTCCTTACCTTGGAAAAGAGGCGACTAAGGGGAGACAGGATCGTATAAAATTATGAATGGAGTGGAGAGGGTAGACAGAAATTTGTCTCCCTCTCTCACAACACTAGAACCAGGGGTCATCCCATGAAACTGAAGGTTGGGAAATTTAGGACTGGCAAGAGGAAATACTTTTTCACACAGCACATAATTGATCTATGGAATTCCTTGCCATGGAATGTGGTGATGGCCACCAGCTTGGATGGCTTTAAAAGGGGTTTAGACAGATTCATGGATAACAGGTCTATCAGTGGCTACTAGTCTGATGGATGTGGGCCACCTCCAGCCTCAGAGGCATGATGCCTCTCAATACCAGTTGCAGGGGAGCAACAATAGGAGAGAGGGCATGCACATACCTCTTGCCTGTGGGCTCCCCAGCGGCATCTGGTGGGCCACTGTGCGAAACAGGATGCTGGACTAGATGGGCCTTGTGCCTGATCCAGCACGGCTGTTCTTGTGTACTGGACTGGTGCATTTTTTGTTTGTTTGAAACACATCAGTCTAGTGATTTTTGAGTAATGGAGGTTCTACATCAGAGCCAAACTGCCAGTGAATATGGAAGCTTCACTAAAAAAAAAAAAATGGGGAAAAACAAAGCCTCCATATATATAGGCAGTTTGGCTCTCATGTAGAACCTCCATGTTCAAGGATAGTTTACACCACAATAATAGTCTGTTGGCACTGGGTGGAAATGGTTTCTGGGATTTCCTTGCTGCACTTCTTTGGAGCTTGCTAGAAGCATGTAGCTGAGCACTGTGAGAAAGAGGATGCTGGGCTGGAGTACACCTGCCATTCATTCCTTTACTTACTTATTTACTTATTTATTTGATTTATATATCACCCTTCCAAAAATGGCTCAAGGCAATTTACATTAAAATAAAAACAATTAAAATCAATTAGTTTAAAACAAAAACTATAAAAACAACATAAAACCAATTAACAGTTAAAACACTTAAAACAGTTTAAAAACCCTGGAATGCCAGGCCAAGCAGATAGGTTTTAAGGGCTCTCCTGAAAACCAATAATGAATTCAGATTACGTATTTCTGCTGGGAGTGCATTCCACAGCCCACGAGCAGCTACAGAGAAGGCCTGCCTCTGAGTTGCCACCAAATGTGCTGGTGGTAACTGAAGACAGACCTCCTCAGATGACCTTAACATGTGGTGGCGCTCTCTAAGATAACTCGGACCTAAGCCGTTCAGGGCTTTAAAGGTAATAACCAGCACTTTATATTTTGCCCAGATACATATCACCAGCCAGTGCAACTGTTTCAAAACAGGCATAATGGCAAAACAGGAAATGGCATATCTCCCCTAAATGCCTGCCTGGAGGCAGTAATGGGCTGGATGAGGGATAACAAACTGAGGTTAAATCCAAATAAGATGGAAGTACTGACTCCATCGTATTTGTTCCTAATTATTTCAGTTTCTATCTCTTTCTTACTGCATTCTCTACAAAGTAGGAGAGGATGGGTTATTGGCATTTTTGTTTTAAATATACTGACAGATCTTATGGCCTGCGGACACTTTGGCTAATTTCAGATTCTTTGAGAACAATCTGTGTGCTGAGTGGGATAGTGGTGGGTTAACCTCAAAGGTTTTTCCATTGTTTTCCACTCACCTTTTTAAAAGGACCTTTCAATTATTCTCCCCTTCCCCCAACACCATTTTTCAGGGATTGCTTAACTGTTCCCTCATTATAGGGAAGCAAGTCCCACTGACTTTAATGCAGTTTTAGTTCCTTCTGTGTGTGCACACAGAATTGCAGATTCAGTTATCAAAATGCTGCTGGTTCTTTTGGATCTTTTGGCGGTGTTCGATACCATCAACCATGGATCGCATGAGGAAGTTGGGGAATAGGGGGCACTGTCCTGCAGTGGTTCCGTTCCTATCTCTCGGGTAGATTCAAGATGGTGGAGCTTGGTGACAGTTCAGTTGCTCCTCAAAACAGGAGCTGTTATATGGAGCCCCTCAGGGCTTCATTCTGTCACCAATGCTTTTTAATATCTACATAAGACCGTTGGGTGAGGTCATCAGGAGATTTGGCGCTGGGTGTTATCAGGAGGCTGATTAAGATTAAAATACATGACAATAAAAACTGTAGAATAAATTATTAAAACAAGTTTTTTAAACTATTAAAATTAATTCTAAATAAAAGCCTGAGAAAACAGGAGAGTCAGAGTCTTAAGGCTCTTCCTGAAAACAAACAGAGAAGGAGATGCTCTTATTTCAGCAGGGAGCTTATTCCAAAGCCCTGGGGCAGCCACAGAAAAAGCCCGGCCATGGCCAGTGAAAAAGCCCAGCCATGGCCAGTTGCCAACGAATGAGCCGGTGGCAACCGTAACCAGACCTCTCCAGAAGATTGTAACAGCTGGCAGGGATTATCACAAAGGAGGCATGATCTCAAATAGCCTGGACCCAAGCCATTAAGGGCTTTATAGGTAATAACAAGCATTTTGTATTTCACCCAGAAACATAACAGCAGCCAGTGCAGTTCTTTCAAAACCAGTGTAATATGGTCTCTTCATGTTGTCCCAGAGACCAATCTGGCTGCTGTACCAATTGTATTTTCCGGACTATGTACAAAGGCAGCCCAGTGCATTACAGTAGTCAAGCCTGGAGGTTACCAGCATATGTGCCACTGTTTTAAGGTCATTCACCTCTAGAAATGGACGTAGCTGACGTATCAGCCGAAGCTGATAAAAAGCGCTCGTGGCCACTGCCTCAACCTGAGAAACCAGGGAGAGCTTGGGGTCCAGGAGAACTCCCAAGCTATGTACCCGATCTTTCATGAAGATCAAGCTGGCTTCTTGCCAAAGAGACAATTGAGAGATAATGTGAGAACAGTCCTGAATGTACTGGAGTATTATGAAAAACATAATGATAAACAGATGGCGATGATTTTTCTGGATGCAGAGAAAGCTTTTGATAATGTTTTGTGGCAATTTATGTGGAGATTATTAGATGTAATGGGTGTTGGCAACAACTTTATTAGGGCAATTAAGACAATTTATTCGGAGCAATATGCTAAGATTATTGTAAATGGGGAATTATCAGACAATTGTGAAATACAAAAAGGGACTAGACAAGGATGTCCACTTTCCCCATTGCTTTTTATATTGGTTCTAGAAGTGCTTTGTAGAAGTATTAGAGAAGATGATAAATTACATGGCCCCCAAATTGGGAAACAAGATTACAAGTTGAGAGCCTTTGCGGATGATGTTGTGCTTTTTTTTAGAAAATCCAATGGACAAGATTGGAAGACTCTTGGATAAAATACAACAATTTGGCCAGTTGGCTGGCTCTGCCCTCTATACGGCATTTATTGACTTAAAATCTGCTTTTGACTCCATCTCTAGGGGCTGCCTTTGGGCTAAGTTGAGGGATTTATCCATAGATAAGTGTCTCCTATTATTAATTTATAAGCTACATGAAAATACATCCCTAAGAGTTCGTTGTAGTGCACGGGGTCACTTATCTGCTGAAGTCCCCACACATAGAGGAGTCAGACAAGGGTGTATTTTAGCCCCTATTTTGTTTAACATCTATATTAACTCTATAGTAACTCATATGAATGCTCCTTCTATTCATCCGCCCAAACTGGCTCATAAACATATATCAGTTTTGCTGTATGCCGATGACATGGTTCTCCTGTCACTGACTCCAGTCGGCCTAAGGCGGGCACTTGCATCACTTAGCTATTTTTGTGCAGAGGAGGCCATTGAGGTAAACTACCAGAAAACTAAAGTACTGGTATTTGCCAAACGCCCCAAGCCCCATGTATGGAAAATAAATGGCCAATTAATAGAACAAGTCAAAATATTTAAATAACTTGGCATAGTCTTCCATGCTTCGGGAGGCCGTCAGGCCCACCTGAATTACACCATACAGAAAGCCCAGCATTCGGCCAACTCAATTAGATCTTTTTATTTCACTAAGGGTGCTGCATATATACCTGCTGCTATTAAACTCTTTGCAGCTAAAGTACACCCACAGCTTACGTATGGTGCACAATTGGGCCCTTTCTGCAATTTTTCACCTCTGGAGGCCATACAGACAAAATTTCTTAGATCCATCTTCCAGGTCCCAAATAGTGTCTCAAATGCCGCTATTAGATGGGAGGCAGGCCTCTATACTTTGGAATCGGTTTATTGGAAATGTATTTTCCTATTCTGGTTAAAATTGAAGTTCTCACAAGTGGGATTAGTCCCTCTTACTATGACCGACTCCTTTGATTCGAGATGGAAACGGTCGCTTAAAATAAAATCTCAACTTTATGGGATCCCACTTGAAGAACTTGTTAGGATGGGCTCTACTACAGCTATGAAGGTTATTAAACAGCGAATAATAGATACTGACCTACAGGTTGAAGCCTCCAAAATACCTAGAGGTTTGTATATAGGTAACCAGCTTTACAATCTTAAGCCTGCTGATTACCTAAGTAACATAACTTTTCCTAAATTTAGGCGTGCCTTGACCCTTGCACGTCTTAACGCTCTTCCAACATCTGTGCTTAAGGGAAGGTTCAAGGGGATTCCTTATGTTTTGCGCCTCTGCCCCTGTGGCTCAGGTGCTATTGAGTCGACTGCACATTTTATTCTTTATTGTGACCTCTACAGGGATGCCCGTTTAGATTTTATTTCACCCTTGTTGAAGCCTTTTCGTGGCCGCTCAGATGACTTTTATCTTGATTTATTACTGTCTAAATTTGATAGTATGAGTACTAACTCTGTGGCCAAGTTTTGTTATATTGCTTGCAAGTTGCGTATTACCATTTTATGATGTCTTACTCTCTCCTTCTTTTTTTGCTTGTTTTTTGTTCTGGTCATTGATCGAAATAAAAGCTGATTCTGATATATAAATAAGGCCAAAACTAAGGTTCTGACTAAAAATATGGATCAGAAATCTAAGGACAGATTCTCTGAAAAAAGTGAGTTTAAAGTGGAGAAGAAAATCAAATACTTGGGGGTCTGGTTAACAAATAATAACTCTTTGTTGTTTACAAATAATTATGTTGAAATATGGAATACAGTGAAAATTGATTTACAAAGACGGTCTAAAATACATTTGTCTTTAATGGGAAGAATCGCAGTGGTGAAAATGAATGTCTTGCCTAAAATGTTATTTCTCTTTCAGGCTATTCCTATAATCAATACTTTAACTTGTTTTAAGCAATGGCAGAAGGATATAACTAAGTTTGGCAAGGGAAAAGACCAAGAATTAATTTTAAGAATTTAACTGATGTAAAGGAAAGAGGTGGTCTTACTTTGCCGGACTTAAGGTTGTATTTTGATGCTGTTTGTTTGACGTGGCTAAAAGAATGGATAACATTAAGAAACCCTAGAATACTTGATTTGGAAGGATTTGATAGAAGGTTTGGATGGCATTCATATTTGTGGTATGAAAAAAGCAAAATACATAAAGATTTTTTGAATCACTATGTAAGAAGGAGTTTAATGAGGGTGTGGCTAAAATATAAAAATTAGTTGGAACATAAAACTCCGTTATGGATATCTCCGATTGAAGCTTTATCACGTAAAGAAGTAAATATGCAACTGCATTGGGGTACCTATAGGGATTTGTTATATTTTTAGGAAAAGGACTGTAAGCTAAAAAGTTTAACTGAAGTACAAAATTTGGTCAGAGATTGGTTTCAGTATCATCAGTTAAATGAGATATATAAGAAGGATTTTAAAGTTGGATTTGAGGATCAGATTTCGAGCTTTGAGAAGGAATTATGTGAAAATGATGAAAAATTAGTTTCTAAAATGTATAAACTTCTACTTCTGGAAGAGACAAGAGAGGAAGTGGTTAAAACGACCATGATAAAGTGGGCTCAAGATGTGAGGTGTAATATAGAAATGGCAGCCTGGGAAAAATTATGGAAAACTGACTTAAAATTTACTGCATGTTATGCTTTAAAAGAAAATTATTATAAAATGATGTATAGATGGTATCTGACACAAAAAAAAATGGCATTAATGTATAAAAATGTTCCAAACAAATGTTGGAAGTGTGGACATTCTGAAGGCACTTTTATTCATATGTGGTGGACCTGTGGGAAGGCTAAAGCCTATTGGGATATGATATATAATGAGTTAAAGAAAATATTTAAAATGACATTTCCTAAGAAGCCAGAATCCTTCCTGCTGGGAATAACACAAGGTGCAATTTCTACAACTAATTTAACATTTTTTATGTACGCTTCTACGGCGGCCAGAATTATATATGCACAGAAATGGAAGAGTAATGAACTGCCTTCAAAAGAAGATTGGCTGATAAAAATTTTGGAATATGCGGAGATGGCAAAACTTACAACACTGATAAGAGACCAAAGTTTAGAATGTTTTCAAGAAGATTGGAAACCATTTTTGTTGTATCTAAAGAACTATTTTCCTACTATGGACTTTACAGCAGGGTTTGAAATTTAGTAAAAACTGTGGGTTGGGTAGATTAACTGTGTTTGTAAGTGTTTAAATTTATGTTTTGAATTATTATTATAGGAAGGGTAAACTTTATAGCTGATGACTCACGAAGAGATGTGTGTGGGAAGTCCACTTTTGTTTATTTGTTATGAATGATAACATTACTATTGTTAAAATCAATAAATATTGAATTTTTTAAAAAAAGATCAAAATTCTGTAGATAAGAGTAGCAGCTTAGCCGCATGGACGAAAGTGAAGAATGACTGTCAAAGATAAAGTAGCATAAGCAAAATTAAGTCCCTTGAAACTAAACTAGGTGCCCCCCTCTACGATATCTGAACAATAACTGAAACAAAAGAGCAAGGAAGGAACAGAACAAGGACAGGCTGAAACAAGAAAGAGTGAACAATTCTAAGTACGAGGAACACTGTCTGAGGAAGGCAACGTTGCTGACAGTACCAAGGTAAAGCTTGATATAGGGTTTGAGATAACCGGCAGCCAATCAGGCTTTCCTGACTCAGCATTTCTATTTCCTGTCCTGTGAGATCTTGCACTTGAGTGTCTCCCACTGAGCCTTTCTCTTGAGACATCTTCTTAACACAGGTGAAATTCCAGCTTCCTCCTGATCAGTCTCCTCAGCCCTCATCTCCGCGAGCTGTTCAGATTCCCCTGTCTGCTGCCGCCTCACCTCAGCTCTAGAGTCTGTTCTCACAGCCAGGTCCTCCTGCTGTGCTTCTGAGCCTGCTCTCCCAACCAAGTCCTCCTGCTCCTCCTCTGACTCTTCTGACTCAGAGGTCTGGGCCATGACACCTCATCCAGTACAGGCAGATCTAAACCATCTCTCGGGTCATCTCTCACACACACATACCCCACAGTCAGTACCTCCATCTTATTTGGATTCAACTTCAGTTTGTTATCCCTCAACCAGCCCATGCCTCCAGGCAGGCATTTAGGGAATATGCCATTTCCTGATTTCATGGAGAAGTAGATCTCAGTATCATCAGCATATTGATCACTCCCAGTGGTTTCATGTAATGTTAAAGAGCATTGGAGACAGTATGGAGCCTTGTGGAACTCCACACTTTATTTCTCGGTTTGTAGAACAACAGTCTCCAAATGACACCATCTGGAATCTACCAGAGAGATAGGACTGGAACCACTGTAACACAGTGCCCCCACCTCCCTCAGGCGGTCCAGAAGGATACCATGGTTGATGGTATCAAAAGCCACAGAGAGTTCCAAAAGGATCAGCAGAGTCACACTCCCTCTGTCAATAGCCAGTTAGAGATCATCCATCAGGCCAACCAAGGCAATCTCCACCCCATAGCTCACATGAAAGCCAGCTTGAAATGGGTCTAGATAATCTGCATCTTCCTAAACTGCCTGGAGCTGAGAGGCCACCACCTGTTGAATCACCTTGCCCTACAATGGAAGATTAGAAACAGGTCTGTAATGAGCTAATTCTGAGCGATCCAGTGCAACTTTCTTCAAAAGTGGTCTAATAATAGCCTCCTTAAGACAAGGAGGTATACTGTCCTCCCTTAGGAAAGCATTTATAATATTTACCAGACCCTCTCTGATAATATGATTATCAGATGAGATAAGCCAAGTTGGGCAAGAGTCAAGAGAACAAGTTGTAGGATGCACAACCCAAAGCAGTTTGTCCACTTCCTCAGGGGTCACAAATTGAAAACGATCCAATCTATTTCCATAAGAGGAGTTGCTGGACACCTCCACAGTAGACTCTGCAGTAACTGTGGAATCCAGCTCGGCCTGAATATGAAAGATTTTTTCCTTTTAAAAGTCATTAAAAAGTCACAGTGAGTGACCAATGGTTCCACATTTAAAATCAAGGGGGAGGGGTACATACGAGCCCACTCACAACCCTAGACAACTCAGCTGGATGTGAATTTACGGAAGCAATGCAGGCAGAAAAGAACTGCTTTACCGCCCACACTGCCAGAGCATAGATCCACAAATGTGCTCTGAGTTGTGCCCGATCAGACTTGCGCCGAGTCTTCCTCCACATGCGCTCTAATTGTCTACCTCCCATCAGCTCCAGCTCCCATAATCCATCTGAATACCACGGGGCTGTCTTTAAAGCAAATAGGAGAGGACACTTAGGAGCGATTGCATCTACTGCTCTAGTTAGTTCATTATTCCATGTTTGCACAAGAGCATCAACATAATCACTAGTAGAGCCAACCCTAAACCTTTCCAAGGCTTCTTGATTGCTGATTTCTCAGATGTTTTTGCTGATACTCCTGGCCCTGCCATACATTTCAAACATACAATTCAGATGAAGGCAAATGCAATACCTGTAGTAGAACACTAAATGAGGAATGTAACCATAGCATTGCATTTTTGTGCACCCAAAACAAGGGGTAAAGGATCTCTCTGGAGAATTGCATTGCTCAATAGACGAAGACTGAGACTTCTGCATCAGCAGGAGTGGCCCATTCTAATGAGTTTGTGGGGAGGGGGTCCTGAACAAGACACAGCTGCCTCCAGTTCCTGGCAGCAACATTGCTCTCCTCTCCCTCTCCCTCTCCCTCCCCCTCTCATTCCACCCTGCCCTGGCGTTTAAAAGAGCTGTGCTGCTTGCAGGCTGGCTATTCATCAGGTCAAACTGTATGGAAAATGGGCCTCAAAATGGCAGGGAGAGATGGTCTACCAATTGGGATCGGCGGGTAAACCAACACACCACTCAGGACTTAGCATATCAGTCTGCCTACCCACTGATCCCAATTGGGAGACCAGCTCTCCCCACCCTTTTGAGGCCCATTTCCCCAGCAAAACAGGCCTCAAAATGGTGCCTGAATCTCCCAAATCAATTCGGGTAAAATGGGGAGTGATTCTATTCTGCCCTGGATCTGGCCCCTTTTTTCGGGGCGATTCGATTTGAGGTAGAATCACTGAATCACCCCTGATTTTATCCGAATCGATTCCTCAGCGAATCAGTTTGCACACCCCTAATTTTAATGGACTCTACATAGGGCTGCCATTGTATGTAGTATAGAAAATTCAGCTAGTGCAAAATTCAGCAGCCAAGTTGATCCCCAGGCTAACTCGGAGAGATTACATTAGTCCTGTTTTAAGAGCATTACACTAGCTGCCGATATATTTCTGGGTGAAATACAAAGTGCTGGTGATCCCGTTAAGCCTTAAATGGCTTAGGCCCAGGGTATTTAAGAGAATGCCTTCTTCTGCATGAACTCCACCACCTGTCAAGGTCAGCTGGAGAGGTCCACCTGTGGTTGCCACTAGTTTGTCTAGTGGTGAGTTCACCTTGGGTCTTCTCTGCAGGTGCCCCAAGCTTCAGAATGAGCTCCCTGCTGGAGTAAAAGGCTTAACTTCTCTGGGGGGCCTTTAGGAACGCCTTAAAGACACACCTGTTTAACCAATCTTTTTGTTGATATTTTAATTGGTTTTTTATTTATTTTTATTTTTTTCCATTTGCTTTTAACTGGTTTTGTTTTAATTTTTTTAAACTGTCAATTCTTTGTAAACTGTCGTGATGATTTATAATTTGACAGTATAATAATCCAATACATAAATAAGTAAATACAAAATAGCAGTCAACCAAGGACCTGGTCCACAGCTGTGCACGTGTCTCCTGATGTCCTCAATAGATGACATCATGGTACACGTGCTGACACCAGCGGTGGAGGAGCACTGAGCTAGCCACACAGGGAGATAGGAGAAGGACTTAGAACCAAAGCCGTGCACATCCCTGTGGGATGCAGAGGGACGCCAAAAGGTGAGAGATGTGCTCAGCATGCCCCCGTATATTAAAGTGCTGCTCGGCCGATGATGAGGGCCAGCAGCAGCAGAGGGAAACCGAGCCACCAGCGTTGGGCTTGAAGCTACCCTGGGACCCTGAGGAGGTGTACCAGCTGGGAGAAAGGGAACAAGGTACCAACTAACCTCACCTCTGCCTCAGATTGTCTCTGAGGACTTGCAGAGCTTTGCACATTCAGGAAAGAACTTTGGCTGAGGGCCATGAGGCTTCACACCTGACAGTGAGTAATGTCAGATATTTTTAAACATTTTAATTTGGCTGTCTCATACTGGAGTCTTCCTTGAAGTTCTTCTGTTGAAGGTTGGCAAAAGAGCAAGTCTGCAGAAGAGTGTGCTGCAGGATTGAAACATTCTCCTGCTGGTTTCTGAATCTTGCCATTTCTGATATCACATTTGTGTCTTTTGCGTAAAGACTGATCAGTTGTTCTGTGTAGATAGCAGAAAAGCACCATTGACAGGTGAGAGCACATCTCACACTTTGGAGGATGAGCAAGTGAGTGAGCCCCTGATAGTATAGATGATGACACTGAGTCCTGTAATGTTGTTTCAGCAGATATGGGGATAGAGTTGGCATCATGAATTAAGGCAGGGTATGGACCCTGTGGGGTTTTTTTGCCTGTTATATTAATTTGCTCATGGTAAGTATTCATTTAAGTGTGCTGTCTCTCTCCTGTAGGAGGACAGGTCTACCATCCTAGTCCTGTGAAAAAGAGACATTTCATTGTCCAGGATAGGCAGTAGATGATACAGTGGAGTGGTTTTATATGGGAGCTGTAGGTGACAACCAGTGGTATTCTGACATTTCAGGGGCTGACCTGTGGCAGATTATTCCTGAATACCCATCTAGCTCTGTCGGTCTTGTCTTTCAGCTTCATTGGGTTAGTGCTGTAATTATAGGAATGCGTGGTATAAAGTGTTCTGGTATGAATTCCTGTCAAGGCTGGAACAAATGCCATTGTAGCATAGGGCCTGGTAATAGACAATGCACTTTGTGGTGTGCTCTGGGTGAAAGCTGAAAGCATGTAGATGTGTGAATTAATCAGTGGTTTTCCTTCATAGGGTGGGCCTTAAAAGTCCATTCTGTAGTTGCTGCTTTCTGCTTGGTAGACGAGAAACAGAAAGGGCAGCATCCAGATTAATCTCGTGCTAACAGAGCCTGAGGCTCTCCAAGCTGTTGTTGGACTACAGCTTGCATCATCCCCAGCCACAATGCCTGGGATGATGGAAGCACCTCAGCCTGGCTATCCCTATGCTAGCATAACCTCTTGGACAAGCCCATATACACATTCATAATGTTCCTCCTCCATTAAGAGTAAACTAGTACAACCGCAGTGACAAAATGTGCTTTTGCAAGTGCCACTATTGATGCTACCCAAAGTCAATAATTCCCAAAGTCAAAAATTTTTTCCAATCACTTTGGCCATTAGACCTCAGATCCCATCTGCAAATGCAACGAGGTCCTAAGCTCACTCAGTAGTTTCAATTGATTTAATGGGGCTTACTCCCAAGTAAGTAGGCTTATTCACACAATCATTAAAATCAGAGTGGGAGATGGGTTATCCAGCTTTGCATGATTGCAAGCACCCCTTCAAATCCCTCCTGCCCAGGTTGCTCGAAGGAGGGTAACCCAGGTTTTGTACCCTGCTCTTAACCAAGGTAAGAGGAGAGGGTTGCTCTTCTACTTTGCTTTTCTGTTTGTGTGGATTTACTTACCTCACCCAGCTATCGGGACTCAGCAGGCATGGAAATAATAGCTGTGGCTGCAGGGGCTGTCCTCTGTGGATATGGCACTCTGCAGAGCACACTCTAAGATCCTGTAGCTGAAGCTGCTTCAGCAGGGCTGGGTCCTCCTCCTGCTCCTTTGTGGCCAGTCAGAGGGCAACTGCTGCTGTCATGAGGCTTTCCAGTTTGATGGCTGCATAAAACATGCTGGAAATGCATGGAGGCCTTGGAGGACTTTCATCTCTCACTTTCAACCATGGGTGCTGGGTCTGGCTTAATCATGTGTTTCCTAAGTTTGCTGGCCCATATACAGGCTCTACGTCTGTGCTGACAATGAGGTAAGAGCTCTCCAACCTTCCAACCCATCCCCAAATGGTCTTGTAAACAGAATTGGATAAAATTGGATTGCTAAACTGGTTCACAGTGATTGGGCGGGGGGGGGGTATTTCACAGTTGTTCACAGTGATGCTGGAGGCACATGCAACAGTGAGAAGTTGCCTCTGTACATCGTGTTTAAAAGGAAGACACTGCCAAAGAATGTGAGGTGGCCTTAAGGGGTGATAGTACGTGCACACCAACAGGAATGGATGGATCGACATTTAAACAAGGACTTGCATAGATCTGTCTGGTTGGCACCCCAACCCCAGGAGATGCCAAATGCTGGTACTGGATGCATTCAGGTACCACAGAACTCCATCCATAAAATCAATGCTCTTCGAAAACCAGACTGACCTTGTAATCATCCCAGTGGGATGACGACCCAGTTGCAGGTCATGGATGTGAGCTGCAATCAGCTCTTCAAGCAGCTATTGTGGGAAAAATGGGTGGAGTGGTTGTACTCTGAGGGGAGGGAACTCACCCCATCAGGCCATCAGAAGAAGCAAGACCTTCCTGTTATCATCTGGTGGATCAAATTGGCATGGGAGGCAATCGATCCTGCCATCATATGGCAGGGGTTCAAGCAATGTTGCCTAACAAATGGGATGGGAGCCTCTGAAGATGATAGCTTGTGGGCAATATTTGAATCCAATGATTCATAGATGGAATTTAAAGGTTTTGTTAAAGACTATGGAGATAGGAACCCTGGAGAGTCATCCAACCATGAAACGGTCCCACTTCACTGTCAGCTCTGAGCCCAGAGGCTGCCCATCATTCCTCTGGGGACAAGCAAGTTTGTAGATAAAGTTGTTGATGTTACCTACTCTGTTTTCTACCACTACATGTGCTTACTCCGTGTCACAGAAGTTATAGAAACGTAAGTAGCTGCCTTGCATCCATGGGTGTGTATTATGCATGTGGGCATTTTAGAATTGGAAATAGACGGTATTCACCTCTCTTATATGTGTTTCCTTCTCTTTCTCTATACAGTTTTCTACTTTTTACCATGAGCATTATTTTATTAAATTGCAAAGGGAAGGGGGTTTCTTTGGACCAGAAGGGCAACAGCTATCATCAATGAACGTAAGAATATAAGAAAAGCCTTGCTGGATCAGGCCCAAGGCCCATCTAGTCCAGCATCCTATTTCCCACAGTGGCCCATCTGATGCCACTGGGAGGCCAACAACCTCAAGATGACAGCATGCCCCCTCTCCTGCCTTTGCTCCCCTGCAATTTCAGACACAAGACATGGGAAGGACAATATTAAAAGATTACTTGTAAGTTTTGATTTTTATTTTAAATTTTTATGTCTACCTACAATCTTGTTTACCGGCTGAGGGATTGAATCAGAAAATAAATGAGCTACAATTCCCTCTAAACAAAAACTGTAAAAGTTGAAAAAATCAATACCCTTTGGTAGTGATTCACATCTCCCTCTTTACAAAATAGGGCTTAATGAGATGTTAGCAGAAGAAGACCCCATTCCCCTTATCGTCCCCACACATCTCCCCACTAATGTCAAATAAAAGAACCACATAATATGACATCATCATATCAAACATTTCTCCTCTCCTTCGAATGGCAGCAAAGGAACTGAAGTGAGAAAATCCTGCTCACCAGGATATGACATCACATTTTTCTTTTACTAGACTTCATCAGAAGATGCACCTGGAAGATTCAAGTTGCTGGCATCCTTGCATCTTTGGTACCATCTATTGCATCCTTCCACGCTGCACCGACATCCTCCTCCCATCACGTGGCACGGACTCCCTCCTCCCATCACTCCGCAAGGACTGCCTCCTCCCGTCACACTGCAAGGACTCGCTCCTCCCGTCACGCTGCAAGGACCCCTTCCTGTCACGTGACTCCCTCCTCCCACCACTCGGTGTTATAGACTCCTGCACAGCTTCTTCGTTGGCTTCTTGCTTATTTCCCAGACTCTTGCTGGGAAGCATTTCAAGAA
Source organism: Hemicordylus capensis (assembly GCF_027244095.1). Lineage (NCBI taxonomy): Eukaryota > Metazoa > Chordata > Lepidosauria > Squamata > Cordylidae > Hemicordylus > Hemicordylus capensis. Next base: position 252,315,550 of record NC_069658.1, on the reverse strand, counting down.
GCTTCCTGATAGACAGAAAGGTCTTCCTTTTCGTTTCTGGAACAACCATGAGGCTATAAAAAAGGGCAACAGAGTTGAAAGGAAAGAATATGAGGAAGCTGTAGGGTCCAATATAGCTCTAGAGATGTGGGGTGGGGTGGGGTGGGAGAGAGAGAGACAGAGAGAGAGAGAGGTGAGCACAATACAGAAGCATATTTATTTATCATGTTATATTAGGGCTGTGCTGTTGTGTCGGTCTGATAGGAATGTCCGAAACACCCCAGTTTTGTTCTTTGTTCAAAATTACAAAATCCGAATCTGAAACGTTTTGGATTTTAAAAAATGGCCACAGGGAAAAACTAGTGGGTGGAGGTGGTAGTGCCAAATGGGTGGAAACTACCACCCAAATTTCAGAGGAATTGGGCAAAGGGCTGATTTTTGGTGAATTTTTGAAGTATAGGATTTTTCCCATAGGGAAGAATGGAGGTTTCAGCAAAAGTATATCTTCATGTTGGTGGGAAAGGGGTGGCCCAGAGCAGAGTAGGGTGGATGGTAGTGCCCAGTGGGGGCAAGGAAGCTGTCAGAATTATTTCAAAGGAATTGGGCAGAGGGCTGATTTTTTAAGATGTAATGGAGTTTGTGCATCTGTAAAGTGCTTCCCCATAGGGTATGATGGACCTCCATAATTCCTGCCCCATAACTGCACTTGGGGGGCACCAGGGTGGCCCAGAGCGAGTGGTGGTGTAGAGCACATAGGGTGCCAACCACCCCCATGGGTTGCTAACCCATGGGGTACTGGGTTCAGTTGTTTCTGAGATGTTTTGAGTGTAGATTCAGATTCTCTGGTAGCATATGAGAGTGGATTCATGGTTTGTCATTGAAAATCTCATATGCTACCAGAGAATCTACACTCAGAACACCTCAGAAACAACAGAACTCAGCACCCCATGGGTTAGCAACCCATGGGGGTGGTTGGCATCCTATGTGCACTACACCACCACTTTGTCCCAGCCACCCCAGTGCCCCCCAGGTGGAGTTATGGGTCTGCTGAAACCTCCATTATTCCCGGGGGTGGGAAACCTTAAAGAAGCGTAAACTTCAGCCATTCCTAAGAAATCAGCCCTTTGCCCTATTCCTTTGGAATCTGGGTTGTGGCAGGCAGCCCTTGGGGCACTGCCACCCATCCCACTGTTTTGCCACTCAGGCCCCCTTTCTGCCCTGAATCTGCCCCAAAGACATGTCAACTTCAGAAATTCTTTAAAAAACAGCCCTTTCCCCAATTCCTTTGGAATCTGAGTGGCAGCAGGCACCCATTGGGGCACTACCACCTGAACCACTCTTCTGCCCCCCAAAGCCCCCTTTCTGCCCCGAATCCACCCCAAATAACATCAACATCACACATCAACAACAGCAGAGCTTTAAAAATCAGGCAGATTTCAAAAGGTCATTCACATCCACATCCCCCCTGCCCGAAATGCAATTGATCTACACACAAGAGTGTGAAACAACAGCAATGAAATTTGCTTAAAAGGAATAAGGAGGCAATTGCCAGCAGATCAGCTAATGCTTTCGCTGGCCAATGGGAAGGCCAGAAATTCAAACAAATGTCAAAACTTAAAATGGAGACTGAAGGAGAAAGACTTTTTGCGAATGCAAAATGGAGTTCCAAAACAGCTGAAACAACAAAACGTTTTGTACCTGAAACAGGGACGTTTTGTTTTGGCTACAAAATTTTCTGTTTTGAGCATTGGGTGTTTTGTTTTGGCTACAAAACAGCCGAAATGGCCTGTTTTGTGCACAAAATCTTTTGTATCCGAAACGAAATGCACATCCCTACTGTTGGGCACTATCAGAAAGACTTCAGATACAACAGAAGGGAGCACTGACAGTCAAAACTCTGACTAAAATCACTGTTGTCACATCTGAACTCCTTTTAGTCCCAGCGTTCCTGTTGGACTGACACAAATTATCATTGCCCCCCAATTTCGGGGTGCAGTCCTCAAAAAGCAGTCCTGGGTGTTTTCCGGACTATGAAATTTGCAACGGTTAATGAATTGCAAACTGTGACAGAATAGTGCAACAGTTTCAAAACGGGAGTAAAGGATTGTTTAATGCTTCATTGTAAGCTGGTGGCCATTCATATTTTCTGTCCACTGAAACATATTTTCCAGGGACGACTGTCCATATTCTCATTGAAACGCATTTATTTGCCTCTCCTCCTTCTCCATTTGGGCCAATGGAGTCGTGGAGTGTGTGTGGCATGATTTAAAAAAAAAAAATTATTTAAACTAGCTGAGCCCACACAGAGTATCTGTGTGCTAGGACCTTCTTGCTCTCCTTGCCCCCTGCCACAACCTCTGCTTTATTGCTCAGTAGCAGCCACCCACTCAAAGCTGCCCCTCCCCTCTGCTTGCTCACTCACTCGCCCCCTGCCCACCGCTCGCCCGCTTGCTCACACCCGCCACACTGCTCGCCCAGTCATTCGCACCCTCCCTGCCACTCACCCGCTCACTTGTACCCTCCCTGTCACTCGCCCACTCACTTGCCCCCTTCCTTGCTGCTCACCCCCTCCCCATCACTTGTAAATTTGCTCGAACCCTCCCTGCCACTCGCTCGCCCACCCCTCCCCACTGCTCCTCACCTGCCCCCTTCCCACTGCTCTCTCACCCACCCCTCCCTGCTGCTCATTCACCTGCCTCCTCCCTGCCACTTGCTCAATCACTCACCCCCTACCCACTCCTCTTTCCTATCTGCATATGGAATCCCCACTGCCCAATCACCATAGTGCTTCTGTTTCGTTACCTCCAATTGTAAAGCACTGTGTGGGAGAGGCTTGCCACATACCAGCTTAGTGTATTATATAATTTTTTTAATGGGGGAGTGAAAGGGAATCCTGTGGCAAGCCTGGAAGGGAGGAAGAGAGGAACTAGCATGCCTGGCTGAGGATTAAAACCATTAATTAAAGCCTGCCATTAAAAAACTCCTTATAGCGGTGGTGGGAGCACACTTCATCGGAGGCAGTGGCAGCGTAGCACCTCCAAACTCCAGACCAGGTCCAGTGCTCCAGGATGGCCTGGTTCCGGCTTCCACACATGTGCGGAGATGACACAAATTTCCTCCATGCATTCACAGAGGCTGGAAATTGATTCACTGGAGCGCCGGACCTAGTCAGGAGTTCAGAGGAGCCATGCTGCTGCTGCTGCCGCTGCCAATTCCTCCAACGACAAGGTGCATCACCCTGTGGCATGAATGACTCGGGCACAGACAAAGGAGTATGATTAATGATCTTAGAAGGAATGGCCTGATTGAAGATGTCAATGTGGTGCCATGCAGTGAAACTGCCACAAGATGTCAGTGTTGCTTACTTAATGAAGGAGTGAGAGCCAGCTTCTCTGAAAGGGCACAGAAAAAATCACAAGGAATTTTGGAATTGATTCATTCTGACATTTCTGGTCCAATTCAGCACAGTGTGAGAGGAAACCACTACATATTCAGATTTATTGATGACTTTTCAAGAGTAACTCTTCTACTGAGAGAGAAAAGTCAAGTGTCTGAGAAATTTAAAGAAAATGTTGCACTGCTCAATAATAAATTTGGAAGGAAGCCTCAGAGACTATGGTCAGACAATGGAGGCAAATGTGTGTCAATTGACATGAAAAGATTCCTAAGGGAACATGGGATTACACATGAATCTACTCCTGGGTGCTTTCCAGATTAGACCTTGCAACGGGGTCACGGCGTGCCTCGGAAGTGTGCTTCCACATTTCCTGCGTTCTGACACTGCAGTCCTTACACAGACAGCAGGGTGCCATTCACATTTCCAATGCCTTGTTTCAAATTTAATCGCTGCAATATAGAGCTAGGCCGTCATATATCTGGCATAAGAAAGTTTCTGGTTTTTCGGGTTGTTAGTTTCCGTGAGACTGCTCCCCCTGCTGTTTACATTTCGAATGCAACTTGCCTCAATGGAGGCATTTTGCTTTTGTTGAGCAGCTAGTCTGGAAAGCGCCCAGCAGAACTGAACTGTGTGGCAGAGAGGAAAACTCGCTCTTTACTAGAAATGACCAAATGCATTTTACATGATGCTGGCTTAACAAATAAATTCTGGGGAGAAGCGGTGATGACTGCAAACTACTTGCAGAACAGATTGCCAACTAAGGCAATAGACAAGTCACCATTTGAACTATGGCATGGATGCAAATCCTCTCTAAACCATATCAGAGTATTTGGATCAAAAGCTTATGCATATGCCCCAAAGGCCAAGAGAAACAAACCCAATTGCAGATGCAAACTGGGAGTGTTGTTTGGATATGCGTCTGGCAAAACAGGATGTAGAATCCTTGACCCTGCAAGTGGAAAGGTCAGAATTCACAATGTGGTGCATTTCAGTGAGAGACAAGGGCCAAATGGAGGTGATGTACCAGAACTTGTGCCAGAGATCCATCCAGGTGAAAGAGGAGCCATGTGAGTGGACTCTCATGAAGCTAGAGTCACATAGTGAACCTAAAGAATCCGTGCCAGAACCAGGAGCAGGTTCAGAAGGGGCTACAGATTCAGAAGGGGTTGTACGGCCTGAGCTGGAACTAAGGCGCTCACAGAGGCCCAACAAAGGGGTTCCACCCAAAAGACTCTCACTCCTGACCAAAGCAGGAAAGATGCGAGAACCCACAGCATTGTTTGAGGATAACCAAAGCCCCAGCCAGATCCCTCAGATGGAGAAGATGAAGTCTTGAACTAAGCACATTCCAATAAAATGTCACTGTATTCGAGACATGTAACCAAAGGGGGTAGTCAAGTCGAAGTACTGCCCAACAGAAGAAGTGGTGACAGATGGGTTGACTAAACCACTGCCCAGGGACAGATTCCAAGATGCTTTGTGGAGAAAATGGGAGTCCTGAGGTGCTGCAACAGGCAGCCAAAAGGGGTGTTAGAGATGGAGTTGCAGTGAATCTACCTTTTGCACCAACTATTCTAAGGACCACTAGGGGCACTGGGAGTAGAGGTAGTTAGTGAGCGTCTCCTTACCTGTCCCTGCTTTGCCTCTACTCTATGACCCCTACCTTGACTCCTCAGGTACTTCCTGTAGAGAGTCAGTCCTCTTCCTTTTCCTCTTAGAGAGCAGATGGAAGCATCTCTTTCTCCCCACCTAGTCAGTATGTTGTAGCTGATAGTTAGGATAGGTCTTTCCTACCTCTAATGTACATAACCAATAAGCTCATTTAGTTTAGACTGCACTACAATCTCCATGCGTATTCTTAAGTAACTGCAACAGCTAAGCTCTGCACTACTTTGTAACTGGACTGGGCAGCTTCCTCTTGGTGCTTTGCTAAACAATTACAAACTCCAACACTTTTGCACTCTTCCCACACTCTGAAACACTCTTTTACATTAGAGAAACATCCCTGAGGGCTAGGAACATGTTTCCACTTCAGCAGAGTGCTTGCAGGATGTGGAGACTATAATGACAATAGTTGTCCCTATGTGCACATGCAACCAGGCCTGGCATGTGGGCTAGCTCTGCATGCACACTAGGGATGTGCACAAACCGGTTCGGAGGCCATGTTGGAGGCCTCCGAACCGGTTCAGAAATGGACCGGTCCGGCAGTCCGGCGCTGGGGGGGGGGCTACCTTTAAGGGCGGGGGGTGTAGAACTTACCCCTCCCGCCGCTCTTCCCCCTCCGGCGCTGTGTTTTAAATTGAAGTTTTTGGGGCGGCAGCGTTCCTCCCTGCCGCCCCTGCCCCCATTGTTGCCCGGAAGAAGCAGTTATACGAGCACGCATGCGCGCGTCGTGGCGCGTGTGTGCTTGTAGCCGGTGCACTGCGCGCCACATATGTCACACACAGCGTGCGTGTGACGTATGCGGCGTGCGCATGGCGGTGACAGGTGCGCGTGTGCCGCGACGCGCACATCCGTGCTTGTATTACTGCTCCTTCTGGGTAACGATGGGGGCAGGGGCGGCAGGGAGGAACGCTGCCGCCCCGAAAACTTCAATTTAAAACACAGCGCCGGAGGGGGAAGAGCGGCAGGAGGGGTAAGTTCTACCCCCCGCCCTTAAAGGTAGACCCCGCCTCAGTGCCGGACTGCGCCGCGTGGTTCCGTCCACACCACTAATGCACACTCTTGTTTAGAAGCATGCACACCATGCCAGCCACTGACTTTAATTTTTAGAGGTAGCCATTGATGACACACTGATTATCCTTAAGACACAGCTTCACACATGTGAGCTGGGCTTAGTTCACAGATTGGGACCGTCCACCCTCACTGCACCAGACTGATCTGCAAAATTGTTCACCTGTATATGATGGAACCCAAGCGTAACAATACAACTGCAGAACCAATGCACAGATCCTACGATCGCATAGGCTGAGGACCGGGATGACTGAAGGAACAGTTCTGTTGTCAATACGATGGGAACTGAACCTGGGTCAAAAAAGAGGTCATAGTGTTTAAGGCACTAATTTACCTATCCCATCCACATCTTGTGGTTCTTTTAAGGATCTCAGTATATCCATCATATGAGCACTTACCTGGCCCAAGGATGTGTGCGCCAGTGAGGATTAAAACTAGAACTGTGCTCAAGTAAGGCAACCACGAGATGGGGGTCTGTTGGAGAAAGATGGTTGTGCATCAGGTCATGCAAGGCTGAGGTTGTAGGTGCTCCTAATCTTAGATCCCCAGAAGTTGTGGAACTATATCTTAGGGCATGTCCCATCTTTGCTACTGACATACTAGAGCTTTGCTAGCCTATGGAATGCAATCGAATACTGAGATCTGTGTCCACATGAACTCTGTGGCATTGGAAAACAGCATCCAAGTATATTTCGCAGGGAGGTTCTGTCAAGGGAAATCTACATCCTTGCTTACTCTTCCCTTTGACTCTATCACATAAAACCCAAGTGGTTTTTATATTCCAAAGTAATGTTTCTTTCATTTATTCCTTTGTGGATGAACCAACCAAGCAGAGATCCTGCATTTCAAAACATCTCTGATTGACATCCTCACTAAGGGACTTGATGCATGCCAGGAGAATGTAGAGAGTGTAGAGAGCTTGCTTAGCTGTGCAGGATGGAGGGTGGGGGATGCAGCCCTCAGGGACATATTTTTGTGTTACACGGGGCACTTCCAGGGCAAGGAGAGATCAGAGAAAATTGTCCCCACATCCTCTGCACTCTGGTACTCTGGAAGCTCCCCATAGTGTAGACATGTCATCTTCACTACAGAACTGAAGCACATCTGACTCCTTAGAGAAGATCTCAGCCACTGAACCAAAGAATACACCCTTTTAAAATTAGTCTGCCATGTCTGTCATGAACTTCCCAGATGGCTTTGGGACTGGCATTCATCATAGGTTATGGTGGAAAGGGAAGGATGTCAATGCCAGCTCATAATGTTCCGCTCTAAATTCATCAGTGCTTCACAAACCTCAATTTCTCACAAACCTCAATTTCGAGGGTCATGGTTAACAGAATGCAAGAGATGCTGCAGATTCCAAAGCCACAGAGAAGCAGAATCCTCCGTCCCCAAGCATCAATGCCACAAATCTAGAAAATATAAAGTCAGGGAAGAGAGTGATAGTCATCATGAGCCAGAAAGACATAGTGGACTGAGTGCTGAATTTAAACTTGGGTGGGTTCAAATGTCTAGTTGTCCATGAAGCTAATTGGCCGACATTAGATCAATCACTATGTAAAAGAAATTCAGTGGTCTGGAGATAAGACTTCCTGATTCCTTTTCACACTGTTTCTGCCCCCTCCCCATCCTTGTGGGGCTAAAGAGACAGCTACCAATTGTAAACCCAGAACTTGAGTGTAGCTGTGATAAGACAGTAACAGGGCCTTTTTAAAGGGGGAGGTCTCCATTGCATGGATATGGATAATCAGATATTAGCTGACATCCTCCATAGCCCTCCGACAGCAAAAGGAGGGCTGTGGAATCCATAAGGAGCCTTCAGCATTCCTGCCAGAAGGCTTGTTGCACAGTGGACTGAGTATGGAGGGAGGAGTGACTTTCACATCTCTCCCCTCCCCTCCAAAAGCACCTTCCCCTTCTATACACCTGTTCCTGAGCTGTTCACAAAAATCACTCTTCCCCTCCCTACCCCACTATTTGTCCACTGCGCAATAACTCTTCAGCACAGACAGCCCTCCTTTCTTCACAGTGGGGGGAGATAACAAAGGAGGCTCAGAAGACCCCTCACCAAATTACTGTTCTCAGGACCATTTTCTCCAAATGGACAGTATTCTTTGAAAAGAGACATAGCAGCTAAAACACAGTTTTATAGCAATGATATGTTCTTAGGAGATTTCAGCAAAGGAGGTTTCTAGCAAAGAGATAGGGAAAGAGACAGAAGTGGGGGAGACTTACCACTGCTATGTGTGTCATCATGAGGAGACAGGTTGCTCCTAAAATGAGACGTGACACATTTTCATCTCCTATTCCCATAGATTTGAGGACACCATCTCTATAATAGTACGCCTGAAATCAGATCAGAGCCACCGGAAATCATAGTTGCATGGAAAAAGGTACTGATGACCCAGGGTTTGGGGAGAGTGCGAAGTGGGGGTGGGAGACGGGCTTACATGATGCACAGCACCTCAGTGACACTGTGGATACATGAGGCTGCCCTGATGCTCTAGCGCAGGGCTGCACAACTTCAAACTTCCAGCTGTTGTTGGACTGCAACTTCCATCATCTCTGTCTCATTGCCATTGTGGTTGGGGATGATGGGAGTTGTAGTCCAACAACAACTGGAGGGCCAAAATTGTGCAGCCCTGATGTAGAGAATAAACGGAGACACAATCAGTGCTGCCACTGCTGTCCCCATTGCAACAAAAGGGAGTAACTGCGGCAGCCCTGATCATGCCACTGCTCGTTCTCTACAGCGCCGGGGTTGCCTTCCGCAACCACAGCAGCCCTGACATTGCTGAGATGCTGCACATCATCAAGGCCACAGATGCCCTTTACCGAGATGAGGAAGCCGTTTGTTCCAGCTTCTTTCTCCCTAATTCGGCGGTTCCACATTCATAGAAACATAGAACTCTGGAAGGGACTTGGGAGTCTTCTGGTCCAACCCCCTCCTCACTGTAAGATGTTGCTACACCATCCATGACAGACGGCAACCCAGCCTCTGTTTCAAAACCTCCAGAGAAGGAGAACCCACCCCTGTGTGGGGCAAACTGTTGAACAGCATGCACCATTACGAAATTCCTCCTCATTTCTATCCTAAATCTGCTTTTCTTTGTAATTTCAACACATTGGTTCAAGTCCTACCCTCAGAAGCAATAGAGAACAAGTCTTCTCCTCCCTCTGTGTGACAGCCTTTGGATATTGGAAGATGGCTGCCATATCTCCCTTAGTCTTCTTTTCTCTAGGCTAAACATAACATAGCTCTTTCAACCATTCCTCACACTACAGTTTCCAGACCAAACCAACTTTATTGTCCTCCTCTGAACTCTTTGCTGTTTATCAATGTCCTCCTTCAACTCCAGTGCCCCGAACTGGAGACAGTATTCCAAAGGAATCTGACCAGTGCAGAATAGAGTGGAATGATTACTTCCCATGATCAGGACACTATGCAGGCTGTTTCCCATGACCTGGACACAGCCTAAGATTGCATTAGTTTTTTAAGCAGCTGCATGACACAGCTGATTCAAGATCAACTTCCACTAAGACGCTTGGGTCTCTTTCAAATATACAGGTGAAACTCGGAAAATTAGAATTTCGTGCAAAAGTCCATTAATTTCAGTAATGCAAATTAAAAGGTGAAACTGATATATGAGACAGACGCATCACATGCAAAGCGAGATAAGTCAAGCCTTAATTTGTTATAATTGTGATGATCATGGCGTACAGCTCATGAAAACCCCAAATCCACAATCCCAGAAAATTAGAATATTACATAGAACCAAGAAGACAAGGATTGTAGAATAGAACAATATCGGACCTCTGAAAAGTATAAGCATGCATATGTATTCAGTACTTGGTTTGGGCCCCTTTTGCAGCAATTACTGCCTCAATGCGGCGTGGCATGGATGCTATCAGCCTGTGGCACTGATGAGGTGTTATGGAAGACCAGGATGCTTCATTAGCGGCCTTCAGCTCTTCTGCATTGTTTGGTCTCATGTCTCTCATCCTTCTCTTGGCAATGCCCCATAGATTCTCTATGGGGTCAGGTCAGGCGGGTTTGCTGGCCAATCAAGCACAGTACACTGTATACTTTTCAGAGGTCCGTCCGATATTGATAAGATTGAAAGACTTTTGGACAAGATACAGCAATTTGGCCAGTTGGCTGGATTTTACATAAATAAGACTAAAACTAAGGTTCTGACTAAAAATAGAGATCAGAAAATTAAAGATAGATTTGATGAAATAAGTGGGTTAAAAGTAGAGAAGAAAGTGAAATATTTGGGAGTTTGGTTAACAAATAATAACTCTGTGTTGTTTTCAAATAATTCTGTTAAAACTCAATGAAAAATGATTTGCAAAGATGGTCTAAAATGAATTTATCTTTGATGGGAAGAATCTCAGTGGTCAAGATGAATGTTTTGCCTAAAATGTTATTTCTTTTTCAGACTATTCCTATAATTAATAACTTGACTTGTTTTAGGCAATGGCAGAAGGATATAACTAAATTTGTTTGGCAGGGGAAAAGACCAAGAATAAACTTTAAGAATTTAACAGATGCAAAAGAAAGTGGTGGTCTTACCTTGCCAGATTTAAGGTTGTATTTTGATGCTGTATGTTTGACATGGCTAAAGGAATGGATAACATTGAGAAACCCTAGAGTCCTTGATCTGGAGGGATTTGACAGAAGGTTTGGATGGCATGCTTATCTATGGTATGAAAAAACTAAAGTACATAAAGATTTTCTGAATCACTATGTAAGAAGGAGTTTAATGAGGGTATGGTTAAAATATAAAAATTGGTTGGAACCAAAAACTCCGTTATGGATATCCCCGATCGAAGCTTTATCACGTAAAGAAGTATGCAAATGTCTGGGGGAACGTATAGAGATCTGTTGCATTTTTATGGAAAGGATTGTAAGTTAAAATCTTCAAGTGAATTACAAAATGTGGTCAGAGATTGGTTTCAGTACTATCAGTTAAATGAGATATATAAGAAAGACCTTAAAGTTGGATTTGAAGATCAGATTTGGAATTTTGAGAAGGAATTATGTCAAGACGATGAAAAATTAATTTCCAAAATGTATAAATTATTACTTTTGGAGGAGACTAGAGAGGAATTGGTTAAAACAACTATGATAAAATGGGCTCAAGATGTTGGACATAATATAGAAATGGCAGCGTGGGAGAAGTTATGGAAAAGTGATTTAAAATTTACTGCTTGTTATGCTTTGAAGGAAAATTATTACAAAATGATGTATAGATGGTATTTAACGCCAAAAAACTGGCAGTAATGTATAAAAATGTTTCAAACAAATGTTGGAAGTGTGGGCATATTGAAGGTACTTTTTTTCATATGTGGTGGACCTGTGGGAGGCCTAAGGCCTATTGGGACATGATATATAATGAATTGAAGAAGATACTTAAAGTGACATTTCCTAAGAAGCCAGAATCCTTCCTGCTAGGAATAACACAAGGAGCAATGTCTACAAATAATTTAACTTTTTAAATGTATGCTTCTACGGCGGCCAGAATACTATATGCACAGAAATGGAAGACTAATGAACTGCCTTCAAAAGAAGATTGGCTGATAAAAACTTTAGAATATGCAGAAATGGCAAAACTTACAATACTGATCAGAGACCAAAGCTTAGAACGCTTTAAGGAAGACTGGAAACCTTTTTTGGTTTATTTAAAGAATTATTTTCCTACTATGGATCTTACAGCAGGATTTGAAATTTGAAATGCAGGTTAGGCAGATTAATGGTGGTGCAAGGGTTAAATTTGTGTTTTTCTTTTTAAATTAATATTACAATAAGGGTAAAACTTATAGTTGGTATCATGAAAAGAGGTGCGTGGGAAGTCAACTTGTAATTGTGTTTATTATGATTGTTATGGTTATTATTATTGTCAAAAGTTAATAAAAATTTGAAACACAAATAAATAAATAAATACGGAAGGGCACTTAGCAGACACATTGCAAAACTGTTGCAACTTGTAATCTGGAAAACGCCCAGGCGTTCTCAAATATTACAGACAGTGACTCTGAGATCTAGGGGTATGCACAGAAACATTCAGGGTGGTTCGACCACTGGTTCATGAACTGGTTCTTTAGAATCGGCTGGTGGTACAGTTTGTGCACTTGAACTGGGTCAACCTGGTTCAGCTGGTTAGAACGGTTCGGGATGCTTGTAAAGGGTAATCTAGGAAGGATTCCCATTTACAAGTATCCCAAACCAGTCAAACTGGGCCAAACCGGTTATGTCCGAACTTGGACTGCCCCCCCCCCCCTTTGCACACCTCTACTGAGATCACATCTGAAAGTTCCTTTAGTGCTCAGGAATGTAATTAATCTCAATCTGGAGACGAACGCATTTAAGATAGCCAGGTATTCTTGTACCATCTCTTTATCTGTCTTGATAAAGGCCAGGATTTCCTGAAGGCCAGGAAATTTAGGACCAACAAAAGGAAGTACTTTTTTACAAAACACATAATTAATTGAAGGAGTTCTCTGCCATAGGATGTGATGATGGCCACTAGTTTGGATGGCTTTAAAAGGGCTTAGACAAATTCATGGAGGACAGGTCTATCAATGGCTACTAGTCTGGTGACTATAGGCCACCTCCAGCCTCAGAGGCAAGTTGCTTCTAATTACCAGATTCAGGGAAGCAACAGCAAGAGAGAGGTCATGCCCTCACCTCTTGCCTGTGGACTTCTCAGAGGCATCTAGTGGGCCACTATGTGAAACAGGATGCTGGAGTCCAGCAGCTGGACTAGATAGGCCTTGGGCCTGATCCACCAGGGCTGTTCTTATGTTCTTCTCCTTGGCCAGGTGGTCTATAGGAAATTGTATTACTTTTATTTCTCTCAAACTTTATTCAGAGATGGGGGAAGATAGAGGCATTTTGGGGAGAAGATATATGCTTGCTTCTCCACTCAGGAGTAAACACATACTTGTAGGGTTCGGGAGTATGCTCCTGGGAGTGAGGAGGTTTTTTTTAAAGATTGGGACTTACTTATTTCTGGGACTTTTTCCTGTATCTAGGCTTTGGTGGCATACCTTGCTCTTTCATGATTGATGTTGTCCCTAAGCCTAGCTCTCCCCCTGTTTCAAGACTGGGTTAGAGCAGAGACTCCTCCCCCCCTTTTTTGTTGTTGCCCCACCCCCTTCTTAGAGTCTCAGATTTGTTCTCTTCCCAGCCTTCGAGACCCATGATTGATTTTATATTCCTTCCATTTTCCATGGAGTTAGAAAACACTTTTGCTTTGCTGTCTGTGTCTAAGGGGCAGTTTTACCCAAATAGCTTGGGTTGTTTTATTTGTTTGTTTTATTTTTGTATTTTTAAAGTGGCAGGACTTTCCATGCAAAATGTGTTATGTGCAAATCAATGGGGATTATTTATTTATTTATCACTCAATCATTTTTAATACCGCCTGATATGCAAATCTCTAGGTGGTGTACAGATGCCGACATTAAAATCACAGGTTAAAATACATAAAACAAAATAAAAACAATATAAAACAAATTATTAAAATGATTAAAATTCTAATTAAAAGCTTGAGAGAACAGAGAAGTCTTGAGGGTCTTCCTGAAAACAAACAGAGAAGGAGATGCTCATATTTCAGCAGAAAGCATATTCCAAAGCTCTGGGGCAGCCACAGAGAAAGCCTGGTCTCAAGTCGCCACCGGACGACATTGCGGCAACTGTAACCAGACCACTCCAGAAGATCGTAAAAGGCGGGAGGGTTCATGACAAAGGAGGTGCTCTCTTAAATAACCTGGTCCCAAGCCATTAAGGGCTTTATCGGTAATAACCAGCACTTTGTATTTCACCCAGAAACATATCGGCAGCCAGTGCAGTTCTTTCAAAACTGGTATTATATGGTTCCTTCGTGTTGTCCCAGAGACCAATATGGCTGCCACATTCTGTACCAATCGTACTTTCTGGACTACATACAAAGGCATCCCCATGTAGAGCACATTACAGTAGTCAAGTCTGGAGGTTACCAGCATATGTATCACTGTTTTAAGGTCATTCTCCTCTAAAAATGGATGCAGCTGACGTATCAGCTGAAGCGGATAATAAGCGCTCCTGGCCACCACCTCAACGTGAGAAACCAGGGAGAGCATTGAGTCCAGGAGCACTCCCAAGCGACATACCTGATCTTTCAGGGGGAGTGTAACCCCATCCAGAATAGGCAGATATAAACCATCTCTCGGGTCCCGACCCCCCTCAGTCAGTACTTCCGTCTTATTTGGATTCAACTTCAGTTTGTTATACCACATCCAGCACATTACCACCTCCAAGCAGGCATTTAGGGAAGATATGCCATTTCCTGATGAGGTCGACATGGAGAAGTAAATCTGGGTGTCATCAGCATATTGATAACACCTAGTACCAAACCTCCTGATGATGTCTCCCAGAGGTTTCATGTAGATGTTAAAGAGCATTAGAGACACTATGGACATAGGAACATAGGAAACTGCCATATACTGAGTCAGATGATTGGTCTTTCTAGCTCAGTATTGTCTTCACAGATTGGCAGAGGCTTCTCTAAGGTTGCAGACAGGAATCTCTCTCAGAAGAGAAGCCAGGGAGGGAACTTGAAACCTTCTGCTCTTCCCAGAGTGGCTTCATCCCCAGCGGGGAATATCTTGCACTGCTCACACATCAAGTCTCCCATTCATATGCAAACTGGGCAGATCCTGCTTAGCTATGGGGACAAGTCATGCTTGCTACCACAAGACCAGGTCTCCTCTCCATAAGAACAGCCCTGGTGTATCAGGCCCAAGGCCCATCCAGTCCAGCATCCTATTTCACACAGTGGCCCACCAGATGCTGCTTGGAAGCCACAGGCAGGAGTTGAGGGAATGCCCTCTCTCCTGCTGTTACTCCCCTGCAACTGGTACTCAGAGGTATTCTGCCTTTGAGGCTGGAAGTGGCCCACAGCTCTCCGACTAGTAGCCATCGATAGACCTCTCCTCCATTAAGTTTTCCAAACCCTTTTTAAAGCCATCCAGGTTCTTGGCCATCACCACATCTTTTGGCAGAGAATTCCACAAGTGGATTATGCGTTGTGTGAAAAAGTACTTGCATTTTCTGGTCCTAGATTTCCTGGCAAACAATTTTATGGGATGACCCCTGGTTCTAGTGTTATGGGAGAAGGAGAAGAATTTCTCTCTATCCACTTTCTCCACACCACGCATGATTTTATAGACCTCGGTCATGTCTCCCCGCAGTCATCTTTTTTCTAAACTAAAAAGCCCCAAGTGTTGTATTCTTGCCTCATAAGAAAGGTGCTCTAGGCCCCTGATCATCTCGGTTGCCCTCTTCTGCACCTTTTCCAGTTCAACAGTGTCCTTTTTTAGATGTGGTGACGAGCATTGTATGCGGTACTCGAAGTGTGGTCAAAAGAACATAAGAACAGCCCTGCTGGATCAGGCCCAAGGCCCATCTAGTCCAGCATCCTGTTTCACACAGTGGCCCACCAGATGCCACTGGAAGCCACAGACAGGAGTTGAGGGCGTGCCCTCTCTCCTGCCATTACTCCCCTGCAACTGGTACTCAGAGGCACCCTGCCCTTGAGGCTGGAGGTGGCCCACAGCCCTCTGACCAGTAGCCATTGATAGACCTCTCCTCCATGAAGTCATCCAAACCCCTCTTAAAGCCATCCAGGTTGTTGGCTGTCACCACATCCTGTGGCAGAGAGTTCCACAAGTGGATCACACGTTGTGTGAAAAAGTACTTCCGTTTGTTGGTCCTAGACCTCCTGGCAATCAATTTAATGGAGTGACCCCTGGTTCTAGTGTTGTGTGAGAGGGAAAAGAATCTCTCTCTCTCCACTTTCTCCACACCATGCATGATTTATAGACCTCTATCATGTCTTCCCGCAGTCGTCTTTTTTCTAAACTAAAAAGCCCCCGGTGTTGTAGTCTTGCTTCAGAAGAAAGGTGCTCTAGGCCCCTGATCATCTTGGTTGCCCTCTTCTGTACCTTCTCCAGTTCAACAATGTCCTTTTAAAGATGTGGTGACCAGAATTGTACGCAGTACTCCAAGTGTGGTCGCACCATAGTTTTGTATAAGGGCATTATAATATTAGCAGTTTTAATTTCAATCCCCTTTCTAATGATCCCTAGCATGGAATTTGCCTTTTTCACAGCTGCCGCACATTGAGTCGACACTTTCAACGAGCTGTCAACCACAACCCCAAGATCCCTCTCCTGGTCCGTCACCGACAGCTCGGATCCCATCAGCATATACTTGAACTTGGGGGTTTTCATCCCAATGTGCATCACTTTACACTTGCTAACATTGAACCGCATTTGCCATTTTGTCGCAAACTCCACATCCTGTGTGACAGTTGGAAGCCTACTCTGGGAAGTTGGAAGCCTACTCTGGGAAGAGCAGACACAGCTGAGAAGTTGAGCAAGCCCTTCTAAACATCTAGCCTTTTCCCCTTCAAACAAACTAACAGGAAGAGGGGAGTTTTGCAGGGGCTGTTTCTCTTTAAGGGGTAGGTCTTAGTCTCTCTATCTCTCTGTGTGTTACTTGTTAGGGTTAAGATATCACAGGGCTAGAAGTTCTTAGGGTTACCTAAAGGCAGTGTTTACTTAGTAGTGGGGGTGGAATCAGCTAAGGTTGGGAGGGGCCCCACATTCCTTTCCTTTGACTCACATCCTGTGTGACAGTTGGAAGCCTACTCTACATATGAGGTGAAGGCCTGAGAGTATAGCAAACAGAGCATAGCAAACAGTGATAGCAAACAGGACGTAGGAGTTTTGCAGGAGTTTAGCGGGAAGTGTGCGAGTGAGCCTGGAACAAGCCCCTGCGATCACAAGGAACACAAGGAGCCTGGTGGATAAGAGAACGTAAGTACATATCCCTCCCTCGTATCCCTCATATTCTTGGGAAAGGCTGTTTGGACAGTTAAATAGCTGATCATTACAGCTGAGACCTATCCTAATAAACTATCTAATAAATGGACAATAAGCTCCCTAAATACTGTAAAGAGCCAACTAAAACAGTATGAAGATAGAAGGTCAGCAGGGGAAGGGGCACTTCCCAGTGTGTTGCACAGAGTGCCACATGTACGACTATTTGCCCCATGGGCAGAAGTCATGGGTGTGTGCTCGGTGCAAGGAGCTCCTGGCTCTCAGGGAACAAATCCGTTCCCTCGAGACCAAGGTAGCGGATCTGGAGAAGCTCAGAGAGACAGAGAGGCATGTGGACGAGACCTTTAGGGATGTGATAGAGGCATCCCACTCCAGGGCTGGTAGCTCCTCTGCTGTCAGGGAGAATATAGGTCTTGGGCGAGGAGGACATAGGTCTGAGGAAGAGGGAAATGCTCCTTTAGAAGGGACCCCTTGCGTGGATGGTGAGCCCATATCCTCTCGCACAGGGGATACTCCTCTGGGGGGTGGGGGCCTCCTTGTAGTTGGTGATTCGATCATTAGGGGGATAGAGATATGGGTTTGTGACTCACGTGTTGACCGCACGGTGACTTGCCTGCCTGGTGCGAAGGTTGCGGACATTACGCAGCGTCTAGACAGGCTCCTAGGCAGTGGTGAGGAGGAGACAGCTGTCGTGGTGCACGTTGGCACCAACGATGTGGGGAAATGCAGGCGGGAGGTCCTGGAAGCCAAATTTAGGCTGATAGGTAGCATTTTGAAGTCCAGGACCCCCAAGGTAGCATTCTCAGAAATGCTACCTGTTCCACACGCAAGTACAGTGAGACAGGCAGAGCTGAGGGGTTTCAATGCGTGGATGAGACGTTGGTGCCGGGAGGAGGGGTTTAGATTTGTTAGGCACTGGGACACATTTGGGGGCAAGCAAGGTCTGTACAAAAGGGATGGGCTGCACTTGAACCAAGATGGAACCAGACTGCTGGTGCTTAAAATCAAAAAGGTTGCAGAGCAGCTTTTAAAATGACACCTGGGAAAAGGGAGCTGGGAGCTGGGCAGTATCCCGTTTGGCAAAAGACATCCTTTAAAGTGTGAGGCTACAAAGAATTCAAATAAAACAGAAGGGGACAGAGCAAAACTGCATAAAGAGCAGATGGGAGCCTGTGCCAGCAGGTCAAAGAGTCAAAAGAATAGCATACATCAGGGGAGAGATTCAGTGTATAGGTGCATGTGTGCCAATGCCAGAAGCCTCCGAGCCAAGATGGGTGAGCTGGAGTGCTTGGTTGTTAATGCAGAAATAGACATAGTGGGCATAACAGAAACATGGTGGAACAGTGAGAACTGGTGGGACACTGTTATCGCTGGGTATAAACTCTATAGAAAGGACAGGGAGGGGCACCTTGGAGCAGGGGTAGCACTGTATGTTAAAGAAGGGATAGAATCTAACAGGCTAGAAAACCTAAGTGGACTGGAGTCCTCCACAGAAACCCTTCGGGTGACTACACAAGGCCGGAAAGGAATCATGCTACTGGGGACGTGCTATCGCCCTCCGGATCAACATGCCAACAGTGACTGGCAGATGCAGGAGGAAATCAGGGAGGCATCAAGGAGAGGCAGGGCTGTAATTATGGGTGATTTCAATTACTCACACATAGACTGGGTAAATTCACATTCAAGTCAGGACAAAGAGGTCAAATTTCTAGATACGCTAAATGACTGTTCCCTAGAACAGTTGGTCATGGAACCGACCAGAGAGAAGGCGACCTTGGAACTAATTCTGAGTGACACCCAGGACCTGGTGCGTGATGTCAGTGTCATCGACCCTTTAGAGAACAGTGACCACAGTGCCACCAAATTCAGCATACATGCAGGGAGAGAATAACCAAGGATGTCAAACACAGACATTTTGAATTTCAGAAGAGGAAACTTCTCCAAAATGAGGTGTATGGTAAAAAGAAAGCTGAGGGGGGAAATCATGAGAGTCACTTTGCTCCAGAGTGCATGGAGTTTACTTAAAACCACAATACTAGAAGCCCAGTTAGATTGTATAAACAAAAGGAGGAAAGGTACCACTAAGTCCAGGAGGATGCCAGCATGGCTAACAGGTACCGTCAAGGAAGCCATAAAAGGGAAGAAGTCTTCCTTCCGAAATTGGAAGGCCTGTCCAAACGAAGAGAACAAAAAGGAACACAAACTCTGGCAAAAGAAATGCAAGATGACAATAAGGGAGGCAAAAAGAGAGTTTGAGGAACATTTAGCCAAAAGTATCAAGGGGAATAACAAAAACTTCTTTAAGTACATCAGAAGCAGGAAACCTGCCAGGGAGGCGGTTGGGCCATTAGACAATGAGGGAGTGAAAGGAATTATTAAGGAGGATATGGAGGTTGCAGAGAAGCTGAACGAGTTCTTTGTGTCTGTCTTCACGGCAGAGGATACTGAGCATATACCTGTTCCTGAACCAGGCTTTTTAGGGATGGAGGCTAGAGAGCTGAGTCAGATAGAAGTGACAAGGGATGATGTTCTAAAGTGTCTGGAAAAACTGAAAGCTAACAAATCACCAGGGCCGGATGGCATCCATCCAAGAGTCCTCAAAGAACTCAAATGTGAAATTGCCGACCTCCTTGCTAAAATATTTAACTTATCCCTGAAATCAGGCTCTGTACCAGAGGACTGGAGAGTAGCCAATGTAACACCGATTTTCAAAAAGGGATCCAGTGGCGATCCGGGAAATTACAGGCCGGTTAGCCTAACGTCCGTTCCAGGCAAATTGATGGAAAGCATCCTCAAGGATAAAATTGTAAAGCACCTAGAAGAACAGGCCCTGCTGGGAGTGAGCCAGCATGGCTTCTGCAAAGGTAAATCTTGCCTCACCAACCTTTTGGACTTCTTTGAGAGTGTCAACGAGTGTGTGGATCAAGGTGATCCAGTTGACATAGTCTACCTGGACTTCCAAAAAGCTTTTGACAAAGTTCCTCATCAAAGACTCCTGAGGAAACTTAGCTGTCATGGGATAAAGGGACAAGTACATGTGTGGATTGCTAACTGGTTGAAAGACAGGAAACAGAGGGTAGGTATAAATGGAGAGTTTTCACAATGGAGGGAAGAAAGAAGTGGGGTCCCCCAGGGATCTGTACTGGGACCGGTGCTTTTAAATTTATTCATCAATGATCTAGAAGCAGGGGTAAGCAGCGATGTGGCCAAATTTGCAGATGATACCAAACTCTTCCGGGTAGTGAAATCCGAAACGGATTGTGAGGAGCTCCAAAAGGATCTCTCCAAACTGGGGGAGTGGGTGACAAAATGGCTAATGCGGTTCAATGTTAGCAAGTGTAAAGTGATGCACATTGGGAAGAAAAACCACAACCATAGTTTTGTCGCACCATAGTTTTGTATATTTTGTCACACCATAGTTTTGTATAAAGGCATTATAATACTAGCTGTTTTATTTTCAATCCCATTCCTAATGATCCCTAGCATGGAACTGGCCTTTTTCACAGCTGCCGCACATTGAGTTGACACTTTCAACGAGCTGTCCACCTCGACTCCAAGATCCCTCTCCTGGTCAGTCACTGACAGCTCTGATCCCATCAGTGAATACTTGAAGTTGGAGGTTTTTGTCCCAATGTGCATCACCACACACTTGCCAACATTGAACTCAATTTGCATGGAACGGACGTTAAGCTAACTGGCTTGTAATTTCCTGGATTGCCCCGGATCTCTTTTTTAAAATCAGTGTTACATTTGCTACTTTCCATTCCTCCGGTACAGAGCCTGATTGCAGGGGTAAGTTATATATTTTAGCAAGGAGGCCGACAATTTCACATTTGAGTTTTTTTAGGACTCTTGGATGGATGCCATCTGGCCCTGGTGATGTGTTGTGTTTCAATTTTTCCAGAAAGTTTAGAACATTGTTTCTTGTCACTTCTATCTGACTCAGTTCTTTAGCCTCCATCCCTAAAAAGCCTGGTTCAGGAACAGGTATATGCTCAGTATCCTCTGCCATGAAGCCGTACGCAAAGAACTCATTTAGCTTCTCTGCAACCTCCATATCGTCCTTAATAATCTCTTTCACACCCTCATTGTCTAATGGTCCAACTGCCTCCCTGGCAGGTTTCCTGCTTCTGATGTATTCTAGAGCCTTGCAGAACTTCTTACTTCAGTTCTCACTTTGCAGAGCAACAGTCTCCAAGTGACACCATCTGTAATCTACCAGAGAGGTAGGAGCGGAACCACTGTAAAACAGTGCCACCCAATTCCACCTCTCTCAGGCAGTCCAGAAGGATATCATGGTCGATGGTACTGAAAGCCACAGAGAGATCCAAGAGGATCAGCAGAGTCACACTCCTTCTGTCGATAGCCAATTGGAGATAATCCATCAGGCCGACCAAGGCAGTCTCGACCTCATAGCCCACACAAAAGCCAGTTTAAAATGGGTCTAGATAATCTGTATAATCCAGAACTGCCTGGAGCTGAGAAGCCACCACCCGCTCAATCACCTTGCCCAACCATGTAAGGTTAGAAACAGGTCTGTAATTAGCTAGCTCTGAGGGATCCTGTGCAGGTTTCTTCGAGAGTGGTCTAATAATAGCCTCTTTAAGACAAGGAGGCATCCTGCCCTCCCTCAGAGAAGCATTTATTAAGTTTACCAGACCTTCTCTGATAATATGATTATCAGATGAGATAAACCAAGTTGGGCAAGGGTCAAGAGAACAGGTTGTAGGGCACACAGTCCAAAGCAGTTTGTCCACTTCCTCAGGAGTCACAAACTGAAATTCTTCTTAAAATACATTCAGAATGTCTTCTTAAAATACAACCCACAAAGTTTCCAGCTTTATTTGAGCATATTCTGGTGTAAAAAATACTGCATTGCAGTTTCTCTTGCTGCTGCAGGTGTGTGTGTGTGTGTGTGTGTGTGTGCGCGCGCGCGCTCATGTCCTAAAAGGTCGAGGCTCCAAAATTACCTAGGGACACTTCTGGCCACAATACCCATAAAAGGAATTGTAAAAATTGAAACAGGCTATGGTAAGATTACAGATTCCTGTAATGAGGGCTGCAGTTTCCTGTTATAGCTTATAGCTAATTGAAATACTGGGGCATGATAAGTCATTTAAACAGAAGCATCCATGCCAGCCTTACCGCTTTGATGCCAGAGAGCTGCTGGCCCACCGTCAGGATGATGGAGCAGCGGAGTGGCCAGCTCTGTCTAGAAGAGCATAGCATCCTATGAACTCTCATCCCCTTTTCTTGCTGCTCATACTGGTCCTCCTGATAGAGCTCTTCGATCTCATCCTCAGTATAGTGTGAACCTCTCAGCTTCTTCAAGACTGGATAGGGAGAGAAGAGAGGAGGATTTGAAGTGTTGGGGGAACACACTGGGCCAGGAGACATTCGGGTACCCCAGAAAACCCAGGATTCAGGAGGCCCTAAGCTAGGGAGAACTGCAGCATCCTGGAAGAGGTGGGGAGAACAGACTTGTGTGCTGAGACTTTCACAGAAAAAGAAATATTGTGGGACTTGATGTGCAATGAAATCCTTTTCCAGTCTTGCAAAATGTTTAGCAATATACACTCTGGGCCAAGAGACATTCGGGTACCCCAGAAAACCCAGGATTCAGGAGGCCCTAAGCTAGGGAGAACTGCAGCATCCTGGAAGAGGTGGGGAGAACAGACTTGTGTGCTGAGACTTTCACAGAAAAAGAAATATTGTGGGACTTGATGTGCAATGAAATCCTTTTCCAGTCTTGCAAAATGTTTAGCAATATACACTCTGGAGGCAATCCTCAGGTATTTCCAGATGGAGAAATACTCTGTTTGAAAAGTAAGCATTTGCATTCATCAAGTCTCTTTCCACATGACACAGCTCTAGCTCCCTATGGCACCTCTTCATGCTTATCAGCTTGTTCACATTGCTTATTTCCTCCATTTGCTATTTCATGCCGCCATCTTCTAGACACTTGTCCATTTTTAAATCTTTTAAAGAAGTCTCAGAAGATGCGACTCTCATTATTTGAGATGATTTATTCAAATCAGTATTTGAATAAATATCATTGTCTGTTTGTTATATATACACTTTTGTCCTGGTTTGGAGAAATCCACATCTTAAATAAATGTACATTGATATACATTTGTGCAACCCTGGGAGGTCGGTTAGGCTTGAGTTGAGTGTTTGGCCCAGAGTGAGTTTGTTAGAAGCATCAGAACCATGTGATCATCTGAGAAGAACCAAATACAGGGTTACAGTCCATATGGGAGGAGGGTTATTGTATCTCCAGCCTGAGGGGTTATCACAGTTCTTTGCATTTCTGTGCTTTGCAGGGCCATTTTACCTTCCTTTGCTTCCCTTTCCTGCTTCTTTTGAATCAGTAGATACCTAGGGCTTTCCGGGAGGAAGAGCAGTAGGACGAGCTGAAACAACGCCCCGATCCCAGTTAGGCCAAAAAGGACTGGCGAACCTGAGCAAGAAGACATATTTATGAACTGTGACAATGACACTCATCTGATTTGCTCCAGGATCCAGGGATGCACCGTTCTATTTTACCTTGTTCATTCCCCAGGAATTCAGGAAGACTAACAGCCTGAGCCACAGCAATACCCAGAGACATAAAGAACAGACACACTTCGATAATGGTTCCTCTCAGGTTTACAGGGGCAATCTCTCCAAGGTACATTGGAACAGAAGTTGAAAAAATACCTAGTTAGATGGTAAGTCAAGAATTAATGCACAGCATAGCCATATTCAGACATTAAGTTCTACCTGTGTTCAGATGTCTGTATGTTTATATGTATGTTTATGTGAATGACTATTCTCCATACATTTTAAAAGTGAACTGGTACAAGCTTGCTGATATGCAGGAAGTGTACAGCTGTACCTATGTTCAGCAAGTATGTGAATAACTGTACCTACATACAGATCTATACTTGTGTACAGTGTACACAGACTGTACAAGTGCTGAACATAACATGTGAACAGAGTTTATTATCAGGATCTGCCCCTGCTCAGCTCCTGAGGGATCTTCAGAGGAGGATGATCCTGGCATGACCCAAGGAGATTCCTCAGAGAAAGAGGACCCTAATATGGCCCCTGATGAGCCCTTGGCCAGGGAGAACTATGACTTTGCCCAGGAAGAACCCTGGCCCAAGGGAAGACCCAAGTGCATCCCCTGTGGAGACCCAGACCCTGATAGAGCACCTGTCAAGACCCCTGTGAGCAGTGAGAGTCAGGATCCTCAGCCATCCACTTCCTAGGGTGTCCCACCTCCTCAGGGGCAGAGCCACCATTGGTCGAACGGGTTCAAAGAACCCGGGCTGCCACCAATCAGGGGCCGCGAGCACAGCCCCAGGCACGCCCCCAGCACCTGACATCAGTCACGGGAGCATTCTTTCGGTCCCAAACAGGGCCATGTGACCCCATTTGGAGCCAAAATTGGCCAACGCTACATTGGCAGTGTGGGCCAGTGTGACTCTCCCTGCCTTAAAGGCAGGGAAAGCTGCTCCTTGTCTCGCTGCCGACGCATCGGGGCCAATCGATTTCCCTCCCAAACGGGGCTGTGAGGCCCCGTTTAGGAGAGAGATCGGCCCACGCTGTATTAGCAATGTGGCCAGAACAGTTGTCCCTGCCTTTAAGGCAGGGAGAGTCACACCAGCCCACGCTCTCCAACGCAGCGTGAGCCGATCTCCTTTCCAAACGGAGCCGGATGACACATTTGGAAAGGAAACCATGCCCCCCCCCCCGCGACTGTCATCAGATGTGGAGGCATGGCTAGCTGGGTCCCTGCGTCTGATGTCAGACATAGTGGGCAGGGCCACGGCAGCGACCACACATGGGCCGCCGCCAGCCTCACTCTGCTCCTGCACCGCTTCCAGGCAGAATGCAGTGAGTCCAAGAGAGATATACGACTCAACCCCTAGGAGAACTGCCACTGTCGAACCTGGGCCAACCTGCAAGTGTAGCAGAAAGGTGCTCACTTGGCAGCATGACAGCGCTTACTAGAAAGTGGCCTCCTGGGGACAAGAGGTCTACTCAGGAGGAAACTTAAGATCATTTCCAGCTGCTGCAGCAGTTGATGAGGCAGAGCCTAGCTATCAGCTGGAACCCTTTTAAAAGGCCTTCCAGAATCCCAAGAAGGCTGCTTGTACAACCGCTCTTGCTCCAGTCCCCTGGACCTAGCGCCACTGCATAACCTCCCTCTTTACCAGCCTCAGTACTGGGCATCCTAGGAACCTGTCCTCCACAGCACCCTGCTGGCATCCAAGCCTGAGCACCGAGCAGCACTGCTCCACGGGATGAGAGTTCCTCTCTCATGTGAAGGCAGGACACTTATTCCTACAGCTTGTACAGGAACATGTTTGTGGAATAAAGAATAAAGAAGCCCCGGCGAACCTTAGGGAGCAATTGTATATGACCCCAGAATGTTTTCGATAGAGGTCTATGGGGTGCTGTCATGTCCTCCCCCCCCGCCACCCTTGTTCACTGTTTATGAGAGTCTGCTGGATGAGATTGTAAGATTTAAAGGTGGTTCACATGACCACAAGGCGGTGGGCTTTTGAGGAAGGCAGGGGCCTTCCTGCCTTCCTCCAGATGACCAGAGCCCAATTAGGGCTCCACTACCCGCTTGCCCACAAGAGCGGAGTGGTGGTGAGACAAGCGGCTATGGAAAGAGAAAGAAGCCAGGCCTCACACTAGGCAGTGCACGAGCAGCGCTGTGCCTTGGAGAAGCTCCATGCTGCCTGGCCACTCCTTTCCTGATGCTCTATGATGAAGATGGTGGCCGGCAGCACAGTGATGTGCATGGCCAGCAAGTGAGGTGGTAGGAGGTGCACACTTGTGCCCCTACCTCACTTTCAGCCTGGTTTAAGATAGGGGGGAGGAGCAGCAGCAGGATCAGGAGCAATCCGGGAGTCTCTTAAGACCAGCCCTACCTGTGCTTAGCCTGCTCTACCCAGGTTGGGCTGGTTGTGAGAATGCCTTCTTTGTGTTCAGTGGCAGTGACTTTGCAACGTATCAGGTACTACATGGGCACACAGTGAGGCATTCTCAGTGGCCTCCTCTGGAGTCTAGACAAACCAAAGCGAACACCTGTACATTTTCCAGAAGTGGCAAAAGTTATTTTGATTCAAACTAAGTGGCCAGAGATAAGGTAGCATATTTAGCATACCCACTTTGAGCCCTTGGTATAGCTCTGTGGTGGCTAACTCAGATGCCCCGGTGGGCCAGAACCAACCATGACTTGGTGTGCAAGGGCTGAGGTTAATTATTATTATTAATTAATTATTAGGACAATAATTATTACATTAATAAATATTTAAAATATTAACAAAAGTGATGGGTTAGAGTGTTGGAGTCAGGGGAATGAGGAATAGTGTCAGAAGGCCCATGGATGGGGGAAACATCTGGTCTCAAGCAGCGGAATGCATTGGCTCCTTGAGACCAAATGTCCCCCTCCCCTAAGCTCTCCCAGGGTCACCAGCAAGAGGACTAGGGCTGTACAAACCAGCTCAGTTGAACCAAGTCCAGTCTGGTTCGGCCATCAAGACTAGGATTTCCCTGTACAAGTACACAGGATTTCTTAGCCTGAAAGGGGAATCTTTTACCTTGAAAAGGGGGGTGCCAGGGATGGCAGAGGTGGCCGTGGAGGTGGCAGAAGAGGCTGCGGCAACAAAGGACACATCGGAGGCAGCGAGGGCTCCTCCAACCCCTCCCCTGCTTGCCTCCCCAATTGACAGTCTGCACCGGCTGCTGGTGGTGGGCAGGCGGTGGGGGGGCGGGGGTTGGAAGTGCCTCCACCTTTATTTCCAATGGGTCAGCTGCTGCCTTCGCCATCCCCGGCACCTGCTTTTGAAGGTAGCCGCTCCCCTTTTGGTGCCCCCTGCCCCTTTTAGGCTAGAGCAGAGGTTCTCAATGTTGGGTCCCCAGATGTTATTGGACTTCAACTCCCATAATCTCCAGCTGCAGTGGCCTTTGGTTGGGGATTATAGGAGTTGAAGTCCAATAACATCTGGGGACCCAACATTGAGAATCCCTGGGCTAGAGAATCCCCTGTACTTCTAAAGGGGAATCCTAGCTCTTGTGGGTAATTACTTATATAGCAGAGTATTTCAGGAGCTAACTCACTCCCCTTACAGCAGAAATTAACGGAGTCTCAGGGGCAGCAGCTTGTAAATGATAAGCGTGGAGATTCATGTAAGGTTAAATTAATCTACTTTATTCAGAAGTCCATGATGATAGAAAAGACCTATATCTAACAACTGGCTACATGTTGGTCAGAGAGAGACCTATAGAAGCATAGTGCTCAGAGAGAGAGCTAGAAGCATTGTGAGGAAAAGAAGAAGGAAGTCATTCTCAGGAAGTTTCTGAGCACATTCTATCCATAGAGGGGTCATAGAGGCAGAGATACTGTAAATAGGAAAGATAAAAAGACCCTAACTGTCTATCTAGTGGTCATTAGGGTTAGTGGTGCAAAAGGTTTATGCCATCTGGAGCTGGATCTCCAACACTAGCCAGATTCCCCTTTACAAGTATACCCTTCGAACCAGTGGGCAGTCTGGTTTGAACTCGGACCACCTGAACCAAGCCTGCTCGACATTGAGCCTGGCACATCCCTAAGCCGGATAGGCCAAGAGCTCTTCGTGACTCCTGCTGTAGGATACTCCTACCTGTAAAAAGGTAAAGTGTGCCGTCAAGTCGATTTCGACTCCTGGCGCCCACAGAGCCCTTTGGGGTTTTTTGGCTGAATACCTGTAGGCTCACAAAAAAGCCCCCATGGGCCAGATCTGGCTTTATGCTGTACAGGTGTAGGATGGCTTGTGCTAATATGTTATGCAGTTGATATTTAATCTATTTTCTACACACAGGAACTCCTTTTTCTTGTATTTCTTTCCTTTGCAGTGTTAGCTGATTTTCTAGTCACACACATTTCTAGTCACACTACACCAGCGTGGTGTAGTGGCTAGAGTGCTGGACTAGGACCGGGGAGACCCGAGTTCAAATCCCCATTCAGCAGAGGCGTATCTAGGGAAAATAGTGCCTAGGGCAAGCACTGAAATTGCGCCCCCTGTCCAAGCATCTGACACCCATCTTTCAGATAACTTTACCATCATATCAGCTGAAAAATACAAGTCAGGCTCGTTAATCTTTTAATATTTCAAAAACTATTTAGCAGTGGACTTAGCCAGATCAAAAAATGCTGGAAAACTAAAAATTTCAGTATGCTGGGGCTCATGAAATACCCAAATACTATGTGGAGGTGTACTTGGAAAACTAGAAGTGCCTGTCTAATTCTCTACTATGCATTGTAGCATCACTATTACATAAGTTTTAGAAATCAATGGAGAATTTGACTTTTCTCAGATACTCTGAAAATAATTAAAGAATATGCAGAGTAAACTGTGTCACTGCTTGGAATATATTCTAGTCTTTCAGAAAGACAGTTAAAATGAGAGAAAGAGAGCAAGAAACTCCCAGTGGGCCTTAATATTAAGGATTTCACACTGATTCAAAGACATACTCACCATTAATAGCCATATTAGCAAGACATCACATTTAACTCACTTATCACAAGAAGCAAAGTAAGAGCAAATGAATACAATCCTAGCTCATAAGCGTCAGCTCAGTACTCACAAGCCCTGATTCTCTGTACATAGTGCCAATCTGAATATGTGTACAGTGTCTTATATTATATTAATTTTTAAAAAATTTTTTAACCTGTAGCCCCTTTGGGGGGCTTCCTAAAGTCTGTGGGGGGGGGTTGTAAAGGTTCCCCCTCACCCCGCTGGCCTCTAGGGCCTCACTGGTACCATTTGAGCATGTGCGGTGGCCAATTTTAAAAATAATCTTTTTTTTAAAAAAAGCCCCTAAAACAAAATGGCCACCGCACATGCTCAAATGGCCTCTGTGAGGCCTGGCATGGCCTAGGGCCTCACAGAGGCCATTTGAGCATACACGGTGGCCATTTTGTTTTTGGCAGCCATTTTTAAATTTTTTTTAATTTTACAAAATGGCGCCCCCCTTCAAGTGGCGCCCGGGGCACGTGCCCTGCCTGCCCCACCCTAGGTACTTGCTGGGTGACTCTGGGCCAGTCACTTCTCTTTCAGCCTAACCTACTTCACAGGGTTGTTGTGAAAGAGAAACTCAAGTATGTAGTACGCCGCTCTGGGCTCCTTGGAGGAAGAGCGGGATATAAATGTAATTGTTGTTGTTGTTGTTGTTGTTGTTGTTGTTATTTTCCTGTTCAAGATTTCATCAAGGGCGGCTTCATCCAAATCCAGAAAGTAAACTGACAGGAACTGCTGATTCCTGGTGGGTACACACTCCCAGCAACTACTTCTACTCATTTCCATGTCCTCTGAACCTACCAATGTCCGGTTCCTGAGCTGTGCTTCACTCCGGGGACCCAACATTATTTTAAGTCAGGTGGTGAAAGTCAGGTGCTGGAGGGAGTTGAGGCTGGGGAACCACACATTGGCAGGTCCAGATGACGTGAAATGTGTGTAGCCTGTGTCTGCCTCAGGCATTATGGCCAACTTTCCAGCAGTTCTGCAAACCCACCCACAGTTACAAGATCAGTCTTTCCTACTCCCCATTCCTATGCCAGAAGGCTTACATTGAGTGAAGCCTCCAGAATCTAACCAGGAAACCCAACAGAGAGACGTGCATCTCTAAAAGAAATATACATGTGGCCAAAGGCTTGCTCAGTGCTGCCAAATAGCCAGGCTATTGTTCAGCTTAAGAAAATGGTTTGTTGCTTCAGTAGCATGCACTGAAGTAGCAGGCTTTTCTAAACAAAGCTGTGCTGGTGTGCATGTGCATCTATCACTCCTTTGGACTGAAGGAGTCCTTTGGTCCCACATTTTCACTGTCACTAGAACAGACAACGAAGGAGAGAATCCTTGGAGTATGTGCAGAGTTTCTTTTTCTCATCACAGCTGATATGTTCTCACATCAAAGGGCATAAAGAAATTGAATTAATAATAATAATAATAATAATAATAATAATATCTATAACAACAGCAACAACATTGACAATAAAATTCTGGCAGCCCAGGTCCTTGGGAAGGACTCGATGTCTGGATAAAACAAACCAGTCAATAACACGTCTGACTGTGTAAAATAAAGAATTACCACCAACTGAAGCAGTTGCTCAGGCGCAGATGGAGGAGGTGTTGGAAATAGAGGATACCACCGTTGCTGAACTGTTTCAAAATCAAAACCAGGCAACCTCCCCTTTGCCTTCACCTCAAAAACCCAAATGCCGTTTAACAGAAAAGCAACAAGAACTAAAGCAAAAAATAACTGAGCACATGAACCAAACAACCACCAGGGTTCGACTTCCAGCTCTAAAAACAGTTGCCAAAAAACAACTTGCTCAGGTATTAAAAGATGTCAATGCTGCACTTGCAGAAATAACAACCAATAATTTGCAAGAAACAAACCAACTAATGTACAGTGCAGCAACAATAACAACACAAGAGCTCGGATATAAGATCAGTGGACCTGTCAAAAAAGAAAGCAGTACATCACCTAAATGGAAGATTAGATTAGAAAATAAAATCTCCAGGCTTAGATCAGATGCTAGTAAATTGAAAGATATGAAAGACAAGAAGCTGAAGAATGAAAACACCAAACAGTATCTGATCCAAAAATACCACCTAGATTCAAGGAAAATTAGAGAAGTCCTGGAAATAATAAAGCAGCAAATAACAGCAGTGTCAAAGAAGATTAGCAGATATGAAGCCAGAATTACACAACACAGGCAGAATCTCCAATTCCAGTCAAATCAGAGACGTTTCTACCAAAGCATAGAAGGAGAAACTGCAAGAAACCTAGAAACACCAAATAAAGAAGAAACAGTGCAATTCTGGGGGAAATTATGGGACAATCCAATAGATTATAATAAAAAAGCAGGCTGGATGAAAGAGGTCAAAAAATGTAACCAACAAATGCAAGATCTAATAATAACACCAGAATTAATAAGTGAAAGAGCAAAGAAAATTAAAAATTGGACTGCTCCAGGCGGCGATGAACTGCATGGCTTCTGGCTTAAACACCTAACAAGCCTTCATAAACAACTATCAAAACAGTTCAATCACATTATGAAAGGCGGTGATATTGAACAAAGGCTAACAACTGGGAAAACTTATCTCATCATGAAAGACCCAGCAAAAGGTGCAGTTCCAAGTAATTATCGACCGATAACCTGCCTGCCAACCATGTTCAAATTATTAACTGGAATAATAGCAGATGAAGTGATGCAACACTTATTAACTAACAAACAGCTTCCAGCTGAACAGAAAGGAAATTGCCCGAACACCAGAGGCACAAAAGACCAGCTGCTGATTGACAAAATGATTTTAGAAAACTGCAAGAGAAGAAAAACAAATCTAAGTGTTGCATGGATTGACTACAAGAAAGCCTTCGATTCATTGCCTCACACATGGATACTAAAATGTTTAGAAACAACTGGTGTCAGCAAAAACATTCAGATATTTATTTAAAAAGCAATGAGCATGTGGAGTACACAGTTCACAATCAATGGCGAGACACTTGGACAGGTTAGCATTAGAAGAGGCATTTTCCAAGGGGACTCACTATCCCCTCTGTTGTTTGTAATTGCCATGACCCCACTTTCACAAATACTAAACAAAACAGGCCTCGGGTAACAAACATCTAAAACATCCAGTAAAATCATCCATCTGCTGTACATGGATGATCTGAAGTTGTATGGAAAGTCCCAGTCAGAAATCGAATCACTGCTAAACACTGTCCGTATATTCAGTAGCGATATAGCAATGGAGTTTGGACTAGACAAGTGTGCTGCATTAATAATGAACAGAGGGAAAATAAGAAAAACAGAAAGAATAGAACTGCCCAATGGAAGCAAGATCAAGAACCTGGAAGAGAAAGAACCTTACAAATACTCGGGCATTCTCCAGGCTGATAACATCGCACACACTGAAGTTAAAAGACAAATTGGAAGTGAATACATCAGGAGATTTAGAAAAATCCTCAAGTCCAAACTCAATGGCGGGAACATCATACAAGCCATAAACACCTAGGCTATACCTGTTATTAGATACACTGCAGGAATAATAGAATGGACCCCGGCAGAGCTGGAGACGCTAGATCGTAAGACCAGGAAAATCATGACCATCAATCATGCTCTGCACCCTCGCAGTGATGTCGATAGGCTATACCTCCCTCGCAGCTCAGGTGGAAGAGGAATGCTGTAAGTCCATCAAACAGTAGAGGAGGGGAAAAGAGGCCTTGAAGAATATATAAGGGACAGTGAAGAAGATGCACTTCAAATGGTCAAGAACGCGAAACTATTCAACACCAATGAAACCAAGCAGGCCTACAAGAAAGAACAAGTCAAGAACCGAGCAGAAAAATGGAGAAATAAGCCCCTGCATGGTCAATATTTGCACAATATAAGTGGAAAATCAGACATCACCAAGACCTGGCAATGGCTTAAGAATGGCAACTTGAAGAAAGAAACAGAGGTTTTAATACTGGCTGCACAAGAACAGGCACTAAGAACAAATGCAATAAGAGCAAAAGTAGAAAAATCCACAACAAACAGCAAGTGCCGCCTTAGTAAAGAAGCAGATGAAACAGTGGACCACCTGATCAGCTGTTGTAAAAAGATCACACAGACTGACTACAAACAAAGGCATGACAAATTAGCAGGGATGATACACTGGAACATCTGCAAGAAATACAAGCTACCTGTAGCCAAAAATTGGTGGGACCATAAAATTGAAAAAGTTGAAGAAAATGAAGATGTAAAAATATTACGGGACTTCCGACTACAAACAGACAAACATCTGCCACACAATACACCAGATATCACTGTAGTCGAGAAGAAAGAAAAACAAGTTACAATGATCGACATAGCAATACCAGGGGATAGCAGAATAGAAGAAAAAGAAATAGAAAAAATCACCAAATACAAAGATCTACGAATTGAAACTGAAAGGCTGTGGCAGAAAAAGACCCAAATAATCCCAGTGGTAATTGGTGCCCTGGGTGCAGTTCCAAAAGACCTTGAAGAGCACCTCAACACCATAGGGGCCACAGAAATCACCATCAGCCAATTACAAAAAGCAGCTCTACTAGGAACAGCCGATATTCTGCGACAATATCTATAACCATTGACAATAAAATTCTGGCATCCCAGGTGCTTGGGAAGGACTCGATGTCTGGATAAAACAAACCAGTCAATAACACCTGTCTGACTGTGTAAACAAGAAATAATAATTAATAAAGTCTAGGCAGATTTTAGCCCTCACACTATGCTTTTTTTTTTTAAGTAAATTAATCCAGGATTCAGACTCACCTGTGCATATTCCAGCAGCAAAGCGTGTAATAAAGGATAACGAGAAAGAGTTTATCATTTTGAACCAACGTAACAAGATAGCACAGAGTACAGACAAAATATCATTTAGCAGCATGGTGCGTTTCCTAAAAAACACAATGAAAGGAGCGGGGGGTGGGATGACAATAAATGTATGGTAGCATCAAAGGAGCAGAGAAAGACCAGAAAGGGAGCAGCAGAATAGAACTGCTATAGGGTCCTGATCTTTTATGCATAATCTGGTGTTTGGGTTGGGATATCAAAGGAAGGGACAAGGAGCTTTGCAACGCACTGAATCTCCAAGCCTCAACCACCATAAACCCTTTCTTAACCTCCTCCTTTGGCTGCTT
Source organism: Hemicordylus capensis (assembly GCF_027244095.1). Classification (NCBI taxonomy): domain Eukaryota; kingdom Metazoa; phylum Chordata; class Lepidosauria; order Squamata; family Cordylidae; genus Hemicordylus; species Hemicordylus capensis. The sequence continues at coordinate 252,281,847 of NC_069658.1, read as the reverse complement.
TAGATTTCAGTGGACTTTGCCCACACATATGCATAAGGGCTAGAAACTTGACCTTTCAGTCCTGCTTTTCAGCTGTTTCTTTTGTTACAGGAATTGTGTGGGACTGAGCCTGAGACCTTCTGCAGGCAAAATATGTGCTCTGCTACTGAGTTATGGCCTTTTCCCAATAATCTCATACAGTATATTAATGGAGCTAGAGATTAATGTTAGATGATGCCTAGGTAAAGAATCAATGGAAGCCAAAGTGGGGGTGGTATTACCTAGTGGTTGGAGGGTATGTTCCTTTACTGCCTTCCCTCTGCATTTCCTCTTTCTTCTTGTAAGGTCTTTGAAAACATGTTGGTGATGTGACATAATCACGTTTACAGTTTCCCCCAAGTTGCTCTAAATGATTGAATGCTGCTGACCAGTGGAGGGGGAAGGCATCACACACGTATTTTACGAAATGTTACTGTACATAAGAACAGTCTTCTGAGAAGCTCATAGGCAAGAGGTGAGTGCATGCGCTCTCTCTCTCTCTCTCTCTCTCTCTCGCTGTTGCTCCCCTGCAACTGGTATTCAGAGGCATGTTGCCTCTGAGGCTGGAGGTGGCCTATAGCTGCCAGACTAGTAGCCATTGATAGGCCTGTCCTCCAAGGATTTCTCTAAGCCCCTTTTAAAGCCATTCAGATTGGTAGCCATCACCACGTCCCATGGCAGAGAATTCCATATAAAAATTACAGGAGAAGCTTGCCATTTGTGCATCCAGTATCCACATTTTTTAATATTCCTAGTTGGGTAATTTACACCAGATTTGGGGCTCAGCATATGTGGGGTCATGGTGGCCAAAAGGGGGTTAATTCCATGTATCCACAGGTCTGGGGTGGGTGGAAATGACCAAAAAGGTCATTTTTGGCCACCATTTTGAGAAGAGACACTTTGTCATTAGCTTGTGTTTTTTAAAAAAAATATTTTTCATGGGGGGGGGAACAGATTTGGGACTTTCGGGGGACATTACTGGAGACTTGCACAGCAGGCGCGTAACGACGATTGGGCAAGGGGAGACAGTGGTCTGGGGGCCCCTCTGCCTGGAGGGGCCCCCCAGACGCACCTCACGTGACTCCCTATTGCCCCCTGCCCAGCCCCAAGGCCCCTCAGCCACTTGCCCTGTTCGCCGTCTCTCCAGCTTGTTCTCCTGGCCGGCAATCCAGGCAGCAGACAAGCTGCAAAGAGCTCATTTTCTCCCGCTTCTAGGCTGATCGGCGGGTGGGCGGGGCTTCCACGGAGGTCTGGTGTAGGCCTCTGTGAAGCCTGAACTCCAGTAGGGCCCAAGCAAGCCAGGAAGGAGGAGGCAGCCAGAGTGGCCACCACTGCTCTCTGCAGCAGAAGACCCCTTGCTGCCAGGTAGAGTGTGAACTCCTTTTTGTGGTTACCTTTCCCGCCCCCGCCCCCCCCCCCCGATATATAGGCATCTGCTTGCCATAGGACTTTGATATGGGGGGGAGGGACTGAGAAGTCTCTGAATATTTATTTTTAAACAGCTTGGAAAATTTGCTGGCTTAAAAAAAACTATCTAAAAAGTCCTATAAGTGGCTTGTTTCATGGCAAAAAATTACAAAAACTTCTGGAAGAAACAGTATTATATTTATTTTATTCATTCATTCATTCATTCATTCATTCATTTATAAATGCACTTATGTTCAAGTTGTTTTGCAACCCAGAAGGTCTGAGTGAGAACTGTGAAGCATGTGTGGTGCTTTTATTTTATTTTATTTTTCTTGTGTGTGAACTGCTCCCCAATAACTTGCAGGGACTTCAGGGTAAATCTGGCCAACATGTGAATGCAGCACCTCTATTCCAGAGGAGAGGTGTGTTAAAGGGCTTTAAAAGCCTCCTGTGAAAAACCTCCTGGAATCGAACTTGACTGAATTTGTTCAGAATTCTGAGAAAACAAACATAGGCTCACCCTGCATGGTTGAAAGTCTCCTTTGCTAATCTGCAGCAAGGGGTCCATTTTAATCATTAATCTTTCTAGTGTGTTCTAGGCATTCAAAGTAAAACAAATGTATAGTACTCAATGTATATCACTATATATTGTGACGTGTGCGTGTGTGTATTCAGTGAAATGTATTTCCAGGCAGCATACTTATTTTGGAATATGAGACTTAAATCCTTGGGGGGGCCTGGGGTGTGTGGAGGCCCTGGACTTTGAGTGGGGGGGGCATTTTAAAATCTTGTCTCTGGGCCCACTCCAACCTTGCTACGCCCCTGTTGCAGAGCATGGTAGGGCACCTTTCCCCATTTTCAGGGCCCTTTTTGCCATTTCCCACAGTTTCTGGAGTCTCCAAGAGCCTTTCCCCCTGAGTCCCATTGGCTTAATTATTCAGTATTCGCGGTTCTGTTATCCGCGATTATCATGGGTTCTCCTGTATGCACTGTGTGAAAATGTACTTCCTTTTGCCAATACTAAATTTCCCGGCCTTCAGTTTCATGGGATGACCACTGGTTCTAGTGTTCTGAGAGATGGAGAAAAATTTACCTCATTGCAGTAGTCTAGTCTGGACATCACCAAAGCATGAGTGACTGTGGTTAGGTCCGATTCCTGCACACAGGGTTATAGCTGGTGTACCAGCTGGCTTTATAAAATATAAGTGTTATGTTTATATTTTAAATAGTTTTATTTCATATTTTATGTTAGTATTTAATTTTTTAAAAAAATTGTGAACTGTACTGAGCCTTCTGCTATTTTGGATGGGCAGTAGACAGATGAAATGGAATTCACTATGAACATTCGTCCCCTGAGAAAGGACCAATGGCCATCATTTGTGGGCCTCGCTCACGTACTACTGGTGAAACATGGGTGGAAGCAGCAACATGCCCCCTCCCACCCACAGAGCCCAGTTAGGCCTTAAAATGTTGATTGAGGATTCCTAACTTCTTCTTTGCATCTACAGACATCTCCCATCACATCCCCAAATATTACTCATGGACCCCCACTCAATTTTCATAAGGCTGCAATAAAAATTAGAGTGATAAAAGATATCTGATTCCAATCTGATGTCTATTGTCAACTCTGTCAACAGTGAAGCTAATGTTAAATCTCAAGAAAAATAAAGGTCTTGCCATATTAAATGTGTTATGTTTTATGTTTTTAATTCCTAGAGATTTTTATACTAGGCAGTATATAAATTCAATTATTATTATTATTATTATTATTATTATTAATAAGCCTGTGGCAGAAAAAGACCCAAATAATCCCAGTGGTAATTGGTGCCCTGGGTGCAGTTCCAAAAGACCTTGAAGAGCACCTCAACACCATAGGGGCCACAGAAATCACCATCAGCCAATTACAAAAAGCAGCTTTACTGGGAACAGCCTATATTCTGCAACGATATCTATAACAACAGCAACAACATTGACAATAAAATGCAGCCATCTCAGGTCCTTGGGAAGGACTCGATGTCTGGATAAAACAAACCAGTCAATTACACCTGTCTGACTGTGTAAACAAGGAATAATTTATAAATTGTGTTTTTGGGGAGCTATCTTTCCTTTTTCCATGGATGCCCCTGAATCCACCACATGGACCCTGGAGGGGGCATGCACCCCAGGTGAAGAACCCTTCTGGGCTGGGAGTTTAGCAGTCACAATAGCAATACCTGCCAAACCTATCTACCAAGAAAGCAAAGATTAGAGACCCCAGGATGCCTCCAGTTGGGAAGATAGCAATAGTGAGCTCCAGAAGTAATATTTTAGGATCTGTATGCCTGCTGGACACATGGAGGTCTCCTTGGTTCAATTCTTCCTCCACCTAGAAGAAAAGAACATAATAATAACTGGGGTTAGAGCTTTTGGTCTCCATTTTAATCTTTAACAATTAGTTCCAGAGTTGCAAATTATATTGAGGTCTTTAATAAGCAGCAACATTTAACATATGCTGTCTTGTTTTACATGTTTTTGTACACTCCCTAGAGTCTTCGGAGTGGGCAGTATATCAAATGTTTCAAATAAATAAATAAACAAACATATTTACTAAGCCTTTTGTTTCACTTCAGTGACAACAGCAAAAAGGCATCATCTCATACTGCGCGCGGGAGAATGGCAATGGCAAATCACTCATTTATTCTACCAAGAAAACCACATGGCTCTGTGGTCGCCAGGAGTCAACACCAACTCAACAGCACAATCTTTCTCCCCCCCCCCCGCCACTTTTTTTGTTTCCTATCAGTTTCTGTCTGAGTCACTGTTTCTACTACTCCTTCCTGCCTCTGCTGCCTCTGCTGCACAGACTGCTGGATCTGTAGTACTACAGAAAGCTCTGTAAACAACTACACTATAGGACACATTACTGGGTGGTTTCTAGATAGTGAGCTGTGCGACGCAAAAAGTGGTGTAAACTGCTGAATTCAAACTGCAGTTGAAATCTGTTGTAAGCTACAATGGGGAAATACCGCTATTCTTCTGCAATGCAGATGCGATGTTATAGGGCTACAATGCAGCAACAAAATCCAAAAGAAGGCATTGGAAATGTGCATGGCATCTTGCTTACAGCGTGTTGTGACACTGTTATAGCTTGCAATCTGGAAAGTGCCCTGGGCAAATAAACTGGGCTTACAAGTGGGTGTGCACTTGAGAGGGAGCTGCAGCCACACCTGGCTGCCCATTGAAGGTGTCCGCATGATTCACCTGTTTGTCACAGTCACATTACCCTTTTTTCAGGGCTGGCTCCAAAAATGGCTGCAATTTTACCTTAATCAAGGAAAAACTTGCTCCTGCGGATCTTACAAGGCCTGATCACAACCTCAGAACAAATATCATATAATGGGTGGACATTTGTATAAACAATCTTAAGTTTGTTCTATATGGCCTTTTAGCATCAGTTTCCCCATGATGGTAGAAGGCAATCAAGTTTGCAAAAGATCAGTCCAGGCTTCCCTGGGCCCTGGTCAAATGTATCCAAGTCACCTCCTGATTTGAGCCCTGACAAAGGCCTTCTGTTACCTCAGACTTCTCTAGTTCTCCAGGTTGGCCAACCTGAGGCCCTCCAGCTGCTGTTGGGCTCCAACTCCCACCATCCCTATTATTGGCCATTGTGGCTGGGAATGATGGGAGTTCTTCGTTCCTTAGTCAAACTAAAAGGATAATGTTTAAAGATATATCCATGCCTTAGTGACAAACAAATACATGATAATACATACTATGTATACATAACATGTACTATTATATACACTTGGGGATCGGGGTGGTGGCCAAGGAATGTAGGTGGTGGAAGCAAAAATAGATTTTGTCCAATTAAGAGTATTGTTTTTGGATGATTCCAATGGATAATCATGTTGATAAATCCCAGTTGATTTGAAATGTTATATAGTTTGTTATGTTTGTGTTGTAGTAGGGTTGTCATTATAATTGCTAGTTCTTTAGCATTGACAACAGTTGACAAACCATCCTCTAGGCATTCCTCCCTCTCCAAGAAGGGACAGAGCAGAAGATCAGCACTGAAACCATTTGTTCATTTTTGCTCCACTTTAGCCAACCCAGGAACACTGACCCAGTGCCTTACAAGTTAATAAGATGGCGTTACTTGCTTTAATATGCGTTTCCTCAAGACAAATTATGTTGGTTCCTTCAATTTTGAAAAAATCTTCTTCCTCTTTGATGGGCTATTTAATCCGTTAATATTAATTAAAAATTTTTTAGAATAAACCATCTCCTCTGAAATCTTCAACTGATCGGTAGATTAATAGGCAGAGGCCTGATCACTTTTCTGTTCCTCCGGTAGGTCGTCAGCCGGTTGGTTTGAAGCTGTCATATCTGGAATGTGTAAAGATTCTAAGAGATGTGTGGCATCCAAAGGTGTGAAAATCTGTGCCTTCCCCGATCCAAAAATACTTCTAAACAGAAAGAAATACGCCATCTGTAACTTTTCTTTTCTTGAAGTACAGTTGTAAGAAATTTCAGTTCACACCATTTACGTAAAATATCAATAGGAACATCCGGGAGGATTTGTAGACAGGTACTATGATATTCCAAAGAAGATCTTCTTTGCACCGGAAGGATTGCTTCTTTGGTATTTTTACTTAAGAATTTAACTGGACTATCTCGGGGAACTTCCCTCTCCCAAGAATATCTTGAATTCAATCTGTAAACTTCTTGAATGTCCAAAGGACTTTCAGAATCTAGGTATTCCTGAAGCAAAGTTTCAACAGCGGTCCAAAGGTCCCCTTTCCCAAATCCCTCAGTTAACCCACAAATTTTTATATTATATGAGCGCTGCCAGGATTCCAGGATTTCAATTCGATTTTCTAATCGCCTGAAATCTGTTTCTTGAGATGTTTTCTCAGCAGTTATTTCCTCTTGTATTTTAACAATGTGAGTCGAGAGATGGTCATATTCTGTGAGTTTCTGAGTAACCTGATCAAATCTTGATGTGATCTCCATCTGGAAACTATCAAATTTCGCATCTAGGCCTTGAATCCAGGATGAAACACTCTGTAGTTCCTTAAGAAAGGTCTCTTGAGATTTAGAAAAAGAGGAGGAGCCTTCTGCAGTTAATGGGCTCTCAGAAATGTCAGGATCCTCATCAGAGTCTTTTCTGGTCTTTGTTGGTTTGCCTTTTTTATGCATTATTCTGATAGACTTTGCACCAAAGTATCTGTACATAGGACAAAAAGGATATCCAAAAGGGATATCTAGTAAACAAATTCCCTAAATACAGGTAGATCCACAGCTGTTAAATCACAGGGAAATATAGAATTATATATATGTTTAGGTATTAATATGTCCAGATGAACTCCCTATTCCTGATTAAATTTTAATGCTATTTAAAATACAGGGAATATCTAAATTCAATCTTCCAATAAAATTATCTAATGTAAATAAGTTCTATCCTGTGTTTATTTAAAAAAAAACCCAACCATTTATGTCCCATGTATTTACCTATATGCCTTTAGATACATAGATTTCCCTATTCCAAAGAATTTGAATTTCCACTCTTCAGTGGCAGGGAATGAACCAATTGCAACCTCTTATACAATAGGCATATAACAATATCAATATACAAATAAGAATAAACTCAATATATTCCCATTTATCTTAAAGCTTCATCAGAAATCAGTAGGCCAAATAAGACAGTCTAATTAAGTATTTCCTAGGTATAAAGTAAGTAGTAAGTAGTATTATTAGCATACATTTAGATATTAATATAAGTCAGAAATAGGGATGGGTCTGGACTGGTTCGGAACTAGCCGGTCCGGTCCGGGTGGAGGGCGTTCCTTTAAGGGCGGGGAGGGTTTACTTACTCCTCCCGCCGCTTTGCCCCCTCGAGCGCTCGTATTCACTGTAGAAATGCTCCTGTAGAAATGCTCCTTGAAATGAAATGTAGAAATACTGTAGAAATGCTCCTTACTGCTCCTCAATGCAAAAGGCTCTGACAAGCCTTCTGCGCACGTGCACGCGGCGCATGAGCTTTACATCTCCCTGACGCCGGAGGCCCGGTCTACCTGCCGGCAGGGGCCGAGGCCAGGTAGACTGGGCCTCCGGCGTCGGGGAGACGTGAAGCTCGCACGCTGCATGCGCGTGCGCAGAAGCCTTGTCGGAGCCTTTTGCATTGAGGAGCAGTAAGGAGCATTTCTACAGTATTTCTACATTTCATTTCAAGGAGCATTTCTACAGGAGCATTTCTACAGTATATACGAGCGCTGGAGGGGGACAAGTGGCGGGAGGGGTAAGTAAACCCTCCCCACCCTTAAAGGAACCCCCTCCACAGTGCCGGACCGCAGCTGTGCGGTTCCATGCACACCCCTAGTCAGAAATTAAGCTGATAAACAAAGAGATCAGAGTCATTAAAAGACAATAAAAGACACAATAAAAGATTCCAGTATGTTAAGACTTTTCAAATGCTCTCTGTATCTCTAATGGAAATAATGGCTAATATAGTAATAACTGCACACAGCCAAACAGGATCTTTTTCGGTTCGTTCAAAATTGGGCAGTCTCTGGTTCCATCTTGTGGTGAAAAAAAGCAAGTGAAGATACTGATGTAACAGAGTTATTGCTCCAACTGTGCTATTATGTGTGGGGATCTGGATTCATACGCTGTTTTTGTTCAGTAAATTACCCAGCCCAGAGTAAGTAAATCTTCTAAGAATATTCTTCCAAACATTCCCAAGTATAAGCAGTAATCTAATTAGTACCTTAAGTAAAGAAGACACCCTCCTTTACAGTTAAAATCCAACAAGGAAAGATTTATAGTTAGCCAATATGTTTACGCAGCATAAAGTCTAAACACATTAGTCCACCTGAAAAAATAGTCCGCTAAATGAAAGAGCAACAAGATTGGAAAGTGAAATCTATAATATAAAAGCAGGTATTGTAATCCAACAACCATAAAAAAGATTGAAGAGGGGGGAAATGTAAAAATAAACAAGAAAAGGAAGAAGCACCCTTAAAAAATTAAAAAGCTCAGCCAGAGACCTTCACTATTACTGAGTCTTAATCTTGCTGGCAATAAATCTTGGAAAGACATAAAACTGCTGAAAAGGAATTACAGCCAAGGCAACTAAGTGCCAAGTACATAAATCAATCCCAAAGCTTAGGTAAAGTGTCTGAGTTCCAGAGCAACCAGCAATACATGGTGGGCTTCTAGCCTCTGTTCTAGCTTCTTCGAGTTGGTTAACTGCAGAAAACCTGAGAGATGCAGGAGCAACAAGAAATGCTCCCTGCCGGCACCATGATGCCCCTCCCCCACCCCACCCATTTTGAAGAGATCCTTTTGGAGCTCCTCACAATCCATTTTGGATTTCACTACCCAAAAGAGTTTGGTATCATCTGCAAATTTGGCCACCTTGCTGCTTACCCCTACTTCTAGATCATTTATGAATATGTTAAAAAGCACTGGCCCCGGTACAGATCCCTGGGGGACCCCACTTTTTATTTCCCTCCATTGTGAAAACTCTCCATTTATACCTACCCTCTGTTTCCTGTCTTTCAACCAGTTAGCAATCCACACATGTACTTGTCCCCTGATCCCATGACTGCTACGTTTTCTCAGGAGTCTGATGAGGAACTTTGTCAAAAACATTTTGGAGGTCCAAGTATACTGTGTCAATTGGATCACCTTTATCCACACATTCTCAAAGAACTCCAAAAGGTTTGTGAGGCAAGATTTACCTTTGCGGAAGCCATGCTGGTTCTCTCCCAGTAGGGTCTGTTCTATGTGCTTTATAATTTTATCCTTGAGGATGCTTTCCATCAATTTGCATGCAATGGACATTAAGCTAACCAACAGGTAATGTCCTGGATCGCCCCTGGATCCTTTTTGAGAATCGGTGTTACATTGGCTACTTTCCAGTCCTCCGATACAGAGCCTGATTGCAGGGACAAGTTATATATTTTAGCAAGGAGGTCAGCAATTCCACATTTGAGTTCTTTGCAGACTCTTGGATGGATGCCATCCAGCAGTGGCGATTTGCTAGTTTTCAGTTTTTCCAGACAGTTTAGAACATCATCTCTTGTCACTTCTATCTAACTCAGTTCTTTAGCCTCCATCCTCAAAAAGCCAGTTTCAGGAACAAGTGTATGCTCAGTATCCTCTGCCATGAAGACGTACGCAAAGAACTCATTGAGCTTCTCTGCAACCTCCATATCCTCCCTAATAATCCCTTTCACTCCCTCATTGTCTAATGGTCCAACCGCCTCCCTGGCAAGTTTCCTGCTTCTGATGTATTTAAAGAGGTTTTTGTTATTCTCCTTGATGCTTTTAGCTAAATGTTCCTCAAACACTCTTTTTGCCTCCTTTATTGCCATCTTGCACTTCTTTTGCCAAATGAGATTTTCAATGAGACACCATGAATCCACTCTAATATGCTATCATAGAATCCACACTCAATACCTCAGAAACAAGAGAACCCTGTACCCCATGGGTTAGAAACCCATGGGTGTGGTTGGCACCCTATGTGCACTGCACCACCACTCACTCTGGGCCACCCCAGCACCCCCCAAGTGCACTTTTGGGGCTGCTGAAAGCTCTATTATAACTTATTATGAGGAAAAACCTTAAAGACACGTAAACTTCAACAATTAACCAAAAATCAGCCCTCTGCCCAAATCCTTTGAAAAAATTCAGGTAGCTTCCTTGCCCCTACCTGGCACTACCACCAACCTCACAGTGCTCTAGGCCACCCCTTTGCCCCCGACGTGAAGCTATACATTTGCTGACACCTCCATGCTTCTTTATAGAGAAAAACCTTAAAGACGCGTAAATTTCAAAAATCACTTAAAAATCACCCCTTTGCCCAATTCCTTTCAAATAATTCTGATAGCTTCTTTGCCCATCCTACGAACTACCACCCACCACACTCCACTCTACAACACCCCTTTCCCCCCGACGTGAAGCTATACATTTGCTGCCATCCTAATTATTCTCTATGAGGAATTCAAAAATACTTTAACAATTCACCAATTAGCAGAGGAGTGTCCAATTGCCTTGGGATTTTTTGGGTGGTAGGCACCCCTGTCTGTTTACCACCCACCCCGCTTTTGTGCCCCTAGGTGCTCCACAATAGGGGATATGGACTGGTTCGGGTCCCATTATACTCTATGAGAAAAATAATTTTAAAAATTTCAAATATTCATAAATAGACTAGACAAGGACTAGACAAGGTTGTCCACTTTCTCCATTGCTTTTTATATTGGTTTTAGAAGTGCTTTGTAGATCTATTAGAGAAGATGATGAATTACATGGTCCCAAAATCGGGAGACAAGAATATAAATTGAGAGCCTTTGCAGACAATGTTGTGTTATTTTTAGAAAATCCAGTGGATAAGATTGAAAGACCTTTGGACAAGATACAGCAATTTGGCCAGTTGGCTGGATTTTATATAAATAAGACTAAAACTAAGGTTCTGACTAAAAATATAGATCAGAAAATTAAAGATAGATTTGGTGAAATAAGTGGGTTAAAAGTGGAGAAGAAAGTGAAATATCTGGGAGTTTGGTTAAAAAATAATAACTCTGTGTTGTTTTCAGATAATTATGTTAAAACATGGAACTCAATAAAAAATGATTTCCAAAGATGGTCTAAAATGAATTTATCTTTGATGGGAAGAATCTCAGTGGTCAAGATGAATGTTTTACCTAAAATGTTATTTCTTTTTCAGACTATTCCTATAATTAATAACTTGACTTGTTTTAGGCAATGGCAGAAGGATATAACTAAATTTGTTTGGCAGGGGAAAATTTGTTTGGCACCAACGTCTCATCCACACATTGAAACCCCTTAGCTCTACCTGTCTCACTGTACCTGCATGTGGAACAGGTAGCACTTCTGAGAATGCTACCTTGGGAGTTCTGGAATTTAATACACTACTGTACCCATCAGCCTAAAATTGGCTTCCAGGACCTCCTGACTACATTTCCCCACATCATTGGTGCCAGCATGCACCACGATCGCTGTCTCCTCCCCACTACTGTCTAAAAGTATCTATACACTGCATGACATCTACAACCTTCACATCAGGCTGACAAGTCACCATGCGATCAACACGCAGGTCACAAACCCATCTCTCTATACCTCTAATAATCGAATCACCCACTACAAGGAGGTCACCGCCCACTGGAGGAGTATCCTCTGTGCAAGAGGATATGGACTCATGTTCCACAGAAGGGGTCCCTTCTAAAGGAGCATTTCCCTCTTCCTCAGACCGATGACCTCCTTCCCCGAGACCTTCATTCTCCCTGACAGCAGAGGAGCTATCAGCCCTGGAGTGGGAGGCCTCTACCACATCACTGAAGGTGTCATCTGCATGCCTCTGTGAGCTTCTCCAGATACACCATCTTGGTCTCGAAGGAACAAACTTGTTCCCTGAGAGCCAGGAGCTCCAAGCACACACCCATGACTTCTGCCCATGGAGCAAATAGTTATACATGTGATACTCTGTGCAATACGCTGGGAAGTGCCCCCTCCCCTGCTCACTTTCTATTTTCATAACTGGTTTTGTTGGCTGTTTTCAGAATTTAGAGATAGTTTATTTGCAGGATAGGTCTCAGCTGTATTGGTCAGCTATTTAACTGTCCAAACAGCCTTTCTCAGGAATATGAGGGAGGGACCTGTTCTTATATGAGGGGGGAATTTGTACTTACCTTCTCTTCTCCAAAGCCTTTTACATAGAAATGAATGCTAGAACAGAAGATGGCTGAGTTATCAAATGCTAATTTGGTTTTACTGGGAGATATTAATGGAGTTTTCTCTACATCCTTGGATAGAAAATCTGATATGTCTGAAAGGAACCTACAAGGCAAGCTACCTAAAGCTTTTTTTGATTTAGCAGAACATATGGATCTTTATGACTTGTGGAGAATCAAAAACTCAAACGCAAAGGAATATACTTATTTCTCTGAAAGATATAAATCTCATTCAAGGATAGATATGGTCTGGACATCCAAATCTATTACGCCATATATAAAAAGAATGGATATTTTGCCCAGAACCTTCTCAGATTATAATGCGATTTGTTTTACATGGAAAAAGAAGGGAACGGTTTCTTTTCGCTGGAGACTGAATGAATACTTGCTGAAAAAATTAGATGTTGTGGAGAAAGCCAAAAGGAAGTTAAAGAACTTTTTTGAACTGAATTTAAACCAAGGAGTGGATAACAAAATAGTTTGGGATGCAGGAAAAGCGGTTATGAGAGGTTATTTTATACAACAAAATGCATACTTTAAAAAACAAAGGGGACTGAAAAAAGAGGCATTATTGATGGAGATTTCTAAAAAAGAAAGAGAACTTTTATGGGCCAAGGATAAGAAGAAGATTACTCAAGTCATTAAAATGCTTCAGCAACAGCTCTCTATGTTAGTATTAAATGAAGTTGAACGGAACATAAAATATGCGAAGCAAAAGTCATTTGAATTTGCAAACAAACCAGGCAAGTTGTTAGCTTGGAAAATTAAAGCTGAGAAAAAGAATAAGTATATATCCAAGATATTAACAAAAAGTGGGCTTTCCTATGATGAAAGGGAAATAAAAAGGGAATTCTTTAGATATTATTCTGAATTATATAAAGGAAACAAAGTAGAAGATATAAAAATCGACAAATTTCTCAAGACACAAAATATTCCAAAACTTTCTAAGGAACATATAGAAATTATGAATGCACCGATATCAATAATGGAAATAACAGAAGTAATAAATCAAAGCAAGGCTAATAAGGAGCCAGGGCCTGACGGGCTACCAGCTTCGTACTACAAATCATTTAAAGATCAAATATTACAGCCTTTGCAATGGACGATGAATGATATTTTGCAAAGAGGGATTATGCCGGAGTCTTGGAAGTATGCCAATATCGCAGTAATTCCAAAACCGGATCAAGATTTAACGCAAGTCAAGAACTACAGGCCAATCTCACTCTTAAACAATGACTACAAACTTTTTGCCACCATTTTGGCAAGGAGAATGAAGGTTATATTAAGACTTTTTATTCATGAAGATCAAGCAGGTTTTTTGCCAAAACGGCAACTAAGAGAAAATGTGAGAACAGTTTTGATTGTATTGGAGTATTACGAAAAACACTATGATAAACAGATAGCTATGATTTTCCTGGACGCAGAGAAAGCTTTTGATAATGTCTCCTGGCAGTTTATGTCGAGGCTACTAGATGTAATGGGAGTTGGTAACAATTTCATTAGGGCTATCAAGACAATCTATTCGGAGCAATATGCTAAAATTATTATAAATGGGGAACTGTCAGACTATTGTAAAATACACAAAGACAAGGATGTCCACTTTCCCCATTACTTTTTATATTAGTATTGGAAGTGCTTTGTAGAAATATTAGAGAAGATGATCAAATACAAGGCCCAAAAATTGGGAAACAGGAGTATAAACTAAGAGCCTTTGCGGATGATGTAGTATTTTTTCTAGAAAATCCATTAGAGAAGATTGGAAGACTCTTGGAAAAAATACAACAATTTGGCCAACCGGCTGGGTTTTATATAAATAAGATGAAAACCAAGGTGTTGACAAAAAATATGGATCAGAAATCTAAGGTTGGTTTTTTTGAAATAAGTGAACTGAAACTGGAGAAGAAAATTAAATACTTGGGCATCTGGTTGACAAACAAAAATGCTTTGTTTTTAAATAATTATATTAAAATATGGAATACAGTAAAAACTGATTTGCAAAGATGGTCTAGAATGAACTTATCTTTAAAGGGAAGAATTTCAGTTGTGAAAATGAATGTTTTACCTAAAATGCTGTTTCTTTTCCAGACTATTCCTATGATTAATACTTTAACTTGTTTTAAGCAATGGCAAAAGGACATAACCAAATTTGTTTGGCAAGGGAAAAGACCAAGAATTAATTTTAAAAATTTAACAGCTGCTAAAGAAAGAGGTGGTCTTGCCCTGCCAGACTTAAGGTTGTATTTTGATGCTGTTTGTTTGACGTGGTTAAAAGAATGGAGAACATTAAGAAATCCTAGAATACTTGATCTGGAAGGATTTGATAGAAGGTTTGGATGGCATTCATATTTGTGGTGTGATAAAAGTAAAGTACATAAAGATTTCCTTAATCACTATGTAAGAAGAAGTCTAATGAGGGTGTGGGTAAAATATAAAAAATGGTTGGACCTAAAACTCCGTTATGGCTAACCCCGATTGAAGCATTAGCACGTAAAGAGATAAATATGCAAACGGAATGGGCTACCTATAGGGATTTGTTATGTTTCCAAGAAAAGGGCTGTAAATTAAAAAACCTAATTGAAGTACAAAATTTGGTTAGTAGTTGGTTTCAGTATCATCAGTTAAATGAAGTTTATAAGAAGGATCTTAAAGTTGGATTTGAGGATCAAATGTCGAGATTTGAGAAGGAGCTCTGTGAAAATGATGAAAAATTAGTTTCTAAGATGTATAGGCTGCTGCTTTTGGAGGAGACAAGAGATGAAGTGGTTAAAACGACTATGATAAAATGGGCTCAAGATGTGGGTCATAATATAGATATGGCAGCTTGGGAAAAATTATGGAAAATGGATTTAAAGTTCACTGCTTGTTATACTTTAAAAGAAAATTATTATAAGATGATGTACAGGTGGTATTTGACACCTAAAAAATTAGCACTAATGTATAAAAATGTTTCAAACAAATGTTGGAAATGTGGACACTGTGAAGGAACTTTTTTCCATATGTGGTGGTCCTGTAGGAAGGCAAAGGACTTTTGGGACATGATATATAATGAGTTAAAGAAAAATTTTTAAATGACATTTCCTAAGAGACCAGAATCCTTTCTGCTGGGAATAACGCAAGGAGAGTTTGCCACAAGAAATTTAACATTTTTAATGTATGCAACCACAGCGGCCAGAATAGTATATGCACAGAAATGGAAGGATAATGAATTGCCCTCAAAAGAAGATTGGCTGATAAAAATTTTGGAATATGCTGAGATGGCAAAACCTACAGTACTGATAAGAGATCAAAACTTGGAATGTTTTAAAGAAGATTGGAAACCATTCTTATTATACCTAAAGAACTATTTTTCTAATATTGATTTTTCAACAGGGTTTGAAATTTAGTAATATTAGCAGGCCGAGTAGAGTAAAATCGAGTTTGTAAGCTATGGGATATATGTTTTGAATTACTATAGCAATGGTTGCATTGTATAGTTAGTGATTCGCACGGATTGGCGAGCGGGAAGTCAACACTTGTTTAATTGGATGTAACGAGATTGTTAAGATATTGTAAAAATCAATTTAAATTTTTTTTTAAAAAAAGAAATGAATGAATGAATGAAATGGCTCTCTGTCCCCAAAGTCTTCACAATCTTAAAAAGAAACACAAGACAGACACCAGCTACAGCCACTGTAGGAATGCCGTGCTGGGATGTATAGGACCAGTTGCTCTCCCCCTGCTAAATAAAAAGAATCACCACTTTTAAAAGGTGCCTCTTTGCTCAGTTAGCAACATGCCTACTGCATCCTCCACAATATCTGCAAGACAAGGGGAAGCATCCTGCTGGAAGAGCCTGTGGACCCGGCTGCACATCCAGAAGGTGAGGTAGGCAGCAGAAAAGAGGGGGGGTTATTTATTTATTTATTTATTGTTGCATTTATATACCGCCTTTGATTAAAAACAATCACAAGGCGGTTTACAAAAGTTAAAAAACATAAAATAAAATGACAATAAAATTATTAAGCCAAAAATATAAAAACAAACCAAATTTAAAATCTATAAAATACAAGCATAAAAATGATACAACAGGTAAAAACACATAGAAGCAGCAATAAAAACAATTATGTAAAAGCCTGGATAAAAAGTCAAGATTTAAAAAGCTTTCTAAAAGCTGTGATGGAGTCCGAGGAGTGAATAGTCACTGGGAGAGCATTCCAAAGTCTGGGGGCAGCAGCAGAGGAGGCCCTGTCCCGAGTGCACGACAGCTGGGCCTCCCTCATTGTCAGCACCCGGAGCAGAGCCCCCTCAGATGTCCTTGTTAAGCGGGCAGAAACCCTTGGGAGCAAGTGGTCCCTCAGGTACCCCAGGCCCAAACCGTTAAGGGCTTTAAAGGTCAAAACCAGTACCTAGAATTGGACCCAGAAGCGAACTGGCAGCCAGTGCAACTCTTTCAAAATGGGTGTGATGTGCTCCCAACAGGCAGATCCGGATAAAACCCTAACTGCCGCGTTTTGCACTAGCTGCAGTTTCCAGATATTCTTCAAGGGCAGCCCTACATAGAGTGCATTACAGTAATCCAGCCGTGACGTGACTAAGGCATGGATAACCGTGGCCAGATCTGCCTTCTCGAGAAAGGGACGTAGCTGGCACACTAGCCGAAGCTGTGCAAAGGAACCCCTGGCCACCGCCTCCACCTGAGCTTCCAAAAGCAGAGCTGGGTCCAGTAGTACCCCCAAGCTGCGTACTTGTTTCTTCAAGGAGAGTGCAACCCCATCCAGAACCAGTAAAATCTCCTCATCCCAACTGGCTCTCCTACTGACCAACAGTACCTCCGTCTTGTCCAGATTCAATTTCAGTTTATTAGCCCACATCCAACCCATCATGGCCTCCAGCCCCCGATTCAGGACATCCACCACCTCCCTAGGATCAGGTGACAAGGAGAGATAGAGCTGAGTGTCATCCGCATATTGCTGACAACTCAATCCAAGTCCCTGGACGACCTCTCCCAGCGGCTTCATGTAGATGTTAAACAGCATGGGGGACAAGACCGAACCCTGTGGGACCCCACAGGCCAATGGCCATGGGGCTGAACAGTAGTCCCCCTGCACCACCTTCTGGACTCTTCCCCTCAAAAAAGGACCAGAACCACTGCAGCGCAGTACCTCCGATTCCCATATTCGAGAGGCGGCCCAGAAGGATACAATGGTCGATGGTATCGAACGCTGCTGAGAGGTCCAGCAGAACCAACAGGGACGCACTCCCCATGTCTAGTTCTGGGCATAGGTAATCCACTAGAGTGACCAAGGCAGTCTCAGCCACATCTGGAGCGGAAGCCAGATGGAAAAGGGTCCAGATAATCCATATCATCCAAGACCCTCTGCAGCTGGGACGCCAACACACGCTCTATCACCTTGCCCAAAAAGGGCAGGTCTATAGTTGTCCAGGTTGGAAGGATCAAAGGAGGGCTTTTTTAATAGTGGTCTTACCACCGCCCCCTTGAGGCACGATGGCATCCTGCCTTCCCTTAATGAAGCATTAATGATCACCTCCAACCATCTGCCTGTCCCCTCCCTGGCAGCTTTTATTAGCCATGAAAGGCAAGGGTCAAGAGCGCACGATGTCGCGTGCACACTGCACAGGATCTTGTCCACATCCTCAGACTGCACCAACTGAAAAAAATCCAACACAACAGGACCAGATGGTACCAGAGGCATGTCTGCCGGAACTGCCAAAGCTCTGGAGTCCAAATCAGCACAGATGCGAGCGACTTTATCTGCAAAGTGGCAGGTAAACTGATCACAGTGAGCTGTAGATGACTCCTCCCCCATTATCTGGGGGGATGTGTAAAGCAATGTTTTTACCACACGAAACAGCTCTGTTTGTCTGCACTGAGCAAATTCAATGGAGGCGGAGAAAAAACATTTCTTTGCTGCCCCCACCGCCACGGAGTAGTCCCTAAAATGGGCTCTAGCCCGTGTTCAGTCGGATTCGTCACAACTCTCCCTCCAGTATCGTTCCAGCCGTCGCCCGAGTTGCTTCATCGCCCTAAGCTCTGAGGAAAACCAAGGAACAGATCGGGCTCCACCAAGCCGGAGAGGGCGTTTAGGAGCAACCGTGTCAACAGCCCGGGCCATCGCTCTATTCCAGAGATCAACCAGGGCCTTGACAGGGTCACCAGCTCTGGACACTGGAAACTCCCCGAGGGCCATCTGGAATCCAAGTATAAGCCTCCGGGGGCAGACCATCCTAATGGGTCCACCACCCCTGCAGAGGGCAGACGGAGCAGTCAAACTAAACCCCGCCAGATGATGATCTGTCCATGACAAGGGATTCGTCTCAAATTCCCCCACCTCCAGATCATTTATTTCCCGGTCGGCAAAAACCAGATCCAGAGTATGTCCTGCCATGTGGGTAGGGCCCAATACCAACTGAGACAGGCCCATGGTTGCCATGGAGGCCATAAAATCCCACTAGGGGGCCTCACCATGGACATTGAAATCCCCCAAAACAATAAGCTTGGGGGAACCCCAGGCCACCTCTGAGACCATGCTGTGGCAGCGGGCTCAGTGGTGTAGCCCCTGAATATCGCTGATGGCACTTGTTGGAGATGGAGTTTGAGTGCATTGACCTTTTGTACCAACTATCCTAATGACCACTAGGAGATAGTTAGTGAGGGTCTCCTTACCTGTCCCTGCTTGCCTCTGCTCTATGACCCCTGCCTTGACTCCTCAAGTATTTCCTGTAGTTAGTCAGTCCTCTTCCTTTCCTCCTAGAGAGAAGATGGAAACATCTCTCTCTCTCCCTACCTATTCATTATGCAGATGATAGTTAGGATAGGCCTTTCCTATCCCAAATGTACTTCACCAATAAACTAGTTAAGTAACTTAGACTCTACAGTGATCTCCTTGCATGTTACTTAAGAAGCTGCAAAAACTAAACTCTGCACTCTGTAACTGGAGTGGTAGCTTCCTTGGTGCTTTGCTAAATAACCACAAACCCCCACAGCACTAGGGCGGCACTACTGTGAGATTGGCCTTCACAAGACATGCCTGGGAGCTTTCCCCCCGAGTCCATTACCAAGGCAGGCAGCTTCATGTTGCCAGAAGGGCTTGCTGCCTTTTTATTATTTGTTTGTTTGTTTGTTTATTCGATTTTTATACCGTCCTTCCAAAATGGCTCAGGGCGGTTTACAATTAAAACGAAACCATTAAAACCAGTTAACAATTAAAACAAAAATGATAAAACAGTATAAAACAACAATTAAAACCTCATGAAACAGTAATTAAACCATCTCAACAATTAAAAAACCCTAAAAAACAGGTCACAACATTAAAACCAATTAACAACTATTTAAAAACCCTGGAAGGCCAGGCCAAACAGATCGGTTTTAAGGGCTCTCCTTTTTAAGCGCCACAGCAGCAGGTGGGATAGGAGATTGCAAGCACCTGCCCCTCACCCAGCTAGTGAAAGGGCTGCCAGTATTCTATTGTCAAATCAAGTCAAACCTTTCTTTCTCAAACTGCTGTGTTCATTTCAAACGAAAGTGCAAAGATTTCCCACTCATACATGACCAGAGATGTGGAGGGCAGCCGGGAGGGTGACGACGAGCACCTTCGGGGTGTTGGATGGGGAAGGGAAGGACATGGGATTCCCCTTGCATGCGGCATGGAGGGCGAAAGTAGGCTTGTGGGGTAGGGTGTTTCAGGGCACGCAATCAGATGCTCCTGCTGAGGGTGCAGGAGAGGGCAACAGCTGCCTTGGGGGTGTGAGATGAGGAAGGAAAGGACATGGGTTCCCTCTTGCATGGCAATGGGCACTTTGGGGGATGGGGTGTTGCTGCAAAGACTGTTAGGTCCTTTTGGGGGGTTTGCAGGGAGGTGACAAGAAAGGAACATTGTATCCCCCTTGCAGGTGGCGTGCATGGCAACAAGTGAATTGGGGTTGGGGTGGTGCTGTGAATGCTATCAGATCCACCTTGGGGGTGACAGGGAAGGCGGATTGCAGAAGTGTGTGGACCTGAAAGCCCCCACATGCTCTGCACGGTGGGTGTAATGGCAGGAGGAAATGGTTTTTGGGGACGGCCATGCAGGGGAGGAAGGCAAGCTGCACTAATGGGGGTAACAAAGCCTGACGGAGCTCCTGTGCCGTGCCGTGCAAGGAGCTTTAAATGCAACGATGACTCCCGCCTGTGGCCAGAAACCCCCGCCCCGCCCCCAATGAGGATGTGCCCCTTCACTGCCAAGTATTAGCCCTGTGATCCACTTTTCAATTTCAAATGTATTAAGACAACATTGCTCAGAGCTGAGCCAGTCCCAATGTCAGTGTGAGCCTGAGATGCCATTGTCGTCGCCTCCTCCTCCTCCTCCTCCTCCACTACCCACATACCAGCAGCGGCCTAGTGGCGTCTCCCTTCCTATGGCAGGTCTTGTAAAGCTGGAACTGCATTGTGAATTTGAAACAAGGTGGCAGTGTAGAGGTTTCCTAGGTGCCATTCATCTTAACCTGGAGCATCCTGTCTCTCCAGTGATGCTTGTCACTGCTGCTGGCGTCACTCTCATTCACCTCCCAGTACTCGGTGGGTTTACTTTGTGGTGGGAAGTGATAGCAGCGACAGTGCTTCTCTCATCATGTGCACTAGCGCCAAGAGGCAACTGCTCTTCCCCCACATGAGGGATTAACGTCAACGGTTTTTTCTTAAAGCACCAAAATCTCCCGCAAAGGCAAAATATGGGACAAACACCCAAAATGTGGAATATCCATTAACAACGGGAATAGTTGGAAGCTTATATCTTAAGCTCTGCTCTCAGAATTCATCTGCACTACAGGGCCATCTTACCAAAACAGAACTGTAGAGGATCCAGAAGTTGTAACCATACTGCAAAGCTCCCAAGCAAGAAATCATGGTTATCAGGACAAGTGATAATGTCAGCTCCTAGGGGAAGAACAGTAGAAACTGGAGTGAGTGTCCAGGGCAGATAATTCAGAAATACCTTTTAAAATTTATCATGCAATGCATTATGTCTTAAATATACTTCAACATTAAAAACAAACATCTGCAGTCAAATGCAAAATAAAAAGAGAAGTCAGGCATTTGACTATAAATGCAACTTGTGCACTCTGAATAGTTCAGTTAAACTACATCCTGGAAAATATGTCAAAAATGACTGAATACACTTGACTCCAAGAAGATAAACACAAAAAACCTCCAAGCCTAACTGGTCTCTCTTCATTCATTCTATATATTAAAATACTTCAATGTCTATTTAAAAATACTGAAAGATACAGGAGCTTCTCTATGAAATGTGGTAAAGATTTTGAGTGGGTAAGAGTCTATTGGCACATTGTTGTCTCTGTTAAAACTGGGCAAAGAGGCACATTTTTAAGGGGTGGCTCTCATATTTTTAGCAGAGGGAGAGTGAATGTCCCTATTCAGCTGCAGCCCTTTTCAGTCCTGTCCCTATTCAGCCTTTTGGCACAGAAAACCATCTCATTTCTTTTTTTGTGTCAACAATGAGATCTTTTTGTTGTTAAAAAGCAGTATATAGTTATGTGTATTATTACTAATTTGTGTTTGATTGTATTTTGTATACTTGCGTGTCTGTGAGTGTGCAAGTGCGCGTGTGTCTATATACTTTAATGTAGAGTATTGTTTGTTTGGTAATCTTGTAATACAACAAAATTATAGAAAATGGTCTGTCACAAACTCCCCCCCCCCTTATTTTGAGGGCACTTCCCATTGTTCTAGCATTTCTCCCCACATGCCACATCTTTAAACTTCCAAGAAAATGTAATTAGAAGGCCCATCTGTAGTTTGTAGCCAGGAGCATCTTTTATTTATTACAACCTTTCCAGAAACCACTGGGCCACTTCCGGACAACAATAAAAAGCGCTGGAGCAGTGCTTGTCCAAGAGCAATGGTACTCTTTCCACACATACCAGCAAGCAAATTGTCATATAAATCTCAGATCCATAGCCTTGGAAATCAAGAACACATTAGCTTAGATTGTTGATAATGTATGAATCCAGAAGAAGAGACAGACTCTCCAAGCTCACCTGGAAGTATCCCATCTCCTTGCTTTCTTAGGTAGGGATCAGAAATCAGGCTTAGCTATAGGGAAAGAAGAGGGGGGAATTGTTAGGAGCTTGTGAACTCTTTCAACTTAAGAACATAAAAACTGCCTTGCTGAATTAGGCCAAAGCCTAACTAGTCCATCATTCAGTTTGTAACAACAGTCAGCCAGATGACTCTCCAAGAGAACTCACAAGCAGGACATGATGATGGTCTGTGACCTTCCAGCTGCTGTTGAACTACAACTCCCATCACCCTCATTCACAATAAATTGTGGCTGGGGGTGATAAGAATTGTAGTCTGTCAACAATTGCAGAGCCTCAGATTGGCCACCCATGACAGTCCTTTCATGAAGGCCCTTGTTGTGTGTCCCCTTAAAATGTCTGATGCATAGAAGTATGTTGCTTCCAGGGGCAGCATCAGGGGTTGGCCAAATCAGGCCCTAGCTGAGGCCCATAGTTCATATGGGGAGTAACAAGAGAAGGCAGGAGTCCTGAGACTCTGGGATGTTCCCATTTGAAGATGGGGAGGCAAGAGGGAGAAGGCAACAGCAGTGTGGAAGATTTGTGTCTCTTCTGCCCTCCCCCTCAGCAAAGGGACTTCCGCCCAGAGCCCTCTATGATGAAACAAAGTGTTGGAGATTGAGTTCCAGTGCTTCAGCCTTTCGCACCAACTATCCTGAGAAATTGGATAGAGAGAAATTTTTCTCCCTCTCCCATAACACTAGAACCAGGGGTCATCCCATGAAATTGATTGCCAGGAAATTTAGGACCAGCAAACGGAGGTATTTTTTCCACACAAGGCATAATCCACTTGTGGAATTCTCTGCCACAGGATGTGGTGACAGCCAACAAGCTGGATGGCTTTAAGAGGGGTTTGGATAACTTCATGGAGGAGAGGTCTATTGATGGCTACTAGTCGGAGGGCTTTAGGCCACCTCTGATGCCTCTGAGTACCAGTTGCAGGGGAGTAACAGCAGGAGAGAGGGCATGTGCTCAACTCCTGCCTGTAGGCTTCTAGTGGCATGTGGTGGGCCACTGTGTGAAACAGGCTGCTGGACTAGATGGGCCTTGGGCCTGATCCAACAGGGCTGTTCTTATTTTCTTATGTTCTTATCCTAATGACTTCTAGAGGCAGTTAGTTAGGTCCCCTTACCTGTCCCTGCTTTGCCTCTACTCTATGTGCCCTGCCTTGACTCCTCACGAACTTCCTGTAGAGAGTCAGTTCTACTTCCTTTCTCCTTGGAGAGAAGATGGGAGCATCTCTCTCTCCCCACTCCTATTCATTATGTAGCTCATAGTTAGGATAGGTCTTTCCTATCTCAAATGTACTTAACCTAATAAATCTTATTTACTTTATACTACACTACAATCTCCATGCATGTTCTTGACTAACTGCAACAATAAGGCTCTGCACTACTTCGTAACTTGAGTGGGCAGCTTCCTCTTGGTGCTTAGCTAAACAATCACAAATTGCAACTCAAAGAGGGAGGGAAGGCCACGTGCCCAAGGGGGAGGAGCTGCCAGTAAAAGACTCGGTGGGAACTTCTTCCCCTCCCAGCCTCTCATCCTCCCTCTCAGTCATTGGAGGGAATGCAGTAGTGGTGGCAGGTCCTCCTGCTTCTTCCGCCCTCTGAAGAACAGAAAGAGCTGGTACCACCACATCCCACCACCACTCCACTGGACAAGGTGTTGGAAGTGAAGGACTATGCGCTGTCTCTTGTCTCAATGATGTAGGAGAACAGACTAGTGAGTCAGAGGGCTAGAGGGTCAAGACATTGGTCATCCCTTCTCTACTGCTCTGACACTATCCCTTTGATATGTAGACTGCTACTCTCAGGGACTGACTTCCTTCCTTCCTTCCTGCCAGCCACTTCCTTCTTCCTTTTTTCCCTTCGTTCCTTTCTTCTCCCTTGCAACATGCAAGCTCCTCTCTCCCTGCACCATGTGTACAGAGATGCAGAATCCATCTGCATCCATCTGCAGCCAGCATACCAGAGAGAATTCCAAACACAAGGAAGAGGGTAGAAACAGTCAGCCTGCTGCCCTCTTGCCTCTCTGTCAGGACCCACAGACT
This sequence comes from Hemicordylus capensis, assembly GCF_027244095.1. Classification (NCBI taxonomy): domain Eukaryota; kingdom Metazoa; phylum Chordata; class Lepidosauria; order Squamata; family Cordylidae; genus Hemicordylus; species Hemicordylus capensis. The sequence goes on along the minus strand of NC_069658.1, from coordinate 252,257,565 downwards.
CTGAGCTGGGGGAGATCCTTTTAACATAGGAACACAGAAAGCTGCCATATACTGAGACAGACCATTGGTCTATCATTGGTCTATCTAGCTCAGTATTGTCTTCACAGACAATAGTTTGACAGTGGTTTTGGAGGAGGACGGTGACAACAAGAAGCATGGTCCCAACCAAGGCCCCCTGCCCCCAGCCTAATGAAAGCGCCCTAGATTCAACAGACTGTGAGCAGCCAGAGCTTGTTGTTCTCCTTGACCTGCACCCAGAGAAGCCCTGGGGCTTCCCACCCTGTCTCCAGAACCCCATCCATCATCTCTGAGATCCAGGAGCAGAGGTGATGCCATGTCATGGCCAAATCAACACCGTTACAGGATCTGGATCCCAAATGGAGACACGGGATCCCAAATGGGTACACAGGTTAAAAAAAACTGAGGCAATGTGCTTGCCAAGCTACTTTTTGTTCCCTCCCAATGGGCCTACCTTCTTTGAGCTCTTGCCTCACTGGACCTGGGTACCAGTAGCCTGCCACTACTGAGTGCCCCTCCATTGAAGTAAGCAAGGGGGTGGTAGTGCAGGTGGGAGGAGAACCAACATTGAAGTGATTGTGTGAACCCATGCCCAGGTGGTATATGGCCCAAGATTCCCGCCTTGACATGTGGTTCGCACAAACATGCTAACGATGGTAACGTTATAGCTAGAGTAAAACAATTGTTTGAACGGGCCTTGTTTGCGTGGAAATTGGGGGCATGGTCTAAGAAAGAGTTGGCATGGAAGCAGGGATTTCTGGTGAACCCTTGTTCATGCTATATCTGGGTAAAGTGTCCACAGTTTTGTTTTATTTGTATTTATTTAAGTTTGGGTGTTTTGTTTTTTAAGATAATGGTTATCATTTTGCACTGTCAAACCCACAACATTGGGCTGCTGCCTTGGGGCTGTTGTGAATCTCCATATAACTGTGCAGGCTCTTGCCTTGTGCTACTTTCATTGTTTCCATTGGCCCTGGTGGCTTTACAATGGTTAGACTAGGCAGAATGGTGCCCTATGTGTGTACAGTGTTATATAACGCCTGAACAGGGCCCCAGTTGAAACTGTTTTCTCCAGGGTAACTGGGCTCTAAAAAGGCCCAAGCATGGGTAGCTATCGAGATGACCTACAGGCGGCCAATCCGCTCTTCGTAGGGTGATCTCCACAGAGGTGCTCAGGACAAACAGACAAAAAGCATGGAAACTAACCTAGACTCTCTTCCTGTACTGGTGAGGAGAGGAGAAGTCAACCCAGCCCAGTGTCCTCTTGAAATGAGACACTCGGAAGGTGAACGGCCTTGCGAGAGCCAATCAGGCAAAGGATGCCAGAAGGTTCCAGGATCTGCTGTTGACAGTTGGGCTCTGAGGTGAAAGGGTGTGGATCCGTATCACACTGTGCACATTCCTGACTGGCTCACTAGGGATGGCATCGCATAGCGCAGGGCTGTACCACTTTGTCCCTTCAGCTGTGGTTGGGCTACCCCCATGATTGGGCTACTCGGATCACCCCTGACTATTGGCCGCTGTGGCTGAGGACCATGGGAGTTGTAGTTCAAAAACAGCGGGAGGGCCAAACTTGTGTAGCCCTGGCATGATGGCTAAGACACTGAGCTCCGGATCAGGAAGTGCCCTATTCAGATCTCACCTCTGCCACCAACGTGCCAGGTGGCCTTAGCCTCTCCATCTGCCATTTGGGAATAATACTGACTGACCTGACAGGGCCATTCTTAGGATTACAATATTGTTTCGAGCAGTAGTTCAGCAACACTCACATGGAGAAAAATGCCTTCTGAGCCAAGGTTTGAAGGCGGCTCAGGCAAGTGAGCCGAGCCACAATGCTGCAGGGGGAGGAGAAGTAGTATGCAGGGTGTCTAGCTGATTTCAGCAGAGAGGAAATTCCATCCTGATATAAATATTCCGATCCATCCACCTTCCAGTCATAATACATTCAGTGAGGCTCCTTTGTAAGTACCCCAAGAGTGTTTGGGAGAAGCCACTGGATTCACAGACCAGCAACACTTACTGTACATGGAGAGACTGTAGCATCTATTTCTTTATGTAAACTGCTTTGAGAACTTTTGTGGAAAAGCAGTATATAAATAGTAATAGTAGCAGCAGCAGCAGACACTGTTTGTGAAAATCAGCACTATGTGAGACTAGTTACTGGGTGCAGAAGTGAAGGCCCTGCCCTGCTGCGTCTGGAAACCAGAGGTCTACTGCCTCTGTATGTGAAGAGTCTATTCTTTATCATGGCTGCCCTTAGGAACATAGGAAGCAGCCTTATACTGTGTATGGCCATTGGCCCATCTAGCTCAGTACTCTCTATGCCCGGGCTGCACAACTCCAGTCCCCCACCTCATATCTCATTATTGGCCACTGTGGCTGGGGATGATGGGAGTTGTAGTCCAAACACAGCTGGAGGGCCAAAGTTGTGCAGCCCTGGTCTACAATGGCTGGCAGCAGTCTCCCCCCGACCACCCCCAGCCCATCCTTTAGATGGGAGGGATTAAACCTGGGCTCCTCTGCATGCAAAGCAGATGCTCTGCCACTGAACTAGGACCCCATCTCCCCACTGATGGGGTTATTGTCTTCTAAACTGCCGGAAAGGGTTAGGGCCACTCAAGAGCCTCTTATTTAAGAGAGCGTCTTCTTCGCTATGAGCCCCACCGCCCATTGAGGTCATCTGAGGAGGTCCGTCTCCAGTTTCTGCCAACTCGTTTGGTGGCTACACAGAGACGGGCCTTCTCGGCTGCTGCCCTGAGATTGTGGAATGCGCTCCCTGCTGAGATACGATCCTCCCCATCTCTGGCAATTTTAAAAAAACACCTGAACATCTCTTCAACCAGGCTTTCTCAGCTTCTTAAAACTTGTTTTTAAATTCTTCTGATTATTTAATTGTTGTTTTACAATGCTTTTAATTGTTAATTATTGTTTTTATGCTTTATTATTTTTGTTTTAATTATTAACTGATTTTAATGGTGTTTTAATGTAAACTGCCCTGAGCCTTTTGGAAGGGCGGTATAAAAGTTTTAATAATAAATAAATAAATAAATAAATAAATAAATAAAAGTGCTATGCAAATACTAAAATCTTTTTTTTTCAATTTTTTAATTAACTTTTAACAATAACAGTAACCATAACAGTCATAATAAACACATTTATAAGTAGACTTCCCGCGCACCTCTTTTCGTGATACCAACTATAAATTTTACCCTTGTTATAACATTAATTAAAAAACGCAAAACACAAATTTAAACCTTCCACCACCATTAATCTGCCCAACCTGCATTTCAAATTTCAAATCCTGCTGTAAGATCCATAGTAGGAAAATAATTCTTTAAATAAACCAAAAAAGGTTTCCAATCTTCCTTGAAGCGTTCTAAACTTTGGTCTCTAATCAGTGTTGTAAGTTTTGCCATTTCTGCATATTCTAGAGTTTTTATCAACCAATCTTCTTTTGAAGGTAGTTCGTTAGTCTTCCATTTCTGTGCATATAATATTCTGGCCGCCGTAGAAGCATACATAAAAAAAGTTAAATTATTTATAGAAATTGCTCCTTGTGTTATTCCTAGTAGGAAGAATTCTGGCTTCTTAGGAAATGTCACTTTAAATATCTTCTTCAATTCATTATATATCATGTCCCAATAGGCCTTAGCCCTCCCACATGTCCACCACATATGAAAAAAAGTACCTTCAATATGGCCACACTTCCAGCATTTGTTTGAAACATTTTTATACATTAATGCCAGTTTTTTAGGCGTTAGATACCATCTATACATCATTTTGTAAAAATTTTCCTTCAGTGCATAACAAGCAGTAAATTTTAAATCACTTTTCCATAGCTTCTCCCACGCTGCCATTTCTATATTATGTCCAACATCTTGAGCCCATTTTATCATAGTTGTTTTAACCAATTCCTCTCTAGTCTCCTCCAAAAGTAGTAATTTATACATTTTAGAGATTAATTTTTCATCGTCTTGACATAATCCCTTCTCAAAATACGAAATCCAACTTTAAGGTCTTTCTTATACACCTCATTTAACTGATAGTACTGAAACCAATCTCTAACCACATTTTGTAATTCAGTTAAAGATTTTAACTTACAATCGTTTCCATGGAAATACAACAGATCTCTATATGTACCCTCAGACATCTGCGTATTTACTTCTTTACGTGATAGAGCTTCAATCTGGGATATCCATAACGGAGTTTTTGGTTCCAACCAATTTTTATATTTTAACCATACCCTCATTAAACTCCTTCTTACATAATGATTCAAAAAATCTTTATGTACTTTAGTTTTTTCATACCATAGATAAGCATGCCATCCAAACCTTCTATCAAATCCCTCCAGATCAAGGACTCTAGGGTTTCTCAGTGTTATCCATTCCTTTAGCCATGTCAAACATACAGCATCCAAATACAACCTTAAGTCTGGCAAGGTAAGACCACCCCTTTCCTTTGCATCTGTTAAATTCTTAAAATTTATTCTTGGTCTTTTCCCCTGCCGAACAAATTTAGTTATATCCTTCTGCCATTGCCTGAAACAAGTCAGGTTATTAATTATAGGAATAGTCTGAAAAAGAAATAACATTTTAGGCAAAACATTCATCTTGACCGCTGAGATTCTTCCCATCAAAGATAAATTCATTTTAGACCATCTTTGGAAATCATTTTTCATTGAGTTCCATGTTTTAACATAATTATTTGAAAACAACACAGAGTTATTATTTGTTAACCAAACTCCCAAATATTTCACTTTCTTCTCCACTTTTAACCCACTTATTTCATCAAATCTATCTTTAATTTTCTGATCTCTATTTTTAGTCAGAACCTTAGTTTTAGTCTTATTTATGCAAATACTAAAATCATTACATTAACATCCTCCAAAATTCAATATGAATTTGGAATACGTGAAGTGATAAGAAAGGAAGAGTATCTCTGGGCATCATCTGGGAGTATTTCCCTCAACACTGAGCAATGACAGCTCACATTGATGATCTATATATATCTCCTGGGTGTGCCAGGGAAAATGAATCCCGGCAACCCAGCTGATTGGCTGGGCTGTGGAGGCGCCTGATTGGCTGCCACACCCAGGAGACTTGGCTGGCTGGGCAGATGCAAGGCAGAATCTCCAATTCCAGTCGAATCAGAGACGTTTCTACCAAAGCATAGAAGGAGAAACTGCAAGAAACCTAGAAACACCAAATAAAGAAGAAACAGTGCAATTCTGGGGGAAATTATGGGACAATCCAATAGATTACAATAAAAAAGCAGGCTGGATGAAAGAGGTCGAAAAATGTAACCAACAAATGCAAGATCTAATAATACCAGAATAAATAAGTGAAAGAGCAAAGAAAATTAAAAATTGGACTGCTCCAAGCGACAATGAACTGCATGGCTTTTGGCTTAAACACCTTACAATCCTTCATAAACAACTATCCAAACAGTTCAATCACATTTTGCAAGGAGGTGATATTGAACAATGGCTAACAACTGGGAAAACTCATCTCATCATGAAAGACCCAGCAAAAGGTGCAGTTCCAAGTAATTATAGGCCGATAACCTGCCTGCCAACCATGTTCAAATTATTAACTGGAATAATAGCAGATGAAGTGATGCAACACTTATTAACTAACAAACAGCTGCCAGTTGAACAGAAAGGAAGTTGCCCGAACACCAGAGGCACAAAAGACCAGCTGCGGATTGACAAAATGATTTTAGAAAACTGCAAGAGAAGAAAAACAAATCTAAGTGTTGCATGGATTTAGGTATTTTTTTTTTAAATGCAATGAGTATGTGGATGATTCCACTTTCACAAATACTAAACAAAACAGGCCTCGGATACCAAACTTCTAAAACATCAAGTAAAATCAACCATCTGCTGTACATGGACGATCTGAATCTAAGTGTTGCATGGATTGACTACAAGAAAGCCTTCGATTCATTGCCTCGAACATGGATACTAAAATGTTTAGAAACAACTGTTGTCAGCAAAAACATTCAGGTATTTATTGTTTAAAAAGCAATGAGCATGTGGAGTACACAGTTAACAATCAATGGCAAGACATTTAGACAGGTTAGCATTAGAAGAGGTACCATATTTTATGGACTATAAGACTCACTTTTTTCCTTGAAAAATATCTGCCAAAATTCAGGTGCGTCTTATATGTTTTAACAGTTTAATATGTTAAAACTCTGAAAAACTGGATTAAAATTAAGGTGCGACTTATAGTCCGTAGCGTCTTATAGATACGGTATTTTCCAAGGGGACTCACTATCCCCTCTGTTGTTTGTAATCGCCATGATTCTACTTTCACAAATACTAAACAAAACAGGCCTCAGATACCAAACATCTAAAACATCAAGTAAAATAAACCATCTGCTGTACATGGGCGATCTGAAGTTACATGGAAAGTCTATGTCAGAATTTGAATCACTGCTAAACAAACACTGTCCATATATTCAGTAGCGATATAGCAATGGAGTTTGGACTAGACAAGTGTGTGGCATTAATATTGAATAGAGGAAAAATAACAAAAACAGAAGAAATAGAACTGCCCAATGGAAGCAACATCAAGAACCTGGAAGAGAAAGAACATTACAAATACTTGGGCATTCTCCAGGCTGATAACACAGCACACGCTGAAGTTAAAAGAAAAATGGGAAGTGAATACATCAAGAGAGTTAGAAAAATCCTCAAGTCCAAACTCAATGGCGGGAACACCATACAAGCCATACACACCTGGGCTGTACCTGTTATCAGATATACTGCAGGAATAATAGACTGGACCCAAGCAGAGCTAGAGACACTAGATCGTAAGACCAGGAAAATCATGACCATCAATCATGCTCTGCACCCCCGCAGTGATGTCGATAGGCTATACCTCCCTCGCAGCTCAGTTGGAAGAGGAATGCTGCAAGTCCCTCAAACAGAAGAGGAAGAGAAAAGAGGCCTTGAAGAATATATCAAGGACAGTGAAGAAGATGCACTTCAAATGGTCAATAATGCGAAACTATTCAACACCAATGAAACAAAGCAGGCCTACAAGAAAGAACAAGTCAAGAACCAAGCAGAAAAATGGAAAAACAAGCCCCCGCATGGTCGATATTTGCACAATATAGAGAGAGGTAGGAAGTGGAGTCCCCCAGGAATTGATCCTGGGTCCAGTGCTCTTTAACCTGTTCTTAAACGATCTAGACCAGTGTTTCTCAACCTTTTTGAAGTCAAGGACCGCTGCATCCTTCATGCACAGTTTCCTGGACCAGCAGTTAGTAAAGGAGTTTCAAGTTTATCTATTAGTACTATACTACAGGTGTGCATAACTCAAATGACCTGGTGGGCCAAAACTTACCTGACTTGGTTCATGGGGGCCAAGGTCAATTTTTAGGGTGCTGATTATTAAAGTAACACTTAATATCAATCAATTAATTAAATCAAAGTGGAATTAATTAAAGTAAATTTAATCAAAATTTAACTTTTGAAGTTCTGTCAGGCCAAGAGTAATTTAAATTGAAATAAAATAAACTGAATTAAAAATTCTAATAAATACAATAAAATCTGTACAAAATACATAATAAAATGCATTGTTCTTTAAATAAAATGCTTTCTCTCCCTGCTGCTTCCCCCGTTCCCTTCCGCCTCAGTCCATTCCCACGTTCTTTCCTTTGTGCCTGTAGAGGCTGAAGGCAAACATCATGGACAGACCTGCCAGACCCTACACTGAAAATCACACTACAAAAGGGAGAACACGTGAAATCAAGAAATCTCAATCAGAATACCGTGTTGATGGAACACACAAATGCAGTGGAAAAATAAATACTAAATAAATGGTATAGTCAGTCCATATATTAATATATTCATATATTGCATATGCGGCGCGCGTGGCAGCATCAGATGCCGCACAGGGCGCATGCGCGCCGCTAGCACTCGTCTCTGTTAAAGTCTTAACTAACAACGACGGGGGCAGGGGCGGCAGGGAGGACCTCTGCCGCCGCAAGAAGATTTTTCCAAGGAACAGCGCCGGAGGGGGAAGAGCGGCGGGGTGTGTTTGTAAGTACTACCACCACCACCCCCCGCTTAAAGTCACGGTCCCCCGCCCATCCGGACCACCAGACCGCCGGACCGGTCCGGCGGTCTGTTCTATTGTGCTGGACTGAACCGTGCACACTCCTAGAGAGCAGCTGCTTGCAGAGCAGACCTTTCCTCCCTGCTGCTGCAATAGTACAGCCACTCCCAGCTCCCACACAAAGGCTAAGGGGGTGTTGCTAGAGAAATCAATAAACATCATCACAGCACCCTGTTTACTGTTGCCCAAAGTCTACTGTGGAGTGGTCTCTCTGGAGCCACACAGGAACCTAAGGGTGATCCAGCCACCCAAAGCCACACAGCATGAGGCAAAGCGAGTTGTTAAAGTACAGCATCACAGGCAATTACCATATTCCCTTCCACTGTAACTCATAACACCAAAATTCCTAAAAATAAAGCAAGGTAAATAACATGGATTACCCAAGGGAAGGAACAGAGTTACTTGAAGCATTTTAAGAGGGAGCTGATCAACATCCCAATTGCTGCATGGTCAGTATGCATAATACACTATCCTGTTGCACCACATATTTGTGGACAATACACACCATTAACTTTAAAAGTTGCTTCGACCTCGCCCCCCCCCCCAGCACGGCTTTCTTTCCCTGCTCGGCTCCCTCCCTCCCCACCATTTTTGCCTGCCCGCCCACCCGCCGCCCTCTGCCAGAACCCGCCGCTGCCGCATGGCTGAAGACATAACTGTGGGGGTGTGCGAGCCTTCTACCCCCCCCCCGTTGGTGGCAGCGGCTGATACAAGAGTAGGGTTGTGCATTTTGATTTTTTTCCTGTTTTGTTTTTGGCCCGAATCCGAAATAGCCCCGTTTTGTTCTTTGTTCAAAACCAGCCAATCTGAAACAACCCAATTTTGTTCTTTGTTTGAAATTGCAAAATCCGAATCTAAAACGTTTTGGATTTTTAAAAATGGCCCCAGGGAAAAACTAGTGGGTGGGGGTGGTAGTGCCCAATGGGTGGAAACTACCACCCAAATTTCAGAGGAATTGGGCAAAGGGCTGATTTTTGGTGAATTTTTGAAGTATAGGATTTTTCCCATAGGGAAGAATGGAGGTTTCAGCAAAAGTAAAGGTTCATGTTGGGGGGAAAGGAGTGGCCCAGAGCAGAGTAGGGTGGGTGGTAGTGCCCAGTGGGGGCAAGGAAGCTGCCAGAATTATTTCAAAGGAATTGGGCAGAGGGCTGATTTTTAAAGATGTAATGGAGTTTGCGTGTCTGTAAATTCTTCCCCATAGGGAATGATGGACCTCCATGATTCCTGCCCCATAACTGCACTTGGGGGGCACCAGGGTGGCCCAGAGCGAGTGGTGGTGTAGACCATATAGGGTGCCAACCACCCCCATGGGTTGCTAACCCATGGGGTACTGGGTTCAGTTGTTTCTGAGATGTTTTGAGTGTAGATTCAGATTCTCTGGTAGCATATGAGAGTGGATTCATGGTTTGTCATTGAAAATCTCATATGCTACCAGAGAATCTACACTCAGAACACCTCAGAAACAACAGAACCCAGGACCCCATGGGTTAGCAACCCATGGGGGCGGCTTGCACCCTATGTGCACTACACCACCACTCACTCCCGGCCACCCCAGTGCCCCCCCGGTGGAGTTATGGGTCTGCTGAAACCTCCATTATTCCCTGGGGAGGGGAGAACCTTAAAGAAGCTAAACTTCCAACAATTCCTAAGAAATCAGCCCTTTGCCCTATTCCTTTGGAATCTGGGTTGTGGCAGGCAGCCCTTGGGGCACTGCCACCCAACCCACTGTTTTGCTCCTCAGGCCCCCTTTCTGCCTTGAATCTGCCCCAAAGACATTTCAACTTCAGAAATTCTTTAAAAATCAGCCCTTTCCCCAATTCCTTTGGAATCTGGGTGGCAGCAGGCACCCATTGGGGCACTACCACCTGAACCACTCTTCTGCCCCTAAAGCCTCCTTTCTGCCCCCAATCCACCCCAAATAACATCAACATCACACATCAACAACAGCAGAGCTTTAAAAATCAGGCAGATTTCAAAAGGTCATTCACATCTACATCCCCCCTGTCCAAAATGCAATTGATCTACACACAAGAGTGTGAAACAACAACAATGAAATGCACACTGCCCCACTGGCCAATGAGGGTAAAATTTACCCTTAAATTTGCTTAAAAGGAATAAGGAGGCAATTGCCAGCAGATCGGCCCATGCTTTCGCTGGCCAATCTGCGGGCTGGAATGGCTGGAAATTCAAACAGATGTCAAAACTCAAAATGGAGACTGAAGGAGAAAGACTTTTTGAGATTGCAAAATGGAGTTCCAAAACAGCCGAAACAACAAAACATTTTGTATCCGAAATAGGGACGTTTTATTTTGGCTACAAAATTTTCTGTTTTGAGCATTGGGTGTTTTGTTTTGGCTACAAAACAGCCGAAATGGCCTGTTTTGTTCACAAAATGTTTTGTATCCGAAACGAAACGCACATCCCTATACAAGAGCATGACTTTCTCTCCCTGCCTCCCTCCCCCCCGCCCCCGCCTCCTCTGCCAGAACCCGCCGCTGCCGCATGACCGAGGTCATAACTGTGGGGGTGTGCAAGACTTCTACCCCCACCGCTACCCCCAGCAACAGCGGCTGATACAAGAGCGACACCGTGGCCTGCTGTCTGGCCTGGCGTCACTTCCCAACTGTGAGACAAGCCTGCGCAGCGCACTTAGCAGTTGGGAAGCGACGCCGGGCCAGACAGCAGGCCATGGAATCGCTCTTGTATCAGCTACCGCTACTGACGGGGAGGTTAGAAAGCTAGATGACGACGATAGGTGGGGAGGTGGGGTTGGAAGGCTCACACACATACCGTACAGCTATGCTTTCGGCCGTGCGGCAGCAGCCAAAAATGATGGGGAGAGGAAGCCCGGCGGGGAGAGAAAGGCTGGTGGTGACGGGAGGAGGCACGGACCGGCACTCAACCCGTCGCGGACCGGCACTGGTTTGCGGACTGGCGGTTGAGAAACTGTGATCTAGACGTTGGGGTGACCAGCAAAGTGGCCAAATTTGCAGATGATACTAAACTATTTAGGGTAGTGAACTCCACAACAGATTGTGAGGAACTCCAAAAAGATCTCTCCAAACTGGGGGACAGGGCAACAAAATGGCAAATGCGGTTCAATGTAACCAAGTGTAAAGCGATGCACATTGGGGCAAAAACCACCAACTTCACATATATGCTGATGGGATCTGAGCTGTCGGTGACTGACCAGGAGAGAGATCTTGGGGTCGTGGTGGACAGCTCATTGAAAGTGTTGTCTCAGTGTGTGGCAGCTGTGAAAAAAAGCTAATTCTATGCTAGGGATCATTAGGAAGGGGATTGGAAATAAAAATGCTAATATTATAATGCCCTTATACAAATCTATGATGCGGCCACATCTGGAGTACTGCATACAGCTTTGGTCACTGTACCTTAAGAATGATATTGTAGAACTGGAAAAGGTGCAGAAGAGGGCAACCAAAACGATCAGGAGCCTGGAGCACCTTCCTTAGGAGGCTAGGCTACAGCATCTAGGGCTCCTTACCTTGGAAGAGAGGCGACTAAGGGGAGACATGATCGTATAAAATTATGAATGGAGTGGAGAGGGTAGACAGAGAGAAATTTGTCTCCCTCTCTCACAACACTAGAACCAGGGGCCACCCCATGAAACTGAAGGTTGGGAAATTTAGGACTGACAAGCGGAAATACTTTTTCACACAGCACATAATTGATCTATGGAATTCCTTGCCATAGAATGTGGTGATGGCCACCAGCTTGGATGGCTTTAAAGGGGGTTTAGACAGATTCGTGGATGACAGGTCTATCAGTGGCTACTAGTCTGATAGCTGTGGGCCATCTCCAGCCTCAGAGACACGATGCCTCTCAATACCAGTTGCAGGGGAGCAACAATAGGAGAGAGGGCATGCACATACCTCTTGCCTGTGGGCTCCCCAGCGGCATCTGGTGGGCCACTGTGTGAAACAGGATGCTGGACTAGATGGGCCTTGTGCCTGATCCAGCACGGCTGTTCTTATGTTCTTATGTACTGGACTGGTGCATTATTATTATTTTTGTTTGAAACACATCAGTCTAGTGATTTTTGAGTAATGGAGGTTCTACATCAGAGCCAAACTGCCAGTGAATATGGAAGCTTCACTAAAAAAGAAAAAGAAAAAAAGAAAAGAAAAAGAAGCCTCCATATATATAGGCGGTTTGGCTCTCATGTAGAACCTCCATGTTCACGGATAGTTTACACCACAATAATAGTCTGTTGGCACTGGGTGGAAATGGTTTCTGGGATTTCCTTGCTGCACTTCTTTGGAGCTTGCTAGAAGCATGTAGCTGAGCACTGTGAGAAAGAGGATGCTGGGCTAGAGTACACCTGCCATTCATTCATTTACTTACTTATTTACTTATCTATTTGATTTATATATCACCCTTCCAAAAATGGCTCAAGGCAATTTACATTAAAATAAAAACAATTAAAATCAATTAACAGTTAAAAACAAAAACTATAAAAACAACATAAAACCAATTTACAGTTAAAACATTTAAGACAGTTTAAAAACTCTGGAATGCCAGGCCAAGCAGATAGGTTTTAAGGGCTCTCCTGAAAACCAATAATGAATTCAGATTACGTTTTTCTGCTGGGAGTGCATTCCACAGCCCACGAGCAGCTACAGAGAAGGCCTGCCTCTGAATCGCCACCAAATGTGCTGGTGGTAACTGAAGACAGACCTCTTCAGATGACCTTAACATGTGGTGGCGCTCTCTAAGATAACTCAGACCTAAGTCGTTCAGGGCTTTAAAGGTAATAACCAGCACTTTATATTTTGCCCAGAAACATATCACCAGCCAGTGCAACTGTTTCAAAACAGGCATAATGGCAAAACAGGAAATGGCATATCTCCCCTAAATGCCTGCCTGGAGGCAGTAATGGGCTGGATGAGGGATAACAAACTGAGGTTAAATCCAAATAAGATGGAGGTACTGACTCCATCTTATTTGTTCCTAATTATTTCAGTTTCATCTCTTTCTTACTGCATTCTCTACAAAGTAGGAGAGGATGGATTATTGGCATTTTTGTTTTAAATATACTGACAGATCTTATGGCCTGTGGATGCTTTGGCTAATTTCAGATTCTTTGAGAACAATCTGTGTGCTGAGTGGGATGGTGGTGGGTTAACCTCAAAGGTTTTTCCATTGTTTTCCACTCACCTTTTTAAAAGGACCTTTCAATTATTCTCCCCTTCCCCCAACACCATTTTTCAAGGATTGTTTAACTGTTCCCTCATTATAGGGAAGCAAGTCCCACTGACTTTAATGCAGTTTTAGTTCCTTCTGTGTTTGCCCACAGAATTGCAGATTCAGTTATCAAAATGCTGCTGGTTCTTTTGGATCTTTTGGCGGTGTTCGATACCATCAACCATGGATCGCCTGAGGAAGTTGGGGAATAGGGGGCACTGCCCTGCAGTGGTTCCGTTCCTATCTCTCGGGTAGATTCAAGATGGTGGAGCTTGGTGACAGTTCAGTTGCTCCTCAAAACAGGAGCTGTTATATGGAGCCCCTCAGGGCTCCATTCTGTCACCAATGCTTTTTAATATCTACATAAGACCGTTGGGTGAGGTCATCAGGAGATTTGGCGCTGGGTGTTATCAGGAGGCTGATTAAGATTAAAATACATGACAATAAAAACTGTAGAATAAATTATTAAAACAAGTTTTTTAAACTATTAAAATTAATTCTAAATAAAAGCCTGAGAAAACAGGAGAGTCAGAGTCTTAAGGCTCTTCCTGAAAACAAACAGAGAAGGAGATGCTCTTATTTCAGCAGGGAGCTTATTCCAAAGCCCTGGGGCAGCCACAGAAAAAGCCTGGCCATGGCCAGTGAAAAAGCCCAGCCATGGCCAGTTGCCAACGAATGAGCCGGTGGCAACCGTAACCAGACCTCTCCAGAAGATTGTAACAGCTGGCAGGGATTATCACAAAGGAGTCATGCTCTCAAATATCCTGGACCCAAGCCATTAAGGGCTTTATAGGTAATAACAAGTATTTTGTATTTCACCCAGAAACATAACGGCAGCCAGTGCAGTTCTTTCAAAACCAGTGTAATATGCTCTCTTCATGTTGTCCCAGAGACCAATCTGGCTGCTGTACCAATTGTAGTTTCCGGACTATGTACAAAGGCAGCCCAGTGCATTACAGTAGTCAAACCTGGAGGTTACCAGCATATGTGCCACTGTTTTAAGGTCATTCACCTCTAGAAATGGACGTAGCTGACGTATCAGCCGAAGCTGATAAAAAGCGCTTGTGGCCACTGCCTCAACCTGAGAAACCAGGGAAAGCTTTGGGTCCAGGAGAACTCCCAAGCTATGTACCTGATCTTTCATGAAGATCAAGCTGGCTTCTTGCCAAAGAGACAATTGAGAGATAATGTGAGAACAGTCCTGAATGTACTGGAGTATTATGAAAAACATAATGATAAACAGATGGCGATGATTTTTCTGGATGCAGAGAAAGCTTTTGATAATGTTTTGTGGCAATTTATGTGGAGATTATTAGATGTAATGGGTGTTGGCAACAACTTTATTAGGGCAATTAAGACAATTTATTCGGAGCAATATGCTAAGATTATTGTAAATGGGGAATTATCAGACAATTGTGAAATACAAAAAGGGACTAGACAAGGATGTCCACTTTCCCCATTGCTTTTTATATTGGTTCTAGAAGTGCTTTGTAGAAGTATTAGAGAAGATGATAAATTACATGGCCCCAAAATTGGGAAACAAGATTACAAGTTGAGAGACTTTGCGGATGATGTTGTGCTTTTTTTAGAAAATCCAATGGACAAGATTGGAAGGCTCTTGGATAAAATACAACAATTTGGCCAGTTGGCTGGATTCTATATAAATAAGGCCAAAACTAAGGTTCTGACTAAAAATATGGATCAGAAATCTAAGGACAGATTCTCTGAAATAAGTGAGCTTAAAGTGGAGAAGAAAATCAAATACTTGGGGGTCTGGTTAACAAACGATAACTCTTTGTTATTTACAAATAATTATGTTGAAATATGGAATACAGTGAAAATTGATTTACAAAGATGGTCTAAAATGAATTTGTCTTTAATGGGAAGAATCTCAGTGGTGAAAATGAATGTCTTGCCTAAAATGTTATTTCTCTTTCAGGCTATTCCTATAATCAATACTTTAACTTGTTTTAAGCAATGGTAGAAGGATATAACTAAGTTTGTTTGGCAAGGGAAAAGACCAAGAATTAATTTTAAGCATTTAACTGATGCAAAGGAAAGAGGTGGTCTTACTTTGCCGGACTTAAGGTTGTATTTTGATGCTGTTTGTTTGACTTGGCTAAAAGAATGGATAACATTAAGAAACCCTAGAATACTTGATTTGGAAGGATTTGATAGAAGGTTTGGATGGCATTCATATTTGTGGTATGAAAAAAGCAAAATACATAAAGATTTTTTGAATCACTATGTAAGAAGGAGTTTAATGAGGGTGTGGCTAAAATATAAAAATTAGTTGGAACCTAAAACTCCGTTATGGATATCTCCGATTGAAGCTTTATCACGTAAAGAAGTAAATATGCAACTGCATTGGGGTACCTATAGGGATTTGTTATATTTTTAGGAAAAGGACTGTAAGTTAAAAAGTTTAACTGAAGTACAAAATTTGGTCAGAGATTGGTTTCAGTATCATCAGTTAAATGAGATATATAAGAAGGATTTTAAAGTTGGATTTGAGGATCAGATTTCGAGCTTTAAGAAGGAATTATGTGAAAATGATGAAAAATTAGTTTCTAAAATGTATAAACTTCTACTTCTGGAAGAGACAAGAGAGGAAGTGGTTAAAATGACCATGATAAAATGGGCTCAAGATGTGGGGTGTAATATAGAAATGGCAGCCTGGGAAAAATTATGGAAAACTGACTTAAAATTTACTGCATGTTATGCTTTAAAAGAAAATTATTATAAAATGATGTATAGATGGTATCTGACACCAAAAAAAATGGCATTAATGTATAAAAATGTTCCAAACAAATGTTGGAAGTGTGGACATTCTGAAGGCACTTTTTTTTCATATGTGGTGGGCCTGTGGGAAGGCTAAAGCCTATTGGGATATGATATATATTGAGTTAAAGAAAATATTTAAAATGACATTTCCTAAGAAGCCAGAATCCTTTCTCCTGGGAATAACACAAGGTGCAATTTCTACAACTAATTTAACATTTTTTATGTATGCTTCTACGGCGGCCAGAATTATATATGCACAGAAATGGAAGAGTAATGAACTGCCTTCAAAAGAAGATTGGCTGATAAAAATTTTGGAATATGCGGAGATGGCAAAACTTACAACACTGATAAGAAGAAAGTTTAGAATGTTTTCAAGAAGATTGGAAACCATTTTTGTTGTCTCTAAAGAACTATTTTCCTACTATGGACTTTACAGCAGGGTTTGAAATTTAGTAAAAACTGCGGGTTGGGTAGATTAACTGTGTTTGTAAGGGTTTAAATTTATGTTTTGAATTATTATTATAGCAAGGGTAAACTTTATAGCTGATGACTCACGAAGAGATGTGTGCGGGAAGTCCACTTTTGTTTATTTGTTATGAATGATAACATTACTATTGTTAAAATCAATAAATATTGGATTTTTTAAAAAAGATCGAAATTCTGTAGATAAGAGTAGCAGCTTAGCCGCATGGACGAAAGTGAAGAATGACTGTCAAAGATAAAGTAGCATAAGCAAAATTAAGTCCCTTGAAACTAAACTAGGTACTCCCCTCTACGATATCTGAACAATAACTGAAACAAAAGAGCAAGGAAGGAACAGAACAAGGACAGGCTGAAACAAGAAAGAGTGAACAATTCTAAGTACGAGGAACACTGTCTGAGGAAGGCAACGTTGCTGACAGTACCAAGGTAAAGCTTGATATAGGGTTTGAGATAACCGGCAGCCAATCAGGCTTTCCTGACTCAGCATTTCTATTTCCTGTCCTGTGAGACCTTGCACTTGAGTGTCTCCCACTGAGCCTTTCTCTTGAGACATCTTCTTAACACAGGTGAAATTCCAGCTTCCTCCTGATCAGTCTCCTCAGCCCTCATCTCCGCGAGCTGTTCAGATTCCCCTGTCTGCTGCCGCCTCACCTCAGCTCTAGAGTCTGTTCTCACAGCCAGGTCCTCCTGCTGTGCTTCTGAGCCTGCTCTCCCAACCAAGTCCTCCTGCTCCTCCTCTGACTCTTCTGACTCAGAGGTCTGGGCCATGACACCTCATCCAGTACAGGCAGATCTAAACCATCTCTCGGGTCATCTCTCACACACACATACCCCACAGTCAGTACCTCCATCTTATTTGGATTCAACTTCAGTTTGTTATCCCTCAACCAGCCCATGCCTCCAGGCAGGCATTTAGGGAATATGCCATTTCCTGATTTCATGGAGAAGTAGATCTCAGTATCATCAGCATATTGATCACTCCCAGTGGTTTCATGTAATGTTAAAGAGCATTGGAGACAGTATGGAGCCTTGTGGAACTCCACACTTTATTTCTCGGTTTGTAGAACAACAGTCTCCAAATGACAACATCTGGAATCTACCAGAGAGATAGGACTGGAACCACTGTAACACAGTGCCCCCACCTCCCTCAGGCGGTCCAGAAGGATACCATGGTTGATGGTATCGAAAGCCACAGAGAGTTCCAAAAGGATCAGCAGAGTCACACTCCCTCTGTCAATAGCCAGTTAGAGATCATCCATCAGGCCAACCAAGGCAATCTCCACCCCATAGCTCACACGAAAGCCAGCTTGAAATGGGTCTAGATAATCTGCATCTTCCTAAACTGCCTGGAGCTGAGAGGCCACCACCTGTTGAATCACCTTGCCCTACAATGGAAGATTAGAAACAGGTCTGTAATGAGCTAATTCTGAGCGATCCAGTGCAACTTTCTTCAAAAGTGGTCTAATAATAGCCTCCTTAAGACAAGGAGGTATACTGTCCTCCCTTAGGGAAGCATTTATAATATTTACCAGACCCTCTCTGATAATATGATTATCAGATGAGATAAGCCAAGTTGGGCAAGAGTCAAGAGAACAAGTTGTAGGATGCACAACCCA
Organism: Hemicordylus capensis; assembly: GCF_027244095.1. Taxonomy (NCBI): domain Eukaryota; kingdom Metazoa; phylum Chordata; class Lepidosauria; order Squamata; family Cordylidae; genus Hemicordylus; species Hemicordylus capensis. The sequence goes on along the minus strand of NC_069658.1, from coordinate 252,239,333 downwards.
AAGCAGTTTGTCCACTTCCTCAGGAGTCACAAATTGAAAATGATCCAATCTATTTCCATAAGAGGAGTTGCTGGACACCTCCACAGTAGACTCTGCAGTAACTGTGGAATCCAGCTCGGCCTGAATATGAGAAATTTTTTCCTTTTAAAAGTCATTAAAAAGTCACAGTGAGTGACCGATGATTCCACATTTAAAATCAAGGGGGAGGGGTACATACGAGCCCACTCACAACCCTAGACATCTCAGCTGGATGTGAATTTACGGAAGCAATGCAGGCAGAAAAGAACTGCTTTACCGCCCACACTGCCAGAGCATAGATCCACAAATGTGCTCTGAGTTGTGCCCAATCAGACTCGCGCCGAGTCTTCCTCCACATGCGCTCTAATTGTCTACCTCCCTGCTTCAGCTCCCATAATCCATCTGAATACCACGGGGCTGTCTTTAAAGCAAATAGGAGAGGACACTTAGGAGCGATTGCATCTACTGCTCTAGTTAGTTCATTATTCCATGTTTGCACAAGAGCATCAACATAATCACTAGTAGAGCCAACCCTAAACCTTTCCAAGGCTTCTTGATTGCTGATTTCTCAGATGTTTTTGCTGATACTCCTGGCCCTGCCATACATTTCAAACATACAATTCAGATGAAGGCAAATGCAATACCTGTAGTAGAACACTAAATGAGGAACGTAACCATAGCATTGCATTTTTGTGCACCCAAAACAAGGGGTAAAGGATCTCTCTGGAGAATTGCATTGCTCAATAGACGAAGACTGAGACTTCTGCATCAGCAGGAGTGGCCCATTCTAATGAGTTTGTGGGGAGGGGGTCCTGAACAAGACACAGCTGCCTCCAGTTCCTGGCAGCAACATTGCTCTCCTCTCCCTCTCCCTCTCCCTCTCCCTCCCCCCCCTCACTCCACCCTGCCCTGGAGTTTAAAAGAGCTGTGCTGCTTGCAGGCTGGCTATTCATCAGGTCAAACTGTATGGAAAATGGGCCTCAAAATGGCAGGGAGAGATGGTCTACCAATTGGGATCGGCGGGTAAACCAACACACCACTCAGGACTTAGCATATCAGTCTGCCTACCCACTGATCCCAATTGGGAGACCAGCTCTCCCCACCCTTTTGAGGCCCATTTCCCCAGCAAAACAGGCCTCAAAATGGTGCCTGAATCTCCCAAATCAATTCGGGTAAAATGGGGAGTGATTCTATTCTGCCCTGGATCTGGCCCCTTTTTTCAGGGCGATTCGATTTGAGGTAGAATCACTGAATCACCCCTGATTTGATCCGAATCGATTCCTCAGCGAATCAATTTGCACACCCCTAATTTTAATGGACTCTACATAGGGCTGCCATTGTATGTAGTATAGAAAATTCAGCTAGTGCAAAATTCAGCAGCCAAGTTGATCCCCAGGCTAACTCGGAGAAATTACATTAGTCCTGTTTTAAGAGCATTACACTAGCTGCCGATATATTTCTGGGTGAAATACAAAGTGCTGGTGATCCCCTGTTAAGCCTTAAATGGCTTAGGCCCAGGGTATTTAAGAGAATGCCTTCTTCTGCATGAACTCCACCACCTGTCAAGGTCAGCTGGAGAGGTCCACCTGTGGTTGCCACTAGTTTGTCTAGTGGTGAGTTCACCTTGGGTCTTCTCTGCAGGTGCCCCGAGCTTCAGAATGAGGTCTCCGCTGGAGTAAAAGGCTTAACTTCTCTGGGGGGCCTTTAGGAACACCTTAAAGACACACCTGTTTAACCAATCTTTTTGTTGATATTTTAATTGGTTTTTTATTTTTTTTTAATTGTTTCCATTTGCTTTTAACTGGTTTTGTTTTAAATTTTTTTAACTGTCAATTCTTTGTAAACTGTCGTGATCATTTATAATTTGACAGTATAATAATCCAATACATAAATAAGTAAATACAAAATAGCAGTCAACCAAGGACCTGGTCCACAGCTGTGCACGTGTCTCCTGATGTCCTCAATAGATGAGAGATGGTTAGAGATGTGCTCAGCATGCCCCCGTATATTAAAGTGCTGCTCGGCCGATGATGAGGGCCAGCAGCAGCAGAGGGAAACCGAGCCACCAGCGTTGGGCTTGAAGCTACCCTGGGACCCTGAGGAGGTGTACCAGCTGGGAGAAAGGGAACAAGGTACCAACTAACCTCACCTCTGCCTCAGATTGTCTCTGAGGACTTGCAGAGCTTTGCACATTCAGGAAAGAACTTTGGCTGAGGGCCATGAGGCTTCACACCTGACAGTGAGTAATGTCAGATATTTTTAAACATTTTAATTTGGCTGTCTCATACTGGAGTCTTCCTTGAAGTTCTTCTGTTGAAGGTTGGCAAAAGAGCAAGTCTGCAGAAGAGTGTGCTGCAGGATTGAAACATTTTCCTGCTGGTTTCTGAATCTTGCCATTTCTGATATCACATTTGTGTCTTTTGCGTAAAGACTGATCAGTTGTTCTGTGTAGTTAGCAGAAAAGCACCATTGACAGGTGAGAGCACATCTCACACTTTGGAGGATGAGCAAGTGAGTGAGCCCCTGATGGTATAGATGATGACACTGAGTCCTGTAATGTTGTTTCAGCAGATATGGGGATAGAGTTGGCATCAAGAATTAAGACAGGGTATGGACCCTGTGGGGTTTTTTTTTGCCTGTTATATTAATTTGCTCATGGTAAGTATTCATTTAAGTGTGCTGTCTCTCTCCTGTAGGAGGACAGGTCTACCATCCTAGTCCTGTGAAAAAGAGACATTTCATTGTCCAGGATAGGCAGTAGATGATACGGTGGAGTGGTTTTATATGGGAGCTGTAGGTGACAACCAGTGGTATTCTGACATTTCAGGGGCTGACCTGTGGCAGATTATTCCTGAATACCCATCTAGCTCTGTCGGTCTTGTCTTTCAGCTTCATTGGGTTAGTGCTGTAATTATAGGAATGCGTGGTATAAAGTGTTCTGGTATGAATTCCTGTCAAGGCTGGAACAAATGCCATTGTAGCATAGGGCCTGGTAATAGACAATGCACTTTGTGGTGTGCTCTGGGTGAAAGCTGAAAGCATGTAGGTGTGTGAATTAATCAGTGGTTTTCCTTCATAGGGTGGGCCTTAAAAGTCCATTCTGTAGTTGCTGCATTCTGCTTGGTAGACGAGAAACAGAAAGGGCAGCATCCAGATTAATCTCGTGCTAACATAAATGCTGCAGTGCTAGCTTTATATAGTCATACTGCATGGTCATTGCGTAAAGAAATTAACCTTTGCTCCAGACTAGCTCTTCTGCTGGTGCCGCGGTAGTCAGCCTGAGGCTCTCCAAGCTGTTGTTGGTCTACAGCTTGCATCATCCCCAGCCACAATGCCTGGGATGATGGAAGCACCTCAGCCTGGCTATCCCTATGCTAGCATAACCTCTTGGACAAGCCCATATACACATTCATAATGTTTCTCCTCCATTAAGAGTAAACTAGTACAACCGCAGTGACAAAATGTGCTTTTGCAAGTGCCACTGTTGATGCTACCCAAAGTCAATAATTCCCAAAGTCAAAAAATTTTTCCAGTCACTTTGGCCATTAGACCTCAGATCCCATCTGCAAATGCAACAAGGTCCTAAGCTCACTCAGTAGTTTCAATTAATTTAATGGGGCTTACTCCCAAGTAAGTAGGCTTAGTCACACAATCATTAAAATCAGAGTGGGAGATGGGTTATCCAGCTTTGCATGATTGCAAGCACCCCTTCAAATCCCTCCTGCCCAGGTTGCTCGAAGGAGGGTAACCCAGGTTTTGTACCCTGCTCTTAACCAAGGTAAGAGGAGAGGGTTGCTCTTCTACTTTGCTTTTCTGTTTGTGTGGATTTACTTACCTCACCCAGCTATCGGGACTCAGCAGGCATGGAAATAATAGCTGTGGCTGCAGGGGCTGTCCTCTGTGGATATGGCACTCTGCAGAGCACACTCTAAGATCCTGTAGCTGAAGCTGCTTCAGCAGGGCTGGGTCCTCCTCCTGCTCCTTTGTGGCCAGTCAGAGGGCAACTGCTGCTGTCATGAGGCTTTCCAGTTTGATGGCTGCATAAAACATGCTGGAAATGCATGGAGGCCTTGGAGGACTTTCATCTCTCACTTTCAACCATGGGTGCTGGGTCTGGCTTAATCATGTGTTTCCTAAGTTTGCTGGCCCATATACAGGCTCTACGTCTCTGCTGACAATGAGGTAAGAGCTCTCCAACCCTCCAACCCATCCCCAAATGGTCTTGTAAACAGAATTGGATAAAATTGGATTGCTAAACTGGTTCACAGTGAATGGGCGGGGGGAGGGGCATTTCACAGTTATTCACAGTGATGCTGGAGGCACATGCAACAGTGAGAAGTTGCCTCTGTACATCGTGTTTAAAAGGAAGACACTGCCAAAGAATGTGAGGTGGCCTTGAGGGGTGATAGTACGTGCACACCAACAGGAATGGATGGATCGACATTTAAAGAAGGACTTGCATAGATCTGTCTGGTTGGCACCCCAACCCCAGGAGATGCCAAATGCTGGTACTGGATGCATTCAGGTACCACAGAACTCCATCCATAAAATCAATGCTCTTCGAAAACCAGACTGACCTTGTAATCATCCCAATGGGATGACGACCCAGTTACAGGTCATGGATGTGAGCTGCAATCAGCTCTTCAAGCAGCTATTGTGGGGAAATGGGTGGAGTGGTTGTACTCTGAGGGGAGGGAACTCACCCCATCAAGCCATCAGAAGAAGCAAGACCTTCCTGTTATCATCTGGTGGATCAAATTGGCATGGGAGGCAATCGATCCTGCCATCATATGGCAGGGGTTCAAGCAATGTTGCCTAACAAATGGGATGGGAGCCTCTGAAGATGATAGCTTGTGGGCAATATTTGAATCCAATGATTCATAGATGGAATTTAAAGGTTTTGTTAAAGACTATGGAGATAGGAACCCTGGAGAGTCATCCAACCATGAAACGGTCCCACTTCACTGTCAGCTCTGAGCCCAGAGGCTGCCCATCATTCCTCTGGGGACAAGCAAGTTTGTAGATAAAGTTGTTGATGTTACCTACTCTGTTTTCTACCACTACATGTGCTTACTCCGTGTCACAGAAGTTATAGAAACGTAAGTAGCTGCCTTGCATCCATGGGTGTGTATTATGCATGTGGGCATTTTAGAATTGGAAATAGACGGTATTCACCTCTCTTATATGTGTTTCCTTCTCTTTCTCTATACAGTTTTCTACTTTTTACCATGAGCATTATTTTATTAAATTGCAAAGGGAAGGGGGTTTCTTTGGACCAGAAGGGCAACAGCTATCATCAATGAACGTAAGAATATAAGAAAAGCCTTGCTGGATCAGGCCCAAGGCCCATCTAGTCCAGCATCCTATTTCCCACAGTGGCCCATCTGATGCCACTGGGAGGCCAACAACCTCAAGATGACAGCATGCCCCCTCTCCTGCCTTTGCTCCCCTGCAATTTCAGACACAAGACATGGGAAGGACAATATTAAAAGATTACTTGTAAGTTTTGATTTTTATTTTAAATTTTTATGTCTACCTACAATCTTGTTTACCGGCTGAGGGATTGAATCAGAAAATAAATGAGCTACAATTCCCTCTAAACAAAAACTGTAAAAGTTGAAAAAATCAATACCCTTTGGTAGTGATTCACATCTCCCTCTTTACAAAATAGGGCTTAATGAGATGTTACCAGAAGAAGACCCCATTCCCCTTATTGTCCCCACACATCTCCCCACTAATGTCAAATAAAAGAACCACATAATATGACATCATCATATCAAACATTTCTCCTCTCCTTCGAATGGCAGCAAAGGAACTGAAGTGAGAAAATCCTGCTCACCAGGATATGACATCACATTTTTCTTTTACTAGACTTCATTAGAAGATGCACCTGGAAGATTCAAGTTGCTGGCATCCTTGCATCTTTGAAACCATCTATTGCATCCTTCCACGCTGCACCGACATCCTCCTCCCATCACGTGGCACGGACTCCCTCCTCCCATCACCCCGCAAGGACTGCCTCCTCCCATCACGTGGTACGGACTCTCTCCTCCCATCACGTGGCACGGCCTGCCTCCTCCCATCACCCCGCAAGGACTGCCTCCTCCCGTCACGCTGCAAGGACTCGCTCCTCCCGTCACGCTGCAAGGACCCCTTCCTGTCACGTGACTCCCTCCTCCCACCACTCGGTGTTATAGGCTCCTGCACAGCTTCTTCGCTGGCTTCTTGCTTATTTCCCAGACTCCTCCTGGGAAGCATTTCAAGAAGCTTCCTGATAGACAGAAAGGTCTTCCTTTTCGTTTCTGGAACAACCCTGAAGCTATAAAAAAAGGCAACAGAGTTGAAAGGAAAGAATATGAGGAAGGTATAGGGTCCAATATAGCTCTAGAGATGTGGGGTGGGGTGGGGTGGGAGAGAGAGAGAGACAGAGAGAGAGAGAGAGAGAGAGAGAGAGAGAGGTGAGCACAATACAGAAGCATATTTATTTATCATGTTATATTAGGGCTGTGCTGTTGTGTCGGTCTGATAGGAATGTCAAGCTGATGTGCCCACTATTGGGTAGGGTTGTGCAGTTTGTTTGTTTGTTTCTGTTTTGTTTTTGGCCCGAATCCGAAACACCCCCATTTTGTTCTTTGTTCGAAACCAGCCAATCCGAAACACCCCAGTTTTGTTCTTTGTTCAAAATTACAAAATCCGAATCTGAAACTTTTTGGATTTTAAAAAATGGCCACAGGGAAAAACTAGTGGGTGGGGGTGGTAGTGCCCAATGGGTGGAAACTACCACCCAAATTTCAGAGGAATTGAGCAAAGGGCTGATTTTTGGTGAATTTTTGAAGTATAGGATTTTTCCCATAGGGAAGAATGGAGGTTTCAGCAAAAGTATATCTTCATGTTGGTGGGAAAGGGGTAGCCCAGAGCAGAGTAGGGTGGGTGGTAGTGCCCAGTGGGGGCATGGAAGCTGTCAGAATTATTTCAAAGGAATTGGGCAGAGGGCTGATTTTTAAAGATGTAATGGAGTTTATACTTCTGTAAAGTGCTTCCCCATAGGGTATGATGGACCTCCATAATTCCTGCCCCATAACTGCACTTGGGGGTCACCAGGGTGGCCCAGAGCGAGTGGTGGTGTAGAGCACATAGGATGCCAACCACCCCCATGGGTTGCTAACCCATAGGGTACTGGATTCAGTTGTTTCTGAGATGTTTTGAGTGTAGATTCAGATTCTCTGGTAGCATATGAGAGTGGATTCATGGTTTGTCATTGAAAATCTCATATGCTACCAGAGAATCTACACTCAAGAACACCTCAGAAACAACAGAACCCAGGACCCCATGGGTTAGCAACCCATAGGGGTGGTTAGCACCCTATGTGCACTACACCACCACTTGTTCCCAGCCACCCCAGTGCCCCCTAGGTGGAGTTATGGGTCTGCTGAAACCTCCATTATTCCCGGGGGTGGGAAACCTTAAAGAAGCGTAAACTTCAGCCATTCCTAAGAAATCAGCCCTTTGCCCTATTCCTTTGGAATCTGGGTTGTGGCAGGCAGCCCTTGGGGCACTGCCACCCATCCCACTGTTTTGCCACTCAGGCCCCCTTTCTGCCCTGAATCTGCCCCAAAGACATGTCAACTTCAGAAATTCTTTAAAAACAGCCCTTTCCCCAATTCCTTTGGAATCTGAGTGGCAGCAGGCACCCATTGGGGCACTACCACCTGAACCACTCTTCTGCCCCCCAAAGCCCCCTTTCTGCCCCCAATCCACCCCAAATAACATCAATATCACACATCAACAACAGCAGAGCTTTAAAAATCAGGCAGATTTCAAAAGGTCATTCACATCCACATCCCCCCTGCCTGAAATGCAATTGATCTACACACAAGAGTGTGAAACAACAACAATGAAATGCACACTGCCCCACTGGCCAATGAGGGTAAAATTTAACCTTAAATTTGCTTAAAAGGAATAAGGAGGCAATTGCCAGCAGATCAGCTAATGCTTTCGCTGGCCAATCTGCGGGCTGGGAAGGCCAGAAATTCAAACAGATGTAAAACTCAAAATGGAGACTGAAGGAGAAAGACTTTTTGCAAATGCAAAATGGAGTTCCAAAACAGCTGAAACAACAAAACGTTTTGTATCCGAAATAGGGACGTTTTATTTTGGCTACAAAATTTTCTGTTTTGAGCATTGGGTGTTTTGTTTTGGCTACAAAACAGCCGAAATGGCCTGTGGGATTGTACAGAAGTAAATGAATTATGATTCAGTTCAATGGGCTTTAAGTAAGTGACTGTTCTCTCTCCCTGGCCTTTGCTTTGTAGGATTTATTATTGATTTATTTGAATTATTTGTATACTGCCCAAAACACAATTATCTGGGTGGTTTACAACAAAATAAAAACAACAAATAAAAAGGTTACAACATTACAACAATTTAAAATTTAAAACGTTAATACCATTAAAAATCACCAAACAATTAACACAGTATCTAATTAAAAACCTGGGTGAACAAATGTGTCTTGACTGCCTTTTTAAAAGTTGTAAGAGATGGGGAGGCTCTTAAGCAAGTGGGATTCCACAGGAGTAAATGATTTAGTTAAATGGGCTTCCACTTCAGTAAAAAGTGCACAAGAAAGATTTGAATTCAGAAATCTGCTCAGCTACTCTCCCCTTCCCCTTCTGTGTTGACAAGATCAAGCTATGTTAGAAGCAAGCAAAAGTGGAGGAGGCGTGTGGTTTGGAATCTGTGAGGAGGAAAGGAGGGGAAAGCCAAGATTTTTCCCTGCCTGTGTCTCTCCCCGCAGTGGAGGAAGCAAGCATGGGGTGCAGCGGGGAGGGGACCATACTGCAAAACGCTACAACGCATAGAATGCCAGAAAAGGCTCCCTACAATGGAAAAATAAAGCTACTTTCCTGCAGCTCACTTACAACTGTTGTAGAGCAAAAATGATTCATTAAAATGTCAATTAAGGCATGGGAAATGTAAACGGTACCCTGATGACAACACAAAGACACCGATGTGGAAACACAAGCAATATGGAGGGGCACTTAGCAGATAGGTTGCGGTATGTTGCAGCATGTAATCTGGAAAACGCCCAGGAGTCAGGTTAGAGCAGGCCTGCACAACATGCGGCCCAGGGGCCAGATGCGGCCAGCAAGGCCTTTTTTCCTGGCCCCCGGGACTATTTCCCCTTCCTCCCCCTGCTGCTTAACACCCTCCCCCCCAAATTCCAGCCGCTGCACGGCCGAGGAGATGGCTGCAGGGGCGTGCGGGTGTTCTTCCTTACCCTCCCTCATGGCAGCAGTGGTGCACAGCGGCAGAAACCAGAGCAACACTTGGGCCTGCCATTTGGCCAGGTGTTGCTTCCCAACTGCAAGGTGCGCCTGCACAGGTAAGTCACTCTCTCTCTCTCTCTCTCTCTCTCACACACACACACACACACACACACGCAAAGACTGCTCCATTCTCATTCTCTCTCTCTCTCTCTCTCTCTCTCTCTAGCCAAGCCTCCTGCTGCTTCCTTTCCATCTTTCTTTCCCCTTCTCCCTTCTTTTCCAAAATTATGAGAAGAAGTTCTCTTCCATGTTTTGTGTGATGATTTGGCAGAGGTGGAAAGGAAGAACAATGCATTTTATTATGTATTTTGTACAGATTGTATAATATTTATATTATTAGAATGAATTTTAATTCAACTTTTTTCATATTAATTTAAATCAATCTTGGTCTGCCAGAACATCAAAAGTTAAATACTGATTAAATTCATTTTTAATTCATTTTTAATTCATTTCTCTTTAATTTGGTTGATTGGTTGATTGATTGATATTAAGTCTTACTCAAATAATCAACACCCTAGGAATTGACCTCGGCCCCCATGAACCAAGTCACGGTTGGTTTCGGCCCACCAGGTCATTTGAGTTGAGCAGGCCTGGGTTAGAGAGACTCTCTCTAACCTAGATCCTGGGATTCTTTTTGAGGACTGAATCCTCAAAATCAGGGGGTTGGGGCAAAGCCTGCAACCCTGAAACTGGGGGTGTGGGCAATGGCAACACCCTACAGGGGACCTACAGAGCCAGAGCATCCCCTGGGGATTGCCTGAGTCCCCCCCTCCCCAGTTTCATAGGTGCAGTCCTCAAAAGCAGCCCAGTAACTTGGTTAGAGTGCAATTATCTCTTATTTTGCTGCTGGGCTGATTTAAAGTTGGGCTGTGCGCCGAACCAATTCCATCGGGTTGGTTAATATTTGAGATGAATTCAAACGGGGCTGCCAGATCGTAAGCCGGGGCAAGTTGAACTGACTGCCTGTTCGGTCCGAGGGTCAAACCAGACCTAAGCAGTTCAGAACTTGTTTGATTCAGTTCAAGGGGGCATGCTTATAAAGAGGAATCTGGTGAGGATTAAAACCATTAATTAAAGCCTGCCATTAAAAAACTCCTTATAGCAGTGGTGGGAGCACACTTCATCGGAGGCAGTGGCAGCGTAGCACCTCCAAACTCCAGACCAGGTCCAGTGCTTCAGGATGGCCTGGTTCCAGCTTCGACACATGTGCGGAGATCACACAAATTTCCTCCATGCATTCACAGAGGCTGGAAATTGATTCACTGGAGCGCCGGACCTAGTCAGGAGTTCAGAGGAGCCACGCTGCTGCTGCTGCCGCTGCCAATTCCTCCAACGACAAGGTACATCACCCTGTGGCATGAATGACTCGGGCACAGACAAAGGAGTATGATTAATGATCTTAGAAGGAATGGCCTGATTGAAGATGTCAATGTGGTGCCATGCAGTGAAACTGCCACAAGATGTCAGTGTTGCTTACTTAATGAAGGAGTGAGAGCCAGCTTCTCTGAAAGGGCACAGAAAAAATCACAAGGAATTTTGGAATTGATTCATTCTGACATTTCTGGTCCAATTCAGCACAGTGTGAGAGGAAACCACTACATATTCAGATTTATTGATGACTTTTCAAGAGTAACTCTTCTACTGAGAGAGAAAAGTCAAGTGTCTGAGAAATTTAAAGAAAATGTTGCACTGCTCAATAATAAATTTGGAAGGAAGCCTCAGAGACTATGGTCAGACAATGGAGGCAAATGCGTGTCAATTGACATGAAAAGATTCCTAAGGGAACATGGGATTACACATGAATCTACTCCTGGGTGCTTTCCAGATTAGACCTTGCAACGGGGTCACGGCGTGCCTCGGAAGTGTGCTTCCACATTTCCTGGGTTCTGACACTGCAGTCCTTACACAGACAGCAGGGTGCCATTCACATTTCCAATGCCTTGTTTCAAATTTAATCGCTGCGATATAGAGCTAGGCCGTCATATATCTGGCATAAGAAAGTTTCTGGTTTTTCAGGTTGTTAGTTTCCGCGAGACTGCTGTTTACATTTCGAATGCAACTTGCCTCAATGGAGGCATTTTGCTTTTGTTGAGCAGCTAGTCTGGAAAGCGCCCAGCAGAACTGAACTGTGTGGCAGAGAGGAAAACTCGCTCTTTACTAGAAATGACCAAATGCATTTTACATGATGCTGGCTTAACAAATAAATTCTGGGGAGAAGCGGTGATGACTGCAAACTACTTGCAGAACAGATTGCCAACTAAGGCAATAGACAAGTCACCATTTGAACTATGGCATGGATGCAAATCCTCTCTAAACCATATCAGAGTATTTGGATCAAAAGCTTATGCATATGCCCCAAAGGCCAAGAGAACCAAACCCAATTGCAGATGCAAACTGGGAGTGTTGTTTGGATATGCGTCTGGCAAAACGGGATGTAGAATCCTTGACCCTGCAAGTGGAAAGTTCAGAATTCACGGTGGTGTATTTCAATGAGAGACAAGGGCCAAATGGAGGTGATGTACCAGAACTTGTGCCAGAGATCCAGGTGAAAGAGGAGCCATGTGAGTGGACTCTCATGAAGCTAGAGTCACATAGTGAACCTAAAGAATCCGTGCCAGAACCAGGAGCAGGTTCAGAAGGGGCTAGAGATTCAGAAGGGGTTGTACAGCCTGAGCTGGAACTAAGGCGCTCACAGAGGCCCATCAAAGGGGTTCCACCCAAAAGACTCTCACTCCTGACCAAAGCAGGAAAGATGCGGAACCCACAGCATTGTTTGAGGATAACCAAAACCCCAGCCAGATCCCTCAGATGGAGAAGATGAAGTCTTGAACTAAGCACATTCCAATAAAATGTCACTGTATTCGAGACATGTAACCAAAGGGGGTAGTCAAGTCGAAGTACTGCCCAACAGAAGAAGTGGTGACAGATGGGTTGACTAAACCACTGCCCAGAGACAGATTCCAAGATGCTTTGTGGAGAAAATGGGAGTCCTGAGGTGCTGCAACAGGCAGCCAAAAGGGGTGTTAGAGATGGAGTTGCAGTGAATCAACCTTTTGCACCAACTATTCTAAGGACCATTAGGGGCACTGGGTAGAGGTAGTTAGGAGCGTCTCCTTACCTGTCCCTGCTTTGCCTCTACTCTATGACCCCTACCTTGACTCCTCAGGTACTTCCTGTAGAGAGTCAGTCCTCTTCCTTTTCCTCTTAGAGAGCAAATGGAAGCATCTCTTTCTCCCCACCTATTCAGTATGCTGTAGCTGATAGTTAGGATAGGTCTTTCCTACCTCTAATGTACATAACCAATAAGCTCATTTAGTTTAGACTGCACTACAATCTCCATGCGTATTCTTAAGTAACTGCAACAGCTAAGCTTTTGGGCTAGAGCTTTTGGGCTAAAATGGGCTAGAGCTCATTTTAGGGACTTCTCCGTGGCGGTGGGGGTGGCGAAGAATAGCTTTTTCTCCGCCTCCATTGCGTCTGATCAGTGCAGACGAACAGAGCTGTTTCGTGTGGTAAAAACCTTGCTCCACACATCCCCCCAGACAATGGGGGAGGAGTCATCTACAGCTCTTTGTGATCGGTTTGCCTGTTGCTTTGCAGATAAAGTCGCTTGCATCCGTGCTGACCCGGACTCCAGAGTTTTGGCAGTTCCGGCAGACGTGCCCCTGGTACCATCTGGTCCCGTTGTGTTGGATTCTTTTCGGTTGGTGCGGCCTTAGGATGTGGAGAAGATCCTGGGCAGCGTGCGGGCGACTTCGTGCACTCTTGACCCTTGCCCTTCATGGCTAATAAAAGCTGCCAGGGAGGGGACAGGCAGATGGCTGGAGGTGATCGTTAATGCTTCAAAAAGGGAGGGCAGGATGCCATCGTGCCTCAAGGAGGCGGTGGTAAGACCACTATTTAAAAAGCCCTCCCTTAATCCCTCCAACCTTGATAACTATAGACCTGTCTATAACCTTCCCTTTTTGGGCAAGGTGATGGAGCGTGTGGTGGCGTCCCAGCTGCAGAGGGTCTTGGATGATACGTATTATCTGGACCCTTTTCAATCTGGCTTCCGCCCCAGGTATGGGACTGAGACTGCCTTGGTCGCTCTAGTGGATGACCTACGCCGGGAACTAGACAGGGGGAGTGCGTCCCTGTTGGTTCTGCTGGACCTCTTGGTGGCATTTGATACCATCGACCATGGTATCCTTCTGGGCTGCCTCTCGAATATGGGAATCGGAGGCACTGCGTTGCAGTGGTTCCGGTCCTTTCTTGGGGGGAGGGTCCAGAAGGTGGTGCTGGGGGACTACTGCTCGGCCCCATGGCCGTTGGCCTGTGGGGTCCCGCAGGGATCGGTCTTGTCCCCCATGCTGTTGAACATCTACATGAAGCTGCTAGGAGAGGTCATCCGGGGATTTGGACTGAGTTGTCAGCAATATGTGGATGACACTCAGCTCTATCTCTCCTTGTCACCTGATCCTAGGGAGGCGGTGGATGTCCTGAATCGGGGGCTGGAGGCCGTGATGGGTTGGATGTGGGCTAATAAACTGAAATTGAATCCGGATAAGACGGAGGTACTGTTCGTCAGTAGGAGAGCCAATCGGGATGAGGAGATTTTACCGGTTCTGGATGGGGTTGCACTCCCCTTGAAGGAGCAAGTACGCAGCTTGGGGGTGCTACTGGACCCGGCTCTGCTTTTGGAGGCTCAGGTGGAGGTGGTGGACAGGGGTGCCTTTGCACGGCTTTGGCTAGTGCGCCAGCTGCGTCCCTTTCTCGAGAAGGCAGATCTGGCCACGGTTACCCATGCCTTAGTCACGTCACGGCTGGATTACTGTAATGCACTCTATGTGGGGCTGCCCTTGAAGAATATCCGGAAACTGCAGCTAGTGCAAAACGCGGCAACGAGGGTTTTATCCGGAGCTGCCCACTGGGAACATATCACCCCCATTTTGAAAGAGCTGCACTGGCTGCCGGTTCGTTTCCAGGTCCAATTCAAGGTGCTGGTTTTGACCTTTAAAGCCCTAAACGGTTTGGGCCCAGGGTATTTGAGGGACCGCCTGCTCCCAAGGGTTGCTGCCCACTTGACGAGGACATCTGAGGGGGCCCTGCTCCGGGTGCTGACAATGAGAGAGGCCCTGCTGTCGTGCACTTGGGACAGGGCCTTCTCTGTTGCTGCTCCTAGACTCTGGAATGCTCTCCCAGTAGCCATTCGTTCCTCGGACTCCATCATGGCTTTTAGAAAGCTTGTAAAGACTTGGCTTTTTACCCAGGCTTTTACATAATCGTTTTTACTGCTGCTTCTGGGTGTTTTTACCTGTTGTATTGTTTTTATGCCTGTTTTTATATGTTTTTATATTTTTTTAGCTTGATGTTTTTATTGCCTTTTTATTGTATGTTTTAACTTTTGTAAACTGCCTTGGGGTTGTCTTTTAACGAAAGGCGGTATATAAATAAATAAATAAATAAATAAATAAATAAATAAATAAATAAATAAATAAATAAATAAATAAATAAATAAGCAAGCAAGCAAGCTCTGCACTACTTTGTAACTGGACTGGGCAGCTTCCTCTTGGTGCTTTGCTAAACAATTACAAACTCCAACACTTTTGCACTCTTCCCACACTCTGAAACACTCTTTTACATTAGAGAAACATCCCTGAGGGCTAGGAACATGTTTCCACTTCAGCAGAGTGCTTGCAGGATGTGGAGACTATAATGACAATAGTTGTGCCTTTGTGCACATGCAACCAGGCCTGGCATGTGGGCTAGCTCTGCATGCACACACTCTTGTTTAGAAGCATGCACACCATGCCAGCCACTGACTTTAATTTTTAGAGGTAGCCATTGATGACACACTGATTATCCTTAAGACACAGCTTCACACATGTGAGCTGGGCTTAGTTCACAGATTGGGACCATCCACCCTCACTGCACCAGACTGATCTGCAAAATTGTTCACCTGTATATGATGGAACCCAAGCGTAACAAAACAACTGCAGAACCAATGCACAGATCCTACGATCGCATAGGCTGAGGACCGGGATGACTGAAGGAACAGTTCTGTTGTCAATACGATGGGAACTGAACCTGGGTCAAAAAAGAGGTCATAGTGTTTAAGGCACTAATTTACCTATCCCATCCACATCTTGTGGTTCTTTTAAGGATCTCAGTATATCCATCATATGAGCACTTACCTGGCCCAATGATGTGTGCGCCAGTGAGGATTATAACTAGAACTGTGCTCATGTAAGGCAACCACGAGATGGGGGTCTGTTGGAGAAAGATGGTTGTGCATCAGGTCATGCAAGGCTGAGGTTGTAGGTGCTCCTAATCTTAGATCCCCAGAAGTTGTGGAACTATATCTTAGGGCATGTCCCATCTTTGCTACTGACATGCTAGAGCTTTGCTAGCCTATGGAATGCAATCGAATACTGAGATCTGTGTCCACGTGAACTCTGTGGCATTGGAAAACAGCATCCAAGTATATTTCGCAGGGAGGTTCTGTCAAGGGAAATCTACATCCTTGCTCACTCTTCCCTTTGACTCTATCACATAAAACCCAAGTGGTTTTTATATTCCAAAGTAATGTTTCTTTCATTTATTCCTTTGTGGATCAGGCAGAGATCCTGCATTTCAAAACATCTCTGATTGATATCCTCACTAAGGGACTTGATGCATGCCAGGAGAATATGCGCATAGTGTAGAGAGCTTGCTTAGCTGTGCAGGATGGAGGGTGGGGGATGCAGCCCTCAGGGACATATTTTTGTGTTACATGGGGCACTTCCAGGTCAAGGACAGATCAGAGAAAATTGTCCCCACACCCTCTGCACTCTCGTACTCTGGAAGCTCCCCATAGTGTAGACATGTCATCTTCACTACAGAACTGAAGCACATCTGACTCCTTAGAGAAGATCTCAGCCACTGAACCAAAGAATACACCCTTTTAAAATTAGTCTGCCATGTCTGTCATGAACTTCCCAGATGGCTTTGGGACTGGCATTCATCATAGGTTATGGTGGAAAGGGAAGGATGTCAATGCCAGCTCATAATGTTCCGCTCTAAATTCATCAGTGCTTCAAGTTTTGAGTTACAAACCTCAATTTCGAGGGTCATGGTTAACAGAATGCAACAGATGCTGCAGATTCCAAAGCCACAGAGAAGCAGAATCCTCCGTCCCCAAGCATCAATGCCATAAATCTAGAAAATACAAAGTCAGGGAAGAGAGTGATAGTCATCATGAGCCAGAAAGACATAGTGGACTGAGTGCTGAATTTAAACTTGGGTGGGTTCAAATGTCTAGTTGTCCATGAAGCTAATTGGCCGACATTAGATCAATCACTATGTAAAAGAAATTCAGTGGTCTGGAGATAAGACTTCCTGATTCCTTTTCACACTGTTTCTGCCCCCTCCCCATCCTTGTGGGGCTAAAGAGACAGCTACCAATTGTAAACCCAGAACTTGAGTGTAGCTGTGATAAGACAGTAACAGGGCCTTTTTAAAGGGGGAAGTCTTTTTAAAGGGGGAAGCATGGATATGGATAATCAGATATTAGCTGACATCCTCCATAGCCCTCCGACAGCAAAAGGAGGGCTGTGGAATCCATAAGGAGCCTTCAGCATTCCTGCCAGAAGGCTTGTTGCACAGCAGACTGAGTATGGAGGGAGGAGTGACTTTCACATCTCTCCCCTCCCCTCCAAAAGCACCTTCCCCTTCTATACACCTGTTCCTGAGCTGTTCACAAAAATCACTCTTCCCCTCCCTACCCCACTATTTGTCCGCTGCGCAATAACTCTTCGGCACAGACAGCCCGCCTTTCTTCACGGGGGGAGGTGGGAGATAACAAAGGAAGCCCAGAAGACCCCTCACCAAATTACTGTTCTCAGGACCATTTTCTCCAAATGGACAGTATTCTTCGAAAAGAGACATAGCAGCTAAAACACAGTTTTATAGCAATGATATGTTCTTAGGAGATTTCAGCAAAGGAGGTTTCTAGCAAAGAGATAGGGAAAGAGACAGAAGTGGGGGAGACTTACCACTGCTATGTGTGTCATCATGAGGAGACAGGTTGCTCCTAAAATGAGACGTGACACATTCTGTTCTCCTATTTCCGTAGATTTTAAGATATCACCTCTATAATAGTACGCCTGAAATCAGATCAGAGCCACCAGAAATCATAGTTGCATGGAAGAAGTTACTGGTGACCCAGGGTTTGGGGAGAGTGCGAAGTGGGGGTGGGAGACGGGCTTACATGATGCACAGCACCTCAGTGACACTGTGGATACATGAGGCTGCCCTGATGCTCTAGCTCAGGGCTGCACAACTTCAAACTTTCAGCTGTTGTTGGACTGCAACTTCCATCATCTCTGTCTCATTGCCATTGTGGTTGGGGATGATGGGAGTTGTAGTCCAACAACAACTGGAGGGCCAAAATTGTGCAGCCCTAATGTAGAGAATAAACGGAGACACAATCAGCGCTGCCACTGCTGTTCCCATTGCAGCAAAAGGGAGTAACTGCAGCAGCCCTGATCATGCCACTGCTCATTCTCTACGGCGCCAGGGTTCCCTTCCGCAACCACAGCAGCCCTGACATTGCTGAGATGCTGCGCATCATCGAGGCCACAGATGCCTTTTACCAAGATGAGGAAGCCATTTATTCCAGCTTCTTTCTCCCTAATTCGGCGGTTCCACATTCATAGAAACATAGAACTCTGGAAGGGACTTGGGAGTCTTCTGGTCCAACCCCCTCCTCACTGTAAGATGTTGCTACACCATCCATGACAGACGGCAACCCAGCCTCTGTTTCAAAACCTCCAGAGAAGGAGAACCCACCCCTGTGTGGGGCAAACTGTTGAACAGCATGCACCATTATGAAATTCCTCCTCATTTCTATCCTAAATCTGCTTTTCTTTGTAATTTCGACACATTGGTTCAAGTCCTACCCTCAGAAGCAATAGAGAACAAGTCTTCTCCTCCCTCTGTGTGACAGCCTTTGGATTTTGGAAGATGGCTGCAATATCTCCCTTAGTCTTCTCTTCTCTAGGCTAAACATAGCATAGCTCTTTCAACCATTTCTCACACGACAGTTTCCAGACCAAACCAACTTTATTGTCCTCCTCTGAACTCTTTGCTGTTTATCAATGTCCTCCTTCAACTCCAGTGCCCCGAACTGGAGACAGTATTCCAAAGGAATCTGACCAGTGCAGAATAGAGTGGAATGATTACTTCCCATGATCAGGACACTATGCAGGCTGTTTCCCATGACCGGGACACAGCCTAAGATTGCATTAGTTTTTTAAGCAGCTGCATGACACAGCTGATTCATGCTCAACTTCCACTAAGACACCTGGGTCTCTTTCAAATATACTGCTGCCAAGTTTCTCCCATCCTGTACTTGTGCATTTGGTTTTTCTTACCCAAATGCAGGACTCTACATTGGTCTTTACTGAACTTCATGTTGTTGATTTCCTCACAGACCAAGTAGGTAATATAATCTGTTCTAGGATCTTGCCAGGCATTGATGTCAACCTGACTGGTCTGTAGTTTCCCAGCTCCTCCTTTCCCCCCATTTTGGAAGACTGGGATATTTGCCTAACTCCAATCTTCTGGCATTTCAGCCATACTCCAGGGCATTTTCCAGACTACGAGATTTGCACCAGTTAAAGTGTTGCAAAGCGCGATGGTATGAGGCAGCGGCTTGAAACTGCAAGTACAGCATTTCTCAATGTGTTTTTCAGTGCATTGTGACAGGGTTTTGACTGTTCATGTTGCCCACCACTGCAGCAGGTTTTCCGGGCAGGGGGTATCCATATTCCACCTGAATTGCATTCACTGTCTCCTCCTCCTCCATTTCAGGTCAATAGGGTCATGGAGGCAGCGGGGAACTACTGGCGCGACAAATTCTTTTTTTAAAAAAAAATTCTTGGTGCCTTTGCACAAAGCCGCCAGTAGGGGCACAGTTCCATCTGCTTTGCTTTGCGCTAGCAAGAGCACAGGGAATACATGGGGTGTGATGACAGATGGACCAATGGTCTGACTCTGTACAAGGCTGCTTCCCACCAAAGGAAACATGTTTTCCCAAGAAAACATGAACATGTCCAAAAAAATAAGTCTGATGGGGAAAAAAGCAATGGCAGGGAATGCGCCGCTCCAAAATGAGGATTTAGTTGCACCGTTGCACCCTTGCACAAGCGATCCAGCAAAACAAACAAACAAACAAACCCCAGGCGAAAGGGGTTTGCCAAATGAGCCAGCCAAGCCACAGCAAGCAAAAAAAGGAGGAAACATGAACGTGTCCGAAAAATAAGTCTGATGAAAAACAAAAGCGAATGCAATCAAAATCAAAAGCCGAAAGCAGATTAGAATCAGGTTGTACCTTTGCGCAAAACCCCGTGTGGAAAATTTGAAGGAAAAAAATCCTTTCATGAATGGGAGAGAAACATTATTTCATGAACCAGATGGAAAGGGAGTGTAAAAATCAACAAATTATTGCACCGCAATTTGAGCCATCCACACCACACTGCAAAGCATAAATGATGGGGCAAGCCTCCTACAATGGAAAAATACAGCTACTTTCCTGCAATGTATATACAACATTGTAGGACTATAAGACATCAATAAAATCCTAAACAGGGCATTGGAAATATGGATGGCACCCTGCTGACAGCTCAGCAACCATGATGTCGAAACATGGGCAATGTCAGACCATATTGAATGTGTGTATTAAGTTTGGAGACCAGGTACAGACTGGAACTTCTGTTGGTGTACCAATCACCCTGCTGCCCAACAGAATCCCTAACTGAGCTAACGGACTTGGTCTCACATTTGGCTTTGGAATCCCCTAGGCTTGTAGTGGTGGTGGATTTCAATGTTCACTTTAAGACTAATTTGTCTGGGGCGGCTCGGGAGTTCATAGCGGCCATGACAACTATGGGTCTATCCCAAGTGGTCTCGGGACTGACACATTACTGGTCACACACTTGATCTGGGCTTCCATTCTGAGCAGGGTGATGTTCTGTGGGTGAGGACCCCTGCAATTTCCCCATTGTCATGGACGGACCACCATGTGGTTAAGGTTGGACTCACGACCATGTCCCACCTTCGCAGGGGTGAGGGGCCTATTAGGATGGTCTGGCCAAGAAGGTTATTGGATCCAATAGGATTCCAAGAAGCCTTGGAGGGATTTAGTGTTGGCTCTGCCAGTGATCCTATTGATGCCCTGGTGGATAATTGGAACAGCAAGCTGACCAGGGCAGTAGACATGATCGCTCCTAAGTATTCTCTCCAATTCATTTCAAAATTGGCCTCTTGGTATACAGAAGAACTACGGGGGCTCAAGCGACAAGGTTAACCCTGTTAACTTGGCAAAGAGGCACCTTTTAACGTGGTGATTATCTTTATTTAGCAGGAGGAGAGTATCAGGCCCTATCCACCTCCAGCACGGTACCTCCAGTGACTGTTGCTGGTGTCTATCTGATGTTTCTTTTTAGATTGTGAACCCTTTGGGGACAGGGATCCATCTTATTTATTTATTATTTCTCTGTGTAAACTGCACTGAGCCATTTTTGGAAGGGCAGTATAGAAATCGAATGAATGAATGAATGAAGGAAGGAAGGTAGATGACTGGAGCGCAAGTGGAGAAATACTCAGCTTGAACCAGACAGATTACAACATAGAGTGCATTTGAAGATCTATGCTAAAGCAATATGTGCGGCAAAGAAGCAATTCTTTTCTGCACCTATTGCTTCTGAAGCTCACGTCCAGCTGAGTTGTCCAAGGTTGTGAGAGGGCTATTATGTGCCCCTCCTGCCCTGAATCAGTATTTGGAACCATCAGTTACCCGCTGTTACATTTTAAATGAGTTTTTTAATGAACAAACTCTCTCATATTTGGGCCGACAGACTCCACAATTATTGCAGTGTCTGATGCAGAGGTGTCCAGTGACTCCTTTTGTGTGGTTAGGCTGGATCAGTTCCAGTTTGTGACTCCTGACGATGTGGACAAGCTGCTTGGAATGGTGCTGCCTACCACCTATTATCTTGACCCGTGCCCAACATGGCTTATATTATCTGGCAGGGTGTTTTTTTTTTATAGAGGGCCTGTTGGAGATTATAAATGCTTCTCTGAGGGAGGGCAGGATGCCTCTTTGTCTCAAGGATGAAATTATTAGACCTCTTCTAAAGTAGCCTATGTTTGATCCCTCAAAGTTAAGCAACTATAGGCCTATCTCCAATTTTCCATGGTTGGGTAAGGCGACTGAGAGGGTGGTGGCCTCCCAGCTCCAGGCAATCTTGGACGAAATTGATTATCTAGACCCATTTCACACTGGCTTTTGAGCGGGCTATGGAGTGGAGACTGCTTTGGTCGGCCTGACAAATTATCTCCAATTAGGAATCGACAGAGGAAGTGTGACCCTGTTGGTCCTTTTGGATCTCTCAGTGGCTTTCAATACTATCGATGACAGTATCCTTCTGGAGCATCTGAGGGGGTTGGGGTGAGAGGCACTGCTTTGCGGAGGTTCCACTCCTACCTCTTGGGCAGGTTCCAGATGGTGTCCCTTGGAGACTGTTGATCTTCACAATCTGAACTTTTGTCTGGTGTCCCTCAGGGCTCCATATTGTCTCCGATGTTGTTTAACATCTACATGAAACCGCTGAGAGAGATCATCAGGAGATTTGGTGCAGGGTGTTATCAGTACGCTGATGACTTCAGTGTTCTATTTCTCCATGTCAGCATCTATTTCTCCATGTCAACGTCGTTGGGAGATGACATAACCACCCTAAATGCCTGCCTGGAGACATTAATGGGCTGGATGAGGCATAACAAACTGAGGCTTAATCCAGATAAGACAGAGGTACTTATTGGAGTTGGAACTTGGGAGATGAGTTTGATCTGCCTATTCTGGATGGGGTCACACTTCCTCAGAAGGAACAGGTACGCAGTCTGGGCGTGCTTCTGGATCCCAACCTCTCTCTGGTTCCCCAGATTGTGGCAGCAGACAGAAGTGCCTTCTGTCAGCTTCAGCTGTACTCCAGCTGCATCCATTTATTCAGATAAATGACCTCAAAACCGTGGTACATATGCTGGTAACCTCCAGGCTTGACTACTGCATTGCGCTCTATGTGGGGCTTCCTTTGTATGTAGTCCGGAAACTGCAGTTGGTACAGAATGCGGCAGCCAGGTTGGTCTCTGGGTCATCTCGGAGAGACCATATTACCCCTATTTTGAAAGAGTTACACTGCCGATAAGTTTCCAGGCAAAATACAAGGTGCTGGTTATAACCTATAAAGCCCTAAGCTGCTTAGGCCCTGGATATTTAAGATAACATATTCTTCTCTATTATTCCCACCACCCATTAAGATCATCTGGAGAGGTTCATCTATAGTTGCCACCGGCTCGTCTGGGGGCTGCTCAGGGATGGGCCTTCTCCATTGCTGCCCTGGGGCTTTGGAAGGCACTCCCTGTTGAAATAAGAGGTTCCTCATCTCTGACAACTTTTCAAAAGTCAATTAAGACACATTTGTTCACCCAAGCTTTTAATTAGATTTACAATTTTAATACTTTTAACTTGTTTTAAGCTTTACATTGTTTTTAATGTTTAAATTTTGTTTTGATTGTGTTTTTATTTGTGAACCGCCCAGAGACATAACTTTTGGGCAGTCTAGAAACGTGTTAAATAAATAAATAAATAAATAAATACGGAAGGGCACTTAGCGGACAGATTGCAAAACTGTTGCAACTTGTAATCTGGAAAACGCCCAGGAGTTCTCAGATATTACAGACAGTGACTCTGAGATCTAGGGGTATGCATAGAAACATTCAGGGTGATTCGACCACTGGTTCATGAACTGGTTCTTTAGAATCGGCTGGTGGTACAGTTTGTGCACTTGAACTGGGTCAACCTGGTTCAGCTGGTTAGAATGGTTCGGGATGCTTGTAAAGGGTAATCTAGGAAGGATTCCCATTTACAAGTATCCCAAACCAGTCAAACTGGGCCAAACCGGTTATGTCCGAACTTGGACTGCCGCCTCCCCCTTTTGCACACCTCTACTGAGATCACATCTGAAAGTTCCTTTAGTGCTCAGGAATGTAATTCATCTCAATCTGGAGATGAACTCATTTAAGGTAGCCAAGTATTCTTGGACCATCTCTTTATCTGTCTTGATAAAGGCCAGGATTTCCTGAAGGCCAGGAAATTTAGGACCAACAAAAGGAAGTACTTTTTTACAAAACACATAATTAATTGATGGAGTTCTCTGCCATAGGATGTGATGATGGCCACTAGTTTGGATGGCTTTAAGAGGGCTTAGACCAGGCCTGCTCAACTTAGGCCCCCCAGCTGTTTTTGGACTATAACTCCCATAATTCTCAGCCACATCAGCCAATAGCCAGGGATTATGGGAATTGTAGGCCAACATCTGCAGGAGGGCCGAAGTTGAGGAGGCCTGGCTTAGACAAATTCATGGAGGACAGGTCTATCAATGGCTACTAGTCTGGTGACTATAGGCCACCTCCAGCTTCAGAGGCAAGTTGCTTCTAATTACCAGATTCAGGGAAGCAACAGCAAGAGAGAGGTCATGCCCTCACCTCTTGCCTGTGGACTTCTCAGAGGCATCTAGTGGGCCACTATGTGAAACAGGATGCTGGAGTCCAGCAGCTGGACTAGATAGGCCTTGGGCCTGATCAACCAGGGCTGTTCTTATGTTCTTCTCCTTGGCCAGGTGGTCTATAGGAAATTGTATTACTTTTATTTCTCTCAAACTTTATTCAGAGATGGGGGAAGATAGAGGCATTTTGGGGAGAAGATATATGCTTGCTTCTCCACTCAGGAGTAAACACATACTTGTAGGGTTCGGGAGGATGCTCCTGGGAGTGAGGAGTTTTTTTAATGATTGGGACTTACTTATTTCTGGGACTTTTTCCTGTATCTAGGCTTTGGTGGCATACCTTGCTCTTTCATGATTGATGTTGTCCCTAAGCCTAGCTCTCCCCCTGTTTCAAGACTGGGTTAGAGCAGAGGCTCCTCCCCCCCTTTTTTGTTGTTGCCCCACCCCCTTCTTAGAGTCTCAGATTTGTTCTCTTCCCATCCTTCAAGACCCATGATTGATTTTATATTCCTTCCATTTTCCATGGAGTTAGAAAACACTTTTGCTTTGCTGTCTGTGTCTAAGGGGCAGTTTTACCCAAATAGCTTGGGTTGTTTTATTTGTTTGTTTTATTTTTGTATTTTTAAAGTGGCAGGACTATCCATGCAAAATGTGTTATGTGCAAATCAATGGGAATTATTTATTTATTTATTTATTTATTTATCTATCATTCATTTTTAATACTGCCTGATATGCAAATCTCTAGGTGGTCTACAGATGCTGACATTAAAATCACAGGTTAAAATACATAAAACAAAATAAAAACAATATAAAACAAATTATTAAAATGATTAAAATTCTAATTAAAAGCTTGAGAGAACAGAGAAGTCTTGAGGGTCTTCCTGAAAACAAACAGAGAAGGAGATGCTCATATTTCAGCAGGAAGCATATTCCAAAGCTCTGGGGCAGCCACAGAGAAAGCCTGGTCTCAAGTCGCCACCGGACGACATTGCGGCAACTGTAACCAGACCACTCCAGAAGATCGTAAAAGGCGGGAGGGTTCATGACAAAGGAGGTGCTCTCTTAAATAACCTGGTCCCAAGCCATTAAGGGCTTTATCGGTAATAACCAGCACTATGGTTATCGGTAATAACCCAGAAACATATTTCTCGGTAATAACCCAGAAACATATCAGCAGCCAGTGCAGTTCTTTCAAAACTGGTATTATATGGTTCCTTCGTGTTGTCCCAGAGACCAATATGGCTGCCACATTCTGTACCAATTGTATTTTCTGGACTACATACAAAGGCATCCCCATGTAGAGCACATTACAGTAGTCAAGTCTGGAGGTTACCAGCATATGTATCACTGTTTTAAGGTCATTCACCTCTAAAAATGGACGCAGCTGACGTATCAGCTGAAGCTGATAATAAGCGCTCCTGGCCACCACCTCAACGTGAGAAACCAAGGAGAGCATTGAGTCCAGGAGCACTCCCAAGCGACATACCTGATCTTTCAGGGAGAGTGTAACCCCATCCAGAATAGGCAGATATAAACCATCTCTCGGGTCCCGACCCCCCTCAGTCAGTACTTCCGTCTTATTTGGATTCAACTTCAGTTTGTTATACCACATCCAGCACATTACCACCTCCAAGCAGGCATTTAGGGAAGATATACCATTTCCTGATGAGGTCGACATGGAGAAGTAAATCTGGGTGTCATCAGCATATTGATAACACCTAGTACCAAACCTTCTGATGATGTCTCCCAGAGGTTTCATGTACTGTAGATGTTAAAGAGCATTGGAGACAGTATGGACATTGGAACATAGGAAACTGCCATATACTGAGTCAGACCATTGGTCTATCTAGCTCAGTATTGTCTTCACAGATTGTCAGTGGCTTCTCTAAGGTTGCAGGCAGGAATCTCTCTCAGCTCTCTATCTCTATCAGAATCTCTATCTTGGAGAAGCCAGGGAAGGAACTTGAAACATTCTGCTCTTCCCAGAACGGCTTCATCCCCTGTGGGGAATATCTTGCAGTGCTCACACATCAAGTCTCCCATTCATATGCAAACAGGGCAGACCCAGGTTCCAGGTTCTTGGCCTTCACCACATCTTTTGGCAGAGAATTCCACAAGTGGATTATCCGTTGTGTGAAAAAGTACTTGCATTTTCTGGTCCTAGATTTCCTGGCAAACAATTTTATGGGATGACCACTGGTTCTAGTGTTATGGGAGAGGGAGAATAATTTCTCTCTATCCACTTTCTCCACACCTCGCATGATTTTATAGACCTCTATCATGTCTCCCCGCAGTCATCTTTTTTCTAAACTAAAAAGTCCCAGGTGTTGTATTCTTGCCTCATAAGAAAGGTGCTCTAGGCCCCTGATCATCTCGGTTGCCCTCTTCTGCACCTTTTCCAGTTCAACAGTGTCCTTTTTTAGATGTGGTGACCAGAATTTTACGCGGTAGTCGAAGTGTGGTCGCACCATAGTTTTGTATAAAGGCATTATAATACTAGCCGTTTTATTTTCAATCCCATTCCTAATTATCCCTAGCATAGAATTGGCCTTTTTCACAGCTGCCGCACATTGAGTTGACACTTTCAATGAGCTGTCCACCACAACCCCAAGATCCCTCTCCTGGTCAGTCACTGACAGCTCAGATCCCATCAGTGAATACTTGAAGTTGGAGGTTTTTGTCCCAATGTGCATCACCTTACTCTTGCCAACATTGAACCGCATTTGCCATTTTGTCGCCCACTCCCTCAGTTTGGAGAGATCCTTTTGGAGCTCCTCACAATCCATTTTGTATTTCACTACCCAAAAGAGTTTGGTATCATCTGCAAATTTGGCCACCACTGCTTACTCCTGCTTCTAGATCATTTATGAATAAATTAAAAGGCACTGATCCCAGTACAGATCCCTGGGAGACCCCACTTCTTTCTTCCCTCCATTGTGAAAACTCTCCATTTATACCTACCCTCTGTTTCCTGTCATTCAACCAGTTAGCAATCCACACATGTACTTGTCCCCTTATCCCATGACCACTAAGTTTCCTCAGGAGTCTTTGATGAGGAACTTTGTCAAAAGTTTTTTGGAAGTCCAGGTATACTATGTCAACTGGATCACCTTGATCCACACACTTGTTGAAACTCTCAAATAACTCCAAAAGGTTCGTGAGGCAAGATTTACTTTTGCAGAAGCCATGCCGGTTCATTCCCAGCAAGGCCTGTTCTTCTATGTGCTTTACAATTTTATCCATGCGGATGCTTTCCATCAATTTGCATGGAACGGATGTTAAGCTAACTGGCCTGTAATTTCCTGGATTGCCCCGGATCTCTTCTTTAAAATCAGTGTTACATTTGCTACTTTCCATTCCTCCGGTACAGAGCCTGATTGTAGGGATAAGTTATATATTTTAGCAAGGAGGTCGACAATTTCACATTTGAGTTTTTTGAGGACTCTTGGATGGATGCCATCCGGCCGTGGTGATTAGTTGGTTTTCAATTTTTCCAGAAAGTTTAGAACATTGTTTCTTGTCACTTCTATCTGACTCAGTTCTTTAGCCTCCATCCCTAAAAAGCCTGCTTCAGGAACAGGTATATGCTCAGTATCCTCTGCCATGAAGCCGTACGCAAAGAACTCATTTAGCTTCTCTGCAACTTCCATATCGTCCATAATAATCTCTTTCACGCCCTCATTGTCTAATGGTCCAACTGCAACCCTGGCAGGTTTCTGGCTTCTGATGTATTCTGGAGCCTTGCAGAACTTCTTACTTCAGTTCTCACTTTGCAGAGCAACAGTCTCCAAGTGACACCATCTGTAATCTACCAAAGAGGTAGGAGCGGAACCACTGTAAAACAGTGCCACCCAATTCCACCTCTCTCAGGCAGTCCAGAAGGATATCATGGTCGATGGTATTGAAAGCCACAGAGAGATCCAAGAGTCATACTCCTTCTGTCGATAGCCAATTGGAGATAATCCATCAGGCCGACCAAGGCAGTCTCGACCTCATAGCCCACACAAAAGCCAGTTTAAAATGGGTCTAGATAATCTGTATAATCCAGAACTGCCTGGAGCTGAGAAGCCACCACCCGCTCAATCACCTTGCCCAACTATGGAAGGTTAGAAACAGGTCTGTAATTAGCTAGCTCTGAGGGATCCTGTGCAGGTTTCTTCGAGAGTGGTCTAATAATAGCCTCTTTAAGACAAGGAGGCATCCTGCCCTCCCTCAGAGAAGCATTTATTATGTTACCAGACCTTCTCTGATAATATGATTATCAGATGAGATAAACCAAGTTGGGCAAGGGTCAAGAGAACAGGTTGCAGGGCACACAGTCCAAAGCAGTTTGTCCACTTCCTCAGGAGTCACAAACTGAAATTCTTCTTAAAATACATTCAGAATGTCTTCTTAAAATACAACCCACAAAGTTTCCAGCTTTACTTGAGCATATTCTGGTATAAAAAATACTGCATTGCAGTTTCTCTTGCTGCTGCAGGTGTGTGTGTGTGTGCGCGCGCTCATGTCCTAAAAGGCTCCAAAATTACCTAGGGACACCTCTGGCCACAATACCCATAAAAGGAATTGTAAAAATTGAAACAGGCTATGGTAAGATTACAGATTCCTGTAATGAGGGCTGCAGTTTCCTGTTATAGCTTATAGCTAATCGAAATACTGGGGCATGATAAGTCATTTAAACAGAAGCATCCATGCCAGCCTTACCGCTTTGATGCCAGAGAACTGCTGGCCCACCGTCAGGATGATGGAGCAGAGGAGTGGCCAGCACTGCTTAGGAGAGCATAGCATCCTATGAACTCTCATCCCCTTTTCTTCCTGCTCATACTGGTCCTCCTGATGGAGCTCTTCAATCTCATCCTCTGTATAGTGTGAACCTCTGAGCTTCTTCAAGACTGGATAGGGGGAGAAGAGAGGAGGATTTGAAGTGTTGGGGGAACACACTGGGCCAGGAGACATTCGGGTACCCCAGAAAACCCAGGATTCAGGAGGCCCTAAGCTAGGGAGAACTGCAGCATCCTGGAAGAGGTGGGGAGAACAGACTTGTGTGCTGAGACTTTCACAGAAAAAGAAATATTGTGGGACTTGATGTGCAATGAAATCCTTTTCCAGTCTTGCAAAATGTTTAGCAATATATACTCTGGAGGCAATCCTCAGGTATTTCCAGATGGAGAAATACTCTGTTTGAAAAGTAAGCATTTGCATTCATCAAGTCTCTTTCCACATGACACAGCTCTAGCTTCCTATGGCACCTCTTCATGCTTATCAGCTTGTTCACATTGCTTATTTCCTCCATTTGCTATTTCATGCCGCCATCTTCTAGACACTTGTCCATTTTTAAATCTTTTAAAGAAGTCTCAGAAGATGCGACTCTCATTATTTGAGATGATTTATTCAAATCAGTATTTGAATAAATATCATTGTCTGTTTGTTATATATACACTTTTGTCCTGGTTTGGAGAAATCCACATCTTAAATAAATGTACATTGATATACATTTGTGCAACCCTGGGAGGTCGGTTAGGCTTGAGTTGAGTGTTTGGCCCAGAGTGAGTTTGTTAGAAGCATCAGAACCATGTGATCATCTGAGAAGAACCAAATACAGGGTTACAGTCCATATGGGAGGAGGGTTATTGTATCTCCAGCCTGAGGGGTTATCACAGTTCTTTGCATTTCTGTGCTTTGCAGGGCCATTTTACCTTCCTTTGCTTCCCTTTCCTGCTTCTTTTGAATCAGTAGATACCTAGGGCTTTCCGGGAGGAAGAGCAGTAGGACGAGCTGAAACAACGCCCCGATCCCAGTTAGGCCAAAAAGGACTGGCGAACCTGAGCAAGAAGACATATTTATGAACTGTGACAATGACACTCATCTGATTTGCTCCAGGATCCAGGGATGCACCGTTCTATTTTACCTTGTTCATTCCCCAGGAATTCAGGAAGACTAACAGCCTGAGCCACAGCAATACCCAGAGACATAAAGAACAGACACACTTCGATAATGGTTCCTCTCAGGTTTACAGGGGCAATCTCTCCAAGGTACATTGGAACAGAAGTTGAAAAAATACCTAGTTAGATGGTAAGTCAAGAATTAATGCACAGCATAGCCGTATTCAGACATTAAGTTCTACCTGTGTTCAGATGTCTGTATGTTTATATGTATGTTTATGTAAATGACTATTCTCCATACATTTTAAAAGTGAACTGGTACAAGCTTGCTGATATGCAGGAAGTGTACAGCTGTACCTATGTTCAGCAAGTATGTGAATAACTGTACCTACATACAGATCTATACTTGTGTACAGTGTACACAGACTGTACAAGTGCTGAACATAACATGTGAACAGAGTTTATTATCAGGATCTGCCCCTGCTCAGCTCCTGAGGGATCTTCAGAGGAGGAGGATCCTGGCATGACCCAAGGAGATTCCTCAGAGAAAGAGGACCCTAATATGGCCCCTGATGAGCCCTTGGCCAGGGAGAACTATGACTTTGCCCAGGAAGAACCCTGGCCCAAGGGAAGACCCAAGTGCATCCCCTGTGGAGACCCAGACCCTGATAGAGCACCTGTCAAGACCCCTCTGAGCAGTGAGAGTGAGGATCCTCAGCCATCCACTTCCTAGGGTGTCCCACCTCCTCAGGGGCGGAGCCACCATTGGTCGAACGGGTTCAAAGAACCCGGGCTGCCACCAATCAGGGGCCGCGAGCACAGCCCCAGGCACGCCCCCAGCACCTGACATCAGTCACGGGAGCATTCTTTCGGTCCCAAACAGGGCCATGTGACCCCATTTGGAGCCAAAATTGGCCAACGCTACATTGGCAGTGTGGGCCAGTGTGACTCTCCCTGCCTTAAAGGCAGGGAAAGCTGCTCCTTGTCTCGCTGCCGACGCATCGGGGCCAATCGATTTCCCTCCCAAACGGGGCTGTGAGGCCCCGTTTAGGAGAGAGATCGGCCCACGCTGTATTAGCAATGTGGCCAGAACAGTTGTCCCTGCCTTTAAGGCAGGGAGAGTCACACCAGCCCACGCTCTCCAACGCAGCGTGAGCCGATCTCCTTTCCAAACGGAGCCAGATGACACATTTGGAAAGGAAACCATGCCCCCCCCCCCCCGCGACTGTCATCAGATGTGGAGGCCTGGCTAGCTGGGTCCCTCGTCTGATGTCAGACATAGTGGGCAGGGCCACGGCAGCGACCACACATGGGCCGCCGCCAGCCTCACTCTGCTCCTGCACCTCTTCCAGGCAGAATGCAGTGAGTCCAAGAGAGATATACGACTCAACCCCTAGGAGAACTGCCACTGTTGAACCTGGGCCAACCTGCAAGTGTAGCAGAAAGGTGCTCACTTGGCAGCATGACAGCGCTTACTAGAAAGTGGCCTCCTGGGGACAAGAGGTCTACTCGGGAGGAAGCTTAAGATCATTTCCAGCTGCTGCAGCAGTTGATGAGGCAGAGCCTAGCTATCAGCTGGAACCCTTTTAAAAGGCCTTCCAGAATCCCAAGAAGGCTGCTTGTACAACCACTCTTGCTCCAGTCCCCTGGACCTAGCGCCACTGCATAACCTCCCTCTTTACCAGCCTCAGTACTGGGCATCCTAGGAACCTGGCCTCAACAGCACCCTGCTGGCATTCAAGCCTGAGCACCGAGCAGCACTGAGAGTTCCTCTCTCATGTGAAGGGAGGACACTTATTCCTACAGCTTGTACAGGAACATGTTTGCGGAATAAACAATAAAGAAGCCCCGGCGAACCTTAGGGAGCAATTGTATATGACCCCAGAATGTTTTCGATAGAGGTCTATGGGGTGCTGTCATGTCCCCCCCCCCGCCACCCTTGTTCACTGTTTATGAGAGTCTGCTGGATGAGATTGTAAGATTTAAAGGTGGTTCACATGACCACAAGGCGGTGGGCTTTTGAGGAAGGCAGGGGCCTTCCTGCCTTCCTCCAGATGACCAGAGCCCAATTAGGGCTCCACTACCCGCTTGCCCACAAGAGCGGAGTGGTGGTGAGACAAGCGGTGATGGAAAGAGAAAGAAGCCAGGCCTCACACTAGGCAGTGCACGAGCAGCACTGTGCCTTGGAGAAGCTCCATGCTGCCTGGCCACTCCTTTCCTGATGCTCTATGATGAAGATGGTGGCCGGCAGCACAGTGATGTGCATGGCCAGCAAGTGAGGTGGTAGGAGGTGCACACTTGTGCCCCTACCTCACTTTCAGCCTGGTTTAAGATAGGGGGGAGGAGCAGCAGCAGGATCAGGAGCAATCCGGGAGTCTCTTAAGACCAGCCCTACCTGTGCTTAGCCTGCTCTACCCAGGTTGGGCTGGTTGTGAGAATGCCTTCTTTGTGTTCAGTGGCAGTGACTTTGCAACGTATCAGGTACTACATGGGCACACAGTGAGGCATTCTCAGTGGCCTCCTCTGGAGTCTAGACAAACCAAAGCGAACACCTGTACATTTTCCAGAAGTGGCAAAAGTTATTTTGATTCAAACTAAGTGGCCAGAGATAAGGTAGCATAATTAGCATACCCACTATGAGCCCTTGGTATAGCTCTGTGGTGGCTAACTCAGATGCCCCGGTGGGCCAGAACCAACCATGACTTGGTGTGCAAGGGCTGAGGTTAATTCTTATTATTAATTAATTATTAGCACAATAATTATTACATTAATAAATATTTAAAATATTAACAAAAGTGATGGGTTAGAGTGTTGGAGTCAGGGGAATGAGGAATAGTGTCAGAAGGCCCATGGATGGGGAAACATCTGGTCTCAAGCAGCGAAATGCATTGGCTCCTTGAGACCAAATGTCCGCCTCCCCTAAGCTCTCCCAGGGTCACCAGCAAGAGGACTAGGGCTGTACGAACCAGCTCAGTTGAACCAAGTCCAGTCTGGTTCGGCCATCAAGACTAGGATTTCCCTGTACAAGTACACAGGATTTCTTAGCCTGAAATGGGAATCTTTTACCTTGAAAAGGGGGGTGCCAGGGATGGCAGAGGTGGCCGTGGAGGTGGCAGAAGAGGCTGCGGCAACAAAGGACACATCGGAGGCAGCGAGGGCTCCTCCAACCCCTCCCCTGCTTGCCTCCCCAATTGACAGTCTGCACCGGCTGCTGGTGGTGGGCAGGCGGTGGGGGGGGGGCGGGGGTTGGAAGTGCCTCCACCTTTATTTCCAATGGGTCAGCTGCTGCCTTCGCCATCCCCGGCACCTGCTTTTGAAGGTAGCCGCTCCCCTTTTGGTGCCCCCTGCCCCTTTTAGGCTAGAGCAGAGGTTCTCAACGTTGGGTCCCCAGATGTTATTGGACTTCAACTCCCATAATCTCCAGCTGCAGTGGCCTTTGGTTGGGGATTATAGGAGTTGAAGTCCAATAACATCTGGGGACCCAACATTGAGAATCCCTGGGCTAGAGAATCCCCTGTACTTCTAAAGAGGAATCCTAGCTCTTGTGGGTAATTACTTATATAGCAGAGTATTTCAGGAGCTAACTCACTCCCCTTACAGCAGAAATTAACGGAGTCTCAGGGGCAGCAGCTTGTAAATGATAAGTGTGGAGATTCATGTAAGGTTAAATTAATCTACTTTATTCAGAAGTCCATGATGATAGAAAAGACCTATATCTAACAACTGGCTACATGTTGGTCAGAGAGAGACCTATAGAAGCATAGTGCTCAGAGAGAGAGCTAGAAGCATTGTGAGGAAAAGAAGAAGGAAGTCATTCTCAGGAAGTTTCTGAGCACATTCTATCCATAGAGGGGTCATAGAGGCAGAGATAAATAGGAAAGATAAAAAGACCCTAACTGTCTATCTAGTGGTCATTAGGGTTAGTGGTGCAAAAGGTTTATGCCATCTGGAGCTGGATCTCCAACACTAGCCAGATTCCCCTTTACAAGTATACCCTTTGTGACTCCTGCTGTAGGATATTCCTACCTGTAAAAAGGTAAAGTGTGTCGTCAAGTTAATTTCGACTCCTGGCGCCCACAGAGCCCTTTGTTTTACTTTGGTAGAATACCTGTGGGCTCACAAAAAAGCCCCCATGGGCCAGAACTGGCTTTATGTTGTACAGGTGTGGGATGGCTTGTGCTAATATGTTATGCAGTTGATATTTAATCTATTTTCTACACACAGGAACTCCTTTTTCTTGTATTTCTTCCCTTTGCAGTGTTAGCTGATTTTCTAGTCACACACATTTCTAGTCACACTACACCAGCGTGGTGTAGTGGCTAGAGGACCGGGGAGACCCAAGTTCAAATCCCCATTCAGCCATGATACTAGCTGGGTGACTCTGGGCCAGTCACTTCTCTCTAGTCATGTGCACGGACCAGTTCGGAGGCCATTCTAAAGGCCTCCAGACTGGTCCGGACATGGGGTGGTTTTGGTTCGGAAGGGTAGGGTGGGGGGTTCCAAATAAGTATGGCGGGGGCTTTACTTACCCCTCCATTGAACGGCACCGTATTTCTTTGAGCAAGCGGGCGGCATACTTCCCTGCCGCCTGCTTCATTCCCCCTCTCGGCGCGGCTACCTCCTGGCTTTTGATTGAAAAGTTCTCTGAATTCTGAATCGGGGCGGCAAGGTATCTCCCAGTCCCTGCCGCCCTCTCCAATGCCCCCGCTCGGCTGGCGGCCACCCCCTGAGACCCCAAGACCCCTGCCGCCCCTTCCCTTCCCAATACTGCAAGGGGTCAGCAGGAGAACTCCCCTGCCGTCCCCGTCTGCTTCGCCGGCTGCGTGCGCAAAAGGCTTCCTAGAAGCCATTTGCAGCCCAGCCGGCGAAGTGGGCGGGGACGGCAGGGGAGTTCTCCTGCCGACCCCTTGCAGTATTGGGAAGGGAAGGGGCGGCAGTGAAGCTAATGTTAAATCTCAAGAAAAATAAAGGTCTTACCATATTAAATGTGTTATGTTTTATGTTTTTAATTCCTAGAGATTTTTATACTAGGCAGTATATAAATTCCATTATTATTATTGTTATTATTATTATTATTCTTAAGGCTGTGGCAGAAAAAGACCAAAATAATCCCAGTGGTAATTGGTGCCCTGGGTGCAGTTCCAAAAGACCTTGAAGAGCCCCGCAACACCATAGGGGCCACAGAAATCTGTGGGAACAGCCTATATTCTGCGACGATATCTATAACAATTGACAATAAAATTCAGCCATCTCAGGTCCTTGGGAAGGATTCGATGTCTGGATAAAACAAACCAGTCAATAACACCTGTCTGACTGTGTAAACAAGAAATAATAATAAAGTCTAGGAACAGCCTATATTCAGTGAGATATCTATAACCATTGACAATAAAATTCTGGCATCCCAGGTCCTTGGGAAGGATTCGATGTCTAGATAAAACAAACCAGTCAATAACACCTGTCTGACTGTGTAAACAAGAAATAAAGTCTAGGCAGATTTTAGCCCTCAAACCATGCTTCTTCTTCTTCTTTTTTTAAGTAAATGAATCCAGGATTCAGACTCACCAGTGCATATTCCAGCAGCAAAGCGTGTAGCAAAGGATAACGAGAAAGAGTTTATCATTTTGAACCAACATAACAAGATAGCGCAGAGTATAGAAAATATATCATTTAGCAGCATGGTGCGTTTCCTAAAAAACACAATGAAAGGAGTGGGGGGGGGGTGACAATAAATGTATGGTAGCATCAAAGGAGCAGAGAAAGACCAGAAAGGGAGCAGCAGAATAGAACTGCTATAGGGTCCTGATCTTTTATGCATAATCTGGTGTTTGGGAAGGGATATCAGAGGAACGGACAAGAAGCTTTGCAACGCACTGAATCTCCAAGCCCCAACCACCATAAACCCTTTCTTAACCGCCTCCTTTGGCTGCTTTAGATTTCAGTGGACTTTGCCCACACATATGCATAAGGGCTAGAAACTTGACCTTTCAGTCCTGCTTTTCAGCTGTTTCTTTTGTTACAGGAATTGTGTGGGACTGAGCCTGAGACCTTCTGCAGGCAAAATATGTGCTCTGCTACTGAGTTATGGCCTTTTCCCAATAATCTCTTACAGTATATTAATGGAGCTAGAGATTAATGTTAGATGATGCCTAGGTAAAGAATCAATGGAAGCCAAAGTGGGGGTGGTATTACCTAGTGGTTGGAGGGCATGTTCCTTCACTGCCCACCCTCTGCATTTCCTCTTTCTTCTTGTAAGTTCTTCGAAAACATGCTGGTGATGTGACATAATCACGTTTACAGTTTCCCCCAAGTTGCTCTAAATGATTGAATGCTGCTGACCAGTGGAGGGGGAAGGCATCACACACGTATTTTACGAAATGTTACTGTACATAAGAACAGTCTTCTGAGAAGCTCATAGGCAAGAGGTGAGTGCATGCTCTCTCTCTCTCTCTCTCTCTCTCTCTCTCAATTTCTCTCTCTCTCTCGCTGTTGCTCCCCTGCAACTGGTATTCAGAGGCATGTTGCCTCTGAGG
This sequence comes from Hemicordylus capensis, assembly GCF_027244095.1. Taxonomy (NCBI): domain Eukaryota; kingdom Metazoa; phylum Chordata; class Lepidosauria; order Squamata; family Cordylidae; genus Hemicordylus; species Hemicordylus capensis. Next base: position 252,202,992 of record NC_069658.1, on the reverse strand, counting down.
TTGGAGGTGGCCTATAGCTGCCAGACTAGTAGCCATTGATAGGCCTGTCCTCCAAGGATTTCTCTAAGCCCCTTTTAAAGCCATTCAGATTGGTAGCCATCACCACGTCCCATGGCAGAGAATTCCATATAAAAATTACAGGAGAAGCTTGCCATTTGTGCATCCAGTATCCACATTTTTTATTATTCCTAGTTGGGTAATTTACACCAGATTTGGGGCTCAGCATATGTGGGGTCATGGTGGCCAAAAGGGGGTTAATTCCATGTATCCACAGGTCTGGGGTGGGTGGAAATGACCAAAAAGGAGAAGGATGCATTTTGTCATTAGCTTGTGTTTTTTTAAAAACATATTTTTCATGCGGGGGAAACAGATTTGGGACTTTCGGGGGACATTACTGGAGACTTGCAGAGCATGGTAGGGCACCTTTCCCCATTTTCAGGGCCCTTTTTGCCATTTCCCACAGTTTCTGGAGTCTCCAAGAGCCTTTCCCCCTGAGTCCCATTGGCTTAATGATTCAGTATTTGCGGTTCTGTTATCTGTGATTATCATGGGTTCTCCTGTATGCACTGTGTGAAAATGTACTTCCTTTTGCCAATACTAAATTTCCCGGCCTTCAGTTTCATGGGATGTCCACTGGTTCTAGTGTTCTGAGAGATGGAGAAAAATTTACCTCATTGCAGTAGTCCAGTCTGGACATCACCAAAGCATGAGTGACTGTGGTTAAGTCCGATTCCTGCACGCAGGTTTATAGCTGGTGTACCAGCTGGCTTTATAAAATATAAGATTTGTGTTTATATTTTAAATAGTTTTATTTCATATTTTATGTTAGTATTTAATTTTTTTAAGAATTGTGAACTGTCCTGAGCCTTCTGCTATTTTGGATGGGCAGTAGATAGATGAAATGGAATTCACTATGAACATTCGTCCCCTGAGAAAGGACCAATGGCCATCATTTGTGGGCCTCGCTCAGGTACTACTGGTGAAACATGGGTGGAAGCAGCAACATGCCCCCTCCCACCCTCAGAGCCCAGTTAGGCCTTAAAATGTTGATTGAGGATTCCTAACTTCTTCTTTGCATCTACAGACATCTCCCATCACATCCCCAAAAATTACTCATGGACCCCCACTAAATTTTCATAAGGCTGCAATAAAAATTAGAGTGATAAAAGATATCTGATTCCAATCTGATGTCTATTGTCAACTCTGTCAACAGTGAAGCTAATGTTAAAACTCAAGAAAAATAAAGGTCTTGCCATATTAAATGTGTTGTTTTATGTTTTTAATTCCTAGAGATTTTTATACTAGGCAGAATATAAATTCTATTATTATTATTATTAGTAGTAGTAGTAGTAGTAGTAGTAGTAGTAGTAGTAAAAGACCAATAGTAAAAGACCAAAAAAATAGTAAAAGACCAAATCCCAGTGGTAATTGGCGCCCTGGGTGCAATTCCAAAAGACCTTGAAGAGCACCTCAACATCATCATAGGGGCCACAGAAATCACCATCAGCCAATTAAAAAAAGCAGCTTTAATGGGGACAGCCTATATTCTGCAACGATATCTATAACAGCAACAACATTGACAATAAAATGCAGCCATCTCAGGTCCTTGGGAAGGACTCGATGTCTGGATAAAACAAACCAGTCAATTACACCTGTCTGACTGTGTAAACAAGGAATAATTTATAAATTGTGTTTTTGGGGAGCTATCTTTCCTTTTTCCATGGATGCCCCTGAATCCACCACATGGACCCTGGAGGGGGCATGCACCCCAGGTGAAGAACCCTTCTGGGATAGGGAGTTTAGCAGTCACAATAGCAATACCTGCCAAACCTATCTACCAAGAAAGCAAAGATTAGAGACCCCAGGATGCCTCCAGTTGGGAAGATAGCAATAGTGAGCTCCAGAAGTAATATTTTAGGATCTGTATGCCTGCTGGACACATGGAGGTCTCCTTGGTTCAATTCTTCCTCCACCTAGAAGAAAAGAACACAATAATAACTGGGGTTAGAGCTTTTGGTCTCCAGTTTAATCTTTAACAATTAGTTCCAGAGTTGCAAATTATATTGAGGTCTTTAATAAGCAGCAACATTTAACATATGCTGTCTTGTTTTACATGTTTTTGTACACTCCCTAGAGTCTTCGGAGTGGGCAGTATATCAAATGTTTCAAATAAATAAATAAACAAACATATTTACTAAGCCTTTTGTTTCACTTCAGTGACAACAGCAAAAAGGCATCATCTCATACTGCGCGCGGGAGAATGGCAATGGCAAATCACTCATTTATTCTACCAAGAAAACCACATGGCTCTGTGTTCGCCAGGAGTCAACACCAACTCAACAGCACAATCTTTCTCCCCCCCCCCGCCACTTTTTTTGTTTCCTATCAGTTTCTGTCTGAGTCACTGTTTCTACTACTCCTTCCTGCTTCTGCTGCCTCTGCTGCACAGACTGCTGGATCTGTAGTACTACAGAAAGCGCTGTAAACAACTACACTATAGGACACATTACTGGGTGGTTTCTAGATAGTGCGCTGTGCGACGCAAAAAGTGGTGTAAACTGCCGAATTCAAACTGCAGTTGAAATCTGTTGTAAGCTACAATGGGGAAATACAGCTATTCTTCTGCAATGCAGATGCGATGTTATAGGGCTACAGCGCAGCAACAAAATCCAAAAGAAGGCATTGGAAATGTGCATGGCATCTTGCTTACAGCGTGTTGTGACACTGTTATAGCTTGCAATCTGGAAAGTGCCCTGGGCAAATAAACTGGGCTTACAAGTGGGTGTGCACTTGAGAGGGAGCTGCAGCCACACCTGGCTGCCCATTGAAGGTGTCCACATAATTCACCTGTTTGTCACAGTCACATTACCCTTTTTTCAGGGCTGGCTCCAAAAATGGCTGCAATTTTACCTTAATCAAGGAAAAACTTGCTCCTGCGGATCTTACAAGGCCTGATCACAACCTCAGAACAAATATCATATAATGAGTGGACATTTGTATAAACAATCTTAAGTTTGTTCTATATGGCCTTTTAGCATCAGTTTCCCCATGATGGTAGAAGGCAATCAAGTTTGCAAAAGATCAGTCCAGGCTTCCCTGGGCCCTGGTCAAATGTATCCAAGTCACCTTCTGATTTGAGCCCTGACAAAGGCCTTCTGTTACCTCAGACTTCTCTAGTTCTCCAGGTTGGCCAACCTGAGGCACTCCAGCTGCTGTTGGGCTCCAACTCCCACCATCCCTATTATTGGCCATTGTGGCTGGGAATGATGGGAGTTCTTCATTCCTTAGTCAGACTAAAAGGATAATGTTTAAAGATATATCCATGCCTTAGTGACAAACAAATACAAATACATACTATGTATACATAAAATGTACTATTATATACACTTGGGGATCGGGGTGGCGGCCAAGGAGTTTAGGTGGTGGAAGCAAAAAAGCAAAAATAGATTTTGTCCAATTAAGAGTATTGTTTTTGGATGATTCCAATGGATAATCATGTTGATAAATCCCAGTTGATTTGAAATGTTATATAGTTTGTTATGTTTGTGTTGTAGTAGGGTTGTCATTTTAATTGCTAGTTCTTTAGCATTGACAACAGTTGACAAACCATCCTCTAGGCATTCCTCCCTCTCCAAGAAGGGACAGAGCAGAAGATCAGCACTGAAACCATTTGTTCATTTTTGCTCCACTTTAGCCAATCCAGGAACACTGACCCAGTGCCTTACAAGTTAATAAGATGGCGTTACTTGCTTTAATATGCGTTTCCTCAAGACAAATTATGTTGGTTCCCTTCCTTCTTCAATTTTGAAAAAATCTTCTTCCTCTTTGATGGGCTATTTAATCCGTTAATATTAATTACAATTTTTTTTTTTAGAATAAACCATCTCCTCTGAAATCTTCAACTGATCGGTAGACTAATAGGCAGAGGCCTGATCACTTTTCTGTTCCTCCGGTAGGTCGTCAGCTGGTTGGTTCGAAGCTGTCATATCCGAAATGTGTAAAGATTCTAAGAGATGTGTGGCATCCAAAGGTGTGAAAATCTGTGCTTTCCCCGATCCAAAAATACTTCTAAACAGAAAGGAATATGCCATCTGTAACTTATTTTCTTTTCTTGAAGTACAGTTGTAAGAAATTTCAGTTCACACCATTTACGTAAAATATCAATAGGAACATCCGGGAGGATTTGTAGACGGGTACTATGATATTCCAAAGAAGATCTTCTTTGCGCCTGAAGGATTGCTTCTTTGGTATTTTTACTTAAGAATTTAACTGGACTATCTCTGGGAACTTCCCTCTCCCAAGAATATCTTGAATTCAATCTATTTAATAATAAATAATAATAATAATAAATAATCTGTAAACTTCTTGAATGTCCAAGGGACTTTCAGAATCTAGGTATTCCTGAAGCAAAGTTTCAACAGCGGCCCAAAGGTCCCCTTTCCCAAATTCCTCAGTTAACCCACAAATTTTTATATTATATGAGCGCTGCCAGGATTCCAGGATTTAAATTCGATTTTCTAATCACCTGAAATCTGTTTCTCGAGATGTTTTCTCAGCAGTTATTTCCTCTTGTATTTTAACAATGTGAGTCGAGAGATGGTCATATTCTGTGAGTTTCTGAGTTTCCTGATCAAATCTTGATGTGATCTCCATCTGGAAACTATCAAATTTGGCATCTAGGCCTTGAATTCGGGATGAAACACTCTGTAGTTCCTTAAGAAAGGTCTCTTGAGGTTTAGAAAAAGAGGAGGAGCCTTCCGCAGTTAATGGGCTCTCAGAAATGTCAGGATCCTCATCAGAGTCTTTTCTGGTCTTTGTTGGTTTGCCTTTTTAATGCATTATTCTGATAGATTTTGCACCAAAGTATCTGTACATAGGACAAAAAGGATATCCAAAAGGGATATCTAGTAAACAAATTCCCTAAATACAGGTAGATCCACAGCTGTTAAATCACAGGGAAATATAGAAAGAATTATATATATGTTTAGGTATTAATATCTCCAGATGAACTCCCTATTCCTGGTTAAATTTTAATGCTATTTAAAATACAGGGAATATCTAAATTCAATCTTCCAATAAAATTATCTAATGTAAATAAGTTCTATCCTGTGTTTATTTAAAAAAAACCCAACCATTTATGTCCCATGTATTTACCTATATGCCTTTAGATACATAGATTTCCCTATTCCAAAGAATTTGAATTGCCACTCTTCAGTGGCAGAGAATGAACCAATTGCAACCTCTTATACAATAGGCATATAACAATATCAATATACAAATAAGAATAAACTCAATATATTCCCATTTATCTTAAAGCTTCATCAGAAATCAGTAGGCCAAATAAGACAGTCTAATTAAGTATTTCCTAGGTATAAAGTAAGTAGTATTTAGTATTACTAGCATACATTTAGATATTAATATAAGTCAGAAATTAAGCTGATAAACAAAGCGATCAGAGTCATTAAAAGACAATAAAAGACACAATAAAAGATTCCAGTATGTTAAGACTTTTCAAATGCTCTCTGTATCTCTAATGGAAATAATGGCTAATACAGTAATAACTGCACACAGCCAAACAGGATCTTTTTCGGTTCGTTCAAAATTGGACAGTCTCTGGTTCCATCTTGTGGTGAAAAAAAGCAAGTGAAGATACTGACGTAACAGAGTTATTGCTCCAACTGTGCTATTATGTGTGGGGATCTGGATTCATACGCTGTTTTTGTTCAGTAAATTACCCAGCCCAGAGTAAGTAAATCTTCTAAGAATACTCTTCCAAACATTCCCAAGTATAAGCAGTAATCTAATTAGTACCTCAAGTAATGAAGACACCTTCCTACAGTTAAAATCCAACAAGGAAAGATTTATAGTTAGCCAATATGTTTACGCAGCATAAAGTCCAAACAAATTAGTCCACCTGAAAAAATAGTCCGCTAAATGAAAGAGCAACAAGCTTGGAAAGTGAAATCTATAATATAAAAGCAGGTATTGGTAATCCAACAACCATAAAAAAGATTGAAGAGGGGGGAAATGTAAAAATAAACAAGAAAAGGAAGAAAGAGAACCCTTAAAAAATTAAAAAGCGCAGCCAGAGACCTTCACTATTAATGAGTCTTAATCTTGCTGGCAATAAATCTTGGAAAGACATAAAACTGCTGAAAAGGAATTACAGCCAAGGCAACTAAGTGCCAAGTACATAAATCAATCCCAAAGCTTAGGTAAAGTGTCTGAGTTCCAGAGCAACCAGCAATACATGGTGGGCTTCTAGCCTCTGTTCCAGCTTCTTCGAGTTGGTTAACTGCAGAAAACCTGAGAGACGCAGGAGCAACAAGAAATGCTCCCTGCCGGCACCATGATGCTCCTCCCCCACCCCACCCATTTTGAAGAGATCCTTTTGGAGCTCCTCACAATCCATTTTGGCTTTCACTACCCAAAAGAGTTTGGTATAATCTGCAAATTTGGCCACCTTGCTGCTTACCCCTACTTCTAGATCATTTATGAATATGTTAAAAAGCACCGGTCCCGGAACAGATCCCTGGGAGACCCCACTTTTTATTTCCCTCCATTGTGAAAACTCTCCATTTATACCTACCCTCTGTTTCCTGTCTTTCAACCAGTTAGCAATCCACACATGTACTTGTCCCCTGATCCCATGACTGCTACGTTTTCTCAGGAGTCTTTGATGAGGAACTTTGTCAAAAACATTTTGGAGGTCCAAGTATACTCTGTCAATTAGATCACCTTTATCCACACACTTGTTGACATTCTCAAAGAACTCCAAAAGGTTTGTGAGGCAAGATTTACCTTTGCGGAAGCCATGCTGGTTCTCTCCCAGTAGAGTCTGTTCTATGTGCTTTACAATTTTATCCTTGAGGATGCTTTCCATCAATTTGCATGCAATGGACATTAAGCTAATCAACATGTAATGTCCTGGATCGTCCCTGGATCCTTTTTGAGAATCGGTGTTACATTGGCTACTTTCCAGTCCTCCGGTACAGAGTCTGATTGCAGGGAAAAGTTATATATTTTAGCAAGGAGGTCAGCAATCCCACAGTTGAGTTCTTTGCAGACTCTTGGATGGATGCCATCCAGCACTGGAGATTTGCTAGTTTTCAGTTTTTCCAGACAGTTTAGAACATCATCTCTTGTCACTTCTATCTAACTCAGTTCTTTAGCCTCCATCCTCAAAAAGCCAGTTTCAGGAACAAGTGTATGCTCAGTATCCTCTGCCATGAAGACGTACGCAAAGAACTCACTGAGCTTCTCTGCAACCTCCTTATCCTCCCTAATAATCCCTTTCACTCCCTCATTGTCTAATGGTCCAACCGCCTCCCTGGCAAGTTTCCTGCTTCTGATGTATTTAAAGAAGTTTTTGTTCTCCCCCTTGATGCTTTTAGCTAAATGTTCCTCAAACACTCTTTTTGCCTCCCTTATTGCCACCTTGCATTTCTTTTGCCAGAGTTTGTGTTCCTTTCTGTTGTCTTCATCAGGGGTGTAACTACCATTAGGCAAGGGGAGGTGGCTGCCTGGGGGCCCCCACACCTCGAGGGGGCCCCCAGAGTCAAGTCACATGTGAAGTGAGTGTGTGTGTATCAGCGCGGGGCCCATTAAAAATTTTTGTCTCTGGGCCCACTCCAGCCTCATTACGCCCCTGGTCTTCATCTGGACAAACCTTCCAATTTTTGAAGGAAGTCGTCTTCCCTTTTCTGGCTTCCTTGATGTTACCTGTTTGCCATGCTGGCATCCTCCTGGACTTAGTGGTATCTTTCCTCCTTTTTGGTAAACAATCTAACTGGGATTCTACAGTAGTATTGTGGTTTTGAGTAAGCCATGTATTTTTGGAGCGAAGTGACTCTCCTGATTTTTCCTTTCAGCTTTCTTTTCACCATTCTCCTCATTTTGGAGAAGTTTCCTCTTCTGAAATTCAAATTGTCTGTGTTAGACTTCCTTGGTGATTCTCTTCCCACATGTATGCTGAATTTGATTGCACTATGGTCACTGTTCCCTAAAGGGTCGATTACACTGACATCATGCACCAGGTCCTGGGTTCCACTCAGGATTAAATCCAAGGTCACCTTCTCTCTGGTTTGTTCCAAGACCAACTGTTCTAGGACATAGTCATTCAGCATATCTAGAAATTTTACCTCTATCATTACCTGACTCTGAATTTACCCAGTCTATGTGTGGGTTACTGTTGTTGTTACATTTGACTCTCCTTGATGCCTCCCTAATTTCCTCCTGCAACTCCCAGTCACTGTCAGCATTTTGATTCGGAGGGCGATAGCACGTCCCCAGTAGCACATTTCCTTTCAGGCCTTGTACTGTCACCCAGAGGGTTTCTGTGGAGGTCTCCAGTCCTTCTAGGTTTTCTACCTTGTTAGATTCTATCCCTTCTTTAACATACAGTGCTATTCCACCTCCACAGCACCCTTCCCTGTCCTTTCTTTAGAGTTTATATCCAGGGATGATAGTGTCCCACTGGTTCTCACTATTCCACCATGTTTCTGTTATGCCCACTATATCTATTTCTGTGTTAGCAGCCAAGCACTCCAGCTCACCCATCTTGGCTTGGAGGCTTCTGGCATTGGCATATAAGCACCTATATGCTGAATCTTTTCCCTGGTTTCTGCTAACTTTCTTTGGACTCTTTGACCAGCTGGCACAGCCTTCTGTCTGCTCTTTATGTGGTTCTGCACTGTCCCCTTCTGTTTTATCAGACTCCTTTGCACCCTCATACTTTAAAGGATGGTATTTGCTGAACCGGATACTGTCCAGCTCCTGTTGGCTATTCCCTAGGCATCATTTTAAAAGCTGCTCTGCAACCTTTTTGATTTTAAGTGCCAGCCATCTGGTTCCATCTTGGTTCAAGTGCAGCCTGTCCCATTTATACAGGCCTTGCTTGCCCCAAAATTTATCCCAGTTCCTAACAAATCTAAACCCCTCCTCCCGGCACCAACGTCTCATCCACACATTGAAACCCCTCAGCTCTGCCTGTCTCACTGTACCTGCATGTGGAACAGGTAGCACTTCTGAGAATACTACCTTGGGGGTTCTGGAATTCAATACACTACTGTACCCATCAGCCTAAAATTGGCTTCCAGGACCTCCTGACTACATTTCCCCACATCATTGGTGCCAACATGCACCATGATCGCTGTCTCCTCCCCAGTACTGTCTAACAGTATCTATACACTGCATGACATCTACAACCTTCACATCAGGCAGACAAGTCACCATGTGAATCTCTCTATACCTCTAATAATCGAATCACCCACTACAAGGAGGTCACCGCCCACTGGAGGAGTATCCTCTGTGCAAGAGGATATGGACTCATGTTCCACAGAAGGGGTCCCTTCTGAAGAAGCATTTCCCTCTTCCTCAGACCGATGACCTCCTTCCCCGAGACCTTCATTCTCCCTGACAGCAGAGGAGCTATCAGCCCTGGAGTGGGAGGCCTCTACCACGTCACTGAAGGTGTCGTCTGCATGCCTCTATGAGCTTCTTCAGATACACCATTTTGGTCTCGAAGGAACAAACTTGTTCCCTGAGAGCCAGGAGCTCCAAGCACAAAGCCATGACTTCTGCCCACGGAGCAAATAGTTATACATGTGACACTCTGTGCAATACACTGGGAAGTGCCCCCTCCCCTGCTGACTTTCTATTTTCATAACTGGTTTTGTTGGCTGTTTTCAGAATTTAGAGATAGTTTATTTGCAGGATAGGTCTCAGCTGTATTGGTCAGCTATTTAACTGTCCAAACAGCCTTTCTCAGGAATATGAGGGAGGGACCTGTTCTTATATGAGGAGGGAATTTATACTTACCTTCTCTTCTCCAAAGCATTTTACATAGAAATGAATGAATGCTAGAACAGAAGATGGCTGAGTTATCGAATGCTAATTTGGTTTTACTGGGAGATTTTAATGGAGTTGTCTCTACATCCTTGGATAGAAAATCTGATATGTCTGAAAAGAACCTACAAGGCAAGCTACCTAAAGCTTTTTTTGATTTAGCAGAACATATGGATCTTTATGACTTGTGGAGAATCAAAAACTCAAACGCAAAGGAATATACTTATTTCTTTGAAAGATATAAATCTCATTCAAGGATAGATATGGTCTGGACATCCAAATCTTTTACGCCATATATAAAAAGAATGGATATTTTGCCCAGAACCTTCTCAGATTATAATGTGATTTGTTTTACATGGAAAAAGAAGGGAACAGTTTCTTTTCGCTGGAGACTGAATGAATACTTGCTGAAAAAATTAGATGTTGTGGAGAAAGCCAAAAGGAAGTTAAAGGACTTTTTTGAACTGAATTTAAACCAAGGAGTGGATAACAAAATAGTTCGGGATGCAGGAAAAGCGGTTATGAGAGGGTTTTTTATACAACAAAATGCATACTTTAAAAAACAAAGGGGACTGAAAAAAGAGGCATTATTGATGGAGATTTCTAAAAAAGAAAGAGAACTTTAATGGGGCAAAGATAAGAAGATTACTCAAGTCATTAAAATGCTTCAGCAACAGCTCTCTATGTTCGTATTAAATGAAGTTGAACTGAATTTAAAATATGCGAAGCAAAAGTCATTTGAATTTGCAAACAAACCAGGCAAGTTGTTGGCTTGGAAAATTAGAGCTGAGAGGAAGAATAAGTATATATCCAAGATATTAACAAAAAATGAGCTTTCGTATGATGAAAGGGAAATAAAAAGGGAATTCTTTAGATATTATTCTGAATTATATAAAGGAAACAAAGTAGAAGATATAAAAATTGACAAATTTCTCAAGACACAAAATATTCCAAAACTTTCTAAGGAACATATAGAAATTATGAATGCACCGATATCAATAATGAAAATAACAGAAGTAATAAATCAAAGCAAGGCTAATAAGGAGCCAGGGCCCGACGGGCTACCAGCTTCGTACTACAAATCATTTAAAGATCAAATATCACAGCCTTTGCAATGGACGATGAATGATATTTTGCAAAGAGGGATTATGCCGGAGTCTTGGAAGTATGCCAGTATCGCAGTAATTCCAAAACCGGATCAAGATTTAACGCAAGTCAAGAACTACAGGCCAATCTCACTCTTAAACAATGACTACAAACTTTTTGCCGCCATTTTGGCAAGGAGAATGAAGGTTATATTAAGACTTTTTATTCATGAAGATCAAGCAGGTTTTTTGCCAAAACGGCAACTAAGAGATTATGTGAGAACAGTTTTGAATGTATTGGAGTATTACGAAAAACACAATGATAAACAGATAGCTATGATTTTCCTGGACGCAGAGAAAGCTTTTGATAATGTCTCCTGGCAGTTTATGTCGAGGCTACTAGATGTAATGGGAGTTGGTAACAATTTCATTAGGGCTATCAAGACAATCTATTCGGAGCAATATGCTAAAATTATTATAAATGGGGAACTGTCAGACTATTGTAAAATACACAAAGACAAGGATGTCCACTTTCCCCATTACTTTTTATATTAGTATTGGAAGTGCTTTGTAGAAATATTAGAGAAGATGATCAAATACAAGGCCCAAAAATTGGGAAACAGGAGTATAAACTAAGAGCCTTTGCGGATGATGTAGTATTTTTTCTAGAAAATCCATTAGAGAAGATCGGAAGACTCTTGGAAAAAGTACAACAATTTGGCCAACTGGCTGGGTTTTATATAAATAAGACGAAAACCAAGGTGTTGACAAAAAATATGGATCAGAAATCTAAGGATAGATTTTTTGAAATAAATGAACTGAAAGTGGAGAAGAAAATTAAATACTTTGGCATCTGGTTGACAAACAAAAATGCTTTGTTGTTTTTAAATAATTATATTACAATATGGAATACAGTAAAAACTGACTTGCAAAGATGGTCTAGAATGAACTTATCTTTAATGGGAAGAATCTCAGTTGTGAAAATGAATGTTTTACCTAAAATGCTGTTTCTTTTCCAGACTATTCCTATAATTAATACTTTAACTTGTTTTAAGCAATGGCAAAAGGACATAACCAAATTTGTTTGGCAAGGGAAAAGACCAAGAATTAATTTTAAAAATTTAACAGATGCTAAAGAAAGAGGTGGTCTTGCCCTGCCAGACTTAAGGTTGTATTTTGATGCTGTTTGTTTGACGTGGTTAAAAGAATGGAGAACATTAAGAAATCCTAGAATACTTGATCTGGAAGGATTTGATAGAAGGTTTGGATGGCATTCATATTTGTGGTGTGATAAAAGTAAAGTACATAAAGATTTCCTTAATCACTATGTAAGAAGAAGTCTAATGAGAGTGTGGGTAAAATATAAAAAATGGTTGGACCTAAAACTCCGTTATGGCTAACCCCGATTGAAGCGTTAGCACGTAAAGAGATAAATATGCAAATGGAATGGGCTACCTATAAGGATTTGTTATGTTTCCAAGAAAAGGGCTGTAAATTAAAAAACCTAATTGAAGTACAAAATTTGGTTAGTAGTTGGTTTTAGTATCATCAGTTAAATGAAGTTTATAAGAAGGATCTTAAAGTTGGATTTGAGGATCAAATGTCGAGATTTGAGAAGGAGCTGTGTGAAAATGATGAAAAATTAGTTTCTAAGATGTATAGGCTGCTGCTTTTGGAGGAGACAAGAGATGAAGTGGTTAAAACGACTATGGTAAAATGGGCTCAAGATGTGGGTCATAATATAGATATGGCAGCTTGGGAAAAATTATGGAAAATGGATTTAAAGTTCACTGCTTGTTATACTTTAAAAGAAAATTATTATAAGATGATGTACAGGTGGTATTTGACACCTAAAAATTAGCACTAATGTATAAAAATGTTTCAAACAAATGTTGGAAATGTGGACCCTGTGAAGGAACTTTTTTCCATATGTGGTGGTCCTGTAGGAAGGCAAAGGACTTTTGGGACATGATATATAATGAGTTAAAGAAAATTTTTTAAATGACATTTCCTAAGAGACCAGAATCCTTTCTGCTGGGAATAACGCAAGGAGAGTTTGCCACAAGAAATTTAACATTTTTAATGTATGCAACCACAGCGGCCAGAATAGTATATGCACAGAAATGGAAGGATAATTAATTGCCCTCAAAAGAAGATTGGTTGATAAAAATTTTGGAATATGCTGAGATGGCAAAACCTACAGTACTGATAAGAGATCAAAACTTGGAATGTTTTAAAGAAGATTGGAAACCATTCTTATTATACCTAAAGAACTATTTTTCTAATATTGATTTTTCAACAGGGTTTGAAATTTAGTAATATTAGCAGGCCGAGTAGAGTAAAATCGAGTTTGTAAGGTATGGGATATATGTTTTGAATTACTATAGCAATGGTTGCATTGTATAGTTAGTGATTCGCACGGATTGGCGAGCGGGAAGTCAACACTTGTTTAATTGGATATAACGAGATTGTTAAGATATTGTAAAAATCAATTAATTTTTTTTTTTAAAAAGAAATGAATGAATGAAGGAATGAATGAATGAATGAAATGGCTCTCTGTCCCCAAAGTCTTCACAATCTTAAAAAGAAACACAAGACAGACACCAGCTACAGCCACTGTAGGAATGCCATGCTGGGATGTATAGGAACAGTTGCTCTCCCCCTGCTAAATAAAAAGAATCACCACTTTTAAAAGGTGCCTCTTTGCTCAGTTAGCAACATGCCTACTGCATCCTCCACAATATCTGCAAGACAAGGGGAAGCATCCTGCTGGAGGAGCCTGTGGACCCGGCTGCACATCCAGAAGGTGAGGTAGGCAGCAGAAAAGAGGGGGGGGTTATTTATTTATTTATTTATTGTTGCATTTATATACCGCCTTTGATTAAAAACAATCACAAGGCGGTTTACAAAAGTTAAAAAACATACAATAAATGACAATAAAATTATTAAGCTAAAAATATAAAAACAAACCAAATTTAAAATCTATAAAATACAAGCATAAAAATGATACAACAGGTAAAAACACATAGAAGCAGCAATAAAAACAATTATGTAAAAGCCTGGATAAAAAGCCAAGATTTTAAAAGCTTTCTAAAAGCTGTGATGGAGTCCGAGGAGTGAATAGTCACTGGGAGAGCATTCCAAAGTCTGGGGGCAGCAGCAGAGAAGGCCCTGTCCCGAGTGCACGACAGCTGGGCCTCCCTCATTGTCAGCACCCGGAGCAGAGCCCCCTCAGATGTCCTTGTCAAGCGGGCAGAAACCCTTGGGAGCAGGTGGTCCCTCAGGTACACCGAACTCAAACCGTTAAGGGCTTTAAAGGTCAAAACCAGCACCTCGAATTTGACCTAGAAATGAACTGGCAGCCAGTGCAACTCTTTCAAAATGGGTGTGATGTGCTCCCAACAGGCAGCTCCGGATAAAACCCTAACTGCTGCGTTTTGCACTAGCTGCAGTTTCCAGATATTCTTCAAGGGCAGCCCCACATAGAGTGCATTACAGTAATCCAGCCGCAACGTGACTAAGGCATGGGTAACCGTGGCCAGATCTGCCTTCTCAAGAAAGGGACGTAGCTGGCACACTAGCCGACGCTGAGCAAAGGAACCCCTGGCCACCACCTCCACCTGAGCTTCCAAAAGCAGAGCTGGGTCCAGTAGTACCCCCAAGCAGCGTACTTGTTCCTTCAAGGAGAGTGCAACCCCATCCAGAACCAGTAAAATCTCCTCATCCCAACTGGCTCTCCTACTGACCAACAGTACCTCCGTCTTGTCCGGATTCAATTTCAGTTTATTAGCCCACATCCAACCCATCACGGCCTCCAGCCCCCGATTCAGGACATCCACCGCCTCCCTAGGATCAGGTGACAAGGAGAGATAGAGCTGAGTGTCATCCGCATATTGCTGACAACTCAATCCAAGTCCCCGGATGACCTCTCCCAGCGGCTTCATGTAGATGTTAAACAGCATGGGGGACAAGACCAAACCCTGTGGGACCCCACAGGCCAATGGCCACGGGGCTGAGCAGTAGTCCCCCAGCACCACCTTCTGGACTCTTCCCCTCAAAAAAGGACCGGAACCACTGCAGCGCAGTACCTCCGATTCCCATATTCGAGATGCGGCCCAGAAAGATACAATGGTCGATGGTATCGAACGCTGCTGAGAGGTCCAGCAGAACCTACTGGGACACACTCCCCATGTCTAGTTCCTGGCATAGGTCATCCACTAGAGTGACCAAGGCAGTCTCAGTCCCACATCTGGGGCGGAAGCCAGATGGAAAAGGATCCAGATAATTCATATCATCCAAGACCCTCTGCAGCTGGGACGCCACCACATGCTCTATCACCTTGCCCAAAAAGGGCAGGTCTATAGTTGTCCAGGTTGGAGGGATCAAGGGAGGGATTTTTAAATAGTGGTCTTACCACCGCCTCCTTGAGGCACGATGGCATCCTGCCTTCCCTTAATGAAGCATTAATGATCACCTCCAACCATCTGCCTGTCCCCTCCCTGGCAGCTTTTATTAGTCATGGAAGGCAAGGGTCAAGAGCGCACGATGTCGTGCGCACACTGCACAGGATCTTGTCCACATCCTCAGACTGCACCAACTGAAAAAAATCCAACACAACAGGACCATATGGTACCAGAGGCATGTCTGCCAGAACTGCCAAAACTCTGGAGTCCAAATCAGAACAGATGCGAGCGACTTTATCTGCAAAGTGGCAGGTAAACTGATCACAGTGAGCTGTAGATGATTCCTCCCCCATTATCTGGGGGGATGTGTAGAGCAATGTTTTTACCACACAAAACAGCTCTGTGTCTGCACTGATCAAATGTTATGGAGGCGGAGAAAAAACATTTCTTTGCTGCCCCCACCGCCACGGAGTAGTCCCTAAAATGGGCTCTAGCCCGTGTTCGGTCGGATTCGTCACAACTCTCCCTCCAGTGTCGTTCCAGCCATCGCCCGAGTTGCTTCATCGCCCTAAGCTCCGAGGAAAACCAAGGAACAGATTGGGCTCCACCAAGCCGGAGAGGGCGTTTAGGAGCAACCGTGTCAACAGCCCGGGCCATCTCTCTATTCCAGAGATCATCCAGGGCCTCGACAGGGTCACCAGCTCTGGACACCGGAAACTCCCTGAGGGCCATCTGGAATCCAAGCAGATCCATAAGCCTCTGGGGGCAGACCATCCTAATTGGTCCACCACTCCTGCAGAGGGCAGACGGAGCAATCAAACTAAACCCCACCAGATGATGATCTATCCATGACAAGGGATTCGTCTCAGATTCCCCCACCTCCAGATCATTTATTTCCCGGTCGGCAAAAACCAGATCCAGAGTATGTCCTGCCATGTGGGTAGGGCCTGATACCAACTGAGACAGGCCCATGGTTGCCATCCTCTCTAACAGAACACTTGGTGTCCGTCCGTGGACGGACACCAAGCATGCGTTCGTGCCTGGCCTGTTCTGGGCATGCGCGAAGCGCATGCCCAGAACAGAGCAAGGCAGCCCCGAACGCCAGCACCCGGCAGCCATGTTGGGGCTGGGAGAAGGAGAAGTCGCCGCTGCCCACGCCGGGAGGAGAGTGCAGGTGAGGCGGCGGCGGCGGAGCCGCGACCACGGCCAGAGGTGGCTGTGGCCGCGGCGGGCCAACTGGCAGCGGGAGTGCGGGTGAGGCGGCGGGGCGACTGGCTCAGACGGCAGCGGCCACTGCCGCGGAAGTGCGGCCGAGGCGGTGGCGAAGCCCTGGCCTCAGCAAGCGGGGGCGGGGGCCACGGTAGGACGGACAGGGCCGCTGCCGCGGAAGTGCGGCCGAGGCGCCGGCGAAGCTCCCTGCGGCACAACCACTCCCTGTGGCGGAACCGGCCCTGCCGCAGGGAAAGCCGGGGCCCGCCGCAGGGAGCGAATAAAAGGTCAAAGAGTCTTCAGGGGAGGGGGGAGGGCAAGAGGGATTGGGGGTGGGCCTGGAGCACTTACTAGCGCCCGTTATTTAATGGGCCTGAAAACACTAGTGGAGGCCATAAAATCCTAAGCCGCACCCACTAGGGGGCCCTCAGCATGGACATTGAAATCCCCCAAAACAATAAGCTTGGGGGAACCCAAGGCCACCTCTGAGACCATGCTGTGGCAGCGGGCTCAGTGGTGTAGCCCCTGAAGATCGCTGATGGCACTTGTTGGAGATGGAGTTTGAGTGCATTGACCTTTTGTACCAACTATCCTAATGACCACTAGGAGATTGTTAGTGAGGGTCTCCTTACCTGTCCCTGCTTGCCTCTGCTCTATGATCCCTGCCTTGACTCCTCAAGTATTTCCTGTAGTGAGTCAGTCCTCTTCCTTTCCTCCTAGAGCAATGGTTCTCAAAGTGGGCGGTATCGCCCCCTAGTGGGCGTTGGAGCAATCCAAGGGGGCGTTGGAAGCGCCATGTAAAATTAGGGGGCACCAGGAACCAATCGGTGGGTGGCAGAGGATTCAGCCGGCTCCCCTGCTGCGCCTGCGCAATGAGCCAAGGGAGGGGCTCATTGCGCAGGTGCAGCAGGGGAGCTGGCTAAATCCTCTGCCGCCCACTGAGACTCCACTGAGACGCTGGAGGACTGAAGCCCAGGGCGGCAGCTGCCTGAAGACACTGGAGGTCTTCAGGCAGCTGCCGCCCTGGGCTTCAGTCCTCCAGCTATCCCACCCACCGCCGGCCAAAACTTTTCAGGTCACTAGTTTTACATCCAGTTGAGGGAGCCCGCCGACTTTTTAAATGCTCCCGCCCCTCGGAGCTCCAACGCTTCTTGTTTCAGTTATTACCATGTCTGAGGCAAAGAAAAAATGCAGGCAGTACAGTGTTGATTATTTGAAATATGGTTTCATTCCGTCTCCTTCAAATAATGCATTACCAATGTGTATAATATGCCAAAAAGTTTTCTCAAATGAAGCTATGAAGCCTTCTAGACTCCAAGAACATCTGACAAAAATCCATTCAGATAAAAAGAATAAAGATTTGCATTATTTTCAAGGACTCAAAGAAAAGTTTGTAAAACAGCCCAAATTGGAAACTATCTTTTCAACAGCTTCCAAACAAGGTAACGATGGGTTGCGTGCTTCTTACAATATAGCTTTACTTATTGCAAAATCAGGGAAACCTCATACTATTGGGGAAGAACTTATTATACCAGCCATAAAGGAGGTATTACAGACTGTGCTACACAAGTCACCAACTGACATTGTCAAAAAAATTCCTTTGAGTAATGACAAAGTCCAAAGAAGAATTGATGAGATGGCTGAAAACATTGAAAACTCTCTATGTAATTATTTAAAAACATCTCAGTTTTCAATGCAACTTGATGAGTCAACTTTGCCAGGGAATGAAGCCTTACTTCTCGCTTATGTGCGTTTCATAAGGGATCAACAAATCTGCCAAGAGTTATTGTTTGCCCAAACTTTAGAAACTGATACTAAAGGACCATCATTATTTCGTGTAATGAAAGTTTTTTTTGAAGAGAAAGAAATTCCCCTGAATAACATATTGTCTGTTGCTACTGATGGTGCTCCAGTGATGGTTGGACGCTACAATGGTTTTATGGCACATTTAAAGGAAGAGGTACCAAATATATTGGCCGTACACTGTGTTATTCACTGGCAACATCTAGTAGCGAAAAACCTGAGTGAACGCTTACATAGCTCACTTCATCTCGTCATCAGAGCAGTGAACAAAATCAGAGGTAATTCTTTGCAGGACAGGTTATTTGGACAACTCTGTATGGAGAACGATGAAGATTACAATCGTCTGCTTCTTCATACAGAAGTTCGTTGGCTATCAAAGGGAGCCAGTTTGAGCCGTTTTTCCAACATTTTCAACTCAGTGCTAGAGTTTTTGGAAGACAAAGATGCTACTTTAAGAGCAGATTTGATAAAATCAAAACCAGATATAGCTTATCTGACAGATTTGTTTAACAAATTAAGTGAAATGAACCTTCAGCTCCAAGGTGATGACCTGAATCTAATAAAAACTAAAAATGTAATTTCTGCATTTGTGGGAAAGCTTCAAATACATAAAAGAAACTTGGGACGGGGAGAATTTATCCACTTTCCAAATTTGTCAACAGTAGAAAAAAAATGACGAAGATTTACTTGAATATTGCCAACATTTGGAAACTCTGGAATTGGACTTCAAAAAACGATTTCAGGATATTTTAAAAATGGATGTACCTGATTGGCTTTTGGACCCATTTTCCTGTGAAATTTCAGAAGCATCTCCAAACTTAGAAGAAGAGTTGATTGAGTTAAGAACAAATGAAGAGCTGAAATTTAAATTTAAATCTGGATACCAACAGTTTTGGCTGCAGAAGCAGATACCTGAACTTTATCCTGGTTTATGGACTATTGTTCAAAAACTTCTTATTGCATTCCCTTCATCTTATTTAGTGGAACGTGGGTTCAGTGCAGTAACAACGCTAATAACAAAAAAAAGAAATAGGCTGCAGATAGCTAATCGTGGAGATTTGAGAATGCTGTTAACAAACATGGAGCCGAATATTGACAAATTGTTAGAATCTCATCAGGCTCATCCTTCTCATTAAAACTTATTCTGTTACTAGTTTAGTTCGTATTCCTGTCCTCTGTGTCCTCACCATTACTCGGGGCTGGCCCAACACCCAGCAGTGCCTTAGGCAAGGGGCGGGGCATTCCAGGGGCGGGGCTTGGGCAGCTCACCCCCCACCCTGGGGGCGGGGCTTGGCAGGGGGGCATTAAGCATTCAATTTTTTCTAAAAGGGGGCGGCGAACCAACAAAGTTTGAGAAACACTGTCCTAGAGAGAAGATGGAAACATCTCTCTCTCCCCCTACCTATTCATTATGCAGATGATAGATAGGATAGGCCTTTCCTATCCCAAATGTACTTCACCAATAAACTAGTTAAGTAACTTAGACTCTACAGTGATCTCCTTGCATGTTACTTAAGAAGCTGCAAAAACTAAACTCTGCACTCTGTAACTGGAGTGGTAGCTTCCTTGGTGCTTTGCTAAATAACCACAAACCCCAACAGCACTAGGGCGGCACGACTGTGAGACTGGCCTTCACAAGACATGCCTGGGAGCTTTTCCCCCGAGTCCATTACCAAGGCAGGCAGCTGCATGTTGCCAGAAGGGCTTGCTGCCTTAATAATAATAATAATAATAATAATAATAATAATAATAATTTGTTTTCTTTACCACCCTTCCAAAAATGGCTCAGGGTGGTTTACAAAGAGAAATAACAAATAAGATGGCTCCCTGTCCCCAAAGGGCTCACAATCTAAAAAGAAACATAAGACACACACCAGCAACAGTCACTGGAGGTACTGTGCTGGGGGTGGATAGGGCCAGTTACTCTCCACCTGCTAAATAAAGAGAATCACCACGGTAAAAGGTGCCTCTTTGCCCAGTTAGCAGGGGTAATTTTATTATTTGTTTGTTTGTTTATTCGATTTTTATACCGTCCTTCCAAAATGGCTCAGGGCGGTTTACAATTAAAACGAAACCATTAAAACCAGTTAACAATTAAAACAAAAATGATAAAACAGTATAAAACAACAATTAAAACCTCATGAAACAGTAATTAAACCATCTCAACAATTAAAAAACCCTAAAAAACAGGTCACAACATTAAAACCAATTAACAACTATTTAAAAACCCTGGAAGGCCAGGCCAAACAGATCGGTTTTAAGGGCTCTCCTTTTTAAGCGCCACAGCAGCAGGTGGGATAGGAGATTGCAAGCACCTGCCCCTCACCCAGCTAGTGAAAGGGCTGCCAGTATTCTATTGTCAAATCAAGTCAAACCTTTCTTTCTCAAACTGCTGTGTTCATTTCAAACGAAAGTGCAAAGATTTCCCACTCATACATGACCAGAGATGTGGAGGGCAGCCGGGAGGGTGACGACGAGCACCTTCGGGGTGTTGGATGGGGAAGGGAAGGACATGGGATTCCCCTTGCATGCGGCATGGAGGGCGAAAGTAGGCTTGTGGGGTAGGGTGTTTCAGGGCACGCAATCAGATGCTCCTGCTGAGGGTGCAGGAGAGGGCAACAGCTGTCTTGGGGGTGTGAGATGAGGAAGGAAAGGACATGGGTTCCCTCTTGCATGGCAATGGGCACTTTGGGGGATGGGGTGTTGCTGCAAACACTATTAGGTCCTTTTGGGGGGTTTGCAGGGAGGTGACAAGAAAGGAACATTGTATCCCCCTTGCAGGTGGCGTGCATGGCAACAAGTGAATTGGGGTTGGGGTGGTGCTGTGAATGCTATCAGATCCACCTTGGGGGTGACAGGGAAGGCGGATTGCGGAAGTGTGTGGACCTAAAAGCCCCCACATGCTCTGCACGGTGGGTGTAATGGCAGGAAGAAATGGTTTTTGGGGACGGCCATGCAGGGGAGGAAGGCAAGCTGCACTAATGGGGGTAACAAAGCCTGACGGAGCTCCCGTGCTGTGCCGTGCAAGGAGCTTTAAATGCAACGATGACTCCCGCCTGTGGCCAGAAACCCCCGCCCCGCCCCCAATGAGGATGTGCCCCTTCACTGCCAAGTATTAGCCCTGTGATCCACTTTTCAATTTCAAATGTATTAAGACAACATTGCTCAGAGCTGAGCCAGTCCCAATGTCAGTGTGAGCCTGAGATGCCATTGTCGTCGCCTCCTCCTCCTCCTCCTCCACTACCCACATACCAGCAGCGGCCTAGTGGCGTCTCCCTTCCTATGGCAGGTCTTGTAAAGCTGGAACTGCATTGTAAATTTGAAACAAGGTGGCAGTGTAGAGGTTTCCTAGGTGCCATTCATCTTAACCTGGAGCATCCTGTCTCTCCAGTGATGCTTGTCACTGCTGCTGGCATCAGGGGCGTAATGATAGGGGGTCAGGGGGGGCATGTGCCCAGGGCGCCACTTTTTTGGATCATGTGGGGGGCGCCAAGAAGTGCCCCCGCCGAGCCCCTGCCTTTCCGGAAAAAAAATTTTTTTTGTTCAAAAATTTTTGTGTGTGCGCAGCAGCCAGTGTGGGACGCATTGAGCAGTCCCCCTCCCCCCCCGGGTCCCGGTGCCCCCCCCCCATTGCTCCTGGGCGCCGCTGCGCGGGCACCTAAATTTGCCTGCCTGCCTGCTTGCTGCTTCGGCGCTCGTCAACGGACCGTCATTCATCATATAATATCACTCCGCTCACTCCCCGCCCCTTAACTGCGCAGGCGTGCCTTGCAGTGGGGAAGCCACGCTGGGCCAGATGGCAGGCTGCAGCATTGCTCTGCCTCGGCCGCCCCCCCCCGGGGGGGATAGGGGATAGAAAGACACACAGGCATGCCCACAGCTATCCCCTCAGCCGTGTGGCAGGCGGCGATAAAATAACAATAGCCATAATGGTGGGGAGGGGGAGGGGGAGGGGGAGGAGGTGGTGGGAGAATGAGGCAGCGGCGGAGGGGAACAGCGGCCCCACGAGGGAGCCCGGCGGCGGCAGGAGGCCCTGGCAAAGGCGGGTGGGTGAAAATTGCAGTCTGTTTACCAGTCCTGGAGAGTCCTCATCCCCCGGAAATGCTTTCTCTCATATGTTATTTACAAAGTAAGTAGCTGGGATGCGGTGGGGGCTACAGAGTCACAACAGTTACCAGGCGATTCTCTTTAGTTGAGAGTGAGCGGAGGAGCGAGCGAGCGAGCCTCAGCCTGCTGGCTGGCCCTGCCTGCCTGCACGTGGCTGAAGACAGAGCCCTTGGAGGGAGCTGAGAGAGAGTCGGGAGGGACTGGAGTCAGTTCGCCTTTGTTTGCTCCCTCATGCATGCTAAATTAAGGTGGGTGGTCAGCAGCCTGTGAATTATCAAAACGGAACAGCAGCAGCTTCCTTCCAAATGTAAGTTAATTCCTCTCGAAATGAATGTGCCCTCTCTCCACGTGTCCTTTTAAAAATGGCTTTTAGGTCCTCAACACTTCATATTTTGAATATAACCTACCTCATTGTTTACAAACTGCTTGCCATTTGCACTGATTGTATTTCAAACATAAACTTTTACAAAAGGGGAATGCTCCCACGGCTGGGCGGGGGTGGGGTGTGTGTGAGAGGCTCAGCTCCTGTTGCATGATAATGAAATGAAGGTGGATGGCTGAATCAACAATGGAATCGCCACAGCTTCCTTCCAAAGAAGTATCATGTTAATTCTTCTCTGGATGTGCCCTCTCTAATCCTCCTCCAAGTTGCAAATGTTCTTCATAGCTTTAAAGATCACACAAGCCCCAACCCACCCCTCCCAAAATCAATACACTACTAGTTTTAGCTCCATCTGATTAGATTGATCAGATTAAAAAATAAATAAACTGGAGCAAAAGAACCAAAGACATTCCTGCTCTTCAGAGTTGCTGACAATCCTTTGCACGGTCAAAGGCCATTTGAAATGTGAAGGTTTTTAGCATTAGACCTGAACAAAAGCTGGTTGCAACATGAAAATAATATGCACATCTAGAGAGATTCTATTGTTTTGTGTTTCCTCTTCAGCCACTGGCTGTGATTTTAATTGTGCTGGAGGATCTTCATTAGTATTTGCATAGAGAGAGATTTCACAAGGCTGCTCCATGGGGGGGGGGGAGGGGCTTGGGAGACTAGGTCTTTTTGCATGCAATGAGAATGCCAGCCTTACAATGTCAGCCAACTTTAATAATAATGTGTGTGGGGGGGTGGGGGTTGAGTACAGTCAATTAGTTTAGAATTATTAGGAAGAACACCACCAAAATTTAAGAATAATCAGAATATATTATTATTATTATTATTATTATTATTATTATTAATTCGATTTCTATACCGCCCTTCCAAAAATGGCTCAGGGCGGTTTACAAAGAGAGATAACAAACAAATAAGATGGCTCCCTGTCCCCAAAGGGCTCACATTCTAAAAAGAAACATAAGACACACACCAGCCACAGTCACTGGAAGTACTGTGCCGGGGGTGGATAGGGCCAGTTACTCTCCCCCTGCTAAATAAAGAGAATCACCACGGTAAAAGGTGCCTCTTTGCCCAGTTGGCAGGGGTTGTTATGACGGTATAAGACTTTATTATTAATAAAGACATTATTATGACGGTATAAGACTTTTTGACACTGTCCTAAAAGTTGCTTTGCTGACAAGGGCATAGAATAAGATATACCATGTCAGTGGCTACCTTTGTGCTGTCTCAGAAGCATGATTTTGGGGACTTCGTAGGGCAACAATATGCCCATTTATAGATAGCCATATATACACCCAACAATACTCATTTACTTTATCCAGTAATGAAACATTACATTACTCCATGCCCCCACCCCCCACGCCACACTTTCCCTTTTGCAAATAACGTTTAACAAGAAATCTTCTGAATCATTAGAGAAATCAAACACTACCTCTCTCAGTTCACTGGAAAGCAATCTATTGATTTTGGCTTCAATTAACACTTTAAAATAAAGTACAACCCACTGATGCCATCTGTAGTACAAATTATATGAGATTCTTTTAAGATAAATGGTAACTGTCTTTTGGTACCAACAGCTAGCATGAACATACTAGTTCTACTAAGACACAGACAAACATTTATCATTATTTTTATTATTTTCACATTTTATATCCTACTCTTCCTTCAAGGAGCCCAGAGTGGTATACTACATACTTGAGTGTCTCCTCACAACAGCCCTGTGGAGTAGGTTAGGCTGAGAGAGAAGTGACTGGCCCAGAGTCATCCAGCAAGTCTCATGGCTGAATGGGGATTTGAACTCGGGTCTCCCTAGTCCAGCACTCTAGCCACTACACCATGCTGGCTCTGAAAATGCTTATTATAATATTATTTTAATATGCTTATTCAACAACAGCACAGACAGCATGATGCAGTCTGCTCCCCTCTGGAAACTGTTACTACAGAAGAGCAGTAGCCCAACTTTTAAAAGTGTGATCATCTTAATTTCAGTCAAGATTCAGAAGTCTCTTATCTTGACTTAACAATTTTAATGGATTTTGTGTTTGCAATCAAGATGATCACTCTTTAAAAAGTTGGGCTGCTGCTCTTCTGTAGTAACAATTTCCAGAGGGGCCATGCTGTCATATGCAGTAAGAACACAAGAAGTCTGGTGGCACTTTAAAGATTAACTCATTTGTTGTAGCACAGCCTTTCATGGACTAGATGAAGTGAGCTCAAGTCCACAAAAAGGTTAGGCTACAATTGCCATGTTAGTCTTCAAGGTGCTACAAGACCTCCTTGTTTCTTCTGAAGTAGTTACTTAACCATGTGAAATTAAGCAATTTACTTCTCATATACAACAGTCACTTCTCTCTCAGCCTAACCTACTTGACAGGGTTGTTGTGAGGAGAAACCTAAGTATGTAGTACACTGCTCTGGGCTCCTTGGAGGAGGAGGAAGAGTGGGATATAAAAAATGTAAAATAAAATAAATATATTTGAGATGATATTATGGCAAAGTTATCTGAAAGATGAGTGTCAGATGTTTGGACGGGGGGTGGGGTGCAATTTCAGTGCTTGCCCCAGGCACTATTTTCCCTAGTTACGCCTCTGGCTGGCGTCACTCTCATTCACCTCCCAGTACTCGGTGGGTTTACTTTGTGGTGGGAAGTGATAGCAGCGACAGTGCTTCTCTCATCATGTGCACTAGCGCCAAGATGCACCTGCTCTTCCCCCACATGAGGGATTAACTTCAATGGTTTTTTCTTAAAGCACCAAAATCTCCCGCAAAGGCAAAATATGGGACAAATACCCAAAATGTGGAATATCCATTAACAACGGGAATAGTTGGAAGCTTATATCTTAAGCTCTGCTCTCAGAATTCATCTGCACTACAGGGCCATCTTACCAAAACAGAACTGTAGAGGATCCAGAAGTTGTAACCATACTGCAAAGCTCCCAAGCAAGAAATCATGGTTATCAGGACAAGTGATAATGTCAGCTCCTAGGGGAAGAACAGTAGAAACTGGAGTGAGTGTCCAGGGCAGATAATTCAGAAATACCTTTTTAAATTAATCATGCAATGCATTACGTCTTAAATATACTTCAGCATTAAAAACAAACATCTGCAGTTAAATGCAAAATAAAAAGAGAAGTCAGACATTTATAAATGCAACTTGTGCATTCTGAATAGTTCAGTTAAACTACATCCAGAACTTTCTTCTTTCTCTTTTTCATAAGGATTTGCTCTATCTCAGCACAAAATAACAAGTTCCATTCGAAGTGGAGTCCTGCTTAATCTCAAACACATCCCAGAACTTTTCAAAAAGTAAGTTTGCACATTAATATTGTCTGCCATGTTGTGCCATGGAACTCTTGCCCCTTATTTTAAGAGAATAGCTTCCCAAAGGCTGGAAAATATGACAAAAATGACTGAATACACTTGACTCCAAGAAGATAAACACAAAAAACCTCCAAGCTTAACTGGTCTCTCTTCATTCATTCTATATATTAAAATACTTCAGTGTCTATTTAAAAATACTGAAAGATACAGGAGCTTCTCTATGAAATGTGGTAAAGATTTTGAGTGGGTAAGAGTCTATTGGCACATTGTTGTCTCTGTTAAAACTGGGCAAAGAGGCACATTTTAAAGGGGTGGCTCTCATATTTTTAGCAGAGGGAGAGTGAATGTCCCTATTCAGCTGTGTATACTTGCGTGTCCGTGAGTGTGCAAATATGTGTGTGTCTATATACTTTAATGTAGAGTATTGTTTGTTTGGTAACCTTGTAATACAACAAAATTACAGAAAATGGTCTGTCACAAACTCCCCCCCCCCTTATTTTGAGGGCACTTCCCATTGTTCTAGCGTTTCTCCCCACATGCCACATCTTTAAACTTCCAAGAAAATGTAATTAGAAGGCCCATCTGTAGTTTGTAGCCAGGAGCATCTTTTATTTATTACAACCTTTCCAGAAACCACTGGGCCACTTCCGGACAACAATAAAAAGCGTTGGAGCAGTGCTTGTCCAAGAGTAATGGTACTCTTTCCACACATACCAGCAAGCTTCTGGAGTCTTGGGCAACAGACATCCCCACTCTGTCGATATGGGCAAGAGGGTCCTGGCACAATTTTATCAGCACCACCAGCTGGCCAGCTCTTGCTTTCTGTAAAGAATGACCTTTTGCCAGAAAACTGCTCCAGTGCTTTTTATTGCTGTCTGGAAGAGCTCACAGACCTGATCTGAGAAACATTTTATTCAGAAATATCATATGCCTTTTTGATGTTCTATCCCTCCTCCCACTACCTCTTCGATATCTCTTTTGTCTGTCTGTCTGTCTCTTTCTCTTCTGTCCTCCAAATTTACTATTTTATTTTATTTTTCAAATTGTCATATAAATCTCAGATCCATAGCCTTGGAAATCAAGAACACATTAGCTTAGATTGTTGATAATGTATGAATCCAGAAGAAGAGACAGACTCTCCAAGCTCACCTGGAAGTATCCCATCTCCTTGCTTTCTTGGGTAGGGATCAGAAATCAGGCTTAGCTATAGGGAAAGAAGAGGGGGGAATTGTTAGGAGCTTGTGAACTCTTTCAACTTAAGAACATAAAAACTGCCTTGCTGAATTAGGCCAAAGCCTAACTAGTCCATCATTCAGTTTGTAACAACAGTCAGCCAGATGACTCTCCAAGAGAACTCACAAGCAGGACATGATGATGGTCTGTGACCTTCCAGCTGCTGTTGAACTACAACTCCCATCACCCTCATTCACAATAAATTGTGGCTGGGGGTGATAAGAATTGTAGTCTGTCAACAATTGCAGAGCCTCAGATTGGCCACCCATGACAGTCCTTTCATGAAGGCCCTTGTTGTGTGTCCCCTTAAAATGTCTGATGCATAGAAGTATGTTGCTTCCAGGGGCAGCATCAGGGGTTGGCCAAATCAGGCCCTAGCTGAGGCCCATAGTTCATATGGGGAGTAACAAGAGAAGGCAGGAGTGCTGAGACTCTGGGATGTTCCCATTTGAAGATGGGGAGGCAAGAGGCAACAGCAGTGTGGAAGATTTGTGACTCTTCTGCCCTCCCCCTCAGCAAAGGGACTTCCGCCCAGAGCCCTCTATGATGAAACAAAGTGTTGGAGATCGAGTTCCAGTGCTTCAGCCTTTCGCACCAACTATCCTGAGAAATTGGATAGAGAGAAATTCTTCTCCCTCTCCCATAACACTAGAACCAGGGGTCATCCCATGAAATTGATTGCCAGGAAATTTAGGACCAGCAAACGGAGGTATTTTTTCACACAAGGCATAATCCACTTGTGGAATTCTCTGCCACAGGGTGTGGTGACAGCCAACAAGCTGGATGGCTTTAAGAGGGGTTTGGATAACTTCATGGAGGAGAGGTCTATCAATGGCTACTAGTCGGAGGGCTTTAGGCCACCTCTGATGCCTCTGCGTACCAGTTGCAGGGTAGTAACAGCAGGAGAGAGGGCATGTGCTCAACTCCTGCCTGTAGGCTTCTAGTGGCATGTGGTGGGCCACTGTGTGAAACAGGCTGCTGGACTAGATGGGCCTTGTGCCTGATCCAAAAGGGCTGTTCTTATTTTCTTATGTTCTTATCCTAATGACTTCTAGAGGCAGTTAGTTAGGTCCCCTTACCTGTCCCTGCTTTGCCTCTATTCTATGTGCCCTGCCTTGACTCCTCACGAACTTCCTGTAGAGAGTCAGTTCTACTTCCTTTCTCCTTGGAGAGAAGATGGGAGCATCTCTCTCTCCCCACTCCTATTCATTATGTAGCTCATAGTTAGGATAGGTCTTTCCTATCTCAAATGTACTTAACCTAATAAATCTTATTTACTTTATACTACACTACAATCTCCATGCATGTTCTTGACTAACTGCAACAATAAGGCTCTGCACTACTTCATAACTCGAGTGGGCAGCTTCCTCTTGGTGCTTAGCTAAACAATCACAAATTGCAACTCAAAGAGGGAGGGAAGGCCACGTGCCCAAGGGGGAGGAGCTGCCAGTAAAAGACTCGGTGGGAACTTCTTCCCCTCCCAGCCTCTCATCCTCCCTCTCAGTCATTGGAGGGAATGCAGTAGTGGTGGCAGGTCCTCCTGCTTCTTCCGCCCTCTGAAGAAGAGAAAGAGCTGGTACCACCACATCCCACCACCACCCCACTGGACAAGGTGTTGGAAGTGAAGGACTATGCGCTATCTCTTGTCTCAATGACGTAGGAGGACAGACTAGTGAGTCAGAGGGCTAGAGGGTCAAGACATTGGTCATCCCTTCTCTACTGCTCTGACACTATCCCTTTGATATGTAGACTGCTACTCTCAGGGACTGACTTCCTTCCTTCCTGCCAGCCACTTCCTTCTTCCTTTTTTCCCTTCGTTCCTTTCTTCTCCCTTGCAACATGCAAGCTCCTCTCTCCCTGCACCCTGTGTACAGAGATTCAGAATCCATCTGCATCCATCTGCAGCCAGCATACCAGAGAGAATTCCAAACACAAGGAAGAGGGTAGAAACAGTCAGCCTGCTGCCCTCTTGCCTCTCTGTCAGGACCCACAGACTCTGAGCTGGGGGAGATCCTTTTAACATAGGAACACAGGACGCTGCCATATACTGAGACAGACCATTGGTCTATCATTGGTCTATCTAGCTCAGTATTGTCTTCACAGACTGACAGTGGTTTTGGAGGAGGACGGCAACAATAAGAAGCATGGTCCCAACCAAGGCCCCCTGCCCCCAGCCTAATGAAAGCGCCCTAGATTCAACAGACTGTGAGCAGACAGAGCTTGTTGTTCTCCTTGACCTGCACCCAGAGAAGCCCTGGGGCTTCCCACCCTGTCTCCAGAACCCCATCCATCATCTCTGAGATCCAGGAGCAGAGGTGATGCCATGTCATGGCCAAATCAACACCGTTACAGGATCTGGATCCCAAATGGAGACACAGGATCCCAAATGGGTACACAGGTTAAAAAAAACTGAGGCAATGTGCTTGCCAAGCTACTTTTTGTTCCCTCCCAATGGGCCTACCTTCTTTGAGCTCTTGCCTCACTGGACCTGGGTACCAGTAGCCTGCCACTACTGAGTGCCCCTCCACTGAAGTAAGCAAGGGGGTGGTAGTGCAGGTGGGAGGAGAACCAACATTGAAGTGATTGTGTGAACCCATGCCCAGGTGGTATATGGCCCAAGATTCCTGCCTTGACATGTGGTTCGCACAAACATGCTAACGATGGTAACGTTATAGCTAGAGTAAAACAATTGTTTGAACGGGCCTTGTTTGCGTGGAAATTGGGGGCATGGTCTAAGAAAGAGTTGGCATGGAAGCAGGGATTTCTGGTGAACCCTTGTTCATGCTATATCTGGGTAAAGTGTCCACAGTTTTGTTTTATTTGTATTTATTTAAGTTTGGGTGTTTTGTTTTTTAAGATAATGGTTATCATTTTGCACTGTCAAACCCACAACATTGGGTTGCTGCCTTGGGGCTGTTGTGAATCTCCATATAACTGTGCAGGCTCTTGCCTTGTGCTACTTTCATTGTTTCCATTGGCCCTGGTGGCTTTACAATGGTTAGACTAGGCAGAATGGTGCCCTATGTGTGTACAGTGTTATATAACGCCTGAACAGGGCCCCAGTTGAAACTGTTTTCTCCAGGGTAACTGGGCTCTAAAAAGGCCCAAGCATGGGTAGCTATCGAGACGACCTACAGGCGGCCAATCCGCTCTTCGTAGGGTAATCTCCACAGAGGTGCTCAGGACAAACAGACAAAAAGCATGGAAACTAACCTAGACTCTCTTCCTGTACTGGTGAGGAGAGGAGAAGTCAACCCAGCCCAGTGTCCTCTTGAAATGAGACACTCGGAAGGTGAACGGCCTTGCGAGAGCCAATCAGGCAAAGGATGCCAGAAGGTTCCAGGATCTGCTGTTGACAGTTGGGCTCTGAGGTGAAAGGGTGTGGATCCGTATCACACGGTGCACATTCCTGACTGGCTCACTAGGGATGGCATCGCATAGCGCAGGGCTGTACCACTTTGTCCCTTCAGCTGTGGTTGGGCTACCCCCATGATTGGGCTACTCAGATCACCCCTGACTATTGGCCGCTGTGGCTGAGGACCATGGGAGTTGTAGTTCAAAAACAGCGGGAGGGCCAAACTTGTGTAGCCCTGGCATGATGGCTAAGACACTGAGCTCCGGATCAGGAAGTGCCCTATTCAGATCTCACCTCTGCCACCAACGTGCCAGGTGGCCTTAGCCTCTCCATCTGCCATTTGGGAATAATACTGACTGACCTGACAGGGCCATTCTTAGGATTACAATATTGTTTCTAGCAGTAGTTCAGCAACACTCACATGGAGAAAAATGCCTTCTGAGCCAAGGTTTGAAGGCGACTCAGGCAAGTGAGCCGAGCCACAATGCTGCAGGGGGAGGAGAAGTAGTATGTCGGGTGTCTAGCTGATTTCAGCAGAGAGGAAATTCCATCCTGATATAAATATTCCGATCCATCCACCTTCCAGTCATAATACATTCAGTGAGGCTCCTTTGTAAGTACCCCAAGAGTGTTTGGGAGAAGCCACTGGATTCGCAGTAGCATCTATTTCTTTATGTAAACTGCTTTGAGATTTTTATTTTTTTTTTGGAAAAATGATATATACATAGTAGTAGCCGCAGCAGCAGCAGTAGTAATAGCGGCAGCAACAGACACTCTGTCTGGGAACCAGCTCTGTGTGTGGGCTATCTGTGAGATTGGATATTGAGTGGAAAATTGAAGGCCCTGCCTTGCTCTTGGTCTCCTGCATCTGGAAATGAGAGGAACATAGGAAGCTGCCATATACTGAGTCAAACCATTGGTCTATCTAGCTCAGTATTGTCTTCACAGACTGGCAGTGGCTTCTCCAAGGTTGCAGGCAGCAATCTCTCTCAGCCCTGTCTTGGAGAAGCCAGGGAGGGAACTTGGAACCTAGATGCTATTCCCAGAGTGGTTCCATTCCCTGAGGGGAAGATCTTACAGTGCTTACGCATGTAGTTTCCCATTCATATGCAACCAGGGCAGAACCTGCTTAGCTAAGGGGACAAGTCATGCTTGGTACAACAAGACCAGCTCTCCACAAAACCAGCTCTACTGCCTCTGTATGTGAAGAGTCTATTCTTTATCATGGCTGCCATTAGGAACATAGGAAGCAGCCTTATACTGTGTGTGGCCATTGACCCATCTAGCTCAGTACTCTTTATGCCCAGGCTGCACAACTCCAGTCCCCCTACCTCATATCTCATTATTGGCCACTGTGGCTGGGGATGATGGGAGTTGTAGTCCAAACACAGCTGGAGGGCCAAAGTTGTGCAGCCCTGGTCTTCAATGACTGGCAGAAGTCTCCCCCAGCCCTTCCTTTATATGGGAGGGATTAAACCTGGGCTCCTCTGCATGCAAAGCAGATGCTCTGCCACTGAACTATGGCCCCATCTCCCCACTGGTGGGGTTATTTTCTTCTAAGCTGCCTGTTGAAAGGGTTAGGGCCACGGCCGCTCAAGAGTGCTATACAAATGCTAAGATCATTACATTAACATCCTCCAAAATTCAATTTGATTTTGGAAAATGTGGAGTGATAAGTGATACCAGAATGGCCCCAGAGTGCTGGCTAGACACTCCAACAATGGTTTTGGCTTAGCATGGAGAATTACCTTGGCTAGAGGGAGCAGTTTCACTTTAGTAACAATATAAGCAAGTTTTGTGTTTTGGAAAAGGATAAGAAATGCAGAAATGCAGTTCAAATGTTGTATTAAAGATATACAGGAAGGCAAATTTTAGTCAGGCAAGGCAATAAAATCTTAGCTAATGTTCTGAGCGAGAATCTTGCTGAAAGTAATTTAGCTTGAAGTCCAAAATGAAGGTAGATTGGCTTGGCTCAGATGCTCAGACCAGAGCCTCGCTTAAGGCTTGCTGTGGAAAGTGCTTAAAGGTGAGGAAGAAGGGAAAAAGAAGGGAGCGAGGAGACTTCTGAGAAAGAGGCAAGGGGGTTAGTTTACCTATCCTTGGTCCAGTGGTACATTTGTTCCACTTCCAGTTCTCCATGTGAGAAGAGCAATGAGGCAGGGAAGAAAAAGGGCGAGGAGAGAATGCTACCACTGACTTTGAGAGTCGATGGATAGTAAATCCAAACAGATTCTGAAGAAGGACCCTCAAGGAAATCCTAAAAACCATTCCCACCAAGCAGCAAGAAACCATCATTCTGGTGTAGACTGCTCTTGAACACAAAGGTTCCACATCAGAGCCAAACTGCCAGTGAATATGGAAGCTTCGCTTGGCCATACTTAAGAAATGAAGCCTCCATATTCATAGGCAATCTGGCTTTCATGTAGAACCTCCATATTCAGGGGCAGTCTACACAAACAATAGTTTGTTGGCACTGATTTCTGCGATTTCCTTAACATACTTTTTTGGAGCTGTCTGGAAGCATGTAGCTGAGCAGTGTGAGAAAGAGGGTGCTAGGCTGGAGTACATATGCTTTTTCCAGCAGCATTTTGATAAGTGAACCTGCAATTCTATATGTGCACCTCCTAGAAGGAAGTAAACAGCATTAAAGTCAGTGGGAGTTGCTTCCATATATTGAGGGAAGAGTTAAACAACCCCTGAAAAATGGTGTTGTGGGAGGGGAGAATAACTGAAAGGTCAATTTTAAAATGTGAATGGAAAACAATATAAAAATCTTTGACGTAAACCCACCACCATACCACTCAGCACAAAGATTGTTCTCAAGGAATCTGAAATCAGCCAAAGCATCCCACAGGACATGAGACCTGTTAGAACAAAAATGCCAATAATCCATCCTCTCCTACTATAAAAAAGTAGGATAGTGCAAGAAAGCAGCAAGAACAAGATAGTGGCTGAAATAATGAGGCGCATTACTCAAAGTAATCATACAGAAATTAAAAAAAAACATGTTAAGGAATGCCTAATGTACTTTTAATTTCAATGAGACTTCTTTGAGTAAGCCATTATCCTATCAGTTATTAAGCATTAAGTGGAGGCCTGAGGCTTAAAGGGAAGAAATCTACTCCATCTATGCTCAGAGGCTGCACCACTTTGTGTACCACTTTTAAAATATACTATTTCCTAGACAGAAGGAAAAGAGACACCAGCCTGCTACAACTGTCGGCACCCTGCCTGTCCTCCTGCCTCATCCCCCATTCAAGTTGAGGTTTCCTCAGAAAACTGAAAGTAAGCAGGGTGAGTGATGGCCAAGCCTTTATGCTTCACAGGCCAGGATGTTTCTGTGAGTCAGGTGCTTGCCTCTGGGGTTCCAGCCAGGGCAACCCAGGAGGTGCCCCTTGGAGTGAGTGGGGAGCCTGGTTCCATCTCTCTCATTTCCTCCACTCCCCCAACCCTGCAGGGAGCTATATGGCAGCAAGAAGAGTCAGCTACTCTACCACCTTTAAACTGAAAGCTGTGGATGTAGCAGAATGCAGCAGCAACTGTTCAGCAGGCTGAGAATTTGGCATGAATGAGGCAAATGTGCGCCTCTAGAGAAAACAGAAGGTCTACCTTCGACTTCAAAGTCCACTTTCACAGGCTCCAGGGCGTCAGCACCTAGAACTGGGACAAAGATGTCCACTCTCTCTCCTTTATTGTTCATATTGGCTCTTGAGCCACTAGCAAGGAAGATTAGGCAAGAGAATAAGATATGTGGAATTAGGATGGCCAGGCAAGAACATAAAATAATAGGTAGATGACGTGGTGCTTACATTTACGCAGCCAAATGATTCATTAGAACTGATAATGGAGCATATACATCAATACAGTATGGTTTCAGGTTACAGGATAAATAAAAATAAAATGCAGATTATTACATGGAATTTAGCGGAGGAGGAACAGCAATATTTGAAGGAAAAAACAGGATTTCATATTAGTGTTAAACCGACCAAATATTTGGGGATAAATTTAACAGCTGCTAATAAAGATTTGTTCAAAAATAAGTATCGGTTGACATGGAAGACTATACCGGCTGATCTACAGAGTTGGAAAAAGTTAAATCTTTCCTGGCTGGGGAGAATATTGACAGTAAAAATGAATATTTTACCAAGGATGATTTTTTTATTCCAAATGATACCAATAAGAATTGAAGAAAAGACACTGAATGAGTGGCAAAGACATATACATTCTTTTATTTGGGCCTAGAATTAAATTTAAGTGCATGCAAGATTTAAAAGAACATGGAGGATTGGCTGTTCCAAAATTGAAGTTATATTATCAAGCTAGTTGTTTGACTTGGATTGTAGACTGGATTAAAGCATCATACGGATGGATCATGAATATGGAAAGGGCGGGACGTACAGATGGATTACATAAATATTTATGGACTGATACAAAAAGACCAGACGAGGGTATAAGAAAACATTTTATTAGAAACAGTTTACTAAATGTTTGGGACAAGTATAAAAAAAGATTAAGCACGGCTTTATTGCCTTTAGCTGTTATTTCTCTGTATAAACCACCCCGAGCCATTTTTGGAAGGGCGGTATAGAAATCAAATGAATGAATGAATGAATGAATGAAGAGGAATAGACCAAAAAAATGAACAATTGAGAGAAAAGGCATATAATTTACAAAGTTTAAAGGCTAGTAAAACAAAAATGAAATCAGCTGAGACTCTTTTTCCAGAGGGGATAAATTCCCCTTCATGGTTCCAGTACTCACAAATAAACAGTATAGTTCAGAAAGAGATACAAAAACAAGGTGGGAAATTAAGGGATTTGACAGAATTTGAAATATTAATAGTACAAAATTCAGAGTATTATTATAAGACTTCTATAGAAGTTGTTACTGAAGTACGATTTGGAACAATGTGAAAGACTGCATGATTAAATGGATGCAAAATTTAAACAGAAGAATTGATATGCAATAATGGGAATATCAATGGAAATGGAACATTAAATTTACAGTGAATAGTACATTAAGAGAAAATTGGTACAAAATGTATTTTTGTTGGTATCTTACTCCTGCGATGGTTGCAAAAATAGATCATATGTGGTAAAGCCCAGCAATTTATATGTTAAATTTATATGGTATCATATGCAGTAAAGCCCAGCAATTTTGGAAGACAATTCGCTGCAGGATGCAACAAATGTCAAATATTAACTTTCCTTTGTTAACAGTTATTTTTATGTTAAACCACCCTGAGCCATTTTTGGAAGGGCGGTATAGAAATCGAATGAATGAATGAATGAATATTACAAAACCTTATATACCTGTAAAATATACTGAGTTGTCTTTATATATGATAACTGCGGCTAGAATTCTTTATGCTTCATACTAAAAAACTAATTTAATTCCATCACTAGATGAGTGGCAACTTGAGCTTTGGGAATATGCATCAATGGCAAAGATTACTTCATATATAAAGAATAAATCAGATGATAAATTTGTTTTAACATGGGAACCGTTTATACACTATAATTTGGTACATGGTTTAACTCCACACCTGAGATTTGGATTCTCTCTGTAAATAAGGCCACAAGTTTTATACTTTCAATTTTGATGTTTATTAGATAACCGTAACTGCATTAGAATGAAATGATAAGAGGAGATATGATGGGGAATTGGAATCCAAGTAGATGGACAACAGTGAGATGTCATATTTGTTTTTTGTTTTTTTTCTTCTGTTTTGTCTTTTGGTTGTTTGGAAATGAAAATGAAAATGAAAAAGCACCTAGAACTGGAAAAGCAACTGCTCTAGTATGTTCTGGATAGGCAATCCCAAGAGTTTGCTGTCATCACTGGGGAAATCAGGTCGAAATCAATTCAGCTTTCTCTAAGGATGGATCCCCACAGCATCTTCAAGGCATCTGCGGAATGGTGCCACCTCTTTATGCGGCGGCATAGGCTGTCCATTTAGAGGCACATTTCAGTAGTTCAATGACTGCAGCAGCACTTGGGGCACCAGGAGGCTTTACACACATGGTTTTTGGTTCAAATCTTCTTCGGGATGGAGAGTGTGAATCCACATATCAGCTGCCTTTACTTCAAGTCCCTTCGGGCTATCAGGGACCAGTACAGACAGGATTCTGTTTCTCCCCAAATCAAGGCTGTGCATACTGGCTTGGAGAGGAGAGCTGGTCTTGTGGTAGCAAGCATGACTTGTCCCCATAGCTAAGCAGGGTCTGCCCTGGTTGCATATGAATGGGAGACTTGATGTGTGAGCACTGCAAGATATTCCCCTCAGGGGATGGAGCCGCTCTGGGAAGAGCAGAAGGTTTCAAGTTCCCTCCCTGGCTTCTCCAAGATAGGGCTGAGAGAGATTCCTGCCTGCAACCTTGGAGAAGCCACTGCCAGTCTGTGAAGACAATACTGAGCTAGATAGACCAATGGTCTGACTCAGTATATGGCAGCTTCCTATGTTCCTATGGCTTAGCCCGATTTATGTCCAGCTTAAAATAATCCTCTATTTCCAGCATTTTTTGAAAAAAGCCTGTTATGCTCCGCTGTTTTCCCTTGATGTGTGCAGTGGTGTTTTTCAAAATTTGGCATTTTTCAAAACTCAGTGAAGGGGAGTTTGACAGCTGTTGGGTATCGTCTGCTCTGAATATTTGCAGTTGCAAGCGCTGGGTGGCGGGGGGAGGTTTTTTAGCAGATTAGTGAAATTCTGTAGAGGGGGACCAGGGGAGGGGAAGGGAGAAATTACTGTGTTAAAAGCAAGCACAAACTGCAAAATATGGGTCTTAACATAGGCTTTAGATATGCAGAATGGAGACTACAGCCTGCTGTAAGCTGAGCCCCCTGCTTTTTTCCTTTCTTTTTATTTTATTTTATTTTATTTTGAGCTGATTTACTTCCATTTTTCTTCATGACAGAGAATGCAATGATTTCTACTTCCCTGCCTCTGGGCTCTGGGGCGGGCGGGCATGAGGTGATGAGGGCATTCACTCATAAAGGCAAGTTCATTCTAAAAATCAGCGAAGATTTGGGTCAGATTCGGCAGGCTCGGGTTAAGCGTTCTGCTGTTTGATCCCTTGGCAGCCCGACATGCTGTTCTTCTGCAAGGCTGTCAAACTAAAAGGTATCTCACCTCCTCCTCTGAGAGGATTGGTTGGAGGAAAAACCTGGAACCAGCTGGTGCGAATGCACAGGGAAAAGATCTACCTGGGATTGCAAAGAGGAGCAGACTCTATGTGTACTGTCCGTTTAATGCCCGGATTAAACATAGTGTGAAAATGCTGCAAAGCAGATTAACTCTTCAGATACTCTGAGGCATAAAGTCATGTGTGAATAACCTCCAGCTGTGCCAGTATCAGTGGTTCATATTGCAGCTCTGTAAGTGGCATCAGTACTCTGCAGGACAAATCACAAATGCTGACCAAACACCACTGTGTTTTGACCTTCCTCACAGGCTAGAGATTTTGAAGAAAGGGGAGAAAATTGTGACGCTGAGAACAACTAGGAATGAAAAGAACTGGCTCATGGTGATGCTGGGGGCACATGGCAATGGTGAGAAGTGGCTTCCATACATTGTGTTTAAAAGGAAGATGTTGCCAAATAATGCAAGGCCCATTGAGTGGTAGTACGTGCCTATGTATGGAAATGAATGGATTAATGTTTAACCGAGGACTGGTTTAGATCTGTCCAGTTGGAAACACACACACGAATACCCAGAGAACCAAATGCTGGTACTGGACACATTCTATTATATAAATCCTCTCTGAAAACCAGACTGACCTTGTAATCATCCCATTGGGGATGACGAGCCCATTGCAGGTCATGGATGTGAGCTGCAATTGGCTCTTCAAGCAGCTAATGTGGAAGAAATGTGGATGTAATATGGATGTACTCTGGAGCGAGGGAACTCACCCCATCAGGCCAATGGAAGAAGCAAGATCTTCCTGTTATCATCTGGTGGATCAAAGAGGTGTGGGAGGCAATAGATCCTGCCACTATATAGCAAGGGTTCAAGAAATGTTGCCTAACAAATGCGATGGGAGACACTGAAGATGATAGCCTTCAGGAGATATTTGAATCCACTAACACAGAGACAGAATTTTAAGGTTTTGTCGAGGAAGATGGAGACGGGAATCCCAGAGAGTCATCCAACAATAAAACCCCTGTCCTGCCTTGCTGTCAGCTCTGAGCCCAGAGGCTGCCCTCCCACTTCTCTGAAGACAAGCATCTTCGTAAATAAAGGTGTTGAAGTTACCTACTCTGTTTTCTACCACCACATCCTTACTCCCTGTCACAGAGGTCATAGAAACATAGGTAGCTGCCTGATGTCCAGGTAGGTGCGTATTATGCATGCGGGTGTTATAGAATCCAAAAAAAGACAGTATTCACCTCTCTAATTATATGTGTTAGCTTCTCTTTCTCAATAAAGTTTTCTACTTTTTACCATGAGGTATTGCACCCAGCGGAGTTCAGAGTTGTGAGGGGATTAACTCAGGTTCTCTCCTTTCTGAACTTAGGTCTGGATTTTTCATCATCCCACTGTGATGCTTTTAATAACTTTTTTGTGGAGAAAAATATCTTGTATTTGAGCTGACTTGGACTCCATGATTATGGTGGGGTCAACTGTAGAGGTGTCCAGTAACTCCTCTAGCTCAATTCAAATTGATCCATTTCAATTTGTGACTCCTGAGGATGTGGACAAGATCCTTGGAAGTGTTCGGCCTACCACTTGTCCTTTGGATCCATGCCCAACAGGGCTTATAACATCTAGCAGGGAGGCTGTTAGAGATGGCCTAGTTGACATCATAAATACCTCGCTGAGGGAGGGCAGGATGCCTCCATGTTTGAAGGAGGCAATTGTGACAACTTTGCTTTAAAAGCCTGCCCTAGAGCCCTCGATGATAGATAATTATAGGACAGTCTCCAACCTCCCTTGGGTGGACAAGGTAATTGAGAGGGTGGTGGCTGATCAGGCAGTTTTGGAAGATATTGATTTTCTAGATCTATTTCAAACTGCCTTTAGAGCAGGCTATGGGGTGGAGACAGCCTTGATTAGCCTGATGGATGATTGGTACCAGGGAATTGACAGGAGGATTGTGACTCTGTTGGTTCTTGGACCTTTCTGCTGCTTTTGATACTATTGACCATGTATCCTTCTGGATCGTCTGGGGGATTTCGGAACAGGTGGCACTGCTTTGCAGTGGTTCCATTCCTATATCTCCAGTAGATTCCAGATGGTGTCACTCAGAGATAGTTGCTCTCTGAAACAAGAGCTATTGTGTGGTGTCCCTCAACATCTACAACATCTTCATGTTCAACATCTACATAAAACCACTGGATGATATCATCAGATTTGGAGCAGAGTGTTATCAATACGCTGATGACACCCAAATCTACTTCTCCATGACATCATAATCAAGAAATGGCATAGCCCCACTAAATGCCTTCCTACAGGCAGTAATGGACTGGATGAGGGATAATAAATTGAAACTGAATCCAAGCAAGACAGAGGTACTCATGGTAAAAGGTCATACTTCAAGGAACGTGATATATCTTCCTGTTCTGGATGGGGTTGCACTCCCCGCGAAGGAACAGGTACGTAGCTTGGGAGTGCTTCTAGACCCAGGCCTCACTCTGGTTTCTCAGGTTGAAGGTATGGCCAGGTGTGCTTTCTATCAACTTCAGTTGATACGACAGCTGTGTCTGTTCCTTGAAGATAGTGTGGAAAACTGTAGAGCACCCTCTGGTAACCTCTAGGCTTGACTACTGCAATGAGCTCTACGTGGGGCTGCCTTTGTATGTAGTTTGGAAACTTCAGTTGGTTCAAAATGCAGCAACTAGATTGGTCTCCAGGGTGTTTCGGAGAGACCATATTATGAATGTTTTAAAGCAATTGCATTGGCTACCAATAGGTTTCTGGGCCAAATACAACGTGCTGGTGATTACTTTTAAAGCCCTAGATGGCTTAGGACCGAGTTACTTGGGAGAGTGCCTTCTTCTGCATGATCCCCTCCACACACTGAGACAGTCAAGAGAAGTCTGTCTCCAGATGCCACCAGCTTTTTTGGCAGTGACTCGGGAGTGGGCCTTCTCTGTAATCACCACTAGGCTGTAAAATGCGTTCCTTATAGATTTGTGGTTTAACATCTTTGCTAGCATTTAAAAGAGCCCTTAAGACACATTTTTTCAGCAGGCCATTAGTAGTCTCTGGATGTTTTAAATTTTTAAATTGCTGTTTTTAACAGTTTGTGATTTGTTTTGCTTTTCTTGTGATTATTTTTGTGAACCACCCAGAGCCTTTGGAGTCAGGTGGTATATTAAATAAATAAATAAATAAATAAATGTTAAATTGTGAAGGTGAGAGTGTTTCTTTGGACCAGAAGGGCAACAGCTATTATCAATGAATATAAGAACATAAGAAGAGCCTTGCTGGATCAGGCCCAAGACCTATCTAGTCCAGCACCCTGTTTCCCCCTCTGCTGCCTTTGCTCTCCTGCAACTTCAGACACAAGACACTTAAAGGACAACATTAAAATATCATTGTGACCTCTGTTTTTTATTTTAAAATTTTATGTCTACCTACAATTTGTTTATCTTTTGGGGTAGTGAATCAGAAATTGAAGAGAACTAAAAGAGCCATAGTTCCCTCTAAACAAAAACTGTAGACGTTGGGAAAGTCAACAGCCCCTGGTAGTGTTTCACCTCTCCCTCTTTACAAAATAGGGCTTAATGAGATGTTACCAGAAGAAGACCCAATGCCTTTATCTCCCCAGTAATGTCAAGTAAAAGAACCACATAATACGATGTGATTCAATACTTTCATTGTATCGGAAGTTTCTCCTCCCCCATCAAATGGCAGCAAAATAACTGAAGTTACTAGACTTCATCAGAAGATGCACCTGGGAGACTCAAGTTGCTGGCATCCTTGCATCTTCAGTACCATCTATTACATCCTTTCATGCGGCAAGGACTCCCTCCTCCCATCATGTGGCCCAGACTCCCTCCTCCCATCACGCAGGAAGGACTCCCTCCTCCCATCACGCAGCCCAGACTCCCTCCTCCCGTCACGCAGGAAGGACTCCCTCCTCCCGTCACGCGGCCCAGACTCCCTCCTCCCGTCATGCGGCCCAGACTCCCTCCTCCCATCATGCGGCTCAGACTCCCTCCTCCCGTCACGCGGCCCAGACTCCCTCCTCCCGTCACGCGGCTCAGACTCCCTCCTCCCGTCACGCGGCTCAGACTCCCTCCTCCCATCATGCGGCTCAGACTCCCTCCTCCCATCATGCGGCTCAGACTCCCTCCTCCCGTCACGCGGCTCAGACTCCTTCCTCCCGTCACGCAGCCCAGACTCCCTCCTCCCATCACGAGGCCCGGACTCTGTCCTCCGGTCACGCAGCCCAGACTCCCTCCTCCCGTCACGCAGCCCAGACTCCCTCCTCCTGTCACGTGGCAAGGAATGCTTCTTTCTATCAGACTCCCTCCTCCCCTCACGTGGTGCAGTCTCCCTCCTCCCATCACTCTGCGGTGTACACTCCTGCATAGCTTCTTTGTTGGCTTCTTGTTCATTTTCCAGACTCTTGACCAGATGCATTTCAATAAGCTTCCTGACAGACAGAAAGGTCTTTCTTTTGGTTTCCGGAAGCGCCTTGAGGATATAGAAAAAAGTGACAGAGCTAAAAGGAAAGAATATGAGGAAGCTATAGGGCCCAAGATGTCTCTAGAGATGTGTGTGTGAGGGAGAGGGAGGGGGGGAGGAGAGAGAGAGAGAGAGAGAGAGAGAGAGAGAGAGAGATAAGCACAATACAGATGCATATTTGTTTATATATGACAGGAATGTCAATGACAGGAATGTCATTGATCTGCCCAATGTTGGGCGCTATTGGAAGGACTTCAGACACAACAGAAGGGAGCCCTGACAGTCAAAACTCTGATAAAAATCCCTGTTGTCATGTCTGAACTCCTTGTAGTTCCAATATTGCTGTCGGACTGACACAACTTACCATTGCCCCATAGCCCAATTTCGGAGTGCAGACCTCAAAAATCCGTGCAGGAGTCAATTTAGAGAGCGAGGGCATCTCTAACCTGGTTCCCAGAATGCTTTTTGAGGACTGCATCCTCAAAATCAGGGGATGGGGGCAAAACCAGGGGGACAAAGTCTGCAAATCTGAAATTGGGGAAGCAGGCAACAGCAACCTCCCTACAGGAGACCCACAGAGCCAGGGCATCCCCCGGGGGCTGCCTGAGCCCCTCCCCAATTTCACAGGTGCAGTCCTCAAAAGAAGCCCAAGTTAGAGGGCAATTATTTCTTATTTTGCTGCTGGGCTGGTTTAAAGTAGGGGTGTGCATGGAACCAATTCCAACAGTTAGGTTAGAAGGGGAGCCCAATTCGATCCAGACTGCCCACCACGAGCCAGGTCAAGTTGAACTGGCCACTGGTTCAGTCTGAGGGTCGAACCAGGCTAAACTGGTTTGGAGCCTATTCAATTTGGCTTGAGGGGGTATCCTTGTAAAGGAGAAACTGGTGAGAATTCCCCCATACAAGCAAAGGTGAAAACCCTACCTGCCTTTAAAAAAACAATGGGGGCAGAGAGAGGGCACCTCATTGTTGGAGGTGGCGGCAGTGCAGCTCCTCCAAACTCCAGACAAGGTCCAGCACTCCAGCACAGCCTGGATCCAGCCTCCGTGGAGATCACACAAATGGCCTCCGTTTATGCATGGAGGCTGGAACTGGAAGCACCAGAGCCCCTGGAGTGTATGGAAGAATTGGCACCTTGTGCATCTGAAGAGCTCAGATGACAAGGTGCCATCTCACCACACCCATAAGGAGGTTTTTTAAAGGTAGGCAGGGTTTCTCCTTTGCTTGTAAAGGGGAATCCTCGCCGGAATCTCCTTTACAAGCATGCCCTCTCAAACCGCCAAACTGGTTCCAAACTGTTGGAGATGGAGTTCCAGTGCATTGACCTTTTGCGTCAACTATCCTAATGACCACTAGGGGCATTGGGAGCAGAGGTAGCTAGTGAGGGTCTCCTTACCTGTCCCTCCTTGCCTCTGCTCTATGACCCCTGCCTTAACTCCTCAGGACTGCTTTTTGAGGACTGCAACCGTGAAATTGGTGGGAGGGAGGGCAAAGGCAACCCCCTGGGGGGATCCTCTGGCCCTATTGGTCCCCCATATGGAGTTGGCTTTGCCCCTACTCCCAATGTTGGGGGTGGAGCACTCAAAAACCAGCCTGGGATCTGGGCTAGAGACCCAATTCCAACCAGTCAAAGGATTTGGGAGGGACACATCAATCCCTCCCAACCATTTATCGGTTGTCTAGTAATATTAGATTGGATCTGACCTTTTTTTACTGCTGCTCTCAAGAAACTCAGGACAAGGTTTTCTTTTTTTCTTTTTAAAAAAACCTCACAATCAGCCTGGGCAGTATGGATCAGGGCCAGGCCAGGGGACGCTGTACATAAAACTGGGCATAGAGTGGGTTTTCTTCAGCTCAGTCGAGCAAATATATGTCCTGGAGCCTGGAGGGGTGCAGTATGCAGGAGGCATTAATTTGTGGAGCAAGTAAAAGCGGAAGGCCGGTCAAGTTATATTTAAGATACCAGGCCTGGTCAATCCAGAAAGATCATGCTCCCTGCAAATCTGAGGGGTCAATGTTGCACACAGCCTCTGTGCTTGAAAAGGGCTCTGAAACCATATGAATGTATAAAGCTGCCTTATTCTGAGCCAGCTCATGGCTCCATCTAGCACAGTATTGTCTACACTGGGCTGCGGCAGGTCTCCAGCATTTCAGGCAGAGGTCTTTCTCAGCCCTACTTGGAGATGCCAGGGACCATCGGTATGCAAAGCAGATACTCTTATTGCTGAGCTCTGGCCTCATCCTGCAGCCCCAGCAGGCAGTTCACAGTAACTCCCAGTCTCAGGCCATGAGTTTCCTTGTTCAAGCCCAGAGTCTGGGCTTTAAAAAAGCCAAATCTGGCAACAGAGGACAGGCAGGCAAGGCTAAATGTACTCAAGGCCATGCAGTGGGCTTTATGATAAACTGGGGGTCTGAATTGCAGTTCTCCTGTTGCACCATGTTACAGA
The DNA here is from genome assembly GCF_027244095.1 of Hemicordylus capensis. Taxonomy (NCBI): domain Eukaryota; kingdom Metazoa; phylum Chordata; class Lepidosauria; order Squamata; family Cordylidae; genus Hemicordylus; species Hemicordylus capensis. Next base: position 252,158,160 of record NC_069658.1, on the reverse strand, counting down.
AGATGCACATCTCTGAGAGACCTTAACATTTAGCTTTAAACACTCAGGCCAAAATCCTGACTAACGCTGCACACATGCTTCTGCCCTAGTGCCTGTGTAGTCCCTGCTCTGCCAAAGTGCGAGTGCTCTTGTACAAGAATGTGACTACTTTCAGCACTCTCCCCACACTCTGGAAGCACTCTTTTACAGTGGACACACATCCCTGCAGGCCAGGGACATGTTTCCACTTTAGCAGGGTGCTTGCAGAATGTGGAGACTGCAATGACAATAATTGTGCCTTTGTGCAAAAGCAACCGGGACTGGCATGTAGGCTAGCTCTACATGCACACTCTTGTTTAGAAGCATGCACACCATGACTTTAATTTTTAGAGGTAGCCATTGATGACACACTGATTATCCTTAAGACACAGCTTCACATGTGTGAGCTGGACTTAGTTCACAGATTTGGACCGTCCACCCTCACTGCACCACACTGATTTGCAAAATCGTTTACCTGTAAATGAAGGAACACAAGCGCAATAAAACCATTGCAGAACCAATGCACAGACCCAACGATCGCATAGGCTGAGGACCGGGATGACTGAAGGAACAGTTCTGTTGTCAACACGATGGGAACTGGACCTGGATTTTTAAAAGGGGGGTCGTGGTGTTTAAGGCACTAGTTTACCTATCCCATCCACATCTTGTGGTTCTTTCAAGGATTTTAGTACATGCATCATATGAGCACTTACTTGGCCCGATGAAGTGTCCAAAAATGAAGATCATGACAAAAATTGTGCTCATGTAAGGCATCCACGAGATGGTGGTCTGTTGGAGAAAGGTGGTTGGGCATAAAGTCATGCAAGGCTGAGGCTGTAGATGATCTTAGATCCCAAGAAGTTCTTGGACTATAACCTTGGTGACCTGAATTTGAGAATGCCTATCTTAGGGCATGGCCCATCTTTGTACTGGCATACAAAGCCATAGGCTTTGTTGGCCTATGGAATGCAACAGAATACTGAGATCTGTGTCCATGTGAACTCTGTGGCATTGGAAAACAGCATCCAAGTATATTTCGCAGGGAGGTTCTGTCAAGGGAAATCTACATCCTTGCTTACTCTTCCCTTTGACTCTATCACATAAAACCCAAGTGGTTTTTATATTCCAAAGCAGGGGCATAACTACCATTAGGCAGGGGGAGGCAGTCATCTGGGGGCCCCACTGCCTTGAGGGGCCCCCCAGAGACACCTCACATGCCTCCCCATTGCCCCCTGCCCAGCCCCAAGACCCTTCAGCCACTTGCGCTGTTTGCCCTCTCTCCTGCTTGTCGTCCTGGTCGGAAATCAAAGCAGCAGGCAAGCTGCTTTTCTCCCCGCCTCTCAGCAGATCGGCGGGTGGGCGGGGCTTCCAGGGAGGCCTCCGCGTAGGCCGCAGTGAAGCCCGAATTCGAGTAGACTGGCAAGCCCCAGGAAGAAGGCTGGCAGTCAGAGTGGCCACTACAGCTCTCTGCAGCAGACCCTCTTCCCAGGCTAGACAGCTCAGCCTTTGCCAGGTAGAATATGAATCCCTTTTTGTGGTTACACTCCCCCCACCCCCTATATAGGGATCTGCTTGCCATAGGGCTTTGATGGGGGGGGAGACGAGACTGAGAAGTCTCTGAATATTTAATTTAAAACTGATTGGAAAATTTGCTGGCTTAAAAAAACCCCTCTAAAAAGTCCTATAAGTGGCTTGTTTCATGGCAGGAAATTACAAAAACTTCTGGAACAAATTTATTTATGTATTAATTAATTGATTCATTCATTCATTCATTCATAAATACACTTATGTTCAAGTTGTTTTGCAACCCAGGTCTGAGTGAGAACTGAGACATGAGTGAGAACTGTGACGCATGTGTTGTGCTTTTATATTTTTTCCCCTTAGGGTAAATCTGGCCAACATGTGAATGCAGCACCTCCATTCCAGAGGAGGAGATGTGTGTTAAAGGGCTTTAAAAGCCTCTTGTGAAAAACCTCCTGGAATCAAACTTTACTGAATTGGTTCAGAATTCTGAGAAAACAAACATAGGCTCACCCTGCATGGTTGAAAGTCTCCTTTGCTAATCTGCAGCAAGGGGCCCATTTTAATAATTAGTGTTTCTAGTGTCTTCTCATTTGCTCAGTTTTGTACATCTGTTTTTTGTATGTTTTGAATGAGGACAGAAATGTGAGAATAAAAGTCCCCTGCTAACTGGGCAAAGAGGCACCTTTTTCTCTTTGTAAACTGCCCTGAGCCATTTTTGGAAGGGCGGTATAGAAATCGAATTATTATTATTATTATTAAAAAATTTCTCGGCGGGGGGGGGGCCCATTTAAGAATCTTGTCTCAGGGCCCACTCCAACCTAGTTACGCCCCTGTTCCAAAGTAATGTTTCTTTCATGTATTCCTTTGTAGATGAACCAACAAGGTGGATATCCTGCATTTCAAAACATTTCTGATTGACATCCTCGCTAAAGGATTTGATGCACGTCAGGAGAATATGCATGCCAGGAGAATATCTCTCCCATATGTAGAGAGCTCGCTTAGCTGCGCAGGATGGAGGGTGGGGGATGTAGCCCTTAAGGGCATATTTTTGTGTTACACGGGGCACTTCCAGGGCAAGGAGAGATCAGAGAAAATTGTCCCCAAATCCTCTGCACTCTGGAAGCTCCCCATAGTGCAGATATGTCTTCTTCACTAAGAAACTGAAGCACGTCAGACTCCTTAGAGAAGATCTCAGCCACTGTTCCAAAGAATACACTGTACACCCTTTTAAAATAAATCTGCCATGTCTGTCATGAACTTCCCAGATGGCTTTGGGGCTGGCTGGCATTCACCATAGGTTGTGGTGGAAAGGGGAGGATGTCAATAGCAGCTCACAATGCTCCGCTCTAAATTCATTAGTGCTTCAAGTTCTGACTCACAAACCTCAAGTTCAAGGGTCATGGTTAACAGAATGCAAGAGATGCTGCAGATCCCAAAGCCACAGAGAAGCAGAATCCTCCGTCCCCAAGCATCAACGCCATAAATCTAGAGAATGTAAAGTCAGAGAAGAGAGTGATTGTCATCACAAGCCAGAAAGACGTAGAGTGCTGGATTTAAACTTGGGTGGGTTCAAATGTCTGCTTGTCCATGAAGCTAATTGGCCAACTTTAGATCAAAGAAATTCAGTGGTCTGGAGATGAGACTTCCTGGTACCTTTTCACACTCTTTCTGCCCCCGCCCTACCATTGTGGGGCTAAAGAGACAGATGCCAATTGGAAATCCAGAACTTGAGTGTAGCTGTGGACAGTAACAGGCATTTTAAAAAGGCGGACAAGGGCTCAATTGCATGGATATGGATAATAAAGTACTGGCTCTCTGCAGCCCTCCAACAGTGGAAGGAGGGATGTGGAATGTGTAAGGAGCCTTTAGCATTCCTGACAGAAGGCTTGTTTCACAGCAGACTATGGAGGGAGGAGTGACCAGGGCCGGCTTAAGTCATTGGCTAAAAAGGCCTGGCCATGGGTGTGAGGGTTAATAGGCATAAAAAAGAACTGACATGCCCACAGCCTCCTCCCGCACCCAGCTGGAAGGTTCTCTGGCTGGGGGTGTGGGGCGTGCCCTTCTTCTCCCCAGCCAGTGTTTCAATTAAATGCAGACGACTGGGGAGGGATGGAAGAAGATTTGAACACTCTCCCAGGCAGTGCCCTGCCCCCTGTGTCTGAAGTCAGGTGCAGGAGGCACACACCACCAAGTCCCACCCCTGCATCTGATGTTTGTCCTTGTGTGTAATGCTTGCTGCATTTTTTTTAAGGGTACGAGGACTATTTCAACCAAGGGTGCCACAATCCCTTGAGCCAGCTCTGGGAGTGACTTTCACATCTCTCCACTCCCCTCCAAAAGCCCTTTCCTCTTCTATACATCTGTTCCTGAGGGCTGTTCACAAAATCTCTCTCCTCTCCCCCCATCCCCACCCGCCATACTACTCGTCCACTGAGCAAAAGGTCTTCATCACAGAGACAATGAAGGTTCCTTGTGGGCTGGCAGCCCTCCTTCCTTCACTGTGGGGCTGCAGTGAATGTCAGCCATGGATAACAGGAGCTTCAGAAGAGCCTCCCAAATTGCAGTTCTCTGGATTTTTTCCTCCCAATGCACAGTATTCTTTGAGAACAGCCATGGCACATAAACTGAAGGCTTCTAGCAAAGATATGCTCTTAAGAGATTCTAGCAAAGATAGATTTCTAGCAAAGAGATAGATAGATAGATAGATAGATAGATAGATAGATCGATAGATCGATAGATCGATAGATAGATGTGGGAGATACTTACCCCTATTAGGTGTGCTAACATGGTGAGACAGGTTGCTCCTAAACTGAGGTACACAACATTCTCATCTCCTATTCCTGTAGATTTGAAGATGCTGTCTGTATAAAAGTACACCTGAAATCAGATCACAGCCACCAGAAATCTTAGTTGCATGGAAGAAGGTACTGGTGACCCAGGGTTTAGGGAGAGTGGTGATGGGGGAACTGGCTTACATGATGCACAGCGCCTCAGTGACACTGTGGATACATGAGGCTGCCCTGATGCTCTAGAGCAGGGCTGCACAACTTCAAACTTCCAGCTGTTGTTGGACTGGAACTTCCATCATCTCTGTCTCATTGCCATTGTGGTTGGGGATGATGGGAGTTGTAGTCCAACAACAACTGGAGGGCCAAAATTGTGCAGCCCTGATGTAGAGAATAAACGGAGACACAATCAGCGCTGCCACTGCTGTTCCCATTGCAACAAAAGGGAGTAACTGCGGCAGCCCTGATCATGCCACTGCTCATTCTCTACAGCGCCAGGGTTGCCTTCCGCAACCACAGCAGCCCTGACATTGCTGAGATGCTGCGCATCATCGAGGCCACAGATGCCCTTTACCGAGATGAGGAAGCCGTTTATTCCAGCTTCTTTCTCCCTAATTTGGCAGTTCCACATTCATAGAAACATAGAACTCTGGAAGGGACTTGGGAGTCTTCTAGTAGGGATGTATGAAATGTTTTGGGTACAGAACAATCTGTACCCGAATCAGGCCATTTCGGGTGATTTGTGCACAAAACAAATTGCCCAATTGCAAGTCCCAAAAGATTTGGGCACAAAACAAATCACCTGAATTTCGGATCCGAAAGTTTTATTGTTTCGGACCTCCATTTTGCGGCGATCTCCATGTAGTCTCCATTTTGTGTTTGACATTTATTTGAATTTCTTGCCTTCAGATCAGTGAACGAAAGCATGGGCTGATCTGCTGACAATTGTCTCCTTGTTCCTGATTGGCTCTTGCCACCCCTGACTGACCCCACATTTGCCAGGGGAAGGGTCGAAGAAGGGGCAAGGGTGGGGGGGAGTTCAAGGAGGGATTTTCAATCAGATCTAAAGAGGCAGCAGCCACCATTCTGCCATTCTGCTTCATGGGAGGGGAGAGGGGGAGAGAGAGAGATTTGCTTTCCTTTGCCTTGCCATGCCATTGCCATGCCAATTGCCTTCTGCCTTGCCAGCCTGAGCCCAGCCTGCCTTGCCACCCAGCCTGCCCGCCCCTGCTGGCTACTGCATGCCAACCTGGGAATGGATTATCTGCTGCATTGCTTTTTTGATCCTGATAAGAATTCTTTTATCACCCCCTTGAGAGAATCACTGCCTGCCTGTGCCTGCTGTGTCTGTACCCGCCACCAGCTTTCCTCCCAGAATTTCCAGGCTTTTGCCCCAGCCGCACCCCCAGCCCCACCAAATCTGAAGACTGAAGGAGAAGTCAAGAAGAAGATTGAAGAAGAAAGAGTACACTCAGAGACCAGACCACAGAAGAAGACAACTGGACACACAATGGGGTGAAGCCTTAGACTGAGTGAGTGCCCATTTTAACACACACACATGCACACACACTTCTCTGGAATTGTGTATTCTTGGGGTTTTTTCCCTGCTTGGAGGGAGGTTTGGGGTTGCAATTGAATTTAAAAAGTTGTGTCCTATTTAGAAGAAATTTAAACGGGGTTCTGTGTGGGAGGGATCCTCGTTAGCTAGTACTAGTAGGTGGTTAGAAGGGTAGCATAGCCTTGTGGTTTTAAAAAACAATTCTGTCTTTTTTCCCACTCCAAAGATGTGTGTGTGTGGGGGGGGGTTGTTTAAAAAACAGAAGCCCGCCCTCCAGCCCTCTGTGCCCTTAATATATCACTATTAATATTTTCTGCCCAGCAGCCTTCAGGCTCTGAGTGGGCAGGAAGGCACAGACTCTAGCCTCCTCCCTTCACCCATTTACCCCCCTCCCCCAACTGCAGCATTCTGAGGCCATGGCAAGAATTAACCCTAAACCCACTAACCCTTTCTCAGAGCACACACGCACAGGTATACTATGCTTCCCCCCTACATAATCTCAAATCTAGCAGAATATATATTACGCACTTCAAATGCCTTGGATGGTTTGTTGTTGTGCCTGTATTTTGGGGACCTCATGGATGGGCACGGGACAGGGTGTGTGTGTGTGTGTGTGTGTGTGTGTGTGTGTGTGTGTGCGCGCGCTCGTGTACTTCTTTGCAATGAATTTTGGGTCATATTGTGACTTCTAGCATCATCATCATTTTTATTCAAACTAGATTGCTTGCATCTACAATAGGTTGTGCTGGCGCCACAGGCATCTGTTGCAGAAATGTCAAAAAAAAAAAGCTCCAAAAATTGTGTGCCATTGTTGTCATCATCACTCTTTTACTTGTGTAGGTGGGAAGGCGGCCAAACCGCGCTGTTCCACTGGCAGAATGTTGTTTTACACCCTTCCTTACTTAACCCGCTTTTATGGCCAGGTGCCACAGATGTAGCTGTGTCTCTTGCTTGTGGATGAAAAATGCTTGGGGGATGGAGAGCAGGGCACATTTGATGCTGTTGTTGGCCCTAGTCTGCTGCATCTGTGATATCAAATTTGCTTGATTGCTTGCTTGTTGCTGGCTGCTGCTGTTACCCTGCATTGGGAGGGGGCGCGTGGGGCAGTGCAATTCATTGTTGTTGTTTCACATGCTGTGTGTAGATCAATTGCATTTGTGGGGGTACACAATGGATGTGGTGAGTGTGTGACACAGTGGAGTTGTGTGACCTTTAGAAACCTTGTTCTTTGCAAAGCTCTGCTGTTGTTGTTGATGTGTGCTGCATCCACCCTATGGGACAATGGGGACAGACAGTGCCCATTTCTGCCTGTGGGTGCCTCCTAGGAGTGCCACATTGGGTCAGGTGGTAGTGCCCCAATGGGTGCCTGCTACCATCCAAATTTGAAAGGAATTGGGCAAAGGGTTGATTTTTAAAGAATGTGAAGTTTGGGGGGGCAGATTTGGGGCAGAAAAGGGGCTTCAGGGGCAGAAGAGTGGGTTGGATGGTAGTGTCCCAATGGGTGCCTGCTAACATCCAGATTCCAAAGTAATTGGGCAAAGGGCTGATTTTTAAAGAATTTGTGAAGTGTGTGCATGTTTAAGCTTTCCCCCATTAGGGAATAATGGGTTTCAGCAGCCCCATAATTCCACTTGGGGGGCACCAGGGTGGCCCAGAGCTGGTGGTGGTTTAGTGCACATAGGGTGCCAACCACCCCCATACCCACAAGCCCATGGGGTACTGGGTATTGTTGTTTCTGAGGTGTTCTGAGTGTAGATTTTCTGGTAGCAAATGATAGTAGATTCATTGTTTGTCATTGAGAGGGCAATTGCATAATTGCATAAGAAGCCCTGCAGCAGAGGGAGAGACCACTTGCTTCCCAGACAGTCCCCAGGGTGAGAGACTAGTGTGGGCTGTCTGTTGCTGCTGCTGTTGAGTGCCTGCCTGCAGGAGAGGGAGAGGGTGAGACCATTTCATTACAGAGTCCTGGCTGGCCCAGTGTGGTCCCAGCTTCTCCCTCCAGGTACTCTGTTGAGGAGCAGGTGAGGGACCATGGGCAGGGAGGTGGAGTGGCTATGGTCTATAAGAATAACCTTTCCCTTACCAGGATCCCTGTTAGAGTGTCGGACAATATGGAATGTGTGTACTTAAGTTTGGCGACCAGGGATAGACTGGGACTTCTTTTGGTGTATTGAGTGCCGTGCTGCTCAACAGAATCCCTAACTAAGCTGAAGGGCCTGGTCTCGGACTTAGTGTTGGAGTCCCCCAGGCTTGTGATGCTGGGGGACTTCAATGTTCATTTCGGGACCAATTTGTCCAGGGCAGCTCAGGAGTTCATAGCAGCCATGGCAACTATGGGCCTATCTCAAGTGGTCTCGGGGCAGACGCACATTGCTGGTCACACGCTTGATTTGGTCTTTCACTCTGATCAGGGTGGTGTTCCATGAGTGGGTAATCCTGTGATTTCCCCATTGTCATGGACAGACCACCATCTGGTTAAAGTTAGACTCTCAGTCACTTCCCACCTTCGCAGGGGCGAGGGACCTATTAGGATGGTCCACCTGAGAAGGTTATTGGATCCAATAGGATTTCAAGAAGCCTTGGAGGGATTTAGTGTTGGCTCTGCCGGTGGTCCTGTTGATGCCGTGGTGGAGAATTGGAACAGCAAACTCATCGGGGCAGTAGACATGATTGCTCCTAAGCATTCTCTCTGACCCACTTCAAAACTGGCCCCTTGGTATACAGAAGAACTACGGAGGCTGAAGCGGCGAGGTAGACGATTGGAGAACAAGTGGAGAAAGACTCGGCTTGAATCCGACAGACTGCAACATAGAGCTCATTTGAAGACCTATGCTCGGGCAATACATGCGGCAAAAAAGTGACTATTTTCTGCCCATATTGCACCTGCAAGTTCACATTCGGCAGAGTTGTTCAGGGTTGTATGTGCCCCTCCTCCCTTGAATCAGTATCTGGAACCATCGATTACCCGCTGTGATGTGTTTAATGAATTCTTTGTGGGGGAAATCTCTCTTATTCGGGCCGACTTAGACTCCGTCTCCACAATTAATGCAGTGTCTGATGTGGAGGTGTAGAGCAACTCCTCTTATGTGATTAGGCTGAATCAGTTCCAGTTTGTGACTCCTGAGGATGTGGACAAGCTGATTTGAATGGTGCGACCTACCACATGTTCTCTTGACACTTGCCCGACATGGCTTATAATATCTGGCAGGGAGGTTGTTGTAGATGGCCTGGCAGAGATTATAAATGCATCTCTGAGGGAAGGTAGGATACCTCCTTGTCTTAAGAAGGCAATCATTAGACTGCTTCTGAAGAAGCCTACCTTGGATCCCTCAGAGTTGAGCAACTACAGGCCTGTCTCCAACCTTCTGTGGCTGGGCAAGGTGATTGAGAGGGTGGTGGCCTCCCAGCTCCAGACAGTCTTGGATGAAAGTGATTATCTAGACCCATTTCAAACTGGCTTTCGGGCTGGCTGGTGGAGACTGCCTTGGTCGGCCTGATGGATGATGTCCAATTGGGAATTTACAGAGGAAGTGTGACTCTGTTGGACCTTTTGGACCTCTTGGCGGCTTTCGATACTATCGACCATAGTATCCTTCTGGAGTGTCTGAGGGAGTTGGAAGTGGGAGGCACTGCTTTGCAGTGGTTCCGCTCCTACCTCTCGGGCAGGTTCCAGATGGTGTCCCTTGGAGAATGCTGTTCTTCAAAATCTGAACTTTTGTATGGTGTGCCTCAGGACTCCATATTGTGTCCGATGTTGTTTAACATCTACATGAAACCACTGGGTGAGCTCATCAGGAGATTTGGTGCAGGGTACTGGCAGTTTGCTGATGACACCCAAATCTTTTTTTCCATATCAGCATCATCAGGAGAAGGCATAACCTCCCTAATGCCTGCCTGGAGGCAGTGATGGGCTGGATGAGGGATAGCAAAATGAGACTGAATCCAGATAAGATGGAGGTACTCATTGTGCAGAGTTGGAACTCGAGAGACAATTTTGATCTGCCTGTTCTGGATGGGGTCACACTTCCGCAGAAGGAACAGGTATGCAGTCTGGGGGTGCTTCTGGATCCAAGCCTCTTCCTGGTCTCCCAGGTTGAGGCAATGGCCAGAAGTGCCTTCTATCAGCTTCAGCTGATACGCCAGCTGCGTCCGTTTCTTGAGACGAACGACCTCAAAGCAGTGGTACATCTGCTGGTAACCTCCTGGATTACTGCAATGCGCTCTATGTGGGGCTGCCATTGTGTATAGTCAGGAAACTACAGTTGGTCCAGAATGCAGCAGCCAGGTTGGTCTCTGGGTCATCTCGGAGAAATCATATTATTCCTGTATTGAAGGAGCTACACTGGCTACCGATATGTTTCCGTGCAAAATACAAGGTGCTGGCTATATCCTATAAAGCCCTAAACAGCTTGGGTACTGGGTATTTAAGAGAACGTTTTCTTCTTCATGAACCCCACCGCCCACTAAGATCATCTGGAGAGGTCTGTCTGCATTTGCCACTGGCTCGTCTGGTGGCTACTCAGAGACGGGCCTTCTCCACTGCTGCCCCGAGGCTTTAGAATGCGCTTCCTAGTGAAATAAACGCCTCCTCATCTCTGACAGTTTTTTAAAAGTCTTTAGACGCATCTGTTCACGCAGGCTTTTAATTAATAAGTTGTTTTAATGGTTTTAATGCTGTTTTAAAATATTGTTTTAAATATTTTAAATTGTTGTAATGTTTTAAACTTTTTGTTTCTGTTTTAACTAATGTTTTACTTTATTTTGTTGTAAACTGCCCAGAGACGTAAGTTTTGGGTGGTATTAAAATATGTTAAATAAATAATAAATAAATAAAATCTAAATGAATCCACTCTCATTTGCTAGAGAATCTACACTCAGAATACCTCAGAAACAACAAAACCCAGTACCCCATCGGCTTGTGAGTATGGGAGTGTTTGCCTGCATCCAGGCACTGATTCAGGACTGTCACTGCCTCACCTGCATCTGATGAAAAAGAGAGATGCAACTGAATGTCATCCACAAACAGTTTGAAAGGAGCTCTTGACCAGACAAGACTCAGACCAGATGAGGCAACAAGCTTGATTTCTTTCTAGGGACAAACAGCAAGCAGCAAGCAAGTAAGCAAATACATAAATAAACAAGTACAAATACATTGTTTGTCATTGAAAATGAATCCACTCTCATTTGCTTGGTGCCCCCCAAGTGGAGTTATGGGGCTGCTGAAACCCCCATTATTCTCTAAGGGGGAGGGAGCTTAAAGACGTGCAAACTTCACAAATTCTTTAAATCAGCCCGTAACCATGGTTTCACACTTTTGGCCATATTGCAGTTACAACCTCGGCCAGACATAACTGCAGTTAGAGCATATGTCTGAACACGGCCTTTCACAGAAAAGCCACTCACATATAAAAGCCACGCACAGTGTGACATCAGCATCACATTGATAAAGATCAATGTGATGCTTCCTAAAGATCAGTGAAGCAAGTTAAATGTAAATGAAAGAGTTTGTGGATAAATCTGAGTTAAAATAACAGCAGATCCAAGAAGTATTCACAAAAAGTACATGATCACAAGTTTCCTGTTAAGAGAGGACTGGAATGCTGAAGTGTTTCTCCATATCACGGTTTTGTATAAAAATAGAGAGATCCAAATGGAGCTTTAGGTAGACTTTGCACCTCACTGACTCTTCTATGTAAGTACTTAGAAGAGAAAGCATTGTACTTTGTCAGTACTATGATCCTTGGAAGAATGCCAAATCACTTTTCATGTACAGCCTTTTGTCATCAAGGTTATGCTGATGTCTTAAGTTTGGTCGGTCGTTCATGTCTATATATGCTGCACTAGAAGCAGGGGTGTAACTACCATTAGGCAAGGGGAGGCAGCTGCCTGGGGGCCCCCATGCCTCGAGGGGCCCCCCAGAGGCAAGTCACATGACTCCCCAACACCCGCAGAGCTTCGGTGCTGTGGAAAAGCCAACCCCAAGTTCGGAGCAAAGTCGGCATGCATGCAGCAAAGTCCTTGTCTGCAGAAGCAACTCTGAGCCGGAGCGCTCTTCCCCACGGGAGGGTGGAGGGACGGGGTTAAAGCGAGGGAGTGGAGTTTTCTAGAGAAGCTGGCATAATGGGGATGTGAGTGTGAGTGCACTATATATTGTGAAGTGTGTGTGTGTTACAGCGAGGGGCCCATTTTAAAATTTTGTCTCTGGGCCCACTCCAGCCTTGTTACGCCCCTGACTAGAAGCTATGTAAGTAAAATACGATTTTACTAGACTTCTTTCTCTTGAGTTCATCTTATGTCTGTGCAGTATCCTCATGAGGAACATGAACCCACAGAGTGGTATACGCTTTGGATAGGAGCCTTCTGCACTGCAGTTTCCTGCTATAGCTTATAGCTAATCTAAATACTGGGGCATGGGAAGTCATCTAAACAGAGGCATCCATGCCAGCCTTACCACATTGACGCCAGAGAACTGCTGGCCCACTATCACAATGATGGAGCAGAGGAGTGGCCAGCGTAGGCCTCGAGAGCACAGCAACTTATGAACTCTCATCCCCTTTTCTTCCTGCTCACAGTAGTCCTCTTGATAGAGCTCTTCGATCTCATCCTCCGTATAGTGTGAACCTCTCAGCTTCTTCAAGACTGGATAGGGAGAGAAGAGAGAAGGATTTGAAGTGTTGGGAGGGGGGGACACAGTGGGCCAAGAGACATTTGGGTACTCCAGAAAACCCAGGATTCAGGAGGCCCTAAGCTAAGGAGAACTGCAGCATCCTGGCAGACGTGGGGAGAACAAACTTGTGTGCTGAGACCTGATGTGCAATGAACACATTTTCCAGTCTTGGAAATGTTCAGCCTTACACCTTCTGGAACCAATTCTGGGGCATTTCCAGATGGAGAAATACTTTGTTTGAAAAAGTAAATGTGTTTGCATTTATCAAGTGTCTTTCCACACGAAACAGCTCTAGCTCCCTTTGGCACCTCTTTGCACTTATCAACTTGGTGTTTACATTGCTTGCTTCCTCCATGTGCTGTTTCATGGTGCCATCTGCTGGCTACTTGTCCATGATAAAAATTAAACTACTTTTAAAGAAGTCTCAGAAGATGCATCTTTATTTGAAATGATTTATTCAAATAGTATTTGAAAAAATATCATTGTCTTTTTAATGTATTTTTGTGCTGCTTTGGAGAACTTCACATCTTAAATAAATGTACATTGATGTACATTTGCACATACAAGGGGGTGGGGGGATCCCTCTTTTTCTCCAAGGAGTCCAGAGCAGTTATGTTTATTCCCACAGCAACCCAGGGATGTAAGTAAGGCTCGAGTTAAGTGACTGGCCCAGAGTGAATTTTTTTAGAAGCATTAGAACCATGTGATCATCTGAGAAGGAGCAATAATGGTGTTATAGTCCACATGAGAGGAGGGCAATTGTCTCTCCAGCCTGAAAGGTTATTACAGTTACTTGCATTTCTGTGCTTTGCCGGGCCATTTTACCTTGCTTTGCTTCCCTTTCCTGCTTCTTTTGAATCAGTAGATACCTTGGGCTTTCTGGGAGGAAGAGCAGTAGGAAGAGCTGAAATAATGGCCCGATCCCAGTTAGTCCGACAAGGATTGGTGAACCTGAGCAAGAAGACATATTTATGAACTGTGACGGTGACATGCACCTGATCTGCTCCAGGATCGAAGAATGCACCACTCCAATTTACCTTCTTCAATCCCCAGGAATTCAGGAAGACTAACAGCCTGAGCCAAAGCGACACCCATAGTCATAAAGAACAGGCACATTTCGATAATGGCTCCTCTCAGGTTTACAGGGGCAATCTCTCCAAGGTACATTGGAACAACAGTTGTCAAAATGCCTAGTTAGATGATAAGTCAATAATTAATGCACAGCGTAGCCTTATTCAGACATTATGTTGTACCTGCATTCAGATGTCTTTACGCTTGAATGTGTGTTTATGTTAAAGACTATTCATTTTAAAAGCTAACTTGGGTACAAGCCCGCTGATATGCAGGATACAGATAGGAAGTGCACTGCTGTATAGGGATGTGCATGGAACTTGTACAAAGACAGTACAAGTGTTGAACATAATATGTAAACAGAGCTTATTGTCAGGGTCACGCAATGCATAATCAACTTGTGGAATTCTCTGACACAAGATGTGGTGGCAGCCAACAACCTGGATGGCTTTAAGAGGAGTTTGGATAACTTCATGGAGGAGAGGTCTATCAACAGCTACTAGTCGGAGGTCTATAGGCCACCTCCAACCTCAAAGGCAGGATGGCTCTGAGTACCAGTTGCAGGGGAGTAACAGCAGGAGAGAGGACATGCCCTCAACTCCTGCCTGTAGGCTTCCAGTGGCATCTGGTGGGACATTGTGTGAAACAGGATGCTGGACTAGATGGGCCTTGGGCCTGATCCAGCAGGGCTGTTCTTATGTTATATTCTTATGTTCTTATGATCTGCCCCGGCTCAGCTTCTGAGGGATCTTCAGAGGAGGAGGACCTTGGCAGGGCCTAAGGAGATTCCTCAGAGGAAGAAGACCCTAATATGCCCCTTGATGAGCCTCTGGCCAGGGAAAACTCTGAATTCACCCACAAAGAACCTTGGCCCAAGGGAAGACCCCAGTGCAGCCCCTGTGGAGACCCAAACTGAGAGGACCCTGATAGAGCCCCCCTATCAGTGAGCAGTGAGACAAAGGATCCTCAGCAATCCACCTCCTAGAGTCTCCCAGCACCTCCAGGTGGACCCCAGTGAATCCAAGAGATATGTCACTGAACCCCCAGGAGCACCGTCACTGTTGAGCCTGGGCAAACCTGCATTAGTGGCAGAAAAGTGCTCACTTGGCAGCACAACAGCACTTACCAGAAAGTGGCTTCCTTGGGACAAAAGGTCTACTCGGGAGGAAGTTTAAGATCATTTCCAGCTGCAGCAGCAGTTGATGAGCCAGAGCCTAGCTATCAGCTGGAACCCTTTCAAACGGCCTCCAGAGCTTGTACAACAGCTCTTGCTCCAGTCCCCTGGACCTAGCGCCACTGCATAACCTCCCTCTTTAACAGCCTCAGTACCAGGCATCCTAGGAACCTGGCCTCAACAGCACCCTGCATCTAACAGCATCCAAGCCTGAGCACCAAGCGGCACTGGTCCACGGGATGAGAGTTCATACAGCTCTTGCAGACCCAGTGAAGGCAGTAGGGATGTGCACGAACCGGTTCGGAGGCCATGTTGGAGGCCTCCGAACCGGTTCGGAAACGGACTGGTTCAGAAACGGACTGGTCCGGCGGTCCGGCACCGAGGGGGGGTCTACCTTTAAGGGCGGGGGGTAGAACCGCGCGCATGCGTGCTTCTATTACAGCTTCTTCCAGGCAACGACAGGGGCAGGGGCGGCAGGGAGGAACGCTGCCGCCCCGAAAACTACAATCTTAAACGCAGCGCCGGAGGGGGAAGAGCGGCGGGAGGGGTAAGTTCTACCCCCCCCCGTGCCGGTCCTGACTGGTCTGGACCCATGCACATCCCTAGAAGGCAGGAAACTTATTCCTACAGCTTATACTGGAACAGGAACATGTTTGTGGAATAAAGAAGCCCCAGCGAGCCTTAGGGAGCAATTGTTCATGTCCACAGAATGTTTTCGATAGAGGTCTGTGGGTGCTGTTATGTCCCCCACCCCTTGTTCACTGTTCATGGCGGATGAGACTGTATGATTTAAAGGTGGTTCACATGACCACAAGGAGGTGGGCTTTTGAGGAAGGCAAGGCACGATCCTACTTGCCTTCCCCCAGATGACCAGAGTCTGGTCAGGGCTCCACCATCTGTATTCCCCCATGAGCAGCGTACTGAGACAAACAGCGGGTGATGAGACAAACAGTGACGGAGAGCAGAGGCGAAGCCACCATTGGGCCAACAGGTTCAAAGAACCCAGGCCGGTGACCAATCAGGGGCCGCGAGAGGGACCCCGACATGCCCCCCGCATCTGACGTCAGATACGGGGGTGGTAGTTTAGCTCCCAAGCGGGGGCTGTGCGGCCCCTTCAGGAGCTAAACTAAGGCTGCCGCTGCGTTTGCAGCACCAGCCAGGAGTGGTTCTTCCCTGCAAAGGCAGGGAAGAGTCGGTCCTGGCTGCATGCTGCGAACACAGCACCAGCCTAACTAGCTCCTGAAGGGGCCGTGTGGCCCCTTCAGGAGCTAAGACTGGTGCTGCCTTCGCAATGCAGCCCAGGAGCGACTCTTCCCTGCAGGGAAGAGCCGCTCCTGGCTGCGCTGCGAAGGCAGCACCAGCCTTAGTTTAACTGCCAAAGGGGCCATGCGGCCCCTTCAGCAGTTAAGCTTCAACTCCCGAACGGAGCCCCAAGGCTCCGTTCGGGAGCCAGACCACGCCCCCCGCATCTGACGTCAGACGTGGGGCGTGGCTATCCCCTGCATTTGATGTCAGACACAGGGGGCGGGGCTATTGGGGCACCCGCCGCAGCCGCCTACGGGCCGCCGGTGGGCTGGCTATGCCCCTGATGGAGAGGGAAAGAAAGAGGCCAGCCGCCAGGGTTCATGCATTGCACCAAGCAGCAAACGAGCAGTGTGGTTGCATTGGAGAAGCTCTGTGCCGCCTGGCCACTCCTTCCCTCAGGCTCTATGATGAAGATGGTTGCCACCAGCATGGTGATGCACACGACCACAATGTGAGAAATCCTAGGGCTTCTTAGGACCAGCCCTACCCAGGCGCAGCTCGTCAGCTCTCCTCTGGGGGGGGCGTGGCGGGTGGCTTCTTTAAGGTAAATGGAGCCGGTGCTCCGTGCCACCCAGCAGCCCCCGCGGTGGGGAATCACCTCCACCACTCACCTGGCTCCCACGGAGGCGAGCCCCCTCTAGCGGCCAGGTGAGTGGCGGAGGCGATTCCCCGCTGCGGGGGCTGCTGGGCGGTATGGAGCACTGGCTCCGTTTACCTTAAAGAAGCTGCCCCCCACCCCGGAGGAGAGCTGATGAGCCGCACCTGGCCCTACCTAGTCTTAGCCTGCCCTACCCAGGTAAGGCTGGTTGTGAGAATGACCTCTTAGTGTGCAGTGCCACTAATAGCTTCCAACTCTTCCTCTGTTACAAATCTGGTACTACATGGTCCAACAGTGAGGCATTTTCAGTGGTCTCCCCTCTTTGGGATTCATTTCCCCTGGAGGCTAGACAAAGCAAAGCAAAAGCCTGTGCGTTTTCCAGAAATGGCAAAAGTTATTTTATTCAAACTAGATGGTCAGAGATAAGAAAGCATAATTATCATAGTGTTACCCATCTCGAGCCCTTGGTATAGATCAGTGGTGCCCAATTCAAATGTCCCCGTGGACCAGAACTAACCAACTAGGGATATGCAAACAGGTTCGAGTTCAAACCGGTTCGGTTCAAAGGTTCAGATTTGAACCAAAATGGGCATTACATTGGTTTGAACCAGTTCGAAGGCCTGAGCCTCCATTTAAGGTGTTATCCTCCATTTTGGTCACTTGTGTTGCTTGATTTTATTTGCTGAGCTCATGCTTCACCTCCAGCCTCAAAAGCAGGATGCCTCTGAGTACCAGTTGCAGGGGAGTAACAGCAGGAGAGTGGGCATGCCCTCAACTCCTGCCTATAGGCTTCCAGCGCAGGGGCGTAGCAAGATTGGAGTGGGCCCAGAGACGAGGTTTTTAAATGGGGCCCCTCTCATTACCTTCCTCTCCTTCCCTGGCCCGATGTATCTGCTAATTATCCCAACTAGTTACAAGATGTAAATAACAGCAGAACCAACTAATACAAGGTTTTAAGTCAGATATTTCAAAATAAGTATGCTGCCTGGGAATACATTTCACTGAATACACACACACACACTTCACAATATATAGTGATATACATTGAATACTATATATTTGTGCTACTTTTAATGCCTAGACATACTAGAAACACTAGAGGTAAGAGTATTTATGCTGCTTAGCTAGATAGATGCTAAGATATCATGAGCTAGCTAGAGGGGGAGCCGGGGCGATGATCATGTGACTTGCTTCTGGGGGGCCCTCAAGGCAGAGGGCCCCGAGAGAAATGTCTCCCCTTGCCCAATTGAAGTTATGCCCTTGTTCCAGCGGCATCTGGTGGGCCACTGTGTGAAACAGGATGCTGGACTAGATGGGAGTTGGGCTGTTCTTATGTTCCCTGATTGGCCATAGTCTGGCTCTCTGGTAGGCTCTGCAGTGGTGCAACTGTGGAGAAGAGGATAGCATCTACCCCAGGGTGGAGAAGCCTGCTAGAGAGAAGAAGAAGATGATGACATCTACCCCAGGGTGAGAGGCTGGGGTGCCTGCCAGGCTGCCTCTTCTCTTCTGCCCCCTTGGTTGCTATCTGCCTCCCCCCAGGACTGGTTGCAGAGAGACTTTGCAGGACTGGGGCTGGAAGGGTGACTAGGCAGTTTTTTCCTGGTCCCACCTGCTGTGCTGGCTGCCCAGCCTATATAGGAAGACTGCCAGTGGTGGCGGGCCCGCCACCAAAGGGGTGACACCAAAGGGGGTCGCCCCTTTGGGGAGCCACCTTGGGGGAGAAATGAGGGCGGGACATTGTGTCCAATTATTTGTATAGAGGGAGGCACTCAATAGTGGGGCTTCTGTTTAATTAGTTTTAAGTTGTTTTAGAATTGGGTTGAAGTTGCAATGTGTGTGGGTTTGTCTGGAGATGAGGAGGCAGGGAGTGCCTTCGTTGAATGTGGGGCAGATATTCCGGTGGGGGGGGGGGGAATAGAAGAAGTAACGTTGGCAGGTCAGCAGGCTGTTCCAGGGGAAGGGTAGTCAGAAACCTAATAGCTGTCTCTCCTTCCTGCTGTCCTGCCAGCTCTTTGACTTTGGGGAGCACTGCCAACAACCCACTTAACTTTACCTTGCTCCTCTGCAATGCCAGACCAGTCCAAAATAAATCAGAACTCATCCATGATTTGATCATGGATGAAGGGGCCAACCTGGTGTGTATTACTGAGACTTGGTTGGGGGAGGCTAGTGGTCCAGTCTGGTCCCAGCTTCTTCCTCCAGGATATTCTGTAGAGGAACGAGTGAGGGGATGTGGGCAGGGAGGTGAAGTGGCTGTGGTCTATAAGGATAACATCTCCCTTACCAGGGTCCCTGTTAGGGTATCGGACCATATTGAATGTATGTACTTGAGTTTGGGGACCAGGGATAGATTGGGACTTCTGTTGGTGTACCAATCGCCCCGCTGCCCAACGGAATCCCTTACTGAGCTCACGGACTTGGTCGTGGAACTCGCATTGGAGTCTCACAGATTTCTGGTGCTGGGGGACTTCAATGTTCATTTCGGGACCAATTTGTCCGGAGCAGCTCAGGAGTTCATAGCAGCCATGACAACTATGGGCCTATCCCAAGTGGTCTCTGGACCGATGCATACTGCAGGTCACACACTTGAGCTGGTCTTTTACTCTGATAAAGGTGGTGTTCTGTGGGTGGGGACTCCTACGATCTCCCCGTTGTCATGGACGGACCACCATCTGGTTAAGGTTAGACTTACAGCCACTTCTCACCTCCACAGGGGAGAGGGGCCTATTAGAATGATCCGCCCAAAGAGGTATTGGATCCAGTAGGATTCCAAGAAGCCTTGGAGGGATTTAATGTTGGCTCTGCCAGTGATCCTATTGATGCCCTGGTTGAGAATTGGAACAACTTGCTAACCATGGCTGTAGACATGATGGCTCCTAAGCGTTCTCTCTGACCTGCTTCAAAACTGGCCCCTTGGTATACAGAAGATCTACGGGGACTGAAGCGGCAAGGTAGGCGGCTGGAGTGCAAGTGGAGAAAGACTCGACTTGAATCTGACAGATTATGTCATAGAGCACACTTAAAGATCTATGCTCCGGCGATACATGCGGCAAAGAAGCAGTTCTTTTCTGCCTGTATTGCTTCTGCGAACTCGCGTCCGGTGTAGCTGTTCAGGGTTGTGAGGGGACTGGTATCTGCCCCCCCTCCCCTGAACCAGAAATTGGAGTCATCAGTTATCCGCTGTGATGTGTTTAAAGAATTTTCTGCAGATAATATCTCTCAGATTCGGGCCGACTTAGACAGAGACTCCACAATTAATTCGATGTCTGAATTGGAGGTGTCCGACAACTACTCTTACGTGGTTCGACTGGATCGGTTTCAGTTTGTGACTCCTGAGGATGTGGACAAGCTGCTTGGAGCGGTGAGGCCTGCCACTTGTTCTCTTGACCCTTGTCTAACATGGCTTGTTCTATCTAGCAGGGAGGCTGTTGTAGGAGGCCTGGTGGAAATCATAAATGCTTCTCTGAGGGAAGGCAGGATGCCTCCTTGTCTCAAGGAGGCAATCATTAGACCTCTTTTAAAGGCCGTGGCCTCATAGAGGGCATTGGCGCATGCGCGGCGGCCACCAAAATGGCGGCCGCATGCCCATACGGAGGCCCGAAAGGGCCGAAAATGGTGATTTACCTAGCAGCGGGGGCCGCGGTGGTGATAAGGACGGCCAGCGGGGGGAGAGGCAACCCGCGCAGACATACACACACACACCTGCAGCCTCAGCAAGCCCCCTGAAGGGGCTAAAGGTATTTAAAATGAACTTTAAATTTTATTTATTTATTTTTTTAGGAAATTTGTGGACCGGTCCAGAACCGGACCGGACTGGGGGGTTCGATGGGGGGCCAGACCAAACTGGCCTGGTTAGGTTCGAGGCCCGTCTGGCCACGAACCAAACCGGGCCAGCCGGTTCCATGCACACCCCTAAGTGTGACTCTGTTGGACCTTTTGGACCTCTCGCGGCTTTCGATACTATCGACCATAGTATCCTTCTGGAACGTCTGAGGGGGCTGGGGGTGGGAGGCACTGTTTTACAGTGGTTTCGCTCCTACCTCTCGGACAGATTCCAGATGGTGTCGATTGGAGATTGTTGCTCTTCAAAATCTGAGCTTAAGTATGGTGTCCCTCAAGGCTCCGTACTCTCTCCAATGCTTTTCAACATCTACATGAAACCGCTGGGAGAGATCATCAGGGGATTTGGAGCAGGATGTTATCAGTATGCTAATGACACCCAGATCTATTTCTTCATGTCAACTTCTTCAGGAGATGGCATATCTTCCCTGAATGCCTGCCTGGAGGCGGTAATGGGATGGAGGAGGGAGAATAAACTGAAGCTGAATCCAGATAAGACGGAGGTACTTATTGTGCGGGGTCAGAACTCCAGAGACAATTTTGACCTACCTGTTCTAGATGGGGTCACACTTCCCCAAAAGGAACAGGTCCGCAGTCTGGGAGTACTTCCGGATCCACACCTCTCCCTAGATTCTCAGGTTGAGGTGGTGGCCAGGGGTACTTTCTATCAGCTTCGGCTGATACATCAGCTGCATCCGTTTCTTGAGATCAATGACCTCAGAACAGTGGTACATCTGTTGGTAACCTCCAGACTGGACTTCTGTAATGCGCTCTATGTGGGGCTGCCTTTGTACATAGTCTGGAAACTTCAGTTGGTTCAGAATGCGGCAGCCAGGTTAGTCTCCAGGTCATCTCGGAGAGACCACATTAATCCCTTGCTGAGGGAGCTACATTGGCGGCCAATTGGTTTCCGGGCAGAATACAAAATGCTAGTTATCTTATAAAGCCCTAAGTGGCTTAGGCCCTGGGTATTTAAGAGAACGCCTTCCTCATTATGTGCCCCACCGCCCATTGAGGTCACTTGAGGAGATCCGTCTCCAGTTACCGCCAGCTCGTCTGGTGGCCTTCTCGATTGCTGCCCCGAGATTGTGGAATGTGCTCCCTGCTGAGATGCGATCCACCCCATCCCTGACTATTTTTAAAAAACATCTGAAGACCCACCTCTTCACCCAAGCTTTTTCAGCTTTTTAAATTTGTAGTTTTAATTTTATACTATTTTAATTTTATACTGTTTTTAAATTGTTAAACTGTTTTAACCTTTTATATTTGTTTTAATTGTTTTTATGTTGTTATTAACCGCCCAGAGATGGAAGTTTGGGCGGTACACAAGTTAAATAAATAAATAAATAACTCCTTGAGAACGGGCACCCTATTTGCCAGGGGGGAGGGCAAGGTGGGGGCCCCAAAAGGAGGGCATTTCAAATTTTATTTAAAGGCAAACCTCTGGCCTTGCAAAATCACTCTTGCTGCAGTCCTCCTTGGCTTGCTGAGCTAAGAGTGCTGCTGGCAAGAAGGTAAGATGGAGGTTCGTTAGAAACAACACTTTATGGGCTGCTCCTTCCTAATCATGGTTAAAGAACAGAAGTGGAGAGCAGTAAATTGCTTTCAGGGGATAAGAACATAAGACCATAAGAACAGCCCTGCTGGATCAGGCCCAAGGCCCATCTAGTCCACGATCCTGTTTCACACAGTGGCCCACCAGATGCCGCTAGAAGCCACAGGGAGTTGAGGGCATGCCCTCTCTCCTGCTGTTACTCCCCCGCAACTGGTAATCAGAGGCATACTGCCTTTGAGGCTGGAGGTGGCCTGTAGCCCTCCGACTAGTAACCGATGATAGACCTCTCCTCCATGAAGTTATCCAACCCCCTCTTAAAGCCATCCAAGTTGTTGGCTGTCACCACATCTCATGGCAGAGAATTCCACAAGTTGTGTGAAAAAGTACTTCCGTTTGTTGGTCCTAGATTTCCTGGCAATCAGTTTCATGGGATGACCCCTGGTTCTAGTGTTATGTGAGAGGGAGAAGAATTTCTCTCTATCCACTTTCTCCACACCATGCATGGTTTTATAGACCTCTATCAGGTCTCCCTGCAGTCATCTTTTTTCTAAACTAAAAAGCTCCAGGTGTTGTAGCCTTGCCTCATAAGGAAAGTGCTCTAGACCCCTGATCATCTTATTGCCCTCTTCTACACCTTTTCCAGTTCTACAATGCCCTTTTTTAGATGTGGTGACCAGAATTGTACGCAGTACTCCAGGTGTGGTCACACCATAGTTTTGTATAAGGGCACTATAATATTAGCCGTTTTAATTTCAATCCCATTCCTAATTATCCCTAGCATGGAATTGGCCTTTTTCACAGCTGCCGCACATTGAGTCAACACTTTCGATGAGCTGTCCACCACGACCCCAAGATCCCTCTCCTGGTCAGTCACCGACAGCTCAGATCCCATCAGCATATACTTGAAGTTGGGGTTCTTCATCCCAATGTGCATCACTTTACACTTGCCAACATTGAACCTCATTTGCCACTTTGTTGCCCACTCCCCCAGTTTGGAGAGATCCTTTTGGAGCACCTCACAATCCGTTTTGGATTTCACTACCCGAAAGAATTTGGTATCATCTGCAAATTTGGCCACCTTGCTGCTTACCCCTGCTTGTAGATCATTTATGAATAAATTAAAAAGCACCGGTCCCAGTGCAGATCTCTGGGGGACCTCACTTCTTACTTACTTCCATTGTGAAAACTCTCCATTTATACCTACCCTCTGTTTCCTGTCTTTCAACCAGTTAGCAATCCACACATGAACTTCTCCCCTTATCCCATGACCGCTAAGTTTCCTCAGGAGACTTTGATGAGGAATTTTGTCAAAAGAGAGCCAGTGTGGTGTAGTGGCTAGAGTGCTGGACTAGGACCAGGGAGACCCAAGCTCAAATCCCTATTCAGCCATGAAACTAGCTGGGTGACTCTGGGCCAGTCACTTCTCTCTCAAACTAACCTACTTCACAGGGTTGTTGTGAGGAGAAAACCAAAGTATGTAGTACAGTGCTCTGGGCTCCTTGGAGGAAGAGTGGGATATAAAATGAAAATATAAATATAAATAAATAAACAAACAAACAAACAAATAAGCAAGCTTTTTGGAAGTCCAGGTATACGATGTCAACTGGATCACCTTGATCCACACACTTGTTGACACTCTCAAAGAACTCCAAAAGGTTCGTGAGGCAAGATTTACCTTTGTGGAAGCCATGCTGGTTCACTCCCAGCAGGGCCTGTTCTTCTATGTACTTTACAATTTTATCCTTGAGGATGCTTTCCATCAATTTGCCTGGAACGGATGTTAAGCTAACTGGCCTGTAATTTCCCGGATTGCCCCTGAATCCCTTTTTGAAAATCGGTGTTACATTTGCTATCTCCAGTCCTCTGGTACAGAGCCCAATTGCAGGGATAAGTTATATATTTTAGCAAGGAAGTCAGCAATTTCACATTTGAGTTCTTTGACGACTCTAGAATGGATGCCATTCAGCCCTGGCGATTTGTTAGCTTTCAGTTTTTCCAGACAGTTTAGAACATCATATCTCATTACTTCTATCTAACTCCATTGTTGTGGCACAACCTGCTGTGCTCTCAAACCCATTTTGGGGTGCCCAGACACCCCCCAAAGGGGGGAATGGGACTGCCTCAAATCCCCATTATTCCCTATGAGAGAAATTTCCAAATTGGAAAATCACAGGAGTATGCAATTGCTCACTCACAGGAGTGTCCAATTGCTTTGGGGTTTGGTGGGTGATAGGCACCCCTGGGTGCCTACCACCCACCCCAGTTTTGTGCCCCTAGCTGCTTTGCATAGGAGATAATAGGCCAGTTTGAGTCCCCATTATACCCTATGTAGAACCGGTTTGAATGGGGTTCGAATTTGAACTGAACTTGGGGGGTGTTCAACCAAAACTAAACCTACCCACCCTGGTCTGAAACTGCTTCGAATTCAAACCAAACAAGCCAAACTGGTTTTGTGCACATCCCTACAACCAACCATGACTTGGTGTGGAAGTGCTGAGGTTAATTTTTAGCACAATTATTACATTAATATTAATTATTTAAAATATTAATGAAAGTGAGGGGATAGAGTGCTGGGGAAAAGGTATGGTGTCAGAAGGCTCAGGATCGGGGGAACATCTGGTCTCAATGCATTGGCCACTTGAGACCAGATGCCTCCCACCCCCGAGAGACATCTGGTCCCCCAGGGTTGCCAGCGGAACAGGGGAAGATTTCTTCATGACTCCTGCTATTGCTGTAGGATTTCCCCATGGGCCAGATTTTGCCTAATGTTGTGCAGGTGTGGGATGGCTCATGCTAATATGTTATGCAGTTGAGATTTAATATCATCTCTATGCACAGGAGCTTATTTTTCTTGTATTTCTTTCATTGCTGGACAGCAGCTTTTTAATGAGTTTTCTGTGCTTCTCCTTTTATTTCCCTTTATCTTTATAATTTGTGACCCCAAACTAGAGTGGGCAGTATATTTAGGGTAGCTGAATCCCAGGGCTGACTTTGAGTTTCCAAGACCTTAAACAATTTCTATCTGACTAGAGAGGATGAGAAAGAAGAAACGACAACGAACAAGTCCTCCCGCCGCAGCAGACCAGGAGAGACTCTCCAAACAATCCAGAACTGACTGCTTCCTTACTGAAAAAGTAAGTCTTTTGTCTCCCATTCCCTTACAAAACAGATTTTCCCACCTGGAAGAAGCAAGCTTCTCTTCAGAGATCGACACAGGTGAGACGGCTGGTCGTTTACAGAGGGAACGCAGCTCATTGCTGCACCCTAGTAAGGATAAAGGCGACATACTTATGCAATACAGCTCCCTCACAGCCAGGACCTTTGAGCATCTTATGAAGGGTCTGAGTCGGCTGGAGGATAAAATTGTCTCTATTAAGGCACTCTTAGTGAAAAGGGCATAGGGGCATTCTCCTGCTCTTGATGATGATGATTATAAAGTAAAGGATGGTCAAAATGTGAAGCCTCAGCCCCACAGTAGCTTATCTTTTCCCCCAATCTCCAAAACAATTAGCTACCAATTACAGCCTTGTCATATTTACTAGGGATGTGCAAAAAATTTCGGGCACAGAACGATCTGTGCCCGAAACGAACAATTTTGGGTGATTCGGGGCCGAACCGAATCACCCCCGATGTCCCCCGATATTTTTCGGGCACGAGCCGAATCACCCGAATTTCGGACCTGAAAAATTCGGGTGATTCGGTTCATGGCTGATTTTTGGCGATTTTTTAAAGTTTTAGTGACTTTGGGGCAGTTCGGGGGCATAGCATGGGATCTGGGCAAAAGGAGTGGGGTGGGGTGGTAGTGCCTAATGGGTGCAGGCTACCACCCCAATTTCAGGGGGATTGGGCAACGGGCTGATTTTTGGTAAATTTCTGAAATTTTCATGTCTTTGGGGCAGATTGGGGCATATTGGGGCAGAAAGTGGGGCCTGGGGCAGAATAGTGGGGTGGGGTGGTAGTGCCTCATGGGTGGAGGCTACCACCCCAATTTCAGGGGGATTGGGCAGAGGGCTGATTTTTTGAGAATTTTTGAAGTTTGGGTGTCTTTGGGGCAGATTGGGGGCAGAAAGTGGATCTGCCCCAAAGGAGTGGGCTGGGCTGGTAGATAGTGTCTAATGGGTGGAGGCTACCACCCATCCCCAATTTAAGAGTCATTGGGCAGGGGGTGAATTTTGGTGAATTTATTTTTATGAGGTTTGTCTTCATAAGGTGAAGTGTGCTAAATTGATTACTTCCTCATATTATTCATAGTAAAGGAAAGTGTGAAAAAGTGAAAGTGGGGTCATGAGAGCTGTTTAATTGAAAAAAATCTCATTTGCTATGATAGAATGAGAATTCACACCTTAGAAGTTTTTTCTGAGGTGTGAATTCTCATTCTATCATAGCAAATGAGATGTTTTTCAATTAAACAACTCTCATGACCCCACTTTCACTTTTTCACACTTTACTTTACTATGAATAATATGAGGAAGTAATCAATTTAGCACACTTCACCTTATGAAGACAAACCTCATAAAAATAAATTCACCAAAATCCCCCCCTCTGCCCAATGACTCTTAAATTGGGGATGGGTGGTAGCCTCCACCCATTAGACACTATCTACCAGCCCACCCCACTCCTTTGGGGCAGATCCACTTTCTGCCCCCAATCTGCCCCAAAGACACCCAAACTTCAAAAATTCTCAAAAAATCATCCCTCTGCCCAATCCCCCTGAAATTGGGGTGGTATCCTCCACCCATTAGGCACTACCACCCCACCCCACTATTTTGGGGCAGATCCACTTTCTGCCCCCAAACTGCCCCAAAGTCACCAAAACTTCAAAAATTCTCAAAAAATCACCCCTTTGTCCAAACCCCCTGAAATTGGGGTGGTAGCCTGCACCCATGAGGCACTACCACCCCACCCCACTATTCTGCCCCAGGCCCCACTTTCTGCCCCAATATGCCCCAATCTGCCCCAAAGACATGAAAATTTCAGAAATTTACCAAAAATCAGCCCGTTGCCCAATCCCCCTGAAATTGGGGTGGTAGCCTGCACCCATTAGGCACTACCACCCCACCCCACTCCTTTTGCCCAAATCCCATGCTATGCCTCCAAACTGCCCCAAAGTCACTAAAACTTTAAAAATTCACCAAAAATCAGGACTTTGCCCAATCCCCCTGAAATTGGGGTGGTAGACTCTACCCATTGGACACTACCACCCCACCCCAAAATTTTGCCTCTGGGCCCCTTTTTACCCCCCCAAATCAATTCGGATTCAGATTAAATCCGAATCCGAACCGAATCAAGGGTGATTCGGGTGACCCAGATTCGGGCACAAAACAGAACAGGGGTGATTCGGCTCGGGTCCGAGCCGAATCACCCGAAAACCCGAATTGCACACCCCTAATATTTACCTTTAAATTGCCCATACTTCACTCAACCAGGACAGATAGTCCCATAAAGTGGTGATCTTACATTCTTTAAGGCAATTATGAGCCACCGTGGAGTAGTGGCTAGAGTGCTGGACTAGGACCGGGGAGACCCGAGTTCAAATCCCCATTCAGCCATGATACTAGCTGGATGACTCTGGGCCAGTCACTTCTCTCTCAGCCTAACCTACTTCACAGGGTTGTTGTGAGGAGAAACCTAAGTATGTAGTACACTGCTCTGGGCTCCTTGGAGGAAGAGCGGGATATTAAATGTAAAATAAATAATTAACCTAGTGGGATATCCAAAGCAGAGATCTGGTTTCATACTACTTTCTTCCCGACATGGGTAATTGCCAACGACTAATGCTTAGTTGTAGATTAGCTTGGTTGCCAAGGTTGCTTCATCACATATCAAACTTCCTGGGATGATTGGGAATAAAACCCCAGAGATGTTTTGTTACCTCTAACATATCAGCTTTGGTGGAGAAGGAGTTAAAATCTCAGCCTTTAGCTCATGACTCATTAAACTCCCTATCTTTGTGTAAAAAAGAAACTCTGCCAATCCAAGTAGAGGCACAGGCAAAAAGTCAAGGCCACCTCCACCAAGAAAACATTTTGCTTTTCAAAATGTTTTTCACGGCCAGTGGATTTAGTCACTCCCCCTATTGCAGAGCCTTTAGAGCCTCTAGATTCCACTGATTCACAACAATTTATGGAAACTCTCACACATTCACTGATAAATCTGCATGACACGCTTACAAGTATAGCGGATGATACAGCTATCCTGGGGGAGAATGCAAATGCGTCTCCACTGCCAATGGTTCCTGAAATGCCAGCGAAACTAAACAGCAGTCCAGAGCACTTTGACGGGGGAAGTCAACAAATCAATCAACAACTTCTCTCTGACTTGAGGAAGGAACCTGCCCTTTTAAATCAAACTACCCTTGCTCTACAAGAAGCGGCCCAAGTTGTTCCTGATCATTTGGCTGGCCTCTCTTCTGACCCCCACTTTGGCCTGATCCTGACTCTGTTGGCTCCAACTTCTTTTCAATCTCCTACAATGAATCCAAAGAGGTTACCCCTCAGATCCAGTTTGGTTGCAGGCAGTTTATCCTCTACCTGTATAGCTGTTCACCACTCCCCTGTGCGAGATGCTTCCCCCAATAAAAAGAACAATACTATGGAGCCTACCCACCAGGAGGAGAGGGCTCCTGATAACACATTCCCCCTCCCCTAGGCCTGACTGTCACCCCAACATGATGAGATCCATCTCTGTGTTTGGAATTTGGCTGGATTGGAGGCCAAATCACAAGATCCTGATTTATTCCAGTTTATTAATGAATTTGATGTCATTCTAATCCAAGAGACTTGGACACAAATAGATTTGTATCTACCTGGTATCTACCCAGATACCCTGGTATCTACCCAGAGTTTCAACCTTAAACCTGCTGATTATTTAGACCGTATACTCCTACCCAAATTCAGGAGAGCACTGACCCTTGCCCGTTTAAATGTTCTTCCTACAGTGGTCTTGGAGGGAAAATATAAACAACAACCTTATGCATTGCGCTGTTGTCCCTGTGGCCCAAGGGACATAGAGACAACTGCCCACGTAATCCTCTATTGTCAATTTTATAGGGACAGTCATTTTAAGTTCATTTTACCCCTTTTAAAGAATTGTCCTGGCCACACCAATCATTTTTATTTAGAGTACCTGCTGTCCAGTTTTAAACCTGTAATTTCTATTGATGTGGCCAAGTTTTGCTTTATTGTTTGCAAATTTTGTAACGCTTGTATTGCTAATTCGCAAAGCTTGTAAAATGTAAATGTAATATATAAATTGTAACTGGCTAGTCTATGACCATAATAAACTCTATCTATCTATCTTTTGTTGGTAATTTTTGCTGATTTTCTAGTCAAACATTTCCATGCTCGAGATTTCACTGAGGGCGACTTCACCCAACTCCAGAAAATAAGTTGGCGGAAAATGTCGATTCTGGTGGGTACACACTCCCATGGTCAGCACCTACTTCTGTCCATTTTCATGTCATCTGAACCTATCAATATTCGGTTCCTGAGCTGTGCTTCACAATGGAAACCTAACATTATTTGAAGTCAAGTGGTGAATGCTGGGTGCCACAGGGAAGTGAGGCTGGGGAACCACACATTGGTGGGTCCAGACAACATGAAATGTGTGTAACGTGCGGTTGTGTCAGGCATTATGGCACTGCTGGAAAGCACAACTGCTTTCCAGCAGTTGTGCGAACCCACCCACAGTTACAAGATCAGTCTTACCTACTCCCCATTCCTATGCCAGAAGGTTTACTTTGAGTGAAATCTCTAGACTCTAACCAAGAAATCCAGTAAAGTGGTGTGCATCTCTAAAAGAAACATACATGCATTTTGGCCATTGGCTTGCACAAAGCAGCTGAAGAGCCAAGCCAGTGTTCAATTTAAGAAAACAGCTTGTTGCGTCAGTAGCACAAAATGAAGTAGCGGACATTTCTAAACAAAGTTGTGCTGGTGTGCATGTGCATATCACACCTTTGGGCTGAGGCCCCACATTCTCACTGTCACTGGAACACACAATGGAAAGAGTCCTTTGAGTTTTCATGTTTCAGAGTTTCTTTTTCTCATCACAGCTGATGAGTTCTCATGTCAAAGGGCATAAAGTCTAGGTACATTTAAGCCCTGACGCCATTCCTTTTAAAAAAGTAAACTAATCCAAGATTCAGACTCACCTGTGCATATTCCAGCAGCCAAGCGTGCAGCAAAGGATAATGGGAAAGACTCTATCACTCTGAACCAGCACAACAAGAAAGCACAGACTATAGAAAAAATATCATTTAGCAGCATGGTGCGTTTCCTAAAAAAGACAATGAAAGGTGGGGGGGGGGATGACAATAAATGTATGGTAGCATCAAAGGAGCAGAGAAAGACCAGAAGGAGCAGCATAACGGAACTGCAATTGGGTCCTGATCCTTTATGCATAATCTGGTGTTTGGGAAGGGACATCAAAGGAAGGAACCAGGAGCTTTGCAAGGCACTGAATCTCCAAGCCCCAACCACCACAAACCTTGCTTAACCTCCTCCTTTGGCTTCTTTAGATTTCAGTGGATGTTGCCCACACATTTTCATAAGGGCTAGAAACTTGAACCTTCAGTCCTGCTTTCCAACATTCCTTCGTTACAGGAATGGTGTGGGGTTGAGCCTGAGACCTTCTGCATGCAAAGTATATATGTGCTCTGCCACTGAGTTATGGCCCTTCCCCAATAATCTCTTACAGTATATTAATGTAGCTGGAGATTAATGCTAGATGATGCCCTAGCAGTGTTCTCTCTAATTTTTTTTCCATCTATGTGCAGAATGAGTTTTGTTCTGGGCAGCCGTATCAAGACAGGGTGCGGACATATATTCAGAGTGGGTCCTTCCTAATTCAACCTGTGCAGGATCTAAAATTGACTGAGTGGACATCAAAAAACATGTGAGCACACGCACACATGCACGCCTTAGAGGGAACACCGTGCCCTAGGTAAAGAATCAATGGAAGCCAAAATGGGGGTGGTATTACCTAGTGGCTGGAGGTCATGTTCCTTCACTGCCCTCTCTTTGCATTTCCTCTTTCTTCTTGTAAGGTCTTCAAAAACATATTGGTGATGTGATATAATCACATTTACTGTTTCCCCAAAGTTGCTCTAAATGATTGAATGCTGATGGCCAGTGGAGGGTGAAGGCATCACACACGTATTTTACTAAATGTTACTATACATAAGAACAGCCCTCTGAGAAGCTCACAGGCAAGGAGTACATGCTCTCTTTCTCTTCCTGTTGCTCCCCTGCAAATGGTATTTAAAGGCATCTTGCCTCTGAGGCTAGAGGTGGCCTATAGCTGCCAGACTAGTAGCCACTGATAGACCTGTCCTCCAAGGATTTCTCTAAGCTCCTTTTAAAGATTCAGATTGGTAGCTATCACCACATCCCATGGCAGAGAATTTCATATATCAATTACAAGAGAACTTCACCATTCACAGATCCAGCATTCGTGGTCAGGAAATTGACACCTGACCTTGGCATATGCAATAGGGTGGGTGGGCCAATAAAGTATCCCCATATCTGCAGTTAGGGGTGGCTGGAAATTACTACTGAGGTCATTTCTGGCCACAATTTGAGGAAAAGAGCAGGGTTTTTGGCACACACAAAAAACAACTCCAATTTTTCACAGAAAACACCTAGATTTGAGAATGTGGCATTCATTACTGGACATCTGGAGACCCATAGAGCATGTTAAGGCCCCTTTTTTTCACTTTCATGGTTTGTTTTTGTTTTTGTTTTTGCTGTTTTCCACAGTTTCTGGACTCCACCACGATCCTAACCCCCTGATCCCCATTGCCTTAACGGCTCTCTATCCACAGCTGCATTGGAGAACAGAATCCCTGTGGATACTGGGGTTCTCCTATATGTGCTGAGTTAAAAACTACTTCCTTTTGTTGGTACCAAATATTCTGGCAATCAGTTGCATGGAACAACCGCCACTTCTAGTGTTGTAAGAGAGGAAGAAAAATTTCTCTCTGTCCACTCTCTACTCTATGCATAATTTTTTACATCAAAATTATCTCTATCATTTCTGCCCATAGTCACCTCCTCTCTTAACTAAAAAGCCCCAGATGTTGTAGGAAGGTGCTCCAGGTAGTAATTGAGCCAGCTGGAGTGGTCAGTACCATTTGAGGGGATGAATGCCCATTTGTGCTGGTTTTGACCATAATAAAGGTGATTAATTGATTGATTGATTGATGAATGCCCATTGTGATTTTTGACAAGGCATACACCCCTAGAAATGGAAAATAGATGATAGTGTGTTTTTATGCTTTTATTGTCTTGACCATTTGCCCTGCCGCCGCTAAATTTGCAATGGTGTTTTAAAAGCATTTACAAGTTTTAAAGACTGGTCAAGGTTGTTCACACGGCCAGCCCTACCTAGATAGGGCTGGTTGTGTGGAGCACCAGGATCGGTGAGGAGCACCAGGGCACTCTTCAACTGAGTAGGATGGGATTTTAACTTGGGCTAAAAGTGAGGTATAAGGGTGGGCGTGCCCTTCTATCTCACCCCTCCCAGTTGTGTGGCCACTCAGGCTGCTTGTAGCCTGAGCATCCATAGAGCCAGGCAGCAGGAGCACCCGGCAGTAGGGAAAATCCCACCTGGCCATGTTCCTCGCACAGTGCATTGTGGGATGTTGGAGGAGGAAGTCCTCCAGATCTCAACTCTGCCACTCGCCACCCTGATGCTCCTGTGGTCGTGTGAGTGGTAAGGGGAAGCCTCCTACTTGTGTGTGTGTGTGGGGAAGCAGGTAGGAGGAGCCTGCCTCCCCACCAGCCCTCCCCAGTGCAAGATGTGTGGGTTGTGTGAATGACCTAAAAAGTACTATGAAATTGTATCAATCTTGTCAGAGGAATGGAAATTGAAGTTGGCAGGAATTTCCTCCAAGGATTAC
Source organism: Hemicordylus capensis (assembly GCF_027244095.1). Taxonomy (NCBI): domain Eukaryota; kingdom Metazoa; phylum Chordata; class Lepidosauria; order Squamata; family Cordylidae; genus Hemicordylus; species Hemicordylus capensis. The sequence continues at coordinate 252,125,164 of NC_069658.1, read as the reverse complement.
TCCTTGAAGAGAGTATAATTAGTTCATTGTTACTAATCCGACACTAACTCAGGGATAGTAAAGGAGGGAGAACACAAAGTTGCTAGTGTAGCAATGCTGTTACCTATCTCTGGGGGTATAGATGTTGCAAAAAATGGTTTTACATTTTATTTATTTATTTATTTATTTAAAATATCTACACCCCGTCCCTTCAGTGCACGACTGCTCAGGGCGGCTTATGAAATTAATACTATATATATAATATAGGATAAATAAGGTTAAAAAGTTCAAAGGCTAGGCTAAAACCACAATTAAAATAACAAGTTTTAAAACTGAAATTAAGAGTTATCATGAAAAACTAGGCACTAAGACACCTACCAGATAAAAGCAGATAATATGAGATGTAAGAGCCTCTCCAAAAAGATTTGTATTCAGTTGTTTTTTAAAAACACTACGGAGAGGAGTATGGTGAAGCTCTTCTGGGAGGGCATTCCAAAGTTGAGGGGCTGTTTCTAGTGCGCGGCAGCCAGATCGCCGTTAGTGGTGGGGCCATAAGCAGGGCTTGAGATACCAAAATGAGGGCCCTAGAAAGTTCATATGGGTGGGTGCAGTCTGACAGGTACCCCATTCCCAAGCCATGTAGCGCTTTAAAGGTTAAGACCAGCACCTCGAATCTAGCTCAGAAGCAGACTGGAAACCAGTGAAGCTGCCACAGAATGGGTGTTTCATTCATGAAGCGACTTGTACCCACGAGCATTCTAGCAACAGCATTCTGGACCAGCTGAAGCTTGTGAACTGTCTTCAAGGGCAGCCCCACGTAGAGAGCATTGCAGTAGTCCAATCTGGAGATCACCAAAGTATGAGGGACTGAGCTCAGGTCCAACTACTGCAGGTAGGGTCACAGCTGGAGTACCAGCTGGCTTTATAAAATATGAGTTTTATGTTCAGATTTTATATAGTATTTTATGTTTTATGTTAGTATTTAAATAGTTTTATTTTTTATTATGAACTGCCCTGTGCCCTCTGCTATTTTGGATGGGCAGTAGATAGATGGAATGAAAAGTCACCATGAACATTCGTCCCCTGAGAAAGGACCAATGGCCATCATTTGTGGGCCTCGCTCAGGTACTACTGGTGAAACATGGGTGGAAGCAGCAACATGCCCCCTTCCACCCTCAGAGCCCAGTTAGGCCTTAAGATGTTGATTAAGGGCTCTTAACGTCTTCTTTTTTTGCATCTACAGACATCCCTCCCAAATCCTCAAATATGGACCCCCCACTCCATTTTCATAAGTCTTCAATAAAAATTAGAGCAAGAAAAGATATTATTCCAATCCAATGTGTCTTGTCAACTCAGTCAATAGTGAAGCTAATGTTAAAACTCAAGAAAAATGAAGGACTTGCCCTATTTCTTTATAAATGTTTTGGGGGAGCTACGTTTCCTTTTCCATGGACCCACATGAATCTACCACATGGGCCCTGGGTGGGGGGGCATGCACCACAGCTTAAGGACCCTTCTGGGATAGGTAGTTTAGCAGTCAGAATAGCAATACCTGCCAAACGTATCAACCAAGAAAGCAAAGATAAGAGACCCCAGGAGGCCTCCAGTTGGGAAGATAGCAATGGTGAGCTCCAGAGCAAATCTGCGAGGGTATATAGCCCTGCTGCTACCTTGGTGGGTTACGTTGTCCAATTCTTCATTTATCTAGAAGAGAAGAACAGGATAACTGGTGTTAAAGCTTTGGGACATGTTGTGTAGTTGTCTCCTGTTTAAACTTTAACAAATAGTTGCATAACTGTAAATTATATTAAGGTATTTAATAAGCAACATTTAACTTAACATATTTACTAAGCCTTTTGTTTCCTACTAGTTTCTGGCCTGGTGCAGGCCGCATGCCAGCCACTCGGGACACCTGTGGGGTGGTGGGCAAAAGTGCCCATCCACTTCACTCGCGCACACGTGGGATCAGAGGGGTGTTGCTACAGGGAGCGGGGAGGGTGATTCCGTCCTAGGTTGCCCACAAGGGGCATAGTTTGGGACAGCAGGCTCTAGGCCGGCGCATGCACACGCCCTCCAGCTTAATGCCAATGGGGCACCAGGGGATGCCGAGTTTCTGGCACCCTTCATAAAACGCTTCTTGTTTTTAAAACCATTTTACAACCTGATTTCCCTGATTTCCCTCGCCAGGGTGGCCATGGTATGAGTTTGCCAGCGTGGGGGCCCCTTCAACAGTGGGCTGCTTCTTCTGAGGGGAGGAGTGGGTGGGGGTGATGCATTTCTGCAAACATCCTGGATGCCATGGTCTTGTGTGGTGGGAGCAGTGGGGCATATCTGAGGGCCCTTCTCCCAAGTGCTCATCATCCTGGGATGTCTGATGGAAAGGGGCTTGCAGTGAGGATAAGCCCTTGATGCATACAGGGGTGGAAGCCTGCTGCCCTAGGCTGACAGTCCTGGAACCTGCATGTGGGCTCATTGGCAAGGGGTTCTTTAGGGACTAACAGGCGTGGATGTCAAGCAGCTTGCCTGTGGGGCCCTGAAGGTCCCTTGAAAGGAGCCTGGAGGAGTGTGGGCTGCTGCATGCACCTGGCAGAGAGCAAATAACTGCCCCTGTTGTGAGGCTGGAGTGGCTTGGGGGTCAACCAGTGGTGAGAGCAGGTAGGGCCCTGGCATCAGCATCTGGTGCTAGTAGAGCAGCTGCTGGGAGGCAAAGAGCAGTGGCTGGTTGATGAGCTATCCCCATGCTGCTGGCCATGCGTTCAAGGGAGCCTGTGTAGCGCTCAAACCACCTCTAAGAAGCCTCACTGGAACATTCCATTACTCCAGGGCTGCTCAGCTTCAGCCCTCCTACAGATGTTGGCCTACAGTTCCCATAGATTGTGAGCCCTTTGGGGACAGGGATCCATATATATGTGTGTGTATGTGTATGTGTGTGTGTGTGTGTGTGTGTATATATATATATATATATTCCCTCTGTGTAAACCGCTCTGATCCATTTTTGGAAGGGCAGTATAGAAATCAAATAAATAAATAACAATAAATAAATAATCCCTGGCTATTGGCCACTGTGGCTGGGGATTATGAGAGTTCTAGTCCAAAAACTCAGGTGGTAGGCCTAGGTTGAGCAGGCCTGCGTTACTCCCACCTCTTCCCTCATGATATTCTCATGGGCACCCACCACCTCCCTCATGCTGTGCTTGTATGCACACAAGTCCATTCTGTGGCCCAATCTGTGGCCTCCTCAAAGACCCGCCTGTCCTCCTCGTGTCTTTCCCCCTCTTTCATGTCCAACTCACACAGTACTACACAGGAGGCCTGAGAGGTCTCCGCATGCTGTGCCACCAGCTCCTTGGCCAGCTGGAGCCGGTCTATACAACAACAACAATAACAACAACAATTTATATACTGCTTCTCAACAAAAGTTTCCAAAGTGGTTTGCACTGAGAAATAATAAATAGATAAGATGGCTCCCTGTCCCCAAAGGGCTCACAATCTGAAAAGAAACTTAAGATAGACACCAGCAACAGTCCCTGGAGGGATGCTGTGCTGGGGGGGGGGGTGGAGAGGGCCAGTTACTCTCCCCCTGCTAAATAAAGAGAATCACCACATTAAAAAGGTGCCTCTTTGCCCAGTTAGCAGGGGTTATACACCTCCTGTTATGCACCTCCTGTTGTACAGCTGGACCATGCCTCAGCATTGGCCATGGGCTTGAGGGTCAGGGGGCAGCTCCTCCAACTGCGGGGGCACAGCGGGCAGGGCTGACATTGCTGGCTGTCCCAGTGGCGGTAATGACTGGGCAGGGTCCTCCCTCTCTAGTGACACTGTGAAGAGGGGTCATGGAGAGGAAAAGCATTATTAGAGTTAGGGTGCGCTCCATTCTATGGCAGAAGTAGCCAAGGAGCGATGTGGGGTTGGGCACCTCCCCTCCCATACTATGGGGCATGCCTCATCCCCACTCTACCGCCACCCTCCATCCAGCCCGTGCACCCGCAACCCCCCAGCCAACCACGCAAGATAGGAAGATAGGTGGCAGACAATGGACCCTGCAAATGCACCCATCCGCATTGCTCTGGTCCCACATCTCACTCCCTCACAACAATGGAGAAGCACACCCTGCCTGGCCATCATCTATGGGTACAACACAGTGTGCCGCCCACCCCACCACAGAACACCGAGCATTTGCCATCCTCCCCCCCCACACACACACCCCCATGGGTACCACACAGCCCCACCCCTCCACCAGCACCTCCAAGCACCATGCCACTCATTGCCGGAAGCCTTATCACTCACCTGCACTTTGCACTCCAGCCAGTGGTTGGGCAGAAGCAGGTGTGTGTGAGTGGCCAGGGGAGACGGAGCTCATGTGCTCCTCCATGCCCCTAAAGAATTTGGTGGTGAAGCGGGGCAGGGAGGTCACCTTGGTTGTTGCCACTGGATCACCAGGCCATCCAGAAGTGGATGGAGCCCCCACAGAAGGGGTGATGCGCTGTCACCCCATCCCCAAGGTGCAGGCAGTACTTCCTTGGCAAAAGCTTGGAACATGGAGATGGACCCATGGGAACGAATGGCTGTGCCCTCTGTGGTTGCTGGGGTGGTGGTAGCCAGTGCTGCTTGGCCACTGCCAATGGGCCTTCTAACCCCCTGCATGGCTGAAAGAGTGGCCATTTGGCTGGCCCTTGGCCTCCTGTCTGGGATTTGGTGCCCGGTACTTGCTGTGGCCCGCGGGGTGATGTTCTTCCTTTCCAGCAGCACCAAGAGAGGAGAGCTGGTCTTGTGGTAGCAAGCATGACTTGTCCCCATAGCTAAGCAGAGTCTGCCCTGGTTGCATCTGAATGGGAGACTAGAAGTGTGAGCACTGTAAGGTATTCCCTTCAGGGGATGGAGCCGCTCTGGGAAGAGCAGAAGGTTTCAAGTTCCCTCCCTGGCAGCATCTCCAAGATAGGGCTGAGAGAGATTCCTGCCTGCAACCTTGGAGAAGCCGCTGCCAGTCTGTGAAGACAATACTGAGCTAGATAGACCAATGGTCTGACTCAGTATATGGCAGTTTCCTATGTTCCAAGGCAAGCATTTCATAGTGGGCCATTGTCCTGGGCTCTACTCTGGACATTGTATTGTGCTTGGTGAGCTCTTTGATTTTTTAAATTATTATTATTTGAGGTGCTGCAGTCTTTCTTTGCATTAATTTGCAGTGCAGTGGTACCCATGAGAGGTCATCTGTTTGGAGATCCAGCAGTAAGTGGCCTCATTCCAGAAGCTGCACTGCAGCCTGCACCCCCTCGCTGGTCCAGAGCCCGACAATTACCCTGGTCTCTGCATCAGCCCAGAGCTTCGCTCTGATCATTCTGGAGGCATCCACAGTTTGACTGCTCCCCGTGGCGCTGCCACCTGTGGATGTTGTAAGGCCAGAAGGCTGCTGAGATTTCATGGCTGTTTGGAGCAGCTGGGTGTCTGAGCTACACTCGAGGTCGTGGACCACCAAACAACACTGGTCATGTGTCGGGGAATCGGGGCGAGTGTATGCAAGAGCTGCCCACCACATGCACACTCGTGCAGGACTGGATGTGAGTGAGTGTGAACAGGGAAACAGTCCCCAAATTGCAGGATAGGGCCAGATGCAGGGACATTGCCCTCAAGGCCCTCAAGGCCCCATCAAGAGTATCAACTGCAAACATTCCATGATAGTGTGGTGGGTTACATCAAACAATGGGAAAGTTGCAGGGCATTTGATAAGGGCAAGGATTAATGGGATTGATGACAGATTCATCAAGTGCTCATAGGGAGGAAGTAGGCATGGACCCTAGAAAGGCCAAAGGTGGCGTAGGAAGGCCCCCCCGGTTAAAAATCTGAGGCCTCTTCCTGGACCAGGACAAGGCTCCTGCTGCCTACCAACCCCCTCATACAAACATCCCCACGGACTAGGAAATGAATGAGCAACTTCCCAAACAATTGAAAGGCTCATTCATGGAGAGGACAATGGGTCAAACCCATCACCATCACTGTGTTTGCACAAACCATTCCATCACTGTGTTGACAGAAACGAAGAGATCTGCTCCATTGGGGCGTTAGCCTGCAAGTGGAGGGGGAGATGTGCTGGAATTAAGCTGTGCACCCCCACGTTGGGAGGCTGCTGGCATTTGACATCCACCCCGACCTGTTGGCACATTTGTGCTGTGTTTTTGCCTGCTTGGCTGTGGAGGCAAGACATGTGCAGCCACAGGCTTTACTGCCTCCCCACTTCCCACCATCCCCATCTTTTCCCCGCCTGCGACTTTGGGGGGGGGGCTAGACCCCCTTGACAGTGGCTTGAAGCTAGGAGTAGCAGGTGGGTTGTGTCACTTTAAAGTTCTCTGCACGTGTCACAGATTCCAGGCAGAATGGGAAGGAGAGAGAAGGATGGCGGAGGCATGGTGCTCTGGCCGAGAGTCAGCCAGTGAAAGCCACAGTGAGCATGGTACAGCCATGTCACTGGCCAGGTCTGCGCCTCCTCCTCTATGATTACGGCTTGAAAATCGGAACGAAACCATGGTTATAGCAGTGTCTGGAGTTGGACATAATGCTTTGGCAGAGAAATCTCAGGTCTCGGTAGCGAATCTTTGTGCTAACTGAAGATTCAAATTGGAAATTAGGTGAGGCAAGCTGGAGGTCACTTTTGTCATACAACTATGGTTTCACACAGTTTGAATGTAATGGAGTTCCAAACTCTGCCCCGTTTAACTCTGGTTTGGTGTTACGTATGAACCCGGTCTCTGTCTCAGAGTCTCTGTTTGTACAGCTACTTCCGATCTCTGCTGCACAGACAGCTGGAAACTGTAGTACTGCAGGAAATTCTCTAAGCACCTACACTATAGGACACATGCCTGGGCCAAAAAACTGGGTTTCCAATTGGATGTACACTTGACAAGCAGCTGAAGCCAAACCTGGCTGCTCGTTGAGGGTACCTGTTTGTCTCAGTCATACACTACATCCCCCCGCCCCCGGGCTGGCTCCAAAAATGGCTACAATTTTACCTTAATCAGGGATAAATTTGCTCCTGCAAGGCCTGATCAGCCCCTCAGTACAAACATAATATGGTGAGCGGACAAACATTTGTATAAACAATCTTAAGTATGTCCTATATGACCATTTAGCATCAGTTTGCCCCTCGTGGTAAAAGGCAATCCAGCTTGCAGTAGATCAGTCCAGGCTTCCCTGGGCCCTGGTCAACTGTATCCCAGTCACCTCCTGATTTGGTCCCTGACAAAGGCCTTCCGTAACCTCAGACTTCTCTAGTTCTCCAGGTTGGCCAACCTGAGGCCCTCCTGCTGCTGTTGGGCTCCAACTCCCACTATCCCTATTATTGGCCATTGCGGCTGGGAATGATGGGAGTTCTTCGTTCCTTTGTCAGACTAATAGGATAATGTTTAAAGATATGTGACAAATGAATGCACAATACATTACACATAGTATGTATCATGTACTATTATACATAACATACATTTATATACATTATACACATTTGAGGACAGAGGGTGGGGTGGCCGGCTGAGAAATTTAGGTGATGGATTGGGTTTAAAAAAAAAACCCAAAGTGGGCAGCTGAGAAATTTAGGTAGTGGGATGGGGCAAAACAAAAAACAAAAACGTTTGGAGATGGCTGAGGAATGTAAGCAGTGGAATGGGGTAAAATGTAGTTGGGGGGTGATGATGATGATGGTGATGAGGAGGAGGAGGAGGAGGAGGAGGAGGAGGAGGAGGATTTACTTGATTTCTATACCACCCTTCCAAAAATGGCTTAGGGCGGTTTACAGAGAAATAATAAACAAATAAGATAGATCCCTGTCTCCAGAACAGTGAGTGGAGCACAACTTGGTTAGTCTCAAGAACAGACACATGGAGCTAATCTCACAGCAAACAATCATGAAGTATTACACACATACTACAAAGATCTGAGCTCCACTGTCTATTTCATCTCGCCACAACAACACCATCTTGCAGATCTGTGCAAGGCTAATCCCCTTTCAATTTGCTTGGTAGCTGGTGAATCTGGGGGCGATCATCCCACTGCCTGCTAAGTGACCTGCCCCCATATGTCAGAAAACAGGGTCATTTTCCCTCATAGGGAATAATGGGGAATTTCAGCAGCCCCATAACTCCACTTGGGGGGCACCAGGGTGGTGCAATGCACATAGGGTGCCAACCACCCACAAGCCCATGGAGCACTGAGTTTTGTTGTTTTCAGTGTCTGAGGTGTTCTGAGAGTAGATTCTTTGGTAGGAAATGAGAGTGGATTCTTTCTAAGTTCATTCATCATTTTGCACCAAAGAAGATTATGAATGAACAAAGATGAGCAGTGATAGTGGATTAGAATCATCTTTGTTCATTTCCTACCAGAGAATCTACTCTCAGAACACTTCAGACATTGAAAACAACAAAACCCAGTGTCCCACTGGCTTGTCATTTTGGGGGGTGTTGGCACCCTATGTGTTCTACACTACAACACACTCTGGGCCACCCTGGTGCCCCTCAAGTGAAGGTATCGGGCTGTTGAAATTCCTCATTATTCCCTATGGATAAAAAGCTTAAAGATGTGCCAACTTGAGGGGGGGGATTAAATCACCCCTTTCACCAATTTCTTTGAAATCTGGGTGGTTGAAGGCACCCATTGAGGCACTACCACCTGATCCACACTTCTGCCCCCCAAACCCCTTTTCTGCCCTGAATCTGCCAAAAAGACATGACAACTTAAAAAAAAATTGAAAACACCCCTTTGCCCAATTTATTTGAAATCTGGGTGACAGCTTCCTTGCACTCATTGGGCACTACCACCCACCACAACCCACTCAGGGCCACCCTGGTGCCCTCCCCCAGAGAGTTATAAGGCTTCTGAAATTCCCATTATTCCCTATGGGGGAAAGCTTAAAGACGTGCCAGCTTCAAAATATTTTTTAAAATCACCCCTTTGCCCAATTTCTTTGAAATTTGGGTGGTAGCTTCCACCCATTGGGCAATACTATCCAACGCACTTTGGCCACAAAACAGAGGTCCAAATCTCAAATTTTTTTAGTCTGAATCTGAAGTGATTTGTTTTGTACCCGAATCTGGGCAACTGAGCACAGGGGTGATTTGTTCTATCTACAAATCACCTGAATCAGCTAGATTCGGGTACAAATCATTTTGTACCTGAATCGATTTGCACTTCCCTATTATATTTTCCTCATTTGGATTAGCAATATAGGAACCACTGGATGTTAGAGATGGAAGGGGACTTGGAGGTCTTCTAGTCCAGGCCCCAGCTCAAGAGCAGAAATCTGTCAGGACATCCCTGACAGATGGCCATCCAGTCTTTGTTTGAAAACCCCACTTAAAGGAGAGCCCACCACTGCCCAAGCCAGACTGTTCCACAGTCAAACGGCTCCTACAGTTAGGAACTTCTTCCTAAAGTCTGGCCTAAATCTGCTTCCATGTGATTTTAACCCACTGGTTTGGCCCTGACCTCAGGAGCAACAGAGAGCCAGACCACTCTTCCATGTGACAGCGCATCAGCTTTATCTCCTCTTCATCTTTTATTCCCCAAGCTAAAAAGATTCAGCTCCCTCAAAGGACATGTGCACCCCAACCAGTCCCAGCATTCACCAGTTGCCCAAGATATATCTCAGCCCTTGGAAAGACCAGCTCGTCTCTGCAGTGGCCATCAGGAGGAAGCTGCCTACACTGCAGGGAATGGCTCCAGCAGAGCAGTAAAGACGTGCCAATAGCCTGGCCTACAGGCGCTTCCGAAGCAGGGGGCTCAGTAAACGGATCGGATTGGCTCCATGTTTGAGGGGGCCCAGGGCAGAGTGCCCTGTGATGGCCCCCATCCTATGTCCATTGCTCTCCACCAGGCCCTGGCATATAGGCTACCTCCAGGCTTAGTGGCCGGACGCCCGCCCTGAATATCAGTTGCAAGGGAGTCACAGTAGGAGAGGGGGCATGCATTTATCTCTTGCCTGTGGGCTTCCCACAGGCATCTGGTGGGCCATTGTAAGGAACAGGATAGACAGACCTTGGGCCTGATCCAGCAGGGTTCTTCTTATGCTCTTATCTTATGAGGTGGCAAACTATGGGCCTTTGCAGCCAGAGGTGTGTGGTTCTCTTGCAGAGAACACCAGGCCCATATCAGTGGGGAAAGGAAAATTTAAGTGGCACTGCTGCCCTTGCCATCACTCTCCCCCACCCCCCAGTACCTGGTGGGCTTATGGGGTGGTGGGAAAGTAGGAGCAGCAGCAGCAGCAACAATGCTCCCCTTAGGGCTAGGCTGGATGATACTTCTAGTTCAAACTGCAGCAAATGTAGAGGAGCATTTTGGATGAGGCACACCCCCATGTGATTAAGGCAGGCTTCAACACATTTCCTTTGGTTCTAGGACCAAGCCCCTAAATTTAGACGCCTCTGCTCCACAAGGACTGGACTTTCCGCTAGCCCTCAGAAATATCCTGTGCTCCATGTGATGGAAGACATGTTACCTTGCTTTGTCATTCGTTCTCCTGCTCACATCCCCCTGGCTCTGGCAGGCGATGGACCGATGTGACCAGGAGGCTTTACACACAGGGCTTTTATTTTGAATCCATTCCTGATTGGAGTGTGCCAGTCCACATATTAGCTGGATTTCACCTGAAGTGCCTGCAGGCTATCAGGGACCAGGACAGACAGGACTTTGTTTCCCCCCAAATTGAGGCTGCAAATCTTGGCTTAGCCTGAAGTATGTCCAACTTTAAAACATCCTCTAGTTTCAGAGGCTTTGGGGATGGGTGGGTGAACAGGGCTTCTGTTATGCACCACAGTTTTCCCTGTTATGTGTAGGGTGGTCATGCCAGTAAATTGGCATTTTTCAAAACTCAGTGAAGGGGAGTTTGACAGCTGTTTGGGGTATGGTCTGCTCTAAGTGATTTCTAGTTGCAAGCACTGGGTGGGGGGGCAGTGTCGTTGCAGATTGGTGATACTCTGTTGAGGGAGGGAGAAATTGCTGGTGGAGAGGGAGGGAGAGGTTCCTGAGTTAAACACAAGCACAAACTGCAAAATGTGTGTCTTCCTATGTTTTACATAGGCTTTAGATATGCAGAATGGATGTAACCTGGGCCCATTTTTGTCTAAGCTGATTCCATTGGGGGGGGCGGCAGGGGACAATATGTGATGAAGGCCATCACTCTCAAAGGCAAGGGTTAAGTGTCCTGCTGTTTGATCCAGCTGTTTGGTAACTCGTCATGCTGGTCTTCCACTCTTAGCTGTCAAACAATTTTTTAAAAGCTCTCTCGCCTCTTCCTCTGTGGTTTGATTTGTGAGTGGTTGGAGGAAAAACCTGGAGCAAGTAGGTGGGAACGCACAGGAAAAAGATCTGCCAGAGTGTGGGGAGGAGCCGACAGCTATATGAACTGTCAATTTAATCCCCGGAATTAAACATCTTGCAAATCTGCTGCGAAGCAGATTCACTCTTCAGATACCCCGAGGCATGAAGCCCTGTGTGAATAACTTCCTGGAGGAGGAGGGAGCAACCCGGCCCCATCTTGCTTGCTCACTCCTCTCCTGGCCTTGTCCGTCCATCACCTGGCTCAGGTGCCACACTTCAATTTCCAGGTGCAATGGTGAGTAGGCACCTAGGAATTGTAGGGCCCGGATTAGGGAAAGGTGCCCTGGCATTCTGGGAGGGGGTAGGACATGCATGCTCACAGTGAGTATACATCCTCATCACGTGTGTTTGGACTGGTCAGAGCAGTATAATCTGGACTGGCCCTTGGTGTCCCTGCAGCTGAAGGTGAACTATCTGAATCCCCCTCACTTCCTCACAATGCCCAGCCCCATACAGGAAGTCCTCACACCTGAGACACAACTGGTTCCTGGAAACTCCGTCCTAAGTCAAAGCCTCTGAACCCGGAACCTATTTTTCCATAGGAAACAAGATGACGGTTTGGTTCCTCAACCAAGGCCAGATAGGATACACTCCTCCCCACCCACATTGCTGCCCAAGCTGGCAGTGTGTCAATCACAGATGTAGAAACATACAGCAGAGAAGTTGATGGTGGACAATCAGAAGTGGCTCATCCTGGCCACCCACTACCTTCCTGGTCCCCTCACGGTTCTCACTTTTCCAAAAAAGAGAAGGAGATAACTGGGTAGCTCACCTCTATCTCCTCCTCCTCCTGGGCAACAGTTACACAGGGAAGGAAAGAGGGTGGGCAGGTAGCAGCATAAGGACTGTGAATGGACTGGGTTCTTTTTTCTCTTGCCATCACAGCACAGCAGCTGCACCTGGAGGAGGACTTGAAGCAACGCCCTCATGGAGGGTTGAGTCAGGCAGACGCTCTGCAGCCTCAGATGAAGCAGCACCTGCCCCAGGACTGCCAGTCCCAATGTCAGTGTCAGCCTGAGATGCCATTGCTACCTCCTCCTCCACTACCCACATACCAGCAGCAGCCTAGTGGCGTCTCCCTTCCTGTGGCAGGTCTTGTAAAGCTGGAAAAGCATTGTAAATTTGGAACAAGGTGGCAGTGTAGAGGTTTCCTAGCTGCCATTCATCTTAACGTGGAGCATCCTGTCTCTCCAGTGACGCTTGTCACTGCTGCTGGCGTCACTCTCATTCACCTCCCAGTACTCGGTGGGTTTACTTTGTGGTGGGAAGAGACAGCAGCGACCGTGCTTCTCTCATCATGTGCACTAGTGCCAAGAGGCAACTGCTCTTCCCCCACATGAGGGATTAACTTCAAAGATTTTTTCTTAAAGCACCAAAATCTCCTGCAAAGGCAAAATGTGGAATATCCATTAACAACGGGAATAGCTGGAAGCTTATGTCTTAAGCCCTGCTCGAGGAATTCATCTGCACTATAGGGCCATCTTACCAAAGTTGGACTGTAGAGAATCCAGTAGTTGTAACCATACTGCAAAGATCCCAAGCAAGAAATCACGGTTATCAGGACAAGTGACCCTGTCAGCTCCTACGGGAAGGACAGTAGAAACTGTGGTATGAATGCCCAGGGCAGATAATTCATAAACGTCTTTTTAAATTAATCATTCATTACAGCTTAAGTATACTTACACATTAAAAATAAACATCTGCAGTTAAATGCAAAATAAAAAGAGAAGTCAGGCATTCAACTATTGCTTCATAAATGCAACTTGTGCACTCTGAATAGTTCTGTTAAACTACATCCAGAACTTTCTTCTTTCACTTTTTCATAAGGATTTGCTCTCACAAAATAAAGAGGTTCCATTTAAAGTGGAGTCTTGCGTAATCTCACTCATTCCAGAGCTTTTGCAAAAAGTAGGTTTATACATTAATATTGTCCGCCATGCCATGCCATGCCATGCCATGCCATGGACTTCTTGCCCCTTCTTTTAAAAGAGTAGCTTCCCAAAGGTTGGAAAATATGACAAAAAATACTAAATACACTTGACTCAAAAACAAACTCAAAAGACTTCCAAGCTTAACTGGTCATCATTCAATGTATTAAAAATCCTGAAAGATACAGAACCTTCTCTATGAAATGTGGTAAAGGTTTGGGGTGGGTAAGAGTCATAGGAACATAGACAGCTGCCATATACTGAGTCAGACCATTGGTCTATCTAGCTCAGTATTGTCTTCACAGACTGGCAGCAGCTTCTCCAAGGTTGCAGGCTGGAATCTCTCTCAGCCCTATCTTGGAGATGTTGCCAGGGAGGGAATTTGAAACCTTCTGCTCTTCCCATCCCCTGAGGGGAATATTTTACAGTGCTCACACTTCTAGTCTCCCATTCATATACAGCCAGGGTGGACCCTGCTTAGCTAAGGGGACAAGTCATGCTTGCTACCACAATACCAGATCTCCTCTCCTACCAGCTCTCCTCTCTATTGGCTCATTGTTGTCTCAGGAAAAACTGGGCAAAGAGGCACATTTTTAAGAGGTGGCTCTCATATTTTTAGCAGGGGGAGAGTCACTGTCCCTATTCAACCCCAGCACAGCATCCCTCCAGTGTCTACTGCTAATGTCCCACAGCTCTTTTTCTTTAGGTTCTGAGCCCTTTTGGCACAGAGAACCATCTCATTCCTTTTTCTGTGTTAAGAAGCAGTATATACCATATTTTATGGACCATAAGACTCACTTTTTTCCTCGAAAAATATCCGCCAAAATTCAGGAGCGTCTTATATGTTTTAACAGTTTAATATGTTAAAACTCTGAAAAACTGGATTAAAATTAAGGTGCGTCTTATAGTCCGTAGCGTCTTATAGTCCATAAAATACGGTAGGTATTTATATTATTATTATTATTAATTTGTGTTTGATTGTATTATACGTGCGTGTCCATGTGTGTGCAAGTGTGTGTCTAAATACTTTGATGCTTCACGCTGGGGGTGTGTGGCTCAGTTTGAACTCCAACCAGCTCCCCCCAAATTCGGTTTGAGCGCAAGCCTTCAAGCGGAGCTGGTTCACACATCGCTACCTAGGATGCGCCGTCCCAGCCCCCAGAAATACTACAATACACTATGCAAGAGTGTGGGGATCCCCACAGCAATGGGTGGGCACCCGGCACTAGGCTGAACGCTCGCTCCCTTAACCTCTTTTAAGAGGCTGGCTCCACAAGCAGGTTTGCAATCCAGGAGCCCGGCAGTTTACATGCCGGGGCCTGGCTGCCTTAGCCCAGTCCTCAGAGTATCAATTCGCACTTCTTAAAGCTACAGAAATCTGCTGGTGTGTGTGGAGAAACGTGTAAAACCCCATTTGAAAAACACTGTTCCAGGGCTTTTTGTTGCTGTCTGGCCGTGCTCATAGACCCTGATCCAAGATGCATTTATTCAGAAATAAGCCTTGTCGATCTCATCCCCATCCTCCTGCTACCTCTTTGATATGATTTATTCTCTCTCTCTTTCTCCTGTCCTTCCAATTTACTATTTCCCCCATATTGTAATATAAATCTTATATGCATAATCTTGGAAACCAACAACACATTAGCTTAGATTGTCAATGGTGTATAAACCCAGAAGAACGAACAAACCCTCCAAGCTCACCTGGAAGTTTCCCATCTCCTTGCTTTCTTGGGTAGGGATCAGAAACCAGGTTCAGCTATAGGGGGGAAAGAGAGGGGTCTTTTTAGGAGCTTGTGGACTCTTTCAGCTTAAGAACATAAGAACTGCCTTGCTGGGTCAGGCTGAAGGCCTAACCGGTCCTGCATCCAGTTTGTAACAATAGTAAGCCAGATGACTCTCCAAGAAAACTCATAAGCAGGACAAGGTGATGGTCTAGGGGTAGTCAATCTGGGGCCAAAGCTTCAGGGCCTCCACATCCACCGGGGGCCCCCGAATCCTCTTTAGCCTGTTCTGAGTGCTGTGGTCGCCACTAGCCCGCACTGTGCCGGGTGGCCGAGTGTGATTATGACCTGTGCCAGGTGCTTTAGCGACAGAGGGGGAAGTGGGGAAAGAAATATGTGGGGTGGGGATATGTTAAGTTGCATGTTCAAATGTTTCTGCTACTGCATATTTGCATTAATATACCTGTTTTATATTCTCACATTCTTGTGAGTTTGGTTGCTGTTCATGCCCTCAGGAACCTAGGTATTAAAAATACTGCATTTCATGGTGTGTGTGTGTGTGTGTGTGTGGTGGGGATGATGCTTAACTTGCGGGGGGGGGCTCCAGCAGGGGGAGCGGTCCTCCCAAGGCCTTTAGGTCCAGGCTCCATAATTACCTCAGTGCACCGCTGCTAAAACATCTGGTGCTTAGAAGTATGCTGCCTCTGTTGGAGATTCAGCTCAAGATGGCATCGGCCTTTTGCACCAATAACCCTGATGACCACTAGGGGTGTTGGCAGTAGAGATAGATAGTTAGGTAAGCTATTCTCACGACCAGCCGAAACCGGACTAAGGGAGCCCAACCCAGTTTCAGCTGGTTGTGAGACAAAACAGGAGCCGCACAGGTCCCGGCACAGCGGCAAGCCCTCTTAAGTGGCCCACCGCTTAACCCAGGTTTCAGGCACAGAAGCGCCCCAAAAGTGGGTTAAATGAACGTGTGTTGGTGAGGCATGGCTCCATGCACACCAGTGTCAGGAGGCTCCCCAAAAGGCACCATGAACTTACGCGATGCCTCATGGGACTTCTAGGGGCTGGGAGGGCACTGAACCCGTCAGCCCCAACCAGCTCCATGATGGAACTGGTAATTGTCTGGGCAGCCAATCCGGCCACCCATGGAGGGTTCCCTGATTGTCTGCAGGGAGAACGGGTCAGACCCTCTCTTCTCAAAAATCCCATTTTGGCGCTTCACACTGCTCATGTGAAGCGCCTCGTTGTCTCCTTCTGTTTTCTGTTGATCTTTGCCCCTGTGACCCCTCTATTGATAGAATGTACTCAGGAACTTTCTGGGAGTGACTTCCTCCTTCTTCCCAGAATCCTTCTATAGCTCTCTCCCTGGACACTAGGGATGTGCACGGAACCACGGAGGCGTGGTCCGGCACTGAGGGGCATGTAACTTTGGGGGGGTAGTACTTTTTTCCCCCCCGCCGCTCTTCCCCCTCCGGCGCTGGTGCGTTTTAAAATCTTCCTGGGGCAGCAGAGTTCCTCCCTGCTGCCCCTGCCCCCGTCGTTGTCATCCAAAGCCTTCAAAGGAATACAGCTAGCGGCGCGCATGCGCCCTGCGCGGCGCGCATGCTCGTCTCTGCTGCTGCCGCGCGCAAGCCACATACGTCATAGCATACGCCAGCGGCGGAGATGAGCGCGCCGCGCAGGGCACATACGTGCCGCTAGCTGTACTCCTTTGAAGGCTTTGGATGACAATGACGGGGGCAGGGGCGGCAGGGAGGAACTCTGCCGCCCCAGGAAGATTTTAAAACGCACCAGCGCCGGAGGGGGAAGAGGGGGGGGAGTACTACCACCCCCCCTTAAAGTTACATGCTCCCGCCCTCCCGAACCTCCGGACCGCCGGACCTCCGAACCAGTCCAGCAGTCTTTTACATTGTGCTCGGACCAACCCGTGCACACTCCTACTGGACACCATGTGGACAACAACTAGGGTATAGGTCTTTCTTATCATCATGCACTCCTAAATAAAGTAGATTAGTTTAACCTTAAATGAATCTCCATGATGATCATTTACAAGCTGTTGCCACTGAGACCCTGTTAATTTCTGTTTAATGGAAGAGAGTTAGCTCCTAAAATATTCTGCTATACATACTGAAGTAGCCTGTCCATAAACCCTTACAGGTTTCGGCGCCCCAGACTCAAACTTCAGATATTACTTACTACTTATCTCCAACAGCCTCCTGAGGCCGCATCACAGGTTAGCCAAATCAGGCCCGAGCTGAGGCCCATAGTTCATATGGGGAGTAACAGGAGGAGGCAGGAGTGCTGAGACTCTGGGATGTTCCCATTTGAAGATGGGGGGCAAGAGGGAGAAGGCAGCAGCAGTGTGGAAGATTTGTGGCTCTTCTACCCTCCTCCTCAGAAAAGGGACTTCCTCCCAGAGCCCCCTATGACAACACAAAGTGGGAGGGAAGCCCATGTGCCCAAGGGGAGAAGCTGCCACTAAAAGACTTGGTGGAAGCTTCTTCCCCTCCCAGCCTGTCATCCTCCCCCTCAGTCATTGGAGGGAATGCAGTGGTGGCGTCCTCCTGCTTCTTCCACCCTCTGAAGAGGAGAAAGAGCTGGTACCACCAAATCCCACCACCACCCCACTGGCCAAGGAAGAGGGTGGAAAAAGTCAGCCTGCTGCCCTCCTGCCTCTGTGTCAGGACCCACTCATACTCCGAGCTGGGGGAGACCCTTTTGGAGGAGGAGGAGGAGGAGGAGGAGGAGGAGGAGGAGGAGGAGGAGGACGATGACGACAAGAAGCATGACCCCAGCCAAGACTCTCAGGCCTAACAAAATCCTCCTAGATTCAGCAGACCGTGAGCAGCCAGAGCTTGTCATCTCTCCTGAAGGTGCACCCAGAGAAGCCTTGGTGCTCTGGGGGACTTCCCACCCTGTCTCCATAACCCCATCCATCATCCCTGAGACCGAGGAGATGCCGCGTCATGGCTGAATCAACACTGCTACAGGATCTGGACCCCAGATGGAGACACAGGTAGCCAGGTACACAGGTTTAAAACACTTGAGGCAATGTGCCTGCCCAGCTACTCTTGGCTCCCTGCAAATGGGCCTACCCTAAGCACCTGTTTTGAATCGGGGCCAGCCTGAGCTCCATGAAGGGACAGGGCTCCTGAATCCTACAAACCCCTTTTGTTTACAGCCAGCCATTGCTGGTTCAATAGTTCCTTCTTTGAGCTCTTGCCTCACTGGACCTGCCACCACTGAGTGCCCCTTCATTGAGGTAAGCATGGGCGTGGACGTGCCGGTGGGAGGAGAACCAACATTGAAGTGATTGTGTGAACCCATGCCAAGATGGGCATGGGGCCCTAGATTAGGGTTGCCAACATTCCGTTGCCCAAATAAGGGACACAAGTCAAAAAGGGGGGGGGGCGTTTCTCAGGGACAGGGCCATTCATACAAACCTAGTACAACACAGAGCATTTCAGGGCAGGGATTTACACCACACACCTTCTGGGTGCTTTCCAGATTAGACCCTACAATGGGGCCATGACATATACGCTGTGTGTTTCCTGTGTTGTGTCACCACAGTCCCTACGCTGTCAGCAGGGTGCCGTTCACATTTCGGATACCTTGTTCTAGATTTAATCGCTGTTATATAGTGCTATAACGTTGCATGTGTGGTGCGAAAATATAGCTGCATTTTCCTGTTGTGAAGGTTTTGCAAGACTGTTCCCCCTGCTGGTAGCTTTGCGCTACAGCCTTTATTTACATTTTGAATGCCATCTGCCCAAACCAAAGCATTTTACGACTGTTGAGCAGGTAATCTGGAAAGCACCCTGTACCATTCACACACCACCAAGCATGCTTTTAGATCACTAGCCTTTGTGGAATAGGGAATCATCTTTTCATTCCTTTTCACACTACTGTGTGAGCTTTGGTTGAAAGGAGTTAGGATTTCTGTAGTAGAGATTTTCGAAAGAGTACAAAACTGATTCTAAGTCGTGTGAAGGTGTGTTAGAAATTTGCAATAGGCAAATCTTCCCTTTATTGATTCAAGGGCCAGGTTAATTATTATGCTGAAGGGGGATTTAGTGCCAGCAGTACAGCTGGAGGAACACGCACATTCTAATCTATCAGTGACCCCTGAGTTACCAGGATAAGGAGAGGAGTACAAGAGACATCCTACTGGTCTGTGCATATGGGGCTGAGCAGGGTTTTGAACCCAGTTCTTCCAAGTCCAAAACAATTAAACTTTTTCTCTTGGAGGTGTTCTTAATTCCATAGTACTGCCTTTCATAGTGTATGCTGTCTTATCCTCTTGTCATCCTTGTAATTAATTTAGTGCAATCAAAATAATACTTGAACCACTTGCCTGGCTGCCCTCTAAACCCGGGCTGGTTGGGTCCTTCCCTTTCCCCGCCCCCCTCCGCCCCCAAGTATCCAAACCTGAAAGCAGGGGCCAGCGTCGAGAGCCAGGCACTGGTGGTGTTCAATAGAAGGGAGCTGGCTGTCTGGGGCTGGCGAGGCAGGCACAAAGACATGGCTGATGAAGAAGCAGTGAGCACCAAGTGTGCCCAAGGAGCCAAGTGGCAACCAGCGGGTGTGGGTGGGACCTCCCCCTCCTGCTGCTACTGCACTTTCCTGCTCACAGGAATTAAAGGAAGGCAAGTGTTGCTGGAGAGCAGGTGGCAGAGCCACTGAGTGGCAGCGGCAGTGCCCATCTCCCTGCGAACCACACGAATCCTACCCTGGTGGCAAGTGAGGCTATTTCTTGGCAGGCAGAGGTGGGGGGCTGAGAGAAAGCCCTGCTTCACTCTGATGCATGAGGCTGGCGCCGAGTGAGGGCAGGCGATTTGAATGTTGCCGCCTACCCTGGCCTTCACCAGCCAAATACAGGGGAAATGGTGTCCCATCCAGGATGACCACTTTCCCCCAGAAATATGGGGTGTCCCAGCTAATTCAGGGCTATTTGGAACGCTACCCAAGATTCCCACCTTGGCATGGAGTTCACACAATCATACTGACGTTGGTGACCCACATTATAAAGGTAAAGTGTGCTGTCAAGTCGATTTCAACTCCTGGCGCCCACAGTGCCCTGTGGTTTTCTTTGGTGGAATACAGGAGGGGTTTACCATTGCCTCCTCCCGTGCAGTATGAGATGATGGCTTTCAACATCTTCCTATATCTCTGCTGCCTGAGATAGTACCAGCGGGGATACAAACCGGCAACCTTCTGCTTGTTAGTCAAGCATTTTCCCCACTGTGCCACTTAAATTGTTTCCATTGGCCCTGGTGGCTTTCCAATGGTTAGACTAGGCAGAATGGTGCCCTATGTGTGTACAGTGTTATATAAGGCCTGAACAGGGCCCCAGTTGAAACTGTTTTCTTCAGGGTAACTAGGGCTCTAAAAAGGCCCAAGCATGGGTAGCTATCGAGATGACCTACAGGCGGCCAATCCGCTCTTCGTAGGGTGATCTCCACAGAGGTGCTCAGGACAAACAGACAAAAAGCATGGAAACTAACCTAGACTCTCTTCCTGTACTGGTGAGGAGAGGAGAAGTCAACCCAGCCCAGTGTCCTCTTGAAATGAGACACTCGGAAGGTGAGCGGCCTTGCGAGAGCCAATCAGGCAAAGGATGCCAGAAGGTTCCAGGATCTGCTGTTGACAGTTGGGCTCTGAGGTGAAAGGGTGTGGATCCGTATCACACGGTGCACATTCCTGACTGGCTCACTAGGGATGGCATCGCATAGCGCAGGGCTGTACCACTTTGTCCCTTCAGCTGTGGTTGGGCTACCCCCATGATTGGGCTACTCGGATCACCCCTGACTATTGGCCGCTGTGGCTGAGGACCATGGGAGTTGTAGTTCAAAAAACAGCGGGAGGGCCAAACTTGTGTAGCCCTGGCATGATGGCTAAGACACTGAGCTCCGGATCAGGAAGTGCCCTATTCAGACCTCACCTCTGCCACCAACGTGCCAGGTGGCCTTAGCCTCTCCATCTGCCATTTGGGAATAATACTGACTGACCTGACAGGGCCATTGTTAGGATTACAATATTGTTTCTAGCAGTAGTTCAGCAACACTCACATGGAGAAAAATGCCTCTTGAGCCAAGGTTTGAAGGCGGCTCAGGCAAGTGAGCCGAGCCACAATGCTGCAGGGGTGGGGGGCGGGGAGAAATAGTATGCAGGGTGTCTAGCTGATTTCAGCAGAGAAGAAATTCCATCTTGATATAATTATTCTGACCAGTCAAGAACATGGTCATAACCCATTCAGTGATATAAATATTCCAATCCGTCCACCTTCTGGCCATAATGCATTACGAGGCTCCCTTGTAAGTACCCCAAGAGTGTGTAGGAGAAGCCACTGGATTCACAGGCCAGCAACACTTACATGGAGAGACTGTGAATGCAAGGAGGTGGATTCCCTAAGTTATGAATGCAAAGAGGTGGATACACTAAGCAGAAGTTTGCTAGGTTCCCACGAATGGCAACCGGACAGAGTTTGTCTTACATCCCTGTTCCATCGATGGGGCACTCTGGAGATAGATCTTCCCGCTTCACAGGTAGAGATGTGCACGGGCCAAGGTTTGTGCCCTGGTTCAAAGCCGAACTGGTTTGGGTTGCCGCTGAACCAGTTTGGCGGTTCAAGTGGGGCGTCAGGGGTGGCGGCCAGCGGGACCTTTAAAAGTGAGTACAGCAGGTCCTTACCTGCTCACCCGCCACTCCACAGCGTTTCCTGCTACAGTAGTGCTCTCCCTAACATCCCACGCATTGTGCCAGCATGCACATGGCCTCCACAAATGCACAAAGGCCATGTGTATGCCGGCGCCACACACGGGCTGTTACAGAGGGTGCTGCTTCAGCAGGAAACTGCATGGAGCAGAGGACAAGCAGGCAAGGACCT
Source organism: Hemicordylus capensis (assembly GCF_027244095.1). Taxonomy (NCBI): domain Eukaryota; kingdom Metazoa; phylum Chordata; class Lepidosauria; order Squamata; family Cordylidae; genus Hemicordylus; species Hemicordylus capensis. The sequence goes on along the minus strand of NC_069658.1, from coordinate 252,103,286 downwards.
ACTGTACTCACTTCTTAAAATCCCGCTGCCCCTACCCACCTTAGCACCACACTCAAACCACTGAACCGGGGCACAAACCTTGGTACATGCATATCTCTATTCACAAGCCAACCATCAATATGCTCACTTTTGCTCAAAGGCAGGCCAAGGGATAAACCCGATGGGAGATGCCTTTGCAATGAAGTGGTCCTCCCGGTACCTCTATATACCACCCCCCATCCCTCTCCTAACAAGGGTTCTTCAAAAACTGAGGCAAGAAGGCCATCCTGACAGCCCTATAGTGGCCCAGGAGGCCATGGTTCCCCCACCTTCATCTTCTGGCAACAGGGGGATGGTGCCATTTACCATGTATCCCACATCTGATCATGTAGGAACAAGGGAGGGTGCTCCATCCTCTCTAATAAAAGCCTTGGTGTCCGTCCGTGGACACCAAGGCGTGTGTCCGTGCCTGCGTTGGCCGTTCTGGGCATGCGCGGAGCGCATGCCCAGTACGGCCGATGCAGGCACGGAGACAAGTACCAGGCGGCCATGTTCCTGACTCTGCCCGGCCGCGGAGAGGACAGAAGCAGCTCGGGCAGCCGCTTGGAGGCAGAGGCGGCGGCGGGACGAGACCACCCGCGGGCAGCAGATGCAGATGCAGCTGAGACAGCCGCTGGAAGGCAGAGGCAGAGGCGGGTGGCTCGCCGGGGGCTGCCGCGGGCCGAGCAGCCCGGGACTGAGAGGCAAGCAGCAGCTGCGGAGGCCAGCGGTGGGCCGCAGAACCGGTACTCGGCCCAGCCCTCTCTGCCTGCCTCCGTCGTCCCGCCTTGCCCTCCTCAGCTGCCGCCCGCTGGGCAGCGCACACTCCCTCCTCCCTTCCCCATCGGCTCCCCTCAGGCAGCGGCGGCAGCAGCAGCGCCCAGACTCCGGAAGAAGGGCAGGGAGGGAGGGAAAGAAGGAGGAGGGAGCCCGCCGGGTGGGCGGGAAAGGAAGGCGAGCGGCGGAACTCTCCCCTACTAGCGCCTGTTATTTAAACGGGCTTGAAAACACTTATATAAACATAAATGGTCATATAACATAAATGGACATATAACATAAATGGAGTGCAATCAAGGTATTGTTAAATACCTTGATTGCACCCCAGACAACTGACAATCTCAGACTTACTATTTCACCTTCTGTGTCTAAAAACCTCCAGACTGGCTATACCCTCAATTAGGGTGCATTTGGCCACCTTTACATTCTATACGACAAGCGTCAGCAGAAATCACCTTTTCAAGATCCTACGATGAAGTGTTTCCTTAAGGGATTAGCTCATACCTACTCAGATACGCCACAAGTCTCCCCACCTTGGGACTTGCCATTAGTACTTACCCAGTTGATGAATAAACCATTTGAACCTCTTGCCACATGTGATCTTCATCTTCTCACCTGGAAGATAGCCTTTCTAGTCACCATCACTTCTGAGTGAACTCCGGGAACTTCAGGCACTTCTCCATACCTGCCCTTCCCCACAGACAAAGTACAACTATGCCCAGACATACTGTAGATTTCCTGCCAAAAGTGGTCTCCAGATTTCATAGGTCACAGACTATCTCATTGCCTGTTCCCCGCACCCACCCAACCTCCCAGGTCGAGAGACTCCTGCATTCCCTGGATGTGTGGTGAGGACCTGCTTTCTACATTTGTCATACTGCTCACCTGAGAAAAGACGCATAGCTCTTTATATCTTATGGGGGAAACACATTGGGGTCACAACCTACTCAGACCTTGTCCAGATGGATTATAGAAGCCATTTCATTAGCATATCAACTTGCCAAGAAGCCCTTACCTGCCCCATTTTGCAATCACTCCACTAGGGTGATTGCAACCTTACCTGCCCCATTTTGCAATCACTCCACTAGGGTGATTGCAACCAGCTTTTGACAGCAACCTTTCCCTATAAACATGTCTGCCAGGTGGCTTCATGGGTGACCTTGAACTCCTTCATATCACATTATGCCTTGGATGTCAAGGCAAGTCCAGATGTGATGTTCAGCCAGGCTGTGCTGAATTCCATCTTCCAGTGACTGCGTCCCACCTCCAGGTACGTAAACTTGTGATGTGCCCATCAGTGTGAACAAAGACAGACACCCTGCAGAACAGCAGGTTGCTTACCTGTAACCTGCTGTTCTTCTTCTAGTGGTCATCTGTCCATTCACATACCTACCTCTGCCCTACCTGCTACAGTCTCTTTCAGATCGGCAGACACTCGAACCGAAGGGAAAGCTGCCACAGCATTAACAAAAAGGCAGAGCTATCATCAAAAAGTAGCAGAGAGAAAGAGCTATAGAAGGTTCCCGACAGAGCTCCAGTGCAGGTACAATAGCCCATTGGTGTGAACGGACAGATGATCACTAGAAGAGCTTAAGTTACAGGTAAGCAACCTGCTGTTCCTCTCTGTCCCCTTCATTTGAGAAGCCTGTACCTAGGTTCACTTTGAAAATGAACATATGTACAGTCATTTACACAAACATATGCACATGTGTTTATGTACATGTATATAATGTACATGTACATTTATCTAACTGAAATCTTGCAGGCTTCCAGGAAACCTACAAGAAGTGAGAAGTGTTTGTGTATATATACATGTATGTACATGTGGAGAGGAGAGCTGGTCTTGTGGTAGCAAGCATGACTTAGCTAAGCAGGGTCTGCCCTGGTTGCATCTGAATGGGAGACTTGATGTGTAAGCACTGTAAGATATTCCCCTCAGTGGATGGGGCCGCTCTGGGAAGAGCAGAAGGTTTCAAGTTCCCTCCCTGGCTTCTCCAAGATAGGACTAAGAGAGATTCCTGCCTGCAACCTTGGAGAAGCCGCTGCCCATCTGTGAAGACAATACTGAGCTAGATGGACCAATGGTCTGACTCAGTATAGGGCAGCTTCCTGTGTTCCTGTGTTCCTATGTGTATAGACATTTGAATGCATGTACAGCATGATGTCTGACTAAGACCAATGTCTAGTCTGTGCAGCAGATTCTTTGAAAAATACATGTTTGATGAATCTCAGTACCAATCATATCCCAAAATTAATGGAGATTTTGTCCTATAAAAAAGCAATTATGCAAACCTACCACATAAATGTTTACCTGCTCCATCTGGACTGTGAAACAGGATGTCTTCTGGATCATTGCTGGCTTACAATTTCCCCCTGAAATATCCAGCTGGTAGTGGTGAACTATTGTGGCCCTACCGGCGACTAACCTCCTGCACTAATATAGGAAGGTTTATTTCCTGGGGGAAGCTAGTTAGGAAGTTGGCCAGGCAGATGTCTGCCAGGGGCAACTTCCAAAAAGCTCTGCAGCAAAGACTATCCAAGCCCCTGCACTGAAGACTCATGTGAGGGATTGTGACATAGATATTACCCAACAGGCATTTCTGCTTTCTCTGGCCTTTTTCTAGCCTGCTCTCCTCTGACAGGTCTCATAGGCTGCTCTCCCATCAACAGAGCCACTAGACTCCCCTGCTATGGCCTCCACCTCCTCTTCGGATGTCGAGCAAGAAGTTATCTGCCCTATCTGCCTAGAATGGCTGAATGAGCCAGTGACCCTGGACTGTGGCCACAACTTCTGTCGGAGTTGCAACTCCAGCTACTGTGAGAAATGGGAACGCAAGGGAGCCTTAGAGTGTCCCGTCTGCAAAGCCCAGATCGAGAAAGGGAATGTCCGACCCAACTGGCAGCTGGCAAATATCTTAGAAAGAATTAAACTCCTGCCACTGTGTTCACCGGAATCAGATACATGTTCAAAACATAAGGAAAAACTAAACCTGTTCTGCAAAGAAGATATACATTTAGTGTGTGTACGTTGTGAGAGATCTCCGGAACATAAATCGCATACCATGCTTCTCCCAGAAGAAGCTGCCCAGGAATGCAAGGTAAGAAACCTCCTGGCGTTTTGGAGTGGAATCCTTTCATTGCCTGTGGAATATACATTTTCCTCCTAAGATAGGCCTATTCTGACCTCAGATTCAATGCACATACAATCTACGTACAGGGTACACATGCACCACCTTGTATTCACATAGAGTTATTCACACATAAAATTTAACATTTACATAAGAATAGCCCTGCTGGATCAGGCCCAAGGCCCATCTAGACCAGCATCCTGTTTCACACAGTGGCCCACCAGATGCCTCTGGGAGCCTACAGGAAGTTGCTGAGGGCGTGCCCTCTCTCCTGCTGTTACTCCCCTGAAACTGGTACTCAGAGGCATCCTACCTTTGAGGCTGGAGGTGGCCTATAGCCCTCCGACATTGTAGCCATGCATGCATAGACCTCTCCTCCATGAATTTATCCCAACCCCTCTTAAAGCCATCCAGATTGTTCGCTGTCATCACATCTTGTGGCAGAGAATTCCACAAGTTGATTATGCATTGTGTGGAAAAAGTACCTCCGTTTGCTGGTTCTAAATTTCCTGGCAATCAATTCCATGGGATGACCCCTCCTGGTTCTAGTGTTATGTGAGAGGGAGAAGAATTTCTCTCTCTCCACTTTCTCCACACCATGCATGATTTTATAGACCTCTATCATGTCTCCCCTCAGTCGTCTTTTTTCTAAACTAAATAGCCTAAACTAAACATTGCACAAATTAATGTTTGTACAATATACTGTAAACTTCCTATATTTGAGGGGGGCTGTCTCCATGTCCGCTTTTAAAACAGGAACATAGGAAGCTGCCTTGTGCCGAGTCAGACCATAGGTATTCTCGACACCAGGGCTGCTCAACTTCAGCCCTCCTGCAGATGTTAGCCTACACTCCCATAATTCCTAGCTATAAGCCACTGTGGCTGGAGATTATGGGAGCTGTAGTCCAAAAACAGTTGGGGGCCTAGGTTGAGCAGGCCTGGACTCTACACTGACTGGCAATGCTTCTCCAAGGTTTCAGGCAGGACTCTTTTCCAACCCTATCTGGAGATGCCAGGGATTGAACCTGCGACCATCAGCATACAAGCAGATGCTCTATCACTGAGCTGTGGCTCCAGCCCCTAAGGGGAATATCTTCCAGCAGAGAGCACTCACATGTAGTTGCCCATCCAAATGCAAACCAGGACAGATCCCACTTAGCAAAGGGCACAATTCATGTCTGATACGTAAAGACCAGCTCTCCTAGCCCATGTGCAGTCGTTCACATGAAAACATGTAAATATATACAACCATCTGTATGCTTGTTCAATGTGATGTCTGAACAGGACTTATGGCTGGAGGGAATCACCCTCCAGCGTTGATACTAGTTATCTTCTGCCTTAAGCAATGCCACGCTAGTTATCTTCTGATGCTAGTTATCTTCTGCCTTCAGCAATGCCCCCCCACACACACACCTACTATACCTTCTTTAGAGCCAGCCACATGCATTACCAGTCACATTATTTAAACTGCTATGCCCTTGTCCAGCAGTGACCAAGGGCTTCATCTGACTAAACAACTTTGCTTTGCCATCTCTTGGGGACCTTTTCACACATCACAGAGTTCCAGTCCTAGATTTTGCCACCTAGCCTACATCTGACAGGGAACTCGAGTCAGCTGAGACTCCCTGACAAGTGACTTGAACGGTGCATATGTCTGTAAAGAGCATTCACACAAAGTATACACCCACCCACCCAAATATATGTGTGCAACTACTGTTCAACTAGTCCAGTTAGATTGCTCCTGACCATAGAAATCCAGCGATTTCTGTACCCGAAACCTTTCCCATGTCGACAGAAAGTTCAGTGGGGCTCTGCTGGAATACTTTTTTTTTACCACATCTGTCCCATGGATTCTCTCTCTGCTTATGCATCACAAATGTGTGGGAGGGCAGTCACAGATGGAAACAAAGGAGCATGACAACTGGAGCCAATTGTGGCCAATTCTTTCACTGTGGCCAATTCATTGTGGCCAATTCTTTCACAATTCAACATGTGGCCAATTCTTTCACAATTCAACATGTGGCCAATTCTTTCACTGGTGACACTGGCTGCGCAAAGCTCCATTTGTGTTGTAATGAAATGTGATGCAGTTGCACAAGAGCCCAGCCCTCGTGTGCAAAAGACAAAAATATGTGCAAACACACTTGCGTGATGAATGGCCATTAGAAATAGTGGCCACCCATTAAGCAACTGCACTGGCACAGTCTTTGAAGTTCTGTGCAAGAGCACTCTTGTGCAACTGTGCACATATTTCATTAATGCACAAATTGAATTATAACTCAATAATCATGCAATACCTCAGCCACTTTCTTCTCTGAAGGGCAGGAGGAGACATGTCCTGTTGCTCAGGGTGGTAACTAGGAACTCCAGTGGCCAATCCAAGTCCAAGATCCCATCCCCATAAAGTGGGCCGGCTTCAGCATGGCTGCAGGCTTTAAGGGCGCTGCGGCAAAGTCCAAGTTCTTACAGCCCATTGAGCTGACTCCTGCTCAAAGCGGTTGTACAAGGAGCCTGCCATGCTGTCCAATATCACAGCTCCAGTTTGTTTCCCCCTCTCTGTCAATGGCTAAATGTGCTTTTCTGTATTCGGGTGCAGGAACAGGCCCAATGAAATATTTGTTTGTTTTTGTATTTATTTATGATTTATTCGATTTCGCATGTATATCTCATCCTTCAGATTGAAAGCCTTTCAGGGTATCTTATGAAGGTTTTTGGGTTTTTGGTTTAAAAAAATGGGACCTACATTTGAGGAGGCCCCCAGCAAGGGGATCCCAGCAACAATCCGATGCAGCCAGGCAGCAGGCAGAAAGAGCCACTCCAGCTCTTCCTCCTTCTGTGCTGGGTTGAAGGGGGGAAAGGAAGAAGCAAGGCCTGCATAGAAGATTCTGTTTTTTCAAAGGGTGATCTTAAATGCAAAGGAGAAATACAGGTTAAACCTGTATTTACCCGAAAGGAACAGCACACTGAATTTAAGATGACCTCTGATTTCTAACATCAAAGGACTTGGTAAAAACACTAGTCTTGGATTCAGATAAATATGGAAGTTGCGCTAAACCTGGAGCTTATGCTTCAGACCATTGATGTGCTAGCACAAACGTACTGTGAAACCTGTAGCACGCCTCATATGGAGATGTCTAGGAACATAGGAAGCTGCCATATACTGAGTCAGACCATTGGTCCATCTAGCGCAGTATTGTCTTCACAGACTGGCAGTGGCTTCTCCAAGGTTGCAGGCAGGAATCTCTCTCAGCCCTATCTTGGAGATGCCAGGGAGGGAACTTGGAACCTAGATGCTCTTCCCAGAGTGGCTCCATCCCCTGAGGGGAATAACTTACAGTGCTCACACTTCTAGTCTCCCATTCATACGCAACCAGGGCAGACCCTGCTTAGCTAAGAGGACAAGTCATGCTTGCTACCACAAGACCAGCTCTCCTCTCTAATGGTTTTTATATAATGTCTATATCAGGCAGTATAGAAATATGATTAATACTAAATAAATAAATATATTTAGCAGGGAGGTTTTGCACTAGAGTGCACTTTGGAGAATTCCTGTGGCTTCACAGAGCTTTGCACTCTTCTTCCACTAACCCAACGCTCTTTGTTGCTCTTTGTTAGTCTGGATGTCAGCCACTGATCAGGACTACCGTTTAATCCCTGACAGGATGTTCAAACTGTCATGGTGTGACTTGCAACCATCCAAAAATGTACACCCCAAATGCATACACCATACAAATTAGATTTATCTGGGGACTCAGAAATCAGAACTTGGGTAAGCAATTTGGTAAATCAATTACTAAAGGACAGATGAAGTATTTGCCATAGACAATACTAAAAACAAAACAAAAGAATAGTTTCATTTAAGCCTTGGTTTGTACTGCATAAGTGGAGCCTGGAACCCCTCCCCCTCCAAGAGCATCTCCTCCTCACTCCAGAATTTTCTAACAGAAAGGAAGAAATAGAATGACTAGAAAAAGAAAGAGACTGAGAGAAGGAAGGAAAAATGAGCAAGAGAGAGAAGAAGCAAGGAAAAAATGAAGGTGCCTGGCCAAGAGGGGGAGAGAATAAGGAAGGCTCTAATATGTTTTTTTATAGAAGGTCAGCAGCCAGTTCCTATAGCAGAGAGCCCCTTGAAAGGAACCAAACTTGAACATTTGTTTTCTCTTTAGGATAAGCTCTGTAGGAACCTAAATGTTCTGAGGAAGGAGAGAGAGGACATTCTGGCATTTAAAGCGGACACGGGAAAGGAATACCGATACTTGTTTGTAAGTGTCCCTGTTGCTTGTACAGTAAGTGTCACTATTGAAAGGAATGCCGAGACTTGCTTGTAAGTGTCACAAATAAGTGTTTGGACCAAAATGAGGAAGAAAGGGATATACAATGCAGAAGAGACTGCATTCATGATGCAGCCTTGCTCCTCTGGATTATTTTGAATGATTTCATCCCTTAGAAAATGCTCAAGGATTTGGGCATGCAGTTGTGTCATGCAAGTTATGTCATGCATGTCAATTATAATGGATAAAAGTCAATAATAGCAATATTTTAAATAATGTTGAGTCAGACATGGAAATATGGTCTTGTGACCATTTATCATGGTTCACTCGAATAGTAGTCATTTAACATATGAATATCTGAAACTACTTTCTATTGAGATCAGCCTTTGGTTCAACAAGCTCAGTATTCTCTACACCAGGGGTTGCTCACCTTGAGTGTCCAGATTTTGTCCAACCTTGAGTGTCCATTGTGGCTGGGGATGATGGGAGTTTTAGTACAACAACATCTGAAGACTCAAGGCTGGCAAAGCCTGGTCTGCACTGACTAGTTGCTGATCTCCAGGCTAGGTCCTTCGCCAGCTATACCTAGGGATGCCATTAAGGGAATAAGAAGCACAGTTATGTGTAGTTTTTCCATGAAGATTTGGTGCAGATAACGACACTCAAGTGAGAGTCATGTGCAGCTTGACTGTAATGGTGGGTCTTTGTAAGCTGAGGAAGTTCTTTGCCTGCTGAATGTTGATGTGATCTCTGTGAAAAATCAGAACAGACTATGAAAAGTCAGACTATGAGCCGGGTCTCACGATCAGTGAGACTCGGTTTGTGAAGCTAAGTGGGGAGAGCGGGCTAAGCCTGCTCTCCCCACAGACGATCAGGGCGGGAGCCCTGGGCGGCTGGATCAGCTGCCCACACGATTGCCAGCTGACGGAGCCGGCAGGGGCTGGGGAGTTCAGGGGCCGCGCGGCCCCCGGAAGCTCCAGTATGCCCTGTGCGAGCACTCAGGGCATACTGGAGAGACCCCCGGAGCCGGGAGGCAGCTTTTCGCCTCCCTCCGGGGGTCTACTCGTGAGTAGCCACAGCGCAGAGCCGTGCCATGGCTACTCATGATCGGGAAGCCCAGGTTAGCGGAGCGCTCACTCCACTAACCCGGGCTTAGGGGAGGGCTAAAAAAAGCAGGTGACCCACTTTGACTCAACTGGGCTCGGCTGCGAGCCCGGTGAGTCTCATGATCGGTGGAAAGCAGACTAAGCGCCCTTAGCCCGCTTTCCACTGATCGTCAGAATAGCTCCCATATGTTAGAGATTGTCGATTTTCACCCTCAATAGGTAAAACAGCAGAGCATTAAGGAATGAGCACACACACTCCAGTTACAGAGTGGGTAGCAGAGGATGGTTTAGTTATTGTAGCTATTTAGAGAAAACACATGGAGATCCTTGTATACTAGATGTTTATTGGTTAAATACACTTAGATAGGAAATAAAGTCCTTTAATCTAATCTAAAGGACTACATAATGAATAGGTAAGGAGAGAGAGAGAGATATTTCCATCTGCTCTCTAGGAGGAAAGGAAGGATTGTGACTCAGCACAGGAAGTGCTGCAGAGTCAGTTCAGGGGTCATAGAGTAGGGACAGATAGGGAGACCCTGACTCACTGTCTCTACTCCCAATACCCCTAGTGGTCATTAGGGCAGTTGGTGCAAAAGGTCAGTGCACTGGAAGTCCATCTCCAATACTAACTATACTCCTGACATGAGCTTGCTTTGCTCCTCTTTCCTCTTTCCAGAGGCAAACAGAAAAGGAAAAGCAAAAAACAGTTGCTGAGTTTAGACAGCTGCGCCAGTTCCTAGATGTACAAGAGAAACTTTTGCTGTCCCAGATGGACGAAGTGGAGAAAGACATAGTGAAGAAAAGAGATGAGTATATGATCAGTGTCTCCAAAGAACTCTGCTGTCTTGAAAGCCTCATTCGGGAGACGGAGGACAAGTGTCAGCAGCCGACAATGAGACTCCTGCAGGTAAGAAGGTGGCAGAAACTGTCCAGGTTCCTCTCAGAGGAAAGAGAAGTTTGTGTGCCTTCTACGAAAGATGTAGCTTATGGTGCAGATAACCAGTTCTGTTCAGTATTGCTATCATTATTTACCACATTTATATACCAACTTTGTGCCAATGCTCTCCAGGTGTTCACAGTTTAAAATAATGGCTTAGTTACCACTGAATAGACATGACAGAAAAAAAGGAAAAGGGGTAAAGAGAGGAGAGAAAATAAGCAAATACAGATAATATGGTCATTGCACACCAGTTCTGGGAAAGGAAGAGACCAAACAGCTGTTGGTTGTAATCAGACTGATGGGTGGGTGGCCTTGCAGGCTCACCTGTTCCTTTACAGCAGGTGAACATAGGAAGCTGCCTCCTACTCAGTCAGACTCTTGGTCCATCTAGCTCAGTATTGTCTGCACAGACTGGCAGTGGCTTCTTCAAGGTTACAGGCGGAGTCTCTCTCAGCCCTATTTGGAGAACTAGGAACTAGGGATGTGCAAAATGTTTTAACTCAAAATGGGCTGCTTCAAGCTCAAAACAAAACACCCTTTAAATAAAGGGACTATTCCAAGCTCAGAACAAAACAGTCCCATTTCAACTGAAACGTTTTGCTGTTTCGAGCACCATTTTGGAGGCCTGTTTTTCACTGGCTTTGGATTGGTTTTCTGGAACTGGCTTCTGATTGGCTCGCAATCTCCTTGCTTCTTGGTTGGTTCATTATCATACAAATCAAGTGTTGTGGATGCCTCAGGAGAGGAGGAAGGTAGGTTTGATTTTGTGGTTTTATTTTCTCAGCATTTAGTATAACATGCTGTCCTGTTGTTGCTATAACTCTCTGGTGGTTTTGCTGGATCTCAGATTGACAAAGGCAGGACTTGGGTGCCTTCCTTCCTTGAGTTGTGGTTTGTTTTGTTTGTGAGAATAGTATTGTGGTGAGAAATGGACAGTGGCAGCTCTGTGTGTGTGTGTGATATTTCTTTGTGATTGCTGTGATGAGCTCCATGTCTGGCCTTGAGACTAAAATGTGCTCCACTCACTGCTCTGCAATCTGCATTGCAAGGTGTACTTGGTTAAAATGTGGCTGAAGTTGCTCTAGTTGAGCCTATGGCTATGCTTGCTGCTACAGGTGCTGCTGTGGCAGCTGCTGCAATGCGAGGAAGTCAGGAGTCATAACTGGGTGTGAGAGAGCAACTTGTGCCAATGATGTTACTGTAGCGCAGGCACTGTAGCTGGCAGTGGATTCTGGATCAGTGATTCTTTTTTGGCCATTTTTGGACTGTGTTTGAAATGTGCGTTTTGTGTTGGTGGGTGGGGGACAACAGATCCCCTTTTACTGTGTGCTTATGCAATGTTTTTCAAGGCAGGGTTGCAAAATGCATTGCAAATTGCAGTGGAAAACCTGCGTGTAGTACACTCGGTGAGTGCAGCTTGTTCTAGCTATAGGATCTGATGGGGAATTTGGGGAAAAGTTAAAATTATGTTTAAAATTGCCCACTTGCTCATTTCTTTTGTGAGCTGGGTGGTAGGTAGCTCCTATCATGCCCTACCACACAACTCACTTTGACTCTTGGAACTACCCACCAGGAACAATAGGGAGTTGTGAGTTTCCCCATTGTTTCCTATGGCCAAAACACTCAAAATGTTTTGTTGGGTCAAAACAGGTCTAGGAGTAGCTGGCCCAAGCCAGGCAGATATATGCAGAAGAATTCAAGAGAAACAGGACTGTATCCATCATAGTGTGAACTAGAAGGGTTCCCAGCCTTGGCTCCCCAGATGTTGTGGGATCACAATTCCTATCATCCCTAACCACAACTATCTTTGGGAGTTGCAGCTTTGGAGGCTGACCAAGGGTGTAGAGCTTCCCTGGGGCATTTCCTGCAAGCCTGGTAGTGGAGTATTGTGGGTGGGTAGATGGCTAGGAGCAAGATGGTAGACAGAAAGGAAAACCTGGATCTCTCAAGTGGGTGAGTGCGTTGGCAAACATCTGTCGAGGAGCCACATGCAAGTAAAAACAAGCCCATTGGCAGCTTTTCAGGACAACTGGAAACTAAGGTCATGGACAAGATTTTCCACTGTGTTTTAAAGTGATGAGTGTTTGGTTTCCTTTCATTTGTTTGCTACAACTCTTATGTTTATGTCAACCTCTCTATACTGTATTAAAGTTATTCAACTTTCTGACTCCACCACTACCACAAAACAATTTTCCCCATGAAAAACAAAGTTTGCCCCCTCCCAGTTGTACCCACAGCCTTTGAGTGGGGTGTGCCTGGCAGACCAGGCCAAAGAGAATCACTCTTCAGAGCTCTTCATAGTGTGGCCAGTGATAGACACTGAGATCCTTCTTTCTTTCTTTTCACCTTTAGGATGTTAAAAGCACCTTGAGGAGGTAAGTGGATTTCAATCATTTCCCTTCACAATACTGGAGTCTAGACGGGAAAATTGTTGTTAACATCTTTATCCCCCAGAAGTTCTAGAATGAGCAGTGACTAGAGAGAAATGAAGTTTAATTGATCTTGAAGAGCTGTATAGCAACCTTTTGTCAAGGGTATCCCCCTCTAGGTCTCCTTTTCCCACCAACATCTCTCAAAATGGCTTCCTTTCTAGATGCTGGTTATCTCTTTTGATTTGCATGGGGAAAGAGATGTAACAGTTCTGAGATCAGTGTGTGTTGCCCATTGAGACCCATTGTCTGGGGCGTGGATGTTTGGATGAATGTCTTTTCATCCAGATGCTCCTTGAGGCTCTACAACAGGGATTCTCAACGTTGGGTCCCCAGATGTCATTGGACCAACTCCCATAATCCCCAGCCAAAGGCCACTGGGCCTGGGGATTATGGGAGCTGAAGTCCAATAACATCTGGAGACCCAGTGTTGAGAATCCCTGCTCTACAGAATCTAAATCTCTTAAAATGTGTGACACAGAATAGCAGCACCTATCTATGGATTTAGGCTGGTATTTCTCCCTTCTTTCTTGGATAGAGAATGGCAGATGCCACACCCTCCAGCATTTCACAGATGAAAGAGTGCTGCTGCACTTGAAGCCTTATTGCCCCTATGATCACACCAAGACTCACTTCTCCTCCCTCTCCATTACCCATTGCTGGAGGTTCTTCTCTGCTTGCTCTACATGATAACTACTGTAGAAGAAATGAGAGGGGTAGTCTTTTCACGAGGTGAGGCAGACGAAGACCCTGACAAATATTTATATATTGCTTTTCAACAAAAGTTCCCAAAGCGGTTTACATAGATATAAATAAATAAAATGGCTCCCCGTCCCCACAAAGAGCCCACAATTCAAAAGAAGAAACATAAGATAGACACTAGCTACTGGAGGAATTCTGTGCTGGGTATGGATAGGGCCAGTTGCTCTTCCCCTGCTAAATAAAGAGAATCACCACTTTAAAAGGGTGCCTCTTTTGTTCAGTTAGCAGTTACCTCGTGGCAAATTGTTGGGACATAAGGGGAAGCAAGATGTTGAAGAGCGTTTGTGGGGAGCATCAACAACATAGCACCAGTGAACCAGTGAGAACCAAAGAGAGAAAAGAGCGGGACCTCCCCCCCGCAAAGGTGCTCTCAGGGGTATAGCTATAATTGAGCAGATGGGTTCAAAGAACCTGGGGCCCCCAGCTTCTGAGGGCCCTCCAGCTCCACCCCTCCTATTTTCTTCATTATCTCCCTCTCTTGAAGGGGCCGCCCAGGAGAGGGGTGAACACAGGCCCCCTGTCCCCTAACTACACCCCTGAGTACTCTAAAACTGATTGTCACTTCTTTATTCAACCACTGGGAAATCTTGCCGTATACATTTCGAGCCCAAGGTTTTTATTCAGAGGCAAACTGCAGAAACACTTCATATGTTATGCAAATTGTTACAGGGATAAGCATAATTAGAAGTGTTTTTTAGCCACTTCCCTCAAACACAACACAAAGCACAAACATGAAGGCACTACATACAGCTACTTGCAAGTAAGGGAACACACATGAGGCTGGGGGGCTATTCTCACGATCAGCAAAAATCGGGCTAGGAGAGCTTACCCCGATTTTTGCTGATCGTGTAAACCACCGGGCTCGCAGGCACAAGCGGCACTTTTGTAGCCCTCCCCTTAGCCCAGGTTTGCGGAACGAGCGCTCCGCAAACCCGGGCTTCCCGATTGTGAGTAGCTGCAGCGTGGCTCCATGCCGCAGCTACTCACAAGGAGACCCCCAGAGGGGAGGCGAAAAGCCACCTCCCAGCTCCGGGGGTCTCGCCAGCATGCCCTGCACGCTCGCACAGGGCATGCTGGAGCTTCTGGGGGCGGCTGATTTGGCCACCCAGGGCTCCCTCCCTGCTCACGTGCGGGGAGAGCGGGCTTAGCCCACTCTCCCTGCCCACTCACAAAAACCGGGTCTCACTGATCGTGAGACCCGGCTCTCCAACTAACTGCACTCACAAGTAGCAAGAATAACAGCCTTTCAATCTTCTTAAACATAACTGTTGGAAACACAGCTCCAGTTGCATTGTCTGTTTGTCCCTTCCATCTTAATGATCATTAGGGGCATTGGGAGTAGAGACAGTAAGGAAGGGTCTTCCTCTTCATCCCTCCTCTTGTCTCTCCCTCTGCTCTAGCTTTCTCCGGTTGGTAGACTGATACTCTTAGGGCTCTCTCACTTCCTCCTCCTTGCTCTGCCTGGATTTGCCATCAGCCATGCGGCTCTTTCTCTCCCTCTAACTCTCTCCTGTGAAGACAGAAAGCTCAGGGACACAGGCTTCTCTATCCAACTTGCCCTGCCCAATGAACCATACTTGCTTTTGAACCTTAAATGTCTGCTTCAAGATACTCTTTGATGGGTTTGGTCCTCTCACGCACACTTGCTCAACTATAACTGGAGTGAACGGAACTCCCCCCCCCCCTCCAACAATAACACACATGCCACAGACCCCGCCCTGGATATAACTGAGCAGTGTGGCCTGTTCATTCCCATAGGGGTGGGAAATCCTCAGCCAGGCAAATCGCCAGGCTGGGGGAATTCCCTCTCCTGCTGGACAGCCCACAAGGCTCAATTAGAACTGGGGCAAGGCCAAAAGGCAGCAAGAGAGCAGTTGTTGGTACCCATTTGCTGCCCCCAGTACGGGACACTATTACTCAGGAGGGAACAAAAGTGGGTGTGTACCATGTTCCTGCCATTACAGATGCACTTTAAAAGGCTACTTAAGAGCAAAACAGAAGTCACAAGGAACTTTGGCTGCTGCCAACAGATGTAACTCACAGAAGCTCTTCTCACGATCAGTGAGAAGAGCTTCTGGCAGTCCGCGGGGAGAGTGGGCTTAGCCCACTCCCCACAGACAAGCAGCCTCCAAGCCCTGGATGACCAGATCAGCCGCCCACACAACTGCCAGCTCTGTTACGGAGTCAGTGGAGGTCGCGGGGATCGGGGGCTGCCCGGCCCTGGAAGTTCCAGGATACCCCGTGTATTCTGGAGAGACCCCCGAGGCCAGGAGGCTGGCTGCAGCCTCCCGGTCAGGGGTGTACTAGTGTGGCACACAAGCTAAAAAGTGAGGTTAAAGGAATGCTCGCTCCATTAACATCATTTAAGGGGAGAGGGAATTAGGCAGGCTAGCCACCTTAGAACCACCGGGCTTGCCCGCAACCCTGGTGGTTCCGACGATCAGTAGAAAGCGGGCTTTAATGGGCTTGCTTTCTACTGATCATGGGAATAGCTTCACTGTCTTCTCTCCGTGTAGTTTCTAGAGAAAGAAAATGTGCAATATGATATCTTTGCACTCAGTTTCTATGCATGTGTCTGCCTATGATTTAGAGTGGGTGAAGGGAAATCTGAGCACCATGCTGACACAATGTCATCTTTCACTTGCGTGTAACGAGGGATATGTGAGGAGAGTTGGGGTTGTTTTAGCCCTCACATGCACGGCTTGGAGTCTTCGGAGTCATCATGAGTCTGCCCCAGGATGTGGTAGTGGCCACCAGCCTAGATGGCTTTAAAAGGGGCTTAGACCAAGTAATGGAGGACAGATCTATCAATGGCTACTAATCCTGACGGCTATAGACTATGTCCAGGCTCCAAGGCAATACAGGTTGAGTATCCCTTATCCGGACTACTTGGGACAAGAAGTGTACCAGTTTTTGGATTTTTTCCAGATTTTGGAAGATTTGCATAATGAGATATCTTGGGCATGGGATCCTAGTCTAAACACGAAAGGTTGCTGTATTTTATTTCTTTAGGTTTTATTTAAAGTACAAAAACAAATAAGCATTGAATTTACAAAAACTACAGGCCTTTTTGACATTTTCGACATTATCCTTACCAAACAGAGCAAGCACCAACAGAGCGCCCAAACAGACACCAACAGCAGGCGCCAAACTGAGCAGGGAGTGGAGGAGGAGGGGGGCTTTCCCTTTTCCCTCTAGCACCAAAGCAAGAACATCAAATACATTAAAAAGCTTCACAATAAAAACAGAGCTGCAACTAGAGAGAATTACAGACGAAACCCCTGTCACTAACAGCCTTCTGAAATAAGTAAGTTTTGACTGCATGTTTAAAAGCAGCAAAACTGGGAATCTGAGAGTGAGTGAGTTGAGGCGTTTCGGTTTGGGCTTTTGTTACGGTGTAGTGTCCGGATTTTGAAGCATTCCAGATTTCAGGTGTCCGGATAAGGGATACTCAACCTGTATGCCTCTGAATACCAGTTGCAAGGAAGCAACAGTAGGAGAGGGCATGCACATACCTCTTTCCTGTGGGCTACCCAGAGGCATCTGGTGGGCCACTGTGTGAAACAGGATGCTGGACTAGATGGGCCTTGGGCCTGATCCAGCAGGGCTGTTCTTATGTTCTTGTGTTCTCTCCAAAACACCCCCATTTCTCTTTGGGTTTCTGCACTTGTCTGTGTCCTTAGGCTTTCTGCTGTTCTTTCTCTTTGTTCCTTCTTTTTGCTCCACTTAATAAGTCTGGATTGTATGAAGGGCGAGCCAACACTGTTTTTCCCCAGGTATCAGCAGAAGGAGAAGTTTGAGAACCCCGTGGCTTTCCCTCCTGAGCTGAAGTTGAGGATCTGGGAATTCTGTGATATCAATCCCTTTTTGGAAGGCATCATTACTGAATTCAAAGGTAATGAAGAATGGCTGCAACAACAGGGAATATAATAAACTAGCCCACCCCGCATATAACATCTGTGCGGTATTTGGGGCCAGCATTTCCCACCCGGGCTAGTCCGTCCCTCCTCCCCCATCCTGCCTCCCTGCCCACAGTTTCTGGCCGGCTTTAAAGCCAGCCCATCCCCTCCTGGGCCGTATCCTCTTCCTGGCAGCCCAGGCACCTCCTCACCCCACCGCCACCTTACCACTGCCACCAGGTCCAAAACCACTGCCGCCACAGCCAGACCTGCCACCGCGACCCACTAGCTTGCCGCAACCCAGCTACTCCAGGTTTTAGTGCGGCCTCGCCTCACCACCACCTCAGCCAATCAGCAGTGCGCCGAGACACACATTCTAAAGGCGCACCCAGGAGGATTATATATAGAGATTATATTAATTTATTAATATAATTAAATTAACTAACTAACTAACTAACTAATAGCTATTACAGTGATCCAAAGCCACCTAATGGCATAGCGGGGAGTTAACTTGCCTAGGGAGCAAGAGGTTGCTGGGTCAAATCCCCGCGGCTGTGTTTCCCAGACTATGGGAAACGCCTATATTGGGCACCCACAATATAAGAAGATGCTGAAAGGCATCATCTCGTACTGTGTGGGAGATGGCAATGGTAAACCCCTCCTGTATTCTACCAAAGACAACCACAGGGCTCTGTGGTCACCAAGAGTCGACACTGACTCGACGGAACAACTTTACCTTACTGTGATCTAAATTTCAGCAAATAGGTCTTATAGGTATATAAGAAACTACCTTATTAGTCAGTCCATTAATCCATCTAGCTCAATATTTTCTACTGTTCAGGGTTTCAGGCAGGAGTTTTTTCTTGCCCCATCTGGAGATGCCAGAGACCGGACCTTCTGCATGCAAAGCAGATGTTCTAACCCTGAGCTCTTGTCTTTTCCAAAAGGCCAACAAATGTGCCCACGCACCTACACCCCCACCCCCCAAAAGGGGCACAGAGCTGTGCTGCCTGTTCCAGGTCATCGCCAATTCTGCTGCATGGGTTGCTCACTTTTATGCCTTTTTTTTTTTAGACAAGTGGGGTATATGATTGATTCATAAAACTATACACGGTGTGGAGAAGGTGGGTTTTCCTCTTCTCGTAATGGTAGAATGTGGGGTCCTCCACTGAAATTGATTGAGAAGTTATTAAGAGCAGACCCCCTCCAAAAAAAAATCCTTTTTCACACAATGAGGCTATTCACATGACACAAGCTGCCTGAGGTAACCAGGTGCTGGGGGCCCTCTGCTCTCCGCTGCTCCAGAAGGTGGTAGCCCGACTTTTAAACCCAGCATTTAGCCAAGGTTAAACCAACCCATGGTTTGTTTAACCTCAGCAGGCGATCATGAGCATAGGAACATAGGAAGCTGCCATATACTGAGTCAGACCCTTGGTCCATCCAGCTCAGTATTGTCTACACAGACTGGCAGTGGCTTCTCCAAGGTTGCAGGCAGGAATCTCTCTCAGCCCTAGATGCCAGGGAGGGAGCTTGGAACCTAGATGCTCTTCCCAGAGTGGCTCCATCCCCTGAGGCGAATATCTTACAGTGCTCACACATGTAGTCTCCCATTCATATGCAACCAGGGTGGACCCTGCTTAGCTCAGGGGACAAGTCATGCTTGCTTCCACAAGACCAGCTCTCCTCCTTTCGGACCAGCTCTCCTCCATGATCGCTGCCAGATTGAAAGGCTTCCCCCCAGCCTGCTGTCATTTCTGGCAATGAGCAGGGGTGGGGGAGTGGCCAAACCAAGCGCAGTGGCTGCTTTAATGGAAGCAGCCACCACACTTATGGTGCAGGGCACTCTGGGATGCTGGAGGATGTTCTCACTGCTGGCTTTTGCCCTCGCCACACCACCACTTGCGGGAGGGTGCAGTGCAGCGAGGGAAAAGATGCTGACACTCGTCTGCTGGGGAAGGCAGGCAAGCCCTTGGCTTCCCCACAGACCTCCATGAGTGCCGGTGTGAGGTTGTGTGCGCGACCTCAGTACATAGTTAATCTGTGGGATTCAATGCCACTAAAAGGAGTGTTGGCCACTAGCTTCAATTGGGATTAGAATAATTCATGGGGTCTGAATCTCTCAGTGGGCCAGTTTGGACAATAAGGTCCCTGCCCACACAATTAGGCAGAGGGCCTACCAAGAGCACGTACAACCCGATACCCTCTCAGCCAGCACATCTCTTCATTGCACAGTGGGGAGGCTGTTCATCCAAATGGCCCCAAGAGACTGTCAGGAACCTGAGCGCCATGGGCAGCAGTCCCTAGAGGGCGCAAGTCCGAAGCTGTGGCTGGGAAGGCCAGAGACATGCCAAGGATTAAGCCAGGTAGTTCTCAGGAGCTGAGCGTCAAGCCAGGTAAGTAGTCATAGGAACATAGGAAGCTGCCATATACTGAGTCAGACCATTGGTCTATCCAGCTCAGTATTGTCTTCACAGACTGGCAGCAGTTTGCAGGCAGGGATCTCTCTCAGCCCTATCTTGGAGATGCCAGGGAGGGAACTTGGAACCTAGATGCTCTTCCCAGAGCGGCTCCATCCCCTGAGGGGATGCATTGAGCAGCCAGAGCATTGAGCAGGAGGACATCAGGAGTCCAAGACAAGACAAGGGTCAAACCAAGCAGACAGGAGAGGCACCAAAACAAGGGATCCTGGGGCAAGGGAAGCTTCAAACCGGAAGCCTCTTGTACTTCCGGCTGGAGGAAAGGACCAATGAATGGCCCCTAAAGGCGGGGCCTGGCGGGGCTTCAGAAGCCTGGGAGTCTGCTGCAATGTAGCAGACTGTCACAAGGGGCAGCAACATGCAGGGCCCCAGGGTAGGCAGAGCAGGACAGTGGACACTGGGATGAACAGCACCGAGAGAGAGAGAGAGAGAGAGAGAGAGAGAGAGAGAGAGAGGAGTAAAGGGACATGCTGGAAGAGCACTGGGACATCAGCAGAGGGCGTCATGGGAGCCATGCTCTTGTCAGGGTGTCCCCTGTCTAAGCACATGGGCAGGGACTCTATTGTCCAAACTGGCCCAACGGGGATTAGCCACAGTGGCTAGATGTAACCTCCTGATTCAAAAGCCTCAATAGCACTTGCTGGACAGCAACAGGAGGGGCGAGCTTTTGCTTTCATGCTGCCTTTGTGAGCTTCTCAGAAGCATCGGGCCACTACGTGTAACAGAATGGTGGGCTAGATGGAGTTTGAGCCTGACCCAGCACAGCTCTTGGGTTCCCGTAGACTTCCTCCTGGACCTGAGCTGCCCTTCTGAGCAACAAAGCCGGCAAATGTGAATGGCTTATTTGTAGGCAATAAGAGTCATGGAAGAATCCCACACACACGAACACACCATACATGTGATTTGTTCCAGTTTCTACTTAACTCTTCCCCTTAAATATGTATGTATTTAGTATATTTGTACATCACCCCAAACTCACATCTCTGGGCGATTTACAACAAACAAACAAATATATTAAAACTGTAATTAAAACATTAAAAAAGTTTAAAATCATAATTCTACTTTGGATGAATAAATGTGACTCAAGCTTGGATGAATAAATGTGACTCAAGAGTCTTTTTTTTAAAGCTGTCAGAGATGAGGAGGCTCTTATTTTGGCAGGGAGCGCATTCCAAAGCCTCAAGGTGGCAAGAGAGAAGGCCCGCCCCTGAATGGCCACCAGACTGGTCACCGGAACTGGTGGCAACTACTGATGATCTCAATGGGCGATGGGTCTCATAACAAAGACATTCTCTTAAATACCCTGGACCTAAGCAACGTAGGAGTGGGGATAGATAGATAAAAGGAGCGGGGAAGAAAATGATATAATTTACAGTATGTCTTCCATTCTATATTCCATTCTTCCTCCAAGAAGCCCAGAGCAAGAACCCCAACCCTGTGATGTAGGTTAGGCTGAGAGAAAAGTGACTGGCTCAAAGCTACCCAGGGAGTTTCATGGCTGAATGGGGATTTGAACTCAGGTTTCTCAAGTCCTAGTCCAAGATAATAACCGCTACACCCCAGTGGCTGTAGTGTGGTATCATATACTGTTATTTTTGTTCAAAGATACATGATAGGCATAATAGTATGTTCTCTAATAGCTATTCTCTTTCCTCTCCCAGACAATCTGGCATCTCAAGATCATCATCTGCCAAAAGGTAAATTTCAAAGACTGCTCAAGATCCAAATTTACAGGACAGGAGGGAGTGGGAGTGGGAGTGTGTCGGAGAAAGAGAGAATGTTCCCTTAGTTGTTGATCTGTAAACTAAATATGTCCAAACCCAGTTTCTATGAGTATTTTTCAAAATCTTAAGATTGATTATTGTGTCCCTGTTACATTTTTGCTTCTTCATGCTTTGTTCTGAGGGGATGAAGCATCTCTTTTAATTTTATTTATTTATTTATTTATTAACATTTTTCATATCCCGCTCTTCCTCCAAGGAGCCCAGAGCGGTGTACTACATACTTAAGTTTCTCCTCACAACAACCCTGTGAAGTAGGTTAGGCTGAGAGAGAAGTGACTGGCCCAGCAAGTCTCATGGCTGAACGGGGATTTGAACTCGGGTCTCCCCGGTCCTAGTCTAGCACTCTAACCACTACACCACGCTGGCTGCCCTTCTGGGGTCACACATCACCACCAAGAGTCTTTCCCTCCACTATTCTTTTCTTGAGAGATGGAAACACTAAACTCCCTCACATGAAAGGCACAGATCAGGCAATTGTGGAAGTTGGGCTTCCTGGGTCTGCCTTCCCATCATCATTATTATTACATGATGATGATTAATTGGCTGATATGGTGAGGAAAATTATTCAGAGTGGTCCCTGTGACTTATATTCCGCTTAGTGAGGTACAGTAGGAGAGAGAGGCGCACACATTGATTCAGCCAGCCTGTGCTGCTTCCGAAGGTGGGAG
This sequence comes from Hemicordylus capensis, assembly GCF_027244095.1. NCBI lineage: Eukaryota > Metazoa > Chordata > Lepidosauria > Squamata > Cordylidae > Hemicordylus > Hemicordylus capensis. The sequence goes on along the minus strand of NC_069658.1, from coordinate 252,081,027 downwards.
TACTATCACAAGTGCGATGGCGCATCCCTTAGTCAGCATGGAGCTTCCCCTTCTTCGGAAGCAGCGCAGGCGGGCTGTAGAGTGGCACAGAAGCACCTCGTATTGGTGGCATCGAATGCAAGCCACTGAAATGAAAAGGACAAGCTAAGCAATTTAATTTCAGTGGGACAACATTAAGTAATGTCCCTCATCATGTCAGCTCTTATTGTCATTTTCATTAATATTTAAATACCACTTTTCAACAAACAAGTTCTCAGAGCAGTTTCATAGCAAAAGATATGGGGGAAATGGTTCCCTATCCCAAAAGGGATCTGATATCTAGGGATCTCTGGGGCATTTCCAGTTGGTAATTTGTTTTTCGCATGAACAAAAATTGTGTGGAGAGATTTTCCAGGGCATCCGATAACATCTATTTCTTTGTTGGCCATTTGCTGACAAACTGTGAAACAATTAGCCTGTTTAAAAGCAATATTTTTAGAAAGTCTTTAAAGATGCATCTGTTCACCCAGGCTTTTAACTGATACTGCTTTGATTATTTTTAATATTGTTTTAGAATACTGTTTTTAAAATTTTAAATTGTTGGGTGTTAAATTTCTTGTTTTTGTTTTTAACTAATGTTTTAATATTTTATCTTGTAAACCACCCAGAGACGTAAGTTTTGGGTGGTATAAAAATGTTAGTTAGTTAAATAAATAAATATATATTTAAAAGGGACAGCTTTTCCATGGATTTTTCACAGATTGTCAACAAATGGCCAACAGATGGTGCTACAAAATTGTGCAACATCCTTTGATGTCATCTGGAAGTCCCAGAAAAACTCCCATCACAATCCATGTTCATGTAACAATAAATGGCTGTCTGGAAAGGCCCCTAGTTTTTAAGGTGCTATAAAATTGTACCTGGGTATTGCTGCTAATTTATTTACTCATTAATTATTTGATTTCTATACCACCCTTCCAAAAATGGCTCAGGGCTAATGTTAACCAGGTTCCCTGCAGTATAGCAGAGGCAAGATTTTGAACTAAACAATAAAACTGGGACAGTGTTAGGAGGGTAGGTCCCCCCCACCCTTGATTAGCTTGCTACTAGCTTCTCCTGAGGTTTCAGGCAAGCTGCCTGTTCAAATGTAGGGTATGTCTGGAAGAAGGAAAGGAAAATGTCAATCCTGAATGCAGGTCAGGGAAGATCTGTTGATCTGGGAGGGAAATGTGGTTCCTTGAATGTGGCTCTTGGCCTAGGACCTCAGTCAGTCTCTCAGCTCATCCTGCTTCTCAATTTTTCTCCATTTCCCCCTCCAACAGCAAAAATAACTCAGGTTCCACACAGCGCTCAAGAGGCTTCCCAACATGGAGCTACTAGGAAGAAAGATGAGATAGAAAAGAAATAAACAACCTGCAGGAGTCAGTCATTGGTACAGTGGAGAAATGAGCTCACTGTTGAGGCAACCGCATTCTGCACATGCTCAAAGGCACTCTTGGCATAAGAACCTAAGAACAGCCCTGCTGGATCAGGCCCAAGGCCTATCTAGTCCATCATCCTGTTTCACACAATGGCCCACCAGTTGCCTCTGGGAAGCCCACAGGCGAGAGGTGAGGGCATCTTCCTCCTCTCCCCCCCCCCCCCGCCGCCGATTCCAGGGCTAAGATCTGGCATGAACTGGCTCAAGTTGCCCTCTGCTAAGGGAAAATTGCCACTGATGAAAAATGCATCAGGGTGCCCATGGAGATCGCAGCAGAGAATCAGGGATCACTGAGGGCTTTTCTGACCATGTGTTTGAACCCTCTTCTGTTACCATCCCCAGCCATCTCAAGGCACCTCACTTCAGTCTTCCCTCCCTGTTTCAGGAAATAGTCCTTCACTCGCACATTTGCAGTGAGCAGGAGAATGGAATGTCAGCCCACTGTCCCCTCTTGGCCTTAGTTGTTTCATTCCCATTAAGAAAACAATGGATACACTTCCTCAATAAACCCTTAGGTGTCAGTGTTTCACCAGGAATAACTATGCCAAATGCATTACCTGAAATAACCTGCAGGCATCACAAGTGTCCCCTGGTCAAAACAAATTTTGGGCATTTCTACAACTGACTGCATGGTGGCCCTCTCTCTTTCCCCTTGGAAAATACACTAGAAAAGCCATTCCTCTCTATTCCCTATACAGAGGAGGATGCTGGCTGAGCAAACTAGAGTTCACTATTTCTCAAGGGAATCGTAAAAACTCACTTTGTTGGCATAAAGTATATCCACAGGAACTCAGATAAGGCTGAACACTCCCTCCACCCCACTATTGTTAAGCTGATGGTCTGGCATGACCAGAGGAAGAGTCGTCCCGGCATCATGTTTGTGTTCTTTTTGTCAACGACGTTCACAGCAAAGAGACATGTCCTGTGTTTGGCTCAAAGGCATGTTTTGGCCTATTTCTAGCCCAAGCACCAACAAATGGTATGCTTAGGCTCTGGCTATACCACCAGCTACAGCTATTCCTCCAGCTTTGATTCCTGTTTCCAGATCTAAACCGTGCACCACACCTGGCTGCTGCTTTAGAGAAGAGGATCCTAGACTAGAGAACCAACCGCCTTTAGACTTTTCTTGTAACCAGACCCTCAGAGGCGTAATTATAGGGGGGGCAGGGGGGGCACGTGCCCCGGGCGCCATCTTTTCTGGTCACATGGGGGGCGCCGACATGACAAAAAAGTTTTTTTATTTTTATTTTTATTTTTTTGTTTGTTAATACAAATGTTTCCTGCTCAGCGCAGCAGCGCTGCAGCAGTCAAGGGAGCGTGTAGGCAGCCCATCCCCCACGAGCGGTCCCTTCCGCGCCGCCTGCGCCCCCCCCCATTGCTTTGCTGGCGCCTGGCGGCCAGTCAGTGGCCTGGCTTGGCGGCGGGCGCTTGTGAGGAAAAACCTAAGTATAATGTAGTATGTTGTGGCGGGGGGGGCGCGGGGGGCGCCATTTCAGTGCTTGCCCAGGCGCCATTTTCCCTAGTTACGCCTCTGCAGACCCTATCCTGGTCACCCAGCCAGCTTGCAAGTAGCACGCTTACCTCTCCTTTACCCTGCCTTCCTACTTGGTCCCTGCGAGGAAAAAAACAGGAATGGCACAGTCACCATGAAGTAGCGTTCCATAGAAACCTTCCTCCCCCCCCCCTTTTTTTTTGATTTAAAATGAAGCCCTAATCATCGGGGCAGGTCAGTGGAGGGAAGGTCAGCACCCACTATCCTGCAAGTGTGACCAACATAGCATTGAATATTAGATTAGGTATTACTAACGACCTACTCTCCTTGCTCCCCACTCTTTCCCCCTAAGTCTAAAGCTGCACTTCAGGCTCTTTTTCTAGCCAGCCTTAAGCTGATCTGTTAACAATTCAGACCTCAAGCTAAAACACTTGTCCGTGAGTCTCTAATTGATACAGTGAGTTAAGATGTTATTGTTTTTATTACTTGCCTAACTTTTTTCATTTCCTGTACCCCAATAAATCTGATTATACCATATCTATATCTCAGTCTTCATTTCCAGACCAAAGCTTTGCATACATCAATACCGCAATAGACTGTTCACCATAGTTTCGCTAGTTCCCCACGCGAGCCCAACAGTATTCTTGGGGTGTTCCGCTCCAGAACAGTTCTATTAACAAAAACAAGAACAAAAATGGCAGGTGAGGGGGGGAAAGAAGCAGGGAGAGGGAACGAGGTGTGTGAGTGTGTGTGTGAATGTGCACACATCTAAGTGCCTGTGTATGTGTGTAGTATAAGAAGCAGGGAAGAAAATTCAACACAGAACAGGGCAGCCTTTCCTCAATCTTTTCAGAAATCCTCCAGGCCTAGCAAAACTGTTGAGTTTTCGTTTCAGATCCCGTTTTTTTCACTTCTCCTACTCTTTGTTTGGTACAATGTGTTGGAAGGCTTCAAAAGTCTTACATGTTGAAATTTTCATTTTGGTATGCATTGTCTCTGCTCTTCACTGTACAGGTGGAGCTCCTTACTCGTGGATTTGTTATCCACGGTCAGGAAAATGACACCCAACCTCTGCATACATGTGTGTGTGTTGGGGGGACATGTCGACCTCACGTATCCACAGGTTGGAGGTGGCTGGAAATGACCGCGGAGGTAATTTCTGGCCACCATTTTAGGAATTGGAGCCACAAAATGGCTCGCGTCAAAAAAAACCCCAACCCCACAGTTTTCAGGGTGCAGTGCAACTTGCGAGGAGCAGCAGAGACAGGTAAGGAGCTCACCCCCGTGGAAATTGGCCGATTTTCGGCCGAAAATGGCCAACGGGAACCTAAGCCTCGCTATCCCATAGGGATCAATGATCCGATATTCGCAGTTTCCATATCCGCACTACAGCCACAGAATACAACCCCATGTTCATGTCTGTTTGTTTGTATGGCTTGGCCTGGGGGAGGAGTCTGGTTCTGTGATTGGTTAGAGTTTGAATTCTATCCTCTGTGTGTGTTGTATCTTCACAAGAGTTCCAGCCTTTGAGAAGAACAGAGGTTGCTTTGGTTTCTCTCCTGAACAGGAGATTGTTCTTTTATTATTTCATCTTTTTGCAAATAAACACAAGCCTCATTGTTATGCTATGCATTCCTGTTTTATTCTGCTTCATTACACACTTATACCATTAAGAAGAGGGGAAAACCATAAACCTCCTTTCCTCCTAAAATGGCCTTGTGAGGAGCTGTTGTGAACTCCTGCATGCAGACACACATACACACCACTGATTATGAATTTAGTTCACTTTCTTCAAGGTTAAATTTGTTTTCTGGACACTGGATTTGTATTTTTTTTTATTTTTCCTCCCTAAAAAGCCTTTGGGGAATAATGTGGGGGTGTGGCCTATTGCAGATCCCTGTTTTGTTTTTCCTTTCCTCTCCCCACCGACCCACCTCGCTGGTTAGGGCTTCATTTTAAATAAAATGAAAAAGAAGGTTTCCATGGAACGCTACTTCATGGTGACTGCCATCCCTGGGTTTTTGTCTGTAGCTCACTCATATAATCTTACCCTGCAAAACCAAACTTATATATAATTAAAGAGCATGAAATTTACTGTCAGTCACCAGAGGAGGTTTCCCCTTTCTTTTTTGCTACACACTTCAAGGAACAGAGTGCATGCAGTTCGTGAAACATGCCTCCTGCACACTCATTTCCACACCTCTCAAGGGGTAGGTTCCAGCACTTTGTAAAAATGTAGTATCCTTACTAGGCTTAATCCACAAGCTGCCACTTAGAAAAATCTTGTTTTCTTGGCTTGTGCTAGGTGTATCCAGTTCACATCTTTGCTAAGAGATACCGCCTTCATCTAAACCAGAACACTGAAAAGCAATGGCAGTGTTGGACTTTCCTTCCTTGTTTTTAGTTTCAAGTGGCTGAAGATAGCGCATATACTTATCTTACCATTTGTTGACCTTCTATCTGTGGGAAGATATTTTCAAATGTGCTTGAGCAGCTAAAAAGATTAGTTTGAATAGTATCAAGCTAGCAAAGTTAGATGGTGCTGTGCTGTTCGTATCTGGTACATTCTGTCCCTTGCCTTGAAGGTGCTTGACTATGTCTGAGTGGGTGAGAGAAGTCACACTTGAGAGCATCTGGGACCTTTTGGGTTAAAAGGATGTATTTGCTTGTATGCAATGCGCAAGTGTGGAATGCACTGTTAGCTAACGTTTGTAAACCGCCTTGGGGTTGTTTTTAATTAAAGGCAGTATATAAATTTAACAATCAATCAATCAATCAATCAATCTCAGTATAAAAGAGATGTAGAAACTGCTAGAGGGTGCAGCTGTACCCAGTGAGCTTTGATTGCTAGCAAACTAATAAAGCTCTGTTTGAAAATGTGATACTGGTCCCTGGTGTAAATTCCCTAACCAAGAAAACGAACACAGGGAGAATCCCTGACCTTCTGACAATGCTGTGTGTGTACAGTGGTGCATTTAGGAACTGAAAGAAAATGCAGGGTTGAGCCTGGAAACCTGCTTCATGACATTTGAACAACCTTTGTATATGAAAGCTCAAGACATTATTGCCATGGGCAGCAAACACTCATTTTATCAAAAGCTGTGGTTAGTCTTGGTGGTTTTTATCTTCTGATGTCATTCATGGGCTCAGTTGTTTACCTCATTGGAGGAAATGGATTGAAGGAGATCTTGAGCACTATTCATGCACCCATGAACATTGAAAAAATGTTGACAGGCTGTGCTTTTGTGAGGGGCATATATAAGGTCACTTTCTGGTTCACACACAGCTCTTGCAATTATTATGCTGGAGGATGAACATCCAACATTGGAAGGTTGTGAGACAATTCAGGAAATTCTGTATGATTTCAATCGCAGAATTTTCAACTGAGAAAGGTGAAGAGGAGGGCAAACCACAATGCTCAGTGGGCTTGGGCACTACACCATCCATGTGTAATATATGGGCACATTCTTCAAAATAGGAGACATGCCATAAATCTAAGTTTCAACCCACATTAGTTGGAATCTGAAGGTTTACAATACTGAAGCAAGTTTCACATCCACGGCACGGATTTGCTTTTGAACCCCACCCGAGAAGCTTTTGAGGGGCTGCTTTGAGTCTTGCAAATTAGCTTGGTTACTGGTTAGGTACTTTTCAGCAGCACTTGGCGCGGGAGAGGAACGCCCCGTTGTGTCTGCAAGGAAGCCCCGCCCGGATGAGAGGAAAGCGAAACTCAGGCTCAGCCTCGTGTCTGGTCACTGTGTGTTGTAGTTTGAGCGATGGCGGCTCCTCGCTCCAGGAAGATGGAGAGAGGAAAGCGCAGCTCAGCCTGTGGGGATTCAGCCATGGCCGCTCCCCGTCTCAGGAAGAAGTTCAAACATGAAGCCACTTGCTCCGTCTGCTTGGAGTTCTTCCGCGATCCAGTCATTTTAGTTTGTGGGCACAACTTCTGCCGGGACTGCATTGCTCAGTGCTGGCAGAACTCCTCTGCAGAGGCTGCTGCCTGCCCTCAGTGCCGAGAGAGCTTCCAGCCCAGCGACTTCAGGCCAAACAGGCAACTGGCCAATTTTGTTGCCATAACCCAAGAGTTGAGTGGGCAGGTGAGGCGGGAAGCAGGAGCGGGGAGAGGCTGCGAGAGGCACCAGAAGCCCCTGAAGCTCTTCTGCAAGGACGACCAAGCCCCCATCTGCGTGGTCTGCGACCGATCCAAGGAGCACCGAGCCCATGATGTGGTTCCTGTGGAGGAGGCTGCCCAGGAGTACAAGGTGGGGCTTTGCTCTTTTGCAGCTTGAGGAAGAATGACCGGTGTGTGTATTTTGGAGGTGTATTACGGACTGGGCCCAGGACTCAGAGGAACTCTGGGCACTCTCTCTTCCCGGAGGAGGGTAGCAAAATTTCATGAGTCCCGGCCTGACCCGCCTCCACCCGCTACTTTCGCTGAGAGTGGAGGCAATGGCGGCAGGAGCGGGTGAGTGTTCCCCATTGCCCACCTTCCCTCATTGCTGTTGGGAGAGGTGGTGGCCAGGTGAGCAGGCACGTGCTTCCCATTGTCTGCCCTGCACTGACCCTCTGCTTGCTGTAGCCAGGAGGGTGCCTGGGCGGACAGGCAACGGGAGCATGTGGGGCGGGAGGTGGGCTTTACCTGGGGCTCCCCGACCCTTCAGCCAGCCCTTGGGAGAAGACTCGTCCCTGTAACCATCTGTCGCTTCATGCGCTTTCTCCCGGTCTCCCAAATGGCTGCCCCACCACCCCTTGCATCTGCATGCTTTCTCTCTGCAGCTGGGAGATGTGCAGCCACAACCACTTCCCCATGAGGCCCCGGTACAAGTGCTAATATGCCCCCAGCCCCACATCCCCTAGGGACAACCCTGTGGGCAGCAGTTCCCCCTCTTCCCTGCTCTTACCCCGCACATTTCAGCCCCTTACTGGTGCGGGGGGGGGATGAACGAGAAGGCAGGCACGGTGAGTTGATGGCTAGTGGGCAGTGGCAGGCAGCGCTCCCCCCAAAGTAAGTCCTTAGTCCTCCAAGTTCCCCCAAAGAAAAGATTAGGCCGTGATTATGGCACTGCAAAAAAAAGGGTGCGGGAACCAATATTCACTTCTGAGTCCCTTTAGACCTCACTCTGCCACTGTTCCAAACAAAATCTCTTTTTATATAGACTGAGATCACTACTACTACAACAAATATTTATATACCGCTTTTCAACAAAATTTTCCAAAGCGATCTACAGAGAGAGAGAGAGAGAAAGATGAAAGTTCCTTGTATCTTTGTTCTTTTCTTCATAAGAAAAGATTCTACCGCTGGATGTGTTTTTGGAGAAGAGAAAATATGGTTGCATCACATTGTAGGTAAAAAGTGAACACCCAGTTAAAATTTCTTTTAAAATGTCCTGACTCGCATCCAGTGCAGAGAGATGCAAGCTCACTAGCTGTGTGAGAACCATCACTGTGTCTGTGCTTGTCTGGAAAACACGATAGTGGCTCCTTGCGAAGAATGCTGTGTGACACTGCGTGGAGCCTAACTCTGGTGGAGTGCAGTGTCACGCAGCATTATTCACATGAAGCAAGAATGCTCAAGGTGGCTTACAATGCATGCGCAATCAATATACATAACATGTATGCAGAATGTTACATTAAAAGAAAGCAGTCCAAATGTACAGCACAGCAGGAAGAAAACAACAAACGCAGAAGATTATGGAGGGAAACCCAGTTCTGTGAAAAGCAATCAAACTAGTTCTTCTTCTCCCTTTAAGGATCAAATCTATAGTTTTCTGGAAATGTTGAGGAAGGAAAGAGAGAAAATTCTATCATATAAAGCGGACACAGAAAAGGAAAGCCAAAACTTGCTTGTAAGTATCATTCTTACTTACTATAAACTGAACTAGAACCAATAAGTGGACAAAATGCAGAAAGGATCAAAAGCCACGAGACAGCCGTTCTTCTCTAACTCTGCTTGAGTGGAATTCCCCCCCCCCCCCCCGGAAGGCCATTCTTAATGTGGGCCATTGTAGGTCTTTATGAAACTTTTTCCTTGATTCCTGCTTGTCTCATTAATCTCTTGAAGTGTTCAGAGAGCTCTTCCAATAGAATTCTCATTGCCTACCTCTTGACTCTGGATTTGAAAATTCAAAATGTCAATGCACTGGGCTGCTTTTCTCCTCTTCCCATTTGCAGACTCTAATAGAAGCAGAGAAGCAGAAGTCTGTGGCTGAGTTCAGACAACTACACCAGTTTCTAGAAGAACAAGAGAAGGTTCTGCTGGCCCAGATGGAAGTGGTGGAAGAGGAGATCGGGAAGAAGAGAGATGAGCACATGGCCAAGCTCTCAGTAGAACTCTACTCCCTTGAGAACATTATGCAGGAGATAGAGGAGAAATGCCAGCAGTCAGCAAGTGAGCTCCTGCAGGTAAGACACTGGCAGGAACAGCAGAGGCTCTTCCACAGAGGACAGTTGGTTGCAAACCTCTGTGTACCTCCTTCATCTCTACCAGAAATGAAGGGGCCCAGTTTACAGTGCTGATCAGGAGGTCTGTTATGTACAGAAGCATCCAAGGGAAACAGGATGGCATGTTAACCTTTATGCCCACTGTTCTGAAAAAAGGGTTGCTTCCACACCCATGCTCTGTTTAAGTGGGCTTTTCCATCCTCCATTCCCTCTCTCTGAGAATCCAGCCGATGTTCTTGCCAGCCTGTTGCATTCCACTCTTCTCCATCTTATCCTCCTGTCATTTTTCAGACACAATCCCTGCTGCAGAATGCTCTGCAGGGCAAGATGGTAGATATGGAGTGGGAATCAGATCTGTGGAGCACGGTGTTATGGTGGGTGACGGGGGACTGGGTTTATGAAAGGAAAATTTGCAGTTCCATATAAGTTTGGGCATGTGCTCTTCAGGACAACAGGAAATAGGCTAAATAGAAAATCGTATTTGTATCGCAAATTGAGCTTTCTTGTAACTTGCCGTCTAGGCATGCACACTTTCCCTTGGTCTTTGAAGCCCAACTCAAAATGGGGAGGATGGAGTGCTTGGCACCAATGTAGATGCCCCACGTTACCCATGTGGGTGTATCACGGGCAGTTTGCACATCCTTACAGATCACATGACATGTTTGTTAAGGCATCAGCCTTGGGTTCCAATTTTCTAGTTTTGTGAAGCTTGAGCCAAAATGAGAGAATTGTGGTCTTCTTAAATTGGCTGTTTTTAAAAATATTTAATTTCTTTGGTTTGTGAAAAGGAATTTAGCATTGCAATTTCTACCCTCTGTGGAGGATCCACTCTGCTGCTAACACGAGACACAGATCTCCCTGACAATTACCCATTTAACTGCTGCCACCAAGTGGACTTTTGTGCTCTAGGCTGAGTCTGCCACAACTTTTCAACCTTCTGTTACAAAAACGATCAATGTGATCTAGTTGACATAGTATACCTGGACTTCCAAAAAGCTTTTGACAAAGTTCCTCATCAAAGCCTCTTAGGAAACTTAGCGGTCATGGGATAAGGGGACAAGTACATATGTGGATTGCTAACTGGTTGAAAGACAGGAAACAGAGGGTAGGTATAAATGGAGAGTTTTCACAATGGAGGGAAGTAAGAAGTGGGTTCCCCCAGGGATCTGTACTGGGACCAGATTTTAATTACTGTACTGGGACCAGATTTTAATTTATTCATCAATGATCTAGAAGCAGGGGTAAGCAGCGAGGTGGCCAAATGTGCAGATGATACCAAATTCTTCTGGGTAATGAAATCCAAAACGGATTGTGAGGTGCTCCAAAAGGATATCTCCAAACTAGGGGAGTGGGTGACAAAATGGCAAATGCTGTTAATTGTTGGCAAGTGTAAAGTGATGTACATTGGGACGAAAAACCCCTACTTCAAGTATACGGTGATGGGATCTGAGCTGTCAGTGGCTGACCAGGAGAGGGATCTTGGGGTCATGGTGGACAGCTCGTTGAAAGTGTCAACTCAATGTGCGGCAGCTGTGAAAAAGGCCAATTCCATGCTAGGGATCATTAGGAAGGGGATTGAAAATAAAACGGCTAATATTATAATGCCCTTATACAAAACTATGGTGCAACCACACCTGCAGTATTGCATACAATTCTGGTCACCACATCTAAAAAAGGACATTGTAGAACTGGAAAAGGTACAGAAGAGGGCAACCAAGATGATCAGGGGCCTAGAGCACCTTTCTTATGAGGCAAGACTACAACACCTGGGGCTTTTTAGTTTAGAAAAAAGACTACTGCAGGGAGACATGATCGAGGTCTATAAAATCATGCATGGTGTGGAGAAAGTGGAGAGAGAGAAATTCTTTTCCCTCTGACACAACACTAGAACCAGGGGTCACTCCATGAAACTATTGCAAGGAGGTCTAGGACCAACAAACGGAAGTACTTTTTCACACAACATGTGATCCACTTGTGGAACTCTCTGCCACAGGATGTGGTGACAGCCAACAACCGGGATGGCTTTTAGAGAGGTTTGGATAACTTCATGGAGGAGGGGTCTATCAATGGCTACTAGTCAAAGGCTGCGGGGGAGTAACAGCAGGAGAGAGGGCACGCCCTCAACTCCTGCTTGTGGCTTCCAGTGGCATCTCGTGGGCCACTGTGCGAAACAGGATGCTGGACTAGATGGGCATCCTTGGGCCTGATCCAGCAGGGCTGTTCTTATGTTCTTAATCTTTGGTAAGGTGTATAGGCATGGGGTGGAGAAAACAGAAGCTACAGTTTTACTTCAACTTCAACTCTGACTAACTCTCTCTCTCTATTTGCATTTTTGCCCCAACAGTTTTTCAAACAATCAAATTAGTACAAGTCAAAGTTTTCTCCATTTTTCAAACTAACTGATACAATTAAAATTCCCTTTCCCTCCAAAATCCAACCAGTGCATTAGCTAAGCAGGTTCCGCCCTAGTTGCATATGAATGGGAGACTACATGTGTGAGCACTGTAAGATATTCCCCTTAGGGGTTGGAGCCGCTCTGGGAAGAGCATCTAGGTTCCAAGTTCCCTCCCTGACAGCTTCTCCAAGATAGGACTGAGAGAGATTCCTGCCTGCAACTTTGGAGAAGCTGCTACCAGTCTGTGAAGACAATACTGCAATACCGAGCTAGATGGACCAATGTATATGGCAGTGTCCTATATTCCTAACTGAAATTGCTTCACAGAAGCCATGAACGTTTGACCCTGCCAGTTTTGGGTGTGTTTTTTTTAATTTAAATCTTTATTACAGTCATAAATAATTATAAACCAGCATAAAATACAGGGGGTGTTTACACAGTGCACAGTATAATGCATAACAATACATTAAAAAGCATTTAAACACATAAATATTGATATTATTGACCATTGTATCCTTTTGGAACGTCTGAGAGTGTTAGGGAGGAGGCACTGTTTTACAGTATTCCTGCTCCTACCTCTCAGACAGATTCCAGATGGTGTTGCTTGGAGACTGTTGCTTTTCAAAATCTGAGCTTATGTATGGCGTCCCTCAGGGCTCCATACTGTCTCCAGTGCTTTTTAACATCTACATGAAACCATTGGGAGAGATCATATGGGGATTTGGTGCGGAGTGTTACCAGTATGCTGATGACACCCAGATCTACTTCTCCATGTCAGCTTAATCAGGAGATGGCATAACCTCCCTAAATGCTTGCCTGGAAGCAGTAATGGGCTGGATGAGGGAGAATAAACTGAAACTGAATCCAGATAAGATGGAGGTACTTATTGTGTGGGGTCAGAACTCCAGAAACTATTTTGATCTCCCTGTTCTGGGGTCACCCTCCCCAAAAGGAACAGGTACGCAGTCTGGGATTACTTCTGAATCCACACCTCTGCCTGGTATCTCAGGTTGAGGTGGCAGCCAGAAGGGCTTTCTGTCAGCTTTGACTGATATACCAGCTGCATCCATTTCTTGATATGAACAACCTCAAATCAGTGGTACATACAGTATGCTGGTAACCTGCAGACTTGACTTCTGCCATGCGTTCTATGTGGGGCTGCCTTTGTAGGTGGTCCGGAAACTCCAATTGGTACAGAATGCAGCAGCCAGGTTGGTCTCTGGGTCATCTCGGAGAGACCATATCACTCCTCTGTTGATAGAGCTACATTGGCTGCCAATAGGTTTCCTGGCAAAATACAAAGTGCTGGCTATAACCTATAAAGCACTAAACAGCTTGGTATTTAAGAGAACGTCGTCTTCAGTATGACCACCACCATCCATTGAGGTCATCTGGAGAGGTTCGTCTCCAGTTGCTGCCAGCTTGGATGGTGGCCATACGGGGACAGGCCTTCTCGGTTGCAGCCCTGACATTGTGGAATGCTCTCCCTACTGAAATACGATCCTCCCCATCTCTGACAATGTTTAAAAAGTATTTGAAAACCCACCTCTCCACCCAAGCTTTTTCATCTTTTTAAATTTTTAGGTTTTAATCTTTTTTTTTTAACTTTTAAATGGTTTAAATTGTTTTAAGTTTTGTGTATGTTTTAACTTGTTTTATGTTGTTGTTAACCGCCCAGAGATGAAAGTTTGGGACACTGTACAAATTTGATACATGGAAGGTTGGAAATGGCCTTCACATTGGAAGTTTTTTTTTGCAAAAGTGGCCCCCACTTGGAATAGTGAAGATCACTAACCTGTGCAGTTCTTCCATTGGAAAAACAAATACTCAGGGCTCCCACACACACCCCAAGGTCTAGAAAATAGGAGAGAGAAATCAGTGAGCTGAGTGTTGTGGGATAAGTAAAGTGTGCCGTCAAGTCGATTTTGAGTCTTGGCCCCCACAGAGTCCTGTGGTTTTCTTTGGTAGAATACAAAAGGGGTTTACCATTGCTTCCTCCCACACAGTATGAGATGATGCCTTTTCAGCATCTTTCTACATCACTGCTGCCTGATATAGTACCAGCGGGGATTCAAACGGGCAACCTTCTGCTTGTTAGTCAAGCATTTCCCCACTGCACCACTTCAGGTGACTTTGTGGGATAAGTAGGGCTATGTAAATAGACAGTAATAAATTGACTAAATTGTGCTGAGATTACTTCAGTGGTTTAAAAATATATATATAATAAGTTTAATTAATATAGCCCACGCCACAGAAGTCATTGGGACTTTTTAAATCACAGAAGTCAGATGCAGACTAGCAGTTTTCTTGTCAGCATTTTGACAGGTAGCAAGATCACTCTCAGTTGAGCTATTTCTGAAGAGGTTTAAGGGACTCTCTGCCTGACAGATTAGAGAGGATGGGGGGTTGGAGTTGGGGGTGAAGAAAGATGCTACTGTCCTGAGCAGGCTGACTCAGAAATCACTGCTTCTCCCCACACTGGTTTGATAGCCTATGGGACAGAAGCGGGGTGGTGGTTTATTTATTTATTGTTTGATTTGATTTGATTTGATTTCTATACCGCCCATCCAAAAATGGCTCAGGGCGGTTTACACAGAGAAATATTAAGTAAGATAGATCCCTGTCCCCAAAGGGCTCACAATCTAAAAGAAACATAAGCTAGACACCAGCAACAGTCACTGGAGGTATGGTGCTGGGGGTGGATAGGGCCAGTTACCCTCCCCCTGCTAAATAAAGAGAATCACCATGTTAAAAGGTGCCTCTTTGCCAAGTTAGCAGGTGTTCTATGGGTACATTTTGAGTGAATAAACGGGGTAATGTTTTTTGGATTGCTTATGACCCTAGTGGAATTAATTATTTATTTATTTATTTATTTATTTATTTATTTTTGTTTGATTGATTTATATACCGCCCTTCCCAAATGGCCCAGAGCGATTTACAATTAAAACAAACCACTAAAACAGTCATGATGACCTTCGATAATGAGCAGCTTTCACCTCCCAAAAACCAGCTTGTGTAAAAAATAGCATTAAAATGCATAATAAGCAACGTATCCAACGTTGTCTCTCCAGGAACTAAGGGGAATGGCACTCTCCCGCCAAGAGAGACCAAGTGCACCCTGTGCACGGAGGGCGGGGCTTAGAGTGCCTCAAGTCACTGTCAAAGCCTTCTGTGGTGGCTACTACATGGGCATAGAGCCCAATGCTGTGAATGATGCTGAGCCACCAAAGAATCAAAAGTGGCAGGTGATCAACCTGCTTTTCGCTCCATTCTAAAGCCCCATCCCTTAAGAATTCACCACAGAGGAGGTGCTCACATTCAGATTCTTCTTGATTGACAGCTTCTACTTGCCAGTCATCACCTTGGGTGTATTTGGGCATTCATTCACTGATCACCTAATGGATCTGGACATCTTGGGACAATTTTTGGTGCCCTTATTTTCTTAAATAAGAAAAGAGAAGAAGTAATATTGGGAGTAACGTAACCTCCTCATTGTCTATTTGTATTTTTAGCTGTAGTTTAGTGTAAAATATGTATGTAAAGTGTGGAGAAAGGGAAACAGAGAGAAAACAGCAGCAAGGTAGCTAGATGGTTGGAAGTGGACTGCACGCCACAGGGAACAGGGCTGACTGTGGAGGTGTGCCCTGATGTGAGACTGAGGGAAATGCCTGCTGGAGCGGAGACCCTCCCAAAGTCAACCCCAGGCAGGTAGCTGTATCTCCAGATCACTCTTGATTTCCCCATGGCTGCTCCTAACTCAGGCATTTCCCCCCACACTGATTTTTTCAGGACTGTTTAAAAGCACGACTTTTTAAAGGCTCTTTTTCATGCATTGAAAGGTCGAACATCGGGGGAAAGCCAGGAAGGGCAGTTTGCCATCTGAATGCCCCATAACTGTAATTGTAACGAAGCAGCTATAAATCACTGGAAAACCTCTTTCTTCATTCTCTCTTTTCTTCTAGAATGTCAAAGGCACCTTGCAGAGGTAAGTAGATCCCACTCATTTCCTGTCCTGTTTCCGGGAAGGGTCTGGGTAATATCTGTACAACTTTAAAAAAAGTATAGCAGTAATGAGGGAAAATTGAAAGTGCTCAGTCTTCACTGATCAGGAAGCAATTCCAGGGCCAGAAGCCACAGGAAGGAAATTTCCAATTAAAGGCACAGTAGTTCTGAAAAGCTTCAGAAGTGCTCTAGTATGCCATACTGGACAGTCTTCTCCTCCCCTACACACAAATCAGCTGGAGAGAGGATTGGTCCTGGAGACAATTGATGGATTGTGTTGTCTTTCTCCACAGATGTAAGGAGAGAAAGATGTTTAAGAATTCCACAGCTTTTCCTCCTGTACTGAAATGGAGGATTTGGGACTTCTGTGATATAAATCCCTTCCTGGAGGGTGTCATGAAACAGTTCAAAGGTAAAGAGATTTTAAATGGAGATTACATTGGTGGAGATGTGAATGTGAATGACTCCAAGCTACTTCTAATGTTAGAAGGGCCAGGAAAATGGGGGCCTTTTGTTCCAGAAGAGAAAAGCCACTTTGTGATTTTCTTTTCTTTTAATAAGAATTTTTATTAAGAAGTAAACCAAAGGAGACAGAGACATCACCATAAAGACAATATAAAACCAATCATTTTTCATAATGAAAAGCCTTGGGATTTTCTTAAGGAAAGGTGGGGTATAAATTTAATAAAAAATAAAATAAAAATAACTAGTTCACCATGAAAATGACTCTGGGCTCAGAATTTGATTCTCTATAAATTTTTTGAAACAATTCTCTAAAAAAACCAACTCTAGTCACTTATAGCCATTGGTGCTTCAGGGTCTGTACTGTTTAATAGGCATCGATTTACAAAGAATAAACACATACATGCATGCATATTCCTGACCCCCCCCCCCCAAATAAAAATAAAATAAATAAAAGGTCTGGGCTAATCCAATTCTTCAAGGCATCTTCCCTTAATGGAAACACATTGATGTATCATAACTGGCCCGTCCAGTGTGAAGAGCCTCTCTTTCTTGATTGTGTCCCAATTGGGCCTAGATTATGATCTGATCAGGACTGTCACAACTGGCTTATAAGAGGGGTGGGAATTTCAATTAGCCCTATTCAGACCCTAATGTATAGCCTCCTGATCACGGATGTGTCTGCCATCACGGAAGCGTCTCTTGCCTCTTCAGATGAACACTGCTGTAACTGAGCGGCCAGCTACAGGTCATGTGTGATGGGGCCAGAGGGAACTTATGGCCCAATTTGAGGCAAGACACTCTACTCATGTGTAGTGTCTTTAAATTAATTTCTGAATAGGGCTACTGACAAATACAGTTGAATAAGTGTGTGGAATCCAGAAATGGATTTGTTCCTTTCTTTACCTAATTCCAGAATGCATATAGTAAGATTGGGCCCCAAGCAAATATATTCCCCTTTCCCCCTTCTTGTGAAAGTTTCGCATTGACATTTTTCGCTCTGAATTGGTTCTGGCCCCAAGGCAACTAAAGTTAGTAGTGAGAAAATTAGTCGAAGTTTCTTGTTGCTAATTTAGGTTTAAATTATTGGTATTTAGGGAGCTTCATGTCAACTACCCTTTGCTGGAGTGGGGCCCTTAGACTTAGGAACATAGGAAGCTGCCATATACCGAGTCAGACCATTGGTCCATCTAGCTCAGTATTGTCTACACAGACTGGCAGCGGCTTCTCCAAGGTTGCAGGCAGGAATCTCTCTCAGCCCTATGTTGGAGATGCCAGAGAGGGAACTTGGAACCTAGATGCTCTTCCCAGAGCGGCTCCATCCCCTAAGGGGAATATCTTACAGTGCTCACATGTAGTCTCCCATTCATAATAATTCTGGGGAGGACTCTGGTCCTCCTAGGTTTTCTAGCTTATTCTAATCGAAGGACTTCGTTCCTTAACATACACATAAGTAAGTCCTATTAATTTCAGTGGGACTGCTTGCATGTAAGCCTGCTTAGGATTGCAGCCTTACCCTTTCGCACTGCCTCTGCCTGCAAGCATCCTGCTGGATTTGAGGCCAGACACAAAGCTTCTCCTCAAATGCCCCAGCCAGAATGCAGAAAACTCAACATGTCACATACACTTTGTAAACAAACACAAGCATCAGGGGTAAAAAAGACCACGCCACAAGTTAAGGGTAATATCTGCATTTGTTCTTTCATTTGAAACAAGACACAGAAATAGATGCTGCAGAGTATAAAATGGTTTTTTGTTTTTTAAGTTTCAAAATTTGCTAAAAGAACAACAGTATGTGATGGTTGGTTTCTCTTCTGCTTCTTTCCCCCAGACACTCTGCTATCTGGGTTTCAGCTGCAGAAAGGTAGGTTGTGGGATCGGATGGAGCAAAAAGTTCACAGGAAGAACAGAGACTTTCGAGGAAATGGTCTGCTTTGGTGTCATAAGAGTTCATCGGTTCTGTGCTGGGGGCTCTGGCACTATCAGTGTGCAAGCTAGACAGACACTGATGGGGTCTGAGCTGTTGGTGATTAACCAGGGGAAGAATCTTGGGGTTGTAGTAGATAGCACAATGAAAGTATCAACTGAGGGTATAGCAGCTGTGAAAAAGGCAAATACTTTTATCCAAATCCATGGTATGGCCACATTTGGAATACTGTCTGCAGTTCTGGTCACCCTATCTCAAAAAGGATATTATAGAACTGGGAAAGGGGCAGAAGAGTGCGAACAAAGTGATCAGGAAGCTAGATCACCCCTCTTATTTATTTATTTATTTAACACATTTCTATATGGCCTGTAACCAGGTCTCTTGAGGTAAGGCTACAACATTTGCCACCTTCTCTGTGAACCTCACTTCCACAAGACCAGAGGGATGATTCTACTGTACTGTATTGTAAAACAGTGCCGTTGTGTTGCTGCTTCGAAGGTGGAGGGTGCGACGAGTGCAGCGCTGTGCTTCCTACATGGACAATGTATCACGCAGGCACTAATGCAGCATTAATCTACATCCTGTTATTTTTCTCCCTTAATCTAAAATGAAAAATGCCTTGAAATGCTTTACCTGTGGCTGTCCTGCACTGATCATGGGGTTGGACTAGATGACCTTCGAGGTCCCTCCCTATTCTATCATTCTGGTTGGATGGTATTGATTACCACTTGCATATTTGTCACACGCAATGGTAGCTTCAGTTGCATAGACTACATGTGTCTACTCCAGTAAACGGACAAATCTGGGACTTAGGTCCACTCTTCTGCCTTTGACAGGCATCTGAAAGCAGGATAGTGATGAAACTGGACCACACCAGAGCATAAGACATTCCGTCATATCCGTTTTTCCTAAATAAGTTGCTCTACCAAAGTATAGCCTACTCTGACTGGCAGCAACTCAACAGGAAAAGACACTGCGGAAGTTAGCACTCCACAGTGATGGCAGTCAGTGTGTGCAGGTTGAAGGAGATTGGTCCCTGGTTTATTACTAAATTTGGCACATAATCCGATGAACTCCCTATGCCTCAAAACATGCTTGGCTAATTATGCATTTGTTCCACATGCCACCTTCTGAGAACAGGAATCTGCTATGGAGAGAAAGAAGACACACGTGCTTTTATGGGCATCTTTGCCTTTTTGAGCTGTCCTGAAGGGCAACTGAAGCAAGACGTAGATCTTTTCCCGTAAAGGACTGAAACGTGGGTTGTAATGATGAGGAGGGAATGTTCTTTTAACTCTCCTGCTTCCAGCTTCTCCTGAAGTCTCAGGGCTGCTGAAATGTATGGAAAGTCTGGAAGGAGCAGCAGAGCATTGCAAATGGGGAGGGAGCAGGGTCAGCATCTGCTGAGGCCCACGTCCCATTAGGGGGCCCAGTGCCAATCTCTGGAGTTTCCCGGCCCTGCTGGTCTGTTGCTGCCTGTTCACCTGCTGGCTTCTAGAAAGTGAGCAGAATCCTCCGCTTGCCCTGTGCTCTCCCTCTAGGGGATGCTGCCAGTGAGGCTGAGCAGAAGAGGTGAGTGGGCAGGCAGGAACAGCAGCAGTGGCAAGAATGAGGAGGGGTCACTGAGTGGATCTTGCCCATGGCCCCTTCCACAGGACAGATGGGCCCTAGAATGAGGGACACGACAGTCCCGTTGACCTTGCAAGGCAAGTCTTCCCTGTGATGTGCTTATAGGCCCGAAATATATTTATGGTGGGGATTGTAAAAATAAGTAATTTAATATTATTCCACCTCATCAAAAGCATATATAAAAGCAGCTAACAATATCTGGATGTGAAATAGCTCCACCAGCTGATTCTGTTTCTTCTCTCTTTCCTCCTCTGCACACAACACAAACCCCAACAGCAAACATCACTCTGGATCCAGACACGGCTTATCCTGCTCTCATCCTGTCTGGGAATAAAAAAAGTGTGAGAGGTGGAAACAAAGATCAAGATCTGCCTGACAATCCTGAGCGGTTTGATGAATGGGAATTTGTGCTGGGATGTGAGGGATTCACAGCAGGAAGACATTGCTGGGAAGTCAGTGTGGGAAGTGAGGAAGCATGGTCCTTGGGAGTTGCCAGAAAGTCCATGAAGAGAAAAGGTGATCTCGAATGTAGTCCTGAGGAAGGGATCTGGGATATTGGGAAGTGGAGTGGTGAGTACAGGGCCAATATTCCAGATAATGTTCTTACTCTGTCTCTGAGTGAAGAGCCCAAGAAGATCCGAGTGTCTCTGAACTGTGCTGGGGGGCGATTGTCTTTTTTTGACGCTGACTCGGCAACCCTGCTCTACACCTTCTCAGAAGCCTCATTCCCTGGAGAGACTCTCCTGCCCTTCTTTTATGTGTCTGGAGAAGGCCGTTTGACTCTCTCACCCTGAGGCAGCCCAGGAGTGGCGATAGAGTTACATAAAAACTCTGCAGTTGCAACATGCATACAGTGTCCTACCCAGGTTCAGGCTCTGGGACACTTTTTTTCTCCATTTGAGGAGAATAGAGATTTTGGTGTGGGTTGAGATTTGTCTTTTTAATAAGCAGTACTCTTCAGATTCTAAAACATAATTTTCCCTCAGAAGAGGTTTGTATCCACAAACCAGGATCGGTTGACTTGACCTCCTGTTCCTAGACAGGGCCTCCTTTGCCGCCGCAAGCTTTGTCTTGGTGGCGTTCATCACGCATTTGGTGTGGGAGGGGTCATCACTACCCACTTGGCCTGGCAGACCTGGAATCCTCTGAAAGGGAGGGAGAAACCTCTCTTGCATGAGGGGGCATAGGCAGCCATAATCGAAAGACTGCTAAGCGCCACAGCGGAGGATGTCAGGCAAATGGCCGAGAGCCTGCTGTTCTGTCTCCCTGGTTCCCCCAAACTAGCTCTAGTCACCAACAGGGAAGGCGTGGGGGAAACAAGCTGAGTTTGTGAAATTCGTGAAAGTAAGCACCACAGAAGCACAGAACAAACACTTTTCAGCACCTGTTGGAGTGAGATAGGACAAAAAACTGAGGTTGTACGAATCGCTCCTCCCTCCTAGTCATGTGAAAGTTCTGTTATTGGCCCTGTCTAGGAATAGGAGGTTGAGTCAATCCATCCTGGTTTGCAGATACAACCCAAACTTCTGAGGAGAATGACCTTTCAGGTCAGTATCAACTATTCATACTATTAGTGTCAACTTTATTACAGTCTCTGACCAGGGCAAGTAGGGTGGGGTGACGGGGGAACAAAAGAAACAGTACAAAACTGCAAATAAATCAAGAAATAAAGAGATACACATATTCATAGTAATATAAACACAGTGTGGTAAAAGTATTCATTAGGTAAAGGAATATCCTAACCAGATGAACACCTACCAGCATACATGTATACCTGCTGAACTATGCTCACCACAGAAAAAAGAAAGAAAAACCACCTGTCAGCTAATTCAAGTTTGTGTGATCATCTATTGAAATTTGTTTGTGTTTAGACAAAATGCAGCTACATTGCTTGGAATTTCATCATTCTGATTAGATAACTGACACAAAAAGGTTTGGTTGCCCTGGAAAATTGGTAGGAAAAGGTAATATATTTACTGTGGATATCAATATAAAAACCACAATAAAGTAAAACGGCTGTTGTTCCTATGTTACAAGAGCAGAGATGTTTAGCATATGGTACTTTCCTGAATTGCCCCTACAAAACAGCCATTTGTTGTGCATTGAAACATACTAATGTAAACACTACAATACTTTGACACCAGAATCAAGCAAAGATGCCTGGCTGACCTAGTCTTAATAGATTGATTACCTAAAAAGATGCTTCTGTGAATGTGACTCTGATCAATTTGGCCATTATGCATATGTTTTATGTATGTGTGAATATGAAAGTATTGAACAGTATGTTCTGTTCTTACAAACAGCAATTTGGAGGCATTTAAGATTTTTATTTTATTTTATTTCATTTTTGCTGAGTTCTTTGTCTAGTCCTTCACTTGGCTTTCATTGCCTGCTTACCTTTTCCAGAGTGGAAAGTATTGCAACACGTCTATCTGTATCCCATCCTTCTGTTGCACACAGGCAGATCCCTCAAAACATGTGACAGATTACAAAATCAGCTTCCTCTAAAGTTTCATTCAACATTAGCTGGAAAAGAAGAAATAACGACTAATGTTGCAAAGTTCTGTGTGGTGGCTAGGAATGTTAGGCATCAGGTAGTAGACCAGCTCATGTAACTTGGGGTTTATTTGTTATGCTGAGACATTATACCAAACTACTGTAAGCACTGTTGATTCTTATTTGTACATGTTTTGATTTCTGGTCTTTGACTGTAAATAAACTTGACTTGACTTGAATAAGGATGCATGAAAAGTAGGGCTAGAGAAGGACAGGCATTGAAATGCACTGGCTCCTTCCAGGGTGTATGCTGACTCTGGTGTAGGGACTGTTTCCAAATGTTCAAATGAAAAAGGTATGATGGCCCTTCAGAATGGTAACAGGCATTGGTGTGGGTTGTGATTCTGCACTCAAAACAACACATCTCACGATCAAGCCAGATTGATATAGTGGAATGCACTAAGATGATTTGGATTCTACTCAATTTCTTCCCTTCATCAAAGAATGAATTGGATTTGAGTAGAATTTGGATTCTACTCAGTTTCTTTCTTCATCAAAGACTCCTGAGGAAACTTGGCAGTCATGGGATAAGGGGGACAGGTACATGTGTGGATTGCTAACTGGCTGAAAGACAGGAAACAGAGGGTAGGCATAAATGGAGAGTTTTCACAATGGAGGGAAGTAAGAAGTGGGTTCCCCCAGGGATCTGTACTGGGACTGGTGCTTTTTAATTCACAAATAATCTAGAAGCAGGGGTAAGCAACGAGGTGGCCAAATTTGCAGATGATACCAAACTCTTCCGGGTAGTGAAATCCAAAACGGATTGTGAGCAGCTCCAAAAGGATCTCTCCAAACGGGGGGAGTGGGCGACAAAATGGAAAATTCTCTGCATAGAATTCTGGTCACCACATCTTAAAAAGGACATTGTTGAACTGGAAAAGGTGCAGAAGAGGGGAACCAAGATGATCAGGGGCCTAGAGCACCTTTCTTATGAGGCAAGACTACAACACCTGGGGCTTTTTAGCTTAGAAAAAAGATGACTGCAGGGAGACCTGATAGAGGTCTATAAAATCATGCATGGTTTGGAGAATTTGGAGAGAGAGAGAAATTCTTTTCCCTCTCACACAACATTAGAACCAAGGGTCACTCCATGAAATTGATTGCCAGGAGGCCTAGGACCAACAAACAGAAGTACTTTTTCACACAACACGTGATCCACTTGTGGGAAAACTGCCACAGGATGTGACAGCCAACAACCTGGATGGCTTTAAGAGGGGTTTGGATAACATCATGGAGGAGAGGTCCATCAATGGCTTCTAGTCAGAGGGCTGTGGGCCACCTCCAGTCTCAAAAGGCAGGATGGCTCTGAGAACCAGTTGCAGGGGAGTAATGGCAGGAGAGACGGCACACCCTCAACTCCTGCCTATAACTTCCAGCAGCATCTGGTGGGCCTCACTGAGAAACAGGATGCTGGACTAGATGGGGCTTGGGCCTGATCCAGCAGGGCTGTTCTTATGTTCCCACCACACCACATGCATAATTCCATCTTCATTTGCAAATACCCTGCTGGATCAGGCCCAAGCCCCATCTAGTCCAGCATCCTGTTTTGCACAGTGTCCCGCCAGATGCTGCTGGAAGCTCCACGCAGGAGTTAAGGGCATGCCCTCTCTCCTGCTGTTACTCCCCGGCAACTGGTACTCAGAGGCATCCTTAAAACATTTCAAAAATTACAATTAAAAAGTTAAAACTATTAAAATACAATTAAAACAGTATCTAATTAAAAGCCTGGGTGAACAGATGCATCTTGACTGCCCTTTTAAAGGTTGTAAGAGATGGGGAGGCTCTTATTTCAGCAGGAAGTGTGTTCCAAAGCCTCGGTGCAGCAGTGGAGAAGGCCAATCCCTGAGTAGCCACCAGACGAGCAAGTGGCAACTGCAAACAAACCAGGATCATGATGCGAGGGGGACAGTCTAGCAAACCCTTCACGATTTTGCACCACTAAGAGGTAACCATTGGATGAGAAGACTCCCACAAAGCCACAACAGTTCTTGTGTTGCACTAGAAAAGGAGTTTTCAGCCTTGGGACCCAGACTACAACTCCCATAATCTCCAGCCAGTGCCACAACTGACTGTGGCTAGGGATACACTAAGAAGCACAGATGATCAGTCTTTCAGTCCTTCTAGTGAATTTTATGATCATTTCATGATTGCTGCATCAAGAAGCAGCCTGCTTGTGCATCTACCTCAGCAGATGTACCTCCTTATCAGACACTTTGTAGTTAATGTCATTGAGATTTGGTTTTACACCTGTTTTACTTATTGGAGATAATCATGCACCAGGGTAGAATCTGCTTGTGCACATGTAGAAGACCTAACTCCTACTTACTTTGAGAACTCTGGTACTAGGAGAGCCATTCTCTACCTCGTTAAACGAAATGTCCTCCCATCTCAAGAAAGATGAGTTTTGAACGTCCTCAAGGGTCAGTATGGCAAAGTCAAGTCCCCAGTACCAGTTTCAGTCCCATAGAAAAAGTAGAAGTAAATTTATTCAGCTCAACTAAAGCTTTATTGTTGGCATCTAGACTGACAATTGGATTGTGACAAGCACTCTGATAACCGCTGGTACACTGTCCCATGAGCCCAATCTGTCCTGTAGATTATCCCTGAAGCAACTTGGACAAGCGCAGTAGTTGGGGGGGGGGATATAACGTTTTCCTTGACCATGTTCCTTCCAACCTCCTCGCTGGTCCTTCCTTGTACCTGGATGGATGGATGGTGTTTTTCCCCCTTCTTCAGGTGCAGGTAGAAAGAGATATCTGAGAATCCCATGGCTTTTCCTCTTGCACTGAAGTGGAGGATCTGGGACTTCTGTGATATTAATCCCTTCCTGCAGCGTGTCATGAAGCAGTTCAAAGGTAAAGAAGAACAGCTGTGAAGATCTTGAATGTAGATCACATTGGTTCAGAAGTGGCTGTAAAAGGTTCTCGGTCACTTCTAATGTTAGAATGTTCAGGAAAACAGGGAACTTGAGTTCCAGTAGAGAAACCACATTTACTTACTTCTGGGCCTAGGCCTTAGCATGCATCCTATGTGGTCAGTCCCATTCAAGATTTAATTTCTGAAGCACCACATTTAGAACCAAGCTCTAAACTTCTCAGGCAATAATCCTAAGTACCCACTTGCCAAATATATACATTTCCTCTTGAAGCAGAACAGATTTGGACTGTTAAAAACATTCCCATTAGGAGAAATAAAGTCTGAATATATGGGGACAAATTAGAGTTGGGAGGGGCCCATCCCACAAACTCTCAGACTTACTTCAGTATTACTGAATCTTACATATGAATTAAGGAAAAAGCAGGTGACACTAACAGACTTTATTTTAGTTACAAGATTTGTAGTATATACAGTGGTGTGATGTTTGGTGCTGATGTGCTCAAAAAACTATGCCACACTCCACCCTTACAGCATTTGTCTGAGGAGGCAAAAGTTGTAAGCATAATGGAGATTTGTTTCTGTGATTGGAAGACGGGGCGCCTCACCCTTCCGATCCTGGAAACAAATCTCCATCATGCTTGCAACATTTGCTGCCTCCAGACAAATGCTGTAAGGGTGGACAGCGCAGGGAGGGGACTTTCAGAGTGTCAGAAGCACCAGGATGAGGCTTCTGGGCATGGTCTCTGAAATCTACTATATACTGTATGCAAGCCATGCCTTCCTTTTTCTTTTTGAGCATCTGAAGAGAGCTGTTGAGTAGAGAGAATGAAGGAGCGGTCCCATGCCTATCTATATTCCTCTAATTTTATCTATCTATAGTCTTATTTATGCCTTGCTCTTCAGTATTTCTACTCCCGGGATGGTGCGTGATGGTGCTGGTGCCCAGGGGTCAGGACCAGACTGTTTTTCCTGGAGTATCCAGATTGCCCGGTTTGCCACCTACTCAAGCGTCGGCACTGGCCACTTTAAAGCTGCCTAGGCCAAACGCCAATGACTGTGGGCTGCGAGACTCGCAGTAGAAAACATACACTGCACAATAAGCTTGAGAAAGCGTACTGGACAAGAATACAGTCTGGTTTTGGTTCAGAACTATAAATCTTTAATTGAGTCTGCTTACTTCTCATGTTACGCTCAGACACGATACTAAACTCTGTGTTTGAAAAACAAACCAAGTTAGAAGTTGGTGGCGACAGTGAAAGAAAGAAAAGGCAGTTAAAAGGGTCACAAACATATTATTTATTTTGTTTTAACATCTGTATTTTAAGCACTAATCTCCTAGACCAAACCTTGGGGCCTGTGCCTTCCCCAGCGCTGAGAGAGGCTGCAAGAATAACAGAGCCCTTTCAAGCCTCAGGGTCATCTCGAAAGGGACACACGTAGGGGCGTAGCTAGGGGAGAGGCGGCCCCCCCAGACTGAGGGAGATAATGAAGAAAATAGAGAGGGATGTAACTGGAGGGCTCTCTAGAGCTGGGGGCCCGTGTTCTTTGAACCCTTTCGTTCGATTATAGCTACGCCCCTGGACACACGGAGGGCTGGGAAGTGTAGTCCTTCCCAGTAGAGTTCTGTGGTGAAAGTGTGAAGCTTCCAAAATACTATTGTATTTTGCAGTTTACTATTTACTATTTAACTATTTACTATTTTACTATTTACTACTGTATTTTACTATTGTACATACTATACATATACATATATGTTAGATAGATAGATAGATAGATAGATAGATAGATAGATAGATAGACACACACACACACACACACACACACACACACAACATATATTGTACATACTATACTATTACAGTTATAATTGCAGCTCTCTACTACAGTGGTTCCCAACCTGGGTTCCTCCAGATGTTGCTGAACTATAACTCCCAACACCACCAGCCACAATAAATTGTAGCTGGAAATGATGGCAGTTATAGTTCAGCATCATCTGGAGGAACCCAGGTTGGGAACCACTGCTCTACTATAATGCAGAATATTCTAGAACTGTTTTAGCAACACATACAATATAATGCAAGTCACTGCATTATATTTTATTGTGTATATATAATATTGTGCACTATATTATATAGTGTTCATTAGAAGTAGTAGAAAATGACATTAGGGAGGGTATTGAATAAACTGCAATGATAAATTCCTTTTCACAAACCAAAGAAATTAGATAATTAAAAAACCAGCCGATTTAAGACTACAATTAAAGTTACCACATTTTGGCTCAAGCTTCACATAGTCACAAAATTGGAACCCAAGGCTGATCCATTAGTAAACATGTCATGTGATCTGTAAGGATGTGCTAACTGCCCTTGACACACCCACATGGGTAATGTGGGGCATCTACACTGGTGCCAAGCACTCCATACTCCCCATCTTGAGTTGGGCCTCAAAGACCAAGGGAAAGTGTGGGTGCCTAGAGGGCAAGTTACAAGAAAACTCAATCTGCGACACTAATACAATTTTTTATTTAGCCCATTTCCTGTTGACCTGAAGAGCACATGGAAATACTTACATGGAACTGCAAATTATCCTTTCATAGACCCAGTCCCCCGTCCTCCAACGTAGCACCATGCTCCACAGATTTGATTCCCACTCCATATCAGCCATCTTGCCCTGCAGCAGGGATCGTGTCTGAAAAATGACAGGAGGATAAGATGGAGAAGAGTGGAATGTAACAGGCTGGCAAGAACATTGGCTGGATTCTCATAGAGAGGGAATGGATAATGGAAAAGCCCACTTAAACAGAACATGGGTGTGGAAGCAACCCTTTTTTTCAGAACAGTGGGCATAAAGGTTAACATTATTTATTTATTTATTTATTTATTTATTTCATTTATAAACCGCCCCATCCAGAGGCTCTGGGTGGTGTACAATAACTTTTAAAAAGACATAAAACCCACAATTAAAACAATGCTAAAACAATATAAAAATAATTCAAAAATGATTAAAACTATTTAAAACCAATTAAAATGCTTTTAAAAACAACAACACTTTATAAGCCTTGGAAGGCCAGGCCAAATAAATAGGTTTTTAGGGCTCTCTTAAAGACCGACAGCGAGCCTAAACTGCGGATATCTGCCGGGAGTGCATTCCATAGATCAGAAGCAGCTGCAGAAAAGGCCCGGTTCAGAGTCACCACCAGACATACAGGTGGCAACTGGAGACGGACCTCTCCAGATGACCTCAACGAGCGATGGGGATCATACCGAAGAAGGCGCTCTCTAAGGTCAAGCCGTTCAGGGCTTTAAAGGTAATAACCAGCACTTCGTATTTTGCCTGGAAACATATTGGCAGCCAGTGCAGCTGTTTTAAGACAGGCATAATATGGTCTCTCCATGTTACCCCAGAGACCAATCTGGCTGCCGCATTTTGGACTAGCTGAAGTTTCCAAACTACGTACAAAGGCAGCCCCACGTAGAGCGCATTGCAGTAGTCAAGCCTGGAGGTTACCAGCTGATGCACCACTGTTTTGAGATCATTCTCTTCAAGGAATGGACGCAGCTGTTGAATCAGCCGAAGCTAATAGAAAGCACTCCTGGCCATAGCCTCCACCTGAGATACCATGGTGAGGCCTGGATCCAAGAGCACTCCCAAGCTGCGTACCTGTTCCTTCTGGGGGAGTGTAACCCCATCCAGTACAGGAGGATCTAACTCATCCCTTAAATTCCGATCCCCCACAATGAGCACCTCTGTCTTACTTGGATTCAGCTTCAATTTGTTATCTCTCATCCAGCCCATTACTGCCCGTAGGCAGGCATTTAGGGAGTGAATGCCATTTCCTGATGATGAAGATAATAAGGAGAAATAGATTTGGGTGTCATCAGCATTCTGATAACACCCAGCACCAAATCTCCTGATGACCTCCCCCAGCAGTTTCATGTAAATATTAAAAAGCATTGGTGACAAAATAGAGCCCTGAGGGACTCCATATAATAGCTCCCATTTTAAAGAGGAACTGTCACCAAGCTCCACCATCTGGAATCTGCCTGAGAGATAAGAGCAGAACCACTGCAAAGCAGTGCCTCCTATCCCCAATTCCCCCAGGCAATCCAGAAGGATACCATGGTCGATGGTATCGAATGCCTCAGAGAAATCCAAAAGAACCAACAGAGTCACAATCCCTCTGTCGATTCCCCGGTAAAGGTCATCCATCAGGCCAACCAAGGCTGTCTCAACCCCATAGTCTGCTCTAAAGCCAGTTTGAAATGGGTCTAGATAATCAGTTTCCTCCAAAACCGCCTGGAGCTGGTTAGCCACCACTCTCTCAATCACCTTACCCAACCATGGGAGATTGGAGACTGGCCTATAACTGTCCATCAACATGCCATCCTATTTCCCTTGGATGCTTCTGTACATAACAGACCTCCCGATCAGCACTGTAAACTGGGCCCCTTCATTTCTGGTAGAGATGAATGAGCTACACAAAGGTTTGCAACCAACTGTCCTCTGTGGAAGAGCCTCCGCTGTTTCTGGCAGTGTCTTACCTGCAGGAGCTCACTTGCTGACTGCTGACATTTCTCCTCTATCTCCTGGATAATGTTCTCAAGGGAGCAGAGCTCTTCTGAGAGCTTGGTCATGTGCTCATCTCTCTTCTTCCCAGTCTCCTCTTCCACCACTTCCATCTGGGCCAGCAGAACCTTCTCTTGTTCTTCCAGAAACTGGTGTAGTTGTCTGAACTCAGCCACTGACTTCTGCTTCTCTGCTTCTATTAGAGTCTGCAAATGGGAAGAGGAGAAAAGCAACCCAGTGATTTGACATTGTGAGTTTTCAAATCCAGAGTCAAGAGGTAGGCAATGAGAATTCTATTGGAAGAGCTCTCTGAACACTTCAAGAGATTAATGAGACAAGCAGGAATCAAAGAAAGAGTTTCATAAAGACCTACAATGGCCCGCATTAAGAATGGCCTTCCGGCGGGGGCAGGGGGGAATTCCAATAAAGCTCAGTCAGAGAAGAAGGGCTGTCTCACGGCTTTTGATCCTTTCTGCATTTTGTCCACTTATTGGTTCTAGTTCAGTTTATAGTAAGTAAGAACGATACTTACAAGCAAGTCTTGGCTTTCCTTTTCTGTGTCCACTTTATATGATAGAATTTTCTCTCTCTCCTTCCTCAACATCTCCAGAAAACTATAGATTTGATCCTGAAAGGGAAAAGAAGAACCAGTTTGATTGCTTTTGGCAGAACTGGGTTTCCCTCCTTAATCTTCTGTGTTTGTTGTTTTCTTCCTGCTGTGTTGTACATTTGGACTGCTTTCTTTTAATGCAACATTCTGCATACATGTTATGTATATTGATTGTGCATGCATTGTAAGCCTCCTTGAACAGTCTTATTTAGAATGGAACAACAGGGGCTCACATATAGCACAGTTAGCCACAATCCAAGAGTGAAGGATGTTTGCTGGCTGCTTCTAGAAAACACAGAAGCAGCTTCATGGTGACATTGCACTCCACCAGAGTTAGGCTCCATGCAATGTCACACAGCATCCTTTGCAAGGAGCCACTATCTCGTGTTTTTCAAAAGCCCAGACACAGTGATGATTCTAACACAGCCAGTGAGCATGCATCCCTCTGCACTGGATGCGAGTCAGAACATTTTAAAAGAATTTTAAACTGGGTGTTCACTTTTTACCTACAATGTGGTGCAGCCATATTTGCTCTTCTCCAAAAACACATTAAGCGTTAGAGTAATCCTTATGAATATTTAAAAAAAACAAAGATACAAGGAACATGTATCTTTATTTATTTATTTATCTCCCCCGCCCCCCCAGCCCCACCTTTGTAAAGCGCTTTGGGAAATTTTGTTGAAATGCAGTATATAAATATTGGTTTTAGTAGTGATCTCAGTATTATAGAAAAAGAGATTTTGTTTGGAACAGTGGCAGAGTGAGGTTTAAAGGGACTCAGAAGTGAATATTGGTTCTCCCGCCCTTTTATTTTTTTATTTGCAGTGCCATAATCACAGCCTAATCTTTCCTTTGGGGGAACTTGGAGGACTAAGGACTTCCTTTTGGGGGAGCACTACCTGTCACTGCCCACTAGCCATCAACCCACCATGCCTGCCTGCTAGCTCACCCCACACCCAGCACCAGTAAGGGGCTGCCATGTATGGGGTAAGAGCAGGGAAGAGGGGGAGCTGCTGCCCACAGGGCTGTGAGGGACATGAATCATGGAACTTAACTTCCGAGTCAATGTGTCCAGAACTGGGATGTAGGTCTTCTCCCTCCCTGCCCCTGCGCAGGTGTGCTCCCATCAGATTCTCTCCTCTAGCAATATTAGTCTGATCTGTTTCAGCCAGATCCACAGCAAAATCTCATCGATTTCCTTGGAACAGCCTTCCGTCCTGAGGAGATCTGTAGCTGCGGAGCCTGAACTTTGGGAAAGCAGAGCTTTCCTTCGTGCGGTGCCTCACCACCTGCAGCCTACCTCCTTCAATCCCCAGGCAAAATATCTCCCTTCTCTCTAGCCAGGCGGCTGCCCGCGCCTCCTCACACTGCTCCACTCTCGTCGTTGGCGGCAGCGGTAGCGAGGTTCAGGATCTCTGGGAACCACGGCCTGCGGGGCCAATGAGGGGCCACCAGAATCACCCTGGCCCCCAGGAGCCGAATGCGCCTGAGAAGTCTGGCCAGAAGCGGAACTGGTGGGAAGGCGTAGAGGAGGGTCCCTGGCCATGGAGCCGTCATGGCATCTGTCAGTTCCGCCTGTGGGCTCTGGAACCGGCTGAAGAACCGCGGAAGCTGGGTGTTGCAGGGAGTGGCAAACAAGTCGACTTGAGGGGCTCCCAGTCTTCTGGACAGGAATGAGAAGGCTCTGCGGCTCAGGGCCCATTCGGCTGGGTGGATGTCCTGTCGGCTCAGCCAGTCCGCTTGTATGTTCAGTTCTCCCTTCAGGTGGTTGACCTGGAAGGGGAGGAGAAACCACTG
Organism: Hemicordylus capensis; assembly: GCF_027244095.1. NCBI lineage: Eukaryota > Metazoa > Chordata > Lepidosauria > Squamata > Cordylidae > Hemicordylus > Hemicordylus capensis. The sequence goes on along the minus strand of NC_069658.1, from coordinate 252,048,814 downwards.
GAGGCAACGGAGATGTAACCCTGCCCAGGGGACAGAGTCGATGGAGGAAACCAGTAGACCCAATAACCGAGCCAGCTGAAGGACACGAGGCCTGCTGGTCGCCAGGGTCTTCGATGTCATGGACCAAATCTCGAGTCCACGTTCCTCTGGAAGAAAGAATCGGCCCCTTTGGGTGTCCAGGACTACTCCTAAGTGCTGGAGACAGAACGTAGGAGACAGGTGGCTCTTGGCGTGGTTAACCTGGAGTGGAGGGTCTTGCCTTTAGCTAACAAGCACTATGCATTGTGCCCCCAGCCAGGAGACTTGATATATTCGGCGGCACCGGGCAGGGAGTCTAGAGAGGGGTTGCGCGCGCAGCCAGGCAGCCCCTACCAGCAAACAGGCACGCACAGCCAGGAACTCATTCTCTGCCGCTCCTCTGCATGCACTCCGACCCAGAGGCGTAACTAGGGAAAACGGCACCCAGGGCAAGCACTGAAATGGCGCCCCCCTGCCCCCCAACATACTACATTATACTTGGGTTTTTCCTCACAAGCGCCCACCACCGCCGCCAAGCCAGGCCACTGACTGGCCGCCAGGCCCCAGCAAAGCAATGGGGGGGGGCGCGGGCAGCGCGGAAGGGACCGCTCGTGGGGGAGGGGGCACCGACGCGCTCCCTTGACTGCTGCAGCGCTGCTGCACTGAGCAGGAAACATATGTATTAACAAAAAAATTTAAAAAAAATTAAAAAAAAAATTTTTGTCATGGTGGCGCCCCCCACATGACCAGAAAAGATGACGCCCGGGGCACGTCCCCCCCGCCCCCCCTATAGTTACGCCTCTGCTCCGACCGGCCCCCCTCCAACTGCTGGGCCTGGTAATTTGTACCGGCTTCTCCCCCTCCTTTCGTCAGCCCTGAGGGCAGGCTGAGGCACATGCTCCCGGCACCTGCCTGACACCCACCCTCTTGTCTGCGGCTTGCTATGGCCAGGAGGGAAGGCGGGGGAATGGAGGGACCATGGGGTTGGGATTGTTCTGTCCACAGATGCAATAAGTCAGACCAGCAACTGACGGGAGAATCTTTAGTGATTTTATTTCAGCTCTTTCTGCTTCAGACTACACAACACAACAACGCTGGTCGCAGCCAGCTCTACAGTTATACTCTGCAGAGCCAGCCCCCCAACCAGTACAAAACGACGGGCTCTGCAATGATTGGTTCGTGATTTAACTTTATGCAACAAACAACATTTAAAATCTCGCGATACTTAACTGCTTGGACATAACATCCCTTCCCCCTTAGAAGGCGAAGTAATCTTTCCAATGTCCCGGGGGCCTGCGCTCTCTTTTGGACTGTCAGGGCGTGTTGACAGCCCCTTCTGTCCTAAGCTCTGTTGCTGGGACTGCCATAGGTACCCTATTGGCGGCCTCTGCAGACTCGGGTTGCTCCTCACTTATTTCCTCTTGTTGGTGTGTTTCAGCTGGCGTCATCACCTGTTCGCTTCCACCCCCCGACTCACTGTCCTGCCCGTTCTCCTGTCCCAAGTTACCCCCGGGCACCCGATGCCGCAATTGCTCGGCATGACGCCTCCAGACTTGCCCCAATTCTGTTTGCACTCTATAAGATACAGGGCCTGGTCCAGGCTGGACCAGGGGCATAGTTCCTGCAGTGGACCGGCTGGCCCACTAAAAAACTCTTAGGTGATGCCACGCCAATGTTTGTACCTCTATCCTCCCATCGTCCTGGGTCTAATTTGTCCAATAAGGTGACTGGTCGTCTCCGCATCAGCACTTCTGCAGGTGACTGACCCGATGCCAATGGCATAACCCTGTAAGTTAGGAGGAACTGGCACAGATGCAGCTCTAAGTTCCCTGCTCCCATGCGCCTGAGCTCTTCCTTTGTAGTCCTTACTAATCTTTCTACCTGCCCATTTGTCACCGGATGGAACTGGGCCGAAGTCACGTGCCTGACTGCATTCCTCCTTAAAAAATCCTGGAACTCTGCTTACATGAACGTAGAAGCATTGTCAGTGACTAACACATCTGGCAACCCAAAAGTGCTGAACAGTTGCCATAATTTTCTTATGGTGCCGGTAGAGGTCGTACCAACGACTGGAATGACTTCTAGCCATTTCGAATATGCATCAACAGCCAGCAAAAACATCGAACCTTTGAATGGACCTGCAAAATCTACATGGATCCTGGACCAAGGTCCCCTTGCAGTGTCCCACTCCCTGAGCGGCAGCTGGGGCTCTTCTGGCCTCAACACTTTGCATTCTGCACAACGCCCTATCCATTTTCCTACATCTAGATCCAACCTGGGCCACCAGAAATAGCTTCGTGCCAATGCCTTGGATTTCACAATTCCCGGATGGCTGATGTGTAAAACCCGTAAGACTTTATGCCTTAACCCTTCCGGTATCACAACTCGCTGGCCCCACAGCAAACAGCCATGCTCTAAAGAGAGCTTGTCCTTTTTTTGATGGAATACCCTGAACTCGTCTGCTGGTGGTTTAGCCGGCCAACCCTGCTGTACCCATTTTTGCACCCTGGCCAACATCGGGTCCCTGCCCGTTTCTCGGGCTATATCTACCGCCGTGACAGGAGGGCCAGGTAATGCCTCTATCATCAGAACTTGGTGGCCTGGCTCGTCCAGTACCTCAGAGGGCATGGGGGATCTGGATAATGCATCCGCATGGCTGATAGCTGCCCCAGGACGATGTATTAAATTGAAATCGTATGCTTGCAAGAACATCGCCCAACGCAACATGCGGGGTGACAGGATCTGAGGGGTCTGTTTCCCTTGAACGAAAATGCCCAGGAGGTGTTTGTGGTCTGACACAATTGTAAATTTCCGCCCATAAATAAAATCATGGAACTTCCTTGTGCCTGCAATGATGGCCAAAGCTTCCCGGTCTATCTGTGCATAATTCCTTTCAGTCTGAGTCAGTGACCTGGAATAAAATGCAATTGGCGCCTCTTTCCCATTACCCATATCGTGGCACAACACAGCCCCAACACCTACTGGGGATGCATCACATACTAACAATACGGGCTTCCTAGGGTCGAAATGAGTCAGAACAGCTTCTGATGTCAAGAGACCTTTTACCCTTTTGAATGCCTCCTCCTGGCGGGGGCCCCAATTCCACACAGTTTGTTTCTTAAGCAAGTGATGCAGCGGTTCAGCCCACTCCGCTTTCTGAGGTAAGAATGAATGATAAAAATTAAGCAAACCTAAGAACGCCTGCAGTTCTGTTTTAGATGTGGGGCGGGGGGCCTCCCGGATAGCCCTGACCTTAGACTCTGATGGTCTAATTCCCTCAGACGTGACCCTAAAACCCAGGAACTCTACCTCCGTGGTATACAAAACACATTTCTCTTTTTTAACTCGTAACCCCGCTTCCTGAAATCTTTGCAAAACCTCCCCCAGTTTTTTAGCCAGCTCCCTTTTGTTTTCTGCTGCAATGAGAACATCATCAAAATATGGCAACACCCCATCCAGTCCTTTCAACAGGCGCTCAACTAACGCTTGAAAAATCCCGGGTGCAGCATTTACCCCAAATTGCAAACGATTAACCCAAAAAGCTCCTTTATGGGTTACTATGGCCTGGCAAAACGCCGCTTCAGGAATAACTGGCAATTGCTGATAAGCCTGAGCTAGGTCTAACTTAGCAAAACATTTGCCCCCGTGCAAGGAGGCCAACAAATGACTTACGACTGGGACCGGGTATGCATTTGCACGAATCGCCTTGTTGATAGTGCATTTGTAGTCCGCACAAATTCGAACGTCCCCGTTCACCTTTAGCACCGTCACTATCGGTGTTTCCCATGGGGCGGAGTCGATTGGTTCCAAGACCCCTTGGGCGACCAATTTGTCCAGCTCCGCCTCTATCCTGTCCTTTAGAGCGAACGGAACTCGCTGAGGCTTCAGTCTGATGGGCTGCACCCCTGGGTCTAAGTCGAACGCAATGGGTTGTCCCGTGAAGGTTCCTAATCCTGGCTGGAACACCACCTTGTATTTCTCGCAGACATCTTGGATAGGGTCAAGCTCGACGGCATGGATTCCTGTAAAAGAAATTCCCAGCGGCTCAAACCACTGGACCCCAAACAAATTATTTCTGCCCTGCTTAACCACTTAACCACTAAGGCAGCTGAGCGGACAACCCCTTGAATTTTACATGAAACGTGCCGATTCCCAACACCGGAATATGGCGCCCTTGCACGTCCCGTAAGGACACCTTAAGCGCACGTAGGTGGGGACGGGCGGCAGGCGGAATCTTCTGGAAATCCTTCTGTGACACGATCGAGTAAGATGTTCCCGAATCGATCTCCATCGAGATAGACGTTCCTTGAATTGAAACAGCCACACAAATCTCTCTGTAGCCGCCTGCACTCTGGAAACCAACCGGCGAGCCAATGTTACCTTGGAAACGGACTGGTCTCTCCCCTGGCGGCGCCTATCCCCTCGGCCCCCTTCAGCTCTCTGCCTGCAAACTTTCGCTATGTACCCGTTTGCCACAGCCGTGGCACTCAGCGTTCTTAAACGGGCATTTAGCACGCACGTGGTGGTTGTGACACCCTTCACACGGGGCGATGGGACCCTTAGGGCCCCTGCTATCCTTCCGCTGCACCTTCCCTACGTCGTCCTCAGCTTCGCTGGAATCGGTGGCTGAATCTGGGCTTCCTTGTTTTTGTACAGCGGAGCCCCCAGCGCTCGCCTCGGCAGCCCTCTGCCGAAAAACCTTGACCCCCCAAATCCGCAGCTTCGGATGCAAGGGCCTCCTTCAGGACCTCCGCAAACGACAGGCTTTCCTGTTTCAAGAGCCGTCTCTGTGCCGCCTCATCCGCCAAACCCAGGAGCAGACGGTCCCGGAGGATTTTCTCCAGGGCAGACCATTTACACGGAACGGCAGAGGTGCACGGAACCGGATTGCCTGGTTCGGCTTGAATCTGGACCAGCCTGGGCCCGGGACGGTCCAGCTGTTGAGCCGGCTCAGGGGGCATACTTGTAAAGGGGAACTTTGAAAGGTGCCTCTTTGCCCAGTAAGCAGGGGACTAAGCAAAGAGATCTTCCATACAGAGTGGCTGACATGGCTCAAAAGGGACGAAAGTTTGGGGCGGTATACAAACTTAATAGATAGATAAAATCAAGCTGGCTCACACGTGCCTAGTCTGAATGTCAGCCGCTGTCTATGGAAGGCCTCTTTTGCCCAGTCCCCTGCTTACTGGGCAAAGAGGCACCTTCCTACGTTCCTGTGTGTGCCTAGGAGGGCGGGGGGAGGGGGGGCTGAGAGCATCTGCACCAGGAGCTTTGAAAACAACTGGCCCTCCTCAAACTCAGCACAGCATCTCTCTAGTGGCTGTGGCTGGTGTCTCTCTTTAGAAAACCTTTTATGAGCCCTTTGGGGACTAGGAACCATTTTTTTCTTATTCTTTCTCTCTGTAAACCGCTTCAAAAATATTTTTGTTGAAAAGCAAAACATCAGCAACTATAATAAAGGGTGTAATAAAAACTTGTTTGAGTCTAGCATTCTTGGTCCCCTCCCCCACCCCCACGAGGTACTAATTATGCCCTTTAAAGAATAAAGATGAATTTTCTCAATAAGGAGGCCGCATTTAATCTTTTCACACGCAGATAACTGCACACCAGCAGATATCAAGTCACTGACAGAAGAATAAAACGCAAGCAGCAATGGCAGCTGCATGACCCATTTAGGATCTCCATGATAATGCAAGATTAGAGGAAGTTTCTTTGCGACATGAGGTTGTTCAGGACTTAATAGAAGGAACAGATCTGCCTCCATTGCAGTACAGGAAGGGGTTGTTGTTGTTGTTGTTTTTAAATCCTTGCAGCTCCATAAACAGATCATCCCTATTTTTCTGTCTATTTCAACCACTTTTAGGAGCTGCTCACCCTAGCTCTGGAAATGTTTGTTTAGACCAGAAACACGTCACTTAATCATCAGAGACATTTACCTATTTAAACCAACACTTCGGGAGCATAGGTGAGCTCCTAAAAGGATCTGCAATCTTGCACAAAAGTGCACCAACCAACCACACTTCACAGCAGCCCTGTAGCAGCCGAGGGATATTTGGAGTGCCCGTGTTAGGCTACTCTGGATGTCAGTGACCATTAGGATTTGGGTGCAGTTTCTGTCAGACTGGCCTTGCACAACGCTGGAGGCTATCAGAGGTCACTGAGACTGTCCTGTAGGGGCAGATAATACTGGCGTGCCTCTGTTGAGAAAGTGTGCTTAGTAGTACAGCACTGATGACAGGGGGGCTTTGTAATGAGACTGGATATGGGCCCACCTGATAAGGTTATTTTAAGGACTACAGTATGGAGAGAACGACTCAACACCCAGGCACAACATGATGATGTTATATGGTGACCAAAGGATGTGGCCCTAGCTCACGGGTAGAGCATCTGCTTTGCACTCCAAAGGTCCCAAGTTCAGTCCCTGGGGCTGGGAAAGATGCCTGCTTGAAACCTCCAAGAAGCCATCAGTGCATGCGTGTCTGATTGTGACGCTCCTGCATTCTCACAAGCCTGGATCAATGCTCCCTAACCCTCTGAATGCATCCCTATGGCAGGCAGCAAGGTTTGCATGGAAATAGCAGAGGGGAAGCTATCTCAGCTGATTCCAATGGGAGTTTACACACTGAGTTGACTTGTGTGCAAATGGTGATGGAATGAGGGCTTATGGTGTGGTGGGGGAAAACTGAGTAGAATCCAAATCATCTCAGTGCATTCCAATATGTCAGTCTGGTTTGATTGTGAGGTGTGTTGCTTTGAGTGCAGAATCACAACCCATGCCAATTTCCAATATGTCAGTCTGGTTTGATTATGAGGTGTGTTGCTTTGAGTGTAGAATCACAACCCACGCCAATATCTGTTACCATTCTGAAGGGCAGTAATACCTTTTCATTTGACCATTTTGCCACAGTCCCTACACCACAGAGTCAGCATACACCCTGGAAGGAGCCAATGCATTTCAATGCCTGTTCTTCTCTAGCACTACTTTTAATACATCCTTACTCAAGTCAAGACAAGTTTATTTACAGCCAAAGACCAGAAATCAAAATGTTTGCACAAATAAGAACCAACAGTGCTTATAGTAGTTTGGTATAATGTCTCAGCATAACAAATAAACCCCAAGTTACATGAGCTGGTCTACTATCTGATGCCTAACTTTCCTAGCTACCACACAGAACTTTGTGACATTGTTCCCCTGTCCCCACCCCCCTCCAGCCCCAGTCAGAGACTGTAATAAAGTTGACACTAATAATATGAATCGTTGATACTTACCTGAAAGGACATTCTCCTCTGAAGTTTGGGTTGTATCCGCAAACCAGGATGGGTTGACTTGATCTCCTGTTCCTAGACAGGGCCAATAACACAGCTTTCATGTGACCAGGAGGGAGGAGCAATTCCCTCAACCTCAGTTTTGTGTCCTATCTCGCTCCAGCAGGTGCTAAAAGTTTTTCGTCCATGCTTCTTTGGCGCTTATTTCATGAATTTCACATATTGAGCTTGTTTTCCCCACACCTTCCCTGTTGGTGAACCAGGAAGACAGAATAGCAAGCTCCCGACCAGGTTTGCCCGACATCCTCCGCTGCGGTGCTTAGCAGTCTTTCGATTATGCCCACTCGTGCAAGAGAGGTTTCTCCCTCCCTTTCAGAGGATTCCAGGTCTGCCAGCCCAAGTGGGTAGAGGCGACCCCAACCACACCATTCGCTTGGTTGATGAAAGCTGCCAAGACGAAGCTCGCGGCGGCAAAGAAGGCCCTGTCAAGGAGCAGGAGGTCAAGTCAACCCATCTTGGTTTGTGGATACAACCCTCTTCTGAGGGAGAATTGTTTTAGAATCTGAAGAGTACTGTTTATTAAAAAGACAGATCTCAACCCACGCCAAAATCTCTATGCTCCTAAAATGGAGAAAAAAGTGTCCCAGAGCCTGAACCTGGGTAGGACACTGTATGCATGTTGCAACTGCAGAGTTTTTATGTAACTCTATCGCCACTCCTGGGCTGCCTCAGGGTGAGAGAGTCAAACGGCCTTCTCCAGACACATAAAAGAAGGGCAGGAGAGTCTCTCCAGGGAATGAGGCTTCTGAGAAGGTAGAGCAGGGTTGCCGAGTCAGCGTCAAAAAAAGACAATCGCCCCCCAGCACAGTTCAGAGACACTCGGATCTTCTTGGGCTCTTCACTCAGAGACAGAGTAAGAACATTATCTGGAATATTGGCCCTGTACTCACCACTCCACTTCCCAATATCCCAGATCCCTTCCTCAGGACTACATTCGAGACCACCTTTTCTCTTCATGGACTTTCTGGCAACTCCCAAGGACCATGCTTCCTCACTTCCCACACTGACTTCCCAGCAATGTCTTCCTGCTGTGAATCCCTCGCATCCCAGCACAAATTCCCATTCATCAAACCGCTCAGGATTGTCAGGCAGATCTTGATCTTTGTTTCCACCTCTCACACTTTTTTTATTCCCAGACAGGATGAGAGCAGGATGAGCCGTGTCTGGATCCAGAGTGATGTTTGCTGTTGGGGTTTGTGTTGTGTGCAGAGGAGGAAAGAGAGAAGAAACAGAATCAGCTGGTGGAGCTATTTCACATCCAGATATTGTTAGCTGCTTTTATATATGCTTTTGATGAGGTGGAATAATATTAAATTACTTATTTTTACAATCCCCACCATAAATATATTTCGGGCCTATAAGCACATCACAGGGAAGACTTGCCTTGCAAGGTCAACGGGACTGTCGTGTCCCTCATTCTAGGGCCCATCTGTCCTGTGGAAGGGGCCATGGGCAAGATCCACTCAGTGACCCCTCCTCATTCTTGCCACTGCTGCTGTTCCTGCCTGCCCACTCACCTCTTCTGCTCAGCCTCACTGGCAGCATCCCCTAGAGGGAGAGCACAGGGCAAGCGGAGGATTCTGCTCACTTTCTAGAAGCCAGCAGGTGAACAGGCAGCAACAGACCAGCAGGGCTGGGAGACTCCTGCGATTGGCACTGGGCCCCCTAATGGGACGTGGGCCTCAGCAGATGCTGACCCTGCTCCCTCCCCATTTGCAATGCTCTGCTGCTCCTTCCAGACTTTCCATACATTTCAGCAGACCTGAGACTTCAGGAGAAGCTGGAAGCAGGAGAGTTAAAAGAACATTCCCTCCTCATCATTACAACCCACGTTTCAGTCCTTTACGGGAAAAGATCTACATCTTGCTTCAGTTGCCCTTCAGGACAGCTCAAAAAGGCAAAGATAACCATAAAAGCATGTGTGTCTTCTTCTTCTCCATAGCAGATTCCTGTTCTCAGAAGGTGGCGTGTGGAACAAATGCATAATTAGCCAAGCACATTTTGAGGCATAGGGAGTTCATCGGATTATGTGCCAAATTTAGTAATAAACCACCAATCTCCTTCAACCTGCACACACTGACTGCCATCACTGTGGAGTGCTAACTTCCGCAGTGTCTTTTCTTGTTGAGTTGCCACCAGTCAGAGTAGGCCATACTTTGGTGGAGCAACTTATATTGAAACTGACTGGCAGCATCTAATGAGCAGGACTGGCAGTTGCCACAGTGACTGTCAGTACAAAACCTCCTTGGGAAATATTACTTGTGAATGGATTGGCAGAAAGTTATCAAAATCTTCATGGTAGCAGTCCACAGTGATAGAATTGCAGTTTCAAGTTTTCCAGATTAGTGAATCGTTTGCATTCTCAAAAACTTATCAAATTCTACTAACAAAAGACTTTAACAGTCTAACATGTTGTTTTAAGGCTTTTGTGTGTTCACTCAAGCTCCAAAATGCAAGGCGTTAGCGAATGTTACCTTAACAGTCTTTGTTATTTAGGGGAAATGGATATGACGGAATATCCTATTTTCTGGTTTGTTCCAGTTTCATCACTATCCTGTTTTTGGATGCCTGTCAAAGGCAGAAGAGTGGACCGAGGTCCCAGATTTGTCCATTTACTGGAGTAGACACATGGAGTCTATGCTACGGAAGCTACCATTGCATGTGACAAATATCCCACTGGCAATCAATACCATCCACTCAGAATGATAGTGTTGGGAGGTACACAGAAGATCATCTAGTCCAACCCACTGATGCTGATCAGTGCAGGACAGCCACAGGTAAAGCATTTTAAGGCATCTTTCATTTTAGATTATTAAGGGAGAAAATGAACAGGATGCAGATTAATGCTGCATTAGTGCCTGTGTGAGACACTGTCCATGTAGGAAGCATGACACTGCACACGTTGCACCCTCAACATTTGAAGCAGCAACACAACGGCACTGTTTTCCTATACAGTCGAATCTTCCTTCTGGTCTTGTGGGAGTGAGGTTCACAAAGAAGGTGGCAAATGTTGTAGCCTTACCTCAAGAGATCGGGTTACAGGCCATATAGAAATGTGTTAAATAAATAAATAAGAAAGGTGATCTAGCTCCCTAATCATTTTGGCTGTCCTCTTCTGCCCCTTCCCCAGTTCTATAATATCCTTTTTGAGATATGGTGACCAGAACTGCACACATTATTCAAAGTGTGGCCTCACCATAGGTTTCTATAAAAGTATTATAATATTAGCAATATTATCAATCACTTTTCCAATGATCCCTAGCATGGAACTTGCCTTTTTCACAGCTGCTGTACCCTCAGTTGATACTTTCATTGTGCTATCTACTACAACCCCAAGATTCTTCCCCTGGTTAATCACCAACAGCTCAGACCCCCTCAGTGTCTGTCTAGTTTGTACACTGATAGTGCCAGAGCCCCCAGCACAGAACCGATGAACTCTTATGACACCAAAGTAGACCATTTCCTGACAAGTCCCTGTTCTTCCTGGGGATTTTTTGCTTACCTTCCTGCAGTTGAAACGCAGATAGAGTGTCTGCGGGAAAGAAACGAAGAGACCAGTCATCACACACCATTGTTCTTTTAGCAAGTTTTGTAACTTAAAAAACAAAAAACTAGTTTATATCCTGCCACATCTATTTGTGTCTTATCTCAAATGGAAGATTAAGAGCTAATGCAGGTGTTACACTCCCCTTGTGGAGCAGCCTCCTCCCCATTCCCCCTGCTGATGGTTTTTTTAATAAGTCATTCTAGGTGTAGGTGACATGTTGAATTTCCTGCATCCTGCCCAGGGGATCTGAGGAGAAGCTTTGTGTCTGGCCTCAAATCCAGCAGGATGCCTGCAGGCAGACGCGGTGCGAAAGGGTAAGGCTGCAATCTTATGCAGGCTTACATGCAAGCAATCCCACTGAAATGTATTGGACTTACTTATGTGTATGTCAAGGACTGAAGTCTAAGGGCCCCGTTCCAGCAAAGGGTAGCCGAGATGAAGCTCCCTAAAGACTATTAATCTAAACCTAAATTAGCAACAAGAAACTTCGACTAATTTTTATGGGATTTCCTCACAACTAGCTTAAGTTGCCTTGGGGCTAGAATCAATTCAGAGCCATAAATGTCAATGGGTATCTTTCATAAGAAGGGGAAAGGGGAATATATTTGCTTGGGGCCCAACCTTACTATTTGCATTCTGGAATTAGGTAAAGAAAGGAACAAATCCATTTCTGGATTCCACACACGTATTCAACTGTATTTGTCAGTAGCCCTATTCAGAAATTAATTTAAAGACATTACACATCAGTAGAGTGTCTTGCTTCAAATTGGGCCGTAGGTTCCCCCTGGCCCCGTCACTCACGACCCGTAGCTGGCCGCTCACAGTTACAGCAGTGTTCATCTGAAGAGGCAAGAGACGCTTCCGTGATGGCAGACACATCCGTGATCAGGAGGCTATACATTAGGGTCTGAATAGGGCTAATTGAAATTCCCACCCCTCTTATAAGTCAGTTGTGACAGTCCTGATCAGATCATAATCTAGGCCCAATTTGGACACAATCAAGAAAGAGGAGCTCTTCACACTGGACGGGCCAGTTCTGATACATCAATGTGTTTCCACTAAGGGAGGATGCCTTTGAAGAATCTAGCTGAAGAATCAGTTACCCCCAACTTTTTTTTGTCCGGGGGTGGGGGATGTGCATGCATGTATGTGTTTATTCTTTGTAAATCAATGCGTCCATATTAAACAGTACAGAACCTGAAGCACCAATGGCTATAAATGACTAGTGTTCTTTGGGTGTGTGTTTTTTTAAAAGAATTGTTTCAAAAAATATAGATAATCAAATTCTGAGCTCAGAGCCCTTTTCATGGTGAACTAAAGTTATTTTCTCTTCTGGAACAAAAGGCCCCCATTTTCCTGGCCCTTCTAACAGTAGAAGTAGTTTGGAGTCATTCACATTCACATCTCCACCAATGTAATCTCCATTTAAAATCTCTTTACCTTTGAACTGTTTCATGACACCCTCCAGGAAGGGATTTATATCGCACAAGTCCCAAATCCTCCACTTCAGTACAGGAGGAAAAGCTGTGGGATTCTTAAACGTCTTTCTCTCCTTACATCTGTGGAGAAAGACAACACAATTCATCAATTGTCTCCAGGACCAATCCTCTCTCCAACTGATTTGTGTGTAGGGGAGGAGAAGACTGTCCAGTATGGCATACTAGAGCACTTCTGAAGCTTTTCAGGCATACTGTACCTTTAATTGGAAGCTTCCTTCCTGTGGCTTCTGGCCCTGGAATTGCTTCCTGATCAGTGAAGATGGAGCACTTTCAATTTTCCCTCATTACTGCTTTACTTTTTAAAAAGTTGTACAGATATTACCCAGACCCTTCCCGGAAATAGGACAGGAAATGAGTGGGATCTACTTACCTCTGCAAGGTGCCTTTGACATTCTAGAAGAAAAGAGAGAATGAAGAAAGAGGTTTTCCAGTGATTTATAGCTGCTTCATTACAATTACAGTTATGGGGCATTCCAATGGCAAACTGCCCTTCCCGGCTTTCCCCCCTGATGTTCAACCTTTCAATGCATGAAAAAGAGTCTTTAAAAAGTCATGCTTTTAAACAGTCCTGAAAACATCAGTGTGGGGGGAAGTGCCTGAGTTAGGAGCAGTCATGGGGAAATCAAGAGTGATCTGGAGATACAGCTACCTGCCTGGAGTTGACTTTGGGAGGGTCTCCGCTCCAGCAGGCATTTCCCTCAGTCTCACATCAGGGCACACCTCCACAGTCAGCCCTGTTCCCCGTGGCGTGCAGTCCACTTCCAACCATCTAGTTACCTTGCTGCTGTTTTCTCTCTCATGTTTGCCTTTCTCCACACTCTACATACAGATTTTACACTAAACTACTGCTAAAAAATACAAATAGACAATGAGGAGGTTACGTTACTCCCAATATTACTTTTTTAAAAAAACAGCCCCAGTGGGCACCAAAAAAATGCACCAAGATGTCCAGATCTATTAGGTGATCAGTGAATGAATGCTTAAACACACCCAAGGTGATGACTGGCAAGCAGAAGCTGTCAATCAAGAAGAATTTGAATGTGAGCACCTCCTCTGTGGCGAATTCTTAAGGGATGGGGCTTTAGAATGGAGCGAAAAGCAGGTTGATCACCTGCCACTTTTGATTCTTTGGTGGCTCAGCATCATTCACAGCATTGGGCTCTATGCCCATGCAGTAGCCACCACAGAAGGCTTTAGCAATAGCAACAGCAATAGCACTTACATTTATATACCGCTCTATAGCAGGAGCTCTCTAAGCGGTTTACAATGATTTAGCATATTGCCCCCCAACATTCTGGAAAGAAAGCACCCCTGGCCACCGCCTCAACCTGAGATACCAGGCAGAGGTGTGGTATGGATCAAGAAGTACTCCAAGAATGCATACCTGTTACATTTGGGGAAGGGTGACCCCATTTAGAACAGGGAGATCAAAATCATTTCTGGAGTTCTGACCCCGCACAATAAGTTCCTCCATCTTATCTGGATTCAGTTTCAGTTTATTCTCCCTGATCCAGCCCATTACTGCTTCCAGGCAAGAATTTAGGGAGGTTATGCCATCTCCTGATTAAACTAATATGGAGAAGTAGATCTGGGTGTCATCAGCATACTGGCAACACTCCGCACCAAATCCCCTGATGATCTCTCCCAGTGGTTTCCATGTAGATGTTAAAAAGCATTGGAGAAAATATGGAGCCCTGAAGGACGCCACAAATAAGCTCAGATTTTGAAGAGCAACAGTCTCCAAGCAACACCATCTGGAATCTGTCTGAGAGGTAGGAGCGGAACCACTGTAAAACAGTGCCACCCAATCCCAGCTCCCTCAGGCGGTTCAGGATACCTTGGTCAATACTATCAATATTTATGCATTTAAATGCTTTTTAATGTCTCCTTAGACCTTTTAACGTATTGTTATGCATTATACTTTACACTGTGTAATCACCCCACTTTATTTTATGCCGGTCTATGACTGTAATAAAGATGATTGATTTATTTTTAAAAAATTAAAAATCCAGGGTCAAAAATCGAGGCAGGGTCAAAAGTTCATCGATTCTATGAAGCAATTTCAGTTAGGAACATAGGAAACTGCCATATACTGAGTCAGACCATTGGTGCATCTAGCTATATATTATCTACATAGACTGGCAGTGGCTTCTCCAGGGTTGCAGGCAGGAATCTCTCTCAGCTCTTTCTTGGAGATGCCAGGGTGGGAACTTGGAACCTAGATGCTCTTCCAGAGTGGCTTCAACCCCTAAGGGGAATATCTTACAGTACTCACACATGTAGTCTCCCATTCATATGCAACTAGGGCAGACACTGCTTAGCTAAGGAGACAAGTCATGCTTGCTACCACAAGACCAGCTCTCCTCTCATCATCAGTTAAGGATGATGCAATGTGCTGGTTGGATTTTAGAGGGAAAGGGAATTTTAATTGTATCAATTATATTTTGGAAAATGGAGTGAACTTTGAGTTGTACTAGTTGGATTGTTTTAAAAACTGTTGGGGCAAAAATGCAAATAGAGAGAGAGAGAGTTTGAGAAAGTTAGTCAGTTGAAGGAAAATTGTAGCTTCTATTTTCTCCACCCCATGCCTATACACCTTACCAAAGTTTGTTTTTGCAACAGAAGGTTGAAAGATTGTGAGGCAGACTCAGCCTCTAGAGCACAAAAGTCTACTTGGTGGCACCATTTAAACGGGTAATTGTCAGGAAGATCCGTGTCTTGTGTTAGCAGCAGAGTGGATCCTCCACAGAAGGTACTGAAGAAACTGCAATGCTAAATTCCTTTTCACAAACCAAAGAAATTAAATATTTAAAAAACCAGCCAATTTAAGACCACAAGTCTCTCATTTTTGCTCAAGCTTCACAAAGCCAGAAAATTGGAACCCAAGGCTGATGCCTTAACAAACATGTCATGTGATCTGTACGGATGTGCAAACTGCCCGTGACACACCCACATGGGTAATGTGGGGCATCTACACTGGTGCCAAACACTCCATTCTCCCCATCTTGAGTTGGGCCACAGAGACCAAGGGAAAGTGTGGGTGCCTAGAGGGTGGGTGCCTAGCTTTCTTTCTACAAGAAAGCTCAATTTGTGACACTCTCTAATCACATATTCTGTTTAGCCCATTTCCTGTTGTCCTGAAGAGCACGTGGAAATACTTACATGGAACTGCAAGTTATCCTTTCATAAACCCAGTCCCCCGTCCCCCACCGCAGCACCATGCTTCACAGACTTGATTCCCACTCCATATCAGCCATCTTGCCCTGCAGAGCATTCTGCAGCAGGGATCATGTCTGAAAAATGACAGGAGGATAAGATGGAGACGGGTGGAATGCAACAGTCTGGCAAGAACATTGGCTGGATTCTCAAATAGAGGGAATGGAGGATGGAAAAGCCAACTTTTGAAATCGAACAAATACATAATAAATAACTTAAAACAGAACATGGGTGTGGAAGCAACCCTTTTTTCAGAGCAGTGGGCATAAAGGTTAACATGCCATCCTGTTTCCCTTGGATGCTTCTGTACATAACAGACCTCCTGATCAGCACTGTAAACTGGGCCCCTTCCTTTCTGGTAGAGATGAATGAGCTACACAGAGGTTTGCAACCAACTGTCCTCTGTGGAAGAGCCTCCGCTGTTCCTGCCAGTGTCTTACCTGCAGGAGCTGACTTGCTGACTGCTGACATTTCTCCTCTATCTCCTGCATAATGTTCTCAAGGGAGCAGAGCTCTTCTGAGAGCTTGGCCATGTGCTCATCCTTCTTCTTCCCAATCTCCTCTTCCACTGCTTCCATCTGGGCCAGCAGAACCTTCTCTTGTTCTTCCAGGAACCGGTGTAGTTGTCTGAACTCAGCCACTGACTTCTGCTTCTCTGCTTCTGTTAGAGTCTGCAAATGGGAAGAAGAGAAAAGCAGCCCAGTGCTTTGTCATTCCAACAAAGCACAGTCAGAGAAGAAGGGCTGTCTCGTGGCTTTTGATCCTTTCTGAATTTTGTCCACTTATTGGTTCTAGTTCAGTTTATAGTAAGTAAGAATGATACTTACAAGCAAGTCTTGGCTTTCCTTTTCTGTGTCCACTTTATATGATAGAATTTTCTCTCTCTCCTTCCTCAACATTTCCAGAAAGCTATAGATTTGATCCTGAAGGGGAAAAGGAGAACCAGTTTGATTGCTTTTGGTAGAACTGGGTTTCCCCCCTTTTCTGTGTTTGTTTTCACTATTTTCTTCCTGCTGTGCTGTACATTTAGACTCCTTTCTTTTAATGTAACATTAGGAATATAGGAAGCTGCCATATACTGAGTCAGACCATTGGTCTAACTAGCTCAGTATTGTCTTCACAGACTGGCAGCGGCTTCTCTAAGGTTGCAGGCAGGAATCTCTCTCAACCCTATCTTGGAGATGGTGCCAGGGAGGGAACTTGGAACTTCTGCTCTTCCCACACCGGCTCCATCCCCTGAGGAGAATATCTTTCAGTGCTCATACTTCTAGTCTCCCATTCATATGCAACCAGCGGAGACCCTGCTTACCTGCATACATATAATGTATATTGAATGTGCATGCATTGTAAGACATCTTGAGCATTTTTATTTAGAATGGAACAACAGGGGCTCACATATAGCACAGTTAGCCACACATCCAAGAGTGAGGGATGTTTGCTGGCTGCTTCTAGCAAACACAGAAGCAGCTTCATGTTAGGCTTGAAGTTAGGCTCCATGCAATGTCACACAGCAGCCTTTGCAAGGAGCAACTATCTTGTGTTTTTCAAAAGCCCAGAGACAGTGAACTTGCATCCCTCTGCACTGGATGCGAGTCAGAACATTTTAAAGAATTTTTAACTGGGTGTTCACTTTTTACCTACAATATGGTGTAACCATATTTTCTCTTCTCCAAAAACACATCCAGCGGTAGAATAATCCTTATGAAGAAAAGAACAAAAATACAGGGAATGTGTATCTTTATTTATTTATTTATCTCTCTTTGTAAGATGCTTTGGGTAATTTTGTTGAAAAGTGGTATATAAATATTGGTTGTAGTAGCAGTGATCTCAGTGTATACAAAAAGAAATTTTGTTTGGAACAGTGGCAGAATGAGGTCTAAAGGGACTCAGAAGTGAATACTGGTTCCCCCAGCCCTTTTTTCCAGTGCCATAATCACTGCATAACCTTTTCTTTGGGGGAACTTGAAGGACTAAGGACTTCCTTTTGGGGGGGTGCCGCCTGCCACTGCCTACTAGCCATCAACCCACCATGCCTGCCTGCTTGCTTACTCCCCCCCACCCAGCACCAGTAAGGGGCTGCAATGTGTGGGGTAAGAGCGGCGAGCAGGAGAAGCTGCTGCTCACAGGGCTGTCCCTAAGGGGACATGGGGCTGGGGGCAAATTAGCATGTGCGCCGGGGCCTCATGGTTGTGGGGGAGGGTGTGCATATTACTCACCTGAGGCCTGCCTGCACATCTCCTCCCAGCTGCAGAGAGAAAGCATGCAGACGCAAGTGGTGGTGGGACAGCCATTTTGGAGACAGGGAGAAAGCGCATGAAGCGACAGATGGTTACAGGGACGAGTCTTCTCCCAAGGGCTGGCTGAAGGGTCGGGGAGCCCCAGGTAAAGCCCACCTCCCGCCCCACATGCTCCCGTTGCCTGTCCGCCCAGGCACCCTCCTGGCTACAGCAAGCAGAGGGTCAGTGCAGGGCAGACAATGGGAAGCACGTGCCTGCTCACCTGTCCAAAACCTATACCAACAGCAATGAAGGAAGGTGGGCAATGGGGAACACTCACCCGCTCCTGCCGCCATTGCCTCCACTCTCAGCGAAAGTAGCGGGTGGAGGCAGGGCAGGATGGGACTCAGGAAATTTCGCTACCCTCCTCCGGGAAGAGAGAGCACCCAGAGTTCCTCCAAGTCCTGGGCCCAGTCCGTAATCGCCTCCTCCGCGTGCCAGTCGCCTGCTCAAGGGAGAAAGCGCACACAGTGGCAGACGGAGGGAGGAGCAGAGTGTGTGTCCAGCCTGCACAGGAGCAGGTGCACTGCTGCTAGGCTGCAGTGTGTGTGTGTGTGGGGGGGTGTCCTTGGGGCAGGCAGGTATGCATGCAGGGGCCCAGGGAAGAGCAGTGCTGCCGCAGTCCCCCCCCCACCCACCCACCCACACACACCAAAGAATGGGCCTGGCTGCCTGCATCTGCCCTGGTCAGGTCGACAAGGGCCAATGACACACTGAACATGCAGCCCTACAGCAGTTCAACTGCATCCCTGGTTCTGAAGTTTTTCAGGGAAATGTTGAAGATACAGCTCCAGCAGCATCAACTCTTTACACCTTCTACCCCTCTGGCCACTTGGGGCATTAGGAACAGAGGTAGCAAGCAAGGGTCTTCCTCTGGGTTTCTCCACTCTTGGTCTCCCTTTCTCTGCTCTGCCTTCTTCTTCTTCTTCTGACTGGTGGACTGATATTCTCAAGCCTCCCCTTCTGCCTACCTGCCTGCTGCAGTTTGAATTCTCCTCCTCCTCCTCTTGCAGGATGAAGACATACAGCTCAGGGACACAGGCTTTCTATCCAAGTATGGAACTTTCGCAATAGACCTTTGCAAGCTTTTGGACCTTAAATGTCTGTCTCAAGGTACTCAAGATGGGCTTGTTCTTCTCGCACACGCTTGCCCTACTATAATTGGGGTCACAGAAATCCCTTCCCTACACCATAAATCAGATGGTTTATAAGAGTCTCATACATTGCTGTATACACAATATGTTGTTCTGCTATCCTTTTCATCCTTTTGAAAAGTGTATTGACACTTTTTGATATTAGTTTCCTTATCACTTCTGATGTACTTAGTAGTCAGTCCACAGCTCCTAATATTGCTTGAAATAAGGCCTGAGGCTTCATTTTTAAGTGTTCCTAAAAATGGTATGTTTAAATATATTACAACTAGTTTCATGTTATCAATATCTCAAATTATTTCCCCCCCATTTTATTACGTGTGCCCAAATCATGTTTACTGGATGTCCACCAGCTGGGACTGGTTGTCCATTTGGACACACAACTACTATTTGAAGAAACTCCCCAACTCCTGCCACGTGGTTCGAGGCTCGAGGCCTTTCTACAACAGCAACGGCCTGCCAGGACTTCCCCTTTTCCACCCCCACAGTCAGCTGCATCCTCGTTCATCCTGCCCCGGCCGGCACCTCCAAAATACACACGCCGGTTATTCTTCCTCAAGCTGCAAAAGAGCAAAGCCCCACCTTGTACTCCTGGGCAGCCTCCTCCACAGGAACCACATCATGGGCTCGGTGCTCCTTGGATCGGTCGCAGACCACGCAGATGGGGGCTTGGTCGTCCTTGCAGAAGAGCTTCAGGGGCTCCTGGTGCCTCTCGCAGCCTCTCCCCGCTCCTGCTTCCCGCCTCACCTGCCCACTGAACTCTTGGGTTATGGCAACAAAATTGGCCAGTTGCCTGTTTGGCCTGAAGTCGCTGGGCTGGAAGCTCTCTCGGCACTGAGGGCAGGCAGCAGCCTCTGCAGAGGAGTTCTGCCAGCACTGAGCAATGCAGTCCCGGCAGAAGTTGTGCCCACAAACTAAAATGACTGGATCGCGGAAGAACTCCAAGCAGACGGAGCAAGTGGCTTCATGTTTGAACTTCTTCCTGAGACGGGGAGCGGCCATGGCTGAATCTCCACAGGCTAAGCCGCTCTTTCCTCTCTCCATCTTCCTTCCTGCCTGGCGCGAAGTTCAAACTAATAACCACCACTACCAGACTAGTAGTTCCCTGCTTCCCTCTCACCCAGGCGGGGCTTCCTTGCAGACACAACGGGGCGTTCCTCTCCCGCCAAGTGCTGATAAGCACCTAATCAAGTTAATTGCTAGAATCAAAGCAGCCCCTCAGAATCTTCTGGGTAGTAGGGTTCAAAAGCAAATGATCTGAAGATGCAGTGGTGAACTGAAGAAAGCGCTGTTGTGGGCAGCTAGTGCTCCTGCTGCTATTTAATCTTTAATCCCATATATCTGGATCCTAGTACGATGTACTCCCATGGAGGAAAAATGCACTCTGCACATGACTAGAAATATCCTGTATTCTTACTTCCAGAGCTGAAGTGCAAAGCTATTCCTATGGGCATTTGAAAACTAAATTGACTTCTATGCAATAAATAAATAAATATATAAAATAGAATTAGAGGTTGGTGTTGGGAGAACTTTAGCAGAATCCTAATAATCTCAACCCATTCCAGTGTGTTAACCTGGCTGATTGTGAGGTGTGCTGGTGTGCGTGCTAAATCACAGTGCATTTCAATTTAGATTGTGGGCCATTTTGAATGAAACTTCTTTTTGTCTGGCACTTGTACACGCAGGCTGCTTCTTGATGCAGCAATCATGAAATAATCATAAAATCAACTAGACTGCCTGGAAGACCAATCATCTGTGCTTCCTAGTGCATCCCTAACCACAAAACCCATGGTGGCTGGAGATTATGGGAATTGTAGTCCAACAAAATCTGGGGACCCAAAGTTGAAAACCCCTGCTCTGGTGCCACTGAAAACTGTTGTGGCCTTGGGAAAGTCTTCTCATCCAATTTTTATTTATTTATTTATTTAACATTTCTATCCCGCTCTTCCTCCAAGGAGCCCAGAGCGGTGTACTACATATTTTAGTTTCTCCTCACAACAACCCTGTGAAGTAGGTTAGGCTGAGACTGGCCCAGCTACTATCATGGCTGAATGGGGATTTGAACTCGGGTCTCCCCGGTCCTAATCCAGCACTCTAACCACTACACCATGCTGGCTCGGTTACCGATTGGTACGATTGGTTACCTCAGTGGAGCAACATCATCTTGAAGGTGGTTGCTGGACAGTCCCCCTCGCATCATGATCCTTACCGGACTTCTAAAAGGGGTTCCTGTTGCTGGAGAGGAAGGCACATAAGGCCCAAAGCTCAGCATGGTCAAGAAACTGACAAAATAGATGGGCTCTGTGTGTGTTTCTGTGGTTCCAGCCCTTCCATCTCTCCAGCATATAAATGGCTACTAGTCTTTAATGGCTATAGACTATCTCCAGGCTCAGAGGCAGCAGGATACCTCTGGATTCCAGTTGCAGGGAAGCAACACCAGGAGAGAGGACACACCTTAATTACAGGCTGTGAAATCAGGATGCTGGACTAGATAGGCCTTGGGGCCCGATGCAGCAGGGTTGTTCTAATGCAGTGGTGGCCAAAACTGGCCCTCTGAACTACAACTCCCATCACCCCTGGCTAGGGGTGATGGGAGTTGTAATTCAACAACAGCTGGAGGGCCAACTGGATCACCAATCCACACATGAACCTGTCCCCTTATCCCATGACTGCTAGGTTGACTCAAGAGCCTTTGGTGGGGAACTTTATCAAAAGCTTTTGTAAGTCCTATATAATGTCAGCCAGATCACCTTTATGCACCGGCCTGTTGACACTCAAAGAATTCCAAAAGTTTAGTGAGGCAAGATTTGCCGTTGCAGAAGCCATGCTTGGTTTCCTAGAGCAAGGCCTATATGCTGAACAATTTTGTCCTTAAGTATGCTTTCCATCACTTTACCCAGCACAGAAGTTAAGATAACCGGCTTGTAACTTCCCGGATCCCCCTGGATCCTCTGGCCTGTAACCCTGCTTCCTCCTAGTGGCTGGCCGGCCCACTGCCTCCTCCAGCCGGCCCACTTCCTCCCGCCCACCGCCTTGCTTCTTCCCCTGCCTCTGGTATTCCTCTGGGCCAGAGGAGTGGGGGGGCCGGCCAGCTGCCAGGAGGAACTGCGGTGGCAGGCCGGAGGAAGCAGCCAGCCAGCAAGAAGAGTCGGTCGCCGGCAGAATGTGGCAGGCTGAGGCGGCCAGCGAGAGGGTGGGCCGCTAGAGGGGGTGGGGAGTTACATTCGCTACTTTCCGGTCCAGAACCTGATTGTAGGTACAAGTTACATATTTTTGCTAGTTGATCAGCAATCACATTTTTAGTTTTTCAAGACAGCTTAGGGCACCCTTTCTCATCAGTTTAGGTCTATATATCCACCAATATGATAGGACAGCAGAATGGCATACATGGTGTTACCCCAGGTTAGTTTGCCTCAACCATTATCTCTCACCCGCCAGCGCTTATTTTCAGCTGGCCTCCCACCCTCCACCGGCCGCCTCAGCCCACCACCTCCTGTCAGCAGCCACCTTTTCTCACCGGCTAGCGGGCCAGCCGCTTCCTCCAGCCTGCAGCCGCGCTTCCTCCTGGTGGCCGAGTGGCCTGCCTCCTCCGGCCCACTGCTCTTCCTCCCAGCAACCGTTCCGGCCAGACGCCTGCTTGGCACTTTCCAGATTAAACCCAACAAAAGTGCCACTACGGATCTGCTAAGTGTACTTCCGTACTTCCTATGCTGTGACACCACAGTCCCTGTGCAGACAGCAAGGTGACAGTCACATGCCTTATTTTGGATTTTATCTTTGCATTATATAGTGCTACAACGCGAGTCCATTTGCAGAAAAATAGCTGTATTTTCCTACTGTAGGAGTTTGAGATTCTTTGGGATAGTTTTCAATACGATCTTGCCAAGCCAAAGCATTTTTCCCTGTTGTAGTGCGTAATCCGGAAAGCGCTTGTGCCTTCCTCTCTCTGCATTCAGATACTGAGCGGAAGAGGAACATAAGAGAGGGAACTCCAGGAGAACCAATTAGGCTGCTGCTCCTACTGTCAGGGCTGGCAGCAGAAAGGAAATCAAAGAAGTTGTTAAGGTTGAATGCAAAAAGATGGGGTGGTCCTGCCCCCAAAGGAGCTTGTTCATGATTTGGGGGTTCTTTTGGACTCTCACCTCCTGCTTGAACAGCAGGTGGGGGCTGCGGCCAGAAGTGCTTTTGCCCAGTTTAATCTGGTTCGCCAATTATGCTCTTACCTTGATGAGCAGGCACTCATGACAGTGACTCATGCCCTTGTTATCTCCGGCTTAGATTATTGTAACGTGGAGCCAGGAGCGGAGCCACCATTGGGCAAAAGGGTTCAAAGAACCCAGGCCGCCAATGGGAAAAGGCCGCTGAGAGAGCCCCAGCCCGTGGCTCTGCGCTTGTAACGTGCTTTACCTAGCGTTACCTTTGAAGACAATCGGGACGCTACAACGGGTTCAGAATGCAGCGGCTCGCCTACTCATGAGTGCCAGAAAATATGACAGGGTAACAGCTCTCCTGCAGTCGCTGCACTGGTTACCTATTCACGTTCGAATTCAATTTAAAGTCCTGGTTCTTACCTTCAAAGCCTTGCAGGTCTTGACACCTGTTTACCTACAGTTACATCCTGTCCTGTTAGATCATCTCAGATGGCCCTTTTGTTGGTTCCTAATTTTCAAGAGGTTCGGAGTTCTTGGATCTGTGAAAGGCCTTTTCAGTTGTTTCCCCACTTCTTTGGAACTCTCTTCCCCTACAGATTCATCTAGCCCCTTCCTTACTGATCTTCAAATTCCTATTGAAGACATTTCTTTTTTGCCAGGCTTTTGCCCTGTAGTTTACTTTATATGTTTTCCGTTAACTACTTTAGTTTTTAATTTAGAATGCAATCTTTAATGCTGCCTTATTTACATATTTTGTACACCACCCGGAGTCTTTGGAGTGGGTGGTAAATTAAATGTTTCTAATAAATAAATAACAACAGCAATGAATGCACCATTAAGAGACCTAAAAGGCCAAATTGAAGACAGATCACCCTGGAGATAATCTATCTATGTGGTCTCTAAAAGTCAACACCGACTTGACGGCATTTAATCAATCAATCAACCAACCAACCAACCAGGAGTCCTCCAGATGTTGCTGAGCTACAACTCCCACCATCCCAAGCTACAGAGTTGGGGGTGATCAGAGTTGTATTTCAGCAACATCTGGAAAACCCCAGGTTGGGAACCACTGCTCTATTTCACTTTGAAATTGCCTGGGGAGAAAAGAAAAGCAGCTGCATGGTTGACCCAACTGCTAGCCAATCAGCACTATGTGTAGCCCTGCTCTGAAAAGGTGGAGAGGTTGCTTCATGATTGATGGTATTGATGATGATTGATGTTATACAGTTTGAGGAGGAGGAGGAAGGTAGATGAGGTACATCTTAAATAAATAAAAACATACCATTACTTTTGTCATAATCATAAAATTGATACAAAATTTCATAAAATTGAGATGTAAAAGGTCAAACCATTTAAAAAATAATAATTTATGTATACATCACTGAAAGATGCGTTTAACCCAGAGACAGACCTTTTATCTTAAAAATGAAAATGAATGGGCCTCAATTGTTTTTAGACTCCCTCAAGCACCTCTTATGATTACAAGTTTTATTACGATGTATTTATACAGCACTATCTATGTGCAAGACACTTTACATAAAGAAAATGAGCCCCTGCCCGAGCGGCTTACATTCTAAAGTTTGTTGGGTACTTTATTCACTTTTGTTTGCTTGTCTGCCCCATTTCTTTTCCTCACAGCTGTGAAATAGGGAGGAGGGAAAGGTAGCTTCACAATTGCCGCAAGGGCCAACTAATCAATGCTTTGAGCAGCCCTGCTCTGAGAAGGTGCAGAAGTTGCTTCATGATCGATGCAAGGGCCAACCAATCATCACTCTGCAAATGCAGCTTCTCCTCAAACAGAAAATAATGGTCCCCCACCCCTGCCTGATCCTGGACAGAAGGCTGTATGCATTGCAACTGGGGGGAGTTTATGAACATCTGTCTCCATCTTTTGACTCTCTTAAGGGGAGAGTTTGAGGTGGGCTTTTTTCCTCACCCATATTAAGGGGTGAAGGATCTCTCCAGCGAATGAAGCTCCTGAGAACACGTAGAGCAGTGCTGTGGTATCAGCATCAAAAAAGGACACTCTCCCCCCAGCATAGTTTAGAGAAACTCGGATCCTCTTGGGCTCCCAATGGAGGGAAAGAGGGATTAAATAAGGGCGGTTGGTGGCTCTGTACCTACCTGCCCACTTCCCCACAGCCCAAATCCCTTCCCTTGGACTAAAGATTATCTTTCTCTTTCTCCTCACAGACTGTCTGGCAACCCCCACAGCCCATTGCTCCTCACTTCCCACACTGACTTCCCAGAAATGTCTGCCTGCTGTGAACCCCTCACATCCCAGCACAAGACAACGTTTGTTGAATCTCTCAGGATTATTGGGCAGATCTTGCCATTCGTCTCCCCGCATCACACATTTATGATCCTCAGACATGATGAGTTTTGGATGAGCTGTGTCTGGATCCAGAGTGACATTTGCTGTTAGGAATGAAGAAAGAAGCAGGATCAGCTGGGAGACTGACTCATACCCCGAGCCTAGACACAAATCATAGAACTGCAATCTCAAATGATTAATGATTTCACGTGCTATATTTAGGATAGTCCTCTCCTTCTTTCAGGATTTCTGTGTTCTAACATAAAGTTTGCTTGAAGAGGGGGAGAGAGAGAGCTGGTATTCTTCTGGATCGGTTGGAAGGAAGTAGACTTATTTGGGGGAAAGCTGTAGCTCAGTGGAAGAGCATCTGCTTTGCACACAGAAGGTCCCAGGTTCAACCTCTAGCACCAGGTTGGGTAAGGAAATATCCATCTGAAACTCTGGATACTGTTGGCAGTCAACTTCGGGCTTCTCAACTTGGGCCCTCTTGTAGATGTTGGCCTACAACTCCTATAATCCCTGGCTACTGGCCACTGTGGCTGGGAATTATGGGAGCTGTAGTCCAAAAACTGTTGGGAGGCCTAAATTGAGCAGGCCTGGATGGACCAATGGTCTGACTAAGTCCGGTCGTACAGAATGGAACTTACTTCTAAGCAAACATACTTAGGATCTCACAGAAAAGTGCCAATAGCAGTCTACTTTCTCTATGGGAGCACAATACTGTGAAACTGCAACGGAGGCTGAAGGACCTTCTGGTATCATGATATGAAACAGTCTCAAGTCACAGCATTTAGAAACTTACTAGGGTAGGTGGATATCAGAGCATTTATTAACTTACCGTGAAGGTTTCTTCTGGTTGCTGGAATCAAGGACATCTCTTTGGGTTATCCCCCTCACGTGTTCCAAGGCAGCACAGTTTTGATTAGCTAACAAGAAGAAATACACGTCTACTGGAGCCGGAGGGGGCTAACTCCACCCCAGTTCTTTCAGCCAAGTTGTGAAAGTGTCACGACAAATTTGTCATGTTAACAGGAAAAGTCAACACAAACAGCCTCCTAATAAAACGGTAATAAGGAATAAAAATTGAATGATCTCCTTGAACATTGAGTGATATAACAGAATGCACACATCGTATCTTGATGTATAGTATAGAGAGAGAGGTTGTAGCAGTCTCTAGTCACAAGAAAAAATTACATACTGCCGATAAGGTGGTCTCCCGGAAACAGAGAACGACATCAAGCCGGGTGGGCCGAGATGTCCTTGACTCCAGCAACCAGAAGAAGCCTTAATGGTAAGTGAACCAATGCTCCGTTCTCAGTTGCTGGGGTCAAGGACATCTCTTTGGGACATACCACATTGTGAGTCCACCAGGGAGGGAACATTTATTATTATTATTAATTCGATTTCTATACCGCCCTTCCAAAAATGGCTCAGGGCGGTTTACACCGAGAAATAATAAATAAATAAGATGGCTCCCTGTCCCCAAAGGGCTCACATTCTAAAAAGAAACACAAGATAGACACCAGCAACAGTCACTGGAGGTACTGTGCTGGGGGTGGATAGGGCCAGTTACTCTCCCCCTGCTAAATAAAAAGAATCACCATGGTAAAAGGTGCCTCTTTGCCCATTTAGCAGGGTTTACACAGAGAAACAACAAACAAATAAGATGGAACCCTGTCCCCAAAGGGCTCACAATCTAAAAAGAAACTTAAGATAGACACCAGCAACAGTCACTGGAGGTACTGTGCTGGGGGTGGAGAGGGCCAGTTACTCTCCCCTTGCTAAATAAAGAAAATCACCACGTTAAAAGGTGCCTCTTTGCCAAGTTAGCAGGGGTCAATAGACATCCTTGTCTATTCCCGGGAAAGCACCTGCTGCAGCACTCTTCTTCCGAAGGGTGCTTGTGCTGATCCATACGTGTCCATTTTGTAGTGTTTGGTAAACATTGAAGGTTGCTTGCACGCTGCTGCCCTGCAGATTTCTTGCACCAGAGCATTTGTGGAAAAAGCCGCTGAGGTTGCTGCTGATCTTGGAATGTGCATAAAGGCTCAGAGGATGGAGATGTGTCTCGTAGGCCAACTCAATACAGGCCTTGATCCATCTTGCAATTGTCGACATAGTAACTGCTCTTCCCATGGATCCAGGAAGGAAGGAAACAAACAGTGTATCCATGGTTCTAAAAGACGCTGATCTCTTTATATCTCAATGGGGCACATCCAACATCTGGCACCTCTTTTCTGTTGGATGCACTGGATGTGGGCAAAATGAAGGTAGGGAAATATCTTGTAAGATAAAAAGAAGAAGCCACTTTGGTACGTATAAAGCGATCTGGTATAAGGCGTACTGAATCTTGTTGGAATATGCAATAAGACCTATGAATTGATAAGGCCTGCAATTCCGACACCCTTCTGGCAGATGTAATTGCTATCAGAAATGCCAATTTGAACGGCAAAATTCTTATCGGGATGGATTTTACGGGCTCAAAGGGTGTAGACTGCAATGCCCTTAGGACTGTATATAAATTCCAAGTAGGGAATCAGTGAATCGTTGGCGGGGGGCGGGGGAGACACCAGGGTGGCCCCTCTGAGGAATCTTTTCAGATGAGAATGTGCGTGTATAGACTTCTCCGAGATTCCTGAGATGAGGTCTATTAGTGATGCTGATTGCCTCTTGAGTGTGTTAGGCCTTAGGCCCCTTTCCAATCCTTCTTGAAGGAACTGCAGCAGATGTTGTATCAATGCTCCACCCTGTGGAACTGAATTGCATGCCGCCCATCTCAAGAACGCTCTTCACGTACATGGGTAGATTTGGTTTGTTGATGACCTACGAGATGCCAGTATAGCATTCAACATGTTATCTGAATACCCCTACTTGCCTCTCAGTCTCCATGCAGCAAGCTGCTACCAGCCCAGGTTTGGATGTTGCACTGGTCCCTGGACTAATAAGTCTGTTATCACTGGCAGGAAAAATGATTCCGTTGTTGATAGATGTAACAACTCTGCGAACCATGGCCTCCTGGGCCAAAATGGTGCCACTAGAATTACACTCGCCTGTAGGAGGCATATCTTTTTTAGCACCTGTGCTAGCAGAGGAGTTAGTGGGAAGGCGTAAAAGGAGCCCCTTTGGCCACTGTGCTGATAATGGCCTTTGAAAGCTCAAAATGCTTTGTAGAATAGTTAGAGCAGGGGTGGTGGAACCTGCTGGAGGGAGGGGCATCCAGCTCTATCTTGTACCCCTTGTATTCAGCTGAGTACCCACCTGTCCGTTATTGAGGCCTCCCATGCATGGAAAACCTCTGACAGGCAAACCCCCTGTCTTGGGAGTCCTGAGTCATTGCTGCCGTTTTGTTTGCTTGGTTTGAGCAAAGGGCTGCCTGTTATTTCCGAAGCTCCTGGAGGGGAAGTGTTGTCAATTCCGTGATCCCTGTTGTGCTCTGAATTCTCTATGCCAGCCCCTGAAAGGGGGCCGGAAACTCCGAAAGGGCTGAAAAGGTTTTTTGAAATCCAGCCTGTCAAGCTTGTGTGGAGCCGATAGCATTGTTTCTCTTTTATCCTTTGATTTGACTAAAACATCTTTCAGAGCGGAATCACCAAAGAGCTTTGTACTGTCATATGGTACAGCAGTCAAATTATTTCTAGAAGGAGCATGCACCTGCCAGCTTTTAAGCCACAGGCGCCTCCTGCCTACTACGGAAGCTCTAGAAGATCACCTAATGGAGTCCAAGGTAGCATCTGCCACAGAAGCTTGAGCTTTTTGGATTTTTACCAACGGCCGTCTCATTTTTATCGGCTCAGTTGGGGGATTACTAAGCAAATCATCTACCCATAGTAGAGATGCCCTCGCAACAATGGAGGCTGCTGTTGAGGATCAGGTAGCAAGGGAGGAATTATCCTGTACCCTTCTCAATGCAAACTCTGCCTTCTTGTCTGACAGATCCTTAAGAGTAACTTCCCCATCCCTGGGCAGCAACAAACCCAACATTAACTGCACAATTGGTGCATCTGTATTAGGCATTTTAAAATAACTCTGATGGTTCCTGCTGGAATGAGTAATATTATTTATTTATTTATTTATTTATTTATTTATTTATGTTTGCAGTTTGCAATAGCCATTAGCTTCCTATTGGTTGCTGGGAGAAGCCATTCCTGCTTAATTGCCTCTGTGAAAACTTCAGGCATTGGTAATAGCATATCTTTTGGTTTTGCCTTGGGGAAAAATGAGTTCCCCTTTAGAAGGAGTAGCTTCTGAAATTGCCTTTGATTGTAATCCAATAGTAGTTAGCACTCTAGTCATGAGGGGATTGAAATCCTCAGACTCAAAAAGGCATTGTGAAACATTACCCTGGTATGGACCTTCCCTGCCTGACCATTTGTTCCTCCTTATCTGGGGTTATGTCAGGTTCCTGATTTCCAACATCCAGCCCCTCAGTCTCCCCCAGTCAGGGCCAGCGTCTAAGTCAATTAAAGAGGTTGGAGTTGCCTTACGCTTATCAGTTCGCAGAGGTCTCGGATTGTGACTATCTGGCTCCCCAGAGTCAGGCCCTGACATAGCTGAAGAATGTCAATCATTACCCTTAGAGCTTGTCTTTAAGGATTTTCTTTCATTATAGCATTCACCTTTAAAGTGTTTTCTCTTTTTCTTAGCCTTTTTTTGGGCAGGACTGGCTGAATCAGAGCCTCAAATGTAGAATAGACCCTTTTGCGTTTTCCTGATTCTTTGTTCTTTTTTACTGGCTTAATCTATTGAATGATTTCCACTATTGCATTTTTAAGCCACGCCTGCCACTCAGGGGGGACTGATCTCAATGAACTGGGACATGGCTCTGAGGGACCCAGGCGGGGGTTACTCTGCCCAGTGAAAGGTCTCACCAGTCTCTCAGTCTGATCCTGGCTTGGGATGGAGACGCGAACTGCTGCAGTGGTGTTTGGGACCTTCCCCAAGGTTTTGTGTGCGATTTCCATCTACTTGAGCCATTATGGAGCCTTTTGTTGCTGCTGCAACAAAAATAATACGGTTAATATTATAATGCCCTTATACAAAACTATGGTGTAGCCGCACCTGGAGTACTGCATACAATTCTGGTAACTACATCTAAAAAAAGACATTGTAGAACTGGAAAAGGTGCAGAAGAGGGCAACCAAGATGATCAGGGGCCTAGAGCACCTTTCTTATGAGGCAAGGCTACAACACCTGGGGCTATTTAGTTTAGAAAAAAGACTATCATGTGGGGAGACATGATAGAGGTCTATAAAATCACACATGGTGTGGAGAAAGTGGACAGAGAGAAATTCTTCTCCCTCTCACATAACACTAGAACCAGGGGTCATCCCATGAAATTGATTGCCGGGAAATTTAGGATCAGCAAACAGAGGTACTTTTTCACACAACACATATGCAACTTGTGGAATTCTCTGTCACAAGATGTGGTGACAGCCAGCAACCTGGATGGCTTTAAGAGGGGTTTGAAGAACTTCATGGTCTATCAATGGCTACTAGTTGGAGGGCTATAGGCCACCTCCAGCCTCAAGGCAGGATGCCCCTGAGTAACAGTTGCAGGGGAGTAACAGCAGGATAGAGGGCATGCCCTCAACTCCTGCCTCGGCTTCCAGTGGCAGCTTTTGGGGTGCACTATATGAAATAGGATGCTGTACTAGATGGGTGTTGGGCCTGATCCAGCAGGGCTGTTCTTATCTTATTTTCCAAAGTTCTCCAAGCCCTCAATTCTGCCAAAGTGGGAGGAGGGGCTGCCAGGGGGAAAGTAACTGTATGTCTTAGAATGGAGGAGAGTTTTGAGGATGCTCCTTCAGGTTGTGCATTCCCCTTCCTTTTGCCACTCCCTGAGGCTCGCTGTGCCATTCTACTGAGAGTCTGGTGGCCTGCAGGTGGGGGACTTGCTTCACTGGCATTTAGCCCGGGCAGCTTTAAAGTGGCCGCTGCCAATGCTTGAGGTGGTGGAAATCTGGGCACTCTGGATATCCCAGGAAAAACAGTCTGGTCCTTACCCCTGGGCACCAGCAACATCATGCACTGTACTGCGGGCTCTAACACCACGGAAAGGTAGGGCGGAAAAGCACAGTCAGGAAAAGCGGTTGAAATCAGAAAAAAGGGAGTGCTTTTTTAAAGATATCAATAAGGTCAGATAAAGGAATGCCAACGGGATGCCAGTGTGGTGTAGTGGTTAGAGTGCTGGACTAGGACCGGGGAGACCCGAGTTCAAATCCCCATTCAGCCATGATACTAGCTGGATGACTCTGGGCCTGTCACTTCTCTCTCAGCCTAACCTACTTCACAGGGTTGTTGTGAGTAGAAACCTAAGTATGTAGTACACCGCTCTGGGCTCCTTGGAGGAAGAGCGGGGTATAAAATGTAAAATAATAATAAATAAAACTGTGAGGAAAAAGTAAACTGGACAAAGCAGAAAAATCTATGAGAATACAGAGAGAAGTTACAGACTGCCTGGAACAAGGCAGGATAGAAAGAACTGGGGTGAGGTTAGCCCCCTCCAGCTCCAGTAGGCCTGTGTTTCTTCTTGTTAGCTAATCAAAACTGTCCTGCCTTGGAGCACATGAGGGAGACAACCCAAAGAGATGTCCTTGACCCCAGCAACTGAGAAGAAGATTTTTCAAAGCAGAAGAAAAAAGTGTAATTTGGGCAAAAACAGATCAAATAATCTTATGACTAGAAAATTGCTCACACAGGCGTATAGACAAGGCATGTGTAGAAAAATCTCACTCTCTCTCTGGCAGGAAACTGACTGGCAATAGATTCAGAAAAAAGACAAGAGAATCCTTTTCAACCTAAACAGTTTACAGAATTCACTGCCACATGATTTTGTACGATTACAAACTTAAAGGGTTTCAAGGAAGACCTGACCCATTCAAGGAGGATTTTTGTCAATAGCAGTTAGCTATAACAAATGGCTAAACAAGAGGCAGTCTACCTCCACTGAACTTTACAAGCAAAGAAGTCTATAATTGTAGTAGTAGTAGTAGTGGTAGTGGTGAGGAGGAGGGCCATTGTCTCCAGGCCCTGCCTCTTGGCTTCCCAGAGGCATCACTTGGAGACTGTTTGACCAGATGGGCCTTGTATCTGATGCAACAGGGAAGTTCTTAAATAATGGTTTGTGAGTTGCACTGGGAGTAGAAATACTGAAGAGCAAGGCATAAATAAGTCTACAAATAAGTCTTACAAATAAGTAAAACAAGAGGAATATAGATAGGCATGGGACCGCTCAGGGGCATAACGAGGCTGGAGTGGGCCCAGAGACAAAATTTTAAAATGGGCCCCTCGCTGATACACACACACTCACTTCACATGTGACTTGCCTCTGGGGGGCCCCTCGAGGCGTGGGGGCCCTTGCCTAATGGTAGTTACGTCCCTGGGACCACTCCTTCACTCAACAGCTCTCTTCAGATGCTCAAAAAGAAAGAGAAGGACATGGCTTGCATATATAGTAGATTTCAGAGACCATGCCCAGAAGCCTCATCCTGGTGCTTCTGACACTCTGAAAGTCCCCTCCCTGCGCTGTCCACCCTTACAGCATTTGTCTGGAGGCGGCAAATGTTGCAAGCATGATGGATATTTGTTTCCATGATCGGAAGGGTGAGGCGCCCCGTCTTCCAATCACAGAAACAAATCTCCATGATGCTTACAACATTTGCCTCCTCAAACAAATGCTATAAGGGTGGAGTGTGGCATAGCTTTTGAGCACATCAGCATCAGGGTGGGGCTCCTGGGCATACTCTTGGGATGCCACACACAAGTACAAATGTCTGAAGAGGGCTCCAGCTCAGCCCTGATTGTTCCAGAGCCCCCAGGGCAGAACCGGCTCACTCCTATGTAAACGAAGACAACTTTCTGACAAGTCCCTCTCCCAGCTGCGACTTACCTTCCTTCAGCTGAAATCCAGATGACAGTGTGTCTGAGGAAGGAAACAGAAACCAAACATCACGCCACTGTATATATTACTAATGTTGTAACAAAAATAAAGTCTGTTAGTGTCACCTGCTTTTCCTTAATTCATATGTAAGATTCAGTAATACTGAAGTAAGTCTGAGAGTTTGTGGGATGGGGCCCTCCCAACTCTAATTTGTCCTCATATATTCAGATTTTATTTCTCCTAATGGGAATGTTTTTAACAGTCCAAATCTGATCTGCTTCAAGATTTAGCAAGCCAAGAGAAAATGTATATATTTGGCAAGTGGATACTTAGGATTATTGCCTAAGAAGTTTATAGCTTGGTTCTAAATGTGGTGCTTCAGAAATTAAATCTTCTTGAATGGGACTGACCGCATGGGATGCATGCTAAAGCCTAGGCCCAAAAATAAATTAAACACGATTTCCCTACTGGAACTCAAGTTCCCTGTTTTCCTAGCCCTTCTAACATTAGAAGTGACCGAGAGCCTTTTACAGTCACTTCTGAACCAATACGGTCTACATACAAGATCCTCACAGCTGTTCTTCTTTACCTTTGAACTGCTTCATGACACGCTGCAGGAAGGGATTTATATCACAGAAGTCCCAGATCCTCCACTTCAGTGCAGGAGAAAAAGCCATGGGATTCTCAAATATTTCTTTCTCCTTGCACCTGAAGAGGGGGGGAAACAAAATAAAACACCATCCATCCGTCCATGCAGGCCGGAGTGAAAGGAAGGACCAGGGAGAAGGTTGGAAGGAACATGGTCAAGGAAAACATTATACCCCAGGGGCGTATCTAGGGTAGGGCAGGTGGGGCACGTGCCCCGGGCGCAACTTGAAGGGGGCACCTTTTTAAAAAATTAATTTTAAGAGATGGCTGCTGAAAACAAAATGGCCACCGTGCATGCTCAAATGGCCTCTGTAAGGCTCTAGGTCATGCCAGGCTTTGCAGAGGCCATTTGAGCATGTGCGGTGGCCATTTTGTTTTCAGTGGCCATTTTTGGTTTTTTTAAATGGCCCCCGCACATGCTCAAATGGTCCCTGTGAGGCCCTAGAGGCCAGTGGGGGGGGGGGGAGAGGGAACCTTTGCAGACCCCCCAGCATGGACTTTCGGAAGCCCTCTAAAGGGGCTACAGGTTAAAAAATAAACAAATAATGTAATATAAGTCACTGTACACATATTCAGTTTGGCACTATGTACAGAGAATCAGGGCTTGTGAATACTGAGCTGAAGCTTATGAGCTAGGATTGTATTCATTTGCTTCTTGTGATAAGTGAGTTAAATGCGATGTCTTAATAATATGGCTATTAATGGTGAGTTTGTCTTTGAATAAGTGTGAAATCCTTAGTATTAAGGCCCACTGGGAGTTTCTTGCTCTCTTTCTCTCATTTTAACTGTCTTTCTGAAAGACTAGAATATATTCCAAGCAGTGACACAGTTTACTCTGCATATCCTTTAATTATTTTCAGAGTATCTGGGGAAAGTCAAATTCTCCATTTATTTTTAAAACTTATGTAATAGTGATGCTACAATGCATAGTAGAGAATTAGACAGGCACTTCTGTTTAGTTTCCCAAGTACATCTCCACATAGTATTTGTGTATTTCATGAGCCCCAGCATACAGAAATTCGTAGTTTTCCAGCATGTTTTGGTCTGGCTACGTCCACTGCTAAATAGTTTTTGAAATATTAAAAGATTAATGAGCTTGACTTGTATTTTTCAGCTGATATTATGATAAAGTTATCTGAAAGATGGGTGTCAGATGTTTGGACAGGTGGCGCAATTTTAGTGCTTGCCCTAGGCGCTATTTTCGCTAGATATGCCTCTGGTTGGGGGTGAACTGGGCCAGTTGCTTTCCTCCTGCTAATATGAGTTATCACTTATTTATAACATCACCTTTCTTGGGGTAAAACTACCTTTTATTTTTATTTATTCATTCAATTTATATACTACCCGTCTTAAAGTGGCTCTGGGCAGTTTACATTAAAAAAATCAAACACACATAATAAAACAAATTTTTTAAAAAACCATTTAAACCAGATTAAAATTAAAACTATATCATTAAAAGCCAGGCTAAAAAGATGGATCTTTAAGGCCCAAATGTATATAAAGAAAATACATTTAATCCTTACTGTATTTTATTATTAATGTAATTGTACTTTATTGAGAGCAAACCTTTTAAAATTACCTTTTTAAAAATTGTAATGGTCTGAATCAAAGGAGAAATAAAATTTTAAAAGAAAGTGAAGGCAGAACTCCGGCTGTTTACAAGTAATGGGAAAAGGCACTGCACTGCAGAGATGTGCAAATAAAGGGAAACGAGGATTTGGTGGGCACTAACATCCATGACATCAACTCTCTCATGGACCATTCCTCTTGCCAGGAGATTGGACCCAAAAAAGTTTACTAAAATTAAAGTACAACTGAAATACCAGTGTTTCTGAAGCTTTTCAGAAAAACTAAGCCTTAAACTGGAATCTTCCTCATTGTAGTTTATGTCCCTGCAATTGATTCCTGCTCAGTAGTTACAGTACAGAACATGTATTGTTCCCCTCCTTACTGTTTTTCCTTTCAAGTTCTTCACGTAATGTCCACACCCTTCCCAGAATCATGAAGGAACGTAAATTGGGATCTGCTTACCTCTTAAAAGTGCTTCTTAAATCCTAGGAGAGAGAGAGAGGAGGAAACTTAATGGATAGGCTCACACCATCGTCAAGTCAGTAAGTTCCAAATGGTAAGTTTCTGGCAAGCACATACTCCCAACAGGCATGTTTTGCTCTATTCCAGTTCCTATGCAGTGTTATGAAGATCCTTCCAACTTCTGCCTGCCTTTTTAACCAAGGTTTGAGGCTGGGTGGACAAAGTTGGGAGATTCTCAGTAACTCATGGAAACTTGATTTGTGCAGGTTCAAGACACACCTGTCAGAAGCATTTGCCCATCATGGGCCTTGGGCTACCAACTTGAAGGCAATCATGTAACCCGCCCAGTGTCTACTGTCGTATGGAGAAATTCCTTGAGAATGACATGGAGAGGGAAAGTAAAGTGAATCAATTTTAGTACAGTTCAGGGCAACCAAGTTACAAATTTCAACAGCTGAAGCAAATATAGTGACCAAAACAAGCCCTGCTCCTCTAAAAACTATACAAGACCTTGCACACAATCATTTTTGGCTTATGAGGCGCCTAACTCAGGTTAGAGCAGTGGTGGGTTCAACGACCAGAGCCACTGTCTGTTTGCACATGATCGTGGCAACAGTGAGCACGGAAGTTTGCCAGAGGAGCAGGGAAACCTTCCCACAAGCTCTGTGCTGCCAGGAGGAGAACCTCTTTAAAAAAAAAAAAAAATAGATAGGTAGGTAGATAACATCACAACCATGCTCCAATTGGCCACAAGGGGGAAGGGGTGGGGCAAGCTGCATTTAAGCACAGAATCATAGAGGGGACTATGCAGAGCAGCACATTCTCTGTTCATGGCCCCGGCAGCCACAGTTCTCTCTGGAAAACATGGCGGGCAGTTGCTGATACTCAAAAACTGAGTGGGAAGCAGCCATTCTCCTTCAACACCATATACAAACCCAGGTTCTGGGCCCCCTGTTGTGCACTAACGTGGGTTAAGACCAGGGTTTACCAGTTTTGGCAAGCCTGGGTTTGTGGGTTGTGCCCTGGTTCACACGATCTGCTAACCCAAGCTTGCCTGCACTAACCCGAGTTAGTGTGGCTGTGTGAAGAGACTTACAATATAATGTTTATTATTTAACCCAGGTTCCAGTGGTCCAGAAAAACCCATGGGCAGGTTTTTACTCATGTGGAAGTGCAGTCCATTCTCTCTTAAATCCTGCCCCCTCCCCACCTCTATGAGGCAAAACAAGGCAATTGCCTCAGGCAGCAATTTGGGGGGCTATTTTGGGGACAGCAGCAGGGGTGTTGGGAGCTCATGGGAGCCAGGGACAGGTTCCTGCTGGTGCCCCTTGCCCCATTTATGGGTGGATGCGCACTTTGCTTGTGTGGCCAGAATGCTTGTCAGGCACAGGGGGTGTAGCCCGAATGGGGAAGAGGAGTCAATTGGTCCCCCTCCCCAGGGCCAGTTTAAGCCTACACAGATACTGCAATTGCAGGGGGGGTGTACTATTGGGGGCCCACCTCAGGGTAGGATTAAGAGCTTTGCAGTTCTCAGTGAGCCCTTTGGAATCCATTGTTTACATTACAATGTCCATGTTAAGCCAATTGCCTCCTGCTGGAACCTGCTACTTGAGTGGGAGCAGTAACAACAAATTAAATAAATGGAAAGTGGAGGAGGTTCCTGATTGTGCTCCCACACATCTCAGTGCTGGACAACTTTTAAAATAATTTTTTTGCAGCTGTTTGTTGATCCGAGAGCCAAGTTTAGTACATAGAGGTAGAGATAGAAAATGATTTCAGTAAACCAAGGAAAGGATGAGAGGGAAATGAGACCTGTAATGTGTTTGTGCGAGTGAGCTGAATTCAGCAATTGGGTTGAGCAAGGGAAGAGAGACCTGTGTTAGCTTTATGGGAGGGAGCATGTGTGAGACACACACACACAAAAAGATCGGTCTGCTCACTGGTTTGGAATGATCTGAGAACTGAGGACCTGTGATGTGAGCGAGAAAGACAGACAATAAGTGAACAGCAAAACTGAGAGAGAAGGGAGTGGAACAGTCATTTTAAAATCTTTTCATCTAACCATCTTCCATAAGAACTGGGAGTCCCGATTTATCCCCCACCCCATGCCTTCTCAGCTTATGTTCGGTAGAATATGCTTTCTTACAGTTATGAACTATGATTCTGAGTGGTTTCTTCAGAAGCCAGCTCTGCTAACATCCTGGTGCTTGTTTCCTGCTGAAAAGGAGTTTATCAAATTTTCCAGTGTTGTGATTTTGGGGGGGAAATGTGAAAGAGCTCCTGCTGGGCGCTTTCCAGCCTAGCTGCTCAACAGCAGCAACATGCCTCCATTCAGGCAAGTCGCATTTGAAACGTAAACAGCAGGGGAAGCAGTCTCGCAGAAGACCCCCGAAAAACAGCAACCTTTTTACGACATCCTAGCTCTATATTGCAGTGATTAAATTCGAAACAAGGCATTGGAAATGTGAATGGCACCCCGCTGTCCACGTAGGGACTGCGGTGTCACAACGCAGGAAGTGTGGAAGCACACTTTGAGATACAATGTGATCCTGTTGCAGGGTCTAATCTGGAAAGCACCCTGCTTTCCTCCCTAAAGAGGCTTATATTCCAATACAGAAACTCTGTTCAGACATTACACATGGTGTTGATACACCTGTATCTGCTTTTGTGTGAATAATTATAAACGAGTTTAGTTCATTTTAAAAGTGAGCCTTGTACAGGCCCCTTCAAAGCCACAGGACAGGAAATATTGCTGTCATGTGTTGAACATAATGTCTGAACTGTACAGACCTGTAGAAACATACAGTGGGTATTGAACATGACATGCGAATAGGATTTTGTTATGAGAGAGGTGTATTTGTCCACGTGGCAGAGTGGACAGATTTAAAGAGTTTCCTTCTCTAATTTCTGTCTTGTGTGCGAGAGGTGTTGTTACAATGTTGTAAATTATTACAATGCAAAAAGGCATCTTAAGATGCAACACAACATAGTAGTTTTTGCAGTATGATAGAGAGCAAGCAATTATGTCCCTATTTTCAGCAATGAAATGCTGGAGGGTATTGAACACAGGAAGCTCTCTTTCCATGTACTGGCAAATTTGTATTGGTGATTTCCATCTACTAACAACAACAAAAGGCTATTGAAGTAGGCACAAACTGGCAGAAGCCCAGCACTGTTAAGAGCAGTATCACTTTTCCTGGATCGCACCATTTCAAGCTAGGGCAGGGCTGCCTATTTGAAAGTTCTGCCTCCACCCCCACAAATTCTCCCCCTGCCCCAATACAAGTCATTAGAAAAGCTTCTCCCTGCACACAGAAAGAGAGGATGTCACAATGCTGTGTTGAACGCTTCTCCCTGACATGCTACTTTTCTGTTTGCAGGGATATTCTTATACGAGGAAACATTTAAATAGTGTGGTCCGGGAAAAGGCTTGCCACTTAATTCTCCTGTACAGAGTCAATGTGGTCATCCCCTTCTTTTCCTCAGGCAGCAAAGTGTCTTGAGCCACCCACGCTGCTCCTTAAAATGTGGGGTCTATAAATAGATACAGAATTCAGCACAGAATAGTGGGGAACAATTTCTTCTCATAATCTGGACACTATGCTGTTAATGCCGCCTAAGACTGCATTTGGTTTTTTAGCAGCTGCATCACACTACTGGCTCATATTCGGCTAAAACACTAAGACACCTAGGAGTGGCTGTTGGGATGGGCATGGCTATGGAGTATGGCTGTCAGGTAGTGTTTCTTCTAATTTTCTTGATCTGTGTGCAGAATGAGTGGTAGTAAAAAGGCCTTGTGTGTGCACATGCATTCAGAATGGGACCTTCCCAACTCAAGGTAAAAGGGATCTAAAATTAGCTGAACAGACATTAAAAAAAAAGTGTACACACACACTCCAGCACACGTGCACACCTTAGAAGGAATATTGCTGTCAGGGTGAGCACTGCTATGGGGGCTGCTTGCTGTCCTGGGGATGGGACGAGCTGTAGAAAGAGCCCCCCCTCCAATTTTGGTGGTGCCACCAAAAAAGAAGGACCCTACAAACGTCATTTTGCCCCAAAATGCCGTCAGCTGGTCCTGCCTTCCCAAATCCCTGGCAGCATCGCCAAGATAGAGACATTCCTGCCTGCAACCTTGGAGAAGCTGCTGCCAGTCTGTGTAGATAATACTGAGAGAGATGGACCAGTGGTCTGACTCGGTATATGGCAGCTTCTTATGTTCCTATGTTCAATGCTGTTTGAGTGGATCCTATTTTGTTTACTAATTCTAATGTGCTCTATGCCTTTGCTTTCTTCTTATTTATAGGGATGTGCAAGGACTGGTTCGGAGGCCATTCTACTGGCCTCCGGTCTGGACACGGGGCGGTTCGATTCAGAAGGGTTAGGGTGGGTGGTTCCATTAAGGGCGGGGGGGGGGCTTTACTTACCCCTCCTGCGTTTTCCCAACTCAGGCGCTGTATTTAGTGTAGAAATCCGGTGGCAGGATACCTCCTTGCTGCCCACTTCAATCTCCACTTGGCTCCTCTGTAGTTAACAATCGAGCGGCAGGATACTTCCCTGCCATCCCCTTCAATTCCCACTTGGCCGCCC
The DNA here is from genome assembly GCF_027244095.1 of Hemicordylus capensis. Taxonomy (NCBI): domain Eukaryota; kingdom Metazoa; phylum Chordata; class Lepidosauria; order Squamata; family Cordylidae; genus Hemicordylus; species Hemicordylus capensis. Next base: position 252,008,171 of record NC_069658.1, on the reverse strand, counting down.
CCTTCAATCCCGCTCTTAAAGCCTTCTTAAAGCCTTTTGCAGCCCAGCAGGGAAAGGGGCGGCAGGGAGGTATCCTGCCGCCCATTTCTAATGAGCAAGCGGAGCAGGATTGAAGGGGGCGGCAGGGAGGTATCCTGCCACCCGATTGTTAACCACAGAGGAGCCAAGTGGAGACCGCAGCTCCGCGGTTCCGTGCACACCCCTACTTATTTATTGTTTTTCCACACACAAAGATCCTCATGCAGTTTACAGATCACAAGGAATGAGAAATTGGTTCCTTGACCCAAAATGGCTCACAATTCTATTTGGTGGGGGGCAAGAGAGAGTGGAGAATCCTAGATTGTTCACTTCATTCCGAGTTGGTATTCCTTCCTGCTTCCCCCAGCCCCCCATCTTTGCTTTGCTATCATATACCTTTCTATGGGGTGGAATTATAAGATGTAGTCCAGGAAAATGTTTGCCAGTTGGGGGAAAGGCCTTTACATTGTTTTTCACCTCTTGCAGCAAAGTGACTTGAGCTTCAGAGATTCAAGTCCTACCCGACATCTACCATCTTGGCCTGCAGAGCACTCTGCAGCAGATGTCCTATCCAAAAGATGATCAGAAAACAAGTTGGTAAGAACAATGGCTGGATTCTCCATAAACACTGAATGATTGAAGGGCGGAAACGCCAGCTTAAAGAGGTAGTGTGGAAACAACCCTCTAGTTCAGAATAGTTAGCACAAAAGTTAATATGCCATCCAGTTTGGATACTTCTGTACATAACAAGCCTCATTATTAACATCATATATCGGGGGGGGGCTTCATTTCTTGTAGAGATGGAGGAGCACCTAAGTTTGGAACCAGTGGGGCCCTGTTGAGGACCCTGGGCTGTTTCTGTTTCTTCTGGTGTCTTACCAGTAGGAGTTCACTTGCTGACTGCTGACATTTCTCCTCTATCTCCTGGATAACACTGTCAAGGGAGGAGAGCTCCTCTGAGAGTTTGGCCACATGCTCATCGCTTTTATTCACAATCTCCTTCACCACCTCTTCCATCTGGGCCAGCAGAAGTGTCTCTTGTTCTTCCAGAAACTGATGTAGTTGTCTGAACTCAGCCACTGCCTTCTGCTTCTCTGCTTCTGTTCGAATCTACAAATAGGAAGTGTGGGGCGGGATGGGGGAGAAACAGCCCAATGTTTTGAATACTGAATTTTTGTAGATAATGAGAATTCTATAATAAGAAAGTTCTGGACATTTCAAGAGATTGACATCAACAGGAATCAAAGAAAGAATTTTGTAAAGAATTCCAGAGGCCCACCCTTAGCCTTTCAGGAATATTTTAATAGGAAATCAGGGCATCCCAAAATGCACAGTTTGAGAAGTGCTGTTTCATGACGTTTTATCCTCTCTGCATTTTGACATCAGCTTTTTCCACTTACTGATTTAAATACTTCCTTAGTCCATAATACTTACAAGCAGATCTTGGCTTTTCTTTTCAGTGTCTGCTTTACATGCCAGAATTCTCTCTTTCCCCTTCTTCAGAATCTCCAGAAAGATACAGATCTGACCCTAAAGAGAAAACAAAAAGGGCCAGTTTGGTTCCTTTTTGGTCTGGGTTTCTTTTTTCTCTTAGTCTCCTGTTCTCTACACACACACACACACACACACACTTCTGTTCTAAACTTTTGCACTTTTTTGTTGTGGTGTAATTGCTTTTGTTATTGTAAGACACACTGAGTAGTCAATATACAGTGGGAAGCTAGAGTAAAGAGGTGTTGAGTAAACAAGTAAATATCAAAGCAGAGAGGTAGTTTTCTTTTTTAAAAAATGGAACTGGGCAAACATTTGCTTATAGAGGGGGGGGAATTATGCCAATATTTTTTCAAAGTTCTAGTATGCAAATTTTCCTAATGCCCTAAACAGATGCAATTCAATTTGACCTATTTGATTTAAAAACCCACTAGATCCCCTGTATCTGCTCCCCCCCCCAAAATTTTTTTTTGAGGAGGGACCAATAAAAACACTTAATGTGGTTTAAATATTAACTAGAAACAAATTCAGAGCCTTAGGATTAAATTAAGTTATTTTTATTGGAATAGTAATAAACCAGCATTAACTCATATATGCTTCCCAGGAATAACTTCCTGAGAAGAATTACAACTTTGAGACTGCCAGACTTGCCCAATATTGCATTGGCATCCATTCCTTGGTGCCAATACATTTTATGGATGATAGACATCGGGCTAGCATTGCACACATGCAGCAGGTCAAGTTCCAGACTACTGCTGTGCCGATGCTTGAACAGGGGAAGGGACAATTTTGATCTCCCCCTCCCTGTGGAGCCCACTACACATCAAAATATGTTCCTCAGGGTCACACAATCTTCAGGGACCTCTTTTGGTGATGCACTTTCTGGAGAAAAGGGGAAAACAGCAAGACTTGCCCCTGCCCTTGTTATGGACCAGTACACAACTTTAGACTTAAAGGTACCAGCCCAGAAGTATGTGGAATATAGGCCTGTGTCTGATTTCATTTTATATTAAGAGTTCAATTAAATGCCTGAACTTGAGGGGAATCTCATGACTGCCTGGTAAATGATTTGTAGAGGCAGGAGTAATCTAGCATTGTTTATCAGTGTTTGTGGAAACTCACTGAGATACAATGGGTCAGGCTTAATTACCAGTCTCACACTGCTGAAATTAACCTGTTGTCCAGTAACAGGATGCTTCTGCCTTAAGTCAAATGTGTTAATTAACTTGGCTCACACATGTACCCCTTTTGATGTTACTTTATAATTACACACTAGATAGAGGTACACAAGAAATAATGTAATTGCTGTCTCACACAAAATAGAACTTATTCTCTCACTAACTCCTGACTTTTAACACCTTTTGGGAAGGGATCCATTTGCAACTCAGAGATGCAGATTTGCTTTGGGCAATGTCCCCTCCTCAAGATAGCAGCTAACAGAAGATGAGATTGAGATCTCTCTGGACTGACCAAATATCCTGAGCTAATTTTGGTAATTAAAAGACAATATTTAGAGGATAGCAGAAATAAATGCCTTTTTGTGATCCAGAAGACTCAAATGAACATCAAAGGATGGAACCACTATAAGAAGGAGTCTCTGGACATGGCAGATTAGCTATCTTGTGCCTACAGCAAGATTTGCTCACAGCAATGCCAGAGTTTGCTGCCCAAGCCGCAGGGCTAGAGGCAGGAACTCTGTCCATGGACAGGAACTGTCTGTGACTTCTACTGCGCAGTGAGAAGTCAAGACTTTCCCCCAGCCATGGTGCTCTGACTCTCAGCTGTGATTTGAGCACTGCAACAACTCCTGTCTCCAGCCCGAGGCCTCCTTCAGCTGAAAGATCCTGCGCTCTCAAGTCTCTGATCCTGGTAAATATGCTGCTCCTACAAGCCTGGAATCCCCTCATCCCACCATACCAGCCCTTAGCCTGCCTTCCTCCCCCCCCCCTTTTTCTGTCTGTATCTGAATTGTATTAGGCTCTAGGAAGATTTAATTGCACACACATATGTTAGTTAGGCACATTACACTACACCTTGAATCAGAAACATGTTTTTTTTTTAATGTGGATTATTTTATCCTGATGAGCAACTTTTTATAATAAAGCCCATTGAACTTTCTGAGTGTGTCTCTCTCTATCTCTGTTTGCGCACCCAGATCCTACATGGTCACCATCTCCAAGAACCAATTCAGTTTGTGTATGATGTGACTTTGCCTCTTTCCCTCTGAGCATGTACAGAGTGCAAAACCAGGTATGGTTCACAACACCCTCCTCAAATGACAGTGCAGCAGTAGTCGTCTGGAATTCACACTGCTGCACACATGCAGTACTAGTAAAAATTTATGTACTTTCCTATATAAACCACTCTGAGAGCTTGGGTTGAAGAGCAGTATGTGTATTATATATATTCATAGTAGTAGTCTGGATGTCAGCCAGTTTTGGTTTTTTTTAGAAATTGGAAGTTTTCCACAGAAGGATTATGTATAGTAAAACTTTCCATTTTGGAAAAATTTCTATCCACATCTCTACAAAATTGCAACTGAGAAACAGATAAGTTAGAAAATATCTTGATTCCTGACTTGGCTTCCACTTTTTTAGCCAGGGAGTGATCTCCCAAATACCTTTGAGTCAATATCCCTCTAAAGGAAATGTCATACGGTAGGTCACCACCAGAGCCTGTATGGTGTGTGTGTGTGTGTGTGTGTGTGTGTGTGTGTGTACACACACTTGAAACACACACTCCAAGATGGGGAAAGGAAGGCATCCCCTGCCATAGCATCCATCCAAACCCTACTTTAGGTGAATAGCTTGTGGAGGTTTGTTATACATTAGAGCAGGCAAACCCTTTTCCTGCCATGATTTCAGTTCTAGAAGACTCCTCCCAGCTCTCCTGTTTAAGGCCAGACCCAGTTTAGTTCCCCTTCTCCATGCATGCAGTCCACTGGCCCATTAATCCGGCCTCTCAAAATCCACTCTGGTTATTCTTCAAGCCACAAAACAGCAAATCCCTACCTTGTACTCCTGGGCAGCCTCCTGCACAGGAATCACATTGTGAGCTCGGTGCTCCTTAGAACAGTCACACACCATACAGATTGGGGCTTCATCATCCTTGCAGAAGAGCTTCAGGGGCTCCTGGTGCCTCTTGCAGAGTCTCCACCCACCGATTTCCTGCTCCGCCTGCCCACTCAGCTCTTTAGCTATTGCAACCATATTGGCAAGTTGCCTGTTGGGTCTCAAGTCCCTTTGCTGAACGCTCTCTCTGCACTGAGGACAGACAGCATTTGTGGAGGACTCCCCCCAGCACTTGACAATGCAGGCTTCACAGAAATTGTGCCCACAGTCTATAAGTACTGGGTCAGTGAAGAAGTCTAGGCAAATGGAGCAAGTTGCTTCAGTCTTAAGCTTCTTACGGGGGCTGGGAGCAGCCATGGCTCAAATGCCACAGTACAAGACCGTGGCTTTCCTCTCTACTGTCCTTCCTAGGCAGTTCTTAGCTGCAGGCAGAACTGGGCATTCCTTCTCCTCCTTGTGCTGAAGAGGATCAGGCATCAGTGCTGGTCCTGGAGACAAAAAGGCAAAAGAGAAATGAAGTGATTGCCCTCTGCCCAGAAAGGGACCAGTAGCATCTCTCAAAACCATCTTGGCTTCAGAACAAGATGCATGGAGGCGGAGCTTGGACTCTGAAGATGCAGTAGAAGACTTCAGAATGAGAAGCCTGTTGTGGGCAGCAAGTGCCAGCATGGACTGGCATTCCTCATCCATGCCCTTCTAAAAGCCCAAATATACGGAAGCTAGCAGTGGGAACTCAGATGAAAAAGATGGACTCTGCACACGCCTAGGAATACTCTGGCTCACATACCGACTAGTGCTGCATGCTTTTAACACCAGTACACACAGCACTAGTCCTGATGCTTCTAGAGTACAGTCATTCTTGCACAGGAGTAGCAAGCCTGGCAAGCGACTTCCTGGTTCTGAATGTAGCTGCTTAATCAAAAGAGTCTAGGAGAACTCTGGCACTTCTGGATCAAACAGACATTCCCTTCTGCCTCCCTCTCCTTTTATGGGTACATATATTCTCTCTCCACTGAGGTAGCAGATTTTTATTTTATTTTATTTTATTTTTACATTTTATATCCCGCTCTTAGTAGATTTTGCCCTCACTTGTAAGTAGATCTACTACCAAGAAAGAATGCAAGATTTACTTCTGAGTAAAGTTGCAGATCTATATACAAGGGTGTGGTCTACTCATGGGGGTTTCCACTGAAGTGCAAAATTTTAAACAAACCTTTTCCTATAGCTCTCCACAAAGCAGTTTACTAACACTTACTGGTGCCCATCTCTTACTTCCCTTGCTATCTAGAGAGCAGTGGATTTTGAAAGCAGTATACGGAGGGCATAGCCACTGAGCATATACAAAGTATGTGTATATATGTTAGAGTTTCATGAGCACAGCTGGTGTGCTGGGTGGGGTGTTGGTGGGTGCTTCATTGGAGCTTCCTAGCCCCTGGTCCTTGGTCCCTCCCATACACATTTCCTCAGGAGTAAGTCCTAGATAAGTCAACAATGGTTTTTTCCTCATTGTTGGCAAAGAGGCACCTTTTTAACGTGGTGATTCTCTTTATTTAGCAGGGGGAGAGTAACTGGCCCTGTCCACCCCCAGCACAGTACCTCCAGTGACTGTTGCTGGTGTCTATCTTATGTTTCTTTTTAGATTGTGAGCCCTTTGGGGACAGGGATCCATCTTATTGATTTATTATTTCTCTGTGTAAACTGCCCTGAGCCATTTTTGGAAGGGTGGTATAGAAATCGATTGATTGAATGAATGAATGAATGAAGTTCTATGCTTTGCTAAGGGGCTTGGTTTTTTCCTTGGGTCAAGGGAAAAAACACCAGACATTTTTGCCTAGGAGCAGGGGCGGATTAAGCTTTTTGCAGCCCATAGGCTTCAAAAAGGCTTCAAAAAGCCTTCTGCCACCCTTTTACCTTAAACAAAAAATGTTTGCCTCTTTTTTGAATAAGGTAAAAGAGGGGGGACATTCTCCTCACCCACTCCACCCTTGCTGCAGCACCCGCTATCCACAGAGAGGGGCAGCAAAATTTGTAAAGGTAATAGTGTGCCATCGAGTTGGTGTCGACTCCTGGCAACCACAGAGCCCTGTGGTTTTCTTGGGTAGAATACAGGAGGGGTTTACCATTGTCTCCTTCCACTCGGTGTGAGATGATGCCTTTCAGCATCTTCCTATATCGCTGCTGCCCGATATAGTTGTTTCCCATAGTGTGGGAAACATACCACCAGCAGGGATTTAAACTGGCAACCTCATGCTTGCCAGGCAAGTCATTTCCCACTGTGCCATTAGGTGGCTTGGAAAAGAGGAGAGGCAAACATTTTGAGGAGGGGCTCAAATTTTGCCTCCGTAGGCAAATGCCTACTTTGTCTCTCCATTAATCCACCACTGTCTAGGAGCTCTGCTGAGCCTGTGCATTCACTCAGAAGTAAGTCCCAGTGAAGTCAGTGGGCTTACTTCTCAATAACTCCTTCCTAACTTGGCTCAGTTGTGCACTTGCTCCAAGTACCTTCAGAATAAACCTCTAAATTTATCTGGAATAGTCTCCAAATTCTCAGAGTTACAATCTGACTGGAAGAACGGCCTACCCTGTACTTAACTCTCCTGACTCAAATTGCTCCCCTGAAACTACCAGGTGTCTTGGGGTTGAGGGTAAAATGTACAGTTACATGGACAGGTAGAACAGTAAAGTTTAGTTGAGGAGTGACAAGATGAGGAAACACAAGAAACACCCTCACCCACCGCTTTAAACTGCAAATGCCTCCCAATATACCAACTCCCCTACCAAGATTCAGGAAACTTACCTCCTACAGCATCATCATTTACAATCCTATTTCCTGGTCCTCAGGCAACCACTTTTATCTTCTCTAAAAGCACCTGGGGAAGTGGTTGCTAAGCAACAGAGCTCCACACTGAGCATGCTCAGGGAAAGACCCAGAGAAATTCCTTTGGCTAAAAAGGGGCAATTAATTATCACTTTAAGCATTTAACACTGCTACTAGAACAATAGTAGTAGATATTCCCCTTGATCGAAAACAAAAATCAATTCCCCAAAATATAAGAGTATAAACAATGACATTAAACAGAAAGTTCGCCCCAGTGAATTCCCAGAGGAGTTCTTACTTTTCTGCCTGAAAATTGGCATGGATCATCCTCAAACCCAGCTCTCCTACATTGCAAAGCTCCAAAATGAGTGTGTTGAGCCTTTTTCAGTCTATAAGCCATAGCCATAGTAGTTACTACCCACCCAGATTTCCGTTTATAATACAAACAAACAAATAAAGTTCTTCAAGCTCCTTTCCAGCTTGAACATTTTATGATTCTGTGACAGTCATACCATCTGTGGAGGAAAAAGGCCTAAACCTCTTCTTTTTGAAAATAAGACTTTGTATTGCAAATTTCTTTGCTATTCATTATATTAGGAAAGTTGTGCAGGATCAAAAGAGCTAAGAAATCACTGGCAGAGAGTTGTAACTCCCTGGAGAGCTGAACACACTCACCAGCAAAAAGATCTAGTCTGGGCTGAACTTCAGAACTCTGAAGAACAGGACCTGAGGCTGAACAAGGGAAAAGTCAGGGGTGCTGAAGCTGAAGTGCTTGCAAAGGACTCCTAAGTCAGGGCACAGTGAGGTCAGTTGGATGTATTTTGCCAACATTTTGTTGTTTACTCTTTATGGTCTTTTGGTTGTTGGGTTTTTTTGCATTAAACTTGTTAAGCAGCTATTGATTTAAAGTGAACTAATTGCAAAGTTAAACTATTTGTTTATCTTTAAAGAAAAATTGTAGCTTGTTTTCTCCACCCCATGCTTAGGGCCCTTACCACCACCGTTCCCTCTAAGGCGTGCAGCTGCGCGCACACACACTCCCCAAGCTTCTGTGGCTGCTTCTCCCCCCAGCTGCCTTTCCTCATTGCCTCTTCCCACCCACACCCTCCGCCTCTCCCCGCCTGCTGCTCAATCCACATGGCGGCGGCAGTAAATGAAACTTGGAGGGAGTGGATTCCCTCCTTCACAAGAGCCTGAGTGGCAAACTGGGAAGGTCTTACCTAGAGCCTACACCTACACCTCTCTCCCCACACTGCTCAGGCTCTTGTGAAGGAGGGAATCGTCTCTCTCCGAGTCCCATTCACTGCTGCTGATTCCATATGACAGCGGCAGTAAACAGACTCGCAGGGAGACGATTCCCTTCTTCACAAGAGCCCAAGTGGCGGGCAGACCCTCCAGCTTCTTACCTGCGGCAAATAAAGAATGAACTCCAGGAAGCAATTTCAGAAACTTGTCCTTACCATGGTTCTCTTTTCTTTTAGGCCCCAAAAAGATTAATATGGAAATGTTTAGGTAGGAAGGCCTGCTGTGTGTGTGTGTGTGTGTCTGTCTGTCTGTCTATCTATCTACGGGGGGATTTTATTTTATTCATTCATTCATTTATTGGCTTCCTACATTTTATGGGCTTATTGGCTGGCATGTTATCTACCCTCACGAAGACAGAACAAGAAAACTAGCTGCCCTACAGTCTCACCTCACAGGGCAGTGTGTGTGGGGGGGTGGGGGAGGTGTTGCCAAGTGGACCTGACTTTGGTGCAGCCCTCAGGGACACATTTCTACAAGCAAACTGATCTTTTTCAGGGAGGGGAGAGAAGCAAAGATGGTCTGCATCCCCACACCCTCGTCAGGGTGAGTAACATGTCAGCCACTACTGTATTTGCAAGAGAGCTAAAAATGCAAAGTCGTTCTTCACGTCAGCTTTACTGGCCAGACTTCCCCCAAAGCATCCTGTAGTTTTGTAGTGGCTGACTGAAGCCCAGACCCGAAAGGCTTTGGAGCCCCACCACCACCACAAGCCCCCCCCCCAAATAAATAAATAAAGTCTGCCAGAACTTGCCTGGCACTGCCCTGCTGCTGCCCTGCCGTGCCAATTTTTGGGGATGTTCACTGCCATTTGCAGGTGGAAATCCTTAAGCCCTGCACCCCCAGCCATTTAAACACAAGGTAACCCCTGGGATGGGAGCCCTGAGGTGATGGCGAGGCTGCGCTCTCCATCCTTTCAAGCATCCTCTTTAGCGTGCAGCCTTACAAACAGAGGCCGAGCGGCCGAGCGGCCCCCTCCTCCTGCCTCACCCCCTTTGCTTGCAGGGTGTGGGCTCTCTGGAGCTAGTCCAAGGATTCCTCCACTGGTTGTGGGAATGTGCCATGTTTCGCACTGGGGCGCTTGGCTCCCAGTCTCTAGCAGGCGTCCACATGCCGCCCATCTCTTTTCTCGCAGGATGGCAGCAGGCCTCTGGGGAGGCCCCCAAAGACAGGAAGCCACGGATCAGATCCCCAAGGTCCGTAGCTAAGAGCACCTCTGCCAAACAGCACAATCAGGGATGTAGCTATAATTGAGTAAATGGGTTCAAAGAACCCGAGCCCTCCATCTCTTGAGGGGCCCCCAGCTCCACTCCTCCTTATTTCCTTCATTATCTCTCTCACTCCAAGGGACCACCAGGGAGGGGGTGAACACGGGCCCCCTCTTCCTTAGCTGTGCCCCTGAGCACAATGCATAGCCCTGCTCTGCAAAAGTGGCTTCATGACTGGTGTAAGAACCAGCCAATCAGTGCTGGTCTTTTCACCATAATGATTGAAAGAAAGCCAATCACTGCTGTGCAAATTTAGTTTTTGCTGAAACAGAAAGAAATGTTATCTTTGACCAGGTTGTGGGCAGGATGTGGTCCACATTTTTCAACTTCAGTGGTCTTATATAGCAGTTAAGAAGAAGGAGGAAGGTAGACTAGGTGAAGTCCAGGCCAGGAAACTCCTTCCATTAGTTCCTTAAGAGACCACCAATAGCATGAGACTCCAGTTTCATCTTTTTGTAATATTTTTATTGTTCCAAACAACTTGGGTCACTTCACAGAAAGGCAGTATATAATAAACAAACAATTGTCCTGATGATCTCCTCCAGATTCCTCCACCACAGAAAGACAGGTGCCAACTGGAATAAGAGCGTTTTTGTGGTGGCACCCCCTCTCTGGAATTCCCTCTCTTGGGAGGTTCCTCTTGCACAGGGCTAAGCAAACATGACTCTCCAGCTGTTGTTGAACTAGAGTTCCCATCATCCCCAGCCACAGTAAATTGTGGGTAGGGATGATGGGAGTTGTAGTTCAACAATAACTGGAGAGACAAGTTTGCTTAGCCCTGCCTTAATGCCTTCATTGTTGTCATTTAAGCATCAGGCAACATTCATCCTATTCAGCTATTCAACATTCATCCTATTTGGTTTTTATGAATGTCAGTCTGCTTTTTTAATTTTATTCCGGTGCTTTTATCCTGTATGGTTGATTTTATTGGCACTGATTATTTATTTTAAGTACTGTATGCTTTCTTTTGATTGTCCTGACTAAAGACAAAATAGCCATTTCTTTAAATAAAATGAATCATTCAGCAAATGAATCTAGTATGCTTTTCCGTCTGAAATTTTTATTAAAAATAAACACCACATTTAAAACATCACCAAATACACATGAGTAAACAGAGGTTATCTTTTTAAAAACTGGATCTATTTTAATGTTAGCTACAGATTAACTCACCATATAAATAAGTGATTCCCAATCTTGGGTCTCCAGATGTTGTTGGACTACAAAGCCCATCATTCTCAGTCACAATAGCCAAAGGAAGTTTAGCAACCACATCTGGAGACCCAAAGTTGACAATTCCTCCTAGAAATGTATAAATGGGAGAGTCCCCTTCTTGTGGGAGAACATTCCCTTGGATTGGCTGGATCCCCCGTGGCAATCAGGATCTGCTTCCCTCACTGGAACTTGCATAGGAGGCTCCTCATTAACCAGTACAGTTTAAGAGGCATTTGAGGCATGTTTTCCCCTTGCTGATTGGTTTTCTGGCACTGGCTTCCAATTGGCTTGCAATCTCCTTGCATCTTGGTTGGCTTGTTATCATACAAATCAAGTGTTGTCATGGGCAACTGTGCCCTTATTGGCTGAGGGGAGGGGGAACACAAAAGGAGGGGATTTCAAATTGAAAACATATTCAAAGGATTGAGAGACAGAGAGAATCCTTATAGTGTGCCTCGGGTGCCTCAGGAAACATCAGGAGAGGAGAAAGGAATCAAGGAAGGTTTGATGTCGTGGTTTCCTTTTCTCAGCACTGAGTATAATATGCTGTGCTATTGCTGCTATAACTATCTGGTTTTGTTGGATCTCAGATTGACAAAGGCAGAACTCTGGCAGATTCCAGATGGTGTCACTTGGAGATTGTTACTCTGCAAAGACAGAACTAAAGTGTGGAGTCCCACAAGGCTCCATACTGTCTCCAATACTTCTTAATGTCTATATGGGAGATGTACAACTATGCTGGGAAAGACCATCAGGAGGTTTGGTGTAGGGTGTTATCAATATGCTGATGACACCCAGATCTATTTTTCCATCCCAACTTCATCAGGAAATGGAAGAACTCCCCTAAGTGCCTGTCTGGAGGCAATAGTGGGTTGGATGAGGGATAATAAACTGGAGTTGAATCCAAATAAGATGAAGGTACTGACTGTAGGGGATCAGGACCCATGATATGATTTAGATCTGCCTGTTCTTGATAGGGTTACACCCCCCCTGAGAAATCAGGTACATAGTCTAGGAGTGCTCCCGGATCCCAGACTCTCCCCGGTTTTGCAGGTTGAGGCAGTGGCCAAGAACACTTTTTATCAGCTTTGGCGGATATGCCAGAAACATCCATTTCTGAAGTAAATGACCTTAAAACAGTGGTACACATACTGGTAATTTCTATGCTTGACTATTATAATGCACTCTATGTGGGGCTGCCTTTGTACATAGTTCAGAAACTACTATTGGTACAGAATGTGGCAGCCAAATTTGTCTCTGGGTCAACTCAAAGGAACTATATAACACTGATTTTAAAAGAATTGCACCGGCTGCCGATAAGTTTCAGAGTGAAATACAAAGTGCTGGTTATTACCTATAAAGCCCTCAACTGCTTGGGTCCAGGGTACTTAAGAGAGCACCTCCTCTGTCATGAACCCTGTCGCCTATTAAGATCATCTGGAGAGGGCTAGTTATGGTTGCCACTGGCTTGTTTGATGGTGACTTAGGACCGGGCCTTCTCTGTAGCTGCCCTGGGGCTCTGGAATACACTCCACATTGAAATAAGAGCATCTCCTTCTCTGCTTGCTTTTAGGTAGGCCTTCAAGACATTCCTGATTCCCCAAATAAAATGTTTTTATTTACTGAGATTGTTTTAAATCTGTTTTATGAATTTAAATTGTTTTATATTGTTTTACATTTGTTATGTTGTAACTTTGTACACTGCCTAGAGATGTCTATGTCAGGTGGGATAGAAATATGATAGCTAAATAAATAAAATAATTGTGTGTGAGAGAGAGCAACTTGTGCCAATGATATTACTGCAGCGCAAGCACTGAGGCTGACAGTAAATTCTGGGTCAGTGATTCTTTTTTGGCCATTTTTGTGATTGAAATGTGTGTTGTTCTGTATTGGAAGGGACGGATTCCCTTTTATTGTGTGCTCCTAATCTGCAGTGTTTTTCAAGGCAGGGTTACAAAATGCATACTTGTGTGCAGTGTACTCTGTGAGTGAATCTTATTCTAGCCATATGGAACAATGGGGAAACTGTAACACCCCATTGTTCCCCATGGGTAGCTTATAGGGATACCAAAGTGGGTTGTGTGGCAGGGCATGATGGATGCTATCTACCACAAAAGGGGGGGGGGGCAAGGGAGCAATTTTCAGCAAATTTATAACATTTTCCCCCAAACCCCATAAAGGAATGGAAAGATTGTGCCATTGAATCAGTGTCAATTCCTGGTGACCACAGAGCCATGTGGTTGTCTTTGGTAGAAAGCAGGAGGGGTTTACCATTGCCATCTCCTACGCAGTATGAGATGATGCCTTTCAGCACCTTCCTATATTGCTACTGCCCAATATAGGTGTTTCCCACATTCTGGGAAACATACCAGCGGGAATTCAAACTGACAGCCTCTTGCTCCCTAGGCAAGTTGCTTCTTCGCTGCGTCATAAGGATCTTGTTAAATTAAAAAAAAAACAAATTTCTTTTGTGGGTTGTATGGTAGGTAGCATCCATCGTGCCCTACCATCCAACCCACTTTGGTGTCCCTACGAGCTACCCATGGGGGAAAGGGGGGTGTTTAGTGTTTCCTCGTGTTTTCTATGGGCAAAGCACTTTAAATGTTTTGCGTTTATTCCATCAAAACAGAGAGTTCAGACGAATGGCCATTTTGTGTTTCGTTTCAATGGAATGGACATGTGTTTTGAGCTTGAAACAGAGTGCAAAATCCATTTTGTGCACATCCCTACCTGTCCAAGGGCTGAAAGGGAATGGAATTTCCTTTGTTCCTCTCTCAGAAAATCCAGCTTAAGTGCCACTTCCCACCTCAAAAGAGGACTAAACTCCGCTCCCCTTTTCCCTCAGGGCTACCAGAGCCTTTTGCCTAGGTGCAGAGGCCCAGCTGTGAGAAAGTTATAATTGATCATGATGAGACACATTCCTGTTCCTTTTATCACTCCCGGCCTCCCAAGAAAGGAACTACAGTTTAAGAGCAAGAGCCCCGATTTTGCATTCAGAAAATCCCAGCCTCTGCCTCACCATTTCCAAATAAAAAGATCGCAGGACCCAGCAAGTGCTACTGCCAACTAGTATAGACTAGGTTTTTAAGCTCTCTGCAGAGGCCTGCCTAGATCACAGGTTCTCAAACGTGGAGCCCCAGCTGCTGCTGGACTACAGCTTTGGCTGTTGAGGCTGGGGATGATTGATAGGAGATTAAGTAGTTCAGCAGCGGCTGTGGCCCCACATTTGGAGACCCGCGGGCCTAAATGGCTGTGTCTCAGCAAATGAGTCGGAGTTTTCTAGCTCAGAGGAGAGCTAGATTCAACCTGTGACACTCCAGAGGTTTGTTTATTTATTTATTATTTGATGTTGATGAACTAAACTCCCATCATCCCTAGCTACAATTGTTTGTGGCTGGGGATGATCAGACTTGTAGTTCACCAACATCTGGAGTGCCACAGGTTAGGATCCTCTGCAGGTGAGGGGACGTGGGCGGGGAGGTGGAGTGGCTAGGGTCTATAAGGATAACATCTCCCTTACCAGGGTCCCTGTTAGGATATCGGACCATATTGAATGTGTGTACTTGAGTTTGGGGACCAGGGATAGATTGGGACTTCTGTTGGTGTACCGATCGCCCCGCTGCCCAACGGAATCCCTTACTGAGATCACAGACTTGGTCACGGAACTTGCGTTGGAGTCTCCCAGACTTTTGGTGCTGGGGGACTTCAATGTTCATTTTGGGACCAATTTGTCTGGGGCAGCTCAGGAGTTCATAGCAGCCATGATGACTATGGGGCTATCCCAAGCGGTCTCTGGATCGACGCATATTGCAGGTCACACGCTTGATCTGGTCTTTTATTCTGATCAGGGTGGTGTTACATGGGTGGGGACTCCTACGATCTCCCCGTTGTCATGGATGGACCACCATCTGGTTAAGGTTGGACTTACAACCACTTCCCACCTCCGCAGGGGCGAGGGGCCTATTAGAATGGTCCGCCCGAAGAGGTTACTGGATCTGGTAGGACTCCAAGAAGCCTTGGAGGGATTTAATGTTGGCTCTGCTGGTGATCCTGTTGATGCCCTGGTTGAGAACTGGAACAACTTGCTCACCAGGGCAGTAGACACGATTGCTCTTTAAGCATCCCCTCCGACCTGCTTCAAAATTGGCCCCTTGGTATACGGAAGATCTACGGGGGCTGAAGCAGCAAGGTAGGCGACTGGAGCGCAAGTGGAGAAAAACTCAACTCGAATCCGACAGATTACGACATGTAGCACATCTAAAGATCTATGCTCAGGCGATACATGCGGCAAAGAAGTTCTTTTCTGCCCGTATTGCCTCTGTGAGTTCACATCTGGCGGAATTGTTCAGGGTTGTCAGGGGACTAGTATCTGCTCCCTCTCCCTTGAACCAGAATTTGGAGGCATCATTTACCCGCTGTGGTGTGTTTAATGAATTTTTCGCAGACAAAATCTCTCGGATTCGGGCTGACCTAGATGGAGACTCCACAATTAATTTGATGTCTGAACTGGAGGTGTCCGACAACTCCTCTTATACGATTCGGCTGGATTGATTTCAGTTTGTGACTCCTGGTGATGTGGACAAGCTGCTTGGAGCGGTGAGGCCTACCACTTGCCCTCTTGATCCTTGTCCAACATGGCTTGTTCTATCTAGCAGGGAGGCTGTTGTAGGCGGCCTGGTAGAAATCATAAATGCTTCTCTGAGGGAGGGCAGGATGCCTCCTTGTCTTAAGGAGACAATTATTAGAAAGAAGCCTGCGTTAGATCCCTCAGAGTTGAGCAATTATAGGCCAGTTTCCAATCTCCCATGGCTGGGCAAGGTAATTGAGAGGGTGGTGGCCTCTCAGCTTCAGGCAGTCTTGGAGGAAACTGATTATCTAGACCCATTTCAAACTGGTTTTCGGGCGGGCTATGGGGTGGAGACTGCCTTGGTCGGCCTGATGGATGATCTCCAATTGGCAATGGACAGAGGAAGTGTGACTCTGTTGGTCCTCTTGGATCTCTCGGCAGCTTTCGATACTATCGACCATAGTATCCTTCTGGAACATCTGAGGGGTCGGACCTCTGAAAAGTATAAGCATGCATATGTATTCAGTACTTGGTTTGGGCCCCTTTTGCAGCAATTACTGCCTCAATGTGGCGTGCAATGGATGCTATCAGCCTGTGGCACTGATGAGGTGTTATGGAAGACCAGGATGCTTCAATAGCGGCCTTCAGCTCTTCTGCATTGTTTGGTCTCATGTCTCTCATCCTTCTCTTGGCAATGCCCCATAGATTCTCTATGGGGTTCAGGTCAGGCGAGTTTGCTGGCCAATCAAGCACAGTACACTGTATACTTTTCAGAGGTCCGATATTGTTCTATTCTACAATCCTTGTCTTATTGGTTCCATGTAATATTCTAATTTTCTGAGATTGTGGATTTGGGGTTTTCATGAGCTGTACGCCATGATCATCACAATTATGATAAATTAAGGCTTGACTTATCTCACTTTGCATGTAATGCGTCTATCTCATATATCAGTTTCACCTTTTAATTTGCATTACTGAAATTAATGGACTTTTGCACAATATTCTAATTTTCCGAGTTTCACCTGTACATGAAACCACTGGGAGAGATCATCAGGGGATTTGGAGCTGGGTGTTACCAGTATGCTGATGACACCCAGATCTAGTTCTCCATGTCAACTTCTTCAGGAGTTGGCATATCCTCCCTAAATGCCTGCCTGGAAGCAGTAATGGGCTGGATGAGGGAGAATAAACTGAAGCTGAATCCAGATAAGACGGAGGTACTTATTGTGCGGGGTTGGAACTCTAGAGACGATTTTGATCTACCTGTTCTAGACGGGGTCACACTTCCCCAAAAGGAACAGGTTCGCAGTCGGGGAGTACTTCTGGATCAACGTCTCTCCTTGGTTTCTCAGGTTGAGGCAGTGGCCAGAGGTGCCTTCTATCAGCTTCGGCTGATACGCCAGCTGCGCCCGTTTCTCGAGATCAGTGACCTCAAAACAGTGGTACATTTGTTGGTAACCTCCAGACTGGACTTCTGTAATGCGCTCTACGTGGGGCTGCCTTTGTACATAGTCCGGAAACTTCAGTTGGTTCAGAATGTGGCAGCCAGGTTCGTCTCTGGGTCATCTCGGAGAGACCACATTACTCCTTTGTTGATGGAGTTACACTGGCTGCCAGTAGGTTTCCGGGCAAAATACAAAGTGCTAGTTATAACCTATAAAGCCCTAAACGGCTTAGGCCCTGGGTATTTAAGAGAGTGTCTTCTTCGCTATGAGCCCCACCGGCTGCTGAGGTCACTTGAGGAGGTCCGTCTCCAGTTGCCACCAACTCGTTTGGTGGCTACACAGAGACGGGCCTTCTCGGCTGCTGCCCCGAGATTGTGGAATGCGCTCCCTGCTGAGATACGATCCTCCCCATCTCTGGCAATTTTCAGAAAACACCTGAAAACACATCTCTTCAACCAGGCTTTCTCAGCTTTTTAAAACTTGTTTTTAAATTGTTCTGATTGTTTGTTGTTTTATGATGTTTTAAATTGTTAATCATTGTTTTATGTTTTATAATTTTTGTTTTAATTATTAACTGATTTTAATGGTATTTTAATGTAAACCACCCTGAGCCTTTTGGAAGGGCGGTATAAAAGTTTTAATAATAAATAAATAAAATAATAAATATAGCTTGTAGTTCAACAACATCTGGAGACCCAACTCCCATCATCCCTTTAACCTTTGGCTATTGTGGCTGGGAATGATGGGAGTTGTAGTCCAACAACATCTGGAGCATCAGGCTTGAGAAAGCCTGCAGTACAGTCTTAAAGGAAGAGTTTGTAGGCACAAGAATCTTTTCAGCGGAACTTTATTTCCCAGGAAGAGACACTCCATCCTGATTCTTCTTCTTTTTAAGTACAGGCAAAACACAAACACAAAACTGAATCACCTTGTTGGCTCAGTCAGAACACATATGCCCTTTTCCTATCAGGGTCTGGGGCGGCACCATTGCTCTCTGCTTAAGGAACAAAACCACCATCACCAGAGCACCAAAGGACTCCCGAGTCTCCCCCATTTACCCACTCAAAACACACACAGTCAGTCAGTCTCCCTCTCTCTGCCCACAGATTCCCCCACCCCTGCATTGACTAACAATTGCTCATAGGCTGATATCTGATCCTTCCTTTCAGCTCAGAGAGCAGAGTAACTGAATTCCATGGTGCCTTGTGAGAATTATGAGCAGACCACTAACAAGGAAGCAAATAGCAGGGAGGCAATCAACCGGCTGCTGGGACAGGAGGAAGGAGAAAAATGGCCAGCCCTTGCCCCCCCTTAAACAGAAATGGAAGGAAGAATCAATCATGGATGGGCACAGAGGTAAGAGTTTCTTCACTCTCTACTCTCTCTGTCAAGAATATTCACAGGGAGTGCCAGAGCATCCTGGATCTGCCCCTGTGTAGATCTATTGCCTTTGGAAAGACTGGAGTCAGATGCACCCAGAAACAGAAGAAGGTGTGCAGGATTCCCTGCAGGGCAATCTCTGCTACCTTCAGCTCCACCTCTATGCCTGTACCTGGCTTTGTAGTGAAAGCAGAATGAAACAGGGGAGGAGGAGGAGGAGGAGTGGCAGATGATCTGCTTCTCCTACTTCCATCCAAGCAGCTGGAACAGTTATCTGATAAAAGGTTTGCTCAGTGCTTTATTACCCACCCACCCTGTCTTTTCCTTCACTTTGAAAATAGCTTGGATGGGATGGGATGCAGAATCAAGTAGCTCTGTCACAGAGGTGAACCAATCACAGTTGCTCAAATCCACCTTCTTCTCATATGGGAGAAAAACTTGCCCGTCCCCCAGTCTTATCTTCAAAAGTTGTATATGTGTTGCAATTGCTGTAGCTTATTATACATTACTCTCCAGCTGTTTCAGGGGAGAGTGTCAGGATTGCTTTCCCGGCCACCCAAAAGAAAGGGAGAAGGGTCTCTCCTGAGAATGAGGCTTCTGAGAAGGCGTAGATGGGGGCTGCTGAGTCAGCATCAAAAAAGGCCACTTGCCCCTCAGCACAATTCAGAGTCACTCGGATCCTCTTGGGCTCCCCATTCAGGTGCAGAGGAATGTAAGTAGGGTAATCGAGTGCCCAGTACCCGCCATACCACTTCGTCACAGCCCAGATCCCTTCCTTAGGACCCCACGTAAAAAAGTCCTTTCTCTTCACAGACTTCCTGGCAACCCCCACAGCCCAGTTCCCCCCACTTCCCAGACTGACTTCCCAGCAATGCCTCCCTGCTGTGAATCCCTCACATCCCAGCACAATACAGCAGTTACTGAATCTCTCAGGATTGTTCGGCACATCTTGCAATTTTTCTCCCCATTTCACGCTTTTACGATCCTCAGCCAGGATGAGTTGGGGATGAGCTGTGTCTGGATCCAGAGTGAAATTGACTGTTGGGGATTAAGTGAAGAGGTGGAAAGAGAAAAGAAACAGAGTCAGCTGGGAGACTGACCACATTCAAATATATGTTGCTGCTCTTACACGTTTTGATAAGATGAAATAATAATCATTTCTAAAATCCCAATAATAAATGGATTGTGAGCCTCTAACAATATCACAGGAATTACTTGCCTAACAAAATCAGTGGGACTTCTATGTGCTGCATTTCCAGTGCCAGTTTCAGGTTGGGAAGGGTCTATGGGCAAGAGGCATTCAGTGGCTCCCAACTTACTCTTCCTTGCCATTGCTGCTGCTGCTGTCACCCCCTCATTCACCTCTTTCTCTGAGCCTTGCATAATCTCAGAAGGAATGGAAAAGGCAAGCAGAGCTTTCTGCGCCTTCTCCTCTTACTGCTCACTTGATAGAAAAGGGAAAGTGAGCAGGCAACAACAGAGCAGCAGGGCAAGGAGGATCCACAGACCGGCAATGGGCCCCCTACTGGGACGTGGGTCTCAGCAGGTGCCCAATAATGCAGACCCCAGGGATACCCACCACATTTGGCATGTTCTTTCCCTTATTCCAGATTTTTCCTACATTTCAACAGAGACCCTACCTGAAACCTCAGCAAAAGCTGGAAGCAGGCAAGTTAAGGAGAGAAAAAATTCCACCCCTTAGAATGATGAGCCAAGGTTCATTTTAATTAGAAATATTTATATCCTGCTGCACTTGCCATTCAAGACAGCTCAAAAATGCAAAGATGCCCATACAAGTATGATTGGTTTCTTGCTGTGCCTGCTTCCTGCTCTGACCAAGGGGTTGTACTAGAAGACCTCCAGGGTTCTTTCCAGCTCTACAATTTTATGATTCTTAATGGAGTTAGCAAAAGGAGAGAGGAATCCATGAGCGAACAGATTTCCCACTGCCCACGAAATTCATGAATTCAAGTGAGAATTCTGGTGAACAGAGAGCTTAGTTATATCCCCCCACAAACACACTGTATGGTCTGGCCTGGAAAGACTGGTGCCGACCCATTATCCAGTTCTGCAACCAAATGGATATTGCACCTTGAAGCAAGATCTTTACAGCCCTGCTGATGTTAGTGTCCTAATGTTGCAAGGGCTCTGCCCTCTTCCTTCGTTTCATACAAGAGGCATCTCATTGCTAACATCCATTGCTATAAAAATTCTGTTCTTATATACTTAATAGCCATAATTAAGTGTTTGGCCTAATGGTGGTATTTAAATTTAATGTTGTTTTTTTCTTTCCCCTTTTTTCTTTTGGAACTGCACCAGAGAATCTGATCTTGGATCATAATAAATGACTTGACCTACTGTTCTAGATCTCATTGGCCAACTATCCAGACTAACACTTTGCTTATACAACAAACCAAGTTGCGCACCTGCAATAAGGCCATGCAAGTGGGCAAAATTAAGTTGTGCTCTTGTGCAAGTTTTCCCTGCTACCTAAACCAAAGCAGGAAGAGCTTGCCCAGCAGGAGGTGCACCACAAATTCTGCACCTTGAGTCGCAAGGCTGTTCCCACTGATGCGACATTAGTCAGGAGAGGAGAGCTGGTCTTGTGGTAGCAAGCATGACTTGTCCCCATAGCTAAGCAGGGTCTGCCCTGGTTGCATATGAATGGGAGACTTGATGTGTGAGCACTGCAAGATATTCCCCTCAGGGGATGAAGCTGCTCTGGGAAGAGCAGAAGGTTTCAAGTTCCCTCCCTGGCAGCATCCCAAGATAGGGCTGAGAGAGATTCCTGCCTGCAACCTTGGAGAAGCCGCTGCCAGTCTGTGAAGACAATACTGAGCTAGATAGACCAAAGGTCTGACTCAGTATATGGCAGTTTCCTATGTTCCTAAGGTGATTAAGAGGGTGGTATCCTCTCAGCTCCATACAGTCCTGGAGGAAACTGATTATCTAGACCCATTTCAAACTGGTTTTTGAGAGGGCCATGGGGTTGAGACCACCAGGTTGGCCTCTGGGACAACACAAAGGGACCAAATAACACAGATTGTGAAAGAATTACACAGGCTGTCAATATGTTTTCCGAGTGAAATATAAAGTGCTGGTCATTACCTATAAAGCCCTGAACAGCTTAGGGCCAGGGTATTTAAGAGATCACCTTCTTTGTCTTGAACCCTGCTATCTCTTAAGATGGAGGTCCAGTTACAGTTGCCACCAGCTAGTCTGGAGGTGACTCAGGGCTGGGTCTTCTCTGTGACTGCCCCAGGGCTGTAGAATGCACTCCCTCTCAAAATAAGACAACCCTTTTTTCTGATTGCTTTTTAAAAGACACTTAAGAAACACCTTTTACAATATTTTTATATTGTAATTTGGGATTGTGTACATCACCTAGAGATGTATATATCATGCAGTAGATAAATATAATAAATAAACTAACTAAATTTATCTTGAATGGGGAGAATTGCAGCTATTAAAATGAATATTCTTCCAGAATTTATATATTATTTTCTAAATCTGCCAGTAAGAATCTCACTGAAAACATTAAGGCTAATAAAAAGATGTACATTTCAATTTCTATGGAAAAATAAACCAAGAATAAAAGCAAGTATAGAAGTTGAAAGAGTGGGGGTTGCAAATTCCTGATTGGGTTAAATATTACCATGCAATGGTTCTCACAGCTATGTCTGTATGATGGAATCCATATCACTTTAAGTTAGCTTGGAATTTGTAGTAGAAAGTATGAATATTCCTTTAAAAGAATGGATCTTACTGAATAAAGCAGAATAAACTCAATACTGTGTGTTAAGAAGACCAAATATAGTAGGAACATTATAGAAAATATATGGGACAAATACTAAGCAAATCTCATTTCAGGGCAATTCATTAGTGCATCATGTTTGTATCACAAGTTTGTATTACTGTGGCCAAACAGGTATCTGATGAAAAAAGGAAGCAGAACCTAATGAAGTACTTCCAATAGACCAATGGAAAACTTATATATATATATATATAGAGAGAGAGAGAGAGAGAGAGAGAGAGAGAGAGAGAGAGAGAGAGTTTTTATCATATTTCTATACCGCCTGATATGTACATCTCTCTATATATCTCTATCAATGGAAATATATACAGTATATGCCAATTCTGTATTGAGATTTCAGAAAATATTGCTATTAAAGAAAACCACTTAAAGTTGCTGCAGTGGTATTATACACCACTTAGAATAAATCGTATGTGCCAGACAGCATCAGATGTTTGTTGGAGATGTCAATCACATCAGACAAGATTTCTTCCTATATGGTAAGACTGTTCTTTGTTGCTCTCCGACGCGGAGTCTGCTGTTACATCTAGAGTTGCTAGATACTGTGCTGCTGCCATTAATACTCGTCGGCGGATGATTAATAAGGGAATTTTATTGTTTTAATTTAATTTATAATATCTATTTTATTGTTATTGACACATTGTATCTTAACTAATTTTAAATTTTTATTTCCTGATTTCTGGTTCTGGTCAGTGACTGTAACAATAAAGACTGAGACTGCAAGACAGTCAAAAATTTCTGGCTAAGTATAATATAAAGTATATTTGAGATCACAAGAGACTGGACTGTAAACCCCAATGAGTAGCTCAGAAAAAAGTAAATAGAAGGATGGTGGGTAACTGTTTGGGAGCAGCAAAGCTACTGGTATTGGAAGTCACGTAGATTGCCAAACACTGAAGAGCAGCATAGGAAGGTATGGTGGGTTATGCTTATGGAGAAAATAAGTGCACTCATTAAAATAAAAAATGGGAAAGTTAAAGCTATGATTATACTTGAAAGTGAGTGGAATAAGTTTAGAAGGTTTGGAATAATAAGTACAGTCAAGAAAATTTGTGCGAAACGATACTGACAAAAGCATTAAAAAAAGTTATATGGTTGTTTTAAAGATGGTCACTTCAGCTAGCCAATAGAAAACGATAACCAAGTAGGCCAAATAATTCTACCCCATATGTCATTTCCCTTTTCCTGTATGGAAGCTTGGTTGGGACATTCTTTTTAAATTTCACGCTGTATGAGAATGTTAAGCATCGGGAGCGACATGGTCCTGCAGTGCTGTGAATTCTAAGATGTATTTCAATGTATATTTTGTCTTAATAAAAAAATTAAGAAAAAAGATACTGATGGGAATGGCATAAAATTTAAAAATAAATTGATAAACATTAAACACTATAGAAAGTATATATTTTCTTTCATGGACATATTCCCTCATGGGCATAGACATTTCCTCATTCTTCCTTTCCTTTACTCCTAATTGACACAGCACAGCAAAGGCTCCAAAGGCCAGACCTAGTGAACTCCTATGAAACAAAAGCAGACAACCTTCTAACCAGTTCCCATCCCTCCTGTTTAATTTTGTCCAACATCTCACCCAACAATTTACCTTTCAGCTGAAATCCAGATAGCAGATTGTCTGCGAGAAAGGAGGGGAACAGAGATTAAGCATCATACCATTGTACTTCTAAGAAATATTGCAGCAATAAGAATCAATTGATATTACAGCATCTACATTTTTCTTATTTCTAGTGAAAAATTAAGAGCGAATGCAAACATTTACTTTGTAGTGTTTTGTCTTTTCTAAAGCTTGTCTTGGGTTACATGTCATTTCACAAGTAGGTGACATGTCAAGTCTCCTGCTTCCCACCTCAGCTATCTTTGTGATGGATTCTGCGATGACCTGCAGTGCTCATGTTCTCTCATTTCTGTTTACTGGTCATGGACCGTAATAAATGATGATTTGATTTAGTTCTTTTAAATACTGGCACCCCACCCCCGTCTGCCTGAGCAGTGTGTGCAGTGATACTATTTTGGGAAAGGGCAGAGACTACAAAAGAAGCTAGAGAACTTCCCCCTGAAACAAGCTATGCATCATGGGATATATTAAGGGAAAGGGGGTGGTAAACCCACTTAGAATGTCTTCCTCCTCTTCCAAACCTTACTTAATAATTAAAAATATATGCGGAAGTCCACCTCAATTCTTCTTTACCTTTGAACTTCTTCATGACATTCTCCAGAAAGGTATTTCTTTCACAAAAGTCCCAGATCCTCCACTTCATTGCGGGAGGAAAAGTCACAGGATTATCAAATCTCTCTTTCTCCTTGCATCTGGAGAGAAACAAAGCAGCAATAAGTGGGAAGGAATATGGTGAACAGCACACCAACTACTGCTCTTTTTGTCAGTTGCAGGTAATGCAGTGTGTGTGTGTGTGTGTGTGTGAGACACGATGTAAAGCAGTAACTGTGATGTACAGCACACTATAACAGCCAGCCAAGAGGCCAAGTAAGTCATGAATTAAAACCTGGTAAAATTACTGCTGCTTTTTCTATGGATTAGAACGGCTGCTGGGACTTCACTTTTCCACATGCACACTTGAGGAAGCTCAAGCCTTATCAGTCCTGAAGTGGGATGAGCTTTCCTTCAAGAAGATAGGCAACAACTTCTCTGGAACCAGAGTGCTCAAGGGAGGAGTTAGATACAGATACATAAGCAGGTGCTAAACCTAAACTCCTAAGTGCAGATTTGGTGCATGCCTTTTTGAAGCTCTTTCCAATATTCAATAAGTAAAACAAGTGTAAAACCAAATCAAAGTAAAATAAATAGCAAAAATTCAGACAAAGAGAAAGGCACATTCAGAGGAGGGACATCAGGTAAGGCATTGCTCTTCTGCAGTCAGTGAAATTCAAGCTATAGTTTCACACAGCAATAAAATATGGTGAAGAGCAGGATATAAATGCAAAAATAATACCGTATTTTACGGACTATAAGGCGCTACAGACTATAAGACGCACCTTAATTTTAATCCAGTTTTTCAGAGTTTTAACATATTAAACTGTTAAAACATATAAGATGCTCCTGAATTTTGGCGGATATTTTTCGAGGAAAAAAGTGAGTCTTATAGTCCATAAAATACGGTAATAATAATGGTGCTATGTGTTGCAGAAAAATTCTGCCATGTCGATCTCCATAGAAATATCCTATACTGTGCTTATTCAGAAGAGGAAATGCTTGTTTCATATGCTTGCAAAACAGCAGAGATCTTGATTTTAAAATTTGCTCTTTGAAATCTCCTGTTTCTTCATGACTTCAGCAATAATGAAAGCATTGGAATTGTTGATTTTGGTATTTTCTGCCACTAATCTTATTATCCATATTACTTATGTTGTCAAAGTAACTTACCATTTAATCATAAATCTATTGTACTTTATTTATGCACTCATGCTTTTTGAAAAAAATGTGTTATTTTTTTCTGTGCTCATCTTATTCAAAGAAAAAGGAGATTTTATTCATTTATTTTATTTTTATTTATTTATCAGATTTGTACACCACCTCAAACTTGCATCTCTGGGCGGTTAACAATGACCAATAACAATAAATTGATGGGCAGCTATGCCATCAACTGCCTCATGGCAGTAGCAGCTGGTGGCTCCTGGAAATAGTGCAAAAGTGGGCAGGGCATGTGTGGAGCCAGAGGTAACAAAGGGTGGAGCTAATCATGGGCAGGTCCATTCACAATATCAGACAATGCCAACTAATTATTGGCCTGATCTCAAAACAGATAAATATTTGAGCTACACTTAACCCTCTGTTAATCCTCATTAAGTATTGCTTAGAAGCCCATAATGCTGGGAAAAGCTGAAGGAAAGAGAAGAAGAGGACGACCAGCAGCAAGGTGGATGGACTCGATTACAGCAGCAATGAATGCACCACTGAGAGACCTGAAAGGCCAAGTTGAAGACAGATCATCCTGGAGAAAATCGATCCATGTGGTTGCTAAGAATCGACACTGACTTGACAGCACTTAATCAATCAATCAATCAAAGTTTTCATATACAGCATTGTGCCAAGTGATCCTCATCTTTAATTATAATTTATTTAATGGTCACAGGCTTTACAAAAGTATTTTGTGATATAACCACCTCTCTTAAACATACACACACACACACACACCCCAGGAAAGAAAAAGTGTATCAAGATGATGTTAACACATGCACACTGGCTTCCATAAATGATGTTTCTGCAAAAAGCAAGTGTCATGGTTGCAGGTTTGCTTATGTCCCCATCCAAAATCAGTCACCCAAGGCAAACACAAACTGTGGTTGAGACTTAGAAGAAAGAAAGCATGCTATCTAGAGCAGACATGTCTAGATTCTACCAAAAATGCGGGCTAGCAAACAGAGGTTAAATCCAGACAAGTTGGAGGTTCTGCTGGCCATTAAAAAAGCCAATCGCGATAGGGTGATTCAACCAGCTCTGGATGGGGTTGTTTGTACTCCCCTTGAAAGAGCAAGTGCACAGCTTGAGGGTGTTGCTGGGCCCAGCTCTGATTTTAGAAAAGCCTGCTGCAGCTGCTTGGGGTTTTTAAACGACAGAATCATGCCCGCAGAGAGTGGCTGGGCTTGGAACTGGGGAACTCTTGCTGGTTGGGTGTTTGTGAGCAAGGCTATGCTGGGGAGTTTCAGAAGTGTCAGGGTGGGGTGGGGTGGGGTGGGGTGGGGTGGGGGTGGGGATTGCAGGAAAGAAAACAGCCAGCAGGAAAGGTCCTTCCTTGCTTGCTGTAGGTCACCATTCTGGGCCCTTCCCCTTGGCTTCTCTTGCTGCCAATGGCAGAGAGAGAGAAGAAGAGGAAAACAGTAGCACATCCCCCCACCCCACCCCACCCAAAAAACAGAAAGAGGGGAGGGAAATGAGTGTGTGTGGGGGGATGTCTCCCCAGGCAAAATGCACTCCAGTCAAAAGCCAACACGAGAGGCCATGACAGAGAGAGTAAGGAAGAAGCAAAAAGCAGACGATGCCAAATTGTTAAAAATGCTCCAGTCCCCTCCCCAAATTAAATGTTGACTCACTTAATTTCTAACCCCCGCCCCTAAAATCCTAAGCACAGATGGCTCTTTCTTCCTCCCTCCACAGGTAGCAGCATATTGGCCATTACCTTCACCAGCTTTGTATAATTCAAGTCTAGCTTGCCTCCTTCCCTGCCTATCCCTCTGATACCAGTTTGAGCCATGAAAAGCCAGTGCCTCAAAAGAAGCTAAATCTGTGTGCTGTTGACAACCACAGTCGCCTGGTCTACTCCTGTTTAAAGATAAAGTGTGCTGTTGAGTTGGTTTCAACTCCTGGCGACCACAACCCTGTGGTTGTCTTTGGTAGAATACAGGAGGGATTTACCATTGCCATCTCCCGCACAGTATAGGAACATAGGAAGCTGCCATATAAGGAGTCAGATAATTGGTCTATCTAGCTCAGTATTGTCTTCACAGACTGGCTGCGGCTCCTCCAAGGTTGCAGGCAGGAATTTCTCTCAGCCCTATCTTGGAGAAGCCAGGGAGGGAACTTGAAACCTTCTGCTCTTCCCAGAGCGGCTCCATCCCCTGAGGGGAAGAACTTCCACACATCAAGTCTCCCTTTCATATGCAACCAGGGCCAACCCTGCTTAGCTAAAGGGACAAGTCATGCTTGCTACCACAAGACCAGCTCTCCTTCCTGGAGTATGAGATGATGCTTTTCAGCATCTTCTTATATCGCTATTTAAAATACCCCAATTTCAGTGGCAGATTCTAGGGATGTGCCCGGAACTGCTCCTCTGTGTTTCAGAGGTGGCAGGGGTGCTCCCTGAAGGGCGGGGGAGGGTGCATTTACCCCTCTTGCCACATTTCCCCCACCGGTGCTCCTTTGTATCAAAGACCCTCGGGCGGTAGTGTACCTCCCTGCTGCCCCATTGCCGTCCTCGGCTGGAAGTGGCCAGAAGCACAGGGTGTGCATGCATGCCCAGTACTTCCAGCCACTTCTGGCCGAGGACAGCGGCAGGGAGGGGTAAGTGCACCCTCTCCTACCCTTAAGGGAGCACCCCTGCTGCCTTCGAAATCCGAAACGGCCCTGGTGACCGAAACATTTCGGAGGCTACTATAAAGGCCTCCGAAATGTTTCGGGCATATCCTTAGCGGATTCTGACCGCCCAGCTTCAGAAAATGTCAAGGATTGCCAAGTCAGCTGGATGGAGCAATGTCCGTTGCTGGCAGTTTGTGGAAATGTCAACTTTTTTTCTTACAAAAAGCAGACATTACAGAGGAAGCAAAGAAAGATGAGAGAAGGAAAGAGAAGGGTAGGGTTGCCAACAATGAGTTGGCCAAAATCGGGACACAAGTCGGGGGGGAGGGGAACGGGCCACCTAGGGGTGGGACTTGGTCCCAGGTGGCAAGGGCATGTGCACTGCGGTAGTCTTTGTCGCATAGCACCAGGGACGGCGGTGAGAGCTCCTCCTCCCACCTGAGTGAGTCCACCCCCACCTGTCAAACCATGACAGCAGGTAGGTCATGACAGGCTGCGGGCGGCCGGGTGCACTGGCAGCAGGGCAGGCACAGGCAGACAGACTCAGACAGCAATGAGGGGTCTCCTCCCTCGGCCCGGCCTTCCTTCCAAATGAGGCAGAGCGGCCTCACATACGCACGCGTGCACCGAGGCCTGAAGTCAGTTTGCTCTGCTTCATCATTGGGAGGAAGGCCAGGGCGAGGGGAGAGCTCCTTCACCGCTGTGACTCCAGGCTTCTGTGCGCATGCGCAGAGGCCGCTCTGCCTCATTTGGAAGGAAGATTGGACCAAGGGAGGAGCTCCCTTGTTGCTGTCTGAGTCTGTCTGCCTGCCCCACTCCCAGCACGCTCGGCCGCCTGCAACCCACCTGCTGTCATGGTTTTACAGGAGGGTGCTGCCGAGTTCTTGCCACCATCCCCACTGCATGTGCCGCCATTGCATAGTGGCATCTTTAAGAGTTTGTGGGGTTTTTTAATGGTAAAAAAGCAGGAAAAATTGAGTCCCAAATGGGACAAGAATTTCTCCCCAGGAATGAGGGATGTCCCGCACAATGTGGGACAATTGGCAACCCTAGGCACTTGCCCCTAGTGCCTCCTCTGCCCCATGGATCATTCCTCTGCCAGGTGACTTGTGTTAACACAAGTTACCTTAAAGTGCAACTGAAATACCAATCTGTCCAATAGGACTGGTATAGCACTACCAAAGCTTTTCAGGACTACTCTGCCTTTAATAGGAACCATCTTCCTTGAGGCTTCACCCCCTGAAATTGATTTCAATGGGGACAGAGCATTGTTGGTTTCCGCTCATTACTATGTCTCCCCACCCTGCCCTTTTTCTTCTTCAGGTTTTGTACATACTATCCAGATCCTTCCATGAAGCAGGTGATGAAATGCACGGGATCTACTTACCTCTGAAAGGTTCTTCTAACATCCTAGAAGGAAGGAAGAGAAAGGCGAGGAAACTCAATGTCTGCCAGAGTGTGAAGAAAATATTTACGATAATGAAGTCAGCAGGCAAAGTGGATCCATTTTACAAACCTCAACCAGTTGAAGCAGATAAGTGGATATACTGACTAAAACCAACAGAATGCTCCTCCTCTAAAGTGTGCAGGATAACATCATCTATTCAGGCTCAATTCCCTGTTGTCCTCAAGAGCAAAAGAGCAGGTTTCTGCCTACATGGAACTGAAAACAGTTTCATAAACCCTGAGACGGAATATGTAGGAGCAGACATGCCCTTTGGTAGGCATTATCAGATGGCATTTCAACAGTCAGAACTCCGACTGAGATTCCTGCTCTCGTGTTGAACTCTGCAAGAGTTCTCAATTGTCTGCTGAACCCTGCCTTGAGCTCTCCTCCTTCCCGTTACCTGTGACTGGGAGGGGCCAGGAGCCAGATTACACAAAGTCCTCTTTGCTAAGAAAGAGCACCAACCCGGTAATCTCACCATGGGCCTTCTGTGTCAATTCCAGGTAGTCGGTTGTTCTTTTCTTTAGTTTTCCTTTGGGTGCCAAGTGGCATCGAGAATTGTGGAAATTGTAGTTTTCTAAGGGATGGGATCGCAGAGTCCTACAAACCCTGTGCCACTTGGGATCCAGCTGCTGGCTTAGAGCTCTGTATGGAGCAAAGAGGGCATTCCTTATGTTGTCTCCTGACCTCCCACCCAGTCCTAGATAATAGAGGGGCAAGAGGAGAGGGCACAGTAGGGGGTCTAATTAAAATTTCAGAATTCCAATCCAAAATTTCTGACCCAGCATCTTGAATGGGCAATGCCGGATCCTCCCAAAAGTCCCTGTTTCAGTCAGGTGATGTTAGATTGGAATGCCCACATTTCTGGGCTGTGCAGAGGCCTAACCAATGCACAGAGTCTCAAGTCCCACACAGGAGTGAAGGGAGGCCAGTGGTGGCCCGGGTTCTGCTGCCGCCGCAGCCCTCCTAACCTCACTCTGTGTCTGACGTCAGATGCAGGGAGTATTCAGCCACGTCCCCCGCATCTGACATCAGGTGTGGCGGTGTGATTTAGCTCCCAAATGGGGCTGTGCAGCCCCGTTTGGGAGCTAAATTGCGCTCCCCGCATCTGAAGTCAGCACTAGGGGTGTGTCTGGGGCACAGGGCGTGGCCCCTGAGGGCCGGTGGCCCAGGTTCTTTGAACCCATCCACTCAATGGTGGCTCTGCCCCTGGTCCCACATCTACCATCCAGGGTTCTCTCTAATTTTTTTCATCTCTCTGCGGAATGAGTTTTGTCCTGGGCAGCAGAATCAACGCAGTGTGTGAACACAGCATTCAGAGTGGGGCTTTCCAGATTCAACCTGAAATTAACTGACAATCTATAATTTTAACAATCTAAAATTAACTGAGCGGACATCTAGAAACTTGTGAGCACACGCACATGCACACGCCTTAGAGGGAACACTGTTACCATCCTGAATGGCAGTGCTTTCTGCAGCAGAGATCATATCTGAAAAACATCAGGGGGATAAGATGGGGAACAGGTTGGCAAAAAAATTGGCTAGATTCTCCATAAAGATGGAGTGAATGAAAGATGCCAACTTAAACAGCTAGTAGAGAAGCTAGTTCAGAACATTTCACACAAAGCTTAACATACCATTCTATTTCACTTGGTTTCCCCTGTATGTAACAGACAATAATGAGGTCTGTTAATATGTTAATAACACCACCATAAACTGGGCACCTTCATTTCTTGTACAAATAGATGGGTGGGTGTATGGGGCAACACAAGAATTTGGAAACAGCCATCCCCGAGGAAGGAGGAGGAAAGGCCTGTTTCTGCCACAGTCTTACCTGCAGAAGCTCACTTGCTGACTGCTCACACTTCTCTTCCATCTCCTGGATAACTTTATCAAGAGAAGAGAGCTCCTCTGAGAGTTTTTCCATATATTCATCCCTTCTTCTTGCAATCTCCTTTTCCATTTCTTCGATCTGGATCAACAGGAGTGTCTCTTGTTCTTCCAAAAACAGCTGCAATTGTCTGAATTCAACCACTATCTTTTGCCTCTCTGCTATTGCTCGATTCTACAGATGGGAAGAGGAGAAAAGGAGGCCAGTCTGTTTGAGATACAGAGTGTTTGCAGAGTCAAGAAGGAGGCTAGGACAACTCTATAGAAAGGGGATCTGAGCTGTCTGTTGGTGACTGGCCAGGAGAAGGATTTTGGGGTCGTGGTGGACAGCTCATCGAAAGTGTCGACTCAATGTACGGCAGCTGTGAAAAAGGGAAATTCCATGCTAGGGATCATTAGGAAGGGGATTGAAAACAAAACTGCTAATACTATAATGCCCTTATACAAAACTATGGTGCGGGCACAGCTGGAGTACTGCATGCAGTTCTGGTCACCACATCTAAAAAAGGACATTGTAGCACTGGAAAAGGTACAGAAGAGGGCAACCAAGATGATCAGGGGCCTAGAGCACCTTTCTTATGAGTCAAGGCTACAACACCTGGGGCTATTTAGTTTAGAAAAAAAGATGCCAGTGGGGAAACATGATAGAGGTCTATAAAATCATGCATGGTGTGGAGAAAGTGGATAGAGAGAAATTCTTCTCCCTCTCACATAACACTAGAACCAGAGGTCATCCTATGAAATTGATTGCCACGAAATCTAGGACCAGCAAACATAAGTACTTTTTCACACAACGCATAATCCACTTGTGGAATTCTCTGCCACAAGATGTGGTGACAGCCAACAACCTGGATGGCTTTAATTGGGGTTTGGATAACTTCATGGAGGAGAGGGCTATCAATGACTACTAGTCAGAGGACTATAGGCCACCTCCAGGCTCAAAGGCAGGATGCCTCTGAGTACCAGTTGCAGGGGAGTAACAGCAGGAGAAAGGGCATGCCCTCAACTCCTGCCTGTAGGCTTCCAGCGGCATCTAGTGGGCCATTGGGTGAAACAGGATGCTGGACTAGACGGGCCTTGGGCCTAATCCAGCAGGGATGTCCTTATGTTCACTTTTGACACTAAGATATTAATTACATTAGACCTGTTTCCTCAGGCCTTTTGCTAAAACTATTTTTTAAAATGTTTTGCCACAACTATTTAAAATTTTATTATTTTAAAATTGTTTTAGTTGTTTTTACTGAGCGTTAAATATTGTTAAGTTGTGTACACAGCCTTGAGATTTTGGTGTTAATCAGTTTATTATAAATAATAATAACAACAGCAGCAACAGCAATCAAGTGAAGAGTTTCGAAGATACTTCCAAGGCCTTGCCCTTAAAATGGTCTTTCAGAAAAAGGAAAACAAGTGATCCCCATAACAGACAGTCTGAATAGATGAGCTGCCTCGTGTCTTTTGATGCTTTCGCTGTTTTTTCAGTTTTCCCACTTATTGGATCTGATACCTCTTTAGTTCATAATACTTACAAGCAAGTTTTGGCTTTCCTTTTCTGCATCAGCTTTGCATGCCAGAATTTTCTCTTTCCCCTTCCTCAAAAGCTCCAGAAAGCTGCAGAACTGGCCCTGAATTGAAAACAGAAGATCCAGTTGGGTACTTTTTTTAGGATTTGGGGTTTGTCATCCCCCTCTCTAACCCCAGCTTAATCTTTGGATGTTATTTTCTGCTGTGCTGTAGTTTTGGTGTGCTTTGTTGTGACATAATGATCATACAATTCCATTAACAAAAAACCTTTCAGTTTAAAACATTGTGTAAATTCCATGTTCACTCAAGCTCCAAAAGGCCAAGAAAGTGAAGCCATGACGAGCCACTCCCTCCACAGACATGCCATTTGGGCAACATGTATATGGTCTGCTATCTTATTCTGTGCTTAGTGCCAACTTCACCACTACCTTGGAGCTGGATGGCTGTCAGCAGCAAAGTGGTTGACCTACATCCCACATGTGTCTGTTCACTGTAATTATCCTGCATTGAGCAGAGGCTCAGTCTAGATGACCTTCAAGGTTCTATGTGGAAGGTACTGGCTGCCAGTCAAATACTGGTCGCACTGCTAACTGAGCAAAGTGTTACCAGCTACGCTTATTCTGCCCGGCTCCCAAAAGCCTCTCTGTTGACAGCTGTTTCTCCAGGCTTGGAGATTGCACTTTGGATATGCTCAGGCCTGCACCACAATGTGAGCTGTCCCCAGTGCACGTGGGGACAGGTCACTTAGTTGGTAGTGGGCTATTCACCTCCAGATTGGGCTACAAACAAATTGGAAGGGGGATCAGATCCACCCCCCTCCCTACACGGGGGTTCCAAATAAGTAGACTCGAGAGTTAACTATAGTGAGTTAACTGACCTCCAAAGCCACTCTAAACTTAGAGTGAGTCTTTTCACAAGAGATAACAACAGGCTAAAAAATTGATGATGCCAAGAAGGAAGAAATGTAGATAAGGCAGTGAAGTAATGTTCTCCCCATCACAAAGGAGATGAGTCAGTGATGTAGACCAAGAGGTGTATCTCATTGAAAGTATTGTCAGGACTACCAGAGAGCCCAGCCAGGCTACAGATATTTATTCATGCACCTACATATTCTTATTTTCATCACAATCATCCTTGCATACAGAAGGCAAATCCCACATTGACAAATGCATTCCATGCAGGTCCACCCAGACAATTCTAGACAGCAAAGCATGACTATAGGAATGTGCCCCCAAGGCACATGTTGGGATACAAATATCCCCAGTTCCATCCATGACCCAGTGTGCTCTCTTGTGCTCTACACTGGAGACTCCAACAAGAACCCCAGCAAGTACCCTGCATGCTCCCTCATATGCTATACTTGGGACCCCGCTAAGCATCCCATATGCTCTCTTGCAACCTACAAAGAGCTTGAAATCACTATCTAGCTTGGTCCTTGTGCCAATCCATCCAGCTTGCCTTGCACCCATAGAAAGCTGGAGCCACAGACAGCCCCTTCTCGTGGGCACCTTTCCCTCTATTAATCTCTGCACCCCTCCTGCTTCCCATTACACTGAGGAGCAAGACTCTGCAGTCCTTCCAAGAGTCATTGGGTCTCATCGTCCAGATCAGGTGAATATGAGCCTTCACCCCTCCTTGGGCCCCAAAACTATCTCTGCTCCCCTTTCTTAAATCCAAACCCCTCTTTCTCTCTCAGGCTCCTTTCTCTTGCCCACATGGGATCTTACACAATTAGACTTTAAGCTAAAAACACCTCACTGCAGTTAATCCATTTAGAAAAGTATTTTTATTAGACTTTAAGCTAAAATACCTCATTGTAGTTAAAATATATTTTTGATAGTAATATTGCTCTAACCATACCTTTATTTTATGTACCCCCTCTTGCAATAAATACCTTCTTTTTATTTTAAAATTATATCCTGTCTCAATCATGATTTCTTGAGACAAACATTTGCACAAATCAAAACTGGTGCAGCTGACCCCTTTAAGAGCTACTTTTCCCACAACGCCCAGACATTGCGGGTGCTGACCAAACACCCCTGGGTCAGTTCCATTAACAAAAGAGACACCTGTAAAGTGGTTATTCTCTTATATTTATCAGGGGGAGAACAACTGGCCCTATCCAACCCCAGCACAACATCCCTCCAGTGGCTGTTGCTGGTATCAATCTTATGTTTCTTTTTAGACTGTGAGCCCTTTGGGACATGGGACCATCTTATTTGTGTATTATTTATTTTTCTATGTAAATGCCTTTGAGAACTTTGATTGAAGAGTGGTATATAAATAATCGTAGCGATAATGGAGGAATGTCGGCTTCAGTTGCATGGACTCCACATGTTTATTCCAATGAACAGAGAGGCCTGGGACTTCGGTCCACCACTCTGCCACTGACAGACTTCAAACTCCAATAAAGAAGCCATTTATTTTCCTTTTAACCTCAAAGTTGGGAAGGTATGTTTTTAATTGTTTTAAGCCGTTTGTTTTAAATGGTGTTTGTTTTTTGCTTTTTACTTGTTGTGCACCTCCCAGAGCCTTTGGATAGGGCAGTATAGAAATGTAATAAACAAACAAACAAACCCACTGTGCTTATGCTGCACAACTCACCGAGTCATTTTGTAACAACAGGCGACAGTATCTACTGCCCCCCACCCCCCACCCGGATTTCTGGTTATAATGGCAGAATGCAAACTGTCTGTCTTTAGCCTTGACTGTGGGTAAGTCTCCTGTGGCCTGTAGTTTGTATTGATTTTAAATTTTTGTCATAAGCCACCTTGACCACATTAAATCAAATGGAAAGGCAGAGCAGAAAGATAGTAAATGAAGTCACAAAAGATGTAACTAGAGAAGTATTTTTGATTCCTGGGCACCCCAGTGTGCTGATTATGAAATGGGTATAATCATACTTACAGTGTTTGCCACTTCAGATGAATATCCTAAGCATGAATCGTATGGACAGGATGACAACTGAGGTGCTGGGGCTTCCAGAACCGCACTGAATGTACAGCAGGGTTTGTTTGTGAACATCAGAACAGTGCTTGGGTCTCTATCCCATTAAAAGTAGG
The DNA here is from genome assembly GCF_027244095.1 of Hemicordylus capensis. NCBI lineage: Eukaryota > Metazoa > Chordata > Lepidosauria > Squamata > Cordylidae > Hemicordylus > Hemicordylus capensis. Next base: position 251,971,822 of record NC_069658.1, on the reverse strand, counting down.
TTGAATAGATTCCCCATCACCTCCCTACCTCATCTTTCCAGACTCCAGGCACTACATCAAGTGAATGCCTTCTGAGGACTTGTTCTACATTAGAGCAGACAAACCCCTTTCCTGCCATGGGATTCAGTACCAGAAGCCCTCTCCCAGGTCTCCTCCTGGCTGAGGCTGGAGTGCAGCTAGTTTAGTCCACTTCCTCCATGCCAGCAGTCAGCTCCTCCATTAATCCTGCCCTGTCACCTCCCAAATACACACCGGTTATTCCTCAAGCTAAAAGAGAACAAAGCCCTACCTGGTACTCCTGGGCAGCCTCCTCCAGGGGAACCACAGTGTGAGCTCGGTGCTCCTTGGATTTGTCACACACCACGCAGATGGGGGCTTCGTCCTCCTTGCAGAAGAGCTTGAAGGGCTCCTGGTGCCACTGGCAGATTCTCCCCCCTCCCTCCTCCTGCTTCACCTGCATACTGAACTCTTTGGCTATTGCAACCACATTGGCCAGTTGCCGGTTCGGTTTCACATCTCTTGGCTGAAAGTTCTCTCTGCACTGCGGACAGGTAGATTCTGTGGGGGGCTCTCCCAGGCACTGAACAATACAGGCTTGGCAGAAATTGTGCCCACAGTCCAGAGTCACTGGATCAGTAAAGAAGTCCAGGCAAACGGGGCAAGTGGCTTCATCCTGAAGTTTCTTCCCCATGCTGAGAGCAGCCATAGCTCAAACTCCACGACAGGCTGAGTTTCTCGTTCCTCTGGGCCCTTCTAACTGCAAGCAGAAGGGGGCCGGGGCGTTGCCCTTCCTCCAGTCGCTGGAAAGGAGCAGACTACAGGATTGGGGACAAATAGGAAAACGGGGGTGGGAGCAGTGGAGTAGTCGCTTTCTGCCAAGGATGTAGTCGGGCTGTAGGAAGCTGGTCTTGGGCTTCTAGTGCAGCTGCTGTACAGGGACTGAGCCCTGTGATTTTGTCTCAGTTGGCAGCAGCACTCCTGCTGAGTAAGGTGCTGGGAGAGAGAGAAAGAGAAGAAAGAGGCGTGTGCCAGCTTGAGCTGGTATCCTTTTGTCTAAGGAGGGAAGAGCCAAACAACTCAGTGAGTGGTGCCTGTGCCTCTGCTAGTAAGGAGAGAGCAGGGAGGTTGCTGCTGTGCCTTTCAAAGCTGGGCGCCTGGAAGGCTGTCAGTGCAGGCTGGCAGCCAACATTAAATCTTATTTTCCCTCCCCTCTTCAGTTTTTCCATGGCCAACTGTCCATTTTGTTGGAAGAGCCCCGCCCCAAGCACGATTATCTGATTAAAGGTTTATTAGATGTTTTATTGATTAGGCATTTTATCCACCCAGTCCTTGACTACACATTGCAACTTCAGTACTTGCATGTAGCAGGAAGAGGAGAAAGGGAGAGGAGGTGAAGCCCAGGCCTTGAGGCTCTTGCCATCAGCTCCTGGCCTGAGACAACAAAAATGTTACTTCTTTTCTTTCTTCTTTGTGTGTGTGTGTGTAGTTGGCTTCAGTATTTAAACTTTAAACTACCTTGAACATAAGAAGTTGCCTTATACTGAGTCAGACCATTGGTCCGTCTAGCTCAGTATTGTCTAAACAGAATGGCAGGAGCTTCTCCAAGGTTGCAGGCAGGAGTTTCTCTCAGCCCTATCTGGAGATGCCAGGGAGGGAACTTGGGAACTTCTACATGCAAGCATACAGATGCTCTTCCCAGAACAGGCTCACATGTGGTCTCCCATTTAAATGCAAACCTGTATTGTACTTATCTTTTAAGCCACATTCAAAGCCACCTTCTATTTGGGTAAATATGGTATACAAATAACATGCTTCAGAGGTCCCATATGACAGGAGTCAGTTTTTCCATTGAAGTCCAGAACTATTTAATAAATCATCTTTTCCTATAGGTCTTCACATCCCTACAAAGCAATTTACTGACACTTCTTAGTGTCCATCTCTTTCTTCCCTTGCTATCTAAAGAGCAGTGGGTTTTAAAGGCAGTACAGAGGGAAAATTTATAGACAAATTCATGGAGGACAGGTCTATTAATTACTAGGTTACTAGTCTGGTAGCTATAGACTGCCTCCAGCCTCAAAGGCAAGATGCCTGTAAATACCAGTTGCAGGGGAGCAAGAGAGAGGGCATGTCCTCACCTCATGTCTTGCCTGTGGGCTTCGTCTCCTCAGGGGCATCTGGTGGGCCACTGGGTGAAACTGGATGGGCCTTAGGCCCATTTCATGTTCTTATGGCATAACCACTGAGCATATCCAAGTACATGTACATGTTAGAGTTCCTTGAGCACAGCTAGTAGGTTTGTTCTCCCCCCACCACCCCGCTCTTAACAGGAATTAGTCTATCATTTTCTCCACTAGTTTTTAAAAAAGATCAGTACTAGGGATGTGTGCATGGAAGCGGCGGTGGGGATACCTTTAAGGGTGGCGAGGGTGCACTTACATCCCCCCTCCTGTCGCCATGTTCCCCCCACTGGCACTCGCTTAAAAACCGGTCCAGCAAGGCAGCAGCGTACCTCCCTGCCACCCCGTCAACTCCTCAAACTAGAAGTGACCAGAAGTCACCCATGCGCATGTGCACATTGGTCATGCGCGTGTACGTCGCATGAGTACCCAAGGTGCGCACGAGAGAGCACAACATGCATGCGCACGCACACCTTCCAGTCCGAGGAGCAGATGGGTCAGCAGGGAGGTACACTGCCATCCCTCCAGACCAGTTTTTAAGCAAGCGCCAGCGGGGGAAACATGGTGATGGGAGTGGGGGGTGTAAGTGCACCCGCCCCCACCCTTAAAGTTAACCCTCCACACCTTTGAACCCTTTGAACTGTCTGGTGTTCAAACCAGTTTGGAGGCCCTTAAAAGGGCCTCCAAACAGGTTTGTGCACATCCCTAATCAGTACACTGTTTTTAAACCACATTTTTTAAAAGGATATTTCTATTATTCTCCCACCCAAAAGCATTTTTCAGGGACTTTTCAATTTCTCTTTGCGGTCAATAGAGCTCACTCTCTTATAAGCACACATATAGAATTGCATGCTCAAGTATCAAATGCCGCTTCAGAAGAGATTTGCTGGGTATGGACTCCAGTCCAGCATCCTCTTTCCCAAAGTACTCAGCTAGATGCTTCCAGGAAGCTCTAAAGAACTACAGCAAAGAAACCCACCCTTTATTCCCACCTCTTGCCAAACTGGGATTCTGCAGTAGCCTGCTTTTATTTATTTAGAGTATTTATATCCCACACCTCCAATGCAAAACTGCTCAGGGCAGCTCATATCAGAACAAATAAAGCAATATTGGACATGGAGGTTCTACATCAGAGCCAGGCCGTTTGTCAATGTGGAAGCTTCATTTTCTCAGTATGGGTGTGAAGCCTCCACCTGCAAAGGCAGTTTGGCTCTGATGCAAAGCCTCCATGTTCAAGGGCAGTCTATGGGAATAGTTTGTAGAGGTTCCTTGTTGCACATCTTTGGAGCATCCTAGACTCCAGTCCTTGGTCCCAACCGGACACATTTCCTCATGAGTAACCCCCAGATAAGTCAATGGTTTTTCCCTCAATAAGTTCTATGCTGTGCTAAAGGGCTCAGGTAGGGGTCAAGCAAACACCACACATATTTGCCTAGGAGCTCTGCTGAGCCTTTGCATTTACTCAGAAGTAAGTCCCAGTGAAGTCAGTGGACTTACTTCTCAATAACTCCTTCCTAACTTGGCTCAATGGTGCACTTGCTCCAGGTATCTTCAGAATTTACTTCTAAATTTATCTGGAATATTCTCCAAATTCTCAGCTGAATTCTCAGAGCTGCCAACCGGCTAGAAGAACGGCCTACCCAGCTCTTAACTCTCCTGACTCAAACTGCTCCCCTGAAACTACCAGGAGTCTGGGGGCTGAGGGTAAAATGTACATGGGCAGGCAGAGTAAACCAGACAGCCCAGTCAAGGAAGGACACATCATTTTGAAAAGGGCAACCCTTTCTTACCTAACAGTAATTTTAGTTGAGGAGTGACAAGTTGAGGAAACACAAGAAACACTCCCACCCACCACTTTAGACCTCAAATGCCTCCCAATCAGTGTTCCCTCTAACAGGGATTCCCAGATGTTGACTACAACTCCCATAATCCCCAATCAAAAGCCATTGCAGCTGGAGATTCTGGGAGTTGTAGTCAACAACATCTGGGAATCCCTGTTAGAGGGAACACTGCTCCCAAGACCAACTCCTCTACCAAAATTAAGGAAACGTACTTGCTACAACATCATCCAAACGCCTGTTTCCAGGTCCTTTATCTTCTCCAAAAGCAGTTGGGGAACTGGTTGCTAAGCAACAGAGCTCCACACTGAGCATGCTCAGGGAAAGACCCAGAGAAATTCCATTGGCGAAAGAGGGGCAATTAATCATTACCTAAACAAAACTAAACATTTAACACTGCTGCTAGAACAATAGTAGTAGATATTCCCCTGATCGAACATAAAAATCTATTTGAAAACTCCTGCTAACTTGGCAAAGAGGCACCTTTTTAACATGGTGATTCTCTTTATTTAGCAGAGGGGAGAGCAACTGGCCCTATCCACCCCCATCACAGTACCTCCAGTGACTGTTGCTGGTGTCTAGCTTATGTTTATTTTTAGATTGTGAGCCATTTATGGACAGAGATCCATCTTATTTATTTATTATTTCTCTGTGTAAATCTGCCCTGAGTCATTTTTGGAAGGGCGGTATAGAAACTGAATGAATGGATGAATCTATTCAAAAAGCATCTGGGCCTTTCTGGCAAAACTAACACTGCAAGAAAGATTTTCCTTGGCATATCGATGAGATATTATAGACATGAGCTCAAAAGTGAGCCCAAAAGATAGGAGTAGTGCACATTGCTCAAAAGGTCCATGAGGAAAAAAGAAAGACAAAAACCTATAAAACTGCTGGAGTTGTTAACCAAGATGCAGGAGGAGTAGGAACATTTGAAGATCCCAGTGACTTGTCAGACTTTAAACTCCTATAAATAAGCCATTTCTTACTTTTCTGCCTGAAAATTGGCATGGATCATCCTGCAACCCAGCTTGGCTACACATGGGCGTAGCTGGGGAAACGAGGCCTTTGTTCACCTCTCTCCCTGGCGGCCCCTAAGAGTGAGGGAGATAATGAAGAAAATAAGGAGGGGTGGAGCTGAGGGGCCCTCAGGAGCTGGGGATCCTTTGAACCCATCCGCTATACCCCTGGTCAGACACCCTTAACATAGGGCTATTCTCGAGACCCTAAAATGCAATATTATAAAAGTTAATCCATTTCCAGCTCTTTAAATAATGAGTTGAGGAAGAATGTTTGTGGGCTGGTTTGGATGATGCTGTAACTGGCCCTTTTAAATGTATGGGGCAGGACCCTATGTGTGCTGAATATGTCTGCCCCTACACCAGGCATGCTATTGTATAATCACAGCTGGTGTAATATTGCTTTGCTTCAGAGAGTGCCCCTAAACACTTGGTTCCAACACTGCTTGAAGGGAGTATTTAAAACCACATGTTCATCCAAACTGCCCCCCCCCCCGTGGGATTAGATCAGGGCTGCACAACTTTGGCCCTCCGGCTGTTGTTGGACAGGACTACAACTGACTATTGGGCACTATGTCTGGAGATGATGGGAGTTGTAGGTCAACAACAGCTGGAGGGCCAAAGTTGTGCAGTCCTGGATTAGATGGTAGTGGATTAGATGGCATGCTGGGCAGTTGGTGGAGAGATGTATGCACCTGTAGCCCTCCCTCACATATTTAATAAGTTGTTCTAGTAAGAACTAATCAGCCTGCTTTCCTTTCACTGTCTCTACAATTGGACTAAATTTGTTTCAAATTGAGGTCCACAAGTTAGATCTCTTGCACCTCAAATGTTCATGCGTCCGCCATCTTGGATCGGGGTGGATGACATTATTACAAACTACACCATTGTGGTGTCCCTGTGTGTCACTCACTACAAATGTACCAAATTTGGTAAAAAATGGTTAGACAGTCCTCAAGTTAGTGCACTTGCGCCTCAAAGGTTTACGTGTCCACCATCTTGAATTGGGGTAGATGACATCATCACAATCTATGCCATTGAGGTGTCCTTATGTGTCCCTAGCGTTTAGTAGTCACTACAAAGTTGTAAAAGACATGATTGACAAATAACCATTTATTTATTTATTAAATTTATATACTGCCTAATATCAAAATCTCTAGGCGGTGTGCAGAATTAAAACATAGTATCTATATAACAAAACAAAGTATCTATATAATTAATTCTCTTAGACGATGCGTGTCCAAAGAATGCATCATGTAAAACAAGAAGAGAAAAGAAATGAGATAAGATAAGAAGCGGAGGAAGGAACCAGAACAACTGGCAGACATTTTGAGCTGGTATTTCTCTCCAACTGCACAGCGTGGGAGGGAAGAAGTGCAGGCTGAACAGTTTCAAGCCCTCTTTGGGGAGGGAGAAGAAACGTCTAGTGAAGAGGAGGGGAGAGAAGAGGGATTATTAGTACCTGTGTGCAATGTGCCCAAACCAAGAGCAGATGGTACTATGGTAATCCACGCGCCTTGATCGCCTATGGATCTTAAGAATCTGGTCAGAGAGTTCCCCACCTATAAAAACAGATCCCCAAGAATGGAGGGAACAATTACATCTCATCATGGCTTGTTACAGACCAAATTGGACAGGCATGAACCAACTTTTAAAATTGATTATCCTTTCAAAGAAACAAGTTGCTTACAGAGGCAAGATGACCGGCTGATGCCCCAGCAGAGACCCACTTGGGCCTTTGGACACAGAAAAACAGAGACTATTAGATGCTGTTCTTGTTGCTTTTCCCAAGAGAACAGACTGAGGTAAAACAACAGAGTGCAGGCAGAAAGAAGAGAAGAGTTGAAGTTACTTTTATGGAAAGATTTATTAAACTTGTCAGACACCATTCAGACATTGCTGAGCCAGAAACGGAGGCATGTAGGGTGATTGCCTCTGTTTTTATTAATGGCTTGTGGACAGAGATAAGCCCAGCTGCTAAACAGCTATGTATTGGATGGTCTAGAAAGCCCCCTGGGGACTTAGTGGAAGTGGCAGAACACTGTGCAGAGAATATTAAAAAGAAAAAACAAAGCTCTTCAAGGCCGTCTAATGAGGGCACAAATCCAACAGGCAGAGAGAGGGGCGTGGAGTAGAGGAAGAGGGCAGCCCAGGGGGAAGCAGAGGCAGCTACACCAGAGGCCCAGAGAACCCTAGTGGCCCTACCCAATGAGATGTGGGGTTTTTTACTGCAGGCAAGTAGGACATTGAAAGAGACAATGGTCTAACCGACCTGGTCCAATCTAGAGACTAACTCCAGCACCCATCCCTGCACCCCAAAGACCTGTCAGTGTCACCCCACTTTTTAATGAAGAAAGCTGTGATTATTATGACATGAGGAAGCAGCCTTCCAGGCCCTGCTTGTTACCTTAGCATAGCAAGGACCATAGGTGCATGGCAGAGAGACTAAAATGAGAAAGTGCATTTCCAAATATACAGCAAAATGGACAACATGCTAAAACAATTGGAGTTTCCCACACTTTCATGAATGCCTAACTAGATACGAGGCTGGTTCGTTATCTTCACCCCAAGTTCTCATTCAGTGAAGTAATCTTCTTTATCCAGCTACTTTGCCACCTATCCCTGAAGATGGCAAACCCCAGTATTGCCCTGGACTGGTTGCAGCCTTTGCACATCCCCGTGCAGATGTACAGGAGGTTGTGTGTTAGAAAACCCAGATGTGGAACTATATACAGATGGCTCTTGCCTCAGAGACTTATTGGGCCACCTGCAGGCCAGATATGCTATTTGTAATACTTTTGGAATATTAGAGCAGGGAAAGGTGGTAGGAGATAAATCGTCTCAAGTAACAGAGCTAAAGGCAGTTGAAAAAGCCTGTAAATTGGTAAAGGGGAAAAATATATACCAATTTTAGGTATGCTCTTGTACATGATTTTGGACAAAAATGGAAAGAAAGGAGGATTTCTGACTTCTGCAGGGAAAATTTTAAAAATGGAAAAGCTATTAGGAGACTCTTAGAGGCTATACAATTGCCAGCAGAACTGGCAGTTATAAAATGTGCAGCACACACCCAAAGAGACGATGAGATAAGTAAAGGTAATGCTTTAGCTGATACAGCAGCAGCAGCAAAAAATAAAAATAAAAATAAAGCTGCCTTGTTAAAAGGAGCAGACATGGTAATGGTATGCACTAAACAAGAGGTGCCCACTGCTCCTGAACTGCGACTTGCAGATTTAGGTATTATACAAGATTAGGCCCCAGAAGACGAGAAGCAGTTATGGAGTGAGGCAGGGTGCTGGTTGCACCAAGTTTCAGTCTGGAGGGACAGGAATGGCCACCCTGTACTTCCAACTAGCCTCCTTCCTAGCATGCTACACACCTATCATGGATGGGGACATGTGGGAAGAGATGCTATGCACACATTGCTTTCTAAAGATTGGTTTCATCCCAAAGTATACCACCATGTCTCTTCTTACTGCAGCCAAATGTGTAACTCATACAATGTATCCAAACATGTAAAAACACAACCAGCGGCTTTGAAACCTACATGGGGATCTTTTGTCAGCCTCCAGATGGACTTTATCCAGTTGCCACCGTGTCAAGGTTATAAATTTAGTTATAGTCTGTAATTTTTCAGGGTGGATTGAGGCCTACCCCTGTAGGAAAGCATATGTGGCTACAGTCTTAAAGAAATTGGTCAATGAACTGGTGCCCAGATATGGGGTGCTGTAGAACAGATTGGCAAAAGCATGTGCTACCACTGGACTTACATGGATGTATGTTCTTCCAGCAATTTTAATGATTATGAGAGCCACACGCAATCAGCGGACTGGACTTTCCCCACACTAAGTCTTAATGGGTTGACCTCTGAGACTCCCCTTCACACACTGCTGGTCTGCCAAAGTCTTTATTGTTCACAGAAGTTATAAAATATTTCCTTGCTCTAACCAAATTTTTCAGATCTTATCTACAGGTTAAAGAAGACTTATCCACACCTCCACAGAAGCAGTGGCAGCTGCGGGGAGGGGCGGGGTGGAGGGAAATCTCCACTGGAAATTCCCACTTTCCCCTCTAAATATCGCAGCTGCCGCAGCGGGATAACTTGCTTCAAATAAACCCAAACCAGTCGGGTTTGGCATCATGACCAATCCTTGTTTCTTTCTAACCTAAATCAGAGATGCCTGGAGAAGAGACCATATGAAGGGAGATACGACGGCCACCTTCAGATATCTAGGGCAGACCCAAGAAGGAGCAGACTTCTCCATTGCTCCTGTGGGTGGGGATAGAAGCAATGATCTGAAGTTAGAAGGAAGCAGATTTAGGCTAGACATTAGGAAGAATCTCCTAATGTTAAGAGCTGTTCTGCACCGTAACACTCTGCCTTGTATAATGGTTGGGCTCTCATTGGCTGGAGGTTTTCAAACAAGAGGTTGGACAGCCACCTTTCAGGGATACAGTAAGAGTTTCCTGCCCTGAGCAGGTGTCTGGATTAGAAGCTCATCAAGTTTCCTTTGAACTCTTACGTTTTATGATGCTAGAATTCTGGGGAGTCTCATACACTCCTGAGGCTCAGGGACATTGTGCAGAATCAGGTTAATCATGGTTGTGTGGCACCTGAATTGCTGATGGACTTTTCAGGGAATAAACAAAGCTGCTTTTATGAATAGACTAGTATTTTTAAGCCCGTTAAAATAACGGGCGCTAGTACCTTTTGTTTGTTTGTTTCCTTTCTTCCTTCTCCCTCTCTCTCGCCCTCCTTTCCTTCCTTTTTTTCTTTTTCTCTCTTTCATTCCTTCCTTTTCTCTCCCTCTCCCTCTCTTTCCTTCCTTTCTTCTCTCTCCTTTCCTTCCTTTCTTACACCTCTTTTTTCTCCCTTCTATTTTCTTTCTTTTTTCCTCTTTTCTTCCTTAAACGGGCTCGCTCTTTGGGGCTGGCTGCTCCTCCCTCCCTTCTTTCTTTTGTCCTTCTCCCTCACTCCTTTTTCTTTCTTCTTCCTTCCTTTCTTCCTTACCTATCTCTTTCCTTCTTTCCCTCCCTCCCTCCTTCTTTCTTTTGTCCTTTTCCCTCCCTTCTCTTTCTTTTCTCTCCTTCCTTCTTTCCATCTTTCTTTTGTCCTCTCTCTTTCTTTGCCTTCCTCCCTCAGTCCCTGGCCCATGGTAGCTAGTAGTCCTTTGGTGCCGCCTATTTCCTCCGCCTCTGCCCTCCCCGGTCCCCCTGGGCGGAGAGTTCCGCCATAAAGAGTGCTGCCGCCGCGGGCGGCCAGGCCCGAGAGTGCCGCTGGTGCCACGGGCAGCTGGGTGGCTGGGCGGAGAGTGCCGCCGTCGCTGTGGGCGGAGAGTTCCGCCACAAAGAGTGCCGCCGCGGGTGGTCGGCCGGGCTGGAGAGTGCCGCCGTCGCTGTGGGCGGCCGGGCGGAGAGTTCTGCCGCCACCACCAAGAGTTCTCCCCAGTTCCCGCTTGTTCTCCCTCTCCACTGCCGCCTCTGCCCTCCCCAGTTCCCGCTTGTTCTCCGTTATCCCGGTTCCCGCTTGCTCTCCCTCGCCGCTGCCGCCTCTGCCCACCCCGTTTCCCACTTGTTCTCCTTCCCCGCTTCTTCTTCTTTTGACCTGGGGGACAACATGGCCGCCGTGTCTCTGCGGCCGTATCTTTCTCAGGCGCTCTGAGCATGCGCTCCGCGCATGCCCAAAACACCCGAGAAAGACACAGGCGCAGAGACACGGGCACACACATTAGCTTTTTATTATAGAGGATAGATGTAGAATGTCATACCAGGTTCCCAGAGTAGCAAGACTGGATTTTCTCCACAGCTGGTGGAGGTCTTGCACTAAAAGACAAAAGGTGCCGATACAGTTGACGTTATGGACAGGATTAAGAGACAATGCCATTCTGGTGGGAAAGAGCTACCGAGGAGAGGGTTCAGAATGCCAGCCCGAACCACATCCCTGGTTGGCTACAGCCCAAGCGCCTGGGCGCCAGTGGCTCCACTATTGAACCGGGTGACTGTATTGGCACCGGTGGCCAGCCAAAGTCCAACAGGTTTTTTGGGGATTCGGAGGCAATAAGCTCAAACCAATGTAAATACCAAAGAGATTTTATTAGACAAAGCTGAATAATTGTTTAAGGAGGATTACAGAACAAAAGAGAAAGCAATCTGGTGCAATCTTTTTCACTGGGGAGCCCCGGTGATGATGAAAAGGACGTGGTCTCTGTAACACCAGCTGGTATGTAGCACCTTCCCGGGTCTCAGTCTACGCTGAAGCTCCATATTACTATGGAGTGTGTCTTTCTTATGCTGTTACATCTCTCATAAGCAGCATCAAGAAAGGGGCTGTTGGCCGCCCTTATGTGAGACCAATGTGCTTGGCCAGCAGCCAAGTATATTCCAATCCCAGGCTGTGCCTCTTCCCACCCTCCCTGGTCCAGGTGGGTGATTAACACATAATATAAACGCAAAATATGAATACAGGAATGCAGCTGGATACACAGTTTTCCATAAAAAACAGGAGTCCAGGCTTATTAAAGTTTAAGGGTAGAGGCTTAAAATGAATCATTTAAATGCATGGATTTAAGCAGTGTATAGAAGTCTACATGTGCAGAGGGTAAGAGTGGATCACACCACTAGGCCTCCTCACCATATCTTCTGCAGTGCCACTACAGATGGGACATCTGTGGTGGTTGCTGCAGAGATGTAAAAGGATTCATTGACAAATAACTTCTTGATGTTTTATTAATAAGCCTCGTCTTGGCGCTTTTCAGATCACACACTTCAACAGTTTCACTACGCATCTGCTAAGTGTGCTTCGGTATTACCTGTGTTGTGACACTGCAATGCCTGTGCACTGTCAGCAAAGTGCACATATCTAATGCCGTCTTTCAGGTTTTATTTTTCCGTTTCAGTAATGTGGAGGATTCGTTCAACAACTTGACGTTTCACTATTTTAGTTTCCTCTCAGCTTTTGAAACAATCCTCCCCTCCCACCACCATGCTCTTGTACATAGCTGAACAAATGCATCAAAGCAATTTCTTTTTTATTTGCTTTTCGCTCCCTTCTCTGTCAATATTAAACCCATTTTGCTTAAATTTCTTTCTGTTCTTCCTTTCCTTTTTTAGCCTCCACCAGTGAGTTTTTAAAATCAGTTTAAAAACTAACTGTGAGCCATGGCAACGAATAGCTTGTGCAAGCTGGAAAAGACTGCTCCTCCTGCTGGTGGCTTTGCACAAAGCCAGCAAGAACAATTTTTTGAAAAGCCTCATCACATCATCATCATCCCCTGCCTCTTCTGCGACCCCATTGGCCCAAAATGGGGCAGGAGGAGGGCACAGAGAGCACATTTTACAATCAGTATGAATGGTCCCTGCCTAGGAAAACATGTTAATGGTTTCCTCCCTTTATTTACATTTTGAATACAATCCTGACAAACTGAAGAATTCTACACCACCCCCAACTGCTGTAGAGCTCGCAGTCTGGAGAGTCACCCCGGTAAGGCCTGTGGGGTAGATCTGGCTGCCTGTGGCAAGACTGGAGACAGATGTACTCAGAAACAGGAGCCAGCTTGGGGAGGTTTCCCTGCAGGGCCATCTCTGCTCCCTTCAGCTCCACCTCTGTGCCTGTACCTGGCTCTGCAGTGAAAGCTGAAGGAAACATGGAGGGGGAGGGGGAGGGGGAGGGTGGGGGAGGGTGGCAGAGTATCTGCTTCTCCCACCTCCAAGCAGCAGGAATGGTTTCCCAATAAAAAGGATGCTCAGAGCTCCCCGCCCTGCTTTTTCCTTCACTTTGAAAATAGTCCTGAGGTGGGATACAGAATAAAGTGGCTTCCTGACTGACACAGGGATGAACCAATCACAGCTATTCAAATCAAGCTGAGTTGTTTATAGAGTTGTTTCGCCTCAAATGGGAGAAAAGGTTGCCCCTCCCCCCACTCTTATCTGGGACATAAGCTGTACAAATGTTACAATTGCTGTAACTTAATATACATCGGTCTCCATTCTTCAGCTGCCTCAGCAGGAGAGCGTCAGGCAGGCTCCCTCACCCAGCCAAAAGAAAGGGAAAAGGGTCTCTCCTGAGAAGGAGGCTTCTGAGAAGGTGTAGATTGGGGCTGCTGAGTCAGCATCAGAAAAGGCCACCTGCCCCACAGCATACTTTAGAGTCACTTTGATCCTCTCAGGCTTCTGAGTCAGGGACAGATAAATGTCAGAAGGGGAATCGGGTGCCTCGTAAGAACCACAGAAATGCCTCACAGCCCAGATCCCTCCCTTGGGACCCCAAGACAATTTGTCCTCTCCCTTCACAGACTTCCTGGCAACCCCCACAGCCCAGTTCCCCCCACTTCCCACAGTGACTTCCCAGCAATGTCTGCCTGCTGTGAATCCCTCACATCCCAGGACAAAACAGTAGAAGCTGAATCTCTCAAGACTGCTGGGCAGATATTGCCTTCTCTCTCCCCATCTCACGCTTCTACGATCCTTAGCCAGGATGAGTTGGTGATGAGCTGTGGCCGGATCCAGAGTGACATTAGCTGTTGGGGGTTGAATGCAGGGGGAGGAAAGAAAAAAGAAACAGAGTCAGCAGGGAAGTCTGGACACCCAAATGGATTGAGCTGCTTTTGTATGTTTCAATAAAGTGAAATAATATTTTTAATCCCCATAATAAAATACACTGTGAGCCTCTAACCACATGTCCAGCTACACGTCCCTGTCTCCTCTACCTGGCCTGGCTAGGCTTATCAGGACCGTCCTCAGAGCAGGGACAGGGAGGGGATTGAGCATCACCCTGTGCCTCCTCCATTCCCAGGCTGCTTGCTCCTTGTGTATGCCCCTCTCTGGGGGCCCCTGACACACCTCACCAGCCTCCTCCTCCTCCTCCTCACAGGCTATGCCTTGCCTGCCCCAATTACGGGCCAGCGCCCCTCTTTATTACCTGCAAGAGCTGTTGACAAGGCCTCTCCCCCTTCTCCTTCCTCCTGCTCACACCCCCTCCCTTGTACGCAGTCCTTCCTCTCTTCTACCTGGCTGCTGCACTCTGCTTAATCTGTGGGATTAATCCTTGGCACATGGAATGGCTACTTGTGGGGAGAAACATATGAAGACAGTTTTGCTTTTTGGCCCTGCTTTTTACAAGACTGGCCACAGTTGAGTCTTGCACCTGATCCAGCTAACAGGTTCTTAAGTCTCCTGCTTATATGGTTTGTAAGTTGAATTGGGAGTAAAGATACAGAGGGGAGGAGCATAACATCTAAAAATAAATTGATAAATATTTAAAACTAGAGAGAGAGAAATATACATAGGCATTGAGACCTTCCCCCATTCTTCTCTCCCTCTACTCCTAATTCACACATTGATGGCTCCAGAGCTCCCAAGGCAGAACTATGAAAACATAAAATAAAAGCAGACAACTTTCTGACAAGTCCCCATCCCTCCTGACCAACATCCAACCCCACAATTTACCTTGCTGCAGCTGAGATCCAGATAGATAGTCTGGGGAAGGGAAGGGAACAGAGATTAAGCATCATCCCATTGTTCTTCTAACAAATATTGCAGCAATGACAATCAGCATCTACAGTTCTCTTATTACTAGTGAAAAATTAAGAGTGAATGCAGACATTACATTTATCTTGTAAGGTTTTGTCTTTTCTGAAGCTTGTCTTTGGTTATATGCCATGACATGTGAAGATGACAAGTCAAGTCTCCTGCTTCCCACCTCAGCTATCTTTGTGATGAATGCTGCCATGATCTGGAGTGCTCATGTTCTCTCATTTCTGTAGAGGGTGCACTTACCCCTCCCGCCGCATTTCCCCCACTGGCGCCATTTCCAAGAACCTTCATCCTGTTGCCCTCATCGGCCGGAAGTACTGGGTAGGATGTGCCTGTTGCGCGTGTGCACGTCAGACAGACAGGCACACACACGCACACCCGGTACTTCCAGCCAATGAGAACAATGGTGTGGCAGAGGGGTATGCTGCCGCCCTAAAAGTTTTTGGAAATAAACGGCACTGGCAGGGAAAATGCGGCGGGAGGGGGAAATGCGGCGGGAGGGGTAAGTGCCAAGTGCCCTTAAAGTGCCAAGCCCTCAGCTTCTGGACCGCCCAGCCACAGTTCCGTGCATATCCCTACTGCTTAGCAAAGGGGACAATTCATGCTTGCTACTACAAGACCATCTCTCCTCCCTACTTGTTTTGAACATTCAAACTTTTTTTTCTCCCAATGGAATTTTTATCAATCCCAATCATTCATATATATATATATATATATATATATATATATATATATATATATATGGCGTACCCTGTGGCTAATCCCTTAAGTGGCAGCTCTCACGGGAATTCACAAGCAGAAGCACCTGATTGGGCAGTGGGGATTCCATATGCAGATAGGGAGGAGCCTGTGTTGGTTAAAGTCAGTTGGAATGCAACTGTTACTGGTCGGAAGAGGATGGATGGATAGATAGATAGAGGGCAAGGTTCTGTGAAGAGAGGGGTCCTGAGGGAGGAAAGAACCCCTTCAGGGGAAGGAGGCTGACGTTGTATGAATTAGATGAGGAAGCAAGATGAACAAGGTCTGTTAACTGAGGGAGAGGAAGGAGAAGAAAGAGTGGAGGAGGGAGAGAGAGAAAGAAGGAAGGTGAAGAGAGAAAGGGCGAGGGATGGGCCTGAGCCTGTCAGCAGCCTGAGGGGAACGAATGGCCATAGCAGCAGTGGCAGCAAGGAAGGGCCCAGTCAACCACTGCTTCTTTGAGCTACCGAGGCCACTGACAGAGGGAGGCAGGCATGCAAGGGATGGGCCTGGACATGTCAGCGGTCTGAGGGGAATGGGCGTCCATAGCAGTGGCGGCAGCGAGGAAGGGTCTGGTCAACCACTACTGTTGCTGCTTCTGAGAGAAGGAGCAGGAACGGGGCCTGGGTAAGGGTGGTGAGGTCTCTGGGGATAGGAAGCTGCATCTTGGCCAACAGGCAACAGCAACGCTGCAGCTGCAACCAAGAGGAATGGGGGGGGTGGAGTAAAGGGATGAAGGAGTAACCAAGAGGGGTGAGGGGGGTGGAAGCAATGGGATGGAGGAGGAGCAGGAGTGAGGCTCAGGTGAGGGTGGAGAGATCTCTGGGATGAGGGGGCTGTGGGTGAGTGGGGTTCTGGAGTAAGGGGAGCAATCAAGTACTAGCATGCAGATGTTCTGTGCGGTTAAGCTAGTTAGATTTATTATTGGACTGAGAAACTACAACTGAGGACAACTATCAAATCTGGCAAACAGATACTTGAATGTATTCTTTTAAGAATTTCCAGCCCAATCTAAATATTTCAGTGGGACTGACTTTATAAAATGTATGCCAAGGTCTAGGGACCAAAGGCCCCAATCTAGCAAAACATAATTGGGATAAAGTTGCATGGAAACAATCGATTTACGTTTAGGTCAGTCACAATAATCTCCAATTAATCTCAATGACACTTTCATCATTTTGGTCAGACAGCATAGAAAAGATAGTTATAGAAAGGACAGCAAAGAGAAGTGGGATGCCTTAGAGGAAAGATGATGGTGCTTCCACCAAGGGAGAATGCCATGAAGGATCATCTCCCCCCCAATTTACTTTTTTTTTTAAAAAGCAGGGTGGTCATGCTTCTTTTATCCATGTATTCCTAGTAAACAATGCAGACTTTGAAGCACCAATGAGCTACACACGATTAGAGATTTATAAGTAAAGAGTCCTTACATAAGTCTAATTTGAAACATAGGAAGCTGCTTTATACCAAGTAAGACCATTGGTCTATCTAGCCCAGTATTGTCTACACAGACTGGCAACAGCTTCTCCAAGGTTGCAGGCAGGAGTTTCTGTCAACCCTATTTTGGAGTTGCCAGGGATGTTCTTATATAACATGCAAATACTCTTTCCAGAGTAGCCCCATCCCCCAAGGGGGATATCTTATAGTGCTCACTCATGTCTCCCATTCACATGCAAACCAGGGTGGACCCTGCTTAGCAAAGGGGATAATTCATGCCTGCTACAACACCAGTCCTCCTCCCTACTTGTTTTCAACATTCAAACTTCTTTTCTCCCAATGAAATTATTTCCAATAATCCCAATTAGATTGACTATTGGAATGAGAAATCTAAGAGGGAAAGTATCAAATCTGGCAAACTAATACTTAAATGTATCCGTTTGCTGAAGAAACTTCAAAAGGAACTTGCAGCCCAATCTAAACATGGTGAATTCTGAGTGGGACTGTCTTAAGATCTATGCCAAGGCCTGGCGTCCAAAACCCCAATCAAGATAAAGCTAAAGTTAGATTGGAAACCATTAATTTAACTTTAGGTTAGTCACAACAACAATATACCTTTAATTTCAATGACACTTCAGTCATTTTGGTCACAATCGTATAGAAAACATAACCAAGGAAAGTGGGAGGCCTTAGAGGAAAGGTGATGGTGCTTCCACTAATGCCTGGAAGAATCAAGTTCCCTCCGCCTACATTTTCTTTTAATGGGGGGGGGGAGGATACTTGTTTTATGCATGCCTCCATCATAAGACCTCCTTCAGACCTTGAAGCACCAACGAGCTACAAATGATAAGAGATATTCATGAGGTAAGAAATTCAGCGTATAGGAGCTTATATGCCAGTGCCAGAACCCTCCGAGCTAAGATGGGTGAGCTGGAGTGCTTGGTTGCTAACACAGAAATTGATATAGTGGGCATAACAGAACCAGTGAGAACCACTGGGACACTGTTATCCCTGGATATAAACTCTATAGAAAGGTCAGGGAGGGGCGCCTTGGAGGTGGAGTAGCACTGTATGTTAAAGAAGGCACAGAATCTAACAAGCTAGAAAACCTAGGCGGATCGGAGTCCTTCACAGAAACCATGTGGGTAACAATACAAGGCCTGAAAGGAAATGTGCTACTGGGGACGTGCTATCGACCTTCAGATAAAAATGCTGACAGTGACTGGGAGTTGCAGGAGGAAATCAGAGAGGCATCAAGGAGAGGCAGAGCAGTAATAATGGGTGACTTCAATTACCCACAAATAGACTGGGTAAATTCACAGTCAGGTAATGACAAAGAGGTCAAACTTCTAAATATGCTGAATGACTGTGCTCTAGAACAGTTGGTCTTGGAACCAACCAGAGAAAAGGCGAAATTGGACTTAATCCTGCGTGGTACCCAGGACCTGGTGTGTGATGTCAATGTCATCGACCCTTTAGGGAACAGTGACCATAGTGCCATCAAATTTAGCATGCATGCAGGGAGAGAATCACCAAGAAAGTCTAACACAGACATTTTGAATTTCAGAAGAGGAAACTTCTCCAAAATGAGGAGAATGGTGAAAAGAAAGCTGAAAGGAAAAATCAGGAGAGTCACTTCGCTCCAGAGTGCATGGAGTTTACTCAAAACCATAATACTAGAAGCCCAGTTAGATTGTATACCCAGAAGGAGGAAAGGTACCACTAAGTCCAGGAGGATACCAGCATGGCTAACAGGTAATGTCAAGGAAGCCATAGAAGGGAAGAAGACTTCCTTCCAAAATTGGAAGGTCTGTACAAATGAGGAGAACAGAAAGGAACACGAACTCTGGCAAAAGAAATGCAAGGTGACAATAAGGGAGGCGAAAAGAGAGTTTGAGGAACATTTAGCTAAAAGCTTCAAGGGAAATAACAAAAACCTCTCAAAATACATCAGAAGCAGGAGACCTGGCAGGGAGGCAATTGGCCCATTAGACAATGAGGGAGTGAAAGGGATGATTAAGGAGGCTATGGAGGTTGCAAAGAAGCTCAATGAGTTCTTTGCGTCCATCTTCACGGCAGAGGATACTGAGCATATACCTTAACCAGGCTTTTCGGGTATGGATGCTAAAAAACTGAGTCAGATAGAAGTGACAAGAGATGATGTTCTAAACTGTCTGGAAAAACTGAAACTAGCAAATCGCCAGGGCAGAGCAGAAAGTTCCAAGTTCCTTCCCTGGCTTCTCCAAGACAGGACTGAGAGAGATTCCTGCCTGCAACCTTGGAGAAGCCGCTGCCAGTCTGTGAAGACAATTCTGGCCTAGATGGACCAATGGTCTAACTCAGTATATGGCAGCTTCCTATGATCCAAGAGTCCTCAAAGAACTCAAATGTGAAATTGCTGACCTCCTTGCTAAAATATATAACTTATCCCTACAATCAGGTTCTGTACCGGTGGACTGGAAAGTGGCAAATGTAACACAGATTTTCAAAAAGGGATCAAGAGGCGATCCGGGAAATTACAGGCCAGTTAGCTTAACGTCCGTTCCCAACAAACTGATGGAAAGCATCCTCAAGGATAAAATTGTAAAGCACATAGAAGAACCAGCATAGCTTCTCCTATGAGCAGGTAACCTATAGTCCTCCAACTAGTATCGGTTGATAGACTTCTCCTCCATGAAGTAATCCAAACCCCTCTTAAAGCCATCCAGGTTTTTGGCTGTCACCACATCTTGTGGTAGAGAATTCCACAAGTTGATTATGCATTGTGTGAAAAAGTACCTCCGTTTGCTGGTCCTTTTGAGTCTTTTGGAGCGCCTCACAACCCATTTTGGATTTCACTATCCGAAGGAGTTTGGTATCATCTGCAAATTTGGCCACCTCGCTGCTTACCCTACTTCTAGATCATTTATGAATAAATTGAAAAGCACCAGTCCCAGTAGAGATCCCTCGGGGACCTCACTTCTTACTTCTCTCCATTGTGAAAACTCTCCATTTATACCTACCTTCTGTTTCCTGTCTTTCAACCAGTTAGCAATCCACACATGTACTTGTCCCCTTATCCCAGGATTGCTAAGTTTCCTCAGGAGTCTTTGATGAGGAACTTTGTCAAAAGCTTATTGGAAGTCCAGGTAGACTATGTCAACTGGATCACTTTAATCCACACACTTGTTGCCACTCTCAAAGAATTCCAAAAAGTTTGTGAGGCAAGAATAAATTCAAGAAATTCCAGAGATCTGACTTCTGAGCCAAGGGGCCTTTCCAGAGCAAACCAAAGTGGTGTTATCCATTGGCATTGTAGTTCCCCATTTTCTCAGAAGTGGACGTGTAAGGCTCTAGGTCACATCTGGACCAAGTTAATGTCCACAGAAAATCTTTGCACTAATTCTTCTTTACCTTTGAACTGCTTCATCGCATTCTCCAGAAATATGTTTCTGTCACCCATGTCCCAGACCCTCTGCTTCACTGAGAGAGGGAAAGCCACAAGATACTCAGATCTCTCTTTCTCCTTGCACCTGGTGAGAAACAAAACAGCAGGAAGTTGGAAGGAACATGGTAAAGAAAATAGCACCCCTCCCCGCAACGACTGCTCTTTTGTGTGTCACTTCAGGGATGCTCCATGTAATTGGGGTGGGGTATAAGGGACTATTTAGAGCAGAAATCGTAATGTTCAGCAATGCACAATGGCCAGTGGGGAGGCCAACCAAGCCATTGATTAGTTCTCCAAGGAGGAGTTAGGCCTTGTACAGATATATAAGCAGGTGCTAAACCTAAGCTCTTATGTGCAGATTTGGTGCATGATTTTTTTTGAATCTCTCTTAAATATTCAATACCCAAAACAAGTATAAAACCACATCAAAGTAAAATTGATAGCAAAATTTCAGATAAAGAGGAAGGCACAACCAGGAGGTGGTACTACTGGTAAGGCATTTCTCTTCTGCAATCAGCCTGAATTCAAGCTATATTTCCATACAGCAATACAATATGGAGCGATATTAATCTGCAGGAAAGTTCTGCCATGTCCATCTCCACAAAAAGATCCTGTACTGTATGTGTTTATTCAGAAGAGGAAATGCTTGCTCCACATGCTTGTAAAACAGCAAAAATCTTGATTTTAAAATGGGCTCTTTGATTTGTCATCTCCTGTTTTTCATGGCTTTGGCATGATTGAAAACAGACTTGGAATGACTGATTTCTGTTCCTTGCTGCCACTAACCTTATTAGCCATATCACCTATGCTGTCAGAGGAATACTACTACTTTAATCACACATTTATTTTATTTTATTCATGCAATTATGCTTTTTGAAAAAACAATTTTTTTTAATTGTGCTCTCATCTTATTCAAAGGAAAGTGAGATCGTTTAAAAAAGCAATTAAAGGCAGAACTCTAGGGTTATTTTTTAATAAGAGGGAGAAGCAACCACACTGGAGAGATGTGAAACATGAAAATGGGGGGCATCAACCACATATTGCCCCACAGATTACTCCTCCTGCCCGGTGACTTGAGTTAACTTAAACACACGTTAAAGTGCTACTTGAAATACCAGTCTGTCCAGTAAGACTGGTAAAGGGCTACTGAAACTTTTCAGGACTATCATGGCTGTAATAGGAACCTTCTTCCTTGTGGCTTCTGCTGCTGCAATTACTTTCTATTCAGTGGGGACAGAGTATTATTGGCTTCCCCTCATTACTATTTGTCTTTTCTTTTTTCTCTCCTTTTCTTTCTTCAAGTTCTCTACGTACTATCGTCACCAGCCACACTTATTCTGCCCAGCTCCCAGGAGCCTCCCTGCTGGCTTGCATCTCCAGGCTTGGAGATTGCACTTTATACAGTGAGGGAAATAAGTATTTGATCCCCTGTTGATTTTGTCCGTTTGCCCTCTGACACAGAAATGACCAGGCTATAATTGGAATGGTAGGTTTATTGTAGCTGTGAGAGACGGAATAACAACAAACAAACCCTCAAAAGCCCAGTGCCCAAAAGTCAGCGATGGATTTGCATTGTAGTGAGGGAAATAAGTATTCGATCCCTTCACAAAAGATGTCTTAGTACTTGGTGGCAAAACCCTTGTTGGCAATCACAGAGGTCAGACGTTTCTTGTAGTTGGCCACCAGGTTTGCACACAACCCAGGAGGGATGTTGTCCCACTCCTCTTTGCAGATCCTCTCCAAGTCAGAAAGGTTTCGAGGCTGATGTTTGGCAACCTGAACCTTCAGCTCCCTCCACAGATTTTCTATGGGATTAAGGTCTGGAGACTGGCTGGGCCACTCCAGGACCTTCATGTGCTTCTTCTTGAGCCACTCCTTTGTTGCCTTGGCTGTGTGTTTTGGGTCATTGTCATGCTGGAATACCCATCCACGACCCATTCTCAATGCCCTGGCTGAGGGAAGGAGGTGCTCACTCAAGATCTGACGGTACATGGTCCCGTCCATCGTCCCTTCGATGCGGTGAAGGTGTCCTGTCCCCTTAGCAGAAAAACACCCCCAAAGCATAATGTGTCCACCTCCATGTTTGACGGTGGGGATGGTGTTCTTGGGCTCATAGGCAGCATTCCTCCTCCTCTACACACGGCGAGTTGAGTTGATGCCAAAGAGCTCGATTTTGGTCTCATCTGACCACAACACTTTCACCCAGTTCTCCTCTGGATCATTCAGATGTGCATTGGCAAACTGCAGACGGGCCTGTACATGTGCTGCCTTGAGCAGGGGGACCTTGCGGGCACTGCAAGATTTCAGTCCTTCACGGCGTAGTGTGTTACCAATTGTTTTCTTGGTGACTATGGTTCCAGCTGCCCTGAGATCATTGACAAGTTCCCCCCGTGTAGTTCTGGGCTGCTTTGTCACCGTTCTCATGATCATTGCAACTCCACGAGGTGAGATCTTGCATGGAGCCCCAGACCGAGGGAGATTGATAGTTATTTTGTGTTTCTTCCATTCAGAGGCGTAACTAGGGAAAACGGTGCCCGGGGCAAGCACTGAAATGGCGCCCCCCGTGCCCCACCCACCCACCCCCCAACATACTACATTATACTTAGGTTTTTCCTCACAAGCGCCCGCCTCCAAGCCAGGCCACTGACTGGCCGCCAGGCGCCAGCAAAGCAATGGGGGGGTGCGGGCGGCGCGGAAGGGACCGCTCGTGGGGGAGGGGGCGCTGACACGCTCCCTTGACTGCTGCAGCGCTGCTGCACTGAGCAGGAAACATTTGTATTAACAAAAAATTAAAAAAAATTAAAAAAAATTTTTGTCATGGCGGCGCCCCCCACGTGACCAGAAAAGATGGCGCCCGGGGCATGTGCCCCCCCGCCCCCCCTATAGCAGGAAGCCTCTGCTTCCATTTGCGAGTTATCGTGCCAACTGTAGTCACCTTCTCACCAAGCTGCTTGGCGATAGTCTTGTAGCCCAGTCCAGCCTTGTGCAGGTCTACAACCTTGTCCCTGACATCCTTTGACAGCTCTTTGGCCTTGGGCATGGTGGTGAGTATGGAAGCTGAGTGATTGCTTGCTTCTATGGACAGGTGTCTTTTATACAGGTACTGTAACAAGCTGGGATTAGGAGCACTCCCTTACAGAGGGTGTTCCTCATCTCAGCTCGTTACCTGCATATAGTGAAAAGACACCTGGGAGCCTGAAATCTTGCTGGTTGATAGGGGATCGAATACTTATTTCCCTCCCTACAATGCAAATCCATCGCTGACTTTGGGGCACTGGGCTTTTGAGGGTTTGTTTGTTGTTATTCTGTCTCTCACAGCTACAATAAACCTGCCATTCCAATTATAGCCTGGTCATTTCTGTGTCAGAGGGCAAACGGACAAAATCAGCAGGGGATCAAATACTTATTTCCCTCACTGTACATGCTCAGGAGCTGCACTGCAACGTGAGCTCTCAGTTTATGGTACACATGGGGACAGGTCACTTAGCTGGCAATGGGCCAGTCACCCCTAGATTTGGCTGCAAACAGCACAAATTGAAACAGATATTAAGATGCATATCCCCTCCCACAGGAACACAGGAAGCTGCCATATACCGAGTCAGACCATTGGTCTATCTAGCCCAGTGTTGTCTTCACAGACTGGCAGCAGCTTCTCCGAGGTTGCAGGCAGGAATCTCTCTCAGCCCTATCTAGGAGAAGCCAGGGAAGGAACTCCCATCTAAGCATACTTCAGGAGTTAACTAGAGTTAATTCGATGCCAGCAGGAAGAAAGGTAGGCAAAGTGGCAAAATAATGATCTCCCCATTACAGAGGAGATGAGTCAGTGATATAGACTCAGAAGTGTACCCACTGAAACTATTGATAGCATTGTTAGAGAGCCTGTCCTGGCACAGACTCTCTTCCGCGCACCTGCATACTCTGATTTTCATCACAATCAGCCTTGCCTACAAAAGGCAAATCCCACATTGTACACAAAGGAAGAACAATCAGTAAACAATGCATTCCGGACAGGTCCACCCGAACACTCTTAGGAGGAAAGAGAAAGAGGAATTTGTCCTCAAGGCATGTTTTGGGATATAAGTATCCCTACTTCTGGCACAGCAGCGAAATGCTTGACTAACAAGCAGAAGGTTGCCTGTTCAAATCCCCGCTGGTACTAAATCGGGCAGCAGCAATATAGGAAGATGCTGAAAGGCATCAGCTCATACTGCGCGGCAGGAGGCAATGGTAAAACCCTCCTGTATTCTACCAAAGAAAACTACAAGGCTCTGTGGGCACCAGGATTCAAAATCGACTTGATGGCACACTTTGACCCAGTGCACTCTCCCATGCCTTTCACTAGAGACTCCAAGGATCCCAGCTAACAAGCTTCGTGCTCCCCTGTACTTCAACTCGGGACTCCATCAAGCTATCTTCCTACTCCCTTGTATGCTAAACTTGGAACTCCATCCTACACTCTTTTACAACCCACAAAGAGCCTGAAATCTCTCCCAGCTTGGGTGATCGACTTCTCACCCGCCACCACGCCAGGTGGTGTCCAGTTTTTCACACCACTATTTGAATCAGTCTGCGTACCGATCCATCCAGCTTGCCTCACACTTGTAGGAAGCTGGATCCACGGAGAAACTTCTCTCCCTAATCTCTCCAACCCTCCCATTTCCCGTCACACTGAGGATCGAGATTCTGCAGCTTACAAGTCTCATCATCCAGATCAGGGGCAGATCCAGGGAGGGTGCAAGGGTGCAGTTGCACTCCCTGTGAATTTCTGATGAGTCTCATGATCTGCAGTAGCAGTGAGTAAAAAAAGTCTGAACTTTTCTCCTGCCCTCTCCCAGCCTTATTGGTTCTGCTGGAGTCTTATGTGCCTCCCCTGCTTGGAATTTGTATGTAACGGCGGAACCGAGGAAGCTGGCTGTTGGGCTGGGGGTTTGTTCCTGCCTTTTGTTCCTGAAGATACACTGCTTATAGCTCTAATCTGGTCTCTGTGTGTGAGTTTCTTTCTCCCCACCCACCCACCCCACCCTTATTATAAATATTTATATGCTGGGGTTTTTTTAGCAACAGAGTTCTCAAAATGGCTTAAATAGCAAAATATGAGAAAATGGTTCTCTCTGAACATGTTTCCCCTTTTAATCATTACTAATTTATTTTGTTTTGCTTTGTGCTTGTAACATCCTCCCCCACCAAAAGTCTATTTTTGTACAATTGCTTCAAAATAAGACTTTGCAAATCAGATCACAAGAAACTCATTTAAAAATCTCCCTTGTCCATGAAATGATTGGTTGTCTTTACATTCTAAGAAATTGGGGTAACTCCATATATGACATTCTGCTATCCTATTTGAAATCAAATTGATGGCCTTTCTTTCTGTACTGTATAGACCAGGACTGCTCAATTGCTGCCCTCTGGCAGATGTTGGTCTACAGCTCCCATAATCCTTGACTATAGGCCATGGTGGCTGGGGATTATGGGAGTTGTAGTCCAAAAACAGTTGCAGGGCCAAAGTTCAGCAGCTCTAGTATAGCAATAGCAATAGCAATAGCACTTACATTTATATACCGCTCTATAGCCGGAGCTCTCTAAGCGGTTTACAATGATTTAGCAATGATTTAGCATATTGCTAATATACAGGTGGTATGAGGCGGGCACAAGGCTATGTGTGGCTCCCCAGAGGTGCATCAGAATCTAATCTGGCCCACCACCAGATTTGAGTTTGAACCCCCTGGCATAGCGCATTTGCAAGAGAAAAAATCCAAGCCCCAATATTTTTATATGGGGGGGGGGATTATTGTTTCACCCCCTGTAATTTCCTTCTGGATGCACCGCTGGTCCAGATCAGGTGAATATGAACCTTTGCCCCTCCCTGGGCCCCAAACCTATCTCTGCTCCCTTTTCTTAAATCCAACCCCATCTCTCTATCTCAAGCCTCTTTTCTCTTGCCTGCCTGAGAAACTCACACAATTAGACCTTAACCTAAAATGCATCATTGCAGTTGGTTTATTTAGAAACTTACTTTATTGCTCTTTAAGTTAGAAACACCTCATTGTAGTTAAATTGCTTAGTATATTTTTATTGCCTTAACCACATTCTTATTTCCTGTATCCCCCTCCCTCAAGTACATTCTTTTAATTTTGAGACTATATCTTGTCCGAATCCAGTCATTTCTCGAGTTCAAACGTTTGCACAAATTAAAACTGGTGGAGCTGACATCTCTGAGCTAATTCCCCACAACACGTGAACATTAGGGTGCTGAACAAACCTCCCTGGGCCACTTCCATTAACACTATCCAGACCCTTCTGAGAATCAGGTGACTAAATGCATGGGATCGACTTACCTCTGCAAGGCACTTCTAACATCCTGGAAAGAAGAAAGAGAAAGACGAGAAAACTCAGTACCTACCTTAGTGTGAAGAAAAACTTTATAATAATGAAATCAGCAGGCAAAGTGGATCCATTTTACAAATCTCAACCAGTGGAAGCAGATAAGTGGGTGTGCTGACCAAAACCAACAAAATGCTCCTCCTCTAAAGTGTGCAGGATAATATCTTCTATTTAGGACCAATTCCCTGTTGTCCTGAAGAACACACATTCATGTGTCTGCTTACATGGAACTGCAAACTGTTCTTCGTAAGCCCTGACCCCGAATATGGCCTGTGGTGGGCATTATCGGATGGAGTGTCAACAGTCAGAACATCGACTGAGATTCCCTGCTGTCGTAGTTGAACTCTGTCAGAGTTCTGAATTGCCTGCTCAGCCCCACCCTGCCCTGTCCTCTCCTCCCTCCCATTACTTGGGACTGGGAGAAGCCAGGAGGCAGCATACGCAAGGTCTTCTTTGCTCCAGACAGAGCACCAACCCAGCAGTCTCAAATTGCCCTTCTATGTAAACTCCAAGTACGTGGTTCCATTCTCCCGTCCCTCTTTAGCTTCCATTTCGGTGTCCAAGTGGCACTGGGATTGTGGAAGTTGTACTTTTTTTTTTTAAGGGATGCACTCATGGATTCCTATAAAGCTTAATGCTCCATATGGAGCAAAGAGGACCCTGTATATGCTGCCCCACAGTCCGTTGGTTCCAGTGTTTCCAGGGGTTACTATGCCATCATTGATAGCGGTGATGGACAAGGGAGTAGGGGCTCAGATGGAGAGGCTTTCAAATCTATTTAAGCCGAGTCCCTAAGTGGCCATTATCCTTCTGCCTTTCGCTTTTGGAGAGAGAGGAACGAACTGCTACTTCTGCTAGTTTCTGAATTTGGAGCATGGTGGAATTTTATGAATGAGAGTGAGTAGTTTCTTTGATAGTCAGTAGATTTTCTTGCGGTAGAGCAGACTAAGGAGGCTTTTTTCCATGATTTATTTTTAATTTTTTTATTTCATTTCTCTGAGCTGAGAAAATCAGTGCTGCATTCCTGTATTTTCTGCTGCCATTTTAGTATCTCCATCCCCGCCTGAGTGTTGCCTGTGCAGCAGCCAAACTCCCTGGCTGGGTTTTGTTTTTAAAAAAAATTACTGAGAGGAAATCATCAATCTTGCTTTGCCACTGCAAGACTCACTGGCTGCTGTGGCTGGTGCAGGAGAGAAAGAGCTTCCTTTCATTTTAGCAGTTCTTGGGTGGCTGAGTGACCCCCCTCCCCCGCCGTTTCATAGGGACTGCAGTGCCTGGCACAGGCAGGCAGCAGCTCCATGTTGCTTGACTCCAGTTGGCAGATGACCAGAGCATAGGAGGACTCAATGCTGGACTTCAGACTGGTGAGTGGCCAACTGCACCATTTGGTTTTTTTTTTCACACCCCAAAACACACAAGCACACACACATAGTACACAACACCCCACACAGGCACAGTTTAATTACTGTTCTGCCTGCCCTGTACCTGAAGGTTGAATCCTAAAAAGGAATTTTTAGGTTTTGTTTTTTTTTAATTTTCAATCGGGGTTGTGTGTGGGAGGGATCCCCATTAGCTAGGTAGATATTGTCAGGAAAGGCTTTGGTTGGCGTTGGCATTGGCCCCCTACACACAGCTTGTGTGTTCCCATCCCAGTGCCACTGCATATAGCAACCAAGAATCTACACTGAATTTAGACTGTTTGCTATATACGTTCTTCACAGGGATTAATTATGAGAAAAAGTCATCACACATCAAAGAATCTAAAAATGCAACCATTCCTAAAAAATAAACAGAGTACTCCAGCGCCTTGCGGGCTGGGGGGGCCGGGTTTGCACTCGGGGTGCCACAAACTACCCCCCAACCCAGAAGCCAATGGGGTACTTAGTTTATTTTTTAGGAATTGTTGAATTTTTAGATTCTTTGGTGCATTATGACTTTTTCTCATAATAAATCCCTATGAAGAAGTTATATAGCAACCAAGAATCTAAAAACTAAAAAAGCACCCTAAAAAATAAAATGTCTTGTGGATTGGGGGGTAGTTAGCACCCAATATTCTGTACCTCTCAACTCACTTTGGATCACCTTGGCGCAACCCACGGGGAGTAATGGGGCTGCTTAGAATCCCCATTATTCCTTATGGTGGAAAAACAAAACAAAACTAAAAAAATTCCTTAAAAATCACCTTTTACTCCTTTGGGTATTGGGTGGTTGTTGGCATCCATTGAACACTACCATACAACCCACTCTGGTGCCCAGTGGCCTTTTAAATTTCCCTGAATTGATTCAACTTTGAATCAGTCAAGTTGAATTGAATCTGGCCTGATTAGAGGAAGAAAGATTTCAGGTTCAATAGAATCTGGCTGATTTGATTCAGTATCACAAAAATCAATTCGTGCACATCTCTTCCAGCCATCCCCTAGGAGGAGGACCAGGAACCTGGCCTGTTTCTGCTGATGTCTTACCTGCAGAAGCTCACTTGCTGTCTGCTCACACTTCTCTTCTGTCTCCTGAATAATTTTATCAAGAGAGGAGAGCTCCTCAGAGAGTGTTATCATATGTCCATCCCTTCTTCCTGCAATCTCCTTCTCCATGTCTTCTATCCGGGTCAACAGGAGTGTCTCTTGCTCTTCCAGAAACTGATGGAGTTCTCTGAATTGAGCCACTGCCTTTTGCCTCTCTGCTACTATTTGATTCTACAGATGAGGAGAGAATATGTTTGAAATATGGAGTGTTTGGAGAGTCAAGAAGTAGGCAATGACCATTCCTGAAAATTGTCATTGGCCTTGTGACACTTCAGGATATTAATGACAAACAGTAATCAAGTAAAGAGCTTTGAAAAGATTTCCAAGGGCCCGCCCTTATAATGGCCTGAAGGGAGAAGCCTAAAATAAATAAATAAAAGCCTTAAATAAATAAATAAAAGCAGTTCAATAGTTAGGCTGGGTGGAGACTAACAGTACACAGATGTCACTGAGGAAGACTTGATATAGTCGAAACGCTTCTAGCAACGACACACGAGGGATCAGATGCAGAAAAAAAAAATCAAACCATGTGCCATCTTTCAATTAAAGCATAATACTCAGAACATTCATCCCTCTCCCATTTCTTTGGTGGTTTTGAAATGAATTATTGGACTTTCCATTTTAACACGGATCTCAATGATCATTTTGTATCAGTTTTATTAAGATTTATACTTATATTTTTACTGATCCAGTGTTATAATTTCTTGTAGAGTTGGTCAGTGTTTTCAAACCATACAGTTTTATTACTATTATATTAAAATAGTCATATAAAATATTTGGATTCTTATTTTTTATGTTCCCCTTAAAATGGCCTCTCAGGAAAAGGAGAACAGGCAATCTATTTAATGGGCAGTCAGAAAAGAAGGCCAGCCTCGTGGCTTTTGATGATGCTTTCGCTGTTTTGTCTTCAGTTTTTCTACTTATTGAGTCCAATGCTTTTTTCATTGATAATACTTACAAGCAAGTTTTGGCTTTCCTTTTCTGCATCAGCTTTACATGCCAGAATCTTCTCTCTTCCCTTCATGAAAAGATCCAGAAAGCTGCAGAACTGATCCTGAAGAGAAAACAGAATCTCCAGTTTGGTTCCTTCTTGAGGATTTTGGGTTTGTCATCCTCCTCTGCCCTGGCCCCACCACTTCATCTTTGGATGTTGTTTCCTGCTGTGCTGTAGTTTTGGAGTGCTTTATTGTGAAGGAATAATTCTACTTATATACAATTTCATTAACGAAAAACCATTCAGGTAAACACATTGTGTAAAGAGTTTTCCATGTTCACTCAGGCTCCAAAATGCCAAGACAATGAAGCCATTATGGGCTACTCCCGCAACAGGCATGTTATTTGGCAATATTTGGGCAGAAATTCATGGTTTAAATGAATTATCAGCCTTTAAGAGAGCCCTTAGGACTTATTTCCCTAGGGTGCCATTGACCCTTTAGGGAACAGTGACCAGGGTGCCATCAAATTCAGCATACATGCGGGGAGAGAATCACCAAGGAAGTCTAACCCAGACATTTTGAATTTCAGAAGAGGAAACTTTGCCAAAATGAGGAGTATGGTGAAAAAGCAGAAAGGGAAAATCAGGAGAGTCACTTCGCTCCAGAATGCATGGAGTTTACTCAAAACCACAATACTAGAAGCCCAGTTAGATTGTATACACAAAAGGAGGATAGGTACCACTAAGTCCAGGAGGATGCCAGCATGGCTAACAGGTACTGTCAAGGAAGCCATGAAAGAGAAGATGACGTCCTGCCGAAATTGGAAGGCCTGCCCAGATGAAGAGAACAGATAGGAAAACAAACTCTGGCAAAAGAAATGCAAGGTGACAATAAGGGAGGTGAAAAGAGAGTTTGAGGAACATTTAGCTAGAAGTATGAAGTGGAATAAAAAAACATTTAAATACATCAGAAGCAGGAAACCTGGCAGAGAGGCGGTTAGACCATTAGACAATGAGGGAGTGAAAGGTATTATTAAGGAGGATATGGAGGTTGCAGAGAAGCTAAATGAGTTCTTTGTGTCCGTTTTCATGGCAGAGGATACTGAGCATATACCTGTTCCTGAACCAGGCTTTTCGGGGATGGAGGCTAAAGAACTGAGTCAGATAGAAGGGACGAGATGATGTTCTAAACTATCTGGAAAAACTGAAAACTAGCAAATCGCCAGGGCCGGATGGCATCCTTCCAAGAGTCCTCAAAGAACTCAAATGTGAAATTGCCGACCTCCTTGCTAAAATATATAACTTATCTCTGCAATCAGGCTCTGTACCAGAGGACTGGAAAGTGGCAAATGTAACAATGGTTTTCGAAAAGGGATCCAGGGGCAATCCAGGAAATTACAGGCTGGTTAGCTTAACGTCCATTCCAGGCAAATTGGTGGAAAGCACCCTCAAGGATAAATTGTAAAGCACATAGAAGAACAGGCCCTGGGGGGGAGAACCAACATGGCTTCTGCAAAGGGAAATGTTGCTTCACAAACCTTTGGAATTCTTTGAGAGTGTCAACAAGTGCGTGGATCAAGGTGATCCAGTTGACATAGTATACCAGGACTTCCAAAATGCTTTTGGCAAAGTTCCTCATCAAAGACTCCTGAGGAAACTTAGCAGACATGGGATAAGAGGACAAGTACATGTGTGGATTGCTAACTGGTTGAAAGACAGGAAACAGAGGATAGGGATAAATGGAGAGTTTTCACAATGGAGGGAAGTAAGAATGGGGTCCCCCAAGGATCTGTATTGGGACCAGTGCTTTTCAATTTGTTCATAAATGATCTAGAAGTAGGGGTAAGCACTGAGGTGGCCAAATTTGCAGATGATACCAAATTCATTCGGATAGTTAAATCCAAAACGGATTGTGAGGAGTTCCAAAAAGATCTCTCCAAACTGTGGGAGTAGTCGACAAAATGGCAAATGCAGTTCAGTGTTGGCAAGTGTAGTGATGCCCACTGGGACAAAAAAAAAAATCCAAAAAATCCAAGACGAGATCTGAGCTGTCGGTGAGTGACCAGGAGAGGGATCTTGGGGTCGTGGTGGACAGCTCATTGAAAGTGTTGACTCAATGTGCAGCAGCTGTGAAAAAGGCCAATTCCATGCTAGGGATCATTAGGAAGGGGATTGAAAATATTATAATGTCCTTATACAAAACTATGGATTGGCCACACCTGGAGTACTGTGTACAATTCTGGTCACCACATCTAAAAAAGGACATTGTTGAACTGGAAAAGGTGCAGAAGAGGGCAACCAAGATGATCAGGGCCTAGGGCACCTTTCTTATGAGGCAAGACTATAACATCTGGAGCTTTTTAGTTTAGAAAAAAGACGAATGTGAGGAAACATGATAGAGGTCTATAAAACCATGCATGGTGTGGAGAAAGTAGAGAGAGAGAAATTCTTTTCCCTCTCCCATAACACTAGAACCAGGGGTCATCCCATGAAATTGATTGCCAGGAAATCTAGGACCAACAAAGGGAAGTACTTTTTCACACAACGCATAAT
Source organism: Hemicordylus capensis (assembly GCF_027244095.1). NCBI lineage: Eukaryota > Metazoa > Chordata > Lepidosauria > Squamata > Cordylidae > Hemicordylus > Hemicordylus capensis. The sequence continues at coordinate 251,939,268 of NC_069658.1, read as the reverse complement.
CCACTTGTGGAATTCTCTGCCATAAGTTGTAGTGACAGCCTACAACCTGGATGGCTTTAAGAGGGGTTTGGATAATTTCATGTAGGAGAGGTCTATCAACGGCTACTAGTTGGAGGGCTATAGGCCACCTCCAGCCTCAAAGGCAGGATGTCTCTGAGTACCAGTTTATGGGGAGTAACAGCAGGAGGGAGGGCATGCCCCTTTCAACTCCTGCCTGTGGCTTCCAGCGGCATCTGGTGGGCCACTGTGCGAAACAGGATGCTGCACTAGATGGGCCTTGAGCCTGATCCAGCAGGGATGTTCTTATGTTTATATGTTCTTATTTATTTGGTCTGACCTTCCTGGGTTTTTTTAAACTGTTTTGATTGTTCAGATTTTATGGTTTTATGTTTGATGTTTGAATTATTATTTTTTAGTTTGTAAACCACCCAGAGCTATTGGATTGGGCGGTGTAGAAATGAAATGAAATACATACAGATATGGCCTGTTATCCTTTTCTGTGCTTAGTACCAGCTTCACCACTACTTCAGAGCTGGATGGTTGTCAGCAGAAATGTGATTGACAGATATGTCCCAGATATGTCTGCTCACTAGGGCTATCTGCACTGCGCAAAGGCTTGGACTAGACTAGTGGTTCCCAACCTGGGGGCCTCCAGATGTTACCGAACTACAACTCCCAGCATCCCCAGCCACAATAAATTGTAACTGGGGGTACTGGGAGGTTTAGTTCAGCAACATCTGGAGGCCGCCAGGTTGAGAACCATTGGACTAGGCGACCATCAAGGTTCTATGGAGAAGGTATTTGCTACCAGTTGGATACTTGTAACCTGAATGCTGGCTTCAGTTGCATGGATTCCACGTATTTATTCCTGGAACTTACATCCACTATTCTGCCATTGACAGACATCCAACTCCTATAAGCCATTTCCTTTTAACCGCAAAGTTGGCATGGATTATCCTCAAATCCATCTCGCCTACATTGCCGAACCTGCAGCACCCAGGCATTTTCTAACAATAAGCCACACCACAGTACCTACTGCCCCCAGATTTCTGGTTATAATAGCAGAGTGCAGAGTGTTGTACACCACCCAGAGAACAATTTGTTATGGGGCAGCTAACAAATAGAGCTTATTATTATTATCCTTAATGTCAGGCCCCTGCGTTGTCCTATAATTTGCATTACTTTTATTTTTATTGCAAGCCAACTTGACCACAATAGATAAAGTGGAAAAGGCAGAAAGACAGTAAATAAAGATGAAAAGTGTAAACGAAAAACAGAGACAAGCAACTTTAAAAGTATTTCCAATTCCTGGATACGCCAGTCTGCTGATCATAGAAATGGGTGCAATCACACGTACAGCATTAAAAAACAACAACACATTTATATACCACTCTTTCTCCAAGGAGCCCAGAGCGGTGTACATAGTTAGGTTTCTCCTCACAACAACCCTGTGACGTAGGTTAGGCTGAGAGAGAAGTGACTGGCCCAGAGTCACCCAGCAAGTCTCTGGCTGAATGCGGATTTGAACTCGGGTTTCCCTGGTCCTAAGCCAGCACTCTAACCACTACACCACATTGGCTCTTCAGATGAATATCCTAAGCAGAGGCGCTCTTACCCCTGGACTTTGGGGCTCAAGTCCAGGGCCTCCACAGCCACTGGGAGCCACCAAATCTTCTTTAGTCTGTCCTGGGCCGTGTGGTCACCCAGGCAAGCATGATGATGCTTAATTTGCAGGGGAGGAGGGGACTCAAAATGCCTTTAGGTCCAGGCTCCAAAATTAGCTAGGTGCACCTCTGATCCTAAGCATGCAAAGTCTGGACTGGAGGATGAGTGAGGTGCTGGGGCTTCGAGAACCACACTGAAGGTACAGCAGGGTATTTTGTGCACATCAGAACAGGGCTTGAGTCTGGATCCCATTAAAGTAGGTTGAATAGATCCCCCATCACCTCCCCACTACAGACACCAGGCACTGCTTCAGGTGAATTCCTTCTGAGGCCTTGTTCTGCACATTAGAGCAGGCAAACCCTTTTCCTGCCATGGGATTCGGTACCAGAAGACCTCTCCTGGCTTAGAGGCTGGAGCCAAGGCCAGTTTAGTAATAGTCCTCCTCCTCCATGCCAACAGTCAGCTTCCCCATGAATCCTGCCCTGCCATCTTCCAAATCAACGCCAGTTCTTCCTCAAGCCACAAGGGAACAAATCCCTACCTTGTACTCCTGGGCAGCCTCCTGGGCAGGAACCACAGTGTGAGCTCGGTGCTCCTTGGATAAGTGGCACACCACGCAGAGGGGGGCTTCATCGTCCTGGCAGAAGAGCTTCAGGGGCTCCTGGTGCCTCCCGCAGACTCTCCAGCCTCCCACTTGCTGCACACTGAACTCTTTGGCTAGTGCAACCATATTGGCAAATTGCCTGTTTGGCTTCAGGTTCCTGGGCTGAACTCTCTCTCTGCACTGAGGACAGGTAGAGTCTGAGGGGGGCTCCCCCCAGCACTGGGCAATGCAGGCTTGGCAGAAATTGTGCCCACAATCCAGAGTCACTGGATCAGTAAAGAAGTCCAGACAAACGGAGCACGTGGCTTCATCCTGAAGTTGCTTCATCCCCAGGCTGAGAGCGGCCATAGCTCAAACTCCCCAACGCAACCGGCTAAGTTTCGCGCTTTCCTCGGGACCCCTCCCGCCCAGGCGGGGCTTAGCTGCAAGCAGAAGGGCGCGCTGCTCTTCCCCGAGCCGCTGGAAAGGAACAGGCCACTACAGTGCTGGAGACAAACAGGAGAACGCGAGCGGCGGAGTGGTTGCTTTTTCGTCCAAGGTTGTAGTCTTGAGGGGAGCTAGAACAGCTGGTCCTGGGCTTCTGGTGCAGCTGCTATACAGAGACAGAGCCATGCAAGTTTGTCTCTGTTGGCGGCAGCAGTCGGAGCAGTACTGCTGATGATGAATAGGATGCTGGGAGAGAAAGAAGAATCAGGCGTAGCAGCGGGAAGCTCGCTTGAGCTGGCATCCTGTTTTGCGGGTCTGAGAAGGGAGGAGCCAAGCAGCTCAGCTGTTCTTCCTGGTGGGCGGGGCCTCTGCTAGTATCTTACTAGCAGGTAAGAGAGAGAGCAGGGAGATTGTCATAAGAACAGCCCTGCTGGATCAGGCCCAAGGCCCATCTAGTCCAGTATCCTGTTTCGCACAGTGACCCACCAGATGCGGCTGGAGGCCACAGACAGGAGTTGAGGGCATGCCCTCTCTCCTGCCATTAAGGCAGCCAACATTAAATCTTTTCCTTCCCCTCTTCAGTTTTCCTATTGCACACTGTCCATTTTGTTGGAAGAGCCTCTCCCCAATCACCTGGCATGATTATCTGATTATTTATTATTATTTTATTTATTTAACTTATATGCCGCCCAAACGTTCATCTCTGGGCAGTTAACAATGGCATAAAACAATTAAAACAAATATAAAAGGTTAAAATATTTTAACAATTTAAAAACAGTATAAAATTAAAACCTACAAATTTAAAAAGCTGAAAAAGCTCGGGTGAAGAGATGGGTCTTCAGATGTTTTTTAAAAAATAGTCAGATGGGGAGGATCGTATCTCATCAGGGAGCACATTCCACAATCTCGGGGCAGCAATCGAGAAGGTCCGTCTTTGTGTAGCCACCAGACGAGCTGGCGGTAACTGGTTTATTAGAGTTTATTATTAGATTTTTTAATTAGGCCTTTTATTCATTTATTCATTAATAATTAATAATAATTAAATTATTTGTTAGCCGCCCCATAACAAATTGTTCTCTGGGTGGTTCACAACAGAGGATTAAAACATACATTAAATCATAACAGACAAAAAAATAAAATAAAATACAAAATGCAATACAAAACAGCTTAAAAACATTTTAAAATTAGTTAAAAATAATATCAAATCTGAAAACCAAAATTTAAAAGGCCTGGGTGAACAAAAAGGTGCCTGGAACCTAAAAGAACAAAGTGACAAAGGCAGGTGAACCTCACTGGGGAGGCAATTCCATAAGCAGGGTGTGACCACCAAAAAGGCCCTCACCCTGGTAGCCACCCACCTCACCTCGTCTGGCAGGGGCACCCAGAGGAGGGCCTCTGGAGAAGTTCTTAAGGTTCAGGTAGGGTCATATGGGGCAAGGCACTCTCTCAGGTAACCTGCTCCCAAGCCAGTTAGAGCTTTAAACCTTCACCCACTCCTTGACCTGGTTCTGGGCAGGAGGGGGTCTGCACTGCACATTGCAACTTCAGCAGTTGTATGGAGGAGGAGGAGGAGGAGAAAGGGAGAGGAGAGGAAGCCCAGGTCCGGAGGCTCCTGAAGAGACCACCAAGGGCCTGGGACAAGAAAACTGTTATTCCCCACCACCACTCCATTTTGGCTGTGTGTTTGTGTGCATTGTTTCAGTATTTAATCTTCAAACCACCTTGGGTCACTTGTCAGAAAGGCAGTACCATATTTACCTGAATCTTAGACCAGTCCCCCCCCCACACACACACACATACCATTCTTTTCTGTGAAATACAGGGAGTCGTCTTAGATTTGGAGTCTTTCTTTGGGGTAAGCACAGCCTCTATCTTGTAAGCCATCTTGCCATCATCTTGCATTCAGTCGCCTTCTATTTAGGTAAATACTGTCTATAACTGTTGGCCCCTGTTAACTGAACAAAGAGGCAGCTTTCAGAGTGGTGATTCTATTACATTTAGCAGGAGGAGAGCAACTGGCCCTATCCAACCCCAGCACAGCATCCCTCCAGTGGCTGTTGTTAGTATCTACTTTATATTTCTTTTTAGATTGTGAGCCTTTGGGGAAAGGGAATCATCTTATTTATTATATATTTTTCTATGTAAATTGCTTTGCAAACTGTTTTTGAAAAGCAGTATATAAATTACATTATATTATTATTATAAATTACACAAACAAACCAAACCGTTTGCTTCCTCTCTACCTTTGAAGAAAGGGCCTTTTCTGTGGGTCTCCATCTGTGGAATTTCCTCTCCTGAGAGGCTCCCTTGGTGTCTTTATTGTTGTCATTTAGGTACCAGGCTAAGTTTGCCCTATTCAGTCTAGCTAGTAACATCAGTGTTTTTCATGGTTTTATTCTGCTGCTTTTCTTCTGTATGATGTGCTTTATTGACACTAAGTACAGTTTGTTTTGGCTATCTTGTGGTTTTTGTCTTTGTTACAAGGCTCCCTGAGGGTTTTTGCAGTGGAAAGACATGGCAGACATTTCTTTAAATAAAATGAGTCACTCAATAAATGAGTCTGGTTTGCTTTTCAGTCTGAAGAGAAGTCTTTATTGAAAATACACATCTCAACACATTTTAAAAAACATTTTTATATATGAACCATGTTCATATATACATTATACAGAAGCTCTCTTAAAAGATAACTGGGTCCAATTTATAATGTTAACTACAGATTAAATCACATATAAATCAGGAATTTTCAAGCTTTGGCCTTTAGAACTCCCACCATCGTCAGCCAAAATGGTCAATGGAGTTCTAGTCCAACCACACTGGGAGAACTCTGGGTGTATTGACTGCATTTCCTCAAACAACCATTAAGAGTTAGTGTTTCAAAATTAATAACTATGCCCCATGCCTAAGCTGAATTAATAACTATGAGGTATGCACCACTGTTCCCTCTAAGGTGTGCGCACGTGTGTACGCTCACAAGTTTTTGGATCTCAGCTCAGTTCCTTTTAGATCCCACTCAGGTTGAATCAGGAAGGCCCCATTCTGAATGCAGGTGTGCACACACTGTCTTGATACTGCTGCCCGGAACAAAACTCATTCCGCACAGAGATGAAAAAAATTCGAGGGACAACTTGTATGCACTCCGCTTTTTCGCAGCTAAAGGTAAAGTGTGCCGCCAAGTCGATTCCGACTTCTGGCGTCCACAGAGCCCTGTGGTTTTCTTCGGTAGAATACAGGAGGGGTTTGCCTGCAGGGTTAATCCTTGGCTGAGGAAGGTGTTGCCTTCAGGCTTGCAAAGGCCTGAATGGGGCTTTCCCTGCCTCCTGCCCTGGCATGGCCAGTCAGAATGCAGGTGTGATGTGATGAGGTTTTCCCCTTCCCCTGCATTGTGGGATGGTGCTCCTGAGTCTTGGAGACCCTCCTGGTTCTGTGCTCACCACTGCTGCAGCTGTCTGGGCATGTGGGTTGCAGAGTACAAACACGGCTCTGCACACCTGACCTGCCACTGCTGCTGGGCTAGGATCCTGCCAAGCCCCAAACAGTCATGTGAAGAAGCTCATGATGGTATTCATACTAATTGTGATACTGCCTTTTAAAGAAAGAAGAGAGAACTCTGAAAAGAAGGCAAAAGGCAGATTCTGAGTGAGTGAGTGAGTTCATTTTGGTGACCAAGGTCAAAAGCCTGTAGTGGTCACTACAGAGCTGCAAAAGGTGTTACTGACAAATAACCATTTGGTGTTTTATTAATCAACCTGGTCTGGAAAGCAAACCCACCTACCCCCATAGGGCCTGTGGGGTAGATTTGGCTGCCTTAGGCAAGACTGGAGACAGATGTACTCAGAAACTGTTAAAGGAGAGAGAAGAGACTGTTGGAGAGGAGAGCTGGTCTTGTGGTAGCAAGCATGACTTGTCCCCATAGCTAAGCAGGGTCTGCCCTGGTTGCAGATGAATGGGAGACTTGATGTGTGAGCCCTGTAAGAGATTCCCCTCAGGGGATGGAGCTGCTCTGGGAAGAGCAGAAGGTTCCAAGTTCCATCCCTGGCAGCATCTCCAAGTTAGGGCCGAGAGAGGTTCCTGCCTGCTGCAACCTTGGAGAAGCCACTGCCAGTCTGTGTAGACAATACTGAACTAGATAGACCAATGGTCTGACTCAGTATATGGTAGTTTCCTATGTTCCTATGAGGTGGAGTTCCAGTGCATCAACCTTTTGCACCAACTATCCTAATGACCACTAGGGGCATTGGGAGTAGAGGTAGTCAGTGAGAGTCTCCTTATCTGTCCCTGCTTTGCCTCTAAGACCCCTGCCTTGACTCCTCAGGTATTTCCTGTAGCGAGGCAGTCCTCTTTCCTTTCCTCTGACTTAGAGAGCAGATGGAAACATCTCTCTCCCTACCTATTCATTATGTAGCTGATAGATAGGACTAGGTCTTTCCTATCAAAAGGTAAAAGTAAAATTATGCCATCGAGTCGGTGTCGACTCCTGGCAACCACAGAGCCATGTGGTTGTCTTTGCTAGGAGAGGTTTACCATTGCCTCCTCCCATGCTGTATGAGATGATGCCTTTCAGCATCTTCCTATATCGCTGCTGCCTGATATAGGTGTTTCCCATTCTGGGAAACATACCAGCGGAAATTCGAACCAGCACCCTCCTGCTTGCTAGACAAGTCATTTAGTTTAGGTTGTACAACAATTTTCATGCATGTTCTTTAAATAACTACAACAACTAAACTCTGCACTCTACTCTGTAATTAGAGTGGGTAGCTTCCTTCTGGTGCTTTGCTAAATAAACACAAACTCCAACAGAAATAGGAGTGGATGTTGCGGGGCAGGGGCAGGTTCCTTGCAGGGTGAGCTCTGCTACCTTCAGCTCCATCTCTTATTTCTGTTTTCCCCTTCACTTTGAAAATAGCTCTGATGGTGTGGGATGCAAGATAAAATGGTTTCCTGACTCACTCAGGGATGAACCAATCACAGCTGTTCAAAGCCAGTTTCTCCTCAAATGGGAAAGAAGGTTGCTCCCCAACTCTTATCTTTAACTTAAGTTGTAGGAGTGTTGAAACTGCTGTAGCTTAATATACATCCATCTCCACTCTTCAGCTACCTCACGGGGAGAGTGTCAGGGAGCCTTTTCCATATACATAAAAGATGGGGAGAAGGGTCTCTCCTGAGAATGAGGCTTCTAAGAAGGCATAGATTGGGGCTGCCGAGTCAGCATCAAAAAAGGCCACCTGCCCCTCAGCATAGTTTAGAGTCACTCGGATCCTCTTAGGCTCCCCACTCAGGCACAGAGGAACGTCAGCAGGGGAATTTGGTGCCCGGTACCCATTATACCACTTCCCCACAGCCCAGATCCCTTCCTCAGGACCCCATTTGAACATGTACTTTCTCTTCACAGACTTCCTGGCAACCCCCACAGCCCAATATTCCCCACTTTCCACACAGACTTCCCAGCAATGTTTCCCTGCTGTGAATTCCTCACACCCCAGCACAAAACAGTAGATGCTGAATCTCTCAGGATTGTTGGGCAGGTCTTGCCATTTCTCTCCACATCTCACGTTTTTATGATACTCAGCCAGGATGAGTTGGGGATGAGCTGTGTCCAGATCTAGAGTGACATTGGCTGTTGGGCATTGAGTACAGAGGAGGAAAGAGAAAAGAAACAGAGTCAGCTGGGAAACTGACTTCACACCCAAATGGACTGAGCTGCAGATGACCTAGGGTTCAGTTTTTTATTGGAAATATTTATATCCTGCTTCATTTGCCATTCAAGACAGCTAAAAAAGGCAAAGATGCCCATACAAGTATTTTTGTGTCTGGCTCCTTGCTGTGGCAGCTTCCTGCTCCGACCAGGGAGTTGGACTAGAAGACCTCCAGGGTTCCTTCCAACTATACAATGCTATTGTTCTTAATGAAGTTAGCACAGAGAGAGGAAGGAATGCACAAGACTATAGGTTTTTGACTTCCTGTGAAAACTGGCCATTCATGAATTCAAGGGAGAATCCAATTGCCTTAATTCTGGTGAGCAGAGAGCTTAGTTATCCTCCCTATCCCCCGCAAGGTCCGGACTGGGAATAGCACTGGTGCAGACCCATTACTCAGTTCTGAAAGCTACTGGAGGCTACACCTTGGAAGGAAGATGTTTACAGCCCTGCTGAAGTGTCCTTTACGTTCCTCTCATACAAGAGATGTCTCCATGATAATACTCTTTGTAATACAAATACTGTTCTGGGTTTCATTGGCCAACATCCAGACTAACACTTTGCTTATACAACAAACCAAGTCACACAACTGAAATAAGGCCATGCAAGTGCTCAACTTCCCCAAGTTGCACTCTTATGCAAGTGTTGCTGCTACATAAACCAATGCAGGAAGAGCTTGCCCGCCATGGAAGCAGGAGGTGGCACCACAGGTGGAGGGCAGGCTAAATAAATCGCAGGGGCAGCTCATTCCCGCCCTGCCCTGGCTGCCACATTCTGCCTAGTCTCACCTGCCGCAGGATTAATCCATGGCACACAGGCTGCTCAATCACCTGGGCAAATCAGCACAGGCTGCTTATTCGCTGGGGAGAAACAAATGAGGAAGGTGTTGCCTTCAGGCTCTGCTTCTTAGCCTCCCAGAAATCTCTAGCTGTCTGCAGCTGGACCAGAAAGACCTTGTATCTTCTGGTATGATTCTTGTATGATTCTGCTGTCAGGATCTTAAGTTCCCTACTTACATTGCTTGTGAGCTGAACTGGGAGTAAGGAGATAGAAGAGAAGGGCATAGAATTTTTTTTTAAAGTAGAGACATATTAAAACTAGAGAAAGAAAATATACATGGGCATGGAGACCTTCCCTCACTCTTCTTTCCTTCTACTCCTAATTCATACATTGATGGCTCAGGGGCCCCAAGACAGACCTGGTGGACTCCTATGAACAAATTCTGACAATTCCCCATCCCTCCTGTGAATGTTTTCCATCATCTGACCCCACAATTTACCTTTCTGTGACTGAAATTCAGATAGCAGAGTGACTGGAGGAGGAAAGAGAACGCAGAGTAAGTATCACATCATTGTACTTTGAACAAATATTGCAGCAATAACTATCAGTTGATATTATAATATCTACATAGAGTTCTTATTTTAAGTTTAAAAAAATTAAGAACCAATGCAGACATATATATATATATATATATATATATATATATATATATATATATTTATAATTGAACATTTTTTAATACCACCCAAAATATATGTCTCTGGGTGGTTTACAATAAAACAAAATAAATAACAGAAAAAGTTAAAACATTACAACAATTAAAATTTTTAAAACAATGTTAAAACTATTAAAACAGTATTTAATTAAAAGTCTGGGTGAAGAAACGCGTCTTTAGAGACTTTTAAAAAGATGTCAGAGATGTGGAGGCTCTTATTTCACTAGGGAGCACATTCCAAAGTCTCAGGGCAGCAGCTGAGAAGGCCCGTCCCTGAGTAGCCACCAGATGAGCTGGTGACAACTGCAGGGTGATGGGGTTCAAGAAGATGTTCTCTTAAATACCCAGGGCCCAGGCCATTTAGGGCTTTATAGGTTATAACCAGCACCTTTTATTTCCCCCAGAAACTTATTGGCAGCCAGTGTACCTCTTTCAATATGGGAGTAATATGGTCTCTCTGAGATGACCCAGAGACCAACCTGGCTGACACATTCTGGACAGACTTGTCAGAATGGAGAAAGCAGCTGAAGGTGATGGCCGCTGACTCTGTCCTTGTGAATTTTGATAGCTCAGAGAAGGCTTTTGACAAAGTTCCTCATCAAAGACTCTTGAGGAAACTTAGCGGTCATGGGATATGGGGACAAGTACCTGTACATGTGTGGATTTCTAACTGATTGAAAGACAGGAAACAGAGGGTAGGTATAAATGGAGAGTTTTCACAATGGAGGGAAGTAAGAAGTGGGGTCCCCCAGGGATCTGTACTGGGACCGGTGCTTTTTAATTTATTCATAAATGATCTAGAAGCAGGGGTAAGCAGCGATGTGGCCAAATTTGCAGATGATACCAAACTCTTCTGGGTAGTGAAATCCAAAACGGATTGTGAGCAGCTCCAAATGGATCTCTCCAAACTGGGGGAATGGACGACAAAATGGCAAATGCGGTTCAATGTTAGCAAGTGTAAAGTGATGCACATTGGGACGAAAAACCCCAACTTCAAGTATATGCTGATGGGATCCGAGCTGTTGGTGACGGACCAGGAGAGGGATCTTGGGGTTGTGGTGGACAGCTCGTTGAAAGTGTCGACTCAATGTGCGGCAGCTGTGAAAAAGGCCAATTCCATGCTAGGGATCATTAGGAAGGGGACTGAAAATAAAACTGCTAATACTATAATGCCCTTATGCAAAACGATGGTGCAGCCACACCAGGAGTACTGCGTACAATTCTGGTCACCATATCTTAAAAAGGACATTGTTGAACTGGAGAAGGTACAGAAGAGGGCAACCAAGATGATCAGGGGCCTAGAGCACCTTTCTTATGAGGCAAGACGACAACACCTGGGGCTTTTTAGTTTAGAAAACAGACGACTGCGGGGAGACATGATAGAGGTCTATAAAATCATGCATGGTGTGGAGAAAGTGGAGAGAGATTCTTTTTCCTCTCACACAACACTAGAACCAGGGGTCACTCCATGAAATTGATTGCCAGGAGGTCTAGGACCAACAAACGGAAGTACTTTTTCACACAACGCGTGATCCACTTGTGGAACTCTCTGCCACAGGACGTGGTGACAGCCAACAACCTGGATGGCTTTAAGAGGGGTTTCGATGACTTCATGGAGGAGAGGTCTATCAATGGCTACTAGTTGGAGGGCTGTGGGCCACCTCCAGCCTCAAAGGCAGGATGCCTCTGAGTACCAGTTGCAGGGGAGTAATGGCAGGTGAGAGGGCACGCCCTCAACTCCTGTCTGTGGCTTCTAGCGGCATCTGGTGGGCCACTGTGTGAAACAGGATGCTGGACTAGATGGGCCTTGGGCCTGATCCCGAAGGGCTGTTCTTATGAGTAGCTTCCCTTCCGCTCACCGCCCCACCACCCCAAGCTTCCTTGTCTAATGGGAAAGTTGAGGGAGGGACTCCTGCCTGGAGCTCCTATGCAGTAGGAGAGAGAGAACAAGACATAGCACATACATGCCAATGTTCAAACCAGTATAAACCTTTAGAGGTGACAGAAGAGGAGGTCATATGCATGCTGAGGTGGAGATGAGTGTACCTAGAGGGACTGTGGTGTGTGTACACATGTGTGTGTGTAGAGAGATGAGTGAGTTGGGGAAGGAAAGAAGTGTACCTAGAGGCAGTGCACAGGTGGAACTGGGGGGGCAGGCAGGGCACATGCCCCAGGCGCCACTGAGATGGGGGCGCCACGCCAGTTCCTGCCGCCCCCACCCCATTGCCCCCCTGCCCAGCCCCAGGGCCCCTCAGCCACTTGCCTCCAGCTCCGGCCTAGGATCGGCGAGGCCTAGGATCCGCAAGACCTGCAAACTGCAGAGCTCTTCTCTCCCCGCCTCTCAGCTGATCGGCAGGTGGGCGGGGCTTCCAGAGAGGCCTCCGAGCAGGCCTCCCTGAAGCCCAGGCGCGTAACGATGATCGGGCAAGGGGAGACAGTTGTCTGGGGGCCCCACAGCTTAGGGGGCACCCGAGAGACATGTCACGTGCCTCCCCCACCCAGCGCTGGCCCCAGCTTCCTTGATTAAGTGTATTTTTTAAAAAATGTTTAAAAAAAAATTCCTTCTTTGTTCCAGCTCCGGAGAGCGCCGTATTTCCTGCCTGCTGCTGCCTCCGCCCACCCCCCACCCTATTGCCTAGTTGTGTGGCCGACGGGGCTCCTCCTCCTCCTTCCCCACCCATTGGCTGCTGCTGGTGCAGAAACGCGCATGATCAGCTCAGCTGCTGCTTCTGCCTAGCGCGTGCTGCCGAGCAAGGAGGAAGAGGTCGCTGCCGCTGCCATTATTCCTAATGCCCGCCAATCAATCTAGCAGTAGCAAGCTAGCAAGCTAGGAGACTCACTCACCCGTACCATTACTTAAAACAAAATGGAGCGGCAAGAGGCTCAGGAACCCTCAGGTAAGGTTAGTTAGCTGACGTGACGCCCCACCCCATTTCTCCCCCCACCCCCCAAAAAAACTCCTCTGTTTGCACACAAAAACCTCCTCCGTTTGCACAAAAAACCTTCTCTGTTGCAGAAAAAGGCATGTTCCCCAATGTTGGTGGCGGTGGCAGCGGTTGCTCCCCCGCACACACCTTCCAAGGCAGAAAGGGAGCGCCGCTTATTCTCTCTGCTTCCTGAACCAGCAGTTTTCCCAAAAAAACCTCCTCCGTTTGCACAAAAAACCTTCTCCGTTGCAGAAAAAGGCATGTTCCCCGATGTTCCTTTCCCTTCCCTTTTGAAACCTGGGAATGAGACCATGTGGTTTTTCCGCACACTGAAATGTTTGAATGATCAGTCTGAGCATATTCTCCAGAGAAGTGGGGTGGGGGATTTGACTTCTATATTGTGCTACTAATTCACATATTTTATACTGTAAGATATTTAATACTACCCTTTAGCAACATTTCTATAGGATATGGCTTGCTTTCCCTTTCTTTACTAGAGATACTCTCCCGTTCTTTCCCCTCAGAGAGAATAACTAATTGGAATGTAGTTTATTTTCTTTATATTAACTATACAGAACAGGATCTAATAATTAAAGTCAATAACTATACAAGTAAAGTGAGTTTAAAGAGATACTTAACAGCTTTCTTTGGATGTTTAAAATAGAGCCTGCTACTATGGTATCACTCCACCACACACATGTTCACTGAACATGCAAACAAGGTCTCAGACATTTGAGTACGATTATCTTCTCCCAAACTAGTTTTTCCAGCAGATTGCAAACCCTCAATGCATGAACAAACACAAAAGGATTCTTTTATCTCAGGATTAAATATTAGTATATTCACTTAGGATTCTTTTGTGTTTGCTCATATTACCAACGAATCCTACATTTTGATGATGTTCAATGCATGTACAGTAGTACAACTCCTGTACCCTACATTTGAGGGACCTCTACCCAGATTCACATTTAAAGTCAATACTTGTACAGCCATTCAGAAAAATACATATAGCATAATGTCTGAATAGAGATCATGTGTGATTGCATGTATAACTCCCAGCACAGTACCTCCAGTGACTGTTGTTGGTGTTTATCTTATGTTTCCCTCCCCGCCCCTCCCTTATGTTTCCCTCCCAGCCCCTCCAAAAGTCAGTAAAAATAGAAATAATAAAGCTTTATATTAAGCTGGGAGAGAATAACTGGCCCTATCCATCCCCAGTACAGCATTGTGGCTGTTTCTGGTGTTGGATCTGTTGGTATGCACACCTTGTAACTGTAGTTGGAATATGTGCAATGAGTAAAGTTCTTCTGTTGTATTAGTTGGTTCTGCTGTGCTGTTATTTACACCTTTTAACTAGTTGGGATTGTTAGCAGAGTCTACATTGGGCCAGGAGAAGGAGAGGAAGGTGGTGATGGGGGGGGGGGGGGGCATTTTAAAATCTTGTCTCTGGGCCCAAGCCAACCTTGTTACACCCCTGCTGAAGCCTGAACTCGACAGGCCCCAGCAAGCCAGGAAGGAGGCTGGCAGAGCTGCCTGCAGCAGACCCTCCCTGCAGCAGACCCGACCATCCAGCACAGCTTTTGCCAGGTAGGCTGTGAATTCCTTTTTGTGGTTACCCCTGTATATAGGGATCTGCTTGCCATAGGGCTTTGATATGGGGGGTGGGGTGAGACTGAGAAGTCTCTGAATATTTAATTTAAAACAGACTGGAAAATGTGCTGGCTTTAAAAACAAAATCTATCTAAGGCCTATAAGTGGCTTGTTTCATGTCAGAAAATTACAAAAACTTCTGGAACAAATATTTATTTATTTATTTATTCATTCATTCATTCATTTATTTAAAGAGCCCCTGGTGGCGCAGTGGTAAAACTGGTAAAACTGCCGCCCTGTAACCAAAAGGTTACAAGTTCGATCCTGACCAGGGGCTCAAGGTTGACTCAGCCTTCCATCCTTCCGAGGTTGGTAAAGTGAGTACCCAGAATGTTGGGGGCAATATGCTAAATCATTGTAAACCGCTTAGAGAGCTCCGGCTATAGAGCGGTACATAAATGTAAGTGCTATTGCTATTGCTAAATGCACTTATGTTTCAGTTGTTTTGCTACCCAGAAGGTCTGAGTGAGAACTGTGAAGCATGTGTTGTACTTTTATTTTATTTTTCTTGTGTGTGAACTGCTCCCCAATAACTCGCAGGGACTTCAGGGTCAATTTGGCTAACATGTGAATGCAGCACCTCCATTCCAGAGGAGATGTGTGTTAAAGGGCTTTAAAAGCCTCCTGTGAAAAACCTGCTGGAATCAAACTTTACTGAATTTGTTCAAAATTCTGAGAAAACAAACATAGGCTCACCCTGCATGGTTGAAAGTCTCCTTTGCTAATCTGCAGCGAGGGGGCCATTTTAATAATTAGCATTGCTAGTGTGTTCTAGGCATTAAAAGTAGCACAAATATATAGTACTCAATGTATATCACTATATACTGTGAAGTGTGCATGTGTGTATTCAGTGAAATGTATTTCCAGGCAGCATACTTATTTTGAAATATCAGACTTAAATCCTTGTGGGCCTGGGATGTGTGGAGGCCCTGGACTTTGAGGGGCTGGGGGCCCATTTTAAAATCTCATCTTGGCCCATTCCAACCTTGCTATGCCCCTGGCGGTCACTACACATGGGTTTCTGCACAACACCTGCACAGAAGAAACTTCCATGTAGAAAATGTGTCTCTTGTAAATTGACCCTGAATTTTCCATCCATGACTGGGATATTTGAGAGTTAGAGTCAATAATAAAAGAACAGCACACTGCTTGTGACAGGAAGGGGCAAATTACAATGATTTCTTAGTCTGGCAGGGGCTGGTTTTGGCCCTGGCAGAACTTGGCGGTCTGCTCCTGTTGCAAATGCCTCTTTCTAGTGTGGCAAACTAATGTATCCTCCTCCCTCTTGGTGTCAAAGTAAGCACTGGTGTGGTGAATGCACATATACCCCATCATGAGCCAACAGTCATCATAAGACAAAGGCTGGTAGGAATCATTCACTGGTTTATAGACACACACACCCCACTACCACCTTCTTCTTCCCCTATTTTGCTAGTGGCTATTTGGGCAGGTGATCCTCTAGGACAAAGTCATGTTTTTTAAAAAAAGATGAGGCAGAGAAAATGACACTTGGAATCCTCGCATAACTCCTGACTGTTGTTCTAAGTCTTTTACAGAGATGGCTCATGTTTTCAGGTTTTGATAAACAACCATGTCTAGATGGTACAATGTTCCTTTTAACAAGGATTTCCAGATATTGTTGACTACAAGTCCCATCATTCCTGTTTGGACAGGGGCGCAATTTCAGTGCTTGCTCTAGGCGCTATTTTCCCTAGTTACGCCTCTGAGGCAGCCCCACATAGAGTGCATTACAGTAGTCAAACCTGGAGGTTACCAGCATATGTACAACTGTTTTAAGGTCATTCACCTCTAGAAATGGATGTAGCTGAGGTATCAGCCGAAGCTGATAAAAAGTGTTCCTGGCCACAGCCTCAACCAGTGAAACCAGGGAGAGCTTTGGGTTCAGGAGCACTCCCAAGCTACTTACCTGATCTTTCAGAGGGAATGTTACTCCATCCAAAATAGGCAGATCTAAACCATCTCCCAGGTCCCACCTACCCACAGTCAGTATCTCCATCTTATTTGGATTCAACTTCATTTTGTTATCCCTCATCCAGCCCATTACTGCCTCCAGGCAGGCATTTAGGGAATATATGCCATTTCCTTTTTTAATTTTTTAATTTAATGTTTTTAAACATTTTATAACAATTTATATTTTGCAACAACATGCCCAAATTGCCCCCCGCCCCCATACCCCCCCTCCCATATATGCCATTTCCTGATGAAGTCAACCTGAAGATTTATTATTTTTATTTATTTATTATTAAAACTTTTATACTGCCCTTCCAAAAGGTTCTGGATACCATCAGCATAATGATAACACCCTGCACCCAACCTCCTCATGATCACTCCCAGTGATTTCATGTAGATGTTAAAGAGCACTGGAGACAGTATGGAGCCTTGTGGAACTCCATACTTTAGTTCTCGCTTCGCAGAACAACAGTCTCCAAGCGACATCATCTGGATTCTACCAGAGAGGTAGGAGCGGAACCACTATAAAACAGTGCCACCTAATCCCACCTCCCTCAGGTGGTCCAGAAGGATACCATGGCCGATGGTACTGAAAGCCGCAGAGAGATCACATTCCCTCTGTTGTTAGCCAGTTGTTTTTAGCTGATCTCAGACTCCATCACAGCTCCTCAGTCTTCGTCACTGTTTTTAGGAAGCATGTCAAATTGTGGCTTTTTACTCAGGCTTTAATATGATTGTCTCCACTGCGGCTTCTTATATTTTGTCCT
This sequence comes from Hemicordylus capensis, assembly GCF_027244095.1. Classification (NCBI taxonomy): domain Eukaryota; kingdom Metazoa; phylum Chordata; class Lepidosauria; order Squamata; family Cordylidae; genus Hemicordylus; species Hemicordylus capensis. Next base: position 251,922,070 of record NC_069658.1, on the reverse strand, counting down.
GTTTTTCATGCTTGTGTTTTAATTTAATTTTTTTAAAATCAGATTTGTTTTTTATATCTTTTTAGCTCAATATTTTAATGTGTTAAATAAATAAATAGTAGAGAGAACTATTTTTGAATGCTCTGAATACCAGCATAAGTTGGCATTCCTTACACCACTGCCCTGTTCAAATCCTAAATATTGGGTGCATTTTGGCAATGCAAAATATGACATATGAATATGGTTTGGTTTTGTATTCATTGACTTGTTAGCCATGATTCCCTGTTCTTTATCTATCTTCTTTAAGAGACAGGACAGAACTCTGAGAAAGGAAGGGAAAAGGTAGACTCTTTGAATGGGTAAGTTAATATTGATGACTGAGGTTGGAAGTCTGTAGTGGTCACAACAGAGCTGCAAAAGGCACAAATAATAATGTGGCGTTTCTTTAATCAACCTGGTCTGCAGAGTAACCCCAGTAAGACAGATGTACACAGAAACAGGAGGGAATGTGGAGGATTTTGTTGCAGGGCCATCTCTGCTACTTTCAGCTCTATCTGTGCCTGCAATCAATCAATCAATCAAAACTGGTATTTTTGGTTGAATTCTATGCATGTTTTCAAGCTTTTTGGAAGTTGCAGAAACAGAGGGAGTTTTTTCCTACGATGCCCTGACAACTTGGGCAGCAGTGGGTATCAAAGGGAGAGCCACTGGCACATGGGTATCAGTTTGGATGAGTTAGAAAATGGGGTCTTCTAACTGGGCAGTCTGATCATGAACTGTGTGTGGATAAAACAAAATGTAGGAGGCGGTTAAAGTCCTGCTTGGTAGGAGGGCTCCATCCTACTCGGTAGCTGTACCCAGCTGTTCAATGAGGTAGGAGAAAAGGCCCTTCTAACCGGCGCAAGCCTTGCAGACAATCGTTTTCTCCACCTCCTACCTTGCTCTTTACTGACCCACGATCACCAAACAGGAGCACGCACAGCACCCAAACCTGGGTAGGATGCTTGTCCTACCCTACTGATGATCATGTGAACTAGCCTAAGCTATAACATTTGTACAAGTAGACCCAGAAATGGATGAAGTGTTGTAATTGTCTCCTGTCCTTCTTGAAGGAATTAAGGAAATAAAGATGGAGGTCCTAGGTGGCTCCAGCTCCAGATTGCGGCGGGCCTAGACATGGTTTGCCGCAGAGGCAGATGCAGGCCAGTCTGCTTCAAACCATCCTTTAGGCCCAACTCTGACACTTTCAAGAAGGAGGAGTTCGCCATACTGATAGAGCCATTTTGGCCAGTCATGTAGCAAAGGAAGCAAAAAGAGAGAGAGAAGCCTGAAGGAGACCATGAAGGTACTTCTACTCCTGCCTTTGAATAACCAGATTCCCCACTGCCTTCTTTCTGGGTGTTTGTTCAACTGATATCTCTTCCCTAAATCATGATGGACCCTGAAGTTCCAGTGGGTGCTCTTGAGTGGTGAGCAGTGTTCCCTCTAACAGGGATTCCCAGATGTTGTTGACTACAACTCCTAGAATCCCCAGCCAAAGGCCACTGCAGCTGGGGATGCTGGGAGTTGTAGTCAACAACATCTGGGAATCCCTGTTAGAGAACAGTGGTGGTGAGTGCAATAATGAATGCAATTCTCAGCTAAGTTTGGGGGAGCATTTTTGTGTAAGGACTACAATCAGATCAATGCCATTTCCAGGGTGACATCTTGGTAGTCGTTTTTATTACCTTTGAATTGCTTCATGATGCCCTTCAAAAAGGGATTTCTATCCAGGCATTCCCAGATCTTCCACTTCAGGGCAGGAGGAAAAGCTACTGGGTTCTCAAATGGCTTCTTCTTACAACTGGATGAGAGAAACAAAGTTAACCTGCCATCCAACCTATCCACAATTGCTGAGTGGAGCAAAAGAAAGGAAGAGAGAGACAGGAAAGAACAGGAAGCCAAGAGACAGAAGTAGGTATGGAAAAGGATGGAGATGCTTTGGGAAGGAAACTCTAACACATACTGCAACTCCTAGGTCCCCAAAGCCAGGCAAGTTCTTGAAGACCCACCCCAACAAGTTAAAATTATCTTTTACAAGTGCTCCCACTGTCTCAAGAGCCCCCACTGGCCATAAGATCCGAAACTTCATGGAAGGAGAGTCCTAGTTTTTGAATGCTCCGCCCATAATATAGGATTTATTTGTAACTGTCTAAACTTATTTAACTGCAAAATGCTTTTTATTTAAAAGAACTTTCACTTAAATTGGTTTCTAGCTAGATTGCTTTATTTATATACTACACACAGGGACTGTTCTGATGAGTGTTACCTGTGTAGGTCAATGTGGGTAGGTCAAGGTAGGTCACACCACCTTCGGGAGCTGCACGTGCTCCCACGTTTCAGTCTAGGTCAGGGATGGGGCCAGCTAGGTCAGAGAAAGGGAAGGTCTGTGGGTGTAAGGTGGGCTCAGGCTCCAAAGCCGTGGTCCTACCAGCACTTTTACTCAGCATATTACCAAGGTAGGAGGAAAAGCATAACAGTTGCAGGAACAAGCTCATCGTGTTTTATTGGCTGTACTGCTCATTTCAATTCAATTTTGCATTTCCCCCCACTTAAGCCAATAGCAGTATCCAATGCACTGGCTGTGTGGACTGGCAAAATGCTACTGCGGGTGCTTTGCAAGCCCACACTTTCCAGGGATACTATGTATTCAACCCTCTTGTGGCTTCTGGCCCTGGAACTGCATTGGGCACACGGCATTACTGAATTGCCCCTTAAATTTCCAAAAACTGCTCAGTTCCTGTTCCATAGGAAGGAAGGGAGATTTAATTACTGGTTTCCTGTCACTTTCTTCATTCTCCCCCCGCCCCACCCCGATGCAAAGTAATTGCATTTTTAAAAGAAAAGAAAAAAACCAAGGCAAAGAAATCAGTAGTTAAAGCCTCTTACCCTTACAGAACAAAAGGAAGTTACTAATTTTATTTTATTTATTTAACTAACTTTTGTATACCACCCAAAACTTACATCTCTGGACGGTTTACAATAAAACAATACAAATTAAAACAGAATCAAAATGTTAAAACATTAAAATGATTTTAAAAATTTAACAAAATGTTAAAAACTATAAAAACTGTAAATCTGATTAAAAGCCTGGGTGAACAAACGTATCTTAATTGCTTTCTTAAAAGTTATCAGAGATGGGGAGGCTCTTATTTCAGCAGGTAGTGCATTCAAGGAAGGAATGCAAAAGGCACATCCCTGAGTAGCCACCAGACAAGTTGGTGGCAATTGCAGACAAACCTCTCCAGACGATCTCAATTGGTGGTGGGGCTCACGGTGAAGACAATGTTCTCTTAAATACCCAGGGCCTAAGCTGTTTAGGGCTTTATAGGTTATAACCAGCACCTTGCTTCCCCCCCCCCCCACCCAGAAACTTATTGGCAGCCAGTGTATCTCTTTCAATATGGTCTCTCCAAGATGACACAGAGACCAACCAACCTGGCTGCTGCACTGTGTACCTATTGCATTTTCTGGTTGCCCCACATAGAGCACATTGCAGTAGTCAAGTCTGGAGGTTATCACCACTGTTCTGAGGTTGTTTATCTCAAGAAATGGATGCAGCTGGTATATCAGCCAGAACTGATAGAAAGCACCTCTGGCCACCGCCTCAACCTGGGACACCAGGGGGAGTTTTGGAATCAGCAGCGGTCCCAGACTGTGTACCTGTTCCTTCTGGGGAAGTGTGACCCCATCCAGAACTGGCAGATCAAAATCGTCTCCCGAGTTCCAACCCCACACAATAAGTATCTCCATCTTATCTGGATTCAGTCTGTTCGTTATCCCTCATCCAGCCCATCACCATCTCTCCAGGCAGGCATTTAGAGAGGTTATGCCTTCTCCTGACGATGCTGACATGGAGAAACAGATTTGAGTGCTATCAGCATACTGATAACACCCTGCACCAAATCTCCCGATGATCTCTCCCAGCAGTTTCATGTAGATGTTTAAACAACATTGGAGACAATATGGAGCCCTGAGGGACACCATATCAAAGTTCAGAGTTTGAAGAGCAACAGTCTCCGAGCGTCACCATCTGCAATCTGCCTGAGGGGTAGAAGTGGAACCACTGCAAAGCAGTGTGTCCCAACCCTAGTCCCTTCAGACGTTCCAGAAGAATACTATGGTTGATAATTTCGTATATCACACAGAGATCCAAAAGGACCAACAGAGTCACACATCTGTCAATTCCCAATTGGAGATAATCCATCAGGCCAACCATGTCAGTCTCTGCCCCATAGCCCTCCCGAAAGCCAGTTTAAAATGGGTCTAGATAATCAGTTTCCTCCAAGACTGCCTGGAGTAGGGAGGCCACCACCCTCTCAATTACTTTGCCCGGCCACGGAAATTTGGAAACAGGCCCATAGTTGCTTAACTCTGAGGGATCCAAGCATGCTTCTTCAGAAGAGGTTTAATAATGCCTCCTTAAGACTAGGAGGCATCCTGAAGCATTTACCATATCTATCAGGCCCTCTACAACAACCCCACTGCCAGATAGTATAAGCCATGTCGGACAAGGATCAAGAGAACAGGTGGTAGGCTGCACTGTTCCAAGCTGCTTGTCCACAACCTCAGGAGTCACAAACTAAAACTGATCCAGCCTAACCACATAAGGAGTCGTCGCTGGACACCTACACTTCAGGCACTGCTGTAATTGTGGGGTCTGACTCTAAGCTGGCCCGAATACAAGAAATTTTATCCACAAAGAGCACATTAAAAATGTCACAGTGTGTCACTGATACTTCCAAATGATGTTTCAGAAGAGTTTCCTGGGATGTCTGCTGACTTGGCCTTACTTCAAAACAAACATTTTGATCCATCTGGTTCAGTATTGTCTACCCTGGCTGGCAGCGGCCCTCCCAGCCCCACCTGGAGATGCTGCCAGAGAGTGAACCTGGGACCTCCTGCATGCAAAGCAGATGCCCTTCCACTCAGCTGTGGCCCCATCCCGATTATCTTACAACTGTGCTGATGTGCTGAGGTCACAAAGCAGGGCAGATCCTGCTAAGCGAAAGGAACAATTCTTTGCTTGCTACTACAAGAGCAGTTCTCCTCTTCTTTTTTCCAAGATGCACATAATTATGACAAATGGATTTCAAAAACATAAAACATGCAATTGAGAAAATGTCTCCTTAAATTACTGTGTCAAAGAATTTCAAGAAATAACTGCAATAGTTTGCAGTGAAATATTAAGTATTGGTGTTGCATTAGGACTTTAATAATAAATAATATGAGTGATTGGGTTTTCCATGGGTGTGTGGTGATGTTTTATATATTTCTATTTCTTGGTGGGGGGAAGGCTATGGGAGCTGAAATGCCTGAGTATTTAAAGGTAAATTGCAAGTGCCTTTAAGGAGACAGTGATCCTCCGTACGTAAGTGAAGGTGCGACAAGTTCCAAAGAGTGTCTGTTATCGGTGAAACACAGACCTCATGGAGCCCTTCCTTCTGTCCCAAAGAGCCTGTAGGGCATGGTCTACACCAGTGGTTCCCAACCTGGGGGCCTACAGATGTTGCTGAATTACAACTCCCAGCATCCCCAGATGCAATAAAATGTAGCTGGGCATGCTGGCAGTTGTAGTTCAACAGCATCTGGAGAAACCCTGGATGGGAACCACAGGTCTACACTGTCGAGACTCTGGACAGTCGACCAGACCAGGGATTCTCAATCTCGGGCCCCCAGATGTTGTTGGACTTAAACTCCCATAATCCACAGCCAAAGGCCATGAGGGGTTGGGGATTATGGGAGTTGAAATCCAATAACATCTGGAGACCCAAGGTTGAGAATCCCTGGACTAGACAATGTGAAGTAAAAAGGAAGAAAGGAGATCCACTTACCTCTCCAAGGTGTTTCTAATCTCCTAGAGGAAAAAGAAAAGAAGAAGAAGAAATTCAGTAACTGACTTCCTAACTACTACTGCATCACAGAACAGCAGCTCCATGCCCACTGCAGAGGACTTCCCATTTTATTTATGTATTTATCAAACTCCTATACCGCCCAAACTTTTGTCTCTGGGCGGTTAACATAAAATAATTAACACACATATAAGAAGTTAAAACAATTCAACAATTTAAAATCAACCATACAATTAAAACAGACAATTTTGAAAAGCTGGGAAAGCTTGGGTGAAAATATGGGTTTTCAGGTTTTTTTAAAAAATTGCCAGAGATGGGGAGGATCGTATCTTAGCAGGGAGCGCATTCCACAACCTCGAGGCAGTAACCAAGAAGGCCCATCTCTGTGTAGCCACCAGACGAGTTGGCAGTAACTGGATACGGACCACCTCAGATGACCTTAATGGGCGGTGTGGCTCATAGTGAAGAAGATGCTCTCTTAAATACCCAGGCCCTAAGCCGTTTAGGGCTTTATAACCAGCACTTTGTATTTTGCCCGGAAACCTATTGGCAACCAGTGAAGATCCATCAGCAAAGGAGTAATGTGGTCTCTCCGAGATGACCCAGAAACCAACCTGGCTGCCACATTCTGAACCAACTGAAGTTTCCAGACTACGTACAAAGGCAGCCCCACGTAGAGCGCATTAAAGAAGTCAACTCTGGAGGTTACCAACCAAATGTACCACTGTTTTGAAGTCATTGATCTCGAGAAACAGGCACAGCTGGCGTATCAACCAGAGCTGATAGAAAGCACCCCTGGCCACCACCTCAACCTGAAAAATCAAGGAGAGGTGTGAATCCAGAAGTACTCCCAGACTGCAAACCTGTTCCTTTGGGGGAAGTGTGACCCCATCTAGAACAGGTAGATCAAGTTCATCTCTGGAGTTCTGACCCCGCACAATAAGTACCTCCATCTTATCTGAATTCAACGTCAGTTTATTATCCCTCATCCAGCCCATTATTGCTTCCAGGCAGGCATTTAGGGAGGATATGCCAGCTCCTGAAGAAGATCTGGGTGTCATCAGCGTACTGGTAACACCCAGCTCCAAATCCCCTAGTGATCTCTCCCAGCAGTTTCATGTAGATGTTAAAAAGCATTGGAGAAAGTATGGAGCCTTGAGGAACACCATACTTAAGCTCAGATTTTGAAGAGCAACAGTCTCCAATCGACACCATCTGGAAGCTGTCCGAGAAGTAGGAGCAGTACCACTGTAAAACGTTTCAGAAGGATACTATGATCGATAGTCTCGAAAACCACAGAGAGTTCCAAAAGGACCAACAGAGTCACACTTCCTCTGTCAATTCCCAATTGGAGATCATCCATCAGGCCGACCAAGGCAGTCTCCACCCCATAGCCCGCCCGAAAACCAGTTTGAAATGGGTCTAGATAATCAGTTTTCTTCAAGACTGCCTGGAGCTGAGAGACCACCATCTTCTCAATTACCTTGCCCAGCCATGGGAGATTGAAAACAGGCCTATAATTGCTAAACTCTGAGAGATATAATGCAGGATTCTTTAGAAGAGGTCTAATAATTGCCTCCTTAAGACAAGGAGGCATCCTGCCCTCCCTCAGAAAAGCATTTATTATTTCTACCAGGCCTCCTACAAGAGCCTCCCTGCTAGAAAGAACAAGCCATGTTGGACAAGGGTCAAGAGAACAAGTGGTAGGCCTCACCGCTCCAAGCAGCTTGTCCACATCCTCAGGAGTCACAAACTGAAACCGATCCAGTCGAATTGCATAAGAGGAGTTGTTGGACACCTCCAGTTCAGACATCAAATTAATTGTGGAGTCTCCATCTAGAACAACTCCGCTGGACATGAACTCGGAGAGGCAATAGGGGCAGAAAAGAACCGCTTCTTTGCCACATGTATTGCCTGAGCATAGATCTTTGAATGCGCTCTATGTTGCAATCTGTCGGATTCGAGTCAAGTCTTTCTCCACTTGCGCTTCAGTCACCTACCTTGCTGCTTCAGCCCCCATAGATATTCCATATACCAAGGGGCCAATTTTGAAGCGGGTCGGAGGGGACGCTTGGGAGCAATTGTGTCTACTGCCCTGGTGAGCAAGTTGTTCCAATTGTCAACCAGGGCATCAACAAGATCACTGGCAAAGCCAACATCGAATCCCTCTAAGGCTCCTTGGAATCCTACTGGATCCCAATAACCTCTTCTGGTGGACCATTCTAATGGGCCCCTCACCCCTGGGGAGTTGGGAAGTGGTTGTAAGTCTAACATTAACCAGATGGTGGTCCGTCCATGACAATGGGGAGATCACAGGAGTCCCCACCCACAGAACACCAGCCTGAGCAGAGCAGAAGACCAAACCAAGCGTGTGACCTGCAATATGCATTGGTCCAGAGACCACTTGGGATAGGCCCATAGTTGTCATTGCCTCTATGAACTCCTGAGCTGCCCCGGACAAATTGGTCCCGCAATGAACACTGAAGTCCCCCAGCACCAAAAGTCTGGGAGACTTCAACACAACTTCCGCGACCAAGTCCGTGAGCTTCGTAAGGGATTCTGTTGGGCAGTGGAGCGATCAGTACACCAACAGAACTCCCAATCTATCCCTGGTCCCCAAACTTAAGTATACACATTCAATATGGTCTGATACCCTAACAGGGACCATGGTGAGGGAGATGTTATAGACCACAACCACTCCACCTCCCCGCCCACTTCCCCTCACTTGTTCTTCTACAGAATATCCTGGAGGGAGAAGCTGGGACCAGACTGGACCACTAGCCTCCCCCAACAAAGCCTCTCCCATTACCATGCAGTGCGCAACAGGGAGGGCAAGTTTTGGGTGTATTTGTTTGTTTACTGCACTTCTGTAAGGGGAGGAGAGCTGGTTTTGTGGTAGCAAGAATGACATCGCCTTAGCTAAGCAGGGTCCAGCCTGGTAGCATATGAATGGAAAACATGATGTGTGAGCACTGCAAGATATTCCCCTTGGGGGATGGAGTCGCTCCAAGTTCCCTCCCTAGCATCTCCAAGAGAGGGCTCCTGCCTACAACATTGGAGTTGCGGCTGCCGGTCTGTGTAGATAATCCTGAGCTAGATGGACCAATGCTCTGACTCGGTATATGGCAGCTTCCTAGGTTCCTACCCTGCTCTTCCTCCAAGGAGCCCAGAGTGATTTACATGGTTATGTTTATCCACACAACAACCCTGTGGCGTAGGTTAGGTGACTGGCCCAGAGTCACCTAGTGAGTTTCATGGCTGAACAGAGAGGAGCAATTGTCTTGTGGTACCAAGCATGAATTGTCCCCTTTGCTAATCAGGGTCTGTCCTAGTTTACATTTGAATGGGAGACTACATGTGAGCATTGTAAGAGATTCCCCTTAGGGAATGGGACCATTCTGGGAAGAGCACTGAGGTCCAAGTTCCCTCCCTGGCATCTCCAAGATAGGGCTGCGAAAGACTCTTGACTGCAACCTTGGAGAAGCCACTGACAAACTGTGCAGACAATACTGTGCTAGATGGACCAATGATTGGACTCAGTATATGGCAGCTGCTTATGTTCCTGTGGATTAGGACTAGGTCTCCCCAATCCTAGTCTAACACTCCTAGCCTCTAACCATTATACCACACTGCTTTCTCTTCAGAGTTAGAATGGCATTCCTAACCCACACAAAGAGGCTTCAGGGACTCACCCCCACATCTGCCATCTCCCTCTGCACTGACTCCTGCAACAAGATCAGGCAGGCCGTTCCCTTCACCCTCAATCTCAGGCAGAAAATTTAGCCGCTGGGCCATGCTCCTCATTCAAGGAGGAGATTAGCTGCCTTCCAGGAGCAAACCCCACCAGAGGGGAAGAAGGGAGGCCTTTGACTGTGCACACTTGTGGTATTGGGACTAAGCTAGGTTCCCTGGGCTACTGGCCCGCTATTCCTACTCTAGACCAAACACGCTAATTCAACTAGCCACCTTTTGCACACTCGGTGAAACACAATCCTCTCTTTGATACACAAGAGCCCTACTGAATAAGACCAGGAGTCCATCTCATTTAACATTGTATTAGCGACCATGACAGATGTATAAACCACAAAGAGGAAAGGTCTCATTAAAGACACAGTAATGCTTAAAAGACTATTGGGAGCTCCACCATCTGCAATGGACACTGGGGATGAGAGTGAGGTCAAGACAAGAAGTTGGAGTACTCTGGAAAACAAACAACACTGTCTAGATTCTCCCCAAAACTGCAAAAATGAAGAGAAGCAATCCCAGACTAAAAGGCTAGCAGGGAAGCAGTCCTCTAGTTAGAAATAGTTCCCATTAAGGTGAATACTTTGTCCTGTTTCTCGTGGACGCTCCCGTACATAACCTAGCTTTATCAGAGGAATAAACTGAGCACTCCTTTTACTTCTTTTTACAGTGAAAGAAACACATGAAGGTTTCGAGTCCAACTTCCCCTGGAGAGGAGCCTGGGCTGTTGCTTCCACTGACTTACCTGCAGGAGTTGAGCCGCTGGTTGCTGGCACTTCTCCTCCATCTCCCAGATAGTCCATTCGAGAGAGGAGAGCTCCTCGGAGAGTCTGGCCAAGTGCTCCTCACTCCTTGCTAAAATCTCCCTCTCCAGCTCTTCCATCTGGGCCAGCAAACGTTTCTCCTGTTCTTCCAAAAACTGGTGCATTTGTCTGAACTCAGCCACGACTTTTTGCTTTGCTGTTTCTGTTTGCTCCTGCAATAAGCAGATGGAAAAAGGAGGAGAGCAGGCCAATGTCAGAAGGATAATCAGCCACTGTAGTGTGTCAAGAGGTATCTTATGAGAGTCTCATTGGAAGAACACCTTCTGACTTCCAGAGGTTCGATCTGCATTGATGGAGGACAGAGATCTAGAAATCTCTTTCCCCTGCTGTATCCCCATTTTATTCTCAATTAAGCTTTTGAACAGTACTCTGAGTCCTGCCTCCTCGTCTTTTCCAATACACCAAAACTTGCTTAAATTATTATTAATTATTATTATTATTTACATTTTATATCCCGCTTTTCCTCCAAGGAGCTCAGAGCGGTGTACTACATGCTTGAGTTGATTTTCACAACAACCCTGTGAAGTAGGTTAGGCTGAGAGAGAAGTGACTGGCCCAGAGTCACCCAGCTAGTATCATGGCTGAATGGGGATTTGAACTCAAGTCTCCCCGGTCCTAGTCCAGCACTCTAACCACTACACCACGCTGGCTCATTGATTCTGAAGCTGAAGTGCTCCCCCAGCCAAGCTGATTTCCCCACTTTAAGCCAAAAGCATTGTTGGAATATCTAGCCAGCATTCTGGGGCAGTTCTGGAAAAAATTCTGACTTTCAGTTTTTTTACCAGCATTCATCAGGGAAAGAGTTCCATAAATGCTGACAAGGGCCCACCCTTAGAATGGCCTTTCATGAACACCATAGTGGGAAATCAGGACAGTCCATACAGTAGAAGTTCTGAGCAGCAAAGCTGCCTCCTACCTCTATCTCTTCTGCTCAGTTGCCCCTGCTGACTGGGCAAAGAGGCACCTTTTACTGTGGTGATTCTCTTTATTTAGCAGGGGGAGAGTAACTGGCCCTATCCACCCCCAGCACAGTACTTCCAGTGACTGTTGCTGGTGTCTAGCTTATGTAGAGCCCCTGGTGGCGCAGTGGTAAAACTGCCGCCCTGTAACCAGAAGGTTGCAAGTTTAATCCTGACCAGGGGCTCAAGGTTGACTCAGCCTTCCATCCTTCCAAGGTCGGTAAAATGAGTACCCAGAATGTTGGGGGGCAATATGCTAAATCATTGTAAACCGCTTAGAGAGCTTCCAGCTATAGAGCGGTATATAAATGTAAGTGCTATTGCTATTGCTATTATGTTTCTTTTTAGAATGTGAGCCCTTTAGGGACAGGGTTCCATCTTATTTGTTTGTTATTTCTCTGTGTAAATCACCCTGAGCCATTTTTGGAAGGGCGGTATAGAAATCGAATTATTATTTCTTGTTTACACAGTCAGACAGGTGTTATTGACTGGTTTGTTTTATCCAGACATTGAGTCCTTCCCAAGCACCTGGGATGCCAGAATTTTATTGTCAATGGTTATAGATATCGTTGCAGAATATAGGCTGTTCCCAGTAAAGCTGCTTTTTGTAATTGGCTGATGGTGATTTCTGTGGCCCCATGGTGTTGAGGTGCTCTTCAAGGTCTTTTGGAACTGCACCCAGGGCGCCAAGTACCACTGGGATTATTTTGGTCTTTTTCTGCCACAGCCTTTCAATTTCAATTTTTAGAACTTTGTATTTGGTGATTTTTTTCTATTTCTTTTTCTTCTATTCTGCTATCCCCTGGTATTGCTATGTCGATTATTTTGACTTGTTTTTCTTTCTTCTCGACTACAGTGATATCTGGTGTATTGTGTGGCAGATGTTTGTCTGTTTGTAGTCGGAAGTCCCATAATATTTTTACATCTTCATTTTCTTCAACTTTTTCAATTTTATGGTCCCACCAATTCTTGGCTACAGGTAGCTTGTATTTTTTGCAGATGTTCCAGTGTATCATCCCTGCTACCTTGTCATGCCTTTGTTTGTAGTCAGTCTGTGCGATCTTCTTACAACAGCTGATCAGGTGGTCCACTGTTTCATCTGCTTCTTTACAAAGGCGGCACTTGCTGTTTGTTGTGGATTTTTCGACTTTTGCTCTTATTGCATTTGTTCTTAGTGCCTGTTCTTGTGCAGCCAGCATTAAACCCTCTGTTTCTTTCTTCAAGTTGCCATTCTTAAGCCATTGCCAGGTCTTGGTGATGTCTGATTTTCCACTTATATTGTGCAAATATTGACCATGCAGGGGCTTATTTCTCAATTTTTCTGCTCGGTTCTTGACTTGTTCTTTCTTGTAGGCCTGTTTTGTTTCATTGGTGTTGAATAGTTTCGCGTTCTTGACCATTTGAAGTGCATCTTCTTCACTGTCCCTTATATATTCTTCAAGGCCTCTTTTCTCCTCCTCTACTGATTGATGGACTTGCAGCATTCCTCTTCCACCTGAGCTGCAAGGGAGGTAGAGTCTATCTACATCACTGCGGGGGTGCAGAGCATGATTGATGGTCATTATTTTCCTGGTCTTACGATCTAGCGTCTCTAGCTCTGCCTGGGTCCAGTCTATTATTCCTGCAGTGTATCTAATAACAGGTATAGCCAAGGTGTTTATGGCTTGTATGATGTTCCCGCCATTGAGTTTGGAATTGAGGATTTTTCTGACTCTCCTGATGTATTCACTTCCCATTTTTCTTTTAACTTCAGTGTGTGCGATGTTATCAGCCTGGAGAATGCCCAAGTATTTGTAAGGTTCTTTCTCTTCCAGGTTCTTGATGTTGCTTCCATTGGGCAGTTCTATTCCTTCTGTTTTTGTTATTTTCCCTCTGTTCATTATTAATGCAGCACACTTGTCTAGTCCAAACTCCATTGCTATATCGCTACTGAATATACGGACAGTGTTTAGCAGTGATTCGATTTCTGACTGGGACTTTCCATACAACTTCAGATCGTCCATGCAGAGCAGATGGTTGATTTGACTGGATGTTTTAGATGTTTGGTATCCGAGGCCTGTTTTGTTTAGTATTTGTGAAAGTGGGGTCATGGCGATTACAAACAATAGAGGGGATAGTGAGTCCCCTTGGAAAATGCCTCTTCTAATGCTAACCTGTCCAAGTGCCTTGCCATTGATTGTTAACTGTGTACTCCACATGCTCATTGCTTTTTAAATAAATATCTGAATGTTTTTGCTGACACCAGTTGTTTCTAAACATTTAGTATCCATGTGTTAGGCAATGAATCGAAGGCTTTCTTGTAGTCAATCCATGCAACACTTAGATTTGTTTTTCTTCTCTTGCAGTTTTCTAAAATCATTTTGTCAATCAGCAGCTGGTCTTTTGTGCCTCTGGTGTTTGGGCAATTTCCTTTCTGTTCAACTGGAAGCTGTTTGTTAATTAACAAGTGTTGCATCACTTCATCTCCTATTATTTCAGTTAATAATTTGAACATGGTTGGCAGGCAGGTTATCGGTCTATAATTACTTGGAACTGCACCTTTTGCTGGGTCTTTCATCATGAGATGAGTTTTCCCAGTTGTTAGCCATTGTTCAATATCACCGCCTTTCATAATGTGATTGAACTGTTTTGATAGTTGTTTATGAAGGCTTGTTAGGTGTTTAAGCCAGAAGCCATGCAGTTCAACGTCGCCTGGCGCAGTCCAATTTTTAATTTTCTTTGCTCTTTCACTTATTAATTCTGGTGTTATTAGATCTTGCATTTGTTGGTTACATTTTTTGACCTCTTTCATCCAGCCTGCTTTTTTATTATAATCTATTGGATTGTCCCATAATTTCCGCCAGAAATGCACTGTTTCTTCTTTATTTGGTGTTTCTAGGTTGTTCTCTGTGTAAATCACCCTGAGCCATTTTTGGAAGGGCGGTATAGAAATTGAATAATAATTATTATTATTGTTATTATTATTATTATTAGATACAATAAAAATAATAAGCAATTTCATAACAGTTGTTGTCTGGGTGACTCACAATATACCCAGTGAATACCTCAGGGAGTATTTTCCATCATGCTCATGGAAATAACTTTTCCAGTTTGCGGTGCTCCTTAAAGTTGAGCTAACTGGAATGAGAGAATCACCACTGAAATGCATGTTGAGCTAGGACTTCCGCATGTGCACATATACAAGATTGTGCAAGGGGTTGTGTAAGAGAATGTAGAGGAAATCGCAACATGCTGCACAAGCAGAAGAACCAACCCAATACAGAATGTATTTGTGCAGTGATGGTGGCACTTACACTTACACATGTGCAACAGGATATTTACACCAGTGCAACCCAATATTTCCAGATGGCGGTTGCCAACATCCAACTGCCAAAATAAGGGACACGTGATGTGAGGAGGGGTCAGTGGGGGTAATTGAAAGCCTGAGTAAGAATGCTGTACATGTTTTAACCACTGACTAGTTATAACTGAGATGGCTTCTCCTCTGCTGGTTGATATAACCATTGTTAGCTGAAATGTGTCTGACATTATTGTATTTTCTAGAAAGAGAAGCATTTTTAGCCAATAATGATAGATTTCACACATGAGCAGTAGTTATCGCCTGCATGATTTTCATGATCCCGATACCTGGAGAATGACTGTTAGCCGATCAGGGATGGCTGTTAATGTTGATGTTTTGAATAGTGTCCCCCCAATACAGGGAGGTTGGCAACCCTACTGGTGAGCAGAGTTCCCGCTAGTTTTTTTCATGTGTGTACGAAACGTGTTTTGTTCTGGGAGGCAATATCAAGGCAGTGTGCACACTCGTGCATTCAGAGTGGAGCCTTTCTGAGTGGGATCTAAAATTAACTGAGCAACATTAAAAAACGTGTGTGTGTACACATGTGTGCATGCCTCAGAGGGAACACTGCTGGTGACCCCGCCTTTCTCCACCATGGCCAGCAATTCTTGCTCTGCAAGCTTGCTCAGCACTCTGCTCTGTCAGTGGATTAGGCTAACCTGTCGCCCTCCCTGTCCCCGCTGTCCCTAAACAGCTTGCTCGTGTGCGTCTTGGGCCCAGCTCTGAGCAGGAAGACTCTCTCCCACTTTTGCATGTGCTCTAAAGGATTCCTCCCTGAGTCTGCAACTGTCTTCTACCAAACAGCTGTTTGGGCTTGCTCATCCTCAGCTCGAGTCTTGGACAGGCAGCAACAGCAGCGAGCAGTGGTGACGAGGATGGAAATCAAGGTCTGTGCCCCCTACCCCCCGACAGGCACCAGGAAGTGCGCAGCAGTGCCCTTTCCATGGCAGCCATGGAAAATACGGGACAAATGGTTTGTAAAATGAGCGGCGGCAGGAGGGAAGCGGCAGGGTGGGGCGAGTAGGGAAGGAGCTCCTTACCTGCGTTTTAAGGAAACCACTTCCCTCCCGATCGTGCTGGTTTGGCACTTCCAAAAGGAGGCGCCGAACCAGCTGGTGCGCATCCCTACTGGCTCCATTCCTGGGTTGCTTCCCAGCAACAGTGACACTTACAAGAATGGCTTGTTTTTCTGTTTCTGCATCTGCTTTATATTCCAGGATTTTCTCTCGCTCCTTCCTCAGAATCTCTAGTCTTCCATGGATCTGATCCTGAAGAAAGAGAAGCATTCCAGTTTAGTTTCAAATTACAGATTTAATATTTATAGTAATTCAAAACCATCACTGACAGGTCAATAGATACAGATAAACTGAACGATATGGCTGCTTCCCCTCTTTTCTTCTATTTGGGGTGGGGCAGAGGTTGCTCATAAGAACATAAGGAAATCCCTGCTGGAGCAGGATCAGAAGTGGCACACCCCTGACTAAACAGGTGCACTCGGGAAGCCCACAAGCAGGGAAGAGAGGAGAAGCGCCCCTCCCTTGGTGCTACCTAGAACCTGGTGCTTAGCCAGGGGTGTGCCACTTCTGAGCCTGAAGAAAGTAGTAGATATAGCTTCTTTCAAGCCTGCAAGCCACTGATGGCCACTAACTTCCAGGAACTCCCCCTTAAAACTACCTAGATTGTTAAACATCATCACATCTGGCAGCAGCACATTCCATAATTAAACTACTGGCCAGGGGCATAACTACTATTAGGCACGGGGAAGCAGCTGCCTGGGGGCCCCCATGCCTCGAGGGGCCCCCCAGAGGCAAGTCACATGACTATATATTGTGAAATGTGTCTGTGTGTATCAGCAAGGGGCCCATTTTAAAATTTTGTCTCTGGGCCCACTCCTGCCTTGTTACGCCCCTGCTACTTGCATTGTATAAAGAAGTACTTCCTTTTGTCTGTCTCCTGAACCTCACAGCATTCAGCTTCATTGGAATCAACCATCAACCCTGTCCTGGCAGCACCTCTCAAAATATGCACTGCTTATGACTCACTCCATGAAACGGGAGCCCCCCCCCCCCTTACCTTGTACTCCTGGGCAGCCTCCTCCAGGGGAACCACATCATGGGCTCGGTGCTCCTTGGATCTGTTGCACACCACGCAGATGGGGGCTTCCTCCTCCTTGCAAAAGAGCTTCAGGGGCTCCTTGTGCCTCTCGCAGACTCTCCCCGCTCCGGCTTCCTGCTTCGTCTGCACACTCAGCTCTTTGGCTACTTCGATCACACTGGCCAGCTGCCTGTTTGGCTTCAGGTTTGTAGACTGAACTCTCTCTCTGCACTGAGGACAGGCGGCTTTTCTTGGGGACTCCCCCCAGCACTTGACGATGCAGGCTTTGCAGAAATTATGCCCACAGTCCAGAGTCACTGGATCGGTGAAGAAGTCCAGGCAAACGGAGCAAGTCGCTTCCTCCTCAAACCTCTTCCTGGCGCTGAGAGCCGCCATAACTCAGCTTCCTCACCGCCAGCAGGCTGAGTGAGTTTCGTTTTCCTCTCTGTCATGCCCCTCCCCTCCAGGCAGCTCTGCCTCTTAGCTGCAGCCCTAGGGTGAGTGGGGCTGGGCTTGCCTCTTCCCTAAAGGAGGCCGGTTTCAGTGGCAGATTTTCATCATAGAAAAGGCGGGTATATCGGGGCTGCCTGTCACTTTCCTCAGGACCAGAGAGGCAGCCCCTCACTCGGATCACACAAAGCCCAGGGACAGAGGCAGTGGAGGACTTTAGGAGGAAGAGCCGCTCATGGATTCAGTTAAGTGGCAGAACAACAGCCTGAGAGTCCTAATCTGTGCCCTGCTCTAAGCCTAAAGGTGGATTCCATTTGGGGAATGGGAATTTGTCCCCTGCACTGGCCCAGAAGTAGGTCCTGTTCTGCTTTCTTGGGCTCAGCCGTGGTACTGAAAATGGATTTTGTGACTGTGCCTTGCTTCTCATTGATCTGGTATGCCTGGCAATACATGGAAGCAGGACAAGATCTTCCTTAATTTGATTAGCAGCTGGCCCTGAAAAAGGGGATATTTGGCCCTTTCTGCCCTGCAGCTTTTCTCAGCCTGCAGTCTAAATCCATCCCTGTTCCCTACCCCAAACCCCTTCACCCAGCAGCTACGCTACAGGATCAGTCCAGGCACCACTGGGGCAGGGGCGTAGCAAGGTTGGAGTGGGCCCAGAGACAAGATTTTAAGATGGGGCCCCCGCTGATACACACACACAAACGCATTTCACAATATATAGTGTACTCACACTCACATCCCCATTATGAATACGGTGAATACTTAATTCACATTGAATTGAGTTTCTTTTACTCTCTGCTCCTGCCGATCTCCAAGAGACGCAACATAATTCATAGGGGGTGCAACACGGGTGGGCGGGGAGTCATGTGGTGTGCCTGTGGGGGGCCCCTTGAGGCAGTGGGGCCCCAAGATGACTGCCTCCCCTTGCCTAATGGTAGTTACGCCCCTGCACAGGGGTCTGAGGGGCAGGGGCTGAGCCACCATTGGGCGAACACGTTCAAAGAACCCGGGGTGCCACCAATCAGGGGCCGCTAGTGCAGCCCCAGACACCCCCCACCCCGCATCTGGAATCAGACATGGGAGGCATTATTTCGGTCCCCGTTTGGAGCCGAAATTGTCCTGAGCTGCGTTGGCAGCGTGGCCAGAGTGACTCTCCCTGCCTTAAAGGCCGGGAGATCCACTCCTGTTCTTGCTGCGGGGACAATAGATCTTTCTCCCAAATGGGGCCAAGTGGCCCCATTTAGGAGAGAGATCAGCCCGCGCTGCATTGGCACGTGGCCCCGTTTGAGAGGGAGACCACGTTCCCCCGCATCTGACATCAAGCATGGGGATGGGGCCACAGCAGCCGCACATGGGCCGCCGCCAGCCTCCCTATGCTACTGCTGGGGGGTCTTTGTACCCCATCACCCTCCTCCCTGCAATGTCCCGAGGTAGGAGAGGAGAGCTGGTCTTGTGGTAGCAAGCATGACTTCTCCCCTTTGCTAAGCAGGGTCTGCCTTGGTTGCATATGAATGGGAGACTTGATGTGTGAGCACTGCAAGATCTTCCCCTCAGGGGATGAAGCCGCTCTTGGAAGAGCAGAAGGTTTCAAGTTCCCTCCCTGGCTTCCCTAAGATAGGGCTGAGAGAGATTCCTGCCTGCAACCTTGGAGAAGCCGCTGCCAGTCTGTGAAGACAATACTGAGCTAGATAGACCAATGGTCTGACTCAGTATATGGCAGGTTCCTATGTGGACTCCATGCACCCATTCCTCCTTGTCCTCCTCCCATCTGACCCTCCCTGACTCTCCTGCCCTTGGAGCGCTCCTCAAGCCAGTCCCCATCAACTCCCCGTAACTAGAGAAGATGTGGGTGGCAGCAACAGCTCCCCCACTGCCTTCCTCCTCCCACTAATCCCCCTCCCCCGCCCATTCCCTGCTATGGGCAAAGGCAGCAGGGGACCTGGAGTGGCAGGAAGTACCGGCTCCTCCAATCACTTCCTTCTGCATCCAGCCCCACCCTGCACCTTTTCAGTAAGCAGGGAGCGGGATGGGCGAGCAGGGGGTGGAGGAGCAGCAGCAGCAGCAGCAGCAGCAGAAAGGGCACACCGCACCAGGGATGTGCATGGAGCCGGGCAGGAGTGGCTCGAGGGGGTGGGGGTGCCACTTAAAGGGTGGGGGAGCATGCACTTACCCCTTCCCCCGCTTTCCCTCCGCCGGTGCTAGTTTTCCATAATAGTCTTCGAGGCGGCAGTGTAACTCACTGCTGCCCCTTCCCCCTCTTTGGCCGGAAGTACCGCGTGCACTTCGCATGCGTGAGCCCATCTAACGTGTGCGTGGACACGTGTGACCTGCGCACGCACACCTGGTACTTCCAGCCGAAGAGGGGGAAGGGGTGGCAGGGAAGTACACTGCTGCCCAAAGGCTTTTATAGAAAATGAGTTCTAGCAGGGGGAAAGCGGGGGGGGGGAAGCAGGGGGAGGGGTAAGTGCACCCTCCCCCACCCTTAAAGCGGCACCCCCCCAGCTTTGAACTTCAAATCCCACCCCCACCCCCCGGGGTTTAAACCTGTTTGGAGGTCTGTGTGGTGCATAGAATGTTGCAGTTGGACTGGTGAGGCCTGGGTTGGAATCCCTGCTTGGCCATGAATCTCCCCAGAGGACCTTGGGTAAGGCACTGCCTCTTGGCCTTTTTACCTCACTAGACTGTTATGAGGATAAAATCAAAACACCCCAAGAGTACGGAATTAAGGTCTTCTTGATTTCAGTAGAACTTCTGTTGTGTAATTTAGTCAGGAAATGAGCCATTGCTTGGATATTTTGGCCTGGGACTAGGGCATCTGAGTGGTCATTGGGGCTGCCAAGGCCAGGCACCAAAAGGGGGAGGCCCAGGTGGCTTCCCCCCATCCAAGAACTGGCTAGGCCCAGACATGTTTAGTTTCGAAGTCTGTCAGTCACCGACCTTCAGTTCATTCCCTAGGCCCAGTTTAGACACACTCAAGAAAGAATACAGGTGGTTCTCATTGGACTGGCCAGTTTGGGTAGTCCCAGTAGTTTGGTCACAGTCTTACAAAAGAGGAAGCAAAGAGAAAAGGAATGCCCATTTGGGGCCAATATGCATCTCTCCCCCAGGCATCTGGTGGGCCACTGTGTGAAACAGGATGTTGGACTAGATAGGCCTTGGGCCTGATCCAGCAGGGCTGTTCTTATGTAATGGGGCCACTTGTAATTCCCATTATTCCCTATGACAAGAAAAAATAAAACCACTTCAAACTAAAGAATTCCTAAAGAAATTATCCTTTGCCCAATTCCTTTGGGGGTTGGATGGTAGTTGGCACCCACTGGGCACTACCACACAACCCACTCTGGTGCCCCCATGACCCCTTAAAAGTTTCCCGAATCAATTCAACTTTAAATTGAAGTAGAATCAAATCTACCCTGATTCAAAGGGAAAAGATTTGAGGTCGAATCAAATTGGGCCTGATTCAAGGGGGAAAGATTTGAAGTTGAATCAAATCTGGCTGATCCAATCTTGAATCGAATCGCAAAAACTGATTCGTTCACATCGCAGCCATCCCCTAGGAACCTGCCGTTTCTGCTGCTGCCTCTTATCTGAAGAAGCTCACTTGCTGACTGTTCACACTTCTCTTCCATCTCCTATATAACGTTATCAAGAGAAAAGAACTCCTCAGAGAGTTTTCTCATATGTTCATCCCTTCTTCTTGCAATCTCCATCTCCACTTCTTCTATCTGGGTCAACAGGAATGTGTCTTGCCCTTCCAGAAACTGGTGGAGTTGTCTGAATTCAACCACTCTCTTTTGCCTCTCTGCTACAATTTGATTCTACAGATGAGGAGAGGAAAAAAGCAGGCCAATGTGTTTGAAATATGGAGTGTTTGCAGAGTCAAGATGTGGGTGATGACCATTCCTATAGAATCGTCATTGTACTTTTGACAGTCCAGGATATTAATAACAAACAGTAATCAAGTAAAGAGCTTTGAAAAGAGTTCCAAGGGCCTGCCTTTAAAATGGCCTTTCAAGAAAAGGAGAACAGGGGCTCCCCATAATGGACAGTCTGAAAAGAAGGCCTGCCTCATGGCTTTTGATGAAGCTTTCGCTGTTTTGTCTTCTGTTTTTCCACTTATTGAGTCTAATACTTCTTTCGTTCATAAAGAAACAGGTTACAAACAGGTTTTGGCTTTCCTTTTCTTCATTGGTATAACATGCCAGAATCTTCTCTCTCACCTTCCTCAAAAGCTTCAGAAAGTTCCAGAACTGATCCTGAAGATAAAATAAAAGCTCCAGTTTGGTGCTCTTTCAGGATTTCAGGTTTGTTGTCTCCCCACCTCCTGCTTTATCTTTGGATGTTGTTTTCTGCTGTCTTGTAGTTTTGGAGTGTTTTATTGTGACATAATGATTCTACTTATATACAATTCCATTAACAAAAAACCTTTCAGTTTAACACATTATATAAAGGGCTTTCCATATTCACTCAAGCTCCAAGAGATTGAAGCCTACAGGCCACTCCCTTAATAGACATGTTATTTGGGTAATGTGGATATGGCCTGGTATCCTATCTCTGTGGTTCGTTCCAACTTCACCACTATCTTGGAGCTGGATGGCTTTCAGGGGCAAAGTGGTTGACCTATGTCCCACATGTGTCTGTTCACTGTAATTATCCTGCACTGAGCAGAGGCTTGGACTAATCCAGAGGTTCCCAACCTGTGGTACTCCAGATGTTGCTGAACTACAACTCCCATAATCCCTAGCCACAATAAATTGTAACTGGGGATGATGGCGCCAAGCGAACCCCATGCCCAAAGCACCCCACTGCTCCGAACCCTCCCACACCCAGCCAGCTGGGAGAGTGAAGCACACCCTTCTCCTTTCCAGCCAGTGTTTCACTGAAATGCTCAAGGCTTTTCCCCCTGCAGGGGCATAGCCACCATTGTGCAAATGGTTTCAATGAACCCGGGCCGCCAATGGTAGGGGCCGGTGAAGCCCCCAGCAGGGCGGGGCTCAGGGTCCGGAAGAGCCCTGAACGAACCCCCCACGCCTACACCTGGGCTACTAAGAGCCCCCCCATGCAAGCTCTTGCCCATCCTTTTCAGGCAGTGTTTGCTGCCTGAAAGCATCTATTCCCCTTTCTCTTCCTCCAGAGAAAGGGAGAATAGATGCTTTCAGGCAGCAAGCGCTGCCTGAAATGACAGGAAAGGGCTCACACGGGCTCTTCAGAGCTCTAGGCCATGCCCCCTTTGCGCATAATGTCACATGAAAAGGGGTGTGGCCTTGAGCTCCGAAGAGCTCTAGGCCATGCCCCCTTTGCGCATGACACCACATGGAAAGGGGGTGTGGCCTTGAGCTCCGAAGAGCCCGAGTGAGCCCTTCCCTGTCATTTCAGGCAGTGCTGAACGGAGGGAGAGAAAGGGGAATAGATGCTTTCTCGCTCCTGGGCAGGGAGGGAATTTCTCTCGGGGCTCCAGCATGCCCCATGCAAGTGACATCACATGCATAGGATTTTGTCAGAGGGGCTGCCGCTCGGCTGGCTCCGTGCCTGCCACCCAACCTCGTTCTTAGCCAGGCAGAGAGGGGGGAAATCGAGCCAGCCAGCATTTCAGTGAAATGCTGGCTGTGAAGGATCCCCAGTGGCCACTCCCCCGAGTCCTCAGCAGAAGCAGGGGGCATGGTCTGTGTCAGGATGGGGCTATTCAGCCGCATTGCATAGCCTCCCCACCCCAGTCAGCAGTTCGCTGCAATTCAACGAAGTGATGACTGAGGAGGAGTAACTTTGCAATTACTCTCTATCTTACCTTTAACATGGGGCCACTACAGTACTATGGCTTATAATTTGTACTGATTTTATATTTATTGTACGTCACCTTGACTGCACTAAGTAAAGTGGAAAGGCAGAACAAAAAGATAGTAAATAAATATGAAAGGTGTAAATGAAAAACAGAGACATGCAACTTTAAACGTATTTCTGATTCCTGGGCACCCCAGCCTGCTGATCATGGAAGCTGGTGCAATCACACTTACAGCGTTTGCCTCTTCAGATGACTATCCTAAGCATGCAGAGTGTGGACAGGAGGATGAGTGACGTGCTCATAGCCAATAGGAAAATAGGCCAATAGGAAAAAGGGAGCAACAGGGTGGGTGTTTTCTGCCAGGGATATAGTTGCACTGCGGGAAGCTGGTCCTGGGCTTCTGGTGCTGTGCATGGGCACAGCAGTACGGATTTGTCTCTGTTGTCAGCAGCAGGATTGCTGAGTATGGCACTGGGGGAGAAAGAGAGGAGAAACATGAGTAGCAGTGTGAGGCTCAATTGAGCTAGCATCCTTGTGTGTGTGTCTGAGGTGGGAAGAGCCAAGCAGCTCAGCTGTTCTTCCCGGTGGGCGGGGCCTCTGCTAGTAAGGGGAGAGCAGGAAGGCTGCTGCTGCTGCTTAACCTTTCAAAGCTGGGCGCACCAGGCTGTCAATGCAGGCAGCCAACATTAACTCTTTCCCCTCATGCTCTTCAGTTTTTCCATTGTGCACTGTCCATTTTGTTGGAAGAGCCCTCCCCAAGCACCTGGCATGATTGTCCCATTGGCAGTTTAGTAGGTGTTTTATTCATTAGGCACTTTATTCATTTATTCATCCAGCCCTTGACCTGGATCTGGGCAGAATGCAGGGTGTGCGTCCACATATCAGTCAAATTTACCCAGAAGTCCCTGCAAACTATCGGGAAGCACTTCACACACAATTTGGGGGTTTTACTGCACATTAAAGTGTAGCCCGATTTATATCTGGGGTTTAAAAGTCACTTTTTTGCATCAAGTTTTTGGGACAACATCAAGTTCTCAGTAAAGCCTCACAGAAAACCTGCAGTAAAGCCTGCTGTTTGGGAAAGCAGCTCCTGCCATCCGCTCCTGAAGAGACCACCAGTGGCCTGAGACAAGAAAACTGTTATTCCCCACCCATCCCCGTGTGTGTGTGTGTGTGAGTGTGTGTGTGTATAGTATTTAAACTTTAAACCACCTTGGGTCACTTGTCAGAAAGGCAGTACCATATTTACCCACATTTAAGACCAGTTCACACACACACACACACACACACACACACACACCGTGTTCTTCCCTGTTAAATCGGGGGGGGGGTGGTGTTTCCTTCAATTTGGCGTCTTCTTTCTTTTGGGTAAATATAGGTATAACCTGTGTTTAATATCTATTTTTAAAGCCATCATCTTACATTCAGAGTTGCCTTCTATTTGGGTAAATACAGTCTATAAATTACACCAACACACCAAATCTTCAGCTTCCTCTGTACCTTAGGAGGACAGGTGTCTGTTGGAGAAAGGACCTTTTCTGTGGGGCTCCCTCTATCTAGAATTTCCTCTCTTGAGAGGCTCCCCTGGAAGTTATTCGCACTTGGCTTCAGGCTTTGGGGTAAATGTTGAGCAAAGCCACTTCGAAGTACATTTGCGGCATTGAGGGAAGCAGCCCCTCCCTCTCTGCTCTCGGGTTTCATTTTCGCAAGTACACATGGCAGAAGTCAGTATTTTCCTTCTAGCCAATGGTGGTGGGCGGAGGGGGGGAGCTCCCTGCAGAGATAGATCTGCATTTGTGAAGAGAGGGTGCCTCTTATCATGCTAATGATTCTACATCAGTGCCTCTCCCTGTTTGCTCCAGCATTTTCAGAAATAGCAGCTTAAAACCAGCATTTTAAAAACCCGGACATACATCGAGATCAGTTAGAATTTGCATCACAAAACCCGATTTGTGTGTGTAGTGGGTCCAAGGATCTCGACGAGAGTTCGGGGTAAGTTTGGTTTATGTGTGAATGCACACATTCTCCCGAAGGAGATTCAGGGCAGAAGCCCTGTGCGTAAAATCTCCTGGTGTCTTTATTGTTGTTATTTAGGTATCAGGTTATGTTTGCCCTATTCCGTCAAGCTATTAACAATGTTTTTCTTGGTTTTATTCTGCTGCTTTTGTTATGTATGATTAACTTTATTTGCACTTTAAGTACGGTTTGTTTTGGTTCGCTTGTGATTTTTGACTTTGATATTGTTAAGCCAAAATTGGATCAAGTTGGCTAAAACTTGCTATAATTATGAAATTGTCATGCCTTGTACCTTGACATTGCTAACCTGTTGGAATTGCCATGCTTTGTGCTGACTTAGTATGTTAATTATTAGTTTCTAGTTAATTATTAGTTTCTATGTCTATGAAGATTATAGCTTGTAATGAGAGATAAGAAAATGTATTTTGGAATCAGAAGTATGGGGCCTGACTGCTGAGAAAGACACGGGACGTGTGCCAAGGCTGAGGATCTTCCTGATAACAGGATTCTTGCTAAGTGACTTGTCATCAGTTTTGACCAAGGAAGCCCAGATGATGATTGAGTGGGTGAGAGTAAATTGTGGAGACCCAGAAGGACCGGACCCATTTCTGGAACTGGATGGAGACAACCAATCAAGATAAAGAAGGGATGGACTCAGGACCCATAGAAGAGAGAACTTCTATGCCACATAAGCAATACTACCCATCAGAGAAAGGATAAAAGGCTGAGGCAAGTTAGCCACAACACCCCAGCTACAACATTGCAAGTCCAGAATGTTGGTCACCCAGCTGTAGGGATGTGCATGGAACCGGTTCGGAGGCCCTTTATGGGCCTCTGATCTGGTTCAACTGACTAGTGGTTCTGTCAGTTTGAAGGTGGCGGGGTTGTCTTTAAGGGCCCTCCCTCAACTTTCCCCCCCACCGACGCTAGATTTTCAGAAGGTCCGTCAGGACGGCAGTCTGCCTCCCTGCCACCCCATTGTCCCTTTGACTGGAAGTACCCGGTGCTCCTGCATTAGGCTCGTGCTCGTCAGGGGTGTTCGCATGATGTTTTCAGTGTGTGTGTGTGCGCGCACTCCCAATGCGTGCAGGCACATCGGGTACTTCCAGTCAAGGGGGCAATGGGGTGGCAAGGAGGCATGCTGCTGCCCCGACAGACCTTCTGAAAACACAGCGCCAGTGGGGGGAAAGTGGAGGGAGGGATAAATGCACCCTCCCTCACCCTTAAAGACACCCCCCCACCTTCGAACTTCCCTGCACCAGTTCCATGTACGTACATCCCTACCCAGCTGCAGTCACACCTTGGCAAGGAAATGTGCCTACTGGCTTGGAATTTGGCCAACTCTCAGCCCAGTATGTGTAGGTATATAATGACAAAGAGGTCAAGTTTCTAGATATGCTGAATGACTGTGCTCTAGAACAGTTAGTCATGGAACAAACCAGAGAGAAGGCGACCTTGGACTTAATCCTGAGTGGTACCCAGGATCTGGTGTGTGATGTGTCATCGACCTTTTAGGGAACAGTGACCATAGTGTGATCAAATTCAGCATACATGCAGGGAGAGAATCAGCAAGGAAGTCTAACACAGACATTTTGAATTTCAGAAGAGGAAGCTTCTCTAAAATGAGGAGTATGGTGAAAAGAAAACTGAAAGGGAAAATCAGGAAAGTAACTTCACTGCAGAATGCATGGCATTTACTCAAAACCACAATACTAGAAGCCCAGTTAGTTTGTATACCCAAAAGGAGGAAAGGTACCACTAAGTCCAGGAGGATGCCAGCATGGCTAACAAGTAAAGTCAAGGAAGCCATAAAGGGGAAGAAGACTTCCTTCCGAAATTGGAAGGCCTGTCCAAATGAAGAGAACAGAAAGGAATACAAACTCTGGCAAAAGATATGCAAGGTGACAGTAAGGGAGGCGAAAAGAGAGTCTGAGGAACATTTAGCCAGAAGTATCAAGGGGAATAACAAAAACTTCTTTAAATACATCAGATGTAAGAAATCTGCCAGGAAGGAGGTTGGCCGAGGAAATGAAAGGGATTATTAAGGATGATATGGAGGTTGCAGAGAAGCTAAATAAGTTCTTTGCGTCTGTCTTCATGGCAGAGGATACTGAGCATATATCTGTTCCTGAACCAGGCTTTTTGAGGATGGAGGAACTAAGTCAGATAGAAGTGACAAGAGATGATGTTCTAAACTGTCTGGAAAAATTAAAAACCAACAAATTGCCAGGACCAGCTGGCATCCATCCAATAGTCCTCAAAGAAACTCAAATGTGAAATTGCCAACTTCTTTGCAAAAATATAACATATTTATATATATATAACTTACGGCTCTGTACCGGAGGACTGGAAAGTAGCAAACGTAGCACCAATTTTCAAAAAGGGATCCAGGGGCAATCTGAGAAATTACAGGCCAGTTAGCCTAACGTCAGTTCCAGGCAAATTGATGGAAAGCATCCTCAAGGATAAAATTGTAAACCACATAGAAGAACAGGCCCTGCTGGGAGAGAACCAGCATGGCTTCTGCAAAGGTACATCTTGCCTCATGAACCTTTTGGAGTCCTTTGAGAGTATCAACAAGTGTGTGGACATTCCAAAAAGTGTTCGATAAAGGGATCTTGGGGTTGTGGTGGACAGCTCGTTGAAAGTGTCGACTCAATGTGGGGCAGCTGTAAAAAAGGCCAATTCCATGCTAGGGATCATTAGGAAGGCGACTGAAAATAAAACTGCTAATATTATAATACGCTTATACAAAACTATGGTGCGGCCACACCTGGAGTACTGCGTACAATTCTGGTCACCACATCTAAAGGAGGACATTGTAGAACCACATCTAAAGGAGGACATTGTAGAACTGGAAAAGGTTCAGAAGAGAGCAACGAAGATGATCAGGGGCCTAGAGAATTTTTCTCTCTCACACATAACACTAGAACCAGAAGTCATTCCATGAAATTGATTGCATACCAAGATATTTAGGTCCAACAAAAGGAAGTACTTTTTCACACAACACATAATCAACTTGTGGAATTCTCTGCCACGTGGTGACAGCCAACAACCTGGATGGCTTTAAGAGGGGTTTGGATAACTTCATGGAGGAGAGGTCTATCAACAGCTACTAGTATGAGGGCTATAGGCCACCTCCAGCCTCAGAGGCAGGATGCTTCTGAGTACCAGTTGCAGGGAAGTAACAGCAGGAGAGAGGACATGCCCTCAACTCCTGCCTGTATGCTTACAGCGGCGTCTGGCGGGCCACTGTGTGAAACAGGATGCTGGACTAGATGCGCCTTGGGCCTGATTGAGCAGGGCTGTTCTTATGGATCTGGCCGGGGTTCACTGGATGCTGATGCCCCCATATACAAAAATAACTTTGCTTACTTTTGAATGCCCAGTGATTCCTTTTATGCTGTAAAGAATGAAATGTTACCTAAGCACATTATATATACATAGATAGATAGATAGATAGATAGATAGATAGATAGATAGATAGAGATTGATTTGGGACATGGAAAGTAAGACATTCCTCCTTGATTCCCATTTATTTATGGTTTTCATTGCAATATGAAGGATTATCCATCTAGTCTGAAGAATCTGTGTGACATTAATCTCCTCTTCACAGCTTCTCAGAACCTTGATGGTTTAGTTCCTCTGGTTTAAGTGATCAGAAGGAGCAGCTTCCAGTTCAGACTAAGAGTTAAGACCCAGTGCTGGCTGTACCCCTGAGGCTGATAGCCTCTGCATAAACTTAGAAAAATCATCTCTGACATCATCTATCTTCTTCCCCACAATCTCAATTTTCCCATAAACTGAAATTACAGTTTCTGCAGTGGGAAGTGTATTCTTATATACATATTTAGCCAGGAATTCAGAATTAGTTTGACTCCTCTGCTGTTTGTGTGTAAGTGTTCTGTCTCCCAGCAGTCTCCTTGTAACACTGTCCACCTCCAACTGAATCAACAGGCTCCACAAAGGTGGATTTTGTTTCTAATAAAGCATAACAATTCTTTACTGCCAAGGAATCCAGAGTCTCTCGGATTAAGAGGCTGTCAATTCTCTGTTGCTTTGGTGCTTTGTTTATAAATGTCGTGATCAGCCACCCCTCCCCCTAAAGAGTTAACAGGGAGTGAACCCTTATCTTGACTGACACACAGGTGAACTCCAGGGCAGCCAATCAGTAGACCAGGTGGGTGGGACCTAGAGAGTGGTTGCTGTGCTGGGGGTGGATAGGGCCAGTTACTCTCCCCCTGCTAAATAAAGAGAATCACCACGTTAAAAGGTGCCTCTTTGCCAAGTTAGCAGGGGCAAATAAGACTTTATTATTTATTGAGTTTATATACCACTTAGTATAAAATCCAGGCCAGATACACACTCACTCACTCACCCTAAGCTGCCTCACAGGATTGTTGTCAGGATAAATGGGGGAGGGGATCACAAGATGGCAAGGAGGTTTTTCAAGGAGCCCTGACCTCCTTGTAGGAAAGGTAGAATATAAAATGTCATCAATAGTAAGATACCCACATACTGTATGTATATTTAGAATTGTCTTTATGTTTTGTGGGTCTAAACCAGGACTGCTCAACTTCAGCCCTCCTGCAGATGATGGTCTACAATTTCCATAATGCCTGCCTATTGGCCACTCCAGCTGGGGATTATGGGAGTTGTAGTTCAAAAACAACTGTGGGGGCCTAAGTTGAGCAGGCTTGGTCTAAACACTGCATCTGTTCATTAATAGCATTTGGCAATTGTGGGAGAGGGGTAGTCAAGGATTGACTGCCATGACTGCTCGACCATGGAGGCTCTGAATATGTTAGGAGCAATAGTGGGGAGAAGCCTCTTGCCTTCCTGCCCCAATCTGCAAGCTTCTAGAGGTATCTGATTGGCAGCCTGTTGTTGAAAAGAGGATGCTAGCTTACATCAACATATGAAGTCTGACCCTTCATCCATCTAGCATTTGTCTATCTAGCTGTGCATTTTCTATATTGTCTGCAGAAATGAATTTGTAAAAATAAAGTAACTAGAATGTTGGGGGTTTTTTTTCTTTGTTTGCAAAAGAAATAACTGTCATAACATGTTCAGGAACACCTTTTCCTCACTTCAAAATACTTTACTTATATGCAAACTGTTCATATAACACTTAGAAGAGCAGTTAAACTTCTCCTTGCTTGAAGAAGTCTGTGCTTCAGTTAGGCCCCTGCTAACTGAGCAAAGAGGTGCCTTTTAAAGTGGTGACTCTCTTATGTTTAGCAGGGGGAAAGCAACTGGCTGTCAGAGAATCTAACACCAGAGAATCCACATGTGTTGGTTTCTTTGATGTCACATAGATTCTACATAGGGATTCATTATGTAGAATCTATGTGACATCAAATAATCTAATCCTCATTATTCCCTATGGGAGAAATAATAAAACTTTGACCAATTGTTTTGAGGCTGGGTGGTAGTTGGCACCCATGGGAGCCTCAGGTCAATCAGACTGTTTAAAAATGTTTTTTCATTTATCCCATACTGCAAGATTGTCCCCTTTTGATGTGCACAAGTGTTCACACAGGCACAAAATGAGGGGCCCATTTTAAAATCTCATCTCCAGGCCCACTCCAACCTTGGTACACCCCGCCTTGTGCCCCATTACCAGGCAGTTAATTGGCAGTCGTCCTGCCTCTGTTTACTTGGCAATTCGGATATAGTTGAATCACAGAAAGTTCATAATCAAGCCCACCTCGGTGCAGTCATCTCCAACTTAAAACCCTTGTTAAAACCTCCTATTGCAACTATAAAAATATTCTTAAAATCCCAGGAGCTCTCCTAGGGAGCTGCTCACCCGACGCCATCTTGGCCACACACACCCTGCCCCACAGAATCCTTAAGAAATGGTAGCAGCTGCAGGGAACTTCCAACTGCTACCTGCACCATCTGGGCCACTGTGCGTTCACACTCAAGAGAAGAGGCCGAAGATCCATGCACCAAGGGGACAGTCTAGTAGTTCTCAAAGGGTGGGGAAAGGGGGGAAATTGGCCAAATGTGAAATTTCAGCAAACCAACCATTCTACTCAAGTGCTTTCCTGGATTCTCTAACCCAATATCATCTCCCATTTAAGAGAACATTTATGAACCCCATTTGGTTGTTTCCCCCAGTAAACCGCTCATGATTACAGTACCGAAATGGGTAGGAAGTTCCACCTCAGTGCTGTCATTTGCCTCCCGCCACTCATAGTTACAGAAGGAGTCCTCCGCAGAGGGAGCGGCTGGAACCATGAGGGAAAGTGCGACCATGATTGGCAGCCTAGGGAGACACTAGCTGCTGGAGATGCCGGGGCAGGACTTCCTGCCGGTATTTGGTGCTTTAAATGAGAGCGAATTGCAGGGGGAAGGGGACATTTAAGTGGAGCTCCCACCTGCTACAATTACATATTTCCGTTTATTCCAAGCAAGTTGCTTAGAATAAACCCAAATCAGTCAGGTCTAGCAACACGATCAATCCTCGTTTCTTTCTAACCTAAATCAGAGGTGCCTGGAGAAAAGGCAATATGAAGCGAGATTTGACAGCCATCTTCAGATATTCTGAAGGGCAAACCCATAAAAGCAACAGACTGGTTCTCCACTCTCCCTGAGGGCAGGGCTAGAAGCATTTTTATTTTTATTTATGTACTGCCTGACTCCAAAGGTTCTAGGCGGTTCACAAATTTACAATAAAGGCAAAATAAAACAACCATTTAAACAATTAAAAATATTCAAAGATTACTAAAAGCCAGGCTAAAAAGATGTGCCTTAAGGGCTCTTTGAAAGGCAGGTAAGTAGGATCTGAAGTTACAAAGAAACAGGTTTAGGCTGGAGGAATTTCATAACTTTAAGAGCTGTTAAACAGCAGAGGTCTGCCTTGAGCAGTAGTTGGGCTCTCATTTGCTGGAGGCGTTCCAAAAGAGATTGGACAGCCATCTTTCAGAGATACAGTAAGTTTCCTGCCCTTAGCAGGGATCTGCACTAGAAGCTCATCAAGGTTCCTTTCAACGCTAAAATTTTATGATGCTAGAATTTGGGGGAGTTTCTCATGTCCCCGAGGCACAAGGAAGTTGTGCAGAACCAAGTTAGTAGTGGTTTGTGTGGTATCTGAACTCAGGCAGTGCTCCATCTAAGGCAGGCCTGCTCAGCTTTGGCCCTCCTGCGGATGTTGGCCTACAACTCCCATAATCCCTGGCTATTGGCCACTGTAGCTGGGAATTATGGGCGCTGTAGTCCAAAAGCAGATGGGTGGCCAAAGTTGAGCAGGCCTGATCTAAGACATGCACATATGCCTGCACTAACAAGTTTTTTAAATGTCTGCTCAGTTAATTTTAGATCCTGCTCAGGTTGAATGAGGAAGGCCCCACTATGAATGCATGTGTGCACACACTGCCTTGATGCTCCCGCCCAGAATAAAACTCATTCCACACACAGATGAAAAAAATGAGAGAACACTGTTCTCAGGGAATAAACAAATTGGCTTTTATGAACAGAGAGATTGTGCCTAGAATGTCATACCAGCTTCCCAGAGTAGCAAGAATGAATTTTAGTGTCTCCATCTCCGCAGCTGGTGGAGGTCTTGCAGAAGGAGACAAAAGGCAAACTGAAGTTAGAGTTCAGGGCCTCCGAGGTTGGGCTCCTGGAGGCCAGCAGGGCACCTATTTTTCTTGAGATTAGATAGGATGGTATTTATGACTATAATTGTGATACTGCCTCTTTAAAAGATAGGACAGAACTCTGAGAAAGGAAGGCAAAAGGCAGATTCTGAGTTAATTTTGGTGACTGGTGGGAAGCCTGTGGTGGTCACCACAGAGCTGCAAAAGGCATTATTGACAACTATTTGGTGTTTCATTGATCAACCTGGTCTGGAGAGTAACCCCAGTAGGGCTTTTAGGGTAAATTTGGCTGCCTTAGATAAGACTGGGGAGTGGGGACAGATGTATACAGAAACCAAAGCAGGTGTGGAGGATTACCCTGCAGTGCAATCTCTGCTTGCTTGAGCTCCACCTCTCTGCCTGCACCTGGCTCTGCAGTGAAAACTAAAGGAAACATGGAGGGGGAGGGGTGGCAGACAATCTGTTTCTCTCACCTCCAAGCAGCTGGAATGGTTACCAAATAAAAAGGATGCTCGCAGCTTTATTTTTACTCTATTTCCCCCTTCACTTTGAAAAATAGCTCTGATGGTGTAGGATATAGAATAAAGTGGCTTCCTGACCAACATCAGGATGAAACAATAAGAGCTGTGCAAAGCCAGCTCCTCGAATGGGAGAAAAGGTTGCCTCATTCTTATCTTGGGGGTGGGGCTGTACATGTGTTGCAACTGCTGTGACTTGATATACATTGGTCTCCACTCTTTGGCTGCCTCAGGGGGAGAGTGTCAGGGAGGTTTTCTCACCCAGCCAAAAGAAAGGGAGGAGGGTCTCTCCGGAGAAGGAGGCTTCTGAGAAGGTGCAGATGGGGGCTGCTGAGTCAGCATCAGAAAAGGCTACCTGCCCTTCAGCACAATTTAGAATCACTCGGATCCGCTTAAGCTCCCCTATCAAGTGCAGAGGAACGTCAGCAGGGGGGAGGTACAAGCCACCCAGCTTCATCACAGCCCAGATCCCTTCCTCAGGTCCCCATCTGAAACGGCCCTTTCTCTTCACAGACTTCCTGGCAACCCCCACAGCCCAATCTCCCTCACTTCCCACACTGACTTCCCAGCAATGTCTCCCTGCTGTGAATCCCTCACATCCCAGCACAATACAGAAGCTGCTGAATCTCTCAGGATTGTCGGGCAGATCTTGCCATTTCTCTCCCCATCTCACACACTTATGATCTTCAGCCAGGATGAGTAGGGGATGAGCTGTGTCCGGATCCAAAGTGACATTTGCTGTTGCGAAATGCGTGCAGAGGAGGGAAGAGAAAAGAAACAGAGTCAGCTGGGAGACTGACTTCACACCCAAATATTTTTATCTTCTCTAACATGCTTTGATGAAGTGAAATAATGATTTTTTAAACCCCCATAATAAAAATATTGTGAGCCTACAACCTCATCCCAGGGTTTGCTTGCCTAGCAAAATCAGTGGGGCTTCCATGTACTGCATTTCCAGGGCCAGATCCAGGCTGTGAAGGGTCCCTGGGCAAGAGGTGCTCAGTGGCTCCCCTCCTCGCCATTGCTGCTGCTGCCACCCTATCATTTGCCTCTTCCTCTGGATCGTGACTGCATCATCTTTCAGAGGGAATGGAAAAGGCTAATGAAGCCTTCTGCACCTTCTCCTCTCACTGCTCACTCCGATTGGAAAGGGAAGGTGAACAGGCAGCAACAGAGCAGCAGGGACAGGAGGCCCCAGAGATTGGCAATGGGCCCCCTACTGGGATGTGGGCCTCAGCATATGTCTGCTAATGCCAGCCCCAGAGATGCTGGTCCTGCAGCATCCACAATTTGGATGTTCTTTTTCTTATTCCAAACTATTTCTACCTTTCAGGAGAGGGCCTAGCTGAAACCCTAGGAAAAGCTGGAAGCAGGCAAGTTAAGGATGGATAACATTCCTCCTCATAGAATCATGACCAAGGGATTCAGTTTTTATTGGAAATATTAATATCCTGTTTCACTTGCCACTCAAGACAGCTCAAAAAGGCAAAGATGCCCATACAAGTATTTTTTTTAAAAAAAATCTGGCTTCTTGCTATGCCAGCTTCCTGCTCTGACCAGGGGGTTGGACTAGAAGAGCTCCAGGATTCCTTCCAACTCTACAGTTCTATTATTCTTAATGGAGTTAGCAAAGGTAGAGAGGAATGCATAAGAGAATAGGTTTTCTACTTCCTGTGAAAATTGGTCATTCATGAATTCAAGGGAGAATCCAGGTGCTGCAATTCTGGTGAGCAGAGAGCTAAGTTATCCCCACCCCCCACAATTCCATATTGGGAATAGCAATGGTTCAGACCCAGTATCCAGTTCTGCAATGAAATGGCGGCTCTACCTTGGAAGGAAAATATTTACAGCCATGCTGAAGTCTCCTTTATGTTACAAGGGCTCCGCCCTCCCACTTCCTTTCATACAAGAGACATCTCCATGCTAAGGCCCGCTGCAATACAACTACTGTTCTGGATTTCATTGGCCAACATCCAGACTAATGCTTTCCTTATACAACAAACCAAGTTGTGCATCTGAAATAGGGTCATTTAAGTGCACAACATCCCTAGGTTGCACTCTTGTGCAAGTTCCATGCTACTTAAACCAAAGCAGAAAGAACTTGACCAGCAGGAGATGCATTACACATTGCACACCTTGGTTTGCAAGTCTGTTTCAACTAGCGCAACACTAATCTGGAATGCAAGCTTCCTGCATACTAGTTAGCACAACATCCTTCTGTTTGCAGAAGTGCAGGATTCATTTGGATGTTGGCCTTCCTTGGAAAGTGGAAGATGCACCGTTGCCAACTAGAACTCTTCTGAACCAAGGTTAGGGAAATACAGCTGTCCTAATTCAGCAGTAATCAACCAGCAGTGAACAATGGACATATCAGGTTTAGAGCTGCCATTTTTGAAGAAGAGCTGGATTGGAAGAAGACTGGAACTTCACTCCATTGCAGGTGTGGAAACACTATGGGCAGTAGCAGCCAGAACAGGTGGGAACCGGCGTGGGGGGCTAAATGAGCTGAAGGTGCTGCTCGCTATTGCTCTGTTCTCCTTGGCTGCTGCACTATGCCTTGTCTCAACTGCTGTGGGATTAATCCTTGGCACACGGGCTGCTTATTCACTGGGGAGAAACCAATGAGGCCTTCAGACCCTGCTTCTTATCCTCCCCCAAGTATCTGACTGTCCACAGTTGGACCAGACAGACGTTGTACCTGATTCAGCTGCCAAATTCTTAAGTTCCCTGCTTCTATTGTTTGTGAACTGAACTGGGAGTAAAGATACAGATGTGAAAGGCATAAGATGTAAAAATAAGTTGATAAATACGTAAAAACTGGGAAAGAAGTTATACATAGGCATGGAGACCTTCCCTCATTCCTCTTTCCCTCTACTCCTAATTCACACATGGATGGCTCCAGAGTCTCCAAGGCAGAACTATGAAAACATGAAAGAAAAGCAGACAACTTCCTGACAAGTCCCCATCCCACCTGTGAATTCTTCCATCATCTGATCCCACAATTTACCTTTCTCCAGCTGAAATCCAAATAGTAGATTGTCTGGGAAAGGGAAGGAAACAGATTAAGCATCACACCATTGTGCTGTATGGCAAAGAAACTTCAAAGAAATACTGCAGCAATAACAGTTGATATTACAGCATCTACATCTTTCTTATTACTAGTGAAAAATCAAGAGCAAACGCAGACATTACATTGACCTTGTGGGGTTTTGTCTTTTCTGCCATGACATGTGAAGATGACATGTTAAGTCTCCTGCCTCCCATCTCAGCTATCTTTGTGATGAATTCTGCAATGATCTGGAGTGCTCATGTTCTCATTTCTATAGTTCTTTTAAATACTGGCACCCCCTTTGGCTGCCTCAGCAGTGCATGCAGTGACACCATTTTGGAAAAGGGCAGATACTACATAAAAGGCTAAAGAACCTCCCCCTGGACAAGCTATGCATTGTGGGATATCTTAAGGGGGAAAGGGGTGGTAAATCTACTTAGAAACTCTTTCTCCACCAAGCCTTATTTATATAATTAAGAATGTGGAAACAATCCACATCAATTACAATCCACATCAATTACCAGAGAACTTCCATTTTGGGTGGTATAGAAATGTATTAAATAAATAAATGAATATGTTAATAACCATGTGATAAGTGTAAGAACTGCATTAGCTCTCAATAAATGCGGTGGGGGAGGAAATCTGGGACAGGCTGTAACTTTTACACACATGGCTTTATGGTGTGGGGTAGCCAAGGGGCGAGTGAACTTCGCATTAGAATCACGTAGCCAACTTAGGAAGCTGCCTTATACCAAGTTAGACCATTGGTCTATCTAGCTCCATATTGTCTACACAGACTAGTAGCAGCTTCTCCGAGACTGCAGGCAGGAGTCTCTCTCAGCCCTATCTTGGAGATGCCAGGGAGGAAACTTGTGGCCTCCTGTATGCAGATGCTCTTCCCAGAGCGGCCCCATCCCCTGAATGGAATATCTTACAGTGCTCATACATGTAGCCCTTGGAAACCATTAATTTAACTTTAGGTTAGTTAAAACAATCTTCCTTTCATTTCAATGACACTTTGTTAACTTTTCTATAAGCCAATGACCAAAATGACTAAGGGAAAAGGATGTCTTAGGGGAAATATGGTGGTGCTTCTACCAAGGGAGAATGTCCTGAACTAAAATCAGGCCCCCTGCCTACATTTTCTTTTAATGGCTGAGGGGTGTGTGTGCTTGTTTTATGCATGCCTCCATCATAAATCATGCAGACCTTGAAACACTAATGAGCTACATATGATTAGAGATTTTTAAAAATGAAGAATAACTTCTAAGAAATCCCAGAGAATGAACTTCTGAGCCCAGAGTTCTTTCCACAGTGAACCAAAGTGGTTTTCTCCACTGGCATTGAGATTGCCCATTTTCCTGACCCTTCCAATATTAGAAGTGGACGTGTAAGGCTCTAGGTCACATCTGGACCAATGTAACTCCATAGAAAATCTTTGCACTCATTCTTCTTTACCTTTGAACTGCTTCGTGATATTTTCCAGCAAGGTGTTTCTATCAGCAAAGTCCCAGATTCTCCACTTCACTGAGGGAGGAAAAGTCACGGGATTCTCAAATCTCTCTTTCTCCTTACACCTGGAGAGAGAAACAAAAACATCAGGAAGTTGGAAGGAACATGGTAAATAAAACAGCATACCCCTAATGACTGCTCTTTTGTGTGTCTGCTCCATGGAATGGGGGAGGGGTATACGGAACTATGTAGAGCACTAATCATAATTTTGAACACAGCACAATGGCCAGTTGAGAGGCCAACCAAGCCATTGATTAGTTCTCACAGGAGGAGTTAGGCCACCTACAGATACATAAGCAGGTGCTAAACCTAAATTGGTGCATGATTTCTTGAGTCAATCCCCAATATTCAATAATCAAAACAAGTGTGAAACCAAATCAAAGTAAAATTAATAGCAAAGTTTCAGACCACATCCAGGTGGTGGGACTACTGGCAAGGCATTTCTCTTCTGCAGTCAGCTGGAATTCAAGCTATAGTCCCATATAGCAATAAAATATGGAGCTATATTTTGCAGGAAAGTTCTGCCACATCCATCTCCACTAGAATATCCTTTACTGTATGAGTTCAAAATTCTTGCTCCACATGCTTGTAGATTAGCAAAAATCTTGCTTTTAAAATTGGCTCTTTAATTTGTCATCTCCTGTTTTTTTCATGGCTTTGGCATCAATGAAAACAGACTTGGAATGACTGATTTCTGTTTCTTGCTGCTGCTAACCTTATTAGCCATATCTCCTATGTTGTCAGAGTAATATCACCCTTTAATCATCAACTTATTTTATTTAATTCATGCTATCATGTTTTTAAAAAAAACAAAATGTTTTTATGTTTTATTTGTGCTCTCATCTTATTCAAAGAAAAGATAAGTAAGAGGAAGAAGCAAACACATTAGAGAGATGTGAAATATGAAAATGGGGGCACCAACAGCTGTGCCATCAACTGCCCAACAGGCCATTCCTCCTGCCCGGTGACTTGAGTTAAACACAAATTACCTTTAAATGCAACTGAAATACCAGTCTGTCCAGTAAGACTGGTATAGGGCCACCAAAGCTTTTCAGGACTACTGTGCCTTTAAGGGGAACCTTCTCCCTTGTGACTTCTGCCCCTGAAATTATTTTCCATGCAATGGGGAGAGAGTATTTGGGGGGTTCCCCTCATTACTATTTGTCTTTCCTCCCACCCACCCCTTTTCTTCAATTTCTGTACATACTATCCAGACCCTTCTGAGAATCAGGTAATGAAACTCATGGGATCTACTTACATCCGCAAGGTGCTTCTAACATCCTAGAAGGAAGGAAGAGAAAGATGAGGAAACTCATTGTCTGCCATAATGTGAAGAAAATCTTTATGATAATGAAGTCAGCAGGCAAAGTGGAGTCATTTTACAAATCTCAACCAGTTGAGGCAGATGTGCAGATACTGACTAGAACAAAATGCTCCTCTAAAGTGTGCAGGGTAGCATTTAGGACCAATTCTCTGTTTTCCTGAAGTGCACATAATCATGTGTCTGCTTACATGGAACTGCAATCTGTTCTTTCATAAGCCCTGACTCAGAGTATGTCCTGTAAGTATGTCCTGTGGTAGGCATTATTGGATGGAGTTGTAACAGTCAGAACGCCAACTGAGATCCCTGCTGTCATGTTGAACTCTGACAGTTCTGAATTGCCTGCTCAATCCTACCCTGCCCTCTTCTCCTCTCCTGGGACTGGGAGAGGCCAGGAGGCAGCATATGCAAGGCGCCCTTTGCTCCAGAGAGAGCACTAACCCAGCATTTTCACACAGGCCTTATGTGTAAACTCCAGGTATGTTCCCCACCCCTCTTTAACTTCCATTTAGGTGCCCAAGGGGCACCCAGATTGTGGAAGTTGTAGGGTGTTTTTTCTTTTTTCTTTTAAAGGGATGCAGTCATGGATTTCTACAAAGCTTCATGATCCATATGGAACAAAATGGATATTGCATATGTTTTCTCTTGGCCCCCACCCAGTCCTAGGTAACAAAGAGACAGGAGAATGGGGAACAGCAGGTGGCATGATAAAAATTTTGGAATTCAGACATGAAACTTCTGACCAGCATTCCCTCTAACAGTGAATTCCAGATGTTGTTGACTACAACTCCCAGCATCCCCAGCTGCGATGGCCTTTGGCTGGGGATTATGGGCATTGTAGTCAACAACATCTGGGATTCCCTGTTAGAGGGAACACTGCTTCTGACTCAGCAGCCGGGAGGGGCAATGTTGTCTCCTCCCAAAAGTCCCAGTTTTAGCCAGGTCATGTTGTATAAGAATTCCCACATCTCTGGGCTGTGCAGAGGTCTAACCAACACACAGAGACTCAAGTCCCACATCTACCCTCCTGACTGGCAGTGCTTTCTGCAGCAGAGATCAAATCTGAAAAATGACAGGAGGATCAGATGGACAACAGTTTGGCACGAACATTGGCTAGATTCTCCATATAGACGAAGAGCATGAAAGATGGAAATGCCAACTTAAACATCAAGTGCACAAACAACCCTCTAGTTCAGAACAGTTTACACAAACCTTAATATGCCACCCTATTTCACTTGGTTTCTCCTCTACATAACAGAAACAAATAGTTCTAGTAAGAACTAATCTGCCTATTTTCCTTTCACTATCCCTACAACTGGACTAAATTTGGTTCAAATGAGTCAGTTCAGAAGTAAGCCCACTTGAACCTCAAAGGTGTAGGGGAAGAATGGCAGTTCAGTCCCCAAAGAGCAGAGCAAAACCAGTTTGTTGAGAAAGAGCCAAGCAAGAGGTTTAGAGACAGT
The DNA here is from genome assembly GCF_027244095.1 of Hemicordylus capensis. Taxonomy (NCBI): domain Eukaryota; kingdom Metazoa; phylum Chordata; class Lepidosauria; order Squamata; family Cordylidae; genus Hemicordylus; species Hemicordylus capensis. Next base: position 251,881,521 of record NC_069658.1, on the reverse strand, counting down.
TCTTTAAGTTTGAAGAACAACAAGAATTTATTTAGAAGTTACAAAAGGATAGGAAAGCTGGCCTTAAGGCTGAAAGAGGAGAGAGACTAAACAAGCAGCCATCTCTGGAGAGACAAAATGGAGACTAACACTGGAAGAACAAAGAGGGAAGGAGTCCAGCACTTTTATCCATGAGCCCCAACCCCACCCCCCCCGTGGCCACTATGAGACATTGCAGCTGAGAACTGATGCTGCCAGGGTCCTAGCTCCAACAAAAAGTTCATGTGTCCACCATCTGGAATCAGGGTGAATGATATCATTACAAATTACACCCAGAGGTGTAACTATAGGGGGGGCAGGGGGGGCACGTGCCCTGGGCGCCATCTTTTCTGGTCACGTGGGGGGCGCCGCCATGACAAAAAAAAATTTAATTTTTTTAAAGTTTTTTGTTAATACAAATGTTTCCTGCTCAGTGCAGCAGCGCTGCAGCAGTCAAGGGAGCGCGTCGGCACCCCCTCCCCCATGAGCGGTCCCTTCCGCACCGCCCCCCCCCCCATTGCTTTGCTGGCGCCTGGCGGCCAGTCAGTGGCCTGGCTTTGCGGCAGCGGCGGGCACTTGTGAGGAAAAACCTACGTATAATGTAGTATGTTGGGGGGGCGGGGGGGCGCCATTTCAATGCTTTCCCCGGGCGCTGTTTTCCCTAGTTACGCCTCTGATTACACCCTTTGAGCCATCCCTATGTGTCCCTACACCTGTAACAAATCTGATCCAAATCAGTTAGGCGAACCACAAGTTAGCCCACTTGAACCTCAAATGTTTATGAGCCCGCCATCTTGAACTGGGTGGATGACATCATTACAAAGGCCTCTGTTGAGGTGTCCCTATGAGTACCTACAACTGTACCCAATTTGGTTCATATTGGTCCAGGTATTGCAAAGTTGATAGGGGGGACACACAGTTGGGTGATCTCATCAGCCTACTGAACAGTAAGCTGAAAATCTGGCAGATTTGAGTCATTCGGCCATGAACCAAATCTGCCCTGTCACATTCCCATCAGATTTGCCCTCGAAACGAATCGCTTTGAAATTCGAGTGACATTTTTTGTCTTAGTCATCGGCCCTGTCCTCTGCGAGTGTCTGTCACTCTGGTTGGTTCCCTGGACTATATAACCATTGGCTGGTGATCCCCCTTGCTTCTTGGTTGGTTTGTTGTCCATCAATTCCAGTGTTTCCAGGGGTTACTGTGTCATCATTGGTGGTGGGGTGGGACAAGGGGGGGCTCAGATGGAGGGACCTTCAAATCAGTGCTGCATCCCTGTATTTTCTACTGCCATTTTCGTATTTCCTCCCTGCTCTGAGTGCTGCCCCTGAAGCAGCCAGACTCCCTGGGTGGGTTCTTATCTTTTTTTTATTTTTCCAGAGAGGAAATCAGTCTTTCTCTACCAGCTCAAGACTCCCTGGCTGCTGGGGCTGGAGCAGGAGAGGAGGAGCTTCATGCTTCTTTTATTTTAGCAAGTGTTGGGTGGCTGGGTGCGGGGGGGGGGCACTTTCCCAGCCATTTCGCAGGGGCTGCAGTGCCTGGCCCAGGGAGGCAGCAGCTCCCCGTTGCTTGACTCCAGCTGGCCGCTGCAGCTGAAGAAGACCAGAGCATAGAAGGAGGGCTACTGTGCCAAGGCTCAACTCTGGACTTTGGACTGATGAGTGGCTGATTGCCCCATTTGGGTTTTTATCACACACAGAAACACACACACACACCACCACACAACACTACACACAGACATTGTGTTAATTGCTGTTCTGCTTGCCCTGCAACTGAAGGTTGATTCCTAAAAGAGGATTTTTATTTAGGTTCAAAAGTTTTTTATTTTCAATAGGCATTATGTGTGAGAGGGACCCCCGTTAGCTAGGTAGGTATTGTCAAGAGAGACTTTGGTTGGCATTGCCCCCACCCCCACTTTGACTTTGTGCTTTATATTCCTGCAGCTTGTGTGTGCCTACACCAGTGCCACTGCATTTAGCAACCAAGAATCTACATTGCGGTAATTTCTTGATTGCTTTATAAGTTCTTTATAGGGATTCATTATGGAGAAAAGTCATAATGCAGCAAAGAATCTAAAGACTCAACAATTCCTAAAAAATAAACTGAGTACCTCACTGGCTTGTGGGTTGAGGGGTAGTTAGTGGCACCCCATATGCCAACCCCTGCCCCCAAATCCTCAAGGCAGTGAAATACTCAGTTTATTTTTTAGGAATTGTTGAGTCTTTAGATCCTTTGCTGCGTTATGACATTTCCCATAATGAATCCCTATAAAGCACTTATATAGCAACCAAGAATCTAAAAACAAAAAAAAATTTAAAAATCCTAAAAAATAAACCAAGTACAGCACTGCCCTGCAGGTTGTGGGAGTAGTTAGCACCCAATATACCGTACCCATCTACCCACTTTGGATCGCCTTGGTGCAACCCACAGGGAGTAATGGGGCTGCTTAGAACCCCCATTACTCCCTATGGTAGAAAAAATGAAACCAAACTAAAAAAAATCCTTTAAAAATCACCCCTTTGCCCAGTTCCTTTGGGGGCTATGTGGTAGTTGGCACCCATTGGGCACTACCACACAACCCACTCTGGGGCCCCCTGGCCCCTTAAAAGTTTCCCAAATCAATTCAACTTCAAATCAAAGTAGAATCAAATCTGGCCTGATTCAAGAAGGAAAGATTCAAAGCATTTCAAATCAAATTGCAAAAATTGATTAATGCACATCCCTAGCAGCCATCCCCGAGGAGGAGGCAGAGGAGCCTGGCCTGTTTCTGCTGCTTTCTTACCTGCAGAAGCTCACTTGCTGACTGCTCACACTTCTCTTCCAACTCCTGGATAATGTTATCAAGAGATGAGAGCTCCTCAGAGAGTGTTGCCAAATGTTCATCCCTTCTTCTTGCAATCTCCTTCTCTACTTCTTCTATCTGGGTCAACAGGCATGTCTCTTGCTCTTCCAGAAACTGGTGGAGTTGACTGAATTCATCCACTGTCTTTTGCCTCTCTGCTACGATCTGATTCTACAGATGAGAGAGGAGAAAAGCAGGCCAATGTATTTGAAATATAGAGTGTTTGCAGAGTCAAAAAGTAGTTAATGACCATTCCTATAGGATTGTTATTGCACTTTCAACAGTTCAGGATATTAATGACACAGTAATCAAGTTCTTTGAGAGTGTCAACAAGTGTGTGGATCAAGGTGATCCAGTTGACATAGTATACCTGGACTTCCAAAAATCTTTCGACAAAGTTCCTAATCAAAGACTCCTGAGGAAACTTGGCAGACATGGGATAAGGGGACAAGTACATGTGTGGAGTGCTATCTGGTTGAAGGACAGGAAACAGAGGGTAGGAATTAATGGAGAGTTTTCACAATGGAGGGAAGTAAGAAGTGGGGTCCCCCAGGGATCTGTACTGGGACTGGTGCTTTTTAATTTATTCATAAATGATCTAGAAGCAGCGGTAAGCAGTGAGGTGGCCAGATTTGCAGATGATACCAAACTCTTTCAGGTAGTAAGATCCAAAACAGATTGCAAGGAGCTCCAAAAGGATCTCTCCAAACTGGGTGAGTGGGCAACAAAATGGCAAATGTGTAAATTGATGCATATTGGGACGAAAACCCCCAACTTCAAGTATACGCTGATGGGATTTGAGCTGTTGGTGAGTAACCAGGAGAGGGGTCTCGGGGTCATAGCGGACAGCTCGTTGAAAGTGTCGACTCAACGTTTTTCAGCTGTGAAAAAGGCCAATTCCATGCTAGGGATCATTAGGAAGGGGACTGAAAATAAAACTGCTAATGCTATAATGCCCTTATGCAAAACGATGGTGCAGCCACACCAGGAGTACTGCGTACAATTCTGGTCACCACATCTCAAAAAGGACATTGTAGAACTGGAAAAGGTGCAGAAGAGGGCAACCAAGATGATCAGGGGCCTAGAGCACCTTTCTTATAAGGCAAGGCCACAACACCTGGGCTTTTTAGTTTAGAAAAAAAGATGACTGCGAGGAGACATGATAGAGGTCTATAAAACCATGCATGGTGTGGAGAAAGTGGATAGAGAAATTCTTCTCCCTCTCCCATAACACTAGAACCAGGGGTCATCCCATGAAATTGATGGCCAGGAAATCTAGGACCAACAAACAGAAGTACTTTTTCACACAACGCATCATCAACTTGTGGAATTCTCTGCCACAAGATGTGGTGACAGCCAACAAGCTGGATGGCTTTAAGGAGTTTGGATAACTTCATGGAGGAGAGGTCTATCATCAGCTACTAGTTGGAGGGCTATAGGCCACCTCCAGCCTCAAAGGCAGGATGCCTCTGAGTACCAGTTGCAGGGGGGAGGGCATGTCCTCAACTCCTGCCTGTAGGCTTCCAGCGGCATCTGGTGGGCCACTGTGTGAAGCAGGATGCTGGACTATATGGGCCTTGGGCCTGATCCAGCAGGACTGTTCTTAAGTAATGAGCTTTGAAAAGACTTCCAAGGGCCTTCCCTTAAAATGGCTTTTCAAGAAAAAGAGAATGGGGGATCCCCATAAGGGACAGTCTGAAAAGAGGGACTGCCTCATGGCTTTTGATGATGCTTTCACTATTTTGCCTTCAGTTTTCCCTGCTTATTGTGTCTAATACTTACAAGAAAGTTTTTGCTTTCCTTTTCTGCATTGGCTTTAAATGCCAGAATTTTCTCTCTTCCCTTCTTCAAATTCTCCAGAACGCTGCAGAACTGACCCTGAAGAGAAAACAGAAGCTCCAGTTTGATTCCTTCTTGAGAATTTCAGTTTTGTCACCACCACCCCTGTCATTTAATCTTTGCATATTGTTTTCTGTTGTGCTGTAGTTTTGGAGTGCTTTATTGTGACGTAACAATTCTACTTATGTACAATTCCATTAACAAAACCTTTCCGTCTAACACATTGTGTAAAGGGCTTTCCATGTTCACTCAAGCTCCAAAATGCCATGAAATTGAAGCCATTATGGGCCACTCCCTCAACAGACATGTTATATATTTATTAGAAACATCTGATATACCGCCCACTCTGAAGACTTATTTAGGCAGTATGGACATAGCTACTATCCTATTCTGTGCTTAGAGCCAGCTTCACCAGTACCTTGGAGCTGGATGGTTGTCATCAGGAAAGTGGTTGACCTAGATCCCAGATGTTTCCGCTCACTGTGGCTATCCTGCATTGAGCAGAGGCTTTAACTAGACCAGTGGCTCCCAACCTGAGGGCCTCCAGATGTTGCTGAACTACAACTCCCAGCATCCCCAACAACAGTAAATTGTAGCTGGGGGTGTTAAGAGGTGTAGTTCAGCAACATCTGGAGGCCCCCAGGTTGGGAACCACTGGACTGGATTACCTTCAAGGTTCTATGTGGAAGGTATTGGATACTTGTCACCTGGAATGCTGGCTTTAGTTGCATGGACTCCACACGTTAATTCCAAGCAACATACAATCCTGGAACTTAGTTCCACTACTCTGCCACTGACAGAAATCCAACTTCTATAAACAACAACAAATATTTATATACCACTTTTCAACACAAGTTTCCAAAGCAGTTAACATAGAGAAGTAAAATAAATAAAGATGGGTCTTTGTCCCCAAAGGGCTCACAATCTAAACACACACACACACACACACACCCCAGCAACAGCCACTGGAGGGATGCTGTGCTGGAGCTGGATAGGGCGAGTTACTCTCCTCCTGCTAATTAAAGAGAATCATCATGTTAAAAAGGTGCTTCTTTGCCCAGGGGCAAATAAGACTTTATTATTTATTGAATTTATATACCGACTAGTATAAAAATTATAGAATTAAAAACATAAAAAACATTTAAAATTCATAAAAAGATAAAATCATAATGGATAAAAACACATTAAAAGATTTTGTTTTAAGTGGCAGAATGCAAACTGTCTTACCATTAACATGTGGTGGCCTGCAATTTGCATTGATTTTATATTAGTTGTAAGCCACCTTGATCACACTATATGAATTGGATAGGCAGGACAGAAAGATAGTAAACAATTAAACATCAGAGGCTTAACTGAGGGAGAGACAAGCAACTTTAGGAGTATTCATGATCCCTGGGCACCCCAGTCTGCTAATCATGGAAATGGGTACAATCATACTTACAGTGTTTTCGACTTCAGATGCATATTGTAAGCGTGCAGAGCAGGGGCGGAGCCACCATTGGGCCAACGGGTTCAAAGAACCCGGGCCGCTGACCAATCAGGGGCCACAAGAGCAGCCCCAACACACACCCCGCGTCTGACATCAGATGTGGGGGTGGTAGTTTAGCTCCTGAGCAGCAGCTGCGCAGCCCCTTTGGGAGCTAAACTAAGGCTGCCGCTGCGTTTGCAGCATCAGCCAGGAGCAGCTCTTCCCTGCAAAGGCAGGGAAGAGTCGCTCCTGGCTGCGTGCTGCGAAAGCAGCGCCAGCCTTAGTTTAACTGCCGAAGGGGCCGCGCGGCCCCTTCAGCAGTTAAACTTCAACTCCCGAACGGAGCCTCAAGGCTACATTTGGGAGCCAGACCACGCCCCCCACATCTGACATCAGATGTGGGGGCGTGACTATCCCCTGCATCTAATGTCAGACACGGGGAGGCGGGGCTATCGGGGCATCCGCCACGCCCACACACGGGCCGCCGGCGGGCTGGCTACACCCCTGATGCAGAGTGTGGACAGAGTGTTGAGACTGCTGCTGGGGTTTCTGCAACCTCACTGAATGTACTGCAGGGTTCTTTGCGGCATAACAGGAATTGAATATGTATCCCATTCAGAGGCTCTCTTACCCCTGAACTTCGGGGCAAAAGTCCAGGGCCTCCACAACCCCTGGGGCCTCCAAAATCCTCTTTAGTCTGTCCCTGGTGGTGTGGTCACCCAGCCAAGCATGATGATGCTTAATTTGCAGGGAAAGGGGGCCTCCAAAGGCCTTTAGGGCCAGGCTCCAAAATTGCCTAGGTGCACCTCTGATCCCATTAAAGCAAGTTGAACACTCCTTGAGATGGGAAACCCAGGTTATACTTCCCCAGCCCCCTTTTATGTCCTGACCCTGCTTCAAGTGAATTCCTTCCGAGGACTTGTTCTACAGGCAAACCCTTTTCCTGCCAGAGGATTCAGTATCGAAAGATTTCACCCAGATCTCCTGCCCAAGGCTACCAACCTTTGCCCCAGTTAGTCTACCTTTGCCCCAGTGGCCAGCTTCCCCATTAATCCTGCCCTGCCACCTCCCAAATACACAATGCTAGCTTATTATTCCTCAGTCCATGAAATCAAAAGTCTCCTGTTACCTTGTACTCCGGGGCAGCCTCCTCCACGGGAACCACATCGTGCTCTCGGTGCTCCTTGGATCTGTCACACACCATGCAGATGGGGGCTTCGTCCTCCTTGCAGAAGAGCTTCAGGGGCTCCTGGTGCTTCTCACAGACTCTCCAGTCTCCCACTGCCTGCTTCACCTGCACACTGCACTCTTCAGCTATTGCACGCACATTAGCCAGTTGCCTGTTCGGCTTCACGTCCCTCGGCTGAAAGCTCTCTCGGCACTGAGGACAGGCAGTAACTGTGGGTGGCTCCCCCCAGCACTGAGCAATGCAGGCTTGGCAGAAATTGTGCCCGCAGTCCAGAGTCACGGGATCAGTGAAGAAGTCCAGACAAACGGGGCAAGTGGCTCCATCCTGAAGTTTTTTCCTCGTGCTGAGAGTGGCCATGGCTCAAACACCACAACAGGCGGAGAACTGCTTTCCTCTCGGCCCCTCCCGCCCAGGCAGGGCAATTAGCTGCAAGCAGACGGGGTCGTTGCTCTTCCTCCAAGCCCTGGAAAGGAACCGGCTACAGTGCTGGAGACCAAGAGAAAAACGGGGGCAGCAGAGGACTTGCCTTCTGCCAAGAATGTAGTCCCGCGGGGGTCGGGGGGGCGGGAGAAGAAAGCTGCTCCTCCTGGGCTTCTCGTGCTGCTGCCGGGGCTGGCCAGAGACAGAGTGAGAGTCCTCCTACGAGTTTGTCTCTGTGGAGGGCGGCACTACTGCTGAGTTAGGCGCACGAAGTGGGGAGCATTTGTGCGGCTCAGCATCGGCAGGCTCAGCGGGCATCCTTTTATGTGTGTCTGAGGCGGGAAGAGGCCAGCAGCTCAGGTGGTGTTCTTCCTGGTGGGCGGGGCCGCTGCTAGTAAGAGAGCAGAGAGGCTGCAGCGGTGCCTTTCAGAGAAGCTGGACGCTGACAAGGTTGCCAATGCAGGTAGCAACTCTTTCCCCTCCCCTCTTCAGTTTTTTTCCGTTGCACATTGGCTATTTTATTGGGAAAGCCCCTTCTCAAATACCTGATTATCTGATTAGACGTTTAGTAGGTAAACTTTTATTCATGAGGCATTTAGTTCATTTACTAGCTGAACCTGCAAAGCACCTGTGTGCAAGGACTTCACTCTCCTTGCCCCTGCCACAGCCCTTTCTTTCTTTCTTTCTTTCCATTTCATTTCTATAATGCCCTTCCAAAAATGGCTCAGGCGGTTTACATTTTAAAAAAAAACAAAACTAAAATCAATTAACTATTTAAATCAAAAACTATAAAAACACAAAACCATCATTAAAGCAATTAAAACAGTTTGTAAAACCCTGGGAAACAGTTTTTAAAACAGTTTAAAAACCTTGGAAGGCCAGGCCAAACAGATAAGGGCTCTCCTGAAATCCAGTAATAAACTCAAATTATTGCTCAGTGTCAGCCACCCACTCTCAGCTGCCCACTCTCTTGCTCACCCCTTCTTCGTTCGTCTCTCCTCTCTGCCCCTCATGGCTTGCTCGCCCCCTCTCCGTCCCTCACCCAGTCACCCACCCCCTCCCCATCCACTTGCCCGCTCCCCCCACTTGCTCACCCCCTTCCCATTCACTCACTCACCCCCTCCCCACCACTTGCTCACTCACTTGCCCCTACCCATTCCTCTTCCCTATCTGCATATGGAGCCCCAACTGCCCAATCACCACGGTGTTTCTGCTCTGTTACCTCCAATTGGTAAATCACTGTGTGCGTGGGGCTTGCAACATACATCCTTAGTGCATTATATAGATAGATAGAGTTCTCCAGCTCTTGACCTGCTTCTGAGCAGGGGGCAGTCTACACATTGTAGCTTCAGCAGTTGTATGTAGCAGGAGGAGGAGAAAGGGAGAGGAGGGGAAGCCCAGGCCCATAGGCTCCTGAAGAGACCACCAAGGGCCTGGGACAAGAAAACTGTTACATTTAATAAATAATAATAAATAAATAAATTAGTGTGTGTGTGTTCTTTTAGTACTTGTCAGAAAGGCAGTGACATATTTACCCAAATCTAAGGCAAACCCCGCCCCCCGCCCCGTTCTTTCCTGTTAAATTGAGGTGTGTCTTAGATTCAGAGTCTTCTTTCTTTGGGGCAAATACAGGTATAACCTGTGTTCAATATCTATTTTTAAGCCATTGTCTTACACCTTCTATTTGGGTGTAAGAGGTGACTCCAAATAAAGTCACCAACTATTTGGGTAAATACGGTCTATGAATTGTACAAACAAACCAAATCTCCAGCATCCTCTTTATCTTAGGAAAAGTGCTGTCCATTGGAGAAAGGGCCTTTTCTGTGGGGCTCCCTCTCTGGAATTTCCTCTCTTGAGAGGCTCCACGTATGTCTTTATTGTTGTCATTTAAGTTCCAGGGCACATTTGCCCTATTCCATTAAGCTATTAGCATCAGTGCTTTTCTGGGTTTTATTCTGATGCTATTGTTCTGTATGATTTGCTTTATTGGCACTTTAAATATGGTTTGTTTTGGTTCTCTTGTGATTTTTGACTTTGATACTGTTAAGGCAAAATTGGCTCAAGTTGGTTAAAACTTGCTATAATTATGCAATTGTCATGCCATGTACCTTGAAATTGCTAAGCATATGCAATCACTATGTAAGCTTTGTGCTGACTTAATGCGTTAATTATTAGTTTCTACAAATATGTCTATAGAAATTATAGCTTGTAATGAGAGATAAGAAAATGTACTTTGGAAGGAAAACTTTTGATCAGAAGTATGTGGTCTGACGGCTGGGTGCTGAGAAAGTCACGGGATGTGTGCCAAGGCTGGGGACCTTCCTGATAACAGGATTCTTGCTAAGTAAAACTGACTTGTCATCAGTTTTGGCCAAGGAAGCCCAGATGAGGAGTCCAGATGATGATTGAGTGGGTGAGAGTAAATTGTGGTGACCCAGAAGGACCAGCCCCAATTCCTGGAACTGGATGGAGACAACCAATCAAGAAAAGGAAAGAATGGATTCAGGACCCATAGAAGAGATAACACCATGCCCCATCAGCAGCACTACCTATCTGAGAAAGGATAAAAGGCTGAGGAACATTAGCCCCAATACCCCAGCTTCAACATTGCAACTCCAGAAGAGACCCCACAAAATGGTGGTTACATATTATATGCTCAAGTCTTATCATAGATGCTAACAGAGAGCGGGAAAGATGCCCCAATATGTTGTCTATCTTCCAACCATCATTGACCAATCACGGTTAAGTAACATGATACATCTCTTCACAGCTACTACACATGCTTGGCCTTGTACCACTGTAAGGCCATTGTACATTGTTCAAAATCTGCACCTGCAGCATCTTCTTAACACATACCAGACAGTAAGGGAGTGAGGCCTAGGCTGCATACTTTGGTTCAAGTCCCCATCTTTGATTCCCCACCCCAACATATTTCAGTCCATGAAATGGGAAGTTCCCACCTTGTACCCCTGGGCAGCCTCTTCCACAGGAACCGCATTGTGAGCTCAGTGCTCCTTGGATCTGTCACACACCATGCAGAGGGGAACTTCATCTTCTTTGCAGAAGAGCTTCAGGGGCTCCTGGTGCCTCTCACAGATTGTTCACACTCCTACATTCTGCTTGGCCTGCATACTCAAATCTTTATATGAGACAGAATCTGCCGCAAAGAGTTGCTGCAGATTTATTGTCTAGACACAAACTTATATGTTCATAAAATGCATAGAGGTTTTCAGGTATATTGCTTCTTAGCTTTTGTACCATGTATGTTTTTAGTGTGCTGCAAAATACAGCAGACAGTACTCATGTGTAGTCACCCATCCAATTGTAAACCAAGGTGAACCCTGCTGATCAAAGAGGGTAATTCATGCTTGCTACTGCAAGGCTGGCTCTCCCCTTTGAGAAGAAGTCATAAAAGAACCAACCTTTGTCCTCTCTTCAAGGGCCGCTGCTAAATAAATGCCACTCTTCCTCACTAGGGTGGCCAATTTTTTAACTAGCCTCTGATACAGGGCTTTTTACTGTGGATCCCAGTGTAATGTAGAGTTCATAGAGTAACTTTTATTAGAGAATGTTTAACATATGGTTTACAAAAGCAATAGTGAATAGAATTTCCTGATAAAACACGGCTGCGTACTAACGAATGTGTGGTTGCAAAGGTAGAGAGAATATAGCACTGTACGCAAGTTCCTGTGGGTTTGGGTAGAGTCCGGTTAAAGGAGTTCAGTGAGAGGAATGTCCAAAAGGTCCAAGGGAGGGACAGATCCCAGTCTCACCTTGTGTGTGGCCAGCAGGGCCGTGCCAGTCTTCTTCTGCCAATTGCAGCCTCTGGGCGTGGGTCCTTGATGGTGGAGGGTCTTCTCCAGGTCAGGGGGTCCTCCAGGGGTGTTGTCAGCAGGAGTTCCTGGCATGGTCAGCCACTGTGCTGGCATGGTTCGTTTAGCATGCAGATATGTTAAAGATCACGTTCCCAAGGCGGGAGGTTACATACGTATATACATACATGCAGGTCAAGACAGCCATAAGAAAATAAGTGTCCATCTGAGTTAGTCACAAGCTGCAAGGCATCGCCAGTGTATGTAAGTCCTCCTTCGGTTCCACGCATATGTGAATCTGGACAGAGTCCAGGATAGAGTCCAAGCCAGGAGAGCGGGGGAACCCGGTCTCAACTTGTGGGTGGGAGGTGGCACATCAACCGGGGTGTCCTCTGGGGGTTTCCAGGTGGTCTGGCATCCTTCTGACTGGGCCCTGGCGGGCAATGCCATCAGCTCACAACAGAAGGGCTTCATGAGCCGTGAAGGATGCTACGAGCACAACTTCCTCCTCCAGACGGTGCTGGACACTGTCCGCCGCTCCAGGAAGCAGTGCGCTGTGGCCTGGCTGGACCTCGCCAATGCCTTTGGATCCATCCCACACCGCCACATCTTTGACACCCTGGTAGAGTTTGTTTGGCATGCCAGAGGAATTCCTGGGCCTGATCCGGGAGCTCTATGAGGGGTGCACCACCACCGTGCGAGCAACAGAAGGGGAAACCCCAGATATCAACTTGCGTTCAGGAGTCAAGCAAGGCTGCCCGCTCAGCCCCATCATCTTCAACCTGGCCATGGAGCCACTCCTCCGCCACATTGCCAACGGGCCAGGGGGCTTCTGCCTCTACAACAAGAAGGTCAGCATGCTGTCCTATGCGGATGACGTGGTGCTCCTCGCAGAAACTCCAGAGGAGCTCCAGGCCATGCTCAATGCCACCTCTGCTGCTGCTGACTGGATGGGCCTCAAATTCAACGCCAGCAAATGTGCCTCACTTCACATCAATGGGAGTCTCCGAGACAGAGCCAACCCGCGTCACCATCCAGGAAGACAGCATGGCCAGCCTCACAGATGGAGAAACGTACCACCACTTGGGGACACCCACTGGCTTCCGAGCAAAGCAGACCCCCGAAGCCACCATCCAGGCCATCGTTGCAGACACCAACAAGCTCGACACCTCACTGCTTGCCCCCTGGCAGAAGATCGATGCGCTGAACACCTTCCTGCTCCCAAGAATCTCCTTCGTCCTGAGAGGCTCAGCCGTTGCCAAGGTACCCCTCAACAGGGCCGACCGGGCCATCACAGCCATGCTGAAGAAGTGGCTCAGCCTCCCCAAGAGGGCCACCAACGACATCCTCCGCGTGCCCCAGAAACAAGGAGGCACTGGGACACCTAGAATGGGGGACCTGTTCTTTCCTGGCTTCTGGAGACGGTTAATTCTTCTCTTTGGGAGGGGTTCGTGCGATCAGCCCTGAAATTGGCGGTGGTCTACCCTCTCCTAAAGAAGCCTTCTCTTGATCCTGATAATCTGGATAACTATCGTCCAATCTCCAATCTTCCTTTCCTGGGTAAGATTTTGGAGAAGGTGGTTTGTGCTCAGTTGACTAGAGTCCTGGAGGAAACTGATTTTCTGGACCCTTGCCAGTCAGGTTTCAGGCCTCAGCACAGCACTGAAATGGCATTGGTCATCCTGTTGGATGACTTTTATTGTAACCTTAATGTGGGAAGCACACCTCTCTTGGTTCTTCTTGATCTCTCCGGGCTTTCGATACCATCAACCATGCTATCCTTCTGGAACGCCTATGAGGGCTGGGCCTTGGGGGCACTGTTCTTCAGTGGTTCCAGTCGTATCTCACTGGGTGATTCCAGTCGGTGTCGATTGGAGGTGTGTGTTCTGCACCCTGGCGCCTTTCTTGTTTCAGGTTTCAGTTCTTGCTCCCATTCTTTTTAACATTTACATGAAGCCACTGGGCCTGGTCATCTGTCGGTTTGGGGTAAGTTTTCATCAATATGCTGAGGATACTCAGCTTTATATCTTTATATATATCTTTATATCCTGGCCAAACAGGTGATGTTGTCCATGTGCTGGCTCAGTGCCTAGAGGCTATCAGGACCTGGATGGGCCAGAACAAGCTCAGGCTTAATCCCTCCCAAGACCGAGTTGCTCTTGTTCAGTTTGTGATCTGGCCAATTTCTGTGTGTGAGTTGATCTCTTGATGGGGTTTTGTTTATTTATTGCACTTCCCCTGAGAGAGACGGTTTGTGATCTGGGGGTTCTTCTGGACTCGCGGCTCCTGCTTGAACAGCAGGTGGAGGCCGTGGCCAGGGATGCCTTTGCCCAGCTTTGGCTGGTTCTCCAGTTACAGCCTTTTCTCAACTGGCAGGCCCTGGCAACAGTGACTCATGCCTTTGTTACCTCTCACTTGGATTACTGTAACATGCTCTACCTAGGGTTGCCTTTGAAAATGATTTGGAAACTTCAGCTAGTCCAGAACGCAGCGGTCCGCCTCCTCACAGGTGACCGTAGATTTGATAGTGTTACACCTCTTTTACGGTCACTGCACTGATTGCCTGTTCACTTCCGGGTCCAATTTAAAGTGCTGGTTCTCACCTATAAAACCATTATGGGCTTAGCACCTGTATATCTCCAGAATTGCCTCTCTCAGCCAGTTGTATTCCATCCTGTGAGGTCTTCTGAGTTGGCCCTCCTTAGTGTCTGGGCCCTGGTGTAGTGCATGGTGCCTGGGCCAATAAGAGGGCCTTCTCTGTGGCCGCCCCTCATCTTTGGAACAACCTCCCCCCGATTAGTTCAACCCCCTCCTTAGTGGCCTTCAAGGCCCTTCTTAAGACCCACCTTTTTTTCACCAGGCTTTTGCCCTTTGCTTTTTAAAAAAATTGCTGTTATTGTCATTGTTCACCGCCTAGAGTCTTTGGAGGCAGTATACAATAAATTTGTAATAAATACATAAATATTTTTAAATTCTCCTTTGAATACTTTCAGTGGCTGTAGTTTGCCATAACACATGTGTGATGAAAAAGAAAAGAAAGGATTTAAAAAGAGAGAAAGGGAATGGAGATTTGGGTGGGGGGGAGCTAATGGGAACTGTTAGAAAAGTTGTACATATCAAATTTGATTCCTTCTCATTCTTCTTGTGATTCAGCATCTTGTGATGCATTATCTGAACTATGAATGCTCCTCATATTTTAGAGAGGGCATGCCCTGGCCTCTTGCCTGTGGGCTTCTCAGAGGCACCTGGTGGGCCACTGTGTGAAACAGGATGCTGGACTAGATAGGCCTTGGGCCTGATGCAGCTGGGCTGTTCTTATGTTTCCTCTGTGGGTTGTTTTTTTAAAATCTGTGCACAGAATGAGTTTTGCTCCCCACTGGCACCTCCACCCAACAGTGTTGGTGCTGCCCACTTTAGCTCCACCCCTGTGCCGCCCACTTTGGCTCCACATTCCACCTGCCCTGCCTGGGGGCCACCCAGTCCCAAGAGTCACCAGCTGCCACTGCTTACAAGCAGGCCTTGGCTTTCCTTTTTTGTGTGTGCTTTATGTGTGAGAATTTCTTCTCTCCTTCCTCAAAATCTCCAGACAGCTACAAACAGGAACATGGGAAGCTGCCATATACTGAGTCAGATCATTGGTCCATCTAGCTCAGTATTGTCTTCTACACAGACTGGCAGCGGGTTCTCCAAGGTTGCAGGCAGGAATCTTTCTTAGCCCTAACTTGGAGAAGCCAGGGAGGGAACTTGAAAACTTCTGCTCTTCCCAGAGCGGCTTCATCCCCTGAGGGGAATCTCTTACAGTGCTCACACTTCTAGTCTCCCATTCATATGCAACCAGGGTGGACCCTTCTTAGCTAAGGGGACCAGTCAAGCTTGCTACCATAAGACCAGCTCACAAGACTTACTCACACACATGACACATAGATATCACTCGAGAAGGGCTAGTCTGATGACTGACCCCTTACTCCATTTGTAGCCTCTTTTCCAGTAGGCTTATGAGATCACCCGGCATTCCCTCTGTGTGTGTGTGTGTGTGTGTGTGCGCGCGCGCTCACACATAAAGTCTCCCATTCAAATTCAACCAGGGTGGACCCTAAGGGGACAAGTCATCCTTGCTACCACAAGACCAGCTCTCCTCTCCAAAACACTAGATCCTGTTGGGGTGGGTATGTATTGTGGAACATAGGAACAATCTTACCTTGAAGAGAAAAGAAAACTTATTGTTTTGTTCCTTGGTCACGTTCTCAACAACCATATTCATTCTGCTTAAATGGGGCTGACCCCCATCAGTGTTGTTGTGAAAATCTGAAGTTCTCCGCTGTGCACCAAGATATTTAACCTAGGATCAGATCTGGGCTGGTCCCCCAGCAGGATGTCCTAATCAGGATCCAATACATGTGTGAACCTGCACCCCATGCTGGTCCTGCTTCCTGCAAACACCAGGCCCTGGCCTATTTGCCATCCATTGACATCCATGCCCAGAGTGGACAATGCCTGATGACCCTGTAGCTCACCCACCCTCCCACCATACTCCATGGCCATGCAGCCAGGATGCCTTCCGCTGCATTCTGTCTGGCAATACAGCACATCATCCACACCTCCTCCAGGCACCACCTTTGGGAGGAGAGCTGGTCTTGTGGTAGCAAGTATGACTTGTCCCCTTAGCTAAGCAAGGTCCACCCTGGTTGCATATGAATGGGAGACTAGATGTGTGAGAACACGGTAAGATATTCCTCTTAGGGGGTGGAGCCACTCTGGGAAGAGCATCTAGGTTCCAGGTTCCCCCCCTGGCATCTCCAAGATAGGGCTGAGAGAGATTCCTACCTGCAACCTTGGAGAAGCCACTGCTAGTCTGTGTAGACAATACTGAGCTAGATGGACCTATTGTCTGACTCAGTATATGGCAGCTTCCTATGTTCCTGTGTTCCACCCAGATCGGTCCCAACAGCAGGCACACCCTCCACTAGAAGATGCTGCAGGGAGAGCTGCTTGCCCATGCAGCCATGGCCAGGTGCCCTGGTTACAAACCACTGGCAGGGGATGTTGCTTGCCCTGTTGGTAGACCAGAAGAAATGTAGGATGTGACAGAACGCACTGGAGCGTGGGCAGTCTGACTCACACACCCTTGTTCTAGTGTGGTACCCAGTCGTTGCTGCCACCAGAGGGAACACAGGTTTGGGTCTGAACCAACCTTTGGAAGATTCCCCCTGAACCTGGCTCAGTTCACCCCTTCAGTGAAGTTTGCCTTTAAATAGCTCAGCCAAGCAGTCTGCTCGTGGGAAGCGGCAGTTCTAGTTTCTCTGCACACACACCCCTGCAATAAACGAGATTGTTCTCTCTAAAAGACTACTTTAGGAGTCTACAGGAACCAAGGTGGGAAAGTGAGCAGGCAGGCATTGGGAAAATAAAACAAAAGGTGTTTCTAACTCCTAACACAACCTAAAGCCTTCAGCAAAACACTTACATATCATGATGTAGAATGATTCAGCCTGTAGGTGGAAAGTTAGCTGGCACCAAAGGCAACATACAACTTTAAATGTTTTTCTTAGGTGAGCCCTTCCTCCAATCAGAGTTATGTCACGAGGGCTCAGGTTGACAGCTCCTCAACCAATAGGCAGGTGGGATGCCCTGGTAGGCAGAGCCGACTGTGGGACTGACACCTGTCAGTAGTTCAAAGATTTCACAGGCCCTTGCCCTATAGTAATTACAGAGGGGCAGACAAACCTATTCTTCCAGGGAGAGACAATTCTTGGAGCCAGTGAAAAAGCCTGGCATATCTCTGATGTCACATGGCTCCCTTCCAAACTGGAGGTTCCTCCACCTAAATAGGTCTCATCTCAAATGTCTAAAGGTAGATCTGGTTTGAGCTGGTTACCCATTTTGAAAAAGGGATTCAGACTCTATCTTGAGGGCTCTGGCCCTTCTGTCACAAGAGGTAAGGAAATTATTCAATGGAATGGCAGAAGAAAGGCATGTCCCCCATTCAGAGCACTCAGGGTGGAGCAAAAGGCATTCCTGAGCTATGATGGAGGTCTGCATTTGGTCACAGACCATAAGAGGGGGAAAGTGCCTAAGATGGCTGTGTGTCTTTCCCAGCGATAGTGCAGGGATTCTCTAGCCTGTAATCCAACAACACCTGGAGACCTAACTCCCATCATTCCTGCGACCTTCAGGTATTGTGGCTGGGGATGATGGGAGTTGTAGTCCAACAAGATCTGGAGTTTCAGGCTTAGGAAATCACATGCCTGTGGGCTCCCCAGAGGCATCTGGTGGGCCACTGTGTGAAACAGGATGCTGGACTAGATGGGCCTTGGAGAGCTAGCAGAGCTGTTCTTATGTTCCTTGGTCACTGGCTTGTGGAGTCCTGCAGGGTTTGGTTTTGTCCCCCATGCTGTTTCACATCTACATGAAATCACTGGGAGAGGTCATTTGGGGACTTGGACTGACGTGTTAGCAATATGTGGATGATATTCAGCTCTTTCTTTCATCACATGGTCCTAGGGAGGCAGTGGATGTCCTGAATCGGTGGCTGGAGGCAGTGATGGGTTGGATGTGGGCTAATAAACTGAGATTGAATCTGGGTAAGGTGTAGGTGCTGTTGGTCAGTAGGAGAGCCAATCAGAATGAGGAGATTTGACTGGTTCTGGATGGGGTTGCACTCCCCTTGAAAGAGCAAGTATGCAGCTTGCGGGTATTGATGGACCCAGCTCTGCTTTTGGATGCTCAAGTGGAGGCAGTGTCTAGGGGTTTGCACAGCTTTGGCTAGTGTGCAGCTGTGTCCCTTTCTCAAGAAGGCAGATCTGGTCACAGTTACCCATGTCATGGCTGGATTACTGAAACACAGTCTACATGGGACTGCCCTCGAAGAATATTTGGAAACTGCAGCTAGTATATTATCTGGAGCTGTCTGCTGGGACCATATTACCCCCATTCTAAGAGAGCCGCATTGACTGCCAATTTGTTTCTGGGTCCAATTCAAAGTGCTGGTTTTAACCTTTAAAGTGCCTAATAGTTTGGGCACTGGATACCTAAGGGACCACCTGCTTCCAAGCTTTGGAACTTTTTCCAAGTTTAACAGATTAACAAAACCCTAACCCTACCTTCTAGCCACCTCATGACCGCCCTGAGCCATTTTGGAAGGGCGGTATGCAAAGCAAAGCGATAGATAGATAGATAGATAGATAGATAGATAGATAGATAGATAGATAGATAGATAGATAGACAGAGGCACAGCGAGGAAATGACTTGACTAGCAAGCCAGAGGTTGCCAGTTCAAATCCCTTCTGGTATGTTTCCCAGACTATGAGAAACAGAAACACCTATATTGGACAGCAGCGATATAAGAAGATGCTGAAAGGCATCGTCTCATACTGGGCAATGGTAAATCCCTCCTGTATTCTCCCAAAGACAGCCGTAGGGCTCTGCGGTCGCCAGGAGTCGACACTGACTTGACGGTAGACTTTAACTTTAACCCTCCCCTAACCCCTCCCCACTTCACTTCAAGTCCACTTCTTAGCCTAGCCCTACATGGGGTAAGGAGATGAGGGCTGCAAAAAGGGGGAGAAATTGAGGCAATGCTGATAGAAGAAGGGATAGAGCTACTGAGGGGAAGAAGAAGCATGAGGACTTCTAAATGTATGGGACTGAATATGTCTGCCCCATACATCTGTGTGCTGAATACTCCTGTCCCTACACCTGGCATGTTATTGTATGTTCACAGCAGGCATACTATTGCTTTGCTTCATATAGAGCCCCTCAACATTTGGTTCCAACACTACTTTAAGGGAGTATTGAAATGACATCTTCATCCAAAGTTTCCCTCTCTGGGATTAGATCAGGGCTGCACAGCTTTGGCCCTCCAGCTGTCCCCTGCTAACTGAGCAAAGAGGCATCTTTTAAAAGTGGCGATTCTCTTTATTGAGTAGGGGGAGAACAACTGGCCCTCTCCAGCCCCAGCACAGCACCTCTCCAGTGGCTGTTGCTGGTGGCTGTCTTATGTTCCGTTTTGGATTGTGAGCCCTTTAGGGACAGTGAGCCGTCTGTATTTTTATTTCTCTCCGTAAACCATTCCCAAAGTGATTTTGTTGAAAAGCATTGTGTTTGTGTGTATCTCCGTTGTTGTTGTTGTTGGACTACAACTCCCATCATCCCTGACTCTTGGGATGACATGCTGGGTGTATGCATGGAGAGAGGGATGCACCTATGCCCCTCCCTCACACCTTTAAAAAGGCTAGTCAGCATATCAGCCCAACTGGCCCTGTGAAAGTGAGAAAGAAAGTGGACTCTGGTGGCTGTGGCTGGAAGATCTGCTTTTGCAGAGTTGTAAAGAAAGGTCTTGTTCCGTTAACAAATGGCAATCCTCCTGTTTTGGAGACTGAACCCAGCACAGCCTGCACAGTTGATTTGGCTGCCTAAAGGAACCCTGAAGAGAGCTGTGCAGAGAAAGGAGGATTGCAGCAGGCAAGCTCTGCTCCTTCCCCTCCGTCCCACCCCTTTCTTGGCTCTGGAGTAAAAGTGGAAGTATTGGGAGAACAGTCTGCCGCCTGCAGTGTTTCTTCCTTCACTGAAGGGTTTCAAGCAGCTGTCTGTCAGCCGTGCTACAGCAGATTCTCACACTGAGCAGGTGGTTGGACTAAAACAGGAGCTCCCAACCAGTGTTACTCCAGATGTTGCTGAATTAGAACTCCCATCATTCCCTGGTACAGTTTATGGGAGCTGTTTGTAGCTCAGCAACATCTGGAGTCCCACAGGTTGGGGACCCCCGGACTAGAAGACCTCCAAGCCCCCTTCCAGCTCAAACATTTTGTGATCTTGTGACAGTCATACCATCCATTTGGTTTCAAGAACCCCTCCCCAAGTCCCTGGCATGACGCTCTCATTAAAGGTCCATTGGGCAATTTGTTCATGTTTTTTCACCCTTCTTTCACTTGGAAACTGCCTGCGAAGGACAAGGAGAGGCAGAGGTAACCCAAGGGCTACCCAGACAGCACTACACATAGCCCTGCTCTGCAGAAGTGAAGTTGCTTCGTGGTTGGGGTAAGAACCAGCCAATCAGTGCTGGTCTTTTGACCATAATAATGAGGGAAAGAAATCCAATCAGTGCTGTGCCATTTTTTTCCCTGGAACAAAAATAAGTGTTGTCTTTGATCAGGCTGCAGGAAGGACATGGTCCACATTTTGCAACTTTAGTGGTTTTATACAGCGTGTAAGATAAAGGAGAAGGCAGACTAGGTGAAGCCCAGACCAGGAAGCTCTTGCCATCAGCTCCTGAAGAGACTGCCAATGGCCTGAGATAAGTAAATTCCTGTTTTAGCTTTTTGTACTGTTTTTATTGTTGGTTCTACATTTAAATTTTAAAGCAACTTGGGTCACTTCACAGAGGTGCCTATTGGATTTCCTCTGTCTGGAATTCTCTTGGGAGGTTCCCCTAGCAGAGGTAGGCAAGCTTGACTCTCCACCTGTTGTTGAACTACAGCTCCCATCATCCCTAGCCACAATAAATTGTGGCTGGGGTGATGGGAGTTGTAGTTTAACTACGTGGAGAGACCAGCTTGCCTAGCCCTGCCTTAGTGCCTTCATGGTTGCAATTTAGGCATCAGGCAACATTCATCCTAATCAGCTGAGGTTTTAATGAACATGTCTTATTTTAAGGATGCTTTCTTTTGGCCATCTTGTGATGTTGACTAAAGACAAAATAGCAATTTCTTCAAATAAAATGAATCAATCAGTAAATGAGTCTGGTTTGCTTTTCAATCTGAATATAAATATTTATATAAAAGACACCTTGCAACACACTTATCACAGCACCTAAAACATTATAAAGAATACACAGAAGTTCTCTTTTTAAAAAAACTGGATCTATTGTAATGTTAACTGCAGATTAACTCACAGCATAAATCATGGATTCCCAAGTTTGGATCCCCAGAAGTGTTGTCATCATTCTCAGTCACAGTCGCAAAAGGGAGTTTAGTGCAACAACATCTTTAGACCCAAGATTGAGAATTCCTGCTAGAAATGTATAAATGGGAAGTGTCTCCTTATTTTGGGAGAACATTCTCATGGACTGGCTGGATCCATCCCTCATCTCCCTGTGGTAATCAGGATCTGCTTCCCTCACTGGAACTTGTATAGGAGGCTTTTCATTAACCAGGTCAGTTTAACAATGGTTGAAGCCTGGTTCCACATGATGTCCCTGAGCCTCAAGAGGAAACACTGCCCTCCTCTCCTGCCCATGCAAGGCTCCCAGAAATTCCACTTCTGACTGAGACCAAGCTTGGGGTCTGAAGTGACCAATCTTGGTTGATCCTAACCAGCTTGCATGAAATAAACCTAGATACGAACCAAGTTTGTGCTGATAGCGCTTTGCTTCGATGGTCTCTCCTGCCACCTCTGGTGGTTTTAAATTTTTTTGAGCTGCCTGGAAAAAAGAAAGACTCACTCCTGGCTTTTAAATAAATACTTTGTGAAATAGGGGGAGATCTGGGGTTTGAACTGGATTATGTGGCTGATGACAGAGGGGAGGTCCAGGCAATGGGTGCTAGGCAATATTGGAAAGCAGACAGAGAGGAGAAGAGGGAGAAAATGTTGGTTTCAGGTATGAGGAAATGGGATTTTGGTAGGTCCTCAGGAAGGTCTTCTGATGCATGGCCAAACCATCAGCCACCAGCCCACTGAGGGAAAGAACAGCTGTAAGGAGGAGGCAGGAGTGGGAGGCCTGCTGCCCCACAGAATTCTTAAGAAACCGTAGCAGCTGCAGGGGAATTCCAACTGCTCCCTGCACCAACTAGGTCACTGCGTGTGCACATTCAAGAGAAGAGATTGAGGATCAATGCACAAAGAGGGCAGGCTAGTTGTTTTCAGTGTGTGGGGAAGGGGTAAAATTAACCAAATGTGAAATCTCAGAAAAGAAAGAAAACCCATTATCCCGCCCAAGTGCTTGTCTGGATCCTCTTGGCCCATCTCATCTTCACTTTAAAAGATTTATTTGGTTATTTCTCCCAGTAAGCCACTCATGGTTACAGTGCCAAAAAGCGGGTAGGATGTCCCACCTCAGTGCCGTCATTCACCCTTCTCTCTCCAGCCACTCATGGTTACAGCAGCAGTTGTCTGCAGAGGGAGCCCCTGTTACCACGAGGGAAAATGTGACCGTGATTGGCAGCCAGGGGAAACGCAGCTGATGGAGATAGGGGCGGGGGTAACAGCATCAGGGTGGGGCTTCGTACCTGCATTTGGTGATTTGGCACTTTAAACATGAGCGCGTTGCCAGCATGGGGCGGGGGGGATATTTGAATGGGGCTTACTACCTGCTAGTTTTACATATTTCTGTCTATTTCAAGCAAGTTGCTTAGAATAAACCCAGATCAGTCAGGTCTGGCATGATGACCAATCCTTCCTTTCTAAATCAGAAGTGCCTGGAGAAGAGACAATATGAAGGGAGATACAGCAGCCATCTTCAGATATCTGAAGGGCAGACACACAAAAGAAGGAGCAGACTTCTTCCCCACTGCTCCTGAGAGCAGGGCTAGAAGCCATGATCTGAAGTTACAAGCAAGCAGGTCTAGGTTGGAGAATTAGGAAGAACTTCCTGATTTTAGGAGCTGTTTGACAGCAGCACAGTCTGCCCTTTGTAGTGGTTGGGCTCTTGTTTGTTGTAGGTTTTCAAACAAGAGGTTGGACCTTTCAGAGATACAGTAAGAGTTTTTTGCCCTTAGCAAATATCTGTACTAGAAGCTCATCAAAGTTTCTTTCAACACTAAAATTTTCTGATGCTAGAATTCTGGGGAGTCTTACACACTCCCAAGGCTCAAGGAAATGATGCAGAACTAGGTTAATCGTGGTTCTGTGTGGCGTCTGAACCGCTGAATAAACAAATTGGCTTTTATGAACGGATAGATTTTGCCTAGAATGCCATACCAGCTTCCCAGAGTAGCAAGAATGAATTTTAGCATCTCCACAGCTGGTGGAGGTCTTGTGGTAGGAGACAAAAGAGAAACTGAAGTCAGGGTACAGGGCCTTTGAGGCTGGGCTCCTGGAGGCCAGCAGGACACCTGTTTTCTTGAGAATAGATATGATGGTGCTTATGACTATAATTGTGATACTGCCTCTTTAAAAGATAGGACAGAATATTGAGAAAGAAAGTTACAAGGCAGACTCTGAACTAATTTTGGTGACTAAGGTTGGAAGCCTGCAGTGGTCACCACAGAGCTGCAAAAGGCATTCTTGATAAATATTTGGTGCCCCTCCCACCATTCGGTAATTCATTGATCAATCAGGTCTGGAGAGTAACCCCAATAGGACCTGTAGCATAGATCTGGCTGCCTTAGGCAAGAATGGAGACAGATGTACACAGAAACATGAGCTGGTGTGGAGGATTTCCCTGCAGGGAAACCTATTTTACCTTCAGCTCTGTAAGAACAGCCCTGCTGGATCAGGCCCAAGGCCCATCTAGTCCAGCATCCTGTTTCACACAGTGACCCACCAGATGCCACTGGGAGCCTACAGGCCAGAGTTGAGGGCATGCCCTCTCTCCTGCTGTTACTCCCCTGCAACTGGTACTCGGATACATCCTGCCTTTGAGGCTGGAGGTGGCCTGTAGCCCTCTGACTAGTAGCCATTGATAGACCTCTTCTCCGTGAAGTAATCCAAACCCCTCATAAAGCCATCCAGGTTGTTGACTGTCACCACATCATGTGGCAGAATTCCACAAGTGGCTTATGTGTTGTGTGAAAAAGTAATTCCGTTTGTCGGTCCTAAATTTCCTGGTAATCAATTTCATGGGATGACCCCTAGTTCTATCCACTTTTTAATATGTGCTGACCAGGACTGTATGCAGTACTCTAGGTGTGTGGCCGCACCGTAGATTTGTATAAGGGCATTATAACATTAACATTTTTATTTTCAATCCCCTTCCTAATGATTCCTAGCATGGAATTAGCCTTTTTCACAGAGTTGTAAAAGACGTTATTGGCAAACAATTTATTTATTGAATTTATATACCACCTAATATAGAAATCTCTAGGTAGTGTGCAGAATTAAAATATGAAATATAAAACATTTAAAACTCACAAAAAGATAAAAATCATTATAGATAAAAACACATTAAAGTTTTAATATTTGGTTTCAGTTAAAAGTCTGGGAAAATAGATATCTCTTCAGGGTCCTCCTAAGAACAAAGGAGATTCTCTTATTTCAGCAGGGAGCGCATTCCAAAGACCTGGGGCAACGACCAAGAAGGCCCGATCCAGAGTTGCCACCAAACGTATTGACAGCAACCGTAACCAGATCTCTCCAGATGATAAGAACAGCCCTGCTGGATCGGGCCCAAGAAGGCCCATCTAGTCCAGCATCCTGTTTCGCACAGTGGCCCACCAGATGCCACTGGAAGCCACAGGAAGGAAATGAGGAAATGCCCTCTCCCCAGATGTTACTCCCCTGCAACTGGTAGTCAGAGGCATCCTGCCTTTGAGGCTGGAGGTGGCCCACAGCCCTCCGACTAGTAGCCGTTGATAGACCTCTCCTCCGTGAAGTTATCCAAACCCCTCTTAAAGCCATCCAGGTTGTTGACTGTCACCACATCATGTGCAGAAAATTCCACAAATGGATTATGCATTGTGTGAAAAAGTACTTCCGTTTGTTGGTCCTAGATTTACCAGCAATCAATTTCATGGGGTGATGCCTGGTTTTAGTGTTGTGTGAGAGGGAAAATAATCTCTCTCCATTTTCTCCACACCGTGCATGATTTTATAGACCTCTATCATGTCTCCCCACAGTCGTCTTTTTTTCTAAACTAAAAAGCCCCAGGTGTCGTAGTCTTGCCTCATAAGAAAGGTGCTCTAGGCCCCTGATAATCTTGGTTGCCCTCCTCTGTACCTTCTCCAGTTCTACAATGTCCTTTTTTAGATGCGGTGACCAGAATTGTATGCAGTACTCAAAAGTGTGGTCACACCATAGTTTTGTATAAGGGCATTATAATATCAGCAGTTTTATTTTCAATCCCCTTCCTAATGATCCCTAGCATGGAACTGGCCTTTTTCACAGCTGCCACACATTGAGTTGACACTTTCAACAAGCTGTCCACCACGACCCCAAGATCCCTCTCCTGGTCAGTCACCAACAGCTCAAATCCCATCAGCATATACTTGAAGTTGGGGTTTTTCATCCCAATGTGCATCACCTTACACTTACACACAATGTGCATCACCTTACACTGAACTGCATTTGCCACTTTGTCACCCACTCACCCAGTATGGAGAGATCCTTTTGGAGCTCCTCACAATCCATTTTGGATTTCACTACCTGGAAGAGTTTGGTATCATCTGCAAATTTGGCCACCTCGCTGCTTACCCCTGCTTCTAGATCATTTAAGAAAAAGCACCAGTCCCAGTACACATCCCTGGGGGACCCAACTTCTTACTTCCCTCCATTGTGAAAACTCTCCATTTATCCCTAGCACTTACATTTATATACCGCTCTATAGCCGGAGCTCTCTAAGCGGTTTACAATGATTTAGCATATTGCCCCCAACATTCTGGGTACTCATTTTACTGACCTCAGAAGGATGGAAGGCTGAGTCAACCTTGAGTCCCTGGTCAGGATCGAACTTGTAACCTTCTGGTTACAGGGCGGCAGTTTCACCACTGTGCTACCAGGGGCTCTTATCCCTACCCTCTGTTTCCTGTCTTTCAACCAGTTGGCAATCCACACATGTTCTTGTCCCCTTATCCCATGACGGCTAAGTTTTTTCAGAGGAGTCTTTGATGAGGAACTTTGTCAAAAGCTTAATAGCTTAATGATCTTAATAAGCAACAGGGTTCATGACTGAAGGCTCTCTCTTAAGTACCCTGGACCTAAGCCATTAAGGGCTTTTTAGCTAATGACCAGTACTTTGTATTTCGTTCGGAAATATATCAGCAACCAGTGGAGCTCCTTTAGAATCAGTGTTATTTGGTCCCTTTGGGGAAACCCAGAGACCAATCTGGCTGCCGCGTTCTGTATGAATTGTAGTTTCCGAACTATGTACATAGGTAGTCAAGCCTAGAGGTTAACAGCATATGTACCACCGTTTTAAGGTCATTTGTTTTATTAATCAACCTCATGTGGAGAGTAACCCCAGTAGGGCCTGTGGAGTAGATCTGGCTGCCTGCAACAAGACTGGAGACAGATGTACTCAGAAACAGGAGCCGGTTTGGGGGGTTTCCCTGCAGGGCAATCTCTGCTCCCTTCAGCTCCACCTCTATACCTGCTCCTGGCTCTGCAGTGTGAAATCTGAAGGAAACATGGAGGGCCAAGGTTGGTGGCAAATTATCTGCTTCTCCCACCTCCAAGCAGCTGGAACTGTTACCGGATAAAAAGGATGCTAAGTGCTTTATTACCCCAACCCCCATTCATATCTTGGGGGAGAGCTGTACATGTGTTGCAATTAATGTCGTGCAATATACACTCCACTCTTCAGCGGCCTCAGGGGGAGAGTGTCAGGGTTGCTTTCATACCCACCCAAAAGAAAGGGAGGAGGGTCTCTCCTGAGAACGAGGCTTTGAAGAAGGTGTAGATTAGGGCATCTGAGTCAGCATCCAAAAAGGCCAACTGCCCCTCAGCACAGTTTAGGGTCACATGGATTCTCTTAGGCTCCCCACTCAGGTGCAGAGGAACGTCAGCAGGGGAATCGAGTGCCTGGTACCCACCACCCCACTTCATCACAGCCCAGACCCCTTCCTCAGGTCCCCATCTGAAACGGCCCTTTCTCTTCACAGACTTCCTGGCAACCCCCACAGCCCAATCTCCCTCACTTCCCACACTGACTTCCCAGCAATGTCTCCCAGCTGTGAATCCCTCACACCCCAGCACAAAACAGAAATTGCTGAATCTCTCAGGATTGTTGGGCAGATCTTGCCATTTCTCTCCCCATCTCACACTTTTACGATCCTCAGCCAGGATGAGTTGGGGATAAGCTGTATCTGGATCCAAAGTGACATCATCTGTTGGGAATTGGAGAGGAAGGATGAGAAACAAAACAGAGTCAGCTGGGAGACTGACTTCACACCCAAATATATTGAGCTGCTTTTGTATGTGGAATAATCATTGTTTTGATCTCCATAATAAATACATGGGGAGTCTATAACCTCATCACAGGAATTACTTGCCTAACAAGATCAGTTAGCTTTCCATGTGCTGCATTTGCAGGGCCAGATCCAGGCTGAGAAGGGTCCATGGGCAAGAGGCGCTCAGTGGCTCCTCTCCTCCTCCTGGCCACTGCTGCTGCTGCCACCCCCTCACTCGCCTCTTCCTCTGGACCTCATCCAGCATCATCTCTCAGAGGGCATGGAAGAGGCAAGTGGAGCTTTCTATTTCTTCTTTTCAAACTGCTCACTCAAAAAGGGAAGGAAGTTGAACAGGCAGCAGAGATTGACAATGGGCCCCAGCTAGTGCCTGATAATGTCAGCCCCAGGGTTGCTGACCATATAGCATCCCAATTTGGGATTTTTTTTCCTTATTCCAGGCCATTTCTACCATTCAACAGAGACCCTAGCTGAAACCCTAGGTAGAGCTAGAAGCAGGCAAGTTAAGGATAGAGGACATTCCCTCCTCGTGTAATCATGGCCCAGGGCTTCAGTTTTTTATTGGAAGTATTTATATCCTGCTTCTCTTGCCATTCAAGGCAACTCAAAAAGGCAAAGACGCCTATACGAGTATGTTTGTGACTGGCTCCTTGCTGTGTCACTTTCCCTCTCTGACCAGGGGGTTGGACTAGAAGAACTCCAGGATTCCTTCTAACTCTAGAATTCTATTATTCCTAATGAAATTAGCAGAGAGAGAGGGGAATCCATGAGAGGAGAGGTTTCCTACTTCCCATTCAAACTGGCCATTCATGAATTCAAGGGAGAATCCAGGTGCTGTAATTCTGGTGAGCAGAAAGCTTAGTTATGCCCCCTGCCACACCCCCTGTAAGGTCTATTACCAGTCTGGACCTTACAGGGGGTGTGGTAGGGCCAAAACTGCGCTCTTGTCCAAGTGTTCCCTGCTACATAAACCAAAGCAGGAAGAAGCTGACCATCAGGAGGTGCACCACAGATTCTGCATCTTGGTTCACAAGGCAGTTCCCACTGTTGCAACACTAGCCTAGAAAGCAAGCTTCCCATATACTACTTAGCACAATGTCCTTCTGTTTGCACACATGCAGGTTTCGTTGGGATGCCAGCCATTCTTGGAAAGTAAGGGGAGGATGTACCATTGCCAACTGGAACCTCTTCTGAACCAGGGTTAGGAAAATGCAGCTGCCCCAATCCAGTAATAATCAACCAGCAGCTTCAGATTTGCCATCTTTGAAGAGAGTTGAATTGGAAGACGAGGAAACACTATGGGCAGTAGTGGCCAGTGCAGAGGTGGCAAGGGAGGGCTAAACGCTGCTGCTCATTCTTGATCTCTTCTCATAGGCTGCTGCATTCTTGTCTTGTCTCAAGTGTTGTGGGATTAATCCTTAGCACACGGGTTGGTTATCTGCTGGGGAGAAACATTTGAGGACAGTGTTGCCTTCAGGCCCTGCTTCTTATCCTCCCAGAAGCATCCAGCTGTCCACAGTTGGACCAGACAGACCTTGTACCTGACCCAGCTGCCAGGATCTTAAGTTCCCTGCTTATATTGCTTGTGAGCTTAACTGGGAATAAAGATACAGAAGGGAAGGGCATCAAACCAATAAATATTTAGAACTAGAGAAAGAAAATATACACAGGCATGGACATCTTCCTGCATTCTTCTTTCCCTCTACTTCTAATTGATGGCTCCAGAGCCTCCAAGGCAGAACTTTGAAAACATGAAATAAAAGCAGACAACTTTTTGACAAGTCCCCATCCCTCCTGTGAATGTTTTCTATAATCTGACCCCACAACTTACCTTGCGGCAGCTGAAATCCAAAGAGTAGATTATCTGGGGAAGGGAATAGAGATTATGCATCACCACATTGTACTTCTATTAAATGAGAGTTAATGCAGGCGTTACATTTTCCTTGTGGTGTTTAACCAAAGACAAGCTTCAAAAAAGGCAATATGCCATGCCATGTGAAAGTGACATGTTAAGTCTCCCGCTTCCCACCTCAGCTATCTTTGTGATGGATTCTGCGATGATCTAGCATGCTCATGTTCTCTCATTTCTGTAGTTCTTTTAAATTCTGGAATCCCCTCGGGATGTTTGAGCAGTGACACCATTTTGGAAAAGGGCAGAAACTACATAAGAGATTAGAGAACTCGCCCCCTGAACCAGCTATGCATCACGGGCTATCTTACGGGGAAAGAGGGTGGTAAATCCACTTAGAATCCCTTTCTCCATCAAACCTTATTTTATAATTAAGAATGTGGAAACACTTTTAAACAATCCATCTCAATTACCATGTCTGTTCATAACCATGTGATAAGCGTAAGAACTGCATTAGCTTTCAGTAAATGCTGAAACAAATCTGGGAGATGTGGGGGGGGGTTCCTCTCTCAAGTCTAGTGTGTCTCCAGATATTTAAACTTGTTTTCTCCCAATGGAATTCTATTGGATTGAAAACACTAAGAGGAAAATCTGGCAAATTGACACATAAGTGTATGGTCTTAGGAATTTGCAGCCCAATCTAAACATTGTGATTACTGAGTGGGACTGATTTTTTAAGCTGTATGCTAAGGCCTGGGGTCCAAAGGCCCCAATCAAGCTAAAGGTAATTGGGATAAAGCTCCACAGAAACCATGAAATTAACTTTAGATTAGTCAGAACAACTATCTTCCTTTCATTTCAATGACACTTAGTCATTTTGGTCAGTCTTATAGAAAAGATAAGGGAAGAGAGATGCCTTAGAGGAAAGATGGCGCGTCCACCAAGGGAGAATGCCCTGAAGAATCAAGTTCCCAATGCCTACATTTTCTTTTAATGTGTGAGGGTGATACTTGTTTTTTACCCCTGCTAAGTGGGCAAAGAGGCACCTTTTTAACATGGTGATTCTTATGTATGTATGTATGTATTTATTTATTTATTGTTAAATTTATATAGCGCCTTTCATTAAAATAATAAGGCGGTTCACATAGAAATAGTTAAAACAAGATTATAAAAGTCACACAATTAACATATGCTAAAATATAAAAACAGATCTAATAAAAAAAATTAAAATACATACATAAAAATACACAATATACAAAGAAGCAGCAATGGAGACAATCACATAAAAGCCTGCATAAAAAGCCAAGTCTTCACATGTTTTCTAAAAGCCATGATGGAGACCAAGGAGCAAATAGCCACTGGGAGAGCATTCCAAAGTCTGGAGGCAGCAACAGAGAAGGCCCTGTCCTGTGTGCATGACAACCGAGCCTCCCTCATTGTCGGCACCTGGAGCAGGGCCCCCTCAGATGACCTCGTCAAGCGGGCAGCAACCCTTGGGAGCAGGCGGTCCCTCAGGTATCCCGGGCCCAAACGGTTAAGGGCTTTAAAGGTCAAAACCAGTACCTTGAATTGGACCCGGAAACAAACTGGTAGCCAGCACAGCTCTTTCAAAAGGGGTGTGATATGCTCCCAGCAGGCAGCTCCAGACAAAACCCTGGCTGCCGCATTTTGCACTAGCTGCAGTTTCCGGATATTCTTCAAGGGCAGCCCCACGTAGAGCACGTTACAGTAATCCACCACTGAGCTCTTTATTGAGCAGGGAGAGAGTAACTGGCCCTATCCACCCCCCAGCACAGTACTTCTAGTGACTGTTGCTGGTGCCTGTCTTATGTTTCTTTCTAGATTGTGAGACCTTTGGGGACAGGGAGCCACCTTCTCTCTCTCTCTCTCTCTCTGCAAAACCGCATTGGAAACTTTTGTTGAAAAGCAGTATATACATATTTTGTTGTTTATGCATGCCTCCATCATAAATTATGCAGACCTTGAAGCACCGATGAGCTAAACATGATTAGAGATAATAAAATGAAGAATAACTTCAAAAAATTCCAGAGAATGAACTGCTGAGCCCAGGGCCCTTTCCACAGCAAACCAAAGTTGTTTCATCCACTGGCACTGAAGTTCCCAGTGGCCCTTCTAATATTAGGAGTGGACGTGTAAGGCTCTAGGTCACATCTGGACCAAGGTAATATCCATAGAAGATTTTTGCAACTATTCTTCTTTACCTCTGAACTGCTTCATGGCTTTCTCCAGAAAGGTGTTTCTATCACCAAAGTCCCAGATCCTCTGCTTCACTGACTGAGGAAAAGCCACAGGATTCTCAAATCTCTCTTTCTCCCTGCACCTGGAGAGAAACATAACAGCAGGAAGTTGCAATTGGGGTGGGGCGTAAGGGGACTATATAGAGCAGTAATCGTAATGTTCAGCACAGCACAATTGCCAATTGAGAGGTCAACCAAGCCATTGATTAGTTCTCCAAGAAGGCATTAGGCCTCCTACAGATTCATAAGCAGGTGCTAAACCTAAACTCCTACATATAGATTTAGAAACATATAGTTTCTCTCCAATATTCAATAACCAGAACAAGTGAAAAACCAAATCAAAGTAAAATAAATAGCAAAGTTTCAGATAAAGAGGAAGGCACATCCAGAAGGTGGTACTACTAGTAAGGCATTTCACTTCTGCAATCAGATGGAATTCAAGTTATAGTCCCATACAGCAATAAAATATAGAGCTATATTTTGCAGGAGAATTCTGCCATGTCCACATCCACAAAAAGATCCCACACTATGTTTATTCAGAAGAGGAAATGCTTACTCCATATGCTTGTAAATTAGCAAAAATCTTGCTTTTAAAATTGGCTCTTTGATCTGTCATTTCCTGTTTTTTCATGGCTTCGGCATGAATGAAAACTGATGTGGAATGAGCGATTTCTGTTTCTTTTTGCCACTAACCTTCTGATTAGCCATATCACCTATGTTGTCAGAGTAATATCACAATTTAATCTTCAATTTATGTTTGTTTATTCATGCAATTATGTTTTTTGAAGAAGCAATGTTTTTATTTGTGCTCTCATCTTAATCAAAGAAATATGAGATTGTTTAAAAAGAAATTAAAGGCAGAACTCTAGGGTTGTTGTTTTCTTTAAAGTAAGAGGGTGAAGCAGCCACAATGGAGAGATTTGAAACATGAAAATGAGTATCAACAGCTGTGCCATCAACTGCTCCACAGAACATTCCTCCTGCCAAGTGACTTGAGTTAACTTAAATACAAGTTACCTTAAATGAAAATGAAGTACCAATCTGTCCAGCAAGACTGTTATAGCGTTACTGAAGCTTTTCAGCAACCTTCTTCCTTGTGGCTTCTGCCTCTGCAGTTAGTTTCTATGCACTTGGGTTCTCCCTCATTACTATTTGTCTTTTCTTTCTTCAAGTTCTGTACATACTATCCAGACCCTTCAAAGAATCAGGTGGTGAAATGCACGGGATCTACTTACCTCCTCAAGGTGCTTCTAACATCCTGGAAGGAAAGAAGGAAAAGAAAGACGAGGAAACTCAGTGTCTGCCTTAGTGTGAAGAAAGTTTTTATGATAATGAAGTCAGCAGGCAGAGTGGATCAATTTAAAAATCTCAACCAGTTGAAGCAGATAAGTGCATATATTGACCAAAACAAAATGCTCCTCTAAAATGTGCAGGGTAACATCTTCTATTTGGGCCCAATTCCCTGTTGTCCTGAAGAGCGCATGGCCATGTGTCTGCTTATATGGAACTGCAAACTGTTCTTTCATAAGCCCTGACCCTGAATATGTAGGGACAGAGATGCCCTGTGGTGGGCATTATTGGATGCCGTTTCAACAGTCTCTGCTGTCATAGTTGAAAACTGTCAGAGTTCTGAATTGCCTGCTCAGTTTCACCCTGCCCTGTCCTCTCCTCCTCCCAGTTACCCGAGACTGGGAGGGGCCAGGAGGCAGATTACGCAAGGTCCTATTTGCTCCAGACGGAGCACCAACCCAGCAGTCTCAGCACGGGCCTTCTGTGTAAATTCCAGGCATATGTGTGTGTTCCCAACCCTAACCCTATTCTTTAGTTTCCCTTGAGGTGCCCTTGGCACCAGGGATTGTGGAAGTTGCAGTTCTTTAAGGGACACAGCCATGGTTTCCTACAAAGCTTAGTGCTCCATATGGAGCAGAGAGGACATTGCATATGTTGTCTCCTGGTCCCCACCCAGTCCTAGGTAACAGAGGGGCAGGAGGAGGGGGAACAGCAGGGTGCGGTCCGATAAAAATGTCAGAATTCAGACATGAAACTGAACCAGCAGCCACAAGGGGCAATGTCAGCTCCTCCCAGGAAACCCAGTCTGGGCCGGGTCATGTCAGATAGGAATTCCCACATTTCTGGGCTGTGCAAAGGCCTAACCAATGCACAGCGGCTTAAGTCCCACAAGTACCATCTTGGCTGGCAATGCTTTCTGCAACAGAGATCATATCTGAAAATGACAGGAAGATAAAGATGGAAAACAGGTTGGCAAGAACATTGGCTAGATTCTCCATAAAGACTGAGGGCCTGAAGGATGGAGATGCCAACTTAAACTGCTAGTGCACAAGCAACCCTCTAGTTCAGAACAGTTCACCCACAGCTTAGTATACCAGCCTATTTTACTTCATTTCTCCTGAACATAACAGAAAATATGAGACCTGTTAATATGATGTTAACAGCAACATTATAAACAGGACCCCTTCATTTCTTGTATGGATGGATGTATGGAGGCACTCAAGAATTTGGAACCAGCCCTCTCCTAGGAGAAGGAGTCTGGCCTCTTTCTGCCACTGTCTTACCTGCAGAAGCTCACTTGCTGACTGTTCACACTTCTCTTCCATCTCCTGTATAACTTTATCAAGAGAAGAGAGCTCCTCTGAGAGTTTTTCCATATATTCATCCCTTCTCCTTGCAGTCTCCTCCTCCATTTCTTCTATCTGGGTCAACAGGAGTGTCTCTTGCTCTTCCAGAAACTGGTGGAGTTGTCTGAATTCAGCCACTGCCTTTTGCCTCTCCGCTACTATTTGCTTCTGTAGTTGGGAAGAGGAGAAAATCAGGCAATGAGTGTTTGCAGAGTCAAGATGTAGGTGATGGCCATTCCTATAGAATGGTCATCGCACTTTTGACAGTCCAGGATATTAATGACCTAACCAAGAGTTTTGAAGATACTTCCAAGGGCCTGCCCTTAAAATGGCCTCTCAGGAAAAGGAGAACAGGGGATCCCCATAATGGACAGTCTGAAAAGAAGGACTGCCTCTCGGCTTTTGATGATGCTTTCGCTATTTTGTCTTCAGTTTTTCTACTTATCAAGTCTGATACTTTTTTTTGTTGAGAATACTTACAAACAATTTTTGGCTTTCCTTTTCTGCATCAGCTTTACATGTCAGAATTCTCTGTCTTCCCTTCTTCAAAAGCTTCAAAAAGCTCCAGAACTTATCCTGAATAGAAAATATAAAGGTCCAATTTGGTTCCTTCTTGAGAATTTTGGATGTGCCATCTGACCCCACCCTACCGTTTAATCTTTGGATGTTTTCTGCTGTGCTGTAGTTTTGGAGTGCTTTATTGTGACATAATGATCCTACTTATATACAATTCCATTAACAAAAAGGCTTTCAATTTAAGACATTGTGTAAAGGGCTTTCAATGTTCATTCAAACTCCAAAATGCCAAGAATGTGAAGCCATTATGGGCCACTGCCTCAACAGACATGTCCTTTGGGGAATATGGATGTGGCCTGCTATCCTATTCTGTGCTTAGAGCCAGCTTCACCACTACCTTGGAGCTGGATGGTTGTCATCAGAAAAGTGGTTGACCTACATCCCAGACTGTGGCAATCCTGCACTGAGCAGAGGCTTGGACTAGACCAGTGATTCCCAACCTGGGAACCTCCAGAGGTTGCTGAACTACTACTCCCAGCATCCGCAGACTGACTTCAAACACTTAAATAAGCCATTTCTTTTCTTCTTTACCTCAGAGTTGACATGGATCATCCTCATACCCACCTTGCCTACACTGCCAAAAGTGCAGAGCCATTTTCTAACAATAAGCCACAGTACCTACTGCCCCCTGGTTTCTGGTTATAATGGTAGAATGCAAAATGTCTGTCTCACCCTTATCATCAGGCCCCTGCAGTGGCCTATAATTTGTACTTATATTTATTGTAAGCCACCTTAGGCCCTCTAAATAAAGTGGAAAGGCAGAATAGAGTGATAGTAAACAAATAAACTTCAAAGGTTTCACTGAGAAATAGAGACAAACAACTTTTAAAGTATTTCTGATTCCTGGGCACCCCAGCCTGCCCAGCATGGAGATGGGTGCAATCACACTTACAGCATTTGCATCCTTAGATTAATATCCTAAGCATAAAGACTGGGGACAGGCAGATGAGAGAGGTGCTGGGGCTTCCAGAACTGCACTGAATGTACAGCCGGGTTGTATGTGAAGATCTGAACAGGGCTTGAGTCTGTATCCCATTAAAGCAGGATGAATAGGTGTGCCTGCACACTTCCCAAAATGGGGAACTCAAGAGATACCACCTCACCTGACCACACAGGTGAAGTCCTTCAGGTGAATTCCTTCTAAGGACTTTGTCTACATTAGAGCATGCAAACCCTTTTCCTCCCATGGGATTTGGCACCGGAAGACTTCTCCCAGGTTTCCTGGCGGACGCTGGAGCTAAGGCTGGTTTAGTCCACCTCCTCCACGCTTGAGTCAACTTCCCCATTAACCCTGTCCTGCCACTTCCCAAATACACACAGGTTGTTAAATGAGAAGTCCTTACCTGGTACTCCTGGGCAGCCTCCGGGACAGGAACCACATTGTGAGCTCGGTGCTCCTTGGATCGGTCGCACACCACGCAGATGGGGGCTTCGTCCTCCTTGCAGAAGAGGTTCAGGGGCTCCTGGTGCCCCTCGCAGACTCTCCAGCCTCCCAATTGCTGCTTCAACTGCACATTCAGCTCTTTGGCTATTGCAACCATGTTGGCCAGCTGCCTGTTCGGCTTCACGTTCCTCGGCTGAAAGCTCTCTCGGCACTGAGGACAGGCCGTGACTGTGGGCGGCTCCCCCCAGCACTGAGCAATGCAGGCTTGGCAGAAATTGTGCCCGCAGTCCAGAGTCACGGGATCAGTGAAGAAGTCCAGGCAGACGGGGCAAGTGGCTTCATCCTGGAGTTGCCTCCCCACGCTGAGAGCGACGGCCATCGCGCCAACGCCACAGGCTGAGTTTCGTTTCCCTGCCAGCCCCTCCCGCCCAGGCGGGGCTTAGCTGCCAGCAGAAGTCGGGCGTTGCTCTTCCTACAAGCGCTGGAGAGGAACAGGCTGAGACGCTGGGGACCAATAGAGGAAAGCGGGCGGGGCAGCGGAGGGGTTTCTGCCAGGAATGTGGCGTGCTGCTGGGGCTGTGAATGGACGCCGCAGTGTAAGTTTGTCTCTGTTGTCAGCAGCAGTACTGCTGCTGAGAAAGGCGCTGAAGGGAAGAAGACACATGCATTGCGTGCTAACAGCTCAGTACAGCTAGCATCCTTTTGATGGGGTCTGAGGCGGGAAGAGCCAAGCCTCTCAGCTGTTCTCCCTGGTGGGCGGGGCCTCTGCTAAGGAGAGAGCAAGGAGGCTGCTGTGCCTTTCATAGCTGTGTCAGCCAACATCAAATCTTCTTTTCCCTCCCGCTCCTCAGTTTTTCCATTGTCCACTGCCCAGTTTGTTGGAAGAGCCCCTCCCCAAGCACCTGGCATGGTTATCTGATTAGAGGTGGTTTGAGACAAGAAAACTATTGCTTGCTTGCTTTTTTTGGCTATATGTATGTTGTTTGAATATTTAAACTTTAAACCACCTTGAGTCACTTGTCAGAAAGGCAGTACCATATTTACCCAAATTTAAGACAAGATTTCCTCCAGTTAAATACGGGGCGGGGTGGGGGACACACACCTAGATTTGGCATCTTCTTTCTTTTGGGTAAATACAGGTATAACCTGTTTTTAATATCTATCTTTCATGTCATCACCTTCCATTCAGAGTTGCTTTCTACTTGGGTAAATACAGTCTATCAATGACACAAACAAACCAAATCTCCAACTTCCTCTCTACTTTAGGAAGATGGGTGTCCATTGGAGAAAGGGCCTTTTCTGTGGGGCGCCCTCTCTGGAATCTCCTCTCTTGAGAGGCTCCACATGTGTCTTTATTGTTGTAATTTAGGTGCAGGCTAAGATGTTGAAAGGCATCATTTCATACTGTGTGGGAGATGGCAATAGTAAACATCTCCTGTGATTTTCTCAGGGCTTTGTGGTTGCCAGGAGTCAAAACCAAGTGTCAATGTCAGTGTCGACGACCCTTTAGGGAACAGTGACCATAGTGCCATCAAATTCAGCATACATGCAGGAAGAGAATCACCAAGGAAGTGTAACAAAGAGATTTTGAATTTCAGAAGAGGAAACTTCTCCAAAATGAGGAAAATGGTGAACTGAAAGGGAAAATCAGGAGAGTCACTTCGCTCCAGAGTGCATGGAGTTTACTCAAAACCACAATACTAGAAGCCCAGTTACACTGTATACCCCAAAGAAGGAAAGGTATCACTAAGTCCAGGAGGATGCCAGCATGGCTAATGGGTACTGTCAAAGAAGCCATAAAAGGGAAGAAGACTTCCTTCCAAAATTGGAAGGCCTATCCAAATGAAAAGAACAGAACGGAACACAAACTCTGGCAAAAGAAATGCAAGGTGACAATATGGGAGGCAAAAAGAGTTTGAGGAACATTTAGCCAAAAGTATCAAGGGGAATAACACAAACTTCTTTAGATACATCAGAAGCAAGAAACCTGCTAGGGAGGTGGTTGGACCATTAAACAATGAGGGAATGAAAGGGATTATTAAGGAGGATATGGAGGTTGGAAAGAAGCTAAATGAGTTCTTTGCGTCCGTCTTCAGGGCAGAGAATATACCTGTTCCTGAACCAGGCTTTTTAGGGATGGAGGCTAAAGAACTGAGTCAGATAGAAGTGACAAGGGATGATGTTCTAAACTGTCTGGAAAAACTGAAAACTAACAAATCACCAGGGCCAGATGGCATCCATCCAAGAGTCCTCAAAGAACTCAAATGTGAAATTGCCAACCTCTTTGCTAAAATATATAACTTATCCCTGCAATCGGGCTTTGTACCAGAGGACTGGAGAGTAGCAAATGTAACACCCATTTTCAAAAAGGGATCCA
Organism: Hemicordylus capensis; assembly: GCF_027244095.1. NCBI lineage: Eukaryota > Metazoa > Chordata > Lepidosauria > Squamata > Cordylidae > Hemicordylus > Hemicordylus capensis. The sequence continues at coordinate 251,842,798 of NC_069658.1, read as the reverse complement.
GGGGCCATCCGGGAAATTACAGGCCAGTTAGCTGGCAGACAAATTGATGTAAAGCATCCTCTTGGAAAAAATCGTAAAACACATAGAAGAACAGGCCCTGCTAGGAGTGAACCAGCATGGCTTCCACAAAGATAAACCTTGCCTCACCAACCTTTTGGAGTTCTTTGAAAGTGTCAATAAGTGTGTGGATCAGGTTGATCCAGTTGACATAGTATACCTGGACTTCCAAAAAAGCTTTTGACAAAGTTCCTCATCAAAGACTCCTGAGGAAATTTAGCAGTCATGGGATAAGGGGACAAGTACATGTGCAGATTGCTAACTGGTTGAAAGACAGGAAACAGAGGGTAGGTATAAATGGAGAGTTTTTGCAATGGAGGGAAGTAAGAAGTGGGGTCCCCCAAGGATCTGTACTGGGACTGGTGCTTTTTAATTTATCATAAATGACCTAGAAGCAGGGGTAAGCAGTGAGGTGGCCAAATTTGCAGATGATACCAAACTCTTCCGGGTAGTGAAATCCAAAACAGATTGTGAGGAGCTCCAAAAGGATCTCTCCAGACTGGGAGAGTGGGCAACAAAGTGGCAGATGCAGTTCAGTGTTGACAAGTGTAAAGTGATGCACATTGGGACAAAAAACCCCAACTTCAAGTACACGCTGATGGGATTTGAGCTGTTGGTGACTGACCAGGAAAGGGATCTTGGGGTCATCGTGGACAGCTCCTTGAAAGTGTTGACTCAATGTGCGGCAGCTGCAAAAAAGGCCAATTCCATGCTAGGGATCATTAGGAAGGGGATTGAAAATAAAACGGCTAATATTATAATGCCTTTATACAAAACTATGGTGCAACCACACTTGGAGTACGGCATACAATTCTGGCCACCACATCTAAAAATGGACGTTGTAGAACTGGAAAAGGTGCAGAAGAGAGCAACCAAGATGATCAGGGGCCTAGGGCATCTTTCTTGAGGCAAGACGACAACACCTGAGGCTTTTTAGTTTAGAAAAAAGACGACTGCGGGGATCCATGATAGAGGTCTATAAAATCTTGCATCAGAGGCGTAACTAGGGAAAACGGCGCCCAGGGCAAGCACTGAAATTGCGCCCCCCCCGCCACACACCCCACGACCCCCCCAACATACATTTGACTGCCACGTAATCTACTCTTCCACCAGTGCCTGCCTATGCTCACATTCTGCCTGGTACAGAAAGTGATCCTCTATAAACACAAACTCAGCTATCTGGCCTCAAGCCACACCCCTGTGATTAGGTCTATTACAAAACATCTGTGTATTCAGGAGGCCATGCAATTTTGAAGGTACACCATAAATTCAAATATTAATTTTTCTGAAAGTTATGCTTGTTAATCTGTTAATCTGTTTGAGCAACAATTAGAAGCCACTGTTGCTAAAAGAGATTTGAATGTGTTTTTATTTTAACTTTTTATATTATTCATTAGATAGCACTCTACGTGTAGGTATTTCTTCATAGTAGTCACTTAGTGCTTCCTCCATTTGTATGCCTTTCACTAAGTGACAGTGTAATGAGAAAAGCTACAGTAAGTGAAAGTAGGAGGCAGGTGTAGGAGTAGTATTGGGAGTCATCGTAAATTCTTCTTGGAGAAGGCGCTGCCAGTCTGTGGAGACAATAGTGAGCTAGATAGACCAATGGTCTTACTCAGTATATGGCAGCTTCCTATGTTCCTATGTTCTTTTTAAGTAGCCAGATATCTGGATGACAGCAGTATTCCATTAAATTTCATGGCAATTACTGTCTTTAATAAACACAGTGTTGGTAGCACTAAATCCCCACTCACTGCCATACAATCACTGCAAAGTGTAACCCTGTACTCTTTATGAATACTTCAGCCTGTGTTTAAAGCAACAAAATTACTTTCTGGGAAAATGCATCTAGCAACAATCAGTACACATCATATTAAAACCAAGATATACTGAGCAGCACCTTCATAATTTTTAGTGAAACATTTTGGGTTATAGTGGATAGATTGCAGGTTTGTATGCGAATTAACTTGTGCCAGTTATGGCTAAAGAACAATCTTAAAGCCCCACAATAACTAAACCACAAAGAGACATTTGTTAATACAGGTCACATACCACTTTGTTTCCATATGTAGTTGCTTGAATATATCAATGACAAGGACACTGATATAGTAAAATAATATGAAGCCTTATAGTAAAATGATATATTTAGCTCTTATTAACTATCGTTAATGGTGGGCTATGAACTGAAGCCCTCATAAACATTGCCCCCCCTTACTCCACAGTCTTACCACACTCAGCTAAGCCAGTGGAATAAACATCTATCTTCTGCCCACAGAAAGCAAGACAAGTGTTATTTTTTAAATGCTTTCCAAGCATTTAAGTTCCAGAACATGCGAGCCAGTAAAGTTTGGAGTGCTCCCTCTAGATTTATTCGAGTTTCTAAGTGCTTTTACAAATCACTGGCTGACCTTATTTTAACCATTGCTCATGAGGTCTTAGCCCCGGTGCCTGTTTTTCATGGCAAAGCTCAGCCAAGAACAAATGAAATTAAACAGAATGCCTTGGAGCATACACAGAGTGCATTTGATCTGGAACTCAAAAATGTGTAATGCTCCCTTCCTTCTGTCCTTTACGAAGCTTCTGAAAACGTATCTATTTTGCCAGGCTTTTTATTTTTAGTGTGGGGGTGGGTGGGTTGTGTTGGGGTTTTTTGTTTGTTTATGGCTGCTCCAACAAATGCAAACACGGTTCTGCAGCAGGCAGGCTCCCTGCTTCTGCCCCCTTTCCCGCCTTTTCACAGAAGATTTGGGAATCTAGACAGCGGGGAGCGGGTAGGTTGCTCCCTCCGCCAGCCCCTGTGCGGAATACATAGGGGCGCCGCCAGGGCTCCCTTACTTACTGCTCCTGGACTGGGCTTTGCCTCCGAGCGAGCAGCTTCTCTCTCCTGCCTCCAGCTGGAGGGCTCTCAGCGTTCCCGCCGCCTTGTCTTGTCTCCCGACATGCCCAGGCAACCCTCACTTCCGGCTTCCATGCGACTTTCCCCCACATACAGAGTGGCTGCATTTTGCCACTCTGTATGTGGGGGGGAAGTTGCATGGAAGCCGGAAGTGAGGGTTGCCTGGGCGCCGCGTTTGCATTTAAAAAAACATTTTTTAAAAAAAAAATTTGGGATCGGCAGGGATCATGGCAGCACCCCCCATGGTGTAGAGAAAGTGGATAGAGAGAAATTCTTCTCCCTCTCACATAACACTAGAACCAGGGGTCATCCCATGAAATTGATTGCCAGGAAACTTAGGACCAACAAACGGAAGTACTTTGAAAAAAACACCACATAATCCACTTGTGGAATTCTCTGCCACAAGATGTGGTGACAGCCAACAACCTGGATGGCTTTAAGAAGGGTTTGGATAACTTCATGGAGGAGAGGTCTATCAACAGCTACTAGTCGGAGGGCTGTGGGCCACCTCCAGCCTCAAAGGCAGGATGCCTCTGAGTACCAGTTGCAGGGGAGTCACAGCAGGAGGGCCTGCCCTCAACTCCTACCTGTAGCTTCCAGCGGCATCTGGTGGGCCACTGTGCGAAACAGGATGCTGGACTAGATGGGCTTTGGCCCTGATCCAGCAGTGCTGTTCTTGTGTTCTCAACTTGGCAGTGCAACTTTACTTTAAGTTTGCCCTATTCCATCAAGCTATTAACATCAGTGTTTTTCATGGTTTTATTCTGCTGTTTTTGTTCTGTATGATTAACTTTATTGGCACTTTAAATATGGTTTGTTTTGGTTCTCTTGTGATTTTTGATATTGATATGCCACACTTGGTTCATGTTGGATTAAAACTTACTATAATTATGAAAGTGTCATGGCTCATACCTTGAAATTGCTAACCAGATAGAATTGCGATGTAAACTTGTACTGACAAATTGTGTTAATTATTAGTTTCTACAAATATGTCTGTAGAAATTATAGCCTGTAATGAGAGATAAGAAAATGTATTTTGGAAGGAAAACATCTGATCGGGGCCTGCCCGTTGAGTGCTGAGAAAGACATAGGATGTGTGCCAAGGCTTAGGACTTTCCTGATTACAGGATTCTTGTTAAGTGACTTGCTGTCAGTTTTGGCCAAGGAAACCAACTCTGTTGTTAGGACAGTCGGGACATAAGGGTGGATACCTGACCAGAAGCATTGGGCTCCATCTAGGGAACATTTAGAAGTACACAAGTCTTCCAACGTACCCTTGAATCTGGTTGATAGGGAGATTGTTCCCATACCTATTCTCTGTGAGCATAACAATAAAAGACCCCCCTGAAGATTTTTGCAGTGAAAAGACAAGACTGGCAGTTCTTTAAATAAAATGAGTCACTCAGTAATGAGTCTGGTTTGCTTTTCAGTCTGAAGAGAAATCTTTATTAAAAATGCACATCTCATCACATTTTTAAAACTCCTCAAACCATGTTCATATACACTATACACGAGTAAACACAAGCTCTCTTAAAAAAAAATAACTGGGTCCCATTTATAATGTTAACTATGGATTAAATCACGGTACTTTGAAATTGCCTGCATAGGTGGGAGAGGCAGAGGCAGAGGCTCCTATCTAGCTGGACACAAGGGCTAACCAAAGGGCAGCACACATAGCCCTGCTCTGAAAGGGTGAAGTTGCTTCATGGTTGGTGCAAGAACCAGCCAATCAGTGCTGGTCTTTTGACCATGATAAAGATGGAAAGGAAGCCAATAAATGCTGTGCTGATTTGGTTTTCCCCAGAACAGAAATCAACTTTGACTTTGACCAGGTTGTGGTCCGGATGTGGCCTACGTTACTGACAAATAACTATTTGGTGCTTTATTAATCAAACTGGTCTGGAGAGTAAACCCAATAGGGCAGTGGGGTGGATTTGGCTGCCTTAGGAAACACCGGAGACAGATGTACACAGAAACGGGAGTGGAGGTTGGGGGTTTTCCCTGCAGGCTGAGCTCTGCTCCCTTCAGCTCCACCTCTATGGTTGCACCTGGCTCTGCAGTGAAAGCCAAATGAAACATGGAGGGGGAGGGGTGGCAGATGGAACAGTTCCCTAATTAAAAAGATACCCATTACTTTATTTTTACCCCGTTTTTTCCTTCACTTTGAAAATAGCTCTGATGAGTTGGGATGCAGAATAAAGTGGCTTCCTGACTGACACAGGGATAAACCAATCACAGGTGTTCAAAGCCAGCTTCTCCTCAAATGGTAGAAAAGGTTGCCACCCCCCCCCCACGCTTCTCTCCGGCAAAAGCTGTACCTGTGCTGCAATTGCTGTAGCTTAATATGCATCAGTTGCCACTCTTAGCTGCCTGAGAGGGAGAGTGTCAGGGTTGCTTCCATACCCACCCAAAAGAAAGGGAGAAGGGTCTCTCCTGAGAACGAGGCTTTCGAGAAGGTGTAGATTGGGGCTGCTGAGTCAGCATCCAAAAAGGCCACCTGCCCCTCAGCATAGTTTAGGGTCACTCGGATCCTCTTAGGTTTACCACTCAGGTGCAGAGGAATGTCAGCAGGGAAATCGATTGCATGGTATTCAACAGCCAACTTCCTCACAGCCCAGATCCCTTCCTCAGGACCCAATCTCACCGTGTTCTTTCTCTTCACAGACTTCCTGGCAACCCCCAAAGCCCACACACCCTCACTTCCCACAGTGACTTCCCAGCAATGTCTCCCTGCTGTGAATCCCTCACATCCCAACACACAACAGAAATAGCTGAATCTCTCAGGATTCTTGGGCAGATCTTGCAATTTCTCTCCCCATCTCACACATTTACGATCCTCAGTCAGAATGAGTCGGGGATGAGCTGTGTCTGGATCCAGAGTGACATCAGCTGTTGGGGATTGAGTGCAGAGAAAGAAAGAGAGAAGAAACAGAGTCAGCTGGGGACTTCACCACCCAGATATATTGAAGTATGTTTCAATACAGTGGAATAGCAATAGTTTTAGCCTCACAATATGTTGTGAGCCTCTAACCACAACACAGGAATAACTTGCCTAGCAAAATCAGTGGGATTTCTATGTGCTGCATTTCCTGCGCTAGATGCAAGCTGTGAAGGGTCCATGGGCAAGAGGCGCTCAGTGGCTCCCCTCCTCCTCCTCACCTTTGTTGCTGCCGCCGCCACCCACTCACTTGCCTCCTCTTCTGGGCCTCATCTGGATATAGAAAAGGCAAGCGGAGCTTTCTGCTCCTTCTCCTATCATTGCTCACTCGGATACAGGAGGGAACAGGGAAGGTGAACAAGCAGCAACAGAGCAGCGGGCAAGGGGGCTCCAGATGTTGGCAATGGGCCCCCTACTGGGACGTGGGCCTCAGCAGGTGCCCAATAATGCAGACCCCAGGGATGCTGGCCCTGTGGCATCCACATCTGGGATATTCTTTTCCTTATTCCAGACTACTACTACATTTCAACAGAGACTATAGATAAAATCCAGGAAAAGCTGGAAGCAGTCAAGTTAAGGTCAGAGAACATTCCCCCCTCATAGAATTATAATCTGGGGTTAAGTTTTTTATTGGAAGTATTTATATCCTGCTTCACCTGCCATTCAAGGCAGCTCAAAAATACAAGTATTTTTTCCATACAAGTATTTTTTCCCCTGGCTACTGACTAGCACAGCTTCCCGCTCTGACCAGGGGGGTTAGACTAGAAGAGCTCCAGGGTTCCTTCCAACTCTACAGTTCTATTATTCTTAATGAAGTTAGCAGAGGGAGGAGGGAGGAATGCATGAGGAGTGGTTTTCTACTTCCTGTGATAATTGCTCATTTATGAATTCCAAAGAGAATCCAGGTACTGCAATTCTGGTGAGCAGAGCGCTTAGTTACGCCCCCACAAGGTGCTGACAAGGAATAGCACCGGTGCAGATTCATTATCCAGTTCTGCAACCAACTGGAGGCTGTACATTGGAAGCAAAATATTTACAACTCTGCTGAAGTGGCCTTTTTGTTGCAAGGGCTCTTCCCTCCCCCTTACTTTCATACAAGATTCATCTCCATACCGTTCATAATACTGTTGTTTTGGATTACAGTGACCAACATACAGACTAACGCTTTGCTTACACAACAAACCAAGTTATGCACTTGCAACAAGGCAATGTAGGTGAGCAAAATATATATCACTTTAATATTAGGTTGGGTCTGGTTGAGTGTGGCTTAGCTTTCTGTTTTCCAAGTGCAAGTCGCCCAGAGTTTGTTGCAGTCTTGTCTGAATAAAGAAAGCTTCTAAATCTACTTTGTCTCCTGCTCCTTCAGGTCCAAGGTCAGGCCAGCAAAACAACTGGTTGTGAGAATGCCTAACAACCATACCTAGGGGAAGATACTACAACCCACTTGAGCAAGGGTTCCCTGCTACCTAAATTAAAGCATATTTACAGCTAGGGAAAGAAAACAAACATTCTTCTTTCTCTATACTCCTAATTCACACATTGATGGCTCTAGAACCCCCATGGCAGAACTAGTGAACTCTTATGAAATATAGACAGAAACCCTTCGGACAAGTCCCCATCCCTCCTGTGAGTTTTGTCCAACATCCAATTTACCTCCCACAATTACCTCGCTGGAGTAGAAATCCAGATAGATTGTCTGTGGAAAGGAAGGGAACAGAGATTAAGCATCACCCTATTGTACTTCTAACAAATATTGCAGGAATAACAATCAGTTGATATCATTAAAACATCTACATTTTTCTTATTTCTAGTGAAAAACTAAGAGCTAATGCAGACATTACATTTACCTTGTAGTGTTTTGTCTTTTCTGAAGCTTGTCTTTGATGATATGCCATGACATGTTAAATCTCCTGCTTCCCACCTTGGCAATCTTTGTGATGGATTCTGTGATGATCTGGAGAGCTCATGTTCTCTCATTTCTGTAGTTCTTTTAAATACTGGTACCTCCTATGTCTGCCTGAGCAGTATGTACAGTAACCCAATTTTGGAAAAGGGCATACTACAAGAGGATAGAGAGCTTTCCCCTTAACAAGCAATGCATTGTGGGATATCTTAAGGGGAAAGGGGATGGTAAACCCACTTACAATATCTTCTTCCACCAGTTACTTGTATAATTAAGAGCACATGCGGAAACAATCCACCTCAATTACCATGTTTGTTCATAACTATGTCGTAAGTGTAAGAACTGCATTCGCTCCCAATAAATGCTGAAACAAACCTGGGAGAGGCTGTAGCAAGGGGTCCTCTCTCTCAAGTCTAGTTTGTTTCCAAATATTTAAACTTGTTTTCTTCCAATGGAATTGTTTTCAACAATCCCAATTAGATTTACTATTGGACTGAGAAAATGAAGAGGAAAAGTACCAAATTTGGCAAACTAATGCTAAATGTATTGCCCTAATGATTTACAGCCCAATATAAACATCCGGGGCCCCCAAATCCTACTATACTGCGTCATCGTGGCGGGGGGTGATCCTGGGAGGGATTAGCAAAGTACGCTGGGAGGTATACGCCCAGTAGGGTCACCCAAAGCACAAAGGTCATCCCAGCTGCCCAGCTAAAGCAAGCAGGCACCTATATTGGGCAGCAGTGATATAGGAAGGTGCTAGAGACAGACGATCACTTCAGTGACAACAACAAAGTCATCATTTCATACTGCGCAGGAGAAGCAACGGTAAACCACTCCTGTATTTTACCAAGAAAACCACATGGATAGACAAAATAGAATGATTGACGATGTACTGCCGGATGATGGGCCCCTTAGGTTGGATGGTACTCAACATGCTACCGAGGAAGAACTGAGGAGCTCTTAGAGTACCGATGGTGTTTATAACACGGTTAGATTAAAGCCTTTTGGACGTCTAGCAGCTGATGTTGCCATGCAGGAAAAGAAACCCCAAAGCTGCAAAGACAGAATTACAATGGGAACTTGTAGAAGAAGCATGAATATGGGAAAGCTCGACACAGTGAAAAACAAAATGAATCAACTACAAATTGACATGTTGGTCATCAATGAATTAAAGTGGGTTGCAATAGGACACTTTTAGTCAGAAAATCATACCGTTTACTATTCAGGACATGGAAAACAAAAAAGGAATGGTGTTGCTTTCATAGGAAGGATATAGCAATGACAGTACTTGGGTACAATACGGTCAGTGACCGACTAATATCAATTCGATTTCACGGACAACCCTTTAACATGACAGTTTTTCAAGTCTATGCCCCAACGACTGATGCAGAAGAAGAGGAAGTTGATGCGTTTTATGCTCAAGTTCAGTCTGAAATTGACAGAACATGCAAGCAAGATATGCTTGAAGACTGGAATGCCAAAGTTGGAAATGGTAAGGAGGAAAACACAGTCAGATTGCATGGCCTAGGAAACAGAAATGAAGCAGGATAACGACTTATTAGTTTCTGCCAAGCCAATGATCTCTTCATTGCTAACACATTCTTCAAACAACCAAAGAAGCGCCTATACACATGGACATCACCAGATAGAGTACACAGAAATCAAATTGATTACATTATTGGTGCAAGGAGGTAGAAGAGCTCAGTTATAATAGCAAAGATATGGCTGGAGGCCAATTGTGAAGCAGATCACGTACTGCTCATGTGCAAGATCCAAGTCAAGCTAAAGCGGAAAAACAAAGCTATCCAGTTTCCACAATATGATCTTGAGAATGTACCCACCATTTTCAAGAACAACATCAGGAACCGCTTTGAAGTTCTGAATGTCATTGATAGGGAACCAGAGGAACTGTGGAATGAAATCAAAGGAGTTGTTAAGGATGAACGTGAAAAGAGACTGCCAGAGACCAAGAAACAGAGTGGGAGTGGGTGGGAATGGATGTCAAAACAAACAGTGGAAATTGCCAAGAACAGGAGAGAAGCCAAAGTCAAGAAAGATAATAACTCCACAAAGGAACTTAATAAGGAATTTCAGAAAGCTGTTAGAAGATACAAGGAGCAGTACTGCAATGACATCTGTTTATGTATTCAGCTAAAAAGAATCGGGCGAATGGGCCTGCTGCATATTCCACATTGAATCCAGAGACGAGTTCTGATTCTCCCTCTGTTAAGATTCTCCCTCCCTCAAATGGTAATCAATTTGATTCAGCAAGTGTTGAGATAAATCATATTATTGTAAGGGGTCATGAGCAGGGGAGAAGTCATATGTGTTCTTGTGTTACGCAGAGTGTTTGAAGGGTGAATCCTCCTGCAAGATTAATTGTTGCTAGAATAATAATTCCTAATGTGACTTCATAGGAGATGAAGCCTATGAAGGGCCACCACTCGTAGGGCCCCCATAAGTGAGTATTTTGAGTTTGAGGCCCACCCGGACCATAAAATGGAGTAGACAGCCATACTCGAGAGTGCTAGGATAAATAGGAGTCCTAAGTTTATATCTGCTAGTACATAGGGTATGGGTATAGGGGTTCATAGTATTAGGGCTAATGTTAAGGCTAAAATAAATAGTGTTTGGGAAGATTGTGCTGGGCGAATAGGCTCTTTGATAAATAGTTTTACACCATCTGTGATGGGCTGGAGAAGGCCGTAGGGTCCAACAATATTAGGGCCTTTTCGTAGATGTCTATATCCAATGATTTTTCGTTCAAGTAGTGTTAGGAATGCAACAGCTAGAAGAATAGGGGCAATATATAATAGGGGGTTAATTGCTAAGGTTAGAAGTTGGTGCATGATTAGGGAGATGATTTGAACATCTGGGGTAAAGGGCTTAGGTCTTTTGCAAGTTACCTGGCTCTGCCACGCAAATAAATGGCCTTGTCTTGACCTTAGGGTGTGCCCTAGGTTTCTAGTTGAGTTGATGTCAGCTGTAATTAGGAGGACTTGGCTGGTTTTGGTCCTTTCTTATTTGTCCTTTCGTACTGAAGAAGAGGGCTTATAGATAGAAACCGACCTGGATTACTCCGGTCTGAACTCAGATCACGTAGGACTGTTAATCATTGAACAAACGAACCAATAATAGCGGCTGCACCATTTGGGTGTCCTGATCCAGCATCAAGGTCGTAAGCCTTCTTGTTAATATGGTCTCTTAAAGAAGATAGCGCTGTTATCCCTGGGGTAACTTGGTTCGTCAATCAGGTTAATCCGGGTCATGGGTTTATGGTGCTTTGGCCTGTCAGCCATTGCAAGAGGTAATTCTCTAGGTGCTCGGAAGTTTTGTTTTGTTCTGAAGTCGCCCCAACTGAAAACTCGTATTCAATTTATTGTTTGAAGGTGGTTTAAAAGCTCCGCAGGGTCTTCTCGTCTTATATGTGTACTAGTGGTTTTGTAGCCCGTTGGTTAACAGGAGCTAGTGGAGCTCTGCGCTCCAGACGTTCGCCGCCATTCCCTCTCCCGCCACCCCCCGGAGCTCCGTCCGGGCCCGCCACTCACCGCCGCCCGCGGCTCCGGCCGGGCCCGCCACTCACCGCCGCCCGCGGCTCCGGCCGGGCCCGCCACTCACCGCCGCCCGCGGCTCCGGCCGGGCCCGCCACCCACCGCGGCTCCGGCCTGGCCCACCGCTGCCCGGGCCCACCGCCGCATTGTTTTGTCTGCCGCCTCGTCCGGCGGCCATCCTGGGCGGCCAGAAGCGGCCGCCCCGAAGAAGCCGGGTAAGCGGCGGCACGGCCAGGCCTCGGCCATGGCTCTGCCGCCTCCTCGGCCAGTGTCCCCCGCCGCCGCTTACCCGGCTTCTTCGGGGCGGCCGCTTCTGGCCGCCCAAAATGGCCGCCGGGTGCTGGCGGTCCTGCCTCCCTGGCTCCTTCTGGCCATGCGCTTCGCGCATGCCCAGAAGAGACCAGGGAGGCACGGACATACGCTTGGTGTCCGTCCACGGACGGACACCAAGCCTTTTATTAGATAGGATTCCAGCATTTGTACTGGAAGTTCAGTTTCACTGATTTTCCACAAGAGACAGGTTTATCCTCATTTAACCATTCATACTAGTCCCTATTTAGGGGACAAGTGATTACACTACCTTTGCACGGTTAGGATATCGCGGCCGTTAAAACTTTGTCACTGGGCAGGTGGGACCTTTAATATTTTTATGGCTAAAGGCTATGTTTTTGGTAAACAGTTGGGATAATATATTTGCTGAGTTCCTTTTGTGGGGTTAAATCTTTCTTTTGGGCACTCCTGTGTTGGGTCTACAGTGGGTTTAACAGTTTATATTGTAGTAGCGGCTGGCTGTTTAATTGTTGGTAGATTTTCTAGTCTGACCTAAGGTTGTACTGAGGGAAGTTTTCATGTTACTAGTTATGCTAAAACTATATTTCTCTATATTTGTATAAAGCTATATTTCTCTATTTTTGTTTCTCTATATTTGTAAAGAGTGGCTTCATTTATTTTTGGGGTGTGATTGTTTTTGGAATTTGATTAGTTTTGTGCTTTGACGCATTACTCTGTGGTGGCTGCTTTAGGGCCTACTAATGGAAAAAAAGAAAATTCTCCAGTGACTGGTTGTATCCGGGTTTAATAAAGTTGTACCCTTATTGAATATCTTTTAGACTTGACCTAAGGCTAGGGCTTTGATATCTAAAGTAAAACTTAAATTTTTTGGTGAAGCAACCAGCTATCACTATGTTCGTTTGGCTTTTCACCACTACTTAAGGGTCGTCTCACTCTTTTGCCACAGAGACGAGTTGATTCTTGGTATTGCCCAGAAGTAGCTCACGTAGTTTCGGGGGGGGGGGGGCAGGCTTAAGGTCTCTTTGTCTGGTGTTTCATGCTAAATCATGATGTGAGAGGTACAAGGATTAATCTTTGCTTTATCTTGCTTAAGTATTTCATTTTTCTTTCAGTTGTCCCTTGCAGTGGTATTGCGCCAGTTTTAAGGTTCTTTCTCAAATACTTTTATAGTCAAATGATTTGTTTTATGGGTGTAGTAGACTAGGTGGAGTGGCTGGGCTTGATTTAAGCGCAAAGAGGTTAGGGTATAATTAACGTTTTCCAATTGTAAGCTGAATGCTTTATTTTAAGGTACTCTTTGTTAATCCAAGTGCACTTTCCAGTACGCTTACCATGTTACGACTTATCTCATCTAGTTTTTCAAGGAGGGTGACGGACAGTGTGTGCGCATTCCAGGGTGTCATTAAAATAAGAGTCCTTTCTTAGTTTTACTTCTAAATTCACCTTCTATTACAAGGTTTCATTGTATTGTTCGTGTTTTCTATTGTAGAAAATGTAGCCTATCACATCCATTTTATTAGCTACACCTTGACCTGACGTTCTAGTGTGGGCTATTATGCTTACTATTTTTCTTTCACAAGGTTAGCTGGCAACGGCGGTATATAGGCTGGAGTGGCCAAAAATGGTAGGGTTGAGTGTGTATTATCGATTATAGGATGGGCTCCTCTAGGTTGATGTGGAATGCCGCCAAGTCCTTTGAGTTTCAAGTATTTTGCTTGTAGTTCTCTGGCGGATAGGTCGTATTTTGCTATCTAAGTTTAGGGCCAGGCGTAGTGGGATATCTAACCCAGGTTTGTGTCCCAGCTTTCGTGGAGTAAAAGAGTTGTAAGGAGTTGGTATTCTTGTCTTCTTGGGCGTTTTACAGCAGAGAAGGTGTTCATCCTTAGTTAGGGTGTGTTCTAGCCACGCTTTACGCCAAGGGCTGTTATTTTGGGTCTTTCGTATAACCGTGGTGGCTGGCACGAAATTTACCAACCCTGTATGGTTAACTATGGCTAAATCAAGCTTTCACTTATGTTTAAGATCAATCACTGCTGTAAACCCATGGGGGTGTGGCAAGGCAAGGTGTTGTTGGCTAAACATGGGTGTGCCTGATACCAGCTCCGCTTGACTTTTGGGACTTGGGTGGGCATTTCCACTGGTATGTCAATGCTTGCATGTGTAAGACTAGTTAAAAATAACAGCAAGCTTAGGACCAAAACATTTTGTTTTGGGGGGTATTATTAATTATCCGTCTCGGCGGCTTCAGTGGAAGAGGTCAGTCTACGTACCCATACCAAAAAAAGGAGACTTGACAGATTGCGCAAACCATCGCAAAATATCCTTCATTTCACATACTAGCAAAATAATGCTCAGGATCATCCAACGCAGATTAGAGCCCTACGTGGAAAGGGAAATGCCAGATGTTCAAGCTGGTTTCAGAAAAGGCTGAGGAACAAGAGGCATAATTGCTGATGCACACTGGAAAGTTAAGAAAGCCAAATACCAAAAATAAGTCAATATGTGCTTTTATTGACTACAGAAAAGCCTTCGATTGTGTCGACCACGTCAAGTTGTGGAATATCCTTAGGAAAATAGGCATCCCAGAACATCTAATTGTTCTTATGAGAAACTTGTACACAGGACAGGAAGCCACAGTCCAGATGGAACATGTTGAAACAGACTGATCAGCCAAGGAGTAAGACAAGGCTGTATACTTTTTTTAAAGTAGTAGGAAGAAACAGCAATAGCCTGTGCTACACTGATGACCCCACTCTGATAGCTGAGAATGTGGAATATCAGCAAGCTCTAGTTATGAAAGTCAAAGAGCACAGTGAGAAAATGGGACTACGACTAATGTAAACAAGACTAAACCAATGACAACAGGTACAGCAACTAGCCTCAGAATTGACAATGAAGACATTGAAGTGGTGGATAGCTTCTGCCTTTTAGGATTGACCATCAACAGTAAAGGATCCAGCAGTCAAGAAATACGCCACAGACTAGCACTTGGTAGGGTTGCAATGAAGACCTTGGAAAGGATATTTAGATGCTGTGACGTGTCTATACCTACAAAGATTAGAATCGTTCAGACAATGGTTTTCCCCGTGACACTCTATGGAAGTGAAAGCTGGACTTTGAAGAAGCAAGACAGAAGAAGTATTGATGCTTTTGAACTTTGGTGCTTGAGGATACCATGGACAGACAAATTGATCATAGAACAAATCAATCCAGAATTGTCACTCGAGGCACAAATGACCAGGCTCAAACTTTCATACTTCAAACACATAATGTGAAGACCCAGCTCCCTTGAGAAGTCCATAATGCTGGGGAAAGTTGAAGGAAAGGAAAGAAGAGGACGATGGACTTTATTACGACAACAGTGAATGCACCACTGAGAGACCATAAAGGCCCAGTTGAAGACAGATCATCCTGGAGAGAATCTATCTATATGGTCGCTAAGAGTCGACACCAACTTGACAGCACTTAATCAATCAATAAACCTGGCGATTTCTGAGTGGGACTGACTTTATAAGATGTATGCCAAGGCCTGGGACCCAAAGGCCGCAATCTAGCTAGACATAATTGGGATAAGGTTCCATTTAAACAATCAATTCACCTTTAGGTTAGTCACAACAATCTCCCATTAACTTCAACAACAGTCATTTTGTTCAGTCTTATGGAAAAGACAGCAAAGGAAAGAGGGATGCCTTAGAGGGAAGAAGATGGTGCTTCCACCAAGGGAGAATGCCCTGAAGGATCATTTCTCCCCATCCCCATACACACTTCTTTTAAAAAAGAGGGAGTGGTGGTGCTTGTTTTATCCATGCCTTCCTAGTAAACAATGCAGATCTCAAAGCACCAATGAGCTACACGTGATTAGAGATAAAAAATGTAGAGTCCTTTCCTGAGTCTAATTTGGAACATCGGAAGCTGCCTTATATCAAGTGAGACCATTGGTCCATCAAGCTCAATATTGTCTACAGACTGGCAGTGGCTTCTCCAAGGTTGCAGGCAAGAGTCTCTCTTAGCCCTCTCTTGGAGATGCCAGGGAGGGATCTTGGAACCTTCTGCGTGCAAGTGTGTAGCTCTTCTCAGAGCTGCTTAGCAAAGGGGACAATTCATGCTTGCTACCATAAAGCCAGCCCTCCTCCCTACAGACCAGCTCTTCTCCCTGCTTGTTTTCAACATTCATACTTGTTTTCACCCAGTGGAATTCTTTCCAACAATCCCAATTGGATTGTCTATTGGACTGGAAAAACTAAGAGCAAAACTATCAAACCTGGCAAACTGATACTTAAATATATTGCCGTAAGAATTTGCAGCCCAATCTAAACATGGTGATTTCTGAGTGGGCCTGGGGTCCAAATACCCCAATCAAGCTAAAGGTAGTTGGAATAAAGTTCCGTGGAAACCATTAATTTAACTTTAGATTAGTCAGAACAAACAATCTCCCTTTAATTTCAATGACACTTAGTCATTGTGGTCACAGTGATGGTGCTTCCACCAAGGGAGAGTGCCCTAAAGAATCAGGTTCCCCGCACCTACGTTTTTGTTTAATGGGAGAGGGGGATACTTGTTTTATGCATGCCTCCATCACAAACTATGCAGACCTTGAAGCACCAATGACATACACATGATTAGAGAACCGCCCTGAGCCGTATCGGAAGGGTGGTATATAAATCAAATAAATAATAGAGATTTTAAAAATGAGGAATAACCAAGAAATTCCAGAGAATGAAATTCTGAGCCCAGGGCCCTTTCCACAGTGAACCAGAGTGGCTTTATCCACTGGCATTGAAGTTCCCCATTTTCATGGACCTTCTAATATTAGAAGTGGATGCATAAGGCTCTCACATCTGAACCAAGATAACATCCATAGAGAAGTTTTGCACCCGTTCCTCTTTACCTTTGAACTGCTTTATGACATTCTCCAGAAAAGTGTTTCTGCCAAAGTCCCAGGTCCTCCGCTTCACTGAGGGAGGAAAAGCCACGTGATTCTCAAATCTCTCTTTCTCCTTGCACCTGGAGAGAAATAAAATAGCAGGAAGTTGGAAGGAACATGGTCAAGAAGACAGCACACTCCCAACGACTGCACTTTTGTGTGTCGCTTCAGGGATGTTCCATGGAATAGGGGTGGGGTGTACAGGACTAATGTAGAGCAGTAATCATAATGTTCCGCACAGCACAATTGTCAGTCAATAGGCCAACCAAGCCATTGATTACTTCTCACAGGAGGCCTTGTATAGATACGTCAGCAAGTGCTAAACCTGATCTCCTAAGTACAGAATTGGTGCATGTTTTTTTGAGTCCAATATTCAATAACCAAAACAAGTATAAAACCAACTCAAAGCAAAATCAATAATAAAATTTCAGATAAAGAGGAAGGCACATCCAGGAGGTGGTACTAATGGTAAGGCATTTCTCTCCTGCAATCAGCAGAAGCCATATATTCAAGCTATAGTTCCATACAACAATAAAATATGGAGCTATATTCTGCAGGAAATTTCTGCCATCGCCATCTCCACAAAAAGATCAGCACAGTACAATTGGCAGTCAAAAGGCCAACAAGCCATTGATTAGTTCTCCAAGGAGTTAGACCTTCTACAGATACATAAGCAGGTGCTAAACCTTTAACTCCTATGTGCAGATCTGGTGCATGATTTTTGACTCTCTCTCCAGTGTTCAATAACCAAAGCAAAAGTAAAACCAAATCAAAGTAAAATTAATAGCAAAATTTCAGATAAAGAGGAAGGTGCATACAGTGGTACAGAAGGCGCATACAGTGGCATACAGTGGTACTGTACTGTATAGTACAGTGGTACTACTACTGGGAAGGCATTTCTCTTCTGCAATTAGCTGGAATTCAAGCAGTAAAATATGGAGCTATATTCTGCAGGAAAATTCTGCCATCTCCATCTCCACAAAAAGATCATATACTGTATGTGTTTATTCAGAAGAGGAAAGGCTTGCTCCATATGCCTGTAAATTAGCAAAAATCTTGATTTTAGAATTGGCTCTTTGATTTGTCATCTGTTTTTTCATGGCTTCAGCATGAATGAAAGCAGACTTGGAATAACTGATTTCTGTTTCTTGCTGCCACCTACCTTCTGATTAGTCATATCACCTATGTTGTCAGAAGAATACTACCAATCATCAATTTATTTTCTACATTTAAAAAATAGTTTTTATTTTTTATTTGTGCTCTCATCTTATTCAAAGAAATATGATATTGTTTAAAAAGAAATTAAAGGCAGAACTCTAGGGTGTTTTTTTTAAAGTAAGAGGGGGAAGCAACCACATTGAAGAGATGTGAAACATGAAAATGAGGGCATCAATAGCTGTGCCATCAACTGCTCCACAGACCACTCCTCCCACCAGGTGACTTTTGTTTGTTTGTTTGTTTAACATATTTTTATACTGCCCAAAACTTCTCTGGGCGGTTTACAACAAAATAAAAACAGAAGGTAAAACATTAGTTAAAACAAAAACAAAAAGTTTAAAACATTACAACAATTTTAAAAAATTTAAACAATATTTTAAAACAGCAGTAAAACCATTAAAACAATATTAATGGGTGAACAGATGTGTCTTTAAAGACTTTTTTAAAGCTGTCAGAGAAGGGAGCGCATTCCAAAGCCTCAGGGCAACAGCGGAGAAGGCCTGTCCCTGAGAGGCCACCAGACGAGCCGGTGGCAAATGCCAACATACCTCTCCAAATGATCTCAGTGGGCGGTGGGGTTTATGACGAAGAAGACGTTCTCTTAAATAACCAGGGCCCAAGCTGTTTAGGACTTCATAGGTTATAACCAACACCTTGTATTTTGCCCGGAAACATATCGGCAGCCAGTGTAGCTCCTTCAATACAGGAGTAATATGGTCCCTCCAAGATGACCCAGAGACCAATCTGGCTGCCGCATTCTGGACCAGCTGTAGTTTCCGGACTACAAAAGTCTTTAAAGACACATCTGTTCACCCAGGCTGATATTGTTTTGGTTGTTTTTAGAATATTGGGTTTTTTAAAAATTAAATTGTTGTGTTTTAAATTCCTTGTTTTGTTTTTAACTAATGTTTTACCTTTGTTTTTATCTTGTTGTAAACCGCCCAGAGACGTAAGTTTTGGGCAGTATAAAAATATGTTAAATAAATAAAAATACATACATACATACAAGGGCAGCCCCACATAAAGCGCATTGCAGTAATCCAGTCTGGAGATTACCAGCAGATGTACCACTGTTTTGAGGTTGTTCATCTCAAGAAACGGACACAGCTGGCATATCAACTTAATACTTGAATTAACTTAAACACAAGTTACCCTTAAGTGCAACTGAAATACCAGTCTGTCCAGTAGGACTGGTAAAGTGCTACTGAAGCTTTTCAGGACTACTGTGCCTTTAATAGGAATCTTCTTTCCCCTCATTACGGTTTGTCTTTCCTTTTTTCTCCCCTTTTCTTTCTTCAAGTTCTGTATGTACTATACAGGCCCTTCTGAAAATCAGGTAGTGAAATGCACAGGATCTACTTACCTCTTCAAGGTGCTTCTAACATCCTGAAAGGAAGGAAAAGAAAGATGAGGAAACTCAGTGTCTGCCAGAGTGTGAAGAAAATCTTTATGATAATGAAGTCAGTAAGCAAAGTGGACCCATATCACAAATCCCAACCTGTTGAAGCAGATAAGTGGATATGCTGACCAAAACCAACAGAATGCTCCTCCTCTAAAGTGTGCAGGTTCCAATTTATTTAGGCCCTATTCGGGCCTCTATTTAGGCCCAATTCCCTCTTGTCTTGACAAGCACATGATCATATGTCTGCTTAAATGGAACTGCAAACTGTTCTTTCATAAGCCCTGACCCCAAATATACCCTGTGGTGGGCAGTAATGGATGGAGTTACAACAGTCAGAATGCTGACTGAGATCCCTGCTTTCGTAGTTGAACTCTGTCGGACTTCTGAATTGCCTGCTCAGTTCCACCCTGCCCTGTCCTGTCGTTGTCGTCGTCCTCCTCCCCATTACCTGGGATTGGGAGGGGCCAGGAAGCTCCAGACAGAGCACCAACCCAGCAGTCTCACATTGCCCTTCTACCCTGTTTCCCCAAAAGTAAGACCTAGCAGTAATTTCTGATGTACCATTAATTGCCCTAGTGCATTTTGGGGGGGCTAAAATTAATATAAGACACTGTCTTATTTTCGGGGAAACACGGTATGTAAACTCCAAATATGTGGTTCCACCCCTCTTTAGCTTCCCAAGTGGCACCAGGACTGTGGAAGTTGTAGTTCTTTTAAGGGATGCAGTCATGGATTCCTACCAAGCTCAGTGCTCCATACGGAGCAAAGAGGACATTGCATATGATGTTGCTTGCCCACCACCCCCAGCCCTAGATAACAGAGGGGCAGGAGGAGAGGGCACAGCAGGGGGTCTGATTAAAAAAAAATCGGACATGAAACTTCTGACCCAGCAGCTGGGAGGGGCAATGTCAGCTCCTCCCAGAAGTCCCAGTCTGGGGTGGGTCATGTTGGATAGGAATCCCCACATCTCTGGGCTGTGCAGAGGCCTAACCAATGCACAGAGGCTTAAGTCCCACATCTACCATCTTGGCTGGCAGTGCTTTCTGCAGCAGAGATTAGATCTGGAAAATGACAGGTTGGCAAGAACCTTGGCTAACTTCTCCATAAAGACTGAGGGCATGAAGGATGGAGATGCCAACTAAAACAGCTAGTAAGCAAACAACCTGCTAGTTCAGGACAGTTCACATAAAGCTTAATATAGCACACTATATATTTAATTCTCTTAGGTGCACCCGTCACTAATCCCATGTGTGGCAGCTCTTACGAGAGCTGCTGGTTAGCGACGGGGGACCACCGCGGTGGGGGGAGAAGCGGTGGTCCGGCAAATAGCCAGCCACCGGGGGGGGGGGGAGGCGAGGAGAAGACAGGCGGCTGGCCAGAATGGTAGCAACTGGCGAGCGGGCCCAGCAGACGGGCGGCCGCAAATGGCAGCCGCAACTGGCAGGCAGGTGGCCAGCCGGAGTGGCCGCGACTGGCTGGTGGGCGAAGCAGCAAAAGACAGGTGGCTAAAGTGGCTGTGACTGGCAGGTAGGCCTGGCAGGTGGGTGGCCACAGCAGCTGCGACCGGCAGGAAAGAAAATGGGGTCGGGGAAGAAGAAGAAGAAGGCTGCGGGTGGGGGGGGGAGAAGAAGGGTAGCAAGCAAAAAAGTGGCAGGGCTGGGGCACAGACACTCTGCGCCAGATCAGCTAGTCTCACCTGGTTTCTCCTGTACTTAACAGAAACAAGTTGTTCTCATAAGAGCTATTCTGCCTATTTCCCTTTAATTATCTCTACAACTGGACTAAATTTGGTTCAAATCGGTTAAGCAGTTCACAAGTTAGCCCACTTGCATCTCAAACGTTCATGCATCTGCCTTCTTTAATTGGGGTGGATGACATCAAACAACGATGCATTTGAGGTATCCTTGTGTCCTCCTACAGGTGTACCAAGTTTGGTCCAAATCGGTTCCCATTTGAGCCTCAAACGTTCACATATCTGCCATCTTGAATCAGGGTGGATGACATTATTACAAATTTCTCCCTTGAGCCTTCGCTATGTATCCCTACACCTATAGCAAATTTGGTCCAAATCGGTTAGGTAGTTCACAAGTTAGCCCAATTGTGCTTCAAAAGTTTTCATTCAGAACTGTTCTGAACTAGCAGGTTGTTTGCGTACTAGCTGTTTAAGTTGGCATCTCCATCCTTCATGCCCTCAGTCTTTATGGAGAATCTAGCCAAGGTTCTTGAACTGGGTGGATGAAATCATCACAGACTATGCCATTGAGGTGTCCCTGTGTGTCACTCACTACAACTCTACTAAATTTGGTTCAAATCAGACAGTCCACAGGTTAGCCCACTTGCAGCTCAAACATTCACATATCCACCATCTTGAATTGGGATGGATGACATCATCACAAACTACACCATTGAGGTGTCCCTATGTGTATCAACAACTGTACTTGATTTGGTTCATATTGGTCCAGGCATTGCAAAGTTTATAGGCACAAAGACACAGACACACATACAGAGAGAGAGAGAGAGAGAGAGAGAGAGAAATGGAATACTGAGTGATCTTATAAGCCTACTGGAAAGTAGACTAAAAATTAGGTCTGTTAATAGAGGGCCCCTTCATTTCTTTTATGGATGTACGAATGGTATGGAGTCACTCAATAATTTGGAATCGGCCATTAAAGATGTGCAAATCAATTTGTGGCCTAATCAATTTGACTCTAATCTGGCCATGAATCAAATCTGCCCTGACACCACCCATCAGATTTGCTCTCGAAATGAATCTTGCTGGATTCAGACCAAAGTCCAGTGTTGAGTCCCAGCACAGCAGCCCTCCTTCTGTGCCCTGATCTTATTCAGCTGCAGCAGGAGTCTATGCCAGGCAATGCAGCCCCTGTGAAATGAATGGTGGGGTGGGGTGGGGATGGTAACCAGCCACCCAGAAATTGCTAAAATTGCTGGAAGCTCCTGACTAGGCACAGCAACCAGGGAGCCTTACATTGGCAGAGCAAGACTGATTTCCTCTCAGCAAAAATAAAAAGATCTTTAAAAAAAACAAAAAACCACCAAGGGAGTCTGGCTGCTGCATAGGCAGCACTCAGAGCAGGGGGGGAAATACTAAAATGGCAGGGGCGGGGGGAAATAGAGGAATGCAGCACTGATTTTTCTCAGCTCAGAGAAATGAAACAAAATTAAAAAGAAACCAGAAAAAAATAAATAAAGCCTCTTTGATCTGCACTATAGCAAGAAAATCTACTGCAGATGAAAGAATTTACTCACTCACTCTCTCATTCATAAAAATCCACCACACTCCAAATTCAGAAACTGGAAGAAGCAGCAATTCAGTCCTCCCTCGCCAAATAGCTGCCTAGGGATGTCGCTTAAATAGATTTGAAAGTCCCTCCATCTGAACTTCCCCTCCCTTATCCTTCCCCACCACCAATGATGGCACAGTAACAGGGCTGTCCCTAGCAGGGTGCGGGGCACTGGCGTATCATCGTGGGGGGGGGGGGCCTCTTTAACATTTCAGTATAATATACATTATACACACACACACACACAGACAAAAATAACTTCTTTATTTTACACATTTGCATAATTCAATACACGTCATATTGGTGAGTTTTAAAAACTCACCAGTCATGATCAGTACTGCATAGCCTTCATTCCAAAACTGAATTCTCTTGCAATAAAAATCTTATTTTGAAGGAAGACACTTAGATTCCCAACATGGCTGTACATTCATTGCAAGGGGCAGACATTATTTGAACCATGCACTTCACACTTTTGCATGGAGGTGACACAATTAATCCTCCCTCCCTCATTAAAGGACCAGAGGGGCAGCAGGGAACAACTCTGCTTTTAAAAGTGTGGGGAAAACAATTTTGCACCAAAGTGTTCACTGATTGATACCCCCTCAACTTAAGAGGTCCCATCTTCCAGGTTGATGATAGGCCGAAAGGCATCTAATCATAGAAGAGGTTATGTTGACAGCTTATTGCTAAACATATCTGCACATGTCATCAGAAAAGGGTAGCATATAGCAGAGGGCTTTTGAATTGTTTCTGCTTAGTTGCATCACAATCCTGGGATGCTGATCCAGTTCTAAACTCCTTCTATAAAACCACAGACACATAACAATTCTGACCCATACATACATACATACATACATACAGATAGATACACACAGACACACATACATACATATATACATATACACACACGACAACATTTATATACTGCTTTTCAACAAAAGTTTCCAAAGTGGTTTACATAGAGAAATAATAAATAAATAAATAAATAAGAAAGAAAGAAAGAAAGAAAGAAAGAAAGAAAGAAAGAAAGAAAGGACTCCCCCCAGTCCCAAAGGGCTCACATTCTAAAAAGAAACATAAGACACACACCAGCAACAGTCACTGGTGGTCCTGTGCTGGGGGTGGAGAGGGCCAGTTACTCTCCCCCTGCTAAATAAAGAGAATCACCACGGTAAAAGGTGCCTCTTTGCCCAGTTAGCAGGGGCAACTGGGCAACAGAGCTATATGAGACACATCTATATGAGAAATATTTATAGAGACACACATCTATATGAGAATATATGAGAAATATTTATATAGACGTATACACATCTATATGAGAAATATCTCTTTTGAATAAATATAAAATACAACTTGAATGTAGTTTATCTGTTTTGCGTTTCCTTATTTGGAGGTGAGGAAATCTGAGGTAGGGGGTGGGGGGACAGTTATTCTGGAATAGTATATCTGGTGCTTAAAAATACACAGAAGTCATAGGTAACCGTGCTTGTCCATTCGTAAGAAATTCTAATGGAGAAGGAGGATTTATTAGGAGAGGGGTAAAATATCTGTAGTCTGTATGCTTTTGAGTTCTTCAGAGGTTTCCCTCCAGCTGGATGTAAGCAAAGTAAAGAGGGATGGATGGAGAGAAAGCAGAGCTTCTTTGCCCCACCACATTTCACCTTATTTCCATTTTGCTGCTGGAGAAAACTCAAGCTCTGGTATTTAGCCCTCTACGAATGGAAAGGTGTGCATTGTTCCCATGCCAAATCGGATTGTTTTTGGATGTAGGAAGGGGCTGCCTAAATAGGCAGCTCTACTCTGCACATGTTTCAGAAGCGGGGCGGGGATAAAAGGATGGAGAATGGGTTGGATTGCTCTGTTTGGAGATCAGAAAGGAATTCTCTTTCCTCCTCCTCTGCTCCACTGCCCTAGGAGCTAATAGCATTGAGCCTTTTCTGGAAATGCATTACTCGGTGCCGCCCCCCACCCCACCCCAAATAAGGCAGTTGATCTGCCCACTTACCAGGCAGTTGCTTGTTTCTTGCAGGGGGTCGCAATGCAGTGCAACCCAGCTGAGCTCCCGCCACCTCCAATCACTACTCCCCACAGAGAAGAACAGCTGGCTGGCCTCACAGCATCACTGGAGCCCAGCTACTCCCTTGCAGCATGCTCCACTCCCTAGTGTGTCACCCCTTCATGTGCTCTCAGACGCAAAACGTTTAGGTTCCACTCACTCACAAAGCAGTCTAATTGGGACAGGTGTGTGCTTACATTTAGGAAAAAGGGGAAGGCAGCTATCGTACACAAAGTTACCCATGCAAGCCACAGTAACCCCCTGATGCCTTTACAGTGTTTTACTTCTATGTAAACGCGCATAGGATTTGACAGCCCAATGTCACAATCTCAGCAGAGGGAAGCCCGGTGGTGGGGGAAAGGCAAGGGCGGTGGGGTGTGTGTGCAGCCGTCAGTGTTGGGGAAAAGGCAGCAGGGGGTTGCAGCCAGCCAGTGGGGGAAAAGACAAGCAGCAGTGGGGATCGGGGAGGGTAATCAGGAGGGGTTGCAACAACTTCGTAGCCGGCAGTGGCAGAGAAGCAGCAGGGAAGGCGTACACACACAACTCATGAGCCGAGGCTGCCGAGAGAGCAGAGATGCAGGCTGCTCAGTCATTGCTCTCTTGGCCAGTGTGTTCTGCTGCCGCAGGGCCTGCCCGGAGAGAGAGGGAGTGTGCACAGCAGCCAGGGCAGGTACACAAGCACAAGCCAAGGGCGAGGTTGCCAAGCAGAAAGGCAGGCTACTCGCCGCTGCATGCCCAGTGTGTGCCACTGCCGCGGAGCCTGTCCAAGTGCAGGGCTTGCGGCCATCACCCCGCGCTAAGGACGGGCCTGCACAGTAACCCCTGGAAACGCTGGAACTGACGGACAACAAGCCAACCAAGAAGCAGGGGGGGATCACCAGCCAATGGTCACAAAGTACAGGGAACCAACCAGAGTGACAGAGACACTGACAGAGGACAGGGAAAGGGGACAATAACTAGGGCAAAAATAGTCACTTGAACCTCGAAGTAATCCCGGGGAGGAGCCTGGCCTGTTTCTGCCACTGTCTTACCTGCAGAAGCTCACTTGCTGACTGCCCACACTTCTCTTCCATCTCCTGGATAACTTTATCAAGAGAGGAGAGCTCCTCAGAGAGTGTTGCCATATGTTCATCCTTTCTTCTTGCAATCGCCTTCTCTGCTTCAACTATCTGGGTCAACAGGAGTGTCTCTTGCTCTTCCAGAAACTTGTGGAGTTGTCTGAATTCAGCCACTGTCTTTTGCCTCTCCGCTACGATTTGATTCTACAGATGAGGAGAGGAGAAAAGCCGGCCAATGTGTTTGAAATATGAAGTGTTTGCAGAGTCAAGATGTAGGCGATGACCATTCCTGTAAAATTGTCATTGCACTTTTGACACTTCAGGATATTAATGACATAGAAATTAAGTATAGAGTTTTGAAAAGACTTCCAATGGCCTGCCCTTAAAATGGCCTCTCAGGAAAAGTAGAACAAGGATCCCCATAAGGGACAGTCTGAAAAGAAGGACTGCCTCGTGGCATTTGATGATGCTTTCACTGTTTTGTCTTGTTTTTCCAACTATTGGGTCTAATATTTCTTTCGTCAATAATACACGTACTTACAAATAATTTTTGGCTTTCCTTTTCTGCATCAACTTTACATGCCAGGATTTTCTCTCTCCCCTTCCTCAAAAGCTCCAGAAAGCTACAGAACTGATCCTGAAAAGAAAACAAAAGGTCCAGTTTGCTTCCTTCTTGAGGAATTTGGATTTGTCACCCCACCCCCGCCCACTCCCACCATTTAATCTTTGCATGTTGCTTTCTGCTGTGCTGTAGTTTTGGAGTGCTTTAACTGTGATATAATGATTCTACTCATGTACAATTTCATTAACAAAAAAATGTTCACTCAAGCTCCAAAATGCCAAGAATGTGAAGCCATTATGGGCCACTCTCTCAACAGACATGTTCTTTGGGGAATATGGATGTGGCCTGCAATCCTATTCTGTGCTTAGAGCCAGCTTCACCACTACCTTGGAGCTAGATGATTCTCATCAGAAAAGTGGCTGACCTACATCCCAGATGTGTCTGTTCACACACTGTGGCTATCCTGCACTGAGCAGAGGCTTGAACTAGACCAGTGGTTCTCAACCTGGAGGCCTCCAGATGTTGCTGAACTACAACTCCCAGCATCCCCAGCCACAATTAATTGTAGCTGGGGGGTGTTAGGAAGTGTAGTTCAGCAACATCTGGAGGGCCCCAGGTTGGGAACCACTGGACTGGATGACCTTCAAGGTTCTATGTGAAAGGTATCGGCTTCCAGTTAAAATACTTGTCACCTGGAATGCTGGCTTCAGTTGCATGGACTCCACAGGTTTATTCCAATTAACAGACAGTCCTGGATATTAGGCCCACCACTCTGCTACAGACTGACTTCGAACTCATAAATAAGCCATTTCTTTTTTCTTTTTTTACCCTCAAAGTTGACATGGATCGTCCTCACACCAACCTTGCCTACACTGCCAGAACAGCCGAGTCATTTTCTAACAATAAGCCACAGTACCTACTGCCCCCTGGTTTCTGGTTATAATGGCAGAATGCAAACTGTCTGTCTTATCCTCATCATCAGGCCCCTGCAGTGGCCTATAATTTGTACTTATTTTATATTTATTGTAAGCCACCTTAGGCTCTCTAAATAAAGTGGAAAGGCAGAATCGAAAAATAGTAAACAAATAAGCTTCAAAGGTTTAACAGAGAAACAGAGACAAGCAACTTAAAATGTATTTCTGGTGCCTGGGCACCCCAGTCTGCTGATCATGGAAACTGATGCAATCACACTTACAGTGTTTGCCTCTTCAGGTGAATATCTTAAGCATGCAGACTTTGGACAGGACAATGAGTGAGGTGCTGGGCTTCCAGAACTGCACTGAATGTACAACAGGGTTTTTTCGTGAACATCTGAACAGGGCTTGAGTTTGTATCCCATTAAAGCAAGTTGAATACTGCCTGATATGGGAAACACAAGGGATTCTTCTCCATTACTTCATCTGTCCAGACCCTGCTTCAAGTGAATTCCTTCTGAGGACTTGCTCTGCATTAGAGCAGGCAAACCCTTTTCCTGCCAGGGTTTTCAGTAGAGGAAGACTTCTCCCAGGTCTATCCTGGTGGAGGCTGAAGCTGAGGCTAGTTTGGCCCACCTCCTCCGTGCCTGGAGTTAACTTCCCCATCAATCCCACCCTGCCACCTCCCCAATAAACGCCAGTTATTCCTCAAGCTGCAAAAGAGCAAAGCCCTACCTGGTACTCCTGGGCAGCCTCCGGGACAGGAATCACATTGTGAGCTCGGTGCTCCTTGGATCGGTCACACACCACACAGATGAGGGCTTCGTCGTCCTTGCAGAAGAGCTTCAGGGGCTCCTGGTGCCTCTCGCAGACTCTCTCCCCTCCTGCTTCCTGCTTCGCCTGCACACTGAACTCTTTGAGTAGTGCAACCATGTTGGCCAGCTGCCTGTTCGGCTTCACGTTCCTCGGCTGAAAGCTCTCTCGGCACTGAGGACAGGCCGTGACTGTGGGCGGCTCCCCCCAGCACTGAGCAATGCAGGCTCGGCAGAAATTGTGCCCGCAGTCCAGAGTCACGGGATCAGTAAAGAAGTCCAGGCAGACGGGGCAAGTGGCTTCCTCCTGAAGCTGCTTCCCCACGCTGAGAGCGGCGGCCATCGCTCAAACTCCACAACAGCAGCTGAGTTTCGTTTTCCTGTCTGCCTCTCCCGCCCAGGCGGGGCATAGCTGCCAGCAGAGGTGGGGCGTTGCTCTCCCTCTCCAAGCGCTGGAGAGAGGAGCCGGCCAGAGAGCGTCGTGAGGCTTGGCTGAGCCATCCTCCTTCTGGGTGTGTCTGCGGTGGGAAGAGCCCAGCAGGAAGGTCCTCAGGGGGCTCAGCGCTCCTCCCTGGTGGGCGGGGCCTCCGCTAGTAAGGAGAGAGCCGGGACTGGAGGCTGCTGTTGCTGCTGTGCCTGTCAAAGCTGGGCGGCTCTTAAAGGCAGCTGAGCCAACATTAAATCGTCTCCCTCCCCACTTCAGTTTTTCCACTACACACTGTCCATTTTGTTGGAAAAGCCCCTACCCAAGCACCTGGCATGATTATCTGATTTAAGTTTGTATTATTATTATTATTATTATTTTAAACCTATTGATATTATTATATTAATAAACAATAACAAATAATTATTTATTAAGTTTTTTCTTCATTTTATTCATTGACCTTGACCTGGTTCTGGGCAGGGGGCAGTCTACACATTGCAGCTTCAGCAATTGCATATAGCAGGAGGAGAAAGGGAGAGAAGAGGGAAGATCAGGCTGGAAGCTCCTGTCGTCAGCTCTGGAAGAGACCACCAATGGCCTGAGACAGGAAGACTGTTACTTTCTCCACCCCACCTTTTGGCTCTGTGTGTTTGTTGTTTCAATACTTTAAACCACTTTGGTTCACTCCTCAGAAAGGCAGTACTGTATTTACCCGAATCTAAGACCAGCCCCCCCCCCCGCTTTTTCCTGCTAAATAGCGGGGTATTTTTAGATTCGGAGTCCTCTTTCTTTTGGGTAAATACACCTATAACCTGTATTTAACCTCGTATCTTTTAAGCCAAAGTCTTACATTCAGAGTCACCTTCTACTTGGGTAAAGACAGTCTTTCAGTTACACAAACCAACCAAATCTCCGGCTTCCTCTCTACCCTAGGAAGACGGGTGTCCATTGGAGAAAGGGCCTTTTCTGTGGGGCTTCTGCTCTGGAATTTCCTCTCTGGAGAGGCTCCCCTGGTGTTTTTATTGTTGTCACTTAAGTACCATGCTAAGTTTGCCCTGTTCAGTCAAGCTATTAACATCAGTGTTTTTCCTGGTTTTATTCTGCTGCTTTTCTTCTGTATGATTGACTTTATTAGCAATTTAAGTACTGTTTGCTTTGGTTATCTTGTGATTTTTGACTTTGTTACAAGGCTCCCTGAGGGTCTTTGCAGTGGAAAGACATGACAGACATCTCTTTAAATAAAACCAGTCACTCAATAAATAAGTCTGGTTGGCTTTTCAGTTAGTCTGAAGAGAAATCTTTATTAAACAGACACATCTCAATACATTTTTAAAATTCCCCAAACCATGTTCATATATATTATACAAGACTAAACAGAAGCACTATTTAAAAAAACCCAAACTGGATCAAATTTATAATGTTAACTACAGATTAAATCACAGTATAGATCAGGGATTCTCAAGCTTGGGTCCTCAGTGGTGGTGGACTATAATTCCCACCATCTTCAGCCACAAGGGTCAATGGAATTCTAGTCCAACAACATCTGGAGAACTCTAGGTGCATTGACTGCATTTCCTCAGTGAACTATTAGGTGTCAGTGTTTCAACATTAATAACTATGCCATATGCACCCTGTTTTGGGGTGGGGGCAGGTTCCTGCAGGGTGAGCTCTGCTACCTTCAACTCCACCTCTATGCCTCTCTGCTGGCTCTGCAGTGAAAGCTAAATGAAACATGGAGGGGGAGGGATTGTCTGCTTCTCCCACCTCCAAGCAGCTGGGATGGTTACCCAATAAAAAGGATGCTCAGGGCTTTAGATCTACCCCCTATAATTGCTTCACTTTGGAAATAGCTCTGATGGCTGGAATGCAGAATAAAGAGGTTTCCTCATTAATGCAGGGATGAACTGGTCACAGCTGTTTAAAGCCAGCTTCTCCTCAAATGGCAGAAAAGGTAGTCCCTCACTCTTATCAGGGGGTTAGCACTGAACATGTGTTGCAATTGCTGTAACTTAATATACACTTGTCTCCACTCCACTCAGTGGAGTGGAGTCTGTCTCAGGGGGAGAGTGTTAGGGAGTCTTTCCCATACACAAAAAAGAAAGGGGGAAGGGTGTCTCCTAAGAATGAGGTTTCTAAGGTGGTGTAGATTGGGGCTGCTGAGTCAGCATCAAAAAAGGCCACCTGCACCTCAGCACAGTTTAGAGCAAGGCTGCTCAACTTTAGCCCTCCAGCAGGAGGACTTTGGGTGATGCAGGATCCTGCTTTTCAGTTGCACAAAACATTTCCAGGAAAGAGAGGAAATCGTTAAGAACTGCATCTCCTTCCCAGGCATTTGCACTTCAGAAATGGTGTTTGTAGTGCTGCTCATGTGTGTTTTTGGTTTTATATATGTGCCGTTAATCAAGATGTCCGCCATTTTTAAAATCAGCATCTAAATCTGAGAGCCAGCGTGGTGTAGTGGTTAGAGTGCTGGACTAGGACCGGGGAGACCCAAGTTCAAATCCCCATTCAGCCCATGATACTAGCTGGGTGACTGGGCCAGTCACTTCTCTCTCAGCCTAACCTACTTCACAGGGTTGTTGTGAAGAGAGAAACTCAAGTATGTAGTACACTGCTCTGGGCTCCTTGGAGGAAGAGCGGGATATACATGTAAAGATGTAAAGATAGATAGATAGATAGATAGATAACCTCTGCTCAGAACTCACGATTCTCCTCCTCCCCAGTTTCTTGGTAGGAAGTTCCGCAATTGCGAGGAGGCTCACAGTAAACATGAATGGGAGTGGGCTAATTTTTTTATGGGGGGGTATCATTCCCCACCCATTCTGGGAGAGGTTGATTCCGCCACATCCCCACCCTCAAGATGATGTTGGGGAGAAGTCAGGAGGTTCAGATCCAAGTAAACTGCTGACTTCTTTCCTGCCTCTCTTCTCTTTCTGTGTGTCAGCCTGGAACTGGCAACAGCAGCAGCAGAGGAGGGTACACCTTTGGCTTGGTCCTGGGTTGCCCAGTCTTGAAGGATCACAGATCCTTTTGTGGCCACTGGACCCTGCTCCCTCCCTCCCCTTTCTCCAGGTAGGACTGAGAAATAGACTCCTGCCTGGAACTGTGAAGAGTCACAGCTATTCAGTATAAACAGCACTGAGCTAGATGGACCAATGGTTCAATTCAGTATGAGGCAACTTATGTTGGTGTGAGTATGCAACAGGCTGAGGAACATAACCAGGATTAGTTGGTGTGAGAGTATGGGACAGGCTGAGGGTTACTCTGTGCTTTCCTGCTGAGTAAAGAAGCACCTTTTTAAAAAGGTGGCTTTCTTTATTTAGCAGGGGAAGAGCTGGCCCTATCCAACCCCAAGCATAGCATTCCTTCAGTGGCTGCTGCTGGTATCTGTCTTATGGTTGTTGTTTTTTAAAGATCGTAAGCCCTTTGATAGCAGGGATCCATCTTATATTTTATTTATTTCTCTATGTAAATCACTTTGGGAACTTTTGTTGAAAAGCAGCATATAAATATTTGTAGTAGTAGTTCCTGAACTCTACCCTCTGTAAAGAGATTACTTGGATCCCAATTTAGGAGCACGCTGCTTCTTCAAGGTAGGCTGCCACCATTTGAATAACTGATCTAGTCACAGACCAAGTTTCATCACTCTATAACTGCTTGGGACTTCATTGGCACCGTACAGCCAGAGTCCACAGAACCCAGCTCTAGATAAAGATCTATTTCTACAAAGCATTCAGTAAGTAGCACATGGCCTTACAAAGCTTGCAGGGAAGAGTTTGGCAAGTACTTCCTCTGCCCCCAGTAGTTCAGGGTTGATTTGATTCAAATCAAATTGATTTAAATCACAATTTAAATCGCTTATCTGAAGAACTGCCCAGAGTTGTAAGCTGCCCAGAGAACAATGTTATGGGGTGGCTAACAAATAACACTTATTAGACTTCCAATGAAAGATATTCTTCATTTTTCTGCATTATTTGTATTTCAGCTTGTAAGGTTATATTTACTTCCATAGCTCTTTCTGCTGTCTGGCTGATACCTGAAGTTTTTGCTCAAGCCCTCCCACACTTTTCTGCAGAGGTTGCAGTAAAGCATTTGTGTTAGAATGTCTACTTTGACTTTCCGCAAGAGTGTCATTTGTTTGTTGATTCTGTGTCAACATGAGGCTTGGAGCTTCCCCATTGGCCATCAACAGCTGATTGTGGAGAGAAAATCTTTGAGGTCTTTCTTTTGTTGTGATCCTTAGGTGTTGGCAACACTGATTTCCCCATTTTCATTACGATAATGGGCAAACACACACCTTTAAAAGCTTCTATTCAGTCCTGGGATAGGACTGAATTAGGCATCTGCTGTGGGTATGACATCATTTCCTACTCCCGCAAAAGAAGTTATTGACAAATAACCATATGGTGATTTATTAATCAACCTGGTCTGGAGAGTAACCCTGGTAGGGGCCGTGGGGTAGAATTAGCTGCCTTAGGCAAGACTGGAGACAGATGTACACAGAAACTGGAGCCTGTACGAGGGGTCGATTTCCCTGCAGGCTGAGTTCTGTTCCCTTCAGCTCCACCTCTATGCCTGCTCCTGGCTCTGCAGTGAAAGCTGAATGCAGATTTTCTGCTTCTCCCACCTCCAAGCAGCTAGAACAATTATCTACTAAATAAAAAGAATGCTCAGTGCTTTATTTATCTTATTTGATTTCTATACCGCTCTTCCAAAAAGGGCTCAGGGCAGTTCACATTAAAACAAAACAATTAAAAACAAAGATTATAATGCAGCATAAAGCAAGTGACAGTTAAAACATTCAAAACAATTTAAAAGCCCTAGAAAACCAGGTTATAACAAATTAAAAACATCTATAACAATTAAAAAACCCTGGAAGGCCAGGGCTCTCCTGAAGGCCAATAATGAATTCAGATTAGGAATTTCTGTTGGGAGTACATTCCACAGCACAGGAGTAGGGGTGTGCACAGACCGCGGAGGTGCAGTCCAACGCCGGGGGAAGTGGGTGGTCGCTTTAAGGGCGGGGGGTTGTACTTACCCCTCCCGCCTCTTTCCCCCCTCCAACGCTCCATTTGTGAGTAAAAATTTCAGGGCGGCAGCATTCCTCCCTGATGCCCCTGACCCCTTGTTGTCTGCCCAAAACACGGAAGTAACGGCCACGCATGCACGCTTGCACTGTGACGTGCGCAGCATGTGTGCGTTGGTGGGGCGCACATGCGCGGCAGTTACTTCCGTGTTTTGGGCAGACAACAAGGGGGCAGGGGCATCAGGGAGGAACTCTGCTGCCCCGAAATTTTTACTCACAAATGGAGTGCCAGAGGGGGGATAGCGGAGGGAGGGGTAAGTAAAAACACCCTCTCCGCCATCGAACTGCCAGACATGGCCTGCAGACCGGTTCGTGCACATTACTACCCAGGAGCCGCCACAGAGAGGGCCCACCTCTGAGTCACCACCAGACGCACCGGTGATTACTGGAGACAGACCTCCTCAGATGACCTTAACGTGCGGTGAGGATCATGCAGAAGACAACGCTCTCTAAGGGAACCTGGACCTAAGTCGTTCAGGGCTTTAAAGGTAATAACCAGCACTTTGTATTTTGCCTGGAAACATAGCGACAGCCAGTGCAACTGTTTCAAATCAGGCATCATGTGGTCTTTCCGGGTTGCTACAGAAACCAATTTAGCTGCTGCATTTTGGACTAACTGAAGTTTCTGAACTACATACAAAGGCAGCCCCACATAGAGCACATTGCAGTAGTCAAGCCTGAAGGTTACAAGCTGATGCACCACTGTTTTGAGGTCATTCTCTTCAAGGAATGGACACAACTGTCGAATCAGTTGAAGTTGATAGGAAGCACTCCTGGCCATAGCCTCCACCTGAGATACAAGGGTGAGGCCTGAGTCCAGGATTACTCTCAAGCTGCGTACCTGCTCCTTCCAGGGGAATGTAACCCCATCCAGCACAGGAAGCTCTAACTCATCCCTCAGATTCTGAGCCCCTTCAATGAGCACCTCCATCTTGCTTGGATTCAGT
The DNA here is from genome assembly GCF_027244095.1 of Hemicordylus capensis. Lineage (NCBI taxonomy): Eukaryota > Metazoa > Chordata > Lepidosauria > Squamata > Cordylidae > Hemicordylus > Hemicordylus capensis. The sequence continues at coordinate 251,808,454 of NC_069658.1, read as the reverse complement.
TTCAATTTGTTATCCCTCATCCAGCCCATTACTGCCTGTAGGCAGGCATTCAGGGAATGAACGCCATTCTCTGATGATGCAGATGAAAAGAAGTAGATTTGGGTGTCATCAGCAGACTGATAGCACCCAGCACCAAACCTCCAGATATAGATATGAAACCACTCAGCAGTTTAATGTAGATATTAAAAAGCATTGGTGACAGAATGAAACCCTGAGGGACTCCATATGAGGAGCAACTGTCACCGAGCTCCACCATCTGGAATCTACCTGAGAGATATGAGCAGAACCACTGCAAAGCAGTGCCCACTATCCCCAACTTCCCCAGGCGATCCAGAAGGATACCATGGCTGATGGTGTCAAATGATGCCAAGAGATCCAAAAGAACCAATTGAGTCACACTCCCTCTGTCGATTCCTCGGTAGAGGTAATCCATCAGGCCAACCAAGGCTGTCTCAACCCCATAGCCAGTTCTAAAGCCAGTCTGAAATTTGTCTAGATAAATCAGTTTCCTCCAAAACTGCCTAGAGGTGGTCGGCCACCACCCTCTCAATCACCTTACCCAACCAAGGGAAATTGCCCTATAATTATCCATCGCTATGGGGTCCATCACTTTGTTGATGGACCACTGCTTTGTATCCATCACTTTGTTGTTTTTACACCTTAACCTTGAAAATAGTTCTGATGGAGTGGGATGCAGAATAAAGTGGCTCTCAGACTGATGCAGGTATGAATCAACCACAGTTGTTCAGAGCCAGCTTCTTCTCAAATAGGAAAGGCCTGCGTTTCCCAATGGGTTGCATGCCCCCAACTTATTTTGAGGGAAAGGCTGTACATGGGTTGCAAGGTTTGTAGCTTAATATACATCTGTCTCTAACTCTTCAGCTGTTTCAGGGGGAGAGTGTCAGGGTGGCATTGCAACCCACCCAGAAGAAAGGGAGAAGGGGCTCTCCTGAGAATGAGGCTTCTGAGCAGGTGTAGATTGGGGCTGCTGAGTCAACATCAGAAAAGGCCACCTGCCGCTCAACACAGTCTAGAGTCACTCGGATCCTCTTAGGCTCCCCATTCAGGTGCAGAGGAACCTCAGCATGGGAATCGAGTGCCTGGTACTGACGACCCCACTTCCCCAAAGCCCAGATCCCTTCCTTGGGACCCCAATAGAATGTGCCCTTTCTCTTCACAGACTTACTGGCAACCCCCACAGCCCACAACATCCCACTTTTCACACTGACTTCCCAGCAATGTCTCCCTGCTGTGAATCCCTCACATCCTAGCACAAAATGTCCATTATCAAATCTCTCAGGATTGTTGGGCAGGTCTTGCAGTTTCTCTCCCCACCTCACAGTTTTACGATCCTCAGTCAGGATGAGTCCAGGATGAACGGTGTCTGGATCCAGAGTGACATTAGCTGTTGGGGGTTGGATACAGAGGATGGAAGAGAAAAGAGTCAGCTGGGAGACTGGCTTCATACCCAAGTATATTGTACTGCTTTTGTATGTTTTGATAAAATGGAATAGTACTTTTTATCCTCATAATAAAACATTGTGAGCCTACAACCACATCGTACCACCTTAAGTGGCGCAGCGGGGAAATGCTTTAACAAGCAGAAGGTTGCTGGTTCGAATCCCCGCTGCTACTATATCGGGCAGCAGCGATATAGGAAGATGCTGAAAAGCATCATCTCATACTGCGTGGGAGGAGGAAATGGTAAACCCCTCCTGTATTCTACCAAAGAAAACTACAGGGCTCTGTGAGTGCCACGAGTCGAAATCGACTTGACGGCACACTTTACCTTTACAACCACATCACAGGAATTGCTTGCCTAGCAAAATAAGTGGGGCTTCCATGTGTTGCATTTCCAGAGTCAGGTTGGGAAGGATCCATGGGCAAAATGTACTCAGTGTCTCCCCTCCTCCTCCTCGCCATTGCTGCTGCCGCCACCCCCTCACTTGCTTCTTCCTCTGGGCCTCATCTGCATCATCTCTCAGATGGAATGGGAAAAGCAAGTGGAGCTTTCTGCGCCTTCTCCTCTCACGGATATAGGAGGGAAGGTGAACAGACAGCAACAGAGCAAGGAGGCTCCAGAGGTTGGCAATGGGCCCAGTACTGAGACATGGGCCTCAGCAGGTGCCCAATAATGCAGACGCGAGGGATGCTCGCCCTGCAGCATCCACATTTGGGATGTTCTTTTCCTTATTCCAGACTATTTCTACCTTTCAACAGAGACCCTAGCTGAAATCTTACTAAAAGCTAGAAGCAGGCACGTTAAGGACCAAGAACATCCCCTCCTCATAGAATCATGAACCAGGGTTCAGTATTTTAATTGAAATATTTACGTCTTTCTTCACTTGCCATTCAAGACAGCTCAAGAAGGCAAAGATGCCCATAAAAGTATTTTTGTGTTTAGCCTCTTGCTGTACCAGTTTCCCACTCTAACCAGAGGCTTGGACTAGAAGACCTCCAGGGTGCCTTCCAACTCTACAATTCTATTGTTCTTAATGAAGTCAGCAGAGGGAGAGAGGAATGCACCAGAAGATAGGTTTTCTACTTCCTGCACAAACTGTCCATTCAGGAATTCAAGGGAGAACCCAGGTGCCTCAAATCTGGTGAGCAGAGAGCTTAGTTATCCCCCACAACCCCTCAAAGGTCTGGACTGGTGGGAATAGCACTGGTGCAGACCCATTATCCAGTTCTGCAAGCAACTGGAGGCTGCACCTCAGAAGCAAGATATTTACAGCCCTGCTTAAGTCTCCTTTATGTTGCAAGGGCTCTGCCCTCTTCCTACCTTCCATACAAGAGACATCTCTATGCTAACACCCATTGCAATAAAACTCTTGTTCTGGATTTCATGGGCCAACATTCAGACAAACACTTTGTTTATAAAACAAAACCAATCACACACCCACAATAAGGCCATGTAAGTGGGCAAATGTTTTGCTCATGTGCAAGTGTTCCCTGCTACATAAACCAAAGCAGGAAGAAGTTGGCCAGCAGGAGGTGCACCACATTTTTCACACCATGGTGCACAGAGCTGTTCCAGCTACTACAATAGTTGTCTGGAACGCAGGCCTCCCACGTACTAGTTAGTGTAACATCCTTCTGCTCACGCAAGTACAGGATGAGTTTGGATGTTGGCCTTGCCTGGAAAGTAAGGGAAGGAAGCACCATTGCCAGCTGGAGCCTCTTCTGAACCAGGGTTAGGAAAATGCAGCTGCCCCTAATTCAGTAATAATCAACCGGCAGTGAACAATGGGCATCTCAGGTTTAGAGTTGCCATCTTGGAAGAAGAGCTGAACTGGAAGACGAACATCACTCCATTACCGGTGAGGAAATGCTATGAGCAGTAGCAGCCAGTACAGGCAGGAAATGGGGGGTGAGGGGCAAATGAGCTGCAGATGCTGCTCGTTCTTGCTCTCTTCTCATTGGCTGCTGCACTGTGCTTAATCTGTGGGATTAATCCTTGGCACATGGTCTGGTTATTTGCTAGGAGGAAACAAATGAGGACGGTGTTGCCTTCAGGCCCTACTTCTTCGCTTCCCAGAAGTCTCTGAATGGCCACAGTAGGACCAGACATACCTTGTATCTGGTCCAGCTGCCAAGATCTTGTTCCCTTCTTATATGGTTTGTGAGCTGCACGGGGAATAAAGATACAGAACGGAAGGGCATAAAATTTAAAAATTGATAAATATTTAAAGCTAGGGAAAGGAAATATACCCAAGCATGGAAACCTTCCCTCATTCTTCTCTCCTTCTACTCCTAATTCGTGCACTGATGGCTCCAGAGCCCCACAAGGCAGAACTATGAAAACATGAAATACACACAACTTTCTGACAAGTCCCAATCCCTCCTGTGAATTTTTCCCAATGTCCGACCCCACAATTTACCTTCCTGAAGTTGAAATCCAGATACCAGATTGTCTGGGGAGGGGAAGAGAAGAGATTAAGTATCACACCATTGTACCTCTAACAGATATTGCAGTTTCTATCATTAGAACATCTACATTTTTCTTATTACTAGTGAAAAATTAAGAGCAAATGCAGACATTACATTTACCTTGTGTCTTTACTGAAGCCTGCCTTTGATTATATGCCATGATGTGAAGGTGACCTGTTAAGTCTCCTGCTTCCCACCTCAGCTATCTTCGTGATTATGTGATGATCTGGAGTGCTCTTGTTCTTTCATTTCTGTAGTTCTTTCAAATACTGGTGACCCCTGTGCAGGGTCAGACTGGGGGCACTGAGAGGGCAGCGGAATGTATGTGGGGATGGCACCAGGTTTTGAGCAGAATGGGTAATTAAGGGTGAGAGTCAGGGCGCAGGGGTGCACCGCAGGTGGGGTGCACCGGGAATATGCCCTGTTGCCCTGTGGGCCAGTCTGAGCCTGCCTCTGTGTCTGCCTGAGCAGTGTGTGCAGTGACACCATTTTGGAAAAGGGCAGAGACTGTTAAAATGGCTAGAGAGCTTCCCCCAAAACAAGCTATGGATCATGGGATATATTAAGGGGAAAGAGAGTAGTAAATCCACTTAGAATCTCTTCCTCCACCAAACCTTACTTGTATAATTAAGAAAACATGTGAAAACAATCCACCTCAATTACTATGACTGTTCATAACCATGATGCAAGTAAAATCTCATTAGCTCTCAGGAAATGCTCAAACAAATCTGTGAAAGGCTGGATTGGCGGGTGGGGGTTCCTCTCTCAAGACTAGTTGTTTCAAAATATTTAAATTTTTCTTCCAATTGAATTCTTTTCAACAATCCTAACTGTTGAGAAGTCCAATGACTATTCAGTCCAATGACTACTGGACTGAGAAAAACTAAGAGGAAAAGTATCAAATGTGGCAAACTGGTATTAAATGTATTGCCTAAAGATTTATAGCCCAAAATAAATATGGTGATTTCTGAGTGGGACTGACGTTATAAAATGTGTGCCAAGGCCTGGGGCCCAAATGTCACAATCTCGCTAAACATAATTCGGATAAGGTTCCATGGAAACAATCCATATAGCTTTAGGTTAGTCACAACCATCTCCCATTTATCTCAATGACACTTAATCATTTTGGTCACAGTCTTATAGAAAGGACAGAAAAGGGAAGATGGATGCCTAAGGGGAAAGATGGTGCTTCCCCCCACCCCGACCTTGAGGGGGGTGGGATGCTTGTTTGACCCATGCCTTCCTAGTAAATAATGTAGACCTTGAAGGACCAATGAGTTACACATGATTAATGGGGGGAAATGAAGAATAACTTCAAGAAATTCCAGAGAATGCACTTCTGAGCAAAGGGCCCTTTCCATAGCAAACCAAAGTTGTTTTATCCACCAACACTTAAATTCCCCATTTTCCTGGACCTTCTAATTTTAGTAGTGGGACATGTAAGGCTCTAGGTCATATCTGGACCAATGCAACATCCATATAAAATCTTTACACCCATTCCTCTTTACCTTTGAACTTCTTCATGAAACTCTCCAGAAAGGTGCTATTGTCACAAAGGACCCATATTCTGCACTTCAATGTGGGAGGAAAAGCCACAGGATTCTCAAATCTCTCTTTCTCCTTACATCTGGAAAGAAACAAAACAACAGGAAGTCAGAAGGGACATGGTGAAGAAAACCAGTACTCCCAGTACTGCTTTTGTTTGTGCAGCTTCAAGGATGCTCTTTGGAATGGGGTGGGGTGTAGGGGACTATGTAGAGCAGTACTCATAATGTTCAGCACAGCCATGAGGACAACCAAGCCATTGATTACGTCTCAAAGGAGGAGTTAGGCCTTCTACAGATACATAAGCTGGTGCTAAACCTTCACTCCTACTACATGCAGATTTGGTGCAAGATTTTTTGAATTGCTCTCCAATCTTCAATAACCAAAACAAGTGTAAAACCATATCAAAGTAAAATAGCATAATGACAGATAAAGTGGAAGGCACATCCAGGAAGTGGTACTCTGGAAAGGCACTTTTCTGCAGTCAGCTGGAATTCAAGCTATAGTTCTATAGACAATAAAATATGGAGTGATATTCTGCAGGAAAATTCTGCTATGACCATCTCCACAAAAACGATCCTATATTGTTTATTCAGAAGAGGAAATATATGGAGCATTTCTATATACTTGTGTTTGTAAAATGGCAAAAATCTTGATTTAAAAATCTGCCGTCTCCTGTTTTTTCATGGCTTAAGCATTAATGAACACAGATTTAGAAAGACTGATTTCTGTTTCTTGCTGCCACTAACCTTCTGATTAGCCATATCACCTATGTTGTGAGAATAATACTACAATGTAATCATCCGTTTATTTTCTTTTATTCATGCAATTACATTTTTCAAAAAAGGTTTTTAGTTCTTATTTGTGCTCATCTTATTCAAAGAAAAATGATAGTTTAAAAATGAATTCGAGGCAGAACTCTAGGGTTTTGTATTTGGGTTTTTTTTAGAAAGGAGGAAACAACCACATTAGAGAGATGTGAAACATGAAATGGGGCACCAACATTAGTGCCATCAACTGCCCCACAGACCACTCCTCCTGCCAGGTGACTTGAGTTAACTTAAACAAGTTACCTTAAAGTGAACCCAAAATACCAGTTCGTCCAGTAGGACTGCTATAGCACTACCAAAGCTCTTCAGGACTACTGTGTCTTTAATAGGAACCTTCTTCCTTGTGGCTTCTGCCCCTGTATGCTTTCCTATTCAGTGGGGACAGAGTATTATTGGGTACCCCTCATTACTATCCCCCCCCGCCCTGCTTTTCTTTCTTCAAGTTCTGTACATACTATCCAGACCCTTCTGAAAATCAGGTAGTGAAATGCACAGGATCTACTTACCTCTTCAAGGTGCTTCTAACATCCTGGAAGGAAGGAAGAGAAAGATGAGGAAACTCAGCCTCTGCCATAATGTAAGGAAATCCTTATGATAAAGCTTTTGTCAGCAGGCAAAATGGATCCATTTTAAAGTCTCAACCAGTGGAAGCAGGTAAGTGGATATGCTCACCAAAACCAACAAAATGCTCCTCCTCTAAAGTTTGCAGGATAACATCTTCTATTTGGGCCCAATTCCCTGTTGTCCTGAAGAGCACATGATCATGTATCTGCTTACATGAACTGCAAACTGTTCTTCATAAGCCCTGACCCTGAATATGGCCTGTAGTGGGCATTTTCAGATAGAGTTTCAACAGTCAGAACTCCGGCTGTCGTAGTTGAACTCTGTCAGAGTTCTGAATTGCCTTCTCAGTCCTACTCTGACCTGTCCTCTCCTCCTCCCAGTTACTTGTGAATGGGAGGGGCCAGGAGGTGGATTATGCAAGGTCCTCTTTGCTCCAGACAGAGCACCAACCCAGCAGTCTCACACTGGCTAGTTGTGTTCTTTGCCCCACTTTAGCTTCCATTTAGGTGCACCGGAAATTGTGGAAGCTGTTGTTTTTAAAGGAATGCAGTCATGAATTCATATAAAGCTTAGTGCTCCATCTGGAGCACAGAGAACACTGCATATGTTGTCTCAGCCCCCACCCAGTCCTAGATAATAGAGGGGCAGGAGGGGAGGGCACAGCAGGGAGTTCGATATACAGGTTGGAATTCAGTCAGGAAACGTCTGACCCTGCAGCCAAGAGGGGCAATTTCAGCTCCTCCCAGAAGTCCCAGTCTCGGCCAGGTCATGGTTGGGTCAGAATCCCCACATTTCTGGGCTGTGCAGAGGCCTAACTAATGCACAGAGACTCAAGTTCCACATCCACCCTCCTGACTGGCAGTGCTTTCTGCAGCAGAGATCAAATTTGAAAAATGACAGGAGGATCAGATGGACAACAGTTTGGCAAGAACGTTGGCTAGATTCTGCACCGCACGTTAAGGTCATCTGAAGAGGGCCATCTCCAGTTACCACTGGTCTGTTTGTTGGTGACTCAGAGGCGGGCCTTCTCTGTAGCTGCTCCTGGTAGGGATGTGATTGATCTTCGGCACCAGCAGGGGTAGTACCTTAAGAGCGGGGGAGGGTGTACTCACCCCTCCCGCCGCATTTCCCCTGCTGGCACGTTGTTATTTTTAAGCCTTTTGGGGCAGCAGCATTCCTCCCTGCCACCCCATTTCCCCCTTCTTCCAGAAGTGGCGGAAGTAGAGAGTGCCCGTGCGCCTGTTGTGTGTGTGTGCACGCGCTACTTCCGGCCACTTCCCCCGCCCTTAAAGTACTACCCCTGCCGGCACCAGAAAACCACTAACCCCCAGCACCGAAACGTTTCGGAGGCCTTCATAATGGCCTCCGAAACATTTCGGGCACATGCCTAGCTCCTGGGCCGTGGAATGCACTCCCGGCAGAAATCCATAATTCGAGATCCTCACTGTCCTTCAGGAAATCCCTTAAAACCTACCTGTTAGGCCTGGCCTTCCAGGATTTTTAAATGACTGAAAAACTGTTTTAAATTGTTTTAAATGGTGGTTCTGGTTTTCCAGGGCTTTCCTGAAGGACAGTAATGATCTCTAATTACGGATTTCCATCATTATTTTAAGGACTTTAAAGTTGAATCATGTAAATACTATCAAGTTGACAAACAGAAGATATTGATTCAGAAAGAGACTAAATGGGTTTTCCTAATGAACACTATGACTCCTAATGTCAAATTATAAAATAGACTACTCAGTTTTTCTGTAAAACAATCATGATCTAGCCTATGGTAGCTAAAAGGTCATGAGACTTCTTAAATTCAAACAGCAGGGAAAGAAGATAGTGTTAAGTTCAATCATGCTCAATTAGCAGGGCAAAAAAATAACTATAGCTGCCTGTAAGTTAACTAAGATGACAAAGCTTAGCATTATAAAAGAGTAAGACTACTACAGAAGTGCATATTTCAGAAACTACAGATCCTCAAGATTACAACCTCAAGATCAAGGGGTTTTTTTTACAGTAATAATTTCACTAGTTTGAAGATTTACCTCAAAACCTATTAGTTGTGGTTTGTACTTCAGAAAAAAGTAGGAGAATCATTATTAAACATTACAGCCACAACTGGATCAAGAAGATTATAGACCACAGGTTATTATATTTTAAATTCACTATTTTATCTAGTGAAGGTGATCATGATTGTTAACACTACAGTGGTCCCTCGACTTACGAACTACTCGACATAAGTATTTTTCGAGTTACAAACGGCAGTTTTAGATCCGGTTTTAGATGCGGTTTTTTCGACTTACAAATTTTTAGATGGGGTTTCCTCGACTTACGAATTTTACATGCGGTTTCCTTGACTTGCCTGCCTGTTTACTTTTGAAAAGAAATGTTCCTGTGCAGTTTGCAAGCCTTACTGGGGGTCTGGGTCTTTTTTCTAGGCTCCGGAACGCATTAATCTGTTCCCAATGCATTCCTATGGGAAACCGCTTTTCGACTTACGAACTTTTCGACTTACAAATGTGCATTCGGAACGGATTAATTTCGTAAGTAGAGGGACCACTGTATTTCCTTTTGTTTAGACCTGTATTCACTGTTTTGACTTGTTGGCCATCAATTCCAGGGTTTCCAAGGGTTACTGTATAATCACTGGTAGTGGAGAGGGACAAGGGAGTGGGGGCTCAGATGGAGGGACTTTCAAATCTATTTACGCTGAGTCCCCAGGAAGCCATTTCCTTCTGCCTTTGGCTTTTGGAGAGAGAGGAACGAACTGCTGCTTCTGCTAGTTTCTGAATTTGGAATGGGCTAGATTTCTGTGGAAGAGGGACCAAATAGATTCATCTTCAGGAGATTATTTTTATTTTTCAGCTTTTTTTCTGGTTTATTTTTAATTTCTTTATTTCATTTCTGTAAGGTGAAAAAAAAAAGTACTGCATTCTTGTATTTTCTGCTGCCATTTTGGTATCCCCCCCCCCCCCGCTCTGAGTGCTGCCTGTGAAGCAACCAAACTCCCTGGGTGGGATTTTATCTTTTTTTCCTATTGTTCCAGAGAAGAAATCATCAGTCTTTCTCTACCAGCGCAAGACTCCCTGGCTGCTGTGGCTGGTGGAGGAGAGAAGGCGCTTCATGCTTCTTTTATTTTAGCAACTTTTGGGGGGCTGATGGCAGTTTGCCAGCCCCACCTCTGCCATTTCACACCGGCTGCATTGCCTGGCACAGACAGGCAGCAGCTCCCTGTTGCTTGACTCCAGCTGGCAGCTGCAGCAGACCAGGACATAGGAGAACTGCTGTGCTGGGGCTCAACACTGGGCTTTGGATTGGTGAGTGGCTGATTGCACCATTTGGTTTTTTTCCACACACAAAACACCACACCACACACAGACATAGTGTGTTAACTGAGGTTCTGTTCACCCTGCATCTGAAGGTTGAACCCTAAAAAAGGATTTTTATTTAGGCTTAAATGTGTTTTATTTTAAATAGGGGTTGTGTGTGTGGGGCGGGGGGGGGGATCCCAGTTAGCTAGGTAGGTATTGTCAGGAAAGGCTTTGGTTGGCATTGCCCCCCCTCCTTTGACTTTTGTGCTTTACATTGCTGCAGCTTGTGTGTTCCCACCCCAGTGCCACTGCATTTAGCAACCAAGAACCTACAATGTAGATTCTTTTAGCAACCAAGAATCTTCACTGCATTTAGATTCTAGGCTGCTATAGAAGTTCTTCATAGGGATTCATTATGAGAAAAAGTCATAATGCACCAGAGAATCTAAAAACTCAACAATTCCTAAAAACATAAACAGAGTACCCCACTGCCTTGCAGGTTGGGAGGGAGTTAACACCCAATGTGCTGTACCCTTCAACCCACTTTGGGTCACCTTGGCACAACCCAAGGGGAGGAATGGGGCTGCTTAGAATCCCCATTATTCCCTATGGCAGAAACAAAATTTTAAAAAATATATAAAATCCCTTTTAAAATCATCCCTTTGCCCGATTCCTTTGCGGGTTGGGTAGCAGTTTGCACTCATTGGGCACTACCACACAACTCACTCCCTAAAGGGCCCCCTGTCCCTTTCAATTTTCACCAAATTGATTCAACTTCGAATCGAATCTGGCTTCATTTCAGGGGGAAAGATTAGAGGCCAAATTGAATATGGCTGATTCAATTCAACATCAAATTGAATCGTAAAAATAGATTTATGCACATCTCTATGAGCCGTCCCCTGAAGTAGCAGGAGCCTGGCCTGTAGGGATGTGCACAAACCTGTTTGAAGGCCCTTTTACAGGTTCAAACATGGTTCGAACACGGGGCCAGTTCAAAGTTCGACGCCGGGGGAGGGTGCCGCTTTAAGGGCGGGGGAGGGTGTACTTACCCCTCCCACCGCTTTCCCCCCACCGGCACTCGTTACTAGTAAAAACCTTCGGGGCTGCAGCGTACCAACCTGCCGCCCCTTCCCCCTCCTCTGCCAGAAGTGGCCAGAAGTCCCAGGTGCACACCTGGGACTTCTGTCCACTTCCACTTCCAGTCGAGGAGGAGGAAGGGGCGGCAGGGAGGTAGGTTGCCGCCCCGGAGGATTTTACCGGTAACTAGCACCAGCGGGGGAAAGTGGTGGGAGGGGTAAGTGCACTCTCTCATGCCCTTAAAGCAGCACCCCCGCCGGAATCGAACCGCCCAGCCACGGTTCCATGCACATCCCTATTGACCTGCCTACCACTGTCTTACCTGCAGAAGCTCACTTGCTGACTGCTCACACTTCTCTTCCATCTCCTGGATAACTTTATCAAGTGAAGAGAGCTCTTTGGAGAGTTTCCCCATATATTCATCCCTTCTTCTTGCAGTCTCCTTCTCCACTTCTTCTATCTGGGTCAACATGAGTGTCTCTTTCTCTTTCAGAAACTGGTAGAGTTGTCTGAACTCAGCCACTGTCTTTTGCCTCTCTGCTACAATTTGATTCTACAGGAGAGGAGAAAAGCAGGCCAATGTATTTTAGATCTGAAGTGTTTGCAGAGTCAAGATGTAGGCGATGACCATTCCTGTAAAATTGTCATTGCACTTTTGACACTTCAGGATACTAATGACATAGAAATTAAGTAAAGAGTTTTGAAAAGACTTCCAAAGGCCTGCCCTTAAAATGGCCTCTTGGGAAAAGAAGAATAGGGGATTCCTCTGTTGATGAACCCCTTTGGGATTGTTTTAATGAAAGGCGGTAGACAAATTTAACAAACAATAAATCCCCATAATGGACAGTCTGGAAAGAAGAACTGCCTCGTGGGATTTGATGATGCTTTCGCTGTTTTATCTTCAGTTTTTCCACTTATTTAGTCTAACACCACTTTAGTTGATAATACTTACAAGCAAGTTTTGGCTTTCCTTTTCTGCATCAGATTTACATGCCAGAATCTTCTCTCTCCCCTTCCTCAAAAGCTCCAGAAAGCTCCAGAACTGATCCTGAATAAAAAAAACAAAAGGTCCAGTTTGCTTCCTCACTGAGGGTTTCAGGTTTGTCATCCCGCCCCCCACCCCAGCAACACTTTAATCTTTGGATGTTGTTTTCTTCTGTGCTGTAGTTTTGGAGTGCTTTATTGTGGCATAATGATTCTACTTATATACATTACTACTTATAAGATTCCACTTATATTCCATTCACAGGAACCCTTCCAGTTTAACACATTGTGTAAAGGGCTTTCCATGGTCACTCAAGCTCCAAAATGCAAAGAAAGTGAAGGCATAACGGGCCACTCCCTCCACAGACATGTTCTTTGGGCAATATGGATACTATCCTGTTCTGTGCTTTAGAGCCAGCTTCACCACTACCTTGAAGTAGGGATGTGCACAAAACCAGCGGGGGGCCGGTTTGAAGGCGGGGGGATGGTGGTGGTGGTTTTCACTTCTCCCCCCCTCCCACTTGCTTAAAAATGGGTCCGGTGGGACTGCAGCGTACCTCCTTGCTGCCCCATCCTCTCCTCAGACCTGGAACAACTGGAAATAGCAGAGGGGGGCCCTCCAAATATTCCTGAACTACAATTCCCAGCATCCCCAGCCATAATAAATTGTAGATGGGGATGCTGGGAGTGGTAGTTCAGCAACATCTGGAGGCCCCCAGGTTGGAAACCACTGGACTAGAAGGTTATATGAGGAAGGTAGCTTGCTGCCAGTTGGATACTTGTCACCTTGAATGCTGGTTGCATGGACTCCACAGGTTTATTCCAATTAACAGATAGTCCTGGGTCTTAGGCCCACCACTCTGCCACAGACTTCCAACTCCGATAAATAGGCCATTTCTTTTCTTTTCTTTTACCTCAAAGTTGGAATGGATCATCCTCACACCCACCTCGCCGACACTGCCAAACTCACTGAGCCATTTTCTAAGAATAAGCCACAGTAGCTACTGCCCCCTGATTTCTGTTAATAATGGCAGAATGCAAACTGTCTGTCTTACCCTTAAAATCAGGCCCCTGCTTTGGCCTGTAATTTGTACTGGTTTTGTATTTATTTTAAGTCAACCACACTAAATAAAGTGGAAAGGCAGGACAGAAAGATAGTAAACACACTAAAATCAAAGGGGTAACTAAGAAACAAGCAACTTTAAACTTTTTTTTATTCCTGAGCACCTCAATCTGCTGATCATAAAAATGGGTGCAAGCACTCCTACAGCATTTGCCACTTCAGATGCATATCTTACGTATACACAGTGTGGACAAGAGGATGAGTGACCTGCTGGGGCTTCCAGAACCTTACTGAATGAGCAACAGGTTTTTTGTGAAGATCAGAACTGGGCTTGAGTCCGTATCCCATTCAAATAAATAGGTGTGTGCACACTCCCTGGGAGGGGAAACCTAAGGGGCATCTCCCCACCTCATCTAGACAGTCCAGACCCTGATTCAAGTGAATTCCTTCTGAGGACTTGTTCTACATTAGAGCAGGCAAACCCCTTTCCTGCCTTGGGATTCAGTACCAGAAGAACTTTCCCAGGTCTCCTGATGGAGGCTGGAGTGAGGCTAGTTTAGTCCTGCTCCTCCTCCTCTTCCATGCTAGCAGTCAGCTTCAGCGACGCCTCTTACCTCTGGACTTTGGCCCCGAAGTCCAGGGTCTCTACACCCAGTGGTGGCCCCCAAATAATCTTTATTCTGTCTTGGGTGGAGTGGTTTGCATCCTCAAGAACCTACACGTTAAAAAATGATGCTTAACTTGCAGGGGTGGAGGCAGGCTCCAAAGGTCCAGGCTACAAAATTATCTAGGTGCACCTCTGGTCAGCTTCCCCATTAATCCTGCACTGCCACCTCCCAAATACGCACAGGATATTAAATGACAAGTCCCTACCTTGTACTCCTGGGCAGCCTCCTGGATAGGAACCACAGTGTGAGCTCGGTGCTCCTTGGATAAGTGGCACACCACGCAGAGGGGGGCTTCATCGTCCTGGCAGAAGAGCTTCAGGGGCTCCTGGTGCCTCCCGCAGACTCTCCAGCCTCCCACTTGCTGCTTCACCTGCACACTGAACTCTTTGAGTAGTGCAACCATGTTGGCAAGTTGCCTGTTCGGCTTCACGTTCCTCGGCTGAAAGCTCTCTCGGCACTGAGGACAGGCCGTGACTGTGGGCGGCTCCCCCCAGCACTGAGCAATGCAGGCTTGGCAGAAATTGTGCCCGCAGTCCAGAGTCACGGGATCAGTAAAGAAGTCCAGGCAGACGGAGCACGTGGCTTCATCCTGAAGTTGCTTCCCCACGCTGAGAGCAGCAGCGGCGGCGGCCATCGCTCAAACTCCACAGCAGCAGCAGCTGAGTTTCGTTTTCCTGTCTGCCTCTCCCGCCCAGGCGGGGCTTAGCTGCTGAGGCCCCGCCTGGGCGGGAGAGCTGCAAGCAGAACGGCGCGCTGCTCTTCCCTAAGTCGCTGGAAAGGAACAAGCTACAGTGCTGGGCCTGGGGACAAATAGGGAGAAGCAGGCAGCGGAGTGGTTGCTTTTTCATCCAGGGATACAGCCTTTTAGGGAAGTTGAACAGCTGGTCCTGGGCGGCTGCTACTCCTGTTGCTGGGGCCGTGCAGGGAGAGAGCCCGGCGAGCTTGTCTCACTCCGTTGGCGGCAGCAGTACTGCTGAGTAGGGCGCTGGGGGTAGGGAGAGAGACGAATCCGGCGTAGCAGCGCGAGGCTCGGTTGAGCGGGCATCCTTTTTTGCAGGTCTCTGAGGCGGGAACTGCCAATGCCAAGCAGCTCAGCTGTTCTTCCTGGTGGGGGGAGTTCTTCCTGGTGGGTGCCCCCCCCCCCGCCCCGCTAGCAAGGAGAGAGCAGGGAGGCTGCTGCTGTGCCTTTCGAAGCTGGGCGCGCGGAAGGTTGGAAAATCAATGTATGCAGCCAACAGTAAATCTTCTTCTTTTTCCTGCCGCTGCTCTTCGGTTTTCCTCCCATTATCCACTGTCCATTTTGTTGGAAGAGCCCCTCCGCAAGCACCTGGCATGGTTATCGGAT
This sequence comes from Hemicordylus capensis, assembly GCF_027244095.1. Lineage (NCBI taxonomy): Eukaryota > Metazoa > Chordata > Lepidosauria > Squamata > Cordylidae > Hemicordylus > Hemicordylus capensis. The sequence continues at coordinate 251,793,146 of NC_069658.1, read as the reverse complement.
TAAAGGTTTATTAGGTGTTTTCTTCATGACGAGGCATTTTATTCATTCAGCCCTTGACCTAGTTCTGGGTTTAGGGGGCGGACTACACATTGCCACTTCACTTCAGCAGTTCTATGGAGTAGGGATGTGCAAAAAATTTCGGGCACAGAACGATCTGTGCCCGAAACGAACAATTTCGGGTGATTCGGGGCCGAACCGAATCACCCCCGATGTCCCCCGAATTTTTTCGGACACGAGCCGAATCTCCCGAATTTCGGGCAAAAAAAATTCGGGTGATTCGGTTCATGGTTGATTTTTGGTGATTTTTTTAAGTTTTAGTGACTTTGGGGCAGTTCGGGGGCATATCATGGGATCTGGGCAAAAGGAGTGGGGTGGGGTGGTAGTGCCTAATGGGTGCAGGCTACCACCCCAATTTCAGGGGGATTGGGCAAAGGGCTGATTTTTGGTAAATTTCTGAAAATTTCATGTCTTTGGGGCAGATTGGGGCATATTGGGGCAGAAAGTGGGGGCTGGGGGAGAATAGTGGGGTGGGGTGGTAGTGCCTAATGGGTGCAGGCTACCACCCCAATTTCAGGGGGTTTGGACAAAGGGGTGATTTTTTGAGAATTTTTGAAGTTTTGGTGACTTTGGGGCAGTTTGGGGGCAGAAAGTGGATCTGCCCCAAAAGAGTGGGGTGGGGTGGTAGTGCCTAATGGGTGGAGGCTACCACACCAATTTCAGGGGGATTGGGCAGAGGGCTGATTTTTTGAGAATTTTTGAAGTTTGGGTGTCTTTGGGGCAGATTGGGGGCAGAAAGTGGATCTGCCCCAAAGGAGTGGGGTGGGCTGCTAGATAGTGTCTAATGGGTGGAGGCTACCACCCATCCCCAATTTAAGAGTGATTGGGCAGGGGGTGAATTTTGGTGAATTTATTTTTATGAGGTTTGTCTTCATAAGGTGAAGTGTGCTAAATTGATTACTTCCTCATATTATTCATAGTAAAGGAAAGTGTGAAAAAGTGAAAGTGGGGTCATGAGAGTTGTTTAATTGAAAAAAATCTCATTTGCTATGATAGAATGAGAATTCACACCTCAGAAGTTTTTTCTGAGGTGTGAATTCTCATTCTATCATAGCAAATGAGATTTTTTTCAATTAAACAACTCTCATGGCCCCACTTTCACTTTTTCACACTTTCCTTTACTATGAATAATATGAGGAAGTAATCACTTTAGCACACTTCACCTTATGAAGACAAACCTCATACAAATAAATTCACCATAATTCACCCCTCTGCCCAATCACTCTTAAATTGGGAATGGGTGGTAGCCTCCAGCCATCAGGCACTATCTACCAGCCCACCCCACTCCTTTGGGGCAGATCCACTTTCTGCCCCCAATCTGCCCCAAAGACACCCAAACTTCAAAAATTCTCAAAAAATCAGCCCTCTGCCCAATCCCCCTGAAATTGGTGTGGTAGCCTCCACCCATTAGGCACTACCACCCCACCCCACTCTTTTGGGGCAGATCCACTTTCTGCCCCCAAACTGCCCCAAAGTCACCAAAACTTCAAAAATTCTCAAAAAATCACCCCTTTGTCCAAACCCCCTGAAATTGGGGTGGTAGCCTGCACCCATTAGGCACTACCACCCCACCCCACTATTCTGCCCCAGCCCCCACTTTCTGCCCCAATATGCCCCAATCTGCCCCAAAGACATGAAATTTTCAGAAATTTACCAAAAATCAGCCCTTTGCCCAATCCCCCTGAAATTGGGGTGGTAGCCTGCACTCATTAGGCGCTACCACCCCACCCCACTCCTTTTGCCCAGATCCCATGCTATGCCCCCGAACTGCCCCAAAGTCACTAAAACTTTAAAAATTCACAAAAAATCAGGACTTTGCCCAATCCCCCTGAAATTGTGGTGGTAGACTCTACCCATTGGGCACTACCACCCCACCCCAAAATTTTGCCCCTGGGCCCCTTTTTACCCCCCCGAATCGATTCGGATTCGGATTCGGGTTAAATCCGAATCCGAACCGAATCAAGGGTGATTCGGGTGACCCAGATTCGGGCACAAAACAGAACGGGGGTGATTCGGCTCGGGTCCGAGCCGAATCACCCAAAAATCCAAATTGCACACCCCTACTATGGAGCAGCAGCACGAGGAGGAGAAAGGCAGAGGAGGGGAAGCCTAGGCCAGGAGACTCCTCCTGCCATCAGCTCTCCCCCTTGCCTTGGCATACCTAACGTAATTGGAAGGCCGAAAGCACAGGAGGGCGGTACATTAGGCGCTGCCACGTGCTTCCCTCAGCTGTGCTTGAAGGGAAGATCCCAGTCTCAGAGCGCAATCGCCCCTGTGGGTCAGGGCAGGTAAAAACGACAGGAGGACACTGCTTCTGCAGTGTCTGTTCTACAGGGACATCCGTGCTATCTTACCTCTATTACATGGCGATCCTGGGCGAACGGACCAGTTTTACGCCTCTTTGCTGCTCCCTGATAGCAACCCTGCTGCCACCTACAGTGTCACCAGGTTCCGTGGGATGATGACCTCCCACGCGTGCACAGAGCCCACCTCTTTGAACTAGAGGACAGCCATGGATGGCTACTGCCTGAGTGCGGCAGCCCAACAACCTATAGACCCGCAACTTCCTGGTTACTACTTTACTGGTTTATATTTCTGTGTATATTCTATGATATCCTTTTAGCTCATATTAGCTCTTATTATTTTAGTGATGGCTCATGATTTTATATATTTTAAATCTTTTCCTATTTTATAAGCATGCAACACGATCTAGGGTACTGCTACATGGTTTATTCCTATGCTTCTTATTGCAGCCATAGTTTAATCATTTTATGCTAGTAGTAAAATGTAGCTCAGAATCTGCTATGTTTCTTACTATAACTATAGCTAGATTTTCAGTACAGTCTCATGCCTATATTTGATATTTTAAATCATTTTATGCTTGTAATGTATTTATTATCTTCTATATTTCTTATTTTATATTTTAAGTCATATAATAGTAGCGTGTCTTGGAGTGTAAAATCTATTGCTACTTAGGTTTTCAAATGTACTTTATGCTGGTCTGTGACCGTAATAAAGATTGATGGTGATGATGCCATCAGTTCCTGAAGAGACCACCAATGGCCTGAGACTGGAAAACTCTTTCTTTCTTTGTGTGTGTGTGGTTTTTTTAATATTTAAGCTTTAAACCACCTTGTGTCACTTTTTAGGAAGGCAGTACTGTATTATTTACCCAATTCTAAGATCAGTCCTGCCCCCTCTCCCCGTTCTTTCCTGTTAAAGACAGGGTTCATGTTAGATTTGGAGTCTTCTTTCTTTAGGGTAAATACAGGCTGTGTTCCCTAGTCTTAGCAAGGATTCCCAGATGCTGTTGACTACAACTCCCAGCATCCCCAGCTGCAATAGCCTTTGCTTGTGGGGCTTATGGGAGTTGTAGTCAACAACATCTGGGAATCCCTGTTACAGGGAAGACAGAATACAGGTATAACCTTTATTTAACCTCTATCTTTGTTGTATCCAGGAAACTCAAGAGATAGGGTCTGCAAAGTCCTTTATTGTAAGCAGTCTCTTAAGATAATACAGCCATCAGGTGCCAAGCAAGCAGTCAAGTCAAGCCAGAGCAAGATTGCTTTCTCATTGCTCTCTGCTCTCTTTTATGCAATAGATATGCCGATCCCTTTCAGCTGGTTCTCATACTCAACCCCCTTAAAGGAACAGTAATTTAAAATCACAACAGCACAATCTTAAGCCATTGTCCTACATGCAGAGTCATTTTCTATTTGGGTAAATATGGCTATAAATTACACAAACCAAATCTTCGGTTTCCCCTCTACCTTAGGAAGACAGGTGTCCATTGGAGAAAGGGACTTTTCTGTGGGGCTCCCTCTCTAGAATTTCCTCTCTTGAGAGGCTCCCCTGGTGCCTTTATTGTTGTCCTTTAGATACCAGGCTACGTTTGCCCTATTCTGTCAAGCTATTAACATCAGGTTTTTTGCCTACTTTCCAGTAGGCTTATGAGATCACCCAGCATTCTCTGCGTGTGTCCCCCCATCAACTTTGCAATATCTGGACCAATATGAAACAATATGGGTACAGTTGTAGGGACTCATATGGATGCCTCAATGGTGTCGTTTGTGATGATGTCATCCACTCCACTCCAAGATGGCAGACACAAACTTTTGAGGCGCAAATGGGCTAATGTGAACTGCTTAACCAATGTGAACCAAATTTGCAACAGCTGCAGGGACACATAGGGATGCTCTAATGGCATGGTATGTGGTGATGTCATTTACTCCAACTCAAGATGGTGGGTGTGTGAAAATCTGAGGCGCAAGCAGGCTAATTTAATAAGAACAGCCCTGCTGGATCAGACCCAAGGCCCATCTAGTCCAGCAGCATCCTGTTTCACACAGTGGCCCACCAGATGCTGCTGGAAGCCACAGGCAGGAGTTGAGGGCATGCCCTCTCCTCCTGTTACTCCCCCACAATGGGTACTCAGAGGCATCCTGCCTTTGAGGCTGGAGATGGCCCACAGCCCTCCGACTAGTAGTAATTTGTGGACTGTCAAACCAATTTAAATCAAATTAGGTACAGTTGTAGTGAGTGACACACAGGGATACTACTTAATGTTGTAGTTTGTAATTATGTCACCCACCCCGATCCAAAATGGTGGACACATGAACATTTGAGGTGCAAGAGATCTAACTTGTGGACCTCAATTTGAACCAAATTTAGTCCAGTTGTAGACAGTGAAAGGGAAGTAGGGTGATTAGTTCTTACTAGAACAACTTGTTCTTGATTTTATTCTGCTGCTTTTCTTCTGTACTACTGTCTTTATTGGAACTTTAAGTATGGTTTGTTTTGGTTATCTTGTGATTTCTAACTTCGGTATAAGCCTCCCTGAGGATTTTTGCAGTGGAAAGACAAGACAGACATTTCTTCATATGAAATGAGTCACTCAATAAATGAGTCTGATTTGCTTTTCAGTCTGAAGAGAAATCTTTATTGAAAATACACATCTCAACACATTTTGAAAATTTACCAAACCATGTTCATATACATTATATGAAAGTATACAGAGGTTTTCTTTAAAAAAAATAACTGGATCCAATTTATGTTAGCTACAGATTAAACCACAGTATAAATCAGAGATTCTGAAGCTTGGGTCCCCAGAAAGTGTTAGACTAGAACTCCCATCATCCTCAGCCACAATGGTCAATGGAGTTCTAGTCCAACAACATCTGGAGAATTCCTGAGATAAATGTATATATGGGAGGCCCCTCCCTGTGGGTTAACATTCCCTTGGATTGGCTGGGTCCACTCCTCATCCCTCCATGGGAAGCAAGATCTGCTTCCTTCATGGGAATTGGTATAGGAGACTCCTGATTAACAAGGCCAGTTTAACCATAGTTAATGCCTGATTCCATGTAATGTCCCCTGAGCCTCAAGAGTACACGCTGCCCCTCCTCTCCTGTCCATGCAAGTCTCTCTGGAATTCCACTTCTGATTTAGGCTAGAGAGAAACCAAGATTGGTTGTGACATCCAAACTGACCAATCATGATTTATCTTAATCTACTGGCTTGAAAAAAAAAACACTTAGATATGAAGCAAAGTTTGAACTGGGCTATGTGGCTGATGTCAGCAGGAGAGTCTAAGCAATGGTACCAAAGGGTGTAGAATATTGGCAGGATGGCAGCTAAAGACAGTTGGGGATAAACAGAGAGGAGAGAAGTGAGGGGAAAGGTTGCTTTCAGGTGTGAGGAGGTGGGAGTTTGGTGGATCTTCAAGAGGATAAAGAAAGTATTCTGTTCCATAGCCAAACCATCAGCCCAACAAGGGACAGAAAACACAGAATGGCTACCGGTATGAGGAGCAGGCTGTGGAAGGACAAGACAGACATTTCTTTAAATAAAATGAGTCACTCAATAAACGAGTCTGGTTTGCTTAATAAAAATTTGCCTGGTTTGCTTTATTAAATATACACATCTCAACATATTCTAAAAATTCTCCAAACCATGTTCATTGTTGCACAAGAGCCTTTGTGGGGGATCCTCCTAGAAGGACCCCTCTATGTCTGATTTGGACAATGCTTCATCCTTTCCTTTGCCCCTTTTGTCCACCTTTTCAAGGTGTGATCAGCATAATGCCCTTGGGCAAGAATTTTCTTGTAAGTAGTTAAGACACAATCAAGCCTGTCATTACCAACGTCTATACTTTGGATCCCATGGTACCATGAGATTTCCATTTGTTTTACCTGTAGCTAACTCAAAGGGCATGTCACTTTGGCACATAGCCTGGGAGAAGGAACTATTAAGTCAGGTTAAAAGTCCAGGACTGCAGGAGAACATCCCCATGCTTGTCACCCCCTGATTACTTTCAGGTGGGAAGCCAGAGTAGAGGTGATTTAATCACATGCTATTCTTTGAAAGAATCAGACAAGTATTCTCCGTATGTTGGCACAGTGGATCAGGTCAAGATAGCACCTCCTCAGAAAGGAGCTATAAGAAAGGAACAGGTCATCTCCTCTGCTAATGAGCATGTTAATGGCTGGCTGAAGGCGTGGGAAGTTAGCTTGTTCACATTTTAGTCACTCCCAGGTATTCTAAAAATACCCGAGATGAATCTTTTTTTTTAATGCATTTTTTAAGAATGCATTTTATTGATATACAATAAAAGAATAGTATAAAGATTACATCTCTGAGCTTCCAACTTGTCATATCATACACATGTACATACATATGTACATACATAAATATCATAGATAAATGTAAAAACAAACGAGTTCTTTCCCATCAAAACAACTTTCTAAATAGAACAAAGTGAAAATGAAGAAAGGAGATGAGATGCAAGGCAACCACAGTTTTGCTAAAGGAGATTCAAATGCAAATCATGTTGAATTAAATCATGCATTATACGTTCCAAATTAATTAAAGAAAAATAAAATAAGTCCACCCGCTATACTAATTCTAATCAAAACCTATACAATGAATTATAGTGTCAAAATAAAGAGTAATTCATTGCAAATTTTTTTATTATTATAAATCAGTTTTGATTAAATATAAAAGAAAAGAAAATACTATGGGCAAAACAAAGGATAATACAAATAAAAAAGTAAAATCTTTAATCTTAAAAAAAAAATTCTTAGTTTTATCTTCCAAATTTAAATGCCTGCATCTCAGATATAAAGATAAAAGGGAAAAAAAGTATAGATCTTAAGTCTAAATCTATTAATGTTTTCTAACACTATATCAGTACAGAATCTTGAGCAAATCCCAACAGACCAATAATTCATCTAGGTGACGGAGATGAATCTTGATGTGTCCATTGCATTTCTCCCTACATGGGTCTTCAAGACCTATTCAGCCTTTCTCCTGAAAGGCTTAACCACTCCTCAAATTTTACCACTCTTCAAATTTAAATAGGAAAATGCTTCATCCTGTCCTTTGTCCCTTTTGTCTACCTTTTCAAGGTGTGATCAGCATAATGCCCTTGGGCAAGAATTTTCCTGTAAGTAGTCAAGACACAATAAATCAGGGTGTGTCTCTACTCCAGATTCACCAGGTGTTTCTTTCTCAGATCCATCAGCTGCTTTTCACTATGTCTTGGCTTTGGCACCTTCACTCTGCCCTGCCTTGACTTTTGCTCTTGTCCCACTTGTCACCTCCAGACTGGCCTTTCCCCCTAACCCGATCTGTGCAGCACTCCTGGCTGAATTAATCTGGTCATTCTTGGATTTTTCCTGGCCACTAGACCTCTGCCTGGTTCCTGGGTTCTCGCTCCTGCCTTTCTGCCTTCCTCGGAGGAGAGAAGCTCCTTGGTAATGAATAACCACAAGGGTCTTTCCGCACTCCAACAGACGGACTGAGGTAGTAGCTAACCGCTGCTTTTAAAAACTCTCCTTCCCTTTTCCCTTGCTTTTTTAAAAATCCCAAACTGTCATTTTCTCTCTCGCCAGCCTTGAGTGATCTTCATTCGGAAACTCGCCAAATTGCCTCCTTGTGAGCTGTAACATAGTCTTTGCAACTTGTTAGTTTGTTAACTTTGTTAGTTAAATCTTGCTGCCTACGAACCATTATTGCTCTTCCTGTACCCCTAAACCCTCAAATAAAACCTTTGTTTTTGAACTCTAACCTCTCTGTTCTTTCACAACCAAAGCTTTGAACAAATTTATTCTGAAGGTGGACTGCTCTTTCCAAGCTAGCTAATTCCCCCACCACACAAGCCTAAAATGTAGCAAGGCATCTTTTGCCAATTCTCCTGGGAGCAGTGCCATTAACATCATAAATATTATACAAGATTAAACAGAAGCTCTCTTTAAAAAAACCCAAACTGGATCAAATTTATAATGTTAACTACAGATTAAATCACAGTATAAATCAGGGATTCTCAAGATTGAGTCCCCAAAGGTGTTGGACTAGAACTCCCATCATCCTCAGCCACAATGGTCAATGGAGTTCTAGTCCAACAACATCTGGAGAACTCCTGCTGTCAATGTATACTTGGGAGTCCCCTCCCTGTGGGTTAACATTCCCTTGGATTGGATGGATCCACCCCTCATCCCACCATGGCAATCAGGATCTGCTTCCTTCATGGGTATCTGTATAGGAGACTCCTTATTAACTACACCAGTTTAACCATGGTAATGCCTGGTTCTACGTGATGTCCCCTGAACCTCAAGAGAGCACACACTGCCCTTCCTCTCCTGTCTCTGCAAGTCTCTCAGGAATTGTACTTCTGATTTAGGCTAGAAAGAAACCAAGAATGCTTGAGACATCCAAATTGACCAGTCATGGTTTATGCTAATCCACTTGCTTGAAATAAACTTAGATATGAAGCAAGTGGGAGGTCTGCCACACAGGATTCCTAAGAGACTCTAGGAGTTGCAGAAAAGGTCAAATTGCTGCCCTGCACCTTCTCTATTTGTACAGTCAAGAGAAGAGGTTGATGGACAAAGTGGGGGTGGGGGCAGTCTAGTTGCTTTCAATATGTGGAGAAAAGGTGTGTGTGTGGGGGGGGGAAGCCCAATGCAAGATCTCAGAATATGCAACACACCCATTGTTCACCTGCCTTCCACCTGCCACAGGTATGTTTCTGTCTATTTCAAGGTAGTTGCTTAGACTAAACCCAAGACAGTCAGGTCTGGAGTCATGACCAATCCTAGTTTCTTTCTAACCTAAATTGGAAGTGCCTGGAGAAGATATATGACAGTCATCTTCAAATACCGTATTTTACGGACTATAAGACGCTACGGACTATAAGACGCACCTTAATTTTAATCCAGTTTTTCAGAGTTTTAACATATTAAACTGTTAAAACATATAAGACGTTCCTGAATTTCGGTGGATATTTTTCGAGGAAAAAAGTGAGTCTTATAGTCCATAAAATACGGTATCTGAAGGGCAATTGCATAGAAGGAGGAGGGACTTGTTCTCCATTGATCCCGAGAGCAGAGCTAGAACCAATGAGCTGCAATTACAAGGTTTAGGCTGGACATTAGGAGGAATTTCCTGGTTTTAAGAGCTATCCAACCATGGCACATTCTACTGCTCTTCTCATTTGCTGGAGGTTTTCAGACAGAGGTTGGACAGCCATCTGGGAGGGACTTGGAGGCTGGGGGCCCAGTGGCTAACAGGACACCTATTATTCTGCCTTTGTTGAGGAATAGATATGGAGCCTCTTCACATGATCACACTAACCCAGGTCAGAGGCATGAAAAACAGGTCCTTTACTTGCCCCAGTGGGCTAACCGATGGGAGAACATATGGCTGGAAATAACCCAATCTATGTTATGGAGGCGATTCACACAGGCAGCCAGGCACTGCCTGGGTTTGACTTCCTCCCTGCTCTACCTATCACTGCGGTGCCACTTGTGTGCCATGGTGAACAGCAGAGCCTGGATGGGGAGGAAGATCATGTGTGGGGAGCCTGCCTCCCCACCAGCCCTCTGCCCCAAGCCAAACCACGCCCCCTGTGTCTGATGTCAAATGTAGGGGGCGTGGCCAATACCAAGGATGGAGTGCATCAGCGGTTTGTGGAATCACTGACTGGGAGCCCATTTTCCTGCCTTCTCAAGGAGGCAGGGAAAGGGGTTGTCAGTCAGCGATTCCATAAGCCACTGAGTAGGGAAGGGAAATTCTCCGAGGCTGAAGGGACCCTTCCCTTGTATTAATTTATTTAACATATTTATATACCGCCCAAAATGTACGTCTCAGTGGTTTACATGTATTGGGCATATATTGGCTATGCCCCCGGCAGCTGTTGTCAGAAGCAGGGGGCGTGGCCACAGTCCAGGAGAGGGTCCAGTTGGACCCTCTCCCACTCACCCCAATCATGATTTTATTGAAATTCTGGCTCATTCAGCTTATTTCCCCAGTCCAGCCAGTGTTTCAGTGAAACACTGGCTGGGGAGAAGAAGGTTGTGCCTTGTGTTACCAGCTGGTGAGCACTTGGGCTGGCTGCGTGCAGGAGGGGGCAAGGGGCGCCCTGGCCAAGGGTGACAGGATGCCTTGGCAGCCCCCCCCCAAGACCCTGGCAGCCAAGGAGTGATTGCCCCCTGCCCACTCTAGTGTCCCTATACCCCTGTGCAGGGGAGCTACAGCAAGAAAGAGGGCATGCCATCACCTCTTGCCTGTGGGCTTCCCAGAGGCATTTGGTGGGCTACTGTGTGAAACAGGATGCTTGTCTAGATGGGCCTTGGGCCTGATCCAGGAGGTCTGCTCTCATGGGGAAAAACTAGAACTTCACTCAATTACAGGTGAGGAAACACTATGGGCATCAGTGGCCAGTACAGGCAGGACGGGGGGGTGCTAAATGAACTGCAGGTTCTGCTCATTCTTGTTCTCTTCTCCCTGGCTGCTGCACTCTGCCTTGTCTCAACTGCCGCAGGATTAATTCTTGGCATGTGGGCTGGTTATTTGCCAGGGGAAAGCAAATGAAGGTGTTGCCTTCAGGCTTGCAATGGCTTGAACGGGGTTTTCCCTGCCTCCTGCCCTCATGTGGCCAATCAGAATGCAGTTGTGATATAATGAGGCTTTCCCCTTTCTCCTGCTTTCCCCTTCTCCTGTGGGAAGGTGCTTCCGGGTCTCAGGGGCCATCCTGGCTCTGTGCTCATTGCTGCTGCAGTCGCCATCTGGGCACTGCTCTGACCTGGGTTAGGATCCTGCTAAGCCCCAAACTATAATATGAAGAGGCTAATTCTGATACTGCCTACATGTTACATTCTGATACATGACTAATTCTGATACTGCCTTTTTAAAAGAAATATAGCATAACTCTTCAAAAAGAAAGCAAGGTTCTGAGTGAGTGATTTAGTTTTGGTGACCAAGGTTGGAAGCCTGTAGTGGTCACCACAGAGTTTCGAAAGGCATTACTGACAAATCCCAAATGATCCCAATGCTTTCTTTTTCTTTTTGTTCTTTGCAATTTTAACAAGCCTCTTAGAGTGGATTTTTAACTCAAGAAAGTGGGGCTGAAAGGAGTATTTGTCTCTGGTGCAACACGTCTCAAATCGTTCAGCAACCTACCAGTTTTCTCACCATGTGTAAACTTGCATGTGGAAGGATTTTGTAGTTTTCCAGTTGCAGAGGAGAGAGTTTCTCTGGGAATTCCACTCAAGCCCAGGGGGCAGGGGGTCAAATTCTATTAATAATCGGGTGGTGGTGGCAGCATGAACTACTGGGAATAAAGGAAAGTTTTTGGGGAGAAACCTTTGTTCTGAAAGCATAGAGGGGATGATTCAGCATTTTTCTTCCCCTCACGTGGGCTTGCTCTAAGACAAAGGCTTCGTAAATTCTACACACATTTTAAAAAAACAACACAGATCCAATAGTGTAACCAAAAAACAAAAAACCAACTAGATATATTTACATGACTTGCAATTTCTGTAGCTTAATATTCATCTGTCTCCACTCTTCCGCTTCCTCGGGGGGAGACTGTCAGGGTTGTTCTCCAACCCACCCAAAAGAAAGGGAGAAGGGTCTGTCCTCGGAATGAAGATTCTGAGAAGGCGTAGATGGGGGCTGCTGAGTCGGCATCAAAAAAGGCCACCTGCCCCTCAGCATAGTTTAGAGTCACTCGGAGCCTCTGAGGCTCCCCACTCAGGTGCAGAGGAATGTCATCAGGGGAAGCGAGTGCTTGGAACACATGACCACACTTCATCACAGCCCAGATCCCTTCCTTGGGACCCCATCTGAAACGGTCTTTTCTCTTCACAGACTTCCTTGCAACACCCACAGCCCAGTTTCCGCCACTTCCCATACTAACTTCCCAGCAATGTCTCCCTGCTGTGAATCCCTCACATCCCAGCACAACACAGCCATTGCTGAATCTCTCAGGATTGTTGGGCAGATTTTGCAATTTCTTTCCCTTTCTCACGCTTTTATGATCTTCAGCAAGGATGAGTTGGGGATGAGCTGTCAATGGATCCAGAGTGACATTAGCTGTTGGGAGTTGGGTGCAGGGGAGGAAAGAGAAAAGAAACAGAGTCAGCTGGGAGACTGACTTCACACCCAAATATACTGGCATCCACATTTGGGATGTTCTTTTCCTTATTTCTACTATTTCTACTTTTCAGTGGAGACTGTAACTGAAACCCTAGGAAAAGGTGGAAGCAGGAGAGTTAGGGACAGAGAACATTCCCTCCTCATGGAATCAGGACCCAAGCTTCAGTTTTTTATTGGAAATATTTACATCTTGCCTCACTTGCCATTCAGCACTGCTCCAGAAGGCAAAGACACCCATACAAATATTTTTGTGTCTGGCTTCTTGCTGTGGCAGCTTCCTGATCTGACCAGGGGGTTGCACTAGAAGAAGTCCAGGATTCCTTCCAGCTCTAATGTTCTATTATTCTTCATTAAGTTAGCAGAGGTGGAGAGGAATGCATGGGAAAACAGGTTTTCTACTTCCCATGCAAACTGGCCATTCAGGAATTCAAGGAAGAATCCAGGTGCCTCAACTCTGGCGAGCAAAGTACATAGTTCTCCCCCACACCCCTGCAAGGTCCGGACTGGGAATAGCACTGGTGCAGACCCATTATCCAGATCTGCAACCAGCTGGACGCTGCACCTCAGAAACAAGGCTGCACCTGCTGCAGTCTCCTTTACATTGCAAGGGCTCTGCTCTTCTCCTTCCTTTCATACATGAGACATATCCATGCTAACGCTCTTTGTAATACAACTACTGTTCTGGATTTCATTGGCCAACATCCACACTACCACTTTGTTTATACAACAGACCAAGTCGTGCATCTGCAACAAGGCCATTTAAGTGCACAAAAGTCCAAAGTTGTGCTCTTGTGCAAGTTTTCCCTGCTTCAAAAGCCAAAGCAGGAAGAGCTTGACCATCAGGAGGTGCACCAGATTCTGCATCTTGGTGCACAGAGCGGTCCCCACTGGTGCAGCACTATCCTGGAATGCAAGCTTCCCACATACTAGTTAGCACAACATACTCCTGTTTGTGCAAATGCAGGATTTGTTTGGATGTCGGCCTTCCCTGGAAAGTAAGGGGAGCAAGCACCATTGCCAGCTGGAGCCTCTTCTGAACTTAGGTTAGGGAAATGCAACTGTCCTAATTCAGTAATAATCAAACAGGAATGAACAATGGACATCTCAGGTTTAGAGTTGCCATCTTTGAAGAAGAGCTGAATTGGAAGAAGACTAGAACTTCACTCCATAACAGGCGAGGAAACACTATGGGCAGTAGCGGCCAGTGCAGGTGGGACAAGGGGTGTGTGGCTAAATGAGCAGCAGGTGCTGTTAATTATTGCTCTCTTCTCATTGGCTGCTGAGGAAGGTGTTGCCTTCAGGTCCTGCTTCTTAGCCTACCAGAAGTCTCTGACAGGCCACAGTTGGACCAGACAGACCTTGTATCTGATCCGGCTGCCAAGTTCTTAAGTTCCCTGCTTATATGATTTGTGAACTGAACTGGGAGAAAAGATACAGAAGGGAAGGGCATAAAATTTAAAAATAAATTGATAAATATTTAAAACAAGAGAAAGAAAACAAACATAGGCCCTGGAGGCCTTCTCTCATTCTTATTTCCTTCTACTCCTAATTCACACACTGATGGCTCCAGAGACCTCAAGACAGACCTGGTGAACTCCTATGAGAAAAAAGCAGACCACTTCCTCACAAGTCTCCATTCCTCCTGTGAATTTTGTCCATCATCTGACCCCACAATTTACCTTTCTGCAGCTGAAATTCAGATACCAAATCGTCTGGGAAGAGAAAGAGAACAGTGAGTAAGTATCACAGCATTTTACTGCAAACAAATATTGTAGCAACAATTTGTTGATATCATTATATCAACATTCTTATTTCTCGTGAAAGATTAAGAGCCAATTCAGGCACTACATTTACCTTGTGGTGCTTTGTCTTTTCTTTAGATTTGTCTTTGATCATATGCCATGCCATATGTAGTGACATGTTAAGTCTCCCCCTTCCCGCCTCAGGTACTTTTGGGATGGTTTGAAGAAACACAGATCTCCATCTTAGCTCAAGAAAATCTTCCACTCCACCCTGAGTGCTCTGAATGGGAGACATTCCTCCCTTTTGTTCCTGAATGAGGACAATCTATGCTTCTTGTTACTGAAGGGACAGAGCCATAAAGCTATCATCTTAAACCCTTTTTCGCAATAGGTGTTTGCAGGGGCGGAGCCACCATTGGGCGAATAGGTTCAAATAACCCGGGCCGCGCCCAATCAGGGGCTGCACCTTGCAGCCCCGACACACCCCCTGCATCTGATGTCAAATGCAGGGGTGCTGGTTTAGCTCCCGAGTGGGGGTTGCGCAGCTCCCGTTCGGGACTTAAATGGCCATTGCGTTTGCGGCACAGCCAGGGAAGAGCATTCCCCTGTAGGGAAGAGCCACTCCTGGCTGTGCTGCAATAGCACAAGTCTAACTCCCAAAGGGGCCGCATGGTATTCTTGGGCAGCCTCCTGGGCAGTCACTATAAAATAAGGGCCCAATCCCCCACCATTTTGTCACCAGTCCAATCATGAGTAATACAAATTTCTATGTCACCAGTTGCTTATGGTGTCCAGAAAGGGAGAAACTGGGGAGATTAATGCTCTCTCAGCCAAAGACCTACCTACTAAGGCAAAACTCAGTGTGAGTTAATTAATATTTTGTATTTTCTAGGATCAGACAGACTCAAATTTGAATCGATTCCACAACCATTTTGGCTCCTTTAAAAAATCATTCAGGCACCCTGATTGGTTTTAAAAGGCACAAAAATGGGACCGAATGGATTCTTCTTCAATTTGACCTGTTTTGAACCAATTTAATTCAAATTTGAATTGAATCAGGCAGATTCTATTCAAAATCAAATTGGGTAGATTCAATTAAAATCAAATTGCAAAATCGATTTGTGCACATCCCTAGTGTCTGAGCCTGGTTATTGGCTTCTGATCAGTCTTTACCTGGTGGCAGCCAGTGTTCCCTCCAACAGGGATTCCCAGATGTTGTTAATTACAACCCCCAGAACCTTCTGCTGTAATGACCTTTGCTTGGGAATTATGGGAGTTGTAGTCAACAACATCTGGGAATCCCTGTTAGGGGGAACACTGGTGGCAGCCTATCTTAAAGGAGTGTTGTGCTCCTAAATCCGGAGCAGAACAATCTTTCTACTGAGAGCAGATCCCAGGAAAGCAGAGTAACCCCGAATCCATCACAGATGGATCCTGCGATTATTAGGAATGCTAATGTTCTCACATTTCTGTAGTTCTTTAAAGTAGTGGTACCCCACCCCTGTGTCTGCCTCAGCAGTGTGTGCAGGGACACCATTTTGGAAAACGGCAGAGACTACAAGAGGCTAGACAGCTTGTTAAGGATGCTCCTACCTACTTCACACATACACCATCAAGCTCAAATCATGGGCAATGAGAAACCTTTTGAGCCACAGGAAGCATGGCAGTTTCTTTGTTCTCTTTGCACCTTGAGAGTTCAGTTTCCAATCTTTCAGGTATACTAAAAGTCTGGCACCTCCAAAAGCATGATTCCAAAAGAGGAAGGAAGAAAGAAGTTGAAATAACACAGATCTCTGTGTCGCTCTGATTCTCTCTCCTGGGAGCTGCAATGTTCAATCTCCCTTCCCTTGTTATCCAGCTTCACTCCACTGACTAGGGAAAATCAGCTCAGCAGATTTAGGAAGGTAGGGTATATCTTTGGGCTCAGGCTATGTTTTGTCTTTAACTTTCTTTGTCTCATCTCTCTTTCTCCTGTGTTGTTGATCACTGCCCCCCATTTGTGTTGCATGAAATCTGTGTGTGTGAAAAGAGCAGTTTATTCCTATTCTGAGTATGTTTGTAACTGGGTTCTCATTTATTAATACATGATTATTATTAATCATTTATAAATATTTATTTTTGTGTACACTGCTTTGCAAACTTTTGTTGAAAAGTGGTATGTAAATAGTAGTACTATTTTACTTGTGTGCATACCTCTGTGTGGAAACTAATAGGAAGGCTGTCATCCTGCCAAAGTTTGTCCCAAACATCTAAACCAAAACTGCAGATTATCCTATTTTTCTCTATGTTCCATCTCTGCAGTTGTAACCATTACATGATTTTACTTTATCACTCTGGTTCATCTCTGTTTAGCTTAGGAATCACCATTAGGTACTGTAAGGAGTTCTGTTTTAGATTCTACAGTTCCTAACTCCTTAAATGTCTGTTAGTTTCCTCAGAGAACTGTGGTGGAGGATAAGCTTTCCCCCCATTGTATGGTTGGCAGAGGCTCTCCTGAGCAAGCGGCTGACCTGTGTACTATGAGTACACAGTATGAATGAAACAAAAGACGGAAATAACCCCAGAGATGCAACCACATTTAAAAAGGGAAGCATTGCAATCATCTAAGTTTGGCTTGATGGACAGAAGATGTTGGTAACTGTGTTATCCAGGAAATGTGTGCCCGGGAGAGCTGACAGGAAACCATTAGATGTGGCCTACAGCCTTTCGCGTTCACATCATGACCAATGTAATCTCCTTGAGAAAGCCGATCTGGCTTCTGTCACCCATGCCTTAGTCATGTCACATTTTGATTATTCCAATGCGGTCTACATGGGGCTGCCCTTGAGAGGTATTCCAAAACCACAGATGGTGAAGAAACCAGCTGCCAGATAGATTTCCCACAGTGTGTATATTACACTGATCTTGAAGGCACTGAAATGGCTTCCAATTTGTTTCCGGGTACAAGTCAAGGTACCTTGAAAGTCCTAAACAGATTGGGCCCTGGGTTACTTGGGAACAGGGGCGTAGCAAGGTTGGAGGGGGCCCAGAGACAAGATTAAAAAATGGGCCCCTCGCTGATATACACACACAATATATATATATAGTGCACTCACACTCACATCCTAATTATGAATACGGTGAATATCTAGTTCACATTGAATCTAGTTTTTTTACTCTCTGCTCCTGCCGATCTCCAAGAGACTCAACATAATTCATAGGAGGTGCAACATGGGCGGGTGGGAAGTCATGTGATGTACCTCTGGGGGGCCCCTCCAGGCAGTGGGGCCCCAAGACGACTGCCTCCCCTTGCCTAATGGTAGTTACACCCCTGCTTGGGAACTGCCTGTTTGCAGCTCAACCAACCCACCTGACTAGGTCAGCTGGGAGGAGCTGAGAGTCGTTTGTCAAGCATGCCAGACAAGGCCTTTTGGTGACTGCCCCCAGGCTGTCGGTCTTACTTGCAATTGAGATCTGCATGGCTCCCTCTCTCCCAGGGATCCAGAGGAAACTGAAGACTATCATTTTGATCCATGCTTTTGGCCAATGAGTGGCCCCTGTCCCTTTTTTTCAGGATGCAGTTATTTTTGTTTTATTTTGAAGTTCATTTTAATGAATTTTTATCATTTTCATACTTTGTTACCTATCCTGGGGTTTGAGGATGAAAGGCAAAATAAAAATATAATTATTAAATAAATATAAAATCTTCACAGTCATTCTTCTTTACCTCCGAATTGCCTCATGATACCCTTCAGGAAGGGTTTACTATCAAACAAATCCCGGATTCTCCACATCTGAGCAGGAGGAAAAGTCACAGGATTCTCAAACACCTTTTTCTTCTCACACCTGTAGAGAAACAAAATGTGAACCCATCAACCATCCAAGCCAGAATTCTGGAGTGGAGGGCGGGGGGGAAGGAATGGAGATGAAGAAACCAGCAGGAAGTCAGTCGGAGCATGGCCAAGAAAATGACACAGTTCTACCTCCTGCTCTTTTGTGAACAGTTTCACAGATACTCCATAGAACGGAGTGGGGACCCTGGGACTGTGTAGGGCAGTCACAATAATGCCCAGCACGGTCCAGTGCAATGGCCAGGCTACAGGAGATGCAACCAAGCCATTAACTGAGAACATCACATTGACTGCTGCATTTTCTATGGGGCCCAAATAGCTCCTGGGACTTGACTTTGCCATACTGGCACTCGAGGAAGCTCAAACCTCATCATTTTCGAGGAGGGGGAGATGGTTTCCTTCAACAAGGGAGGGACTCAAACACCTGCTCTAGAACCAGAGATCTCACAGCTGGAATTAGGTCTTCTATAGAGACAGAAGCAGGTCCTAAGCCCGAACCCCCAAGCGCACTTTTGGGGTGTAATTTTTCATCCACAATATTGAATGTCTCTCCAATATTCAATAAAAGATCAAATGATTAAAAATGCAAAATAGCCAACATATCTGGCAGAAGCACGCTTCTTGAGGTTTTGCTCTCCAACCTTCTTAATTAAAACTATGATTCTGTATAACAAATATGATACCACATTCTCCTCAGAAATGCTGCAATATCCATCTGCTTACCTCTGCAAGGTGCTTCTAACATCCTAGAAGGGAGAGAGAGAAAGAAGAGGGAACTCAGTGCCTGCCAGGGTGTCAATAAGGATATTAAATCAACAAGCAAAGTGGAACCATTTCCTTTTAGCAGAGGGCAGCTGACTTAAAATCCTAACAGCTGAAGCAAGTAAGTGGACATACTGACTAACACAAACCAGCACTCTTCCTTTAAAATGTGCTGTGTGACTTCTACTATTTGGCCCTAGTTTCCTGTTGTCCTGACATATTTTTATTTCCATGGAACAAATGTTCTCTTATACCTGCTGATATGTCAGCTACGATTAGTAGCTGACATGCCAAAGGGAAAAATGCTGATAGAGTCCCTGTTGCTGTTACTGGAGAGGAAGGGGTTAAGGAGGACTTTGTGTCATGGCAAACAGCAGGATCCTGCTTTTCGGTTGGGGGCCTCCTTGTAGTGGGTGATTCGATCATTAGAGGGATAGAAAGATGGGTTTGTGACCCGCGTGGACCGCACGGTGACTTGCCTGCTTGGTGTGAAGGTTACGAACATCATGCAGTGTCTAGACAGGCTCCTAGACAGTGCTGGGGAGGAGACAGCTGTCGTGGTGCACGTCGGCACCAACGATGTGGGGAAATGCAGTCGGGAGGTCCTGGAAGCCAAATTTAGGTGGATAGGTAGCATTTTGAAGTCCAGGACCCCCAAGGTAGCATTCTCAGAAATGCTACCTGTTCCACGCGCAAGTACAGTGAGACAGGCAGAGCTGAGGGGGTTTCAATGCGTGGATGAGACGTTGGTGCCGGGAGGAGGGGTTTAGATTTGTTAGGCACTGGGACACATTTTGGGGCAAGCAAGGCCTGTACAAAAGGGATGGGCTGCACTTGAACCAAGATGGAACCAGACTGCTGGTGCTTAAAATCAGAAAGGTTGCAGAGCAGCTTTTAAAATGACACCTGGGGAACAGCCGACGGGAGCTGGGCAGTATCCCATTTGGCAAAAGCCATCCTTTAAAGTGTGAGGCTGCAAAGAATTCAGATAAAACAGAAGGGGACAGAGCAGAACCGCACAAAGAGCAGACAGGAACCTGTGCCAGCAGACCAAAGAGTCCAAAGAATAGTATACTTCAGGGGAGAGATTCAGCATAAAGGTGCTTATATGCCAATGCCAGAAGCCTCCGAGCCAAGATGGGTGAGTTGGAGTGCTTGGTTGCTAACGCAGAAATAGCTATAGTGGGCATAACAGAAACATGGTGGAATAGTGAGAACCGGTGAGACACTGTTATCCCTGGATATAAACTCTATAGAAAGGACAGGGAGGGGCGCCTTGGAGGAGGGGTAGCACTGTGTGTTAAAGAAGGGATAGAATCTAAAAAGCTAGAAAACCTAGGTGGACTGGAGTCCTCCACAGAAACCCTGTGGTTGACTATACAAGGCCAGAAAGGGAACGTGCTACTGGGGACGTGCTATCACCCTCCAGAGCAAAATGCAGACAGTGACTGGGAGTTGCAGGAGGAAATCAGGGAGGCATCAAGGAGAGGCAGGGCTGTAATAATGGGTGACTTCAATTACCATCACATAGACTGGGTAAATTCATATTCAGGTCAAGACAAAGAGATCAGATTTCGAGATACGCTAAATGACTGTGCCCTAGAAGAGTTGGTCATGGAACCAACCAGAGAGAAGGCGACCTTGGACCTAATTCTGAGTGGCACCCAGGACCTGGTGCGTGATGTCAGTGTCATCGACCCTTTAGGGAAAACAGTGACCACAGTGCCATCAAATTCAGCATACATGCGGGGAGAGAATCACCAAGGACAGACGTTTTGAATTTCAGAAGAGGAAACTTCTCCAAAATGAGGAGTATGGTGAAAAGAAAGCTGAAAGGGAACATCAGGAGAGTCTCTTCGCTCCAGAGTGCATGGAGTTTACTCAAAACCACAATACTAGAAGCCCAGTTAGATTGTATACCCAAAAGGAGGAAAGGTACCACTAAGTCCAGGAGGATGCCAGCATGGCTAACGGGTACCATCAAGGAAGACATAAAAGGGAAGAAGACTTCCTTCCGAAATTGGAAGGCCTGTCCAAATGAAGAGAACAGAAAGGAACACAAACTCTGGCAAAAGAAATGCAAGGTGACAATAAGGAAGGCAAAAAGAGAGTTTGAGGAACATTTAGCCAAAAGTATCAAGGGGAAAACCAAAAACTTCTTTAAGTACATCAGAAGCAGGAAACCTGCCAGGGAAGCAGTTGGACCATTAGAAAATGAAGGAGTGAAAGGGATTATTAAGGAGGATATGGAGGTTGCAGAGAAGCTAAATGAGTTCTTTGCATCTGTCTTCACGGCAGAGGATACTGAGCATATACCTGTTCCTGAACCAGGCTTTTTAGGGATGGAGGCTAGAGAGCTGAGTCTGATAGAAGTGACAAGGGATGATGTTCTAAACTGTCTGGAAAAACTGAAAGCTAACAAATCACCAGGGCCGGATGGCATCCATCCAAGAGTCCTCAAGAACTCAAATGTGAAATTACTGACCTCCTTGCTAAAATATATAACTTATCCCTGAAATTGGGCTCTGTACCAGAGGACTGGAGAGTAGCAAATGTAACACCGATTTTCAAAAAGGGATCCAGGGGCGATCCGGGAAATTACAGGCTGGTTAGCCTAACGTCCGTTCCAGGCAAAATTATGGAAAACATCCTCAAGGATAAAATTTTAAAGGACCTAGAAGAACAGGCCCTGCTTGGAGTGAGCCAGCATGGCTTACGCAAAGGTAAATCTTGCCTCACCAACCTTTTGGAGTTCTTTGAGAGTGTCAGCGAGTGTGTGGATCAAGGTGATCCAGTTGACATCATATACCTGGACTTCCAAAAAGCTTTTGACAAAGTTCCTCATCAAAGACTCCTGAGGAAACTTAGAGGTCATGGGATAAGGGGACAAGTATATGTGTGGATTGCTAACTGGTTGAAAGACAGGAAACAGAGAGTAGGTATAAATGGAGAGTTTTCACAATGGAGGGAAGTAAGAAGTGGGGTCCCCCAGGGATCTGTACTGGGACCAGTGCTTTTTAATTTATTCATAAATGATCTAGAAGTAGGGGTAAGCAGCGATGTGGCCAAATTTGCAGATGATACCAAACTCTTCCGGGTAGTGAAATCCCAAATGGATTGTGAGCAGCTCCAAAAGGATCTCTCTAAACTGGGGGAGTGGGCGACAAAATGGCAAATGCGGTTCAGTGTTAGCAAGTGTAAAGTGATGCACATTGGGACGAAAACCCCCAACTTCAAGTATATGCTGATGGGATCCGAGCTGTCGGTGACTGACCAGGAGAGGGAACTTGGGGTCGTGGTGGACAGCTCGTTGAAAGTGTCGACTCAATGTGCGGCAGCTGTGAAAAAGGCCAATTCCATGCTAGGGATCATTAGGAAGGGGATTGAAAATAAAACGGCTAACATTATAATGCCCTTATACAAAACTATGGTGCGACCACACTTGGAGTACTGCGTACAATTCTGGTCACCACATCTTAAAAAGGACATTGTTGAACTGGAGAAGGTACAGAAGAGGGCAACCAAGATGATCAGGGGCCTAAAGCACCTTTCTTATGAGGCAAGACTACAACACATGGGGCTTTTCAGCTTAGAAAAAAACACGACTGTGGGGAGACATGATAGAGGTCTATAAAATCATGCATGGTGTGGAGAAAGTGGAGAGAGAAAATTCTTTTCCCTCTCACACAACACTAGAACCAGGGGTCACTCCATGAAATTGATTGTCGGGAGGTCTAGGACCAACAAACGGAAGTACTTTTTCACACAACACGTGATCCACTTGTGGAACTCTCTGCCACAAGATGTGGTGACAGTCAACAACCTGGATGGCTTTAAGAGGGGTTTGGATGACTTCATGGAGGTCTATCAATGGCTACAAGTCGGAGGGCTGTGGGCCACCTCCAGCCTCAAAGGCAGGATGCCTCTGAGTACAAGTTGCAGGGGAGTAATGGCAGGAGAGAGGGCACACCCCCAACTCCTGCCTGTGGCACCCAGCGGCATCTGATGGGCCACTGTGCGAAACAGGATGCTGGACTAGATGGACCTTGGGCCTGCTCCAGCAGGGCTGTTCTTATGTTCTTGTGTTCGGTCTCACAGAGCCCTTCCAGGGGAAAGGGGGAATCGGCAAGAACTGCACCCCCTGCACAGACAACTGCGCTTCAGAAATAGGGTTGCCCTTCCTCAAGACTCGAGAGTCTCCTCTTCCTCAACTTCTTGGTAGGAAGGTCCACTATTACAATGAGGCTTACATTTGAGTGAACATGAATGGGAGTGGGTGTATTTTTTTAAACCATAATTACAAGGGAAGATCTTATTGGAGATGACACTGGTTTTTGTTTTGTTTTTAAAGTGGAGATTGCAAACAGGCAATGACAGGAAGCAAAGTGGAAAAGGTATGTCCAGGTTTGGAAGAGGGAGATTGTACTCTTGGAAGCCAACCCTCTAATACAAGAATCTCAAACTGCTGCCTTCCAGCTATTGTGGGACTGCAATGGAAGATAAAATTGTTTCACTCTTGCTCCAGAGAGGAGAAAATTGTTGCGAGAAGCTACAAAAACAATGGAGTGGACTGTTGTAGGGGCCACTCCAGGAGAGGTTGTTTCCCCCATGGCCCCACCCTCAACAGGAAGTTGGGGTGGAGAGGGAGGTCCAGATCTCAGTAAACTGCTGACTTTCCCACTTGTCCTCTCTCTGCCAGCCTGAGCAGAAGGCAGGCTGGAAGTGGCAGGGGCAGACAGCCCCAGCCCGATCCTGGGTTGCACAAGAGAAAAGTTGCCCAGACTTGAAAGCTCACAGGTCAGACACCTTTTGTGGCCATTGGTCCTGCTCCCTCCCCACCATACTATCCTCCCTGCCCCTTGTGCCCTGCCTGCTTTGTTCTGGCTCCTCCTTGGAGATCGATCCCTGGCTGGAAATAGCCCCTGTCTCCATCTGAGATCAAGGCAAGAGAAAGTCACGCTGAGCAGGTCAGCTGCTTCTCTCTGACTCTCTCATCTCCTTATGGGTCCCAGGGAGTGGGGGCAGTCAGGGCAACTTTTGACTACTCTCCCCTTTGAAGATCGTTTAGCAGCCACTCTATGAAGAACAGCCACTGGCAGGAACTGCATGACTTCCATGAAAGAGGAAGGGTGCACTGAGAGCTGCTCCCCACTGGTGGGATCCCATGCAATGCCCCCACTCTTCATGTTGCAGGACAGAATGACCCAGGCTGGGATGGGAGGACATGGGAAGCAACACATTTTCTCATCTCCACACTACCCTGCCCCACATTCTTCCACCCCAATGTTGATTGCAGACAGAACTGGTCCGTTTCACCAATTCCTAGTCATTATGTGTTACTCCAACCCCGCTCCAGTTAGGTCAGTGTCTTTGCCCCACATCCCTTCACCCATCTGCCCAACTGAAGCTCTGCCCCTGTACCCTATTTCTGCCACAATCTTACCTGCAGAAGTTCACTCGCTGACTGCTGACATTTTTGCTCCATCTCCTGGATAACATTTTCAAGAGAGGAGAGCTCCTTTGACAGTTCAGCCATCTGCTTGTCCATGTTTCTTGCAATCTCCTTCTCCACCTCTTCTATCTTAACCAGCAGATGTTTCTCCTGTTCTTCCAGAAGCTGGTGTAACTGTCTGAATTCAACCACCATCTTCTGCTTCTCGGCTTCTGTTTGCTTCTGCAACAAGCACAATGGCTACTAGTCTGATGGCTATAGGACATCTCCAGCCTCAGAGGCAAGATGCCTCTGAATACCAATTGCAGGGGAGCAACAGCAGGAGAGAGGGCATGCCTTCATCTCTTACCTGTGGGCTTCCCACAGGCATCTGGTGGGCCACTGTGTGAAACAGGATGCTGGACTAGATAGGCTAGATGATCCAGCAGGGCTGTCCTTAAGCAAGCAGCTGGAAAGAGACCAATGTCACAAAATAGTGGCTGATAGCCGGACTAGTTCCAGTACTTTAATCCTGAGCCCATGTAAGTGGGGGAAGGGGTGGTTTCTGACATCTCCTCTCCCTTCCCCAGCTGCTGGTACCACCAAGAAATATGTGCCTGAAGACTGTATGGACCCCAGGGACATATTTGGGATAGCACAGGTAGCTACAGAGACTGGTGAAAATGGTTCCTCTCCCCTTTCCACTGTTACAGCGTTGAACCACTGGCACTTCTTTAGTTGGCCACAGGATTTTGGTCAGTAAAAGATTTTCAGAGTCAAGAGCTGGGTGATGAGAATTCTCTAGAAAGAACACTTTGGACATGTCTAAAGATGGATTATACAGGAGAACCTCATTACTTGCACGGGTTCCGTTCCTTGCCTACTACTGTGAGTAACGGAACCACGAGTAACAAGGCATTAGGTCTATGGGGAAAGGGGGGTTAAGTTTCAGGGTGGAGGGGGAAATTTTTAGAGCCCCCAAACAGCCCAAAACTTACTCTGGAATGCTCCACTGCTCCTCCATGTGCTCAGGAATACCCCCCAAAGGACAAATTGCCTCCCACAACCTTGAAAAATCATGGAGAAAAGTCCATTTCCACCCAGAAAAGAGACACAAAATGGCTCCTCCTCCTGGCTTCCTAATGACAAAAGAGACAAAGTGACCTCTGCAGTCATTTCTGGCCCTCTAGGAACTGCAGATGCATGGGTTTTAACCCATTCATATCTGCAGATACTGGTAACAGGTGTCAATAAGACACCCTGTGGATACGTGGAACAGCAAATGTTCTTATGTTCCGCGAACAACAATGTTCTCCTGTATAAACATTAATCAGAGGAAGGATGTCATAAAGAGAAGAGCCCACCTTTAAAATAGCCTTTCACGAACTTTTGACAGGTGATCAGGGTGCCTCAATAATATTATTTTATTTTATTTTATTTCTATACCACTCTTCCCAAAAATGGCTCAGGGCGGTTTACATAGAAAAATAACCAATAAATAAGATGGATCCCTGTCCCCAAAGGGCTCACAATCTTTAAAAAACCAAAAACATAAAATAAAACATAATACATATTCTGATGAGAAGAGCTACCTCATAGGTTTTAACACTTTCTGTGTCTTATATTCAGCTTTTCCACTTCTAGACCCAAGTATTTCTTCAGTCTGTGATACTTACAAGGAAGCCTTGGCTTTCCTTCTCTGTGTCTGCTTTATATGTGAGAATTTCTTCTCTCTCCTTCCTCAGCCTCTCCAGATAGGTGCAGATCTGATTCTGAAGAAGAAACTACAGTTGTTAGTTCCTTGTATAAGATATCCCCCCATGCACCAATCCCCCTCTGTTTTCCCTGCTATGCTGTACTTTTGAACTCCTTTATTATGGTGTTATATTTTACTTATTATTTATTGTTTGTTTGTTTGTTTGTTTGTTTGTTTATTACATTTATAAACCGCCCCATCTAAAGGCTCTGGGTGGTGTACAAAAACTTTAAAAAGATATAAAAATACACCATTCAAAATACAGTGCTAAAAACAATATAAAAAGAATTCAAAAACAATTAAAACCATTTAAAACCAATTAAAATACTTTTAAAAACAACACTTTACAAGTCTTGGAAGGCCAGGACAAACAAATAAGTTTTTAGGGCTCTCTCAAAGGCCAATAGCAAGCCTAAACTGCGGATATCTGCCAGGAGTGCATTCCATAGACCAGGAGCAGCTACAGAAATGGCCCAGTTCCGAGTTGCCACCAGACGTACCGATGGTAACTGGAGACGGATCTCTCCAGATTACCTCAATGAGTGATGGAGACCATGCAGAAGAAGGCGCTCTCTAAGGTACCCTGGACCCAAGCCATTCTGGGCTTTAAAGGTAATAACTAGCACTTTATATTTTGCCCGGAAACATATCGGCAGCCAGTACAACTGTTTTAAGACAGGCATAATATGATCTCTCTGGGTTCCCTCAGAGACCAATCTAGCTGCTGCATTCTGAACTAACTGTTTCCGAACTAAGTACAAAGGCAGCCCCATGTAGAGCACATTGCAGAAGTCAAGCCTGGAGGCTCGAGTACTACCAGCTGATGCACCACTGTTTTGAGGTCATCCTCTTCAAGGAATGGACGCAGCTGTCAAATCAGCCAAATCTGATAGAAAGCACTCCTGACCATGGCCTCCACCTGAGATAGTACTCCCAAGCTGGACACCTGCTCCTTCTGGTGGAGTGTAACCCCATCTAGCACAGGAAGCTCTTAAGCATCCCTTAAATTCCGATCCCCCATAATGAGCACCTCTGTCTTGCTTGGATTCAGCTTCAATTTGTTTATTACTTATATGTAATATGTACTGATTTTATATTTCTTGCACCCTGCCTTGCTTCCTGTAAGTTGACTATTTAGAATGGAAAGAGGGGTAGAAACTTGGCACAAAAACACCTGGAAAAAAATGTAAAACTTTCAGGCTTTTAATTTATAGTTTTCAAGTTTACATTTTAGTGTTTTTATCTATATTTTTGAATGGTTTTAATTGTGGTAATGTTTTGTGTTTTAGATTGTAAACCATACAGATATTTGGATATGGGGCAGTAAATAAATGTGCTACATAAACAAACTCTCAGTTATAATTTGGATAAACACAGGCAAGTTAAAAGTTATTCTTAATTCCATGCCTATCTTTGATTGCCTTTAGTTCCAAGAGAACTTTTGGTTCAAAAGTGATGTACAAATACTGTTGCGGTTGTACTGATCTGTGGGCCGCCCCCTTTGAACCTAAAAATTACTGCAGGTGAACTGTTCTAGAGAACTCTGTTCTCTAGCTACCCAACAGGGGCGTAACTACCATTAAGCAACAGGAGACAGTTATCTAGGGGCCTGCTGCCTCGAGGCCCCCCCCGAGACATGTCACATGACTCCCCATTGCCCGCCCACCCAGCCTAATATATTTTTTAAAAAAATTATTTTAAATTTTTGCTGCCGCGTGGCTGAAGGATGACTGCTGGGGGGTGAGCCGGGGTAGTCCTTCTCCCCCCCCCCACCGCCCCAGCAGCGGCAATCTCACTCCCAGAGTGACGGAGGGCCTACCTTTTGGCCCCACGTCTCTTCCCAACTGCGAGGTGCGCCTGCGCAGTCGATTGATCGTCACAGAGAGTTAGACCGCTGCTGCCGGGTGGGGGAGGGAAGGACTACTCTTGGCTCACCCCCCAGTAGCCGTCTCTCGGCCATACGGCAGCAACAATGTAAAATATATATATATATATAAAAGAAAATGCATGTTTGGTCTCCCACAGGCCTCCTAAGCCATTGTGTTTGCCCTTCGTTCTCCAGGCCCCAGTGAGGATCAGTCCCAACTGACTTATTTGCAGTGCTACCCCCAATTTCCTTTAATTTGTTCCTATTAGGAACCACACACAGTTTGGCGCGGCGGGCCACCTTTGTCACGCGGCTTTACATGCTGGTAGGTGGGGCCAAAGGCCGCAAGAGGCAGAGCGCGAAGAGGAACGGTTAGGACTGGAAGAAGGTGCACGGAAGGAGGGAGGTGAGAGAAGTTCGGTGTTAGCCAATGATGAGAAATGTACTCGTCCCCGTGCCCTCGCCTCTTTATTATTTGTGCCCATCTTTGGCAAATAAAATAAATAATAATAAAAGTATTGGGGTAATGTGGTTGCTACTGTTAACCAACGGGTTACTATCTACTTGGTAGACGATAGCCAATTTTGTACGTACCAAGGAGGAGAAAACTTTATAGTTCAAAGAAGCTTTATTGAATTCTGCAGAGTTAACAAAGTGGCCGTCTAGGGGATAGCTCCGAAAGACAAGACGGACCCAAGATGGTGTCCGTCCAAAGCTTTTATACAACAATTGATACATCTGAAAACATCATGATTCACAACAAGCCAGCCAGGTAGTCCGGCAGTACAACTCCATATTAGGCCAACAGCCTTACAATACTACCATTGTTAAAGGAGTGCTTATGCAGCTTTCGAGGAGGCAGTTCAGATACCAGCATCATCACCTCTCCTGACCAGTAGGCCAGAACAAAGCAAGGCATAGAGAATACATACTGTGTTGCAAGTTTCAAGGTCTGCAAGGCACAGAGTATGAGAACCAAAGCATACGAAGCAGATTCTTTCCCACTGACATACGTTCAGGAATACAAGATGGAGGGGACTCTTGCTCTCTTCAGCTACCATCCAAATGGTGTAGCAAGAGCTCAGTTCTCCATTAACTATATACCCTAGGATCAATACATATAGATCAATATGAAATGCTTAGATTCATGGGTAACACTACCGCAGCACCAGGTGCTTTGTAACCAGGCGCTGACCCTTTAAGCTGCTACAGGGTGGGACGGAGCGCAGCCTGCAATCCTAACGAGGAAGAAAGTCCCAGGACTGAACTCAGCTGGTCTGATTTAGGATTAAACTTGTTTGGATCAGCCCGCACACACCAGACAATAGTGCACTGGATTGCAGCCCTGGTAATTCACCCATTCCTTGCAGGTTGGAATCAAATCCCCCTGATATCATTGGGAACTGCTTCCCGGTAAGGAAGAGGAGAGGGGCGCCCTTGAGGGTCAGTGAGAGGAGCAACCATCAGTCGCATTTCTGTGTCTTTCATTCTCACCAAGTCCATTTGGAACAGAATATGGTGCATGTTTTCAGGCGCAGGGCATGGGCAGATCGCTTACATTTGCAACAGGACTAAATACTTTGGGAAGTTTACATCTGAGCGATTTAATCAGGTCCGAGGGAAACTGACAGGGAAATAAAGTGTATAAGAAGCAAAGCCACTGTGGGGTGGGGGTGGTTTGCAAGCAGAGAGCCCTCTGTGTGTGCTTTTATTATGTAAATAATCGTTTGGCCTCTCTGTATAAATGCATGTGTCATTTTAAAATGTCCAAACTGCAGCTTCTGCAGCCCTCTGGATACCTGACCACACATTTCCTCAAAGGTGAGAGAGCTAGAAAAACAAGCTGGAGAATGTCTGTGTGTGTATGTGTGTTTGCACGCACACACACACCCCCATGCTTAACTTGCTTTCTACCTTCCTTAAAGGCACCTGCCTCTTCTCTAACAGTACCCATTCAGCTGCTAAAAATGTTGCTCTGAGCGGCAAGCTGACACAAGGCCTCTGTCCCAAACCTTTCCACTTGGCGTGGTTGGGGAAGTGGAATGGGGAGGGGAGTAGAGAGAGCTGCTAACCCTTGGAAGGGCAGCAATATCCTTATCTTGAAATGAAGCCTTGAGAAAGGTAGTGCTTTATCATTACTTCATTATAAACCGTTCCTTGAGTAGGCTTTACCTAGGAGTAGGTCCTACGAAATTTTACTATGAGGAGAAGTGTTTGGGTGCAGCTCTC
This sequence comes from Hemicordylus capensis, assembly GCF_027244095.1. NCBI lineage: Eukaryota > Metazoa > Chordata > Lepidosauria > Squamata > Cordylidae > Hemicordylus > Hemicordylus capensis. The sequence goes on along the minus strand of NC_069658.1, from coordinate 251,763,031 downwards.
ACTTCCCAGTCCTAAAACAGAGTTACAATGTTCTTCTAAATAGTAGGGTTGCAGTTAATGCAAAGCAGTGAGCGATTACTATTATTTATTATTATTAGTTGGTTTACAAAAGTTAAAATATAATACAACTCCATAAAAACCACATTTTAAATCAGTTAAACAATAAAAACTATAGCGTGTGTGCGCACACACACACACACACCCATAAAAAAGACAAACAGAAACAGGAAAGCTGATGCTGTGTATAACCTATATGTATGTGTGTTTGTGTGTGTGTGTGTGTGTGTGGCAGTGCTGTAAAATGGGTTAATTATTTTGATGTATATCTGCACAGAGTGTCTTGTATATCTTTACAAATTCAGTTGCTTAAATATTGGATCCTTTACAGCCAGAAAGGTGGGGGATATGTGGGATGGGAGTAAGTTGTTGTGTGTTGAAATGTTTCTGCTAATGCATATTTGCATGAATATTTGTTTTTATATTCTTACTTTCTTGTGAGTTCAGTTGCTGTTTGTGCCCTCAAGAACCCACCTGTTAAAAATGCTTTTAAGACTCAGTATTGATTCCAGGACCATGATAGTGATTTATCTATGGGTTAATCTTGCAGAGATGTTACAGACTGCTGAACTTGTAGAAGACAGTAGTGTGCTGAAACTGTAGTTGGAATATGTGCAATGATTAAAGTTCTTTATTGATTCTGTTGTATTAATTGGTTCTGCTGTTATTTACACCTTGTAACTAGTTGGGATAGTTAGCAGAGACATCGGGCCAGGAGACGGAGAGGAAGGCAGTGAGTGGCCCATTTCAAAATCTCATCCCATTCCTCCTCTCCATTCCAGGAGAGGAGAGCTGGTCTTGTGGTAGCAAGCATGACTTGTCCCCATAGCTAAGCAGGGTCTGCCCTGGTTGCATATGAAGGGGAGACTTGATGTGTGAGCACTGCAAGATATTCCCCTCAGGGGATGAAGCCGCTCTGGGAAGAGCAGAAGGTTTCAAGTTCCCTCCCTGGCTTCTCCAAGATAGGGCTGAGAGAGATTTCTGCCTGCAACCTTGGAGAAGTCGCTGCCAGTCTGTGAAGACAATACTGAGCTAGATAGACCAATGGTCTGACTCAATATATGGCAGTTTCCTATGTTCCTAACCTGGCTATGCCCCTGCTACCCAATGAGATGACGAAAACCCTTTTCCTGCCACATGACTCAAGGCCGGAAGCCTTCATTGAGCAACTTGCTTCCAGCACTCCACTCAGCCCTTCTGCTTCAGGAACAATGCTGCTGAGCCTGGGGTCAGCTCAGTCTTCTCCCCCATCCCAGTAGTCACTTGTTCTGGCACTTCTCAAAATCCCCACCACCACCACCACCCCATCATGATATCTCAATCCATGAAACGGGGAGTCCCTACCTTGTATTCCTGGGCAGCCTCCTCCAGGGGAACCACAGTGTGAGCTCGGTGCTCCTTGGATAAGTTGCACACCACGCAGATGGGGGCTTCATCCTCCTGGCAGAAGAGCTTCAGGGGCTCCTGGTGCCTCTCGCAGACTCTCCCCGCTCCGGCTTCCTGCTTCGTCTGCACACTCAGCTCTTTGGCTACTTCAATCACACTGGCCAGCTGCCTGTTTGCCTTCAAGTTTGCCTGAACTCTCTCTCGGCACTGAGGACAGACAGTGACTGCGGATAATGGTCCCCAGTATTGGGAAATGCAGCCTCGGCAGAAATTGTGCCCACAGTCTAGCATGACAGGATCTGTGAAGAAGTCCAGGCAAATGGAGCAAGTTGCTTCCTCCTGAAACCTCTCACTGGGGCCGAGAGCAGCCATGGCTCAGACATCAGGATGCAAGCAAAAACAAACTTGTTTTCCTCTCTGCCCCTCCCACCCAGTCAGAGCACTGAGCCTTTCTCTTCCTCTAAGACAGTGCTAGTAAATCAGATTTCAGCGTTGGACCCAGACTAGAAGGAGGGGGCGGAGGCTGTTGCCTTCCCCAGGAGCAAAAGAGGCAGGCCTCAAAACTTCCTCCCATTCAAAACCACATGCATGGAGAAGGAGCTTTGGGGACCTCGTACTCTGAAAGTGGCATTCTAGACTTTTGGAGCCTCAGCCTCTTTTGTAGGCTCTTTGGGCCAGCAGAAACCGGTGCTCTTTCTCCCTGCCCTGTTCAAATGCTAGATATAGGGTGCGTTTTGGCAATGAAAAATATGCCCTTTGTCCATGCCCAGAGAAGCACTTGTTTTGATTTTTATTTCCAGAGCTGAACCCTGGTATGAAAAATGGATGTTGGGTCTGTGCCCTGCTTCCAGTTATTCAGAAGAGAAATTGCTAAGCTGCTCCATGTATGGCCAGCCATGTATGCATAAGGAGATCTTCTATCATTTGGTTGGGGAACTGGCCCTCTAGGAGGGGGTATTTAACCCTTTCCACCCAGACCAAAACTTTTGCACAAATTGACACTGTAATGGACTGTTCCCTATAGCCACTCTGATTCTCCAAATTAGTCCAACAGTACCATTGGAGTGTTTAGCCAGCACTCCAGAACTGTTCCATTAACAGACTCAGGAACTGGACTTGGGTGGGTTTGGACCAAGAGTGGAGGGAGGCCAGAGGCGGCCTGTGTTCTGCCGCCTTCGCCATGGCCCCTGCATCTGACGTCAGAGGCAGGGAGCATTTAGCCACCACCACCCCCATCTGCCTTCAGACGCAGGGGTCATGGTTTAGCTCCCAAAGGGGGCCGTGCAGCCCCGTTTGGGAGTTAAATTGGGCAGCGCTGCATTTGCAGCACAGCTGGAGAGACTCTCGCTGCCTTAAAGACAGGGAGAGCTTCTCCTGGCCATGCTGCAAACACAGCGCTGGCCATCTAACTCCCCAAAGGAGCTGTGTGGCTCCATTCGGGAGCTAAGTCAGGGCCAGTGCTGCATTCGCAGCACAGCCAGGAGCAGCTCTCCCTGCCTTTAAGGCAGTGAGAGTCTCTCCGGCTACACTGCAAATGCAGCACTGGCCCTGACTTAGCTCCAGAATGGGGCCACACAGCCCTCTCTACTCCCCCGAATGGGGCCACACACAAAATAATAATAATTAATTATTATTATTTGCATTTCTATCCCGCTCTTCCTCCAAGCAGCCCAGAGCGGTGCACTACATACTTGAGTTTCTCCTCACAACAACCCTGTGAAGTAGGTTAGGCTGAGAGAGACGTGACTGGCCCAGAGTCACCCAGCTAGTATCATGGCTGAATGGGGATTCGAACTCGGGTCTCCCCGGTCCTAGTCCAGCACTCTGACCACTACACCACGCTGGCTTCCGTGTACCATGGGCAAAGAAAATTATTTATATATTTAATCCTCCTAAACGTACCCATCACAAATCCCATATGTGGCAGCTCTCGCGAGAGCAGCTGCCTAGGGGATAGCGATGGTGATGGGAGACAGTGGCGGTGGTGGCAGGCCGACCAGGCCTGGTCACTGGTCGGCCAGATCGGGTGGCAGTGGGCCAGGCTGGCCCGGCCGCCAGGAGGAGGAGGCAGGAGGAGCCCAGCCACCGGTTAGCTGGAGAAGATGGCAGCGGGCTGGCCTGGACCTACCACCATGAGGAGGACACGGGAGGAGGTGGGTTGGTCTGGCCCTGGCCCAGCTGCTGGTTGGTTGGAAGAGGAAGAGGTGGCGGCTTGGCCTAGGCGGGAGGAGCCCAGCCACCGGTAGGCTGGAGGAGGCGGCAACGGGCTGGCCTGGCCTGGCCGCCATGAGGAGGACACGGGAGGAGGTGGGTTGGCCTGGCCCTGGCCCGGCTGCTGGTTGGTCAGAAGAGGAAGAGGTGGCAGCTTGGCCTGGCCTGGCCGCCTGCCAGGAGGAGGGGGTGGGAAGAGGTGGCGAGCCGGCTTTCTGGCTTGCTTGCAAGCCAGAAAGCGTGGGGGGAGTGGAGAGGAAGCAGGCCAGCCGGCTGGCCGGCCAGAAAGTGGGTGGGGGGGAGGGCTGAGAATCAAGCGGGGCGGGGGAGTGGCTGGTCGGCCAGCTAGCCAGAAAGCTGGGCATGCCAGTGTGGTGGGGGAGGAACAGCTGTAGTGGGCGGGCTGGCCGGAGGCACAGATGCTCTATGCCTAGCCCAGCTAGTATTTTTATAAATTATAACACACTAGTGTTTTCAAGCCCGTTAAAATAACGGGCGCTAGTAGGGGAGAGTTCCTCCCCCCTGCCCCACTCCCTCTTGCCCTTGCCCCTCCCCCATGCCCCACTCCCTCTTGCCCCTCCCCCTGCCCTTTCCCTCCCCCTGCATTTTTCTTTTCTTACCGGCCCTCTGCTCCTCCTCCCGGCCGGCAAACAGTTAACAGTGATCAGTTTTGGAAGCGGCGGCGAAGCAGCAGCAGGAGCTGGCGACTGGGTCCGATGTCAGCCGCGGCGGGCCGGGCCTGCCACGCCACGCGGCCATTGTTGTGGCCAGCTGCCGGACAGCCACCGCTCCCCCTATTTTCACCTTCTGCCCCTGGTATCAGGGCCCACTGCGTTCCCGGCAGGGGGGTTGTGCGCTCCGGGCCCCGTGCCGCCATTCCCCCTCCCGCCGCCGTCAGCCTCCATGCCGCGGCCGGTCTCCCCGGCCGGGCAAGGCCCCCCCGCCACCGTCGGCCTCCCCTTTTCTGCTTCCCCCGCTGCCTCCTCATCACTCCGTCGGCTTTTTAGCAGCTGGGCTGGTTCCGCTGCTGCCGCCTCTGCCCTCCCCCGGTCTCCGCTTCTCCTTTATTGTTTTAGTGGCAGGGCTGGTCCCTGCCGCCCCACCACGGCTGGCATCGGCTCCAGTCGCCACCGCCTCCTGCTGCTGCTTCCCCTTGCCGCTTACCGGGACCCAACATGGCCGCCCGTGTCCATGCGGCCGTATCTTTCTCGGACGTTCTGGGCATGCACTCCGCGCATGCCCAGAACGGCCGAGAAAGACACGGGCAGGGACACAGGATCAGACTCAAGCTCTTTATTATAGAGGATAGTTAAAATTGTCACTTGTTGCATCCCAATGCATGCAGCAGCCTAGACAGCTGCCTTGCTTACCTATGCCTCGTCCTGGGTCTGCCCCACCCCAAAGCCTCTCAAACCCAGTAGGAGCTATGCCAACAACCAGGGTTCGTCTGCGTGAGAGAACTAGAAGGGAACTGCCTCTTGTTTTAAATTATGAGAAAGAATTATCGGAAGCAGGTGAGTTTATGACATCATTTCCTGGGAGGGAGAAGGACTTGCCCACTCATGGCACACAGATATCCTTATTTGTGTTGTGAGCCACCCAGAGAACAATTTGTTATGGGGTGGTTAACACAGTTTATCATCATCATCATCACCATCACCACCAGACCACCACCCACCACCACAATAGCAATAGCAAAAGCAATAGCACTTACATTTATATACCGCTTCATAGCCGGAGCTCTCTAAGCGGTTTACAATGATTTAGCATATTGCCCCCAACATCCTGGGTACTCATGAAGTGTTAGTGACCCCTTACTCCCTCTTTTTTTATTGTAGTCAAATAAACATGCTTCCTTATTGCCACAAACATAGAAACACAAAGGAACAAGAAATAAAAGTCCAAGAGTAGAGTCTAATTTCAGTCAATAAAAGAAGGTTCAAATATTCAAAGCTATATTTGTCATGTTGCTGTGGAATTATTACAACAAGTAGATTTGCTGGGGAAGTATAAGTCTGTATCCATTTTGTTTGGAGCTACAGATTCCCCCATAGTTAGCAAATATTTATCTACTCCATACAACAGGGATGTCTATATCTATCTATCTATCTATCTAGATCAGGCCTGCTCAACTTAGGGCCCCCCACAGCTGTTTTTGGACTACAACTCCCATCATCCCCAGCCACAGTGGCCAATAGCCAGGGGTTATGGGATTTGTAGACCGACATCTGCCGAAGGGCCGGAGCAGCCCTGATCTAGATCTAGGTATATAGTTCAGTTCTCACTGAAAAATTAAATGTCAGCTGTTTCCCCCCCTGAAAGCTGCTTGAAGTCCCAGTTGGCCAGGACCCTCAAAACAGGCAGCAGCTGTGCTGTGACATCACACCTGTCAGTCTTTCTTTAAGGCTTGATAAGTGAGCAGGGAGAGTGGAGTTTTCTGTAATAATTTGACCCAAACCAACTGTGATTTTGAAAAATGCAGAAGGGTACACGTGGTGTATAGTGCCACTATGCAAGAGTAGAACAAATGGTACTTGGGTGTCTGTGTGTGTAACCCTAAGCAAAAGAAAGGATGGGGCGATGCTGTGAGCTTGTTCAGTGAGAAATCCATGTTTGTGTGTCAGGACCAAGTACATGTTCGTACAAATAAATTATGTTTTTATATCCTCAAAAAATAATACTGATTTGATCATTTTATTCCATTTGCGTAATTTTACCACAAAATAGCTAGACCTCAATGCTCTCGTTAGGCTTTTTGGCTTTTTATTTTATTTATTTATACTTTTATACCACGCTTCATCCTAAGACTCTAGGGCAGTGAACAACAAGATTCCAACAAACAATAAAAGAATGTGTTTATTGAATAAAACTTTTTTTTAAGTTCTTCAAAATAAAATAAACACAGCTAAACTTTTAAAAAGAGCTGGGGACAACTCATTGGCCAGAAGCCTGGTTAAAAAGGGCCATCTTCAATTTCCTAAGGGGTTTGAGGAAGTTGCTTGACTAAGTCACTTAGACAAGCAACTTCCTCAAACCAACCTCCTTTCTCACCAATTCCTGGCACCCTTTGTACCAAATTCCTCCCTCCTTTGTTCCTTTTGCAATGGTCCATTTCTCTTGTCTCTGAAAAGGAGATCATGTGGGGCCGTGGCCAATACCAGGAATGGGGCACGAGAGTCACTGCAGAGTTTCCCCACTCAGCGCTTTGTGGAATTGTTGACGAGGAGCCCCTTTGCCGGCCTTCTCGAGTATGCAGGGGAAGGAGCTCCCAGTCAGCAATTCCACAAAGTGCTGACTAGAGAAGGGAAGCTCTCAGGTCCCTGGTATTGGCCACGCCCCCTGCATCTGATGATAGCAGGGGGCATGGCCCCAGCCCAGGAGAAGAACCCTTTGGACCCTCTCCCACTCACCCCAGTCAGCCCTATCATTGACATTCTGACTGGTTCAGCTGATTTCTCCAACCAAGCTAGTGTTTCAGTGAAACACCAGCTGGGGAGAAGAGGGGTGTGCCTTGTGCTACCTGCTGTGAGCGCTTCATTCACTGGCTGGTTGCAGGAACAGGCCAGGGTGCCAAGGGCGAGGGGGTGCCTTTGCAGCCCCTCCCGGCCTTGGCATCCAGGGGATGATCACCCGCCCCTTGCTCCATTGTCCCTACACCCCCGTGCAGGGGAGCAACAGCAGGAGAGAGGGCATGCCCTTACCTCCTGCCTGTGGACATCTCAGAGGCATCTGGTGGGCCACTGTTGAAACAGGATGCTGGAGTGGATGGGCCTTGGGCCTGATCCACCAGGTGTTTTCTTATGGGAAAAGACTAGAATTTCACTCAGTTGCAGGTGAGGAAACACTATGGGCAGGAGTGGCCAGTACATGTACAGTGGCTACTACAGGTGGGACAAGGGCAGCAAAGGTGGGCGGATCAATGAGCTGCAGGTGCTGTTCATTCCCACTCTCTTCTCCCTGGCTGTCACACTTCGCTTTGTCTCAGCTGCCATGGGATTAATCCTGGCACATGGGCTGGTTATTAGTCACGGAGAAGCAAGTGCGGAAAGTGTTGCCTTCAGGTTTGCAATGGCTTGAATGGGGCTTTCCCGGCCTCCTGCCCTGGTGCGGCCAATCAGAATGCAGCTGTGATATAATGAGCTTTCCCCCTCCTTCTGCATTGTGGTACGGTGCTCCTGAGCACCATCCCAAGTCCCACATTGCAGGAGGAGGGGGATGAGCACCATCCCAAGGCTCTTTGCTTGCTCTGCACGTCTGACCTGCCACGTCTCTGATCTTGGTTAGACTCCTGCCAAACCCAAAATCATCACGTGAAGGGGCTTCGGATGGTATTCATGACTAATTGTGATACATCCTTTTTAAGAAAGAAGGCAGAACTCAGAAAAAGGAGGCAAGATTCTGAGTTATTTACTTTTGGTGACTGAGGTTTGTTAATGGAACTGCCCCTGAGGTGATTGGTGAACACCCCAAAATTGCGTTCGGGCTTTGTTGGGGGAAATTAGCTAGCTTATGTGGAGCAGTTCCATGTCAGAATAAATTTTGTGCAAAGTTTGGTCTTGGGAAATGAACTGACAGAGAGTAGGTTATGTTTCAAAAATAAAAGGTTTTATTGTAGGGAGGGGTACAGTGAAAAGGTGGTCAATTAGAGCAATATTATTACTATAAGAATACATTATTGAACAACTTGCAAAGAGACATTTTAGCTTAGGTTCGAATTAAATGAACTCCAGGCTGGCTAGAGAAAGAAGGCTCAGAGAAACAGGCTTTTAGATTTAAGAGAAAAGGAGCAGGGTTAGGGAGCCCAGATTGAGGAGCAGCAGTTATCATACAACCTTGTTCCTTTCTTTACTGGTGGGCATAACCTCGTGGCTCTGGCACAACCACAGGAACTCATTCCTCAGGGACAGAATGGGAAGCGACAGGTAAATGACTTGCCTAGCGAGCAAGAGGATGCCGGTTCGAATCCCCACTGGTATGTTTCCCTGACTATGGGAAACACCTATATCGGGCAGCAGCGAAATAGGAAGATGCTGAAAGGCCTCATCTCAGGCTGTGTGGGAGATGGCAATGGTAAACCTCTCCTGGATTCTACCCAAGACCACCACAGGGCTCTGTGGTCGCCAGGTGTCGACACCAACTCAACGGCACACTTTACCTTTAGATGGCAAGGATAGATCCAAAAGATGTCTGTTTTGGTGAAGCCAGCTCCAGGTGGCAGCGAGGAGGGCTGGGCAGATGGATCAGGCAAGGGATCCGCTCTGGAAACTGGAAGCCAGGATGGCACACAGAGCAAGACCTGGCCAAATGGCAGGGCAGGTGCCAGCTGTAGCGTCAAAGTAACAGGTGACTCCAAGGCAAAGGAACCAAATGTCCAAGGCAAAGGAACCCCAAGACATGTCCTGAGGCAACCCAAAAGGGATCCATTGTTTGGGGTGCAGTGTTTGAGTAATACATAATGTGTGATGAGTCAAGAAGTGACCGGTTACGTAAATGGACTGTATATTTTATTTATGTATCAAATTTGTACACCGCCCCAAACTTTCGTCTCTGGGCATTTAACAATAGAATAAAAACATATACAAAAAAACTTTAAAACAATTTAAAAATAAACCAGCAATTAAAACCCAAAATTTTTTGTTTAGGAAGCTGAGAAAGCTTGGGCGAAAAGATGGGTTTTCAGGTGTGTTTTGAAAATTACCAGAGATGGGGAGGATCGTATCCCAGCAGGGAGCACATTCCACAATCTTGGGGCAGTAACCGAGAAGGCAAGTCTCTGTGTAGCTACCAAATGAGTTGGCGGTAACTGGAGACGGACCTCCTCAGATGACCTCAATGGGCGGTAGGGTTCATAGTGAAGAAGATGCTCTCTTAGATACCCAGGGCCTAAACCATTTAGGGCTTTATAAGTTATTACTAGCACTTTGTATTTCGTCTGGAAACCTATCCATCAGCAAAGGAGTAATGTGGTCTCCCCGAAATTTATTTATTTATTTATTGTTAGATTTATATACCGCCTCGTTATAAACAACCACAAGGCGGAAATGCCAGAGACCAACCTGGCTGCCGCATTCATAACCAACTGAAATTTCCGGACTACGTTCAAAGGCAGACCCTGCACAATAAGTACCTCCATCTTATCTGGATTAAGCTTCAGTTTATTCTCCTTTATCCAGCCCATTACTGCTTCCAAGCAGGCATTTAGGGAATATATGCCAGCTCCTGAAGAGGTTGACATGGAGAAGTAGATCTGGGTGTCATCAGCGTACTGGTAACACCCAGCTCCAAATCCCCTGATGATCTCTCCCAGCGGTTTCATGTAGATGTTAAAAAGCATTGGAGAAAGTACGGAGCCTTGAGGGACACCATACTTAAGCTCTGATTTTGAAGAGCAACGGTCTCCAATCAACACCATCTGGAATCTATCCAAGAGGTAGGGGTGGAACCACTGTAAAACAGTGCCTCCCACCGACAACACCCTCAGACGTTCCAGAAGGGTACTATGGTCGATAGTATCGAAAGCCGCCAAGAGATCCAAAAGGACCAACAGGGTCACACCTCCTCTGACAATTCCAATTGAAGATCATCCATCAGGCTGACCAAGGTAGTCTCCACCCCATATCCTGCCTGAAAACCAGTTTGAAATGGGTCTAGATAATCAGTTTCCTCCAAGACCGCCCTTTTTCACGTATAGATGTGCAAAGGTGATGTCTGCTGGGATGGAATAGCTCAGTAAACCAATCAGTAATCTTAATGAGCATCTCTCTAGAATTCTTATCACAGCTCCAGCCCTTTTGTGATGGGAGGGAGTCGTTTTCACAAGCCTTGTCTACGTTTTCTTGCTGAATTAATTGGTCTGTAATTGGCATCTATGGAGGGGAAATAAAGACAAGGGGTTCAACTCTGAGTTCAGAGGAACCCTGAATGAAAAGCTAACTTGTGAGTTTATCTCTTGTAGGCTACTTTTGAGTCTACTTAGGCATCCCAGCATAGGGAACGTGCAGGGCTTTGGCTTTGGTAGCTGCTAACAAACGGGGAGCTCATGATCCCGTGAGGCTCCTGAGCATATCAAGAGTGAGAACCACAAGCTCATGGTCTCAAGCATAAGCAGAGAGGCTTCTGGGAGCCTGCAGAAAAGCAATGCTGGCAACAGGTTGGAAGCCAGTCGTGGTCACTACAGAGCTGCAAAAGGCTTCATTGACAAATAGCCATTTGGTGTTTTATTAATCAAGCTGGTCTGGAGAGTAACCCCAGTAGGGCCTGTGGGGCAGAGCTGGCTGCCTTAGCCAAGACTGGAGAAAGAGGTACACAGAAACAGGGGTGGACGTAGGGGGATTTTCCTGCAGGGCAAACTCTGCTACCTTCATTCAGCCCCACCTCTGGCTCTGCAGGGAAAGCGGAATGAAATATGGAGGGGGGAGGGGAGGCAGACTACCTGCTCCTCCCACCTCCAAACTCCTGAAACAATTAATGGATAAAAGGGATGCTTCAGTGCTTTGTTGTTGTCTTTTCCCCTTCACTTTGGAAATAGTTCTGATGGGGCAGGATGCAGAATCAATTGGCTTTCTGACAGAGGCAAGGATGAACCAATCACAACTGTTCAAAGCCAGCTGCTCCTCAAATGGGAGAAAAGGTTCCCCCCCCCCTTCTCTTTGGCAAAAGTTGTAGGAATGTGGCAACTGCTGTAGCTTAATATACATCCGTCTCCACTCTTCAGCTGCCTCAGGGGGAGAGTGTCAGGGAGCCTTTTCCATCTACATAAAAGAAAGGGAGAAGGGTCTCTCCTGAGAAGGAGGCTTCTGAGAAGGTGTAGATGGGGGCTGCTGAGTCCGCATCAAAAAAGGCCACCTGCCCCAAAGCATACTTTAGAGTCACTAGGATCTTCTTAGGCTCCCCACTCAGGTGCAGAGGAATGGCAGCAGGGCAATCGAGTGCCTGGTACCTACCACTACACTTCCTCACAGCCCAGATCCCTCCCTCAGGATCCCATCTGAAAAAGTCCCTTCTCTTCACAGACTTCCTGGCAACCCCCAAAGCCCACACACCCTCACATCCCACACTGATTTCCCAGCAGTGTCTCCCTGCTGTGAATCCCTCACACCCCAGCACAAAACAGTAGATGCTGAATCTCTCAGGATTCTTGGGCAGATCTTGCCGTTTCTCTCCCAATCTTAAGCTTTTACGATCCTCTGAAAGGATGAGTCGGGGATGAGCTGTGTCTGGATCCAGAGTGACATTAGCTGTTGCGGATTGAGTGAAGAGAAAAGAAACAGAGTCAGCTGGGAGACTGACTTCACACCCAAATACATTGAGCTGCTTTTGTATGTTTCGATAAAGTGGAATAATCATCATCTTTTAAATACCCATAATGTATATACTGTAAGCCTCAAACCACATCCCAGGAATTACCTGCCTAGCAAAATCAGTGGGACTTCCACGTGCTGCATTTCCAGGGCCTGATTCAGGTGGGGAAGGGTCCATGGGCAAGAGGTGCTCAGTGGCTCCCCTCACCTTTGTTGCTGTTGCTGCCACCCCCTCACTCACCTCTTCCTCTGGGCCTCATCTGGAGGGAATGGAGAAGGCAAGTGGAGCCTTCTTCTCCTTCTCCTCTCACTGCTCACCCGGATACGGAAGGGAAGGTGAAAAGGCAGCAAGAGAGCAGCAGGACAAGGAGGCTCCAGAGATTGGCAATGGGCCCCCTACTGGGATGTGGGCCTCAGCAGGTGCCTGATGATGCCAGCTCCAGGGATGATGGCCCTATGGCATCCCCATCTGGGATATCCTTCTCCTTATTCCAGACTATGAGGAGATTCTTACGATCAACAAGAAGCAGGCTAAGGCAGCCTAGCCCCCTTTTTGTTGATCGTCTGCTGCCACGGGAGCCACACGGGTCTCGGCAGCAAACTCCCCTAATCCCTCTCCCCTTAGCCGAGGTTAGCGAGCGCTCCACTAATCCCATCTTCTTAATTGTGTGTTGCCAGAGCGCGGCTCCACACCGTGGCAACTCACGAGGAGACCCCCAGTGGCAAGGCTAAATGCAGCCTCCCAGCTCGGGGGTCTCTCCAGCATGCCCTGCGAACTCGCGCACACCCACGTGGCCCCCGAACTCCGCAGCCCCCACCAGCTACGTAACAAAGCCAGCAGTCATGTGGCCGATTCAGCCGCCCTCAGCTGACTGACGGGTTGTCTGCGAGCTAAGCTAAGCCCACTCTCCTTGCAAACGCCATCCCAGTGATTGTGGGAACCGCCTCTATATCTACATTTCAACATAGCTGAAACCCTAGGAAGAGCTGGAAGCAGGCAGGTTAAGGAGAGAGAACATTCCCTCTTCATAGAATCATGACCCAGGCTTCAGTTTTTCATTAGAAATATTTATATCCTGCTTCAGGATATAACAACAACAATAGAATATTTCTATCCGGCCAGTGCAGGTGGGACAAGGGGTGTGTGGCTAAATTTGCTGCAGGTGCTGCTCGTTCTTGCTCTCTCCTCCCCAGCTGCCACACTCTGCCTTGTCTCAATGGCTGCAGGATTAATCCTTGGCATGGGGGCTAGCTATTCCCCAGGGAGAAACATACGAGGACGGTGCTGCCTTCAGGCCCTGCTTCTTAGCCTCCCAGAAGTCTCTGACTGGCCACAGTTGGGCCTTGTACCTGATCCAGCTGCCAAGTTCTTAAGTTCCCTGCTTCTATGGTTTGGGAGCTGAACTGGGAGTAAAGATACAGAAGGGAAGATTTGAATTGAATATAAATTGATAAAACCAGAGGAAGTAAATATACATAGGCATGGAGACCTTCCCTCATTCTTCTTTCCCTATACTCCTAATTCACACATTGATGGCTCCAGAGATCCCAAGTTCAGAACGATGAAAACATAAAATAAAAGACAACTTTCTGACAAGTCCTCATCCCTCCTTTGAATTTTGTTCAACATCTGACCCCACAACTTACCTTTCTGCATCTGAAATCCAGATAGTAGATTGACTGGGGAAGGGAAAAGAGATGAAGCATCACCCCATTGTATTGTGAAGAAATATCGCAGCAGTAATGATCACAGCTATTGTGCAAGTTTTCCCTGCTTCAAAAACCAAAGCAGGAAGAAGTTGACCATAAGGAGGTGCAGCACAGATTCTGCACCTTGGCTTGCAAGGCTGTTCGCACTGGTGCAACACTAGTCTGGAACACAAACACAACTTCTTTCCATTTGCGCAAGTGCGGGATTCATTTGGATGTTGCCCTTCCCTGGAAAGTAAGGGGAGGAAGCACCATGGCCAACTGGAACCTCTTCTGATCCAGTGTTAGGAAAATGCAGCTGCCCCTAATTCAATAATAATCAACCAGCAGTGAACAATGGACATCTCAGCTTTAGAGTTGCCATCTTTGAAGAAGAGTTGCATTGGAAGAAGACTGGAACTTCACTCCTTTGCAGGTGAGGAAACACTTATGGACAGAAGTGGCCAGTGCAAGTGGGACAAGGGGTGTGTGACTAAATTTGCTGCAGGTGCTGCTCATTCTTGTTCTCTTCTCCCCAGCTGCCACACTCTGCCTTGTCTCAATGGCTGTGGGATTAATCTTTGGCACACAGGCTGGCTATTGCCCAGGGAGAAACATATGAGGACGTCAGTCTTCCTTCTAACAGGGATTCCAAGATGTTGCTCACTACAATTCCAAGCAGCAATAACCTTTGCTTGGGGATTTTGGGAGTTGTAGTCAACAACATCTGGGAATCCCCCTTAGAGGAAACACTAGAGGATGGTGCTGCCTTCAGGCCCTGCTTTTTAGCCTCTCAGACAGGGCCAGCTCTTACCAGTAAGCAGATGATGCACCGCATCGGGGCGCAGTCTGCAGGAGGGTATTGAGCCAATGAGTCGGGGCGTCGCTTCCCAACTGCGAGACGCACCTGTGCAGTTAAGTCTCTTAACTGCGCAGGAACGCCTCACAGTTGGGAAGCAATGCTGGGCCAAGCAGCAGGCCACGACATTGCTCTGATATCTTCTGCCACCGGGGGGGCGGGTAGAAGGACACGCACACACACCCACAGCCATCCCCTCAGCCGTGCAGCGGCTCGAATTGGCGGGAGGAGGCGAAAAGAAAATGGCCCCAGACGCGGTGATGATGGAAGAGGGAGGAGGAGAAGGAAGCAGCCGGCGGCCTCATAAGGGAGCCTGGTGAAGGGCGGGCAAAAATTTGTCAGGGGCGGGGGAAGCTGCCTCTGGCAGGATGTGGACGGGGACCTCCAGAACAATGGGGAACTGACTCTCTCTTTTTCTCGCCAAGACTGCTCCATTCTCTCTCTCTCTTTCTCTCTCTCATTCAAGCCAAGACTGCTCCATTCTCACTCAATCACTCAAGCCAAGACTGCGCCATTATCTTAAATACCCAGGGCCTAAGCTGTGTAGGGCTTTATAGGTTATAACCAGCACCTTGTATTTTGCCCAGAAGTGTATTGGTAGCCAAATAGCTCTTTAAGTATAGGAGTAATATAATTGTAATTATATTATATACATATTATGTACATAATTATATTATATACAATGTTATGTACATAATTAAGTAAAATCTTTGTGTATTAAATTTTGAATAAACACTAATTGTAATTATTTTGAATTTTTATTTTTTACTATGGGGGGGGCGCTCAACAGAATGTTGCATCGGGGCGCCAGATCCCCCAGAGCTGGCCCTGCTCCCAGAAGTCCCTGACTGGCCGCAATTGGACCAGACAGACCTTGTACCTGATTGAGCTGCCAAGTTCTAAGTTGCCTGCTTATAGGGTGTGTGAGCTGAACTGGGAGGAAAGATACAGGAGGGGAGGGCATAAGATTTGAAAATAAATTGATAAGTACTTCAAACTAGAGGAAATAAATATACATAGGTATGGAGACCTTCCCTCATTCTGCTTTCCCTATACTCCTAATTCACCCATAGATGGCTCCAGAGCTCCCAAGGCAGAACTATGAAAACATAAAATAAAAGCACACAACTTTCTGACAAGTCCCCATCCCTCTTGGGAATTCTGTCCAACATCCGACCCCACAATTTACCTTTCGGCATCTGAAATCCAGATAGTAGATTGCCTGGGGAAGCGAACAGAGATTAAGCATCAACCCATTGTATTTTGAACAAATATTGCAGCAATAACAAATAGTTGATATTAGAGCATCTACATTTTTCTTATTACTAGTGAAAAAGTAAGAGCAAACGCAGACATTACATTGACCTTGTAGTGTTTTGTCTTCTCTGAAGCTTGTCTTTGATTATATGCCATGACATGTTAAGTCTCCTGCTTCAAACCTCAGCTATCTTTGTGATGGATTCTGCGATGATCTGGAGAGCCCATGTTCTCTCATTTCTGTAGTTCTCTTAAATACTGGTACCTCCTATGTCTGCCAGAGCAGTGTGCATGGTAACTCCATGCAAAAAAGGATAGAGAGCTCCCCCCTAAAGAAACTATGCATCAGGGGATATCTTAAGGGGAAAGGGGATGGTAAATCCACTTTGAATCTCTTAGTCTACCAAACCTTCTTTGTATAATTAAGAATGTAGAAACATGTGGAAACAATCCACCTCAATTATGATGTTTGTTCATACTATGTCTGTTCATGTGGTAAGTGTAAGAACTGCATTAGCTCAGTAAAAACTGAAACAAATCTGGGAGAGGCTGGAGCAGGGGAGGGGTTCCTCTCTCAAGTCTACTTTGTCTCCAATATTTAAACTTGTTTTCTTCCGATGGAATTCTTTTCAACAATCCCAATTTGATTGACTATTGGGCTGAAAAAACTAGGAGGGTAAGTTTCAAATCTGTAGTCATGTGTAGTCTCCTATTAAATTACAAACCAGGGTGGAACCTGCCTAGCAAAGGGGACAATTCATGCTAGCTACCACAAGGCCAGCCCTCCTCCCTACAAACCAGCTCTCCTCCCTACTTGTTTTCAACATTCAAACTTGTTTTCTTCCAATGGAATTCTTTTTGACAATCTCAATAAGATTGACTATTGGACTGAAAAACAAAGAGGAAAAGTATCAAATCTGGAAAGATGATACTTAAATTTATTGGCTTAAGAATTTGCAGCCCTATAAAAACATGCTTATTTCCAAGTGGGACTGTCTTTATAAGATGTATAAAGGGGTCAAAAGGCCCCAATTAGTAGAAAGTTCCCTGGAAACCATTAATTTAATTTTAGATTAGTCACATCAACAATCTTCCTTTTATTTCAATGACAGTCATTTGGTCAGTCTTATAGAAAAGGTAACAAAGGGAAGAGAGATGCCATAGAGGAAAGATGATGGTGCTTCCACCAAGGGAGAAAGCCCTGAAGGATCAGGTCTCCCCCACCCCCACCCCGCGCCTATATTTTCTTTTAACAGGTGAGACGGATGCTTGTTTTATGCATGCCTTCATCATAAATTATGTAGACCCTGAAACACCAACAAGCGACACATGATTACAGATTAAATATGAAGAATAACTTCAAGAAATTCCAGAGAATGAACTTCTGAGCCCAGGGCCCTTTCCTCAGCAAACCAAAGTTGCTTTCTCCACTGGCACTGAAGTTCCCCATTTTCCTGGCCCTTCTAAAGTTAGAAGTGGATGCATATGGCTCTAGGTCACATTTGGGCCAATGTAATGTCCATAGAAAATATCTGCAACCATTCCTCTTTACCTTTGAACTCCTTCATGGCATTCTTCAGAAAGGTGTTTGTGTTACACAAGTCCAAGATATTCTGCTTCACTGAGGGAGAAAAAGGCATGGGATTCTCAAATCTCTCTTTCTCCTTACACCTGGTGAGAAACAAAACAGCAGGGAGTTGGAAAGAACATGGTGAAAAAAACAGCACACCCACACCCCCAACTACTGCTCTTTTGTGTGTCGTTGCAGAGATAAGGAATGGTTGTGGGGCATAAAGAACTATGTAGAGCAATAATCATGATGTTCAGCACTCCACAATGGCCAGTCGAGAGGCCAACCAAGCCATTGATTACTTCTCACAGGAGGAGTTAGGCTTTCTATAGATACAGAAGCAGGAAAGTAAAAGTAAAGTGTGCTGTTGAGTCGTGTTGACTCCTGAGTCCTGGTGTCCACAGAGCCCTGTGGTTGTCTTTGTTAAAATACAGGAGGGGGTTACCATTGCCATCTCCTGCGCAGTGCGAGATGATTGATGCCTTTCAGCATCTTCTTATATTAATGCTGCCCGATATAGGTGTTTCCCATAGTCTGGGAAACAAACCAGCAGGGATTCGAACCTGCAACCTCTGGCTTGCTGGTCAAGTCATTTCCCCACTAGGGTGCTATACCTGAACTCCTTCGTGAAGATTTGGTGCATGGTTTTTTTTAGTCTCTCTCCAATATTCAATAAATAAAACAAGTAAAATTAATAGCAACATTTCAGATAAAGAGGAAGGCACATCCAGGAGATGGTACTCCTGGTAAGGCATTTCTCTTCTGCAATTATCTGGAATTTAACTATAGATCCATACAGCAATAAAATACGCAGCTACATTCAGCAGAAATTTTTTGCCATCTCCATCTCCAGAAAAATATCCTATACTGTATGTGTTTATTCAGAAAAGGAAACACTTGCTCCACATGCTTGTATACTAGCAAAAATCCTGCTTTTAAAATGGGCTCTTTGATTTGTCATCTAGTATTTTTTGATAGCTTTGGCATTAATCAAAGCAGACTTGGAATGAGTAATTTCTCTTTCTTGCTGCCACTAACCTTCTGATTAGCCATATCACCTATGCTGTCAGAGTAATACGACCATTTAATCATCAATTTATTTTCTTTTATTCATGCCATCATATTCAAACAAAAAGGAGATTTAAAAAGAAATTAAAGGCAGAACACTATGTGGCTTTTTTAAAAAATGAGGGGGAAGCAACCTCATTGGAGAGATGTGAAACATGAATATGGGGGGATATCAACAGCTGTGCCATCAACTGCTCCATGGACCATTCCTTCCAGTGACTTGAATTAAATGAAACACAAGATACCTTAAAGTGAAATTGAAATACCAGTCTGTCCAGAAGGATTGGTATAGGGCTACCGAAGCTTTTCTGAACTACTGTGTCTTTAATAGGAACCTTCTTCCTTGTGGCTTCTGCCCTTGCAATTCCTTCTATCCAATGGGGACAGAGTATTATTATTCCCTCATTACTGTTTGTCTTTTCTTCCCATTTCTTTCTTCAAGTTCTGTACAAACTATCCAGAATCTTCCGAGATCTACTTACCTCTGCAAGGTGCTTCTCACATCCTGGAAGGAAGGAAGAGAAAGACGAGGAAACTCAGTGTCTGCCTTAGTATGAAGAAAAACTTTATGATAATGAAGTCAGCAGCAAGCAAATTGAATCCATTTAACAGATCTCGACCAGCTGAAGCAGATAAGTGGATATGCTGACTAAAAGAAACAAAAGGCTCCTCCTCTAAAGTGTGAAGCATAACATCTTCTATTTGGGACCAATTCCCTGTTGTCCTGAAGAGGACATGGTCATGTGTCTGCTTACATGGAACTGTTCTTTTATAAGCCCTGACTCTGAATATGTAGGGACAGAGATGCCCTGTGGTGGGCATTTTCAGATGGAGTTTCAACAGTCAGAATGCCGACTGAGATCCCTGCTGTTGTAGTTGAACTCTGTAGAGTTCTGAATTGCCGGCTCAGCTCCACCCTGCTCTGTCCTCTCCTCCTGTAGCCAGTTACCTGTGACTGGGAGAGGCCAGGAGGTGGATGATGCAAGGTCCTTTTTGCTCCAGACAGAGCACCAATCCATAAATCTCACACTGGCCTTCTGTGAAAACTCCGGATATGTTCCCTGCCCCCCTTTAGGTGCACTGGCACATATGGAAGTTGTAGGTTTTTTAAGGGATGAAGTCATGGATTTCTACACAGCTTAGTGCTCCATATGGAACAAAAAGTACATTTCATACGTTGTCTCCTGCCCACCACTCACAATCCTATCTAATAAAGGGGCAGAGGAGAGGACACAGCAGGGGGTCCAATAAACATGTCAGAATTCCAAACCTGAAACTTCTGACTCTTCAGCTGGGAGGGGCAATGCTGGCTCCTCCCAGAAGTCCCAGTTTTGGCCGGGTCATATCAGATAGGGATTGCCACATTACTGGGCTGTGCAGTGGCCTAACCAATGCACAGAGATTCAAGCCCCACATCTACCATTTTGGCTGGCAGTATTTTCTGCAGCAGAGATCAAATCTGAAAAATGACAGGAGGAGAACAGGTTGGCAAGAGCATTGACTAGATTCTCCATAAAGACTGAGGCCATGAAGGATGCTAATGCCTACTTAAACTGCAAGTGTGCAAACAACCCTCTAGTTCAGAACAGATCACACAAAGTTTAATATGCCACCCTATTTCACTTGGTTGCTCCTGTATATAACAGAAACAAGTTGTTCTAGTAAGAACTAATCTGCCTACTTTCCTTTCACTATCACAACTGGACTAAATTGGTGCAAATCGGTTAGGCAGTTCACAAGTTAGCCCACTTGCACCTCGAGCGTTCATGCGTCCACCATCTTGAATTGGGAAGGATGCAAACATCACAAACTACGCGCTTGAGGTGTCCCTACAAGTTCACCAAATTTGGTCCAAATCGGTTCCCACTTGAACCTCAAATGTTCACCTGTCTGCCATCTAGAATAAGGGCAGATGACATCATTACAAATTATGCCCTTGAGCCATCCCTATGTGTCCCTACACCTGTGGCAAATTTGGTCCAAATCAGTTAGGCAGTGCACGCTAGCCCAATTGCACCTCAAATGAGAGAGCTGGTCTTGAGGTAGCAAGCATGACTTGTCCCCATAGCTAAGCAGGGTCTGCCCTGGTTGCATATGAGTGGGAGACTTTATGTGTGAGCACTGCAAAGTATTCCCCTCTGGGGATGAAGCCGCTCTGGGAAGAGCAGAAGGTTTCAAGTTCCCTCCCTGGCATCTCCAAGATAGGGCTGAGAGAGATTCCTGCCTGCAACCTTGGAGAAGCCGCTGCCAGTCTGTGAAGACAATACTGAGCTAGATAGACCAATGGTCTGACTCAATAGATGGCAGTTTCCTATGTTCCTGGTCACGTCTCTGCCATTTTGGGGAGGATAACCTCATCACAAACCATGCCATTGAGTTATCCCTGATTATTACTCACTACAAGTTACCAAATTTGGTTCAGATTGGTTAGGCCGTCCACAAATTAGCCCACTTGCACCTCAAACATTTGTGTGTCTGCAGTGTTGAATCAGGGTGGATGGCATCATCACAAACTACACCATTGGGCCATACCTGTGTGTTCCTACACCTATAGCATATTTGGTTCAAATTGTTTAGGCAGTTCACAAAATAGCCCACTTGTGTCTCATTGTTTATGCGTCCACCATCTTGAATTGGGGTGGATGACATCACCACAAAATACGCTGTTGAGATGTTTCTATGTGTACCTACAGCTGTACCTGATTTGGTTCAGGCACTGCCAAGTTGATAGGGGGACACGGACACAAACACACAAACATGCTAGGTGATCTCATAAGCCTACTGGAAAGTAGGCTTAAAATGAAGTTTATTAATACAATGTTCATAGTAACATCATAAACTGGGCCCCTTCATTTCTTGTATGGATGGGCATATGGAGGCACTCAAGAATTTGGAATCAGACATTAGAGATGTGCAAACTGATTTGTGGCCAAATCAATTTGACTCAAATCTGGTAGATTCCAGTCATTCGGCCAACAATCAAATCTGACATCACCCCACATCAGATTTGCCAACGAAACAAATCTCACTGGATTCAGACCGAATCGCTTTGAGATTTGAGTGAGGATT
Source organism: Hemicordylus capensis (assembly GCF_027244095.1). Classification (NCBI taxonomy): domain Eukaryota; kingdom Metazoa; phylum Chordata; class Lepidosauria; order Squamata; family Cordylidae; genus Hemicordylus; species Hemicordylus capensis. The sequence goes on along the minus strand of NC_069658.1, from coordinate 251,741,565 downwards.
ATTGCCTTACAGTCATTGTCCCATGTGCCTGCCGAGTGTCTCTGTCACTCTGATTGGTTCCCTGCAGGGTGGATTTGATTTAAATCAAACTGATTTAAATCACGATTTAAATCACTAGCAGGGTAGATAAAAATAAAAAAAATCCGATTTAAATTTAAAAAATCCGATTTTTTTGATTTAAATCAGTTTGATTTAAATCAAATCCACCCTGGTTCCCTGGACTGTGTGACCATTGGCTGGTGATCCCTCTTGCTTCTTGGTTGGCTTGTTTTCCGTCAGTTCCATTTGTTCTTTTTTTACACACAGAAACACACATGGGCACACTCAATATACAACACTACACAAAGACACAGTTTGTTAATTGCTGTTCTGCTTGCCCTGCATCTGAAGGTTGAATCCTAAGAAAGGATTCTTATTCTCCGAGTACCAGTTACGGGGGCAGTAACCACAGGAGAGGGCATGCTCTCAACTCCTGCCTGTGGCTTCCAGAGGCATCTGGTGGGCCACTGTGTGAAACAGGATGCTGGAGTAGATGGGCCTTGAGCCTGATCCAGCAGGGCTGTTCTTATGTTATTTATGTTTAAAAGTTTTTTATTTTCAATAGTATTTTGTGGGAGAGATCCCCATTAGTGAGGTAGGTATTGTCAGGAAAGGCTTTGATTCGTGTTGGCACTGGGGCCCCCATACCCCACCTTAGACTTTTGTGCTTTACATTGCTGTAGCTTGTGTGTTCCCACCCCAGTGCAGGGGCGGAGCCACCATTGGGCCAACAGGTTCAAAGAACCCGGGCCAGTGGCCAATCAGGGGCCGCGAGAGTGGCCCCGACACGCCCCCCACATCTGAAGTCAGATGCGGGGGCGGTAGTTTAGCTCCCGAGCGGGGGCCGCGTGGCCCCTTCGGGAGCTAAACAAAGGCTGGCACTGCGTTCGCAGTGCCAGCCAGGAGCAGCTCTTCCCTGCAAAGGCCCCTTCAGGAGCTAAGACTGGCACTGCCTTCAGGAGCTAAGACTGGTGTTGCAGGGAAGAGCCGCTCCTGGGCTGCGCTGTGAATGCAGCGTCAGCCTTTGTCTAACTGCCGAAGGGGCCACGCGGCCCCTTCAGCAGTTAAGCTGCTTCTCAACTCCCGAACGGAGCCTCAAGGCTCCGTTCGGGAGCCAGACCACGCCCCCCCACGTCTGACGTGGGGGCGGGGCTATCGGGGTGCCTGCCGTGGCCGCACACAGGCCGCCAGCGGGCTGGCTATACTCCTGCCCCAGTGCCAATGTATTTAGCAACCAAGAATCTACAAGGTTCTTGTAGCAACCAAGAATCTACACTGCATTTAGATTCTTGTTTTCTTTATAAGTTCTTCATAGGAGAAAAAGGATTCATTATGAGAAAAAGTCATATTGCACCACTGAATCGAAAAATCCAAGCAATCCTAAAAAATAAACTGAGTACCCCATTGCCTTGCAAGTTGGGGAGGGCGGAATTTGTACATGGGGTGCCACAAACTACCCACCAACCTGCAACCCAGTGAGGTACTCAGTTTATCTAAAAACTGCGGCATGCCCTCTCTCCTGCTGTTACTCCCCTGCAACTGGTACTCAGAGGCATCGTGCCTTCAAAGCTTGAGGTGGCCTATAGCCTTCCGACTAGTAGTCGATGATAGACCTCTCCTCCATGAAGTTATCCAAAACCCTCTTAAAGCCATCCAGTTTGTTAGCTGTCACCACATCTTATGGCAGAGAATTCCACAAGTTGATTATGCGTTGTGTGAAAAAATACTTCTATTTGCTGGTCCTAAATTTCTCGGCAATCAATGTCATGGGATGACCCCTGATTCTATTGTTATGTGAGAGGGAGAAGAATTTTTCTCTAACCATTTTCTCCATACCATGCATGATTTTATAGACCTCTATCATGTCGTCTTTTCTCTAAACTATATATCCCCAGGTGCTATTCGATTCAACCGCGAATCACAAATATTCATTTATGTACATCTCTACCAGCCATCCCCTAGGAAGAAGAGGATGAACCTGGCCTGTTTCTGCTGCTGTCTTACCTGCAGAAGCTCACTTGCTGACTGTTCACACTTCTCTTCCATCTCCTGTATAACTTTATCAAGAGAAGAAAGCTCCTTGGAGAGTTTTTCCATATGTTCTTCCCTTCTCCTTGCAGTCTCCTCGTGCATTTCTTCTATCTGGGTCAACAGGAGTGTCTCTTGCTCTTCCAGAAACTGGTGGAGTTGTCTGAATTCAGCCACTGTCTTTTGCCTCTCTGCTACTATTTGATTCTACAGATGAGAAAGGAGAAAAGCAGACCAATGTTTTTGAAAAATTGAGTGTTTATAGAGTCAAGAGGTGGGAGATGATGACCATTCCTGCAGAATAGTCATTGCACTTTTGACAGTCCAGCATATTAATGACATAAACAGGAATCAAGTAAAGAGTTTTGAAGAGACTTCCAAGGGCCTGCCCTTAAAATGACCTCTTGGGAAAAGGAGGTCAGGGGATCCCCATAAGGGACAGTCTGAAAAGAAGAAATGCCTCATGGCTTTTGATGATGGTTTCACTGTTTTGTCTTCAGTTTTTCTACTTATTGAGTCAGATACTTTTTTCTTTGATAATACTTACAAGCAAGTTTTGGCTTTCCTTTTCTGCATTGGCTGTACATGCCAAAATCTTCTCTCTCCCCTTCCTCAAAAGTTCCAAAGAGCTGCAGAACTGATCCTGAAGAGAAAACAGAAGGTCTAGTTTGGTTCCTCTTTGAGGATTTCAGGTTTGTCATCTCCTCCCATCCCCCACTTAATCTTTGGATTTTTTTCTGCTATGCTTTAATTTTGGCATGTTTTGTTGTGACATAATGATTCTACTTATAAACAATTCCGTAAAAAAACAAAACTTTTCCATTTAACACATTGTGTAAAGGGCTTTCCATGTTCACTCAAGCTCCAAAATGCCAAAAATATGAAGCCATTATGGGCCACTCCCTCAACAGACATGTTCTTTGGGCAATATGGATATGGCCTGCAATCCTATTCTGTGCTTACAGCCAGCTTCACCACTACCTTGGAGCTGGATGATTCTCAGCAGAAAAATGGTTGACCTACCTCCCAGATGTGTCTGTTCACACACTGTGGCTATCCTGCACTGAGCAGAGGCTTGGACTGGACTAGTGGTTCCCAATCTGGGGGCCTCCTGATGTTGCTGAACTACAACTCCCAGCATCCCCAGCCACAATACATTGTAGCTAGGAGAGAGCCAGCATGGTGTAGTGGGTAGAGTGCTGGACTAGGACTGGGGAGACCCGAGTTCAAATCCCCATTCAGCCATTAAAAAAAAAAACTAGCTGGGTGACTCTGGGCCAGTCTCTTCTCTCTCAGCCTAACCTACTTCACAGGGTTGTTGTGAAAGAGAAACTCAAGAATGTAGTACATCGCTCTGGGCTCCTTGGAGGAAGAGCGGGATATAAATGTAATAATAATAACAACAACAACAACAACATCATCTGGAGGCCCCCGAGTTGGGAACCACTGGACTGGATTACCTTCAAGGTTCTATGGGGAAGGTATTGGTTGCCAATTGAATACTTGACATATGGAATGCTGGCTTTAGTCGCATGAACTCCGTGGGTTTATTCCAATGGACACACACAGTCCTGGGACTTAGGTCCACCACTCTGCCACTGAAAGACATCCAACTCCATGTAATAAATAAGCCATTTCTTTCCCTTTTTACCTCAAAAGTTGGCATAGATTATCCTCACACCCACCTCACCGACACTGCCAAACTCACTGAGCCATTTTCTAATAATAAGACTGGTGCCTGGGCACCCCAGTCTGCTGATCATGGAAACAGATGCAATCACACTTACAGTGTTGCCTCTTCAGGTGAATATCTTAAGCATGCAGAGTTTGGACAGGAGGATGAGTGAGGTGCTGGGGTTTCCAGAACTGCACTGAATGTACAGCAGGTTTTTTTTGTGTGTATGAACATCCAAACAGGGCTTGTGTCCGTATCCCGTTAAAGCAAGTAAAACACTGCCTGAGATGGTAAACCCAAGGGATACTTCCCCACCACCCAGGGCCGATGCTACCATTAGGCCAACTAGGCGGCTGCCTAGGGCACAGACCTCAGAGGGGCACAGAGTGCAGAGTGTCAATGTGTTTGCTTAGGGTGCAAAAAAGTCTGTCCAGACCCTGCTTCTAGTGAATTCCTTCTGAGCACTTGTTCTACATTAGAGCAGGCAAAGCCTTTTCCTGCCATGAGATTCGGTACTGGAAGACTTTCCCCAGGTCTCCTGGCGGAGGCTGGGGTAAGGCTAGTTTAGTCCTCCTCCTCCATGCCTGCAGTCCGCTTCCCCAAGAATCTTGCCGTGCCACCTCCCAAATAAGCGAAAGTTACCGTATTCCTCAAGCTACAAGGGAACAAATCCCTACCTTGCAGGCGCGTAACTATGATCGGGCAAGGTCTTTAACAATGTGCTGCTGCTGCTGCTGCAACAAGGCGTGCCTCCGATGATCTCTAAACTGCGCAGGCGCACCTGTACTTTGTTAAAGACGCTGGCCTGGACAGACGTGGCCAGCGCGTCCCTCCAGTCTCTCTGCCGGGGCGAGCGTGGGGGAGAAGGGAGAAGGACTTTTCCGATCCGACCCGCAGGCACCACTCGCCGCGGTAAGGGGGGAAAAAACAGCAAAGGAGGTTTGGGGCCCCTCGCAGGCATCATCTTGGTACACCCCTGGCTGTATTTCTGTATTTCTTTAAAGGAGTTCTTAGCCTTCTTCTCAAGTAAGAACCCCGGGGGGGGGGGGGAATGAGACTAAAAACTACAGTATTTGATCATTCCTTAAACTCCCACCTCATTACTGCCATCTCAATTAAGTTCCAAAGTCAGAAGAAGCTTCTTCTCAATTCCTACCCCCCCTCCCAACACTCCGCAGTGTACTGGATGAAATAAAGAAAATGAGGTCTGATATATTAACACAAATCCAAGCTATTTTACTCCCTATGAAAAAAACCAGATTGACGCTCTAGAACAAAAGACTGCTGATATTGCACAGACAGCTGATATGGCTATGGAGCTTAAAGAGTGTATGTTGAATAAATCCTCATATAGGTTCAACATTTCCCCATAACTTGGACCATCTAGAAAACTGTATTTTTGTTCCTCATTAAAGCCTTTTGCTCACACTTTATTAGACAGACAGCCCCACTTTTTGACAATTGATTTCCAAAGCAACTTGAAACAGCCACATGGCCACTACTACCATTCCCAATACAGTAATGGGGGTGGGGGCAGCGTACATATTTGTATGGCTAGTTAATTCTACTCTTGTCTCTCTTATCAACCATGCCAACAGTTAAATTGAAATTTAAGAAAAACAGAGGATGAATCCCCGCTGGTGTGTTTCCCAGACTATGGGAAACACCTATATTGGGCAGCAGCGATATAGGAAGATGCTGAAAGGCATCATCTCATCTGCGTGAGAGGCGACAATGGTAAACCCCTCCTGTATTCTACCAAAAGATAACCACAGGGCTCTGTGGTCGCCAGGAGTCAACACCGACTCTACGGAACAACTTTACCTTTACCGAGGTGTAGCAAGGTTGGAGTGGGCCCTAGGACAAGAAATAGAAATCACCACCCCCCCACACACACACTGCACCTTCTTCTCCCTGCCCCAGTCTTTGCTGCAGAAGACCTGTCCATGGTGAAAACAAAATATTACTGGCATGACCTTTCTCTCAGCAGGATTGCTATTCTTTCCCTGCTCCCTGGGTGGTCAGTGGATACAGAACGGGGCCTCCTGGCAGGTAAACAAGCCCTTTTAGGCTCCCTGCCGCCAGAGTCTGAGTGAAAACCCTCTGATAGAGAGCCCTTTAACATGTCCCCAATCTGAGAATGCTCCATTGAGTAATATGAAGGCATAGAAAAAGGGGGAATTTAACAAAGTACCTTGTACTCCTGGGCAGCCTCCTGGACAGGAACCACAGTGTGAGCTCGGTGCTCCTTGGATAAGTGGCACACCACGCAGAGGGGGGCTTCATCGTCCTGGCAGAAGAGCTTCAGGGGCTCCTGGTGCCTCTCGCAGACTCTCCCCGCTCCGGCTTCCTGCTTCAACTGCAAACTCAGCTCTTGGGCTATTGCAACCATGTTGGCCAGCTGCCTGTTTGGCTTCACGTCCCTCGGCTGAAAGCTCTCTCGGCATTGAGGACAGGCGGTGACTGCGGGCGGCTCCCCCCAGCACTGAGCAATGCAGGCTCGGCAGAAATTGTGCCCGCAGTCCAGAGTCACGGGATCAGTAAAGAAGTCCAGGCAGACGGGGCAAGTGGCTTCATCCTGGAGTTTCTCTCCGAGGTTAAGAGGAGCAGCAGCAGCCATCGCTCAAACTCCGCGACGCAACAGGCTGCCGCTGAGTTTCGCTTTCCACCCGGCCCCTCCCGCCCAGGCGGGGCTTGGCTGAAAGCAGAAGCAGCGCGTCGCTCTTCCTCCAAGCGCTGAAAAGGACAGAGCGCTGGCTACGGTGTAGCTGGGCACCAAGAGGAAAACCGGGGCAGCGGGATGGTCGCTCTCTCTCAACTGAGGACAGCAGGTGGCGGTGTTTGTGGCTTGTTCTCCCAGGCAGTTAGAAATGCAGGCTAGGCAGAAATTGTTGTGCCCGCAGCCGAGCATTTCTGGATCGGCATCAAAGTCCAGGCGAACGCATCAAGTCGCATCCGCGGCCGCCTTCAGCTCGGTGGGACTGGGAGGAGCGGCTTCGGCGGATGCCACGATGTGTAAACAGCCTGAGGCTCGTTTCCTCTCCGCCTCTCGCTCCCTTCCTTCCACCCACTGCGCTCAGGGCTGGGCGTTCCTGCTGCTTCTCCTCCAAGTGCTGGACAGGAAAGGGTCCGATTTCAATACTGGACGCGGCATAAAAGTCAGCGGAGCAGAGCACCTTTCAGTTGCCTTGGATTGAAAACCGTCCGCAGGCACGAGGGAGGAGTACCTTGTTACTTACTCTGAAGATCCCACTTTGGACTGATTAGGAGAAGGTTCAGATACTGTTGCCGCGAGGGCATCAGGGGAGAATAATGTTAATATATAGTAGTACGTAAGTCGGTATTCCTAACTCCCTTGCCCTGTTCAGATCCTAAATATTGGGTGTGCTTGGCCATGAGAAATACGACCGGACTCTGCACATGCCGGAAGTACTTTCCATTCCTATTTCCACAGGTGAAGCCTGGTATTAAAAATGGAGGTTGGGACTGTGCCTTACCTCACAGTAGTTTCTACTAGAATTGCTAAGCCACTGGCCTATATGCAGCGGCACCATTTTCCGGGACTTCGCAGTGCAAGTCCTGGACCCTCACAGCTCCTGCCGTAGCTGCCCCCCCCCCCCCCGCTGCCTCCACCACCGCCGGCCTTGGCGGCTGCAGTGAGCCATTCTCCATTCAATAAAGACAAGAAGAAAACGCTCCTCCCGTCCCGGAATTCTGTTTGTGAACAAAACACAACTTTTTTCTTTTCAATTTTATGTTATGTTTCAGGGGAGGGAGATAATCACAATGCTCATGCATGGCAGGCCGGCCAGGTTAGTTTGCAACAATGGGGTAGGGGTGGGGAGGGGAGAGGAGGAGCAGCTTTCCCCACTGTAACAACCTTGCCAGTTTCAGAAATGTGTGTACCCGTTTGTGGTTCTTTTCTTTCTGTCTGTGTAATCTCTGTGGTGCAAATGCAACTGTTAGCTGTTAGGGTTCTTCTTAAGGGTCAAAATCAGAAATGAATTTGTAGGAATATTGAGATTACTCGCTTTTCTTCTGCAGCGGTTTGTGTGTGTGTGTGTGTATGTATATGAAGCAGTGTGTGTGTGTGTGTGAGAGAGAGAGAGAGAGAGGGGTGTGTGTGTATGTATATTGAGGGGGGTTATATATATTGAGGGAGGAGAGGGGTGGTGGTGCATATGTGTGTGTGTGTGTATATATATATGGAAGGAGGCATATAGAGAGAGGGGTGTATGTGGGTGGATGTATGGACGTATGTATATATCTGGGGAGAGAGAGGTGTGTGGAGAGAGAGGGGTGTGTGTGTATATATATGTGTGTGTGTGTGTATATATACACACACACACACACACAGAGGTGTGTATGTGTGTGTGTTATTTCATCATAGCAACTTTTCTCCCTTTCACTTATTGCATGAGGCACAATATTGCGCTACTATCACTGCATCGAGGCTAGAGAGTAAAACTTCTTTTATTCAGACACAAATGTGCTCAGATTCACTTTTAAAATGAACATATGCACAGTCATTTACACAAAAATATGTGTATGTACTCAGAGGCAGCTGTGCACAAGTACAGCATAGAGATCCCATTCCCATGTGAAAGGGCCTCTGTTTAAGTCCCTCTTTCCAGCATAGCCACAGCCACATAGAAGCATTTGCCAGGTAACTTCAGCATGGCTGATGTATCAGGCTTCCACAATTTCTTTTAATTTGTCACGGCGGAGCCAGCCAGGCAATGTGCAAAGGAGTGGAGGAGAAGGCTCAAAGAGGGAGATTTCTTCACACACAGCTTGGCCCACTGGCTAAAGGTGTTCATGCATTTTATTGAAGTTAACCCCTTTGTCCCTTGACCAAACAGGTGAGGTGAGTGAGAAAAATGCAAAAATGTGCCCCACATGTATAGGGAAGTGTGACCTTGTTTTGAAGAAAGACACCATTCTACTCTCATTGAATGAACAGTATCAAACTGACAGTATCTCACTATACATACAAACAAGATAACTCCTTCCACCCTTGTATTGTGCTTTTGGTAATCCAAGAAAAGAGCAACACAACCATCTTCCTAGTGCTTTTTAAAAACTTTTACTTTCCCCCCACCCTTTACAATGGTATGTTATGTTTGGGGAGAGGATCTGTTATTACAGTGCTCATGCCAGGGTTAGTTTGCAGCAGGGGGTGGGGGGAGCAGCAAACTATCCCTTCCCCCACTTGGTTCTTCCTAAGGATCAAAATCAGAAATGAATTTGTAAGAATATACAGGTGAAACTCAAAAAATTTGAATATTGTGCAAAAGTTCATTAATTTCAGTAATGCAAATTAAAAGGTGAAACTGATATATGAGATAGATGCATTACATGCAATAGCAATAGCAATAGCAATAGCACTTACATTTATATACCGCTCTATAGCCGAAGCTCTCTAAGCGGTTTACAATGATTTTTAGCATATTGCCCCCAACATTCTGGGTACTCATTTTACCGACCTCGGAAGGATGAGTCAACCTTGAGCCCCTGGTCAGGATCGAACTTGTAACCTTCTGGTTACAGGGCGGCAGTTTTACCACTGCGCCACCAGGGGCAAAGCAAGATAATCATCATCACAGCATGCAGGAACAGCAAGCAAGTTCTCCGCGGCACTCCCCAGTCCCCACCCGTCACCAGTCGCGCATGCGTGGTGCTGGTGGTGTGGTGTCCGACTCCTCCTCCCAGCTCGCTGTCTGCAGCACGTGCGGCGACGAGGCAGGGAGTCGGACTCGGAGCGACGGGACGGGAGCATTTTTCTGCTGCTGACTGAGGCCGCTGCACAAGCAACTTGCAAGCACTAGGGGGGAGTTAACGGCCGGCCACTGCCGCAGCCCGCATAACACAAGCAATTGCAAAAGCAGCAGCAGCAGCCAGGAGGACAAGGTGTGTGTGATGATTGATCAATGATTGTGTGTGAACTTGGTCAGGCAGGCGCGGTGGGGCGGGGTGGGCTTGGCATTGTGATTGCATTTGCTCCTTCACTGGTTTCTTTCCCTCCTTGGTCAGGATCGGGCCCCTCCCCAGCATCTCCCTTCCCAGCCTCCCCACCCCACCTCCCCCTTCCCTTCTTCCGCTGAACTGGATGATCATGGGTCCTTTTACATGACTTTAGTTTGTTTCTCCCTTCCGTGGTCTGCTTGCTCTCCATGCCTTTTCTCTTCATTGTCTGCTCCTTAGTGTTCCAATCAGTGGCGTAACTAGGGAAAACGGCGCCCAGGGCAAGCACTGAAATTGCGCCCCCCCCGCCGCACCCCCCCCCCCAACATACATCTGACTGACACACATGTTTCAGAAAACTTTTATTTTAAAAATTACAAAAATTACAAAAATTACCAATATCATACATGTGGTCAAGCTCCTATCTAACACTTCAGATTTATTTTTTAAAACTATCCAAATTGTAGGACTATCATTAATTTGTTTGGATAGCTCAGGTTAAAATGCTGGAAAACGACAAATTTCAGTATGCTGGGGCTCATGAAATACCCAAATATTATGCGGAGTTGTACTTGGAAAAACTAAAAGAAGTGCCTGTCTAATTCTCTGCTATGCATTGTAGCATCACGATTACATAAGTTTTAAAAATAAATGGAGAATTTGACTTTTCCCAGATACTCTGAGAATAATTAAATGATATGCAGAGTAAACTGTGTCACTGCTTGGAATATATTCTAGTATTTCAGAAAGACAGTAAAAATGAGAGAAAGAGCAAGAAACTCCCAGTGGGCCTTAATACTAAGGATTTCACATTGATTCATAGACAAACTGACCATTAATAGCCATATTATTAAGACATCACATTTAACTCACTTATCACAAGAAGCAAAGTAAGAGCAAATGGATACAATCTTAGCTCATAAACTTCAGCTCAGTATTCACAAGCCCTTATTCTCTGTACATAGTGCCAATCTGAATATGTGTACAGTGACATATTATATTAATTTTTTTTTAAAAAAAAATTACCTGTAGCCCCTTTGGAGGACATCTTAAAGGCTGTGGGGGGTCTGCAAAGTTTCCCTCTCCTCCCACTGGCCTCTAGGGCCTCACAGGCACCATTTGAGCATGTGCGGTGGTCATTTTTTAGAATATATTTTTAAAAATGGCCACCAAAAACAAAATGGCCACTGCGCATGCTCAAATGGCCTCTGCGAGGCGTGGCATGCCCTAGGGCCTCACAGAGGCCATTTGAGCATGCCCAGTGGCCATTTTGTTTTTGGTGGCCATTTTTTCTAATTATTTAATTTTAAGAAATTGCGCCCCCCCTTCAAGTGGCGCCCGGGGCACGTGCCCCCCTGCCCCCCCTATAGATACGCCCCTGGTTCCAATTGGCTTTGAAACAATGCCTTCAGCTGCATCATGTGATTAGGGTTTTTTCCTCCCTATCTATTCTTTTGGTATTGTAATCTCTGGAGACCTAAAGGAAGGGAGGGGAGTGGGGGAAGTTCTCGTTTTCCCTCTCTGTTACCTTGATGTCTATCCAATTCATTTCAATAAGACTCTTATTAGTTACACCTCTGCTCTTATTGAAATGAATTGGATAGACATCAGTGGTAACAAGGTTACCATTTTTGTAACCAAAAATGGGAGAAATGTGATTTTAATTTCAGCATTTCCCAGAACCTGCCTAGCTGTTGCTTAGTGGAGCTTAGGGTGAATAACTATGGTAAAAATAATTCAGTTCCAACAGACATTCAGAACAGGGCCCTTCTTCTGAGTACTATGCTGCTATTTGAGAAAAAGTCCATTCTCTTCTCAACATATTAAAAAGTTTTAGTGGGGTTTTACTGAGTTCAATGGTCATTTGGAGTAAGAGGGAAAATGGAAAGAGGGGACACTTCTGTCTAAAACTGAAACTATTTTTCGACTTACAAACATGGGAGAAATATGATTTTCAGCATTTCCCAGAACCTGCCTAACTGTTGCTTAGTGGAGCTTAGGGTGAATAACTACAGTAAAAATAATTCCGTTCCAACAGACATTCAGAACAGGGCCCTTCTGCTGCCACTGCAGTCATAAATGCAGTCACAGCACAGAGAGAGAACTCTGTGTTGCATCTTCCCATTTCCTTGCAGTTGTGAAGTATACAGAAAGCGAGGCTATTTTTACTCCACTCATAGGAGCATATCTCTTAGTGTCAGGAACAGTAGTTATATTTTATATATTTGCAGGGATCACTGGAGACAGATTGTCATGCAGATAAACAAAAAACAAAAAACTTCAAGAAGATGACACAGTAGTTGTATCTGATAAACATGGGAACCAAAGACTTGATACCTGTGTGAACAACCAAGAGTATGAAGGCTAATAAATTGATTACACCAGTTCCCCAGAGAATGGTCCTGCACCTCAAGTTGCTTCTGTTCTTTCGTCAGCTTTTCCATTCCAGACCCTCAAAAACAGTCACTTTCTCAATCTCCACACAGAGGCTGCCTGCCTGTCTCAAGCTGCTTGTTTTGTTCTTTAGACACTCACATATCAGTCCCTCTCACCAAAGGAAGGATACTGCTATCTTACAAGATACTGATTAATTCCCTCACCTTCTAGGGAAGTCCCTCATTAAAAGATACTCCCAGTCAATTTATCAACTATTATCTCACCTTAAGAAACATCCATTGGCCTCCTGAACCAATTGGGGGGGGGAGGCGCAATTTCAGTTCTTGCCCCGGGCGCCGTTTTCCCTAGTTACGCCTCTGCTAAGCAGGGTCCATCCTGATTTGCATTTGGATGGTTGACTACATGTGAGCATTGTAAGATAATAGCCCTCTTCAGACATTGTAAGTGTGGGCACCAGGGCACACCTACAAGGCAAACTAGGTGGTCATCTGGGGAGCCAAGTGAGGAGGGGTGACAACGGTCTGGGTCACATGCTGCCCAGCAGACTAAAAACAGGGCTTATGCCCCAGCGAGCCAAAAGCAGAGCTGGCCCACTGGTGAGCCAAGAATGGGGCCAAGCCTGCCCATGGGGCAGTAGCCAGTGGAGTTCACTGCCCTTCACCTGTACAGGTGTTTCCTACCCCCATGTGCGTGTACACACCTCCCATTATCTGAGTGAGCGGATGACCAAAAAAACCACTCCCCATCCCTGTTGCCCAATCAGCTGCCCACTTGCTCTCCTCACGGCCTCCACCTGCTGCTTTGGCAGCTGGCCTGCCACAGGGTGACCTAATCATGTTGCTGCATGGCACAGTGACATCATTAGAACATCAGAACACCTGCTGGATCAGGCCTAAGGCCCATCTAGTCCAGCATCCTGTTTCACACAATGGCCCACCCGATGCCTCTGAGAAGCCAAAAGGCAAGAGATGAGGACTTGCCCTCTCTCCTGCTGTTGCTCCCCTGCAACTAGTATTGAGAGGTATTGTATCTCTGAAGCTGGAGGTAATCCATAGCCATCGGACCTCTGAAAAGTATAAGCATGCATATGTATTCAGTACTTGGTTTGGGCCCCTTTTGCAGCAATTATTGCCTCAATGCGGCGTGGCATGGATGCTATCAGCCTGTGGCACTGCTAAGGTGTTATGGAAGACCAGGATGCTTCAATAGCGGCCTTCAGCTCTTCTGCATTGTTTGGTCTCATGTCTCTCATCCTTCTCTTGGCAATGCCCCATAGAGTCTCTATGGGGTCAGATCAGGCGAGTTTGCTGGCCAGTCAAGCACAGTACACTGTATACTTTTCGGAGGTCCGATATTGTTCTATTCTACAATCCTTGTCTTCTTGGTTCCATGTAATATTCTAATTTTCTGGGATTGTGGATTTGGGGTTTTCATGAGCTGTACGCCATGATCATCACAATTATAACATATTAAGGCTTGACTTATCTCGCTTTGCATGTAATGTGTCTGTCTCATATATCAGTTTCACCTTTTAATTTGCATTACTGAAATTAATGGACTTTTGCACAATATTATAATTTTCCGAGTTTCACCTGTATATGGTCCCGACTTGAGGGGTCTTGTGTGGTGATCCTACCTCTAGGATCTAGCAAGCTGTCTAAAGTGTCCCGTCTGCATATTAAAGGAGCCTGTTAGGGTGGATTCATGCCTAGTGTTCTGTGTGGCCTGATGATTTAACAGTGAGGACAAGGATGGGATCTTCCGAGGGTGGCAGGACTTCTGTTGTATTTCCACTGGAAACATCCACAAAATGTGAATAAACGATTGATTGGTTATCATTGGCCCAGAGACCTTGCAGAGGACTAGGCCTCACAAGACATTTTGCAGACAGCACACTTCAGCTTGCTAGGTCCCCTGCTAACCCCGGTGTGTAACCCCTGCTAACTGAGCAAGAGGCACCTTTTAAAGTGGCAATTCTCTTATATTTAGCAGGGGGAGAGCAACTGGCCCTATCCACCTCCAGCACATCATCCCTCCAGTGGCTGATTCTGGTGCCAACCTTATGTTTCTTTTTTAGATTGTGAGCCCTTTGGGGACAGGACCGTCTTATTTATGTATTGTTTATTTTTCTGTGTAAACTGCTTTGAGAACTTTGGTTGAAGAGCGGTATATAAATATTTGTCATCATCGTAGATCCTATGAGCAGAACAGCAGCACCATTTTGAAAGGCACACACAGAGCACCAGGAAGGGTCCTCCTTCCCAGCACCTTCCTCACAGAGTTCTATGGCCTAAGTCCTGGGAAGGATTTATTTTTATTTATTTACATTTATATCCCGCTCTTCCTCCAAGGAGCCCAGAGCGACTACATACTTGAGTTTACCCTCACAACAACCCTGTGAAGTAGGTTAGGCTGAGAGAGAAGTGACTGGCCCAGAGTCATCCAGCTAGTATCATGGCTGAATGGGGAGTTGAACTCAGGTCTCCCCAGTCCTCTGTGTGCACCTTTCAAGATGGTACTGGGGCTTTACAGCGCTCAGTTATTGTTTTGGTCCTTCCCAGTGCCCTCCAGCACTGGGGAAAGCACAGCACTCTATGGAGATAGGAAATTGCTCTCACAGTGCAGATTTTTTAAAAAAAAAACCAAAGTAGCCCCCACATACACTTTCCAAGACACAGTTGTGCATATTGTAGTATAATTTATTTAATTTTACTTCTATAACCCCCTCTTCCTTTTATATCCTATGATGTACATGCTTATGTTTGTTCTCACAACAACCCTGTGAGGTAAGTTCAGCTGACAGAGAAATGAATGGTTCATAGTAATCCAATGAGGTTCATGGCTAAATGGGGATATGAATTCAAGGTCTTCCTGAGCCTAGCAGAACATCCTAAGCACTACACCACACTGGTTCTACTACACCACTGTAATGCAGAACACCCTACCATTGTTTCAGTAATATATAATGCAATGCAATAACAAATAATGTAATACTAGCTGAACCCGCACAGAGTTTCTGTGCGGTAGTTTTCTTACTTTTTGGAGTTGTGTTGTGTGAATTTGGCTGGTTGTTCAGTTGTTTATTTTCCCATGTGTCTTCAATGTCTTTTTGCAGTTCTTTCTGTGCATCAGTGCACTTTGTTTTTGGATGTTTTTTTGAGGGGGTGGGTGGGTTGGTGTTTCAAGTATTTGGTTAGGTTCCCCCCCCCCTGCTGTTTTGTGGGGTTTTTTTCTGCCCCTCTTACTTGTTTTTTTGGCTTGGGTTTTGGTATGTCTTTGCCTGTTAGTGTATAGTCATTGTGCATCTGATTTGTTGTTTTTTGTGCTTTTCTTGTCTGTGTTATCTGTAGTATTTTCTTCATTGCTGGATACGTTGTATCTAGGTTGTTTGGGGTATTTTAAAAGTTTTTTGTCAGGTGGTCTAAGCATTTTCATGGTTTTTTGCTTTTGTTTTGTTTGGGCAAAGGTGTTGCTCTTCCTGCTTGTTTGGTGTTTGATGCTGGGTTTTCTATGTTATTTAGCATGTGTTTGTTTGTTTGTTTGTTGTGGTCTTGTTTGTGTAGTCTGCATTTTGTTCTTGTGTCTGTATCTTTTTTTTTTGGTCTTTGCAGAGAAGTTTAGTAGAACTTTGGGGTTGTTTTTGTTACTTGTGGCACGTGCAGTTTGTGTTTTTGCTAGGGTTATTTTGTTGTTCCTGGTCCAAAGCTGTAAGCGTGTTTCGTTGTTCTGCTGTCCTGTGTTTGTCTGTTTCTTTCTGGTTATTGTCAAATATTTCTGTATAGACGCAGTTTGGGATGTCTTGTTCCGTTGACACGACGGTTAATGAGTCAAATGATCTGACTCGAGATAGGGCAACATATAACTGTCCATGGCTGAATACTGGATCTTTTAGGTAAAGGCATATTCTGTCAAAGGTTTGTCCTTGTGACTTGTTGATGGTCATTGCAAAGGACAATCTTACTGGTGTAGCAGAATTCCCCCCCCCCCGGGTTCAAAGTGAAGGATTGACACCAGCAATTGAGAGTAAACAGATTTTATTGCTAGCAAATATTGATCTCAGTGGAATAGATTCCCAAAGCCTGAGATAAAGATTACATCGTGACTCCAGTTTTTATATCCATCTCAATTACATTCAGTGAATACGATCCTCATTGGTTAGCATCACTTAATCGTCATTTTACAATTATTACAATCATTGCTATTATTACAATTAGGCAGTATTTTCTCTAGCTTATAATTGAGCATTCCATCTCTCCCTTTATCTTGTTCCAGCTATTTCATTCCCTTTCTAGCCATATGTGTCCTTGAGGTGCTAGCCTGCTCACTTCACTATCTACACAGTTTCCAAACCAGGGTCTCTCGCCAGCATTCCACAGGAGACAGATTTATGACTTTTAGCAACTTAACAATTAAAACAGTTTGCAAACCCTTTAACCATTTCTTGACCAGCACAAACCTGAGTCTGCCTCACTGGGAACGGCCTTCTTTTGAATTTGAATGGCATATCTGAGTCAGAGGGTGTTATTGGAATCCTTGGGATGAGAGCAATCTTGTTGTTTTCAGAGTGTGTTATGGCTTTTGCTTCAATAATGTTGGGTTGAAGGTGTATGACTGTGAGACGTGTTCCATTGCACAGTCTTCTTGTGGGAGCTAAGTTTCTCAGCAGCAAGATGATTGCTCCTGGTTTAAGATGCAGTTGGTGTGGTGGCATGCCTGTTGGTGTAAGGCTGTTTAAGAATTCCTCTGGGTATGCCAGGCGATCTTCTTCTTGCTCACTTTCGATGGTGTCTATACTTTCATATATGACTTCCTCTCCTGGCATACATTCGAGGACATGGTTATGGAGTTCTAGGGACATGTGGTTTGTCACATTCCTTTTAGTTGCTGTGGTGTGACTGTGGTGAAATCAATATCACCATATAATTGTTCCACAGGGTCCTGTATCACTGGGTAGCAGTTATTTGGTAAACGTGTTGTCTCTCCATTGTTTCCGTTGCCTACTGCTAAGAGCCATGTTGCAAAGTCTTTTTCATTGTGCAGAGCACGCATGTTTTTGCTGAGTTTGATTACATCAGGGTTTCTCAACATGTGGGTCCCCAGATGTTATTGGACTTCAACTCTCATAATCCCCAGCCCCTGTGGCCTTTGGTTGGGAATTATGGGAGTTGAAGTCTAATTACATCTGGGGACCCAAACGCTGAGAATCCCTGGATTACATGAATGTGTTTCCAGAGGTGGTGTTTTTTTAAAGCAGCTGGCTACGGTTAAGGATCTTGAACCCCTAATGATGACAGGGAGGATTTGTCGAAAATCACCCCCTAGCAAGATGGTTTTGTCTCCAAATGGTTGTGTGGATTTTGTGAGGTCTTTGAGGAGTCTGTCTACAGCCAGGAAGGCATGTGTATGTGTCATTGGTGCTTCATCTCAGACTATTAATTTTGTGTCTATGAGGTGTTTTGCTGCAATTGTGTTTGGCTTTATGTCGCAGGTTGAGCTTGCATCCAGGATCAGTGGAATCTTGAATACTAAGTGTGCTGTTCTACCTCCTGGTAATAGTGTAGCTGCTATTCCCGTTGAAGCAACTGCTGTAGCCTGGTCTCCTTTGCCTCGGATAGTGTGTATGAGTGTTGTATAGACAAATGTTTTCCCTGTTCCTGCAGGTCCATCTAGGAAAAAGCAGTGTGGCTTGTCATTTGGAGTGTCATATATAGCTTGTAGTACTGTGGTGACTGCTCTTTGTTGTTCTATGTTTAGCTTGCTGGTATGTATTTTGGCCTGTTCTTGCTCTCCCAGAATGTCTAAGGTGTCCTGTTTTTTAATAGCATCTGGTAGATGCAGAACTGGCAAATTCAAGTTTTTCAAAGTCATGCCATAAGTTTTTAACTGTGTTTCAATTTCAGCAAGCGCATATTGTGGGCCAGTGGCCTCTGAATATTTATGTACTAAATCTTCACACATGGCATGTTTGTGTTGGTTCCAAAGTTCAGCCACATCTTCTGCTTCTCCAAAAGCACAGATTATAGCAAAGAGCATTCTAAGGGAATGCGGCATCTGACTCTGTTCTGCCTCAGTCAGTGTTTCATGCCAGTTTTTATCTCCCTCTAGAAGTCGGTGTGCTCTGCAGGTTTCTAGGTAACTGTCATAGAGTACCCCATGGACAGTTCTCAAACTGTCAAATCCAGTGCTACCTCTGGTTCGGGTGAGTAGCATGCGCAGATAGTACCATTCTGAATCTTTAATGCTTACTACTGGCATTCTTCCAATAACTCCTTCCCCTCCATGCTGGTGCCTCTTCCGTTTTGTGAAGATCTTATCGAAGACGTAGTATTTGGGGATGTCTGTGTAAGTCAACTTGTTTGCTTCTTGGTCTTCATGATTCAGTGTGAACCAGGCAGTAAGCATGGTTTTTTTGGTAGATGCCATGGCAATGGCCTGCTCTTCTTGGCCTTCATGATATATCAATTGCTGGTGTTCTGGCAAATGAACTGGTAAGCGGATTATGGTGTGTGACTTCTCTGTTAGTGTAAACTCATTGATTCTCCACATTGCCTCTGGGGCGTTAACATATCTTCCATCCAGAAATGTTATTTCATCATGTTCTAGTATGCCAGTTTGATTTTCTTGCTGTAGCTTGATTGATGCGGCAGCATGCCCTTTGTACACATACTTGTAAAGGTACTTGACACTCTTCACAGAGACACAAACTTCAACGTTGATATGTGCGTTATATTTTTTCAAGAGCCAGGGATTATATGGGACCACCCAGTGATTATCAATATCATATTTTCCAAGCCTGACTGGGGCTGATGTTTGCCTTCTGTAGAGAGGGTATCCGTTCACATTCTCCTCTGTGGTGTTCCGGAGGTCCTTGGGAAAGTTCTTGGAGCATGTGCCATCTTTCATGCAAGGTGCGTATGGATTTAGTGTGCCGCAAAGTCCATGAATCAAGTGCTTTGTTACAATTTCATAGAGTTTTGGGCTGACATTTTTGGAGGGTATCTCTACATCTTTGGTTCTGATTTTGTTTTTTGAATCTAAGGTAAGCAGGATGTGAACATGCGGCAGACCTCGTTTTTGGAACTCGATGACGTAGATGTATGCAATGACCTGGCCAAAGATTTGGTGTTTCAAGATATCATCCAAGAGTGCTGTTAATTTCATTTTGAAAACACGGACGATAATGTCTGGCCGGTGCTCTGGTCTTTAAGAGCCTTGCATGGCCTTACTTATCTCTGGCCAAGTTGGGTTGCAAGTGAATGTTATAAATAAATCTGGACGTCCAAATCTTCTGACACTGGCCATGGCATCTTGATAGTTTTGTTGCATATATCGAGGGCTGCCTTGGAAGGTTGATGGCAATATTATCATCTTCCCTGTTTTCAGATGTTCATTTTTGGCACGGGTTTCCAGAGCATCTAAGAGTCCACGGTATTGCTCTATGCGTAAGTCTTGTTGATTTTGTCTTAGGTAGTTCAATCTTGATCCCTCAGTTCTGACATAAGCGTCAACAATGTATTGCTGGTATAATTTGCCGCTGCTATGTAGAAGCTTCTCCATATTGCGAGGCAATAGGCAAAGTACTGCAGCTGTGTGACCTTCACTCACTTAGCTGAGCGTCTTTCTTCAACATGGGCCATTCCAATATGCCATCCGCACTCGCCATGTGGGAAAAGCAGAAGATATACCATTGGGTCAGTGTTGCAGTTCATAGGTGAGATGATCTGGCAAGTTTCTCCGATTGGATAAATGCAGATGTCTCGATTACTGGGTGGTTCACCATCCTCACCGACAAATATTGCTGCAACTTCAGTGTGGGAACTTGGTGCATTGTACCTTCTGTGGTCTAAGTTTGCTTGTTCCATGAAAATCATTTGGACTTTAGCTGTTTGCAAACTTTCTGTTAGTCTATGCATTTGTTCATAAGACTTTGCAAATGGGTTGATGTTTCTCAGAAGGGTATCCAGACTTTCCATTACTGTTGCTAAGCAGGCCGAGTTGTTCTGTAGGCGTTGTATGGTTGCTTCTCCCGTATCAAATATGTACAGTTGGCCATACCCTACCTTGTGTTGTTCACTTGGGTAAAGTGGAGATACCTTATGGTAGATTTGTCCATGAATACGGAAGCAGTATGGTCCTCTGCCTGGAGGTGTGTTGATTTCAGCTCCCATTGAAGCCAAAGCCAAAGCAGCATTGTATTCTCTGATATGCTCTCTGTAATTTTTTGCCTCTGTTGATTGTGTGAGAATTAGTTCTTTGAGTAAGTCCGGTGGTTCATTAAGTTCTTTGAGTGTCTTTCCATCATGACAGCATTTAGTGTATTTTCTTGCGCAATTGAGTTCATTTAACCAATAAAGTGCACCACAGTAATGGCAGCTTTCAGTCAGAGTCCCACAGTTATGTTCTTCAATGCTATCTTCTATAGAGATTTTTGTGGCGTTGGTTTGATGGTCTACTAATTTACATCGTTTTGCTCGTCTTTTCATGTTTAGACGATGGATTCCAAATTCTCACCCATTTGTTTCCTTTTTTGTCTTTGATTCTTGCTTAGTCTTTTCTGCTCAGTGTTTGCATTTTCTTTGTTAGCTTGTGTTGTCTTTGATGGCATTTTTCTTTCAGTTGTCTGGTTTTTTCTTTTCTTTTCTGCTCTTCGCTTTCTGTCCCTTTGATTTCTTCCTTTTTTTCTTCTCTCTGCTTCTTTTGCAGATTCATTTTCCCTTTCTTTCTTTCTTTTTTGCATCGTAGGCAATGTAATTTTTTCTTTTCTTGCTCTCCTTCAAATGATCTTGTCTGCCCTACATTTTTGGAGTAAGGTTATGCTATATTAGAATATACACTGTGCATTCTCCAGACTTCATCGAATGTCAGGACTTCCCTTTTTTTTTTTTAAATGGGGGGGGGATTCTTGCAGCTGATGGCCCTCAGAGGCTGGTGCTCTCAATGTTCCCCCCCTCCCCTCAAATTCTTTTAGTTGCTATCTGTCAATCTATCCAGTGCCTCGCCTGCCATCCCCTCACCTTCTGCCCCATTGTCTTGCCTGCCATCTCCTTCACCTTTTTCCCTAGTGTTGTCTCTAAAAGCCCCTTTGTTTGTTTGTTTTCCTTTCTTTTTTGTGTGTGTGGAATCTTTCCCCTCCCTACCTCTCACGTGTTTGTTCTAGAGGTTATTCGGGTGTTTTGTTTTTAGTGTTGAGTGTAGCTACTGTTGGACCTATGGTTTTCCTGTCAGTACTTTTTTGGGGGGGTGTAGGGGGGAATCTGGTGTTTGTTTCTCCTCACAGTCTGGCTTTCTGTAGCTCCCCCCCCCCCCGCAGCCCTTCAGTTTCATCCCCCACCACTTATTCTGCTCTCTTTTATTTTATTTACTATACCAGGGTCCCTTTTTCTTTGTTAATTTGTACATTTTCATCAAGTGTCATCAAATGTCCCTCAGTTTCCATCTCTACTATCTCTAGCCACCGATACAGTGAGGGAGACCAACTGTCAACCATCTCCTCTGTCAGTCAACTGTCTCCTCTGTCACGTGTCCCCCTATTGGCTCTCTCTCGTGCCTTTGAGTTTTGTATCCCTCACCCCTTGTGCGGCCTTGCCCCCTGTGCTCTTTTACCTTTTCTAGGGCAGCCGCCTCGATGCAGACAGGTCCTGCGGCTGTCTCTTGCCGCAGCCCGGGTTCTCTGGCTTGTTGCTGGCTGTATCCCTCTCCACCTTATTGCCGCGGCCGGCGTTGCTGCTGCTGGGTGGAGCCAACATTGATCAGCTTTGCGGGGGCCCCACGGGCGGGCTCCCTGCTATCTCTGGCCTCCCAGCCATGCTTGCCGATGCTGCCTCTTGCCTGCGTGGTGCTGGTCAAACTCGCCGCCGCTTGGCTCCATGGCCTCTGTGCCTGCCTGCCTGCTCTGGCTTCCTCAGCTTGCCCCCCGCGACTTGCTTGTCTCATGGCCGCCGCCTCCTCTCGCCGCCGGGCCTGAGGGTGCCACTGCCCGCCCACCGCTGGGCCCGAGAGGGCCGCCGCCACCGCCTCGCCCAGCTTCCCCCGCCACCGCCTCGCCCGGCTTCCCCTGCTGCCGCCTCGCCCGGCACCCACACAACACAAATGCACACCCAACACAAATATCATGCAATACAAATACACAAATACATGCAAACGCACAAGCACTTCTCCTGACTCGACAGAAATGAGGAGGTTTTATGATGTACATTAATAAAGGTTCGATGGCAACACCATCCAGAGCTCCCAAGCTCAGGGACTATAGACTTTGGAGGAGCTCCCATAAACTACAGAAGGTGCTAGAGTCACTGTAGCAGAAATTCCCCGGGTTCTGAGTGAGAGACTGACACCAGCAGTTGAGAGAAAGCAGAATTTATTGCCAGCAATTGATCTCAATGGAATAGATTCCAAAGCCTGAGATGCAGATTACATCATGACTTCAGCTTTTATACTCACATTAATTTACAAACAGTGGATACAATCCTCATTGGTTAGCATCACTTAATCGTCATTTTACAATTATTACAATCAGACAATATTCCTCTAACTATAATTAAGCATTCCTCCTCCTCCCTCCATACAGCCAAGCTATTTTCTCTCCCAGATGTGGCCTTGAAGATGCTAGCCTGCACGCCTTGTTATCTACAGATACCAAACCAGGGCCCCTTGCCTGCATTCCTGCCATGTCAGCGAGAATTATTGCTTTTGGTAAGTCGCAATTAAGCAGTTTGCAGACCCTTTAACCATTTCTTGACCATCGGGTTTGATCACAAACCTGAGTCTGCCTCATTCCCCCACTCACTACTCATTGTCCTTTCTGGACAGTGCTTGGTACAAAGGCAGGAGGTGAACAGCTCTCTTTCATTCTACCATTGTCTCAAGGGCCCGTCACCCCGAGGAGAGAAGCAAGGGTAATATACAAGGTACCAACATACAGCCCAGCAACAATATCAGAATTCCCCCCACCATTGTTTTCAAACCTCCCAAGTACTCAAATCAACTCCCAAACCAATCAGGGGTGTCTAGGCCTTGCCAGGTCTGGGCAGGAACATGTGCTAGTTTGCACATACGGCCAGTGATCTCCTCTATGGCTTTCCCTTGGTCATTGATCTGGAAACAGCAGTTGGAGAGATTGAATTTGCCACACACACCACCCTCCATTGCTAGCAGATAGTCAAGTGCTAGGCGGTTCTGGTACACTGCCGTGCAGAGCTGGGTGTTAGTTTTGGCTAGGAGGCTGAGAGCCAGGGAAGTCTCATTTGTGAAAATCTCTAACACTGCTTGTAGCCTGATAATGCGATTGAGCATGTATATAGGAGTCCTGTATCCATAAGTGCCATCCTGAGCCCAAGTGGCGGGCCCATAATACTGTATTATCCGCTCTGGGGGCCATTCATTGTCCTTCCAATTTCCTATTCTCAGAGGTGACCCAAGACTCTGCTTGGTCCACCCTCGGCTCTCATAGACTGGGACCCCTAGTCGTTCGCCTGCCCTTATGGGAAGGAGGAAAAAGCTGGGTTTGATTGTCCCCAGCACGCAGCTTCCTGCCCAAGTTGGAGGCAAACTGACATAGGCAGCTGTCCCACAAATCCAGTACTGGTGGTCTGGAGCCTCCCAAGAGCTGGAGGTCCCGCAGGGGTCCTCCCAGAGATTATATAGACTCTTCTGGGTAGACTGATTATAAGGGTTGGGGGGAATCTTAGAGCCTGCATGATTGAAGTCCATCCACTTCCTAGTGGTGTTGCAGACCATCCCTGCCTCACAGGCCGGGGCCCCCATGGAGATGTTATATTTCTGCCCAGCCGGGCGAATAAAACATCTGGACCCTATGATGGAATTCTGGAGGACCCACCGGGTGGGATGCTGATGATCTGTCCAAGTTAGATTTGGGCTTCTGCTTATTTTGACATAATCCACCTCCCGCGCCTCCCAGGGCCACTGTTCGCCCATCTTAGTGCCTGCACAGACGTAGCAGTTGGTCACACTCAAGCTTAGGGATACTCGCTCTGCTAAGTCCACAAACAGGTTCTTGGTAACAGCTGGCACTTCCATGACCGTGCCCATTTCCTTCCAGAACGTAGTGTGGACAAGGTGTTCAGTGGGCTTCTCCCAGTCCCCTTTCATCAGGAACCGGACTCGGCCGGTTGGATCCCTGGCCCCAGGGACATGGATTCCCATGCTAACCTCAGCCTCATAATTTCCTTCTCCTACTGGCACCCAGGAACTCTTGGCCTGTTTAGGAGTGATCCTGAGGCAGAGGGGGAGGTGCAGCAGTGGTGTCTGCAGTCTGGTTTCATCTGGCCGTGGGTAATCTTGCCTCCCAAGGCATTCACCCACCCCTGGCGATTCGTGTCCCACCTTCCAGATCGAGCGGGGGCCCTATTCAGAGTAGTCCTGAGGAAGCCTACATAGGACCTGGCTGTGCGGTAGGTCCGTTCCCATTCTACCCCCCCACAATATACCCCGGCGGGGTCTGGTCTGTGGCATGACAGGTGTCGAAGCAAAGGGTCAAAGGCTTGTCCTGGCTATGGGCGGGCACGGTGGTATACCTCAGGAGTCGGCTACAGGCGGTAGCTCCCATCCCAAAATTTGGCCCATACAACTGGAGCTGCCACTTGGCCCGCCTGCCTGGGGTGTGGCAGACTATGGAGCCAGCCTCTGTACACACCCGGTAAGTGGTGTTAGCATGGCGGCAGGTTGAGCTGGTGCCATTGCAGCTGTATGAGCTATGATAGACCAACATCTGAGTGGTCTTCCAGCCATCAGTGGTAATCCGCAAGCAAGGGTTGCACCCCCCTTTGGGCCCGGACTCCTGCTCCAGGATGGACAGGCCGGAGGTGAAGCAGAAGACCAGGAAAAGGAAATTGAGGTGGGGGAAGGTCCCGCAGCAGTGAAACAAAAACATAGTTATAGATGGGTGCACTGCCCACCCAGTTGAACCTAACAGACACTAGGGCCACTGGGGAGCCTGGAGGAGCGGAATGTGAGGTTACAGTAACTGAGGATAGACCGGGGGAGCCGGTCATAGTATCCGGTGGTGCTGGCTTCTCCGTGGAACAATCCGCTTCCGTTGTGACTGAAGCAGGGAGCCGACGCCCAGGATCTCGTCCTGTGTCCACCGCCTGTCCCGGTCAACAGGGAGCAGAGGTATTGTCTTCCACCTCGGTTCCTTCTGGTTGGCCTGGGGTTCGAGGGCACCTGCAGCGAAGTCAGAGTTGGAGTGGGCTTTTAGGATCTAGTTCAGTGGTCCACTCATGCGGTGCTAATTTTAGGCGGGACCAGTGGATCCAAGCAGCAATCCCCTCCACCTTGACAGCCATCTGTGTGGCCAATGGTACTGTATGAGGTCCCATCAGAGGGGCCCGAGGGCCTGCCTCAGTCCCCTGGCTGAAACGGTTGCACTGTGAGCATCAAGGAGACTGGGATTTGTTCCTGGATCCACGGGTTTTGGTCCCTGAATTGGCTTCCCAGCTGTCGGATCTGGCCTGCCACTCTAGTGTTCCCCAGTTGGGTCAGATCAGGGGTCACTCGAGAAACAATGGGTGGCGGCCTCCCATACAAGGCCTCAACAGGGAGATGTCTATGGATTTAACTGGAGTGGCCCTGATGCGGGAAAGGACGCTGGGGAACAATTTCGGCCAGGTCAAATGGGTCTCCTGACATAATTTGACCAATTGTGTCTTAACTGTCCTGTTCATGCGTTCCACTCTTGCTGAGGATTGGGCCCTACAGCTCGTGTGGAGTGTCCAGGTAATTGGAGAGCCTGGGCTACCTGCTGGATGATCCTGGCCACAAACGAGGGCTCAGGATTCAATTGTGAGGGGGAGGCCAAATCTTGTTATGACCTCTTCTAGCAGGACCCTAGTGACCTCTCTCTCCTTTCCTGTGCATGTAAGGAACGCTTCAACACCCCATGTAGGTGTAAGCAAATACAAGGACTTGGCGAACAGTCCCTGCCTGGGGAGATCAGTGAAGTCAATTTGGATATTCCCAATGGGGCTGCCCCTACTGCCTGAGCCCCGAGGGGCACAATGGGCCCCTATCCTGGCACATGTCACGCAACGTGCACAAGCTTTTTCCCCTTAAGCAACATGTTGTGGACATGTAGGGACTCCTGCGATAGCCTTGGAAGGGCCGTTTGTCCAATATGGGTGGACCGATGGTAGTGTTCTACCAAAGCGTGTCCCAACCCTCTGGGCACTACCTGCCTGTTGTCTGGCTGATGGAACCAGCCCCCCGTCCCTGGCTGGTGACTCAGCCATCTGAGTTCATCCTCTGAGTATTGTGGGTCCCAGAGGAGTTTGGACAACAGGGCCCCCTGTTTCCGGGCTGCCTGGTCAGCCCTGTGCAATCCTGCCATCCCTCCCCCTCCCCATTGGTGGCCTCTGCAGCGCATAACAGCCACTCGCTGGAGACACCAAACAACCTCGGGGAGGTGGAGGATCTCCTTACTGTGTTTTATCTTCTGGCCCACTGCGTTGATGGTGACCATGGGCTCCCGGGGGCCTAAGTTGAGGGTCCCCGGTCTGTCCTAGTCTTCCTCCTAGGTGGCCAGGCCATCAAAGTCTCCTGGCTTCTGCCTCTCAGGGGCCCCTCTGGTGGCGGTCTTCCAACACCTGTCCCTGTGGCATCCCTCTGCCACGGCTTGTGTTGTGACCACTGGGCCTCCCAGACAGAAGTTCCCGGTTTCTCTCGGGCATTCATTCTTCCCGTAACCTTCCTCTACGTTCTGACCTGCTCCTTCTCTCGCTCAACTTGCCCATGCCATCTGAAATGGTAGCCGCCAAGAGGTTAGCCTTTTGCCTCTGGCCACTGGCCTTTTCATGCTCCTCTTCAGTAGCTCTCTTTCTTTCTATCCCCTCTCCCCTGTCTGCTGCTTTCCTACCTCTCCTTGCTTGACCTTTCCTTCTCTGTTTTCCTCTTCCCAGCTTCTCCGCCTTCTGTCTGTCCCTCCTTATCCTGCAGTCATCCAACATTACCTTCCTGGCTTCATAACAAGCAACTCAAAACAACATGCCAAACCTTCATTACATCACACTTTCCTTTCCTCAAACCAGCCTTCTTCCATCTACCTTCCAACAAATTAAACATCCTTCTTTACATCACATGCACCAAGTAAACTTCCTGAAGCATCTCTCTCTCTCTGCACCTTCCCAAATGAACCTAGCCTGCTTGATTCGGGCTTCTGCCCTCATGGCCACGGAGAGGGTTGCCTGTTGCTTGCAACAGCTCCTGAGCCATGGGGGCCGTTTGGTCACAGGGACCAACCTGGAATCTATGTAGGGGTATTGGCCTGGGACCCCTGTAACTACATTCCACACCTTCTGGGTTACAGACATCTTCAGTTGGCTAGGATCAAAGTTGATCCCATAATCTCCTGCCTTTCTGGCTTCGGGTTGGGGCAGAAAGCAAGCTGCCCTCTTCCTACTGTGTTCCAATTCCTACTGGTCTTGGGGATGTGGAACCCCAAGTACTTTACACGGTCCTGGCAGACTTGGCCTTGGCTCTCGGAACTGGTAGTCACTAGTCCCCCAGAGCCCTCCTAAGCCTGACTTGAAGTTCTTCAGCATACAGTCTAGGGGTGTGCTCTTTGTGTGTTTCCCTCCCATGATTCAGACAGCTATCAAGACAGAGACAATGAAGGAAAGGGTATAACAGACTGCCAGTAAGGGGTCTGGCAGTTCACACTCAGGGTGACAGACAAAACAGCTGATTCAAAAGCCCCCTTAAGCGACCCAAATGCACTCGCGTGATTGGGAAATGCGCTCATCAGGGGTCATCTGCACTCAGCCCAGTCACATTCACACTCACAGCCAGCCACACAGCTATCCCTTCCCCGCAAACCTGGGTGGCAGTTTCAATTCCCCTTTTGGAGTCTACTCGGTCCCCTGTGGGAGGTGATCATGCTCCCCTTCTCTTTCTAAGGAAGGAGGTCAGTGTCTGGTACAATATCACAGTGTCTCACCTGGTCCTGTAGTGGAGCTCCGTTTCCCTGTTATGGTTTGTCTCAGCTGGTGCGACCAGAGCCATTGAGGATGAAAAGGGAGGGCCTCATGAACCGTCCGCCGATCTGAGCAGAGTTCAAGTGGAACTCTGGCATGCCTGGCTCCTATTGACGGCCGATCCCTGAAGCTCCCCCCACACACACTCAAGGCAAGTGGGCAATAGCCCCAATCCCGGACGAGCCCCCAGGAAATGTAGCATAAATTCCGTGGGTTCTGAGTGAGAGACTGACACCAGCAGTTAAGAGAAAGCAGAATTTATTGCCAGCAATTGATCTCAGTGGAATAGATTCCAAAGCCTGAGATGCAGATTACATCGTGACTTCAGCTTTTATACTCACATTAATTTACAAACAGTGGATACAGTCCTCATTGGTTAGCATCACTTAATCATCATTTTACAATTATTACAATCAGACAATATTCCTCTAACTATAATTAAGCATTCTTCCTCCTCCCTCCATACAGCCAAGCTATTTTCTCTCCCAGATGTGGCCTTGAAGATGCTAGCCTGCACGCCTTGTTATCTACAGATACTAAACCAGGGCCCCTTGCCTGCATTCCTGCCATGTCAGTGAGAATTATTGCTTTTGGCAAGTCGCAATTAAGCAGTTTGTAGACCCTTTAACCATTTCTTGACCATCGGGTTTGATCACAAACCTGAGTCTGCCTCATCACTAATGTTGTCCAGTAGTGCCACAGTGACTGTAGTCACTGCTTTGGAAGTGTTTGAACTGCTACCTTTGCTTCAGCCGAGTTGCTGGCACAGGAAGGGAAAGACGAGGACAGTGAACTTAGATACAAGTACACTGCCTGTCTAATACAGCCAGCAACAGTGTACGTTGGCATCAGACAGAGTGTGTGAAGTGCCCAGATAAGGGAGAAGACAGGAAGCTCTATGGTCACCACCCTCTATGGTCATTTGTTCCATTTCCCCTGCTCAAAGTAATATGTAAAAATATTCAAGAGTTACCCCCTCCATGGCAAACACATCATACAAATGGTATACAGAGAGTAAGTGAATGTTACCTTTGAAAATGAAAGCATTTGATGTCAGCTTTGCAACTGAGAAGTCAGATGTGTATGATAAATGTTTGGTTTCTGTACACAAGAAGAAGAGGAAGAGATTTTATGGTCCACAGCACATTCTGTAATAGGCTGCTTTCCCATCCATTTCCCACTAGCATAATTCCCATATATTAATAAATGATAAGGGGAATAACGGAAACTTCTTTAAATACATCAGACGCAGGAAACCTGTCAGGGAGGCGGTTGGACCATTAGGGAGTGAAAGGGATTATTAAGGAGGATATGGAGGTTGCAGAGAAGCTAAATGAGTGCTTTGCGTCCGTTTTCATGGCAGAGCATATACCTGTTCCTGAAACAGGCTTCTGGGGGATGGAGGCTAAAGAACTGAGTCAGACAGAAATGACAAGAGATGATATTCTAAACTGTCTGGAAAAACTGAAAACTAGCAAATCACCAGGGCCAGATGGCATCCATCCAAGAGTCCTCAAAGAATTCAAATGTGAAATTCCTGACCTCCTTGTTAAAATATGTAACTTATCCCTGCAATCAGGCTCTGTAATGGAGGACTGGAAAGTAGCAAATATAACACTGATTTCCAAAAAGGGATCCAGGGGTGATCCGGGAAATTACAGGCCGATTAACTTAATGGCCGTTCCAGGCAAATTGATGGAAAGCATCCTCAAGGATAAAATTGTAAAGCACATAGAAGAACAAGCCCTGCTGGGAGTGAGCCAGCATGGCTTCTGCAAAGGGAAATCTTGCCTCACCAACCTTTTGGAGTTCTTTGAGAGTGTCAACAAGTCTGTAGATCAAGGTGATCCAGTTGACATAGTCTACCTGGACTTCCAAAAAGCTTTTGACAAAGTTCCTCATCAAAGACTCCTGAGGAAACTTAGCAGATATGGGATAAGGGTACAAGTACATTTGTGGATTGCTAACTGGTTGAAGGACAGGAAACAGAGGGTAGGGATAAATGGAGAGTTTTTGCAATGGAGGGAAGTAAGTAGTGGGGTCCCCCAGAGATCTCTACTGGAACCAGTGCTTTTTAATCCTCTCTAATAAAACGCTTAGTGTCCGTCCGTGGACGGGCACCAAGCGTGTGTTCGTGCCTCCCTGCCCTGTTCTGCGCCTGCGCAAAGCACAGGCCCAGAACAGGGCAAGGGAGACACGACCGCCAGCACCCGGCGGACATCTTGGACGCCTGAAAAACGGCCGCCCAGAAGAAGCCGGGTGAGCGGCGGAGGGGAGCACCAAGCCTGGTGTTCTGTGGAGGGGAGCTCTGCCGCCGCCTCGGCCACTAACAGCACAGCTGAAACAACGCCAAACGGCCAGAGACGGCCGCCCCATAAACGCCTGGAGCAATGGCGGCGGGGCAAAAACAATAAGTAGGATGGGAAAGCCGGGCAACACCAAGACGGCCAGAGGCAGGCGCCCCAAATACGCCAGGAGCAATGGCGACGGGGAAAAACCAAAAATAAGGACGGGGAAGCCGAACAAAACAAAAAGGAGGACGGGGAAGGCGGCCAATTAACAGAAGGAGAGCGGGGAAGCCGGGCGAGAGGGCGGCGAAGCCGCCAATGAGACCTGCCGCGCTAAACAAAACAAGATGCACCAGAGGAATAGTCCTCGCACACCCGTCCTCCAAGGTGCCAAAAATCAACTCCCCCGCTTCCCCCCCCACAGGTTAAGGATCAAAAACCCCTTGCAAACTGCATCGCCCCCGCCTATCGCCCTCCCGCCCAACCAGCTGCCGAAACCCAACTTACCTACTGCACCAAGCAAACAAACAGACAACCTCCAAGAAGAAGGGAAGAGCTTACAGAAAGAGCTCCTCCCTGTGGTAAGCCTCTGCCCAGACTGCTGGTATGGACACGAAGGACGCCTATTGCGTCATTCACGTCCATTGCAACAGACTGGGCAACAGCAACTCATAGAGAGGAACTCTTTTCACAAGCTCCTCACTTCCTCTTCACGAACAGCTCCGGGAACCAAAAAATAAATAAATAAAGTTACATCAAGCACTACACCACAACCCCAATAAACCAAATCAAAACAAATAGTGACACAAAGCACAATACCCTACACACATACAACACAACGCAAAAGATATACACTAAATAGAGCAGCGGCCACTGGCGGTCCCCACATCCCCCCCCCAATAAAAACAAACCAATCAAAGCCAGTCCCCCACCCACAGCCAGGGAGGGGGGGAAACCCGTTATTTACACGCGCACCCACAGACTGTCAGAGTAACGGTCGCCAACAGATCACTCCTACAGTGCTATAAGCACACAGCAGACGAGCAACATAGCGGAGAGAAGAGAAAGAGCTGCAAACTCTTGCAAATAGCCCTACTCCACCAAAATACCTCAAAGCTGCCAAGACTGAGAAAAAGGCAGTCTTGACACACTCAGGTGAGGCGAGAGATAGCATATACAGACCACCCTCAACATCCTGACTGATTCTGCCTACCGGCAAGCCACTAACAAAGTAAACAATTATATATATATATAAAACAAAAAAAACCCAAAACCAAACAGAAAGAAATTGACACTGCTGTGCTGAGTACACCAAGAAAAAACTCTGAAGGGAAAACCACCCTAAAAAAAAAAAAACCAGCCTAAAGCAGCAGCCAAGGAAGTAGCAAATAAAAAAAATAAAAAAAAAATCTTGCAGAAGCATTACAGAACCCAGAAAGAAAATTTACACATAAGCCAAATATAAAATACACAAAATCCAGCAAAAAAGAACAAATATGGCCAACAAAAACCAGAAACAGGACAAACATGTCAAACCACAACAACCAAAACAAACCAGAGCCAACCAAACAATAGAGGAAGAAATAATAGTGCAGCAGATGCAGCATAGAAAAAATAAGGCCACAAGAGAAAAACAAAAACGCGCAACAAGATCAAATGAGGAGATTCAAAAAAGAAAGGACAGAGCCAAGGCAAGACGCAGAGAAAGAAGAGAAGAGCAGAGTCCAGAGGAACGAGAACTAAAGCAAAAGCAATACGCAGAAGCAGAAAGAGCAAGAAAAAGGCAAAAGACTGCTGCAGAGCAACAATTAGAACGTCAAAAAACAAACCTGAAAAAAGGGGAACAGGACAGTGCACCCCAACACACAACAACATCTCCAAATGACATAACAATAAAAACTAAAAACAACATTGCCACACACACATGTCCAAATTTAGAGCAGAACACAAACACTGACATAACACAGAGAGAGGACCAAGAACCCAAACCCAAAAGACGGAAACATGAAATCATAGACACACAACAAAGAGAGAGGGAGACAGCAGAACACCAAGAACAGCTGAAAAATAAAAAAAAACTCAGGAGAGAAACAAAGAAGAGCACATAAAACCATGGAGGAGGGAAAAAAAGAACATCAACGAAATGTTCAAAGACGAAGAGAAAAGAGAGCAAGCCAGACTCCAGAGGAGCAACAATTACAACGCAAACAAGACGCAGACAGAAAAAAAACAACAGAGGAAAGAAATAAAAACCCCAAGCCAACATAAACAACAACAACAACTGATATGTGCAGCAATAAACACAACAAAACCAATAAACAACACAGCAAACATCCAGGAAGACAACATCCAACAACACACATGTGGACATTTAGATCAGAGATGTGAATTCTGCAATGCAAAACATTTCAAAGGAGAAAGACCCACAGACCGGAAATTCACACAGTGCTGCTCAAAGGGAAAAGTGACCCTTCCCCCTATTAAAACCGACCCGCTCATCCAGCACCTGATGACGGGACAACATGAAAACAGCAAGAACTTCATGGAGAATGTCCGATCTATAAACAGTGCACTAGCATTTGCCTCCATGGAAGCAAACATAGTGCCACCACCAGGCCACGGGCCGTAGTGCTTCCGAATACACGGCACAATTTGCCACCGAGCAGGCACACTGCACCCACAGCAGGGCCAAGACAGACAATATGCGCAACTATACATCTTAGACCCCACAGAGGCCGCAGAAAGAAGATTACATAATAAATCCAACACAAAAATCAACCCACAACTTATGCAAGCTCTAAGTACACATTTTGCAAAAAACAATCCCTTTGCTGAGGCTTGCAAGATGCTACACCAAGTAGAAACAGTGTGCCAAGAGGACGCAGAACAGACAGGCGAAGCACTTAGGGAAGTAACCATGACCATAGTCCAAGACCGAGAAAATGACCAAAGACGTTACAATGCACCCCAGCATAATGAGGTCGCATTTATATTCAAAAACAATGACGGAGAGCCACCACTGGAAAGAGACCTACTAATTCACTGTAAACCTAGAGCAGGCAACCCAGACCATAACATTACACAAAGAATAAGTGTCCTCGATCCCAACCTAGAACCCATGGTATACCCATTACTATTCCCCAATGGAGAACAAAGCTGGGGGATAGACATACCTTTACAACTGAGGCCACAAGCCTTAAAGAATTTATCAAAGCAACCATGTTCACCGAGAGTACGAGTCACCCAGATGCAGTACTATGGCCACCGTTTATCCATCAGAGACAACTTTAACGCCTTCCTAAATGCAGGCCGCCTAACGCAGCAATACATGGTTGATGCATATGTAAAAACAGAGGCCAATAGACTCAATTTCATCCGACACAATCAACCAAAATTGCGAGTTGAAAAATACTCAGGATTGATGGACCACTTAAACGAAACAGCCAATACAACAGGCCAACTCCCAGGAAAGACATTTATTTTGCCGTCCTCATTTACAGGTAGCCCCAGAAATATGCTACAGAACTATCAGGATGCCATGGCTATTGTCAGAAAATACGGAAAACCAGACCGCTTCATTACAATGACATGCAACCCAAAGTGGAATGAAATAGAAGACAACCTAGAACAGGGCCAAAATGCTGAAGCAAGACCAGATATAGTGGCAAGAGTCTTTCACCTGAAACTTAGATCCCTAATTGATGACATCTGCAAAAACCATATATTTGGCCCACCAACAGCCATTGTATATGTCATAGAGTTCCAAAAAAGAGGCTTGCCACATGCCCACATATTGCTCATCCTAACTGAACACCATAAGCCAAAGACTGAAACATCCATCGATAACATAGTATCTGCAGAAATCCCGAACATCGAAACAACACCACGTCTGCATGCAATAGTAACAAAGCATATGATCCACGGTCCATGTGGTACTCACAATCGACATTCACCATGTAGGTCGAATGAAAAATGTACAAAAGAATTCCCAAAAGAGTACCAAGACCAGACTATTGCAAACATCAACGGATACCCCAAATACAGAAGAAGAAACTCTGGAAACAGCAAAACACAGAGAGGAAAACCAATAGATAACAGATGGGTTGTGCCCTATAATCCATTTCTGGCCCTAAGGTATAACTGCCACATCAATGTCGAAGTCTGCGCATCAGTCAGAAGTGTCAAATACCTATTCAAATATGTATACAAAGGCCATGATTGCGCAAAAGTGGAAATCCTAGAAACAGACACTTTGAACCATGATGAGATCACAACCTACATGGATGCAAGGTATGTCAGCGCGCCAGAGGCAGCATGGCGACTAAATGGATTCGAGATGCATTACCAATCCCATACAGTACAAAGACTGCCAGTGCATCTCCCAGACGAACAAGCAGTAATTTTCAACCCAGAAGACATTGGCGCAGCAACCGACAGAGCAGCAAGCTGTGAAACACAACTGACAGCATGGTTCAAATTAAACCAGCAAGATGAGAAGGCAAGACACATATTATACACAGACATCCCAGTATATTATGTCTTTGACAAAGCAAACAGCACATGGAAAATTAGACAGCGTGGGGCAGAAAAAATGATTGGCAGAATGTATTCTGCAAATTTACAAACAGACCAGGAGCGCTATTGCCTGCGCCTCCTACTGCTGCATGTGTCAGGAGCAACTTCCTATGGAAACCTCAGAAGCGTGGATGGAAAAGAATACCCAACTTTCCAAGAAGCAGCAAAAGCAAGAGGACTCATAAACGATGAAACAGTGTGGGACAGCACACTTGAAGACGCAGCACAGTACAACATGCCCACGCAAATCAGAGAACTCTTCGCCTACATCTGTGTCTTTGCATCCCTCCAAAACATGCAGGAGCTATTTACAAAATATGAAGACTACCTCATCGAGGATTATGCCCATAAACATCTACAACACAATAAAGAATGCACAGTCTGCCATGACCTCGCCCTGCAGGAAATTGGAAAAATTTTAACACTCCATGGAAAGAGATGCACAGACTACGGCCTGACATACAACAAGCATAATACCGAGCACCTTACAGAAACATACGACCAAGCCTATGAAAACCAAACAGCAAAACATATGTCAACAACCTTCAATGATGACCAAAGAGCAGCCATGGAAGAAATTTTAACAGCTAGCCAAAACAATGAGCTTGAACACCGCTGCTTTTTTTTTGATGGACCAGGAGGCAGTGGAAAGACATACTTATACAAAACCATCCTCAACACAATTCGTGGCCAGAATGAACTCGTGCTCCCTGTAGCCTCCACAGGGATAGCAGCCAACCTTCTACAAGGAGGCAGAACATATCACTCACAATTCAAACTGCCAGTACCAATACTGGAAAACTCCGTGTCTAACATGCGCCTCAATTCCCAAGATGCAAACAACATCAAAAAAGCCAGAATAATCATTTGGGATGAGTCAACGATGGCACCCACTCAAGCAATAACAACAGTAGACAAACTGATGAAGGAAATCATGGAGAACAACAAACCCATGGGTGGTAAGCTTTTTTTACTTGGAGGAGATTTCCGACAGACATTTCCCGTAGTACTGCATGGGACCCAAACCCATATTGTAGAGGCCTGCATAAAAAACAATACACTGTGGAACACATTCAAGATCCTGAGACTTCACAACAATATAAGATCAAAAGACCCAGAATTCAGTAAGTGGCTAATCACAGTAGGCAACAGAGAGACACCACACATTGAGGGATTACAAGAAAACATCATTGAGATCCCATCAAGCATCATATGCAGAACAGATATCGTGAAAGAAATTTTCGGAGAAAAAATACAAGTGCGGAACATCCACGACATAGCAAAAAGATCCATCCTTTGCCCAAAAAACAGTGATGTAGACAGCATCAACGACCAGGTGCTCCGCATATTAGAGGGTGAACCAATAACTTATCTCAGCTCAGACTCCATAGATGACACCACTGAGGAAGATGCCAAAAACTACCCAGCAGAATTCCTACATGACCAAACACCCGCAGGAATGCCAAAACATACACTCACCCTGAAAGAAGGCGCAATCATAATGCTTCTAAGAAACCTGAACACAAAAAAAGGCTTATGCAATGGAACCCGCCTGATTGTCACACACCTGGAAAAAAATATCATACTAGCAGAAGTAATTACAGGATCAGCACAGGGAGACATGGTCTTCATCCCAAGAATAGATTTGGCATCAACATGCACGGACCTGCCATTCACCTTAAGAAGACGACAATACCCAGTGAAATTAGCATTCGCAATGACAATCAACAAGTCACAAGGACAAACCCTGGAAAAGGTCGGAATCTATCTGCCTGAACCCGTGTTCAGCCACGGACAATTATATGTCGCGTTATCAAGAGTGCAAAGTTTTAAAGACGTCGTGGTCAGGGTGCTGGAAGGGCCAGAACAAGGAAGACTAATACCAGACTCAGAACAAATATTCACCAAGAATGTGGTGTATAAAGAAATACTATAACGGCAGAGAGGGGGAAACCAAGAAAAATAAATAATACTTATTACACAAAACACAGCCTCATAGCCTCATACGTATGTAACAACAAAATAAGGGAGAACGAAGAACAAGAAAACAAAACAGAGAGAGTAAAAAAGGGGCAAGGGAGAGGAAAGGGGCAAAGGAGAGGAAAGTAAACAGGGGCAAAAAGTCAAAGAAACAGGGGCAAAAAGGAGAGCAGACAAGACAAGAGGGGGGGGGAAGGGTGCAGGAAAACATAGACCCAGAGACAGTGAGCAAAAACCACAAAGAGAGAGAGAGAGAGAGAGAGAGAGAGAGAGACGAGGGGGGTGAAAAAAAACCCCGAAGGGACAAAAAGAAACACACACCAAAAAAAGGGGGGGGGGAGGGAAAGCTAGCGCCCGTTATTATAACGGGCTTAAAAATAATAGTTTATTCATAAATTATCTAGAAGTAGGGGTAAGCAGTGAGGTGGCCAAATCTGCAGATGATACCAAACTCTTTCAGATAGTGAAAATCAAAATGGATTGTGAGGAGCTCCAAAAGGATCTCTCCAAATTGGGTGAGTGGGTGACAAAATGGCAAATTAGGAAATTTAGGACCAACAAATGGAGGTACTTTTTCACACAACGCATAATCAACTTGTGGAATTCTCTGCCACAACATGTGGTGACAGCCAACAAGCTGGATGGCTTTAAGAGGGGTTTGGATAACTTCATGGAGGAGAGGTCTATCATCGGCTACTAGTTGAAGGGCTATAGGCTACCTCCAGCCTCAAAGGCAGGATACCTCTGAGTACCAGTTGCAGGGGAGTAACATCAGGAGGGATGGCATGCCTTCAACTCCTGCCTGTAGGCTTCCAGTGGCAGCTCTGGGGTGCACTGTATGCAACAAGATGCTGGTCTAGATGGGCCTTGGGCCTGATTCAGCAGGGCTGTTCTTATGTAATGGTAAGAGGGCCTGGGGAATGTCTTTCTATGGGGCCCCCTAGATTCTATTAGATCTCCCTCTTGTTATAACAACTTTTACATCAAAAAAGCTATACTTCAGAGTTCTAACTGGTATGCAACCTTTGTGGTCTGAACCTGCCAAGCTCCCACAGCAGAATGCACGAGACGTGCACCACTATCTGGCTTTGCTCTGCCTCCTGCTACAACTGTAACTGTGCCTTACAAGACAGCAAGCAAAAGGTAAGCGAGAAGCAACATGGGCTCAACCCAGAATTTACCTCATCTTCAAGGCTATAATCTATGGACAGGTCAATCGGTAAGGGTTGAGGTTGGTAGTTGAACACCTACGTCCATGCAGAAGGTCATGCTAGTCCTTGGCATCACCAGAGAGGACGGGGAAATACCACTACCCCATCTTGCCTCATGGGGGAACTGCCCCTGTGCAATTCCAGTGAAGCATAAATACACAGTTTTATAACAAGCCCCCATCTCTCCTCTGAACTGGGCCCTACACCATCTCCCAAAATGTACCTTTCTGCAGCTGAAGTCTTGATTCCAGTTTGACTGGGAAAGGAAAAGAAACAGACATTAAACATCTGGGAGACCCTAGTTCAAATTCCAGTTCATCCATGAAATGCGCTGGGTGACTCTGGGCCAATCGCTTATCTCTGAGCCTAATTCACCTCAGCAGTTGTTATGAGGATAAACATAAGCACGTGCAGCGCTCTGGGCTCCTTGGAGGAAGAGCAGGATATAAATGTAAAAATAAATAAATAACCATACCATGCCACTTGTAATAAATCTTGTAAAAAAAAATCAGTAGGCATTATTAAAGCATCTATTATTTCTTTATTTTAACTGAATCATTAAATAAGTGCTACAACAAATTGAGGAGAAGCTTTATGAAAACTTGACAGTTCCTTAAGTTTAGGAAGCTTTATGAAAACTTGAAGTTCCTTAAAGGTTATTGTTATTAGGTATGGCTGACATCCAGAACCACAAAATGCAAACGCAGCAAAACTGCACACAAACAAGGAGACCATGTAGCTGCACAACATCCTCAAGTTGTGCTCTTGTGCAAAAGTTCCCTGCAATGTGGATCGATGGAGGAAGAACTTGCCAAGCCGGAGGTGCTCCACAGGTTGGACATCTTGCTGCACAAGTGCAGGGATGTTTGCACGAGTGCCACACTAGTCTGGAACCCACACAGCAGACTGAGAATTAGCTAGCGCAGCATCCTTGCACTTGTGCAGCAATGTCTGTGCAAGCATTCTGTTGCAGTTGACAAGAACATTAAGGTTTTTATACCTCATTTCAACAAAAAGAGTTTTCCAAGTGTTATACAGAAAAAATATTCGGCCGGGGGGCGGGGGCGGGGCGGTTCCCTGTACTGCAAGGGCTCCCAATCTGAAAAGAAACAAAAGGGTGATACCAGCACCAGCCACTGGAGGGAAGCTGGGCTGCGGCTGAATGGGGACAATTGCTCTCCTTCTGCAAAATACACAAGTGCCGCCATTTTTTAAAATGCCTCTTTGCCTAGGTAGCAGAGGCTATCCAAATGTGGCCTCTCCTAATGGCTATTTTTTTCAGCATTCTCAACAAGGTTTGCAATCAAATGTAGAAGCCAAGAGAAAATTGAACAAACTGATTAAACAGAAGGAAGCAAAGAGTGAACAAAGAGGCATCTTTTCAAAGTGGTGATGCTCTTTATTGACTGGGGGAGAACAACTTGCCCTATCCATCCCTAGCACAGCATCCCTTCAGTGCCTGTTCCTGGTGTCTTTCTTACATTTCTTTTTTAGACTGTGAGCCCTTTGGGGGACAGGGAGCAATTTTATTTATTTATTTATAGCAACGTAAACTGCTTGGGGAAGTATATAAATATTTGTCATTTTCGTATTCATAAGGAGGCCAATCCTACTGTGCTCATGCTGGAATCAAGGAAAGGAGAAAGGGAGCCATTTTTTTTTGTGCAGATTTGACAATATACGTTTTTCAGCTATGTTTTCTAATTCAAGTGGTTCCCTCTCTTTTAAATCAACTAAGAAGCAGGATATATTTTTACAAAATAAACAATAATATAAACATATTGTTTACAACAAAACAATCAATAACTTTGCCCAGGTACACTCAGAAGTGAATTAATTAATTTAACTGATTATTATATGTGTCTCCATTTCTTCTTGAGGGAGCTAAAGGAAATAAACATGAGGGTCCTCAACTCTGGATTCTGTCCAGGTCTAGGCATGTTTAGCTTTAGAGAGAGAAGGAGGTCAGTCATCTTCAGGCCATTCTTTAGGACCAGCTCTGACACTCTCAAGTAAGAGGTGTTCCTAGTACTGGCCAGTGTTGTTAGATCTCTGACCAACATGGATCTGTCAAGGGTAGCAAAGAAAAGAGGGATGGATGCCTGAAGGAGTCCCTGAAGGTACTGCCATGAAGAGAGAATGCCTTGAAGAAATAGATTCCCACCCTGCTGCATGACACGCATATGGGGTGTTTGTTCAAGTGGTATCATCCTGTTAAATAATGAAGAACCTTGACGGGTCCTTCATTATTTACCTGATCCATTGATTGATACACTCGAGCGGCTCTTGATAAATAATGAATACACTTCTGAGCTAAGTTTGGGAGCGCAATTTTGACCTGAACTACTCTATGATCTCAAATGCTCTTCTCAACTGGCACTCAAATCCCCCAGTTTCCTGCTCCTCCTAACATGACAAAGAGCCTATTGCAATGACATCCAGACCAATACAATTTTCAGTGTGAAATCTTTGCAGTCATTTTTTAAAATTACCTTTAAATTCCTTCAAGGTGCCCTCCAGAAAGGAAAGGTTCTCAAGGCATCCCCCAATCCTCTGCTTCAGCCCAGGATGAAAAGGCACTGGATTCTCAAACAGCTTCTTCTCAGAACTGGTTGAGAGAAACAAAGTTAACCAGCCATCCCACCTATCCAGAATTGCTGAGTGAAGCAAAAGAAAGGAATGGAGAGATAAGAAAGAGCAGAAAGCCAGTGACAGAAACAGGTACAGAAATGGATGGAGATGCTTTGGGAAGGAAGCTCAAACACCTACTGCAGTTCCTGGATCTCCAAAACCAGGAAACTGAGATGTCTTGAAGGCCCATTCCCAATAAGAAGTTAACATGATCTCTTACAAGAGTCTCCCCCCAACCCGCCCTAAGAGTCTCCACCGGCCATAAGATCTAGAACCTTCATGGAAAGGGAGTTCTAGTTCCTTAATGTTCTGCCCATAATGTGGGACTTATTCATGACCATCTCTATTAGTTGTTAATTATCCAGCATAAAAGTTTATATTTTATTTAAAAGAGTTTTTACTTAAACTAGTTTCTCTGCTTTATTGTTATGCTATACAGGGTGTTTGACTGACTTTACTGCTTGTTTTGAAATAATTTTGTGTTCCCCACCACCACATAAAACCCAGTGGGAGTATCCAGTGGAGTTGGTAGTGCTTTGCCAATCTGCTGGACAGTGCTATTGCCTTTAAGGAAAGGCAACATTCCAGTGCAAAATTTGCAAAATATAAATTCGCAAAATATCAGTGAAAAATATCTCTCCTTCACCCAGAAGTGCTCTGCACCACCCAAAGGTATGTGATTTGGCAGTCCCTCAGTAGTGATTTGCATCCTCAGACGTGCTTTGCTAGTCTACGATTTTCAGGGATACACTTTCCAGAGATACTATGTTTTCAGACAGCACACATGTGCCTTCTGGCCCTGGAATTGCTTCCTATCCATTGGAGACACAGCATTACTCAATTGCCCCTTAAATGGCCCATAAATGGTCAGGTCCTATCTAGCTATCTATAATTCTGTAAGGCGTACCTGTGGATAGTCCTGTGTGTGGCAGCTCTCGCGAGAGTTCGCAAGCAGAAGCACCATGGTGATTGGGCAGTGGGGATTCTATATGCAGATAGGCAGGAGGAGTCTGTGATGGTTAAAATCAGTTGGAATGCAGCTGTTACTGGTTGGAAAATGTTCTTGATTGTAGAGGAGAGGAACATATATAGGATTAAAGGATAGTAAACTGGGGTCTGCGAAGAGGGGGAGGAAAGAGCCCCTTCAGGAGAAGGAGGCTGCCGCTGTGTGAATTAGATGAGGAAACAAGATCTGCTATCTCAGGAAGGGAGAAGGAGAGAGAAAGAGAGAAAGAAAAAAGAAGGGAGGGGAAGAAAGACAGAGGGGATGAGTGAATGGAGGAGAGAGATAGAGAGAAAAAGAAGGGAGGGGAAGAGAGAAAGAAGGGAGGGTGATGGACGGGCCCGAGCCTGTCAGTGGCTTGAGGGGAACGAGCAGCCATGGCAGCAGCAGCAAGGAAGGGCCCAGTCAACCACTGCTGCTGTTTGGGGCTACTGAAGCCACTGGTGGAGGCAGGCAGGCAAGGGATGGGCCCCGGCCTGTCAGTGGCCTGAGGGAAATGAGCGGCCATGGTGGTGGCAGCAGTGAGAAAGGACCTGGTCAACTGCTGCTGCTTCTATGGGGAGGTGCAGGAGTGGGACTCGGGTGAGGAGATCTCTGAGGATAGGGGGCTGCAGCTTGGCCAACTGGTGCAAACAACACTGCAGCCATGACCAAGAGTGGTGAGGGGATGGAGTAAAGGGATAGAGGAGTGACCAAGAGGGGGTGTGGGGGATGGAAGCAACGGGATGGAGGACAAGGAGGAGCAGGAGTGCGGCTCAGGTGAGGGTGGAGAGATCTCTGAAGTGAGGGGGGCTGTGGCAGGGGGTGAGGGAAGCAATCAAGTACTAGTGCACAGATGCTCTGCATGGGTTAAGCTAGTTCTCTAGGAAGGAGGAGGGATTTAATTACTGTTTTTTGCTCATTTTTCTTCTTCTTTTTCAATTGTAAAATAGTACCTTTTCTTTTTCTAAACAGGGTGAAAATATTAAGGAGGAAGAGCCAGTAATTGAAAACATTACAGCTGAGGAACAGAAACTAACTAAAGTCCAATAAAGGAGCAATCCATTGGCCACACTTCACAGGATGCGATCAGCATAGAAAGTCATGAGGTAAACTTGGCCTTACTTCACAGTATATACTCTAGAGGGTTCTTGGCCATGGAGACAAACACTGCCTGTTAATATGTCTGCGGCTCTGGAATACACTCTCTGTTGAAATAAGAGCATCACCTTCTCAGCTTGCTTTTAGGAAGCTCCTCAAGACGTTCCTGTTTCCCCAGGATTTTAACTGAAATTTAAATTGTAATGTTTTTATTTACTTAAGACTGTTTTTATCTGTTTTATGGATTTCTTATGTTTCTTATGTTTTCACTTTGTACACTGCCTATAAAGTAAAGTTGTGCCCTCAAGTCGGTGCCAACTCCTGGCGACCACAGAGCAATGTGACTCAGAGCCATGTGACACAGGAGCTCCGCTTCTGCTGTCCCAACCATGTGATCTCTCCGGAGGGAGGGAGCAATCTGAGCTGCTCTGTAGAAGTAAGAATCTTTCAATCTTTGTGTTTGTGTGTGTGTACATACGTGTGTGTGTGTGTGTGTGATTCTCTCTCTCCCACCGCCTCGAGTTGCTCTCTGTAAGATTTTATCTCTGATTTTTTCCTATGTGTGGTTTATCACCCCACCCCACCCCATTTCCTAGGGAAATGGTTATC
The DNA here is from genome assembly GCF_027244095.1 of Hemicordylus capensis. NCBI lineage: Eukaryota > Metazoa > Chordata > Lepidosauria > Squamata > Cordylidae > Hemicordylus > Hemicordylus capensis. Next base: position 251,698,099 of record NC_069658.1, on the reverse strand, counting down.
TCCTAAATCATAAACGTGCCGTCAAGTCAGTGTCAACTCCTGGTGACCACAGAACCCTGTGGTTTTCTTTGGTAGAATACAGGAGGGTTTATCATTGCTTCCTCCCATGCAGTTTATGATGATGCCTTTCAGCACCTTCCTATATTGCTACTGCCCAATATAGGCATTTCCCATAGTCTGGGGGAAAACATGCTAGCAGGGATTCGAACCAGCAACCTCTTGCTCCCTAAGGAAGTCATTTTCCTACTGCACCATTAGGTGGCTTACATGGCCTATAGAGATGTCTATATCAGGCGGTATAGAAATATGATAGATAAATGTATACATACATACAATGTGGAATAATAAGGGAATTAATTCTGCTCCCAAGAGAGAATGGGGAAAAAATTCCACAGAAGTACTAAAGAGACAAATGTGGAAGCCACCACTATCTGCATTTGTAATTAATGAGTGAACATATTACACCAATCCCAGAGAAAAGGGCTCATTGAAGAAGCAACCAAAGTGATTTTCAGCTCTCTTTACTTCCACCTGTTGAAGCTGAACGACACCCAGCATTCTTCCCTTCTAGAATAGATATCAACAAGTATATGAAGTTCACTTTCTACATAAATGAGGAGATATCCACACTTTACGCTCTTGAGAATAACTGAAAAATAAAAGGGCCATTTCCTTGCCCCCTTCCACATGTGTTCAGTTATTTCAATGCGTGGACATAAGGGAAAATGGGAGGGGAGGAATGACCCCTTAGAGAATTCAGGGCTAGATAGATTTTAAATGAACTGTTAAGGGATAAGAACAGGACAAATGGATTTTGAAAATATAAAACAGAGTGTAGATCTCACTTCTGTCCTAGGAGCCAGCCTGGAGGGCTATCTATGTTCTTCACACTCCAGATGCGAGACTAGATAAATGAAGATAAATGAGTGGGATCCACTTACCACTGGAGGGCGTTTCTAACTTCCTAGAGGGAACAGAGAAAAAGAAGAGAGAACTCAGTGGCTGACATCCTAACTATTGTAGTGTGAAGAACATGAGCTCTGTGTCCACTCTGGAGACTTCCTGTAACTGTGCAGCGTACAATGGAAAGGGCAAATTTTGAGGACCCTTCCTTCTCTTCAGAGTGCCCTGTGCTTTGGATAAATATGCCCCTGAGGGTAGCAAGTCCTTAAGGACATACTTCCAGGTGGCACAGAATGCTTCTGGGGAAGGATGAATGGGAGGTGAATTTCGCTTATTACTCCTTCCCCCAAAAGCATTCTGCACAATCTGAAAAAATGTCCCTGAGGACTTTCTGATCCCCAGGGACATATTTATGCAAGGGATGGAGTGCTTTGAAGAGAAAGAAAATCCCTGAAATTTGCCCTCCACACTAAGCACTGCATGCTGCCTTCACGGGGAAGTCATCCACCATGGGCAGGAAACTCTCAGTCCTGCACCCACTCTGGTAGGTAGGATGGCAACCAGTATCTGCCACAGTGAAAAGGAAGATGTTATTATCTCATGAAGCTAACAGGCAAAGTGGAGGGTGGCCAGGTTAAGGGAGGGCTGCACAGTCTTCTTAAAAACATATCAGCTGACACAGCTAGTGGTTGACACCAAGACCAAATTACTCAATAGTACTACTTAGGAGTTGCTCTAAAGAACTAGGACTAGTTTCAACAGGACTTAAGATCAATTTAGCCTGGATGCCAGCCAGTGAATATATTGACCCAAACGAACAAACATAGGCATTCCCTTAAAATGTGCAGTGAAACATCTTCCAAGAGGCCTTAAACTCCACTTCACCTGGAAATATCCAGATAGGTTTTCCGAACCCATACAAGCATGCTTCAGACTCACCACCACATCTGCCATCTTGCCCTGCACTGATTTCTGCAGCAGAGACCAGTCAGTTCCCTTTGCTCAGCAGCTCACTCAGAGAATGCGGTGCCTGGGTCTTGCTGCCAGGCTCCTATTCAAGGAGGAGCTCAGCTGGCTTCCAGGGGCATCAGGAGATAACCTCACCAGAGCCTCTGTTGCTGGGGAGGAGGGGAAGGCTCTGACTGTGGCCTCTTGTGGGACTGGGGGCTGTGCCCAGATGGGAGGTCCCAGGGCCAGCAGGCTCCTATTCCTACCCAAGACCAAGCACTTCAGAGGTCTCTCTCAGAAATTCAACTAGCTTCCTTTGAACAGTCAGTCAAATGTATTCCTCTCTTTCATGGCAAGGACATACTCCTGGAGGGTAGCATAATTTCTTAAAATAAAGTGGACACCAACAATGGCAAAGAATCCCAGCCAAGGAATGTTACTTAAGAGGTTTATTGGATAAGGCCAGGCATCCATCTTGTCTAGCATTGTATCAAAAACAATTACAGACGTAGAAACCATAAATAAGAAAGCTCTAATTAAAGACATAGTAGCTCTTAAAAGATTGTCAGCATTATAGCAATCCATACAGGAAAGGCTGGCACTGAAAAATAGCAAGGCATTAAGATGGAACATCTTATTCCATTATTCCAGCATCACTGGAATGCTGTGGGTTGGAAACAACATTGTCTGGATTCTCCCCAAAGTGCATGAATTAAGAATTTATTTATTTATTTATTTGATTTATATACTGCCCTTCCAAAATGGCTCAGGGCGGTTTACAATTAAAACAAACCTATAAAACAATGAAAAGCTAAAACAAATTAAAAACAATAACACAACAACTAACAATTTAAAAACATTTTAAAACAAAAATTAAACATTGTCCCCAGACCCCAGCTCAAGAAGACACGTAGACTTAGTATGGAAGAAAAGGGCCACAACTTTGTTAACTATTACACAAGGCATGGCAGACTGGAACACCAGGTGATTAATCACCCTTAGAGAACAGTGCGGGCCAATAGAAGCAGGTCAGAACTCTGAAATCCTACCCAGCGCCCTACTGGGCGACACACCCGGGCTCGGGAATGGGCAGGTACACTCCACCCAATTCCTTCAAAGCCGACCCCCCCTTCTGTAAGAGAGGATCTGGATACTTCTAGGCATTCGTCCACCCCGGACCGCACAGCCCAAAGGTTGGAGAAGTCCTGAAGCAGGGTTCATGGCAATCATTCTCCCCGTGCCGCACCGGCTACAAAGGAGCGATTAACCAATCACCCCTTTTACATATCCAAGGGTGCTCACCGATGTTCTAACCCTCAAATTACCACCCTGCCCGCACTGTTCCTGCCATTGCAGCCGACCTAACTCTAACTACGCACCCAGGACACAGAACAGAGTAGGCGAAAAAAACTCCAACAGTGACCAATGCGTTGGGAGCAAAAAATTCCTACTCGGCCCCTTCAGGCAACCAGTCGCTAGACCCGCTCTGTACCGGGGAGGGAGGGAGGGGAGAGCTCCTTCTCCTGTGACTGCCTGGCCCCAACTGAAGAGAGAATAGAGAATGGGGCGGGGATCGGTCGATCCTGGCCGAAACACCGCCCCTTGACCAAAAGGGTCAAACGGAACCCTTCTTGGGCTTCATGCAGGACAGGCTGGGACAAACTCCCTCCCCTCTGCACAAGGCCGGGGGTGTGTGTGTGTGTGTTAAGTAATTAAAAACCCTAAATCAAATTAAAAATTAAAATTTTTTTAAAAGCCCTGAAAGGCCAGGCCAAACAAATATGTTTTAAGAATGACAAACACCAACTAAATAGTGTGGAAGCAGCTCTTTCACTGAAAACAGTTCACATTGAGGCCAATACCCTGCCCAGTTTATTTTGGATGCTCCTGTATTTAAGTCTTACAAGTGGAATAAACTGAGCACTCCTTTTACTTCTTTTTACAGTGAAAGAAACACATGACGGTTTCGAGTCCAACTTCCCCTGGAGAGGAGCCTGGGCTGTTGCTCCCACTGACTTACCTGCAGGAGTTGAGCCGCTGGCTGCTGGCACTTCTTCTCCATCCCCAGGATGGTCCCTTCGAGAGAGGAGAGCTCCTCGGAGAGTCTGGCCAAGTGCTCCTCACTCCTTGCTGCAATCTCCCTCTCCAGCTCTTCCATCTGGGCCAGCAGACGTTTCTCCTGTTCTTCTAAAAACTGGTGCATTTGTCTGAACTCAACCACTGCTTTCTGCTTCGCTGTTCCTGTTTGCTCCTGCAGTAAGCAGATGGAAAAAGGAGGAGAGCAGGCCAATGGTAGGAGGATAATCAGCCACTGCAGTGTCTTACGAGAATCCCATTGGAGATTCTCGTAAGGGATCTCCAATGGGATCTTACAAGGGATCTTACGAGAATCCCATTGGAGGAGCACCTTCTGACTTCTATCAGCATTAATCAGGGAAAGAGCTTCATCGTGGGAGATCAGACCATTCCAAATAACTGACGTATCTAGGAACAAAGCTACCTCCTGCTTTTTATTCATTCATTCGATATTTAATGGTTAATATTCACAGCGATGCTCATGGAAAAGAGCGTTTTCAGTTTGTGGTGTTCACACAGTTCCACAATCACGAATGGAAAAGGTACCACCCAAATGCATGGTGTGCAAGCAGTAGGCACATATATGGGCCTGTACAAGCAATTGTGTGAGAGGTTGTGGATAAATTGCCACATGTTGTGCTAGTGCACAAATGAGAATGTAACAGGCAAATTTATTTGTGTAGTTATGTTGGGCTATGTCCATATGCTTGAGCAACTGCATTTATAAATAAGAGGACTTATTATACTTATATCATGTCTACATTTATTTATATATTTATAATAAATAAGAGTACTTATTTAATTATTAGATTTATTCTGCCTTTATTGCAAAGGTTTGAACTCAAGGCAGTGTACAATAGAAATAGGTAAAAAATTACAGTTCACAAGAAAAAGAGAACCATAAGCAGCCATTAAAAACATCCTTACATTAAACAACCATGATAGAAAATATGCATAGTAAGACAGAAGTCCAAGACCACAAATATTTCAGCTTAAGAACTCCAGACAGAACAGCAACATGTCTGTGATGGATTACGGGGGTTGGGGGGGGGCTGACAAACCTCAAAGGGCAGGAAATTCCAAAGAATAGGTGCTACCACTGGGAAAGCCCTGTCATGGGTTACACACTAAGTCGAGTTGCAGGAACTATAGCAAGGACCCCACCCAGAAGATCCGGCTGCCATATTCCAGACTAAGTGGAGATTCCAAACACTTTTCAGGGGCAGCCCCATGTGGAGCACACTGGAACATAGGAACCTAGGAAGCTGCCATATACTGAGTCAGACCATTGGTCTATCTAGCTCAGTATTGTCTTCACAGACTGACAGCGGCTTCTCCAAAGTTGCCAGCAGGAATCTCTCTCAGCCCTATCTTGGAGAAGCTGCCAGGGAGGGAACTTGGAACCTTCTGATGCTTTCCCCAGAGCAGCTCCATCCCCTGAGGGGAATATCTCACAATGCTCATACATCAAGTCTCCCATTCATTTGTAACCAGGGTGGACCCTGCTTTGCTAAGGGAGCAAGTCATCCTTGCTACCACAAGACCAGCTGTAATCATTACTGCTGTAATCAAGTCTTGATGTGATCAAGCCATGGGTGATTGTGGCCTTGTCTACTGTCTCCAGGTAAGGACGCAGCTCTCACATAACAAGAAGCTGATCATAGGTGCTCCTGGCCATGGCTAGTCTGAATGCTTACTTGCAACATACCCAACAATGTTCAGTGCAACAATGCCCTAGATTGGTTCCAGTGCTTGATCACTTCCCAATAATACTGACACTTACAAGAAGGGCTTGCTTTTGCTTTTCTGTGTCTTCTTTATATGCCAGGGTTTTTTCTCTCTCCTTCCTCATACTCTCCAGGCTGCTACAGATCTGATCCTGACGAAGAAACAAAAGTTCCAGTTTGGTTCCATATTAGAGATTTAATATTATTAATATATATCAAAACTGTCATTGGGATAGAAACAGCTAGAGGTAAACTGAAACTAAACTAAACACCCTCCGCATCTCTTCCTGCAAAGATTTTTTTCATGAGAGGAGAGTTGGTCTTGTGGTAGCAAGCATGACTTGTCCCCATAGCTAAGCAGGGTCTGCCCTGGTTGCATATGAATGGGAGACTTGATGTGTGAGCAGCACTATAAGACATTCCCCTTAGGGGATGGAGCCGCTCTGGGAAGAGCAGAAGGTTTCAAGTTCCCTCCCTGGTTTCTCCAAGATAGGGCTGAGAGAGATTCCTGCCTGCAACCTTGTAGAAGCCGCTGCCAGTCTGTGAAGACAATACTGAGCTAGATAGACCAATGGTCTGACTCAGTATATGGCAGGTTCCTATGAATGGCATGGTTGCTTGCTGCCCCTCATTTCACTATCTAATGTGTGGTGTGTGCGCTCAAATCCCTTTGCGTCTGTATCCCACTGCAGCCTAAAACTAGATCGAAGACATTACAGATCCAGTTGGGAGTCTGGGTTTAACACATTTTGCCATGGGGAAGGGGCACTTCCCCATCACCTCCACTGTCCAAAGGATACTTTAAGGTGAAGTGTTCTGGAGAGCTATCTTACGTTAAAGCACGAGTTCCCAACAGGTGGTACTAGTACCACTAAGAGTACTTGAAGAGCTATGAGGGGGGATGGGGACTCAGAGCATCCTTTTTTTCTATGCTGCAGCCACACTATTTGTTAATCATCTCAGGATCACCGACTTGAAGCCCACACGTCCTCAGCGATGTGTCCACTGCAGGACAGGAGAGGAGGATAAAGATTATGTGCTGAAGCGCAGCATACTCCTCCCCTCAACCTGATTGACAGGCTTCAGAAAAACTGCATTGAATACTCCCATTGAAATGAACAGGACAAATGAAACTGTTCCATTAGTTTCAATGAGACTGTTTATGAGTAACTTAGTATTGATATGAGCCAGTGTCTGTAACAGCCTGTCTCCCTAATAAATTTGTGTTATAATGTATATATGTGCACACATGCACACACATTTAAATGTTAGTTATAAGATGAGCTACTCCAGTCACTGGCTTACATCCAGATTTAAGTTATTCATAAGCAGTCTTATTGAAGTTAACTTGTACATCTCAATGGGATGTAAGCCAATGTGGCTGATTGCCACACCAGCATCTTGAGTACCCTGTCTTAACATGTAAATGTTAAATGTTTAACTTAACGTTAGCCTTAATAGTGAAACTTCCTTCCAGCACACTTCTCAACCCTCCTGCTCCAGAAGTGAGAAAGCCAGCATGGTGTAGTGGTTAGAGTGCTGGACTAGGACTGCGGAGACCTGAGTTCAAATCCCCATTCAGCCATGAAACTAGCTGGGTGACTCTGGGCCAGTCACTTCTCTCTCAGCCTAACCTACTTCACAGGGTTGTTGTGAAAGAGAAACTCAAGTATGTAGTACACCGCTCTGGGCTCCGTGAAGGAAGAGCAGGATATAAATATAAAACAACAACAACAACAACAGGACCTGAAGCGGGGGGTCAGTTCAGTCCTCTCCCCCAACCAGGTGACGGGGCATCTCTCCAGATGCACTTTTGTGCAAAAGTTCTCATGCACCTCAATCCATGAAATTGCAAGTGACTACCTTGTACTCCTGGGCAGCCTCCTCCACAGGAACCACATCGTGCTCTCGGTGCTCCTTGGATCGGTCACACACCAAACAGATGGGAGCTTCGTCGTCCTTGCAGAAGAGCTTCAGGGGCTCCTGGTGCCTCTCGCAGACTCCCCACCCTCCTGCTTCCTGCCTCAGGAGCACATTCAGTTCTTTGGCTACTTCGATCACACGGGCCAGTTGCCTGTTTGGCTTCAGGTCTGTAGGCTGAACGCTCTCTCTGCACTGAGGACAGGAAGCGTTTCTCGGGGACTCCCCCCAGCACTTGGCAATGCAGGCTCGGCAGAAATTGTGCCCACAGTCTAGGATTACTGGATCTTCGAAATAGTCCAGGCAAACCGTGCATGTTGCTTCCTCCTGAAACCTCTTCCTCGGGCTGGGAGCAGCCATGGCTCAAGGCAGACAGCAGAAAAAGTCGACGGGCTGAGTTTCGTTTTCTTCTGGGCTCCTCCCACCCAATCCGAGCCGCAGCCCAAGCATGGGGCGTTCATCTTCCGGTAATTGCTGGAGGGGGCGGGGCGGGGGCAGAAGGAAAATTGGAATCCGAATCCGATTCCAGTGTTGGACTGGAGTGGACACAGAACAGAAGGCGGGACAATACTAGGGCTGCTGCTTTTCCCGGGGAATAGAGAGGCTGGCGGCAGCTTTCAAAACTGGCCTTGGATTCAAAACCACATGCACAGAGGAAGAACTTGGGGGATCTTTACTTTGAACATAAGAACAGCCCTGCTGGATCAGGCCCAAGGCCCATCTAGTCCAGCATCCCTTTTGCACAGTGGCCCACTAGATGCCGCTGGTAGCCACAGGCAGGAGTTGAGGGCGTGCCCTCCCCCTCTCGCCTGCTTTTAATCCCCCTGCAACTGGTACCCAGAGGCACCCCGCCCCCAAGGCTGGAGGTGGCCTACAGCCCTCCAACTAGTAGCTGTCAATAGACCTCTCCTCCATGAAATTATCCAAACCCCTCTTAAAGCCATCCAGGTTCTTGGCTGTCACCACATCTCCTGGCAGAGAATTCCACAAGTTAATTATGCATTGAACATGCCATTGCAGGCATTAGTCCAACAGGGGTGGGCAAATGTGGCCCTCCTGCTGTTGTTGAACTTCAGCTCCCATCGTCCTCAGCCACAGTTTATTGTGACTGGATGAGATGGGAGCTGTAGTCCAACAACGGCTAGAGGGCCAAGTTTCCCTGCCCCTGCTTAGGAGGACCATTCTTTTTTAATTCTGTGAGTGGTATTCTTTACCTCTGCCCCGTTCAAATCCTAAATGTAGGGTGCATTTTGGCAAGGAAAAATATGCCCTCTCCACATGTGCAGAAGTACTTTCCATTCTTATTTCCAGAGGTCAACTGTACGATGTATTAAAAATGGATGTTGAGTCTGTCTGTGTCCTGCTTCAAGTTAATCTCTCTAAAATAGCTAAGCTACTACTGGCATACAGAGCCACACATGAAAGTATGAGGAGATCTTCCATCATTTACTGGGAACCAGCTCTGAAGAAGAGGGTAATTATTTAACCTTTTTTGCCCTGTAGTTTCCTCAGTCTAAACCCATCCCGTAAAGCTGTAGTCCCTAGTCCTCATCCCACACCCCAAAGCCCCTCTACCTATGCAGCAACAGGGTTAGTCTGTGTGTGAGTAGTAGGAGTTTTCTGAAACTGCTCCTAGTTTCATGGGCGGGGACTCAAAGGGGTGTTTTGGATGATACTTTGTCACTGCCACCCCCACGAAGCCCCATTCCTTCTCCAGCTTGTCCTGTGCTACCAACAAGATGGTTAGAGAACAAAATGGAAGGAAAACTGGAGTCTTCCACATACATATTTCTGCTCCGTGTCCTGCTTCCTGCCATTTCAAACAGCAGAGAATTGACTGGATGATGGAGTATGAAGATCAGCGGCCGTGATGCTTGCTGTTGTGAGGTTAGAGGCTATGATGATGGAGTGATTGGAGACTGTACTGGTGCTGAATGTGGACTGGGGAGATTCCAGAGATGGCACAGCTGCTTTATCCAGCTAGCTGAAGGTGACCTGGAAGTTTTTTACACGGGGCTTTTGAAGCCCTTTAACTTGCATCTCCTTTGGAATAGAGGGGGTGCATTAACGTATTGGCTAGATCTACCCCGAAGTCCCTGCGAGTTATCGAGGAGCAGTTCACACATAATTTGGGTTTTTCACTGCACGTTAGGGTGTAGCCCGATTTATATCAGATATAAAAAAACAACCCACTATTTGTGTCCGGTTTTTGGGACAACTTTAAGTTCACAGTAAAGCCTCCCTGTAAACATGCGGTAAAACCTACTGTGCATAAGAGTCCCAGCTCTCAGAAGAGCATGCAAGTTTCCTCAAAATAATTGAGACCCATTTTTCATCCACCTTACTGTTCTTATACCCTTCTCCTCTTTATTCCATCACATCATAGCTTGTGCATCACTTGTTTACAAGTATCTTGATGGGTTCAAACCCTAGTTCCCCACTTTTCCATACCCCTAATTGGTTAATCTCTCTTGATCATGAGCCTGATACCCCATGGGTCCCCCCCTCACACCATACTTATGGGTTTTTTAACCCAGATCTGTCTTGTCAGATATGTGCCGTAACCTTCAGTTTCCCCCTCCTTGTTTGTGGGGTATTCCTCCTTAGTTTCAGCTATGCTGTGGCTATGGCGCAAGGCCTAGCTTCCTGAGTGTAACTACGGTAGGCCTGTCATGCACGTAACTACGATCAGGCAAGGGGAGGCAGTTGTCTGGGGGCCCCACTGCCTGGAGGGGCCCCCCAGAGGCACCTCACGTGATTGCCCATTGCCCCCTGCCCAGCCCCAAGGCTCCTCAGCCACTTGCCCTGTTCGCCGTCTCTCCTGCTTCTTCTCCTGTCCCGAAATGGAAGCAGCAGACAAGCTGCAAAGAGCTCCTTTTCTCCCGCTTCTCAGCTGATCGGCGGGTGGGCGGGGCTTCCACGGAGGCCTCCGTGTAGGCCTCTGTGAAGCCTGAACTCGAGTAGGGCCGGAAGCAAGCCAAGGATAGGAAGGAGGAGGCAGCCAGAGTGGCCACCACTGTTCTCTGCAGCAGAAGATCCCTTGCTGCCCTGCCCAACCCAGCCCAGCATTTGCCAGGTAGAATATAAATTCCTTTTTGTGGTTACCTAGCCCGCCCCCGCCCCCACGGATATATAGGGATCTGCTTGCCCTAGGGCTTTGATATGGGGGGGGGGGGACTGAGAAGTCTCTGAATATTTATTTTAAAATAGCTTGGAAAATTTGCTGGCTTAAAAAAAAACTATTTAAAAAGTCCTATAAGTGGCTTGTCTCATGGCAGAAAATTGCAAAAACTTCTGGAACAAACAGTATTATATTTATTTTATTCATTCATTCATTCCATATTCATTCACTTATGTTCAAGTTGTTTTGTAACCCAGAAGGTCTGAGTGAGAACTGTGAAGCATGTGTTGTGCTTTTATTTTATTTTATTTTTCTTGTGTGTGAACTGCTCTCCAATAACTCACTCTCACTCAATAACTGCTCTCCAATAACTCACAGGAACTTCAGGGTAAATCTGGCCAACATGTGAATGCAGCACCTCCATTCCAGAGAAGATGTGTGTTAAAGGGCTTTAAAAGCCTCTTGTGAAAAACCTCCTGGAATCGAACTTGACTGAATTTGTTCAGAATTCTGAGAAAACAAACATAGGCTCACCCTGCATGGTTGAAAGTCTCCTTTGCTAATCTGCAGCGAGGGGCCCATTTTAATCATTAGTGTTTCTAGTGTGTTCTAGGCATTAAAAGTAGCACAAATGTATAGTACTCAATGTATATCACTATATATTGTGAAGTGTGCGTGTGTGTATTCAGTGAAATGTATTTCCAGGCAGCATACTTATTTTGAAATATCAGACTTAAATCCTTGGGGGCCTGGGATGTAGGGGTGTGTCCGAACCGGTCCGGTGGCCATTCTAAAGAATGGCCGAACTGCCGGACCGGTTCGGCCCTGGCTGGTCCGGGTCCGGGTGGGGGGTATTGCTTTAAGGGCGGGAGGGCTTGCTTACCCCTCCCGCCTCTTTGCCCCCTCCAGCGCCCGTATTTAACAGAAGAACGGGGCGCTGGAAACCACCCGCCCCCCCGCCGCGAGCAGATTTTGCACAAAAACTACCAATACCCCTGCCGCCGCCGTCGCCCGCCAGCCCTCCCTCCCTCCCAGCTTCCCGCCCGCCCACCCACCCGAGTCCTCACCCGATGTTTTCGTAAAAAACGAGAGGAGCTACCGGACAGAGCTCCTCTCGCTAGGACGGCCTCCATCATACTGAAGCTTTGCGCGCGCGCGCGCACATGCGCGCGCCACGAAGGACGCTGATTGCCGGAGGCCCGGTCTACCCACCGGGAAAAGGCCGGGTAGACCGGGCCTCCGGCGATCGGAGGCCCAGTCTACCCGGCCTTTTCCCGGCGGGTAGACCGGGCCTCTGGTGATCGGTGTCCTTCGTGATGCGCGCGCGCGCAAAGCTTCAATATGATGGAGGCCGTCCTAGCGAGAGGAGCTCTGTCCGGTAGCTCCTCTCGTTTTTTACGAAAACATCGGGTGAGGACTCGGGTGGGCGGGCGGGCAGCTGGGAGGGAGGGAGGGCTGGCGGGCGACGGCGGCTGCAGGGGTATTGGTAGTTTTTGTGCAAAATCTGCTCGCGGTGGGGGGGGGCGGCGGGGGCGGCTGGTTTCCAGCGCCCCGTTCTTCTCTTAAATACGGGCGCTGGAGGGGGCAAAGAGGTGGGAGGGGTAAGCAAGCCCTCCCTGCCCTAGAAGGAAGGCCCCCCTTCGGTGCCGGTCCGGACTGCTCCGGACCGTGCACATCACTACTGGGATGTGTGGAGTCCCTGGACTTTGAGTGGGGGGGGCATTTTAAAATCTCATCTCTGGGCCCACTCCAACCTTGCTACGCCCCTGAGGCCTGTAATGCATTAAGAAATCTTGAGCTAGGATATGCCTATCAGCACCACTAACAGTAAGAGGGCACAAGTAGGCCTTTGCATCTGAAAACTTTGGCCAAACTTTAGTCAGTCCAATCTAATTTCTCACCAATACCTATCAATATTACTGAATTTTGCACCTTAGCACTAAATTGTACAGTCTGAAAAGGCAGCTGGCCCCTAATTGTTATTTTTAAAGGGGCTGTCTCCTCCTCCATCTCCTCTCCTCCTCCTCTATCTCCTCCTCCTCCTCCATTTCCTCCTAATACTCCCTCCAACTACTACTTCGTCCTCCTATAACTAATGGCATATTTTTCATTGCCACAAGGCTGTCACAAGCTCACTCCACGTAAGATGTTGGCCAGAAATATATGACACAATAGCCAGTAGCTCAGGTTTCAGTTTTACTGTTAAATAGTCAAGTTTAACAGTCTCACCAAGAATACAGGAGAAGCCCAAATTCCAACATCACAATTTCTCCGACAAAAGCTCCAAGCCTATTTGACGTGTTGTTTCCAACAGTTTGTTCAAGGCGCAGGCTGCCCGATTTATAGTCAGCAGCCACGTGCACTTAATCAACACTCCACTGCCTCCAGCTGCCATAGATTCAATCTGGCTTCTGGCCAACCAATTACTCCTTCATAATTCCCTCACCTGCTGCTGTTTTCCCCATCTGCATTCTCGAGGAGATAGTGGCCGTTCAAACTCTGGCTCAGATCCTGACCTTTCTCTCCAAAGATGAACTGCTGGTCCCTCCTGTGCCAAACACTTGCCCTGGCCTGTCTCAATTACCTCCCCATTCACATTACCGGCCTGCTCCTCCTCAGGCACCTCCCCACTTTCTAGTAAGTCACCTGCCTCCCACTCCTCTCCAATGTCCTCGAGTAGGGGCATGACAAAGACACCCAATATTTAGAACACAGAGACTAATTTGCCTGGCTGTTGCAAAGGTGCTGGGTTAGTGGGGGGTAGGGGCTAGAGGCTAAGAACAGCTTTGGGGGATCGATTTAGATTGAGGAAACTGTACAGTAGAAAGGGTTAAATACTCTTCCCTCCCACCCACCCACCCCCATCAGTACCTCAGTCAAATGATGGAAGATCTCTTGATCATTTCATGCTTTCATGCCTGGCCACGCATGCCAATGGCTTAGTAAATTCTCTAGGGATTATTTTCAAGAACATAAGAACAGCCCTGCTGGATCAGGCCCAAGGCCCATCTAGTCCAGCATCCTGTTTCGCACAGTGGCCAACCAGATGCTGCTGGAAGCCACAGGCAGGAGTTGAGGGCAGGCCCTCTCTCTTGCTGTTGGTCCCCTGCAACTGGTACCCAGAGGCACCCCGCCCCCAAGGCTGGAGGTGGCCTACAGCCCTCCGACTAGTAGCCATTGATAGACCTCTCCTCCATGAAATTATCCAAACCCCTCTTAAAGCCATCCAGGTTCTTGGCTGTCACCACATCTTGTGGCAGAGAATTCCAAAAGTTGATTATGCGTTGTGTGAAAAAGTACTTCTGTTTGCTGGTCCTAGATTTCCTGGCAATCAATTTCATGGGATGACCCCTGGTTCTAGTGTTATGGGAGAGGGAGTCTGGCAGGGCACCCCCTTTTTATACCCTTGAGTAAAAAACTTTTGCACCTGCACATCGCATACAAGCTAAAGTGTTACTTTAACCCCAAAGGTTCCAATTTGCCTACAAGTGTTATATTTTCTCTTTACACTCTTAAGGCATCTGGCTTGCAGCCTTGGTTTCCCCTCCCCGTTGAGACATACCTTTAAGCAGTGCCATCATAAAATATCTTCAAGGCCTGGGGTTATCTACCAACAGCTGCAAGCTTCATTGATAAGGTGTGTATCATTGTTAGCTAAGTGCTGTGCAAACCAACCTTGCTTTTTGGCTGTTGAGAGCTATTGTGAATAATATTCCAACAAAAGGTAGAGTTCAGATGCTGTATCAAGGAAGCACACAATGGCAGGTTCTGTGGAGGGGGGCAGTTCAGCAGACAGCTGTTTAGGATAAGGGCTGAATTGGGGGGGGGATAGGAATAATAAAAGAAATCTAATTGGAGGCAGTCTTAGTGGAACTGCAATGAAGAGAAAGCCAGAACACCCAATAAAGACTTATTTACTGAGACTTGTGAGGTGGTGGGGAGGAAGACTGGACTGCAAGACCTGACGGAAAGCATTTAATAAACCTTTCCAATTTGACAAAGGTCGATATTACTTCCTATCCATTGTGCTTAATGTTGCAGCCTTAGACCATTCCCCAAAAGACAATGCAAATATACAGAGGTGTAGCTAGGGGAGAGGGGACCTGTGTTCACCCCTCTCCCCTGTGGCCCCTTCAAGTGAGGGAGATAATGGGGGGGGAATAGGGAGTGGAGCTGGAGCGCCTGGGTTCTTTGAATCTATCTGCTTAATTATAGCTACACCCCTGCAAATATACCAGAGATAAAGCCCCTCTGAAGGGAGTCCAAAAGTTTGGGGGCGTTTGTTCTGATAACCCAGAGCAAATAGGCTTATAACAGAGACAAACGTGTTTTCTGATAAGATAGCTGTACAGTAGTCACACTCTTTAATGCAAAGAGGGGTGGTGACCATGAAAACAAAATATGTTAATTCTCTCCCCCACCCCACCCCCCACTTTTGGAGTGACTACAAGCAGGTGGTTGCCGGTTCAAATCCCCACTGGTACTATGTCGGGCAACAGCGATATAGGAAGATGCTGAAAGGCATCATCTCATACTGCACGAGAGGCCATGGTAAACGCCTTCTGTATTCTGCCAAAGAAAACCATAGGGCTCTGTGGGCGCCAGGAGTCGACACCACACTTTACCTTTTGGAGGAAACCAACTTTTGTTGTGAGATAGGAATACAGCAACATAGGAAGCTGCCTTTTGCTGAATTTTTGTAAACCGCTTTGGGAACTTTTGTTGAAAAACGGTATATAAATATCCTTTGTTGTTGCTCTTGTTGTTAAATCTGTTTACCATATGAATGGGAGAGAAAAATCCTTGTCTAAGAATACTGGCCTCTGCTCTCTTACTGTAAAAAGTACCTCAAGCAGCTTGATTGTCATTGTAGGTTATATACCTGATATTCAGAGTAAAAATAATACCACTGCATCTCTAAGCTGGGTATAGTCTGAGGTGTGTGCCTGTGTGTTTACAGCAAAGGAGCAGAAACTAGTGTCCATTAGCCCATGTATCAAGCACTTTGGGGAGGGGAGCCAGGAAAGAATAAATAGCCCTTCTTTCTCCTCTATTCATCCTGAGTTCTTTCACTTGATAAAAGTGTGTGTGGGAAGGTGCTGGTGGGAATTGCGTAATCCTGCATAATGTGTAGCTTTGCCCATGGGCAGTATGCTATTTACATGCTTACTTGGAGATAAATTCCATTATACTCGGTGAGACTTGCTTTCTGTGTAAACAAGCCTAGGAAGAAATGTAAATGCTCATAAGCCTTGGGTGTTGACTGTTTCCATATGAATCCTCAAGGGCCTTTGGCAAAAACCTCTCTTAACTGATGATGACTGAAGAGCAATCTTGCCATAATATATGATCTGATTGATGCACACAGCTTCTGTAAATTAAATGCCTTCAGCTGGCATGCTAAATAGAGCAGTGAGGAAGGTGTATCACACTGAAACATTTGCTTGGTTTACATGTTTTGTGGAAAAATCTGTAAGTTATTTTGACATCTTTTACCCATTAAAGAGGTCATGCTGAAGCGTATTTATTAATTAATATCTATTATATTAATTCTCGTAGACGTGCCTCTGTGGGGATGCGTCCCGGCAACCCAGCGGATTGGCTGGGCAGTGAATGCGCCGGATTGGCTGGGCAAGGGAAGTGGAGGAAAGGAAAAGAAGGAAAGCGGGCAAGCAGAGAGGAGAACTGAACGGACTGGAGTGGGGGAGGGGGGAAGCTGTGGGGAGAGAAAGCGGTGGAGTGGCTACTTCGGAAGACGCTCACTAGAGGGAGGACCATGCAGGAAAGAGCCGGCTGAACGCTTGGCTGCCCAAGGAGGCGGTGGCAACGGCCAGCTGGGAAAACACAAGCAGCCTAGAAAGCTGCGGGGTGGGGCGGAAGCACAAATAAGAGAGAGAAAATGAGAGAGAAAGAGGGGGAAATGGAGGAGGGAGCAAGCTGGGGCAGAAGGCTTGGGGGGAGAGCCGGCTGGGGCAGAAGGCTTGGGGGGAGAGTACTGCAGAGGCAAGCGGTGGGTCGCGGAGCCAGTACTTGGCCAAGCAGCGGGTCTGCCAGGCAGTGGGCCCGGCCCGCCCGCGGAGGCCAGGCAGCAGTGGGCCCAGCTTGCCCTGGAAGCCAGGCAGTGGGCCACGGAGGCCAGGCGGCGGGCCACGGAGGCCAGCTTGCCCATGGAGGCAAGGCGCCCATGGGAGGGCAGGGCGGGAGGGAACTGGGCGGCGAAACTTCCCTGTTCGCGACCTGGGAGGAGGAGGAGTGGCGGCGGGGCCCTTTGCAGCCACCCGCCACCCGGTAAGGCCCGTGGCAGCAGAGGTAAAGAACTCAGTGCGGGGAGGGGGAGGGCAAGAGAGAGTGGGGCAGGAGTGAGGCCCGCGGGGGAGAGACAGAGCGAGCGAGCGAGGCACGCGGGGGAGAGACAGAGCAAGCGAGCGAGGCGCGCAGGGGAGAGACAGGGCAAGCTGTGGGAGGACCAGCCAAACAAATTCTCCCAAATAACCCCCCAAAAGAAGTGAACTACCGCACAGATGCTCTGTGTGGGTTCAGCTAGTATATATATATAAAACAAGGGCCAGCCAATCAATATGGTGAGCACTGCATCAAGAAGTTGCTTCCTGATTGATGTAAGGGCCATCTCACCAGTAGTGTATGGAAGTCAGCTTCTCTCCACCTAGAAAAAATAATTCCTCTATGTTCAGTCTTGAGCAGACACAACACAGCTGCAAAGTATATCTCCATGTTTTTGCTGACTCAGGAAGAGAGCGTCAACTGGGCTTTTAGAGACACCTGAAAAACAGGAAGAAGGGGCTCTCCTGAAACTCCAGAGAATGTGTAGAGCAGGGTTGCTGAATCAGCATCAAAAAAGGCTATCCGTCCTGCAGAACAATTCAGAGTTACTCGGATCTTCCTGGGCTTCCCACTCAAGGGCAGAGGAGAGTCATCAGGAGAATTGGAGGCCCAGTACCCACCTGGCCACTTCTCCACAGCCCAGAATCCTCCACCAGGACCTAAAGTTAATATTGCCTTTTCTCCTCACAGACTTCCTGGCAACCCCCACAGCCCATTGTCCCTCAGTTCCCACAGTGACCTCCCACAAATGTCTGCCTGCTGTGAATCCCTCGCACCCCAGGACCAAGTTATGTTTCTCAAATCTCTCAGGGTTGTTGGGGAGGTCTTGATCTTCGTCTCCATGTTTCACACTTTTATGATCCTCAGACAAGATGAGTCGGGGATGAGCTGTGTCTGGATCCAGAGTCACTTTGTCTTTATTGCACAAGGGAAGAGAATAAGCTGGGAGATTAACTCACATCCTGAACTCAGATACACATTTATTGTATCTGAATATTTATATTCTGCTTTTCCATTGATGACCAGAACAATCTCCACCCATGCAATTCTTTGAAAAAGTTAAAACAGTATGAATATTTATATATCTCTATTGGCAAAAAAGGGTTCTCAAATGGGTTACACAGAGGGTCAATTCAGAGGAACACGCCCTCTGCTGGCCCCACACACGGGGTTTTTTGGCACATGTGTAGAGGGCCAATTTCAATGAACACTCCTCACATGGGATTAAGTCCCCCGCTTTTGTTGAAAAGCGGTACATAAATATTTGTCATAGTCATGATTAAAGCATGGAGCCAACATGGTGTAGTGGTTAGAGTGCTGGACTAGGACCGGGGAGACCTGAGTTCAAATCCCCATTCAGCCATGATACTAGCTGGGTGACTCTGGACCATTCACTTCTCTCTCAGCCTAACCTACTTCACAGGGTTGTTGTGAGGAGAAACTCAAGAATGTAGTACACCACTCTGGGCTCCTTGGAGGAAGAGCGGGATATAAATGTAAAAAAATAATAATAAATAATAATAAAGGAAGTATGTCAATGGCATGCATCTGAACGACAGCATGTCGGCACATCCTTGAGTAATGGGAACATAGGAAGCTGCCATATACTGAGTCACAGTTCATTGTTCTATCTAGTTCAGTATTATCTTCACAGACTGGTAGTGGTTTCTCCAAGGTTGCAGGCAGGATTGCCGGAATCTCTCTCAGTCCTATCTTGCAGATGCTGCCAGGGAGGGAACTTGGAACCTTCTGCTCTTCCCAGAGCGGCTCCATCCCCTGAGGGGAAGATCTTACAGTGCTCACACTTCTAGTCTCCCATTCATATGCAACCAGGGTGGACCCTGCTTAGTTAAGGAGACAAGTCATGCTTGCTACCACAAGACTAGCTCTCCTCTCTGTGATGACTGGGAGGTTTGGGTGCTACTTCCTGACTGGAGTGTGGAGAGTGTGTGATATTATATGCACAGGAAAGTGAGAAAGGGGGCACATCTTCACTACTTCACCCTTGCTGTGCCCCTTAGACTGGTACAGGTTTAGTTTTTTAATAAGGGTGGGGAGGCAGCTCCTTTTTAATTGTGTGGGGAAGGGAGAAGCTGCAATTGCACAGAAAGGCACTCTGCATGTGATCAGAATGGTACACTGCTTAATTTTCAGAGCAGGAAACAGGAAGAAGATTACAGCTTCCCAGCAAAAGGCACTTTGCTGAAGATGAGGGCTGCGCAACTTCGGACCCCCTGCTTATATTGTACTATAACTCCCACAATCCCCGATTATTGGCTACCATGGCTGGGGATTATGGGAGCTGTAGTCCCAAAACAGCTGGAGGATCGGAGTTGTGCAGCCCTGCCATAGGTCCTCAGCCTCTTTCTCCCCCATCTGCCCGATTTGTTTTTGTAACTGAGCAGGAACAAGTACCTAGTGCTGGTGAAAAGATCCACAAATAATGGCTGGCCACCAAACTAAATTAGTCATTAGTGGGCCTTCTGAATTGAATGGGACAAGTTGGTCATGACTAACTTGTCTCATTAAGTTCAGTGGGACTACTCATGGGTAACAGAGTCTGGACACCAACTCAAGTATGCAGTCATTGTGTCAGATCTCTTGGAAAACAAGTCCTAGAAATTTCTCAACAGGTTGCCAAAACCTAAGGGGTATACTAGTGGATCAAATGGGCCGTAACCCAAAGTTTGGCTTTTAAAAAACCAAACCTGCCAACCCTTGCGATGCATGGCAATAGCAGCCATATTCAGTTCTGGATAATAAGCTTCACTGTACCTGATTTGTTTTAACTATAGTAAGGCTGCAATCATTTCCAGTAACTGGAGTAAGAACAAACAGGCTGTTAATCTGAACTGGCCAGGCTAAGAATGGGATTGCTCATATGCAATTCTATGCCCAAGTAGTTCCTGGAGGAATTGTATATCTCCAAGACACAGTTTTCTTTATCTTTAGAACATAAGAACAGCCCAGCTGGATCAGGCACAAAGGCCCATTTAGTCCAGCATCCTGTTTCACACAGTGGCCCACCAGATGCCTCTGGGAAGCCCACAGGCAAGAGGTGAGGGCATGGCCCTTCTCTCCTATTGTTGCTCCCCTGCAACTGGTATTGAGAGGCATCATGCCTCTGAGGCTGGAGTTGGGGCTACTGATTAAGAATGCTGGGACTTTTTCTTTTAAAAAGAAACATGTTACATCTCTGAGCTTCAGTGTTCCTAGGCAGTAAAATGAGCATTCGTTACTTGCCTTTAATCAGGTTTTTATCCAGTTCTGGTGGCCACTCGAGAGAGTTTGATGTTAAAATCCCTTATTTGTAGATGCACTTTTTTTTTTTTACAAGCTGCCATTGTGTGACTGGCTCTGCCTCTAAAAGCCAACTTTTTGTATTAATAGCTTCCAAGGATTCTGGCAATAATTAAATAATAATAATAATAATAATAATAATAATAATAATAATAATAATAATAATACTCGGGACAGCATGAATACTACGATGCTATCTTTAATTTTCCTTTGGTTATCCTAGACCCTTGGAAAGGGCCCGATAATTAAAGTACCAAATCCAGTCAATAACATCTGATAGACTGTGTGTAAACAGCATAATAATAATATAAAGCAAAAGGTCCTAGAAGCCTTGAATCTTCTCAAGCCTGATTTAAAAGTATACTGCACCTTTTTATCTGCATCCAGAGTGGCTTCCAGATACAGTTGGGGTTTTTTCCAAGTCAGTTAAACACAATAAAATAGACTAAAATATGATAAAATAAATAAATAAAAGGGGAAATGCTCACTGCAGTTTTTGACAATCAGGTGTCCCCACTACTAGAGATGTAAAAAAGGTGGTAGCACTGCAATATTTTCAAATTTCAGGGTGTTATGCCTTTATTGTTCTGAGCATTAGGCCTTCAGTGGCCAAATTTGCAATGGTGTTTTAAAAGCTCTTAAATTTTAAGAACACAAAAACTACTATAAAATTTTACTGAGGTTGTTAGAAAAATGGAAATGAAAATTGGCAGGAATGTCCTCCAAAGATTACTCCATGGAGAGAGTATAATAATTTGTTCATTGTTACCCTAACTCTTTCCTCAGCGCAAAAATGACTGGAACTTTACCCTAATCATTTGGGGACAGAGATAAAGAAGCGGTGATAACACAGAGAAAGCAGCAAATGCAACAAGGCTAACACCTCTTTTCCATTTTTAGGGGGGTAGATGTTGCCAAAAATCACTATGAACATTTGCCCCAGAGATAGTATCAATGGCCAAACTTTGTGGGCCTGGTTCATCGACTATGGTAGATCTAGATATGGAAACATAAAAGCCTGCCTCTGACTTAATACAAATATGTTGGTGATAAGCAACAGGGTTGGGTTGTAACTTTCTTGCCCCGCCTGAGAACTTCATACAAACACCTGCCTGGCCACCATCTGATGATATGGACATTGGGCTGATCTAGAAGTGTAGTTCTAAGGAATAAGGTTAAAAACCCAGGGTGTTTTTGGCATGGAACGCCTTCCTCATTCTTCTTTCCCATTCCCCTAGCTGACTCATTTGTGGTTCCAGAGCTCCAATAAAATGCAAGCAGACAAGCTTTAAGACATGTTCCCTCCCTGCTTTGAATTTGGTCCTCCACCAGTCTCCAACATGTATCTTTCTGCGGCTGAAGTCCAGATTCCAGAGCATCTGGGGAAGCAAAGGCAGCAGATTTATGCATCACACCATCCCACTTATAACAAATATTGCCACAAAAATAAAAATGTTGACATCATTATAGCATATATTGTTTTCTTATTTTAACTGAAGCCTCAAATAAATGCTGAAACAAGTTTAGGAGAGGCGTCTTTGAAACTCAGATTTGCTTACAGTTTATTGAAAAGCAGTACAGAAATACTCTTAATAATAAGCAATGTTCTCAGAGGTGATTACAAAGAAAAAAGAATGAGAAAATGTTTCCCTATCCCAAAAGAGCTCACAGTTTTTTAAAAAAGGGAAAAAAGAGCACAATGGAGATACCAGCAAAAACCAGTAGAGGGATGCTGTGCTGTGGGTAGACACAGCTGCTCTATCTGAATAAATATAAAAGAGTGACTATGTTAAAAGATGCCTCTTTGCCCAGTTCCAAGGGGCTATTCAAACAAGGAACCTCCATCTTTTCCTATTGGCTTCAGCTATTGCGCCAGCTGTGTCCCTTTCTCATGAAGGCAGATCTGGCCAGAATTACCCACACCTTAGTCATGTCACTGGATTACTGTAATGCGCTCTGTGTGGGGCTGCCCTTGAAGAATATTCAGAAGCTGCAGTTGGTGCAGAATGCATGCTGCTAGGGTTCTCTCTGGAACTGTTCGTTCAGAGAATATTACTCCTACACTGAAAGAGCCGCACTAGTTGCCAGTTTGTTTCTGGATCCAATTCGCAGTGCTGGTTATTACCTTTAAAGCTGGCTTGGGCCCTGGATACCCAAAGGACCACCTGCTTCCAAGGGTTTCTGCCTGCCCAACAAGATCGTAAGGGGGGCCTTTGCTCATGGGCAGACATCGAGAGAAGCTAGATTGTTGTGTGCATGGGACAGGGCCTTCTCTGTTGTTGCTCCCAGACTCTGGAATGCTCTCCCAATAAACATTCGCTCTGTGACAACTGTGGCTGCTTTAAAAAAAACACCCACAAAAACCTAAAGGTTTACTCAGGCTTTTACCTCCTAGAGGCTCCAGGTTTCTCAGCTTTCGTGTGTGTGTGTGTGTTTTTTAATTGTTTCTTGGTGTTTTATGGTTTTAAATGTAACTTTTACAGAATTTTACTGTATTTTAACTTTTGTAAACCACCTTGAGATGTATGATGCAAGGCGGTATAAAAACTGAATCAATCAATCAATCGTTTGCTGCCCTTGCCTCCTTCAGGAAGGTACCCAGGGACCTTCGCTCCAGATTCTGTCCAGGCCTACATATGTTTGAACAGTACAATATGTCATTCATCACAGTACATCAGACCCAGCTTTGACACTCTCAAGCCAGAGGATTTATTCTCATGGCCAGTGTTGACATACCCATGTTGGTCATGGAGCAAGATCAGCAAAGAAAAGAGGAATGGCTGAAAGTGACCCTGACGGTGCTTCCAGGAAGGGAGGATGCTCTGAAGAATCGGTTTCCCACACACACACAAATGTCCATCTGGATATTTGTTCAATTGGTATCCCCCTGTTAATTTATGCAGGGCTCTAGAAGTTCCAATGCGTACAGTTGAATAGCTAGTGATAAACTATGAATGCAATCCTGAGCTAAGTTTTGGGAACCAATTTTGACCAGAACTACCTTCACCAAGAACTAAAATGGTCTTCTCAGCCAACTCAAGCCCACCAGTTTGCTGGTCCTGCTAACATTACAAGTGTGCCAGAGCCTTTCACAAGCATATCTGAACAAATGCGAGTTTCTGTATAAGACCCTCGCAGCTGTTCTTCATTACCTTTGAACTGCTTCATGATGCCCTCCAGAAAGGGATTTATATCAAGGCATTCCCACATCTTCCACTTCAGGGCAGGAGAAAAGGTCGATGGATTCTCAGATGGCTCCTTCTCACAACTGGTTAAGAGAGAAAAAACCTGTTAACCTACCATCCAGAATTGAACAGAAAAGAAAAAAAAGCAAGAGTCACAAGCAAGGACAGAAATTAACAGAGGTATTTTGGAAGGAAACTCTAGGAACACAGGAAGTTGCCATATACAGAGTCAGACCATTGGTCAATCTAGCTCAGTATTGTCTACACACAGACTGGCTGTGGCTTCTCCAAGGTTGCAGGTAGGGATCTCTCTCAGCCTGGAACCTAGATGCTCTTCCCAGAGCAGCTCCATCCCCTAAAGGGAATATGTAGTGCTCACATGTAGTCTCCCATTCAAATGCAACCAGGGTGGACCCTGCTTAGCTAAAGGGACATGTCACGCTTGCTACCACAAGACCAGCTCTCCTCTCTAACACATCCTGTAGCTCCTAAGTCCCCAAAGCCAGGCATCTGGCATTTCTTGAAGTCCCAGCCCTAAGAATGAATTAAGGACATGCTCCAAGCTAAGTGGCCATGGCTGGACCAAAAACTCTTGCCAAGGTAGGAAAGCTGGCAACATGGAAGTCCATAAACAGCCAGAATTGCCAAAAGCCCTCTTGACTGTAAAATGTTTCTGTTGGCATGAGGACACGTCACAGGCCTGGCTAAACAGGATTTAATTACTTCCCCACCTCTACTTACAGGGAATGGAGTATCTGGGACTTCATAGATAAGTAAATAATATTAAATACTGTTTTAATAGTTTTAAATTTTTAAATTGTTGTAATGTTTTAACTTATTCTGCTGTCATTTATTTTGTTTTACCTAGTGTTTTAGCCTTTTCTGTTGTCATTTATTTTGTTTTGTTGCAAACTACCCAGAGATGTAAGTTTTGGGCAGTCTAAAAATATGTTAAATAAATACATAAATAAAATAAATTCTAGAATGTACCCCGATAAGGACAAGCATGGTCTGACTAACGTGGCAAGTCAGCATAACTGAGTTAAAATAAAATAAAACTTACCCCATTTGGGCAAGTTTTCTGCCCAACAAGCCAAGCAGATTTAAAGGGAAGGTATATTTCCATGACCCACAATCCACCTCTCTCTCCTCTCTTAAGTTTCCACACTGCTTCCCTTCTCTCGGCATAAGTAGCCAAAGCTCCCTCCCTCTCTGTTCAACCCTTCTTGTTGTTCAACTGCTTTGATTAAAGAAGTGCTTTATTGTTCTCCACTCTGAGAACACAGACTCTGACACAGACTCTGTAAATTATTCCCAAGTTAAGTGTTCAACTGATTATTTGTACAAAATCCCATCTTTTGTCTCTTTGTTTTGGCATGTACATCTGAAAGGTCCTTACTCATTATCTGCTGTGAATCAGCCAGGACACATGATAATAAAATAGTCTTTTAAGAGTGATCCTGCTGTATGAAGTACAAGATTTGGCCATAAGTTCCAGAGCCCTCTTAGTTGCGGGGTCTAGTTACTGAATTCTCTGCCATAATGGGAATAGGATAACCAGTTAGTTATTGTTAAATTTATTTATTGTTAAATTTCTACACTGCCTTTCATTAAAAACAATCTCAAGGTGGTTCACACAAAAGTTAAAACAAGACTATAAAAATTACACAATTAAAATATTAAGCTAGACAAGCACTATATTAACAAAAAAGATACAAAGCAGCAGCAATAGAAACAATCATATAAAAGCCTGGGTAAAAAACTAAGATTTAACATGCTTTCTAAAAACTGTGATGGAGACTGAGGAGTGGATGGTCACCAAGAGAGCATTCCAGAGTCTGGGGGCAGCAACAGAGAAGGCCCTGTCCCGCGTGCACAACCGACCCTCCCTCATGGTCAGCACCCAGAGCAAAGCCCCCCCCCAGATGACCTCAAGAGGGTAGCAACCCTTGGGGGCAGGCGGTTCCTCAGATATCCAGGGCCCAAACCCTTAAGGGCTTTAAAGATCAAAACCAGCACCTTGAATTGGATCCGGAAACAAATTGGTAATCAGCGCAGCTCTTTCAGAATAGGAGAAATATGCTCTGAATGAACAGTTCCAGAGAGAACCCTGGCAGCATGCATTCTGCACCAACTGCAGTTTCCGAATATTCTTCAAGAGCAGCCCCACATAGAGCGTATTACAGTAATCCAGTGATGTGACTAAGGCGTGGGTAATTGTGGCCAGATCTGCCTTCATGAGAAAGGGACACAGCTGGCGCACTAGCTGAAGCCATGCAAAGGCCCTCCTGGCCACCGCCTCCACCTGCGCTTCCAAAAGCAGTCAGGTCCAGCAATACCCCCAAGATGCGCACTTGCTCTTTCAAGGGGAGTGCAACCCCATCCAGAACCAGTAAAATCTCATTCCAATCGGCTCTCCTACTGACCAACATTACCTCTGTCTTGTCCAGATTCAATCTCAGTTTATTAGCCCATATCCAATCCATCACTGACCCCAGACTCCAATTCAGGACAGCCACTGCCTCCCTAGGATCAGGTGACAAGGAGAGAGAGAGCTGAGTGTCATCTGCATATTGCTGACAACTCAGTCCAAGTCCCTGGATGACCTCAGACAGCAATTTCATGTAGATTTCTAACAGCATGAGCGACAAAACCAAACGCTGTGGGATCCCACGGAGCCAAGCAGAAGTCCCCCAGCACTACCTTCTGGACCTTCCCCTTGAGAAAGGACCAAAGCCACTTCAAAGCAGTACCTCCAATTCCTATACTCGAGAGGCAGTCCAGAAAGATACCATGGTTGATGGTATTGAACCTCGCTGAAAGGTCCAGCAAATTCAACAGGGACGCACTCCCCCTGTCTAGCTCCCAGTGTAGATCACCCACTACAGCAACCAAAGCAATTTCAGTCCCATATCCAGGGCAGAAGCCAGATCGAAAAGGGTCTAGATCAGGGGTTCTCAACCTTGGGTCTCCAGATGTTATTGGACTTCAGCTCCCATAATCCCCAGCCCCAATGGCCTTTGGTTGGGGATTATGGGAGCTGAAGTCCAACAACATCTGGGGACCCAAGGTTGAGAAACCCGGTCTAGATAATCTGTATCATCCAAGACCCTCTGCAGCTGGGATGCCACCACATGCTCCAAAAGGGAAAGCCTTCTCTGTGTGTTGTTGCGTTTTGTGGAATTTCACATGTTTTCGTTGGTTTTGCATTTTTAATTCAATTTTATATTGTCTTGTTCTAAGATGATGTAAACCACCCTGAGGCTATTTTTAATGGAAGGCAGTATGTATGCATATAAAAACAAACTGGGATTCATTTGGGATCATAGCTTTTAGTTAATTGTCCAGCAAAGAACTTTTGAAGAACTTTTACTTAAATTAGCTTTTAGTACAGTTATAGTTTTAGTTATGGTGGATGGGGCCATAACTCAGTGGCAGAGTATCTGCTTGCATGCAGAAGGTGCCCAGGATCTCCAGTTAAAGCTGGAAAAGATTCCTGCCTAAAGCCTTGGAGAGCGACTGCCAGTCAGTGTAGACCAGGCTTCCTCAAACTGCGGCCCTCCAGATGTTGCTGAACTACAACTCCCAGCATACCCAGCCACATAAAATTGTGTCTAGGGATGCTGGGAGTTGTAGTTCAGCAACATCTGGAGGGCCACACTTTGGGGAAGCCTGGTGTAGACAATACTGAGTTAGATGGACCAGTGGTCTGACTCAGTATAAGGCGACTTCCTAGGTTCCTATGCAGAACCACTGTTTCTGCACTGTGCATCATGTAAGCCAGCATCCCTGTGATTCACAGAGGGTGTGTCACCCTCATTTCTTTCACCAGGAGTCTGAAGGGCCATCTCCTTCACATACTAGACTGAACCCTTCTCAGTATCATGAAACATGAAAAGGATGGGACCAATTTACCTCTGCAAGTTGCTTTTAACATCCTAGAGAAAAATGAGAGAAAGAGAGAATTCAGTGCCTGCCACAGTGTGAAGAACTTCATTATGTTATAATGAACTCATTGGGGAAAGCAGAGCGATTTTAATGTCATGTTGAGAGGTCTACGTAAGAAAATTTAGCAGCTGAAGCAGACAGTGAATATACTGCCCCAAAACAAACATTCCTCTTTTAAAGTGTGTAGTTAAATCTCTTCCATGTGGCCTTAGTATCTGGTTGCCCTGAAAAGATCCACAAGGGCCTTCCCAATGCACACCAAGATGCTTCAGGGACTCGCATCCTATCATCACATCTACCACTTCGCCTTGCCTTGCTTTCTGCAGTAGAAATCAGGCACTCAGTCTCTCTGCTTACAATCTGCGAGAGCCTCCCCTTCAAGGCCCCCAGTTGCCTTCCAGTGAGCAGCTGAGATGTATAAGATAATTCTGAGCAGGAACATAAGAAGCTGCCATATACCAAGTCAGACCATTGGCCCATCTAGCTCAGTATTGTCTACACAGACTGGCAGCGACTTCTCCAAGACTCCAGGCAGGAGTATCTCCCAGCCCTATCTTGGCTTGCAAACAGAAAGCTAGTAAGCTAGGCAAAACATTCAGGGAAACCCACTCACATTTCTTAAAAGAGTGTGTGGTAGCCAAAAGAGTGTGGCAGGGAGTAAGCAAGCTGTTAGAGTGGCCTGATTTGGAAAAACAGACTTGGGAAGAACTAACCTCGGGTTTGAGCGATAGAACCTCTTTTCGAGGTCCCAGAAAGAAACCTTCAAGGAAACGGGACGGAACGGGTGCCCTCATACTAGGGAATTGGAACGTTCCCCTTCTCGTAATCAGGTTAGTAAACCTGTATGTCATTTATGCAATGCTCCTGCATAGGAATAGGGAGGGAAGACGCGACCAAGAGGTTCACACAGATGAGACAGTAAATCTCTTCTGGAAAAGTTTGTATGGTTATGTGCAAAAAGACAAGAGTATCTCTTCTAAACAGCAATGGGACAAATTGTAGAAATGGACGTTGGACGTAACCCCCCCCACCCCCCGATTACCTGATGTGCCTTGAAATCCCCCACCCCCGAGTTACAGTACTTTCTGTACAGTACAGTACATCAGAAGCGAGGGAGATAACAAAGAAAACAGGGAGGGGTGAGTGTGGTGCCTCTTAAGAGCTGAGTGACTCAGGTTCTTTGAATCGATCCACCCACTTATAGCTCTGCCCTGCCTGCAACTCAGACCTGTACAAGAGAAAGCAGCCGAGTTGTATATGTTTGGAATTAGAGGCTATGTTGGAAGCCAAATGGGAAGTCCCTGGGTCGTGGATTGAATTGCTGGGCTGGTATTTGTCCTTCAACTCACTTCCCTCTGACTCAGACAACTCAGACAGATTTGGTGCCAACAGGGGTCTGCACACACTTACATGCTTTTGCATAGGTAATGCTACATGCACTCTTTTAAAAAGGGTTCTTGGGTCCAGGCCTCCTCAAATGCAAATAGGAGATGTACAACTGTACATGCTCATGCAATGAACATAATGTGCAAATAAGAAAAGCAGAAGAAAAGGAGGAGATCTGGTCTTGTGGTAGCAAGCATGAATTGCCCCCTATGCTAAGCAGGGTCCACCCTGGTTTGCATGTGAATGAACTGTAAAATATTCCCCTCAGGGGATGGGGCTGCTCTGGGGAGAGCATCAGCATGCTGGAATGCAGAAGGTCCCAAGTTTCCTCCCTGGCATCTCCAAGATAGGGCTGAGAGAGATTCCTGCCTGCAACCTTGGAGAAGCCGCTGCCAGTTTGTGCAGACAATACTGAGCTAGATGGACCAATGGTCTGACTCAGCATATAGCAGCTTCCTATGTCCCTATGAAGCCAGGATGCATAGTGTTTCATCTTGAACAAGTTAGAGGGGACCAAAGGTCTGAAATAAAAGGAAGCAGTGTCACATCTTAAAAAGAGGTAGGTGAGCAGCCAAGGGCATAAAGCACACAGATCATTAATGGCGTAAGGCAGGCTATATTACTATGACCTTCACAGAGCTCTCCAGGAAAAGAACCCAAATTAAAGAAAATGAGCAGGGAAGAGTCTCTGAACTGCCTAAATGCCAGTTGGGAATAGATAATTTTCCTTCATGCTGCAAGGGGGGAAAATATATATATATATATATATAAGACAGGACATCCATGATCAGAAACCCGGCCGTACCTTTTTATGCTAAAAGCAGTGATGGGTGGGGGAAATGTGGATCAAGGCTACAAGACAGGGGGAGAGGGGATTAGCCTAACTCCCTGATGGGATTAGCCTAAGAGAGGGGATTAGCCTAACTCCCTCTCACTCCATTGCCAATGTCTGCAGAAGGAGAAGACATGCAGACACTCACACTGTGTTTACATTTTCCCCCTCTACACTTAAAAGAAGCTGCTGGAGGGAAAGAGTTAAATCCCTTCCCCTCCATGCTATGGCTGTGGTCAAAATCAAGGGGCCTCATAACCGTTCTTAGAGGAAAAGGAAATTGGAAGATAGCCATAGATCCATAAGAACATAAGAACAGCCCTGCTGGATCAGGCCCAAGGCCCATCTAGTCCAGCATCCTGTTTCGCACAGTGGCCCACCAGATGCCGCTGGAAGCCACAGGCAGGAGTTGAGGGCGTGCCCTCTCTCCTGCCATTACTCCCCTGCAACTGGTACTCAGAGGCTTTGAGACTGGAGGTGGCCCTCAGCCCTCCGACTAGTAGCCATTGATAGACCTCTCCTCCATGAAGTCATCCAAACCCCTCTAAAAGCCATCCAGGTTGTTGGCTGTCACCACATCCTGTGGCAGAGAGTTCCACAAGTGGATCACGCGTTGTGTGAAAAAGTACTTCCGTTTGTTTGGTCCTAGACCTCCTGGCAATCAGTTTCATGGAGTGACCCCTGGTTCTAGTGATCCCCTGTGTTATGTCAGGTTTGGTTCTAAAGTGAACACACTGTCCTATTCCTCTTAGATGCTCCTGTACACAACAGATCTGGTAACCACCAGCACCATCAATGAGGCCCCTTTGCTTCTAGGCACACAAAGCTCTCGAGCCAGCCTTCTCCTGGAGAGGAGGCTGGCCCATTTCTGCTGCTGTCTTATTTGCTGCAGTTCACTCACTGGTGGCTGACACTCTTCCTCCATCTCCCGGATGGTCCTTTCCAGAGAGGAGAGCTCCTCAGGGAGTTCGTCCATGTGTGCAGCTCTTTCTCTTTCAAGTTGATTCTCCAGCTCTTCGATCTGGGCCAGCAAAAGTTTCTCTTGTGTCTTCAGAAACTGATGGAGTTTTTTGAACTCAGCCACTGTCTTCTCCTTCTCTGCTCTTGTTTTTGTCTACAAGCACATGGAAAGCAGCGTGTTGTGCATAGAGACCAAGACGCGACAAGCTGCAGGTCTTCTAACAGAAAGATGCAGCTAATCCCTAAAATCAGCCTCCATACCAGAGGACTGGGAAATAGCCAGTGTGTTGCAGATTTTAAAATCATCATCAGACTAGATGGCACACAAAAGAGGTAAGAGGGAATATTGCAGGAGCCCCAATAGTCTGTAGTAGATACCATCTAAATTCTGTTCTGCAGACTTGGATGGATCCGCTCCAGAAATGTGCGAGATGGTTTCAATGCATCTTTAGATTTTACACATTTAATGCTGTGTGGCTTCTTGGTTAGTCAAATAGCTATTCAAACTCTATAAGAACAGAGCAAAGTTTTGATAGGATAACACAGCTTGGTAAGGTTATCTGGCTCACTAGGAATGCAAAGGTTGCAATACTGCTGACAGAAGAGCCTCCGCTAAGCAAATACTCATTATGTTTTATAGCCTGACCTATGCATGCTTACTCAGCAGTAAGTCACACTGAAGTCAATGGAATCTCAAAGTAAGTATAATAATAATAATAATAATAATAAATTAGTATGCATTGGATTGCAATCTCCGAAGAATACAATGGGGAGTCATAGTTTATCATGGAGAACACATGAGTAAATAAATGCTTGAACTACGGCAGAGCAAATCCCCTCCCCAGCCTTTTTTTTTTTAACTACTGGTTTTAACATCGCAAACTCCTTCATTTGATTTTTTAATGAAAAAAATTTTGGCCTTTCTGAGAGCACTGTCAACCTGTGTTTCCTAACAGGGATTCCCAGATGTTGTTGACTACAACTCTCATCATCCCCAAGCAAAGGCCGCTGCAGCAGGAGATGGGAATTGTAGTCAACAACATCTGGGAATCCTTGTTACAGGGAACACTACTGACATCCCAACTCTATGTATCTTTACTTAGAATTACTGATTTATACATCCCACAGAGTAACATAGGCAGTGCAGAGCCACCTGCACCATTTTGGGGCTCCAACCGATGAAGCAAAGGTGCTATGCACTAGGGCAGGGCCAGAACTACTGACCTCTTGTGCAATTCCACATTGCACATGACTTCCATTGGGAATCATGGACAAAGCAAGTGATCTGTATGCCACACAGTCCATTGAGTTCAACTGCACTTATTCCCTAGTAAGTGGGCTGCTATAAATAATGAACATTCAGAGAAGCAGGGCTGCCTTGTACCTTTAACATTATTGTATTTGTGTTTCGCCAAATAATGTGTTGATGAATCTTAATGTAAGCCAGTTTGCTACTTTCAGGAATGATACATGGAGTGAACATACAGACATAAATTGATGTTATATAATAAAGGTAGGCAATCTGGCCTCCCCAGTTGTTGTCTTTTAAATTATTTATTTAACACATTTGTATACCACCCAAAACGCAAGTCTCTAGGTGGTTTACAACAAAACAATAAAAACAATCAGATAAAAAGATTAAAACATTATAACAATTAAAATTTAAAACATTAAAATTATTAAAAACACAATTAAAACAGTATATAATTAAAAGCCAGGGTGAACAAATGCATCTTGACTGCCCTTTTAAAAGTTGTAAGAGATGGGGAGGCTCTTATTTCAGCAGGAAGTGTGTTCCAAAGCCTCAGGGCAGCAACGGAGAAGGCCGGTCCCTGAATAGCAACTGCAGAAAAACCTCTCCCCATTGGGCATTGTGGTTCATAGCGAAGAAGACGTTCTCTTAAATACCCAGGGACCAAGCTATTTAGGGCCAAGTAAATAACTAAGGTCGTGTATTTTGCCCGGAAACTTATCGGCAACCAGTGTAGATCCTTTAAGATGAATGATATGGTCTCTCCAAGATAACCTAGAAACCAACCTAGCTGCCACATTCTGGACCAACTGCAGTTTCCAGACTACGTACAAAGGCAGCCTCACATAGAGTGCATTGCAGTAATCCAGTCTGGAGGTGACCAGAAGATGTACTACTGTTCCAAGGTCATTTTAAAGTAAACCACCCTGAGCCCTTCTGGAAGGGCAGTATAAAAATTGAATGAATGAATGAATTTATCGCAAGAAACTGACACAGCTGGCATATCAGCCGAAGCTGATAAAAGGCACCTCTGGTCACTGCCTCAACCTGGGACATCAGGGAGAGGTTTATGTCCAGAAGCACCCCCAGACTTCGTACCTGTTCCTTCTGGGGAAGTGTGACCCCATGCAGAACAGGCAGATCAAAACCATCTTCCATGTTCTGACCTTGCACAATAAGTACCTCTGCCATATCTGGATTCAGCCTCAGCTTGTTACCTCTCATCCAGCCCATCACTGCCTCCAGGCAGGCATTTTGTTGAACTACAGCTCCCATCATCCAATTGTAGCTGTGAATTGTAGCTTCCATGAGTTGTAGCTCAACAACAGCTGGAGAGCCGAGGTTGCTTATCACATTATATAACATAATGTTGTATTATATTATATAACGTTTTCAGACAATGTTTACCATTCATTTCCCACCAATAGTGACACTTACAAGCAAGGCTAGGCTTTCTCTTTCTGCTTTAGACTGCAGAGCTTTCTCTTTCTCCTTCCTCACATTCTCCAGGCTGCTACTGACCCATCCCTGAAAAGAAAACAAACCCAGCTTGGTTTCTGATATTGAACCTGTCAGTGAGAGAGAGCGAAACAGACAAAGCTATTGCTTGCTGCCTCGCCTTCTACAAGACATTGGGGAATGAGGGGCTTGAATTTATCCTCTTGAGGTTGTTCCCCAGTGTGATATAGAACAGGGTCATGTTTTAATTTTTGCAAGCCGCCCACTTTGTTACAGAAAGGAGTACACACATTTACACCCTTATAAATATTATTCAGAATACACTGACTGATGAGGTTACAAAATCCAGTTGTAGTTTCCATGCCCATACACAAGGTGAATTGCTTTTGGCGAGATCTCAACCACTTTTCCCAACCTCAGGGCCAGAAGTACTCTTACCCCTGGATTTCTGGCCTGAGGTCCAGGGCCTCCACACCCCCTGGGCACCCCCCAAATCCTCTTTGGTCTGTCCAGGGAGGTGTGGCCGCTATGCCGCTGTCAGTTGAAATGTTTCTGCTAATGCATATTTGCATAAATATACCTGTTTTATATCCTTACATTCTTGTGAATTCAGTTGCTGTTTGTGCCCTCAAGAAACTGTGTGTTAAAAATACTGTGTGTCACACAATGTGTGTGTATAGGGGGATCAGGATGATGCTTAACTTGCAATGGAGGAGCCTCCAAAGGCCTTTAGGTCCAGGCTCCCAAATTACCTAGGTTCACCTCTGCTCAGGGCTGTAAGCCTCCCCTCTCTGGGTGCCTTCAAGTAAGGAGTGGACAAATTTGGCCCTCCAACTGTTGTCGATCAGTAACACCTCCCATCTTCCTCAGCTTCATCAACGTCAGCTGGAGGACCAAGTTGGCCCACCCCTGCCTGAAAGGGTTTCTCCCAGCTCTCCTGCTGAGGCCAGGGGTTGAGAGTGGCACCTTTTCCCTTCTCCACCCCAGCAGGCAATTTCCCCATCAGTGCTGCCCTGCCACCATCAAAATATACAGCGGTTATTCCTCAACCTCAACCCGTGAAAGGGGGAGTTTCTACCTTGTACTCCAGGGCAGCCTCCTCCACAGGAACCACGTCGTGAGCTCGGCGCTCCTTGGATCTGCCGCATACCAGGCAGATGGGGGCTTCGTCCTCCTTGCAGAAGAGCTTCAGGGGCTCCTGGTGCCCCTCGCAGAAACGCCACCCCCTCCTCTTTCCTCCTCTTGCACCTTCAGCTCTCTGGCGATCTCCATGAAGTTGGCCAGCTGCCTGTTTGGCGCCAGGTCCCTCCGCTGAACTCTCCCCCTGCACTGAGGGCAGACAACCGCTCTAGGCGAAGATTTCCACCATACGGAAACGCAGCGTCAGCAAAAATTGTGCCCACCACAACTGAGAAGCACTGGCTCGGTAAAGAAGTGCAGGCAAAGGGAGCAAGTAGCTTCGCTCTTCAGCTTTTTGCTAGGACTGCGGGCAGCCATCGCGCCTTCCGACATGACAATGCCAGGAGCCGGATTTCCACTTGCCTTTCTGTGCGACCCCGCGCCGACCCAATCGGCGCTAGAGCCCCAGGATTACTCACTGGACGTTGCCACTCCTCTGAGCAATGAGTGGCGGGGAAATGATTATATTTCAGGGCTGGATGCAGAGGGGAGGGGACCAGGGGCGTAACTAGGTTGGAATAGGCCCTGAGACAAGATTCTTAAATGGGCCCCCCCGCCGAGAAATTTTTTAATAATAATAATTCAATTTCTATACCGCCCTTCCAAAAATGGCTCAGGGCAGTTTACAAAGAGAAAAAGGTGCCTCTTTGCCCAGTTAGCAGGGGACTTTTATTCTCACATTTCTGTCTTCATTCAAAACATACAAAAAACAGATGTACAAAATTGAGCAAATGAGAAGACACTAGAAACACTAATTATTAAAATGGGCCCCTTGCTGCAGATTAGCAAAGGAGACTTTCAACCATGCAGGGTGAGCCTCTGTTTGTTTTCTCAGAATTCTGAACCAATTCAGTAAAGTTTGATTCCAGGAGGTTTTTCACAAGAGGCTTTTAAAGCCCTATAACACACATCTCCTCTGGAATGGAGGTCCTGCATTCACATGTTGGCCAGATTTACCCTAAGGGGAAAAAATATAAAAGCACAACACATGCGTCACAGTTCTCACTCATGTCTCAGTTCTCACTCAGACCTGGGTTGCAAAACAACTTGAACATAAGTGTATTTATGAATGAATGAATGAATACATAAATAAATTTGTTCCAGAAGTTTTTGTAATTTCCTGCCATGAAACAAGCCACTTATAGGACTTTTTAGAGGGGTTTTTTTAAGCCAGCAAATTTTCCAATCAGTTTTAAATTAAATATTCAGAGACTTCTCAGTCCCGCCCCCCCATCAAAGCCCTATGGCAAGCAGATCCCTATATAGGGGGTGGGGGGAGTGTAACCACAAAAAGGAATTCATATTCTACCTGGCAAAGGCTGAGCTGTCTAGCCTGGGAAGAGGGTCTGCTGCAGAGAGCTGTAGTGGCCACTCTGACTGCCAGCCTTCTTCCTGGGGCTTGCCAGTCTACTCGAATTCAGGCTTCACTGAGGCCTACACGGAGGCCTCCCTGGAAGCCCCGCCCACCCGCCGATCAGCTGAGAGGTGGGGAGAAAAGCAGCTTGTCTACAGTATACAGTGTACTAAAAGTATACAGTGTACTGTGCTTGACTGGCCAGCAAACTTGCCTGACCTGACCCTATAGAGAATCTATGGGGCATTGCCAAGAGAAGGGTGAGAGACATGAGACCAAACAATGCAGAAGAGCTGAAGGCCGCTAATGAAGCATCCTGGTCTTCCATAATACCTAATCAGTGCCACAGGCTGATAACATCCATGCCACGCCGCATTGAGGCAGTAATTGCTGCAAAAGGGGCCCAAACCAAGTACTGAATACATATGCATGCTTATACTTTTCAGAGGTCCGATATTGTTCTATTCTACAATCCTTGTCTTCTTGGTTCCATGTAATATTCTAATATTCTGGGATTGTGGATTTGGGGTTTTCATGAGCTGTACGCCATGATCAACACAATTATAACAAATTAAGGCTTGACTTATCTCGCTTTGCATGTAATGCGTCTGTCTCATATATCAGTTTCACCTTTTAATTTGCATTACTGAAATTAATGGACTTTTGCACGATATTCTAATTTTCCGAGTTTCACCTGTATGTACAATGGGTTTTTTTGCAAGGAGCTCAGGGGATTGCCAATAGGAATATCCCATTTTTATTTTCACAGCAGCCTATGAAGTAGGCTAGATTGAGAGCCATAACCATTTGCTACATTCTTACATGATTTCATGGGGAAATGTGTAAGGTGTTGGGTGTCTGTGGTCACCAGTATTCTGACATTCTCCAGTTCAAAAGCTCTCAGTATTGGAAACCATGGGTTCCACAGCACAAATTTCCACACACTGTTTTAAGTTCTGTAGCTGCCCTATTGCACAACCCGGCTAGGGCTCATTTTCTGGTGCACAACAGCCCTGGTGGGTCAGCATTCTGCTGCCTGTCACATCAGCCAATATGCGTAATGCATCCCCAAGAACTAATGCCATTGAGTCTGTGGAACGCCCTGCCCATGAAGGTCTGTATGGTCTCCTCACTGGTTATTTTTCATCTTCAGACAGGTATTCCCTTGCTGACTGTAGATTTTATTGCTCTGGTGCTATTTGAATTTTGGTTTTTGTATTGAAAGAACAAAACAACTTTGTTTTGAAACAATAAAACTGATTCTGCTTGATATATAATCCTTGAGCTTTGAACATTATATTGAAAAGTATTGTACAAATTCACTGCACATTTTAAAGAAGCAAGGAAGGAGTTTGCTAACCAATTCTCAGATCACACATTATTTTCTGTCCCTCAAAGGTGGCACCAGCGAGGCAAGTGACCCCCACCCCCATGTCAAGTAATGCCTTCCCAGTACTGGACTCATGTGAAAACTTGTAGGGAAACACATTGTATATTCTCAAAGGTCCTTTCTTTATCATCAACATACACAGAAAGGACCTCTAGAAATAGAGCAATTTCCCATGAGCTCACATCCAGTTATCTTTAGAATGGCAGCATTACTGTATGAATGCAGCATTACTTTGCCCCTTCCCCCAACAAAGTCTGTGTTGTGTTGTGCAGATGTGGAATGAAGTTGAGAAGCAGCTGAACAACAGGCTTGCGGGGGTGCGGAGGGTGCTCTGGATCCTGAAAGGACAAACTCTGTGTGTGTGTGTGTGTGTGTGTCCCTCTCACACACACACACACACACACACTCCTTGAACATTTCAGCTTACCAGGGGCGTATCTAGGGGTAGGGCAGGCAGGGCACGTGCCCCGGGCGCCACTTGAAGGGGGGCACCATTTTTCTAAAATTAAAAAAAAATTAAAATGGCTGCTGAAAACAAAATGGCCACCACGCATGCTCAAATGGCCTCTGTGAGGCCCTAGGCCATGCCAGGCCTCGCAGAGGCCATTTGAGCATGCGCAGTCGACATTTTGTTTTCAGTGGCCATTATATATATATATATATATATATATATATATATATATATATATTAAATGGCCACCGCACATGCTGAAATGTTCCCTGCAAGGCCCTAGAGGCCAGAGAGGGGAGGGGAAACCTTTGCAGATCCCCCCCCACACAGCCTTTAGGAAGCCCCCCAAAGGGGCTACAGGTATTTTTAAAAAATTAATATAAGTCACTGTACACATATTCAGTTTGGCACTATGTACAGAGAATCAGATAGGTGTCAGATGTTTGGACAGGGGGCGCAATTTCAGTGCTTGCCCTAGGCACTATTTTCCCTAGATACGCCTCTGCAGCTTACACCTTCATCAGCAGCAAGAGATGGATTTAAAACAAAAACACATACAGCTCAGAAGGTGGCAGTTAAGAAAGCTGTGTTTGCACAGTTTCAGGGCAGAGGACAGGAAAAGAATGGTGGACAGAAGTCCACCCCCAGCACAGTACCTCCAATGACTGTTGCTGGTATCGATCTGATGTTTCTTTTTAGATTGTGAGCCCTTTGGGGACAGGGTTATTTATTTCTCTGTGTAAACCACCCTGAGCCATTTTTGGAAGGGCAATATAGAAATTGAATAAATAATAATTAATAATAATAAAATAATAATAATAAAATAATATAATAATGATGATGGTGATTTTGTGTGTTAGTTTTGGTGTTTATGGCCTTTAGAGGCTTCTTTAGAGCTGTAAAAAGGTGATCTTGGACAACTTTTTTAAAAAAATTGATCCTGCTGGTCTGGATGATAACCCCAGCAGAGCCTGTGGTTTGGCTGCCTTGTGGAAGACGGGAGACACAAAGATGGACTCTGCAACCCTGTGTCAGCTGGCATGATAGTCTGATCAAACCCTTGTCCGGAACAGCCTTAGTTCTTTAGTGCCCCCCCCCTTTCTATTTTGAAATTAGCTCAGGAGTATAGGAGTGGATTAATGACAACAAAGACCAGCCAAGCAGAGGATGCTGCTGCTTTATGACTCATGTGAGTACTGGCTCCAGCAACATCAAAAAGAGAATACCCTTGGAGTCTAGGGCCTTTCCAAGCCACAATAAAGTGCAGGCATTTCAAAGTATTCACACAACATTCTAATGGCATCTCACTCACTTGCACAGCTTCTCACAGACTCTCTGACTTCATGCTGAGTAGACAGCAGTTGCAAAGTACTAAGGGAAAGTGTGCCGTCAAGTCGATTTCGACTCCTGGAACCCACAGAGCCCTGTGGTTTTCTTTGGTAGAATACAGGAGGGGTTTACCATTGCCTCCTCCCGTGCTGTATGAGATGATGCCTTTCAGCCTTCTTCCTGTATCGCTGCTGCCCGATATAGTACCAGCGGGGATTCAAACCGGCAACCTTCTGCTTGTTATTCAAGCATTTTCCCTGCTGCACCACTTAAGGTAGCTTTTCACTACTACTATATGTAAAGGCATTACAGGCTTACCTCACTATCCGTAGACTCACCATCAGAGGTGTATCTAGGGAAAATAGCACCTAGGGCAAACACTGAAATTGCACCCCCCCCCATCCAATCTGACACCCATCTTCCAGATAACTTCACCATAGTTCAGGGGATCCCAACCTGTGGCACTCCAGACATTGCTGAACTACAACTCCCATCATCCCAGCCACAAAAAATGTAGCTGGGGATGATGGGAGTTGTAGTTCAGCAACATCTGGAGTGCCACAGGTTGGGAACCGCTGCTCTAGTTGAAGGGCTTTCCAAATCAAGGGCAAAGAAACAGATAGGCTTCTAAGCCCATTTGAACCCCTACAGTCCTTGTTTTACATGTTAGGAACGGTGGATGCCCTTCCAGTTGTTGCGTATCAGAGGGACCACTGAAGTATACAATCCTTTTTAAAAAGGGAGAAAGAGACTTTTAGTTCACCAAAAGCTGGGAAGGGCCAAGAACTGTGCATGCGTGTTGCACTCATGCTGCCTCTGAACACTGATAGCAGAAATGCAGTACCAGTCTCCGAGAATTCTTTCACAGGCTTCTAAGCGCTTGAAACCAACTAAGCAATTTTTTTCCATACGTCAGACTATCAGAAATATATTATGCTGATAATATTCATTTGGCATTGCACTCAGTCTTGAGTAGCTCTACTCCAAACAAATCATCTGAAACAGACATATATTTAATGTTTCTATTTGAAGCATTTGTTTTCATTTATTTTATAGAAATACTAATCTTGTAAAGCTGTAGTTTTGGGAAAGCATTTTAATATTAAGTGAGTCACAATGAAGCAGCATTTTTCAAGCAGAAAAATTTAAACAGCAGCAAGAACCAATTCCTCCTTCCAGTCTCCTCCCTTCTATTCTTAATGTTTTTTATATCAAAATACACTATCTCAAACAGTAGCTGCTTTACTGCTACTGGCTACTGCTTCACCTGCTGATTCACTTCAGATAATAGCTTTCCAAATTAGACTCTAGCCTGCAAATCATTACTATGTAAATATATGTTTTGCAGACAGAGACTCAATACCCAGAACATACACCAAGCTAAATTCCACAAGCTTTCTGAAATACTTTGCATCCAATGCGTTAAAGAGACAAAGCTGTTCCACTTAAAAGCTATGTAAATCTAACAACACAGAAAAGTTACATAAAAGCTTAAGTATCACAAGATTATCTAACCTTAAAAAAAAACCCTCTCAATGCTGACTTTATATCGTTTGAACTGAAGGCTTTCTCACGCTCCTGAATAAATGCACCTGTCACAACTTCTCTTTGAAAATATTTTACACAGTATTAGTGCACACCATTGACAACCAATCATGAAATCTGAAGCTAAGCCAGTGCCAAGTTGCTAAACTGCATGTTCGCTAGCACTGACATTTCTACAATAAGAACAATACAATCTGGAATCCACTCAGCGCATTAGGCAGGCAAGGGGCAGGGGGGAGAACACCAACCAAGCAGCCAGCTGATTATCTTGCACTCATGCCGCGTGTCTGAGATTTAAGGAAGAGGAAATCAGGTTCTCCAATGCATGGTTTGCAATATGGGAATGTGACTTTCCAAGAAAAAGCTCTGGATTAGAGATCTCTAGCTAGAGGAATGAAGAAAGGATTTATTCTGTTTGGGACAACAGCAGAGAGAGCAGGAAAGAGTTGTGAGCTCAGCTTTCTCTGCTGTGTGTTGGCAGCACAGAAACAGGAAACCTTGCCTTATCATCCCGGTGCGGTGGCTCAGGGTGGGGAGCCTACCTGTTGCTGCCACTCCCTTCCTTGCATGGATGGCTGCCCCAAGAGTTGCTTGGGATTGGGCCCCCCAGGTTCTTACCACCTTCCCCTCAGCTCCCAAGGAAATCACTGTGCAGTCAAAACTTCAGGGCGAGGAAGACACATTTTGCTGCACAAGGGCAGGGGGGTCAAACACACACAGGGCTAAGGAAGGAGCACCTCTCTGACTAAGGAAGGTGCTGGGTGAAGCAGCATGGAGGGGGGGAACAAACACACACAGGCGTGAGCCCCCCCAGCTAACCTGCTTTCTCCCCATACGGCACTGCGGGTGGATTTTGCTTATCATCAGCCCAACCTCTCTGCACCCGGAAGATGAAGAACAAGGACTTAAAATGGATTCTAAGACAGTCTGCCCTAGGGAGCACTGAGCTGCTAAAAAGGATCACCAAAACACACCCACCCAAGGCAGAGAGGGCTTGCTTGCTGGAGCGCAGCGGAAAAAGAAGAAACCCCTCCTCACTTCAGATTCCATT
Source organism: Hemicordylus capensis (assembly GCF_027244095.1). NCBI lineage: Eukaryota > Metazoa > Chordata > Lepidosauria > Squamata > Cordylidae > Hemicordylus > Hemicordylus capensis. Next base: position 251,656,442 of record NC_069658.1, on the reverse strand, counting down.
TGGAGGGAGGCAACCAGATGAAAGGCAGAAGTTTAAGCATGTGATGCACCCACCCCAGACCCCAATTCAAGCAGCAGCCCAAACCCCACCGACCCTCCAAGGACTCTTAGTCTTTACATTTGGGGTGTGTGTGTCCAGAACAGAAGCACACATGGCACGTGACTCAAGAGACAGAGTCAGAGATCATTTTTGAGAGCAGTAGGTTACTTTACTTACTTGTAAACGGGTTAGGCACACACATGAGGAAGCAAGTAGTACTACTGTCTGAGCAGCACAGGCACAGGGTGAACACCCGACCCAGAGCCAGGCCAGCGGTTGCTGCTCTCTCTCTCCAAGACCCGACCCACATGGTCATGCAATGCAGGAGCATGTGCGCAATGTCGATTCATTGAACTGGCTAGCATGGGAGGCACCACCAGACAATGAGCACCTGCCATAACAACCAAACCGCCCCCCCGCCCAGACGGGAGATCTCGCAACTCGTGAGCACGCTGGCTCCTGCACAAGTGGGGGGGGCACTGGAGATGCTGGCCACTGTGGTGGCAGCCATGGGTGAACAGCAGGTCCGTCCGGCGGGACCAGCTGATTTGATTGGGGGGGATTTTTTTTTAGTTTGGTGGTGGTGGGGGCACCAGGTGCGGGTGGGGCATGGCAGGCACTTTTGAGCCCCCTTCAACTGATGCCCAGGGCACATGCCCTGCCTGCCCCACCCTAGTTACACATCTGCTCACCATTCGTGGTTTCATGTATCCATGGTTGTGTAATGGTCAGCCGACCTCAGCATACATGGGAGAAACTGGCCAAGAAGGGGTTAATTCTGCATATTGGGGGTGGCCGGAAATAATGTCAAAGGTCATTTCCAGCCACCATTTTGTGGAGGGGAGTCATTTTATGACTCATTCATAAAACCACCCATGATTTTCCACTGAATTTGGGGGTCTTTTGGACTTGCAGGGGGCATCCTTTGCTGAAGACCTGCGGAGTACAGTAGGGCACATTATTTGGCCCATTTTCACAATCTGGGGGTGATTTGGGGTTTGTTTGTTTTTAGTCTGGGAATTTAACCCTCATGATCCCATAGACTCAATAACTCATTATCCGTGGTTTTGTTACCCTCAGCAATGTGCGAGAACAAACCCCCACGGGTGAGATACTCCTGTAGTGAAAAGGCACAGGCTTGCAAGCGCTCACCAGCAGATGGAGCTGTTAACACTGCATAAGTTTCCTGTTCAGTATGTGGCCAGAAAGTCAAAATTGCTGGACAAAGGAGCACTGGAGGTGATGCAAAGCTATGTAAGCATCTAGACAATGAGACAGACACCTTTAAAAGCTTCTGTGGAGGCTTTAAGAAGCCTGCATTTTACTGCCATCTGCAAAGGTTCCTGGTTTTGAACAAAATGTGCACATGCTTTGCCAGTGTGTCCTCTCTGCTCCTCTCAATTTCTTCGCTGAAGTGATTGTCAGATGGGCTTCTTCAGAGACCCAAAAGAAAGGGAGAAGAGTTTCTCCCGAGAACGAGATTCCCGAGAACATATGAAGCAGGAATCCTGAAACAGCATCGGAAAAAGCTATCCATCTCCTAGTACAGTTCAGAGTCACTCGGATCCTCTTGGGCTGTTCACACAGGGATTGAAGAGAACTGGAGTTGCATAACTCACTTCCATACTTAAACACAGCCCAGAACCCGCCCTCTGGACTAAAGTCAATGTCACCCTTTCTCCTCACAGATCTTTTGGCAACTCCCACAGCCAAATCTCCTTCAGTTCCTACAGTGATTTCCCACCAATGTTTGCCTGCTGTGAATCCTTCACACCCCAACACCATATTATGTTTTTCAAATCTTTCAGGGCTGTCGGGCAGATCTTGATCTTTGTCGCCATATTTCACGCTTTTATGATCTTCAGACAAGATGAGTCAGGGATGAGCTGTGTCTGGATCCAGAGTGACGTCGGCTTTATTGCATGAGGGAAGGAGATAAGAGAGTAAGGTGGGAGATTGACTAGCATCCTGAATTTTGACATACATCTATTTATTGAATATTGAGACAGTACTCCATCTTTTCTTCTTATGTCCAGAACAGTTTCCACATCTAATATTTTAGAAAGGGGTTCTCAAACTTAGGTCCCCAGAAGATGGACTACAACTTCTACCACCCCTGCTACAGTGGTGGGAGCTGTAGCCCAGCAAAATCTGGGGACCCCAATTTGAGAACCTCTGTTTAAAAAATAAAAAAAACCCTCAATAATTTGAAACGGGCTAATGGACAAATGTAAGGCTCTTCAGACTACGTTGCAAATGGAAGATAGTAGGTGCAAGATGGATTTCCCAGGATAAAGAGTTCCACAATCCGGGTCCCCACTGAAAACTCCCTCTCCTATGTGTTCCTCAGCCACCTCTTAGGTGAAGGCAGAACACATAGGAGGGCCTCCCCCAATGACTGTAAAGAGCAGACACTTTTTGAGGTACTTTGGGCCCAAACCCTTTACGGCATTTGTTAAAAACCAGGCCAGACTGGATCCAGAAACATCTCGGATCCCAGTGTAGCCTGAGTAATATCAGTGTTATTTATTTGATTTATAACCGCCCTTCCAAAAATGGCCATGGGCCAGCCCCACTTTCATTTCATTTATTTATTTTTATCTTTCTATCCCACTCTTTTCTCAAGGAACCCAGAGAAGTGTATATGGCTATGTTTATTCATCCTCACCACAACTGTGAGGTAATTTAAGCTGAGAGAGAAGTGATGGGTGGTCAGTACCATTTGGGGGGATGAATGTGATTTTTGGGGGGTGATTTTTGACAAGTTTTGCACCCCTAGAGATGGAAGATAGGGGACAGCATTGCAAAAAACGTTCAGCTTTCAGGGTGTTGTCATGCTTTTATTATCTTGACAATTGGGTCTGCAGCAGCCAGATTTGCAATGGTGTTTTAAAAGCTTTTACAAGTTTAAAAAGCAAAAACTACTATGAAATTTGAATCAAATTGTCAGAGAAATGGAAACGGAATTTGGCAAAAATGTCCTCCAAAGATTATTCTATGGAGAGAGTACAACCATTTGTTTCTTTTTACCCTAACACTTTCCCTTGTGCAAAAATGACTGTAATTTTATCCTTTATCATTTGCTGGTAGGGATAAAGAAGGGGTGATAACATCCAGCAAATAGTAAGGGCAACTATAAAAAAAAAATCTAACATTAAATAAAAATACTGTATGAACATGGTTTTTGATGCTGCTGCTGATCATATATATAGTCTATGATCTTATTGTGTACATTTTAAAAACTTTTAATTAGGTTTGTATTTTTATATTCCAATTTAATATTTGTATGGTTTAACTGTTTAACAGTTTCATATTTTTTAAATGTTTTGTAAACCACCTTGAGATTGTTTTAACGAAAAGTACAAAAGTACTTTGAAAAAGGAAACAAACCAGATAAACGTTTGGCATATCAACTTAGAAAAGAACAAGAAAGCAGAACTATTACATCAATATGGAACGGCAAAGAGTTTGTTTCAATCATGGATGAGATGACAGATCAATTTGTTGACTATTATTCTGAGTTATACAAAGGGGAGGAAAGAGATCGAGAAAAAATCCAGCAATTTAAAAAAGATATACACTTACCCTCATTCTCTGACCACCAGTAGGAATATTTAAACAAGCCGATTTCAGAAGAAGAAACAAAGTCCAAAAGACTTCTTAAAAATAATACTCCTGGTCCTGATGGTGTGTCATTGATCTATTACAAGTAATTCCAAGAAATACTAACGGTTCCGTTAACCCAAGCTATGAATGCTAATTTAATTAATTACTCCTTACTAACCTCTTGGCGTGAAGCATTCATTTCTCTTATTTATAAGGATGGAAAGGATCCCACTTGACCAGAGTCATATCATCCCATATCTTCATTGAATGTGGATTACAAAATGTTTACTACAATTTTAGCAGCAAGGTTGAAAGGTTAGGGTTAGATTATTCATGCAGATCAGACTGGAGTTATCCCTAAACAATTTATGAAAGACAATATGAGATTTGTTTTAAATGCAATAAATAATATAGCCATGGAGATGACAAAAGCTGCTATGATATTTTTGGATGCAGAAAAAGCCTTTGATAATTTAGATTGGACTTCCTTGTTTGCGGCTTTGGACAGAATGAATTGTGGCTCTAATTTTTTCTCTTGGATTCAAAGTATATACCAATAACAATCAGCACGACTAATCATAAATGCATCTTTATCTCAAAACTGTATTATTAACAAGGGAACCAGACAGGGATGTCCTCTTTCACCATTGCTTTTTATTTTGGCTTTAGAACCTTTGGCAGTGAAAATATGGCAGGATCAAAGAATTAATGGAATCACAATGAGAAACCAGGAACATAAAATAAAGTTATATACGGATGATGTTCTCCTTACTATACAGTCATTGCTGATTCTTTGAATAATTTATTGGAACATATACATCAATATGGCATGATTTCTGGCTATAATATTAAGAGAAGTAAAACTGAGATTATTACTTGGAATTTAACTGATGTGGAATTAAGTTATTTGCAAGACAGTACTGGATGCCAGGCCTCTATGAAACCAGTTAAATATCTTGGGGTTTCTTTAATAAAGGACAATAAAGATCTTTTTGAGAACAATTATTTGCAGTTATGGAAATAATGAGGCTGATCTGGACAGGTGGGAAAAGTTGAATCTTTCGTGATTAGGAAGGATATCTCAGGTAAAAATGAATGTACTTCCTAGAATGAATTTCCTTTCTCAGATGATTCCAATCAGGATCAAGGATAAAACATTGAAATTATGGCAGAGGCAAATAAATTCTTACATCTGGGCCTCTAGAAAGCCTTGAATCAGGTTCAAGGTTACACAAGATGTAAAGGAAAGAAGAGGCTTGGCAGTTCCTAATTTGAAGCTGTATTACCATGCCAGTTGTTTTACACTTGGATTTCTAATTGGATTAAATTTCCATTTGGTTCTATGCCAAATATGGAGGGATCGGACTTCTCTGTAGGTTTACATAATCTTTTGTGGAATAATACGAAGAGAAAAAACCCGGAGATACAATCACATACTTTGAGAAATAGTCTCTTACATGTTTGGGATAAATATCAAAAAAGGATCAGCCCAAGTTTATCACCGCTGGCATCAATATAAAATATTTATTTTTATGAAGAAGAATGGACTGGTAAATATCAATTCTGGAGAGAGAAGACCTATACTTTACAAAGTCTATGAATAACGTAAAACCAAAATCCATCCAAACACTTACATTGGAATTGACCCAAAAGCATCCCTGGTTTCAGTATTTACAAATGACTTCAGTGTGCAGAAAGAGATACAAAGGCAAGGGGGAGTAACCGAATTTGAACAACTACTAAATAAGAGAGTTGACCACTTGTTAGGAGCAATATATAAAACTACTACTGAAGTATGATACAGAATCGGAACAGATTAAAGTATGCATGATTAAATGGATGCAAAACATGAACAAAACAACAGAAATCCAAGACCGGGAATTTAAATGGAAAAATAATATTAAATTTACTTCTAGTAACAATCAGAGAAAATTGGTGTAAAATGTTTTATCGTTGGTACACTACTCCGAGTGTTATTCATAAGATGGATAATAATTACGCAAAGGGGTGTTGGAAATGTGATCAGCAAGTGGGGACGTTCTATCATATGTGGGGACCTGTAGTAAGGCACAGTCTTTTTAGAAACAAATTCATTCACTTATGGAGCAAATTTTAGATATTAAATTCCCTTTTTCTCCAGAAATCTTTCTTTTCAATACGACTAAACCTAATAATCCTATAAAATATACAGAACCGTCTTTGTATATGATTACTGCAGCTAGGATATTATACGCAGCTAATTGGCATAGTTCTTCGGTAACTCCTTCTATTGATGATTGGTTATTGAAACTATGGGATTATGCTTCAATTTCTAGAGTAATAGGATATAGGAAACAAATATCTATGGAGTCTTTCGGGTTAATTTGGGAACTGTTTATTAAATATAATGCTCAGCAAAGCTTACAATTATTTCCTAGGTCTGGCTTTGAATTGTAAGTTGTGATGTTTTGTACCAGGGTTGTATTCAATATCAATGCTTGTAGGCAGAAGTTGTATGTCTTATTTGGTTATTCTTCCTGTTTTATGTAGTCTTGAACTCTGACTCTTTTTCTTGTTAATTCAAGAGATGTGCTTTTGCTTCACTTTGTTTCATCTTTTATTCAATAAAAAGCTTTTTAAAAAAGAGATTGTTTTAATGAAAAGCAGCATACAAATCTAACACAAACAAACGAACAGTGCTGTCACCTACTTTCTATCTCTGGGTGGTAGAGGTTGCCTAAAACCACTATGAACATTCATCCCTTGAGATGGAGCAATAGCCAAATCCCGAGTCCTTAGGAGCAGGTGAGCACTGCAGTAGGGTTGAGCACCAACCAAGGCAGAGTGCTCACCTGGCTGTTCAGGGCTGCCCTTTCGGTGATTCTACTTAGGGGGAGGGGAGGTGAACCCAGGCACCTTTCTCAAGAACAGGGCTGGCCCGACACTCCTGAAAGGAGTGGGGTCCTTGTTGGTGGCAGAACATCTTCACTTGGCAACAGCCTTTCTGGTTGCCAAAGTGAACTTTTGTGGGCTCATGCTTCAAGCTGCCTTCCAAGACCCGGGTATGGACATTTATGAGCCTGCCATTGACTACCAGATGCTGGTAGGGTTGGGCTCAGTGTTCCCTGTAACAGGGATTTCCAGATGTTGACTACAACTCCCATAATCCCCATACAGAGGCCACTGCAGCTGAGGATGATGGGAATCGTAGTCAACAACAATTGGGAATCCCTGTTACAGGGAACACTGGTTGGGCTGTAGCCTTTTTGCCCTGCCAGGGAACATGTGGAGCATCAATGAAACCCAAGCAGGCAGTTTTCTGACACACAGCCCCTGCATCCCTCCTATGTGCTTGGTCCTCCAGCAGTCCCCTCAACGTACCTTTCTTCTCCTGAATTCCGCATACCACAGCATCTGCGGAATGAAACAAAAAAAGAGATAAAGCCTTTTAGACAAAAATAAAAATCAGCTGGTATTATATAGCATTATTTCCTTATTTTATCAAATCAAGGCTCAAACAAATGTACGAGAGACAAATTTGAATGTGCTCATAGATTATTAGCTAATATGTATCTTGAAGGATTTGTTCTAAATAAGGTCATACTTCTCAATGACCTACAGAAACCAAATTTTGCACGAATAATCCTGCCACTGAAATTAGCCAAATGCACTACTTTTTACATCAGAATATGCTCACAGGATGGTTTAAAACACACTTGGTTTTTTAAAAAAGAAATTCTGAATATAATCATATTTTAATATTCTCAGATTTTTAACACTCAGTAACCAGATGAATTCCAAAATGACATCATGCCCAAGAAAAGCAGAAGATCTCTCTCAGATTCAAATTGAGTATATGGTAATTACTCGATAAGATGAATAATGTTTGCAGTTGAAATCAGACAACAAGCTTCAAACTGTTTTTACTTCCCTTTTGCAAATACCTTAATAAAAAATTTTGTGACATAGATTTAATTTCTTGAACTTTCATATCAGCGTAATCTACACAAAATCACTTGGCCCAGTCAACGATGGGCTTCACCTATTACATATAGGAAAAGGGGAGGGAAGGGGGAAAGGGAAGGGGGGAGGGAAGGATTACAACCATGAACGTTTTGATAATTTTGCCAAGCCATTAACAATTTAATTTGAGTGAAGTTGGTCCTTGCCATCACTGTGGCAATTGCCAATCATACACATTAGATACTGCCAACCAGAGTCTAAGTACTGGTTGCGCCACATAATTATGGTCTACTCTGACAGGTAGCATCTCACTGGAAAATCAGGAAGGATGCTCAGGAAATATGCACTCCGCAGTGAGAAAGGAGGCGTGCTTTACCCTGTGGAGTGGCGGGGGCTGGATTAAATATTCGTCAAGGTCACTTGCAACTCTATCATTTTATTTGGATGGTAATGGTTGCCAGTTGGGTACTTTCAATTTGGTAGCTTCAGCTACATGATAACTACAGTTACATAAACTTCATGTGTCTATTCCAGTGAAGAGACAAATCTGGCACTTAGGTCTACCACTCTGCCAGTAACAGCCATCCAAGGTAGTGGTGAAAACTAACCACAGCATAGGATACCATACTATATTCATATTGCCTAAACAGCATGCCTGTTAAGGGCGTGGCACTTAACTACAATTTCCAAGCATTTTGGTGCTTCTTGATTGAACAAGGAACACCCTTATTAAAGACTTAACATGGAAAGTTAAATCAAACAGGAATTTGATTGCATTTTGAGAAGGCTATGCCTAGAACTCTCTGATTAGGCACACCTGAAACTAAAACCGAGAAACTCTATGGAGCCAAACTCAATTTAAAAATAAACCAGTGGGCCAAACTACGAAATACTTGCAGCCATTCTTTATTACCTTTGAATTGCGCAAACAAGCCCTCCAGAAAGACATTTGTGTCATGGAATTCCCAGATCTTCCATTTCAGTGCAGGAGGAAAAGCCACTGGCTTCTCAAACGGCCTTTTCATAGAACTGGGTGAGAGAACAAAGTTAGCTTACTAGCAAACCAACCCAGGATTCCTGAGTGCAGCAAAAGAAACAGAGGAAAAAAGAAAAAAAGAAAGAAAAAGAAAAGAGGAAATGGGGGGGGGGGAAGCCTGCAAAAGACACCAGCAGCTGCAGAAGAACAGAAATCGGTGGAATGTGGAGAAACAATGACAATGGAGCATTCAAGTCCTCAAAGCCAGGCTTCTGGAAAATGTTGATGGCTCAAGCTCTGTGGCCAATGCTGGCAATAAACTCTTGCTAAGGTAGAGGGTTGACAACCTGGAAGCCTAAAAAAAGCCAAAACTGTAAAAAGCCCTCTTGATTGTGAAATATTTCTGTTGGCCCAAGAGGAGTCATCAGTCTGGTTAACCAGAATTTAATGGCATAGCATTCCCCGCCCTCCACGCTCTTCAAGGATGGGTATCTGGAATTCCTTCTAATCTAGAAGACATCCTGATAATAAGGACAACAGCATGGCCTCTGGCAATCTCAATCGCCCCTTTCCAAGGGGGCCAGCAATGCTTTATCACAATCTAGAAGTCTGATGGAGGAGGAAAGTCAGCACAATTGAATTCAAACTAAAGCTCAAGCTCCTCTTTAGAGGCTCCATTATAGGTAGGAATAGGGTTGCCGTATTCTGGCTTTCCAAATCTGTGTGCCTAATTTGCATCTTATGTAAATTGGCTTGAAAATAATTTTTGAGCAGAAGAGTGACTGCACGTTTTGCTCCATAACTCTGCTTCTACAAGGGCTAGAGCTTAGCTTTAAAAAAAGAAGAGAAAGAAAGCTGAAATCCAGGTGAATCTGAGTGGGTTAAGCAATCTGGATGAGATGCTTAAAATCTTGACGAAACCTGGATTTTGAGGGGGGACATGGCAAATGTATTTTTCTAGGCAGGAAGAGCTTTGTTTATAATTGGAGGGCCTCTGAGCTAGGTGAAGCAGAGCCAAATCGGGACACCACCAAATTGCGGAGAAGAGCTGGTCTTGCAATTGTGAGCATGAATTTTTCCCTTGGCTAAGTAGGGTCTGCCTTGGTCTGCACTTGGATGGGGATGGGCCAAAGCTCAGGGGTAGAGCATCTGCTTGCATACAGAAGGTCCTAGGTTCAATCCCGAGCGGCATCTCTAAGTAGGGCTGGGAAAGACCTGAAACCTTGAAGAGCCACTGCCAGTCAGTGTAGACAATACTGGGCTAGATGGAGCAATGGTCTGACTAAGGCAGCTTCCTATGTTCCTGAGTACCAGAAGTTCCTCAAACCACACTGTGTTCTGAACCCAATGCCCATTTGGGCAATGCAGAGTTTTGAAAGCTATGTTTCCCTAACCAACACTCCAGATCTCCAATTTTTCCACACTGCTTTCTTCCTCACAGGCAACGCAACCCCACTGCCCGGGCACCTTTATCAGTTAAATGCTTCTCCACCTATTATTTTCTACTGCTAATTAGATTTAAGTGCCTTATTGCTCTCTGCTGTCCCTATGCTTGACCCTACCTCTATATGTTATCACCCAAATACATATTTAATTACTTGCACAAAATCCCATCTTCTGCATCTTTTGTTTTGACAGCTTGCATGTCTGAGAGAATCCGCTGCTAGTCAGCAAGGACATATACAATCTTTCATAAATGCCCTGGCTGTCTGAAACACAGGATTTGAACATAAGATCCAGAGTTCTCTTGATAGTGGAGTCCTAGTTATTGAAATATCTGCTATAAAACCTACTATGCGCCTTCCCGCTGGTATTTTAATAAAATTTTATGGCATTCTAAGCAATATTTTAATTTGTTCTGCATTTTAAAATCAATTTCATATGGACTTGCTTTATCATTTATTTTCTACACCACCTTGAGGCTATTTTTAATGGGAGGCAGTATACAGGTGAAACTCGGAAAATTAGAATATCGTGCAAAAGTCCATTAATTTCAGTAATGCAAATTAAAAGGTGAAACTGATATATGAGACAGACGCATTACATGCAAAGCGAGATAAGTCAAGCCTTAATTTGTTATAATTGTGATGATCATGGCGTACAGCTCATGAAAACCCCAAATCCACAGTCCCAGAAAATTAGAATATTACATGGAACCAAGAAGACAAGGATTGTAGAATAGAACAATATCGGACCTCTGAAAAGTATAAGCATGCATATGTATTCAGTACTTGGTTTGGGCCCCTTTTGCAGCAATTACTGCCTCAATGCGGCGTGGCATGGATGCTATCAGCCTGTGGCACTGATGAGGTATTATGGAAGACCAGGATGCTTCATTAGCGGCCTTCAGCTCTTCTGCATTGTTTGGTCTCATGTCTCTCATCCTTCTCTTGGCAATGCCCCATAGATTCTCTATAGGGTCAGGTCAGGCAAGTTTGCTGGCCAGTCAAGCACAGTACACTGTATACTTTTCAGAGGTCCGATATTGTTCTGTTCTACAATCCTTGTCTTCTTGGTTCCATGTAATATTCTAATTTTCTGGGATTGTGGATTTGGGGTTTTCATGAGCTGTATGCCATGATCATCACAATTATAACAAATTAAGGCTTGACTTATCTCGCTTTGCATGTAATGCGTCTGTCTCATATATCAGTTTCACCTTTTAATTTGCATTACTGAAATTAATGGACTTTTGCACGATATTCTAATTTTCCGAGTTTCACCTGTATATCAATTATATAATTTGAAGTATTTGTGTGACAGAAACTTGCACTGTTTAATTAACTACAGATGCCAAATTTTGCATCCTGCTACCACTGGTTAGCTGAATGAACAATTTTTTACATCAGAATTTCTTCACAAAATGGTCCGAATTTTTAAAGAAGAAATTCTGAATATAATCATATTTTTATTATTCTTATTCTGAACAGATTTCCAACCCACAATAATCAGATAATTAATTCACAAATGACATCATGATCAAGAAAAGCAAAAGATTGGTCTCAGATTCAAATTTGCTAGGATGCAAATTTACCATATACGGTAATTATTCAATAAAATGAATAATGTTTGAAGTGGACATCCTACAAATTGCACACTGTTCTTTCACTTCCCTTTTGCAAATACATTAATTAAAAAACCTTACCATATATTAAAATATATCTATTATATATTTCAAAGAATTTATTTGTGGATTTGTTTGTGGAAAATAAAGCAGTTATTATTATTAATTTTATTATTATTAACAACATTTTATAGCCTGCTCTTCCTCCAAGGAGCCCAGAGCAGTGTACTACATACTGAAGTTTCTCCTCACAACAACCCTGTAAAGTAGGTTAGGCTGGGAGAGAAGTGACAGGCCCAGAGTCACCCAGCAAGTCTCATGGCTGAATGGGGATTTGAACTCGGGTCTCCCCGGTCCTAGTCCAGCACTCTAACCACTACACCACACTGGTTCCTTATTACCAACAAATACCAGGTTTTGCCTAAACACTCCTGGCACTTAAAGAACCTGAATACTCTACTTTTGACACTGCAATATGTTGGAGGAAAGCTGTAAATAACTTTTTATTATACAAAATGACTTTGCCTGGTCAATGACGGGCCTCACCAGGCCTCACTAGTATATTTAAAAGGGAAGGAGAGCTGGCCTTGTGGTAGGCAAGCATGAATTGTCCCATTTGCTAAGCAGCCAAGGAGACTGAGGAACAGATGCCAGCCAGGAGAGCATTCCAAAGCCTGGGGGGCAATGACTGAGAAGGCCCTGACCCGTGTGTGTTTTGACAACTAAACCTCTCTCACTGTTGCTGATAAAAAGCACCTCTGGCCACCGCCTCAACCTGGGACACCAGGGAGAGGTTCAGATCCAGAAACACCCCCAGACTGCGTACCTGTTCCTTCCAGAGGAGTGTAACCCCATCCAGAACCGGGAGATCAAAATAGTCTCCCGGGTTTTGACCACGCACATTAAGTACCTCAGTCTTATCTGGATTCAGCATCAATTTGTTATCCCTCATCCAGCCCACTGCAAAGTGTTGCAGTTCCTTGCAGAGGAGCCTCCAGGGTCAAAATGGTGGGACATTTCAAAATAAATTACAAGCACCCTCAGGGACATTTCTTTCTGGCATTTCATAACCATTGCAAGAGTTAATGAACACAATGTATGGCGGCGGGGGGGGGGAGGGCACCGCTTTCCGCAATGTTCCACAGAAGGGAAGGAGATAGTGATCCTTGGGGGAGAAAACAAAGGCTCCCAGCAAGTTCCAAAGAGCATCCTTATATATTTATCTGCAATTCACAGATACAGGCAACCTTGGGCACTCCAGCTGTTGAACTACAACTCCCATCATCCCTAGCCACAACGTATGTGACTGTTCTAGTCTCTTCTAGAGAGCAGACCTTTCTCAGTAGAATGAAGCAAGAAGAGAGGAAAATGGCATCAACTTACCCCTCATTCAAGGTGCCTTGAATGTCCTAGAGAGAAGGGAAAGAAAACTGCCACTGTGAAGGAAACCTTTATCAAGCACAATGAAATCCATTTTAAAGCAGAGCCGAGAGATCTACTCAGGAAGACTTAGCAGTCAAAGCAGATATTGAATACATATCGATCCAAACAAAGAAACAAACACCCCTCCTTTAAAGTCTGCAGTTAGACAGCCAATATGTGGCCTGACATTTTAGTCACCCCCAAGAAGCAGGCTTTTCCAGCACCCTCAAACGTACTTCAGAGGCTCACAACCCCTCACATCCCCTGTCACTCCCTGCACTGCATTCTTCAGCAGAGTTCAGGCACCCTGTTCTCTCTCCTTACGAACTGCCCTGCTTGCCCCTGGGCCCTGCTGACAGAGCCACCCCTTCAGGGCCCTCTGCTTCCTTTCAATCAGAGAGGCTCCAAATAGGTTCTCTAGACAGCGATGAGGGAACTGAAAGGTGACCTGAGGTTCTGAACACTCTGCAAGTGATATGAGACTGACTATGATCAAGATATAAAATGAAAAATATTAATCCTGCAAAATCAGAGCAGACAGTTCTCGGAGCAATTTTTCTCCCTCTCCCATAACACACACATGGGAGAGGGACAAATAACACACACATTCTCCCTCTCCTACAATCTATTAGATTGTAAGTCCTTGGGGACAGGCATCCATCTTATTTTTATTTATTATTTCTCTGTGTAAACCGCCCTGAGCCATTTTTGGAAGGGCAGTATAAAAATCGAACAACCAACAACAACACTACTACTACTAGAACCGGGGTCATCCCATGAAACTGATAGCCAAGAAATTTCGGACCGACAAAAAGGAAGTACTTTTTCATACAACATATGATCAACCTATGGAATTCTCTGCCACAAGATGTGGTGACAGCCAACAGCGTGGATGGCTTTAAGAGGGGTTTAGATAAATGCATGGCGGAGAGGTTGATCAACGGCTACTAGTCCAAGGTCTATAGACCACCTCCAGCCTCAGAGGTAAGATGCCTCTTAGTTGCAGAGTAGCAGCAGAGGAGTAGCAGTAGGAGAGAGGGCATGCCCTCAGCTCTTGCCCGTGGGTTTCCCAGAGGCATCTGGTGGGCCACTGTGTGAAACAGGATGCTGGACTAGATGGGCCTTGAGCCTGATCCAGCAGGGCTTTTGTTATGTTCTTATGGGGAAATAGGTAAGGCGGCAGAGTGAGACCATGAATTCTTTGTAATTCAATTACAAAGATAAACCAGTAGATCTAAAAAAAGGGAAAGGGAGGAAGAGTCACAATCATCTTAAAAAAGTAAGAGGGAATCAGAGGTCAGGAAGAAAGGGAAGCAGTCTCAGAACAATAAAGGTAAAGTGTGCTGTCAAGTCAGTGTCTTCTTGCATGCAGAAGGTTCCAAGTTCCTTCCCTGGCATCTCCAAGATAGGGCTGAGAGAGACTCCTGCCTAGAACCCTGGAGATGCGGCTGCCAGTCTGTGTAGACAATACTGAGCTAGATGGACAAATAGTCTGACTCAGCACAAGGCAGCTTCCTAAGTATGGTTTGGCCCTATTTTAAATACACTGTTCTCTTCTTCTAGGATGCGTCTGTATAAAAAAGCAAGTTGCCACCAGCTCCATGAACTGGGCCCCTTCATCATTTCCTAGGGACACAAAGTTCTGTAGCCAGCCTTCTCTTGGCTTGGCCTTCTGGGCTTGGCCTGATTATACTACACTCTTACCTGCAGCAGTTCACCTGCTGGCTGCCGAAACTCCTCCTCCATCTCCTGGATGACCCTTCCAAGAGAAGAGAGCTCCTTGGAGAACCTGAGGTCCTGCAAAGCTGATCTTTTATCAATCTCGTCTGTCACCTCTTCCATCTTGGTCAGCAAACACTTCTCTTGGTCATACAAAATGTCGTGTAGTTGTTTGAGCTCAGCCAGTGTCTTCTCCTCTTCCTCTTTTATTTCCTTCTACAATAAGCACATGGGAAGGCAAACATGTCACACATTAAGAACAATCATGCACAAGTTGCTGATCTTCAATGCAGCGTATCCCTAAAGCCAGCCTGCATACTGGAAAACTGAGAAATAATCAACTTAATGCGTCTGCAGCCAATAAAAAAACCTAAGCTTTGTTCAGCTTCTGAAATGTATGTGATGGTTTCAATACACTTACAGGATTTCTTTGGTATAAAAAGTAAAAGAGCCCCCCTAAACTCCATCTTTAGATTCTACAAAGTTTGTAACTTTTTGGTTGGTCAGACTACTAACTTAAAACACCTTATATGATTAGAGAAAGCTTTTAAAATAACAGATCCCCACCCACGCAACACCACCCTGATCAGAGTGAAAGACCAGATTAAGCATGTGACCAACAATGTGTGTAGGTCCCAAGACGACTTGGGATAGGCCTATAGTTGTCATGGCCGCTATGAACTCCTGAGTCCCTCTGAATAAAATTTATTTATTTTATTTATATACTGCCCTTCCAAAAATGGCTCAGGGCGGTTTATATCAAAATAAAACACAATTAAAATCAAAACTAAAACAATTAAAATCATTAAAACATTAAAATCATTAACATTAAAATCATTTAAAACCATAAATCTAATTAAAAGCCTGGGTGAATAAATGTGTATTCCGTGCCTTTTAAAAAGTTGCCAGAGATGGCAAGGCTCTTATTTCAATAGGGAGCGCATTCCAAAGTCCAGGGACAGCAACGGAGAAGGTGGCAGCAACCGCAGACGAACCTTTCTAGATGATCTCAACAGGTAGTGGGGCTCATGGTGAAGAAGATGTTCTCTTAAATACCCAGGGGGCCTAAGATGTTTAGGGCTTCATAGGTAATAACCAGCACCTTGTATTTTGCCCGGAAACGTATTGGCAGCCAGTGTAGTCCTTTCAACTCAGGAATAATATGGTCTCTCCTAGATGACCCAGAGCCCAAACTGGATTAATTGACCCAGAGCATTCTGGATTAATTGTAGTTTCTGGACTACATACAAAGGCAGCCCCACATAGAGCGCATTGCTGTAGTCCAGCCTAGAGGTTACCTAGAGGCACGGTCCGGCACCGGCGAGGGTCTCTCTTTAAGGATGGGGGGTGCACTTACCCCTCCCGTCCGCTTTTCTCCCGCCAGCGCTCCATTTTTCTGAAATGTTTGGGGGGCGGCAGCATTCTTCCCTGCTGCCCCCATCCCCATTTGTTTCCCAGAAATACCAGACGTAACAATTGAGTGTGTGCCCGCCACCACTGAACACTGCGTGTGCACATTGCGTGTGACGTGTGTGGAGAGTGCACAGTGGCGGCGGGCGCACGTGCGATCGGTACGTCTGGTATTTCTGGGAAACAACGGGGGAAGGGTTAGGAATGCTGCCACCCCAAAAACATTTCAGAAAAATGGAGCGCTGGCGGGGGGAAAGCAGCGGGATGGGTAAGTGCACCCCCCCACCCTTAAAGGGAGACATCCCCACCGGTGCCGGACCCGGCCACATTTGAACTGGTTCAGAGGCCTCCATAATGGCCTCCGGACCGGTTCATGCACATCCCTAGTTACCAGCTTATGTACCACCGTTCCGAGGTCGTTCATCTCAAGAAACAGACGCAGCTGGTGTATCAGCCGAAGCCAATAAACAGCACCTCTGGCCAACTGGTCCTGAAGTGAACATATTCCATTTTTCTAAATTGTGATTTTCTCAATCACTTCCCACGAATAGTGCCACTTACAAGCAAGTCTTCACTTTCACGTTCCGTTTCTGCTTTGTACTCCAGGATTTTTTCTTTCTCCTTCCTTAAAATCTCCACTTTGCTACCAATCCATTCCTGAAAAGTAAAACAAACATTCCAGCTTGGTTTCTGCCTGGCGATTAAGTATTTAGACCTATCAAAACTGTCAGTGAGAGACAATAAAACAGAGAGACAGATAAATTAGTTATTTGGTGCATACATGCTGTGGGAGGAGGAGATCTCAGATTCCCTTGAGTTTGGATTTCAATGTGGCCTACAATTACACTGGGCTGTGTGTTTTGAGCTTTGTCAGCTACCCTCTTGTTATTTTAACAACATAAAGAAACATACTAGATCCATACTAGTCTGGGTCCACACCTAAAGTCAACTGCTTTGGGAGAGCTTACAAGCCCTTTTCCTGACCTAGGCTTCAGGATTGTAAGCCTTCCCTCTCCGATGTCCTTAAAGGGCTTCTCCCAACTCTCCTGCTCTGAGGATGGAGCTTGAAGGTGGCGTCATTTCCATCCCTTCTCCACCCCAAGAAGTCTGCTTCCCCGTGAATCCTACACTGGAACCAGAAGAGCTCTTACCCCTGGAGTCCAGGGCCTACACATCCCCTGCCCCACTGCCCCCAAATCCTCTTTAGTCTGTCCTGGGTGGTGTGGCCGCCTGGCAGAGCATGATAACACTTAATTTGCAGGCGAGTGGGGCAGGGGCGCACCATTAATTAGGCAAAGGGAGACAAATATCTCCTGGCCCACAGCCTCTGAGGGCCCCCAAGGCTAGTCCTTGCCCTTTCTCTCCCCTCGTTTCTCACTCTTTCCCTTTCTGTATTGCTATAGCAGCAGCAAAGTGGCCCAATACCCACTTTTCGTTTGCCTCCTGCCTGCCTCCGAGCGTGGCTGCTGCTCTCGGCTGTTCTCTGCGCAGACTCATTCACTGAAGCTGAGAGCATGCCGAATGAATGACCTCACCCAGGCACAGGGAGCACAGACACACAGGAGTCAGGCAGCAGCAGAGAGAGAGAGTGCTAGAGCTTTCAAGCCGACCAGAGCTTCTGGCTGGAGGCTGCATAAAAGCATCGTTTTTGTTCGTCTTGCTGACAGACTGACTCACAAGACGGCAGGGAGTAAAGTGTGAGGGTGCAGAGGATTCAGATAAAACAGAAGGGGGCAGAGCAGAACCACATAAGGAGTAGACAGAAGGCTATGCCAGCTGGTCAAAGAGTCAAAAGAAAGATAGCAGACACCAGGGAAGAGATTCAGCGTATAGGTGCTTATATGCCAATGCCAGAAGCCTCCGAGCCAAGATGGGTGAGCTGGAGTGCTTGGTTGCTAACACAGAAATAGCTAAAGTGGGCATAACAGAAACATGGTGGAACAGCGAGAACCAGTGGGACACAGTTATCCCTGGGTATAAACTCTATAGAAAGGTCAGGGAGGGGCGCCTTGGAAGTGGAGTAGCACCGTATGTTAAAGAAGGGATAGAAGAAGGTAGAAAACATAGGTGGACTGGAGTCCTCCACAGAAACCCAGTGGGTGACTATACAAGGCCTGAAAGGAAATGTGTTACTGGGGACATGCTATCGCCCGCTGGATCAAAATGCTGACAATGACTGGGAGCTGCAGGAGGAAATCAGGGAGGCATCAAGGAGAGGAAGGGCAGTAATAATGGGTGACTTAAATTACCTACACATAGACTGGGTAAATTCACAGTCAGGTCATGACAAAGAGGTCAAATTTCTAGATACATTGAATGACTGTACCCTAGAACAGTTGGTCTTGGAACCTTGGACTTAATCCTGAGTGGCACCCAGGACCTGGTGTGTGATGTCAGTGTCATCGACCCTTTAGGGAAAATTGACCACAGTGCCATCAAATTCAGCATACATGTATGGAGAGAATCACCAAAGAAGTCTAATACAGACACTCTGAATTTCAGAAGAGGAAACTTCTCCAAAATGAGGAGTATGGTGAAAAGAAAGCTGAAAGGGAAAATCAGGAGAGTCACTTCGCTCCAGAGTGCATGGAGTTTACTCAGAACCATAATACTAGAAGCCCAGTTACACTGTAAACCCTAAAGGAGGAAAGGTACCACTAAGTCCAGGGAGATGCCAGCTTGGAAAGCAGGTAAAGTCAAGGAAGTTATAAAAGGGAAGACTTCCTTCCAAAAATGGAAGCCCTGCCCAAATGAGGAGAACAGAAAGGAATATAAACTCTGGCAAGAGAAATACAAGGTGACAATAAGGGAGGTGAAAAAGAGAGTCTGAGGAACATTTAGCCAAAAGCATCAAGGGGAATAACAAAAACTTATTTAGATACATCAGATGCAGGAAACCTGCCAGGGAGGCAGTTGGACCTTTGGATAGTGAGGGAGTGAAAGGGATTATTAAGGAGGATATGGAGGTTGCAGAGAAGCTAAATGAGTTCTTTGCGTCTGTCTTCATGGCAGAGGACATGGAGCCTATATCTGTTCCTGAAACAGGCTTTTTAGGGATGGAGGCTAAAGAACTGAGTCAGACAGCAGTGACAAGAGATGATGTTCTAAACTGTCTGGAAAAACGAAAAACTAACAAATCACCAGGGCCTGATGGCATCCATCCAAGAGTCCTCAAAGAACTCAAATGTGAAATTGCCCACTTCCTTGCAAAAATATATAACTTATCCCTGCAATCAGGCTCTGTACCAGAGGACTGGAGAGTAGCAAATATAACACCCATTTTTAAAAAGGGATCCAGGGGTGATCCAGGAAATTACAGGCCAGTTAGCTTAATGTCCGTTCCAGGCAAATTGATGGAAAGCACCCTCAAGGATAAAATTGTAAAGCACATAGAGGAACAGGCCCTGCTGGGAGAGAACCAGCATGGCTTCCGCAAAGGTAAATTTGCCTCACAAAACTTTTGGAGTTATTTGAGTGTGTCAACATGTGTGTGGATCAAGGTGATCCAGTTGACATAGTATACCTGGACTTCCAAAAAGCTTTTGACAAAGTTCCTCATCAAAGACTCCTGAGGAAACTTAGCAGATATGGGATAAGGGGACAAGTACATGTGTGGATTGCTAACTGGTTGAAAGACAGGAAACAGAGGGTAAGTATAACCGGTGCTTCTTAATTTATTCATAAATGATCTAGAAGTAGGGGTAAGCAGCAACGTGGCCAGATTTGCAGATGATACCAAACTCTTTCGGGTGGTGCGGAGCTCCAAAAGGATCTCTCCAAACTGGGTGAGTGGGCAACGGGATGGTAAATGTGCTTCAGTGTTGGCAAGTGTAAAGTGATGCACACTGGGATGAAAAACCCCAACTTCAAGTATACGCTGATGGGATCTCAGTGACTGATCAAGAGAGGGATCTTGGGGATCTTGGACAGCTCGTTAAACGTGTCTACTCAATGTGCGGCAGCTGTGAAAAAGGCCAATTCCATGCTAAGGATCATTATTGATTGATTGATTTGATTTGATTTGTATACCGCCCTTCCAAAATGGCTCAGGGCAGTTTACAATTAAATTACATTAGGAAGGGGACTGAAAATAAAACAGCTAATAGTATAATGCCCTTATACAAAACTTTGGTGCGGCCACACTTGGAGTACTTTATACAATTCTGGTCACCACATCTAAAAAAGGACATTGTAGAACTGGAAAAGGTGCAGAAGAGGGCAACCAAGATGATCAGGGGCCTAGAGCACCTTTCTCATGGGGCAAGGCTACAACACCTGGGGCTTTTTAGTTTAGAAAAAAGACAACTGCGGGGAGACATGATAGAGGTCTATAAAATCATGCAAGGTGTGGAGAAAGTGGAGAGAGAGAACTTCTTTTCCCTCTCACACAACACTAGAACCAGGGGTCATCCCATGAAATTGATTGCCAGGAAATCTAGGACCAGCAAACGGAAGTACTTTTTCACACAAGGCATAACCCACTTGTGGAATCCTCTGCCACAAGATGTGGTGACAGCCAACAACCTGGATGGCTTTAAGAGGGGTTTGGATGACTTCATGGAGGAGAGGTCTATCAATGGCTACTAGTCAGAGGGCTGTGGGCTACCTCCAGCCTCAAGGGTGTGCCTCTGAGTACCAGTTGCAGGGGAGCAATGGCAGGAGAGAGGGCACTCCCTCAACTCCTGCTGTAGGCTTCCAGTGGCATCTGGTGCTAGGCCAGTGTGTGAAACAGGATGCTGGACTAGATGGGCCTTGGGCCTGTTCTTATGTTCTTAAATGCAAGTTGTTTGTATTAGGTGGGGGAGGGGAAGAAGAATGTAATGGAAAAGAAACTGCCTGAGGGCTGCATAATCCCATTGTTCTGCTGTGCTGACTGACCCTCAACAAGGCAAGGCAGGGGGAGGAAGGTAAAAGTAACTTGTGTTTTTAAAAGTAACCCTCTGGTGGAGAGAAGAAGTGGAATGTGAAGAAGACAAATGAAAAAAGAGGAAGAGATAATGAGAAAGGAGTGGGGGTTGGCCTGGTATTGAGGAAAGGAAGGTAAAAGAAACTTGTATTTTTAAAAATAAGCATGATGGAGGTAGAGAGAGAAGAGTGCGTTCAATGTTGGGATCTTGCAGGCTGAGTCATTCATTTGATAAGGGGCTAAAGAGCTGCTGAATAAATGCTTTTTTTAAAAAGCATTTCATCAAAATAAGACTTTGCAAATCAGTTGATGATAGGGATTTTTTTAAAGCTGCCTTTCTCTTCTGCCCCTGAACTTTCTACTTAAATCCCAAGAAACTGGGATGACTCCATGTATTCCATTCTGCTGTCTGGTTTGAAATCAAATAAGTGGGGGAGACGGGTGTCTAAACATTGCTTGTGGGTGACTTCTCTTTCTGTTTGGCATAGCTCAGGGTAGTACTTGTATGATTCTTTGTTCCTACTTTTATTCTTACAAGAATCCTGTGAGATGGGTTAGGATGAGAGAGAGTATCTAGTTTAAGGTTATCCCTTGAGCTTCGTAGTTGAGTATGGAAGGATTTGAACCCAGTTCTCCCCAGTTCTTATCCCACTCTAACCAGTATACCACACTGGCTTTTAACTAAGTGGGGTACTGAGTGCAGGAGGAAAAGGAGACTAAACTCCTTATTTTAGCTATGAAACAAGTACTGGAGTGGCTAAACTTTATTAAGGTTGGCTGGCATAAACTAAAACACACACACACCATACAATAGTGTTTTTTCTTATCTTGAGATGAACTCAAGATTTTTTTTTGTTCAGGACTGAATCTGTTCCCTATCGGTTGAGATATACGTACAAATGTGAAGCGGGAGAAAGGGAAAAAACTGTGAAATTCCTTTTTTTCTTTCATATTT
Source organism: Hemicordylus capensis (assembly GCF_027244095.1). NCBI lineage: Eukaryota > Metazoa > Chordata > Lepidosauria > Squamata > Cordylidae > Hemicordylus > Hemicordylus capensis. The sequence continues at coordinate 251,634,403 of NC_069658.1, read as the reverse complement.
GTGGATATGTGTGTGCTTGTACACTTGTATCTATAATGGCAGACAAAAATAATGGCAGGGAAAGACAGTTAACACAACTTTTTAGAAAAAGCCCTCCACAGTATTCTAATGCTTCTGCCAATGAATATTTGCATAAATATACTTGTTTTGCATTATTACATTCCTGTGAGTGCAGCAACCTAAGGCATCTTGTCTCTGAGGCTGGAGATCGCCTATGCCACCAGACTAGTAGCTATTGGCAGTTGCTGTTTGTGCCCTCAAGAATCCATGGGCTAAAAGTATGTGTGTGTGTCTAGTGTTCTTTTAGAAAAACGGCCTATTGGTGTTCCTCACCTTCCTTCAAGAGCAGGACTCAAATGCAGATTACTGAGTGGGCTAGGCATTGAATCAATTCCATGCAGGCTCAACTATTTTTTAGCAGCATACAAAAATCATCTATGAAAGTGGGGCAGGGCAGCCACTTTTTTCTTTGTCCCAGTGGCTCCCTGTATAGTGAAATCTGTTCTGCACCTAGTAGAAGGTGAAGGAGAGGAAGGCAGCCCATTTTAAAATCACATCTCCAGACCCACTCCAACCTTGCCCGGGGAGGGGGGCCTCCATCGGCCTTTAGGTCCAGGGCAGGCTCCAAAATTACCTGGGCACACTGGCACCCCTCGAAATAGTCCTCAACACGAGAAAGGGGGAGTTCTTACCTTATACTCTTGGACAGCCTCCTCCCCAGAAACCTTGGCGTGTCCTTGGTGTTTGCTGGATTTGTCGCATATTAGGCAGATGGGGATTTTGTCCTCCTTGCAGAAGAGTGTCAGGGGCTCCTGGTGCCTCTCACAGAACCGCCACCACCCTGTTCCCCCCTCTTGCATCCTCAGCTCTTTGGTGATCTCCACGAAATTAGCCAGCTGCCTGTTTGGCATCAGGTCCTTCCGATGAACTCTCCCTCTGCACCGAGGACAGACGACACTCCACACCGAATTGCTCAGGCACTTGGAAACGCAGCCTCGGCATAAATTGTGCCCGCAAGAGGTGATGACCGGATCTGTGAAAAAGTCCATGCAAATAGGGCAGGTAGCTTCATCCCTGAGCTTTTTCCTGGGGCTGGGAGAAGCCATGATGACGCCCAGGCTCGCCCGCTGAATTTCACTTTCTTCTCTGTGTCCTTCCCACTCAATCAGCGTTTCGTGGGAGTCCCGGGACTCTTCCTCTCGGAGTGCTGGGCTGGCGGGAAAAAGATCCGACAGTTTTCCGCGCTAGACACAGACTAGGCGTGGGCGATTGCCTTTCCCAGGACAGGAGCCGAAGAGTCTACCCACAGCACCTTGACCGTCCTGGGTTAAAAACTGCAGCCGAGTGGAGGCGGAACTATGATTTGGGAGAGGCAATGGGAGACTTTGGGAGGATCCGCCCCTTTTGTGGGCAGGCAGCCCTCGCACAAAGAGGACTGACCCTGCCCTAAGAGACATGTGTGTATATTTTAGGCAAGGGCTACTCAAATGGAATGCCACCTAATGGCACAGCGGGGAAATGACTTAATTATTAAGCCAGAGGTTGCTAGTTCGAATCCCCGGAAACATCTATATCGGGCAGCAGCGATACAGGAAGGAAGATGCTGAAAGGCCTCGTCTCAGACTGCGCGGGAGGAGGCAATGGTAAACCACTCCTGTATTCTTCCAAAGACATCCACAGGGCTCTGTGGTCGCCAGGAGGACACTGACTGGACGGCACACTTTACCTTTAGTCAAATGGAAAATACACCCTGCATATGCCCAGATGCTCTCTTTATTCTTCCTGCTAGTTTCTTTAAGGCAGGCAGCTCCTATGTTTCACCTCTCACAGCCTCTCGTCCCTCCCTCAAATCATTATCTCTTTAAAATGTGCTCAAAGTGTAGTTTTTATTTGGATTTTAAAAAATGATGTCTTAGAACAGCATTTAATATCTAATACTCTCAGATGTAGTTGTGTACCACTCTTTCTCAAGTTCCCCCATGTACTACAGTTCAGAATATCTCTTTCCCCTCTCACAACAGTCCTGTGTGGTAGGCTAGGTTGAGAGAAAGAGATAAGGTTGCCTCACAGTGGCAAATGACTTCAGGCATACAAGTTTGCTTCTGTCCCCTCACCACACCACCATTTTATCCTCACAACAATAACTTGAAGAAAGCTAGGCTGCCTGAGAGATAGCCAGGGGACCAAGATCATCCAGTGAGCATCATGACTGTGCAGGGATTTCAGCTGCCTGAAAGGGCATTTGGGTTCTCCTTTGCTAATTGATTTGTAGGAGAAGGGTTTGTAAACTGGCACGTTCAACCAATCATTTATCGTATTGAAAAGCAGTTTGGGATCAGGAGGATCTTTCTGACACACTCCAATAACCCACCCGCCACCCCAAAGCAGTTCTCAATTAAGAACATCCCTGCTGGATCAGACCCAAGGCTTATCTAGTCCAGCATCCTGTTTCACACAGTCACCTACCAGATGTCTCTGAGAAGCACACAGGCAAGAGGTGAGGGCATGCCCTGTCTCCTGCTGTTGCTCCCCTGCAACTGGTATTTAGAGGCATCTTGTCTCTGAGGCTGGAGATCGCCTATGCCACCAGACTAGTAGCTATTGATAGACTTATTCTCCATGAATATAAGAACATAAGATCACCGTTATCATATGTCCTTGTTGACTAGTAACGGACTAAAGGGAGCTAACTAGAGCTGCAGGGCAGTCATTAAATAAAGTTGATGAAGCCCTCATTATGCAAACAATACATGCACAAAGTGTACACATTCAGTTTTCAGTATTTTTCAAAGATCAGTCTTGGAACAACATTTAATATATAAAATTATCTCAGATTTGCCTACTGCTTTTTATAGAGGAGCTCAAGGTGATGCAGTTCCAAATATCTCCTTTTTCTCACAACAGCCCTGTGAGGTAGGCTAGATGGAGAAACAGATATAAGCTTGCCTGCCTCACAGTGGAATACAAACTCATAGAAAATGTATACAGTGCTATGATGATGTTGGGTGTTCTTCAGTCTCTTCTTCCCTCCATCCTTTTTAAAGAGTCAGTGACAATTCACAACAGTAACTGAGTTGAGGTCAGTAGATACTCCTGGCATTCTTCAGATTCATAGCATGGTGTAGCGGTTAGAGTGCTGGACTAGGACTGGGGAGACCTGAGTTCAAATCCCCATTCAGCCATAATACTAGCTGGGTGATTCTGGACCAGTCACTTCTCTCTCAGCCTAACCTGCTTCACAGGGTTGTTGTGAAAGAGAAACTCAAGTATGTACTACACCGCTCTGGGCTCCTTGGAGGAAGAGCGGGATATAAATGTAAAATAATAATAATAATAATAACAACATCAAAAACAGGAACTCAATGGAAACTGGAGTCAATTTAATTTTTAAAAAGAGCAATTCATCTATTCTTAAACCTTCTGTGGGATAGAGTGTTAAACATAATACTGTTTTTAAAATATGTATATACTGGGTTTAAAAAAGAAAGAAAAACACTTCAAGTGATTTACATAATAAGTGAATGAAAAACACCAGCAACAGCCAGAGAGATGCAGTGTCGGGGTAAATAGAAACAATTTTTCTCCCCGTTAAGTAAAAGAAAGCCATCATTTCATAGCCTTCCACTCACAAACAAGTCTAGACACAGCCCTAAGTATACACAAATATGGGTATTTTATTATTAATATTTATATCCTGCTCTTTCTACAAGGAGCTGAGAGTACTGTACATGATTCTTCCTCCCCACTTTTATCTTCAAAACAGTCCTGAGAGGTAGGTTAGGCTGAGACAGAATGACTGGCCTAGAGTCACCCGGTGATCTTGACAGCTGTGCAGGGCAAGATATGAACCCTGGTCTTCCTAATCCTAATCTAACTATTAGTGATGTAACCACAGTGTCACACTGGTTCTCAAGCGTTCAGTGCAATGGAGAAGTGATTGCAGAAGAAACAGGAAATTCAAAGTCCCATATTAGTTGTGGCATTGCTGGAGGACTGAGATCTCTCCCAGTTTAAGCTTAACCTTGTCCATATTAACTGAGGATGCAGTCCTACTCACTTATCTTGGAGTAAATCCTATTGACAGTGGGGCTTACTTCATAAGAACAGCCCTGCTAGATCAGGCCCAAGTCCCATCTAGTCCAGCATCCTGTTTCGCACCGTGGCCCACCAGATGCCTCTGGAAAACCCACAGGCAAGAGGTGAGGGCTTGCCCTCTCCTGCTGTTGCTGCTCCCCTGCAACTAGTATTGAGAGGTATTGTGTCTCTGAAGCTGGAGGTAATCCATAGCCACCAGACTAGTAGCCATTGAAATACCCATCCCTCCATGAATTTGTCTAATCTCCTTTTAAAGCCATCCAAGCTGGTGGCTATCCCATGGCAAAGAATTCCATAGAACTCCAAAAGGTTAGTGAGGCAAGATTTACCTTTGCGGAAGCCATGCTGGCTCACTCCCAGCAGGGCCTGTTCTTCTAGATGCTTTACAATGCTATCCTTGAGGATGCTTTCCATCAATTTGCCTGGAACGGACGTTAGGATAACCGGCCTGTAATTTCCCGGATCGTCCCTGGATCCCTTTTTGAAAATTGGTGTTACATTTGCTACTCTCCAGTCCTCTGGTACAGAGCCCGATTTCAGGGATCTCTATTTATATTTCTCCTAGGTGTGCCAGGGAAAATGCGTCCCGGCAGCCCAGCTGATTGGCAGGGCTGAGAAGGCACCTGATTGGCAGGTGCAGCGCACCCAGGAGAATTTGGCAAGCTGTGGGTGGTGACGTTTGCCACAGGCCCGGCCGTGGAGGTGAGGCAGCGGGCCTGGGTGAGGTGGCGGCCGGCCCGGCCGCAGCAGAGGGACTGGGCCCGGCAGCCTGGGCAAGAAGGTGGGGGAGAGTTAGCCAGCCTCAAAGAGGCCAGCCGCAGAGGCTAGCAAGCAGCAACAACGGGCCAAGCCGCAGCGGAAAAGGCGGCACTCGGCCTGTGTTATGGCCCAGACCACTCATATTGGACCAGAACTCATAGCCCAAGGGGCCAGGCTGAGGCTTGTGTGTCTTTGCCAGCAATTCCATTGAGAGATTCCCTGTTGCAAGGCCTCATTCAGCTCTGAGTGAAATGATTAACTCCTAGGAGATAAGCTGGAAGCTAATCCCTTACTTCCTCTGACAGAATACTTAGGTTGATTTCACCTATATTGTTCTGCCTTAGTCAAATGCATTGATTAACTAGCCTCAAGCATATACCCTTTGGCTGTTACTTTAAATATTCTTCTCTTTTTTTTTAGAATTACACACTAAGTAGATGTACACAAGTAGTAATTTAATTGCTAACAGACACTCAGATCATTCTTAGATCACAATCACTTTCTATTGCTCAAAAGGTAGTACCATGGATGGTTGAGTGCCCCCTAAACAAATAACCCCCTTATCACCTCCCCAGTGCCAGACTTCCATAGTAACTTAAAGGAAAAACACACCTTTTATATTCTCAAAACTCCTTTATTATCAACATAAACAGAAAGCAACAATAACAAGCAATTCCCCTGTAAGCTCAAACCATCTTATCTTTAGGGTAAAGTGGCTGAAGATCCATTAAAAAAATTCACTTTGGAATTGTGAAACAGCAAGATAGCAGAACTTTTACAAATTTTAAAACATGGTGGCATTTTCAGCTTCACCAAAATTCAAGGTTCTGGTTTGAAATATACATCAACTTTTACTTGCAGAAATTACTGGAAGCAGGGGTGCAAATCCCCACCTCCACCAGTAGTATATATTATTGGGCTTTTTATTATGAATATAAACTATCTGGAGAACCATTGTTACAAAAAACATAACATGGTTTATAATAAAAATGAAATGTGGGACCAGAAAGCTTCTGAGGTGGGAGGTTAAAAAAAGAGAATATCAAGAAGATAAAGAGTACACACATTCTGAAAACATGTTCAATAAAAGTAATGCAAAAGAGGAAACAGCTTTTCTCATATTTGGTAACTGGAGACCAGATAGTGGCCAGGCTTGGAAGAACATCCCTGGGATGTGATGGGTCCAGGTTCCCTCATCCCGAACCAGGACCTCCTTCCTCACAGGAGGTTCATAATGTGAGAGGGACTCTGTTAAATGACATGCAAATTGGCCTCTTTCTACCGACAGAGATTTTGCCTAACTTTTTTAAAAATTTATTTTTTATTTTATTTTAAACTGGTCAGCTTCCCCAGCAGCATCAATCAAGGACACATTTGTTGTTTGGACTGGGAGGGCTAGCCACTTGTTTTGCATCTTCACAGCTGGCGGAAGACTAGTTAGGACAAAAAGGAAAAAGGGAAACTGAAATCAGGGCTGAAGATCACGGAGCTTGCAGCCAGTATGCTGCCTATTTAGGATTGTGACTTTGCTCAAAGCAGATCTGCTGTTCTCAGTAGCAGTGTTACTGCCTCTTTTAAAAATAAGCTGGAGGAAGAACACTGGAAAAGAAAGAGCAAAGTGGTTCCACTGAGTGAGTTTTGACAGTTACAGGGGGACTTTGTAGCACTGTAAAAAGTTATTTTGGATAGTTAAAGGGGAGGTGCTATGCTCCCCACCACCCTGAGTCAGCAGACATGACTGTCTGATCAAACATTTGTTCAGAACTCTTTTTATTGCCACCCCTTTTTATTTTGAAATTAGCTCACGAGAGAGTGAGTTTTGAATGGCGTCTCACTCAGGGTCCAGGCACAGCTTTTCATAGGCTCCCATGCTCCCTTGTACAGTGATTCAAGTCTCTGGCTACATGCTGAACAGGTACTTTGTGCAATTTTCACAGCAGCACCTAAAGACCAGCACTTGCAAACCCATCCCTTTCCACTCCTACTTTACTTCTTCTATACTTAAAGGCAGTAATGAAAAGGCACAGGCTTGCAAGAACTGGCCTGTAGATGGTGCTGTGAATATTGCATGAGATCCCTGCTCAGCATGTTGCCAGTGTCAAATTGCTGAAAAAAGGAGCTGACGGAAAGCTATGCAAGCATCTGGACCATGAGAGAGATATTTTTAGAAGCTTGTGTGGAACGTTTTTAAAAAGTCTTCACTTTACTGCCGTCTTGAACACACTTTGCAGCTGTATTGTTGCTGCCTATCTCCACTTCTTCACTGCATCAGGGAGAGAGGATCAGGTGGGCTTCTTCAAAGACCTTAAAGAAAGGGAAAAGGGTTTCTCCTGAGAACAAGTTTCCTGGGAATGCATAGAGCAGGGCTGCTGAATCAGCATCAAAAAAGGCTATCCGTCCCCCAGCATAGTTGAGAGTAACTCGGATCCTCTTGGGCTGCCCACTCAGGGTCAGAGAAGTAGCACCAGGAGTATTGGGAATCCACAACCCACTTGAATTCCTGGACAAAGCCCAGAATCCAGAGACAGGAGTAAAGTCAACCTCACCCTTCCTCCTCACAGACTTTCTCACGACTCCCACAGCCCATTCTGCTTCAGTTCCTAAAGTGATTTCCCACAAATGTCTGCCTGCTGTGAATCCTTCACACCCTAGCACCATATTATATTTTTCAAATCTTTCAGGGTTGTCGGGCAGATCTTGATCATTGTCTCCGTATTTCACGCTTTTACGATCCTCAGACAAGACAAGTCGGGGATGAGCTGTGTCTGGATTCAGAGTGACGTTGGCTATATTGTGTAAGAAGAGAGGAGAGGAGAGAGAAAAGAAGAGATGAGATAAAATTGGCTATTTGGCTAGATGGACTTTAACTTTTATTTTTCAGGAAAATGCTTTTAAAAACAGTAAGAAACAGACAGGCCTGGAAGTTCTTCCTTTTTCTTCTTTCCAATTTTCTGTAGCCAACATAGGAAGCTGCCTTATACAGAGTCAGACCATTGGTCCATCTAGCTCAGTATTATCTACACAGACTGGCAGCAGCTTCTCTGAGGTTGCAGGCAGGTGTCTCTCTCAGCCCTATCTGGGGATGCCAGGGAGGGAACTTGGAACCTTCTGAATGCACATATGCAGATGCTCTTCCCAGAGCAGCGCCTTCCTCTAAGGGGAACTTATTACAGTACTCCCATATAGTCTCCCATTCAAATGCAAGCCAGGGCAGACCCTGCTTAGCAAAGGCCGGGACAGAAATGTGAGGCTCCAATGAAACTCAAGCAGATAGCTTTCTGGCATGCCCCCATCCCTCCTGTGTGTGTTTCTCCAAAAGTGCCCCTAAAATGTACCTCTCTGCAGCTGAATTCCAGATATCACAGCATCTGGGAATGGAAAGGAAACAGATTAAGCCCTTATAACCAAAAAAAAAAATTTTTTTTTTAAAGGATTAGTTGACATTATAGCATCCATTGTTTCCTTATTTTAACTAAAGCATCAAAAATGGCTGAGACAAATTTAAGAGAGGCAAACCCAAATGTGCTTACATGCTATTTCGATACCACTTTTCAACCAAAAAGTCCATGAAGTGGTTTCCATAGGGGGGAAAAGAATGAGAAGGTGGTTCTCTGTCCCAAGAGGGCTCAGGCTATGCCGAAGAGCCACCACTTTTAAAAAGTGCCTTTTACTCAGGTCACAAGGATTATTCAAATTTGCTTCTCCTAAATAGGAACCCCGTCCCAAACAGTGTTCCCTGTAACAAGGATTCCCAGATGTTGTTGACTACAACTCCCACCATCCCCAGCTACAATGGCCTGTGGGATTATGGGAGCTGTAGTCAATACCTGGAAATCCTTGTTAGAAGGAACACTGGTCCCAAGGTCTGCTACTCATTGCAGAAAACAAAGAGGCAATGTGGCAAACTTACTATGGGGTGACTGAATGGAAGGGGGCCAATCCTACCATGCTGTAAACAAGAAAAGGAGGAAGAGAAGCTATTCCTGTTCATACGATCCACAATTTACCCATCTCCAGCTATCAGCTAAGTCTGCTAATTAAAACAGTCCCCTCTGACAAGGCAACTATGAAGCAGGCTATAGATAGTTTTATTTTATATAAACCACCTAGAGAACCTTTTGTTATAAAAAACCTAACAAATATAAATTCCATTAAAACAAAAGCTTTTGGTTTAAGATGTGTTAAGGAAACTCCACATTCACTCAAGCTTCAAAATGCTGGGAAATTGCGACTGTTAAGGGCCTAAATAACAAATGTATTATTTAGGCAATATATACAGATATAGTTTGGTGTCCTATGCTGTGTATAGTTCCAGCTTCATCACTACCTTGGAGCTGGGGGCCTCACTGGCTGAGTGGTGGACTCTTCTGAACGGAAACTCAACTTCTTATTTTCCTGGTCCTCCTAACATCACAAATGACCCAGAGGTTTGACAACTACGGTATATCAGAGCCAATACAATTTTCACTAGGAAATACTTGCAGCCATTCTTTATTACCTTTAAATTGCTTAACCATGCCCTCCAGAAAGGGGTTTACATCATGGAGCTCCCGGATCTTCCACTTCAGTGAAGGAGGAAAAGCCACTGTCTTCTGAAATGGCCTCTTCTTAAAACTGGGTGAGAGAACAGAGTTAACCTACCATCCAACCAATCCAGAATTCCCAAGTGGAACAAAGAAATGGAAAGAGGAAATAGCAGGAAGCCAAGAGTCAGAAGCAGCTGCAGAAGAACAGAAAGGCTTTGTGGAAGAAACTGTAGCACCTAAAGAGAGCCAGCGTGGTGTAGTGGTTAGTGTGCTAGACTAGGACCGGGGAGACCCGAGTTCAAATCCTCATTCAGCCATACTAGCTGGGTGACTCTGGGCCAGTCACATGTCTCTCAGCCTAACCTACTTCACAGAGTTGTTGTGAGGAGAAACTTAAGTATGTAGTACTCTGGGCTCTTTGGAGGAAGAGTGGGATATAAAATAATAATAATAATAATAATAATAATAATAAAAAATCACCAAAGCCAGGCCTCTGATTATTGTTGATGGCCCAAGCTCTGTAGCCAATGCTGGCAATAAACCCTTGCCAAGGTAGAAAGTTGGCAACCTAGAAGCCTAAAAAACAGCCAGAACTGTAAAAAGCCCTCTTGATTGTGAAATATTTCTGCTAGCACAAGAGGAGTCATCAGCCTGCCTAACAAGAATTTGATTGCTTAGTATTCCCTACCCACCCACACCCTCTCAAGGATGGGGTAGCTGGAATTTCTTCTATAAGACATCCCAAGGAGGACAATAGCATGGCCTCTGGCAATCTCAATAGCCTCTTTCCAAAGAATCCAGCAGTGCTGTCTTACAAATTAAGTCTGGCTAAGGTCAAGTCAGCACAATTGAATTCAAACTAGAAGCCAAGCTCCTCCTTAGGGCCCCCATTCATAGGCAGGAAGTTTAGAACTAGAGGACCTCTGGGTCAGAGGAAGAGAGACAAATTGGGATGCCAGGAGTGCCTCAAGCCATGCTTACTGCCTTCTGAACCCAATGCCTCATTTGGGCAAGCGGTCTGCCCAATTGGCCAAGCAGATCTAGGAGAGGATTCCAGGCTTCTCCTGGCATGAATAGCCAAAGCTCCCACCCCAATGTATCAGTTAAATGCTTCACCTACTCTTTTTTTTACTGCTGATTTGTCAAAGTGCCTTATTGTTCTTCACTCCACTCCCACCCACTTGGCCTTGCCTCTGTACATTAACATCCAAATACAAGTTTAGTTACTTGCACACAATCTTATCTTCTGCTTCGCTCTTTTGGCATGCATGTCTGCAAGTATCTGTTTTTTATTTGATTTATATACCGCCCTTCCAAAATGGCTCAGCAGCAGATAACATAACATGATAACATAAAGTGCCCCTGCTGATCAAAACATCAATTCTCCCATAAGTGCTCCTGATGAGCAAAATATGGGATTTGGCCATAAAATCCAGAGACCTAATAGAGTCCTAGTTAATGGCTTCTCTTCCATAATGGAAATAGGAAATCCTGCTGTGTATTCCTTCTCTCTGTGCTTTTACAATATCTCACAGAGTTTTAGATAATGTTTAAATAGATTTTGCACTTTAAATTCAATTTTATATTGACTTTTTAAAAATGTTGTAAGATACTTATTTTGGGACGCAGTATACAAATTTAAATTTACATCCAAAGTGGGATTCATTCCTATTAGCCGTTAATTATCTAGCAAAACTTTTCTTCTTTCAAAGCACTATTACTTCAATTAGTTTTCTAGTATTGCCACACTATACCTAGTTTTACTGATGGTAAAACTGTTTCAGTTTTATATTTTCAACTACTCTATTCCTATTCCCCAGGACAGGGAGGGCGTTAATTATTGCTTTCCTCTTAACAGTATCGTTTTTTTCAATTGAGGGAGGAAAACAAACCAGGCAATAATATTAAGAGAAAAATCAGTAATTAAAGCCTTATTCCTAGTGAACAGAATAATATCTCACTTTAAATAAAGAGAGGAAAGCAATAATTAAAGCCTTACTCCTGGGAAATAAAGACTAAGGAAGGACTAATCCAGGGCAATCCACTGGCCATGCTGCACAGGAAGCAATCATCAGCAGACATCACAGGCTTGATGCTTCCAATTGAAGCTTAAGGGAACCTTTGTTTACTGAAGTAAGCCTGTGATGTCTTTTGGCACTTAGATTAGAAGGCCTTTGGCACTTAGATTAGAAGGATCTTGGCCAGGTGGACAAACACTGCTTGATAAAAGTGCCTGTGGAGCAAATCTGAACTCCACTTCCCGCAGATTACAGAAAAACAATTGCTCAGAAGCAAACCAAAGGGTTGAGTGTGAAAGCAACCACTGTCTGTGTCCCCAATATTAACTGAGTAAACATATTAATGTCAACTGAGTGAAAAGGTCTCAGTATGGTGACCGCTTTCTATTTCAGCCTGAATACCCAACATACTTCCCTTTCAAAATATATAGGAACATATCTCATACCTTCCAACAGGGTTTTTTAAGTGCTCTGGTTGTTTAATTGTTTTTTTATGATGTTTTAATTGTTAGTTGATGTTTTCTATCATTTATATTTCTGTTATTCGGTTTAATGGTTTTGTTTTAATTATAAACTGCCCTGAGCCACTTTGGAAGGGTGGTATAAAAATCAAATAAATAAAACCAAAACAAATGTGTCCCTATTTTCCAATTCAAGTGAATGGGAAAATAGGGACATATTGGCAGGTATGCTATATGCTGCAGCAAGGAGATATCTTCAACAAATTAATGTGTGGGTAACTGTAAAACCGAAGGGCCATTGACTCATGCCCCTACTCTGCACCCACATGTGTTCAGTCTCAATGCGGGGACATCGGGGGGGGCACGAGGGGGAGGGCTGAGAGAATTCTGGGCTAGACATTTTCACAAACTGTTAAGGGGCATGAACGATACAAAATGAATGACATACAGACTGCAAAAATATAAAACATGTAAATGATGAAATCCTTCTGCCTTTAGATTACCTTATTGATAGAAGATACTGAAGTATTTCACAAGCGTATATTTATCTGAGTTGCAAATCATATTTTTAATAGTGAATGATTAGATTAGAATGATGCGATTAGATTGACATGGCAGCAAAGTGTTGTCCTTCCTGGCCAAAAGGTTTGCCCTCCTTTGGGAGTAAAACTGTGGGACTTCTGAAGATAAAATTACAAGCTAGATTAGGGAGATTCCTTTCCGGGTACTCTAACTCTCACAAGAGTTAATGAATAGAATGTATGGGAGAGCGAGTGCACTGCCTTTGCAGTATTCCACAGAAGTGAACAGGACAATAATCCCAAGACTCAAATTCCAAAGAGCATTCTTATATGTTATCTGTGGTTCACACAGAGGCTGTGGAGCTCGCGTTTTTCCAGGAGCCTGGAAGGCCCGTTCCTTCACATCCAAGAGGCCAGACCCATCTCGTTATAATGAAGCATGAAGATAAAAGGGTGGAATTGACTTACCTCTTCAAGGTGCCCCCAACTTCCTAGAGAACAAGGAGAGAAAGGGGAGGGAATTCAGTGACTGCTAATGTGAAGCAAGTCTTTACAGAAGTCATCCAGCAACAACATGGAGGATCAACTTTAAAGCATAGCTGACATCTACTTAGCAGTTAAACTAGATAATGAATATATATCAAGCAAAACAAGCAACAAACATCCCTGCTTTAAAATGTGCAGTTAATAATAATCAAGAATCATCTCGCACAACTTTCTTCTACAGGATATTAGGCCCTTATAGTAAAAGTTAAGAACTTATAAAGCCATTTGTTCATATAATATTGTGGACAATATTATTAAATGTACAATTCAAGCTTTTTGCAAAGGGTCTGTAGGGCAATGAAGTCAACCACACCCATCATCTTTGTCTTCTATCTTCTTGAAAGCTAATGGCTGCAGAAGGAGCAAAGAAGCAGACACTCATATAATGCCTGCATTCCTTCCCCCTCCCCCGCAGGGAATAGGAGCTGTGGGAGGGAAAAGGTCACATCTCCCTCCTTCCATGCTATGGCCCCAGTCGAAATCAAGGGGCCTTATGACTGCTTGTAGCAAAAGAAAAAGTTGGGAAATCCAGTCACAGATCTTTGTGTTTGGCCCTACATTAAACACACTGAGGTCATTCACACAATCAAAAGCAGTGTTCTATCTGGGTTTGGGAGCGGTGTGTGCTCCCAGTTTTTGGTTGTGTGGAAGCAAGGTAGGAGGAAAACCTGGGTAGCTTTTCCTCCTACCTTGCTTCCACACAATCACTTCTACCCAGATTTTCCTCCTACTTTGCTTCCACACAACCGAAAATTGGGAGCACTGCTTTTGATTGTGTGAGTGACCTCACTGTCTGTCCTATTCTTCGGCGGATGTATCTGTACAAAACAGACCAGGTTACTACCAGCACCATGAACTGAGCCCCTTCACTTCTTAGGCACATAAAGCTCTAGAGGCAGCTTGACCCCTGGAGAGGAACTTTACCTGTTTCTGCCACTGTCTTACCTGCAACAGTTCACCTGCTGGCTTCCGACACTCCTCCTCCATCTCCTGGATGGTATTTTCAAGAGAAGAGAGCTCCTCTGAGAGTCTGAGCATCTGCCCAGCTTTTCTTCTATCAAGCTCATCCTTCACCTCCTCCGCCTTTTGCAGGAAACGTCTCTGTAACATGCTCACTTGCCTGAACAAAAACATTATCTTCTTCCTCTCTCTTTGTATTTGCTCCTACAGTAAGCACATGGAGGGCCAGTATGTCACACATAAGACCAAGAATCCACAGTCGCTAGTCTTCTAACACAAAAATGCAGCTTATTCCTAAAATCAGTCTGCATACTGGAGGATTCAGAAGTTCATTTAGTTGTGAGTTTAAAAGCATCATCATCATACACAAAGACAGGGGGTAAACGTTTCACAGGTTTGCAGCCTGATCCAAAGTAAGCTTATTCAGAAGTCAGTCCCTCCAAGTTCAGTTGAGCTCACTCACAAGTACGGGTGCATTGGACTGAAGTCTCAGAAGAATAAGGTGAGTCATCTCCATTTATCATGGAGAACACAAATATTTGGAAATGTTAGAATTGGTACATACTACTAATAGGAATTATTTATATACCAATTTTCAACAAGTGTTCCCAAACACATTTATACAGAAAAACAAAAACAAATAATAAGATGGTTCCATATCACCAAGGCTCACCATTTAAAATGAAACATAGGCAAATAGCAGCAACCACCACTGGAGAGATGCTGTGCGAGGGCTGAACAGGGACAGTTGGAATCACCACGTTGCTGGTATCTGTCTTGTTTCTTTTTCAGATTGGGAGCACTTTGGGGACAGAGAGCCATTTTATTGATTTATATCTATGTAAACCAGATATAAATATTCATCCTATTTGTAGTGTATAGCAGTGTTTCTCCCTCTGTTAAAAAAAGGTCCTTTATTTGGCTTTTTCATAAAACCTTTTGGGCCATTCCAAGAGCCCTGCCCCCCCCCCCAATTCTACAAGTTTACACTTGAAGCTAGTCTCATTGGATTTAATGGCATATCTACTCTCAAGGATGTGTGCCAGACATCCTGAGCAGAACTAACACCCTGTGACTTTAAAATTATTCTGCATTTGTGCATTTTACAGAAAAACACTTTAATACTGATCTTGTTTTGCAGGAATTTTTGTAAGCTAATTTGATAGTTTCAGAAATGAAAAATGGAGTAGAACTACATTCCATTTTTCTAAATTGTAGTTCTCATTCACTTCCCACTAACTGTGTCACTTACAAGCAAGTCTTTACTTTCACGGCCTGCTTCTTCTTCATAAGTCAGAATTTTTTCTTTCTCCTTCTTCAAGATCTCCAGGTTGCTACCCAGCCATTCCTAAAGAGTAAACAAGCTTTCCAGTTTGGCTTCTGCTTGGAGACTGAATATTTGGACCTATCAAAACTATCAGTGATTTGTGTCTCACTGTCCACTACATGGCCCAGGGTGGTTCCAAGGATAGGGCATGGGGTGGCTTGCCTCCCACCCCCACTTCTCTTTCAGAAATCTAGTATGTAGGATGCAGCTCACCCACCCATAAAAGCACTTTGCCCCTTCTGAGCCCCACCCCCATTTTTTCTGGTAGTGGTGGAGAGGAGAAATAACACAGATTCCCTTGAGTTTGTATCCCAGTGTGGCCTAGATTGGAACATGTGTTAAGCTTTGTCAGCTGCCCTCTTTGTTAATGTAATAACAGAAAGGTAGGATATAAATGAAGCCACCTAATGACTCAGCGGGGAAATGCTTGACTATCAAGCCAGAGGTTGCCGGTTCAAATCCCCGCTGGTACACCTATATTGGGCAGCCGCAATACAGGAAGATGTTGAAAGGCATCATCTCATACTGCGAGGGAGGAGGCAATGGTAAACCCCTCCTGTATTCTACCAAAGGCAACCACAGGGCTCTGTGGGCGCCTGGAGTCGAAACCAACTCGACGGCACACTTTACCTTTAGGATATAAATATTGCCAAGTACATTGACTGACAAGGTTTCTAGCTAGATCCAGCTGTAGTCTGGATCCATACTCAAGATGAATTGCTTTCCAGGAGTTCTTGTGTCCTTTTCCTGACCCCCCCCCCCGCAAGCCACAGGGCTGTTGGCCTCCCCTCTTTGATTGCCCTAAATGACTCTTACCAGCTCTCCTATTCTGAGGCTGGGGTTGAGAGTGGTGCCATTTCAGTCCCTTCTCCACCCAACCAGTCCGCTTCCCATGAATCCTGGCATCCCCCTCGCCACCCATCCCCATATTTCTCAATCCATGAAAGAGGGTGCCCCTACCTGATACTCCTGGGCAGCCTCTTCCACGGGAACCACACTGTGATTTTGGTGCTCCTTGGACCTGACACACACCACGCAGATGGGAACTTTGTCAGCCTGGCAGATGAGCTTGAGGGGCTCCCGGTGCCTCTCGCAGAACCGCCACCACACTCCTCTTTCCTCGTCCTGCACCTTCCACTCTCTGGTGATCTCGACGAAGTTGGCCAGCTGCTTGTTGGGCTTGAAATAGCGCTTAATTCTCGCTCTGCACTGAGGGCAAACAGCCGTCCTAGGCGAATTTTCCCAGCACTTGGTAATGCAGGCTAAACAAAAATTGTGCCCGCAAGGTGTGATGACCGGAGTGGCGAAAAAGTCCATGCAAATAGGGCAGGTAGCTTCATCCTTGAGTTTCTTCCTGGGGCTGGGAGAAGCCATGATGACGCCCACGGCAGGCGCGCAGGCTGAGTTTCACTTTCTTCTCTGTCCTTCCTACCCAATCAGCGTTTCGCTGGAGTCCCAGGACCAGCGTCGCTCTTCCTCAGAGTGTTGTAGAATAGACTAGAGTACGGGGCTCAGAGAGTTACGTGCCCGATGCTAAGTAGAGGAAGAAAGGGGCGTGGGCTATTGCCTTTCCCAGGAGCACCACTGATCCCTGGGAGGCCATAAAGCTGTTCTGGGTTCAAAATCACAGGCATGGAGGCGGAGCTTGGATTTGGAAGAAACCATGGAGAATTTCGGAAGGACCCGCCCCTTTTATGGAACTGGCAAGCTGGTATGTCTCTCACCCTGCTTGCCATGTTAAGAGGCATATATGTATGGAGTTTAGGCAGTGGTTAGTCAAGTGAAAAAAATGCACACTCTGCACATGCTCAGTTGCGTTATCCATTCTTAGTTGTAATACTGAACCCTGCAAAACAGGTTCTGGGATTCTGCCGGTGTCCAAATTAAGTCTTAGAGAGTCTTCAGCTACATCTTGCCTCAACAACCGGCAAAGGATGTACATTTCCTCTGAAAAATTATTTCTTTTAAAAACTTGGTATGAGGAAATATAGCCACTTAATGGCATTGTGGGGAAATAACTTGCCTAGATAGCAAGAGGTTGCTGGTTCAAATCCCTGAACACACCTATATCGGGCAACAGCAATATAGGCCAAGGTTCCTCCAGATGGAGTTTGATTCTACCATAAACATTGGTTCTTACAGGTTATTTTATACAGTGCTTAGGCAGCAGCTTCTTCTTTTTTAAAGGATATGGGGCTGTAGAGCATCTGCTTTGCATGCAGAAGGTCCCAGTTTCAGTCCCTGGCAGCATCTTTCCAGGTAGGCCTGAAAAGACTCCTGTCTGAAACCTTGGAGAGCTGCTGCCAGTCTGTGTAGAGTAGACAGTACTGAACTAGATGAACCAATGGTCTGACTCTGTATGGCAGCTTGCCACACTAGCTCATGCTCCCAAATGCCAAGAAATAACATGTGTTATAGGCTGCAGCCTTTGTGCCCAATATATGGCCTTATATTTAGGCAATATAAACAGTAAGGTATTCTGTACTTTAGTTTCAACCTGATGAAGCTGCCGCTGGCAGTGGCCAAGTGGTGGGCTTAAAGCCCCACATTTGTCTGTTCACTGGCCTGCGTAGACAAATGAAGTCTGTGCAACTGAGACTATCACGCAACTGAATCTAGCATTTACACATTACAAGTAACCAACTGACAATTAATTACAGCCCACCTAGAACAACAGGGTTGGAAGGGACCTTAAAGATAGTCTAACTTCCTGCTTAGAGCTAGTAATCCAGAGTTAAAACATCCAGTTACACCTTCTCTTCAGTTACTATATTAATACAGCAATGAATGAGGAAGCAAGGATTAGTAGGCAATGTGTTTTCACTTCAAGTTTGTATTGTATTTTTAAATGGTGTTTTTTTTTAAAATAAAAAAATAAAAATAACAATGCTCACTGAAAGAAAAGCAAAAAAACAAATAATAGCTAACTACTTTAGACTCAGAGCCACCTAATGGTGCAGCGGAGAAATGACTTGACTAGCAAGCCAGAGGCTGCTGGTTCGAATCCCCACTGGTATGTTTCCTAGAGACTATGGGAAACACCTATATCGGGAAGCAGCAATATAGGAAGATGCTGAAAGGCATAGTCTCATACTGCGTGAGAGATGGCAATGGTAAATTCCTCCTGTATTCTACCAAAGACAACCACAGGGTTCTGTGGTCACCAGGAGTCGACACCGACTCCACAGCACACTTTACTTTTCCTTTACTTTAGACTCTGCATCCAACCTGATGATGATGATGATTACATTTATATCCCGCTCTTCCTCCAAGGAGCCCAGAGCGGTGTACTACATACTTAAGTTTCTCTTTCACAACAACCCTGTGAAGTAGGCTAGGCTGAGAGAGAAATGACTGGCCCAGAGTCACCCAGCTAGTATCATGGCTGAATGGGGATTTGAACTCATAAGAACATAAGAACAGCCCTGCTGGATCAGGCCCAAGGCCCATCTAGTCCAGCATCCTGTTTCGCACAGTGGCCCATCAGATGCCGCTGGAAGCCACAGACAGGAGTTGAGGGCGTGCCCTCTCTCCTGCCATTACTCCCCTGCAGCTGGTACTCAGAGGCACCCTGCCCTTGAGGCTGGAGGTGTCTCGGGTCTCCCCGGTCCTAGTCCAGAACTCTGTGAGAACTATTTCATAGTTGATTGAGTCAAATCCCTTCAAGATGGTGTTGAGATAAGAGCTTTGCTGCTGTCTCCTGAAATAGTTAATGTTTAGGCTTATCAGTAGGCCTTGACCTATTGATTCTTCCTCCTCCTCCTCCTCCCTCAGGCACTATGAATACTCTCAGAATTGTGACCTTTTTCACCTCATGCAGGACTTAAGCAGCCCTTGAGAAGGTGGGAGGCCTTCTGAAGATGCTCCACAGCAGCCCCCTCAAGAGCTGATCAGGTGAGCTCCTCTAGCCTGAGGATCTGCACCAGATTTGGTGGTGGTGGTGTCAGATTGGGAAGATTGTTTAGATTTTCTGATCAATAGATCACCAGTTCCCACGATACTTTCAACACATGATTGGATCCCTCAGCACACATTAATGTGATCTCCTAATTAACTAGCACACAATCTCTGCACATAGTTCAAATACAGATAAAAGGTTCAAACAATACGGGTACCAGCACATGTGAAGAAGGAGGGGTGTGTGCTAAGAGCGTGCCCACAGGGACAGTATCAGATTGAGGGGCATGCTAAGTGAGCTACAGTTTAGGGCCTCACATTATGGGGGCCTCTTATAGGGTTACCAACAATCGCTTATTAGCAGCACATCCCTTATTTCAGCCCAAAATTGTTTGTCCCTTATGGGATGCCTTTGCCCCTTATTTTCAGCTAATGGGAAGAACCTATGGCTCATATAAAACTAGTTATTTTCACTACTAATGAAATAATTAATGAACTCCAACCCCTTTCCCTTCTCCCTCCTTTCCAAAGTACTTTGTGGTTCTGGTGAGCTTTTAGGACAGGATTTTTAAAAAAAATTTTTTAATAGGACAAGATTTTTTTTATTGAACCAACAAACTACCAAAGCATACAGTACGTTGCCAAAGCACAATTATATACAAAGTGGTTGTTTGTACATGATATATCTACAAAGATTTACACACAAGGATTTGGAAACCCACAAGGTTATAAAGTATATGCAGGTAGTACTGTAACTCAGGGTGGGGGATTTCAAGGCACATCAGGTAATTGAGAGGGTTACGTCCAACGTCCATTTCCACAATTTGTCCCATTGCTGTTTAGAAGAGATACTCTTGTCTTTTTGCACATAACCATACAAACTTTTCCAGAAGAGATTTACTGTCTCATCTGCGTGAACCTCTTGGTTGCGTCTTCCCTCCCTATTCCTATGCAGGAGCATTGCATAAACGACATACAGGTTTACTAACCGGATTACAAGAAGGGGAATGTTCCATTTCCCTAGTATGAGGGCACCCGTTCCGTCCTGTTTCCTTAAAGGTTTCTTTCTGGGACCTCGAAAGGAGGTTCTATCGCTCAAACCCGACTGAGGTTAGTTCTTCCCAAGTCTGTTTTTCCAAATCAGGCCACTCTAACAGCTTGCTTACTCCCTGCCACACTCTTTTGGCTACCACACACTCTTTTAAGAAATGTGAGTGGGTTTCCCTGAATGTCTTGCCTAGCTTACTAGCTTTCTGTTTGCAGGTGATTTTAGGGCACTCTTGCTGGTCCTCTGGGAGCCATGGCTTAGCTGCATTAAGTGGTAGTACTTGATGGTATAAGCGCCACCTTGTTTCCCATAAATGGAAATGGAAATTTCTCTTTAAAGAGAGCAATAGGGTGATCAGGTTGCAACAAGTACTGTGAAGTGCGGTGTTTGTAGCATTTACGTTCTAAATCAGGTTTTAAGAAACCCACTTCTAGAATCTCTCCATAAATTGTTTTCCTTAGCTGCTTAACTGAGGAGGATCCTTTAAATAGATCTGGTTCAACCTTCCATTTTTTAAGTGTGAATAACAAATCTTTCAAGTAGTCCGGGTGTTCTCTTTTTAATACTTGTGTGATATTACCATTGAACGATCCTTTCCCCCACCATGCTATGCCCCATGCTGACTTGCGCCAATGCAGAGCGAAAAGCGAGACCCAGGTTTTTTGCAGGAGGTTGGACATATTATGGACATTCACGAAGATCCAGTTTCCAAAATTGTAGGACATGAATTCAGTTACAAAATAGGGTTGCAGGGCAGGTAGGGCTAGGCCTCCCCGCTCAACCTCCTTAAATGCTACAGCACGGGCCAAAGGGAAGGACACGCTGTGCGATACTAGACGGAAGATCTGGCTTTCAACTCTTTGAAGGAAATCAAGCGGGGGAGGATAGACTACCGCCAGGTTACGCACCGGGGGTATCAGGTAAGTCCGGATGTAAACCGCTTTCTGATACATGGCAAGGCTCCATTTTTTCCACATGGTGATTTTAAGCATTACTTTTTCTTCCCAATCTGTCCAATTCCCCCCCCCCCCGACTTTTTCCTTAATCCCATATTCAGTCCCCAAAATGTTTACTACCCACTTCAGTTTGGGTAGATACAGACTCTGGGGTACAGTTTGGGTAGATACAGACTCTGGGGCCCCTTCACTTTTACATTCAGAGATGGGTAGGCACGAGAGTTGCTGGTGTCCGTGGTCCATTTTAACAAATACACTTTTGTCAGCATTTAATTCTGAGCCCGAGATCTTGCCATATTCCCAGAAGAGGTCTAGGATTACAGAGATTTCATTTTCATCCGATAACAGTAATATAACATCATTGGCATGAGCTACAAATTTTACCCTACACTCAGAATGCGGTTCTGAGTGGACAGGTGGTTCGGCTATCCCATTACTCTCCCTCCCCCTCCCTCCCGGGAAGGTCTCGCAGGGCGGAGGGATAGAGACCGAGAGTCCTTGCAGATGGGGTTCTCTCTGAATCCTGATCAGGATTTGATCCAGGGCCAAAACATAAAGTAATGGGCTCAGTGGGCATCCTCGGCAGACACCCGAATGCAAAGTAATGGATGGCGGGGCGACCCTATCAATCTGTGGTGTCACCTTTGCATTCGTATAGAGCAGCTGTATCCAAGTCACGAATAGGGGTGGTATACCTTTAGCTTTCAACAATGTCCACAGATAATTGTGGTTCACTTTGTCAAAGGCCTTAACTTGATCCAATAAGAGGAGGTGACCTTTCCAACTTTCATTCTGTATAGAGTAAAAAAGTTCTCTCAGCAGACACAATGAGTCTGTCATCTTTCTTCCCGAGATAGTGCTTGTCTGCAAGCTGTGGACCAATTTAGGAATCACTTTTGCCAATCTATTATTTAGGATTTTGGCAAAGATTCTGTAATTGATATTTGTGAGGGTTATCAGTCTCCAGTTTTGTGGTAAAGTGGTGTCACCTTTCTTGGGGGGGGGGGAATTAAGAGGCCATCCCCAAATTTAAACGCCCATTGTCTAGGACAAAATTAAATAATTTTACTAAAACTGGTAGTAGCTGGTCTGCGTAAATCTTATAGAAAGGCCGTGTCAGACCATCAGGCCCCAGGGCCGATGTGTTCTTTCCTGCTGAGATAACTGCTCTGACCTCTTCTATCCTTACAGGATGGGTCAAAGAGCTTTTCCCCCCCTCAGTGAGGGATTAGCCGAGACCATATTCATTCAGACTGCAGAACCTATCTAGATAGGATTGAATGTCCTTTACAGAAATATCCTTCAATGCATACAAGTTTGTATAAAACTGGGCCATGATTTTTAACATATTGGGGGGGTCAGCCATTAGTGGGCTACTTCCATCCGATCGCAGGCCTTGGAATGTCAAACTAGATGCATGTATCTTGTCCTTTGCCCACTCCCCTTTTTCAACTACAGACCCTTTGAAGCAATACCGCTTATTTTCTAAACGCCTGTGTCGCAGTTCATTTTGAAATGTCCTGATTGTCTTATATGTCCGGCTGGTCACTGCCCTAGTATGGCAGCCCACCCTCTTTTTAAGTGTCTCCCAGGCTCCCAAAAGATCATCTTCTGCCTCTAGTAGCCGAGGGATCTGTCGCCTCAGTTCTGATAAAAGGACACCTTTGAGATATTCATCACTTAACATTTTTGGGTGTAATCCCCACAAGGGCTTACCATGTGGAATTACCTCAGAGAGATTACAAATAAATCCCACAGCCGCATGGTCTGACCATGGGGGTACTAGTTTATACCTGTAGACTTCAAAAGAAGGGGGAGCCCAGAGTCTATCTAGCTGGCTAGCTGATCTTGGGTGGTAATATGTAAATTTGACTCCCATTTTAAATTTATGTCTATACTGCGATTTAAAGTTCTCTTCATGGCGGATTGGGGGAAAATCCAAATCATTATATACCCTCAAGGCCTTATCATCTAAACCCAGAGTCTCACTCAGAAAACGTTGGAGAGCTTTTTCCTCATTCGTTAGAGAGGGACTTGAGGGGGAGACTGGGAGGCCTCCCGAAAAGGCTTTCCTGTTGCTCAGTTGGGCTCTGTTATTAAAATCCCCTGCGATCAGGAGGTGGCGCTTGGTGTCACATATATCCTTTAGTTTAGCCCAAAGAGCCTTCCTAAGGTGTGATTGTACCGGGGCATATATGGCGCAGAGTCTAAAGGCTCGGTCAGGCCTTAGAGTGGTTGCCGAGCTTGGGTCACCCCTGACAGTAAAATCTACATACATTAGTCTGCCCTGATCAATTTCCAATACCCTCTCGATTTTGAGATCAGGTCTGTCTTTAAACAATATCGCTACCCCTGCATTGCCACTCCCATCATAGGACCAGAAGGATGGGCCCGCTCTCCATTGCTGTTGTGCTGAAAAACGGTGGCTCTCATTTTCGAAATGGGTCTCTTGCAGAACATAGCTGTGATAGTTCCATTTTGTTAAAAAGTGTAGGATCTCTTGCCTACGATTTGGTGACCTTAATCCATTAACATTCCATGTAAGTATATTATAGGAATTGGCCCGACAACCCATGATAGGAGGGTGTTATGTGTAAGGCATGGACCCATTCAGACAAAGAGTCGCTGTTCATGTAGAAGCGAGGCAATAGAATAGCAGGCATTTGTTCCTTAGATCTCAGATCGTGTCAAGTGCCTGTATTGTTCAAAGGGGCTTATTGGGTTAATTCAACCCTTACCTCCATGTCTTCCATGATAACAGTATTACCTCCTACCCCTTCCACGTTTACTTCACATGAAAGTGTAGACCTACTTTGAGGCAGATGGGCCCCGGGGAGGGTTGGTAACGGGGAGGGGGTTTGGGGTTCAGAGACGGGAGGCAAGGCAGGGTGGTTTGGGATAAGAATAGACCTATTTTTGCTCCCAGGTTCCTGGGAGGCCTCTAAGGGATGTTCTTTTTCTACATTTTCATACAAGCTATTTTTAGGATCTGTCCCTTCTTCCACTAACATATTCTCTTCTGTCATGATACAGTCATCAGTAACACCATTTTTGGCCAAGGTAGTTACTTCGTGTCCCTGTCGGGGGTCCTCTAGGATGCTTTTAATTTCTTCCATTTCCTCCTGTATGTTTCTTATCCTTGCAAGCTGATAGCTGTAACTTAAGTTCTGCGGTATCTTCACTAATCTCGGCTAGGACTAGGTCCAGTTTTTCCACATCGGGGTCTTTCTCCCCTGAAGTTTGGATTGATGGGTCTTTTGTTTGTATGGCTTGGCATAAGGCTGACTTTTCCTCTTCATGTTGTTTTAGAATGCTCTTGTATTCTTTCTTTAGGTTCCATATTTCTGCTGCTTTGTCTTGTTCCACCCTCAACTCTTCCTCCAGGTTGGTTACAGTTTGGGATGTATTTAGTCCAGTTTTCTTTGGGGCCCTTGAGTGCTTCGAGGATATCCTTTTGTTTTTTGCGAGCTTTTTGAGTTGTCTCTGTTCTTTGATCAACTCATCTACCTGTTGGGCAGCTTCCAAGTCTGAAGGAGGGATCAATTCATCCTTGGCATCTGGAACCTTAGCATTATCTTGATTGATTCAAATCCCTTCAAGATGGTATTGAGATAAGAGCTTTGCTGCTATCTCCTGAAGTTTAGGGTTATCAATAGGCCTTGACCTACTGATTCCTTCTCCTCCTCCCTCAGGCACTTTGAATAATGAAAATCATGCCAGTGATGACTGCTAGATAGTGCTCATGTGTGAAACCTATTTTTACTGGCTAACAATGCTTCTCTTTCTAGAAAACAAAATTACATCACACCCAGTTTGGCTAACCATGGTTATATCAGTAAGCAGACAAGAAGCAATTTAAATTGTAGTTTAAGTTGTATTTCAAGTTTATATTGTAGTTTAAGAAGTTGAGAATGGTAAAAACACATAGAGCCAGCACTCAGGCACCCAAAGATTCTTGCAGTTGCATACTCCCCTCCTCTGTCCCTTATTCGGGCGGTGAGATGTTGGCAACCCTATCTGAATACCAAGAAATGACTTACATACTTGGTTGAAAAAATAAAGGGAAAAATACTCTAAAACACACATTTAGAATCTGACCCTGTGAAGGGACATCCTCCATGGATGTGCTCTTGACACCCTCCTAGCATGTCCCTTGATTGCTTGTGGGGGCTGTTTATCTGGATGTTTCCTAAATTTGTGCTCCAAGGTGAAATTTAAATGCAGGTGTTTACTTTTGCATGGTTAAGTAACTATTTGTATTGCTTTCGGCACGTGCTGTATTCCTTGCACTTCCTAACCACTGAGGTTGAGGCATAGACTATTAAGGGCTTCACCTGTATGCAAGACTGTTGGAAGCCTTCTCTTTCTTGCAGGGGAAGCTGTAGTTTGCTGCAGAGCATTTGCTCCATCGGCTTGCTAGCACTGGACCCAGTGGGGGACTTATTGGCTTCCTGCCTGCTCACCCAGGCCAAAGTAGGAGATAGGATTGCCAACACAGCCTTGACAGAAATCAGGACAGGGACTCCGAGGGGGTGGGGGCATAGCCACCTAGGGGCGGGGCTTGTCTTAAACAAAACAGCTCTTAAAGCTGCAGCTGAGCTGCACTAGGAGGGCGTTGCGTGGGGGTGGGGCGAAGAGGGGAGAGTTCCCACTTGTTGCCATCTGGGATGGGAGGAGGGGGCGAGCTTCGTCCAGCTCCTCTCCCTCCTCCCAAGTGATGGCCTCTCACCTCTCTGCTGGCCTTCCTCCAGGTGAAGCAGAGAGTCAAGAGGCCATCACTTGGAGGAGGGAGAGGTCTGGAGGGTAACAGGGCGGAACTCTCCCCTCCTCGCCCCCCACCTCCCTGCAACCACCACTGCTGTTACCCCCTCCCCCCAGGTAAATATCTCCTTAATATCTCCGCCCCTGGTGGTGCAGTGGTAAAACTGCTGCCCTGTAACCGGAAGGTTGCAAGTTCGATCCTGACCAGGGGCTCAAGGTTGACTCAGCCTTCCATCCTTCCGAGGTCGGTAAAATGAGTACCCAGAATGTTGGGGGGCAATATGCTAAATCATTGTAAACCGCTTAGAGAGCTTCCAGCTATAGAGGGGTATATAAATGTAAGTGCTAAGTGCTATTGCTTAAAAGGGAACTCTCCCCTCCCTGCCCCCCTCCCCGGAGCTAGTGCCTCTGCCACACAGCAGCGGTTTTTTTTTAACAGTGTGCAAAGTGGGGGGTATTTCTCCTCACCCCCCACCATCACAAGAGGCGGGGGCTCTGAAGCCTTTCAGGTCCGGGCTCCCAAATGACCTGGGTGCACCACTGTATAACCCCCCCCCCACGGGAAGTGGCAGGACTGCACTTCCCCACCCGTTCTCTGTAAAAAATAGAACAGATCTCCACCAACCTCCCCACCCTCTTCCCCTTTTGTGCACCCAAAGGACACATCTACAGCCAGCATAGCGTAGTGCTTAGAATGTTGGACTAGGACCGGGAAGACCCGAGTTCGAATCCCCATGCAACCATGAAACTCACTGGGTGACTCTGGGCCAGTCATGTTTCTCTCAGCCTAATCTACCTCACAGGGTTGTTGTGAGGATAAACCTAACCATGTACACTGCTCTGAGCTCCTCAGAGGAAAAGTGGGATATAAATAAATAAAATAAAATAAAATATAGATGTTCCCTGTGTCATTGGGGCAGGTTGTGTGTGCGCACAATGGATCTTTAAACCCAATCATGTTCCCAGTCTGGTGTCACACTGCATGCAGATCTGCAGGTGTGGGGAATTGTGGGAGAGGGGAGCCCCCATTCTCCGGCCACCCGGGGACAGTAGGGTGGCCATCCCAGGGTGCTGGCAAGGGTGCACATGTACACATGGGCTGTACACATGGGCTGGTGGGGGGGGGCACAGTTTCTCAGCAGCTTGTCTGCAGTCCTCAAGACAAGGAAAGTAGTCTCTGGGGTACCCCTCCCCGCGGCTCGCCTGCACACAGCAACCTGGTTCTACTCTGAGCCCCCATGGCCTGACACTCTTGTGAGGGAGGTATTAGTAGGACAAGGGATGTTTTGCTGTCTGGCTTCATGGCAGATTTGTCCGGGCAATCCTCTCCCTCCCCTCTGACGGTCCTTCTCATGAGTTGTGTGTCGGTGTCCCCATGGTCTTTCCCTCTCATGCCTGGCTAGTGCCCCCTTGGTCAGGTGGCTGTATCCTTGAAGAAGGATTTCTGTAATTCCGTTCCCCAAATACTGACCCTGGCACAAACGCTCAAAAAGGGGAAGGGGCTGGGCCCCCCTTCCCCAAATGTTCTGTGAAAAGAATAGAACTTGGCTGCTTGGGAATCGTCGCTGGGGAGGGGCTGCCTTTGAAAGCCTGCCAATAGCACCCCCTACCAAAGCATTCACATGGACAGCACAAATAAGGGGCTTAGGCACGGAACCTTAAAGCCATTCTGAGATCCCGGGCTGGGTCCAGTGTGGCGGCGTATGCAGAACTCCTGGTACAAGGACACCTGGGAGAGGGGAGTCCCATTTTCTAGCTGGCCCGGGATGGGGTGCTTGCCCTTTGGGGCCATGGGCAGGGGTGCACAACCCCAGATCGGCGTGCAGGCTGTCAGGGTGCAGGTTCTGATAGTGCCTTGGCAGCAGCTGCGAACTGGGCAAAGAGGCACCTTTTTACCATGGAGATTCTCTTTACTGAGCAGGGGGAGAGTAACTGGCTTTATCCACCCCCAGCACAGTACCTCCAGTGACTGTTGCTGGTGTCTATCTTATGTTTCTTTTTAGGAGGCAGTTGGACCCTTAGATGATGAGGTCATGAAAGGGATTATTAAAGAGGATAAGGAGATTGCAGAGAAGCTGAATTAGTTCTTTGCATCTGCCTTTACGACAGAGAATACTGACCATATACCCTCTCCAGAACTGAGCTTCTCAGGCTTGGAGGCTGAAGAACTGGGCAAATCTGAAGTGATGAATGAGGGTGTTCTAAACTGTCTTGAAAACCCAAAATGTAACAAATTGTGAGGGCCAGATGGCATTCACCCAAGAGTTCTGAAGGAATTCAACTGTGAAATTGCTGATCTCCTAGCAAAAATATGTAACTTGTAATCAGGCTCTGTACCAGAAGACTGGAAGTAGCTGATGTCACTCCGATTTTCAAAAAGGAATCCAAGGTGGATCAGGGAAACTACAGGCCAGTTAGGTAAACTTCAGTGCCAGGTAAATTGTTGGAAAGCATTCTTAAGGACAAAATTGTTAAATACATAGAAGAATGGGCCCTGCTGAAGAGGAACCTGGATGGCTTCTGTAAGGGCAGGTCTTGTCTCACTAAGCTTTTGGAGTTCTTTGAGAGTGTCAACAGGCATGTGGATAAAGGTGATTCAGTTGTCATAGTATACTTGGACTTCCAAAAAGCCCACCAAAGGCTCTTGAGTAAACTTAGCCATCATGGGGTAGGGGGCGGGTTCATGTGTTGATTGGTAACTGGTTGAAGGACAGAAAACAGATGATAGGAATAAATAGACAGTTTTCAAAATGGAGGAAAGAAAGAAGTGGGGTCTCCCAAGGATCTGTACTTGGACCAGTGCACATTCACTTGTGCATAAATAATCTAGAAGTTGGGGTAAAGTGGCCAAATTTGCAAATGACACTCAACTTTTTGGGGTAGTGGAATCCAAAAAAGATTATGAGGATGGGTGAGTGGGCAACAAACTGGCAAATTTGGTTCAATGTTGGCAGTGTAAAGTGATGCATATTGGGGCATAAAACCCCAACTTCACATATACACTGATGGGGTCTGAGCTGTCGCTGACTGACGAAGAGAGAGATCTTGGGGTCGTAGTGGACGGCTCATTGAAAGTGTCGACTCAGTGTGCGGCAGCTGTGAAAAAGGCTAATTCCATGCTAGAAATCATTAGGAAGGGGATTGAAAATAAAAATGCTAATACTGTATTATAATGCCCTTATACAAATCTATGGTGCATCCACATTTGGAGTACTGCGTACAATTCTGGTCACCATATCTTAAGAAGGACATTGTAGTACTGGAAAAGGTGTAGAAAAGGGTAACCAAGATGATCAGGGGCCTGGAGCAACTTCCTCATGAGGCAAAGCCACAGGATCTGGGATTTTTTTGTTTGGATAAGAGGTGAATACGGGGAGACATGATTGAGGTGTATTAAATTATGCATGGATTAGAGAGAGTACACAGAGGAATTTTCCTCCCTCTCTCAGAATGCTAGAACCAGGGGTCATCCCATGAAACTGAAGGCTGGGAAGTTTAGGAGCAGTAAAAGGAGGTACTTTTTCACACAATGCTAATTCATTTATGGAATTATTTGCATGGGATGTGATGATGGCCACTAGCTTGAATGGCTTTAAAAGGGGCTTAGACAAATTTATGGAGGACAGGTCTACTAATGGCTACTAGTCTGATAGCTATAGGCCACATCCAGCCTTAGAGGCAAGATGCCTCTAAATACCAGTTGCAGGGGAGCAACAGCAGGAGAGAGGGCATGTGGGCTCCCCAGAGGCATCTGGTGGGCCACTGTGTGAAACAGAATCCTGGACTAGATAGGCCTTTGGACTGATCCAGCTGGGCTGTTCTTATGAGAGGTGAAATTGTATGCTTCATCCTTTCATGGTGGTGTGGTTGTGACTTTCAAACGTTGCCTAAGACACATCAGTGCCTCTTCCCGACTCTGGGTGGGGAGCAGACCAGGACTATGGTCTAAGAGCTGCTTTGCCGGATCATATTTATTAATTATTATTTATCTGTTCGATTTCTAGACTGACCTTACAAAATAGCTCAGGGCGGAACTGCTGGGCGGAAAGGGTTAAGCACCCTCTCCTTCAGGGTCAGTTCCCAAATCAGATGATTGAAGATCTCCTTATGCGTACATGGCTGGCCATGCATGGAGTAGCTTAGCAATTGCTCTACTGAATCACTGGAAGCAGGGCACAGTCCTAACATCCATTTTTAATACCAGGGTTCAGTCCTGAAAATAAAAATAAAAAGGGCTTCTGGGCATGTACAGCGGGCATATTTTTCATTGCCACAATGCACCCTATATTTAGGATTTGAACAGGGCAGGGAGAAAGAGCACCAATTTGTGCTGGCCCAAAGAGCCTCAGCCCCCCAAAGTCTGTAATGTCATCTTCAGAGTACAAGTTCCCCGTACCTCCTTCTCCATGCATGTAGTTTGGAATCCAAGGCTGTTTTGAGGGTTGCCTCTTCTGCTCCTGGGGAGGTCAACAACCCTCCTTTCCAGCACTGAAATCTGATACTTTTTTCTAGATCTGTCTGACAGAAAGAGGAATGCCCAGTGCCGGGGCGGCAGCAAGGAGCTGACTGGGTGGGAGGGGCAGAGGTGAAAGCGAAACTCAGTTTGTTTGCATCCTGCTGTGGCAGTGCTGTCTGAGGAGCCATGGCTGCTCCCAGCCTCAGTGAGAGGTTTCAGGAGGAAGCGACTTGCTCCATTTGCCTGGACTTCTTCACAGACCCAGTAATACTTGACTGTGGGCACAATTTCTGCCGAGGCTGCATTTCCGAGTACTGGGAAGAGTCACCCACAGTCACCACCTGTCCTCAGTGCCGAGAGAGAGTTCAGCCATCGACCCTGAAGGCAAACAGGCAGCTGGCCAATTTTGTTGAGATAACCAAAGAGCTGAGTAATCGGGCGAAACACGAAGTAGGATGTGAGAGAGTCTGCGAGAGAGACCAGGAGCCCCTGAAGCTCTTCTGCAAAAACGATGAAGCCCCCATCTGTGTGGTGTGTGACCGATCCAAGGAGCACCGAGCTCACAATGTAGTTCCTGTGCAGGAGGCTGCCCAGGAGTACAAGGTAAGGACTCCCCTTTCAATGGACTGAGGAATAATGGAGTTGTATTTGGGGAAGTGACAGCTGGGGTGGGGAAGAAGTCTGGACTGTCCCAGCTCAGTTTCTGCAGAAGAAGCAGGAGGCTGAGAGGAGTTCTGGAAGGCAGTTCCTCAATTAAGGCTTCCAGGCTTGAGTCACGTGGCAGGAAAAGGGTTCGCCGGATCTGATCTGACAGCTCTCCAGAACAGTTCACCTGAAACAGCTTTTAGGTTCAAAGGGGGCGAGGCCCAGAACAGTACAACTGCAACAGTGTTCATTTTTCAACCACAATGTTCTCTTGGAACGAAAGGCAGTGAAATGTAGATATGGAATTAAGAATAACTTTTAACTTGCCTGTGTTTATCCATACTATAACTGAGAGTTTGTTTAGCACATTTCTATAGCTCCCCATATCCAGATCTCTGGATGGTTTACAATCCAAAACACAACAATCAAAACATTACCACAATTAAAACGATTTCAAAATATAGATAAAACTCTAAAACGTAAACTTTAAAACTATAAATTAAATGCCTGAAAGTTGTACATTTTTTTAGTTTTTCGTGCTAAATTTCTACCCCATTTTTCCTCTCTAAATAGTCAACTTACAGGGACCAAGCAGAGTACAAGAAATATAAAATCAGTACAACTTACATATAAATAGAATCATGACACCATAATAAAGGAATCCAAAAGTAAAGCACAGCAGGGAGAACCTAGGGGGGATTGGTGGGTGGGGGGATATATTTTAAAAGGAAGAAACAAAAACAGTTTTCTCTTCAGGATCAGATTTGTACCTTTCTGGAAAGGTTGAGGAAGGAGAGAGAAGACATTCTCACCTATAAAGCAGACACAGAGAAGGACAGCCAAGGCCTCCTTGTAAGTATCATGAACTAAACAAATCTTTGAATCTAGAAGTGGAAAAACTGAGTATAAAACACAGAGTAAAAAGCTATGAGGTAACACTTCTCTTCTGAAGAAAAGTGTGTATTATTTGGGCCCCCTGATCACCAGTAAAAAGTTCTTGAAAGGCTGTTTTAAGGGTGGACTCTTCTTTTAATGACTTGACTAGCAAGCCAAAAGTCGCCGATTCGAATCTCTGCTGGTATGTTTCCCTGACTATGGGGAACACCTATATCAGGGAGCAGCAATCTAGGAAGATGCTGAAAGGCATAATCTCATACTGCGCGGGAGATGGCAATGGTAAACCCCTCCTGTATTCTACCAAAGACAACCACAGGGCTCTGTGGTCGCCAGGAGTCGATGGCACACTTTACTTAAGTTCTTTTTATAAAACCGTTTCCCTGACTAGTGGTGTTATCATTCATCTTTTGACATGTTCAAAGTGTTCTTCCTATAGAATTCTCATCACCCAGCTCTTGACTCTGCAAAAATTCACTGGCCAGCATCCCACCAATCTCCCCTTTCTGCAGCTGCCCGTGCCACCCAAAAATATGTCCCTGGGGGCTTCGCAGTCTTCAGGGGCATATTTATGGGTGGCACCAGCACCTGGGAAAGGAAGAGGAGATGTCAGAAATCATCCTTTCCCCCACTTACATGGGCTCAGGATTGAAGCACTGGCACTAGTCCGGGTATCATCCACTATTTTGTGACATTGGCCTCTTTGCACCTGCTTGCTTAAGGAGAACCCAGCTGGATCAGGTCCAAGGTCTGTCTAGTCCAGCATCCTGTTTCACATAGTGGCCAACCAGATGCCTTTGGGAAGCCCACAGGCTAGAGATGAAGGCATGGCCTCTCTCCTGCTGTTGCTCCCCTGCAGTTGGTATTTAGAGGCATCTTGCTTCTGAGGCTGGAGGTGGCCTATAGCCCTCTGACTAGTAGCTGTTATGCTTGTTGCAGAAGCAAATAGGAGCTGAGAAGCAGAAGATGGTGGCTGAATTCAGACAGTTACACCAGCTTCTGGAAGAACATGAAAACCATCTGCTGGCTAAGATAGAAGAGGTGGAGGAAGGGATTGCAAGAAAAATGGATGAGAAAATGGCTAAACTGTTGAAGGAGCTCTCCTCTCTTGAAAATGTTATCCAGGAGATGGAGAAAAAATGTCAGCAGTCAACAAGTGAACTTCTGCAGGTAAGACTCTGGCAGAAACAGGGCACAGGGGAGGAGCTTCAATTGGGTGGGTGGGTCCAAAGGTGCCCGCAGCATCCTGCCTCCAAGAGACACCTCTCCCTGATAGGGGCTGCCTTGCTTGCCTCCCCCCACCTCCCCTCCTTTGCTGGTCAGCTTCAGCGCCGCATAGCAGTGGTGCTGCCCATCCCCAGCACAGTGTGACCGCTGCTGCTTCCCAGGTGCAGACTAACGCAGCACGACAAGGAATTGGTGGAACTGACAAGTTCCGTCTGGGATCAACATTGGGGTGTGTGGGGGAGGAATGTGGGGAAGGCAGGGTGGAGATGAGAAAATGTGTTGCTTCCAACTTCCTCTCATCCCAGCCTGGATCATTCTGCCCGGTGACATGAATAACGGTGGCATTGCATGGCATCCCGCCGGTGGGGAGCAGCTCTCAGCGCACCCTTCCTCTTTCATCGAAATCTTGCGGTTCCTGCCTGTGGCTTTTTGTCATGGAGCAGCTGCTAAACAATTTTCAAAGGGGAGGGGAGTCAAAGGTTGCCTTGACTGCTCCCACTCCCTGGGACCCATAAAAAGATGAGAGAGTCAGAGAGAAGCAGCTGAGCTGTTCAGCCTGACTTTCTCTTGCCTTGATCTCAGACAGAGATGGGGGCTATTTCCAGCCAGGGATCGATCTCCAAAGAGGAGCCAGAACGAGGCAGGCAGGGTGCATGGAGTGGGGTCCGGGGAGTGAGGATAGTGTGGTGTGGACGGAGCAGGGCCAGTGGCCACGAAAGGCATCTGACCTGTGATCTTTCAAGTCTGGACAACTTCCTCCTTCCACAACCCAGGACTGGACTTCAGGTACATCCCACTCCACCACTGCCACTTCCAGCCTGTCTCCTGCTCAGGCTGACAGAGAGAAAGAGAGAGGAGAGGCAGGAAAGAAGTAAGCCGTTTACTTGGATCTGGACCTTCCCACCTCTTCCTCAACTCCCCTTTGAGGGTGGGGCCATGAGGGACTCAACCTCTTCCAGAGTGGGGGTGGGGGAATGATGTCCCCCACCCGTCCACTCCACTGTTCACAGCAACTCACCATCTTCTCAAGAGTGCAACAGTGTTCTCCTCTCTGGGGCAACAGTGCAGGCACGCCTCCAGTGCTGTGGGGTAGGGGTAGCAATGGAGCTGCCGCTGCAGCTTTGTCACCCTGTCACGTAGGGGTGATGGTGCTCCGGAGTTTGCACCCAGGCCACCTTCAAGCTCACTACGCCACTGACAGGGCAGCCTCCTCCTCTGTAGGGGAAGGCTGTTGCCAAAAATTTTGGTGTTTCTTCATCACTACAAGAACTGAAGAGGCCTAGTGTTTGTTGCTGATAGTCAGGTGTGTCTTGCACAGGAGCATCCAAGTGAAATAAGAGGATGTTTCACCTTTGTGCGGACTATTCCAGACTATGGAGTTGCTTCCACTCTGGTCTGCAGTTGCCATCCTTCATTCACTTTGCCTTGGAGTCCTTCTCTTCCCATGAAACATATATTTGTTTTTATTGTTCAATGATTCTGACTTGGTGATGCTAATGAAACAACTTGCACAATCAGGAAAGCCGTATATACGAATACGACAAATATTTATATACCACTTTTCAACAAAAAGATTCCCAAAGCGGTTTACAGATAGATAGATAGACTCCCTGTCCCCAAAGGGCCCACAATCTAAAAAAGAAATATGAGATAGACACCAACAACAGCCACTGGAGGGATGCTGTGCTGGGGATGGATAGGGCCAGTTGCTCTCCCTCTGCTCAATAAAGAGAAACACCACTGTTAAAAGGTGCCTCTTTGCTCAGCAGGGGACAATAGATGGACCATAACACAGCTTGTTTTGGTCTGCGGAGGAGTGGCTTTCTGTGTAAGTGGTAATGTCACAGATCAGGGATCTCAGACTGCAGATATTGGCCTACAACTCCCATCATCCTTGGATACTGGCTATTGTGACTGAGGATGCTGGGAGTTGCAGTCCAACATTAGCAGGAAGGCTGTGGTTTGAAATTATTGTATCAGAGGATTTCAGGAGCGCAACCCCCTTCTTCCAGACCTGGACATACCTTCCCCACTTTACTTCCAGTCATTGCCCTTTGCAGTCCGTTCCCCCCCCCCTTGTATTAAACAGACCAGCATAATCACTAATAAGATCTTCCCTTGTGCTCTGTACAACTGAAAAGCAGGATCCAGCGGTCTGCATGAGCCAAAATCCTCCTTAACCCCTGCCTCTCCAGTAACTGGGGCCCTATCAGCATTTTCCCCTTTTTGCCTGTCAGCTACTGATCATAGCTGACATATCAACTTGAACATTCCCATATCATCTGGGAGCAGGGGCGGAGCTACCATTGGTTGAACGGGTTCAAAGAACCCGGGCCGCGCCCAATCAGAGGCCACGCTTCGCAGCCCAGACACGCCCCCCTCGTCTGACGTCAGATGCGGGGGTGGTAGTTTAGCTCCTGAGCAGGGGCCGGGCAAAGGCAGGGAAGAGTTGCTCCTGGCCGCTCTGCCCCTTCAGGAGCTAAAAGACTGGCGCTGCTTTTGCAGCGCCAGCCCAGGAGCAGCTCTTCCCTGCAGGAAAGAGCTGCTCCTGGGGTGTGCTGCGAAAGCCGCGCCAGCCTTAGTTTAACTGCCGAAGGGGCCATGCGGCCCCTTCAGCAGTTAAACTGCAACTCCCAAACGGAGCCTCAAGGCTCCGTTCAGGAGCCAGAACATGCCCACTACGTCTGACGTCAGACGCGAGGGTATGGCTAGCCCCACATCTGACGTCAGATGCTGGGGGAGGGGTTAGTGGAGGCACCTGCCGCGGCCGCACATGGGCCGCCAGCAGTCCCGCTACGCCCCTGTCTGGGAGCCTTACATGAGTGACTCCAGCCGGAGAGGCCAAGTGCCTTATTCCCTCTGTGGCCATGCCAAGTTTGTTTGGATCTCTGAAGTGTTTGTGGGCGGGGGTGGTGGACAGGTATAAAAGGGCGTTTGTTCCGTCAAAGTAAAAGCATGTCAGGACAATAGGAAACTAGGGCTAAATAGTAGAAGTCACACTGCACATTTTAAAGGAAGAGTGTTTTTTTGTTCTGGTCAGTATCTCCACTTACCTGTTTCAGCTGTTAGGATTTTTTAAGTCAACTGCCCTGCACTAAAATGAGATGGTTCCACTTTACCTGCTGATTTTATATCCTTATTGACACCCTGGCAGGCACTGAGTTCCCTCTTCTTTCTCTCCCTCCCTTCTAGGATGTTAGAAGCACCTTGGAGAGGTAAGCAGTTGGATACTACAGAATTTCTGGGGAGAATGTGGTATAATATTTTGGTTCTAGAGTAGGTGTTGACTAATCTTTTGAAGGAAATCATCTCCCCCACCTAAAATTTTTTTTTTTAATTTTTATTTTTACCATGACACAAAACAATCATTTTTGAAAAAACAAGAATCACTCACTAACAATGATATCCCTTTTAACAAACATATAAACTCCATTTTCTACTTAATTACATAACAACTTCGGTCAACAGTCTTTCCAGATATTAATATAGCTGGAAGGTAGAGAGTGAGCAAAATTTTCCTGATTTGTATATAAGATAAAATCAGACCATGTGGTAAGAAAAGTGTTGGAATTAGCTTGACCCAATCGAAGATGAATAATGTGGGTCACTTTTTCTGATATAGCAATATGCCACATTTGCTGATACCAAGTGACGAGTCATGTTTTTGTTTTTCCAGTGCCGTGCAATGGACAGTCTGGCAGCTGTTAACATAAATATTATCATATAAATATTTAATAATATTTTGATAAATATTATCAAATATTATAAATAAAAATATTCCTTAGATGATAGCCCCAAATTGACCCCTGAAAATATATGTAATAATACTAACTGGTCTCAGATCTAACCTCTGCCATATAATTTTGCTCATCTTTAAAATACGTTACCCTAGACTAGGGTTGCCATATTCTGGCTTTCCAAATCTGGATTCCTAATTTGCATATTATGTAAATTGGCTTGAAAATAATTTTTGAGCAGAATAGCGACTGCACATTTTGCTCCATAACTCCGCTTCTATAAGGGTTAGATCTTAGCTCCCCACCACCACTTTTCTTTTTTTAAAAGAAAGCTGAAATCCAGGTGAATCTGGGTGGGATGCTTACAATCCAGGAGAAACCCGGAATTCTGGGGGGCATGGCAACTCTACCCTAGATCCACAACCATTCCAACAGAGAGGGGAAATGCTCTTATTCATATAGGCTAATCTGGAAGGGGTCATATATCACCTATGAAATAGTTTAATAAAATTCTCTTTAACATGGGCTGAGGTTGAAGCCACTGGCTTTCATTTCCATATCTTGTTCCATTCCAGATAGCTAATAGTCTGCTGTAAAGCACTTTCCCAGCTCAACTTAAGGCCAATTAAAGGATTATTTATTTGATTTATTATAATATACAATTTAGAAATTAGGCCTTTAGAGTACTCTGGAGTTTCTAATAATATATCAAACTTAGTTTTCTATTAGTTTGTTTTATTGTATCTAGGTGGGAGAGAAAAGACTTAAACTGAAGGAAATTCAGCCAGGAGTAACGCATACTTATAAACCTCTCCCATATTGGAGCTAAATCAATTGGTTTATCCAAATAGTAGAAGTCTTTTAATTTAGTCACGTGGTGTCAAATAGCATGAAGTACTTGAGAAGGTGTATCAATCAGGAGATTTAGAATGGCTGCAAATCGATATAAAAATCTTATACCATTTCCCCCAGGTCTTAAATGTAACAATTAAAAAAGGGTTGGTTTTCAACAATTTTGGGAAAGTCTGGCGCTTAAAAGTAGATTACTGATGTCACTAAAGAATTGTTCTGCAACCTCCATCTTAGCCCAGAGTTAGCCTCTGGGTCTGCTATTAGCCAAAGAATGTTACAAAGGTGCAAAGCTTCATAATAGGAAACTAAATGTGGAACTCCAATGCCACCTTGTCGTGTTTTTGTATATAACACGTTGGTGCGGAAACTCAATTTCCCCCCAGCGTTAATAAAAACATTTAAAAACATTTTGCTTTTTAATGATAAAAAATGATAAAGTTTGAGCTTGGCCAGTATGGCCAAGTCCCAGGAGCTATTTTGGTCCCATAGAAGAAGAAGCAGTCCGTGGTATGGGCTCAGTGAATGACTTGGTTGCATCTCCTGTAGCCTGGCCATTGCATTGGACTGTGCTGGGCATTATCATGACAGCCCTACACAGTCCCAGGGCCCCCTCTCTGTTCCATGGAGTATCTGTGAAGCTGCTCACAAAAAAGCAGCAGCTGGAGATGTGTAATTTTCTTGACCGTGCTCCAGCTGACTTCCTGCTGGTTTCTTCCTCCCCATCCCTTCCTTTTACTTCACTTCAGAATTATGTCTTGGGTGGTTGATGGGTTATCAGCTGTGATGGTGCAGTGGGGAAGCAGCCTGCCTAGGGAGCAAGAGGCTGTGAGTTTGAATCCCCCCTGGTGTGCTTCCCAGACTGTGCCTAGTAAATATATTTTTGTAGTCACCTATCAGGCAGCAGCGATATAGGAAAGTGCTGGAGGCGGATGCTCACTTCAGTGACAATGGCACAGGCATCATCTCATACTACATGGGAGGAAGGCAATGGTAAACCCTACCTGTATTCTACCAGGAAAGCCGCATGGCTGTGTGGTTGCCAGGAGTCGACACTGACTTGACGGCACAATCTTTCCTTTTCTTTCTTTCCTGGTTGATTGGTTAACATTTTGCTTCTCTACAGGTGTGAGAAGAAAAAGGTGTTTGAAAATCCTGTGACTTTCCCTCCTGCTCTGAAGCAGAGAATCTGGGATGTATATGATAAAAATCTCTTCCTGAATGGTGTCATGAGGCAATTCAGAGGTAAAGAAGAATGGCTGTGAGGATGTTATATTTATTTAATAATTATGTCTTTAATCCCCTTCACCTTAGTCTTCAAACCCCAGGGCAGAAACAATGTTTTTAAAAAATTCAATAAAACCAACCTCAAAATAAAACAAGCACAATTACATCCTGAAAAGAGAGGCATGGGCCACTCATGGCCAAAAGCCTGGATAAAAAGAGCAGACATCAGTTTCCTCTGAATACCTGGGAAAGAGGGAGCCATGTGGATCTCAGCTGCAAGTAAGACAGATAGCCTGGGGGCAGTCAGCACAAGGCCCTGTCCTGCGCTCAGCAGTTAGCACATGGAGCAGAGCCCGCCCAGCTGACCTAGTCAGGTGGGTAGGTTGAGCTGAGAGTCGGCAGTCATTAAGTAACCTGGGGCCCAAGCAGTTTAGCGCTTTAAAGGTAATAACCAGCACCTTGAATCTGGGGCCGATCTGGTATGTATTATGGAGATTTGATTGTGGGAGGATGGTGGCCCAGTCTGGTCCTGGCTTCTCTATCCAGGGTGCTCTATTGAGGAGCAGAGGGGATGTGGGCGTGGAGGTGGAGTGACTATGGTCTATAACAGTGATTCTCAAACTTGGGTCCTCAAGTGTTATTGGACTTCAACTCCCATAATCCCCAACCAAAGGCCACTGAGGCTGGGGATTATGGGAGTTGAAGTCCAATAACACCTGAGGACCCAAGTTTGAGAATCCCTGGTCTATAAGAACAGTATCTCCCTGACCAGGATCCCTGTCGAAGTGTCTGAACTGACTGATTGATTGATTTAATTTGATTTGATTTCTATACTGCCCTTTTCTCAGTGTGGTTTACACAGAGAAATAATGAATAAGATGGATCCCTGTCCCCAAAGGGCCTACAGTCTAAAAGAAACACAAGAAAGACACCAGCAACAGTCACTGGAGGTGACTGAACGTATGTGTATTGAGTGTACAAACATATTTATTTATTTATCACATTTATATACCGCCCAAACTTTCGTCTCTGGGTGGCTAATATTAGGTACACACATATTGAAATTTGAGGACCAGGGATAGATTGGGACTTCTGTTGGGAGTACCGATCAGGGGCGTAACGAGGCTGGAGTGGGCCCAGAGACAAAATTTTAAAATGGGCCCCTCGCTGATACACACACACTCACTTCACATGTGACTTGCCTCGGGGGGGGGGCTTGAGGCGTGGGGGCCCCCAGGCAGCCACCTCCCCTTGCCTAATGGTAGTTATGCCCCTGGTACCGATCGCCCCGCTGCCCGACGGAGTCCCTGACTGAGCTGACGGACTTGGTCTTGGGCTTGGTGTTGTAGTCTCCCAGGCTTGTGGTGCTAGAGGACTTCAATTTCACTTTGGGACCAATTTGTCAGGGGCAGCTCAGGAGTTCATAGTGGCCATGGCAACTATGGGTTTATCCCAGGTGGTCTCGGGACCGACACATATTGCTGGTCACACACTTGATCTGGTCTTTCACTCTGAACAGGGTGATGCTCCGAGTGTGGGGACTCCATTGATTTCCCCATTGTCATGAATGGACCACCATCTGGTTAAGTTTGGACTCATGACCACGTCCCACCTCCACAGGGGTAGAAGGCCCATTAGGATGGTCCACCTGAGAAGGTTACTGGATCCAACAGGATTCCAAGAAGCCTTGGAGGAATTTAGTGTTGGCTCTGCTGGTGACCCTGTTGGCACTCTGGTGGAGAATTGGAATAATCAATTCACCAGGGCAGTGGACATGATTTCTCCTAAGTGTCCTCTCCGACCTGCTTCGAAACTGGCCCCTTGGTATACGGAAGAACTATGAGGGCTGAAGAGGAGAGGTAGATGACTAGAGTGCAAGTCGAGAAAGACTCGACTTTACATAGAGAGCATTTGAAGATCTATGTTCAGGCGATACATATGGCAAAGAAGTGATTCTTTTCCTCCCGTATTGCGTCTGCAAGTTCATATCCGGCAAAGTTGTTCAGGGTCGTGAAGGGGCTAATGTGCGCGCTTTCCCCCATGAATCGGTACTTGGAACCAACAATTACGCGGTGTGGCGTTTTTAATGAGTTTTTTGTGGACAAAATACCTCGTATTCGGGCCGACTTAAATTCAAACTCTACAATTGTTACAGAGTCTGATGCCAAGGTGTCCAGCAGCTCCTCTTATGTGATGATCCTGGATCAGTTTCAGTTCGTGACTCCTGAGGATGTGAAAAGGTTGCTTGGAATGGTGCGGCCTACCACCTGCCCTCTTGATCCTTGCCTGACATGGCTTATACTATCTATCAGGGAGACTGTTGTAGAGGGCCTGGTAGAGATAATAAATGCTTCTCTGAGGGAGGGTAGGATGCCTCCTTGTCTTAAGGAGGCAATCATTAGACTGCTTCTGAAGAAGCCTGCCTTGGATCCCTCAGAGTTAAGCAATTACAGGTCTGTCTCCAACCTTCCATGGCTGGGCAAGGTGATTGAGAAAATGTTGGCCTCCCAGCTCCAGGTGGTGTTGGAGGAAACTGATCATCTAGACCCATTTTAAACCGGCTTTTGGGCAGGCTATGGGGTGGAGACTGTCTTGGTCATCCTGATGGATGATGTCCAATTGGGAATTGACAGAGGGAGTGTTGGTCCTTTTGGATCCTCGGCAGCTTTCGATACT
Organism: Hemicordylus capensis; assembly: GCF_027244095.1. Lineage (NCBI taxonomy): Eukaryota > Metazoa > Chordata > Lepidosauria > Squamata > Cordylidae > Hemicordylus > Hemicordylus capensis. Next base: position 251,592,817 of record NC_069658.1, on the reverse strand, counting down.
ATTGACCATAGTATCCTTCTGGAATGTCTGAAGGGGTTGGGGGTGGAAGGCACTGCTTTGCATTGGTTCCGCTCCTACCTCATGGGTGTCTCTTGGAAACTGTTCTTCTTCAAAATCTAAATTTTCGTATGGTGTCCCTCAGGGCTCCATATTGTCTCTGATTTTGTTTAACATCTACATGAAACTGCTGGGAGAGATCAGGGGATTTGGTGCAGGGTGTTATCAGTATGCTGATGACATCCAAATCTATTTCTCCATGTCAGCATCATTGGAAGAAGGCATAACCTCCATTAATGCCTGCCTGGAGGAGGTAATGTGCTGGATGAGGGATAACAAACTGAGGCTGAATCCAGATAAGATGGAGGTACTTATTGTGCGGGGTCGGAACTCAGGAGATGATTTTGATTGGCCAGTTCTGGATGGGGTCACGCTCCCTCGGAAGGAACAGGTACGCTGTCTGGGGGTGCTTCTGGATCCGAACCTCTCCCTGGTGTCCCAGGTTGAGGCGGTGGCCAGAGGTTCTTTTTATCAGCTTTGCTTGATACACCAGCTGCATCCATTTCTTGAGATGAATGACCTCAAAACAGTGGTACATATGCAGCTAACCTCTAGGCTGGATTACTGCAATGCACTCTATGTGTGGCTGCCTTTGTACGTATTTATTTATTTATTTGATTTCTACACCACCCTTCCAAAAATGGCTCAGGGCGGTTTACACAGAGAAATAATAAATAAATAAGATGGATCCCTGTCCCCAAAGGGCTCACAATCTAAAAAGAAACATCAGATAGACACCAGCAACAGTCACTGGAGATACTGTGCTGGGGTGGATAGGGCCAGTTACTATCCCCCTGCTCAATAAAGAGAATCACCATGTTAAAAGGTGCCTCTTTGCCCAGTTAGCAGGGGTTATGCCAAGTTACGTAGTGTGGAAACTGCAGTTGGTTCAGAATGCGGTGGCCAGGTTGGTCTCTGAGTAATCTAGGAGAGACCATGTCACTCCTGTGTTGAAGGAACTACACTGACTGCCGATACATTTCCAGGCAAAACATAAGATGCTGGTTATTACCTATAAAGCCCTAAACAGCTTAGGCCCTGGGTATTTAAGAGGACGTCTTCTTCGCTATGAGCCCCACCGTCTGTTAAGATCATCTAGAGAGATTTGTTTGCGGTTGCTGCCAACCTGTTTGGCGGCTACTCGGAAACGGACCTTCTCGGTTGCTGCCCCTGGATATTGGAATGCGCTTCCTCTTGAAATAAGAGCCTCCCCATCTCTGGCAACTTTTTAAAAGGCACTGAAGACACATTTATTAACCCAGGCTTTTAATTAGGTTTATAGTGTGATATAATAGATTTATAATATTTTTAATATTGGGCTTTCAATGTTTTTAATGATTTTAATTGTAAACCACCCAGAGACACAAGTTTTGGGTGGTACAGAAATATTTTAAATCATAACAATAATTGTACCCAGAAACAAATTGGCAGCCATTTTAGTGCCTTCAAGTCCGGTGTAATATGAGCACTGCAGGAAATCATTCTGTTAACCACATTCTGCACCATCTGTAGTTTTGGAATACATATGAATAGCATCAATTAATTCTTCCTGATTTAAAGTATTTAGGGGCAAGATTCATGTCAGCTGGATGTTCCATATCTCCCATCCGCTGTTTAATGGCAGCCTTGACACAGTAATATCCTAATGACAATAAAAAGTCCGGGGCAAAAGCATAATGCAAAAGCTTCATTTGTGCCAGGATGATTTATTATCAATTGATGTCAGGTGAGCCAAGTCATTTGGAGAAAAATTTACTTTAAGCCACAGACCAATTATAGCGAGCCAAGTTCTGCGTTCAACCCTCAAGATTGCACTCTTTGTCCTCTGATCACCTCCAATAATGAAAGACTGGAGTATAATCCAAGCTGGGCTCCATACAGAAGTTGGGCTAATATTTTGGCCTCAAAAGAGTCTGATGGCGGCTGAGATATGCTGCCCACCTGTAGTATGGAAGAAATTCAGGATTGCTGCAACAATTCTTTGAGTATCCTTTGAGTATCCTGAGCCACATATTTGGCATGAGCATTCTGCCTTCCAGAAAAATGAAAGTGGATTCCTAGATATTTAAAACACTTAACCTGTTCAATTTCAACCCACTGATGGACCATTTATATATTTTAGGTTGCGTAGCAAAAAACAATACCTTGGTTTCTTGATAGTTTATTTGGAGTTCATTTTCATTGCTCCATCGGGGAAAAGCACATATGCCCCCCCTTAATCCAATATGGGTCCTTGAACAGATTGCCACATCATTTGTGTACAAAAGAGTCTCCATGGTTTTGTTGGCTATTTTGGGCGAGTGAAAATCTGGGTCATCCAACTGAGCTTTTACGGAATTGAAGTAAAAGTTAAACAACTTGGGAGCTAAATAACAATCCTGCTTTTTCCAAAATGATGCCCCTGCACACACAGCTCAGGCAGACACGGGTGGGGTGTGGGGTAACAATACTTAAAAGAACTACAGAAATACGAGAACATTAGTATTCCTGATTATCGCCGAATCCATCTGTGATGGACCGGGGGTTACTCTATGCTTTCCTGGCATCTACTCTTAGTAGAAAGATTGCTCTGATCCCAATTTAGGAGCACACGATTCCTTCCAGGTAGGCTGCTCCCTGTTAAAGACTGATCCAAAGCCACTGACCAGGCTTAGAAATGGCTTTAACAACTAGAACTGTCTGGCTTGGGACTTAAAGGCACTCTACTGCTGGAGTCTACACAACCCAGTCTAGACAAACCGTGTATTAATGTAAAGACAAGTAATCAGTAGCACATAACCTTACGAGGCACATGGGGAAGAGTTTTGCAAGTAACCCTCCAGAACCAGACTGAAGCCACTTCTAATTATATGAAAAGTATTAAGAGTTGCATGTAGAATGAGGGATTGGGGGAAATAGGGAAGATTGGGAGTAAAGAAAGGCACACAGAAATTCAAAAGCAAATACAAAAACATTAACTAACTAGCATAGAGTTTTACCTTAGTAAGTCTAGCAGTAGGCAGGTCCTTGGCTGAGAGAGCATTCCTTTCTACAGCTTCTCCCTTTCTGGACACCAGAAGCAGCTGGTCACTTAGTAACTTGGATTACTCATGATTGGACTGGTGACAAAATAGAGTGGGATTGGGCCCTTCTTTTATAGTGATTAAAGAGGGGAAAGGCTTCCCACTCTTTGAGAGACAGATGTCTGTGGGATCCAGTGAGCCACCTTATCTCTGATGTAACGCTGAAACTAGGCCAATACAGGTTTTCCTGCCAAACTGGAGTTTTCTGCTACAAAATAATAATATTTGTACAAAGTACATTGTGTGATACTTACTCTGTGTTCTCTTTCCTCCCCCAGACACGCTGCTATCTGGATCTCAGCCAAATAAAGGTAAATTGTGAGGCCAGATGATGGACAAAATCCACAGGAGGGATGGAGACTTGTCAGAAAGTTGTCTGCTTTTTTCCCTAGGAGTTCACCAGGTCTGCCTTGAGGGCTCTGGAACATATCGATGTGTGAATTAGGAGAAGAGGGATGAGGGCAGGCCTCCATGCCTATGTATATTTCCTTTCTCTAGTTTTAAATATGTATCTACCTTTAAATTCTATGCCCTTCCATTCTGTTTCTTTACTCCCAGTTCTGCTCACAAACCATAAAAGCAGGGAACTTAAAATCTTGGCATCTGGATCAGATACAAGGTCTGTCTGGTCCAACTGTGGCCAGCCAGATACTTCTGGGAGGCTGAGAAGCAGGGCCTGAAGACAACACAATCCTCATTTGTTTCTTCCCAGGGAATAACCCCTGTTCTCTGTCCTTAACTTGCCTGCTTCCAGCTTTTGCTAAGGTTTTGGCTAGGGCCTCCATTGAAAGGTAGGAAAAGTCTGGAATAAGGAAAAGAACATCCCAGATGTGGATGCCACAGGTTGAGAATTTGAGGGATCTGCATTATTGGGCACCTGTTGAGGCCCACATCCCAGTAGGGGGCCCATTGCCAATCTCTGGAGCCTCTTTGCCCTGCTGCTCTGTTATAATCTATAAAGCCCTAAACAGCTTGGGCCCTGGGTATTTAAGATAATGTCTTCTTGAACCTCACCACCCACTGAGATCATCAGGAGAGGTCCGTCTGCAGTTGCCACTGGCTGGTCTGGTAGCTACTCAGGGACAGGCCTTCTCCATTGCTGCCCCAAGGCTTTGGAACACACTTCCTGATGAAATAAGCGCCTCCACATCTCTTACAGCTTTTTAAAAGGCGGTCAAGAAACATTTCTTCACCCAGGCTTTTAATTAGATGCTGTTTTAATTGTTTGATTTTTAATAGTTTTAACCTTTTAAATTTTAAATTGCTGTAATGTGTTTACCTTTTTATTTGTTGTTTTTATTGTTTTGTTGTAAACCGCCCAGAGACTTGCATTTTGAGCAGTATATAAGTATATGTTAAATAAATAAAAATAATAATAATAAGTAACTCCAGATATGTGGTTAGAGGCTCACAACATATTTATTATGGAGATTTTAAAAATTATTATCCCACTTCATCAAAACACATAAGAGTAGCTAAATATATTTCAGCATGAAGTCAGTCTTCCAGTTGACTCTGTTTCTTTTCTTTTTCCTCCTCTTCACTCAACCCCCAACAGCCAAAGTCACTCTGGATCCATTGACAGCTCATCCCCGACTCATCCTGGCTGAAGATCGTAAAAGTGTGAGATGGGGAGAGAAACAGCAACATCTGCCCTACAATTCTGAGAGATTCAGGAATGATTATATTGTGCTGGGATGTGAGGGATTCACAATAGGGAGACATTGCTGGGAAGTCAGTGTGGGAAGTGAGGGAAACTGGGCAGTGGACGTTTCCAGAAAGTCTGTGAAGGGTAAGAACACATCATGTTGGGGTCCCAAGGAAGGGATCTGGGCTGTGATGAAGTTGTATGAGGCATACTTGGCACTCACTTCCCCTGCTCACATTCTTCTGCAGCTGAGTAGGGAGCCTAAGAGGATCCAAGTGACTCTAAACTGTTCTGGGGGGCAGGTGGCCTTTTTGGATGCTGACTCAGCAGCCCCCATCTACACCTTCTCGGAAGCCTCCTTCTCAGGAGAGACCCTTCTCCCTCTCTTTTATGTGTATGGAAAAGGCTCCCTGATGCTCTCCCCCTGAGGCAGCCGAAGAGTGGGGACAGATATATATTGCGCTATAATTTGCAACACTCCTACAGCTTTTGCCAAAGATATGAGGTGGGGCAACCTTTTTTATCCCATTTGAGGAGAAGCTGGCTTTCGACAGCTTTGATTTATTCATCCCTGCATCAGTCAGGAAACCATTTTATTCTGCATTCCACCCCATCAGAGCTCTTTTCAAAGTGAAGGCTGGGTAAGAATAAAGCTCTGAGCATCCTTTTTATTAGGTAACCGTTCCAGCTGCTTGGAGGTGGGAGAAGCAGATAATCTGCCACCCCTCCCCCTCCATGTTTTATTCAGCTTTCACTGCAGAGCCAGCAGCAGCTATAGAGGTAGAGCTGAAGGGAACAGAGATTGCCCTGCAGGGAAATCCTCCACACCAGCTCCTTTTTCTTTGTATATCTGTTTCCAGTCTTGCCTAAGGCAGCCAGACCCTACAGGTCCTACTGGGGTTACTCTCCAGACCAGGTTGAATAACGAAAAACACACACCAAATAGTTGTTTGTCACATAGCTATTTGTCAAGAACTCCTTTTTCATCTCTGCAGTGACCTCCATACAGACTTCCCATCACAGTCACCAAAATTAACTCAGAGTCTGACTTTTACCTTCCTTTCTCAGAGTACTGTCCTATCTCTTAAAGAGGCAGTATCACAATTACGGTCATAAATACCATCATATCTATTCTTAAATAGCTGTCCTGCTGGCCAACAGGAGCCCAGCCTTGAAGTTTCCCTTTTATCTCCTACCCCCAAGACCTCCACCAGCTGTGGAGATGGAGACATTAAAATTCATTCTTGCTACTCTGGGAAGCTGGTATGACATTTTAGGCACAATCTCTCTGTTCATAAAAGCCAACTTGCTTATTTTTAGAAAAGCCCATCAGCGGTTTAGGTGCCACACAGAAGCACAGTTTACCTGGTTCTGCACAACTTGCTTGAGCCTCAGGAGTGTGTGAGACTCCCCAGAATTCTAGCATCCTAAAATTTTAGAGTTCAAAGGAACCTTGATGAGCTTCTAGTCCAGACAGGGCAGGAAACTCTTACTGTATACCTGTAAGATGCCTGCCCAACCTCTTGTTTGAAAACCTCCAGCAAACTAGAGCCCAACCACTACACAATCAGTAATGGGCTGGATGAGGGATAACAAACTGAGACTGAATCCAAATAAGATGGAGGTACTCATTGTGCGGGGTCAAAACTCGGGAGAAGATTTTGATCCGACTGTTCTGGATGGGGTCACACTTCCCCAGAAGGTACGCAGTCTGGGGGTGTTTTTGGATCCAAGTCTCTCCCTGGTGTCCCAGGTTGAGGCGGTGGCCAGAGGTGCCTTCTATCAGCTTCGGCTGATACGCCAGCTGCGTACGCCAGCTGCGTCCATTTCTTGAGATAGGTGACCTCAAAACAGTGGTACATTTGCTGGTAACCTCCAGACTGTATTACTGTAATGCACTCTATGTGGGGCTGCCCTTGTATGTACTCCGGAAACTACAGTTGGTTCAGAATGCGGCAGCCAGGCTGGTCTCTGGGTCATCTCGGAGAGACCATATTACTCCTGTATTGAAGGAGCTACACTGGTTGCTGATATGTTTCCAAGCAAAATACAAGGTGTTAGTTATAACTATACAGCCCTAAACAGCTTAAGCCCTGGGTATTTAAGAGAACGTCTTCTTCGTTATGAACCCCAGTGCTCATTGAGATCATTGGGAGAGGTCTGTCTGCCACCAGTTCGTCTGGTGGCTACTTAGGGACGGGCCTTCTCCGTTGCTGCCCCGAGGCTTTGGAATGCACTCCCTGGTGAAACAAGAGCCTCCCCATCTCTGACAATTTTTAAAAAGTCTTTAAAGACGCATCTGTTCACCCAGGCTTTTAACTGATACGGTTTTATTGTTTTTAATGTTGTTTTAGAATATTGTTTTAAAATTTTTGTGTTTTAAATTTCTTGTTTTTGTTTTTAACTAATGTTTTAATGTTGTTTTTATCTTGTTGTAAACCGCCCAGAGATGTAAGTTTTGGGCAGTATAAAAATATGTAAAATAAATAAATAAAATATACACAAGGCAGAGTGTTCTGCTGTCGAACAGCTCTTAAAATCAGGAAATTGCTCCAGGCTAAACCTGATTCCTTGTAACTTCAGATCTTTGCTTCTAGCACTGCCCTCAGGAGCAGTCTGCTCCTTCTTCTGTGGGTCTGCCCTTCAGATATCTGAAGATGGCTGTCATATCTCCCTTCATATGGTGTCTTCTCCAGGCACCTCTGATTTCGGTTAGAAATAAACACAGATTGGTCATTAGGGGTGTGCACGGAACCGCGGAGCTGCGGTCCAGCACTGGGGTGGGGGGTTCCACTCAAAACAGGGGGGGCTTTACTCACCCCTTCCATTAAAGTCCCGTATTTTTTGTAGTAATCGGGCGGCAAGGTGCCGCCCGCTTCAATCTCCGCTCGGCGCGGGCTCCTCGTATCCATAATCGGGGTGGCAGGATCGCTCCCAGTCCCTGCCGCCCCCTTCAAGCTAAGTCCCCCTCGGTTGGCGGCCACCCCCTGAAGCTCCCCAGAGGTCCCCCGCCACCCCCTTCTTTCCAGATCTACCCCCATTACAAGAGGACGGCGGGAGAACTCCCTGCCGTCCACTTGCCTTGCCGGCTGGGCTGCAAATGGCTTCTAGGAAGCCTTTCGTGCGCGTGCGTGCGCGAAAGGCTTCCTAGAAGCCATTTGCAGCCCAGCCGGCAAGGCGAGTGGACGGCAGGGAGTTCTCCCGCCACCTGCTCGCTAAAGTAAGGCTTACTAAAGTAAGGCACGCGCGCGAAAGGCTTCCTAGAAGCCATTTGCAGCCCAGCCGGCAAGGCGAGCGGACGGCAGGGAGTTCTCCTGCCGTCCTCTTGTAATGGGGGTAGATTTGGAAAAAAGGGGGCGGCAGGGGACCTCTGGGGAGCTTCAGGGGGCGGCCGCCAGCCGAGGGGGACTTAGCTTGAAGGGGGCGGCAGGGACTGGGAGCGATCCTGCTGCCCCGATTATGGATACGAGGAGCCTGCGCCAAGAGGAGATTGAAGCGGGCAGCACCTTGCTGCCCGATTACTACAAAAAATATGGGACTTTAATGGAAGGGGTGAATAAAGCCCCCCCTGTTTTGAGTGGAACCCCCCACCCGAACCAAAACCACCCCGTGCCCGGACCGGTCTGGAGGCCTTTAGAATGGCCTCCGAACCGGTCCGTGCACATGACTATTGGTCATGATGCCAGACCTGATTGTTGGGTTTATTCTGAGCAGCGTGCTTGAAATAGACAGAAATATGTAACTACAGCCGGTGGAAACTCCATTCAAATGTTTTCCACCTCCGCAACCCGCTCACATTTCAAGTGCCAAAAGCGCCACCTCGGGGCTGTCACCCTGTCTCCAGCAGCCTGTCTGGAGACGGAGACAGCACCGAGGTGGCGCTTTTGGCACTTGAAATGTGAGCGGGTTGCGGAGGTGGAAAACATTTGAATGGAGTTTCCACCTGCTGCAGTGTCAATCATGGAAGCACGTTGCAGCAGCTCCCTCTGTGGACAACTGCTGCTGTAACAAGCCCGCAGGGAACGCGTTGTAGCTGCCTCGGCATTGTTCATCCCCTCTGCGGTGCCTGGAGCGTCTCCCTCCTAGGGATCGGAGCACGCGTTGGGACTCAGAAGAACGCTCCTCCGAATACAGGCCTGGTCGGGACTGGGACCATCGTGAGCCTGTTTATGCAGATCGGTACTGTATACCTGCACGACGCTCTCCCTTTGTTGACGATGAGCCCTCTTATGGTTGGCGCTGAGACTTGGGTGCTTATAGACATTCCCACATGGACTATCGTTTGGACTGTTTGGACTATGGGAAACAATATGGGTCTTGGTACCGAGAGGAAATGGCTTATGGGAGAGCCGGGACTGTTCGTGATTGGTGCGAGCCCCCTTCGCATTCTGAAGGAAGGCCTCTCCTCAAGGGTGCCTTCGAGATTGTCCTGAGTGACACGGTTCACCCTCTGAAGCCTCCATTCGACAACAGGCTTCGAACCCTACCCAGGTACCGTCAACAGAGCCAGACGGCTCGCTACCGGACAATATGGAAAACTAAGCGTTGCAGGCCAGCCGCGTCTCCTGACGTAGAAAGTGGCCTTCTTGGTGGCCATCATCTCCGCCAGGAGGGTGAGTGAATTACAGGCTCTGAGGGTTGATCTGCTGTACCTACAATTTTACAAGTACAAGGTGGTACTCCAACCTAATGTCCAATTCCTTCCGAAGGTGGTTTCCATGTTTTATCGTTCCTTGCCACGCACTTTGCCTGTATTTTTCCAGGACCCTTCTTCTGATGCAGAGTGCAGGTGGCATCGTTTAGACGTCAAGAGAGCATTATCCTTCTATGTCCAGAGGTCCGCAGAATGGAGGAAAACTCCATTCAATGTTTTGGAACATCGCTCAAAAAATTAAAAACAAGATTGAGGAGGCCCCCCTAGTTTCCCATTATATGCAGATAGGACACTCTTTTGATGACATTAAATACTGGATCATCTATAGACACATTCCAAGTAAGTACAATAGAAAAGATGTGCAACAGACCCTTTTGCGACAGGAGGCATTTTTCACGCACAAATTTAGGACTTTGACACCTTCAGGACTTAATGTGATCCATGACTCTTTTTAAAATAGATTTTAGGGTGTTTGCACTTTTTTGCAGTTTTGATGCATATTAAGAGCCTTTGTACTTACTTGTATCAGGAGCGATCTGGAGGTGATTATGGGGTGGTTCTCTATACACACAGATAAATGAGCATTAACAGTAGATAAGGATGAGTTAGCTTTGACAGATAGACAACAGGATCAGCTGTAGGGTATTTATGTTTGATTTGTGGGTTTTTCATTGCATGTAGTAGAACTATATAGCATATGTTGACGTGTTCTACTTCCACATACTTTTGCTCAGTTTGGTTTAGTGGACTGTGGTAACTGACACACCATTAGTCGGTGCATTATGTTTGTGTAACACGATCTCTTTAAGTGGTTCAAAAGACTGGCTATGTCGAGACGCAGCTTTGAGTAATTACATGAGCATGTGATTAGGTAGATTAATGGGACTATGAGTTACACCAGCTACAGCCCATTATAAATCATTGTCCATGGGTGAATATAATAAAATTAAACAGAATTGGGGAGAACTCACAAAGAATTGATGAGCAGGCAGGCATGAGAGAGACAGCGGCCACCTGAATAAGGATTTTTTTCTGTGGAACAGGCATTGTCCTTGATATAAAGAGACATATCCAGTATCTGCATCAATGGGGCAAGTTGTGGCACTTCTCTGGGATTGAGTATCACATATATGTGATTTTTGTAATTTGTGTTTGTAATTTTGTAGTGAATATTTGCCCATGAGGAAGAGGAGTTACCTCGAAACTGGCTCAGAACCTGGGTGCCTGTCGGCACTTCTACAGAATGTTATCAGCTTTACAGAGCGTTATCAGTTATTTCAACTTGACACTTTTATAGAGTGGAATCTGTGATTCTTTGTGAACTTTATTTGAGAATATCCACGTTGTTCCAGTTTGAGTTGAATCTTCAGAGACCCTCAGCAGTGATTTACACCAGACAGATTTCTTGGAGTCTCTTATTAGAGGGACCTTTTGCTTCTTTACGACCCATTTCAATATATTACAACAGGATTTCCACAGGCATTTATTGAGATATATAAGCATGGACAAAGGTGGTCATTATTTAATGTATTTATTTTATTTTACTTGCTATCCCCTGATGCATGCACATATGTGAACATACAGTTGATTTATACTATTTAAACTATGTATATATAATTTATGTTTGTATATTTAGTATCTCGGAACTTTACACATTCAATTGTTTATTTTTAATGTTTGTAGTGTCGTGTATTCACAATGAAGGCCTTGATTTATGTATTATAAGGTTTTCCATATATACAGGTGAAACTTGGAAAATTAGAATATTGTGCAAAAGTCCATCAATTTCAGTAATGCAAATTAAAAGGTGAAACGTATACAGTGAAAAGTATACAGAGTACTGTGCTTGATTGGCCAGCAAACTCGCCTGACCTGACCCCATAGAGAATCTATGGGGCATTGCCAAGAGAAGGATGAGAGACATGAGACCAAACAATGCAGAACTGCTGAAGGCCGCTAATGAAGCATCCTGGTCTTCCATAATACCTCATCAGTGCCACAGGCTGATAGCATCCATGCCACGCCGCATTGAGGCAGTAATTGCTGCAAAAGGGGCCCAAACCAAGTACTGAATACATATGCATGCTTATACTTTTCAGAGGTCCGATATTGTTCTATTCTTCAATCCTTGTCTTCTTGGTTCCATGTAATATTCTAATTTTCTGAGATTGTGGATTTGGGGTTTTCATGAGCTGTACGCCATGATCATCACAATTATAACAAATTTAAGGTTTGACTTATCTCGCTTTGCATGTAATGCGTCTGTCTCATATATCAGTTTCACCTTTTAATTTGCATTACTGAAATTAATGGACTTTTGCACGATGTTCTAATTTTCCAAGTTTCACCTGTATATTAAGTTTTTTGGCATCTTCAATGGAAGCAATTTTCTTTATGATAGTTTAAACATGCATTCTATCTGGAGAGTCCTATAAAAGGTTCAATATGATAAACATGGTTAATTGTGTTCTTCAGACTTTATCATATTAGTCTGACACGGGGGATTTCTTTGGTTTTGGTCTCTTGCCCTGTGTGGTACCTAGTTTTGGCATTGTTTGGACGTCAGGAGGGCATTATCCTTCTATGTCCAGAGGTCCGCAGTATGGAGGAAAACTCCTTCTCTGTTTGTTCTATATGATGGACCGCATAAAGGTCTACAGGTTTCTGCTCAGTTCCTGTCTAGGTGGATAGTTTCAACAATTGAACTTTGCTACAAATTTGCACATAAACCGTTGCCTGCGACTGTTAAGGCACATTCGGTTACGTCCATAGCGGCCTCTGTTACCTTTGATTGTACGGTCCCGTTGGATACTGTCTGTCAGGCAGCTACTTGGGCTTCACCCCAATTCTTTATCCGTCATTACGCTATTGATGCCAGGGCACGGAATGATGCTGTATTTGGCAGGAGTGTCCTGCAGTCCATTTTCAGTTGATGTACTTGTTTCTGAAATAAATACTTCTGGCAGATTACATTTTGTTTCAGTTTATTTCCTCCTCCTTGGGTGCTAGCTTGTTATGTGCCCATTGGTATAAAAGACAGAGAGCACGTTGAAGAACTACAGGTTGCTTACCTGTAACTTTGGTTCTTCTAGTGGTCATCTGTCCTTTTACACGCCCTCCCGTCCTCCCTGCTGGTTCTACTGAATGCGGACCATGACAGAGGGGATGTGGAGTGGCACAGCCATATATAGTGGTTGGGGGTGGGGTTCCCGCCCAAAGCAGGAGAATTGAGCTTTATGGTTCCGACGAGGTCTCTGTGCAGGTGCATAGCCCATTGGTGTAAAAGGACAGATGACCACAAGAAGAACCAAAGTTATAGGTAAGCAACCTGTAGTTATTTATTACATTTATATACTTCCCCATCCAAATGGTTCTGGGCGGTGCACAATATCAAAAGAGAGCCAGCATGGTGTAGTGGTTAGAGTGCTGGACTAGGACCGGGGAGACCCGAGTTCAAATCCCCATTCAGCCATGATATTAGCTGGGTGACTCTGGGCCAGTCACTTCTCTCTCAGCCTAACCTACTTCAAAGGGTTGTTGTGAGGAGAAACTTAAGTATGTAGTACACTGCTCTGGGCTCCTCGGAGGAAGAGCGGGATATAAAATGTGTAAAAACAAACAAACCTGCAAATTGTTTAAAAAACAATCAATACAAACTGATATTAAAAACAGTTTAAAACTATCTATCTATCTATCTATCTATCTATCTATCTATCTATCTATCTATCTATCTATCTAATTGTGCCCATGGCTAATCCCATGTGTGGCAGCTCTGCTTGCCTGCAGAAGGCTCCAAGTTCCCTCCCTGGCATCTCCAGGATAGGGCCAGAAGAGACTCCAGCCTCCAACTTGGAGGAGCCACTGCCAGTCTGGGTAGACAATACTGAGCTGGATGGATCAATGGTCTGACTCAGTATAAGGCAGCTTCCTTTGTTCCTGGTGGTGGGGGCAGTTCAGCATCAGAAATCCCACTTTACTGAAACACACAGCCCTCTTGGATAATAGAGGCCTGTGCCCTGCACCATACATGTTGCAGTTGGAAGAAGATACAAGAGTAAGAGTAGGAGGAAGACAAGAAGCCTACACAAAGAGCTGGGAGTTGACCTGTCATGTCTTTTGAGGTCTCTGCGGAAAGACTTGAAGGCAGCTAAGAAGGAAGAGGTTAGTGCACGGGCTGCTGCTGAGGACTGCCAGAGTCATAAGAACATTATTATTACATTTATATCCTGCTCTTCCTCCAAGGAGCCCAGAGTGGTGTACTACATACTTAAGTTTCTCTTTCACAACAACCCTGTGAAGGCTAGGCTGAGAGAGAAGTGACTGGCCCAGAGTCACCCAGCTAGTATTATGGCTGAATGGGGAGTTGAACTCGGGTCTCCCTGGTCCTAGTCCAGCACTCTAACCACTACACCGAGCTGGCTCTTTAAGATAACATAAGAACAGCCCTGCTGGATCAGGCCCAAGGCCCATCTAGTCCAGCATCTTGTTTCACACACTGGCCCACCAGATGCCGCTGGAAGCCGCAGCCAGGAGTTTAGGGCATGCCCTCCCTCCTGTTTTACTCCCCTGCAACTGGTACTTAGAGGCATCCTGCCTCTGAGGCTGGAGGTGGCCTATAGTCCTCCGACTAGTAGCCGATGATAGACCTCTTCTCCATGAAGTTATCCAAACCCCTCTTAAAGCCATCCAGGTTGTTGGCTGTCACCACATCTTGTGGCAGAGAATGTTACAATTTGATTATGCATTGTGTGTGAAAAAGTACTTCCGTTTGTTGGTCCTAGATTTCCCGGCAATTAATTTCATGGGATGACCCATGGTTCTAGTGTTATGCGAGAGGGAGAAGAATTTCTCTCTATCCATTTTCTCCACACCATGCATGATTTTATAGACCTCTATCATGTCTCCCTGCAGTTGTCTTTTTTCTAAACTAAATAGCTCCAGGTGTTGTAGCCTTGCCTCATAAGAGAACCCATCTCTTTTCATTACTAAGGTAAAGTGTGCCGTCAAGTCGATTTCAACTCCTGGCCCCTGCAGAGCCCCGTGGTTGTCTTTGGTAGAATACAGGAGGGGTTTACCATTACGTCCTTCCATGCAGTATGAGATGATGCCTTTCAGCATCTTCCTATATAACTGCTGCCCGGTATAGTACCAGCGGGAATTCGAACTGGCAACCTTCTGCTTGTTAGTCAAGCATCTCCCCGCTGTGCTACTTAAAGTGACTGCAGGGGTTGGTGATAGGTTGCTAATGAAGCCCTGCTTGCACTAAGCCATTTTGTCTTTGAATAGCGTTTCTTGCTGGCTAGAGCAAGGCAAGGAAAAGGCCCAGGCTGTGTGATATACATATTCTGCTGTCTTATGGCCAGTCAGTTATATGCCTTAAATTTCATTCTTTCCTTAAAAATCCTCTTGATAAAGCAATGGTTGTACTAGTTTGTATCAGAAATGGGGGGGGGGGGGACCATCAATCCAAGATGTACAAAACCAGGCCTTCTGCAATGCTGGATTGTACCTTCCAAGAATGCAGCACCACCTACAGCAGATTTGCCCATATGAACCTGCCAGGGCCCTCTGTCCAGCATCTCAGGCCCTGCTCATGGCTCCAACACCAACGGAGTTCTGGCTGACAGGGACTAGAAACGGCCTTTTTGGTTGTGTCCCCTCAACTTTGGAAAGCACTCCTGGAAGATATTCACCATGCTCCCTCCCTCAGTGTTTTAAGAAACAACTGAAAACTCATCTTTTTAGAGAGGCTTTTCATTATCTTATCTTCTGCTTCTATCTGGTAGGTTTTTTATTGTTTAGCTTTTTACTGATAACTTTTTAAAAAATTTAATAATTTTTTAAAATTTCAATTATGGCTTTAGCCTAGTCTTTTTAACCTTTACAATATCGATAATAATAACAGCAACAACACTGATAATAAAATTCAGCCATCCCAGGTCCTTTGGAAGGACTTGATATCTGGATAAAACAAACCAGTCAATAACACCGGTCTGACTGTGTAAACAAAAATAATAGTCATGTGCACGGACCAGTTCGGAGGCCATTCTAAAGGCCTCCAGACCGGTCCGGGCACGGGGTGGTTTTGGTTCGGGTGGGGGGGTTCCAATAAAAACAGGGGGGGCTCTACTCACCCCTTCCAGTAAAAAAACGTATTTCTTGTACTAATTGGGCGGCAGGGTGCCGCCCGCTTCAATCTCCTGGCGCGGGCTCCTCGTATCCATCGGGGCGGCAGGATCGCTCCCAGTCCCTGCCTCCCCCTTCAAGTTAAGTCCCCCTTGGCTGGCGGCCGCCCCCTGAAGTTCCCCAGAGGTCCCCCGCCACCCCCTTCTTTCCAAAACTACCCCCATTACCAGAGGACGGCAGGAGAACTCCCTGCCGTCCCCTTCCCCCTTGCCGGCTGGGCTGCAAATGGCTTCTAGGAAGCCTTTCGCGCGCGTGCGTGAAAGGCTTCCTAGAAGCCATTTGCAGCCCAGCCGGCAAGGCGAGCGGACGGCAGGGAGTTCTCCCGCCGCCCGCTCGCTAAAGTAAGCGCTTACTTTAGCGAGCGGGCGGCGGGAGAATTCCCTGCCGTCCGCTCGCCCTGCCGGCTGGGCTGCAAATGGCTTCTAGGAAGCCTTTCGCAGCCCAGCCGGCAAGGGGGAAGGGGACGGCAGGGAGTTCTCCTGCCGTCCTCTGGTAATGGGGGTAGTTTTGGAAAGAAGGGGGTGGCGGGGGACCTCTGGTGAACTTCAGGGGGCGGCTGCCAGCCGAGGGGGACTTAACTTGAAGGGGGCGGCAGGGACTGGGAGCGATCCTGCCGCCCCGATGGATACGAGGAGCCCGCGCCAGGAGATTGAAGCGGGCGGCACCCTGCTGCCCAATTAGTACAAGAAATACGTTTTTTTACTGGAAGGGGTGAGTAGAGCCCCCCTGTTTTTATTGGAACCCCCCACCCCAGTGCTGGACCGGTTCCGTGCACACCCCTAAAAAATAATAATAAATAATTATTGCAATAACTTATGCACTACCTACTGACACACCACCCACAACAAAGCTATTTATATATGACATTCAATGAGTTAATAACTGTTTTTGATTAGTTAGGTGTTTGGTAGAGGTGTGCACGGAACCACGGAGCTGCGGTCCAGCACTGGGGTGGGAGGTTCTAAGAAAGTACGGGGGGGGGCTTTACTTACCCCCCAAAGAACGGCACCGTATTCTTTTGAGTAAGCGGGCGGCATACCTCTCCCGCTGCCTGCTCGCTAAAGTTAACTTTAACTTTAAAGTTAAGTTTAACTTTAAAGTTAACTTTAACTTTAGCGAGCGGGCGGTGGGAGAACTCCCTGCCGTCTGCTCGCTTCCCCGGCTGCGCTGCAAATGGCTTCTAGGAAGCCTTTTGCGCAGGCGCACAAAAGGCTTCCTAGAAGCCATTTGCAGCGCAGCCGGGGAAGGGGACAGGGTCGGCAGGGGAGTTCTCCTGCCGACCCCTTGAAATGGGAAGGGAAGGGGCAGCAGGGGTCTTGGGGCTGCACAGGGGGCGGCCGCCAGCTGATCGGGGACATTGAAGAGCTGGGTGGCAGGGACTGGGTGATACCCTGCCGCCCGATTGAGAATTGAAAGGAGACAGACAGAGCCGCGCCAGAGGGGGAATGAAGCTGGCGGCAGGGAGGTATGCCGCCTGCTTACTCAAAAGAATACGGTGCCGTTCTTTGGGGGGTAAGTAAAGACCCCCCCCCGTACTTTCTTAGAACCTCCCACTCGAACCAAAACCACCCGTGTCCGGACCGGTCTGGAGGCCTTTAGAATGGCCTCCGAACCAGTCCGTGCACATGCCTAGTGTTTGGTCCCAATAATATACTACTGGTATAAAGTGATGAAGATGGAAACAATCAACTTAATTTTCTTTTTTTCTCATCTATTTCTACAACTGTTTCTTATAAAAACCCAGTATTACCAAGTGCACAAAAATCTAGTTCCAACTGCACAATTTTTCCCCACTGCACAAAATGTGTCCAGCAGCTGCACATTAGGCATTTTCTCCCCACTTCCTCCACAAATCCAAGTTGAAGTTGTGTGTTGGTGTTTGATGCCAACACAGTTGTGAGGACTGCCTCTCTGTTCCTGAGGAAAGCGACTGTCAGCCTCAATCCCCGCCTTTTCTGTTCGGAATCCAGCAAGGAAGTCCGCCTCCTTTGGGGAAGACGCACGCCCAGCTTTTGGGGCTCCAGCAGCTGGGATGGGAGGGGCGAGAGGAAAACGAGACTCACTCAGCCTGCTGGCCTTGAAGCTGAGCCATGGCGGCTCTCAGCGCCAGGAAGAGGCTCGAGGAGGAGGCGACTTGCTCCGTCTGCCTGGACTTCTTCACCGATCCCGTGACTCTGGACTGTGGGCACAATTTCTGCAAAGCCTGCATCGTCAAGTGCTTTGGGGAGAAGCCTATAAAGACCACCTGCCCTCAGTGCAGAGAGAGAGTTCAGCCGAACTGGAAGATGAACCGGCAGCTGGCCAATTTTGTTGAGATAACCAAAGAGCTGAGTAATCAGGCAAAGCAGGCAGCAAGAGTGGAGAGAGTCTGCGAGAGGCACCAGGAGCCCCTGAAGCTCTTCTGCAAGGACGACGAAGCCCCCCTCTGCGTGGTGTGCCACTTATCCAAGGAGCACCGAGCTCACAACGTGGTTCCTGTGGAGGAGGTTGCCCAGGAGTACAAGGTAAGGACTTCCCATTCAATGGATAATGAATAATGGTCTATTTGGGGCCCTTAAGTGGGAAAATGCTTGACTAACAAGCAGAAGGTTGCTGGCTCGAATCCCCGCTGGTGTGTTTCACAGACTACAGGAAACACCTATATTCCTATAGCACCTATATAGGAAGATGCTGAAAGGCATCATCTCAGACTGCGCAGGAGGAGGCAATGGTAAACTCCTCCTGTATTCTACCAAAGAAAACCACAGGGCTCTGTGGGGGCCAGGAATCAAAGTTGACTTGACGGCACACTTTACTTTTTACTTTTATTTTGGGAAGGGACTGCAGGGGTGGCGGAGAGGAGTGAACTGACCCCAGGCTCAGCTCCATTCCTGAAGAAGCAGGAGGGCAGAGATGGGGGCTGGAAGGAAATTGCTTACTTAAGGCTTCCAACCTTGAACCATTAAGGCAGGAAAATGGTTTGTGTGATCTAATATTATGGCTCTCCAGAACAGTTCACCAGAAGTAACTTTTGGAATCAAAGGTGGTGACCCCCACATCAGTACAACTACAACAGTATTTGTATGTCACTTTTCAACCAAAATGTTCTCTTGGAACTAAAGGCGATGAAAGATAGGTATGGAATTAAGAATAACTTCTAACTTGCCTGTGTTTATCCAAACTATAATTGAGAGTCTGTTTATTTAGCACATTTCTATACTATCGCATATCCAAATCTCTGCATAGTTTGCAATCTAAAACTAAAACAATTAAAACATTATCACAATTAAAACAATTTAAAATATAAAGACTCTAAAACAGAAACATTAAAACCATAAATTTAGTGCTTGAAAGTTTTACACTTTTCAGTTTTTTTGAGGTAAATTTGTACCCCATCTTTCCACTTTAAATAGTCAGCTTACAGGGACCAAGGCAGAGTACAAGAAATATAAAATCAGTACAAATAACGTATAAGTAGAATCATAACACTGTAATAAAAGGTGTCCAAAAGTACAGCACAGCAGGGAAAACCTAGGGGGATTGGTGTGTGGGGCATATCTTTTAAAAGGAACTAAAAAAACTGTAGTTTTCTCTTCAGGATCAGATCTGTACCTGTCTGGAGAGGTTGAGGAAGGAGAGAGAAGACATTCTCACCTATAAAGCAGACACAGAGAAGGAAAGCCAAGGCCTCCTTGTAAGTATCATGAACTAAACAAATCCTTGAATCTAGAAGTGGAAAAACTGAATATAAAATACAGAAAGTGTCAAAAGTTATAAGGCAGCTCTTCAGAATGTGTATTACTGGGGCACCCTGATAAAAAGTTCATGAAAGACTGTTTTAAGGGTGGGCTCTTTTTATAAAACCCTTCCCCTGATTTATGTTTGATATCATTAATACTTTTACATGTCCAAAATGTTCTTCCCATAGAATTCTCATCACCCAGCTCTTGATTTTGCAAACATTCACTGGCCAGCATCCCATCTAAAGAAGTGCCAGTGGTTCAATGCTGTGATGGAGGAAGGAGGGGAGGAGCACGTCAATCTCCCCTTTCAACAGCTGCCTGTGCCGCCAAAAATATGTCCCTGGGGGCTGCACAGTCATCGGGCACATATTTTTTGGGTGGCACTAGCAGCTGGGGAAGTAAGAGGAGATGTCAGAAATCATCCCTCAGGCTCAGGATTGAAGTACTGGCACTAGTCTGGCTATCAGCCACTATTTGTGATATTAGCACCTTTCAACCTGCTTGCTTAAGAACAGTCCTGCTGGATCAGACCCAAGACCTATCTAGTTTATTATCCTGTTTCATACAGTGGCCCACCAGATGCCTTTGGGAAGCCCACAGGCTAGAGATGAAGTCATGCCCTCCCTCTTTCTGTTGCTCTGCTGCAATAGGTATTTATAGGCATCTTGTCTATGAGGCTGGAGGTGGCCTTTAGGCATCAGAATTGTAGCCATTGTGCTTGTTGCAGAAGCAAACAGAAGCTGAGAAGCAGAAGATGGTGGCTGAATTCAGACAGCTACACCAGCTTCTGGAAGAAGAAGAGAAACACCTGCTGGTTAAGATAGAAGAGGTGGAGAAGGAGATTGCAAGTAAAATGGACGAACAGATGGCTGAACTGTCGAAGGAGCTCTCCTCCCTTGAAAATGTTATCCAGGAGATGGAGGAAAAATGTCAGCAGTCAGCGAGTGAACTTCTGCAGGTAAGACTCTGGCAGAAACAGGGCACAGGGGAGGAGCTTCAATTGGACTGATGAGTGAAGGGATGTAGGGCTGAACAGTTGTTATTATTATTTATTTATTTATCGTCGCAGAGTATAGGCTGTTCCCAGTAAAGCTGCTTTTTGTAACTGGCTGATGGTGATTTCTGTGGCCCCTATGGTGTTGAGGTGCTCTTCAAGGTCTTTTGGGACTGCACCCAGGGCGCCAATTACCACTGGAATTATTTTGGTCTTTTTCTGCCACAGCCTTTCAATTTCAATTTGTAGATCTTTGTATTTGGTGATTTTTTTCTATTTCTTTTTCTTCTATTCTGCTATCCCCTGGTATTGCTATGTCAATTATTTTAACTTCTTTTTCTTTCTTCTCGACTACAGTGATATCTGGTGTATTGTGTGGCAGATGTTTGTCTGTTTGTAGTCAGAAGTCCCATAATATTTTTACATCTTCATTTTCTTCAACTTTTCAATTTTATGGTCCCACCAATTTTTGGCTACAGGTAGCTTGTATTTTTTGCAGATGTTCCAGTGTATCATCCCTGCTACCTTGTCATGCCTTTGTTTGTAGTCAGTCTGTGCGATCTTTTTACAACAGCTGATTAGGTGGTCCACTGTTTCATCTGCTTCTTTACAAAGGCGGCACTTGCTGTTTGTTGTGGATTTTTCAACTTTTGCTCTTATTGCATTTGTTCTTAGTGCCTGCTCTTGTGCAGCCAGAGTGGGGGTGTTGCATCGGAAATGAGTCAGATAGAAGTGACAAGAGATGATGTTCTAAACTGTCTGGAAAAACTGAAAGCTAACAAATCGCCAGGGCCAGATGGCATCCATCCAAGAGACCTCAAAAAACTCAAATGTGAAATAGCCTACCTCCTTTCTAAAATATATAACTTATCCCTGAAATCAGGCTCTGTACCAGAGGACTGGAAAGTAGCAAATGTAACACCAATTTTCAAAAAGGGATCCAGGGGCGATCCGGGAAATTACAGGCTGGTTAGCTTAACATCAGTTCAAGACAAATTGATGAAAAGCATCCTCAAGGATAAAATTGTAAAGTGCATAGAAGAACAGGCCATGCTGGGAGAGAACCGGCATGGCTTCTGCAAAGGTAAATCTTGCCTGACCAACCTTTTGGAGTTCTTTGAGAATGTCAGCAAGTGTGTGGATCAAGGTTATCCAGTTGACATAGTCTACCTGGACTTCCAAAAAGCTTTTGACAAAGTTCCTCATCAAAGACTCCTGAGGAAACTTAGCAGTTATGGGATAAGGGGACATGTACATGTGTGGATTGCTAACTGGTTAAAAGACAGGAAACAGAGGGTAGGTAACTGGAGAGTTTTCACAATGGAGGGAAGTAAGAAGTGGGGTCCTCAAGGATCTGTACTGGGACTGGTGCTTTTTAATTTATTCATAAATGATCTAGAAGCAGGGGTAAGCAGCGAGGTGGCCAAATTTGCAGATGATACCAAACTCTTTTGGGTAGTGAAATCCAAAACTGATTGTGAGGAGCTTCAAGAGGATCTCTCCAAACTGGGTGAGTGGGCGACAACATGGCAAATGCAGTTCAATGTTGGCAAGTGTAAGGCGATGCACATTGGGACAAAAAAAAACCAACTTCAAGTATACGCTGATGGGATCTGAGCTGTCAGCTGACCAGGAGAGGGATCTTGGGGTCGTGGTGTACAGTTCGTTGAAAATGTCAACTCAATGTGAAAAAGGCCAATTCCATGCTAGGGATCATTAGGAAAGGGACTGAAAATAAAACTGCCACTATTGTAATGCCCTTATACAAAACGATGGTGCGGCCACACCTGGAGTACTGCGTACAATTCTGGTCACCACATCTCCAAAAGGACATTGTAGAACTGGAAAAGGTGCAGAAGAGGGCAACCAAGATGATCAGGGGCCTAGAGCACCTTTCTTATGAGGCAAGACTACAACATCTTGGGCTTTTTAGTTTAGAAAAAAGACGACGGAGGGGAGACATGATAGAGGTCTATAAAATCCTGCATGGTGTGGAGAAAGTGGAGAGAAATTCTTCTCCCTCTCACATAACACTAGAACCAGGGGTCATCCCATGAAATTGATTGCCAGGAAATCTAGGACCAGCAAACGGAAGTACTTTTTCACACAACGCATAATCAACTTGTGGAATTCTCTGCCACAAGATGTGATGACAGCCAACAACCTGAATGGCTTTAAGAGGGGCTTGGATAACTTCATGGAGAAGAGTTCTATCAACAGCTACTAGCCGGAGGGCTGTGGGCCACCTCCAGCCTCAAGGGCAGGATGCCTCTGAGTAACAGTTGCAGGGGAGTAACAGCAGGAGAGAGGGCATGCCCTCAACTCCTGCCTGTGGCTTCCAGCGGCATCTGGTGGGCCACTGTGTGAAACAGGATGCTGGACTAGATGGGCCTCATCCAGCAGGGCTGTTCTTATCCTGCCGGTGGGGAGCAGCTCTCAGTGCACCCTTCCTCTTTGATCGAATCTTGCAGTTGCTGGGACAGCCTGGGACAGATCTCCAAGGAGGATCCCGAATGAGGCAGGCAGGGCACACAGAGTGGGTGTTGCGGGAATGAGGATAGTATGGTGGGGAGGGAGCAGGGCCAGCAGCCACAAAAGCCATACGACTTGTGATCTTTCAAGAACATAAGAACAGCCTTGCTGGATCAGGCCCAAGACCAGCTGTCATCCTTGGCTACTGGCTATTGTGACTGAGGATGTTGGGGGGTCATCACTAGTTTTGCTTAAAAAAAAAAAAAGGACTGCAAAGGGCGGTTGTCATCACTGAGCCACCTAATGAGGCAGCGGGGAAATGACTTGACTAACAAGCCAGAGGTTGCCGGTTCGAATCCCCACTGGTGTTTCCCAGACTATGGGAAACACCTATATCAGGCTGCAGTGATACAGGAAGGTTCTGAAAGGTATCATCTCATACTGCACAGGAGGAGGCAATGGGAAACCCCTCCTGTATTCTACCAAAGACAACCACAGGGCTCTGTGGGGGCCAGGAGTCAACACCGACTCCACGGCACACTTTACCTTAACTTTAGTGTCGCTGTCATCAATAATAAGATCTTCCTTTTTATTTGTATTTTTTTTAAAAATAAGCCCACTCCCATTCATATTTACTTAGATGTAAGCCAACAGTGGAATTTCCTGACAAAAGTTGAGGAAAACGAGAATCATGAGTTTTGAGGAAGAGCTATCTATCATTTTAGATGCTAATTTTAAGAATGGCAGACATCTTGACTAACGGCACACATGTGAAGCCCAAAAATGCACAGGAGCAGCACTTCTGACCCCATTTATGAAGCACAGATGCCTGTGCAGGAGATGCAGTTTTTGCCAATTCCCCTGAAAGTTCTCTGAGCAACTGAAAAGCAGGATCCTACCTGACCCAAAGTCCTCCTTAACCCCTTCCTCTCCAGTAACAGGGACTCTATCAGCGCTTTCCCCTCTTTGTATGTCCGTTACTGATCATAGCTAACCTATCAGCATGAAGGTTCCCATGTCAGCTGGGAGATTTAAATGTGAGACTCCAGCCAGAGAGGCCAAGTGCCTTATTCCCAGAGAGGCCAGGCCCAGTTTGCTTAAATCTCTGAAGTGTTTGTGGATGGGGGGCAGAAGGAGCCGGCATAAAAGAACATTTATTCCATGGAAGTAAAAACATGTCAGGAAAACATGTTTTCTGTTGTCAACATGTTTTCATAGGGCCAAATAGCAGACATTACTCTGCACATTTTAAAGGGGGAGTGCTTGTTTGTGTTGGTCAATATGTCCACTTACCTGTTTCAGCTGTTGGGATTCTTAAGTCAACTGCTGTGTACGAAAATGAAATAGTTCCACTTTGCCTGCTGATTTTATGTCATTATTGACACCCTGGCAGGCACTGAGTTCCCTCTTCTTTTTCTCTCTCCCTTCTAGGATGTTAGAAGCACCTTGCAGAGGTAAGCAGATGGATATTGTAGAATTTCTGTGGAGAATGTGGTATAATATTAGGCATACAGAACCATAGTTTTAATTAAGGAGATGGAAGATTAATACCTCAAGTGGCTTACTTCTGCCAGATGTGTTTGTTATTTTGTATTTTTAATCATTACATTTTTGTACAGAATATTGGAGATACATTCAGTGTTCTGTATAGGAATCACGTACCAAAAATGCACTTGAGAGTTCAGGCTTAGCACCTGCTTATCTGTATCTGTAGAAGACCTAATTCCAGCTGTGAAGACTCTCGTTCTAGAACAGGTATTGACTCCCTTGTCGAAGGAAACCATCTCCCCCACCTAAAAAATGATAAGGTTTGAGCTTCCTCAGGTGCCACTGTGGTCATGTCAAGTAAGTTCTAGGAGCCATTTTGGTCCCATAGAAAAAGCAGAAGTCAATGTAATTGGCTCAGTTAATGACTTGGTTGTATCTCCTGTAGCCTGGCTATTGCATTGGACTGTGCTGAGCATTATGACTGCCCTACACAGTCCCAGGGGCCCCACGCCATTCCATGGAGTATCTGGGAAACTCCTCACAAAAGAGCAGCCGCTGGAGGTGTGTCATTTTCTTGACCGTGCTCTGACTAACTTGCTGCTGGTTTATTCCTCTCTGTTCCTTCCTTTTATTCCACTTCAGAATTCTGGCTCAGATGGTTGATGGGTTAAAATTTTGTTTCTCTACAGGTGTAAGAAGGAAATGGTGTTTGAGAATCCCGTGACTTTTCCTCCTGCTCTGATGTGGAGAATCTGGGACCTGTGTGATATAAATCCCTTCCTGAGGGATGTCATGAGGCAATTCAGAGGTAAAGAAGAATGGCTGTGAGGATTTTATACTTAAGAATTATATTTTAATTCCATCCTTCATCCCCAGGACAGCTAACAAAGTAAAAATAATAAAAATTCAATTAAAACAATCTCAAAAAACCCCAAACAAAAATAACTATATCCTGAAAAGAGAGACAGAGGCCACTCATTGGCCAAAAGCCTGGATAAAAATGACAGTCTTCTGTTTCTTCTGAATACCAGGGAGGGAAGGAGCAATGCAGATCTCAACTGTGAGTCAGACAGAAAGCCTGGGAGCAGTCACCAAAAATGCCCTGTCCTGTGTGCCTGATGAATGACTCAGCAGTGACAAATGACTCAGCAGTTGTTGGCACATGGAGCAGACAGCCCCATGTAGAATCATCCAAACATGCTATGACTAAGGCATGGGTGACAGAGGCCAAATCGGCTTTCTCAAGGAGATTACATTGGTCATGAGGTGAATATGAAAGGCTCTAGGCCACTTCTAATGGTTTACTGTCAGCTGTTCTGGGTGCACATTTCTTGGGTTCTCACAATACCAACATCTTCTGTCCATCCCAGCCAAACATAGATGATAGCAGTGCTTCCCTTTGTAAATGTGGTAGCATCTCTGGGGTTATTTCTGGCTTGTGTCTCATAATGCCTACACAGGCCAGCCCCTTGCTTAGGAGAGCCTCTGCCAACTATACAATGTGTGTATGTGTGTTGGGGGGGGCAGTTATCTCCTCCCCACAATTCTCTGAGGGCAGGTTCAGATACACACACAATAACATTAGAGCTGCGGCAAGATTACACCTATTCTGATGTCACGTGAGAGGGCTGTTCATCTGTGTCTCTCCTTGGCACATGCTGCAACAGAGTTTTGGAGTGCATGTAGTGAGATATTTCACCCTAAGTGGCCCCAAGGGCTGTTCCATGGCTGTCCACATTGCTGTCCAACTCGCAAGCCTACTTGCCTTTGTTGCAGTCTTCCTCCAGCTTGCTTCCCAAGCTCAACATCTCCTGTCAGTGGGTAGGATGTTCTAGCATCCCAGCCCCACCATATTTTCAGACTGTTCTTCTCTGTCTTGCTTGCCGTGCCTTGCCAGAAGGGATAACAAAACAGCCTTGGAAACCTAACAGCTGCTCATCAATTGCTGGTCAGACCCAGGGATGTAGCAGTGCTGAAACTGCTGCACAGACAAGGTCCAGATACTTCTGATGGCAGCCAGCTTCGCAGTCCCTCTTCTCTCCTGTCATCAAACCTTAAATGACTTATGATGTCTTCCAAGCATCTCAGCTGCATTTTTAAAAACATTTTATATCCCGCTCTTCCTCCAAGGAGCCCAGAGCAGTGTACTACATACTTGAGTTTCTCCTCACAACAACCCTGTGAAGTAGGTTAGGCTGAGAGAGAAGTGACCAGCCCAGAGTCACCCAGCAAGTCTCATGGCTGAATGGGGGTTTGAACTCGGGTCTCCCCAGTCCTAGTCCAGCACTCTAACCACTACACCACGCTGGCTCTCATTGTGGCATAGCAGTAGGAAGGCCCCAAATGCACTGCCCACGGTCCCTGCAGCACTTCCTGATAGGCATCACGTATCACACTAGCCAGGAGCAGCAGGCTAAGAGATATTTTCAATTCTGTTAAGTCATGTAACTTGGGTTGGTCCATCTAGATCAGCACTGACTGGCAATGGCTCTCCAGGACTTCAGACAGCATTTGGATTCCTCCCTCAGGGTTCATGAAGGTCCTCTCCCTCTCTCTCTCTCGGTCTTAGATGGCAGGGGCGGGAGTTACTTCACTCACTGTCTTCTCCTGCTGGATTACTAAACTTCTCTTGGTCTGACCTCTCACCGGAGTGCCCAGACCCCACGTCACCACTGTGCACTGGGCAAGTGATAGACTGGTTGTAGACCATGTCATTTCTGCTTATCATGCCCCTCATTATCCTGATACCTTCACCGGCAGGTGAGTCAGGTTCAGCAGACTGTTCAGTGCCACATCTCCCACCTCTACATCTTCTTGCTCTCTCCACTTGGAACTAAGCTCCAACTGCCTCCGTCAACCTTCTGGGCTGCATCCCACTTGGAGAAATGGGAGAAGACAAGAGATGTATTCACTGTTCCCTCTATTCCCCCCCGCCCCCCATCTGTGTATGGAATAAGCTTTGTTCTGGCCAGCAGTTTCAAAGCAGTATGCGCTCACATGAATTCAGAGTGGAGCCTTCCTGATTCAACCTGAGCATGGGATCTAAAATTAATAGGGAGGACATCAACAAACTTGTGAGTGTGCACATGTGTGCATGCCTTAGAGAGTTGTCTCCTGCCTTCCTCTCCCACACATACACATGGTCATTTTGCCTCTCCTAAAAGCCACCTAATGGCACAGCGAGGAAATGACTTGACTAGCAAGCCAGAGGCTGCCAGTTCGAATCTCTGCTGGTATGTTTCTCAGACTATGGGTATGTTTCTGCTATGTTTCCCAGACTATGGGAAACACCTATATCGGGCAGCAGTGATATAGGAAGATACTGAAAAGCATCCTCTTATACTGCATGGAGATGGCAATGGTGAACCCCTCCTGTATTTTACCAAAGACAACCACAGGGCTCTGGTCACCAGGAGTCGACACCAACTTGACGGCATACTACCTTTAACTCAACAAAAACTCTTATTTTAATCAGTTTTGGGTTTAGGATTTAGCAGATAACCATTTCCTGGTCAACCCCAGGAAATGGTGGGGGAGGGATAAACCACACATAGGAAAAAAATCAGAGAGAAAATCTTAGAGAGAGCAATTCAAGGGGATGAGAGAGAGAGAATCACACACACACACACAAGACTGAAAGATTCTTACTTCTACAGAGCAGCTCAGATTGTTCCCTCCCTCCATTCAATTTGGAGAGATCACATGGTCAGGACTGCAGAAGTGGAGCCAATAGACTCTTAGTTCTGCAGGGACAGGGAGGAGGGACCGCCAGCTCCCTTTCCACAAGGATTGGGGAGGTGAAGCTTGACTTGAGATTTTAAAGTGTATGTATAAGGTCATATGCAGCATTCAATAGAACCGGAATTGTATTCATTACTGTAGCCATGATACTCCTTTAGGTTCCCGCTCGCAACTTCAAAAGTGGTTTGCCATGTAGTATGCAGGGGTACTGCTCTTTGAAAAACAATCCCAAAGCCTGGGCTGGGTGAACATAACAAATAAAAGCAACACTTTGAACACCTTGGAGTATTCAAAGCATTGTTTTGAGGCAGCTGCTTGCGCAGCAGGCTTTGGGGCTGTCCAATAGGAGACAGGCAGGGCTGCTGAGGCTGTGGGTTTCTGCTGTGGTGAAGCTGGCCTTGGCTCTTTGTTGGAGCAGTCTCTGCACTCCCTTGTGTGTGTGCTTGGTGACAATGTCACCGCAGGCCTTTCCAGTACACTTACACCTTTTTTTTAACAACACCCCCCACCCCGGGCAGGCATTCTGTCGCTTACATTAGCTGGATCTTGCCACAGTGCTGAGGTGGCAGCTCTAGGCTACTGGGATCCGCCTCCCCCCCCCACCAAATCCACCAGCTCTCTGCAGATCTTGTTGGAAGTATAGCTAAAGGGAACATTGGACTCTCCCTATATCGCTGCTGCCCGATATAGGTGTTTCCCAAAGTCTGGGAAACATACCAGCAGGGATTCGAACCGGCAACCTCTTGCTCCCTAGGCAAGTTACTCCTTCACTGCACCATTCAGTGGTTAGGCAGAGGGGTACCAGTACTTACAGAAATGGAACTACAGAAATGCTAGAGCATTAGCACTCCTGATTATCATGGAATGATGATCATGGAATCCATCTGTGAGGGACTAGAGGCTACTCTATGCTTTCCTGGGATCTGCTCTCAATAGAAAGATTGCTCTGATCCCAATTTAGGAGCACACCACTCCTTTGAGGTAGGCTGCCACTAGCTGAAGACCGATCTAAAGCCACTGACCAGGCTCAGGCACAGCTTCAACAACCCAGAGCTGTCTGGCTTGGGACTTAAAGGCACTGTACAGCCAGAGTCCACACAACCCAGCTCTAGACAAACAGTATATTAATCTAAGGACAACTCATCAGTAGCGCATGACCTTACAAGGCCCATGGAGAAGAGTTTTGCAAGTAACCCTCCAGAACCTTTTAAACCAGAGCGAAGCCACTTCTAAGTATATGACATTTAGTAAGAAATGTGTGTTGCACATAGAATGAGGGATTGGGGGGAAATAGGCAAGATTGGGAGTAAAGACAGGCACACAGAAATTCAGAAGCAAATGCAAAAACATTAACTAACTAGCATTGACTAGCAGTAGGCAGCTGGGTCCTTCACTGAGAGAGGATTAATCTCAAATTAATCCTTAAAGCTTCTCCCTTTCTAGACACCTGAAGCAGCTGATAACATAGTAACTTGGATTAGTCATGACTGGACTAGTGACAAAATGGTGGGGGATTGGGCCCTTATTTTGGAGTGATTAAAGAGAGGGAAGGCTTTCCCTCTTCCAGAGATAGATATCTATGAGATACAAGAGTCAGCTTATCTCCTATGTAATGCTGGTCCTAGGCCAATCCAGATTTCCCCTCCAAATTGGAGGTTTCTCCTCCTTAAGGGATCTGAACTAACATGTCTAAAGGTAGTTTTGGTGTGAGCTGGACACCTATTGTGAAAAAGGATTAAGATAGCTTGATGGCTCTGTCCCTTCAATGACAAAAAGTGCGGATTATCCTCCTTTGGTAACAAAATGGAGGAATGTCTCCCATTCAGAGCACTCAGGGTAGAGTGGAAGATGTTCTTCAGATAAGGTGGAGATCTGTGTTTCGTCACACCATCTCAAAGATACCTGGGGTGGGAAGGGGGAGACTTAACATGTCACTGCACATGGTATGGCATATAATCAAAAATGATCTTCAGAAAAGACAAAACACCAGAAGGTAAATGTAATAGCTGCATTAGCTCGTAATTAGCGTGGTATAGTGGTTAGAGTGCTGGACTAGGACCGGGGAGACCTGGGTTCAAATCCCCATTCAGCCATGAGACTAACTGGGTGACTCTGGGCCAGTCACTTCTCTCTCAGCCTAACCTACTTCACAGGGTTGTTGTGAGGAGAAACTCAAGTATGTAGTACACCACTCTGGGCTCCTTGGAGGAAGAGCGGGATATAAATGTAAAAATAAATAAATAAATAAAAATAAAATTTTCACTTAAAATAAGGAAAATGTAGATATTATAATATCATCAAATGATTGTTAATGCTGCAATATTTGTTTGGAGTACAATGGTGTGATACTTACTCTGCATTCTCATTCCTTCCGTAGTCACTCTGGGATCTGGATTTCAGCCACAGAAAGGTAAATTGTGGGGTCAGACAAGGTGGGGGGAGGTCACAGGAGGGATGAGGGCTTGTCAGAAAGTTGTATTTATTTTTATTTATTTAATTAATTTATTTATTTATTGGCGTGCATAGGAGTTCACCTTGGGAGCTCTGGAGCCATCAATGTGTAAATTAGGAGTAGAGGGAAAGTAGAATGAGAGAAGCTCTCCATGCCTATGTATATTTCCTTTCTCCAGTTTTAAATATTTATCAATTTGTTTTTTAAATTTTAGGCCCTTCCCTTCTGTATCTTATTATTTATTTATTTAAAATATTTATACTCCGCCCCTCCAGTGCACTACTGCTTGGGGCGGCTCACAACAATAAGATAGACACAGATACAATAAAAGTAGCAAAATTAACTAAAAAAAAAATTAAAAAGTCAGGTTAAACACCACAATTATTAGGTTCAAATTAAAACTGAAAATTATAAAAAGCTAAAGAACCTACTAGATATAACAAAATAATAATGGAGCATTAAAAAGCCTCCTTAAAAAGGTTTGTTTTAAGATGTCATCTTTACTCCCACTTCAGCTCACTAACCATAAAAGCAGGAAACTTAAGATCTTGGTCTTTAGATCAGATACAGTCTGGTCCAAACTGTGGCCAGTCAGATACTTCTGGGAGGCTAAAAAGCAGAGTCTGAAGGCAACACCATCCTCATTTGTTTCTCCCTGGGGAATAACCAGCTCATGTGCCAAGGATTCATCCCACAGCAGTTAAGACAAGGCAGAATGCATTTAAGTTGCACTTAAATGGCCTTACTGCAGGTGCAGAACCTTGTTTGTTATCAGTAGTGGCTGGTGGCTTCTGGGAGGCGGCGGGGTGGGTGGCTCTAGGCAGGGCAGGTGATATGTGGAGCTGGAGGCAGAGCCAAAATACTGGTAGGTGCATTAGCAATAACTGAAAAGCCAGCTGATTCTTTTTCTCCTTCCTGGAAAAAAACCCAAATTCTCCATTTTGAACCACATCAGCTGCTACTATACAGTGCTATACAGTACTATACAGAGAAGTGACATTTAATCCAAGATGGGGCTTCCTTTCAGAACAGGCAGTGGCCTACACAGATATCTGCAATTCTTTGACATGGTCTCTCTGCTCTACATGATTGGGCTTTGTGTCTGCACAGAGACCTTGTTAGAGTTTCTCCAAGCGAATCTTCTCTCTGGACTTTAGGTGGTAGCCCCACCCCCCGCCAGTGGGATGCACACATGTGTAGGCTCCCTCCTTCAGTCTTTCTTCATCTGCTGATAAATCGACATAATCAGTGAGTTGTTCCAAGCTTTAAGAAGAAGAAACTTCTCATTCTCTCTACATTTCTTCTCTTCTTTCTATTATTAGTTTGTGATTTCTACCTTTTTGTTTTGCATTTTCTTTCACACAGTCCCCACCTCCACTTCTGGGGGTTAGCGTTTTTTTCTACCTGGCATCCTGCCTATGGCCAGCAAGGTCACCTTCGAGTTTTGTGTCTGGTGTAGGACTAAACTCCCCTCCACTGACGGACACATCCATTCTGCCTTGGCAAGACCCACAAGATTATGCACACACTGTGCCAGCTTCATTAAACAGGCCAGAAAAAACTAGATCTCCAGTTTGAGATTGTGGCTCTAGGGACGGGCATTGCGATCCTCCCAAGAAGCATCCAGCGCACCGGACATGCAGGCTGCTGTGGACTAGGGATGTGCAAATTGATTCGGGTACAAATCAACTTGTACCCAAATCTAGCTGATTTGGGTGATTTGGAGACAAAACAAATCACCCCTGTGGTCCATTAGCTGGATTCGGGTACAAATCGAATCGCGCCTGATTCGATTCAAATTGATTCGAGATTTGGATCCCTCCTATTAATTCCCCCAGATTCCCAGCTTTCATTAAACAAAAAACAAAAAAACAAAGCTCTAGCCCTTGTAGAAGTGGAGTTATGGAGCAATATGTGTGGTCACTATTTTTCAAGTGTTTGGATTCTTTGGTGTATAATAACTTTCCCTCACTGAATCCCTATGAGGATTCATTACACACCTTCATTTCTTCTATTCATTTGACTGTCTTTTCAACAGTGTCAACTGCCATGTGACAACTATACCCCCCTCCCACCCACAAGGCAGTAGGGTACTACTCAGTTTATGTTCTAGGATTTTTTTCAAGTGTTTAGGCTCTTTGGTGTTTAATAAACTTTCTTCATAATGAATCCCTACAAGGCTTCATTACACACCAAACAGTCTAAACACCTCAAACATTCCTAAAATATAAACTGAGTACCCAGTAGCTTGTGGGTTGCAGGGTAGTTGGAACATGGAATGCCACTAATTCCCCACCCCCACCTGCAAAGCAGTGGGGTCAAACTGAACAGAAGAAATGAAGGTGTATAATGAAGACACCAAAGAGTCTAAACACTTCAAAATACATAAACAATAAACTGAGTACCCCAGTGTGTGTGTGTGTGTGTGTGTGTGTGTGTGTGTGTGTGTAGTGTAGTTGATACATGGCAGTTAACAGTTGGCACTGTCCAATGGTAGTCAAAATGAACAGAAGAAACGAAGGCGTATAATGAATCATCATAGGGATTAATTAAGAGGAAAAGTGATTAGACACCAAAGAATCAAAATATTTCAATTTTCCTAAAAATTAAAATGAGTACCCCACTGCCTTGTCAAAATGAATAGAAGAGATGAAGGTGTCAAAATGAATAGAAGAGATGAAGGTGTCAAAATGAATAGAAGAGATGAAGGTGTGCAATTAATCCTCATAGGGATTCATTATGAGGAAAAGTTATTATATACCAAAGAATCCAAACACTTGAAAAATAATGACTGCAGGGAGGGTAAGTGAAACCTGCTCTCCCCACAGACCTCCATGGAGCCCTTCTCATTGATCATGAGAAGAGCTCCATTGTATGTTAACTTTCAACAAACTTGCACTCTGGAAAATTGCCACATGATATCTAGGTGCAATGTGTTGGATACCCCCCACCCACCCACGCCCATGCCTAATCAATTCCCTCCTCTGCACTGATCCCCACAAAGAGTAACCCCCTCTTGCCCAGTCCTACAAAAGGAACACAGCACTTGGTAGCTGTGCCTGTCAACTCCCCACCACCCCCTGATGTGCCAGGTCGGCCTAAAGCTGGGAAAAAAGGAAGAGGCTACAGTGACAGATCCGGGTGAGTGAGTAAGAGATAGAGGGATGGGAGAGCACAGGATGGTGGAGAGCAACCAAGGGCCACACATGAAAAGCCACTGCCGGGAAGAAGACTCTCACTCACTACCACCTCCTGTTCCTGCTTTGTCCTTTGCTTTAAGCTGCGGACATCTATGTGCTCCATTCTCAGAGTTTTGGAGGAGGCAGTGGGGTTTCTCAGCAGCAGCCTCCACCACTGAAGCAGGCCTCCTGGCTGCAGGCTGTGAGCAGTTGCTACAAGGAGCTATCACTGCTCAACCAAAATGGCGATTTCCTCTTCTCCGTTTGTCACATCTCGGAAAAAGAAAAGAACTTCCCTTTCCGGTCACCCCGATTGGATGCCAGAGCAGTCAATCAACGGGATTCCTTATGATTGGGTTATCAGGGAGTTTCAAGCTCTGCCCACCTTGTGAAAATAAAACCAAGCCTTTCAATTGGCTGCTGCCTCATTAATATTTAAATTAATGGGGGGGGACACTGTTCAGACTTCTAATGGCACCCACTCTATGTAAACATTGCTAGGCAGGCATGCTGCAGGCAGGGAAGGGCAGAGGGCAGTTACAGGGCACGAGAGAGTGATTAAAAATGGCAGCGGCTGATATTTTCAGTGGCCATCATTGAATGGCTAGTTTTCACAGGAAGTAGAAAACCTATCCTCTTGTGCATTGCTCTCTCCCGCTGCTAACTTCATTAAGAATAATAGAATTGTAGACTTGGAAAGAACCCTGGAGGACTTCTATTCCAACCCCCTGGTCAGAGCAGGAAGCTGCCACAGTAAGAAGCCAGACACAATAATACTTGTATGGGCATCTTTGCCTTTTTGAGCTGTCCTGAATGGCAAGTGAAGCAGGATATAAATATTTCCAATACAAAACTGAACCCCTGGTCATGACTCCATGAGGACAGACAGTTCTCTGTCTTTAGCTTGCCTGCTTCCAGCTCTTCCTAGGGTTTCAGCTAAGGTCTGTGTTGAAATATAGGAATAGTCTGGAATAAGGAAAAGAACATCCCAAATGGGGACGCTATAGGGCCAACATCCCTGGGGCTAGCATCAGGTGGCACCCTCTGAGGCCCACGTCCCAGTAGGGGGCCCATTGCCCATCTCTGGAGTCTCCTTGCCCTGCTGCTCTGTTGCAGGATACCAATATTTCCAATAGAAAATTGAACCCTAGGTCATGATTCTGAGGAGGGAATGTTCTCTGTCTTTAACTTGCCTGCTTCCAGCTTTTGCTAAGGTTTCAGCTAAGGTCTCTGTGGAAAGGTAGGGAAAATCTGGAATAAGGAAAAGAACATCCCAAATGTGGATGCTGCAGGTTGAGAATTTATTTGTTTGTTTGTTTGTTTATTTATTAAATTTGTACACCGCCCCAAACTTTTGTCTGTGGGTGGTTAACAATAGCATAAAACAAGTTAAAAACATATACAAAAAACTTAAAACAATTTAACAATTTAAAAATAAACCAGAGATTAAAACCTTAAAAAAAAATTAGGAAGCTGAGAATGCTTGGGCAAGAAGATGGGTTTTCAGGTGTTTTTTGAAAATTGCCAGAGATGGGGAGGATCGTATCTCAGCAGGGAGCGCATTCCACAATCTCGGGGCAGCGACCAAGAAGGCCCGTCTCTGTATAGCCATCAAATGAGTTGGTGGTAACTGGAGATGGACCTCCTCAGATTTGAGGGATGTGCATTATCAGGCACCTGCTGAGGCCCACATCCCAGTAGGGGACCCATTGCCAGTCTCTAGAGCCTCCTTGTCCTGCTGCTCTGTTGCTGCCTCTTCACCTTTCCTCTTCGATTGAGTGAGGAGTGAATGGAGAAGGTGCAGAAAGCTCCACTTGCCTCTTCCATTTCCTCTGAGAGATGATGCAGACGAGGCCCAGAGGAAGAGGCCAGTGAGGGGGCGGCGGCAGCAGCAGCAACAATAGCCAGGAGGAAGAGGTGGAGGAGAGCCACTGAGTGCATCTTGCCCTTGTACCCTTCCCCGCCTGAATCTGGCCCTGGAAATGCAGCACAAGGAAGCTCCATTGATTTTGCTAGGCAGGTAATTCCTGTGATGTGGTTGGAGGCTCACAATATATTTATTATGGGGATTTCAAAATGATGATTATTCTGTTTCATCAAAACATACAAAAGCAGCTCAATGTATTTGAGGGTGAAGTCGGTCTCCCAGCTGACTCTGTTTCTTTTCTCTTTCCTCCTCTGCACTCAACGCCCAACAGCCAACGTCACTCTGGATCCAGACACTGTTCATCCCCGACTCATCCTGACTGAGGATCATAAAAGTGTGAGATGGGAAGAGAAATGGCAAGATCTGCCCAATAATCCTGAGAGATTCAGTGACTCAATTGTGTTGGGACGTGAGGGATTCACAGCAGGGAGACATTGCTGGGAAGTCAGTCTGGGAAGTGAGGGAGAATGGGCTGTAGGCGTTGCCAGAAAGTCTGTGAAGAGAAAGGACACGTTCAAATTGGGTCCTAAGGGGGGGATCTGGGTTGTGTCGAAGTGGTATGGTGGGTATTGGGCACTTGATTACCCTGCTCACGTTCCTCTGCACCTGAGTGGAGAGCCTAAGAGGATCCGAGTGACTCTAAACTTTGCTGAAGGGCAGGTGTCCTTTTTTGATGCCGACTCAGCAGCCCCAATCTACACCTTCTCGAAAGCCTCCTTCTCAGGACAGACCCTTCTCCCTTTCTTTTTTGTGACTGGAAAAGGCTCCCTGACCCTCTCCCCATGAAGCAGCCGAAGAGTGGAGACCGATGTGTTTTAAACTACAACACCTGCAACACTTGTACAGCTTTTGCTGAAGATAAGAGTTGGTTGGGGGGGGTAACCATTTGAGGAGAAGCTGGCTTTAAACATCTGTGATTGGTTCATCCTTGCATCAGTCAAAGCTATTTTCAAAGTGAAGATGTAAAAAAAAGGAGTGGGGGTAAAGCCCTCTTTTATTAGGCAACTGTTCCAGCTGCTGGGAGTTGTAGAAGCAGATAATCTGTCCCCCCTCCATGTTTCATCTTTCACTCCAGAGCCAGGTGCAGGCAGAGAGGTGGAGCTGAAGGGCTCAGAGGTTACCCTGCAGGGAAATCCCCCTACATCCACTCCTGTTTCTGTGTACCTCTTTCTCCAATCTTCCCTAAGGCAGCCAGATCTACGCTACGGGTCCTAGTATTATTCTCCAGAGTGATAGCGGGTGGTGGTTGGACACAAATATTTATTTGTCTAGAACTCTTTTTGCATCTCTGCAGTGACCACCACAGTCACCAAAATTAACTCAGAGACAGTATCACAGTTACAGTCATAAATATCATATCTATTCTCAACAAAGGCAGAAAAAAGGTGTCCTGCTGGTCTCCAGGAGCCCAGCCTCGAAGGCCCTGAACCCTGAACTTAGTTTCCATTTTGTCTCCTACCCCAAGACCTCCACCAGCTGTGGGTATGGAGGCATTAAAATCCATTTTTTCTACTTTGGGAAACTGTTATGACATTCTAGGCACAACCTATCTGTTCATAAAAGCCAATTTACATAGGAACATAGGAAGTTGCCACATAGTCAGACCACTGGTCCATCTAGCTCAGTATTGTCTTCACAGGCTGGCAGCGGCTTCTCCAAGGTTGCAGGCAGGAATCTCTCTCAGCCATATCTTGGAGAAGCCAGGGAAGGAACTTGAAACCTAGATGCTCTTCCCAGAGCGGCTTCATCCCCTAAGGGGAATATCTTACAATGCTCACATTTCTAGTCTCCCTTTCATATGCAACCAGGGCAGACCCTGCTTAGCTAAGGGGACAAGTCATGCTTGCTACCACAAAACCAGCTCTCCTCTCCTTTCCCATGTTCCTATGTTGCTAGGCACAATCTATCTTTTCTTAAAAGCCACTTAAAAGCCCATCAGCAGTTCAGATGCCACACAGAATCACAATTAACCTGCTTCCTTGAGCCTCAAAAGTGTGAGAGACTCCCCAGAATTCCAGCATCATTAAATTTTAAAGGAACTTTGATGATCTTCTAGTGCAGACCCCTGCTCAGTGCAGGAAATTCTTATTGTATCCCTGAAAGACGGCAGTCATAAGAACAGCCCTGCTGGATCAGGCCCAAGGAGGCCCATCTAGTCCAGCATCCGGTTTCATACAGTGGCCCACCAGATGCCGCTGGAAGCCCACAGGCAGGAATTGAAAGGGGCATGCCCTCTCTCCTGCTGTTACTCCCCGTCTGGTATTCAGAGGCATCCTGTCTTTGAGGCTGGAGGTGGCCCACAACCCTCCGACTAGTAGCCATTTATAGACCTCTCCTCCATGAAGTTATTTGCTGCTGAACTACAGCTCCCAGAAACTGCAGCTGAGGATGATGGGAGTTACAGTTCAGCAACATCTGGAGTACCACCAATTGGGCACCCCTGTTTTGGTCCAACCACCTGCTCCGTGCTCCGTACACTGAATGGCCATTTTCAAGACGTTAGAGAGGGGTATAGGTGCATCCATCTCTCCACACACAGACCCCAGCATGTCATCCCAATACTCAGGGATGATGGGAGTTGTAGTCCAACAACAGCTGGGTGGTTTCCAGACTGTGAGCTCTACAGCAGCTGGATGTGGTGTAAAATGTTTCAGCTTGGCAGGATTGTATTCAAAATGTAAATAAAGGGTGGGAGCCATTTGCTGAGAGAACCCACACACAGCTGGACAAAGAGAAACATAATCACAGAAATAAAAAAAGAAATATAATCCCAATGTTAACGGAGGAAATAAAAAGGAAATTGCACTGATGCACAGGAGCACCCCGGGGGGGGGGGGCGGAGAGGATCATTTCAAAAGCTGAGAGGAGATTAAGTTATTGAAATGTCAAATTGCTGAATGAACCTTCCACATTACACCGTGGAAAGAGTGGCACAGCCCTCCTAAAACGGGAAAATACAGCTTATTTTTTGGAACGCACATGCAACGTTGTAGTGCTAAAACATAAAGATAAAACCCTGAAGAATGCTTCCAATGTGCGAATGGCACCTTGCTGTCATTGCACGCATGACGGTGTCAAAACACAGTACGGATGCATAGCGAAACAATTAAAATGTGTAATCTGGAAAGTGCCCTGGAGGGCCAAAGTTGTGCAGTCCTGATCTAATTCCACAGGGGGGCAGTTTGGAGGAACATGTAGTTTAAATACTCCCTCAAAGCAGTGTTGGAAGCAAGTGTTGAGAGGCTCTGTACAAAGCAAAGCGATAGTACGCCAGCTGTGATGATACAATAACGGCTGATCTTCCTATATCGCTGCTGCCCAGTATAGGTGTTTCCCAAAGTCTGGGAAACATTCCAGTGGGGATTCGAACCAGCAACCTCTGGCTTGCTAGTCAAGTCATTTCCCTGATGCACCATTAGATGATACAATAGCATGTCAGATTTAGGGGCAGAGATATGCAGCAAACCAGCCCACAAACAGTCCTCTTCAACTCCTTGCTTAAAGAGCCAGTGATAGGTTAACTTTTATAATATATTTTGGGGTCCCAAGTATAGCCCTATGTGAAGGGCTGACTAATCACATCATGCCCTTATAACCAGAAATTGTGAGGCAGTAAATACTGCCTCTCAATTTAGGTGGGCTTATAGCAGTGGTAGCTGCTGCCTCTTGGGCTGTGGGGGGCAAAGAGGAGTGAAGGGAGCCATTGCAACCATTGATTGATCGATAGATTGATTAAGTGCCGTTGTCAAGTCAGTTTCAGCTCTTAGCGACCACATAGATAGATTTTTTCCAGGATTATCTGTCTTCAACTTGGCCTTTTAGGTCTCTCAGTGGTGCATTCATTGCTGTCGTAATCGAGTCCATCCACCTTGCTGCTGGTCGTCCTCTTCTTCTCTTTCCTCCAACTTTCCCCAGCATTATGGACTTTTCAAGGGAGCTGGGTCTTTGCATAATGTGTCCAAAGTATGATAGTTTGAGCCTGGTCATTTGTGCCTTGAGTGGCAATTCTGGATTGATTTGTTCTATGATCCATTTATTTGTTTTCCTGGCTGTCCATGGTATTCTCAAAAGTCTTCTCCAGCACCAGAATTCAAAAGCGTCAATGCCTTTTCTATCTTGCTTCTTCAAGGTCCAGCTTTCGCATCCATAGAGTTTCAGGGTAAAAACCATTGTCCGAATGATTCTAATCTTTGTAGGGACAGACACGTCATGGCATCTAAATATCCTTTCCAAGGCCTTCATTGCAACCCTACCAAGTGATAGTCTGTGGTGTATTTCTTGACTGCTGGATCCTTTACTGTTGATGGTCGATCCTAAAAGGCAGAAGCTATCCACCACTTCAGTGTCTTCATTATCAATTCTGAGGCTGGTTGCTGTACCCATTGTCGTTAGCCATTGTCATAACCCCTGCTAACTTAGCAAAGAGGCACCTTTTAAGAGTAACTGGCCCTATCCATCCCCAGCACAGTACCTCCAGTGACTGTTGCTGGTGTCTGTCTTATGTTTCTTTTTAGACTGTGAGCCCTTTGGGGACAGGGATCCATCTTATTTATTTGTTAGTTCTCTGTGTAAACTGCCCTGAGCCATTTTTGGAAGGGCGATATAGAAATTGAATAAATAAATAGAATAAATAAATTAGGTTAGCTGTAGTCCCATTTTTTCACTGTGCTTTTTGACTTTCATTACTAGAGCTTGTAACCATAGGTGGAATTAATAGTAGGCAGGTCCAACCCTAAATTAGAAAGAACCAGCCCATGGTTTTCTCCACCTGTACTTTTCTTGTCTCAGCCAAAGTCTCCCTCATTCACATCAGAACTTGGAGGCTGGCTATTTGGGTCTGATTTAGTGCTAAATCATCCCTTGGTTGGCTGTGAGTCAAGGAATCCTGCCCTTAGAGTGGTTCATGGTGGGTGCAGAGGCATATCTAGGGAAAATAGTGCCTAGGGCAAGCACTGAAATTGCGCCCCCTGTCCAAACATCTGACACTTATCTGATTCTCTGTACATAGTGCCAAACTGAATATGTGTACAGTGACTTATATTATATTAATTTAAAAAAAACAACCTGTAGCCCCTTCGGGGGGCTTCCTAAAGGCTGTGGGGGGGGGGTCTGCAAAGGTTTCCCCTCTCCTCTCTGGCCTCTAGGGCCTCGCAGGGAACATTTCAGCATGTGTAGTGGCCATTTTTATTTATTTATATATATATATATATATATATATATATATATATATATATATATATATATATATAATGGCCACTGAAAACAAAATGTCGACTGCGCATGCTCAAATGGCCTCTGCGAGGCCTGGCATGGCCTAGGGCCTCACAGAGGCCATTTGAGCATGCGTGGTGGCCATTTTGTTTTCAGCAGCCATTTTAATTTTTTTTAAATTTTAGAAAAATGGCGCCCCCCTTCAAGTGGCGCCCGGGGCACGTGCCCTGCCTGCCCTACCCCTAGATACGCCCCTGGGTGGGTGTCACTGTGTGGAAAGCAGAAATGCCCCCTGAAGGTGGGCATGAGCCGTAATTGACACCCCACAAAATTCTCCGTGACACGCCAAAACCTCAGCCCTGGCCGATCTATTTTCAGTGCTTCTCCTTGGCTGAAAAGAAATGCCTTCTGGATCATGTTACATGCTTCCAGTCAGTGAGGCAGCAGAATAATGCATTAGAATTTGTATGCTAATTGATCGTTAGTTAGAGACACATAGGGGGCCAGAGTGCTCAGGAATGACTCAATCTTTCAGCAGCTAATTAGCAAGGATGTCTTTTTATGGGAAAATTGCCTGATCCAGTTTCCAGAAATTCCCAGTTCAGACAGCTATGTATGGAAGTACACTACGAGGTATTTACCATTCAGTGGATGCCTGAGAAACCAGCTCATGAATCAGTTCTTGAATCTGATTCAGTCCTGCGTAAGTGCAAACAGTCTTGTGCTGGGCTCACATGTATTTGTCTGAAAAATTGTTTGCACGGCCATATACAATGTGGAGGAATGTGACAACCAAGCTGACAAAGATGAGGATGATTCTGAAATAGGCAGATGATGACAATGACTTTCATGGTTTGCTAAAAGAACTTTACAGTTCGTTATGAATTTCTACAGAAATACTGTGATTTTTGAGAGCTTAATCCTATCCAAATACTAATAAAATAATAAATATTGCCACTGGAAAACCTTTTTTTTTTTTCATTTTCAGTTGCCTGTCTGTTACCACAGATAGAAAATGTGGATTGATAAAAGAGTTTGGCCACCGTATGGTCAATGTTGCTTATGTGTTTTAGATGTCTTTTGGTGGGGGTGGGTGAAAGCTACTCATTATCGAAGGCCATAATGGCTAATAATTCCACTAGAGTAACAAGCAATCCAAAAAACACTGCCTGTTTATTCACTCAAAATGTACCAATCACCCCTTCTGGCCCATAGATTAATTCAGGAGGGTTGGGATGTGGGGAGCACAGGAGGAATTGGTGGTGCAATATTGGGGACGGGTCCCTTCAGCCCTGAAGAGCTTCCCCTCCCTAGTCAGCGGTTCATGGAACCGCTGACTGGAAGCCCCTTTCCCTGCATACTCCAAAAGTTGGGGAAAGGGGCCTTCAGTCAGCAATTCCACAAAGTGCTGACTGGGGCTGTTGCACCCCATCCCTGGTATTGGCCACACCCCCTTCTGACATCAGGCACAGGGGGCATGGCTTGGGTCAGAGGGCTGGTGGGCCTCCCTGCACATGATCTCCTTCCCCGTCCAGGCGCTGCCATTCGCCATGGCACACGGTGATTGGCAGAGCAGGGAACCAGAGGAGGAAGTCCTCCAGCATCCCTCAATGCACTGTGCCAGGAGGGTGGTGCATTGAGAAGATTGTCTCTCAGCCAGGCACTCTTGCCACCTGGCTCTGTGTTTCTGCTGGCTGCCTGTGTCCCACACAGACACACAACCCCATACCTGGGGTTAAGGGCACACTCACATCCTTAAACCCAGGTTAAA
Organism: Hemicordylus capensis; assembly: GCF_027244095.1. NCBI lineage: Eukaryota > Metazoa > Chordata > Lepidosauria > Squamata > Cordylidae > Hemicordylus > Hemicordylus capensis. The sequence continues at coordinate 251,550,253 of NC_069658.1, read as the reverse complement.
GACTAGGGTAAATTCCTGGGCTTGGGGCCGAGGCAGGATTGGGCTTGATCCTGGCAGTGCACACAGGCAGCAAAGCCCAGCCTGGGCTTGGCTGCCTGTGTGAATAGAGTGTGTTTTTTCAGCCACATGTTCTCCCATCACTTTGCCCACTGGGGCAAATTAAGGACCTGATTTTCACACCTCTGACATGGAGTTGTGTGATCATGTGAAGAGGCTCCATCTATATTCCTCAACAAAGGCAGAGAAATGGGGGTCCTGTTTGCCACTGGGGCCCCAGCCTCCAAGACCCTAAACCTTGATTTCAGTTTCCCTTTTGTCTCTCATTGAGACCTCTTACCAGTGGTAGAGATGCAGACACTAAAATCCATTCTTGCTAGTCTGGGAAGTTGGTATGACATTCTAGGCGCAATCTCTGTTCATAAAGGCCAGTTCGTTTGTTCTTCAAAAGTCCATCAGCAGTTCAGAAACCTGGTTCTGGGCAACTTCTTCAAGGCTCGGGAGTTTGTGAGCCTCCCAGGAATCTGAGCATCATAAAATGGTAGAGTTGGAAAGGACCTTGGTGGTTTCCTAGTCCAGCCCCTACTCAGTGCAGGAAACTGCTGCTGCCTCCCTGAAAGATGGCTGTCCCATCTCTATTTGAAAACTTCTAGCAAATGAGAGCTCAACCACTAAACAAGGCAGACTGTTATGATGTTGAACAAGCCCTTAAAATTAGGAAATTCTTCCAGCCTAAATCTGCTTCCTTCTAATTTCATCTCATTGGATCTAGCCCTGCCCTCATGAGCAACAGAGAACAGGTTTCTTCCCCCTTCTGCGTGACTGCCATTCAGATAGTAGAAGATCACTATCATATCTCCTTTCATATCATGTCTTTTTCAGGTACTTCTGGTTTAGGTTAGAAAGAAACTAGGATTGGTCATGACCCCAGACCCAACTGTTTTGGTTTTCTAAGCAACTTGCTTGAAATAGACAGAAACAGGTGGAACACCTGTGGAAGGCAAATGTAATTTTAAAGGGAATTTGAGTCAAATGCTTGAGAGGAACAATGGGTTTGCTTTATTTTCTGAGATTTTGCATTTGCCTATCCCCCCGCCCCCGACTTTCCCCCCACTTTGAAAGCAGCTAGACTACCCACTTTGTCCATCAATCTCCTCTTGAGTGTGCACACACAGAACACGCAGGGACATTTCCTGCAACTGCTAGTCTCTTAATAAACCTGTGTGGCAGACCTCCCACTGCTGCCTGATTCTCACAGCCATTCTGTCCTTCCTTGGGTTGATGGTTTGACCATGGAACAGAAGATCTCCTACTGAGGACCCACTAAGATCCTACCTCCTCACACCTGAAATCACACTTTCCCCACACTTCTCCTCTTCTCTGTCTCCCCCCACCCCTCCAACTTTCTTCAGCTGCCCTCCTGCCAATATTCTATATCCTTTGGTACCCATTGCCTGGACTCTCCCTCTGACATCAGCCACATAGCCCAGTTCAAATCTAGCTTCATATTTACATTTATTTCAAGCAAGTGGGTTAGGATAAACCATGATAACGTAAGAATATAAGAACAGCCCAGCTGGATCAGGCCCAAGGCCCATCTAGTCCAGCATCCTGTTTTGCACAGTGGCCCATCAGATGCCTCCGGGAAGCCGCAGACAGGAGTTGAGGGTGTGCCCTCTCTCCTGCCATTACTCGCCTGCAACTGGTACTCAGAGACATCCTGCCTTTGAGGCTGGAAGTGGCCCACAGCCCTCCGACTAGTAGCCATTGATAGACCTCTCCTCCATGAAGTCATCCAAACCCCTCTTAAAAACATCCAGGTTGTTGGCTGTCACCACATCCTGTGGCAGAGAGTTCCACAAGTGGATCACGCGTTGTGTGAAAAAGTACTTCCGTTTGTTGGTCCTAGACCTCCTGGCAATCAATTTCATGGACTGACCCCTGGTTCTAGTGTTGTGTGAGAGGGAAAAGAATTTCTCTCTCTCCACTTTCTCCACACCATGCATGATTTTATAGACCTCTATCAGGTCTCCCCACAGTCGTCTTTTTTCTAAACTAAGAAGCCCCAGGTGTTGTAGTCTTGCCTCGTAAGAAAGGTGCTCTAGGCCCCTGATCATCTTGGTTGCCCTCTTCTGTACCTTCTCCAGTTCAACAATGTCCTTTTAAAGATGTGGTGACCAGAATTGTACGCAGTACTATGGTCGCACCATAGTTTTGTATAAGGGCATTATAATGTTAGCCGTTTTATTTTTAATCCCCTTCCTAATGATCCCTAGCATGGAATTGGCCTTTTTCACAGCTGCTGCACATTGAGTCAACACTTTCAACGAGCTGTCCACCACAACCCCAAGATCCCTCTCCTGGTCCGTCACCGACAGCTCAGATCTCATCAGCATATACTTGAAGTTGGGGGTTTTCGTCCCAATGTGCATCACTGTACACTTGCTAACATTGAACTACATTTGCCATTTTGTTACCCACTCCCCCAGTTTGGAGAGATCCTTTTGGAGCTGCTCACAATCCGTTTTGGATTTTACTACCCGGAAGAGTTTGGTATCATCTGCAAATTTGTCCAAGTACAGATTGGTCCCAGTACAGATCCCTGGGGGACCCCACTTCTTACTTCCCTCCATTGTGAAAACTCTCCATTTATACCTACCCTCTGTTTCCTGTCTTTTAACCAGTTAGCAATCCACACATGTACCTGTCCCATTATCCCATGACTGCTAAGTTTCCTCAGGAGTCTTTGATGAGGAACTTTGTCAAAAGCTTTTTTGAAGTCCAGGTAGACTATGTCAACTGGATCACCTTGTTCTACACACTCGTTGACACTCTCAAAGAAGTCCAAAAGGTTGGTGAGGCAAGATTTACCTTTGCGGAAGCCATGCTGGCTCACTCCCAGCAAGGCCTGTTTTTCTAGGTGCTTTACAATTTTATCCTTGAGGATGCTTTCCACCAATTTGCCTGGAATGGACATTAGGCTAACCGGCCTGTAATTTCCCGGATCGCCCCTGGATCCCTTTTTGAAAATCGGTGTTACATTTGCTACTCTCCAGTCCTCTGGTACAGAGCCCGATTTCAGGGATAAGTTAAATATTTTAGCAAGGAGGTCGGCCATTTCACATTTGAGTTCTTTGAGGACTCTTGGATGGATGCCATCTGGCCCTGGTGATTTGTTAGCTTTCAGTTTTTCCAGACAGTTTAGAACATCATCCTTGGTCACTTCTATCTGACTCAGCTCTCTAGCCTCCATCCCTAAAAAGCCTGGTTCAGGAACAGGTATATGCTCAGTATCCTCTGCCATGAAGACAGATGCAAAGAACTCATTCAGCTTCTCTGCAACCTCCATAGCCTCCTTAATAATCCCTTTCACTTCCTCATTGTCTAATGGTCCAACTGCCTCCCTGGCAGGTTTCCTGCTTCTGATGTACTTAAAGAAGTTTTTGTTATTCCCCTTGATACTTTTGGCTAAATGTTCCTCATACTCTCTTTTTGCCTCCCTTATTGTCACCTTGCATTTCTTTTCCCAGAGTTTGTGTTCCTTTCTGTTCTCTTCGTTTGGATAGGCCTTCCAATTTCGGAAGGAAGTCTTCTTCACTTTTATGGCTTCCTTGATGGTACCCGTGAGCCATGCTGGCATCCTCCTGGACTTAGTGGTACCTTTCCTCCTTTTGGGTATACAATCTAACTGGGCTTCTAGTATTGTGGTTTTGAGTAAACTCCATGCACTCTGGAGTGAAGTGACTCTCCTGATTTCCCCCCTCAGCTTTCTTTTCACCATACTCCTCATTTTGGAGAAGTTTCCTCTTTTGAAATTCAAAATGTCCGTGTTAGACGTCCTTGGTGATTCTCTCCCCGCATGTATGCTGAATTTGATGGCACTGTGGTCACTGTTCCCTAAAGGGTCGATGACACTGACATCATGCACCAGGTCTTGGGTGTCACTCAGAATTGGATCCAAGGTCGCCTCCAAATCAATAGTAGAGCGAATCATTCAGGCTCACTTTACTACAACTTTAACAATTCAAACTCATCAGATAAAAATTCTGAAAGAGATTCCAGCCAGAATCTTAAGAAAGCGTAAGGATTACAAATTTTTGGTTGATGCATTAAATGCTAAAGAAATACGTTTTAGATGGGAACTACCAGAGGGAATCTCCTTCTTCTACAAGAGCAAGAGGAATAGATTCACTGAGCTTCTTAAAGCACAAGAATTCTGGCGGAAATACAAGAAAGACTTATCTTCTGAACATCCTGCTCCATAAATATATTACTTAAATCACTCTACATGGATTACAAACAATCTTACAGATTTTTATCTTGGAATGTAAATGGCTTGAATTCAAAAGAAGATTGGCTGATAAAGATTTTGGAATATGCAGAAATGGCAAAACTTACAACACTGATTAGAGATTAAAGTTTAGAACGTTTCAAGGAAGATTGGGAACCTTTTTTGGTTTATTTAAAGAATTATTTTCCTACTATGGATCTTACAGCAGGATTTGATATTTGAAATGCAGGTTGGGCAGATTAATGGTGGTGGAAGGTTTAAATTTGTGGGTTTTTTAAAATTAATTTTATAATAAGGGTAAAATTTATAGTTGTTATCACGAAAAGAGGTGCGCGGGAAGTCAATTTTGTAATCGTGTTTATTATGATTGTTATGGTTATTATTATTGTTGTTAAAAGTTAATAAAAATTTGAAATCTAATCCAAGGTCGCCTTCTCTCTGGTTGGTTCCATGACCAACTGTTCTAGGGCACAGTCATTTAGCGTATCTAGAAATTTGACCTCTTTGTCCTGACCTGAATGTGAATTTACCCAGTCTATGTGTGGGTAATTGAAGTCACCCATAATTAAAGCCCTGCCTCTCCTTGACGCCTCCCTGATTTCCTCCTGTAACTCCCAGTCACTGTCGGCATTTTGATCTGGAGGGCGATAGCACGTCCCCAGTAGAACGTTCCCTTTCCGGCCTTGTATAGTCACCCACAGGGTTTCTGTGGAGGACTCCAGTCCACCTAGGTTTTCTAGCTTGTTAGATTCTATCCCTTCTTTAACATACAGTGCTACCTCTCCTCCAAGGCGCCCCTCCCTGTCCTTTCTATAGAGTTTATACCCAGGGATAGCAATAGCAATAGCACTTACATTTATATACTGCTCTATAGCCGGAGCTCTCTAAGCGGTTTACAATGATTTTAGCATATTGCCCCCAACATTCTGGGTACTCATAACAGTGTCCCACTGGTTCTCACTGTTCCACCATGTTTCTTTTATGCCCACTATATCTATTTCTGCGTTAGCAACCAAGCACTCCAGCTCACCCATCTTGGCTCGGAGGCTTCTGGCATTGGCATATAAGCACCTATATGCTGAATCTCTCCCCTGATGTATGCTATTCTTTTGACTCTTTGGCCTGCTGGCACAGGCTCCCGTCTGCTCTTTATGCGGTTCTGCTCTGTCCCCTTCTGTTTTATTTGAATTCTTTGCAGCCTCACACTTTAAAGGATGGCTTTTGCCAAATGGGATACTGCCCAGCTCCCATCGGCTGTTCCCCAGGTGTCATTTTAAAGCTGCTCTGCAACCTTTTTGATTTTAAGCGCCAGCAGTCTGGTTCCATCTTGGTTCAAGTGCAGTCCGTCCCTTTTGTACAGGCCTTGCTTGCCCCAAAATGTGTCCCAGTGCCTAACAAATCTAAACCCCTCCTCCTGGCACCAACGTCTCATCCACGCATTGAAACCCCTCAGCTCTGCCTGTCTCACTGTACTTGCGCGTGGAACAGGTAACATTTCTGAGAATGCTACCTTGGGGGTCCTGGACTTCAAAATGCTACCTATCAGCCTAAATTTGGCTTCCAGGACCTCCCGGCTGCATTTCCCCACATCGTTGGTGCCAACGTGCACCATGACAGCTGTCTCCTCCCCAGCACTGCCTAGGAGCCTGTTTAGACGCTGCGTGATGTCCGCAACCTTCGCACCAGGCAGGCAAGTCACCGTGCGGTCGACACACGGGTCACAAACCCATCTCTCTATCCCTCTAATGATTGAATCACCAACTACAAGGAGACCCCCACCCCCCAGAGGAGTATCCCCTGTGCGAGAGGATATGGGCTCATCATCCACACAAGGGGTCCCTTCCAGAGGCGTAACTAGGGAAAACGGCGCCCGGGACAAGCATTGAAATGGCGCCCCCCCGCGCCCCCAACATACTATATTATACTTAGGTTTTTCCTCACAAGCGCCCGCCGCCGCCGCCAAGCCAGGCCACTGACTGGCCGCCAGGCGCCAGCAAAGCAATGGGGGGGGCGCGGGCAGCGCGGAAGGGACTGCTCGTGGGGGAGGGGGCACCGACGCGCTCCCTTGACTGCTGCAGCGCTGCTGCACTGAGCAGGAAACTTTTGTATTAACAAAAATTTTTTAAAAAAAATTAAAAAAATTTTTTGTCATAGCGGCGCCCCCCATGTGACCAAAAAAGATGGCGCCCGGGGCACGTGCCCCCCCTGCCCCCCTATAGTTACGCCTCTGGTCCCTTCTAAAGGAGCATTTCCCTCTTCCTCAGACCGATGTCCTCCTTGCCCAAGACCTTCATTCTCCCTGACAGCAGAGGAGCTACCAGCCTTGGAGAGGGATGCCTCTTATCACATCCGTGAAGGTCTCGTCCACATTCCTCTCTGTCTCTCTGAGCTTCTCCAGATCCGCCACCTTGGTCTCAAGGGGACGGATTTGTTCCCTGAGAGCCAGGAGCTCCTTGCACCGAGCACACACCCATGACTTCTGCCCATGGGGCAAATAGTCATACATGTGGCACTCTGTGCAATACACTGGGAAGTGCCCCTTCCCCTGCTGACTTTCTATCTTCATACTGTCTTGTTGGCTGTTTACAGTATTTAGAGAGTTTATTGTCCGTTTATTAGATAGTTTATTAGAAGGATAGGTCTCAGCTATTTAACTGTCCAAACAGCCTTTCCCAAGAATATGAGGGATATGAGGGAGGGATATGTCCTTACGTTCTCTTTTCCACCAGGTTCCTTGTGATCCTTGTGATCGCAGGGGCTTGTTCCAGGCTCCCCTGCACACTTTCCGCTAAACTCCTGCAAAACTCCTACGTCCTGTTTGCTATCCCTGTTCACTGGATCCATTTGGATGTCATAACCAATTTTAGTTTCTTTCTAGCCTAAATCAGAAGTAGAATTCATGAGAGTCTTGCATGGACAGGAGAGATGGGGCAGCGTGTGCTCTTGAGGCTCAGAGGACATCATGTGGAACCAGGTATAACACTTTCTTCACACCAAGTATGGGTTATTTTACTATTGGCAGTGTAATCCTGCCTTGTGAGGTTCTTTTAACTTTCCATATAAATGAAACACAACACAAACAATTAAATGATAACTTTGCACTTTAAAGTTCCTTTCGTAACACAAATAACAGAATTTGCAAAATGAAATAAAAAGGTTACAGAGACTTGCTCACACTCATGTGTCCAAATTGATGTTTTCCTTTTTGGTGTTGTTGTTGGCTTGTTTAGAGTTCTTTCTTTGCTGAGGTATTAAGATACAGTCTGTTCCTGTCTCCCCTTCTTGAATGCCTGAAAATAAATATAGGATTAACAAATAATCAGCCCACAGGAGCTCTCTATGCAGGGACCTTCTTCAGCAGACCTCTGGATCCTCTGAGGAGGATTGAGAATTGTACCCTTTTCACCATATATGGTAGTCCCTATTCAACTTGCAGTCCCCTACTGGACAAGCCTATATCATCTGATGTTTTAACCCTTAAAGAGCAAGGGTTACATATGGTCAAACTGGCCTCATTAACAAGGAGTCTCCTATACAGATTCCTATGAAGGAAGCAGATCCTGCTTCCCATGGTGCATTGAGGAATGGACCCAACTAATCTAAGGGAATGTTAACCCACAGGGAAGGGACTCCCATCATGTATACATTGACAGCAGGAGTTCTCCAGATGTTGTTGAACTAGAACTCCATAGACCATTGTGACTGAGGATGACGGGAGTTCTAGTCCCATACCGTCTGGGGGCCCAAGTTTGAGAATCCCTGATTTATACTGTGATTTAATCTGTAGTTAACATTCAGAATAAAAAACAAGAACAACACTGATGATAATAGCTTGACTGAATAGTGCAAATTTAACCTAGTACCTAAATGACAACAATAAAGGCATCAGGAACATTTCCAGACAACAGGTTTTACTGCAAGTTTGAATTTGCCCAGAAAAACCCAACTCCAAAAATGGATTTTTAAAAATCCCAGACATAAATTGGGCTACATGCTAAAGCACAATGAAAAACCTGAATTGTGTCTGGAGTGCTCCCTGATAGCTTGCAGGGATACAGGGTAAATCTGGCCTATGTGTGAATGCACACCCTCCATTCCAGAGAAGAAGTGAGCTAAAAGCTCCATATGGAAATACTCCAGGGGAGCCTCTCAAGAGGACAAATTCCTGAGACGGAGCTCCACAGAAAAGGCCCTTTCTCCAAAGGACACTTGTCTTCCGAAGGTAGAGAGGAAGCTGGAGGTTTGGTTTATTTGTGTGATTCATAGACCGAATTTACCCAAATTGAAAGCTACTCTGAATGTAAGATGATGGCTTAAAAGACAGAAGTTAAATACAGGTGTAACGCATTATAGCCTTTGTCTCAGAGCAACTCACATGAGGGGTACAAATGCTGAATCATCCCTGGTGAGCTGCCTGGCTGGGCTTCTCATAAATCTAATCTATATTTCTGATAGATTTAAAATACTACTGCCGCCACCCCTCTTATCAACAGAGCTGGATTACATTGCAGATAAACAATAATAGAACAAGTATCAAGAATATGCAAAGCACACACAATGGAATATAAGTTTCTAATGCAAAATCTGACTAACAAACTGTTCCTTATGTTGAATTCCCTTTTCCTTGAAAACTCACCCAACACCTGGGCTTCGATCATGAGGGAGCAAATGGAAAAACTGAAGAGCAGGAGGGAAAATATTTAATGTTGGCTGCCTGCATTAACAGCTTTGGGCACCAGCTTTGAAAGGTACAGCAGCAACCTCCCTGCTCTCTCCTTACTAGCAGAAGCCCTACCCACAAGGAAGAACACCTGAGCTACTTGGCTCTTCTTGCCTCAGACTAGCTCAACTGAGCCCTATGCTACTAGACATGCATCTTCTCCCCTGACACCCACCCCGCCCCGCCCCATGCCTTACTCAGCAGTAGTGCTGCTGACAACAGAGATAAACTCATAATGCTCTGTCCATGCACTCTCAATGCTGGGGCCCAGCAGCAGCACAAGAAGCCCAGGACCAGCTTCCTGTTGTGAGAATACAACCCTGGCAGAAAGCAACCACCCCGTTGCCCCAGTTTTCCTATTGGTCTCTAGCACTGCAGCCTGCTCATTTCTGCACTTGGAGGAAGAGCAACGCCCCCTTCTGCCTGCAGTTAGGCCCCGCCTGGGAAGGAGGGAACAAGAAGAAAGCGAAACTCAGCCTGATGTGGAGTTTGAGCTATGGCTGCTCTCAGCATGGGGAAGGAACTTCAGGATGAACCAACCTACCCCATTTGTCTGGACTGTCGGTTTTGTGCACAGCCCTACTAAAGAACCCACATGTTAATAATATTGCATGTGCCACCATGTGTGTGTATATAGGGGGATGATGCTTAACTTGCAGTGGGGGCAGGGTGTGTGTGGGGCCTCCAAAGGCCTTTAGGTCCAAGCTCTAAAATTATTTAGCTGCACCTCTGGGCATAGCAGGATTAATGGGGATGCTGATTGTTGGTATGGAGGACAACTAAACTAGCCTCCAGCCTCAGCCAGAAGACCTGGGAAAAGTCTTCCGGTACCAAATACCATGGTAGGAAAAGGCTCTGCCTGCTCTAATGTAGAACAAGTCCTCAGAAGGAATTCACTTGAGGCAAGGTCTGGACAGATGAAGTGGTGGGGAAATATCTCTTGGGTTTCCCTTCTCAGGGAGTGTTCAACTTACTTTGAATTTAACAGTAAAAACATATTAAAACCAGATCAAAATATCCATTAGAACACCAACTAACTAAAAAGCTTGGCAGGAGAGATGTGTCTTTAGTTGTTTCCTAAAAGCCAACAGGGATGGAGCTGCTCTAATCTCAGCAGAAAGTGCATCCTACAGTCCTGGAGCAACTACAGAGAAGGCATGCCTTTGAGTTGCCACCAAACAAGTTGGCGGCACCCTCAAACGAATCTCACCTGAAGATATGAATAGGTGGCAGGGTTCATAATGAAGAAGGCATTCTCTTAAATACCGTGGGCCCAAGCAGTTAAAGGCTTTATAGGTAATAACCAGCACTTTGTATTTTACTCAGAAACCTATTGGTAGCCAGTGTAGATCTTTTAGAATCGGAGTAATAAGGTCTCTATGGGATGTCCTGGAGACCAAACTGGCAGCAGCATTCTGCACCAATTGCAGCTTCTGGACTATGCACAAAGGCAGCCCCACATAGAGTGCATTGGAGTAGTCAAGTTGGGAGGTTACCAGCATGTGCACCAGTGTCTTAAGGTCACTCACTTCCAGGAAAGGACACCATTGGTGAACCAGCTGAAACTGATAAAAAGCACTCCTGGCCACCCCCTCCACCTGAGGTATCAGAGAGAGGGTTGGGTCCAGAAGTACTCCCAAACTGCAAACCTGTTCCTTCTGGGGGAGTGTAACCCCATCTAAAACAGGCAGATCTATCCCATTTCCTGAACTGTGGCTTCCTACAGTGAACACTTCCATCTTGTTTGGATTCAGTCTCAGTTTGTTATCCCTCAACCATCCCATTACTACCTCAAGTCAGGCATTTAGAGAAGTTATGCCATTGCCTGATGAAGCTGACAGAGAAGTAGATTTGGGTGTTACCAGTGTACTGATAACACCCTGCACCAAATCCCCTGATGATCTCTCCCAGTGGATTCATATAGATGTTAAAAAGCATTGGAAACAAAAGGGAGCCCTGAGGGGCACCTTAGAAAAACTCTTGCTTGAAGAGCAGAAGTCTTCAAGTAACACATTCTGAAATCTACCTGAGAGGTATTGTCATGGGCATTCTGGAAGACCCCAAGGAGGAGTTGGAGGCGGAGATAGAGCTGACAGCAGAGGAGGGTGGGCAAGGACCAGAAATTGCGAAGGAGAGTGGAACCGACACACAGGGAGTCAAAGATGAGTTAGAGCCAGGTGAGGCAGCTCTTGTGGAGGAGGCGCGACCAGTCTCAGCTGTGGAGAGGCGCCAGTCCAAGAGACAGCAAGAGTTAAGGAGCCGGATGCGTAGAACAACAGGCAAAGCTGCTGACTCAGCAACTCTTAATTAACAGCACCAGGGGCCAGCCTTTTAAGATGCCTGTAACATAGCTACCCTGCTGATAGCAACATCAATTTCCTGTGAGCGAATTGACTGTGTTCGTGTATTACCTTGACCCTGTTTGGACCCTGTGTTGACCTTGCCCATGGATTTCGCTTTGGACTCTGTTTGGATTTATTGGATTGATTCGGACTGGACCTGGTTTGGAGAATTTATTCCTGTGAGACCATGCTGTTCTGCTTCTGCCTCTGTTAAGCTTTGTCTGGCTAGCCTGACAGATTTACGACAGGTATGAGTGGAACCACTGCAAAGCAGTGCCCCCTACTTCCAGTCCCTGCAGGCAATCCAGAAGGATACCATGGTTGATGGTGTCGAAAGCTGCTGAGAGATCTAAAAGGACCAACACAGTCACACTGTGTAGCAGGTTAGAATATTTGCTTCAGAGCAAGCTCACGTGAGGGAAAGAAATGCTGAATCATCCCTGTTGAGATGCCTGGCTAGGCTTCTCTTAAAACTATTCTGTATTATTGGTAGGTTCAAAATGCTGCTGACACCACCCCTTTTGTCTACAGAAACTCCTTCGCACACACACACCCCGCTTGTCCTGAGTTTAAAACTGACTCAGAGAGGCTTGTAAAAAGAAAATAACTAAAAAAAAAACCCAAACAGTTTATTCAATTATTACAGATGACTTATGTCTGAGGTTTTCTCAGCTTTTAGATACAGTAAGAATACTTAGCAGGAGTACTAACATAGGTTGCCTTAATGCATGCTTAAATGTTTACAGAGGCTTTTGCAATGCCATAGGTGTACTGAGTGTAGGCTAGTGTTTCTTATTTCAATTACGTTGCAGATAAACTATAATAGAACAGTATCCAGAATATGAAGAGCACACACACACAAAAGCAATATAACTTCCCTAACGCAAAGTCTGACTAAAACTTTTTCCTACATTAATCTTCCCAAAGCCAAAACTTAGGTTTACTTGCCTTGAACTCACCAAGCTTCTGATGAGAATTCAAGCTTCCTGCCCTCCTATCTTTCAAGGATCTGCAGAGTTATTCTCCTGCAGCCAACCTCCATAGCCACATGTCCTCCTTTAAAACTCCAGCCTAGCTTCTTCTCACAAAGAACTCCCTTCTTCCTGGCAACAGCTCTCTAGGTCCCACCTCTCTCGGTGGACTGATTGGGTGATCTCTGTAGGTTACCAGCATGTCAGTCAAGACAATGGTTAACTTCCAGTTAACTCTTTAGAGGGAGGGGAGCCTTGTCACTACACACTCCCTTTGTCAATTCCCCTTTGGAGATCATCTAGGTATCTGTATTGCTTTGCTTATAGCAGGGTGTTGCTGCTGCCATAACTTGTTCCAGATGTTGAGTTTCTGCCAGAAGGGTTGGTTGGCAAAACTCAGCCTGTTGCATTGTGGAGTATGAGCTTATATTATCAAGCAGGGAGATGCTTGGAGAGGGCCTGGTTGAGATAATACATGCTTCTCTGAGGGAAGGTGGGATGCCTCCTTGTTTAAAGGAGGCAATTATTAGACCTCTTTTAAAGAAGCCTACACTGGATCCCTCAGAATTGGGCAATTACAGCCTGTCTCCAATCTCCTGTGGTTGGTCTCTCAACTCCAGGTTGTCCTGGATGAAACAGATTATCTAGATCAATTTCACTGGCTTTTGGACAGGTTATGGGGTGGATACTGTTTTGGTCAGCCTGTCCTGGAACAAGAGAAAAGGAATACCAATAAGTCCTTGCAGGGAGATCACAGCAGCAAGATGGAACACAGCCAACTCAAGAGCCTACCCTCTGCCGCTCACTGCTCCCCTACTGGCAAGCCGTGATCTCTTATTATTCCCTATTGGCAAGTATGGTCTTCCCATTGCTCCCTATGAGCAAGCCTGAGATTTTATTATTAGCCAGCAGTGGCTTCCTTTTGTTCCCTATCGGCAAGCGTTTTAGTATCACTCTTTTCCACATATTGCTCCCCAGCACTGCAGCCTGCTCCTTCCTTTCAAGCACTTGGAGGAAGAGCAACGCCCGCTTCTGCTGGCAGCTAAACCCCGCCTGGGCGGGAGGGGCAGACAGGAAAGTGAAACTCAGCCTGAGTTTGAGCTATGGCTGCTCTTCACCTCGGAAAGAAACTTCAGGAGGAAGCCACTTGCTCCGTCTGCCTGGACTTCTTCACTGATCCCGTGACTCTGGACTGCGGGCACAATTTCTGCCGAGCCTGCATTGCTCAGTGCTGGGGGGAGCCGCCCACAGTCACGGCCTGTCCTCAGTGCCGAGAGAGCTTTCAGCCGAGGGACGTGAAGCCGAACAGGCAGCTGGCCAACATGGTTGCACTACTCAAAGAGTTCAGTGTGCAGGCGAAGCAGGAAGCAGGAGGGGAGAGAGTCTGCGAGAGGCACCAGGAGCCCCTGAAGCTCTTCTGCAAGGACGACGAAGCCCCCATCTGCGTGGTCTGCGACCGATCCAAGGAGCACCGAGCTCACACTGTGGTTCCTGTCCAGGAGGCTGCCCAGGAGTACAAGGTAAATAAAAAGTTGCTGTAAATCTCTGGTTCTTTTATTGCGGCAGGAGGTTTTTTATATGTTTGAAACCGCAGAGCCCAATGACCAGCGGTGGATCCAGCAGGAAATTAGAGGGGGTGCAACAGGAATTTCCCCCCATCAAAGACCACCCCCCACATGAAAATATGTGCTTGGATTGTTTCTTGCAAATGCACTATGCCAGGGGGTGTCAAACTCAAATCTGGTGGTGGGCCAGATTAGATTCTGATGCACCTCTGGGGAGCCACACATAGCGTTGTGCCCGCCTCATACCACGTTCTGTTTTCCTCCTCCTCTCTGCTCTTTCTCTCATTCCTTTTCTTCCACTCCACCTTGCCCTGCCACTAAAATTAGCTGAACTCACTACTTTTTACACTAAAATATCAAATAAACACACACATACACACAGGGGGAAAGACTGCTCTTTTTTAAAAAGGAGAAGAAATAGCAACATAGGAAGCTGCCACAAAGGATCTTTCAATGGCAATATCACACAAGTATTAAAAAGAGAACACCCGGACTACTTGAGAGATTTGTTATTCACACTTAAAAAATGGAAGGTTGAACCAGATCTATTTAAAGGATCCTCCTCAGTTAAGCAGCTAAGGAAAACAATTTATGGAGAGATTCTAGAAGTGGGTTTCTTAAAACCTGATTTAGAACGTAAACGCCACAAACACCGCACTTCACAGTACTTGTTGCAACCCGATCACCCTATCGCTCTCTTTAAGGAGAAAAAAGTCCCTTTCTATTTATGGGAAACAAGGTGGCGCTTATACCATCAAGTACTACCAGTTAATGCGGCTAAGCCATGGCTCCCAGAGGACCAGCAAGAGTGCCCTAAAATCACCTGCAAACAGAAAGCTAGTGAGGAAGGCAAAACATTCAGGGAAACCCACTCACATTTCTTAAAAGAGTGTGTGGTAGCCAAAAGAGTGTGGCAGGGAATAAGCAAGCTGTTAGAGTGGCCTGATTTGGAAAAACAGACTTGGGAAGAACTAACCTCGGTCGGGTTTGAGCGATAGAACCTCCTTTCAAGGTCCCAGAAAGAAACCTTCAAGGAAATGGGACGGAACGGGTGCCCTCATACTAGGGAAATGGAACGTTCCCCTTCTTATAATCCGGTTAGTAAACCTGTATGTCGTTTATGCAATGCTCCTGCATAGGAATAGGGAGGGAAGACGCAACCAAGAGGTTCACGCAGATGAGACAGTAAATCTCTTCTGGAAAAGTTTGTATGGTTTTGTGCAAAAAGACAAAGACTATCTCTTCTAAACAGCAATGGGACAAATTGTGGAAATGGACGTCGGACATAAACACCCCCCCCCCCCGATTACCTGATGTTCCTTGTAATCCCCCACCCCCGAGTTACAGTACTACCTGCATATACTTCATAACCTTGTGGGTTTCCAAATCCTTGTGTGTAAATCTTTGTAGATATATCATGTACAAACAACCACTTTGTATATAATTGTGCTTTGGCAAATGTACTGTATGCTTTGGTAGTTTGTTGGTTCAATAAAAAATCTTGTCCTATCAAAAAAATAAAATAAAAAATCTTGTCCTATCTTGGAAATGCCAGGGAGGGAACTTGGAACCTTCTGCTCTTCCCAGAGCAGCTCCATCCCCTGAGGGGAATATCTTACAGTGCTCAAACATCAAGTCTCCCATTCATATGCAACCAGGGCAGACCCTGCTTAGCTAAGGGGACAAGTCATGCTTGCTACCACAAGAGCAGCTCATCCTCTTCTGAACATACCTGCCGATAGCAGATTTTGTACAGACAATCCTGCCACTCTTCCCTCTCCCTCTTACCCTTGCAGAGGTGTTGCTAGCTGCTTAAACGATCCAGGGCTTGGTCCCACAGCCTCTCCACATTTTGATAATTAAACTCTTTCATGCTATTTTAAAGATATACAGAACTCTCCTGCCTGCTAGTTTGCTTCACCCTAAAAATGCATCTCCTTTTTCTCCTATGTCAGATTTCTCCTGCAGTCAATACGCAACAGTTGAGAACCATTGTGGTGAAGTGATTAAGTATTAAGAGGATTGGGGGACTTGCATCCCCCATTCAGTCATGAAACTCACTGTGGAACTTTAGCTAAGACTCTCTCCTCCAAACCTGCCTCACAGGATTGTTGTGAGGATTAAAGTGGGGAGGAAGATCATGTACACTACCCTGACCTCTTTGAAGGAAGAACAGGATGTGTGTCAATTATATAATATTACTAGTGTTCTGAAGCCCGTTATAATAACGGGCGCTAGCCTTTTCCTCTCCCCTTTACTGTTTGTTTTTTTTTTAAATGCAGCCTCCGCCGCTGCCTCTGAAGTCCCACCCTCCCTCCCTCCCAGCTTCCAAAACCACCTTACCCTGTCCCATTACAGTTGAGCAAAGAAAGTCCAAAATTGAGGAGGGAGAAAGGAGCTCTCAAGCAGTGCTCCTCCCTCTGCAAAGGCTCTGCCCGAACTGGCGCTTGGGACTGAAAGGACGCCTCTTGCGTCCTTTCGGCCCCAAGCGCCAGTTCGGGCAGAGTCTTTGAAGAGGGAGGAGCACTGCTTGAGAGCTCCCCTCTCCCTCCTAAATTTAGGACTTTCTTTGTTCAACTGTAATGGGACAGGGTAAGGTGGTTTTGGAAGCTGGGAGGGAGGGAGGGTGGGATTTCGGAGGCAGCGGCGGAGGCTGTTATTTTTTTGCTTTTCTGTTTACTTCGGCCTTCGCTCGGCCCCCGGTCCCGGCCTCCGTCTCCCTGCGGCGGTCTGGGCCTCCGCCGCCATTCCCCCTCCCGCCACCCACCGCGGCCCGTGTCTCCGGCCGGGGCGGCCACCCAGGGCTCCGGCGGGACCGCCACCCACCGCCGCGGCGGCCCGCGGCTCCAGCGGGCCCGCCACCCGCCGCCGCCCGCAGCTCTGGCCAGGTCCTCCGCTCCCTGGGGCCTCTCCCTTGTCGCCGCGGGTGTCCTCTGGGCAAGGCGGCGGCGGCCAGTGTTCGCCGGCGCCGCTCACCCTGCTTTTTCGGGGCGGCCGCTTCTGGCCGCCCAAGATGGCCACCGGGTGCCGGCCGTCGTGTCTCCCTTGCCCTGTTCTGCGCCTGCGCTTTGCGCAGGCGCAGAACAGGCCAGGGAGGCACGAACACATGCCTTGGTGTCCGTCCACGGACGGACACCAAGGCTTTTATTAGAGAGGATACGTTGATTTTTAGCCATATGTACTCCAATCCTAAGCATGTAAACTCAGAAGCAAATTCAAATACCCTTTTTTACACCTATCACAGCAGCAAGCAATCCAGTTTGATCTCTATTGACTACATTTCATTTTAGCAAAAATCGTATGCATCTATACACTACAGTATATATACACAATGCATAGTGTGTCTATGCACTACAGAAAGAAAAGCCACCAACTTGATTCCAAATAGGACAGCAGGATGTCATATGGAGTTACCCCAATTTTGTAGAATTTAAAGATAGCCAATTGTTTCATGGGCGAGTTTTTAAAATGAGTTTTTTGTGATCTGATTTGCAAAGCCTTATTTTGATGAAAGTGTACAAATTGTTCTAGTAAGAACTAGTCAGCCTATTTTCCTTTCACTGTCTCTACAACTGGACTAAATTTGGTTCAAATTGAGATCCACAAGTTAGATCTCTTGCATCTCAAAGGTTTTTGTGTCCACCATCTTAGATCAGGGTGGATGACATCATCAAACACTATGCTGTTGAGGTGTCCCTATGTGTCAATCACTACAACTGTACCTAATTTGGTTTAAATTAGCTCGCTTGTGCCTCAGAAGTTCACGCAGCCACCATCTTGAATCAGGGTGGATGACATCACACACAATGCCATTTGGGCATCCCTTTGTGTCCCTAGAGCTGTAGCAAATTTGGTTCAAATCGGTTAAGTGGTTCACAAGTTAGCCCACTTGTTCCTCAAAAGTTTATGTGCCATCTTGGATTGGGGTGGGTGACATAATCACAAACTACGCTGTTGAGGTGTCCCTACAACTGTATCCGATTTGGTTCATATTGGTCCAGGTGTCGTGAAGTTGATGCGGGGTGGGGGACACACGGACGGACACACACAGAAAGCCAAGTGATCTCATAAGCCTACTGGAAAGTATGCTAAAAATAGACCTTTTGGGGGGGAGGGGAAATAACATTCACAAATGCTACCTCACAAATTTAGAAGTAGCTTCACAAATGCTACTTTCAAGAAGTTGGGGTATTTTAGTCCATTTATTTATCAGGCAGTATGGAAATATGATTTGTACATCTCTAGGCTGTATACAAAATCTCTATATATAGTTCTCTAAGGCATACCTGTGGCTAATCCTGTGTGTGGCAGCTTTTGCGAGAGTTCGCAAGCAGAAGCACCTGATTGGGCAGTGGGGATTCCATATGCAGAAAGGGAGGAGGAGATGTGAAGGTCAGTTGGAATGCAGCTGTTAGTGGGCAGGGGTCTGTGATGAGAGGAGTAATGAAGGAGGAAAGAGCCCCTTCAGGAGAAGGAGGCTGCCACTGTGTGAATTAGATGAGGAAATAAGATGAACAAGATCTATTAACTCAGGGAGGGAGGGAGATGTGGGGGGAAGAAAGACAGAGGAGAAGAGCGAGTGGAGAAGAGAGGGGGGAAATGGAGAGGAAGAGAGAAAGGAGGAAGGGTGAGGGACAGGGACGGATCTGTCAGCGGCCTGAGGGGAACGAGTGGCCATGGCAGTGGCAGTGAGGAAGGACTCAGTCAGCCAATGCTGCTGCTCCTGCAGGGAGGAGCAGGAGCAGGTTGAGGGTGGGGAGGTCTCTGGTGTTAGGGGCTGCAGCTTGGCCAGTCGGTACTGGCAGCACCGCAGCCACGACCAAGAGGGGTGGGGGGGGGGTGGAGCAATGGGATGGAGGAGAAACCAAGAGGGGTGAGGAAGATGGAAGCAGCAGGCTTGAGGAGGAGGAGCAGGAGCACAGCTCAGGTGAGGGTGGAGAAATCTGTACTGAGGGGGCTGAGGTGGGGAGCAATCAAGTACTAGCACACAGATGTTCTGCACGAGTTAAACTAGTTTAAAATATTTGAGTCAAAACAGATTAAAATACATGAAACAATAAAAATAGCAGAAAACAGTTATTAAAACAAATTGTTAAAATTATTAAAAATTAGAAAGCCATTACAAGGTTATTAAAGACAATATGTAAAATTTATATATGAACTACTGTTACAAGCAGAAAGCAAAATAAGACTAAATAGTAATGATTAAAAAGGGGAAACATGTTGAAAGAAAACCATTTTCTCATATTTTGCTATTTAAGCCATTTTGAGAACTGTTGCTAAAAAAAAGTAGCATATAAATATTTTTAATAAGGGCCCGCGGGAGTGGAATGGGTGGAGAGAAAGAAACCCACACAGAGACCAGATTAGAGCTATAAGCAGTGTATCTTCAGGAAAGAAAACAAAAGCATCCCCATCCCCCAATTATTCTTAAAGCTTTTGCTCTGACTAATTTCCTCACAAGGTGGCTCACTGTTGGGATGGGGAGGGTTTTTCTTACAAGTTTGTACTAGAACAGTTTTAGCATACTTTGAAAATGATTTTTTTTCTAAAAAAAAAGCTTAAAACTCTCTCAAACACACACACACACGAACATAGGAAGCTGCCATATTCTGAGTCAGACCCTTGGTCTATCTAACTCAGTCTTATCTTCACAGACTGGCAGCGGCTTCTCCAAGGTTGCAGGCAGGAGTCTCTCGTAGCCCTATCTTGGAGAAGCCAGGGAGGGACCACAAGACCACCTCTCCTCTCCTGGTTCATGGGGGTTGGGGTGGGGGCGAGAGAAAGAAACATGGTAGCTTGACCAAGAGGAACAAATCACAAACAAAACAACGAACAAGGGTTGGTTTTTAAACAATGCTTTGCTTTCTTTCTTGGAGGGAGACCCCCAGCCCAACAGCCAGCTTCGTCGGCTCTGCAATTAGGGATGTGCACGGACTGGTCCGGAGGTCATTCTAAAGGCCTCCAGACCAGTCCGGACATGGGGCAGGTTTGGCACCGAGTGGGAGGGGGAGGGTGTACTTGCCCCTCCAACCGCTTTTCTCCCGCCTGTGTGCCTGTTTTGAAAGCATTTGGGGCGACAGGGTACCTTCCTGCTGCCCCTTCCCCCAAAAGGCTTCATAAAGCCTGACTGCGCATGCGCACGCAATGTGCGGACGCAATGTGTGCGTGCGACGTGTGCACGGGCAGTCAGGCTTTATGAAGACTTTTGCTGAGGCACGGGCGAAGGGGCGGCAGGGAGGTACTCTGCCCCCCCCCCAATGCTTTAAAAAACAGGCGCGCCAGCGGGGGGAAAGCGGTCGGAGGGGTAAGTACAACCTCCCCCACCCTTAAAGAGCCCCCTACCCAGTGCCGGACCGCGGAGGTGCGGTTCCGTGCACACCTCTATTGGCAATTACATACTGATTCCAAATGGGGGGAGGAACACAAGATTCCAGTAGAACCAATAAGTCTGGGAGAGGGCAGGAGAAGAGTTAACCCTTTTTTGACTCACTGCTACTGCCCATCTCCATGAAACCCAACACAAATACACAGGAGGTACAACTGCACCCTTGTACACACACACCCTGGTTCCGCCCCACCAATGACCACACCTTTTAAAATTTAAAAGTTTTATTCAAAGACTTGAGGCATATAGGATGGTAAAATGTAGCAAAAGACACATGAAATGTAAATACATGATAAAAGATACATCAAAATACAAGCATAGGCCAAATATGCTAGATGTGTGGCATTTAAAGCTAATATCAAGAGTGATGATGTGAGTTAATAATTAAGGTTACCCACTGAATAGATCTAAAACTCTTAACCAATAGCCTTAAGAGCGATCATGTTTACCCTTCTAATTAGCTACTTAGTGGATGGGTGAGTATATCAATATACGTTGTGTAGATGAAGCATATAGACTTAGAAAAGGATAGAATGCTGAACACTTAATAAGAATGATAGTTATGGAAAGTGAGACTTGGAGAGAAAGAAAATAGTTTCTGAGATACGCATCTTGGACAGAGAGGGAGAAACAAAGGAAGAGATGTGTAGAAGGGGAAACTAAAATATAAGTGAACAAAGAGAAAAATCCTCCTGTTTTCAGGCTGACTTTTCATTTTATATTTCAAAAGTCACACTTTTCTTCTTTGTTTGTCTTCTCAGACTCTTGATTGGTTCCCACCTGTTGCTCCTGAAATTCTCATTGGTTCTTTAGGCTCCTCATCTCCATAGTCAATAGAAATCTAGTATTCTGTGTTGATCATGGCAACCTGGAATCCATCAAGATTCCAATTCCCACTTTTTGACAGGTCTTGTCTACTCCCAGTTTACTGCCACCATTAGACCTGATAATTCCTCTTCTTCTCTTGATACCATTTTTGACAAGGAGCCGATGAAAGGGATCTTCCAGTTGCCACATACCCCCAACAATTTATCTGCTACCTTATCTCCACAGACTCTCTTTGGCGATATGGTGCCACAGGCTATGCCTGCCTCTCTTGCTGGAGGCTCCTTTCTTCAAGCAAAGTTAGCCTGAGTTTGGCCTCTCTGCTAGAGTCTTTTCATAGTAAAGGTAAAATGTGCCATCAAGTCGATTCTGACTACTGGCAACCACAGAGCCATGCGTTTTTCTTTTGGTAGAATACAGGATGGGTCTACTATTGCCTCCTCCCACGCAGTATGAGATTATGCCTTTCAGCATCTTCCTATATAGCTGCTGCCCGATATAGGTGTTTCCCATAGTCTGGAAAACACACCAGCAGGGATTTGAACCGGCAATCTTCTGCTTGTTAGTCAAGCATTTCCCCACTGCACCACTTAAGGTGACTATCTTTTCATAGTACACAGCAAAAATGATAGATTTTTTCATTTGATTCAGTCTCCAGTCTATTGTTCCCTTTCCAGTATGATCTTCCATAGTCCACAAATATAGGCCCCGCCAGAGTAACAGTAAGGACTTTTCATTTCATGGACTACAGAATAATAACCAGTGTCTAATTGGGAGGTGGCAGGGCAGGATAAATCTGAAAGCTGACTGCAGGGGCAGACAAGGGGGCTGGGGCAGCTCCAGCCTCCGCCAGGAGACCTGGGAGAAGTCTTCCAGTACAAAATCTCTTGGCAGGAAAAGGCTTTGCCGGCTCTAAAGTAGAACAAGTCCTCAGAAGGAGCTTTCCCAGACAGCAGGCTTTACCACGGAGTATACTGTGAGGCTTTACTGAGAACTCGACTTTTCCCCAAAAACCTGATGCAAAAAGTGGATTGTTTTTTACCCTGGATATAAATCAGGCTACACTCTAAGGCTCAATGAAAAACCTGAATTGTGTATGTGAAGTGCTCCCCAATAGCTGGCAGCGACTTTGGGGTAAGTTTGGCTGATATGTGAATGCACTTCCTCCATTCTGGAAAAGATGCAAACTAAATGTGTGAGAAACTTCAAAGAATTCATTTCAAGCAGTATCTGGACAAATGAGATGGCCGGGGTGTATCTTTTGGGTTTCCCATCTCAGGGAGTGTGCACACACCTATTCAACCAAACTAAAGCCCTGTTCTGATGTTCACAAAAGCCCCTGCTGGACATTCAGGGCGGTTCTAGGAGCCCCAGTACCTCAGTCATCCTCATGTCCATACTCTTCATGCTTAAGATATTCATCCGAAGAGGCAAATGCTGTAAGTATGATTGCACCCATTTCCATGATCAGCAGGCTGGGGTGCCCAGGAACCAGAAATACATTTTAAGTTGCTTGTCTCCATTTCTCAGTTACACCTTTGATGTTTACTTGTTTACTATCTTTCTGTTCTGCTTTTCCACTTTATTTAGTATGGTTAAGGTGGCTTACAATAAATATAAAATCAGTAATAGTTATAGGTCACCACAGGGGCCTGATGTTAAGGGTAAGAAAGACTTACCCTTATTATAAATGAAGAGAAATGAGAAGCACCAAATACATATGCAAATGTCCCACGGAGCTGTAAACTTGTTTATTTAAGCCCAATACGTATCAGTCGAAGCCTTCTTCAGGGGCAAACTAGGACACATAAACAACAACAGAGGGTGTTAAAATATACAATCATTTAACTCTTAAACTATTATTGGAACAAGCTGTTATGAAAACTAATCATTGTGATTGATTGATTAAGTGCCATCAAGTCGGTGTCAACTCTTAGCGACCACAAAGATAGATTCTCTCCAGGATGATCTGTCTTCAACTTGGCCTTTAAGCTCTCTCAGTGGTGCATTCATTCCTGTCGTAATTGAGTACATCCAGCTTGCTGCTGGTTGTCCTCTTCTTCTCTTGCCTTCAACTTAGGTATTATAGACTTCTCAAGGGAGCTCTTAAAGCAGGTCAGAAGGGACGCTTAGGAGCGATCATGTCTACTGCCCTGGTGAGTTCCCTCTTCCAGGTTCCCACCAGGGCATCAACAGAATCACTGGCAGGACCAACATTAAAATCCTTCAAGGCTGTCTTCAACTTGGCCTTTAAGCTCTCTCAGTGGTGCATTCATTGCTGTTGTGATTGAGTCCATCCACCTTGCTGCTGGTCGTCCTCTTCTTCTCTTGCCTTTGACTCTTCCCAACATTATGGACTTCTCAAGAAAGCTGGATCTTCGCATAATGTGTCTGAAGTATGATAGTTTGAGCCTGGTTATTTGTGCCTCGAGTGAAAATTCTGGATTGATTTGTTCTGTGATCCATTTGTTTGTTTCCCTGGCTGTCCATGGTTCTTCAAAAGTCTTCTCCAGCACCAAAGTTCAAAAGCGTCAGTTCTTTTTCTACCTTGCTTCTTCAGAGTCCAGCTTTTGCATCCATAGAGTGTCACGGGAAAATCATTGTCCGAATGAGTCTAATCTTTGTAGGTATAGACACATCACGGCATCTAAATATCCTTTCCAAGGTCTTCATTGCAACCCTACCACGTGCTAGTCTGTGGCGTATTTCTTGACTGCTGGATCCTTTACTGTAGACGGCCGATCCTAAAAGGCAGAAGCTATCCACTACTTCAATGTCTTCATTGTCAATTCTGGTTGCTGTACCCATTGTCATTAGTTAGTCTTCTTTACATTTAGTTGTAGTCCCATTTTTTCACTGTGCTGAGCCTGCAGATCATCCGCATTCTCAGCTATCAGAGTTGTGTCATCAGCATAGTGTAGGTTATTGATGTTTCTTTAAAACCACGCTCATCATCTTCCAATCCAGCTTTTTTCAGTATATGTTCAGCATATAAATTGAAGAAGGAGAAAGTATACAGCCTTGTCTTACTCCTTTGTCGATCTGGAACCAGTCTGTTTCACCATGTTCCGTCTGGACTATGGCTTCCTGTCCTTTGTGTATAGGTTTCTCATGAACAATGAGATGTTCTAGGATGCCCATTTTCCTATGGATATTCCACAACTTGACATGGTAAACACAATTGAAGGCTTTTCTGTTGTCAATAAAGCACATATTGATGACTTTTTGGTATTCTTTGGCTTTCTCAGTTTTCCAGCGTGCATCAGCAATGATGTCTCTTGTTCCTCGGCCTTTTCTGAAACTAGCTTGAACATCCAGCATTTCCCTTTCCACGTAGAGCTCTAATCTGTGTTGGATGATCCTGAGCATTATTTTGCTAGCATGTGAAATTAAAGATATTGTGCGATGGTTTGCATAATCTGTTAAGTCTCCTTTCTTTAGTATGGGTATGTAGACTAACCTCTTCCAATCTGTTGGCCACTGTGTTGTTTGTCTTACAGTATTTGCTGGCATAGTTTGGTTAGAGCCTTGACTGATTCTTCTTCTGTTGCCTGCCATGTTTCTGTAGCTATTCCATCAGTTCCTGTAGCCTTCTGACTTGGTAATGACTGAAGCGCTGATCGAACTTCATCTTCCCGTACTAGAGTTTCTTGCAAGTAGGGAATATCTTCTAGAGTATCTTGGATGTTGATGTCCCAGCTGTACAGATTTTCAATATACTCCTTCCATCCCTGTTTGATCTCTGAATCAGTTACTATCTGTCCTTTGGCATCTCTTAACATACTAATTCGAGGTTGGAACCTCCCTCTGAGTTTGGAGAGTTTTTGGAAAACTTGCCCTCTTTTTCCATGTCTATTTCTATCCTCCAGGTCTTTACAGATGACATTGTAGTACTACTCCTTGTCTCTTCTAACAGCTTTCTGAAATTCCCTATTAAGTTCTTTCGTGAAGTTATTATCTTTCTTGACTTTGGCTTCTCTCCTGTTCCACCGTCTGTACTGACATCCATTTTGCTTTCTTCTGTTTCTTGGTCTTTGGCAGTCTCTTTTCACATTCGTTCTTAACAACTTCTTTGATTTCATTCCACAGTTCATCTGGTTCCCTACCAATGCGGTTCAGAATTTCAAAGTGGTTCCTGATGTTCTCTTTGAAAATGGTGGGTACATTCTCAAGATCATACTTGGAAGCTGGATAGCTTTGTTTTTCCACTTTAGCATCACTTGGAACTTGCACATGAGCAGTTCGTGATCTGTTCCACAATCGGCCCCCAGCCATGTCTTTGCTGTTATAATTGAGCTCTTCCATCTCATTGCACCAATAATATAATCAATTTTATTTCTGTGTACTCTATCTGGTGATGTCCATGTGTATAGGTGTCGCTTTGGTTGTTTGAATCATTGTAATCATTGTACACTTACACATTCTGTAATATGTAATGTAATCCTAGTAATTACTAATAATGTAATCCTAGCAATTAGTTCTAGTAATGAAAGTCAAGGAGCACAGTGAAAAAATGGAAGGCGACTGGAGCACAAGTGGAGGAAAACTCGGCTTGAAATTGACAGGATACAGCATAGAGCCCATTTGAAGATTTATGCGGAAGTGGCATGTGTGGCAAAAAACCAATTCTGGTCTGTGCGCATTGCTTCTGCAGGTTTGCGTCCAGCAGAGCTGTCCCGAGTTGTGAGGAGGTTGGTTCAGGCTCCTTCCATTTCAAATCAGTCCTCGGAGACTGTTCTGCTGTGATGCTTTAATGTGTTCTTTGTGGTCAAAATCTCTTTTATTCGTGCTGACTTGGACTCCACTGTTTCTGCAGAGTCTATTTAGGTGGTGTCCAGCAATCCCTCTTGCAGTATTAGGTTGGTTCAAAATGCGGCAGCCAGACCTTCAGTTAGTTCAAAATGCGGCAGCCAGACTGGTCTCTGGGATAACCCAGAGAGACCATATTATGCCTATTTTAAAACAGTTGCACTGGCTTCCGATATGTTTCCAGGCAAAATACAAAGTGCTGGTTATTACCTTTAAAACCCTGAATGGCTTGGGTCTGGGCTACCTTAGAGAGTGCCTTCTTCTGCATGTTCCTCATCGCATGTTCAAGTCATCTGGAGAGGTCCATCTCCAGTTACCACCTGTACATCTGGTGGCAACTCAGAACCGGGCCTTCTCTGTAGCTGCTCCTGGCCTATGGAATGCACTCCCGGCAGATATCCACAGTTTAAGCTCGCTGTTGGCCTTTAAGAGAGCCCTGAAAACTTACTTGTTTGGCCTGGCCTTCCAAGGTTTTAAAATTGTTTTTTAAAGTGTTTTAAATGGTTTTGAATTATTTTTATATTGTTTTGAGCACTGTGTTTTAAATGGTGTGTGTTTTTGTTCACCACCCAGAGTCTTCGGATAGGGTGGTTCATAAATGAAACACACAGATAATATTTATAGCAGTTCAAAGTGGACCCAAATCCTGGGTTTTTCTGTCCAGTGGGATAAACACGTGGAGTCCATGCAACTGAAGCCAGCATTCTAGCTTACAAGTATTCAACTGGCATCCAATACTATCCACAGAGAATGAAAGAAGTGGAAGGGACTTTAAAGGTCATGTAGTCCAGGGGTTCCCAACCCGTGGTACTCCAGATGTTGATGAACTACAACTCTCATCATCCCCAGCTACAGGCTGGGGGTGATGGGAGTTGTAGTTCAGCAACATCTGGAGTACCGCAGGTTGGGAACCTCTGGACTAGTCCAAGCTTCTGCTAAGTGTAGGATAACTATAGTGAACAGGCACATGTGGGATGTAGGTCAACCACTCTGCCTCTGACAGCCATCCAGCTCCTCGGTAGTGATGAAGCTGGAACAAACCACAGAATAGGATACCAGACTATATCCATATTATATCCATAACATGTCTATTAAGGGAGTGGCTTGTAGACTTCAATTTCTTGGAGCTTGAGTGAATATGGAAAGCCCTTAACACAATGTGTTAAACCAAAAGGTTTTTTGTTAATGGAATTGAATATAAGTAGAATCATCATCTATATATTTAATTCTCCTGGGTGTGCCTTGGAATGTGCGTCCCAGCACCCAACTGATTGTCTGGAGGTGCCTGATTGGCTGAGGCGTACCCAGGAGGATTGGTCACTGTGGCGGTGGGACTGGCTGCAGAGACCAGAGGCGGTGGCGGGCCCAGTCCGGCTTGGCCGCGGAGGCAAGTGGCTGAGGCGTACCCAGGAGGATTGGTCACTGCGGCGGCGGGACTGGCTGCAGAGACCAGAGGCGGTGGCGGGCCCAGCCCGGCTTGGCCGTGGAGGCAAGTGGCAGCGGCAGGCCCAGCCTGGCCACAGAGGCAAGGCCCAGGAGAAAGAAAGAAAGAAAGAAAGTGGGGGCAGAAGTGGCGGTGGGGAGGAGAGTCGGCTGGGCCCAGCATAGGCCAGCCGTGGTCAGGAAGCGGAGACTGGGGCAGAAGGTGGGGGAGAAGAGGTAACTGCCGGCCCCAAAGAGCACACAGATGCTCTGTGCAGGGTCGGCTAGTATCACAATAAAGCAGTCCAAAACTAGAGTGCAGCAGAAACCCACATCAAAAGATTCAGCAGTGGAGGAAATCAAAACCCAAATTTTCACAAAGGAACCAAACTGGACCTTTTATTTTCTCTTCAGGATCAGTTCTGGAGCTTTCTAGTGCACTTGAGGAAGGGGAGAGAGAAAATTCTGGCATGTAAAGCAGATGCAGAAAAGGAAAGCCAAAACTTGCTTGTAAGTATTATCAACTAAAGAAATATTAGTTCTGAAAGAGGTGTCATATTTAAATATTAGTTCTTAAATATTAAAATATTAGTTAAATATTAGTTCTTAGAGGTGTCGTTCTTAAAGAGGTTCAGTACTCAGAAGTATTGAAGAGAAAACAGTGAAAACATAATCAAAAGCCACGAGGCTTTGACCATTATTTCCATAACTGTCTATTATGGGGATCCCCTGTTCTCCTTTTCCTGAAAGATCATTTTAAGGGCAGGCCCTTTGAAGTCTTTTTGAAACTCTTTACTTGTTTCCTGTTTATGTCATTAATATCCTGGACTGTCAAAAGTGCAATGATCATTCTGTAGGAATAGTCATCGCCTACTTCTTGACTCTGCAAACACTCAATATTTCTAACACATTGGTCTGCTTTTCTCTGCTTCTCATCTATAGAATCAAACATTAGCAGAGAGGCAAAAGACAGTGGCTGAATTCAGACAACTCCACCAGTTTCTGGAAGAGCAAGAGACACTCCTGTTGATCCAGATAGGAGAAGTGGAGAAGGAGATTGCAAGAAGAAGGGATGAATATATGGAAAAACTCTCAGAGGAGCTCTCTTCTCTTGATAAAGTTATCCAGGAGATGGAAGAGAAGTGTGAGCAGTCACCAAGTGAGCTTCTGCAGGTAAGACAGTGGCAGAAACAGGCCAGACTCCTGCTAGTCCAGGGGATGGCTGATTCCAAATTCTTGTGTGCCCCCATATACCCACCCACCCATACAAGAAATGTAAGTGCCCTGTTTATGGTGGTGTTACTAACATCGTATTAGCAGACCTCATTATTGCCTTATGTACAGGTGAAACCAAGTGAAATAGGATGGTATGTTAAGCTTTGTGTGAACTGTTCTGAACTAGAGGGTTGCTTGCTCACTAGCTGTTTACATTGGCATTTCCATCCTTCATGCATGCTGTCTTTATGGAGAATCATCTAGGCAATGTCCTTACCAACCTGCTTTCCATCTTATCCTCCTGTCATTTTTAGCCTACTTTCCTTAAGGAAAGTAAGCTTATGAGATCACCTGGCATTGTGTGTGTGTGTGTGTATGGTCCCCTATCAACATCACAATGCCTGGACCAATTGGAACCAAATTGGGTACAGTTGCAGGGACACATAGTGATGCCTCAGTGGTGTTGTTTGAAACTACAGTTTCTTAATTCCTTATCCATAATTCCATAATCTTAATTCCTTATTGACTTTCAAGAGAGCCCTTAAAACCCATCTGTTTGGCCTGGCCTTTCAGGGTTTTTAATTAGTTTTAATTGTTTTAATGTTAACCTGGTTTTCAGGGTTTTAATTGTTTGGATAGTTTAATTGTTTTTAAAGATGTTTTTTAAATTGGTGTTTATGTTTATATTTCTGTTTTAATTGTTATTGGTTTTAATGGTTTCTGTTTTTTAATCGTAACCCGCCCTGAGCCATTTCGGAAGGGCGGTATAAAAATCAAATAAATAAATAAATACAGTTTCCACAATCTCTGATGCCTCTTGGGCAAGGAATGGGAAGCTAAAGAAAAGAACCACATAATGGGAAGGAGGAGAGCACAGTGCAGGGTGGGGTTCAGCAGGCAATTCAGAAGTCCAACAGAGTTCAACACGACCAGGGGCATATCTAGAGAAAATAGCACCTAGGGCAAGCACTGAAATTGCACCTCTTTCCAAACAGGGATAAGGAACTTGTAGTCAACAATATCTGGAAATCCCTGTTAAAAGGAACACTATACCATCTAGACATGGTTGTTGATCAAATATGAGCCATCTCTGTTAAGGACTTAGAACAACAGTCAGGAGTTATGTGAGGATTCCAAGTGTCACTTTCTGTCTCATCTCATGCTTTTTAAAAAACATTACTTTGTCCTAGAGGATCACCTGCCCAAATAGCCACTAGCAAAATAGGGGAAGAAGAAGGTGGTGAGGGGAGCCTATAAACCAGTGAATGATTCCCGCTAGCCTTTTTCTTGTGATGCCTGTTAGCTAGGGGTGTGCATGGAACCGTCTGGCCCGGTTTGGTTTGAGGCCAGATTGGCCTCGAACGGAACCAGGCCAGTTCGGTCCAGCCCCCATTGAACCCCGCCCCCAGCCCCGCCCGGTCTGGTCTGGTCTGGTCCCGGACCAGTCCGCGAACTTCTTTTTTTTTTTTAATTAAACATGAATCAAGTACCTGTAGCCCCTTTGGGGGGCTTGCTGTAGCCGCGCCGGGGTGTGTGTGTGTGTTCCGTTCGGGTTCCCTTTCCCCCGCCGGCCTTCCTCATCACTGCCGCAGCCGGGTAAGTGAAGCCTTTTTGGCCCTTTCGGGCCTCTGTAAGAGCGAGCGCGCATGTGCAAATGCCCTCTGCAAGGCAGGGATGTAAAGCAAACCAAACTAATTTGTGCTCCCAACATATTTTGCTCCCTATAGGAGACCAGTAAGTCCCACTGAAGCAAGGAAGATAGGTGTGGAGAAATAGAGAAAAGAGCAAGAATTAGCACCAGTCCTCAGGAGAAAAAGTGGGGGTGGAGAGAATGAGGAATCTGCCTCTTCTTGGTAAAATTTTAAGATAGATGAGACATGCTTCAGGAGCTCCTGAAGCTATGCCCTAGTCTGTCCTAAAAGTCATTCTCCCTGCTCCCCAATGTGGAAGTAGGGCTGGTTGTGGTCTCTCACTGTACTGAGATACAAAACACTCTCTGCAGGTGCTCAGAAGCAGGGTCATCCCTAGTGGGGTGAGGGGCGGGGTGGCAAATCAGCATGTGCAGGGCCTCCTTAACATTTCATATCATTACAGAATCATACTGACTGATGACATACAGTGTAAATAGTGTGGGTGAGGTTTTTGGACATGTCCAACCAGCTTGGCATTTCTAAAGAAAAATAAAACAAAAGCACAACACATGCTTCACAGTTCTCACTCAGACCTTCTGTGTTGCAAAACAACTTGAACATAAGTGCATTTATGAATGAATGAATGAATGAATGAATAAATAAATAAATAAAATATTGTTTGTTCCGAAAGTTTTTGTAATTTTCTGCCATGAAACAAGCCACTTATAGGGCTTTTTAGACAGTTAAAAAAAACCGCATCAAATTTTCCAATCTGTTTCAAGTTAAATATTCAGACTTCTCAGTATCCCCCACACCCAATCAAAGCCCTATAGCAAGCAGATCCCTATATGGGGCGGGGGGTAACCACAAAAAGGAATTCACATCATACCTCCATTTAGCAGGCAAAGGCTGGTCTGTGCTGAGCAGAGAGAACTGTGGTGGGTAAGAGCAGCCGGTACTCGAGTTCAGGCAGGCCTCTCTGGAAGCCCCGCTGATCAGCTGAGAGGCGGGGAGAGAAGGAGCTGTGTCGCGGTTTGCAGGCTGTTCAGACTGTAGGCCGGAGGGCAAGGCAAGCAGGAGAGAAGGCGAACAGGGAAAGTGGCTGAGGGGCCCTGGGGCTGGGCAGGTGGGCAATGGGGTGGGGGGTGGCAGGCACTGGCATGGTCCCCCCCAGTGGTGCCTAGGGCAGGTGCCCTAGCTGCCCTCCCTGGATACGCCCATGAACATGACAGCAGGGATCTTAGAATGTTGAAACTCCATCCGTTAATGCCCACTACAGGGCATTTCTTTTCCTACATATTCAGGTTCAGGGTTTATGTAAGAACTATTTGCAGTTCCATGTAAGCAGACACATACTCCTGTGCTCTTCAGGACAACAGGGAACTGGGCCTAAATAGACGGGGTTGCCTTGCACATTTTAGAGGAGGAGCCTTTTGTTGGTTTTGGTCAGCATATCCACTTATCGGCTTCAACTGATGAGATTTGTGTAATTGTTCAACTTTGCCTGCTGACCAGTACCATAAAGATTTCTTCCCACACTGGCAGACACTGAGTTTCCTCGTCTTTCTCTTCCTTCCAGGATGTTAGAAGCACCTTGCTGAGGTAAGTAGATCCTGTGCATTTCATCACCTGATTCTTGGAAGGGTCTGTATAATATGTACAGAACTTGAAGAAAGAAAAGCAGGAAAAGGAAAAGACGAGGAGTAATGAGGGGGAATCAATAATGCTATGTCCCCTCTGAACAGAAAGTAATTGCAGGGCAGAAGCCACAAGGGGGAAGTTCCTATTTAAAGGCACAGTAGTCCTGAAAAGCTTCAGTAGCCCTATACCAGTCCTACTGGACAGAGTGGTATTTCAGTTGCACTTTAAGGTAACTTGTGTTTTAAGTTAACTCAAGTCACCGGGCAGGAGGAGTGGTCTGTGGAGCAGATCATGGCACAGCTGTTGATGCCCCCAGTTTTTATGTTTCACTTCAATTTCACATCGAGAGAGAGAGAGAGAGAGAGAGAGTTCTGCCTTTAATATCTTTTTTTAGTAATATCACTTTTTCTTTGCACAAGATGAGCTTTAAAAATAAACACATTTTGTTCCCCCGCCCCCCGAAAAGACATTAGGGATGTGCACAAAACCGGAAAACCTGGTTTGTCTCAAATCAAACCGGACTTAGGTTGAAGCAGGTCCAGTATGGTTTTGTGTACATTTGAGGCGGGCCCGGTTCGGATCGAGTCGGTTCAGGCTCAGCTGGAGGGGGTGTGTGTTTAAAAAATGTTACTCATTGCCACCACTGGGTTCTGCGGCCCCGGGGGGTGCCCTAACCCTAAGTCCTCCCCCTGCTAGCCTCCACCTGGTCTCCTAAGGGCCATTTCTGAACTCGTGGTGGCCATTTTGGAGGCTGCCATGCATGCACCCTGGCCATTTGCATGGCCAGGTTGTAAATGGCCAGGGCGCATGCACCGCAGCCTCCAAAATGGCCTCTGTGAGCTCAGAGAGGGCTGAAAGAGTCCCCAAACGGGCCAAAGCGGCTCTTAGGAGACCAGGTGGGGAGGATGGGGGGGGCTGCTGGAGACATCCCTCCCATGGCCGAAGCAGGATCCCCTGGGGCCGCCAAGGTGGTACGTTTTTTAAAAACCCGAGGTCAAGCCAGTTCACACATCCCTAAAAGACATTATTCTATGAATAAAACAAAATTCTGTTTGGCCTGGCCTTCCAGGGTTTTTAAACTGTTTTAAAAAGTTTTAACTGTTAATGGTTTTAAACTGTGTTTAAATTTTTTTTTGTAATTATTGTTTTTAAATGACTGATTCACAGGTTTTATTTTTGCTGCTGTGTACCACCCAGAGCCGTTTGGATCAGACAGTATATAAACGTAATAAATGAATGAATGAATGAATGAATAAATATAGATGAGTAAATGGTAATATTACTCTTGACAACATAGGTGATTTCGAAAAAACCCAAAATCAATAATTCCAGGTCTGCTTTCTCCTGCTTTAATGCAGGAGATACAAATCAAAAGGCGAATTTTAAAAGCTTTTTTTTTTTTTTGCTGCTTTACAAGCATATAGAGCAAGCATTTCCTGTTCTGAATAAACAGATATATTGTAAGATCTTCCTGTAGAGATGAACAGGGCAGCATTTTTCTGCAGCATATAGCACTATATTTTATTGCTCTATGGAATTATAGCTTTAATTTACAGCTGATTGCTGAAAAGCAGTGCCTTACCTGGTGTCTCTCCTTTGGATGTACCTTCCTCTGTATCTGAAACTTTTCTATTAATTTTACCTTGATTTGGTTTTACACTTCGTTTTTATTATTGAATATTGGAGAGAGACTCAAAAGACACCAAATCTGCATGTAGGAGTTTAGGTTTAGCACCTGCTTATGTATCTGTAGAAGGCCAAACTCCTCCTTTGAAAACTCTGGTTCCAGAGCAGTTGTTGGCTACCTTGTCGAAGGAACCTCCTTCTACCTCGAACCTGATAAGGGTTGAGCATCCTCAAGTGTGCATGTGTCAAAGTGAAGTCCCACTCCCAGCAGCTGTTCTAAACCTACAGAAAAAGCAGCAGTAACTTTTAACAGGTTTAAATAATGGCTTGGTGGCCTCACAACTGGCTGTTGTACTGTGCTGAACACTACGATTACTGCTCTTCATAGTCCCCTACACCCTACCCCCATTCCATGGAATATCCTTGAAGCAACACACAAAAGAGTAGTAGTAGTAGTTAGAGATGTGCTGTTTTCTTCACCATGTTCCTTCCAACTTCCTGATGTTTTTATTTCTCTCCAGGTGTAAGGAGAAAGAGAGATCTGAGAATCCCCTGGCTTTTCCTCCCTCAGTGAAATGGAGGATCTGGGACTTTTGGGATAGGAACACCTTTCTGGAGAATGTCATGAAGGAGTTCAAAGGTAAAGAGGAATGAGTGCAAAGATTTTCAGTGGGTGTTACATTGGTCCAGATGTGACTTAGAACCTTACCCATCCACTTCTAATATTAGAATGGCCAGGAAAATGGGGAACCTCAATGCCAGTGGATAAAACAAATTTGGTTCACTGTGGAAAGTGCCATGGGCTCAGATGTCCATTCTCTGGAATTTTTTGAAGTTATTCTTCATGTTTAATCTCTAATCATGTGTAACTCATTGGTGCTTCAAGGTCTGCATAGCTTATGATGAAGGCATGCATAAAGCAAACTTTCCCCTTGCCCATTAAAAGAAAATGTAGGCGGAAGGAACCTGATTTTTCAGGGCATTCTCATTTGGTGGAAGCCAAATGGAGGAACCATCTTTCCTCTACGGCATCTCTCTTGCCTTTGCTATCTTTTCTATAAGACTGTGACCAAAATAACTAAGTGTCATTGAAATTAAAGGAAGATGGTTGTTGTGACTAACCTAAAGTTAAATTAATGGTTTCCATGGAGCTGTATCCCAATTACCTTTAGATTGATTGGGGCCTTTGGACCCTTTTATGCATCTTATAAAATCAGTCCCACTTGGAAATCACCATGTTTAGATTGAGCTGCAAATTCCTAAGGCAATACATTTAAGTATCAGTTTGCCAGGTTTGATACTTCCCCCCTTAGTTTTATCAGTCCAATAGTAAATCTAATTGGGACTGTTGAAAAAAATTCCATTGGGAGAAAACAAGTTTGAATGTTTGTAAACAAAGTAGACTCCGGAGAAGACCGCTCCCTGCCCCCAGCCTCTCCCAGACTTGTTTCAGCATTTTCTGAGAGCTAGTGAGATTTTACGCATTATGGTTATGAGTACACATGGTAATTGAGGTGGTTTGTTTCCACATTCTTAATTATACGAAGAAGATCTGGTGGAGGAAGAGATTCTAGGTGGATTTACCAACACTCCTTTCCCCTTAAGATATCCCATGATGCATAGCTTGTTCAGGGGGAAGCTTTTTAGCCTCTTATGTAGTCTCTGCCCTTTTCCAAAATGGTTGTCACTGCACACACCACTCAGGCAGACAGAGTGGGTACTAGTATTTAAAAGAACTACAGAAATGAGAGAACATGAGCACCCTGGATCATCGCAGAATCCATCACAAAGATAGCTGAGGTGGGAATCAGGAGACTTAACATGTCACCTTCACATGGTATGGTATATAATTAACCACAAGCTTCAGAAAAGACAAAGTGCCACAAGGTAAATGTAATGTCTGCATTTGCTCTTAATTTTTAACTAAAAATTAGAAGGATGTAGATGCTGCAATATCAACTGATTGTTATTGATGCAATATTTGCTGAATAAAATAATAAATAAATAATAAAGATGTACAATGCTTAATCTCTGTTTCCTTCCCTTCCCCAGACAATCTGCTATCAGGATTTCAGCTGCAGGAAGGTAAATTGTGGGGTGAGATGTTGGGCAGAATTCACAGGAGGGAAGGGGACTTGTCAGAAAGTTGTCTGTATTTCATAGGGATTCACTAGTTCTGCCCTGGGGCTCTGGATCCATCAATGTGAATTAGGAGCAGGAGAAATGAAGAATTAGGGAAGATGTCCATGCCAATGTATATGTTTCAATATGTATTGATTTATTTTAATGCCCTTCCCTTCTTGGCATCTGGATCAGATACAAGGTCTGTCTGGTGCAACTGTGGCCAGCCGGATACTTTTGGGAGACTAAGAAGCAGGACTTGAAGGCGACACCTTCCTCATTTGTTTCCCCTTGGTGAATGATCAGCCTGCACTGCCGGCATAATTGGGCACCCAGTAGGGGACCCATTGCCACTCTGTGGAGCCTGCTTGCCCTGCTGCTCTGTTGCTGCTTGTTCACCTTCGCTTCCCTATCTGAGGGAGCAGTGAGAGGAGAAGGAGCAGAAAGCTCCACTTGCCTTTTCCGTTCCCTCTGAGAGATGATGAAGACGAGGCCCAGAGGAAGAGGTGAGGAGAGGGTGGCAGCAGTTGCCCCTGTACCCTTGCCCACCTGAATCTGGCCCTGGAAATGTAGCATGTGGAAGTCCCACTGATTTTGCTAGACGAGTCATTCCTATGATGTGGTTAGAGGCTCACAATATATTTATTATGGGTATCAAAAAAAATTATTATTCCACTTCATCAAAGCATATAAGAACAGCTAAATATATATGAATGTGAAGTCAGTCTCCCAGCTGACTCTGTTTCTTTTCTCTTTCCTCCTCTGCACTCAATCCCCAACAGCCAATGTCACTCTAGATCTGGACACAGCTCATCCCCGCCTCATCCTGGCCGAGGATCGTAAAAGTGTGAGATGGGAAGAGAAATGGCAAGATCTGCCAGACAATCCTGAGAGATTCAGCTATTTCTGTTGTGTGTTGGGATGTGAGGGATTCACAGCAGGGAGACATTACTGGGAAGTCACTGTGGGAAGTGAGGGATACTGGGCTGTGGGGGTTGCCAGGAAGTCTGTGAAGAGAAAGGGCAAATTCTGTTGGGGTTCCGAGGAAGGGATCTGGGCTGTGAAGAAGTGTTATTTTGAGTACCTGGTACCAAACTCCCCTGCTGACATTCTTCTGCGCCTGAGTGGGGAGTTTAAGAGGATCCGAGTGACTCTAAACTGTGCTGGGGGGCAGGTGGCCCTTTTGGATGCTGACTCGGCAGCCCCCATCTACACCTTCTCAGAAGCCTCCTTCTCAGGAGAGACCCTCCTCCCTTTCTTTTGGGTGGGCCTGAAAGCAGACCTGACGCTCTCCCCTTGAGGCACCTGAAGAGTGGAGACTGATGTATAACAAGCTACAGCAATACAGCAGACGTACAGCTTTTGCAGAAGTGGGGGGCAACCTTATTTCCAGTTTGAGGAGAAGCTGGCTCTGAACAGCTGTGATTAGTTCATTCCTGTGTCATTCAGGAAGCTACTTTATTCTGCATCCCACCCCTCAGACCTATTTTCAAAGTGAAGGGAAAACCTGGAGGGAAACACAAAGCATGGAGGCCCCCTTTTTATTAGATAACTAGCTGACCCCGCACAGTGCATCTGTGGAGTTGTGTACTGAGCCTGTGACATCCCCCGCAGCTTGCTCTCCCCCTGCCGCGCTCTCTCGCCCGTTCTCCCCCGCTGCTCTCTCGCCCGTTCACCCCCGCCGCTCTCTCGCCCGCTCACCCCTGTCGCTCTCTCACCCGCCCGCCCGCTCACCCCCGCCGCTCTCTCGCCCGCCCGCCCGCTCACCCCCGCCGCTCTCTCGCCCGCCTTCCCACTCACCCCCGCCGCTCTCTCGCCCGCCCGCCCGCTCACCCCACCGCTCTCTCGCACGCTCACCCCCGCCGCTCTCGCCTGCCCGCCCGCTCACCCCCGCCGCTCGCCTGCCCGCTCACCCCCGCCGCTCTCTCACCCGCCCGCCCGCTCACCCCTGCCGCTCGCCTGCCCGCTCACCCCCACCGCTCTCTCGCCCGCTCACCCCCACCGCTCGCCCGCCCGCCCGCCTGCTCACCCCCGCCGCTCACCCCCCGCTGCTCTCTCGCCCGCCCGCCCACCTACCCCCGCCGCCCGCCCACCCCCGCCGCTCGCTCGCCCGCCCGCTCACCCCCGCCGCCCGCCCGCCCGCTCACCCCCGCCGCTCGCTTGCCCGCCCGCTCACCCCTGCCGCTCTCTCACCCGCCCGCCTGCTCACCCCCGCCGCAGTTGCATGGACAGGCAAGGAGGGGCAGTGTGTGCTCTTGAGGCTCAGGGGACATCACGTGGAACCAGACATTAACCATGGTTAAACGGGCCTAGTTAATGAGGAGTCTCCTATACAGATACCCATGAAGGACGCAGATCCTGCTTGCCATGGTGGGATGAGGAGTGGATCCAGCCAATCCAAGAGAATGTTACCCACAGGGAGAGGACTCCCATGTATACATTTAAAGTAGGAGTTCTCTAGATGTTCGGCAACAACTCCACTGACCCTTGCAGCTGAAGATGATGGGAATTCTAGTCCAACACCACTTGGCGACCCAAGCTTGAGAATCCTTGATTTAGACTGTCATTTAATCTGCAGTTAACATCAATTTGAATCCAGTTGTTATCTTTTAAGAGAGTTTCTGTTTATTCTTGTATAATGTACATGAACATGGTTTGGGGAATTTTTAAAATGTGTTGAGATCAGCATTCCCTCTAATTTTTTTCATCTGTGTGCAGAATGAGTTTTGTTCGGGGTGGCAGTATCAAGGCAGTGTGTACGCACATGCATTCAGAGTGGGGCCTTTTGGGTTCAACCTGAGAAGGATCTAACATTAACTGAGCAGACATCAAAGAACTTGTGAGCACACGCACATGTGCATGCCTTGCAGGGAACACTGGTTGAGATGTGTCTTTTTAATAAAGATTTCAGACTGAAAAGCAAATCAGACTCATTTATTGAGTGATTGGTTTTATTTAGTTTAAAGAAATTTTTGTCTTCATCCCACTGTAGAAAACCTCAGGGTGGTTCATCAAAGTCAAAAATAAAGTGTCAATAAAGCCAGTCATACAGAACAAAAGCAACAGAAAAACACACACCCCCAAAAAACCACAGGTGTAACTAGCTTGATGGAATAGGGCAAACTTAGCCTGGCACCTAAATAACAGCAATAAGGCACCAGGGGAGCCTCTCAAGAGAGGAGATTCCAAAGAGGAAGCACCACAGAAAAGGCCATTTCTCCAATGGACACCTGTCTTCCTAAGGTAGAGGAGAAGCTAGAGATTTGGTTTGTTTGTGTAATTTATAGACTGTATTTACGCAAATGGAAGGTAACTCTGAATGTAATACGATGGCTTAAAAGATAGATATTAAACACAGCTTATAAATTATACCAAAGAAAACTACAGGGCTCTGTGGGCGCCCGGAGTCAAAATCGACTTGACGGCACAAGGAAGGAAAGCGCCAGCCAGCAGGGAAACCACTGCTGGTGAGCAAGGAGGGAATGAAAAGCAAAGTGCAAAACGGACTGGGGCTGAAGGGAGGGGGAAATGACAGGGAGAACTAGGGGTGCAGATGGTCTGCACCGGATCAGCTAGTTAGTTTTAAATTGTGTACACTGCCTAGGGACACACAGCGGGGTCACTAAACACAGGCTGGCAATACAATTGTGGGGCACATCTGCACAAGTAGATGTATGAAGCCTGCATGTGATTGCTCTGGGATAGCTTCATCATTTGGCTTCAGGAGGAAGTCCACAAGCAAGATGGGATGCTGTTGAAGAGTTAATAGTAATTATCCATACATTAAAAGATCGTATTTCTGAAAAGGAGTATGAAAGTCTAATGTTAGCTGTCCACATTAGAACATGTGGACAGCTTGCTTGAACAGTACATGAAGCATAGGCAGGAAAGCCATAGTAATATTTCTAGATTTTGGGTGTCATACACGGATACCCAAGTCCTACTATGCTGCCTCGCCGTGGCAGGGGTGTTCCTGGGAGGGATGAGCAAAGTATGCCACAAGGTATACTCCCAGTAGGGTCACCCAGTGCGTCAAGGACATCCCAGCTGCTAAAGCAAGCAGCTTTAACATCCCAGCTAAAGCAAGCAGACACCTATATTGGGCAGCAGTGATATAGGAAGGTGCTGGAGGAGGATGGTCACTTGAGTGACAACAACAAAGGCATCATTTTATACTGTGTGAGAGAAGGCAATGGTAAACCATTCCTGTATTTTACCAGGAAAACCACATGGATAGACAAGATAGAATGATAGTCAATATAGTGTTGGATGATGGGCCCCTCAGATCAGATGGTACTCAACATGCTACTGAGGATGAGCTGAGGATTTTTCAGAGTACCGATGGTGTTTATGACGCGATTAGGTTAAAGCCTTTTGGACGTCTAGCTGCTGATGTTGCCATGTGGGAAAAGAAAATCCAAAGCTGCAAAGACAGAATTACAATGGGTACGTGGAATGTAAGAAGAATGAATATGGGAAAGCTCAACACAGTGAAAGATGAAATGAATCGACTACAGATTGACATCTTGGGCATCAGCGAACTAAAATGGACTGGAATGGGACACTTTCAGTCAGAAAATCATACCGTTTACTACTCAGGACACAAAAAACAAAGAAGGAACTGTGTTGCTTTCATAGTCAGGAAGGATATAGCAATGACAGTACTTGGGTACAATGTGGTCAGTGATTGACTAATATCAATTAGATTTCATGGACAACCCTTTAACATGACAATTTTTCAAGTCTATGCCCCAACAACTGATGCAGGAAGCTGATGAGTTTTATGCTCTAAGTTCAGTCTGAAATTGACAGAACATGCAAGCAAGATGTGCTGCTGGTGGTTGGAGACTGGAATGCCAAAGTTCAAAGTGGTAAGGAGGAAAACATGGTTGGACTGTATGCAGTGGTGGATTACCACAAAGGCAATGGAGGCGATTGCCTATGGTGGCAAATCCTGGAGGAGCAGCAGATCTTGGGAAGGGGGAAAAGCTTTTTTTCTTTTGTTTTACACTTTTATTTTATTTTTTACTTTTAAAACCGCTGCTGCTGGCGGTGGCGGGGAGAGATTAAGAATCTTGCCACCACAGCGAGGAGGATAGGGGTGTTGCAGATGAAGCCCCCCCTTTTTACTTCTAAATGCCACTGCCAGTGAAGGCTGCACAGCAGCAACTTCGGGGAGCACCGGGGGATGAGATGCAAGTCCCCCTCCTTCACATTAAAATGCCCCTGTGTGGAATGGGGCAACTGGGAGGGTTGTGCTGGTGGCGGAGGAAGTTCCCCGTTATACCTTAAGGAAGGCAGCTTCCACTGCATGTAGGCATTGGAGTGAGGGAGAGCTCCTTCC
Organism: Hemicordylus capensis; assembly: GCF_027244095.1. Lineage (NCBI taxonomy): Eukaryota > Metazoa > Chordata > Lepidosauria > Squamata > Cordylidae > Hemicordylus > Hemicordylus capensis. Next base: position 251,509,345 of record NC_069658.1, on the reverse strand, counting down.
AGCTCCCCTCCTCCCTCTCAAATGAGTGGCACACCCCAAAGCAGTCTGTCCAAAAACATGCTCCTCCCAGCTCCCCGCTTCCCTCTCAAATAAGCCCATTTTTGGAAGGGCTGGAACAGTATTTTATGGTGCTTACTACACAGTGGATAGCTGGGAAACCAGCTCCTGATTCAGTTCTTGGACTGCTGTTCTGTGGGTGCAAACAGTCTTGTTCTGGGCTCATGCGTATTTGTAGAAAGAATGGTTTGCAAGGCCATATGCCATGGCCTTTATGGGTGACTCTGCCATGCCATGCTGGGTGACTCTGGGCCAGTCACTTCTCTCTCAGCCTAACCTACTTCACACGGTTGTTGTGAGGAGAAACTTAAGTGTGTAGTACACTGCTCTGGGCTCCTTGGAGGAAGAGTGGGATATAAATGTAAATTTTTTTTTTTTTTTTTAAAGTACAGTAATGGGACAACCAAGCTGACAAAGATGAGGATGGCTTTGAAGCAGGCAGATGATGACAATGACTTTCATGGTTAGCTAAAAGAACTGTACTTGACAACTTTACATATGCTTACGAATTTCTATATTGTGATCTTTGTTTTCTGTAGGTTCATCCTATCAAAATACTAATAAACTAATAAATAGTGCCATGGGAAAACTTTTTTTTATTTTTAGTTGCCAGTCTGTTGCTACAGATATAAAATGTTGGATTGGTAAAGGAGTTTGGCCACTGTATGGACACTGTTGCTTATTATGCATTTTAGCTATTTTTAACACAATAAGCTGGAGGGTTTGTGGGTGTGGTATGTACTCATTATCTAAGGCCATCATGGCTAATAATTCCATTAGGGTCATAAACAACCCAAAAAGCACTATCCCACTTATTCACTCAAAAGTTACTGATCACCCCTTCTGGCCCATAGACTAATTTGGGAGGGTTGGGGATGTGGGGAGTGAGCACAGGAAGGAATTGGTGCATGAAGTTCTTGGCACCCTACAGGGGTGAGGGAGAGGGTGCTGTGGCTTAGCTGCTGAGTGAAGGGGTTGGGGTGGGGAACAGGGACTACGGTCTAAGAGCAGCTTTGAGGGATCACAGAGATTGAGGAAATTGCTGGGCAGAAAAAGGTTAAATACCTGCTCCTTCAGGGCCAGTTCCCCATCCAAATGATAGAAGATCTCCTTACGCATACATGGCTGGCCTTGCATGGAGCAGCTTAGCAATTTCTCTACTAAATAATTGGAAGCAGGGGACAGTACCAACATCCATATTTCATACAGGGTTCAGCCCTGCAAATCAAAATAAAAAGTGCTTCTGGGCAGGTACAGAGGGCATGTTTTTCATTGCCAAAATGCACCCTATTTATACCATTGGAACATGGCAGCGATAAAGAGTACCGATTTGTGCTGGCAGAGGTGCTCTTACCCCTATATTTCTGAGCCAAGGTGGAGGGACTCCACACACCCTGGGGGCCCCCAAATCCTCTTGAGTCTGTCCCGGGTGGTGTGGTCACAGCACCGCCAGCCTGCGTTGCACCAGGCACCCAAGCATGACTTTGACCTCTGCTTTAGAGACAGAGGGAGGAGTGAGGAAAGAAACATGTGGGATGGGAATATGTTAAGATGTGTGTTGAAACTGTAAACAGAGGCGTAACTAGGGAAAACGGCGCCTAGGGCAAGCACTGAAATTGCGCCCCCCCCCCCCCCCGCACTGGGAAAGCAGATGCCAGTCAGAGCAGATAATAGTGGGTTAGACAGAGCAATGGCTTGACTCAGGAGAAGACAGCAGCTTCCAACTTTACAGCCATAGGAATCTGTTCCAACACAGATGGTTCTCCTAGATTTCAGCAGCATCACAGTAGCTGAAGTTTAACGTTGTGTATAGCTTTCATTTAGCGAGAGTAATCGTCTCTGGAGAATAGTCCAGAGACTATAAGCTGTGTCAAGCTTAAAGGCTCCATAGCAATGAGACTATGCAATTCTTGCTAAATGAAAGCTATGCACAACATTAAATCACAGCTACTTGGCTGGGCAAATCACCTAGCAATAGTGTTTTATTTATTTGCATGTTGTGAACAAGGATAAATCTATCTGAAGCTCTTAAAACCAGTAAAGAGCCATCATTCCAAGGCAAATTTAAAATATTTAAGATCTTTTTTTATTGAATCCTTGGAGGGCACAAATTATGATCAAATACAGTTCTCCATAAAGATGTTTAATGTTGCTCATCTAAGCTCCAACAGTGAATCTTTGATTTCTGAACACTTTAGCCCATTCAAATTTGAGATATAGGATTCAGAATTCCCCTCCATAAAATTCAATTTCCCTTTTAAAACGATTGATCAGTCAGAAACTGTTTATTGTCTCACTCACAAAATGCCAAGGAATAAACAGTTAATTAAAAAATATGCCAAGAAAATGTGCCATGGTGAGCATGGGGAGGTCCAATTCTCTTCAAACAGAAAGCAAGATAAAATGTAGGCCACTTTGAAATATGTGACTTCTCAAATAAGTGATATAGGGAAGCCATATCATTTTCAAAACTGAGTAATTTAGCTAATCTTTTATAAATTTAGAAGCACTTGTTCATGTGTTAATGGTGTGTTTTCCTTCAATAATAATAACAAAACTAGATAAGAAGGGGTAGAGTTGATAAAGAAAATGTGCACTTCTTACATTCTGGAGTTTAGGAACTTGTGTGCCAACCTTTGCATGTATTCATTGCACTTAACATTGTACACATTGTCTTGATGGAGCAGACCAAAGAGCCATCCTCAACAACTATTCCCCGAGAGGGAGGGAGGGAGAAGGAAAGTAAGTAAGGAAGGAAGGAAGGGAGAGAGAGAGAGAGAGAGAGAGAGAGAGAAATTGAGAGAGGAAGGAAGAGAGAAAGAAAGCAAGTCAGACAAGAAAAGAGAGAGGGGGCAGAGAGAGAGAGAGAGAGGGAGGGAGGGAGAGATAGAGAAAGAAAAACAGGAAAAAGAGAGAGAAAGGAAGGAATAGAGAGAGAGAGAGAGAAATTGAGAGAGGAAGGAAGAGAGAAAGAAAGAAAAAGGAAGGAAGGAAGGAAGTCAGACAAGAAAAAAGAGAGGGGGCAGAAAGGGAGGGAGGGAGGGAGGAAGAGATAGAGAAAGAAAGAAGGAAAGAAAGAGAGAGGAATGAAGGAAGAGAGAGAGAGAGAAATTGAGAGAGGAAGGAAGAAAGTCAGACAAGAAAAAAGAGGGAGGGAGAAAGAAAGAAAGAAAGAAAGAAAGAAAGAAAGAGGCAGGCAGGAAGTGGGGAGAGAGAGAAAGAAACGGAGAGAGGAAGGAAGAAAGAAAGACAGAAAGTCAGACAAGAGAAAGACGGGCAGGCAGAAAAATAGAGCAGGAAGAAAAAGAAAAAGGACAGACAGACAAGACAGACGGGGAGAAGAAGAAGAAGACGCTTGCTTGGAGAGATGACCCTGCTGGTGGGCATTCCTCCTGCTGCTGCTGCTGCCGCCAGCTGTGTGGCCCCTGCCCTCCTCGTCCTCCTGCTCACCTGGGTCCAGGGCACGTCCGAGGCGCTGTCCAGGAGCACGAGGGGCCCCTCGGAGGAGGCGGCGGCAGGTGTGACGAGGGCCATGCTGGCTGGCTGGCAGGCGGAGCGGGCAGTGCGACCAGGCGCGGGCCAGGGCAAGGCAGCCTGGCTGCTGCTGCTCCGCGCACGCACGCCGCGCTGGTCCCGCCCCTGCTGCCAGCCGTGGATGGCAGGAGGCGCAGCAGACGCTGGCCGTGCCGACTAGCCACCCGCTGGCCTGGGAGGAGGCAGGGGGCAGAGGAGGAAGGTGTGTGGGGCGGGGGGAGCAACAGGCAGGCCGAGGAAGGCAGCAGACGGGGAATCCTGCAGGGAAGAAGGCCCGTGGGAAAGGAGGGAGGGAGCCGTTGCCGGCGGAGATCTCCAGTCCCCGGTCCGCTCCTGTCCAGCCCGACGCACCGCACGGCAAGTGCACGTGCAGGCGGCGAGCTCTTCCAGGCCACACATGCATGCGCAGCGTGTCCTCCCAACAGGCATGCGCGACTGGCATCAGCGGACTCTCGGAGTGTCGAGTGAAGAGAGACAGACGACGAGAGTTGCCTTGCCGATACCGAAGCTGCAATTTGCAAAGCAGGCAATACAAACGGCAAACGCAGCGCCCAGTGCCGGAGCTGGCGCCGGGACCGGGGGTGGGGCAGGGGGAGGGGGAGGAGGGACTGCTGCAGTGCACTAAAAAAAAAATTTTTTTTCTCAAAAAAAATTTTTTCCCCCGAAAAAGGCAGGGGATCTTCGGGGGTACTTTTTGGCGCCCCCTAGCGGGTGGCACCCAGGGCACGTGCCCTGCCTGTCCCCTCATCGTTACGCCTGTGACTGTAAATGCATTTCCTGTTAATGCATAATTGCATAAATATACCTGTTTTATATTCTTACTTTCTTGTGAGTTAAGCGACTATTTGTGCCCTCAAAAATACTGCATGTGTCACAGTGTGTGTGTGTCGCAGGGGCGGAGCCACCACTGGGTCAATGGGTTCAAAAAACCTGGGCCACCGACCAATCAGGGGCCGCGAGAGTGGCCCCAACACACACCCCGCATCTGACGTCAGACGCGGGGAGGCTAGTTTAGCTCCCGAGTGGGGGCCGCGTGGCCCCTTCAGGAGCTAAACAAAGGCTGGTGCTGTGCTTGCAGCGCCAGCCAGGAGCGGCTCTTCCCTGCAAAGGCAGGGAAGAGCTGCTCCTGGTTGCGCAGCCCCTTCAGGAGTTAAAGGACAACTCTCTGGGCCGAACGGAGCCTGAAGGCTCCATTCAGCCAGACCACGCTCCCGCGTCTGACGTCAGATGCGGGGGCATGGCTAGCCCCAGCATCTGAAGTCAGACGCGGGGGCAGGGGCGGGGTCAGCGGGGGTGCAGCGCGGCCGCACACAGGACGCCAGTGGTCCCGCTTCACCACTCTGTGTGTGTGTGTGTGTGCGTAGGGAGATGATGCTTACCTTGAAGTGGGAAGAGGGCTCTTAGATCCAGGCTCCAAAATTGCCAAGGTGCACCTCTGTGTGCTGGCCCAAAGAATCTACAAAAGAGGCTGAGCCTCCAAAGGTCTAGAATGCCATCTTCAGAGTCCAAGTTCCCCAAAGGTCCTTCTCCATGTACAGGTGAAACTCGAAAAATTAGAATATCGTGCAAAAGTTCATTAATTTCAGTAATGCAAATTAAAAGGTGAAACTGATATATGAGACAGACGCATTACATGCAAAGCGAGATAAGTCAAGCCTCAATTTGTTATAATTATGATGATCATGGCGTACAGCTCATGAGAACCCCAAATCCACAATCCCAGAAAATTAGAATATTACATGGAACCAAGAAGACAAGGATTGTAGAATAGAACAATATCGGACCTCTGAAAAGTATAAGCATGCATATGTATTCAGTACTTGGTTTGGGCCCCTTTTGCAGCAATTACTGCCTCAATGCGGCGTGGCATGGATGCTATCAGCCTGTGGCACTGATGAGGTGTTATGGAAGACCAGGATGCTTCAATAGCGGCCTTCAGCTCTTCTGCATTGTTTGGTCTCATGTCTCTCATCCTTCTCTTGGCAATGCCCCATAGATTCTCTATGGGGTTCAGGTCAGGCGAGTTTGCTGGCCAATCAAGCACAGTAATCCCATGGTCATTGAACCAGGTTTTGGTACTTTGGGCAGTGTGGGCAGGTGCCAAGTCCTGCTGGAAAATGAAGTCAGCATCCCCATAAAGCTCGTCTGCAGAAGGAAGCATGAAGTGCTCCAAAATCTCCTGATAGACAGCTGCATTGACCCTGGACTTAATGAAGCACAGTGGACCAACACCAGCAGATGACATGGCTCCCCAAATCAACACAGACTGTGGAAACTTCACACTGGACTTCAAGCATCTTGCATTGTGTGCCTCTCCATTCTTCCTCCAGACTCTGGGTCCTTGGTTTCCAAATGAGATGCAAAAGTTGCTCTCATCAGAAAAGAGGACTTTGGACCACTGAGCAACAGACCAGTTCTTGTTTTCTTGAGCCCAGGTAAGACGCTTCTGACGTTGTTTGTTGTTCAGGAGCGGCTTGACAAGAGGAATACGACATTTGAAGCCCATGTCCAGGATCCGTCTGTGTGTGGTGGCACTTGATGCACTAACTCCAGCCTCAGTCCACTCCTTGTGAAAGTCCCCAACACTTTTGAATGACCTTTTCCTGACAATCCTCTCCAGGCAATCCTCTCCAATCCTCTTATGTGAGCACTGCAAAATATTCCTCTTAAGCCACTCTGAGAAGAGCAGAAGGTTCCAAGTTGCCTCCCTGGTGGCATCTCCAATATAGGGCTGAGAGAGATTCCTGCCTGCAACTTTGGAGAAGCCGCTTCCAGTCTGGGTAGATAATACTGAGCTAGATGGACCAATGGTCTGACTCAGTATATGGCAGCTTCCTATGTCCCTATGTTCCAAATTACCTTCTGATTCTATACTCTGAAGTCCCTGCGAGCTATCAAGGAGCACTTCACACACAATTTGGGGTTTTCACTGCACATTAGAGTGTGGCCCCAGGAGTGTAGCTATAATTGAGCGAAAGGGTTCAAAGAACACGGCCCCCAACTCCTTAGGGCCCTCCAGCTCCACCCCTCCCTATTTTCTTCATTATCTCCCTCACTCTGGGGGGCTGCCAGAGAGACAGATGAACACAGCCCTCTCTCCCCTAGCTACACCCCTGAGCCCAATTTACATCCTGGGTTCAAAAATCCACTTTTTGTGGTGATTTTGGGGGGGTAACTTGGAATTTGCAGTAAAGCCTCTCTGTCAAGCCTGCTGTCTGGGAAAGGCCCTGAAAATAACCAGACTCTGTTAGTTCACCTAGGTGAATGAGCAGCTTCCTTGCCATGGATTAATTCTGCAGCAGGTGAGACTAGGCAGAACGCGGCAGCCAGGGCAGGGAGAGGAGAACAGGAATGAGCTGCCCCTGAGACATGTTGAGCCTGCCCTCCACCTGTGGCTGGTCTGATGCTGCCTCCTGGATCTGTGGTGCACCTCCTGGGACTTTAACACACAGCAGGCTTTACCACGAGTTTGCTGGGAGGCTTTACTGGAAACTCAAAGTTGTCCTAAAAACCTGATGCAAATAGCGGATCACTTCCTGCAAGGCAGTGGGGGAGATAACTAAGCTCTCTGCTCACCAGAACTGAGACACTTGCCTTGAATTCATGAATGGCCAATTTTCACAGGAAGTAGAAAACTTATCCTCTTGGGCATTCCTCTCTCTCTCTCTCTCTCTCTCTCTCTCTACCTACTAACTTCATTAAGAACAATAGAATTGTCTACTTACATGGCCTTGTTGCAGTTGCACAACTTGGTTTGTTGCATAAGCAAAGCATTAGCCTGGGGGTTGGCCAATGAAATCCAGAACAGTAGTTGTATTACAAAGGGTGTTAGCATGGAGACCTTTCTTGTATGAGAGGAAGGAGGAGGGCAGAGCCCTTGCAACGTAAAGGAGACTTCAGTAGGCCTGTAAAGAGCTTGCTTCTGAGGTGCAGCCCCCAGTTGCTTGCAGAACTGGATAATGGGTCTGCCTCAGTGCTATTGCCAGGGCCTTGCAGGAGAGACCTTCCCTCTCCCCTCGAGTGATCAGTGAGTAGAAGGCGCAGAAAGCTCCACTTGTCTTTTCCATTCCCTCTGAGAGATGGTGCTGAGGAGGCCCAGAGGAAGAGGTCAGTGAGGGGGTGGCAGCAGCAGCAGCAGCAGCAATAGTGAGGAGGAAGAAGGGAGCCACTGAGCACATCTTGCCCATGGACCCTTCCCCTGAATCTGGCACTGGAAATGCAGCACATGATAGGCCCCTGATTCTGCTAGGCAAGTAATTCCTGTGATCTAGTTAGGCTCACGATATATTTATTATGGGGATTTAAGAAATGATTATTATCGAAACATACCAAAGCAGTATATTTGGGTGTGAAGTCAGTCTCCCAGCTGACTCTGTTTCTTTTCTCTTTCCTCCTCTGCACTCAGTCTCCGACAGCTAATGTCACTCTGGATCCAGACACAGCTCATCCTGGCTAAGAATCGTAAAAGCATAAGAAGGGGAGAGAAATGGCAAGATCTGCCCAACAATCCTGAGAGATTCAGCAACTGCTGTTTTGTGCTGGAATGTGAGGGATTCACAGCAGGCAGACATTGCTGGGAAGTCAGTGGGGGAAGTGGGGGAAACTGGGCTGTGGGGGTTGCCAGGAAGTCTGTGGATAGAAAGGTCAGACTCAAATGGGGTCCTGAGAAAGGGATCTGGGCTGTGAGGAAGTGGGATGGTCAGTACCAGGCACTCGATTACCCTATTTACATTCCTCTGCACCTGAGTGGGGAGCCTAAGAGGATCTGGGTGACTCTAAGCTGTTATGGGGAAGGCGGCAGGTGTCCTTTTTTAATGCTGACTCAGAAGACCCAATCTGAAGACTCGTTCTCAGGAGAGACCCTTCTCCCTTTCTTTTGGGTGGATGGGAAATCAGTTCTGACACTCTCTCCCTGAGGCAGCTGAAGACTGGAGACAGATGTATATTAAGCTATAGCAATTGCAACACTCTTTTGCAGCTTTTGCCAAAGATGGGGCAGGGGCGGGGGGGGGGGGGAGAGACTTTTCTCCCATTGAGGAAAGGCTGGATTTTAACAAACAGCTCTGATTGGCTCATCCCTGCGCCAGTCAGGAAACCACTTTATTCTGCCGACCACCGCATCAGAGTTATCTTTAAAGGGAAGGGAAAAATGGGGTGAAATAAAGCTCTGAGCATCCTTTTTATTAGGTAACCATTCCAGCTGCTTGGAGGTGGGAGAAGCAGATAATCTGCCACCCCTCCCCCTCCGTGTTTCATTCTGCTTTCACTGCAGAGCCAGGTGCAGGCATAGAGGAGGAGCTGAAAGTTACCGAGGTTGCTTTATATGGAAATGCCCCAACTCCACTCCTGTTTCAACGTGCATCTGTCAGTCTCCAGTCTTGCTTAAGGCAGCCAGATCTATCCTACAGGCCCTCCTGGGGTCACTGTCCTGGCCAGGTTGAATAACGAAAAACACACACCAGTTATTTGTCAAGAACTCCTTTTGCATCTTTGCAGTGACCACCACAGTCACTAATATTAACTCATCCACTCAGTCTGCCTTTTACCTTCCTTTCTCAGAGTTCTGTCCTATCTCTGCTCCTGCTGGCCACTAGGAAGGCATTGCTTTCCAAGGCCAAAGAGCTGGCAGGACAGCCAGAATGGGAAACAGCCATTACGCTTCTGGTTTCCCTTCCCCTGCAGTGGTCTGCTGACCTGTCAACATTACTTCTTCTATAGCATTAAATATTAAATATAGCATTAAATATTTCTTTCTTTGGCTGAAGTTAGACTCCACTCTTGGACTTTTTGTTCTTGTTCCTTTGTGTTTCTAAGTTTTTGGCAATAAGGAAGCATGTTCATTTGATTGCAATAAAAATAGGAAGTAACAACAACAAATTTTTCTCTGGGCAGCTCACAACACAAATAATGATATCTGCGTGCCATGAGTGAGAAAGCATAGGAACATAGGAAGCTGCCATATACCGAGACAGACCATTGGTCTATCTAGCTCAGTATCGTCTTCACAGACTAGCAGCAGCTTCTCCAAAGTTGCAGGCAGGAGTCTCTCTCAGCCCTGTCTTGGCGATAACAAACGCATTGTGTCTGCTGAGAGAACTTTTTTACTCTATACAGAGTGAAAGTTGGAAAGGTCACCTCTTCTTATTAGATCAAGTTAAAGCCTTTAACAAAGTGAACCACAATTACCTGTGGACATTGTTGAAAGCTAAAGGTATACCACCCTTCTTTGTTACCTAGATACCGCTGCTCTATACGAATGCAAAGGTGACACTGCTGATTAATGGATGGCGGGGCGGCCCAATCGCTTTGCATTCGGGTGTCCACCAAGGATGCCCACTGAGCCCATTGCTTTATATTTTTGCCCTGGATCCGATCCTGATCAGGATCAGAGAGAACCCCGTCTGCGAGGACTCTCCGTCTCTATCCCTCAGCCCTGTGAGATCTTCCCGGGAGGGAGGAGGAGGGAGAGTGATGGGATAGCCGAACCACCTGTCCACTCAGAACCACATTCTGAGTGTAGGGTAAAATTTGTAGCTCATGCCAATGATGTTATATTACTGTTATCGGATGAAAATAAAATCTGTTATACTGGACCTCTTCTAGGAATATGGCAAGATCTCGGGCTCAGAATTAAATGCTGACAAAAGTGTATTTGTTAAAATGGGCCACGGACACCAGCAACTCTCGTGCCTACCCATCTCTTAATGTAAAAGCAAAGGGGCCCCAGAGTCCAAATTGAAGTGGGTAGATACAGTAAATATTTTGGGGATTGAATACGGGATTAAGGAAAAAATCGGGGGTGGGGTGGGAATTGGACAGATTGGGAAGAAAAAGTAATGCTTAAAATCACCATGTGGAAAAAATGGAGCCTCGCCATGTACCAGAAAGCGGTTTACATCCGGACTTACCTGATACCCCCGGTGCACAATCTGGCGGTAGTCTACCCTCCTCCACTCGATCTCCTTCGGAGAGTTGAAAGCCAGGTCTTCTGTCTAGTATGGCACACGGCGTCCTTCACGTTGGCCTATGCGGTAGCATTTAAGGAGGTTGAGCGGGGAGGCCTAGCCCTACCTGCCCTGCAAGCCTATTTTGTAACTGAATTCATGTCCTACAGTTTTGGAAACTGGATTTTCGTGAATGTCCATAACATGTCCAACCTCCTGCAAAAAAGCTGGGTTTTGCTTTTCGCTCTACGTTGGCGAAAGTCAGCATGGGGCATAGCGTGGTGGGGGAAAGGTTCTTTCAACAGTAATATCACACAAGTTTTGAAAAGAGAACACCCGGACTACTTGAGAGATTTGTTATTCACACTTTAAAAATGGAAGGTTGAACCAGATCTATTTAAAGGATCCTCCTCAGTTAAGCAGCTAAGGAAAACAATTTATGGAGAGATTCTAGAAGTTAGTTTTTAAAAACCTGATTTAGAACGTAAACGCCACAAACACCGCACTTCACAGTACTTGTTGCAACCCAATCACCCTATCGCTCTCTTTAAGGAGAAAAAGGTCCCTTTTCATTTATGGAAATGAGGTGCCGCTTAATGCGGCTAAGCCATGGCTCCCAGAGGACCAGCAAGAGTGCCCTAAAATCACCTGCAAACAGAAAGCTAGTGAGCTAGGCAAAACATTCAGGGAAACCCACTCACATTTCTTAAAAGAGTGTGTGGCAGCCAAAAGAGTGTGGCAGGGAGTAAGCAAGTTGTTAGAGTGGCCTGATTTGGAAAAACAGACTTGGGAAGAACTAACCTCGGTCGGGTTTGAGCGATAGAACCTCTTTTCGAGGTCCCAGAAAGAAACCTTCAAGGAAACGGGACGGAACGGGTGCCCTTATACTAGGGAATTGGAACGTTCCCCTCCTCGTAATCAGGTTAGTAAACCTGTATGTTATTTATGCAATGCTCCTGCATAGGAATAGGTAGGAAAGACGCGACCAAGAGGTTCATGTAGATGAGACAGTAAATCTCTTCTGGAAAAGTTTGTATGGTTATGTGCAAAAAGACAAGAGTATCTCTTCTAAACAGCAATGGGACAAATTGTGGAAATGGGCATTGGACGTAACCCCCTCAATTACCTGATGTGCCTTGAAATCCCACCCCCTGTGTTACAGTACTGCGTGCATATACTTTATAACCCTGTGGGTTACCAAATCCTTGTTTGTAAATCTTTGTAGATATATGATGTACAAACAACTACTTTGTATATAATTGTGCTTTGGTAACGTACTGTATGCTTGGGTAGTTTTTGTTGGTTCAATAAAAAAAAATCTTGTCCTATAAAAAAAAGAATCTTGTCCTATCTTGGAGAAGCCAGGGAGGGAACTTGAAACCTTCTGCTCTTCCCAGAGTGGCTCCATCCCCTGAGGGGAGTAGCTTGCAGTGCTCACACTTCTAGTCTCCCATTCATATAAAACTAGGGCAGGCCTTGCTTAGCTAAGGGGACAAATCATGCTTGCTACCACAAGACCAGCTCTCCTCTCCAGGAAATGGTGTTATAAACTTGCCTGCTTTCAATGATTCTTCATGATTATTATGATTATTATAATACCATTGCTAACTGAGCAAAGAGACACCTTTTGAAGTGGTGACTCTTATATTAAGCAAGGGGAGAGCAACTGGCCCTATCCAACTCTGCACAGCATCCCTCCAGTGGCTGTTGCTGGTATCTGCCTTATATTTCTTTTTAGATTGTGAACCCCCTTTGGGAACAGGGGACCATCTTATTTATGTATGTATTTCCCTATGTAAACTGCTTTGAGAACTTTGGTTGAAGAGCGGTATTGAAATATTCATAATATTGATTGATTGATTGATTGATTAAGTGCTGTCAAGTTGGGGTCAACTCTTAGCGACCACATAGATAGATTCTTTCCAGGATTATCTGTCTTCAACTTGGCATTTTAGGTCTCTCAGTGGTGCATTCATTGCTGTTGTAATCGAGTCCATCCACCTTGCTGCTGGTCGTCCTCTTCTTCTCTTTCCTTCCACTTTCCCCAGTGTCCGAAGTAGGATAATTTGAGCCTGGTCATTTGTGCCTTGAGTGAAAATTCTGGATTGATTTGTTCTATGACCCATTTGTTTGTTTTCTTGGCTGTCCACGGTATCCTCAAAAGTCTTCTCCAGCACCAAAGTTCAAAAGCGTCAATGCTTTTCATAATATAGCAGTACTTTTGAAAACAAGGGGCAGTTCCCTTCCAGTACTCTCACACAAACCAACCCTGATTTTTGGTGCTACTGGGTTAGAAGGGCTTTGGGGTGGGGCAGGCCCAGAACAAGGGGCAGGCGAGCAAGCAGCTGTCTAGGGTGCCGCATGCATAGGAATGCAATGAGTGACAATTTTAACTCTCATATGTTATGCTTTATAAACATATTTTTAATACTGGAAAATTCCTTCTTCCATGGTGTATACTTTGTCATGGCTGTGTTAAAGTAAAGGCCCTTTCAGTAGGCATTATTGGATGGATGTTTGGTGATTTGTGACGTGCCAGAGGGGGGTTTATTGGGGTTCCAGATAATGTAGAAAGTGAGTAGTATTTGACACCTATTAAGAGTAGATTTGCACAATTACCCCAAAGTAAGGAAGATTGGAACCAGAGGCTCCTGGGGGGCGGGGCGGGTTGCATGATCTCAGTGGTCATGTCCAAACCTACCAGATCTAGTTTCTGAGCCTTCTGCCCATCATTCTCCACCCTCTTGCACTTTCCATTTGAATTTGGGTGGACAATGTCAGGCAAAGCATTACTATATCCTGTAGAATCAGCAACCCCTCTTGTGCTTTGCCAGCTGATACCGGACTATACCCTTTTGGGATATTATCCAAACATAGAAATGATAGTATGCATTTTTCTGACTTTGCCTGTTACAACTGTGCCATGGGAAAGGAGCTTCAGTAAAATGAAAATAATTTGGCTTTCAAATGTAAGCATTCTTTCAACTGAGCATGCTATTGCAAAAAGCATTAATTTTGATGATGTAACTGATGAATATTTTTGCATCTATTAAAGCAAGAAAAGCTACACTTTAATAATTAGATATGCAATTGTACATATACAATTTTAAGTACTTGTGTCTTTTGCCTATATTGGCTGACATAAGGCACAACATGTACATTGCAAAGTAATGTTTGGGCAGCTGCACAAGAGTGTGAAATGCATGCCTTGAACAACTGGCAGCCATTGAAAAGAATGGCTCTCAGTTGAGAAACTGTGTTGCAAAGTAATGTTTGGGCAGTTGTTAAATTCATGCTTGTATTCAGCATGAGTGCTCTCACACAACTGCACAAACGTTACATTGCAATGTGCATGTAATGTAACACAGTATGTCAGCCTTTGTAAGTACCGTTTTGAGAGGTGAAATTGTATACTTCATAGTTCAGTGTGGTGTGGGTGTGATTTTCAAACATTGCCGAAGGCACATCAGTGCCTTCTCCCAGCTCTGGGTGGGGAACAGGGACTACAGTCTAAGAGCAGCTTTGAGGGATCACATCGATGGAGGAAATTGCTGGGCGGGATTGGAAAGGGTTAGCCCCTTCTTCAGAGCCAGTTCCCCAACCAAATGATAGAAGATCTCCTTTGGCATGTGTGGCAGGGCACACATGGAACACAGAAGCTGCGTTCTACCGAGTCAGACCTTTGGTCCATCTAGCTCAGTATTGTCTGCACAGACTGACCACAACACCTGGGACTATTTAGTTTAGAAAAAAGGAGACTGCAGGGAGACATGATAGAGGTCTATAAAATCATGCATGGTGTGGAGAAAGTGGACAGAGAGAAATTCTTCTCCCTCTCACATAACACTAGAACCAGGGGTCATCCCATGAAATTGATTGCCAGGAAATTTAAGACCAGCAAACGGAAGTATTTCTTCACACAACAAAATAACCAACTTGTGGAATTCTCTGCCACAAGATGTGATGACAGCCAACAACCAGGATGGCTTTAAGAGGGGCTTGGATAACTTAATGGAGGAGAGGTCTATCAATGGCTACTAGTTGGAAGGCTATAGGCCACTTCCAGCCTCAAAGGCAGGATGCCTCTGAGTACTGGTTACAGGGGAGTAACAGCAGGAGAGAGCAATAGCAATAGCACTTACATTTATATACCGCTCTATAGCTGGAAGCTCTCTAAGCGGTTTACAATGATTTCGCATATGCCCTCAACTCCTGCCTGTAGGCTTCCAGCGGCATCTGGTGGGTCACTGTGTGAAACAGGATGCTGGACTAGATGGGCCTTGGGCCCAATCCAGCAGGGCTGTTCTTATGTTCTTATGGCAGCGGCTTCTCCAAGGGAGCAGGCAGGAGTCAGCCCTCCCTTGGAGATGCCAGGGAGGGACTTGGAATCTCCTGCCTGCAAGATGCAGATGCTCTTCCTAAAGTGGCCCCATCCCCTGAGGAGAATATCTTACAGTGCTCACTTGTATCTCCCTCTCCCATTCAAAATGCAAACCAGGGACCATCAATTCATACATGCAACCATAAGAGCAGATGGTGCAGCTTAGCAGTTTCTCGTCTGACTAATTTGAAGTAGGGCAGAGTCCCGACATCCATTTTTCATACCAGGGTTCTGCCCTGGAAATACTGTAAAATGAAGAAGTGCTTCTGGGCATGTACAGAGGGCATATTTTTCATTACCAAAATGTGCCCTAAATATAGCAGTTGAACAGGGCAGGCTGACAAAAGCGGCTAAGCCTCCTTTTGGTCTACAAGTTCCCCAGAGAGCTCCTTCTCCATGCATGTAGTTTGAATCCATGGCAGTTCTGAAGGCTGCCTCTTTCTGATCCTGGTGAGAGCAACAGCCCCTCCTTTTCTTTCCCAGCACTGAACCTTTCCTTTCTCCTAGCACGGTCCTAGGTGATGAGGCAGGGGCGTGGCTAGGGGAGAGGGGGCTGTGAACGCCCAATTCTGGGGGCTGCAAATTAGAGAGCTGATGGGGAGGAGTCGGCACTGGGAGCGGGACGGGAGGAAAAGGAAACTCTTCGTTTGCCTCGTGGTCTCGGAGCCATGGCCGCTCTCAATCCCTGCAAGAGGTTTTGGGACGAGAAAGCAACTTGCCCTCTTTGCCAGCGCTTCTTCACAGAGCCTGTAATGCAGGATTGCGGGCACAACTTCTGCTCCTTCTGCATTAACAAATTCTGGCGGGAGTCAAACCGATGCATCTGTCCTCTGTGCGAACAGATCATTCAGCCGTGGACCATGAGGGAGAACACGGAGCTGGTCAGTCTCGTTGTATTAGCCCAAGAGTTGAGTGCTCGGGCGAAGGAGGAAGCAGAAGCACGGGGAGTCTGCGAGATGCACCAGGAGCCCCTGGCGCTCTTCTGCAAGGACCACGAGGCCCTCGTCTGTGTGCTGTGTCACCGATCCATGGAGCACCAACCTCACCGTGTGGTTCCTGTGGAGGAGGCGGCCCCGGGGTACAAGGCAAGGACTCCCGCTTTAATGGGGGTGTTTTTGGGGAAGGGGCTGCTGCGGGTGGGGGGAGAGGACTGAACTGACCCCAGGCTCGGCTCCATTTCTGAAGAGGCAGGAGGGCCGAGAGCAGGGCTGGAAGAAAGTTGCTCTATTAAGGTTTTCCAGCCTTGAGCCACGTGGCCAGAAAAGGGTTTGTGGGATCTAATATGCTAGCTCTCCAGAACAGTACACCGGGCTTTTAGCGTGCATCTCTTCTGGAATGGAGGGTGCGAGTCCATATCAACTGGCTTTACCCCGAAGTTGCAGCAGGATATCAAATAGGGTTGGAGGGGGCGGGGCTTGTCCTTAAAAAAAAAAAAAAAGTTTGCAGGGCGGCCGCGAGAGCTCTCCCGCCAAATTACGGGAAAGGAATGCATGCCCTCGGGCGGGCGGCGCGCTGGCACCACTGCCGGAGCACTCACTGACGGAGGGAGGGAGAGTCCGCGAGAAGGCCGGCGAAAGACTCCCCTCCTCGACCCTGCCGTACTCCAAATTCGGCTTTTCCCCCAAAACGTCTGTGTTCGTTTTCTTTTCTTTTAATCTATGTCTTGGGTAAACTAGCGGAACACGATGTCAGCCAAGGGCGCTGCTTGGCAAGCTGTCTCACTGCTCTTCCACAATGCTAAATGAGTTTGACAGTTGCCTTCTTTATTGTCTGCTCTAGGAGCAGCCGGACGGGCAGAACGAGAGCTCCTCGTGGGGTTTTGGAGTCTGTCCCTGTCCCTCGCATAGAAGGAGTTGCAGCATTCTCTGGGAACCCTGACTGGTCGCTGGATGCAGCCACACAAGATTGCTGCCTTCATTACACCAGTATCATCTACCCCTGCCCCTTGCACCGCCTTCATTCATTCTGCTCCTGTTAACTGTAAAATTGATTTTTCTTGCCACAAGATGCTTCTTTTTCATTGCCGAGTTTAGGCGGAGTGGAACCCAGAACAGATGCGCGGGAGCTAGAGCAATTAGCTGATCTTTAGCTTGGGCCCTTTGACACCGAATTAGCCTCATTTCCGCTGAGGGAGTGGCTGGATCGGGCTGGGAGGGAAGCACCGGTGCAGTGCTGCTGTTCTGGAAATGCAAAGCAGCCCATAGGAAAAACAGGAACTTGCTATCTACTGAGTCAGACCTTTGGTCCACCTAACTCAGCGTTATCTGCTCTGATTGGCAGCGACTCTCCAGAGTTTCAGGAAGGGTTTCAGCTTTTGGCCTCGCCCCCCACTTATGACAGCATAATATAGGCAAAGTACTCTTGGTTTAGCTAAGTGCTACAAAAGTGTTGATGGATTCCTTTCTGGGAGGCATCTCTAGCCTCCTCCTTTGGGATGTGATTGGTTGGTTGGAGAAAATACCTAGAGCATGCTTTGGAAACACACACAGGAAAAAGATCTGCATTCTATCTTAGCCTGATCCAGAGTTAAAAAATCCACACTTTAGCCTCCCAGTAAATTCACTGTAAAGCCTGCTGTGTGTAAAAGTTCCTGAAGCAAGTTCCTGAAGTTTGAAGGGAGCAACCCCCAGACCAGTATTACTGCAACAATATTTGTATATCACTTTTCAACTGAAATGTTCTCTTGGAACTAAAGGCTCTGAAAGATAGGTATGGAATTAAGAATAACTTTTAATTTGCCTGTATTTATCCAAACTTTAAGCGAGAGTTTGTTTATTTAGCACATTTCTATAGTGCCCCATATCCAAGTTTCTGGATGGTTTACAATCTAAGACACCACCACAACCTAAGACACCACCACAATCTAAAACAATTAAAAAATCTAGATAAAAACACTAGAACTAAAGCTTTAAAACTACAAATCAAAAGCCTGAGACTTGTACATTTTTTTCTCTTTCTTTTTTCAATTTTTTGCTCTAAATTTCTACCCCACCTTTATATACTAAATAGTGAACTAACAGGGACTAAGGCAGAAAGAATACAAGTAATATGAAATCAGTACAGATGATTTATTTATTTATTTAACACATTTGTATACCACCCAAAATGCAAGTCTCTAGGCAGTTTACAACAAAACAATAAAAACAGATAAAAAGATTAAAACATTACAACAATTTAAAACATTAAAACTATTAAAAACACAATTAAAACGATTTCTAATTAAAAGTCTGGGTGAACAAATGCATAAGAGCCAGCGTGGTGTAGTGGTTAGAGTGCTGGACTAGGACCGGGGAGTCCCGAGTTCAAATCCCCATTCAGCCACGATACTAGCTGGGTGACTCTGGACCATTCACTTCTCTCTCAGCCTAACCTACTTCACAGGGTTGTTGTGAGGAGAAACTCAAGTATGTAGTACACCACTCTGGGCTCCTTGGAGGAAGAGCGGGATATAAATGTAATAATAATAATAATAAGATGCAAAAATGTGTTTTTATGCTTAAAAGTTGTAAGAGATGGGGAGGCTCTTATTTTGACAGGAAATGTGGAACACAGCCTTGGGGCAGCAATGGAGAAGGCCCGTCCCTGAGTGGCAACTGCAGAGGAACCTCTACAGATGATCTCAATGGGCAGTGTGGTTCATAGCGAAGAAGGCGTTCTCTTAAACGATGTTCTCTTAAAATATAAGAATCATAACAGCATAATAAAGGAGTCCAAAAGCACAACACAGCAGGGAAAACCTAGAGAGATTGGTATTTGAGGGGATTTATTTTAAAGGAACTAAACAAAAACTGTGGTTTTCTCTTCAGGATCAGATCTGCACTTCTCTGGAGAGGATGAGGAAGAGGAGAGAAGAAATTACCACATTTAAAGCAAACACGGAGAAGGAACACAAAGGTCTCCTTGTGAGTATCATGAACTGAAGAAATACTTGAATCTTTGAGTGGAAAAACTGAATATAAAACACAGAAAGTGTCAAAACTGATGAGGTAGCTCTTCTCTTCAGAATGTGTATTATTATGATCACCTGTAAAATGTTCATAAAAGGCTGTTTTAAGGGTGGCTTCTTCTTTTTATAAAACCCTTTCCCTGATTAATGTTTATATCATTAATCTTTTGGGAAGCCCACAGGCAAGAGATGAAGGCATGCCCAATCTCCTGCTGTTGCTCCCCTGCAATTGGTATTTAGAGGCATCTTGCCTCTGAGGCTGGAGGTGTCCTAGAGCCATCAGACTAATAGCCATTCTGCTCTTTACAGAAGCAAACAGCAGCCCAGAAGCAGAAGATGGAGGCTGAATTCCGACAGCTACACCAGCTTCTGGTAGAAGAAGAGAAAAATCAGATGGTTAAGATAGAAGAGGTGGAGAAGGAGATTGCAAGAAAAATGGACGAAGTGATGACTAGCGTGACGAGGATGCTCTCCCTTCTTGAAAAACCCATCCAGGAGATGGAGAAAAAATGTCAGCAGTCAGCAAGTGAACTTATGCAGGTAAGACCATGTCAGAGAGGGGTCAAAGGGTGCTGCTTCAATTGGGTGGATGGGTCCAAAGAACCCAGCTCCATCCTGCCTCCCAGGGCCAACTCACCTTGCTCACCTCCCGCCACCTCTCCGCCCCTGCTGATCATGCCGTAGCTGTGCTGCCCCTCCCCAGCACAGTGTGTGGAGCTCCTGCCACCCACTGCTGCTTCCCAGGACCAGCTGCTGACCCGGCTGGAGCAGGGCTGGACTAATGCAGCACAATTAGGAACTGGTGGAACTGACCAGTTCTGTCTGGGATCACTGTTGGGGCGAGGCGGGGTGGAGATGAGACAGTGTGTTGCTTCCAACTTCCTCCTATTCCAGCCTGAGTCATCCTGCCCTATGATATGAAGAGTGGGGGTGTTGCATGGGGTCCCGCCTGTGGGGAGCAGCCGTCAGTGCTCCTGACATGACTCCCACCAGAGCCAGAGGAGGATGGGGGCGTTCACTGGACTGAATCCTTGACTGCAAGAGATTCACAGTCGGCTGCCACCATCCACTTCATTTTAATGTGGGGCAAACCATTCTTTCCACCTAAGATTCCTGCGAGAGGCCAAAGTGGCCAACCCCTCCCTAGAAGGGCTGAGCAATCCTAGGCCTCCAAAGGCATGTGATTAAGGCAGACCCAGAATGAAGAGTAGCACACTTCAGCAACAAGGATTTATTACTAGATTTAAAAGAAAAAGGTATGCAATAGGAACAATTTGTCTTTTCATAAAATAGATTGTGTGTGTGTGAGAGAGAGAGTTTTCATTAAACCTGGCAACTCTGATTCCAAGCAATACAGCAAAGAGAAATCATAAGTTCCTCCATGTGTCTAACTGAACTGGTTCTAACTTGTTACTCACTGGCTGTGAGCTTTCCATTTGCCCAGCAGCGCTCAGCCTGCTGCTTCCTCGGGACCTTCCTGGGACAGACTTAAGAAAGAGAAGCAAGCTTTCTCTTCTTCAGTGGGTGGCTGTGTGGGTAGTTTACACCCAGCCCTTGTGATTGGTCTGGGTGTGAACTATTTTGAATTTCCCTGGCTTTTTTCCTTATTAGGAAAGGCCTAGCCTGCCAGTAGTTATTGTAAGTGAGGCCTAGTCCTCCCCCGAAGCCCTACAGTCACAACAGCACCCTTCCTCTTTCATGCAAGTTCTGTGGTTGCTGCCAATGGCTTTTCTTGATGGAGCGACTGCTAAACAATTTTCATAGGGGAGGGGAGTCCAAAGCTGCCCCGGCTGCCCCCACTCCCTGGGACCCATAAGAAGATGGGAGAGAAGCTGCTGGCCTGCTCAGCACAGCTTTCTCTCGCCTTGCTCCCTGATGGAGATGGAGGCTATTTCCAGCTAGGGATTCATCTTAGCTGCCCAGAGACGTAAGTTTGGGCAGGGTATACATCTGATAAATAAATAAAAAAACAAATCTCCAAGGAGGAGCCAGACTGAAGCAGGCAGAGCACACGGAGCAGGGTGGGGGCGAGGACAGTGGGGGTGGGGGATTGATGCCCCCACCCCACCCTGTCCACTCCACTGCTCTTCACAGCGTCTCGCCTCCTTCGCAATTGTGCAACCATTTTCTCTTCTCTGGGGCAACAGCGCAGGCATGCCTGCAGCATTGCTAGGGTGGGCAGGCACCGTGGGAGCAAAGAGGGGGCCAAGAGGGGCGCGTAGGGATGACAGGGTGCTCCGGAGTTTGTGCCCAGGCCGACTTCAAACTCGTTACGCCCCTGACAGGGAAGGCTCCTCCTCTGTTGGGGAAGGCTGGGTCCAAACATTTCGGTGTTTCCTCATCACTACAAGAAGTGAAGGGGCCTAGTCTTGGTTGCCAAGAGCCAGGTGTGTCTTGCACAGGAGCATCCAAGTGAAGTGAGAGGATTGATTCACCTTTCTGTGAACTGTTCCAGGCTGGAGTTGCTTCCACTCCTGGTCTCCCGAGGAGGGAGGAGAAGGAGAGTGAGCGAGCCTGGTCCTGCTGCTGCCATCCCCACTTGCTGGGATGGAGCGAGCCTGAGCTGCTGAGGGAGTGAAGATGAAGCGCTCCAGCAGCATTAGCAGTAATTCTGAGGAGTGCGATTGTAGGTGCAGAAGGAACGGTAGCGATTACGACATATTTTTGCTTGCTGCGGAGAGTTGGGGAATGGCTGGGATTGGCTCGGGGCGGCAAATTCCTTGCTTGCCTATGGGAAGCAAAAGGGTTAATCCACCCCTGAGCTGGAGGCTCCCAGTTTGGGAACCTCTGCTTTAGGAGATAGTAGCTGACATAACAGCGTGAAGGTTCCTATGTCAGCTGGGAGCCTTCAATGAAAGACTCCAGCCGGAGAGGCCGAGTGCCTTATTCCCTCTATGGCCATGCCCAGTTTGCTTGAATCTCTGAAGTGTTTGTGGACGGGGGCGGGGCAGCAGGTTTAAGAGCACATTTTTTACGTGGAAGTCAAAACATGTCAGGCAGTTATTTCATTATTTACACTTGGCAAGCACTGAGTTCCCTCTTCTTTCTTTCTCTCCTAGAGTGTTAGCAACACCTTGCAGAGGTAAGCAGATGAATTTTGCAGAATTTCTGTGGCGAACGTGGTATCATATTTCTCACACAGAACCATAGTTCTAACTAAGAAGATTGCAAAGCAATACCTCAAGTGGTGTGCTTCCGCCGGCTGTTTGGTATTTTTAAACATTAGATTTTAAAAATTGGATGTTGGAGATACATTCCATATTCTGGATAGAAAATCGTGCACCAAAAGTGCACTTGCAGGTTCAGGCTTAGCACCTGACCTAAAGTAGATGACTTAATTCCAGCGGTTGATGGATTAACCTTTTGTTTCTTTTCAGGGGTCAGAAGGTCATATCTATTGTTCATAGGTTTTTTTGTGTCACACCTTTTCCTTGTGCTCTGAAGGGGAGAATCCGGGACTTGTGTGATATAAATCCCTTCCTGAAGCAAATCAGAGGTAAAGTAGAATGGCTGTGAGGATTTTTAAAATATTTAATATATATTTAATAATTATATTTTTATTCCACCCTTTGTCATCAAACCCTAGGGCAGCTAACAAAGTAATAAATACTACTAATAATAATTCAATAAAACAGCTTCATTGTAAAACAAACAACTACATCCTGAAAAGAGATTTGGTCCAGGAGCCCAGGGACTATGGAGTGGGGCGGGACCATCCTGGCTACCAGGGTCAGGGGGTGCTGCCAAGGCACCCCCTCAACCTTTGCCCCGGATGCCCCTTTGCCCCCTCCTGCACACAACCGGCAAATTTAGCAAGGCACGAGTTTCTCCTCCCCAGCTAGTGTTTCACTGAAACGATGGCTGTACAGGGAGAAGAAACCCAGTCAGCCAGCATTTCAATGAAATCTTGACTGGGGAGGGAAGACTGAACAGACAATGCTGAGAGTAGGCCCCATCAGCTCTGGCAGAGCTTCCCTTTCCCAGTTAGTGGTTCATTAAACCATTGATTCAGAACTCCTTTCTCTGCCTCCTCAAGAAGGCATGAAGGGCAATTGTAAAGCCTAGGGTGTGGGGGAGCCACTAAACGATTCTGTCCCCATGCTGGGGCCAAGCTCTCTACCCCCTGATAGGGGCCACTCATTGGCCAAAAGCCTGGATGAACATAGGAAACTGCCATCTACTGAGTCAGACCATTGGTCTATCTAGCTCAGTATTGTCTTCACAGACTGGCAGCGGCTTCTCCAAGGTTGCAGGCAGGAATCTCTCTCAGCCCTATCTTGGAGAAGCCAGGGAGGGAACTTGAAACCTTCTGCTCTTCCCAGAGCGGCTTCATCCCCTTAGGGGAATATCTTGCAGTGCTCACACATCAAGTCTCCCATTCAGATGCAACCAGGGCAGACCCTGCTTAGCTATGGGGACAAGTCATGCTTGCTACCACAAGACCAGCTCTCCTCTTCTAAATGATCAAAATGGCAGTCTTCAGTTTCCCCTGAATCCCTGGAAGAGAGGGAGCCATGCAGATCTCAGCTGCGAATAAGACCAACAGCCTGGGGACAGTCACCAAAAGGCCCTGTCCTGCGTGTTGGGTAAATGACTCTCAGCCGTTTTCAGCACATGGAGCAGAACTAGGTCTGCTGACCTAGTCAGGTGGTGAGGTTGAGCTGGGAGCAGGCAGTCCCTGAGTTATCCACAGCCCAAGCTGTTTAGCGCTTTAAAGGTAATCGCCAGCACTTTGAATTGTATTTTTGCCCTTTTGCCTGTTTTTTTCCTTTTGCCCCACTGCTTCAAGATTCTAACCCCCAAATTCCTATTGCCTTAATGCCCTGATATCCAATTTCACTACCACCACCACCCTGAATGGAACCCCAGCGAATAACAGGGTTCTCCTGTAATCAAAGAGAATCTTTAGAAAAGACAAAACAGCACAAGGTAAATGCTCCTAATTTTTCACTATAAGAAAAATATAGATACTCTGATAACAACTGATTGTTGTTGCTGAAATTCTTGATTATAACAACTGTTATTGCTGCAATTTAAGTACAGTGGTGTGATACTCTGTGTTCTCTTTCCTTCCCCAGACAATCTGGTATCTGAATTTCAGCCACAGAAAGGTAAATTGTGGGGCCAGATGACAGGCAAAATATTCAGGAAGGATGGGGAATTGTCAGAATGTTTTCTGCTTTTTCTCATAGGAATTCACCAGGTTTGCCTTGGGGTCCTTGGTGCCATCAATGTGTGAATTAGGAGTAGAGGGAAATAAGAATAAGGGAAGGTCTCCATGCCTATGTATATATATTTTTTCCCCCTTTCATTTTAAATATATATTGATTTATTCTTACATTTTATGCCCTTCCCTTCTGTATCTTTACTCCCAGTTCAGCTCATAAACCATATAAGCAGGGAACTTAAGATCTTGGCCTCTGGATGAGATACAAGGTCTGCCTGGTCCAACTATGGCTAGTCAGAGACTTCTGGGAGGCTAAGAAGCAGAGGCTGAAAGCAACACCATCCTCATTTGTTACTCTCCAGCAAATAGCCAGGCTGCCCTGGTTCGCTCCAGTGAATGCGCAGCCTGCATTCCAGTGAATGCGCAGCCTGGGGTGGGAGAGACTAGGCAGAATGCGGCAGCCAGGGCAGGGAGAGGAGAGTGAGTATGCACTGCCCCTGCCACTTGTTGAGCGTGCCCTCCACCTTTGGCTCATCTGGTGCCACCTCCAGCATCCTTGGTGCACCTCCTGCTGGCCAGGCTCTTCCTGCTTTGGTTTAGGTAACAGGAAAAACTTGGACAAGAGCGCAACTTTGGAATTCCATGCACTAGCCTTATAGCAGGTGCACGACTTGATTTGTTGTATAAGCAAAGTGTTAGTCTGGATGTTGGCCATTGAAATCCAGAACAGTAGTTGTATTACAAAGCGATTAGCAGGGACACGTCTCTTGTATGAAAGGCAGAGTCTTTGCAATGTGAAGGAGACTTCAGTAGGCCTGTAAATACCTTGCTTCCGAGGTGCAGCCTCCAGTTGCTTGCAAAACTTGATAATGGGTCTGCACCAGTGCTATTCCCAGTCCGGACCTTGTGGGGGGATAACTAAGCTCTCTGCTCACCCAAATTGGGGCACCTGGATTCTCCCTTGAATTCAAGAATGGCCAGTTTGCATGGGAAGTATAAAACCTATAATCTTGTGCATTCCTCTCTCCCTCTGCTAAATTCATTAAGAATAATAGAATTGTAGAGTTGGAAGGAACCCTGGAGGTCTTCTCGTCCAACCCCCTGGTCTGAGCAGGAAGGAAGATGGCTCACCAAGAAGCCACACACAAAAATACTTTCATGGGCATCTTTGCCTTCTTGATCTGTCTTGAATGGCAGGAGAAGCAGGATATCATTATTTCCAGTTTAAAAAATGAACCCCTGGGTCATGATTCTACGAGGAGGGAATATTCTGTCTTCTTAACTTGCCTGCTTCCAGCGTTTCCTGGGTTTTAGCTATAGTCTCTGTTGAAATGTAGGAGTAGTCTGGAATAAGGAAAAGAACATTCCACATGTGGATGCCATAGGCCCAACTTCCCTGGGCTCTGCATTGCTGGACACCTGCCGAGCTCATTTCCCAGTAAGGGGCCCATTGCCATTCTCTGGGGACTCCTTGCCCTGCTGCTCTGTTGCTGCATGTTCCTCTTCCCTTCTCTATCCGAATGAGCAGTGCGTGGAGAAGGCGCAGAAAGCTCCACTTGCCTTTTCCATTCCCTCGGAGAGATGATGCAGAAGAGGCCAGTGAGGGGGTGGCAGCAACAGCAGTGGCAAGGAGGGGGACATCTTGCCCCTGACCCTTCCCAAGCTGAATCTGGCCCTGGAAATGCAGCACATGGAAGTCCCACTTGGTTTTGCTAGGCAAGTAATTCCTGTAATGTGGTTAGAGGCTCACTGTATATTGATTATGGGGATTTTGAAAATGATTATTATCCCACTTCATCAAAGCATATAAGAGCAGGTAAATATATGTATGAATGTGAAGTCAGTCTCCCAGCTGACTCTGTTTCTTTTCTCTTTCCTCCTCTGCTCTAAATATCCAACAGCCAATGTCACTCGGGATCCGGATACAGCTCATCCCCGACTCATCCTGGCTGAGGATCGTAAAAGTGTGAGATGGGGAGAGAAATGGCAAGATCTGCCAGACAATCCTGAGAGATTCAGGAACCAACTTTGTGTGTTGGGATGTGAGGGATTCACAACAGGGAGCCATTACTGGGAAGTCAGTGTGGGAAGGAAGGTTCTTTTGGCTGTGGGTGTTGTCAGGAAGTCAGTGGAGAGAGTGAAATGCTTTAATTACGGTCCTGGTGGTGGAATCTGGGGTGTGAAGAAGACGGAGGATGAGTACTGGGCACTAACTGCCCCTTTGGTTCCTCTGCGCCTGAGTTGGGAGCCTAAGAGGATCCGAGTGACACTACACTGTGATGGGAGGAAGGTGGCCTTTTCTGATGCTGACTCAGGAGCCCCAATCTACACCTTCTCAGAAGCCTCGTTCTCAGGAGAGACCCTTTTCCCTTTCTTTTGGGTGGATGGGAAATCAGTCGTGAAACTCTCCCCCTGAGGCAGCTGAAGAGTGGAGACAGATGTATATTAAGCTACAGCAATTGTAACACTCATCCAGCTTTTGCCGAAGATAAGAGTGGTGGGGCAAACCTTTCTCCCATTTGAGGAGAAGTGGGATTTGTACAGCTGTGATTGGTTCATCCCTGTGTCAGTCAAGAAGCCACTATATTCTGCATCCCACCCCTTCAGAGCTATTTTCAAAGTAAAGGGGGGAATGGCGGGGGGAGGGGAATAAAGCACAGAGCAGCCTTCTTATTTGGTAACCGTTTCCAGCTGCTTGGAGGGGGGAAAGCAGATAATCTGCCTCCCCTTCCATGTTTCATTCAGCATTCACTGCAGAGCCAGGTGCAGGTAGCTGAGGTTGCTCTACAGGGAAATCTCGCACACCCATTCCTCCTCTGTGTACATCTGTCTCCAGTCTTGTGTAAGGCAATGAAATCTACTACAGGCCCTACTGGGGTTAAGCTCCAGACCAAGTTGAATGAAAAACACACATGAAGTAGTTATTTTTCAAGAACCCCTTTTGCATCCCTGCAGTGACACCACTGACTTCCAACAACAGTCACCAAAATTAACCCAGAGTCTGCCTTTTACCTTCCTTTCTCATGGCCTATCTCTTAAAGAGCCGGTATCACAATTACAGTCAGAAATACTTTCATATCTGTTCTTAACAAAGAAAATAATTGTGTCCTGGCCACCAGGAGCCCAGCCTTGAAGGCCCTGAAGCCTGACTTCAGTTTTCCTTTTTGTTTCTTACCCCAAGACCTCCACTAGCTGTGGAGTTGGAGACAATAAAATTCATACTTGCTATTCTGGGACGCTGGTATGGCATTCTAGGCGCAATCTCTCTGTACATAAAAGCCAATTTGTTTGTTCTTGAAAACCCCATCAGCATTTCATGTGCCACGCAGAGTTCTGCACAACTTTCTTGAGCCTTGGGAGTGTGTGAGACTCCCCAGAATTCAAGCATCATAAAATTTTAGTGTTCAAAGGAAACTTGATGAACTTCTACTCCAGACTGCTGCTCAGGGCAGGAACGCTTACTGTATCACTGAAAGATGGCTGTCCAACCCCTTGTTTGAAAACCTCCAGCAAATGAGAGCCCAGCCTCTTCACAATGCAGAGTGTTCTGCTGTTGAATATTGTTTTGTCGAGTCGGTATTGACTCCTAGTGACCACAGAGCCATGTGGTTTTCATGGTAGAATACATGAGTGGTTTACCATTGCCTTTCTCCCATGCAGTATGAGATGTTGCCTTTGCTGTTGTCACTGAAGTAAGCATCTGCCTCCAGCACCTTCCTATATCACTAGCGCCCGATATAGGTGATTACATATTTAGGTTTACTAAGCACAGTATAGGAAGCACATCGGCGGAGATTCGAACTAACAGCTTGTGCTCATAAAATCAGGAAATTCTTCCTAATGTCCAGCCTAAACCTGCTTCCTTGTAAGTTCAGATCATTGCTTCTAGCCCTGCCCTCAGGAGCAGCAGAGAACGTCTGCTGCTTCTTCTAAGCATGTGCTCTTCAGATATCTGAAGATGGCTATCATATCTCCCTTTAAATTCACTCTTCTTCAGGCACTTCTGATTTAGGTTAGAAAGAAATTAGGATTGGTCATGATGCCCGACCCAACTGATTTGGGTTTATTCTAAGCAACGTGCTTGAAATTAAACTGAAATACAGTCATGCCTTGCCAAATGCGGGTTTCCCAATCATGGATTTTAGTATCTGCAACTGGGAAATTGTAGCAGGTCTCCCCAACTGCGACCTGAGTATCTATAGTTTGGCAATATTTTTTGGAATTTGGGGAGTCAGGAGGTCATTTCCAGGGGTTGGGCTGATTTCTGGGGGCCAGGGGGTGAATATTTCTGTTTTTTATCTGGTGTTTTGTTTTTGTTTGGTCTTTTTGCAACCACGATTCCCCTAACTCTGTTTCCCAATTGGTTATAATGCCTTGTCAATCACGAATTGGTCAACTGCTAGGTTTTCCAGGAACAGAACCCTCACAGTTGATGAGGGATGACTGTATGTACCTGTGGCAGGTAGAAGCTCCATGCTACTGCCCGCCGCCCCCCTGCAACCCACTCACATTTAAAGCACCAAATGCAGGGAGTCCCACTCTGGCATTCTCACACCCTGTGTCCATCAGCCTGGATCTCCCCAGCCTGCCAATCATGGATACACTTTCCCTCGCGGTTACAGCACCTTCCTCTGCAGATGACTGCTGCTGTAACCAGGAGTGGCTGAAGACAGGGCAAGTGGCAGCACTGAGGCTGCACCTCCTAACCACTTTCAGCACTCATGAGCTTTGGCCAAGGCAAGACCCTGCTGAAAATGACAACAGGTGTACGTATGCCTTGATCATTGTGACAAGTGTGTGTGCCATTTCCAATAGCCTCTTGCTTCAGCCAGAGCGGGAAAATCTATTCTCTCGCCTGCAGGAGAGACACTGTTTTCCCACTCTGGCTTCCCACATGGTTTTCCCAAGGAGCCAATGTGGTGGTGGGGAGGCAGTACTAGGGTGGGAAAGGAAAGGGGAAAGCAAGGCGGGACTGCACAGGCAGCAGGAGAATCTATTGTTTTCTCACTTCTTGCAGTTCTCTTGCTGATTTTTCTCTTGCTTGTGGTGAACAAACTGCCCCCACCCCAGGCAGCAAAAGATAAAGGTGTGACAACAAGTCTTTGTCATCATTCGTTCCACCTGAGAGTTTGCAGGAATATAACTGCCAGGTAACTTCTATGTGTTTTGTGGATGCTGATTTTTATTAGGGTTTTTAAAAGGTATTGATTTGTATGAGTCACTTTAAGATTTGAATCGGCTCCAAAGGATGAAACAAAAATGTACAAGTTAATTAGTCTACAGATAAGGCATGGCCACCTCATGGTGCAGCAGAGAAATGCTTGACTAACAAGTAGAAGGTTGCCGGTTTGAATCCCCACTGCTACTATATCGGGCAGCAGCAATATAGGAAGATGCTGAAAGGCATCATCTCACACTGCGTGGGAGGAGGCAATGGTAAATCCCTCCTGTATTCTACCCAAGAAAACCACAGGATCTGTGGGTGCCCAGAGTCAAAATCAACTTGACAGCACACTTCACCTCACAGATAAGGCCCTTATTTAACACTGACTTTGGCAAGCAGCTAATTTGGTTAATTTAAAGCATGTGTTAGCTTCAGTCTCCAGGATATTTGGAAGGAAATAGGAAGACTACTGTGACTAACTAACTACCCAATTATAGGGGCAACCAACACTTGCAATCAATATTTTACAGGATAAGAGCAAGAAAGCAAGGATGAATTCAAACTTAAATAAATAAACAGAACTTAGACAACAGTTCTTATTCTTATTTTAACTACCAATGGCAAATACAATTGTTATTAAAACAAGACATAAATAGAATTGTAAAATACACTTCTGTGGTGGCTCCCCCTCTCTAGAATTCCCTCTAGGGAGGTTCCCCCCTACACAATAAATTGTGGTTGGGGATGATGGGAGTTGTAGTTCAACAACAGCTGGAGAGACTAACTTGCCTAGCCCTGCCTTAGCATCTTCATGATTGTCATTTAGGCATCAGGCAACCTTTATCCTATTCAGCTGAGGTTTTAATGAGCATCAGTGTGTTTTATTGGTTTCATTCTGGTGCTTTTATCTTGTATGGTTGATTTTATTGGCACTGATGTCTTATTTTAAATATGCTGTGTTTTGGTGATCTTGACTTTGATTTCAACTTCCCTGTGGAATGTCACAATGAAAAGACTTAACAGCCATTTCTTTAAATAAAGTAACTCAATTAGTAAATGAGTCTGGTTTGCTTTTCAGCCTGAAGAGAAAACTTTATTAAAAAGATACCTGTCGACACATTTAGAACATCACCAAATACATTATACAGGAATAAAGAGAAATCCTCTTTTAAAAACTCTATTTAACTGCTTGCTGATTAACTTCCAGTATAAATCAGGGGTTCCCCAGCTGTGTTTTCTCTAATTTTTTTCATCAGTGAGTGGAAGTTTTGTTCTGGGCAGCAGTATCGAGGCAGTGTGTGCACATGTGCATTATTATGTGCCAACACACACACCACAAATATGGAAGGAAAGAAGCACTCTTGCTCCAGTAGGCACCTATGGAGGAATCTGGAGGAAAGCCACAGCAGATTTGTTTGTTATATCTTGCCTTTCTGGGAAGCGACACAAAATGTTTTTAAATATTGAAACACCAGTCATGCTTGAAGGGGGAACTACCATCACGGTGATGGCTGGCGCTTCCATGAGCAGCAATCTGGATCACCCAAGGTTGCTGTTCAAAGAAGCTCCAGCCATCACAGTTACGGCACTTCCCCCTTCACAACAAAAGGAGCCATGATTGGAACCAGGAGTGGCTGGCTTGAGGGGGTGAGTGGCCAGGATTTCCTCGCCATTCTTGCCACCATAAGTGTGAGCACTGCTGCCAGGATAAGGTGTGAATAGCGCTATTGGGTCTGGAAGTCCTGAGTTCTTTGGACAAACCCAGCCTGCAAAGCCTGGCACTCCTAAGCCTTGCCTCAGTCTCGGGCTCCTTAGAAATGTTGCCTCCTGAAAAGCCTGTGATGGACTGAAACTTCTGCAGGCCCAGGGATGTGATACGTGGATTTCAATAATTCTCCATTTCTTAGGGAGGGTGAAGGTGGTGTAAAACTAATGCAGGCCAACAGGGAAAACGGCCCCTGGGAACTGTCCTTTAGCCCAGGGTTTCTCACACTAGGAGTCAGGAGGACCCACCAGGAAGTCCCAAGCAACTCAAGAGGGAGCTGTCAGGAGTGCAGGGGCCTTACCCAATGCTTGGAGATGGATGTAGGGAGGCAGATGGAGACAGAAGCCAGTAACAACTGGGCTCTGTTCACAAAGCCAAAGGCAGGCACAGCCTACTTGTGTGAATCAGTTTTTTTCAGCAATTGTTGCTCTAAAGAGCAATGACTGGTACAGTCATTCTTATTGTCTCATACACACATATCGGGGCTGATGAAATCGACATGCACACACTCAGGAAAGGAGAAATGTCTTGAAAATAAAGGGCAGCCATTAAACTTTGATGGTTTAACTATTGTTTCTCAGATAGATTGGACCTGTTCCCCTATATCGTGCTTCTACCCGACAGTGGTTGTCTCCTTCATTTTATCTCAAACCTGCTAGGCCTCATTGATCTGGTTTGGCTTTTACCATCTTCCAGCCTTGTATGTCATAAAGGGGAGAGGTTGCTGAGTTCCTTGCAAGGACCAGAGGGCCCAGGACTTTTAGCAGCTGTATAACAGGCAGGCATTCAGCAGGTGTAACTTTATAGAAGATATTTGGCTGGAAGCAGCACCTGATGATATTCTGCCTGTATTTCAGCTCCATGACAGCTAGAACTTCAGCTGAGGCAGCTCTAAGCTCCAGCTGCTTAAGAGAAATTCCCCAGCTGAGCTTTGAGGTGGTCTTGCAGTTGGCGTTGGGAGTCACCCAGACTTTTAGTGCTGGGGGACTTCAATATCCACTTTGGGGCTGGTTTGTTTGGTGTGGCTCAGGAGTTCATGGCTTGTCAGGAGTTGCGGCCATGACAACTATGGGCCTATCCCAAATAGTTTCAGGACCAACTCATGTTGCCGGCCACATACTCAATTTGGTCTTTTGTTCAGATCAGAGGGGTGTTCTGTGGGTGGGGGATCCAGTGGTCTCCCCATTGTCATGGAAGGACCACCACCTGGTTAAGGTTGGTTTTTCGGCCATAACCCAGCCCTACAGGGGTGGTAGTCCTACTAAAATGGTCTGCCTGAGAAGGCTGCTGGACCCAGTAGGATTCCAAAAAGCCTTGGAGAATTTCAGTGTTGGTGCTGAGTGCCAGTGTTGCTTTCAGTGCTGGTGGTTCTGTTGATGCCCTGGTGGGAACCTGGAATAGAGAATTCACCAGGGCAGTAGACACGATGGCTCCTAAGCGTCCCTTCCAACCTGCTTTAAAAGTGGCCCCTTGGTATATAGAGGAGTTACAGGGTCTGACGCAGCAAGGTAGGTGACTGGAACACAAGTGGAGGAGAACTCAGCTCAGAATTGACAGGACACAGCATAGAGCCCATTTGAAGGTTTATGTGGAAGTGGTGTGTGCAGCAAAAAAAAACAATTTTGGTCTGCGCACATTGCTTCTGCAGGTTCATGTTCAGCAGAGTTGTCATGGGTTGTGAGGAGTTTGATTCAGGCTCCTTCCATTTCGAACCAGTCCCCTGAGAGAGACTATGTTCTGCTGTAATGCCTTTAATGGGTTATTTGTGGACAAAAGCTCTTGTATTTGGGCCGACTTGGACTCAACTGTTTTTGCAGAGTCTATTAAGGCAGTGTCCAGCAACCCCTCTTGCAGTATTAGATTGGATTAGTTCAATCTGTGATGCCTGAGGATGTGGACAAGCTGTTTGGGGAGGGGTGTCTTACCACTTGCTCTCTGGATCAGGTATTCTCAACCTTGAGTCCCCAGGTGTTATTGGACTTCAACTCCCATAATCCTCAAAAAAAGGCCACTGTGGCTGGGGATTATGGGAATTGAAGTCCAATAACATCTGGGGACCCAACGCTGAGAATCCTTGCTCTAGATCCTTGCCCAACTTGGCTGCTTCTATCTAGCAGGGAAATTGTTGGATTTCCCTGCTAGATAGAAGCAATAACCTTCACAGAAGCCAACCCCAAGCAAAAGCAGCCCACAATCATTGTTCCCTGTAACAGGAAATCCCAAAAGTTGTTGACTACAACTCCCAGCATCCTGAGCTGCAATGGTCTTTGGCTAGGGATGCTGGGAGTTGTAGTCAGCATCATCTGGGATTTCCTGTTACAGGGAACACTGCCTACAATTGACTGTTTCTCCTCCTTGCTCACCTCCTGCCGCACCTTCCTACCCACTGGGGCCAGCCATGGTCAATCAGCAAGGGGGAGCAAAAGGAATACATCATGAAAGAGCCTATGGAGGAGCCAAGGCTTGACTTGAGGGAGGGAATAGATGAAGAGCACAGGCAGGACAGAGCATGGCACGTTGTCACAGGAACTGCTCGCTGGGAGCAGTGCAGAGGCAGTGTTCAGCCTCCAAATTATGCAAGGGCTAGGGGTTGTGTGCAGGCACGTGGTGCAGAAACCCTCTTCTTCCCAGCAGACCCTCCCAGCACTTAATCTGTTCTGCAACAGAGGAGACTGGCACATTCCCTATCCTCTGGGGCTGGGACTCCCCACACTATGCCTGCACTCTCCTCCACGCCTTTGCCAGCCAGCCCTCCACGCCACTCCTCCCCATCAAAAACCAGCAGGAAAGATCTATCTCCCTGATTGGCTGCTGAGCCAATCAGCATGGCAGATTTCTTCCCTTTATTATTATTATTATTATTATTATTATTATTATTATTATTATTATTAATTTATTTAAAAACCAACTGGGGAAGGAGGTGGAGACATAGAGAATTCCGTGGGACTCACAGGCAGCTCAATCTCAGAAGTTCTCAGTAAGACAGTAAGGAGCCAGCGTGGTGTAGTGGTTAGAGTGCTGGACTAGGACCGGGAAGACCCAAGTTCAACTCCCCATTCAGCCATGAGACTTGCTGGGTGACTCTGGGACAGTCACTTCTCTCTCAGCCTAACCTACTTCACAGGGTTGTTGTGAGGAGAAACTTAATTATGTAGTACTCTGGGCTCCTTGGAGAAAGACCGGGATATAAAATTTAAAATATAAATAAACAAACAAACAAACAGGCTGTTGCTGCTTCTTCCTGTGCCCTCCTCCTCTTGCTTCCCCCAACCACCGCAGTAAAGCTCCCTGCTGCTGTCCTTCCCCTGGGAAATCTGCCTCCTGCATTGTCACTGGTCCCACTTGGCTCTCAGCCCCTGCGTGGCAAGAACATACCAGGCGGGTGGGCAGCTAAAGAGAGAAAGGTACCCATAAACCTACTGCCCCCCAGCTGGTGCCATTTTGGCCAATCACTAAAGTCGGCTCTGGATAAAGCGCACCAATTTGTTCAGGCCCAAAAAGCCGACAATGGAGGCTGAGCCTCCAAAAGTCTAGAATGCCACCTTCAGAGTCCAAGTGTTTACTTTAATTGGTTTGGGTGAGTGATCAGCTGGAAAGCTTTTCATTCTGCCCTCCCCCCGCCCCAGCTGTGTGCCCCACCCCCCCATGCTGTGCCAGCCTACCACTGGGCTGGAATCCATTCTTTCTTTTTCTTTTTTCTCCTACCCAGTGTGTGGGGCAGAAGATCTCCAGGACAATGAGGGGGTTAAGTGCCTACTTTTTGTTGCCCCCTTTAGTTTTCCTTTAATAGGGTCTCCTTTCTTGTTTGGGTGTAGGGAGGTATATTTTCTCTGTTTCTTCTTTACAGGTTGTTTCTTGTTTTCACAGGTTCCCCCTACATTGGCTGTTGTGTATTTTCTTGCATTGTTCATTGTATTGTTGTGGGTGGATAGGCTTGTTTTAAATAGGGTATCGTCGTCCCCCCAATAGAGTTTCAAAAACACCCCTCAATTTTTTACTCCCCCCTCCCAAAAATATATATTTTTATAAGCCACCGGGGTCTTTGGGAATGTCTGAGCACCGTGTGATAAGCAAAGCTCGCAGCAAGGTGGCATGCAGAGGTGGGAGGGGTCTGATCTGCTGGTGTGGGAGGCCGGGGGGTGGGGTGGGGGCAGAGAAACACCAGCATGGGGTCCCACAGGTCCCCACTGACGAATTCTTTGGCCTATGTGAGGCGGTGGCACAAAGGCTCTCCTATCTGGAGGAGCCTGCTGCTGCCGAGTCAGGTCCTGGACCACTGGTGGGTCCATCGGGTGGTGCACTGTCAGGGCTTATGGGCTGTGTGGAGCCTGGTGGTGTGTGTGTGTGGGGGGGCTCTCCTGCCAGGGACACTTCTGTAAAGGGCGGGGGCTTAACGTCTGGCAGTGCAGGCAGATTCTCCCTCAGACTAGGATTGTATCCGAGGAACATGGGTTGTCACCACCTACTGCTCCGAGACAGGGCCAATCAGAAAGAACTTGATAGCAGGAGGGAGGAACAACCCCCTCGCCTCTCCAGTCTTAGCCCTGTCTCGCTCCAAGCAGGTGCTCTCCTTTTGCTTCGCTCCAGTTTTCACCTCTTCGTATTTTCTACTGCCTTCTGTTAGCTAGCAGTTTGGGGCATAAAGAGGGGAAAGACCTGTCCTAGCGCTCCGCTCGCGATCTCTCCTGCATTCGCGGCGGTGAGTTTTTAACCATGGAGGTTTCTGGCTCGCGCTGTGAGAGGGAGGCCTCTCCCTCCCTCTCTGAGGACTCCATCGCCCCGGCGGTGTGCCATGCTGAGTGGGCTGCGGCTACCTCACCCGCGCCCGTGACTCAGGCCCCCCAGCCGAAGAAGCCCAAAAAGCTCTCTAAAGAGAAGAAGGCGGCAGCGCGCGCGGCCAAGCGCGTCACACCTCAATCGCCTGCGGGTGTTGGTCGAGGGCATGGGGTGTCTGGCGGGGGGACCCAGTCCCTCCCGCCGCTATTGGAGAGCGGCTCGGGGACTCAGGCGGAGGATCAGCCGGAACAGCAAGGCTCCCAGGTAGGGACTTCACGCTCAGGAGAGCCTGCCGCCAAGCGCGCCTGTCCCTCTCCTCCCTCTCTAGAACGGAGGTCTCCTGGTGTGCCTGAGGAGGAGATTCCTCCAAGTTTCGCTGCCCTCCTCCGGCAGGTAGTCGCGGAGGAGTTTGGCAAACTTGTCCCTGATCTCACCCGGCAAATTCCCGTCTCCGCCACTCCGGCATCCATTTTGAATCCCCAGGCGGCAGGAACAGTCGATTCGGCCGCCATTTCAGGGGAACAGGCGGGAAATTCTCTCGTTTTGCCGCCTCAGCCGTGCGCTCCTGGGTCTTTGCGGGCACCTTTGGGACCGCCTACCCTGTTGCCCTGTGCTCCTTCTCGCCCTTCTGGGCAAGGGGCTACTTCAGCAGCACCCGTCTTATTTCGAGAGGAAGAAGGGGAACAGCCTTCTGAGGACTCTGATTCAGGCAAGGAGGAGGGGGAGCTGTCTGGAGATGAAGGAGAGTTTTTGCCGCCTTCCCAGGCCCCCTATCGTTTGTTTAGTCAAACTGATTTCCCAGTTCTCCTTCATAAGGCCCGGAAGTCCCTCCGCTTGGAGGGGTTTGTTTCTCCACCACAGGAGGTGCCAGAAGGGGATCCGGCTGTGTTACCTTTGCTGAAGGCCCCGGAAGTGGCTGTCCCTTGTCCCCAGATATTTCTAGACATTATTCGAAGTGAATGGGACCGGCCCTTAGAAAGCAAGGGTCCTCCACCCGGGGTTAGGCGACTTTACACTATTCCCAAACCAGTTATGGATATGTTACAGGTCCCTCCGGTGGACAAGGAGGTCGCTGCTCTCGTAACTGGGGCAGTCCTTCCAAAGGACGGGGATGAGGTTCTTCGTAATGTGGAGGACAAGAAGTGTGATACTGCATTACACAGATCACATGAAGCCTCGGCCCTCACTGTCAGGGCTTCGGTGGCCAATTCCATTTTTGCTCGAGCGTCTATTTTATGGGTTAGGGACCTTCTTCCCATGGTTCCGCCAGAGCTCGTGGCCCTTCGCCAGGGTCTCAATAAGTTAGGCAAGGCTTCTGCCTTTATGGCCGACAGCTCCCTGGATGCCGTCCAGCTGTCTGCCCGGGCTATGGCTTCTGACATCACAGTCAGGAGACACTTATGGCTTAAAAACTGGAAAGTTGATCAGAAGTCGAGGAGCAATTTGGCCAATTCTTCCTTTAAAGGGGGTAAGCTTTTGGGGGAAGTATTGGAGCCCGTGCTAGTCGAGACCAAAGACAAGAAAAAGGCTATGCCCTCCTCCGTTCAGCGGCAGGAGCGCAGATCCTTCTCTAATGCTTCTTCTTCCTTTTCCTCCCACTCCTCAAGCAGCTTTGGGCAGAGGGAGTACCGGTCTAATTTTCGTGCCCGACAGAACAAGCAGGACAAGCCTTCTTGGTCCAGACCCCAGGGCTTCTCCAGAGACCGGCCTCAAGGGAAGTTCCAGCATTCAGGCCAGTATGCGAAGTCTGGGTTCAAACGCCCCTCTCCACAATGACTCCGTGCTGGAGCCACAGGTGGGCGACCGGCTGGCATTCTTCGCCCACCAGTGGACCCGGACGTCCACAGATGCCTGGGTTCAGTGCATAGTTTCCCAGGGTTACAGCCTGGAGTTCCTATCCCGGCCCCCGGACCGGTTCCTCTCCTCTCCGCTATCCTGCAACATACGCAAGCAGGCCCTGATGCTCAAGGCAATTCGCCACCTGCTCGACATCAGGGCAATCGAGCTGGTCCCCCCAGAGGAGGCGGGACATGGAGTTTATTCTATACTATTTTTGGTTCCAAAAAAGACCACAGAATGGAGGACCATTTTGGACTTAAAGTTCGTCAATCGCTTCCTCAAGGGGAGGCATTTTCGGATGGAAACCCTGAGGTCCATCCTCATGGCCCTCCAGGAAGGGGACTACTTGGCCTCCATAGACCTCAAGGAGGCCTACCTCCATGTTCCCATTCACCCTCTGGACAGGAGGTTTCTGCGGTTTGCATATGCAGGGGTCCATTACCAGTACTGGGCACTCCCCTTCGGTCTCTTGACTGCGCCGCGAGTGTTCACCAAGATTATGGTGGCACTCGTGGCGCACTTGAGGACCAGGGGGATACATCTTTACCCTTTTCTGGACGACCTTTTAATAAGGTCGCCATCTTGGGACAAAGGGCTTCTGGACATCAGGGAGACCCTAGCGGACTTAGCCAGTCACGGGTTTCTAGTGAACCACAAAAAGAGTTCCCTGGTCCCCAGCAATGTGATTCAACATTTGGGGGCGATAATAGACACGTCTCGGGGGACGGTCCATCTCACCGACGAAAGGAGACAAAAGTTGCTTGCCACTTGCTGCAAGCTGCGGGGTCAAACTCAGGCACAAATTCTGTATCTCTCCCACTTACAGGGCCTGATGGCTTCCACGATCGGGATTGTGCCCTGGGCGCGTTTTCATTCTCGTCCTCTACAGTGGCTCCTTCTACCCCTTCAGGAACTCATCACGAGCAGGTCGAGACTCAAGGTGTCCCTGACTTCTCGCGTTCATCTGTCCCTCAGGTGGTGGATGTCCCAGGCTCTCCACAGGGGGGTGAGTTTCCTGCCGGTCGACCGGGTTGTGGTGACGACCGACGCAAGTCTCTCAGGATGGGGAGGTCACTGTGGCCCTCAGGTGGCTCAGGGTCCGTGGTCAGACGTAGAGCGTCGCCAATCCATCAATTGGTTGGAGCTCCAGGTGGTTCGGCTAGTCCTGGCTCGATTCCTTCCCGAGATTCGAGGTTGGCACGTGCTCGTGCACACCGACAATGCCACCGCCAAGGCACATCTCAATCGTCAGGGGGGAACGAGGTCTTGGCCCTTAATGTGTGAAGCCGAGACTCTGTTGCGCTGGGCAGAAAAGAACCTGGCCTCATTGGAGGCTGATCATATCAGCGGGGTGGACAACAGCGGGGTCTAGACTGGCTAAGCCGTTCTCTGCTGGATCAGGGGGAATGGATCCTGGACGATCGAGCATTCAGGGAGATTGTCCTCCGGTTCGGGCTTCCCCTAGTCGACCTCTTTGCACTTCCAGTCAACTCCAAGGTGCCCAGATTTTTCTCCAGGTTTCCATCTGCGGGGGCAGAGGCGGTGGATGCTCTGATGTCCCCCTGGCCGCAGGGTCTGCTCTATGCTTTCCCACCCTTTGCGGTGTTATCCCGGACGGTGCGGAGGATCAGATACCAGAAAGCAGAGGTCATCCTTGTGGCTCCGCATTGGCCACGGCGGCCGTGGTTTTCGGACCTGGTCGCCCTCTCGATAGAGCCCCCTCTACCTCTGGGAACTCGAGTGCATCTTCTCCACCAGGGTCCCGTCCTTCATCCAGACCCAGCGTGGCTCAATCTTCACGCTTGGAGATTGAGCGGGACTCTCTAGCGCGTTGTGGATACCCCGTTGCGGTCCAGGATACTATCTTGGCCTCGAGGCGGCCGTCCACGGCTCGTATATACCAGTCCACCTGGCAAGCCTATACTCAGTGGTGTCTCGCCTCCGGGGGGTACCCTCTGGCGGCTTCGGCGACGCAGGTCTTAGGCTTCTTGCAGATGGGTCTAGATAAGGGCCTCCGTCCCAACACTCTGCGTCGCCAGGTGTTCGCTATTTCGTCTGTGCTAGGGGTTCCAGGAGTCCCTTCCGTGGCTGCACATCCCCATGTACAGCGTTTCCTGAAGGGAGCAGCTGCCTTAAAGCCCCCTCCCATCCATCGTTTTCCCACGTGGGATCTCAATTTAGTTCTCGGGCCCTCTCAAAGGCACCATTCGAACCTTTGCATGCTGTTCCTCTACGGATTCTAACCTTGAAAGTTTTGTTCTTGATAGCCATCACGTCAGCCTGTCGGGTCTCCGATTTGGGTGCCTTGTCCGTCAGGAAGGAGCTGTGCCTGGTTTTTCCTGACTATGTGATTCTTCGCACTGACCCCACTTACCTTCCCAAGGTGAACTCCATCTTTCACAGGGCGCAGGAGCTGATGCTCCCCTCCTTTTGTCCTAATCCTTCCTCCCCAAAGGAGAGGGAATGGCACAAATTGGACGTCCGTCGTGCAATCTGTATTTACTTGAGGCGGACTAAATCTTTCAGGGTCTCCGAATCCTTTTTTGTGTCCTTTCGTGCCAGTTCTATGGGTAGGAAGGTCTCTGTCTCCTCCCTGGCACGCTGGATCTGCCAAACTATCCAGCTGGCCTACGCCGCGGCAGGAGAGACTGCTCCTGAGGGTATTACCGCTCACTCCACCCGGAGCGCAGCAGCCTCTGCGGCCTTGTCTACCTTGGCCCCCTTAGCTGATATTTGTAGAGCTGCCACTTGGGCGTCCCTTTCTACCTTCGTTAAACACTATAAGATACACGATTGGGCCTCTGCAGATGCATCCTTTGGCCGACGTGTATTGCAGAGGGTGGTCCCTACTTAGGATCAGACCTTCTGGTGTGTGCCCTCCTGATTTGGGTTATAGCTTGGGTATGTCCCATGTTCCTCGGATACAATCCTCGTCTGAGGGAGAATGAATTGTTGGCACTTACCTGAATGGTCATTCTCCTCAGACGTATGGATTGTATCCGACCCACCCAATTGTGTGTCTGATCCTGTTCCTCTCTGATTGTCCTTCTTCTACTGTACCCTATATTACTGTGGGGTGGCGTTTTCCTCCTCTGTTCTGCGGTTTAATTGAGGGGGTGTTTCAGTGTTAGGCTTGGGCCAGGCATCCTTGTCAGTTGCTTCTTTGGGCACCTTGCCTTACTTTAGTTTTCTACAGTGTTTATTCTAGTTTGCCTTTTTTGGAGCTTCGAAGCGCTTTGTTAATGGAGAGGCGAGGGGGTTGTCCCTCTCTCCTGCTATCAAGATCTTTCTGATTGGCCCTGTCTTGGAGCAGTAGGTGGTGACAACCCATGTTCCTCAGATACAATCCATATGTCTGAGGAGAATGACCATTCAGGTAAGTGCCAACAATTCATTTTCTCTCCCTCTTGCAGCCCCTCCAACACTCCTCTTGCCACTCAGTTAGGGCCCTCCTGATGATACCCAGGTCGCAACGGAGTCCAGTTCTGGGTCCTCCTAATCTGGCTCTGAGGGGGAAGGGTCTGCTGCTGAGGTGGAGGGACGGCTCCCTCCTCCAGTGAAGCTGGGCCCTTCTTCCATGCAGGGTGGAAGCGGGGTGGGTGGCGGCAGTGGACAAGCACCAGCAACCTCACTAGGTCTGCTGTGACCCAAAAGGCCCAAGACAGCATCCAGGACGTTGGAGGCCACCCAGATCAGCAATGTTTGGTGGCATTTTGAAAACCCTCAAGATGCCCCAACCACTGCTTGCTGCATCCACTGCAGGGCACAAGTCAGTCGGGGCAAAGATCCTAAGCATCTGAGGATGACCTCCATGTGGCAGCACATGCGACAGCGTCACCCAGATCTCATTGACTCCTCTGACAGTGCTAGTGCGCCTAGTGTGCCTGCGACTAGCACTGACACTGGCTGGGCGAAGGCTTCCATGAAGTCCATGCAGCCAGTCAAGTGGTGGTGGATGCAGTCATCAAGCAAGAAGCACCCCGGTCACGTGGACCCACGTCTCTTCACCCACCTCATAAGGGAGATGATGGCCATTGACAACCAGCCATTTTAAGTAGTCAAGAACACCAGCTTTCTCTGGATACTCCAGGCGCTAGTGCCTGACTACACCACCCCCTCAAGGACAATGTTCAGCTGGAACGTGGTGCCCTCCCTCTATATGAGATACAGGGAGCTCATGTCAACCATACTGCGTGCAGCACCAGCATGCATTTCACCACTGATCTGTGGAACAGAGTGGAATCCACATTGCTTTCCTGGCCCTGACTGCCCACTGGTGGGGGCAGAAAGGGAACCTCTGGTGCTGCCTCTGGCTCCAGCGTGTCCCACACTGCATTTTTCACAGGTGGTCTGTCTTGCACGTAGAGACCTTGGATGTCAAGTACACCAAGGAGGAGGTGGCAGCCATACTTGGCCACCAAACGGAGGAGTGGATAGGCAGGTTGCTACACTTCAGAAGGGGTTTCAGTGTGACAGACAATGACTCCAATGTCATGGCAGCAGTAGAGTCAGTGTTGGAGTGTGTGAACATCTGCTGCATGGCACACACACTCCATCTGGCTGTCAGGTATGCCCTTGGCCTCAAGGAGGCGAAGGTGTTCAGGGAACAGGGCCACCCCATGGTAGGTTCTGTTGCTGCCACAGCTGCACTTGTGGAGAAGTCCTGCAAAATTGTAGCCCACTTCCACTCGAGTGAGAAGTCCAGGCGCCTGTTTCACAAGTGGCAGCGTGTCCATGGGCTTCCACAACATCTCATCCCTATGGATGTAGATACCTGGTGGAACTCCACCTTCCTCTTGTTTCAGCACCTGCTCGAAGATCTGGCGAGGAACGAGTCCTTGGGCGTGTGTGACCTATCCAACACAGAGGGAAAGCTCATGTGCGAGATGGTGTTGGCACTTGAGCCCTTCCTGTTTGCCACAAAGAGCTTATGTGGCGACACCGCTCCGCTGAGCCAGGCCCTGCCCTCGGATCTCCTCCTGGAGAAGCTGATGGGTGAACTGTGGACCTCACTGACCACACCAGAGGGGTGTGCTTTGACTGGAAGGCCAAGGACCAGGGTTGTCGACAGGCTAGTCAATGAGCTGGGTCACAGGGAGGAGTCTCTGTGACACAACCATCAAGGGCAATGTTGTTTGTGCGGATGACTTGGCCAGGTGGAGGGGCCTCCTGATCAACAGTTTTAGGGAAGAGGTCATTAGGACCGGCAGAGACCAAGTGATGGTGTGCCTCCCGAGTGTGCGTGACCCACACCCAGCAGCAGAGCAAGCAGCCCTGCAGAGAAAGAACTACAATTCCCAGACTATCTTAGACTCCCTGGCTGCATGTTTCATTGTTCTCTGCAGAGCAGGGTTGTTTTTTCCCCTTTTAAAACCCCCATTTTTAAAAATGGTATATCCCATTTTTCTTTATCTTGATTTCTTGATTACTTAATCACAACTTAAAATGTTTGGGAAATAACTGCAAGATAGACTGAGATGGGAGAGGTGGAAGATGAGTGATCGGCTACTGCAATTTGGGGGAGTGGAAGCATTTAGACCAGAGCTGCGCAACTTGGTCCTCCCATCAACCCTGACTTTTGGCCACTGTGGCTGGAGACATGGGCATTGTAGTCCAAGAACAGCTAGCTGAAGTTGTGCAGCCCTGATTTAGGCTAAAGACCTGGCTCAGAGATATACAGCAGAAGGACACAGCAGTGAAAATGTAGGAATTTAGTCTCTTGATCCAAGGTGCACCTATTATTATTATTTTATTAAATTTCTATAACACCCTTCCAAAAATGGCTCAGGGCGGTTTACACAGAGGGATAATAAATAAGATGGATTATTTGATTTATTTATTGTTAAATTTATATACCACCTTTAATTAGAACAATCCCAAGGCGGTTTACAGCAAAATTTAAAAACAAAGGTGTAAAAAAAAAAGACACAATTAAAATATTAGCTAAAAATATAAAACAAATCTGATTAAAAAATTTAAACAAAAGCATAATGCAATACAGAGTACAAAGAGCAGCAGCAGAGACAATCAAATAAAAGCCCGTGTAAAAAGCCACGATTTAACATGCTTTCTAAAAGCTGTGATAGAGACTGAGGAGCGAATAGCCACTGGGAGAGCATTCCAGAGTCTGGGGGCAGCAACAGAGAAGGCCCTGTCCTGCGTGCACGACAACCGAGCCTCCCTCATTGTCGGCACCCGGAGCAGAGCCCCCTCAGATGACCT
This sequence comes from Hemicordylus capensis, assembly GCF_027244095.1. Classification (NCBI taxonomy): domain Eukaryota; kingdom Metazoa; phylum Chordata; class Lepidosauria; order Squamata; family Cordylidae; genus Hemicordylus; species Hemicordylus capensis. The sequence continues at coordinate 251,465,550 of NC_069658.1, read as the reverse complement.
TGTCAAGTAGGCAGCAACCCTTGGGAGCAGGCAGTCCCTCAGGTATCCTGGGCCAAATCCATTAAGAGTTTTAAAGGTCAAAACCAGCACCTTGAATTGGACCCGGAAACAGACTGGTAGCCAGTGCAGCTCTTTCAAAATGGGTATGATGTGCTCCCACTGGGCAGCTCCAGATAAAACCCTAGTTGCCGCATTTTGCACTAGATGCAGTTTCCGGATATACTTCAAGGGCAGCCCCACTTAGAGCACGTTACAGTAATCCAGCCGTGACATGACTAAGGCATGGGTAACTGTGGCCAGATTTGCCTTCTTGAGAAAGGGAAGTTATTAGTGCTGCAACAGCCTGAAATGTTTGAAGGGAAGTTCCTATCAAAGATCTTTGTCATGATGGACTTCTGGTATGTGTCTGTCTCCTACAGGAGAAAAGATGACATAACACTAGTTGCTCCGTGTGATATAGCTTTGGTAACTATAATCTTTAGAGGCCTTTACAGAGCTGGAACAGTGCTCTTGAAACACACACAAAGTCATTTGTTGTCTTTATTTGCAGGGGGAGTTCAAGACGTTTTGTTGCCTGAGGCAAAGGACAGTATGTCATCTGTGGGATACATGTGCCAGTTGCCTCCTCCCTGTTCCATCCGACTCATCCAGATGGCCAGACTTGCCTTCTCCAAAGGCAGACAATGGGCATGTTGGAGCAATTCAAGACACTTCCTGTTTACATGCATCACATTCCTTTTGTGTCCATCAGTCTCCAGTATTTAGCTGCTTCAGGGAGAGAGTGTCAGATGGGCTTTATCATATACCCAGAAGAAAGGGAGAAGGGCCTCTCTGGAGAATGAGAGCCCTGATAATGTGCAGATCAGAGCTGCTGTGTCAGCATCAAATAAGGCCACCCGCCTCCCAGCACAGTCCAAAATCACTCTAACCTTCTTTAGCTCGTCCCCACTCAGGGACGGAGGAAGAAAATTGGGGGAATTGGAGGCCATGTACTCACCTCCCCACTTCTCCAAAGCCCAGATCCCTTCCTCAGGACTAAATTCAATATCTTCATTCTTCACAGATTTTCTGGCCACCCCCACAGCCCATTGGTCCTCACTTCCCACAGTCACATCCCAGCAATGTCTCCCTGCTGTGAACCCCTCACAGCCCAGGACAAAAAAATCATTGCCAAATCTCTCAGGATTGTTGAGCAGATCTTGGTCTTCAACTCCATATCTCACGCTTTTATGATCCTCTGACAGGATGAGGCGAGGATGAGCTGTGTTGGGATCCAGAGTCACATTTGCTGTTTGGGGAGAGGGGAAAAGAGAAACAGGATCAGCTCAGGGAATGATTTGCATCCGGAAGCTGGACACATATCACAAGAACCGCCTCCTACAGTAAATCAGTAAGACTTCCCTGAATGACATCTAGGATTGGTGTCTTCCTGTGACTTTTCCCACATTTGAATAAGAAGATTGCCTGGAGCCTCAGGAGAAGCTGGTGACAAACTCTAACCAAAGTTTCAGATATTTATTTGAAACACTTATTCCCTGCCTCTAATGACATTCAAAGTACTACAAGCAAAAAAGAAAGAAAGAAAAGAACCTCCACCAGGGCAGCCCAAAATATTGAGGCACCTGATAGGAGGTGGCAAATGCTGCCTTGCCTCGTGCCCTTGGTAGGGGGCGGCCCCCTTTCAAAACCAACCTTGGCAAGCTTTGAAAGTGGCATGCGAGGCAGGGAGGATGAAGATTGCCAGCAATCTCCTCTTCTCTCAAGTATGTGTGGAGAGAGGCACTCGCAAAGCTTGTAAGGGTCAGATCAGTCCCATAGATGGCAGCTGTGTTCTCCAGTCAAAGGATTATGTTAAGAAAAAGGAACTACAGATAGACATGGAACTCTTTCCTCATTCTTTCCTACTGTTCGTAGCTAAACCATTTGTCATTCCAGAACTCCCAGGACAGAAATGGAGATCCACAATAAAGGACAAGCAGACCACTTTCTGACAAGTTCCCCTCGCTCCTACGAGTTTAATCCTCCCCCAATTTCCAAAATGTACCTTTGTGTAGCTGAAGTCCAGATACCAGAGTGTCTGGGAAAGGAAAGGGTACAGAGAGCATCACATCATCCTGTTTGTAAGAGAACTTGTCACACACTACCACCAGTTGACATAACTGGACCATCTTTTGTTTCCTTAATTAACAGAAGCAGAATGAAATGCTGAAATGAAGTAAGTTTAGGAGGGGCTTTCTTCAAACTCTAATTTATTTACAGATTTTAGGGCTTGTCTTCATCTCATGGGTACTTTTTCAACACTTCCAGCTAGGTCTGCTACTGGATTTAGAAAACAAAGAGGAAATGCATGAGATGTGACAAACTGCCAACCAAGTGAGTGAAAGAGGAGAGCCAATCTTATTGTGTTTATGTTGGAATAAAGAAAAGGAGGAGGGAACTAGCCATTTCTTTTCATATCATCCATAGGTTTTTTTAACTGCATTTGTCAGATAAATCTGCTAATATTTTTTCAGGCAAGAGGAGTTGTTTGCAATGGCCAGTCTTACCGTCTGTAAGCAGTAATGGGCTGGATGAGGGAGAATAAACTGAGACTGAATCCAGATAAGACAGAGGTACTTATTGTGCAGGGTCAGAACTCCAGAGACAATTTTGATCTACCTGTTCTAGATGAGGTCACACTTCCCCAAAAAGAACAGGTTCACAGTCTGGGAGTACTTCTGGATCCACAACTCTCCCTTGTATCTCAGGTTGAGGCAGTGGCCAGAAGGGCTTATCATCAGCTTCGGTTGATACGCCAGCTGCGTCCGTTTCTTGAGATTGATGACTTCAGAACAGTAGTACATTTGCTGGTAACCTCCAGACTTGACTTCTGCAATGCGCTCTATGTGGGGCTGCCTTTGTACATAGTCCGGGAAATCCATTTGGTACAGAATGCAGTGGCCAGGTTGGTCTCTGGGTCATCTCGGAGAGACCACATCTGCTGATAGATCTATTCTACACTGGCTGCCAATAGGTTTCTGGGCAAATTACAAAGTGCTGGTTATAACCTATAAAGCCCTAAACGGCTTAGGCCCTGGGTATTTAAGAGAACGTCTTCTCCATTATGAGCACCACCACCTATTGAGGTCATCTGGAGAGGTCTGTCTCCAGTTGCCGCCAGCTTGGCTGGTGGCCACACAGGGACCGGCCTTCTTAGTTGCTGCCCTGAGACTGTGGCATGCACTCCCTACTGAAATATGATCCTCCCCATCTCTTATAATTTTGAAAAAGCATTTGAAAACCCACCTCTTCACCCAAGCTTTTTCAGCTTTTTAAATTTTTAGGTTTTAATCTGTGGTTGATTTTTAAATTGGTAAGTTTTTGTATATGTTTTTAACTTGTTTTATGTTGTTAACTGCCCAGAGACTAAAGTTTGGGGCAGTGTACAAATTTGATAAATACATAAGAGTCATAAAGCAAAGATACCAGAGAGAACAGCATTGTGTGAAATTGGCCCTGATGTTGCTTCCCATACAGGGAAGATGCCTTGAAGAATCAGATTTCTCTCTCTCTCTCTCACACACACACACACACACACACACACCCACACACCCCTTTCACTTTGGATATTTGTTCAATTGCGACCTTCCTGTTAATTCATGCAGGCTCTTGAAGTTCCAATCGTTACAAATGAGTGACTGGAGATAAACAATGAATGCAATTCTGAGCTAGGTTTGGAGAAGCAACTTTGAACAGAATTATTTCTATTGAGAACTAAAATGGTCTTCTCAGCTTGCACTCAAATTCTCTTTTTTCCTAGACCAGTTATTACAAATGAGCCTTTCAGAAGCACATCCTCCAGACGAATGCAGGTTTCCATATAAGATCTTTATTACCTTTGAATTGCTCCATGATGCCCTCCAGAAAGGGATTTGTATCAAGGCATTCCCAGATCCTCCACTTCAGCACAGGAGGAAAAGTCACTGGATTCTCAAATGGTTCCTTCTCACAACTGATAGAGAGAAATAACTGATTAACCTACCATCCATCCAATTAAAAATTCTTAAGTGGAGTAAAGGAAACAAATGGGGAGAAAGGAAACAGCAGATAGCCTAGAGACACAAGCAGGTGCAGAAAGGCAACGCTGGATGAAAGAACAGCACAAAATAAATGATTTTTAGATGTTGAAAATATAAACATGCAGCTGATAATGAATAATATGAGTGAATGGATTTTAACTTGTAAAATCATGTACCTATCTGTAGTTCCTTGAAGGAGATCCTTTGTGGGGCTCAAAATGTCAAACAGACATTTACAATCAGCTTTGGGATATTTCATTTTGAGTGTATGTGTGTGTGTGTAACTATTTTGTGATACACCATGTACAGAGAAAGAGGGCACTACCTTCAGCAGTGTTCCACAGAAGGAAACAGAGGCTGACATCCAGACTAAATTATTCCTAAGTAGCACTGTTGAAATTAAGTAGTCCTTTTAGTCCACTGAGTAGTACTATTCAGTAAGTTAGTCTAGCCATCAGCCAGGGATCCTTGGAGTGAGGACTGAGGTGCTACAAGCTCCAAAGAGTTGTTGATATCCAGACTATGTTACTCAATGGTAGTAAGCAAGAGTACCTCTAAAGGACTAATAAATTTCAACAGGACTTCCAATAGTAAATTAAGTCAGGATTTCTGCCAGTGTCCCTACATTTAACGGTGAAACCTGGATGTTTGGATCCATTCCTCCTATTTCCCCCCAAAACTTGAAGGCCACATTCTTCACATTCTGGAGATTAGACTAGATAAAACGAAGCATGGAGAGAAACCACTGGAATCCTCTTACCTCTGAAGGCTGCTTCTAATATCCTAAAGGGGAGAGAGAGAAAGAAGAGGGAATTCACTGCCTGCCACAGTGTGAAGAAGAACTTGATGATATAATTAAATCATCAGGCAAAGTGGAGACATTTTAATGCAGTGCAGAAAGGTCTACTTGAAACAAAAACCTAGCAGTTGAATGTGATAGTTAATATTTATGTATGTATTTAGTTTTACATTTTGATTCTGCCCTTCATCAGATATCCCCAGGGTGCTGTAAAAATATTTAAAACATCACAAATAACTCAATTAAAACATAATGAGAGTTTCCATTATCAATAGCAACAACACCCTTTGGCTTAACATGTGTTAAGGGCATTGACTGATTGATAGTTAAATTTTTAGCCCCTGGTGGTGCAGTGGTAAAACTGCTGCCCTGTAACCAGAAGGTTACAAGTTTGATCCTGACCAGGGGCTCAAGGTTGACTCAGCCTTCCATCCTTCCGAGGTCGGTAAAATGAGTACCCAGAATGTTGGGGGGCAATATGCTAAATCATTGTAAACCGCTTAGAGAGCTTCCAGCTATAGAGCGGTATATAAATGTCTTTCATTAAAATAATCACGAGGCAGTTCACATAAAAAATGTTAAAACAAGACTATAAAATCACACAATTAAAATATGCTAAAATATAAAAACAGATCTAATTACAATTTTTTTTAAAAAAAACATACATAAAAATACCAGGCAATATACAAAGAAGCAGCAATGGAGACAATCACATAAAAGCCTGAGTAAAAAGTGACTGTTGCTGGTTTCTATTTCTTTTAGATTGTGAGCCCTTTGGGGACAGGGATCCATCTTATTTATTTATTATTTCTCTGTGTAAACCACCCTGAGCCATTTTTGGAAGGTCGGTATAGAAATTGAATAAATAAAATAATAAATATAATAAGATGTAAAAATATTATGGGACTTCCGACTACAAACAGACAAACATCTGCCACACAATACACCAGATATAACTGTAGTCAAGAAGAAAGGAAAACAAGTTAAAATAATCGACATAGCAATACCAGGGGATAGCAGAATAGAAGAAAAAGAAATAGAAAAAAAATCACCAAATACAAAGATCTACAAATTGAAATTGAAAGGCTGTGGCAGAAAAAGACCAAAATAATCTCAGTGGTAATTGGCACCCTGGGTGCAGTTCCAAAAGACCTTGAAGAGCACCTCAACACCATAGGGGCCACAGAAATCACCATCAGCCAATTACAAAAAGCAGCTTTACTGGGAACAGCCTATATTCTGCAACGATATCTATAACAGCAACAAAATTGACAATAAAATTCAGCCATCCCAGGTCCTTGGGAAGGACTCGATGTCTGGATAAAACAAACCAGTCAATAACACCTGTCTGACTGTGTAAACAAGAAATAATAATAATTTAAAAAGCCAAGTCTTCAGATTTTTTCTAAAAGCCATGATGGAGACCGAGGAGCGAATAGCCACTGGGAGAGCATTCCAAAGTCTGGGGGCAGCAACAGAGAAGGCCCTGTCAGGTTGTCACGTACGACAACCGAGCTTCCTTCATTGTTGGCACCCGGAGCAGAGCCCCCTCAGATGACCTCATCAAGCGGGCAGCAACCCTTGGGAGCAGGGGATCCCTCAGGTACCCTGGGCCGAAACCGTTTAGGGCTTTAAAGGTCAAAACTAGCACCTTGAATTGGACCCAGAAACAAACTGGTAGCCAGTGCAGCTCTTTCAGAAGCGGGGTGATATGCTCCCAGCAGGCAGCTCCAGACAAAACCCTAGCTGCCGCATTTTGCACTAGCTGCAGTTTCTGAATATTCTTCAAGGGCAGCCCCACGTAGAGCGTGTTACAGTAATCCAGCCGTGACGTGACTAAGGCCTGGGTAACTGTGGCCAGATCTGCCTTCTCGAGAAAGAGACGCAGCTGACGCACCACCCAAAGCCGTGCAATGGCACCCCTAGCCACCGCCTCGACCTGAGCTTCCAAAAGCAGAGCTGGGACCAGTAATACCCCCAAGCTGCATACTTGCTCCTTCAAGGGGAGTGCAACCCCATCCAGAACTGTTAAAATCTCCTCATCCCAATTGGCTCTCCTACTGATCAACATTACCTATGTCTTGTCCGGATTCAATCTCAGCTTTCCATGTTCACTCAAAATGCCAGAAAATGGCAACTGTTAAGGGCCACTCCCTTGACCCATGTGTTATTATTAGACAACATGGATATGAAATAGTGTACTGTGCTGTTACTAGTTCCAGCTTCACTACTACATTGGAGCTGGATGGCTCTCTGTAGCAGAGAGGTAGACCTAATTCTCAGATTGGTCTGTCAGGCTCATCGGCCTATCACTAAGAAAAAAGAAAGGAAAGATTGTGCCATAGAGTCAGTGTCGACTCCTGGCGACCACATGTGGTTTTCATTGGTAGAACCAAGGAGAGGTTTACCATTGCCAGCTCCCACACAGTATGAGATGATGCCTTTCAGCATCTTCCTATATCGCTGCTGCCCGATATAGGTGTTTCCCATAGTCTGGGAAACATACCAGTGGAGATTCAAACTGGCAGCCTCTTGATCCCTAGGCATGTTGCTTCCCCGCTGCACCATTAGGTGGCTTGGCCTATTACCACGAACCAGTGAAATGGAGGAAATGTCCAATCCCTGACCAATCCTTTGAGAACCTTTCTCTCACATTTTTGGCTCTCTATGCCCCACATAAGGGAACTGGTTAAGCCTCAAAGAACTATTATGTAACCCTTGCAGAACTCTAGCCACTTCCTTGACTACTATAACAATAGAGAATTAATGCTGCTTTGCTCTTGTCAGCCTGTCAATAGAGTGCCACAAAACCCCTTTGCTGATGCCCAAATACGAAAACTTTTACTACAGGAATATAACTATTTCTATCCCTTGCCATTATTCCATACACATAGCACATTTGTTTACATATTTACCGCCCCATCCAACGGCTCTGGGTAGTTTACAAAACCAAAATAAAATATAATCATTTTAAAAATCAAACTTCAAACCATGAAAACCAAACAATTCAAATGGTTTTAAAAAACATTTAAAACAATTAAAACAATTTTAAAACCATGGAAGGCCAGACCAAAAAAAAAAAGTTTTAAGGGCTCTCCTGAAGTCCAATAAAGATTCTAAACCACAAATTTATGTGGGGAGTGCATTCTATAACCCAGGAGGAGGAGAACAGCTTTAAAAGGATTTTTTTTTTTTTAAGGAGAGGAACAAACAAGGAGACAACTTGGAAGGAAGAATGGGAGAATTGTAGCAGGGGAAAGCAAAGGAAAGCCAAAAAACGCTAAGGTGCAAGAGAGCTGAGAAAAAACCTGCCTGGAGCTGCCGAGGACAGAAAGAACTGGGGAGGAGTTATCCTCCTCAAGCTCAAGAAGGTGGGACTTGTTTTTTATCCAATCAAATACTGTCCTGCCTTGGAGCTCCTGAGAGGGATAATCCAATGAGATGCCCCTGGCTTCCAGCAACTGAGAAAGTCCGGTTCCGAGTTGCCACCAGACTCACTTGTGGCAGCTGGAGATGGACCTCTCCTCAACATGTGGTGGGGATCATACAGAAGGAGGCATTCTCTAAGGTAACCTAACCATTCAGGGCTTTAAAGGTTATAACCAACACTTTGTATTTTGCCCAGAAACCTATCAGCAGCCAGTGCAACTGTTTGAGAACAGGTATAATATGGTATCTCTGGGTTACCCTGGAGAACAATCTGGCTGCCGCATTTTGAACTAACTGAGGTTTCCAAACCACGTACAAAGGCAGCCCTATGTAGAGCAGATTGCAATAGTCAAGCCTGGAGGTTACCAGCTGACGCACCACTGTTTTGAGATTGTTCTCTTCAAGGAATGGACACAGCTGTCAAATTAGCCGAAGTTGGTGGAAAGCACTCCTGGCCATAGCCTCCACCTGCGATACCAGGATGAGGCCTGGATCCAAAAAGCACTCCCAAGCTGCGTACCTGCTCCTTCTGGGGGAGTGTAACCCCATCCAGCACAGGAAGTTCTAACTCATCCCTCAAATTCCGATCCCCCACAATGAGCACCTCTGACTTGTTTGGATTCAGCTTCAATTTGTTATCCCTCATCCAGTCCATTACTGCCAGTAGGCAGGCATTTAGGGAGTGAATGCCATTTCCTGAAGAGGAGGAGGAGAAAGATTTGGGTGTCATCGGCATACTGGTAACACCCTGCACCAAATCCCCTGATGATTGTTGCTGGCACTGCTCTTCGGCAGGCTGCCAGAAGCCTCTCTGCTTAAGTCTGAGACTGCAGGTGTATGGGTCTCTCTTAACATGCTCAGGAGTCTTATTGGATCATGAGCTTTCCATTTGTTGGCATATTGGGGACCAGTCACTTAGCAGGCAGTGGAACTGTTACCCCCAGATTTAGCCAAACTGAAAGGGAATTAGTCTTGTGCCTTCTTGTGCTAGGATGCCTAAGTAAACTTAAGAGTTAATTAGCAAAGTTAGCTCTCCGTTCAAGGTCTCCCTGCATCCAGAGTCACCCCATCTTGGTCTAACTCCCCTCCACAGATGCCTCAAACCAGCTAAAAACCAATTACCTCAGCAGGGAGTCCAGATAAGGCTCTCCCTCCCTATCAGAAGAAAGCTAAGTGAGCGACAAACTCAGGTGTACCCATTAAAATCCGGATTAGTTTACTAGGCTCTTCTGACCTAGAGATACCATGTTTACGCGTTCATCCACTCCATCTGCATTAAGGGTGCACTTGGCCCATTCAGCTCGTTGTGTTGCAGTGCAGCACAGTAAACAAAGACAATGGAATGTTTTGACATTCCCCGGGACCACTCTATTCAAGAAAGGAGAACAGCAGGAATGTTGCCTTGGGACACAATCTGGACTATAACAGTCCCTGGTTCCTTGAGCCAGGGTGCTCCACTTGGTCTCCAATATCCTGCGTTTTGTTTCCATACCTCGGAGTCACCTGTTACTTGGAGGCTGCAGCTGGCTCCTGTCATCCCACCTGGCCACATTTTACTCTGCAGGTCACCCTTGCTTCCAGTCTTGCCTGACCCAATCTGCACAGCCCTCCTCGCTACTACCTGAAGCTGGCTTCACGAGAGCAGACACCCTTTGGATGCTGCTGTCTAACCCCTCCGGTTTCCCTATGCCTGTCATTGCCAGAGCCATCCCTGGGGAACGAGCCCCCTCAGTCGTGCCAGAGCCACAAGGATCCACCTGCCAATAAGAAACAAGGTTGTATGATAACCGCTGCGCCCCAATCTGGGCTCCCTCTATCCCTGCTTCTTCTCTCTTAAATCCAGAAGAAATTGCTTCTCTAAGCCTCCTTTTTCTAGCTAGCCTGGAGTTCATTCAATTCGGACCCAAGCCAAAACACCTCTTTGCAAGTTGTTCAATAACATTTTTAGTAGTAATATTGCTCTAACCAACCCTCTTATTCCACTGTACCCCTGAACCTCAAATAAAACCTCTCTCTCTCTCTCCCAGTCATTTTCCTATCACTAAACTTTGCACAAAAGTTATTCTGATGTGGAACTGCTCCACTCTCAGCTAATTTCCCTGCACAAAGCCCGAATGCAGTTTTGGGGTGTTTGCCAACCATCGCGGTTTCATGTAGCTCCTGTTTGGAAGAGTAACTGTCACCAAGTGCCACCATCTGGAATCTACCCAAGAGATAGGAGCGGAACCACTGCATAGCAATGCCCCCTATCCCTAACTCCCCCAGGTGATCCAGAAGGATACCATGGTTGATGGTACTGAAAGCTGCCAAGAGATCTAAAAGAATCAGAAGAGTTACATTCCCTCTGTCGATTCCATGGGAGAAGTCATAGGCAGAATAAACTGATGTCTGGTAATGCCCAAAATAGCAACACTGCACATCAACATTAAACAGAAACCTCTACTCTAGGACAATCCACTCCAAAGGTGAAAGTATATGTGCAGTTCGAGATCCATCATCCTATTTTCTTTTCCTAAAACCAATCTCACGGAGGGGACAATTTGCACCAGGGCCATGAGATATGGAAAGGGAGGTTAGCCTATTTCCCCGATGAATGTTCACCTCTCTCGGCTGCTAATTGCTGCGGAAGAAGAAGAATACATATAGGTGCTCATACTGTAGCTGCAGGTTTCCCCCCTATGCAGTTAATAGCAGCTCAAGGAGGGGAAAAGTTAAGTCACCCTCCTCTGTTCAGTCTCTGAGAGATCTAATCACAGATTCTCTTCATCATGGGTGATCTGGCCCTAATGTGGTCCTATTGTTTATGAACCATAAATGGGGCCACTTCATTTCTTAGGCAGACAAAGGTTTGAAGCCAATTTTCCCCTGGAGAGGAGCCTAGTCTGTTTCTACTACAGTCTTACCCACAGCAATTCATCTGCTGGCTGCTGACACTTCTTCTCCACCTCCTGGACAGTATGTTCAAGAGAGGAGAGCTCCTCCGAGAGTCTGGCCATCTGCTCATCCCTTTTCTTCACTATTTCCTTCTCCACCTCTTCCATCCTGGCCAGCAGAAGTTTCTCTTGTTCTTTCAGAAACTGGTGTAGTTGTCTGAACTCAGCCACTGACTTCTCCTTCTCTGCCTTTGTTTGCGCCTGCAACAAGCACAGGGAAAGGGGAGAGCAGCAAGTTACACTTTAAGACCAAGAAGAATCCATGTCCTGCTGATCTTCTAAGAGAAAATGCAGCTCATTGCTAAATAAGCCTGCACACCAGAAAACTGGGAAAGAGGCAACGTGATACTGCTTTTGAAATCAACATTGGACTAATTGGTAAGCCTCCCTGTGATGGAGGCTGGGGAGCAGATGCCAGCCGGGAGAGGATTCCAAAGCCTGGGGGCAATGACTGAGAAGGCCCTGCTGGACAACTGAGCCTCTCTCACCGTTGGCATGCGGAGCAGAGCTCCCTCCAATGATCTTTTCAAGCGGACAGAAACTGTTGGGAGAAGGTGGTCCTTCAGCTATCCAGACCCCAAACTGTTAAGGGCTTTAAAGGTCAAAACCAGCACCTTGAACTGGACCCAGAAACAAACTGGTAGCTAGTGCAGCTCTTTCAAAATGGGTGTAATATGATTCCAGCAGGCAACTCTGGATAAATTCCTAGCTGCCACATTTTGCACGAGCTGCAGTTCCCAAATAGTCTTCAAGCGCAGCCCCATGTCTGCCAGAACTAGGGATGTTCATGGAACTGGTTAGCAAACTGGTTCGATGGTGGTGGTGGTGGGTCCTCTTTATGGATGGGGGGAGGGTGCTCTTACTTCTCCTGCCACATTTCCCCCGCTGGCACTGCCTTTTAAAATGGTCTGGCAGGACAGCAGCGTACCTCCTTGCCGCTCTGGTGCCTCTATGGACCAGAAGTGACTGGAAGTTGCCACTGCGCATGTGCACATCGTGACATGCGCACAAGCGAGCGTGATATGCACTCTCACAGCGGCAACTTCTAGTCACTTCCGGTCCAAAGAGGCACCAGGGTGGCAAGGAGGTATGCTGCCGCCCCGCCAGACCATTTTAAAAGTCAGCAAGGTAAATGAAGTGGGAGGGGTAAGAGCACTCCCCCCCCGGCTTAAAGAGATCCCACACACACACCTTCAAACCGGGAGGCGCCAGTTCTGTGCACACCACTAGCCAGAACTGCCAAAATCCTGGAGTCCAAACTGGCATGGATGTGAGCAAAGTGGTGTGCAAACTGGTCACAGCGGGCTATAGATAGTTCCTCCCTCATTACACAGAGAGATGTGTGAAGCAATAACTTTGCTACATGAAAAAGCTCCACTGGCCTACACTGAGCAGATGCCAGGCAAGCAGACCAAGAACCACCAGCAGCGGCTGTTTTACATGTTTTTTAAAAAAAGAAACAACTTTTCCCCACCCCAAGATCTGCCGCTCCCCCAGAATTTGCCTCTGTAGGCAATTGCCTCTATTGCCTCTGTAGTAATCCACCTATGGGCGTTTGGGAGCAACCATGTCAATAGCCTGGGCTGTCTCCACGTTCCAGAGATTCACCGGGGCCAGCTATGGACACTGGAAACTCCCCTGGGGCTGCCCACCAACCTACCAGGATTTTCCCTGGCACAAGATGGGAGGGGAGATGTTTCGCAACCTCCCCTTCCCTTAGCAGCCAACCTTGCCTTTCTGAGAGTTGGGGAACCCATAGGGACCTAGTGCTGGGAGGTACCAGAGGCTGTAGAAGGGAAATCACCAAAAATTGCTCCGCCACCATCATGCAATGGAAAGCCTTGGATCATTGGCAAAGGTTTAGTCTGGATGTCTTTAGCCTATAGCTGACATCCTGACTAAAGAAGTGCTCGCGTCATGAACAAAATTGTGCTAGCACAAGAAGATCACATCACTGCACTAAAACACTGGGCTTTGTGGAATTGCACTATGTCGCTCCTGTACAAATGTTCCCTTTAATAGAGTTAAGGCAAGCCTGCGCAACATACCGTCTGCAGGCAAGATCCGGCCCGTGGGCATGTTTTTTCCAGGCCCACATGCTTGCAGTAGTGCAACATGCAAGTAACTAGCTAGCACAATAGCTTTGCACTACTGCAGAGCTGCACAACTTTGGCTCTCTGACTGATGTTGGACTACAGTTCCCATCATCCCCAGCTACAGTGACCAATAGTGAGGGATGATGGGAGTTGTGGTCTTAAAATAGCTGGAGGGCTGAAATTGGACAGCGTTGCACTAGTCAACATCCCAAGTGTTTCGTTAGAATGTGAGGCAGTGTGTTTTGCAGACTCAGCCTCTGCGTGCTTAATCAGAAGTAAAACCACTGAGTTCAGTGGAGCTTATAAGAACATAAGACAAGCCCTGCTGGATCAGACCCAAGGCCTATCTAGTCCAGCATCCTGTTTCATAAAGTGGCCCACCAGATGCCCTAGCCATGCCATTTCCATAGATATTTATTCTCATACTTATGTGCTTCCTGGTAATGCTTACAAGCAAGTCTTGGCTTTCCTTTTGTGTTTTTGTTTTATACACCAGAATGTTCTCTTTCTCCTTCAGCAGAATCTTCAGGTCGTTTTTAATCCAATCCTGGGAAGAAAACAGAAGTTCCAGCTCGGTTTCATTTTAAAGGTTTCATATTTACAGATATCGGGACTTCAGTTAAGTACAGTTCATTGGCAAGACAAGCAACAAGAAAATGAAAAATATATTTGTATAGAGATAATCACACTATATCTGTGTAACCTAACAGAATTTATGAATATATGACAAGCCCTAGAGGCCAAAAAACAAAATTTAGCTACTTTATAAGTCACATAAGAATCTTAGTCAGCTAAAAGAAAACTTACATAACATAACTCCATATGACATTCTGCTGTCTTATTTGAAATCAAATTGGTGACTTTTTTTCTGTAATGTATAGACATACACTATACACTGTATATATATACTGTAGTATATAGACGTACACTATAGTTGCATATGATTTTTGCTTAAACGAAATGTAGTGTGTGTGTGTGTGTGTGTATATATATATATGACAGACAGACATATATCCTGTTCTTCCTCCAAAGAGGCCATGGTAGTGTACATGATCTTTCTCCCCACTTTTATCCTCACAACAATCTTGTGAGCAGGTTTCGAGGGGAGAGAGACAGGGTCTCAGCTAAAGTCTCACAGTGAATTTCATGACTGAATGAGGAACATTCACAAGTCCCCCAATCCTAGTCTTAACACTCTAATCACGACACCACACTGGTTCTCAGCAGTGTGCATATTGACTGCAGGAGAAATCTTTGCAGGAGAAAAAGGAGATTCATTTTTAGGATGAAGCAAACTAGTGGGGAGGAGAGCGTTGGATATCTTTAAGAGAGCTTGAAAGGGTTTAATTATCAAAATGTGGGGGTGCTGTGGGCCCAAACCTTGGATCTTTTAAGTACCTAGCAACACCTCCGTAAGAGAGAGAGGAAGAGAGAAAAGTGGCAGGATTGTCCACACAAATCTGGTATCAGCAGGTATGTTCAGAATTTCTTCTCAAAGTACAAAAAAACCCCCAATCTTCCCCTGAGTGTATTGTAGTGTAAAAAGTAGTGAATTCAGCTAATTTATGTGGCAGGGCAAGGGCGGGGTGGTGGAAGAAAAGGGATGAGAAGAGCAGAGAGGAGGAGGAAGACAGAAGGTGGAGTGAGGTGGGCGCAAGGCTATGTGTGGCTCCCCTGGGGTGTATCAGAATCTAATTTTATCTGGTCCACCACGGGATTTGAGTTTGACACCCCCTGGCATAGTGCATTTGCAAGAGAGAGAAAATCCAAGCTCTGAGCCTGCTCTGAGAGGGGAGCTTCTAGGTCAGGCGCCTTCTGTCCCTCCTCCAGCCAAGCAGTCAGCTAGCTTCCCAATTCCAATCAATCCTGCCAGAGGTAGGCAACCTTGGCTCGCCAGCTGGGGCTGAACTACAACTCCCATCATCCCCAGCTACCTATCCTGCCTATTCCTCTGTCTAAATGGTGAGCCCCTACCCTGTACTCCTGGGCAACCTCCTCCACAGGAACCACATCATGGGCTCGGTGCTCCTTGGATCTGTCGCACACCACGCAGATGGTGGCTTCCTCCTCCTTGCAAAAGAGCTTCAGGGGCTCCTGGTGCCTCTCGCAGACTCTCCCCGCTCCGGCTTCCTGCTTCACCTGCACACTCAGCTCTTTGGCTACTTCGATCACACTGGCCAGCTGCCTGTTTGGCTTCAGGTTGTAGGTTGAACTCTCTCTCTGCACTGAGGACAGGCGGCTTTTCTCGGGGACTCCCCCCAGCACTTGAGAATGCAGCCTCGGCAGAAATTGTGCCCACAGTCTAGGATTACTGGATCTTCGAAATAGTCCAGGCAAACGGATCAAGTCGCTTCCTCCTCAAACCTCTTCCTGGCGTTGGGAGCGGCCACAGCTCAGGCAGCAGGAAGGAACAAGGAAGTTAGAAAACTGACTTGAGTTTCGTTTTCTTCTCTGTCCCTCCCACGACGCAATTAGCTCTTGGCTGGCGTCCCTCCCAGCAGCGAGCGCTGCTCTTCTTCTGTGAGGGCTGGGCGGAAAGGGTATTGCTAATGAGAATAAAGAAGGAGGGGGAGTGTGGCCAGCCGGCCTCAACTCATTAACAAAGCTGCCCTTAAAACTATTTTGGGGTCAAAAAATCACATGCACAGAAGAATTTAGATTGGTGGCTGATGTGTACACACGGGAACTTTCTTATCCCTTTTTTTGAAGTACAAGCGTGAATTTTAGGTAACGGTTACTCAAGTGAAAACTATGCACTCTGCACATGGTCAGATGTTCTTTCTATCTTCTATATATTTATTTCTCCTAGGCGGACCCATCGCTAATCCCATGTGTGGCAGCTCTCGCGAGAGTTTGTGAGCAGCTGTTGATTAGCGACCGGGACGGGAGAGAAAATAGGGATGCTGGCCAGCGGTGGGCCAGCCCAGCCAGCGGTGGGCCAGCCCCGGGCCGGCTGGCAGAAGCAGCAGCCCAACCCAGCTGCCGGGAATTGGTGGGCAGGTGGAGGTGGCGGGATGGCTTTCCAGCCCGCCAGCCAGAAAGCACCGGGAGGGTGGTGGGGGCGAGAAGAAGCTGGCCAGCTTTAATCTGTGATTTTGTTGTGTTCTTTTTGTGAATTTGTGCCCCCAGAAAATGCCTTTGTTTGGAGAACTGCAAAACTCTCAAGCCCCTATTAACTGTGTAAAGAGGCACCTTTTTAAGGTGGCTGCTCTGCACTATTTAGGAGGAAGCATTTCCCTTTTGTGTGGTGGGCAAGGGGAACAGCTGGAGGTTTTTCTTTTTAATCAGCTCACTGTATTTTTCTGGAAGATATTTTTTTGCAAACCTTACCAAATAAGAACAGCCCTGCTGGATCAGGCCCAAGGCCCATCTAGTCCAGGATCCTGTTTCGCACAGTGGCCCACCAGATGCCGCTGGAAGCCACAGGCAGCAGTTGAGGGCATGACCTCTCTCCTGCTGTTACTCCCCTGCAACTGGTACTCAGAGGCATCCTGCCTTTGAGGCTGGAGATGGCCTATGGCCCTCCAACTTGTAGCCATTGATAGACCTCCATGAAGTTATCCAAACCCTTCTTAAAGCATTCCAGGTTGTTGGCTGTCACCACATCTTGTGGCAGAGAACTCCACAAGTTGATTATATGTTTTGTGAAAAAGTACCTCCATTTGTTGGTCTGAAATTTCCTGGTCATCAATTTCATGGGATGACCCCCTGGTTCTAGTGTTATGTGAGAGGAAGAAGAATTTCTCTCTATCCACTTCCTCCAAACCATGCATGGTTTTATAGAACTCTAGCATGTCTCCCCACTGTAGTCTTTTTCTTTTTTCTAAACTAAATAGCCCCAGGTGTTGTAGTCTTGCCTCATAAGAAAGGTGCTCTGGGCCCCTGATCATCTTGGTTGCCCTCTTCTGCACCTTTTCCAATTCTACAATGTCCTTTTTTAGATGTGACCAGAATTGTACGCAGTACTCCAGGTGTGGCCGCACCATAGTTTTGTATGACGGCATTATAATATTAGCAGTTTCATTTTCAATCCCCTTCCTAATAATCCCTAGCATGGAACTGGCCTTTTTCACGGCTGCTGCACATTGAGTTAACACTTCCAACGAGCTGTCCACCACGGTGCCAAGATCCCTCTCCTGGTCAGTCACTGACAGCTCAGATCCCATCAGCGTATACTTGAGGTTGCTTGTGCTTTTTTTCCATGGATGAACACAAGTAGGGCATTTCCCTAGCTCAGTACAGATGCTTCAGTATAAAAGACTGCCATTTAAATTCTAAACATGGGGATCCGGTATGGCATTTAGCACATATAGTTTGTTGGGCTTGACTGGTGAGGCCAGAACCTGGTTCTGCCATGATTCCCATTGGACAGTCTTGAGCAAGGCATTGTCTCTTGGTCTACACAGGGTTGTTGTGAGCAGAATAGGAGACAGCACCTCTTTACTTGCCCAAGCAGGCAACGACAGTCCCTTCAGACACTTACTACTACTATTTATAAACCACTTTTCAACAAAGTTTCCAAAGCAGTTTATAAAAAATAATAAATAAATAAGATGGTTCCCTATCCCCAAAGGGCTCACAACCTGTGCATCATGTTAGGTCTCACAGAGCTGCCCTGTTGGGAATTTCACAGACTCAGTTCTGCCATGACAACAGGGTGGGAGCCTGCTCAGAAGACACCTACCACTCCCGGAAGCACCCATGCCACTCTCCTGGGTCCTAGAAAAAGAGTGAAATTAATCCTCCCCCCCAACACACACACACCTTGAGCAAGGTGCAGAAGGCAAGATAGCTGCTTGCATGCCAACACCAGAGTGAAGTTTATGGACTGCTCCCTTTCCCCTGCTTCCACCCAGTGAGAGGCTGCATTCTCCTTCCTGGGATGGAGAGGGGGGTGCTGCAGGGCAAGGCAAGGCAGAAGCTAAGCAGCAGGAAGGAAGAGATGGAGGCACCAGCAAGGGAGGAGGATCTAGCAGGGCTGTCAGCTCGAGCCAGCAGTTGGGAGGATCAGCCATGGCCCCTCCCAACAGTGCCACTGGTGAGTCAGCTCAGAAATTCTAGACTTTTGGGCCATGCACACAGGCTCATATTGAAAACCTTCTCTTTAAAAGAAAACAAAGATTCTCTCTTTTTTAAAAGAACACCACCTGTATCTGCTCAAGATCACCTTATAGGACAACTCTGAGAGGGGCCCCACTTGGAATAACACTCCCTGGATTGGCTGGGTCCAGCCACACCACCACTCCAATCAGGACACACACACCCTTCAGTCATTTGAACCAGCATGAGCAGTATATTATATTATTATTATTATTAGATTTCTATACCACCCTTGCTGTATATGACAAGCAAATCTGCCTCTTTGAACACAGCAATTTCCCCTAGAAAGTCACATCAAGCTCCCTGAATACCAACAATGAAGTTTTGTTTCTATTTTCATAGCTGGTGGCAGTCAGGGTGGAGAAATTGAAATCTGTCTCACAACTCACCTCTGTGCAGGTGGGTCTTTTGTTGTGTGTGAATATGCCTTTTTGTGATTCACTTCTGTAAACATTTTGGCAAAGAACGTGCTCTTCAGCTTGAATGCCACTGTTTACTTTTTTCTAATAGTTTTTTTAATTAAAACAGTATTAACATAAAACAACAAAGAACAGTATCTCATAGTAACACAATACATTTAACAATCATTTTCCATATATCACAAGAAAATCCAGAATCAGATCTAGTACTATAATATGATAAATATAATCTGCCCAAATAAGGTAGAACTGTGAATCTATTCTCTCAGCCTTCATTAATTTAATTTTGTCAATGATCTTTTCTAGTAATGCAATTGACCACACCTTATTATACCACTTCTCAGTTGTTAACTGATCTAGATATTTCCATTGTTGAACATTATTATTTTCACTGCCAAACTAAAGGAAATTATAAGTTCCTTATTTTTTAACTTGGCATTATTTCCTACAAATAGATGTAATAGCCCTAATTCCAGAGAACACTCAATATTTTGTCACATTATAATTCTTATTTCTCCAAATACTTTTTGCCAAAAAAACCCCACCTTATCACAAGGCCACCACCAGGGGTGTAACTACTATTAGGCAAGGGGAGGCAGCTGCCTGGGGGCCCCCACGCCTTGAGGGGCCCCCTAGAGGCAAGTCACATGACTCCCCAAAACCCGCAGAGCTTCCTTCATTATGATCCTTCCGTCGTATTTCTTCCTTCGACCTGGCTAGTATCTCTCTCTGTGTCTCTTGACCCTCCCTCCCTGCCTCCCTCCTTGCCTCCCTTCGTGTGTGTGTGTGTATCAGCGAGGGGCCCATTTTAAAATTTTGTCTCTGGGCCCACTCCAGCCTTGTTACGTCCCTGACCACCACATATGATAAAACGTCCCCTTTTCCTTACAACCCCTCCAACACTGCGTGGAATAATTATGAGAAATATATGCTAATTTTGCAGGAGTTAAGTGCCACCAATGCCTTATACCGAGTCAGACTAACTTAGTATTGTCTACACTGACTGGCAGTAGCTTTCCAAAGTCTCAGGCAGGAGTCACTCCCAGCCCTACCTGGAGATGCCAGGGAATGAACCTGAGCCCTTCTGCATGCAAGTATGCAGGTGCTCTTCCACTGAGCTACAGCATACCCTAAAGGGAATAGCTTGCAGTGATCCCATCCAAATGCAAACCAAGGCAGACCCTGCTTAGGAAAGGGAACAATTCATGCTCATACTCCCACAAGACCCAAAAAGATCCCCCATCAAACTGTCCAATGAGAAAAAGGAATAATCACAATCAGAATTACTATGTAAGAAAGTGTATTCAGTATGGATCAGTTAATGAGTATAGATAGAATGTTAGTATTTATAACAAGAAACAATGGAATCCACAGTGGAAATGAACACATCAACACTAGAGTCTATAAACTATACATCAAAACAGAACAAAGGAGTCCACAAGGTGAAAATATTGGTGAAGTCCACATACACTTTGTCAAAGACTATATTACAACAACCACAAAAAGTCAGCAACTTGTATGGTACTAGTAAGATACCTTTTCTATCCTTCTAGAAAATGCTCTTATAAAAGTCAGTGCAAGGCTTGCTCATACACCAGTCTCTTACTACCTGGCTTATATACAATTTCAATCAATTGTAATTCAAGACTAAAGGTGTGCTGACTGTGGTTGGTACTAATCCCAAAACAACTTACAACAATTGTTGAAAACGATTTGGCATAAAATTTAAGTTCGCAATGCTGGGAGCAACTGGGCTGCCCATAGCCACTACCTGGATTTGTAGATAATATTTGGTTTCAAAACAAAAATAATTTTGTTACAAAAATAATTCTTTAAAATAATATCCAACAAATCCATTAAGAAATATGTATGTTTGTGTGTGGGGTGTGTGTGTGTGTCTAAAGTCAAGTACACATTGCTTTCATACAACATTTAATATTGGGTAATATTTTTCAAGTGTGTCGCCCACAGCCATGTTAGTGTGTTCTAGCTCGCTATTGAGAACATACGTATCATATTCTATATCTTTTAAATTTATACATTTCAGTCCTAAATTGCCCTTTTGCAAAATTGTTCATTCTCTTTATTTAGCAGGGGGAGAGTAACTGGCCCTATCCACCCCCAGCACAGTACCTCCAGTGACTGTTGCTGGTGTCTATCCTATGTTTCTTTTTAGATTGTGAGCCCTTTGGGGACAGGGATCCATCTTATTTATTTATTATTTCTCTGTGTAAACCACCCTGAGCCATTTTTTAGAAGGGTGATATAGAAATCGAATAAATAATAATAAATAATAAATAAATAAATAATATGCTGCTAATTACCTGGGTTCTGGCATATGTCCAGCAAGGCAAAACTAATGTTTTCAACAATTGTTGTAGGTTTTGGGGGAATTAGTACCTACCACAGTCAGCATGTCACAGAATAGCATTTGGTAGGGTTGCAATGAAGGCCTTGGAAAGGATATTTAGATGTCTTGACGTGTCTATACCTACAAAGATTAGAATCGTTCGGACAATGGTTTTTACCCTGAAACTCTATGGATACGAAAGTTGGACTCTGAAGAAGCAAGATAGAAAAGGTATTGACGCTTTTGAACTTGGGTGCTGGAGAAGACTTTTGAAGATACCATGGACAGCCAGGAAAACAAACAAATGGATCATAGAATCAATCAATCCAGAATTTTCATTCAAGACAGGCACAAATGACCAGGCTCGGACTGTCATACTTCGGACATACAGGTGAAACTCGGAAAATTAGAATATCGTGCAAAAGTCCATTAATTTCAGTAATGCAAATTAAAAGGTGAAACTGATATATGAGACAGACGCATTACATGCAAAGCGAGATAAGTCAAGCCTTAATTTGTTATAATTGTGATGATCATGGCATACAGCTCATGAAAACCCCAAATCCACAATCCCAGAAAATTAGAATATTACATGGAACCAAGAAGACAAGGATTGTAGAATAGAACAATATCGGACCTCTGAAAAGTATACAGTGTACTGTGCTTGATTGGCCAGCAAACTCGCCTGACCTGACCCCATAGAGAATCTATGGGGCATTGCCAAGAGAAGGATGAGAGACATGAGACCAAACAATGCAGAAGAGCTGAAGGCTCTTAATGAAGCATCCTGGTCTTCCATAACACCTCATCAGTGCCACAGGCTGATAGCATCCATGCCACGCCGCATTGAGGCAGTAATTGCTGCAAAAGAGGCCCAAACCAAGTACTGAATACGTATGCATGCTTATACTTTTCAGAGGGCCGATATTGCATCATAAAGCTTAGCTTTCTCGTATTCTGTTAACCCCGGTCTTTGAAGAATGCTCATCATCTCGGCATCTAGAGAACTTACAGCAGTTGCTCGTATGTCTGCCTCTTTTGGAGGCGTCCCTTTTAATTGTTCCATCTGATGTTTAGGGATCAAATACATCTTTTCAGTATACTCCATTATCGACTGGTCAGAAGACCCGTTATCAAAGGAATGGCAATGCTTAATAGTGGGGCAAGAAAACCCCTGGATCGTTTCATCAGCATTCTTTTTCTCCCAAGAGAGATGGTCCTACTGCTGAGATTTCTGATTACGTTCCTCCTTTTTCTTAATATGCGTAGTTAAAGTATTGAGGGCAATCTCCGCTATAGCGGCAATCAGATCATTTGATGCTGCACATAGAATAGCCCTCCGCTGGTGCGGCGTTGCCTTAATAAGGAGTTTCAAAAGGGGTAGGTTTCTCCTTACACGTCCAGACATGTTCACCACCACCCCCGAAGTAAATCTTGCCAAAGTTGGTGGAAAATAAAATACAAGCGTGTGGTGCAGTGGTTAAGAGTGTTGGACTAGGATCAGGGAGATCAAATCCCCATTCAGCCATAAAACTCACTAGGTAACTCTGGGCCAGTCACGTATCTCTCAGCCTAATCTACCTCATAGGGTTGTTGTGAGGACAAACATAACCATGTACACTGCTCTGGGCTCCTTGGAGGAAGAGTGATTTGAAAGGAAGGAAGGAAGGAAGGAGGGGAGGGGAGGGGAGGGGGAAAGAAAGAAAGAAAGAAAAAGAAAAAAGAATCTGCCTTGGAATCAGGAAGGAAAAAGTCCCCAAACCCCTAAATCTACATTGAGGATTTCTTTCTCCTCGTCTCCTGGAACCTTACAGCCAGAGACTCAGAGCATACCCCAGACCTGACTTTGCTCTCCCTCCTCCTCTCCATCTGACTAATGGTGCTCCGGCTCAGCCCACCCCTCCCTCCGTCTGACTGACAGGCTCAGCAACAAGAGCAATGCAGACGTCCGCCAACAACATTTTCCTCCCTACCAAGTCAGTCAGGTTCAGGGAGGGGTGGGCTGAACCTAAGCACCAAGCCAGCCAGTGACATGGAGAGGAGGAGGGAGTGATGCTGCCTGACACTTCCCCCTTCCCTTCCTGAAGCCAACAATGTAGCATACAAAGGAGTCAGGAGGATTCTGTGTACCCCATGTACCCACCAAGAGGCTTCAAAGTACTCCTAGGGGTTCAAGTACCATAGTACTGCCATAGACCACAGTATCCTTCCAGGCTTCTTGGAGGATCAATTTTTGGTTCTAGTCTTCCCTCAATGGGAGGGTCCCGAAAATGCCGCTGGAGGACTATTGCTCTGCCCCTTGGCATTTGGGGTCCACAGGGTTTGATCTTGTCCCCCATGATCAAGAAGACAGTACAGCAGAGTACTTCAATATCTTTGCCTCTGTGCTGCCACAGGATTTGTCGGCAAGGGGAAGGGAAGCAGGACATTAGAGGTCAAGGATGTTGTAGAACGCCTGTGGTAGAATGTCATCTGTGCCTCCAGTGTTGTTGACAGATAGAAGCCATGCTATATTCAGCACTTGTACTGTGAGTGTACAGTATACATAGGTGCAGATCTGAACATAGGTAGAGTTATTCACACATTACATTGAACATGGCAGAACACGCCCTGTCTGTATTCTGCATTATGGGGCATCTGTATGCAGATTTTTAAATACCAGCGGGGATTTGGACTGGCAACCTCTGGCTTGGTAGTCAAGCCATTTTCCCGCTGTGCCGTTAGGTGGCTTTTTTAGAGCGACAATACCTTATGCTTTATTTTTGTATGCTTTGTATAGGTTGTATTTCTTTTCATATCAAAATCAGCTGCCTGAGGACTTTAGTAGAAGAAAGGGAGGACCATTTTATTTTGTGCATAAAAAAATTAATTAATATGGAGCCAGTTTGCTTTTGAACCAGAAGAGTGACACAGGAGGAACAAGAAGAGGAGTCTTTAATACAAGTAAACATCTCTATACATTAAAAGTCATACCCAAAACATGTTCAATCATTTAAAAAACAACCAGCAGCTGGATATGCTCAACTGATAACTGGAGAGCAACTTAAAGGTAAAGTGTGCTGTTGAGTCAGTGTTGACTCCTGGCAACCACAGAGCCAGGAGAATTCTTTGGTAGAATAGAGGAGGGGTTTACCATTGCCATCTCCTGCGCAGTATGAGATGATGCCTTTCAGCATCTTCCTACACCGCTGCTGCCCGATATAGGCATTTCCCATAGTCCGGGAAACATACCAGCGGGGATTCAAACTGGCAACCTCTTGCTTGCTAGTCAAGTCATTTCCCCGCTGTGCCATTAGGTGGGTGCTGGAGATCATGTTACAGAAGTATAAATTAAACTGGCCCCACTTGGACTAATATCCCCTTGATTGGCAGTGTCCAGCCACTCCCATCTCCAATAGGATCCCTCCCGTCACTGAACTGGCATAGGAGGCTTTTCATTTGGGAAGGACTGCTGATTAAGAAGGAAGCTGGCCTTGTTGAATGGAGCAATTTTGTCTAGAAAGTCATATCAGCCTCCTTGAGAAACAATAGCAACAGTGAAGGAAAGCTTTAAAATATATATATTTTTTAAAGATGACAGCAATCTGGGTGGGGAGACAATAGGGAAGGAAAACTGGAATCAGGATCATGGAGAATGAGATGTGATGACTATTTAGAGTTGTGAAGGTGAACATAAGAACAGCCCTGCTGGATCAGGCCCAAGACCCATCTAGTCCAGCATACTATTTCACACCGTGGCCCACCAGATGCCGCTGGAAGCCACAGGCAAGAGTTGAGGGCATGCCCTCTCTCCTGCTGTTACTCTCCTGCTTTTGAGTTACTGAGTTTTGGTAACTCTGACTTTTACAGGCCTTTGCAGCACTGTAAAAGATGCTCTTGGCCAACAAATTGCTTTTCTTCATTGATTTTGTTGATCCAGAGAATAAACCAGCAAAGCCTATGGGGAGGATTTGGCTGTGACTAGAGACAGGAAGAAATACAGTAGTGGGTATGCAGGTGTTTGCTGTAAGATGGACTCTGGTTCCCATCTCACTACCTGGCGTGATCATCCGATTAAAAGTTTGTTCTGATCTATATGAATTCTTCAGCCCCACTCCCGCAATAAGGGAGAACCTTATTGACACAAAGGCCGTTCAATCTGCATAGCCCTGCTCTGAGAAGGGTAAGTTTACACAAGGCCAGGCCAATCAGTGTTGTGCACATCCCAGCTTCAAGAAGAAGAGGAAGTTGCTGCATGAATGATTTGCGAGCCTTCTAATCCAGGGATTCTCAACGTTGGGCCCCCAGATGTTATTGGACTTCAATTCCCATAATCCCTAACCAAAGGCCACTGGGGCTGGGGATTATGGGAGCTGAAGTCCAAGAACATCTGGGGGCCCAACGTTGAGAATCCCTTCTCTAATCAATACTGTGTAAATTCAGCTTTTCCAGAACAAAGCATTTCCCCCTAACCCAGCACTTGTACTGTGAGTGTACAGTATACATGGGTGCAGATCTGAACATAGATACAATTATTCACACATTACATTGAACAGAGCAGAACACTTCCTGTCAGTATTTTGCATTTCAGGGCATCTGTACGCAAGTTTTAAAACGAACACAGGTACAATCACATGAGTGTGCAGACATCTGTATGCAGATACAACATGATGCCTGATTAGGGCTATAAAAGAGGAGGAACGTGGACTGAGAGTGTCTCTACTCTTTGGCTGCTTCACAGAGAGAGGGTCAAGGGCCCTTTTTCAGACACCCAAAGGAAAGGGAGAAAAGTCTCTTTGGAGAATGAGTCGCTCAAGATGTCAAAGAGCAGGGTTGCAGAATCAGCATCAAAAAAGGCCACCCGCTCCCCAGCACAGTTCAGAAACACACGGATCCTCTTGAGCTCCCCATTGAGGAGCAGTGGAAAGTAATCAGGGTCGCTAGAGGCCCAGTAACCAGCATCCCACTTCCCCAGAGCCCAGAATCCTTCCTCTGGACTAAAGTCAACATACATATTTCTCTTCACAGACTTTCTGGCAACCCCCACAGCCCAGTTTCTCTCATTTCCCACAGTGACTTCCCAGAAATGTCTGCCTGCTGTGAATCCCTTACATCCCAGCACACAAGACCATGCGCTGAATCTCTTGGGGTTGTTGGGCAGAGCTCGCTCTTTGTCTCCCAGCCTCACACTTTTATGATCCTTAGACAGGATGAGCTTGGGGTGAGCAGTGTCTGGATCCAGAGTGATGCTTGCTATTTGGGGCAAGAGAAGAAGATAAGCAGAATCAGTTGAAGAATCTTGAACCCTGAACTCAGAAGCACATCACAGGAATTATCTCCCTGCTCAAATCAATAAGACTTCCATAAACTGCATTCAGGATTGCTGTTCTCCTCTCCTCCTTCAAGACATCCCCCATATTTGAAGAAGGAGTTTTCCTAAAACCTCAGGAGAAGCTGGTGGCAGGCTAGTTAAGGACAGAAATAATTATCTAGTGTGAAGGATGCATATCCTGCTTCTCCTGCCGCTCAAGGAAGCTTAGAACACAAACAAGAACATCCATCACGCGCCAATGTGGTCTTTGTTTTCTGAAAGTTGGGTGGGAAAGGGGGCAGAAGAAACGAGGATTTTGCTTCCTTGATAGTTTCAGTGCCTGACATCAAGTTACTCATGAGTACTCCTGATGAAATGGGACAAATTAGTCATTACTAACTGGTCACATTAATTCCAATGGGACTGCTCATGAGTAATTTAGTCTGGAGGTTAACCAGCATTATTTAAAAGTGCAGGTATGCAGACATTAGGGGAATGTCGTTTATAATCTGAGACTTTGCTGCCCTCAGGAGAAACACTGACAAGCCAGCTCAGAATAAAAGATTTTGAAATAGACTGGGGCAAAATCAGTTAAAAAAAGGGTTTGTATGGCGGTACCCAACATGTAACATGGCACAATGAGGACATCTGAATCATCTTGTGACTGGAAAAATGCAGAAGTAAGTTTGGGAGCTTTTTAGCTTAGGAAAAGAAGTAACGCATGAACAGAAAGAACAATATTGTTCTAACCCCACCCCCCCGCCACCACCTTATACATTGTATTAATATTCATAGAATTTAAAAATTAGAGGATAACTAGGCCTTTTAGTCCAAACCCCTGCTCTGCACAGAATCCGCTGCAGCATCCTGCATGGGTATAAATAGGGTACAAGTTGTACAAATGGGGTTGGGGATGTTTTAGTGATGAAAAAAGCAACTAGTGGTCAGAAGTATATTTCCCTTCTCTCTCCACCTTACATTAATAAAACCCAGGGCTACTTTGCATAATTGAAGGGCAGTAGGTTTGGGTGGGGGGAAATCGTGCATTTTTCATATACATAATTTATGTATATACTATAAATCCATAATTTATAATCTATGGATTAGTAACACATAATTTATGGATTCACTTCCATAAGACATATTTATGTCCTCAATTTTAGATGGTTTTAAGGATTAGAAAAATGCAGGAGCATAGGACTTTAAAATGCTATTAGCCATACTAACAGCTCTTTTTATACTGCCCAGAGCTTTTGAATGGGCAGTATAAAGATGTAATAAATAAATGAATAAATAAAACCTCCATGTTCAAAGGCAGCATACCTCAAAATTGTCTTAACCACAAAATGTATTACTCCAGAAAAATGTCTTTTTAGTCAACATGCGCCAACAAATTCATATTAATTATTGGTTGAAACAAATACAGGTAGGTAGGGAAATCCTCCACCAGTGTTTGTAGTTAAACCATTTAAGGTTCCAGAACTAGGACAGAAATGTGGAATTCCAATAAAACACAAGCACACAGCTTAGGATAAGCCCCAATTTCTCTTGTGGATTTTGCCCTCCACCAACCCCCCAAATGTACCTTTCTGCAGCTGAAGTCCAGATAACAGAGTGTCTGGGAAAGCAAAGGGAACAGAGATTAAAGCATCACACCATCGAACTTACAAGTACTGTAAGAAAAATAAAAATCATTTTACAGCATTATAGCATCTATTCTTTTTACTGTAACTCAAGCATCAAATAAAAGCAGAAACAAATCTAGGAGAGGCTTCTTGCATTCTCAAATTTGTTTTCAGATATTCATTTTTACCTTCTCCTAATAACTATTTCAACATTTCCAACTAGGTCTGCTATTAGATATAGAAAACAAGGAGGAAATGCATTTGTCAGCTCCATCTGCTAATTAATTCTCTTCTCTCCTTTCTTAAATAAACTAAGAGGCAGGGTATAAACCTAATAGACAAACATCCCTGTCATTTTCACAGGTGTACCAGAGGTAAATTATTGACTATATTTGTCTCCTGTCCTGTCTCCTTAGACGCTAAGGAAAACAAACATGGGGGTCCCAAGTGGCTTCAAATCCCAGATACTGTCCAGGCCTAGACATGTTTCATTTCAGAGACAGAAATGCATCAGTCATCTTCAGATCATTTCCTGGGCCTATCTTAAGCCACTCTGGCCAATACTGGCAGATCCATTTTAGTCAGAGTCACATAGTCAGGACAGCAAAGAGAAGAAGGAACCTTGAAAGGGACCTTTAGGTGCTTTGAGGAAAGGGAGGATGTCTGGAAGAGCAAGGGCAGGGAGAGGGGTAAGTAGTTTGCCCTGGGCCCCTGCCCATTTCAAAAATCTAATATATAGGACACAGCTCGCCCACCCATAAATGCAATTTGTCCCTTAGTGCCACCACTATTGAAGAGTCGGGCTCCTCACACACATGAATGCTTCTGGATGTTTGTTCAGTTAGGAACATTGGAACATAGGAAGCTGCCATATACTGAGTCAGACCACTGATCCGTCTAGCTCAGTACTGTCCACACAGACTGGCAGCGGCTTCTCCAGGGGTGCAGGCAGGAGTCTCTCTCAGCCCTATCTTGGTGACGCCAGGAAGGGAACTTGAAACCTTCTGCATGCAAGCAGGCAGATGCAGCAGCTGCCTGTTAAATAATGCAGGGCACTGAAGTTTCAATGGGTATAAACAAGCAACTAAATACATAAGATAAATAAATGGGATGTGAATGAGAATACAATTCAGAGCTTGGAGGAACAATTTTGGCCAGAACTATATCCACTGAAAATAATCTTCCCAACTAGCACTCAAGTTCCTGGTCTTATTAAGATTTATTTAATTTATTTATTTAATGAATTTGTATACCGCACAAAACATAAGTCTCTGGGCAGTTTACAATACAATAAAAACAACAAATAAAAAGGTTAAAACATTACAACAATTTAAAACAACGTTAAAACTAATAAAAGCCATCAAACTATTAAAACAGTATCTAATTAAAAACTTAGGTGAACAAATGTGTCTTTGCAACTGACCCAGAGTCTTGAACAACTACATGTGGACCAATGTAATTTTCAGTATAAAATGTTTGCAGTCATTCATAGTTACCTTTGAATTGTTTCATGACTCGCTCCAGCAAGGGATTTATATCACTAAATTCCCAGATCCTCCACTTCAGCTCCAGAGGAAAAACTACTGGATTCTCAAATGGCTCCTTCTTAAAACTGGTTGAGAGAAACAATGTCAACCTACTATCCAATCCAGTCCATAAGATCCAGAGTCCTGGTTATTGAGTTCTCTGCCCATAATATGGAATTTACTCAGGACCATCCCTATTAGCTCTTAATTATCTGCGGAAATGTTATTTTTTATTTCAAAGAGCTTATATTTGTTTTTAGCTGGGAGTGCGTTCTTTTTATGCTGTCAATGGCGTCATATTGATTTAATCGCTTATTATTATTATTAATTCAATTTCTATACCGCCCTTCCAAAAATGGCTCAGGGCGGTTTACAAAGAGAGATAACAAACAAATAAGATGGCTCCCTGTCCCCAAAGGGCTCACATTCTAAAAAGAAACATAAGACACACACCAGCAACAGTCACTGGAGGTACTGTGCTGGGGGTGGATAGGACCAGTTACTCTCCCCCTGCTAAATAAAGAGAATCACCACGGTAAAAGGTGCCTCTTTACCCAGTTAGCTTGTGTTGTTTCAGTTTTGTGGTTTTTTTTTTTTTCACTTTAAAAAATAGTGGTGACTACCTGCAGACTGGCAAAGCAAAATTGTGAGGCTTTTCAGGACTACTGTGCTTCCAATTAGAACTTTCTTCCTTGTGGCTTCTGTCCCTGGAATTATTTCCTCCCATTCATTCAGTAGATAGCATTATGGAATCTTTGCAATAACATCCGATGCATGGGCATTGGGGACATTTGGGGTAACAAGCCATTTAACTTTTCAGAGTTAGACAGATATTTAATGAACGGTTAAAGGATAAGAACAGTACAACTATGACAAATGGTTTTGAAAAAATACAAAATGCCACTGATGAAATGTTTCTTTAAAAAAACCATATTTCAATAGGATGATTTAAACAAAGAAGCAACTGTAAGACCTGGGGTTCTATATGACCATTCTTAATAAGTGATATGACTGATGGGACTTTACACAGTTGCAAAGTGGAACATAGGAACATACATAGGAAGCTGCCATATACTGAGTCAGACCATTGGTCCATCTAGCTCAGTATTATCTACCCAGACTGGCAGCAGCTTCTCCAAGGTTACAGGCAGGAGTCTCTCTCAGCCCTATCTTGGAGATGCCAGGGAGCGAACCTGGAACCTCCTGCATGCAAGCATGCAGATGCTCTTCCTAGAGTGTCCCCATCCCTTGAGGGGAATATCTTACAGTTGCTCACACATGGTCTTCCATTCAATTGCAAGCCAGGGTGGATCCTGCTTAAACAAAAGGGGACAATTCATGCTTGCTACCACAAGATCAGCTCTTCTCCCATAAGTGGTGCTGTAGTTCCTTGAAGAAGAGCCTATAAGGGCTCAAAATGCTATGTATTAAAAGTTAAGTTGTATTAAAAATATTTGCAAGCACCTTTGGGACATTCCATTCTGAGTTTCTGTAAGCATTGCAAGAGTTAATGAATACATCAGTGATAGGCAACCTTGGCACTCCAGCTGTTGTTGAACTACAACTCCCATCATCCTCAGCCACAATAAATGGTGAGGATGATGGGAACCATAGCTCAACAGCATCTGGAGTGCCAAGGGGAAAAAACAGTGATCCTTTAGGTGAGAGCAGAGGTGCTATGAGTTCAGAGGAGCTCCCTTATATTTATCTGTGAAACACTGGAGGGTGGAGAGTCTTCAGTCCTCCCCCCAGAAGCCTGGAGAGCTATGTTCTTCACATACTAGACTAGACCCCTCTCAGCATCATGAAGCATGAAGAGAAATGAGTGGGATTCACTTACCTCTGCAAGGTGCTTCTAACATCCTAGAGAGAAAAGAGAGGAGGAGTTCAGTGCCCTGCCACAATGTAGAGAAAAACTAGCTTTGTAATCTAGGAACATAGGAAGCTTGCTTATACCAAATCAAATAATTGGTCCATCTCACTTGGTCTTGTCTACAGATTGGCAGAAGCTTTCCAAGATTTCAGGTAGGGCTCTCCCAGCCCTACCCGAATATGCCAGGGATTGAACCTGGGACCTTCTGCATGAAAAGCAGATCTTCTTCCTCTGAGCTATGGCCCCATCCCCGAAGGGGAATATCTTACAGCACTCACATGTAGTCACTCATCCAAAAGGAAACCACAGCAGACCCTGCTTAGCAAAGGGGACAATTCATGCTCACTACTGCAAGACCAGCTCTCCTCCCCAAGGATGAAGTCATTAGACAAAGTGGAGCCATTTTAGAGCAGTGCAGGGTGGTCTACTTCAAAAGCCCAGCTGGTGAAACAAATAAGTGCGCTTTTTAAAAAAAGTTGGAACCTGCAAAGATGCTACGAGTTCAGAGGAGTTCCCTTATATTTTGGTCTTTAGTTTGGTGTCTGCGAAGATGACTGTTTGTTTGTTTGTTTATCATATTTCTATACTGCCTGACATGTGCATTCCTTGGCAGGGTAATAAAGTTAAAATACAATATAAAAACAGGATGCAATGATTAAAGCAATGATGATATAAAATCAATTAAAATTAATTAAAAGCCTGAGAAAACAAATGCGTCTTAAAGGTTGTTTTAAAAACAGCCTGAGATAGAGGAACACTGGTTTTAACAGGGACTGTATTCCAGAACCGGGCCGGGGCAGCCACAGAGAAGGCCTGGTCCAGAGTAGCCACCAAACGAGCCAGTGGTAGCCATAACCGGACCTCCCCAGATGATCTTAATAGGTGGGAGGGTTCATGACAAACAAGGCACTATTAAATTATGCTGCTTCTACTGCAGTTTACTTATTCTGTTATTTCAGTTGTTCTATTATTAGGTGTGTTTATACATTTGCAAGCCACCTTGACCATGGTTTTATCATAGAAAGGCAGAATATGAATAAATACCTAAAGAAACAGCATTGATTTGCAGAAACAAAACAAGAAAACCAGTTTTCCTTTTCCTTTTGCAGCAGGGATCAGGTGGTCGGTCCCCTTGGCCCACAAGCTCATTCCCAGCAGCATAGGGAATAAGATGCCTGGGCCCTGTTGCCAGCCTCCAGTTCAAGAAGCCCTGCTGCCTTCCAGGGGCATCAGGAGAGAACCCTTCTGGAGCCTCTGTTGTTCTTCACATTGGGGAGGAGGACAGGAAGAGGAGGCTTGGACAGTGCACACTTGTGAGATTGGGGACTGTGCTGGACTCAGATGGGAAGCTCCAGGGCCTCCAGCTCCCTATTTCTACTCTGGACCAAAGGCTTTAGCAGTCTTTTCCCCTCACAATTCTACTCACTTCCTTTTGCACAGACAGTCAATGAGTTAATGGTAGAGAGATATTATCAAGAGGCGGCATAAACCTCTTAAAATCAGCGGGATGCTAACCATTTTTATTTTTATTTATTTGATTTATATACAATGACAAAAAACAGTATATAAGAGTCCTGCTGGATAAGGCCAGGCACCCATCTAGTCTAGCAGTATACGATCAAAACTAGCAGATGCAGAAACCACAAGGGAGAAAAGTTCTCCTTAAAGACACATTAGCCATGAAAAAATTACATACTGGTTTATTTACTATATTTATATCCCGCTCTTCCTCCAAGGAGCACAGAGCAACGTACAAGGTTATGTTTATCCTCACAGCAACCCTGGGAGGTAGGTTAGGTGGAGAACTATGTGACTGGCCCAGAGTTACCCAGTGAGTTTCATGGCTGAACAGGGATTTGAACTTGGGTCTCCCCGGTCCTAGTTTAACATTTTAATCACTACACCACACTCAATAGCATTTTGCAAGGCAAGATGACAAGATGGAACATGATGCTGGAATGCAATGGGTTGGCAACAACATTTTTTGGATTTCCCCACAACAGTGTGACCAAAAGATAGCAATTCCAAGCTAAAATGGAAGCAACTTTCTAGTTCAAAACAGTTCACGCTAAGGTGAATTCTATTTCTCTTGGAATCTCCTGCACCTAACACTCTTACCAACATATATTAGACCCCCCTTATTTATTTTGTCGGTGAAGGAGGCACACAAAAGTTTGGAGCCTGATACCCACTGGAAATACCCACTGGGCTGCCTCTTCCACTGCCTTACCTGCAGGAATTCACCTGCTGGCTGCTGACGCTTCTCCACCATCTCCTGGATGATGCCTTCAAGGGAGAAGAGTTCGGCTGAGAGTTTTGCCAAGTGCTTTTCCGTTTTTGTTTCAATCTCCTGCTCCACCTCCTTCATCTGGGCCAACAAACGTTCCTCTTGTTCCTCCAGAAACTGGTGCAGTTGTCTGAACTCCGCCACGGTCTTCTGCTTCTCTGCTTTTGTTTCATCCTGTAGTAAGCAGGTAGAAAGCGGAGGAAAGTATACCAATGTATATATAAACTGGGCCTTTATATATAAAAGGGGCCTTTTCGGTGGTTGCATCCTGTTTCTGGAATAGCCTCCCCCAGCGAGGTTTGCCTGGCTTCATCACTCTGTTCTTTTAGACGCCAGATAAAGACATTTTTGTTCACACAGGCCTTTTAAATTTGGGTTTTCAGATTTGTTCTAATTTTAACTAATTTTAAAATGAGTTTTAAAGCCATTTTGTATTTTCTTTTAACCTTTTTTTTGGTCTGTTATGATTTAATGTGTTATGTGTTTTTATTGTATGTTTTAATCCTCTGTTGTGAGCCACCCAGAGAACAATTTGTTATGGGGTGGCTAACAAAGTTTATTATTATTATTATCATCTATCTATCTATCTATCTATATACATAATTCTCTAAGGCATACCCGTGGATAATCCCATGTGTGGCAGCTCTCATGAGAGTTTGCGAGCAGAAGCACCATGATGACTGGGCAGTGGAGATTCCATATGCAGATAGGGAGGAAGAGCCTGTAATGGTTAAGGTCAGTTGGAATGCAACTGTTATTGGTCGGAAGATGTTCTTGAGTGTAGAGGAGAGGAAGATAGATAGATAGATAGATAGATAGATAGATAGATAGATAGATAATAGGGGCCTGCGAAGAGAGGGGTCATGAGGGAGGAAAGAGCCCCTTCAGGAGAAGGAGGCTGCTGTTGTGTGAATTAGATGAGGAAACAAGATGAACAAAATTTGTTAACTCAGGAAAAGAGAGAGAGAAAGAAAGGGAGGGGAAGGAAGACAGAGGGGAAGAGTGAGTGGAGGAGAGAGGAAGAGAGAGAAAGAAGGGAGGGGGAAAGAGAGAAAGAAGGAAGGATGGGCCCAAGCCTGTCAGTGGCCTGAGGGGAAAGAGTGGCCATGGCAGTGGTGGCAGCGAGGAAGGGCACAGTCAACCACTGCTGCTGCTCCTGTGGGGAGGAGCAGGAGTGGGGCCTGGGTGAGGGTGGGGAGGTCTCTGGGGATAGGGGGCTGCAGCTTGGCCAATAGGCGCCAGCAACGCTGCAGCTGAGACCAAGAGGGGTGAAGGGGATGAAGTAAAGGGATGGAGGAGTGAACAAGAGGGGTGAGGGGGATGGAAGCAACGAGATGGAAGAGGAGGAGTGTGGCTCAGGTAAGGGTGGAGAGATCTCTGAGGTGGGGGGGGCTGTGTCAGGGTGTGAGAGGAGCAATCAAGTATTAGCACGCAGATGCTCTGCGCGGGTTAAGCTAGTTATTATTATTAAACTGGGAACACATTCAGACACTGCACTGTCAAGGCAGCTTATGAGAATCCCACAGAAAGGGCACTTCTGCATTTCAGATTCTCTCAATATCAGCCTAGGGGGAAAGTTTCACACACACTTTCAAGGGCCCACCTTTGGAACAGCCTTTCATAAACATGATTTTGGGCGTTCAGATCAGGCCACTCCAAGCAACAGAGGTTCTGAGGAGCACAGCTGCCTTGTGCTTCCAATTCTGTGTTGGGTACAGGGGTGGCCCAAAGTACTGCAGTGCCTGAGGCAAGGTGCCAAATGCTGCCTTGCCCCACAATCCTGGTAGGGGCCAGCCCCCTTTCAAAACCTATCCTTGCAAGCTTAAAAAGTGGTGTAGGAGACAGTGAGGAGGGACGACTGCCAGCAGACTCATCTTCTCTCCTTGTGTTTCTTGCAAGCAGTGTGAGGAGAGGGGCTCCTTGCAAAGCTTGCAAAGGGTCAGAACTGCCTTGAGACCTGGTTATAGGTGGCATAAAAATGTGTTTGTGTGTAAAATGTGTAAACAATTATGTGTTGTGTGCAAACAATACATAATTAACCTATGCCATTATTTGCCATAAGATGTAGTGACAGCCAACACCCTGGATGGCTTTAGGAGGGGTTTAGATAAATTCATGGCGGACAGGTCTATCAATGGCTACTAGTCTGCAGTGTTCCCTCTAAGGCATGTACGTGCTCACACATACATGCTTTTGATATCCGCTCGGTTAATTTTGGATCCCGCTCAGCAAAGTCCCAATCTGAATGCACGTGTGCGCACACTGCCTTGATACTGCCTTGAACTCATTCTACACACAGATGAAAAGAATGAGAGAGAACCCTGGCCATCTCCAGTCTCAGAGGCGAGATGCCTCTAAATACCAATTGCAAGGGAGTAAAAGCAGGAGGCAGGGCATGCCCTCAGCTCTTGCCTGTGGGCTTTGCAGAGGCATCTGGTGGGCCACTGTGTGAAACAGGATGCTGGACCAGATAGGCTTCCTTGGGTTCTTATGTTAATTTTTTTGAAAATGTGTTTCAAAGAGTTGCTCTGATGGCAGTGGTGGAGAGCACCTTGCTGCTCTGCTGGGGTCCCAATAATCTGCTGCCTGAGGCGACCACTTCACCAACCCTGGTTCAGTACAACCCTGGTTCAGTACACCCCTGGTTCAGTACTAATTTTTTAGCCACCCCGGTTTGGTATTTATTTTTCCAGGTATTGGCCGACATCCTGACTACCAAAGCATCAGTGCAGCAGCGTTTGACTAGGGACCAAGAGACTAGAAGAATGATCTCACCTTCCTTGCACAGCTTTCTGTGCCACCCAAGAATATATCCCTGAAGCTTAAGGGCATATTTCTGGATGGTGCAGGCAGATGTGGAAGGAAGGGGAGATCATTCTTCCTAGTCTCTGCATTCTTAGTCAAGAACACAGCACTGCTGCACCAGGGCTTTGTTAAGTCAGGATGCCATCCACGGGTTCTTCTCGTGCTGCTGCTCACTTCACAATAACAGAGACACTTACAAGCAGGCCTTGGCTTTTCTTTTCTGTGTCTGCTTTACATGCCAGAATTTTCTCTCTCTCTTTCCTCAGGATTTCCAGGCGGCTACTGATCTGATCCTGAAGAGGGGGGGAAAGTGGTTCCTTTTTGATGTTGGTATTTATACATATCAAACTGCTACTGAAGGAGACAAACAGCTACACATACAAACAGCTACAGCTACAGTGCACATGGAAAGACATGAATGAACTAGTATTTGTAGTACAGGTAGAGGAGTAGTCTGGATGAACATCCCTTCCCAGTTAAAGAAAGGTTACTTGGTCATTGGGGAGGACATGTGTTCTCACTGAATCATCAGCATAGCATAGAGCCAGCATAGTGTAGTGTTTAGAGTGCACAGAACCGCGGCAGTTCCGCTGGTTCGAAGGCGGCGGGAGTCTCCCTTTAAGAGCGGGCAGAGGGTGCACTTACCCTCCCCGCCGCTTTCCCCTCCCCGCCGGCATTGGTTTTTTAAACAGTCCATCGGGGTGGCAGCGTACCTCCCTGCCGCCCCATTGCCCTTGTCTTCCAGATATGACCGGAAGTTGCTGACACGCCTGCATGTTAAATTAAATCTTTTTAAAGACTGAGAAACGTGCATAGAGTTCCTGATAGTCTAGACCAGGGGTCCTCAAATTTTGTTCCCCAGATGTTGTTGGACTACAACTCCCATTATCCCCAGACACAATGGCAAAAGACAGCAGATGATGGGAGTTGTAGTGCAATAGCAAATTCAGGGGTGGGAAACCGCTTCTGCAGAGCTTCAGAAGCAGTGGAAAACTCCCTCCACTCTTTAGTTCATTTGTACTGGCAAGGCTTTCAACTTGATTTTCTCTTGATTTTTCACCTATGCAAGTGTACAGGTGAAACTCGGAAAATTAGAATATCGTGCAAAAGTCCATTAATTTCAGTAATGCAAATTAAAAGGTGAAACTGATATATGAGACAGACGCATTACATGCAAAGCGAGATAAGTCAAGCCTTAATTTGTTATAATTGTGATGATCATGGTGTACAGCTCAAGAAAACCCCAAATCCACAATCTCAGAAAATTAGAATATTACATGGAACCAAGAAGACAAGGATTGAAGAATAGAACAATATCGGACCTCTGAAAAGTATACAGTGTACTGTGCTTGATTGGCCAGCAAACTCGCCTGACCTGACCCCATAGAGAATCTATGGGGCATTGCCAAGAGAAAGATGAGAGACATGAGACCAAACAATGCAGAATTGCTGAAGGCCGCTAATGAAGCATCCTGGTCTTCCATAATACCTCATCAGTGCCACAGGCTGATAGCATCCATGCCACGCCGCATTGAGGCAGTAATTGCTGCAAAAGGGGCCCAAACCAAGTACTAAATACATATGCATGCTTATACTTTTCAGAGGTCCGATATTGTTCTGTTCTACAATCCTTGTCTTCTTGTTTCCATGTAATATTCTAATTTTCTGAGATTGTGGATTTGGGGTTTTCATGAGCTGTACGCCATGATTATCACAATTATAACAAATTAAGGCTTGACTTATCTCGCTTTGCATGTAATGCGTCTGTCTCATATATCAGTTTCACCTTTTAATTTGCATTACTGAAATTAATGGACTTTTGCACGATATTCTAATTTTCCGAGTTTCACCTGTATATTTGAGATTTCTGTGGGGAAATGCATTGTTGTTCAGAAATGAAAGCTAGTTTTAAATGTTTTGGCAATATGAGCTAATATTATGGTAAAAGACAAGTTTTCTGAAAGATCCGTATCAGAAGTTGGGGGTGGTGCAATTTAAGTGCTTGCCCTAGGCACCATTTTCCTAGTTACGCCCCTGCTGATAGTGGAAATTAGAGGGAACACTGGTCCTTACTCCTTACCTGGTACTCCTGGGCAGCCTCATCCAGGGGAACCACAGTGTGAGCTCGGTGGTCCTTGGATCGGTCGCACACCACGCAGATGGGGGCTTCGTCCTCCTGGCAGAAGAGCTTCAGGGGCTCCTGGTGCCTCTCGCAGACTCTCGCCCAGGCGCCTGCTTCTTGCTTCGCGGGCTTTTCAGGCACACTCAACTCTTTGGCGATCCCAACCATATTGGCAAGTTGCCTGTTTGGCCTCAAGTCTTTTGGCTCAGCGCTCTCTCTGCACTGAGGACAGGCAGCGACCGTGGGTGACTCCCTCCAACACTGGACAATGCAGGCTTGGCAGAAATTGTGCCCACAAGCTAGAATGACTGGCTCTGTGAAGAACTCCAGGCAAACGGGGCAAGTCACCTCATCCTGAAGCCTCTTCCGGGGACTGAAAGCAGCCATGGCTGGAACACCACAACGCCTGCTTTGAGTTTCGTTTCCGCCTCTGATGTCTCCCTCCCACAGAGGCAGATTTTAGCTGCAGGCAAAACTTACTGTTGCTGCTTCCACTAAGTGCGGAAAGGAAGGCTCTCAGATTCCAGGGCTGACACAGAACAGAAGGAGGCAGCCTTCTGGACTGTGTTGGGTTCAAAATCGCGGGCATGGAGAGCGAATTGTACTCTGAAGGGGCGGGGGCTAGTTAGGGGGGTTTGGGAGGATCCGCCTCTTTTCAAGGAAGCGTTTAGCACCAATTGACACTTCTTAGCCGGCCTGTTCTACGCGTCACCTGCTTCCAAGCAAAACACTGATCGGCTTCCAGATGACCCCACTTTGGTGTTTACTGAAAAAACTCCCTCACTAAAACAACAAGCCAATGAATAATTAGTCCAATACAATCAGGACCTGGAGAGAAAAATTTAATATTACTCTGGACGTCGTTAAGCAACTCACTCTGGAGATCAGAAAACCTAATCCAAATTGCGAATGTAGTTACCCGCTAACTGCACCAAATAAGACACCGATCGCTGCAAATAGCCTGTGTTACAGGAGAGGATCTCTGTGAGAAAGCTCTGGATTCTTCCCTGGTGACAGCCCCAACATCAGGCCAGCAGGTGTGACATGTGGCCCATAAGGTTAGTGAAACTGGACTCTCTGCACTGATCCCCTGTCTTCCCCCAAGGCTGGAGGAAAAACCGCCTTGAACCATTTTTGGAAGGGCCAAATATAAATAAATAAATAAATAAATAAATAAATAAATAAATAAATAAATAAATAAATAAATAAATAAATAAATAAATAAATAAATAAATAAATAAATAAATAAATAAATAAATAAATGAGGAGCAGAGACATAAATCCGGGAGACAGCTGGAACATACTACTGACTCTGGCCTTTTAACAAAGTCTTTACCTACCTGGCCCCTTAGACAACTCCTATATGCAACTCAACTTAAGGAAAGCCTAAGCCTCAAGAAACAGTTTAGTAGCCCCACTGCTACTGGCCTTGAATAATACCAAATAGGGCAGACTCACATTGCCACGAACAGATCCCAAAGACAGTAATGGGGGGAAGACACACTGGGATCCAGGGGACCAGCCTCAAGTCACTGTAGTGGAATTGACTGCTGGCAGGAGAGAGGGCACGCCCTCAACTGCTGTCTGTGGCTTCCAGCGGCATCTGGTGGGCCACTGTGTGAAACAGGATGCTGGACTAGATGGGCCTTGAGCCTGATCCAGCAGGGCTGTTGTTATGTTCTAGATTCGTTCTCATTAATTCCAGAGCCTTCTTCAGTCTATTAGATCTGGTGGTGCCCAAAGGGGAAGTCTGGAATCATCCCCACTTTTCATTTCAAAGGAAGGAAGGAGTCAATAGCAACTATCCAGTTTAAACGTTTTTGAACTGTCTTTTTGGGGAAGCTCAACAGTCTGTGCTATATCTACCGTAGCCAGAAATGATATCTATGTCCATTCCAGAGCAGGACGAAACTGAGAGTGCAGTCTTACCTGACCTCAGAGGGTAGCCAAATGCCTTCACGGCAAAGTAAAGTGGTAAGCCCCAACAGGGCACAGTGATGAATAATGCTGTGAACTGTCAGAGATTACACCTTTAAATATGAAGAAGAGGCTCTGTTGTTTCTTGAGTGCCTAAGAAAGGGTGGCCCTCTGTTGGTTTTCTTCCACCAGTCAAGCCCAGATGGAATTCAGATTTAAAGAACCTCCAGGAACAAGCAGTGGTTACCTGAAATCAGACTGTATTTTGGAATGTGACATTGTTTTATGCCTGGAACTGCAAATGTAGTTGTTTTAAGCCATAGGGAGGTAGGAGGAGATTTTCCAGCAGAAAACCTTGACCTGAATGGCATAAGAGTTATCTCATTGCCTTGTTTTGTGTGTGAAGATTTATAGCACTAATGCTGAGTTGTCTTTAGTATGTCAGTGGTCCAGCACAATGTTTTGAACCCAACTGCTCTAGTAACCCAGTTGTGCCAGTATTATACACACTGTTTTCACTGTATTTGTTTCAGCTTATAGAACCCAGACACCCAGCTTGCAAATAGAAGATTTATTAATAAATTAAATGTAAACTTTTTTTTTTTAATCCAAGCTTCCATTGCAGTTAGCAAAGGAAGTTAGTGATAGGAGGGAATGTTTTATTTTCTGTAACAGATTTAAGAACATAAGAACAGCAAGTGCACTAACTCCATCCTCTACAGAATGGAAATCAATGATGTTCCTCCAGCAGAAATGCTTAATGGCACTATTGCAGAACCCAGACCAAGTCCAACTAGGACAGATGCCCACTAACTTGCAACAAGAATTTATGCAAAGGCAGTTAGAAATATTTGGTGGGAAAGCTACCATGTACTCAATGTGCTCAATTATGCTTAATGCAGTTTTGATTCCTTTTGCAAGACAAGCTTCAATATTGTGACCAGGAACATTTTCTATGGTGGTCGCTGATCTTGCAGCTTCTCCTGGGGTCCTCACAAAGATGTGACATTATCCACTTTGATAAGTTTTGAGATTACTGAGGAAACCAGTGTAATGGGATGTGCAATCTAGATCAGCAGATCCCAACTTGTGGTCCTCCAAATGTTGATGAACTACAACTCCCATCATCCCCAGCCACAATGAATTGTAGCTGGGGATGATGGC
Organism: Hemicordylus capensis; assembly: GCF_027244095.1. Classification (NCBI taxonomy): domain Eukaryota; kingdom Metazoa; phylum Chordata; class Lepidosauria; order Squamata; family Cordylidae; genus Hemicordylus; species Hemicordylus capensis. Next base: position 251,423,757 of record NC_069658.1, on the reverse strand, counting down.
AGTTGTATCTCTGCAGCATCTGAAGAACTACAAGTTGGGAACCCCAGTTCTAGATCACACATCCCACACAGCAGCAACACCCATAATAGGGAGCTTACAATTCCGTGATAATCAAATCTCCAACCCTCAGGGCTGCTGAACCAGGTAACTATCCAGCCTTGGCCATGATATGAATGGTGGTGGGTTCTATGCAAGGACTGCAAGCTCTTGGGAAGGAACTACAAAGGTCAGCTGAAAAACAGAAGATTGTAAATGGAAATTTAATATTTATTTATTTATCATATTCCTAGACCGCCTGATATGTACATCTCTAGGCGGTGTACAAAATTTAAAATATTTAAAAGTTACAGATTGAAATACATAACAATAAGAATGATAGAATAAAATAGAAATTGAAACAAATTTTTACAGTTATTAAAATTAATTCTAATTAAAAGCCTGCAAAAACAGAAGAGTCTTGAGGTTCTTCTGGCGGCGGGGAAAGAGAGAGAGAGAAGGAGATGCTCTTATTTCAGTAGGGAGCATATTCCAAATCCCTGGGGCAGCCACCGAGAAAGACCGGTCATGGGTTGCCACCAAACAAGCCGGTGGCATCTGCAACTGGGCCTCTCCAGAAGCTCATAACAGGCAGCAGGGTTTGTGACAAAGAAGGCACTCTCTTAATAACCCTGGGCCCAAGCTGTTAAAGGCTTTATAGGTAAGAACCAGCACTTTGTATTTCACCTGGAAACATATCAGCAGTCAGTGCAATTCTTTCAAAAACGGTGTTATGTGGTCCCTTCATGCTGACCCGAGACCAATCTGGCTGCCGCATTCTGTACTAATTTTAGATTCCAGACTATGTACAAAAGCAGCCCCACATGGAGCAAATTACAGTAGTCAAGCCTGGAGGGTACCAGCATAACGTACCACTGTTTTAAGGTCATTTGCCTTGAGAAATGGATGTAGCTGATGTATCAGACGAAGCTGATAAAAAGTGCTCCTGGCCACCACCTCACCTTAGAAACCAGGGAGAGCTTGGGGTCCAGGAGCACTCCCAAGCTATGTACCTGATTTTACAGGGGGAGTGTAACCCCATCCAGAACAGGCAGATCTAAACCATCTCTCGGATCCTATCCCCCCACAGTCAGTACCTCTGTCTTATTTGGATTCAACTACAGTTTGTTATCCCTCATCCAGCCCATTACTGCCTCCAGGCAGGCATTTAGGGAAGATATGCCATTTCCTGAGGAGGTCGGCATGAAGAAGTAGATCTGGGTGTCATAAGAACAGCCCTGCTGGATCAGGCCCAAGGCCCATCTAGTCCAACATCCCGTTTCACACGGTGGTCCACCAGATGCTGCTGGAAGCCACAGGCAGGAATTGAGGGCATGCCCTCTCTCCTGCCATTACTACCCTGCAACTGGTACTCAGAGGCATCCTGCCTTTGAGGCTGGAGGTGGCCCACAGCCCTCCTACTAGTAGCCACTGATAGACCTCTCCTCCATGAAGTCATCCAAACCCCTCTTAAAGCCATCCAGGTTGTTGGCTGTCACCACATTTCGTGCCAGAGAATTCCACAAGTTGATTATGCGTTATGTGAAAAAGTACTTCTGTTTGCTGGTCCTAGACTTCCTGGCAATCAATTTCATGGGCTGACCCCTGGTTCTAGAGTTATGGGAGAGGGAGAAGAATTTCTCTCTATCCACTTTCTCCACACCATGCATGATTTTATAGACCTCTATCATGTCTCCTTGCAGTAGGCTTTTTCCTAAACTAAATAGCCCCAGGTGTTGTAGCCTAGCTTCATAAGAAAGATGCTCTAGGCCCTTGATCATCTTGGTTGCCTTCTTCTGCACCTTTTCCAGTTCTACAATGTCCTTTTTTAGATGTGGTGATCAGAATTGTACGCAGTACTCCAGGTGTGGCCACACCACAGTTTTGTACAAGGGCATTATAATATTAGTAGTTTTATTTTCAATCCCCTTCCTAATGATCCCTAGCATGGAATTGGCTTTTACAGCTGCTGCACATTGAGTCAACACTTTCAACGAGCTGTCCACCAGGGTGCCAAGATCCCTCTCCTGGTCAGTCACTGACAGCTCAGATCCCATCAGCATATACTGCTAACCCCTGCTAACTGGGCAAAGAGGCACCTTTTACCGTGGTGATTCTCTTTATTTAGCAGGGGGAGAGTAACTGGCCCTATCCACCCACAGCACAGTACTTCCAGTGACTGTTGTTGGTGTCTGTCTTATGTTTCGTTTTGGAATGTGAGCCCTTTGGGGACAGGGGGCCATCTTATTTATTTGTTGTTTCTCTTTGTAGACCGCCCTGAGGTATTCCTGGAAGGGCGGTGTAGAAATCGAAATAAATAAATAAATAAATAAATAAATAAATAAATAATGATAATAGAAAGAAATAGAAAAAATCACCACATACAAAGATCTGCAAATTGAAATTGAAAGGCTGTGGCAGAAGAAGACCAAAATAATCCCAGTGGTAATTGGCGACCTGGGTGCAATTCCAAAACATCTTGAAGAACATCTCAACACCATAGGGGCCACAGAAATCACCATCAACCAATTACAAAAAGCAGCTTTACTGGGAACAGCCTATATTCTGCGACGATATCTATAACCATTGACAATAAAATTCTGGCATCCCAGGTCCTTGGGAAGGACTCGATGTCTGGATAAAACAAACCAGTCAATAACACCTGTCTGACTGTGTAAACAAGAAATAATAATAATATACTTGAAGTTGGGGGTCTTCGTCCCAATGTGCATTACTTTACACTTGCCAACATTGAACCGCATTTGACATTTTGTCGTGTACTCAACCAGTTTGGAGAGATCCTTTTGGAGCTCTTCACAATCAGTTATGGATTTCACTACCCGAAAGAGTTTGGTATCATCTGCAAATGTGGCCACCTCGCTGCTTACCCCTGCTTCTAGATCATTTATGAATAAATTAAAAAGCACCAGTCCCAGTACAGATCCCTGGGGGACCCCACTTCTTACTTCCCTCCATTGTGAAAACTCTCCATTTATACCTACCCTTTGTTTCCTGTCTTTCAACCAGTTAGCAATCCACACATGTACTCGTCCCCTTATCCTATGACTGCTAAGTTTCCTCAGGAGTTGTTGATGAGGAACTCTGTCAAAAGCTTTTTGGAAGTCCAGGTATACTATGTCAGCTGGATCACCTTGATCCACACACTTGTTGACACTCTCAAAGAACTCCAAAAGGTTGGTCAGGCAAGATTTACCTTTGCAGAAGCCATACTGGCTCACTCCCAGCAGGGCCTGTTCTTCTACGTGCTTTACAATTTTATCCTTGAGGATGCTTTCCATCAATTTGCCTGGAACAGATGTTAAGCTAACTGGCCTGTAATTTCCCGGATCACCCCTGGATCCCTTTTTGAAAATCGTTGTTACATTTGCTACTCTCCAGTCCTCTGGCACAGAACCTGATTGCAGGGATAAGTTATATATTTTAGCAAGGAAGTCGGCAATTTCACATTTGAGTTCTTTGAGGATTCTTGGATGGATGCCATCTGGCCCTGGTGATTTGTGAGTTTTCAGTTTTCAGTCATCAGGTGTCATCAGCATATTTTAAGACCCTACACCAAACCTCCTGATGATCTCTCGCAGCGGTTTCATGTAGATGTTAAAGAGCATTAGAGGCAGTATGGAGCCTTGTGGAACTCCACAAATCAGTTCTCGCTCAGCGAAACGACAGTCTCCAAGCAACACCATCTGGAATCTGCCAGAGAGTTAGGAGCGGATCCACTGTAAAACAGTGCCACCCAATCCCACCCCCTCAGGCGAGATTAGCAATAGCAATAGCACTTACATTTATATACCGCTCTATAGCCAGAGCTCTCTAAGCGGTTTACAATGATTTAGCATATTGCCCCCAACATTCTGGGTACTCATTTTACCGACCTCAGAAGGATGGAAGGCTGAGTCAACCTTGAGCCCCTGGTCAGGATCGAACTTGCAACCTTCTGGTTACAGGGCAGCAGTTTTACCACTGCACCACCAGGGGCTCTTAATGTGATAAAGTATATCCCATGGGGTATACACTGCCACCTCATGTACTACTGGCAATTTGTTCTGTTCGCCAGCTAAGCGACACTGCATGTAGCTAGTGGATTTTATGTATTAGTCTACTCTCATGTTGTTTCTGTTACAGCTGCAACCAAAGAAACACACCAACATCATGTTCTCCCACGAAGTCTATCCTTTAAAGTGACACCTACTGATTTGGGATCAGTGAGGTGTCAAGAGGAATTGATGTGAACTAGCTTGGCTGTAGGGGAAATCCATTGCTGTAATTTGTCTGTTCACTGCTTGAATTGATTTTATATATTATCACTAAAGCAGACTGTACTAACGTCCCCCCTAGAACATGGACCAGTGCTACTCAACTTTGGCCCTCCTGCAAAGCTTGGCCTACAACTCCCATAATCCCTGGCTATTGGCCACTGGCTGGGAATTATGAGAGTTGTAGTCCAAAAACAACTGGGTGGGACAAAGTTGAGCAGGCCTACTGTAGACAACTGGTATATATTCAGTGCTGTTTCAATTCAGTTTCTTTTCAACCATAAGGAAACTTTTCCCCAGCCTAGGTTAAAGAAGCAGGTTGTACACAAGCCTGGAGGCAATATTGCATTTATATGCATCTGTCTCTCCTCTTGGGCTTCTTCACGCAGAGGGTATCAGAGGGCCTGGTTCCTCCATCCAAAAGAAAGGGGAGTCTCTCAAGAAGATAAAGAGCAGGGCTGTGGTGTTAGCATTAAAAAAAAAAAAAAGCTACCATCCATGCCTCCAGCACTGTTCAAAGACACATGGATCCTCTTGTCATAAAATGGCCCAAAAGAATCGCTAACTGAGAACCCGAATGGAAATGGATCGAAATCAGGGTCTCTTTAGGTCACGGACCTACCTGCCTTCTTCCCCAAAGTCCAGTAGCCCCCCCTCAGGATAAAACAAATCTTTGTGCTTTCTCCCCACACACTGAGTGGCAAACCCCACAGCCTGGTCTCGCTCACTTCCCACAGCAGTGTCAGCCACCTGTGAATCCCTCACCTCCCAGCACTACAGGACATTGCTTGCATCCCTCAAGATTCTTTGGCAAATGTTGATCTTCGGCTCCCAGCCTCATGCATCTGTGATTCTCCCAACAAGATGACTTGGGGGTGAGCCGTGTCTGGATCCAGAGTGATGTTTACTATTTGGAGAAAGGGGAGAAGACAAGCAGGATCAGCTGGGGAATGACTTGTATCCTGAGCCTAGAGGCACCTCAGATTTCCTTCCCCCTCAAATCTGTTGGAAATTCTCTGTGGTGAGAGAATCCCCTTCTCATTATAGCAGAGTGCACAGAGGCACAACACAGCGGAAATTTAGTTAGGCATGCGTGTATGCTGAGAGTAAAGTAACTTGGAGCCAATTCATAGTTTCAAATCAATATATAAGGCATTTATTAAGGAACTCCATTCTAGATAGGAAAGTGAGGAGTTAGGATCTCTAATCTATCTATCTAGCTGGATGCAGATGGATTCTGCATCTTCTCTGCACACATGGTGCAGGGAGAGAGGCTTGCCATGTTGCAAGGTAGAAGGACAGGTAGGGAAGAAGAGAGAGGAAGGAAGTTAATCCCTGAGATTAGCAATCTACATATCCAAAGGGATAGTGTCAGAGCAGTGGAGAAGGGGTGACCAATGTCTTGACCCTCTAGCCCTCTGACTCACTAGTCTGTCCTCCACTGTCTGAGACAAGAGACAGCGCAAAGTCCTTTAACTTCCAACAAAATCAATAGGACTTTCCAACCTGCATTCAGAACTGACATCCTCTCCTGCTTCCAGATTTTGCTCAGATTACTTGAAACCTCAGGAGAAGCTGGCTGCAGACTAGTCAAGGATAGAAATAATCCCCTCTTCTGGAGCTGGAAATCAGAAGTTAAAGATCTCCACTACACCAGAAGACAGAAGGGCAGCTCTGCTTCTAACTTTAGCTGTGGAGATTCCCGAGGGTAGCTCCAATAGCCTCCAAAATGGAGGCACTGCTGCCATCTACTGGCCAGGGCCAGGAAGACCTGGAAGTGGTTGTTCTGGACCTAATTTGTCGCACCCGCTCAGCCTTGGGAGCTACCCGCACATGGCTTGTGGGAAAGGAGCCAGTCAAAAAATGGATGTCTGTACACAAGTTTACATGAACAGGATATTTACATCCCTTGGAAGATCATCAGGCCCCTGTATTCCAGGACAGTGTTCGAATGAATCGAATGTTGCTGCAGGACAGGAAAGCAGCAAGAGAGGCTGCTTTATAGGAGAGAAAAAACTGGAGAGGAATTAATGGGGGGGGGGAGTAGAGGCAACCCTGAGGACCCAGAGAGAGAGATTAAAAATGGCCCAGCCAGTTTCCCACTCAGCCAGTCAATTGGATGCACAGTATTGGCTGAAAGGGAAGGGAGGCAGCAGCAGCAGTTTGTCCAAAGCCTTGGAGGGCTACTTCAGATAATGTAGCCTCCGAGTGCCCAAATAACTCTTCTTGAGTCAGTCTTTCTATGCAGAGAGAGCTGGCCTCTCTGAGGCTATGCATCCACTCCTCCCCACATCCATGGTTTCAAAATACACCTTGGACTATCTGAATAAATAACAGTGATTTTAAGCATGTGCAGAGGGCTGTGGAGCTGCATGTGGGGTGGAAGAGCTTTGAGGACTAGGCTGCCTGAGCCAGCAGGCAGCTTTTTAAAGGGTCAATTTTCTCTGGGAGGGTGAGCTCAAAGTGGCACTTCTATGTCTTGCAAAGAAGCACTATTAACATAGTTTTAAAAACACACATTTATTTCACTAAAGGAATACTGTGATGCATGTGTCTTAAAATGAAATTACTATTCGGGAAACTTAGCACTAATCCAGAATGTCTAGAATTTTGATTTTAAAAATGATTACAAAATCTAACTGGTATATATCTCTAACAGGCTTATCATGAAAACTGATAGCTTAATTAGCCATATATCTTCTAGAGACTGTAAATTTAGGAAAATGGGCTTCCCAGAACATCTCATTGTTATTCTCATGAAAAACCTATACACAGGACAGGAAGCCACAGTCCAGACGGAACATGGTGAAACAGACTGGTTCCAAATAGGCAAAGGAGTAAGACAAGGCTGTATACTTTCTCCTTCTTTATTCAATTTATATGCTGAACATATACTGAGAGAAGCTGGATTGGAAGATGATGAGCGTGATTTTAAAGTTGGAGGAAGAAACATCAATAACCTGCGCTATGCTGATGACATCACTCTGATAGCTGAGAATGCGGATGATCTGCAAACTCTAGTAATGAAAGTCAAGGAGCACAGTGAAAAAATGGGACTACGACTAAATGTAAAGAAGACTAACCTAATGACAACGGGCACAGCAACCAGCCTCAGAATTGATCATGAAGATATTGAAGTGGTAGATAGCTTCTGCCTTTTAGCATCAACCATCAACAGTAAAGGATCCAGCAGTCAAGAAATATGCCGCAGACTAGTACTTGGTAGGGTTGCAATCAAGGCCTTGGAAAGTATATTTAGATACAGTGACATGCCTACACCTACAAAGATTAGAATCGTTCAGACCATGGTTTTTCCCGTGATACTCTATGGATACGAAAGCTGGACTTTGAAGAAGCAAGATAGAAAAAGCATTGACGCTTTTGAACTTTGGTGCTGGAGAAGACTTTTGAGGATACCATGGATAGATAAGAAGACAAACAAATGGATCATAGAACCAATCAATCCAGAATTTTCACTCATGGCACAAATGATCAGGCTCAAACTACTATACTTTGGACATATTATGTGAAAACCCAGCTCCCTTGAGAAGTACATAATGCTGGGGAAAGTTGAAGGAAAGAGAAGAACGGCCAGCAGCAAGGTGGATGGACTCGATTACGACAGCAATGAATGCACCACTGAGAGACCTTAAAGGCAAAGTTGAAGACAGATCATCCTGGAGAGAAACCATCTATGTGGCTGCTAAGAGTCAACACCAACTTGACGGCCCTTAATCAATGGCTCACTGGGATCAATCTCTCTGCTACAGCCAGTTGGCTGTTCTGCTGACTGCTGCAAGTATACAAGAAAGGCCAGCATGAACTCTGGGACTTGTAGTTCTTGAAGTGGTTTCTCATAGGGAGGCACACTACTCTCTCTCTCTCTCTCAAACAAGAAGTCCCTGAGTTTCAGCAAAGAAATGTCATTCTGGATAGAGTCCTAGAAAGTGTCTGTGTCATGAGAAACTGGGAGATCTGGATTTCTAAGTTGTTTAACCTTTTAATGTATACTTTTGGGGGGAAATTAAAATTTAAGATTTTCTACTGTTTCTCTTAATTTACTTTTTAGTTTAAACTTATTTAATTTTTAAAGTAGTTCATTAAATAATTCCCACAAGAGGCTAAAATCCATTCCCTAAAATGTAATCCTTTAACTTGATTTAATCAACATAGAGTTGATGGAAGAGAAGCTTTTGTCCTGTAGGGACCTGAGCTCTGATCATCTGCTCTCATGTTGAAAGGAAAGGTCCCTGCCTGCCTGCCCCTTTGCTCTAACAGGATAGGGGTAAAGTAAAGTGTGCCCTCAAGTCCCTGTCAACTCCTGGCGACCACAGAGCCCTGTGGTTGTCTTTGGTAGAATACAGGAGGGGTTACCATTGTCATCTCCCAGGCAGTATGAGATAATGCCTTTCAGCATCTTTCCTATATCACTGTTGCCTGATATAGGTGTCTGGGAAACATACCAGCAGGGATTTGAACTGGCAACCTCTGGCTGCCTAGTCTAGTCATTTACCTGCTGCGCCATTAGGTTAGCCAAATATGCCAATACATGTTAAGAGCCAAAGAGATCTTAAACAGGTACTTTTGGTCTTCACACTCATTTCTCGAAGTTGGTCACTAACCCCAACCCCCACCACCAACTAAGCCCCGCCCCTTCCCACTCCCCCAGCCTTCTCATTCAGACTCTTCTCTTACCAGAGCTCCAGCCAGCCCAATTGAAACAAAGGGCAGCATAAAGTGCAGGAACCGAGCTTGGAGCTGGGGACGAATTTGAAAACCAGAAGAAAATCGGGGAGAGATGTCGCTGCTGCCATTGCAACCCCAAAGCAACAAAAGCCTCTCGTCTAATTAAGCACTGGCTGTTCCGAAGATGTCCCACTCCGCAATAATACTACTAGCATAGTCAGGGGCGTAGCAAGGTTGGAGTGGGCCCAGAGACAAGATTTTAAAATGGGCCCCTCCCCTCACTGAAGCTCAGCTCATGAAGTAAAGAAATCTTAAATGAGGCTGAATAGTGGTAACAAAAAGCAGAGTAAAATTTGATCAGTGTGTGTGTGTGTGTGTGTGTGTGTGCCACAATAGAACATCATCCTAAATTATTATTTTTTTTTTAAAAAAAAATTGTAAATTGTGGATGATGCAAGTCATTTAATGGTACTAGAGAAAGGTAGCTCCAGGTCTTAAAACTCACATCAGTTTCAGATGATAAATACAACTGAAGGAAGCCCGGGCGGGTGTGTGGCTGGGGGAGTCAGTCATGTGACTTGCTTCTGGGGGGCCCCCAAGGCAGTGGGCCCCCAGACAACTGTCTCCCCTTGCCCTATGATAGTTACGCCCCTGAGCATAGTGTGTTATATATGTGCAAACAAACAATATGTCTCACCAGCAGCAGCAAAGATCCACCAGCACGCGGTGAGGATCAAAATGTCGCTTGGTGATTTGGAAGATGATTTTCTTTTCTTTTTTAATTAGATTTTTTTTTATTTTTAGAATAGAAAAATATAAAACATGATTAACAGTTGAATTTCCAAGATACAAGATTTTCGAGGCACTCAGCCTCCCGCCCGGCTTTCAGACTCACACCCTGGCTCGCCTCTCCCTCCCCCTAGCATCTGCCCAGGAGGAAGGCTGTTCTCGATCCCAGGAGAGGCGTGCCTGATTTAAGTTTCGATAAAATGTGTTGAGGTTTCTTGCAGCGGTACCCAGAAGCTGTTAGTGTACGTAACTTTGCTCGCTTACACACGCCGGCTGGTACCCTCAGGGAAAAGCTGCGTGGCTTTAGTCTTAAGAAGCCAGTCACCACTTTCTCCTCCCTCCACACTGATCAGGTCAGAAAAATCATCAGCCCAGAATACCCGCAGGGCTAACCTCCTCCCCTCGGCTAAGATGAGGAGACGCGGGTTGTAGCCTGAAAATGCTTTCCATTGCGAAATCTTCTTTTTGGAGCTACCACTGAGCATGCTCAGGATCATCAAAGGACGCTGCTTCTCTCCGCTCGCCTCCAAACTGCGGGCTGGCTCCGCCCAGCGAACATAGCTTCTTTTTCTCCCCTCTCGCTTCTCTTTGGGGAGAGACACGTCATTCACGGCTGCGGGCTCAGCCAATCCGGACGGCCCTCGCTCCTCCTCTCTCCCAGGCTCCTCTCAGCAGCAAAGCAAAACGAAAGGAAAAGAGAAAAACGAAAAGACAGACAGAGGGGGAAGGGGTTTGCTGGGAGCAGGTGTACTTTCCCCTGCCCCTCAACGAGTCCTGCCCAGTGCATCTGAGCATGCTCAGTATGGTCAAACGAAGCTCAATTTCATTTTCTGCCCAAAACCCCTCTCAGATTTTCAATGCTGCTTAAACTATCAAAGAAAGGCAACCCAGGTTCTGCAGAAAACATCAGATGTGGTTGTATGTGTAATTTTGTAACAAATTATTCTGAAACATTAAAAAAGAATGACTCCAATAGTGCGTCCAAATGACAAATGTGAATTTCTGTGAAATTCCTGGAGAACTGGCAAGAAGAGAGCATGCTCAGTCTCTCCAGTTGAAGCCAGTGCCCTTTCCCTGAAGGTCAATCAAACGGAAACTCTTACATCTTGAGTGCTGGCAAGAATGCTCATTCTCTCTGAAACCTGTCAGAAGCTCTTACCCTTTTCAAAACTTCAGAACTAGTAAAGGGACTTGTGTGCTCCACAGTCTTGCAATTAGTTAACATCAGCATTAGTAAATAGACTTGTGTATTCCACAAGCTTGCAAGTGATTCCCTGTGAACCAAGTAGAACTTATTGGACACATTTTCAGCTATTGGAGGTTTTGTTATTAACACTGGCAACATTTAGTAATCTGGACATGATCGAGAACGTTTCATGCTGCAGGAACATGGGCAAAGTAAAGTTAACCAATTGTGCAGCTCTGCTAATGCCCCAATCAGTTTCCAGGGATCATGCTTCCACTCCTAGGCTGAGACCAGCATCTCCCACTCCCCCCGTCCCTTTACATCTCCAATGGGTGCTATTTTCTGGAGGACTGTGTTCCACCAACCCCACAGATTGCAACAGATTGCACTGCCCCCAACAGATTTTTTGGACACAGGTTCAGCTATTAGAGATGTAGTTTCAACTACCCCACAGATTTCAACCAGGCAGGCTTTTCTGATGGGTCTGCATCTCTGATGCCATAGGCTGTCATTTTCCCTGTCCCTGTCAGATTGCACCAACCAGGCGGGCTTTTCTGATGGGTCCGCATCTCTGGTGCACTAGGCTGTCAGTTTTCCCTTTCCTTGTCAGATTGCACCAACCAGGTGGGCTTTTCTGATGCGTCTGCATCTCTGATGCAGTAGGCTGTCCTGAGTTCCAGTCCTCCACTGGGATCAAGTCAGTTTCCAGGGACCATGCTTCCACTCCTGCGCTGGGACCCAGTAGATCCCACTATCCCTGTCCCTGTCAGATTGTACCACCCAGGCAGGCTTTTTAAAGGGGTCCTCATCTCGGATGCACAAGGCTGTCCTGAGTTCCAGTCCTCCACTAGGCTCCAATCAATTTCCAGGGACCATGCTTCCACTCCTGGGATGGGACCCAACAGATCCCACTACCCCTGTCAGATTGTACCACCCAGGCACACTTTTTGAAGGGGTCCACATCTCTGATGCACACGAGGCTGTCAGTTTTCCCTGTCCCTGTCAGATTGCACTACCCCCAACATACTTCATGGACACAGGTTCAGATATTAGAGGTGTGGTTACGCACAGTACAGGTGTTTATTAACCTGAACAGGGGCAGAAAATCTTTCCTGCTGCGGGAATATGCACAAGCCTAATCAACTGTGCAGCTTTGCTAACTGCATTTGTCATGTCTCCTTCTGAGCATGTGAGGAGCTATCGTTGTGTGCTGTTGTGCAGCAGAGTCACTGCTGTTTGCATGCACAGGTCCTGAGTTTCAGTCCTGGAGGCCAGTCCAGATTGCACTCCTGGGCTGGGACCCAGCAGATCCCACTACTTGCCCCCCGTCCCTGTCAGATTGTGCCACCCAGGCGGCCTTTTCTGATGGGTCCTCATCTCTGATCCACAAGGCTGTCCGTTTTCCCTGCAATCTGACAGGGACAGGGGAAACTGACAACCTACTGCATCAGAGATGAAGACCCATCAGAAAAGCCTGCCTGTTTGAAATCTGTGGGGTAGGTGGAACCACACCTCTAATAGCTGAACCTGTGTCCCCAAAAAATATGTTGGGGGCAGTTCAATCTGTACTGGTGTCCAGGACTGGAACTCAGGACCTGTGCGTTCAAAGAGCAGTGACTCTGCTGCAACCCCACGCAATGAGAGCTTCTCACCTGCTCATAGGGGATGTGACAGATGCAGCTAGCAAAGTTGCACAATTGACAGGCAAGAGGTGAGGGCATGTCCTTTCTCCTGCTGTTGCTTCCCTGCAACCAGTATTTAGAGAGGCATTTTGCCTCCTGAGGCTGGAGGTGGCCTATAGCCACCAGACAAGTAGCCATTGATTCGCTGCTTTGGGAGGGGAAAGAAGATAATCAGAATCAGCTGGAAGACTGAATCTTATCCTCAGCCTAGACACACTCCAGGAATTATCTTTCCCTTCTGAACAATAGGACTTCCCTGAACAGCATTCCGGATTTTCCCAGGCCAGAGGTGCTATTAGGCACTTAAAACATGGGGCAGCTGCTGCTGCCCTTTCTATCACGTCCAGCAGCTGAGTTGCCACTGGGTGCAAGGAACACCCTCTCCCCCACTCCCCCTTCCACTGAACCCAGCACTATCTCTCCATGTGATTAGATAGTGGGATGACATGCCAGGTGGGAGAGGAGAGATGCCAGCCAATGCTCCTCCCTCACACATTTAAGAGAGCAGTTCAGACTAAGTGTCCCAAGTTGAACCATTGTGGTGGTATCAGGAAACAGCCCAGAAAGATTTTGGCATTTAAACATCATCTATGTATTTAAATCTGTCTACCCATATTGGTATTGATGCCTCTGAGTACCAGTTGCAGGGGAGTAACAGCAGGAGGGAAGGCATGCCCTCAACTCGTGCCTGTAGGCTTCCAGTGGCATCTGGTGGGCCACTGTGTCCAGCAGGGCTGTTCTTATGTTATGTTCTTACCCATTTGTGAAAAAGGACACAACTATTCAGCACAATTATTGTAATATTAAAACCACAGAGCTCCTTAAACGCTGTATTCTTCCGTGGGCCAGTTTAGGCGATCACCTGCCAGCACACATGATGAATGGGTGCGTGTGTGTGTGCTGAGAATGTGCCCATCACTGGAAGAAGTTCATCACTGGAACTTCTTCATCACTGGAGGAAGTTCTAAGTCACTCTCACAGTATTCCTTAAACAGGGTTTTGGAGTACACTATTCTGGGCAGTAAAGATAAATGCCTCCCTCAGAGCCAGCGTGGTGTAGTGGTTAGAGTGCTGGACTAGGACCAAGGAGACCCGAGTTCAAATCCCCATTCAGCCATGAGACTAGCTGGGTGACTCTGGGCCAGTCATTTCTCTCTCAGCCTAACCTACTTCACAGGGTTGTTGTGAAAGAGAAACTCAAGTATGTAGTACACCGCTCTGGGCTCCTTGGAGGAAGAGCGGGATATAAATGTATAATAATAATAATAATAATTCTGTGACAATATCTATAACAACTGACAATAAAATTCAGCCATCCCAGGTCCTTGGGAAAGACTCGATGTCTGGATAAAACAAACCAGTCAATAACACCTGTCTGACTGTGTAAACAAGAAATAATAACAACAATAACAATAGCAACAACAACAAAGGGACACCCCAAGAGTGTTTCAGGATGTTCTCCGATGATGTCAAGCAGGTGCATTCTCAGCATGTCCCCAACCTTACTGCATTTGCCAGTGGGCGACTGTTCAAACTGACCCACTGAAACCTGATACAACTCAAGTGCTGTTGAATGGTCTCATATGAAATTTAATCTCTTGATTCACCTACAAGTCCGGTGAAATCCACAAAATAACAGCACATGTTATAAAAAGATTAAACAAAAATTTTATTTATTAACAAACCAACAGCTGGATCTGCTTAATTACAAACTGGAGATTATTTTATAGAACAACTCTATAAATGAGAGTCACACTGCCTGGCATAACATCCCCTGAATTGGCTGGGTCCAGCTCCCCCACCCCACCCCCCCAGAGCAATATTCTCTTTGGTCAGTGAAACTGATGCAGGAGGATCTTCATCTAGAAGGCAGATTGCCAAATGACCAGCAAAGTATCCTCTTTGAATAGCGCAACTTTGCCTAGAATGTCATGTCAGCCTTCCTGAGAAGTAACCATGAAGGAGGGCTTTAGGTATGTGTATGAATGTTCACATCTAGAGGGCGGGGTGGGGTGGGGAGAAGAGGATACAAATTAGAGCCAAGGGTCATGGAGATTCCACGGATGATCAGGGTGAGACTCATGTAGAACTGTGACCTTGCGCAAAATAAATCCAGCATTGTGTCAATGTGTTTCTGCCTCTTAAAAAAAAAAAAAAAAGCCAGAGGGAATGCTGGAAAAGGAAGAGTGGAAGCAGACTCCATTTAAGTGGGTTAATTCTGGTGACTCTGATCTTTAGAGGCCTTTGCAGAGCTGCTCATGAGGAACAAATTGCCGTCTTTAATTTACCCTACTGGAGGTCCAAAGAATTAACCAAGCAAGGCTTGTGGCTATAGTTGGCTAGAGCCAAAGGGAAGGCTGAAGACAGAAAGACAGACACAGCAGTGAATCAAGGCAGGATTGCTGTCTGACCCCCACCCCATCGCCTGTCATGACTACCTGATCACAAGGTTGTCCAGAACTTTATTAAATCATTAATGCACCCTCATTTTTGTATTTTGCAACTGGCTCAGTGGTAGGAGCAGGGAGTGGCTTCCTTACTGACACAAAGGCCAGCCAATCAGGTCTGTGCAAAGCCCTGCAGAAGAAGAGGAGGCTGTTCCTTCATGATTGATTCTGGCTAATTAGTACTGTGCAAATTCAGTCTAACTCCAAGAAGAAATAAGCATCCCCCCCAC
This sequence comes from Hemicordylus capensis, assembly GCF_027244095.1. NCBI lineage: Eukaryota > Metazoa > Chordata > Lepidosauria > Squamata > Cordylidae > Hemicordylus > Hemicordylus capensis. The sequence continues at coordinate 251,408,427 of NC_069658.1, read as the reverse complement.
ACACCCAGCCAATTCTTGGGCTGGAAGCTGTGCACGTTTATGTGTGTGTGGAATGTATCTCCATCTCTCTCCACTTTTTTACTGCTTCAGGGATGCAGTGTCAGAGGGGCATTTGCATACACAAAAAAGAAAGGGAGGAGGGTCTCTCCAGAGATCGAGACCCCTGAGAATGTGTGGATCAGAGCTGCTGTGTCAGCATCAAAAAAGGCCACCTGCCCCCCAGCATAGTTCAAAGTCACTCGAACCTTCTTTAGCTGCCCACTTGTCATGGACAGAAGAAGATCATGTAAGGAACTGGAAGCCCAGTACCCACCTTCCCACATCTCCATAGACCAAATGCCTCCCTCTGGACTCCAGTCAATATCACCCTTTCTTTCCACAGATTTTCTAGCAACCCCCACAGCCCACCAACCTTTATTTCCCACAGCAACTTCCCAGCAGTGTCTGCCTGCTGTGAATCCCTCACATCCCAGCACACAACAGTATTTGCTGAATCTCTCAGGATTCTTGGGCAGGTCTTGATCTTCGACTCCCCATCTCACGCTTTTAAGATCCTCAGCCAGGATGAGTTGGGGATGAGCTGTGTCTGGATCCAGAGTGACGTTGGCTGTTTGGGAGAGGGAAGAAAATGATGAGATCAGCTGAGAGAATGATTAGCATCCTGCCCCTAGACACCTATTATTCACTTGTGATTTAACAGAGGGGTTTTCAGCCTTTTTAAACAGGTATGCCCCTTCTGTCTCCTACAGCTCAAGTACCCCATGTAAGCAGCCAAGAACTGTGAACCTCACCCCCCAAATAAATCTTGCCAGAGTTGGTAGGAAATAAAATAGAAGCTAAGTGAATCTGCCCTAGAAAATCCTGTAGCCCTGAGCTCTGGTCCACTAGAGCAAGGATCCTCAATGGTGGGCCCCCAGATGTTCTTGGACTTCAACTCCCATAATCCTCAGCCAAAGCCCACTGGGCCTGGAGATTATGGGAGTTGAAGTCCAATAACATCTGGGGACCCAACGTTGAGAATCCCCACACTAGAGCCTCAAGGCCAGGGCTTCACAGCATTCCCCAGCATACCTTGCTCTCCCTCCTCCTTTCCCCACGTGTAGTTGGCTAGGTGCTTCGGATCAGCCCACCCCTCCCTCAGCCTGACTGACAGGCTTGGCAACAAGCTGAGCATCAGCCAGCATTCCCCTCACTGCTAAGCTTGTCAGTCAGCTCAGCAAGGGGTGGGGTGGGCTGAGCCTGAGCGCTTGGCCAGCCAGTCACAGGGAGGAGGGAGGGAGGGAGGCTGCCTGACATTCTTCCCCCTCCCCTCCTAGAGGAGGAGCCAACAGTGTAGGATGCAAGTGAGTCGGGGAGGTGGGAGGGTCCTGAGTATGGCATGTACTTCCTATGCAAGCTTCCCAGGGTTTCAAATACCCCTGGCTGAAAACGCAATTTAACATATTTATACTCGGAGGTCCATAAAGCACGGGAAGATTAATATCAAAAGGTGTGTGTGGTGGGGAAGGTGCTTTGGGTCCAAACCCTCTGGGGTTGGGAAGGTGTGACGAAACACAGATCCCCATCTTAGCTCAACAGTTTCTCACTTTTGAGAGGACAGGGCCATCAAGCTACAGGCCTAAGCCTTTTTCACAGCAGGTAACTAGTTCAAACTGGATTCAGCTTAGACATGCTAATTCAGCCCAATTAAGGAGGAGGGACCTACCCTGGCCAGCGTTACATCAGAGATACAATGATTCTTTCCCTTGGATCCCAGAGCTGTCTATCTCTGGAAGAGTGGGAAAGCCTTCCGCCTTTTGTATCAATATAAAACAGTGGACAAGAAACCCTCCATTTTGTCCCCAGTACAGTCTTGAGTTGCCAGCAAATAGGCACCTTGCCACTAGCTGCTTGTTGTCTCCAGAAACGGAGGGGCTGTAGGGATTGATGCTCCCTCAGTCAAGGACCAGTTTACTGCTAGTCTAAGGTAAAGCTCAGTGCTAGCTAGTTAGTTAATGCCTTTTGTACTCTATACTTCCAGTTCCCCTATTTTATACCAGTCCCTTATTCTGTGTGCAACCCTTGTTTCTTAATAAAGTGTATATACTTCGAAGTGGCTTCAGGCTGATCGAACAGGGTTCTGGAGGGTTACGTGCAAAAACTCTTCCCTATGTGTCTCATAAGGTCATTTGCTACTTTTGTGCTGTTTCTGAATAATATATTGCTGTCTAGAATTTAGTTGTGTGGACTCTGGCTGTACAGTGCCTGCAAGTCCCAAGCCAGACAGTTCTAGGTTGTTGAAGCCGCGTCTAAGCCTGGTCAGTGGCTTTAGAGCAGTCTTCAACTGGTGGCAGCCTACCTCGAAGGAGCGGCGTTGCTCCTAGATTTGGGATCAGAGCAATCTCTCTACAGAAAACACATCCCTGGAAAGCATAGAGTAACCCCCGTTTCGTCACAATTAATAACCAGACCTTGAATTGAGAGTGGAAATGTGGCTGCAGCCAATGCAGCAGGAGCAACAGAGGTGTTATGTTTTCCTCTGGGCCAGCCCCACTCAGCAGCTTGGCTGTAGCATTAGACGTTCTCCAAAACTCTCGAAGGGCAGCCCAGGCACAGTACAGTAGTCCAGTTTGGAGAAGGATGTGTCACCATGGCCAGGTCTGTCCTTTCAAAGTGCAGCAGGCACCCCAATTAGAAATGGGCAAATGCAACCCTCACCAGGTCTCCCTCCTCAATATCCTCAATATCAAGGATGCCAAGCAGAGTGCCAGATCAAGGAGCAGCCCCAAACTGTCAAGCTGAGTTTCCAGAGGGAGAGCAAACCCACCCAACACAGAGGAAACCCCACCCTCTGCTTAGCATCCTTGATGTCCAGCAGCACCTCTGTCTTGTCACCTCCCCATGGCACACTCATTTCCCGAGGCCATCGCCTCCCCTTGCCTCGGGGAGAACCTGCCCCGTGGAGCTCCGATGGAGCAGAAATAGACAGCATTATAACAAGCCCCCCTCCCTCCCGCGAGTGTTGTCTTCTACCAGTCGCTGGTATGTACCTTTCTGCAGCCGGACTCCAGATAGAAGTGTGCCTGAGAAAGGAAAAGGACCAGACAGTAAGCATCACACCATCCCACTTATAACAAATCAACTGAGCCCTCTCAAGCCTCCGCACCATCTTGGAAGGCATGTGTGCCTCACTTTCCCCATAGAGTTCTATAGAAAGATTGCTGGGAAGGACGACACTTCCCAGCATCCCATGCCCACCTGCCGAGATGGTGCTGGGCCTCAACTAGGCTCTGTTTCTTTTAGAAGCCCTCCTCCGAGAACAGTAGAGCATTGCATGGAGGTCAGTGCAACAGGAAATAGCTCTTGCACTGAACTTTTTTTTTAAAACCAAAGTGCCCCCCCCCATTTAAAAAACAGTGAAGTTCATTGACCCAGAGCCTTCCACAAACATCAGGGCCAATGCATGTTTCAGTATAAAGTCCTTGCAGCCATTCTTCATTACCTTTAAATTCATTCATGATACCCTGCAGAAAGAGATTTATATCGCAAATGTCCACAATCCTCCACTTCAGTTCAAGGGGAAATGCCACTGGGTCCTGAAAGGGCTCCTTCTTACACCTAGTCGAAAGAAACCATGTTAGTCTATAATTCAAGGATTTCAGACATTCTGACTGGAGCAAAAGAAAGGAATGCGGGGAAAGGAAATAGCACGGGATGGAAAGGCTTTATTCTTGCCGAACTAGCAAGGGGAAGCAAAGTGAAATGGGGATTGCTAGTCACCCACACTCCATTGGGAATGACTTTCTAAGCGGTGACTTGGTGGCAGCGTTTTAAACTACCAGGACTTTTGGGTTTACCAGAATCTTTTCTTAACTTTTCTGGGTTTGGAAAGTTAAAGATTTTTAAACCAGCTAGTCTGAGTCTCAGGACTCTCTCAGAACACAGGAAAGGGATGACTCAGCACTAAAGCCTCCCTCGTGCTTCAGAACTAGTTAAATCTGGCCAGTCAGTTAATCATTCACTTGGTTGCTGGCTGAATCTGGGAGAAAAGGAAAATTCTCCACTACCCGCAATTTGTTACAACTGTCAGGTAGAACAAGCATTTTAATTATGCTTTTAATAGACTATGGAAAAACAATCCCACAAAAGCACTGTAGAGACTAGCATGGAAACAGCCATTGTCTGGATTCTTTGTCTTTAAGTGTGGGAACATATTACATCACTCAGGGTGGGAGGTGGAGGTGGGAGTGGGGCACAAGGGGCACCCTAGACCCCCCCACTTCAGCCCAGGAACATTTGTACCCTTCAGTCCAGGCTATGCCATGGTTTGCAAGGGGGCCAAAGTAATGCAGCTCTGATCAAAGTCCTTCTCTGTCTTGTGAAGGATGAAGGGAAATGAGTGGGATCCACTTACCTCTGCAAGGTGCTCCCGATATCCTAGAGGCAAAAGAGAGAAATAAGGAACTCAGTGCCACAGTGTGATGAGCATGTTTAAAAATTAAGCATTTCAACTACTAAATTTATCTGGCTATTTATTCTTATACTGCCTTTCATCAAATGGGTCCAGGCCAGGGCAGTGTACAAAATATTATAAGCATCAAACACAAATGAATTAAAAAATATATATTAAAACAAAACGGACCGCAGCAATCAGAATGGATAGTAACCACTGTAGGTCCTTCAGCTTCCTAATTAAAAGCCTGAACAAAAAAAGAGTGTGTGCATTTTGGACAGACACACACACACAAATTTAAATGTAACATGAGACCAGTGGTCCCTCTAATTTTTTTCATCTCTGTGCAGAATGAGTTTTGTTCTGGGTGGCAGTATCACAGCAGTGTGTAGTGCATGTGCATTCAGAATGGGCCCTCCTGATTCAACCTGAGCAGGACCCAAACTGAACGGAGCAGACATCCAAAAACTTGTGAGCGTGTGCGCGCACCTTAAGAGGGAACAGTGCATGAGACACTCCAGTCACTGGCTTATATCTAGACCAGTGTTCCCTCTAATTTTTATCATGAGTGAGTGGAAAGAGTTTTGTTCTGGGCAGCAGTCTCAAGGCAGTGTGCGCACATCACTCTCTCTTACATACAGAAGGTAAGGTGAAGGTAAAGTGTGCCGTCAAGTCGATTTCAACTCCTGGCACCCACAGAGCCCTGTGGTTTTCTTGGGTAGAATACAGGAAGGGTTTACCATTGCCTCCTCCCATGCAGTATGAGATGATGCCTTTCAGCATCTTCCTATATCGCTGCTGCCCAATATAGTACCAGCAGGGATTCGAACTGGCAACCTTCTGCTTGTTAGTCAGGCAGTTCCCCGCTGCGCCACTTAAGGTAACATATACAGAAGGAAGAATTCATTTTAAAAAAAATTATCTCCCCCACACCTACTATGGCGGCCCTACTATGGAGCAAATGTGAGACATCATCACCATCATTATCACGTTTACATTTATAAAGCACCTCAATTTATTAAGCACTGTACAATAATATATTTTAAAAGACAATCACAAAGTCACAATTTAAAACTCATCAAAACAATAAGAAAAGGGTATAGACAGGGAAGGAGGGATGAAAGCAAGAGGAAGCATAGAAGAATTATTCTGAACTAGAAACTATAAATGCTTAAGAATGTATTCATTGGATCTTTGTCCTGCATTTTTGCCATGCTGGAGTACGTGCATGGGATTCCCAGCTAAAATAGCTCACAAAAGCATGTGTCCCACACTCTAAGGTGTTATTTATTAAATACCTCAAGGAGACATCCAAATAGAAACTAAAAGGACAGCTTTTAGCTGTAGGATCAGCAACCAAGGGCTGATAGCCCGCCCCCATCCGTCTCTGATATAAAAAATAATATGATCTCATCTGAAATGTTTGGGGAGGGTATAATTGTTATTTTTTAAATTGAAAAGATGCTCTATTTTATGATGATGATGATGATGATGATGATGATGATGATGATGATGATGATAACTGCCCAGAGACGCAAGTTTGGGGCAGTATAGAAATGTTTTTGTCTATTAATCATTCTGATTTTTTGTATCCCTTATCTATCTATCTATCTAATTTCTATACCGCCCCAAACTTGTGTCTCTGGGCAGTTTACAAATCATCATACCAAACAACTGACAACAGCCTTTAGTAATGTATTATGCAGACTAAAATATTCTATATTTTGTTACCCTTCCCCCATCGCGTTCAGCTGGCTGGGACAGGCTAAGCCAGATTATGCTGCATGTTTTCCTAACTAACATCCCCTCTCAAAGCAGCATTTGGTTGCCTGCTTAATGCAGCTCTCCTAATGCAGCCTCACATGGACTTTAAAATGACACAACGAGGACTTGGACTTAAAAACGACACAGTATTCCCAGCTTCGGGGCAGGCTATTACGAGAGGGAGAAAGATAAGGGCGAGAGGGGGGAAAGGATGGGGGTAGACTTGGCTTGAGGAGAGGGGTGGGGAAGGATGGTGCAGGCTTTTACGAGGGAGGGGGAAGAAAGGGGGAAGAAAGGGGGAACGGCTAGGGAGCTTCCCCGACCATTCAGGCAGCTATCGGCTGCCCTTGTTGCTTGGCCCTCCACATGGCTCAGGAGCTTCCCCCGCTTTTCCCCCTTAGGAACCTAACCCCCAGATTTACATCGCCCCAATGCCTCGGTATTCGCGGTTTTGGTATCTGCTGAGAACTGAACCCCCACAAAGACCAAGGATTTCCTGTACATACAAACACAAATTTAAGTGTTAGGGAGACAGCCACTACAGACTGGCTGGCTCATAGCCACACTAAGTTACCCATAAGCAGTCTTACTGAAATTCTATTTGAAATTAATTCTATTGATTTCAATGCACTCACGGCACATTTGTGGAAACCTGTCAGTTAAGCTGAAGGAAGGGGTACGCTGCCTTCAGCAAATAGCCAGCCAATCAGGAGCCAAGGAGGAGGATCTTCACCCTCCTCTCGCCCCTTCTGAGCAGACGCATGGCTGAGGACGCATCAGCTTCAAGCCACCAATCCTCAGACAGGGAACAAATAGAACAGCTACAGCATTTGGAGGCAGAAGGGTTCCAAGAGCCCTGTGGGAACCCTTTCAAGTACCTCTAGTGGTACTAGCACCAGCACTAGGAATCCTGGCCTTAGGATATCCAGATTGGAAAGTGAGGCATGGCCTTATTCTAATCAGGTTATGCAACTGCAATAATAGTGGACTTAAACTTATCATAAGACCTTCTCAAAACTCCAGCCACTCTGTTTACTACAACAGTAACACAAGCCTTATTCAGACAGTATGTTGAAAATGTATATGGCTGGCCACTGTGTACGTATGTGTACAGTGTACACAAGGTACAGATCTGTACACAAGTAAAGTTATTCACACCTTATTTTGAACACAGGTTCGGCAGTATACTTCCTATCAGTACCATGCATTTGAGCAGCCTGTACCTAAGTTCACTTTAAAGTGAATGCAAGTAGACACACACAACCCCGTGTAGAAGCGTACAGACATATGTGCAACCAGCCTAATAGCACTAGAGGCTGGCTTATTTTGACGACAGTCTTACCAGCAGCAGCTCATGGGCTGGCTGCTGACACGCCTTCTCTATCTCCTGGATACGACTTTCAAGAGCGGAGTGTTCCTCGGAGAGTTTGGCCATCTGCTCCTCTCTTCTTCTCTCAATCTCCTTCTCCACCTCTTCCATCTGGGCCAGCAAGAGTTTCTCTTGGTCCTCCAGAAACTGTTGCAGTTCTTTGAACTTTGCTACTGTGCTCTCTTTCTCTGCTCTTGTTTTCTCCTGCAACAAGCACATAGAAAGAGCAACAAATCTACATATTTATTTCTCCTAGGTGTACCCGTCGCTAATCCCATGCATGGCAGCTCTCACAAGAGAGCTGTGAATTAGTGACGGGGATGGGAGGAGAAGCAGGCAAAAGTTGCAGCTTATCCTTAAAGTCAAACTATATACACCAGAGGACTGGAAAGAAGTCAACATAATACTGATTATAAATTCATCATTACAGCAGATGGTAATCCGAAGGCCAGAGTATGGAATAGGGAATCTTGTAGGAATACTAATAGCCCGCAGTTTGCAAACGCTAAAGGTGAAGTTTGGGTTGTTTTTGTGTTGCAGACTTGCATCAGACTCTGAAAGGAGTTTGATGGTTTCAACACACACATAGGGCTGCCTGGATAAAAGCAGCGAAATAAACTGTAGACCAGGGCTGCACAAATTCAGCCTTTCAGCTGTTGTTAGACTACAACTCCCATCATTCCCAGCCATTGGCCAACAGTCAGGGATTATGGGAGTTGTGATCCAACATCTGCAGCAGTGCCGAAGTTGTGCGGAGCAGCTGCAAACTGTTGGGGCACTCACCTCCCACATGAACCTTTCTCCTTCCCCTCTTTCGTTTTGCTTAGCATCTGTTGCAGGAGTAGGCAACCAAGGCTGCCTACTCCACCCTAGCTTGATAAAGCATTCTGTGTGACTCAGAAGCTCTCTGTCTAAAACTAACTTCTTAGTTGTTCCTCAGACTTGTTTGAAAATACAGTGTTAAAGAACAGAGTAAGCATTTGAAATTCAGGGTAAAATTAAAAAGGTTGTATTTATGTATTTAATTTCTACTAGCTGACCTGGCGCAGAGCATGTGTGTCCCTAGTTCTCCCTGACTCCCCCACTTCAGCCCTAGTTCGTTCTCCCTTGGCGGCTAGGCTTCTCCTCCCCGCCCACCGCCGCTTCTCCTCCCCACCACTTCCAAAAATCCTCAGTTTTAACTATTAACTATTTGCCGCTGCCACCTTTCTTCCCTGCCTGCCTCCACTGGCGTTTCCCCACCAGGCCAGCCTCCACTGCCCTTCCCCCACTTCTTTGCCCATCCGCCTGCCACCATGGCCACCGTTTTCTTCCCAGCCAGCCGCCCTCGCCTGCCCACCCTCTTCCCCTCACCCACCAGCTGCGCCGCTGCTCGCTGGCATTTTGTTTCCCCACCAGCCAACTGCCTGGCTGCTGCCACCACCACCATTTTTTCCCCTCCAGGCCATCCTGTTGCTATCCCAAACTCTCTGCCACACATGGGATTAGCGACAGGTATGCCTAGGAGAATTAAATATATAGATAGATACTGCCCAACTCCAAAGGCTCTAGGTGATTCACAAAAAACAAAACACAAAATAAGACAAGCTGTTAAAACCATTTAAAACATTCAAAGATTACTAAAAGCCTGGCTAAAAATGTGTCTTAAGGGCTCTTTTAATGGCTGGTAAAGATGTTAAACCACAAACATCTAAAGGGAGTGCATTCCATAGCCCCTGGCTACAGAGAAGGCCTGTTCCAGAGACTGACCTCTTTCGATTACCTTAATGTGTGATGGGGATCATGCAGAAGCATTATAAAGGCAAAGGTTGTCTTACATAAGACATAAGAAAATGCTCAGTGTGTTCTACAGTCTGAGCCTGTAAATGTTTATTTAGAAGTACATTTCATTGGTTTAATAGGACTGCGTGCAGATGATTCTAGTCTTAGAAGGAAAAGATGTTAAGGAATCAAACTTTGTTGCTGAGAACAATTGGAAGCTACAAAATGTTATAATTGGAATAGAGCAGCTTCTCCCCTCTGTAAAACAAAAACCAAACCAAACCCCTTTACTTTCACACACACACACACACACACGGGCTACTGTGAGAGCTCTATTGAACACAATGCTATAGTCTAGTAACAATGTTTGAGACTGAAATTCCATGGTGTTTAATGCAAGTCTGGTTCAATGGAACGTCATAATTTTTGTAACTCACATTAGTAATTACAGGAAAAAGTGGGAGAGAAATACGGAAATAAATGCTATATTCCATTTGTTTCAGGGCAGAATACAAAGTGCTGATGGTTACTTTTAAAGCCCTGAACAGCTTGGGCCCAAGCTACCTTAGAGAGAGCCTTCTTCTGTATGATCCCCATCGCACATTGAGGTGATCTGGAGAGGTCCGTCTCCAGTTACCACCGGTACGTCTGGTGGCAACTCGGAACTGGGCCTTCTCTGTAGCTGCTCCTCGCCTATGGAATGCACTCCTGGCAGATATCTGCAATTTAGGCTCGCTGTTGGCCTTTAAGAGGTCTGTGAAAACTTGTTTGGCCTGGCCTTCCAAGGTTTTTCAATTGTTTTGTGGTATTTTAATTTGTTTTAAATGGTTTTGAATTGGTTTTATATTGTTTTAAGTAGCATGTTTTAGATGGTGTTAGTTTTATGTCTTTTTAAATTTGTTGCGTACCACCCAGAACCTTTGGATGGGTGGTATAAACATGAAACAAATAAATAAAATAAATAAATTATTCCATTTCTGCAGATAATGGTTCTTGTACTTTTCCACTTGCTAGTAATAGTTACACTTACAAGGAGGTCTTCGCTTTCCTTTTTTGTCTTTGCTTTATTTGCCAGAATCTTTAAGCTTTCCAGCCTCAGAATCTTCAGGCTTGTGCTGATCTGAACCTAAAGGGGGAAAAGCAAAAGTTCTAGCTCAGTTTTTTCCCAATAAGACAAAAAAAAAATAACAAACAACAACTTTGTTAGTCGCCCCATAACATTTTTTCCCCTCTGGGTGGCTCACAACACAGGATTAAAACATACAATAAAAACACATCACACATTAAATCATAACAGACAAAAAGGAAGAAATAAAATATTCAGATTTCTTTTAGTTATGTAGTATTTCTACAAATCCAACTTGTCATTAAGAGAGAAATAGATACAGACAAACTGAGTGATGCATTAGCTTCTACTCACATTCCACTAGGAATGTGGAGAATGTTTCGATTCCAAAATGTTTTGACTTGACAGGCTGCTTTGAGTGTTTCAAGCTTGAAACAGAACTCCCTTCAAATAAAGGGCCTGTTTTGAGCTCAGAGCAAAACCACCCAATTTCTAGTCACAGGGTTTTGACGTTTCGAGAGCCATTTTGGAGGCCTCTTTTCCCCTTGCTGATTGTTTTTGTGGCACTGGCTTCCAATTGACTTGCAATCTCCTTGCTTCTTGGCTGGCTTCTTATCATACAAATCAAGTGTTGACATGGGCAACTGGGCCCCCATTAGTCGGCAGAGGAAGGAAGGAGGAGGTAACCCAAAGGTGGGAGATGCATCATTTGAGCTTATGACTATACTTGCTGCTAAGGGTCCTGCAGAGGCAGTTGTTGCCAGAGGTGCACCTAGGTGATTTTGGAGCCTGGACCTAAAGGCCTTTGGAGGTCCCCTCTATAAGTTAAGCATCATCACCTAAAGGTCTCTGGAGCCCCACCTCCACTGCAAGTTAACCATCATCATCCCACACATACACACACAGTGTGACACACGCATTATTTTTAAACACGTGGATCTTTGAGGGCACAAACAGCAACTGAACTCACAAGAATGTAAGAATATAAACAGGTATATTTATGCAAATATGCATTAGCACAAACATTTCAACATGCAACTTAAAATATTCCCATCCCACATGTTTCTTTCCCCACTCCCCACTCTGTCTCCAAGGAGTCCAATTTTTAACTGATCCAAAAAGATTTTGAATGAAGGGGGAAACACTCTCCAACTTGAAACTCATATCTTCTGCATCTGCTGGGTTGATCCACTAGGGTTGATCCAGCTGTTCTGCTCTGTCAGGCACTTGCAGCTTTCCAGTAAGATCGAGAATAGAAAATACAAGTTATTAATTCCCTGTAATTAAAAAAAACTATTTGCACCTTGCCAATGAATTCAAATGCAACATGGCTGGAATCTAACAATAATGTCTAGATAACTGTAGGGGTGTGCATGGAACCGGCTGGCTCAGTTTGCTTCGAGTCTGGACTGGACTCAAACCTGACCGGCCAAGTTCGGTCCAGCCCCCGTCGAACCCCCGCAGTCCGGTCCAGGGGGGTTCGTGAATTATTATTTTTTAATTTAACAATAAAAATACCTCTAGCCCCTTTGGGGGGCTTCCTGTAGACTGTGGAGGGGTCTGCAAAGGTTCCCCCTCCCCCTGCCGGCCTCTTAAATCACTGCCACAGCCCGGGGAAATGCTTCATTTTGGTCCATTCGGGCCTCTGTAAGTGCATACGGCAGCCACCACCATACATGCGCAAATCACCTCTGTAAGGCCCTGGGTCATGCCAGGCCTCACAGAAGCCATTTATGCATGTGCAGTGGTGGCCAAAATGGCCACCACACAGACTTACAGAGGCCCCAAAAGGCCAAAATGAAGCATTTTCCTCGGCCGCGGTGGTGATTTAAGAGACTGGCGGGGGAAGGGGAACCTTTGCAGACCACCTCCCCCCCACAGCTTACAGGAAGCCCCCCAAAGGGGCTAGAGATATTTTTAATTTATTTTTTTTAAAAAAATTTAAAAGTTGAAGAAAATTTGCGGACTTGTCTGGAGGTTCGGTTCCGGTCCAGACGGAACCAGGGTGGGGTTTGGTTCGATCCCGAACCCCCGAACCTCTGGACCGAACTAGTCCACACATCCCTAGATAACTGATAACTGTCACCAACAATTAGATGTGGCCTTGTCAGCTATCTGAAAAGCTGCAACACAGAAAATGAAACACACATTTATTGGTACACTGCAAGAGCTCACATGCACGCAGTATGCTCACCTGCTGATGGTTTCCTTCCATTAGGCCAAATTGCTGCTTGCATCATGCCAATGAATCCAAAAGCAACAGGGAACATTAACAACAATTTCTAGCAACCATTTTGAGAACTGTCAACAATCAACAACAACATGTGGCTCTGTCTGTCACACAGGAAATGGGGAAAACCTGCAACACAGAAAATTAGGGGAAAGGAATTGGTACTCAGCAAGCACTGTGAGGAGAAGTGTGCATTAAACAAGCCAAGCCATAGCTACTTACTTCAAACAGAAACTCTTCTGGCAGCAAATTCTTCAATAACCTCATCAAAATTGATTTTTCTTGCTAGCTTGCTTTCAATTGACAAGATGGCCAGACTGCTTAATCTCTCTTCTGTCATAGTTGATCTTAGATAATTCTTTATTAGCTTCAGTTTACTAAAACTTTGCTCACAGGAAGACAGTGATACATGCAGAGTACTGAAAATGCACAAAGTAGTGTCAATATTATAGTAAGTTGCTTTCAAATTATGTTCGGTAATTATGTTCAGGAGACTCACTGGGTCTGTTGTTGCCTCCAGGTGGATTCGTTTTTATGAAATGCTTGAAGGCAAGAAGCTCATCAGACAGAATGTCTGCAGAGAGGTCTTTTTGGGAAAGTGTTTCACACTTTTTGCCTCACTCATTTTCTCTAAAGTTGCCATTGTTAGCACAGATAATTTCTTCTCAATGTTCTGCCCAGCACTGAAATGACATTCTAGTTCACTGACAATATTATCCAACAGTCTGTAGAAGATGTCAACACAGAACTTATCCTCTTCAGATACACTCTGTGCTTCATCATGTGACCCTTCACCAATAAAACTTTCGTTCCCTTGTTTTTTCAAAGCTTTCAGTTGCACCTTCAACTCTTCTGGCTTTTTCTTTTGCACCTGTCAGTAACTCTTCACATTTTGTTGCACACCTCATTGTTTGCACAGTGTCAATTAACATTTGAATAAGACTACATGCAGTTGTAAAAGTGATTTATTTGGACTGCAGTCTTACATTCACTTTGTCTATTTCTTTCAAAATCTGGCACCACAGAGGAGAGAGAACAATAAATGAGTTTTTTGACATCTGTTTCCTTAGTGATGTTGCCTTGGCCTTTGACTCACCATCAATTCAAGTGTCTTCAATTATTGCAGTCAGTACATTGCATATTTCCGGGAACTGGGTGAAAACAGCTCTGACAGCTACAATTTTTGCTGACCATCTTGAGCTATCTTGCTTCACTGAAAGATGGAGATGCTCTTTCATGATAAGGATATGTTGATCCAGAGAACAATGCCAAAAAATACGATGAACTATGGAATCAGTGATGCTGCATGAACTCCAACCAGGTATAAACTATGTGCAAAGCAAGGTACATAATGTGCTGATTTATACTTGGCCAAAATTCTTGCTTGAACTCCTTTGAATTCCCGCCATGTTTGATCCATTGTCATAGCACTGACCTCAACAGTCTTCCCATATCAGGCCCTCCTGTTCTAGTTCAGCTTCTAAATTCCATGACATGCTTTCTCCTTTTTTGTCCGTGCACTCATAAAAGCCTAAGAATGACTCCTCAATAGTCCAAATTTCATCTATCAGTTTCACATACCTAATTATTTTGCTGGTTTGCTCCATGTGAGAAATATCAGGAGTGTAATCAATCATAAATGAAAAGTATTTACTTTTTTGAAGTATTGTGCTTTTTATTTTCTCTGCTAAAATTGCTATGAATCCATTTTGAATGTTGCTTGAAAAGTACGAGATTGCCCTGGTAGAGGACTCCCTTACAGAAGTAACATGTTGCTGCAGAACAGAACCAAATTCACTTAGAAGCTCCACTAATCCTAAGAAGTTACCATTGTGAAGGTCATCAAATGTGCTCACTTTTCCATGTAGGGGAAGGTTTCTTTCACACAAGTACAGAATAATATGCAGCAATCTTTTCAGCATTGTGCACCATTTATTTATTTCGCTTTTCAGCTAGGCTTGCAGATGATAATCAATTGCATCTTTTTCCAGCCTGTTGGATAACTCTTTTCATTTCCACATGCATGACCTGTGCAAGGAAAAATGTTAATGAAGTGGAACGGCCTCACTCAAATGCTTCCATGAGGTAAAGACTCTTGCTGGGATCCAAGAAAGTAGTTAAGAGTTTTGGATTTGTCCATGAATAAGCTGCAAGCAAAACAAAACAGTGCCCTCTTTATTTCACTGAATATCAACCAGCTTCTGTTTATCTTTTCAACATTCGGAAGGATTTTGTAAAACCAGCTTGCTTTGAATCGTCTACCACGGTCATCTTTGCAAAAAGAATAATCTCTTTCTAAATCCTGATGAGGACCTTTTCCCACCAGAACACACCTAGTCTGTCACTGATTTTAGTAGGCCAAGTGGCAGGAGCATGCGTTAATTTGAAATATGGTCCTGAATCTTTGATCTACAGGCCTACTAGTTGGTCTTAGGCTTCACTGGCTGTCTCAACTCCAGGCATATAAGCAGTATCTTTGAACAGGTCTTCTCCTGCTGCTTCACTGCCTGTCTCATCCACTGGTATGGAGTAGGGATGTGCACGGAATTGGTTCCATGCACTCCTGGGAGGTGGGAGGTGGTTGCTTTAAGGTGCGGGGAGGGTGCCCTTACCTCCCCCACCGCGTTTTTCCCACCTGCGCTGCTGCCAAAACCACTGACATGGAGCAGCCAAGTACCTTCTTGCCACCCTGGTCAACGTAATACCAGAAGTGACTGGTGCGCATGCGCACATCACGCACACCGGCCACTTCCGGTATTACGTGGACCGGCCTGGCAAGAAGTTACTCGGCCGCCCTGCAACATCAATTTTGGCAGCAGCACAGGCGGGGGAAATGCTGTGGGGGGGGGGGGTAAGGGCACCCTCCCCGTGCCTTAAGGCAACCACCCCCCATATCTGAACCAGCTCCAACGCTGGCATTTCAGACTGGTTTGGCGCTCCAGAAAAGGAGTGCCAAACCGGTTCCGTGCACATCTCTAGTTTGGAGGCAGTAGCTTTGCACAGGTCTTCTCCTGATGCTTCTCTGCCACAACTTCCGGTATGGAGGTAGTCGTTTTGAACGGGGCAGTCTTTTCCTTCACTGGCGGTCCTTCACTTCTGCTGATGTAGAAGTAGCTTCTACAGATCTGGCAGGAGCGGACAGCCATTGGCCAAGAGCTTTCTTCTGCTCTTGAACCTCCTTCTTACGAGATCTGGCCAATTTCCCTTTTGAAGCCCCACTTAAGATGAACATGCTTAGACATAATGAAAGCACCTGCAAAATAAACAATACCAAGCAAATTCTCAGAGGAGGAATAGGATTCTCATGCATTTGCAGAAAAGACAGGTATTCACCATTGTTCTAAACAGCAGTGACAAACACAGATTATTATTATTATTATTACATTTATATCCCGCTCTTTCTCCAAGGAGCCCAGAGCGGTGTACTACATACTTAAGTTTCTCTTTCACAACAACCCTGTGAAGTAGGTTAGGATGAGAGAGAAGTGACTGGCCTAGAGTCACTCAGAAAGTATTTGGCTGAATGGGGATTTGAACGCTGGTCTCCCCGGTCCTAGTCCAGCACTCTAACCATTACACGCACTTCGTCCATGATGATAACTAAGCAATTATGGGCACCTTATCCTTGACTAAGCAGAATTAGTTCTAACAGATACAAACTGTCACAAATCATTTTTAGAAACTATTCATCCCAACTAAATGTACATAGAAAATACAGAACTCTAAACTACAGATACCAACTTGTGCATGAACCCTCCTGCCACTAGTCTAGCATCACTGCAGCTTTCACAAAATACATTTCCTTTGCCACAGTAATGGGAAATGGAAGGTGGTGATTGAGAGCATGGGTTTTCAACCTTGGGTCCCCAGATGTTGTCAAATCAAATCTTTATTGTTACGGTCATTCGACCAGCAAAACACAAAGTACAAAAGCTTTACATAAAAGCGAGCTTTACATAAAAACGAACTTGGTCAAATAAATAATAAACTGTTGAAACATAAAACAGAACCATAACACCCAAGTTCATCCATTACACAAAACAGAGGGCTCCATGCATTGTAATAATCTAAAATTTAATTCAATCCAACCCCATATCTTGCTTCTCAACATTTCTTATCCTAGTCGTCTTAGCCAGGAAACAATACTTCGCCACGTTGTAAGATACTACATCCCAACGGTCTGTCAAAAGTAATTCTAGACAGAACTGTTCAGAACAACTGGGTATGCTGTTAAGAAGGACTTCTATATCTCTCCCACAAAGTTTGATAAAACTGACAGTTCAAGATAACATGGGCCGTTGACTCCACTTCCCCAGAATCACAAGGGCAGACACGCTCCATACGGGATCTTGCAGTATCTCCCCTCCCGGACAGCCGTTTCTAAGGCATTACACCGGGCCAGCGTCAGAGCCCTCCGGAAACTAGGTACTAATATTTTATTAAGGTATCTTGCTGGGTCAGACAGTGATGTTTGATTACCTAAATAGGTGTCAGCCCCTATCTGGCTTCTTTCCATCTGTTTCTCGATATCCATAATGCATTGGCACAGACATGCTCTTGCTCTCCCATAGCCCAAGACAACCAAAGCATCGCTGGAGAAGCCATAGTAATTCAACCCCTTCTCCACATAATATCTCCACCTAAACTTATATGTATCACTCAACACTAAGGGTGCTAGTCCTACTGGCTGAAAAATCAGCTTCAGCCAATATTCAAATATTACCAGCCAAACACTTGCCTCCACCCGAATCCAGCCTACTTCCAATCATAGAAATGCACTGGGGACACCCCGGGGTAGTTGGAGCACACTTCTCAAGAACTTTGATTTGATTGCCTCCAGCCTGGCAAGGTTGCCAGATGTTGTTGGATTATGGGAGCTGCTTTCCCCCTGTCAGCGCTCCACTGTAAACCGGTCTGGCAGTGCAGCAGCATACCTCCCTGCCGCCCCGTCCCCTCATTGGACCGGAAGTACCCAGCATGCATGTGCACGTCAGGCATGTGTTCCCACACGTCGCACTCACTTGCGTGCATGTTGGGTACTTGTGGTTGGACGAGTGGATGGGGCGGCAGGGAGGTATGCTGCCACCCTACCAGACCGGTTTATAATGGAGTGTCGGCGTGTGGAAAGCAGCGGGAGGGGAAAGCAGCGGGAGGGGAAAGCGCACCCTCCCGCACCCTTAAAGTCATCCCCCCGCCTTTGAATTTCCCCATGCCAGTTCCGTGCACATCCCAGTTGTCCATTAAATGTTCACTTAGTGAGTGGGGAAAGGGAGAGATGTACCTGAAATCTCTTGCTGCTGCTGCAGCTGACAAGTGAGCCTCGCCTTGCCACCTCGTGCTGTGTTGCTGAGCCACCCAACACAGCTGCTGTGCTGCCTGCAGCAGCCTGCAGGCTCCCTCAGGCTCTCCACATTGCTGGCGTTGCTGCTGCTACTTCCCTCGTGTTAGCGGTGCCAGCACTGCTGCAGATCACGTGATAGCACGCCACGCCATGCGAGGCAGGCAGCTGCTGACTGCTCCCGGAAGAGAAATGGGGGCTGGGGTGTGCCTCGCACACAGCTGGTCTTGCCTTTTGGCCTCCTCTCCACACACTACTAGTGGAAATGAAGTAGTAGTGGAGGATAGTGAATTACTACCCTCCAAGCACTACTGGAGACACACACACACGCCGAGCAGCACACACATTGCTGCCAGGCCAGGCCAACACAGGCACATGGAGGCCGGCCCACCGCCATTTCAGTTGCTGTCATGCAGGGCGGACGGGCATGGAGGACCCTGGGTGGGGGGGGACATTCAGAGGCCACCCGTGGTCGAGGACCGGACCTGAGCCTCAAAGTCCAGACCTAAGAGTGCCCCTGGCTGTTGCAATGGAGTCATAGTTGTGTGTGAGAGAGAACTTGTGTCAATGTTATTGCATTGTGGACACTGTGGCTGGCAGTGGATTCTGGGTCAGTGATTCTTTTTTGGCCATTTTTGGACCGTGCTCGAACTGTGTTGGGAGGGACAGATTCCCATTTCCTGTGTGCTTCTAATCTGCAGTGTTTTGCAAAGCAAGGCTGCAAAATGCATTGCAAATTTAATTTAATTTTTTTATTTGACATTTTTATACCGCCCAAAACTTACATCTCTGGGCGGTTTACAACAAAATAAAAACAGAAAGTAAAACATTAGTTAAAACAAAAACAAAAAGTTTAACACAACAACAATTTAAAATTTTCAAAACAATTTTTTAAAACAGCATCAAAACCATCAAAACAATATTAACGCTTGGGTGAACAGATGCGTCTTCAAAGATTTTTAAAAAGCCGTCAGAGATGGGGAGACTCTTATTTCACTAGGGAGCGCATTCCAAAGCCTTGGGGCAGCAGTGGAGAAGGCCCGTTCCTGAGTAGCCACCAGACGAGCTGGTGGAAAATGCAGGTGGACATCTCCTGATTATTTCAATGGGCGGTGGGGTTCATAATGAAGAAGATGTTCTCTTAAATACCCAGGGCCCAAACTGTTTAGGGCCTTATAGGTTATAACCAACACCTTGTATTTTCCCCAGAAACTTACTGTCAGCCAGTGTAGCTCCTTCAATATGGGAGTAATATGGTCTCTCTGAGATAACCCAGAGACCAACCTGGCTGCCGCATTCTGGACCACCTGTAGAACTGCTTTCAGAGACCTATCAAGCCCTTGACATGGGGTCCGAGGCTACAGCTTTCCCTCACCAACATCCTCAAAAGGACTTTCCTCTTGAGGTCAATTTCCCGATCAAACTGCCCTAGCACCCCTCAACATTCATCCCAATTATTCCTCAGTTCATACATCATCATCAAGTCCCCACCTTGTACTCCAAGGCAGCCTCCTCCACAGGAACCACAGTGTGTGCTCGGTGCTCCTTGGATTCCTTGCACACCACACAGATGGGGGCTTCATCCTCCTTGCAGAAGAGCTTCAGGGGCTCCTGGTGCCTTTCGCAGACTGTCCATCTTGCTACTCTCTGCTTTGCCTCCACCCAGAGCTCTTTGGCTATCTCAGCCACATTGGTCAGTTGCCAGTTTTGCTTCAAGTCCCTCTCCTGAACTCTCGCTCTGCATTCAGGACAGGCACCGTTTCCAGATGATTCCCTCCAGCAGTTGACAAGGCAGGTCTGGCAGAAATTGTGCCCACATATAAGCGTCACTGGATTTGTGAAAAAGTCCAGGCAAATGGGGCAAGTCACTTCAGGCTTAAGCCTCTTCCTGTAGCTTGGATCAGCCATGGTGCAGACACCAGGATGCCAACAGGCCGGGTTTTGCTTTCTTCTCTCTCTCTCCCACCAAAGCAGCTTGTAACTGGAGAATCTGGATTTCCTATAAGGGCTGAAAAAAGCAAGACTGGATTTCAGTGCTGGATACAGAATAAAAGGATGGTGCGTGGAGCTGTTGCCTACCTTAGGAAGAGAGAGGCACCCTAAAAGCTGTTTCAAAAGATCACAGGAGTGGAGAGGGAACTCTGACTCTGAAGCAAATGTTGGAGAATCAGTCCATGTTCTGGGCAGCAAGTCCAGCACAAACTTGTACTCCTGCCTTATGCTAAGATTCATTTGCACCCAAAAGGTTGGTCTGTTTCCCAATGAGATAGCACTGATGCTCACAAATCCTGAAGCAGCCCTGCCTGAAGTGATGGCATTCATTCAGAATATGGTGTGGTAGCAGGATCACAACTCAGTACCACAAGGTCAGAAATTATGTGCCTTACCACATCTATGGAACCCCAGGAATATATTCAGTATCTGCCTGGTTTCTGACTCCATGAAGATTCAAATATTTTGGGGTGCACATCCCAAAGTGTCTGGAGCACCTCAAAACACACAAATATTTAGCCCAACTAATTTATTGCAGGTGAGGCCAACATCTTCATTAAGGCCGTCAGCATTTTTCAAACTTACTTTCTTTTTCCAAACACTGTCCATGTGGGTCCACACTGTTCATTCAGCCATATTCACATACACACGGACAAATGTAATAGAGAAAATGGGTTAGCAAGGAGGTTTCAGGATGTCACAAATGATAGTATATTTTTAAGTCTATCAGTAACAGATAGGAATTCTTGTACACTAGAAACAGGTACCATCTCATGAAACTGAAGGCCAGAAAAATCAGGACTGACAAAAGTAAGTTCTGTTTCACACAACACATAATTCTCTGACACAGGTTGTTGTGGTGGTGGGCCACTAGCTTTGAGGGCTTTAAAGGGGGCTTAGACAAATTCATAGAAGAAAAGTCTATCAATAGCTACTAAGCTGGATGGCTAGATTACCTCCAGGCTCAGAAGCAGAATGCTGGGGAGCAACAACAGGAGAGAAGGCATGCCTTCATCTCTTGCCTGGGGTTTTTCCAGAGGCATCTGGTGGACCACAGTAGGAAACAGGATGCTGGACTAGATGGGCCTTGGGCCTGATCCATCAGGGCTGTTCTTATGACCATGCTTCATCAAGACAAACTCTCTAATCAGTTACAACTAAACACACCTAGCCTGTGGAACCCCCTGCCCCTGAAGGTTCTTACGTCCTCTTCATTAGCAGTTGTTTGCTGTCCAACAAAGTTTACTCTAATGTGCAGCTGAACACTGTTTTGTGTAGTGCAAAACATGGTGAAGTTTTGAGCAGTTGTACCTATGGAGTTTAAGAAGGTGGCAGGCCCATTTCCTTGAAGCATTTATACATAAAAAGAAACAGAGAACATACAAACAGAAAATAAAGATGATTCCTTTTAATCTTCATAACCCTAAACAAAAAGGTTAATTAGAGCCTTCCTTCCTTCCTTCCTTCCTTCCTTCCTTCCTTCCTTCCCCCTCTCTTCCCATCTGCCTTTTCCTATTTATTCTAAATTCCCTTTCCATCTTCCTCCTTTCCTTCCTGTTAGACAATTATGGAGTAAGGGGATGCTCGTGCAGTAAGAAACAAGGCTTAGAATAAAGCTCGCTGTTCACACTCATGCTTCTGGTGATTTACAAGGATAATTGTTATGAATTAGTGATATAATAAGAAAAGCAATCAAGGATTAAGCTCCCTGAGTGAGGCAAAGAATACAAGAATCCCTGTATCTGAAAAGGGATTTTTATATCCACTTTCTAATCCTGTGGTACAGAGCCTGATTGTAGGGACAAGTTACATATTTCACATTTGAGTTCCTTCAGAACTCTTGGGTGGATGCCATCTGACCCTGCCGATTTGTTAATTTTTAGTTTTTCAAGATAATTTAGAGCATCCTCTCTCGTCACACTCAAATCGGTCCAATTCTTCAGCCTCCAAGCCTGAGAAGCTCAGTTCCGGAGCCGGTATATGATCAGTGTCTGCTAAGACAGATGCAAATAACTCATTCAGCTTCTCTGCAATCTTATCCTCCTTCATAATCACTTTCACACCCTCATCATCTAGTGGCCAAAGCCAGTAAGACCTGGAAGTGATTGTTCTAAACCAGGGATGATAAGGGCATCTGCAAGCTCCTTTGTCATAGTAACATAGGAAGCTACCACTTACTGAATCAGACCATTGGTCTATCTAGTTCAGTATTGTCTACACAGACTGGCAGCATCTTCTCCAAGGTTGCAAGCAGGAATCTCTCTCAGCTCTATCTTGGAGAAGCCAGGGAGGGAACTTGAAACCTTCTGCTCTTCCCAGAGCGGCTCCATCCCCTGAAGGAAATATCTTACAGTGCTCACACCTCTAGTCTCCCATTCATATGCAACCAGGGTGGACCTTGCTTAGCTAAGGGGACAGGTCATGCTTGCTATCATAAGACCAGCTCTCCTCTCCTGCTCACACCTGCTCGGTTTTGGGAGCTACCAGCACATGGCTTGTGGAAATTGAGCCAATCACAAATGGTGGCTTGCTGAGGTAGAACCAGTCGCAGAATGGAAGTTTGTATACAGACCTACATCAACAGGATATTTACATCCCTTGTAAGATCATCAAGCCCCTGTAGTCCAGGACAGTGTTGCTGCAGGACAGGAAAGCAGCAAGAGAGGCTGCTTTGTATGAGAAGAAATTGGAGAAGAATTAATGAGAGAGAAAGTAAAAGCAACCCTGAGCACCCAGAAAGAAATTAAACATGGCCCAGCCAGGTTCCCACTCAGCCAGTCAATCAGATGTGCAGTGTTGGCTGAAAGGGAAGGGAGGCAGCAGCAGGTCCAAAAGCCAGATAATGTGGCTCCTGAACAACCTAATGCCTGTTAGGTTGGGAGAAGAGCTGGTCTTGTGGTAGCAAGCATGACCTGTCCCCTTAGCTAAGCAGGGTCTGCCCTGGTTGCATATGAATGGGAGACTACATGTGTGAGCACTGTAAGATATTCCCCTCAGGGGATGGAGCCACTTTGGGAAAAGCATCTAGGTTCCAAGCTCCCTCCCTGGCATCTAAGGCTGAGAGAGATTCCTGCCTGCAACCTTGGAGAAGCCACTGCCAGTCTGTGTAGACAATACTGAGCTAGATGGACCAATGGTCTGACTCAGTATATGGCAGCTTCCTATGTTCCTGCTCTAAAAAAGAAGACACATACATATTCTGTCTTCTCTAGAGTCACATACCAATGATGAAAACTAAAGCTAGCTACTCTTTTTGAGGGGAGAGAGCTGGCATCTCTGAGGCGATGCATCCCTTCCCTCCCCCCAACATCCATTATCTGAAGTAAAAAAGAACAGTTATTCTAAACAGGTGCAGAGGGCTGTGGAGCTGCAGCATGGGGTGGAGGAACTTCGAGGACTAGGCCGCCTAAGCCAGGAGGCAGCACATGGCATTTTTAGTCAGTTTTCTCTGGGCGTATGAGCTCAATGTGGCACTTTTATGTCTTGCGAAGAGGAACTTTTAATATAGTTTTTAAAACACACATTTATTTCACTAAAGGAAAACTGTGGTGCATATGCTTTAAACTGAAGTCACAGTACTATTGTTTAAGGAAACATAGCACTAATCCAAGATGTCCAGAATTTTTATTTTAAAAATTATCATGAAATCTCACTGGCATAAATCTCTGACAGGCTTATCATGTAAAGCAAGGCTAGCTTATTTAACCATATCTGGGGAGGACTGTAAATTTAGCAGCAGCAGCAAGGGCTCACTGGGATCAGTCTTTCTGCTGCAGTCAGTTGGCTGTCCTGCTCACTTCTGCAAGTACACAAGAAAGGCCAGCAAGAACTAAGGAACTCTGGGACTTGTAGTAATGAGGCAGTTTCTCATAGGAAGGCACATTACTCACTCTCTCTCGATCAAGAAGTCCCTGAGTTTCAGCAATTATCAGCAAACAATGTCTCAGCAGCAGCAATGATCCACCAGTACGCTCAATAGTATCACCAAAAGAAGCGGCTTTCTTTTTTGAGGGCTGGCTGGGCGGAGCCAGCCCAGGGATCCTTCTCCTCCCGTTTCACTTCCTCTTGGGAGCGGGAGACGCGCGTCATCACGGCGGCGGCGGGCTCAACCAATCTCCGGACAGCCCTCGCTCCTCCTCCCGCCCTCCCACCCAGGCTCTTCACGGCAGCAAAGCGAAAGGAAACGAGAAAAACGGAAGGCAAACAAAGAGGGGGAAAGGCAGGCTGGCAGCAGGAAAGGGGCACGGAGCTGATGGGCACATTTTTCTCCCCTTTGCAATCAGTTCTTGCAGCTGCTTTGTCGCCGCAGAGAGGAAAGCTGGTCTTGTGGTAGCAAACATGACTTGTCCCCTTAGCTAAGCAGGGCCTGCCCCGGTTGCATAGAAGTGTGAGCACGGTAAGATAAGATATTCCGCTCAGGAGGTGGAGCTCCAAGTTCCCTCCCTGACTTCTCCAAGATAGGGCTGCGAGGTTCCGCCGCCAGTCGGGGTAGACAATACTGAGCTAGATGGTCTGACTCAGTATATGGCAGCTTCCTATGTTCACAGCATGAAATTTGCATGACGAGAGTTTACTGGGCATTAGTATCTTATCCCTCAACAATTCTGTTTGGTTTTTCTGCAGTGGATCTTTTTAAAAACTGGTTTGGTGGTTGTTGTTGTGGGGGGGGGATGTTAACACTAACTAAACATTCTGGTGAGGCTACTCACATCTTGTTCCTGAGGACCATCTCTGCCACCTCCTCCATTGAACCTGGTGGATGGGTTGCTGCTGGGTGGGAGGGTGTCCACCTGCTTCCCCCGGCACCATGCTCAACAGTAGGGTTGCCACTGAGCTTGAGGGCCACCCATTGCCCCCCTCTCCGCCATGCCCAGTAGCTCGGCAGGAGAGCCATCCACTGCACTCTCCATTGTGCCCAGAGACTTGGCTTCTACTGGGCACAAGAGCCGCCTGCTGCCCTGCCTTCTGCCCAGTCCAGCAACTGAGTTGCTGCTGTGCGCAAGGGATACCCACATGGCCTTTTCCACTGAACCCAGCAGCTGCATGTGTGAGGCCCAGTTGCTGACTCCTCCACTAAGCCCAGCCGTGGAGCTGTTGCTTCTGAGTGCGAGGCTCATCCACTGCCCGATCCAGCGTGCCTAACCATTGACTGCCCCTGCCCCATATCTGACAACTGGGTTGCAGCTTGTGCAACCCAGTGCAAGCCATCTAATCCCCCACTGCCTGCACTGTCCCCAAGGGCTGCCCACCACCTTCTCCACTGTGTCCGGCAGGTGGGTGACGGCTAGGTGCAAGGACCAGCCACTGCCCTACCCACTGTCTGCCTGCTAGGCATGAGGGTTGCCCGCTGTCCTCCTCTGCCCACTCCACAAAGCCTGGCAGCTGGCTTGCTATGGAAAGGGAAGGGACCGCAGGCTCGGACTGGTCCACAGGGCAACAGGGCATATTCCTAGTGCGCCCCATTCCCAGTGCGCCCCATCCGCAGGGGCAACCCTGCTCCCTCCCCCCCCCCCGCACTTGGCAGCAGTGAATACTCCCACCCTTAATTACCCATTCTGCTCAAAACCCAGCGCCCTCCCCAAATACATTCCACCGCCCTCTCAGTGCTCCCAGTCCGGCCCTGAGGGACCCTGACAGAGGAAATGCGGAGATAATGCTTGGCTCTGTCCCTCCTCCCCCTTCCCAATGGGGAAAAATGTTTGGCCCTCCTCCTCCCCATTACCATCGCAGGGAGGTTGATGGCTCATTGGCAGATGAGGCCGTGATGAGGAGCAGCTGCTGGGCTGGCATTTTTCAGTTCCAGCCCAGAGCAAGTCTCTCCCCACTCTTTTTTCAAACAAGGTCCTGGTGGGGAGAACAGGCAGGGAGGCCAAGGGCTTGGGGGCACCCAGCCAAACAACAGGGGCATGTGCCGGCTGCACTCGTTCCACATTGGATGCATTTCTGGGATTCCAGTGCCATCTATGTCTGCTTGAAGACCCCTCAGAA
This sequence comes from Hemicordylus capensis, assembly GCF_027244095.1. Lineage (NCBI taxonomy): Eukaryota > Metazoa > Chordata > Lepidosauria > Squamata > Cordylidae > Hemicordylus > Hemicordylus capensis. Next base: position 251,382,487 of record NC_069658.1, on the reverse strand, counting down.
GCATCAACTGGTCCTCCAGAATATGGTGGGAACTGCCTTCACTAAGTGCATCTAAGATCCTCAAAGCACAGAACTCCTGTTCTGTTGCAACTGCACTAGCTACCGTTGCATTTCTGGGCATGATTCAAGGTACTGATTTTGAACTTGAAAGCCCTAAGCAGTTTAGGGCCAGGATATCTAGAGGACTGCCCACCCCATGAGAAATCTTAGGGATGCCCTCTAGTGCATCCAGGGGTGTAGCTATAATGGAGTGAATAGGTTCAAAGAACCCGGGCCCCCAGCTCCACCCCTCCCTATTTTCTTCATTATCTTCCTCACTCCAAGGGGTCATTGGAAAGAGGGGTGAACACGGCCCCCTCTCCCCTAGCTACGCCCCTGAGAGTGCATCCCTCCTCCTTCAGAAGCATGGTTGATATCTACTCCAGTGTGTATCTTCCCAGATCTTCCTTGCCCCAGGAGATCTGACTGGCTCCATCCTTGCCAGCATTCCATTGGCTTGTTAAAACTTCTTATTTGGGCCCACTTTCATATTTGCCCTTAGTTTTTGAGCACTAATATTGTTTTTGGTCTTATACATTATGTTGTTTTCTCTCATTTGGTACAGTAATTTCTGTTTATTTATTTATTTTAAGCCGCCTTGAAATTCATACCTGCCAACATGTCCCTATTTTCCCATTCGGGTGAAGCATGGATTTTTGCAAGAAATCTATTAATGTCCTTTTAATTTTCATGTAAAACAGCTGTCTTGAGGACTTTTTAAGGAGCAAATTGAGAGAGAATGTTCTTTAAATAAATTAATAAACTAGGACCAGTTCTCTAATGACCTTCAAGAGAGCCCTTAAAACCCATCTGTTTGGCCTCGCCTTTCAGGGTTTTTAATTAGTTTTTATTGTTTTAATGTTAACCTGGTTTTCAGGGTTTTAATTGTTTTGATAGTTTAATTGTTTTTAAATTGGTGTCTATATTTGTATTTCTGTTTTGTTTTTAATGATTTCTGTTTTTTAATTGTAACCCGCCCTGAGCCAGTTCGGAAGGGCAGTATAAAAATCGAATGAATGAATAAATAAATAATGAGCCAGAAGAGAGACACAAGAGGAGAGATCTTTTAATAGAAGTGCACATCTCCAGATATTCAAAACATGCGAATAACCATTATGCAAAAGAGTCAACAGAGTTTCCTTTAAAAGAAGAATCAGCAGGTGGACCTGCTTATTTGAGAACGGGAATTCATCCAACAGAGGACTGCACAACCTTGGGGCTCCAGCTGCTACTGGACCAGAACTACCAACATCCCTAGCCACATTGGCCAGTCATCAGGAATGATGGGAGTTGTAGTCCCACCACTTCTGGAAGGCTGAAGTTGTGCAGCCCTGATCCACACAGGCTGGCCAATGAGAGTTGTGCACATGCCTCCTTCAAGAAGAAAAAAGAAGGTCTTTCAGGATTGACATGATGGTCCCATGCCTTGAAGCAATGTTGAGTTATCTCCATGACTCCATCTCTCTCCACTCTTTGGCTGCTTCAGGGAGAGATGGTCAGGGAAGCATTTACATCCACCATAAAGAAAGGGAGAAGGGGCTCTCCAAAGAATGAGACTCCCGAGATATCACAGAGAAGAGCTGCAGAGTCAGCATTATAAAAGAATACCTGCCCTCCACCATAGTCCAAAAATACTCGTATCCTCTCTACAGGATTATCTGGGGATAGAGGAAGATGAAGGTAGCTGGGAAAATAACAATTTATATCTCCCTGCCTCCCCGCAGCCCAAACATTCACACCCAAAATTAAGTGATCATGTCCCTTTCCTCTCACTGATTCTCTGGCGACTCCCACAGCCCATCCTTTCTCATCTCCCACACTGACTTCCCACCAATGTCTGCCTGCAGTGAATCCCTCACATCCCAGCACAACATGCTGTAAGCCAAAGATCTCAGAACTGGGTCGATTTTCATCTCGCCATCTCATGCTTTTACAGTCCTCTGACAGGACAAGCCAGTGATGAGCTGTATCTGGATCCAGAGTCACATTTGCTGGTTGGGGAGAAGGAAAAAGAGAAGCAGGATCAGAAAGGAAACAGATTTGCAGTCTAAACCTAGAATCAGAGAAATTACTTTCTCCTTCCAGTCCCCCTGAACTGCATTCATGATTGGTGTTCTGCCCTCCTTCTTAAGAACATAAGGATAGCCCTGCTGGATCAGGCCAAAGGCCTATCTAGTCCAGGATTCTGTTTCACACAGTGGCCCACCAGATGCCTCTGGGGAGCCCACAGGCAAGAGGTATGTGCATGCCCTCTCTCCTGCTGTGGATCCCCTGCAACTGAGAGGCATCGTGCCTCTGAGGCTGGAGACGGCCCACAGCCACCAGTCTAGTAACCATTGATAGACCTGTCCATCAGACATTGTTTATTATTATTATTATTATTATTATTATTTCTTGTTTACACAGTCAGACAGGTGTTATTGACTGGTTTGTTTTATCCAGACATCAAGTCCTTCCCAAGGACCTGGGATGGCTGAATTTTATTGTCAATTGTTATAGATATCGTCGCAGAATATAGGCTGTTCCCAGTAAAGCTGCTTTTTGTAATTGGCTGATGGTGTTGTTGTTGTTATTATTATTAATTTGATTTCTTTAGTGCACTTCCAAAAATGGCTCAGGGCGGTTTACAAAGAGAAATAACAAACAAATAAGATGGATGAACAAGGAGATTGCCTAAAACCTCACGAGCAACTGGTGGCAGGCTAGTCAAGGACAGAAATAATTCCCTTCTTATATCCTTGACCCAGGTTTCCATTTTTCATTTGAAATATTTATGTCCAGCTTCTCCTCTCATTCAAGGCAGCTTGGAACAGTGGTTCCCAACCTGGAGGCCTCCAGATGTTGCTGAACTACAACTCCCATCATCCCCAGCCACAATAAATTGGGATATAAATATAAAAATAAATAAAGCACAATAAATGGAACCTCCATGTTCAGAGGCAACATACCTCACAGCTGTCTTTTAACCAACACACACCACAAAACTTAGTGATATAGAAACATGTCTTATTAGCCAACATACTCCCACATTATTGATTAGTTGACTGAAAGGAAAAAGAACTGAATCTCATAGAGTTCCCCTGCATGGTCAAACAACTCTTACCCATCTCTGGTAAAATGGGAGAGTGGCTATTGCGAAGCCTGCTTTGGCTACCAGATGCTGGAGCTAAGCAACAGGATTGGGCTGCAGCCATCTTGCCCTCCTTGAGAATTCCCTGTAGGCTACAGCTGCCTGGCTGGCTACTGATTGACTAGATCAGGGCTGCACAGCTTCGGCCCTCCAGCTGTTTTTGGACAACAATTCCCATAATTTCCAGGCAGAGTGACCAACAGCCATGGATTGTGGGAGTTGTAGGCCAACATCTGCAGGATGGCCAAAGTTGAGCAGCCCTGGACTAGATGGATACTGGTCTCATCCAGAAGAGCAGTACCATGATCTACCATCAAAGGATTTCTAAAGCAAAAGAAGAAAAATAAAACTTGGAATTTCCTCTTCATTCTTCTTTCTCATTCCACTCGAACCACTTGTGGTTCCAGAGCCGCCAAGACAGATGTGTGGGACTCCAGTAAAATGCAAGGAGACTGCTTTGGGACAAGTCCCCAACCTTTCTATGAGCTTGGCCCTCCACCAGTCCTCAAAATTTACCTTTCTGCGGCTGATGTCCAGATACCAGATTGTCTGAAAAGGGGAAGATAATGGAGAGTAAGCATCCCAATATCTTGTTTCCAAAAAATCTTGAAACAAAAATCAAAACCAGCTGACAACATTTAGAGCATCTATTCTTTCCTTATTTGAACTGAAGCATCACATAAATGCGGAAAGAAATCTGGCTGGAACATGCTGAAAGAGAACCAGCATGGCTTCTGCAAAAGTAAATCTGGCCTCACTAACCTTTTGGAGTTTTTTGAGAGTGTCAACAGGTGTGTGGATTAAGGGGAATGCCTCCAGCACCCCTCTATGTATCATGCCAGGAGCATGGTGCATTGAGCGTCAGCTAGGCAATCTTGCTACCCGGCTCTGGTATGCTCGGGCTGCACACAGCGTGGCCTCCCACCAGTGAGCTTGGTCACATGACCCTGGTGCCAGGGTTAGAAGCTGGGTCGGGCAGGAGGGCAGTGCTGGGATTGGGAGCTGCACACCCAATCCCGGTGCTGCACACAAGCAGCCCAACAGAGGCTAGACTGCCGTAGCCAGTCCAGCATGATGTAGTGGTTAGAGTGCTGGACTAGGACCGTGGAGACCCGAGTTCAAATCCCATTCATCCATGAGACCTGCTGGGTGACTCTGGGCCAGTCACTTCTCTCTCAGCCTAACCTACTTCACAGGGTTGTTGTGAGGAGAAACTTAAGTATGTAGTACACTGCTCTGGGCTCCTTGGAGAAAGACCGGGATATTAAATAAATAAATAATAAATTAATAATATCTGACAGTCACTTAAACAAATTACAATATTTTTAGGGGGGGGGACTACAAATACTATTAAAGCACAAAAACTAGTAGCCAGAAACTGAAAAAACCCACAGGAAGTGCAACATAAAAATATCAAGGTAAAAGTACTTAGTAAACGTTCATTTTCAAAAAGCAAACCTCAGAAAGGGCGAGTCACATGCCCCCAAATATCTTCTCAACTGGCATTCAAACTCTGCCCCCTCTGCCTTTTTCCTACTAACATTACAAACAATCTAGAGCCTTTCACAAACACCCAGGCCAAGGCAAATTTCAGTATAATATCCTTGCAGCCATTCTTCATTACCTTTAAGTTGCTTCATGATGCCATCTAGAAAGGGAGCTATATTAAAGATATCCACAGTCTTCCACTGCAGTGGGAGAGGAAAAGCTACAGGCTCCAAAGAGGGATCCATCTCACACCTAGTTAAGAGAAACAAACAATATTAACCTACTATCCCATTCAGAAGTTTTAAGGGGGGGCGGGGGAAAGTTTTATGGAGGTGAGGAGAAGTAACAGAAAAAGTTGAGACAGAGGCAGAAGGGTAGAGATGGATGGAAATGCTTAGAGGAGGAAACTCTCCCCACCATGGCTTCCAACCTCCCAGCAGCATAGGACCATAGGAAGCTGCCTTATATCAAGTCAGACCATTGGTCCATCTAGCTCAGCATTGTCTACCCAGACTGGCAGAAGCTCTTCCAGGGTTGCAGGCAGTAGGGATGTGCACGAACCGGTTTGGAGGCCCTTTTATGGGTCTACGAACCAGTTTGCATGTCCGGTGATTCGGCCAGTTCGAAGGTGGAGGGGTATCTTTAAGGACCGGGGAGAGTGCCCTCCCCCATCCTTAAAGATATCCCCCCCATCTTCGAACAGGCAGGTGCCAGTTCTGTGCATACCACTAGCAGGCAGGAGTCTCTCTCAGCCCTGTCTTGGACAAACCAGGGAGAGAACTTGGGACCTTCTGCATGCAAGCATACGGGTGCTCTTCCCAAAGCAGCCCCATCCCCTTAACTGGAATATCTAAGAGTGCTCACACATGTAGTCTCCCATTCAAATGGAAACCAGGGTGGACCCTGCTTAGCAAAGGGGACAATGTATGAGTGCTACTACAAGACCAGCATGAAAGAGACAAATGTGGAAGAAGCCCTTGGCTGACATGAGGAGGAAATTTAGTATTCCCACTGGAATTAAAGGAACAATTAGCATTGCCTGACATGTCCCTTTAATGTCAATGGCTGACATGATGTGCAGTCGTATGGAGTTCTAAGACTGCACCGCGGTGCTGCTGCAGACTCGGAACCAAGCCCTGATGTGGTTTAAAAATCAGCAGTTTCACAAACAGCGTTACCTCAGTTTTTTCCATTTGTGACTACTGGAATAAATGCAGTAACACTGCTTGTGAACCTGTTACTTCTGAACAACATTAGGACTTGCCTCCCAAGTCCATAGCAGCCCTTGGGCAGGGCATTATGGCTCTGTAAAACTGTGCATCCTGCAAGACAATGGGGATTATTTTGAGAAATTCTGCATGATCCCCACTGCACGTTAAGGTCATCTGTGGAGGTCCATCTCCAGTTACCACCGGTGTATCTGGTGGCGACTCAGAGGCGGGCCTTCTCTGTTGCTGCTCCTAGGCTGTGGAATGCACCCCTGGAAGAAATCCGTAATTTGAATTAGTTATTGGCTTTCAGGAGAGCCCTCATAACCTATGTGTTTGGCCTGGCCTTCCAGGGTTTTGAAATTGTCGTAAATGGTTTTAACGTTGTAACTTGGTATTTCAGGGTTTTTAAACTGTTCTGATTGTTTAATTGTTGCTCTTTTATGGTATTTTATAATTTCACTTCTAACTGTTAGTTGATTTTAGTTGTTTTGTTTTAACTGTAAATCGCCCTGAGCCATTTTGGAAGGGTGGTATAGAAATTAATTGAATGAATGAATGACTGAATGAAATAATTCTCATGTCAGCCACCATCTGGATTCTTTGGGCTACCTGAGGGAGAATATGATGTCAATTCCAGAGAAAAGGGCTCCGTGTAGAAGCAACCCAGGTGAACTGCACCTCTCTTTATTTCAGCCTCTTGAATGCCCAACATTCTTCTCTCCCAGAATATATATAAGAACTAAGATATGAGTTATGAGATATGATATGCATAAACAAAGAGATATCTGTGCTTTTATCTCTTGAGGATAACTGAAAAAGAGAAGGGCCATTTCCTCACACACCCCGTCCCATCCATTCAACCTCTTTATACTAAAGTATGATATGCAGATACTGAGGGTCATAGACTGGGAATGAATCCTGAGAGATTTTATATGGATTATTGATAGAAAGAAGAACAGTACACACAAGTAACACCTGGATTTTGAAAATATAAATGATCCAGCCAATGAATTGATTCTGTTTATCATATTTAGGGGTGGGGGAAACCCCTGCAATGCTTTACAGTGAAATAGTTGGTCTTGTGGTAGCAAGAACAATGAGCTCGTCTTGTGGTAACAATCATGAATTGTCCCTTTTGCTAAGCAGCATACTCCAAGCCGGGTGGCAAGAGTGCCTAGGTGAGGGAGGATCCCTCAGTGTGGGTTTGTTTTTTGGTAACTATTGCAAAACTCCGTGGATTCTGTGTATAGAAGGGAGAAGGCATTGCCTTCAGCAATATTCAGCACAAGGAAAAGGGACGATGATCCTTGAGGTGAAGGCAGAGGTACTACACGTTCCAAAGTGCCCCTATATTTATCTGTGAAACCAGCAGAGGGTTGAGCCCTCAGTTCTTTCCCTGGAGGGCCACTTTCTTTTCTTCATCCTGTATCTAGACTCTCCTCAGTATACTATGAAGCATGACGGGAAAGAAGTGGGATCCACTTACCTATCCAAGATGCTGCAAATATCCTAGAGGCGAAAGAGAAAAAGAAGAGGGAACTCAGTGCCTGCCACAGTGTAGAGAACTTTTTTTATTGTATAATGAAGCCATCATGCAAAGTAGAGCCATTTTAATGCAGTGATGGGAGTTCTACTTCAACTTAGCAGCTGAAGCAGACAGAGAATATTTGTCTATATGCTTCTGTACTGCCCTTCATCAAATGTCCCCAGGACAGTCTACAAAAGGTGTCACAAATAATTCAATTATATATATACACACACACAAAGCAGACAACAGCATAAAACCCACATGGTGAGTCATCAGACTCCCTAATTAAAGATCTGCACAAAAAAGGGCAATTCTTAGCTGTCTGCAGAAAACCAAGAAAAAAAGAAGCAGAATGGATCCCCTCCAGGAGGGAATTCCAGTCTGGGTGCAATCACAAAAATGACCCTATCTGATGTACATGAAAGATTAATCACTCAAGGTATCAGCATGTGGAGCAGAGCCCTCCTGGCAGATCTTGCCAGGCAGGGATATCTGCTTTGGAGAAGGTGTTTCTTAAGGTATCTGATGCCCAAATAATCGAGAGCTTTGAAAGTCATCTCAGAACCTTGCCCCCAGAAACGGATGGGCAGCTAGTGCAACTCCAAATTGGTGTTGTATTTGCATTGAGTGCTGTTCCAGTTAACACTTTGGCCACTGCTTTCTGCACCATCTAAAGTTTCTAAATGCTTTTCATGGGCAATGCCACATAGAATATAACAAGTATTTATATACTGCTTTTCAGAGAGAGAGAGAGAGAGAGAGAGAGAGAGAGAGAGTGCTCTCTGTCCCCAAAGGGCCCACAATCTAAAAAAGAAACATAAGATAGATACCACCAGCAACAGCCACTGGAGCTGTGCTGGAGATGGATAGGTCCACTTGCTCTCCCCCCGCTCAGTAAAGAGAATCACCACTTTAAAAAGGTGCCTCTCTGCTCAGTTAGCAGGGGATAGAGTGCATTGCAGTACTCCAGTCGAGAGACGACCAAGGCAGCAGTGACTTGCACAGGGGTTTTGCACAGGGTCCAGATGATATGCTCCAAATCCTGTGCCATGAGAAAAACCACGAAATACCCTTTTCTTCTGAGACCACTTCTTCTTTGATGTGAGAGAGGTAAGGCAAAATTTGTGTAATGAGCAAACACATAGACACACTCTAGCACCATTCGGAGGGGAGTGTTTCTACAACAGTCTTACCGGCAGCAGTTCATCTTCTGGCTGCTGAGACTTCTCCTGCAACTCCTGGATGGCCCCTGCAAGAGAGGAGAGTTCCCTGGAGAGTTTGGCTATCTCCTCATCCCCGCTTCTTGCAATCTCCTCCTGTGTCTCTTCTATTTCAGCCAGCAGAAGCTTCTCTTGCTCTTCTAGAAAGCTGTGCAGTTGTCTGAAGACAAACCCTGTCCTCTCCTTCTCTATTTCTGTTTGCACCTGCAAAAAGCACATGGAAAGATGAGTCATGTTTTAAGGACTGTCTATCTATCCATCCATCCATCCTTAGGTCGTATGTGGCAAGCCCCGCCCTCACTATGCTAAACCAATCAGGGCACTGCAGGAGTGTGCACACTCTCGCTTGCCTACATGCTCAGGCAAATTCACTCCTGGCAGCTGCCATATTTCAGTGGCGGTGTGACTCTCCAAGGGGACAGAGGAGGAGGAAGAGGAAGCAGCAATGGCACCTGGCCAGCCCAGTGCCAGCACCCACAGCATGCAAGCCCCTGCAAGGAAATCTTGGGATCACTGAGGGCCGGCCCAGGTGCAAAGGAGCGCAGGTGAACTGCATGCCTCGCAAACCTCTCTCAGCCACCACTTGCCACCATTTGCAAGAGCCCTCTGTCAGCCACTTTTCATCCCAAAGGCCCATAGGGCATGGTAGCAGATAAACTGTGGTGGAAGTGGGGGGAGGCGATGACAAAAATACCAGCACCAGCATGCAGGTGGTCTGCGTGGGTTAAGCTAGTAATTTACATGTTTCTGATCCTCTAGCAAAAAGATGCAGCTTATTCTTAAAAATGAACCTACATGCTGGAGGACTGGAAAATAGCCAATATGATGCTGATTTTAAAATCCTTATCAGAAGAGATGGTAATCGAAAGCCCAGAGCATGAAATAGAGAAGGTTGCTGGAGCCCCAATAGTCTGCAGTTTGTAAAATCCAAAAATGTGAAGTTTGGGGGCGGGGTTGTTTGCTTGTTTTGCAGACTTTGATCAGCCTCAAAAAGGTGTGAGACAGTTTCAACACACACACACACACACACTGCAGCCTGGATAAAAGAAGCAAATTAATAATAATAATATCTGATCCAAAAATACCACCTAGATTCAAGGAAAATTAGAAAAGTCCTGGAAATAATAAAGCAGCAAATAACAGCAGTGTCAAAGAAGATTAGCAGATATGAAGCCAGAACTACACAACACAGGCAGAATCTCCAATTCCAGTCGAATCAGAGACGTTTCTACCAAAGCATAGAAGGAGAAACTGCAAGAAACATAGAAACACCAAATAAAGAAGAAACAGAGCAATTCTGGGGGAAATTATGGGACAATCCAATAGATTATAATAAAAAAGCAGGCTGGATGAAAGAGATCAAAAAATGTAACCAACAAATGCAAGATCTAATAACACCAGAATAAATAAGTGAAAGAGCAAAGAAAATTAAAAATTGGACTGCACCAGGCGACGATGAACTGCATGGCTTTTGGCTTAAATACCTAACAAGCCTTCATAAACAACTATCAAAACAGTTCAACCACATTTTGCAAGGAGGTGATATTGAACAATGGCTAACAACTGGGAAAACTCATCTCATCATGAAAGACCCAGCAAAAGGTGCAGTTCCAAGTAATTATAGACCGATAACTTGTCTGCCAACCATGTTCAAATTATTAACTGGAATAATAGCAGATGAAGTGATGCAACACTTATTAACTAACAAACAGCTTCCAGTTGAACAGAAAGGAAATTGCCCAAACACCAGAGGCACAAAAGACCAGCTGCTGATTGACAAAATGACTTTAGAAAATTGCAAGAGAAGAAAAACCAATCTAAGTGTTGCATGGATGGACTACAAGAAAGCCTTTGATTCATTGCCTCACACATGGATCCTAAAATGTTTAGAAACAACTGGTGTCAGCAAAAACATTCAGATATTTATTTAAAAAGCAATGAGCATGTGGAGTACACAGTTAACAATCAATGGCGAGACACTTGGACAGGTGAACATTAGAAGAGGCATTTTCCAAGGGGACTCACTATCCCCTCTGTTGTTTGTAATCGCCATGACCCCACTTTCACAAATACTAAACAAAACAGGCCTCGGATACCAAACATCTAAAACATCAAGTCAAATCAACCATCTGCTGTACATGGACGATCTGAAGTTGTATGGAAAGTCCCAGTCAGAAATCGAATCACTGCTAAACACTGTCCGTATATTCAGTAACGATATAGCAATGGAGTTTGGACTAGACAAGTGTGCTGCATTAATAATGAACAGAGGGAAAATAAGAAAAACAGAAGGAATAGAACTGCCCAATGGAAGCAAGATCAAGAACCTGGAAGAGAAAGAACATTACAAATACTTGGGCATTCTCCAGGCTGATAACATTGCACACACTGAAGTTAAAAGAAAAATTGGAAGTGAATACGTCAGGAGAGTTAGAAAAATCCTCAAGTCCAAACTCAATGGTGGGAACACCATACAAGCCATAAACACCTGGGCTATACCTGTTATCAGATACACTGCAGGAATAATAGACTGGACCCAGGCAGAGCTAGAGATGCTAGATCGTAAGACCAGGAAAATCATTACCATCAATCATGCTCTACACCCCCACAGTGATGTCGATAGGTTATACCTCCCTCGCAGCTCAGGTGGAAGAGGAATGCTGCAAGTCCATCAAACAATAGAGGAGGAGAAAAGAGGCCTTGAAAAACATATATCAAGGACAGTGAAGAAGATGCACTTAAAATGGTCAATAATGCAAAACTGTTCAACACCAATGAAACAAAGCAGGCCCACAAGAAAGAACAAGTCAAGAACTGAGCAGAAAAATGGAAAAATAAGCCACTGCATGGTCAATATTTGCACAATATAAGTGGAAAATCAGACATCACCAAGACTTGGCAATGGCTTAAGAATGGCAACTTGAAGAAAGAAACAGAGGGTTTAATACTGGCTGCACAAGAACAGGCACTAAGAACAAATGCAATAAGAGCAAAAGTAGAAAAATCAACCACAAACATCAAGTGCCGCCTTTGTAAAGAAGCAGATGAAACAGTGGACCACCTAATCAGCTATTGTAAAAAGATCGCACAGACTGACTACAAACAAAGGCATGACAAGGTAGCAGGGATGATACACTGGAACATCTGCAAAAAATACAAGCTACCTGTAGCCAAAAATTGGTGGGACCATAAAATTGAAAAAGTTGAAGAAAATGATGATGTAAAAATATTATGGGACTTCCGACTACAAACAGGCAAACATCTGCCACACAATACACCAGATATCACTGTAGTCGAGAAGAAAGAAAAACAAGTGAAAATAATCGACATAGCAATACCAGGGGATAGCAGAATAGAAGAAAAAGAAATAGAAAAAATCACCAAATACAAGGATCTACAAATTGAAATTGAAAGGCTGTGGCAGAAAAAGACCCAAATAATCCCAGTGGTAATTGGCACCCTGGGTGCAGTTCCAAAAGACCTTGAAGAGCACCTCAACACCATAGGGGCCACAGAAATCACCACCAGCCAATTACAAAAAGCAGCTTTACTGGGAACAGCCTATAATCTGCGACGATATCTATAACAACAGCAACAATATTGACAATAAAATTCTGGCATCCTAGGTCCTTGGGAAGGATACAATGTCTGGATAAAACAAACCAGTCAATAACACCTGTCTGACTGTGTGAAATAATAATAATAATAATAATAATAATAATAATAATAATAATAATAATAATAATAATTCGATTTCTATACCGCTCTTACAAAAATGGCTCAGGGCAGTTTACAACGAGAAATAACAAACAAATAAAATGGCTCCCTGTCCCCAAAGGGCTCATATTCTAAAAAGAAACTTAAGACACACACCAGCAACAGTCACTGGAGGTACTGTGCTTGGGGTGGAAAGGGCCAGCACCTCTTCCCCTGCTCAAGAAAGAGAATCACCACATTAAAAGGTGCCTCTTTGCCCAGTTAGCAGGGGAGGATAAATAATTAGGATAAATAATCCTAATGTCTTCTGTAATACAGTTTGATGTTTTTTTAAAAAGTGGCCAGGAAGGAAGGGACTGCTATATTCCCTTTTTCAAGAGAGTGGTTCTTGCACTCGTTTACTTGCCAGGAATAGTGACACTTACAAGCACCTCTTTGATTTCTCTTTCTCTTGCTGCTTTATATGTCAGAGTGTTTTCCCTCTCATCCATCAGAGTTTCCAGGCAGGCATTAATCCGATGCTGAAGAAAGACACAAACAAGAAGTTCTGGTTGGAATCCTTTTTAGAGGTTTGCTATTTTACATATCAAAACTGTGATTAAGGGAGACAGGTATCGACTAATTGAATAATTCTATGGCTTGTTACCTCATGATCCACTATATATATAGAAGGGGAATTGTTTTGTAGCCCCTTCTCTCACAACATAAAATAATCTTATTCAGAAACAACTCCATTTTCTCCTTTCCCTCCCTTTTACTTTCTGACACCACCCAACCCCTCTTTACAGGATCCCCACTGGGACAAACTTCTAAAACAACATAAAAGATACTGGACAGAATCCAACAGGAACATCATGTCATATCCCAGAGTAGCCTAGAATTAAATCTCATGATTTGATTTTTGCCACCTCGTTCATTGTTTTAATAATGGAAAGGTGAGGTATAAATCTTTATAATAAATAAAGGGGTTGCTTCTTCCAGCTTGAGTCTGGATTTAACGGTCCTTGAGTTTTGGGAGGGTAGAGGCCTTCCTACTATCTCCATGTCAAAACTCGCTTTTCAAGAATGGCTTTTGCAGGACTCTCAAGGCCTTTTCCTGACCTGGGCCTCTAGGCTGCAGCCTTCCCTCTTTCACTTCCTCTGAGGATTTTTGTTAGGGATGGGCCCGGACCGGTCCAGAGGCCATTGAAAAGGCCTCCGCACCAGTCCGGACCTGGGTGGTCCGGCACTGGGGTGGGGGGTACCTTTAAGAGCAGCGGGAGGGTTTACTTACCCCTCCCGCCGCTTTCCCGCTCTGTCGCCATAAAGATACGAGTAATTGGGGCGGCAGGATACCTCCCTGCCGCCCCTTCCCCGATGTTGCTCTGGAAAAAAAAACTCCCAGTAGTCCTTTGCTTCTCTGACGTGCGCGTCAGTTTTTTCCCCCAGAGCAACATCGGGGAAGGGGCGGCAGGGAGGTATCCTGCCACCCCAATTACTCGTAGCTTTACGGTGACAGAGAGGGAAAGCGGCAGGAGGGGTAAGTAAACCCTCCCACCGCTCTTAAATGTACCCCCCACCCTGGTGCCAGGCCGCAGTGTGGCGGTTCCGTGCACATCCCTAATTTTTGTCAGCTATTCTACTGCCTAGTGGAATCTCAAGGCTGGAGTCCCTTCAGTCCCTCCCCCATGTTAGAAGTCAATTTCCCCATCAGTCCGGCCCTGGCACCCCTCAAAATACACCCCAGTTATTTCTCAGTCCATGAATTGGTGAGTCCCTACCTTGAACACCAGGGCAGCCTCCTCCACAGGAACCACATTGTGACCTTGGTGCTCCTTGGATTCCTTGCACACCACACAAATGCAAACTTCATCCTCCTTGCAGAAGAACCCGAGGCGTTCCTGGTGCCACTCACAGACTCTCTGCCCTCCCGCTTCCTGCTTCATCAACATTTTCAGGATCTTAACCACATTGGCCAGTTTCCAGTTTGGAATCAAGTCCCCCTCCTGAACTCTTGCTCTGCAGTAAGGACAGGTGTTGCTAAGTGACTTGCTCCAGTACTTGACAATGCAGAGTCGACAGAAAGTGTGCGTACAGTCTAGAATGACGGGATCTGTGAAAAGGGTCATGCATATGGGGCAAGTAACTTCAACCTGAAGCCTCATTGTGCCGTTGGAAGCAGCCATGGCTCAGACACCAGGATGCCAATAGGCTGAGTTTCTTCTCTGCCTCTCTGCCGCAATCAGCTCTTCTTAGCTGGAGTCCCAGGACTGGGTGTTCCTCTCCCTGTAAGTGGTGAAGAGAAAGAACAGATTTCATAAGAACATAAGAACAGCCCTGCTGGATCAGGCCCAAGAAGGCCCATCTAGTCCAGCATCCTGTTTCACACAGTGGCCCACCAGATGCCTCTGGAAGCCTACAGGCAGGAATTGAAAGGGGCATGCCCTCTCTCCTGCTGTTACTCCCCTGCAACTGGTACTCAGAGGCATCCTGCCTTTGAGGCTGGAGGTGGCCAATAGCCCTCCAACTAGTAGTCGATGATAGACCTCTCCTCCATGAAGATAAGAACATTTCAGTGCTGGATACAGAATAGAAGGAGGGGGCGTGTGTGTAGCTTCTACAGGAACAGAGAGGCAACCCTTAGAACTGTCTTGGGTTCAAAATCACATGCATGGATGAGGAACTTCGACTCTGAAGGCACAGTTGGGGGGGGGATTTGGGAGGATTTGTGTGAAATCCAAAGCTATTTTCCCACCAGAGATCCAAACTGTATTGAATAAGGGATCTTTATGAAAACCCACTCCTAATTTCCAGCTTTCAAATTTCAGAATCAAGATGCCAGGAAAAGCTGGCCTGAGATTCAAGCAGTTTTGCGCTTTAAATCAGATGGAGCAATTAAACAGCAAGCTACCAGACCTTTTACAAATTAGGAAATGATGGCACTTCTGGTTTCACTACAAACAGGCAAGGATCTGTTGTCAGATTTATATCAATTCTACTTGCAGGAACTAGTGGTTAGTGCTGCAGGGATGGGCAGAGGCACAGTCCTGGTTTGTTGGTTTGATTTTGCTGCAGGGTCTCAGCAGGGACTCGAAGCCCTTTGCTTTCCAAATGGAAATAATATGCTGCTCTGGCTTATTCCAACTGTTTCTTACATCATTAAATATATAACTGAAAATCAGACTATAGCTGATTTTATTACCATTCTTCGTATCTTCTACTACAAGGCGTATCCTCCACCATTTGTGGATGACAATGAAAACTGCTCTCCTAAGCAATTAACAACATGGGGCTCAAGATCTGTAGGATTGAGAAACGATCCTTGACTTCTTTAACAGAACCCGCCTCCCCGCCAGTGGCGTAACTAGGGAAAATGGCGCCCAGGGCAAGCACTGAAATTGCACCCCCCGCCACCCACCCAACATACAACTGACTTACACACATGTTTCAGAAAACTTTTATTTTAAAAATTTGAAAAATTACAAAAATTACCAATATCATACATGTGGTCAAGCTCCTATCTACCACTTCAGATTTATTTTTTAAAACTATCCAAATTGTGGGGCTATCATTAATTTGTTTGGATAGCTCAGGTTAAAATGCTGGAAAATGACAAATTTCAGTATGCTGGGGCTCATGAAATCCCCAAATATTATGTGGAGTTGTACTTGGAAAAACTAAAAGAAGTGCCTGTCTAATTCTCTGCTATGCATTGTAGCATCACAATTACATACGTTTTAAAAATAAATGGAGAATTTGACTTTTCCCAGATACTCTGAAAATAATTAAATGATATGCAGAGTAAACTGTGTCACTGCTTGGAATATATTCTAGTATTTCAGAAAGACAGTAAAAATGAGAGAAAGAGCAAGAAACTCCCAGTGGGCCTTAATACTAAGGATTTCACACTGATTCAGAGACAAACTGACCATTAATAGCCATATTATTAAGACATCACATTTAACTCACTTATCACAAGAAGCAAAGTAAGAGCAAATGGATACAATCTTAGCTCATAAACTTCAGCTCAGTATTCACAAGCCCTTATTCTCTGTACATAGTGCCAATCTGAATATGTGTACAGTGACATATTATATTAATTTTTTTAAAAAAAATTACCTGTAGCCCCTTCGGGGGACATCTTAAAGGCTGTGGGGGGTCTGCAAAGTTTCCCCCTCCTCCCACTGGCCTCTAGGGCCTCACAGGCACCATTTGAGCATGTGCGGTGGTCATTTTTAAAAATATATATTTTTAAAAAATGGCCGCTGAAAACAAAATGGCCACTGTGCATGCTCAAATGGCCTCTGCGAGGCGTGGCATCCATTTTGTTTTTGGTGGCCATTTTTTAAAATTATTTAATTTTAAGAAATTGTGCCCCCCCCTTCAAGTGGCGCCCGGGGCACGTGCCCCCCTGCCCCCCATAGATACGCCCCTGCTCCCCGCCACCCAATTATTGCATCCATCTAAGAGGAAGGAAAGCTCCTCTCGTGGTAGCAAGCAGGGCCCACCCTGGTTCGCATTTGAACGGGGGACTGCACCCTTAGGGGATGGGGCCACTCTGGGAAGAGCATCTGCATGCTGGCCTGTAGAAAGTCCCAGTTCCCCTCCCTGGCATCTCCAAGTTAGGACAAGATTTTTTTTTAGGACAAGATTTTTTTATTGAACCAACAAACTACCAAAGCATACAGTACGTTGCCAAAGCACAATTATATACAAAGTGGTTGTTTGGACATGATATAGCTACAAAGATTTACACACAAGGATTTGGAAACCCACAAGGTTATGAAGTATATGCAGGTAGTACTGTAACTCGGGGGTGTTCAAGTTAGGGCTGAGAGAACCGCCTGCCTGCAAACTTGGAGAAGCTGCTTCCAGTCTGGATAAACATTAGACAATTCTGAGTTAGATGGACCAATGGCCTGACTGGGCTGAGCTGAGGACTGGAGGACCTACGTGCTTAACACGCTAAGGCAACTTTCTATGTTCTATAGATGGCACTAACTGTGGTTCTGACCTCCTACTCTTATTTTGAAAAGAAAACGTTCAAGAAAAGCCACATGATAAAATTCCTTAAGGGGATGAGCAGATTAGCCTTTCAGATGCTCTTTTCATTAGAGGATGAGCTGCTCTTGTGGTAGCAAGCATGACTTGTCCCCTTAGCTAAGCAGGGTCCGCCCAGGTTGCATATGAATGGGAGACTAGAAGTGTGAGCACTGCAAGATATTCCCCTCAGGGGATGGAGCCACTCTGGGAAGAGCAGAAGGTTCCAAGTCCACTCAGGGAAGAACTACTGCATACTAGCATGCAGAAGATTCAAAGTTCCCTCCTGACATCTCCAAGATAAGGCTGAGAGAAACTCCTGCCTGCGACCTTGGAGAAGCTGCTTCCAGTCTATGTAGACAATACCGAGTTAGATGGGCCAATGGCCTGACTGACAAAGAGAGAAATGGACAGGCAGCCCGAACTCGCGCCCCCCCCCCCCCGCAAGAAGCCCCTTCCCTTCCCTAATGTTCTAATTCATCCTTTTACCCTCCTTTCAGCCAGTCTGCTTGAAACAACCTCTACGCGGCAAATGGTGAAGAAACTGAGTTTGGAAAGGAGAGGAACCAAGAAGAGACCGAGTTACAGTTGCCTTCCCAAGTGGCTACTAAGCCACTTAACTAAAAGAGGGTTGGCTGGTCAGAAGACACTAGCAGAGATTTATACTTCGATGCCGTTTGCAAATAGCAGATCTCACTAATAGCTAGTTGCAGCAGCAGCAACGAACGAGTGACCCACCAGCACAGGAGGGTCATGAAAGGCAGGTGTTGCCCGCTACTCCTCCGCGCTTCTTCTCCCGCCGGTTTTCGAAACGATTCCCTGGGGCGACTCTGCTCTCCCCTCAACCCCGCACATAGGCGTGTCATCATCATTATCAGCCCTTATTAAGTTGGTGATCACGTCTAACACGCAGCTAGCTTGCATTGCAGATTAAGCCTTGATAAGACGAGGTGGCGGGGGGGGGGGGGACTAAGCTATTGTTTTGTCTGCTTTCTCGCTTATACCGGCACCAGCAATTCAGGGGATTGCTGCAATTCATGGATGCAATCTGATCAGGGAGTTCGGGGCCAGAGAGGACAAAACCCCCCAATTTTCCTCACTTATTCTTGCCTGAAACTGAACAGGTCTGGAAGATCAGCAGCCAGGAATATCCCGAGGGCAACTGAGCCTCCCCACTCTCCTGGAGCCGGGAGGCGCAATAGCCTTTCGGACCTGCTCCCTGGAAGCGTGTTAAGCACATGGGTCCTCCAGCCCTCAGCCCAGCCAGATGAGCGACCTCTGCACCTCCTGCCCTCGCCCTCCTTCCCCGGAGAAGCCGCGTCACCACGTGGTGATCCTGGCTGGCTCGGATAGTCCGTAGAGCCTTTGATCTCCTCACAGACACGGCAGCCAAATGAAAGGGAAAAGGAAAACCACGCTGCTGCCGCCGCCGCTCTCTGATGGGAGGAGAAAAAGAGCAGCACTGCGGGGGTGATTGGCGGCGGCGGCAGCAGCAGCCTTACGAAAACTCCCTGTCGGCTGCAAGCTGCATCACGGAGTCCCTGCTAATCGCCGGACACTGGGGGGGGGGGGGTTGCTCTCCCCCAGCCCCCCTTTTCAGATGGCTGGTGGGGGGGCAGATGAGGGAGATTAAGGAGATGAGGAAGGTCGAGGGCCCACCATTCCACTTCTCCACTGCCAGCGTGGTGTAGTGGTTAGAGTGCTGAACTAGGACCGGGAGACCCGAGTTCAAATCCCCATTCAGCCATGAGACTTGCGGGGTGACTCTGGGCCAGTCACTTCTCTCTCAGCCTAACCTACTTCACAGGGTAGTTGTGACAATGAGGAGAAACTGAAGTATGGAGTACACCGCTCTGGGCTCCTTCGAGGAAAAGCGGGATATAGAAAAAGGTTGTTTAAAAAACAAAAATCTAAATCCCTTCCTCAGGACAAGCGATGAATTTGCCCTTTCTCCTCACAGACATTTGGGCAATGCCCAAGGGCCGTTCTCCCTCACTTTCCACACTTCTCTGCCCGCATTTTCTTCCTGTAGTTAATCGCCCCCCCGCCCCTATCCCAGCACAAGAAGACCACCAGGGCTGGATCAAGAGGCACCTTTAATTGGTTCGTTGAGTTCTTCACCCATATTGCTTAAAGCGGATGGTCACTAACCCCACAAACCCAAATACTGAAATGGACAGCAGCCAGAACTCAGATATACCCCCTCCTCCGCAACTAAACTCCCCCTCCCGCTCTAATCTGAGCCATTTTGGAAGGGCGGTATATAACTCTAATAAATAAATAAATAAATAATCCCTCCGTTTGTCTAACAATCCCTGTGTGGGACGAAGTGAAGAAACTGAGTTTAGAAAGGGGGAAGAAAAACAGGAGGATCGGGAGATTCAGCTACAGTGCCACTCCAAAGTGACAAAAGTCACTTCTCTAAACGATTATTCACTCATCAGAAGAAACAGAAATACTGCTAGGTCAGATTTATACTTCAATGCCACTTGAAATTAAGAGATCTCACCAGAAGCAGCCGCGATCCTCCACCACAGGACGATGGAAATGGAGCTTTTCGTCTGCTATTCCACGTAACGCTCGATCTCCTACGGTTTTCAAAAGTATAGCCTTGCTGGCAAGGTTCTGAACGCTCCAAATCACCTCTAGCCAGGAACCTAAATAATAGCTACGGCTGTCCCTCCCACATTCCCAGGAGAGGCGTGGTGGCACCCGCCCTTCCTGCTGCTGCCTCGCTAGCATGCCTGATGAAGTTCTGATAACAAGAAATGTGTGTTGAGCAACTATAGTCTTGTCTGTTTCGGATTCTCAAACTTGGGTCACAGGACGCTGCTGGACTGCAACTCCCATCATCCCCAGTCACAATGGCCTTTGGCCATTTGTAGTCCAACAGCATCTGGGGACCTAAGTTTGAGAATCCCTCAGATTTAGGACTGCAGAAGACAAAAGCCATGTTTTTTTCTCAGTTCTGCTGCTTCCAGATTGATCAGACCTAAAACAGCCTCAGCCAGAGAGCTATGGATCCCCCTTCCCAAGACAGGCACATTGTTGTATCAACCCACTTTGCAGCGGATCTGCTTCTACGGTACCTCGTGGGCAGGTTCCAGATGGTGTGCCTTGGAGTCTGTTGTTCTTCAAAATCTGAACTTTTGTGTGGTGTACCTCAAAGCTCCATTTTGTCTCCAGTGTTGTTTAACATCTACACAAAACCACGGGGATAGATCATCAGGAGATTTGGTGCAGGGTGATATCAGCATGCTGATGACACCCACATCTATTTCTCCATGTCAGCATCATCAGGAGAAGGCCTAACCTCCCTAAATGCCTGCCTGGAAGTGGTGATGAGGGATAACAAACAGACTGAATCCAGATAAGATGGAGGAACTTATTGTGCAGGGTCAGAACTCAGGAGACAATTTTTATTTGCCAGTTCTGGATGGGGCCACACTCTCCCAGAAGGAACAGGTACACAGTCTGGGGGCGCTTCTGGAGCCAAGCTTCTCCCTGGTGTCCCAGATTGAGGCAGTGGCCAGAATGCTGCAGCCAGGTTGATCTCTGGGTCATCTTGGGGAGAGACCACATCACTCTTGTCTTGAAAGAGCTACACTGGCTGCTCTATAAAGCTCTAAACAGCGTAGCCCTGGGCGTTGAAGAGAACATCCTCTTCACCATGAACCCCGTCACCCACAGGGATCATTTGGAGAGGTTCATCTGTAGTTGCCACCGGCTTGTCTGGGGGCTACTCAGGGACAGGCCTTCTCCATTGCTGCCCTGAGAGACTTTGGAATGCACTGCCTGCATAAGAGCTTCCCCATCTCTGACAACTTTTAAAAAGGCAGTCAAGACTCATTTGTCCACCCAGGCTTTTAATAATGCTTAACATTGTTTTAAATTTTAAATTATTGTAATGTTTTAACCTTTTTATTTTGCGGTACTTATTATTATTTTATTGTAAAGTGCCCAGAGACTTAAGTTTTGGATGGTACACAAATAAGCCAAATAAATAAATAAATAAATATTGCTGCTGGCTTGGCTCAGCCAGATGAGCAGCCATTGCACTTCTTTCCCACTTCTTCCTTCCTCGGTGCATCCTCACTGCTGCTGCTGAGTTAGCAGAGCAAAAGGAAAACAGAACAAGTTGCTCTGGTAAGAATTAATCTGCCTACTTTCCTTTCACTATAGTCTTATTTTTATTTCATTAGAAACATGTAATATACCGCCCACTCCGAAGACTCTGGGCGGTGCACAAAAACATGCAAACAAGGCAACATTAAAAATTACATTCTAAATTAAAAACTAAAATGACTAACAAAAAACAAATAGGTAAACTACAGGGCAAAAGCCTGGCGAAAAAGAAAAGTCTTCAATAGAGACTTGATGTTAATTGATGTTTACCAGCTTCACAAGTTAGCCCACTTGCACCTCAAACATTCATGTGTCCACCATCTTGAATCAGGGTAGATGACATCATCATGAACTACACCATTGAGGTGTCCCTATACGTCCCTACAGCAGTAGCAAATTTGGTTCAAATCAGATAGGCAGTTCACAAGTTAGCCCCCTTGCACCCAGAGGCGTATCTAGGGAAAATAGCGCCTAGGGCAAGCACTGAAATTGCGCCCCCTGTCCAAGCATCTGATACCCATCTTTCAGATAACTTTACCATAATATCAGCTGAAAAATACAAGTCAGGCTCGTTAATCTTTTAATATTTCAAAAACTATTTAGCAGTGGACGTAGCCAGTTCAAAAAATGCTGGAAAACTACAAATTTCAGTATGCTGGGGCTCATGAAATACACAAATACTATGTGGAGGTGTACTTGGAAAACTAGAAGTGCCTGTCTAATTCTCTACTATGCATTGTAGCATCACTACAGGCGGGGGCCTGACCCAGGACGACGGTGGCGAAGGTGAGCTGGGCCCAACTAGAGGCACAGATGCTCTGTGCCCAGGCCCACTAGTAACAACAAAACCTAAGCTCTGTTCCTTGTAGCAGTGGAGTTACGAAGGAAAATGTAGATCTAAACAGCGTTTTGTTTTGTTTTCTTTTTGTTTTGATTGACTTGACCCACTGCAGCTGGAGGCAGCAGTCAACCCCTTTACTCATGTTCTAAGTATTGCATAAGCCACCTAATTGCGCAGCAGGGAAATGACTTGACTAGCAAGCCAGAGGTTGCTGGTTCGAATCCCCGCTGTTATGTTTCCCAGACTATATCAGGCAGCAGTGATAAAGAGGAGGCGGCAATGGTAAACCCCTCCTTTGTATTCTACCAAAGACAACCATGGCAAGGTGGGGATTTGCCCATGGAGACATGGCTCTGTGGTTGTCAGGAGTCGAAACCAACTCGATGGCACATTTCACCTTTACTTAGTTTTGACCACAAATGTTCAGTGGAAGCAAAGGGATATTTGGCTGTGACAGATATTTTTTATCCCACTGCATAATTGTGTGAAAATGTTGTGGGTTTTGTGGTTTGTATGGCATTCCTGTTGCATTAGAGAAAATGTGCAGCAATTGGAGTGAGTGTGTGTGCGTGCACGCACACCCATGCAACACACACGTTAAAGAGAAACTTATAAAAGCAACAGTGCTTTGCAATTCCTTCCTTTCACATGCCTTACCACAGCAGACTAGTTGCTTGCTACATGACTGAATTATTATTCCTGAAATTGGGATCATCTTGAGAAATGTTGCAGCCAGTAATCTGGAAAAATGCCCATAGCGGGGGTGGGGGCTCCAGCAACAGGGTGTAAAAGAAACAAAGTAAAATATTGTGTAGGGTAATCTTGAGCAGGGTAAGCAAGTTCGGGATGCCATCACTAAGTGGCTGAATACAGAGGCAATGGGCTAGGTGCCAACTTCCGAACTCCTGCCCGATTAACATAGGCCGTTTTTTCTGTCCTTGAACGACTTGCATGCTTGAAAATGTTGTGTGGTACCAGAAGTAAAACCTGACCAAACAGTGCACTGATGGGGGCTTGTCTGCTTTTAAGACCAGATCCACAGATGCCGCCACCCCCACCCCCCATGTTGAGATTTGAAGGTGCATATTTTCCTTGTATTATTTCACAAGGGCGCACTCCCCTCTTGGCTAAATCCACTATTTCATATTTGCAGTTCTAGGTGTTTCTAAAAAGAGATCTACTACTCCCCATTCCCATTTCACTGTTGTCTCAAAAGTGAGACAATTAGTCCCCTTTATCTATGCAAGATCTGTGAGCCCTTAAGGGACAATGGCGGAGAGGGAAGGGAGTTGCCCACTCCTGAAAAGGGGAAGAAAAGAGAAACTGGGGAAGAGTCCACAGAAAGATTTATACAGTATTCCAAAGGAAAGTCAAGGGACGGGGTGGGTGGGGGGAGACTTTGAGATTGAAACATGTAAGATCCTACATGTAATCACGGCAAAGTGGAGATAAGTGCTGTAAGCTTTGCCATCTCAGCATATTCCAAAATTTTTATCAACCAATCTTCTTTTGAGGGCATTTTAGTGTCTTTCCATTTCTAGTTTGGAAA
Source organism: Hemicordylus capensis (assembly GCF_027244095.1). NCBI lineage: Eukaryota > Metazoa > Chordata > Lepidosauria > Squamata > Cordylidae > Hemicordylus > Hemicordylus capensis. Next base: position 251,358,620 of record NC_069658.1, on the reverse strand, counting down.
TGCTTCTCAAACAGTTTTCAAAGAAGAGCAGAGGAGAAAGAACTTCTGGAATGGGCCACCAATGACTGCTGGCTTGTTTTGAGATTATTTTTGGCAAGTCCATGGAGGATATCACTGCACCCATGGAGTACAGAGTTCTCTGGTTGCATTTTTGTGAGAAAAGACACATGGAGGTCACTGTAGAGTCCAGCCTTGATTGATATATGGGTGAAGCACATTTGAGATGGGAAAGAACGACCCTATCAGCATAAAGAGCCTATTGACTAAATTGCTTCATGTTTTAATTGAGTATCTGTGGAGGAGTTCCTATCTGTACCTTGAAGGAAAATAAGGCCTTCTACACAACCACGTTTTCTTTTAATGATTTATTAAATCTTAAAATACATACATTAAAACGCATTAAAAAGGATGTAGACGCACTCTGTTTGCCTCAATGGCCTGTGACCAATACATTCCATATAACCTAGCAGATGATCATATCTGCACAATAACATGCGGAATACAGTATTTAAGAATCACATCACAGCCTTAAGCTCCTATAAAGTTTTCTGTATTTAAATCAAATGTTAGTCTCTCACGTATTCCTTTTTCTGGCCCAGAATTAAATTCCAGCTCCATAGGAAAACATGTGGCGGTTTTCTTTCAATCCAAATCTGCTGTCAGGCTAATGATGAATAATGACCAGATACAGTTGAGGAAATTTGGAGAGAGGAGAGCTGGTCTTGTGGTAGCAAGCATAACTGGTGCCCTTAGCTAAGCAGAGCAGAACAGAGCAACTGCACACATGCAAGCTTTTCCTTTGGGAGTTCCTCAGATGGAGGCCAGAGAGCCATCTGTCAGCCACCTACCATGTATACATTTTCCTGCACAGCCAAACAAAACAGGGTCGGTGGTGGGGGACAGAAATTAGGTCCCACAGGTGCTTCTGGACTTAAATGGCTATCATTGCCTCACTGAATCCACTGCACCCACCCACACCAAGCACCGCCACTAGCCACCCCCACCTTCTTGACCTGTCATGGCCGCACTGCAGGTGGAATCATTTCTGGAGCACCTCTTTGAGGGGCTTGGACTTGTTGCAAGTATGAATTGTCTCCCTTGCTAAGCATGGGCCTGTTTGCATTTGAATGGGAGGCAACATGCGGAACACTGCTCCAAAACAAAAACCCCTCTGGAATGGCGAAAAGGAAAGAAAACTAATAAACAGGGGGCTTATGGATTGCCCTCTGGTTGAGGGGACAGACACTTATGGACTTTTGTGGGGGGGACACAGCTGAGGCCTGATCACCACCACCCAAAAATTGCTGCCCCAAACAAAACGTAAAATAAAAGCCCTAGTTTTAGGGAACAGGGACTTACAAACTGCCCTTTGTTGGGGGGGGGGGAGAGACAAGGCTGAAGCCTGAGCCTGAAACAAAAAAAAATATTAAAAATCGGGACTTACGGCTGCCCTAAACTACAGTGAAAATAAAGTCCCCCAGGGGTTTGGTGGCTGGTGAACAGTGCACTGCAAGAGACAGAAATAGAGAGATTTTAGAGCAGCTTGTGAGCGACAGACAGAGATGGGATGAAGTTTGGTTGAAATTGAACACTGCTCACCTATCTGTCCAGGACACAGGCCTCATAGAGGTGGTGCACCGTCTCCGAAGGCAGCAATCTCGGCCTGCACCTCTTGGAGGCATGGCTGAATTAGGGCCGTCACTTGCTCTTGAAGGTTGGGCTCCAGAGGCTGGAGCAAAACAAGAGTGAGAAGGCATTATCGGAGGCCACTTTGTGGGAAATGCCCGTATGGTTCAGGCTATGCAAGAGGCTGAGGAGGTTCGCAGCCAGCTGTAATGGGGTGCCCTTGGCAACCTTCCTCTGCAGCCTGGAAGCTCACCTCCATCTCCTCAAAGTATCAGTCCACTGTCTGCTGCACACGTCGGTCCCTCAATATCTGAAAATGAGAAGTAGAGCACAAGTAGTTCTGTCATGGCCCCCACTCCGCACGATCTGAGAGGGAAAGAGCGCAGTTGAGAGTCACATGCAAATGGGGGAGGGGGGCACATGTGGGGCCACACGCGGAAGGAGTGGTTCTCAGCAGCATAAATACCATTCTCCAGGGTGGCCACTCGTGCCTTCAGCTGCTGGATGCAGAGCACGGAGTCCTCATTGGACTCTCCACTGCCAGATGCGCCCACTGTGGCCTGCTACTGCTGCACGCCCGCAGCTGCAAAAAGAAGCGGAACATTAAGACACCTCAGAAATAACAAAGAAGAGCGTAGAGCCACCCCTCCAAGCTACCGTGCGAGGGCACAGCATTCCCCCTCCCCCAAAGCACAAACATTCTGTCCCCCAGACACGTCCTACTTCCCCGGCCATTCCTGAGGGAGAAGCAGGATTTCCAGGGTGGAACCAAAAGTTGCCCCTTGCCACAGACACCATTGCCCCCAGACATGCACACTAGGACACGCAAAGAGGAAACTCACTGGGTTGCTCTGGGCCAGTCACTTCTCTCTCAACATAACCTACCTCACAGCGTTCCTGTGAGGTTAAGAATAGCCATGTACATCGCTTCAGGCTCCTTGGAGGAAGAGCGGGATATAAATTTTAGAATTACTAAAATTAATTAAGAGCACAGCCAGCCTACCAGACTCTGACCCCTCTGAGAGCAGTGATTCCCCCTCCTCCTGCCCCTCATCTGGGTAGGGGGCCGGTCCTGCACCCTCCTCTGCAGCCTCCACTTCCCACCTGCACCGCTGCACATCTGTGGTGGATAAAGACAATGCAGGCAATATTCCCTGCACATCAAGAAGACCCTGGAGGAAAGGACTATGGCGCAGGTGGTGAAGTACTGGTTTAGAATTAGCAGCAAATTGGAGGCACCCGATAGAAAGCAGAAACATTTATATATATTCTATATTAATAGATACAAAATATAATGTCACCATTAGGAAGCTCAACTATTGACTATACGATAATACATAGAAAACACAGAAATGGAAGGGTATGAAATCCACTAAAAAAATTCAACTCTTATTTTCAGTGCTAGACTGAAATCATATTTAGGTATTTTTGGTCTTTTATGCTGTGTTTTTGTGTTCTACTGGGGCACTGGGGTCTTGCAGTGGGGAAGGTTTGGGGGTAGGGAGAGAGAGAGGGCGGGTCAGGGCTGAGGAAGGGGGAAGGCACACGTGTGATGGATGGAACTGAATTCACTTCCAAATTACTTTCAAAATCAGACTTACTTTCAGGGCACCTATACTCCCAGCTAGGCTTCCCGGCCAGCTCCCACAACGGCCTCATGGCAGGACAGTCAGAGGGACAGCAGGCTGCTGCTGGCTTGCCTTGGAAGCCCTGGAGGGCATCATAAAAAGAGGCCTTGAGCCTTTTGACCTGATCAGCGCCAAGGTCCTGTGGGATCCTCAGTGCCCAAGTTCCCGAAGCACCTTCATGAAGATGGAGACAGGAGCTGCCCATGAACTATGGGGCATGTCTTTTCTGCTGGGGCAGGAGAACAAGCATGCTCTCCACCTCCTCCAAGAGCCAATACTGCCCCTTTCTGGCTGCCATTTTTTCGAGTCGTGGTGCAATTGCGCTAAAATGACCTCCAACCCAGAGTATAGCCTAACACAAGGAAAAACTTCCTACACAAAGTGGACTAAAGCCGGAGCTATACCCCACTCACATGAATGCAGAGGCTTAAAACCCATGCAGTGAGCACCCCAGGAAAAGTCCAACACAGCCCACACACAGGGACAAGGCGCCCCTCCAGGGAAGGTTGCTGTCAGTTTGAAATATGGCCCACGAAATCGCTGTGTCTGTCAGTTACGCGGGTGCAAAGTCCCACGTCATATCACGAATGGCCCGATTCACTGACTATCCCCGATTCATTGACTATCTAGTTGGGCTGTTATCCTAACCTGTGCACCAGGGCTCTGCACCTGATGCACAGGGACAGATTGTCTCATTTTGCGCACTGCGGAAGCTTTCAGTTCATGTTTTCCCGCCAGCAGGGTTTGGAGGTATCTTGATTGGCCACCGAAATCTCTCTGTGCTGTTATAACAAATTAAACTTGATCTGTAAAACCAGGCTGATTGAAGATGGGATGCCAACAGGCTGAGTTTCACTTCCTTCTCTGCCTCTCTCCCTCAATCAGCTCTTCTTAGCTGGAGTCCCAGGACTGGGTGTTCCTCTCCCTGTAAGTGCTGAAGAGAAAGAACAGATTTGGGTGCTGGATACAGAATAGAAGGAGGGGGCGTGCATGCAGCTTCTACAGGAACAGAGAGGCAACCCTTAGAACTGTCTTGGGTTCAAAATCACATGCATGGATGAGGAACTTCGACTCTGAAGGCACAGTTGAGGGGGATTTGGGGGGGGATTTGTGTGAAATCCAAAACTATTTTTCCACCAGAGATCCAAACTGTATTGAATAAGGGATCTTTATGAAAACCCACTCCTAATTTCCAGCTTTCAAATTTCAGAATCAAGATACCCGGAAAAGCTGGCTTGAGAGTCAACCAGTTTTGCGCTTTAAATCAAATGGATCAATTAAACAGCAAGCTACCATACCTTGTACAAATTAGGAAATAATGGCACTTCTGGTTAAACTACAAACAGGCAAGGATCTGTTGTCAGATTTATATTAATTCTTCTTGCAGAGACAGTGGTATAGTGCTGCAGGGATGGGCAGGGGCACAGTCCTGGTTTGTTGGTTGGTTTTTGCTGCAGGGTCTCAGAAGCAAGGACTCAAAGCCCTTTGCTTTCCAAATGGAAATAATATGCTGCTCTGGCTTATTCCAACTGTTTCTTAAATCATTAAATATATAACTGAAAATCAGACTACAGCTGATTTTATTTCCATTCTTCCTGTACTCTACTACAAGGAGTATCCTCCAGGAGTATCCTGCACCCTTTGTGGATGACAATCCCAACTGCTCTCCTGAGTGAATAACCACATGAGGCTCAAGCTCTGTAAGATTAAGGAAGGACTTCTTTAACAGAACCCGCCCCACCCTGCCACGCAATTATTGCATCTGAGGAAGGAGAGCTGGTCTTGTGGTAGCAAGCATGAATAGTCCACTTTGCTAAGCAGGGCTCATCCTGGTTTGTATTTGAATGGGAGACTACACGTGAGCACTAAGATATTCCCCTTAGGGGATGGGGCTGCTTTGAGAAGAGTATCTGCATGTTAGTATGCAGAAGGTTCCAAGTTTCCCTCCAGGGAATCTACAAGATAGGGCTGAGAGACTCCTGCCTGCAAGCTTGAAGGAGCCACTGCCAGTCTGGGTAGACAATACTGAGTTAGATGGACCAATGGTCCGACTCAGGAGAAGGCAGCAGCTTCCTATGTTCCTAAGTGCAGAATGTGGCCATTTGATTGGGCATGGCTATGGGGCATGGCCGACAGAGTGGGTGTGGTTACGGGGCTGTCATGGAGCACACCTGCATTTGTAACTACCCCACTGGGGCAGGAAGTGCTCAAAGCATAGAGGTTCTGAGAACAGTGTGGGGAAGAGATCTGGAACAGCAATAGAACATGCCATGTGCAATGGCCTGTGGCTGAAGCAAACTTTCAAAACTTCCTGAGCCCAAACAAGAGATAACTCTAAGAGGTTGGTACATATATGGTACCATGGCATTATATAAAGAGAACATCTGACATGACATGTTGAAATGGGTGACCAGTAAAGGAATCAGACTGACAGGGTGTAGTGCTTGGAGTGTTGGATTAGGACTGGGGAGACCCAAGTTCAAATCCCCATTCAGCCATGAAATTCATTGGGTGACTCTGGGCCAGTCATTGATCTCTCAGCTTGCTGTAACCATGCACACCACTCTGGGCTCCTAGGTGGAAGAGCGGGATATAAATGCAAAATAAATAATAAATAAATATGTGGTTGGAAGGTAGCTGCATTCTGGAAAAATAGTTCCTCTTGAGCCACCCTAAACTGCTTTGCACCTCCAGTTCCTTCCCTGACATTTCTCTAGCTACAGGAAAACTGAGGATGATATTTTTATTTATTCTACTCTTCCTCCCCGCATATGCTCCCACCCCGCACCCCGCGCCCCTCCTTTCCAGGAAGGGGTGTCATCATCAGCCCTTTGGGATCACGTCTAGCCTGCATTGCAGATTAAGCCTTGATAAGAGGAGGTGGCGGGACGAAGCTATGGTTTTGTCTGCTCTCTCGCAGATTCCGGCGCCAGCAGTTCAGGGGATATAAACATGGCTGCAAATAATCTTATCAGGAAGTTCGGGGTGAGAGGGGACAAAACCCCCACTTATCCTTGCCTGAAACTAAACAGGTCTGGTTACAGATCAGCAGCCAGGAATAGCCCGAGGGAAACAGCCTCCTCACTCTCCTGGAGCTGGGAGGCGCAATAGATCTTGATCTGCCGGAGATGCGTCACTCAAGGGTCCGCCAGTCCTCCTCAACCCCCCTGGCTGCTGGCTCAGCCCAGCCAGACGAGCGGCTATTGCTCCTCGCCCACGCCCTCCTTCCCAGGAGAAGCCGCGTGCCTCATCCGGGAGACTGGCTCAACCAGTCCGCCGGAAACCCATTGGTCCTCCTCAGCACAGCAGCAAAACGAAAGCGAAGGCGAAAAGGGAAACCACGCTGCGGCTGCTGCTATCTAGGAAGAGAAAAGGAGCAGCACTGGGCCGACTGGCGGCGGCAGCAGCCGGACACTAGGGGACTGCTCCCCCCCGACCCCTTTTTCAGACGGCCATGCGGCAGATGAGGGAGATGGAGAAGACCGACGACCCACCATTATTCCACTTCCCCACTGCCCCAATCACTTCCCCAGGACAAGCGATGAATTTGCCCTTTCTCCTCACAGATATTTTGGCAATGTCCAGGGGGACATTGCCTCACTTTCCACACTTCTCTGCCCGCATTTTCTGCCTGCAGGGAATCCCACCCCCCACCCCCCATCCCAGCACAGGAAGACCACCAGGGCCGAAATATATAGTACACCGCTCTGGGCTCCTTGGAGGAAAAGCGGGATATAGAAAAAGTTTGTTTTAAAAAAACAAAAATCCAAATTCCACACTTCTCTGCCCGCATTTTCTTCCTGCAGTTAATCGCCCCCTATCCCAGCACAAGAAGACCACCAGGGCTGAATCAAGAGGCACCTTTAATTGGTTCGTTGAGTTCTTCACCCATATTGCTTAAAGCGGATGGTCACTAACCCCACAATCCCCGATACTGAAATGGACAAGCAGCCAGAACTCAGATCAACTAAACTTCCCGTTTCCCTGAACTCACCAAGCTCCTGATGAGAATTCAAGCCTCCTGTCTTCCCAGGTTTACAGTGATCCTGCTGCAGCCAATCTCCATGGCCACATGTCCTCCTGTGCACCTCCAGCCAGGCTTCTTCCAACAAAGAAATCCCTCCTTCCAACCTCCTGGCAACAGCTATCTAGGTCACACACCCCTGTCCCCTGGTGTGCTGATTGGCTGAGCCCTGCAGTTCACCAGCCTCAGTCAAGACAGGCTTCACTTCCTGTTAACTCTTTAGAGGGAGGGAAGCCTAGGCACTACAGAGTCCTTACATCATGGCTCAGGTCTCCCTGGTCCTGGTCCAACACTAACCACTACACCACACTGGCTCTTTCCATCATGTCCATAAAGGTCTTCTGCAACAAAGACAAGTGCAGGAGGGAGGAGGAGAAGACAACTCACCCAGGGGGCCCCACCTTCACCTCTTGTCCCAGGGCCCACCTCCACCTTACTATGCCCCATCTCCTGCCCTGTCCTACTGCTGCTGACTCACACCAGCTGTAAAGCTGCAAAAGTACCTCCTTCATTGTTGCTACTGAGGGAGGCTGATGTAACAGTCTAGGTAAAATTGTTCTCTTCAAAGTGGCCGATTTCTTTGTCATTTTCCAGAGTCTCTTCCAAGTAGGAGTCTCTTATGCAGCTTCCAGTGACAGAAAGGGAGTTCCTGATTGGGGGTGCTGGTGACTAGACCCAGCCAATCCGGGGGGGTTATTCCAAGTGGGGCCCTTCTCACTTAAAGAACTATTCTGCAGGATGATTTTCAGTTACCATGTAAGCAGATCCAACACTGATTTTTTTTAAAGGTCTGTGTATTCCTTTGTATAATTTTTGTGAGCATGTTTTGAATGCATGGAGATGTGTACTTGTATTAAAAGGCTTATGTTCCTGTTGCTCTTGTGTCTCTCTTCTGGCTCATTAGTAAACTGATCCCAGGTTCATTCATTTGTTTCTTTAAAAAAAAAAATCCACAATTTTATCTTATAAGAGTCCTCAGGCAGCTATTTTGCATGAAAATTAAAAGCACGTTAATAGTGTATGTTTATTTTTTGCAAAAAAATTATGCCTCACTTTTTAAACAAAAAAATCAAGGCAGCTTTCCAAGAAACCCCTGATATTACAATATCAAATACGAGTGAAAACAACAGAATATAGTAGCAGTTGTTAGTGGGGAGGGCAGAGCTGCTGGCCCTTTTTAAATGACCATCCAGTGCTGCTCAGTTGTGTGGCAGGGGCTCATGTACTGTAAAGCTGAAAATAGCCCATGTGTGTCCCTCTCATTTGAGTGACATCCTTGCGGGCTATATTTAGCTTTCCATATTGATTTAAATATTTAAATGAAATGCTGATGCTATTTTCAATGGTACTAGGCCTCCAGCAGCTCTGGCCTGCGTAAGAACTTAAGAACAACCCTGCTGAATCCAGTGCAGCACCCTGTTTCCCCAGATGGCCCACCAGATGCCTCCAGGAAGCCCACAGGCAAGAGCGGAGGGCATGTCTTTTCTCTTGCTGATGCTCCCCTGCAACTGGTATTTAGAGGCATCTTACCTCTGAGGCTGGAGGTGGCCTTTAGACTAGGAGCTACTGATAAACTTGTCCTTCATGAATTTATCTAAACCCTTCTTAAAGCCATCCAGGTAGGTGGCTGTCACCACACCCCCTGGCAGAGAATTCCATAGATTAATTAAAGTACTTCTTTCTGTTAGTCCTAAATTTCCTGGCCTTCAGTTTCAGTCTCTCTCTCCCCCCCGCCCCCGCCCCAAGTAAGCCCATAGTAAGTTGCGCAGCGGGGAAATGCTTGACTAACAAGCAGAAGGTTGCCGGTTCGACTCGTGAAAACACCTATATCAGGCAACAGCGATATAGGAAGTTGCTGGAAGGCATCATCTCATACTGCATGGGAAGAGGCAATGGTAAACCCCTCCTGTATTCTACCACAGGGCTCTGTAGGTGCCAGGAGTAAAAATCGACTTGACGGCACACTTTACCTTTACTTTAAGTGGACTAACTTGTGAACCATTTAACCAGTTTGAACCAAATTTGGTACAGCTGTAATGAGTGACACATAGGGGCACCTCAAGGGCATAGTTTGTGATGATGTCATCCACCCCAATTCAAGACGGCAGGAGTGTGAACGTTTGAGGTACAAGGGGGATAACTTGTGAACCGCCTATCCGATTTGAACCAAATTTGCTACTGCTGCAGGGACGTATAGGGACACCTCAATGGTGTAGTTTATGATGATGTTATCTACCCTGATTCAAGATGGCGGATGCATGAATCTTTGAGGTGCAAATGGGCTAACTTGTGAGGATGGTAAACCTCAGTTAAGATTATAGTGAAAGGAAAGTAGGCAGATTAGTTCTTACCAGAACAACTTGTTCTGTTTTCCTTTTCCACCACTGCAGTGAGGTAGGAAGGAGGAGCAAGAGTCACCTAGCTTGGCTAGCAGCAGCAGCGATGATGTAACAAGGAAGTGGGAAAGAAGAGTGATGGCCACTCCTCTTGTTGGGCTGAGCCAGCAGTAAGATTGATTGATTGATTGATTGATTGATTGATTTGATGTATCTGTATACTGTCCAAAACTTAAGTGTCCGGGCAGTCTACAATAAAATAATACAAACTACAACAAAATAAAAAGGTTTAAAAACTACAATAATTTAAAATTTAAAACAATGTTTAAAAAAACAATTAAAACAGTATCTAATTAAAAGCCTGGATGAACAAATGTTCCCTGACTACCTTTTAAAAAGTTGTCAGAGATGGGGAAGCTCTTATTTTAGCAGGAAGTACATTCTAAGCCTCAGGGCAGCAAGGGAGAAGGCCTCTCCAGATGATCTCTATGGGTGGTGGGGCTCATGGCAATGAAGACGTTCTCAAATATCCAGGGCCTAAGCCATTTAGGGCTTTATAGATTATAACCAGCACCTTGTATTTTGCCCGAAAATGTATCGGCAGTCAGTGTCGCTCTTTCAATACTGGAGTAATCTTTCAGAGATGACCCAGAGACCAACCTGGCTGCTGCATTCTGGACCAACTGAAATTTCTGGACTACAAACAAAGGCAGCCCCTCATAGAGCTCATTGCAGTAGTCCAGTCTGGAGGTTACCAGCAGATGTACCAACTTTCTGAGGTTGTTTATCTCAACAAATGATTGCTGCTGGCTTATCAGCCGAAGCTAATAGAAAGCACCTATGGCCACTGCCTAAAGCTGGGACACCAGGGAGAGGCTTGGATCCAGAAGCACCCCCCAGACTGCGTACTTGTTCCTTCTGGGAAAGTGTAGCCCCATTCAGAACTGGCAGATAAAAATTGTCTCCTGAGTTCTGACCCTGCACAATAAGTTCCTCCATCTTATCTGGATTCAGTCTCAGTTTGTTGTCCCTCATCCTCCATCTTAGGGAGGTTAGGCCTTCTCCTGATGATGCTGACATGGAGAAATAGATTTGGGTCATCAGCACACTGATATCACTCTGCACCAGATCTCCTGATGATCTATCCCAGCAGTTTCGTGTAGATGTCAAACAACATTGGAGACAAAATGGAGCTTTGAGGTACACCACACAAAAGTTCAGATTTTGAAGAACAACAGACTCCAAGGCACACCATCTGGAACCTGCCCACGAGGTAGAAGCAGATCCACTGCAAAGTGGGTTGATACAACAATGTGCCTGTCTTGGGAAGGGGGATCCATAGCTCTCTGGCTGAGGCTGTTTTAGGTCTGATCAGTCTGGAAGCAGCAGAACTGAGAAAAAAACATGGCTTTTGCCTTCTGCAGTCCTAAATCTGAGGGATTCTCAAACTTAGGTCCCCAGATGCTGTTGGACGACAAATGGCCAAAGGCCATTGTGACTGGGGATGATGGGAGTTGCAGTCCAACAGCGTCCTGTGGCCCAAGTTTGAGAATCCAAAGGAGACAAGACTATAGTTGCCCCACACACATTTCTTGTTGTCAGAACTTCTTCAGGCATACTAGGCAGGAGCAGGAAGGGCGGGTGCCATCATGCCTCTCCTGGGAATGTGGGAGGAAGGAGGAGGAACAGCTGTAGTAGCTGTCATTTAGGTTCCTGGGTAAAGGTGACTGGTAAAGACCAGAACCGTGCCTGGCTGTACTTTTGAAAGCTGTGGGAGATTGAGTGCCACGTGGAGCAGCAGACAAAACCCTCAGTTTTCATCATCCTGTGGTGGAGGATTGCGGCTGCTTCTGGTGAGATCTTTTAATTCCAAGTGGCATTGAAATATAATTCTGACCTAGCAATATTTCTGTTTCTTCTGATCAGTCAATAATCGTTTAGAGAAGTGACTTTCGTCGCTTTGGAGTGCAACTGTAGCTGTATCTCCTCCTCCTCCTGTTTTTCTTACCTGGAAAAAAAAACCTAACTGGATGACTCTGGGCCAGTTACATATCCCTCAGCCTAACCTACCTCACACAGTTGTTGTGAGGACAAACATAACCATGTGCACTGCTATGGGCTCTATGGAAGAAGAGCGGGATATAAACGTTAAAAAAAACAAACAAATAAACTAAAATGGTTTCAACATGCCCTTTCTTGTGCTCCTGTGCAAATAATACCATACACTGCCCACACTCCAATCAGGAGCCAGCAGCTTGTCACCGAGACCGAAAGGTGGGATGGGAGAGTGAAGAGTGGGGCTGCTTCCCAGCTCTAGGGCCCTCCTTATTCTGGGCCCCAAGGACATTTGTCCTCCATTGTTCAATTATAGCTATGCCCCTGGGCAGGAGGGAAGGGCAGCTGAGAACAGGAAGAAAGGCGATGGAAGCTGTAGCCTTCTTGACCAGTGTGATGCCTCTTTAGAGTTCTGACATGGTTTTAAGCAGATCGGCTATTGCAAGTGTCAATATATTGCTACCTCTTTAAAAACAAAAAACCTGCAGAGGGAAAGGGGAACTCTAGAAAAGAAAGGGAAACAGAGTCCATTATTTATTTATTGCATTTATATACTGCCCCATATAAAATCTCTGGGTGGTTTACAATTAAAACCTAACAACGGTTAACACTTAAAATCATATAAGACAAATTAAAATAGCGATCAATAAAACATTACAAACGAAAAGCTTGGTAACACAGGTGTGTTTTGAAAAGTTGCTTAAAAAGCAGCCAGAGATGGGAAGGAACTGGTTTCATTTGGAAGAGTGTTTCCAGAGCACTATGACATTTGGAGAGAGTGACTGCCTTTAAAGCAGGGCTCTTGGCCAACAATGGTTACTTTTAATGGATCTTGCTGATTCAGAGAATAAAGGGCCTGGGAAGTATTGGAGATCCAGCTCCAGATGGCATCGACCTTCTGCACCAGTAACCCTAATGACCACTAAGGGCATTGGGAGTAGAGATTGTTAGAGATGACTTCTCTTTCCTGTTTATCTCTGCCTCTATGACCCCTGTACTGATAGTTTCCTAAGAATAGTTTTGTTCCCCTCCCTGTAAGCACCTGGTATGATGACCAGCCACTTCATGCACTTTGAAATTGGCTCAGTGGAGGGGCGAGATGTGGCTTCCTTATTAGCACTTAGCAATAGCAATAGCACTTACATTTATATACCGCTCTATAGCCGGAGCTCTCTAAGCGGTTTACAATGATTTAGCATATTGCCCCCCAACATTCTGGGTACTCATTTTACTGACCTCGAAAGGATGGAAGGCTGAGTCAACCTTGAGCCCCTGGTCAGGATCGAACTTGTAACCTTCTGGTTACAGGGCGGCAGTTTTACCACTGCGCCACCAGGGGCTATTGACACCAAGGCCAGCCAAGCAGGGCTGTGTTTAGCCCTGCACTGAGAAGGGCAAGTTAATTCATCATGACCGACACAAGGGCTGGCCAATAAGATCTGTGCATATCCCTCCTTCAGGAAGCAGGAAGTTCTTTAAAGATTGACATAACAACTGTCTAGGCAGTGCTGTTTCAATCCAGCTTCTCTCCAGCCATAAGAAAACCTCTCCCTCACAGGCTTGGGAAAGTGGCTGTGTCTAGTCCAGCATACTGTTTCACAGTAGTGGGCCACTGCGTGAAACAGGATGCTGGACTAGATAGGCCTCCGGCCTGATGCAGCAGGGCTGCTCTGATGTTCTTATATACATGCCTTGAAGCAATGTTGAGTTGATCTCCATCTGTCTCCACTCTTTGGCTGCTTCAGGGAGAGAGAGTCAGGGAAGCACCTACATCCACCATAAATAAAGGGAGAAGGGTCTCTCCACAGAACGAGGCTCCCGAGAAGACAAAGAGCGAGGCTCCAGAGTCAGCATCATAGAAGGCTACCCGCCCTGCATCATAGTTCAAAGACACGTGGATCCTCTTGATCTTTGCACTCAGTAGCGGAGGGGAATCAAAGTCACTGGAAAACCAACCTGCACCTCTCAACTTCCCCACAGCCCAAACCCCTTCATCGGCATGGAAAAACAGACCATTAACCGCCTCTCTACTCACAGACTTCCTGGCAACCCCCACAGCCCATCCTTCCTCACTCCCCACGGTGATTTCCCAGCCATGTCTGCCTGCGGTGAATCCCTCACACCCCAGCACAAGACAATGGTTGGTGAATCTATTCGGATTGTTGGGCAGACTTTGCCATTCGCTTCCCCATCTCATGCTTTTATGATCCTCCGAAAGGATGACTTTCGGGTGAGCTGTGTCTGGGTCCAGAGTAATATTTGCTGTATTGGGAGAGGGGAGGGGGGAAAAAGCAGGTTCAGCTAGGAAAGATACTCGCATCCTGAACCTACAAGCACTTCATACGAGGCAAGGCTACAACACCCAGGGCTTTTTAGCTTAGGAGAAAAGACGACTGAGGGGAGACATGACAGAGGTCTATAAAATCCTGCATGGTATGGAGAAAGTGGATAGAGAGAAATTGCTCTCCCTCTCTCATCACACTAGAACCAGGGGTCATCCCATGAATCTGATTGCCAAGAAATTTAGGACTAACCAAAGGAAGTACTTTTTCACACAAGACAAAATTAACCAATGAAATTCTCTGCCACAAGATGTGGTGACAGCCAACAGCCTGGATGGCTTTAATAAGGGTTTAGAAAAGTTCATGGGGGACAGGTCAATCAAGGGCTATTAATCTGAGGGCTATAGGCCACCTTCAGCCTAAGAGGCAAGATGGCTCTGATATTGGTTGCAAGTTGTAAGGGAGTAACAGCAGGAGAGAGGCTCTGCCCTTAGCTCTTGCCTGTGGGTTTCCCAGAGGCATCTGGTGGGCCACTGTGTGAAACAGGATGCTGGACTAGATAGGTGTTGGGCTTGACCTAGCAGGGCTGTTCTTATATTCACATTTGAACAGGGAGATTGCCTGAAACCTCAGGAAAAGCTGCTGGCAAACTAGTCAAGGGCAGAAATAATTATCCCCTCATAACAATGACCAAGTTTCCATTATTCATCACAATATTACATGCTGTTTCTCTTGCCATTTGAGGCAGCTTAGAACAAGAAAAAAAAACAAGGACCAACATCCTAACTGTTCAAACATGTAGTGAAAATAGCATGCACTCAGTGGCAATGACCCTGCAAAGGCATCGTGTTGCTCATGCACAGGGTGGGCAATTTTTCTTCCTCACCATAAGACATGTTGATATTTCCAACAAGGCAGACAAGAAAAATTCAAGGCTAGGTCTTAAAAGCGCTGTTAGGCACAATAAATTATTATTATTATTTACATTTCACTCTTCCTCTAAGGAGCCCAGAGCGGTGTACTACATACTTAAATTTCTCCTCACAACAACCCTGTGAAGTAGGTTAGGCTGAGAGAGAAGTGACTAGCAGGGGCGTATCTAGGGTGGGGCAGGCAGGGCACGTGCCCCGGGCGCCACTTGAAGGGGGGCGCCATATCTTAATTATTTTTTTTAAAAGGCTGCTGAAAACAAAATGGCCACCATGCATGCTCAAATGGCCTCTGTGAGGCCCTAGGCCATACCAGGCCTCACAGAGGCCATTTGAGCATTTGTGGTGGCCATTTTTTTTAAGCTGCCATTTTTTAAAAAAAATTATTTTAAAAAATGGCCACCGCACATCCTTAAATGGTCCCTGTGAGGCCCTAGAGGCCAGTAGGGGGAAGGGGGAACCTTTGAAGACCACCCCCAGCCTTTAGAAAGCCCCCTGAAGAGGCTACAGGTAAATATATATATATATATATATATATATAGAGAGAGAGAGAGAGAGAGAGAGAGAGAGAGAGAGAGAGAGTGTCACTGTACACATATTCAGATATGTGACTTGTATGTGACCTTCAGACTTGTATTTTCCCGCTGATATTATGGAAAAGTTATCTGAAAGATGGGTTCAGATGTTTGGACAGGGGGTGCAATTTCAATGCTTGCCCTAGGCGCTGTTTTCCCTAGATATGCCTCTGGTGACTAGCCCAGAGTCACCCAGCAAGTCTCATGGCTGAATGGGGATTTGAACACGGGTCTCCAGTCCAGCACTCTAACCACTACACCACACTTTCCTCATTAATAATGGAATCTCCATGTTCAGAGGCAACACACCTTGCAGTCTTCTAAACACCACACACAATATTTACTGTCCCCAGAACATACCTTATTAGCCAACATGCCCCTACATTAGTGACTGGTTGACTAAAAGGAAAATGAACCAATCTGCATAAAACTTTCCAGCCTGCATAAAGCTCCCACCTTGAGTAAAATGGGAGAGTGGCTATTTAACATCCTGCTCTGGCTACCAGATGGTGGAGATAAGCAACAGGAGTTGTGCTGTGGCCTTCTTGCCCTGCTTGAGAACTTCCTACAGGCACCTGGCTAGCTATTATTTGACTGGATGGACATTGGGTTTAGTCCAGGACAACAATTCCTATGGTCAAAAGTCAAAGGATTTTTAAAACAAACCAAAAAAGTATTTGGAATTCCCTCATTCTTCTTCCTCATTATCCATGACTGAATGGAAGGGGGCTGATCTTTCTATATTTATTTTGGAATTGAGAAAAGGAGAAGGGGTGAGAGAGACAAGAGAAGGAAGCCATTTCTGCTCACATCATCCATCCAACTGCATTTGAGTCCCAAGAGACCTCAAGTTCAGGTTCTGCCTAGGCCTGTTTAGCTTCAGAGCTAGAAGTAGGCTGGTCAGCCATCTTAAGACTGTTTCCTGGGCCTAGCTCTGACAGATTCGGGCAAAGCTGGACAATATTGAAAGGCCCATCTTGGAACCAGTTAGCATTTTGGGTTGGCTAGCAGGCAACTGGAGCATCGTTAAGTCCAGGGACTGGGCCCATAGCTCCCTCCTTGATACTTAATCGCAATCACGATCTCACCACAGAATAACCTTTTTCTAAGGCTCTATACAGTGCAATGCTTGCAATGTCTACTTGGAAGTAAGCCCTATTGTACTGAATGGCACTTACTGCAAGGTAACAAAAAAGATGATGAAATCCAACAGAGAGAAACATAAAATCCTGCATGTGAGTAAGAAAAATCAATGTACAAGGAGAAGGATGTGAAAGGCTCTAGGTGTCTTAGTGGACAACAAGTTCGACATGAGCCAGCAGTGTGACACAGCTGTTAAAAGAGCAAATGCAAACTTAGGCTTCGGTAACAGCAGCATAACCTACCTGCCGGGTCGGGGTTTGTTTTTTTTAACCACGTTTCAGCTATGTTGCTCACCACATCCATTTCTGCTTCATTCAGACTTGGCTACAGCCAGAGGCGTAATTAGGGAAAACGGCGCCCGGGGCAAGCACTGAAATTGCACCCACCCCCGCCGCGTCCCCCCGCCGCCCCCCCAACATACATCTGACTGACACACATGTTTCAGAAAACTTTTATTTTAAAAATTACCAAAAATTTCAAAATGCACTACATACTTAGGTTTTTCCTCACAACAACCCTGTGAAGTTGGCTTGTATCTCAAACATCAGAATTATGATGCAATGATGATTATTATGATTATGATGCCCCTCCCTCACGCCCTGGTTCTGTTCCTGACTTTCCCTTGTGAGTGACTGTATTTTAACAAAACGAAAACCAAGGACTCCAAAGTAATTCGAGGGACTAGGGTGATAGTGCTAAAGACTCCTTATTCTCCCGCTGTTAAAGAAAGACTCCCCTTTTCCAAAACCGCGCGCTATTTACACCAGAAAAGGTTTCAAATGGAGGGGGAAGCATTTATGCTTTGTTTTATGTTACCATTTCAAAGTTAGAAAAACTATAAAAGGGCCATTTTAGAGAAGATATGCACTGCCTTAGTTGCAAATCCTGCTTTTTTGAGATTCCCTGCAATTGAATAAAGCGATAATATACACCTTTGCTATTTAAATTGGTTGGAGAGTATTTATGACAATAAAAAATGAAATGGCATTTCAGATGCAACATTGGTTGCCTAAGACCACTCAGATTTAACTAATCTTCATCACATTGACAAAAAGAGCAATTAAAATTAAAATCCATGACTAAAACCAAACCACTTTGGGGTTGTTTTTAATGAAAGGTGGTATATAAATTTAACAATAAATGTTTAGAAGTATATACTTTCACCCCCTGCCCAACCTACAATTAATTCCAGCTTATTTTCAAAGGGCTTCAAGTTTTATTTACAAATTGCTTGGCAGCACCAATGTTTAAGTAATCGCTAATTGCTCCTAATGATAGTTTTACTTATTGTTAAATTTATATACCACCTTTCATTAAAACATTCTCTGTTCATCTGATTTTCAGTCTGGTTAATTAAATCGGTGGAGGTTTAGACTTTCCTGATGGGCTGAAACAGCTAATCCATTTTGATGATGACATATAATTAAATTAGCTTGCATTACATAGTGAAAAAGTCCAGGAAGGGAGAGATGGGGGGATGTGGAACCCAAGGTTCCACATCCCCCCATCTCCCCCTCCCTGAACCTTTTCAGTTAAAACGTGGTTAGATTATAGGGGAGGAAGGACTTGAATGAGCAAAAAGGGGAACTGGTTCGGGCATTCAGGAAGTTGTTCAGAAGAGGGAGTTGTTCAGGAATTTTGCTCTGGTGCGTGTCCTCCTCTCAATGCATGCGCGACTGGTGGCGGGGCGGCGGGGCGCGCCGGGGAGTGAGAGTCAGAGACTTGGACTATGAAGACGCCGCGGCGCCCAGTGCTGGATGAGCAATGCCAATGGGGGGGGGGCGCCGGGACCGGGGGACTGCTCTGCACACACACAAAAAAGCAAAAATAAAAATCAAGAAAATTTTTTTCCCCGGCAAATCGGCGGGGGCACTTTTTGGCGCCCCCTGCCAAGTGGCGCCTGGGGCACTTGCCCCCCCCCCGCCCCCCTATAGTTACGCCTATGGCTACAGCTATCAATGTCTCCATGACATAATCTCAGCTGGATTACTGCAAAGCACTTTATGTGGGGCTGCCCTTAAAGCCTCCTCAGAAGCAACAGTGGGTCTTCAACCTACAACACCTGTCCTGTCCCAACTGCACTGGCTACTACCATTTGTGTTTCCAGGTGCAATTCAAGATTTTGGCTTTGAACTGATAGTCCTAAATTGTTTGGGGCTAGGATATTTGAAGAACTATGTCCTTGCATATAAATCTACCCATTTGATAATAACTTTTAGACAGGCCTCTTTCACATGAAGGGGAGGAGAGCTGGTCTTGTGACAGCAAGCATGAATTGTCCCCTTTGCTAAGCAGGGTCTGCCCTGGCTTGCATTTTAATGGGAGTCTACAAGTGAGCACTGCAAGATACTCCCCTTAGAGGATGGGGCCACTCTGGGAAGAGTAGAAGGTCCCAGATTCCCTCCCTAGCATCTCCAAGATAGGGCTGAGAGAGTCTCCTGCCAGTAACCTTGGAGAAGACACTGCCAGTTCTGTGTAGACAATATTGAACTAGATGGACCAATATGGCAGCTTCCTATGTTCCTCCTCCTTCACAGGTACTCTTGACATGACATCTACTCTTAACAAGAGGGTCTTCTCAGTGCTTGCCGCAGTCCTGAAGAACTTCTTCCTCAAACAAATATGACTGGCTCTGTCTTTGCCAATATTTTACTTTTTTACAGTATGTACAGTATTTTACTTATTAAAACTTTTGTTTTGGCTAGCATTCTCCCTCCCCTCTCAGTTATTGTTTGGGTGCCACTGCTGAGTTTGTTTGTTTTTATTTGATCTCACGTATTCTCTGATTGCGGTTTTCTCTCATTTAGTCAAGTAATCTTAAATTTTTTTGTAAGCTGTTAACGTTAATAAAAATTAATGTTCTTAATGCCGTGATTAGAGTGTTGGACTAGGAGCAGAGAGACCCAAATTCCTGTTCAGCCATGAAACTCACTGGGTGATTCTGGGCCAGTCTCCTCTCTCTCAGCCTAACTGACCTCACAGGATTGTTGTGAGGATAAACATAACCATCTACAACACTCTGGGCTCCTTGGAGGAAGAGTGGGGTAGAAATATAAAAATAAATCTGCATCAACCTGCTTTTTATTTTCATGCAAAATAGCTACCCTGAGGATTTTTTTAACGAGAAAAGTGAGACAGAATGTTCTTTAAATAAACACATGAATAAATCTGGGACCAGTTTACGAGTAGCCAGAAGAGAAACAGCAGAGCAAAGAGAAGAGAAATATTTTAATAGAAGTATACAGCCACAAGCTTGTTTATACACGATATACAAAGGAGTAAACAGAGCTCCGTTTAAAGAAAATCAGCAGCTGGATCCGCTTATTGAGAGGCAGAGCTGTCCTTAGAGAGCCCTGGCAGAGTGCAGGGCCTGAGGTAAATCAGCCACTGTGGGACCCGCTTCCAGTTAATTTTAATAAGGGTTAAAAGAGGCAGTTGCCTGGGGCAGTCAACCTGCTTGTCCTGCTATAAGGACAGCCCGGACTGGAGGTAATCTAACGCAGGGCTGCACAACGTTGGTGCTCTGGCTGCTGTTGACTACAACACCCATCAGCCCTAGCCACAGTGGCCAAAAATCAGAGATTATGTGAGTTGTAGTCCAATAAACACCTGGACCACCAAAGTTGTGCAGACCCAACCCAACCAAATAACCTTGGCCCAACCAACCACCACTCCCACTCAGGATTCCCACCCCCCCAGAGGTACACCTAGATAATTTTGAAGCCTGGACCTAAAGGACTTTGGAAGGCCCCCTCCCCTACAAATTAAGCAACATCATACTCATCCGGGTGAGCACACTACCCGGGACAGACTAGAGTTTGGGGGGCCCCCAGGAGCTGTGGAGGCCCTGGACTTCGGCCCCGAAGTCCAGGGGTTAGAGTACCTCTGCCACCCACCATGCCTTCAGTCACTCAAAGCGGCATAAAAGACTTATAATTTGAGAGAGAGAGAGACTGGTAAATGACAGCCAATTTGGCCTCCAGTTGGAACAATTTTGCCTAGAATGTCTCCTCAGCCTCCCTGAATAGCCACATTATAGTAGGGATGATCTGTTTGTTTGCTCGCTTGCTTACGTCTTAACAGCTGGTGGGAGTTGGGAGGGCAGGGAAGCTGAAATCAGGATTTGGCTTATGGAGGCTGCAGCCCTGTAGGCCAGTGTGATACCTATTTAAAGTTGTGACATTGCTTAAAATATATCTGCTATCATGAGTGTCAATGTAGGATTGCCTCTTTAAAAAAATAAATAAAAAGCCACCTGCAGAAGGGGAACCCTAGAAAAAGGAAGGGGAAAGCAGACTCCATTTGACTGAGTTAGTTTTGAGGATGCTGACCTTTTGTATCAGCTCAACACGATCCAGAACACCCCTAGGATTGAGCCCCCAATTCAATCATGATTGGGATCAGGTCGATCCCAATAATGTCAGTCATGTGCACCGTCCTCCTAGACATGCTTTGCAGTGATGTGGAGTTTCTCTCCTCTCCCTCCACTCTTTGGCTGCTCAGGGAGAGAGTGTCAGCTGGGTATTTTCACCCACCCAAAAGATAGGGAGAAGGGTCTCGCCGGAAAATGAGGCTTTTGAGAAGAAAAAGAGCAGGACTGCCGTGTCCGCATCAAAAAAGGCCAGTCCCCCCCCAGCATAGTTCAAAGACACCCGGATTCTCTTTGGATTCGCATCTGAGGGTATAGGAAGGTAAGGGAAATCGCTGGTCCAGAAACAATGCTCCCTCCTCTCTATGGCCCAGAACCCCAGCTCAGGATAATACGAATTGTCCTTTCTGCTCAAAGTTATCCTAGCAACCCCCAAAGCCCAGGGTTTCTCACTTCCCACAGTGACTTCCCAGCAATGTCTGCCTGCTGTGAATCCCTCACATCCCAAAAGAAAAGGTCTTGAGTGGAATTTCTCAGAATTGTCTAGCAGATTTTGATCTTCCTCTCCCCTCTGCACACTTTTTCGATCCTCAGACACGGCAAGTCCGGGATAAGCGGTGTCTGCATCCAGAGTCACATTGGCTGTTTTCAGAAGGGGAAGAAGATAAGCAGGATCAGGTGGAAGAAGGACCTGTACCTGGAGCTTAGCCCTAGAGACACCTCACAGGAATTCCCCTTCTCATCAATAGGATTTCCCTGAACTCCTTTCAAGATTGGTGCTATTTGTCTTCCAGACCTTCCCCACATTTGGCCAGGGAGATTGCCTGAAGCCTCAGGAGAAGCTGGTCATAGGCTAGACAGAGGCAGAATAGTTCCCTCCTTGTAACTATGACCTGCATTACAAGTATTTGAGAGATCCCTTTCCAGATTTGAGGCAGCTTAAGTAAAAACAGAAGCAAAAAACCCAAGAGCATCCACAATGCACCTAGAGTGTTCTTTGGTTTCTGAAAGCTGGTGGGAGAGAGGCAGCAGAGAAGAAGAATTATGCCGCCTTGACAGTTCCACTGCCATTAAAAAGTGTGAACGGGGTGGCCACAGGGGATGGTTTGTCGTCTCAACGGTCTTCACTGCTATCAGGAGGGACATTCACAGGGCAAGTCAGTCACTGGGGCAAGTCAGTAGATTAAGATATTTATGGCAGCCAGCATGGTGCAGTGGTCAGTGTTAGACTAGGACTTAGGAGACCCGAGTTCATATATCTCAGTGGCTTTGGGCTGGTCACTTCTCTCTCACCCTAACCTACCCCACAGGGTTGTCCTGAGGATCAACAAAACTATGTACACAGCTCTGGGCTTCTTGGAGGAAGAGTGGGATATAAATGTAAAAATAAAGATATTTCCCCAAATTCAAACAGCTTTAAGAAGGACTAGATATCAGGGCTGCTCAACTTTGGCAACTGGCAATAGGTTCAGGAAAGAAAAAAGAATGTGTTTACATTCTATACACAATTTAGGGAAATTGCTGCCATAAGACGTTGATTTTCCCATGTTTAAATAGCTTTAAGAAGGAAATTTGTAATCTGCAGATGTTGGCCTACAACTTCTACCTGCAGATGTTGGCCTCATGCAGTTATTGACCCACAATCCCTGGCTACTGGCTACTCTGGCTAGGGATTATGGTAGTCCAAAAAAAGCTGAGGGGCCAAAGTTGAGCAGGCCTGGTCTATATACAGTCAAAGCATTAACTTCAAATGTCACAAAGAAAAATAGATAGACATGGAATCCCTTCTTCATTCTTCTTTTCCATTCTCTGTACTGAACCCACTTCAAGATCCAGAGATTCCAGGACAGAAATGCAGAACACCAGTCAAATGCAAGCAGATGGCTTTAAGACAAGTCCCATCCCTTCTTTGAATTTACCCCACAACCAGTCACCGGAATTTACCTTTCTGCAGCTGAAGTCCCGATGACAAATTTTCTGAGAAATGAAAGGAAACAGATTAAACATCCAATTATCTTATGTATAACAAAACTCGTAAGAAAAATAATCCATCCGATGACATCGCTATAGTGTCTATTGTTTCCTTATTTTAACTGAAGCACCACATAAATTCTGAACCATCTCTTGCAGAAGCTTCCCATATCTCTGATTTATTTCCTTTTCTTCTTCAAGAAATATGCAGGTTGCATAACTCTTAGGGGCATATTTATTGATTGATTTGATTTGATTTCTATACTGCCCCTCCAAAAATGGCTCAGGGCAGTTAACACAGAGAAATAAAAAATAAATAAGATGGATCCCAGTCCCCAAAGGGCTCACAGTCTAAAAAGACACATAAGACAGACACCAGCAACAGTCACTGGAGGTACTGTGCTGGGGGTGGATAGGGCCAGTTACTCTCCCCCTGCTAAATAAAGAGAATCACCACATTAAAAAGGTGCCTCTTTGCCTAGTTAGCAGGGGTAATTTTCAGAAGGCACAGTCGGCTTCAGAGGGAAGGGGAGTTTTCAAAAAATAGCCCCCCCCCATTTCTTTCTATGGGGCACTCAGCTCTCCGATTGTAATGGCCCTATTAATGCTGCAAAATAAATAACCTGCAGACCTTTATAAACACATCCAGGCCAATGTAAGATTCGGTATAAAATCTTACAGCCATCCCTCATTACCTTTAAATTCCTTCATGATGCCCTCCAGAAAGCTATGTATATCGCAGATGTCCACAATGCTCCACTTGAGTTCAAGGGGGAAAGCCACCGAACTCGTAGGCAACTCCTCCTCACACCTAGTTATGAGAAGCAAGGTTAATGTATCATCCAACCCATTCATACAGAGAGCCAGCCCAGAGATGGAGAGACTGGATGGAGGCCAAGGAGGAAGTATAGTTGGAGGAATCAGAGCCAGCAAAGAGTTGACATGAGGAAGAATGCTAACAGATAGGAATTGTGGAATGGGGTGCAAGAAGCCTCACCCGATCTTCACATCTTCTCCCAGGGCCCACTCCAACTGTATTATGTTCCTGGCCATGACACTGGCCTACCAAGAAGACTCTGGATCTTAAGTTACTGAATTCTCTGCATATCATTTGGAATTCATTTCAGACTATCCCTATTCACTCTTAACTATCTGGCAAAACTCTTTAAATTTCAAAGCATATCTGGGAGGTTCCATTTTGGTTTTATTTGCGTTGGTTTTGTAGCAATAGCAAAAGTATATTAACACTGGGTTCAGGAGGGAGAGACTGTTGCCTTCAGCAAAGTTCCGCAGAAGGAAAGGGGAATGTAATCCTCAGGATGAGAAGAGATGTGGTACAAGTTTAAAAGATCCTATCTAGAGTCTTTTCAGCATTATGAAGCATTAAGAGAAAGGAGTGGGATCAGAGGCAATCTCACCCCTAGACCGGGTATCCCCTGGGGGCCCCCAAATCCCTTTTAGTCTGCCCTGGACGGTGTGGTCGCCATTATGCTGGGCGGCCAAGTGCGACTGTGACTTGTGCCGGGTGCTTTAGAGACAGAATGGGGGGAATATGTGGGATGGGAATATGTTGAATTGCATGTTGAAATGTTTTGACTAATGCATATTTGCATAAATATGCCTGTTCTGTATTATTACATTCTTGTGAGTTCAGTTGCTGTTTATGCCCTCAAGAACCCACATGTTAAAAATACTGTGTGTGTCACGGTTTGTGTGTGTCACAGGGTGTGTGTGTAGGGGGATGATGCTTAACTTAACTTGCAGCAGGGGTGAGGGTAGGGGGGTGGCTCCAAAGGCCTCTAGGTCCAGGCTCCAAAACTACCTAGGTGAACCTCTGAGTCGGATCCACTTACCTCTGCAAAGTGCTTCCGATATTCTAGAGACAAAAGAGAAAGAGAAGAGGGAATTCAGTGCCTGCCAAAGGGTTGAGAAAATCTTTAATATATAATGGAGTCATCCGTTAATGTAGTGAGGGATTTTCTACTTAAATGTAGCAGCTGAGACAGACAGACAGACCAATAGAATCTGTCTGCCTGTATATTTTTATGCTACTCTTCAACAAATGACTCTGAGTGAGGCATAAAAAATTAAAAGCATCACAAATAATTAAAATAGCTACTAAAACAAAGCAAAACAGACAGAAGTACACAATGAATCAAATGGATAGTAACCATTGTCGGTGATTCAGCTTGCTAATTAAAGGCCTGAACAACAACGGGAATTTTTAGTTGTCTGTAATAAAACAGGAGAAAGAGGAAAGATCTCTTCTCGGAGGGTATTCCACAATCTGTGTGCAATCAGTCCCAAAGAAGACCCTGCCCATGTGAAAGAGTCCCCAAAGTCATGAGCATGAGGAGCAGGGCTGGCAGATTTGGTTTGAAGAAGATTCAAGGTATCTTTAAGGTATCTGGAGTCCAAACCAATGTAAATTGTCCTCCTCTGCACTTTGTGCAGTGACATCTTCCATTTGGCGGCGGCCCAGCCATGGAGGCCAGAGGTGGCAAGCCCAGCCCAGCTGCGGAGGCAAGGCCCAGGAGGGAGGAAAGAAAGTGGGGGGGGCACAGAAGTGGCAGTGGGGAGGAGAGGTGGCTGGGCCTGGAAGCAGAGACTGGGGCAGAAGCGGGGGAGAGGTAACCGCTGGACCCAAAGAGCGCACAGATGCTCTGTGCGGGGTCGGCTAGTAATAAATTAAAGGGCAAACGCCTGGCGAAACAGGTAGGCGTTAAGAAGGGCCTTAAAAGCAGCCAGGGAGGGAGCTGAATGAATCGGGGGGGGGGGAGAGTGTTCCAAGGAAGAGGGGCGGCCACATCAGGGAGTAATAGCAGGGAGTATGGGAGTAACAGCAGGAGAGAGGGCATGCCCTCAACTCCTGCCTGTGGCTTCCAGCGGCATCTGGTGGGCCACTGTGTGAAACAGGATGATGGGCTGGATGGGCATCCTTCGGCCTGATCCAGCAGGGCTGTTCTTATGGGCAAAGCACCATGCACTACACCACACATTGCATTCTGCAGGAGAGTGGCGCAGGGAGGATGGCACCTGGGCCCTGATGCTAGAGCCCCCAACTCTGTCATTCTGTGTGGATGGTACTGGTTGCCAGCTGGGTACTTGTAACACAGAATGGGAGCTTCAGTTGTGTAGACTCCATCTCTCTATTCCAGTGAACAGATGATTTGGACCGTACTACTCTGCCGCTGACAGACATATAGCTCCAAGACAGTCATGAAGCTGTAACTAATTATAGCATAACATACCAGATCAAGTCAATATTGCCTAAATAAGGCATCTGTTAAGGGAACGGCCCTAAACCGACACAATTTCCCAGTATTTTGGAACTTGAATTAACATGGGGATGTGCTTAACGCAGCACAGATTTTTTGTTCATGGATAAAGACATTTACTTATTACACAGAAAGAAATGAAAATTGGTTTGGTTCACAGGTACAGTAATCAATATATTATGTTTAATATAGGGACAGGAGTACACCTCCTATCTGTAATAGTACTAGCATTTGAAGGGCCTGTATCCAGGTTTAAAATGAATGCAGGCACAACCATTCACACAGAAACATAAAGTGCACAGACATTCGTACAATAAAATGTTTGAAGAGGGCTACCAGCTGGCCTGCTTCTACAATAGTCTTACCTGCAGCAATTCACCTGGTGACTGCTGAGACATCTTCTCCATCTCCTGAATGCTACTTGTAAGGGAGGAGAGCTCCTCTCTGACTCTGTTAATATGCTCAGCCCTTCTTCTTGCAATCTCCTTCTCCACCTCTTCCATCTTGGCCAGGAAAAGTTGCTCTTGTTCCTCCAGGAATAGGTGTAGTTGCCCAAACTCAGCCACTGTCTTCTCCTTCTCTGCTTTTGTTTGCTTCTGAAACAAACACATGGAAAGATGACAGCGGCAAGTCACATATTCAGAACAAGAATACACCATCATCCAAGACAGGGGAATCTGAAGGCGGGTGCGCGGTGGGTGGGTGGCGTAACTAGTCCCCTGCTTCTCTGGGCTGTAGCCATGCTATTTGTTCTCCATCTGAGGATTGCTGGCTTGCAGCCAACACATCCTCAGCAATGTCCACTACAGAAGCGGAGGGGAGAGTGCAAAGACCCTCCTCCTCTACTCCTGACTGGCTCTGGGCTGAAACTCAGCATGCCCCTCCCCTCAGCCTGACTGACAGGCTTTAGAAAATTAACACTGAGTACTTCCATTGAAATTAATGGGACAAGAAAGCTTGGCCCATTGATTTCAGTAAGGCTGCTTATGAGTGACTTAGTGTGGGTGTAAGTCAGTAATTGATTGATTGATTGATTACAGTGTACAACAGTAACCTGTCTCCCTAGGTTTAACACTTATCTATGTTTTTATGTATACATGTATTTATTTATATCTATGTAAGCCGTTTTGAGAACTTTGGGCACACACACAAATGTATATGTTACTGTTACGAGTTGAGTTCCTCCACTCCAGTCACTGGCCAGCCTACATCCAGATTAAGCTATTCATAAGGAGTCTTATTGAAATTAATAGGACACGTTTACCGTGTGTGTGTGTGTGTGTGTGTGTGTGTGTGTGTGTGTATAATCTCTAAGGAGTATCTGAGCTGAAGGTTTGCAACAGAAAGGGTACATTTGTTTTAAAAGGTTGGGAACCCTTATTCTAAGAGAAAAGTGCAGCTTATTCCTAAAATCAGCCCATATACCAAAGGACTGGAAAGTAGCCAACGTAATACTGACTTTAAAATCATCATCCAAACTGATGGTAATCTAAAGGCCAAGGCATGAAACAGGGAATGTTGTGGCAATTCTAATGGTCTGCACTTTACAAAATCTAAAGATGAAGTTTGGGTAGGGTTATTTTTGTTTTGCAGACTTAGTTCAGCCTCTGACAGGGTTGCCCTGTGACCTTAAATTTATTTATATCTCTATACCACCTGATATAGACATTGCTAGGTGGTGTACAATTTCTTCTGAATGTGTGGTTTTTCTTGAATAATGTGTTATTTATTGCAATTTTTGTAGCCCACTTTGGTGTATATGAAAAATATTTATATACTTCTTTTCAACAAAAGTTCCCAAAGCAGTTTAGATAGATAGATAGATAGATAGATAGATAGATAGATAGATAGATAGCTGTCCCCAAAGGGCTTACAATCTAAATCTTATTTGGGAGAAAGTGGGACAGAAATTTATAAATAAATAAATCTTCCAATTTTGCACTGAGTGGATTGTACTTATTCACTTGACACTAACAGTGACACTTACAAGCAGGTCTTCGTTTTCTCTTTCTCTTTCTGCTTCAGACTCCACCATTTTTAATCTCTCCTTCTTCAGAATATTCAGTCTCCTGTTGATCTGAATCTAAACATAAAATAAAAGTTCCTGCTTGATTCCTTTTTAGAGGTTTAGTGTTTCTACATATCAAAACACTCATTAAGAAAGAAACAGATAGAGACAAACTAAATGATGTGCAAATCTAGCAACCTATATCTTCCCCTACCCCACAAGAGTCTTTCCTCTCCCCCTCCCCAATTTTAAGTGAGGAGTTACTCCTCAAGTTTTCACTTTGCCTGCACCCTTGCTACCTTGTACTCCTGGGCAGCCTCTTCCACAGGAACCACATTGTGAGTTTGGTGCTCCTCGGAGTGTTTGCACACCGCACAGATGGGGGCTCCATCCTCCTTGCAGAAATGCTTCTGAGGCTCCTGATGCCTCTCACAGACTGTCCATTTTACTGCTTCCTGCTTTCCCTCTACCCAGAACTCTTTGACTATCTCAACCACATTGGCCAGTTGCCTGTTTGGCTTCAAGTCCTTCTGCTGAACTCTCTCTGTGCAGTGAGGACAGGTGTTGTTGTTTCCAGGTAAGGCCACCCAGTGGTTGACAAGGCAGGCTCGGCAGAAATTTTGTCCACACTTAAGAATCACCGGTTCTGTGAAAAAGTCCAGGCAAATGGGGCAAGTCATTTCATCCCTAAGCCTCTTCCTGGGGGTGGACGCAGCCATGGCTCAGACACCAGGATACCAACAGGCTGAGTTTTGCTTTCCTCTCTGTCTCTCCCACCCAAACAGCTCTTAGCTGGAGAATCAGGACTTGGCGTTCCTCTCCCTGTAAGTGCTGAAAAGAAAGATCAGATGTCAGTGCTGGACACAGAACAAAAGAAGGGGCAGTGCGACTATTGCCTTGCCCAGGAACAGAGAGGCAGCCCTCAAAACTGTATCCAAAATCACACATGGAGGGAGAACTTGAAGGGTCAATGTGGGAAATTGGGAGAATTAGCTTCTTTTAGGGCAGTGAGTGCAGCACAAACTGGCATGCCTTAGTTCTACTACAACTACGGATATTTATATACCATTCTTCAACCCTACTTCTGCCCTGTTCGAAGCATTATACAAAAGAGCAATCTGTTTGCTGGTGATATAGCACTGATGCTCAGAAATCCTGAAAAAAAAATCCTGTTCAGATGCAATTAGTGAGTTTCTTGTACTCAGAACTCACTGTACCTTCCCTAGAATCAGTGTTATACTTGTCAAACAATTTTCAGAATAAAGAATGTATAAAACCACTTTAGATCTGTATCACCCTCTGCATCTAAAGTATCTTAAGAAAGTCAATGCAATAGATATACCAAATTAACCAAAGAGAAAGGAAGATATTAATAACAAGCTGTTTCCAAAGCAAACATCTGTTGTTCATACTGTAGATACCAAAATGAAAGCTTATGAAATACCTATGAATTAGGAAAAAGAAAAATGTCTAAAAAGAAAAATGTCTAAAAAGAACTGAACTAAAAAAATGAAAACTTCAGCCAAAGTTACCACATTTACCCAAATCTTAAGATGAGCCCCCCTCCCATTTCTTTCCTGATAAATGGTGGGGGGTGGATCTTGGATTCTGAATCCCCTTTCTTTTGGGTAAGTACAGGTATAACTTGTATTTAACCTCTATCTGTTAAAGCATCATCTTACATTCAAAGTCATCTTCTACTTGAATAAATATGGTACATTTCAAAATTTACATCTGAGAATCTGCCAGTGAGAATTTGTCAAGTAGCCACAGCTGCAGAAACCTTAGCCCCTGCACAGGGCCTTTTTCTAGGGGGAGGGGAGGCTGAGCCTGAGCACTAGCTGGATAGGAAGAAGAGGGATGCTGCTTGACACTCCCCCACACTTGAAGCCAATGGTATGCCAGTGAGTTGGGGAAGTGGGAAGAAAGAGTGAGCTGTAGCCCAGTCAGCCCCTCCCCCTTGGGGACCCTGGAACATCTGCGGTGAGCTGCAGGATGGAAGAATATTCAGTCTCTTTTCTGTCTCTCCTTGCACAACCGGTGCCTTGCTGCTTCTGATTCCAGCCAGCCAGCTGGATGGAAACAACCCCTACCTGGGATGAAGTGGAGAAACTGAGTCTGGAAAGGAGAAGAAACACAGACCAAGAAGAGACTGAGTTACAGTTGCCTTCCAAAGTGGCTACGAAGTGACAAAAGCCACTTCACTAAAAGCATATTGGCTGGTCAGAAGACATAGGAACATAGGAAGCTGCCATATACTGAGTCAGACCATTGGTCTATCTTAGCTCAGTATTGTCTGCACAGACTGGCAGCGGCTTCTCCAAGGTTGAAGGCAGGAATCTTTCTCAGCCCTATCTTGGGGAAGCCAGAGAGGGAACTTGGAACCTTCTGCTCTTCCCGGAGCGGCTCCATCCCCTGAGGGGAATATCTTCCAGGGCTCACACTTCTAGTCTCTAGCAGAGATTTATACTTCAATGTCATTTGCAAATAACAGCTCTCACTAATAATAGCTAGTTGCAGCAGCAGTAAACGAGTGACCCACCAGCACAGGAGGATCATGAAAGAAAGGTTTTGCGGGCGACTCTGCTCTCCCCTCCCAGGAAAGGCGTGTCGTCATCAGCCCTTCGTGATCATCATCATGTCTAGCATTACAGATTAAGCCTTGATAAGAGGAGGTGGCGGGAGAGGGAGGCGGGGAGTCGAAGCTATTGTTTTGTCTGCTTTCTCGTACATTCCGGCACCAGCAGTTCAGGGGATATAAACATGGATGCAATCTTATCAGGAAGTTCGGGGCCAGAGGGGACAAAACCTCCAGTTCTCCTCACTTATTCTTGCTCGAAACTGATCAGGTCTGAAAGACCAGGAATCTCCCAAGAGCTACTGAGAGCCTCCCCACTCTTCAGGAGGAGCCGGGAGGCGCAATAGCCCTTCGGATCTGCCTGCCCTAGAAGCGCGTCAGCATGGATTCTCCTCAGCCCCCTTGCTGCTGGCTCAGCCCAGCCAGAAGAGAAGCCATTGGTCCCGCCCTCGCCCTCCTTCCCAGGAGAAGCCGCCTCCTGACCAATCCGGAAAGCCAGGGCTGCTCCTCACAGCAGCAAAACGAAAGGAAAAGAAAACCGCCGCTGCTGCTGCTGCTATAATCTAGCAGGAGGAATGGAACAGCCCTGGGGTAATTGGCGGCGGCGGCGGCAGCAGCAGCAGCCCTACCAGAATTCCACCTCGGCCGCAGCAAGCCCCTACTAATCGCCGGATACTGGAGGGGCCGCTCTCCCAGCCCCTCTTTTCAGACGGCTATGGGGGCAGATGGAGAAGACCGACGACCCACTATTGCACTTTCCCGCAGCTCAGAGCCCTTCCTCAGGACACTTCACTGAGGAAAATTTCACTGATCCCATCCCACCCTGAGGTCTTCTCACAGATTCTCAAAGCTGGCCACTAATCTTATAAACTCGAATACTGAAATAGACACGAAGCCAGAACTCAGATACCCGTCTCAGCTGCCCCCGCCCGCCCCCTCCTTCCCCACTCATTGCACATTTTCTCCAGGTTCCAGCCAGACTGCTTGAAACAGCCCCTGTGTGGGATGGAATGGAGAAACCGAGTTTGGGAAGAGGGAGGGCAGGGAAAGGAGGAGAGATTCCACTCCAGTGAATTATTCCGAAGTGACAAAAGCCACTTATCTAAATGAGCGCTGGCTGGTCAGAAGATGTTCCAGTCAACAGAAACGATGGCATAAATTCAGATTTAGATGTCCATTCGCAAATAATAGCTCTTACCAACAGCAAGTTGCAGCAGTAGCGATCTTCCACCACAGGACGAAGAAAAAAGATTTTGCCTGCTGCTCCACCAGTCAGCCTCCAAAAATTCAGCCAGCCAAGTTGACTCTGCTCTCTTTCTCCTCTCATCATCTACCCCACAGAGAGGGACTTAAGTAACTGCTGCCCCCGTCCGCCCGCCCACCGTCCCCTCCCAGGAGAGGCGGGTCTTCAGCCTTCCTTGTCCTTACAGCCCTCCTGATTAAATTTTGATAACATGGAAACTGGGTGATGAGGTGTGTGTGTGTCAGAAATTAAAATCTTGTCTGCTTGTTTTTACGCACTGGCACAGGATAGCTGTCTTATAAATGGCTTGAATCTTATTAGGAGCTTTAGGGTTGCAGGAGAACAAAAACCCTAGTTCTTATAAGTTCTTTTCAGTCTAAACTGATCATATCTAAAAGATCATCAGCCTGAGGGCTATTGAGCCTTTCCCTCTTCCCTTCCCAGGAGGAGAGGCTTGCTACTGGCTCCGCCCAGCCAGACCAGCGAGTATTGCTCCATCCTCCGCCTTGCTCCACCTTAGGAGAGACAACATCGCCGCTGCTGACTCAGCCAATCCGGGCGACTCTTGCTGTCGTCGTCGTCGTCCTCCTCCTCCCCCCGCCCCCAGGCTCCTCACTGCGTCTGCAGCGAAGCGAAAGGAAAACAGAAGAATTACTGCTACTGCCAGGGAGGAGGAAAAGACCACGGAGCTGATTGGCGGGAGCAGCCCAACCGAGTTCCTTCTCTGCCGTGCTCCCAGTGCGCTTGTGGAGACAGATGGGGGGCGCGGGGTGGGGGTGGGGACCCGTGGGGACCCGCGCCCTTCCGCTTCCCCACCACAACACACAGATCTCTTCCTCAGGCCAAGTGATGAGCTTGCCCTTTTTCTTCAAAGCCGGCTGGTTATTCCTGACATAAAACATATATTTCATGGAATTCACTGATGTCGATATTCATAAGACCTATTGGTGTCCACAAGCTTGGGTGGTTTTAGGAAGAACTAGACAAATTCGGGAGAAGTCTAAAAAGAGTTATATATCATAATCCATGGAACCTCCATGTTCTGAGGCAGTGTACCTCAAAAGACCCTATCAAGCAACCAAGTAAATCTCATCTTTAACCATTCACCAAGTTGCCATTGGCGACCGGGAAAGCATGTTTAGGAAAGTGGTGCTAGAAGAGGTGCTTAATTCTTTTTAAAGCTCCCCCGCCGCCCTGCTTCTGTGGTTAGCAGCAGTTTCAGGAGTGCTTGAAAATCTGATAGGGTTTCCACCAGCCAGCTCCTCTCGGTGGTCTTGGACTGTCCCAGGAATTAACAAAAATATGGCTTGCAGAAGAAATATCAGAGCTTCAAATTCTTCTGAAACTGCTGCTGTGTGCAGCACTGCAGAGGCACGGGGGAATTTTGTTTCTTTAAGTACCACCCCATTCTGCCAGTGTCCCCAAAGCAGCAGTTTTGTGAACAGGCTTATTTACAAGGCAGAACTAACTCCAAACATTGACTAACCTTGAAATATTAACAAACATGCTCTGACATTCTCGTGTATGTTAATAACTGGTTGGCTAAAAGCAAACTGCCTAAAGTTTTTCTGTCTGGTCACCTGGAGGAGATTTTTTATTTATTTAACTTCTTGCAAAAGACTACTAGATGCTGGTGATAAGCAAAAGGAGTGGAGGCTGATAAGGAGAACAAAATCCTCAAATACCCTCCCTCAGAATTTATCAGGTCTGAAAGACCAGACAGGAATATCCTGAGGGCTATGACCCGCCCTCCTCTGCAGGAGTGCGCTGCTGCCGCAGCCCAGGAAGCCCACCCAGGGTGTGGGGGCGGGGTGGGGGGGAGGTGGAAAGGGGCAGCTTGCATTTGTGGGTGAGAGAGCCATTCCCACATAATTGATTTCAGAAACAGAAATAGGGGGCAACCAACTCCTTGTCAGCAATGAATGCACCACTAAAAGACCTTAAAGGCCAAGTTGAAGACAGATAATCCTGGAGATAACCTATCTAAGTGGTGGCTAAGAGTGAGACACCGACTTGATGGCACTTAATCAATCAGCTACTTGTCTGAGCTGCTGGCACTTGCCCCCATCCCCTCCAGGCGCGATCCTGACAGATATTGCTCCATTCTCCTTGCAGAAGAAAAGGAAATGAGGAAAACCATCTATTTTTAGAAGGAGGAATGGAGCAGGAAGGAGACTGGCAGCGGCAGCTCTGCAGAACCCCCACC
The DNA here is from genome assembly GCF_027244095.1 of Hemicordylus capensis. Taxonomy (NCBI): domain Eukaryota; kingdom Metazoa; phylum Chordata; class Lepidosauria; order Squamata; family Cordylidae; genus Hemicordylus; species Hemicordylus capensis. The sequence continues at coordinate 251,324,369 of NC_069658.1, read as the reverse complement.
CTTCTGCCACGGGGCTGTATTATATTTTAATTTATTATTTACTTTTACATTTTATATCTGGCTCTCCCTCCAAAGAGCCCAGAGCAGTGTACTGCATACTTGAGTTTCTCTCTTCACAACAACCCTGTGAAGTAGGCTAGGCTGAGAGAGAAGTGACTGGCCCAGAGTCACCCAGCTAGTTTTATGGCTGAATGGGGATTTGAACTCGGGTCTTCCCGGTCCTAGTCCAGCACTCTAACCACTACACCACACTAGCTCTCCACACCGAGGCCCTATTAAGAGCGCAGCACTTTGTGACCACTCCCCCAGCGCCCCTCTTCAGATGTCCATGGCGACAGGAGAGGGATATGGGTGGGGGGAAACCGAGGACCCACCCAATCCACTTCCCCACAGCCCAAATCCCTTTCTCAGAAGGACAAACAATGAATTTGCCCTTTCTCCTCATCGACTTTTTGGCAATGCCTATTTCCCCACGCCATTCTTGTCCTTCACAAGGACTATCTTCCTCCCTCTTCCCCACCCATCTACAGTAAATTTCCCACATCCCAGCAAAGGAATACCACAATGGCTGGATCTCTCTGGATCGTTGGGCAGATACTACAGTTTGTCTCCCACTGCTGTGCTTTTACAGCCCTCCAACAGGACTGACATCCTAACTGTGCACACATGTAGTGAGAAAAGCACCCACGTTGCTTGTGTGCAGAGTGAGCAATAGGGGTGTTCAGTACTATCAACCATGGCATCCTTCTGGGTCACTGGGGCAGTTGGGGATAGGGGGCACTGCTTTGCAGTGGTTGTGCTTCTATCTCTCAGGCAGATTCCAAATGATGGAGGTTGTTCAGTTGTTCCTCAAAACAGGAGCTGTAATAGAGGGTCCCTCAGGGCTCCATTCTGTCACCAGTGCTTTTTAATATCTACATGAAACCACTGAGTGAAGTCATCAGGAGATTTGGTGCAGGATGTTATTAGTATGCCGATGACACCCACAACTATTTATCCTTATCATCAGGAAATGGCATTCTTTCCCTACATGCCTGCAGGCAGCAGTGGGTTGGATGAGGCATAACAAATTGAGACTGAATCTAAGGCCTTAAAATCCATCTGTTTGGCCTGGCCTTCCGGGGGTTTTTAAACTGTTCTAATGTTTTGTTATTAGTTTTGAACTGTTTTTAAAGATTAATTTGTCTTGATTGTTTTTACAATGACTTTGCAGGCTTTGTTTTTGTTGTTATGCACCACCCAGAGCCATTTGGATGGGGCAGTATACAGATGCAATACAAAATGGCTCCCTGTTATGTTGTAATTAAGGGAAGGAGAGGGAAGGAAGCCATTTCCTCTCATTTAAAATTACATTTATCATCGAAATTTAAGAGAATGCCTTCTTCATGATGAGCCCCACCACCTACTGAGATCTGGAGAGGTCCATCTGAAGTTGCCCCCAGCTCATCTTGTGGGCTACTCAGGGACAGGGCTTCTCCATTGCTGCCCCAATGCTTTGGAATGTGCTCCCTGTTGAAAACAATGAACTTGGGTTCAAAAAATGATCTGCCCTTCTCTGATAGCTTATAAAAAGGCAGTTAAGTCACACTGGTTCACCCAGGCTGTTAATAAGCCCCCGAGATTCTAACATGGTTTTTAATTTTAAGTTGTTTTAATTTGTGCTGTTTTTCTGTAAACCACATGAAGACATGAGGTTTGGGTGGTGTATAAATGTTGGCGTATAAACTGGTGGTGTATAAACCCAGCGTGGTGGGTGTAGTGGTTAGAGTGCTGGACTAGGACCTGGTAGACCCGAGTTCAAATCCCCATTCAGCCATGAAACTAGCTGGGTGACTCTGGGCCAGTCACTTCTCTCTCAGCCTAACCTACTTCACAGGGTTGTTGTGAAAGAGAAACTCAAGTATGTAGTATACCGCTCTGGGCTCCTTGGAGGAAGAGCAGGATATAAATGTAAAAATAATAAATAATAATAATAAATCAATCTCAAGTTACCTCAACTCCAGGTTCTGTCCAGGCCCAGACAAGTGAGAAGAGGGTCTGTCTTCAGACCATTCTCTTGCCCCAACTCTGACAGTCAGGCAAGAGAAGTTATTCATACTGGTGGATACCGATAAACACACTTTGGTTAGATTAGCAACTAACTGGGTTATTGCTAGGTACTTAAAATTTCTGAGGTCTGACCACTCCCCCCACCCCTTGATAATTCAATCTGGTCTTGTGGTAGCATGACTTACCCCTTAGCTAAGCAGGGTCTGCCCAGGTTGCATATGAATGGGAGACTTGGTGTGTGAGCACTGCAAGATATTCCCCTCAGGGGATGGAGACACTCTGGGAAGAGCAGAAAGTTCCAAGTTCCCTCTCTGGCATCTCCAAGATAGGGCTGAGAGAGACTCCTGCCTGCAACCTTGGAGAAGCTGCTGCCAGTCTGTGAAGACAATACTGAGCTAGATAGACCAATGGTCTGACTCAGTATAGGGCAGCTTCCTATGTACCCCTCCCCTCAATGAGGGTTAAGAACATAAGAATAGCCCTGCTGGATCAGGCCCAAAGCCCATCTAGTCCAGCATCCTGTTTCACCCAGTGGCCCACCCGATGCCACTTGGAAGCCTACAGGCAGTTGAGGGCATGCCCTCCCTCCTGCTGTTACTCCCCTGCAACTAGTACTCAGAGGCATCCTGCCTTTGAGGCTGGAGATGGTCTTTAGCCCTCCAACTAGTAGCCGATGATAGATCTTTTAAAAAGATTATTATATTACTGTGCAGTGTTATAGATGTTTTATTTGGAAGTAAGCCCTACTGTGCTGGACGAGACATGCTCAAGGGCAGGTCTGTACTACATGAGGCCTGGGGGCTGCGGGGACTTTTTTACTGGGCCCTAGGCAGAAATATCCTACGGCATCATAGGGGCAGTAAACTGCCTTACAGCAACCACCCTATGCATGTTCACTCAAAAATAAACACAACATAGTGTACTCAGTGAGGCTTACTTCCCAGTAAGCTTGCCTAGGACTGCAGCCTGAAAGTTGACAGTAAACCACAGCCTTCACATACCAAAGTCAAGGGTGGTTCTGACGCACCGGGACATTTGAGTTTGTTCACCCCTGCTCAAGGGTAACAAGAGGATGTTCAGAGAAATGTAAAAATCCTGCACTGGGGAAGAAAAATCAAGTGCACTAGGAGAGGATGGGGGAGAAGTACCTTCAGGGCTTGGTGGCTAAACTGAATATGAGCAAGCAGTATGATGCATCTGCTAGAGAGGCAAATGAAATATGTAGTGTCCTGACCACAAGTCGTGATTGTTCCACTCTATTCTGCACTGATCAGACCTTGCTTGAAATACTGTTTGTAGTTCTGGGCTCTACATTTTAAGAAGGATGCTGACTAATGGGAACAGGTTCAGGAGAAAGCAGCCAAGATGGGGAGGGGTCTGGAAAATAAGTCCTATGAGGAACAGTTGAATGAGTGGGGTTTTGTTGCAAGCAGTCTTGAATTTTTGTAAGAAAAATGGAGCATGACTTTTTTGGAATTAGTACATAGATCTATTAATGTGCTTTTTTCATGTAAGATAAGCTGCCTTTTTTGGGAACACATTGAGATAAAATGTTTTAACACAAATTAATAAACCTGGGACCAATTTACTGTTGAGCCAGAAGACAGACAGGAGCAATAGGAAGAAATTTTAATCAACAGACATTCAAAACACATGCAGACACATGATACAAAAGAGTAAACAGATTAAAAAATAACAATCAGCCACTGGATTAGCTTATTTGGTAACTAGAGATTACAGATTACACTTGCAGAACAAAGTGATAAATGCAAGTAGCCCCACAGAAGAACATTGCCTTTACTGGCTGGATCCCAACAGCAGCCTTGTTGGCCAACGTGATGCCTATTGAAAATGGTGACACTGCTTAGATCTGGTATTATGAGCGTCAGCATATTGTTGCCTCTTTAAAAGATAACCTGCAGAGGGAAAGGGCACTCTAGAAAAGAGAGGGGAAAGCAGCTCATGGAGTTGGGTTTGATAGCTAGGATCTTTGGAGGCCTTTAAATCTGACCAAATTGCTTCTTTTAATTGATCTTGATGATCCAGAGAAAAACACTCAGCTGAACCCAAAAGGTAGCTTTGGCTGCCTTAGGGAAGGCTAGAGACAGAGACAAACTCAACAGTGGGAGAGGGGGAGTTTGCTGTGAGGTAAGCTCTGCTCCCCTCCCCTCCCCTCGAAACCCGGCATGATGATCTGTGTAAACACAGCTTCTTTCCAGCCATTAAAAACCTAGTCCCTAAACCCAGGTAGGGAAGGAGGCTGTACGTGCATTGCAGCTATGTTTTGTATATGCATCTGTCTCCACTCTGACTGCTTCAGGGAGAGAATGTCAAGCGGACTTTTTGACTCCCCAAAAAGAAAGGGAGAAGGGTCTCTGCCAAGGACGAGGCTCCAGAGAAGGCAAAGAGCAGGGCTCCAGTGTCAGCATCAAAAATGGCCACCCACCCCTCAGCACAGCTGAAAGACACGCGGATTCTCTTGACCTTTGCAGTCGGGGAGAGAGAGTCATGAGGGCTGTAGGCCCAGGGCCTATCTCCCCATTTCCCCACAGACCACGTATCTCCCTCAGGACCTTTTCTCTTTACAGACTTCCTGGCAACCTTCATCGCCCATCCTTCCTCACTTTCCATGTTGAATTGCCAGCAATATCTGCTGGTTGTGAATCCCCCATATCCCAGCAGAAGACGTCTTATGTCAAATCTCTCAGGATTGTATGGCAGGCACTGAAGTTTGTCTCCTGGTCTCACGATTTCATGATCCTCAAACAGGATGGGTTGGAGATGAACTGTGTATGAATCCAGAGGAACAACTGCTGTTTTGAGAAAGGGAAGATGATAAGCTGGATCAGTTGGGAAACAGACTTGCATCCTGAACCTAGAAGCACTTCTTCTACCAGACATGTCCTACATTTGAAGAGGGTGATTGCTTGAAACCTGAGGAGGAGAAGCTGGTGGCAGGCTGGACAAGGACAGAAATAATCCCCTCCTCATAAAAGTTCCTATTATTCATGGAAGCACTTATATCCTGCTTCTCCTGCCTTCTGAGGCTGCCCAAGCAAAAGAAAATGCAAGTAGAGAAGCAAAAAAGTGGTGGTTCATCATCTCAGAGGTCTTTGCTGCCATGAGGATAAACACTCACGGGCCACCTCAGAACAAAACAATTCAAAGTTGACCGGGGCAATCCAATAGATCTATTTATGGGAATCCCAAGCATAGCATTGCACAATGAGGACATCCAAATAATTTTACGATTGAAACATCCTTATACAGAACTATAAAAATAGAAGTTGAAACATTTTAGTTTGGTGGTGGGGGGAAACTAGTGAAAATAAGTCTTTTTCTTCATCCCTCAACTCCCACTTCATATTATTTATTTTTATTTAACTTATTTGTATGCCACCCAAAATGCAGTATTAGAACTCAGGTCACCTAATGCAACTAACTGACAGTAATTCTGGAAAGAGAATGTATTTTTTGCACTATACCTAATTTAGAGAAGTCACTGTCATAAGACATGTTGATTTTCTCAACTTCAGATAGTTTGCGATATGCCTTAAAAGATCCATTAGTCACAGTAAATGGAACCTCCATGTTCAGAGGCCCGGGCTGCCCAACACACGTTTATCTGAATGACTGGCAAACTAAAAGGAAAAAGAACCAGCCTGCATAAAGCTTCCCTGTCATGATCACCCATTGCAAAATGGGTGCAGGGACAATGACAAGCCTGCCCTGTCCATGTGCTGGGAATAAGCAACAGGCTTAAGCTGTAGCCTTCTTGCCCTGGTTGAGAATTTGTGACAGGCACCTGTATGGCTGCTATTTGTATGGATGGACGTTATTATTATTTTACATTTTATATCCCGCTCTTCCTCCAAGGAGCCCAGAGCGGTGTACTGCATACTTGAGTTTCTCCTCACAACAACCCTGTGAAGTAGGTTAGGCCGAGAGAGAAGTGATTTCAGAGTCACCCAGCTAGTATCATGGCTGAATGGGGATTTGAAGTCAGGTCTCCCCGATCCTAGTCTGGCACTCTAACCACTACACCACGCTAGCTTGGTTCAATCCAGGCAAGCAGTCTCTATGGTAAACAGCCAAAGGACTGTTCAAAACCACAGAAAGAAAAATAAGACATCATGGAACTCTTCCATTCTCCCTTGTGGTTCCAGAACCCCCAGGACAGAAGAGTGGGACACAAGCACACAGCTTTAAGACAAACCCCATCCCTCCTTTGAATGTGGTTCTGCACCAATCCCCCAAATTTACCTTTCTCCAGCTCAAGTCCAGATACCAGAGTGGCTGAGAAAGGGAAAGAAACAAAGAGGTTAAGCATTGCAATATTATGTTTGTAACAAAAATAGAAGTCAACGTGTATCATTTATTGCATCAGTTTTCTTATTTTAACTGAAGCATCACATAAATGCCAAAAGATACCTTGGAGAGGATTCCCGCAAACTAATACGCTTATGGATATTCAAACTAGCCTTCACCTAATGTGAAGTTTTTCAAACATTCTCAAGATTGCCATCAATTTAAGAAAAAAAGGCAGGGGGCAGGCAGGAATATATCAGATCCGCTACACTGACTGAAGGAAGAAGGCCAAGATCACCATACTTATGCTGGCAATAAGGAAAAGGAAGGAGGGAGAAAATAATGAGATAGAGCTGAGTGGTGTAGGTCGGTGGTTAATGAGTGGGGTGGGTTGGTGGGGGTTTATTTGGGTTTTTTTAAAGGCTCAAAAAGGAAAGGAAAGAAGTGTCATCTTTTCTGACAGGCACTTTGGTTAATGCAATAATTAAAACTGCTCCAAATGATTTGATTTAAGACAGAAAATTAGCAGCAGATACAGTCTGAAAAACCAGCCAGTGCACCATTAAAAAATCAATTTACACAGCAGCATAACCTAATGGTTAGGGGTGCACAATTTCAGCCCTCCCCAGCTGTTTTTGGACTACAGTTCCCATCCTTCCACAATGACCAATAGTCTGGGATGATGGAAGTTGTAGTCTCTAACATCTAAAGGAGGGCAAAAGTGGTGCAGTTAGATTGCTGGACTAAGACCAGGGGAGACCAGATTTCAAGTCTCCATTCAGCCATGAACCTCACTGGGCAACACTAGGCCAGTTGCTTATCTCTCAGTCTGACCTACCTCACAAGATTGTTGTGAGGAAAAAATAGCCACACACACAGCTCTGTGCTCCTTAGGGGAAGACCAGGATATAAATGTAAATTATAAATAAAATTTTAAAATCTCTTTTTTTAAAAGGTGATCTTTCATATAAAGGTGAGAGCAGAACACAGAAGGCGCGAGTCAAATATCCCAAAATGATTTTTTCAACTGGCATTCAACATTCTGAAAAGGTACATTTTGAGACAGCAATGTAAGCAATGCTCAGTAGGGGAAAGCCAAGTATCTTCTCAACTGTCATTCAATTTCCCCATTTGAACAGTCCCACTAACAGTACAAATAACCTAGAGCTCTTCACAAATGCATTTGGACCAATGCTAGTTTCAGTATAAAATCCTTGTAGCCATTCTTCATTACCTCTAAACAGCTTCATGAAACTCTCTGGAAAGGGATACATATCAAGGATTTCCATGATCCTCCTCTTCACGACAAGAGGAAAAGCCACTAGATCCTCAAATGGCTCTCTCTCACACCTAGTTAGGAGAGAAAAAATTTAATCTACCATCCAATCAATTCAGAAGTTCTGACTAGAGCAAGAGAGGAATGGCAGTGGAGGTGGGGGGAAGAAAAAGCAGACAGAGTAGAGACACCAGGAATTCCAGAAGGTCAGAGATGGATGCAGAAGGTCAGAAATTCAAAGAGAAGTGCTTTTGAGGAGGAGACTCTCCAGCATGATGGCTCCTAACTGTGCAAAGAAAGGCAGCCATTTCTTTAAGTCCCCCTCATGAATTGAGATTGCCTCTTGCAAGTGTAGCCACCTAATGGTGCAGTGGGGAAGTAACTTGCCTAGGGAGCAAGAGGTTGCTGGATTCAACGCCCCCCCACCCCCGCCGGGAATGTTTCCCAGACTATGGTAAACACCTATATTGGGCAGCAGCGACATAGGAAGATGCTGAAAGGCATGATCTCATACTGCGTGGGAGGAGGCAATGGTAAACCCCTCCTATATTCCACCAAAGAAAACCACAGGGCTCTGTGGTTGCCAGGAGTCAACACCGACTCCATGGCACAATACTTTACTTACAATGAATAAATATATTACCTGCTTGTGAGGCTCACTTCACAATGCTGGATGGGCAGAAGGGATAATTGCCTCTCTCACCTTCCTGCCAGAGCCCTTTTTGTGGCTAGGAATATACCAGTGAGGGCTGTACAATCCTCACGGAAATATTCCTGGACGTGAAAAGGGCTTTTGTGAGGAGGCGCAAGAAGCTAGAATTACTTTCCTCTCTCACTCTCTGCACACTGCACTTATGAGGCAGACCTCATAGCTGCAGTGCAAAGATTTGTCTCTTTGCGAGGACAGAGCTCTGACTAAGCTCTTGTAAGGCTGCAGAGCATGTCAGCCAGTGCACTGGAGGCGGAGGGCACTGCCTTCAACCATGTTCAACCGAAAGAAAGGGAATCACCTTTTTGTTCTTCTATGCTTTGTGAACTTTTTGTGGAAGTGTAATATAAACAATAATAATACCAACAATAGTGATCTTTGAGTGGTACACAGAGGATTTTCCTCTGCATTTCACAGAGAAGTACTTATCTGTGGATAATTGGAAAACTCAGTTCTTTCCCCTGGAAGGCCATTTTTTCCATATACTATCTGGATCAGAGCTGCACAATGTTGGCCCTCCAGCCATTAAGACTACAACTCCCATCATTCCTGTCAGTTGGCCACTGTGGCAGAAGATAATGGGAGCTGAAATCCAACAGCTAGGAGGGCCAACGTTGTGCAGCTCTGACCGAGACACTTCATGATGCAGAGAAGAGAAATGAGTGAGATCCACTTACCTCTGCAAGATGCTTGTAACATCCTAAAGGGGGAAAGAGAGAAATAAGAAGGGACTCAGTGCCTGCCACAGAATGAAGAACCATCTTTATTATATAGTGAAGTCTCCAGGCAAAGTGGAGACATTTCAAAGAAGTGAAGAGAGGTCTACTTAAACCTAACAGTTGAAGTGTAGAGATTAAAGATATTTTTAGACTGTCCTTCAGACGACCCCAGGGCAATAAAAAAAAATAAGGAAAACATCAAAGAATCAACTGAAATATATATTAGAGCAAAAAAAGCAGCAGCATAAAATCAAATCAAAAGAAGAGCAACCATTGCAGGTCCGCAGACTTGCTTTTGGGCCCAAGCCCTCCATATTAAGAATATAAGAAAAGGCCTGTTGGATCAAGCCAAAGGCCCATCCAGTCCAATACCCTGCCTCATGTAATGGCCAACCAGGTGCATCTAGGAAGCTTGCAAAAGGGCAGCCGCCCCTCTCGTGGGTGTTTCTCAGCACCTGGTGTTCAGAGGCATGCCCCCTCCGGTCCCAATTGAAAGATATAGCTACCAAGGCTAGTAGCCATTGATAGCCCTATCCCTCCATGAATGTGACAAATCACTTTTGAAAAATCTCTTTTATTGGCTGCCAATGCCTGAAGTTCTCTTTCTAAGCAAGAACTTGAGATATAAAAACAAACAGCCTTAGTGGGGGTGGGGGGGAGAAATCAATTGTTAAATGTTCTGCCCCACAGTGTGAACGGAAAGTAGAGCACACAAAAAGAAAGAAATTTAGGACTGACAAGAGCAAATACTTTTTTCACACAGTGCATAAATAATCTATGGAATTCCTTGCCATGGGATGTAGTGATGACTACCAGCTTGGATGGCTTTAAAAGGGGCTTAGACAGATTCATGGTGGACAGGTCTATCAATGGCTACTAGTCTGATGGCTGTGGGCCATCTCCAGCCTCAAAAGCATGACGCCTCTCAATACCAGTTGCAGGAGAACAATAGCAGGAGAGAGGACATGCCCTCAGCTTTTACCTGTGGGCTCCCCAGCGGCAGCTGGTGGGCCACTGTGTGAAACAGGATGCTGGACTAGATGGGCCTTGGGCCTGATCCAGCAGGGTTGTTCTTATGTTCTTAAAGTCATGAGAACTGTTTCATGTGGAGTCTGCCTTTCTCCTCCATATAGTTTGGTTTAGAAAGCCACAGAGGAAAATGGGGGGGGGGGAGAGCCCCTGGTGGCGCAGTGGTAAAACTGCCGCCCTGTAACCAGAAGGTTACAAGTTCGATCCTGACCAGGGGCTCAAGGTTGACTCAGCCTTCCATCCTTCCGAGGTCGGTAAAATGAGTACCCAGAATGTTGGGGGCAATATGCTAAATCATTGTAAACTGCTTAGAGAGCTCCGGCTATAGAGCGGTATATAAATGTAAGTGCTATTGCTAACACTCTCCCATCTGGAAATAGTCCTAGTCACCAGCACCATAAATTGGGCCCTTCTCTTCTTAGGCATACAAAGGTTTAAAGAGCTTTCCCCTGACGAGGAGCCTGGCCTACTACGGTCTTACCTGCAGCAGTTCACCTGGTGGTTGCTGACACTTCTCCTCCATCTCTTGGATGGTCTGTTCAAGAGAGGAGAGCTCCTCAGAGAGTTTGGCCATCTGCTCCTCCCTTTTCTTTGCAACCTCCTTCTCTACCTCTTCCATCTGGGCCAGCAGAAGTTTCTCCTCTTCTTCTTCTTCCAAAAGCTGGTGTAGTTCTCTGAACTCAGCCATTGTCTTCTCCTTCTCTGCTTTGGTTTGCTCCTGCAACAAGCACGTGGAAAGAGAAAAGCATGTCACTGATCTAAGAAAAAGATGCTATTTATTCCTAAAATCAGTTTGTGTACTGGAGGGCTGGAATGCAGCCAATATAATGCCCATTTTTAGTACCTCTAGTGACTGTTGCTGGTGTCTATCTGATGTTTGTTAGATTGTGAACCCTTTGGGGACAGGGAACCATCTTTTTTGTTTGTTATTTCTCTGTGTAAAGCCATTTTTGGAAGGGCAGTATAGAAATCAAATAAATAATACCATTTAGACAGAGGAGTTCTGGAGAGCTCAAAAGCTCACTGTCTAAAATTGGCTGGACCTCGGACTTTTAGTTTAAAACTTAATAAGAATAGAGCAAGCTTTTGAAGAGGTTGCAGTTCTTTGTAAAATCCTTGGCTTATTATAAAGGCAGTGTTGCCTTACAGCTTAACACAATTGTTAAGAAAATGCCTAGTATGCTTTACAGTCTGAGCTGGTACATGTTTACTCAGAAGTAAATCTCAGAGTTCATTGAGGTCAAGTGTGTGTAGAGGATTCCAGTCTTAGAAGAATATGGTAAGGAATCCAACTTATCATAAGAACAGCCCTGCTGGATCAGGCCCATCTAGTCCAGCATCCTGTTTCACACAGTGGACCACCAGATGCCACTGGGAGCCTATAGGCCAGGGGTTCTCAACCTTGGGTCCCCAGATGTTGCTGGACTTCAACTCCCATAATCCCCAACCAAAGACCACTGGGGCTGGGGATTATGGGAGCTGGTCCAACAACATCTGGGGACCCAAGGTTGAGAATCCCTGCTATAGGCAGTTGAGGGCATGCCCTCTCTCCTGCTGTTACTCCCCTGCAGCTGGTACTCAGAGGCATCCTGCCATTCAAGTTGGAGGTGGCATATAGCCCTCCAATTAGTAGCCATTGATAGACCTCTCCTCTATGAAGTTATCCAAACCACTCTTAAAGCCATCCAGATAGTTGGCTGTCACCACATCTTGTGGCAGAAAACATCACTGATAGTTATAATTGGCATGAAGCAGATCTGTCTTTTTTAAAAAGACAGAGACCTTTTAAAAATAATGTTTTGGGCTACTGAGAATCCTAACACCACAACGCTATACATGTTTACTTAGAAGTATTTAAGTCCCACTGCATACAAGGGGCCAACTAAGTGTGCTGTTCTAAAGAACAGATGTTCTACAGTGCAGAGCTGCCCCTTGACTAAGTTTCTTCCGCATTTGTGCTTCTTCATGACTTGTTGAATTTTAATTATGTTTGATGGCAATTCATCGTTTTTGTAACCCACATTGGTATTTTCTGGAAAAGTGGAATCATAATATTGAATAGCTGTTATCTTCAGTTTTTCTAGTTCTTGTACTTGTTTATTTCTCAGGAATGGTGACACTTACAAGCAATTCTTGGCTCTCTCTTTCTATGGTTTCTTTATACACCATTATCTTCTCTCTCTCCTTTCTCAGAATATTCAGGCTGCTACCAATCAGATCCTAAAAAAAAGAAGTAGTTCCAGCTTAATTTCTTTTTCAGAGGTTTAGTATTCCTGCTTGTGAAATCTATCCTTGAGAGAAACGGATATGGAGTACTGTAGAAACATTTCCGCTCTCATAGTTTTCCTTAAGTGATCTATCTTTTATGCCCATATTTGCATACACACGTGGACAAATGTGTTGGTACCCCTCCATGAAAAAAGAAGAACCCAAAATTGTCTCTGAAATAACTTGAAACTGACAAAGTAATTGGCACCATCATTGCTTATTCCGCATTTAACAAAAATCAGACTTTGCTTTAGAGTTTTGAAGCAACATAATATTTCAAATTCTAACACAAATGAAAAAATGGCATGGACAAAAATGTTGGGACCCTTAACCTAATATTTTGAATATTTTGTTGCACAACCTTTTAGAGGCAATCACTGCAAACAAGTGATTCCTGTAGCTCTCAGTGAGACTTCTGCACCTGTCAACAGGTAGTCTGGCCCACTCATCCTGAGCAAACTGCTCCAGCTGTGTCAGGTATGAAGGGTGCCTTCTCCAGACTGCATGTTTCAGTTCTTTCCATAGATCTTCGTCAGGGCTCATAGAAGGCCACTTAAGAATAGTCCAATGTTTTGTCCTTAGCCATTCTTGGGTGCTGTTAGCTGTGTGTTTTGGGTCATTATCCTGTTGGAGGATCCATGACCTGCGACTGAGACAGAGCTTTCTGACACTGGGCAGTACGTTTCACTCCAGAATGTCTTGATAGTCTTGAGATTTCATTGATCCCTGCACAGACTCAAGGCACCCCGTGCCAGACGCAGCAAAGCAGCCCCAAAACATAACCGAACCTCCTCCATGTTTCACAGTAGGTATGGTGTTCTTTCCTTTGAAAGCTTCATTTTTTCGTCTGTGGACATAGAGCTGATGTGACTTGCCAAAAGCTCCAGTTTTGTCTCATCTGTCCAAAGGATATTCTCCCAGAAGCATTGTGGCTTGTCAATATGCATCTAAGCAAATTCCAGTCTGGCTTTTTTATGTTTTTCTTTCAACAGTGGAGTCCTCCTGGGTCTTCTTCCATTGAGCCCACTGTCACTCAAAAAGCAACGGATAGTGCGATCAGACACTGATGGACCTTGGGAGTTCAGCTGGTATCTCTTTGGAAGTTTTCCTTGGCTTTTTGTCTACTATTCTCACTATCCTTCTGCCCATTCTGGGGTCGATTTTCCTCTTGCGGCCACGTCCAGGGAGGTTGGCTACAGTCCCATGGACCTTGAACTTCCTGATAATATTTGCAACTGTTGTCACAGGAACATCAAACTGCTTGGAGATGGTCTTATAGCCTTTGCCTAAAACATGCTTGTCTATAATTTTCTTTCTGATCTCCTCAGACAACTCTCTCCTTTGCTTTCTCTGGTCCATGTTCATTGTGGGACACATGATGATACCAAACAGCAGAGTGACTACTTTTCTCCATTTCAATAGGCTGAATGACTGATTGCACGATTGGAGACGTGTGATACTAATTAAAGAAAACAGCTAACTTGAAAAATCACTCTAATCCAATTATTTATGATCTTTTCTAGGGCTACCAACAAATGTGTCCAGGCCACTTTAGAATATCTTTGGAGAATAAGCAATAATTTATCTCTTTTCACACTTGCTTTGCTTTACTCAATGACATAGCAAAGGCAGGCAGGTATACATGGGACAATTGCTTTTCATTTAATCTATTTTCAGGAGGCATAAAACACTTTTTCAATGAGCTGTAAGGGTACCAACAAATTTGTCCACGTGTGTAGATGCTTATATACTGGTGTTTATATACTATTTATACAGAATATTCAATAAAATGTTTTTTAAAAGAAAGATACAAACTGAACAATATTCTGCCATTATGGAAGGAGGATGTCTCAAGTCCTGCTGAGGTTGTAACCTAAAATTAAACAGTCTCATGCTTTAATTTTGTAAGATGCCTAGTTTGTTATTTTAGTAATGGGAATGTGCGGGGGTGGGAGGGATGTATAATAAATTCATTGAAGTAGTTATTAAAAACTCAGCCTGAGTCTGTATTTAATATTTCTTGAGTTCTGGAGTGAGGGGGTCTCCCTATTACCTCCATGTCCAAACTCAACTTTTCAAAAATGGCTTTTGGAGATGACCTCTCAAGCCCTTTCAATACTGGGACCACTTCGGTCCCTTCCCCAACACTAGCAGCCCTGCCCTGGAAGCTCTCAGGACACACCCTGGTTATTCCTCAGCCAGTCTGTGGAATGGAGAGTCCCTACCTTGTACTCCTGGCCAGCCGCATCCACAGGAACTATATTGTGAGCTTGGTGCTCCTTGGATTTGTAACACACCACACAGAGGAGGGCTTTGTCATCCTTACAGAAGAGCTCCAGGAACTCCAGGTGCTTCTCACAGACTCTCCACCCTCTTGCTTCCCGCTTCACGGGCACACCCAGTTGTTTGACTATTGTAGCCAGATTGGCCAGTGACCGGTTTGGCTTCAAGTGCCTGATCTGAATTCTTGCTCTGCACAGAGGACACACCCTTCTATTCAGTAGACAGTCAGAACAGATGGGCCTACCAGCTGGCTCCTTCCAGCTCCTGGTAATGCAGGCTTGGCAGAAATTGTGCCCACAGTTTAGTATTACTGGATACGTGAAGAAGTCCAGGCAAATGGAGCAAGTTACTTCCTGCAGAAGTTGCTTCCTGGGGCTTAGATTGGCCATGGCTCAAACACTGGGATGCCAAGAGCCTGAGTTTCACTTTCCTCTCTGCCCCTCCACCCAATCAGCTCTCAGCTGGAGTCCCACGGCTGGCAGTTCCTTTGCCTCAGAGTGCTGAAAAAAGAAAGATCAGATGTCATTGGTGGACACAGAACAGGAGGAGGAGAGGTTAAGCCATTGCCTTTCCCAGGAACAGATGAGATAGCCCTCAAAACTATCTATTAAAACACACATGTATGGAGGGGGGAACCTGGCTGGTCTTGTGGTAGCAAGCATGACTTGTCCCCATAGCTAAGCAGGGTCTGCCCTGGTTGCATATGAATGGGAGACTTGATGTGTGAGCACTGCAAGATATTCCCCTCAGGCGATGGAGCCACTCTGGGAAGAGCAGAAGGTTTCAAGTTCCCTCCCTGGCTTCTCCAAGATAGGGCTGAGAGAGATTCCTGCCTGCAACCTTGGAGAAGCCGCTGCCAGTCTGTGAAGACAATACTGAGCTAGATAGACCAATGGTCTGACTCAGTATATGGCAGTTTCCTTTGTTCCTATGAACCTGGATTCAGAAGTGTTATGGAGGGAATTTGGGAAGATAAGCTTCTTTTGTGGGCAGCAAATCCAGCACAAACTTGTGCTCTTTACTTCTGCCCTTTCCTAAGCATTATTTTATATTTACATTTATATCTCACTCTTTCTACAAGGAGCCCAGAGCAGCATACATGGTTAGGTTTATCCTCACAACCACCCTGTGAGGTATGTTGGACTGAGAGATAAGCGATTGGCCCAGAGACACCCAGTGAGTTTCATGGCTGATTAGGGATTTGAACTTGGGTCTCTCCAATCCTAGTCCAACACTCTAATCCCTACAATCAATTGGCACCCAAACCATCCATCTTTTTTGTCAATATAGCACTGATGCTTACAAACCCTGAAAAAAGCTCTGCCTGAAGTGATGTCATGTGTTTTGGAATATGATCCAGTAGCAGGCTTACAAATCAGTACCTCAGCAGCAAAAAGTAATATCCCTTAACCCCAGAAATGTATTCGGTATCTGTCTGGTTCCTTGCTTCATGAAGATTCAATCACATGATTTGGGGCTCACATCCTAAAGTGTCTGGTGGAACAGCTCCCACCCCCAACTTCAACCCAAGTAAATTAATTCTGAATTTTAAAATGTGGGATAAGCTTATTTTATTGCAATTGGGGCTGATAGCTGTAATGAAGATGACGGCAATGTTCAATCACACTTTCTTTTTCCAGACATAATATTTTAAATTTTGTACACCACCTAGAGATTTATACACCAGGCAGCATAAAAATATTATAAATAAATAAATATAAAGTGTATCCCAAAATACATTTGGTGCAGTGCAAAAAATGTGTAGCAGAAACAGTTTTTGTGCTGTTGGGCCTATGGAGCTTGAGGAAGCAGGTTGTTACTTAAAAAGAGAAGCAGGGGAAGAAGGGAGAAAAAGAAATGGAAAATAAAGTTTGTTTCCTTGCAGTCTTCACAACCTTGTACTTAAGTATATTAGAGCCAGCTTTTATTTATGACTTTCACTCTCTCCCCATCTCTCTATTTCTGTTAATTCTTATTTTCTTCTCCAGCTTTCTGTAAGAAAACCCTAGAGCAGGGCTGCACAACTTCAGACTTCCTGCAGATGTTGGACTACAACTCCCATAATCCCAGATTACTGGTGACTTGTGGCTGGGAATGATGGGAGTTGCAGTCCAAAACCAGCTGGAGGATCAAAGTTGTACAGCACTGCTCCAGAGAAAGATAATGTTTGCGGATGGGGATGAGCTGCACCCATCACTGGTGCTGTAGGGAATTATGATGGGCTGGAAGGCTATTACATTTCCCTGGGATCCACCCTCAGTATTTATACATTTATATCCTACTCTTCCTCCAAGGAGCCCAGAGCAGTACATGGGTATGTTTATCCTCACAACAACCCTGGGAAGTAGGTTAGGCTGAGATACACATGACTGGCTCAGAGGTATGCTTGTACACCACTCCTTCAGAGTAGGCTGCCACCAGTTGAAGACTGGTCCAGCGTCACTAACCAGACTCAGACACTTCTCTGGATTCCTACCCCTTTGGAAGGAAGAGTGTGTCTACTGGAGAAGGGCATCCCCGCCCGACAGCTCCCTGTTGGAGAATTACTGGGAGAGCCTCTTCAGAAGGGGCTAGAGCGCAGGCAGGGTAGGCTAGGACTTAGAATGAATCCGTCAGCTCAGAAAGAAAGCTGCCCAGGTACATTTTGACTAGGGAACAGCGTAGGTTTCATTTAAAAAATGCTAGAGCTAGAAATTCCATACTCGGGGTGTTCTTTAGCCATTTTAGCCTTAAACAAGTTATTCTAGTAAGAACTAATCTGCCTACTTTTCTTTCACTATCCCTAAAACTGGTCTAAATTTGGTTCAAATCGAGGTCCACAAGTTAGACCTCTTGTACCTCAAATGTTCATATGTCCACTATCTTGGATCGGGGAGGATGACATCATTACAAACACATTGAGGTATCCCTGTGTGTCACTCACTACAACTGTACCAAATTTGGTTCAAATTGGTTAGACAGTACACAAGTTAGCCCACTTGCGCCTCAAATGTTCACATGTCTGCCATCTTGGACTGGGTGGAGGACATCATTACAAACTATACCATTGGGGCATCTCTATATGTCCCTACAGCTTAAGCAAATTTGGTTCAAATTGGTTAGCCCACTTGCGCCTCAAAAGTTTATTCATCCGTCATCTTGAATCAGGGTGGATGACATCATCACAAACTAAGCCGATGAGGTGCTATGTGTCCCTACAACTGTACCCAATTTGGTTCATATTGGTCCAGACATTGCGAAGGAATGGAGGAACACACATGGACACACAGGGAAGATCTCATAAACCTACAGGTAAAGTGTGCCGTCGAGTCGGTATCGACTCCTGGCGATCACAGAGCCCTGTGGTTGTCTTTGGTAGAATAGAGGAGGGGTTTACCATTGCAATCTCCTGCGCAGTATGAGATGATGCCTTTCAACATCTTCCTATATTGCTACTGCCCAATATAAGTGTTTCCCACAGTCTGGGAAACATACCAGCGGGGATTCGAACCAGCAACCTCTGGCTTTATAATCAAGTCATTTCCTCACTGCGCCATTAAGTGGCTAAGCCTACTGGAAAGTAGCCCCCCCAAAAGACACAAAAGTAGTGAATAATAAGTACGGTTACAGCTTGAATGCCCAACTTTGGCCTTCCAGCTCTTAGACTAGAGGGCCCAAGTTGGGCACCCCTGGTTTAGAGGGGATGGGGCTGCAGCCCAGTGATAAGAGCATCTGCTTTGGATGTAGAAGGTCCCAGGTTCAGTCCATGGCATCTTCAGATAGGAGAGCTGTTCTTGTGGTAGCAAGCATGAATTGTCCCCTTTGCTAAGCAGGTTCTGCCTTGGCTTGCATTTGAATGGAAGACTTGTACGAGAACTGTAAAATATTCCCCTTAAGGGATGAGGCCACTCTGGGAAGAGCATATGCACACTTGCATGCAGAAGGTTCAAGGTTCCTCCCTGGCACCTCCAAAATAGGGTCAAGAGAGATTCCTGCCTGCAACCTTGGAGAAGCTGCTGCCAGTCTGTGTAAACAATACTGAGCTAGATGGACCAATGGTCTGACTCATTCCTAAGGCTGGTTTTTAAAACTATGGTACTAAAAATCTCAAAACAAAAGCATGAGGGCTTTTAGCCATTTAACCCTCCCCCCCCCACCACACACACTTTTTTTTTAAAGGACACAAAAAGCAGCTGCAACTTTTAGTAGCAAAATGAATCTCTGCTAATGAAATTTAAGCACTGATCTTAACACAATAAGGATTGTTTGCTCACAGTACACATTGTGAAGAATGCACATGCCTTCTTCCCCCCCCCCCCCCAGTGTTCCCTGTAAGCGGGATTCCCAGATGTTGTTGACTACGACTCCCAGGATCTCCAGCTGTTGTGGCCTTTGGCTGGGGATTATGGGAGTTGTAGTCAACAACATCCCTCTAGGACTCCCTCTTATAGGGCACACTGCCCCCACACCCATGTGTTCGGACACCATAGCTTCCTACTGTGCGTGAGTGCGATTAAATCAACACAAGTGCATTCACACATGGTAATGTATGCATACTGAAGATAAAACAGGAATGCTGTGTATTAACAAGTATAAAGGGTTAAAGCTTACCAAGATCCCTGTTTTTAAATATAGAGCATCACAGCATATCTCCAATATGCATACACTACCATGTGTAAAGGGTGGTTCTGGAAAACAAGAGGAAATGTGCATTCTAAACACTTAATAGAAATTAAACGTTTACGTGGTTGAAATCTTATCCTTTTTGTTTAAACATTAACATGGTCAGCTCTGATTAAAAACAAACACTCAGCTTCCCCTATTAGGAGAAGAAACTACCTGTAGCCTCCAACAGCAATAGAAAAAAGGGAAAGTCCCATCCACAACCCACGGAGCAGAAGGCAGTCTGGCTCCTAAGCTCTTGGGCTGGCTCCTATAGCCAAATAAAATGAGGCCTGGGTTATTAAGTGTATTTAGGGTAGGGGAGATCTGGGTCCAAATCTTCCCCACTCAGCCATGAAGCTCAGTGGAGATGAATCTAGTCTAACCTACCTCACAAGGTTGTTGTGAGGATTAAATGGGGAAGGAAGGGTGGGAAAGGTATGCTACTCTTGAGTTTCTTGGAGGAAGGGCAGGAATTGGTCATCGCATGCATGCTAGACCTTGACCAATTTTCTTTGAGTCTCAGCCAAAAATTTAGAAGCCAACAGTGGACCCTTGACAAAATTACTGGACACAGAAACAGGGTGGTCTAAGGTAAACAGAGATTTTTATAAATAACTACCTCTGAATATCCTAGTTTAGGTGCCATGGCTCCCTAGTGTCTGGAATTTGTCAAGCCCTGATATGTGCATGCCCAGCAGAAAGGTATATTTACTTTTACCTATATGCAGCCCAGTCCTAGGCAGGCATGCAAACTCAAAAGCTAGTTGCAATGAGACCAAAAGTCAATTTTGTATTTATATATACATAATTTTACAATATAAATAAGACACTCCTTTCACTGCAGTTCTCATCCCAGATGACAACAGGGAGTAGCCCAGTTGGATCCCTCCTATGAACTGCATTTTTGAAACCAAAAAAACAAAAGAAATTGCAGATTCCCTTAGCGACACCATGGAACTGCCATGCCGCTGTTGTGAAAACAGAAGCACAAATCACACAAATGCCCTCCACCAACACCATATATATAATCACCTGCAATATCAGTATATTGTGGATGGATAGGATGGCAGGGACTGCCTGACAAAAATCCATTCCTTACTAAAAATAATTTTATTATTATTATAAAAAGCCATTCAGCAGAAGTCTGACTGTGGCTGTGATCTTCTGCTCAAGAGCGGGCGGGGGGCGGAATTCAACAATCATGTGGGAGCCCCTGGTGGCGCAGTGGTAGAACTGCCGCCCTGTAACCAGAAGGTTACAAGTTCGATCCTGACCAGGGGCTCAAGGTTGACTCAGCCTTCCATCCTTCCGAGGTCGGTAAAATGAGAGGTCGGTAAAATGAGTACCCAGAATGTTAGGGGGCAATATGCTAAATCATTGTAAACTGCTTAGAGAGCTCCGGCTATAGAGCGGTATATAAATGTAAGTGCTATTGCTATGTGAAAAGAGACCCTTTCTAAGGGGAAGAGCAGTTTAGCCTTTACAGTGCTCAAGGGAGTGGTTGATTTCTTAGAAAGGTTGTCTCTCTAGCCCAGGCCTACACAATTTTGGCCTCCCTGCAAATGTTAGGCTACAACTCCCACAATCCCCTATTACTGGCCACTGTAGCCAAGGATGATGGGAGTTTTAGTTCAAAAACAGCTGGAGGGCCAAAGTTGTGGTGCCCTGCTCCTACCCTCTTCACACATGATGCTCAACACTCATATGAGTTTACAATCTACACAGCTACAGATCTGTACACACATACGCACACAATTATTTGCAAATTGCTGAACACAGGTAATATGTTCATCTATTACCATGCATTTGAGGCATTTGTACCCAGGTTCACTCTTAAAATGAATGCAGGTCAAGGGTGTAGCTATAATTGAGCAGATGGGTTCAAAGAACTCAGGACCCCCCAGCTCCACCCCTCCCTATTTTCTTCATTATCTCCCTCACTCTGTGGGGCTACCAGGGAGAGGGGCAAACATAGGCCCCGTCTCCCCTAGCTATGCCCCGATACATACAAGCATACAACCATCTGTACACTCATGTCTGAACAGGGCTTTTCTCTCTGCTGCAAGCTTTATTCTAAGCATCCCCAAAAAACTGCACAAGAAGCTCATATAACCCCCTCATCTCCAATCTGTGAGCACCCTTCAAACCTTTCTCTAACGGTGGGAGGGACTTATAAGAGAGAAGGGGAAATGAAAATTGTGTGGAGAGAAGAAAAGATAGGAAAATAAGAGAAGGGAAAATAGCTTTGCAAAAAAAAATGGATGAGCCATTAACTCAGCAAATCTGCATACTGAAATGCATAAGCAGCCATTACTCAGGCAAGCTCCCCTCCCCCCCCCAAAAAAACTTCTTCCCTACTCCCTAGCATTTTCAATCATTTTTTTGGTCCTAGTTTCAGCCAGCCTCACCAAAACCACTCCACTGTGGAATAAAGGATGAAAACCAAGATTGGTTTCAGACAATCACAAGGAACCTGGTTAAAACGTTACAGCTGTGAATTGTGTGAATCCAGAATTTCAGAGCAATCCTGGTCAATAGATAGCCAGGTTAACCAGAGCACGATTGTTCTGAAATTCTGAATTCACTCCATTAGTTCCACTAGGCTCACTAACCCCGATTAGCTTTTTTCACCAAGATACTTGTGACTATGTGAACCCAGCCCGAGTTTGGAAAGAAGAAGAAAAAACGGGAGTGATTCAGCTCCAGTTGCATGTTGCATCCCCAAAGTAGCGACCACTTATTCAAACTAGCATGATCAGAAGAGACAAAAGAACTAAAACCATAGATTTGTATTTCAGCGATCTGCAAAGAGTTGGTCTTACCAGCAGCACGAGGAAAGAGAAGCAGCGACGATCCACCAGCGCAGGATAAATAAGCCAAAAAGATTCTTTCTGCGACACTCCCACCAGCTTTTAAAAGCGCAGTCTGCCCGGCGCCCGCCCCTCACATCCGCCCAGGAATCTTCCTAAACAATACTTTTCGTCTTGCTTCTCTCTCCAGCCCCTCCCTCCCGGAATAGTCGGGTAACAGCTCTGCGTGCGTACCCGATTAAATATAATCGATATAGCGGGTGAGCGAGGGCAGAGGCTGTGTGTATAGTTTTCTCTACTTGCTTTCATGCTCTGAAACCAGCAAGGCATTTATTATCTTGCAAATTACTTGAAGCTTAGCAGGAAGCTAAAGGTTAGAGAAGAGGAAAGCTAGTCTCCCTCCCTCCCTCCTCCCGCCCTTCTCCATCCAAATTGATGGAGAACAGTTTAACACTGTGTTAAACTGTTGTTTGTTTTAATCTTTTTAATTCTGTTTTAATTAGTTCTGTTTTTATTATCAACCACCCAGAGACATAAGTTCTGGACAGTATATACATTTGTTAAATAGATAAATAAATAAATAAATCCATTCCCTCCCATGTCCTCAAAGAAGCAGAATACAGCAATTTAGTGGACAGGTAAGTTTGGGGGTTTAATCACTGCCCTGAGCCAGTTTTGGAAGGGTGGCATATAAAGCAAACAAATAAATAAATAACTACAAGGTAGAACTAACTAAAAAAAATTACTAGCTTAGAAATATGTTTTATTTGCCAACATGCTCTGATGCACTCATGTTGATGATTAGTTTTACTAACACAAAGGAGAAGGGATCTGCATAAAGCTTCCCTGCCTAATCACCTGAGGGAGAGTCTTATCTGAGCCAGTTTTGGAAGGATGGCATATAAAGCAAATAAATAAATAAATAACTACAAGGTAGAACTAACTAAAAAAAATTACTAGCTTAGAAATATGTTTTATTTGCCAACATGCTCTGATGCACTCATGTTGATGATTAATTTTACTAACACAAAGGAGAAGGGATCTGCATAAAGCTTCCCTGCCTAATCACCTGAGGGAGAGTCTTATCTGAGCCAGTTTTGGAAGGGTGGCATATAAAGCATATAAAGCAAATAAATAAATAAATAACTACAAGGTAGAACTAACTAAAAAAATTCCTAGCTTAGAAATATGTTTTATTTGCCAACATGCTCTGATGCACTCATGTTGATGATTAGTTTTACTAACACAAAGGAGAAGGGATCTGCATAAAGCTTCCCTGTCTAATCACCTCGGGGAGTCTTATCTACCTCTTCTAAAATTGCCGAGGGGCTATTGACACACCTGCCTTTGACTAAAATATCTTGATGATAAGCAGGTTTGGGCTGAATAGGTTTTCTTGCCCTACTTGAAGCCTTCTAAAAGCGCATGACTGAAGAATGCATGGACCTCCCTCTGACCCATAAGGGCACTTTAGTCAAAGGATTATTTTTAAATAACTGAAAAGAAAGAAAGACAGACACAGAGCTCCTTATTCTTTGCTATTCTCCAGAGCTCCATTTATCAATTTCCTCTATATTCTCTCTCCATTTGTTGTTCCAGAGTCCCCAGGATAGAAATGTGGAACTCCAATGGAATGCAAGCAGACAGCTTTCTGACAAGCCACAATTCCTGCCTGTAAGTTTGGTCCTCCACCAATCCCCCAAATGTACCTTTCTGCAACTGCAGTCTGGACACCATAGTGTCTGGGTCTGGGAAAATAAAGTGAACCGAGATTAAGCAGCACACCATCCTGTTTATAAGAAATCTTGCGACACATACACAAAACCAGTTGTCATTATTATAGTGCTTGTGATTTTCAGGGGTTTTGCAAAGTTGAACTCGGCCCTAGGACCAGAAGTCATGATGGGCCCCTGAGCCCCCTGCTGCATTCTTCCCCCCACCCTGCCATGTCGTCAGTGTAGAAGAACTATATAGACACTGTGAAAAACAAAACACTTATTTATTTATTTACATTTTATATCCTGCTCTTCCTCCAAGGAGCCCAGAGCGGTGTATTACATACTTAAGTTTTCCCCCAACATGTCCTTTGTGGAGCCAGTGTGGTGCAGTGCTCAGAGTGTTGGACTAGGGATCGGGGAGGCCTGAGTTCTAATCCCCATTCAGCCATGAAACTCCCTGGGTGACTCTGGGCCAGTCATGTATCTCTCAGCCAGACCTACATCACAGGGTTGTGAGGATAAATGTAACCAAGTACACCACTCTGGGCTCCTTGGAGGAAGAGCAGGATACATAAATAAATAAACTTTCACCATGCAAGTAATATCACAGTCTCCACACTCTGTTTAGAAGATAGATGGATACTTTATTTCAGTCATTGACCAGCATAAAATGAACAATACATAGTAACATCCAATTAAATAATAAATTCTTTGCGAGTTTTACAAACAATGTAACAAAACTTGGCCACCTTACCAGAAACTCTTTCTTTACAATTGGACAGCAGATAGTCTAAATAAAACTCATCAGTATGGCCAGGAAACTTCTTTAATAGCGGGAAAATAAAATGTAAACAAATATCCTTGTAAAAGGTGCAGTAAAGAATCATGTGTGCTGTGGCTTCTGTATCACCCGAGCCGCATGGGCATAGCACTCTGTTTAGAAGCCAACACCTTGGCACAGACTGATAGCCAAGGGGGCTAGGTTGCCTCCCCCCACCCATTTTTTTCTCTGCCCCCTACTAATTTTTGGGGTGTTTTTTTTTTTTACAAATAAGTATAAGTGCTCCAGGCTGCAAGTTGCTTCCCAGACTATGGAAAACACCTTTACCAGACAGCAGTGATATAGGAAGATGCTGAAAGGCATCATCTCATACTGCGTAGGAGATGGCAATGGTAAACCCCTCCTGTATTCTACCAAAGACAACCACAGGGCTCTGTGGTTGCCAGAAGTTGACACCGACTCAAAGTCACAACTTAGAGTAGTACTGTTGAGTAACTTGGTCTGGATGTCAATCACTGGATATTAACATGATGACCCCTGCTAAGTAAACCACAGCTAACTTGGCAAAGAGGCACCTTTTAATGTGATGATTCTCTTTATTTAGCAGGGGGAGAGTAACTGGCCCTATCCACCCCCTGCACAGTACCTCCAGTGGCTGTTGCTGGTGTCTATCTTATGTTTCTTTTTAGATGAGCCCTTTGGGGACAGGGTTCCATCTTATTTGTTTATTTCTCTGTATAAACCACCCTGAGCCATTTTTGGAAGGGCGGTATAGAAATTGAATAAATAATTAAATAAATAAGGCTTGAAACACTTACAACAACCTTTTAAAATATTTTTTTTAAGTCTGGGAACCTAATCCCCCACAATCCCATAGACTCAATGGCTCATTATCTGCAGTTTTGTTACCTGCGGTAATTTGCAGGAACGGAAGCGTTGCAGATAATGTAATACAGCTGTACCAGCATTCAAGTGTCTGCACACATGTACATGTGAATGATGGTATGTGTGTTCATTTTAAAAGTGAACCTGGGTACAGAGCCCGTGAAATGCCGGATACCAATTAGACATGTACTGTGGCACTTGCATTCCACACTGAATAACTGTACTTGCATCCATAATACAGAACTCTGTGTGTGTACACTGTACACAGATGGCACGTGTGTTGAACAGGACTACTGTGATCATTTTTATCCATATCTAGCATAAGGAAATGGCCCTGCCTGTGTGTTCCTAGCTGGGCCAGCACTTCTGCATAGAGAGAAAGTTGTTAATCTTGGAGCCAAAAGGCAGCAAGAGATGTTAAAGAAGCCTATTTGAGTCTCTTGCAAAAAGTGTGGGCACTGTGCTGCAGCTTTCCTCCTTGCAGCCCCAGTAATTGTCATCACGCAAATGGCTGGCGTGCATGTGCACAGCATGCACATGTGTCGGCCACTGGCATGGCGACACTGATACAGGGCTGCAAGGAGGAATGTTGCAGCCCCATGCCCACATTTTGGGGGAGAGCGCTGGCGATTGGGGGAAGTGATGGGGCAGGGATAGGCAGGTAAGAGGCACCCTCCCTGGCCCCTAAAGTCACCCCGCATCCTCCCAGGAGTGCACAGAACTGGTTCTGTGCACATCCCTATTGGCTCCCACTCTATGGCTCAGTAAGCCCCTTCCCCTTCTTTCTGGATCAGCTCTAGAGTTAGGAAGGGTACTAGTAGTGGGCCTCTGGATTTGTCAGCTCCCTGTAGTTCATGGCTGAGTACATGCGGCAACACAGCACTTCCATGGCTTCACCTGCATCTGAGGAGAAGGAGAAACAGAGCTTGGTGTCCCCAAATTACTTATGGCACCAGGATCCAAATCCCTGGTCAATGTTGCTCTTTGCTTTCACATAGACATTGAAACAGCATGGGGAATAGAAGAGAGCCCTGGAGAATCCTATAGTGGAGCTGCCACGAGGGCAGAGCAATAGTCCCCCAGTACGATCTTTGGACACTATCAGTACTAGGTTGGGGCAGCCAGTGGAGGGCGTGCTGG
The DNA here is from genome assembly GCF_027244095.1 of Hemicordylus capensis. Lineage (NCBI taxonomy): Eukaryota > Metazoa > Chordata > Lepidosauria > Squamata > Cordylidae > Hemicordylus > Hemicordylus capensis. The sequence continues at coordinate 251,297,750 of NC_069658.1, read as the reverse complement.
AGCCTAGAGATGGGACCAGAAGGACCCAGCAAAGAACCAAGGCCAAGGAAAAAACCAGGGACTGGGGCCAGGAAGGAAGCTAGGAACCAGCACCAAAAGCCAGGGTCAAATCCAAGCAGACAAACTGGGAACCAGGATCAGCCTCAGAGGCACAATGCCTCTAAATAGCACTTGCAGGGGAGCAACAGCAAGAGAGAGGACATGTTCTCACCTCTTGCCTGTGGGATCCCCAGAGGCATCTGTTGGGCCATTGTGTGAAACAGGATACTGGACTAGATAGGCCTTGGGCCTGATCCAGCAGGAGATGTTAATGAAGCCCATTTGAGTGTGAAACATTTCTGCTGGGAGGGGGACAGGAGTCTGATTAACCTGGCTAATCAGAATTTGATTGCATTTCCCCCCATACACACCCCTTACAGAGAACAATATCCTGGGATTTCCTTATAGAAGGTACTTGATTGTGGTAGCATAGCCTCTAGCTATCTTAATAGCCCTCTCCAAAGCATGCAGGAATGTTGCAGTGCACATGAAGAATAACCTGACGACTATAAGCAAAAGGAGAGGCTATTGCCCAAGAAAGTTCCTAGGAACAACAGCACACCATGCCCCAATCAAATCAAACAGCATCCAAACTGGTTCCCTGTTGTATAGAGGAAACTCTAGCATGGCCTAGAGATACCAACCCCATTCATAGGTTGTTTGTTTGATTGATTGATTAAGTGCCATCAAGTCAGTGTTGACTCTTAGTGACTCAGTGACTCTTAGATTCTCTCCAGGATGATCTGTCTTCAACTTGGCCTTTAAGGTCTCTCAGTGGTGCATTCATTGCTGTCATAATCATCGAGTCCATCTACCTTGCTGCTGGTCATCTTCTTCTCTTTCCTTCAACTTTTCCCAGTATTATGGACTTCTCAAGGGAGCTGGGTTTTCACATAATGTGTCTGAAGTATGATAGTTTGAGCCTGGTCATTTGTACTTCGAGTGTAAATTCTGGATTGATTTGTTCTATGATCCTTTTGTTGGTTTTCCCCGCTGTAGATGGTATCCTCAGAAGTCTTTTCCAGCACCAAAGTTCAAAACCATCAATACTTTTTATGTCCTGCTTCTTCATAGGTAAAAGCCTTTTAAATTAAACCCAATCAAAAAGGCACCCATGAATAGCAAAGGTTGCTCCTGCTGATGGAGCAAAGAGGCCTCTGTTTAACGGAAGCTGTAGTCCAGCAACAGAGACATAAGTTTTGGGTGGTATAAAAATATGTTAAATAAATAAAATAAATAAACATCTGGAAATCCAAGTTTGAGAACCCCTGCCAGAATACATTATAACTTGTTCCCCTCCTTCCTAAATATACAGTAAACCAACAATTCATGCTTAGGTATATCACAATTGCAGTTTGCCAAGTGTCAGGCACATTTCTGTGGACAATGCTGCATGATTAGGAACATAGGAAACTGCTATATACTGAGTCAGACCATTGGTCTATGTAGTTCAGTATTGTCTTCACAGACTGGCAGCGGCTTCTCCAAGGTTGCAGGCAGGAATCTCTCTCAGCCCTATCTTGGAGAAGCCAGGGAGGGAACTTGAAACCTGCTCTTCCCAGAGCGGCTCCATCCCCTGAGGGGAATATCTTGCAGTGCTCACACATCAAGTCTCCCATTCAAATGCAACCAGGGCAGACCCTGCTTAGCTATGGGGACAAGTCATGCTTGCTACCACAAGACTAGCTCTCCTCTGTGATGAGTGTAGCAAGGGCAAATGGAACAGAAGAAGACTAATCTAATCAAAGTAGTGATTAGATTAAGCAGGGGGAGAGCAATTGTCCTTATCCAGCCCCAGGACAGCATCCCTCTGGTGTCCAATTTGCATTTCTTTTCCGACTTTGAGCTCTTTGGGGACAGGGAACCTTTTCTCCCCTATTATTCTTTTTCTATGTAAAACACTTTGAGAAGATTGTGTTGAAAAGTGATATACAGTATAAAGAATAGTCACAGTGATCATAGTGATAGCACCCAGCTAGGGTTACCACATGTCCAGGATTGACCTGGAAGTTCCAGGGTTATAGGGTGTCCTTCCCACGATGTAAGAAAAGTGTCATCCTGGGTGTCAAAGAATTTGTGTCCCCCCCCACAATTCAATTTTTATTGTGTTTTTCCCCCAAATTCAATTTTTATTGATTTTAACAATAATATTATTATCATTCATAACAAACAGAATAAATGAAAATGGACTTCCCGCACACCTCTCTTCATGAAAGATTAACTATAAAATTTACCCTTGCTATAATAATAATTCAAAGCATAAATTTAAACCCTTACAAACACAGTTAATCTTCCCAACCTGCTTTTTTTTTTTCTAAATTTCGAATCCTACTGTAAGATCCATAGTAGGAAAATAATTTTTTAGATACAACAAAAATGGTTTCCAATCTTCTTTAAAACATTCTAAGTTTTGGTCTCTTATCAGTGTTGTAAGTTTTGCCATCTCCGCATATTCCAAAATTTTTATCAGCCAATCTTCTTTTGAAGGCAGTTCATTACTCTTCCATTTCTGTGCATATATTATTCTGGCTGCCGTGGAAGCATACATAAAAAATGTTAAATTAGTTGTAGAAATTGCACCTTGTGTTATTCCCAGCAGGAAGGATTCTGGCTTCTTAGGAAATGTCATTTTAAATATTTTCTTTAACTCATTATATATCATATCCCAATAGGCCTTAGCCTTCCCACAGGTCCACCACATATGAAAAAAAGTACCTTCAGAATGTCCACACTTCCAACATTTGTTTGAAACATTTTTGTACATTAACGCCAATTTTTTTGGTGTCAAGTACCATCTATACAGAGTGTCCAAGAATTTGTGTGGGAAGTTTGCTTTAACAAATTTTACCCATTTCCCTGGAGCTTCTCTCCGGGCATTTTAGCTACATGGTGTCCGTGTTTAAAAGTCCCATATTCTTACCCTTTCTCAGACAGCAGTGCTGCTGACTAACTAGGCTGGCTCCTAGGGATATGCATGGAACTGGTTTGGCACTCCTTTTCTGGAGTGGCAAACTGGTTTGAAATGCTGGCATTCGGAGGCCATTGGGGGGTGACTTTAAGCGGCAGGGAGGGTGCCTCTTACCTGCCCATCCCTGCCCTGCCATTTCCCCCACATTGGCGCTCTTCCAAAAAGTGTGGGCACTGTGCTGCAGCTTTCCTCCTTGCAGACCCAGTAATTGTCATCACACAAATGGCTGGCGTGCATGTGCACAGCATGCACATGTGTCGGCCACTGGCATGGCGACACTGATACAGGGCTGCAAGGAGGAATGTTGCAGCCCCATGCCCACATTTTGGGGGAGAGCGCTGGTGATTGGGGGAAGTGACGGGGCAGGGATAGGCAGGTAAGAGGCACCCTCCCTGGCCCCTAAAGTCACCCCACATCCTCCCAGGAGTGCACGGAACTGGTTCTGTGCACATCCCTATTGGCTCCCACTCTATGGCTCAGCAAGCCCCTTCCCCTTCTTTCTGGATCAGCTCTAGAGTTAGGAAGGGTACTAGTAGTGGGCCTCTGGATTTGTCAGCTCCCTGTAGTTCATGACTGAGTACATGCGACAACACAGTACTTCCATGGCTTCACCTGCATCTGAGGAGAAGGAGAAACAGAGCTCGGTGTTCCCAAATTACTTATGGCACCAGGATCCAAATCCCTGGACAATGTTGCTCTTTGCTTTCACATAGACATTGAAACAGCATGGGGAATAGAAGAGAGCCCTGGAGAATCCTATAGCAGAGCTGCCACGAGGGCAGAGCAATAGTCCCCCAGTACGATCTTTGGACACTATCAGTACTAGGTTGGGGCAGCCAGTGGAGGGCGTGCTGGAGCCTAGAGATGGGACCAGAAGGGCCCAGCAAAGAACTAAGGCCAAGGAAAAAGCCAGGGACTGGGGCCAGGAAGGAAGCTAGGAACCAGCACCAAAAGCCAGGGTCAAATCCAAGCAGACAAACTGGGAACCAGGATCAGCCTCAGAGGCACAATGCCTCTAAATAGCAGTTGCAGGGGAGCAACAGCAAGAGAGAGGACATGTTCTCACTTCTTGCCTGTGGGATCCCCAGACCATCTGTTGGGCCATTGTGTGAAACAGGATGCTGGACTAGACAGGCCTTGGGCCTGATCCAGCAGGACTGTTCTTATCAGTCAGAGGCAAAGCCAAGGCAGAAACCAGGGCCATAAAATGTGCTATGCCACTTTCTGCCAAATGCATTCAAGCCGCCAGGTTTTCATTGTTCCCAGCTTCTCATGGAGGGATCGCTCAGTGGGTGAGGAAGGCACATAGGAGGGATCACATCAACAGCATGAGTCCTTTCAGTGTCCCACAAGGACTGAGGAAGGAGGACAAAGAGATGGGGGTTCTCTTCCATCAGGGAAAAGGAGTCACCCAAAGAGCTCCTGGAACACCAAGGTAGTTTTGGGCTGGATGTCAGGATTCACCCTGACTTACAACCTGACGCATTATCAGACAAGGAGAACCCTGACATAGCCTTTGAGGGGCCCACAGATGAGGAGAACCCCAACACAACTCCTGAGAGGGCTTCAGATAAGGAGAACCCTGATGCATGAGCACCCAAGAGGGCTTCAGACAAGACACCATTGGATCACATCGTGGAGGAACTCAAGCCATCAACCTGCTGGGCTCTCACCTCATATCTGGACCTCACGACAGACTCCCCCCTTCCTTGGGAGGGTTCAGCTCAGGGGACAAGGGCAAATCCCCGCATGGCCAGCAGAGAGGTGCCAACACCCCCAACAGACCTCAAAGAGTGATGATGCTACCAGGACCAGGCCGATCTGCAACAATGGAGAATATGCGCTCAAGTGGCAGCACAGAATCTCTTTCAGGAGAGACCTGCTTGTGAGGAAGGTGTTTCCTCAAGAGGAACAGTAGAACCCGAACCAGCTGCACCAAATAAGGGCTGAAGAGACCTGCTACAGGGTGGAGATCTCCACTTAAGCCCTGCTGAGTCTCAAAGTGGTTGCTGGTACAATAGCATTGTTAGCTCTTTTCTCCCATGCTGGAGTCTATTTCTCCAGCATTCAATACCCTGGCTCTGCTGCTGGCTTGTATCCTGGGGCCTTTGTGTTCTTCTGTTGTTCTTTTCTGTGAGAGTCTTCTGGTCTTTGTAAGAACTGCATTCCTGTTCTAATATTGAGCCTGATCTCCACTTGGAACAACAACCTTACCTGAGCTTGACCTGTGCTGTGAGTTGCTGACTGAATGTTGCATAACCTAATGAAGGCAGGGCACTGAATTTGTTGGGAGAAACTAAAAAGACTTAGGAAATATTTCAAGAAGTAGAAGTAAAAGTACCCAGGGTGAAAAATGGGGAAAGGATGAAGGTGAGGAGATGTTCTGGGTCACTGGGGAATTGTCAGGAGTCAATGGAAAATCCTAATAGTTGTGTCTTGTTGTAACTCCTACAACAGTCCTGTAGGATAAGTGGGTTGTATTGGCCCCATATTGCGGATGGGATAACTGAGGCGTTAGAATTTGCCCGAGGTTTTCTTGTGAGCTCTGTGCAAGAAGTAATATCTAAAATGGGGACTTTGAGATGGCCAGTATAGTCTCTTGGCCAATATGCCACAGTGGCTATTGCAGTTATGGAGAAGGCTTTGATGAGATGAAGGTGGGTCTCTCTTACAAAAAAAGTGCTATTAATCTCTCTGAATTCTGTGGGAGGGGGACATGGAAAAGTTTACAGTGTTTTGATTCATCTCTTGGTGGCTTTTGATACCATTGGCCATGGTATCCTTCTGGGTCACCTGAGTTAGCTGAAGTGGCACTATTTTACAGTAGTTCTGTTCCTACCTGTTGGGTAGATTCCAGATGGTGGAACATAGGAAGCTGCAAAATACTGAGTCAGACCATTGGTCTATCTAGCCCAGTGTTGTCTTCACAGACTGGAAGCAGCTTCTCCAAGGTTGCAGGCAGGAATCTCTCTCAGCCCTATCTTGGAGGACCTCTCATTTTCACCCAGTTATGCCCCTTTGGAGGGTGAAGTAAAACCCCAGGCAGACCTGGGGTCAAAGGAGAATGTTCCAGCGATGGAAGGAGTCCATTCCCAAATCTCTGGATCAATTGAAGAAGGAATTTTGGGATCCTCCAGCGCGGGGCCCGGGAGACTGGAAGAAAAGCTGCAGCCTGTGAGTACAATGGAACTAGATTTACTGGGGACAGTCTCTTGCCAGTCAAACCAGAAGGACAATTTAAATCCTAGGAGCTTGGGGGAGGGACCGATAGATCCCCAACAGCCAGGAGCACAATTTGATCACTATGAGGTGAGTGGATCTACAACTCTAGATCCCCCAAAAGTAGAGGGAAATGTACCCTTGTTTTCCTCATTGCCATCAACTCATTCAATTATCCAGGCAGAAGCGAAAGCGAAACTAAGGCAGCCCTCTACTGAATTTGCTGAGTCACAGGCTGCTTTGTCTGATGTAATCTCACCCATTCCTGAAGTAATTACAACAGCCCTTGGAGATTTAGCAACCTTGGGGGAGCAAGGTTTAACAGAGCAAAGATTAACAGAATTAACAGTAGAAGAGAGTAAAAAAGAAATGTTTATGATGAGTTCAATGCCTTTGCTGGAGAACCAAAGTATGGAGCTTTCTGAAACAGAGTGCAGAGATCGATCCCCCTTAAAAAGTCCAGGGTGGTCATCTCGTTTTCATGTAGAAGACTTTGAAGACCAAAGAGATACCAGACCCTCTGTATTAGAGAAATCACAATTTCTTCACTCTATGGGAGTAGAACAAGTACTTTCCCCCACTCCCCTCAAAGCCAGTATAATAACTCCTGCACCCTCTGCAACTATGCCAGAAGAGGGCGATATTGCCCACAGTTACTCAGTTAATATAGCAGAAAGTGAGGAAAGCGCCTTGGACTCAGATTTGGAGTCTTCTTCAAGCTCAGGGGTGGGGAGTGAAGGGGAAGTTTCTGAAGATGACGCAGATTCATCGATACAGCCTTATCAAACAGATGGGGGTGATAAGTTGAATCCTGAGATAAATGACAAAATTTTAGAATCAGATGCTATCGAAGTGCTAGAACAAGGGGGCTGTTAACACGCCCAATCAATAGCAAGAACTTCTGGGAAAGGACATTAAGGAGGTCTCCATCTTCCTACTAAGAACTGATATAAAACCATTGGACATATTTGAATTTTGGGCCTTCTTCATAGCCCATATGGCAGTACCAAGATCCAAAGTTACCTCAGCAACATGGGAGAAAAGGGGTGCGTTTGCACAATGGGAACGCCGAGATAAAGACCACAATATTATTTTTCAGTTCCTACTTGGAAGGGACGCCATGTTCATTTCCAGCATGGTAACGGAACGGGTGCCCTCATACTAGGGAATTGGAATGTTCCCCTTCTCGTAATCAGGTTAGTAAACCTGTATGTCATTTATGCAATGCTCCTGCATAGGAATAGGGAGGGAAGATGCGACCAAGAGGTTCACGCAGATGAGACAGTAAATCTCTTCTGGAAAAGTTTGTATGGTTATGTGCAAAAAGACAAGAGTATCTCTTCTAAACAGCAATGGGACAAATTGTGGAAATGGACGTCGGATGTAAACCCCCCCGCCATTACCTGATGTGCCTTGAAATCCCCCACCCCCGAGTTACAGTACTACCAGCATATACTTCATAACCTTGTGGGTTTCCAAATCATTGTGTGTAAATCTTTGTAGATATATCATATCAAACAACCACTTTGTATATAATTGTGCTTTGGCAACGTACTGTATGCTTTGGTAGTTCGTTGGTTCAATTAAAAAATCTTGTCCTATAAAAAATCTTGTCCTAATTTTGGAGAAGCCAGAGAAGGAACTTGGAACCTTCTGCTCTTCCCAGAGTGGCTCCATCCCCTGAGGGGAATATCTGACAATGCTCACACTTCTAGTCTCCCATGCATATGCAACCAGGCTGGACCCTGCTTAGCCAAGGGGATGCAGTGCCAGGGGTGGGGGCAGCGAGAGGCACCTTTAAAACTTAATCAGCAGGTACTACTTACCAGTGCTCAGTAAACACCTGCAAGCTGTCTCAAGCAGTGGCACTCTGCCCACAATCCTGTGTGGGGCAGTGGCACTACACCCGGCATCTGGCACGATGGTGACATAGCCCCTACCTCTGTGTGTGAGAGAGAGGCTTCAGCACATGCGCAGAGGTCTGGACCATGCTGCTGCCACACTGGATACAAGGCCGAGTGCTGCCATCCCACATGGGATTGTGGCCAGAGCAGTGGCATACCTAGGTAATTTGCATGCCCGAACCACTGCTGCTGCCCGTGAGGCCAAACTGCCAATCTCTGCAAGTATTCTAACCACCATGTGCATAGTCAGGGGGTGGGGATGAGCTTGAGCAGGCCTCACACACACACACACACACACCCGCCACTGTGGCAGTCTGCAGAGTGGGAGTGGCAGCTGGGCTGACCGTCTGCCACAGTGATGCTTGAGCCGATGGTCAGCCCAGCGGCTGCTCCAGCTCTGCCTGCCGCCGCCACCAGTGGGGGGGGGCGGCCTGCTTAGGCTGTCCTCCTACCTACCCCGGCCGTGCACATGGCAGTTTGAATACTTGCAAAGATCAGCGGTTCAGCCTTGTGGTGGGGGTGGTTCGGCTTCCCGATGGTGGAAAGCCACCCCTGGACTTTGGAGGCCACGGGCCGCGGCCCCATGGTCCAGGAGTAAGAGCGCCTCGGGTCACAAGTCTAAATAAGCATCACCCTGGTCATCAGTGGAAGCCTCATTTTATTTCTCTTTATTTTTACATTTATATCCTGCTTTTCCTCCGAGGAGCTCACCCCTTGTCAGCTCTGATTTCAGTTTCCCTTTCTCCCCTCCCACTGTCCCCCCACAGATGTAACGATGTGGGGTAGGAGTGGGGGGACCCCTCCTTCACTGTTGCTTCTCAGGAAGGCAATCTTGCTCTGTTCCTAGAGGCTAATTTGCTTATCATGTAACAAACCCCCTTCCAAAAGAAGATCCTCCAGTGCAAGCTCCAGTGACTGAAGGGTATACTGACTGGGTGATTTTGGGGCCACCCTGAACCATTGTGGGATGGGTGATCTACAAATGAAATGAAATGAAATGAATAATTATACTGAATAGCTGTGTTTTCTTCTTATATACCTATGATTTTTAAATGCCAAAATCTTCCTGGGGTACTTCCAGGTGACACCACCACCAAAACAGGTCAGTTTCATCTGAACGGCTCCCTCCAGTGTGTGAGGGGGGGACCCTGGGCCAGCATGTCTCCTCCTCCACTGGGTGCATCTTCTCTCTACCACAGGGCCGAACAGCTTAAGCCCTCAAGCTGTTCTTGGACTACGACTCCCATCATCCTCAGGCATGGTGGCCAGTGATGGGGATGATGGGAGTTGTGATCCAACAAATGGAGGGCTGAAGTTGTATAGTCCTACACTACTGCTTAATCACGCAGAGGGATAATTCAGACAAACGCATGCTTTCAATACTACTTTGAAGGAGCCATGGCCAGCCAGTCCTCTAATAAGGTGCAGTGAGGGAGCCTCAAGTGGCAGATGAGCAAAGGCAGAGAATGACTGGCCTTTGTTGGCCCACTGACTTTCCAGGGCGTTTTCCAGATTGGACACTACAACAGTGTGACTACGTGTGCTTCTGAACAACCTGTGTTTTGACATTGCAGTTCCTGTGCTGTCGGCAAGGCGCCGTTCACATTTCCAACGCCTTCGTTCGGATTTTATTGTTGCATTAAAGTCCTATAGCGTCACATGTGCGGCACAAATAAATAGCTGTATTTTCCCATGGTAGAGTTTTGCGCAACTAGAAAAGACTGCTCCCCCTGCTGTTGGCTTTGCACAACTCCCTTTAATTACGTTTTAGTTAGACCCCCAAGCCAAAGTATTTTACGGCTGTTGTAGCCTGTAATCTGGAAAGCGCCCAGCTGCCTGCCTCACACCACCCCACTAGCAGGTCGATGTCCGTTTCTTCTGATAGTGGAAGTGTCCCTGAGGCCACCACAATACTTTTCTTCCTCCGTCTTGTCCTCTGCTCCCTGCAAAGCAGGAGGCAGAGAGCAGAGCAGGGGAACATCTGAGGTCTTCCACTCCGTGTCCTGCTTCCTCCTGCCTCTTGAAGCCTCAGAGAATTGATCAGGGAGTGTGAAGATCAGCAGTGATTGTCACTACTGGAATGTGAGGGGAGAGGAGGGTGGAATTGTTGGGGATCGGTCTGGTGGTGATTGTGGGGTTGGGGGGTGGTGTATGCAGTGGCAATCAAGAGCCTGAGTATCAATGATGCATATGTTACTACATTATATGCTACTGAATAATGCCAGCATTGTTGTTATTTAGAACATATTCTAGTTATACCGCTTTTCAACCAAAACCTTCTCAGAATAGTTTAAATAGCAAAAGGAATAAAATGCCCCCCTGCAACTATTTTATACTTCATGGTGGATGTTTATTTGTCAGCTGTTCTGGTTGCTGTTGCAGAAGCACACAGGGGAGGGGGGAGTGGAGTGGAGGGTCATCAAGTTCTTAAAACAAAATAAATAATGTTAAGTAGAAAGGTGGGAGTCAAAATCCTGCATCACCCAGAAACCTACAATTTCCCAGAGGAAGGATAGCCAACCTGGAACTCTCTAGCTGCTGTTGGACTATCATTCCCATCATCTTGAGCCACAACAGCTGGGAATGATGGGAGCAATAGTCTGCCACCAATGGTGACAGAGTCCCAGGTTGGCCACACCTCAGTCAGTGACTTGCAGGAGCTCTTCTCGCCTCTAGCAATATTAATTACACCCCCAGGAAGCTCCAGGTGAGTGAGCAGCAGAGGAACTCTCCCTGCTGCATCTGGCTGGAGACAAAGCAACAAGACCTTGCCAGCAGCAGCAGCAGCAGCAGCAGCAGCTTCTCCTTTTTGGCACAAAAGAACCAGGGGAAAGAAATAACTATAAAAGTCTCCCCCTCAGGTTGTTGCAGGAAGATCTCTGGCCAAATAAATTCAATATAGGTGCCAGATAGAGAGAGCTCAGCCATTCAAAGGCTACAAAGAATACATGTGCTAATTTCTCATTCTTCTAGGCAGGATAAGAGTCTCAAAAAAGCAGTTTTAGTTGGAAAAATCCATGCGGTTAAGGCATGCCTGCAGCAGCCTGCTTCCTTTACTCCCTGCTTGCCTTTTACATTTCCACACCCACCCTTTCCTTCCACCCCCGCCAGCCCAGACAACTTATTATTTTATTACACTTATATTCCGCTCTTCCTCCAAGTTGCCCAGAGCAGTGTACATATCGTTAAGTTTCTCGGCACAACAACCCTGTGAAGTAGGTTAGGGGAGAGAGAAGTGACAGGCCCAGAGTCACCCAACAAGTCTCATGGCTGAATGGGGATCTGAACCCGGGTCTCCCCAGTCCCAGTCCAGCACTCCCAAGTGCTGCTGTGAAAAATAGAGAGACAGAAAGAGAAAGAAGCAACAACCATGGAGTGGCGGATAAGACGACTGTCTGTCTCCTGTGCAAGCTCCGCCCATCCGCCTAACAGCGAATTGGCGGGTGGGTCCCAGGCTCCCATTTCACCGCCGCTCAAGTTACAGCAGCAGGGAAAGGAGCAATACACGAGAGTGAGCCGAGGGTGTCTCTATCAGTCTGCTTCCCCTGCCCAGTCCACCCGCTGCCAGCAAAACGCGCGGGAGGAATGTTTCCTCCTGTCCTGCTCTCCCCACCCGGGAGCCAGCTGATTGGCTGCCTGCTTTTCGCTTCCTTGTATTATGCTCCGCCCAAAGCTCTCAACAGGCAGCCTCACATTCTCAGTGCCTCTGCTGGGCAGGAAAGAGGGATTAGAGACATATCAGTTTAGGAACAATTGTAAGTCAACTAAAAAAAACAACTGTGGGGTAAGAGAGAAAGAGAGAGGGCTTGAGTAAGTAAAGTGGGGGGGATTTGGGGAGTCGTCCTGTGTGCTCTAATGGTGGGGGTTTTGTTCCTTAAGCAGAAAGCAAGATAAGGTTGCCGCCACACTCTCTGATAGGAAAAGGGCATGTCTGTCTGTTCTGGCTGAGCCAGCAAGGTGATTCAGGTGGAGTTTGCAATGGACATATTTGATTTAGAGCTGGCTGTGTCCATTTATGTTCAGTCTTGTGTTTGTTGGGCTTTCTTGCTTGTGCTGAAGAAGAATTGGGATGGGGTGTTTCTTCTTGGGGAGGGGGGAGTTCATCTGCCTCAGAAGGTTCTTGTGCCTATAAACATCTCCTTTAAGATGGGCTCTGAATGATGTTGGACTACAACTCCCATCATCCCCAGCCACAGTAGATGAAGGTCAAAGGGATGATGGGAGTTGGGTCTCTAGATGTTGGAACAGGCTAGAGAACCCCTGCCCTGCACTATGGCTGGGAAGGACACACAGCCATTTTAGGCACTTTCCCCCTCTTGTGGTCTGTGACCCAATGCAGATCTCCATCTTAGCTCAGGAATGCCTTTTGCTCCTCCCTGAGTGCTCTGCATGGGGGACATGCCTTCCTTGTTCTGCCATTCAACTGAATCATTCTCTTGCCTCTTGTGACAGAAGGGCCAGAGCCATCAAGGCAGAGTCTGAATCCCTTTTTCAAAATGCGTAACCAGCTCAAACCAGATCTACCTTTAGACATTTGAGATGAGACCCACTTAGGTGGAGGAACCTCCACTTTGGGAGAAAAAAACCTCAACCCCAGATTGGCCAGAGAGCCACGTGACATCAGAGAGATGCCAGGTTTTTTCATTGGCTCCAAGAGCCGTCACTCCCTGGAAGAGTAGGATTGCCCACCCCTTCTGTAATTACTAGAGAAAATTAGGGAACAAGGGCCTAGCTAGGGCTCTCCATTTTCTATGGGATAATATCTGGTGTCTCCAAAGAGACTGTAGAGATTAATGCTCTCTCAGCAAAGAGCTTGTGTGCTGTTAGACAAAAGTAAAACTTAGTTTAAGTCAGTTGGCTAACGGTTTTTGTATTAATTCCTGTGTGCTTTACTTTTATTCTCAATCCCCCCTGTTTTCCTAAATCCCTCTTCTGTTTGCAACTCTTACTTCTTGATGCATTTCATATTCTTAGAAGTGGCTTCAGTCTGGTTTTTAAAGGTTCTGGACAGGGTTGATTAAATTGCTTTTTAGAAATATATATATTTAAATTGGATTTCAAAGTTTTCTTAAAACAATTTGTTTTAAAAAAGGGGATCCTGCCTATGACAAAGGTGGTATCATGCATCAAACATGTCATGAATACTAATTATATAGCTTCTAATTATGTTTTGTGAATATGTTATCAGCAGTTGATGGAGTTGAGGGAGAACCTGATCAGTCCTATTCTGCAGGTGATGTACTATGTACATGAAGCACACATGCAGCACGTGCTTTCCCTTTCAAGCCCTTGCCTCTCTCTCTAAGTGCAAAGATAAAGAAGGTTACAGAATAGAGAGTTTGGGGGGATAGAGCTGAACAAGGAGAAGAAGTCTGGATATAAGTGCAAGGGGGAGGGGAGGGGAATATTAGGAAGTGAAACCAAAAGTGAACAGAACATATTCACACAGTCCTCGTGAGGAAACCTTTGCTGCATGTATCCTCCATTGTAGAAGGGAAATACCTATCATGGTGGCAGCAAGCCATAAGAGAGATTTGGGAATATTTTGATGATGTTTGGGTTATGATTAATTGAACAGTTGGAGCGGGTTCATCCCCTGAATGACTTCACAAGAACATATCTGCTTTAGTACTAAAATGACCAAATGATCATCCCATTTTCTGATGAAAATAAATCTGGAAGCAATCTTCTTCCTTAAATATATTTTGCGAAGGCATACCCATGGCTAATCCCATGTGCAGCAGCTCTCCGGAGAGTTCATGAGCAGGAGCACTTGATTGGGCAGTGGGGATTCCATATGCAGATAGGTAGGAGGAGCCTGTGGTGGGGAAGGTCAGTTGGAACGCAACTGTTCGTGGGCAGGGGTCTGCGAAGAGAGGGGTTGTGAGGGAGGAAAGAGCCCCTTCCGGAGACAGAGGCTGCCACTGTGTGACTTAGATGAGGAAGCAAGATGAACAAGACCTGTTAAGTTGGAGAGAGAGAAGGAAAGAAGGGAAGAGTGTGTGGAGGAGAGAGGAGGAGAGAACTAGAAAGGAGAGGAAGAGCGAAAGAAGGAAGGGTGAGGGATGGGCCCAGGCTTGTCCGCGGCCTGAGAGGAATGAGCGACCATGGTGGCAGCAGTGCGGAAGGGTCCAGTCAGCAGCTGCTGCTCCCCCTGCAGGGAGGAGCGGGGTGAGGGTGGGGAGGTCTCTGGGGTTAGGGGGCTGTGGCTTGGCCAGTTGGCGCCGCCAGCACAGCCGTGACCAAAAGGGGTGAGGGGCATGGAGGAGCAGGAGTGCAGCTCGGGTGAGGGGAGCAGTCAAGCTAATTCAGAATAATTGCTTTACAAGGCAAAGTGTGTACTTACCTTCTAATGAAACCTCCATCTCTCCATATGTATTAAGGTTATATTATTCAACAATAATGTACTTCTTCTATAACATGATGATTAAATAAATCTTCCTCACTAGTGATTAAATTGTGATTTAAATCACAAAAATTGAGTCCTAATAAATGTGATTTGTTAGCTGCCCCATAACAAATTGTTCTCTGGGCTGTATACAACTCTGGGTGAGCCTTCAGAGAAGCGATTTAAATTGTGATTTAAATTGATTTTATTTGAATCAGATCAACCCTGAACAATGGGGTGTGTATGTTCCAGGGTGGATTTGATTTAAATCAAACTGATTTAAATCCCGATTTAAATCACTAGCAGGGTGGATAAAAATAAAAAAAATCCTATTTAAATCAAAAAAATCCGATTTTTTTTATTTAAATCGGATTTTTTAAATTTTTATCCACCCTGCTAGTGATTTAAATCGTGATTTAAATTGTGATTTAAATCAGTTTGATTTAAATCAAATCCACCCTGGTATGTTCTATTTACTCTTTGTTTGTTTGTTTATTCATTTAACATATTTTTATACCGCCCAAAACTCATGTCTCTGGGCAGTTTAGAACATAGCAAACAAACAGTAAAAGTTAAAACATTAGTAAAAATAAATGACAACAAAAATTAAACACCAGTTAAAACAAAGTAAATGATACAGCAAAAGTTTAAACACTACAACAATTCAAACCTTAAAACACTTTAAACAATGTTAAAACTATTAAAACAATATTTAGTTAAAAGCCTGGGTGAATAGATTTAGCTTTAAAGACTTCTTAAAAGTTGTCAGAAATGGGGAGGCTCTTATTACAGCAGGGAGTGGGTTCCAAAGCTTTGGGGCAGCAGCGGAGAAGGCTCGTCCCCGAGTAGCCACCAAACGAGCTGGTGGCAGGTGCAGACAGACCTCTCCTGATGATCTCAATGGGCGGTGTGGTTCATAACGAAGAAGACGTTCTCTTAGATACCCAGGGCCCAAACTGTTTAGGGCTTTAAAGATTATAACCCGCACTCTGTATTTTGCCTGGAAACTTATCGGCACCCAGTGTAGATCTTTACACTGTTTACAAGAGTTCCTTGCCAAACTCTTCCTCATGTGCCTTGTAAGGCCATGTGCTTTGTTTCTAGAAATATGTCTAGTTTGTCTAGAGCTGGGTTCTGTGGACTCTGACGGTACAGTGCTAATATAGCTGGACAGTTCTAGAGTGATGAAGCTTGGTCAGGAACTTTAGATCAGTATTCAGCTGGTGGCAGCCTACCTTGAAGGAGCGGCGTGCTCCTAAATTGGGATCCAAGTAATTTCTTTACTGAGAGTAGAGCCCAGGACTTTATTACAAATATTTATATACTGATTTTCAACAAAAGTATTCCAAAGCGATTTACATAGAGAAATATATAAATAAAATAAGATGGATCCTTGTCCCCAAAGGGCTCACAGTCCCAGAGACATAAGCTTTGGGCGGGGTATAAATATGTCAAATAAATAATAAATAAAAAACATAAGACTGACGCCGGCAGCAGCCAATAGAGGGATGCTATGCTGAGTTTGGATAGGGCCAGTTGCTCTCCCCCTGCTAAATAAAGAGAATCCCCATTTTTAAAAGGTGCTTCTTTGCTCAGTTAGCAGGAAAACACAGAGTAACCCTCAGCCTGTCGCATACTCGCACACCGACTAACCCTGGTTAGGAACATAGGAAGCTGCCTTATACTGAATCGGACCATTGGTCCAGCTAGCTCAGTATCGTTTATGGCTGCAGCTCTCCACGGTTTCAGGCAGGAGTCTTTCTCAGCCCTATCTGGAAATGCCAGTGGTTAAACCTGAAATTCTCTGCCGCAGGATGTGGTGACAGCGTGGATACCTTTAATAGGTACTTAGACAAATTCATGGAGGACAGGTCTATCAATGGCTACTAGTTGGAGGGCTATAGGCCACTTTCACCAATACCAACTGCAGGGGGAGCAACAGCAGGAGAGAGGACATGCCCTCCCCTCTTGCCTATGGGCTTCCCAGAGTCATCTGGTGGGCCACTGTGTGAAACAGGATGCTGGACTAGATGGGCCCTGGGCCTGATCCAGCAAGGCTGTTCTTATGACCTTCTGTATGCAAGTGTGCATATGCTCTTCCATTCAGCTATGGAGGATAATATCTTACTGTTCCCCTATATGTAGTTGCCCATCCAAATGCAAACCAGGGTGGACCCTGCTTGGCAAAGGAGACAATTCATGCTCACTGGATTAGAGGGGCTTTGGGATAGGGACAGGGGCCTGGGGCTAAAAGCGTCTTTGAGAGATGAATTTAGATTGTGGAAATTGCAGAGTTGAAAGGCTTAAATACCTGGCCTTTTCAAGTCCAGTTCCCCAGTTTCCTCCTGCTTTAATCTCTGGCCATATATGCCAATTGCTTAGCAATTTTGATAGGAATTACTGTGAAGCAGGTCACAACACAAACATCTTTTTTTCTTTTTTCTTTTTAACCAGGGTTTGGCCCTGGAAATCAGAATTTGAGTCCTTCTGGGCATGTGTGGCAGTCATATTTTTCATTGCCAAAATGCACCCAATATTTAGGATTTGAACAGGGCAGGGGTGTAAGGAATACCAAATTCTGCTGGCATCCCAAGCATTAAAAAAAATTATTCGCTACTATTTATTTATTTAACACACTTTTAGAAAAATATATATACCATCCTATATAAAATCTCAAGGTGGTTTACAATCTAAATGGACAGCTGCTATTAACACAAAATCATATAACACAGATTAAAATTTCTGCAAACAAAATTTAAAACATCATAAACAAAAAGCCTGATGAAAAAAGTGTCTTCAAAAGTAGTTTTGAAACAACCAGTGATGAGGAGTTTTATTTTGGAGTGTGTTCCAGAGCCTCGAGAACTCTAGAGAAGGCCCTGTTTTGGGCTGCCACCAAGTGAGCTGATGGCAACTTCAACCAGAGCTCCCCCAATGACCTTAATAGGCAGCGGGATTCATAAAGAAGAAGGTGCTCTCTTAAATACCCTGGGCCCAAGCTGTTGAGGGCTTTCTAGGTAATAACCAGCTCTTTGCATCTTTCTTGATGAAAATCAAGCTAATTGGCAGCCATTGTAGTTCTTTTAAAATAGGAGTACTGTGATCTTTACAGGTGACCCTGGAGACAAACCTGGCTGCCTCATTCTGAACCAGCTGCAGTTTCCGAACTATGTACAAAGGCAGCCCAGTGTAGAGCACATTGCAGTAGTGAAGCCTGGATGTTACCAGCATATGTTACTAAGCACGCAGGCAAAACCTCTGATGCCCTCATGGGCATCAAAACTGTCTGATGCTCCCAATCAGCCCACAGTGGCATCTTCAGAGTAACAGATTCCTCCTCCATGCATGTGGTTTTCAATCCAAGGCAGTTTAAAGGGCTGCCCCTCTATTCCTGGCGAAGGCAGTCACTCTGATCTGCCTTCTTCTATTCTCTGTCCAACACTGAAATCAGATCTTTCTTTTCAGGAGTTTGAGGAGGAGGAGGAAGAAAGCCCAACCCTGAGCTGTGGGTGGAAGGGGCAGAGAGGAAAGCAGAACTCAGCCTTTCTGCACTGTGGTGTCTCAGCCATGGCCGCTCCCAGCCCCAGGAAGAAGCTTAAGGAAGAAGTGACTTGTTCCATTTGCCTGGACTTCTTTGCGGATCCAGTAATGCTAGACTGTGGGCACAATTTCTGCCGAGCCTGCATTATTAAATGCCTGGGAGAGTCAGCCACAAACTCCACCACCTGTCCTCAGTGTAGAGAGAGAGTCCGGGCAACAAGCTTGAAGCCAAACAGGCAACTGGCCAATATGGTTGAGATAGCAAAAGAGTTGAGTGTGCAGGCCATGCAGGGAGTAGGAGGGGCAAGAGTCTGCGAGAGGCACCATGAGCCCCTGAAGCTCTTCTGCAAGGATGACGAGGCCCCCATCTGTGTGGTGTGCGACCGATCCAAGGAGCACCGAGCTCACAATGTAGTTCCTGTGGAGGAAGCTGTCGAAGAGTACAGGGTAGGAACTTCCTGTTTCATAGACTGAAATATCACGGGGATGTTATCTGGAGAGGTGCCAGGGAGAGGGAGAGTGGCAACCAAGGCAACACCTGTATCCCTGATCTCTCTTTCCTCCTCCTTCTGCCCACTGGGGCAACCCATCTGCTCATTGACTGAGGTGCTGTCAACCTGAGCCCTCCTAACATAACTCTGATTGGAAAAAAGGTTCACTGCCCTTTTAGGTGTTTTGCCTAAGAAAACCTGTTAAAGTTGTTGTTGGTGGTGGTGGTTGTTGTTGTTGTTAGTTCGATTTCTATACTGCCCTTCCAAAAATGTTACCTCTTCCCCCCCACCCCCCGCTTCTACCCCAGTCTCCACTTCCGGGTCCAGCTGCCTCTCCTCCCCACCCCCACTTCTGCCCCCGCACTTTCTTTATCCCCCTCCTGGGCCTTGCCTCCATGGGCGTGCCGGGCCCGCCACTGCCTCTGACCTCCACGACCAGGCCCGCCGCCATGGTAACCAATCAGCCAGTCAGGCGCGTCCGCTGCCCAGCCAATCAGCTGGGTGCTAGGATGCACATTCCAAGGCACACCTGATGTGAATTCGGTTCGTCCTGGGTCCGCCTTTTTGCCAATCAAACAGACTCAGTGGGAATCAATTAGAGGCATTTTATTGCACTGCAGTTGCAACAGGTAATCAGTGGGCTTTGGCACTACACTGAATACAAATTGGTTATAGGTACATCTTATATTTATACAGACAATCTGAATGATGCTGACACCCTAGACATAGTATACGTGGCAATAAAATGGTGGACTAAGTATCTAGTACGCATGCGAATGATTCATTGTTCATCTGGTGATTACTCCTTATTTGGTTACATCCTGTTTTCTAAACTGTCAGCAAAGGACAGTGAGAATCCTGTGAGAACCAAGTTTCCTTAGATACAATTTAGTGGAGAGAGATAATGACGTTGATCATGAGAGGCAGTAATGTCACTGAGCTCAGCTGGGGTTACTTTGAGTTAGAATGTGGTATTCTGGGCAAACATGGAGTTTCTTTGGTTTTCAGGAGAATTAATATAATTAATAAATAAGATGGAAGCCTGTCCAGAAAGGGCTCACAATCTAAAAAGAAACATAAGATAGACACCAGCAACAGCCACGGGAGGGATGCTGTGCTGGGGGTGGATAGGGCCAGTTACTCTCCCCCTGCTTAATAAAGAGAACCACCATGTTAAAAGGTGCCTCTTTGCCAAGTTAGCAGGGGCTGTATATTGTCTGTTGCCTTTGTTTGGTGCCAGCTAACTTTCCATCTACCAGCTGAACCATTCTACATCATGATATGTAAGTGCTTTGCTGAAGGCTTTAGATTGTGTTAGGAGTTAGAAGTGCCTTTTGCTTTATTTCCCCAATGCCTGCCTGCTCCAAGGTTCCTGTAGAATGATAAAGTAGTCCTTTAGAGAGAACAATTGCATTTATTTTGTGTATGGTGGAGAGACTCTAGAGCTGTGGCTTCCCACGAACAGACTGCTTGGTGGAGCTACTTAAAGGCAAACTCCACCGAAGGAGTCAACTGAACCAAGCTCCTGCTCTACTGAAACGGGGGGATCCTCCAAAGGTTGGTTCAGACCCAAACTTGAGTGCTCACTGGAGGCAGAGAGTGGTGGCAGCACCTACTGGGCACCACACTGGAACAGGTGTGTGAGTCCGATCGCCCAGGCTCCAATGGGTTCTGTTACACCCCACATTTCCATTAGTCCACCAACAGGGGAAGCAGCATCCCCTGCCAGTGGTCTTGCAGCCAGTACCCCGGTGCATGGGCGAGCAGCTCTCCCTGCAGCATCGATCAGTGCTGTCCATGTGGTGTAGGGTGGTATGTGATGCTTTAGCTTGCATGGAGGAGAGTGTAGGTGGTGGGGCAAGATGTGAGTGGGGCAAGCAGGTGTGGATGGTGTGGTGTGCAGCAAGGCAGAATGCAGCCAAAGGCATTCTGGCTGTGTGGCCGTGGAGTGTGGGAGTGGGGAGGCTACAGCATCAGCAGGCGTGGTCCTCTCAGGGCATGGATGGCAATGTGCAGGAAGCAGGATTGGCGTGGGGCACAGGTTCACACATTCGGTGTGTCCTAATTAGGACAACCTGCTGGAGGACTAGTCCACATCTGACCCTTTGTTAAATATCCTGATTCATGGCTGAGAACTCTGGATTTTTATGACTAAATGGATGGGGGTCAGCCCCATGGCCAAGGAACAAAGCAAGACTTTTTTCTCTCTCTTCAGGATCAAATCTGTAGCTGTCTGGACACTTTGAGGAAGGAGAGAGAAAATATTCTCACATATAGAGCCAACACAGAAAAGGAAAGCCAAGGCCTGCTTGTAAGTATCAAGAAGTGGGAATAGTGAACACAGAATGTGTCAAAACCCACGAGGCAGTGCTTTTCAGACTGTGTATAACTGAATCTCTTCATCCTGGCTTTTAATGATACCTAGTTTTAACCTTAATTTTAATGAGGTTCTGGCTTTAATTTTATTTTAATTTAATTGTTTTGTTCTGTGTTTTTCAAATGTAAACCACCCTGAGCCACTTCAGGAAGGGCGGTATATAAATTTAATAAATAAATACATAAACTGGGTTGCCCTGATTACCCATTAAAAGTTAATGAAAGGCCGTTCTAAGAATGTGCCCTTCTAAGAATATTTTAGAAAGAATAGGTCTTTCTAAAACTCTTTCCCTGATTCATGTTTACATCCTTAATCTTTTGAAATGCCCATAGTGTCCTTCCTATAGGATTCTCACCACCCAACTCTTGTCTCTGTAAAACTCACTGG
The DNA here is from genome assembly GCF_027244095.1 of Hemicordylus capensis. Lineage (NCBI taxonomy): Eukaryota > Metazoa > Chordata > Lepidosauria > Squamata > Cordylidae > Hemicordylus > Hemicordylus capensis. The sequence goes on along the minus strand of NC_069658.1, from coordinate 251,276,437 downwards.
CCAACACTCAGACTAAGGAGGTGCTGGAGCTTCAACACTGTGATGGTGTAATTGGGGAAGGGCAAGTTTTGCCCATCTTCTGCCGGCGCCACATGAAAATAAGTCCCTGGAGGCTGAGTGACCTGGAGGGACATAATATTGGGTGGCACACAAAATGGCAGAAGGAAGGGCACATCTCAACAACTGCCCCTTCCCTCTATTCCTGAAGCGCTGCTTCCTGACTCTGGATGTCAGCCACTTTTCCTGACATTGCTGCAGAAGCAAACAGCAGCTGAGAAGCAGAAGACTGTGGCTGAGTTCAGGCAACTGCGCCAGTTTCTGGAAGAACGAGAGAAACTTCTGTTGGCTCAGATAGAAGATGTGGAGAAGGAGATTGCAAAGAAAAGGGATGAGCAGATGGCCAGACTGTCAGTGGAGCTCTCCTCTCTTCAAGATCTTATTCAGGAGATGGAGGAGAAGCATCAGCAGTCAGCGAGTCAACTTCTGCAGGTAAGACAGTGGCAGAAACAGGCCAGGCTCCTCTTCTTTAGGGGAAGGCTGGTTCCAAACTTGTGTTTGCCGCTTCATTTCTACATGAAGTGAAGAGGCCCAGATTTTGTTGCAGATAACCAGGTGTGCCTTGTGCAGGAGAGTGTGAATGCAATAGGACGGTGGTCACAGTTTCTGTGAGAGCTATACTAGAATTTTGCTTCCACACTGGTCTGCAGTTATTGTCTTCTGCTCCCATAATTTATTTTGGGTGCTCTGTTTGCTTCATCAGTAGATCCACTTACCTGGTTTAACTTTTGAGATTTTGTAGTAGACTGCTCTGCAGGGTGATAAAATGACTTTACTTTGCCGTTATATCGTGATATCATCTATTATATATTTTGCAGAGTTTGTTTTTGCAAATAAAGCCATGCTTCCCAAGTACCCACAGATAACTCAGTTTGGCTTACACAATCCTCCCACTGAAAGCAGCTGGGCAGCTGAATGCACTACTTTTTGCATCAGAATATGCTGACTGAGAGATATAAATAATTGTCTTGGTCTTTTTTGCTGAATTTAATGAAATACGATATGAAATGCTGAATATAATCATATTTTAACTGCTCTGAACAGATTTTTAACACCCTAAGCAGATCCATAATTAAAAAATGGTGTCATGCCCAATAAAAGCAGAAGATCTTTCTCAGATTTTAATTTACCATATATGTAATTATTCAATGAAAAAAATATTGGAAGTTGAAATCCTACAAATTTCAAACTGTTCTTATAATTTCCCTCTGCACACGCATTATTTTAAATATCTATTATGTATAGTTAATTTCTTGAACTTTCCTATAAGTATAATCCACGCAGAATGAATTTGCCTGGTCTGTGTCGAGCCCCAACATTGTATATAGTTATAAAGATGTGAAGCTTCACATCGTGGCAGACACTGAGTTCCCTCTTCTTTCTTTCTCCTAGGGTATCGGAAGCATCTTGCAGAGGTAAGTAAATTGCAGACTTTTATGCAGTTTGTGGTACTATCTTTGCCATATAGAACCATAGTTTCAGTTAAGCAAGTTGCAGAAAGGCAATACTTCAACCAGTGTGTTTTCTCCGGGTACATCTGCCAGTTATCCTCTATTTTGTTCTTTGATTTGACATTACGCCTGTTCTACATTGAATTTTGGAAGTATACTCAGTATTCTGGACAGAGTTATACACCTGAACTGCACTTGGGGATTCAGACATAGCACCCACTTACATATTCAGAAGCGCACCTGGGTAATCTTGTTGCATGGACCTGAAGGGCTTCGGAGTTCCCCCCACCCCACTCTGTGAGTTCAGATTAAAAAATTTTAAAAAATTAAAATAAGTTAAACTTGCTTTTTTTGCTTTGAAATGTGGCACCTCCAAGGTCCAGGGGGGGCTCCAAAATCCCAGGGGGCTTCCTACTGCCACCCCACCCCATGGTGCTGAAACTCTAAAAACCCATGGCGCTGAAATGGCAGAAACTCCAAGCATTCTAGCCGCGCCATGTGCACGGCTGGGGTGTGGGGATGAGCCGAGCAGGCCTCCCCCCCACCCCTGTGGTGGTGGCGGGCAGAGCAGGAGCAGTCGCTGGACACGACCATTGGGCCCATCAACCCTTGAGAACTGTGAGGAGAATGCTCCGTTGCGCCTGCTGGAGCAGGTGGAGCTTCCTCCTCGCAGTCCTCAAAGGCCGCTGGGCTGAACGGTTCATCTCAGCGGCTGCTCCTACTCCACCTGCTGCTGCCGTCGCCACTACTGCAGGGGTGGGAGAGGTCTGCTCGGCACACACTCCACCACACTCATGGCATGGCTAGAATGCTGGGAATTTTCAGCGCTGCGGTTCAGTGCCGTGGGGTAGCAGTGGGGTGGGGTGGTAGCAGGAGGCCCACCTGGGATTTGGGGGGCCCCCGGACCTTGGAAGCCACAGACAGGGTCCCCAGGGTCTGGGGGGTAAGAGCGCTTCTCTGCGTATCTGTAGAAGACCAAATGCCTACATTGGAACAGGCATTCTTACCTTGTCAAAGGAAACCTTCCCCCACCTCAAGAATGATAGTCTGAGCTTCCTCAAGTGTCACTATGGCAAACTCTGGGAAGGGACTTAATCTTGTGGTGGCAAGTATGACTTGTCCCCTTAGCTAAGCAGGGTTCACCCTGGTTTGCACTTGAATGGGAGACTACATGTGTGAGCACTATAAGATATTCCCTTTAGGGGATGGAGCCGCTCTGGGAAGAGCAGAAGGTTCCAAGTTCCTTCCCTGGCAGCATCTCCAAGATAGGGCTGAGAGAGACTCTGGCCTGCAACCAGTGGCAGCTGGTGTGGGTGCCGCCATGGGGGTGACGGGAGGTGCCTTTTAAGTGTGACTTTAGTCGGTGCTTATCTCCCATACCTCCGCACCTGGAAGCTCTTCCCAGCAACAGTGCAGCACCTGCTGCGGCCGAGGATTGGCTCCACCACTCAGCTGGCCTCTGAGTAGCGGAGCTAGTCCTCCACTGGAGGAGGTGTTGAGAGAAGCCGCTGCCAATCTGTGTAGACAATACTGGGCTAGATGGACCAATGGCTTGACTCTGTATAAGGCAACTTCTCTGTTCCTAAAGTAAAGCCCCAGTAGCTGTTTTGGCTCCACAGCAAGAGCAGCAGTAATCTTATTGGGCTCAGCTAATGGCTTGGTTGCAATCTACTGGCCACTGGACCATGCCAAACATTAGAATTCCTACTCTGCACAGTCCCATGTGCCCCACCTCCATTCATTGCCTGCTCTGAAGCTACTCATGAAACTGGGGCTGTGCCATTGTCTTCACCATGTTCTTACTGACTTGTTGCTGCTTTCTGCCTCCCTGTTCCTCTTTATTTCACCCTGGAATTCTGGCTTGGATGGATGGTGTGCAAACATATTTCTTTCTCTACAGGTGGGAGGAAAAAGAGGCGTTTGAGAATCCTGAGACTTTTCCTCCTGCACTGAAGTGGAGGATCTGGGAACTCTGTGATATAAACCCTTTCCTGAAGGTGGTAATGAAGAAATTCAAAGGTTAGGAGGAATGGCTCTGGGGAATGATATATTATAGGTGTGATAGGAGTCCAGATGTGGATGCGAAAGACGGTAACATCTGATGTTGAGAGGACCAGTAAGTAGGGATCTTCAGTGCCAGAAGCATCTTTCGTTCACTGTGGAAATGACACGGGCTCAAAACTGCATTCTGTTTAAAAAAAAAAAAAAAAAATTGGAACACTTCATTTTTTATCTCTGGTCATCTGTAGCCATTGGTGCTTCAAAGTCTGCATAATAGGAGGAATGAGTAGAACAAGCATCCCCCAAGAAACTGTGTGGGTGGGGTATGTGTACAATCTGATTCTTCAGGACTCACCATCATGGCCCTTCTTGGGCATCCCTCTTCTAAAAGACTGTGACCAAACTGGGGCTACCCAAGCTGGCCAGTCAAGTGTGAATAGCTCCCCTTTCTTGAGTTTGTCTAAGCTGGGCCTAGAGAATGATCTGGGGGTGACTGACATACTTCAGCTAAACATGTGCAGAGAGGGGAGCTGGTCTTGTGGTAGCAAGCATGACTTGTCCCCATAGCTAAGCAGGGTCTGCCCTGGTTGCATCTGAATTTATTTATTTATTTATTTATTTTTGCATTTTTATACCGCCTTTCGTTAAAATATAGCCCCAAGGCGGTTTACAAAAGTTAAAAACATACAATAAAAACACAATAAAAACAACATGCTAAGAGTATAAAAACATATAAAAACAGGCATAAAACAATACAACAAATAATGGGAGACTTGATGTGTGAGTACTGCAAGATATTCCCCTCAGGGGATAGAGCCACTCTGGGAAGAGCAGAAGGTTTCAAGTTCCCTCCCTGGCTTCTCCAAGACAGGGCTGAGAGAGATTCCTGCCTGCAACCTTAGAGAAGCCGCTGCCAGTCTGTGAAGACAATACTGAGCTAGATAGACCAATGGTCTGACTCAGTATATGGCAGTTTCCTATGTTCCTATGTCTGGGCCTGACCAGTTCTTGGATTGGAGGCCATCTTTTGCTGTTCTCAGCTCCTTGGAGAATTCATCTCTGGTAATAAGCTGGAGCATTTACCTTGGCAAATGACCCCATAGTTATAGCTGATTTAAGAGACGGGTGAAAGTGTCAGTCTTGCATGATAAACCCAGCTGTATAAAACCTATAGATGACACAAGTAGATACGACTTCCTTTCCTCCTTTACTTAGCACACATTGTAAGGTTGGCCCGTTTCTATTCTACCAGTCTTTTTTCTTGCCATAAGTTGTGTTTTGGAAATTTTGATTTTGAGAGAAATGTTTAAAGACTGTGGCCCCAATGCAGCTAAAGTTAGTTGTAACAAAATGCTGTTGAAATTAATAGCAGAAGATGGTTGTGACTATTTTAGGATTAAATTAATGGTTTCTAGCATGCTTCATCGCAGCTACCTTTTAGCTAGAGTGGGACATTTTGGACTTCTAGCTTTAAGACGCATCCTATGAAGCCAGTCCCACTCAAGTGGATTTAACTTCTGAATTTCTGCATTTAGAACCGGGCTAGCAACTTTTAAGGTGATAATCAGTATCGGTTTTTCCAAATGTGAACTTTCTTCATGGCTTTCTGAATCTAATAGATGATCTAACTGGGATTTTAAACATTCCTATTGGAATAAGAAAATATTGAAATTTCTGAACAAATTAAATAAAAAAGGTCCCCTCCCTGGCCTCTCTCAGACTTATTTCAGCATCACATAAAGAAAAATAATATATAAATTACTGTTCAATTTCTATATCACTTTTCATTAAAATCTCAGTGGCTTACAATATAATTAAAACAATGCACAATTAAAATACAAAAAGGACAGATAATATAAATATAAATATAATATCTCTATTAAAAGTTTAAAAGCCTATCTAAAACAGCAATGCACCAAACACAAAGCAGCAGCAATAAAAACTGTACTCTTGTTTAAAAGCCTGGGTGAAGAGGCATGTCTTCATTTATTTTCTAAAAACTGCGATAGAGGCTGAGGAGTGGATGCCTGCTGGGAGTGCATTCCAAAGCCTGGGGGCAATGACTGAGAAGGCCCTGTCCCACAAGCTCGACAGCCGAGCCTCTCTCACCATCAGCACGTGGAGCAGAGCCTTCTCAGATGATCTTGTCAAGTGGGCAGAACCCCTTGGGAGCAGGCTGTCCTTCAGATATCCAGGGCCCAAACCGTTAAGGGCTTTAAAGGTTAAAACCAGCACCTTGAATTGGACCCTGTAAGATATAATGTTACCCTTGAAATAAGGGAAATGTAGGTGGAGCAAGAAATATCTTCTTATTATCTCTCTTTTTTGCTACAATTTTTGTTATAAATACTATGGTATGGAGTTTGAGCCCTCTCTCTTCTCCTTCCTCAGATACTCTACGGTCTGGATTTCAGCTGTGGGAAGGTAAATTGTGGGGTCAGATGGAGGACCAAAATCACAGGAGGGATGGGGGCTTGTTGGAGAGCAAGAGCTGACTGGCTGGCGGTGTGGTCGAGATCACTTTCTGACCAGTATTTTAGCTCCCATAGGGAAAGGGGATGCTAGCCAGTGGGAGGCAACCTTTGCTGTCCAGATGTTGTTGAACTACAACTCCCATCATCCCAAGCCACAATTGATTATAGTAAAGTGGTAGTTTAACATCTGGACAGCCAAGGTTGCCTACCCCTACGCTATCCTGTGGAAGTGTGTGGAGGCTGAGTAAGCTTTCTCTTCCAGTTTTGTGTGCTTCATGCCATGGTGACAGAATGTGCTTCAGCCACAGTGCTTCTGTGTAGCATTGCACTTGGATGGGAAGTTGATTGTGGAACTGTAGATGTGATTCCACGTCAAACCTAATGAAATGCTTTGTCTCCATTGCAGTCTCACTATGTTGTGCTCCCACAAGAAAAGTGGGCTGGTGTTAGCAACCCTGTAGTGAGATACTGCTGACCAAATGGACTTAGGAAGCCCCATTCTCTTCAGTGGGCCTTATTTTCTGGTTACCTAGGAAGCTCCCTTATCCTGATGAGATGATTGGTCCATCATGCTCGATGTTGTTTACACTGGGGCTCCCCAACCTGGAATCCCCAGGTGGTGTTGGACTACAACATCTGTTGTAGCTGTGGATGATGGGTTTTGTAGTACAATAACCAGGCGGGAGGGCAAGGTTAGGAGCCACTGGTCTACACTGACCTGCAGGAGCTTTCCAGTAGTTCAGCTAAGTATTTCCCAACCTATTTGAAGATGCCCAGGATGAAGCCGATGCTCTCCCATTCACCTATAGTCCTTCTCCAAGTAAGTATCCTCCCTCCCTCCAAATCCTCCAGGATATTGGCTCCCACATCTTCCTCAGGCAAACTCTCCCTTCAAATGTGGGTAAAGTCTGGGAAAAGGAGAGGAGCCTAGTGAAAACCTGTGAAACCCTGTACAGTGAAAACCCTGTTGATTTTTGGAGGAGTTGCCATTTCTGTGATGAGCCTTTAGGCTCAGGCCATGAGTCATTCTCCCAGCTGATCCTGGTTATTTCCTCTTTCCCTCACATCTAATAGCTAACGTCATTCTGGATCCAGTCACAGCTCATCCCAAACTCATACTGGCTGAAGATCGTAGAAGCGTGAGAATGGGAGAGAAATGGCAAGATCTGCCCGCCAGATGTGAGAGATTTGACTATTGGCCTTTTGTGCTGGGATATGGAGGATTCGCAGCAGGCAGGCATTTCTGGGAAGTCACTGTGGGAAGTGAGGAAGAATGGGCTGTGGGAGTTGCCAGGAAGTCTGTGAAGAGGAAGGGGCAGATACTCTTGAGTCCTGAGGAAGGGCTCTGGGCTGTAGGGTTGTGGGCAGGGAAGTACAGAGCTTTCCACCACCCCCGTTACCCTCCTCTGTCTTTCAGTGGGGAACTTAAGAGGATCCGAGTGTCTCTGAACTGTGCTGGGGGGCAGGTGGCCTTTTATGACGCTGACACAGCAACCTTGCTCCACAAGTTCTCAAGAATCTCCATCCATGGTGAGATCCTTTACCCCTTGGTTTGGGTGTCCAAAAAAAGCCATCTCAAGTTTTCTTAGGACAGTGAAAAGACTGGCACAGAGGTTCATAAACTCTTCTCATTTGTAATATGTATAGCCTTCGATTCAGAATCAGACTTGTGGGAACGATTTTGTTCTCTGTGAGGAGAAAGTCAGATTCCACAACATTGATTGGCTGCCCCTTGCACTGGACTTCTGCACTTTCTCACAGCAGAGCTACACAGAGCGCTGACTGGCCAACCCTACTGGCAACTGAGCCCACTTCTCGTCTTCCCAGCTAGTTTCAAGAGTGGGGGGGGGGGCATATTAGAAATGAATAAAGCACCTAAAAACTTTGATTGTAAGCCCCTTGGGACAGGGACTTATCCCTCCTATAGAAAGTGTCACATATATATAGATTCTGCTGTATCCCTAGATATCATGACTATAATAACAGTTGCATTAGATGATAATGCCATATAATTGGAGGAGAGGTCTAGAGACAAAGTGAACAATGTGTCTGTCCAGTGCCCCCCTTACTTCAACTCCTTCCACAGCTATCAAATAAAAGTTTAGGGGAAATCGGGAGGTGGAAGGGAAGAATTGGAGCTGGTCCTGCAGCAACCATATGGCCCGCCTGCCCCTCTTTCTGGGTATGTCTGGCTTCAGCCTTGCCTAAGGCAGTCAAATCTACTTCACAGGCCCTCCTAGTGTTAATCTCCAAACTAGAATGATGGTTAGAAAATAATAATAATAATAATGTGAAGGCCAAGAATCCTGTTCTGGAAGGCAGGGTTTCCAGTCATAGTCATAAATAATCTTGACACATCTCCCTTCCTTTTGCTTTTGAGTAGGACAAAGCCAATGCAATTTCTCAGAGAGAGCCATGGGGTGGCCAAAGAGTAGAGACTGAGGGATGTAAAGCCACTGCAGTTGCAATTTGTACACAAGAAATGGGGAATGCTTTTTCCTGCTTGGAAAAAAACCAAGTTGACACAGATCTGAGTAGGTGGCCCTCATGTTAACTAAGGACTTCTTCCTCTTTGAAATGGAGATTTTGACAGCCCTCATTGGCCAGGATTGCGTCAATCATGAATTAACATGCCCTTCTCAGAACAGGGCTGTGTTCTGAGGGATTTCAGTAAGTGGCATTCTGAACCCCTGATGCCCTCTTGGCAACACAATGTGCTGTGCTGATTGGCTGGCTGTTGCATCAATAATGAAGTCACCTTCCTCCCACTAAGCCTTTGAACTTGGGACCCTGGACAAATGACCCTCCTACCCTACCACCCATTGATTGGCTAAGTTTTGAACAGAGCAATTTTGCCTGGAAAGTAAACTTAGTGCCAATGTGCCTGTCATTTCCCAGAGTCCCTCCCAAATGAAAAACCTCGTATGGAGGTTCCACTGATTGAAAATGAGGACCTAACTGAGGGTAGTGGTGGCTGTACCCAGCAAATCCAAAGGAGGTTCTTCCAAGTGGGGCCACTCATTTGTAGAGTTGTTCTATAAGACAATCTCCAGTAATCCCTTAAGTGGATCCAGCTCTTGATTTCTTTTTAAAGAAAAGTTTTGTTCTTTTGTATGGTATGTGTGACTGAACATGCTTTTGGTATGTCTTTTAATATGTTGATATGTGCACTTAAATTAAAATCTTGTTTCTCCTGTTGTGTCTCTCTCCAGACTTAAAAGCATTTTTATTTTAGAGCGGGGGTGGGGTCCTGTTTCTCTACTATAAAACTCAAGGTGGCTGATTAAAATCAAAAGCACAATAATACATAGAACCCAAAGCATATTAAAATAAACCAGTAATGCTAATAAAGTCAACCATGCAGGACAGAAATAACCAAATAGTTTTGTACAAGTTCAGGTCCAGGTTGGACTTTGTCTAGGCACTTTCCAGACTGCAAGCTCTACAGTGGTTGGAAGTTCTTCAGCTTGGTGGGATTGTACTCAAAAAGTAAACAAACCCTGACAAGAAAATACAGCTGCTATTTTGCCACACATATGTAACACTAAAAATCATCCAGAGTGCATCCAGGAGATGGGGAGCCACCACAGAAATTAGGGAGATCTCGATCACAAAAAGGCCCTTTCTCTAGTAGACACCTATCATACTCCTGAAGGGGGAGGAACTGGGAGAAGGGCATCAGAAGATTGCTTTGTGTATTGCTTGCAAGTTATACAAGAAGAAGGGAGGTGACTGCACTTTCTCTCTCCTGCTCCACTGGCAAGGGTTGGTTTTGAAAGGAGGCTGTCCCCCACCTTTTGGTGCCTGGCCTTGGGCAGCCCCTGATGACCCCTTAGATGCCCTGGTTCCAGGCCAAAATATCCAGGCAGTGGCTGATCTCCCGACTAAAGTACTCAACAGAAGTTCTACTGCAATCAAGAAGACCTTAATTCCTGAGTAGTACCCTTGGGTGATTGAGTTGCCATCAGCCAGCTCCAAAGAGCTTAGAGTATCCTGCATGCAGTAAATGTGTTTTCATAGCTGTCCTGTGAGGTAAAAAGGCCAAGAGCCTGTACCATCCCCAAAGCCCTCTGGTGAGATTCATGGCCAAGCAGGGATTTGAACCCAAACCTCACCAGTCCCAACAGCAGCGTTGTAGGCCGTGGTGCTACACACTATGCTGCCTCTCAGCAGTTATAATCATTGATGGGTGATCACATCCCATCTGCAGGGCAAACAGTTGAAGGGAGGGAGTGGGCAAATCATGTGCCACTTCCCAAAAATTAGAGAAATGAGAGGGGAGCAGTTGGAGCCACACACAGAGAGTAATTCAATTAGTGGTGTTGTTTTTTAAATGGAAAACATCTAAGATAAAGTGAATCATATTAAATAGCCAAATTAAATTACTCTAGAGTAGTTCTAAAATTATGTAGTGCTTTAGAGTAACTCCTGATTACTACTATGGAGTAACTTAATCTGGATGTCAGCCACTCAGTATAAAAATAATGAGCAGTCATGTCTAAGCACCACTGAAATCAATGAGACAAGATAGTCTCATGGTAGTTACTGATATTTACAATAAAGATGACAATGAGAGAGAAGCAGCCAGTGGTCTGGCAGCAGCCAGGTGGAGTGGACCCCAAGGTGGGCACTGGATGCTCCCATTCGCCACCCCATCTGCATCTGCCACTTTAGGGGACCACCACCTCATCACCCAGCCTCATTCCAAGGGGTTGCCCTATGCAGATGTAACTGCTAAGGACCATTTTGGTTATGAATAAGAATCCCATTGAGCCTGGTTGGTCTGTTAAGAAGGTGTGGTGAGGCAACCAGATCAGGAGGCGGATTGGGGGAGGCAATGACTTCGCTACCTCCACTAGCCTGCTACCTCCAACTGGTTCTCTGACTTCATCGCCCCCTTCAGTAGCAGGCACTCTTAATTTTTGCCGGTGGTGGGGCTGGAAGCAGAAGGAAGTGACTGGAGGAGCCAATACTTCCTTCCACTCCACGCACCCTGCCTTTTGCCCATAGCAGGAATTTGGTGGAGCGGGGGGGGGGGGGGGGAGATAAGTGGGAGCCTCTTATTGAAGATGGCAATGGTGGGGTCAGTGGTGCACCTAGGCATTTTAGGAGCCTGGACCTGAAGGGCTTCAGAGCCGATGCCCCCACCCCACCCAAAACAGGCAACACAAATAGACCTCTGAAATGGGGGTGGGTCAGGGGCATAGCAAGATTGAAGTGGGCCCAGAGACAAGATTTTAAAATGGGCTCCCCCTCACTGAAGCTCAGCTTATCAAGTAAAGAAATCTTAAATGAGGCTGAATAGTAGTAACAAAAAGCTCATCCTAAATTATTTTTTTAAAGGTTTTGTAAATTGTGGACGATGCAAGTCATTTAATGGTACTAGAGAAAGACATGCTGTTCTGGTAGCTCCAGGTCTTAACACATCAATTTCGGAGGATGAATACAGCTGCGTGGGCTGGGGGAGTCAGTCATGTGACTTGCCTCTGGGGGGCCCCCCAAGGCAGTGGGCCCCCAGACAACTGTCTCCCCTTGCCCTATTATAGTTACGCCCCTGGGGTGGGTGGGATTTAGATGGATCCACAATGGAGCAACCTGAAAAGGGAGCAGTTTCCATGTGAAAAGGGAGCAGGGGTGAGAGCTGAGCAGGCTTCCCCATGGCGGCGGCAGCTGGTGGATCTGCCTGGGCTTGACTGAACACAGGGGGATGCTCCCAAACACCTGTGCAGTGTGAGTTTTGAGTGTCGCAAGCAGGTGTTGCAACCCCTTGTTATGATCCCTTCATTTGGGTGGGTGGCTAAAGTTCAAAGGGGTTGTCAATAGCAGTCATGGGATAAGGGGACAGGTTCATGTGTATATTGGTAACTGGTTGAAGGACAGGAAACGGGAGGGATAAATGGACAGTTCTCTAAATGGGGGAGGGGAGTAAGAAGTAGGGTCCCCCAGGGATCTGTACCGGGACCACAGTGCTCTTTTAACTTGTTCATAAATGATCTAGAAGTTGGGATGAGCAGTGAAATGGCCAAACTTGCAGATGACATTACGCTTTTTAGGGCAGTGAAATCTAAAGCAGATTGTGAGGAGCTCCAAAAGAATCTCTACAAACTGGGGGATTGGGTGTCTGGGTGACAAAATGGCAAATGCATTTCAATGTAAGCAAGTGTAAAGTGATGCATATTGGGGCAAAAAACCCCAACTTCACATATACACTGATGGGATCTGAGTTGTCAGTGAATGATCAGGGAAGGTATCTTGGGGTTGTGGTGGACAGCTCGTTTAAAATGTCGACTCAGTGTGCAGCAGCTGTGAAAAAGGCCATTTCCATGCTTGGAATCATTAGGAAGGGGATTGAAAATAAAACAATATTGTAATTATTTGTATAAATATTATACAAAACAATGATGCGGCCACATTTGGAGTCCTGCGTACAGTTCTGGTCACCATATCTTAAGAAGGACATTGTAGAATTGGAAAAGGTGCAGAAGAGGGCAACCAAAGTGACCAGGGGCCTGGAGCATTTTCCTTAAGAGGCAAGGCAACACCTAGGGCTTTTTAGTTTGGAAAAGATACAACTATGGGGGGGACATATTATTTATTTGTTTGATTCATAGAGGTGTATAAAATTATGCATGGAGTAATCTCCACTGGTATGTTTCCCAGACTGTGGGAAACACCTATATCTGACAGCAGCGATATAGGAAGATACTGAAAGGCATCATCTCATACTGCGAAATGGTAAACCCTTCCTGTATTCTACCAAAGAAAACCACAGGGCTCTGTGGTCGCCAGGAGTCGACACCGGCTCAACGGCACACTTTACCTTTAATAGGTACAAAATGGGTTATTGAAGAAAGGGAAAACCCCAATAAGGCATCTGTAGCCTGTCCAGGATAGTGACTCCAGTGAATTGACTTGCGAAGACTGAAAGGGATGTAAGAATCCATCTCGACTTGGAGTATGTGAGGATGACTGCAATACTAGTTGACCTCGTGAACTCTCTTCTAGGGAAGGGTCACCTGAGTTATGTAAGAATATACTATAAGCAGCTTCTCCTTTCCCTTCATTCCTCTGAGGAGAACTTCCTGGGGCATCAGGGATATGATTGAAGTTCCACTGTTGAAGGCAGAACTTTCACAATCCATTGAATTATCTGTTAACAATCCATTACTCTGAACCAGGGCAAGGAGCTACCTTAGTGAAACTTTGAATCTGGGTGTAAGTATATGCAACTTAAAAATTGATATGATTTCTTTCAATTTGTCAGGATCAGAAAAAAACATTGACTCATGTACCTTGGGTGTCATGTACCTTGGGTGAGAACTAAGAGCTGCTAAAAAGATATTCTTATCCTTAATTGGTTTGGATAAGCGCCCAGTTTGGGGTGCCTTTCTGAGTGTTGGCTTTTTAAGGTTAGCTGGGACAGATAATTTAGACCGGCAAATTCTCCTAGCTCTGCTACAACTTAAAGGAACAGGTACAGTATTTTTAAAAACCCTGGAAACCAGAATAGCATACTTTTTAAAAAGATAGTCACGTAAACGCATCAGTTTAGATGGAATATCTGACTGCCAGAAAGTTAAAATTAATCTTTTGTATGAATCCACATGTGGAAGATGAAAAAAAGACTGGAGCTGAATTGAAGGGATATCACAGTTGTGATATCACAAAAGCAAACTTAATGATGTTCTAATCGCTTTGAAAGTATGCCATCTATTGGCATTAAGTCTAATTGCCCCAACTGAAATTGCTAATTGTACCCTCTGCAGTAAAAGAGACACATTTAAGGGGAGGCATGGAGCCTGACTGCTGGCGGCACCACTGACCCCGCCCCTGCATCTGATGTCAGATGCGGGGGCTAGCCACACCTCTGCATCTGACATCAGATGTGGGGTGTGTGGTCTGGCTCCCGAACGGAGCCTTGAGGCTCGGCTCCATTTGGGAGTTGGAGTTCAGCTCCCGAAGGGACTGCGTGGCCCCTGCTCAGGAGCTAAACTAGTGTGTGTGAGGGCCATGAGGCATGGCCCCTGATTGGCCGCGGCCTGGGTTCTTTGAACCCATTGACCCAATGGTGGCTCTACCCTTGTTTAAGGGACTCCCCAGGCATTCCAAAACAGGGAATGTTTCCCTGCTGAGGGCGGGCAGGTGGAGCACTCTGAAAATGCACGATCGCACTCAGCACACACCCCTGGAGATCTCGGCCAAGCTGCTGATGCAGTGATGCTTTGCCCACAGTCTGGCCATGGAACTGGCTGGGAGGCTGAGTGACAGGGAGGGGCTCCAGTTCGGCTGGCCATGATTTGTTGCATGTCTGTGGTGCAAACTGGAGTTAGGAATTGTAACTCCTGCTACAATTAACTGTGGTTATCCTGTACATCTGAAAGCAGTCTAAGTGTGTTGCCTGGATGGATTATGCTTCTGACTGGGTAGCCACCCGTATGTCCCTACTCTCCTGACAACAGAGTTCTTGTGACCAACTTTCACTGCCATTTATTTATTTATTTGTTCAATCTATATCCTGCCCTTCCAAAAATGGCTCAGGGCGGTTTACAACAGTGGGTCATACACTCCTCATTCCCTGCCTCTTAGTGAGACTCTAAGGCTTAATGATTGACTTTCCTCTTTTAGATCTTTCCCTTGGATTGACTCAGACAGAGAGGAGATTCAAGGAGCATCGGCGACTTCCGGTCATATCTGGAAGACGAGGGCAACGGGGCGGCAGGGAGGTACGCCGCCACCCTGATGGGCTGTTAAAAAAACTGATGCTGGCAGGGGGGAAATGGCGGGGGGGTAAGTGCACCCTCCCCCTGCTCTTAAAGGGAGACACCCGCCACCTTCGAACCGCCCCGCCATGGTTCCATGCACATCCCTAAGAGGGGGCCCCTGTGTTATTTATGGTGGCCCCTCAGAGTGAGGGAGATCATTATTATTATTGTTATTTTATTTAATACATTTCTATACCGCCCCAAACCAAAGTCTCGGGGTGGTTCACAATCATGAAGAAAATGAATGAAGAAGGGAGGGATAATGAAGAAAATAGGAAGGGGGTGGCGCTGGGGGCCCCTCAGGAGCTAGGGGCCCGTGTTCCTTGAACCCTATTGCTCAATTATAGCTACACCCCCGCTCGCAGGGCTCTGTCCCTGTACAGCAGCTGCACCAGAAGCCCAGAACCAGCTTCCCACCACCTGTCTATACATCCCTGACAGAAAAAGCAACCACTCCACTGCTTGTGTTTCCCTGTTTGTCCCCAGCACTGTAAAGTAAATTTGTGCCTTCAAGTCGATTTTGACTCCTGGCGCTCACAGAGCCCTGTGCGGTTTTCTTTGGTAGAATACAGGAGGGGTTTACCATTGCCATCTCCCGCGCAGTGTGAGATGATGCCTTTCAGCATCTTCCTGTATCGCTACTGACCGATATAGGTTCTGAGGAACATACCAGCGGAGATTCGAACCACCAACCTCTTGCTCCCTAGGAAAGTGACTTCCTTTCCCACTCCGCTTCTTTCGTTTCTCTTCCCTATTTGTTCCCAGAACTGTAGCCTGCTCCTTTCCAGTGATTGGGGAAGAGCAACGCCCGCTTCCGCTTGCAGCTAAGCCCCGCCTGGGAGGGAGAGAGGGAGGGGCAGACAGGAAAGCGAAACTCAGCCTGTTGCTTTGTGGAGTTTGCCATGGCTGTTCTTAGCGTGGGGAAGAAACTTGAGGAGGAGGCGACTTGCCCCGTTTGTCTGGACTTCTTTACTGATCCCGTGACTCTGGACTGTGGGCACAATTTCTGTCACGCCTGCATTGCCCAGTGCTGGGGGGAGCCGCCCACAGTCGCCGCCTGTCCTCAGTGCCGAGAGAGCTTTCAGCCGAGGGACGTGAAGCCAAACAGGCAGCTGGCCAATTTTGTTGAGATAACCAAAGAGCTGAGTGGGCAGGTGAGGCGGGGAGCAGGAGGGGGGAGAGTCTGCGAGAGGCACCAGGAGCCCCTGAAGCTCTTCTGCAAGGACGACGAAGCCCCCCTCTGCGTGGTGTGCCACTTATCCAAGGAGCACCGAGCTCACAACGTGGTGCTTATCCAGGAAGCTGTGCCGGAGTACCAGGTAAGGACTCCTGATTTCATGGACTAAGGAATAATAACCAGTGTGCATTTGGGAGGTGTCAAGGCAGGACTAATGGAGAAGCTGACTGCTGGCATGGAGGAGGAGGACTAAACTGGCCTCACTCCAGCCTTAGCCAGGAGACCTGGGAGAAGTCTTCTGTTACTGAATCCCATGGCAGGAAAAGGCTGTGCCTACTCTAATGTAGAACAAGTTCTCAGAAGGAATTCTCTTGAAGCAGTGCCTGGAGTCTGGAAAGATGTAGTGGGGAAATATCTCTTGTGTTTCCCATCTCAGGGAGTGTTCAACCTAATTGAATGGGATAGAGACTCAAGCCCTGTTCCGACGTCCACAAAATACACTGCTGTACATGCAGTGCGGTTCCAGAAGCCCCAGCACCTTACTCAACCTTCTGTCCACACTCTGCGTGCTTAGGATATTCTTCTGAAGAGGTAAATCCTGTAAACGTGATTGCACCCGTTTCTGTGTTCAGCAGATGGTGGGGGGGTGGGCAGGAATCAGAAATGCTTTTAAAGTTGTTTGTCTCTGTTTCTCAGTTAAGCCATTGGTGTTTATTTCTTTACTATCTTTCTGTCTTGCTTTTCCACTTTATTTAGTGTGCTCAAGGTGACTTACAATAAATTAAAAAAAACAGTACAAATTGTGGGCCACCACAGGGGCCTGATGTTAGGGGTAAGACAGACAGTTTGCATTCTGCCATTTTAACCAGAAATCAGGGAGCAGTAGGGGGCAGGGGTGTAGCTATAACTGAGCAGATGGGTTCAAAGAGCCCGAGCCCCCAAGCTCCTGAGGGCCCCCAGCTTCCACCCTCTATCTTCTAATTCCCTCACTCTGAGGGGCCGCCAGAGAGAGGGGTGAATACAGGCCCCCTCTCCCCTAGCTACGCCCCGGTAGGTGCTGTGGCTTATTGTTCAAAAATGGCTCAGCGAGTTTGGCAGTGTAGGCAAGGTGGCTTTGAGGAGGATCCTTGAGGTAAAAGGAAAATAAATGGCTTATTTTTAGGAGTTTGCGCTGCAGTCTGTTGGTGGCAGGATAGTGGATCTAAGTGCCAGGATTGTCTGTTGATTGGAATAAACCCAGGGGCGGAGCCACCATTGAGCAAATGGGTTCAAAGAAGCCGGGCTGCTGCTAATCAGGGGCTGCGCCTGGAATCCCAGCCACACCTCCTGCGTCTGATGTCTGGAGGCTCCGACATTGGCAACCACTGGTCTAGTCCAAGCCTCTGCTCAGTGCAGGGAGAGCAGCTCTCCTGCTTTAAAGGCAGGGAGAGCAGTTCCCAGCCACACTGCAAATGCAGCACTGGCCGGCATTTGCTCTCAAGTGGGGAACGCGGCCCCATTTGTGAGCGAAGCCACACACCACACACAGCCACATGCAGGGGGTGTGACATAGGGGCCACTGGCGGGAGGAACACAGGGCCGCTGGCTGACTTTCCTCCCACCACTGAATAAACCCGTGGAGTCCATGCAACTAAAGTCAGCATTCAGTTTACAAATAATCAGCTGGCAGCCAATACCTTTCACACAGAACCTTGAAGGTTGGCTAGTTCGGAGGTTCCTAACCTGGTTGCCTCCCAATGTTGCAGAACTACAACTCCCAGCATCCCCGGCTACAATTTATTTGTAAATTGTACAAATAATGGAGATGCTGGAAGCTGTAGCTCAGCAACTTCTGGAGGCCCCCGGGTTGGGAACCACTGGTCTAGTTCGAGCCTCTGCTCAATGCAGGGATAGCCACAGTGTGGAAACAGACCCATCTGGGATGGAGGTCAACCACCTTTCTGCTGACAACCATCCAGCTCCAAGGTAGTGGTGAAGCTGGCTCTAAGTACAGAACAGGATAGCAGACTGTATTATTATTATTATTATTATTATTATTATTATCATCATCATCATCCATATTGCCCAAATAACATGTCTGTGGAGGGAGTGGCCCATAATGGCTTTACTTTCTTGGCATTTTGGAGCTTGAGTGAACATGGAAATCTCTTAACAGAATGTGTTAAACTGAAAGCACTGTTCCCTGATGTCTGCTCAGTTAATTTTAGATCCTGCTCAGGTTGAATCAGGAAGGCCCCACTCTGAATGCATGTGTACACACATTGCCTTGATACTGCCACCCAGAACAAAACTCATTCCACATACACAGATGAAAAAAATTAGAGAGAACACTGACTGAAAGGTTTTTTGTTAATAGAATTGTATATGCTAACTTGGCAAAGAGGCACCTTTTAATGTGGTGATTCTTTTTATTTAGCAGGGGGAGAGTGACTGGCCCTATCCACCCCCAGCACAGTACCTCCAGTGACTGTTGCTGGTGTCTATCTTATGTTTCTTTTTAGATTGTGAGCCTTCGGGGACAGGGATCCATCTTATTTATTTATTATTTCTCCGTGTAAACCGCTCTGGGCCACTTTTGGAAGGGTGGTATAGAAATCAAGTGAATGAATGAATGAATGAATAAAATAAGTAGAATCATTATGTCACAACAAAGCACTCCAAAGCTACAGCACAGCAGAAAACAACATCCAAAGATTAAATGGTGGGTGTGGAGAGATGACAAACCCAAAATCCTCAAGAAGGAACCAAACGGGACCTCTTGTTTTCTCTTCAGGATCAGTTCTACAGCTTTCTGGAGCTTTTGAGGAAAGGGAGAGAGAAAATCCTGGCATGTAAAGCCGATGCAGAAAAGAAAAGCCAAAACTTGCTTGTAAGTATGAAACTAAAGAAGAAGAAGTGGAAAAACTGAAGACAAAACAGTGAAAGCATCATCAAAAGCTATGAGGAAGTCCTTCTTTTCAGACTGTCCCTTATGGGGAATCCCCTGTTCTCCTTTTCCCAAGAGGCCATTTTAAGGGCAGGCCCTTGGAAGTCTCTTCAAAACTCTTTACTTGATTCCTATTTATGTTATTAATGTCCTGAACTGTCACAAGTGCAGTCACCTGCTTTTTGACTCTGCACACATTCAATATTTCAAACACATTGGCGTGCTTTTCTCATCTTCTCGTCTATAGAATCTAACAATAGCAGAGAGGCAAAAGACAGTGGCTGAATTCAGACAACTCTACCAGTTTCTGAAAGAGCAAAAGACACTCATGTTGACCCAGATAGAAGAAGTGGAGAAGGAGATTGCAAGAAAAAGGGATGCACATATGGTAACGCTCTCTGAGGAGCTCTCTTCTCTTGATAGTGTTATACAGGAGGTGGAAGAGAAGTGTGAGCAGTCAGCCAGCGAACTTCTGCAGGTAAGACAGCAGCAGTAATAGGCCAGGTTCCTGCTGTTCCTCCTCATAGGGTAGAGATATGCACAAATTGATTTTTGCAATTCGATTCAAGGTCAAATCAAATCAGCCAGATTTGATTTGACCTAAAATCTTTCCCCTCAAATCTGGCCCAATTCGATTTGAAGTTGAATTGATTTGGGGAAATTTAAAGGGCCAGGGGGCACCAAATTGGGTTGTGTGGTAGTGCCCAGTGGGTGCCAACTACCACCCAACCCCCAAAGGAATTGAGCAAAGGGGTGATTTTAAAGGAATTGTTTAGTTTGAAGTGGTTTTATTTTTATTCTGCCATAGGGAATAATGGGGATTCTAAACAGCCCCATTACTCCCTGTGAGTTGTGCCAAAGTGATCCAAAGCAGGTTGAGGGGTACAGCACATTGGGTGCTAACTGCCCCGCCCCCCAACCTGCAAGTGGTATACTCAGTTTATTTTTAAGGATTTTTTGAGGTTTTAGATTCTTTGGTGCATTATGACTTTTTCTCATAATGAATCCCCATGAAGAACTTATATACTAACCCAAAATCGAAACACAGTGAAGATTCTTGGTTGTTACAAGAATCTACCTTGTAGATTCTTGGTTGCTAAATGCAGTGGCAGTGGGGTGGGAACACACAAGCTGCAGCAATGTAAAGTACAAAAGTCAAAGTGGGAGGCCCATTGTCAATGCCAATGTCAACCAAAGCCTTTCCTGACAATACCTACCTAGCTAACGGGGATCCCTCACACACACAATCCTTTTTGAAAATAAAAAAACTTTTGAACCTAAATAAAAACCCTCTTTTAGGAATCAACCTTCAGACACAGGGCAAGCAGAACAGCAATTAACAAAGTGTGTGTGTGTGTGTGCAAAAAACCAGATGAGACAATCAGCCACTCACCAGTGCAAAGTCCAGTGTTGAGGCTCAGCACAGCAGCCCTCCTTCTATGTTCTGGTCTTCTTCAGCTGCAGTTGTTAGCTGGAGTCAAGCAACAAGGAGCTGCTGCCTGCCTGTGCCAGACACTGCTGCCCCTATAAAACAGCTGCGGGGGGCGGGTTGGATTGCTGAATTAAAAGAAGCTGGAAGTTCCTTCTCTCCTCCACCAGCCACAGCAGCCAGGGAGTCTTGCACTGGCAGAGCAAGACTGATGATTTCTTCTTAGCAACAACAAAAAACCAAAACCAAAGCCCAGCTAGGGAGTTTGGCTGCTGCACGGGCAGCACCCAAAACAGGGGGCAAAATACTAAAAAGGCAGCAGAAAATACAGGAATGCAGCACTGGTTTTCTCAGCTCAGAGAAATGAAATAAGAATATTAAAAATAAACCAGAAAAATAAATAAATAAAGACTCTTCCATCTGCATTACAGCAAGAAAATCTCCTGCAGGTCAAAGAATCGACTCACGCTCTCATTCATTAAAAAAATCACTCTCATTAAAAAAAACCTCCCACCACACTCCAAATTCAGAAACTAGCAGAAGCAGCCGTTTATTCCTCTCTCTCCAAAAGGCAAAGGCAAAAGGAAATGGCTGCCTAGGGATTCAACTTAAATAGATCTGAAAGTCCTTCCATCTGAGCCCCCCCGCCCTACCTTGTCCTCCCCGCCTCCAATGATGGCACAGTAATGTCTGGAAACACTGGAATTGACGGACAACAAGCTAACCAAGAAGCAAGGGGGATCGCCCACCAATGGTCGCACAGGGAACCAACCACAGTGACAGACACTCACAGAGGACAGGCACAAGGGACAATGACTAAGGCAATAACTGTCACTCGAATCTCAAAGCGATTTGGTCTGAATCCAGCAAGATTCATTTTGAGGGCAAAGTTGATGGGGCAGATTTGATTCGTGGCCAGATGACTCGAATCTCGCAGATTCGAGTCAGATCTATTCGGCCACGAACCGATTTGCACATCTCTAATGGCTGGTTCCAGATTCTTGAGTGCCTCCATATGCCCATCCGTACTTCCATACAAGAAATGAAGGGGCCCAGTTTATGATGTTACTATTAACATCATATTAACAGACTTCATTTTTATCTTACTTCCCAGTAGGCTTGTGAGATCACCTGGCATTTGGTGTGTGTGTATGCATGTCCCTGTCAACTTCACAATGCTTGGACCAATATGAACCAAATCGGGTATAGTTGTAGATACACATAGAAACACCTCAACGGTGTAGTTTGTGATGATGTCATCCATCCCAATTCAAGGTGGTGGACATGTAAATTTGAGGCACAAATAGGCTGTCTTGTGAACATTTGAACCAAATTTGCTACAGGTATAAGGACACATAGAGATGGCTCAACGGCATAGTTTGTGATGATGTTATCCACCCTGATTCAAGATGGCAGATGCGTGAATGTTTGAGGTTCAATTGGGCTAACTTGTGAACCGCCTATCTGATTTGGACTAAATTTGCTACAGGTGTAGGGACACATAAAGGCTCAAGGGCATAATTTGTAATGATGGATTCCACCCTGATTCAAGATGGCAGACATATGAACATTT
Source organism: Hemicordylus capensis (assembly GCF_027244095.1). Classification (NCBI taxonomy): domain Eukaryota; kingdom Metazoa; phylum Chordata; class Lepidosauria; order Squamata; family Cordylidae; genus Hemicordylus; species Hemicordylus capensis. The sequence continues at coordinate 251,254,587 of NC_069658.1, read as the reverse complement.
GAGCTTCAAGTGGGAACTGATTTGGACCAACTTTGGTACACTTGTAGGGACACATAAAGTAAAGTTGTGCCGTCAAGTTGGTGTAGATTCCTGGTGACCACAGAGCCTGTGGTTTTCTTTGGTAGAATACAGGATACCTCAAACGCGTCGTTTGTGATGATGTCATCCACCCCGATTCAAGATGCTGGACGCATGAACGTTTAAGGTGCAAGTGAGCTAACGTGATCTGCCTAACCGATTTGGACCAAATTTATTTCAGTTGCAGGGATAGTAAAAGGAAAGTAGGCAAATTAGTTCTTACTAGAAAAACTTGTTCAGATTTGATCTCTGCTGCAGAAAGCACTGCCAGCCAAGATGGTAGATGTGGGACTTGAGCCTCTGTGCATTAGTTAGGCCTCTAAACAGCCTCTGCATGACCCCAGCTGCTGGGTCAGAAGTTTCATGTTTGAATTCTGACATTTTTATCAGACTGCCTGCTGTGCGCTCTCCTCCTGCCCCTCTATTACCGAGGGCTGACTGGGAGCCAAGAGACAACATATGCAATGTCCTCTTTACTCCATGTAGTACTCTAAGCTTTGTAGGAATCCATGACTGCAACCCTTAAAAAACTACAACTTCCACAATCTCCGGTGCCACTTGGTCACCTAAAGGGAAGCTGAAGAGTGGGGGAGGGACACACACACACATATGCCTGGAGTTTACCCAGAAGGCCAGTGTGAGACTCCTGGGTTGGTGCTCTGACTGGATCAAAGAGGACCTTGTGTAATCTGCCTCCCAGTCTCAGGTAATGGGGAGGAGAAGGAGAGGACAGGGCAGGGTGGGGACTGAGCAGACAATTCAGAACTCTGACGGAATTCAACTACAACAGCAGGGATCTCAGTTGGTGTTCTGACTGTTGAGCCTACATCCGATAATGCCCACCACAGGGCATCTCTGTCCCTACATATTCAGGGTCAGGGCTTATGAAAGAACAATTTGCAGTTCCATGTAAGCAGACACATGATCATGTGCTCTTCAGGACAACAGGGAATTGGGCCCAAATAGAAGATGTTACCTACACAGTTTAGAGGAGAAGCGTTTTGTTGGTTTTGGTCAGCATATCCACTTATCTGCTTCAACTGGTTGAGATTTGTTCAATGGAGCCACTTTGCCTGCTGACTTCATTATCGTAAAGATTTTCTTCACACTAAGGCAGACACTGAGTTTCCTCATCTTTCTCTTACTTCCAGGATGTTAGAAGTGCCTTGCAGAGGTAAGTAGATCCCATACATTTCACTACCTGATTTTCAGAAGGGTCTGGATATGTTCAGAACTTGAAGAAAGAAAAGGTGGAAAGAAAAAAAAGAGTAATGACGGGGAATCAGTAATACTCTGTCCCCACCACTGAATAGAAAGAAACTGCAGGGACAGAAGCCACAAGGAAGAAAGTTTCTGAAAAGCTTTGGTAGCCCTATAACAGTCCTACTGGACAGACTGGTATTTCAGTTGCACTTTAAGGTAACTTGTGTTTAAGTTAACTCAAGTCACCTGGCAGGAGGAATGGTCTGTGGGGTAGGAATGGAACTGCTGCTGGGCGGTTCAAAGCTGGCAGGGGTGCCTCTTTAAGGTTGGGGGAGGGTGTAATTACCCCTCCCGCCGATTTCCCCCTGCCAGTATTTTCAGTAGCCCGTCAGGGCAACAACGTACCTCCCTGCCGCCCCGTTGCTCTTCATTTCCAGATATTACCGGAAGTTGCCAACACACCCACGTGCACAGGTGCACGGGTGCATTGGCAACTTCCAGTAATATCTGGAAAAGAAGAGCAAAGGGGCGGCAGGGAGGTACACTGCCGCCCTGATGGGCTACTGAAAATACTGGTGCTGGCGTGGGGGGGGGAGCGGCTGGGGGGGTTAATTACACCCTCCCCCACCCTTAAAGAGGCACCCCTGCCAGCTTCAAACTTCAAGCCGGCCCCGTGTTCGGACTGGTTCGGAGGCCTGTAAAAGGGCCTCCGAACCGGTTTGTGCACATCCCTACTGTGGGGCAGTTGATGGCACAGCTGTTGATGCCCCCCATTTTCATGTTTCACATGATGATGATGATGAATTCAATTTCTATACTGCCCTTCCAAAAATGGCTCAGGGCGGTTTACACAGAGAAATAATAAATAAGATGGATCTCTGTCCCCAAAGGGCTCACATCTCTCCAATGTGGTTGCTTCACCCTCTTACTTGTTTAAAAAAACAACCTAGAGTTCTGCCTTTAATTTATTTTTAAACAATCTAATTTTTCTTTGAATAAGATGAGAGCACAAATAAAAAATAAAAATATTTTTGTTTCCCCCCCAAAAAAATAAACATAATTGCATGAAGAAAATAAAATAAATTGATTAAATGGTAGTATTACTCTGACAACATAGGTGATATGGCTAATCAGAAGGTTAGTGTCAGCAAGGAACAGAAATCAGTCATTCAAAGTCCGTTATCACTAATGCTGAAGCCATGAAAAAACAGGAGACAAATCAAAGAGCCAATTTTCAAAACAAGATTTTTGCTGTTTTACAAGTATATAGAACAAGTATTTCCTCTCCTGAATAAACACAGTATAGGATCTTTTTGTGGAGAAGGACATGGCAGAATTTTCCTGCAGAATATAGCACCATATTTTTATTGCTGTATGGGACTATAGCTTGAATCCCAGCTGATTGCAGAAGAAAAATGCCTTACCAATAGTAGCACCTCCTGGATGTCCCTTCCTCTTTATCTGATATTTTGCTATTTAATTTTACTTTGATTTGGTTTTATACTTTTGGTTATTGAATATGAGAGAGAGAGAGAGAGAGACTCAAAAAAAAACCATGCAGCAAATCTGCATGTAGGAGTTTAGGTTCAGCACCTGCTTTTGTATCTGTAGAAGGCCCAACTCTCCTGTGAGAAGTAATCAGTGGCTTGGTTGGCCTCTCAACTGGCCATTGTGCTGTGCTGAACGTTATGAGTACTGCTCTACATAGTCCCCTACACCCCACCCCATTCCATGTAGCATCCCTTAAATGGCACACAACAGAGCAGTCGCTGCGGGTGTGCTGTTTTCTTCGCCATGTTCCTTCCAACTTCCTCCTGTTTTACTTCTCTCCAGGTGCAGGGAGAAAGAGATATTTGAGAATCCCTTGACTTTTCCTCCCTCAGTGCAGTCTAGGATCTGGGACTTGTGTGATAGAAACACCTTTCTGGAAAACGTCAAGAAGCAGTTCAAAGGTAAAGAGGAATGAGTGCAAATATGTTCTATTGATGCTACCTTGGTCCAGATGTGACCTAGAGCCTTATGCAACCACTTCTAATATTTGAAGGGTCAGGAAAATGGGAAACTTCAATGCCAGTGGAGAAAGCAACTTTGGTTCACTGAGGAAGGGGCCCTTGACTCAGAGGTTCATCCTCTGGAATTTCTTGAAGTTATTCTTCATATTTTCTCTCATATGTGTAGCTCATTGGTGCTTCAAGGTCTTCATAGTTTATGATGGAAGCATGCATAAAACAAGCATCGCCCTCGCATATTAAAAGGATATGGAGGCATATTAAAAGGATATGGGGGAGGGGGTTGAACCTGCTTCTTCAGATCATTCTCCCTTGGTGGAAGTACCATCATCCTTCCTTTAAGACATTCCTCTTCCCTTTGTTATCTTTTCTATAAGATGATTACCAAAATGATTAAGTGTCATTGAAATGACAGGAAGATAGTTGTTGTGACTAACCTAAACTTAAATTAATGGTTTCCATGGAACTTTATCCCAATTACCTTTTGCTTGATTGGGACCCCAGCCCCTCCCAGATTTGTTTCAGCATTTACTGAGAGCTAATTTATTTATTGTTTATTTATTCAATTTTTATACCGCCCTTCCAAAATGGCTCAGGGCAATTTACAATTAAAACAGAAACCAATTAAAACCAATACATCTTATAAAGACAGTCCCACTTGGAAATCGCCATGTTTAGATTGGGCTGCAAATTCCTAAGGCAATACATTTAAGTATCTGTTTGCCAGGTTTGATAGTTTTCCTCTTAGTTTTTTCAATCCAATAGCCTATCCAGGTGGGATTGTTGAAAAGAATTCCATTGGGAGAAAACAAGTTTGAATGTTGAAAACAAATAAGGAGGAGAGCTAATCTGTAGGGAGGAGGGCTGGCCTTATGGTAGTAAGCATGAATTGTCCCCTTTGCTAAGCAGGGTCCACCCTGGTTTGCTTTTGAATGGGAGACTTCTTGTGACTACAGATTGGATACTTTCCCTCTTAATTTTTCAGTCAAATAGTAAATCTACTTGGGATTGTTGAAAAGAATTCCATTGGGAGAAAACAAGCTTAAATAGTTGGAGACAAACTAGATTTCAGAGAGGAACCCACACCCTCACCCCAGCCCCTCTCAGATTTGTTTCAGCATTTACTGAGAGCTAATTTATTTATTATTTATTTATTCAATTTTTATACCGCCCTCCCGAAATGGCTCAGGGCAATTTACAATTAAAACAGAAACCAATTAAAACCAATAACAATTAAAACAAAAATATAAACACCAATTAACAATTAAAACATTTTAAAAAACAATTAAACAATCAGAACAATTAAAACCCTGAAAACCAGGTTAAAATATTAAAATTAAATATTAAAACTAATTAAAAACCCTGGAAGGCCAGGCAAAACAGATAGGTTTTAAGGGCTCTTTTGAAGGTCAATAAAGAATTAAGATTGTAGATTTCTGCCGGGAGTGCATTCCACAGCCCAGGAGCAGCCACAGAGAAGGCCTGCCTCTGAGTCGCCACCAAATGAACCAGTGGTAACTGGAGACAGACCTCCCCAGATGATCTTAACCTGCAGTGGGGATCATGCAAAAGAAGGCACTCTCTAAGATAACTCGGACCCAAGCCGTTTAAGAACTAATGCCGTTCTTACACTTACCACATGAACAGACATAGTAATTGAGGTGGATTGTTTCCATGTTCTTAATTGCTTAATCTCTGTTCCCTTCCCTTCCCCAGACAATCTACTATTTGGATTTCAATCACAGAAAAGTAAGTTGTGGTGTCAGATGATGGAAAACATTCACAGGAGGGATGGGGACTGGTCAGAAAGTTGTCTGCTATTATTTCATGTGTTCATAGTTCTGCCTTGGGTGCTCTGGAGACATCAATGTGTGAATTGTTGAAGGAAAGAAGAGTGAGGGAAGATGTCTACACCTGTGTATAATTTCTTTCTCTAGTTTTATAAATATTTATTACTTTATTTTTACATCTTATGCCCTTCCCTTAAGAACATAAGAACAGCCCTGCTGGATCAGGCCCAAGGCCCATCTAGGCCCAAGGCCCATCTAGTCCAGCATCCTGTTTCATACAGTGGCCCACCAAAATCTCCCAGTTATGTTCCCAGCTTATATGGTTTGTGAACTGAAGAACTTAGCAGCTGGATCAGATACAAGGTCTGTCTGGTCCAACTGTGGCCAAGGATTAATCCCACAGCAGTTGAGATGAGGCCGAGTGTAGTGGCCAATGAGAAGAGGGCAGGAATGAGCAGCACCTACAGCTCGTTTTGTCCCCACCCTTGTCCCGCCTGTATTGGCCGCTACTGCCCATAGTGTTTCCTCACCTGCAATGGAGTGAAGTGCCAGTCTTCTTCCAATTCAATTCCTCTACTTCAAAGATGGCAACTCTAAAACTGAGATGTCCATTTTTCACTGCTGGTTGATTATTACTGAATTAGGACAACTTCACTGCCAGCGTGGTGTGGTGCTTAGAGTGCTGGACTAGGACCGGGGAGACCTGAATTCAAATCCTCATTCAGCCATGAGACTTGCTGGGTGACTCTGGGCCAGTCACCTCTCTCTCAGCCTAACCTACTTCACAGGATTGTTGTGAGGAGAAACCTAAGTATGTAGTACACCGCTCTGGGCTCCTTGGAGGAAGAGCGGGATATAAAATGTAATAAATAAATAAAATAAATAACCCTGGTTCATAAGAGGTTCCAGATGGCAATGGTATATCCTCCTCTTACTTTCCAAGGAAGGCTGACATCCAAATGAATCCTGCACTTGCGCATGCAGAAAGATGTTGTGCTAACTTGTACTCAGGAAGCTTGTGTTCCAGACTAGTGTTGCCCAGTGGCAACAGCCTTGAGAACCAAGGTGCAGCACCTCCTGATGGTCAACTTCTTCCTGCTTAGGTTTATGTAGCAGGGGAAACTTGCACAAGAGTGCAACTTTGGAGTTTTGCACACTTAAATGGCTTTGTTGCAGGTGCGCAACTTGATTTGTTGTATAAACAAAGCATTAGTTTGTATAATTGCCAATGAAATCCAGAACAGTAGTTGTATTACAAAGGGCATTAGCATGGAGATATCTCTTGAATGAAAGGAAGGAGGAAGGGGCAGAGCCCTTGCAACGTGAAGGAGACTTCAGCAAGGCTGTAAATATCTTGTTTCTGAGCCTCAGTTGCTTGCAGAACTGGATAATGGGTCTGCACCAGTGCTATTCCCAGTCTGGACCTTGGAAGAGGTGTGTGTGTGGGGGATAACTAAGCTCTTTGCTCACCAGAATTAAGGCACTTGGATTCTCCTTTGAATTCATGAATGGCCAGTTTTCACAGGAAGTGGAAAACCTGTCCTCTGGCGCATTCTTCTCTCCCTCTGCTAACTTCATTAAGATTAATAGAATTGTAGAGTTGGGAGGAACCCTGGAGGTCTTCTAGCCCAACCCACTGGTCGGAGCGGGAAGCTGCCACAGCAAGGAGCCAGACACAAAAATACCTGTATGGGCATCTTTGCCTTCTTGAGCTGTCTTGAATGGCAAGTGAAGCAAGATATAGATACTTACAAGATACTGAACCCTGGGTTTTATTATGATTATATGAGGAGGAATGCCCTCTGTCTTTAACTTGCCTGCTTCCAGCTCTTCCCAGGATTTCAGCTACAGTCTCTGAAAGGTAGGGATAATCTGGAATAAGGAAAAGAACATCCCAAATGGGTATGGATTTGCAAAGAAACAACCCTGGAGAACCCAGTTTGGTTCGAGTCAAACCAGACTCAAACTGAACCGGGTCTGATCTGGTTTACAGCACACCCGAACCAGGCCCAGTTCAGCTTGAACTCTAGCCCAGTTCGGGGGGTGGGGTCTGGACTGTACTGGTAAAGGGGAATCAGGTAAGGATTCCCTTTTACTAGTACAGGGGAAGGGAGGACAAGGGAGCATAAATAAAAAGAGTTGGGGTGGGAGGGAAGTAAAATTTGACCTTGAATTTGCCACCGGTGTTTGCGGGGGTAATTGTGGGTGGCAGCGGGGGCTCCTCCCGCTGGAGCGGGCAGACCTATTTCAGGCCCATTTGGAGCCTCTCTGCCTGTGTGCATGGCAATTTAAAAAATGGCCTCCGCGTTTGCACAGTGCCCAATTTTTTTACTGCCATGCACACACAGAGGCTCGAAACAGGCCCAAAATGCATCTGCCCACTCGGGCAGGGGTGGGGGAGCACCCGCCACCACCCCTGTGACTGCTGCACCAGCCCCCGGCAGCAAATCCAAGGTAAAATCTTACTCCCTTCTCGCCCCAACTCTTGTTATTTAAGTCATCTGGTTCTTTCCTTTACTGGTAAAGGTGAAACTGGATTCCTCTTTACCTGTTTTTTCCAAGCTGTTTTGAGCTGAACCGGGCCCAGTTTGGCTCGTTCCGAGCCTTGTCGAGCCAGCCAGTTTGACTTTGAGTCAGTTCAACGTTGAACCAATTCACACATCCTTTCCTTAGGGTTAACATCCCTGGAGCTGCCATCATCAGGTACCTGCTGAGGCCCACATCCCAGTAGGGCACCCATTGCTAATCCCACCTTGCTGGTCTGTTGCTGCCTGTTCACCTTCCCTCTCCTATTCAAGTGAGCAGTAAAAACGGAAGGCACAGAAAGCTCCACTTGCCTTTTCCATTCCCTTTGAGAGATGATGCAGACGAGGGCCAGAGGAAGAGGCCAATGAAGGGGTGGCAGCAGCAGCAGCAATGGCAAGGAGGGAAAGGGAAGCCACTGAGCTCATCTTGTCCATGGACGCTTCCCTGCCTGAATCTGGCCCTGGAGATGCAGCACATGGAAGTCCCACTGTTTTTGCTAGGCATATAATTCCTGTTAGGCTCACAATATATTTTTTGTGGGGATTTAAAAAAATACTATTTCACTTCTTCAGAACATATAAGAGCAGCTAAATATATTTGCATGTGAAGTTAGTCTCCAAGCTGACTCAGTTTTTTATCTTTTCTCTTCCATCCTCTGCACTCAATTCCCTACAGCTAAAGCCACTCTGGATCCGGACACAGCTTATCCCCATCTCATACTGTCTAAGGATCGTAAAAATGTGAGATGCGGAAAGAAATGGCATGATCTGCCAGACAATCCTGAGAGATTTGACAGATATGCTTTTGTGCTGGGATGTGAGGGATTCACAGAAGGGAGGCATTGCTGGGACGTCAGTGTGGGAAGTGAGGAAGGCTGGGCTGTGGGGGTTGCCAGGAGGTCTGTGAAGAGAAAGGACCAGTTCAGATTGGGTCCTGAGGAAGGGATCTGGGCTGTGAGGAAGTGGTATGATGGGTACCCGGCACCAAATTTCCCTGCTCAGGTTCCTCTGCACCTTAGTGGGGAGCTTAAGAGGATCCGAGTGACTCTAGATCGTGCTGGGGGGCAGGTGGCCTTTTTTGATGCGGACTCAGCAGCCCCCATCTACACCTTCTCGGAAGCCTCCTTCTCAGGGGAGGTACTTCTCCCTTTCTTTATGGTGATTGGAAAAGGCTCCCTGACACTCTCCCCCTGAGGCAGCCAAAGAGTGGACATATTAAGCTACAGCAGTTGCAGCACTCATACAGCTTATGCTGAAGATAAGAGTGGGGGGCAACCTTTTCTCCAAAAGGACTTACAGTCTAAAAAGAAACATAAGACACACACCAGCAACAGTCACTGGAGTTACTCTGCTGGGGGTGGAGAGGGCCAGTTACTCTCCCCCTGCTAAATAAAGAGAATCACCACATTAAAAGGTGCCTCTTTGCCAAGTTAGCAGGGGTAACCTGATAGATATATTCAGCTGCTAGATATTCTCCTTGATATATTAAGAGCAACGATAGAACAAAAAAAAAAGCACAGGTTTTTAATTAAGGCTGCAATTCTGTACACACTTATTTGAGAGAAGATCTGATTGAAATCAACAGTGCTTTAAACATGACAATACACATTCTGGAAGGTAGGCAGTGATCTACATAAAAAGCAAGCTATCCTCATCTACCTGATAAGGGATCCCCGGCTGATTAAAAAAAACCCAAAGGCAACATTCCTCAAGGGACTGTACTGAAAGCCAACCAGCCCCACTTTCAGTATTCTATTGCACGCAGAAGCCTTGAGCTCCTTGACTTGCATGCAGACCCCTTACACTTTTGAATGCTTAAAACAATTTTGCATTGATATATCAAGATGGATATAATTCATTCAGTTGTATTATTGAGCATGTTGCAGTTTTGCACTTGCGTAAGTTTTACATAAATTAAATATGTATATTTTAAAAGAAAAAAGTATTTTTCATTCGACACAAGACCTGAGAAATAGTATGGACTTTGCTCTGTCTTTTTAGCATGCTGCTGTCCAGTCGCAGCTGCCTTTGCATCTTGCATTTCCCCACTGTGGTTATCTATGGGCAGCGGTCACTGCTGGCGGTTGGGGGAGAGACCAACAAGAGCTCTTAATATCCCCCTGGAAAGCGGACCCTGCCTGTGAATGTATCCTTCAAAGACTCCGCCTCAGCCTCCCAGTGATGGAGACAGCCTCCTTTTGCTGTCATTAACCTTTGCCTTTTGGGGCACACTTCCACAGGTGACAGATGAGGTGTGAGCTGGAGGCTGAGGTGCACGCAACTTCCCTCCTTCCTTCCTTCTCTCCAGGGAGCTCCTGGGGAGGGGGAGTGAAAAGGGACTGAAGCGCCTCGAAAACGGAGCCATATTGGCTGGCTGCTAATAGCAGGCATTGCTAACCAGTGCCGGTACGCCGTCCTTTGCTTGAGCTCGAGAGCCTCCCTACTAGCTTCCCCATCTCCACCAGATTCTTGTCAAGTGAAGCAGGGGCATAGCCTTCATTGGACAAGGGGGGACAATTGTCCCTAGGCCCACAGGGCCTCCCCCCCAGTCCCTTGGCCAGTCCCCCTTGCCTGCTCACTGGCCAGGCCAGCTAAGCAGCCTGCAAGCCGCTGCAGTTCCTTCAGTCTCTGCCTCTCAGCTCTTGGGCAAGGCTTCCAGAGAGGCCCTGAATTCTAAAGCCTGAATTCTAGTGCCGGCTGGCAGGAAGGAAGGAAGGAAGCAGGGTGGCCAGTGCTGGCTGCCCTGGCCCAGCCTTTGACTCCTCAGGCTTAGTAACGGAGGTAGGATGTGATTTCCTTTCTGTGGTTATTCCCCCCTCCTTGGATATTTAGGGATTGGCTTGCCATAGGGCTTTAATATAAGGGCGGGGGATGTAGGGCAGATTGAGAAGACTCTGAATATTTAACCTGAAACAGATTGAGGAATTTGCTGGGTTTTAATATTTTTTTATTTTTATTTTTATTTAATTCTTATAAGTGGCTTGTTTCATGGCAGAAAATTACAAAGTCTTTTAGGTTTCAGTGAAATGGACTTCCAGCTAAATGTGGTTAGATTTGCTGCCTGAGGCTGCAATTTTCCACACACTTACCTGGAAGCAAACTTTACTGAATTTGTTAGGATTTATGGGAAAACATACATAGGATCACACTGTGTGGCTGAAAGTCTCCTTTGTTGATCAGCAGAGAGGGGCCCATTTTAAAATCTTGCCCCCAGGCGTGCTCCAACCTTGCTATGCCCCTGAAATGAAGCCTGAGCTGCTGTGGGCACTCTGGTGGGTTCTTTAGTTTTTATAATTCTCAGTTTTTAGCTTTTAATTTTTAATTTGAACTTTAGACTGATTGTGGTTTTTAACTTGACTTTTAACTTGTTTACTCAATTTGATTCATTTTATTATTGCCATTGTATATTGCATCTATTTTATTGTTGTGAGCTGCCCCAAACAGTAGTGTACTAGAACAGCGAGGTATAAATATTATAAATAAATAAATAACAGTCAAATACCATCATATCTATTGTCAAGAAAACATAGGTGTCCTGCTGGCCTCCAGGAGCCTGGCCTCGAAGGACCTGAACTCTGACATCTGTTTCCGTTTTGTCTTTTACTGCAAGACCTGTACCAGCTGTGGAGATGGAGACATAAAAACCCATTCTTCTTGCTACTCTGGGAAGCTGGTATCACATTCTAGGTGCAGTTTATTTGTCATAAAAACCAATTTGTTCATTCATTCGTTCATTCATTCATTCAATTTCTATTCCGCCCTTCCAAAAATGGCTCAGGGCAGTTTACACAGAGAAATAATAAATAAATAAGATGGCTCCCTGTCCCCAAAGGGCTCACAGTCTAAAAAGAAACATAAGACAGACACCAGCAACAGTCACTGGAGGTACTGTGCTGGGGGTGGGTAGGGCCAGTTACTCTCCCCCTGCTAAATAAAGAGAATCACCACATTAAAATGGTGCCTCTTTGCCAAGTTAGCATGGGTTTATTCCCTGGAAAGCATTTCAGGTGCCACACAGTACCACAATTAACCTGGTTCTGCACAACTTCTTTGAACCTTGGGAGCATGAGAGACTCCACGGAATTCTAGCATCTTAAAATTTTAGCATTTGATGAACTTCAAGTCCAAACCCCTGCTTGGGACAGGAAAAACTTTCTGTGTATCCCAAAAAGATAGCTCTCCAATCTCTTGTTTGAAAACCTCCAGCTAGTGAGAGCTCAACCACTACTCAAGGCAGAGTGTTCTGCTGTCAAACAGCTCTTAAAATTAGGAAATTCCTCCACCCTGAACATGCATCCAGGTAACTTCAGATTATTGCTTCTAGCCCCGCCCTCAGGAGCAATGGATAAGAAATCTCTTCCTTCTTCTATGGGTCTGCCCTTCAGATATCTGAAGATGGCTGTCATGTCTCCCTTCATATGGTCTCTTCTCCAGGCACCTCTGATTTAGGATAGAAGGAAACAAGGATTGGTCATGATGCCAGACCTGACTGATTTGGGTTTATTCTAAGCAACTTGCTTGAAATAGACAGAAATATATACCTATAACAGGTAGAAGCTCCATTCAAACATCCCCCACCCAACAACCCGCTCACGTTTAAAGCACCAAGTGCCAGATGCAGGTAGGAAGTCCCACCCCCGTGCTGTCACCCCCTGTCAGTCTGCGTCTCCCCGGGCTGCCAATCACGGACGCACTTTCCTTCACAGTTACAGCAGCTCCCTTTGCGGATGACTGCTGCCATAACCATGAGTGGCTGGAGAGTGGGGTGAATGACAGCACTGAAGTGGGATTTCCTACTCACTTTCAGCACTCTAAGCACTGTGGACCAGATGGTGCAGGGTAACCATTGGAAGTTCGTTGTAGCTGCTGCCATTTCTTAAGAACTCTGTGGGGCAGACCTCCCACTCTTGACCCCTCCTCATAGCTGTTCTGTCCCTTAGTGGGCTGGTGGTTTGGCCATGGATCAGAAGACCTTCTTTATCCTCCTGAGAACCCACCAAGATCCCAGCTCCTCATACCTGAAATCAATATTCCCCCTTCTTCTTTTCTTTGTCTTCTTCCCCTTCCTCCCTATATTTCCTAGCACTCATTGCCTGGACCTTCCCTCTGACATCAGCCACATAATCCAGTTCAAATCTCGTATCTCCTTCTCTACCACAAATAATTTATAGAAAAGCCAGGAGTGAGTCTTTCTATTTTCCAGGCAGGTCAAAAAATCTAAAATGACCACAGGTGCCCGGAGAGACCACCCAGGCAAAGCGCTATCGGCACAAACATGGTTCATATCTAGGTTTATTTCAAGCAAGCTGGTTAGGATCAACCAAGGTTGGTTTCTTTCTAGCCTAAATCAGAAGTAGAATTCCTGGGAGACATGCATGGGTAGGAGAGGAGGGTAGTGTGTCCTCTTGTTGAGGCTTGGGGACATCACATGGAACCAGGATTTAAGCGTGATTAAGCTGACCTGGTTAATGAGGAGCCTCGTACAATTTCCAGTGAGGGAAGCAGATCCTGATTGCCACAGGGAGATGAGGGGTGGATCCAGCCAATCTAAGGGAATGTGATCCCAAAGGACTCTCCCACTTATACATTTCTAGCAGCAATTCTCAACCTTGGGTCTACAAACGTTGTAGGACTAAACTGTCTTTGGCCATTGTGACTGAGAATGATGAGCTTTGTAGATCAACACCACATCTCAGGAAACAAGATTGGGAATCCCTGATTGATTGTGTGAGTTAATCTGCAGTTGACACTGAAATAGATCCAGGTTTTTTTTAAAGAGATCTTCTGCTTACTTTTGTATAATGTATTTGGTGATGTTTTAACTCTATTGAGAGGTGTCTTTTTAATAAAGATTTCTATTCAGACTGAAAAGCAAACTAGACTCACTTACTGAGAGATTCACCTTATGTAAAGGAATGGCTATTTTTTCTTTAGTCCAAATCACAAGATGACCAGAAGAAAGCATACTTAAAATAAAACATCAGTGCCGACAAAATCAACCATACAGCATAAAGGCACCAGAATGAAACCTATAAAACACACTGATGATCATTAAAACCTCCGCTGAATCTTTATCTTACTTTTCTATATTAATAAAAAGCATTAAAAAACAAACAAACCCTCCGCTGAATTGGATGAACGTTGCCCGATGCCTAAATGATAACGATGAAGGTGCTAAGGCAGGGCTAGGCAGGATTGTCTCTCTCCAGTTGTTGTGGAACTACAACTCCCATCACCCCAACCACAATTTATTGTGGCTGGGGATGATGGGAACTGTAGTACAATAACAGATGGAGAAGCAAGCTTGCTTAGCCCTGTGCAAGGGGAACCTCCCAAGAGAGGGAATTCCAGAGAGGGGGAGCCACCACAGAAACACTCTTATTCTAGTAGGCGCCTGTGGAGGAATCTGGAGGAGAGCCACAGGTGCTGTGAAGTGACCCATGTTGGTTTAAAACTTAAATTTTGGAAGAACAATAATTTAAAAATTACAGAAGATAAAACAGGAGTTTCCTTGTCTCAGGCCATTGGTGGTCTCTTCAAGAGCTGACAGCAGGAGCTTCCTGGCCTGGGCATCACCTAGTCTACTTTCCTCCTTCATCTTAACTGCTGTATAAAACCACTGCAGTTGCAAAACGTGGACCACAGCCTGCCCATAACCTGGTCAAAGATATTTCTTTGTGTTTCAGGATGAACCAAATTTGCACGGCACTGATTGGCTTCCTCTCCATCTTTATTATGGTCAAAAGCCCAGCACTGATTGGCTGGTTCCTACACTGACCATGAAGCAACGTCAACTTTGCAAAGCAGGGCTTTGAATAGGCGATGCATAGTGCTGTCTGGCTAGCCCTTGGCGCCACCTGGGTAGGAACCTCTGCCTCTCCCTCCTACGCAGGAAGTTTCCAAGTGAAAAAAACCTAAAGAAACATGAACAAATCACCCAGTAAACGTGGAATCTGATCATCATGCCAGGGGCTTGAGGAGGGGTTCTTGAAACCCAATGGATGGCATGACTATCACAGATGTGATAAAACGTTAGAGCTGGAAGGGAGCTTCTAGTCTAGGGTTTCCCAGCCTGAGCTACTCCAGATGTTGATGAACTACAATTCCCATAAACTGCAGCTGGGGATTGTTCACGGAACTGCTTTCTGGCATACCAGAAAGCTCAGTTTAAAAAAAAACAAAAACCCTGCCACAAATAGAGGATTTTTTTTTTACCCTAGACATAATTTGCACCAAGGTAGAATGCTCAGTAGTAATTCAGATAAGAAGAATCAGGTGTGAACTGGTCCCTGATAGATCACAGGGACTGCGGGGTAAATGCAGCTGATATGTGGACTCACACCCTCCACTCCGGAGGAGATGTGAGCTAAAAGCCATGTGTATAAAGCTCCCGGGTCATTTTGAGTAATGCACATGCTGTATTTATTCACAGTGAAGCACTGACACCTAGTGGTGCATTGAGGAAATGCATCCAGTGCAGTCCACACTGGAGCAGAACCACCCACGGCGAGTGAGGGCAGTGGGCTGGCTTTCCATCCTGCCCCCTTACTACAAATGTGCAAGTGGAGGAGGGCTCCCTCCCGCAGGGGGAGAAGGGTGCAGTGAGCTTGTAGTGAACAAGAGGAGCTTCAACACCTAGTACAGAGGGAGGACATGCAGCTTGATGACAACTGAGGCTTGGTGGGATGACTCTCAGGACTCAAATGCAACAACTGAAGAACATAATTTGTTCAGAAAGACCAAATGTGACGGGAAGAGAAGAGAGTAGTGTTGTATGGGGAAAGTACTCTGTATACCTGCACAGCAATCCAAGAAGGTGAACTTGCTATCTGAGTGGAAAGAGCATCTGGAGAAGGAAATAAAGATGACATTGTAGTAGGAGTCTACTACAGACTGGCATACCAAGGAGAAGAGAGGGATGATGGGAGAATATTGAGATGAGGGGATAGAAGAGCACTCTTCAAATACCGGAAGAGCTGCCACCCAGAAGGGGTCAAAGGCTTCTTTGTAGTGAAAACCCAAAATGGATTGTGAGGAGCTCCAAAAGGATATCTCCAAACTGGGTGAGTGGGCAACAAAATGGCAAATGCAGTTCAATGCTGGCAAGTATTAAGTAATGCAAATGGAGGTACTTTTTACCAGCAAACGGAGGTACTTTTTCACACAACGCACAATCCACTTGTGGAATTCTCTGCCACACGATGTGGTGACAGCCAACAACCTGGATGGCTTTAAGAGGGGTTTGGATAACTTCATGGAGGAGAGGTCTATCATCGGCTACTACTCGGAGGGCTATAGGCCACCTCCAGCCTCAAAAGCAGGATGCCTCTGAGTATCAGTTGCATGGGAGTAACAGCCGGAGAGAGGGCACGCCCTCAACTCCTGCCTGTGGGCTTCCAGTGGCATCTGTTGGGCCACTGTGTGAAACAGAATGCTGGAGTAGATGGGCCTTGGGCCTGATCCAGCAGGGCTGTTCTTATGTTCTTATGACTTGATTCCTGCTGAGCCTAGAGGGTAGATTTTGGTTGAACATTAGAAAAAAAAATTCTTGACACTAAGAGCAGTTTGACCATGGAATCCATTCATTAGGGTTGTGGTAGGCTGTCTCATGCTGGAGGTCTTCAGCCAGAGACTGGATAGACAGCTGTTGAGGATGCTCCAACTCTGAGTTTCCTGCATCAAGCAGGGGGTGGACTAGATGGCCTCCAGGATACCTCCAACTCTATGATTCACCCAAGAATAAAGAGAGGAACACCACCAAGAGCTTCCCTTTGCATGTGGAATTCTTCCCGAAGACTTGCTAAAGCATGAGCTGTGCAAATGTAGAGGCATCCAAAGGCCTAGTAACATGGTCCACCATCACTAGCTTGATAGATTAAATGGTGAGATTTCTGACTCATTGGATAATGTGTCCTTTACATAATGTAAACCATGCCCCGCATGAAGCCATGCTGTTCAGCAGCACTGAAGTTGCTCCACTCCAATGTAGATTGTTGGACTAGGAGTGGGGAGATCCAGGTTCAAATTCCTGCTCTGCCCTGGAGCTCAGTGCAGGGTGCTGGGCCAGTGACCTCCTTTCAGCTTAAACTACAGCACAGGATTATTGTGCGATAAAATGGGGGTGGGGAGAATCCTGTGTATCACCACCACCACAGTATAGATACTGATATACCACTTTTCAACACAAAGTGCTCAACAGTTTCCATGGAACATGAAATAACAAATAAAATAGGTAAACAAGATGGTTCTCTTTCACAAAAGGCTCACAGTCTTAAAAAGAAACAAACACCATTAACAACCACTGGAGTGATGCTCTGCTCGGGCTGGACAGAGGCAGTTGCTCTCCCTCTCCTAAAGATAAGAGAGCCACCAGTTAAAAAGGTGCCCCTTTGCTCAGTTAAAAGTGTGCTGTCAAGTCGATTTCGACTCCTGGCGCCCACAGAGCCCTGTGGTTTTCTTTGGTAGAATACAGGAGGGGTTTACCATTGCCTCCTCCCGCGCAGTATGAGGTGATGCCTTTCAGCATCTTCCTATATAGGCACCAGCAGGGATTCGAACTGGCAATCTTGTGCTTGCTAGGCAAGTCATTTCCCGCTGCGCCATTTGGTGGCTTTTTTGCTCAGTTAGCAGGGATATACTTCTCTGAGATCCTTGTAGGAAGGGTGGCACAGAAGTGTGAAGACGACAAAGACCGGGGCAGAGCCACCATTGTGCAGGTGGGCCCAAAGAACCTGGCCGCCATGCCCTGTGGAGCCACCCCATCCAACCCAGCCACGCCCCTGCGTCAGAGGTCAGATGCAGGGGGCGTGGCCATATGCGGCCCCATTTGTGAGGAGCTTCAGCCAGCATTGGGTTCCCAGCCTGGCGCGGAATGTGTGCCTCTGCCTTTCGAGGCAGGGAAAGGCACTCCCAGCCAGGCTGGAAACCCGGCGCTGGCTGAAGCGCCTTGCGAAGGGGGCCCCGTGGCCCTGTTTCCACATATGGCCACTAGGGGTGTGCACGGAACTGCCACACTGCGGTCCAGCACTGGGGTGGGGGATAGCTTTAAGAGCGGCGGGAGGGTTTACTTACCCCTCCCGCCGCTTTCCCACTCTGGCGCCGTAATGTATTGAGTAATTGGGGCGGCAGGATACCTCCCTGCCGCCCCTTCCCTGATCTTGCTCTACAAAAACTCCCAGTAATCCTTTGCGCACATGCACGTTGTGCGAGCGCTTCACGTCACTGACGTGCGCGCGCGCAAAGGATTATTGGGAGTTTTTGTAGAGCAAGATCGGGGAAGGGGCGGCAGGGAGGTATCCTGCCGCCCCAATTACTCAATACATTACGGCGCCAGAGCAGGAAAGCGGCGGGAGGGGTAAGTAAACCCTCCCGCCGCTCTTAAAGCTACCCTCCATCCTCAGACCCAGGTCCGGACCGGTCTGGACCGGTCTGGAGGCCTTTTCAATGGCCTCCGGACCAGTCCGGGCCCATCCCTAATGGCCACATCCCCTGAATCTGATGTCAGGCACAGGGGGCATGGCTAGGGTACCTAGGGGCCGCCACCGATGAGTCGCCCATGCCACTGGTGGCTTCCTACACACCTGGCGAAGACGAAGAGAGTCTGCAAGACTCTCATGTTCTGTCTTGGGATGACCTTCTATGAAACATGAGGAAGGTGATATTACAGGCCCTGCTCTGAGTGATGATGTTGCCGGCCACTTTGCAGAAGCTAAGCAGCAGAGGCTAAGCTATACCATATTTACCCAAATAGAAGACGACTCTGAATTTAAGACCATCTCTTTAAAAAAAAGAGAATTAATACAGGTTAAAACCTGTAGGTGCCCAATAAGAACAGGGCTCTGGATTTCAGATGACAGTTGAATTCCTAACACCAAAGAACTTAGGAAAAACCCTAATCTTGGATTCAGGTAAATACGGTGATTAGGTGAACAGGTTCAAAGAACTTGAGCCTCCCAACTCCTGGGAGCTCTCCTTCATTCCAGCCAGCCCTCATTTCCCAGCCGCGTTCATTGGTGGCTGTGTGTGTTTTGTTCTAGAGTGAGGGAATGAAGAAAACATGTAGCCAGCAACAGGCACAGCTTGGAATGAGCTCTGGAAAGCTCACACAGCACTTCTGGGGGTCTGCCTAGGCCCCTTTGCATGACATCACAGGCTCATTTCTTTCTCTCTCCAGCACTCATTCCCAGCCTGTGCAGCCCTTCTAGGGTTCTGGCTATGCCCTCTGCATGTGACATAACTTGGGGGAGAGAAAGAGAAATGCATCCAGCTGGTAACAAAGCGCCAGCCGGGAAATGAGCTTCAGAATGCCCGCACAGCTGATGTCCGTGTGTGTGTTCCCTTTGCGCACACACACAAAGAAACCAGCAGGGCTGACAGGGAGGGGGTGAACACAGCCCCCACCCACTCCCCTAGCCACTGCTAAGCAGGTCTAGGTCTGGTCAGTGGGAGACCACCTGGGAACGCCACATAAGCTGCTATGATCCCCATAATAAAAACAAGATACCCCCAATACCAAAAGAGAAAGCAATTGGTTATCTATCATTAGCTTCTGTGACTCAAATGGGGTTGGAAAGGGTTGACTTGGCAGGGACACTTTCCCTTTAACTGCATCTCCTAGTCTTTTTAGACTGAGGCCCCACAGGTGTGTCTCCCACAGGTACATAAGGACCTTCTGCTACAAGCAGCCATTGTGAGGGGGTACTCCTGGGTTATTTGCTTTTTTTTTTAGCAGAGTGGCTATCTTTGTAAGTAGCTCAGTGTCTTTCTTTCCTTTGTGTTGACAGGTTTATTGCTTATTTTCTTGCTTCTTAAGCAATATACTGTATAACAAAAGACTGCAGAAGAGTTTTCTTAAGCATTTTGTATATGTCATATTGGAAATCAGCTTGAACATTTCATATCTGTCAGGGTTCCACTTGAGCCCCTTGCTATAAGTGTCCACCCCAACAGCTTGAAATTGTGCTTAAGGGATGTGTATCCCATAATCCTGTCATTTTATGACCTATTGTCTCTGGATTAAAGAGTATTGTCACTCTTCACAGTAACCAAAAAAAAAAAAGATGGTGTTTTGTATTCTTCTATCTATATGTTGTGTGGAAATGCTCTCTAAACCATCTCTGAGTGTCTTTCTCTTTCTCCTTGTTTTCCTTGCCTGGATGTCCTCAACAACCCAGTGACTTTTGACTGTGGGTACAGTTTATACCAAGCCTATATTGTCAAGACTTGGCAGTGGGGAGTCTCCTACAAATACCACCTGCCCTCAGTGCTGAAAGGGAGAGTGAAATGCAGCCTACAAACCTGGAGTCTCAGGCAAACGGTGAGCCGGAGATGCAGGAAGCAGTAATGTGGCTGTTCTGTGAGAGGCACCAGAAGATCCTGAATTACTTTTGCATTGAGGATGAAGTTGCCATTTGTGACGTGTGCGCTGGATCCATGCCACACCAAACTCACAATGTGGTTCTCCTAAAAGATGCTCCTCTGGAATTCAAGGTAGGCATTTGTATGTGTTTCTGAGAGCTTCCAGGTCAGGCTGATTAAAGAAGAGATGATGGGGTGGGGGTGGGGTTACCAACAACCCCTTAGCAGCAGGGATGTCGCTCATTTCAGCCCCAAACTGCCTGTCCCTTATGGGGTGCCATTTGTCCCTTATTTTCAGCTAATGGGAAGAACCTCAGATCAAACCAGTTATTTTCACTAATAATGAAACACAGGTCACGATCATGAGCACCAACTCCTTTCCCTTTTCCCTCCCCAGTCAGGGTACTCTGTGATTCTGGTGGCCTTTAGACTTGGGATTGTCAACAGACATAAGGACCGTTCTGTTGGATCAGGCCCAAGGCCCATCTAGTCCAGCATCCTGTCTCACACAGTGGCCCACCAGCTGGTGCTGGAAGCCTACAGGCAGGAGTTGAGGGCATGCTCCCTCTCCTGCTGTTACTCCGCAACTGGTATTTGGAGGCATCTTGTCTCCGAGGCTGGAGGTGGCCTTGAAGCCCTCAGGTTAGTAGCTGTCGATAGACCTCTCTTCCATGAATTAAGCCAACCCCCTCTTGAAGCCAGTTTGTTGGCTGCCACCACATCTTGTGATAGAGAATTCCATCGGTTGATCATATGTTGTGTGAAAAAGTATTTTTTTGTTGGCCCTAAATTTCTTGACAATCAGTTTCATGGGAGGACCCCTATTTCTAATGTTATGGAAGAGAGAGATAAACTACTCTCCATCCACTTTCTCCAAACCATGCATGATTTTATAGACTCCTATCATGTCTTCCCCAGTTCTTCTTCCTAAACTAAAAAGCCCCGAGTGTTGTAGCCTTGCCTTATCAGAAAGGTGTTTTTTCTTATGACACTTGTTGAGGTAAATACTTGAAACTTGGGGTACATGATCAACTTGATGAGGACTACAAACATGCTTAATTTCAAGGAGATCTGATAAAAAATTTGTCAATTGGCAAGTTTAGAGGTGCTGAAAATCGATACTTTGGTCCATCCCTCCTCACTCCCATTCTTTATGACAATGTTGCATATATTTCAGATTTTGGTAAAAATAACTGATGTCCATCTAGGAGGAATGCCCTTTAATGGTATGAAGTTTCAAGCAGCAGTTCAAAAGTTATTTTCCTGCCCCATTAAAGCCTTTGGCTAGCAAGTGCTGGTGCAGTTATACAGAACGTGGCTGTCTTGATAATTAAGCTGGAATGCTGACCTGTTTTGCCAGTCCCCTGACATCAGCAGGGGGAGCCAGTTAGTGGATTCCATTGCAGGTGCAATGCCTATTCTGTTAGTGATGGAATGTGAACTCCCAGGGGAGGGGGAGATATATTGGAAAAGCTTGGTGGATAGTTAAAGCAATGTGGGGTGGGGGGAATTGGGGTCATGCATTATACTTGCTTGTGACATGCCTTCAGTGATCAATGAGGGGCATCTTTTCTGGTGCCCATGCCAAGCACACCACCCTCCACATCTTGATTTGGGCCTTGAAGACCAAGGGAAAGTGTAGGTGCAAGGAGGACAAGTTGTAAGCAAGCACAAGACTGATTATGTAGCACAACTGTTAAGGTAATGGACTTGGATTCCAATCTTTTGGCTTTGTGGAGCTTGAGCCAAAATGAGAGCCTTAATTTTGGTCTTAAGCTGGTAGGCTTTTTGACTATCTAATGTTTATGCAGATCATAACCCTGTATCTATGATGATCCAAAGTGGGGGTGGGAATTCATACAAATAGAGGATGACTGAGCTGATATTACAGGATGAAAGAAATGTGGTGACCTCCAGCTCTTCTTTAGGATAAATCAAGAGGAAAGGGAGTGCTAATTCAGCCAGCTGGGAGGCTAGTGAAGCAATCTATATCATACTGTTGTCCTACTTTAAAAAAAAAAAGTAAAACAGACTTAACTGAGTATTATGTACCAATTTCTTAACATGAAAGGTGTTAGATAGCTGTGAAATACATGCAAAAGTAACATTTTAATTTGCATTTTAACATATTAAAACATAATCAATCTTTAGAATCAATACATAAAACTTGGAAAGAACTGGAAAATCGGGATGTTATAAACTTAATAAAGAGTCAAACAGAATTGTTCCTCTTATACGGGAGGATGATAGAACTTATGTAACCATGTAGATTTTTGTAAAGGAATTTTCAAAACTAATTCCATCTGAATTTACAGAACAAATCCATCCATTAAATAAAAGTATCTGGAGGAGTCAACTCCAAAACAAGGACACTTATCAGATAAGTAAGTGCTTGATGCAGAAATACAGGGGGTGGGAATACTAAATGCCATTAAAAGGGCAAAGAAAAGTAAAGCCCCTGGAATGGATGGTCATTTATGTTGTACTATAAGAGCTTTAGTAACGTTTTGGTCAAGCAGTTAGCATTTTTAATGAAGTTTTTTAAAAATGGTACTTTGCACCAATCATGGCATGAGACTACGACACTATTCATAATCTAACTAAGACCCAGCCTTAGTTGCATCTTAAGGACTTGTTTCCTCTTAAAATAATGATTACAAATTATTGGCATCCATTTTAGCAGCCAGGTTAAAGATGTAGATCAAGGTTTTTTTGTCAAATAGAAGATCAGTGTTGTGTTAAAAGGATGGCAGGTGCTGCAATTGTATTTAGATGCAGAGAAAGCTTTTGAGAATGTGGAGTAGGACTAAAAGTATCAGAAGCATATCAGTTAAGTTCATAACTTGGATAAAAGCTATTTATAAATAAGGTGAAGCAAAGGTACTGGTAAATTCGTTGTCAAAACTTTTTATCAAAAGGAACAAAACAAGGTTGCCTACTTTTTTTTTTTGCATTATTACTTGCAATGGGTATTGAGCCCTTAGCAATACAGAGAAATGACTAAATAAAAGGTATAAGTGTGTATGCTGATATGGTATTGACCTTAAATGAGCTATGTAAATCAATTACTCAAGTGGAATTAGAAGTATGGGAAAGTGGCAGGATTGAGAATTAAGGGAGAAACTGATTTCTTTAGTATACACATATTTAAAGGAGTTGGAACTTGATAAATGAAACATTTGGATATAGGCTTATGAATATACCAGCTTAGTTACCTTGGTATTTGTTTCTAAGAATGAGGCAAGATACAGTACTGTGATATGGAAAAACTAGAGGTCTCTACCAGATTGGCTATAATAAAAATGATGCTCAAAACATTGCCAATTCAAACTGATTAGCTGATTTGAAAAACTGGCAGCAGCTAATATCAAAGCTTGGTAAAACAACCAGGAATGAAAGAAAGTAGTTCAGGATGACACACAGCTTTGAAGTGGAGGTAGAGGTAAAGTGTGCGGTCGAGTTAGTGTTGACTCCTGGCGACCACAGAGCCCGTTGATTGTCCTTGGTAGAATACAGGAGGAGAGTACCTAGCATTAAATTGTATTACAAAGCAAATGCATTATAGTCCATTCCATAATGGACTGACAGAAATAAAAAAACAGGAGTATATATTCAAAACTATGTGGAAATCTGTCTTTATTATGAATGAAATGTAGAGGGGAAAGAGATGGAGCAGCAGTCCCTAAAAGTTGCTGAAGATTTGGGTTAAATATAAAAATAGAATTAGTCCTTCTAAAGTACCAATAGCGCCAGTGATATGACTGGGCATGCCCTCAGCTCTTGCCTGTGGGCTTCTTGATGGCATCTGGTGGGCCACTGTGTGAAACAGGATGTTGGATTAGATAGGACTTGGGTCTGATCCAGCTGGGCTGTTCTTAGTATACCAATATGTGCAACTGAGAGAATATCATAGAAAAATGTTAAGAACAGGTACTGTCAAATAAAATAAAATAAAATAGAAAGTTGAGTCAACATACTGTAAATTAACAGAAGGCTTATTTGCTCCAGAGCACTCAGAGAACTGATGGAATATGTAACCATCTACCAATGCAATCATATGAAAGTCATAGGTGATCTCACCATAGTATGTACAACGTATTTATCATATTTTTATACCACCTGATATGTACATCTCTAGGCAGTGTACAAAATGTAAAATATTTTAAAATCAACAGATTAAAATACATGACACAATAAAAATAGTATAAAACAGTTATTAAAACAAATTAAAAATATTAACATTATTAAATTTTAATTAAAAGCTTGTGAGAACGGATTGTCTTGAGGGTCTTCCTGAAAACAAAGGAAGATGCTCTTATTTCAGCAGGGAGCATATTCCAAAGGGAGCATATTATAAGTGCTAAAACTCTAAAGAGAGACCAGGCTAGAACCTTAAGATCCTCTTCGGAGTCCCTCCCGCAAGTTCCTCTGCCAAATGAACTGAGGCAAGTGGCAACTAAGGAGAGGACCTTTTCAGTGGTGGCACCCCACTTATGGAGTAGCCGCCTTAGTGAGGTTCACTTGGCTTCATCACTTCATTATTTTAGATGCCAGGCAAAGACTCTCTTGTTCACTCAGGCCTTTTAAGTTTTAACTGAATTCTTTAGAAACTCTTGTTTTGTATTCTCTCCCCACCCTCCTTTTGGTCTATTATGACTCAATCGCTTGGTTTTTTAATCTCATGTTTTAATTTTATGTTGTAAGCTGCTCAGAGAACAATTTGTTATGGGGCAACTAACCAAGATGACGACGTATTTGATTTGATTTAACACATTTGTATACTGCCCAAAACACAAATCTCTAGGCGGTTTACAACAAAACAATAAAAAGGTTAAAACATTAAAATTAAAATTTAAAATGTTGAAACTATTAAACACAATTAAAACAATATCTAATTAAAAGCCTGGGTGAACAAATGTGCCTTGACTGCCTTTTTAAAAGTTGTAAGGGATGGAGAGGCTCTTATTTCAGCAGGGAGTATGTTCCAAAGCCTCTGGGCAGCAATGGAGAAGGCCATCCCTGAGTAGCCACCAGATAAGCCGGTGGCAACTGCAGACGAACCCTTTCAGATGATCTCCATGGGCAGTGTGGTTCATAGTGAAGACCATGATGATATGCTTCTCTTTGGTATCAGATTGAGAGCAGCCTGGCAATCCTGAGAAAGGGGAGAGATAAATTTCTGGCGTGCGAAGCGGAATCGGAAAGAGAAAGCCAGGACCTGCTTGTAAGTGTGTGATGTTGGTCTGGAGTGAGAAAGAACCACCATCTTGGAAAAGGGGAATATAATACTTATGGCATTCTGAGTTTCCTGCTTCTCATTTCATGATGTGTCCCCTTCCTAATCACCTCGATACTATAGGAACTATATTATGCGAACGGACCCAAAGTTGCTCTTTTAAAAGTCGGAGGAGAAAAGTGCTATATTCCAATCATAATGCTGCCTCCATCCTAGTCCTATAAGACTAGAATCCTCTGCACACTGAAATGGGAGTAAGCTCCTTAGAGATCAGTGGGATGGTCTTCTGAGTAGACACACATGGACTCAGGAACACAAGAAGCTGCCATATACTGAGTCAGACAATTGGTTACACATGACCATTGGCTCAGTATTGGCTACATAGCCCAGCAGCAGCGTCTCCAAGGCTGCAGGCAGGAGTCTCTCTCAGCCTTATCTTGGAGATGCCAGAGGGAATTTTGGAATCTTCTCCATGCAAGCAGGCAGAATGGCCCAATCCACTGAGGGGAATATCTTGCAGTGCTAACACATCTTCCATTCAAATGCAAACCAGGGTGGACCCTGATTAGCAAAGGGGGCAATTCATGCTTGCAACTACAGGACCTGGAGACTTTACAGACAGGCCTTCTACTTTGAATCCCCTCCAGATTAGAGTGTGCTAGTCCACATATTAGTTTCATTTACCCCAGCATTTCTGCAGGCTGTCAGGGACGAGAACACACCCACTCTACTTTTGCCCGAACTACTGATAAGAATTACTGTGCATTCTTGCTTGGCCCTTATTATTAATAATAATTATTAATTATTATTATTAATAAATAATAATTACTTATTATTATATATTATATCCCACTCTTCCTCCAAGGAGCCCAGAGCGGTGTACTACATACTTAAGTTTCTCCTCACAACAACTCTGTGAAGTACATTAGGCTGAGAGAGAAGTGACTGGCCCAGAGTCACCCAGCAAATCTCATGGCTGAATGGGGACTTGAACTCGGGGCTCCCTGGTCCTAGTCCAGCACTCTAACCACTACACCACGCTGGCTCTAAATTATGTCCAGGCTTTTTAAAAAAAAACTCTCTATTTATGGCACTTTTTTTTTTTTAACTGAGCTTTCTGGTATTCCCCGCAGCTTCTCCCGAGATGTGTGGAGGGCCATATTAGTGATTTGGCTTTTTTCAAAACTCAGTGAAGTGGAGTTTGACAGCTGTGCTGTGTATGGTTAGGTCTGCTCTGAGTGATTTGCAACTGGGGGCGGGGGACACAGAGTTCAGTTTGGGTGCCAGCTGTCATTACTTCCCATCTCCTAAGCACTGAGCAAAAACACCATCTGAATGCAACCGAAAGCCAAGTGAGGGGGCTGGAAATAGGGGGAGAACCCCATGGGCGCACATGCGCCGGCTACTTCCAGTCGAAGAGCAAACAGGGCAGCAGGGAAGTACGCTGCTGCCCTGTAGGACTTGGGAAATACTGGGTGCCGGTGGGGGCGGAAAGTGGAGGGAGGGATAAGTGCAACCTCCCCCGCCCTTGAAGTGCGAACCCACCCCGCCTTCAAACTGCCTGGTTCTTGAACCTGTTTGGAGGCCCATAAAAGGGCCTCTGAACAGTTTGTGCACATTCCTAGAAGGGGAAGCCTCCTTAGCCGCTGGGTTCTTATCTTCCCCCATCTCCCTCTGTGTACACGATCGGGGTGGGGAGCGGATCGCTTGGCCATGGTGAGTCAGTACCAGGGAGAGAGAGGGAAGGAGCCTACGTGAATGCAAGTGTTGCTCTCACTCCCTCTGTCAAACTAACAAAAAGGGTCTCTCACCTGTGAATGGTTGGATGAAAACCCTCTGAGCAAGTGGAGGGAACACACAAGGGAAAAAATCTGCAGAGATTGCGGAGAGGAGCCGACCCTCTGTGAACTGTCCATTTAATCCCTCGAATTAAACATCTGCTAATCTGCTGTGAAGCAGATTCGCTCTTCAGATACCTTGTGGCAGGAAGCCATGTGTGAAGAACTCCCAGCTCACCACAAAATGCACTAGCCAATATCTGGACTAACTTTCCGGCCCCATGCCAAGGCTTTCCCATTGTGGGAGGGATGACGTCTGACAATTTCCCCTTCCCTCTGCATGCTGGAGTTGCCACGACAGTCTGAACTCTGTAGAGCATAAGATTTTTATTCTACTGCTGTCCTCCCTCCCCCACTCTTTCCATGTCCTCATGCAGAAGCAAATGAAAGCAGTGAGGGAGAAGGTAATAGCTGAGTTCAGACAACTACACCAGTTCCTGGAAGAACAAGAGAAATATTATCTGGCCCAGATGGAAGAGATGGACCGGAAGATTGCAAGAAGAAGGGGTGGCCAGATGGCCACACTCTCCAAGGAACGCTTCATTCTGGAAAATCTCATCCGGGAAATAGAGGAGAAGCAACGCTCACCAGTGGATGAACTGCTGCAAGTAAGACTATATTAGAAGCAGGCCAAGCTTTCTTCAGGAGAGGCTGGTTCAAAACTCGTATGTCTAAAAATTGATGGGCCCTAACTACATTGCTGGTAACTGTCTCTGCTGTGCACAGGAGCATTCAAGAGGAATGGGAATACTGTATTCGCTTTAAAGCCAAACTACACAGAGATCTGAGATGGGAGGAGAGCTGGTCTTATGGTAGCAAGCATAAATTGTCCCCTTCGCTAAGCAGGGTCCACCCTGGTTTGCATTTGAATGGGAGACTAAATGTGTGAGCATTGTAAGATGTTCCTCTAGTCTAGGGGGATGGGGCTGCTCTGGGAAGAGTATCTGCCTGCTTGCATGCAGAAGGTTCCAAGTCCCTCCCTGGCATCTCCAAGATAGGGCTGAGAGACTCCTGCCTGAAACCTTGGAGAAGCCGCTGCCAGTCGGTGTAGATAATACTGAGCTAGATGGACCAATGGTCTGATTCAGTAGAAGGCAGTGGGCATGGGGCCCCAAGGGATGTCAATTAATTTTTGCATTTCTATCCTGCTCTTCCTCCAAGGAGTCCAGAGCGGTTTACATGTTTGTTTATCCTCACAACAACCCTGTTAAGTTAGGCTGAGAGAGCAGTGACTGGCCCCGAATCTGGGCCAGAATCACCCAATGAGTTTAATGGCTGAATGGGGATTTGAACTCGGGTCTCTCTGGTCCTAGTCCAACACTCTAACTACTACACTACATCTCCACACTGGCTGCACAGCTTTGGCCCTCCAGCTGTTTTTGGCCTACCTCTCCCATCATCCCCAGCCACAGTGGCTGAAAGGATGGTGGGAGTTGTAATATAGCACCTGTAAGAGGCCTAAAGTAGTGTAGCTCTAATTAAGAGGTCATCCAACCCCCAAGAATAAAAGAGCTTTCTCTAAAAGAGCACAACATCTGAGTGACTTTGCTGAATAGATATGAATTGAATGCGGAGAACTTGGCCTACAGTAGGAATAGGCAAATGCCGGTCCAGCTGTTCTCCATGGGCTCCTCATGTGGTCCCCAGTATGGCCACAATCTCAGAACAAGTCTCCCAATCTCGGGGAAAGGCCTCCTTAATCGCTTCCTCCCCAGTGTGACCAGTAGGGGCATTTCTAGGATCTGGAGTGTGGGCCCCACAGAGCCTGCCTCAGACCTACAGCCCCGTCCTATTTTGATAAATAACCCTTTCCATGCTTTCCAAAGTAATCCAAAACTCTTCCAGTTTTCAAAGTCATTAATGACCCAGACAGCCTTGTTGTAACTTGCACATTTTGGCCAAGGGTGTTGCTAGGTCCTATTTGGACTGGGTCCCTGGTCAACAGTACTTGATTTATTTTTCATATTTCTTTCCCTTTTGCAAAAGCTTACCTAAGAACAGCCCTGCTGGATCAGGCCCAAGTCCTATCTAGTCCAGCATCCTGTTTGACACACTAAATCATAACAGACAGACCGCCCCAAAGGGAGGGGAGAAAATACAAAATACAATAAAGGTTGAGTATTCCTAATCCGGACATCTGGAATGCTCCAAAATCCGGAAACCACCATGGCGTGTGCCCGCAGCACCGACCCATTGCAGATGAGCGCCTCGTAACAAAATTCCTCAGCTCACCTGCTCGCTTTGGCACTAGAGACTTTAAATAAAACCTTTTTAAAAAAATACAGTGTACAGTAACCTTTCGTGTTTAGACTTGGATCCCATGCCCAAGATATCTCATTACAGTATGCAAATATTCCAAAATCCAGAACACTTCTGATTCCAAGCAGTTCAGATAAGGAATACTCAACCTGTACAAAACGGTGTTGTTGTTTTAAAATTACAATTGGATCACAATTTTAAAACTTGAAGGACTGAGTGAACAAAAAGGTCTTTATATGGTGTCTAAAAGAACAAAGCAATGAAGCCAGGCAAACCTCACTGAGAAGGCTATTCAATAAACAGGGTGCAACCACCCAAAAGGCCCTGGTAGCCACCCACTTCACCCCATTTTATTTAATTTATATCCCGCCCAAACATACGTCTCTGGGCGGCATTTGGCAGGGGCACTCAGAGGAAGGTCTCTGAAGATCTTAAGGATTGGGTTGGGACATATGGGGCAAGGTGCTCCCTCAGGTAGCCCAGTCCCAAGCCATTTAGGGTTTTAAAGGTTAAATCCAGCACCAAAGAGTGTTTTCCAACTATCTTTTTTCCGCCTTGTCTTCCTTTTTGACTCGGGAGCACAGAGCTGGGTGGCTGGGAGCAGGACTAATGTGGCAGGGGATGTGTTGGCATTAGACTCACATGGGGTGCATCCAGCTGGGAGGACAGGGCAGCACACTAGAAGTTGCCTCAAGTCATAGCAAGGAAATGTGGCGGCAGCTGCTACAGAATGTAACATAGGGTGGGAGGATGGGTGTGGCATGTGGCAGTAAGATGAGTCTCTGTAGCACGTTTACGGGTTTGGAAGGTCTCTGTGGATATCTGGGGGGGCAGCAAGATATTAAGTGAACATGGAAAGTAGTTGTCTTTCAGTCAATATAATTCTGTTTCAAGTGCTCAGTTGTGTTAACCTTTTAGCTCTGCATTAAATTGGCTCCATCTTCGATAAAGAGATTCTCCACACTGGCAGGCACTGAATCCCTCTTGCTGGTTTTTTTTCTTCATAGCATGCAAGAAGAACCTTGCAGGGGTAAGTCGATTCCATTCTCTTTACGCTTCATGATGCTGAAAAAGGCCTGATTTCTGTGCTGGAAGGAAACAGTCCTCCAGGCTCCTGGGGAAAGAACAGAGGGCTTCCTCTCCTCCAGAATTCCACATATAAATGCAGAGATGCTTTTTGGAAATGGACACAGTATGTTGAAGGCTTAATGCTCCAGAAGAAGGCTATCAAAATCACCCTGACCATCTGCTTAGGATTCTCGGGGGGAGAGACGCCAATCATTTCCCCAGAGAACAAAAATGGGTTCCTCTCTCCCTTATCTCTCTAGCAAGCTGGACATAAACACAGGTAGGCTGGCTGGGCTTGTGTGAAAGACAGTGATATAGTCAAAGATTCAGAAGTCCAGGTGCTCTCCATGACAGCCCCCATAGCCACACCCATCCCAATAGATGTCTGTTCAGATGCTGTTCAGATGAAACCATGGACAGCAGCTGCTTTGGAAGAGCTGCTACCAGTCTGTATAGACAATACTGAGCTAGGTGGACCAATGATCTGATTCAGTATAAGGCAGAGTCCTATGTTCCTAAAATGGGAAGAATGATAACAAATGGTTGGAATAGCAAGAGCAGTACACTATTTTCACGTAGAAAGCCAAGGGTTTTGCATCCCTGCTAAGACCCTGGAGGGGGAAAGCAGCACTACACCACCGGTGTTCTATGAAGACTTCCCCTCAAAGCATTTCAGAACTCAGGTTTTTCGCAATAAATTATCCTCGCACCATTCTTGCTTTTCCTTTCCATTGTGTTTAGTGTGTCTCGGATACTCCTGCTTTCACTCTAATTTGGCTTTGGATAAGCAAAGCAAGCATGGCAGAACCGCCTATGAAGACATTTGCAGAGGAGAGCTCAGGCAGGGGGAGACCCACCAACTAGCAGATGGGTTCAAAGAACCCAAGCTGCCCCCCCCACCTCCGGGGCTGTGCCTGGCACCCCAGACACTCCTTCTGCATCTGACAGCGGATGCGGGGTGTGTGATTTAGCTCCCAAACGGGACTGCGCTTCCCGTTTGGGAATTAAACCAGCTTGCACTGAATTTGCAGCACGGCTGGAGTAATTCTCCCTGCCTTTTAAAGACAGGGAGAGCCTGTTACAATGTTACAATTTCTTACAGTTCATGTTATGGTCTTCCTATGTTCATGTTTTGAGTTAGGAACATAGGAAGCTGCTGTATACTGAGTCAGACCATTGGTCTATCTAGCTCAGTATTGTCTTCACAGACTGGCAGCGGCTTCTCCAAGGTTGCAGGCAGGAATCTCTCTCAGCCCTATCTTGGAGAAGCCAGGGAGGGAACTTGGAACCTTCTGCTCTTCCCAGAGCGGCTCTATCCCCTGAGGGGAATATCTTGCAGTGCTCACACATCAAGTCTCCCATTCATATGCAACCTGGGCAGACCCTGCTTAGCTATGGGGACAAGTCATGCTTGCTACCACAAGACGAGCTCTCCTCTCCCAAACTCTTTAATAACTGAATGAGTCTTTACATATATAAATGTGAAGGGGTATATTATGCCCTGAAATAGTTGCTGTGCTAGTAAAACAAGTAACTTTGTGAGGTAACTTGTAGCCCAGTGCCACCTTTATTTTACTCCTTCCTATAAATAGTTGATAAGGTATGTGTTTAACCTGCTTTCCTTAAGGAAAGTAAGCTTATGAGATCACCCCGCTTTCTGTGTGTCCCCCTGTTAAATTTGCAATGCCTGGACCAACTTCAGCCAAACGTGCTACAGCTGTAGCCTGTAGGGACACTCAGTGGCATAGTTTGTCATCCAGCCCAAATCAAGATGGTAGAAGCTGGTAATTATCAATTAAGATACCGTGGAAGCAAAGTAGGCAGATTACTTTTATCAGAACTTCTTGTTGTGCCGTTTGTGTCATGCTTAAGCCAACCCACAGGTTTTCAATGTGTTGATGACTTGGGAATACTTATTATCCCATGTGACAAAATGCAGGTTTCCATCTTAGTTCAAAAATGTCTTTCACTTCCACTATACCCTGAGTGTTGGGGAGGAAGGACATGTGTCACTTCTGTTACTAAATTGAGGCTAGTGACACTTTTAGCCTAATTTCCAGCAGACTTAAAAGATCACCCGGCATTCTCTGTGTGTGTGTGTGTGTCCCTGCCGCCCCCATCCACTTTGCAATGCCTGCACCAATATGAACCAAATCGGGTACAGTTGACATCCCAACAGCATAGTTTGTGGTGGTGTCATCCACCCCAGTTCCAGATAGCTAGGGTTGCTATATTCTGGCTTTCCAAATCCAGGTGCCTAATTTGCATATTATGTAAACTGGTTTGAAAATGTTGCATATGCAGATTAGCAGCTGCACTTTCCAGTTGACTTGTATTTGCTCTGGATATCTACCAACAATAGTTGGGGAAGATATCTTTGCCGGACCATTTTCCTTGACATACTAACAGCAGCAATAGAACAAGAAAGCACAGCTTTTTAATTAAGGCTACAATTCTGTACACATTTATTTAAAAGAAGATCTGATTGAAACCAATGGTGCTTACTTCTAAGTAGGCATGCATTGAACATAAAGCCAGGTAACTCCTTAAACATTATGATAAACAGCCTTGTAGGCAGGCAGTGATTTACATCAAAAGCAAACTATCCTCTCAACTGCCTGATAGAGATCCCCTGCTGATAAAAAAACACACAAAGACAACATTCCTCAAGGGATTATTGTACTTGTGAACCCCTTCCAGCTAGCCTCCTGTGCTCTTCCTCTCTTAATCGAAGTCCAGTGGTTGAGCAGAATAGTGACTGCACGTTTTGCTCCATAACTCTGCTTCTACAAGGGCTAGAGCTTAGCTTTAAAGAAAAGAAAGCTGAAATCCAGGCGAATCCAGGTGGGCTAAGCAATCTGGGTGAGATCCAGAATTCTGGGGAGTGTGGCAATGTTGGAGGTGCAAGTGGGCTAACTTGTGAACTGCCTAACCAGTTGTAGGGATAGTGAAAGGGAAGTAGGCAGATAAGTTGTTCTAGTAAGAACTTGTTTACTGTACCATAGCAATGGATCTATAGCTCAAGGCAACTGTTCTCCTTGTTAATCACTCCAATGGGTGAGGCTGCAAAAGAATTTTTGTAAATACCAAATAAGCTCCTCTCAATATCCTGGCAATGAGATCAGGTAACTCCTACCTCCTGGGCAGAACAAATGCAGAGTTTAGGTTCCGATAGGAAGTATTCTACTGCATGTGTTCTAAACACAAGGTGTATACGTAACAGTATGTGATCTACCTCACAGGACTGTTATAAACATAAACACAATCATGTACATGGCTCCTTGGAGGAAGAGACTGCTTTCCAACAAAATTTTCAAAATGGTTTACATAGAAAAAGAATGAGATGGTTCTCTGTTCCCAAACAGAAACATGAGACAGACACACCAGCAACAGCCACTGGGGTGTGTGTGTGTGTGTGTGTGTATGTGTGGTGCTGGGGTTGGAGAGGGGGAGTGAAATACAACAGAATCGCCAATATCTCTTTGCCTAGTTATCAGGGGATGTTTATCCATGTCCTTAAAACATGGACCCCACAGTATTCCAAGTGAGGTGCAACTAGTGCATAATAGAGTTAACTATTCCTTATCTGGACAGTACACTATGCCTCTGCTAGTGCAGCCTGTGTTCACTGCTTTATTGGTAAAAAGGGCACATCTAGACAATATTGAGTGGGGTGGGAAACGAAACATCACAGGTTGTTTTCCCTCATTAAGGTTGATGCTGACCTGGAAGATGGAGTTGGAGAATGTAGAACACACAGTTGTGATTTTAACTTCTTAAATGGGGTCTAACTGACCCCATTTTTTGACCTAGGTTTAAGGAACAAACCTATTATTTACTTAACACATTTTTATACTCCCAAAACGCAAGTTGTCTGGGTGGTTTACAAGACAAAAAAAACCCAAACCAATAAAAAGACTAACGCACTTCAACAATTAAAATTTAAAACGTTAAAACTATTAACACAATTAAAACAATATCTGATTAAACCTAGAGACCTCCTCTGTCCCCAGTGAAGAGGAAGGGGTTCCAGGGCGGAGAATGTCTTAATTCATGAAACTAAAGAATTATCAGGGATTCTAGACTGGAGGGTAGTGTGGAAGTCGTTTCACGTGCTGAAGCCACTTTCTTTATGCTCCTATACCAAAGCTGCCCAAGCAGAAATGCTTTGCAAGGGGACAAAAATGACAGGCTCGACACAGCAACAGGAAACCACTAGCTTGCAGTTTTCGCTTGAAAATAGATTTGAGGGAATTAGACAGGGCAAACAGACAGAAGCTGCACTCTCCAAAACTTGTTTGGCGCATTCTGTCATGCAGTGGTTGTGGCGACCTATTACTGTAATTTCCTTGTTTGATGTTCACCTGTTAATGTCCAGTTAACTGTTTGGAATGCTTAAACAAAGTCAAACATGCAACTTCCTCTTTTTACTGGATAAGCCTGTGATTTGCTTTGTTTGACTTTGGGTCTCGCCAGGGAGTTGAAGCATGGCTTCATGCTTCAGGGTAAATGTTAAGCAAAGCCACTTTGAACTACACTCCTGGCATTGAGGGAAACAGCCCCTCCCCTCTGCTCTCAGATTTTGTTTTGAAACAAGTTCACATGGCATGCTCCGTGTTTTCCTTCTAGCCAGTGGGGGGGGGGGGGGAGAGCATCCTAAAGACAAATATCTCCATTTCTAAAGAGAGTATCCCTCTTATTATGCTAATGATTCTACCTCAGTGCCTCTCCCTATTTGCTCTGGCCTTTTCAGAAAAAGTAGCTTAAAACCAGCGTTCTAAAGATACAGATATACGTTGAGATAAGTTAGAATTCATATCACAAAGCCTGATCTGTGTGTGGAGTGGGTCCAAGAATCTCAAAGGGACTTCGGGCTAAGTTTGGTGTGTGAACACACACACTCCTCTGAAGTAGATTTGGGGTAGAAGCCCTGTGTGTAAAGTCTCCAGGTCTTGAGACCTGTGTGAGCTCACTGACCCTTTCAATTGAATTGTCCTAATCAATAAAGCAACCTTACTTGGATTTCCTAAACACAGCGTGAAGGCTATGTTTTCTTCCACAGTCGGTTAACATTGTTTCTCTCCACCAGTTACGAAAGCCTGTATGAGTATCAACTGGCTCTTCCTCCTGAACTGAAGTGGAGAATCTGGGAGTGCCTTGAGACCCATTCTCTTCTGCAGGATGCTGTAAAGCAGTTCAAAGGTAATAAAGAATGGCTGCAAGGGTCTTATACTGTAGCTTGAATTTATCCAGATATGGTTGTGAGAGACTCTAGGTCAGTGCTACACATATTTAGCCCTCCAGCTATTGGACTTGCATCCAAACTGTTTGAAATTATCAAACTGATCTTGATCACTTACGTACAGCCCTGATGGATCAGACCCAAGGCCGATCTACCCCAGCATCCTATTTTACACAGTGGCCCACCAGATGCCTTTGAGAAGCCCACAGGCCAGAGGTGAAGAGATGCCCTCTCTCCTGCTGTTGCTCCCCTGCAACTGGCATCTTGCCTCTGAGGCACAAGGTAGCCTATAACACCAGACTAGTAGCCGTGTTCTCCATGAATTTGTCTAAGCCCTTTTTAAAGCCATCCAAGCTAGTGACCATCACCACATTAATGATGTGCCGTGTGAAAAATTACTTCCTCTTGTCAGTCCTAAATTTCCCAGCATTCAGTTTCATGGGATGACCCCTGGTTCTAGTGTGAGAGAAATTTCACTCTGCCCACTCCATGCATAATTTTATACACTATCATATCTCCCCATAGTCACCTCTCTTCCAAACTGAAAAGCACTAGATGCTGTAGTCTTAGCTCCTAAGGAAGGTGCTCCAGGCCCCTGAGCATCTTGGTTTCCCTCTTCTGTACCTTTTCCAGTTCTACAGTGTCCAGAGCTGTATGCAGTACTCAAAATTTGACCACATCATAGATCTGTATAAGGGCATTATATTAGCATTTTTATTTTGAATACCTTCCTAATGATCCCTAGCATGGAACTGGCCTTTTTCACAGATTCCACACACTGAATTGACATTTTTAGTGAGCTGTCCACCACAACCCCAAGCTCTCTCTCCTGGTCAGTCACCAACAGCTCAGACCCCATTGGCATATATGTGAAGTTGAGGGGTTTGCCCCAATATGCATCACTTTAGACTTGCTTACATTAAACCGCATCTGTCATTTTGTCGCCCACTCACCCAGGTAGGTTAGAGAGATCATTTTGGAGCTCCTCACAATCTGTTTTGGATTTCATTACCCTAAATAGCTTAGTGTCATCTGCAAATTTGGCCACTTCATTGGTTATCCCCAACTTCTAGGTCATGTATGAGCCTGGGGGACCTGTTCATTCAAGATGAGAAAATTGATCAGTTAACTCTTGATCCTGAGATTATTCTATGTTTTGGTATTGTATTAACAAGAGGATGCAGTGCCTGACATACTGTGCAATTTCACATGTGATGGGAGTGTAACACTCTTTTGCTGTTGCACAGCACAAAAACTACACACATGGTATGATAGCACAGGATTTATATATAATAGCTGCAATGTTGCATAATTCTGCTTGTGCAATGTCTGTGTTTGCATAGCTGCACTCTTGCACAACTGCATAAATGTGGCATTGCACCATATGTATAAGGTGATGCACTATGACGGCTTAAAAAGGAGGAACACTCAGTCTTAAAGGCCCTGCTCTGCAACACTTTCCTTGTGTTTTCTACATCCAGTAGCAGACTTTATTGGAAATGTTGGAAAGTTCTCCATTAGAAGAAAGCATGTTTAAACAGGAAGCTTCCCCTAAATTTGTTTCAGCATTTATCTGATGCTTCAGTTAAAATAGAGAATAGATGTGATGCTTATGTCTGTTACCTTTCTTTTCCCAGATACCCTGGACCCTGCACTTTAGCTGCAAAAAGGTACATTTTGACCTTTGGAGAGGCCTTGATGATGATCCCTCTTCTTTGCCTCCTTACCTACACTCCTAAATAGCAATGAAATTGTCAAGGCAGCATTAACCTTCTTCTCCTCCCCTCAACTTTCTGGAAACCGAACATCATACTATGTGGGGTCCCCCCACCTCAAGCTGCCTAGAATGGCAGGAGAAGAAAGATATAAATACTTCAGATGAAAACTTGGATCATGGTTCTGACTGAGGAAGGAATTGCTGCTTTCCAAGTTGGGGACAAGGTAAAAGCTGGAACAGAAAGAGCCAGAACAAACCCTTAAAAATCAAACTGGTTCCCTAAAACAGTGGGATTTGCTGGAGATACTAGAAAGCAATATTGTGGCACTGAAATACTTCCAGTATTGCTTTTTTTAATTTTTTATTAACCCCATCACAGCCAACAATGGAACAGAATGGCATGAACCACCATGGAACAACCATTTGATAAAGGATTTCTTTGCCAAAAACGGTGGGATATGCTGGAGATAACTAGAGAACAATATTTTAGAATTGAAACTATTCCAATTTTACACACTTAATAAAAGTGTGATATTTGTAAAGGTTGCCGTTCTAAAATATTCAAGTCTAATGTATCCTCCTGTTTCTGGGATCCAGTTGCCCTTTTAAAGGACTGTTCTGGACATTTCTATTCCATTCTGGGGCATCTTTTAAACTTTTCCTAATGGAAGTGTAAAACTGGAAAAGGTTATATTCTGAAATACTGCTCAAGAGTCTCCAACACATGTCACTGATTTGGGGATCCAATTTGAGTTAAGACCAGGCCAGATCCAGCTTTTACTGAGTCCCTTTGCCTTGTCCAGTGGGCTGTCAACTCAGCCTGAGGCTTCGGGCAATCACCCTATTCAAATGTGGGGAAGGTCTTGAAAGAAAGAGGCACCGATCCTGAATTTAGGTTGGGGAAATCCTATTGATTTGAGGGGTAAGGTAATTCCTGTGGTGTGTAACCTGCAGCCTGATCCAAGATATTCTCCCACCTGACTCTGCTTATCATCTTCCTCCTCCTCCTCCCCGCCCCTACAACAGCAAACATCACTCTGGATCCAGACACACAGCTTATCTCGAATTCCTCAGGGCTGAGAATTATAAAAGTGTGGGACTGGCAGAGGAATGGCAAGATGTGCTCAGCAGTTCTGAGATTCAGCACATGGCTTTGCATGCTGGGATGTGAGGGCTTCGCAGTAGGCATTACTGGGGAGCTGGTCCTGGGAGGGAGATTGGGCTATGGGGTAGCCAGAAAGACTGGAGAGAGGGTTCGTTTGGGCTATGTTCTGCGAATGGATTATGGGCTGTGGGGATGGTGAGGACTGCATGTCCAATTGCCCTCATGACTTTCTTCTGTCCCTGAGTGGGGAGCTAAAGGGGGTCCAAGTGGCTCTGAACTATGCTGGGGGCCTTTCCTTATGCTGATTTAGAAGCCCTGCTCCACACAGCACTGACGGGTTAAATTTTCTGTCTGTAAGGAAGCCACATCTCACTGAGCCATTATTTTTTTTTTTTTTTTTAAGGCAGGGCACTAAATAACTCATCAAGCCCTGAAAAAACATTCTATTTCACAGCAGAGCTACTATTACAGCAAACTCCCCTGCAACCTGCAAGGGAAAAAAAATTAAAGCATGTTGGTCAAGAGCACCTTTTACAGCTCCGCTAAGTCCCCTAAAGATCAGACATCACCTAAACTAATTTGCTCCAATGTAGTCTGCTTTGTTCCTTTTCCCTCCCTCTTCAGCTTATGCAAAATACCTCACCCCTCCATTGCTGTGACTCAGGGAGGCTGATGTGACCCAGAGGGTAAAATCACTTTATTCAAAGAAGCTAATTTGCTTGTCTCGTGGGGTCTCTCCCAAATAAGGAGCCCCCTACACATCTTCCACTGACAGAAGGGGATTCTAACTAGGCAGGAGTTGAACCCATCCAAGGGATATTCTTCCACACAGGAATAAAACTCTCATTTACCAACTTGTTCTGTAAGGTGATCACAGGTTATCCACTATGTTAAATCCAACTGCTGATTTATTTATTTTCTTTTTTTGGAGAAGCTATGTTTATTGTTTTGTATAATGCATATGAAGATATTTCTTCGAGGAAAACAATTCTGCCTCAAAGTGATCTGAAAAAAGCCACATTATTAAAGTGCTGAAAAGTGATACTCTTGTCCATGTCCACCTCTTTTTTGCCATGGTAGTGGCATATATGCGCTAGGACTTGGTTGCTCTTCCTGCCGCCGCCCCCCCCACAACAGCCCTCGCTTTATTGCTCAGTGTCTGTCAGTTACTCCCTCTTCGCCCTGAGTATTGTCTACTCTACACAGACTGGCAGTGGCTTCTCCAAGGTTGCAGGCAGGAGTCTCTGTCAGCCCTATCTTGGAGATGCTGCCAGGGAGGGAACTTGAAACCTTCTGAGGTGCTCTTCCCAGAGTGGCCCCATCCCCTGAGGGGAATATCTTACAGCAGGGTTTCTTAACCTTGCCCCCCTCCGATGTTGTTGGACTACAACTCCCATCATCCTCAGCCACAACACCCAAGAGGTTTGCTAACCTGGCAACATCGTGTCAGGGGCCTCTGATGTGTGTCACGAACTTGTGATCCTTCCAGTTCCAAACTTGACTGGGGAGCTCCTGCTTCCTTAAGCTTCTCCACTTACATCAGCTCTTCCCAATATTTCATATTCAGAGGAACAAATTTGTGTGTGTATACACTCCCCACTACTCCATATGCAGAGAGGCATGCATAAATGCACACCATTTCTTTGCTTTCCCCTCCCCCATTTCTTCCATGGGTAAAAGTATCTGTTTTTGCTTACTGAAATATTTTTGCATATGATTTTCCTATCACATGCCCTAATCCAGAGGTAGGCAACCTTGGCACTCCAGCTGTTGACCTACAACTCCCATAATCCCCAGTCACTTTGTGACTGGGCATTATGGGAGTTGTACATCAACAGCAGCTGGACTGGCAAGGTTGCCTACCCGTACCCTAATCCTTTTGCTAGAGCAGGATAAAGTAAAGTTGTGCCATTGAGTTGGTGTCGACTCCTGGTGACCACAGAGCCCTGTGGTTTTCTTTGGTAGAATACAGGAGGGGTTTACCATTGCCACCTCCCATGCAGTGTGAGATGATTGATGCCTTTCAGCATCTTCCTATATTAATGCTGCCCGATATAGGTGTTTCCCATAGTCTGGGAAACATACCAGTGGAGACTCGAACCAGCAACCTCTTGGTCCCTAGGCAAGTTACTTCCTTGCTGCGCCATTAGGTGTTTCTAGAGCAGAATAAAGGTAAAGTGTGCTAAGTCAAGTCAATTTCAACTCTTGGTTTCCAGAGCCCTGTGGTTTTCTTTGGTAGAATATAGGAGGGGTTTACCATTGCCTCCTCCTGCACAGTATGAGATGATGCCTTTCAGCATCTTCCTATATCGCTGTGGCCCAGTATAGTACCAGCGGGGATTTGAACTGGCAACCTTCTGCTTGTTAATCAAGCATTTCCCCACTGCACCACTAGGTGGCTCTAGAGCAGGATACCAGTACAAAAATAGCCAGCTCAGCTGGATGTAAATTGTCCCTGCCCAGGAAGTGTTTTCATCACATCAGTGTCCTGATGAGCAACTCAACTACTTACAGCAGGGGATCCCAAACTTAAGTCCACAGATGAGGCTGGAAGATAACGTCCATCCACTGTTCCCTCTAAGAGGGATTTCCAGATGTTGTTGACTACAATTCCCAGCATCCCCAGTGAAAGAGCATTGCAGCTGGGCATGTTGGGAGTTGTAGTGAACAACATCTGGAATTCCTTGTTAGAGGAAACATTGTACACAGTGTATCATTCCCAGCTACACTAGCCAAGGCAAGGTGACTCAAGTTTGAGAAGCCCCGACCTATAGACCAGGGATTCTCACCGTTGGGTCCCCAGATGATATTGAACTTCAACTCCCATAATCCCCAGCCCCAGTGGCCTTTGGTTGGAGCAGGGGCATAACTATAATAGGGCAAGGGGAGACAGTTATCTGGAGGCCCACTGCCTTGGAGCCCCCCCAGAGGCAAGTCACATGACTGACTCCCCCAGCCACACACCCGCCCGGGCTTTCTTCAGTTGTATTCATCCCCCGAAATTGGTGTGAGTGTTAAGACCTGGAGCTACCAGAACAGCATGTCTGGACCCAGCTTGAGAATCCCTGCTATAGACTACCTCTTTCAAACCACTGGACAATGAGAGCGAATCAGGGCTTCCGAGAAGTATGGTGCCTCATCCAGAGAGCTCAAGATCCTTTTTTCTTAGCAACATCAGCCCTTCCCACAGAAATCTGGGTCACGATTCCCGGGGGGAGAGGCTAGTAGGAACTATAACTATACAAGGAGCACAACCCTGCTCTTTAAAATCTTGCCTACCCACCCCCGTACCTGCTCGTGACCTTTCCCCATTCTCCTTCAACGCCAACCAAACCAACAATTGGTAACTTACTGAATCTGAGCGAAGGAAACGGTAAAAAAATTGTCAGCAAAAGATCTCTTGCAGCGCAAAAGGGCCAGGGACCAACACACAAGCACGAGGCAGCCGCCTTTAAAACCCTGCCAAAAACGACCATGAGCTACCACAGCTGCCTACTTCAATACATACCACGAGGAGCAGAAAAAGGAAGGAAAACCAGTGCCTCTCACCAAGGCGTATACATAAGCGTGGAGCAACCCATTTCTGCCTGCCTGCTGCATCCAATTAGTGGAGCCTGAGAGGTGCCACGTGGTCAGGAAAGGAAAAATTGTGAATGGGAAGAATGCAGAGGAGGGCATTCCTATTCCCTGCTACAGCCAATCAATGGATAGTGGAACTAGGGACTTGATGGCGGGGCGAGACACAGTGAAAAGAGAGTTCAGGGCAGGGGCATGGGGGACACGCGAAAAAGACACTAGCGCGGTTAACATAAGAACGTAAGAACAGCCCTGCTGGATCAGGCCCAAGGCCCATCTAGTCCAGCATCCTGTTTCTCACAGTGGCCCACCAGATGCCGCTGGAAGCCACAGACAGGAGTTGAGGGCATGCCCTCCTGCCATTACTCCCCTGCAACTGGTAGTCAGAGGCATCCTGCCTTTGAGACTGGAGGTGGCCCACAGCTCTCCGACTAGTAGCCGTTGATAGACCTCTCCTCCATGAAGTTATCCAAGCCCCTCTTAAAGCCATCCAGGTTGTTGGCTGTCACCACATCCTGTGGCAGAGTTTTCCACAAGTGGATCACGCATTGTGTGAAAAAGTACTTCTGTTTATTGGACTGTACACTTGCTAACACTGAACCGCATTTGCCATATTGTCGCCCACTTCCCCAGTTTGGAGAGATCCTTTTGGAGCTGCTCACAATCTGTTTTGGATTTCACTACCCGGAAGAGTTTGGTATCATCTGCAAATTTGGCCACATCGCTGCTTACCCCTGCTTCTAGATCATTTATGAATAAATTAAAAAGCACCGGACCCAGTACAGATCCCTGGGGGACCCCACTTCTTACTTCCCTCCATTGTGAAAACTCTCCATTTATACCTACCCTCTGTTTCCTGTCTTTCAACCAGTTAGCAGTCCACACATGTACCTGTCCCCTTATCCCATGACTGCTAAGTTTCCTCAGGAGTCTTTGATGAGGAACTTTGTCAAAAGCTTTTTGGAAGTCCAGGTAGACTATGTCAACTGGATCACCTTGATCCACACACTCGTTGACACTCTCAAAGAAGTCCAAAAGGTTGGTGAGGCAAGATTTACCTTTGCAGAAGCCATGCTGGCTCACTCCCAGCAGGGCCTGTTCTTCTAGGTGCTTTACAATTTTATCCTTGAGAATGCTTTCCATCAATTTGCCTGGAACGGACGTTAGGCTAACCGGCCTGTAATTTCCCGGATCGCCCCTGGATCCCTTTTTGAAAATCTGTGTTACATTTGCTACTCTCCAGTCCTCTGGTACACAGCCCGATTTCAGGGATAAGTTAAATATTTTAGCAAGGAGGTCGGCAATTTCACATTTGAGTTCTTTGAGGATTCTTGGATGGATGCCATCCGGCCCTGATGATTTGTTAGCTTTCAGTTTTTCCAGATACTTTAGAACATCATCCCTTGTCACTTCTATCTGACTCAGCTCTCTAGCCTCCATCCCTAAAAAGCCTGGTTCAGGAACAGGTATATGCTCAGTATCCTCTGCCGTGAAGACAGACGCAAAGAACTCATTCAGCTTCTCTGCAACCTCCATATCCTCCTTAATAATCCCTTTCATTCCTCATTGTCTAATGGTCCCAACTGCCTCCCTGGCAGGTTTCCTGCTTCTGATGTACTTAAAGAAGTTTTTGTTATTCCCCTTGATACTTTTGGCTAAATGTTCCTCAAACTCTCTTTTTGCCTCCCTTATTGTCACCTTGCATTTCTTTTGCCAGAGTTTGTGTTCCTTTCTGTTCTCTTCGTATGGACAGGCCTTCCCATTTTGGAAGGAAGTCTTCTTCCCTTTTATGGCTTCCTTGATGGTACCCGTTAGCCATGCTGGCATCCTCCTGGACTTAGTGGTACTTTTCCTCCTTTTGGGTATACAATCTAACTGGGCTTCTAGTATTGTGGTTTTGAGTAAACTCCATGCACTCTGGAGCGAAGTGACTCTCCTGATGTTCCCTTTCAGCTTTCTTTTCACCATACTCCTCATTTTGGAGATGTTTCCTCTTCTGAAATTCAAAATGTCCGTGTTAGACGTCCTTGGTGATTCTCTCCCCGCATGTATGCTGCATTTGATGG
This sequence comes from Hemicordylus capensis, assembly GCF_027244095.1. Lineage (NCBI taxonomy): Eukaryota > Metazoa > Chordata > Lepidosauria > Squamata > Cordylidae > Hemicordylus > Hemicordylus capensis. The sequence goes on along the minus strand of NC_069658.1, from coordinate 251,210,518 downwards.
CACTGTGGTCACTGTTCCCTAAAGGGTCAATGACACTGACATCGTGCACCAGGTCCTGGGTGTCACTCAGAATTAGATCCAAGGTCGCCTTCCCTCTGGTTGGTTCCATGACCAACTGTTCTAGGGCACAGTCATTTAGCGTATCTAGAAATTTGACCTCTTTGTCCTGACTTGAATGTGAATTTACCCAGTCTATGTGCGGGTAATTGAAGTCACCCATAATTACAGCCCTGCCTCTCATTGACGCCTCCCTGATTTCCTCCTGCAGCTAACAGTCACTGTCAGCATTTTGATCCGGAGGGCGATAGCACATCCCCAGTAGCACGTTCCCTTTCTGGCCTTGTATAGTCACCCACAGGGTTTCTGTGGAGGATTCCAGTCCACCTAGGTTTTCAAGCTTGTTAGATTCTATTCCTTCTTTTACATACAGTGCTACCCCTCCTCCAAGGCGCACCTCCCTGTCCTTTCTATAGAGTTTATACCCAGGGATAACAGTGTCCCACTGGTTCTCACTGTTCCACCATGTTTCCGTTATGCCCACTATAGCTATTTCTGTGTTAGCAACCAAGCACTCCAGCTCACCCATCTTGGCTCGGAGGCTTCTGGCATTGGCATATAAGCACCTATACGCTGAATCTCTCCCCGAAGCATGCTATTCTTTTGACTCTTTGACCTGCTGGCACAGGCTCCCGTCTGCTTTTTATGCGGTTCTGCTCTGTCCCCTTCTGTTTTATCTGAATTCTTTGCAGCCTAACATTTTAAAGGATGGCTTTTGCCAAATGGGATACTGCCCAGCTCCCATCGGCTGTTCCCCAGGTGTCATTTTAAAAGCTGCTCTGCAACCTTTTTTATTTTAAGCGCCAGCAGTCTGGTTCCATCTTGGTTCAAGTGCAGCCTGTCCCTTTTGTACAGGCCTTGCTTGCCCCAAAATGTGTTCCAGTGCCTAACAAATCTAAACCCCTCCTCCCGGCACCAACCTCTCATCCATGCATTGAAACCCCTCAGCTCTGCCTGTCTCACTGTACTTGCGCGTGGAACAGGTAGCATTTCTGAGAATGCTACCTTGGGGGTCCTGGACTTCAAAATGCTACCTGTCAGCCTAAATTTGGCTTCCAGGACCTCCCGGCTGCATTTCCCCACATCGTTGGTGCCGACGTGCACCACGACAGCTGTCTCCTCCCCAGCACTGTCTAGGAGCCTGTCTAGACACTGTGTGATGTCCGCAACCTTCGCACCAGGCAGGCAAGTCACCGTGCAGTCAACACGCGGGTCACAAACCCATCTCTCTATCCCCCTAATGATCGAATCACCCACTACAAGGAGGCCCCCACCACCCAGAGGAGTATCCCCTGTGCGAGAGGATATGGACTCATCATTCACAGAAGGGGTCCCTTCTAAAGGAGCATTTCCCTCTTCCTCAGACCGATGTCCTCCTTGCCCAAGACCTTCATTCTCCCTGACAGCAGAGGAGCTACCAGCCCTGGAGTGGGATGCCTCTATCACATCCCTGAAGGTCTCATCCACATGCCTCTCTGCCTCTCTGAGCTTCTCCAGATCCGCCACCTTGGTCTCAAGGGAACGGATTTGTTCCCTGAGAGCCAAAAGCTCCTTGCACTGAGCACACACCCATGACTTTTGTCCATGGGGCAAATAGTCATACATGTGGCACTCTGTGCAATACACTGGGAGGTGCCCCTTCCCCTGCTGACCTTCTATCTTCATACTGTTTTGGTTGGCTGTTTACAGTATTTAGAGAGTTTATTGTCCGTTTATTAGATAGTTTCTTAGAAGGATAGGTCTCAGCTGTAATGGTCAGCTATTTAACTGTCCAAACAGCCTTTCCCAAGAACATGAGGGATACAAGGGAGGGATATGTACTTACGTTCTCTTCTCCACAAGGCTCCTTGTGATCCTTGAGATCGCAGGGGCTTGTTCCAGGCTCCCCTGCACACTTCCCGACAAACTCCTGCAAAACTCCTATGTCCTGTTTGCTATCCCTGTTCGCTATGCTCTTGGGCCTTTACCTCTTATGTAGAGTAGCTTTCCAACTGACACACAGGATGTGAGTCAAAGGAAAGGAATGTGAGGCCTCTCCCAGCCCTAGCTGACCCCACCCCCTCCAGGCAGCCACTAAGTAAACACTGGAGTTAGGTAACCCTAACAACTCCTAGCCCTGTGATATCTTAACCCTAACAAGTAACCCTAACAAGTAACAGAGAGAGAGAGAGAGAGAGAGAGAGAGAGAGAGACTAAGACCTACCCCTTAATGAGAAACAGCCCCTGCAAATCTCCCCTCTTCCTGTTAGTTTGTTTGAAGGGGAAAAGGCTAGATGTTTAGAAAGAGCCTGAACTATAACTTTTCTCCCTTCCTGACGTAATAGTTTTATATTTGCAAGGAGAGTATGTGTTTTCTTAACATGGAGAAGGATTAAAAATTTGTATCTTTCCACCCCCTAGATGGAACTGTGAAATGCAAACCATCCCACCTGCTCTCTCCCCGATATTTCTGCTGAGGACCCTGCTAGCTGGGCAGAGAGGCACTTGTTCACGTGGGGGCTTTGGTCTCTAAGCAAAGGGAGAGCAAATGCTCTTGTTCAGCCCTACACCTTCCTTTCTTATTTTTTATTTTATTTTATTTATTACATTTCTATACCACCCTATCCATCCAAAGGCTCTGGGTGGTGTTTCTCCCAGTGGCTGTTGCTTGCATCTTCCTTGTGCTTCTTTTTAGATTGTGAGCTCTTTGGGGAGAGGGAATGCTCTTTGTCTTATAATTCTTTTTTTCACTCTTCAAGAATCCCCCGCTCAAAAGCAGTAAAATCACCATCTTCAAATCCCCCACAAACAGTTTTAACAGTTTGTTTTGTTCTGTTTTGATTGCGTTCATTTTTGTGAACTGCCTAGAGCCTTTGGAGTCAGGCAATATATAAATAAAATAAATAAATATGGAATGCCAACACTCCAGGATTGGACTGGAGTTTCCATAAATCAGCATTAGTCTTAAGGTGACTGTTGAAAACAATCCTGGAGGTTTTATGGCTTGATATTGTGGGGGGAAATCTCTAGGAAAAATAGCTTCAGTCAGAGATGGCAACTTCAACTGCATATTCAGACAGGCCCATGATCTTGAGCCTTCTTGAAGTTCCAGTTCAATTTCTCTCTCCCAGATGGACATGGCAGATATTGGTGAATACAAGCTGATCAATGTGCCCATTAGGAAGCTGGTGGATGTACACCAATGGAAGTTTGCCTTTAGAAGTCAACCAATGAAACGTGGTAGAAACTTGTAGATGGAAGCTGGGGATGTGAGTAGATAGGGAGCCGTTGCTCTAGAGATTTTGGAGACTTTTTGGAGCCATTTCTGTCGACTCAGCAGAGCCAGAGCTGATGGGCCTGCAGGCCCCTCTGCCTCCTTCCCTCCCTCCCTCCCTCCTCCTGATGAAGCCTCCGAGGCCACTGAAGTCAAGGTGCCTGCCCCAAATCCCCGACAGCGATGTTTGGCCAGAGTACAGGCTTGTGGGGAGGAACGCGTTAGTCAGACAGACTGGCCAGAAGGAAAAGGTGTTCCAGATCTGATCCAGCTACATCTCCACGACAAGGTGCAGCTGCAGTGATGGGTGGGGCTTTCAGCACACTCACTGCTTATTTAGAGTAGCCTGAAAGCTGGGTCTATGCAACGTCTGTGGTGACCACAGACGTTGTTTTCAGCTGTGATGACCAGCCCTACCATGAGCAACCTTGACCTAGAAATCTAGACCTGTTTATTGTCTAACCACGATTCGTGTTTACCCCTGATCCTGTGGAATTCCCGGTGTTGACTTCTGGCAACGTTTGTGACTACTCTCTGTCTCCGTTCCTGTCTGTCGGTTCTCCCTTCACCTCTGAAAAGAGTGGTTTTTGCAGCTGCTGGGCAGTCAGCCAGGGCAGGTCATTACAGATACATCAGTACACTCAGTGGCACACCTAAGCATTTTTGGAACCCAGTCCTAAAGGGCTTTGGAGCACCCCCACATTAGAGAAAGCTGGCAAAAAAGCCTCACTTTTTTAAAAAACCTGCATTTTACATGGTGTGTGCCTGCCGCTCTCCTGTCCCCAGGGGCCTCCAGCTGTCTGGGGAGCAGTCCCTTGCCATGCCCCCCCATCACCAAACCAATCTGAAGCCTGCTGGAGAAGAGGATACCATCTTCCCCAGGGTGTGAGACTGGGGTGCCTGCCTGGCTACCTCTTCTCTTCTGCCCTCCCTGGTTGCCATCTGCCTCCCCCCAGGACTGCTTGCGGAGAGGCTTTGCAGGACTGGGGCTGCAAGGGTGACTGGGCAGTTTTTCCTGGTTCCACCTGCTGAGCTGGCTGCTCAGCCTATATAGGAAGACTGCCAGTGGCGGCGGGGTCGCCACCCAAGGGGGTTGCCCCTTTGGGGGAGCCACTTCGGGGGAGAAGCGAGGGCTGGACACTTTGTCCAACCATTTGTATAGAGGGAGGCATTCAATAGTGGGGCTTCTGTTTAGTCTGTTTTGAGTTGTGCTGAGGTTGGGTTGAAGTTGCAATGTGTGTGGGTTTGTCTGGAGATGGGGAGGCAGAGAGTGCCTTCGTTGAAGGTGGGGCAGCTATTCCGGTGGTGGTGGGGAATAGAAGAAGAAAGAAATGCTGGCAGGTCAGCAGGCTGTTCCAGGGGAAGGGTAGTAAGAAATCTAATAGCTGTCCCCCTTTCTGGCTGTCCTGCCAGCTCTCTGACCTCGGGGAGCACTGCCAACATCCCACATAACCTTACCTTGCTCCTCTGCAATGCCAGGTCGGTCCAAAATAAATCAGAACTCATCCATGATTTGATCATGGATGAAGGGGCCGACCTGATGTGTATTACTGAGACTTGGTTGGGGGAGGCTAGTGGTCCAGTTTGTTCCCAGCTTCTCCTGCCAGGATATTCTGTAGAGGAGCAGATGAGGGGACGTGGGCAGGGAGCTGGAGTGGCTGTGCTCTATAAGGATAACATCTCCCTTACCAGGGTCCCTGTTAGGGTATTGGACCATATTGAATGTGTGTACTTGAGTTTGGGGACCAGGGATAGATTGGGACTTCTGTTGGTGTACCGATCGCCCCGCTGCCCAACGGAATCCCTTACTGAGCTCACGGACTTGGTCGTGGAACTTGCGTTGGAATCTCCCAGACTTTTGGTGCTGAGGGACTTCAATGTTCATTTTGGGACCAATTTGTCCAGGGCCGCTCAGGAGTTCATAGCGGCCATGACAACCATGGGCCTATCCCAAATGGTCTCTGGATCGACGCATATTGCAGGTCACACGCTTGATTTGGTCTTTTATTCTGATCAGGGTGGTGTTCCATGGGTGGGGATGCCTACAATCTCCCTGTTGTCATGGACGGACCACCATCTGGTTAAGGTTGGACTTACAACCGCTTTCCACTTTCGCAGGGTCGAGGGGCCTATTAGAATGGTCCGCCCAAAAACGTTACTGGATCTGGTAGGATTCCAAGAAGCCTTGGAGGGATTTAATGTTGGCTCTGCTAGTGATCCTGTTGATGCCCTGGTTGAGAACTGGAACAACTTGCTCACCAGGGCAGTAGACACGATTGCTCCTAAGCGTCCCCTCTGACCTGCTTCAAAATTGGCCCCTTGGTATACGGAAGATCTACGGGGGCTGAAGCGGCAAGATAGGCGACTGGAGCGCAAGTGGAGAAAAACTCAACTCGAATCCAACAGATTACGACATGGAGCACATTTAAAGATCTATGCTCAGGCGATACGTGCGGCAAAGAAGCGGTTCTTTTCTGCCCGTATTGCCTCTGAGAGTTCACATCCGGCGGAGTTGTTCAGGGTTGTGAGGGGACTAGTATCTGCTCCCTCTTCCTTGAACCAGAATTTGGAAGCATCAGTTACCCGCTGTGGTGTGTTTAATGAATTTTTTGCAGACAAAATCTCTTGGATTTGGGCCGACCTAGATGGGGACTCCACAATTAATTTGATGTCTGAACTGGAGGTGTCCGACAACTCCTCTTATATGATTCAACTGGATCAATTTCAGTTTGTGACTCCTGATGATGTGGACAAGCTGCTTGGAGCGGTGAGGCCTACCACTTGTCCTCTTGACCCTTGTCCAACATGGTTTGTTCTATCTAGCAGGAAGGCTGTTGTAGGCAGCCTGGTAGAAATCATAAATGCTTCTCTGAGGGAGGGCAGGATGCCTCCTTGTCTTAAGGAGGCAATTATTAGACCTCTTCTAAAGAAGCCTGCATTAGCTTCCTTAGAGTTGAGCAATTATAGGCCAGTTTCCAATCTCCCATGGCTGGGCAAGGTAATTGAGAGGATGGTGGCCTCTCAGCTCCAGGTGGTCTTGAAGGAAACTGATTATCTAGACCCATTTCAGACTGGTTTTCAGGCGGGCTATGGGGTGGAGACTGCCTTGGTCGGCCTGATGGATGATCTCCAATTGGCAATGGACAGAGGAAGTGTGACTCTGTTGGTCCTCTTGGATCTCTCGGCAGCTTTCGATACTATCGACCATAGTATCCTTCTGGAACATCTGAGGGTGTTGGGGGTGGGAAGCACTGTTTTACAGTGGTTCAGCTCCTACCTCTCGGACAGATTCCAGATGGTGTCGATTGGAGATTGTTGCTCTTCAAAATCTGAGCTTAAGTATGGTGTCCCTCAAGGCTCCATGCTCTCTCCAATGCTTTTTAACATCTACATGAAACCGCTGGGAGAGATCATCAGGGGATTTGGAGCTGGGTGTTACCAGTATGCTGATGACACCCAGATCTACTTCTCCATGTCAACAGGAGTTGGCATATCCTCCCTAAATGCCTGCCTGGAAGCAGTAATGGGCTGGATGAGGGAGAATAAACTGAAGCTGAATCCAGAAAAGACGGAGGTACTTATTGTGCGGGGTCGGGACTCTAGAGACGATTTTGATCTGCCTGTTCTAGATGGGGTCACACTTCCCCTATAGGAACAGGTTCGCAGTCTGGGAGTACTTCTGGATCAATGTCTCTCCTTGGTTTCTCAGGTTGAGGCGGTGGCCAAGGGTGCTTTCTATCAGCTCCGGCTGATACGCCAGCTGCGCCCATTTCTCGAGATCAGTGACCTCAAAACAGTGGTACATTTGTTGGTAACCTCCAGACTGGACTTCTGTAATGTGCTCTATGTGGGGCTGCCTTTGTATGTAGTCCAGAAACTTCAGTTGGTTCAAAATGCGGCAGCCAGGTTGGTCTCTGAGTCATCTCGGAGAGACCACATTACTTCTTTGTTGATGGAGTTACACTGGCTGCCAATAGGTTTCCAGGCAAAATACAAAGTGCTAGTTATAAAGCCCTAAATGGCTTAGGCCCTGGGTATTTAAGAGAGCGTTTTCTTCGCTATGAGCCCCACCAGCCATTGAGGTCACTTGAGGAGGTCCGCCTCCAGTTGCCACCAACTCGTTTGGTGGCTACACAGAGATGGGCCTTCTCGGCTGCTGCCCTGAGATTGTGGAATGTGCTCCCTGCTGAGATATGATCCTCCCCATCTCTGGCAATTTTCAGAAAACACCTGAAAACACATCTCTTCAACCAGGCTTTCTCAGCTTTTTAAAACTTGTTTTTAAATTGTTCTGATATTTAATTGTTGTTTTATGATGTTTTTAATTGTTAATCATTGTTTTTATGCTTTATAATTTTTGTTTTACTTATTAACTGATTTTAATGGTGTTTTAATGTAAACCGCCCTGAGCCTTTTGGAAGGGCGGTATAAAAGTTTTAGTAATAAATAAATAATAAATAAATAAATCTCTCTCCTGTTGACGCTGCCATGTGTGCGGCTGGGGGGTGGGGGATAAGAGCCGAGTGGGCCTCCTCCATGGCTGCGGTGGGCAATCCACTGGTCCTGCCAGGCTGATGTGTACAGATGTCTGTACACATCATGTCTGAACAGGGCTGGTGTGAATTACTGTAGCTGTGTTTATTTAGCATATTTGTATATGATAAAACTCACGACTCTGGGTTTACAGTAAAACAACACAGATTTTTTTAAAAAGTAAAAACGTTAAAATAATTTAAACAATGGTAGATTCTATAAGTCTAATTAAAAGCCTGGGTGAATAACAATAGCCCTTTAAAAAGCTGTCAGAGATGGGGAAGCAATGGAGAAATCCCATCCCTGAGTAGCTGCAGGATGATCTAGTGGCAGCTGCAGAAGGACCTCTCCAGATGATCTTAATAGGCAGCAGGGCTTGTAATGGAGAAGGCATTCTTTTAAATACCCTGAGCCTAAGTGATTTAGGGCTTTATAGGTTATACCCAGCACTTCTTATTTTGCCTGGAAACATTGGTAGCCAGCATAGTTCTTTAAATATAGGTGTAATGTGGTCTCTGCAAGATTACCTGAAGACCAACCTGGCTGCTGTGTTTTGCACCAGTTGCAGTTTCCAGACTACATACCAACAACAACAACAACTAATAATAATATTTATATACTGCTTTTCAGCAAAAGTTTCCAAAGCAGTTCACATAGAGAAATAATAAATAAAAAACTAGCTGACCCCACATAGAGCATCTGTGCGCTCTTTGGGGCCGGTGGTTCCCCCTTCCCGCGCACCTTCTGCCCCAGTCTCCCGGTGTGGCTCCACCACCTGCCCAGCCGGGCTCCTCTCGGCCGCCCTCTTCCTGGTGGCCCTTCCTGGCGGCGGGGCCGCCTCCTCCTCCCCACGGCCAGGCCACTACCGCCTCCATTACTGTGGCTGGGCCCGCCACCACCACCTCCCCATTGCACCGGGTGCCACTGCCACCGCCACCGCCTCCATTACCGTGGCCGGGCCCCACCGCCGCCTCCCCACCATGGCTGGGCTGAGCCATCATCCTCCAACATCCTCCTGCCCAATGCTGGGAACTCTCACAGCATGTCGCCACAAGAGTTCCGCCGCAAAAGCCAGCCACAAAAGTCAGCCACACATCTCCACACATGGCTGGCTAAGAGAATTAATTAGATAGATAGATAGATAGATAGATAGATAGATAGATAGATAGATAGATAGATAAGATGGCTCCCTGTCCCCAAAGGGCTCACAATCTAAAAATAAACATAAGATAGACACCAGCGACAGTGACTGGAGGTACTGTGCTGGGGGTGGGTAGGGCCAGTTACCCTCCCCCTGCTAAATAAAGAGAATCACCATGTTAAAAAGGTGCCCCTCTGCCCAGTTTGCAGGGCTACCAAGGCAACCCCACATAGAGCGCATTGCAGTAATCAAGTCTGGAGGTTACCAGCATATGCACTACTGTTCTGAGGTCATTTATCTCAAGAAACCGCGGTAGCAGGCATATCAACCCAAGCTGATAGCAAGCACCTCTGGCCACTGTCTCAACCTGAGTCGCCAGAGAGAGGTTTGGATCCAGAAGAGCACTCCCAAACTGCATACCTTTTCATTCTGGGAGAGTGCAACCCTGTTCAGGACAGGCAGATCAAAGTTGTCTCTTAAGTTCCGACCTCACACATTAAGTACCTCAGTCTTACTTGTATTCAGTCTATGTTTGTTATCCCTCACCCAGCCCATTCCAGGAGGCATTTAGGGAGGTTTTGCCTTTTCCCGATGATATTGAAATGGATAAATAGATTTGGGTGTCATTAGCATATTGATAACACCCTGCTCCTCTCTCACCTCTCCTGAACAGTGCTTTTGACTGTTCAGAGCACCTCATATCATGGTTGTCAGCGGGGGGCGGGGGGAGAAGGAGCAATTGCCCCCCCTGGATTGAGCCAGCTCCCACTGAATCTATTGAGGCATACTCACTCCCAGGGAGGATAGTATAGGATTGCTGGCTTTGCCCACCCCCCAGGAGAAAGCCCTGTGGATGCCCTTGTCTCCTTGTTGGGGGATGGGGGTGAGCAGGCTGGCTCTAGGCTCTGATGGGGTCTTCTCAGTTGCAGGTGGGCCACTCTGATCCTGCTGGCTGAGTGAGACAGCTGACAGGGTTTTCCCAACTCTTGGGCCCTTAAAAGTAGGGATGTGCACGGACCGGTTCGGAGGCCATTCTAAAGGCCTCCAGACCGGTCCGGACACGGGTGGTTTTGGTTCGGGTGGGGGGTTCTAAAGGAGTACGGGGGGGTGTTACTCACCCCCTCAAGAACGGCACCGTATTTTATAGAGTAAGCGGGCAGCATACCTTCCTGCCGCCCGCTTCATTCCCCCTCCTCTCGGCGCGGCTGCAGTCAGTCATTGCAAATAATCTTCCTCCTCCGTTTTGAACACGCAATCGGGCGGCAGGGTATCACCCAGTCCCTGCCGCCCGGCTCTTCAATTCTCCCGGCTCGGCTGGCGGCCGCCCCCCGCAGCCCGAAGACCCCTGCCGCCCCTTCCCTTCCCATACTCAATGGGTCGGCAGGAGAACTCCCCTGCCGACCCGTCCCCTTCGCCCGCTGAGCTGCAAATGGCTTCTAGGAAGCCTTTTGCGCGCCTGCGCAAAAGGCTTCCTAGAAGCCATTTGCAGCTCAGCGGGCGAAGCGAGCGGACAGCAGGGAGTTCTCCTGCCGCCCGCTCTCCACTCTCTGCTCTAAAGTGGAGAGCGGGCGGCAGGAGAACTCCCTGCCATCCGCTCGCTTCGCCCGCTGAGCTGCAAATGGCTTCTAGGAAGCCTTTTGCGCAGGCGCGCAAAAGGTTTCCTAGAAGCCATTTGCCGCTCAGCGGGCGAAGGGGACGGGTCGGCAGGGGAGTTCTCCTGCCGACCCATTGAGTATGGGAAGGGAAGGGGCGGCAGGGGTCTTCGGGCTGCGGGGGGCGGCCGCCAGCCGAGCCGGGAGAATTGAAGAGCCGGGCGGCAGGGACTGGGTGATACCCTGCCGCCCGATTACGTGTTCAAAACAGAGGAGGAAGATTATTTGCAATGACTGACTGCAGCCGCGCCGAGAGGAGGGGGAATGAAGCGGGCGGCAGGAAGGTATGCCGCCCGCTTACTCTATAAAATACGGTGCCATTCTTGAGGGGGTGAGTAACACCCCCCCCTATTCCCTATTGGAACCCCCCACCCAAGTGCCGGACCGCAGCTCCGCGGTTCCATGCACACCCCTACTTAAAAGCAGGAAGGCTGTGCTGGAGGTGGAGCCACTGGCACAAAGCCGGCCACCAAAGGGGGCCAGCCTTTGGGGTGTCCTTCGGGGGTGGGACTGAGGGCTGAGGCCTATTTATTTACCCTCTTGGACTCCTTCCTTATAGTGCCAGTTTCTTTGTATTGCCTTGCTACTTACAGCTACAGTGAGTGTCAGGGTTCTGGTATCGGTGGGGTAATTGGGGGCACTTCTGGGAGTTCTGGAGCGGCTATTACTGTAGTGGTGGGGAATAGGTACGGAGATTGGGGAGTGCTCCTGGACCCATGCCTCGCTCTGGTTTCTCAGGCCGAGGCTATGGCCGGGTGCGCTATCAACTTCGGTTGATACGACAGCTGCGTCCGTTCCTTGAGGATAATCCTCTCAGAGCACTCTACTCTGAGATCAGAAACTTCAGTTGGTTCAAAATGCAGCAGCTAGACTGGTCTCCGGGGTGTCTCAAAGAGACCATATTACTCCTGTTTTAAAGCAGTTGCATTGGCTGCCAATAGGTTGCCGGGCAAGACTGCTGGTAATTCATTTTAAAGCCCTAAATGGCTTAGGAACGGGTTACCTGGGAGAGTGCCTCCTTCTACATGATCCCCACTGCACATTAAGGTCCATCTCCATATACCGCCCGCTTGTCTGGAGGTGATTCAGAAGCGGGCCTTCCCTGTAGTCACTCCTAGGCTATGGAATGCGCTCCCTATAGACATTCGTGGCTTTACCAACCTTCAAAAGAGCTCTTAAGACACATTTTTAAAGTCAGGCTTTTAGTAATTTCTGAGTTTTAAAATTTTAATTGTTTATATGTTTAATTGCTGTAATTTTTGAATGTGTGAGATTTTTTTAAATTCTTGTTTTAATAGGTGTTCTTTTTTTTCTTTTTCTTTTCTTTTTTTTTTTTTTTTGTGTGAACCACCTGGAGCTTCTTGAGTCAGTTGGTATATTAATTAATTAATTTTGTATTTCCTTATTATTTTGAGAGAACTGGACGTTTTTTAATGCTTATGGATGCATAACTGGAGCACCTGGAGGCACGAGGCAGATACCAGCAGACCTACAGGTACATCTGTTTCACAAAAATCTGAAGTGAAAAACTAAGGCAGAAACACCCTCCCCTGCAAAAAACTGCCCCAATGTAATTCAATGGAGTGGAATGTTCACAAACTCAGAGGGCAGTTAACAGACAAACAAGTGGGCAGAGCTAATGGATCTCAGTGGTGAATGCGGGAGGCAGGAGGGGTTGAATAAGAAGAGCAGGAAATTTCTTAGCTTGAAGAATACTTCCTCAGGACAGTCATCATAACCCCTTCACAATGCTCAGGCACAGGATGAGGTAATATATGCACAAGACAAGAGGGATATACTACAAGATTTTTTTGGGCATACTAGTCTTATAAATCTGCAGCTGGGAAAATCACAAAACCTGCTGTGGAAGGCAGACTGTGAATGCAAAATACCACCTAACGTCACACATTTATTGCTAGAAATGGAAAGCCACATAGTATCAATTCCATATTGCCTGGATAACAAAAAGTTTATTTCTCAAATGCTTTATTTCAAGTGTTCCCAGACTCAGATCCCCAGATGTTGCTGAACTACAATGGCCAAAGGCCATTGTGACTGAGGATGATAGGAACTGTAGTCCAACTAATGGAACTCATAGTTAACAGCAACTGGGGACACCTGCTTTATTTAATAAGTTATAGCAGGGATAAGAAACTTTGGCTCTTTAATAGTTGTTGAACTACAACTCCTATCATTCTCAGCCACAAATTTTGCTGGGAATGATGGGAGTTGTTGTAGTTCAACAACTGCTGGAGAGCTAAGGTTGCCTACCCGTGCATTATAGGATACTCCCAGACATCAAGTAAATCAAACAAGTGTTTTCACATACAATTAACATAGCAATATAGTATGGTTGAAAAAACCCACTATAGCACTGACAAAAACATTCAAGTGTTAGGTTTTTAAATTAGAAGGGCATTTGTCAGTTAACAAATTGAATAAACTGGAATTAGGCTATTCAGGGCAAATAAACATTTAAAATGTTGAAATATATGTATAATAGAATTTTATGTACAGTATCACAGATCACTGGTAGAAAACCATCACTGACACATTAATAAATCTGGCGTGTGTAACTTCTGTCTCTAGTTGTGGATTTTTGGGTCACTGAAAATGTATGTCTTCACTTCTTCCTTATCCTGCCCCCCCCCCCTTCCACTCTGAAAAAAAGCAGCTCCGAGTTGTACTGAATTTTCCACTGCATGGCTTCTCTATCTCTCATGGATTTTTGCATGTCTCCGCAAGTAAGCTTTACTTGTGAAACTTTTCCCACAGACTGAGCACATGTGTGGTTTCTCTCCTGTGTGGCTTCTCTCATGTGACGTGAGGCTGGATCGCTGCTTGAAGCTTCTACCACACACTGAGCACGAATATGGTTTCTCTCCTGTGTGGATTCTCTCATGGATAATCAGGTGCTCCTTACGACTGAAGTTTCGACCACAGACTGAACATGTGTATGGCTTCTCTTGTGTGTGGATTTTTTGGTGTTCCATATAGCTTGTTCTGTGTCTGAATTTTTTTCCACAGAAAGAACAAGTATATGGTTCTTCTCCTGTATGAATTCGCTCATGTATAACAACTTGTGATTTATTACTAAATTTTTTTCCGCAGACTGAACATGGAAATGGTTTCTCCCCTGTATGGGTTCTCTCATGTCCATGAAGATGTGCTTTACAACTGAAGTTTTTACCACAGACCAAGCACATGTAAGGAGTTTCTCCTGTATGGATTCTTTCGTGACTGTTGAGGTTTGATCTTCGTTTGAAGGTTTTACCACAGAATGAGCAAGTGTATGGTCTTTCTTCTGTGTGAATTCTTCCATGTGAAATAAGGCTGCACTTTTGGCTAAAACCCTTCCCACAGACTGAGCATTTATGTGGTGTCTCTCCTGAATGGACTTGCTGATGTCTAAGAAGGCTGACTTTATGAACAAAACTTTTTCTACAAATGGCGCAAGTATATGTTTTCTCTTGTGTGTGCATTTGTTCATGTATAATATGATATGATCTTTCACTGAAGCTTTTACCACAGATGGAGCATGTATACGGTTTCTCACCCGTGTGGATTCTTTCATGGATAGACAGATAACTTTTCCACATGAAGCTCTTCCCACAGACTGAGCATATGTATGGTTTTTCTCCTGTATGGATTATGTTGTGTCTAATAAGGTAGTCTTTACGACTGAAGCTCTTCTCACAGACGGAACATTTGTATGGTTTCTCTCCTGTATGGGTTCTTTCATGCTTAAGAAGATACGCTTTGTCAGAGAAGCTTTTACCACAGATAGAGCATGGATATGGTTTTTCACCTGTGTGAGTTCTTTCATGGCTAATAAGGTTTGATCGGTGACTGAAGCTATTCCCACAGATTGAGCACATATATGGTTTCTCTCCTGTATGAGTTCTTTCATGTTTAATAAGATGTGCTCTGTCAGTGAAGCTTTTGCCACAAACCACGCATGGGTATGGTTTTTCTCCTGTATGGGTTCTTTCATGGCTAACAAGGTTTGATTTGTGGCTGAAGCTTTTACCACAGACAGAACATGTATTTGTCTTTATTCCTGTATGGCTTATTTTGTGACTGTTGAGGTTTGATTGTCGCTTGAAACTTTTACCACAGAATGAGCATGTGTAAGGCCTTTCTTCTGTATGAATTCTTTCATGGGAAAGAAGGTTGCATCTCTGACTAAAGCCCTTCCCACAGGCTGAGCATTTATAGGGAGTCTCTCCTGTGTGGACTTGTTCATGGCGAATAAGGCTCACTTTATGAGCAAAGCTTTTATTACAGACGGAGCAAGTATAAGTTTTCTCTTGTGTGTGCATTCGTTCATGTATAGTACGGTAAGATCTTTTACTGAAGCTTTTACCACAGATAGAGCAAGTGTATGGTCTCTCTCCTGTATGGATCCTTTCATGGATTATGAGGTTACTTTTCCATGTGAAGCTTTTACTACAGACTGAGCATGTATGTGATTTTTCACCTGTACAGCTCCTGCTGTGGGTAGTCAGGCAGTATCTCCAATTCAATTTCTTCTCACCTTCTAAACGTTTATAATGTTTATCCCCTTTTTGGTTCATTCTCCCCAACTTGTGAATTCTCTTTTGGATTTTGGTTTCCCCACCAGTTACAATCTTTCCTGTTCTCTTCTCAGGAGCATTTTCTTGGTGCCTCTCTGCTCTGCCTTGATTTTCAACGATGTCTGGACACTGGGATATACCCTCTGGGATGATTCCTAAGGATACATTATTAACAGCCACTGTAGTGCTTCCTGGCAGAGGAGTCTCCTCTTCTATATGTCTGTTGCCTGTTCAAACAACAATAAAAATAATTATAATCCAAGGAGTTTCTAACCAACAACTTCTATGGCTGGGGGTCCTGGGTCCCAGCTCAGAGAAAAGACCTCAGTTTCCTGGTTCCATGCCTCAGATCTGGGGGGATATTTTTTAGGAGTAGGGAGGTTTTTATCCACTTTTTATTTTTGTCTCTTTCAGCCACCTGTCTCGGATTCTTCTGTGGTAGGTTTGATTCCAATTTGATTCTTCTGTGGAGTATTTCTCCAACAGAGGGGATTCACTTCTTGGAAGTACAGGGGATTCTCAGGCTCCCCTGCCCTTCACTGCTTTACTTCCTCTCCATTTTATCATTGGCTTAAATGCCTGGCCACATTCCCTGCAGATCTCAAAAGAGAGAGTCCCCATCCAGCATGAACTTGGCCTCCCACGAGAGTTCCTGGTCCTCCCTGAACATTCTGCTCTGTCCAGGCCCCGCCCCACCACATCATCCCAACCCTTCCTGCCCCTACGGACAATTTGGTTGTTCTCTCAGCTGCAATTTTCAGGTCGTGTGGGCCTGTCTGAGCCCAAGGGCTGGCAGGCTAGTTGTGGAGGTGACCCACCCATGGTCACCTCACTCATATTTCTCTTTCAGACTTTTTACTTCATCTGAAGATATTCTGAGGGAAGTAGCAAAGGCTGTGCCATATCTATTAGATGTTAGACATGCAAGAAGAACCTATGTTGTTTTCATTTTAAAAACAACAGCACATGGTACAGTATTTAGAGAATCTGAACTCCTTTTATACACAAACAAACAAGAGTTGGTAGAATGAATTCTACCACTTCAGATTATGGGTGGGTAATACCATTTTGAATGTTCCCCTGTGTAAAGACCTCCCTGCAAATAAAAAACAAGGGCTGCAGAAATCCACTAGTCTACTAGTCTGTGACTAGTGAAAAATGATGCCTGACGAGTGAAAAACGTCCTGATGAGTGATGTACTAACATAGCTTGGCAAGTAAAATATTTTATCTGGCTGATAAACTGAGCCAACATTTCCTCACCCCTGTAAAAAACAACAACAATGTAATGTTGTAGTTCACTTTCCTCCTTTCTGTGCTACTTTTTTTTCTCTCCTTACAGGGTGCTTTTCTTTAAAAATGCAAGAGAGGATTATAATGTGATCCTTCACTTGCAGTCTTGTGAAGTCAGCACGGTCATGAATCCTTTGCAAGTGCAGGTGGGAAGCATCTTATAATGCTTCCCACCTGTGCTTGCAAAGGATTCACAACCATACTGAGTGTGAAGTCAGTTGTTTGGAGTGTGAAATAGTTGATTGGGAGGAGAAGAGAAATAGACCACAATTAAGAGGACAATGGATTGTGGATGATTCTGGGATGTTGTGGGTAAAACTAGAGGGAAAGCATCCAGGTCCTTATTGGGTGGCCCTCAAACAAGTGAGGGAGGATATGTCGAGCGTTGCTCATGGTGAAAATCACACAGGCCTAGATGCATCTTATGCTAGGGTTTTACAAGCGTGTTGGTGGCCTAATCTAGAAGCGGAAACTATGTCCTGGGTGAGTTCTTGTTTAGCTTGTGCATTGGTGAGCTGATATTTAAGTCTTACACATTTCTTGGCTTGCTTCCTCTTTTCCTCTCCAGCTGTTCCTTTCACCAGACATATTCCTTCCCCGTTTTTTGCTGCAGCTCTAGGTCACTGCCAGCACTTGCTTGTCAGATTTTTGCTCAAGCCTTGAAGACAGAACAACCTTTTCGGCCACTTGATCTACCTTCTGATTCCAGTAAATCTGAGTGGGATCTCAGACTTTTCCATGTGCTAGCAAACTAAATGCAAAGTATACTGACTGAACCATGAGCTATCCCTCACCCGAATGGATAGGCGAGATAGTTGTGCTTTCCATGGATGTCCTGAAATCCAAGCCCCATGGCTCCTCCTTTGGTTCCAGCTTTATTATCACACCAGGAAACACTGGATAGGAGGAAATAGGAGGAGTTCAGGTATGACATCTTAACTTTTATAACACCAGCAGTTTTGCTTGTTAGTGAGTGAGAGACTTTAAAAAGCATTGATACTGAATAAACCTATTGTGAGCATTCCATTGTTGTGAATGTTGGGCATGTGTTCTTCTCACATATATATCTGCACAGGATACATATATCCTATATCTTCCAGGAGGATGGGAGGGGCAAAGGAGGTAGCAAGGGCTGGGTCCCCACCACTACAGGCACCGCCTTGCTATTCACTGCTGCCACACTTCTTTACCCCACTAGGGAACACCATTAATTCCCCCCTTCTCACCCTACTGGGGCACCCCTCTTCTTCCCCCTCCCAATGTGAGCTAGGAAGGTCCCTGACACTACTACCTGGCTTAGCAGCATAGTCTGAGAATGCTGGTGTGTCACCATCGTTGCCTTGGCAGCATGACTTGAGAATTCTAAGCACTCACCCACGAATGGGGAGGGGGTCATATTGTCCTTCACCTCCAGTGGTAAAATGTCTTTGACTACCCTGGATCTGTCTCCAGATCCTCCCCTCCTGGTTGCTATTTCTCCTGAGAGACAAGCTGCCACTGGTGCTTTCCTCCTAGGGGAAACAGTAGACATGGAGGGGGCAATCCAAATTGGGAGCGTGGCAGGAAGAAAAGGTTAATCATCTCCTCCCTGAACAGCTTGGTCCCACCACCCCCACCCTGCTGCTGCTTTTTTAAAATGTAGGAGCTATATTTCTGCATTTAACGTCACCTATAGTTTGAGCCTAACAGAGCATTATGCTGATGAGCTCAATATCACATGTGGTTTGAGTAGGTCACAAGCTGTATGGCAGAGGTTCTGTTTGCGCAAACACACTCGGGGAGTTTGGAAGCAAAGAAAGATGTTGCTTTCTTAGAGATTCACACAGGGCAGGGTGAGTGTGTGAGAGAGTGAGAATATAGGCTTGTGGAAAATGAGAGGGTATTCCAAAATTCAGGGAGTTATTTGTGATTGTGGACCCAAAATTAAACCAACCCCTTCTCACCAGACGGATCACCAGTGACATCTGTGCTTTCCTCGGATCCTTGGTTTTCCCTGGTGGCCCACTGTTCCTCTCCTTGTTCTTGCTTTATTATAATGTCTGGAAATCCTGAATCAAGAGAACAAGGTAAGATGAGGCAGTCACCTAGGGCTGCAAAGTTGAAATCAATGCATTGGTTAGAATCAAACCACCAAAAATTTGATGGGCTACAAAAGTGTCCCTGATTCAGTAACCTAGCCAGTTTAAGCACATTTAATTTCTTTTTCAATACACATTCTTCTACAAAATGCAGATGGCAAGTGCCATCTTAAGAGGCATTCCCTCCTGGGTGAGAGTAAAGAACCTCTTCTAAAACTATGCCTCCTGCGACACAGATGCTCATCTTCTGAAGACAAAAACGCTTGTTTTCCTTCCAGTTCTACAGATTAAATCTGTATAAATCTGCATATGAGCAAAGTTCATTTGTTTATTAGATGTATACCCTGCCTTTTGATAAAAAGATCCTCAAGGCAGCTTATAATAGATTGTAACAATACAATACTAGTTTAAAACATATTTGCCTTGACGCTTGAACATAGGAGTTATGCCTGGCAGCCAGGCCCCTTGCTGCAACCTGCTATATTGCAAGCAGACTTCTAGGCTTCTGAAGCCCTGAGCAAGCCCCACCTTAGGAAGTCGCTCACTGGCCTTCTCACTGTAGCAGGAAGTATAAAAGAGATTTCCTGCCTGATGCAAGCCTTGCCTCAGTACTAAGGCTTCCTTGTTGCTTCTTCTCTCTGTGTGGTGTGACCTTCAGCCTGTTATTGACTCCTGATTACCTGCTTGACCCTCTGGTGCGATTGTTGATTTGATCTGGCTTTTGACTGCAAGCTGCGACTCAGCTTGACTTGCAGCATCTTCCTGGTTTTATCTCCTGTCTAGATCCTCTGGTTCTTGACCATCTACCTGGCATTTCTGGTTCTCAGCTCCTAAACAGAACCTTTGGCTCCTGTCTACCTGGTTCAACCCCTGGCATATTCCTGGATCTAGACCCTCTGGCTCTGGATCATCTACTTGGCTTGACCCCTGTCATGTTCCTGGCTCTTCCAGTCCTTGTGTTGTCCATGCCTTGCCCATGTTCCAGTCTATGCCTTGTCCATGGCATGCTGCTGACCATGGCTTAACCTCCTGACAACAGGAAGCTACCTTCTAGTACGGCAGGCCATCTAGATCTGTCTGTGCTGATGAGACAATAGCTCTCCAGTGTCTCAGACAAGGATTTTTTCCATCCCCATGGGGAAATACCGAGGGCTGAACCTGAGCCCTTCTTCTTGCAAAGAAAGTGCTCTACCACTGAGATACAGCCCCTCCTTTACTTGTTTACTCATCAAACATACTGGATTCCCCCACCCAAATTGTCATCTTCTGAAATATCCCTTTCCTTCAAGTCCAGTTTCTCTAGAGTCCATGGTGCTTCCTGCTTTCCTGGTTGGGAGTTCCCATCAGAATTAGGACTGGGAGATCCTGCTTAGGGTGAGCAGAAAGAAAGAAACTTAATCCAAAAGGATTTTGCAGCTTCCCCAAAAGCTACATGTACCCTTCTCCAGCACTGCAGGAGTTATATCATGAGAGGAAAAGGCCATGGGGACACACACACCCCCTCAACTCATGAGAAGAACCTTCGGGGGGAGAAGAACTATCGGCGGGGGGATCAATGTGCGGTGATCCCCACCATACGTTGAGGTCATCTGGAGAGGTCCGTCTCCGGTTATCACCAGTACAGCTGGTGGCAACTCAGAGATAGGCCTTCTCTGCAGTTGCTCCTGGGCTGTAGAATACACTCCCAACAGAAATTCATAGTTTGGGCTCAGTGTTGGCCTTTATGAAAGCCCTGAAAACATGTTTGGCCTGGCCTTCCAAGGTTTTAAAGTTGTTCTTAAATGTTTAACTGTTTTTAAACTATGTTTGAATTTGTTTTTTTAAATATATTATTTTAAGCTGATTGTTTTAAATGGTTGTTTGTTTTTGGTTGTTGTATACCCCCCAGAACCTTTGGATGGATAGGGCAGTATAGGTATTTATTTACTTAACATATTTCTATACTGGCCAAAACTTGAGTTTCTGGGCAGTTTACAATTAAAATATTTGAAAACATTAAATCAATTAAAATCATTTGAACATTAAACTCAATAACATTAAAATCACTTAAAACCCAACATTAACAATGTTAAAACTATAATTTTTATAAGATCTAATTAAAAGCCTGGGTGAATAAATGTATCTTCAGTGCCTTTTTAAATGTTGCCAGAGATGGGGAGGCTCTTATTTCAACAGAGAAGAGAGCACATTCCTAAATCCAGGGGCAGCAACGGAGAAGGCCCGTTCCTGAGTTGGCGGCAACTGCAGACAAATCTCTCCAGATTATCTTAACAGGAGGTGGGGTTCATGGTGAAGGAGATGTTTTTTTAGATACCCAGGGCCTAAGCTGTTTAGGGCTTTATAGGTAATAACCAGCACCTTGTATTTTGCCCAGAAATGTATCAGCAGCCAGTGTAGTTCTTTCACCACAGGAGTAATATGGTCTCTCCTAGATGACCCAGAGACCAACCTGGCTGCCGCATTCTGGACCAACTGCAGTTTCCAGACTACAAACATAGGCAGCCCCACATAGAGCACATTGCAGTAATCCAGCCTAGAGGTTACCAGCATATGTTCCACCATTTTGAGGTTGTTCATCTCAAGAAATGGACGCAGCTGCCATATCAGTCGAAGCTGATAAAAAGCACCTCTGGCCACCGCCTCAACCTGGGACAGCAGGGAGAGGTTTGAATCCAGAAGCACCCCCAGACTGCGTACCTGATCCTTCTGGGGAAGTGTGACCCCATCCAGAACTAGTAAATCAAAATCATCTCCTGAGTTCCGAACCCACACAATAAGTACCTCCATCTTATCTGGATTCAGCCTCAATTTGTTATCCCTCATCCAGCCCATTACTGCCTCCAGGCAGGCATTTAGGGAGGATATGCCTTCTCCTGATGATGTTGACATGGAGAAATAGATTTGGGTGGCATCAGCATTCTGATAACGCCCTGCACCAAATCTCCAGATGAACTCTCCCAGCGGTTTCATGTAGATGTTAAACAACATCAGAGACAATATGGAGCCCTGAGGGACATCATACGAAAGTTCAGATTTTGAAGAACAGTCTCCAAGAGAGTCCATCTGGAATCTGCCTGTAAGGCAGGAGCGGAACCACTGCAAAGCAGTGCCTCCCACCCCCAATCCCCTCACACGTTCCAGAAGGATACTACGGTCAATAGTATTGAAAGTCGTCGAGAGATCCAAAAAGACCAAGAGTCACACATTCCATCTGTCAGTTCTCAATTATAGATAATCAGGCCAACCAAGGCAGTCCCCACCCCATAGCCTATCCAAAAGCCAGTTTGAAATGGATCTAGATAATCAGTTTCCTCCAAGACCACCTGGAGCTGGTAGGGCACCACCTTCTCAATCACCTCGAAATGAAATAAACGAATTGATTTCTTGCCCTAAAGTAGGGGTAAGAAGAATATTGATATAGGAGAGTTACAAAATGGTGTAGGCAAGAGTGGGGAGACTTAGCATACTTGTCATGAAGTGATGTCACAGACACTATCCAATAAGGGCTTCTGCAATAGAAGCCACATCCTACACCAATGTAAAGATGGGCATGGAGGCTGCAGAAAGGTGTCTCAGCAAAATAATATAGCAGTAGGAGTGCTGGAACAAGATACTCTCTCCACAATAGAAGTGCTATCGGGGCGGGGGGTGGGGAGTCTAGATAATTTATTTTACACTGCTTTTAGACCACAAGATCTGCAAGGTAACTTTCCTTTGCTTCTGTTCTTGCTGCGAGAGAGTAAGCTATCTTCAGCTGCTCCTTCCTTAGCATTCTGCTTGCCACCATGTTGTTCCTGGCATACAGGGAGTGCAACCTCCAAGTGGCCCTTACATCTCTGGCAGATGTCATGCAACAAACTCATTAACAGCTGGGCACTTGTGCAAAAATATGGGTGTTTGCATAAGAAATTAATTTAAAATCCATAAATAAAGGCCCTTAGCTGCCTATCCCCCTCCTGAGCTAGTACCTGGGGAGGCTTCAGACCCCTGGTGATGGGAGACCCATGACTCCTCTTCTGCTTCCAGCTTTATCATCACAGCAGGAAATGCTGATCAGGAAAAAGGTGTAAGATAAAAGGCATTAAAGAGAGCATATTGGCCAGAGAACAGCAGAACTGGATTTCATGCAAATCCATACCATTTATAACAAAGGCTGGCATGCAGGATCTGCATACTCATAATCACTGCCATGTAACTCTAGCCGCTGCACTGCTGTGCACCCTCCCCAAAGCATGGGTGAGGGTGCAAATACTTTACAGAGTCTGCCTGTGCTCCAGAAATACTCTCCTGGAGCAGAAACAGATTGCTGAGGGTCAGGTGATGTGTTTGTGCTCTAACACAGGAAACTGTCATATACCGAGTCAGACCTCTGGTCCATCTAGCTCAGTATTGTCTACATAAACTGGCAGCGGCTTCTCCAAGGCTGCAGAAACGAGTCTTTCTCAACCCTATCTTGGAGATGCCAAGGAGGGAACTTTGAACTTTCTGCATGCAAGCAGACAGGTGATCTTCCCAGAGCAGCTCCATCCCCTAAAGGGAAGATCTTACAGTTCTCACACATGGTGTAGTGGTTAGTGTTGGACTAAGACTGGGAAGACCCGAGTTCAAATCCCCATTTAGCCATGAAACTCACTAGGTGATTCTGGGCCAGTCACATATCTCTCAGCCTAACCTACCTCACAGGGTTGTTGTGAGCATAAACATAACTATGTACACTGCTCTGGCCTCCTTGGAGAAAGAGCAGGATATAAATGTAATAAATAAATGAATAAACTATATAATATGGATGCTTTTCATTAGAATTAATTTTAATAATTTGTTTTAATAATTGTTTTATGCTACTGTCTTTATTGTGTTTCTATTTTATGCTAGCGTTTTTATTGTTTCGTGTATTTAATCTGTGTTAATTTTTAAATCTTGTTTTAAATGTTGTATACTGCCTAGTACATATCAGGCAGTATAAAATTATGATAAATAAATAAATATGCAACCAGGGTGGACCCTGCTTAGCAAAGGGGACAAGTCATGCTACCACAAGACCAGCAATCCTCCACTTCTGGAGCATGGGCACGTTCCAAAAAGTACGTGGAAGAGGAGAGCTGGTCTTGTGGTAGCAAGCATGACTTGTCCCCATAGCTAAGCAGAGTCTGCCCTGGTTGCATCTGAATGGGAGACTTGATGTGTGAGCACTGCAAGATATTCCCCTCAGGGGATGAAGCCGCTCTGGGAAGAGCAGAAGGTTCCAAGTTCCCTCCCTGGCAGCATCTCCAAGATAGGGCTGAGAGAGATTCCTGCCTGCAACCTTGGAGAAGCCGCTGCCAGTCTGTGAAGACAATACTGAGCTAGATAGACCAATGGTCTGACTCAGTATATGGCAGTTTCCTATGTTCCTATGTATATGGATCCTTGAGCAAGAGTTCAGATGTGCCCACACTTCAGGGAGAATATGCAGCAGCAAGGAGGCAAGGGCTTCATGGCAACAGATGTTAGGAGCACTCACGGTACACTACTGTACACACAAACTGCATGAGCTGAGTTTGTTTCCTCACCTGTCTTGTGCTCTGATGTTATCTCTGTTTCCTCCAAAACTAGCCGTGCAGGAGACTGTGCATCCTGCTCAAGCCAGGAGATCAAGCTAGGTTTGAGAGCTGAAAACCCTGTTCAAGAATTAAAAGAGAAATAA
This sequence comes from Hemicordylus capensis, assembly GCF_027244095.1. Lineage (NCBI taxonomy): Eukaryota > Metazoa > Chordata > Lepidosauria > Squamata > Cordylidae > Hemicordylus > Hemicordylus capensis. Next base: position 251,186,252 of record NC_069658.1, on the reverse strand, counting down.
TCAAGGGGAAGTAAAGAACTGAAGTATGGATTTAAAAATGCAACTCTTTTTAGCAGAAGATATACAAACTATGCCTAAAGTACATAAATACACACACACACACACCCCTTAGATTTCTTTAAATCGTAACATATCAAAAATATGATTCGTATTACTGACTGAGGTTGGTTCTTCCAATATTCAATAAACTTGCTCTAGATATTTCTTAAAAGGTTGGTTTTCTGGCACCCATCTCCAACTCACAGCTGTCAGTTTTGGTATTATGGCATAATGACAATTTCCCTTCCCATTCCACCAACGGAGGACTGGGCTATCAATGGCTTTAGGCTATCTCCAGGTTCAGAGGCAAGGTGCCTCTGAATACCAGTTGCAGGGGAGCAACAGCAAGAGAGAAGGCATGCCTTTGTCTCTTGCCTGTGGGCCTCCCAGAGGCATCTGGTAGGCCACTCTGGGAAACAGGAAGCTGGACTAGATGGGCCTGATCCAGCAGAGCTGTTTTAATGTATTTCTGCTCACTTCTAGTCTTTTATAAAATACAACCTAGCAGCAATTAACATGTAAGCTAACAATTCAATATTTTCTTTGAGAAATTCCTTTAAATAAGATAGAAGAACAAGCAGGTTCATGTCTATTTTTACCTTCACATTTTTCCAATTTCATTCCTAATTTGATCCCCAAATTGCTTTGCATAGACACATATCCATCATAAATGTAAAGAAAACTCTGGTTCTCTCTTGCACTTCCAGCAAAGGATGAAGTACAGGTCAACTTCATTAAGCGAGGAGCCACTATTCACGATCCTGCATTTCCGCAGCTGCCACTCGACCACAATATCCATCGATACAAAAGGATTAAAACCCACATATCTGTAGTTTTGGGATGGCCGGAAATGACCTCAGAGGTTATTTCCAGCTGCCATTTTCTGGCTCATTTGTTGTTGTTGTTTTTAAATCCATGGGAAAAAATCATGAAAAGATGATAGATTTTGGACTTCTGGGGGCATTGCTGGACACATGGACACATGAAATGCCCAAGGATAATGAATGTTGAGGAGGATAATATGTTAGGGATGTTTTGGCAGAGGAGTTTCCCATTAAAAAACCATCTCTGTCCCACAGAACAATCCCTACATCTTCAGAAGTCTCTCATTCAACAAATGCAACTCAACGTGGCCAGGACAGACTATCAGCATTTTTATCCAGAGATTGGAGACAGAATCTTACCTAAGGAGGCCACATTCTCATAATTCTCTTGCATGACTTCCCTGTATAACGCTCTTTGATTCAGGTCGAGCAGAGCCCACTGTCCCTCCGTGAAATACACAGCCACGTCCTCAAATGTCACTTGTTCCTGGAAAAATAACCACACTTAGTGCTTCTATAACACCTGTTGCAAGTACTCAAAGTGCTCCATACCCACTCTCTCAGTAATCCTTACAAGGCAGACTTCGGGCTTCTAGGAGCTCCTCCCTTTCTTTGGCTAGAATCTTAGGAGCCACCAGCACAAGACAGCAGCTTGGGGAGGCAGAGCTAGTACTCTGCTTAATGGTGGGGAGGAGGGGGAGGGGGGAGGAGGAGGAAGAGGAGTGTATGGAGGTAAAAGAAACCCTGAACAGCCAAAGATAGAGAGATAAAAATGATGTAGTCACACCCCCACTAAGAGCTACTTCAGATAATCCTTTCTAGTAAACCGCTATGGCAGATTAACGTAGTAGTGAATGTAGCATTTGCTACGGGCCCTGCATTTTCAAGGGCCCCGCACACCCATCTTCCAACTGGGAATTAAAGTTAAAATTTTACCTGTTTTATTTGGTACATGTTAGATAAAATATCCCTTTTCTGCTAAATGTGCCTTTTAGGAGAAGGCCCAGCACAGCATCTGTCCAGTGGCTGTTGCTGGTGCCTACCACATTTTTCTTTCTAGAGTGTGTGAGCCCTTTGGAGACAGAGAATCATCTATCCACTCTTAATTTTTCTATGTAAACCACTTTGAGAATTTTGATTGAAAAACAGTATATAAATGTTCACTGTTGTTGTATTAAGTGTGAGTTTGTGGCTTGGTCTCCCATACTCCAAAACATAGCAAATGAAAAAATTGAATTACTGTACTATGCAAGTAAATAATTTATGTTTTAATATTTATGTGCATTTTTTTAAATTTAGGGCCCCTTTATAATGTATGCTACAGGCCCCGCGCTAGCTTAATCTGGCCCTGGTAAACCACTATTATTAATTGCAGTTGAGAGATTAACTGCTCGTGGCCTGCCACCAAGGATGGCCCAAGAGTACTGCAGCACCTACGGGGAGGTGCAAAATGCTGCCTTGTCCCATGTCCTTTGTCGGGGCCAGCCCCCTTTCAAAACCAATCCTTGCAAGGAGGGAACATTTCTAGCAGCTTCCTCTTCTCTCCATGTGCTTCTTGCCGAGCCTGCAAGGGTCAGATCAGTCCTGAAGAGCTGCTTCAATGTTCCGGGGGGTGAGGTGGGGAGAATCTTTTCATCCTGCAGGCCCCCAATAGTCCACCGCCTAAGGCAACTGCCTCACCCCGCCTCATAAAAGTACGGTCCCTATAGCCACAAGGTGGAGAGAGATCAGGACTGGGACCACAGCACACTGGAGAAGGGGCATTTAACGTTTCCCCTTGTATCACGGTCCCAACAAGGATGTCCCACCACCACACCAGCTGCTATTTGCCTCAGGAAGGGAGCTGCCATTGGCATTGATCAAATTGAGTTTCAGATCCTGCTAGCTATCTCAGTGTGGTTTAATAAGATCCCAGAGTGTGTTTTAAACCACTACTATCTTTATATTCTGCTTTTCAACAGTTCTCAAAGCAGTTAAAACTGAAACATAACAAAGATGCTTCCCTGTCCCAAAGGGATCACCATCTACAAAGAAACACAAGATAGACACCAGCCATAGCCACTGGTGGGGTGCTATACTAGGGATGAGGGCCACGGCTTCCCCAGTGTGAAATACAAGAGGATCACCACTTTAAAAAGGTGCCTCTGCTCTTTGCTCAGTTAGCAGGAATAAATCTCTTCCTTGGCTTGTGAAAGGAGGGGGAGGGGGAGGAAAAGAGGAGGGACGTGTGAGCCGGAAGCTCTCTAGGGCCCATTCTTGTAGTGGGCCGCCATCCATTACCTTTGAAATGGGCTACAGGGAAGATAGTAGATAAGCACCTTGCTTGTAGAAGGAAGAAGGTTTCGTTCTTAGCATCTCCAGCTAAAGCAGAGGTCTCAAATGGTGGCCCTCCTGCCGCTGCTGGATGACAACTCCCATCATCCCCAGTCATTATACTTTCAGGGATCATTTCTATGGTGGTCATCTGGAGAAGCCAGTTCATACATGCTCAGTCTCGTCAGCCACGATGAGGAAGTGGAGTGTCCCAGGGATGCTGGGAGTTATGACCAATACGAATACAACAAATTCATATTTTTTTAAAAACTGTTTGAATGTTTAATTGGTTTTATTCTGTTTTTATAGTTTTGATTTTACTTCTTAACTGGTTTTAATTGTTTTTATTCTGTTGTAAACCACCCTGAGCCATTTTTTGGAAGGGCGGTATATAAATCGAATCAATCAATCAATAACAGATAAATATTTATATACTGCTTTTCAACAGAAGTTCCCAAAGTGGTTTACACAGAAAGAAAGAAAGAAAGAAAGGAAGGAAGGAAGGAAGGAAGGAAGGAGGGAGGGAGGGAGGGAGGGAGGGAAGGAAGGAAGGAAGGAAATGGCTCCCTGCTCCCAAAGGGCTCACAATCTGAAAAACAAATATAAGACAGACACCAGCAACAGCCACTGGAGGGATGCTGTGCCAGGGATGGATAGGGTCAGTTGCTCTCCCCCTGCTCAATAAAGAGAATCACCACTCTTAAAAGGTGCCTCTTTGCCCAATTAGCAGGGGAGTTGTAGGCCAGGATCTGCAGGAGGAACACAGTTTGAAACCCCTGCATTAAAGGATCACATTGGACATCAGGACAAGGGAATTCCTCTGCCTGAAGCCCTGGAAAGCCAGAGTAGATGCATCACTTATCTCACTCAGTAGAAAACAACATTTGATTGTTTATTTCATTTTTCTCCCACCCAAGGAACTCAGGATAACACAGATAGTATTGCTCCTATTTTATCCTCACAACAACCCTGTAAGGTAGGTTAGGGTGAGAGAAAGTGACTGGCCCAGAGTCACCCAATGGGTTTTGTTACTGAGTGGGTCTTAGAACCCAGGTCGCCCTAGTCCTAGTCTGAAACTCTAACCATAACATCACACAAGCTCTCTTCAGACGTTATAAATTGTAACCATGAGCACCATGTGTGTGAGAGGGAAAGCAGGGAGGAAGTCCAGCCCCTGCCCTCGCTGTCACTCACCCCCTGCACCCACCAACTACTACACTTATGGTGCTGTTTGTCTGAATGGGGAGGCCCTGTAAGGGTGATGGCCGGCAATCCCATGAGCTGCCGCTCAAGAGGGCTACAGACTCTTGAATCCATGTCTCTCGTTGTCTTGCTCTGTCTCCTGTGTTCCTCCTCCAAGTTGGTGCTGCCTCATACCATCCACCCAAGGTCAGAGCATAACCCATTTGTGTCTCCTGATCCATGAGTGGAAGACCACAGTGATGGACATCTCTGGGGCCCCTGAATGCCAAGGGAAGACAAAAATGGATGCCCTGCTTGGCGTTACCTCCATCACAAAAGAAACAACCCATACCATACCTGAGGCAACTGTGCTGCAGCCATTTCCATTTCCCAAGGAACTGGCCATGCAATGATGGTCAGGGACTTTGTGTCATAGTTTGCGAGGGTCAGACAAGCGATGGGAGTGGTGTAAGCCTGGAACCGTTTGCAATCTGAAATGGGATAAGAAATGAAAGGTTGGGGGGGGTAGTAGAATGATAAGGTTTGCCCTCACATGAGACAAGACAGACTTATGAGGAGAAAGTGAATGATGCAAGGTTCTCCAGTTAGGTATAACCCAATTTAGCAGGCTTAACAGTAGAGGTATGGGCAGATGATTTTCTGGAAAAATTTCCCTCCTTATTCTGTAGAAATTTTTCCCCATTTCCAACACTTCTTTGTTTCTTAGCTTGTCTAAGAAAGTACATTATTTATTTATATTTATCCTAAGATCCCAGGACAATTAACAAGATAAAAACAATTCAATACAAACAGAACAATACAGCTAAAAGTTTAAAGAGAGCAATAGGACAGCTCATTGGCCAAAAAGCCTGGATAAAAAGGGGAGTCTTCACTTTCCTCCTAAAGGCTGGGAGAGAGGAAGCAATGCGGGCCTCAGCTGAGAGCAAGTTCCACAGCCTGGGGGCAACAACTGAGAAGGCCCTGTCCCACATGCTCGACAAACAGGCCTCAGCAGGTGTCAGCATGGGGAGCAGAGCCTTCCCAGCCGATCCAGTCAGGTGGTGGATTCAGCTGGGAGCAGACAGTCCCTAAGGTCCCTAACTTTAAGGTTAGTGAAAACTGCAGTCCTGGGAAAAAACTGAAATGCGCCCCCATTGGCTGATGTGATCATGACACCATTACCCTGCTCTTCTGTGGGGCACATTTAGTGCCACTTGAGCTGCTTATTTCACTGGCTTTACTCTGTCTTCTTCTGATAACTTTGCTGCCAAATGACAGGCCCCCAAATCTTATCAGGCTATTAAGGTGAGCAAACTGCAGTCTTTTTGGAAAGGGGAAGGTGGAGACAACTTCTTCCAGCTACTGTTACTTTTGACCAATCAATCTCTTATCCTTTTACAGGCTGCAAAAATCTTGCCTTGACACTGCAGAACTTTGGCAAATGGGGCATAGAGGAACACACACACTCTCTCTCTCCATCCCTATCTCTAGTGATCCTGGGAGTCAGGGTGGAATGGTGAAGAGCAGAAAGCAGGGAACAGTGTCTGTTTAGAGGGAGGATTACTAGGTTTGACTGAAAGGTCATGGAAGTGGTCTTTCCCCAAGTGTCTCCCATGTTCCTAAAGGAAAAATCTCCTGAGTTGGGAGGGCCAAGAAACTGAAGAGCAGAGCAGGAGGAGGCTGGCTATGAAATGTGGGGAGAGTGAAGCACATTTTGTTGCGGAGGGTGGGGGATGAACATCCTGATATTATGGCACTTCAGTTGGGTCTCAAGAGATATCAGACACACCTGCAGCTCTACTTTTCCCCTGCCCTCCACACACATGCACTAAGAAAGATTCCATCTGGCCTGGAATCCCTGCTCTTTAATCCTGGGTGCTGTATATGTGGGGAGGGCAGTTAACGGGAATGAAAGAAACACACTCTGCAGGAAATAGTGATTAAAAAGAAAGGCACTCTGCACACGTGTTGGCACCATTGTTAGCTATTATTGCACATATTCCTGGGCTCAGCCCAACAGCAAATTCTGGGGCAGATCTCTTCCACAAATGAAAGCCAGCCAACCCACTAAACTCTCCTCTCAAACCAGATTACCCTTTCCCGGGGGAAGGGGAAGACTTTCTAGAGGGGTATATCCATATCTTGGTTTCTCCTTGCCTTTCAAAATATTGTATTTTTAGATACAATAGATACAACTGTATTTTTAGATACAATTTTTAGAGTTGTGCTAATTATTTCACCAATAATTAGTGAATGAGGTGGTTTATAAATGTAATAAATAATAATAATATATGTACAAAACAATATCTGCTTCTGCTGCAAGTTATTTTTTTAAAAAGTGATCAGTAGCTAGTTCAAAATATAACTTCAGGTGACTGTGAAACTATAGTGTCAGAAAAGGGATATATAAAGGCTCCTTTAGGAAATCTTCCATGTGTGAATAGATGCATGGTTGCCTTCTCCTTTGCTGGCAATGAAAGCTTCATTGTAGCAGAGGAGAAGGGTGTGAAAACCATGAGGTAATATAGCACAGACATTTTCACTTGCCCTCTGGTGGCCATTCTTTCTGTTACACTTCACAGATAATTCTTCTCCCAAGGATGTCCCATGAAACCTGTCACAGGACAGGTCACTGAAGACAATGGCTGCATTCTCACGTAACGTGGAACCACGAATCCAATGGACCCAGGGTTCCGCTCCTCTCTCCTGCCGCCATCTGAATTTGGATGTAATGGAGAACTCCCTCTCCGCAGTCAGACTACAGAGAGGACGGGGAACTGGCTGTGTGGGCTTCCTTCTTCCATGAAGGACAGCCCACACAGCCAATCATGCCAGAAGGCGCTTCATCCCTCAACTCCGGTTCGAGGGGATGCAGCCTGTGGTTCAGAATTCGGATGACATGCAGGCTGCGTACAACCTTGGATTGCAGCGACGAAACTCACTATATCCTGAGGGTTCATATTCAACATCAGGTTTGTTGCTGTGCCAAAACATATTTCCCTGCATTTGGTCGTAACATCTGCAGAATCTCTGGCCCATTCAACTGTGGTTCTGTGCTATATGCGAATGAGGCCAATGAATGGCTTGGAAGCTGTGAAAGGCAGCCAATGGATAGCTCTGATGTCACTGAGTGTTCTCTGTTGGCTCTTGCCCAGGAGCATTTACAGATGCAGCTAGTATATGCTTAAACTCTTCTCAAACTTATTGACTCCCTGTGCCATGCAGTCTTTGGGTGTGACAGGCAGTGTGAGAAAATCAACCCTGGCAGTAATCATGTGGCATGGGGGAAAGCTGCTATGTCCACCAAGGATGCGTAAAATAGAGCCGAATGAGGAACTCTTCTTTGTATCATAAGCCTCCTTTTAAAAAGGGGATGGAAAGGTATGCACCCACCCTATGCACTAAGCCTGTGCAAGTTGGTAGAGTCAGGAGAGGATGTCAGAAATTCCAGCTCCCATCATGAGGAGGCAATTGCTGACCCAGCACTGGTATGGGAGAAGCTGAAGAGAAACTCAGGAGCATCTGGGAGTAAGCGGAGTGATGCAGGGCAGCCTGGAAATGTGCATGGGACGGCTAGGCATTGTAGTGCCACTCAGAGCTCCTCCCTGCCCTTCTCTGGGCACTCCCGAGATTCTCTTCAGCCAGTGCTAGGTTGGTAATTAAAAGAGCCGCCACCAAACTACCAGGAGCAATTGCCTCACATTCTGTTGCCTCCTAGTGGTGGGAACTAGGATTTCTGACCTCCTCTTCTGGTCTTGTGATAGCAAGCATGAATTGTCCCCTTTGCTTAGCAGGGTCTACCTTGGTTTGCATTTGAATAGGAGACTACATGTGAGCACTGTAAGATATTCCCCTTAGGGGATGGGGCCTCTCTGAGAAGAGCACCTGCATGCTTGGGTGCAGAAGGTTCCAAGTTCCTTCCCTGGCATCTCCAGATAGGGTTGAGAGCCTTACCTGCAACCTTGGAGAAGCCACTGCCAGTCTCTGTAGACCAAGCCTGCTCAAATTTGGCCTCCCACAGCTGGTTTTGAACTACAGCTCCCATAATCCCCAGCCACAGAGTCCAATAGCCAGGGATTATGGGAATTGTAGGCCAACATCTGCAGGAGTGCCAAAGTTGAGCAGCCCTGGTGTAGACAATCCTGAGCTAGATGGACCAATGGTCTTGGTCTGACTCAGTATATTGGCAGCTTCCTATGTCATTTATGAAAATCATTACTGAAGAAAACCCACTATTGGTCACTGCTATAAATACATATTCCCTTAAAATCTACCTAGAAACCACCTAAAAACATGCCTAAAACAACTGCATATGAAGTTCCCAACTGGGCTCTGCCCTGTCTTCATGTGATAACTTAGGCAGGCTAGCAACCAAATATATGGGGCACAACATATTTCTTCCTACGTATGCGTACACCCATAATATATTACATGCAATTCTCCATATCTTCTTCAGATTGCAAAGCAAAGTAGCAAAGAAACTCAACTGCATGAAGTTAACCACTAATAAATAGAGGTGCGGGTGTGTAGAGTGCATTTTTTCCAGTGTGGCTGGGCAGATGGCATGTTGTTTTAACTTACTGAAATTCAAGGTGATCCAATGTTGCTAGAGTGTTAGAAAATGATCCGGTTCTGGAAGAAGAGGCTCAGATCTGGGTGGATGAACTGGACAGAATATAGATTTCTGTAATTCTATTTCCTCCACACGCACCCCACCTTAGCCTTATGTGTTATAATGTTTTTGTGTAAACATACATGAAAATGATCTTTACATACATAACATACTTTTGTCACTCATTTGCCCACTCCTGTTGTCTTTTCTTACTGCATTTATCCACAATTTTCTGTCCTTTGGGACATATATGAATACCATTCCAGGAGCACTTTTTGATGTGTTTCTGCACAATGGAACTATGCACCACATATATCTGCATTAGAGCCAGCGTGGTGTAGTGGTTAGAGTGCTGGACTAGGACCAGGGAGACCGGAGTTCAAATCCCCATTCAGCCATAAAACTAGCTGGGTGACTCTGGGCCAGTCACTTCTCTCTCAGCCTAACCTACTTCACAGGGTTGTTGTGAGGAGAAACTTAAGTATGTAGTACACTGCTCTGGGCTCCTTGGAGGAAGAGCGGGATATAAATGTAATAATAATAATAATTATTATTATTAATAATAATTTTACTGCAGCAGTCTTAGCAGCAGAATCTTCTCTGTTACCCATTATGTACAAGTAATGCCAGTCAACAGAGTTGCTAAAGAGGACTTTACGACATTAAAAAAAACAACCTTAAGTTTAAAGTAATATCTTATTAAGGTTGGTCCGATATGTCTTTTGAGCCCAAGTGAAGTGCCATAAGGTAAGAGTTGCCCCCGCAACATGAAAAGATCTGCCCTGGAATTTGCTGCCACGCTGAGGCCAGAAATATGTGCAATAATAACTGACAATGGTGCCAACACATGTGAGGAGTGCCTCCCCCCCGCCCCAAGTCCCCATTAAATGCAGAGTGCCCCACCCCACTGCCATTAACAACAGAGCATATACTCAGGATTAAAGAGCAGGGATTCCAGGGCAGATGGAATCTTGGCAGGGGTTGAGGGGAATTGATTGATTGATTAAGTGCCATCAAGTCGGTGTCGACTCTTAGAGACCACGTAGATAGATATTCTCCAGGATGATCTGTCTTCAGCTTGGCCTTTAAGGTCTCTCAGTGGTGCATTCATTGCTGTCGTAATCAAGTCCATCCACCTTGCTGCTGGTCGTCCTCTTCTTCTCTTGCCTTCAACTTTTCCTAGCATTATGGACTTCTCAAGGGAGCTAGGTCTTCACATAATGTGTCCGAAATATGATAGCTTGAGCCTGGTCATTTGTGCCTCAAGTGGAAATTCTGGATTGATTTGTTCTATGATCCATCTGTTTATTTTCCTGGCTGTCCATGGTATCTTCGAAAGTCTTCTCCAACACCAAAGTTCAAAAGTGTCAATACTTTTTCTACCTTGCTTCTTCAAAGCCCAGCTTTCACATCCATAGAGTGAAATTGCTCCGTCTAGATGTGCAAGGTTGATAGAGAAGTATCCCAACAGACTCAAGGCTGTTATTAAAGCAAAAGGTGGTTCAACAAAATATTGACATTGGGGGGGTGATCCTTTTTCAATCTCAGTAATTCTTGTTTTTTTATTTCTGACACTTTTTCTGGACTGTAATTGTGATGTTTTTCAGTTGGATGTTATAGGTTGCATTGGATAAGTACAGCTGGTGAAGGGAATTTTCTTTGTGTTTTCATTTCAGGATGTAAGGGAACCAGAATTTAAGGTCTATCAAAGGGGGTGATTCTTTCCTATACCCACTGTATATCTTGAGCCCCAGCTGAAGTGCCATGATATCAGGATTTCCACCGCATGCCTCCAAACAAGTACAAGGCACTCTCCCCACACTTCTTAACCAGCCCCCTCCTGCTCTGCTCTTATCTTTGACTTCTTGGCCCTCAAAACTCAGGGGTTTTTCCCTTTAGGAACATGGGAGAGACTCTGGAAACACCGCTTCTGTTGTAGATGCAGCTCCTGATGACATCAACTCTTAGTACCAGCAACCCTATTGAACACTATTAGGGGTAGAGCTAGAGCCTATTCCCACAAGCAGCAAAAATTGGGGTAGGAGAGCCTAGCCCGATTTTTACTGCTTGTGTAAACCACCGGGCTCGCAGGCAAGCCCGGTGGCTTACAAGCAGCTAGCACACTTCAGTAGCCCACCCCTTAGCTCAGGTTAGCGGAACAAGCGCTCCGCTAACGGGGGTTAATGGATCATGAGTTGCCGCAGCGCGGCTCCGCGCCGCAGCAACTCACGAGGAGACTCCTGACCGGGAGGCTGAAAAGCAGCCTCCTAGCTCGGGGGTCTCTCCAGTATGCGCAGGGCATGCACTTGCACAGGGCATGCTGGAGCTTCCGGGGGGCCGCACGGCCCCCAATCCTCCCAGTTCCCGCTGGCTCCATCATGTGACCGCCCAGAGCAGACTGTTCGGTCATCTGCGGGGAGAGCGGGCTAAGCCCGCTCTCCCCACTAACCCTCCTCGGGCTCTTCTCACTAATCGTAACAGCCTCATAGTGAGCAAGGGAATCCCCTCTCTGACTACACTTTCTCTACTCTACTTCCCCTTTGTTAGAATAATAGTCTCAGGTTTCATCCTCTCACTTCTTCTTTCTTCTCCTCTTCCTGTAGGTAGCTAGCAATGAGGCATGTAGGCCCTAATCTATCTCCCTGATGGCGTTCCTAAATAAACTGCTTTGTTTGGAACTTTAGTTCTGTGTCTCCAGGCAATATTGTGAGCCACCCAGATATGGAAGTTTGGGGTGGCATATAAATTGGATAAATAAATAATAAATAATTAGCAGTTCTCCCTTACCTGTGCACTGGTGAAGATAAAGAAATCTCCCCTCCTAAGCTCTCCACCTTCATGGCCTTTCACTGTAACTTAGTACTCCCAGCAGGCACGGCTCGTCAGCTCTCCTCTGGGGGCAGCGGCGGGCAGCTGCTTTAAGGTAAACGGAGCCGGTGCTCCATGCCGCCCAGCAGCCCCTGTGGAGGGGAATCGCCTCCACCACTCACCTGGCCGCTGGCGGGGGCTCGCCTCCGCGGGAGCCAGGTGAGTGGCGGAGGCGATTCCCCGCCGCGGGGGCTGCTGGGCGGCATGGAGCACTGGCTCCGTTTACCTTAAAGCAGCTGCCCGCCGCCCCCCCTGGAGGAGAGCTGACGAGCCGCGCTTGACTCCCAGTAAGGGTTAGATGCCTGTTCCGTGCCTTCCAAACCACACGATCCCCACTCCCAGGATCACTAGAGATGGAGCTAGAAAGAGAATTCCTCCGTGTTCCCCACTATTCCATCCAAAAAAGGGCTGTAGCCTCCTCATCCACCAAAGGCCTGCAGTGTCAAAGCAAGATTTTTGCTGCTTGCAAAAGGGACATCAGATTGATCAGTGAAAAGCAACAGTACTGGAAGAAGCCATCCATCTCCACCCCTCAAAGACTGCCGCTTGCTCACCTTAATAGCCTGATAGGATTTGGGTCAGTTGGCATCAAAGAAGAAAACAAAGTAAAGCCAGAAGAATAAGCAGCTCAATTTGCAGTAACTGTGCCCCACAGAACAGCAGAGTAATGGTGTCATAATTACATCTGCCAAAGGGGTGCAATTTTCAGTCTCCATTACTGCTAGACTAATTGTAAAGTCTGTTGTAAACCGCCCCGAGCCACTTTGGAAGGGCAGTAAATAAATCGAATGAATAAATAAAATTTGAAAACTGCAGAAGTTTCAACAATGAGTCTCCTTTCGCTATCTGCTGAGTATGTAACTGAATGCAGTTATGGGAATGATACTGAAATCTGAGAGGAAAAATCTAGAGACTCTGGGGAGGTAGCTGAATCCTGAAGAATTACAACTCTAGCAATCTGTGTAAAAAATGACTGAACAAGGCATCAAAACCTGTGACGGTGATTTACCAGGGATGGATTCCAGGAAAGAATAACCATAGTTTTCTATAGTTCATAACTATAGCAACAGTTAGAACCCATGCTGCTGTTGACCTATTTTCACTCTCTATTCCAGAATACTTTGAAGTTAGGGGCTCTACCTGAATTTAAGGCCCATTAGTTTCCTCTGTGGGTGAAACCTGTGGCCAAACACAAGACCAGAAAGTAACACAAACTCCCACAGAACACACAGGCATCTGGGGATGATGGGAGCTGCGGGGAAGTGCTAAGCCATGGTGGGTTCTCAAACTTCACTCCCTAGATGTGGTTGGAATACAACTCCCATCATCCCCAAGGGCCATTGTGGCTGGGGATGATGAAATGTAGCCAAACCACATTTGGGACTCACGTTGAAGAGCTCCTAAGCTAAGCAGTTGGAGAATTCCCTTCCCATTAACCCTGCTAACTTGGCAAAGAGGCACCTTTTACCGTGGTGATTCTCTTTATTTAGCAGGGGGAGAGTAACTGGCCCTATCCACCCCCAGCACAGTACCTCCAGTGACTGTTGCTGGTGTGTACCTTATGTTTCTCTTAGATTGCGAGCCCTTTGGGGACAGGGATCCATCTTATTTATTTATTATTTCTCTATGTAAACCGCCCTGAGCCATTTTTGGAAGGGCGGTATAGAAATCAAATTATTAATTATTATTATTATTATTATTATTATTATTATTATTATTATTATAGCAGCGCAATAATGTCTGAGTTCCAGGGCCAGAGGAGTAGCTTCCCTCTCATCTAACCTTGAGTGTTTATAATCTACCACTAAATGCAATTAAAGCCACCTAATGGTGCAGCAGGGAAGCAACCTGCCTAGAGAGTAGGAGGCTGTTGGTTCGAATCCCTACTGGTGTGTTTCCCAGAATATAGGAAACTCCTATATGGGGCAGCAGCAACATAGGAAGATGCTGAAAGGCATCATCATCTCACACTGCGTGGGAGGAAGGCAATGGCAAACCCCTCCTGTATTTTACCAAGAAAACCACAGGGCTCTGTGGTCGCCAGGAGTCCACACTGGCGTGGCGGCACAACCTGAAATGCAATCATCCCATTCTAGCACCCCCCAGTCCACCCCATCCGTTCACTTGCGGGAAAGAGGTGGCGGGGCAGCAGGCTATTGTCTAAAGACCTGCACCACCTGCATGGCCAGAGGCCGCCACCACCAAGGGGCGAAAGCCACGCAGTCAACACCAGGGGAAGCGAAGCCTCTCTCAGCTCCCTGGAACTCTGCCTCTGGCCTCAGTTTCCCCTCCCTGTCGCCCTTCCTCACCGGCAGAATCCTCGGCTCTGTGGCTTCCCTGCCCAGCAGATCCTTCGGCGGCTTCCCCTTCTTCTTCTTCTTCTTCCGCCTCCTGAATCTTGGCTTTGTCAGTCCTGCACTTCTCACCCGGCCCCCTCCTTCGCTCTCATATCACTGCCATCCAGGCACGGCACTTCGGTTTTTGTTTTTTGTTTCTCGTAAACAGACTCAGTGTCAGGTGCGTGTTTGGGAAGTATCCCTTTTAACGTCGCACCGGCCCTCCTTGCCGCCCCCCCCCCCCACCGCCCTTGGCAGGCTGGGGTTCCACTTCCCGTCATGTGCCTGAGCCCTGAAGCCAAGCCAGACTCCTGGCAGCCCAAACCCATCCGATCCGTTGTCCGAGCACATGGATGAGTAGAGGAGGCGGGCTTCTGGGGGCTCGGGTCGGTCTTAAAACCTAGCCTACCTAGGGCCAAATGGATCATAGAACCAATCAATCCAGAATTGTCACTCAAGGCACAAATGACCAGGCTCAAACTGTTATATTTCAGACATATTATGCAAAGACCCAGCTCCCTTGAGAAGTTCATGATGCTGGGGAAAGTTGGAGGAAAGAGAAGAAGAGGACAGCCAGCAGCAAGGTGGAGGGACTCGATTACCATAGCAATGAATGCACCACTGGGAGACCTTAAAGGCCAAGTTGAAGACAGATCATCCTGAAGAAAATCTATCTATGTGGTCACTAAGAATCGACACTGACTTATTTATTTTGTTTTATTTATTTATTAAATTTATATATTGCCCAAACTTGCGTCTCTGGGTGGTTAACATACAACAATTAAAACACATATAAAAAGTTTAAACAATTCAACAATTTAAAATCAACTACAAAATTAAAACCAACAAATTTTAAAAAGCTGAGAAGGCTTGGGTGAAAAGATAAGTTTTCAGATGTTTTTTTTTTTAAATTGCCAGAGATGGGGAGGATCGTATCTTAGTAAGGAGCGCATTCCACAATTTCGGGGCAGCAACCGAGAAGGCCCGTCTCTGTAACTTGATGGCACTTAATCAATCAATCAGTCACCTGGAGCGGTGCCAGGGAGTAAAATCCTAAGCAAAGATGTGCATTGCCACTTTTCCTCTTCTGTGTGTCTGTCTTTGCCCTTTCCTGCTGCCTTTTTGCTTCATAAGCACCCAAAAAATATAAATTTGGATCTATATGGATCAAGAGTTTTTATACGCAGTGCAGTCAAAAACCTAACTCCCTCCCAATCGCAGCCCACATCTGTGTTGATTGCACCAAGAAATAGGTTGACTATTTCTAATAGGTTGACTAGAAGGGCCAGAGTTGGGCCAGACTGGCCTAGACATTCCAGGAATTGGAGGCCCTGTCCAAGATACAGGAAGCATGTTGCCCAGGATACATACAAACTGTCCAGGAATTTGAAAGAGAAGATTGCTTTAACAAATTTTACCATTTTTTGGAGCCATTGTAGTTACATGGTATAGGTTTAAAACTCTTACCCTTTTGCTGGCACCAGTGCTACCAGTGGGCTAGGCTGGCTCTCTGCTTATGGCTCTGTAAAACCCTTCACCGCCTTTCTATAATTAGTGATGGAGGAAATGTGCAAAACAGTCAAGCTCCACTGTTGATCCCTCTTTCGATCCCGGTAAAAGAAAGTTGGATTTGAAAATTCTCACCCTTCCCAGCAGTTGTATCCAGGAATTCTTTCTGACAAATTTAGCAAACCTACCTGGCACTCGACTCACTTGTTTCTTCCCTTTTGTTTCAAGGATTGTGTAAGGTTTCTGATCTGGCGTGTGTGACTGTTTAGATTAAAACTGGTTTTCAGAGTGACTACATTCCTCTTTCCCTACACAGCAGGGAAGTAACTTGCAAAGAGAGCAAGAGGTTGCTGGTTCGTATACCTGCTGGTGTGTTTCCCAGACTATGGGAAACACCTATATTGGGCAGCAGCGATATAGGAAGATGCTGAAAGGCATCGTCTCATACTGCATGGGAGATGGCAATGGTAAACCCCTCCTATTTTCTACCAAAAGGAAACCACAGGGCTCTGTGGGCACCAGGAGTTGACACCGACTCGACAGCACAACTTATGTTACATTCCTCTGAAGCCTATTGGCAATTCTTTGATAAAAAGATGGGCAAAGGCAGACAAACTTCTTGCAATAGCCCTATTTACACATTATGTTCAATGCAGTACAATCTGTGTAAGTGTGCACATATACTGATCTGTATGCACATAGTTATTCACACATTATATTCAATGCAGATACAGCAGTACGCTTCCTATCTGAATCCTGCATTTGAGATGCTCATCCTCAGTTTCATGTTTAAAATGAACACAGGTAGTAAATCACACAAAAACATGTACAATCTGTACAGACATCTGAACATGTCTGTAATGTCTGAACAGGGTGAGAGAGAGAGAGAGAGAGAGAGAGAGAGAGAGAGAGAGAGAGAGAGAAGCCCTATTCACACATTATGATCAGTGCACATACAATAGTATATTTTCTATCTATATCTAGCATTTGAGAAGGCCTGTCCCCAAGTTCACATTTAGAATGAACACATGTACAGTCATTCACAAAGAAACATGTATGTGTACAGACATGTGTATGCACATGCAACATAATGTCTGAAGAGTGCTAAACAGCATGTGTTCCATGTCTAAATGTTCCTTGCAGTGAGAGTGCTAGTTTTCTAGGGCTTGCACTCAATTCACACATTAAAACAAGAAGGCATTACAAATTGGACGGTACCCTGAATGAACTGTGAGCTTTCTAAAACTTGCTCTCCACTCTTTGTCCACATTGTGTTTCTATGGCAGGCCTACAGGTGTTTGTTGGAGGATGAGTTGCCTTAGGAAAGGAAGTTTCATAATAAACTTTTCCTTAGGAAAGTTTCATTAGGAAAGGAAGCCTGAAAAACAGCAATAGAGGGATGCTAAGACATCACCTCAAGTGGCGCAGCGGGGAAATGCTTGACTAACAAGCAGAAAGTTGCCAGTTCAAATCCCCACTGGTACTGTGGGCACCAGGAGTCAAAATCGACTTGACAGCACAATTTACCTTTAATGAACATCCAAGCAAGCCTTTTGGAAGTGCTTGAGAGACAGAGTGTTTCTACCTGGGGTGGCCAACGTGAGGATCTCCAGCTGTTGTTGGACTATAACTCCCATCATCCCCAGCCACAATTAATTCCTGGGACTGTTTGCACAGGAGTGCAACTTTGGGATTTTGTTCAGCTATGTGATTTTCTTGTGAATGCCTAACTTTGTTGTGCAAGCCACTTCATTAGTCTGGATGTCGGACAATGTGTCTTTGGGGTGGATTTTTATCAGACTTTAAAATTGCCCTACTGATACTCACTGGGAGTATTCAGATTTGGCAAGGAAACACCTTTCACAATAACACTTGAGCTATAGTTAGGTAGGATGGATGGATGGATGGATGGATGGATACTGGCTGACATGGTGCACAGTGGTGCAGCAATGGAAGGGCTGCTGTGCACTTCAAATGGCAGTGCTGATGGAGTTGTGTGCCTCTTACACAAATACGTAGAATTATCCGATACAGTTGTACTACGCTCCTTTCATTGTTTTCATTGGGGTTTTGGTTTTTTTTGCCCAATAATAGTAATGATTAATAATACACCTACCGGATTTGGATGTTCATCCAGCATCCAAGTTCTACTGAAGACACTGGGTTTTCTGGAAAAACTTTGAACACTGCAGCTCCATCCCAACTGGCTGGCTTAAATGCCTGGATTCCATCTCAGAACAAAGGCAGTTAAGTTGAAGGCCAAACCAGCAGAACACGGGAGATCTGTGGTCAGCATTTCCCATACTGCCATCTTTGATTAAATGCAGCTATGGGGTGTGTGTGGCTGGACTGGGTCAGAACTGGATGTTGCAGGAGTGGTTTAAAACCATTCTCCTGATTTAAGTCACAAACACACACCATATACCCCACCATGAAGTTGCATGCGATAGACATGAATTCTGAGCACACATACTTCCCTCCTGCCCCCACCACCCCCACAGCATGCCAATGGTATAAGGGGCGCAGTTCAGATAAAACACGCCCTCATAGGAACATAGGAAGCTGCCATATACCGAGTCGGACCATTGGTCCATCTAGTTCTGTATTATCTATGTAGACTGGCAGCGGCTTCTCCAAGGTTGCAGACAGGAGTCTTTCTCAACCCTACCTGGAGATGCCAGGGAGGGAACTTGGAACTTTCGCAGATGCTCTTCCCAGAGTGGCCCCATCCCCTAAGGGGACTATCTTACAGTGCTCACATGTTGCCTCCCATTAAAATGCAAACCAGGGCAATAGGCCAGTAGGAGGGCCTTTTCTGTGGCCGCCCCTCTTCATTGGACACCATTTCCCCCGCCAGATTCATTCAGCCCCCTCCTTAGTAGCTATAAAGGCCCTTCTGAAGACCTACCTTTTCCTCCAGGCTTTTGCCCTTACATTTTTAAAATTATTGCTATTGTGATTGTTCACCGCCTAGAGTCTTTGGAGGTCTATGGAGGATACAAGAATTTTTTAATAAATAAATGAATGAATGAATGAATACCAGCTCTCCTCCCCTCATGTGATTAAAGAACACCTCATGGGGACAAGACATGTGAGCTCACAGCATGCTCATATCTTTTATCTCATGAGGTGAACCAGTTGGCCAAAGAATTGTCTAAAAACCAGCCCCTAAAGGGGAGAGGGGGTTGGGAAATGGTACCTGAGTTGTAGCTGCCTATTTATCCCCACCTGCGGCTAACAACAGTTTGGGGAGTGGAGATTTTAAGGTGTAAAAACAGCACAGCAAAAAGGGTTCTCCCAAGACACTGGGAGAAGAAAGAGATTTACGCTTTTCCCCTGTGCTGTTTTCTGAATGAATTCGTTCCCAACAAGAACTGCTACTAGCCATGAAGTGGGGGTGAGGATACAGTAGTTACTTACTCCTCCCTCTTCATGAGTTATAGCAGCTGCGTGTGCATTGTGGGGGAGAGTGTTTTTAAAAACTCCTCTCCCAGCACTTTGGGCTGGATCCAAACCCACTACCACTCCACAATTACTTTTAATCGAAGAAAAGGATGTTGGACTTCCACGTCACATTTGACCGTTGAAGGCAGCTGAAGGGATAGGGAGCAGAAATCAAATTAGGGAGGAGAGCTGGTCTTGTGGTAGCAAGCATGACTTGTCCCCTTAGCTAAGCAGGGTCCACTCTGGTTGCATATGAATGGGAGACTACCTGTGTGAGCACTATAAGATATTCCCCTTAAGGGATGGAGCCGCTCTGGGAAGAGCATCTAGGTTCCAAATTCCCTCTCTGGCATCTCCAAGATAGGACAAGATTTTTTTTATAGGACAAGATTTTTTAATTGAACCAACAAACTACCAAAGCATACAGTACGTTACCAAAGCACAATTATATACAAAGTGGTTGTTTGTACATCATATATCTACAAAGATTTACACACAAGGATTTGGTAACCTACAGGGTTATAAACTATATGAAGGCAGTGCTGTAACTCGGGGGGGGGGCATTTCAAGGCACATCAGGTAATCAGGGGGGTTACGTCCAACGTCCATTTCCACAATTTGTTCCATTGCTGAGATACACTTGTATTTTTGCACATAAGATAGGGCTGAGAGAGATTCTTGCCTGCAACCTTGGAGAAGCAATTGCCAGTCTGTGTAGACAATACTGAGCTAGATGGACCAATGGTCTGACTCAGTATATGGCAGCTTCCTACGTCCCTATGTTCCAAATTACCATCTGATTCTACACTTTAATTGTGACAGATGGAAATCTACTGAATCTACTAATTATTGCATCATGGAGGTTCCATATTGTCCGGACCACAGTATGTATTATTATTAAACACTTTATTGAATAAGTTACATACGATGCTCTAAAACATCTGTAGCCAAAGTAAATCAAACACATGTTCTTTCTTACACCTCACATAGAAATACAGTATGGTTTTTTTTAAAGGGGGTGGATGGGAAACACCTCTCTAGAATTCAGTATTAATAAAAATGGTCAGAAATAGGATTTGAAATTAGAAGAGGTGCATGAATTAAAGTGTTACATGAACTGAAACAAGGCTATTTGTGACTCTCATGTTTGCAGTCCTGACATGTATATACGACGACATTGCAGAGATGCTAATATAGATCACTGGGTAGTTTGTGAAAAAACGTATGTAATACCACATGTATCATTGCTGTCTAGGGTGTGAATTTCTGGGTCACTGAGAAGGTACCTGTCTTCTTTCATTCATTTCTTTCTTATGCTTCAATAAAATTTGTGAAAGAAGTTTTTGTCACAATATGTGCTTTTTCTCTCTGGAACGTATGAGATGGTAATGCACTCTAACAGAAGATTTAGTTATAAATACTGCCAATTTTTATTTTTGCTCCAGAATGAGTTCTCCAGTATAAAGGGCCAAGATGTGACTGACATTTTAATCACAGTACAGACAAACCTCGTTAACCGTGCATTTGCTATCCACGGTTTCGCATATCCGCAGTTGGGTAATTGACACCTGACCTCAGCATATGGGGGGGGAGCCAAAAATGGTTAAATTAATGTATGCGTGGGTTGTGCAGTTTTACACCATTGTTTAAAAGGGAGCCATTTTGTGGTTCATTTAGTTAAAAAAAAAAAAACCAACCATGAAAAATCGTGGAATAATGGAACTATTTGGACTTCAGGGAGGCATTGCTGGACTGCTGGAGGCCCACAGAGCACAGTAGGGCTCCCCCCCATCTTTGCCCATTTTTACTGCGGTTTCTTAGCCTCAAGAAGCCTTACCCATCCCCCATCCCCACTGACTTAACACCTTGGTATCCACGGTTTTGTTTTCCACAGTAGAAGCGGGGAATGGAACCCATATGGATACCAAGGTCCACTTGTACTGCACTTGTATTGCATTCTAGTTTCTCTTAATACAAGCTATTTCATGAGGTATTCGGGCTGCATTTTTTCATTATTTTGTTTCTCTCCTAAATGGATTTTCTCTCTTATAATCATCCGTTACCTACTGCAGTTATGACCAGACATTCTTGTGTATGTATTCCCTATCTCGCATGGATTTTCTCATGTCTCCTCAAGTATGCTTTACTCCTGAAACTTTTCCCACAGACAGAACATGGGTGTGGTTTCTCTCCTGTATGAATTCTTTCATGATGAATAAGGTTGGATCTTCGATTGAAACTTTTCCCACAGACTGAGCACGTATGCGGTTTCTCTCCTGTGTGGCTTCTCTCATGTGAAGTGAGGCTGGATCGTTGCTTGA
Organism: Hemicordylus capensis; assembly: GCF_027244095.1. NCBI lineage: Eukaryota > Metazoa > Chordata > Lepidosauria > Squamata > Cordylidae > Hemicordylus > Hemicordylus capensis. The sequence continues at coordinate 251,164,804 of NC_069658.1, read as the reverse complement.
AGCTTTTTCCACAGACCGAGCATGAATACGGTTTTTCTCCTGTGTGGATTCTCCCATGAATAATCAGATGCTCCTTCCGACTGAAGCTTCGACCACAGACTGAGCATGTGTATGGCTTTTCCTGTGTATGGATTTTTTGGTGTTCAATATAGCTTGTTCTGTGCTTGAATCTTTTCCCACAGACTGAACAGGTGTAAGGCTTTTCTCCTGTATGTATTCTTTCATGTATAACCACCTGTGATTTATTGCCAAAACTCTTCCCACAAACCGAACATGGATATGGTTTCTCCCCTGTATGAGTTCTCACATGTCCGAGAAGATTTGCTTTGCAACTGAAGCTTTTGCCACAGACTGAGCACATGAAGGGCGTTTCTCCTGTATGGATTCTTTCATGACTGGTCAGATTTGATCTTTGTTTAAAGCTTTTACCACAGAACGAGCAAGTGTAAGGTCTTTCTTCCGTATGTGTTCTTTCATGTGAAATAAGGTTAGTTCTTCCACTACAGCCTTTCCCACAGACAGAGCATTTATAAGGTGTCTCTCCTGTGTGGACTCTTTCATGTCTAATAAGGCTGACTTTGTGAATGAAATTCTTACCACAAATGGAGCATGTATAGGTTTTCTCTTGTGTATGGGTTTTCTCGTGGCTAAGAAGATTGGATCTCTGGCTGAAGCTTTTCCCACAGACAGAACATATATATGATTTTTTTTCAGTGTGGCTTCTCTCGTGGACAGCCAGGTAGCTTTTCCAGTTGAAGCTTTTTCCACAGACTGAGCATTTATATGGTTTCTCTCCAGTATGGATTCCCTTGTGTCCCAGAAGGCAATCTTTGCGACTGAAGCTTTTCCCACAGATGGAGCATTGATATGGAATCTCTCCTGTATGAATTCTTTCATGCTGAAGAAGGCCAGAGTACTGACTGAAGTTTTTGCCACAGACCGGGCATGTATAGGGTTTCTCTCCCATATGAATTCGCTCGTGTCTGATAAGGCTTGCTTTGCGACTGAAGCTTTTTCCACAGACTGAACATGCATATGGTTTTTCTCCTGTGTGGATGATCTTATGAGCAATAAGGCCAGAGCTCTGACAGAAGCTTTTACCACACACAGAACATTTATATGGTTTCTCTCCTGTATGGATTCTCTCATGCCTAATGAGTAGTGCTTTGCGACTCAAGTTTTTACCACAGATGGAGCATGAATATGGTTTTTCTCCTGTATGGGTTCTTTCATGACTAATAAGTTGGGATCTTTGACTGAAACTTTTCCCACAGACTGAGCACACATATGGTTTCTCTCCTGTATGGTTTATTTTGTGTCTAATAAGATGTGATCTCCGAAAGAATTTTTTCCCACAGAATGAACATGTATATAGTTTATCTCCTGTATGGTTTCTCCCATGGGTCATCAGGTAATATTTCCAAACGGATTTCTTCTCACCATCTAGGTGTTTATACGGTTCCTCTCCTTTTTGAAGCATTCTCTCCAGCTTGTGGATTCTGTTTTGGACTTTGGCTTCATTAATGTCTCCTATCTCACAAGTTAAAGCCTTTCCAGTTCTCTTCCCTGGAGTTTTTCCTTCATTCACAGATACACGTGCCTTCTTTGCATACGCAAATGCATTCCCCAATGGTATCTTATTGTTTGTCTCTTGGTTAATACTTTCCAATGGGAAGCTGTCTTCCTCTTTCACATATCCACTTCCTGTTTGGAAAAAAAAAAGAATATTATGATAGATAGAATGCTCTGACCAAAAACTAATGCATATCATGGTCACCTCCTGTACATCTTTTCCACAGCCTCTCCTAATCTGCACACATAAAGAGTAATATAGGAATCTGCCTTAAACTGCGTCAGACCATGAGTCCATCTAGCTCAGTATTACCTACACTGACTGACAGCATCTCTCCAGTGTTTGAGACAGGGGTATTTCCCACTCCTATCTGGAAATGCCAAGGATCGAATCTAAGACCTTCTGTGTGCAAAGTGTGTTGCTCTACCACTAAGTGATGTCCTTTGATTTACTGCCTATCTCTGATATGAATACATGAAGCTGTTTTGTATTATGTTGGTCTGTCTTAGTCAGCATTGTCTATAGTGGCTCTCCAAGGTCTCAGACAGGTGTTTCCCAGCCCTTCCTGGAGGTTCCAGGGACTAAATTTGGGACCTTCTGTAAGCAAAGTTTTTGTTCTGCCACTGAGCTACAGCCCTTCCCCAGAAAGAACCAGCAGAATCTTCAGACCAAGAGATCCTAGACCCCAAGCTGTTTCATTGGCACTTTCTGCTTCCTAATGTCCACAGCCACTTGAGTGGTGACCAATGTTAGGCAAATAGGGCTTGACCCATTGAAAATGCAGGTCTCCTGCAATCTGCAGGATTAACCCTGCTGCAACCATTGGCACATTGGTTTTGATTGATAATTTCATTATTATTATTACTAGCCAACCCGCACAGAGCATCTGTGGACTCTTTGGGGCCCTCCTTCCCCCTCCCCCCGCTCTCTTGCCCTCCCCCTCCTGCTCCCCCTGCTCTCTTGTTCTCCCCCTCCCCCCACTCTCTTGCCCTCCCCCACTCTCTCCTCCCTCCTGACCGGGCAACTGGTGGCCGAAAAGGTCCTCGCCGCCACCACCTCTCCACCTCCCGGGCGGTGAACAGGGGAGTCCCGCCGCCCAGTTCCCTCCCACCCTAGCCTCCCACGGGCGCCTGGCCTCAGCGGCTGGTCCCACCTGGCTAAGAGCCACCTTTGTGGCTGGGCCCAACGCCTCCGCGGCCCGCTGGGCCCGATTCCACCACTTGCCAGCCTCTGCAGCCGGCCTCTTCGGAGCCAGCTACCTCTCCCCCCACCCCCACCTTCTGCCCCAGTCTCCGGGCGGGCACAGGCGAAGACTGCTGGGCTGAGTGCCGCCTCCGTGGCCGGGCCCGCTGCCTTGCCTTGGCGGCCAGGCTGGACCCGCTGCCACCATCGCTGCGGCCTGGCCTGCCCCCGGCCAATTCTCCTGGGTGCACCAGCCAATCAGTCGCCTCTGCCGCCCAGCCAATCAGGCTGGGTGCTGGGACGCACATTTGAAGGCACACCCAGGAGAAATAATAATATAGCTTTATTATTATTTATTTGATTTCTACAACGCCCTTCCAAAAATGGCTCAGGGTGGTTTACATAGCAAATAAGAGGGAAAGCATCCCCGCAAAAACACACAAACAAAAAAAGAACGCCTCAAAGGTGCATACAAATCTATTTTATTTAGCCCAATGTGTTTTGGAAAATCATCATCGGAGAGCTGGCCTCATTCTGCGAATGGGCAGAGAACAGCCTACTCTTATTTACAGTGTCTCTGAAGAAGATTTTTCAAAATATATTACCGGGAGACTAAATACATCTCTTTTGCAAGCACCTTAGAAGTTTTCCTCTCCTTTTAGTGACTGAAATGTTCATAACAAGGTATTTAAAAACAACCCTGTAATATCTTTCATGAATGCAATGGTTTGAAGAGTTTAATGCAATATGGTAAAACAGTGGCTAGATGGATAAGAGCCAGTGTGGTGCAGTGGTTAGAGTGCTGGACTAGGACTGGGAAGACCCGAGTTCAAACCCCCATTCAGCCATGATACTTGCTGGGTGACTCTGGGCCAGTCACTTCTCTCTCAGCCTAACCTACTTCACAGGGTTGTTGTGAGGAGAGACTTAAGTATGTAGTACACCGCTCTGGGCTCCTTGGAGGAAGAGCAGTGGGGCGGTGATGACTTGCTGGGTTCAAAAGACAAGAAGCATCTAAAGGGTGTTAACAGCTAAACTGGGAATGGTGGGACACTTCTATGATCTCAGAAGCCAGGAACCTTTTAAGTGGTGATACCAAGAACTGAAATGGAGACATTCTACATGCACAACATGTGAGGCAGGGCTGAGCAGAAATGATAACCAGGCATTATGAATATGGCAAATATTTTATTAGACCAGTGTATGCATGAGGGAAAAGGAAAGCAGCCATCAGCAAGAGATACGGAATATACTAATTGTACATGAAGACGCACCACTGAGAGACCTTAAAGGCCAAGTTGAAGATAGTGGTGTGCACGGAACCACGTAGGCGCGGTCCGGCACTGGGGTGTGTGTGTCTAGCTTTAAGGGCGGCGGGGGGGGCGGTAGTACTTACCCCTTCCGCCGCTCTTCCCCCTCCAGTGCTGCAGTTAAGGGTGTAGTTTTGGGGGCGGCAGCGTTTCTCCCTGCCGCCCCTGCCCCCGTCATTGCCTGGAAGTTCCAAAAAATACCAGCACGCATGCGCCCGGCGCGGCGCGCACACCCATCACTGCCGTGTGCGCGCTGCAACAGGCGCATGCGTGCTGCCGCCCCCAAAACTACACCCTTAACTGCAGCGCCGGAGGGGGAAGAGCAGTGAGAGGGGTAAGTACTACCCCCCGCCCTTAAAGCTAGACCCCCCCCCACCAGTGCCGGACCGCCGGACTGGCCAGGTTCCGAACCGGTTCGGAGGCTTCTAACATGGCCTCCGGACCGGTTCGTGCACACCACTAGTTGAAGATAGATCACCCTGGAGAGAATCTATCTATGTGGTCGCTAAGAGTTAGACACCGACTTGACGGCACTTAATCAATCAATCAATCAATCAATCAATCAATCACACCAAGATATAGCAGAGCCAGTCCCTTACCTGACTGGATCCCTGAGGCACCTGCACCTTCCTCAGATACCTGGAGATCTGGGAACCAAGGCTCCTCTTTTGGTTCCAGTTTTATTATTACACCAGAAAACTCTGTTTAGGAAAAAGGAGTTGGGGTGAGTCTTTAGCTTATAGAAAACGAACATTTTTTGTAGTGGTTACTAGGTCAGCGAGTTAAAAACCAGCCTGCATCTCCTCCTCTGTGTCATCTCTAGCGGGCCATCTCTTGCTGAGTCTGAGCACCTCAACTGTACTGAAATGGCCACCATCCTTACTTTGCATCAGGGAAATGCGGCAGCATGGCATGACACCACCTTCCATCCCCAATAATGTGCACAAAGCGCTACTTCCCCCACTCAGCCCCTGTTAGTGCACCAAGTCACCCTTGCACCTCACTAGTTAAGGAAGGGTGGGGTGCTTCCTCCTCCCTGCTCGCTAGCATCGGGAAAGCTCTTTCTTTCACGCTCTCCTTGTCCCCCCTTCCCTTCTCTTCCTTTCCTTTTCTGGGTTTGACTATCTACGGAGGCAGGAAGGGAAGGGGAGTGCAGCCCCCTTCATCCATCCATCCATCTTCATTTATCTATCCTACTCTTCTACTTGTCCACATTTCTTTCCAATCCACACCCTGTTCCCCACCCTCCCTTTGGGTGGGAGGAGGAGGAGGAGGAGGAGATGGAGATAGAGTTGCAGCAGCACTGTCTGAACCGGTTATCAAGCCATTTTTTAAAAAAAGTGTCTGAACTGCAGAGTTAAATGTTCTGATGAACTTGAACCAGAACGGAATCCAAAGGTTGGATGCTTCTACTCCCTGCTTCCCAGGATTCTCTTGCTATATGGATGTCTCTGAAGGGCTGAAGGGCTCTTGCTTTGTGCATGTTATCTGGGAAGTTCAGGAGCTGCACTAAAAAGAGACTTGCGCAGCTTCTGGGCACTCAGTGCTAAGTGAGTGTGGGGCAGCAAAAGATGTTTGTGGAAAGTGAGAGAGCCTTTAAGATCTAAGCTCAAGATATGAGTGTGACCCCCAAATTAGACTAATCGCTCCCTCACCTGATTGGTCATCAGCAGTGTCTCCACTTCCCTCACATCCCGGGCGATCCAGCACCCTTGGTTCCTCATTCTGCTCTTGCTTTATTATCCTTTCAGAAAATCCTAAAAGAGAGAGGAAAGCTGGTGTAGTAGAGTACTGGCTAGGAGATTAGGCTATGAATCAGGATTTCACTGGCTTGAATCTTGCCTCTGCCACAAACTCATGAGATAGTCTTAAACAAGCCTGCCCTTCTCAACCTCAATGCAAATATGGAGATAATATTATTTACTTACCCTATAGGGCTGTTGCAAGGACAGTACAATAATGCATGTGAAGTATTCTGAACACTTAAAGGCACTATAGAAATGCCAAGTATTATCTATATATTTATTTCTCCTAGGCGTACCCGTCGCTAATCCCATGCATGGCAGCTCTTGTGAGAGTTCACGAGCAGCTACCCATTAGTGACAGGGATGAGAGCAAATAGAGATGCCAGCCCCAGTGGGTGGTGGGCCACCGGGAGCAGGCGGCGGGCCGGCCCAGCTGCTGGGAATTGGCTGACAGGTGGGAGGAGGTGGCGGGCCAGTTTTCTGGCTGGGCTGGTTTTTCTGGCCCGCCAGCCAGAAACTGAGGGCGGGCGGGCGGGGAGGAAGAAGCGGGCTGCTCCCACCAGCGGGTGGATGGCCAGCCGCCAGGAGCAGCAGGGGGCGGCGGGCCAGCCTGACCGCTGAGAATGGGTGGGTGGGTGGGAGGGAGGAGGTGGCGGGCCGGCTTCCTGGCTGGCCTGCCAGCCAGAAACCATGGGTGGGTGGACAAGGTGGGCGGAGATGGGGGAGAAGCGGGCTGGCCGGGCCAGTGGAGGCACAGTGGAGGTGGCCTCTCATTCAAGCACACTGCAGATCCGGACCACCTTAGCTTCAGCCATCAACTATCCCACCCAACCATACCCTGGGCCACAACACCATCCCTCACCTACACTGGTACCTGGGAAATTCTCCCATCTCTGGTGATCCATCATCCAGGGCGCCTCTTCCTGTTCCAGCTTTATTATAACTTCAGGCAACTCTGTTCAGGGGAAAGGTAAGAGAAAGTGATTAGGAGGGATAATCAGCCATTCAAGGCAGGGGAAGAGCCAACCTGGACTTTGTACACATAACCCGAGTTTAGCACAATATGAACTGGTTTCAGCGGGGCTGGGTTCCCTCACCTGTGCTGGGCTCAGACAAAATCTCCATTTCCTCCAGGACTGATTGATCTGGAATCCACGGGTCTTCCTCGTGTTTGAGCTGGAAGATCAAGTCGAGTTTGACAACTGGAAATCCTGGGAAATGGAAATAATTGTGTGGAACTTAGAATAAAAGTATGCTATGTACAAAACAGGATCACTTAAACCAACCAGACTGTTTTTAAAATAGGGTGATTGGGTTGGCTTGATCAATCATACAAGCTGTTACATTCTCCAGAGCTCTTCTCCAAGGCTAATGGTTTTCACATTTTCTACCTTCAGGAAGCCATTACCCCTTTGACCTGTTTGCTGAGGAGCAACTTTTTGCCATGGCACTTAAGGAGAGCCCTGCTGAAAGAGACCAAGGTCAGTCTAGTTCAGCATCCTGTTTCTGCAGTGGCTAACTAGATACCGCATGTGAGTCCACAAGCATGGCATGTATTGGGTGTATTCTAGAGTGCGCTTTGGATTCATGTTTTCCCACCCAATAGTCTTAGACTGTTATAATCTTACAACGTTTTGTTTTTATAATTGTGTAATTATAACTTGATGAGCTGCCTTGAATTCTTTAAATAAAAGTGCCTGACAAATAAACTATAATTATTATAGCTTGCAAGCCAGGTTCAAACTGTGGTTTCGGATTCTGATTTGTTGACTCAAAACAAGCCACAGTTTGTGAGGAAGCTCACGTTTGTCATAATGTGAAAACTATGGTTTAGCTAAACAAATGCTGGTTTTATGTTATGTCTGAACTCAGTGCAGGGGCAGAAAAAGAGACCATCACATTCCATGAAAAGACAGGAAAGAGGACTCTTACCTAAAGAGGCCACATTCTCATAATTTTCCTGCATGACATCCCAGTATAAAGCCTTTTGATATGGATCCAGCAGAGCCCACTGACTCGCCGTGAAATACACAGCCACATCCTCAAAAGTCACACGGCCCTGGGGAAAAAGATACTTAGGACAGGGTTTCTCAGTCTTGGGCCCCCAGATGTGGTTGGACTACAACTCCCACCATTCCTGAAAGCCATTGGGGCCAGGGATGAGAATTGTAGTCCAGCAACATATGGAGACCCAAGGCTGGGTACCCAGCTTAAAACACACTAAACACTATATTCTCAGAGTGCTTTACATATATCCTTGCAGTAATCCTTATGGCAATTCTATACGGTATGTCATGATTATTAAAAAAATCTGAGAAGTAGTGGCTTGCCTACGGCAACCAGGTAAGCTTATAGTTGAACTAAGGGTGGAACAAAATACACAGGAGAAATCAGTCAATAGGATCTCCTGCAGATTTAAAACAAATGTTAATAGCAGCTGCCGGGGCCTCTTGATTTAGATTGGGACTGCAGCCCTGCGGTGTGTGCATGTTAACTGTTCACCGTTGTGTTCTTTTTTCCTGTGAAAAAAATAATTCCCTCTCACAAAGCTGAAATTTGCTCCTTAGTGCAAAGCATAGATATAATATACAGATTTAATAAAAACTCTCCTTCAATGCCATGGTGCCAATCCAAACTGGAGGTCCTGCCATGATGATGATTATTATTTTTTAAATACAGACACCATAGGAGATGGTACTCATTGATCTCCACACATGACATCTAGCTTGGCCTTCCTTTGATATGAATTGGTGTATTGCTGGCTCAGAGTCCATGCCTCTAACTACTACATAGCTCTGGTTCCCACACTGTTCCTGCTGTTCCAGAAGCATTCCTGGCATTTCAAGGTGACAAAACTCACCAGCCTTTACATAGAACATAGGAACTTAGGAGGCTACCTTATACTGAGTCAGACCATTGGTCGATCTTGCTCAGTATTGTCTACACTGACTAGCAGCAGCTTCCCACGATTTCAGTCAGGAGTCTTTCCCAGCCCTACCCGGAGATGCTGCCAGGGATTGAACCTGGGACCTTCTGCATGCAAATCAGATGCTCTGCCACTAAGCAACAGCCCGTCCCCTTCTAGACCCCTTCTTCTCTAAGGGATAGTGTAATTTTTATTTTGAAATTCACTGACTCCACTTGCCTAATAGTTTTGTTCCCTCAATAATCAGCTAAGTAACTGCAGGGTCTCCAAGTTCCAGGAGAAGACACTAAAAATCAATGTCCTAAGCTCCATTTTGCAATACCCCCTTCCCTAACAGAAATACCGGACCTGATCCCATACCTGAAGCAGCTCTGTGGCAGCCATTTCCATTTTCTAAGAAGAAGATGGTGTTCCACTGCCTGTGAGGGATGCAAAAGAGATGGGAGAAAGATTACATACCATTTCAGCCAATGCTATGAACCTACCAATGGACATGAGACAGTTGGTGAACTGAAATGGATTATGGGGGGGACAGGAATGAAGACAGAGGGAAGGCTTGAGGAGCAAATCCTCACTTAAAATTTTTGAGGGAAAGAGGAAAGAGACGGGGGAGAAAAATATGTTTTGGGGACTGGCAATATGGGCTATCAGGTTTGGCAGATCAGGAGTTCAGTAAAATAAGAGGGGAATTCCTCAAATGCTTAGGAGGGGATCTGCACACCTGTGGTAAAGCTAGGTCATAAGAAAGTTGGGGTGTCATAAAAAAGTTGAATTTGTTATTGTATGGGAGAAAAGACCTTGGTCATAAGGCCAGGAGAGTAGATGCAAGCAAGCTCTTTAGCAGACAGACTCATATGGACAGTTTCCATTCCAAGGTTGTTGGGACAGTTAGGTTTTTGAACTCTGTGGCAGTTGAAAGAATGTTGATAATTGAGTGGTTTTGACTGATTAAATTATGCAGAATGGGTGTGATGAATCAAGAAGAGACTATGTGACGGTTAAGAGGGCTGGGTTACATCATTGAGGTTGGTTGGCTCTTGACAATGTCTGTGCCCTTTGTCACAGTTGTGTCCTAAGTTTAAAACACAGATGTCATCACTAAGCAAGAGGAAGTGGGTTACCAGAAATCTTTGAGTGAAGTGTACTGATCCAAAAGTGTCTATGGGTAAGGGGACTATTGACCTGTCAGGGAGAATCTTGCATCAGCACAAAGCAAAATATCCCTGACAGTTTTAGATTGAGATGGGGCCTGGTTGACATTGAAAGGGACTTAGCAGAACATGAGAAATATAATGGACAAATAGTATTTTTGAGCTAGGGGGCTTCTCCAATGTAATAACCTATAACAGAACAAATAAGTGATGCATGCCCATAACCATGGCAGATGTAACCAATCACATAGAAGCATAAGCATTACTAATGTAAACAATTGTATAAAAGCTCATACATATCTATCTATCTATCTATCTATCGTATTTCTATACCGCCTGATATAGAAATCTCCAGGTGGTGTACAAGTTAAAATATAATATAAAAACATATAAAACAGATAAAACTCATAAAAATCATAAAAAAACACAATGAATAAAAATATATTAAAATTTCGATTAAAAGCCTGAAAAAACAGGTATGTCTTCAGGGTCCTCCAAAAAGCAAACAGAGAAGGAGATGCTCTTATTTAAGCAGGGAGCACATTCCAAAGCCCTGGGGCAGCCACAGAGAAGGCCCTGATATTAACTATCAAGGTCACCAATTTCTGATGAATCAACATAACATTATGCCCAGAGACGTAAGTTTGGGCGGGGTATAAATTTGATAAATAAAATAAATAAATAACAAATCAATCAAATCTACATACATCTTATTTATTATTTATGTTTCTATGTTAATCACTTCAAGCACTTTTGATGATAAATGATACAGGTGGCCCTCGTTATTTGCAGGGGTTCCATTCCCACCAATTAGCGTGAATACAGAAACTGCAAATAATGAAACCTTAACTCTATTGGGGGGGGGTAGGTTCCAAAGCAGAGGGGAGCCTAAAAATTCCTAAAAAGTGGGAAGGGGGGAGAAATAAGAGTAGAACTGCACAGTACCTTGCTATCCAGGACTGAAGGGCTCCAGAAATGCTCCCCACCTGCCATCGCAAACTTCTCCCCTAGCTACGCCCCTGGGTGGGGAAGAGTGTTCCAAAGATGAGGGGCGGCCAGAGAGAAGACCCTCTTATTGGCCCAGGCACCATGCACTACTCCAGGGCCCAAGACACTAAGGAGGGCCAGCTGAGAAGACCTCACAGGATGGGATACAACTGGCCAAGAGAGGCGATCCCAGAGATATACAGGTGCTAAGCCCATAAGGGTTAGCACCCTTATGTGCGTGTATGATTTTTAAAAAGAAAAAAAAGATTGTGAGCTCTTGGGGACAGGGAAACACAATATTTCTTTTTCTGCGTAATGCTTTGAGAATGTCATTGTTGAAAAGTGGGATATAAACATTGGTAATAACAGTAGTAGTTTTTGACAGAACGGAGGCTGCAATCCTATGCACGTTTACCTGGCAGTAAGCCCCACTTAACAAAGTGTGTGAATTCCACTGCACAAGTGGTAACCATAGCAGTATGATCGCAAGACATGGTATATAATTCTTCAGTCCCAGGGAAAGCTGAGGAGCAACTTAAATGTTTGGGGGTGGGGGAGAAAAGACACTTTGGGGGAAGATATGGGTTTAGCAGGCGGGATCCAGTAAAAGCAGGGGGAGCTCCTCAAATATTGGGGGCGGGAAAATCTGCACTCCATTCTGTCCTCTCTCTGAAAGGTTTTTTTGTACACACCACAAACAGCTATCCCTTTGCATTTAACTCTAAACACACACACACACCCTTGTCATCTGCCTCTTGCCTAACGGAAGATAATTGCAAGAGCTGAAAGAAGAAAGCAAACTCAAGACAGAGGGCATTCCTGAAAAACCTTTCCTCTTCGGGCTCAGTTCTGATTTCAGCCTTGTGACAAAAGCTTCAGGAAATTATCTTTGAAACGCACAAATATTCACACACACACACACACACACACACCTTTCCTTGCTCACCAGCAGAGCCCTCCGTTCGATTCTTGGCTTCCTTGCTGAGCCGATCTTTCTACTGCTTCCTCTTGGATCTTTTCCCCCTCGATCCTGCACCACTGAGTCTCACGCAGCCACCTGCTTGGCTTTTATGCCTCCCAGGATCAGTGCTTTAGCTTTCAGTAAATAGACAGGACGGGTGTTCTGAAGGCGTCTCATATAACGTAGCACTGGATGCTCTCTCCCCACCTCCGCTGCCTGCTTATTTTGACCTGTGCGCCTGCTTTTCCGCTTCCCATCATGTGACTGAGGCCAAGCCAGATCTCTGGCAGTGCAAATGCAAACCCATCCAGCAGTCTCCTGTACGGAGGGAGATGGATGTATTGTGAAGGGGGCGTTGTATAATGCAAGTCCGTCTACGGCTGAAATTCTTAGCCAAAATCTCTGCCAAATCCTTTCCCGTTTTTGTCGGTGTGTCTGACTATTCCCCATTGAGGATTGCCTTCTTACTACGTCAGTATTGTAACAGAGCCCCTGCTTTGCGTGTTTTACACAGTGGCCCACCAGACGCCTCTGCAGGGGCATAGCAAGGTTGGAGTGGGCCCAGAGACAAGATTTTAAAATGCCCCCCCCCCCCCACTGAAGCTCAGCTCATGAAGTAAAGAAATCTTAAATGAGGCTGAATAGTGGTAACAAAAAGCATAGTAAAAATTTATTTTTAAAAAGGTTTTGTAAATTGTAGACGATGCAAGTCATGTAATGGTACTAGAGAAAGACATGCTGTTCTGGTGGCTCCAGGTCTTAACACTCACATCAATTTCGGAGGAAGAATACAACTGAAGGAAGCCCGGGTGGGTGCGTGGCTGGGGGAGTAAGTCATGTGACTTGCCTCTGGGGAGCCCCCCCAGGCAGTGGGCCCCCACATCTCTCCTTACCCTATTATAGTTACGCCCCTGCAAATCCCACAAGCAAGAGGTGACGGCATGCCCTCTCTCCTGCTGCTGTTGCTCCCCAGGAACTGGTATTTAGAGGCATCTTGCCTCTTAGGCTGAAGGTGGCCTACAGCCGTCAGACTAATAACCATTGCCAGACTTGTCCTCCATGAATTTATCTAAACACTTCTTAAAGCCATCCAGGCTGGAGGCTGTCCAGCCTGGCAGAGAATCTTGTGGCAGAGAATTCCATAGGTTAATTATGCATTGTGTGAAGTGTGGTGTAGTGGTTAGAGTGCTGGACTAGGGCTGGGGAGACCTGAGTTCAAATCCCCATTCAGCCATGATACTAGCTGGGTGACTCTGGGCCAGTCACTCCTCTCTCAGGGCTCCTTGGAGGAAGAGCAGGCTATAACTGTAATAATAATAATAATAATAATAATAATAATACTTTATTTTGTTGGTCCTAAATTTCTTGGCAATCATAAGAACATAACAAAAGCCCTGCTGGATTAGGCCCAAGGCCCATCTAGCCCAGCATCCTGTTTCACACAGTGGCCCACCAGATGCCTCTGGGAAGCCCACAGGCAAGAGGTATGTGCATGCCCTCTCTCCTGCTGTGGATCCCCTGAAACTGGTCATTATACAGGGTATAATTATACAGAGTAATAGCAGGAGAGAGGGCATGCCCTCAACTCCTGCTGTAAGCTTCCAGCGGCATCTGGTGGGCCACTGTGTGAAACAGGATGCTGGACTAGATGGGCCTTGGGCCTGATCCAGCAGGGCTTTCTTATGTACTTCATTACATAATGAAGTGTGGTGTAGTGGTTAGAGTGCTGGACTAGGACCAGGGAGCCCCAAGTTCAAATCCCCATTCAGCCATGAGACTTGCTGGGTGACTCTGGGCCAGTCACTTCTCTCTCAGCCTAACCTACTTCACAGGGTTGTTGTGAGGAGAAACTTAAGTATGTAGTACACTGCTCTGGGCTCCTTGGAGGAAGAGCAAGATATAAAATGTAAATAAATAAAATGTAAATAAATATTGTCTGCATTGACTGGCAGCAGCTCTCCAAGGTCTCAGGCAGAGGTGCTTCCCAACCCTGCTTGAAAATGCCAGGGATTGGACCTGGGGCCTTCTGCATGCAAAGGAGATGCTCTACCCTTGAGCTATGGCCCCATCCATTATTAGAATCGGACAAACTAAAAATATTGGGCTGAATGGACCAATTTGGGAAGATCCATTTAGATTCAACAAGCTTCATATGCTTGTACACTTCCCAAAAGTTCTGCCTCTACCTCATGGGCAGATTCCAGATGGTGTCTCTTGGAGATGGTTCCTCAAAATCTGAACTTCGGTATGGTGTCCCTCAGGGCTCCATATTGTCTCTGATGTTGTTTAACATCTACATGAAACTGCTGGGAAAGTTCATCTGGAGATTTGGTGCAGGGTGTTATAAGTATGCTGATGGCACCCAAATCTATTTCTCCATGTCAACATCATCAGGAGAAGGCATAACCTCCCTAAATGCCTGCCTGGAGGCAGTAATGGACTGGATGAGGGATAATAAACTGAGTCTGAATCCAGATAAGATGGAGGTACTTATTGTTCGGATCTCAGGAGATTATTTTGATCTACCAGTTCTGGATGGGATCACACTTCCCCGGAAGGAACAGGTACACAGTCTGGGGGTGCTTCTGGATCCGAACCTCTCCCTGGTGTCCCAGGTTGAGGCGGTGGCCAGAGGTGCTTTTTATCGGCTTCAGCTGATATGCCAGCTGCATTCGTTTCTTGAGATGAACCTCAAAACAGTAGTACATATGCTGGTAACCTCTAGGCTGGATTACTGCAATGCACTCTATGTGGGGCTGCTTTTGTATGTAGTCCGGAAACTGGAGTTGGTCCAGAATGCAGCGGCCAGGTTGCTCTCTGGGTCATCTAAGAGAGACCACGTCACTCCTGTGTTGAAAGAACTACACTGGCTGCCGATACATTTCTGGGCAAAATACAAGGTGCTGGTTATTACCTATAAAGCCCTAAACAGCATAGGCCCTGGGTATTTAAGAGAACGTCTTCTTCACCATGAGCCCCACCGCCTATTAAGATCATCTGGAGAGGTTTGACTGTGGTTGCTGTCAACTCGTTTAGCAGCTATTCTGGAATGAGCCTTCTCCATTGCTGCCCCTGGACTTTTGAATGAGCTCCCTGTTGAAATAAGAGCCTCCCCATCTCTGGCAACTTTTTAAAAGGCACTGAAGACACATTTATTCACCCAGTCTTTTAATTAGATTTATAGCTTTAAAATTTTTAATACTGGGTTTCAAATGTTTTTTAATGTTTTAAATGATTTTAATTGATTTGATGTTTTAAATGATTCTCATTGTAAACCGCCCAGACACGCAAGTTTTGGGCGGTATAGAAATATTTTAAATAAAATAAAATAAAACAAAATAACTTGTAAGCTGCGTTGGGTGCGGGGTCTTTGTGGACTCAAAGTACATGGTAGAAGAGTAAAGGTAAAGACAATAATCCACACGGATAGGATAGACTTTGATTTCCTTTTTAGTAGAGAGGCTAACCTAGCATTTTCTTAACCTAGCAAACTGTGGACAAATCAAGCAAAATTAATCAGAGATCAAGGGGCTTGTTTGGACCACAGTAGCATCACAGCTACTATCACCTCATTTTATCAAATAAATTTATTAGTGATTTAAAATACTTATAAAGGTATATTCACAGTAGTTTGCAAAGAGTCTCCCAACAGAATCACAATTATGGATTAAATTAATTGGTGGGCGGTGGATATGAGCATACACATCTCTCTTCCATCCAGAACACCACCTTACCACCACTTAATAGTGCAAGAGAGGGTGCTTTGAATTACCCCCGCCCCCAGGAAGATGTGTTTGAGACTAGTTGATATATCATTTAAACTATCCTACAGCCTTCCATCTGAATGACACTTTCCCAACACCGAATATTTATATGGATTTTCTCCTGTGCTAATTCTCTCCTGAGCAAATAATAATGATTAATGATTTGACTGAAACTTTTTAGAGAGAGAGAAAACAGGTAGATAACTTGTCCTTTATGGTTGTCTATTGTTGAACAAGATATTATTTAAGACCAAACCTTTTCCCACGGACTGAGCATGAACATGATTTTTCTTCTGTGTGGTCAGTATGACTTCATCTTTTTTTGAAGCATTTACCACAGATTGAACATATATAGGGTTTTTTCCTCATTATGAATTCTCTCACGTTTTATGAATGAAGCTTTTCCAACAGAGTAAAAATGTATATATGACTTTTCCTCCATATGGACCTTTTTATGTCCCATAAGTTAAGCTTTACTAGTCTGAGCATGTATGTAGTTTCTCTCCTGTATGAATCTGTTTGCATCCAATACGGTTTCATCTTTGTTCGAAGCTTTCCCACAGACCAGAACTGCAAAATTTCAGCCCTCCAGCTGATTTTGGTCTACAACTCCCATTATCCCCCCAGCCGCTGTGGTCAAGGATTATGGGAGTTGTAATCCAACATCTGCCCTCAGTACATCTCTCTGTTAAGAAGGGGTGCTGTTCATTTGAATGGCAGCTCAGCATGTTATCCACTAGAATTGGGTTGTGTGTAGAGCCCATTTTGGATGAACATCCCTTCCCCGGCAATAAAGGAACTCACCAGGAAAGTGTCAGAACATTTGAGCAGTATGTGTGCCCTCAGCATGTCCCCCTTCTAATGACATGAGCTTGTAAAGTATTGTCCGTATTAGCCCCAGGTAGAGATGTAAAATTTTTGGAAATGTGGAAGTCATTGTGGGGGGGACATATCCCACCCCTCCAGAAAAAACTAATGTTGGGAAAAACTGAAATATAGGCAATACATTTTAAAAGCACCCTTTACAAGTCTAAAGTCACATTGTTTCTTTAGGAGCATTTATTATGCATGACCTGCTTTGCTCACAACACTGATCATGTTCAGTATATTACATTTAGTAGTTTATTCAGATAATTAGTCCAAATGTAGTAATTTACTTTTAAATGTTATTTAATTTTGTTACAAATGGACTGAAATCTGCTGGACACCAAGGAATCCAGCATTTTTGTAAACCAGTTTCTTCTGTTTTCAACATCAACTTTTGATGTTTGGTGGAATCTGAAGCAAGCAAGAAGCTTGGGAGAGAAAAGGCCAGAACACTTTTCCTTATATGAATATATCTGAACACCTTTTCTTAAGTATTTTATGCATAATTCCAAAAGAATATGTTTCATAATCCATTCCCCCCCATGGGGGGGGCAGACAAAAAACTCCTTTGAGGGGAACCCCCCCCCATTTCCCCCCAAGCCTTCACACTTCTAGCCCCAAGTGACAGTGACAGCTGACATTCTTCCCACAGGCTAAGGGCCAAATTCTATGTGATATTTAAAGCATTGTTAGTTTTGATGGTCTTAGGATTGTTTTTAGTGAACAGCAGCTGGATTGGGGCCATGACAAAGAGGTTGCAGCCCATGTGAAGAAAATTTCAGAAATTCAAGGGATTGTTATAGAAGCTGGGCAGGAGATGCTCCTCCTCTATGAACAGACTGGCAGCGGGGTTGCTGCTTGCTGCTCCAAAGGAGGAGACATTGGACTGACGGGGCACCTGGGCTTTATTCCTACAGATAATCTGGCACATATGTCTTGACCATGGGGATGATATATAAAAGACATTAGTAGAGGGGGACATAAGGGTTCAAAATGTCTGCTTCTAATCACTTAACACCTTACTGTGACATGGTATTCGTTGTGCAGTATCTAAGTAATGTGGGGCATAGGATGAATTAGCTAGCAGAATTTCCTTTAGATTGCAATCCATTTTCCAAATTTATAAGTTTGCTTTGCATTCTGTGCTCTATTTTCTTAATCTGGTACTTCAGAGAACACAATTCCGCCCCTCCCCCTGCCCAAACTGCGTTGCTGTCTGATATATTACACAGTCTTTTTTCCAGTTCTTGAAGCTAATTAAATGGGAGATGTGTTTGTGGCAAAGGAAGGGGAAGAGACAGATGGAGATTTCCTACCACAGCATGCCACAATTATATATTAAGAACTGGAAATTGTTTCCAAACTTTTGATATTACTTCTGGCGAAAGCAGCCACCATACGCTTTCCCTCCCTCCATAGAACTTTCTTCCAATAAGTTGTGGTGGGCAATCCTAAAATCATACCTTTGCTTTGCAGCATTCATCCTTTCATGCTTTGTAGATCAGAGTACTCTGATCCTCTGGCGTTCCATTTTGTGTAAAGGTAAAGTGTGCCGTTGAGTCAGTGTCGTCTTTGGTAGAATACAGGAGGGGTTTACCATTGCCATCTCCCGTGCAGTATGAGATGATGCCTTTCAGAATCTTCCTATATTGCTGCTGCCCGATACAGGTGTTTCCCATAGTCTGGGAAACATACTAGTGGGGATTCGAACCGGCAACCTCTGGCTTGCTAGTCAAGTCATTTCCCCGATGCACCATTAGGTGGCCCCATTTCCCCCAAAGTAAAGACATGGTGGGTGGCCACTGGAGGAACTCTAATAAAATTCCTGCAAAGTGTCCAGGGGATCTCAATGACAATTTGATGGGCCTTCTGAGAAATAGTAGCTTTCTCTCAAATTCTGACCTTGGTGCTGCAAAACTATAATGGCCATGAAGGTAGAGAGTGTTTACAGAAGAAAACCCGATGGAGTTCATCACAAAAACATTTTTAATTGTGTTCATCAGAGGGTGCTTTTTTAAAACCAACCAATGACTGCATTATCAGAATAATTGTACTGCTTATATTTCTAACACAGAATCGAGTAGAGAGAGCCTCAAGTATTGTTTTCCATAATCCGATAGAGAAACATTAAACAGTCTTATAACCAGAGATGTGGATTTTTCTGGGAAATTGTGAATAAGAAAATTTTCTGGAAAACCTTTCTGGGAATTTTTCCCATGCAACTTTTTCCTAATTTGCATAAAAATGGGGGGGGGAGAAGGTGTCCTAATTTTACATTAATCTTCCCCCTCCCATGCCAGAATTAGTAAGTACTGCCTGGAGCCAACTGTGCCAGCGCTAAGATGATGATGCATTTCTGCTGGAGATTCCAACATAGAGACCTAATTTTTATTGGGTATTGGTATATGATTATACAAATATAAAATAAATATTATGCAGCAGTGTGACCTCCCAACTTCCACTCTGCTAATGCTTCAGCAAGGGAAGGAACAAACTTTTGTTCGCGAAGTGGGCTTCAGAGGAAAGAGATTAGCAAAAATGGCTCCTTCTTGCACTCAAGCAACTGCACAGTGATAATCTGGAACTTGCACTATTGAACACGTGCAGTTCTAGTCTGGATGTTAGCCAATGAATTTCCAATAAGATGGAAAAAATTCCCCACAGAAGAAGTGCAGGAAATTTTCCTGGGAAATTTTCTGTTTTGGAAAACTTCCCACAGAAAATATTCCACTCCATATCTCTGCTTATAACTGAGCATTTTAAAAAGCAACCTGAGAAACAAAATACAAATGTTACATAACAGGGTCCCACTGCTACTCTTCTGTCTCAGACCCACTGACTTCTGACTCTTCCTCCAACTTTACAACTACTGAATGCAACTGCTGCACTGGTGACTGCGATGGTGTGACACTAGTGGAGGATGGCTTCTTCCTCTTCAAAGTATGAGTGGCTGGGGATTGCCCTGCAGACTGTCCTGTAGCTTTTGGGACTTCCATCTCTGTTGCAGCTGCATCCTCCCTTTCTAGCTGAGAAGGGAAAGGGGCAGGCATCATTGGCTGCTGAATGAAATAAGGATGTGGGTAAACCTGGGGAGGGGGAGGTGCCATGGGCTGCTGACTGAGACGGGCAGACATTAAGTTAGCAATACGCTTCAGCTGAGCAGTATGTGCCTCCATCCCCCGCTCGAAAGCCGCGTCAGATTCTCTGATGCATTCACGCAGAGTGTTGCATATGGAGCTTGTAGATTCCCGCGTGATTTTGTGCATGGCCCTCGCTGTTTGATCGGACACCCAAACTAGCACCCTTCTGTCATCCAGTCTTCTCTGATGCTCGTTACGGTCAAGTTCCCTTAAGAGTTCACAGATCTTCTCACGCGTTCTTGCAGTCTCTCTTACAAATTCTTTAGCTAGGAGCACCTTTTCCGTTCTTTTCCTATTCCTGAACCGTGCTGCACGCTGAGCGTTAGTGAGTGGCCGTCTCTCAGCACCTCCTCCAACTACTTCCGGAGGAACTTGTCCCTCTAGTCCTTGAGGAGGAATTTCAGGGGGATCAAGGGCAGTCGGTTCATCTCCCACCATGTCAACATTAGCTTCACCGTCTGGCTGCTCATCCACATATTCACCTGTGAAATAACCAAGAACAAAAACTCTTTGTAATGAAAATGTTAATTTAAAGAACCTTTTAAGTTAGTGCTGATTCAGAGGGGTTCTAACAAGTGATTACAGAATCCCAAGGTTTGGGGTGCGGGGGTTAAAAGAAATGCACACCGCACAGACAGCAAAGCTGTGGTGTATTCTGAAAACAGACTTAAGTAAAACAGATAAAGGGGACAAGCATGGATCCACAAATTTAGGCAAAGCTCACTAGCCAGCCATTATCTGTGGTTGCCACCAATGCCCTCTCTTCCCTCAGCTCCTTTTCCAGCACACAAGCAGCAGGCTCAGGAACAGTTTTCCCCCTAAGGCATGCGCGTGCATACACACACACACACACACACACACACACACGTTTTTTGATGTCCACTCAGCTAATTTTAGATCCCACTCAGATTGAATCAGGAAGGTCCCACTCTGAATATACATGTGCGCACACACTGCCTTGATACTGCTGCCCAGAACAAAACTCATTCCGCGCACAGATGAAAAAGATTAGAGAGAACACTGCTAAGGTCTTTGGTCATTTGTATTGGGTTATGGAGATGGTAAGAAATAATGGGAGCGCTCTCCTAATGCTCAGAAAATACTTCTCAAAAATGGCAGTGGAAATAAGACTTCTGGTGAAAAGATCTGTGTGGTGCTGGGTGTCCTGCTCGCCAGAGGGCTGTGGATTTGTAAATGCCTGGGGACAAGAGCAGAAAGCATGCATGAGACAGTGAACTATACTAACCTTTACCTTCGAGTCCCTCAGAAAGGCTTGTGTTGCTGTCCGCTCCTAGAACTTCTCCTCCACTGTCTTTGTCAATGGAGGAAGAGGGAAAGTCATCAAAGACAGAATCACTTCCCAAGGACTGGAGTAAATGTGCAGGGATCGGTGAGAAGAGTTCCTCAGACTGAGGCTGAAGTGAGGACTCCATTGAGGATTGTGGGTCTATTGCTTCATGAATGCCTCCTAGAGGTTCCCCAGGCTCCTCCAATGACTGTATGACTTCCTCTACAATAGCTGGATCCATATTGACATGGATCACCTCAACCAATAGTTCCTCTTCTTCTATTTCTCCTTTTGGAACAGGGGAGTACATGGCAGACTCAGTGGTCTGGCCGTGTTCGTCCACCAGGCACACCTCCACCGGGTGCACATGTTTGAGCTGGGTGTGGGGCAGCCCACTTCCCAAACGGAGGGCTTCCTTGCCATTGGCAACGGTCGAGGCAGAAAGAAGCCCCCTTGCTGTGGCTTCCAGATGCTTCCTAGGCTGCGCCTGAGAGGCAAGGGGGATGCCAGGTCTTTCCTGAGAGACCCCCACATGCTCGACCCTTGCCCCTGTGAGCAATTGCTGCGGAGGTCTCTTCGAGGTCAGGGGTGTCAAGCGAGAGGGTTCCAAGGCTTCCTGGGATGCCACGTGTCCTAGAACAGGAAAGGGGCTAGCGCTTGATGTGCTTGCCACAGGAGCCAGGACAGCAACCTTGCTTGTACTCGGCACAGCCATCTTGTTCGCCCCCTGCCTCTGGTCTGTGATGGGGAGGCTGCTTCCGGCTGTATGGCTGAGGGCGACACCCCTCCGGTTCAAGAGCACCGCTGCCAACTTCTTGTAGTGTGGCATAGTTCTTGGCTCCACACCCAAGCACCTGTTGTGGGCAACGAGCTGCTTGAATTTCTTCTTCAGAAGATTCACCCTCTCTTTGCACTGGGCACCACTGCGGTTATACCCTCGCTTGGTCATCTCCTTCGAGATCCACTTATATATAGTTTCATTATGGTACTGGTGCTGTAGTGCTGCCTGGACCTGCTCGCTGACCCAGAGGTCTACAAGGACTCCAGTTTCAGATTCACTCCAGTACTTTGCCCGTGTTTTGGGGGGCTGCTGAAAATCTACTGCGTCCTCAGCTGTAACAGAGCTGACTTGCAATGCCATAGTGGAGGCAGCGGCAGCCTGCAATGCCTTAATTAGTGGGGCAGGTATGGAGGCAACCAAGCTGGAGACTAACCGGTTGTTGGAGTGTGGTCTTCCTATATATCCACTGGGGCAACAGAAGGATGTAGAGAGGTCTTGAATATGTTCCACATGACCTCTGAACCAACTTAGTGTAAACTCTTATATTGAGTTCTATGGCTTTCCCCCGCTCCAGTGCACAATATTTAGAGCCTGTTGTCTGCTTTCCGCCCTCCCAGACTTATGACTCTTATTTTGGACTTCTGCTAGACTAACTTTTATTCTCACATTCTCCAGCAAATAAAATGGTTTTCTGATCACGTTATTTTATTGTTTTACTTTGTGAGCTGCTCAGAAAACAATTGTTATGCGGCAGCCAACAAATGGAGTTATTATTATTAATTATCTTGTTAGTCTGTATGAACTACCATAAACGTCTGCCTTCTCTGGATTCTGGAAAGCCCTTCCTTTGGCATGTCTTAAAGGTCTTCAGTTTGACTCCAGCAGGTTATTGGTTTTTTGAAGATTCCTCTCATCCTTCACACATCCACTGCCTGCTGGAATAACAAGAGAACTGGAATAAACAAATAAAACGAATACAGCATTGTAACATAAATGAACTGAGCAACAAATGAGTGTGCAACTTTCCCCCCCCTTTTTAAAGATTGTGTGTCGCTTGAGTACAGGATTATTATTATTTCTTTAAAACACCTGAAGCTGCTCTGAGCCTATCGGACAGAGTAAGATATAAACCTAACAAACAAGCAAAACAAAGTCAATCCATTCAGCTCACTTAAAGTGGTAGCCATCTTGAAATTATCTAGTCCGGATATTCTGAAGACTTGATCATTTTGTTTGTTCTATTTATATACTGCCTATTGTCTTTGAATACTGTTTTTGGTCTGTAAATCCAAGGATGTTTACAGCTTCAATACAAACACTGCAAAAAGATTTATAAAAGATAAATAAACCACAATAAAATTGTAATATGAACTAAGCGGAGAGGGGGAATCCATAGTAAGAATTGGGAGAGACTACAAAATAAGAAATCAGTCAGATTAAAGAAACCCTGGGAACAAAGAGAAAAGAGAACTGAGGATAAACCACCAATCAACTCAGGCCCGGGTAAACAAATTATCTTCTACAGCCTACCAAAAAACCAAAACAAAAACCAGGGGAGAGTGGCAAGAGCAGTGCAAACCTTTAAAGGGAAGGCATTTTGCAGTCTTGGTTGGAGCAATCACTGATAAGACTGTCCTGTATGCAAGACAGCCATGCATCTATCAGTAACACAACACACTATGTTTCCCCCTTGTATTTGTGACAATCCATTAAATGTTTGCTTTCAAAGATTTTTCATTACTCTTTGGACCAGGGGTGGGCCAAAGCGTCCTACAGTTTGAGATAAAGAACAATCTGCCACCCAGCTCCTTCCCCTGTTCCACCAGTGGCCAACCTTTCCTTGAACTGCAGCACTTAAATGCTGCCCCATCTAAAAATATTCCTGTACGCAGCAAAGTGGCATGTCAGGGAGAAAAGTTCAGCCCAGCATTCTTCCTGACACACTACATTTCTGTGTGGAGGGAAGCTTCTGCTTTTGTTTGCATTGCTTTTGTTCATATTCGGAAGAAATATTCAAACATGGAACTCTACCCCAGCCTGAAATGGCATTATTGACCCATTTCCCAGGCATTACTGGCCTCAAAGCTGTTGTGTGGACCTTCTGCAACTCAATAGCCTTTTCTTATTGCTAGAGGATAAGAATGTAAGAACAGCCCTGCTGGATCAGGCCCAAGGCCTATCTAGTCCAGCATCCTGTTTCACACAGTGGCCCAACAGATGCCTCTGAGAAGCCCACAGGCAAGAGCTGAGAGCAGGGGCAGAGCCACCACCGCATGAATGGGTTCGAAGAACCCGTCAGACGCAGAGGTGTTATTTTGCTTGCAAAGAGGCTGATGCTGGTCTCCCTCCATCCCTGGCTGAGAGGGCGTGCCCTCTCTCTTGCTGTTACTCCCCTGCAACTGGTATTCAGAAGCATTCTGCCTCTGAGGGCTGGAGGTGTTCTATAGCCCTCAGACTAGTAGCCACTGATAGACCTGTCCTTCGTGAATTTATCTAAACCCCTCTTAAAGCCATCAGGCTGTTGGCTGTCACTACATCTTGTGGCAGAGAATTCCACAAGTTGATATGTTGTGTGGAAAAAGTACTTCCTTTTGTCAGTCCTAAATTTCTTGGCAGTTTCATGAGATGACCTCTGGTTCTGGTGTTATAAGAGAGAGAGAAATTTCTCTCTATCAACCTTCTCCATACCACACATGATTTTATAGACCTCTATCATGTCTTCCCTCAGTCGTCTTTTTTCTAAACGAAAAAGCCCCAGCTGTTGTAACCTTGTAAGATGCATGCTCTAGGCCCCTGATAATCTTGGTTGCCTTCTTCTGCACCTTTTCCAGTTCTACAATGTCCTTCTTAAGATATGGTGACCAGAACGGTACAGAGTACTCCAAATGTGGCTGCAACATCATTTTGTATAAGGGCTTTATAATATTAGCAGTTTTATTTTCAAACCGCTTCCTAAGGATTCTGAGCACAGAACTAGCCTTTTTCATAGCTGCCGCACAGTGAGTTAACACTTTCACCAATGTAAAGCTTCACCAATGTTCAGCTTTTAAGGCTTAGGGTTTCCCCCCAGTTAAAAATGCACAAACATTTTGAGTTTTAAGAAAGTAAAATCCTTCTCCCATTAATAAAACTACCACACAGTCCCAGGTTTAATCCCTGGCATCTCCAGTTAGGGCAGGAAAAGAACCATGCCTGAAATCCTGAGCTGCAGCCAGTTACAGCAGACTATAATGAACTGGATAAACCAGTGCTCTGATTCAGTAGAAGAAAGCTTCATACTCACCAACATTTCATTGGCAAAACACCTTCCTCAAAGAAACATAAGAACTCCCTTGCTGACAGGCCCACCCCAAAAGGGGACACACACACACACACACACACACACACACACACACACACACACACCTCAATGTAGCACAATTTAGATGGCTTTAAGAGAATCAGACAAATTCATAGAGGAAGAGAGGTCTGTCAATAGCTGTCCTTCAAATATACACTGTAATCTCAAGAAATTACTCAAATTCTCTTTCATACGTGAGCAAATACACATTCCTCATAAAGAAAGCATAAAGATCACCTTGCCAAAAGGTCTATCCAAGAAGAAAATGCAAGTTGCAAGCAATCTAGACAAATATATATTTACCATCAATCTGATTTCAAACCATAATATGAAAATACCTCTGTTCTTTAGGATTTAAAGATGAGCAAGCACATGAAGGGCAAGGGGGAAAGACAACTTTAAAAACAATTCCCCATGATCCGTGTTATAAATCTTATTGTGATGTAAATGTATAAGAAAAGATCATAAAATTGAGTGTTTTTGATGGGGGAGGAGGGGGGAATTGCTTAATTTTCAGTTTTGCAGTCTGTAACCCTTTGCAAGGAGTGAAATAAGGTGGGAATTTTATTCCACTGCAAACTTATATAAAAATAGACTATCTATATATTTATTTCTCCTAGGCGTACCCATCGCTAATCCCATGCATGGCAGGTCTCGCGAGACTAGCGACGGGATGCGGAGAAATAATGGAGGTGGCGGCGGGCCTGACCACCGGGGTGAGGAGGTAATGGCGGCAGACCCAGCTGCCGGGGTAAAGAGGTGGTGGTGGGCCCGGCCCAGCCCAGCCGCTGAGGTGAGGAGGCGGCAGTGGCGGGCCCGGCCACCAGGGTGAGGGAGAGGAGGCAATGGTGCTGCCAGGATGAGGAGGCAGCAGCAGGCCTGGCCGGCTGGCGGAATGAGGAGGCGACAGCAGGAGGGGATAGGCCATCTTGAAAGCCAGCCAGAAACCACAGGCGGTGGTGGGGAGTGAGCTGAGTGGGCATCAGAGACGCAGATGTTCTGCTTCCAGCCCAGCTAGTATGTAAATAATGTGTATATAAGCTGCTGCTATAAGAATAGAGCAAAAGTTTAATATTTCACCACCACCTTTTCTGTGGAGGGACATTTTATTATCATTTATTTATTTGGTTTCTATACCGTCCTTCCAAAAATGGCTCAGGGCAGTTTACATTAAAACAAAACTAAAACCAATTAACTATTAACATCAAAAACTTCAAAAACAACATAAAACCATTATTTAAACAATTAAAACAGTTTTTAAAACACTGAAATACCAGGCCAAACCTTTACGTTTTAAAAACAGTTAAAAAAACCCTGGAAGGGCAGGCCAAACAGATAGGTCTTAAGGGCTCTCCTGAAAGCCAATAATGAACTCAGATTACGGATTTCTGCCAGGGGTGCATTACACAGCCCAGGAACAGCTACAGAGAAGGCCTGCCTCTGAGTTGCCACCATGTGTGTTGGTGGTAACTGAAGACGAACCTTCTCAGATGACCTTAAGATGCAGGGGGATTGTGCAGAAGAAGGCGCTCTCTAAAGTAACTAGGACCTAAGCCGTTTAGGGCTTTAAAGGTAATAACCTGCACTTTGTATTTTGCCCGGAAACATATTGGCAGCCAGTGCAACTGTTTCAAAACAGGCATAATATGGTCTCCTCGGGTTGCCCCAGAGACCAATCTGGCTGCCACATTTTAAACTAACTGAAGTTATGAACTATGTACAAAGGCAGCCCCATGTAAAGCTTATTGCAACAGTCAAGCCTGGAGGTTACCAGGTGCCAAAATTTTCTCAAACATTTTGCTATGTGAGCTACTTTTTAAAAAGCTGTATACATATATCGATAATAATAGTAAAGCAAATGAGAAGAAAACACAGAGAGAGAGAGAGAAAGAGAGAGACTAGATTTGCCCTGCTAACAGAGCAAATAGGCACCCTTTTAAAGTAGTGATTCTCTTTATTTAGCAGGGGTAGAGCAACTGGCCTTATTCATCTCCAGCACAGCATCCCTCCAGTGGCTGTTGCTAGTGTCTATCTTATATTTCTTTTTTCGATGGTGAGCCTTTTGGGGATAGGGGTCCATTTTCTTTCTTTCTGTATCTATATAATTAATTCTCTTAGCCGGCATGCGTGTCGAGGATTTGGTGGCGGAACTCTCGTGACACGAGGCCCGGCCGAGTGAGGAGGGAAAAGGAGAGGGGGAAGAAAGTGGCGGCGGCGGACGGGCGGAGGAGGGGGAGAGAGAAAAGCAGCAGCGGCGGGCGGGGGAGAGAAAAGTGGCGGCGGGCGGGTGGAGGGGGGAGAGAAAAGCAGTGGCGGGCGGGAGGATGGGGAGAGAGAAAAGTGGCGGCAGCAGCAGGCGGACGGGAGGGAGAAAAAACTGGTGGCAGCGGGGCCCTTCTTAGCTGCCCGGTGAGGCTCTGTGTGGGGGGAGGAACGGGAGGGGGTAAGGCTAGAGAGCGCGAGGCTGGAGGGAAGGGGAAGAGTGGAGAGACCGGGGCAGGAGGGAGACGGAGGGGGAAACAGCCGGCCCCAAAGCGCTGCACAGATGCTATGTGCGGGGTCAGCTAGTATCTATGTAAACTGCTTTGGGAACTTTTGTTGAAAAGCAGTATATAAATATTCATTGTATTCATAAAACCAGCAAACAAGTTAGGATTCAGTCCATAGAGACACATGTGGTAGGAAAGGCGGCGGCGGGGGGTGGGGGGAGAGAGAGAGAGAGAGAGCACTTTCGAACTAACAAACCATCTAGGATTCTTTCTCCCACCCTACGCCAGAGGCAGAACTGTCAGCCATTTGGAGGCAGGAAACAATCTTCTCATTCCTTTTGCTATGTAAACCGCTTATGGGGGAAAATATAATAATAGGAAAGCAAAAGCACAAGGCCGGGGGTGGGTGGGGAGGAAACACAGAGATCAGATTAAAACTAACAAGCAAGCTAGTATTTACTCCAACCCCCACCGAGTGGGATCACACATAACATGGAACGTCCTTGCAAAGTTGGTAACTGACTTGACTATGACCATCTAAACCCATGCCAAGGCAGGAACTGGAGGTTTACTCAGGGCCTCAAACCTAGAAGGGTAACCAGGGTTTGAAGCTGGTGTGCCAAACCAAGTGCTGCTCTCCCTGAAGCATGTGCTACGTCTGAACCCATGCTCTTCATTAACTTCTGGTTTGTTTCAGGCCAGCCCGTCCCCTTTGCCATCAGGACCAATGGCTGCAAGGTGGCTCGCGTAGGGAAGGCTTGTCTGTTGAAAGGCAGTGCAAAGCAAGCTCGGACAGCATAGAGGACCTCACTGGGAGGCTTGGACAGGGGGTGTATTTCTAGCTCAACGTGGCTATTTCCACAAACTGAGATAGGTGATTGTAACTGAGATAAGTGATCATCCGCAATGCCAGCCTCTCCATATCGAAGGCTGGGGGAACTTCAGTTCCTTGATGTGTGTGAACACACCCAGAGGAGCACATGCCATAGAAAAGCAGAAGGGTGGGTGGTGGGGAGAGACCAATTTTGCAAAACCCAGGATGAGAGAGAGAGAGAGGAGAGAGAGGAGGCACAGGGAAAAGAATTTTAAAACACCAGGCCACTTTAGCCAAAGCAGAGTTAGGATTCTTTCTCTCTCTCCTTCCTGCAACTTGAAAGCAATGGGGGGGGGGGAACTTCTCGCTCTTCCCAAGTGCAAAAAGAGGAAAAGGAAAAGAAAAAAAGAACGAAACAAGAAAAATATCCAGGAGCACAAAAAACAAAAACAAAGCTTCTCTCTCTCTCTCTCACACACACACACACACACACACACACACACACTCACCTCTCTCACAGAAAAGGTTTAGATCTTTTTTCCTTCCCCTGATTGGAAATAATCCAACAGCCAGCTCCTCCCACTCCAAATGCATTCAAATTCTGAGCGGGGAGGAACTGAGAGGCGGGCCAAGACGCTGCTGCAGCTTGTAGGCTGAAAGCAGCAGGGAACCAAGCAGCCCTCAGAGTTTTGCTGAAGCTCTCCGAAGCGCTCCCCGTCCCTCTCAAGGAAAACAGTAGAGGAGCTGGTGCTAGCTCAGCCAAGTGGTGTAACTGAGTGGGGGCGGGGGGGGGGGGCGTGTGAAAGCAGGCAGGGGTGCATTCTGCTGCCTCCAAAATAGCCACCTGGGGCAAACACCTCATTACCGAGATACCCCTGCATCAAACCTTTCCTGACACAACAAAACATATTCCCTCATCCTTAGATACAGAACTCTCACTTTCTTAGTGAGGTTAAAACTGGTGCCCTTCAAGTCTGAAGCTAATTCCGTTGAGAGCCACTCTGCTGCAGTGGTCAGTGTGTTAGACTAGGACCAGGGAGACTCAAGTTCAAATCCCCATCCAGCCATGAACCTCACCGGGTGACTCTGGGCCAGTCACATATTTCTCAGCCTAACTTACCTCACAGGGTTGTTGTGAGGATAAACATAACTATGTACATCACCCTGAGCTCTGCAGAGGAAGAATGGGACATACATGTAAAAATAAAATAAAGAATAAGTAAATGGAATTGATTTTAAATTATATGGACACTTCTCTGAATCATATTTGGATTTTGAAATGAAGGTTAACTCCACCATGCTCAAATGCAAAGTTACGAAGAGATTAGATTACAAAACTTGTTCAGATATAAGCACAAACTTCCATAAAATAACACATCCAGGGGAAAGTATATGAAAAGAAATATGTCACTGATTTCCACACATCTACTAATCCCAAATGAATGATGCATCAGTGAAGCTGCTTCCACACTGGAAGTGCTGCAGAGACATTAGTCCTATTCAGACATTATGCTGTGCATGCGTACAGGTGTCTGTACTCATGTACATGCTTTTGTGTGGATAGCTGTGAAACCTTTAAAAGTAAATCTGGGTTCAAGCCCCCTCAAAGGCAGGGTACAGATCAGTGTTCCCTCTAAGGCGTGCGCACGCTCACAAGTTTTTTTTATGTCAGCTCAGTAAATTTTAGATCCCCCTCAGGTTGAATCAGGAAGGCCCCACTCTGAATGCATGTGCGCAGACACTGCCTTGATACGGCCACCCAGAACAAAACTCATTCCACACACAGATGAAAAAAATTAGAAAGAACACTAATACAGCTACACTACATGCATTGAACAGAATGTGCAAACAACTGTATGTGTGTACACATTTGTACATGCGTACACTGTACACTCAAGGCCAAGTTGAAGACAGATCATCCTGGAGAGAATCTATCTAAGTGGCCGCTAAGAATCAGACACCAACTTGACAGCACTTAATCAATCAATCACACTGTTCACAGACTGTGCATGCACTGAACGTGATGTTTGAATAAAGCAGGGCTGCACAACTTCAGCCCTCCAGTTGTTGTTGGACTACAACTCCCATCAATTCCAGCCACAGTGAACAATAGTCAAAGATGGTGGGAATTACAGTCAACATCTGCAGGAGGGCCATAGTTTTATAGCCCTGGAACAGAACTATTGATTTTTTGCAATCAGTTGTAAGTGGAATTAAAACAGAGGTTACACACATAAACACACACAATGTAGCACTCTATCATCCAGTTTGTGCCAATCCCCAAGGCCAAGAAGATGGAAAAGCCTTGCTGGATCAGGCCCATCTAGTCCAGCATTCTGTCTCCCACAGTGACCCACCAGATCCTGACACCAAATCCCAAAGAAACAAGATGGTTCCCTGTCTCAAAAGGGCTCACAATCTTTAAAAAACAAACAAACAAACAAACAAACAAACAAACAAACAAACAAACAGAGACACCAGCAACAGCCACTGGAAGGATGCCATGTTGGGGTGCACAGGGACTCAGTTACTCTCCCACAGCTAAATATTACCACTTTAAGAGATGCCTCTTTGCTCAGTTAGCAGGGGCTGATTTCACTAAATATGAAATTAAGTCTGTCACCATTTATACCAGGAAGTGGAACATAGGAAGCTGCCTTATACAGAGTCAGACCATTATCCATTTAACTCAGTGTAGCTCTACAGTACACTGACTGGCAGCAGCTCTCCAAAGTTTCAGGAAGGACTCTCTCCCAGCCCTACCTGGAGATGCCAGGGACTGAACCTGGGACCTTCTGCATACAAGCATGCAGATGCTCCTCCACTGCATTATGGCCCCATCCCCTAAGGGGAATATATTACAATATTCACATGTAGTCGCCCATCTAAATGTGTGGATCAGAAGTGTTTGAGTTTTTTTGTTTTGTTTAATGTGGGGTTACACTCCCCTTAAAAGATCCGGTACGTAGTCTGGGAGTCATCCTGGATCCCAAACTCACCCTGGTTTTTCAGGTTGGCCAGGAGTGCTTTTTATCAGCTTCGGCTGATATGCCAGATATATGTCCATTTCTGGAGATAAATGACCTTGAAACAGTGGTACATATGCTGGTAGCCACCCAATGGCTCAGCGAGGAAGTAACTTGCCTAGGGAGTAAGAGGTTGCTGGTTTGAATCCCCGCTGGTATGTTTCCCAGACTATGGGAAACACCTATATCAGGCAGCAGCAATATAGGAAGATGCTGAAAGGCATCATCTTATACCATGTGGGAGATGGCGATGGTAAGGTAAAGGTGAAGTGTGCTGTCGAGTCAATTTTGACTCCTGGTTCCCACAGAGCCCTGTGGTTTTCTTTGGTAGAATACAGGAAGGGTTTACCATTGCCTCCTCCAGCACAGCCTGAGATGATGCCTTTCAGAATCTTCCTATATCACTGCTGCCTGATATAATGTTTCCCATAGTCTGGGAAACATACCAGTGGGGATTCGAACCAGCAACCTTCTGCTTGTTAGTCAAGCATTTCCCTGCTGCGCCACTTATGGTGGCCAGGGCAATGGTAATCCCCTCCTGTATTCTACCAAAGAAAACCACATGGCTCTGTGGTCACCAGGAGTCGACACCAACTCGGTAGGACAACAACTTACATATGCTGGTAACCCTCTAGGTTTGACTACTGTAATGTAGCCTACACAGGGCTGCCTTTGAAGATAGTCCAGAAACTATAACTGGTACAGAATGTGGCTGCCAGACTGGTCTTTAGTTTTACTCGAAGGGATCATATAACACCTATTTTGAAAGAATTGCACGGGCTGCTGCTGTGTTTCTGAATGAAACACAAAGTGCTGGTTATTACCTATATAGCCCTCAATGGCTTGGGTCCAGGGTACTTAAGAGAACGCCTTCTCTGTTGTGAACCCTGTCGCCGATTAAGATCAACTGGAGAGGTCCAGTTACTGTTGCCACTGACTTGTTTAGTGGTGACTCGGGACCGGGCCTTTTCTGTGGCTGCCCTGGGGTTCTGGAATACACTCGCTGCTGAAATAATAGCATCTCCTTCTCTGATTGTTTTTAGGAAGACCCTGAAGACATATCTGTTTTCCCAGGCTTTTAATTAAAATCTAAATGTTAATGTTTTTTATTCATCAAGATTGTTTTTACCTGTTTTATGAATTTTAACTCTTTTATATTTTTATATTTGTTATGTTTTAACTTGTACACCACCTGGAGATTTCTATATCAGGCGGAATAGAAATACGATGAAAAAAACTATTGTGCAGGTTGTGTGCAAACAGTTGCTTTGGGGGTAAATAGCTGCTTCGGGGGCAATTTTTGGTACAATAACAGCACAGGAGGAAAGTGTTACTCCCCCCGCACGCACACACACACACCCCACAGTCCTGAGAAGAACTGCCCTCTGCACTAGCAGCAGCGGTTTTTGAACATAAAATGGTTATCTCCAGTCCGCTTCTGGGCCGGTTCTGACGATATAGCCCAACAGACGTGATTATGAATTATGATTAAGATTAGAGCCTCTGGATGGGGCGGGTTTATAAATGTAATAAATAAATATGAAGGGAACATGCTGAAAGAGTGCAATGCCCTCCTGGCACACATACCCCTTTATCATGTGGGGAGGCTGTTCATCCAAACATTTAAACAAGTATCTGGAACCTAAGGATGTGCCAGAAGCACGGTTCGAGTACTTGTAAGGAAATGCAAAAGGGAACTTTAAGAGAAAGGAGATCAGGGGCTTACCTGCTCTCTGCCGCTCCTTCCAACTTCCTGCTGGGGCGGCGCGCATCCCAAAAACTCCCATGCGGACGTCATGTGCATTTCCTTACAAGTGCTCTGCACTTCGGACACATCCCTGCTAGGGTGTATGTATAGGGGTCCTTCAGGGCCCCTACACACACACACACACACACACACACATTGAAGAAGCATACTGGAAGTGTGTCAGGACGTCTGTGCTCTTGGCATGTTGTCTTCACAATCACAAGTGCCAGGGCTGTTTTGTCAAAACTAACCCACTGTCTACAAGTCTTGGAGAACACCACAATTAGCCTCGTGGAATAGAGATTCTGAAAAGGTGGGGAAGGAGTTACTACCATCCGAAGATGGGACTTTATTCTTTGAGGGTTAAGCGCCCTCTCCAACCACAACCTAATTTGGTTTTGACTTGATACTTGGCACAACACTCAAAAT
Source organism: Hemicordylus capensis (assembly GCF_027244095.1). Lineage (NCBI taxonomy): Eukaryota > Metazoa > Chordata > Lepidosauria > Squamata > Cordylidae > Hemicordylus > Hemicordylus capensis. The sequence goes on along the minus strand of NC_069658.1, from coordinate 251,131,284 downwards.
TGATCTACATTTTCGCTAGTATAAAATACTACCTTTCATTCTGTTCTCAGAAGTAAGGGGCCTGCGTGCCTCAATCAGAGTTATGGATGGAATATAATAACTGCTAAATTTTATATGTTCTAAAATGGGGTTGGGGGAGACACACACATTCTTCTTTGTCCCAGAGGCCTAGCGTGCCTTCTAGAATAAGAGGTTGGCATTCAGATTAAATTACTCAGTAGTACTATTCAGGAGTTACTCTAAAGAACTATTACATTTCAATAATAAAATGAGTATTTTTTATTATTAATAATAAATAAATGTAGTCAGGATATCAGCCAGAGTCGAGCAACCTTGTAAATCTGCATTAACTCTTGCTCCACTCCAAGACGGTTAATCTGCAGACTTTATACGGCTCCTAGAGCACGCCTTGTTTCCTGCTGCCCGTCCCCCCTTTTTGCTTTAATTGACCCCCCCCGCCCCCACTTTTGCTTTAATGAACTTCCAGAATGAAGCATTCTGGAGAACTCAAAAGCCTGCTATAGACGTTGTGTCATTTTGGTTGGTCCAAGAAAAGGTTTTACAATAGGAGTTCTCAAACTTGGGTCCCCAGATGTTGCTGGATTACAATTCCCACCATCCCAAGCCACAATGGCAACGGATAATGGGAGTTGTAGTCTAACATCTGGGGATCCAAGTTTGAGAACCCCCGTTTTACTAGATTGTAGCAGGTGAGGAAAACTTAGGCTGAGAGAAAGACTAGCCCAATATTACGTTTGCGTAAAAAATCGGGAGGGAGAGACAAGAAAACGTAGAAAGAGCGGCAGCCTGCTCCAAAGCGGCTTTACTCCGAAGTTTTGTTTATAAAATAAAAGCTTTTTTTTTTTTTTAAAGAAGTCCACTAAATTCAATGGCACTTACTTCCAAGTAAGCGTGCATAAGATGACTCTTGCAATCCAATCCTGTTCAGCGGAACTCAGTGGGACCTACTTCCGAGTAAGCCTGGATAGGATCGAGGCTAAAAAACTGCAAGGGATAATTTTTCTCCCCAAAAAACAATTTCTGGCCCAGCAGGCGCTGGATGCAACCAGCCAGAAACAATCAATGGCCAAACACATCCAACCCTCGCTCCATCCATGCGCTTAGGCAGCCGAGTGGGGGGGGTTGGATTGCACTGCAAAAGGGATCGATCTCTCTGGCTCGATCACATGGTGGGAAGCGGAAAACAAAGAACGGACTGCACGAGCCCTCCCCAATGAACGACATGTAGGGGGGGGGATGGGGGAGAGCAGAGCAGGCGGGATACGATGTAATTGCATTTGCTAAAAGAGAGAGGCGGGGGGACCAAACCTTTTTGGAAATCGTGATGGCAGCGGAGGAGTCTCTGTAAGAACTGCTGGGGCAGAAAAGCAAAGGAAAAAAAAGAATCGGCAGCATTCGAGGGATCGGCTGGGCAGGGAAGCAACTGAGGATTTCGCTTCTGAAAGGATTCGTGGTGAGGGAGGCTTTCGTGCTGGGGAGGGAGGAGGAGGCTTATGGAGCCCGCACCCACCGGATCTTCTGGCGTGTGCGAGACTTGCACCGCGATCCCGTGCAGAGCTGCAGCGCAGTTCTAAGCGTGTTTCCTCAGAAGTCAGTCCCTTTTTGTTCAATAGGGCTTCTTCCTCCCTGGCAACTTTCTAACATCCAAGCGAGGGGAAAATAAAAGCATGGAATAAATGCATCCTTTATCCCTAATTCTTTACTTACCCTAACAGACGAAACAGTTACAGAGTTCTCTTTTTCCCACCCCCTGTCCATGGGTTGAACCTTGTGGAAGCAGACCTTGCCCGCCTCTTCTTTTACACTAAAATCCCAGCAAGCTTCTTCAAACAAAGGGGGTTACCTCCCCCATGAATCAGACCCCTCCCCTTTTCTTTCCTTAGGTTCAGTCATTTTGCAGGAAATGCTAGAAAGTTCACTTGCCAGAACTTTCTGAATCTTCCTGGGGTAGCAGGTACCATTGAATAACAATAGGCAAGGAGAATTTGCATATTAATAGACATGCACATACTTATTTCACCACAGTAGTCCCATCTGGGAAGATGGTTTAGATTAACCTCTGAGCGTAACTAGAGTAGAGAGAATGTATTTCTTGACAAAACTAAGAATATGCAAAGATTACCTGTGGGGTGAAGAACAATTTCATCACACTGTGTCTTTTTTAAGATTTATATTTCTATCACCAACTAGAAAAATAGCTCTGTTCAATTCAACAACTTGTCCCCTTCTAACTGAGCAAAGAGTGGTGATTCTCTTTATTTAGCAGGGGGAGCGAAACTGACCATATCGATCCCCAGCACAGCATCCCTCCTGTGGCTGTTGCTGATGTCTATCTTATGTTTCTTTTTCAGATTGTGAGCACCTAGGGGACAGGGAGGGAGCCATTTTATTTATTTATTTAGATCTGTGTAAACCGCTTTGCAAACTTGTTGTTGAAAAGCGGTATATAAATATTTGTTGTATTTGTTGTCCAAATGCATCACAGGAAACTGGGCCCGAGAATCACTCCTCCGTTTTCATATTGATTCTGGATTGAATTCACTTATCTTTATTTGTGCACAATGTACAACAACTAAAAATATTTATATATCACTTTCAACATCAGTGCTCAAAGCAGTTTACATAGGGAAATTTGGTTGGTTGGTTGATTAAGATAGTTCTCTTTCCCAAAGGGCTCACAGTCTAAAACTAAATATAAAGTAGACACTAGCAACAGCCACTGGAAGTATATTGTGCTGGGTAGAGACAACTGTTCCCTATCTGCAAAATATAAGAGAATCACCACTTTTTGAAAAGCACCTCTTTTACCAGTTAGCAGTGGGTACTCACTACCACGTGACTGTGTCTTATCCTCTTTGTAGTAGTAGTAGTCCCAGTCCCCAAGCAGGCTTTGCAATTTGCAAACAAGACTTGATGTCCAAACTTTGACAAAGGAAGAATCCTGCATCCCTGATCAAGCTTTGGAGGAAAGGGAAATTCTATCAAAGGTGAGAGAACTATTCTATCTGTGTGAGAGAACTGAAAAGTTAAATACAAAACCATTAGATTTTAGGATGAAACACTGGGATTAGTACAGAACCTAGCCATACACTTCCTGTATCCCAAGAGGCCGGTGTTCTCTTTCCTGACCACTTTTTCTCATATCTTCTTCTTGATCAGAAATTCCTAATGTGATGGAACAAGGAGAGGAGCCTCATATTCCAGATCTCCAGGGATCAGAGGGCACCAAGACTTTTCCAAATGTTACCTCGGGTGAGGATAATCATTGATGCAAGCAGAAAATATTCCATTTCTGTATTTTTCTGTGGAGCATTCTGGTGTCTGATTCTGGATAAGTATTGTGTTGTAAAATTAATTAGTGACATAATGAATGGATATGATACCAATCAAACCAAGCAGTTTTTCAGAGTTGAAATTATCCCTTTTCTGATTACTATATAGCTGTCTTCTCTCATTCCACTATGTATTCAGTCAATGTGTCTAGTGGGAGCTTTTCCATCATTGAAGGATGGAATCAGAATTATTTGCTCTTACCTATGGAGTATGAGAAAAATGTAATATGTATGTCTGAATAATCTTCCAGAGAAGCTAGGAAGACAGAACTTTGCATAGCTTATTTACTTGGTAGGCCTGTGTGTCTGAATGTCCGATTTCTTCCGCCCTTGGTCTGAGCTGGGTATTGGGCTAGATACAGAGATTCTCAGCCTTGGGTCCCCAGATGTTATTGGACTTCAGCTCCCATAATCCTCAGCCCCAATGGCCTTTGGTTGGGGATTATGGGAGTTGAAGTGCATCAACATTTGGGGACCCAAGGTTGAGAACCCCTGGACTAGAAGACCACCAAGGTTCTTTCTGAAAATAATGTTGTTTTTTAATTTGCCGTGATGTACTATATTGATAGGAGAAATGTTTGATCAACAGTGACACACCTAAAGCAAACATCAGCGAAAATAGTTCAGGTAATGGAACAGAGCTCATACAAAGCCATTCAATAGTAGTGGTTGAACCAAGGATTGGGAAGAGCTGGGTTCAAATCCCTACTTGACTGTGAAGCTCACTAGATGACTTTAGGCCAGTCACATTCTCTCTCAGCGTAACCTCCTTCACAAGATTGTTGTGAGGAGGAACTCCTTGAAGGGAGGGCAGAATAAAATTCTAGGATATGCTCAGAAACTAGACAACCTTCACCGCCACCTGTATGGCTCCTGATTGGAATATCAGTCCTTACATCCTCCTCGTACATCTTTCTCTCAATCAGGTTTTCCTAATGTGAAAGAAGAAGAAGAGGAGGAAGAACAGCTGCGGGTACCAAATCACCAGGGCTGTGAGGGAAGCGAGACCATCCCAGGTGCTCAGTCAGGTATGGGATAGGTTTGTTTAATTCAGAGTGAATAGATAATTACTGTAGAATAAGTGGACAATCCATATTTACAAAATTGCACATCTTTTTTTCTCAGAGTCTCCAGAACTGAGCATTCTGAGAGCCAGTTCAGATGCTATTCTGCCAGCTGAACTCTTGCAAATAACAGTTTACACAAATTATCTGCTTGTATGAACTGCATAATTTCAGAAGCGATCATAAGCAGGGGTTCCCAGCCTGTGGTACTCCAGATGTTGCTGAACTACAACTCCCATCATCCACAACCACAATAAATTGTAGCTGAGGATGGTGGAAGTTGTAGTTCATCAACATCTGGAACATCTCTTTTTTGGGACAGGAAACCATCTTGCTCCATTATTAAAACAGCAATGTTTGGAATTATGGTTTTATGTTTTTATAGTTTTTGATTTTAACAGTTGATTGATTTTAGGTTTTTTTAAATGTAAACTGCCCTGAGCCATTTTTGGAAGGGCGGTATAGAAATGAAATGAAATGAAATAAAATATGGCAATAATAATCCTGACCTACCTCACAGGTTGTTATTCAGATGCCATCAATATAATATATGTGAGGAGCTTTGCACAGTCAAAAAGTACTATACAAATCCTCTGAGCTCTTTTTCATTATCAGGGTTCCCTGATGTGAAGATAAAGGTGAAGGAGGAGGAGGACCCGTGGCTTCCAGATCATCAGGTTTTTGAAGAAAACAAGTCACTCCTAACTGCTGATTCAGGTGAGGGACGTGCTCAAGTAATCGCACTGTCTGGATAATTTATTCAGAATATAGTACAGACTTTTGTTTTTGAACATCACCCTTAAGTCACACTTTGCACGTTTTCCCAGGATTCCAGTGTGTAGCTGTGCTGTCTATTGCAGCAAAAAAACCAGAGCTATTGGTGTTCAGATTATTACTGCCCCTGAACATGGAAGCCTCGTGTAATTTATTATTATTATTGACATTATTATTTAGAACAGACTTTATCCAGCTCCAGTACAGCATTTTGCTACAGGCTGCTGGTGGGGTCTACTTTGTGTCTCTTCAGATTGTGAGTGCTTTTGGGACAGGCAACCATCTTACTCCTTTTTCTCTGTAAACCATGTTCAGAAATTTTTTTGTTGAAAAGCGGTATACAAATATGCTTAATATAAATAAATAATATTTATATACTGCGTTTCAACTAAAAAAATCCTCAAAGCTGTTTACATAGCAAAAGGAATGAGACGGCTGTTCCCTATCTTAAAGGGACTCAGAACCTAAAAGGATCATGAGAGAGGCCCCAGTAACAGCCACTGGAAGGGATTCTGTGCTGGGCTGTATAGAGGGGGAAGTCGCTCTCTCCCTGCTAAATATGAGAGCCACCTCTTGAAAAGGTGCCTCTCTGCCCAGTTAGGGTTTATATCCTGCCTTTCTATGTTAAAACTTTTAAAAAGTATTTTCATTGGTTTTAAATGGTTTTAATTGTTTTTATATTGTTTTTAGCACTGTGTGTTTTTATGTCTTTTTAGTTCCTCTGGATGGAATGGTTTATAAATGAAATAGATAGATAGATAGATTTACTCAAGACAGCTCACAAAATAATACTGCCCCAGGTAAAATAAACCATAGCATATCAAAAAATGCCTTCAAAAATACATTATCAACATCATGGCTAATAGATCAATGCTATGAATTTGTCTAACCTCTTGCTTGATTTATTATTTATTTATTTAGAATATTTATCCCCACCAATACAATATAAAACAATTTACAATATAAAACAATTTTTAAAAAATCAAAGTTAAAAAGTTAAAAGACCAAGCTAAAAAGACCACATTTAAAAGTTACAAATTATAAACGTTTCAAATTAAAAGTTATAACTAGAAAACTAAACACTAAGAAACCTACCGGCGGATAAAGCGTTAAAAAGGCTCTCTAAAAAGATGTCTGTCTGTCTGTCTATATCTCTATCTATCTATCTATCTATCTATCTATCTATCTATCTATCATATTTTTATACCACCTGATATGTCCATCTCTAGGTGGTGTACAAATTTTAATATTAAAAATCACAGATTAAAATACATAAAACACAATAAAAATATAAAGTAAGTTATTAAAATGATTAAAGTTAATTCTGATTAAAAGCTTGTGAGAACAGGAGAGTCTTGAGGGTCTTCCTGAAAATAAACAGAGAAGAAGATGCTCTTATTTCAGCAGGGAGCATATTCCAAAGCCCTTTAGTTGTTTTTTTACAGCCGTTCATGCTTGTGTCACATCTTATGGCAAACATATAAGTTCATTAGGCTGCAATGTGGCAGTGGCTGGAGTAAGCAAGTACTCAATATACTACCATTGCTAAATTCTCCACTCCTAAGCAGTTATTCCTGCCTCCCTTCTCTCTCTGATGGATTTCACTTTCCCAAGCTAGGCAGGGTCTCCTGTCTGTATCCTCCTTTGAATGCAGTGTATTTCAAACTCTGTCTTCTAGCTGATTCCAACTATTCCTCTTCTGCTTGGGCAGGATTTTCAGCTCTCAAATCTGAATTGACTCCCCAGCCACAACAAGGGGAAGAGCCTTGGATTCCGAAGCAAAAGGTCTTGGGTGAAAATGAGGACCCAGATCACAAGTCAGGTGAGGAAACAAGGAAGCCAGCATGCTCAAAACCTTTCCATATTGAGTGGGGGGAACACTAAGGTAGCAGTGACTAACCTGTGGCTCTCCAGCCACTGTTGGACTACAACTCCCATCATCCCCAGCAGCAATTGTAGTTGGGGATGATTGAAGTTGTAGTAAAACAGTGGCTGGAGAGCCTCAGGTTGGCCACCCCAGCACTAAACCTCCCTGAGCCATTTTTGGAAGGGCAGTATAGAAATCAAATTATTATTATTATTATTATTATTTCTTGTTTACACAGTCAGACAGGTGCTATTGACTGGTTTGTTTTATCCAGACATCGAGTCCTTCCCAAGGACCTGGGATGGCTGAATTTTATTGTCAATGTTGTTGCTGTTGTTATAGATATCGTCGCAGAATATAGGCTGTTCCCAGTAAAGCTGCTTTTTGTAATGGGCTAGTGGTGATTTCTGTGGCCCCTATGGTGTTGAGGTGCTCTTCAAGGTCTTTTGGAACTGCACCCAGGGCGCCAATGACCACTGGGATTATTTTGGTCTTCTTCTGCCACAGCCTTTCAATTTCAATTTGTAGATCTTTGTATTTGGTGATTTTTTCTATTTCTTTTTCTTCTATTCTGCTATCCCCTGGTATTGCTATGTCGATTATTTTGACTTGTTTTTCTTTCTTCTCGACTACAGTTATATCTGGTGTATTGTGTGGCAGATGTTTGTCTGTTTGTAGTCGGAAGTCCCATAATATTTTTACATCTTCATTTTCTACCACTTTTTCAATTTTATGGTCCCACCAATTTTTGGTTACAGGTAGCTTGTATTTTTTGCAGATGTTCCAGTGTATCATCCCTGCTACTTTGTCATGCCTTTGTTTGTAGCCAGTCTGTGCAATCTTTTTACAACAGCTGATTAGGTGGTCCACTGTTTCATCCGCTTCTTTACAAAGGCGGCACTTGCTGTTTGTTGTGGATTTTTCGACTCTGGCTCTTACTGCATTTGTTCTTAGTGCCTGTTCTTGTGCAGCCAGTATTAAACCCTCTGTTTCTTTCTTCAAGTAACCATTCTTAAGCCATTGCCAGGTCTTGGTGATGTCTGATTTTCCACTTATATTGTGCAAATATTGACCATGCAGGGGCTTATTTTTCCATTTTTCTGCTCGGTTCTTGACTTTCTTTCTTGTAGGCCTGCTTTCTTTCATTGGTGTTTCTTGTAGGCCTGCTTTCTTTCATTGGTGTTGAATAGTTTCTCGTTCTTGACCATTTTAAGTGCATCTTCTTCACTGTCCTTGATATATTCTTCAAGGACTCTTTTCTCCTCCTCTACTGTTTGATGGACTTGCAGCATTCCTCTTCCACCTGAGCTGCGAGGGAGGTATAGCCTATCTACGTCGCTGCGGGGGTGCAGAGCATGATTGATGGTCATGATTTTCCTGGTCTTACGATCCAGCATTTCTAGCTCTGCCTGGGTCCAGTCTATTATCCCTGCAGTGTATCTGATAACAGGTATAGCCCAGGTGTTTATGGCTTGTATGGTGTTCCCGCCATTGAGTTTGGACTTGAGGATTTTTCTGACTCTCCTGATGTATTCGCTTCCAATTTTTCTTTTAACTTCAGTGTGTGCAGTGTTATCAGCCTGGAGAATGCCCAAGTATTTGTAATGTTCTTTCTCTTCCAGGTTCTTGATCTTGCTTCCATTGGACAGTTCTATTCCTTCTGTTTTTCTTATTTTCCCTCTGTTCGTTATTAATGCAGCACACTTGTCTAGTCCAAACTCCATTGCTATATCGCTACTGAATATACGGACAGTGTTTAGTAGTGATTCGATTTCTGACTGGGACTTTCCATACAACTTCAGATCGTCCATGTACAGCAGATGGTTGATTTTACTGGATGTTTTAGATGTTTGGTATCCGAGGCCTGTTTTGTTGAGTATTTGTGAAAGTGGGGTCATGGCGATTACAAACAACAGAGGGGATAGTGAGTCCCCTTGGAAAATGCCTCTTCTAATGCTAACCTGTCCAAGTGTCTTGCCATTGATTGTTAACTGTGTACTCCACATGCTCATTGCTTTTTTAAATAAATATCTGAATGTTTTTGCTGACACCAGTTGTTTCTAAACATTTTAGTATCCATGTGTGAGGCAATGAATCAAAGGCTTTCTTGTAGTCAATCCATGCAACACTTAGATTGGTTTTTCTTCTCCTGCAATTTTCTAAAATCATTTTGTCAATCAGCAGCTGGTCTTTTGTGCCTCTGGTGTTCGGGCAATTTCCTTTCTGTTCAACTGGAAGCTGTTTGTTAATTAATAAGTGTTGCATGACTTCATCTGCTTTTATTCCAGTTAATAATTTGAACATGGTTGGCAGGCAGGTTATCGGTCTATAATTACTTGGAACTGCACCTTTTGCTGGGTCTTTCATGATGAGATGAGTTTTCCCAGTTGTTAGCCATTGCTCAATATCACCTCCTTGCAAAATGTTTTCACCTCCTTGCAAAATTATTATTATTATTATTATTAATCATATTATTATTATTAGAAATCAAATTATTATTATTACATTATTATATTATTAAAAATAAATAAATAAATAAATAAATAATAAGGTTTCCATGGAAACTCGCTGATATCTACCACTGCTAGCAAACTGGAATATCACTCATTGCTTCCTCTTATATCTCTGTGTTGATCAGGTTTTCCTGATGCGACAGCAAAGGTGGAAGGAAATGAATCTTGCATCTGTAATCTTGAAGGCTCAGAGCAGAGCGAAACGGCCCAAGGATCCTGCTTGGGTCAGTTTGGCTCAGTTAGGCAGTATATAGATGATTAAGAACGGAACTAGATGTGACGTAACGCTTTTCATTAAAAAGAAAGTTTCTGAAAGTGGTTTACATGGTTAAATGCAGCCATGAGGGTCCCCAGATGTTGTAATTAGCTCATTCCCGTCCAGACTGGGGATGCAACATGGAGGCAGAGAGTGCACTATTACTTCTGCACTATTTACTTCTGCACTATTTCCCCTCCTTCAGCCTCAAACTGTTGAGTCCCCAAAGGTACAATTAAAACAAATGGTGCCTTCAAGGATCCATAACAGTGGGCAGGGGAAATGGCAGAGAAGTAAAGGGTTAAATACCCTTTATTATTGTTGTTGTTGTTGTTGTTGTTTTTATACGTTGTTATTGAGACTGTTTTATGAACTGCTTTCAGCAAAAAGGTTTTCAAGCAGTTTACATAGAAAAAAGGAATAAGCTGGTTCCCTGTCTTAAAGGAAGTCTCAGTCTAAATAGAAACACACCAGCAATAGCCAATGGGAGAGGCTCTGTGCTGGGTTGAATAAGGACAGTTGCTCTCCTCCTGCTAATTCTAAGAAAGCCATCACTTTCTTTGCTCTGTAAGCAGAGGTTAGAGTTCCAGTACCAAACAGGTCCCATGCAACAGTTATTCTTTTTCTAAAATAAAATTCAAAACTAGACAACAGTGCATTTAATGTTACATCAGGTTTGTAGGGATGTGCTCCAAACATGATTCAGCATCCGAATCGCAGCACAATTCCTCTAAAATCAAGGGCTTATACATCCCCTTTAACAAGGAGGAGAGCAGGTCCATACCTGTTCCTCCTCCCCTCTCCGCCACTTCCATAATTGCCACGTTCCCCCCAGGTATGATTGTGTACCGGTAGGGTGTCTCTCAGTTGCCCCTACGCAACACTGGCATGCACATGGCCTCCGCATGCACTGCAGCCATTTGTGTGATCCATAAATGGCTCAGCAAATGGCTGATGTTTCTAGCACATTCCTACAAGTTTGGTCTTTGGCCAGAATCCATTTCATAGTTCTGTTTATCGATAGAGAAATACTTTATCTGTTGAAAAAGGCAATGGGACCATAACTCAGAAGGTATCTCCCCTGGCATCTCCGGCTAGGGCTGTGAGAGAGTCCTGCTTGAAACTTTGGAGAGTTGCTACCAGTCAGTGTAGGCAGTACTAACCTAGATGAACCAATGGTCTGACTCAGTAGGCAGCAGCTTCTTATCAGTCATACACTAGTTACTTTTTCTCACATTTTCCCTTGAAACGTTCGGAAGGTAAATGTTCTTGGAAACATGCCAATTGGCTTAAGAAATGTTTTCCTTGCCCCTTACTGTGCAGTTTCTGTCTTATGGAGGAGATAAAAAAAGTTTCACTAAACTTCAAAGGAGTGTTTGCCTTTAATAAGATTCTAGTACATTATTTTGGATTTTCCTTGAAGACTTTGGATTTTCCTTGAAGTCTTTTCCTTGAAGATTTTGGACTTTCTTTGAAGACTTTCTTTTATAAGTAGGGTGTAGCATAAATAAATTTCCCAATGTCTCTGTGGGTATTGGGGTGTTTGGAAACACGGAATGCCCCTTATGTTTTTGGGACCCTATAATGCTATTCTATCAAAATTAATCTTAAAATAAGATGTGGTTAAACAAAATTCTCTGGAGTATCAGTCCTTCACTCTTATTTATTATTTCTCTGTGTAGACTGCCCTGAGCCATTTTTGGAAGGACGGTATAGAAATCAAATAAATAAACAAATAATAAATAAATATACCTCTCTCCTGACCAGAGTTTCCTATTGTGACAGTAAAAGTGGAAGAAGAAGAGGAGCCATGGGTATCAGAACATCAGGGCTACGAGGAAGGTGAGGCCTTCCCGGGAAGGGGAGGGGTTCAGCTCATCAGAAGATGCATGCTTCCTTATGGTTCAAGGTCCTTCGGGCTGTCAGAATCTGGTTCCATCCTTAAGCAAAAACAAACTAATACACAGAAGGCATAAAGACCGAGGCTGGCATCTAGACTAACAAAGTGCTCGTGTAATGAGCAAAGTTGTACTAGCACAAGACGATCAGTGGTGATTTATTTTAAAAAGGAATTACACAATTGCACAAGAGCTCCATTTAAAACAAATGAGATGTGCTGCTGTGCAAGCACAAGCATGCTTGCAATAGTGCAACTCCTGAGATTAAGTTTGTTACAGTCCGAGACCAGAAAACAAGCAGAAACAAGGGGGGGGGGGTGGGAATGCAAAGTTACAGAAAAAACAATACAGCTTATAGTTCACATCACATCCATCTCTCTATATATATCTAAGGCATACCCATTGCTAATCCCATGTGCGGCAGCTCTTGCGAGAGTTCACAAATGAGCTGCTGGCAGGGGGAGAGGAAAGCGGCGGCACTGGACAGGCTTGTGTGGGGAGAAAACAGCTGCAGCAGCTGGGGGAAACGGCAGTTGCAGGCGGGCAAAGGAAACGGCAGCGGGGGGAGAACTAGAGGCGCAGACACTCTGTGCCTGGCCCAGCTAGTTTATATGTTATGGATACACGAAATCAGTCCTCAAAGACCAAGCACTTCATTAGTTAGAATGTCAGCCAGAGACTTTGGAAGACACAAATAAACTTGATCAGTTTATTTAGAGGACTTTGCTGGAGAAGAGTAAGACAAATTGGAGGTAGGAGGAAGGCAAGCCAGGCAGCCTGAAGGTCAAGAGACAGCCTTCTCACCAGAAAGGATTCAGAGTCTACCTGGATTCCCCTGGAGACCTCCACAATTTTCCCAGCAGTCATGAGCTGCAGCTGTTCAGCAAGCAACAGGTTGGGCTAAAGCACTAAAAGAAGGCTAGAAGAATTGAGCTAGCAGACTGTGCCCTTCTCAAATGCATCTTGGAAAGCGTGAGAGAGTCAGACAGACAATTGGTTATTGGTTCTGCCCCAGAACACCACTCTCATCACTTGCTCCTCCTCCCCAGGATTCCCTGGTGTGATAATAAAGGTGGAACCAGAAGGAGAACGATGGGGCTTGGATCTCCAGGCTTCTGAGGAAAGTGCAGCTGTCTCAGGAGTTTTGTCAGGTGAGGGATGCAACCATTATACTTAGTTCTGACACATGGTGCTTAGTGGATACACGGTGGCAACCATCATAACTTGGCATAAAACAGCACGGGTTTATAGTCTTGGGGTTTTTTTTATAGTCTTGGTTTTAATTTTTGTGTGGACCGCCTTGGGTTTGTTTTAATAAAAGGCAGTATACACATTTAACAATAAATAAATAACATGGGTCAGAAAGGATGGCACAGTCTCATAATCTAGAGTCCTTCAGGCTGTCCAGTTCACAACTCATATAGTCTAGGAAGGACCGCAGCTCAGTCAAGAGCACCCACTTTGCATGCCAACAGTCCCAGGTTCAATCCCTGGAGTTGCAATAACGAGCTAGGTGGTTCAAGGATCAGACTCGGTATAAAACAGCTTCCTATGCAGCCTTCCTCTTTATGGGAATGCACAGAAGCCCTATTCACATGTTATGCTGAACATCTGTACAATCTGTGTACAGATCTGAACACGAGTACAGTTATTCACATGTTGAATGCAGCAGTATACTTCCCATCTGTATCTGCATTTCAAGTGGCCTGAATCTAGGTTCACTTTGAAAATGAACACAGATACAGTCATTCACACCCAAACCTGTATGTACGTACAGATGCCTGAACACAGGTATGGCTGAATGAATGAATCTTTATTACCGTCAATGACTCATAACAAAAGCAAGACAATACAACTCGTTTCACAAAATACAGAAAAGGGGGTGGCATTAGTGAACCAATCATGCTAATACCATTTACTCAAACAATTTAGATCTAATCTTGACTGCTGCTGCACAGAATTTAGCCACATTCAGTGTTATACAGTCACGACAGTCTGCTAACAGAAAAGAAACATACCCATCCTCAGTTCTACCAGGGATATTCAATAAAAGAGGGGCAATCAGTTCAGAACGAATATCCTTATAGAATAAACAATATAACAAAACATGAGTCACCGTTTCTACACCTTGGCCACAAGGACAAATCCGATTGTTAATAGGAATTTTCTTATACCTGCCCTCTACTATAGCTGATGGTAATGCATTCCATCATGCAAGGGAGAAGGCTCTTTTCTGGGACTTGGTAACTAAATTGAATAAATATTGTGCGGGTTTTGTATAATTTGTAAAACTACCTAAGAAGTTACCTGCAGAAATTTGTGCAAGCACGGGTATGGCTAAACTCAGACAAGTATCCTGCCAGAAGTTCTTGATAGTTCAGCTTGATTTGCTTTATTCAAATACTTGCACTGGAAAGGAAAATAATAGTTCCCCATGTTTCTGGAACCAGTTTGTGTCAGAGTTTAGAGTATACAAGGCAGCTTTCACACTCACACGTGGAGAGGAGAGCTGGTCTTGTGTTAGCAAGCATGACTTGTCCCCATAGCTAAGCAGGGTCTGCCCTGGTTGCAGATGAATGGGAGACTTGATGTGTGAGCACTGCAAGATATTCCCCTCAGGGGATGGAGCCGCTCTGGGAAGAGCAGAAGGTTCCAAGTTCCCTCCCTGGCAGCATCTCCAAGATAGGGCTGAGAGAGATTCCTGCCTGCAGCCTTGGAGGAGCCGCTGCCAGTCTGTGAAGACAATACTGAGCTAGACAGACCAGTGGTCTGACTCAGTATATGGCAGCTTCCTATGTTCCTATGAGTTTCTAGGGAGCAGTCAACTCGGATAACAATCATTCTCAACTCGGAAGGAAGGTAAGATGAGAAAAGGCTGGATGCAGCAATCTTTGGGGTGGTGAACTGTCTCAGACTAAGCTCCTTCTTTTCAAGTCAAAGAAACAAGCCTGACCAGGACGTACTTATGCAGGACAAGCTTTGTCAGTAGGCTTTATCTGGCCTTTTGGGTATTTAGATGGTTCTTGGGGGCTCTCCTTTGTTTGGAGAGCTCAGTGGTAATGCACAGGCAGAGCCTGTGCCCCCAAATCATACAAAGCTTGACAGTGCCTAGGAGTTAGCTTACTACCCTGTACACAATACGTGTCAAGTTTTTAAACATTACCAAGTTAAGACGGTTTTCATTTGTGGTGTGCAATTTTAACCTGAAAGCATGTCTTTTGTTGGAGACAGTCACCCTTATGCAGATTAGGAATGAGTTTTATTAAAATCAACCATTCTTCATAGCATGCATAACAATTTACATTCAGAGCATGAAAGACAACAAAAGACTACAAAAATTAGAAAAGTTATACATTACATACCAAGAAAAATGCCTAAAGATACAATTAAGATAACACTGAAAAGCTACATATGTTACACGTGTTACATAGGTTGATACATTGCCGTACACCAAGTAACTACCATCCCAACCATCAGAAAGCAAAAAATTAGCAAGCAGTTTGGTTGAAGTCCATATCTACACAGTGCTCCTAAAAGTGATGGGAGGAGGAAGCAGGCCGTCCTACCGTTTCTACTAGTTACTCCACCTTAACTTGGGTGTACACTCCTGTTCAGATAAGGGTTCAGATATGTGACAGTCACATAATATGCTCCCAGACACATTAGGGTTCTCATGATCCTCAGTAGGGTAGGAGATGCATCCTACTGAACTTTGGGGGCTGTGTACACTCCCATTTTGAGATTGTCTGTGAATAAAAAGCGGGGGGGGGGAGGAAGTGCTCATGTGTGAGGTTTGTGCTGGGTAGGGGGGCTTTTTCTTCTACCTCCTTCAAAAGCAGGGTACAGCTACTGGGTAGGATAGAGTCCTATGCAGTGTGCACTTGACACATGATCACTTCCTCCCCCTCCTACCTTAGTTTTCACTCACAGGTGAGATCTCAAAACAGAAGTGCACACAGGTTCCAAACTAGGACGTGTCTCCTACACTATTGAGGATCATGAGACCAGCCCTTGTGGCCGACATCCAAATGAATGCTGCACTAGCAGCATGTACGTTGGACTTGTACAAGGATGTTTTGAGCTTGCATCAGGAGCTTGCATTCTAAGCTAGTGTTGCACTAGCACAAGGTGCACATGTGCAACCTGTGTCACACCTCTTACTGTGAGACACACTCATCCGTTGCACAAGACATTGCTCAACTTGGATCATTTCCCACTTGGCGCAGCTACATGATCTTCTCACAGGAATGCTTCTTTGTGCTAGTGCATCGTAAGTCTGCATGGCAGCCATTTTAACTCTGCAGACTTTTTAAAAAGCTAGCTTAACCTGCACAGAGCATCTGCGCGCTAGTGCCTTATTGCTCTCCTTGCCTGTCCTTTCTTTCTTCCACCCCTCCCCTCTTTTTCTCTCTTTCTTTGCTTGCTCTTCCTCTCTCTTTCCTCCCCTCCTTCCTTCCTTCCTTCCTTTTTTTCCCTCCACCCACCCTGAATTAACAGATCTTGTTCATCTTGCTTCCTCATCTAATTCACACAATTGCAGCCTCTTCCTCCTGAAGGGGCTCTTTCCTCCCTCACCACCCCTCTTTGCAGACCCCTGCCCACTATCCTTTTATATAGAGAGAGATTCCTCTACAATCAAGCACATCTTTGACCAGTAACAGTTACATTCCAACTGACCTTAATCATCACAGGTTCCTCCTCCCTATCTGCATATGGAATCCCCACTGCCCAATCACCATGGTGCTTCTGCTCTCATAGGCTCCTTCTCCCTATCTGCATATGGAATCCCCACTGCCCAATCACCATGATGCTTCTGCTCTGTTACCTCTGGTTGGTAAAGCACTGTATGGGCGAGGCTTGCCACGCACGTCCTTAGCCTTTTATATAGAGAGATAATTTTAAAAACACTGATTTCTTCCTTGCTTCCTTTTGTCACTCTGGGAATTGGTCAGGCTGCCGATCACTGTACAACCCATTACTTTGTTCATATATGGTTAGTATCCTGGTGTTTAAAATGCCTAAGTTTTGCACAGAATTCTTCTTGGTGTCATGGTTCTCTGTTGCTTCATGCAGGTAACGGGTGTGTGAAAGAAGAGGAGACTTTTCTTCCAGGAAACATGAAGCAGGTGGACTACAATAAAGCAGCATTCGTTGTGGCCAAAGGGAATGTCTTCCGGTGCCTGGGGAAGGCTGACCAGTACAGAGCTGAAAGGCAGCAGGGAAGCCATTCAGGGAAGAGAGCTGGAAAGAAACCATACAAATGTTCTTATTATGGAAAAATCTTCATTTGGAGAAAATACTTCCTGGCCCAGGAGAGAACCCATGCAGGAGAGAAACCATATACGTGTTCATTTTGTGGGAAGACCTTCCACGTGAGATCATACCTTCTGGCCCACGAGCGAACCCATACAGGAGAGAAACCACACAAATGCTCGCTTTGCGGGAAAGGCTTCAATGTGAGGTCTTACCTGATTGCCCACTGGAGAACCCACACAGGAGAGAAGCCGCACATATGCTCATTCTGTGGGAAAAGCTTCAGTGGGCGGTCAAATCTTAACAGACACCAAAGAAGCCACACGGGAGAGAAACCATATGCGTGTTCAGTCTGTGGAAGAAGTTTTAGCCATAAAGCACACATGATTAGACACGAGAGAATCCATACAGGAGAGAAACCCTACAAATGTTCACAGTGTTTGAAAAGCTTCAGCCAGAGTTCCACACTCATTGCACATGAGAGGACCCACATGGAGAAGCCCTATAAATGCTCACACTGTGAGAAAAGCTTCAGCCAGAGCACCAAGCTTGCCACACATGAGAGAAGCCACACGGGAGAGAAACCCTATGAGTGTCCCGCCTGTGGGAAAGGCTTTAACCACAGGTCAGATTATATCATACACGAGAGAACCCATACAGGAGACAAACCGTACGCTTGCTCCATCTGTGGGAAAGGATTCAGCGGGAGGTCCAACCTTACTAGACATGAAAGAAGCCACACAGGAGAAAAACCCTACCTGTGCTCAGTTTGTGGCAAAGGCTTCTGCCATAAAGCGCACCTCCTTCGACACGAGAAGATCCACACAGGCGAGAAGCCCTATAAATGCTCGAATTGCGGCGAAAGCTTTAAGCATAGAACAGATCTCATCGGCCACGAGAGAAGTCATTCAGGGGTCAAACAGTATACCTGCACAACCTGTGGGAAAAGCTTAAGTGGGAAATCAAACCTCAACAGACACAAGAGAAGCCATACTGGTGAGAAACCCTATACCTGCTTGGTCTGTAGCAGAAGCTTCAGCCATAAAGCTCACCTGATTAGACACGAGAGAATCCATACAGGAGAGAAACCGTATAAATGCTCACACTGTATGAAAAGTTTCAATCAGAGCTCTACCCTCGTTGCCCATGAGAGAACCCACACAGGAGAGAAACCGTATAAGTCCTGAGTCTGGAAAGTAGCTTTTGTTTAGGTTCAAGTGCTAGTGATTGTGAAGTAATCACGTCTTTTGTCTTTTTAAAATACATACATTGCCTTGGGGACCTTTTGGCAGAGAAGGTGATTTTTTAAAATATTATTAATACCTAATAATCACTAGGAGAAAAAGGCAGCCACACGTCAGTCTGTCTATCAGTTGAGGACATGCCCAGGAAAGATTTTTTAAAACAACTTTTGCCTCATTATAAGTCAGGAGAGAAATAAGAAATGAATAGGGATGTGCATGAACTAGTTTGGCGCTTCTGGGAAGCACTGAACCGTCTTGGGTGCCCACAGCCAAACCAGCAGAGTGGGAAGTGGGAAGCCATGTGTGTGCTGACACCGCGCACAGGCTGCAAGGAACAGTGGCACAGCTGCACGCAGCCTTTGGTAGAGCGAGTGGCACGCCCACAAAAGTGGCAGGGCAACAGTGGAGCAGGTAAGGACCTGCTTACCTGTTTTTTAAGGGAACCGCTCCCCGCCCCACCTGCGCCTACATGAGCTGTTTGTGCACATCCCTAGAAATGAAAGGGTTATGGAAAGAAAATGGGCTGACACCCAGACTAATGCTGCACTTGTGCAAACGTGATACTCTAGCTGGTTCTGCTAAGTGGGGAGCTTGTGTTTCAGACGAGTGCTGTGTTAGCACAAGTACCTTACACCAGGGATCCTCAACGTTGGGCCCCCAGATGTTCTTGGACTTCAATTCCCATAATCCCCAGGCCCAGTGGTCTTTGGCTGGGGATTATGGGAGTCGAAGTCCAAGAACATCTGGGGGCCCAACGTTGAGGATCCCTGCCTTACACAAAGGAAAGAGGAGTGTTGACATTCCAGACTGGTCCTTCTGCTAGCTGAAGATGCTGACAGCTTGCACAACCTTGTAATGTATCTGTGAATGTGTCCCAAAGAAGGCCTTCCACTAGTGGTTGCACACCACTGTGGAGCACCACAATTTTGTACAGCTCTGCAAACTTCAGTGTACACCATTTCCCTCGCTGTGCTGTCTCCTCACACTGCAGCCACGCTAATTGTTTCCCATCTGAGGATTGCTGACTTGAAACCAACATGTCCTCTGTGATATGTCCACTGCACAAGGGGAGGGAGGAGGGTGAAAACTCTCCTCCTCTGCTCCTGATTGGCTGGCTATGTGCTGAAGCTCTGCGTACCCCTCCCCTTGGCCTGATTTGACAGGCTTCAGGAAAACAGCACTAAGATTGATGGATGGATGGATGGATTGATTGATTGAATAAGTGCCATCAAGTAGGTGTCAACTTTTAGTGACCACATAGGTAGATTCTCTCCAGGATGATCTGTCTTCAGCTTGGCCTTTAAGGTCTCTCAGTGGTGCATTCATTGCTGTCGTAATCAAGTCCATCCACCTTGCTGCTGGTCGTCCTCTTCTTCTCTTTCCTTCCACTTTCCCCAACATTATGGACTTCTCAAGGGAGCTGGGTCTTCGCATAATGTGTCCGAAGTATGATAGTTTGAGCCTGGTCATTTGTGCCTCAAGTGAAAATTCTGGATTGGTTTGTTCTATGATCCATTTGTCTGTAAGTCTTCTCCAGCACCATAGTTCAAAAGTGTCAATACTTTTTGACATTACAGTACTCAATACACTTGAGTACTTATTTAAGTATCTCTACTTAAACATATCATGTACTGGAGGATGAGAAAGACCTTTACCTGATTGCCTGGAGAGCTGCTGCCAATCAGAGCAGACAGTATTGAGCTAGATGGACCAATGCTCTGAAACTGTAGAAAGCAGCTTGGAGGGGGAGGGCCACAGCTCAGTGGAAGAGCATTCGCTTTGCATGGGGACAGTCCCAGGCTCAATCCCTGGCAGCATCTCCACGTAGAGCTGAGAAAGATCTCTGTCTGAAATTGTGGACAGCTGCTGCCAGTCAGAGTAGACGGTACTGGGTTAAATGGACCAGTATCTTGACTCCGTATAAGGCAGCTTCATATGAAAGAAGGCTTAGACCTTATCCAAATGAGGGAAGCATGCAGTGATGCATACGTCCAGGTTAGATAAAGAAATACTAAAAGATCTGTTAAGGAATCTGCTGCTGCTGAACAAAACATAAATGGCTTTAAAACAGGATTAGACCCATTTGTGGAGGAGGAGAGGTCTATCGATGGTTCTTGGCCATGGTAGCCAAATGGAACCTCCATGTTCAGAGGCAGTATATCTGAATACCAAGTGTTGGGTACAGATAGCCCTGTATCCGATGAAATGGACTCTAATCCGTGCAAACATCTGTCCCAATAAATCTGTTAGCCTTTTAGAGGGCTAAAACATTTTATTTTTGTCTGCTGCAGCAAACTTAGCATGGCTCCTATTCCCCTGGAATGTGATGAAAAGGAAACTTAAAGATCCATTTTAATTTCATGTTTGCATTCAGAACTAGCTGGTAATTTCCCTTTCAGGATGAAGTGACTTTGGTTTTCCTTCTAACAGTTGTTGCTTGTTGTTTATACCAGAGGTTCTCAAACATGGGTCCTCAAATGTTATAGAACCACAACTCCCATCATCCCAGCTGCCATGGCCAAAGGACAATGGGAGTTGTAGTCCAACAGCATCTGGGGACCCATGTTTTAGCCAATGTCCATAATGAGCATACAAAACGGATCAGAGCAAGTCAGATTGTGTTACAGACTTCAAAAGACCAATTATATAAACCTGCTAAAAACAGGACAACACTTTAGATTAATGACCTATATGGGCAAATATTATCTGAAATCATCTCCTTTACAGCAAACAGCATTTATTGTGGGTGTCTTTTTTGAAGTTGAACAAGCTTGCATTGCTGAGATGGCAAAGTGAACAACATTGTTGGTAATCTGACCTTGCCACATAAAGAGCAAGGCAAGTTTTCTTCTCAACAGACCAGTTCAATTAATATTCAGTGTATCTTCTTATAGTAAGAACCACAAGCACTGATGGAGATTGTGATAAAAGCACTGATGGAGATTGTGATAAGCTCTTATGAATAAAACTTTAATAGCTGGTTTCACCACAATACTGATGAATGTTTAATTTGTTTGTGTTTTGATTGTGTTTTTAATGTATACAAAATGTTGTGTTGTTCCCCAAGGGAGGAATCTGTCTTGGACAAGTTCTTCACAACCAAACTGTTTACTGAACAGTGGTTATAAGAACCAGACTGCAACTTTGGCCTCTACAGAATGGTTTACATTTAACATTCATTTTGATGTGTTGCTATAATCGTGCTATAATAGAACAAGTTATTGTTCTTTATTGCAGGACTTCATAAAGAAGAAAGTATTAAACTTTTCAGTCTAGAGTGAAGTTGTAGCTTTTATTTGTTACCTCAGAAGTTCTAATTGTCCAATTGTCAACTAAACAGTCTCTTTCCTTTGGCATCCTTAAAAGTGCCCATTCGCAGAGACTTTTCAACATTGCATGGTGTGAAAGCACTGGATAAAGCCATCCTGCTGAAGCTACGTAGGTCTGGATCAGCTCAATGCCTGGATAGGTGACTACCTGGGAATCACGAAGCCCACCTTGAGTCCTATAATGGAAGGAAAGCAGGATATAAATTGTACTAAATTTATGATTTTATTAGTAGCAAATTAACAGGTTTGTTAATCAGCTGAATATGTTTAATAATGGCTGACAGCTCTCATATTTTATACATCTGTATGCTCCTAAAAGGTTGGCAGATCTGGTCAAAATGCTATTTCAGGACATTTAGGGCAGCTCAGCTCAGTACATATCAGTGTTCTTATTTATTTTATTTAACATACTGCTCAAAACTCACGTCTCTGGGAGGTTTGCAATAAAAATACAATTAAGACAAAACATTCTTAAAAAAATGTTAATGTGTTAACAACTATTAAAACTGCTTTTGCTGTGAGTTCACTAATTTTTCCTTCAGCAAATGTAAAAAGCTCCCCCAAAACTAATTCAGAAGTCTGGACAGTGTATTTATTCTTCTTTCAACCTTTTTCTAAGCAGCTTAAGGTGGCATATATAGGTTTCCTTCACCACAGCCCTGCGGGGTAAGTTAGACTGAAGCTCGGTGAGCTTCCTGGCTGAGCAGGAATTTATTTATTTACAAAATGTTTATCCTACCTTTCTGTATCATAATATCAAGATGGCTTACAGAAAAAGACATCCCCCCCCCCAAATTTTTAACCCAGTAAAAACCACTGCTTAGAAGAGCAGTGAAGCAACATGTGCCTGTCTAAATGTGGGCTGTGATAAGGCCAGGAGCACCTGTTCAGAGAGGTCATTCCACAATGTGAGTGCTACGGCAGAAAAGTCTGAGCCAGTTCTCACAACCATATGGGGGTGAGGTGGGGGGAAGGCATGCACCTACCTCATGCCTCTCTACAAACCACAAATTCCTGGAGTAACCCTATCCTAGTCAGTAATCTCTGGTTGTGTGAGAACAGGTTCCTTGCCTCTCATGCACTCCTATTGCACTTCTAATGGTAGTGTAACATGGACAAAGGCCTCAGTAGCAGAATTATGTTCTTGGGCAGGCTCAATAGGGAGGAGACCATTTTGAGCTGCAGATGTTTTGGTCCCAGACCAATTAGATTTAAAGGTCAAAGCCGGCACCTTCAGTTGTGCCCAGAAACAAACTGGTGAGCAGTACAGCTGAGTCTAGGGATGTGCACGGAACTGGTTTGGAGGCCCTTTATGGGCCTTCGAACCAGATCAAACGGCGAGCGGTTCCACCGGCTCGAAGGTAGGGGGTTCTGCTTTAAGGGCAGGGGAGGGTGCACTTACCCCTCCCTCTGCTTTTTCCCTGCTGGCGCTCAGTATTTTCAAAGTCCACTGGGACGGCAGTGTGCTGTCCTGTTTCCCCCTTTGCCAGAAGTAGGCGGAAGTATCCGATGCGCCAGCGCATGCCAGATGTGTTCGCGGGCACGTCACATGCTCGTGTGCACACGTTGGGCATGTGCGCATGCAGGCACATTGGATACTTATGCCTACTTCCGGTAAAAGGGGCAGCAGGGAGGTACGCTGCCGCCCAGGTGGACTTTGAAAACACAGAGTGCTAGAAGCTACTCTTGCTAGTAGCTCAGTGGTACTACTTTGCATCCCCAAAGTCCCAGGTTTGGTAGCTCCAAATAGGGCTGGAAAATCCTGGAGAGCTGCTGCCAGTCAGAGCTGACAGTGCAGAGTTAGCTGGACCAGTGTTCTGACTCAGTAGAAGGCAACTTTGTATGTTCCTGTTCAGCAAGGAGCAGCAAATAACTAGGAACCACCTTCAGTTCCACATTAACTTCTGCCATTCAGATCACAGTGTGTTAACCAGTTCACAGCGAGAGATACAGGTAAATTAACTCCAGGTAGGCCACCTAATGGTGCAGCGGGGAAGCAACCTGCCTAGAAAGCAGGAGACTGTTGGTTCGAATCCCCGCTGGTGTGTTTCCCAGAATATGGGAAACTCCTATATCGGGCAGCAGCAATGTAGGAAGGTGCTGAAAGGCATCCTCTCATACTGTGCAGGAGGAGGCAATGGTAAACTGCTCCTGTATTCTACCAAGAAAACCACTTGAACGCATGATCCACTTTTGGGACTCTCTGCCACAGGATGTGGTGACAGCCAACAACCTGGACGGCTTTAAGAGGGGTTTGGATGACTTCATGGAGGAGAGGTCTATCAATGGCTACTAGAAAGAGGGCTGTGGGTCACCTCCAGCCTCATAGGCAGGATGCCTCTCAGTACCAGTTGCAGGGGAGTAATGGCAGGAGAGAGGGCACGCCCTCAACTCCTGCCTGTGGCTTCCAGCAGCATCTGGTGGGCCACTGTGCGAAACAGGATGCTGGACTAGATGGGCCTTGAGCCTGATCCAGCAGGGCTGTTCTTATGTTCTTAACCACATGGCTCTGTGGTTGCTAGGAGTTGACCCTGATTCGACAGCACAATCTTTCTTTTACTCGGAGTTAAATAAGCAATGTGCTACGTGCATGACCTTGGGGTCAATCTTTATGTTCAGGAAAAACACATTGCACGGCATGTTTGGGATTGTACCACTTCAAAATCCAGAAGAGGAAATTGTACAATGGGATCTATCCCCACATCTAAAACTCCCTTTCTCTGGAAAGTTGCATGTCTAGAGTTCTTCCTGGATATAAGACCGTTTTTTGCAGCCCTAGTTAATATTCAGTAAGGCTTGTCTTCTTTATGTAAGAACAAAGTCATTATTCAAAGTCAACACTACAGGCTCTGAGGCTCTTTGAGACTCTCCAGTTATTGCTGGACTTAGGGTCATAGCTAGGGAGAGGGGGCCCATGTTCACCCCTCTCCCGGCAGCCCCTCGGAGCGAGGGGGATAATGGGGTGGAGCTGGGGGGCATTCAGGAGCTGGCGGCCCCAGGTCTCTTTGAACCCATCCACTCAATTATAGCTTAGCTGGACTACAATTCCCATCATCCCAATTTAATGATAAGAGTTATCGTCCAACTACAGGTTGGCCGCTCCTGCTATAGAGGGTTTGCTGAGGTTTAAAGACCCTGACAGGTTCTGAGAAATTAATTTACACACCATCTCAGACCAAACATCTAGACTCAAGTGCTGATGGGCAAGATTGCCAGAGATGGGGCTTGGCTTCAGTCACATGGTGGGAAGCAGGAAAATGAGGAGCCAAGCAGCCCCCTCCACAAACCAGCGGCCAGAAGGAACTGTGTAACACGGAAAGGGGCACCTCCGAGACAAGAAGAGGTGGATTCCATTGATTCGCAAAGCATTCTCGGACATGCTCAAAGTGAGCGAGGAGACCAGCAGGAAAGGCTGGGAGAGCGCAGAAAGAAGTAGCAGCAGCAGCAGCAGCAGCAGGAAGACAAAGAAGAAGGGGCTGGGCGGGGAAGCCGCTGAGCTACCACCTGCTGGTGAGAAAACTGGATTTTTGCTAGCCAGCAGCAACACACACACACACACACACACACGAGCCCCCCACTCACACACCACAACCGAAGCATGGAATGTGCAGCTCAAGGCTGTCTTTTGCAGTGCTTAGTGTGGACTTTTGCTTCATGATCAACGTCTGTCGATTTTAATATACTGTATGTGGTATATCAAATTATGCTTTGTTACATTTGAAAGAATATATTTACTCTTGATAAGAAAACAGAGGGGAGGGGGACTATATGCCCCTGCTGACTTGGCAAAGAGGCACCTTTTTAACGTGGTGGTTCTCTTTATTTTTTAGCAACTGGCCCTATCCACCCCCAGCACAGTACCTCTAGTGACTGTTGCTGGTGTCTTTCTTGTGCTTCATTTGAGATTGTGAGTCCTTCGGGGACAGGGACCCATCTTATTGATGTATTATTTCTCTGTGTAAACCGCCCTAAGCCATTTTTGGAAGGGCGGTATAGAAATCAAATCAAGTCAAATAAATAAAATATTGCCCCCAAAGCCCTCAGATTTGTATAGGCTGCCTCCTGTCTGTACTTGTTCATCTTTTAGTCTCACCTTGCCATACAGTCCCTACTTCTGTGTCTGGTGTGTGTATGAGTATTTATGCACATCAATGAAGGTAATTCTAGCCCATTAATACTTACACCGGAACCAATTTGTCTTTGTTCTTTTTGCGGCCAGAGACCACAGCTCAGTACCTAAGTGCACTTATTTTTTTGGAGTAAGCCCCTTTCATATGTTCCAAAGCTCTAGACTAGATAGAAGACCTCCAAGGTCTCTTCCAACTCTCAGATTCCAAGATTCTATGAATGCCATTGTACCATTCACGTTAAAGCACATGTGGGTATAAAGTGAACTGTATGTGTATAGTACAAAGTAATGTGTGACTGGTCCTATTTTACCAGGGACAGTTGTCTTTTTCTGGTACCTGTCCCTAGTTAAACACTTCCTCTGCTTTTCCTTTACTTTGCTTCTTGGAGAGAAAAATGTCAACTGTGCTGCAGTGTTCCCTCTAACAGGAATTATTGTTGACTACAACTCCCATAATCCCCAACCAAAGGCCATTGCAGCTGTGGGTGCTGGGAGTTATAGTGAACAACACCTGGAAATCCCTGTTAGAGGGAACAGTGCTGTGCTGTGTAATTTGAAGTCAGTGCGAGCATCCAGAAGTAGTTACTCATACGTAACTGAATTAATGGGATGAGTTAGTCTTATTGTGGCTTTCTTCCCCTAAAGTGACAAACTGTTTCCAGGAGGAAATCAAGATCGACTGACATCCTGTTGGAATCTCTCTCTTCACTCTTCCAACTGTTCCTGATTCCCAGCGGATTGTGCACTTTTGTGGAAAGGGAAATGACAGCAGCACAGCTGACTCAGGTATAGTGGTTTAGGAAACATCTCTAAATTCATTTATGTTGGGGGCAGAAGTAAGGAAGGGTATTTGTGTATATTTATTACTTAGATCAAGATATATACTAGCCGACCCCGCACAGAGCATCTGTGCGCTCTTTGAGGCCGGCGGTTACCTCTTCCCCCCACCTTCTGCCCCAGTCTACGCTTCCAGGCCCAGCCGCCTCTCCTCCCCACTGCCACTTCTGCCCCCACACTTTCTTTCCCCCCTCCTGGGCCTTGCCTCCATTGCCGGGCTGGGCATGCCGCCGCCACGGTGACCAATCCTCCTGGGTGTGCCTCAGCCAATCAGGCCCGTCTGCCGCCCAGCCAATCAGCTGGGCGCTGGGACGCACATTCCAAGAGGAGACCCAGGAGAATTACAGCACATTCCAAGAGCACACACCCAGGAGAATTATAGATAGACTAGTATCTTTCAGCCCGTTAAATTAATGGGCGCTAGTAGCCTTCTCCGCCCTCCCCCGCCGCCGCCTCCCGCCCGGGCCCACCGCCTGCTCCGGCCGGGGCCGGCGCCATCCGGGGCCGCTGCGGCCTCGCTCGGCTTCCCCCGCCGCCTCCTCGCTTTGCCCAGCCGTCCAGCGTCGGCGTTGGCTGTTTGTCCCCGGCGCAGCCGCCCAGTGGCGGCCGCTTCTCTTTGGCCTGCCGCTGCTCCTCCCCCCGCCCGGCGTCAGCGGTGGCCGCTTCTCCTTGGCCCACTGCTTCTCCGCCACCCGGCCAACATGGCGGCCGGCGCCTGCGGCCGTGTCTCCCTCGCCATGTTCTGCGCATGCGCACCACGCATGCGCAGAACACCCGAAAAAGACACGGACGCAGACACCAAGCATCTTAGTATATAGGATAGGTAGATAGATAGATAGATAGATAGATAGATAGATAGATAGATAGATAGATACTGACTTTCATCAAAGAATCTCCCAAGGTGGTGCATGAAAAAAAAACCCAGAAATGAATTAAAGTCCATAAAACAGTAATGAAAACAACAATACGATCAATACCTGCTCCCAAGGATTGCTGCCCGCTTGACAAGGTCATCTGAGGGGGCTCTGCTCAGGGTGCCAACAATGAGGGAGGCTTGGCTGTCATGCACACAGGTCAGGGCCTTCTCTGTTGCTGCCCCCAGACTCTGGAATGCTCTCCTATTGGCTATTCGCTCCTCGGTCTCCATCACGGCTTTTAGATAGCATGTGAAAGCTTGGCTTTTTACCCAGGCTTTTATGTGATTGTCTCCCCTGCTGCTTCTTTGTATTTTGTATGGTTATTTTATGCATGTATTTTTAAATCTTTGTAGTTAGATCTCTGTTTTTATTTTTTCGCTTAATATTTTAATTGTGCAATTTTTATAGTCTTGTTTTAAGTTTTCTATGTGAACCGCCTTGAGATTTTAATGAAAGGCAGTATACACATTTAGCAATAAGATAAATAAATAACCATAAAAACACAGCAACAGCAAGAGTATACTAAGGGCCAAAGTGTGGGTGAACAAAATAGCCTTCACCCAAAGTATACTCAAAGTGTCATATTTCTGGGTATAAGTGTAAACAGGAATGTGTTGTCCAGCCATGCCCATACATCACTATGTAGTGATGGCTACTAGCTTGGATGGCTCTTAAAAGGGACTTGGAAAATATCATGGAGGACATGGGGTCTATCAATGGCTACATTTCCAAGGGATCCAGTCTCCATACAGAGGCATAGTGTGCAGATAATGCAAGCATTCGTTTCACTTGATTCTGTACTGTTCAGACATTGTTTGGAATACTGTGTCCAGGCTTGGGCCCTGCATTTTAAGGACAATGACAAACTGGAATGAGTTCAGTGGATGCCAACCAAGATGGCTGCCAAGATGATTGCCAAGAAATTTGGGGCTGACAAAAGGAGGTACTTGTTCACACAACGCATAATTCACCTATGGAATTCTCTGCCACAAGATGTGGTGACAGCCTCCAGCCTGGATGGATTTAAGAAGGGTTTAGAGAAATTCATGGAGGACAAGTGGTCTATCAATGGCTGTTAGTCTGACGGCTATAGGCCACCTCCAGCCTAAGAGGCAAGATGCCTCTAAATACCAGTTCCAGGGGAGCAGCGGGAGAGAGGGCATGCCCTCAGCTTTTGCCTGTGGGTTTCCCAGAGGCATTTGGTGGGCCACTGTGTAAAACGGGATGCTGGACTGGATGGGCCTTGGGCCTGATCCAGCAGGGCTGTTCTTATGTCCTTCTGCTCTCTTGCTGTATGGCCATGCCTCCTGCTGTCCCCACATTAGGCTCTTGTCTATAGAAACTTCCGCTGAACTTGGGGAGACTTTCTGCCAGGGTCCTGAAACCATGAAGGGCCAGGGTTCCAGAACACAAGAGGAAAATCAGCACTTGCTTGCCTCAACACTCCCATTTCCCCTCTCCCTGGGTTCAATGAGTATATTATATCCAGAATTGCAATGCCTGAATATGGCTTATGTCTACAATGCATACATTTCTTTCTGTTCTTCTAGTCTCAGAGCCAAATGATATTCTGTATTAAATGCATCATTTGGACCCAGGTGCTTGCTTTTTCTAACTAAAATACCAGTTGTGTGTGCATGGAGGATGGGATCAGGATCAGGACCGTAGCATGGGAGCTGTGATGGCCCAAGACCCCTTTTACTCTTGAGAGAGGGTGCCAAACGTTGCTTCCCTTCCTTTTTTGTCAAATAGCAGTGATAGTTTTCATTTATTTAATGTGCATACCTGCATGCACACACTCACTTCTGGCACCTTCTCCTCCTTTGCATCAGTAATACTCACCACAACATACACCCTTCTCCCTTGCTGCTAGGCTGATAATGAGAGAGGGAGCAGAAGTGGAGGAGGAAATGGCAACAGAGTATGGTAGGAGGTCTCCAGTACTCTAATGCCCTTTCCTCCTCCTCCTCCTCCTCCTCCTCCTCCTCCTCTTTTTCTTTTTCTTCTTCTTCTTCTTCCTCTTCCTCTTCCTCTTCTTCCTTGTCCTCCTCCTCACTATCAGCCCAGCAGTGAGGGAAAAGGAGGAGGAGGCCACTGCATGTTGAAGAGCTGCTCAGATTCGAAGGCCAACAGAGGGAGGCAAGTGAGGCTGCAGGGGGTATTGTGCCACCCCACTGCCACTCCAATAATTCACCACTTGAAGTGACTGTCTCAGCTGGTTTCATGGAAGGTTCACCCCTGCATGGCATAGAGAGTTTTAACCCTTTCTCCCTATTCTGTCTCAGTCCAGATTAGGTCCCCCCCATGACTGCTATTTCAGTTAAAAAAGGCAAGCATGCAAGGTCAAACTGCAAGTTTAATTTAACATGTAGTTTGAACCTCATGAATGTCACAGTTGGTTCCTGTGGGTTCAGGGAGGAATTGTTGTAGGGTAGCAGTATAGCAGAAGGTATTCTGAAGCTTTTTCTGTACCAGAAGACTCAGGAAACTCAATTTTTTCTCTGAGTGATTGCAGGTTATTTCTGTTGCTGCAGGGGCTGAGTAGGATGTGTTCATTTTTCTTTCAGGGCTGTGTGACTTTTGAGGATGTGGCCATCTATTTCACAGAGGGGCAGTGGGCTCTGCTGGATCCCAAGCAAAGAGCTCTATACCTGGAAGTCATGCAGGAGAATTATGACAATGTGGCCTCCTTAGGTAAAGGTAAACATGGCCTCCTTTTCCTGTTTGATGATCATGTAGGAGGCAGTGTCCTCTCTAATTTTTCTCATCTGCTTGCGGAATGAATTTTGTTCTGGTGGCAGTATCAAGACAGTGTGTGCACATCTGCATTCAGAATGGGGCATTCCTGATTCAACCTGAGCAGGATCTAAAATTAAGTGAGCAGACATTTTTTAAAAGTGTGCACGCACGGCTTAGAGGGAACACTGGTAGGAGGGGAGCTCATGGAGGGCAGTTTGCTGACCTGCTTAACTTAGGGGATCCCCCAACTGTTTTTGGACTACAACTCCCATAATACCCTGCCACAGTGGCCAATAGCCAGGGATTATGGGAGTTGTAGGCCAACATCTGCAGCGGGGCTGAAGTTGAGCAGCCCTGCCTTACAGCCTGGAGCATGCCATGAAGCTATAATAACTGAGCATGCTGATGGTCTCCCTAGCATGCTGGCATCCCTGTCCCCCCACTGGTGCTGTCGTGAAAACTGCTGGCGCTGGGTGGCT
Source organism: Hemicordylus capensis (assembly GCF_027244095.1). Classification (NCBI taxonomy): domain Eukaryota; kingdom Metazoa; phylum Chordata; class Lepidosauria; order Squamata; family Cordylidae; genus Hemicordylus; species Hemicordylus capensis. The sequence goes on along the minus strand of NC_069658.1, from coordinate 251,100,632 downwards.
ACATACCTCCTTGCCAACCTGGCCAGCGTCAGACCGGAAGTGGTCACACGTGCACCAGCCACTTCCGGGCCAACACTGGCCAGGGCGGCAAGGAGGCATGCTGCCGCCCCGCACCAGCGGCTTTCACAACCGTGCCGGTGGGGGAAACGTGGCGGTGAGGGGAGGATGAGCACCCTCCCTGCTCCTTAAAGGTAACCCCCTCGCTGCTGAACCGGCGAAATGCCGGTTCGTCCAACCCAGTTTGTGCACATCCTTAATGATTGGTGCTGCAATGCTCAAGAAGCTTCCAACAGCACAGGCGCATCTCATGTAGCATGCCTGCAGCCTTAGCCAGGATGTTAACCGATGACTTTCCTTACAGGGTTGCTGTAAGGATGACATCCAGATGACATGCAAAGCATTTTGCACACTCAAAGTGCTGTCCAAATGCTGCTACTACTAATCTATCTATCTATCTATCTATCTATCACATTTGTATACCCACACCAAACTTCTGTCTCTAGCCGGTTTACAACAACATGAAACAAGTTAAAACACAAAAGTAAAAAAACTTTAAACAATTTAAAACCACAGTGAAATTAAAAAGCTCGGGTGAAAAGATAGGGCTTTAGGGACTTTTAAAAAGTTGTCAGAGATGGGGAGGTTCTTATCTCAACAGGGAGTGCATTCCAGAGTCTCAGGGCAGCAACAGAGAAGGCCCTTCTCTGCGTAGCCACCAGACAGGCTGGTGGCAGTTGCAGATGGACCTCTCCAGATGATCTCAATGGGCGATGGGGTTCATGGCAAAGAGGACGTTCTCTTAAATATTTATATACTGCTTTTCAACAAAAAAAGTGGTTTACATGGAGAAATGAACAAACAAGATGGTTCCAAAAGGGCTCACAACCTAAAAAGAAACATAAAGTAGACACCAGCAACAGCCAATGGAAGGATGCTGTGCTGTAGCTGAACAGGGAGAGTTGCTCTCCCCTGCTTAACGTAAGAGCTCCACCACTTCAAAAGATGCCTCTTTGCTCAGTTAGCAGTGATAATACTAAGTAGAAGAATACTAAGAAGAATACTAAGTTCCATTATAGGGGCAACTCTAGGTTTGAGGGGGCCCTCCACTCCTAGCTGAATGGTCCCTAAGAGAGTCACTCCAGCACCACCACAAGAAGGCTGTGGTCACAGAGATGGTCTCAGGGTCATCACCGGGCCCTTCTGCCCCAAGGCCCCTTGGCATTTGCCTAGCTGCACCTGCTACATTTCATTAGATTTCTTTTCTTCCTGGGCAGGATATCCACTTTGCAAATCTGACTTGATCTCCCTCCTTGAGGAAGGGGAAGAGCCATGGATCCCAAATCAGCAGGCTCTGGGAGTAAAGAAAGCACCATCAAACCACAGCTCTGGTGAGGGAACACAAAAGCCAACTGTAATAACCCTTGCTAACTGGGTATGAGGTGGGCACCTTTTATTTATTTATTTATTTATTCAATTTATATACTGCCCAAAAGTGGTATATTTCAGGGTGGTTTATATTAAAATAATAACAACAACAATTGACAATACAATTCAGCCATCCCAGGTCCTTGGGAAGGACTCGATGTCTGGATAAAACAAACCAGTCAATAACACCTGTCTGACTGTGTAAACAAGAAATAATAATAATAAAACAATTAAACTTAGAAAACATTTAAAACCAGATTTAAGTTAAATTAAAATTAGATATCATTAAAAGCCAGACTAAAAAGATGGGTCTTTAAGGCTTTCCTGAAGGCTTCCAAGGAAGATCATCCTTTAAAAGTAGTGGCTCTCTTATATTTAGCAGAGGGAGAGCAACTGTCCCAATCTAGCCCTACATAAGAACAGCCCTGCTGGATCAGGCCCAAGGATGCCCATCTAGTCCAGCATCCTGTTTCCCACAGTAACCCACCAGATGCCTCTGGGAAGCCCACAGGCAAAATGTGAAGGCATGACCTCTCTCTGTATTTAGCACCTCTCAACTGGATATGGCTGGTGTCTCATTTTTCCTTTCCTTTTTTAAAGATTGTGAGCGCTTTTGAGACGGGGAACTATCTCCTATCAATTTTTGCTCAGTAAACTGCTTTGAGAACTTTGTTTTGGAAAGTGATATATAGATTTTCTGGAAAAGCAAACAATATAACAGTGGCTGACATCCAGTTTATCTAAATGCTGGTGCAGGGAAGACTGCACTGATGCTATGTGGGGAGGCTGATTTTCATCAATCTCCCTTTCTCTCTGAAGCTGACAGTGGCTCCCAAAAATATTCCCTGAGTGCTGCGTGATCCTCAAGGATATATTTTTGGGAGTCATAGCTTTAGAGGGGAGGGGAGACTAACAAAGATGCTACAGCCCCTAGTACCAGTGCTTTGTTATGAGTCTGGATATTGGCCGATAATAATACTCTGGAATTCTTATATCATCAAATTAAAGCCTGCTAATTCCCCTCCTTATTGAGGAAAGAGGCACCTTTTTAAAGTGGTGATTCTCATTATTTAGCAGGGGGAGAGCAACTGGCCCTCTCCATCCCCAGCACAGCATTCTTCCACTGGCTGTTGCTGGTATCTATATTATGTTTCTTTTTAGATGGTGAGCCCTTTGAGGATAGGGAGCCATGTTATTTTATTTATTTATTTATTTATATCTATGCAAAACAGTATATAAATATTTGTAAAGCTGGCATTTTTATGGGATTAAATTCATTCATCACTTGATAGGGTCTGTCTCACCATCTCCTATCTTTCTCCTGCTCAGAATTTCCTGATCTGATAATAAAGCTGGAGCAAGCAGAGACACCTTCAATATGGATTCACTACGGCTTTGGCAAAACCAATGCATTTTCAGGTGGGGGATGGCTTAAACTAATTCAGTGTGTAATCAAATCCTGTCGTAACCTTCAGTTTCCAAATTACACAATGAGTGTTATTTCGTATGTGTACATATGTTTCCTTGATGTTGTTGTTAGAAGGGACCCTCCAAATGACAAAAATATTGGAAAAACCAGGATTTACTTATCACTCTTATATCCCACCCTTCTTCCAAAAAGGTGGCACACACAATTCTCCCCCCACTTTTATCCTCACAACAATCCTGTGAGGTAGTTTAGACTTGGAAAGAGTGACTGATATCCTAAAAATGCTAGTGCAGCAGGACTGTGTTCCAGACTAAGAATGAAGACTAAGGAAAAACGATCTTCCATTCCTTCCACCTGCTGCCTGCACCACCCAAAAATATATCCCTGAGGCTCGGGGATATTTTCAGGTGGTGCAGACACCTGCGGAACAAAGGAGAGATTATTTTTCCTTAGTCTGCATTCTTAAGCCCCATTTACATGTTATGTTCAACATACAATCTGTGTATGTACAGTGTACACAGGAACATATCAGGTACAGTTTTTCACGTATGTTGAATGCATATGCAATTTGTGTAAAGTGATGCCCTCCCTTACTCCCTTGCAACTAGTACTCAGAGGCATCCTGCCTTTGAGGCTGGAGGTGGCCTGTAGGCATATTACTAAAAGCGCATCCTTGTTTCTTTAACATTGAATAGTCACCAAATCGAATCTGTGGTGGAAGGCAGGGAGAGTTTACCCTTGCCAGGATCCCAGTCTAGATCAAGACCCCACGTCTAACATTTGCCAAGGGGAAACGGTTTTCATTGGTGAGAGTTTTCTCTCTCTTGGCAAATAGCATGGGGGAGGGTGATTCAGATCAAGATCCAGGGGCGGTGTGTGTGTGTGGCGGCTGATTGGTTAGTTGGTTGGTTATAGTCCCCCCACCCCGCATTCCTGATCCTTGGAAGGAGGTCCTGATTTAGCTGTTTTTCAACTTTAAACAAGCACATGTTTAAAGCAACATGGAGTTTGACCATGAGGAAGGCACCACCACTGAGGCGGCCCCATTTCTTCTCACCACCACACAGCTTGCCTCACATGCCACAGCACATAAATCAGGGCCTTGTCACATGATCTCAACATCCAGAGAGCCACATTTGTTTGGCATTGATATCTTGGTGTCCCCTTCATTTTTGAAGTAATTGTCTTCTTTTTCTAAATCAGCTAATGGGCGTGTAAAGGAGGAGGAAACCTTTCAGCTAGAAAGCACTGCCCACATGGAAACAAGTGCAACATCATTAACCGCAGTCAAAGATAATTTGTCTCACCAAAAGGGCATAGCAGCAGAGAGGCAGCAAGGGATTAATCCCAGGAAGAAAGTGGGCAAGAATGAATTTTGTGGGAAATGGATCAGGGGAATAAATGAAACCAAAGGACAAAGGATAATCCATGCGGCTGCAAAAACACAGACATGGGGCTCTAATATTCGAAGGCATAAGAAGAATCATATTGGAGAGAAAAGATACAAATGCTTTGTCTGTGTGAAAAGCTTCAATAGAAGATCAAACCTCATTACACATGAGAGAACCCATACTGGAGAGAAACCCTATCCATGCTCTGTCTGTGGGAGGAGTTTCAATCGTAACCCAAACCTAACAAGGCATATGAGAATCCACACTGGAGAGAAGGCATACACATGCTCAGTCTGTGACAAACGTTTCCATGACAGATCAAACCACATGAGACATGAAAACACCCATACAGGAGAAAAACCATATAAATGCACAGTCTGTGGGAAAAGCTTCAGCTGCAATGCTTACCGTATTCTACACAGGAGGATCCACACAGGGGAAAAACCCTATCGGTGTTCCTTCTGTACGAAAAGCTTCAATCAGAAGCCCAACCTCATGATGCACATGAGAACCCACACAGGAGAAAAACCATTCACATGTTCAGCCTGTAGTAAAAATTTCAGTTGTAAGGCACGGCTTATTAAACATGAGCAAATCCACACGGGAGAGAGGATGCACACAGAAGAGAAGCCATACGCATGCTCAGTCTGTGGAAGATGCTTCCATCAGAAGTCAAACCTTATAAGTCATGAAGGAATCCATACAGGAGAGAAACCATATGCATGCACACTCTGTGGCAAACACTTCAGTCGCAAAGCCACTCTGATTAGACATGGGAGAATCCATACAGGAGAAAAAGCATACATGTGCTCGGTCTGTGGGAAAAGCTTTCATGATAGATCAAACCACGAGAGACACAAAAAAACTCACACAGGAGAAAGACCATACAAATGCTCCATCTGTGGCAAAAGCTTCAGTTTTAAAGAATACGTGACTAAACATGAGAGAATCCACACTGGAGAGAAACCTTATCAGTGCTCAGTGTGTAGGAAAAAATTTAACCAGAGACCAAATCTCATTAGTCATGAAAGAATGCACAGGGAAGAAAAACCCTATCCATGTTCAGTGTGTGGGAAAAGTTTTGGTTATAAATCCCGCCTTATTAAACATGAGAAAATTCATACAGGCGAGAGAACCCAAATGGGAGAGAAACCGCATAGATGCTCAATCTGTGGGAACAGATTCACTGAAAAATCAAACCTTATTGCGCATGTGAGAATCCACACAGAAGAAAAGCCCTACACATGCTCCGCCTGTGGGAAAAGTTTCAACCAAAGATCCAACCTTATCACACATGAGAGAACTCATACAGGGGAAAAACCTTACACCTGCTCAGCATGTAGGAAAAGTTTCAGCCGCAAAGCTAGCCTGATCAGACATGAGAGAATCCATACAGGAGAGAAGCCATACATGTGCCCAGTGTGTGGGAAAAGCTTCCGGGCTAAGACAAACCAGATTCGACACGAGCGAATTCACACGTGATATGGCCTGCTAGAGTAAAAAGGAGCTCAAATTGCTGTGAACATACTTTGAGATAGTTTTTAATTTATATGTGACTGTAGCATAGCAGCAAATAGAAAGCTGTTATGTTATTTGGCTGAGTATTCCAGCACTGCCACTGCCTCCTCTTGGGGAATAAATAAACCATATATGCAGTGTTCTCTCATTTCAAGCAAATGGCTGTAGGGTACTTTCTTTTCATGTAGGAGGCAGTGGTGGCAGCAGCGGCAGCAACAGAAACAGAATCATGGAATTGGAAGAGCTGGAAGGGATCTTGGAGATCATCTAGTTCAACCCCTTGCTCAGTGAAAGAATCTGTTGCAGCATTCCTGACAGATGGGCATCCAGCCTCCGTTTAGAATACGAATACGACAAATATTTATATACCGCTTTCAACAAAAGTTCCCAAAGCAGTTTGCATAGACATAAATACAAAAATAAAATGGCTCCCTGTCCCCAAAGGGCTCACAATCTAAAAAAGGAAATTAAGATAGACACCAGCAATAGCCACTGGAAGGATGCTGTGCTGGGGATGGATAGGGCCAGTTGCGCTCCCCCTGCTCAATAAAGAGAATCACCACTTTTAAAAGATGCCTCTTTGCTCAGTTAGCAGGGGATAAAAGCCTCCATGAAGAAGGTTCCATCACTGCAGGAAGCAAATTGTATCACTGCTGAAGAGCTCTTCCTGTTGAATCTGCTTCCTTGTGATTGGCACCAACAGGCTGAAATTACATGGAAGCAGATTGAGGCTGGACACAACGAAGAGTTTCTTAGTGGTCAGAGTTGTTCAGCTGTGGAACCGTCTGCCTCGTAGTGGTAGCCTGAGTCTACAATTTTGAGTCTACGGAAGCAGAGTCTACAATTTTGGAAACGGTTGTTAAAGCATTTGTTATTTTTAATGATCGTTGTTATTTCTCTGTGTGTGTGTTATTTCTGTGTGTGTGTTTTCTAAGCTAGAAAACCTAGGTGGACTGGAGTCCTCCACAGAAACCCTGTGGGTGACTATACAAGGCCGGAAAGGGAACGTGCTACTGGGGATGTGCTATCGCCCTCCGGATCATAATGCTGACAGTGACTGGGAGTTGCAGGAGGAAATCAGGGAGGTGTCAAGGAGAAGCAGGGCTGTAATTATGGGTGATTTCAATTACCCACACATAGACTGGGTAAATTCACATTCAAGTCAGGACAAAGAGGTCAAATTTCTAGATACGCTAAATGACTGTGCCCTAGAACAGTTGGTCATGGAACCAACCAGAGAGAAGGCGACCTTGGATCTAATTCTGAGTGACACCCAGGACCTGGTGCGTGATGTCAGTGTCATCATCCCTTTAGGGAACAGTGACCACAGTGCCATCAAATTCAGCATACATGCGGGGAGAGAATCACCAAGGATGTCTAACACAGACATTTTGAATTTCAGAAGAGGAAACTTCTCTAAAATGAGGAGTATGGTGAAAAGAAAGCTGAGGGGGGAAATCAGGAGAGTCACTTCGCTCCAGAGTGCATGGAGTTTACTCAAAACCACAATACTAGAAGCCCAGTTAGATTGTATACCCAAAAGGCGGAAAGGTACCACTAAGTCCAGGAGGATGCCAGCATGGCTAACAGGTAATGTAAAGGAAGCCATAAAAGGGAAGAAGACTTCCTTCCAAAATTGGAAGGCCTGTCCAAACGAAGAGAACAGAAAGGAACACAAACTCTGGGAAAAGAAATGCAAGGTGACAATAAGGGAGGCAAAAAGAGAGTTTGAGGAACATTTAGCCAAAAATATCAAGGGGAATAACAAAAACTTCTTTAAGTACATCAGAAGCAGGAAACCTGCCAGGGAGGCAGTTGTACCATTAGACAATGAGGGAGTGAAAGGGATTATTAAGGAGGATATGGAGGTTGCAGAGAAGCTGAATGAGTTCTTTGCGTCTGTCTTCATGGCAGAGGATACTGAGCATATACCTGTTCCTGAACCAGGCTTTTTAGGGTTGGAGGCTAGAGAGCTGAGTCAGATAGAAGTGACAAGGGATGATGTTCTAAAGTGTCTGGAAAAACTGAAAGCTAACAAATCACCAGGGCTGGATGGCATCCATCCAAGAGTCCTCCAAGAACTCAAATGTGAAATTGCCAACTTCCTTGCTAAAATATTTAACTTATCCCTGAAATCGGGCTCTGTACCAGAGGACTGGAGAGTAGCAAATGTAACACCGATTTTCAAGAAGGGATCCAGGGGCGATCCGGGAAATTACAGGCCGGTTAGCCTAACGTCCATTCCAGGCAAATTGATGGAAAGCATCCTCAAGGATAAAATTGTAAAGCACCTAGAAGAACAGGCCCTGCTGGGAGTGAGCCAGCATGGCTTCCGCAAAGGTAAATCTTGCCTCACCAATCTTTTGGACTTCTTTGAGAGTGTCAACAAGTGTGTGGATCAAGGTGATCCAGTTGACATAGTCTGCCTGGACTTCCAAAAAGCTTTTGACGAAGTTCCTCATCAAAGACTCCTGAGGAAACTTAGCGGTCATGGGATAAGGGGACAAGTACATGTGTGGATTGCTAACTGGTTGAAAGACAGGAAACAGAGGGTAGGTATAAATGGAGAGTTTTCACAATGGAGGGAAGTAAGAAGTGGTGTCCCCCAGGGATCTGTACTGGGACCGGTGCTTTTTAATTTATTCATACATGATCTAGAAGCAGGGGTAAGCAGTGATGTGGCCAGATTTGCAGATGATACCAAACTCTTCCGGGTAGTGAAATCCAAAACGGATTGTGAAGAGCTCCTAAAGGATCTCTCCGAACTGGAGGAGTGGGCGACAAAATGGCAAATGTGGTTCAATGTTAGCAAGTGTAAAGTGATGCACATTGGGACAAAAACCCCAACTTCAAGTATACGCTGATGGGATCCGAGCTTTCGGTGACGGACCAGGAGAGGGATCTTGGGGTCGTGGTGGACAGCTCGTTGAAAGTGTCGACTCAATGTGCGGCAGCTGTGAAAAAGGCAAATTCAATGCTAGGGATCATTAGAAAGGGGATTGAAAATAAAATGGCTAACATTATCATGCCCTTATACAAAACTATGGTGCGACCACACTTGGAGTACTGCGTACAATTCTGGTCACCACAGCTTAAAAAGGACATTGTTGAACTGGAGAAGGTACAGAAGAGGGCAACCAAGATGATCAGGGGCCTAGAGCACCTTTTTTATGAGGCAAGACTACAATACCTGGGGCTTTTTCGTTTAGAAAAAAGACGACTGTGGGGAGACATGATAGAGGTCTATAAAATCATGCATGGTGTGGAGATAGAGAAATTCTTTTCCCTCTCACACAACACTAGAACCAGGGGTCACTCCATGAAATTGATTGCCAGGAGGTCTAGGACCAACAAACGGAAGTACTTTTTCACACAACGCGTGATCCACTTGTGGAACTCTCTGCCACAGGATGTGGTGACAGCCAACAACCTGGATGGCTTTATGGAGGAGAGGTCTATCAATGGCTACTAGTTGGAGGGCTGTGGGCCACCTCCAGCCTCAAAGGCAGGATGCCTCTGAGTACCTGTTGCAGGGGAGTAACAGTAGGAGAGAGGGCACGCCCTCAACTCCTGTCTGTGCCTTCCAGCGGCATCTGGTTGGCCACTGTGCGAAACAGGATGCTGGACTAGATGGGCATTGAGCCTGATCCAGCAGGGCTGTTCTTATTTACGTTCTTATGTGTGTGTTTAAGGGGAAATGAAATACAGATTTAAAGTGAACACAAATTACCTGCTACTTGTTGTGTCCTTATTCACTGCTGAATAATCATGAGGTGGGATCACACTGCCACTATTAATGAATCCACAAATTCCATTTAATTGTTTTAGTGTTTTTAAACATTTTATAACAATTTATATTTTGCAACAACATGCCCAAGTTGCCCCCCACCCCGCCCCCATACCCTCCCGCAAGAAAGAAGAGGAAGGGGAAAGAAAGAAAGAAAAAGAAAGAAAGAAAGAAAGAACAGAAGAGGAAAAAATGGAGAGAAGGGAGAATCACCCTTGAACTAAGATGTGGATAGGTCAGAAAGATTCTTATTCTAAGAAAAGAATAAGAGAGTTATTCCAAATTTCAGTCCATTTATCCAATTTATTTACTTTTAAGAGGGCCCATTTTTCATGTGCCGCAACTTAAGCAGGTCCTGTACCCAATCCTCACACTGAGGGGGATTGGGAGATTTCCACAGCCTCAATATCAACCTCTTGGCAACCAGCAGGCTCCGCCAAAGCCATTGTTTAGAGCTGTATTTTAGTCCCCAGCTGGTTGGAATAAACCCCAACAACACTGCATTTGATCCTTCAGTGCAAGAGAAGAATCCAGCACTAAGTTAATTTGCATAGTGACCTCTCTCCAGAAGCCTTGCACTATGGAACATTCCCAGAACATATGTGTTAAATTGGCCTGTGGATTGTTGCATCTCCAACAGTTACTATTTGAGGACATTTTTAATCGCATAAGGTATAGAAGAGTCCAGTAAGCCCTGAAAACAATCTTCTGCTGGATGAGGCTCAGTTTAAGATCCAATATACTGCACTGAACACTACTTAAAATATTTTGCCATTGCTCAGGTGACAGATTATCAGAAAGTTCCAAGTTCCATTTGTCCCTAAGTAAATCTAACCCAGGGTCTATGTCTCTGTGCTCACTGGCATATAGGTACTTATTTAGTGTTGGGAGAGAGGCCATCTTAATGGCAAGCCCAAAGATAGCTGGAGTTGCTGGGGTCGCCAAGGTGTCTGGACCAAATTGAGCCGATATGATATGTCTCAGTTGCATATGCTGCCAGGCACATGCCGGTGGTAGATGGAACTCCTCTTGCAGGAGCGCAAAGGGTTTGTAGCTATCATTTACATTTTTCAGCTGTGATAACCAGTAAATCCCTTTATCAATCCAATGTTTCCACAGAATTGGTTGTTTGCCTATCAATATATGTGGGTTACCCCACAGTGTCATATCCATGTGGGCACAGGGATCAAAGTTTAGTTGCCTTGCCAGTTCCTTCCAGGCGTGTCGGGCTGCTAGTATAGTAGGGGATTGGTAGTGGGGATGTTTAAGATATCTGGAGCCAAGTGCTTCCCATCCCTCCAAGGGTTTCAGTTCTGCTAGCTCCACTTGAGCCCATTCTGGCCTTTCCCCATCTGTGTTGGCATGCCAATGGATAGCTTGTGCAATTAAAAACGTGTTATGGTACAATCTAAGATTCACTAGGTTGAAGCCCCCTTTGTCTGTGGGCAACTGGAGTTTATTAAAAGCAACCTGAGGCCTGCCATTACTCCAGAGGAATCTCCTCACAGCTCTGTCAATTTCTCTAAAGTATCTTTGAGGAATAAGCAACGGAAGCCCTCTTAAAGTATAAATACATCTGGGCATAACATTCATTTTTACTACAGCTATCTTACCCCACAAACTCAGCAGAAGGTCAGCTCAGCGGAAGAAGTCTATCTTAATCTGTGAAAGTATTTTATCTAAATTAGTTTTGACAATTAGATTAGGTTGTTTAGTAATTAGAATACCTGAGTATTTCACGTAGTCTGTTTTCCAAGTAAAGGGCCAGGGCATATCCCTATGAGAGAGGGGCAATTTCCCAATGGACATGGCCAAAATTCGGATTTGTGCCAATTAATTTTGTATCCAGAGAGGTCCCCAAATTGGTATAGTAATTCCATAAGTTTAGGGACAGATTCCTGTGGTTTGGAAAGAAACAAGAGGGTGTCATCTGCACATAATGCAATTTTATGTTCTTGTCCATCTACCTCGATCCCCTTAATACCTGCATTTTGCCTCACTGCACAAGCCAGAGGTTCAAGGGCCAAGTCGAAGAGCAATGGAGATAAGGGACAGCCCTGTCTGACTCCGCACTGAAGGGAGATGGGTTCCATCTGCTGGCCGTTAGTATTGATCCTAGCTGAAGGCATTTTATAGATTGTCCGCACCCAAATTACAAAAGAGGTAGGGAATCTGAATTTCTCAAGAGTTGCCAAGAGGAAGTCTCTATGTACTTTATCAAAGGCCTTTTCAGCGTCAAGGGACAGCAGCAGAGCCTGGTCGGTCCTACGGGGCGTAATGTGGATGAGATTATGAACCAGACGTATATTATCTGCTCCCTGCCGCTTAGGGATAAAGCCAACCTGTCCTGGATGTATAATTGTATGTACACAGCTATTAAGATGGGTTGCCAAGATTGTAGCAAAGATTTTGACATCAACATTCAGTAATGATATTGGTCTATAATTTTCACATTGCTGCGGGTCCCTTTGTGGTTTTGGTATGAGAGACACATTTGCTACGTACATCGTTTTAGGCAATTCATGTGTATTTGCAGCTTTGGTGGCCACCTCAGCCAGTAGTGGGGCTGGGTTCTCAGAGAATGTTTTGTACCAATCAGATGGGTACCCATCCTCACCTGGAGCCTTTCCAGGTTTAATTTTTTTAATTGCTTCCTGGATTTCAGCCAAGGATATGGGTGCGGCAAGATGTGTGGCTTGTGTATCAGTGAGGGTCGGCATCTGAATTTTATCTAGGAAGTGTTGGATCTCTTCACACCCATAGGAGGGGGCATGATTATATAGTGCTAAGTAAAAATTTTCAAATGCTGCATTAATTGCCTTATTATCAGTATGTAAATGCCCATTACTGTCTTTGATGCCTGCTATATGGGAGTGATTTTGTATTTGTTTGATTCTAAAGGCCAGCAGTTTGCCAGCTTTTTCTCCTGATTCCCAGTACGTTTGCCTTGAGCAAGCTAGAAGGAAGTCAGCCTGCCTGGCATGTAATAGATTCACTTCATATTGTAGCTTCAGAAGACTAGAGTAGGAACGAGGGGCTGGGCTGGTATTGTATTCCAACCAAGCTGCTTTGAGTTTCTCTTCCAATTCTTTAATGTTCTTGAGCTGTTCCTTTTTTAAAAATGAGGCAAAGGCTATAATTCTGCCTCGTTAGTAAGCCTTAAGGGTATCCCAAAGAAGTGCCAAGCTAGTCTCAGGTTTTCTATTAAACTTCAAAAACTCTTGAATTTCAGATCCAATCATTGTAATGAATTTGGGGTCCTTTAATTGTTTTTTTCAGGCGGGGTAGGAGTTGGGGGAGTGTGACTTTATCTTAGTTGAATGTTTTACAAAGTTTTTGGTGTTCAGGAAGTTCTACATTGTGGTTTGAGCTCACATGATTATATTATTTGGTAGGTATTTCTAGAACTTCAGTCAAAACAATTTTGAAAATTTTATCATTTGGATTCTAATTTTATCATTTGGAGCCTGATCACTCTGTTGGGCTGGGTAGGGTTTTGCCAAGTGTGCAGACTTAAAATAGCCTTTAATAACTATGCAATCTGACCTACACTTTGCTAGGATTAAGCTCCATTGAACACAGTGAGACTTACTTCTGAGTAAACATCAACAGGATTGCACTGTCCAGCTTCAAGGGGTGACAAAATCCTTTGTTTCTTCCAAGGTTTATTCTAAGCCAAGGCTTTTACAAGAAAAAATGGGCAAATGTGGGTATAGTTATGCACTGACACCATTTCCCATGTTTACAGCAAATATAAATGGATTAACCCTTATAAGATGTGCTTTTCATCTAATAAATGGTTTCTGTGAATCACAATTATTCCTTACCTTTCTAAAGGTCTATTCAGATAGTACGTTGTATGTGCATATAGATGTCTGTACACATGCACATGTTTTTGTGCGAAGGATTGTACATGTATTCATTTTAGAAGTGAATCTGGGTACCCTCAAATGCAGGGTACAGATAGGAAATGTCCTGCTGTATGTTGGACATATTGGTCTATCTTGGACTGTACATGTCCGACTGGCCCAAACATGTGCATTTCACATGCGTTTCCTATGAGCACACATGTCCTTTCCCACTTCTGGCATGCCAGGGCAACTTTCCCTATTTGCATGGGAGGGAGGCTGTTTGTCCCAAGTATAATTAGTATAGAACTCCAAGTATTAATATTTGTAGCACATGCAAAAGAATGGTTTAGTTCAGGAGTTCCCAACCTGTGATATTCCAGATGTTGATGAACAACTCCCATCATCCCCAGCAACATCTGGGGTACCACAGGTTGGAAACCCCTGGTTTAGTTGGGCCACACCTCCTCATGTGAGTCAGGAAAGGCACCTTGGGGCACAAAAGGGGGAGAAGGACATGCATCCTCAGGGGCAGCTTTCCCATGAGGCAATGGACTCAGGAGACAAGAGTGCTGGGGGCAAGTGCAAGCACCCATTTAAAAAGTGAATTGGGGCACAGCCTCCCTCAAATGCAGTTCAAGCTAGGACCAATGCTCCTTTTAAGGTGTGTGCATACACACAAGTCTGTTTATGACCCTCAAGTTAATTTGAGATCCCGCTCAGGTTCAATCAGGAAGGTCCCATTTTGAATGACATGTGCACACACTGCCTTGATATCACCACCCAGAACAAATCTCATTAGGGAACACTGGCTAGAACATGTACTGCTATATGTGTGTCGAACATAAGATGTTAATAATGGTACATTAATACAGTTCTGTACATATGCACACTTTGGATTGTATGTGCACTGAATATAGCATGGGAATAAGGCTAGATTCTACATTGGTTGAATATAACATGAATAAGGCCAGAAATTGATTGTAACCAACTTTACTGAATACCAGAAAGGAAATAGAAGACAATTACCTCCTAAATGCCAATGAACAAAAGTTACAAAGGAGATATTATTATACATGGCACTGCACAGTTTATAACACACAGAAACCCATGAAGTCCTGCAGTCAGATGATCATGATTAGGATAGTGCGCCTAGTGGTCAGCACCCTCACAGCACAAAACTGGTGAAGAGAAGGAAATGTCTGGGTGCCCTCTCCCACCTAAGAGACAATCAACTCATTGTACGTTCATGACATCTTCAATTGCTTTCTATACACCAGTGATTTTCAAAGGGCGTCCTAGGAAACCTTGGTATTCCTTCAAAACTTACCAGGGTTTCCTCAGTGAGAAGATTTGTAATGAGAGGGAAGCTTCCCTGAAAGGTTTTCAGTTATTCAGAATGCATACAGCCCTGCTTGCTACTCAAATTCTTCTTTCAGTCTCTGATTTTGGTCAAAACTGTTGTGTGAAGTAACTTCAATTGAACAAATTGAAGTAACAGTAATGCAGTAACTGTTCAATTTAACAAAGTCTTAAGTGTCTTATTTCCTGCTGGGCTTTTAGAGGATAATTAACATGAGACAGAGAGGGGAGATAAAGCAGAGATTTCCTTTTAAAGGGACAAACAGCTCCCTGAACATTTTATTGTTTAAATATTGAAATGAGCAGTGTAGTGGTTAGAGTGCTGGACTAGTTCAACAAGTTCAAATCCCCATTCAGCCATGAGACTTGCTGGGTGACTCTGGGCCAGTCACGTGTCTCTCAGCCTAACCTACTTCACAGGGTTGTTGTGAGGAGAAACCTAAGTATGTAGTACACCTCTCTGGGCTCCTTGGAGGAAGAGCAGGATATAAAAAATGTTTTTAAAAAATCTTGGAGAGGGAAGGCTTCGAACACAGAATTCTGAGATAGCTTCAGATGATTCCACTGAAGAGGATCACACTTATGAGGAGAAAAAAAATATGAATGAATTCCTGTGCACAAAATGTGTGAAGATTTTACACCAAGTACTGGTGAGGCCTACAAGGCCCTGTACAGAGGTAAGACACTTAACTCTTTGAATAAAATCGACAGAAGCCTGAAATGCTGTTGCACTTTGCCCACACAAATATAGTCAATTGACAGCCTAAAACAAGGCCTGACCACCTGACTGGCAGCATGAGATGCCTCTGAATACCAGTTGCAGGGGAGCAACAGCAAGAGAGAAGGCATGCCCTTGCCTCTTGCCTGTGGGCTTCCCAGAGGCATCTGGTGGGCCACTGTGTGAAACAGGATGCTGGACTGGATGGGCCTTGGGCCTGATCCGGCAGGGCTGTCCTTATGTTCTAACCGCCTGCTCCCTCCACACACAATGTTGCACTTCAGCTGCTTTCTAGCTGAGGGCAGAATCAAGCATAATGAACATGAACTTGCCACTAAAACGGCAGCCTCATGTCAAGTTCCCCTTACCCTTGACCCTAATATATAGTCATGCAAACATGTGACATGACATCATCACAGTGTGCAACTCCTGCCACAGCAGCCAACAATATAGAGCAGTGCTTGAGAAATGCCCAAAGTGACCACATCCCACTACAGCACTGGTCCTCAAACTTCAGTTTTACCAGAGGAGAGCTGGTCTTGTGGTAGCAAGCATGACTTGTCCCTTTAGCTAAGCAGGGTCCACCCTGGTTGCATATGAATGAGAGACTTCATGTGTGAGCACTGCAAGATAATTCCCCTCAGGGGATGGATCCGCTCTGGGAAGAGCATCTAGGTTCCAAGTTCCCTCCCTGGCTTCTCCAAGATAGGGCGGAGAGAGGTTCCTGCCTGCAACCTTGGAGAAGCCGCTGCCAGTCTGTGTAGACAATACCGAGCTAGATGGACCAATGGTCTGACTCAGTATATGGCAGCTTGCTCTTGGACTACAACAGATGCTCTTGGCAGATGTTCTTGGACTACAACTCCCATTGGGAGATGATGGGAGTTGTAGTCCAACATCTGAGAACTCAAGTTTCAGAAAACATGCATTACAGGTTTCCATAATGACATGCTACAGGGGTGAGATGAGAAAATTTGATATGGGTTGCTTTTGAGGCAAATTCATGGAGGATAAGTCTATCAATAGCCTTCATTATTAACAGCCACAGGGAACCTCCATGTTCAGTGGCAGTATACCTCTGAACCCTAGTTTCTGGGGAGCAACAGCTGGGATGGACTACTGCTAGAGATGTGCACGAACTGTGGTTTGAACACATTTCGATTGCAGGGCCTGGGAGCTTTAAGAAAGAGGAAAGCAGGTCCTTTTCTGCTCTCTGCCGGCCCACGTAGCTTCCTGCTGGGGTGGCACATACACCAAGAAAACCTGTGCACAGGGCTTCTTGGGTTGTGCTCCACCCAACAGGAAGCTGCATGAGCGGGCGGAGAGCAGGTAAGGACCTGCTTTCCTCTATCTTAAAGATCCCAGGCCCTGCAACCGAAATGGGTTCAAACCATGGTTTGTGCACATAAGAACATATATTATTTATTATTATTATTATTTATTAGATTTCTATACCGCCCTTCCAAAAATGGCTCAGGGTGGTTTACACAGAGAAATAATAAATAAATAAGATGGATCCCTGTCCTCAAAGGGCTCACAATCTAAAAGAAACATAAGATAGACACCAGCAACAGTCACTGGAGGGATGCTTTGCTGGGGGTGAATAGGGTTGGTTACTCTCCCCATGCTAAATAAAGAGAATCACCATGTTAAAAGGTGCCTCTTTGCCAAGTTAGCAGGGGTTATATCAGAGTTATATATATCAGGCCCAAGGCCCATCTAGTGCAGCATCCTGTTTCACACAGTGGCCCACCCAGATGCCTCTAGGGAGCCCACAGGCAAGAGGTATGCACATGCCCTCTCTCCTGCTGTGGATCCCCTGCAAATGATATTGAGAGGCATTGTGCTTCTGAGGCTGGAGATGGCCCACAGCTACCAGACTAGTAGCCATTTGTAGACCTGTCCACCATGAATGTGTCTAAGTCCCTTTTAAAGCCACCCAAGCTGGTGACCATCATCACATCCCATGGCAAAGAATTCCATAGATTAATCCCTAGCTACTGCCTTCATGTCCTGCTAGCAGACTCTCTACTCCAGAGATATCCAGTGGGCCACTGCGAGAGGCATGATGCTGGAGCAGATGGACCTTTGGGCTGACCCAGCAAGGCTCTTTCTATGCAAAACAATGGCAAAGGGCTCTTCAGCTCCTTCCGCCTTGATAGAAATAGCACCAACAGTTACAGTCCTTCATTTCAAAAGTTATTCCAGGATGCAGGCAAAGGGCTCTTTAATTCATGATCCCTTTGTTGTGGTGAACAGCAGCTGAGGCCTGGGCAGAATTTCCCCTTGTGCATCTGCACTATCCACACCCATCTGCCCATCTCTAGGTGCATTCTCAGGAATGAGACACTGAGTTGCCTAATTAGGTGATGGGCACTCAGCCCAAGCCTCCAATGTCGTTCACAGTGGGGAAGAGGGACTAAGGAGCCCTTTGCTTGAGTCTCAGCAGGCAAAGGGCTCTGGATGGAGCTAATATTGCTGGCCCTTCAGCCCTTGTCCAAGTTTTAAAAAATATGTCCTCTCTCAAAAACTAATTGCTAATGGGAAATGCTTGACTAATAAGCAGAAGGTTGCCGGTTCAAATCCCCACTGTTATGTTTCCCAGAATATGGGAAAACATCTATATCGGGCAGCAGCAATCTAGGAAGATGCTGAAAGGCATCATCTCATACTGCGTGGGAGGAGGCAATGGTAAAACCCTCCTGTATTCTAGCAAAGAAAACCACAGGGCTCTGTGGGCCCCAAGAGTCAAAATTGACTTGACGGCACACTTTACTTTACAACCTAGAAAATTACGGAGCAAGCCTAAAAATTCTGAAATGTCTGTGCAGGCCCAGCAGCATGAACTGAATATACCGGTTCAGCCAATTGGTTCATCTAGCTCAGAATCCTCTCCTCTCACTGCAGGATTTCAGGCAGAGGTCTTTCCCAGCAACCTCTGCAGATGCCAGGGAATGTACCTGGGCCCTTCTGCATGCCAAGTGTGTGCTCTACCACTGAGCTACAGCCCCATCGCCAACAGGTTTTTGACACTGCCCATTGATTTGGTCACTTTTGTGTTAGGGTTGCAGTTCTGTTAAGTTTGGAGCAGCCACTGAACGGGTTTCCACAACAATCAGCAGTTTCAAGGCTTCTCGCCTGCATGGGCTCTCTCATGTATCGCAAGATGCGATCTCTGATTGAAGCTTTTCCCACAGTCTAAGCATTTATACGGCTTTTCCCCTGTGTGGCTTCTCTCGTGGATAATACTGTAGGACCGCTGGTTGAAACTCTTCCCGCAGTGCGAACATTTGTACGGCTTCTCTCCCGTGTGGATCCTTTTGTGTTCTATGAGGGCTGAGCTTCGGCTGAAGCTTTTCCGGCAGTCCGAGCAATTGTAAGGTTTCTCACCAGTGTGCATCCTCTCGTGCCTGATCAGGTGTGACTTCTGCCTGAAGCTTTTCCCACAGCCACAGCACTCATATGGCTTCTCGCCGGTGTGCGTTCTCTCATGTTGACTCAGGCTGGACCGGAAACAGAAGCTTTTCCCACAGTCGGAGCACCTGTATGGTTTCTCTCCCGTGTGGATTCTTTGATGCTTAATAAGCTTGGAGCTCTCATTGAAGGACTTCCCACAGTCCGAGCAAGTGTATGGCTTCTCTTCTGAATGGGATCTCTCATGTTTGATGAGGCTCGACCTGTGATTGAAGCACTTCCCGCAGTCCGAACACTTGTATGGCTTCTCACCAGTGTGGATGATCTTGTGCGCCATCAGCCAGGAACTCTGGCTGAAGCATTTGCCGCAGTCTGAACATTCGTAAGGCTTCTCCCCTGTGTGGGTTCTCTCATGCGCCATGAGGTTTGCTCTACGGTTGAAACTCTTCCCACAGTCGGAGCATCTGTATGGTTTCTCTCCCGTGTGGGTTCTCTCATGTGTAATGATGTGAGATCTCTGGCTGAAGCTCTTCCCGCACAGAGAGCATTTGTATGGTTTTTCTCCCGTGTGGGTCCTCTCATGCCTGATGAGGTAGGACCGCTGCTTGAAGCTTTCCCCACAAAAAGTGCAGTTGTAGGACTTGTCTCCAATGTCCCCTTTTGGACAGCTCAGGTGCTCAAAGCTCTCGCGGAAGCGCCTCGTGCAGCCAGTGCCTTCTGCACAAGGGAGGCCATCTCTTGCTATTTCCCCAGGCTGATTTCCCTGCTGAGACATGGGTATGTCAGGAAACTGGGACAGATCCCCTTCCAGGGATGTCCCATGCAATCTCACTTGCTCGGGTCTCTCCTCCTGAAGATTCTCCTCCTCATTGGCTCTCACTTGCTCATTGCCTACTGTAATAAACAAAACACAGATTAATAGAATGGTAGAGCTGGAAGGAACCATCTAGTCCAAGGGTTCCCAACCTGTGGTACTCCAATGTTGCTGAACTGCAACTCTTATCATCTCCAGCCCCATGATAAATTGTAGCTAGGGATGATGGGAGTTGCAGTTCAGCAACACTGGGAGTACCACAGGCTGGAAACCCCTGATTTAGTCCAACCCTGTGCTCAGTGTAGGAATCTGCTTCAGTATCCCTGACAGATGGCCATCGAGCATCTGTCTGCAAACCTACAGCAAAGGGAAGCCCATCGCTGTGTCAGGCAGACTATTCCACTGTCCAACAGCTCTTAAGTGTTAGGAAATTCTTGAAATCTTGCCTACATCTGCTTCCTTGTAATTTCAATCCCCTGGAGCAACAGAAAACAAGACTGCTCCTTGTTCTAGGTGACAGGCCTTTAAGTATTTGAAGACAGCTATCCTGTATCTCCCCTTTGTCACCTCTCCTCTGGATTAAACATACCCAGCTCCTTCAACTGCTCCTAACAGGGCTTCCAGACCCCTCGCCATCTTTGCAAACCTCCTCTGAATCCAATCCAGTTTATCAGGGTCCTTAAAATGCAGTGCCAAGAATTGGACACACCATTCCAAGCGAAGGCTAGCTATGCAGTTCTATAGTTCTCCATTTTTAGCTTTTTATTAATAACTTCTCATTTGAAACTTTTTAGAGAACATTGTAATTTTAAATGTGGTTTTAGCCAAGCTGCCCCAAGCAGTAGTGTACCGGAGGGGTGGGGTATAAATATTTCAAACAAACAAATAAATGAATGCAGAATTGAGTGGAATTTTAAACTCTGACCAATGGAAGGAACAAATAAACATCAAACAGGGAACACAGCAAAGCAGTGGGTAGAAACCTATGCAGGAAGAACCAAGGTTTGCTCTCTCTACACTTCCATAAAATATCATTCAAGATGGACAGATTGGAGGAGGCAGCTTAACTAAAAGTCCTTTTGTTAGATTTACTATATAGGCAAACTCTTTTAAGTGTGTTACTGAATAGCAGTGGTTTCCATTGTGTTCTGAGGAACCAAGTGGTTCTTCAGAGACTTACTGATGATTTCTCAATGAGAGACAAGTAACAGCAGACCAGCTTCCCTGAAAGACTCCCTGAAAGTATAGTTCATTTATGGAGTTTGTTGCCACGGGAGATGGCAATGGCCACAAGCATAGATGACCTTAAATGGGGATTCGACAAATTCAAGGAGGAGAGATTGGTTGATGGCTATTATCCGTGTTGACTATGTGGAGCCTCCATGTTCAGAGGCAGTATACCTCTGCATAACAGTTGCTAGGGGATGAGGGGAGAGAAACAGCCGGGGTAGGCTGTGGCTTTCATGCCTTGCCTGTGTGCTTCTCAGAGGCACCTGGCTGGCCACTGTGGGAAACAGAATGCAGGACTGATGGACCTTTGGCTCATATTCCTAAGACAGATCACTGTTGACTTTCACTTATTGAAGGCAATTTCATAGAGAAGACAGTCTGGGTGTTGCTTGGGAGCAGAGTACCCTCTCCTGGTCTCCTCATATGGGTTGCTAGATCTAGGAAGCATGGCCCTGCTGACTTAGGAGAAGGTCATTTCCAGTCTCCTCCACAAGCATGTGGGAAAGGGGCAAACATTTGCGTGCATACATATGTACAAGCGCATGGATAAAAGCCATCATAATTAAGAACTAAGCTAGCTCAAAGTAAGGATCCATCTATTCCAGCAGCCTGATCCTCACATTGATCACTCAGATCCTCTGAGAAGCCCACAAGATGAGTGGGCTTCTGAGAAGCCCTCAAGAAAGTGGTTGGAGACCAGAGAGCTCATCTTACACCTGTGAATTCACCAGGATGCTCACACAGCTGTCTTTTGGCTTCTGCAGAAAATCTACTTCTGCTCCCCTAAATGTTTCTCTAAGTAAGAAGAATAAAGGGAGGAGAGCTGGTCTGGTGGCAGCAAGCCTGAATTGTTCCCCTTTGTTGACGGGTCTTCTCTGGTTTGCATATGAGTGGGAGACTGCATGTGAGCACTGGGGGTGTGTGTGTGTTCCCCTCAGGGGAGGGGGCTGCTCTGGGTAGAGCAGGGAGTTCCAGTTCCTTCCCTGGCAGTGTCTCTGGGATGGTGCTGGGAGGGACTCCTGCCTCCAGCGTTGGAGAGGCTGCTGCCAGTCTGGGTAGACAATACTGAGCGAGATGGACCAAGGGTCTGACTCAGTATATGGCAGCTTCCTATGTTCCTATGTGTTTGAAGGCACTGACTTGAGGGCACAACTTTAGCTTCTAGAAGCCTTTAGTCCACCCACCCCTACTCCATAGTGATTTAAGCAGACAGATCCTCACCCAACAAGGTGGCCTTCCCATCACCCTTCTGCAAAGCTTCAATGTACGGCTGGATCTTCCCAGTTTCTGATGGAGGATGTCCCACCTTGGGGGAAGCAACATCTGATTCTTCCAAAGGCCCCGGCACCTGAAAGATGATGCAGTGACAGGTCTGAAGCAACTTCTGCCTGTTCCACCACCCAGCTACTCAAACCAAGAGACCCATTATCATCAGCAGGGCAGGAATCAGAGGTGGTTTCTCTCACTAATACGTTACAGATCCGTTTTTATTTTTAAAGTTCTGGTATCCTGATTTTCCTGATCCTCCAAAACACCTAAGAGCAAAACCCTTAAATCTAACAAGCTTAAGTTAGAATGCAAAGCAACATGTCAATAAAACAGTAGAAGTAAAAACACTATAGCCCTATTCAGACATTATGTTGTACATGCATTCAGGCAGCTGACATGCTGCGCAAAGTTCTGTGTGCAGCTGCGCAACAGCACTCTTGTGCAAAATGCAAAAATTGTGCAAATGCATTTGCACAATGGATGCCCCATTATTTCCAATGACTGTACATTGCACAACTGCATTTTCACAATGTTTGCATTTTGTGCAGCAGCACTCTTGTGCAACTGCATGCATGGCCCATTAAAATGCACACTGAACTTCGCAGAGTATGTTAGCCAGGTGCCTGTACACATGTGGGAATGACTCTACGTGCATTCATTACAAAGTGAACCTGGATGCAGACCCTCTCAAATATGGGGTACAGATAGGAAGTCTACTGCTGCACGTACATGGGATATGCGTGAATAACTGTACATGTGTACATATCTGTACACAGGTTGTACATGCATTCAACGTAACGTGTGAATAGGACCAATGATCACAGCAGAAAGGAAATCATAACCAGCCATCAACCTCCCACAAGGTCTCCTTGAAATTTTTAATCCTTTAAAGAGCCAGTCAAATGTATTTTTATACTTCCCAATATATACATCTCTGGGCGGTTCACACACTGAAACCAATTTAAAACCACCAACAATTAGAAAACTTTAAAATGATTAAAAGTAAATGATTTAAAATCTCAATATTACTTAAGATGGCGCCTTCTCTGTTGTGCACCCTGTCGCCTATTTGGATCATCTGGAGAGGTCCAGTTACAGTTACCGCTGACTTGTTTGGTGGCAACTCGGGACCGGGCCTTTTCTGGGGCTGCCCTGGGGCTTTGGAACATGCTCCCTGCTGAAATAAGAGCATCTCCTTCTCTGTTTGTTTTAGGAGGACCCTGAAGACATACCTGTTTTCCTAGGCTTTCAAATGAATTGAAATTTTAATGTGTTTTTATGAATTTTAACTGTTTTATATTGTTTTTCTATTATGTCTTAACTAGTACACCACCTGGAGATTTCTATATCAGGCGGTATAGAAATTCAATCAATCATCAATCAATCAATCAATCAGTCCTTTAAAACTTGTTCACTAAAAGGCCTGATTAAAAAGGTATATCTTCAGCTGTTTCTTAAAAACCAGAAGAGATGGGGAGGCTCTGATTTTACTTGGGAGCGTGTGCATATAAATGATGGGGCAAGAGAGGCTTCCCTGGGGGAGCATAACAGAGAGGGGGTGTGGTAGCAAAAAAAAAAAAAAAAAATCCTGATTGCAAACCTTCTGATGCACCTCAGCATCCTGGTAGCTGAATAGCCTGAAGTGTTCAGTCTGAGAGTCCAAGTTGTCAGGGTCTCCGGCTTCAGTCTCTTCCTTCACTTTCCCAAGGTGGTCCAAGTGGCAGGACAGTTGAGGGGCTTCTCTGTCAGGCTCACCTGACAAGGTTTGGCTCAACTGCGCCCTTCGAGACTGCTGGCTGCCATCACGCACTCCCTTGAAGGACGCCTGCAAAGCTTCAATATTGTAGGGAGGTGCCCGTGAGTTTCTCCATCTGGAATGATGGGACTGCAATGACCTCAGGAACGCCTGCCACTGAGGGTCCCAGCACTGGCTGATTCCCTTGTCAGGTTCTTGTTGTGGGGCTGCCCCAGTGAGAAGTTCACTGAGGCTCCCAACCTGGACAACACGAGGGGCCTTTTCTCCTACCTCTGACCTCTCTCCTGGTTCGAGGCCAGCAGCATCCTGCTCCTCCGTCTTTATTTCAGGCAGCACATCTGTATCGTAAAGAGCAAGGCCCAGTCATGCTACTGGGGTAATGACAGAGACCTCCCTCAAAACAGGAGCAAACTGGACTGCCACGGTTATAAAGGCAAACCTTTCCAAAAGAACAGGTTAGAGGCCATTCAGAATGGAGTATAATTTGGGCTCTCACTTTTTAAAAACTAATGGCTGACATGATGAGGAACATTAAGTAGCCCCACTGAAATTAAAAGGACAAGTTAGGTATTGCTTTGAGCAATTTTTCTCATCACGTCAGCCCATACTTATTAAGTTTAACCTGAACATCTACAAAATATCGAAATATTTACAGAAGCAAAGAAGCTTGCACTGTGCTCCATTGCCAAGGCAGCCAGAACCACCACAGATATCTGTGAAGGTGGAGGATAACGCCATCAAGCCTCACCCAGTGACATTTTGGGTTGCGATCTATTGGTAGCCTCAGCCACACCTTTGGTCAAACATCTTTAGAACTCACCACCAGAAAATTCTGTATAAAATAGAAGCAAAAGGGACCAGAAGGGCTCCTGTACCTTTGAGAGCTGCATAGAAGAGGGGATTCCAGAAAGTACAAAACAAAGGAAGCTGCCTTATATCCAGTCACACCATTGATTCATCTAGCTTTGTACTGTCTACACCAGTGATTCTCAAACTTGGGTCCTCAGGTGTTATTGGACTTCAACTCCCATAATCCCCAACCAAAGGCCACTGAGGCTGGGGATTATGGGAGTTGAAGTCCAATAACACCCGAGGACCCAAGTTTGAGAATCCCTGGTCTACACTGATAGACAGCAGCTCTTCAGGGTTTCGTACAGGGATTTCCCCCAGCTGTACCTAGAGGTGTCAGGGATTGAATGTGGGACCTTCTGCATGTAAAGCAGATGCTCTGCCACTGAAATACATTACCTTTTCTAGAAGGGCAGGGGTGGGGGGGTACCTATTATGTTTATTCAGTAATCCAAAAACCTTCGGTTTAAGATGAAAGTTAAGACACTTTACATTTTCACTCGTGCTCTAAACAGAATGGAAATTGAAAGTTAAGGTGCCCATCTTAACATCCGTGCCATATAAGCTGTAAAGACTTTGTACAGTCTGGAATAGGATGATGGCTTTAGAAATGAGGCTCCATGCACCCACACTGTGCTTTGAGCAGAAATTCATTAGGGGCATCTCTAGGAAGTGATTAGGGAAACTGCAACTGTTAAATGTCTGCCTGGATGCATTCCTCCCCAGCTCAATGTCCAACTGAAAGACCAAAGCAAAGTGTAGGTTCATGGAGCCACAGTCTGGTATATGATGATGGTTCTAAAGCCATCATAATATAGCAGACCGTACAAAGCCTTTAAAGCTTATATGGAACTGAAGTTAAAATGGACACCTTAACTTGTAATTTCCATTCTTTTTAAAGCACAAGTGAAAATGTAAAGCATCTTAACTCATGTTAAGACCTTTAAAGTCAATACAGTTGACTTTATAAGCAATATAATGTTCAGGGTTTATAATAGCAGAATGTTGAAAACACTCCTCTTCTTAACTATACTGGCATGACTATATAATTAATAATCTAGGAATTGATTGTGAGTTGGTGGCACTCAATACAGCTTAGGAACATAGGAAGCTGCTGTATACTGAGTCAGACCATTGGTCTATCTAGCTCAGTATTGTCTTCACAGACTGGCAGCGGCTCCTCCAAGGTTGCAGGCAGGAATCTCTCTCAGCCCTATCTTGGAGAAGCCAGGGAGGGAACTTGAAACTTGCTGCTCTTCCCAGAGCGGCTCCATCACCTGAGGGGAATATCTTCTAGTCTCTCATTCATGTAAGCAGGGTGGACCCTGCTTTGCTAAGGGGACAAGTCATGCCCTAATCCTAACCCTAACCCTACCCCTGCTAACTTGGCAAAGAGGCACCTTTTAACATGGTGATTCTCCTTACTGAGCAGGGGGAGAGTAACTGGCCCTACCCACCCCCAGCACAGTACCTCCAGTGACTGTTGCTGGTGTCTAGCTTATGTTTCTTTTAGGATTGTGAGCCCTTTGGGGACAGGTATCCATCTTATTTATTTATTATTTCTCTGTGTAAACCTCCCTGAGCCATTTTTGGAAGGGCGGTATAGAAATTGAATTATTATTATTATTATTATTATTATTATTAACCAACAGTATTGATGATAAAATTCAGCCATCCCAGGTCCTTGGGAAGGACTCGATGTCTGGATAAAACAAACCAGTCAATAATACCTGTCTGACTGTGTAAACAAGATAATAAATAATAATGCTTGCTACCACAAAACCAGATCTCCTCTTCCTTATTATTATCAAAGCCTTATCATCATCATCATCATCATCATCATCATCATCATCATCATCATCAAAAACCTTATTATCTACAAAGCTGCTTTATACCTAGGATGCTGTCTTATAGGTTCATCTAGTTCAGTATTGACTACTCTGATTAGTAGCAGCAGCAGCCCTCGAGGGTTTTAGATAAGGATCTTTGCTGGCCCTATCTGGCTATGCCAGGGATTGGACCAACATAAGAACATAAGAACAGCCCTGCTGGATCAGGCCCAAGAAGGCCCATCTATTCCAGCATCCTGTTTCGCACAGTGACCCACCAGATGCCGCTGGAAGCCTACAGGCAGGAGTTGAGGGCATGGCCTCTCTCCTGCTGTCACTCCCCTGCAACTGGTACTCAGAGGCATCCTGCCTTTGAGGCTGGAGGTGGCCTATAGCCCTCCAACTAGTAGCCATTGATAGACCTCTCCTCCATGAAGTTATCTAAACAGGGGCACAGTTAAAACTGAACAAGAGGGGACAACTATCCCTGGGGTCTGATGGAGGGGAAGGCTGCTGGTTGATTGACAGCTTGCTCTCACCTTCGTTCACATCTCTCTGAAGAAGAAAGGAAGGTGCAGGGGCACATCTTCAACTTCTGTCCCAGGGTCTGGCCCATTCCCGCCTTGCTACACCCCTGACCAGGAACCTTCCGTAAGGTACGGGAACCCTGCTTACCTAATTTAGGATCTGGCTACCTTGCAGTATGAGCGCAAGCCCAGGACTATTTCCTGCCCCCTGTTGCCAGCATCAATCAGTCACATCAAGGCTTCCTAGCCTGAGGTCCCCGGATATTGTGGGACTACAGACCCCATCATCCCCACGAACGGGATTTGCAGTCCAACAATATCTGGAGACGGTGAGACCCAAGACTGGGGAAGCCCCGATTCAGATCAACCTGTTCCCCCAACACACCTCCTGCTAAAGGTGCTCGGATTCTCTGGCTCCCGACCTGCACAGGATGGAGTGGGAGCCTGAATTTGTTGCCGAGACTGGCACACACCCCTGCTCTAATGGGCTCCGTTGGGTCTCTCGGTTCATTCAACCCAGCCTGCTCCTTCCCTTCCTCCTGCCAGCCATGGCTTGTCCAGCCTCTGCTGTTCTCATCTCCCTTCCGAGCTCCCCTCTTTTGCTTTAACTCACCCACTTTTCGCAGCGTCTGCATTGCACCCTCTCAGGGGAAGGGGAGATCTGCAACCCACAATTTGTTATAACACTCCCAAAGATCCTTTTCCCTAGAAGGGCGGGACAGGAAGACGATGTCTGGTTTTTCCCCTCCCTCCTGTCATTTACCCAATCACGTGTCTCTCGCGCTCTCTAGGAACTTCGCCTCTTGTTTGTTTAACTATTTGAGAATCTTTTTTTTTTAACCTGATGGTGTCAATATATAGGGTTGCCAGCTGCTCAGAAACAAAACAAAAGAAGCCTCAGCCTAGAACTCCTTTAAACTATGATTTGATCTGCAAAAATCCGCAGAGGAAGTGTTTAATGGCACGGAACTACGCACGGTCAGCGGCTGAATGCTGCACGTCAAACTTGTGTTCAAGGAAAAGGAGTAAGAACCGATGTGAGAGCAGAAGGTGTATCATACTTTGAGACAGTCAACAGCCCTGACTGCAACCAAGGTAATTTAGACAAGAGCGGCCAAATTCTGACTTGAACTTCAATGGTGATTAGATTAAGAACTTTTTATTGATGGCAAAGTGGCATGTTGTTATTTCATCTTCAATGTACAATGTACTGTTACAAATATTTATATACTGCTTTTCCACAGCTTTCATAGAAAAAATAAATAAGATGGCCACCTTTCCCCAAAGGGCTTGCAATCTAAGAAGAAACCATGGATATAGACTCAGTTGGGCAAGCAGGGACAAATGTCCCTGGGTCCAGAGGGTCAGGGGGGCCACCCAAGCAGGCTGCCCCATTGGTCTGCATTGCTGCCACTTCTTATCTTGGCCTCTGGGGGGTGGGGAGTGAGCCAAGTGGGGCAGGCCACCCCCTGTTGGAGATGGCTTTTTCTCCTTGCTGTGGGTCTCAGTAGTATAAGTCCCATGGTAGAGTTCATGCTTTGCACGCAGAAAGTCTCTGGTTGAGTCCCTGCCATCTTCCCTTAGGATGTCTGCTTGAAAATCCTGGAGAGCTGCTGCTAGTTAGTGTTTACAGTCCTGAGCTAGATGGAGCCAACAGTCTGATTTGGTATAAGGCCGACTCATGTTTCCCTTCCAGGAACTGTCCTTCCATGAGGCACGAGGAGGCATTGCCTCAGGCAGCAGGTTATTGGGACACCTGCCGCGAGGCCCCACAGCTGCCACCGGAGCAGATCTTTGGGACTGGTCTGTGCCGTGCAAGGAGTTTATTTATTTAAAATGTTTATATCCCGCCCCTCTAGTACACTACAGCTTGGTGCAGTTCACAACATAAATAAAAAGATACAATGTAAAAACAGACTAATAAAGTTAAACAAGTTAAAACACTAGGCTAAGACCACATTTAAACTTACTTAAAAAAAAGTTTCAAATTAAAAGTTTTTAAAAACTATAAAAATGAAAGAACCTATCAAATATAAACAGAGATGAAACATTAAAAAGCCTCTTTTAAATATGTTTTGATTGGTGTGTGTGTGTTTTTTTAAACCCACTGAGTTCCTCTCTTGCAAACATTGCAAGAAGCACAAGAAAAGGAGATTGCTGCCAACCTTACATCCTCCCTGCCCCATGCACTACTTTAAAAGTTTGCAGTCCTTGGTTTCAAAAGGGGACTGACCCCCACCAGGGTCATGGGGCAGAGCAGCATTGGTGCTGTAATGCATTGGGCTGCTCCTGTCCCCTCCTTCAGCATTTGCTGCTCTTCTTGAGATGGAACTTGTTGGCATAGAATGCAACAATCCCACCCTCCTCCACCACCTCCTTTTCAAGGCCAGTTTAAAAGCATAAGAAAAGAACACCAAAGTTGCACCTCCCACTCAGGGATGAAGCTGAGATGACTTGGTTCAAACACTATCTCTCAGCCCGACTTTCCTCACAGGGTAGTTGTGAGGATAAAATAACGACTTTATGTGCCACTCTGAGCTTCTTGGATGAAGGGGTAGCATAGAAATGAAACTAGGGTTCCGGCAGGAGAGAAGAGCTGGTCTTGTGATAGCAAGCATGACTTGTCACCTTAGCTGAGCAGGGTCCACCCTGGTTGCGTATGAATGGGAGTCTTGATGTGTGAGCACTGTAAGATATTCCCCTCAGGGGATGGATCCGCTCTGGGAAGAGCAGAAGGTTCCAAGCTCCCTCCCTGGCATCTCCAAGATAGGGCTGAGAGATATTCCTGCCTGCAACCTTGGAGAAGCCGCTGCCAGTCTGTGTAGACAATACTGAGCTAGATGGACCAATGGTCTGACTCAGTATATGGCAGCTTCCTATGTTCCTAATGGATAGCTTAATCAAGGGGTTCTCAAGCTTGGGTGCCCAGATGTTGCAGGACTGCAACTTTTTTCATCCCCAGCCACAATGGCCAAAGGGATGGCTGGAGTTGTAGTCCGGGGCATAACTATAACAGGGCAAGGGGAGACAGTTGTCTGGGGGGCCCTTGCCTTGGAGGGCCCCCCAGAGGCAAGCCACACGACTGACTCCCCCAGCTGTGCACCTGCCCGGGCTTCCTTCAGTTGTACTCATCCTCCGAAACTGATGTGAGTGTTAGGACCTGGAGATACCAGAACAGCATGTCTTTTTCTAGTACCATTAAATGACTTGCATCGTCCAATTTACAAAATCTTTAAAAAAATAATTTAGGATGACTTTCTATTGTGGCACATAGGTTATATAAAACTATGCTTTTTGTTACCACTATTCAGCCTCATTTAAGATTTCTTTACTTCATGAGCTGAGCTTCAGTGGGGGAGGGCCCATTTTAAAATCTTGTCTCTAGTCTGGGCCCACTCCAACTTTTCTACGCCCCTGTTGTAGTCCAACAATAACTGGGCACCCAAGTGTCAGAAGCCCTGGATTAATCTATTAATCAACTATGACATACAATTAATTGACAAAGATTTCTTTAATCAGGTGATAGTCCTGTTTCTTTGCATCTCTGCTCCCTTCAGCAGGCTGTGGAGTCTTACCTCTTTGCTTTGCTTTTAAGCTTGTTCTCTTCTTTGCTTTCAGATTCTGCTTTGCTGTTCCCCCCTTTCTGAGCCTCTGCCCTTCCTTGGACCAAGGAGCCAAAGACAGCTTATATGGTTCTCCACCCCTCTTTTATCCTCACAATAACCCTGCGAGGTAGGCTAGCCTGGGAAAGTGAGTGCCAGCCCAAAGCCTCGTGGCTGGAGTGGAGATTTGAACCCGGGTCTCCCTAATTGTTGGACTCGCCCCTCCTCCAATCTTCTTTGGAAAACAGCAGCATAGCTAAATGTCTCCAAGCCTGAGAAATGGAAAAGGCACTTTCTCACGGCGGAGGGGGGTGACGGAACAAAAGGAGGGAGGAGCCGTCTTCGTACTGAAGGCTTCCCCCTTTGCAGTGACCGTGGCTCTGTTTCTCTAGGAACCGGAGCTCGCTGTCCATTCCCCCGCCCGCCTCGACCAACGAGGTCAGAAAGAGAGAGCCTCGCTGCTTGTGGGGCACGTCCTGGGCCTCCCAGGTGGGCGGGGACTCGGCTGGTGCTGAGCGAGAGCGCATCCGAAAGTTGGGTGCAAAAATTGCCCGGGCAAAAGAACGCGCTGCAATGCCAAGGCTGCAAGGTGAGTTGAAGCAAGGAAGGTGGGATCAGGTTGCGGGAGGGGGAGGGGGAGAAAAAGAGCAGAGAGAGAGAGAGAGAGACAGGAAATCCGTGGCGTGGCTGTGGGAGGAGGAGGAGGAGGAAGGCTGGCAGGATTGCAAAGCAGGAGGCATTCTCCCAGCTCTCCTCCACAGTGGGTGCTGGTAGGCTCCTTTCTCGCCTCCTCGCCCCCTCACTGGAAGCAGAGCAAAAGGAAGAAAGAGGGCCAAAAGGAAATTAGCGGAAGGGATTTCTCTCTGTTGGCAAGCGACAGGGAACAAAGTAAGGATCTTTATTGTGATGTCTTAACTGCATTCTCAGCTGTTCTTGCTCTGGCTCATTGTCATAGAAGTCTGATTTATGTCGATGCTGCCTGTTCCTTTGGGTTCATAGCTGGAGCCTAGGTATGTTTTCTCGGAAGTAAGCCCCACGGCGTTTAGTGGAACTTACTCCCAGGTAAAGTGTGCACAGGATTCCGGCCTTGGAGCATGGTTATTGGTTAGTATCCTGTGGTGTAGTGGACTGAGTGGCGAGCTTGGAGGGACCTATGTTCAAATCCCTACCAAATCCATATTATATTTACCATGATATCAAGCCATGAAACTAAGCTTGATCTCATCGTAAATATAATATGTGATCCCCACCAAAGCCGAAGGTTAGGGTGCAATAGAACTGGGATAACCCCTGATCAAATCCCCCATTAGCCAAGAAATTCATTGGGTGACTTTGTGGCAATCACTGTCACTCAGTTTGACCTGCCTTACAAGGCTGTTGTGAAGATAAAATCAGGGAGATTTTGCATGCCACCCTGAGGTCCTTGGAGGAGGAACATATAGCTCTTATATATTAATCTAGGGGTTCTCAAACTTGAGTCCCCATATGCTGTTGAGCTTCAGTTGTGGCAAGGATTATGGGAGTTGTAGTCTAACAACGTATGGGGATCTATGTTTGAGAATTTCCGTATTAATCCATTACACAGTTTACACACACACACACACACACACACACACACACACACACTCCTCTCAAGAACCCTGTGAGGTAGATCAGGCTGAGAGATAAGCCCAATTTAGGTATTATGTTGAATGCATATATACAGGGTGTAGCAAGGTTGGAGTGGGCCCAGAGACATATGTGCCACAATAGAACATAATCCTAAATTATTTTTAAAAAGATTTTGTAAATTGTGGATGATGCAAGTCATTTAATGGTACTAGAGAAAGACATGCTGTTCTGGTACCTCCAGGTCTTAACACTCACATCAGTTTTGGAGGATGAATACAACTGAAGGAAGCCCGGGCGGGTGCGTGCCTGGGGGAGTCAGTCATGTGACTTGCCTCTGGGGGGTCCTCCCAAGGCAGGGGGCCCCCAGACAACTGTCTCCCCTTGCCCTATTATAGTTATACCCCTGCATATATAGTATTGGGGTTGGGGGGGGGTTGTCAGTTAGACTGTAGTGGTGATGGTGGTGGTTGTGATTATTGGTCATCAACCAAAATAAGCTGCATTTGTTCACATACAGTAATATACTTCCTATCTATACCCTGCATCTCAGGGGTACTTTTAAGATGGAACACATGTACGGTCTTTCATACAAACGTGTGTGTGTGTGTGTATATACAGAACCTGTATAAATGCTTGTCAAGTCTGAATAGGCATATAGTAACTCACCCAAGGTCACACAGTGGCCTTCTTGGTTGATCAGGGATTTGAACGGCAGCTGGCCTGGTTCTGGTTCACCTGGACCATAGAGTCCTATTCACATGTCATGTTCAACATACATACGTACAAACCTATACACACGTACCATTATGCATATATTTTCAGTGCACATACAGCTGTACACTTCCTATCTGTACCCTGCATTTGAGGAATATGAATATGAAAACGATGCATATACTGCTTTTCAACAAGTTTTCAAAGCAGTTTACCTAGGTGTAAATAAATAAAATGGTCTTTGAGGAGGCGTGTAAACAGATTCACTTCTAAAATGAACACTTGTATAGTCCATTACACCAAAACGTGCATGTGTGCAGACATCTGTACACACCAAAACATGTACCTGTGTACATGTACACAAGGACAACATAATGTCTGACTAGGGCAGGTATTTGTGGGGATTACATATATATTTGCAAGGGGGAGGTGGGAAGAGACACATTCTTGCCCCAAGAGACCCACAATATGTATTATTGATTGTAAGTGTGTGAGGACATAGTCAGAACTTTGCAATTATACAAAAGGCTCTTCAATTATACATAAACCCTCTTCTACCTCAACACCATAGCCCTAATTTCTCAGTGCATGTGGCAGGTGGGGCTATTTAACTTTCTAGCCATGCAACTCTTTCCTGCATGGTTATGGAACAAGCACAGGCAAGTTAAGTTGCCAACTGAATAGGAAAAAACTGGCTGGGCTGGTTTTTTTGCTTTCGGGCTAGTTGGTGGGAAGCAAGGGGCACGGCTGTGTTTTTTTTCCTTTCTACTGATTGTGGTGTCCCCCCCCCCCCCCCTTAGTTGTACACGTCAGGCATATAGGCAGCTTTTTGCACTGGATTCTTCCACTGGGCTTTCTAAAGACTTCTTTACTAACTTTGCCCAGGTTGATTCCAGCAAAAGTTGGCCAATCTTAGTTAAATGTACATTTGGAAGTGAGCCAGATTCTACACATGAAGTGGATTAGACTGTACCATTTCAGATCGCAGATGGGGGATGCCATTTTAGAATGCTTCTCCATTTTAGAATCTCCCCTGCATGTAGAAAACTAGCACATCGGGGAAAGTGTATTCTAGCCCAGCCCTTTGCTTGCTGTACTGACTTTCTCTGTGCATGGAACTTAGGGGACATTAAAACTAGGCATGTGCCAGAAACATTTTGGAGGCCATTATGAAGGCCTCCGAAACGTTTCGGCGCTGGGGGGGCGGTGTTCAGCGTTTCGGCGCTGGGGGGGGGGTAGTACTTTAAGGGCAGGGGAGGGTGTACTTACCCCTCCCGCTGCATTTCCCCTGCCAGCGCGCTGTTATTTTTAAGCCCCTTGAGGTGGCAGCGTTCCTCCCTGCCGCCCCGTTTCCCTCAGCGGCCAGAAGTGGCCGGAAGTAGCGCGTGTGCCTGTTGCGAGCACACGCATGCACGACGGGCGCGCACATGCTTGCTACTTCCGGCCGACGGGGAAAACGGAGTGGCAAGGAGGAACGCTGCTGCCTCGAGGGGCTTAAAAATAACAGCGCACCGGCGGGGGAAATGCAGCAGGGGGTGTGTGAGTACACCCTCTCCCGCCCTTAAAGTACTACCCCCGCTGGCACCGAAGATCTTCGTGCACATCCCTAATTAAAACCTGTGATCCCTCTCTTCCAATCAGGGGTGTAGCAAGGTTGGAGTGGGCCCAGGGACAAGATTTTAAAATGCACCCCCCCCCACTGAAGCTCAGCTCATGAAGTAAAGAAATCTTAAATGAGGCTGAATAGTGGTAACAAAAAGCATAGTGATATATA
Organism: Hemicordylus capensis; assembly: GCF_027244095.1. Classification (NCBI taxonomy): domain Eukaryota; kingdom Metazoa; phylum Chordata; class Lepidosauria; order Squamata; family Cordylidae; genus Hemicordylus; species Hemicordylus capensis. The sequence continues at coordinate 251,065,768 of NC_069658.1, read as the reverse complement.
CACACATACACACACACCTATGTGCCACTATAGAACATCATTCTAAATTATTTTTAAAAAGGTTTTGTAAATTGTGGACGATGCAAGTCATTTAATGGTACTAGAGGAAGACATGCTGTTCTGTTGGCTCCAGGTCTTAACACTCACATCAATTTCGGAGGATGAGTACAACTGAAGGAAGCCCGGGTGGGTGTCTCCCCTTGCCTTCATATAGTTACGCCCCTGCTTCCAATCTTGCAGTCTGTTCTGTCTCCTCATTCTGCTGCATGAGTAGTCCTAAATAATACAGACTCTGGTGAGATCTACTCAGTCCTTGCAGCCCAATCCTATGCATACTCAGAAGTAAGTCTCAGTGTTAATCCCGGTTAAGTATGTGTAGCATTTGTACTTGGCACTTTATAACAATGTCAAGAAATGGTGATGACACCTGGAGGAATGGGGGATAGCCACACTCCATACCAAAATCATCCTTCGGAGTTATTTTTGTTGAATGATACCCAGTGATGTGTCTTTCTGTAGGGGAAAAGTTTAATTGGAAGTTTTTCTAGGGGAAAAAATCCAGAAAATATTCTGATTCCTCAAATCAATTTGGATCTAATTTAGCATGTTTATTTGACTTTTATTTAATAAACAGACCTTTTTATTAAAAAGCTTGTTTTATACATCTTGAAATCTTTTTTCCAGCAGCCAAAATTATTTTAACTGAGATATTTGACCCCCCAAAAAGCAATAAAGTGCACAATTTATATTCAACCTATTTAAAGCTTTACTTGGAAATTGTTTTGGAATATTTATAAATATTTTAAGACATGATAGTTCAGTAGTATCCATTCATTATAACTAATTAAATTCATGAAACAAAACAAAAAAGGGAGACAGAAGTTTATAAAATTAAGTATGCTGTAAAAAGAGAGGGTGAATAGAGAGTTTTTCTCCTTTTCTCACAATACTAGAACCAGGGGTCATCCCATGAAACAGATTGCCAGGAAATTTAAGACCAACAAAAGGAAGTACTTCTTCACACAATGCAAAATTAGTCTATGGAGTTCAGTGCCATGGGATGTGGTTATAGCCAGCAGCTTGGATGGCTTAAAAACGGTATTAGACAAATTTGTGGAGAAGTCCATCAGTGGCTACTAGTCTTAATGGCAATAAGCTTCCTCCAGGTTTACCAGTTGTGGGAGAGCCATGGTGAGAGAGGGAATCTTCCTTCCTCTCCTGCTTGTAGACTTCCCGGGATATCTGGTGGACCACTATGGGAAACAGGATGCTGGACTAGATAGGCCTTGGGTCTGATCCAGCAGGGCTCTTGTTTTGTTCATAATGTATTTTTAGAAATGGATGGTTTTTAGTTTTGGGTTAGGGAACATTATCCCACCCTACATCACTGACGATGCCTTTCTTTGCACTGATCAAAATTGTCTTTTGCCTCCAAAGCAGGATGCACAACCAGAAGTAAAAGTGGAAGACCAGAACCCAGCTGATTGAGCTCCAAGGGAGAAAATGGAAGGAGGCCGAGATGACTCACAAGCTGTCCAGGTTGGAGCCCTGTTTGGGGTTGATCCCCAGCAGATTAAAGGGGAACCAGATGAGCGATTGTCCCAACAGGATGCCCAGTGGCAGATTTTACAAAAGGCAGTGCAGTCCCGTACTTTAGAAGGGGGGAAATCCCAGTTGCCTGGACCTCTGGACAGGGAAGATATTACGTTTTTGTCAGCGTCCTTGAAGGCTGTTGGTAATGCCACCCAGAGGCCTACAGGAAAATCCACTTCTCAAAGCACGCCAAGCCACTGTGGAAAAGCTCATGAAGCCTCTGAAAATCTAGATTCTGCTCTGAAAGAGAGAGAAGCTATTAGGGTTAAGGACACTGTCAGCATGGAGAAGCTGCGCCGGCGCTTCAGGCAGTTCGGCTATCAAGAGGCCGAGAGCCCCCGCGAGGTTTTCCAGCATCTCCGGGACCTCTGTCATCAATGGCTGAAGCCGGAAAGCCACACAAAGGAGCAGATCCTGGAGCTGATAATCTTAGAGCAGTTTCTGACTGTCCTGCCATCAGAAATGCAGAGTTGGGTCAGGGAAGATGACCCCAAGACATGTGCCCAGGCAGTGGCCCTGGCGGAAGATTTCTTGCTTTGGAAAGAGGAGGCTGAAATGCAGGAACAGCAGGTGAGGCAACACTGTTTTGGCTACCTCAACTGACTGGGGAAAGTTCCAGCAGCCCTGCCCAATATTGATGCGAAATGGCAGTGCTGTGGATGTGGTCCTAGTGATCCATTTCCTCCCTCCCTCTAGCCCTCTTCAGACGTTATATTTGCATATAGTTGTCTGTACACATGTTTTTGGGCCAGTTTGGATGATACTACCCCTCCCCCCAGAACCAACCCATGTGATTAAAAGGGGGATGCACCGAGAGCACACCTGTTGCAACACCTTTTGCAGGCATCCCAACACCCTCCTGGTGCATTTTTATTGTATGTGGGGGTGGGGGCAGATTGTCTGAACTGCCCCTCTACACTCACTCTAAATACTTTCAGACAATCCACCTTCTTCATGTGATAAACAAAAGCACTGGGAAGGCGTTGGTATATCTGTGGAACACATCATGATGCGTGTGCATGCTGGCCTGTCCTCCTTTTCATTGCATCGGCTGGACAAGTATCTGAGGAGAAGAGCAGGAGAGGAGAGGTGGTCTTGTGGTAGCAAGCATGGCTTGTCTCCTTAGCTAAGCAGGGTCTACCCTGGTTGCATATGAATGGGAGACCAGATGTGTGAGCACTGCAAGATCTTCCCCTCAGGGGATGGAGCTGCTCTAGGAAGAGCATCTAGGTTCCAAGTTCCCTCCCTGGCATCTCCAAGATAGGGCTGAGAGAGACTCCTGCCTACAACCCTGGAGAAGCCACTGCCAGTCTGTGAAGACAACACTGAGCTAGATAGACCAATGGTCTGACTCAGTATATGGCAGCTTCCTATGTTCCTAACTAGCCCTTTCTGTGAATGACTGTACGTGCATTCATTTAAAAGCTGCACATGAGTACAAGCCCCCTCAAATGCAGGCACAAATAGGAAGTGCTCTAAACATAATGTGTTCAAAACTGTGTACATACACCGTATGTGTGCATACTGTACACAGGCGATATGTATGTTGAAGATAGCGTGTGATTCAGGCTTTAGTTTTTTAATCTTGAAAAGAACCCAGTTCTCATTCTAGTCTCAGTAGCTGACATCCTAGACAACATTACTTGATAGAAGTCCCATTGAAATTAATATGACAAGTTAGTTGTCACTAACTTGTCCAATTAATTTCAGTGAGGCTTCCATTGAGTCATTTTGTTAGCAATCTGCTAACACTGACCATTGATTGCTGGGCAGAGGAACAACGGTTTATAAAGGATGTCAGCCACTGATTTCATTGGTTAGTTTTCTACCTAATGGCTGCTGTTAGCCATAGGGCTGGTAATATTAAAGGAAAGAGCAACTAGAGCAATCAAAGGCCTAGATCTCCTGTCCTTATTTTGATTGCTTTTAAGATTGCAAGGGAAGGGGTGATATTAGAAAGGTTTATAAAGTTGCATGCAGTTGAGAGAGAGAGAAAAAAAAACTGAGGAGTAGTGCCAGTATTTTACTTATTATTTAATTGATATATGGCAGGGATCCACAAATACAGGCTTAACTCACTAGACAGAGATTATTATTATTATTTTTTTAAAAATATATCACTCTCTTCCTCCAAGGAGCCCAGAGCGGTGTACTACATACTTAATTTTCTCCTCACAACAACCCTGTGAAGTAGGATAGGCTGAGAGAGAAGTGACTGGCCCAGAGTAACCTAGCAAGTATCATGGCTGAATGGGGATTTGAACTCAGGTCTCCCCAGTCCTAGTCCAGCACTCTAACCACTACACTCACGCTGGCTCTTGTGGTAGCAAGCATGAATTGTTCCCTTTGCTAAGCAGGATCTGCCCTGGTTTGCATATGAATGGGAGTCCTAGTCCAGCACTCTAACGACTACACCACATTGGGGTCGCCACCAATCTCCTCTCTTCCCTCAGATTCTTTTCTAGCACACAGACAGAAGGCTTAGGGGAGAAGTGGGTCTTCTGTCATTTGCACTGGAATATGGATATAGTAAGAAATCGGGGTGTGCACGGACCAATTCGACTGCGAATTGGGTTAGTTCGAGCAGTTTGATTTCGAACAGCTTTGTGGCAGTTCGGATACCCAACTGGCTCAGCCGGTGAGTTCAACCAAACCAGTTTGGGGACCCGCAGTTTGGTCCAAATTTGTTTGAGATTTGGACTGAACCATGGCAACCAGTCTGTGCATACCCCTAGTAAGAAACAGTGGGGGCCCTCTCCTACTACTGGTAGAGCTGGTCTTGTAGTAGCAAGCATGACTTGTCCCCATAGCTAAGCAGGATCTGCCCTGGTTGCATATGAATGGGAGACTGGATGTGTGAGCACTGCAAGATATTCCCCTCAGGGGATGAAGCCGCTCTGGGAAGAGCAGAAGGTTTCATGTTCCCTCCCTGGCTTCTCCAAGATAGGGCTGAGAGAGATTCCTGCCTGCCACCTTGGAGAAGCCGCTGCCAGTCTGTGAAGACAATACTGAGCTAGATAGACCAGTAGTCTGACTCAGTAGATGGCAGTTTCCTATGTTCCTACTCAAAGGATTTCTGTTGTTTCTTACCTTCTCAAAAATGGCAGTGGAAATGAGATCTCTGGTGAGGAGATCTGTGTGGTGCTGGGTGTCCTGCTCACTGGAGGGCTGGGGGAACCCTCTACTAGTGAGTTGGCAAGTAGATTTGTAGATGCTTAATGTGTGGAATAAATCAGAGCTAGACAAATCCCAGGTGCTAGAGAGCCATGGCGAAAAGAAGCCCATTTGCCCTCCTTTAGCATTGGTCACTCAATCCAGTAATTTTGTCAATTGTCCATTGACTGGCTTATAGATCCAAAGAAAATTTGTCAATGCCTAGAATAGACTATTAAGAGCTCCACTGGATCGGTCCACTAGGCCAGCTCATTGCTTCCAGGAAAGCCAGAAGCAGGGCATGAAAGCTACAGTCCTTTCCAAGCACTTGTCCCCAAGTAACTGATATTCAGAGGTATTCTGCCTCTGAATATCATGGAGGTTCCTTTTATCTAGATCTGTCTTCCATGAATTTGTCTATAAAGATGGAGGCACCAGGGATTGGACCTTGTGCATGCAAAGAATGTGCTCTGCCATTGAGCTATGGTGCTACATGTGATGTGTTAACTGGACACGAGTTTGGATAACCATTCAAAAAATTGAATGGACTAACGTATGGAAGATGAGACTATCGGTGAATAGTTGTGCAGTTATCATTGGTCATAACAGCTAAATGGAACTTCTATGAGCAGAGGCAGTCTGTCTCTGAATACCAACAGATAAGGCTATTGCTTTCATGCCCTTTTTGTGAGCTGCCCAGAGGCTTCTGGTTAGCTGCTATTGGAAACGAGCTTCTGGACCAGTTGGACTTCAGTTTTCGTTCACCAAGTTAATACTTACGTCCTTATGGCTGCAACTCATGTTTACTCGGGCGCTTGACCTCAGTAGAACTTGCTCTTAATTGAAATGTGCATAGGGTTACGCTGTAGAGCTCCCAACTCTGTCACTATGTTTTGTATTCAGGTGTCGGAGCCTTTTGAGAAGGTGATTGGTTCCCCAAAAGCAGAAAAGGCTCCACCGGAGAGTAAGAAGATGCAGCATTACATGGAAGCCAAGCAGAAGAGTGATGGGGAGGCCCATTTGCTAGGTAAGATTTTGTGATGCTTCTAAGGTGACTTCTGCGTAGCCTTCAGGCTGCTTTGGGTTCAATATAAGAGAACATAACTGAGCAAGTCTATTTTGTTTAATTATTTGCTCAGCTGTCTCCTTGTATATTGAACTCAAAGGAGCCAGAAGAACGAGCACAGGGAAAGGAGCAGAGTGCAGTGGTAGAACATCTGCTTTGCATACGGAGGATTCCAGGTTAAACCCTTGGTATTTAGGGATGTGCCCGAACCGCTGTTCAAAGCATGGTTTGGGCATTTATTTATTCATCCATCCATCCATCCATCCATTCATTCATTTATTCAACATATTTTTATACCGCCCAAAACTTACGTCTCTGGGCGGTTTACAACAAGATAAAAACAAAAGTAAAACATTAGTTAAAAACAAAAACAAGAAATTTAAAACACAATTTAAAAATGTTAAAACAATAGTCTAAAAACGACATTAAAATAATCAAAACCATATCAGTTAAAAGCCTGGATGCACAGATGCGTCTCTAAAGACTTTTAAAAAGTTGTCAGAGCTCTCACTTGCAGGGAGATCCAAAAGGGAACTTTAGGAGAAAGGAGAGCAGATGCTTCCCTGCTCTCCACTGCCCCGTCCAGCTTCCTGCTGGGGTGGCACGTGTCCCAAAAAGCACCACACGCCATCAGCATGCATATGGCGTCCGCACATGCGTGGGTGCTATGTGCGTGGTCAGCATGGTGTTGCTGACCACTGGATATTCAGATGGGTGTTTCCAGCTAGGGCTGGGAAATACCCATCTGAAACCCTAGACATCTGCTGCCAGTCCTTGTAGTCAATACTGAGCTAGACGGATCAATGGTCTGAACTGGTATAAGGCTGCTTCATGGGGAAGGATCATGTGATGACTGAACTGAGCCAGTTTATACTCTCTTGTGTTTTGGATTGTGTCTCTGGTCCTATGGAGACTGTTTCCTTGCTGAGTTTATATCGCTCCTTTCTACTAAAGCATTCAAGTCAGTTTTCAGTTTTAAAAGACTAATAATAAAGTTACAAAAGGTTTTGTAACCTTTTAGAATTAAGCTAATGGTATGAATACTCTTCCTGGGCCTTCTGCCTTCGTCTCAGGGCACACAGGTCTTAAGCAGTTCCTGGGGAAATGAGGGAGAAGCTACCCCAATTGAATTCTCTCAGGCCAGTTCTGGATCTCTCCAGGAGCTGAAGATGTGAGCTCCCTGGCTTGGGACTCTTCAGTTGAGGTTAGTGAGGGGATTAGGGTTTCACTAACCCAATCCCGTCTCAGCACACCACCTCAATATCCATTGGTTGAACCATGGTGTTTGCATAGGAGGCCTACATGTATTTAGCTCAAGCTATGTAGGCTGCAGGGCTGTGGCCTCCACAGATTGGGTTAAACCAGGGCTGCACAGCTTCGGCCTTCCAGTGCTTTGGGCCTATGCAATCTGGGCTCTAGGTGTGTAGATCTCTATACAAATGTGCAAGTCCAACATGTGGGTGTTGGGGGAGGGCACTCTTGATCCCCGTTGCCACTTGTAGCCTCAAGAATTTGTCTGTCCATTGCAGGGCGCTATTCATGTCCTGATTCTCTCTTTCTATCAGGTGACAGGCAAGTGGCTGAGAACAAGGAGGAGCCCCAAAGCCACTTGGATAAAGCCAGATGGGATCTCTTCCAGGTTTCCAAAATGGAAAACATGTCTAGATGTCAGCAGGGACCAGTGAGGCATAAAGGAAACAATCCAGGGCAAAGAAAAGAAAAGCTTATTTGGGAGAAAGGTGGCATGAGTGACACGAGCCTAAACACAAGCGCCTTCCAAGAGACACTATACAAAGAGAAACATTCTAGGACAAGTTCTGACTCTGCCAAAAACTTCAGCCAAACTCCTGAACACCTTGAGCACTGGAAAATGCAAGCGGAAGAAAAGACACGCCAGTGTATAGATGGTGGGACAAGCTTCAGCTGGAAAACAGCCGTCCAACTGAAGAGCATGCAGACAGGAGAGGAACCCTCCAGAGGCACAGATTGTGGGAACAGCTTGAGTCGGAGTACACCTTGCAGAATCCCTGCAGGAGAGAAACCACATAAATGCTCTGAATGTGGGCACAGTTTCAGTCAGAGCTCCGATCTTACTGGACATGGTCTCTATATATGCTCCAACTGTGGTAAAAGTTTTATTTCCAGCTCAGTCCTTGGGAAAAAAGAAAGAACACTCACAGGAGAAAAACAGAACAAAGCCCCTGAAAGCAAAGGAGGCTCCCTGCAGCCCTCCGATCTTCAAACAGGGGAGAAACCATATACGTGTTCAGACTGTGGAAAAACCTTCAGTTTTAGATCCAGCCTTGTTCGTCATCAGAGACTCCACACTGGTGAGAAACCATATAAATGTCTAGACTGTGGGAAAAAGTTCAGTCAGAGTTCAAATCTTCTCAATCATCAGAGGATTCACACAGGAGAGAAACCCTACAGCTGCACAGATTGTGGAAAATCCTTCAGTAACAGTTCGAGCCTTACGTCACATGAGAGGACCCACCGAGGTGAGAAGCCCTACAAATGCACTAGTTGTGGCAAAAACTTCAGTTGCAACTCCGTTCTCAGAATCCATGAAAGAATTCACACCGGAGAGAAGCCGTACGAGTGCACAGAATGTGGGAAAAGCTTCAGCCGGAGAGAATTCCTTATTGGCCATCAGAGAACTCACACAGGGGAGAAACCTTATGAGTGCCCTGATTGTGGGAAAAGCTTCAGTCAGAGATCGAACCTGATTAACCATCAGAGGAGTCACACTGGAGAGAAACCATTTGAATGCTCAGACTGTGGGAAGAGGTTCAGTCATAAAGCGTCCCTCCTTAAACATGAGAGGCACCATATAAAAGCTCCAACTATGGAAAGGGATTCGGCCAAAGTTCAGACGAACTTACACGTGGTGGAACACACGCAGGAAATGAAACCAGATCCATGGTGAGGCTGTAGGAAATTTCCCTCAAATGTTCCTGACCAGCAGAACGCCCTTGTAAAAGAGAGACTACATCATATAATGTCAGACTGTGAGAGCAGCTTCAGTCTGAGGCCAGTCCCGGTTCGAATCGACATGGAAGAGAACCTGAATAAGTGCTCAGATGGGGAAAGTGTAAACGAGAGCGCAACCATCCCTCCTCCCAACCTAGTGTTTAGAAATCTGAAAGGCAATGTATTTATTTTAAGTGCCAGTGGATTGCTTGATATTCCCGATTCCTTCCTCTAGCATCAGTGTTGTTTCACATGGTCAGTATCTACACATGTAATGAGTTCTTGCAAGTCTTCAGCCCAGAACTCTAATCAGGCTATTGGTGTGCTGATCACAACAGTGTAGTGGGCAAGGCGGCAATCCTGTAGCCTGCACATACGGAGAGCTGGGTGCGGGGGAGCTTCCATAAAGTCCCAGTATAAACATAGGAACATAGGGAGCTGCCATATACTGAGTCAGACCATTGGTCTATCTAGCTCAGTATTGTCTACCCAGACTGGCAGCGGCTTCTCCAAGGTTGCAGGCAGGAATCTCTCTCAGCCCTATCTTGGAGAAGCCAGGGAGGGAACTTGAAACCTTCTGCTCTTCCTAGAGCGGCTCCATCCCCTAAGGGGAATATCTTGCAGTGCTCACACATCAAGTCTCCCATTCATATGCAACCAGGGTGGACCCTGCTTAGCTAAGGGGACCCAGCTCTCCACTCTTCAGTTCTCTAGTGTACAAGAAGTCCTAGGAACACCTTCCAGACCAATCCTGCTGTGGGTGGTTAGAGGGGCTCTGCCTAATGGGAAAGGACCATAGCTTAGTTGAAAGAGCATCTGCTCTACATGCAGAAGGTCCCAGCTTCAATCCTTGGCAAATTATTATTATTAATAATAATAATTCAATTTCTATACCGCCCTTCAAAAAATGGCTCAGGGCGGTTTACACAGAGAAATAATAAATAAATAAGATGGATCCCTGTCCCCAAAGGGCTCACAATCTAAAAGAAACATAAGATAGACACCAGCAACAGTCACTGGAGGTACTGTGCTGGGGGTGGAGAGGGCCAGTTACTCTCCCCCTGCTAAATAAAGAGAATCACCACACTAAAAGGTGCCTCTTTGCCCAGTTAGCAGGGGATCTCCAGGCAGGGCTTGGGAATCTCACTCTGGAGCCCTGGAGGGCCGCTGCCTGTCAGTATAAACCACACAGAGCTAGATGGGCCAGTGGTTTAAGGCAGCTGCCTACTACGTGAGCTGTGCCCAGCTGCCTTTTCACAAAGTGCTGTGGTTGGAAAGACGCAGTGTGGATTTGATTTAAATCACTTGTCAGTAAGACTAGATTTAAATCATGTTTTTTTACATAAAGATTCATTCTTGCTGGTGTAATCTTAATATTTACAGCCAGATGAAGGTTTCATTTTTGGTCCTCTTCTAGATAGAAAAATTGTCCAAAATAATCTTACAGAAACCTCTGGAAGAGCATGACATTGTGAATGGATTAATGGAATTCATTTACCCAAAAATTTAAACATTGCATATATACAGCCTCATGCTACATAATTAAAAACTGATCTTTATTTCATGATGAATAACCTTTGGACTATAATATATCTTAAATAGAAAACTATCTTTAGATAGACTTTTTTCCTCAAAAAGTATTTTATTTTAAAAACCTGATTTAAATTTTTAAAAATCTGATTGTTTAATTTAAAAAAAAAATCATTGATTTTTATCCACTCTGCGCAGTGAGTTGACCAGATCTTCCACTTCCAACCCAGACCATCCTGGGCCTTGCAGGACATGTTCTGATGGCACAGGATGCAGCCACCTTTCTCAAGCTAAGCAGGTCTGGATCTGGTCGGGTCCAGGATGAAAGACTGTCTGGGAACCACATCTGTGCCACCTTGAACTCCATGATAGAATAAAGGTGGGCTGTATGTGTAATGTACTGTAAACAGCATAGTATAATAGGAACCTAGGAAGCTGCCATATACTGAGTCAGACCATTGGTCCATCTAGCTCAGTATTGTCTTCACAGACTGGCAGAGGCTTCTCCAAGATTGCAGGCAGGAATCTCTCTCAGCCCTATCTTGGAGATGGTGCCAGGGAGGGAACTTGGAACCAAGATGCTCTTCCCAGAGCGGCTCCATCCCCTAAGGGGATTATCTTATAGTGCTCACACTTCTAGTCTCCCATTCATATGCAACCAGGGTGGACCCTGCTTAGCTAGGGGGACAAGTCATGCTTGCTACCACAAGACCAGCTCTCTTCTTCTTAATGGTTAGAGTGTCAGACTACGACTTAGTAGTCGAAGCTCCCAGCCATACAACTTACTGGCTGAGCTTTGGCCAGTTACTGTCTTTCAGCCTAACCTCTGAACTCTGTAGCTTGTGAGGATAAAATGGGGGTGGGGGGAGCTATGCTCACTGCTCGGAGTGTCTTGGAAAGAAGGTTGGATTAAAATACTGTTGAGCATTCCACTTCAGACAGGTCTATCAATGGCTACTAGTCTGGTGGCCAGAGGCCACCTCCAGCCTTGGGGGCAAGATGCAGGAGAGCAACAGCAGGAGAGAGGGCATGCTTTCACCTCTTGCCTGTGTGCTTCTCAGCGGCATTTGGTGGATGCTGGGCTGGATGGGCCTTGGGCCTGATCCAGCAGGGCTGTTCTTGGGTAACTCTCGGCTAAGCAAGAGAAGCACAATGGCTAGAAGCGAGTGGCCCAGTCAAGCTACAGGTTTATACTGGGGCATTATATGAGCAACACGACACTTCCCACAAGGTGCAGGATTGGTACCAAAGAATGAGCCAGGAAGTCTCTGGTTTAAGCCTTGCCTCAGTCACAAATTTGCTAGGTCAGTGTTTCTCGCCCTTTTAAGTAGCAAGTACCCCCTCACTTCTGAAAATTTTAAGTACCTCAAATTTCCATGGGATCTTATATTTACAGTCATGTGTGCCATATGTTGGAAGAAGGGCTGTGTATAGGGCTGAGATATGACCCTATCTGTTGTCACCTTTTACATCAGTGGTGCACAACTTAAGTACCTCAGCTAGAGGGGTAAGCCAAAGCTAAGAGGGCTGAACCCAGTGCCACAGAAAGCACAGCACACCAGATTATTGCTGGGAAATGTGAAAGGCCATGCCTGGCATGGCACGCCAAACTTTCTGCCATCATTTTGCAAGGAGGAAAGGGCAAGATAGTTAAGAAAAGAGGGAGACCGATTAATCCTAGGCAGTCACCAATGGGCAAAGACTGAGCAGCAACGGCAAGCCGGGCCTCTTCTCTCCCTCCTCCCCCTGGGGCTTCTTTCCCCTCTCCCCCTCGCCCCATGCTCCCTGCCTGTGGCCCACGTACCCCAGGGCTACATGTACCACATGTTGTGAAATGATGGACTTGGTGGCCTTGGGCAAGCCGTGATTCTCTCTGGCTCAACTCATCCCACCCTCCAACACCGTGATAATAATACTGACCTGCCTTACAAGGTTGTAGGGAATAGTGAATGAAGATCGGTGAGGTGCTTTGAGTACTGAAGGGCAGCGTAAATGCTAAATGGCAGCTATTCTGAACATGTCCCCAACTAGAGTCACTCACTTCATCAGTCTAGACCAGGGATTCTCAACGTTGGGTCCCCAGATGTTGTTGGACTTCGACTTCCATAATCCCCAGCCCCAGTGGCCTTTGGTTGGGGATTATGGGAGTTGAAGTCCAATAACATCTGGGGACCCAACGCTGAGAATCCCTGGGCTAGAACGTTTCCCTTCAGAGCCCCCTTCCAGGTCTTAAGTAGTTCCTGGGGAAATGGGGGAGAAGCTGCCCCAATTTTCTCTCAGGCCAGTGCTGGATCTCTCCAGGGGCTGAAGATATGAGCTCCCTGGCTTGGGTCTCTTCAGTTGAGGTTAGTGAGGGGATTAGGGTTTCACTAACCCAATCCTGTCCCAGCACACCACCTCAATATCCATTGGTTGAACCATGGTGTCCACATAAGGGGCCTATTCCAGTTATCTCCTCCTCTCCATAAAGCTGAGGAATTGAGAATGTTGTGACCCAATTCTATATGTTCCACAAGATAATTCATAGAGCAAAATAACCCCCCAATGAGGGATGTGCTTTCAAAAAAAAAAACCTAAGACAAGTGAGTGTTAAAACATTTTGTGCTGGACTGCATGCCTGTAACTGCCCTACACAAGTGCAGAGTTTGTTTCAGGGATCAGAACTCAGTATCCAGAGCACCTTTGCTTTTATTTTGAAAACAAGCAAGTTTCTAGTCCTTCAGGAGTTTGAATATGTGTATGTAGACAGTGTTGGGTGAAATGTCAGGGGCAGGTCTGGGCAGGGTTTCCAGTATTTGGGGTGGCACTTCCAGTATGTAGCTCTTTCCCCCATCCCTTGACTTGTAGAGGGGGAATGCATATGCATATACATATGCATATGCAGAGCAGCAAGGGTGACAAGCTTTAATTGAATTAATCTGAGTAATCCACTAAAACTTTAAACAGTAGCAGCTGGTTTTAATCGGTGTAGGGCGGATTTTGATCCATAGGGTTGTCAATTAAAGGGACACCTTTTTTAAAAAGCAATTTTGTTTCAGGTGCATTACTGTAACAGTGAATGGAAAAAATAAACATTAACGGTGGCATTTTAACAAGTGCTCGCTTTGTTCTTATTTAATTGCAAGTTCCTTTACTCTGTTTTAAAATCAGTTTCTCTCTCTTCTTGCTCCCTGCTTGATAAGGGGCCTATCTGTTCTACTTGGTGCTGGAGATGGAGCCGAGTTCTAGTAGACTTGTTATTTCATTTAAAAACACGCAACAGCCATTATTGTTTGTGTCCCAGAAGCAGTGTTCCCTCTAACAGGAATTCCCAGATGTTGTTAACTACAACTCCCAGAATCCCCAGCCAAAGGCCACTGCAGCTGGGAGTTGTATTGAACAACATCTGGGAATTGCTGTTAGAGGGAACACTGCCCAGCAGCCCTTGGTGCAACCTGAAATCTCTATTGTATCTAGCAGAGTTAACTTTCACAGCACAAGCCTCTGAAGTAAGCTCCACTGTGTTCAATTGGACCTGCTCCCCAGTAAGTGTGTTTAGGATTGCTGTGTTAGACTAATGCATCATCTAAAAGAGTGCAGTCTAAAAACTATGGGGCTTCATCATAATTCTGTTCACCATTCTCTCTCCCTCTCATGCCCTTTGTTCAAGTCCCAGCCAGAAGAAGAGTTCTGGAGAACTCAGACACTAGCCATTGCTACTATAAGCATTACTCTGTTTAGGATTCCTCCCACTCCACCCAATGATTCAATGCAGCTACCTACAACTTTCCCCCCACTGATTCAAAAAGGCATCTGTGTGGTGCTGGTAAACAAATGTAATCAATATTGTTAATCAACTTCAGATTATTTAATTGGCTCTCAACTAATTAAATCTGAAGTTGGTTAACTTTAAGCAATGTGCTGTGAGGTTTGTATGTGCAGTTAAAAGGGAGGAGCACCTTTTTGCTGAGAAGTTTAAGATCATATGAGACTACATAATCTATTTGACTTGATAGAATGCAACTCTTGGGCATGTGATTGCTCCTATTTCATCAATGGATTGTCCTGTACCACTGAGCTGCTTTCCTTTAACTAGGGGTTTCCAACCTTGGGTCCCCAGATGATGTTGGACTGCAATTCCAACCCCAACCCACAGTTACATTGGCAGAAGGGAGGAGAGCTCGTCTTGTGGAGCAAGCTTGAATTGTCCCATTTTGCTAAGCAGGGTACACCCTGGTTTGCATTTGAATGGGAGACTGCATGTCATACTGTAAGAAATTCCCCTTAGGAAGTGGGGCTGCTTTTGGAAGAGCACCTGCACGCTTGCATGCAGAAGGTTCCAGGTTCCCTCCCTGGCCTTTCCGAGACAGGGTTGAGAGAGACTGCTGCCTGCAACCTTGGCGAAACCGCTGCCAGACTGGGTAGACAATACTGAGTAAGATGGACCAAGGGTCTGACTCCGTATAAAGCAGCTGCCTATGTCCCTGTGTGTTTGTGTGTATGTAAGGCCATTGTGGCTGGGAATCATGGAAATTGTAACTTAACTCATTCATTGTGTCTGAAGATGATGAGAGCTGTAGTCCAACAACATCATCTAGGAACCCATGCTTGGAATTGGAGTGGGAACGCCTGAGTTACAGTACTCACTCAGAACTCCTTGCAGCTTTTGCATGGCAACTTCAGGGATTCTGTGGCCTAGCTCCAGCAGAGAAATACCTTATTAACCCAGGAGGGGGCGGGACAGGAAGGAAGTTTGCTTTTGGCACCTGCCGCTCTATTTCTCACACGCTTTCTGTCCCTCTCTAGGAATGGGAGCTCTGTCCATTTAACCCCTCCCTTGACCAGCTTTTGGAATCCAAAGGAGAGGCTACGCTTAGATAGATCTGGAACGAAAGGGATGGGCGATGGTACATTGTCCGTGCGCTTGCAGTACGATCCAGGTTCTGGGTTCAAATCCAGAGAAAAGTAACCATGTCCAATAATAACCCTAAAACTGAGGGCAAGCCGTTAACACAACCATTACATTCAGTGCATTGCAGCAAGATTTAGTGATGCACCATCGACCACTGACTGGATCGCACACGCACCTGTCCCATTTTGAGAGACCAGAAGCAGGAAATTCTCGCACCTGGAGACCACCGATCCATGAGCTCAGATCGCCGATTGTTAGGGCTTGGTTCACACGACCGCTTTCTTTCCGTCAAATGATGGGAAGCGCAGACTGTGGGGGAAGCTTTAATGAGAAATCAAGCCTCGTTAGACACAAGAGGACACACGCAGGGGAGAACCTGCATATATGCACGAACTGTGGGAAAAGCTTCAGCTTCAGATCAAGCCTGATTAGACACCAAAGAACCCACGGAGGAGAAAAAGGTAAACCTCCAGACTACAACAAGAAATTGAATCAAGACTCAACTCTCCAGGGGCATGATAGAACCTATATAGGGAAGGAACCATATCAGTGTTACGTATGTGGGAAAAGCTTCAGAAATAAGGCACACATTATTATACATGAGAGGACCCACACAGGAGAGAAACCATTTAAGTGTCACAACTGTAGGGAAAGCTTCAGAAACACTTCCCACCTCATCTTACACAAGAGAACTCACACGGGTGAAAAGCTGTATAAGTGCTCAGCTTGTGAAAAAAGATTCAATCAGAGCTCAAATCTTATTAGGCACGAGAGAACCCACACAGGGGAGAAACCACACCCTTGCTCAGTCTGTGGGAAAAGCTTCAGCTGGGGGCCTGAGCTGCAGATCCATGAGAGAATCCACACAGGGGAGAAGCCATATAAGTGCTTGGACTGTGGGAAATGCTTCAATAACTATTCAAGTTTTGTGAGGCACAAGAGAATCCACAGAGGAGAGAAACCCTATCAGTGCTCCAACTGCAGTAAAGGTTTCCATCAGAGCTCAGATCTCAGGGCACATGAGAGACGTCACCACACACGAAGAAAATCAGATTTCTGGAAATGCTCCATGCCTCTTTGAGGTTGAGCAAATGCACACAGAGGTTAAACTTTATAAATGCTCAGCCTGTGGGAAGAGTTTCAGTTGGAGATCGCACCTTATGAGGCACAAGATAACGCATGTGGGAGAGAAACCATACAAATGCTTTGTCTGTGGGAAAAGCTTCAGTCAGACCTCTAATCTCATTAGGCATGAGAGGACGCACACAGGAGAGAAACCATATACATGTTGCAGCTGTGACAGGAGTATTCAATCAGAAAGCACACCTTGTCAGGCATGAGGGGACCCATGTAGGTGAGAAACCATATGCTTGCTCCAACTGTGGTAAAAGCCTCAATCAGAGATCAAACCTCGCTCAACGTGAGAGAAGCCATATAGAGGGGAAATCCCATGCATTTTCTCAGTATGGGGGAAACAAGAGCATTGTTGTCTATCAGGAAAGCCTCAAGAGACAAAGAGAAATGTGTACTGTCAGATTAAGGATCATTGAAGTGAGGCTGATCAGTTGCTATCCATTATTTGCATATCTGTACCAGAGAGTGAACTGTTTAATACCTGCTTCCCCTCTTACCTACCTAAATTAAATTCCATCCACAGAAATGTACAGTAGGTTTTTCCCCGTTTCATTAAAAGGAACTGCTTCCATGGTTGTGTTTATTGCCCACTTACTACCAAGCATTGTTTTTTTATTGTGTTTTAATTTTATTACCTGTATTAGAGATTTTCATCCAGGGGTACATGAGCCTCTAGAGGTACTTTGCAGCCTCATAGGGTGTAATTTGAAGACTCCTAACTGACTAGCATGCCATTGGCTCCTGATCAGAGTATTAGTCTCGCCAGCTGAGACTAGTAGTCCTCTTTGGAAGGGGAGGAGTGACAGGCAGCATCCCTCCCACACTGAGCATCAGCCAGCATTGCCCTGGAGTCTGCCAGCCAATCATGAGGGAGAGGTGGGCTGAGCCTGAGCACCAAGCCAGCCAATCATGAGGAGAAAAGGAGGGAGAGGCAGAGCCAGGTTAGGCCAAAGGTATGCTGTGGAGCGCTGGCCACCAGCCAAAGTATGGGGGAAGGAAGCCACAGCATAGAGTTGAGGTGGATGGGCTTTTTTTTTGTCCGATTCCAAGGCAGATTCATGTGACTTGTATTTTATTTCCCGTGGCAAGATTTACTACAGGAGATCACAAGGCTTGGCTGCTGGATATATATATATATATATATATATATATATATATATATATATATACACACACACACACACACATTTATTTATGTATGTATTTATTTTATTTTTATTATTATTATTATTATTATTAATTCGATTTCTATACACACACACACACAGAGACACAGAGAGATAGTAGCTGATGCTTTGTGACAGATGGGGTTTAAAAGGTTGAACTCCCCCCCCCCATGGCGGCAGGGAGGACAGGCCACTATGGGGCGCTAGTGGGCCTGCACTCGGCTTTCGGCAGGGCAATGGAAGGCCCCCTCACTTGACTCCCCCACCCCGTTCGGCCTTCCTCCTTTTGCTCCCCCCCCCCCGCTTGCCCATTGTTTCCCTCCCCCTCCCCCTACTTTAAGCCAGCGGTTTCATCCTTGGCCAAGCGGCGGCCACTTTTCCTTGGCCTACTGGCCAGCCCAGCACCAACCACTTCTTCTCGGCCCACCGGCAGCTGCTTTTTTTTTTGGCCCGCTGCGGCTGGCCACTTCTCCTCAGCCAGGCTGGGCCACCAGTCCCCGTCGCTAACCCCCACGAGAGCTGCCAGACATGGGATTAGTGATGGGTACGTTTGCAAGAATTATATAGAGAGATAATTAGTAGTATTTAGATAACAATTTTCAACAACAACAACAAAAATTCTCAAAGTGGTTTATATAGCAAAAAGGTATGCAAAAATGGTTCCCTGTCTGTTGCTTTCTAGGATTGCTGCTGGATTTCATATCTTCACCAAGATCCAGCCCTAGTGTGTCTCACTTTTGGCACCAGCTCTCTAGAGTGTGGGCAGCTAGGAATGCTTTTAAGCAAGTCACAGATGGATACTTGTAGTGTTAGAGACAGGAGAGTAATTCTCTGTACAGGGAGCTGAGAAGCACACTGGACAAAACGTTAAGTGACTTGTCTTGTTGCAAGCTTACTCTTGCTTCAAAACATCAGCTGCACAGCGGGGGCCTGATCCAGACTGGGATTTCAGTGCAGAAATCACAGGTGTTTGTTAACATTTTACCTCTGTGCTGTTTTCCTACTGAAGATCTGCTTTCCAAGGTGCCAATTTGTTGTAGTTCAGGGTTTCACTGTAGCCTCAGGAGATTTTTGCCTTTAAAAAATGACCATGGGGATAAAAAGTTAAACACCCCCCGACAGCTGTGCTGTATTCCTGATTTGGTGCAGGCCTCACCCTGTTTTAAAGTAAAAATAAGCTGGAGGTGGCAAATAGCAGGGTTGCCAACTCTTATTGAAGCTCTTCCTGGAGATTCCCCCCCACACTATATTTCTTTTGCAGTACTTTTCACGATATCAAGCAAATAACGTTCACAGAATTGCTTTGAGTAGCTGATGTGATGAGGCAAATTACTGGAAGTAGTCCCCTTGAAACGAAAAAGAACTTTTAATTTCAGTGGGGCTGCTTCGAGTATTTTCCCCCCTCATCATGTCAGGAAGTAGTCACCTGTGATTGACACCAATTGCTGGAGATTCCAAACCAGTCTGACCGCTGATGAAATCAGCTCCTCCCCTCCACATTTCATGCCTGACATGTGAGAGGGCCCATGATGACCCCCAGCCACTGAAGCCTGCATAGGTGGAGATTGTTTCAGATGTGTTTTGCTTAGGGCAGAAAATGGTGGGTATATATATCTATAATCAATGTATATTGCAGAAATTGGGAGACCGGGGGCGGGGGGGGGGATAAGGCTGCAACAAGATGGCATAACTGAATGATGTCCCATCTGGGTTGGCCTTACTACCTCATTCTGCTGCATATGTTGCTCAAGCCTTAATTCGTTCCTCCACAGGTGCACACACACACACACCCATCTCTCTATCACAGGTGGACATGTCTATCTGAACGAAGAATCCAACACAGCTATCCTCCGATGCTCCCCCCAGCTTATTACAGACAATGCATTCAGAGTTTCAGGTCGCATGCTCTGATCTTTCAAAGTTGGTTTTGCAAAATGCCACTTGGACTCAAGGCCATGGTTGCAGGAATCACAATTATATTATGATGTGTTGCAGTCTGAAATGGTACCACTCACTCTGTCACCTCAGGATTCTACCATTTCAGACAGCAAGTGAGGATGCCATGGTGAATTTTTTTTACCAACATTTAAAATAAAACATCTCACTGCAATTAAAAGAAATGAAAGTTCTTGTAAAAACCAATCTGTCTACTTTCCTTTCACTATAATCTTATCTCCACCATTGAGGTGTCCCTATGCAGCCCTACAACTGCACCAAACTTGGTTCAAATCAGTCCAGGCCTTGCCAAGTTGATAAGGGGATATGGACACACCCCCCTACACCTGACTTTCCTTAAGGGAAGTAGGCTAAAAAAAACCTGGCACATCAAAGAGAAAGGCATTAAGTTTTCACTTGCAGGGAGTTTTTCCACACAAGGCAGCATTAAAAGATGCAAATTCCTACCAACAGGCTGTGCCATCACACTGCCCCCCCCTGCCCCACCCACGAAGGCCTCCCAAACGATGCATTACATAGCAAAATGAAGGGGCATTCTGGGGGAAATGGCCACTGACAGTTGGAAGTAAATTTGTGAATCTCATCCCACAAAAAATTGCCAAAATGCCCCCTCCAACCCCCACCAATTATGTCAAGGTTATCATGGTGGTCAAACACACACATTTTGAGATTGGGAGCAAAGAGATGTATCCTTTTGGTATGCATACTTAGTCCATTTAATCACAGAGGTCCAAAACGATACCCACCCTAGCCTCACTAAATGATGCCCCAGCTTGCCAGGGTAGCATATGAGTGTAAGACTTGTTTGATCATGTGCAGCCATCTCTGGGCTCAGGATAAGAGGCTCCCTACACTCACAGCAGTTAGTATGAAAATTGGGCAAGCTTCTAACAGAAAACCTCAGGAGACACGATGGAAACACAACTCATTGTCACTTACCAAGGCAGGCAGATTGGCTGTTAATACAAATGCTTTTTTCAGAAAGGTTCAGCCATTTTTGAGTTTCTGAGCATTTTGCCATTTACTTGAAATTCTAGTTGTATACACCCTGCTGCTGTTTACACACACATATACAGAAAAGAAATACAGTCAAAATTTAAAGCTACTGGTTGACATTCAGATACCCTGGTGCAGCCTAACAGAACTGGAGAAGTAGCCATTTTTTATGCTTTCCCCCCTTCCCCAGGAAACCCTCTGTGCAGGGGTATAGCTAGGGAAGAGGGGGCCTGTGTTTGACCCTCTCCCTGGCAGCCTCTCGGCCTGAGGGAAATGAAGAAAATAGGGAGGGGTGGAGCTGAGAGCCCCTCAGGAGCTGGGGGGGGGCTGGGTTCTTTGAACCCATCCGCTCAATTAATTATAGCTACACCCCTGCCTCTGTGCCACTCAAAAATACATCCCTGATGGCTGCACAACCCTCAGGGCCATATTTCCATGTGGCACAGAGGGCTTCCCAGGGGAGGGCATCAAAAATTGCTTCTTCCTCCCTGCACTGTTGCGGTTAGTTGGGAAGTTCTGTTAGGCTGCTCTCTCACCACCAGTGCATCCTTACTCTCTATGTAGCCACTGGCAGAATTCTCACATAGCATGCTTACTTCAACAGTGTGGCTCACTTATGCCCACTAGGCCTTGCATCCTGCAGCTTAAATGATTTTTATCTCTGATGTTTGCATCTTAATTTGGAAAATTCTTGTTCTTAGAGCTGGCTGCTATGATGATATGGTTTGGTTTTTGTATTTGTATTTCTACAGTTTATACCTACCAATTTTCACATGATAAATTACAATAAAAAATTAAAATCGCAACACAAAGATAATAGAATTGCATTTTGTTTTTAAAATACACAAAGGCTGCCGGGAGCAGGGAGGAGGGACTTGTATGAGTTGCTGTGATAGCTTTGAGCGGCTCAGGCCTTTCAGCTTGTTGGGTTTCAACTGAGGCTGCTGACACTTATTGACTGCACCCTCTTAATATGTATATATATTGAAGAGTGTATGCTTAATGGCTTTGTTTTTTGATGATGTGAGCTGTTTAGATGGAAGGGCAGCAGCTAACTATTTTAAACTACCTAAATAAAGATGAGCTGTTAAGGATGAAAATGAAGAAAGATAATATCCTTGGTTCACAGCAGCCATGTTAGTGGTCAACACAGACCAGTTCAGCTACTGGTGCTCTACCAGTGATGAAAATACACCGCCCACCACCTTAAACTCAACCTAGACCAGGGATTCTCAACGTTGGGTCCCCAGATGTTATTGGACTTCAACTCCCATAATCACCAACCAAAGTTCACTGGGGCTGGGGATTATGGGAGTTGAAGTCCAATAACACCTGGGGACCCAACGCTGATCCCTGACCTAGATCCCTGACCTAGACAACGCTACACGGTGACTTGGAGTCTAATGAGTGACAAACTGTTTCCTGGCACAAAGAGACATGACAGTCATACCAGCATTATGATGATGTTCTAATATTCATTCAAAATATATCCTTTTTCCTAAAACCACCTCTCAATACATGTGTAGAAAGGCTATTACACATGACCACCATGACGATTCATAGAGCACTCAAGACACTGAGTGAAACGGGTACAGTCTTTATTAATGTTCAACCTCACAACAACCCTGTGAGGTAGGCCAGGGGAGGTCCCATTTACTAGACAGAGAATGGTGGCTGGCTTGCACACAGCAAGGCTACACTGTGGCAGGGTTTGGACCCTGTACTCTCATACCCAAAGGCAGAGCCCTGTCCACTGGACCACCTGATACAAGAACACAGAATGGTAAAATCATTTTTTTAAACTGACATTTGAGCTTAAAAATAAGGTCTCCTCTAGAATAGGATAGGGATTATGATACAGTGATTAAGAAAAAGACTGGTGCAGCCCAGTCCTATATATGTTTACTCAGGAGGAATCCCATTAAATTCAATACAGCTTTCTCCCAAGCAAGTGCATAGGATTCCACTCAGGCGGACTCCAGGATTCAGGGGACTCACAGAAACCTTCCCTCCATGGACTCCCTGCAAATTGAGTGGGCCATAGGAAAGCTGCTCCACTACAAGGAGAGCTGGTCTTGTGGTAGCAAGCATGACTTGTCCCCTTAGCTAAGCAGGGTCCACCCTGGTAACATATGAAAGGGAGACTTGATGTGAGAGCACTGTAAGATATTCCCCTTAGGGGATGGAGCCACTCTGGAAAGAGCATTTAGGTTCCAAATTCCCTCCCTGGCAGCATCTCCAAGATAGGGCTGAGAGAGATTCCTGCCTGCAACCTTGGAGAAGCCGCTGCCAGTCTGTATAGACAGTACTGAGCGAGATGGACCTATGGTCTGACTTAGTATATGGCAGCTTCGTATGTTCCAGGAGGTGGTGATGATGAGTAGAGGTGTGGCTTCTGGGGTCAGCCACAGGCCCTTCTGAGACACTTGGGCCTTCTACAGCCACCTAGTGATGCCAAACCAACCCTATGTAGGCCCTGAGGCCTTTATTCAACTGTCCACCATAGGCCCCCTACTATGAGACCCCTTTATTCACCACCATGGGCCCCCTACTATCCACCATGAGTGGGTCACTAGAGCCCACAGAACCACCTGGGGGCTATGGGCACAGCTGTAGTCTCAGGCATCAGAAGTGGATCCTGATGAGGACCTTTGGCAGCTGCCCAACAATGACTATCCTCATAAAATGCATGTAAGAAAATATTTACCTGTGGCCATTCATTTCCAACTTTCATTTACGATCAGTGTGGAAGGACTCCCCAGGATAGGCAGTGATAGTCTTAAGTTTATGGACACAGACAACGGCTGCTAGTATTCCTGAGGCAAAACTAACAATATTTAATAGGATATTTATTCTAGTGATGCATGACAACACATTTCTCGGCCTGAGCATTTTGAGTCTTCTCTCTGGCATGGAGCATGTTATCTACGATAGGTCTGAGCTCTCTCTTCTCTACATCACTGATGCAAATTCTCTGTTTAATAAGGCTTGGTAGTCACACTATTACTTAAATCTTTCTCCCAAGAAAAGAGAAAAGTACCAAAGAGTTTAACTCTGAATCTGTCCTCACTAGGCCTGCTTGTGAGGCAAAGACTTGTAACCCACCAAGCTGGCCATAACCATTCACAGATGATGATCCATCAGCTGCTTCCTAAACTGATATAGGAAGATGCTGAACGGCATCATCTCACACTGCGCAGAAGGTGGCAATGGTAAACCCCTCCTGTACTCTACCAAAGAAAACCACAGGGCTCTGTGGTCATCAGGAGTCGACACCAACTTGACAGCACAACTTTACCTTTCACTACAAATACAAGGGGGTCGTCAAGTGGCAGGTAGGCCATGCTGTTTGGTTGTGTGTGGAGTCATGTTTGGCTGAAACAAATTGTGCAGACCTGCTTCTCCTACAAATGCAGCACTTAAAAAGGTCTTCTAGGATGAAACCATTGACCTTCTTTCATGCGAGATGTCATAAACAGGAGTGTACTTTGCTTTAGAAAAAATGAAGACATGAACCAAATGGCCCAGGTCAATTAATTTGTAGTCTACTTGCTGAAGGGAAGAGGGGTTTTCAGATCACCAAATCTGTGTGCATGTCCATATTGTGCCACCCTCTAACACCATGTTCACAGTCCAAAACAAATTCAAAGCACATGGGAGGGATCTATGGGATCCTGATGAGGGCTTTTTTTTTTTTTGCCATATTGTTTCAAGATGGCAGCCATTCAAAGTATAGACAACATTCCTTTGTAATCCATGTGCTGAAAGTTGGATACAAACCAAATTCACATCGGAGGGGTTCAGGTAAGAGTCACCATAGCCCTCTTCAGATGTTAAGAGCACCACAGGCGGTCACGCTTATAACTGAAAAGGTGGGGAGGAAGTCCTGCCCTGCCACTGTCACTCACCTCCTCCTGCTGGGCGTATATGGTTACAGCACCATTTGTCTGAAGGGAGAAGCACCGTAACCATGTTCCCTGGAGATTCCATGACTGGCAACTTGGATCAATTCAGGTTGCCAATCACAGAATCACCCATGAACATGCTTACAGCACATCCACCTTCAGACAAATGGCACTGTAAGTGTGTTTGCTGGACAGGAGGGGGTGAATGACAGCACTGGGGCGGGACTTCCTCCCCACTTTTGCAGTTGTGTGAGTGGTGTTCACACTTATAAGTTCTACTGCTCATGTTAAAAGCAGCAGAAAATAGGGTCCACTAGTTCGACTTAGAACTACTTGCTTTCATTCATCCCAGCACAAATGATAATAACGAACAAGTAATGAAACACTTATTTTTCCATTACTCACTTATTTCTTTTTCTCCTTTTAAAAACACAGTCTGCCGCAACAGTGAACTTCATTTTGGAGGCCACCATTTTTTACTCCCAGAATTTTCAGATGTGGCATCATTCTGGAGAGAAAACATGGCAGTCCCCATTAAAAACTACCTTCCCCCCTCCCAAAATGCCCTGCAACAATGCCATGTCCAGGCATTCGGGAAGGTGGGAGGAAATGGCTGCTGACATGAAGTGGCCACCAAAATGAATCCTATTGCCACTGCATTGCAACCATTAAAAAAATGCATGTGGGTTTTGGGTTTTTTTAATAACAAAAATGAATGGAATAATGAAATTGTACAGCATTTTCTTACACATTCCTAGTAGTTAAATAAAACATTTCTTACGGAGCAAGTATTTCTACAGTGTCCCCAGGAAGGCTTCGCTCATGAGGAGTCAGGCTGGAATTTTGATGAATCCTGGCAAAAGATTCAGAGTGTTGCGACAGGTCTGGCCGTATATGGATTCGCTCGTGCTTCAGAAGGCCTGAACTCTGCTTGAATTTCTTACCGCACTGGGAGCATTTATACGGTTTCTGTCCAGTGTGGTTTCTCTTATGTCTAGTCAGGCTAGATTTGTTACTGAAGGTGTTGCCACAATCCGAACACCGGTAGGGCTTTTCTCCAGTATGGATTCTCTCATGTTTCACAAGGTTTGAGCTCTGAGAAAAGCGTTTCCCACAGATGGAGCAGCTATAGGGGGTCTCGCCGGTGTGGGTTCTCCCATGGACTAGGAGGCTGGAGCTCTGCTTGAAGCTCTTCCCACAGTCGGAGCACCTGTACGGCCTCAGGCCCGTGTGGTTTCTCATGTGTCTGATCAGGCTTGAACTCTGGCTGAACCTCTTCCCACAGATGGAGCAACTGAAGGGTTTCTCACCTGTGTGTTTTCTCTTATGCCGAGTCAGGCTAGATTTATTACTGAAGCTGTTCCCACATTCAGAGCACTTATATGGTTTCTCTCCAGTGTGCGTTCGGTCATGGGTAAGGAGGGCTGATCTTTTCTTGAAGCCTTTCCCACAATCGGAGCACTTGTAACGTCTCTCTGCAGTGCCGGGCTTCTCGTGATTCAGGAGACTTGATTTGTCACTGAGGCTTTTCCCATAGATTGGGCAGTAATGTGGTTTCTCCCCTGTGTAGATTCTTTCACGCTCACCACCTCCTGAAACAGAGAACTGCAACGTCAATTTTTATTTTACTTTTAAGGTATTTACCTCCTGCTTTTTGTGAACGCCTCAAGGTGCTTACAACAGTCCCGCCAAATATCAATACACAATAACACAAAAGACTATAAAGGCATGCATCAGCAATAAAAATCCAGGCAAATCCATTAATCAAAAGGGGTCAGATATTATAAAACACCATTGAAGATGAACAGTCAAAGTAAACGTCCATTGCCCTCTGCAGAAACAAAGCTTAAACACAGTGCTTCTTACTCCAGAGCAAACATGGCTAGGATCGGAATCCACACAGGGCAGTTCAATCAATAGTGTTGGCAGCAGACATGAACAGAAAGGGGGTATGCAGCAAGTGTGTGCTCGTCAGGATGTCCTACGTGGGCATCCCAACGCCCTCCCCTGCCACATCCCTTAATTGCATTATGGGAGGAGAGCTGGTCTTGTGGTAGCAAGCATGCATTGTCCCCTTTGCTAACCAGTGTGCACCCTGGTTTGCATTTGAATGGGAGACTACATGTGAGCACTGTAAGATATCCCCCTTAAGGAATGGAGTTGCTCTGGGAAGAGCATCTGCGTGCTGGCATGCAGAAGGTTCCAAGTTCCCTCCCTGGCATCTCCAAGATGCCAGGGAGAGAGCCTCCTACCTGCAATCTTCGAGAAGCCACTGCCAGTCTGTTTAGACAATACTAAACTAGATGGAACAATGGTCTAACTCAGTATAAGGCAGGTTCCTATGTTCATGTGGGGGCTGTTAATCTGAATGGCCCCTAAACAAATACACCAAGTACTTGTTTAAACACCAGACACAAGATTAATGGGTACCCAGGACGACATCCCAATGGGCATGCTCATGACACTGCCCCCCCCCCCAGTTCACATGTGCCTCAGCTGTATCGTTTGAACTGGCCGATCATGACTTTGTTCTGAATTGTGTTATTCAGTGTTTAAGTGTTTGAATACACACCTGCCTGCTCATGGTTCTAGGTTAGTGTTGAACTAAAACAGCCCTCCCAACCTTGCTATCAGGTTGTAAGGTTGGGTGGGCCATTTTGGAGAGGACACAAATGGAAGGCAAATATTTGCCTTCCTTACCATCAGCAGCGTTTGGGCTTCCTGTCACCATTTCTTCCATATTTCCTGTCCAGGGAACTCCAGAGTGAGGGTATGATGGATTATTTCCCACTCCTGCCCTCACTCCAATTTGACTTCAAGATAATGCCATGCAATGTTGTTACGAAGCGAAATTAGACAAAGGCCCGGCATCAGCCTGCAGCATCCTCAAGCAGCTGCCGGGCACCCCAGCAAAGAAAACACATTGATGCCTGCCTTTGGCTGTCCCCATGGAGAGGACTTGGCCACCGCCATTTTGTTTCCCAACATTATTATTATTATTTATTCTATTTCTATACCGCCCTTCCAAAAATGGCTCGGGGAGGTTTACACAGAGAAATAATAAATAAGTAAGATGGATCCCTGTCCGCAAAGGGCTTACAGTCTAAAAGAAACATAAGATAGACACCCATCTATCTTATGTGACTGGAGGTACTGTGCTGGGGATCAATAGGGCCAGTTACTCTCCCCCTGCTAAATAAAGAGAATCACCACGTTAAAAGGTGCCTCTTTGCCAAGTTAGTAGGGGTTACAATACCTAGGAGGAAGCATCAGTTTGGAGAATTGTGGGACAAAAATGGCAACCATCAGTAGAGCTGACATCTGTTTGTGTCAGATGCCTTTTTGTGCCTTACAGTGCCCAATATGGATGCAACTTGCCAGGGTACTGTAGAGAAAACAAGATGGTGGCTACCAGGAGGCAGCTGCTTAGAGGAGCACTGCTTTACACGGTAAGTCACCTTGTAAACATCAGAGGAAGCCACCCACATAGGAGGGGGCACACTGGAAGGCATTTTGCTAAGGGCCCCCATCAAACTTGGAGCCAGCCTTGCTTGACAACAGCATGGTCTGCAGAAATCAGCAGGTGAAGAGATACTCATAGGACGAATTGGGGTAACTCCCTTGGTTCAGTAACCAGGGTTCACTGGATGAAGGGTGGGATTCAAATTTAATCCATAATAATAAAATAGCCACGGTAGTCTAGGGTGTTTTTCACAGAGCAGGCTTTACCACAGGTTTACTACAAGTTTGAAGTTGCTCAAAAAGTGACGCAAAAAGTGGATTTTTTTTTACCCTGGGTATTTATTTATTTAGTACATTTATATACCACCTCATACAAAAAAGTCCCTGGGCAGTTCAGGATACAAAACCATTAAAACATTTCAATTTAAAATACAATAAAACTCTAAAACCAAAGCTTTAAAACTATAAACTAAAAGCCTGACTAAACAGGTATGTTTTCAGGTCCTTCTTAAAACACATTAAGAGAAGGAGAAACTCTAATTTCGTTAGGAAGCACATTCCTGAGTCCTGGGGCAATGCTAGAAAAGGCCCGGGTTCAAGTCGCCACCTAGCGAGCCAACAGCAACCGAACTTCCCCAAATGATCTTAACAGGCGGTGGGGTTGATGAAGAAGGCAGCGCTCTCTTAAATACTTTGGACCTAAGCCGTTTAAGGTTTTATAGGTAATAACAAGCACTTTGCATTTCGCCCTGAAACTCCTTGGCAGCCAGTGTTGTTCTTTTAAAATGGGTGTAATATGATCTTTTCGGGCAGCTCCGGAGACCAAGCTGGCTGCTGCATTCTGGACTAACAGCAGTTTCCGAACTGCGTACAAAGGCAGCCCAACGTAGAGCGCATTGCAGTAGAACCTGAAACCACTGAACCTGAAAAGTTCAGGCACCCCTGGTTAGTCACTTCAATGAATATGGACATGATGAAAACGATTTGAAATTTTGGTGCATAGAGAAGATACAGGCCCCTGAGAACAACCTTTCTAAAAAATCAGTGCTGAGAAGTGTACTGGATACACCAAACAGTCATGCCCCATGGTCGTCTAAATGAAGAGACTGATTGGAAGGCAGCAATGTTTAAATGAACCAATCATATCCATTTTGGTTCCTTGCCATTGTAATTGTAGATAATTAGCCTGCTTATAATACAGATGTTTGTTATTTTGTATCAATATGAATTGTACATCTGGTGATGATGGGTATCATCATCTAATTTCATCATCTGTATGAGCCTTTTTAATTCTATTTTTGGTATGTGTAGTATTTATTGTCAGTATTGTAATTTTATATATGACCGATCAGAAATATATTGGTCTTTTATGCTGCAGCCCATATTACTATACATTTCTAGGATCTCCCCCTTTTAGATAGTATTAGAACATGGTCCCCTTTAAAAAACTGACCTTTGAGTGATTGATACAATTTAATATATAAGGAACAGCTGAAAGCCTCCTTGAGCATATTTAAGAGAGGACAAATGTGGCTCAGTTTATGGCTCCGGTAACACTGCAAGAAATGGTTACATTTTAAGTTAATGCAGTTTTACTTTTTTACATTTATAACAAGGGCCCCACATATAAGAATAATAACGTGCTATTGAATGAGTAAGAGAACTTGGTAAGCTTGTTTCCTTTTTGTGTTTTTAATATGGTGATGCAGATAGGGAAACAAAGAGGGGATGGTAGTAATTTTCATAGAAGTGAGTTGTTTTATTTACAGAACTCTGGAGGAGTGATGAACCCATGACTGAGGAAGACTTTAATGTCAAAATGTGTTTGACCTACTGAACAAGACTTTAATACAGGCCTGCTCAACTTTGGCCCTCCTGTAGAAGTTGGCCTACAACTCCCATAATCCCTGGCTATTGGCCACTTATTGGGGATTATGGGAGTTGTAGTCCAAAAACAGCTGGGTGGCCAAAGTTGAGCAGGCCTGCTTTAATACTTTGAGAAGGCTTCTAACTGTTTGGCGATACAGCATGTCATCAATAAGTTTCTAAGTGGACTTTAGCTCATTTGCAAGCACACTTTCACTGCATATACTTTGGGACATTTTTATACTACTTTATTGGTACATGTCTGATGTTTTATATTTATATATAATCTTACTTGTGTTAAATTGCTCTATGTAAAATTTATATATAATCTTAATTGTGTTAAGTTGCTCTATGTAGAACTTTTAGTTCTTATTATTAAAATACACATTTTAATCTATAGTCACAGTTTTTAGTAGCCTAGCATTATATTAGCTTCCCCCTCACTGATCTTTTGTGGTGTTCAGGTTTATCATTTGGATCATGAATACATCCCGTTTTGTATTGTGATTTAGGAGAGTTAGGCCATTTCCTAATGAAGTTGACACGGAGAAATAGATTTTGGTGTCATCAACATACTGATAACACCCTGCACCAAATCCCCTGGTGATCTCTCCCAGTGGTTTCATGTAGATGTTAAAAAGCATTGGAGACAGTATGGAGCCCTGAGGGATGCCATACATAAGCTCAGATTTTGAAGAGCAACAGTCTCCAAGGGACACCACCTGGAACCTACCCGAGAGGTAGGAGCCGAACCATGCAGAGCCATGCCTCCCAAACCCTTCTGGCGCCCCAGAAGGATACCATGGTCGATGCTATCAAAAGCCACCAAGAGATCCAAAAGGATCAACGGAGTCAGATTTCCCCCATCAATGCCTAATTGGAGATGATCCAACAGGCCGACCAAGGCTGTCTCAATCCCATAACTTGCCTGAAAGCCAGTTTGAAACGGGTCCAGAGAATAATATTTATTTATTTATTATTTATTTGGTTTCTATACTGCCCTTCCAAAAATGGCTCAGGGTGGTTTACACAGAGAAATAACAAATAAGATGGAACCCTGTCCCCAAAGGGCTCACAATCTAAAAAGAAACATCAGATAGAGACCAGCAACAGTCACTGGAGATACTGAGCTGGGGGTGGATAGGGCCAGTTACTCTCCCCCTGCTAAATAAAGAGAATCATCACATTAAAATGTGCCTCTTTGCCAAGTTAGCCAGAATCCACTTCCTCCAAGACAGCCTGGAGCTGAGACACCACCACCCTCTCAGTCACCTTGCCCAACCATGGGAGGTTGGAAACAGGCCTATAAGTGCCCAATGCTGAAAGATCCAGTGCAGGCCTATTCAAGAGTGGTCTAATAATTGTCTCCATCCTGCCCTCCCTCAGAGAAGCATTAATGATCTTAACAAGGCCCTCTCTAATAACCTTGCTGCTAGATTGTATAAACCATGTTTGGCAAGGGTCGAGAGAACAGGTGGTAAGGTGCAGTGTCCCAAGTATCTTGTCCATATCCTCGGATGTCACAAACTGAAATTGATCCAATTTAACCACACAAGAGGAGTTGCTGGACACTTACACAGACTCTGCAGTAACTGTAGAGTCTAGTTCAGCTCAAATACGAGAGATTTTATCTTAAAATGTCACAATGGGTAACTGATGGATCCAAATACTCATTCAGGGGAGGAGGGGCATGTACTAGCCCTCTCTCAACCCTAGACAGCTCCACTGGACGTGAGCTTGCAGAAACAATGAGGGCAGAAAAGAACTGTTCCTTTGCTGCACGCATTGCCAGAGCATAGATCTTCCAATGAGCTCTGTGTTGTAATCTGTCAGATTTGAGCTGAGTCTTCCTCCACTTGCTCTTGAGCTATCTACCTTGCCACTTCAGCCCCCATAGTTCTTCCATATTCCAAGGGTTCTAATTTAGAAGTGGGTTGGAGAGGGCACTTAGGAGCAATCATGTCTACTGCCCTAGTGAGTTCATGATTCCAAGTCTGAACAAGGGCATCAACAGAATTGTTGGCAGAATCAACCTTCTAAGCCTTCTAAGGCTTTTTGGAATCCTATGGGATTCAATATCCTTCTCGGGTGGATCATACTAATAGGTCCTTCACCCCTGTGGAGGAGGGTTGAGGTTGTGAGCCCAACCTTAGCCAGATGGTGGTATAAATTGGGTTATGCTCTAACACGCAATGAAAATCCCAAATCGTGTGTGAAGTGCTCCCTGAAAGCTCGCAGGGACCTCAGGGTAAATCTGGCCGATATGTGAACGAACACCCTCCATTTTGGAGGAGTCGCGAGCTAAAAGCCCTGTATGAAAAATGCCCAGGACAAGAAAAGAAAATAGCTCTCTGTGTACCTAACTGCCTAATGAAGGAGAGGAGAAAGGCATCCTTACCCAAGGAGAAGACATTGCCATGGTTTTCCTGCATGATGACTCAGGTCTATTGCTTTGATTTTGAATCCAACAATCTTCCCTGCTCCTCCGAGAACTAGAGTTGCATCATCCATGTGGAGAAAAGATAAGGGAGAAAATTGTATTTAAAAAGCTTGGGGTAAAATGCTGAATAGTTTGGAACATGGCAGGGGCGTAACAAGGCTGGAGTGGGCCCAGAGACAAAATTTTAAAATGGGCCCCTCGCTGATACACACACACTTCACAATATATAGCACACTCACACTCACATCCCCATTATGAATATGGTGGATATTTATATAGTTATGTTTATAACTATATCATTATAAATATAACTATATACAGACCAAGCAAGAAAGCAAGATCCCTTCCCTTGAATCTCTTTTCTTGGTGAGTTTTTCAAAGGTGGGGGGGAACCCCTGTGGCACAGCCAATCTTTCAATTGCATGAATCAGCTGCTGCACACTCATCCAGCCAAGGCTGCATTCGGAGGGAGGGGAGGGGGATTGAACTCACAGAAGGCTTCTTACCAGCTTCTCCAGAAAACTCCACTCCCCCGCTTTACCCCTCTGCTTGCCTCGTCCCTCCACCCTAGCAATGGGGAAGAGCGCTCCCGGCTTAGAGTTGCTTCTGCCAACAAGGGCTTTGCTGCATGCATGCCGCCTTTGCTCCGAACTTGGGGTTGGCTTTTCCACGCAGCAGAGCGTGTAGGAGAGGAGAGCTGGTCTTGTGGTAGCAAGCATGACTTGTCCCTATAGCTAAGCAGGGTCCGCCTTGGTTGCATTTGAATGGGAGACTCCATGTGAACACTATGAGATCTTCCCTTAGGGGATGGAGCCGCTCTGGGAAGAGCAGAAGGTTCCAAGTTCCCTCCCTGGCTTCTCCAAGATAGGGCTAAGAGAGATTCCTGCCTGCAACCTTGGAGAAGCCGCTGCCAGTCTGTGAAGACAATACTGAGCTAGATAGACCAATGGTCTGACTCAGTATATGGCAGTTTCCTATGTTCCTAGCTGAGGGAAGAGGGAAGATCTTGGGCTGGCAGTGACTGTGTTTCTGCTTCTGCCCTACCTTTCTTCAGGTGTGTTCCATCTGTGGGGCTGACTCTGCTGCTTTAAAGCTCAGGCTGGGCCAGGGCCTGAAGGAGGGAAGAGGGAAGATCTTGGGCTGGCAGTGACTGTGTTTCTGCTTCTGCCCTACCTTTCTTCAGGTGTGTTCCACCTGTGGGGCTGACTCTGCTGCTTTAAAGCTCAGGCTGGGCCAGGGCCTGAAGGAGGGAAGAGGGAAGATCTTGGGCTGGCAGTGACTGTGTTTCTGCTTCTGCCCTACCTTTCTTCAGGTGTGTTCCATCTGTGGGGCTGACTCTGCTGCTTTAAAGCTCAGGCTGGGCCAGGGGCGTGAGCCTCTTGGCGTGAGCCGAAGGGCGAGAGCACAAGGCCTCTCGTCCTTGTGGCTCTCAGCCGTGGGGTGAGCTGCCTGGGGCCCTGAAGATCTTTTCTTTCTGCCCTGAAGAACTGTCTTCCCACAATCAAGAAGCTAGCAGGAGATCACGCAAGTCTGGTCTTGGTTTTTTATTAAGCCAAGAAGCCGTGGTGGTTTATTCTGGGGAGATGTGCCTGGGGGAGCCAAAAAGTGGGTCTGGAGTGGGGGCGGCAATATCACGGGTAGCGGGCAGAGGGAGGTATGGCGGTGGGAGTTCGGCAGGCCGTTACAGGGGAAATCGGTCCAGGCAATTGAGGCCTGTTCCTTTTTCCGGCCCTTCTCCCAACCTTCTGACCCTAGGAAGCTCTGGGAACACTCCTTCGAGGATTAGGGTGCTGCTGCTGAATGCCAGGTCAGTTAACACAAAAACATCTCTTATCCACGATCTGATTGTGGATGAGCGTGCTGACCTGGTATGCGTGATGGAGACCTGGTTGGATCCGCTGGGCGGGGTTGGTCTCTCTCAGCTTTGTCCTCCAGGTTTCCAGATCGTGCAGCAGCCCCGCCTCGAGGGTCGGGGAGGAGGCGTTGCAGTCATCTTTCGTGAGACTCTTCCCGTTTCCAGGTGCCCGGTCAGGCAATCTCAGAATTTTGAGTGTTTGTCCTTGAGGGTGGGCCTCCGAGATAGGCTGGGGATTCTGCTGGTGTACCGACCACCCCTCTGCACTTCAGTCTCCCTACCTGAGCTGGCGGGGGTGGTCTCGGAGGTGGCTTTGGGTTCCCCCAGGCTTATTGTTTTGGGGGATTTCAATGTCCACGCTGAGGCCCCCCTAGTGGGTGCGGCTCAGGATTTCATGGCCTCCATGGCAACCATGGGCCTGTCTCAATTGGTATCGGGCCCTACCCATGTGGCGGGACACACTCTGGATCTGGTTTTTGCCGACCGGGAAATAAATAATCTGGAGGTGGGGGAATTTGAGACCACTCCCTTGTCATGGACAGATCATCACCTGGTGGGGTTTAGTTTGACTGCTCTGTCTACCCTCTGCAGGGGTGGTGGGCCGATTAAGATGGTCCACCCCCGGAGGCTTATGGATCCGCTTGGATTTCAGACGGCCCTCGGGGAGTTTCCAGTGTCCAGAGCTGGTGACCCTGTCGAGGCCTTGGTTGATCTCTGGAATGGAGAGATGGCCCGGGCTGTTGACACGGTTGCCCCCAAGCGCCCTCTCCGGCTTGGTGGAGCCCGTTCGGCTCCTTGGTTTTCCTCGGAGCTTAGGGCGATGAAGCAACTCGGGCGACGGCTGGAGCGACGCTGGAGGAAGAGTCGTCACGAATCCGACCGAACACGGGCTAGAGCCCATTTTAGGGACTATGCCGTGGCGGTGGGGGTGGCGAAGAAATGCTTTTTCTCCGCCTCCATTGCGTCTGCTCAGTGCAGACAAACAGAGCTGTTTCGTGTGGTGAAAACCTTGCTCCACACATCCCCCCAGACAATGGGGGAGGAGCCATCTACAGCTCTTTGTGATCGGTTTGCCTGTCGCTTTGCAGATAAAGTCGCTTGCATCCGTGCTGACCTGGACTCCAGAGTTTTGGCAGTTCCGGCAGACGTGCCTTTGGTACCATCTGGTCCCGTTGTGTTGGATTCTTTTCAGTTGCTGCGGCCTGAGGATGTGGACAAGATCCTGGGCAGTGTGCGGGCGACTTCGTGCGCTCTTGACCCTTGCCCTTCATGGCTAATAAAAGCTGCCAGGGAGGGGACAGGTAGATGGCTGGAGGTGATCGTTAATGCTTCATTAAGGGAGGGCAGGATGCCATCGTGCCTTAAGGAGGCGGTGGTAAGACCTCTATTAAAAAAGCCCTCCCTTGATTCCTCCAGCCTGGACAACTATAGACCTGTGTCTAACCTGCCCTTTTTGGGCAAGGTGATGGAGCGTGTGGTGGCGTCCCAGCTGCAGAGGGTCTTGGATGATACGGATTATCTGGACCCTTTTCAATCTGGCTTCCGCCCCGGGTATGGGACTGAGACTGCCTTGGTCGCCCTAGTGGATGACCTACGCCGGGAACTAGACAGGGGGAGTGCGTCCCTGTTGGTTCTGCTGGACCTCTCGGCGGCGTTCGATACCATCGACCATGGTATCCTTCTGGGCCGCCTCTTGAGTATGGGAATCGGAGGCACTGCGTTGCAGTGGTTTCGGTCCTTTCTTGAGGGGAGGGTTCAGAAGGTGGTGCTGGGGGACTACTGCTCGGCCCCGTGGCCGTTGGCCTGTGGGGTCCCGCAGGGATCGGTCTTGTCCCCCATGCTGTTTAACATCTACATGAAGCCGCTGGGAGAGGTCATCCGGAGATTTGGACTGAGTTGTCAGCAATATGCGGATGACACTCAGCTCTATCTCTCCTTGTCATCTGAT
This sequence comes from Hemicordylus capensis, assembly GCF_027244095.1. Taxonomy (NCBI): domain Eukaryota; kingdom Metazoa; phylum Chordata; class Lepidosauria; order Squamata; family Cordylidae; genus Hemicordylus; species Hemicordylus capensis. The sequence goes on along the minus strand of NC_069658.1, from coordinate 251,029,837 downwards.
CCTAGGGAGGCGGTGGATGTCCTGAATCGGGGGCTGGAGGCCGTGATGGGTTGGATGTGGGCTAACAAACTGAAATTGAATCCGGATAAGACGGAGGTACTGTTGGTCAGTAGGAGAGCCAATCGGGTTGAGGAGATTTTACCGGTTCTGGATGGGGTTGCACTCCCCTTGAAGGAGCAAGTACGCAGCTTGGGGGTACTACTGGACCCGGCTCTGCTTTTGGAAGCTCAGGTGGAGGCGGTGGCCAGGGGTGCCTTTGCACGGCTTCAGCTGGTGCGCCAGCTGCGTCCCTTTCTCGAGAAGGCAGATCTGGCCACGGTTACCCACGCCTTAGTCACGTCGCGGCTGGATTACTGCAACGCGCTCTACGTGGGGCTGCCCTTGAAGAATATCCGGAAACTGCAGCTAGTGCAAAACGCGGCAGCGAGGGTTTTATCCGGAGCTGCCCGTTGGGAACATATCACCCCCATTTTGAAAGAGCTGCACTGGCTGCCGGTTCGTTTCCGGGTCCAATTCAAGGTGCTGGTTTTGACCTTTAAAGCCCTAAACGGTTTGGGCCCGGGGTATCTGAGGGACCGCCTGCTCCCACGGGTTGCTGCCCGCTTGACAAGGACATCTGAGGGGGCCCTGCTCCGGGTGCCGACAATGAGGGAGGCCCGGCTGTCGTGCACTCGGGACAGGGCCTTCTCTGTTGCTGCCCCCAGACTCTGGAATGCTCTCCCAGTGGCCATTCGTTCCTCGGACTCCATCACGGCTTTTAGAAAGCTTTTAAAGACTTGGCTTTTTACCCAGGCTTTTACATGATCGTTTTCTACTGCAGCTTCTTTGTGTTTTTATTTGTTGTATTTGTTGTATTGTTTTTATGCCTGTTTTTATGTTTTTATATTTTTAACATGATGTTTTTATTATCTTTTTACTGTATGTTTTTAACTTTTGTAAACCGCCTTGGGGTTATCTTTTTAACGAAAGGCGGTATATAAATGCAAAAATAAATAAATAAATAAATAAAGTTTCCCAGGCCTGTAGCCAGCTGCAAAATGAGAGGGGTGTGTGTGTGTGTTTGGAAGGAGGGGGAATTGTAACCCAGCGATCTCTTCTTGCTCCTTCTGGACTTTTCAAATGCGTGTGAAAGGTGCCGACACCGACACCGTGCACCCGCCAGCCAATGAGAGCCTTTCTGTGAGCCCTAACCAACGCCAGAGAAGGCTGGCTGGAGACGGGGAAGGAGGAGCCTACAAGGAGGGAGGCAGGGAGGGAGGATCGAGAGACAGAGAGAGAGAGATACTAGCTAGGTCGAAGGAAGGAATCAGGATCATAATGAAGGAAGCTCTGTGGGTGCTGGAGAGGCATGTGACTTGCCTCTGGGGGGCCCCTTGAGGTGTGGGAGCCCCCAGGCAGCCGCCTCCCCTTGCCTAATGGTAGTTATGCCCCGGAACATGGTGCTATGTGTGTTACACTTCCTCAGATTCCATCTGCCAGGCTAAAACAGCAAAAGGTGAACCTTGAACAAAACAGATGCCCCACGTCACAGGTTCCCAGTCTCCAGATGTTGTTGGGCTACAGCTCCCAACATCTCCAGCCACAATGAACTTCCAGATTGACTTTATTTAATCATTAGACCACAGCAAGACAATAAAAACTGATTTTAAAATGCCCAGTAAAATCATGTCTTACAACTCCATCACCAAGGGTCTTTGGCCACTGTGGCTGAAGATGATGAAAATGATAGTCCAACAACATCTGGGGACCCAACACTAGGAGTCCCTGCCCGCAGCAATCGATTAGTTAAATACTGATAAAGACTGAAAACTCTTTTCTCTTTTCTTTTTCTCTCTACCCTACATTGGTAGGGTATATCCTCTATACCCTACATGGTCTCTATACCATCAGATGCCTCCAAGGTTTCTGAAATAAACGCAATACTCTTTAAAATGTCACAAAACTCTTTTTAAAAGTACTAACATAATAACAGCTCTACTGGATCAGGCCCAAGGCCTATCCAGACCAGCATCCTGTTTCGCACAGTGGCCCACCAGATGCTCTGAGAAGTCCACAGGCAAGAGGTGATGACATGCCCTCTCTCTTGCTGTTGCTCCCCCTGCAACTGGTATTCAGAGGCATCTTGCCTCGGAGGCCAGAGGTGGCCTATAGCCATCAGACTATTATAGAAATCGAATAAATAAACAAACAAATATTAGCCATTGAGATCTGGGGATGGCAGGGACTGAACCTCTGTGGCTGAGCTATGGATTGTTCTTTATTAAAACAACAAGAACTACTGCTGATTCCTGGCAGAGATAACATGGGAAGGTTTAGTATTGCCTCATCACCCTTTCTCCACCCTCCCTAGGAGATGGGATAATGAGTGGGGAAAGGAGCCGCAGCTGCTAGGCACAAGATTCAAAGAAGGGTTTTGGAGAGAGCCTGGAATGAAAGCTGCAGCATCCTAGGATGCAGGTATTTGGCCTGTCCGACATAATTTGCTTCTGACTTGGCTTGGAATGATTTGCAAGCTTCCAAAATACATCAGATTGGTCGGCGGCCCGGGTTCTTTGATCCCATTGGCCCAATGGTGGCTCCGCCCCTGTGTAGCAATAGGGTGGAGAAGCAGTAATTTAGGACACTCTCACTCTCCTCTTCCCCAGGAAGCCCTCTGTGCTACCTGTCCTGGAAATATGTCCCTGAGGGTTGCGCTGGATGTCGGCCACTAACTGGCAGCAGCTCTCCAGCAATTCAGAGAAGGATCTTTCCCAGCGCAATCTGGGGATGGCAGGGACTGAACCTCTGCGGCTGAGCTATGGATTGTTCTTTATTAAAACAACAAGAACTACTGCTGATTCCTGGCAGAGATAACATGGGAAGGAGGCAGCAAGCAGCCGGGGGTCTCCTCATGTGTTGCCATGGTGCAGAGCTGCACCGTGGCAATACACGATCAGAAAGCCCGGGTTAGCGGAGCACTCGCTCCGCTAACCTGGGCTAAGGGGAGGGCTACTTTGGTGGGCTAGCTGCCATGCAACCACCAGGCTTGCATGCGAGCCCGCTGGTTCTCACAATGACCGGAAAGCGGGCTAAGCTCCCTTAGCCCACTTTCCAGTGATGTGAGAATATCCTCACTTTCTTTGATCTGTCCTGAATCTCCTGCCAACCAGTTTCTGGTGTTATGGGGTGGGGGTGGGGGGAAGTAGTATATAAATAAATAAATAAAACAGACCTAACCCCAACTCTCCCCACTCTCTTATTTGGTTGGGCCCTCGATATTTATCCTAAGAATGCACCTTACAACCAATGCATGCTTCTTTGAACTTTGTTGGCCACCTGGTTCCCCTCTGCCCATCCCAGAGCGCCTTTTCTTACCAAATGAGGCTCTGGGCAATCCTGTAGTCTTCTCTATCCAGTCAGTTTCTTTGCTCTCGCTTCTCTTCCTCCCCCACTCGCACGAGCAAGTCTCCCTGTGCCTCTTTCTGCAATATCAACAACTCGCTCGTTTAAACTCACCCTTGCTGCTGCGCATCAATGATTCAGTCAAGAACTCACACGCCCTGGATCCATCCTCGCAGGTCGCTAAGCCGGATCAGAATTCCAAAGGCGCATGCATCAGTTGGAAATGAAGGGAGTGGGAGCGGGGATCCAGAGTTCTAGTTTTACCACCTTAGTCGTGAGTACAACATAATAGTTGGTTAAAGTGTGTCTCTCCAATCCGGATTAACGGATCTTAACTGTGCACCTTCCAAAAACCGAATTGAAAGCGGGCTTTCGGGGGAAACGCAAACCAGTCTAGTTCAGTATCTCTCTCCTTATTGTAGATTTTTGGTACACCCCCCCCCCACCCTTTTGCCCACCCTCTCAAGGAGGCTTTCCCTTTATTTTCCGCTTCCTATCACGTGATTGAAGCCATCCACGCCAGAGACCTGGCAAAACTAGCCCGACTAATCTGCTGATGGAGCACATGGATGGATGATCGGGGAGGACTAACATTTAAACATACAGCCTCTGACCTTGGCTACAATCTCCGCTTCAGCCGTTCATTTGCATGGGGCTCTTCTCTTTACCAGCAATAAAGCAAAAACCACCCTGGGGCGTTTGGCAGCCCCAAGCCAATGTGACGATGTAGAAGAAAGTTTTTCACAGCGGTATGCATAGAACAAAGGAAAATGATGAGAGACTGTTTTCTGTCGCCGAAGCACAATCCAAAAAGAAACACTAGGGTGACGCTAGCAACAGCCACTGGGCTGAATAGGGATGATTGCTCTCTTTCTCTTCAGCGTAAGAGAGCCATCTGCTGGGCTCTGCTCTGAACTGCAACCCTCTGCAAGTGAGCCTCCAAAAGTGAATTATCATCACATAGGAACAGGAACATAGGAAGCTGCCATATACTGAGTCAGACCATTGGTCTATCTAGCTCAGTATTGTCTTCACAGACTGGCAGCGGCTTCTCCAAGGTTGCAGGCAGGAGTCTCTCTCAGCCCTATCTTGGAGAAGCCAGGGAGGGAACTTGAAACCTTCTGCTCTTCCCAGAGCGGCTTCATCCCCTGAGGGGAATATCTTGCAGTGCTCACACATCAAGTCTCCCATTCATATGCAACCAGGGCAGATCCTGCTTAGCTATGGGGACAAATCATGCTTGCTACCACAAGACCAGCTCTCCTCTCTCTTGCGTGTAAAAATAAAGCTTTTAAAAATAGCGGGAAGCTTTGATTGACTTAAGTCAATCAACTGAAGTCAATTGACTTAAGTCAATCAAACCCTTGCTAACCCGGCAAAGAGGCACCTTTTAAACGTGGTGATTCTCTTTATTTAGCAGGGGGAGAATAACCAGCCCTATCCACTCCCAGCACAGTTCCTCCAGTGACTGTTGCTGGTGTCTATCTTATGTTTTTTTTAAGACTGTGAGCCCTTTGGGGACAGGCTTCCATCTTATTTATTTGCCATTTCTCTGAGTAAACCGCCCTGAGCAATTTTTGGGAGGGCGGTATAGAAATAGAATGAATAAATAATAATAATAATAATAATAAATAAGTGATGCTTACTGCCAATCTCAGCAGCGGAAGGACTAAATATACAGGTTGCGTCTTGGATGTATTTTGGAAGCTTGCAAATCATTCCAAGCCAAGTCAGAAGCAAATTATGTCGGACAGGCCAAATACCTGCATCCTAGGATGCTGCAGCTTTCATTCCAGGCTCTCTCCAAAACCCTTCTTTGAATCTTGTGCCTAGCAGCTGCGGCTCCTTTCCCCACTCATTATCCCATCTCCTAGGGAGGGTGGAGAAAGGGTGATGAGGCAATCCTAAACCTTCCCATGTTATCTCTGCCAGGAATCAGCAGTAGTTCTTGTTGTTTTAATAAAGAACAATCCTTAGCTCAGCTGCAGAGGTTCAGTCCCTGCCATCCCCAGATTGCGCTGGGAAAGATCCTTCTCTGAATTGCTGGAGAGCTGCTGCCAGTTAGTGGTCAACAACCAGCGCAACCCTCAGGGACATATTTCCAGGACAGGTAGCACAGAGGGCTTCCTGGGGAAGAGGAGAGTGAGAGTGTCCTAAATTACTGCTTCTCCACCGTATTGCTGCACAGGGGCGGAGCCACCATTGGGCCAACGGGATCAAAGAACCCTGGCCGCCGACCAATCTGACATCAGGCGCGGGGGAGGCTAGCTTAGCTCCCGAGCAGGGGCCGCGCGGCCCCTTTGGGAGCTAAACAAAGGCTGGTGCTGTGTTCGCAGCGCCAGCCAGGAGCGGGTCTTCCCTGCAAAGGCAGGGAAGAGCCGTTTCTGGTTGCGCACTGCAAATGCAGTGCCAGCCTATGTAGCTCCTGAAAGGGCCCCATGGCCCCTTCAGGAGTTAAAAGGCTGGCACTGGGAAGAGCCGCTCCCGGGCTGCACTGGCCTTTGTTTAACTGCCGGATGGGCCGCGCGGCCCCTTCGGCAGTTAAAGGGCAACTTTCCCCTCTGAGTCTCTGGGCTGACGTCAGGTGCAGGGGCAGGGGCAGTGGGACCGCGGCGGTGGCCGCACACAGGCCGTCGGCGGCCCCGCTCCACCAGTGCTGCTGCAGTTATTTTTCCTCTCCTTTTTCCTTTATTGCAATAAGGTTACAGTATATAAACATAATCAAGGATGATAATAATACATGTAAATACACAGATACAAGTAATAAAATTATTTTTTTTTAAAAGTCAGATTAAAAACAATTAGGTTCAAATTAAAACTGACAATTATAAAAAGCTAAAGATGCTACCAGATATAACAAAATGATGATATTTAAAAGCTTCCTTTAAAGGTGTGTTTTAAGATGTTTTTAAAAAAACACTGAGGGAGGGAGCATGGCGAAGCTCTTCAGAGAGGGCGTTCCAACGTGCATCAGCAATGATGTCTCTTGTTCCTCGGCCTTTTCTGAAACCAGCTTGAACATCCGGCATTTCCCTTTCCACGTAGGGCTCTAATCTGCGTTGGATGATCCTGAACATTATTTTGCTAGCATGCGAAAGTAAGGATATTGTGCGATGGTTTGCGCAATCTGCGACGATATCTATAACAACTGATAATAAAATTCAGCCATCCCAGGTCCTTGGGAAGGATTCGATGTATGGATAAAACAAACCAGTCAATAACACCTGTCTGACTGTGTAAACAAGAAATAATAATAATAATTCGATTTCTATACCGCCCTTCCAAAAATGGCTCAGGGCGGTTTACATAGAGAACTAATAAATATATAAGATGGATCCCTGTCCCCAAAGGGCTCACAATCTAAAAAGACACATAAGACAGACACCAGCAACAGTCACTGGAAGTACTGTGCTGGGGGTGGATAGGGCCAGTTACTCTCCCCCTTCTAAATAAAGAGAATCACCATGGTAAAAGGTGCCTCTTTGCCAAGTTAGCAGGGGGTTAAATCTCCTTTCTTTGGTATGGGTATGCAGACTGACCTCTTCCAATCTGTTGGCCACTGTGTTGTTCTCCAAATTTGCTGGCATAGTTTGGTTAGAGCCTTGACTGATTCTTCTTCTGTTGCCTGCCATATTTCTGTAGCTATTCCATCAAGTGTACCCTCATACAAATTACACCTCCAACATGTAACAGTCTGCAACCATCCCTTATTAAATATTCTCTGAGGTATCCAATAGACATGGACTAATGTTTTCTGCTGTATTAGCCTCATTTTAAGAGCTAAAAAGGCATGTTTCATTGCCTTCAATGCAACCCGCCATTGGTTTAATAAAATGGGGTATTCAAGTTCATTGTTCTGAAAATCTCAGATATAATCAATGTTGATCTTATCAGTATCTTTAAGTTTCTGACAAAGGAAGGCTATAGGCTTAGGAACATTAAAAAAATTTATTACATCTCCTTCATGGTAAGACTGGTCCACTATAACCCTATTCACACATTATTTATAATGCAGTTTTTATACTGCCTTTCATAAAGCATCTCAAGTTGGTTTACAAAAGTTAAAATATAATACAATTCCATAAAAATTACATCTAAAACTTTAAAATCATTGAAACAGTAAAAACCATAAAACAGCAAAATACAACAAAACAACAAATAATTACATACCGCTTTTCACAAAAGTTTCCAAAGCAGTTTACACAGAGAAATAATAAATAAATTGCTATCTTGGCAAAGAGGCACCTTTTAACATGGTGATACTCTTTTATTTAGCAGGGGGAGAGTAACTGGCCCTATCCAGCCCCAGCACAGTACCTCCAGTGACTGCTGCTGGTGTCTATCTTATGTTTCTTTTTAGATTGTGAGCCCTTTAGAGATCCATCTTATTTATTTATTATTTATCTGTGTAAACTGCCCTGAGCCATTTTTGGGAGGGTGGTATCAATCAATCAATCAGTTTTTTATTACAGCCATTGGCCAGCCAAGAGAAGGGCAGTATAGTAATCGAATAAATAAAAAATAATTGGATTAAAACCATTAAAAAGACAAACAGAAAGAGGAAAGCTGAGAGATTTGGCTGCCCCTAAGGTGTAAAAGCCTGAACAAATAGTTGTTGTTTAAAACAGCCACAGATGTTAAGTGGACATTCACTGGGAGAGCATTCCAGAGCTTGGGGGCAAAAGCAGAGAAGGCCCTGTCCCATGAGCAGGACAATTTAACTTCTCAGTGTCAGCACACAGAGCAAGGGCCCCTCTGACAATCTTGTTCAACATGTGTAAAATATATAAACCGTGAACTCAAGTACAGGTCTGTATGCATGTGCAGTTAACCACACATTATGTTCAATACACGTACATAATGTGTACATTATCTATACCCTGAATTTGAGGGGGCCTGTACCCAGATTCATTCTGAAAGTGAACACACATACATGTATTCACACAAAAACATGTATATGTGTACAAGTACAACCTAATGTCTGAATAGGGCTCTTGCTTTGCTCAGTGGCAAGATATTTTGTCTTCCATTCTGTAGCCCTATTTACAAGTTATGTTCAGTCATTGGGCCAGTTTGTACAAGATGCTTGCTGGTACACGTGAGGACAGGGTTGTGCTGAGAGCGTGCCTGCTGTGACATCACTGGAGAAAGTACTGGCAAGGTCTTGATGTTCATCTGAATTGAGTCCCTCTACATGTGTTTAAAAAGGTATTGGGAGTGTGCGTAAAGCCTTTCCGACATCATAACAGGTGCACTCTTGGTGCGAGCCCAAATGTCTTGTCTGAACCAGCCAATTCACACAAATACAGGTACATATCGGAGATCTACAGAATGTCTGAATAGGCATTCTCTCTCCTGCCCAGACTCCTCCTCTGGGCTCCCTTCTCTTAAGAGGTCATAGGAATAGGGTTTCCCCTTTCAATCTCACACTCCTCTGAAAGGCACAGGGCAGGGATCCAAAATGGCATCACGGCTTTTCCCGCACATGCAAGTTCTACAATAAACAGTGGAGGCTCTTCACTTAGGGCAGGGTGGGCAACACCCCCCCCCCCCAAAAAAGGCCAAAATGTCCAAAGAAAGTAATAAAAATGGTCCAAAAACAATAATAATTGTCAGCCATTCTGTCCTCTGCCAGCATTTCAGGTCTGACTGACTCAGTCACTGCAGCCCTGCACTTCCCTGCCTGTAGCTTGCAAGCCTGCAGTGTTGACATATAGTGGGCGCTGGTAGTAAAATTCCTTAAACACCTATAAGAGCCCACGAAACAGTTACACATAACAGTGTTCATAAGGCAGGAGCCAATCCCAGGGCTTGCCTTTGTTGTCAAAAGATGGGCTGAATTCAAATAGCCCTATCAGGAAGACATCATACTGATTGACAGTTCCCTCTTTCTCCGATTAGCAATCAATGTGGACGGGGGCAGTCCTTGTTCTAGTCTTCTTTAGGAAGAGAGCGGCAATCGCCATTTTGTTCACACTTGGACAGTGTGCTGTGTGAGTTGCCTTGCAGAGAGAAGAGAGACCATTCATTTTTTTAATTTAGCCTCAGATTATGTAAATGAAATTTATGTAATTGTCAGATTATGTAAATTATGTAATTGCTAGCAGCAATTACTAGCAATGTGCATTTGGGTGCCTTTAAGGAACTAATCAACACAAAACAAAACATGTAGGTAGCCCCCTGCCCCTCTCCTCAGGTCTGTACCTGAAGTGATCACTTTGCCCTGCCATATGAAAGGGCCACCCCTGCTAAATGCATGTTTTATTTGCGCTTTTATTATCATGAACTTGCAATAATTACTGATTTCCTGCCAGGTCTGCCATGATTTAAAAACTGGGAATCTAATCTTCCCATAGTTGCAGTCTGCAGATATTTCCTATCATCATTTGGACAGTTTTATTTATAAAACAGGAGGGGTAGCTTAGAAGCTTTTTACGCCCGCCTCCCTAGTTACACACTCTGGGGCCCTGCCAAGCCACACACTCCCACCCCACGCCTCCTCTGCATTCACTCAGCACACCAATTTCTTTGTGTGGGACAGCGGAATAGGCATGGCCCCTCCCACTCCTGGAAAGAGCAAGCTGCAAATGTGAAAAATAACGAAAAGCCCCTCATGCTAGTACTATGTGGAAATAACAGCTTGACTTAATTTGTGGAGGGTTTTGGTGGGTTTCTTGTTTGTTTGTTTTTAGCCTTTTTAAATACACCAAAGCTGCAGAGCCAGACAGATGGTTTTCTAGACATTCAGGTTTACAAGTAAAAAGAGAGAGGGAAATGGTTGATAAATATTTTAAAACTCTCTGTTAGGCATTTCTGAAACAGTAAAAAGTGGCAGGTGGGCCAGGCTTCCAGAGAGGCCTTTGCATAGGCCTTGCTGAAGCCTGAAGCTCTCCAGGCAGGCCTTGGAGATCGGCAGGTGCAAACAGTCAAGAAAGGGTTAACTTTTCTCCCAGCCCTATTGGTTCTCCTGGAGTCTTGTGCTCCTCCCCCACTTGGAATTTGTATGGAACTGCAGAGCCCAGGGAGCTGGCTGTTGGAATGCAGGTCTCCCTCCAACCAAGAAGGAAAGTAAAACATTTGCTATTTGAAAGTAAACTCTTTGTTTTTTGTGTGTGTGTGATTTGTTCCCCTTGGTCAAGCTACCATGTTGCTCGCTCTACCCCCCCCCCCCACGAACCGTGTGTGTTGCACATGGGAGAGAAGTCCCATCCTGTGTGTGTGTGTGTGAGAGAGAGAGAATTCTTAAGCTTTAAAAAACAATCAACAAAACATTTTCAAAGTATGCCAAAACATGTACTCATGGCATGTTTTTATAACTGTCTGAAAATGGGTGTCCTTGAGTGCAGAGGCTTTTACGGGTATGTTCCTTGGAATGACATAGCCACCTAATGGCGCAGTGGGGAAGTAACTTGCCTAGGGAGCAAGAGGCTGCTGGTTAGAATCCCCCACTGCTATGTTTCCCAGACTCCTATATCAGGCAGCAGTGATATAGGAAGATGCTGAAAGGCATCGTCTCATACTGTGTGGGAGGAGGCAATGGCAATCCCCTCCTGTATTCTGTCAAAGAAAACCACATGGCTCTGTGGTCACCAGGAGTCAACACCCACTCGATGGCACAACTTTACCTTTTACTTCCTATATGCCCACAGGAGTTTTTGTTGTGTTTTTGTTTTGTTTGTTTTTTGCTCCACCCCTGTACCACCCACTTTGGCTCTGCCCACCTGCCTGGTGCCCACCCAGTCCCAGGAGTCACCAGCCACCAATGACAATAAAATATATGCAAACCTAAAGCAGCAAGGGGAGGAGTCACTCCGTGCCCACCCGCCCCATCCTACAACCCCCTGTATCACCCTCCCTCCCCTCCCCACCACGACCAGCAGTTGCAGTCAGCTTTCTTTTTATTGCAACTGTTCTCTCCCGCAGCGAGCGCAACCCTCCGCCTCTTGCGTGAATGAATCTGTTTCAGGCCTCCAAAGTAAACACACAAGACACTTCCTCCAGAGCCCAGCATAACCATTGGGCATCTTCCCGCCCCTGACAACAGCGAGGCATCCAGGAAGAACTGGGAATTGTAGTCTCTCTTGTGCTTGCTTTTCAGACGCGGAGGATTCTGGGAATTGCCGTCTTTTCTAGTTTTACGGGCTCGCTGCCTCTGATGCCTAGAGAGGATGGATCAGGGAATTTTGTATAAGCAGAGGATCCCGAGAAATTTACGCGTTTACTCATTTATACAGCATCATCAAGGTAGCTCTGCTTTCAGCCTCACGTCTCCTTTCAGCAAAGGACTAGGTTCTCTGCTGCTGTCTGTCTCTACAAAACGATGACTTCGGAGAAAATGAGCATGTATGTAATGGAAATAATGTGTTAATCAGCTACTGACTGCATGGGTGGTGGCTGATGCAGCCTGCAAGACCTCATCATCTTTACCTGGGCACTATGGAAGAGGATAGGTCTCCTGTACCTTTAACAACTGCTTAGAAGAGGGAATTTCCACAGGTCAAGAAAGGCAGCCACCCTTTTACCTTAAACAGAAAAGGGTTTTTTTTGTTTTTTTTTAAAGGTAAAAGGGAGGACTTTCTCCTGGCCCACTCTACCCTTGCTGCAGCTGCCACTGGCCACAGAGAGGGGCAGCAAAATTTGCTGCTCCTCAAATTTTGCTGCCCTAGGCAAATGCCTACTCTGCTTCTCCATTAATCCACCACTGGAAATCCCTCCTTCTGTGCATCTCTTCAAAGGTCTAGTAGACCTGTCCTCTTCTCCATATGGCAGTCCTAAATGCAGCACAATCTCTCTCTTTTCCTAATACAGCTGCATAAAGAGCAAAACAATACTGGTCTACTTTACAGGGCTGTTGTGAGGGCTTCTGGGTCCATTATGGATATGTGCTTTATATTGCAGATGGTGTAAAAACTAGAAAAGAACAGGCTGGTATGGGTTCTCTCTTAATAAAACTGAGGCTGAAAACCAGTGGCGTGTGTTAGAGACACTTAACTGTACTTTAGAGACGAAACTCTTCCAATATTATGATTGTGTTTACCCCTTCCCAGCCAGAACCTGCCTCTCACAGAACAGACATTTTATAATGATTTTGCAAAAAAAGAAAGAGGTGGGATATGTTAAACTACTCAGGGACTTTGGTAGTAGGTGCTATACAAATATGCTAAATAAATAAAAGACCATGAGAACAATATTTTGGAAATGATATCCATGCATTATTATAAGTTTATTAACCGTTTCCCAACCAAAATAAATTTTTAACAAGAAAGTGATTGGAACAACTGTCTCTGAGGCACCAAGCACAGTGAGATTCACACAGGACACAAGACTCGGCTCAACAGATGTGACTGAGCTGCAAAATTTCTTCAAAATCCAAACTGTTTTGGACAATAAATGATATTTGGGGGAAAGGGCCTGAAATGCCAGCTTCTGAGCAATCCAAGCCAAATTCACACATTCAATTGGCATTCTGTGTATTACCCAGAATGGGAAAATGGATGTTGGCTCTTTGCATTCTAGCTTTTACACCTTCCTCAGACTGGGATAGCCTAGTCTCCGTCTGAAAGGTTTAGCATTTCAAACTTCCCAACAGGTGTGCATATCTCCGCTTAAAAATTTGAGTAGTTTCTCCCCACTGTACTCAACTCCCCACTGCCAAACGTAATGAATGATATGTTCCTCCACAAATAATTTGTGAGGAGTTGCTCGAGCTTTCCTTCTGCACCTCTGCTTCTAAAGTACAGAAGTGCAAGACTCACTTCTAAAAAAGGGGAGAGCTGGTCTTGTGGTAGCAAGCATGACTTGTCCCCTTAGCTAAGCAGAGTCCACCCTGGTTGTATGTGAGAGGGAGACTAGAAGTGTGAGCAGTGCAAGATATTCCCCTCAGGGGATGGAGCCATTCTGGGAAGAGCAGAAGGTTCCAAGTTCCTTCCTAGGGCTGAGAGAGATGCCTGCCTGCAACCTTGGAGAAGCCATTGCCAGTCTGTGTAGACAATACTGAGCGATACGGACCTATGGTCTCACTCGGTATATGGCAACTTCCTATGTTCCTAAAAAGCTTTTTATTTAAATATGCTTTCAATTACACAGCATGCACTTCTGATGATTTATTTATTGTGAGGAGGCTTGTCAAGAGGCAAAGTCCAAGGAGACATCTCACCCCTCTTGCTTTTCGCATTTCCGGGTGACTAATTTGGATACTTAATATCAGGTTCCCTTACTACTGGGCAGCCCAATCCTATACTACATGTTTCATGCCTCAGATGATATCCTGGAATTTTAGGGCCCCTGCATCTCTATCTGTCCTTCAAATGTGACCTCAGTGTGCACTTTGGCAGTGTGCTTAGGCACTCACGAAAGGCGCCATCTCTGGCTGCTGTAGCTGAAAACAAGACTGAAGCTTCAATCAGAGCTAGTCATTAACTATGGTTTGTCAGCTCAGACATCACTCACAGCCAACCATGGTTAGCACAAACTATGGTTTGAAAACCAAGTCATGCATTCTGATTTGAGGTTCCCAGCCAGTACTAAACATCACACCAAACTATGAAAGCCATTGCTGATGATATCTTCCCTTTAGACCAGTCATTCTCTCTCAGCCTAGCTTATTTTACAGCAGGGTTCCTCAAACGTGATGATAGGAATTGTAAACCAACAACATCCGAGGACCCAAGTTTGAGAACCCTGCCTTACAGGGTTGTCAGTAGGATAAAATGTGGGGCAAGTTCCTTAGAAGAATGGCAGGATAAAATTTAATAAATAAATGCAAAGATAACTGGTTAGCACAAATGTGAACTGAATTGTTGCAGAGTTTACATGTCCCTTTCTTATATTGCACATGGCCTTTCCACACACCTACATTTATTGTCCAAGTAGCATGGAACTAAATATTGCTGAATTCAGAAGTCTTCAATAACTCACGACAAAATGAGAAGTTTTAAAGAAAAGAAACATTTATTCAGAAGGAATAGAAGATAACATAAACCCAAGCATTTAGGGAAATAATTACAAATACAGCATGCTACCATGTCTTAGTCCCCATACTACACTGTAACTAGCCCTAAGTAGGTGTACATGATAAATAAGCACACATTTTCCTGTCCCTGCACCCACTTCTTTCCCTTTCCTCTATTGTCTTCCTTGTATCTCTTGTAGCCTTTGGGGTGGGGACCCATCTTTTCACTCTTTGTAAAGCACCATGGCCTTAAATGGTGCTATTCAAACAACATTATAGGCAAAACTCAAAAGTGCTTTATGAAGCTAAGATGCTTTCATGTGGATGGGTGCAATGGAACTTATTACAGGAAGTCCTCACACTTACGACACAACTAGCTCCTAAAAACTGTGTCTAAATGTCTCAGCTCAGAACCGATTTTCTCATAGGAAACAAAGCTATGGGGGTTTGGTTCCTGAACCAAGGCCAAATAACCTATTTTTTCCTGTTGCTGTCAAAGCTGGTGGTGTGTCAGTCACAAATGTGTAGCAGAGAAGTTGAAGGGGGAGAATCAGAAGTTGCTCACTTGTGCTCCCCCCATCCGTTCCTCACGGTTTCTCATTTTTCCGTGGAAGAAAGGGAGTCAAGCTGGGCAGTTTGCTTCCATCTCCTCTCTTCCTGGGCAACAGACAGGGAGGGAAGGAAGGAAGGAGGTCAGGCAGGCAGGCAGGCAACATGTGGGCTGGGAAGAGAACAGGTTTTTCCCCTCTTCCCATCACTGCACAGCATCTGAGCCTGGAGGAGGAGCCAAAATGGCAGTGGGGGGAGCCTGTTGGACGGGTGAGTCAGCCAATCCCTCCACCGCCTCAGATCATGCAGCAGCCACTGCCACCAGAACTTCCAGCCTCAATGTCAGTCCTGCTCAGTTTAGGCTCCCCAGCTGTTTTTGGACTACAACTCCCATAATCCCTAGACACAGTGGCCAATAGCCAGGGATTATGGGAGTTGTAGGCCAACATCTGTAGGAGGGCCAAAGTTGAGCAGCCCTGCTCAGTGTCAATGTAAGCCTCAGCTGCCAGTGTCGCCGTTACCTCCTCTAGCCCATGCATCAGCAGCCATCTAGCAGAGCCTCCCTTCCCGTGGCAAGTGTTGTAAAGTTGAAACAAGGTGGCAATTTACAAACACTGTAAGTGCTATTCATTTTAACTGGGAGTGCTTTCATGCAAAGACTGCCTGTACTCAGTTGAAGCCCTAGTATATCTCCATGTTTACTCAGAAGTAACTTCCAAGACATCTGGTGGGATTTACTCCCAGGTAAGTGTGCACAGGATTGCAGCCTTGGTTAGGAAAGCAAGCCTCTCCCTCACAGGACCTGGCATGCTGGGATCCAAACCAGTATCTTCCCAATTGTTGGTCATTGCTATACAAACATATCTCATTTGAAAATAACAGTTCAGAAGGGGCAGAACCCATTACTGTGTACAGCTTTTACTTAATTTCAAAACCATTTCCAATGTTAACACAGCTTGAAGAGCTAATTCATTCAGTCCTGAAAAGTGTTTACTATTAAAAGCATATTCTCAAAATCATGTTTCTGAATCTCGGCATAAATTTTTCAGATGGAATCTTCTGCTGTGCTCAAGGCATTTGTGGGGCTTCCCTGTTGCACAGTTTCTCTCTTTATAAAATAAGGGCACCTTAAAAGCAGAGCCTTTTTCCACATGCAAGTGAGAGTCATGCAGTTCTCATTCCTGTGCAGCTTTCCCAAATGAATATAATGCTCGATTCTCTAACAAACTGCTTTCCATGCTTAGGGCGAGAGAGTCTCTTCCTCATGTGATGGGCTGGGATGAAAAACAGAGAATTACCACCTCAGATTGATGGGAAAGGGAAAGGCAATAAGGCAAACAATATAACCAAAACAATCAACATAGCTTTGAAGTGAAGCAGCCACCAAAGATGGACAGCAGAACTTGGATCTAATCATCACTGTAGCCCACTAAATCCACACTAGTGGGCAGGCATCACAAGAGGTAATGTTTGTGATGGGGCTGTAGCTAAGTGGCAGAACATCTGCTCAGCATGCAAAAGGTCCCAGGTTTAATCCCTGGCATCTCCAGGTGGGGCTTTGAAAGGCCTGTCTGAAACCCTGGAGAACTGCTGCCAGTCAGAGCTGGACCAGTGGGTCTGATTCAGTATAAGGTAGCTTTTAAAGTACCTATATGATGTCCTACCCAGGCTGGCAAAGTGAAAGGAGGATGCACCTCTTAGATACAGAGGCGAACAGAAGCATACATCAGACTTCTTCTAACAACTATTTTCTGTTTTGCAGGAATTGTGCACAAAAAGCACACAAGTGATCAATTTTAAAAAAAGTTTTAAAGATCAATGATACATGTTAATCAATCATATTACAAATTAAGAAATTACACACTATACCTTGTCGGCAAAAAGTAATGCAAAATAAAAAAAGTTGGCTATAACAGGTGAAAAAACAATGTGTGTTTGGACACTAACACAATTTACAAGCCATTCTCCAAATTCCATAAGCACTTAACATACTTAAGCAAACCGGACTCTAAAAATATTATCATGTACCTTGGCAATGTTGATCTTGGCCCAATACAAGCAGAACATTGCTTCCTCCTCAACTAACCTATAATGGATACAGAAATGAAAAACAAAATACCTGGATTCAAGAACCACATGTCTTCTAGCATCAATGGATTCATAGGTGATTTCTACATAAAATGTTTAGCAATGTTCTGCTACCCCCCACAATACTGGCAATTGCAGTTTCTCAACTTGGGTCCCTAGATGTTGTTGGACTACATCTCCCTCCATCCCCAGCCACAATGGGAGAAACCCTGGGCTATTGTTTCAGGCAATGGAGTGGTAGGAACTTTGGTGTGTGGGCTATTATTTAAAGTTATCACCAGTGATGAAGATGCAAATTCAGAAGTGCAGGCACTCTCCATGGCAGACCCCATGGCCACGCCCACCCCAATAGCCAGAGAAGCTGAGAAGCACTGGTGCTCCGTTCCTGCACATCCCCTCTCCACTACACCCCTGGTTATCACGGATAGCAGTTTGATCCCAGACACGTGGCAACAGTAAGTTTCTTGTCCCCATTGCATTACTGAAACAAGATACCAAGCTACTGACAAATGTATTTGTGGCCATATTGAACAGCATAATATTTACTATAAATCAGTCTGGTCTTTAAGCATCCGCTTGGTCACCAGCAGTGACCTGCAATTTTGTTGCTCTTCAGGCTTTCTTTTAAGGAGAAACTTCTCACTTAAGTTTACATGGACTTCCCAGATGGTCTCCCATCCAAGTGCTGGCCAGACCCAAACCTGCTTAGCTCCAGCATCAGGGCTGTCTCATGTGGCATCAGACCAGATCTCGGGACTCTAGTTTAGTTGGACCAATTATATGTCTTGTAAGACAATTCCATAAATTCATATATGTTGTATGAGATTATTCAAAGGTTCTCAAGCCAGTTTTAGAGGAACATATGGTGTGTTTCAGGCAGCCAGATTCACCTATCTTGAGTGAACACTTTCCTCAGAGCAACTATTCTATTAACGCCGAGATATTCAGATGTAGCATGATATTCACAGACTAATATTCCATGAGTGCAACAAACAAAGACACACCCATGGAAGGAGGTCATGTTGCTGAGCAAATGCTCAAAGCTGCACACTCATACAAGCATTGCACTTATGCAACAATGATAGTGGAGAACTTTGTGTGATTCCATTCAATATATAGGGAGAAGAGCTGGTCTTGTGGTAGCAAGCATTATTTGTCCCCTTTGCTAACCAGGGTCCACCCTGGATACATATGAAAGGGTGACTACATGCATGTAAGATATTCCCCTTAGGGGATGGAGCCACTCTGGGAAAAGCATCTGGGTGCAGAAGGTTTCTCTCCCTGGCATCTCCAAGATAGGACTAAGAGAGATTTTCACCTGCAACCTTGAAGAAGCTGCTTCCTGTCTGTGTAGACAATACTGAACTAGATGGACCAATGGTCTGACTCGGTATATGGCAGCTTCCTATGTATGGACCATAGCAGGAGGTGCACCAAGAGCGCTCTGTTGCACCAGCACACCACCAGTCTGGAACACAAGCTCTCAATTTAGTGGAACTAGTGCAACATGCTTACACTCGTGCAGCGTTAGTCCAGATGTCAGCCATTGGCTCTTACTGCATAAGCTCTTTTCAATTAGATTAGGTTCCTTCTCTCATTATATTTTCACCCCACTCAAAACATTCAGCATGCTCCTCTCCCATCTATGCACTAGGATGTTGAGAAATCTTTGATTAAGCAAAGATTTCCCACTGATAAGGTTTCTCACCTATATGGACTCTCCAGTGATTCACAAGGTTGGATCGTTGAGTGAAACATTTCCCACACTCTGAGCACTGGTATGGCTTCTCTCCAGTGTGGACTCTCTGGTGACTCACAAGGTTTGCTTGTTGAGTGAAACATTTCCCACATTCCTGGCACTGGTATGGCTTCTCTCCTGTGTGGACTCTCCAGTGATTCACAAGGTTGGACTGTTGAGTGAAACATCTCCCACACTCTGGGCATTGATATGGTTTCTCTCCTGTGTGGATTCTCTGGTGTTCCACAAGGTGTGAGCGATGAGCAAAGCATTTCCCACAGTCCAGACACTGAAAGGGCTTCTCTCCTGTATGGACTCTCTTGTGCTCCACCAGGGCTGAACGATGAGCAAAGCATTTCCCGCAGTCTAGGCATTTAAAGGGTTTCTCTCCTGTGTGGACTCTCTGGTGTTCCACAAGGTGTGAGCGATGGCCAAAGCATTTTTCACACTCCTGGCATTTAAAAGGTTTCTCTCCTGTGTGGATTCTCTGGTGCTCCACCAGGACTGAGCGATGAGCAAAGCATTTCCCACAGTCGGGGCATTTATATGGTTTCTCTCCCGTGTGGACTCTCTGGTGTTTAACAAGGTCTGAACGTCGAGCAAAACACTTATCGCAGTCCAGGCATTTAAAGGGTTTCTCTCCCGTGTGGACTCTCTGGTGTTTCATAAGATCTGAGTGATAAGAAAAGCCTTTTCCACACTCAAGACATTTAAAAGGTTTCTCTCCTGTGTGGATTCTGTGATGCTTCACAACGGATAAGCGGTCAGCAAAATATTTCCCACACTCCAGGCATTTATAGTGTCTCTCCCCCATGTGCATTTCCTGGTGTTTGAACAGAAATACTTGCCAAGCAAAACGTTTCCCACATTCCAGACATTGATAGGGTTTCTCTCCTGTGTGAATTCTCTGATGTCTTAAAAGATTTGCTTTCTGAGTAAAACAGATGCCGCAATCTGGGCACATCTCTTCTTTCCAAGAGTCACCTGGTAGAATAAAGAGCAAAGCATAGAAAGGATTCACTCCAGAGAACCCACAAGAGAAGAAATCCCAGTGAGTGGTTTGCTAGACAAAAGAGGGAGTACTGGCAGGGGACAGAAGCTGATGATGATCCCAGAGAAAGAGACTGAACCAGAAATGAAAGAGGGGCTCCATCACCCTGACTCTGTCTCACTCATTAAAGTATCTCCAAACTCGCTCGGTATTGGTGGGAGAGCGAGTCTGTTTTTTTTAAGTGGAGAATTTCAAAAGAGGAACAGCAAATGAATGATTGCATGTAACCAACTGCCTTTGGGGATGATTAGTTTAGAGCAGAGCTGCACAATTTTGGCCCTCAGTTTTTGGAATACAGCTTCCATCATCTCCAGCCACAGTAGTGAATAGTCAAGAATTATGGGAACTGTAGTCCAACCTCTGTATGAGGATTAAAGTTGTGGAGCCCTAGTTTGTGGGAGGGGAGAACCGAACCAAAACTCAGGAGGAGAGAGGCAAGAGAAATAACAACAACAACTTCTTCTTCTTCTTGTTGTTGTTATTAATTGGGTGACATCCAAATTTACAAAGCACTTGTACAAATGTGCTTCACAAGTGCAAGGATACTGGGCTAGCTAGTTCTGCTAAGTCTGGAGCTTGTGTTCCAGACTAGTGTTGCACTAGTGCAGGGCTGCACAACTTCAGCCTTTCAGCTGTTTCTGAACTACAACTCCCATCATCCCTAGCCACAGTGGCCGATATGTGCATGATGGGAGTTGGGGAGTTGTAGTCCAACATCTGCAGGAGGGCCAAAGTTGTGCAGTCCTACACTGGTGCAAATATTCTTGCATGTGCACAAGGTCTGCAACTTCTGGTGCACCTCCTGCTGGACAATTTCTTCCTCCATCCATTTACATTACAGGAAATATTTGCATAAGAACGCAACATCAGGATTCTGTGCAGCTACAGAATTTTCTTGTGCTTGCTGGACTTTAAAGAGCAAGCACTTTGTTAGTCTGGATGTCAGCCAATATATTTATATACTGCTTTTCAACGAAAAAAGTTCTCAAAGCAATTTACATTGTAAAAGATATGAGAAAATTATTCCCGGTTCCAAAAGAACTCGCAATCTAAAGAAAAGCACAAAGGAGACACCAGCAACAACTACTGGAGAGATGTGGTGCTGGGGATGGATAGGGCTAGTTGCTCTCCTCCTGCTAAATATGAGAGCCACCATTTTAAAAGGTGTCTCTTTGCCCAGGTTAGCAGGGGACAGACAATAGAGAAAGTGATCCCACCCCCCATATTACTGGAAATCAGGATTCAGGGCAGACAAAATAAAGTACTTCATCACACGGTGTATGAAATTCATTATTCTGGATTACTGCAATGTGCTCTATGTGGGGCTGGATTATTGCAATGCGCTCTATGTGGGGCTGGATTATGGCAATGCACTCTATGTGGGGCTGCCTTTGTACATAGTCCGGAAACTGCAGTTGGTCCAGAATGAGGCGGCCAGGTTGGTCTCTGGATCATCTAGGAGAGACCATATTACACCTGCCTTGAAGGAATTGCACTGGCTGCCGATACGTTTCTGGGCAAAATACAAGGTGCTGGTTATTATCTATAAAGCCCTAAACAGCTTAGGCCCTGGGTATTTAAGAGAACATCTTCTTCACCATGAGCCCCACTGCCTGTTAAGATCATCTAAAGAGGTATGCCTGCAGTTGCTACCAACTTGTTTGGCAGCTACTCAAGAACAGGCCTTCTCCGTTGCTGCCCCTGGACTTTGGAATGCGCTCCCTGTTGAAATAAGAGCCACTCACAGGACAGTGGTCTCAGTTTTCAGTCATTGACTTTATTTTGGTTAAGGATTTACAATTTAAATAATTTTGGAGTAATGAACACTATTTAATACTATATGACGGTTACAGAAGGCTATTATTTAAATCAGACTGGATTTCTTCTCCCTCCCTCCCTCCCTCCCTCCCTCTCTCTCTCGCATGGCATTGGTAAAGAAGAATCTTTCTCGGCTGTGACAGTTTTTGCTTTCTATCTCTAATGCAGAACATCTGCAGGCTATCCTGAGAAACCTGACAGCTCCCCAGGATGGCATACTCTTATGCAGCAACAATAACAACACAAGAGCTCGGATATAAGATCAGTGGACCTGTAAAAAAAGAAAAGCAGTACATCACCTAAATGGAAGATTAGATTAGAAAATAAAATCTCCAGGCTTAGATCAGATGCTAGTAAATTGAAAGATATGAAAGACAAGAAGCTGAAGAATTAAAACACCAAACAGTATCTGATCCAAAAATACCACCTCGATTCAAGGAAAATTAGAGAAGTCCTGGAAATAATAAAGCAGCAAATAACAGCGGAGTTCAAACCAACCATTATTTGCCTCTGGGAAGAAGAGGAACCTTTAATAATAATAATAACAACAACAACCAACTATAATAATAATATATATATAATAATAACAACAACAACCACCACCACCACCAAATATAATAATAATAATAACCAACTAGAAGAGGTTATTTAAAAAGAATGTACCAGATTTGGAAAGAGAAGCATCCAGATACAGAAATAACAGAACAAAGGCTAGCAGACCAGAGAAGATTCATAATAAGAAATAAAGTATTCACAGGAGTTGAGCTGGAAGAACTGCAAAGAGCAACACAGGCTCAAGATATGGACGAAGAATTACCACCAACTGAAGCAGTTGCTCAGGCGCAGATTGAGGTGGTGTTGGAAATAGAGGATACCACTGTTGCTGAACTGTTTCAAAATCAAAACCAGGCAACCTCCCCTTTGCCTTCACCTCAAAAACCCAAATGCCATTTAACAGAAAAGCAACAAGAACTAAAGCAAAAAATAACTGAGCACATGAACCAAACAACCACCAGGGTTCGACTTCCAGCTCTAAAAACAGTTGCCAAAAAACAACTTGCTCAGGCATTAAAAGATGTCAATGCTGCACTTGCAGAAATAACAACCAAGAATTTGCAAGAAACAAACCAACTAATGTACAGTGCAGCAACAATAACAACACAAGAGCTCGGATATAAGATCAGTGGACCTGTAAAAAAAGAAAGCAGTACATCACCTAAATGGAAGATTAGATTAGAAAATAAAATCTCCAGGCTTAGATCAGATGCTAGTAAATTGAAAGATATGAAAGACAAGAAGCTGAAGAATTAAAACACCAAACAGTATCTGATCCAAAAATACCACCTCGATTCAAGGAAAATTAGAGAAGTCCTGGAAATAATAAAGCAGCAAATAACAGCGGTGTCAAAGAAGATTAGCAGGTATGAAGCCAGGATTACACAACACAGGCAGAATCTCCAATTCCAGTCGAATCAGAGACGTTTCTACCAAAGCATAGAAGGAGAAACTGCAAGAAACATAGAAACACCAAATAAAGAAGAAACAGTGCAATTCTGGCGGAAATTATGGGACAATCCAATAGATTATAATAAAAAAGCAGGCTGGATGAAAGAGGTCAAAAAATGTAACCAACAAATGCAAGATCTAATAATAACACCAGAATTAATAAGTGAAAGAGCAAAGAAAATTAAAAATTGGACTGCGCCAGGCGACGATGAACTGCATGGCTTTTGGCTGAAACACCTAACAAGCCTTCATAAACAACTATCAAAACAGTTCAATCACATTATGAAAGGCGGTGATATTGAACAATGGCTAACAACTGGGAAAACTAATCTCATTATGAAAGACCCAGCAAAAGGTGCAGTTCCAAGTAATTATAGACCGATCACCTGCCTGCCAACCATGTTCAAATTATTAACTGGAATAATAGCAGATGAAGTGATGCAACACTTATTAACTAACAAACAGCTTCCAGCTGAACAGAAAGGAAATTGCCCAAACACCAGAGGCACAAAAGACCAGCTGCTGATTGACAAAATGATTTTAGAAAACTGCAAGAGAAGAAAAACAAATCTAAGTGTTGCATGGATTGAATACAAGAAAGCCTTCGATTCATTGCCTCACACATGGATACTAAAATGTTTAGAAACAACTGGTGTCAGCAAAAACATTCAGATATTTATTAAAAAAGCAATGAGCATGTGGAGTACACAGTTAACAATCAATGGCGAGGCACTTGGACAGGTTAGCATTAGAAGAGGCATTTTCCAAGGGGACTCACTATCCCCTCTATTGTTTGTAATCGCCATGACCCCACTTTCACAAATACTAAACAAAACAAGCCTTGGATACCAAACATCTAAAACATCCAGTAAAATCAACCATCTGCTGTACATGGACGATCTGAAGTTGTATGGAAAGTCCCAGTCAGAAATCGAATCACTGCTAAACACTGTCCGTATATTCAGTAGCGATATAGCAATGGAGTTTGGACTAGACAAGTGTGCTGCATTAATAATGAACAGAGGGAAAATAACAAAAACAGAAGGAATAGAATTGCCCAATGGAAGCAACATCAAGAACCTGGAAGAGAAAGAACCTTACAAATACTTGGGCATTCTCCAGGCTGATAACATCACACACACTGAAGTTAAAAGAAAAATTGGAAGTGAATACATCAGGAGAGTCAGAAAAATCCTCAAGTCCAAACTCAATGGCGGGAACATCATACAAGCCATAAACACCTGGGCTATACCTGTTATTAAATACACTGCAGGAATAATAGACTTTACCCCGGCAGAGCTAGAGAAGCTAGATCGTAAGACCAGGAAAATCATGACCATCAATCATGCTCTGCACCCCCGCAGTGATGTAGATAGGCTCTACCTCCCTCACAGCTCAGGTGGAAGAGGAATGCTGCAAGTCCATCAAACAGTAGAGGAGGAGAAAAGAGGCCTTGAAGAATATATAAAGGACAGTGAAGAAGATGCACTTAAAATGGTCAAGAACGAGAAACTATTCAACACCAATGAAACAAAGCAGGCCTACAAGAAAGAACAAGTCAAGAACCGAGCAGAAAAATGGAGAAATAAGCCCCTGCATGATCAATATTTACACAATATAAGTGGAAAATCAGACATCACCAAGACCTGGCAATGGCTTAAGAATGGCAATTTGAAGAAAGAAACAGAGGGTTTAATACTGGCTGCACAAGAACAAATGCAATAAGAGCCAAAGTCGAAGAATCCACAACAAACAGCAAGTGCCGCCTTTGTAAAGAAGCAGATGAAACAGTGGACCACCTGATCAGCTGTTGTAAGAAGATCGCACAGACTGACTACAAACAAAGGCATGACAAGGTAGCAGGGATGATACACTGGAACATCTGCAAAAAATACAAGCTACCTGTAGCCAAGAATTGGTGGGACCATAAAATTGAAAAAGTTGTAGAAAATGAAGATGTAAAAATATTATGGGACTTCCGACTACAAACAGACAAACATCTGCCACACAATACACCAGATATCACTGTAGTCGAGAAGAAAGAAAAACAAGTCAAAATAATCGACATAGCAAGACCAGGGGATAGCAGAATAGAAGAAAAAGAAATAGAAAAAAATCACCAAATACAAAGATCTACAAATTGAAATTGAAAGGCTGTGGCAAAAGAAGACCCAAATAACCCCAGTGGTAATTGGCGCCCTGGGTGCAGTTCCAAAAGACCTTGAAGAGCACCTCAACACCATAGGGGCCACAGAAATCACCATCAGCCAATTACAAAAAGCAGCTTTACTGGGAACAGCCTATATTCTGCAACGATATCTATAACCATTGACAATAAAATTCTGGCATCCCAGGTCCTTGGGAAGGACTCGATGTCTGGATAAAACAAACCAGTCAATAATACCTGTCTGACTGTGTAAACAAGAAATAATAATAATAATAATTTGATTTCTATACCGCCCTTCCAAAAATGGCTCAGGGCGGTTTACAAAGAGAAATAACAAACAAATAAGATGGCTCCCTGTCCCCAAAGGGCTCACATTCTAAAAAGAAACATAAGACACACACCAGCAACAGTCACTGGAAGTACTGTGCTGGGGGTGGATAGGGCCAGTTACTCTCCCCCTGTTAAATAAAGATAATCACCATGGTAAAAGGTGCCTCTTTGCTCAGTTAGCAGGTGCCTCTTTGCTCAGTTAATCATCAGATACTAATAGACTTTTGGTCTTTAGACCCGCCTATTAATTTAGAACTATAGTTTTAGAACTTTAAAGTATTTTTCATTGACTTGGGGTTAGGGATTTGCATATGGTTAAATTTCCATAAAATGTGTTAACCTATATTTACGACTTTCAAGTACGATTGAGGATTTACAACCTTAAGCAATCTTCGAGTAAGGACCATTGTGATCAGTTTTTGAGTTAGGAGCATGGTTTAAAGCTTTAAATTGGTTCACGAGACTCTGTTGAACAATTAGTGAAGAGCTTCATCTATCCATGAGAACTTTTTCCCTTATCTTGAAGCAGAATATTTGGTTCCAGTTTGTTTTCGCAAAGGACTTGAGAAAGCTGAAAACCTCCCAAGGCAGCATATTCCAATTTGCCAGAGGACAGTGGGGGTTATTTTAACTGTTTCCTCTCTCTCTGGGGAAAACAGTTTGTGTTATTTTAATTGTCAGATAATAACAGACATGCATTAATCTGGACTTCAGAGCCTGGTATTAGATGAGGAACTATACTGTTAGGTAAATTCCTGTATTAACTCTTGCAATCCCTGTAAATATTACTTATGAGTTACCAAGTAATATTTACAGGGATTGCAAGAGTTAATACAGGAATTTACCTAACAGTATAGTTCCTCATCTAATTATTCGGGAATTCCACATTATCAAAGTATAGTCAAGCTCAAGTATTCCCTTGTTTATTCTGCTTGGTATTACTGTTAAGAGGGGGTTCGGGCGTATTTTTATTTTGAAGGAAACTCCTTTATGAAGTTGTTTTTTGAAGACCATACATGTACTGAAACATTATTATTCTCTGTGAAATTGCTTGGTGGTAAACAAAGTAGGGAATTTAGCATTTACTTTTCTCTGCAGAGAGTTATCTCAGTAAGTTTGTTTAAAAAAAAAATAGGGATTAACATGTCTGTTAAAATGATGTCCTATAACCAATTTTTTCTTTCAGTTATGGGAGAGCTTAATTAAATAAGATTTCTTCACAGATAGTACGACTGCAAAGTTATCTTTTCAACAGGAGGGGTTTCAGACCAATTCAGAGGCTAGATCCCAGATGATTTCTATTAAGACAATGCAATCGGAACAACATAAGGCTTCATCGCAGGATAGTTGCATTGATAAACAAACGTCTGGAGATCTGCGTGTTACTCTATCAGGTCTTGGAAATGACTATATGATGGGACTTAGGGGAAAGATTACATATTCAATCTTTGATACAGCTGAATGTTTCACAAATTCACTCAAGTACAGATGGGCTTTACTTGCCTGGCATTATCCGTTCTCTGAAGTTAAAAAGATTTGGATACACATGTTTTTAGATTCAAAATAAGTCTTAACTGCATTAGCTTTTCTCTTTTTAGTTTTCACTGGATTACTAATTGGACTGGTTTATTGACAAAGTCTCTGATAATTTTATGTTATGGCTTTTTCTTGTCCCTGCATCTTATTATTTTTATTTTAGTTCAACAACGTAACCAATTGGCCTGGTTCATTGATATAAAAGGCCCCTTTTTAAAAATTACAATGTTTTAGCTTACTAGTTTTCCTTTGTCTAGTCCTCTCTAATAAAACGCTTGGTGTCCGTCCGTGGACAGACACCAAGCGTGTGTCTGTGCCTCCCTGCCCTGTTCTGCGCCTGCGCGAAGCGCAGGCGCAGAACAGGGCAAGGGAGACACGCTCGCCGGTACCTGGCAGCCATCTTGGGCGGCCAGAAGCAGCCTCCTCGAAGAAGCCGGAAAACCGGCGCCGGGGTAAACTGGGCGAGGCAGCGGCAGAGCCGCTGCCTCGGCCAAAAGAGACGGAGGCCGGGGGCGGAGCAGAGGCCACTTAAATATTTTTTAAAAGGCACCCGCAGCCGCCGACGACGACCCTCCCTCCCAGCTGACCCCCCCCCATTAAGGGCCAAATCGGCCCAGCCACTTGCCCCCGCAGCTTCCGCCGCCGACCAACCGCCCGCCCACCCAGCTGCCGATACCTCCTTGCTCCCGGAACACGTCCTCCGCTTGATCCGCTGCTCGATTAACAGAAGGAGAGAGGTGCTCGCATGCAGAGCTCCACTCTCTTTAAAGTCTCTTCCCGAACTGGCGCTTTGCGTCCTTGCCGCCCAAACCGCCAGTTCGGGAAGAGACTTTAAAGAGAGTGGAGCTCTGCATGCGAGCACCTCTCTCCTTCTGTTAATCGAGCAGCGGATCAAGCGGAGGACGTGTTCCGGGAGCAAGGAGGTATCGGCAGCTGGGTGGGCGGGCGGTTGGTCGGCGGCGGAAGCTGCGGGGGCAAGTGGCTGGGCCGATTTGGCCCTTAATGAGGGAGGGAGGGGGAATGGCAGCGGGGGGACAGGAGAGCCGTTACTAGGGCCCGTTGTTCAACGGGCCAAAATTAACTAGTAGGAAATAAGTTTCCTATACTTACTAACCTGAATACCTTTGCTAGTTTTCCATTCTGGTATTTTCTATTTCCAATTAACGCGACTGGCTTCTAAACAAAGTTATTGTAACATTTTTTGGTAGTCCTTTACTTTTTTAAAAATCAAATTGTTTAGAGAAAAACTGCTCTTAATTACAGATTACTTCACTCAGCCGCTTTCCTTTATTATTACTATTTTTCTTCTTCTTCTTTCTCTTCTCAGTTTGCCTTGATGCTATCATTCAGTACTTTTTGGTAGATAATAGGCTAGATACCTGAATGGTATAAAAACCAATGAGATTCAGGTTTAATTTGAAGCTCATAACTGACAAGAGTTGCCCCTTTTTCTGTTATCACACCTTTTCCTTTGGATTTTGCTTTAAAAGGACATTTGGTCGGATTAGACAACTCTGATGATAAGACTGTACTTTATTTGTGGATAATAAGCTTGCAAAATAAGTATGCAAAACTGTTTTTATTCGTGGATATTGTAAGTTTGGAGATGCATCCTATTCTTTTGATCTTATATTATTTTCATTTTTCTCCCTCACCTTTGCATCTTTGTATTTTGAAAACTAATAAAATTTATTTTAAAAAAAGAAATAAGAGCTACCCATCTCTGGCAACTTTAAAAAAGGTGTTGAAGACACATTTATTCACCCAGGCTTTTAAAATACGACACACATTAGAAATCAGTCACATGCATGCTCTTTTTAGGACAGAGGTTCTCAAACTTGGGCGTAGTAGAGGAGGCAGAGGGCAGCCCTCATGTCTAGCAGCAATTGAGCTGCCAGACTCAATGGAAGGGGTGCCTATTTCTTTTTAAGGTGAATAACCTTAAAACAGTGGTGCATATGCGGGTAACCTCCAGGCTTGACTACTATAATGCACTCTATGTAGGGCTGCCTTTGTACGTAGTCTGGAATCAACCATTGGTACAGAATGCGGCAGCCAGATTAGTCTCTGGGACAACACGAAGGGATCATATAACCCTGATTTTAAAAAGAACTGCACTGACTGCTAATGTGTTTCCGAGCTAAATACAAAGTGTTGGTTATCTTTATAATTAATTCTCTTAGCCAGCCAGCGTGGGGATGTGGCAAGGCAATGCGTGTGAGCTCCGTTTGGCCAGCGGAGGCACCCGATTGGCTGGGTGCCGGTTGGCCCAGCCATTGTGAGGAGGGACCGTCTCGGCTGCAGCCTGGGCTGGGAGGCGGGAGGCAGCGGGATGGACTGGCCCTGGCATGGCGCCAAAGGGAGTGAGTGGGCTTCCATATATTTCGTTCTCTTGGGACATGTGTGCCCAGGATTTGGCGGTGGAACTCTCGCGA
The DNA here is from genome assembly GCF_027244095.1 of Hemicordylus capensis. NCBI lineage: Eukaryota > Metazoa > Chordata > Lepidosauria > Squamata > Cordylidae > Hemicordylus > Hemicordylus capensis. The sequence goes on along the minus strand of NC_069658.1, from coordinate 251,000,287 downwards.
CATGCTGTGCGAGTTCCGAAGTGAGGAGAACTGAAGAGGAGAGGGGGAAGAAAGTGCCGGCGGTGGCCGGCGGGCAGAGGAGGGGGGAGAGAAAAGTGGCGGGGGGAGAGAAAGGCAGCGGGCAGCAGGTGGGGGGAGAGAAAGGCGGTGGCGGGCAGAGGGGGGGAGAGAAAAGCCACGGTGGCAGCAGGTGGATGGGAGGAAGAAAAAACGGCAGTGGCGTGGCCCCTTTTGGCCACCTGCCGCGGCTGTGTGTGGGGAGGAATGTGAGGGGAGGAGGGCTGGAGAGCACGGGGCCAGAGGGAAGGGGAAGAGAGGAGAGATTGGGCCGGGAGGAAGAGGGAAGGAGAAACAGCCAGCCCCAAAGAGCCGCACAGATTCTCTCTGCGGGGTCAGCTAGTTACCTATAAAGTCCTCAATGGCTTGGGTCCAGGGTACTTAAGAGAGCACCTTTCTCTGTCATGAGCTCTGTTGCCTATTAAGAACATCTAGAGAGGTCTGGTTACAGTTGTCACCAGCTTGTTTGGTGGGAACTCAAGACAGGGCCTTCTCTGTGGCTCCCTGGGGCTTTGGAATATGTTCTTGTTGAAAATAAGAGCATCTCCTTCTCTTTTTGCTTTTATCAAGATCCTCAAGACACACCTATTTTCTCAGGCTTTAAATTTAAATTAATTTTAAACTCTTTAATTTGTTTTTATCTCATGAGATTGCTTTAACATTTTATTCTGTGAAATTGTTTTAAGTATTTTACTCTGTTTTATATCTGTTGCATTTTAAATTGTGTACACCACCTAAAGATACACATATCAGGCAGTATATAAATGATAAACAAACAACAAATAATGCTTTACAGATTATTTACAGTACTCTGTTCTTTCCAATTAAGTGGAGCAGGGGTCTCCAGATGTTGATGGACTACAACTCCTATCATACCCGAGCCAAAGGCCATTGTGGCTGGGGAAAGATGGGAATTGTAGTTCAACAATATTTGGGAATTCAAGATTGGGGACCCCACTCCAGAGGATGTTAGAGACCATCAATAGACACCTTTGTCATCTCATGTACTTCAAGCTCTCACCTGTGCTAGTGTCAGAGACCTGCATTTCATCCAAGGCCTCAGGGTCTGGCACCCAGGGCTCTTCTTCTTGTTCCAGCTGGGCAATGAGGTCAGGCTTAGAGACTGGAAATCCTTCTCAGGAAAGTAAAAGAAAACTCTGTCAGCCGGGAATTGGTATGTGCAGCACTTGAAATAAATGAAGATAACACAGATTCTGAAGATACAGATTTTATTTCTTCAAAACTGGAATATTAACATATTCATTCATTGTTTGCTACTATTTGATGTATTTGTTATAAGATAATGATTTCTAATAGTGTTTTAATATTTCTCTGTAAAGTATTTATATTTGTAGAATTCTTTTTTTTCTTGCAATAATAAAAAGATGTTTTAAAATAAATGAAGATATTAACATGCATTGACTAACACCTCACTAAGATAGACTATACAATTAAAACCAGTTTACATGTGTCATGATATAGGGTTTTCCCGCTTTCCTTTTACAATGTAGGGGTTTTTTGCATACCTGATGAACCCCTGAGTATGCAGAACTCCCCACATTCTCTCTGGATAGACCCATTGTACTGAATCGTACAAGGCCACCACAGTTGCCTTGTGACAGAGAAGGGATTGTGAGATCTCTCTTGTGAGAGAGAAGGGATTGCAGCCCTTCTGCAGATGTTTGACTACAACTCCCATCATCCTGACAAATGACTATTGAGGCTGGGGATGATGGGAGTTGTAGTCTAAAAACAGCTGGAGGGTGATCCCAGCTCTTACGGAGGATGCAAGTTCCTTACCCAATGAAACTATATTTGTGTAATTCTCCATCATGACCTCCTTGTACAGGGCTCTTTGGTCCGGATCCAACAGCACCCCCTGACCCTTTGTAAAACACACAGCCACATCATCAAAGGTCACTGGCATCTGCAAGAAGAAAACATCCCTCAGTCTGCATTACTCCAGAAACACACTCAGTGGCTCCATCATGAATGGGGGAGTCAACTTTGCTAGACAGAACTTCTCCTTGAGACAGAAAGAGCCACTCTGTACCCATCTCCTGCAACTGTAGACCCTTTTATTTGGGAGAAACATTCTGAATGGGTATCTTATGTTTTCAAGAGAGAGAAGATGGGCAAATCCTGAAGCACCAGCATAAACAGCATAAAATAGAATTAGATGGCTGTCATCCCTTCTAAGAGGTATCCTTTCAATGGTGGCTCTCTTAGATTTAGCAAGATGGGAGAGAACATAAGAACAGCCCTGCTGGATCAGGCTCAAGGCCCATCTAGTCCAGCATCCTGTTTCGCACAGTGGCCCACCAGATGCCGCTGGAAGCCACAGGCAGGAGTTGAGAGCAATTATCCCATTTCATCCCAGCATGACATTTTCTTCAGGGGCTGTTGCTGGTGTCTCCTTGCCTTTCTTTCCCCCCCCCCTTTTTTTTTGGGTGTCTCCTTGCCTTTCTCTGTGGGCCCTTTAGGGCCAGGGAATGAATTACCCCTACTAGCCTAGGAAAGGGGCATCTTTTAAATGGCAACTCTCTTAGATTTAGCAAGGGGAGAGCAATGTTCATCCCAGGAGTGTCCCGTTGCTGACATCTTCCTGGTGTTTCTTTTTCGCCTGTGAGCCCCTTGGGGACAGGGAACCATCTTTTCATTCCTTTTGCCCTGCAAACTGCTTTTTTGTTGAAAAGCAGCAGGATACAATAACGCCATCCCTCATTTGCGTTTGATCCCCTTGAATAAATCTTTATTTTTCCTTTCCCATCCCGCCCCCTTCAGTGGTTTCCTGATGGCTTCCTACCTGTGCTGGCTCCACGGCAGCACTTTCTCCTACTTCAAAGGCAGAGGACAATTTGGACTGAACTGTGGATGTCATTCTGAACTCTGCACAAGGGTGAGGTAGGGAAGGCAGGCAAAGCAAACAGAACGTTTTAGTAAAACATCTTTTCAAATATCACATTGTGGCTAAATGAATATTTTTTTCTTTGTATAAGTTATATGTATGTTAAGTGCTGGTTTGTTTGTGTACAAAGACTTGGTATATATATGTAGGAGGTAGAACATAGGAAGCTGACTTCTATCGAGTCAGACCATTGGTCCATCTAGCTCAGTATCGTCTACACCGGGGCTGCTCAACTTTGGCCCTCCTGCAGATGTTGGCCTACAATTCCCATAATCTTTGGCGAGAGAGAGAGATTAAGTTGAGCAGGCCTGGTCTACACAGACAGGCAGTGACTTCTCTAAGGTTGCAGGCAGGAGTGTCTTTCAGCTCTGTCTTGGAGATGCCAGGGAGGGACTTGGAACCTTCTGCAAGCAAGCAGGCAGGTGCCTTTCCCAGAGCAGCCCCATCTCCTAAGGGGAATATCTTATAGTGCTCACACATGTCTCCCATTCAAATGCCCTGCTTAGCAAAGGGGACAATTCATGCTTGCTACCACAAGACTAGCTCTCCTCCCAGAGACTTTTACACACAACAGGTTTTACTGTGAGTTTACGGGGAGGCTTTACTGCAAACTCGAAGTTGTCCCAAAGAAATGCCGCAAAGAGTGGATTTTTTTTACCCCAGATATAAATCAGGCTACACTCTAATGCGCAGTGAAAGCCCCAAATTGTGTGTGAACTGCTCCCCAATAACTTGCAGTGACTTCAGGGTAAATCTAGCCAATATGTGAATGCAGCCCCTCCATTCCAGAGGAGATGCGAGTTAAAGGGCTTCAAAAGCCCTGTGTGTGAGAAGCTTCCAGGTGAAGGGCTAAAGACATTTTTAACAGACAGAGAGAGGTTGCAGCAGTGGGACCCCTTCAGGAAGCTAGGGGAAACCCTGTTTGGAATTTTGGGAAGGAGATGACAGTCTTTGTCATGAGTGGGATAGGAAGATTTGGTGGCAGTGTACCCTCCAACAGGAATTCCCAGATGTTGACTACAACTCCCAGAATCCCCAGCTGCAATGGCTTTTGTTTGGGGATTATGGGAGTTGTAGTCAACAACATCTGGGGATCCCTGTTAGAGGGAACACTGTTTGGTGACTGACTTTCAAGAGGAGATGCCAGGAGAAGATGGTGCCTGGCTCTTGGAGAGAAAAAGAGCTGGGTTAGAGTTAAACTCTGGTTAGTGAAAGGATCAGGTGTAGCCTAGCTCAGGAAGAGCAGGATGGCAATGGCTGGATCTCTCTCTAGTGAAACCTAAACATAAGAAATTAATTAAGAATGGAAAACCAGTAACTTCTCTTCACAGAATGCAAGAGGCAGGGTAGGTAAGTTTGCCTAGCATTTGGGGTGGAAGTGTAGAAAAGGGAATTTGGACTGTATCCACTAAGCATACCAGCCACTGTCAAGTTGTCAATACCAGTTTCAAAGATATCTGTAACCAAGTTAGGCACGGATACTCTGAAACCTTGAAGCACACTTTTAAATGAAAATTTTAGTATGGCTATTTTTACATAAAGTGTGATAAAGCAATGATCTTATTCTTTATTATTTTTCGAGAGAGGCTGCTTTGGTTAAAAAAACCTTCAGTGTGAGAAGCCTTTCCCACTGTGCTGCCCCACACAGTACTGTGTTTTTCTCAGTGCCGAGAAGGCCAAGAGAGCGAGAGAGCGAGCTCTTAATTGCTCTGTGAGGAAAGCATTGTGAAGTGCTACACTCTTTGTGCATCCAGGATGGTACAGGGGCTCAAGAGGGCTCCATTTCCCTTAATAGCACGCACTTACATTTATATACTGCTCTATAGCCGGAGCTCTCTAAGCGGTTTACAATGATTTAGCATATTGCCCCCAACATTCTGGGTACCCATTTTACCGACCTCGGAAGGATGGAAGGCTGAGTCAACCTTGAGCCCCTGGTCAGGATCGAACTTGTAACCTTCTGGTTACAGGGCGGCAGTTTTACCACTGTGCCACCAGGGGCTCTCTTAAGGAAGTGGTGCTTTACCTGGTGCTTGACAAAAGTGCAGCATTGCATGGTGGGAATGGTCACCTCTGCTGAAGGTTCACATAGGCCCAATAAACCATTAAGGGCCCCCACTTAAGGCTTATGTGAGCCACCACTGGCCCTTGGGCCTTATTATGAACACCACTCTGATAGTTTCTTTTTTACCAACACCCACATGCATCGCCCTTGCCATAAGCTACCAGAAACCAAGGGCATAGCAAGATTGGAGTGGGCCCAGAGACAAGATTTTAAAATGGGCCTCCCCCCCTCACTGAAGCTCAGCTCATGAAGTAAAGAAATCTTAAATGAGGCTGAATAGTGGTAACAAAAAGCATAGTAAAATTTATCTATATCGCTATCTCCTATGTGCCACAATAGAACATCATCCTAATTATTTTTAAAAAGGTTTTGTAAATTGTGGACGATGCAAGTCATTTAATGGTACTAGAGAAAGACATGCTGTTCTGGTAGCTCCAGGTCTTAACACCCACATCAGTTTTGGAGGATGAATACAACTGAAGGAAGCCTGGGCAGGTGGGCGGCTGGGGGAGTCAGTCATGTGACTTGCCTCTGGAGGGCCCCCCAAGGCAGTGGGCCCCCACATAACTGTCTCCCCTTGCCCTATCATAGTTATGCCCCTGCCAGAAACAGCTCCTGCTGAACCTGTGTGGTGGCAGCGAAAAAGTCTCAGGGAGGAGGGCAGTGAAAGACAACTAACTGAGATCTTGGAAAAAGCAGAGCATTCTGGGCTAGATGGACCAATGGTCTGATTCAACATTTTATTTATTTATTTATTTATTTGATTTCTATACCGCCCTTCCAAAAATGGCTCAGGGCGGTTTACATAGAGAAATAATACATAAATAAAGATGGATCCCTGTCCGCAAAGGGCTCACAATCTAAAAAGAAACATAAGATAGACACCAGCAACAGTCACTGCAGGTACTGTGCTGGGGATGGATAGGGCCAGTCACTCTTCCCCTGCTAAATAAAGAGAATCACCACATTAAAAAGGTGCCTCTTTGCCAAGTTAGCAGGGGTTATGAAGCAGATGCATAGGATTAATGTGTTTACCTACAGAGTCAGTCAGGAAAAATAGCACATCTATACAGAACCTGCTGTTTAAATCAACCCCGAGGCTGGTCCTCATCTTCCTTGCTAACTGGGCAAAAGAAGAGTGTTCCAAGTGGTGATTCTCTTTATATTTAGTAGAGGGAGCTCTACTCCCTTCAGCCCCATCACGGTGTTGCTCCAGTGGCCGTTGCTGGTGTCTAGCCTGTTGCTGTTTTTAGATTGGAGACGGGGAACAATTTTCTTCTTACTATTATTTTTCTATGTAAACTGCTTTGAGAACTTTTTTGTTGTTGAAAAGACACACACACACACACACGCAACAGTAATGATAACATACAACATCCTACAATCCTCTTCTTTATTTTCCTCACTTCCTTTAGGAGCTCCCAGAAAGGTAGCCATGCCCGCCCGCTGTTACACCAAAAGCAACAAGGAGAAGACTAGTTAAAGCCTAACAGATCTGTTGTGTCGGAGCTTTCTCCCTCGCACCTGCGAAAGTGGGCTCTAGGCCACGAAAGCGTAAGCTACAATAGATGTGTTTGTCTTTAGCGTGCCCTGGCTCTCTTTGTCGTTCCTTTACGAGCTCTCAGCATTTCCCTTCCCCCTTTTATTCAGTTGTTTACCTTTTTTCCTTTCTCCCATTCCTCTGCCGGAAAGGCACAGGGGGAATCCAAAATGCAGCCGCACTTTTGCGCTGCCCAACCTCTACAATGAAATAAGCAAAGCCAGGGGAAGAGCCTCTCCAGTTCAAACACCACCCCCTAACCCCATTTCAACCCCCCACCCCCTGCTTTGCAGAGCTGCAGCGAGGTTCTTTCTTCTCTTTGCAACTCCTCCATTACACTTCTTCTCACCTCAGGAAATCCAACCTCCCTCCTCTCTTCTGAGTGTTCTTCGTGGTTCCCCCAAAAGACAGACACACAGACTCCTCTCTCCAGCACAGCCAAGTATAAGATCGCCTCCTCTTCTGACAAGAGAGACAGACAGGAAACCCCAAAGCAACTGGGAATTGTAGTCCTTGCTCCTGGTTTTTCCAGACGCAGGGAATTCTGGGAACTGTAGTTTTTAAAAATGTTTCCCACAGTATCATACACGTGTCAAAGAAAAAAAATAATTATCAAAATCTAAGAAAATATCTAAAAGACAAGTTTATCAAAGGTACTTGTAAAAACTTGAAAAAGGTTTTTCAAAACTTGAAAAAGGTTACTCATGTGCAATAGGAGTACAGTTGTCAAGTACAAAAGCTAAACAGTAAAAAGTCATACCACTTCTAATATAAATATTAAATATAAACATTCAAGCAAATGTGAAAGAGAATTATTATTTCAATTCTGACCGTGGCTTATATATTTCCCTATATTAATTATTAAATCTGAGTTTATAAATAGCATTAAGAAAAAATTATATGCATGAACATTCTTACTTACTTTTCCAATAATTTACAAAAGGTTGCCATTCTGATCCAAGAATAGGCTTTATTGGGTTTGACAAACTCATCTCATTTGGTCAGCCATGCTATTTTGCCAAATGTTCTGTCAGCCATTTGGCACATTACCAATTTAGCTCTTGTAAGATTTGAAATTAATCCTGAATGTTTATTTGGAATATTTACAATGCAACCAAAGAGCATGACCTTAGGGTGAGAAAGCGAGTCCTTTCTTATTTCACAGGCTCTCCATCCACTTCTCCTACTACGGGGTTCCCATCATGGATCCCCAGAAGTCATTGGAGTACAACTTCCATCATCCTCAGCCACAATGGCCACTATGGCAGGGGATGATGGGAGCTGTATCCAGCATCTGGATTCCCAAAGTTGGGAAGCCCTGAGCTTCTACACTACGGCTCAATGCTTGATAAATAACGTATCAGTCAACTCTTGACTGAACAGTCCAACAGACCTTGAAAAAAACTCAGCTTTCCCATATATGTATTTATACCTATAGTACCATCAATGAATGCAGGGGTGCCAATCCCCCAAGAGTCTCCAGCAACCAGTATCTGTTCCCGGGTAGCTCTTGAAAGCAATCCACGAGAGCTTAATGGCTTGATAGTTATTTATATCTATGTAAACCACTTTGGGAGCTCTTGTTGAAAAGCAGTATAGCAATATTTGTCATATGTGTATATTGTGAAAAATATTGGGGGTAAAAACACCTCCAGGAGGAGATTCAATCAGAATTGGCAACTTTATCTACTTTCCAGCAAAAGGACTGGGTTCTGTATGTAAAACTGATGCATCAGCCAGCTACTTATTGTATACACTGATACAGTAAAACCTGAAATTATTAACAGCCATGTATACAATGCGGCAGTAAGGTAGAGAAATTTGTGAGGCAGGAAATCTCCTGTTCAGCTGTGCAGGAGCTCATGTGATGGCCTTAGACAAGCTATAGTTGTCTCAGTGTCACAAGCATGCGCACACACAATCTGCATAAAATGAAAAATACCGGTCTACTTTACAGGGCTGTTGTGAGGTTGCTGAGACAAAGAGCCCTATTCAGCCATTATGTTGTACAAGTGTACAGATGTCTGTACCTCCGAGAGAACGTAAACGTGGTCACAGGCCCCTCAAATGCATGGTACAGAAAGCTACTGCATACTGCGGCAAAACTGAAAAGCTGTGTAGCTGAAAAGTGACCACAGGTAAAGCTCTGGTTACTACAATAAGAGTTTGGAATAAGGCTGGTTTTGAATGAGTAATTAATTACATGTGTAGGTTGTTTTGACACTGCTTTGTGTATAAGTGTGTGGTCTGTTAAGAGCTTTAGTCCTTTGTATTTTGATTTTGTTGTTGCAGTCAGTAGGAATATCTCCTAATTCTGTTGTTCAGTTCTCACTGAAAAGTGATTACAAGTCATCTGGCATTCTCCCCACCCCACCACCCCGAAAGCTGCTCATATACGGAAATCAAGGCTTAAAGTTCTTATTGGGCCATGCCCCCACAAATAGGCAGCAGCCATGTTGGCTGTGCAGTGACATAACACCTGCTGTTTTTCTTCGAGGCCTGGTTAGGGAGCATGGGGAGCGAAGTTTCCTGTTATAATGTAACTGAAAACTGATTTTTTTGGGGGGGGGGAGTTTAAAAGATTAACTCAAAAGGTAAAACTTTACAACTGTTTTAAATTATTTTAAGGTTTTAATTGCTAAGTTGTGCTTTTACATTTTGGTATATTATGCAAACCTCCCAGAGATAAGTATGTTAGGCAGTATAGAAATATGTGAAACACACACCCCCATTATAAATCAAATAAATAAAAATAATACAAATCCAGAAGGTGCAAGTGTTATATAGAGATGTGCCCGAACCAGCTTGGGCAGGCGGGGGCAGTTCAGTCCCTTTAAAAACCAGGTAAGCAGGTCCTTACCTGCTCCTCTGCTGCCCCACCACTTTTCCAGGCATGGTGCTCGCTGTCCAAAAGGCTGCAGCACTGCTTCCAGTAGCCTGCACATGGCATCGGCACAAACATGGATGCTGTGCATGCATGGTGGCCATTTGTGTGGTCAGCGTGGTGTTGCACCACTGTGCAATATTACAGCAAAATGTACAGCAGATAAATATATTTGTGTGTCCCCCTAAAGAAGAGAAGAAACTTAAAGCATGGGCACATGCTGTGAGAAGATAGAAGTTATTCAGTGAGAAATCTATGTTGTTCGTGTGTCAGACCACGTCACATTATGTTATGCCTATTTTATTTGTTCATTTTATTTGCATCATTTAAACTTCAAAACTGCTAGGCCTCAGTGCTTTTCCCCTTCTCCCACCATTATCTCATAAGGGGGAGGGGCTGCAGAGTTCCTTTTTAGGGCCCCAAAGCCCAGAACTTTTAACAGTTGTATGAAAGGCAGACATTCAAAGGGTGCAAATTTACCTCACAAATGAGAATGGAAGCAGCACCTGTTGATACTCTGCCTGTACCTCAGCTGCACAACAGCCAGAACTTTAACTGCTGAAGTTCCAATCTCCAAATGCTGGGGGAAATGCCACCTACTGAGTTGCTGCCTGTCAACATTTGCATATTTCCTCTATGAAATATGCAAACAAAGCTGAACAGATCTCAGCACCAAAGCAATACCAAGAGTGAATTCAAAGCAACAGTTGCCACCACAGCTGATGTAGGGGGAGGACAGGTGAGTGCCACTGGTTGACATGGCTCTTACTGTTCCAAAGACAGAGAATCCTTCATAAGACAGAGCTATTCCTATCCATTGTCGTAAGTATCTGTAACCTGTCTATGCAACAATAATAATCTCCTGAGCTGGTTGGTTCAGAGCCAAGGAATGCAACAGAGGACACGCCAAGCAGCACACACACACACACACACACACACACCTCAGCTCCACGCAAGCCAGCCAGCCGAGATGCAAGCAGACTGGGCAGTTAGGTAAGGAGAAAGAGAGGCCTGGAGTTCAATAGGGAGAAACCAAGTCAGCATTAGGGATGTGCACGAACCGGTCCGGAGGCCATGTTGGAGGCCTCCGGACCGGTTCGGAGCTGGACCGGTCCGGCACCGAGGGGGGGTCTACCTTTAAGGGCGGGGGGGGGTAGAACTTACCCCTCCCGCCGCTCTTCCCCCTCCTGTGCTGTAGTTTATAGTTAAGTTTTTGGGGCTGCAGCGTTCCTCGCTGCCGCCCCTGCCCCCGTCGTCGCCTGGAAGCCTTTGTAGTAGCAACACGTATGCGCATGTGGCGGCGCACGCGTGCCTGTCGCCACCGTACATGTGCGCACCGCCTACGTCACACGGGGGCAGGGGCAGCAGCAAGGAACACTGCCGCCCCAAAAACTTCGCTATAAACTACAGCGCTGGAGGGGGAAGAGCGGCAGGAGGGGGAAGTTCTACACCCCCCCGCCCTTAAAGGTAGACCCCCCCTCGGTGCCGGTTCAGACCAGTCCAGACCATGCACATCCCTAGTCAGCGTCAATCTGAAATCAGCTTAGGAGGGCAGGAGCAGATCTCTCCATCCCTGTTGCCGCCAGGGTGGCAAGCATGCACATGTGCAACCTGTCCAGCCGCAGTTCAAGGTGGTCCAGGCGTCTGCCATCCAGGTCCTGCTCATTCTTCCGGTCCTCCTCATGGTTTAGTTGCAGAAGTCTAAGCAGTTCTCCCAGTTGCTCCTGGATCCATTGCTGGTGATGCAGGGATTGTGACAGCAACTCTTGAATCTGGCAGCGGCTAGACTTGAGAGACTGAACTGCCTTCAGAATTCTGTCTTTCAGAGAGAAGACTGGGAACGGGGAAAGAGATACGCACGCAGAGTGGTGAGACACAGAGCCACATTAGAAGTAACACCCCAGACTGAGGGCCCTTATCTCTCACTACAGCCTTTCCTTTAACTCTAATCAGCCTTAGCTGCTCCAAGATCTCATTTTTTAAAAACCAGAGCCCTAGGCACATTATGTCCAATCCATGTTAGTATATGCATGCACAGATCTATACACATGTACAATTAACATGTTGTATTCAATGCACATACAGCAGTACGCTTCCTATATGAATACGACGACCATTGATAAACCGTTTTTTAACCGAAGTTGCCAAAGCGGTTTATACAGATATAAATAAAATGACTCCCTGTCCCCAAAGGGCTCACAATCTTATAAAGAAACATAAGAGACACCAGCAACAGCCACTGGAGGGATGCTGTGCTGGGGATGGATAGGGCCAGTTGCTCTCCCCCTGCTAAATAAAGAGAATCACCACTTTAAAAAGATGCCTCTTTGCTCAGTTAGCAGGAGATGGTACCCTGCATCTGAGGGGCCTGTAACCAGGTTCATTTTTAAAGTGTACAGTCATTCACATAAAATATGTACTTATATACATATACCTATATGCACATACAGAATAATATCTGAATGGTGCTCATAAACTGACTAGTTTAGTCTTGTGTGGTCCACATTTTAAAAAAAACATTATAGAATTCCTATACTCCAGCAACCTGTATTAAGTTTATAAAGCAGACTGCACATTCAAAAATTAACACAGATCAGTTAGGGCTTGACTATGAAGTGCTCTCTGTCATCATGCACTCTTGCTTAACACAATAAGTGTATCTTCTGAACCAGGCTAGTTATTTATCTGATATATAGATATACTGCCCTTCCTAAAGTGGCTCAGGGTGGTTTACGATCGATCAATCAATCAATCAATAGCAGATTAAAATTACAATTAAAACTAGGTATCATTAAAAGCCAGGCTAAAAAGTTGGATATTTAAGGCTCTCCTGGGCGTTTTCCAGATTACATTATTCAGCAGTAATTTGCTTCAGCTTGGCAGGATCGTTTTGAAAACATCAATAGCTTGCGCAACCCTCCGACACCAGGACAATACAGCTAATTTTTTTTGTGATGAACATGCAACATCGTAGTACTAAAACACAGGGATAAAATCCGAAAGGCGGCATTGGAAATGTAAACAGCACCTTGCTGACAGTGCACGGCCTGCAATGTCGAAACACAGGCAGTACAGAACCACATTTAATGGATATATAGTGACACTGTTGTGGCATGTAATCTGCAAAGCACCTTGAAGGCCTCCAAGGAAGGCCTTGGAGGCCACCCAGTACCACATTCTTTGAAACTGCTCCAGCAAAAAATGAGGTCAACTGGGAACTGGCCAGCGGTTCATCAGATGACCACAATCTCTCCTTTGTCCACTCTTGTTTTAAGAACTATTCACGGAATCACAGAATGTTGGAATTGAAAGGGACTCTGGAAGACTCCAGTCCAAACCCCTGCTCAGTGGAGGGAGCTGCAACAGCATCCTTAACAGATGGCTGCCCATCCTCTGTTTGAAAGCTGCCAGTGAAGTAGAGCCCACCACTGCAAAAGGCAGCCTGTTCCATTGTCCAACAGCTCTTCCATTCAACTTCTGCATCTGCTTCCTTGTCATTTCAACCCAATGGTTCTAGTCCTGCTCTCAACAGCAATCATATCCCCACTTAATCCCCTTTTCTCCAAGCTAAACATACCCAGCTCCTCCAACCGTTCCTCGTAGGACTTGATTTCCTTCTATTCTGTCTATCATCATCATCATCATCATCATCATCCCATTGATATCTATGGCACTTTATGAAGTATGAGGACAACTCCCTCCCAAGCAAGGGCTTGGTCCTTGCTCCCATTCTCTTTAACATCTACATGAAGCTGCTGGGCCCAGTGATCTGTCAGTTTGGGGTAAGTTTTCATCAATATGCTGATGATACTCAGCTTTATATCTCTACCCCTGGCCAAACAGGTGATGTCCTCCATGTGCTGGCTCAGTGCCTAGAGGCTATCAGGACCTGGATGGGCCAAAACAAGCTCAGGCTTAATCCATCCAAGACCAAGTTGCTCTTGTTCAGTCTGCGATCTGGCCAATTGCCATGTGTGAGTTTATCTCTTGACAGGGTTGCGCTTCCCTTGAGAGAGAGACGCTTCATGATGTGGGGGTCCTTCTGGACTCACGGCTCCTGCTTGAACAGCAGGTGGAGGCCATGGCCAGGGGTGCCTTTGCCCAGCTTCGGTTGGTTCGCCAGTTATGGCCTTTTCTCGATCAGCAGGCCTGGGCAACAGTGACCTCTGTAGCCTCTGTTACCTCTCGTTTGGGTTACTGTAACACGCTCTACCTAGGGTTGCCTTTGAAAACGATTTGGAAGCTTCAACTAGTCCAGAATGCAGCAGCCTGCCTCCTCATGGGTGGCCGTAGATTTGATAGGTGTCACACCTCTTTTATGCTCACTGCACTGGTTGCGTGTTCGCTTCCGGGTCCTGAGCACCAGTTCTCACCTACAAAACCCTTAAGGGCTTAGCACCTGTACACCTATGGGATCACCTCTCTCAGCCTGTTGTATCCCGTCCTGTGAGGTCTTCTCAGCTGGCCCTACTTAGTGTCCTGGGCCCTAGTGTAGTGCATGGAGCCTGGGCCTGTAGGAGTGCCTTCTCTGTGGCCACCCCTCTTCTTTGGAACACTCTTCCCCTCTAGATTCGTTCAGCCCCCTCCCTAGCTGCTTTTAAGGCCCTTAAGACCTACCTGTTTTGCCAGGCGTTTGTCCTTTAATTTTTTTAATTGCTATTGGTATTGTTGTTGTCCACCACCTAGAGTATTCGGAGGAGGCGGTATATAAGAAAATTTTAATAAATAAACAAACTCCCTGTCCCAGGCTGCTTACAAAGGAAAATAAGTTGTTCTAGTAAGAACTAATCTGCCTACTTTCCTTTCACTATCCATACAACTGGACTAAATTTGGTTCAAACCAGTTAGGTGGCCCACAAGTTAGACCACTTGTGGGCCTCTTGCCCCTCAAACGTTTACGCATCTGCCATCTTGAATCAGGGTGGATGACAGCATCACCAACTAAACAGTTGAGATGTCTCTACAACTGTACCCAATTTGGTTCGTATTGGTCCAGGCATTGTGAAGTTGATGACATACACACACGGAATGTCAGGTGATCTGATAAGCCTACTGGAAAGTAGGCTAAAAACAAGTTATGAGGAGGGATTTAACAAGTGACACCAGGGAGTTATTCACACATGGCTTCATGCTGCGGAGTAAATGTTGAGCAAAGCCACTTTGAATTACACTCACGGCATTGAGGGAAGCAGCCCCTCCCCTCTGCTCTTGGGTTTCTTTTTGGTGCACGTTCACATCGCATGCCTCCGTATTTTCCTTCTAGCCAATGGGGTGGGGGGAGATATTTCTAAAGCCTATATCTGCATTCCTATAGGAGTATATCCCTCTTATGTTAATAATTCTACATCAGTGCCTGTCCCTATTTGCTCCAGTGTTTTCAGAAAAACATGCGTAAAGCCAGCATTTTAAAAACCTGGAAATACATCGAGATAAGCTACAGTTTGCAAGACAAAACTTGATTTGTGTGTGGAGTGCTTCCAAGGATCTTGAATGGACTTCGGGGTAAGTTTGGCTGGTATGTGAACGCACTCTCTTCCGGAGGAGATTCGGGGTAACAGCCCTTTCTGTAAAGCCTCCTGGAGAGGTGGTACCTAGATGTGTGTGCACATCTCTCTCTCTGTATATACACACACAAGCCCTATTGGGACATTATGTTGTATGTGCATTCAGGTATCTGTTCACTTAAAAAGTGAACAAGGGCACAGGCTCCCTCAAATGCAGAGTATAACTAGGAAGTGCACTGCAGTATGTGTGCTGAACATAATGTGTGAATGAATGGAGATGGGCCTGCAGCTCAGCGGAATCAGGTTCAACCCCTGGCATCTCCAGGCAGGGCTGAGAAAGGCTCCTGCCTAAAACCTCGGAGAAGCCACTCTCAGTCAGAGTAGACAACCATGAGCTAGACGGGCCTATGCTCTGACTTGGTATAAATCAGCTTCCTATGAACCTATGATTGTATGTGCGTACAGATTTGTATGAATATACATAGATTGTGCATGCATTGAATTTAACTTGTGAATAGGACTACATGCACACACCATCTACTGAGGATCATGCCTCCAAGGAGTGGACTGTAGTACACAGAAGCTTACGCTACATACAGATTCATCTTTAAGACACCACAAGACTTCTTTTGTTACTATAGATTAGCACAGCTACCCCTCCAGAAACATAAAATCAGCCAATAAAAACACTAGTTATCAGAACAGTCAAAACACGAATCAGATTCCAGAGTGGTGTAACTCCTTTGGAAACAAGACCATCTGTGACACATCTGTAAGCCTGCCTAACCTCCCGAGTAAAGAAGTTTCACAGCTGAGTTGCAGTCACTGAGAAGGTGCTTATCTTTGGTATTTTTCTACTGAAGATTGTAAAGCATTTGGGGCAGAGACCTGAAAAGCACTTTAAACAACATTAGGCACTTTATAAATACTATTTATTAAACATACTGAATACTGATACTGCTATGTAAATTTGGGGAGTGGGACAGGTATGTGTGTACAGAGCCTAGAGCGCTTAGTAATGGGGTTGCCTCCCTTGGCCCCAACCCCACCCCCAGGTGCCCCCCAAGAATAATTTCAGGCTGCTCTCTGGAGCTCATTTCCAGGCAGTTCTCGCTGCTGGATAATGTTCATTTCAAGGACTCCCTGAAGCCCCTGCCGGTCCGAAATTTGTTTGGTTTTTTTTGGGGGGGGGGTTGATTTTTATTAGTGATGCCTCGCAGACTGGCACCCAATACCTTGCGGACCAGCACTGATCTGCAGACCGGTGGTTGAGAAACACTGATCTAGGGCTACTAAGTTACTGCCCTGATCTAGAAGGCAGTGAATTGTGGAGAACCTCACCCAATAACAGTCCATGGGGGTGGATGGGGAAGGGTTGGTACCACCAATACAGTATAGACACTCACCCAGTTTTGGGAAGTTAATCCACCATGATGGTCGGCAATGTCGTCGTTGACTTGGGCCTCTCCGCCATATGCCAAGATGGGTAGTACGGGTCACAGAGCTTAGCCTCATCGCTCTAGTGGCTGAAGAAGCTTAAAAAGCAACGGGAATCAGGTGAGTGCTGATCTCAACCTTTCTCCAGTGAGTGGTCCAGAATTAAAAAAAAAACAAATAGGCCTTGATGGCAAGGGAATCTCTCCTCTGCCGCTGGAAGTTGACACACTTCCACAAGCGGGAGAGGACAAATGCACACTTTGGAATGAGTGTTTAAAACAATACCAGCAGACCACAGTAGTCCGTGTAAATAAAACCAAGACACCTGAACTCTTAACTGCTCTCTGATGCAACGGAAAACAAACAAGTAGTAGAATCACTTGGGGTTCTCACTGCTTGGGGAAATGAGGAGCACAACAACAATATATTTGCAACTGCAGCATTCAATGTTAGTCCATCTCCCACAGACCAGCAGTGAGAAGCAGCTCACTCGTCTTCCTGCAGTGACATGTGGGAGTGGGTGCAGTTTGCTCTGCCAGTCTAACCAACACTGAAACCATCACCAGGGTGGCAGCCCGGCTAATCAGATTCAATTGACACATTCCTTCAATGGAGCCTTAAACTGGGAAGACCGCACCACCCTCAGGATCTAATAATCGCTGAAAGCTGTTTTACCTGATCCTTCACCTGAGCGGGCACACAATGGGACTTTCACTGCTTTCGAGTTCTTGAGGTCTCTAACCAGTGGCTCCTCCCCACGTTCCAGCTGGGAAATAAGTTCAGGTTTGGGAAATGGATGGCCCCCTTAAGGAAAAGGTTTCATTTTTTTAATACATATACATATCTATTAGGGATGTGCAAAAAATTTCGGGCACAGAACGATCTGTGCCCGAAATGAACAATTTCGGGTGATTCGGGGCCGAACCGAATCACCCCCGATGTCCCCCGATATTTTTCGGGCACGAGCCGAATCACCCGAATTTCGGGCACGAAAAATTCGGGTGATTCGGTTCACGGTTGATTTTTGGTGAATTTTTAAAGTTTTAGTGACTTTGGGGCAGTTCGGGGGCATAGCATGGGATCTGAGCAAAAGGAGTGGGGTGGGGTGGTAGTGCCTAATGGGTGCAGGCTACCACCCCAATTTCAGGGGGATTGGGCCAAGGGCTGATTTTTGGTAAATTTCTGAAAATTTCATGTCTTTGGGGCAGATTGGGGAATATTGGGGCAGAAAGTGGGGCCTGGGGCAGAATAGTGGGGTGGGGTGGTAGTGCCTCATGGGTTCAGGCTACCACCCCAATTTCAGGGGGTTTGGACAAAGGGCTGATTTTTTGAGAATTTTTGAAGTTTTAGTGACTTTGGGGCAGTTTGGGGGCAGAAAGTGGATCTGCCCCAAAATAGTGGGGTGGGGTGGTAGTGCCTCATGGGTGGAGGCTACCACCCCCATTTCAGGGGGATTGGGCAGAGGGCTGATTTTTTTGAGAATTTTTGAAGTTTGGGTGTCTTTGGGGCAGATTGGGGGCAGAAAGTGGATCTGTCCCAAAGGAGTGGGGTGGGCTGGTAGATAGTGCCTAATGGGTGGAGGCTACCACCCATCCCCAATTTAAGAGTGATTGGGCAGAGGGGGGAATTCTGGTGAATTTATTTGTATGAGGTTTGTCTTCATAAGGTGAAGTGTGCTAAATTGATTACTTCCTCATATTCATAGTAAGTGTGAAAAAGTGAAAGTGGGGTCATGAGAGTTGTTTAATTGAAAAAAATCTCATTTGCTATGATAGAATGAGAATTCACACCTCAGAAAAAACTTCTGAGGTGTGAATTCTCATTCTATCATAGCAAATGAGATTTTTTTCAATTAAACAACTCTCATGACCCCACTTTCACTTTTTCACACTTTCCTTTACTATGAATAATATGAGGAAGTAATCAATTTAGCACACTTCACCTTATGAAGACAAACCTCATACAAATAAATTCACCATAATTCACCCCTCTGCCCAATCACTCTTAAATTGGGGATGGGTGGTAGCCTCCACCCATTAGGCACTATCTACCAGCCCACCCCACTCCTTTGGGGCAGATCCACTTTCTGCCCCCAATCTGCCCCAAAGACACCCAAACTTCAAAAATTCTCAAAAAATCAGCCCTCTGCCCAATCCCCCTGAAATGGGGGTGGTAGCCTCCACCCATGAGGCACTACCAGCCCACCCCACTCCTTTGGGGCAGATCCACTTTCTGCCCCCAATCTGCCCCAAAGACACCCAAACTTCAAAAATTCTCAAAAAATCAGCCCTTTGTCCAAACCCCCTGAAATTGGGGGTGGTAGCCTGAACCCATGAGGCACTACCACCCCACCCCACTATTCTGCCCCAGGCCCCACTTTCTGCCCCAATATGCCCCAATCTGCCCCAAAGACATGAAATTTTCAGAAATTTACCAAAAATCAGCCCTTGGCCCAATCCCCCTGAAATTGGTGTGGTAGCCTGCACCCATTAGGCACTACCACCCCACCCCACTCCTTTTGCCCAGATCCCATGCTATGCCCCCTAACTGCCCCAAAGTCACTAAAACTTTAAAAATTCACCAAAAATCAGGATTTTGCCCAATCCCCCCGAAATTGGGGTGGTAGACTCTACCCATTGGGCACTACCACCCCACCCCAAAATTTTGCCCCTGGGCCCCTTTTTACCCCCCCGAATCGATTCGGATTCGGATTCGGATTAAATCCGAATCCGAACCGAATCAAGGGTGATTCGGGTGACCCAGATTCGGGCACAAAACAGAACAGGGGTGATTCGGTTCGGGTCCGAGCCGAATCACCCAAAATCCCGAATTGCACACCCCTAATATCTATATAAAATTGGTGCTTAACTCCACTAAAGTTATTGCCACCCAAGAACTCAGGAAAGCTGCCTTCTACAAATCAGATCATTTGTCCCTCTAGCTCAGTATACTATAGTATACACCAATGGGCAACATTTTTCCAGGGTGTCAGACTGGGCTCTTTCCCAGCCCTAGCGAGGCGTTTTTCACACAGCAGGCTTTACCGTGAGTTTATTGCAAGTTCAAAGTTGCCCAAAAAACCCGACACAAAAGTGGATTTTTTAAAACTCCAGATGGAAAACTGGGCTACACTCTTGACGCGCAGTGAAAAACCCGAATCGCATGTGAAGTGCTGCTCAATAGGTCGCAGGGACTTCAGGGTAAATCCGGCTGATATGTGAACGCACACCCTCCATTCCAGAGAAGATGCAAGGCCTGTGTGAAAAACACCCTAGAGAGGCCAGGGATCGAACCTGTTCTGGGACTTTCCATGGCACACTTAATCCCATATCAGCAAAATCCATTAAGACCCACAGCTGCACACTTCATTTCCCACAGTTCGCAAAATTTTATATCTACATTACCAACTCACACTCACTGCATGTGGGTGCGTAAAATGGTAAGAAGTGGTCCAAGGGCTATGGAATGGAAGAAGTACAGTCAGTGCTCAGCCAGTGCTTATTCTTATGCAAACTTAAAATGCAAGGCAGGAGCCCAAGGTTCTCTGCAGCTGTTTTTGGACTACAACTCCCATCATCCCCAACTGCAATGGTCATTGTGACTGGGGAGGATGGGAGCTGTGGTCCAAAGAGAGCTGGAGAGCCTCAAGCTGTTCAACCCTGATGTAACAGATAAGTGCAGTAACAATCCAGACAGCTGTAAGAGATAAAGCAGTTTTCCTGACTATGCCCAGTTAACTAACTAAAGTACTGAGGTGCTGGACCCAGACATTGGAACAAAGGGGCCAAAAGCCTACAGAAAGTGAGAGGTACAGGGGATAATTGTTTTTCTGCAAAGCTGAATGCATGAGATAAGTATAAGAATAATTTACATAGGCAATAGCAGTATAGATGATACTGCAGCCTCCCTGGCTAATCTGAGCTAAAGACATTGGTTGGCTCCCTATTCATCCACTTGTTCCCCATTTAACTCCTTCCTTGCCCTTGCGCAGTGTTTCCTGACACTGAGCTTGTGCTGGTTGAGACCTAAGATCTTCAAGAGAAACTGATTGTGCAAATCTTACCACTCCTCCCAGAGGCACAGGGAAGAATCCTTACCCAGTGAGACCACATTGGTATAATTCTCCTGCATCACCTCACTGTACAGAACCCGCTGACTGGGATTCAGCAGCACCCATTCACACTTCAAGAAATGGACTGCTATATCATCAAATGTCACCAACTCCTGAAAGTAGAGGATATAAGAAGTTCTCAGGAAAAGTATAATTAAGTATAATACATATAATAAAAAGTATAAAAGTATAATAATAATAATAATAATAATAATAAAATATTTATACCCCACCCCTCCAGTACACTACTGCTCAGTGTGGCTCACAACAATAAAATAGATATGGTATACAATAAAAGCAATAGAATCAAGCAAATAAGTTAAAAGTCAGGTTAAAAACCACAATCAGAATTAAATTTCAGATTAAAAAATTTAAAAGCAAAACATTGAGAATTATAAAAACTAAAAACTAAAGAACCTACCAGATACAACCACAGAAGGGGAATTTAAAAGCCTCTTTAAGAAGATGTGCTTTTAGTTGTCTTTTAAAAAACACTGAGGGAAGGAGCATGGCAAAGCTCTTCAGGGAGGGTGTTCCAAAGCTGAGGGGCCATAACCGAAAAGGCCCTGTCTCTAGTCCCCGCCAACAGGATCTCTGTTAGTGGCAGGGCCATGAGCAGGGCCTGAGACAATGAATGGAGGGCCCTGGCAGGTTCATATGGGCGAATGCGGTCTGACAAGTACCCCGGCCCCAAGCCACATCGAGCTTTAAAGGTCGAGACCAGCACCTTGAATCTAGCCCGGAGTATTCGAGCATATGCTGGGGCGAGTGCTTTTCTAAGAATCCACAAGATCGCCATAGCACCTTTTGGAGTCTCCATTCAAGTCTCATATTTTGTCCCCAAGGCTAGATCTAGACATGCAGCGCAGCAGAACGCAGACTATTGTCCCACTTCAGACAGCAGGTGGGAAGAACCACTTTTTAACGCTACTTACGTTAAACATCTTCTGCTTCAAATTTAGACAAAAAAGCTAGCATACCAAGAAGTTCTAGAAAAGAACTAACAAACTAAGAAAACATTAGACCTAGAAAAAGTACTAGAAGTTCTGTTGTGCTGTTTCTGTTTGGAGTTTTTTTAAACATAGCTTAAAATAGATGTTTTTAAATATTATTTTTCACATTTATAGCTATTTCATTGGGAGTTTTTAAACACAGGAAAAGTGGTACAGTCTGTTCTACTACCTCCAAGCTCTTCCACCTAATTTTGCTCCATATGCTCATCAGCCGAGATTCTGCAGAAAAGACATCTCCAATGGTTACCACCTTTCTTTCCTGGCTCTGCTCTTGTGCCTCTAACAGCAGCCCAACATGAAGGAATAAAAAAGTCAAGTTTTGCCCATTTCTTATGTCAGGGATTAACCCAACCTTGGCTCTCCAGGTGTTGCTGGACTACAATTTCCATCATCCCCAGCCACAATGGCCAAATAAGATGATGGGAGTTGCAATTCAATAATATCTGGAGACCCAAGACTGGGAAACCCTTAGCTCCATGCCAAGAAAATCTGTAACTTTTAAATGTGATTTTAGCCTGGACTTTTAACTTCTATTAATTTTATTTTTTAGTGTTTTATATTGTATCCAACTTATTAATTTTGTGAGCCACTCTGAGCACTAGTTAGCGGGGTACAATTTAAATAAATATATGAAAGAAAACTTTACCTGCTTCATTTCTGAAGGTGTCAGGCTAATGTTAAAAGGAACACAAGAGAAGAGCCAAGAAAACCAAGGTGGCAACCCCACAAGCATATCTACACATTTCTAGCAGTTCTATACCAAATGTCATGGCTTTTGCAAAAAGAAAACAACTTTTAAAAACGACTTTTAAATGTCATGGCTTTTGCAACAAAACAAAACAAAACACACACACACCCCCAGGAATGCTCTGTTAGAATGGAGATCTCTAGCCCCTTTCTCTCACAGAACTACAGTTCCTAGGATTCCATGGGGAGAAGAAATGGCTACTGAGCCAGTTTTAAATCTCTGGGGTGTAACAGATATGCCTTTATTGTTTCCAAGCTCTAGCAGGAGAGAGAAATATGTGCTGTACCACTTTGCTCTGTCCTTACCAGTGCATGTCCAACTCCCTCATCTGATAACATACCTGAGTTTCCTCTGTTGCGGCCATCTTTTTCGTCCAAGGAGAAAGGGAAGATCCAACGACAGTCAAGAAAATTCTTCTACAGCCTGCCTGCAAGAATGAAAACTACTACAGTGAAGCACCAGAACTCCCACCTCTTAAGTTGTGGAAAGAGCAAGGTGAAGAAAGGCAGTCCACAGCCAGCAAGAGCAGTTTTCTCAATGTTTATGTAAGCCTGACCAGGAAGTATTCCTGATCTACTCTAGCCTGTTGGTATAAAGAAGCTTCCTTGATTGGTTTGCCTGCAGATGTCTCCTTGGGCTAAAGCTGGGTGGTGGCTCACAGACAGAATCACTGCCTGGCCTGTTCTCAGTTGTATCTGAGGGCAGGACAAGAACCAATGGGTTGAAATGCTAAGAAGCAGGTTTAGGCTAGCCATTATTAGGAGGAATTTCCTAACTGTAAGAGCTGTTCTGTCTGCTGCTGTGATAGGCTTTCCTTTGCTGGAAGTTTCCAAGCAGAGGCTGTACAGCCCACGGTCAGGGAAGCTGTATAGTCAACTCCTACATCTAAGTAAGGGTTTGGACTAGAAGACTTTCAATGTCCTTTCCAATTCTGTGATTCTGGGTCCCGGGTTCAAGACCTACTAGGAGCTTGGCTCTTGACAGAGAGTGCATTTCAAACAGTCCATTTCCTGCTCTCACTCAATACCTCAGGGGCAATTTTGGACCTGTTGGGATGGCATGATGGGCAGCACTAAGGAATATTCTGAGAAACAACCTGCAGAGCCAAGAAGTACTTGCCAACAGATTAGGCAGAAAAAGCATTGCTCCATTCCACCTGATCTCACCCCCCCCCCCAGTGGAGTAGGCCCAATAAACTGTGGCATGGGATGATGAGATTTGTAGTTTAACAGCTGCTGGAAGCCAAGGTTGCCTACCCCTGTCCTAAACTGCAAGGCTGCAGAAATCCACTAGTCTACCAGTCTGTGACGAGTGGAAAATGCCAGATGAGTGAAAAAAGTCCTGTTGAACAATGTACCAACACAGCTTGACGAGTAAATCAGGCCTGGCTGATAAAATGAGCCAACATTTCTTCACCACTGCTAAACAGTAGTTTAATTAGATTATGTCTTAATCTTGAATTGGGTAACAGTAAATTTGTCCTTCCAGTATAATACAACACTGGAAGGACACATTTTACTCCTGAACTGCAACTTTGGATAACTGACATGTGTTCCTTGTCAGCATTTGAACTGGGTTTTTTCCAACAGAAAGGTAAAGAAGAGGAATTTTCAACTATTTGGTTGAATTTTAATGAATTGTTTATGCTTTGAAATGCAAGATATATATTTTATTATTACATTTTTACATTTATATCCTGCTCTTCCTGCAAGGACCCCAGAGTGGTGTACATGGTTATGTTTCTCCTCACAACAATCCTGTGAGATAGGTTGGGCTGAGAGATATGTGACTGACCCAGAGTCACCCAGTGAGTTTCATGGCTGAATGGGGATTTGAACTCAGGTCTCCCTGGTCCTAGTCAAACTCTCTAACCACTACACCACACTGGCTCTAATCCTTAGAATAAGGTGTTACTTGCTATCCTCAGTCATGTTATATGCACTGTTGTAATCTCATTGCAATCAAGTGGGAAAACAGTAAAATGCTCAAAAAGGATGTTAGGAGCAGGGTGGATGAACATTTTTTTTTTAAAAATAAAATTGTATTTTTTTATTTAAGCACTATCTTTTTAAAAAAGTAAATAAAATACCAGAATTCCAATTTTCATTTAAAAAGTAACATGGCCAAAATTAAATCTCATCATAAACATGCTATACCAACTTACAGTTTCCTAAAAATAAATTAATGAGTATTTATCACATACAGGTAGGAACATAGGAAGCTGCCTTCTACCAAGTTCTGTCTTCTACCAGTCCATCTAGCTCAGTATTGTCTACACAGACTGGCAGCAGCTTCTCCAAGGTTGCAGGCAGGAGTCTTTCTCAGTCCTATCTTGGAGAAGCCAGGGAGGGAACATGGAACCTTCTGCTCTTCCCAGAGTGGCTTCATCCCCTGAGGGGAATATCTTACAGTGCTCACATATCAAGTCTCCCTTTCATATGCAAACCAGGGCAGACCCTGCTTAGCAAAGGGGACAATTCATGCTTGCTACCAGAAGACCAGTTCTGCAGTGTAGGGAGTTCACTGGCAGCACAAGGATAGGCTCTAATCAGCGCCTATCACCACTCCAATCCCACCCCCACCACTTCCCCCTTGCCTGCTGGCCACGCCTCTTGCATCGACATCAATACTGTATGGCTATTTCAATAATATATCAATACTATATGCCTACTTCAAATTGTTGTAATTGGAATTGTATGTGTGACTTGTATTAACTTTTGTGAGCTGCTTTGAGGGTCTTTTTGTCTATAAATTATTTTAAGGCTACAGTCCTATGTGCAGTTACATTACAATGATCTATCTCCTTCTCATCCAGGTAGATCAGATGATGCACAGCTTGGTTTTTGTCTCAATAACATAAATAATAATGTTACTTTGTAAGCAGCTAAATTCTTAAGCATTGTCTTTAATATTAGACTTCAATACTTGATAATGAGAATTGTTCTGATGCTATATATAAATGGCACATTCAATGTTTTCAATATATTATGGTCAGCTGACTGACACACCCCGATTTGGAGAAAAATTAATTTTTCCTCTCTTCACAAGCCAAAGTGCAGGCAACACTTCTACCTTGATTAAAATTTTAGTTGCACCAAGGGTCAGAAAAATATTGCTTTGAAAAGGTGGCAAGAAAAGTAACAATTGTTGGAGTTGTTTAATGATTTTTTTTAAAGGAAAATGTTTTTAAATAAAAGGAGTTACAATTTCAACACTTCTTATTAAATTCATTAAAGTCACTGTTTTATAGAATTGCAGCTTCTGTAGACTTTTGCACTACTTCATATGCATATCTGATGTGGTGTAACATAGTTTGCCAGACCTAACTATGTTTTCCTCACCTAACCACAGATAGTAAAGATGAAATACTCTGCAAATTACTAAAACAAACTTTTTAAATTCATATATTTAAAAGTGCAGGTGTTCTCCATGACAACCCCCACAAACATGCCCATCCCTACAGCCACACCCCATAGCCACACACCCCCTTAGAAAGATGCAATAGGTTGGGGGGTTATTTTACAAGAATTCAAGGATAGGCAATCCTGTACCCACTTACCTGGGAGTAAGCCCCATTGAATTCAGCAGTAGGACTGCACTGTAATTTAAGTACTATTATTTCAATGGGTCTACTCTAAACATCCAATTCTGTGTATGTAGTACACCATTCTGAGCTCCTTGGAGGAAGAGCGGGATATACAATGTAAATAAATAAGAAACATATTAATTATTGGGTTAAACAAATTACAGACATAGCTTTAAATACAACTGTTCAAAAACAGATCAATCTGAGCTTTGGATCCTGAAGGGGGCTAAGATCCTGAAGGGGGCAAAGTGCAGGGACTGCAACCTTTCCCATTCCCCATTCCTAATAGCATTAGAACAGCCCTGCTGGATCAGGCCCAAGACCTATCTGGTCCAGCATCCTGTTTCACACAGTGGCTGTGGCCCACCAGATGCCTCTGGAGAGGCCACAGGCAAGAAGTCAGGGCAGGCCTGCAGCACTACACAGCTGTGTCCCATATTATTATTTTGCTCAGCCTATGAATGCTCCTCCAACAGTACAAGTGGTTCAGGCTGCAAGTTATCCTGGCTTCTCCAAGATAGGGCTGAGAGAGATTCCTGCCTGCAACCTTGGAGAAGCGGCTGCCAGTCTGTGAAGACAATACTGAGCTAGATAGACCAATGGTCTGACTCAGTATATGGCAGCTTCCTAGGTTCCTATCTTTAAGAGGCCAGATAAACTGTTCCCCATCAACTTTTTTGGTGGCTCTCCTAAACCTTTGTGCTGGCTACAGGCCTGCAAAAACAACAACAAAAACCAGGTGCCACTAACTAACTGGGCTGGGGTCAAAAGGAGTTTGGGGTGAGGCAGTGGAGAGATCAATCTCCTCACGTTCATGACTAGGGAAGGGGGCTGCCCGGCGCACAAAAAAACATGGTTGCCGACCCTCATACCTAGTGCCGCCTCAAACAGAACAGAAGTTTCTGTCTGGCTTTCACTTTTCAAGGGAGATATGCCACAAGCAAAGTTCTCTCTCATCACTTCCACGCTGGGAAGTGTTCTAGGAGAGGAGCTCCGATTATCTCCAACATCATCAAATTACTTAAAACAGCAGAACCAGGTTTGAGAACCCAGGTCTAGAGGAGAGCAACTCCGATTAACACAATCTGTGCATCCGCACCCAAATCAGCGTTTCTGAGTAAAACGCTCAGCACAGCAGTTGAGTATTGGCTTTAACCATTCGCCTGCGTGCGTTCCTTTTGTAGGTTTTGCATTCCGCCTTTTTCAAAACAGACTCAAGGCAGCTTACAAAAGAACAAAGCAGACACTAAATTCTCTCTCTCTCTCTAAGCAACAAAGTACACGTAAAAAGACTAAGTGCCAGCAAATGATAATTTGAAAAATGGAGAAAAAGCCGCTAAACTTCTTAAAGAGTGGTTTTGGAAGAAGTACAAACAAAAACAAAAAAGCTGTTGGGAAAGCTTGTGAGCTGGCGCCCCTTCCCAGTAGACGCGATTCCTCCACGGCGGAGCATATGGGGCGGGGGGCTGGTCAAGCAGGGGATACAGCTTTCTCTCCCTTCTACCCACGATGCTTTCAAAGTGGGGCGCAACAGCAGAGGCGCGCCCCTTCCTTTGCTTGCAACCTGAACCTTCATCTCGCCGGATTTGGAGAAAGGACGAAACACGCATATACATTTACCTAGCAGCTGCCGCTCCTGCAAATCAACGCCCTGAACAACCGCTCCACAGTTTGCAAAGACGGCAGAGTAATAGCAGCAGTAGCAGCACACGTAAAAAGACACCGCCCCTTCCGACCCTCCCTGGCCTCGAGAGACTGCGCAGGTTTTGATGCAGATTCCCACGTGGCGCGGTCCGTCCGAGCATAGCTGGCTGATATCATCCCCAATACTCACTCACAGAGCTCACTTCTCTGACCCTTGCTAGTTTTGCCCAAAGATCCACACGGGATTTGATCTTATTTAAGTTTGCCAAGTCTTATTGAACATCGTGGGGCTTGCTTCCGAAGAACATGCGTAGAACGGCGCTACTTCATAATACAGCAACATCGCCAACCAGAAATCTCTAGCACACTTAGAAGCAGCAGGGCATGAATTAAAATTCAACATCTTGCCCCACCTGCCCCAGTGTTTACTACGGGTATACTACTACTGGAGTTAGAGGTTCCATTTAGTGATCATGGATATGGTTAACTTCTTGTTACCATTGTGTATACAAAAATAAGTAGGTGGTGTGAGGGCACATGCCATGTTTTCTACACTCAGTGAACATTCTTTCTTAAGTCCAAGGGAGTCATATAACAATGCCTGGAAAAGAGAAGACTTATCTGTTTTCTGTGTAAATTGCTTTGAGAACGTTCTTGAAAAGCGGCATATAAATATTTGTAGTAACAGTAATAAGGCAAGATATACTAGCCATCAAATATCGGAAAGGATGTCATATAGAGGATAGAACAGCATTGTTCTGGGAGCAGGACAAGAACCAATGGGATGAAATTATAAGAAGCAGATTTAGGCCAGACGATAGAAGTCAGAGAGCTGCTTGACAGTGGAGCGGTCCGCCTTGCGCAGTGATGGGCACAGACGTACCCTTTGTGCCAGCCTGAAAGCAAAAGGAAAACTCCTTCTTTGTGGTGCTCTCCGTACTCAACTCATCCACAATTATGCTGTAGTAAACAGCTTTAATCTTCCCCACTAGTGTGCACACAGAAGCACTTTGTGAGCCATGAGTTGAACCATCATTGGTTCATCAAGTTGCCAAGTCCATATGCCAGTCTCAGTGCTGGGGCTAAAGAGAGCACCTTCTCTGTTTGCTTTTAGGAGGACCTTGAAGACGTACCTGTTTTCCTAGGCTTGTAACTGAAATGTGTGTTTTTATCTATTGTGATTTTTATATATTTTTATGAATTTTAAATGTTTTGTTTTATATTATGTTTTAATCTGTACACCACCTAGAGATGTCTATACTAGGCAGTGAAGGAATGCAATAAACAAACAAACAAGCTTGGATCTCTATCGCTGTGAGACTGACTAGTCATTTGGCTACTAAGAGAGCTCTAGATATCAATGCTTTTTGACCAAGATTTAGGTCAGGTATCTGACATGGCAGCCCCAACATAATGCATGAGGTAAAAGGTGTGAATGTAGTGTTTAAAACAAAATTTATACAACTTATAATTTGATTCCAGCATATTTCCATGACTGGTGAAATATATTTGCCCCTGCTAAGTGACATCTCAAATAACACTAATAATTTGACATTCCTAAAGAGTATAATTTTGCAGGTGACCAATAAGTGTGACAATTTTTTGTTTAATTAATTTAAGGCACAAGTCAGATGTGAACCTTAGGAACACAGGAAGCTGCAAGATACTGAGTCAGACCATTGGTCTGTCTAGCTCAGTATTGTTTTCACAGACTGGCAGCAGCTCCTCCAAGGTTGCAGGCAGGAATCTCTCTCAGCTCTATCTTGGAGAGCTGCTCTATACGAATGCAAAGGTGACACTGCAGATTAATGGATGGCAGGGTGACCCGATCATTTTGCATTCGGGTGTCCGCCAAGGATGCCCACTGAGCCCATTACTTTATGTTTTTGCCCTGGATCCGATCCTGATCAGGACTCAGAGAGAACTTCATCTGCAAGGACTCTCGGTCTCTATCCCTCCGCCCTGTGAGATCTTCCCGGGAGGGAGGAGGAGGGAGAGTGATGGGATAGCCGAACTACCTGTCCACTCAGAACCACATTCTGAGTTTAGGATAAAATTTGTAGCTCATGCCGATGATATTACATTACTGTTATCAAATGAAAATGAAATCTCTGTAATACTAGACCTCTTCTGGGAATATGGCAAGATCTCAGGCTCAGAATTAAATGCTGACAAAAGTGTATTTGTTAAAATGGGCCCCAGACACCAGCAACTCTCGTGCCTACTCATCTCTGAATGTAAAAGTGAAGGGGCCCCAGAGTCCAAACTGAAGTGGGTAGATACAGTAAACAAAATAGAATCCATTGAGCATATTCTATTATCCTGTAAAATACATAGGCAATCGAGGGAGCACTTAATTTTACCTTTGGTCTGTAAACAGCCCGATCAATCTGCTGAACAACTTGTTAATTTTTTACTCTCTGATGAGGATGTTTTAAATTTTAACTCCGTAGCCAAATTTTGTTACATTGCTCTTAAGATGTATAATGAGAACCTATAGAGTTTTTATAAATTTGTTTTGCCTTTTGCATGTATGGATTGTTTGGTCTAGGACTGTAAATAAAACTTGACTTGACTTAACATTTTTGGGGATTGAATATGGGATTAAGGAATATGGGATTAAGGAAAAAGTCGGGGGGGGGGAATTGGACAGATTGGGAAGAAAATGTAATGCTTAAAATCACCATGTGGAAAAAATGGAGCCTTGCCATGTACCAGAAAGCGGTTTACATCCGGACTTACCTGATACCCCCGGTGCATAACCTGGTGGTAATCTATCCTTCTCCGCTCGATCTCCTTCGGAGAGTTGAAAGCCAGATCTTCCGTCTAGTATGGCGCACAGCGTCCTTCCCTTTGGCCCGTGCGGTAGCATTTAAGGAGGCTGAGCGGGGAGGCCTAGCTCTACCTGCCCTGCAACCCTATTTTGTAACTGAATTCATGTCCTACAATTTTGGAAACTGGATTTTCATGAATTTCCATAATATGTCCAGCATCCTGCAAATAACCTGGGTCTCACTTTTCGCTCTGCGTTGGCTCAAGTCAGCATGGGGCATAGCATGGTGGGGGAAAGGATCTTTCAATGATAATATCACACAAATATTAAAAAGAGAACACCCAGACTACTTGAGAGATTTGTTATTCACACTTTAAAAATGGAAGGTTGAACCGGATCTATTTAAAGGATCCTCCTCAATTAAGCAGCTAAGGAAAACAATTTATGGAGAGATTCTAGAAGTGGGTTTCTTAAAACCTGATTTAGAACGTAAACGCTACAAACACCGCACTTCACAGTACTTGTTGCAACCCGATCACCCTATCGCTCTCTTTAAGGAGAAAAAAGTCCCTTTCCATTTATGGGAAGCAAGGTGGCGCTTATACCATACCATCAAGTACTACCACTTAATGCGGCTAAGCCATGGCTCCCAGAGGACCAGCAAGAGTGCCCTAAAATCACCTGCAAACAGAAAGCTAGTGAGGAAGGCAAGACATTTAGGGAAACCCACTCACATTTCTTAAAAGAGTGTGTGGTAGCCAAAAGAGTGTGGCAGGGAGTAAGCAAGCTGTTAGAGTGGCCTGATTTGGAAAAACAGACTTGGGAAGAACTAACCTCGGTCGGGTTTGAGTGATAGAACCTCCTTTCGAGGTCCCAGAAAGAAACCTTCAAGGAAACGGGACGGAACAGGTGCCCTCATACTAGGGAATTGGAATGTTCCCCTTCTCATAATCAGGTTAGTAAACCTGTATGTCATTTATGCAATGCTCCTGCATAGGAACAGGGAGGGCAGACGCGACCAAGAGGTTCACGCAGATGAGACAGTAAATTTCTTCTGGAAAAGTTTGTATGGTTATGTGCAAAAAGACAAGAGTATCTCTTCTAAACAGCAATGGGACAAATTGTAGAAATGGACGTTGGACGTAACCCCCCCCCCCCCCGATTACCTGATGTGCCTTGAAATCCCCCACCCCCGAGTTACAGTACTACCTGCATATACTTCATAACCTTGTGGGTTTCCAAATCCTTGTGTGTAAATCTTTGTAGATATATCATGTACAAACAACCACTTTGTATATAATTGTGCTTTGGCAACATACTGTATGCTTTGGTAGTTTGTTGGTTCAATAAAAAAATCTTGTCCTATTAAAATAAATAAATAAATCTTGTCCTATCTTGGAGAAGCCAGGGAGGGAACTTGAAACCTTCTGCTCTTCCCAAAGCAGCTCCATCCTCTGAGGGGAATATCTTGCTGTGCTCACACTTCATTCAAATACAGCCAGGGCAGACCCTGCTTAGCTAAGAAGACAAGTTATGCTTGCTACCACAAGACCAGCTCTCCTCTCCTTGAAATGTTTTGCAAAATACTAGTCCCGTTTAAAAGATCTACACTCCATTTTCCTCTTGCTCCTACAATCTGCAATAGCTCTCTATGCTTCTTTCATTTTTTTGTGTCCACATTGGTTTCATTGCGTAACCTTCAACTATGCCTGTTAAGTAACTTTGGACCACATTTTTTATCTTCACCACAAATTTAGTGATTTGTGTTTAGTCATTTGAAATTTAGTAATTCAAATTTGAATTACTGATTCATTTGAATCAATTTGAATTTCTCCAAAGTCATACTGAATTCTGATGAATTCACCCAAACTTTAGGCAAATTCAAATCAATTCTAACGAATCTCAGTGGTTTCAAATTTGAATAGATTCATTCTAATTTCATGCACATCCCTAGAGCTCACCTCTCCTGCCTCCTGAGTCGGCTCATTGGGAGGGAGGCCCTGAGCAGCCAGGTGAGCACTTGACTTCTGTTGTTGGATTTTTGTCCTAGGACAGTGTCACTTCTGATTCTAGGGTCCTGGGGAGATGGGGAGGGTTCTGGGGACAAGATCCCCTTGCTGGGGGACACCTGTGTCATGGCCCCTAGCTCTGACAGCGAGGAAGAAAGGGAAGCTGTCGGCATTTCATCCGAGTCTGGAATGTCTGAAGGGCAGAGCCCGACTGCAGTGGAAGTAGCTGACGGTTCAGAACAGACTCAACAGCCTGAACCAGCAGAAAATGTCAGCGACCAATCGGGGGATGATTTAGGCATTGGAGCTCCACCAACGCCACGGCAACGCAGGTGTTTCAAACGCAGGTCACAATTGGAGGCGGTGCGGAGGAGCAAGCGCCTGTTATCGAAGGCTGACAAGCCGTAAATCCTGACACCTGGGAGCTTTCGACTGGCTCCATAAATTGGAGCCTCTGACTCCCACTCATTGCTGAGTTTCAACAATTGTCATTCACCCACAGCAAGCAGCCGAGCCGTGTACTTCGCTGGCCTTGGGCCAGACCTTGACAACCGGATTCTCAGAGCTCCAGGACTTCTAGGGTGACAGGCTCTGGCTGTTTGAGGTCTGTTGGATCTAGGGAGATTTCCTGGGCTGGAGTCTTGACTGGGGCATCTTCCATGGGTTTACTGAGAGGCTTTACTGTGAAGTTACCCCGCAAAATACCGACACATAAAGTGGATTTTATAAACCCCTGATATAAATTGGGCTATACTTAACGCACAATTAAAAAAACCCAAATTGTGTGTGAAGTGCTCCCCATAGCTTGCAGGGACTTTGAGGTAAATTAGGACAATATGTGAACGCACCCTCTCCATTCTAGAGTGATGTGAACTACAAGCTGGATGTGAAAAACTTCCTTGTGAAGGGCTCCTTAAACTTGGCCTGTCTCATTGAGTCAGGAAAGTGACTATGGCTCTGGCTTTTCCAGGAGGTTATTCACACTTGGATTCAAGCTTTGGGGTAAATGTTGAGTGAAGCCACCTCGAAATACACTCACGGCATTAAGGGAAGCAGCCCCTCCCCTCTGCTCTCGGGTTTCATTTTTGCAAGTACACATGGCGGGTGTCAGTGTTTTCCTTCCTGGCCAATGGCGGGTGACGGAGGGCGGGGAGTTCCCTGCAGACCATGCCTCTTATTATGCTAATGCTTCTATGTCAGTGCCTCTCCCTGTTTGCTCCGGCGCATTCAGAAAAAGTAGCTTAAAACGGGCATTTTAAAAATCCGGAAATACCTTGAGATAAGCTAGAATTCGCATCACAGAGTCCGACTTGTGTGTGGAGTGGGTCCAAGGATCTTGTTGGGAGTTCGGTGTAAGTTTGGCTGGTGTATGAACGCACACACTCTCTCCCAAAGAGATTCGGGGCAGAAGCCCCGTGTGTAAAGCCTCCAGGAGTGCTCTCAGCTCTCTCTCTTGCCTGCCTTGAAACTCATGGCCTGCTTTTAGAACATCTTGCCCCAAGCATGATGTATCTGCAGCATCACCTTGAATCATACCTTATGAACTATAATTCACTCCTCCAGTTGCCCCTGCCAAATGAGGTGAGGTGGGTGGTTAAGGGAGAGGGCCTTTTCGGTGCTTGCACCCCCATTTATGGAATAGCTTCCCCAGTGAGGTTCTCCTGGTTTCATCACATCTGTTCTTTTAGACACCAGGTAAAGACCTTTTTCTTCATCCAGGCCTTTTAAATACTGTTTTTCAGAACTGATCTTTAACTAATTTTAAAATGAGTTTTTAAGCTGCTTCGTATTGTATTTTTGTATTTTCACCTTTTTTCTCTGTTATGACTTAATGTGTTATGTGTGTTTATTGTGTGTGTTAATCCTCTGTTATGAGCCGCCCAGAGAATTATTTGTTATGGGGCGGCTAACAAAAATATTTATTATTATTATTAAGAGGTTTATTTTCACCTCCTTTGTCACCCTTGAAGGCACTGGAGGGACAATTCTGATGTTTACTAGATCACCTCCTCTTTGGGATAGAGTAGAAATAGTCGCTATGTAGCCCACTTGGGCAGGGGATGGCCAGCACTGTGCAGGGGGCAGCTTGTGATTAGAGGGCCCAATCTTGAT
This sequence comes from Hemicordylus capensis, assembly GCF_027244095.1. Lineage (NCBI taxonomy): Eukaryota > Metazoa > Chordata > Lepidosauria > Squamata > Cordylidae > Hemicordylus > Hemicordylus capensis. The sequence goes on along the minus strand of NC_069658.1, from coordinate 250,965,896 downwards.
CTTTCTCTTTGCTTCACTGGCAAAGAGGGAAGAGAACAGAGGCTGAGTGGCAGAAGAGGCAATAAAGGGGGAAGCCTGAGAAGTCCCAGCTCAGAGCCTGCCCCTCCCCACTGTCTCCTGCTTCTTCCTAACAAGGTCGCGATGGGGGCAATGGGGTGCATGCAGCCAATAGGTCCAGGGCTCTCAGCCAAACAATGGGGGCTTGTGCGCCTTGAGCCCAGTGCTAAAAAGACTTCAACTGTGGAAATAATATAACTTCCCTCAATGAGAGCCGGTGTGGTGCAGTGAATCACATATTCTATATGGAACCCAGAGACTGGGATTCGAGGCCCTGCTCATTTCGGGAGCTCACTGGCTGATTTGGGTCCAGTCACTCTCCCTTGGCCAAACCTCTGTCACCAAGAGAGAAGCCATTTCAAGCAGTACACTGTGTTGGGCCAGAACACCGATTAACTGGTGAGTTGACTCACGAGCTTACGAGTGAACATGCTCCTTGCTCCCTCCCAATGTCTGTAGATGCCCCTCCTTCTACGTTTCCTGGGCAAACTCTCTCCCTGTCTTTAGACATCTGCACCCTGACCAGGAATAAAACAGGCAAAAAGATGCAGTGATTGGCAGGAGAAGACTTTATTGTTTAAAAAACATACAATTATTGAAGGAAAAAACGGTTATATAAGCATAAATTGGGAGGAAAACTGCTTCTGAAGTTTTCTATCAATCCACCAGTTTCAGCCAGCCAACATCAACCCCTAATGCTCCTAGTGGTCATCATGATAGTGGGTGCAAAAGGCCGATGCACTGGAACTCCAGCAAGTTATTGGATGGATCAATTAATGAGTTTTTTGTGAAAGATTTTTTGTATATAGCTGACTTCTCAAGCTCCTTATTTTCAATATCCAAGCTAGAGAAACAAGGCTGTGAACTGTATATTAAAAATGGACAGTGTATTGTTACCCAGAATGGAGAAGTTTGCATTGTAGGCTCTGAATGCAAAGGCCTGTACAGCGTGCAGGAGCAACCTGTATCAAAGACAGACATAGAAAGACCAGCCTGGTCCAAACCTGAAGCATACCATCCTAATGAAGTGAATCTTGCTAAGTCATGCCTGCATGAAAACTGCTTGCAACTGTGGCATAGATGCCTGGGACACAGGAGCTATGAGTCAATCCAGAACATGAAGAAAAAGGGATTAGCTAATGGCATTGATTTTGTACCATGTGACATTGTAACTAACTGTGTTTGTTGTCTTGAGTCCAAAGCAGTTAACAAGCCATTTCCTAAGCAGAGTGAAAGGAAGATCAGAAGACCCCTGGAGCTGATCCACAGCGATATATCTGGACCACTACCAGCTACCATAGGTAATCACAAATATTTCTTAACAATCACAGATGATTTCTCATGCTACACGCTTGTATTTCTACTAAAGGCAACAAGACGGGAAATTATCCCCACCAGTTTCAGTGCAGAACGTTTGTTGTTGCAGTCATCTGAAGAACATGCATGGAGGTTATAATACAATCTAGTCTATACGAAATAGATTTATTGGTGAGGAACAGTCTGGATAGGAAAGACCTGTCCCTGTCTAAAAGCTACCTAATGGATAGGTAGGGGAGAGAGATGTTACCATCTACTCTCCAAGAGGAAAGGAAGTGGACTGACTCCCCACAGGAAATACCTGAGAAGTCAAGGCAGGCGTCACAGAGCAGAGGGAAAGCAGGGAGTAAGCAAGCAGTAGGAAGACCCTTACTAACTACCTCTACTCCCAGTGCTCCCAGTGGTAATTAGGACAGTTGGTGCAAAAGGCCGATGTACTGGAACTCCAGCAGGTTTCAGCACATCCACGGATCCTCTGGCTCCATTTCTGGGGTGGCCGCTTGAGAAAAGCGCGCCAGCTTCAGACATCTCTGCAAGAAAAAGAAAGACAGGCATGGAAGGGGTCGGCTTATCCGCACCATCCGCGAGCAGCGCCTGGGCATATCCGCCAGTTTCGGCCAGCCAACATCATCCCCGACTTCCACCTGTCAACTTCCACATAGCTTCAACCGCTTCAATCCACCGGTTATCCTTTCACACATCACTATAGACTAACATTCGCCTCGACCACATTCACAACCACGCACACAGATATTCGCACGCCAGGGCAGCCCGTGAGGGACACCGCCGACATCCATTCACTCCCTTTCGGTCACCAGCCATTCACATACACTCCCCAGCTTCAATCCACAAGTATCCACCAGCTTCTGGAGACGGGCTTCAACAGGGGGACTTCCACCAGCTTTCATCCGCAAACATCCACCAGCTTCTTCCGCCTAGCAACAGAATCCAGCGGCTTCCGAATACAGATGGCCACGGGCTTCCATACCCCCGACATCCACCAGCTTCCGCCGGGTCCGCTCGGCTGGCGTCCACCAGCTTCAAGCCACTGGCATCAGCAGGCTTCATGCGCAGGTTTGCCTCCAGCCTTCCGTGCAAGAGAACTTGCCTCGTCTCCGCAGCCACTGCATGACCCGCTCCCGTCTGTGTAGGGATCGCTTGGCTCCACTGCTGCCAAATCGTCTCCTCCAAGTGATGTCAGCCTTAGTCTGCATACTGGCCTCCGCCTGCCTGTGAGAGAAATGTTGAAAAACATGTCTATTTGGAATCAATCCACCCCATCTTTCCTTTATGTCATTTTTGATTCAGCTAGGCCTGGAAATGATGACCTACCAAGGTTTGCCTACAACCTTTGCTCCTGCAACTCTGTGTTCCTCAAAGATGCTTACGTGAACTAGTTGATGAAAGATGCTTACGTGAACTAGTATGCTTTAGGGACCCGTTTGCTCTCACTTCTAAACAAGGACGCTGCTGGTACCGAATAGCCCAGGCCCAGGCCCATAGGCTCCCCACATTTTGATAATTAGAGCTCCTCGTTTACATTTTCTCTAGAGGAATCCTATCATCTCTTCCCCACTCGTTTACATCAGAGCTAAAAAGAGGATTTAAGTCTTCTTTCTCTCCAACATCAAATTTCTCCTGTAATCTGTACCCCACACAATGGCGAGCTGGAGTGTTTGTGTTGTGGTGGTTAGAACGTTAAGAATCGGATTGGGAAGACCTGGGTTCAAGTCCTTCCCCACTCATCCATGAAACTCACTGTGTAACCTTAGGCCAGCACTTTCTCCCCCCACCCCCGCTCCTAACCTGCCTTGCAGGATTATTTGTGAGGATAAAACTGGGGAGGAACAGCTATGTACACTCCCTTAGCTCCTTGGCGCAATAGTGGATATAAGTTCCATAATACAGGCATATATGCATATTTATGTTGACGTTAAACTTCAGGCACTCCAGTCCTAATCATGTCAACTCAGAAGCAAATCCAAATACGTTTAAAGAACAGTATAACTATCACAGCAGTGAGCAGCCCACTTTGATCTCTTCAATGCTGAGTTGCACCTAGATAGTTTTGTAACCTGGACCTAAAGGCCTTTGGACCCCCCTCCCCGGCTAGAGCCCCCCACTGCAGCCCCCCACTGCAAGTTAAGCATCGTCTTCCTACACACACCCCATTACATACAAAATATTTTTAACACATGGGGTTTTGAGGGCACAAACACCAACTGAACTCACAAGAATGTAAGAATATAAAACATGTATATTTATGCAAATATGCACTAGCAGAAACATTTCAACACACAAAAGTAACATTTTCCCATCCCACATATTTCTTTCCCCACTCCCCCCCTCTGTCTCTATAGCACCCAACACAGGTCACAATCACACTTGTGGGGCCAGCAGTGACCACACCACCCAGGACAGACTAAAGAGGATTTGGGGGGCCCCAGGGGATGTGGAGGCCCTGTAATTCGGCCCCAAAGTTCAGGGGTAAGAGCACCACTGCTTCATTGAGCCTTTTTTGCATTTTGAAGCCAAAATCACAGATATCACATGAAATCTCTTAACACCATAGAATCACCATATGTAATTACTGTGTGTGTCAAACAGATGGAAAAGCCATCAACTTGTGATCAGTTTAGATCTATTTAATCACTATTTGAAACAGCAGAATGGCATATGCAGAGTTTTCACTTGTTTTTCTTTCTTCTCGACTACAGTTATATCTGGTGTACTGTGTGGCAGATGTTTGTCTGTTTATCATTATCATTATCAGGGCGGTTTACACAGAGATGTAATAAATAAATACGATGGCTCCCTGTCCCCAAAGTGCTCTCATTCTAGGGCTCACAATTAAGGATGAACAAGCCTTCCAAGGTCAAGAGAAAAGAGAGCTTATAAAACAAGTTCCTTATAACAAGTTCCTCATGATCTGATTTACAAAGTCTTACTCTGAAACAGGTACATAAAAAGAGACCACAAAATTATGTATGGTGGGGGCGTGGATGGGAAAATGCTTTATTCTCAGTTTTCCAGTTTGTGAAGAAGAGAGAAGCCACTTTCAAAAATTTGAGATTATTTCCCCCCACTATAAGCTTAAAGGGAGAATACGTTGTCTATTACGAGGGCAGAGCAAAATAAAATAGGCACTAAGGAGAGCCATTTTGAGGCCAAGAACCATTTTTCTCATCTCTTTTGCTAATTAAGTGTCTTTGAGGCGCCTTTGAGGACTCTTGAAGTTGGAAGTGGTATATAATATATTGAGAGAAATCCCAATCACACCAGTTTAGAACTAACAAACAACCTGTGATTCTTCATTCGCCCACCCCATCCAACACACCCAGAGTTTTGAGCCATTTGGTGGGCATTTTAAAAAACATTTTGCCATGCATGCATGCTCTAACGAGCATCCTAAGATCCCATTACGTGTCAATTTCAGACAGACCAGAATTCCAACTAGTTGTAAAAGAATGTATTACTTCCAAATCATGCAGATAACTCACATGTAAGGAGGCAGGAAATTGCAGACCATAGATGGTTCACATGGAGATGAAATCACGGGAGATACATTACAGCAGATGGAGATGATACCTCCAGAGGCAGGTTCTCGTGATGTACCGGGGTGTCCTTGGAATACTTTAAATCAAGAACTCCACAGGCCAGGAGGTGAGCGTGAACCCTCCTGTGTGTCCTGCCAGCCTTGTCCCGCCATTCCTTTCCCTTGACCCCAGCTTCTTCCCTCCCTCCCTCCTCCCTCCCTCCCTCCTGGGACTCCTCTTGCCTCCATCCCTCCTTGGCACTGGCAATTGCTAGCTTCACCTCTAACTCAACTGTGTGTGCTTAAGGCTGCAGGTGTCCCTTTGTGACATCACAAGCAGGCAGCAGCCAATGGCGAGGCATCACCTCTCAAAGAGCAAATTCATACATTATAAAGCCTGCTTTCAATTAAAAATCCATCCAAACATACTGTTAGTGTTGCCAGCTTTGACTGAAGCTATTCCTAGAGATTATTTCCCTCAATATTTTTCACAAAACCAAAGCACCGAAATCTCCAGGAATGCTTTCAAGAGTCACCTGGAGATTAACCTCAATCCTGGTGACTCCAGGCCAATCCTGGAGGGGTGACAACCCCCTCAATAGCATATGAATGTGTCCACAGGGCCGGGGACAGCACCCGGAGAGAGCCCACCAACCCTGCTTCCTCTTTCCAGTCGGATTGGTGTTCTGAGCTGGTCTTGTGGTAGCAAGCATGGCTTGTCCCCTTAGCTAAGCAGGGTCCACCATGGTTGCATATGAAAGGGAGACTAGAAGTGTAAGCGCTGTAAGATATTCCCCTCAGAGGATGGAGCCACTCTGGGAAGAGCAGAAAGTTCCAAGTTCTCTCCCTGGCTTCTCCAAGATAGGGCTGAGAGAGACTCCTCCCTGCAACCTTGGAGAAGCCACTGCCAGTCTGTGCAGACAATACTGAGCTAGATAGATCAATGGTCTGACTCAATATATGGCAGCTTCCTATGTTCCTATACCATTAGAGTTGCCAGCTTTGACTGAAGCTATTCCTTGATATTATTCCCCCCCCTATTTTTCAGGAAAACAAAGCACTGAAATCTCTAGGAATGCTTTAAGAATCACCCTGGCGTTTCCCAGACTACGAGGTTTGTGCTGGTTAAAGTGTTGCAAAATGCAACGGTACGAGGAGGCGGATTGAAACTGCAAGTACAGCGCTTCTCAATCCATTCCTCTGTGCATTGTTACATGGTTTTGCCCGTCCATATCCAAACTCTGCATCAGGTTTTCCGAACAGGGGGCTGTCCATACTCCACTAGAATCACATTTTATGCCCCCCCACTCCAGTTCAGGTCAACGGGGTTGTGGATGGGGGTGGGGGGGTGGAGCTGCTGACGCGGCAACTTAAAAACAAAAATCAGTGCTCTTGTGCAAATCTGCCAGCAAGGGGGAAGCCCAGTTCAACCTTTTCTTCTTTGCGCAAGCCAGAGCAATGGAACGCATTGGGTGTTATGAGGCCTTTTTAACTGGAAATTTCATGCATGCAAAGCTGCTGTCTGCAGAGTCCTGTAGTTCATGCAGTTCGGTATTGCCAACTCTGACGGGCAGCAGCGCTCTCAAGTCTTAGGGAGTGCAGGGTCTTCCCCAGCACTGCTGCCTAAGTATCTTTTAATTTGAGGGGCCTGGATTGAATCCGAGAGGCTGTGCTTGCTCCCTCCCTGCTGAGCTGTGACCCCAGTTTACTTGCTTGGTAGAAACATTTTATTTATAGCCTTTTATTTAATCTAATTCTATTCTACCTTTCCAGGGCATGTTCAAGGTGTCTCTCGATAAAATCACACAAGCTAAAATACACTAACAAAGTGGTTCTCAATATTGGGCCCCCAGACCTTGTTGGACAACAACTTATGCGGAAGGCGAGCTGGTTTTGTGGTGGCAAGCACGAACTGTTCCTTTGCTAAGCAGGGTCAGCCCTGGAGACTGCATGTGTAAGCACTATAAGATCTGGATGGAGCTGCTCTGGGACAAATATTTGCATGCTCATGAAGGAACAGAAAGGGCACACAACACGTAATACCTTCTCTTACAAGGCTTTTTCTTGATATTGTCAGCACATTTTCATATTTTATTTCTCCAAAACTATCAGAATGAGACCACACACACATATTTCATTATTATTTCTATAACTCCATCAAGGTACACAGCACTTTACTAACTATCAAGGTACATAATACTCCAGCAAGGTACATAGCACTTTAGGTACATGAGCAACTTAGGGAGATTCCTGCCCTGAGGAGCTTAGAATTTAAATTCTGATGTAGAACACTGACAAAAAAAAATCTGGCATACAGTAATGAGTAAAGTTGCAACAATTGAATGTTAATGTCACAGGTAGAAAAAATTACTTGGCAAACATTTGCAGACAGGTGGAAGTACTTCATGAACTTTGGAAAAACTAAAGAATGGATGGTACATGATAACAGAACTTGATAGATATATTATGATATTTTATTTTATTTTTTACATTTTATATCCCGCTCTTCCTCCAAGAAGTGCAGAGCAGTGCAGGGGCGTATCTAGCATGGGGGAGGCAGGGCACGTGCCCCGGGGCACCACTTGAAGGGGGAGCCATTTTTTTTAAATTAATTTTTTTAAAAAAAATGACTGTCAGGGGGGAAATGGCCACCACGCATGCTCAAATGGCCTCTGTGAGGCCCTAGGCCATGCCAGGCCTTGCAGAGGCCATTTGAGCATGCACAGTGGCCATTTTGTTTTCAGCGGCCATTTTTTTTTTAAAAAAAGATTATTTTTAAAAATGGCCACCACACATGCTCAAATTGCCCCTGCAAGGCCCTAGAGGCCAACGGGGGGACAGGAAACCTTTGCAGACCACCACCCCCAGCCTTTAGAAAACCTCCTGAAGGGGCTACAGGTAAAAAGTTTTTTTAAAAAATTAATATGATATAAGACACTGTACACATATTCAGATTGGCACTATGTACAGAGAATCAGGGCTTGTGAATACTGAGCTGAAGCTTATGAGCTAGGATTGTATTCATTTGCTCTTATGATAAGTGAGTTAAATGTGATGTCTTAATAATATGCCTATTAATGGTGAGTTTGTCTTTGAATCAGTGTGAAATCCTTAGTATTAAGGCCCACTGGGAGTTTCTTTCTTTCTTTCTCTCATTTTAACTGTCTTTCTGAAATACTAGAATATATTCCAAGCAGTGACACAGTTTACTCTGCATATCATTTAATTATTTTCAGAGTATCTGGGAAAAGTCCAATTCTCCATTTAATTTTAAAACTTATGTAATAGTGATGCTACAATGCATAGTAGAGAATTAGACAGGGACTTCTGTTTTAGTCTTCCAAGTACTCCTCCACATAGTATTTGGGTATTTCATGAGCTCCAGCATACTGAAATTTGTAGTTTTCCAGCATTTTTTGGTCTGACTACGTCCACTGCTGAATAGTTTTTGAAAGATTAGAAGATTAACAAGCTTGACTTGTATTTTTGAGCTGATATTATAGTAAAGTTATCTGAAAGATGGGTGTCAGCTGTTTGGACAGGGGGCGCAATTTCAGTGTTTGCCCTAGGCACTATTTTCCCTAGATACGCCTCTGGAGCAGTGTACTACATACTTAGGTTTCTCCTCACAACAACCCTGTGAAGTAGGTTAGGCTGAGAGAGAAGTGACTGGCCCAAAGTCACCCAGCAAGTATCATGGCTGAATGGGGATTTGAACGCAGGTCAAAGTATGACTGCGTTTTATTTTAGATGAAGCCCAAGAAGCATGATTTTTAGATCAGTTGTATTTGCTTCTTATTTTATGAGCCTTGAGAAACTGTTTGGTATATACATAGCCCTGGATTAACCATTAAGCAAAATAAGCATGTGCTTAGGGCATCAAGGGAAAGGGGGCACCACACACAGAGTTTTCCCCCTAGCTATCATGCCCTTAACTCTAAGGGCATAAGAACAGGCCTGCTGGATCAGGCCTGAGGTCCATCTAGTCCAGCATCCTGTTTTACACAGTGGCCCACCAGATGCCACTGGAAGGCACAGACAGGAGTTGAGGGCATGCCCTCTCTCCTGCTGTTACTCCCCTGCAACTGGAACTCAGAGGCATCCTGCCTCTGAGGCTGGAGGTGGCCTTTAGCCTTCCAACTAGTAGCCGATGATAGACTTCTCCCTCATCACCTCCACGGCCGGGTAAATGAAGTCTTTTTGGCCTTTTCGGGCCTCCGTAAAGGCAAGCGGCAGCCATTTTGGCCACTGCTGCGCATGCGCAAATGCCCTCTGCGAGGCATTTACCCGGCTGCAGCAGTGATGAGGGAGGCCGGTGGGGGGAGAGGGAACCCTCGCGGATACCCCCTCCCCCGCGGCTACAGCAAGCCACCTGAAGGGGCTACAGGTAGTTACTTTTCATTTAATTTTTTTTTAAAAAAAAATTAAAGTTCGCGAACCTGCCGGACCGGACCCGGGTAGGGGGGTCAATGAGGGCCGGACCGAACTGGCCCGATTCCGTTCTAGGCTGGTCAGGCCTTGAACTGAACCGGGTCAGACGGTTCCGTGCACACCCCTATCCAAACCCCTCTTAAAGCCATCCAGGTTGTTGGCTGTCACCACATCTTGTGGCAGAGAATTCCACAAGCTGATTATGCGTTGTGTGAAAGAGTACTTCCATTTGTTGGTCCTGGTTCTAGTGTTATGTGAGAGGGAGAAGAATTTCTCTCTATCTACTTTCTCCACATCATGCATGATTTTATAGACCTCTATCATGTCTCCCCGCAGTCGTCTTTTTTCTAAACAAAATAGCCCCAGGTGTTGTAGCCTTGTCTCATAAGAAAGGTGCTCTAGGCCCCTGATCATCTTGGTTGCCCTCTTCTGCACCTTTTCCAGTTCTACAATGTCCTTTTTTAGATGTGGTGACCAGAATTATACGCAGTACTTCAGGTGTGGTCACACCATAGTTTTGTATAAGGACATTATAATATTAGCAGTTTTATTTTCAATCCCCTTCCTAATGATCGCTTGCATGGAACTGGCCTTTTTCACAGCTGCTGCACACTGAGTCGACACTTTCAACGAGCTGTCCACCACGACCCCAAGATCCTCTCCGTCAGTCACCGACAGCTCAGATCTCATCAGAGTATATGTGAAGTTGGGGTTTTCCGTCCCAATGTGCATCACTTTACACTTGCCAACACTGAACCACATTTGCCGTTTTGTCGCCCAATCCCCAAGTTTGGAGAGATCCTTTTTGGAGCGCCTCACAATCCATTTTGGATTTCACTACCCGGAAGAGTTTGGCATCATCTGCAAATTTGGCCACCTCACTGCTTACCCCTACTTCTAGATCATTTATAAATCAATTAAAAAGCACCGGTCCCAGTACAGATCCCTGGGGGACCCCACTTCTTACTTCCCTCCATTGTGAAAACTCTCCATTTATCCCTACCCTCTGTTTCCTGTCTTGGAGCAGGAACAGCTTGGAGAGGAAAGCTATAGGGAAGGGCAGAAAGGGCAGCACAACCCAGGCAGTGTGTTAACATGATGGTGCGGGGCTGATTTGTTGGGGGGGGCGTCACCCACTCTGCCCTAGGTGAAGAGCCTGTTAGAGGTTGTTGATTTTTACCCACAATAGGTAAAACAGCGGAGCACTAAGGAATGAGCACACACTCCAGTTACAGAGTAGGTAGCAGAGGATGGTTTGGATATTGCAGCTGTTTAGAGAAAACACATGGAGATCCTTGTATGACTAAACACTAAATATTTATTGGTTAAATACACTTAGATAGGAAAGACCTATCTCTAATCTAAAGGACTACATAATGGATAGGTAAGGAGAGAGAGAGATGTTTCCATCTGCTCTCTAGGAGGAAAGGAAGGATTGTGACTCAGCACAGGAAGTGCTGCAGAGTCAGTTCAGGGGTCATAGAGTAGGGACAGATAGGGAGACCCTGACTCACTGTCTCTACTCCCAATGCCCCTACTCCCAATGCCCTTCCCATTAGCCCTATCTTGGAGATGCTGCCAGGGATGGAACTTGAACCTTCTGCTCTTCCCAGAGCAGCTCCATTCCCTGAGGGAAATATCTTACAGTGCTTTCCTACCAGGAGATACTGTTGCAGGGGAAATCCTCTGGAATCGGGCCCTCTTGTTTGATTCAGCCCCTTGCATTCATCCTTCCATTAAGTTTGACAGAGAATGGGCCATCTTGCCGAACCAAAGAAGATTGGACCAGGTTCCCACAATTGACTTGTTGCCTGACTGAATGAAGTTCAAACAACAAGGGTGCAGTGCTCAAATACGCTTTTATTTCGTGATCACAAAAGGCAAAAGTACAGGTCAGAAAGTCTGGCAAGTACTGTGCACCGAAGCTATACAGTTGGCTAGCTTATATAGGTTTCCAAAACAAAAAACAACCCCCCCCCACCAAGTAGATCAGTAAACCAATTAATACATGTTATTGGTTAATAAACATACATATATCAGACGTGCCACCTAGAGCCTGGGAAGATGAGTTACTACCTGACCTTTCTGACAACTTTACTCCCTATCATATCTCCTGGTACCAGCAAAATCCTCTTTTCTGCTGACTGAGGAATTTGGCTAATGGTCTGTACTTGACAGGTTCTGGTAACTGTTCTCTCTCGTGGGCCTTCCATCTCACATTCTTGAGAGGGGCCCACATTCTTGGCTTTGGCATCCGTTACCTCTTGGCCAAGAGGCCTCCCAATTCTGAACAATTTCTTATTTCAGTCCTGCTGGCTTTATATTTTATTAGGGACCTGAACCAAACCAACTTTGAATCATACTTTGATACACACTTTTATGTACTTATTTGTAGGCCTGGATTAAACAATTCTTTATCAGTACTGCCAGAGAATAAACCTAAGATCTTCTGCATGCAAAGTAGATGCTCTACCACTGAGCTGCAGCCTGCTTCCAGTATCATGGTAGCTTAAAGGATCTTAGTAGATGCTTCCAATACGGCAGCTTAAATGTGCTGGGGTTTGTGATTATTCATCTTTCCCTTTGGGGAAAGTGCAGAGTATTCTAGCCCGGAAACCATCCACTCCAGTTACAGAGTGTGGAGTTTAGTTGTTGCAGCTATTTAAGAAACATGCATGGAGATCATTGTAGAGTCTTAATTACCATACGTAACTAGTGTATTGGTGAAATACATCAGGAGAGAAAAGACCTAATCCTGTCTACTAGCAGCTACATAATGAATAGAGAGGGAGGGAGGGAGAAATGTTTCCATCTTCTCTCTAGAAGGAAAGGAAGAGGACTGACTCACTACAGGAAGTACCTGAGGAGTCAAGGCAGGGGTCATAGAGTAGAGGCAAGCAGGGACAGGTAAGGAGACCCTCTCTAGCTATTCCTAATGCCTCTAGTGGTCATTGGGATAGTCAGTGCAAAAGGTTGATGTCACTGGAACTCCATCTCCAACAAAATGTTCAAAACACACTTTAGGCCAGGTTTCCCCAACCTGCGGCCCTCCAGATGTTGCTGAACTACAACTCCCAGCATCCCTAGCCACAATTTATTGTGGCTGCGTATGCTGGGAGTTGTAGTTCAGCAACATCTGGAGGGCCACAGGTTGGGGAAGCCTGCTTTAGGCCTTCCCGTTGCACACAACTGCACCCTTTGTTTAGGAATTACAGATAAAAATAGTGTGAGGTAGTCTCAGGCTGCCAACTTTGACTTAAGCTATTCATGGAGATGTATTATTTGTCTTTCCAGTATTTTTCACAGGTATCAAGTCTTTCAATCTCCAATATCCCTTTCCACAGCTATTTGGATATTGACACAGATTCCAGAAGACTCCAGGCTAATCCTAGAGGGTCGGAAACCTACCTCAGTGCCCTAGAAAATCAACCAACCAACTAACCAACCAAACAATATATTTATTTCGGTCTTTGACCAGCATAAGGTAAAAACATAGATATTGTGAAATTAATAGCTGTGCATTAAAAGCAGTCTATGCCTAAAACTATAAGGTTAAAAGGTGGAGATGTAATTAAAATGGAAATTTAGTTAAAATTACTATAATATAAATACTATATTATAATAATACTAAAATATTAAGGTATGGATCTTGGATATTGATACAGATTCCTGGAGACTCCAGGCTATGAACCCCACCGCCCAATGAGATCATCAGCAGAGGTCCGTCCACGTTTGCCACCAGCTCGTCTGGTGGCTATTCAGGGACGGGCCTTGTCCGCTGCTGCCCCGAGGTTTTGGAATGCCCTCCCTAGTGAAATAAGAGCCTCGCCATCTCTGACAGCTTTTAAAAAGGCTTTAAAGACGCATTGTTCACCCAGGCTTTTAACTGATATTGTTTTGATTGTTTTAATGTTGTTTTTAGAATATTGTTTTAAAATTTTAAAATGTTGTGTTCTAAATTTCTTGTTTTTAAATTTCTTGGTTTGTTTTTAATTAATGTTTTACTTTTGTTTTTATCTTGTAAACCACCCAGAGACGTAGGTTTTGGGCAGTATAAAAATATGTTAAATAAGAATAAGAATAAGAATCTATGAGAAGCTATAAAGTTAATCAAAATTAAAATTAAGTTTAAATTAAAGCTAGAGGGATAAGCTACGACAGTAAAAACTCATAGGATGGAGTCGCTGGAGAAACAACAGTACAGATATGAGCTGCGTCAGGCCTGATTCGCTCTTGCTGGCAGTCAGTTCCCAATGAATGAAAGTGCAGTGCTGGCGGGGAAAACACAGCGGTAAGATCACCCTTCCCTGCCCTTAAAGGTAACCCCCCGCCTTCAAACTGGCCCCCACCAGTTCTGTGCACATCACTAGCTTTCAGTGATAGGGTGGTTTGGAGCCCTGCCTAAGTCCGTTTGGCACTCTGCATCCATCATGTGCTCTTTGAGGAGTGTCCTGGCCTGCAAACACACCTACCTCATTTAACTTTTCCTTTATTTGAGGGCGGATTAAGCAATTAAAGAGGCCAGACTTAAGAACTAGGATGCTTCCAGGAAGTCCAGAAGGGCATGGAGGTACTGTAGTAACTGTCCCCAGCAACTGGTAGGCAGTGAGTGTGGCATACCGCTAATGTCTCTCTCACTACACAGGGCATACTGTAGTCTCCAAGCATCATTGTAATATTATAAAAAGCTGTCTGGAAGTTTCAGAGATCATTTATTTCTGGGGTTAAAACATGCAACACATGTTCTTGACTGAGCTACACTCTATGTACTACGGAAGAGTTTCTTAACCTTGGGCCCCCAGATGTTGTTGGACTACAACTCTCATCATTCCCAGACATGGCCTTTGTGGCTGAGGATGATGGGAGTTGTAGTCCAACAACATCTGGGTGCCCAAGATTTAAAAACCCTGTACTAAGGATACAAAATGTATTATATACAACTTAGGGCAGCGTTTTCAACCAGAGGCACTTGAACCCCTGGAGGTACTTTGAAGCCTCATAGGGGACATCCAGGACCTTCCTATTTCTCTGACTCATTTGCATGCTACATGTTGGCACCTTTGCCGGAAGGGGAAAGGGAGGTGTGTCAGCCTCCACAGGGATGGAAATGCTGGGGCTACGCTCAGTGTTAGCATCGCCCTTGCTGCTGAGCCTGTGAATCAGGCTGAGGGAGGGGTGGACTGAACCTGAGCAGAAGGGTGCCTCCCATCATCTGAGTGGGTGGGCAGGCAGACAGTCCCCGTTGTCACTGACCTCCCCACTCACTGTCCTCACTGCTCTGCTGTCTTCACCCACTACTCCGGCCACTGCACAACACAGCAATGTGATTATTCACCCAGAGGCAGCCGTTAGTGGGAGAAGTGGTGAGGAGAGCAAGTGGACAGCCAGGAGGACAACCGGGATGGAGAGCCCCCGCTTGGTTGCCTGCCCGGATGACAGGCAATGCATGCACACTCCATGTGGGCAAAGGGGTGGAGGTGCAGCAGTGTACCCCACAGGTTGCTGCTCTGGGCAGGCCAGCTCTGTTTTTGGCTTGCTGGGTGGCATGTGGCCCAGGCCATGGCCCTAGGCAACCTCCTAGTTTACATAGTGGATGAGCCAGCCCTGATTTTTCACCTTTTAGTGGAATTGTACAGTTTATTACACACACACACACACACACACACACAGAGTCAAGGCAGAACTAATGAGCCTACTTTCAGTGCAGCCTCCATCTTGGATCGCAGTGCGTGACATGTGACATCATCACAAACCATGCCGTTCAGGTGTCCTTGTGTGTCACTACAACTGTACCAAATTTGGTTCAAATTAGTTAGGTGGTTCACAATTTAGCCCACTTACGCCTCTAACATTCATGCATCCGCCATCTTGAATTGTGGTGGATGACATAATCACAAACTAGGGGTGTCCCTAAAACTGTACTCGATTTGGTTCATATTGGTCCAGGCTTTGTGAAGTTGATGGGGGGGACACCAAGCGCTTTTTTGGGGGGGGGTATGCTTCTCTTAGAATTTTCAGTGGCAAATAGGGAGTTCTTGAACTACAATGTAACCTTAGCTTCAGGAAGTGACCATCCAATGAGAATGGGCTTTTGGATGCACAGTAACACCGTTAAGGCTCGTTCCAATTCTTAAATTACGTGCTTCCATGATCCAGGGTGAATTCTGAATGAATCTCTTCCCACATTCTGAACAGCAGCTGATTTCCTGACTACTGAAGTAGGTGCACTACAAGTGTAGGAGGGGTCAATTTCCAACAACTTCCTCTTCACCAAGAAGTGCTTTGTCCCTGAGGTCTGCACAGCACTTGGGGACCTAACTTCTGGGTGGCACAGTGCAGGAGAAGGGGAAGTTGTAGAAAATTGCCCTCTCCCACACAAGTGTCTGCACTGTTACCAATTCCTCAGAAGCAGGTGCACTTTACACAAGTACAGTGAGGGAAATAAGTATTTGATCCCCTGCTGATTTTGTCTGTTTACCCTCTGACACAGAAATGACCAGGCTATAATTGGGATGGTAGGTTTATTGTAGCTGTGAGAGACGGAATAATAACAAACAAACCCTCAAAAGCCCAGTGCCCAAAAGTCAGCGATGGATTTGCATTGTAGTGAGGGAAATAAGTATTCGATCCCTTCACAAAAGATGTCTTAGTACTTGGTGGCAAAACCCTTGTTGGCAATCACAGAGGTCAAACGTTTCTTGTAGTTGGCCACCAGGTTTGCACACAACCCAGGAGGGATGTTGTCCCACTCCTCCTTGCAGATCCTCTCCAAGTCAGAAAGGTTTCGAGGCTGATGTTTGGCAACCCGAACCTTCAGCTCCCTCCACAGATTTTCTATGGGTTAAGGTCTGGAGACTGGCTGGGCCACTCCAGGACCTTCATGTGCTTCTTCTTGAGCCACTCCTTTGTTGCCTTGGCTGTGTGTTTTGGGTGATTGTCATGCTGGAATACCCATCCACGACCCATTCTCAATGCACTGGCTGAGAGAAGGAGGTGCTCACCCAAGATCTGACGGTACATGGTCCCGTCCATTGTCCCTTCGACGCGGTGAAGGTGTCCTGTCCCCTTAGCAGAAAAACACCCCCAAAGCATAATGTGTCCACCTCCATGTTTGACGGTGGGGATGGTGTTCTTGGGCTCATAGGCAGCATTCCTCCTCCTCCACACACGGCGAGTTGAGTTGATGCCCAAAAGCTCGATTTTGGTCTCATCTGACCACAACACTTTCGCCCAGTTCTCCTCTGGATCATTCAGATGTGCATTGGCAAACTGCAGACAGGCCTGTACATGTGCTGCCTTGAGCAGGGGGACCTTGCGGGCACTGCAAGATTTCAGTCCTTCACGGCGTCGTGTGTTACCAATTGTTTTCTTGGTGACTATGGTTCCAGCTGCCCTGAGATCATTGACAAGTTCCCCCCGTGTAGTTCTGGGCTGCTTTGTCACCGTTCTCATGATCATTGCAACTCCACGAGGTGAGATCTTGCATGGAGCCCCAGACCGAGGGAGATTGACAGTTGTTTTGTGTTTCTTCCATTTGCGAGTTATTGTGCCAACTGTAGTCACCTTCTCACCAAGCTGCTTGGCGATAGTCTTGTAGCCCAGTCCAGCCTTGTGCAGGTCTACAACCTTGTCCCTGACATCCTTCGACAGCTCTTTGGTCTTGGGCATGGTGGTGAGTTTGGAAGCTGAATGATTGTTGCTTCTATGGACAGGTGTCTTTTATACAGGTACTGTAACAAGCTGGGATTAGGAGCACTCCCTTACAGAGGGTGTTCCTCATCTCAGCTCATTACCTGCATATAGTGAAAAGACACCTGGGAGCCTGAAATCTTGCTGGTTGATAGGGGATCGAATACTTATTTCCCTCACTACAATGCAAATCCATTGCTGACTTTTGGGCACTGGGCTTTTGAGGGTTTGTTTGTTGTTATTCTGTCTCTCACAGCTACAATAAACCTACCATCCCAATTATAGCCTGGTCATTTCTGTGTCAGAGGGCAAATGGACAAAATCAGCAGGGTATCAAATACTTATTTCCCTCACTGTAAATCAGGATAATCAGGATGTTAGCCACTGACATTTTATTTCCTTCTGTGAATTCTCTCAGGCATATATGAAGATTAGTCCTCTAAAAGAGATCCTCCTCGCAGTCTGAATGCTGAAACAGTTTCACATATGTATGGGTTTCTCTTACACACTGTTAAGAGTTGAGCTCTGTTTACAGCTCCCCCCACAAACTTACATTTTTATACCGCCCCATCCAAAGGCTCTGGGAGGTGCACAACAAGTAAAATGCGAAAAAAACAACCACCTTTTAAAACCAACAGATTAACAACAGTATAAAAGCAAATTTAAGACAGTTCAGAACCATTTAAAACCAATTAAATATACACTAGACAGTGTGGTGTAGTGGTTAGAGTGCCGGACTAGGACCGGGGAGACCCGAGTTCAAATCCCCATTCAGCCATGAAACTAGCTGGGTGATTCTGGGCCAGTCACTTCTCTCTCAGCCTAACCTACTTCACAGGGTTGTTGTGAAAGAGAAACTCAAGTATGTAGTACACCGCTCTGGGCTCCTTGGAGGAAGAGTGGGATATAAATGTAAAAATAAAATAATAATAATAATAAATAGAATTTAATTTGCTTAAATTGATTTTTCAATTTAAAATGATTTCTCTCTTGTGTGGATTCTGTGATGTTTTGTAAGGCTTGAACCACTAACAAAGCTTTCCCCACACTCCATGCATTTGAACGGTTTCTCTCCCGTGTGTATTCTTTGATGCACTGGAAGGGCTGAGAGGTGTCGGAAACATTTCCCACAGTCTGGGCACTGGTATGGTTTTTCTCCTGTGTGGACTCTTTGATGAGATTTAAACCCTTTGGCTGTAATCAAGATTTTCCCACATTTCTGGCATTTATATTTACCCTCTCCAGTGTGAATCTTGTGGTGTTGCCGAAGGCTGTAAGGATTGCTGAAGCTTCTCCCACATACTGAACAACTGTAAGATTTCTCTCCTGAATGTAATCTCTCATGACTAACCAAATGTGCTCTCCACCTGAAGCTCTTCCCACAATGTGAGCATTTGAATGGTTTCTCTCGTGTATGGACTCTTTTATGTAAAATAAGGTATTATTTTTCGTAGAAACTCAACTCACACTCTGAACATGCATAAGGCTTATCTCCTGTATGGATTCTCTCATGTCGAAAAATTTCATGTTTTGTCACAAAGCCTTTTCCGCAGTCTAAACATTTGTACGGTTTCTCTCCTGTGTGACTTCGCTCATGTATAACCAAGTTTGACCTCCGATCAAAGCTTTTCTCACAGTAGGTGCAGTGAAGTGGTTTCTCACCTGTGTGTTTTCTCTCATGGCATTCAAGGGCTGAGCTTTGGCTGAAACTTTTCCCACAGTCTGAACATGTATATTTATGTATCCTCAAATGACTGATAAGGCACCATTTCTGACTTAAGCATTTGCCGCACTCTGGGCATTTATATGGCTTTTCTCCTTTATGTGCTCTCTTATGCTTTATTAAGTTTGAGCTGCACCTGAATTTTTTCTCACAGTTTGGGCACTCGTAGGGTTTCTCACCTGTGTGGATTCTTCTGTGCAACTTTAAGTCTGAACTGTTTCTGAAACTTTTCTCACAGTCTGAACATTTATGCGGTTTCTCTCCTCCATGAATTTTCTTGTGCCTAGTAAAGTTTGAAACATAATTGAAGCTTTTCCCACAATCTAAGCATTTATAGGGCTTTTCTCCTGTATGGATTCTCTCATGAGCAATCAGTGCATCTCTCTCTCCAAAGCATTTCCCACAGTATAAGCATTTAAAGAGTTTCTCTCCAGAATGGATTTTCTTGTGCCTAATAAGAAGTCCACTGGAACGGAACTTTTTTCCACACACTGGGCATGCATATGGTTTCTCTCCAGTGTGGGTCCACATGTGCTGTTGAAGGTCTTTGTTCCATGGGAAGCTTTTTCCACAATCTGAACACTGGTAGGGTTTCTCACCAGTGTGGATCTTCTGATGCGCATTCAGGTTGGACGTGCAACTGAAGCTTTTCCCGCAGACTGAACATGCACATGGCTTCTCTCCCATGTGGGATCTTATGTGTACAATAAGGGGACCATTATAACGGAAGGTTTTCCCACAGTCATGGCATTTAAATGGTTTCGCTCTTGATTGATTTCTCTTGTGGGTTTCAGGGGAAGAGTTTCTTGCCTGTTCTACACATAACTTTTGTGTTTCAGTCCTACGACTCCTCTCTTGAACTTTTGTTTCACAGAGGTCTTTGTTGCTTTCCTTACAAGAAATGGCTTTCTTCAGCTGATCTTTTATTTGGTGCTTCCCTGGCCCACATTGAGCCCTAGAGCTTTCTCCTGCCTCCTTACACTGGGAAGTTCTCTCTCTGGATCTTTTCATTTCTCTTGGTTTTACCAGTGGAGAACTTCCTGTTTGAAGAGGTTTCTCCTCCTTCCTCACCTTCTCATCACCTGCCGATAAAAACAGAAAAAACGAGTAAGTCATGGCTCCTTCCTTTAAGTAGGGGTTTGGAGCACATGTCTAGGGGCCATTTCGATGAACAACCCTCACACACAACTGAAGGACACCTCGACAGCACGTCCTTACTGGGCACATTCTCAGAGCATCCCCCCCCCCGCCCTCTATGTGTGCTTGGGCCATGTTCATGTAAATTGGCTCACTGTCTATTTTATGCTTAAGATCATTGCACAGAACGTAATTATTTTCTTTTTAAAAGTTGTTTTTGCATTGAAACTGTCCTTTTATTCTTTATACGTCAAATGAAATTGCTTGATGTAATTAAAGTCATTGAGTCATCTTTCCCCTCACTCCATTCCAGTGCACAAGCAACAGTTAGTCAAAAGATCCCTATTGCATTCTGGGGAATTAGCTGCCATAAAATGGCCACTAGTTTAGATGGCTTTAACAAATTCATGTTCAGTGGCTTTAGACAAATTCATGCTAGAAAAGTGATGATTGCATCAGAGTTTATTCCAGGTCTGCACAACATATGGCCTGTGGGCTGAGGCTTTTTTTCTTGGCCTGTGGGGCCATTCTGCTCCCCCCCCCGCCCCAAACCTCCTTGTATTTTTTTAAAAAATCCTTTCAATTTTTGCCACCGCACGGCCAAGGGATAGCTGCCAGGGGGTGAGCCACGAGCAGTCCTTCTCCCTGCTACCCTGGCGGTGGCAGCTGCGACAATCTTTCCACTGCGCAGGTGCGCCTCGTAGTTGGGAAGAGATGCTAGGCCAAATGGCAAGCCTTGTGTTGCTCTGGGAGTGGGAGCCACTGCCTCTGGGGGGCGAAGGACTACTGTTGGGGTCTTTCCCCCAGCTAATCTGGGTAAGGCAGGCTCCTGCCCCCCGTAAGATACTTGCCAATTAACAGGAGACAAGAGGGAGATCCTTTTCAGTTCCTTTATTCAGCTGAGCAAAGCAACCGGGCGGCTCACTCTGTGCACGCAGGCAGGGTGTGGCGCGCCCACAGAGGGGCCACATACATTCTTATACCCCTGAGTAAACAAATTCATACAGTTGCCCCTTCCCATATAAGGCTATTCCTCCCCCCACCGCAAGGTGACTTTATTGGCTGTTTCAAGCTTGCTCTGTTTTCCTATACATTATCATATACATTTCATAGATTCGCCCCTTTGCAAGGGCCCCAACCTTTCCTTCCTTTCCTTGCGGTTTTCAGGCTGAAGCAATAGCATCTGTCAGCAACCGACTGTTCGCCTATGGTTTGTACAGACAACCCTGTCTTGTGACCTACATAGTTCAGGCTCAGCCCCATGGCCTGCTTTTGTTGCACTAAACTATTCTAAAGTTTCACGCAAGCATGGTTACAGAAGCATAATGGCGTAGGTTAGGCTAACCAAATATGCAGAACCCTTCACTACTGCTGGCTCAACACACACACACACCTGGCAGCCATCCCTCGACCACGCTGCGGCAGAAATGTAAAATAAAAAGCACAGAGGTTTGGCAGGATGGGGTGGCTTCTCTCATAACACCTGCAGCCTGTCTCTCTCTCTCTGCCTCCTGCCCCATCCTTTCCCTCTTTCTTTCCCCCTCTCCATTCTCTCTCTCTCTCTCTCGCACGCGCGAAGTCTCCTGCCCCATCCTTTCCTTCTCTCTCCCCCCGCCCCAGCTTCCTGCCCCATCCTTTCCCTCATTCTTCCCCACCCCTCAGCACTTGGGCTGTGGAATGCACTCCTGGCAGAAATCTTAATCTGAGTTCATTGCTGGCCTTCAGGAGAGCCCTTAAAACCAATCTGTTTGGCCTGGCCTTACAGGGTTTTTAATTTGTTGTAAATTGTTTTTAACTGCTGTAAGTGTTTGGCCTGGTTCTCCAGGGTTTTTAACTGTTTAAATGTTTTAACTTTTAATTAGTTTAATGCTGTTTTTATAGTTTTGATTTTAATTATCAATTGATTTTAATTGTTTTTACTTTGATGTAAACCATCCTGAGCCATTTTTTTGAAGGGCGGTATATAAATCGAACTAACAGACAAACAAACTGTACAAACAAATAAGACTTTTGCTCCATCACATTCCCCACTCATATCGATTTTTAGTCATCCCACATTTCCTGATATTGATATGCCATCTTGAGTAATAAGAGCCATGAGTTTACAAAACTCATACTCAATACCTGGAGATGGTCTAGTGAGTACACCTTATCAGTGGTATGAGCATGACTCAAACATTTGAACAATTGCCAGGAACATTCCAATCAAGATACCGTCCTTGGTGCACTTCTGTCTATCCTCCCTTCTCCAGGTGGTTAGCTAAGGAGTATGTTTTAATTAAACATTCTCTCTGCCTTGCTGTACTAAGTTGTACAAGGCACAACACATAATACAGGAATGAAGGTGAATACAAGGTCTCTAGTGAAAAAGAAGATCACAAGGTTACAAAGTCTGTAATGAAACCCTTTGTGTGTATAAGTACAAGGAATCTACAAAATCCTATATGCACACAGAGAACAGTGGACCACACCACTAACCCTATGCCCTATATTCCATGGTGACACTACAATGCATGAATATGCTTTTGCCACTAGGTGTCAATAATGTGCCTATCACTTTAGAAATTTTCACTGTTTTTTAAACTGAAAATTTTGTCCAAGACTTTTTAAGACTTGGACAAGACTTAAATGTTTTTAAGTCTTGTCCCATCGATCTCTTAATTATAACTGAAATATCCAGCCCTAAAAGCTAGATCCTTGATCAATATTTCAAGGATTGATTTGCAAAGACAGACCAGCCCAGTGTCACGAATTTAGATCCTTATTCTAAGGATCTGTTCAATTCCAGTGAATGTAGTCCACGTTTTTCAGCTTTGAGGTCATACATTGTTGACACAAAGTACCTCTCAGATGCTGTGTTCTCAGCCACTTTGCATATGCTCTAGAGCACCTCAGAGCCAAAGGAACTGAACACTACCCCCTGGGAACTCTCTGGTCCTTTAGCAAGATATAGCAATTAATTGGCAGAGACCTGAGAAAAACACAGACACAAAACTGTCTTTTAAATGTTTACTTAACTAATAGAAGCTTTTACAAAGAAATAATAGCTGACAGGTGGTGTCTATGTGTGTTGCCTTAATAATGAGCAATGACTAATATATAAAAACGACTAGTATATAAAGACTATATTAAAACTACCTTAATAATGAGCAATGACTAATATATAAAAACTACAATGACTAATATATAAAATATATCTTAACCTTATAAGGAACATAGGAACATAGGAAACTGCCATATATTTAGTCAGACCATTGGTCTATCTAGCTCAGTAGTGTCTTCACAGACTGGCAGCGGCTTCTCCAAGGTTGCAGGCAGGAATCTCTCTCAGCCCTATCTTGGAGAAGCCAGGGAGGGAACTTGGAACCTTCTGCTCTTCCCAGAGCGGCTCCATCCCTTAAAGGGAATATCTTACCAGTGCTCACACATGTAGTCTCCCATTCATATGCAACCAGGGTGGACCCTGCTTAGTTGAGGGGACAAGTCATGCTTGCTACCACAAGACCAGCTCTCCTCTGGAAAAGGAAGAAGGTGGGGGAAAGGTGGGGAGAGATAGAGAGATTTGGGTTAGGGGAGGGAGTGGAGCCAAGTTTTTCTTATTACCAGGCTAAGCTTGAGGCTGGTCTTGCTGGAAGCGGAAAATGGGCCACGGGTATTGGAACTTTTGAGAGTGCAGACCCAGAAAACCACAGGATCAGGTACAGGGTAAAATCTCTACTCTGAACTCTGCCCTTCAGCAGAGCCCACAAACAGAGATTCCCCAGTGCAAAATGAGGCCTAGCTTCCCCACCGTCTCTTTTTGGACCCACACTCCAAAGTGCCCATCCTAAAGAGTCAGAAATCAAAGCGCAAAAGCTCCTCTCTTTCCGAAAACTCTGTCTCTCCTTTTAGCCATTTCACTCATGCTGTTTGAAAAATTGCTCCTGCCCCTCCCTTTGGAAAAGCCTTTCACACAAAACTTTACCTTATCACTGCAAAAGGTCTTATCACTGCAAAAAGTATTGCTTCTGCCAGCTTCATACAGCCTCTATTGTCTTTTCTTGCAACGAAGACATCATGAATTTTGCTATCTCTGAGTCTCTCTCTGGGTAACTAAAGTACAGCAATTGTTGCAGCTCCAAAGATGAGAGATGTGGGGGTGGGGAGGGGGCAGGGGTAAGGAAAATCAAGAGATGCAAAATAACCTTATTTATTTATCAAATTTACAATCAAATCTAAATTTTCAATGTTACATAAACCTTGCCAGTTAGGGTTATAATATAGATATGCATTGATTAGCATGATTATTGCAGAACTCAGGCCCCAAATGGCCTTAGTTTTAGTATAGTATCTTGATCACAGTTTCAGAAGCTTCTCGGTCAACATTTCTTTGAGAACAGCACAGCCACAACATTCCCAGAGAAGTCTCTCCGTCAGCATAAGCACCCCATTCTCAGAGACAAAAGTTCAAAGTTCAGAGCTCCCCAAAGACTCTCCTGCTCATGAACAGGTCTGGTATCCATCTTAGGTGGGGGTCTGACTGTCCCTGATACAGATTTAAGCGGAGCCAAACTCACAGACTACATCATGGCCAATAGTCTGAGATGATGAGAGCTGTAGTCAGTTATCTGCAGGAGGGCTGAAATTGTGCAGCCGTGCTCTACAACCATCCCTGTAAACCAGTGTGCGATCCTGAAACACACATGAAGCAAGTAAAAAGAAAAGTGCTTCTGAGGCACACAGAATGTTTCCCCCTCGCCACATACAAGGAGCCCGTGGTCCTCTGCCCTTAAGAGGAAGAGCTTCCAGATCAAAGATCTCAACTCTTATGCTCAGAAGTTCCAACACTTTTTCTTTCCTAGATTCAGCCTTGTCCAAGCACCATCACCTTAAAATATATGGCTCTTTGGTGCTTTCCTTGGTGCTCTTGTGTGCTTGTGAGAGAAGAATGCTACAGCGTGGGGGCATCTTGCTTAGAGAAGGACCGTCCTTCAGCTGTGGGGTACATCAGTCACTCTTACTTACTTGGTCAGGTCACAGATCAGATCTGAAACTATATTCTATTGCCCATTGTTCACACAGGCAGGAGTTCTCAAACTAGGGTCCTCAGATGTTGTTGGACTACAGCTCCCATCATCCCCAACTAGGGGTGTAGTTACCATTAAACACAGTGGGACTGCTAGGGTTGCCATGTCCCTCGGAATGTAGGGTAGCCCCCGGATTTTGGCTCCTCCACCCAGCTGCTAAATTCCACCCAGATTTACATGAATTTCAAATGTGCTGCCCGGATTTAACGCTAGATCCGAAAGTATAAAAATCTGCCAAATAAATAGACAGCCCCCCGCATCTGAAGTCAGATGCGGGGGGCATTATTTTGGTCCCAAAAGGGTCCTGGTCTCGCTGCTAATGCAGCAGAGCCGGATCGATCTCCCTCCCAAATGGGGTGGCAGGGCCCCGTTTAGAAGAGAGATCGGCTCGCGCTGGATTGGCAGCGCGGCCAGAACGGCTCTCCCTGCCTTTAAGGCAGGGAGAGTTGCTCCAGCCCACACTGCCCAATGCAACGCAGGCCGCTCTCCCTTCCCAATGGGGCCATGTGGCCCCATTTGGGAGGGAGACCACGTCTCCGCATCTGACGTCAGACACGGGGGACTGGGCTGGGGGGGGGGCACAGTGGCAGCCACACACGGGCCACCTCCCGACGCTGTTGGCTCTGCCCTCTTCAGACGAGTCCTCCTGCTCATGTAAGTGTGAGCAGCGGGGTACCATATGCCCCACAGCTCATGCTTACAGCAGGCCTATTAGTGGGCGAGTGGCTTCCTCTCCCTTCGCCCTGCTGCACATGGCCACAGTGGGGCATTTTTTATCACGTCCGAAGCAGCAGGCCACAGAGAAAGGTAAAAGAAAGCGGGAAGCGAAGCGAAAAGACGTCCACGCCACTTCTCCTGAGCAGTGGGTTAGCAGCAACCCGCCCCTCGCCTTTACCTCCGGAAGGGGAGACAGCGCGGTAGAATGAAGAGATCCTTAGCCAGGAGCTCCTTCCGCCCAGCCAGCTAGCCAAGGATCTGGGAAGAATTCCACCCCTGCTCCTTGATAAGTCTGTGTATATAGCAGGAGGAGGAGGAGGCGGAGGCATGAGGGCGAACTTGTTGCTGAACGACAACTCTCAGCTTCCCCAGCCACGTTCAATTGTAGCTGGGGAGGGTGGGAGTTTTGGTTAAACCACAACTGGAGCCTCGGGCGTTTGCTCCCTCCTGGATTAGCCCCTGCTGCCGCCTGTCACTCAGAAAGCCAGATGTGCTGCTTTGCTTCTCCTTACCTTGCTTGCTTATCATCAGCACCCATTGAGGACCGTACAAGACTTGCAAGAGGGTCACACAGGTAGTAAAGAGTTACTGCTCCGTTGTCTGCCAGGCTCTCAAGAGTTCTGTCATTTCTGGTATGTGGTTCTCCCCGCCCCGGGGGCTTTCCGGAGGGTAACTTCCACCTGCAGCAACGAACAACTTAACTCTTCAGTGCCCAGCTGTGCTTTTTGATGCTCTCTGCCAGAATGGTACTGCATTCTCTTCACTGGGTGCTGAACTAGGTGGGGAAGGCTGCACTAGTGCCCACACACACACACACACACACACACATTCATTACTGTAATAATTTTATACAGTCCTCCCCTCTATTTATTTTCTTGTTTGAAGAGAAAAGCATCCAGCACACTGTGTGTGTGTGTATACATTTTGGAATGGCAGTATATAAAATAAATAAATAAATAAATAATACCACTCCAAACTCCCTTTTGCAATTCCCGGCTATTTACAGATGCATTATTGCAATACATATCATGACAAAATCACATACATGATTAAACTATTAGATTCTACATTCTCCTGTAGAATCTACTCATTTAATATTTGATGTGACTTTATTATTTGATATGTGTTAGGAGCACTGACTGCCCCACCACCACCATTGCCCTCCTGAACAGCCACTTAACACTAAGCTGGGAACTTGCAGAAAAAATGTAATAATATAGCAGCAACTAAAAGAGTTGGATATGGGGCATCCCTGTGTGGATTGCCTGAGAGAGAGAGAAAGAATATGAGTGCTATGGAATCATAAAAAATCCCTTCTCTACCCAGTTAGCCAAATAGCTGTCACCTTAAGACTCACCAGCAGCCATCTCAGGACTTCATACATGACTGAAAGAATGTGTATGTGACAAAAGGAGAGTGAGGCAGTGAAGGAAGAAACTAGAACATGCAGAATCAGGGGGAAAACAGAATAGCTGCAACAGGAGGGGAAGTTTGTTAGGTGTGCAAAGGTCACATCTAATGTGTCTTCTTTCTCATGCTTATGAGCCTGAACAAGTGTAGCTTGTATGGGTTGTTGAACAGTGGAGGACAGGGAGAGGGCCCTGTCTCTTTGCTCATCTCAACCCTTACAATTGCTTGATTTAATAAAGAATCTCTGACACTGAGTGAACCAAACAAAATGAAGATGAGTAGTAGTAGTGCTTAGTGAGGAGATGTCTAACTATTCTTGCCCAGCCATTTTTGCGATTAAATCTAACTCACTCTCTAAATCTGCTATTAGTTCCACATCAGAAAAAATACAGCCACAATACAGGCACTTTTATTTTGATTCAGGGAGCTAGCAGCAGCTAAGTAGGACAAATTTAAATTATGGGAACAGCATGGGGGTGGGGGGAGGGTGTAAATAACCCCCAGCACTGCTGCTCTCATTTTAATTGAGCCACTATGCTTCTGTCTGCTTTATTGTTGCTGCTGCTTTAATACCCGTTTCGGCCCCAACAATGTGGGTTTTTATTTTATATACTAGTAATTTTAAGCCCGTTATAATAACGGGCACTAGGGTTTTTTTCTTTATTCCTTCTTCCTTTCTCTTGTCCTTTTTCTTTTTTCTTTTTCTTTCTGTTTGTCTTCCTTTCTTTCCTTTCCTTCCTTTTCTTGCTCTTCTTTTCCCTCTCTAATGGGCGTGCTCTGTGGGGGGCGGTTCCCCCCCCCACTTTGTTCTTTACTTCTATCTCTCCTGTTTTCCCTTCCTCCCTCTTTGTTTTCCCCCTTCTCTCTCCTCTCTTATTCCTTTTTTATTTCTTTTATTTTATCTATTGTTCTGTCTCCCTTCCTCAGTCCTTGTTTTCTGTCTCTTTGTCTGTCTGTCTCTTTCTCTCTCTTTCTTTCTGTCTTTTCCTTCCTCCACTCTTTTTTTAATTTACCCTTCCCTCTCCCGTACTCTCTTCTTTCCTTGCTTTGCCCCCACTCTGAAAAAGTCCCGAAGACGCCTATGTGACCGTGCACCCCACAGCTTGCTGTGAGCGGAGTCTCTCCCTAAGGAAGCGGCTTGCTCTCACTGCGCTTCTGCCTGAAGGCAGCGTGGCTCGGCTGCCACTGGTGTAGGCCTGAACCAGACCGAAGCCATGTTACCTTTGATATATTCTGTCTGTGTAAGGGGGGCCTAGGGGATTCCTTATAAGGAGTTGATTTTCTGTACCAAGGAGGACCAGGAGAAACTAGATAAGGGGTGATGAGGTATTCACCTAAAAGAGTACATGCGCAGAAGTTAGCTGGAAATTCACTGAAAGTCCAGACAAAGGAAAGGGGCAGTATCTCCTAGGTTATAAATATGTCATGCTTGTAAATGAACGGCGTCTTGGACTTGAGCGAGAGCTATCCATGACCGTTGCTACTATAGAGCAAATAAAGCCTTTTATAATCCTTCTCGGCTGGTGAAGTGTATTGGCTACTGACCCAGAAAAGAACCTCTCTTTGTTGGGGTACAACACCACGAAACTGAAAGCAGCGGTGAGGACTGGAGCGTCTAGCCGGGGCACAGACTGCTTCCTCGCTGCAACTCAGCAGCACCGCCAGTTGCTCCTGCCATTTCAGCGGCCCTTTAAAGGGGCAGGGCCCAGTCACAGCAGCAGTAAAAGTTTACTCTGCGTTACAGAGCTGCTGGCTGAGGCCGCTCCAGTCCCTGCGGCGACGCTGTTCTCCTGGGAACAAAGCGGAGGTGGGAGTGTGCACACATGACGGCTACTCCGGCAGGCCGCCTTTGCAATCTCCAACTCAGCTTGCTCTGGGGGTAGGAAGAGGCGACAGGGGCGCCTCGTCGTTGGCCCGGGCACCTGCTGAGGGATCGGGCAGCTGGGAGGGCGGGCAAGGGCCCCAAGGGCCGCCACCTTGGCAGGCTTCCCCTGCCGCCTCTTCCTCCCGACCGGCTTCGGTGGCGCAGCTAGGCCTCGGCCATGGCTCCGCCGCCGCCTTGGCCGCGCCGCGTCCTCCCCGCTCCTCCAGTTTCCCCCGCTGCCTCTTCCCTGGTTTGGGGGGGCTTCCCCGGCTTCTTCGTGACGGCCGCTTCTGGCTGCCCAACATGGCCGCCTGGTGTCGGCGGTCGTGTCTCCCTTGAGCTGTTCTGGGCCTGCGCTTTGCGCAGGCCCAGAACAGCCCAGGGAGACACGGACGCAGACACCAACGTTCCAAAGGCACGGACACTCACTTAGCCTTTTATTATATAGGATTATAGCTGTTTATAGTACTTTCTATCATATTTTAACTGAAC
Source organism: Hemicordylus capensis (assembly GCF_027244095.1). Lineage (NCBI taxonomy): Eukaryota > Metazoa > Chordata > Lepidosauria > Squamata > Cordylidae > Hemicordylus > Hemicordylus capensis. The sequence goes on along the minus strand of NC_069658.1, from coordinate 250,936,458 downwards.
ACTTTGGCTGACATACCACGTAAAGGTACATCAGCCCATAAATGTGTACACGCAAGCGATGCAAATTATATCACACAAAAGTAAGTCCATTGGGAACAATGGATTTACTCTTGTGTAACATCATTTGTGCAAATTGCATAACTTACACAACTTGTGTGCATGCAATATTATTGGGCTGATGTACCCTCATGCAGTATGTCAGCCCTTGTTGAACAGCTGTTGCTGAGTTCTTTTGGTTCCAAAAACAATGGTTTCATCTGTATTTATTTTTTTACCTCCGTGACACCATCATAGGATCTCGTGTGTCTTATTTTCTGTCCTTATGCCTTTCCTAAATTTTCTGTGTGTGTGTGTATTTAATTGCTTTGGTTATTTTTAATAATTAATTTTAATGCAACAATTAATGCACTGAAAACCAACCTCAGCAAAGGCCAGTTCAGACATTATGCTGTACAAGTGCACAGATATCTGTGCACACATGCATGTGTTTGTGTGAATGACTGTACCTGTGTTCATTTTTAAGATGAACATAGATACAAACCCTTCAAATGCATGCTGCAGAGAGGAAGTGTACTTCTGTACCTGCATTGAACATAACAGGTGTATAGATCTGCATACAGATCTATACTTGTGTACACTGTACACATGTGTGAGTGCTGAACATAACATGTGAATGGGCCTCAGGTCATGATTGAATCTAGTCTACTAGGGTATTCATCCAGAAGCAGCTGGCAAGGGCAGAAGAGATGGTGAGGAGAGCAAGTGGGCAGCCAGGCAGGCAGCAGGGATGGGGAGCACCCACTTGGTCACCTGCCTGGATGACAGGTGGTGCATGCACGCTCCAGTGGGGCAGGGGGTGCCTGTATGGGCAAAGTGGGTGGAGGTGCAGCTCACAGGTTGCTGCTCTGGGAAGGCCAGCCCTGTTTTTGGCTTGCTGGGTAGCATGTGACCCAGGCCATGGGTGCCCCTCCCTACTCAGCACCCTAGGCAACCACCTAGTTTACATAGTGAATGAGCCAGCCCTGAATTTTCACCTTTTAGTGGAATTGTCCAGTTCATGGGATGTGGGGGAGAAACATTCACTTCATGGAGGAACTAATGAGCCTACTTTCCATGCAGCCGCTATCTTGGGTCACAGTGCATGAGCCCATTGGGGACAGGGAACCATTTAATTTAATTAATTTATTTAAATCTATGTAAACTACTTTGGGAACATTTGTTGAAAAGTGGTATATAGATATACGTCATATTCATAACATCATCACAAACCATGCTGTTCAGGTTTCACTCACAACAACTGTACCAAATTTGGTTCATGGCCAACATAATGTGTGAATGGGCCTCAGGTCATGATTGGCTCTGGTCCACTGGAGTATTTGAGTTGTACAGTCCTGGTGTAAACCAACAATAAAATAGCAGTGCCTTTGATCATGTACAGAGTACGCCTCTCTCACCATTAAGGAGTTCCTTCATGGTGAGAGAGAAGCACTCCGTACATGTTTAAAGGCCCTACCACTGTTTGGCATAGCAAGAATTGGGAGCTGAGTCTCAAACTTAGAAGGTGTGGAGGGAGTGTGCTTTCAGGAAGCTTAAGGGAGCTCATCTTTACTTTTGTCCCGGCCGGGGCTCACTCCAATCTTGCTATGCCCCTGAGTAGTGCAATTATAATGCGTTAGTATGTAGAAAAGTACTTGCAAAACTCTTTCCTAAAACTTTTCAGAACCAGAGTATGTGTTTTATTATGAAAAACAGGTGTTGCACGTAAGAAGCAAATTGAGAAATGGGGAACGGGGAGTTGTAAATGCACACAGAAATTAAGAAAGGAAATATAGAACAGTAGCGAATGAACTGTAGACCTTGTTAGAGGGATGTAATATAACCCTAATCAAGGCTCCCACTGGTTCTTAATTCCTGTGAGGGGTGGGAATGTTTTTCCTAGGCCCTGCCCCTTTTTAATTTTCCTGGTCGCTTTACTTTAAATTTGATCTCTTCAAAATTACACAAGTGTTATAGATTTCCTGACATTATTTAAGGACAAGCAGGATACAAACAATAACAGAAATATATACAGTTGCTAATTAACTTGTGATATTAAAGAGAAGACATATAAGGACAATAATAATAATATTCATATTAATAATAGAGGGAGTACCAGGACTAAATGGGAGATAATACAGAAGTGCACATTAAAATTACAAGCATTCCATCATAGACTCTTATAAACACTGGGTTAATGCAGTGATGACTCCCCGCTTCAGGCTATTCACACAGTCAGCCAAGCACAGGCTTGGGCAGTCTAGCCTGCTGGGAGTTATCCACACATGGCTTCATGGCACGGGTTACTGGAAGAGCGAATCTGCTTCACAGCACATTCAGAGCTGTTTAATTTGCGGCATTAAATGTACCGTTTGCATTTCCTCGGCTCCTCTCTGCATTCCCTGCAGATCTTTCTTTGTATGTGTTCTCACAGCTTGCTCCAGGTTTTTTCTCCCACCAATCACATCCCAGAGGAGGCAGTGCGAGATGCCTCCTTTCGTTATTACTTTTTTTAAAAAAAAATTTGACAGCCAGCCGGTGTTCCGTAAGACTGACTAGTCAAAACAACAGAATGATTAACCTGAACCGGCCGAATCTGACCCCAATCTTTGCTGATTTTTAAAAAATAATTTGCCTTTGTGACTGCCTTCATCACCTCATGCCCCTTCCCAGACCATTTAAGAGGCCATGGAAGTTTCAAGGAGAAATCATTGCTTTCTCTCTGTGACGGAGAAAAAATGCAGCCTCATGGAATCAGCTCAGCCACAAAAGGCTCAGGTTACATCAAACCTGTAGTCTCCATTGGTAAGCTTCCAGCAACATCTGCTTATGTAAAACCTATGTTCCTACATTTTGCATTCCCATCTGCGCTTGTGTTTAACTCAGGAATTTCTCTCCCCCGCCCCACTTCTGGACTCCCTCCACAGAATTTCACCAATCTGCCACAACCCCTTCCCCGCCCCCAGTACTCGCAATTGCAAATCACTCAAAGAGCAGACCATACCAAACACAGCTGTCAAACTTCCCTTCATGCTGACACTTGGCATTCCGGAAATCCATCCAGCAAACATTTAAAAACAAAAACACAAAAGTGCGAGTTTGGGGGGAAAAGTCAAATTACTGGCAAAGGCTCTTACACACATCACAGATAAGCATCGGGGCATACTAGAAGCCTTGGGGTTTTTTCCCAAAAGCTGCTGAACAGAGAGGATTTTTTAATGCCAGACATAATTCAGAGTCGTGTCTGAACTTGTCCCGCAGTCAGAGGCGTAACTAGGGAAAACGGCGCCCGGGGCAAGCACTGAAATGGCGCCCCCCCACTGCGCCCCCCCATCGCCCCCCCAACATACTACATTATACTTAAGTTTTTCCTCACAAGCGCCCGCCGCCGCCGCCAAGCCAGGCCACTGACTGGCCGCCAGGCGCCAGCAAAGCAATGGGGGGGGGCGCAGGCGGTGCGGAAAGGACCGCTCGTGGGGAAGGGGGCACCGACGCGCTCCCTTGACTGCTGCAGCGCTGCTGCACTGAGCAGGAAACATTTGTATTAACAAAAATTTAATTTTTTTTTAAAAAAAAAATTGGTCATGGCGGTGCCCCCCATGTGACCAGAAAAGATGGCGCCCGGGGCACCTGCCCCCCCTATAGTTACGCCTCTGCCTGCAGTGACTTTGGGGAAAGTAGCTCCGTTTGTTGGTCCTAAATTTCCTGGCAATCAATTTCATGGGATGACCCCTAGTTCTATTGTTATGTGAGAGGAAGAAGAATTTCTCTCTATCCGCATTCACACAATGCATGATTTTATAGACCTCTATCATGTCTCCCCGCAGTTGTCTTTTTTCTAAACTAAATAGCCCCATGTCTTGTAGCCTTGCCTCATAAGAAAGGTGCTCTAGGCCCCTGATCATCTTGGCTGCCCTCTTCTGTACCTTTTCCAGTTCTACAATGTCCTTTTTTAGATGTGGTGACCAGAATTGTATGCAGTACTCCAGGTGTGGTTGCACCATAGTTTTTTATAAGGACATTAGAATATTAGTAGTTTTATTTTCAACCCTCTTCCTAATGATCCCTAGCATGGAATTGGCCTTTTCCACAGCTGCTGCACATTGAATCGACACTTTCAACGAGCTGTCCATCACGACCCTAAGATCCCTCTCCTGGTCAGTCACCGACAGCTCAGATCCCATCAACGTATACTTGGTTGGAGTTTTTTGTCCCAATGTGCATCACTTTACACTTGCCAACACTGAACCCCATTTGCCATTTTGTTGCCCACTGCCCCAGTTTGGAAAGATCCTTTTGGAGCTCCTCACAATCCATTTTGGATTTCACTAGCTGAAAGAGTTTGGTATCATCTGCAAATCTGGCCACCTCACTGCTTACCCCTACTTCTAGATCATTTATGAATAAATTAAAAAGCACTGGTCCAAGTACAGATCCTTACGGGACCCCACTTCTTACTTTCCTCCATTGTGAAAACTCTCCATTTATCCCTACCCTTTGTTTCCTGTCCTTCAACCAGTTAGCAATCCACACATGAACCTGTCCCTTTATCCTATGCCTGTTAGGTTTTCTCAGGAGTCTTGCATGAGGAACTTTGTTGAAAGCTTTTTGGAAGTCCAGGTATACTATACCAACTGGATCACCTTTATCCACACACTTGTTGACACTGTCAAAGAACTCCGAAGGGTTTATGAGGCAAGATTTACCTTTGCAGAAGCCATGCTGGTTCTCTCCCAGTAGGGCCTGTTCTATGTGCTTTACATTTTTATCCTTGAGGATGCTTTCCATCAATTTGCCTGGAACTGATGTTAAGCTAACTGGCCTGTAATTTCCTGGATCGCCCCTGGATCCCTTTTTGAAAATGGGTGTTACATTTGCTACTTTCCAGTCCTCCGGTACAGAGCCTGATTGCAGGGCTAAGTTATATATTTTAGCAAGGAGGTCAGCAATTTCACATTTGAGTTCTTGGAGGACTCTTGGATGGATCCCAGCCAACCCTGGTGATTTGCTAGTTTTCAGTTTTTCCAGACAGTTTAGAACATTATCTCTTGTCACTTCTATCTGACTCAGTTCTTTAGCCTCCATCCCCGAAAAGCCTGGCTCAGGAACAGGTATAGGCTCAGTATCTTCTTCTGTGAAGACATACGCAAAGAACTCATTTAGCTTCTCTGCAACCTCCATATCCTCCTTAATAATCCCTTTCACTCCCTCATTGCCCAACTGCCTCCCTGTCAGATTTCCTGGATCTGATGTATTTAAAGAAGTTTTTGTTATTCCCCTTGATGCTTTTAGCTAAATGTTCCTCAAACTCTCTTTTAGTTTCCTTTATTGTCACTTTGCATTTCTTTTGCCATAGTTTGTGTTCCTTTTTGTTCTCTTCATTTGGACAGGCCTTCCAATATCGGAAGGAAGTCTTCTTCCCTTTTATGGCTTTCTTGACTTTACCTGTTAGCCATGCTGGCATCTCCTGGACTTAGTGGTACTTTCCCTCCTTTTGGGTATACAAGCTAACTGGGCTTCTAGTACTGTGGTTTTGAGTAAACTCCATGCATTCTGGAGCAAAGTGACTCTCCTGATTTTCCCTTTCAGCTTTCTTTTCACCATACTCATTTTGGAGAAGTTTCCTCTTCTGAAATTCAAAGTGTCTGTGTTAAGATTTCCTTGGTGATTCTTTCACTGCATGTATACTGAATTTGATCACACGATGGTCACTGTTCCCTAAAGGGTCGATGACACTGACATCACACACCAGGTCTTGGGTACCACTCAGGATTAAGTCCAAGGTCGCCTTCTCTCTGGTTGGTTCCATGACCAACTGTTCTAGGGCACAGTCATTCAGCATATCTAGAAATCTGACCTCTTTGTCATGACCTGACTGTGAATTTACCCAGTCTATGTGTGGGTAATTGAAGTCACCCTTTATTACTGCCCTACCTCTCCTTGACGCCTCCCTGATTTCCTGCTGCAACTCTCAGTCACTGTCAGTGTTTTGATCCGGAGGGCGATAGCACGTCCCCAGTAGCACGTTCCCTTTCAGGCCTTGTATTGTCACCCACAGGATTTCTGTGGAGGATTCCGGTCCTCTTAGGTTTTCTACCTTGTTAGGTTCTATCCGTTTTTTAACATACAGTGCTACTCCACCTCCAAAGCGCCCCTCCCTGTCCTTTCCATAGAGTTTATATCCAGGGATAACAGTGTCCCCCTTGTTCTCACTGTTCAACCATGTTTCTGTTATGAAGGAAGGAAGACGACACAAAACTGCCTGTTGTACTGCCTTGGTAGCACTACTTTGGGGGCAGTCATGGCCATGGACACCTATACTTGCAAAAGAAAGTTCTTACTCTCATTTTCTTTACTCAGCTTTTGCACCTTGCTACTGCAGAGCTGTGCACAGTCACCAGGCCACCTCCTGTGCACCTGGGGGCGGGCAGCATGGCAATAGGGGCAGCAAGCATGCACGGTGCTACATGCTGACCATCCACAGGAGAGCACAAAGTAGGGGGCTTGGCCATTAGACAGAGTGGTAACCTGAAAAGCTTGTGCCAATTTGCAGGTAGATACTAAGAGCTTTGAGCCTAAGGTCAAGTGCCGTAAGCCTAAAAATGCTTGCCAGTCACGGAAAGTCCCCAAAAGCTGCTGGCTTGCTGGGAAACATGCAAAGGAAGCACAAAGAAAGCCAGCGTTGTGTAGTGGTTAGAGTGCTGGACTAGGACCGGGGAGATCCGAGTTCAAATCCCCATTCAGCCATGAGACTTGCTGGGTGATTCTGGGCCAGTCACTCCTCTCTCAGCCTAACCTACGTCACAGGGTTGTTGGGAGGAGAAACTTAAGTATGTTGTACACCACTCTGGACTCCTTGGAGAAAGAACAGGATATAAAATGTAAATAACAATAAATAATAATAATAATAATAATAATAATAAACATGCAAAGCACAAAGAAAAGGGGAAACAGGAAGCAAAAGGCTCACATCAGCAGAAATTAAAAGATAATTTTGCTTGGCTCTGGGGAATTAAGAAATAGGGACTTTCCCTGTATGCACACACATACCTTATTAGTGGATGTGTTGAATTTTAATTTCTCTGTACCAATGTATACCCTATCCACTTCTTTTTGTGTATAAAAGAAGGCTGCATTCTGCAGATCGGGGCCACTGAGAGCCAACTTGTTTCAAGATGCCTGTAGGCTAAGGTTACATCGCAAATGGGGGGAAAGGAAGCTCTTTGGTCCTTCTTACTTACGAAGTGCAGCTACTATTTGCAATTACTGCAGGATATCAAGAACTGGAAAAGGAGTGCCACCATCATGGGCTTCCAACGCCGAAGGAAAACATAAACAACCTTAGGCAGTGCTTCCGCAGCTTATGTTTGATCCACAGAACTGGAGCAAATGCAGTTAAATCACCTCTGTATCCACCCTCTGCCTTTCTGGCATCGGCTGAGGTTTTGGTATCCCTGGGCCCAGTATCCACTCCTCTGACTTACCTTTACAGCCATCGTAGGAAAAAGTGGACTGCAGCTTAGTTATCCCTGTAGTAGATAGAAGCTGATGGTAGTGAAGGGGGCATTGTTCAGCAGTGAAGCATGTGCTTTGCCATACAATAGGTCCGAGCTTCCATCGGAAAAGCCTTTCTGCAACTCTGAACAATATTGTCTCTATGCAGACTTGCAGGAACTGTTCAGAGTTGACCGAAGCTTTGCCCCCGACTATCTGGCAACTGGGCAGTTATTTCTCTCTCTTGATTCACTCAAGTATAATATACATTCTTACTTGTGTCTCCAATGTTACATATTTAGTTTCATTGATGAGGCTATTCTCACAACCGCAGGAAAGCAGGATAAGGGAGCCCAGCCCACTTTTCTGCGGTTGTGGGAACCGCCGGGAGCTGTGCGGCTCCTGGTGGATAGCCGGCTAAAGTCCCACCCCCCCAATGAGGTCAGCGGAGCGAGCGCTCCACTAACCCCGTACTACTGATTGTGTGCTGCCGCGGTGTGGCTCTGCACAGTGGCGACACACAAGTAGACCCCCGAGCAGGAGGCTACAAGCAGCTCCTGGCAAGGGGGTCTTCCCAGAATGACCCGTGCACTCACGTGGGGCATCCTGAGACATCTGGGGGCCAGGTGGCCCACGATCCCCGCCACCCCTACTGGCTCCGAGACAGAGCTCCGAGACAGTCATGTGGGCGGCCAATCTGGCCACGCAGGGATGGCTCCCTGCTTGTTTGCGGGGAGCCTGCTCTCCACACTGCTTGTGTGGAGAGCCTCCATATGTTTTCTAATCATGTACTGTATGCTTTGTTTTATTTTTTTAGTAACAGCATGAGCACTACTAGAGAAAACGGAAGTTAATAAAAAGAATCCATTAACACTTTTATTTGCATTTCATTTAAGAAGCATTCTTACAGACAGAAACAGTGGAATGAGTGTTTGGGATCAGTAAGGGAAGAAGAGAGTAGCTGGTTCTAGGAATGGGAGAGGCTTTGGGGGAAAGCACAACTGAGGTAGGCTCTGACCTACGGTATACCACTTGCGGGTTGGGGGGCGGGGCGTAGGGAGAGCTCACACAATTAACAATGGATCAGTTTTTAAAATGCCAACACTTGGCAGGGATAAAAAAATGAGGAATCACAGGTAAGTATTGCCCATCCTTTTTATTTATTTCAGCAAGTTCCCCTGTGGAAGAGACAAGCTGTTGTCCAGTTTTAAAAGTGGCTTGTCTCTTCAGCAGCAGAAATGGCATACATATTCTTTTTATTTCTCTATTATATCTACCTACCACGTTCCCTAGAAAACAGCTTCCACCCATAAGAAACAATACAGTATAATGTACAACTCATACATGCTTGAGAACCAGCATACAACCATGTGAAAGAAACAATTACACAAAAGCACAGAACCTCACAAAAGACGTCCAAGATTTGTCTGACACAGGGTAGATAAGATAGGCATGTTAGCCTTAGGTAGGTCACTCTCAAAGTCTGACTCCAGAATGACCTTTGAGACTAGATTAATTCTAATAAAGCTAAAGCCTCTGTAGGCTGTAGCCTACTTCTTCAGATGTCTGGAACAGAACTACAATAATTGGGGTTACCAGTTGCTTTGCTATACCATTGTAATAGGAAACTAAAAAAAATGATCTGGCAAGAGAATGACTGAACATATTTCCTGCCGTTCTGTCTGGGTCCCATGAAAAATCTGGATGCCCCCAATGCTACAGTACTTGTGAAGTTAAGCAGGTATTAATTGGATGACTCCCGCTGTGTAAGAGGAGGACAGAAGTAAAATAAAGTATGTACAGTGAGGGAAATAAGTATTTGATCCCCTGCTGATTTTGTCCATTTGCCCTCTGACACAGAAATGACCAGGCTATAATTGGAATGGTAGGTTTATTGTAGCTGTGAGAGACGGAATAACAACAAACAAACCCTCAAAAGCCCAGTGCCCAAAAGTCAGCGATGGATTTGCATTGTAGTGAGGGAAATAAGTATTCGATCCCTTCACAAAAGATGTCTTAGTACTTGGTGGCAAAACCCTTGTTGGCAATCACAGAGGTCAGACGTTTCTTGTAGTTGGCCACCAGGTTTGCACACAGCCCAGGAGAGATGTTGTCCCACTCCTCTTTGAAGATCCTCTCCAAGTCAGAAAGGTTTCGAGGCTGATGTTTCGCAACCCGAACCTTCAGCTCCCTCCACAGATTTTCTATGGGATTAAGGTCTGGAGACTGGCTGGGCCACTCCAGGACCTTCATGTGCTTCTTCTTGAGCCACTCCTTTGTTGCCTTGGCTGTGTGTTTTGGGTCATTGTCATGCTGGAATACCCATCCACGACCCATTCTCAATGCCCTGGCTGAGGGAAGAAGGTGCTCACCCAAGATCTGATGGTACATGGTCCCGTCCATCGTCCCTTCGATGTGGTGAAGGTGTCCTGTCCCCTTAGCAGAAAAACACCCCCAAAGCATAATGTGTCCACCTCCATGTTTGACGGTGGGGATGGTGTTCTTGGGCTCATAGGCAGCATTCCTCCTCCTCCACACACGGCGAGTTGAGTTGATGCCAAAGAGCTCAATTTTGGTCTCATCTGACCACAACACTTTCACCCAGTTCTCCTCTGGATCATTCAGATGTGCATTGGCAAACTGCAGACGGGCCTGTACATGTGCTGCCTTGAGCAGGGGGACCTTGCGGGCACTGCAAGATTTCAGTCCTTCACGGCATAGTGTGTTACCAATTGTTTTCTTGGTGACTATGGTTCCAGCTGCCCTGAGATCATTGACAAGTTCCCCCCGTGTAGTTCTGGGCTGCTTTGTCACCGTTCTCATGATCATTGCAACTCCATGTGGTGAGATCTTGCATGGAGCCCCAGACCGAGGGAGATTGACAGTTATTTTGTGTTTCTTCCATTTGCAAGTTATCGTGCCAACTGTAGTCACCTTCTCACCAAGCTGCTTGGCAATAGTCTTGTAGCCCAGTCCAGCCTTGTGCAGGTCTACAACCTTGTCCCTGACATCCTTCAACAGCTCTTTGGTCTTGGGCATGGTGGTGAGTTTGGAAGCTGAGTGATTGCTTGCTTCTATGGACAGGTGTCTTTTATACAGGTACTGTAACAAGCTGGGATTAGGAGCATTCCCTTACAGAGGGTGTTCCTCATCTCAGCTCGTTACCTGCATATAGTGAAAAGACACCTGGGAGCCTGAAATCTTGCTGGTTGATAGGGGATCGAATACTTATTTCCCTCACTACAATGCAAATCCATCGCTGACTTTTGGGCACTGGGCTTCTGAGGGTTTGTTTGTTGTTATTCTGTCTCTCACAGCTACAATAAACCTACCATTCCAATTATAGCCTGGTCATTTCTGTGTCAGAGGGCAAACGGACAAAATCAGCAGCGGATCAAATACTTATTTCCCTCACTGTATCTCAAAAACCTGCTTACTGCTGAGACTCCTACATCTGAAGATAGAACCATAGAAATTTAAAGGTGAAAGGGACCCTGGAGGCCTTTTAGCCCTCCCTGCTGCTCAGTGCAGGAATGTAGGCCTGGCCTACACACGCAATAAAATGAGTTGTAGAGCCTTGAGGTTCTACAACCACAGGTTAGGGACACCACTTTTTAACACTGCACTTAAAAAAAAATCATCCTGAAAGAGGAAAGCTAACAGATGAAGGAGAAAGGCTCTAGTCTAGACCATCTCTTTTCCTGCTGTGCTAGATTTTTACTTTTATGTAGAGTCTTATATCTCTCAGAAGATTGGAGTCTGGAGCATGTGGAGTAGTATTTTGTGAAAACCATTTTCCACTGGAAAAAGACCTACAGTGAAACGAACTGTCGTGGATATATGGACTTATTTGTTTTGTATCACATCACTCTCCACACTGTGGACTTTACCAGCCCTCCAATGTCACATATTTAGTTTCATTGATAAGTTCTCCAATCATGTATGCTTTGTCATCTCTTAGACTCTGAATATTTTGAATTATAGTACTACATTGGATCAAGCTGTGGCTTACTTTTCAATATATGATTATTGTATAGTTTGGTTGAGATCTTATTGTTTCTTGTTGGTTTGATCTTGGAAATCCCAGTACACATTATTTATCTTCTTACTTTAATGCACATCATGATTCTGGAGGGCTACTTTTTCGGAACTCTGCTCAGATCAGGCTTTGACCAATTCTCTTTGGCTCTAGGAGCCAATCTAAAAATTTGGGAGCCAGACTGCCCTCTGCTCCATGCAGAGGGGCAGACTCACCACTTGCCATGAACAATGCCCTCCGCTCCTTGGGAGGTGGAATTGCTGCTTGCCTGCCTCCCAGCAATGCCCTCCATTGCATGAGGCGGGGGGAGAAGGATTTCCCACTTTGCTTGCCCCTTTCTCCTCCTCCTGACTTCATCCATCAAGCTCAGGCAGGTGAGGGACCAACGTGACCAGAAGGAGGAGGGAACAACCTGCCCCCACTTTGCTTACTCGCTCCCCCATTCATATATCAACCACAATAAGACTATCTGTGCCTTTTCCTACAACACCACAAGGTCCTAAAGAACTAGAAAAGCCATACCACCCTTGCCCCCATTTCAGACTTTACTTGGGGGGACTAGGAAAGGGAACTTCTCCACAGATCTCTTCTTTTGTGGCAAAAACTGTAGGTGGAATTCTGGTCACATATTTTTTCCAGCCACTTTTAACCCACTACCTCTGCAATTAAGATTCTCCCTCTGCCTGACTTATTTTAACGATTTCCTCCTTGCGTGTGGCTTTTCTGATGTACGGTTAGTTGCGCTTTCTGAATAAAGACCTTCCCACAGTCAGAGCATTTGAACTGTTTCCCCTTTCTGTGGATTCTCTTATGTTTAAGGAGGTCAGACCTCTGCATGAAGCTCCTCCCACAACGTGAACACGGAAATGGCTTCTTCCCTGAGTGGGTTTTGCTGTGCGCTGTAAGGCCTGAGCTGTTATTAAAGCTTTTACCACAAGTCAAACATGGAAATGGTTTCTCTCCTGTGTGGGTTCTTTTATGTATGGTAAGGGTTGAGTTATGTCTGAAACTTTTCCCACAATCCAAGCACTGGTATGGTTTCTCTTCAGAGTGGATTCTTCTGTGAGACTTAAGATGTGAGTTACCAGCAAAGCTTTTTCCACATTCTGAACATTTATAGGGACTATCACCTGTGTGGATTCTCTGATGTTTAATAAGACGTGAAATATAGCTGAAGCTTTTCCCACAGTCTAAACAATCATAGGATTTCTCTCCGGGATGGGATCTTTCATGCTCAACAAAGTGAGATCTTTGGCTGAAACATTTCCCACAGTGGGAGCATTTGTATGGTTTCTCTCCTGTATGGATTCTCATGTGCTGAACAAGATTCGCTCTTTCACTGAAGCTCTTCTTACAGTGTGGGCATTCGTACGGTTTCTCCCCAGTGTGGGTTCTCTCATGTCGAATAAGTTTGGATTTTTGTATAAAGCTTTTCCCACACTCCAAGCAAACATACGGTCTCTCTCCAGTGTGAATTCTCTCATGAATCATCAGCAACGACCGGCGGTCAAAGCTTTTCCCACAGAGCAAGCATCGAAATGGTTTCTCACCAGTGTGCTTTCTTTTATGTTGCTGAAGGGCTGAGCTTTGGCTGAAGCTTTTCCCACAGTCTGAGCACTTATATTTATGCATCCTCAGATGATTGATAAGGCACCATTTCTGACTTAAGCATTTGCCACACTCTGGGCATTTATATGGTTTTTCTCCTTTATGTGTTCTCTTATGCATTATGAAGCTTGAACTGCAACGGAATTTTTTTTCACAGTCCGGACACTGATAAGGTTTCTCACCTGTGTGGATTCTTCTGTGCAACTTTAGGTCTGAACTATTTCTGAAACTTTTCTCACAGTCTGAACATTTATGTGGTTTCTCTCCTCCGTGGGTTTTCTTGTGCCTGTGCAAGTTGGATGCGCAGTTGAAGCTCCTCCCACAGTCTGCGCATTCGAAGGGTTTCTCTCCTGTATGGGTTCTCTTATGCACAGCCAGGTGCTCTCTCAGTCTGAATCCTTTTCCACACTCTGAGCACTGGAACGGCCTCTCTTCTTTGTGAATTCGTTCATGGCGAACAACGTGCGTTTTGCTCCTGAATTTCTTCCCGCAATAGGAACACGCATGTGGTTTCTCACCAGTGTGGATCCTTCTGTGCGCCTGAAGGTCTCGGTTCCGTACAAAACTTCTCCCACAATCAGAGCATTTATAAGGTCTCTCTCCTGTGTGGATCTTCTCATGTGAAAGAAGATTCGATGGGGAGCTGAAACACCTCCCACAATCCGTGCATGCGTACGGTTTCTCTCCTGTGTGGGATCGCTCGTGTATTACAAGGTAAGTGTTATTGCAGAAAGTTTTGCTACAGACTGAGCACTTTTCTGATTTTGCCACTGGACCAGTTCTGTTAGGAGTTTTCTGAGTAGAGCTTCTTTTCTGTTCTGTGCGTGTCTTTGGTCTTTTATTCCTATGACTTCGCTTTTGGATTGTACTTTCAAGACCTGTCCTGCTTTTGTCACAAGGAATGACTTTAACTTCCCGATTCCCAAGATGCTTTCTTTGCTGCCTCTCCGGTCCATGCCAAGACCCAGAACTCTCTCCATTTTCCTGACCACTGGAAATGTTCTCTTGGGCTCTTTGTAACAATGTCTCTTTTTGCATCTCCAACTCAGAATTTTCTGGCTGAAGACATTCCTCTTCCTTCTCATTCACTTGCTCATCTCCTGTTGAAATAAAGCAGACGAGTGTGTGTGTGTGTGTGTGTGCATGCAAAATAAGTGTGCTGGTGTTCAGTCTAAACATGTAAACAAGCCCTAAACTAATAAGAGAAACGTGGTGTAGTGGTTAGGTTAGGACTGGGAAGAGCTGTGTTCAAATCCAGTCATGAGGCTCACTGGGTACCCCTAGGCTAGACACCATCTCTCAGCATAACCTATCTCACTGGTTTGTTATGAGGATAAAACAGGGGAGGAATATACACCACCCTGAGCTGCTCTGAGCGAGAAACATGTAGTTAATGATTACTGAAAGATGTTCATTTAATTTTTTCAGGAGGCAGAATTACTTACAGATAATTTTTATGTTGGTTTTTAGAGTAATCTTATAAAAGTAAAATGCATTAACTGGAGTGGGGTGAAAATTGGGGAAGAAATTAATCTCACATGTCTGTCAACTATCTATTTAAGAATAAAAACATATATTTTAAAAATATTGCCCCACATAGAGCACAGTGTTAGGATAATAGCACACTGCCTGCACTGCTGTGTGGATCAGAAACACCATGTCAACGCAAATGCACAACAGTTGAAAAATTGCACAAATGAAGTTGCATGAAAGTATGGCCACTGGAAATAATGGTCATACTTTCTCGCAACTGTGTAGACACACCACCAAACACTGTGTTCCACCTGAGTTTAAGAGCTGCGTGTGCTCCCAATGTTCAACTGTGTGGAAGCAAGATAAGAGGAAAACCTGGGTAGCTTTTCCTCCTACCTTGCTTCCACACAATCACTTCTTCCCCAGGTTTTCCTCTTACCTTGCTTCTATGCAACCAAAAATTGAGAGCATGGACAGTTCCCAAACCTGGGTAGAACAGAGTTTTTGATTGTGTGGATGACCTCACTGTGTTTCCAACCCACACAGCAGCATGGGCGCTGTGCTTCTGCATGTACTTTATGTGGGCCATTGTTTATTAAATTTGTATTCTACACGTTCATGGAGTTTGCAGTGGTCTCCCATTTATGGGCCTAACTAAGTCCACTCTCACTTAGCTTCACCAATACTGCAGTATCACTTGTTCTCAGACCACAAATTGCATCCAAAAACAAAGAACATTATGTTAAGAGATTTTTTTGATAGAAAAATCCTTCAGGGAGTGAAGAGAATAAGAAGTCTAGGCTGTTGTTCATTTGTTGCACACTGACCCAAAGAAGTAAGGCTGTACACAAGTTAACAACACAAGGACTTTATTCCCACCAGGCTTGACAGGAGTAGAAAACCACAAGGTAGTTTCCTGACCACACCAGTACAGCAAAATAGAACAGTAAGGAGTCAAGCCAACTCAAAGTGAAAGCAAAGAGAAGCAGCAAAACTAGGAGCTAACTAGAAGTCAGAAGAAGCTAAAACCAGAAGCCCTGTGTACCCTAATTTTGTACCCCATCTTGAGTTAATTTTCACATAATTACCCATCCCCTTGTCTATTTTCCAGTGATTGGTTGGTACCCCAAAGTTGCCCCTTTCAGTTGGTGAGATGCATCACCCCATAAATTGATGCAAATCATGGTTAGAATTATTAAGTAGATTGTAGTTTGCCTTATATCCTGAGCCATTGTTTTTCAGAACCTTGTTATCCTTTGGATCTTAAATCAACGGCGCATATACTGAACACATCTGTTCTATCACCTTCCTGTTATTTGACAGTTCAATATACACATAAAGAAAAGAGAAGATAACCTGGATTTTTCCTTTCTTACAGAGGCTTAGCACAGACTCAAAAGCCTGAAACTTTGGTCAAGCTGAATGGTGAAGTTGGCTATCAGGTTAGCCCTTTCCTAGGGTCCTGCAATTAAAACATTTTTGGCCAGAATGTAGGGTATAAACCCCCAGAGTAGCCCTATTCCTCAAATATACAGTCCTAGATCATCTGAGGCATGCTCAAGGCACTTGACTTTTGCAAAACCAACATGTTTATAGATGCCATTAGGCCTAGGTACACCTCGGCAATGCATTAAAAAATTGGGGGGGGGGGAAGACATTGGTGGGATAATGGGTGGAAATCCTTGAGGATGCAGGCACAATAAGTGAAGTACCAGCTTGTGTGAAAAGGAGGGGATGGATCTGTGGTAGCCCAAATGATCTGATAATGGTTTCTTGTGAGCTTCCATATCACATTCCTCACCTGAGCGGGTGCCCAATGGGACTTCCCTTTCTTCATATTCTTGCTGATCAGGTACCCACAGCACGTCCCCTCTTTCCAGGTAGGAGATCAGTTCTGGCTTTGAAAGAGAAAATCCTGCACCAAGGGGTAGGTGAGGAAGAAACAGAAAGATCAGGAAGAGTTCTATAGAAAGAATAATCAGTGAATCCAAATGAGCCCTTCTCTGTGCTTGGAAAAAGAGAGAACTTTTGGAGATCCCGCCATAAGAGACAGATTTGTGTGTCTTGGACCAGATCTCCCAATGGCCAATGTCTGGTGCTTTACCTCCTGTGCCAGCTACACCCTGGCTCTTCAGGCAGCCAGGGGGGAAAAACCCATCATGGAGCAAGGGTGTGCTCTAAGCTGCAATGCTAGACTAGAAGCTGCCAGCTGACCTCTGCCTGGATGTGGTCAGCTGACCCTCAAGCCCTATAAGACCTTGTTTCCAAGCAAGCCTGACAGTCTGAGCAGCCCAGAGTGGCAATACAGATTGCCTTGCCTTTGGCCGCTGCTTGACTGACACCCTTGGTACTTGACCCCAGACCAGCCCTGACTACTACTCCTGCCTCTGGCCTTCTGCCTGATTAACTCATCTCTGGCCTGTCCTTGACTTCTCCGCCTACCTTGCACCCTGTACTCCATGACTATCCCACCACAGCCTCTTCTGGCCTTAGCCATGGTGTGACATCCACCTCTGTGCAGTCTCGATATGCCTAGGCTCAAGTTCTAGAAACCTCTGTATTGGAGGATGGAACACCAAGGACCCCAAACTAGGTGAGTCCCTCTCCTTTGAAAGCAGCCAACACAGAACTTTCACTGGCAGAGACCTCAAACAGGTATGGAGAAAAACATCTAGAGAGACCAGAGTGCTCCTTCCATGAAGCAAGGTGGTTGCCTCAAGTGGAGAATTACTGGGGAGTCACTGGGGTGGCAAGATTCCCCCGGCTGCCTCACCTGCCTTCCTTTTGCTGCCCCCCAACCATCTGAGCAGCTCTTCACTAAGATGTGCCTCCTCCCTCACTGTTGATAATAAGTGGGAGGGATAATGAGAAGGGAGGAAGGAAAACAGGAAATGAGGAAAGGGAACTGGAGAACTGGAGACACTCTACAGACTGTCCACACTACTCTAATGCCATTTCTCCTTCCATTTCTTCCCACTGTCATTATCAGTAGGGATGTGCACAAATCCTGTTCAGAGGCCCTTTTACAGGCCTCCGAACAGGTTTGAACACTGGCCGGTTCTAAGGCGTGGGTGTATGTGGGTCTGCATTTAAGGGTGGGGGAGGGTGCACTTACCCCTCCCTCCATTTCCCCCCCGCCAGCGCTTGGTTTCCTCAAAGCACCTCCCTGCCATCTCGTTGCCCCCTTTCCTGGAAGTACCTGACGCACGCAGTACTTCCTCAACGCAGGTGAGTCAAGTACTTCCAGTTACTTCCAGTAAAGGAGGAAATGTGGTGGCAGGGAGGTACGCTGCCGCCCCGATGGACTTTGAGGAAACCGAGTGCCAGCAGGGGGAAAGTGGAGGGAGGGGTAAGTGCACCCTCCCCCACCCTTAAAGGAAGACACTCCCTGCCTTCAAGTGGGGCCTGCCCAGTTCCGTGAACATCCCTAATTATCAGCCCAGAGGTGGAGGAGGAGGCATGGAGGAGAAGGTGGCAGTAAGCAGAGGTGAGTGTGTGAATGCAGGTGCACATAAAACAAAGCGACCACTATTGCAGCTACTGAAAAAAGGGAAGGGGGCAGGATTTGTTGCCTTGTCTCAGGTATAAAAAGGAGCTGCCGCTGCAAGGGACTGTGCTTTCCCTAACACTTGCCTCTTAAAAAATGTTTTTTAAACCATCTAGCCTGAGGAAGAGTGATGTCTAATTCAAAAGCTCATATAGTTTAACCACAGGGGGTTATACTGGCTTCTTCTTTGTCAGTGTTCTCTTGGCACCTAAAAATATTTTTATTCTTGCCATTGTTGGAGTTTTTTAGGGGTGTGTGTGTGTGTGTGTGTGTTTTCGAGGGACTGTGCTCTCTCTGTGCTTGATTTGTTGTTTTTCCCCTGCTGAATTATTCCTTTTAATTATTTTAGTTTTGGCTGTTTTGTTTTTGTGGTGTTATTTCATTGTTAAGTGTTTTTGGCACTGTTGTTTTGGAGGGAAAAGCTGGGCAAACATTGTTAGAGAAATAAATACAAACCACTTTGTGAACTTGGGATGTTTCAGGAATCCCTGGGCTTGAGCCACCGAGCTTGGAGTACAAATCTAAGGCCAAACCTTCTAAAATACTATGAAATGCTCTTGGACTGGCAGCAGAGCCCTCTTTAGACCCAGAAACAAACAGGTGTGTACAACATTTATCTATCAAATTTGTTCACTGCCCCAAACATTTGTCTCTGGGTGGTTTACTGTAATTGCATTAGCCCCTACAATGAGTATGAAGCCTCTGGATTCTTAGGAGCCTGTTTTTCTGGTTTTGCCTGAACACCACACCAGTTGTTTCTGCTTACCAAACATCTGGGCCCAGTTTCTCCAGCAAAAGCCCCTGGCTTCAGAGACCCTGAGCTGGAAGGCCTAGATTTGGATATAGCCATCCACAGCCTTGGCTTAGTCCTGACAACCTGGGCCTTATAAATATGTCTTACTGTCTCTGGGATATGCATACTATCAAATCAAGCATACAGGACAAGCTTTCCTTAATTCAGAACACCCTCAGCTCCAGAAAATGGAACTAGACACCTCCTAGAAGATGTGCATTATTTTCTGAAACAGCTTTGATGCATTGCTCAGGCCAAGTCTACTACCACGGCAGCAAGAAGGAGATGGTCGTCTGCTGAGGTGGAAGAGTGGATTGCACCATTGCACACTAGAAGGGGAGGGAGGCATATCACTTTTGAATGCTCCCCCGCCACCACCCAAACACAGAAAACACCACTCCCTGAAGGTACAACTAGTACAAACTACAACAACTTGTAAGACTTATTTTAATTCTTACGATTTCAAAGTAACTGAAGTAAATTACTTTACTTCAGGTATCACCTGTATATTTAACCTCTTTTTTTTAAAAAAAGGGGGGTCATCTTAAATTGAGAGTCATCTTCTATTCAGGTAAATATGGCACTTTGTAAGAACCATATTCGCCCAAATAGAAGATGACCCTGAATTTAAGATGACCCCCTTAACATAGAGGTTATTTTTGTATTTACCCAAAAGGAACAGCACTCAGAATGAAGCATTGGTTACTCACCGTGAAGGCTTCTTCTGGTTGCTGCTGTCAAGGCATCTCATGAAGATGGGTTATCCCTGTCACGTGCTCCTAGGCAGGACTATGCAAATTAGTTTAGAAAGGCAGTCCTATATAACTCTGACGGGGATAACCCCGCCCCAGTTCTTCTAGGCCGAGCGAACCAGTAGTACGAGAAAGTTATGCAGAGAATAATACAAGAGAGAAGAAACACATATACATTTCCCTACGCCCTGCAAGGAACAGATGTGTGTGGGAGCGTATAACCTGGTCCCAGGAGGGTTCTTCCCCTAGAGAGGACAGCGAGCCACAAGGGTGGGCTGAGATGCCTTGACAGCAGCAACCAGAAGAAGCCTTCACGGTGAGTAACCAATGCTTCATTCTCGATTGGTGCTGTCAAGGCATCTCATGAAGATGGGACTTACCAAAGCAAACTTCCCAAGTCAGGGAGGGATAAAGCTGCTCATTCCTGGGGAAGAACCCTCTGGAGTGCTCTCCTACCGAATGCCGCTTGGGCAGCGGCGTATGTGTCCAGTTTATAATGTTTTATAAAGGTGGATGGACTCTTCCATACCGCTGCCTTACAAATCTCCTGTACTGAAGCGTTAGTGGAGAAGGCGGCCGAGGCGGCTGCCGACCTGGTGGAGTGTGCCCAAATATTGGCCGGAGGAGGGACCTTTTGTGTCTCATAAGCTAAGGTAATGCATGCTCTAATCCATTTAGCAATAGTTCTTGCTGATACCGCCTCTCCCATAGAGGTGGGCAGGTAAGAGACAAACATAGATTCGGTCTTACGAAAACTGGCCGTGCATTTTATGTAGCATCTCAAGCATCTACGTAAATCCAGCTTGTGCCACAGTTTCTCTCTGGGGTGCTTCGGATGCGGGCAGAATGAAGGAAGAAAGATGTCTTGTGATGCATGGAAATGAGATATCACCTTTGGTTGGAAAAAGGGGTCCGGAATCAGCCTGACCGAGTCCTCAGAGAAGACGCAGAACGACTTGTGGACTGAGAGCGCTCTCAGCTCGGAAACTCTTCTAGCAGAGGTGAGTGCCACCAAGAAGGCCAACTTCTGAAACAGGAGGCGTAGTGGTATGGTACGGATCGGTTCGAAAGGAGGGCCTTGTAATGCTTGAAGCACCAAATTCAGATCCCATGAGGGGAAACGATGTATCACTGGGGGAGACAATAGGGTGGCCCCCCTGAGAAACCTTTTTAGGAGAGAATGATACTGTGAGTTAGCCTTCCCCTTCAACACTGGCAATAATGCGGCAGCTTGCCTCTTGAGGGTGTTGGGCTTCAGTCCTTTATCAAGCCCATCCTGGAGGAATTGTAGGAGATGTAGTGGAGTTGCCTCGTCACTAGGGAGTTTTTTCCTGTGGAGCCAACGCAGAAACATCCTCCATGTATACTGGTAGATTCGATTAGTGGAATTTTTCCTAGAAGCCAGGATGGTTTCAGTCACTTTGGGAGGAAGTCCCTGCGCTCGCAATCGGATCCGCTCAGTCTCCAGGCAGCTAGTTGAAACCAGCCCGGATTGGGATGGTGAACTGGCCCCTGGAGAAGAAGGTCTGGTCTCGCGGGGAGGTGCCAAGGCTGGTCTATTGCCATGCCTACGAGGTCCGTGAACCAGTGACGTCTGGGCCAGAACGGGGCCACCATGACGACCTCTGCTCTCAGATTCCGTATCCTGCGGAGTACTCTGGTCAGAAGTGGTATCGGGGGGAAGGCGTACAGGAGACCCTGGGGCCATCTGCAAGACAGGGCATCCGTTCCCCATGCTGCACGACAGTGGAACCTGGTGATGAATATCTCTGTCTTTGCGTTGAGGGGAGTGGCGAACAAGTCTGCTTGTGGCTGCCCCCACTTGTATGCCAACTGATCGAACACTTCCGTGTTGAGGGACCACTCCCCCGGGAGGAGGTCCTCCCTGCTCAACCAATCCGCTACTGAGTTCAGATCTCCCTTGACATGGTGAGCTGTGATGGAATTGAGGTGCTTCTCGGCCCAAGATAGGAGGAGGACTGATTCCTGGAACAGAGAACGCGATCGAGTTCCTCCCTGTCTGTTTACGTGTGCCTTGGCTGTGGTGTTGTCCGTTTTCACTAAGACATCTTTCCCCTCGACCAGGGGTTGGAAATGTAAGAGGGCCAGACGGATAGCTCTCAGCTCGAGCCAGTTTATAGAATGGGATCTTTCTAGGCTCTCCCATCGTCCTTGGACTGAGTGTTGTAGGAAGTGTGCCCCCCAGCCTCTGTTGCTTGCGTCTGTTGTGATAATGAGTTTCGGAAGTTCGAGGAAGCACTTGCCTGTTTGGAGATTCCGAGACCTGGTCCACCAGGTCAGGGACATTTTCACCTGTGGAGGCGGAATGACTAGGATGTTGCGCCTCGTGGTTATGCACGCTTGGAATTTTAGGAGGTACCATTGGAGGACCCGAAGGTGTAGCCTTGCCCACGGGACCGCTTCCAGCGTTGACACCATTAGTCCCAGGAGTCGAGCCAAGGACAGTAGAGGCGACTTCAGCCTCGCCAGGACGTCCCTTGTTTCTGATGTAAGCACCTGGGCTCTGTCTTCCGGGAGGAAGACCTTGCACGATAGAGTGTCGATTATTACCCCGAGGTGACTCTTTTCTATGTTGATTAGAAAACCGTGTTGATTCAGTGTTGTCATGGTCCTTTCCAGATCCCTTACTGCTGAATCCCAGGACTCCGATTTTAGGAGTAGATCGTCGAGGTACCCCACTATGTGTACCCCCTGAATACGAAGTAGAGCGAGGACCGGGGCGAGGATCTTGGTGAACGTCCTGGGTGCAGAGGCGAGGCCGAAGGGGAGGGCCTTGAATTGATAGTCCAGCCTGCGTATTTGAAGCGGAGTAGCGGCCTGCTGTCGGGATGTATGGGAATGTGTAGATAGGCCTCCCGTAAATCTATTGATGACAGAAAGTCTCCTTGCTGCAGAGATTCTAAAATGGAGCGGAGGGACTCCATGCGAAACTTGCGTGTTCTGATGAAGGAGTTCAAATATTTTAGGTCTAGAACCGCACTGCGGGACCCGTCCTTTTTTGGTACCGTAAACAGGATGGAGTAGACTCCTCTCCCCTCCTGCCCCCTGGGCACAAGCTCTATGGCTCCGATGTCTCGCAGGTGTAGGATAGCCATGGACATTTCCGCGTGCTTTGAAGAGGAGTGAGAGCGGGGAGTAGGGAGAAATCGTGGACGAGGGGAGGAGCCCAGCTCGATCCTGTAACCGAAACGAATGACCTCCAGAGCCCATGCATCCGATATATCGCGTAGCCATGTTGGGAGGAAGTAGGATAGGCGACCCCCCAGGCTGAGGAAGTCTGTGTCAGAACTGATTCTTTGCCTGAGGTTTCCCCTGGCTGCCGGGGTTGCGGAAGTTGGGGTTCCTGCTGGTGAATCGCTGGCGGGGCCAGGAGGATCTGGAGCCGCGGAAGTCTCTGTCTCTGCCTCTAAAGGCGGGGCGAAAGGAATGAAAAGGCTGTTGGTAGCTTCTTCTGAAAGCTGGTTTATCGGGCTTCCTGGGGGCCGACGGCATGGTTTTCTTTTTATCTTTCGATTCGACTAGTATGTTCTCTAGGGCTGAATCGCCGAAGAGCTTGGAACCCTCGTAAGGCAGAGCACATAGGTTGTTCTTGGATACGGAGTCTGCTTGCCACGCCTTCAGCCAGAGATGCCTTCTACCGACCACTGAAGCCGCCGAGGATCTTGCCGAGTAACGTATAGATCTTGCCGAGTAACGTATAGGGAAGTATCGGCGATGAGTGCCTGTGCGCGCTGTAGTTTCAACAGCTGCTGTCTTAGGCGAGTAGATTCCGGTGGAGTCTCGTCGATGAGATCGTTGATCCACAAAAGACTGGCCCTGGCCGTCATGGAGGCCACTGCGGCTGATCGTGTAGCCAGTGAGGCGTTGTCGTGGACCCGTCGGAACGAGAACTCCGCCTTCTTATCGGATGGTTCTTTGAGGAACCCTTCCCTATCTCTCAGTAACAGGGATCCGCTGCTTAGTTGTGAAATAGGAGCATCGGTGGTCGGCGTTTGGAGGAGTGTGGTAGGTTCTTGTTGGAACGTGTAGAATCTAGTGGAAGAGTTGGAAGCTTTTTTCGGGACACTTGGCGCCGCCCATTCCGACTTGATAACTTCTGAAAAATAGGTGGGCATGGGTAAGGGAAGCTCTCGAGGCTGTGGCTTCAGAAAGACCAGATCGCCCTTGGAATTTTGGCCCGGTTCAGGCGTGGGCTTAGCCTGTAGACCAATGGTAGTTAACACTTTGGTCATGAGGGGGTTAAAATCTTCCGGGGAGAAAAAGCGTTGGGAAGATTGTGCTTGCTCAATCTCCTCTGCCCCTGACCAGTCTCCCTCATCTCTCTCTAGTCCCTGGTCACCCTCGCAGGCCATATTATCTCCTCTGATATCAGCTGTGGTGTCTTCCGCCTCCTCCTCCAGAAGGGGGGTGGAATATGTGGAGCTTTATTTCCTACTGGGCGGATGTCATTTGCCGTGGGGTCCCCAGATTCTTGCCCAGATCCCTCAGATGAGTGTACTGAGGTAATGACCCTAGCAGTCTTTTTATGCTTTTTATGCCTCTTTGTGTGTTTCCTTCTGCGCTTGGACCTCCTAGGGGAGGGGGAGGAGGAAGAGGAGGATGATTCCTCATCAAAAGAGGAAGATGATTTTGTGGGCCTCTTAGAGCGTTTACGCTTGTTATAATCCCTCAGCAGGCCCAGGGACTCTTTCATTGTCGATTTAAACCAATTTTGCATTCCGTGGGCATTGGCAGATTAGCTACCGATTCCGATAGGGGGGAACCCTCCCGCCCCTCCGATCGGGGCACTCTCGCTGTAATACTAGCTGAGGATGTAGAAGGAGCAGCCGAGGCCGTTCCCGCCATTTCTGGTGCGGCGCCATCTAGTGGCTGTAGAGCGTCGCTAGTGGAGGCGGCCATTTTAGGTAGAGAGCACAAGGCACGGATCTCTGCTTGTGTGTGTGGGGGGGGGGGGTTGGGGATCGGCCTAACCCTTCCTGCCCTGATGGCCTCGTTTAATGCGCCGAACGTAGGCTCAACTAGATTAAAGTCGCCTGCGAGGGCCACACTACGTGTAAAGCGCCTCGGGCGATTTAAGCTCTCTCCGCCCTCCGTTCTTCCTGAGGACTCGCCTCCCGAAGGGGCGATCGAACGCAGGAACGCTCCCACTGCCTGCCCGGACAGAACAGAGTCAGCCGGGGCCGGGGCAGGGAGGACAATTGTGCACTGAACTGTGGCGATTGGGCTGGGTTGGGGTGCTGGGTCGCCAAGTTTTCTAGTGTGCCCCGGGAAACGCTCAGACGGACGTCCAGCGGGCACTAGCACATGCAATAACCTCCTCCTACTTTCTGAGCCCCTGGAGGGATCTTCCATAAAAATCTAATTGAAAAGGGAGAGGGGGGAGGAGGGGAAGGGGGGAGCCAACAAACCAAGGTTGGAGTGAAAAGCGCTGAAAAGTACTGACGGTTTTTGTTTTGTTTTGTTTTTAAATATATATGAGGTGTGAAAAAAGTACACGAAACAATAGGAACCACGGGGAAAAGGTAAGAAGCAGAAGCAATACAGGCCTGAACTGGACGAGCCGAGGAACACAGCCTGCCAGGAGCAACAGGACTAGAAGAACTGGGGCGGGGTTATCCCCGTCAGAGCTATATAGGACTGCCTTTCTAAACTAATTTGCATAGTCCTGCCTAGGAGCACGTGACAGGGATAACCCATCTTCATGAGATGCCTTGACAGCACCAACCGAGAATTGAAGACGATCCCCCCAATTTCTAACATCCAAGTACTTGGAAAAAATCTAGTCTTGGATTCATGTAAATACAGTACAAACAAATTGTAGCTCAGGTTGCTCTGTGTTATGCTCGTTTTTTACACAGGAGCTTTCAAAAATTGTATCCCCCCATTTACCTTCTAAAGTGGTACTGTTTATTCTACCACCCCAGGCCTCTATCACTTCAGTCTGCTGAAGTGGGAGACCAGGCCTCGTTGTGTTTCTTCTGCCTCCCTCAGAGAGTAGGAGAAAGTTGGTCAGGGACAAGGGAAAGCATCTAACACGGACATTAAGGACAAAATCTCCTGGATTCTTTGAAGCCAGCAGACTCTCCCATATGTCTACCAAAAAAGAGGGAAAGGATACTTACCCGTAGATGCCACATTCTCATAGTTCCCCTGCATAACATCCCTGTAAAGGGCTCTTTGCATTGGGTCCAGAAGAGCCCACTGTCCCTCTGTGAAATATACGGCCACATCATCAAAGGTTACTGCCTTCTGAAAGAGGAAGGTAGGTTTTTAAGCATCTCTACTTCAGGGTCAGACTTCATGCTACACTAGGAACCTTTTCAGACTGCGACTTTACCGCAACTTTACTTTGGGAGGATGGGTGTGCGTTCATATGTTGGCCAGATTTACCCCGAAGTCCATGCGATATTTCAGAGAGCACTTCACAGATGATTTGGGTTTTCCTCTCCATATTGTAACCTAGCCCGATTTACGTCCAGGGTAAAAAATCCAATTTTGTGTCCGTTATGCCCCAAAATTGTGGTAAAGCCTCACGGTAAAGCCTGCTGTCTGAAAGGCTTCCAGGGCGCTTTCCAGATTACAAGGGTAGTCTACTTCAGCTTGGCAGAATCGTTTAGGAATCGTTTTGAAAACTTAAATAGAGGTCGTTGTGCAAAGCCACCAACAGGGGGAGCAGTCTTTTCTAGCTTGCCGAACCTCCCTGCAATGGGAAAATACAGCTTTTTGCTTTTCTTTTCTTTCTTTTTTTTAAAACAACGTTGTAGGACTGCAACACAGCAATTAAACCCAAAATGGGAAATGGGAACAGCACCTAGCTGACAGCACAGAGACTGTAGAAACACAGGCAGTATGGAAGGACACTTAATGGACAGGTAGTGACACTGTTGTAGTGTCCAATCTTGAAAGGGCCCAGGAGATCCAAAATTGCCAATATTCTGTATCCTGCTAAATTCAGCCAGGGTATGTGCTGATTTGATTAGGGAAACAGCATGAGGGATAGCAGGGTCTCTCTCTCTCCATGCCATTTTCCCAGTTTAAATCTCTCCGCAACTGTATCCTCAGTGGGTTTTAAATGTTTACTCTGCCACTCCTCCTGTTGCGTTGATTATTTGATTGTAGCTTTTAGTGGTCAACATCCAGACTAACCCTGCACTGAGGCATCAGGATTTTTCCCACTGTGTGAGGGTGTGTACACAATATTTTGCAATTCCCCACTTCCCTCTGTAGCCACCAGTGCCTCCCAAAACTATGTCCTTGAGGATCCCAAAGCACTCAGGGACATAGTTAAGGGAAGCACAGGTGGCTGCAGAGGGAAGGCGGATCAGGGGCAGCTTGCCAATGATGTGAGGTGACTACCACTGGTAGCACCCATGCCCTGGAGTGATGAGTTGCGGGCATCCTGCCCCACCCTCCATCGCCTGGAGTTGTTGCCTCACCTGACTTGCTGCCCCCTAGGCATTTCCCAGGTGGCTAGCATAGTGCTAGATGGCTGGATGGGTTATTTCCCCCCACTCTCTCTCTTTCAGAGCAAGACGCATCTGTTCACTCAAGCTTTTAGCTGATATTGTTTTGATTGTTTTATGGTTGTTTTTAGAATATTGTTTTAAAATTTTAAATTGTTGTGTTTTAAATTTCTTGCTTTTGTTTTTAACTAACGTTTTACTTTTGTTTTTATCTTCTTGTAAACCGGCCAGAGACGTAAGTTTTGGGCAGTAAAAAAAATGTTAATAAAATAAAACAAAACAAAACACAAAAACAAAACACAAAAACCCTGTCCAGCTGCCTAGCATGACACTAGCTGGCTGGGAAATGGCAATGGGCAGCATCTGCGCCCTGATGCTGACCACACTCCCTAATACCAACATGTTAGCATCGGGGTGCAAGTGTGGCCTATTGGAGGCCAGATCAACCCAGCTAGTTGGCTGGGAAATACTGACAGGTAGCGGCGGCAGCATGGAGTGGTGAGCAGCAAGGCAAGGAGCAGCAACGGCCCTGGGTGAAACAGGCACTCGACTCACGCAGCACAGGCATTTATGAGCTGGCCCTGGAGGGGATCACTGGAACTTCTACACATACCCCTCACGTGATGGGAAACCCTAGTACACTGGCACAGGGTAAGGCTGGACTTCAGCCAGTGATTTTGTGTAGAGTGGCTGACCTGATGAGGAAAAATCCCACTGAAATTAAAAGGACAGGTTAGGCCTTTTAATTTCAGTGTCTGACAAGATGAGGAAAACTACTTGAAATAGTCTCATTGAAATTAAAAGAACATTGAATTAAATTAAATTGAATTAAAAGAACACTGAAACTAAAAGAACTACTTTGAGTCCTTTTCTTCATCATTGCAGCCATTATTTGTTCTTGTAAACCAGCCTAGCATCATTTGATGGACACATGTTTGTTTACGCAAGTATGCAATAATTTTTTTAAATTTGATTTATTTGATTTATATACCACCCCTCCAAAAATGGCTCAGGGTGGTTTACAACAAATAAAAACAATTAAAATCAATTAACAGTTAAAATCAAAACTAAATCAAATAATGAATATTTGCAGTGTGGGAGGAACAAATTCAGTCACTTGTATCATGCCTATTTTTACCCCTTCACAAGGCAAACAGCAGTCTGTGAGATGAGAGAGAATGATTTAAAATCCATGGAGAGAAGAGGTTAAATCAGGCCTGCTCAGCTTCACGGCCCCCCTCCCCACCAGCAGTTTTTAGACTACAATTCCCATAATCCCCATCCACAGCAGCCAATGACCAGGGATTATGGGAATTGTAAGCCACCCCTGCAGAAGGGCCAAACATGAGCAGGCCTGGGTTAAACACACCTGGCCTCCACTCTGCTTCCCTGATCACATTAGTGACCAAATTTAATGAGAAAGGAAGAAAGAGAAATCCAGGGATCAATCACGGATATCCAAACATAATGTGCAGTTTGGCCCTCAAGAAAAAGTATTAATCCAAACAATTTAGCCATGGAGAAGATGTCATAATGAGACCCAGGCTAGATGATGTGCTAAGAGTCTATGACTGGACCTTCCACTCCTTTAAATTTTTTGTAAAAAGCAGACTTGAGGGCCCGGGAATGCATTTCTTGTAACGCGCAGTAGGGCCCAAAGGCAGAGAGGCACAGCTCAAATGCCAAGGTGGGTCAGAAACAACTGTAACTTGGTGTGTGAGGCTGAGGTAAATTTCCAGCTCATTAATTATTGCACTAAAATCATTAATAATATTAGAGAAGGTGAGGGGGCAGAAGTTGGAGTCAGGGTGGGGTAAGGTGAGGGGAAAGGAAGATGACGTCGGTGGGCTCTGGCCCACAATCAGGAGACATCTGCTCTTGAGCAGCCAACTGCATTGAGCCAGTGCTGCTCGTCAATAAGAGAGGCCAAGATCTTTTAATGGCCCCTGCTGCTGCTGTAGGATATTCCTACCTATGGGCCAGCAGAAAAATCCCTGTGGGCCAGATTGGGCTTCCAGGACTTATGTTGTGCAGGCTTGCTCTAAGAGTATCTTACCCACAGGTGTAGCAAGGCTGGAGTGGGACCTGGGGGGGGAAAGTGAAGATTTTTCTTCACCTTCCCACCTTCTGCTCACTAGCCCCTTTTTAATGAGGGCAGGATTCCAAAAGAATCCCAAAGCTCCTTTAACAGCAGATCTTCAGATCTGTCTTGGCTTCAGGAGGGAAGAAAGAATGGTGAGGAGTGTCAGCCAGCATTTTGGAGAGGAGAGCTGGTCTCATGGTAGCAAGCATGACTTGTTCCCTTAGCTAAGCAGGGTCCACCCTGGTTGCATATGAAAGGGAGACTAGAAATGTGAGCACTCTAAGATATTCCCCTCAGGGGATGGAGCAGCTCAGTGACATTTTCCTGGCTGTTGAACCTGTCAGTCAGGCTGAGGGCTGAACCTGAGCACTAGCCAGCCAGTCCAGAGGAGATGAAGGAGGGATGGATGCTGCTTGAAAGTCCGCTCCCTGACAGGATTTGTCTCACTTGAAGCTAAAGCTCACAGGAGCCAACAGTGTGAGAGACAGAGAGTTGGGGCGGTGGGAGGGGGAGAGTGTAGAGCAAGCTGTATCCCAGCCAGCACCCATCCCTACTCATGGCGAAAGGAATTTTCCCCTCCCCATTTTTCAATTATAGGTATGCCCCTGATCACACCTGGTAAAGTGGCTGGGGTGGGGGTTATAACTTGGTCCGAACCCTAACACAGTATTCTTTGGAACATATTCTAACATCACTTTTCTGACATGGTAGAGCCCTCTCAGCCACCCAAAGGTGCAGCGAGGAAATGACTTGACTAACAAGCCAGAGGTTGCCAGTTTGAATCCCCGCTGGTATGTTTCCCAGACAATGGGAAACACCTATATCGGGCAGCAGCAATATAGGAAGATGCTGAAAGGCATCATCTCATACTGCATGGGAGATGGCCATGGTAACCCCCTCCTGTATTCTACCAAAGACAACCACAGGGCTCTGTGGTCGCCAGGAGTCGATACCGACTTGACGGCACACTTTACCTTTTAGAGCCCTCTCACACCACTGAACAGCAAACATGGCATTCTCTCCGACAGGTTAGCTTTCCAGAGAGAGAGAGAGAGAGAGAATGACAGGAGAGAGTTTTCAAATAAGCAATCTCCAACATGCATTCTGAGGTGGTATGGTCCCAAAGGAGAACTATAACACAGGAGATCCTGCACATTTGCATTGGTTCTGGGGTTAGAGGTTTAAAGAAGCGGTTCTGGTAAGTCTCAGCACTGATGGCAGAGAGAGATTGATTGTGCCATCTTGCTGCCTGCATTCCTTTGCACAGCTGCTTTAAATAATCCTCCTACCTGACTCGGGTCCTCTGCAGTCATTCTTCCCCCAATCGGATGGAAAAATCTGACAGCCAACAGAGAAGTCAATCCACTTTCTGTGAAGGCAGGAAGTAAGATCATTATGTCACCCTTTAGCACACACTGAGGTCGTTCACACAACCTCTGGCCACTGCTCGGAAGGGCTGCGGGGAAGGCAGGAACTTGCCTGCCTTCTTCAGCTAATGAGCCATCTGACCCTCCGCCATGCTCCCACATGAGCAGTGATGTGGCGAAGGCCAGAGCTGAGAGTAGGAGGACTTCCCCCACCGTATCCCAGAGCATCCCGCTCCATGGCTTCTCTCATTAGAGCAGTGCCACTCCTTCTCTCTGGCTCACTGCCAGAAATGGCGGTGGGCCAGGGGGAAGCCTTTTAACCCAGTGGCGATGGTTCTCACATTTGCCTGTCAAAGCATGCATTGAACCAATCTGCCTGCAAGTATTCTGTAGTGAGGCTATTCACATGACACAAGCACCTTGGGTTACCCCAGGCAGCTCATGTTGTGTGAATAATCTTGGCTACCCCAGGTAGCCCTGCTCTCCAGAACACGATAGCCCAACTTTTTAACCTGGTGTTTAGCCAACGTTAAACAAATCTACGGTTCATTTACCCCAGGTGGCTTGTGTTGTGTGAACAGCCACACTACAAAATACTCACAAGCAGATTAGTTCAATGAATACTTCTGGGACACTGGATCTGTTCCAGCAGCTGAATGCAGTTAGCAAATAAGAATGCAAGAAGAGCCCCCTGGATTAGACCTAAGATCCATTAAATCCGCCATCTTGTTTCCCACAGTGATTAGTTGCATGTCTCTGGAAAGCCTCCAAGCAGGGCTTCAGAGCAGTAGCTGTGACTCCCCAGGATTGGGTACTCCGAGGTAAATGGCTTCTGAACATGGAGATTCTACACAGCCATCATCACTAGTAGCCAGTGATAGACCTCTCCTCTATGAAATTTGTCTAATCTCCTTTTCACACCATCTAAGCCATGAATTCCAAAAGTCAGTTATGTGAAAAGTAGCAGTATCTAAACCAGACACGCTCAAAAGTCAAACAAATAACCCGCTCAAAAAACCACAAAGTTCCTTTATAGCCCAAAGCACTGGATTGCACTGCATTGTCAAAGGCTTCACAGACCATGAAGTGAATTTAAGCATAGTTTCCCTCCTACATTTCTCTCTCTTTAACATTACTAATTTTGTGTAAGTCTAAAATTACAAACATTGTAGTACTAATGTATCGACACAATTTAACTTGCTCATTTTTAAAAAAAGTTTTGGCGTTATTTCTTTAGCTATTATTTGCATTTGTATGTCACTCTTCATCCTGGGAACAAACACAGCTACAGCTATCTACAAGGAAATTAGAGGGCTAGGCACAGTGGGGAAATGACTTGATTAGAAAGCCAGAGGTTGGCATTTCAAATCCCCGCAGGTATGTTTTCCAGACTATGGGAAACACCTATATCGAGCAGCAGAGATATAGGAAGGTGCTGAAAGGCATCATCTCATACTGCGCAGGAGGAGATAATGGTAAACCCCTCCTGTATTCTGCCAAACACAACCACAGGGCTCTGTGGTCACCGGGAGTCAACACCGACTCGACAGCACACTTTACCTTTACTCACTGGCCAAAGGCCTGAACAAACAACAACAAATATTTATATACCGCTATATACTGCTTTTCAACAAAAGTTTCCAAAGGGGTTTACATAGAGAAATAATAAACAAACAAACAAACAAATAAATAGGATGGATCCTGGTCACCAAAGGGCTCACAATCTAAAATCTAAAAAGAGCAGTCTTCCATGCGAATTGCACCTCAGCAATGAAAGGCTATTATAGGGGCTGTGTTCTGGTATAAAACGATCTTGCTATCCTGAATAATTTGGCGCCATCTGCAAATGAGACTAACTCACTGCCTCAGTTTAATGCATGAATTAAACAGCAGCTGTATAAAGAAATATGCAGGGTATTTTTTAGAGAACAGGAAGAACTAATGCCCTGATATTGTTTTCCTTTTATATCCTTTTTCCTTTTATATCATACACAAACATCCAGATATCTTTCATGGTTCTAGGAGATGTTGTATAGTTTAGAAGGATGCTCTTTCTTTCTGAAATAAGAATAATAGCCCCTTTTTATTTTATTTTTTTGGTTGTCTTGTGTCCAGTACTTATCTCCTATAAAGTTAACATCTTGCTGCATTATTGCTACTTCTTGGTTATGATTCCCCCCCTTTAAGACTATATGTAAAACTGATCAATAAAATTAAAACAATGCCTTGATAGATCTCAAAATTGGGGGTGGGGGGAGATGAGGAAACCAGAATAGAACTTCAGGAAAGAAGGGTGCCGGGTTGCAAACCTTCCAGGATTGACCAAGAGTCCTCAGGAATAGGCAAATACCTTCCGGTAATTATTAAAAGCAATCCTGGCGATATTAATGGCTTCATATTGTGAAAAATATTGGAGAATTTACTGGGGTGGTGGTGGGAATCTCCAGGAATAGTTTAAGTCAGAGTTGGCAACCCTAAGAGGGCGTGGAGGGTGGGCAGTGTCCCTTAAGGCCCAATCAAACCAGGGAGAGGCGAGCAACTGGGCTCTTCAGCCAAAATGAGACATTTCCATACCCCGTTTCCTATGCCAGTAGTAGCAGCCCAACCATCCTCTCCTGCCCAAACTCAGCAGAAGACCCAAAGGAAGGAAGATCAAACCGGTTCTTCTTGGATGCAATTCCAGCGGCAAGCAAGTCTAGGACGCATTCAGCAAGTTTCCTTTCCTTAACCTCGACCCAATGCAACAGAGCATGCTCCGTTCAGACTTCGAGCATGCTCACTAGCAGCCATTGAAGCCTTCTTTCACCTCCTTTGGTGATTTCCCTTCCTCCCGTGCAACCTTGTGGACAAAGCCAGGATTGTGCTATTTGCAGAAGGAAAAGCAGACAGAGTGATATGTTGCAACCTTAGATAGCTAAAGCATGCAGGGGGCGGCGGGGGGGGGGAATGTGCATATAATATTTTCCCCTGAATCGTATTACAATACTATAGTTTGGTGAAGGATAACTCGAACATTTATGTATAATGTTTAATCAGAGGCGGTGATTTCATGAGGCAAGGCAATCACCTCAGGAGGTAGCAGATCTTTGGCATGCCAGCAGCAGGATGAGAAGGTGCCCCCCTCTCCAGCACCACCACTGGAGTAGCTCTTTGGGACCGATCCCCTTGCCAGCTTCTCAAGGTGCACCTCTTCTCGTACTCTTTGCAAAGCTTGTGAGGAGCACAAGGAGAGAAAAGGAGGCTGCTGGCAACCCGCCCTCCTCCCTGCCTGTCCCCGCCTCTGAAAAGAGGCTGCTCTCCGCTTCTCCGGCTTGGGAGGGACAAGGGAGTGTCTGGCTGGCACCTTGCCTCAGGCACAGAATACCTGGGGGGCTGCCTCTCTCTTGCAACCTCTCTGTGAAAAATGCTGGAACCTTGCAGAGAAACTGCAGAGCTGGTGAGGCACTGCTGCCGCGTGGGTTCCATAATGCTGTTGCCGTACTTGACAGATGCGAGTTAGGACAGGCCTCTTTTTGTACCTATCGTGTGAGAGGCAGTTAGGAACAAAGGAACACAGGAAACCTCCTTCGATCAGGGGCGTAACTATTAGGCAAGGGGAGGCGGCTGCCTGGGGGCCCCCACGCCTCAAGGGGCCCCCCAGAGGCAATTCACATGACTATATATTGTGAAGTGTGTGTGTGTATCAGCAAGGGGCCCATTTTAAAATTTTGTCTCTGGGCCCACTCCAGCCTTGTTACACCCCTGCCTTCGATCCTGAGTCAGACCATTCATCCATCGAGCTCAGTATTGTCTGCACTGAATGGCAGCCGCTCTCCCAAGTTTCCCACCGGGATCTTTACCAACCATACTTGAGATGCAAGGGATGGAACTTGGGACCTTTTGCCTGCAAGCCAATGCCCTGCCTCTGAGCTATGGTCCCATCCTAAGGTGCTGGTTTTGACCTTTAAAGCCCTAAACGCTTTGGGCCCGGGGTATTTGAGGGACCGCCTGCTCCCAAGGGTTGCTGCCCGCTTGATGAGGACATCTGAGGGGGCCCTGCTCCGGGAGCCGACAATGAGGGAGGCCCGGCTGTCGTGCACTCGGGACAGGGCCTTCTCTGTTGCTGCTCCTAGACTTTGGAATGCTCTCCCAGCGGCCATTCGTTCCTCGGACTCCATCACGGCTTTTAGAAAGCTTTTAAAGACTTGGCTTTTTACCCAGGCTTTTACATAATTGTTTTTACTGCTGCTTCTGTGTGTTTTTATCTGTTGTATTGTTTTTATCCCTGTGTTTATCTGTGTTATATGTTTTTATTGCTTGATTTTTTTATTGTTCGATGTTTTTATTGCTTGATGTTTTTATTGCTTTTTATTGTATGTTTTAATTTTTGTAAATCGCCTTGGGGTTTTCTTTTAACGAAAGGCGGTATAGAAATGTAAAAATAAAATAAATAAATAAAAATAAAATCCCATAAGGCAGGCCTGCTCAACTTAGGGCCCCCCCCTGCTGCTGTTTTTGAACTACAACTCCCATAATCCCCAGCCACAGTGGCCAGTAGCCAGGGATTCTGGGAATTGTTGGCTAACAGCTGCAGAAGGGCCAAAGTTGAGCAGCCCTGCAAGGGGAATGGCTGGCCTGTTCTTTGGGTAGGGTGACTGCCCCCAAACCCCACACTCCCCCAGGCCACACACACAGAGGTGTTCTTACCCCTGGACTTCAGGGCTGAAGTCCAAGGCTTCCACAGCCCCTGTCCCCCGCCCCAAATCCACTTTAGTCTGTCCCAGTGGTGTGTTTGCCTAGTGGAGCATAATTATGCTTAATTTGCGGTGGTGGTGGGGGGTGGTGGTCTCCAAAGGCCTTTAGGTCCAGGCTCCAAAATTACCTAGGTGCACCTCTGCCTACGTGCCCCCTCTCCTGCCCAAACACCCCACCCTCTGTAGTTAGCCAGCCGTGGCAGTGCAGCTGCCACTCTGAGGTGTGAGGGCTGGGAGGAGGTACCCTCTCCCCCCAACCCACCTGCGAGTGTGTGCACTTTCTCCCTGTTCCTCGAATGGCTGCCACTCAGAGCAGGGGGTGTAGCTAGGGGAGAGGGGGCCCGTGTTCATCCCTCTCTCTGGCAACCCCCCAGAGTGAGGGAGATAATGAAAAAAATTTGTTTTTATCTTGTAAACCGCCCAGAGACGGAAGTTTTCGACGGTATAAACATATGTTAAATATATAAATATATTAAATAAATAATGCTTGCTACTGCAAGACCAGTTTTTCGCTTGGATAACTTAATGGAGGAGAAGTCTATCAACAGCTACTAGTTGGAGGGCTATAGGCCACCTCCAGCCTCAAAGGCAGGATGCCTCTTGAGTACCAGTTGCGGGGGAGCAACAGCAAGAGAGAGGGCATGCCCTCATCTCTTGCCTGTAAGCTTTTCAGAGGCATCTGGTGGGCCACTGTGCGAAACAGGATGCTGGACTAGATGGGCCTTGGGCCTGATCCAGCAGGGCTGTTCTTATGTTCACTCTCCCCAGGTTTTCAAGACCCTAAAGTCACCAAGTGATGGACAGGTGTGTTGACCAGTCTTTTATTGCATACTGAAATGGTGGGGTGGGGTGGGGTGGTTGATGATGATGTGTAGCAGAGGCGGACAGAAGCAAGAGCAGTCCTTTCATGAGGCGAGGTCAGACAGTCTCAGGTGGCAGATTACTGGGGCACCAGCGTGGTAGCAAGAAGTTGCCTCTGGAGCCACCCTTTGGGACTGATCTGACCCTTGCAAGCAGCGCCACTAAGTGGGCTGCCTTTGAAGAGCATCTGGAAGCTGCAGCTAGTGCGGGATGTGGTGGCCTAAGTACTAACTGGGGCCTCTTGTCAGGATTATATTACCCCAAGTCTGAAGGCACTGCACTGGCTGCCAGTTAGCTTCTGGGTTCAACTCAGAATGCTAGTTATTATCTTCAAAGTCTTAAATGGCTTGGGCACAGTGCTCCCTCTAACATGGATTCCCAGATGTTGTTTACAACTCCCAGCATCCCCAGCTGCAATAGCCTTTGCTTAGGGAGTTGTAGTCAACATCTGGGAATCCTTGCTAGAGGGAACATTGCTTGGGCACTAAGTACCTGAAGGACTGCCTGCTTCCAGCTAGGGCAGTCTTCCACCTTACAAGACTGTTGTGGGAAGCCTGGCCTCCAGCTGAGTGTGTCATGCGTACTGGGCAGGGCCTTCTCCGTGGCTGCCCCCCCAGCACAGTTGCATTTGTGTTTATTTTGTTTCTCTCCTTCTCTTCCAGTGTTTCAACAATGATTGAAAACTATCCTCTTTATCCATTCTTTCAGGTGATTGACTTTGGGGGTGGATTGCTGCCTGATATATGTAATTTCTTATGTCTTAGACCTATGGTCTGGCTACTGATAACTGCTCTGTTTTAGTAATATTTTATATTATTTATTCATTATTTATTCATTATTTATTTATTTATTTATTCGATTTCTATACCGCCCTTCCAAAAATGGCTCAGGGCGGTTTACACAGAGTAATAATAAATAAATAAGATGGATCCCTGTCCCCAAAGGGCTCACAATCTAAAAAGAAACATAAGACAGACACCAGCAACAGTCACTGCAGGTACTGTGCTGGGGGTGGAGAGGGCCAGTTACTCTCCCCCTGCTAAATAAAGAGAATCACCACATTAAAAGGTGCCTCTTTGCCAAGTTAGCAGAGGTTTATACTGGATTTGTTTATATTTTATGTTTTTAAGCTTATTGTAAACCGCTTTGAGACCTAAGGGTGAGAAAGTGGTTTACAAGTTAAAATTAAGTACAGTATATAAATGGATAGGTCCTTGCCCTGAGTCAAAATTTAGATGAAGGGGAAGATACTGCCCGAACTCCTTGAAGAAAGGGTGCGATACAATTGTGACTATTGTGACTTACACAAAAATCTGACTCCTGACATGAAAACTCATTGAGGGCTCTACACACGAGCAGTGTGTACAGCCGAAAGGGGGGTTGCGAGGAAGCGGGTTTGACCTGCAGATGATCAAGGAGCCCTCCCTGGATGACTGGATCGGCCGCCCAGACAATTACCAGCTCCGTCATGGAGCTGGTTGGGGTGGCGGGGTTCGGGGACCTCCTGGCCCTCAGAAGTCCCATAAGGCACTGCCTTGGTGTAGCCTCCCAGGTGGGAGGCTACTTGTGAGTCAGTGCAGTGCAGAGCCGCACTGCACCAACACACAATAGTTTAACCTGCTTTCCGGACGCTCCTGCACCCGAAACCTGGATTAAGCAGCGGGCCACTTAAGAGGGTTCTCCACCGTGCCGCCACTGGGAGCTGCATGGCTCCCTTTGAGTCTCACAACCAGCTGGGCTCCCTTAGCCTGGTTTTGGCTAGTCGTGAGAATAGCCTTATTGTGGTCTTAGGACAGCTGTTGTTTTCTCAGCGTCCTCATTTGTAATATGGCCTACCTTACAGGGTTTCTGAGCTAATGTACGCAGAATATTTGAAAATCTTTGAAAGCTTTGCTTTTTCTAAAGTGTTGTATAAATGACACATTATTGCCTTTATAGAAATATGTAGAACAACTCATTGGTGGTACTGTTTTAAAACAAGTTTAATAAGAATTGTAAAATAAAATAAAATAATGCCCTATATCTGTAATATATTCACCCCAGAGAATCCCGACTACATTGTACACTACAAGATTTGCCCTCTGCATCTTGGAAGACAACCTATCCTCTCTAATAAAACGCTTGGTGTCCGTCCGTGGACGGACACCAAGCGTGCGTTCGTGCCTGGCCTGTTCTGGGCATGCGCAAAGCGCATGCCCAGAACAGAGCCAGGGAGACACAACCGCCAGCACCCGGTGGCCATCTTGGGCGGCCAGAAGCGGCCGCCCGAAGAAGCCGGGTAAGCGGCGGCGGGGGACACTGGCCGAGGCGGCGGCAAAGCCGCCGCCTCGGCCAGAGGACACGGCGCGGCCAAGGCAGCAGCGGAGCCATGGCCGTGCTGCCGAAGCCGGGCGGGGGGAGGAGGCGGCGGGGGAAGCCAGCTGAGGTGGCGGCGGAGCCGCCGCCGAGGCCTGGCGCCACCGCCGAAGCCGGGCAGCTTGGGGCCCTTGCCCGGCCGGGGAGACCGGCCGTGGCATAGAGGCTGGCGGCGCCGCCGCCACAGCCGATAACCACCCTCCCGCCCTCCCAGCTGCCCGACTTCCCTGCACCCCCCCCCAAAGGAATAAGGGCTGCCGCCGCCGCCGAGAACTGCCCTCCCGCCCTCCCAGCTGCTCTTGGGTGCAGTTCAGGAAGAGACTTAGCACAGAGAGGAGCTCTGTTCACGAGCTCCTCTCTGTACCTTTTGAAAACATGCTTGCACTTCGCCCGGCTCTTGCGGGCTGACTCGGGTGAGTAGGGCTCGGGCAGCTGGGAGGGCAGGAGGGCAGTTCCGGCGGCCGCGGAGGCCCTTATTCCTTTGGGGGGGGGTTCGTGGAAGGGTAAGTCGGGCAGCTGGGAGGGCGGGAGGGTGGTTTTCGGCCCCTTCCCTTCCTAGCACCCGTTATTCAACGGGCTAAAATTTACTTGTTTTTAATACAATTCTATCTGAGTTAAAAGTAATGGATAAATGCAAAAATCATATGCGGGGCTTGGGGGAAGACCTCAAAGTGAATACAATAGGCATCTTGATATCCGCAAAGTGCTGTACTATGGACACAAGTCTTGCAAGAACAATAGAGGGAAAATGTGTATAAGAAATGCCATATTCCATATTGATTACTCCTCAACCCACAAAATATCTTGTCAAGACAAGAGTTCAGAAAGTGTAGTGTTGGTGGTTTAAGAACATCAGAAGGTTCCTAGTGGATCAAGCTAAAGGCCCATCTTGTCAGCCTCCTGCTCAATGCATGAGTGTATATAGTGTAAAGCAGGGATTCCCAACATTCAGTCCCCAGATGTTGTTGGACCACAACTTCCATCATCCCCAGCCACTGGGGATGATGGGAGTTATAGTCTGACAACATCTGGGGACCCAACATTGGGAACCCCAATGTAAAGGAATTTACCGTAATATATTAAAGATAAGTTTACAAGCAGCTTGTTATATAGTTGAGTCATTACAACTGCACACCTAGTGTTTCTCAACCACCAGTCTGTGGACTGGTGCCAGTCTGCGAAGCATTGGGTACTGGTCCGTGAGGCATCACTAGTAAAAATCACCCCCCCAAAAAACAATTTTGGACCTGCGAGGGCCACCGGGAGCTCTCCGGAGCTCATTTCCAGGCAGTCCTCGCTGCTGGATAACCTTCATTTCACTTGCTTGAAATGAACATTATCCAGCAATGAGGGCTGCCTGGAAATGAGCTCCGGAGAGCTGCCCGAAATTGTTCTTTTTGGGGGGGTGCCTGGGGGTGGGGTTTGGGGTGAGGGGAGGCGACCGCCTTACTAACTGCTGGTCCAGGAAACTGTGCATGAATAATATACTGGTCCATGACTCCAAAAATGTTGAGAAGCACTGCAGGACATCAAATCTATCTATCTATCTATCTATCTATCTATCTAATTCTCTAAGATGGACCCATGGCTAATCCTATGCGTAGCAGCTCTCGCAAGGGTTCAGAGAGCTGCCAGATAGTCACGGTGGCTATCTGTAGAGGCCAGTGAAAAAAATGGCGGCCAGCTGCCGGCCAGAAAGCAGCAGAGTGGGGGAGAAGAAGTGGGCTGCCTGGCCCACCAGCCTAAAATCGGTGGCGGGTGGGGGCGCGGAGAAGAAGCAGGCCGGTCTGCCAGCCAAAAAGCGGCCGGGGGTGCGGTGAAGAAGCAGGCTGGCCGGCCTGCCAGCCTAAAAGCGGTGGCGAGTGTGTGTGTGGAGAAGCATGTGGGGGGGGGAGAGAAGAAGCCAGCTGGCTGGCCCACCAGTCTAAAGTGGGGGGGGGGCAGAGAAGAAGCGGGCCAGCAAAAAAGTGGTGGGGGTGGTGGCCAGAAAGCAGCGAGGGGGAGGAAGAAAAAGGTGGGTGGACTGGCCAGAGGCACAGATGCTCTGCGCCCGGCCCAGCTAGTATTGTACTGAAGTAGCTAACATCCAGATCCAAAGCACATGAACTTGCACGTATGGGTTGGTTCACACAATTATCCATTTACTATATATTAAGAGCCTTTAGGCAGGGTATATTGGGAAACCCTCAAGTAGATTATTATGCCCTCCCTTCGGCTGTGTTAGACAGAATATTTAGGAAGACCCTTTTCTTGGAACATCTGTGCCCCTAAGACTCCGGGCAAGTTGAAACCACCAAGCACATCCTCCTTCATTGCCTATTTTTATAAAGACATCTATAATATTCTTATTCTCTCACTACTTAAGCCACTTGCCAGTTCACGACCAATTCTACGGCTCCCTACTACTCTCTGACAGCAACCCCTTCATAACACACAATTGTTACCAGCTACGCTTCCAGTTCTATTAACACAATGTTGTCAAGTTCTGTGCAGCAGCATGCAAAATTGGTCGGGATTAACTGCCAGCAAATCAGGCCCAACACAGCTCAGACCCTGACCCGTTGCCTCTAACTTCCAGTTACTCTGCCCTGTAGCTCTAACTGTCACAGCTTATGTAGGCTAGAACTCGTTGCCTTGACATACTATTTTTCTACATGCAAGGTTTAAAACAACAACAACAGAGAGGCACATTTGATGATGTGATCTACCTCTGGCCATCTGAAGTGATACAATCCAGCAAGAGTTCTACTGCCTCTTCTGCTCGGTGTGAATGAAGCCTCTGTTCTACTGATTGACTTCCAAATAAATGTTTCATCTCTGTATCCTAGAACAACTTTCTTAAGTGTAAGCATGATTGGGAGGCAGAAGAATGGCAAGGGTGAGGAAGGAAAACCCTCTCTCTCAAGCTGAATTTAACTAGATTAATTTAGATATACAGTTATCCCTTGCCAACTATGGTTTTCCCAATCACGCTTTTGTGTATCCATGACTGGGAAATTGTGACCAGTCTCACCAACCACAACCCGAGTATCAACCGCAAACCAAATCTTGGTTTGGAGATATTTTTTAGTGATTGGGGGTGAGGTTTCTGCAATTTTGCAGGGTTCGGAGGTGCAATCCGCTCATTCCTCTTGCTGACCCTGCCAACTTCTCACGATTTAAAGTGTATTTAAGTGGTTTGGGGGGGTGTTCAAAAATGCCTTTGAGTGATTTTGGGAGGTTCAGAATTTCCCAGACATTCAATTTGCTCACTCCTCTTGCTTATTCTTGGTAATTTTAAGGGATTCCGGGTGATTTGGAGCAAATTTCTTGTATTTTTCTTTGATTTTTTTTGTCTTTTCATGACCGCAGTTCCCCTAACCCCCTGTTTCCCATTGATTTCAATTGCTTGGCAACTGCGAATGTGCCAGTGGTGAGGTTTTGCCGGAATGGAACCCTCGTGGTTGGCGAGGGATGACTGTAGTCCATAATATCTCATTTTGGAGGAGGATAATCCCACAGAGGCAGTTTCAGAAATAAAGGGCTGGTTCCAATGATAGAACCCAC
Organism: Hemicordylus capensis; assembly: GCF_027244095.1. Lineage (NCBI taxonomy): Eukaryota > Metazoa > Chordata > Lepidosauria > Squamata > Cordylidae > Hemicordylus > Hemicordylus capensis. The sequence continues at coordinate 250,894,287 of NC_069658.1, read as the reverse complement.
ACATGGCTAGGAAAGAGATGCACCAAGAGCACACCCATTGGGACATCCACGGAGGGTGTCCCCGTGGGTGTGCTCAGTGTGCCCCTTTATCGTGGCTGGGTGTGCTGTTTATCCAAATGGCCCCTATACACACACTCAAAGTACTTGTTTAACAATTTTACTCCCTTCTAGAGTTTAAACATTAGTAGTGGACTTCTTTATACAAATGACAGATGGTGTTAAAACTAGTCCTGAGTTATACCTCTTCAGACTCCAGGTGGAAAACCACTGGGTTGGAATGCATATCCATGAAACACATTTCCTGCACGTATTAAACTATCACACCAGGCTAGCCCAGAACTCTACTCCCTGGGTGGGATGGAGGTTGTGTTTTTTTGTGGTTTTTTTGTAACTAGGTAAAAGATCTAGTGCACTATTTGATGGTTTGTCCTCTATAGCCCTATTCAGACATTAAGTTGTACAAGCGTACATGTCTATACCAGAGATGGGCAAACCTGGCTTTCCAGGTGCTGCTGAACTACAACTCCCATCAATTACAGCTGGAGAGCCAAAGTTGCCTACCCTGTTCTACACACACGTACATGTTTTTATGTGAATGAATTTACTTGTATTCATTTTTAAAATGAACCTGGGCAAGATTCTTCAAATGCATGGGACAGATAGGAAATACACTGCTGTACCTATGTTCAACATTACGTGTGAATCACTGTACCTGTGTACACTGTACACTCATATGAGTGTTGAATATAATAGGTGAGTAGGCCTTATATGGTGATGCAAGGAGGAAATTTTTATGGTTTATTCGACAATATTCCAATAAGAGTTTACCGGACATTGTAGTGGGTCTGTTGGGTGAAAATCAACCTTAAAAAAAAAAAATCTCAACAGTTTAAAAATAATAATAAACAACACCTAAATTCTGCATTGGCAGCTTGTTTTATTGTGATTTTATGACAATTGCCAATTGACTCATGTATAGGGTCATCCTTATAATACATTCGAATACTGTAAGGGCTATGGCTAACTACAATAAAGTTATAGGAACATAGGAAGTTGCCATATACTGAGTCAGACCATAGGTCCATCTAGTTCAGTATTGTCTTCATAGACTGGCAGCGGCTTCTCCAGTGTTGCAGGCAGGAATCTCTCACAGCCCTATCTTGGAGGTGCCAGAGAGGGAACTTGGAACCAGAGTGGCTCCACCCCGAGGGGAATATCATACAGTGCTCACACTTCTAGTCTCCCATTCATATGCAACCAGGGTGGACTCTGCTTATATAAGGGGACAAGTCATGCTTGCTACCACAAGATCAGATCTCCTCTCTAACTGACTATGACTGACTACTCCCTGAAATTTTCTATGTGCAGGGATTTTTTTTTTAATGGAAGAGCATTCAACTATGAGTTCCCACTCTTGGAGGCTGAAATGGTACAGTCCATGAACTATTTGCTACCTCATGAGCTGGTTGTATGAACTAGGCAATCATTTTCTCTGGTTCGTGTGTCCATCAATTTCTCCTGTGTCCAGCAAGAATTGATGCCCAATTGAATCTTTCCCCACAGAGATGTTTTGAGCTTGAGGTTCTTCCCTGTTACGCTATGTCATTGAACATTCATAATGTTTGCCTTCTCTGTGGATTCCCCAGTTTGAAAAATGGTGTGAGTCACAACAGGAACTCCTCCTACAGATCCTGTGTCTTTAATTTCCCTCCTGTATAGATTCACTCGGCCCTAAGACAATCAGTTCCTTAACTGAAACTTCACCCTCAGTCTCAGCATATGGTCTCAATGCCCCATGGGTTCTTCTGTGCCTCACAAGGTGAGATCTTCGATTGAAACTTTTCCCACAGTCCCTACAGTGATATGGTTTTTCTCCCGTGTGGATTCTCTGGTGTCGAATGAAGTTCGATTTCCAATTGAAGCGCTTTCCACACTCAGAACATTTAAAGAGTTTCTCTTCTCGATGGGTGCTCACATCTGCTATAAGGAGGGAGGTATCACTGTAGCTTTCCACAGTGTCCAAGCATTTATATGGTTGGCTTACTGCAAGGATCTCCTCAGGTGCAGTCACACTAGTTATAATGAATGGGCTATGACTGTAGCTGGCTTCATTGTCCAAACATTTATATGGCTGATCTCCTATGTGGATTCCCTCTTGTGGAGTCACACTCGCAACCAGGAGTGAACAATGACTGTAGCTTGTTTCACTGTTGGGCCATTCACATAGCTGGCCTCCTGTGTGTGTCCGCCCGTGTGAATTTACCCCTGCAATAAGGAGGGAGTTATGGCTGTAGCCTTTTTCACCATCTGAGCATTTATAGGACTGTCCACCTGTATAGATCTCCTCTGGTGGGTTCACACTAGCAATAAGAAGTGAGCGGTTATGGCAGCTTCCTCTGCTGTCTGGCCATTCATATGGCTGCACTCCAATATGGGTTGCCTCATGCGTATTGAGGTGCGATCTCCGATTGAAGCACTTCCCACACATAGAACATTTATATGGTTTCTCACCTGTGTGGATTCTCTCGTGCCTGAGGAGTTCTGATGTCTGACTGAAGCTTTTCCCACAGTCCATGCAGGAATAGGGTTTCTCTCCTGTATGGATTCTCTCATGCCTCATCAGCTTCGAGGACTGGTTGAAGCTTTTCCCGCAGCTGAAGCATGTGTATGATTTCTCCCCTCGGTGGGCTATCTCATGTCTAATGAGGTTGGATCGGATACTAAAGATCCTCCCGCACTCAGAGCATTCATAAAGTTCCTTTTCCGTGTGGGTTCTCTGGTGTCTATTAAGTTTCGACTTCTCAATGAAGCTTTTCCCACACTTGGAGCATTTGTAGGGTCTCTCTCCTGTGTGAGTTCTCTTGTGGGTAACAAGGTGAGATTTCCAGTTGAAGCTTTCCCCACAAACAGTGCATATGAATGGAGTCTCTCCCGTGTGAAGTCTTTTATGTGCTAGAAGGGAAGAGCTCTGTGTGAAGCTTTTCCCACAGTCTGTACAGGAATACGGTTTCTCTCCTGTATGGATATTCTCATGTCTGATCAGGGTAGAGGCATGGCTGAAGCTTTTCCCACAATCAGAGCATTTATATGGTCTTTCTCCTGTATGGGTAATCCCATGTCTAATGAGGTCTGATCTAAAGCTGAAGCTTTTCCCACAATCAATGCATTTATACGGTTTCTCTCCAGAATGGGTTCTCTGATGCCTGTTACGGTTTGACATTTCAGTGAAGCTTTTCCCACAGTGGGTGCATTTATAAGGCTTCTCGCCTGTGTGGATTCTTTTGTGCGCCAGGAGGTTCGAGGCCTGAGCAAAAGTTTTCCCACACTCATTGCATGTCCTTGGACTCTGAGATTTGCGGATCCGCTTTCGGACTGGGCCTTTCCCAAGATCCCAGGGATCTTCTGCACTAGGAAGGGCTTGATCAGTTTTCTTTGCTACATGGTTTTCCAGCTGCCTCTCCAGTCTGTGATGACTCAAAGCAGTTTCTTCTTTCTCAAGACACTGGGAAATCGTCTCCCTTACTAATCCTGGTGATGTTCTGATTTCCTTCTTTTGCTCAGATCTTTGTATGCAAAGTTCTTCTTCATTTTCATATACCTGCCCATCACCTATTAGAAAAAACAGAGAATCAGGTTACAAATAATCCCATGTACAATATCGGAGCAGAAGGAGGAAATCTCTGGACAGAGAGGTTTTTCTGAGTTCTTGACCCTAAACGCTATCTTATCTTAGAGAGCGCCTTCTTCTGCATGATCCCCACCGCACGTTAAGATTTTATTAATTAATTATTTTATTTTATTTTATTTTATTTTATTTTATTTTTACATTTCTATACCGCCTTTCGTTAAAAGAAAACCCCAAGGCGGTTTACAAAAATTAAAACATACAATAAAAAGCAATAAAAACATCAAGCAATAAAAACATCAAGCTAAAAACATATAAAACAGGGATAAAAACAATACAACAGATAACAGATAAAAACACACAGAAGCAGCAGTAAAAACGATTATGTAAAAGCCTGGGTAAAAAGCCAAGTCTTTAAAAGCTTTCTAAAAGCCACGATGGAGCCTGAGGAACGAATGGCCAAGATCATCTGAGGAGGTCTGTCTCCAGTTACCACCGGTTCGTCTGGTGGCGACTCAGAGGCGGGCCTTCTCTGTGGCTGCTCCTGGGCTGTGGAATGCATTCCCGGCAGAAATCTGTAATCTGAATTCATTGCTGGCTTTCAGGAAAGCCCTTAAAACCTATCTGTTTGGCCTGGCCAGGGTTTTTAAACTGTTTTAAATTGTTTTAAATGGTTGCCTTGGTTTTCCAGGGTTTTTAGTTGTTTCAATGTTTAATTGATTTAATTCTGTTTTTATAGTTTTGGTTTTAATTGTTAACTGGTTTTAATTGGTTTTATCCTGTTGTAAACCGCCCTGAGCCAATTTGGAAGGGCGGTATATAAATCGAATGAATGAATGAATGAATAAAACCAGGCTTCATTATAGACCACCTACAGCCATCTGAACCTGCCAAAGGCCTTCAGGTTGCCTTTAGAGGCCTGCTCTCTGGTCCGCCACTGAAGTCTATTTGGGAGGTACCAAAGACAAGGACTTTGAGGTGGGAGAACTACAACTGGAATGCCATTCCCAGCGACAGGCTCCTTTCTTGACTCTTTTTAAAGTGATCATTGAAAATATTTTTTATTTCACAAGAGCCCTATTCACTCATTAAGTTCAACACTCATACAACGTTTATACAGTATACACAGGTACAGTTCTGTACACGGATACAATTATTCACACATTATGTTGAACACAGGTATAGCAGCCCACTTCCTATCTTTACATTTGAGGGGCCTGTACCCAGATTCATTTTTAAAATTAATAACAGGCATCATCATTCATACAAACACATATACGAGTACTGATTGCTATTTTATGGGTTGGACTGTGCAGTTGGTCTGCTGTCTTAATTTACTGTGTCTTTTAATGTTCATATGTTTTCGTCTTCTGACTGATTTTATATTGCTAGACACCTTGGACTTGATTTATACAGGAAAGGTTAGACCCCTGCTAACTTGGCAAAGAGGCACCTTTTAATGTGGTGATTCTCTTTATTTAGCAGGGGGAGAGTAACTGGCCCTATCCACCCCCAGCACAGTACCTCCAGTGACTGTTGCTGGTGTCTAGCTTATGTTTCTTTTTAGATTGTGAGCCCTTTGGGGACAGAGATTCATCTTATTTGTTTGTTATTTCTCTGTGTAAACTGCCCTGAGCCATTTTTGGAAGGGCGGTATAGAAATCGAATTAATTAATTAATTAATTAATTAATTAATAATAAAGGTGGATATAAATCCTGAAATAGATACATAAAGTGTGTGCAAAATAAGCAGTGCTTACACAACACACAGAGAGCTTCTCTTTTGCGATTCCCTGCATCTCAGCTTTCATTTCATTTTTTTAACAAAGCAAGTTTCTAGGCCTTATTGCCAATGTTCTCTATAACAGGGATTCCCAGATACTGTTGACTACAGTTCCAAGCATCCCCAGCCGCAATGACCTTTGGCTGGGGATTATGGAAGTTGTAGTCAACAATATCTGGAAATCCCTGTTACAAGGAACACTGGTCACTACTTATGTGGAAAATGTACATTCTCACCATTTTCCTGCATGAAGCCCTTGTACAGGGTTCTTCCATCTGAATCCTGTAGACGCTCTTGTCCATCTGGGAAATACAGAGTAACCTCCTTGAAATTCAGTGGCATCTGAAAAAGAAAAACTTCACTCACTCTGTCTTTGCACTACCTTTTCAACTAGTTTCACTTGCAAGGTTAAAACTTGGTCCCATCCAACGTATACTGTAAAGTGTGTAAGGTGAATTAAGCTCATGACATATGTCAATTGGAAACCCCTTGTGAGAACTGCTGGAGTGGTTCTGGTTATGAAAGCTGTAATGTGTCATAATAATAAAACCTGGCTCCGCCCACATGGGCACCACTTCACAGACGTGGCTAACGATGCGCAGAGGGGTCCATCCATCCAATTCCCTGGTGGGCAACCACATTGCTAGCATAATGCATTAATTGGGTATCAGATCCAATTCATCTAATGTCAGATTTGATTTAGATAGATAGATAGATAGATAGATAGATAGATAGATAGATAGATAGATTCTCAAGTCAGTCTTTGTACTGACAGCACTCATAAAACAAAAGATACATAGGTTAATTCATCTGACTATAGTAAACTACTGGCTCCACTAATCATAAATAATAGATATTAAAATTGTTTAATGGAATACAGTACTCTGTGTTCTGTATTAGTAAGTTATTTCTTATAGTATTGTGGCAAATCCACAATGTGTGTGTGTGTGTGTGTGTGTGTGTGTGTGTGTGTGTGTGTGTGTATAGAGATAGATAGATAGATATATTGTGTGTGTGTGTGTGTGTGTGTGTGTGTGTGTGTATGAAAATAATTTCGGGTCAGTTTTTGTAGAACAGGGTTTACCAACCTTGAGCCCTCAGATGTTGTTGGACTACAACTGCCATCACCTCCATCAGCTAAAGTAGGCCTGCTCAATTTCGGCCTTCCTGCAGATGTTGGTCTGTAAGACTTAGTAGTGGTCATTTTTGTGTTAGATAAGTGCTTAGGTAAGTTAGCCATATTATCTTAGATAAATGCTTGACATGAATCCATTTGTTTGACACAAGTTCAGGCCTTGACATGAGCTCATGGTCAGGACTGATCATATAGGTGTGTTCCCAAATCTCCCACACTATGTCCAAATTAGATATCCTTTTCCCGGTTGAATACACACTCTCCCACCTTGGGTGAGTCCCAATCTCCCACATTACGTTCAAATTAGATATCCTTTTCCTGGTTGAACACACAAACTCCTCATCCCACTAGTGAGTAATTTTCCGCTCACTGTTCAAGATAGCCCCCACCTCCCCTTTTGTTAAATTTTAGAGAATCAGCCTGTCAACTCAGGCAAACTTCCTCATTTTCACTGAAAAGCAGAGTCTAAAAATGGAAATTGCCAACCACAAGAATTCTGCTTGAGTGGTCCCCCGTCCATGGTTGTACCCCTATTCTACTTTCGCTTGTGTCTGTCATATTTTCTGGCCAATGATATTAAATGCCAAAGGTACAGCAAATTGAATTATAGGTCAATGGTCAAGACCCCTTTTGGCCAATTATTATCAAGGAGATATGGAAAAATTGATGGGTGGGTGATCTATAGAAAGGTACAAAAAACTCCATATTGGGACTCAAAGGCAGCTCGGGGCTAGGAGGTGTGAAATTTGGCCTCATCACACAGAAGAGAAGAGGAAAAGAAGGAAGCACAAGGGTTTTGGTGAGACCCAGGGGAATTGAGAAACCACAAGAAGGAAGAGGCTTTGACAATCTTTTAAAGCTGTTAGTTAAAACTGCCTGATTGCTTTTGGGGGAGAGAGAAAGGTATTTTGCTGTGTGCTGTATGCTGAGATTTGCCTGAATCTGGTGAAAAATAAAGCCTTTTTGATTAATTTTTACCCCTTCATTCTCCTGGTGTCTTCTTGGATCTTGAGAGTCTTAACAGCCAAGACCACCAAAAAGAACCCACAGTTCTTGTTGATGTAAGGATTCTGGGATCCCCATTTATTCCTAAACTGCAAAGGAATTTTGGGCATCTCAAATCTCTTACAGGTCTACAACTCCCATAATCCCTGGCTATCGGCCACTATGGCTGGGGATTATTGGAGTTGTCGTCCAAAGACAGCTGGGGGTCCAAAGTTGAGCAGGCCTGAGCTAAAGGCACATATGGACTGAGGAAGAGGTTTCACAGCAGGAGGCACACCAGAAGTTGGACAAGTGCCCCCTATTGCCCCCATCGAGCACTAGTCTCAAATGCAAGCTCCCAAAGCAGTGGGGCTAACTAGTGTAACACTCCGGGGCACTCTCATCTCTTCTGACTTCAGATGTAAGTGCCAGCATGGAGAACTGGAGAGAGCCTGCAAGACCAGAGTTTAAATCTCTGCTTAGTTTTGCTCAGCTCTTAGCCTACGTTACCTTGCAGGGTTGTTGTGAGAATGAACTAGAATAGGCAGGTGTACTTGGTCCTGAGTTCCTTGGAGTACGAGGAGGATACACATGTGATAAATTAGATAGACAGAGTTCCAGGGTTGAGCCTGGGCATTACAAATAGATGCTCTGATAAGTCCAGACACAAATTAAGGCTGAAATCTTATACTCATTTGAACATACGACGCTTGACTATACTGATTCAGACCACCAGTCCATCTAGCCCAGTTTTGCCTGCTCTGACTGGCAGCAGTCTCAGGCTGAGAAAGGTCTTTGCTATCACCCGGAGCTTTCCCAGACAGCAATTTTAGCACACCTTTACTGCTAGGTTTTACTGCAAGTATGACTATGCAAAACAAAAAAACAAAAACCTATGCAAAAAGTGGATATTTTTACCCTGGACATAAATCAGGCTAAGCTCTAATGCATAATGAAAAACCAGAATTCTGTATAGAGTGCTCCCCACACAGAGACTTCAACATAAATGTAGACAGTATGTGAATGAACACCTGCCCTTCCATGGGGAAGCAAAGTAAAATTGCCATCTGGGAAGGCTCCTGTTGCCTGATCCCTGAAATCTGCCTGGTTCTTTCATTTGCAATGTTCAGAAGGAAACTCAAAATCTCCCCCAACCTCTGCCTTTTTTCAAAGGACATTCTTTCTCTGATGACATCTGCCTTGATTTTATGTTTAGTGGTTTTTGGCTATTTTAATTGTCAACTGCTTTAACTTGCTGGGTTTTTTAAAAATCCTGCTTTTCAATAATCTCAAAGCGGCTTACAAAACTATTTAAATTATGCAGAAGGTCCCAATGTCGATCCCTGGCATCTCCAGTTACATACAATATGTACTGATAATTATATCTCTGCATGCAAAGAATGTGCTCTGCCACAGAGTTATGGCCCATCCCTACTTGCTAATAAAATAATAATAATAAACTTTGTTAGCCGCCCCATAACAAATTATTCTCTGGGCAGCTCACAGCACAACATTTTAAAAAAATTTTAGGGAATAAGGATCACTGAACACTAAAGCAGATCACACCATAATTAATTGGGTAGGATAAATATCCTACTCTGTTTGGGAGCTGTGCGCACACCCATTTTCTCCTGGTACCTGTTACCTTGTTTTTCCCTCACAGATGATCAAAATCAGGAGTGTGCAAAGTTCCCACACATGTTCTACCCAGCTTATGATCATATGAACAAGCCTGCAGTGTGACTTACTGTAAACATGAACATAATTGCAATGTAAGGTCCCATTTCCCCTAATTGTGGGCTTCCATGTATGCATTCAGCAAACACCCTGAAATGTGCACTAGTCACACATGACAGCCAGCACAGGGATTGTACATTAATTCCTACATAGATGTGCCTTCCATATAGGAGTTTTGTAACTTGGGGATATTCCATCCATGTCATTGCCAAAATTCACTTTAAGACTCCTTCTCTAACTAAGTTATGGATATGAAATTTGAAATTCATTTGAAATTCATTTGAAATTCATGCAAGCAGCATCCATCCTTTGGTCGGTTCTTCGCTCCCACCCCAATCCTTGCCCCCTGCCGGCTTGTTTGCATTAAGAACATAAGAACAAGAACAGCCCTGCTGGATCAGGCCCAAGGCCCATCTAGTCCAGCATCCTGTTTCACACAGTGGCCCACCAGATGCCGCTGGAAGCCACAGGCAGGAGTTGAAGGCATGCCCTCTCCCTGCTGTTTGAGTACCAGTTGCAGGGGAGTAACAGCAGGGAGAGGGCAGGGAGACATCCTGCCTTTGAGGCTGGAGGTGGCCCACAGCCCTCCAACTAGTAGCCCTTGATAGACCATTGTACATGGTCTGCTTGGGAATTCCACCCAGTGCTGGAGAGAGCTCTTTCTTTCTCCTACCCTGCACCATGGATTCTGTGAATGTGCACTGGGCTGGGCTGGGGCTTGCTTCCTCCATGCCGCTGGGTACCCTAGATAAGTCCCTGCTGCTGCTGGACCTCAGGCTGTCTCTCCAACAACACCTCCTCCAACATTTCAATAAATTGGCTTTCCTCCTCTGCCTCTTTCTCACTTCCTACACCCTGCCCCAAAGTGTGAATCTTAGGTGCTGTTCCCAAATTCCTCTAGATTCCTCTTGGCCCAATAAGCCACAGGTCTTATTACATGAAGGGGCCAAAGCAAATGCTAAAACCTCTCAAGCTAAGAAGAAAATAGCCCGACTGTCTGATTCTGCCTTCTTGCCTTGAGAGTCTGCTCATTTCCCTACATACCCTGGAATGGTTCAGAAATTTAAAAATGGCCGCTGTACGCTGTACTTGTGTACAGCGTCCTGTGAGTGCTCCTGGAAGTCCTGCCAGGTGCTGACATGCCAAGAAGCATCCTCCTCCTTGTGCTCTCCATGTTTATGGCATTTGTCTGAAGAGGCAAATGCTGTAAGCATGGTGGTAGCTGTTTCTGTGATAGAAAGCTGCAGTGCCCCAGCCCTCCGATGGTGATGGGAAAAGCCACCATTAAACTTATGGTGCTGGCCTCTTCAGACAAACGCCCTAAGTGTGGAGAGCGTGGTGGCAAGTGGCTTCTTAATGCACCGGCACCAGGGTGGGGCTTGCTGGTGTTCTCTCAGGAGGCTGTACACAAGTACAGCATCCTCTCTTTTTTGCATGTCTGAAGACAACTTCTGAGAAGACCTTGAAATTTCAGGTCAGATCCTCAGATCTAGTGACCCTTGACAGGGAACCATGTATACATACTATGTAAAGGCTACGTTATGTATGTTACTCAGTTGGCCCCTGCTGAGCAAAGAGGCACCTTTTAAAAGTGGTGATTCTCTTTATTTAGCAGGGGGAGAGCAACTGGCCATATCCATCAGTACAGTATCCCTCCAGTGGCTGTTGCTGGTGCCTATCTTATGTTTCTTTTTTAGATTGTGAGCCCTTTGGGAGCCCTTTCATTTATTTATTTATATGTAACCCACTGTGGGAACTTTTGTTGAAAAGTGGTATATAAATATTCATCATATTCGTATTCGTATAAGAGGGCAGATGTTTGCCCTGAAGGGCTCACACTTCATAACTTGACAAAGGGGAAACAACCATGGAAGGCCAGGAAAGTAGAGGCAGGGGCAAAAGGGGAAGAATATGAGATTATTTTAGCTACACATATATGTATAGGCTTAGATTCAGTAGAGGTTGGGGACTAAGGGATTGTGCCAAAGGCCTCATGAAAAGGTGGGTTTTGAGGAGGGATTTGTGTGAAATAAATGAGGTTGTGTCAGGAAAACATTTTAGGACCTTGTACCTTTCTTTCATAGCTACCAAAACAGGCCAAAATTTAACAGGTGCAAGCTGTGTGTGTGGTGCTGCTGCACCAGTTGAACAGACAAAAGGCAATTAACGTGCTTCGAACGTTAATTTGAAACTATCGGGCACAGTTGCTAGATTTCAGAAACAGAATTTCGTATTGTTCTATATTTGGGACGATTTAGAAGAAAATATTAAATTTTGCCCTGTTGTGCCCCGGTAGGAGGGGCGACTGTTAGTCTCCCAATGAGAGTGACCCGGGTGATAAACTAACAGCGCGCAAGAGGCGGGTTCTGCGCGGGGCGGGATGCAGGGAGAGGGGCCTGATGGGAAATGGAGTCCTTTTTCCTTTTAGGACAAAGTCAGCTCAGCTGGCCCAAGAAATACTTTATTGCCCACGAGCCAAAAGCGTTACAGGCGACTGATGGGAACGAGCGAAAATTGCACCCCAGGCTTTGAAAGCCCGTGTTTGTATCAAATCCAGGTGGGAACATGAAGGAAACAGAGAATAAAGGAAAGATCATAGAAGGAATGAAAAGGAAAAGAAGGAATTCGGGGGGGTGGGGAGGGGAAGAATAGCGGTGGTGCAGAACTGGGAAAATTCCAGGGAATATTCCAGAGAACGTGAAAATTAGCTGCTGACTCCTCGGGATTTCAACTCTCTTTCAGCGTTTTGCAGATCTGGTTCCTAAAACATGTGATCATGTGGCCCTTTGTAAATATTGGAGGCTTTCCCCCCCGTACCAGTCCTGCTGGAGAGGAGCTATGTTGGTTAGAGCATGGGGGTCGCGGGAAGGAGCGGAGGAATGGAGTTGGCAGGCAGTTGATCCCAACCTGCTTGCTTGGATGCACGCTGAATTTCCCTGGCAGCCTCCGCTGCGTGCAAAGTGTACTTCTGGGGAAAGTCCATACCTTGCGACGGTTGTTGCGACGCCTTTCCAGCGCCTCGGTTGAAGCAGTTTCCCTGAACGACTAGATAACGACGACAATAGGCCGGATTGAGGAAATAAACAGCAAGGACGGAGAAGGAATCCCAAACAAACCATCTAACTCTTATTATGATATAGCGACGCACACCACGCTCTTACATGAGCATGCTTGCTCGCGGCTGCTGAAGTTCTGGGGCGCCCTTACTTTGCCCACAGTTGCCTTCTGTGATTAGTTCACGCACCCCTCTAGAGCGAGCAGGAGTTTTTCGACTGTGCATGAACCTAAGGAAGCTGCCTTCCACTGAGTCAGACGACACTTGGCCCATCAGGCTCAGTACTGTCCATGACTGGTAGCAGTTTTCCAGGTTTCAGACAGCATCTTTCCTGTCTCAGCCAGCCCTACCTGTGCTGCCAGGGACTGAACCTGGAGGATGCTGTCAAAGTCAAAAGGTAAGGTTGCCAATCTTCCAGGATAGATCTGGAGTCTGCAAGAATCGGCATCAATCTCCAGGATGATAGCCTCTCTCAGCCCTTTCTTGGAGATGCTAGAAAGGGAATCTGTGACCTTCTGCTCTTCCCAGAGTGGCCCCATCACAGTATGTTACAGTGCTCACATGTAATCTCCCACTCAAAATGCAAACCAGGGCAGACTCTGCTTAGCAAAGGGGGCAATTCATACTTGCTACCACAAGACCAGCTCTCTTGTGGGGGGCAGGTAGGGGAGCAACTACTTTTCTGAAAGGGCACCTCTCCCCACAATGCTGCCCTTGCTAAAAAGGTGCTTAGACTTTCCTTAATGAGTGCAAGAAGGATGCACATAGATAGGAACACAGGAAGCTACCGTATACTGAGTCAGCCCACTGGTCAGACTGGCAGCGGCTTCTCCAAGGTTGCAGGCAGGGTGCCCTCATACAAGGGAATTTGAATGTTCCCCTTCTTGTAATTAGGTTAGTAAACCTGTATGTCATTTATGCAATGCTCCTGCATAGGAGCAGGGAGCGAAGACGTGACCAAGAGGTCCAGTAAGACAGTAAATTTCTTCTGGAAAAGTCTATATGGTTATGCGCAGAAAGACAAGTGTATCTCTTCTAAACAGCAATGGGACAAATTGTGGAAATGGACGTTGGACGTAACCCCCCCCCCCCGCACCGATTACCTGATGTGCCTTGAAATCCACCCCCCCAGGTTAAAGTACTGCCTGCATATACTTTATAACCCTGTTGGTTACCAAATCCTTGTGTGTAAATCTTTGTGTATATACGATGTATAAACAACCACTTTGTATATAATTGTGCTTCGGTAACTTACTATATGCTTTGGTAGTTTGTTGGTTCAATTAAAAATCTTGTCCTTAAAAAAAAAATAAAAATCTTGTTGTCCTATCTTGAAGAAGCCAGGGAAGGTACTTGGAACCTTCTGCTCTTCCCAGAGCAGCTCCATCCCCTGGGGGCAATATCTTACAGTGCTCACACATCAAGTCTCCCATTCATATGCAACCAGGGCAGACCCTGCTTAGCTAAGGGGACAAGTCATGCTTGCTACCACAAGACCACCAGACTACACAGTCTACCAGTCAATTTCTGTGGCCTGTGAGGGGTTTGCAGTCTAAGGGAAGCAGCACAAACAGGGTGGTGGGAGGAGGGTACTGAATCCCTGCTCACCAGTAATCATTCCTGGCTGGTGGTGCTATCTCCAACTCAGTGGGTCACACAGTGCAGAGGCCTGGGCTAGACAAACTTAGAAAGACCCTTCTCTGGATGTCTTTCCCCCCTCACATTCTGAGCAATGTTTTGTTAATATGGAACCTCTGCATTCAGGGGCAGTGTACCTTTAAATAACATTTGCTGGTGGGCGGACAGTAGTGAGGGAGGACTATGGCCTTCTTGGTCTGCCTATGAGATTCCCAGAGACCTCTGGCTGACCACTAGGGGAAACAGGTGACCTAGATGAACCTTTGGTCTGATAGCAGGGCTCTTCTTAGGAATGGATTAACTCACATTTAAATAGGTGTCAGAAACTTTTAAAGGGTCTTTTCTTATACATGGATCCTCTGAAGGGTATTTAAAATGTGATATACAAGTGCAAGTTATCCCCCACAACCAGAAAGCTTCTTATCTTATGAGATATAGAAGAAAGCTAATTTTTATATCTTCCTCTTCTACAGAATTATCAGTGGTGTCTACATCCCGGGGCCTGATGAAGTCCACATCTACTTAGACAAAAAATTCCAGATCACTATAGGATTGCAGTCTTTTTAAAGTCTAATTTTTTCCATTTCAACTCAAAGGAGCAACTGTGTTCAGTGTGAATGTTTCATTCTGGCCTAGTTCAAACATTAAACGAAAGCCATAATGCTCCCCCTCCTTTTCCTTCCTCCTGAGAATGTCATTAGAAACTTCCTTTCACAGTTTGTAGCAAACCGGAGTTTCCTGGTTCATGTGGTTAAAGGACACTGTTTCATCTGAATACAGGAAACTACGAGGCGGTTCTCATGAGCAGCTAAGACAGGGCTAAGGCAGCCAAGACCAGGCTTGGCTGCCCGTGAGAGCCGCCAAGGTCAAAGTTTGGGCAAATTCACAAGGGAGAAGATAGTTCTCACGTCCCAGGCCAGGATGTAAATTTAGAATGTGAGCCCTTTGGGGACAGGGAGCCATCTTATTTGTTTGTTATTTCTCTTTGTAAACCGCCCTGAGCCATTTTTGGAAGGGCGGTATAGAAATCGAATGAATGAATGAATAAATACATACATACATACTCGATGTCTGGATAAAACAAACCAATCAATAACACCTGTCTGATTGTGTGTGTAAATAAATAAATAAATAAATAAATAATAAAAATGATTATCTATAACACACAACATGAATTTTAGCTTCAGCAGTGCTGTGGGATCAGATGTGCTCACACCATTCACTGGGCCCTATCAAGTAGCAAGAGGCATGAACAGCCAGATTGGTTTCTGGGGCAACATAACAGGATATATAACACCAATTCTGAAAGAATTGCACTAGCTGCCAATATGTTTCTGAGCGAAATACAAAGTGCTGGTCATTACCTATAAAGCCCTGAATGCCTTAGGTCCCAGGTATTTAAGAGATCTCCTTCTTTGTCATAAATCCTGCCACTATTAAGATCATCTGGGGAGGACGAGTCTTGCCACTTGCTTGTTTGGAGGCAACTTGGGGCCGGACCTTCTCTGTGGCTGCCCCAGGGGTTTGGAATCCACTCCCTGTCAAAACAAGAGCTTCTCCATCTCTGATTGCTTTAAAAAACACTCGCAAGACCTACCTGTTTTCTCAGGCTTTTCATTAAAATGAATTTTAAACTGTTGAATTGTTTTTATCCTGTAAAATTATTTTAATGGTTTAAAATTGTGAATTGTTTTTATTCTGTGAAAGTGTTTTGTCTGTTTTTGTTTTTATATTGTAATTTGTATTATGTACACTTCCTAGAGATGTCTATATCAGATGGTATAAAAATATGGATAGATAGATAATGTTCACTGAATCTCTTTGACATGGGTTCTCTCGTGGGCAAGAAGCTGAGTCCTTTGAATGAAGCTCTTGCTGCAGTCTGAGCATTTGTATGGCTTATCCCCAGTGTGGATTCTGTAATGATTAAGAAGATGCAATTAGCAACTCAAGCTTCTCCCACAGATGGTGCATTTATATGGTTTCACTCCAGTGTGGATTCTGTGATGATTTAGAAGATTTGATCTTTCACTGAAGTTTCTGCCACAGATTGAACACTTAGGTGGCTTCTCGCCTGTGTGGGTTCTCTCATGCTTATTACAGTCTGATTTGTCAATGAAGCTTTTCCCACAGGCTGAGCAGGCATATGGTTTATATCCTGTGTGGTTTCGCTCATGTCTAATAAAGTGATCGCTCTCGCGGAAACCTTTCCCACAGACTGAGCATTTATAAGGCCTATCCTCTGCGTGGATTCTCTTGTGTTTAGTAAGCTTGGAATTATCACTGAAACTTTTCCCACAGACTGAAACTTTTTATCACTGAAACTTTTCCCCACAGAGCATTTGTATGGCTTCTGTCCTGTGTGGGTTCTTTTATGTTTAGTAAGGGTTGATGCATCACCAAAGCATTTGCCACAGTGAGAGCATTTGTAGGGTTTCTCCCCTGTATGGGTTCTCTTATGTTTGGAAAGGGCTGCTGTATCACTGAAGTTTCTCCCACAGTAAGAGCATGAATATGGTTTCTTTCCTGTATGGATTCTCTCATGTACAACAAGATCAGACTTAGCAATCAACCTTTTCCCACAAGTCAAGCATGAATATGGCTTCTCTCCTGTGTGGATTCTCTCATGCTTAGGGAGATGAGACATTTGCTTGAAGGTTTTCTCACACAATGAACATTTATAGAGTTTCTCGCCTGTGTGAGTTGGCATGTGTCTACTAAGGTGCGATCTCCACCGGAAGCTCTTCCCACAGTGCAAGCATTTATATCCTCTCTCGCCTGTGTGATTCATCGTGTGCCGAAGGAGGACAGAACTGTTGTTGAAAGTTTTCCCACACACCGTGCATATATATGGTTTCTCTCCTGTGTGGGTTCTCTCGTGGATGGTGAGGTGCAATGCTTGACCAAAGCTTTTCTCACAGACTGAGCAGGTATACAGTTTCTCTCCTGTATGCATTCTCTCATGCCAAATAAGGTGTGATCTCCATGGGAAGCCTTTCCCACAGTGAGAGCATTTATATCCTTTCTTTCCTGCATTAAGCAATTTATGCTTGTATTCTGCTAGAATAAACAGAGAATCGTAACATGAAATATGAACTGATTGAATGTTTGCTTTCTCACAAACAGAGAACAAACTAGAAGCCTACAGACAAATAACTGGCAGAAATTCTCCTCACAGTTCCTGACTTTAAGCATTGTAAGGTTTCTTCAGATTCTCCTCTAACATAGATGTACCATCTCCTCTGCCCTTTCCCCCACACGTACTCTTTGCTCAAGTTATTGTTTTTCAGTTCATTGTCTATTCTGCTCCCTTTCTTCAGCAACTAAGCCTTATTCACACATTATGTTCAACACTTGTACCAACTCTGTACAGTATACACAGATACAGATCTGTATACAGATACATTTGTTCACATGTTATGTCTAATGCAGATACAGCAGTACACTTTTTATCTGTACCATGTATCTGTGGGACTTAAAAATGAACCCAGGTTCATTTTTAACATGAATCCAGGTATTCACACAAAAATATGTACAAATGTACAGGCATCTGAAAACAGGTACAATGTAATTTTGAATAGAGCTCCTGTCTCTAGATTCCTTGTCCTTTGGCTGCTTTACCTCCTGAGATCTCTTCTTTATCTACCCAATAAAGTTCTGCCTGCTCTTAGAGCCTGTGTGAGGTTTAATTCCAGCAAACTGACAATTGCTTTCCTCTCACAGAAGGTGGATTGCAAACATTCTTTGTTTCTGGAGTATTTGGAAAACTTTGTCAACAACAACATTCTGTGATGTAACACCAGCTCAGCCAATTGCTGTCATAGTTTGACCTGGGACTTCCTCATTCCGAATCCATCCACTACATCATCAGATGAGCATGTACACCAGAGCTATCCCAGAGATATCCAAAAATTAAGGGACATGAATTCTTACCCAGCAAGTCGGCTTCCCTATCTCCCTCCTGCATCACCTCCATTGTGGGCTCCACCTCCATAGTATCTGATGTTGGCTGTTCTGTCTTGAAGGAATTTTCCTCCGCTTCCTCCTGCTTGTCCTCCTCAAATGGTACCAGTGCCTAGAACAGACACATCAACAAAATTTCAAAGGCAGTTATAATATGTAGGGCTGAGAGGTGATCAGCTCCTACATCCTATGGGTTCATAGTGCTAGATAAAATGGGGTAACTGCCCATGTAAATAACCACTAGATTTCTAGTTTAACATGAATTATAATCTCTGCTGCAGCTAACAGATTCTCAAATACTCTTTTTTACATCTCACAATCCTTGTAAACTTAACAGCAGCCCTATTCAATATTACATTGCACCTTTGTGCAGGTGTCTATACACCAGGGCTGCACAACTTCAGCATTCCAGCTGTTGTTGGACTACAACCCCCATCATCCTCAGCCAAGTGGCCAACAGTCAGGGATGATGGGAGTTGTAGTCCAACATCTCCAGGACAGCCGAAGTTGTGCAGCCCTGCTATACACACATACATCACTTTAAAAAGTGAACCTGGGTACAGGCCCCTGAAAAGCCAGGACACAGTCAAGAAATGTACTGCTATACGTGCATCCAGCATAATGTGTGTACAGATTGTATGTGTGTACCTTGAATACAGACTGTATGTATGTTGAATGTAATGTATAATAAATAGGGCTACTATGATCAGAGAATCCCACTTCCATTTGAGGCCTCTTGGTATTATGTATACATTATCTCACCGGTTGCTGCCACCTCTCACTCTCTTGGGTCCTCCTTAGGAAATCTTCAGCCAGTCGAACTGCCCAAGTGCAGCTCTTGGGATCACGTTCCCTCACCCAGGTTTGCATTTCCTGTGGCAGGATGGTCAGAAACTGTTCCAAGATCAGCAGCTCTAGGATCTGCTCCTTGGTGTGCCTTTCTGGCTTCAGCCACTGATGGCAAAGTTTCTGGAGATGACTGAAAGCATGTTGGGGCCCCTCGGCCTCCTTGTAGCAGAACTGCCTGAAATGCTGGCGCCCTGTTTCCAAGCCAGTTCTGTCCTCACCCAGAATCTCTTCCTTCACTCTCTGAGAAGAGAAGTCCAATCTTCTGCAGGCCTATTTTATTTATTTATTTATTTATTACATGTATATCCCGCTCTTCCTCCAAGGAGCCCAGAGCGGTGTACTACATACTTGAGTTTCTCTTTCACAACAACCCTGTGAAGTAGGTTAGGCTGAGAGAGAAGTGACTGGCCCAGAGTCACCCAGCTAGTTTCATGGCTGAATGGGGATTTGAACTCGGGTCTCCCCGGTCCTAGTCCAGCACTCTAACCACTACATTCTTGGCTGAGGCCTAGCAGGCTTTGAGACACACACAGTCCTCCAGGCCAGTGTTTCTCAACCTTTTTGGAGTCAAGGACCGCTAAATTCTTCGTGCAGAGTTTCAAGGACCGCTACATTCTTCATGCGCAGTTTCCCGGACCGGCAGTTAGTAAAGGGGTTTCAAATCTATCTATCTATCTATCTATCTATCTATCTATCTATCTATCTATCTATCTATCTATCTATCAGACTTCTATACTGCCCAAAACTTGCATCTCTGGGCAGTTTAGAATGAAAATAATATAAGCATTAAAATAATTAAATTTGGAATCTTTTGCAAACATGGAATATTAGGGGTTCTCAACCTTGGGTCCCTCAGTTAAACTCCCATAACCCCCAACCACAATGGCATTTGGCCATTATGGCTGGGGATTATGGGAGTAGAAGTCCACCAATGTCTGGATACCCAAGGTTGAGAACCCCTGAATCTAAAAGCCTGGGTGAACAAATTTGTCTCCAGTATGTCTTCAGTATGTGTGGGGTGGGGGTGGAGGTGCTTGTGATTACTCAATGGAGAGGGGATGTTGGGCCATTAGAAAAATTCAAAAGCTACATGGGGGCAATGAAAACAACGCACAAGCAAGCTTTTGAATCCCCCAAAATGCTTCATCAGGCTGGATGTCAAGCAAAGCAAAAAGGAGGTGAGGAGAGGAGAGCAGGGCAAGCTCAGTAGAGCCGGAAATCTACAGTTTAACCCTCTCATGATGGAGGTGGAGTTTTAGCAGGAGTTGTGTAGTCGCAGGGCAGGATCCAGACAACGTTAGTCACGACCACCCACTGGAATTAATTTAGTCATCTCTCATTTGTGTCAATGCTGCTTGGTCATGATCACCTGACTTGATCTGGATCCTGCTCTTAGATGTGCACTTTGTGAGGTGGACCTAATGAAACCCGTGCAGCTCCTCCAAAACTCGTTAA
Organism: Hemicordylus capensis; assembly: GCF_027244095.1. Classification (NCBI taxonomy): domain Eukaryota; kingdom Metazoa; phylum Chordata; class Lepidosauria; order Squamata; family Cordylidae; genus Hemicordylus; species Hemicordylus capensis. The sequence goes on along the minus strand of NC_069658.1, from coordinate 250,874,063 downwards.
ATTCGTTACATGGCAGGTGCTGGGAATGGGGTTTTTTTTAATGGTGAAAGAAAATGTGAAGAAGAGCGGTGGAGACCTGGCATTAAAAGAAAGGGGGTGATTCTGAGATGGCGGAGGGTGTGGGGCGTTGTAGTGGTAGATGCCTCATTTTCCTCGCTGGGGAGATGAGGCACTGTTCAGGGTGGGTGAGGCAATGGTGCACCGGACTGCACTCGGAAGGTCGCCTGGGTCCAAGAGCTGCCGCCACTGTGCTTGCGCACCAGAGTGTAGCAAGTGTTCCCCATCCTCTCTCACAATGTGCACTTCTGTGCCCCCCTCCCAACTCCCCTGCGGGAGCCAATCACACCAGCCTGCCTTTGGGGCCACGCAGCTCACGTGGTCCCACATGCTGCCCGCGCATACCTGCGAGGTGAGCCAAGGCGGCCCTCCTCCCTCCCTCCTCTGCTTAGCCCTCACCGCGGCATGATCCCGGCCAGAGATTGTCCCCCGCACCCGGCGAGGTCATAAAGGGGACCGCCGTCCTCCACCGGCGGTGCAGACCAGGGGGTTACAGGGGGCAGAGGGACCACAACACCCCACCGATGCAAGAGGGAAACAGCGTTCCCTCTCAAGGTGCCTCGACCACAATAGGCAGCTGGGTTTCAATCTATCAACCTTTGGCTGCAAACAATGAGCATGCAAGAACCAGCAGCCCTTCAAGTGGCAGCCCTTCAGGTGGCATACCTTTTCATGCCCCCACACCGCATACAGTTTGAAGCTGTAAAGATAGGGAATAAAATAGCTGTAGGAAGATCACAGCAGCACGTGGAGGCAAGGGACAAGAAGGTGATACTCTTCCTCTTCCGTACCATGTGCAAAATTGAGGAAGTGAGTGCCTTGATTGCAGTTGTTGGGTGGGGGTTGACTCTTAGTCAGGGACCGGCGCTCAACCCTTCGGGGACCGGCAGCGGTCCCCGGACCGGTGGTTGAGAAACTCTGCTCCAGGCCACCTGCTAGCATCCGTTACTCCACTGAACAGAGGCTGAACATCTTTAGTGTCCTCCCAGTCCGAGGACTCAGGCAGTTGTGGGGTACTCTCTCCTCCTGAGTGAGCCTTCAGGAGCCCTTGCCATAGGGATTCCCAGTGCTGCTGCTGCCTTTCAGCTGGCTCCTCTTTAACCTGGTTTAAAGCTGCCCCAGACAGGAACTCCCTCGTGGTCCCAGCCTGGAGGACATGAAGCCCTCTTACTTCTCCTTTCAGTCTATGCACTGGAAATGATCTTGGCACATTAGGTGCCTCCATTTTCATTCCTGGCAGCTCGTAGTAAACTGGAAGGGAAAATATGTCTTAAAACGGTGCTATAGATATTTATATGTATGCATCACAGATTCTTTCATTCTGAGTGAACAAATGTGACTGTGTCACAGATACGTCAACTGTTCATGAAGATAGAACACAAGAAGGCAGTAACGGTTTTTTAAGCCACAGGAATAACAACTGTTTGAGGTCATCCACACAATCAAAAACTGTGTTCTACCCTGGTTTGGGATCTGTGTGTGCTCGCAGTTTTCAGTTGTGTGGAAGCAAAGTAGGAGGAAAACCCGGGTAGAAGAGATTGTGTGGAAGCAAGGTAGGAGGGAAAGGTTTTCCTCCTACCTTGCTTCCACACAATCAAATATTGGGAGCACACACAACTCCCAAACCCGGATAGAACAACACAGTTTTGCTTGTGTTAATGACCTCAGTATATAATAGGCAAAATAATTTGCGGAACATTTTCTGGAGGCAATGGCATATGATACGGTGGCCAAGTCAAGCACTGGATGGGAGAGGGGTAAGACCACAAGCAAAGCCCACAGCCCAGGCCTGAGGCCCTGCTCAGTGCCCAGTGCCTGACTTGGATGAATGCCTGGGCGGCAGCAATGGTCCAGAATGCAATCTAAACTCAGCCTGAATCCCACTAAGACTGAACTACTTTTACTCAGTCCTCGCATCGGCCAACAGCTGGATGTGAACCTTGTTATAGATGGGGTGGCACTGCCCCCAAAAGAGCTTGTTTGTGATTTGGGGGTCCTTTTGGATTCACGCCTCCTGCTTGAACAGCAGGTGGAGGCTGTGGCCAGAAGTGCTTTTGCCCAGCTTCATCTGATCCACCAATTACGCCCTCACCTTGATCGGCAAGCATTAATGACAGTGACCCATGCCCTTGTTATCTCCCGCTTAGATTATTGTAACACTCTCTATCTAGGGTTACCTTTGAGGATAATCGGGAAGCTACAATGGGTCCAGAATGCAGCGGCTCGCCTACTTACGGGTGCTAGAAAATAGGGCAACACCTCTCCTGCAGTCATTGCACTGGTTTGCCTATTTGCTTCTGAGCTCAATTTAAGGTCCTGGTTTTGACCTTCAGAGCCTTGCGGGGTTTGGCGCCTGTCTACCTACAGACCCGCCTCTCCCATCCAGTTACATCCCATCCGGTCAGATCATCTCAGATGGCCCTTTTGTTGGTCCCTGATTTCCGAGAGGTTCAGGGCGCTAGGACCCGTGAAAGGGCCTTTTCTGTTGCTGCCCCACTTCTTTGGAACTCCCTTCCCCTTCAGATTCCTTTAGCCCCTTCCTTACTGATTTTTAAATCTGTATTAAAGACTTTTCTTTTTCGCCAGGCTTTTGTCCTGTAGTTTACCTATTTGTTTTTTTTCTTTTTTGTTAGTTACTTGAGTTTTTAATTTAGAATGTAATTTTAATGTTGTCTTGCTTTGCATGTTCTTGTACACCACCTAGAGTCTTCGGAGTGGGCAGTATATAAAATGTTCCTAATAAATAAATAAATAAATAAACACAACCATGTACATGACTCTGGGATCCTTGGAGGAAGAGTGGGATATAAATGTAAAAATAAATAAATCATTCAACAGCATCTGGGGACCCAAGGTGGTTGTGGTAAAGGTAAAGTGTGCTGTTGAGTTAGTGTTGACTCCTGGCGCCCACAGAGCCCTGTGGTTGTCTTTGGTAGAATACAGGAGGGGTTTAATATTGCCATCTCCCATGCAGTATGAGATGATGCCTTTCAGCATCTTCCTATATTGCTGCTGCCTGATATAGGTGTTTCCCATAGTCTAGTGGCCAGTGCCAAAGTTTATTCTAACATGCATCTGGACATATTTTGTTCAATGCACACACAACTCTGTGCAGTGGAAACGAAGCCTTTGTGCAGTAGGCCCTATAAAGACAGAAGCAGGTAATTTCATTAAAAGAAATAGAAGAGAAAAATATGAAGATGAATACCATTCCTTTTCAATCTTCATAATCTCTTCTAGAAAGGATATTACAGCTTTCTGTTCTTCTCTTCCATTCTCTGCAAGTCACTTCCATTTTTCTTGCTTCCTCTGTCTCTCCTTCCTTCCACTGTTGCTTTGCCTCTATCCCTGCCTCTCCCTTTCTTTTTCTATGCGTTCTCATTTCCACTTCCCTCTTTCTGTTAGACAATTCTGAAGCAAAGGGAAGCAAGTGGATGGGGGTGGGCTGCACCCATTGCTTGTGCAGTGGGAAACAAAGCTTAAAATGCTCATTGTGGGGGCTCAGAATCTGAGGGGTGAGTTAGATCTTCCTGTGCTGGATGGGGTTACACTCCCCCAGAAGGAGCAAGTGTGCAGTTTGGGAATACTCCTGGACGCAGGCCTCACCCTCGTATCTCAGGTGGAGGCCATGGCCAGGGGTGCTTTCTATCAGCTTCGGCTGATTCGACAGCTGCATCCATTCCTTGAAGAGGATGACCTCAAAACAATGGTTCATCAGCTGGTAGTACTCGAGCTGCCAGGCTTGACTACTGCAATGCGCTCTACATGGGGCTGCCTTTGTACGTAGTCTGGAAAGTTCAGTTAGTTCAAAATGGGGCAGCCAGATTGGGGCAACCCGGAGAGACCATATTATGCCTGTTTTGAAACAGTTGCACTGGCTGCCAATATGTTTCTGGGCAAAATACAAAGAGCTGATTATTACCTTTAAAGCCCTGAACGGCTTAGGTCCGAGTTATCTTAGAGAGTGCCTTCTTCTGCATGATCCCCACTGCATGTTAAGGTCATCTGAGGAGGTCCGTCTCCAGTTGCCATCAGTTTGTCTGGTGGCAATGCAGAGGCGGGCCTTCTCTATAGCTGCTCCTGGGCTGTGGAATGCACTCCCAACAGAAATCCGTAATTTGAGATTCAAATCCGTAATTTGAGACCTTCAGGAGAGCCCTTAAAACCTATCTGTTTGGCCTGGCCTGCCAGGTTTTAAATGATTAACAAACTGTTTTAAATTGTTTTGCTTTAGAAGATTCTGAGTCCCTTGGGGATATTTTCTCATGCCTTTTGCTATATCAACTGCTTTGATAACCTTTTGGTTGAAAAGTGTCATACAAATATTATTAAAAACAATATCCATAAGAAAGGGAACTCAGTTGGGCACTGGGCGTTGCATGAGCAGACTCAACAGCTCTCTTAGGAACATAAGAAGCTGCCTTATACCAAGTCAGACCCTTGGTCCATCAATGTCAGTATTGTCTAGCCATGCTGGCATCCGCTTCTCCAAGGCTGCAGGTCTCTCTCAGCCCAGTCTTGGAGATGCCAGGGAGGGAACTTGGAACTTTCTGCATGCAAGCGTGCAGGTGCTCTTCCCAAAGCAGCCCCATCCCCTAATATCTTACAGTGCTCACACGTCATCTCCCATTCAAATGCAAACCAGGGTGGACCCTGCTTAGCAAAGGAGACAATTCATGCTTGCTACCACAAGACCAGCTCTCCTCTCATTTATAGAATGAAATTTTGTGGTATCATTGTTTGTTGGTATTACAGACTCAACATTGCCATACAATGCCATGGCAACATTGCCATGTTGTTGTTTTTAAAAGTATTTTAATTAGTTTTAAATAGTTTTAGTCATTTTTGAATTGTTTTTATGTTGTTTTAGCATTGTTTTAATTGTGGGTTTTCTGTCTTTTTAAAGTTATTGTACACCGCCCAGAGCCTTTTATTAATTAAGTAATTAATTAATAAAAATACATTCAGTGATGGCAGATGGTCCTGCTTCCAGGCTTTTGCCTCTGCTGCAAACAACAGAGTAAAGGGTACTTTTATGATCTGGCTTTAAATAGGGTACTTTTATGATCTGGCTTTAAATAGCCAGTTTAGTAACCTAAAAGGATAGAATTTAAAGGGATACCACACTTAATTCTTGTTTTAGTGCAAGACAGCATCTCTCCCCAAGACATTTTTGGCCATGCATGTACCTATGTACTTTAGTAAAAGTCTGTACTAAAGAAAGGTTTGTTGGAAAATGTACAAAGCGACTTTCCCTCACCATTGAGCAATAGGAAAGATCAGATCTGGATCTTGTCAGTGCCTGGATGGGAGTCTGCCTGGCAACTCTATATATACCCACCCACCTTCAGTTCCATAGGAACATAGGGAGGAGGACTTCTCGGGTGAAGTCGGTCTACACTTTAACCAATTATTCTGCTTTCAGAAGTTTGAGTAACCCTGCCATTACCTTTCCCCCAAATATCAGCCTTTCAGGCTTGTGTGTAAATGCTCTGGTTACAAGTTAATTTTTAATGCAACTATTCCTTCAGCATAGATACAGTCTTCCACAGTAAAGATCAACACAAATAATTCATATAGCTTTTCATCTCCCTCCCTTCTTCAGCAGTCCTTTCTGACCTAACATGTAACTGTATCCCTAGCTGGGTTTTCTGGTTCTGATGTATATGTTTTGTCCCAATGTATTTAGCAGCACGGTTCTCCTCAAACTGTATTTTCACTTACCCTATTGTCAACTCACATTTCTTTCGCCGGAGTTTGAGGTCCTTCTCATTTTCATGTGGGAAAGACTTCCACATCTTAAAGGAAGCCTCTTTTTCCTTTTCCTTTTATAGCTTCCTCGGCTCTGTTCTTCCACTACACTGGCATCTTCTTGCTCTTGTTGTTTTCCTAATCTGTCGTATACAGGGGCGGAGCCACCATTGAGCAACAGGGTTCAAAGAACTCGGGCCGCCAATGAAAAGGGCCGCTGGAGCCCCCATTGCACATGATGTCATGTGCAAAGGGGGCATGGCCCGATCACCAGAGGGCCCACCCCAGGCCTCCTGATCTCATTTCCAGACAGAGTTTTGTTGCCTGGATGCATGGATTTCCTTTTCTCTCCCTCACTGAGAGAGAGGAAGAGAAATAAAGTGCTGGCTGGACATGTGCTTGCTAGAGCTCGCACGATCTCTTCAGAGCCCAGGCATGCCCCTTTTACATGCGGCGTCACATGGGCGTGACCGGGCTCTAGAAAGCCCCATGCAAGCTCTCACGAGCTAATTTCCAGCTAGCACTGGTTGGCTGGCAGTGTTTCTCTTCCTCTCCCTCCAGCAAGGGAGAGGAAGGGAAATAAATGCATCTAGGCTGCAAACACTGCTTGAAAATGAGATCAGGGGAGCTTGCTTGGGGCTCTCTGAAGCCTAGGCACACCCACAAGTGTGTGACATCATGCACATGGGGCATCACTGGTGGGGTGGGACTCAGGCCACCGTTTGGCTGGCTCTGCCAGTGGTGGTATATGTTCTATCTGACCTTCTGTTAATGTGATTCTAAATAATCTCCAAAGATATGAGAGTCTCCTGACTTTCCCTTCCACTAAGTCTACACATTTTTGACAAGGTTTTCTCTTTTGAAATAAAATACAATTGATTTGGAATTTTAGGACAATTTATCACTTACATCCATGTTGAATTTGATAGCACTGTGGTCACTGGCAGACATCCAGACTAAATTATTCAATATTACCACTCAGGAGTTACTTTAAAGGAGTACTTAATTTCAATAGGACTACTCAGGAATAATTTAATTTGGATGTCTCAGCCTCTGTTTCCAGGCAAATTTACAACACATTTCGCAACAGATCCACAGTTAAAGTGGAACTGGGACCTTTTCTTTTTTTATTGCAACTGGCTTTTGGTAGGAAAATAATGTGGGCATGAAAAGGAAGATTTTATATTGCAAGTTTTTTTTACTCTTTTATACTTATCAAAATAAAAAACCATACACACTACTTATCTTGAGCCAGATAGAGTGGACTAGAAATCCCATAAATAAAAATATCAAGAATGCTTTATTAGAATCAAACAAATGTTCAGAACTGCTGTAATCAATACAACCCAAGATCAGTTCTCAGGGATTGCTCCTAGTCCCTCTCTTTCTCACACCTTTGTGTGTGTGTGTGTGTGTGTGTGTGTGTGTGTGTGTGTGTGTGTAAAACATACTCAAGCAAAAACATTAAAAAACCTGAATCCTGCAGCCTGTATGTTGTGTCAATTAAGGGTCTATTTGTCAACAAAGCTTTTCCCAGAGTCAGAGCACTGATATGAATTCACTCCTGTGTGGGTTCTTTTGTGGATGAAAAGGCTTAAGCTGTGAGTGGATCCCTTTCCATACTGATAGGGTTCCTCTCACTTGTGTGTCATCTCATGGATAAGAAGGTGCGACTTTTGAATGAATCTTTTCCCACAGGTCAGGCACTGATATGGTTTCTCTCCCGTATGGATTCTCTCGTGTATGAGGAAGTTCGACCTTTGAATGAAGCCCTTCCCACAGTAAGAGCATTGATACGGCCTCTCCCCTGCTTCCGTCTTCCTGTGCCTGAGGAGCGCTGATCTGTGACGGAAGCTTTTGCCACACTCCGAGCACTTATATGGTTTCTCTCCTGTATGAGTTCTCGCATGTCTGGTCAGGATAGATCTCTGACTGAAGCTCCTCCCGCACTCTGAACATTTGTACGGTTTCTCTCCTGTATGGGTTTTCTTATGTCTAATGAGGCTAGATCTCTGAGAGAAGTTTTTACCACAGTCTGAGCATTTGTTCGCTTTCTCTCCCACATAGGTCCTTGTGTGCGCATCTTCTGTTGAAATAAACAGAGAACCACAAGCTGAATAAGCTAAATATCTGACAGAAACTTTAGTCAGAAAGGCTCTGGTGCTTATTACATTCCATCCTATGATCTATAGGGAAGAGAGTTCAAAGGGCAATCAATAAATAGCAAAACATATTGCTGAAAGAAACATAAATGGGGGCTAACATGATTCAATACAGTGTGTTGGATTTGGACCCACAAGACCAAACCAAATTACTGTGCATTTAAGGAAGCTCACTCTGAATCATAGGGCAGGTTCAGACAATTGCCTGTTAAGTATGTATCAAGTCGGAAGGAGAGGAACATAGGAAACTGCCATATACTGAGTCAGACCATTGGTCTATCTAGCTCAGTATTGTCTTCACAGACTGGCAGCGGCTTCTCCAAGGTTGCAGGCAGGAATCTCTCTCAGCCCTATCTTGGAGAAGCCAGGGAGGGAACTTGAAACCTTCTGCTCTTCCCAGAGCGGCTTCATCCCCGAGGGGACTATCTTGCAGTGCTCACATTTCTAGTCTCCCATTCATATGCAACCAGGGCAGACCCTGCTTAGCTATGGGGACAAGTCATGCTTGCTACCACAAGACCAGCTCTCCTCTCCAGTGACCTTAAGGAGCATACACTCCTGTTGTCTGAACTCGCCCAAATCCAGTTATCAACATTCTCTGCCCAACATTTTACCAACTTCTGTCCCCAGTAGTTGGAAGTTGGGCAGAGAATCTTAGTAACCAGATTTGGGCGAGTTTGGTTTTGGACCCAAGAGACAAAACCAAACAACTGTCCAATAATGAAACTCATTCACAGAATCATCGAGTTGGAGGGATTGTCGGTCATGTAGTCCTGCTCAATGGAGGAAATTAAGAGCTAGAGCATCCCTCATAGATGCCTGTTCAGCCTCTCCTGGAAGACCTCCAGCAAGAAAAAGCCCACACCCCACTAGGTGACTGGTTCTATTTTCGAACTGCTCTTAATGTTTATCCTAATGTTTAGCTGAAATCTAGCCTCCTAAGCCCTTTAATTTAGTCGCACACTCTGGATTTACTTTGTCCTGTGTGAGAGATGTGAAAAACAGAGATTTGCAACAGATGTTGAATGTAGAGACCCAGACTCAGCTAAATCCATCTCTCACCTAAGTGGGCAGGTGGGAAGGCACTTTCCTCAGAGCCCTGGTAATATGGTACCCACAGCTCTTCCTCTTCTTCCTTTTTTATTATCACAGCAGGAAATCCTGGAAGGAAAAAAGAGAGAGAAGGAAGTCAGGAGTCAATATCAATATCTTTATTTCGGTCTTTGATCACCATAAGATAAAACATAACAACAGTAGCATTAAAAACAGTCAGTGCCCGCAGAGACAGTAACTGTGAAGTTAAAGCTAAAATCTTATTATTGTTAAACTAAAACCTATGGAGTGTTATAAAGTTAATTAAAATATGGTAAAGTAAATGCATAGAGGTTAAGAAGTTAGAGACTGTGAGCATAAAACTAAAGTCAATGAGAAGTTACAAAATAGTTAAGATTAGAATTAAAATGTGATTAAAACATGGTAAAATGAAAACTGAATAACTGGGTAGCAGGGGCGGCAGTGCAAGTATGACTTGTGTCGAGCCTGATTAATTCTTGCTGGCAGTCAGATCCAAGCGAATTTTGTATGCTGTCACAAAGAACTTAGCAACATTATATGTTATTCAAAGGTTGCAGGCAGAGAGTAGTAGGGAGACATAAAACTGGCTCATACGCCCTGGCAACCTTGTAAGATGTTAGATGGAAGATACAAGGAGATCCCCTTCCCGGAACGTCTGTGTCCCTGAAATGCTGGGCAAGTTAAGGAGAGGAGAGCTGGTCTTGTGGTAGCAAGCATGACTTGTCCCCTTAGCTAAGCAGGGTCCACCCTGGTTGCATATGAAAGGGAGACTAGAAGTGTGAGCACTGTAAGACATTCCTCTCAGGGGATGGAGCCACTCTGGGAAGAGGAGAAGGTTTCAAGTTCCCTCTCTGGCTTCTCCAAGATAGGGCTGAGAGATAGACTCCTGCCTGCAACCTTGGAGAAGCCACTGCCAGTCTGTGGAGACAATACTGAGCTAGATGGACCAATGGTCTGACTCAGTATATGGCAGCTTCCTATATTCCGAAGTTGAAACCACCGAGCACATCCTCTTACACTGCCTTTTTTATAGAGACATCCACAGTACCCTCATTCTCCCAGTACTTACAAGGTTGCTGAGACGAAGTTCTGCTGTGCCAACTGCTGCCCTGTATCTCTTCTTGCTGCAACAGACTGGCCTGAAGCTCGCTTCTCCCTCTTTCAGCAGCAGCAGAACACACAGCTCTCCTATCCTGGGATCTACAAAGCATGGAGCCAGCCCTGCCCCTGCATCTCTGTCCAGTGCCACTCTGAGCCGAGCCCAGTCCTCACCTGAGGTGGTGCCCAGTAAGATTTCACTTTCCTGGTCAGCCGATCCCAAAGGCTCTTCTTCTTGTTCCAACTTTATGGTCAAGCATGGCTCCTCATCTTGCTCAAGTTTTATTATCACATCAGGATACCCTGAGGGGAAAAATTAAAGTGTGCTAGCCTTTATGTGGACTAGAGGGAAATTGATAATAGTTTTTTGTGGTAACCCCAGGGCTTTGCCAAAGTACTAATTCTTTCTAGTGAGTTAGCTTTGCTTGCTCTCTTACCTAGTCCGTCGTCCAGTGGGATATTGGTCTCTTGTTTCTGGATGGAAGATCTGGATTCCATGGATCTCCCCTTTGCTGAAGCTGAGAGATCACCAATTCAGGAACAGGAAATCCTGACAGCAGAGGAAAGAAACAGAAATAGTCTGAAGGAGTTTGGTAGCTGAACTAGAGTACCTTGGGACTAAAACACTTTACCACTGGAGATGAGTGCATTCGTGAGCTTTTGTACAGGTGAGTACATTCGTGAGCTTTTGGGCCATGAGATCCCTTTAAAGCTGTATGGCTAAAAAAAAAAAACCCACTCAAAAAACATTTTTGTTACCTTTGCATAAGTAACATGTGCTACTATGGAAGGATCCATTTCTCTATAGGTAAGGATTTCATGAACTAACGAAGAGGGCCAAAAGGAGGGATAACCTTGGGTGCATGTATATTTCTTATCTTAACTATGTTGATATGCATATTTTGGAAATAGCTAAACTTTTCTAGAACATGGTCTATTTAAAAAATATATTTCTATATCACTGTTGTGTTTAAATGTATGTGCATATGAGTGTATACACACACACTTTGTTCTCCTGGACATGTTATACTGAGTAAAGAATTAAATAAATATTTCTATATTTAATATAAAATATTTAAATATCTTCATCATACTTTTTAGCTAGGAGGCAGCTCTTTTTTAATGGCAATGTGTGTGTGCATGCACACGTATGTTTGTAAATGGTGATATTTGATTATCTAATTATTTAAATATGCTATGATTGTTTTATCTGGGATCTTTCAATATAATGGTGTGTGTGCTTTGTCTCTCAAAGTTGAGATTTGTTGTAGAATAGAAAGACTGATATCCAGACAAACACTGTGCTAGTACAATGAACCAAGACGAAACCCTTCAAAAAGGTTCACAAAACCAATAGAACACAATGGATCTATTAAGCTTTAAGACCTTTTGCTTGCACAGACTTCAGAAGTATGGTCTTGTACTGGACAATACACTTTGTTTCTAGTGATTTAAGATACTGATCACTACCTTTAAAGGACCACCTCTTCTCATACAAATCTACCCCTATCATCAGTTTGTATAGAGGTTTTCTTGCACATTACACTACATTTGAAAGTTTCTTTGGTGGTGACCCATGAAATTACCCTTTCTCTGGTTGCCACTGCCCTGCAGAACTCCCTGCCACCTGATTTGGCACCCTCCCTACTGGTTTTTAAAACATAGACTGAAAATGGTGCTATTCCAACAGGCTTTTCTGAACATCCCCTGAATTTTATGCTTTCAATTATCTTTATTCTGCTTGTTTCTTCTTGCTGTTTAAAACTTTAAAAAGTGATATTCTGATCACTTTTTTGGGTTGTTGGGTTTTTTTACTGGGTTTTTTGGTTGTATATTGATTTTTAATTTACCGTTGCTGCCTTATTTAGAAAAAGGCAGGGTATAATTTTTTTTAAACAAAACTGGGTGCATCAGTGCATTCGAGCCTGAGATCATCTCTTTCCACTCCTGCATCCTGGCTTCTTTGGCCATTAAAATGTCTTGATCTTCATCTAAATAGAATCAGGGGTGAGAATGAATGGTCATCAATTGGAGGTGTTGTGCAGCCAAGGAGAAACTTCTGGTGGAAGAGTACAGAGAGATCTTCAGCAACTAGCCAGGAAGAACAGGACTCTTCACTTCAGGCACAAGATCAACATTGGAAACTACGCGCCCACCGGACTGCAAAGGTTCAAGGTAAATGGAAAAGTTTTGGATACTTTAAGGGAGGAAGTAAAGGACATGCTAAAGCTAAGAGTAATTAGACCTTCAACAAGCCCATGGTCATCGTCTTTTGTGCTTGTAAATAAACCCAACAACAGCATATGATTTTGCGAGGTAAACAGAATGTTGTAGCAGATGCTCTTTCCAGAAAGGTAAAGTGTGCCGTCAAGTTGATTTTGATTCTTGGCACCCACAGAGCCATGTGGTTTTCTTTGGTAGAATACAGGAAGGGTTTACCATTGCCATCTCCCGTACAGTATGAAATGATGCCTTTCAGCATCTTCCTATATCGCTGCTGCCAGATATAGTAGCAGTGGGGATTCAAACTGGCAACCTTCTGCTTGTTAGTCAAGCATTTCCCTGCTGTGCCATTTAGGTGACATCCAGAAAGGTAATGTAAGTAAAAAAACAAAAAAAACAAATGTGTACTGTGATGTTCAATGTAAAGTTATTTTGTTTTATGAAATGGTTTATGTAATTGTTGTTCTTTAGCAAGAGAAACATCTTTTGCTTAGACACATCATCGAGATGTAAACGATAGTGGTAATTAGGGATGAGTAGGGGGACATGTCATGAAATGGTACAGGACTACTTTTATGCAAATTGGCTTGGAACTCTGGAGCTGTCAATCATAATTTATTTTTTTATTTAAAGTATTTATACCCTACAAGATAGAAAAAGTATTGACAATTTTGAACTTTGGTGCTGGAGAAGAATTTTGAGGATACCATGGACAGCCAGGAAAAGAAACAAATGGATCATAGAACAAATCAATCCAGAATTTTTCACTCGAGGCACAAATGACCAGGCTCAAAACTATCATACTTTGGACATGTTATGTGAAAACCCAGCTCCCTTGAGAAGTCCATAATGTTGGGGAAAGGAAGGAAAGGAAAGAAGAGGACGATAGACTCGATTACGACAGCAATGAATGCACCACTGAGAGACCTTAAGGGCCAAGTTGACGACAGATCATCCTGGAGAGAACCTACCTATGTGGTTGCTAAGAGTCAACACCGACTTGATGGCACTTAATCAATCAATCACCACTCGCCCCTCCAGAACACTACTGCTCTGGACAGCAGTAAGAGGCAGAGAGTGACAGAAGTTGGAAGTGAAATTCAGTTAGAGTGGGTATTTGGGTCTGGGCAGTAACAGCCTCAAAGAGGAGTTGTTCTGAGACTCAAAGGATAAGACAGACAAAAAATAAAGGACTGGGTTATTAGGACTGTCGGTAATAAAGCCTGGTTGTGAAGTACAGTTCTAGGAAGGAACTGGGTTCAAAGGTGAAAAGCCTTATATACTATGTAAAGTAGTGCTGTGAGAAGTTCAAATCATCAGTTTTGTAACCAAGCAAGATTTCAGTCCTACTAATCAGCAGTGCAACAAACAAACCTCAGATAACATCTCTACAGAAGTATTCTACCTGATTTGTTTTAAAGTACATCCGAATGATTTCCGTAACAAACCCTCCTCATGCCTGCAAAGCCATGTTATATTCGGGTAAAGAAACCAACAGAGTTACAGAGGCTTCATCATATAATTGGTGGCAGCGGCGGACATATAAGAGCACTTGTATAAGCCAAAGTAACATCTCAGATGAAAAACTGAAAACAAACTTCACACACATCTCGGACCAAATGCCACATGGAGGGAGACTCCTTCATCCGTGGAGGGGGTTGGTGCTTTTCTTTACAACCCTCTTCCAGGCATTCTCATGTCAGATCTCTCCTTTACTGCCTGCCTTTCCCCAGATCTCCCCTCTTTGCTTTGACTCACCCGCTCTTTGCAACCTTTGCATTGCAACCTCTGGGAATCTGCAAGCCTCAATGTTCTGCAATATGGATGGTGCCAAAAAACCCAAAACCAAAACATGGAAGAGGCGGGACAGGAAGGAGAGTCGCTTTCTGCAGTTCCCCGTGTGCTGCAGCTTTCTCCGTCTGATCCTCTCTAGGAAGAAGAGCTCTTTCCGTTTAACTCCTTGAATATGGGGTGGGGGGGGAAGCTGGATCTGCTTGTAAAAAGCAAAGAAAGAAACATGGATAGTGGAAGGCTGTTCTGTACTCTTTGGCACCTCTTTAGGGCAAGATCCAGGGGTTTTTCCAAATGGCGATTTACTCTGTGGGGTTTATTTCCGAACATGCCCCCACCCCCCTTTTTAATGGTTCTTCTCTTTACAAATTCCTACTCTCTCAAAAACTTTAAACTAACCAACACAGAACCCCTCTTGTTGCCCCTAGCAACCTCGCTAAAGGTTACAGCCATGCTCCCTGGAACAATTCTTTTTTACTTCAGACATTTATTTGTTCATTCATTTATTCATTCATTCTATTTCTATATCACCCTTCCAAAAATGGCTCAGGGCGGTTTACACAGAGAAATAACAGACAAATAAAATGGAACCCTGTCCCCAAAGGGCTCAAAATCTAAAGAGAAACAACAGATAGACACCTGGCGATGGATAGGGCCAGTTACTCTCCTGCTAAATAAAAGAGAATCACCACGTTAAAAGGTGCCTCTTTGCCAAGTTAGCTGGCATCATAGAAAGTGCCTCTTTCTCTACACACCTTTCTGCATATTTTACTACTGTACTTACAAATAGAGCTTGCTAACCAAGGCCGTATCCTGTGGACAATATTTCCATAGGGTATATCTGCATGGGATATTCCCCATTCACATACTGGGGTGTACAATTATTATTATTATTACATTTATATCCCGCTCTTCCTCCAAGGAGCCCAGAGCGGTGTACTACATACTTGAGTTTCTCTTTCACAACAACCCTGTGAAGTAGGTTAGGCTGAGAAAGACATGACTGGCCCAGAGTCACCCAGCTAGTTTCATGGCTGAATGGGGATTTGAACTTGTTGAACTAGTCCAGCACTCTAACCACTACACCACGCTGGCTCTAATGCTATTTGTACACTGCCTATTTGTACAATGCTATTTGTACACTGCCTAGAGATTTACATATCAGGTGGTATAAAAATATGATAAATAATAAATATAGATTGCTTGGCATATGACTAATGTAAGAGCAATTTGGACAGAAAGAATTAATAACAGAAATAAATACTTGTAGTGCCTAAACTTTGATATTAAGGGGGGGAAACACAGATAATGATGAAGAGGTGGTAATAGTAATAAATGGAAGGTAATACAGAAATGAGTAAGCCACCTAATGGCACAGTGGGGAAATGCTTGACTAACAAGCAGAAAGTTGCTGGTTTGAATCCCCGCTGCCACTGTATCAGGTTGCAGCGATATAGGAAAGTGCTGAAAGGCATCATCTCATACTGCGCAGGAGATGGCAATGGTAAACCCCTCCTGTATTTGACCAAAAGAAAACCACAGGGCTCTGTGGGTGCCAGGAGTTGAGATCGACTTGACAATACACTTTACCTTTAATAAAGAAATGAATATTAACACAGCAAGCATCCATTGGTTTGTAACGGCCTATGTATATGCAATTGGATAGTGGTGACTCTCTTCTCAAAGGAACACACTTTGAAGTTGTTACATACACTGCTTTGGCTGGATTCAGCTGCTCTGTCAACATAGGCAGGTGACGGTGCTTTGTCTCCTTTTTATCCCTGCTAACTCAGCAAAGAGCAACCTTTTAAAGTGGTGATTCTCTTATATTAAGCAGGGGGAGAGCAACTGGCCCTATCCAACCCCAGCACAGCATCCCTCCAGTGGAGGTTGCTGGTGTCTATCTTATGTTTCTTTTTAAGATTGTAAGCCCTTTGGGGACAGGGGGCCATCTTATTTATTTTTCTATGTAAACCGCTTTGAGAACTTTGGTTGAAGAGCGGTATATAAATTTTTGTTGTTGTCTTTTCTGTCTTCTCCAGGAAAGTTCCTGCATCCACTGGCATGTCCAATAATGAAGTTTCCAACTCAGTTTCTGTCTCTTCCTTTACATGTTTTGGATTGGAGAAATGGTTCGTCCCATGCAGGCTATAGACCTGGGGTATACAGCATAAGGCCCGGACTCCCCTTGCAGCCTGCCAAGACATTTTCAGCAGCTCACCAGGTCTCCCTAGACTAGAGTCGTACTGACGTACTGCTGCGTCAGACCCTTGGTCCATCTAGCTCAGTATTGTCTTAACAGACAGGCAGCAGCTTCTCTAAGGTTGCTAGCAGGAATCTCTCTCAGCCCTATCTTGGAGAAGCTGCCAGGGAGGGAACTTGGAACCTAGATGCTCTTCCCAGAGTGGCGGCTCCATCCCCTGAGGGGAATATCTTACGGTGCTCACGCTTCTAGTCTCCCTTTCATAAGCAACCAGGGCGGACCCTGCTTAGCTAAGGGGACAAGACATGCTTGCTACCACAAGACCAGCTCTCCTCTCCTAAGACCCTGCACATCACGTCAGCTTTCCTGATGGGAACCTCCTATAAAGCAAGACGCAAACCATATGGTAGCAGTTGCCCCTCCATGGATGTCTTCCCCACTATGGTGAGGGGGCCATTGTCTTCATGGTGGCCCACAGGGTCTCGTGACCTCCTCTCCCCCAGTCTCTCTTGCCGGCCATATTTTCTTTGCCACGGCCTGGGAGCCCTCCTGTGGGGGTCAGGGTGGGGGCTGCTGCATCCTGTTGCCAGGGGCACGACTCACCCAGACAGGGCTAGGAAGGCTCCAGGAAAAGCTGGGGGGCGGGGGGGTGTACATGCCCGGCTCTGCAGAGAATCCAAAAAGGAAGAGGAGCTGGGAAGCGGGCTGGACATATAGCCCCGTGAGGAGCAGAGCCCAGGATGGAGAGCAGTCGGAAGACAGATGGGCCGCTTTCTCCCTGGAAGGGCCGATGGAGAGATCTCCAGGCTGCGCTTCAGCTCCCTGCTGCCTCTCCTCACTAGCCTTAGGCTCTTCTCTGCCTCTGTTCCTTGTGGGCTTCCATTTCTGGAGGAGGGTGGAATGTGTAGCCCCACCGTCAGCGGGAAGCAGAGCCCAAGGATGGGCAGCGGTTGGGAGGAGAGAGGAGCGCTGCTTCCCTGCTGGAAGGGCCAGCAGAGAGATCTTCGGCTTGGCTTCAGCTCCCTGCTGCCTTCATTGGCTTCACCCTTCAAGGCCGCTGAGGCATTTATCCCATCGCCTCCTAGGGGAGACCAGAGCAGGAGTGAGTCACTCCATGCCCCCTGGGTGGACTTTGGTAATCCTGCCCAGCCCCAGCTCCAAATTTCCCCATCTCAGGGCTTGGCCTCCCTTGGCCTTGCTCACCCTGTTCCAAGGGTGGCATCCCCCTCCTTTCTCTCCGTCATATCCACAGACTTCACTCCTGCTGCCCTTGCCCCCAATCCAACTCCCAGGCCTCCCAGCCACCCTCCAGCGGTCACATTTCCCCCTGGATGCCTTATATGCCAGGGTTTCTTAACCTTGGGCCCCCAGATGCTTTTGGACTGCAACTCCCATCATCCTCAGCCACAAAGGCCATGTCTGGGGATGCTGGGAGTTGTAGTCCAACAACATCTGGGGGCCCAAGGTTAAGAAACACTGCCTTATGCTATAAATCACTCACCAAGATGACCCCAACTCACTTGCCAACATGAGCCCTAGCTAGCCTTCCCTTGGCTGGAGACTCTTGGAGGTGCTTTCTCTTCTCTCCTTGTTTTCCCTGCATGGTGGGAACCTTTGCCTAAGTGATGGTGGTGCTGAGCTGTTTGAAGAAAAGGCTTGTGCTTTTCTTCAAAGGTGGTGCACATTTCTTCAGGTGATGGCTCAGCTCAGGGGTGTAGCTATAATTGAGCGGATGAGTTCAAAGAACCCAGGCCTCCAGACCCTGAGGGCCCCCCAGCTCCACTCCTCCCTATGTCTTCATTATCTCTCTCACTCCCAGGGGCCACTGCCACCAGGGAGAGGGGTGAAGATGGGCCCCCTCTCTCCTAGCGATGCCCCCGGCTTAGCCATTGACACTATGGTGTCTCTATGGTGTCTGCTGCTGATGGACCTGCAAGTGAAAGATTCAACACCAAGTCAGTAACTGGAGGATTGAATCTGCATTGAATCAAAAGGTGTCACCATTTCAGGGGAGAAAAGAAGTCTTGATTTCCTTCATATCTCACTAGTGGAAGGGATCATGAGAATACTATAAACACTTATAACCATCAACACAAAATATAAGCCGTTACAGCATGCCAACAGATAAAAAAGATTGGGGAAAGCTGCCATATCACGCCCATCACTTTCAACTTACTGCTAAGGTGAGACATAGAGAGACTTTAGCTTGGCTGGTGAAGGTTGTAGGCGCTTTCTCTTCTCTCCTCTTTCCCCCAGATTGCTGGGAACATTTGCCTGGCCAGTTTTTTTAAACTGAGCTGCTGGCTGCTTGAAACTCCAAACGCTGGAAAATGCAAAAAGAACGGGAAGTCATCTCTAGGGTATCTGAGATACAGTCTAATTAATGCCCATTCATAATTTTTGTGATGAAATCATCAAAGTCATTCCTATCTCTTTCACCATCTGTGGCCATACCTTGGCAAGTGGCTGTTCTAGTTGCTTCTCATTGGTATGTGTCTTCCTTTTTCTCTGCAACTTTTGGGGTGGCCCAAAACTTGCACTCCATTTTGCAATATTTTAGTTGGTCCTAATAAAGTTATTACTCTATTTTGCCTTTTGAACTTCAACAAGAGTTACTCTCATGGATATAAACCAATGAAACACCACTGAAATCAACCGGTTGTACTCCAAAGCAGAAGTGCAAAGACAGGACAGAAACCTAAATTTTAATTCTTTTGACTTTGAGTAAGGAATTTTCTTGGAGCAGAATCCAGCATGTGGAACTCCCTGCCACATAGGAGGCTTGCCTGACTCTTTCGTTGATAGTGTTCTGTCACTAACTTAAAAAAACAACACATTATTACTTTTGCCTGTAGTTTGTTCTTCATATTATATGATGATGAAGAATATTCATATACTCCCTTTCAGCAAAGAAAGTTCTCAAAGCAGATTTTGTGCTAAATTTAACTTTTCCATTTAAAATTAATTAATCAATAACGTGGGGAGAGGGGAATACACAGCATAATCATCCTTATTCACTCCAGAAACGCTGCTCTGTCCGGTCTCTTAGCGCGTCCTTCTCCACTATGCTCACATCCATTCAATCCATCCATGCGCTCTAACAGTAGATTAGTCTAGTTTGGTTTGCCAGTTTTCGGGCTAGGCTTCAGTCACGTGACAGGAAGCGGAAACGAAAGAAGACACCGCCCGGAAAAGCAACACGGAGACCCGGAGCAACTTGGCTGATTGCAGTTTTTACCCCCGAAAGCCTATCCTGGATCTTATTAAGATGTAGCTTGAGCGGTGCATGTTCAAGATTACTTAATGCGGGTTAATTATCCGATAATCAGTCTATGGTGCTTATGAGAATGGCAAAATAAAAAGGTTGGGTTTTTGCCCCCTCCCCCTTAAAAAAGCTTGAATTTTTAATTTATTTTTGCGGGAGAGAGGTGAGTGCATGCCTCTGGGAGAAAAGGGCATTCTGACCCGCTTTAGGGACCAGGGGATTGTCTTGCTCTTTGGGATTCATCGGGAGCAGAGCAGAGCAGGGCAAGGGTGCCACTTTCGTAGTGTTTTGACATTGGAGCTGGAGAAGGCAGGCGCGGAAGCTCCTTGAAAACTGCTGCACCGACAGAAAGGCGGCGGCGGCGGCGAAACTGCAGCAGCAGCGGAGGAGGGAAGAGAGCTGAGCCAAAGGAACAAGGCGGCTGCTGAACGGGTGAGGCTGGTCGAGGAGGACTCGATCCCCCCCCACCCATGCCCGCGCCCCCCTCGCCATTCCTGCTGCCAAGAGACTCCGCAGCCCGCCCGCCTTGCTGCAGGCTGCCTGCCAGAAGCCCTGGCTGCTGGGGCGGAGAACAAAGGGCGGCTTATAGAGGGGGGATGAGAAGCGCCTCAGTAGGGCGAGATGCCTGCTCGAGGGATAGAAGTACGAAGAGCCGGGGGGGGGGTGCGGGGTGGAGGGAGCGCTTGGGCTTGGCGCAGGACTTTCAGGAGCTGATCTCCTCAACGTTTCTGCAGCGGGGTTCAGCCGCGCCAAACTTCATTTATCTTGAGCATGTCTGTAACTAGTTTTCAACCAAAGGTTCACAAATGTAGCAGAGAAATGAAAAGATAGTTCCCAGTCCCCTACCCCTACCCCCACCTCCACCAAGTAGATACCAGGAATAGCCACTGGAGAAAATACTATGCTAGAATAAATAAGGATATTACTTTTCCTCCAGGTAAGTGTAAAAGAACTGGCACTCGAAAGGCATCTCTTTTGTCCAGTTAGCAAGGTTACTTCCAAGGGTGGGGGGAGGGGGGCAAGCACCCCCTCAGACAAGCAGTTTGCCCCCCTTCTGTTTCGGAAATCTAATATGTTAGAGATGGCTCATCCACCCATAAATGCATTTTGCCCCTTCTGTGCCCCCACCTTTTTTTTCTGGTGCTGCCTCTGGCCTCTTATCTTTTCCTCCAGATTTAGTGGGGCAGAAGGTTATGTGGACTAAAGGTAAAGTGTGCTGTCGAGTCAACCACAGAGCCATGTAGTTTTCTGGGTAGAATACAGGAGGGGTTTACCATTGCCATCTCCCATGCAGTATGAGATGATGCCTTTCAGCATCTTGGGTGTTTCCCTAAGTCTGGGAAACATACCAGCAGGGATTCGAACCAGCAACCTCTGGCTTGCTAGTCAAGTCATTTCCCTGCTGCGCCATTAGGTAGCAATAGTAAACCCCTCCTGTATTCTACCAAAGAAAACCACAGGGCTCTGTGGTCACCAGGAGTTGACGACACACCTTTATATGGACTAGAGCCCACATTATCAGATGCATGATATGGTAGATAAATATACACACAGATGGGTTGTGCGTGGGAGGGATGTATACAGTTGGGCCAAATGGCCGTGAATGTAAAAGTCTGTGAGTGTTAACATAGGAAGCTGCTTTACACCTTCAGACCATCTACTTCAAAATTGTCTGTCATGACTGGCAGCAGGGTTTCAGAGGGTCATTTTTCCGCCCTGCTTGGAACCTTTTGCATAGAAGCTGTTCCACTGAACGAAGATCTTTCTCAGCTGTGAAGCTCACTAGGTGACTTTGAGCCAGTCACACACACTCAGCTCAGCCTACCTCACAGGGTTGCTTTGCGGATAAAAGTGGCCAACTCACATCTGTGTAAGCTCAGTGGAGGAAGGATGGGATACAAATGTGAACAACAATAATAAATACAGTTGTATCAGAATCATAGTGGACAAGTCACCATCCAACCAAGGTAGAAACCATAGCTCAGTGAGAAGAGGACATGCTTTAGATGCAGAAAGTCCTTGGTTCAATCCCTGGTATCTGGGAAAGGGCCCTGCCTGACATCTTGTGGGGTTGCTTACATTTCATACAGGTAGACTAGTGGTATAAGGTAGCTTCCAGCCTCAGCTCCCCACCTGTAAAATGGGAATAATTGTGACCATCATCATAAGGTGGTTGTGAGGTAAAAGATGGAGTGTGGGACACTTTGCATTTCTGAAAAGGGATAATTCACAGCAGTCATTCTCTGTAAGAAACAAGGACAGATGTTTTCTTGTTCTTTTAAGGCTGCCTGGTGACTTCTGAGGATGTGGCCAAGTGATTCATGAAGGAGCAGCTGAATCCAAACTGATGAATTTTCTACTGTGTCATCCTACAGGAGAATTGTGGGAACATGGCCTCATTAGGTAAGGATTCCTCTCCCATCTATAGCCTACTTTCCTTAAGGAAAGTACCACTCTATCAACTTTGCAATGTCTGGACCGATTTGAACCAAAATTGGTACAGTTGCAGGGACACCTCCATGGTGTAGTTTGTGATGATGTCATCCACCCAAATTCAAGATGGTGGATGCCTGAACGTTTGAGGCACAAGTGGGCTAACTTGTGAAGATGGTAATTATAGCACGTAAGATTATAGTGAAAGAAAAGTGGGCAGATTAGTTCTTACCAGAACTACTAGTTTTGGACTGGAAATGAGAATGCTCAAAATATTGACTTCTCTTTGCAGCCTCACCGTTTAAGGATGCCTATCTGAACTGTGACCTTCATTTACCCCCATCTTGTGAATGAGCAATATGTACTTTGAGCAAGACTGGTTAAGCAAATGTCCAAGGGGCATGTTTCCTAAAGGTAGTTGACTAAGTGGAGTGTGCTTATTTAACCAGATGCATTTATTTACTTAAATGCATTGATATTCCTTCTTGTTACAATGCTTTTAGTTTTGGAGCAAAAATATAGTGGGGGAAAGCAACAACATTGAAATATAGCAACACCAGAACCAGCTGTCCCAACTCAGTAACAACACTGTAACAATCTCGGCCCCTTCTAACTTGGGGAGAGACTCCTGCCTGAAACCTTGGAGAGTTGCTGCCAGTCAGTGTAGAGCAGGGATTCTCAACGTGTGGGTCCCCAGATGTAACTGGACTTCAACTCCCATAATTCCCAACCAAAGACCACTGGGGCCAGGCATTATGGGAGTTGAAGTCCAGTAACATCTGGGGACCCGCACGTTGAGAAACCCTGGTGTAGAGAATACTGATCTAGATGGACTAATGGTCTGATTCAGTATAAGGCAGCTTCATGTGTTGGAGGAGAGCTGGTCTTGTGGTAGCAAGCATGACTTGTCCCCTTTGCTAAGCAAGGTCTGCCCTGTTGCTTATGAATGGCAAACTACATGTGTGAGCACTGCAAGATATTCCTCTTAGGGGATGGAGCCGCTCTGGGAAGAGCATCTAGGTTCCAAATTCCCTCCCTGGCATCTCCAAGATAGGGCTGAGAGAGATTCCTGCCGGCAACATGGGAGAAGCCTCTGTAGACAGTACTGAGCTAGATGGCCAATGGTCTGACTCGGTATATGGCAGCTTCCTGTGTCACTATGTTCCATGTGAACCTCCAACAAGTAGGGATGTGCATGAACCCATTTGGAGGCCCTTTTAAGGGCCTCTGAACCAGTTTGTAAAAACTGGCTGTTCGGCCAGTTTGAAGGCCCGAGTGTGTGGGGTTGGACTTGAAGGGCAGGGGAGGGTGCACATACCCCTCCCTCTGCTTCCCCCCCTCCCCAGTACTCCGTTATCAAAGGCTCCGTTAACAAAGGAGAGCTGGCCTTGTGGTAGCAAGCATGACTTGTCCCCTTAGCTAAGCAGGGTCCGCCCTGGTTGCATATGAAAGGGAGACTAGAAGTGTGAGCACTGTCAGATATTCCCCTCAGGGGATGGAGCCACTCTGGGAAGAGCAGAAGGTTTCAAGTTCCCTCCCAGGCAGCATCTCCAAAATAGGGCTGAGAGAGACTCCTGCCTGCAACCTTGGAGAAGCTGCTGCCAGTCTGTGAAGACAATACTGAGCTAGATGGACCAATGGTCTGACTCAGTATATGGCAGCTTCCTATGTTCCTTCGGGGCGGCAGCGTGCCTCCCTGCCACATCGTCCTCTCTTTGGCCGGAAGTACCTGGTGTGTGCGCGCACGCTGGGCATGCGTATCCGCCATGCACCTGCGCAAGTGCAATGTGCACATGCCTGCGCACTAGGTACTTCCTGGGACTTCCAGGCAAAGAGGGGACGGGGCGGCAGGGAGGTATGCTGCTGCCCCGAAGGAGCCTTTGATACCGGAGCACCAGAAGTGGGTGGGGAAGCGGAGGGAGGGGGAAGCGCCCCCTCCCCTGCCCTTCAAGTCCGACCCACCTACCCCACCTTCGAACTTCCCCCGCCCGGTTCCGTAAACATCCCTACCAACAAGATTGTGTTTCTGTAGATTGGCACCGCTACAGAAAAGGCACTGCTCAAGTGCAGGACGATAATTCCAGGGTGGCAGCTTGCCCGGGTGCCTGCAGATTTAACGTGTAGTGCTGGAGCCACACAATGGGCTGACGTGACCAGGAGGAATGGACAAGCATGGTGTGGAGGGTGCTGCTGTGTGTGAGCAGCAAGTCCCCACCACCACCAATTTAGTCTGGCTCCTAAATTTTTGAGCTGTTTCCAAGAGCCAAAGAAAATGTCTTGGTGCCTGTCCTAGTGGATACAATGCTAGATCGTGTAAACCAGGGATTCTCAATGTTGGGTCCCCAGATGTTATTGGACCAATTCCCACAATCTCCAGCCCCAATGGCCTTCAGTTGGGGATTATGGGAGTTGAAGTACAATAACATCTGGGGACCCAGCATTGAGAATCCCTGGTGTAAACAATAGTGTGCAGACTAAGCTCCATTAAAACCAATGAAACAAGTTAAACATAGCTAACTTAAGTCCCATTAATTTCAATGCAACATAGTTGTGACTAATTTAGTCTGGATGTTGCCCAGTTAGTTTTTGTGATTGTGGTATTTAGCCTTTGGTTGTTTCTCTAATTTGCAGGGTTTTTGTGGGGTTCTACTGAAGTGCCCAACATCAAGCAGGAGCTATTAAATGGCAGCCTTTCTGGGGATTTGCACACAAACCCCTCTGCTGTAGTCTCTCCCACCCACCAGGAGATTAAAATATGCTTCTTTCTCAAATGTCTTTATTTTATTAGAGTTCTCTAGTGTGACAATAAAGCTAGAAGAAGAAGAAGAAGAAGAGGTACCATGGCTTCCGAATAACCAGGGATCAGAGGAAAATAAGAGCTTCCCAGGTGCCTGCTTAGGTGAGGGGTCGATTTCACTGAGGATGCATGCATTATTATTGCAAACATCTCTTTTTTCAGATCACCCATATGATACTTTTTCCTGACAGAACATTCCTAAGGTTAGGATGGACATTTTTGGGTGTGAACATTCCTAGGGTTTGGATGGACATGTTTGGGTGTGAAGGGCTATACATCTTTATGAATTCCCCTCCTAAAGAAGCCCACCAAATCTTTAGAGATTTTTAGAAAATTTACTGAGCCATTCCTGTTTGACTGAGATTGCTGCTGTTTGTTTATAGTTTGTCGTGTGTGTGTGTGTTAAATTGTAATGTCATTGGTATTGGGCGGCGGGCGGACCACCCCTTCCTTCCTTATTTAATTTGATTCAGCTCTGGCCTAGAGACAATGATGTCCCTATAACCACCTGAAACTTCATGGTTGTTTCAGAATGTTTGCTGATTTTGTAAAGTTAATCAGTTTTAGCTCATCTAAATTTGTTCTTGCTTCCCAAATGCCAGGGTTATTAGTGAAGGAAAACTTAAGTTAATTATATATTTGAGCTAAAGTAACAATAGATCAAGGAAGAAGCAGTAAACAAATGTGTATGTGACAACTAGTTTCCTATTAAGAGAGGATTGGAATGCTGATGTGTTTTTCCAAGTTAAGATTTTGTATCAACATGAGAAAATGTAGGATAAAAAGAGGAGATTCAGCTGCAAGTTGCCTTTGGGCTTCCTCACAACTCTTTCCTTACAATCCTCCTTGAATTTTGCTCCTTGAAATTATTTTTCAAGAAATGCGCTTTGTAATGCCATGTGTTGATGTCTTAAACTTTGTCTATGTTTGTGCCTATATATGTTGTACTAGAAGCTGTATAAGTAGCTTGTTTTTCTCTTGGGTACCTCTAAATCTGGATCATGATCCATTGACCATCCATCAGAATGGGCTCTGCACCTGCATGGGACCTCACAAAAAGGAAGCATTGAAATTACTGTCATTACAAAACCCTCATGAGCAACATGAACCCATGTGTGGTGTAATTTCTGGACTGGAGTCCTGCACACACTAGTTTCCTAATACAGCTAACACCTAATCTAAATACTGGGGTGTGAGGTCATCAACCCAAGGCGAACTGTGACCATATCATCATCGTTAGCTTCATTTATAATTGAATAAGCTGCACTGGGTTTCTTAACTTTTTTTACTCAAAGCCTGGAAGTGAATTCTAAAAACATGAAAAACTACCCTGGGTGACATTTTATTTCTCTTATTTATTTAAGAACAGGCACATATCTCACTTTCCAAGAGAATTCAAGGCAGCTACCAACAAATCAATATGAACAATACCAATGTAACAAAGTACCATAAAACAGGAGCAGAATTAAAACCAGCAAGTCAAAAAAATAAATTCAACAAGAGCATAAAACCAAGTTGCACATTGGATAGCCTAAATAATTAAGGGCGACTTCAAAAAGGGCTGTTGAAGCAGTGTTTCCATTTGCACATGAAAAGCATTGGGGAGGATGTCAAGTTGTCGCTCAAGTGGAAGTGAATGATCAAATTCCTTCTGATTTATGTCTGTGTGTTTCCTTCGTAAGCAGGATTTCCTGTTCCCAAATCGGATGTGATCCATGAAGGAAATCCATGGATTCCAGAGCCTGTTTCAAAAGAAAAGGAGATCCCAACGGACTACAGCTCGGGTAAGGGATCAAAAACGTGTAGACAAACTCTTCGAATTGGACTTTGCTTCCCACATGAACTGCAGCCCAAGTCTGCCTGTTCCGACTATAAAGGGTCTCTCTCGACAGGCCAAAAAACCCCAAGTGGCTGAAGTGGCTTGAAGTCCTCCTGGCTGGCATGCAAAGCAACTGAGTGCGCATGTGAGGACGCCGCAAAACTGTTGCGCTAGCTAGTTGTGATCAGTCGGGAGGCTGCACTCCAGACTAGTGTTGTGCTATAGCACACATGCTCGCACAACACTTGTACAACTGCAGCAAACCTAATTGGGGAGCTTCTGCGCAAGAGCACTGTAGCACAAGACTGCAGTTCTGCAAATCCTAGGGTTGTTTTTTTTTTTTTACTGTGCTAACACAACTTTGCTCGTTTTGAAAGTGCACCATTACTCTGGTGTACTTGGGGATGTCAGCCGTTGTCAGGGAAGGAGGAGGTGCTGACCGAGCGCTTTTATTTTGCTGTTGATCAACAGTAATCTTTTTATTTGTCAGCTAGTACTCCCTACCTCTTCACCTCCCAACTGCTAAGGAAGATTATTTGCAACGAGAGAGAGAATCGGAGATGCACAACAGAAGGAAAAAGTCCAGGCAGTGGCTTCTCTTTCCCTGTCTCAGTATGACTTCAGGCCCGCCCGTTTTTGTGTGTGTTTTGCTTGACATCCTTGAAAGCACTGATCAGGCAAAGTCCTCCTCAAAGTGTAACATGTAGCTTGTCTCCATATTATGGGGAAAATTGGGGAGGAGAGCTAGTCTTGATATTGTGAGCCTGAATTGATCCCTATGCTAGGCAGGGCCTATCCTGGTTTGCATTTGGAGGGGTGATGACTGCTGTAAGATATCCCCTTTAGGGGATGGGGCCGTAGCTCAGTGGCAGAGCATCTGTTTTGCATGCAGAAGGGCCCAGGTTCCCTCCCTGGCAGCATCTCCAGGTAGGGCTGGGAGAGACTTCCTATATGAAACCTTGGAGAGCCACTGCCAGTTGCTGTAGACAATACTGAGCTCGAGGGCCCAATGGTCTGACTCAGTATAATGCAGCTTCCTATATTTTGAACTCAAATATTGGTTGATATCCACCCCTGCCAGCCAAAACAAAAAGGCGGCCCGCAGGGACGAACCCTCTCTGTTGTTGCCTTGAAACACTGGAATGCACTCCCTGCTGCAATAAGAGCCTCCCCATCTCTGACATTTTAAAAGTCTCTAAAGACTCCCCCCCCCCCATGCTTTTTAACTGGACTGTGTCTAAATTGTTCTAAGGTCTTCATTTTTAATCTGGTGGTGATGGTGATAGTTTTTACATTTCTGTCCCGCTCATCTTCCAAGGAGCCCAGTCCATGGTTATGTTTCTCCTCACTATCTGTGAGGTAGGTTAGGCTGAGAGATATGTGACTGGCCCAGAGTCACCCAGTGAGTTTCATGTCTGAATGGGGATTTGAACTCAGGCCTCTCTGGTCCCAGTTCAACCACTATACCACACGGTTGTTGTAAACTGCTCAGATACGGAAGTTTGTGGCAGTCTACAAATTTGAAAGATAGATAAATAAATAAAGCATCACTTCTGACCACCTCAACGTATACCTTTCCCCCGATCAGAGCTTCCAGATGTGATAATCAAGCTGGAGCAGGAAGAGGAGCCATGTGCTCCATGTTACCAGAGTTCGAAGGGCAGTGTAACATTCCATGGGACCCACTCAGGTGAGCGAGATTAAACTAACTCCACTAACATAAGAATTCTGCCTCCCAACGGTGCCCAGCTAGATGCTTCTCATGAGGCCAACAGCCTTCTCTGTTTTTAATTTGTTCTCAGGATCTGGTAGTTGGAGGTAAACGGTCTCTGAACATGGAGGCTCTGTCTAGCTGTCATGAATCATATGGTGGCGAGGCACTATAGCCAGAGTATATGCTTTGCATGCAGAAGGTCCTATATTCAAACTCCAGTTAAAGGAGGTTGCAAGGCTCAGAAAGAGGCTGCTTGTAGGTTGCTGCTGATTGGGGTAGATTCTCACATGCTAGGGAGGCCAGTGGTCTTGGTCAATGTGAACTTCATGATAGCTGTTGAAACAACAACAAATATTTATATACTGCTTTTCAACAAGAGTTTCCAAAGCGGTTTACATAGAGAAATAATAAATAAGCTCTATCCTCCATAGAACTTGCTTTCTTTTGAATGAAAAGGACCTTGGAGGTCTTCTAATCCAAACCCTGACCCCTGCTCAGGGTAGAAATCTGCTGGAGCATCCCTGACAAATGGCTCTCTAGCTGCAGTCTGAAACCCTCCCTCCTGCCTTAAAGGAAAGACCGCCACTGTGCAAGGCAGATTGTTCCACTGTCCGGCAGCAACAGAGAACCAGTCTGCTCCTTCTTCTGTGTAGCAGCCCTTCAGAATTTTCCTCTCTTGTTTTCTCTTCTCGGGGCTAAACATACCCAGTTCCTCAAACCATTCCTCTCTGTTGCCCTCAGAACCTGTTCAAGCTTATCAATGTGCTTCTAAGAATGCCTTAGAGTTCAGAACTGGACACAGTGGTTGAGGAGGAGAAAGTCATCCCATAGACATTAAAAGGGCATGGCCTAACTAGTCCTTTCACTTTCAGTGCAACTACTTTGACTAATTTCTCTCCTCGTGACATATCTCATGTCCCTATTCCAAGTGAGGTCAGACCAACACAGAACAGAATGGAGCTATTCTGGAGCATGTTGCTGTCTTCACAGGCCTGGTTGGGATCAACTGCCATCACACACACACACACACACACACACACACACACACACACACACACACACACTCTCACACTCCCTCTCTCTTATATACACACACACACACACACCTCCTGCTCAGTTGTCTCCTGCAGTGACCATTCAAGCAGGCTGTTACATCAAATGGATAGAGTAAAGTTTCTTCCTCTCTCGTGGACATGTTTGTCAGATTTCTATCCTGTTCTATCCCATAAGCTCAGAGCGACTTACAGCCATTGAACAAACAATAATTCTGTTGCCAAGGGGCTCACAATCGGTTAAAAAAAGTTCAGAGTGGGAGCAGGATGACAGCCCTTCTCAGGCCAATGGAGGGTCCTTGCTCCTTAGCCTCGTCCTGTGCTGCAGCTTGATGGCAAGCTGTGGAGGACGCAGTTCTTAAGAACATAAGAACAGCCCTGCTGGATCAGGCCCAAGGCCCATCTAGTCCATCATCTTGTTTCACATAGTGGCCCACCAGATGCCCCTGGAAGCCTACAGGCAGGAATTGAGGGCATGCCCTCTCTCCTGCTGTTACTCCCCCGGCAACTGGTACTCGGGCATCCTGCCTTTGAGGTTGGAGGTGGCCCACAGCCCTCTGACTAGTAGCTGATGATAGACCTCTCCTCCACGAAGTCATCCAAACCCCTTTTAAAGCCATCCAGGTTATTGGCTGTCACCACATCTTGTGGCAGAGAATTCCACAAGCCGATGATGCGTTGTGTGAAAAAGTACTTCCGTTTGTTGGTCCTAGACCTCCTGGCAATCAATTTCATGGGGTGACCCCAAGTTCTATTGTTATGTGAGAGGGAGAAGAATTTCTCTCTATCCACTTTCTCCACACCATGCATGATTTTATAGGCCTCTATCATGTCTCCCCACAGTCATTTTTTTTCTAAACTAAAAAGCCCCAGGCGTTGTAGCCTTGTCTCATAAGAAAGGTGCTCTAGACCCCTGATCATCTTGGTTGCCCTCTTCTGCACCTTTTCCAGTTCTACAATGTCCTCTTTTAGATGTGGTGACCAGAATTGTATGCAGTACTCCAGGTGTGGCCGCACCATAGTTTTGTATAAGGGCATTACAATATTAGCCGTTTTATTTTCAATCCCCTTCTTAATGATCCCTAGCATGGAATTGGCCTGTTTCACAGCTGTCACACATTGAGTCGACACTTTCAACGAGCTGTCCACCACGACCCCAAGATCCCTCTCCTGGTCATTCACTGACAGCTCAGATCCCATCAGCGTATACGTGAAGTTGGGTTTTTTCATCCCAGTATGCATCACTTTACACTTGCCAACACTGAACCCCATTTGCCATTTTGTTGCCCCCTCACCCTGTTTGGAGAGAGATACTTTTAGAGCTCCTCACAATCCGTTCTGGATTTCACTATCCTAAATCGTTGGGTGTCATCTGCAAATTTGGCCACCCCAACTTATAGATAATTTATGGATAAACTAAAAAGCACTGATCTGAGTACAGATCCCTGGGGGACCCCACTTCTTTCTTCCCTCCATTGTGAAAACTCTCCATTTATACCTACCCTCTGTTTCCTGTCCTTCAACCAGTTAGCAATCCACACATGTACTTGTCCCTTTATTCCATGACAGCTAAGTTTTCTCAGGAGTCTTTTATGAGGAACTTGGTTGAAAGCTTTTTAGGAGTCCAGGTGTACTATTGCAACCGGGTCACCTTTATCCACATACCTGTTGACACCTTCAAAGAACTCAAAGGTTCATGAGGCAAGATTTACCCTTGCAGAAGCCATGCTGGTTCTCTCCCAGCTGGGCCTGTTCTTCTATGTGCTTAACAATTTTATCCTTGAGAATGCTTTCCATCAATTTGCCTATAACAGATGTTAAGCTAACAGGCCTGTAATTTCCCAGATCACCCCGGATACCTTTTTGAAAATTGGTGTTACATTTGCTACTTTCCAGTCCTCTGATACAGAGCCTGATTGTAGGGATAAGTTATATATTTTTGCAAGGAGGTCGGCAATTACACATTTGAGTTCTTTAAGGACTCTTGGATGGATGCTATCATACCTCTAATGATTGAATCGCCCACTACAAGGCAGCTCCCACCCCACAGAGGAGTATCCCCTGTGTGATAAGATATGGGCTCATCATCCACAGAAGGAGCTGCTTTTAAGGGAGCATTTCCCACTTCCTCAGACAGAATGAGACCTTCATTCTCCCTGACAGCAGAGGAGCTATCAGCTTTGGAATGGGATGCCACTACCACGTCCCTGAAGGTCCCATCCGCATGCCTCTCTGAGCTTCTCCAGATCCGCCACCTTGGTCTCCAGAGAACGAACTGTTCCCTGAGAGCCAGGAGCTCCTTGCACTGACCACACACCCATGGCTTCAGCCCATGGAGCAAACAGTCATACATGTGACACACTGTGCAATACACTGGGTAGTGCCCCCTCCCCTGCTGGCTTTCTATCTTCATAACTGGTTTTGTTGGCTGTTTACAGTATTCTTCTCCGAAAATAATTCAATTAATAGCTGGAAATGTGTGGAAGTGGCTGAGTTATGGGGTCCTTGAGTTCAGCAGCTATTTTGAGAGCTAGTTGGAAAGCTGTTGAGGCAGATTTGGCCTACCAGTTGCCTCCCTTTGTTCTAGAGCAGTCATTCAACTGTTGTTGGACTACAACTCCCATCATCCCCAAGCATAATTGCCAATAAGGGATGATGGAAGTCGTAGTCCAATATCTGCAGGAGGGCCAAAGTTGTGCATCCTTGCTCTAAAGCAGGCCTGCTCAACTTAGCCCCCCCTAGTTGTTTTTGGACTACAACTCCCATAATCCCCAGCCACAGTGGCCAATAGCCAGGGATTATGGGAGTTGTAGACCAACATCTGCAGGAGGGCCAAAGTTGAGCAGCCCTGCTCTAAAGCTTTTCTACAAGCTCTTTGTTAAAGAGCTGACTGTGACCTGATAAAAGCTGATAATGCATCTCTCTTTATGCCAGTAGGAGATGGACCTGCAGGAAACTTTATAGGAGAAACTCCATATTACTCAAATTGCGGGAGAAGCCTCAGTGATAAGCCAGACCTTATAAAACACGAGAGCCAGCCTACAGCTGAGAAACCACATAAATGCTCACGCTGTGCCAAGAGCTTCATGAAAAGATCCAACCTCCGCACACATGAGAGAATCCATACGGGAGAAAAGCCGTTCCGGTGCTCTGAATGCGGGAACAGCTTCAGTGATGGGTCCAGCCTCATTCGACACAAAAGGAAACACACTGGAGAGAAACCGTACAGTTGCTCGGAGTGTGGGAAAAGGTTCAACCAGAGCTCCAGCCTCATAAGGCATGAAAGAAGCCACACAGAGCAGAGACCATACAAATGCTTAGAATGCGGCAAAAGGTTCAACCAGAGTTCAACCCTGGTCCGACATGAGAGAATCCACCGAGAACAGCGACCATACAAATGTTCACGCTGTGGCAAACGATTCATCCAGAGCTCCAGCCTCCTTGCACACGAGAGAATCCACTCTGGGGAGAAACCATATCAATGCACCATGTGTGGAAAAGGTTTCGTTCAAAGATCCAACCTCCTTATTCATGAGATGAAACACACTGGTCTGAAACCATTTAAGTGTCCCGAGTGTGGGAAAGGTTTTAATCAGAATTCAAGTCTTGTCATACACAGAAGAATCCACACAGGAGAAAAACCATACAACTGTTCCCATTGCGGAAGACGTTTCAGTGACAAATCAAGCCTTAATAAACACGAGAGAGCCCACAGAGGAGACAAACCGTATAAGTGCTCAAACTGTGGGAAAAGCTTTGTTCGAAGGTCACACCTCCTCACACACGAGAGGATCCACACAGGAGTGAAGCCGTTCAAATGCTCGGACTGCGGGAAATGTTTCAGTAGCCGTTCGCACCTTATCAGGCACGCTGGAACCCACACGGGGGAGAAACCCTACGATTGCTCTTTTTGTGGTAAAAGTTTCAACAGGAAATCCAATCTGACAAATCACGAGAGGACCCACACAGGAGAGAAACCATATAAATGCCCTGACTGTGGGAAAAGCTTCAGTGACAGGTCGAGCCTGATCAAGCATGGGAGAATCCACACGGGTGAGAAACCATACAGCTGTTCAGCTTGCGAGAAAAGCTTCAGCGACAAATCGAGCCTCATCCGACATGAGAGAATCCACACGGAGGAGAAGCCGTATAAATGCTCGGACTGTGGGAAAGGCTTCAACCAGAGTTCAAGCCTCATTGTCCACGAGAGAACCCATACAGGAGAGAAACCGTTCAAGTGTTCAGATTGTGGCAAAGGCTTCATTAGGAGAACGATTCTTAATAAGCATGAGAGAACCCACATGGAAGAGAAGCAGTAAAGATTGGGACTGTAGGTTAAGATGCTATGGTGACAGTCCAAGCACTCTTAGACATGAGGAACTCCTATTGGAAGCAGATGTAGTTTAGTGGAGGAGCTATGAACTAGGATATTGCTCCTGGTTCAGACACTGCCTCTGCCAGGATCTTAGGTAGTTTTAGGCGAGTCATTAGTCTCACCGCCCCCATCCGACGGGATGTGGCTTCACACATGGGCCGCAATCCAGCACAGAAGGAGGTTTGCTTAAGCCTATTTAGCCCATGATATAAAGAGGCTAAACTCAGAGTTGGATTTCTAACTCTCATATCTTTCTTACAGAGTTGATGTCCGTATAAGGGGGAAATTTGCAAAATGGATCTGATTGGCTTCCAGTTTGCATGCACCCAGTAATGTAGCCATGTCCACCGTGTTCATACACACATGCTTTTCAGACCCTGATTTCGCTTAGCTCCCGCTGCCATGTCCTCTTGTCTCCATTGAGTAAAAACATCTCTGGTGAAGTGGCTTAAAGTTTCAAGACGGAGGACAAGGTTATGCATCAGTAGAAAGAGACTCGATTAGGCATCCTAATGAATAGTCTATTTTTGTCTTCTGTTGAGCTTAAGAGCAGGTTCTGAAAAAACGGCAATGACAATGAGCTTGTGTAACGCACTGTTGCAAGATCTAGTGATGGCTGCTAGATTAGATGGCTTATTACAGAGTTTTAGAGAAATTCATGGAGGAAAATGGGCCTGTCAGCAGTTCTTAGGCATGACAGCTAAATAGAATGTCTGTTTTCAACAGTAATATGCCTCTGCGTATCAAATGATGGGGAGGGCACATATTGGGGGTGGGTGTTGCCTTTATGCCTTGCTTCTAGGCTTTCTAAACGCATGCGGCCAGCCCCTGTCAGCAAAAGGATGCTGGGTTAGATGGATCCGTTTCTGATCTTAGGTTCTTATGCAGGGGTGAAGACAGATATTCTAAAGCAGGGGTTCTCAACTTTGGGTCTCCCAATGGTTGGCCATTGTGGCTGGGGATGATAGGAGTTGTAGCCCAACATAATCTATGGAACCAAGGTTGGAAACCTCTGTTCTGAAGTGTGTTGGAAGAGGCTTGCATCCATCTTTTCTGCATTAAGAGATTTGTTTTCAGAGCAAAGAGTGCATGTTCAACCACACTTTGGCTGTATGTCTGTATGCCTAGTTCCACATAGTGTTCCACGAACATAAGGGTCTGTGTGCAGTGGCATACCTGCTGTGCTGCACCCCGCCTATCCAAGGGCAGGGTTGCACATGCTGGTTCTGTTCGATCAGAAACCCAGCCATGCTTGGTGAGTTCAGAGAGGCTCCAAGGGTCCAAAGAATTGTGTCAGCACTGAAGCAACAATTTCCCCCACCACTCCTAATGGGAGAAGGATCACCCTAGCATGGATAGATTTTTGGATCGAACGGAACTAGCATACGCGCCCTGCTCTTGAATTGGTGGGACATTGTGCAGTTTGTAAGCAGTCAGCATGTATACAGATCTCTGGGTGTCCTGTTGTTCAGATATTATCCAATGCATGTACAACAGTACCCTTCCTATCTGTACCCTGTATCCAGGTCCACTTTTAAATTGAGCACATGTACAATCATTCACCCAAAACCATGTACATGTGTGCAGACACCTGTAGGCATGTACAACATAATGTCTGAATAGGGCTTGTCTTCACCCTAATTCTGCTCCCCCTAGGGTCTGTTCGAATTTGTTCTTCATTCCAGCAACAACTACCCACTCCACCCTAAGCCTTATGACACATGGCAAATTGCTTTTGAGGTCAAAGAGCATTTCAGAAAGCTGTTAGTGAAATGGCACCGGGGAGCCTGTTGTCCAAAGACAGATTGTCAGACATCTCAGTTGGGTCCATCAAAGTAGCTCCTTGGACCCTGACCTAAGTGTGCAGACAGGTCGTAATAAATCCAAACTCCCTGCAGAAGAAAAATGAGCTGCTGGCATCTTGAATATGTTACACAGAGTGAAATCGGTCTGCTGATTTTGATCCAGCAGGGATGCTTTCTTAATGACGCTACCAATGTGTTATCAAGTGAGGGTGCAAAGAAGAGTGTTCTCGGTGGCCCCTCCACCTGGGAACTCACCAGAATCCAAGCCTGAACAGTTTTTTGTAAGTGTCCTAAAGCCTAACTGCTCAGGTTTGCTTTTGGGGTTCAGTTCAGAATGAAACTGGCAAAAGGTGGAGGGAAAGCTGGGTAAAATTTCACCTTGTTCTTCTGGAAGGATTTTGTTACCTACCCTGAGCCTTCAGCAAGTGGCTGGCTTAGAAAACTCTAAATAAACTAAAAACGTTTTGTATTATGTTGTCCTATGTGAAAAGCAGTGGGATAAAAGATGAGAGCTGTCACCTTTTATTTTAGGTGGTTTTTTTTTAATGCTCTAGTCTAAAGAGTGTACAGACATAGCAAACATATATCAATATCTTACCTTATTTGCAATCAGTTGGTTCAGTTTCTTTATTTCAGTCTGTGATCAGCTTAATGCCAACTTTAAACCTTATATTACATTTTAAAAGACTCATAAAGTAATATTTCTAAAAATATTACTTTATCACCTACATAAGAGCATTCATTACTAGTCCTTACCTGTAAGCAAAAGCACATAACTGAGCAACTGTGTGAGTGACTCCTGTAAATTAGTAATAACAAACACACAAAATTTAGACCTTACATGCAAAAGTGTTTGCATGGCAGGGAGAAAAAAACATACTGAAGACAACTATTTTCAATTAAACAATAAAAAATGGGGTGATAAATACAGTAATATGTAAACAATAAATAACATATCAGTTGCATCACCTTAAGTGGATCAAGTCATAGAGGTCAGTCACACAGTCAAAAACAGTGTTCTACCTGGGTTTGGGAGCTGTGTATACTCCCAACTTTTAGTTGTGTGGAAGCAAGGTAGGAGGAAAACCTCAGTAGCTCTTCCTCACAATCACTGCTTCCACACAATCACTTCTACTCAGGTTTTCCTCTTGCTTCCAAAAATCATTTTCTGCATATATATCTCAAACCATTGCTCTAACAGGAAAAAAATACGAAAATTGTAGAGCATCAAATCGGCATGCTGGACATAGGGAGAATGGGGCATGGCCAGCTCAGGGTAGCGTGCCTGGCCTGGGTGGTGGAAAGTGGCAGAGGGGAGGGAAGATAGAGTGGGGGGGTTTGATGTGGGGAGCTTTGTTGGCCTCCTGTGGCCCAGAGAAATTCCTGCCCCCTGCCGCTCCATTATCCAGACGCGCCTGATGCCGACACTGCCTTTGTCCAAAGGGCAACTTCAAACTTCAATGCCAGCATGAACAGAGTGCAAGAAGGCATCCCACATCTATTTGCAAAGCTTCCTAGGTTTCCTCTGGCTTATAGCCATGGAACGACTCCCCACAGATCCTGGAAGGCATTGCCCAAGAACTGTGTGTGTCATAATCTTCGCATAGGTAAAGGAATGCTCCTAATTCCACTCCTGGGATATCTGCCCGCGGCTAGCTTGCTGTGTGTGTATGAAGGTTTCCAGAGAAGGCATTTAATGAGATGGTAGTGGTGTACCCCATCTTCAATTAAAAACTGAGCATGGAGCTCTATTGGAGACTGGACTACTGTATGACTGGTCATGCTTTGATAGTGGCACTGTGTGTATTGATCGAATGTGTATATTGCCCCAAACTTCTGTCTCTGGGCAGTTTACGACAACATAGAAAACACAAAACTAAAACTACAGTTAAATTAAAAAGCTTGTGTGGAAAGATAAGTCTTTAGGGCAGGGCTTCTCAACGTGTGGGTCCCCAGATGTTATTGGACTTCAGCTCCCATAATCCCCAGCCCCAGTGGCCTTTGGTTGGGAATTATGGGAGTTGAAGTCTAATTACATCTGGGGACCCACAGGTTGAGAAGCCCTGCTTTAGGGCCTGTTTAAAAGTTATCAGAGATGAGGAGGCTCTTATCTCAACATTCCAGAGTCTTGGGCCAGCAACAGAGAAGGCCCATCCCTGTGTGACCACCAGACAGGCTGGTGGCAGCTATAGATGGACATCTCCGGATGATCTCAATGGCCAATGGGGCTCATGGCGAAGAAGTCGTTCTCTTAAAGACCCAGGGCCTAAGCTGTTTAGGGCTTTATAGGTTATAACCAGCACCTTGTGTTTTGCCCAGAAATGTATTGGTAGCCAGTGTAGCTCTTTTAGTATAGGAGTAATACAGTCTCTTCGACATGACTCGGAGACCAACCTGGCTGCTGCATCCT
Source organism: Hemicordylus capensis (assembly GCF_027244095.1). Classification (NCBI taxonomy): domain Eukaryota; kingdom Metazoa; phylum Chordata; class Lepidosauria; order Squamata; family Cordylidae; genus Hemicordylus; species Hemicordylus capensis. Next base: position 250,836,034 of record NC_069658.1, on the reverse strand, counting down.
TTACCAACTGCAGTTTCTGGACTATGTACAAAGGCAGCCCCACATAGAGCGCATTGCAGTAGTCAAGTCTGGAAGTTACCAGAATATGAGAGAGAGCCAGCGTGGTATAGTGGTTAGAGTGCTGGACTAGGACCGGGGAGACCCGAGTTCAAATCCCCATTCAGCCATGAAACTAGCTGGGTGACTCTGGGCCAGTCACTTCTCTCTCAGCCTAACCTACTTCACAGGGTGGTTGTGAAAAAGAAACTCAAGTATGTAGTACTCTGGGCTCCTTGGAGGAAGAGCAGGATATAAATGTAATAATAATAATAATAATAATAATAATTAATATGTACCACTGTTCTGAGGTTGTTCATCTCAATAAACAGACACAGCTGGCGTATCAGCAGAAGCTGATAGAAAGCACCTCTGACCACCACCTCAGCCTAGGACATTAGGGAGAGTTGTAGATCCAGAAGCACTCCTAGACTGCCCACCTGTTCCTTCTGGGGAAGTATGACCCCATCCAGAACAGGCAAATCAAAACTGTCTCCCAACTTCTGACCCTGCAGAATAAGTACCTCTGTCTTATCTAGCTTGAGTCTGTTTGTTATCCCTCATCCAGCCTATTACTGTCTCCAGGCAGGCATTTAGAGAGGTTGTGCCTTCTGGTGATGTTGACATGGAGAAATAGATTTGAGTGTCATCAGCATACTGATAACACCCTGCACCACACCTCCTGATGATCTCTACCAGTGGTTTCATGTAGATGTTAAAAAGCATTGGAGACAGTATGGAGTCCTGGGGGATGCCATACAAAAGTTCACATTTTGAAGAGTGACATTCTCTAAGCAACACTATCTGGAATCTGCCCAAAAGTTAGGAATGGAAGGAACCACCACAAAGCAGTGCCTCCGACCCCCCAACCCTCTCAAGAAGCTCCAGAAGGATACTATGGTCAATAGTATTGAAAGCCATCGAGAGATCAACGCCAACTCCTCAACCAAGTCTGTGAGCTCAGTTAAGGACTCTGTTGGGCAGTGGGGTGATTGGTACACCAACAGAAGTCCCAGTCTATCCCTGGTCTGCAGACTTAAGTACACACTCGATATGACCAGATACTTTGAAAGGAATCCTGGAAAGGGAGTTGTTATTCTTATAGACCACAGCCACTCCATATCCCTACCCACATCACCTCACCTGCTCCTCAACAGAGTACCCTGGAGGGAGAAACTGAGACCAAACTGGACCACCAGCCTCCCACAGTCAAGTCTCTGTGATAAATACCATGTCAGCCCCTTCATCCAGAATCAAATCATGGATGATTTCTGATTTATTCTGGACTGACATTACAAAGGAGCAAAGTAAGGTTCTGTGGCTAGTTAGCATTGCTCCCCAAGGTCAAAGAGCTGGCAGGGCAGCGGGAAGGGGAAACAGCTATTAGATTTCTGATTTCCCTTCCCCTGTAACAGCCTGCTGGCCTGCCAATGTTACTTCTTCAAGCCCCCCATTACCACCGGATTAGCTGCCCCACAGTCAATGGACACTCCTCGTCTCCCCATCTCCAGACCTAGACACACAGTAAATTGAAGCTCTCTCAACAGCAGCTTCAGCTTCTTGTACAATCATACAATAGCATACTCTGACCCAGTCATCAGTCCAACACTGAAGGCCCAGCACCAAAGGCCAATAGATATGTGCACAGAACAGGCGACGGCCAGTTTGACAGCGGTGTGTGTGGGGGTTACCTTTAAAGAGCAGGGAGGGTGCTTTTACGCACGCACACACACACACACACACACACCCCGCTTCCCCCCCGCCAGCACTGTGATTAAAACCGGTCCCAGGGGGCGGCAGGGTACCTCCTTGCTGCCCTGATGCATGCCACGCACTTCCGGTCCAACGCATACCAGGGTGGCAAGAAGGTATGTTGCTGCCCCGTGCGACCATTTTTAATCACAGCGCCAGTGGAAACGCCACAGGGTGGGTGGGTTAGAGCAACTTCCCTGCTCCTTATAGGTAAACCCCACCACCACCACTGAACCAGCAGAAACGTCAAACTGATTTGGAGGTCTGTAAAAGGGTCTCCAAACTGGTTCATGCACATCCCTAAAGGCTGTCTCCCGCCACCGGCTGCGCTACCATGCCCTCCCTTGTAAACACTCAGAAACTGAGAGTCTCTCTTCTCACGAAAGATTCCAAAACAGGGCTGATGTAATTAGTGCCCACAGGTGGAAATTACTGGGCAATCAGGAGAGGAAGGTCACAATGTAAACAAAGCAGTGCAACAGCTGAGCAGAGCTAGTCTTCTGGCTAGCCAAGCCAGGCTAGAGGGGAGGGAAGCTGCAATAAATCTCTTGGTCCAGGCCAAGGAGATGAGCTGGCAAAGTCCAAGCCTCGTACTTTCTTCTCCAGTCCACTCCCTGTTGAGGTTCCTGTACCGTCTCAGTGTTCTTTCAGGTGCTCTTTTGGAAACTGCCTGCAAGGTTACTTGCAAGTTGACATTATGTTCATTACTCCCGTCAGGGTTACAGGAGAATTAGAGAAGTGTCCCTCCATTGAAAAAAGGATAAAGGGTTTTTTAACAGAGTACCGCAAGCAATGACCAAGTTAATGCATAATGCACTTGCCATGCTTGCTGTCAAGAAGGAACTGAGCCCGAGCACTCCGGACCTCAATGAGAGGGCCCTCCGTGCCTTTGGAGTGCAAAAAGGACATCAGGCAGACTTCTTGTTTAAGTAATACGCCAAGCTATATTGTGGACGGTGCAGATGTTATTGGGTGGCTTCAGAATCATGGTTTATTTTAACTAAAATAAACATCGAGGCTAGTTACACGATTGTAGAAAATCGGGCTAGTGAGAACCACTGGGCTTGGCTGCGAGCCTGGTGGTTCTTGAGCGGGTAGACCGCCCCTAAAACAGTGCTCTGAGCACTCCGCAAATCCGGGTTTTTAAAATTGTGAGTAGCCGCGGCACGGCTCCGCGCCACGGTTACTCACAAATAGACCTCCAGCAGGAGGCTGAAAAACAGCCTCCTGGCTTGGGGGTCTCCCCAGTATGCCCTGCACGCTTGTGCAGGGCATACTGGAGCTTCCGGGGGCCATGCGGCCCCCAAACTCCCCAGCCCCCGCCGGCTCCATTACGGAGCCGGCAATCGTGTGGCCGGCCAATCTGGCCGCCCAGGGCTCCCGCCCTGATTGTCTGCAGGGATAGCAGGCTTAGTCCGCTCTCCTTGCTGAGCTTCTCAAACCAGGTCTCACTGATCGTGAGACCCGGCTAATGGAGCCTATCCCCACGATCACTAGAAAGCGGGCTAAAGGAGACTAGCCTGCTTTCTAGTGATGGCTGCTAGCCTGCCTAATTCCCCCTTCCCTTAAATGTGGTTAATGGAGTGAGCACTCTGTTAACCTTGTTTTTTTTTTTATTGTGTGCCGCCGCGGCACGCAGTGACACGAGTAGACCCCCGACCAGGAGGCAACAAGCCTCCCGGCCTCGGGGGTCCCCCCAGAATGCCCCACACACCCATGTGGGGCATCCTGGGACTTCCGTGGGCTGGGGGGCCCTGATCCCTGCCGCCACTACCAGCTCCGTGATGGAGCTGGTAGTCGTGTGGGCAGCCAATCTGGCCGCTCAAGGTTTCACAACTGATCAGCTGCTAAGCCCGCTCTTCTCACCGAACCTTCCCAGGCTCTACACACCGCTCATGTGTAGAGCCTCATGGTTTATTTTAACATGGATTCATGGTTTGTTTTTACTAAGGCTTATTTAACAAACCTGCATTGGTGCTACAGACAATAACCAAATCTGGGTTTGTTTCATCATATTGTGGTTTGGAGAAGGGTCCTGCTCTTTCTCCATACTTACCATCATCTAGGCTTGCCTCTCTCTATGGAAGAGGCTTGCAAGGGCAGAGTTACTGAAAGAAACCATGATTAAACCACGACTGTGGGTTCAGACCACATGAGGACAAAGCAACTTCAAACCTTGGGTTCAGACTGTGGTTTGAATGCCTGAAATAAACCATAGCATGGCTTCAGACAAAGAAGCTAACCACAGATAGATGAAATAAACTGTGGTTCTATATGATGTCTGAACCTACCTGTTACCTGTAGGGCAGAACTCCTGAAATTTCCCTCATGCACTTTTAGAATGTATATACTAATTGAGTTAAGGTGTGCATAGTAAGACCTGATCTTGCCTAAAGTATTTACAATTCGGGAAGCTGATACAATTAGATCACTCCTTGCCATGTCCTTGCAAGAGGGACCTTTTACCTACACGAAGACCAATTCTACAAACTGATTGCAAAGCTGAAGAGGGACAGCAGGGACCCTGCTGCATGGCAGAGAATCAGCCCGTCTAAGCTCTCTAGAACAGCAGCTAATCATACAGTAAGATTGTTCCTGGACAGTACCACTTCAGAGGCTGCAAGTGGGGAATTAATTGATTGAGTGCTGTCCCCATAGTTGGGGGCATCCCTCACCTAAATTTCTAACATGTAGGCCAGAACTCTTCTACCTGACATCTTATTTCGTGAGTTCAGGGATTTGGAACCCTCTGAGTGCCTCTGAGGAAGAACACTTTTAAACTTGAAAATTGAAATGTGTCAGGCAATTTTTAAACAAAAAATGTATTAATATTTATTCAGCATCTTTGGGAACCCCCCACTCCCCCCCCATTTTTGTCCTGACCAGATAAGCCTTACAAACTTCAGCTGGCCAATCCTGCAGCAACATAATTCTTTGGTTATGATACCATATGACCACCACAGCATTTCCAGAACTGTGCAGGCAAACCCTTGGAATCACAGAGTGTTTTAACAGAAGGGTAAAAACAAAAACTATAGAATGATACTCTTTATTCAACAAAATAGCTTTGTGAGGCATGTTAGCTAGTGACAGAGGCACAAAACAAACACCTCATTAAAAAAAAATCTTTACAGAATTATGCTAAAGCTGCTCACTGAAGTGTGATCATTATCACAGCCAAACAGTCCTTATTCATAGACCAAAGTTGTTGTTTAAAGTGTGAATATGGCTGTGGTCATGCATTTGTCTGTTGCTATGATCATATGCAGTTTTAAAGATGTGCATTTTTGGGGACCAGTACAAAGAAAAAGTATCAGAGAACCCAAGTGGCACTAAAAAATGGTAGTTGCAACATAGTAGCCAATGTGCAGGAATTACAAAAAAGAGACTTAACAAGGGGACAATATTGTCCAATATTGTCCTTATAAGAGGGGGATAATGGAAGTTGTAGTCCAACAACAGCTGGGGACTCGAGTTTAAGAACCTCTGAATCACAATTTCCCTCTGGTTAGTGTGCCCAGAGAGATGGCTGAAAGACCAGGCTTGTAGACTTTCTAGACCTGTCCATGGAAGATAGGTCCATCAATGACGATCACCAAGTGATGCCAGAACCTAGGGGGTATACTCGTGGGTCAAATGGGCTGTAACCCAAAATTTGGCTTAAAATAAGCCTGAGTACCATGGACTGGGGACAAAAAACAGGGAAGGGCTTGTGGAAGAGGCTTCTGGGTAGCCCCTGTTGGAATCTGAATACTGGACCAGATGGGCCTTTGGCTTGAGCAAGCAGGGCTCTTCTTACATTCTTAAATTGTCCAAATACAAAGCATCAAGGGGAAAAGACAGTGATCAGAGAATAGGCCTTTTGGCATCTTCCATTCCATTCCGAGAGAACCTTCTGGTGCAGGAAGATGGGAGAAAGTGCAGGTGATCATTCTGGTCCAGTTCTCTGGCTCAGACACGGCAGCCATTCTCAGCAAAAGCAGTGGTGAAAGACTTGAACTGGAGGCAGGTGTTACGGTGCTGGGTGGCTCGGCAGCGCTGGGCCTTTGGTATTTCCTCCACCCAAGAGTTCCTATCCAGCAGATACTGGGGGCTGCAGAAAGTATAGGTCAGAATGTGGAAAGCCCACCACCATCACCACCACCAGCTCCTCCAAATCTGCAGGAGACTCAGGTGGAAGTACTTGTCACCTCAGCAAATAAATGTTCCCCAAAGTCAGCATTTGCTGCAGTAACACAAAAGGGAGGAGCAGAGGGTGTTCCTCTTAGCAAAAGTCCTTGGCAATGTTAAAGAAAAATATGTTTTGCAGATCCAGTCCATTTTATTGCTTCCTGTTGATCTTGGCTGGGGGTTTAGAGACTCCCTGTATAGCCTCTGTATGGATCATATCATCATGTCACTCTCTGCTCCCATAAGGAGTGAAGAGGCTTTCTTTAGTTCCTCTCAGTCTCTTTATCTCTTTATCTCTTGAATCTCAGTCTCTTTATCTCTTGCATTAGGCCATTCAGGGGGCAATTACTCACTAATCTCCCAAGGGTGGAAGAAAGTGGCACCCATTACTTCCAAATCGTTGGCCTCTAGCGTTTTCTGCATCCCCCTCCCATGTTCTTTCAGATTTGATTTGTGGCAAGCATGTGTGTGTGTTTGCATGCACACGCATGTGTGTAATAAAGCGCAGATATAGCTCCAGCCATGCTGGACAGACAAAATGGTTCCTGTGCCTTTAAATCAAACTGTTCCTCTCTGCAAGGCCAGCCCAGCCCAGCCTTTCTCCTCAGAGCTAGGAAAATGGAAGTCGCCTTGCAGAGATGCAAAAAGATAGATGCTGAACTGCTCTCTAGTCTTCCTCCACAGCTCCAGCAGGCAGCTGGTGGAGATGCAAAAAGCCAGCTGTGCAGGCTTTTTGCCTCTCCACAAGGCTACTTCCCTTTCCCTAGGCCTAAGGAGAATGGCAGCCATTACTTCCAGTTTTCCCGATTCTCTCTTGCTCCCAAATGTAGTTTTGAACTGTGCAGCCCCTCAAGGAGCATATTCCTAGAGTTAAAAACTCTAGAGAAAGCATTGGAAAGCACAGCCACATGCTGTCAGCCACAGTCTTTGAGATGCTCCATAAAAAGTGAGTGAATAAAAGATGGCAATTTCAGAGGTTGCATAGGAATGGGAGACTTGATGTGTGAGCACTGTAAGATATTGCCCTCAGGGGATATAGCCACTCTGGGAAGAGCAGAAGGTTCCAAGTTCCCTCCCTGGCAGCATCTCCAAGATAGGGCTGAGAGAGATTCCTGCCTGCAGCCTTGGAGAAGCCGCTGCCAGTCTGTGTAGGCAATACTGAGCTAGATAGACCAATGGTCTGACTCAGTAGATGGCAGCTCCCTGTGTTCCTCTCCCTCTTGTGTTGCACCCCCTGAGTACCGCTCAGTGGTGTAAGAAAGTAATATGTGATATTGCACCCTGCTCCCCACAGGGCATGCACATGCTGCACCCGTCTTCTTGGCTCTCTGCACCTCAGCCCCCAACAAACAGCTACTCGCATAAGCGGCGCTTCCTCTCTTGGATATGCATGGCCTGCCTCAACATTCATTTCCAAAACAAAATGGTCTCAGACAGGATTTCCAAATTGACAGCAGCATCTTTTCATCTCTGAAAAGGCTAGAGATTTGCCCCCATAATACACTGGGAACTCTCTCCCACCGTAGCCGCCAACCACCGCAGGCTAGTCACTCCCTGGTCAGCTGTCTGGGCCTGTGTGGCTCAGTTTATGAATGAGCAACCTGTGCAGCTCACGTTACAGCTGGGGCTCTGCATGACTCGGCTGGCGGGGATATTTGTGTGTGTGCGTGTGTGCCAAATCCAAACGTTGCTTAGGGTACCCCAAACCCCAGGGCTGGCTCTGCGCCCGTCTCCAACCCCCACGCAGTGTTTTCTCAGGAACTGTTGCTGGTGTCTACTTTGAGTTGGCTTTCTTAGATTGTGAGCCCTTTGGGGATAAGGAGTAATCTTATTCTTATTGCTTTTTCTTTGTGACCTTTGTGTTGAAAAGTGGCATATAATTAAATAATAATAATAATAATAATAATAAAATAAATAAACTACTACTAATAATAATGGTAATAATGAACATGGGGTGGGGGGAATAAATCATTTATTTCATTTCTATACCACTCAACCCAAAACCAGCTCAGGGCAGTTCACACGCAATGTCTAACGTGTCCTTTGACTTTCAATAGGACTCCTTTGAGTAATTTCCCTCAGCACACAAGCCACTGAGGCGGTTCCCACGATCAGTGGGAGCCACCTGGGGAGGGTTAGCAGGGAGAGCGGGCTAAGCCGGCTCTCCCCACACACGAGCAGGCGGTCTGCTCCGGGCAGGCGAACCGGCCGCCCACACGACCGCCAGCTCCGCTATGGAGCCGGCGGGGTCTGGAAGGATCTGGGGCTGCGTGGCCCCCCGGAAGCTCCAGCATGCCCTGTGCGAGCACACAGGGCATGCTGGAGAGACCCCCCCAAGCTAGGAGGCTGCTTTTCAGCCTCCTGGTCGGGGGTCTACTCACGAGTTGCCGCGGTGCAACTCACGATCGGAAAGCCCAGGTTAGTGGAGCGCTCGCTCGGCTAACCTGGGCTTCAGGCAGGGGCAATTAAGCGGGTTACCTGCTTTGACTAAACCGGGCTCGGCTGTGAGCTCGGTGAGTCTCACGATCGGTGGGACGCGGACTAAGCACCCTTGCCCGCTCTCCACTGATCAGGAGAATAGCTTCCCTCTCTTTTATGCTGTCTCTTGCTTTGGGGCTTGGGTGGAAAATGGTCTAAAAATGTAACAAATAAGCAAACCAAGCCCCTTCCTCTACACAGCTGTTAAGGATGCAGGAGCCCTTTTCTCCACTTTTGCATCGGGCAACCCTGGCATGGCCCATCCTCACACGCTCACCGTATCCAGAAGGCACGACTCCCTCCCTCCTCATACTCCCACAAGTCCTGTCTGACTGTGAGCTCCAACATGGCCTCTGGGCAGCAGTCTCCGTCCCTCCTGCTCCCCTCCTTCTCCACAACCTACCGGTCTTCAGAGTCACGGGTTTCTCCATCACGTCCCATCAGCAGATATTTGCTGCCTGCGGCCAAGCGGGTCCGGCACGCTGCACGGACCACAAAGCGCCGGGTCTGGTTCTGGGAGATGCCAATGTCTGCAGCTGGAGAGGGGGAGAGAGAATTGAAGGTGGCGAGAGGGACAGGCTGCACAACGTTGGCCCTCCAGCTGTCGTCGGACCACAATCCCCACATCCCTCACTATTGGTGATAGTGGTTGAGGATGATGGGAGTTGTAGTCCAACAACAGCTGGAAGGCTGGTGTTATGTACCCTGCCTGGAAGCACCTGAGGAGGCAGCACTGCTGAAGCTAAACAGCTGTAGGCCTGATCAGTCCCCTGGACAGGATACTCCTGCAACTCCTATGAAATATGATGGAAATACAGGAGAACCGGGCTGGGTGGGTGGGTGGTTACGTTCTGCCAGGGGGCGGGGGGGAATAGTGAATCCACAGGCAATTGGTCATTAAGGTCAATGTAAATGGGGGCAGGGTGTTTAGGTTCCTGGACTTGAAAGAATTGTCTAAAGTAGCCCCAAAATGCCCCCCCACAAGTCCAAAAGTTGCCAAAATTTGGCCAAAACTCACATTTTGTTTTGCTTTTGCCTTTTTTCAAAATGAGCCATAAAATGGCTCCTGAATGCAAAATGGTGGCCAGAAATGACCTCCAAGGTCATCTCTGGCCATCCCTGACCCACGGACACATGAGTTTCACCCCCCGCTTTTTTTTTTGCTAATTCCACCCCTGCCCCCCACGCATATACCAAGGTCAGGTGTCCATTACTCAACTGTGGATACGTGGAACCGTGATTAATGAGGTTCTCCTGTATACATATTTAAAAAGTGAATGGAAGACTGAAAATGTGTTGGGTCTTTGTCCTATATGTATTGTACCCCGCTCCCCCAATACTGAATCTCTTTCTATTGGAGTGCTACATTTCTACCCTCATGACCCACTCTGAGAACTGCTCTATAGGTCAGTGTCACAGCATTTGCTTTGCATGTAGAAGGTCCCAGGTTCAATCCCAGACATCTCCAGATAGGGCCAGGAAAGTCTCCTGCCTGAAAACTTGGAGAGACGCTGCCAGTCAGTGTTGACAATACTGAGCTAAGTGGACCAGTGACCCGGCTCGTTATAAGGCAGCTTCCTATGTTACACTTGTACCAGCACATTAGACTCAGTTCTGTAACAAGTGGTCTCAGTTGGAATGCACTTTGATTTCTGATCAGGATTTCCAGGTTCAATTCAACATGCCCATTTCAGAGCCAAGCAATGGCAGGTGTAGAAGGCTTGTGCCATAGAGATGTAGGGATAGAGCAACTTCCCCATCTACATCATGGTCCTGCCATCAGAATATGACTTTTAGATTTGCTAGTCATAGCCCAGGGTTGTGTGTCACTCTAGACTTTTTCTTATGGCCAGACTACATGCTTCATGAGAATTCCATTATTGGATCTCCCAATGTTTTCCCCATAAAAGTAGCCATGGGAGGGGTAGCAGTACTAGAGGAAGCAATCCCATGTTGTCAGAGGTGCATCTAGGTGATTTTGCAGCCTGGACATAAAGGCCTTTGGAGGCCCCCCTCCTCTGCAAATTAAGCATCATCATGCTCCGCTGGGTGACCACACTGCTCAGGACAGACTAAAGAGGACTTGGCAGCTTCCTGTGTTCCTACTTAGTTCTTCATTCCCCCTCATTTCTACTTTTCTGCCCTACCCATCTAAGATGGCTGTCTGGCTTTTGACATCTTCTTGTTTGTCCTTCTGCTTGGAGCTTTTGGAATGACCTCCATTTTCAGCAAACTCAGCCCCTGTCTTGATCCTGAATATCTGGATTCTGCAGGGAATTAGCCACCACTATCTTAGGGTTCCAAATCTGCAAAGAAGCACAGCATCCAAGCTGATGCTTAACACCTCACAATTGTCACTCACTAAATTGCAAGGGTTCCAAGATCGTAGCTTCGTAGACACGAAAGGCACTTTCTTTGCTCTCACGTTCCACTCGAACCTGGAATGCTGCAGGCAAGAGAAAAAGCTTCAGTCACAGTGGATGGGAAAGTATTCATCAGGAACTGATAAAAGAAGAATTAGTTTTCTAATGTGTACCATTCTGAATGCTTTTTGCAGCAAAGCAGATTACAAATCCTGTTGGTTTGCATAAATAATACAAATTGACCTAGCCAAGATGAGATATTTGGTTTGTATGGTTTTCTTTTTAAATATTTTAGTTTACTATAAGTCACCTTGAAGACCTTGTTAGGGCCAAAAGGTGACATAGAAGCATTGGGTAAATAAATAAATAACTCACCTAGCTAGATCTGGTGGCTGGGACTGTCAAATGAGTTAGAGGGGGTAATGACATTCCAGGCTTTAATGACAGTAGCCAGACAATTTCAGAGTCGAAAACAGGCCATGGGAAAGATTAAAAGAACTGAACTGGGAATGGGATTGTGTGTGTGGATGAGTAAAAATGAGGGGGGCGCTTTATGGCATGGGGAGAGGTCTCCAAACAAGTTTTGGCAAGTGCCAAAATAGGCAGGGTAGAGAGAAGGTGAGATCTCCAGTCCCAGCACCAACCCCTTACCATAGTGCACACGAGGTTCGTAACACGCAAACTGCATGCGGTCTTCTTCTGTAATGGCCTCATCCAGGGTACGCTTCAACCGTGGGCAGGCCCCTGTGCAAGGCAAAGGGACAGAGATGCTGATCAGGATTTCCATGAGGGGTCTCTGGTGTAAGGTGCCAGGTTGCTTTATGAGCCACATCTGATTTTTACAGGAAGGACATAGGGGAGAGGGTGTCTGAGAGCCAGGACTCCTTGTTAATGAGAGAGGAATAGAGTTGGGGCAGAGAAGTGGGACACCTGGATTCTCAAAAGACCTTTCCTGACACAGCAGTTTGCCTGGAGGCAGCCATCACTGATACAGGACCTGCAGACGATGTTGCTCCAGCAAGCACTTTAGGAAAATCACTACTAACTGCAGTATCTGGAAGACAGTGATTCTTGCCCCAGACACGAATCTGCTTTTGGACAGTGTCTATGCTATCACTGCCAGATGGATGGATTAGCCCTTAACTACCACTCCTTTCCTATGAATTCTAATGTGGTACAGTAGCATGGGGAAAGTGCTTAGTAGTAGTGGCATAGGTAAAGTGTGCCATCGAGTTGGTGTCAACTCCTGGCAACCACAGAGCCATGTGGTGTTCTTTGGTAGAATACAGGAGGGGTTTACCATTGCCATCTCCCACACAGTATGAAATGAAGCCTTTCAGCATCTTCCTACAATATATTGCTTCTGCCCAATATAGGTGTGTCCCATAGTCTGGGAAACATACCAGCAGAGATTTGAACTCTGGCTTGCTAGTCAAGCCATTTCCCCACTGCACCATTAGGTGGTGAGTAGTGGCATAGGAGTAGCATATTAGCAGCACAGCTGGGGACAGCTTTGCAAGGTTCAGAAGATGCTGAGGTGCCTCATCAATGGCAGAAAAGCGCACAGTACCATCTCTAGTCCACCTTTTCTAGCTGTTCTCCCAGTGCTCAGCTCAGTGGCAAGTTAGTTTTAATGGCTACAAAGTGAAGATCAACCCCAGCATGATGTCCTTTCAGTGGCTGTGGCTGGTGTCTACTTTATGTGCCCTTTTTAGACCGCGAGTTCTGTGAGGACAGGGAACCATCTTCTTGTAATTTTTTTTTGGGGGGGGGGCTTTGATAATTGTTTGTTGAAAATCAGTATATAGATAATGGTAACTAATAGTAAAATAACAGTGATGCATACTGCAATTTAATTTAATTTTAATTTAATTTATTTTACATTTATATCCCACTCTTCCTCCAAGGAGCCCAGAGCGATGTACTACATACTTGAGTTTCTCTTTCACAACAACCCTGTGAATTAGGTTAGGCTGAGAGAGAAGTGACTGGCCCAGAGTCACCCAGCTAGTTTCATGGCTGAATGGGGATTTGGCCCCCACAGAAACAATGGTCCTGGCAACCTTACCTTCAGCGCATTGGCAGACATCATCCGAGCACAAGGCTGACACATACTGGTCCTTGTTGGGGGCACCGTAGAAGATGCTGCAGCGCTTGTCTGTAGGGAGAGAGGGGTGGGGGAAATTCTGTATGTGTATGTAGGGTATGAGAGAGAGAGAGCGCATTCATTTAAATATCAGTCCATTAGTCCACCTTCTCCAAAATCCCAAGGTGGCAGCCAGGGCTCACTAATCGGCTCACCACACCATGCCTCCATCTGCCCTCTGAAGAATGCCTCCAAAGCCGCGCATAACAGAGGGAAGAGCTGTGCCTCTCCCTCCATCTCCCAGACTTGGAACTCACACTCTACAGCAGCAGGCCTGCTCAACTTTGGCCCTCCTGCAGTGGCTGGCCTACAATCCTCATAATCCCTGGCTATTGGCCACTATGGCTGGGGACTATGGGAGTTGTAGTCTAAAAACATCGGGGGGGGGCAATGTTGAGTAGACCTGCTGTACAGCAAGGGTTCCCAGGTGTTGCTGGACTACAACTTCCATCATCCCCAGCCACAATGGCAAAGGCCATTGGGTAGCCTAACAACATCTGGGGACCCACAATTGGGAAACTCTGCTGTACAATAAAGAAAGAAAACATAAATATTAGGCCTATTAACAAATGAAAGTTTAGCTGATTGGTCACTTAAAAGGCAGAAGACTACCTGGATAAAAACCATATTTACCTGAATCCAAGAGTAGCCGCCCCCCCCCCCCAAGTTCTTTGAAATGGTCATAAATTGAAATGGTCATAAACTGAGAGCCCTCTTCCTTGCCAAGAAATACAGGTATAACTTAACTTGTATTTTTCAAAGTTGGTTGTCTTAAATTTAAATTTAGAGTAATCTCTGAGTCCAGTAAATGCGGCAAATTTAAATATATTTGAAAATTACCAAAACCTCAACATAGTTGCCTTTTTGAGATACTAAAAGGAGTTGTGGTTTAATAAACGATTGCTCCTATTTGGCCATTGGGAACAGCAAAGGCAACTTCGGACTGCTGAATCCCTACCAAAAAGACAAATACAGTACGTTCCAATAGTAAAATGTCTGTGGAACTCTCTACCACATGACTTGTCCATGCTTACCTGGTTCATAGAAGTCATACAGAGTGGCACTTGCTGGCTGGAGTTTCCCCACAGCTACTAACTGCTTTGCTGCAAATTCTATACATTCACGTTCTGTTGCTGGAACCTGTATATGAGGAACGTATTAAGCTGTCTGATAGGGGAGTCAGACCATTGGTCCATCTAGCTTAGTGCTATCTAGGCCAAGTAGTAGTGGTTTTCTAGGATCTCAGGCAGAAGGACCTGTTCCCAATCCTCCTACCTGAGATCTTTTTAATTGCAGATGTTAGAGACTGAACTCAGTCAGACCTTCTGCATACAACACATATGTCCAGTCACCTTGGTGGGTGGGGTGGAGATGAGGGAGATCACTGGCAATGGAGAAAGAGAATCCCTTCCCAAACAACAGAAAGTAGGGATATGGCTAGAAAACGTTTTTCACTGTTTGCCCAGAGCTAACCATAAAGAGTTCAGCTCCAGAACCTATTCTTATACCAGGACTGAATCCTGGAGCATGTGCTAACAACCCAGGGATTTTAAGCATACACAAAGTACATTTCCTTACCTCTGAATGACCTATAGCTAGCCCCAAACACATTTAGCACTAAGATGTAGGGACTGATCTGATGAACAGAGTGTTGCATAATAATGCTCTTGCACTAATATTTTAAATTGCATAAAATCACACTTGATGATATTTCCATTGGCCCATGAGCTCTCTTGCCCTTGTTTTATTTATTTATTTATAATTTATTTATTTGATTTATATACCGCCCTTCCAAAAATGGCTCAGGGTGCTTTACATCAAAATAAAAACAATTAAAATCAATTAACAATTAAAATCAAAACTAGAAATTAAACCATTAAAATCATTTAAACATTAAAATCATTTAAAACCAACATTAAAAATTTAAAACCATGAATCTGATTAAAAGCCTGGGGGAATAAATGTGTTTTAGATGCCCAAACAGCATGCCTCTCATTACTCTGCTCATCATGTCAGCCAGGTTTTCCAGGTTATCTTGAGGCCTTTCATTGTACAAATGAACCACAGGGGCTCCTCCCAGTACACACATTACCACAACTGGTCACTTAGAGCAGCTATTCCCAACCTGGGGGCCTCTGGACATTGTTGAACTACAATTCCCATTAGTCCCAGCTACAGTTTATTGTGGTTTGGGATGATGGGAGTTTTCAGCAACATCTGGAGGCCCCCAGGTTGGGACCATTGTCCTACAAGATATTCCTTCTATTTTTTTTTTAACCATAGGTGACCAGTTAAGTGGCTATTTATCAGCCTATATTAAGAAGTCATTCTTCCTTCTCTCCCCACCCAACTCCATCCTTTGAACAAGTCACAGCACAGAGCCACCCTTTCCTCTACTGCTGATTATCAGGGTTATATAATCCTGCCAGCTTCTCTCACCGAGTCAATGTACAGCAACAGCCGTGGTCCTTGGAGCTCCCAGTGGCTGATGTACTTATCAGCAAGATCTTTGAGCTGAGATGGGCGAGAGACAGACAAAAAAATGAGAAGGTGAACAAGCACATAGATGGTTCCCTAACATTACCATACCAGGAGCCAGCGTGGTGTAGTGGCTAGAGTGCTGGACTAGGACCGGGGAGACCCGAGTTCAAATCCCCATTCAGCCATGAAACTAGCTGGGTGACTCTGGGCCAGTCACTTCTCTCTCAGCCTAACCTACTTCACAGGGTTGTTGTGAAAGACAAACTGAAGTACGTAGTACACCATTCTGGGTTCCTTGGAGGAAGAGCAGGATATAAATGTAAAAGTAATAATAATCGTCATAATAATCCCGGTTCTTCCCAGGCCAAGGCTGTAACAGGCAGGCAGTGGATTCTCAAACTTGGGACTCCAGGTGATGTTGGACTACAATTCCCATCATCCCCAGCCACAATGGCCAAAGGCCAATGTGGCTGAGGGTGATGGGAGTCCAACATCATTTGGGGACCCAAGTTTGAGAAGCCCTGCAGTAAATAATTAAGACAAAATGGATGTAAACAAGGTAATACAGGGATTAAATCCATGTGGTCTGCCTGATCAAGTTGCCTAAGGGGCAAACTACATCTTTCTTTCTTTCTTTCTTTCTTTCTTTCTTTCTTTCTTTCTTTCTTTCTTTCTTTCTTTGTCACACGGAATCCAGGTATCTGCCTTGGAAAGCGTAATTTGGAGGAGGCAATTTGCACAGGGGAGGGGAAGGGAAGGGACTTCTCCCCTGCCAGTCACTTTCCCCCCCGAAAACTTCCTGCCCCCCCACAACTACTTTTACTACTACAAAGCTCCAGGCCAGTAAATGCAAGAAAGAGGGTGTAGTGAAGAGAAGCTCGGTGTGTTCCAGCAACTGCTGGGTAATCAGAGCCTATTCCATCACACAGCACACACATCTGAGATCAAGGTGGAAGGGATGGGTGTGATGACTCCTAGATAGGCTTGAACCCAGGGGTTTTAAAAATGCCAGCATTGTCCTCTTGCCCTCCAGAGCAACAGCCACCTTGTCAAGGTCGTCCTTGTCGGGTTGGAAGCCGCTAAGCATAGTGATGTCAACGATGACCATGCCTGAGACATGTGCTCCAGGTTGCCTCCTGGAGGGGAAAGAATGAAAAGCAAGTAGGAGAGAGGAGACAAGGACAAGGACTTCCTTCTGCAGGCTCTCATCCAGTTTGAATGCTTATCTGCAGGCTTTCATATGCTCCAGTTGTCACAGGCAACTTTGGGAGTATATGTGAGAGGGACAAATACCCCACACTCCCCCATCACTGGTCCCCCTGTGGTAACCTGTAAGAAAGGCACTTCTCAGAGAATGCTTAGATAGACAGAGAGAGACAGAGACAGAGAGAGAGACCACCAACAATCAATATATACAATTTGGAATCAGAATTTTTAGGATTTATTATTCCTATTTTCTTCCTGAAAATCTACTCCTGGCATCTATTTGCTTCTAACCTTTGTTTCCTGGACCTCTCAAACAGAGGTTCCCAACCCTAGACCCCTAGATGTTGGACTACATCTCCCATCACCTGCAACCACAGTGGCCAAGCCATTGTGGCTGGTGATGATGGGAGTTGTAGTCCAACATCTGGGGATCCAAGTTTGGGAACCACTACTCTAAAAGAAAAGGGAGGTTCAAACAAGCGGAGAGCTTCGCCTTAGTAGCGTGCTTATGATGGATCCATTCCTTGATCCAAACCAGGATTTTGGAAGAACCTGACTATAGGCTAATGATCCCAATGCTATGATCCCTAATGATCCCAATCCTGCTGGTCTAGAGGGCCTTCTGGGGAGAAGAAAAAACTGAAGTAATTTAGCTGAATGTCTCTATAGAACTGAAAACATCAACACTTTGCAGTATTTACTGGGTGTTTAGGAACATAGGAAGCTGCCATATACTGAGTCAGACCATTGGTCTATCTAGCCCAGTATTGTCTTCACAGACTGTTAAACAGTGGTATAGCTATAATTGAACAAAGGAAGACAAATGTCCCTGGGCCCCTGAGTGAGAGGGACCCACAGGCTGGGCAACAACTCAATCTTCGCTTTCCCATTTCCACCTCTTTGACTTACTGGCACAGTGCTGGCTCCTGATTGGAAGACTCATCTTGGCTTCAGGCTGAGGTACAAATGTTAAAAAATGTTTCTAAGTCAGGGAAATGCATGTATACATGTGTAAGTATCTGCATATGTGGGAAGTTTGTGAGAAAGAGCATGCTGACAATGTTTTGCTTTTCACCATGTCCTTAAAATTCTTCTGCAGCAAAGAGATGGGGGAGAGAGAAGTTGTATAATTGGTAGGGGCCGGGGGGCCGGGCAGCAAGAGGCCCATCTTCATTTGAGGCCCATCTTCATTTTTTATCCCAGGGCCTACTTCAAGCTTGTTACACCCCTGTGTTTAAAGCTTCAAGCCTTGGTAACTATTATTTGTGAGGGGTCCCAATACAGAGAGACATTGTAAGTAGGAATGTGCATGGAACTGGACAGGCCGGTTCGATTTGAATCCTGACCGGATTCGAACCGACCTAGCCCGGTCCTGGGTTCAACTCAGGTGGTATACTTGTAAAGGGGTTATTCAGCAAGGATTCCCCTTTACAAGTAAATGGGGACTCCCTAGCCAAAGTTGGGGGCGAGCAAAAGGGGAAACTCTACTTTTAATTTCCAGGTGGTGGGGATGGTGGAGGTGGTGGCAGGGACATTGCCCTACCCTCGGCCCCCCAAATGACAGCATGGGCTAGCTGCGGCCCAGTTTGGGCCTCTGCCCATGCTTGGAGGCTTTTTCCGTGGCCTCTGCACATGCGCAGAGGCCTGAACTGTGTCATTTGGAAGACCAAAGGGGCGGGGGTGGGGAGTTGAAGGAACCCCCACTGCTGCCACTGATCCCTCTGCCACTGTCCCCACTGCCTGGAAATTAAAAGTAGAGATTCCCCTTTCGCTCACCTCCCCCTGCCTATTTGTAAAAATAAAATCCCCCTTTATTTGTAAAGGGCAATCCTCGCAGTCGCTAGATTCCCCTTTACAAGTATACCCCAGAACCAGCCTGTGAACCGGTTCTTAGAACTCCACTTTGGGGGGGCTGGTCTGGTTTGAACTTGGACCACCCAAACCAAGTTGGTTCGATGTCGAGCTCAGTTCGAATTGAGCCAGCTCGCACATCCCTGACAGTAAGCTTCCATTCCAATATTTTGCTAATGGGATAAACTATGAGCCCCAGGAAGAGTTACCAATGGTTACTGAAGCTCTGCTTATGTCCATTAACATTAAGAAACATCACACCAACATGGAGATGAAGGCTGAAAAGCCAGCAAAGGCCAGAGCTGCAGTGGCTGGTTCAAAATCTAAGCCAGGAGCAGAAGAGAGATTACTGTGAAAATGACCAGTCTACAAAGTGACCCCAAATGGGGAGTTCTGTCCCCTCCAACTTGCCAATTGAATGTTAGAACCAGAATATGGCCTTCCAAAAATATATGGCTTACCAAAAACAGACTTCATAGGTGACAACCCGTTGCGGCTGGCCGGGGGCTTTGACTTCCCTCCTGCGGCGTTGCCGGGCATCAAACAAGTGGATAGGAGACAATGGCTGGTCAGCAGGTAGAGACCGTGCCTTTCTTTCACCGGCAACCTCAACCTCATCCTCATCTTCATATTCGTAGTAGTAGTCAAGCATTTCACCTATTGTGAGGAGAGATAATGAGAGAAAATGACAGGAAAAGGGCTGAAAATATGTGTCAGGTTCTGCCTGGGTTGGAGGCAAAATGAGGTGGGAGCTTGAGGAGGTCAAAAACGTGGGAAATACATTTGTACATAGGTCAAAAACGTGGGAAAGTCTGAGGCCTGGACTGAGGTGGTCGGAGTTTTGTGCCGCCTGGGAAGGCTGTGCTCCCTTTATAACTCCACCCAAAGGCCTGTTCAGGATGCAGTCACGGCAGGAAAAGCCCGCTTAGGTGGGCCCCTGACTCAGGATGAACCTATGGTATCCTTCCACACACTCCTACAAATATTGTTTCTCAAACATTTGCAGTGCTGGCCTAAATGCTGAGGCCTCCCTATAGTGGCAGGTTGTCAAGATTCGAGCCAATAGTTGTTATTATTATTATTTATTATTATTTACTCGATTTCTATACTGCCCTTCCAAAAATGGCTCAGGGTGGTTTACACAGAGAAATAACAAACAAATAAGATGGAACTCTGCCCCCAAAGGGCTCACAATCTTACACCTCACATCTGAGCTTGATGGACTAATAATCTGTCTCAGTATAAAGCAGCTTCATTATATTTACAGTAAGAAAATTTATGTAAATCTTTTCATGAAGCTATGTTGGTCACAGAATTTTGTCTTCCTTGGTACAGAATTTGGCTTCCCCTCTCAGTACATTGCTTCTTAAGCACAAGAGTTATAGCAGTCAAATCTGAAAAAATTAAAAAGTTTCAAAGAGGCACCCAGTTCCCAGCTGACTTACGTGAACGCTGAATGGAGCCGCTCACCTTCACCTCTAACCCAAGGGTTTGGCAGGTAGTGTTTTGCATAGCCAAGACCAGATATTGCTTCAGGACCTGCAGGGAGTAGAAAGGAGTCCTGACTCCTGACTCTGTGAATCTTCCCAGCAGCAGCAGCACCACCACCACCATGATTAAAAGGCCACAAATGCCTTTTCAGAACTCAGGAGTCTTGGCTCCAATCCCTCCCACTCATTTGATCTCATTCAGAGATGAGAGATATGCAAGGTTGCTACTTTCCCTCTCCCCCACCCCCTTTAAGGGCGCTCTCGGTAATAAAATATACATTTCTTCAATAGCATGTGTGGGACCAGGGAAGATATTTTGATCAAGATTCATGAGGGTGGTCCAGTACAAGGAGACTGTGAGACACAACAGATAAATTTTTTTAAAAAATTGCATTTTAAAAAGTAAATAGGAAGATACTCACTGTCAAAGTCCCTTTTCCTTTCCCCTCCACCTTTACATTGATGTTACTCCCCAAAGAAAACTGAAGGAGAGCGAAAGACAGGAAGAGAGTGTGAGTAACCAAAGCGAAGAAATCTGTAACGTCATTTTCATATCGGTATGGAGGTTTGTGTGGAAGTCATGGGTTGGTTTGGGAGGCAAATAATGAAATAAAGGGGCCTCTTTCCCCCCTCTGTGAGAGTGGGACACCACCTGTGCTGTGGGCTCCGGTGGTATCCCATGTGGGCGGGGGAGGCCTCTTTATTTCCCTTCACAAGGAGGCTGACAACACTGCAGTCTTTGGAACAGAGGAATTCTTTGAAGGAATATCGCTGTACTGGGGACCACATCAGGGGACCACATCAGGGGACCATCAAGATCTTGATACCTCCAGGATTACTAATGCAGTGTTTGCCAGCAGCAATTCAACATTCTCAGCAGGACAGTGTGTATTCTGCACGAACACATGCAGTGTATACTGCATTTCAAACAAAACAATATAAAAAGGAAAAATCTAAATTCTGTTCCAAGGGAAAAACAAGTTCTGCATCAAGAAAAAGAGTTCTTCAACCTCTATAAACTTGCTCTCAGAAGCAAGAATACAGGATGCAAATCTACAAGTACATAAAGTTGCATCATGTGCATAGTCCAATCTGACTGAGGCATCAAGAGTTAACCTGGGAGACATTGTTTTGCTTAGTTCACAAAATACACAAGCAGGGGCGGAGCCACCATTGGGCGAACGGGTTCAAAGAACCCAGGCTGCGCCCAATCTGGGGCCCCGCCTCACAGCCCTGACACACACCCCACGTCTGACATCAGACATGGGGGTGCTGGTTTAGCTCCCGAGCAGGGGCCGTGCAGCCCCTGTTAAATGGCCGCTGCATTCGGGAGGCGGCCAGCTGCTCCTGGCTGCGCTGAGAATGCAGCGCCAGCCCCAGACTAGCTCCCAAAGGGGCTCCATGGCCCCTTCAGGAGTCAAATGTCCGGTGCCTGACACACACTCCCGAATGGAGCTGTGGGGCTCCATTCAGGACCCAGACCATGCCCCCCACCGCGTCTGACGTCAGGTGTGGGGGCGTGGCCAGTCCCCGCATCTGATGTCAGACGCGGGCGGTGGGGTGAGTGGGGCCGCGGCCACACACAGGCCACTGGCGGTCAGGCTCTGCGTGTGTACACAAGGTTTATGGGCCAGCGCAACTCAGTGGGGGATGGGAAACCATTGGAACGGAATCAATGTAAAAGAAATCCTTGCCAGGAAGCACACATACCTGCAGTTCTTCCTGGACTGGATGGTTTGATCTCCCAGGTGAGAGGGAGATCGGCCAGCTTTTCCCAGCAACGCTGAGGGTCACTTTCAGTTCATTGTCTTCCTCCTGGTAGGTGCTGATCCAGTACTGCGACAGAGCTTCCAGGGCCACCACTGTGTCCTGAAAACAGAGGTGCACCTAGGTAATTATGCAGCCTGGAGCTAAAGGCCTTTGGAGGCTGCCCCCCCCACCCCAAAGGTAAGTATCATCTCCCTACACATGGACACACACACACACAATACTTTTAACATGTGGGGTTCTGAGGGCACAAACAGCAACTGAACTCACAAGAATGTAAGAATATAAAACAGGTATATTTATGCAAATATGCATTAGCAGAAACATTTCAACACATAAGAATATAAGAACAGCCATGCTGGATCAGGCTCAATACCCATCTAGTCCAGCATCCTGTTTCACACAGTGGCTCACCAGATGCCTCTGGAAGCCTACAGGCAGGAATTGAAAGGGGCATGCCCTCTCTCCTGCTGCTGCTCCCCTGCAACTGGTACTCAGAGGCATCCTGCCTTTGAGGCTGGAGGTGGCCTACAGCCCTCCAACTAGTAGCTGTTGATAGACCTCTCCTCCATGAAGTTATCCAAACCCCTCTTAAAGCCATCCAGGTTGTTGGCTGTCCCCACATCTTGTGACAGAGAATTCCACAAGTTGATTATGTGTCGTGTGAAAAAATATTTCCGTTTGCTGGTCCTAAATTTCCTGGCAAACGATTTCATGGGATGACCCCTGGATCTAGTGTTATGGGAGAGGGAGAAGAATTTCTCTCTATAGACGTTCTCTACACCGTGCATGATTTTATAGACCTCTATCATGTCTCCCCACAGTCGTCTTTTTTTCTAAACTAAATAGCCCCAGGCGTTGTAGCCTTGCCTCATACATATTCCTGTCCCATATATTTCTCCACCCAGGTTTCTAAAGCACCTGGCACGATCACGATCGCACTCGGCTGCCTGGTGCAGTGCGGGCCAGCAGTGTGGTGACCACACCACCCAGGAAAGACTAAAGAGGATTGGGGGGGGGGGCGGGGGCAGGGGGTGTGGAAGCCATGGACTTTGGCCCCAAAACCCAGGGGTAAGAGCGCCTCTGCCTGGGGAAAAAACCCACACCCAAAAAAGGCCAGTAGAAAAGGTAGGAACTTGGCCTGCTCAAATTTTTCTTTTAGTGGGGGATGCAAATACTGTTTGTGCCTCTTACCCCACAACGTAACAACATTTGGAGACAGAAGGAAACCTTTAGTGGTAGATAGGGTTGCCAATCTTCCAGGATTGGCCTAGAATCTCCAGGGGGTTTTCCGGACTATGAGATTTACGAGTAAAGTGTTGCAAAGCGTGACGGAATAGTGCAACAGTTTAAATCTGAGAGTAAAGCATTATTCAATGAATGCTTCATTGGAGGCTAGTGGCCATTCATATGTAGGCTAGTGGCCATTCTCCTCCTCCTGTTCCATTTGGAGTTGTGGGGGTGGACATGAATCTGCCCCCACCACCCCGGAACTTCTCAGCTGCCTTCTGCCAATCAGCCAGCAGGGGGAAGTGCCATTCCAAAACAAAAATCTAACTTTGTCTCACATCATTCCACTTTTGTGCAAGGAATAACAGGGGGCGGGGATGAGAAAAGTGAAGACGTGAAGTGGGGTGCCTGAGGAGATCCTTTGGAGGGACAAAGCATGGGAACTGTTTGGGGGTGGGGGAGTGAAAGGGAATCTTGTGGCGATCCAGGAAGGGGGAAAGACAGGAGGAGTAGTAGTAGTCCATACTGATGACTGATCCTGTCATTGCCTGTCACTCACATCTAGCAACTGTTTGAGCCACCCTAGCTCTATATTCATAAGAGTCCCTCTCTTGACTCTGCCCCAGACCGAATTGCTCCCTTTAAAAAACCAAACAAACAGAATGTCCCAGTTTCTACTGCCAGCCCCTCCTCAGACCACCCCCTTTAATGAAAAGCAGGTGCTCTGGTTACATCGGGGTGGTACCTGGGTGGATTTGAAGCCTCCTCCATAGTTCCTCTGTTCTGTCAGCCACTTATAAACCTTGTGGGCCATTGTGATGTCCTTTTTTTTCACCAAGTAGAGGAGAGCGTAGCTTGTGGCCTCCACCGAGATGGCTGAGGCAGAGGGAACCTGCCCAGATCTCTTCTCCCCTCTCAGTCGGTCCCGCTCTTCCACCGCCCAAAACATCGTGTTGTCTGGAGGCATAAGGGTGAGAGAGCAGAATGTAGGACCAAAGCACATGTGATGCAAAAGCACTGGATTTACTGCATTTCAGATTTTTTTCAATAACAGCTGCAGGATCCCCCCCCCCCCAAGTCTGGACCAGGGATCTGGTGCTGAAAAAGGAAGGCTAACTTCCTTCCACCCAATGCCAAAGTGAATTGCTCCCCTGAGCCACTATTTGCCCATGGAGTGTATGGCGGGCACGGGGCGGGGGGACTCACTGGTGCCATCAGACAATTCTTGGGCACCTAGGAACATAGGCAGTTGCCTATTACTGGGTCAGACCATTGGTCCATCTTGCTCAGTCTACACAGACTGGCAGCGGCTTCTGCAAGGCTACAGGCAGGAGACTCTCTCAGCTCTATCTTGGAGATGCCAGGGAGGGAACTTGGAACCTTCTTCCCAGAGCTCCCCCTCCCATTCAAATGCAAACCAGGGCATACCCTGCTTAACAAAGGGGATCGATCATTCAAGCTTGCTACCACAAGACCAGCTCTCTTCCCTCTTCTTCTCCTTTCCTCTCCTCCCACCAGAGATTCAAATGGGTACTCAGATGTGTTTGGAACCTTGAGCTGGGGTGATGGGAAGGCGCTTGGAGCTGGAGGGGAACATTGGGAGGCTGGAAACAGTGGACCTTAAGTGCTCATAGGAACATAGTAAGCCGCCATATACTGAGTCAGACCATTGGTCTATCTAGCTCAGTATTGTCTTCACAGATTGGCAGCAGCTTCTCCAAGGTTGCAGGCAGGACTCAGGAATCTCTCTCAGCCTTATCTTGGAGATGCCAGGGAGGGAACTTGGAGCCTTCTGCTCTTCCCAGAGCAGCTCCATCCCCTGAGGGGAATATCTTCCAGTGCTCACACACCAAGTCTCCCATTCATATGTCACCAGGGCAGACAGGTCATGCTTGTAGACCAGGGGTGGGGAACCTTGGCCCTCCAGCTGCTGTTGAACTACAACTCCCATCATCCCCAGCCATTATTGTGGCTGGGGATGGTGGGAGTTGTAGTTCAAAAACAGCTAGAGGGCCAAGGTTCCCCACCCCTGTTCAGTTAGACCCGCCTCAAGGCGTTAGCGGGGAGAGCGGGCATAGAGAGCATTATGGAGCTGGCAGGGGCTGGGGGGATTGGGGGCCCCCGGAAGCTCCAGCATGCCCTGCGCGAGCACACAGGGCATACTGGAAAGACCGCTGAGCCAGGAGGCTACTTTTTCAGCCTCTTGGTTGGGTGTGTGTGTGTGTCTACTCATGAGTTGCCACGGCAACTCACAATCAGAAAGCCCAGGTTAGCGAAGCGCTTGCTCCGCTAACCTGGGCTTAGGGGAGGGTTGCTGAAGTGAGTGACCTGCTTCCGTGAGACCAGGCTCGGCTGCGAGCCCGGTGGTTCTCACGGTCATGAAAAATCGGGCTAGGCTCCTTTAGCCCGGTTTTTCATGACCGTGAGAATAGGCTCACTGAGTTAGATGGACCAAAGATCTGACTCAGTAGAAGGCAGATTCCTATGTTCCATTTCCAGTTCAAACCGCCTTGGGGTTTTCTTTTAACGAAAGGCGGTATAAAAATGTAAAAACAAATAAATAAATAAAATAAAATAAAAATAACTGGCCAATGGGCTGCTGCTGTTGCTGCATGCATTTGCATACAGCATGTAGTCCATCCCTCAATCGGTTGCATATTTGGAAGTAGCCCTGAGGAACTGAGCGAGCCCTGGCCAGAGGATACTGAGGAGAAAACAGATCATAAAGGGGGTATGGTCCATGTGGCTGAATATGGCAAGGAATGTTGGCACTGAGTTTTTGCAGAGCTGAATGTCTGCAAAGAGACGGAAGGCCAAAAACAGGCCATAGAAGGGTAAGGCTTTGTGGTTTGCTCTAAAACCACTGCAATAAGGTATGTTATAGAAGCATCATGTATAATGCCATGTATACTATAGAACTGGCTGAATATAAGCCAGAGTGTGCCTTCTATTTGCTAAGAATTGAGCCTGACGGATGGAGGGGCCTCCACTTACTAAAATAGCCTCCAGAGTGGGATTTCCAGGTCGATGCAGAGCCACACACTGAGTGAAGACTGCCTTTGGTGCCCTCCCTGGAGTTTGTTTGTGGCTTGTTGGAACTCAGTGCCCCCTTCAAGTATGCACCATGGACAACACCTCCCTCCCACCGCCCGGCCGCCACCCAAGGCCTGCCCTGTGCTAGTATGGGCAGAGCAAAGAAGAGATCTTCAACATTTCTAACTGGAAGGAGAAAGATTTTAGGCTACACCTAATTAGGAGTTAGAACAGAGTAAGTACTTTTGTCCTCTGTAGCCAGCCTCCTCAGGTGAGAATCAGCAGTAGTGATGGCCGACAGGTTGGCAGAAGCAATCGAGAGGGCGTAAGCAGCAATGGCGACAGGATAGGCACCCAGAGATCGCTCTTCCAAGGAGAGGGCAAGGAAGGAGGTAGCCTGAGCCAGGCGGTGTTTCTGAGAGAGAGAAAATGGAGTTAGACCTGGTTTAAGGAAACCTCAAAGTTATTGAGGTCATTCACACAATCCAAAACTGTGCTCTTTGAAAACTGTGTGTGCTCCCACTTTTCGGTTGTGTGGAAGCAAGGCAGGAGGAAAAACTTTTCCTCCTACCTTGGAACATAGGAAGCTGCCATATACTGAGTCAGACCATTGGTCTATCTAGCTCAGTATTATCTTCACAGACTGGCAGCGGCTTCTCCAAGGTTGCAGGCAGGAATCTCTCTCAGCCCTATCTTGGAGATGCTGCTAGGGAGGGAACTTGCAACCTTCTGCTCTTCCCAGAGTGGCCCCATCCCCTGAGGGGAATATCTTGCAGTGCTCACACATCAAGTCTCTCATTCATATGCAACCAGGGCAGACCCTGCTTAGCTATGGGGACAAGTCATGCTTGATACCACAAGACCAGCTCTCCTCCCTTGCTTTCACACAACTACTTCTACCCAGGTTTTCCTCTTACCTTGCTTTCACACAAACAAAAATTAGGATCAAACACAGCTCCCACACCTGGGAAAAACACAGTTTTTGATTGTGTGCATGACTTTATTTTGTTACTGCCCTCTGCTGTTGAGTGTAGCCCTCACTGCTCCTCTCTCCTTCCCTTGGTGCTGTTACAGAGAAAATAAGCTGGAACCAATAGGTAAAGAAAATGGGGGTGGGGTGGGGTGGGGTGTTGGGGGGTAGAGGTAGTTGACGTTTGTCTGCAATGCGTTGTACATATTGATCACTGCAATGAGTTGTATGTGGGGTCCGGAAACTGCAACTGGTACATAAGAACATAGGAAGCTGCCATATACTGAGTCAGACCATTGGTCCATCTAGCTCAGTATTGTCTGCACAGACTGGCAGCAGCTACTCCAAGGTTGCAGGCAGGAATCTCTCTCAGCCCTATCTTGGAGAAGCCAGGGAGGGAACTTTAAAACCTTCTGCTCTTCCCAGAGTGGCTCTATCCCCTGAGGGGAATATCTTGCAGTGCTCACACATCAAGTCTCCCATTCATATGCAACCAGGGTGGACCCTGCTTAGCTAAGGGGACAAGTCATGGAATGGACGTTTTGAGCATATTACACCTGTCAGCTGCACTGGCTTCCAATCCATTTCCAGGCCCAATTCAAAGTGCTGGTTTTAACCCTTAGAGCCCCAAATGGCTTAGGGCCAGGTTACCTGAGAGAGCATCTTGCCCCATTTGTCCCTACCCAAATGTTAAGCTCTTCTTTGGGGACCCTCCCCCGTGTGCCCCTGCCAAACGAGGTGAGGAGAGTGGCTACCAGGGAGAGGGCCTTTTCGGTAGTTTATTTATTTATTTTATTTTATTTTTAAATTTATTTACATATTTTTATACCGCCCAAAACTTACATCTCTGGGCAGTTTACAACAGATAAAAACAACATTAAAACATTAGTTAAAAACAAAAACCAAGAAAATTTAAAACACAACAATTTAAAATTTTTAAAACAATGCTCTAAAAATAGTTTTTTATATTTATTTTTCAATGCTCTAAATAGTTGCACCCTATTTATAGAATAGCCTCCCCAGTGAGGTTTGCCTGGCTTCGTCACTTTGTTTTTAGATGCCAGGTAAAGACCTTTTTGTTCACCAAGGCCTTTTACATTTTGGTTTTCAGATTCAATCTGATCTTTAACTAATTTTAAAATGAGTTTTTAAGCTGTTTTGTACTGCATTTTTTTTTCTTTTCTTCTTTTTTGCCTATTATTATTTGATATGTGGTGTGTTTTTATTGCATGTTTTAATCCTCTGTTGTGAGCCGCCCACGCCCAGAGAACAATTTGTGATGTGGTGGCTAACAAATAAAGTTGTTTTATTTTATTTATTTATTATTATTGTTATTGTTATTATGATTGTTATTATTGTGTCAGGTTAGTGCATCAGATTTCTGGCCAACACTAGAGAATCAGAGGAACAAACCTCTGTTCTTTTCAGATCCAGGCTTTCTGGTTGCAGCCAATACTATCCCCCTAATGCAGATAGATAGATAGATAACCTATATACATTTATTTATAGATATATATAGATAACCTATATACATTTATGGTGGACATGCAATAAATCGAGAGGTTATTGGGACTTAATATATAACGAGCTTTAAAAAGTATTCAAAATGACTTTTCCCAAGAGTCCAGAATCAATACTATTAGGTATTGATAACAATATTGGACCCTCTTCATGTACTTAACAGCGGCAGCAAGACTGACATTTGCGCGCAAATGGAAAGACAGTCAATGCCCGTCTAAAGAGGATTGGATTCTTAAAGTACTACAATTGGCAGAAATGGCAAAATTAACATCACTACTAAGAAATAAATTTGAAGATTTTAAAAAAGAATGGGACCCTCTTCTTGTCTATTTAAAAATACATCATAAAATGGATTTTTGTCAGGCTTTTGAGGGCTAACAACAAATGTTTCAAAAACACCCCAAAGCTGTTTTCTATATGAACTATTGGGGAGAGAAGGTTTAATCTATAGGCAAGATCTGGTTATTGTTAACAACACTTGTTCCAATGATGAGATGGAAGTCTTTATTATGTGTGTTTGTGAGTGCTTGTATCGTTTGTGTTTGTCCTTTTGTGTTGTGAAAATTGAATAAAAAGTATAAAGCAGATAGTGGGGCTGAAGCATAGTGGCTTGCCTAAAGCCTCCAAATGATCTGCCTAAGGGGAGATTTGAACCAAGGTTACACACACACACACACACACACACACACACACACACACCATGCATGCTTTTGTATCACTAATCACACATATCAATACCTTAAAACAGAACAGCATGCTCCCTTGAACAGACATAAGGACTAGAGACTTTTCTAAAAAATGAAAGTTGAGATGTTCAACACACACACACACACACACACACACACACCACTCATGCTTTAATATATTTGACAACATATATCAGTACCTTAAAACTTAAGCACTTGCTACCTGGACCTGTCATAAGGGCTAGAAGCTTAATTTTTTTTAAAAATGTGATTTTCAACATTCTGGTTGCTTTCCAGATTATACGCTACAATCAGGGGCAGATTAACCTTTTTGCCGCCTATAGGCAAAACGGCTTTTGCCTCCCTTAAAAAAAAAAGGTAGTTGCTGTGCGACGGCGGCAGTACTGCGGGGATGGGGTGTGTGTGAGAGGAGAGCCCCCCCCCTTACTTCAATTTTTTTTTTTAAGCCATGGCAGCGGCAGCAGTAGCTTCTGTGGAGAGGGGGGGCAACCAGGCAAGGGAAAAGTCCCCCCTTTTGCCCCCTAAAAGATCGCTGCTGCCGGCGGCGGGGTGTGGCATGGTGGCAGCAGGATGGGGCAGCTGCAGGGAAGGTGGGAGTGAGGAGGGGAGAGTGCTCCCCCTTTTAATCTCTAAAAGCCCACTGCTACTGCACCGCATCCCACTGCTGGCGGCAGCGATCTTTTAGGGGGCAAAAGGGGGGAACTTTCCCCTCACCCGGTTGCCCCTCTTCCTGCAGCAGCTACTGCCACTGCGGCCGTGGCTTTTTTAAAAAATGAAGTCAAGGAGGGGGGACTTTCCTCTCATCCCCTGCCACCCCCCAGAGACAGAGAGGCACAGCAAAATTTGAGGAGCTGCTCCTCAAATTTTGCCGTCGTAGGCAGATGCTTCCTCTGCCTCTGCACTAATCCGCCACTGGCTACAACAGGGGTAAAATGCTTCGACTTGGCAGGATCATATTGAAAACGATTCCCAGAATCCTTAATCCCTACAACGGGAACATACAGCTATTTTTCTGCAACAGGCAGACTTGCAACGTTGTAGGATTATAATGCAAAGATAAAATCCAAAAGAAGGCATCGGAAATGTGAACGGCACCTTGCTGTCAGCGCATGGACTGCGGTGTCACAACGCAGGAAGTACGGAAGCACACTTAGCAGATCCATAATGATACTGTTGTAGGGTTTAATCTGGAAAGCGCCTGGATTCTATGCCCAATATAATAATGTCTGCACATGTGAAGTGTAACTGCTGTACTTGTACATGCTGCTCGTAACCCCTTCCTTGATTTCCTACCACTTGGCTCAGCTGTTGCTGCTTCTCTGGTTCAAGGTTCTCTCCTTCATACATGACCAAGGCCTCTTGAAGTGCGATGGTGACAAACGCTGTGAGTGAGACTCCTGCGTGAAGGCCGCCAACACCACCCTGGGGACGAAAACCAAGAGAGTATATAGTAGGAGCCTGAAAGCAAGAATTGTATTTAGTTGGATTTATATGTTGCCCTACTCCCAGAGGACTCAGGGAGCATTGACTCCAATGCTCAATGCATTGTTGGGTCCAGTGATCATGCATACCAAAAAGCTGTGGGAGAGCATGGGTGGGTGCAGGGATGTGAGAATGCAGGGGATGCAACCCAAGAGCTCACCTGCATTTCCCGGTGATAGACAGGGGCTGGGTCTTGGAAGGAACCATCTGACTGTTGCTTTGCCAGAAGCCACTGCACTGACTCACGGACCTTAGTCTCATCCACACCCTGGTACTCACGGGCCAGAGATAAAACTTTCACCACAAAAGCCGTCAGCCTGAAGGAAGCAAGAGTAGAAGGATGGGGAAATAGTGGCAGAATCAGAGATGGGTACTCAGGTAATCTATGGACTGGGTCTCATGATCAGTGAGACCCGGTTTTGTCTGGTGAGCGGGAAGAGCGGGCTAAGCCCGCTCTCCCGGCTCACGAGCAGGCAGAGAG
This sequence comes from Hemicordylus capensis, assembly GCF_027244095.1. NCBI lineage: Eukaryota > Metazoa > Chordata > Lepidosauria > Squamata > Cordylidae > Hemicordylus > Hemicordylus capensis. The sequence goes on along the minus strand of NC_069658.1, from coordinate 250,804,870 downwards.
CCCTGGGCTGCCATATCAGCCACCCACACGATGGCCGGCTCCAAGACGGAGCCGGCGGGGGGTGGGGGGAGCGGGGGCAGCGCGGCCCCCACCAGCCCCAGTATGCCCTGCGCAAGCGCACAGGGCATACTGGGGAGACCCCCGAGCCGGGAAGCTGCTTTTAAGCCTCCCGGCTGGGGGTCTACTCATGAGTAGGCGCAGCGCGACGCGAAGGCACGGCTACTCACGATCACAAAAAGCAGGTTTGCAGGAGCGCTCACTCCACAAACTGCTTTTTGCCAGGGGTTCTCAAGAGGGTTAGCTGCTCCAGAACCACCGGGCTCGGCTGTGAGCCCAGTGGTTCTGATGACCAACAAAAATCGGGCTAGCTTCTGCTAGCCCGATTTTTGTTGGTTGTGAGAATAGCCCCAAAGTCCGTCTGTCTAGAGCCCTGGCAGGAAACTCTTTTTTAAAAAGTGGCCTAATGTTTAAAACTAAATTGATTTTTAAAAGCACGGGTTGAAAGCCAGCAACATTGGCTCTGCCTACTGACTCCTGGAGCTTTCCCACACAGGACTTCCAGGCAGCTCCTGGAGTATCTGATGGGGGAAGCCACTGAGCAACAATTCTCAGAAGGAGCTTTTCCATTTCCTTTAAAAACTGACTAAAGAGCCACTTGAAACTTTCTGGTGAGGGTAGTCCCAAGCTGAGGTGCTACTACCGAGAAGGCCTTGTCTCCTTCTCGGTAGTAGCACCTGAGGTACCTGACAAATGGACTTTATTGAAAGAAGGGCCTGAGAGAAAGGCCTCTGAAGCCAGTCTCAAGCTCTGGACTTTAAACTACTTTAACAGTCTCCACTCCTCCCCTCCCCTGCAGAAAACGCTAGGAGCTTTAGCGTAGTGTGGGGTGGTCGGACCACTGCAAATTCTCTTCAATAGGGCATTTGCTGCAGTGCCCTCACCAAACTACAATTCCCAGGATTTGTTTGGGGGGAAATAACTAGAGCTAAAGTGGTATAAAACCGATAAAGGTTTGTAGTGTGGATATATGCCTTTAGCAGGGCCGTAGCTAGGGGAGAGGGGCCTGTGTTTGCCCCTCTCCCCATTAGCCCCTTGGAGTGAGGGAGATCATGAAGAAAATAGGAGCTGGGGGCCCCGGTCTCTTTGAACCCGTCCACTCAATTATAGCTACACCCCTGGTCTTTAGACTTCCTTCATCTGGTTCCTATCCTTGTTCTTCAGAGAAAAAGGAGACAGAACACAAAATTCTGTCAAAGGCAAGGAAACCTGTAACAACTGCAAAACAAAATAAAAGTGTGTTGATAATGTAAGCAAAACAAAATAAAAGTATGTTGATAACGTAAGCGAAACAAAATAAAAGTGTGTTGATAATGTAAGCATACCTATTACCTACTGCATTCCATTCATGAGTCTTTTTGTTTGAGAAATTTAGACCCACCCCACCACCACCAAATACAGAAATTTTAGATTTTCAAGACTTCCACTCAGACTCCCCCCCCCGCTTCCTCTTCCCCCCGGCTCATATAGATGTCTTTCAGCTCTGGCTCTTACCAAGTACTGCTAGGGTGGGTGAGCCAAGCTCCATACGACCCATCACGCTTCCGAAAAGTGAGGATTCGCTCATAGCCTGTGCAAGAGACAAGAGAACTTCATACATCCAAGAGTCTTTGCTGCCCCTCTGCAAATTCCTTATAAGGATTTTTCTACTATTTTTGTTGCATGAATGTGTAAGTGTAAGTAAAATTTTAAGGTTTTAATTCGTTGCTGATTTTTAAACTGTTAAATTGTTTTAAGTTTTTGTATATATTTTAACTTGTTTTATACTATTGTGAACTGCCCAGAGACGAAAGTTTGGGACGGTGTACAAATGTAATAAATAAATAAATAAATACATACATACATACATACATAAAGAGACTTTGATAATGAATGAATGAATGTTGATTATGTGGAAATAAAATAGCAGAACATATTTTTAAAAAGCTGTCCCTAAAGGCCTAGTGAAACAAGAACATAAAAAGAGCTTCACTTGTTTCTTAAAAAGGCCAGAGGGGAGCCAGTAGTGCAAATTTCAAGGAGATGAAAGCTGATAATGCATAGGAACATAGGAAGCTGCCATATACTGAGTCAGACTAGGGATGTGCGAACCGGTTCGAATTCGAACTGGGGTGGTTCGGAGGTTCGGATTCAAACCGAACCAGCCATCAGGTTCGAGCTGCAGGTTCGAATTTGAACCGAACCAAGGGGTGGTTCGATTCAAACCGGTTCGAACCAGTTCGAAGCGGTTTGTACACCCAAAAATTGGTATAATGGTAGCTGGCACCCAGGGGTACCTGTCAACCAAACCCCAAGTCCATATCCCCTATTGTGGAGCACCTAGGGGCACAAAAGTGGGGTGGGTGGTAGACAGACAGGGGTGCCTACTGTGACAGGTACCCCTGGTTTCACCCAGACACCTGGGTGCCAGCTACCATTCTACCAATTTTTGGGAGTCTGAACTGGTCCGAACCGGTTCAAATACGAACCGAACCAGGGGGTGGTTCGAACAAAACCAAAACCGAACCACCCCCTCCTGGTTCGAACCCGGTTCGAATCCGAACCGAACCAGGCAAACCGGTTTTGTGCACATCCCTAAGTCAGACCATAGGTCCATCTAGCTCAGTATTGTCTACACAGACTGGCAGTGGCTTCTCCAAGGTTACAGAGGAGGCACAAGCAGAACTGGGTAGAGTCCTTGTTCTAGGGCAGCCCAGTCTGAGTTAGGGCAGCCAAACCTGGGTTAGGCTGCTCGTGTGCAGCACCAGGATCCGCACGGATCCTGGCGCTGCCCGCCTGCCTAACCCCAGTTTTAAGCCAGGCCTTCAGCTGGTTAAGAGCACACCCTTAACTGCCGTTTGGAGATCGTGTGTGTGCTTGGGGTGCTTGCAGCCCGAGCACACACAGAGATGGGCGCAGGGGTGTAGCTAGGGGAGAGAGGGCCCGTGTTCATCCCTCTCTTTGGCGGCCCCCCAGAGTGAGGGAGATAATGAAGAAAATAGAGAGGGGTGGAGTTGGAGGGCCCTCAGGAGCTGGGGGCCCGTGTTCTTTGAACCCTTTCACTCAATTATAGCTATGCCCCTGGATGGGCGCCTAGAGCACCCGTCTCATGGGGGTATCCCCCAGTGCAATGCGCTCATTGCACGGTGCATTGTAGGATATGTGGAGGCTGGGACCCAGAGATCTCCACTGCATGCAGTAGCACAGATCATTTGGGAGCATGGTCATTGGGAACGTCTGGGGGGAAAGTAAGTTTAGCTCAGCCTTCCCCCCACCCTCCCTGCCTTCCGGCTGTGTGAATGCCCTCATTATCTTGCTATGTAAACTGCTTTGAACACTTTATATAAATAAATGTGGTCGTTGCAGTAGTAGTCTGTGGCTGCCTTCCATGGGATCATGGGAACAGAACAGTCTGCACAGTCTCGTTCCATTGGAGCAGATAGAGCCATAAGGCCCAACTTCCATGAATGTGTCCACTCCTTTGTTAAGAATATAAGCTACCTGAGGGCATTCATTCTTTTCAGTACTTGGCAACCCCTTTGTTACTTAAGGCAACCACTTTGTGCACCCATCATACTCACCTGTACGGAGGTTATCCAGTGCCTTCTCCTTGCTCTCCGGTTTCAGGTGTAGCCACTGCTCAGTGCTGTCCAGGTAGCGCATGGCATAGACCCCAGGGGCCATCAATAACATGGTTTGCTCCCCACATCCATGTGGAACCCGCAAGAGAGTTGACAGACCTTCTGGTGTCAGAGAACTCTCCAGAGTGTCAGCTGGCAGCGATCCTATGCCAAGATGAAAGAATGGTTCAGATGGCAGCATGGGTAGGTGCGGGGGGCATGAAAAGGATGAATGGGGCAATATCTTTTGCAGGATCTTCCAGCCTTCTGCCACCAAAAGCTACCCAGGTTTTCCTCCTACCATGCTTCCACACAATGAAGCTCCCCTCACGATCCATGAGAAGAGCTTCTTCCAGGTCTGCAGGGAGAGTGGGCTTAGCCCGCTCTCCCTGCAGACAATCAAAGTGCAGCCCTGGGCAGCCGGATCGGCCGCCCACACAACTGCTATGGAGCCAGTGGGGGCTGCGGGGATCAGGGGCCACAACCTGATTACATGGGAATTGAAGACCCTAGTAAGACAATATTTATAGAACTGTAATCCCCTGCTAACTGGATAGAGAGGCACCTTTCAAAGCGGCGATTCTTTTATATTTAGCAGAGGGAGAGCAATTGTCTCTTATTAAACTTTAGCACAGCTCCTCCTGTTGCTGCCTTCTGTTTCTTTTTGGATTGTGAGCCCTTTGGGTACAGGGAACCCTCTTATTATTATTACTATAATAATAATAATATATAAACCATTCTGAGAACTTTACACTGAAAAGCTCTGTGTGTGTGTGTGTGTGTGTGTGATTGTAAAAAAAGCTCTCTGTGTGTGTGTGTGTGTGATTGTAATGACTATTTTCAGGGTTCTTCCAGATGGTAATGTATTCCACCTTGAGCTCAAATTTCCATGGGAGTTAATTAAAAGATGTTGCATAATTGCTTAGTGCCATTTTGCTGACAATTCATGAAAATCTTGTGTTTTTAAAAGTAGTATTGAAAATACATGCTTTCCCCCCACGAATTGTCAACAGATGGTGGTAACAAAACACACGACATTTATAACCAGTGTCTGAACTTGTCATGCTATCTCTCATCTTGCCCAACTGTGCTCATAATTCAGAACGCAACAGAATAGCATGAGGCCTCCCACTGAGCCCCAACGGCTGCTTAAGGTGCTGCAGACACTTTGGTAGTCAAGATGTCAGAAGCTGTCGATTCTCAACCGTGGTAATTGGTGGTAACAAAATCCTCCTAGCTTTGCTTATCGCAATTTTCTTGTCAACAATTACTGATAATGAGAATTGAAATCATTATATAGCAGAGACTAGATTATTTATTTATTTTTTAATTATTATTTTATTATTATTATTTTTTTGCATTTTGAGGCCTTTTGGCTCCACCATTACTCCCCACTGCCTCTGTCTGCAGGAATATACATACCTACCATTTGAGGATACACCTTCATACACTGGATGAAGTGGACTGTAAGGTGCTGCCCGTGAAAGCTTATGCTACAGTAATTCTGTTAGTCTTTTTAAGGTGCCACAACAACAACAACAAATATTTATATATCGCTTTTCAACAAAAGGTCCCAAAGCAATTTACATAGAGAAATAATAAATAAATAAAGATGGCTCCCTGTCCCCAAAGGGCTCACAATCTAAAAAGAAACAGCAACAGTAAGTGGAAGTACTGTGCTGGGGGTGGATAGGGCCAGTACCCTCCCCCTTGTTTATCCGTGGTGATAAAGAGAATCACCATGTTAAAAAGGTGCCTCTTTGCCCAGTTAGCAGGGGCTTTTTGCTGTTTTTAGAAACAATTTGGTGAGGCAAGCTATGCCAATAGCTTACAAAATGGATCTCCACCCCACCCACCCGCAAAGGGATAAACGAGGCAGTCCCCTATTCTACTGTGTGCATTTCCTTGTTTCCTGTCTTTAGGATCACAGACCTTACTTTACTGTGCTCATTTATATTTAGGCAGCAGGTTTCTCCTTATATTCCGAAGTCTCTCCTTGTCTTTTACCAACTCCCAACTGACCAATCATGTCCCCATCTGTAAAACTGATCAACCAAATACCATATGAACATCACTAATCCCAAAGGAGTTCTATAACCTCCCTAGCCAATAGAAATGGTGGAATTCAAATTTCTTCTGTAATTGCATCTTCTCTCAGCTGTGTTTCTTTTACTCAAAACACTATCTTTTTTACACCAAAAGCCAACATGGAACATCTTGCCAATCAATAACATACAATATCATATCCACATTTTTTCCAGCCATTGGCACATTTTGTCACAGACACAATCTTACAAACCACTTCATCTTTAAGTACACCTTCATAGTTAGTATCAAAAATACTAAAGCAAAGTTAGGATTCAAGCTCTCCGTGTTTCCTCTCCCACCTGTCAACCGGACACTCATCTTGAAGTCGCCATCAGGAATGGAGTTGGAGGGTATATCTCCTAAAATCTCCACAGATCTGGATTGTCCAGCTATCCCAAACAGAGGGAAAGAAATATTAGCTCCATATTGCTTTGACCCAGCTGACCTTACAATTCTTTCTAAGAAATTAGGAATGCTGGAATTGCAACCTCCCCTGCTCTGTGCTACCACTGAACACCCGATCCTATCCTTTACCCCCCAATACCATTCCTAGTCCTCCAGAATTTCCTTTGAACTGGAGAATTAAAAGAATTCTCCCTGGGTGGAGAACAGATCTTGCAGATCTCGCAGATCCTCCTTGCTAAGCAGGCTTTGCCTTGGTTTGCATTTGGATAGATGACTACACATGAGTGCCGTAGTCATATTCGTTCCCATATTCTGGGAAACACAGCAGCGTGGATTTGAACCAACAGCCTCCTGCTCTCTAGGCAGATTGCTACCAGTTCTCTAAACTTCTTTGTTCTAGTCTTACTCTTTCCTATGAAACAGAGCTTAAGAGGTTGAAACCTTTCCAATTAAAAAAAACACAGAGATGATGTGGGGCTTGAGAGAGGTTTACAAAATGTACAGATATGGAGAGAATCCTTTGACTAAGGATCATCAAATCTGGATAGCTTTTTAAAAAAAGATTAGATGAATTAATGAAGGAGCTCTTAACCATATCTGCTAAAAACAGAATGAGTGGGGTCTCATGATCTGCACAATGTTAGTTTAATGGGAATCTGAGATTCCCAAGGCATGTGTGCTCCTGAGGAGTGTGTCACGAGAAACTGGAAATGACAGGGAACCTCAGATTTGCACCACAGAAAACTATGAAGAAGCTAAGATTGTCAAGCTAAGTTCAGATCTTGGTTGATGATCTTGGCTTTATCGTAGTTTCCTATGACATCAAATCTGAGGTTCCCAGGAATGTGTGGGTTTTCATGACATGCTCCATGGTAGCACATGTGCCTCAAGAATATCAGATTCCTGTTAAAAGTAACATTGCATGGACTGTGAAAACCCACCCTATCTATATGGTTGGGGCAGAATATCTCCATAGACCAGATTGTGAGGATTAACAGCAGGGAGCCAGCAATCTCTATCATGCCCTACTTGTGGGCTTCTCTTCCCAGAAGCAACTGGCTGACTAAATAGAATTTTGCTCTGGCTCAACAGGCAGTTTCTCTTATACTCTAACTTGCAAGACTTCTCTGTTGTTCTCTAGCTCTTTCTTCCCAAGAACCAAAACTTCCGAGAACCCTAAGAGTGTAGTTAAGCAGAGGGCAAAAATGTCTGTAGTCTCTAGATGGCAAAAATCGATGCTATGAGAGCTTGCACACAAGTTTTAGGGGAGAGTTTGCTCACACTCCTGCAGGCTTGCATCTTTTTTCACAACAGGAGCTCATGCGTTGTTCAGACAGCCAGGACTTTGCACTGTTTTTGTGCTGCCAACTGCCAACCAGCTCTTGCTTCTGAGAATAACCCACCACTTTTTATTACTACTCTTCTGGAGAACAGGGAAAAGGATGGGTTGCCTAAGTACCTAGAGCTCCCGAATCACAGGGGATTCCTCCATGCTCATCACACAGTGCATTGTGGGATACCTGTAGGCCGGGACTCATTTTCCCAGCCTCCAGGACGCTGTGAGGCTCACAATGGAGCCCATCCTGTTGGCAGATGAACTACATGGCTCAGTTCCTCCATGGATCATCTGGGAGGAAGGTAGGTCCAACCCTGCCTACCCTGCCAGCTTCATCCATGGTTGTGTGAATGACCTCATTAGCTATCCATGACCTGTGAAATGCAGACCAGGAAGTAGTGCAAGCAGAGAGCCACTGGACCACCTGCCAAAGTGCTTGCAGAAGAAATAGCTTCAGAGCACTCAAGCTAGTAGGGAACCAAGTTAGGTGCTGCAGGGAAAGGCAATTCCTCCTCCAGGCAGGCTTAGTTGCCCAATCTGACCGGCGTGGTATTGGTGGTAGGAGGAATTCCTTCCCAACTTGGCTTGGTTTTTCCGCCCTGTGATTTTTGAGCGAGGGGTGGGGAGGAATTTCATTACTTGCTGGTCATGTGATGGACAAAGTGAAATAACAAATGCAGTGTGTGTGCGCGTGCGCACGTGTGCGTGTGTAAGAGAGAGAAGGGTGTGTGTCAAATATTTAAGTGTTTGAACCATATTCCACACCCTACTCCGCTTTCTCAGAAATTAATTTGAGATCCATCTTCACCTTTGATGACCTTCATTTGATTTGTCCTACCTTCACTTGATATGGGGATGGTGTATTCTTCCACCCGAACAGCACCCTCTCTCTGCAGATGGAGAAGAGATGGAATAGGTGTTTATGTTAAGAACAATATGATAGCCAGTATGATATAATTAGTAGGCAATGAGTCAGATATGGATAGGAGAAACTTCAGTTTGAATTCCTTTCAGCTGTGAAGCTCATTGGGTAACCTAGGGCCAGTCATGCCTTGTGAATCAAACCTACCTTACAGATAAAATGGAATACATACACCACCCTGAGCAACCTGAGGGAAAGGGTAGGGTGTAAATCTGATTGTTTATGTGTCTGTTTTGTTTGTTTATTATTTGATTTAAATACCACTCTTCCTAAAGTGGCTCAGGGCAGTTTACACTAAAATAAAAAATACATTAAAAATTAGAATAAAAACCAATTAAAAACAGATTAAAATTACAATTAAAACTAGATAACATTAGAACTAGATATCATTAAAAGCCAGGCTAAAAAGATGGGTCTTCAAGGCTCTCCTGAAGGCCTCCAATGAAGACAATCCTATGAAACCCTGAATGCAACAAACGAGAAGTGGCCAGTCTTTGTGGCACGTATGCATGTAGGGAATTGCATGTGTGCCATTGTCAAAGGGGATTATGTGACTCTGATGTGGAATCTACCTGATAATTCTTACACCACACTAAGTGCTTTGGTTCTAGGTTGAGGGATCGGGATGAGCAGGGGCGTAACTATAATAGGGCAAGGGGAGACAGTTGTCTGGGGGCCCACTGCCTTGGGGGGGCCCCCAGAGGCAAGTCACATGACTGACTCCCCCAGACGTGCTCCCGCCTGGGCTTCCTTCAGTTGTATTCTTCCTCCGAAATTGATGTGAGTGTTCAGACCTGGAGCTACCAGAACAGCATGTCTTTCTCTAGTACCATTAAATGACTTACATCGTCTACAATTTACTAAACCTTTTAAAAAACAATTTAGCATGAAGTTCTATTGTGGCACATAGCGGGGTGTGTGTGTGTGTATACACACACTATGCTTTTTGTTACCACTATTCAGCCTCATTTAAGATTTCTTTACTTCATGAGTGGGGGCCCATTTTAAAATCTTGTCTCTGGGCCCACTCCAACCTTGCTACGCCCCTGGGGATGAGGGTACTAGGCTTGGGAGTGGAAAAAAACATCCCCTATGGAGCGACCCTCTTACCTCAATCCGTAGGTTCTTGGAAACTTTGTCGCCCACCCCCCAGCCGCCAATGGCAACAACGGTGATGGGAATGTCGTTTGCTCCCATGGGAACCAAAACAAAGGGCAGGGGCACCGCTGAATTCCCAGGCACAACAACCCTCTGCTTCCGAGCCGGGCCGACGGTTGCTGGAGAGCAGATGCCCTCAGCAGGCTCCAGATACACCAAGGCCTAAACAGAAAAGAGAGAGAGTGGTCAGCCATGTTCAATTTGTATGTTGTTCTTAAATTTTAATATAGGGCTGGAACCTTTAATCACTAGATTAAAGGCTTTCAAAATGCAACATGTCTCATCACTGAGCTATTTCTAAAGCTAGATCCAAAGGGGTGTGTGTGTGTACCTTCAGAAGATTTCGGACTGGGTCATACAACGTTTGAGAAGGGGCAGGGGAATCATCACTTTTTTTTGTTCAGTATTCTATATCATTTGTAGTGATATTGGGGATGTAGGGGAAGAATGGCAGTGCAGTCCCTAAACAGCAGAGCAAAACCAGTCTGGTGAGAAAGCAGCAAAGCAAGAGGTGAGATGGTTCTTTAGTATTGAAGAACTACAAGGACTTATTGAAAGAAAAGGTTACAAAAGAATGTGAAAAAGCCTGCAGCTTAATTTCAGTTGTAGCGCATGGCTGGAGAGAGAGACCAAAACAAACAGCCATCTCTGGAGAGACAAAATGGAGACTAACACGGGAAGAACAAAGAGGGGTGGAGTCCAGCACTGTTATCCATGACCTCAGTCCCACCCCACAGAGGTCACTATGAGACACTGCAGCTGAGAGCTGATGCAGCCAGGGTCCTAGCTCCGACAGGGGAAAGGGAGGATAGTCTATTACAAATACAGAAAAGCTAGTGTGCTCAACCTCTGTGCTCCTTTCACAAAAGAAGTGGAAGCAACAGATTGTGGTCTAAGCATCTATAAACATAGATTACATTATTACAACAGCATGTTTCGGGGTCTCTTTAACCCTAGCTCTGTAGCTGAATGGTCCTTCCAGTTTCCCATGCAATGCAATAGGGATTGTCCATACCTCAGTATTCTTATTAGTACAAGCTGTCATTTTAAACAATATTATAGTGGGGTAGTGGTAGTGCTGGCTTGAGCACTGGTGCCGTCTGAGGCGATGCCAAGATGCTGCCAGCCCCTGATGCTGATGCACTGGTGTCAGGAAGTGTGGACAGCACCAGAGCACGCACAATCTACCGGCCTGCATCTTCCAGCTAGCAAGCACTTCACTAGCCCAAGGTTGACTCAGCCTTCCATCCTTCCGAGGTCAGTAAAATGAGTACCCAGAATGTTGGGGGCAATATGCTAAATCATTGTAAACTGCTTAGAGAGCTCCGGCTATAGAGCGGTATATAAATGTAAGTGCTATTGCTATTGCTATTGCTAGCCAGCTGGCTGGCTTCCTTCCTCCAGAGTGGGCAACTAAGCCTGACTGGAGGAGGAATTGCCTTTCCCTGCAGCACCTAACTTGGTTCACTACTAGCTTGAGTGCTCTGAAGCTATTTCCTCTGCAAGCACTTTGGCAGGTGGTCCCGTGGCTCTCTGCTTGCACTACTTCCTGGTCTGGGTTTCACAGGTCATGGATAGCTAATGAGGTCATTCACACAACCATGGATGAAGCTGGTGAGGAAGGCAGGGTTGGACCTACCTTCCTCCCAGATGATGCATAGAGGAATTGAGGAAGGTGGTCAGAGAGCTGGGCTGGGCAAGAAGGTGTTGGGGGGGGACTTGGAGGGGCAGCAAGGAGTAGCAGCATTAAGGCAGGTGAAGCAACCCCTGCAGGTGCTGGAGGAAGGCGTGGGATGCCCACCCTCACCACTCCAGGGTGCACCTCACCTCGCCTCATTTATGAGCGCTCTCTGGGTGGTGGATAAAACACTACAGGGCACTATTGTTCTAATTGATTGTGACTTAGTAAATGTACTTGAGGAAGTCCCAAGGAAATTAAAAGGATCAGTCAGGCATGCCTCAGTTGCCCTTTTAATTTCAAGCACATGTCAGCCAGTGTCTTGTATAAACCACTTGAGCAATTTTTTTTTTGAAGGTACTAAGAGGACAATTTAAGCTGGAGATGTGCTATTTTGGGGGAGATGATTTGAAACAAGAATTGCTGCTCTTGGTGTGTATAGGTCTACCACTTTCACCTCAGGTAAACAAGTTTTGCAAGTTTCTGTATTTTTTCAAAAACCGACCTCTGCTGCCAGAGGCAACAGTGGAGAGTCTATCATGGGAAGTGAACTGTTTTCCAAATCATTTTTCTGATCAACTAAAATTGCTATCTCCAGTCTTGGATCACAGGATCGGACACAGGAGAGAAGTCTCTTAGGTGCATCAGGCCTGTGCTGCTTAGAATGGTAGAGGTTAAAAAAAGAAGACGCAAACCTTTGGATTTGGTGCCCCGGAAGAGAACAGCAAGCCAACGTAGATAACCTCTGCCCTATCCCATGGAGCTGAAGGCCAGCAAAATCCTAATGACAGCAAAAGGCCATTCAAAGGGAGACATTGTATGGATTTTGCTTACACTGACTGGTTGTGAATGGTAGTTGTACAGAACAGGGCGAAGCTCTATCTGTTCGAACCGTTTCACTGAGTACGGCAGCCTGAGAGAGATGTGGAAATCTTGGAAGACTCTAACTCGAAGAGGTTCTGAGACGCAGATCCCTGAGAGTAAAAGAATAAACAAGCATATCAGCGAAGGGAAGATGGGAGGAGGAGATGGATAGGTGGCTGGATACAGATGGGTGGGATGCTGTTTCCTGCTTGTATAGTTATGAGAAACATGGAACTAAGGAAAGACTAGATTGACACACAGCCCTGAACTTCTGGTACTGAACTGAAAGCTGCCTTTTGTGTGGTAGGACCCAGAGGCAATTAGGGCAATTCTACCAACAAATCTCTGTAGTACAAGCCTCATTTGCATCCCACTGGTTGCCGTCCCTATGACCAGGCTCAATTTGCTACTGAAAGTGCTGATCAAACTGCATTGGTAACTGGATTTCTAGATGATGACTGTGTTGAAGGTGGAGTTCCAGTGCATCAGCCTTTTGCACCAACTATCCTAATGACCACTAGGGACATTGGGAGTAGAAGTAGTCAGTGAGGGTCTCCTTACCTGTCCCTGCTTGCCTCTACTCTATGACCCCTGCCTTGACTCCTCAGGTACTTCCTGTGCTGAGTCAGTCTTCTTCCTTTCCTCTTGGAGAGCAGATGGAACCATCTCTCCCCACCCCCCACCCATTATGTAGCTAATAGATAGGACTAGGTCTTTCCTATCCAAAATGTACTTTACCAATAAACCTATTTAGTTTAGATTGTACAACAATCTCCATGCGTATTCTTCAAATAACTACAACAATTAAACTCTGCACTCTACACTGTAACTGGAATGAGTAGCTTCCTTTTTTGACGCTTTGCTGAATAATTATAAACCCCAGCAGAATGGGTAGTTACATACATTGTTGAGAGACAGGCCAATCGTCTGTATGGGAGGGCAAATGATAACCGGCTGTTTGTGTAAGGATTAGGGTCATAGGGAAGGTCTGTGGGTGTTCAGATCATGGACAGGCAGAAATACATAGATGCTCAGCTCACCTTTTGCAGAGGACATGCTAACAGCCTGGATCTCCCAGGTGGTGATGGAATCGGGGAGAATCAAGTTTTCCCTGTGGGGGAGAGAGATGCAGACTTATTACCCAAAGAGGGCAGGGACCAATGAAGTGTGGGAGAATACTGAGGAGAGAGTGTCAGGAGTGGTGGGGCTAGAACTGGAAACCTCTGAATCTGTCCCCTTGCAGGTCAGTAAGTTGCTGGTTGATTATGCCCTCTCAGGCTCCAGAATGATTCCTTCTACCCAAGTACATAGGAAACTGTCACATACTGGGTCAGACCATTGGTCTATCTAGCTCAGTATTGCCTTCACAGACTGGCAGCGGCTTCTCCAAGGTTGTAGGCAGGAATCTCTCTCAGCCCTATCTTGGAGATGCTGCCAGGGAGGGAACTTGAAACCTTCTGATGCTCTTCCCTGAGCAGCTCCATCCCTTAAGGGGAATATCTTACAGTGCTCACACTTCTAGTCTGCCATTCATTTGTAACCAGGGCAGACCTTGCTTAGCTAAGGGGACAAGTCATGCTTGCTACCACAACACCAGCTCATAGGCTCCCCCTGACCTGGACAGACTAAACCAGAGATGCTGTTGGGTTACAGTTCTCATCATCCCCATCTGCAATGGCCTCTAACCATTGTGACTGAGGATGATGAGATCTGTAGTGCAACAAAATCTGGAGTCCAACAACATCTGGAGGCTTTATACACAGGGCTTCTACACCAAATCTCCTTCAGAAGAGTGTGTGTGTGTGTTCACACACCAGCTAAACTTACCCCGAAGTCCCTTCGAAATTCTTGGACTCACTCCACACACAAATCGGGCTTTGTCTTGCGAAGTCTAGCTTATTTCGGCATATTTCCGGGTTTTTAAAATGCTGGTTTTAAGCTACTTTTTCTGAAAACGCTGGAGCCAATAGGGAGAGGCACTGACGTGGAATCATTAGCATGGTAAGAAGGACGCTCACTTTAGAAAGCTCTCTCCCCACCCCCACATTGGCTAAAACGAAAACTCAGAGGCATGTCATCATGTGAACTTGTAGAAACAAAACCTGAAAGCAGAGGGGGAAAGCGGTTTCCCTCAGGTGCCGCGAGGGTAGTTCGAAGTGGCTTTGCTCAACATTTACCCCGAAGCATGAAGCCATGTGCAAATAACTCCCAAGGTTAAGAGCAACAGCTTTAGAGGCTTCTAGACCAGACTGGGCGTTTGGCCGAGTTCTCACTGAATCCTGATGGTATTCGCTCAAACCATACCTCAGAAAAGACATGATAGAACTGCAGAAGGTGCAGAAGAGGGTTAACCACAATGATCAGGGGCTGGAGCACCCTCCTTATAAGGCAAGGCTACAACACCTGGGGCTTTTTAATTTAGAAAAAAAGATGAATGAGGGGCAACCCAATAGAGGTCTATAAAATTATGCATGGTGTGAAAAGTGGATAGAGATAATTCCCACCCACCCACCCCTTGCATAACACTAGAACCAGGGATCATCCTATGAAACGTATTGCAAAGAAATTTAGGAAGTACTTTTTCACACAACACATAATTAAACTATGGAATTCTCTGCCACAAGATGTGGTGACAGTCAACAGCCTGGATGGCTTTAAGAAGGGCTTAGATCATTCATGGAGGCCCCCTCGCCATGAGGCCCCCCTGAAACCTGCTTTTGGGGGCCTCCTGCTGACACCCTGCCATTGCCCCACCGCACCAAACCTCCAATTTTATTTTCATAATTTCAGCCACCATGTATGTGGCTGAAGGGTGGTGGCTGATGGGGTCAGCTGAGCAGGCCTCCCTGTCCACACGTGGTGGCAGTGGACAGACCGACTGCTGGGCCTGTCCATCTGGCCCGGTGGTTCTTGAGAACTGCAAGGCGCTCCAGTGTGCCTGCACATTTGAAAAAGGTTGTTGAAAGCCTGTAACATCAAGGGCAGTGGCGGGAAGTGGAAATTTAAAAAAAACTAATTCTGATGGTGGCTTTAGCTTGGATTTTTAACTTGTTTAATTTGGTTAATTTTATTAGTCTGATTTTATATTGTAATTATTTTATAAATGTTGTGAGCTGCCCAGAGCAGTAATGCATTGGAGGGGTGGGGTATAAATATTTCAAATATAAACAAACAAACAAACACTGTAATTAAATTCTCATTTTAGAGAGGCCCTTTCCCCACCATTGGTGTTTGTTTTTTGCTGTAGTGTCTGAGCAAGGGTGCAATGCTGCAATTAAAATCTCATTTTGGAGCGGCGCTTTCCCTGACAGCTTTGTGCAAGGGAGACGAGTCACATCATCCCCCCGCCTCCTCTGTGACCCCATTGGCCCCAAATGGGGCAGGAGGAGGGGACAGATAATGCGGTTCAAGGAGAATATGGACACCCCTTCTTGGAAACCACATTGCAGTGGACAGCAATATGAACGGCCACCAGCCTATCATGAACACCCCTTTACTTGTGGTTTGAAACCATTGCACCATTCTTTCGCATCTTGCAACACTTCTACCGGTGAAAAGCTCATAATCTGGAAAACGCCCTGGTGGGCCAGTGTATGAAACAGGATGCTGGACTAGATAGGCCTTGGGCCTGATCCAGCAGGGCTGATCCTATGAGGGCTTACACAGAAAAAAGTCTGAGCTAGAGTCCTTCTTGCTGACAAGTGATTTTATATGTGCAGGGGTCTTTTTTGTATAGGGAAGCATACAGTCTTGTGAGACCAAGACCAGCCCAAGTCCCCTGGTACCTGAGGTGGTGCCCCGAACATGCCATCCCTCCATGTTCCACTATTCAAATGCTTCCCTGGGAGCCCCCCCTCACCTTTATACCCAGCAGAGCCCAGCTGCAGCCTCCTCTGCTCGCTGGCCACCCACCGCCTGCATGCTTGGGGAAGAGAGCTGGTCTTGTGGTAGAGAGCATGAACTGTCCCCTTTGCTAAGCAGGGTCCACCTTGGTTTATGTTTGGATAGGTGACTACATGTGAGTGCTGTAAGATATTTGCCTTGGAGGATGGGGCCATAACTCAGTGGAAGATCATTGGTCCAAAGTTCGCTCCCCTGGCATCTCAGGTAGGCCTGAGAGAGACTCCTGTCTTTAACTTTTGAAAGCCCCTGCCAGTCAGGGTAGACAATACTGAGCTAAATGGACCAACGGTCCGACTCAGTAGAAGGCAGTTCCTATGTTCCTATGGCTGTGCCTCAGCACATGGCCTCCTCCTCTGCCAACTCCCTTCCTGCTTTTAAAAGGCCAAGAAACATGTGGAGGAGAGGATAGGTGAGCACTAGGCTAGAACACTGGGCACTCTAGTCTAACACTCTCCTCCTCTCCTCTCAGAAGCACAAAAGGAGCAGGAGTAGGATGAGGTGTGGTGCCCACTTGTGGCCGCTGCTGCACCATCATGGAAGGGGAGTGACAGGGCAGTGGGCACCAGTGTTCCCTGTAACAGGGATTTCCAGGTGTTGTTGACTACCTCTCCCAGAATCCCCAGCTTCAATGGCCTTTGGCTGAGGATTCTGGGAATTGTAGTCAACAACATCTGGGAATCCGTTACAGGGGACACAGGTGGGCACCAGGGTTGCGGGGAGTCTCCAGCTTCTGCTAATCTACTGGCTGCCTCAGCTGACCTCACAGAGTTTATTATCTTTGTGTGGACCAAATGGTATGCAATATGGGAGACAGGGGCAGAGGCAGCCGGACGGCGGCCTGGGTCTGGCCCCACCCAGTGGCCCCTCCAGCGACGTCCCGTGCGTGTGATATCACATGCACAGGACGTGGCTCGGGCTCTGGAAGAGCCCCAAGCAAACTCCCCCCCGCCCAGACCCGGGCTCTGGAGAGCCCTGAGCAAGCCATCCCCTGTGCTTTCAGGCAGCGTTTGCTGTCTGAAAGCATCTATTTCCCTTTCTCTCCCTCCAGTGATGTAGAGAAAGGGAAGATAGATGCTTTCAGGCAGCAAGCGCTGCCTGAAATGACAGGGGAGAACTTGCTCAAGCTCACTGGAGCTAAGGTTATGCCCCCTTTGCGTGTGACATTCTTCTTTGAAAAGCAGCCATGGGGGCCACCGAGCTGAATCAGGGCTGCAGCATGGGATCTGTGGTGCACTTACGTGCGGGTTCCTTCTACGGAGAAAGTTTTCCAGAGCCAGCTCTCAGGGAAGACGCTCCGGAGTTGAATGGAATCGTCATCAATGAAATCCTCATCTTCCTCATCTAGAGCTACATGGAGAAAAGAGATCCTAGGTTGATAGTCATGCCTCACCATTCTCCAAGAAAACTCAGATATTCAGCCTCTAGCCTTGACAAATTAAACCAATTGTTTTCTTACTGATAGCTAGAAAGGAGTATTACCATATTGCTGTGGGTAGGGTTCACGCATAAAGTGGAACCTACTTGCAAAGTCGGTAACTGACTTTTCTGACTGTCCAAACCTATGCCAAGGAATGAACCTGAGCCTCACTCAGGGCTTCAAACCAAGGTATGTCACCAAGATTCTAATTTGGTTTGCCCACCAAATGCTTCCCCACTCCCAATGAAGTGTACATTATGTCTGAACCCATGCTCATCATGAACCTCTGGTACCTTCTAGGTTAGCCTGTACCCTCTGCCATCAGGATCAATGGCTGCAAGGTGGCACAAGGCAGGGATAGCATCCAGGGTTTCAGTAGGAGGCCTCTGCCAGGGGCTGTGCTTCTGGCTCAACTTGCCTAATTCACAGGCTACACCTTAGACGGATGCCTCGGTCAGCTGTGTTATTAATGAAAAGGTTCCATGCAGGGGCGCAGCCACTATTGGGCAACCAGGTTCAAAGAATCCAGGCCACCGCCCCTCAGGGACCATGCCTCGTGGCCCCGACAACCCCCCCCCCGCATCTGACGACATCAGATGTGGGGGTACGTGATTTAGCTCCCGAATGGAGTCGCATGGCCCACTGCCGTGTGGCCCCATTCAGAAGTCAAATGGCCAGCGCTGCGATCGCAGTGTAGCCAGGAGCAGCTCTCCCTGCCTTAGGCAGGTAGAGCTACTCCTGGCCGCAATGCAAATGCAAATGCAGTGCTAGCTTCTGCCTAACTCCTGAATGGAGCCGCGCTGCCCTGTTTGGGAGCTACACCATGTCTGATGTCAGATGCAGGGGGTGGGGCGAGGGGGGCTGCCGCAGCAGCTGAATATGGGCAGGAGGAGTGTGGAGACTGCAGAGGGCAGCGTTGGGGAGAGGGCCAGCGAGAAGCGTGGTAGGCATAGAGGTGATGCGTTTCTGGGCTGGTCTGAGCTGCCCTCTCTATGGTTTCTGGAGCAGCCACAGCACAAAACCCAGGTTATGATACTGGCAGAATTTTGACGATACGATGCTGCCTTCAAACCTGCAGTTTCGGCCACGAAACTCACTACAAACCGAAGATGCAGATTATGGTTTGGGGTTGAAAACCTTGGATCACTTGGGTGACAAAGCCATGGTTTCATGTATTCTGACGACCACAAAACCAAACCTCTGGCACAGTTGCTTCCGGTTTGGCATTATGTCCGAAGGTGTGTAGGTCACTTAGTGTGCTTTGTGGTTGAGCAGAGATTCAAACTCAAGACTCGCCCGTCAAAGTTTGACACTCTCCACACTATGCCACACTGGTGTTAAGAAAGTATTTTTCTATTGACTTGTGATCTGTTTCAAAACGGATTGTGAACAAATTTAGTGGTTAAGAGGCTGAGCTATGAGCCATATTCTGCTGGTTAAATCTCTTCTCTGCCAAGTTATGACACAAGCTGTCTTTTGTTGGACTCCAGCCCCTATCTGCAATATGGGGATGAAGGTACTGGGGAGTTTAATTTTTTTTTAAATATACTTTTGCCCTGCTTTTTTAAGCAACTGGGCCCACAAAATCACTTATAAAAAGCAGCGTCTTGGTCAAAACATCGAAATGCCTCTTTCTTTCACATGCAAAGCAGGGATAAACTTGGACAAGAAGCTGCTTCCAAGCCCTCTACTTACTTCGCCCAAGATTGTGGGATCCCCAGGATTTGCGTCGTAGACGGGCAGCATATTTGCAGCATTCAAGGAAGGCACGATGACATTCCTCAGACTCTCGCGTTGATATCCGCCTGGCACGGTCCTCACATGTTATGGCTCTTCGAAGGAGCACCATGCCATCCTGGCAGCATTTCCGCGATTCAGGGGTTGAGTACTTGGAACCTGGGTGGAGGAGAGAAGACAAGACATTAGTGGACGCAGCAGTAGCTCAGTGGCAGCGCATCTGCTTTGCATGCAGAAGGTGCCGGGTTCAGTCCCTGGCATCTCTAGGTAGGGCTGGGAGAAACTCCTGCCTGAAACCCTGGAGAGCCACTGCCAGTCAGTGTAGACCGGTGTTTCTCAACCAGCGGTCCGTGGATTGGTGCCTGTCTGCGAGGCATTGGGTACCAGTCTGTGAGGCATCACTAATAAAAATCACACACACCCCAAAAAACCAATTTCAGGCCACCGGGAGCTCTCCGGAGCTCATTTCCAGGCAGCCCTCGCTGCTGGATAACGTTCATTTCGCTTCCTTGAAATGAACATTATCCAGTAGCGAGGACTGCCTGGAAATGAGCAGGCAGAAGCCAAATAAGCTCTGGATAGCTGCCCGAAATGGTTTTTTGGGGGTGCCAGGGGGTGGGGTTGGGGGCAAGGGGGGCGACCCCCTTACTAACGGCTTCTCCGGGAAACTGCGCACGAATAATGTACCAGTCCATGATTCCAAAAATGTTGAGAAACCCTGGTGTAGACCAGGGATTCTCAACGTTGGGTCCCCAGATGTTATTGGACTTCCAACTCCCATAATCCCCAACCAAAGACCAGTAGAGCTGGGGATCATCAGAGTTGAAGTCCAATAACATCTGGGGACCCAACACTGAGAATCCCTGGTGCAGACAATACAAAAAGCTCAAGAGACCAATGTTCTGGGACAGTAAAAGGCAGCTTCCTACGAAGCATGTGAACATGGAAGGTAGGAAGACAGACTAAAAGGAAGGTCGTCAGTTAGTGCTACCCCTCTGCAAATCCAAATCCGCTTTCCTAGGCCCCTCTGCTTTGGGGAAGAAATGAGAGAACTCTGGAGACACCCCATCAGAAGGGCAGCCTGGTTCACTCTGTGCATGTTGGACCCTGGAGCATGTGCTGATCTTTCCTCAGGATCGCCACCACTCCTCTTCCTTTTCCTTCCTACCACTTACGCATGCTTTGGAGTTGGAACTGGAACTGCGGCGAACGCTTCTTCCGGGAAACACTCTCACTGCACCCATGTGCTGGGGAAGCAAGAAGGACAAAATGGGAGAGTGGGAGCAGGATGCATGTCACCTTATCCAATAATTGCTCACAGCTCCCCACTTTGATGCCACACTTTTTTCAGTCCCCGGGAACTCACCTTTCCGGAGCTCACTCTGTAGAGAACCAGTACGCAGAGAGAGTCCAGCATCAGTGAAAACGCCAAGGGTATCTTCCCCACTGCCAGCTGTGCAGCCAAGGTCATAGCTTCCCATAGCCTGGAAAACCTGTTTCCCAGAAATATAAAGAGGATTGTGAGAAGGTGATGGGATGATCTATATGAGCAGGTGGGAGGATGGCTGCAGAGGAAAAGGCGGGGTATGGAGAGAAAGTTACTGAAGATGTCTGGTCATCAGGTTAGGAATTTGCTTTAGCACTGATGGTTCACTATGCAGATCAGGTAATTTCCCCCTATGCCATTACAATTCTTTAAGAGAGGCAAACATTGGTGTAGAGTGACCTCCAATGGAGGAATAAAAAATATATATAAATCATATTTCTCAATTCCTCCATTGGAGGAATCACACTTACTCCATTAGAAAAACCATATTGGAGGAATAACATTCACGGGCATCCGCAGGAATTTTTTTATGGGGTGGGAGTAGGGGCAAAGCCAGCAATCCATCACCCCGCCCCCCCAGGAGTATGCCCCATTGAATTCAATGGGAACTGGCTCAATCCGGCAATGGGGATTGCTCTCTTTTGCCCTCCCCTCCTAACTCCCATGATCACATTTACTCAATTGGAGGGATCACATAGGCTCCATTGGCACATAATTGCATATGGCTATGGACAGAAAAGTTTCTGCCTCTGAAAGAAAACCGATTTTCTGTAACAGCCATTGTTGCAGAAGCATGGAGCCTTAGCAGCTCTGCTATCTTAGTATTTAGAAAATGATATAAATCATTTTATAGCAATTTTTGGCCATTTTTAAAAAACACCTGAAAACCCATCTTTTCACCCAAGCTTTCCCAGCTTAAGTTTGGGTGGTATAGAAGTTTGTTTAATAAATAAATAAATAAATAAATAAATTCCAGAGCTATATCAGAGTTGCCAACCCTCCATGATTGGCCAGAATCTCCAGGAACTAGCATGAATCTCCAGGAGCTTTCCCACACATAGCTTCCAGCTCTCAGGGTAAATGTTGAGCAAAGCCACTTCAAATTACTCTCGCAACAAGAGGGAAACAGCCCCTTCCCTCTGCTCTTGGGTTTGCTTTTTGTGCAGGTTCACATTGCATGCCTCCGTCTTTTCATTCTAGCCAATGGGGGGAGTGTGTGTGTGTGTGTGAGCTCCATGGGGAGGTACACAATGTTTCCTTCAAAACCTCGTGTCCTAGATTGGGAGCATCTGTATACACTAACAGATTTCTTTGCTTTTCCCCAACACATGCGTGGTGTGCTTTACAATAGTTTTTTGGTAAAACTTCTTTTTTAACCAGTGAAAACCTTAAGCAAGCAGATGAATATTGTTCAAAAAAGTTAACTTGAGCATACATAGAGGTTTTATAACTGGAACTTTCAAAGAGTTTGCTTCCTGAAAACTGGGTTTTCCACTCTTCACATCTAGGCAAGGCAGTTAGATTTGCATCCCTAAAGAGTGCTTTCCTCTTCTTGTTAATGATTATGTAAAGACTCTAGTCAGTGAAGCTATTCTGATGATCAGTGGAAAGCGGGCTAAGGGTGCTTAGCCCACTTCCCACTGATTGTGAGACTCACCGGGCTCGCAGCCAAGCCCGGTTTAGTCAAAGCAGGTAACCTGCTTAATTGCCCCTGCCTTAAGCCCAGGTTAGTGGAGCGAGCGCTCCGCTAACCTGGGCTTTCTGATCGTGAGTTGACCCCCGACTGGGAGGTTGAAAAGCAGCCTCCTGGCTCGGGGGTCTCTCCGGCATGCCCTGCCCGCTCGCTGGCTACCAAGGCTGCTCAGAAAAGCGCCCCTGCCACGGGTGGCGTGAAGAAGCCTCACCGCTACTGCCCTGGTACCGTAGCCCTGCGGGAGATCCGCCGCTATCAGAAGTCGACGGAACTTCTTATCCGTAAGCTCCCTTTCCAGCGTCTGGTAAGAGAAATTGCTCAGGATTTCAAGACTGATCTGCACTTCCAGAGCTCTACTGTCATGGCCTTGCAGGAAGTGAGCGAGGCTTACCTGGTGGGCCTCTTTGAAGATACCAATTGGTGTGCTATTCATGCGAAGAGAGTCACCATCATGCCCAAAGACATCCAATTGGCACGCCGTATACGGAGAGGGCTTAATAATTTCCTCCCTACCAGTGCCGTTCAAAGCAACCCACGTGGCCCCCGATTCTCCCAGCCCCCGCCGGCTCCGTAACAGAGCCGGCAGTCGTGTGGGCAGCCGCTTTGGCCGCCCGGAGCAGACTGCCTGCTCATGTGCGGGGAGAGCGAGCTAAGCCCACTCTGCCCACTAATCCTCCCCAGGCAGCTCCCACTGATCGTGGGAACTGCCTCAGTGTCTCTCCCTGGCATTTGCTGCGGTGTTTTAAGAAAAACTCACTTAAAACCCAGATCTGGGATCCTCCCAACTGGAAAATAAGTTGAACAATACAGGGGATGAAATAGGGTGGGAAGATCACCCACAACCCAGACCCTGGGTGATCCTACACCAGAAGAACCAGGGAAATGCAAGTCAGTACTTCCACATAATCAGAGGACACAGCCCTGCCTTCATTCATCTGACTCAGAACAGTCATTCACACAATCAAAAACTGTGTTCTTCTACCCCGTTTGGGAGCTGTGGGTGCTCCCAATTTTCAGTAGTGTGGAAGCAAAGTAAGAGGAAAACCTGGGTGGAAGTGATTGTGTAGAAGCAAGGTAGGAGGAAAAGCTATCCAGGTTTCCCTCCTTCCTTGGTTCCACACAATCACTTCTGCCCAGGTTTTCCTCCTACCTTGCTTCATCACAACCAAAATTTAGGAGCACACGTATCTCCCAAACCTGGGTAGAACACAGTTTCTGATTGTGTGCATGACCTCAGAGAATCCACTGAGGACTCCCTGTAGGGGCCCCCCATGGGACCAATGCTTAGAAAACCAAGCAAGCCACCTTTAAGAAACAGAGCCTTTCCTTTGGAAGGGGTGGGGACAAGTCACTCTACCTGGTCTGTAGCCATAAAAACTGGCCGTCTGCTCTAAGCAGCTGCAGGAGCAACACCCCTCCTATGCTGCTAGGCCCAGCTCTTGTAGAGTCCTGCCTGGACTAGCCAAGGCCCTGCCCTTCTTACCACAAAGATGTCCAAGGTTTATGTTCCTCCCAGAGCCCTGCCTCAGTGGATAGACCCCAACTTGGCCTAGAAGAGGATAGTCATATGTGGCAAGATCCACCTCACACAGCTAGGAAGTTGGAAGCTCTATGTAAAGAGAGGGGGAACAGGCCAGTAGGTTGGAAATGAAACCGCCTGGAAGTAGAGTGGGATTGCTTGGTGGCTTCCCTCAGCAATGAACTGCCCAGACTGAGGAAATGCAGCAGATCAGGAGATGGGGCCATAGCTCAATAGAAGAGCATTTGCCTTATAGGCAGAAGGCCCCGGGTTCAATCCCTGGCAGCATCTCCAGGTAGAGCGCCCCGCCTGAAACCTTGGAGAAGCCACTGCCAATCGGTGTAGTTAGTCCTGAGCTAGATGGACCAATGGTCTGACTTGGTGTAAGGCAGCCTCGTCTGTTGAAGAGCTGGTCTTGTGGTAGCAAGCATGAATGGTCTCCTTTGCTAAGCAGGGTCTGTCCTGGTTTGCATTTGAATGGGAGACTACATGTGTGAGCACTGTAAGATGTTCCCCTTAGGGGGATGGGGCTGCTCTGGGAAGAGCACCTGCATGCTTTTATGCAGAAGGTTCCCAGTTCCCTCCCTGGCCTCTCCAAGAGAGGGCTGAGAGAGACACCCGCCTGCAACCTTGGAGAAGCTGCTGCCAGTCTGTGCAGGCAATATTGAGCTAGATGGACCGATGGTCTGACTAGGTATAAAGCAGCTTCCTATGTTCCAATCCTGGGTGGTCTGGGCGCCATCTAGAACAATAGCGGAATGCCACACCACTGACAACGACGCTGTGAAAAATTATTGTGGGGCAGCCAAAGTCCCTCAAAACAAAAAGCCAAGGGAGAAGTGGGGGAGAAGTACCTTGCCCTGTGTGAGGCGATTCTTCCGGTTGAGGGCGTAAACCGCAGTATCAACAGCAGCAAGCGACACAAAGGATTTCACATCAGTGGTTATGGCGAGTTTCAGGAGGTCCTGAGGTTGCAGCTGGTCAGGGTTTCCTAATGTGCGGAGCTCCAGCTAGATTCGGGATGGACATAGTTAGAGATGGCCCAAGACAGTCTGATACACTGCGTCACCCTTGCAAACAGTGTTTAAAATCTCAGTTGTCCAATCCAACTCTTGCATCCTCTGAACTCTCCTCCATTGTGGTCCTTCCCCCTTCCTCCTACTTTCTACTACTACCATTATTTATAAAATTTCCCCCAGGGATGTAGCTACCATTGAACAAGGGGGACAAATGTGCCTCGGCCCCTGAGGTGGTGGTGGTGGTGGTGGTGGGGCCTGCTGGCTGAGTAACAGCCCACTCTTGCTTGCACCTCTTTGAAGAGAAAGGTGGGGGAGCAAGGGCTGGTGTTCCCTGTAAGAGGGATTCCCAGATATTGTTGACTATAACTCCCAGAATCCCCAGCTGCAATGGCCTTTGACTGGGGATTATGGGAGTTGTAGTCAACCATGTCCGGGAATCCCTCTTACCGAGAACACTGGCAAGGGCCGATCTTCACTTTTTGTCCTAGGGTCCCATGGCCTGATTTTCCCTCCATCACTTGTCCTACCTCCAGTCAAGGCTGCCACAAACCTTTCCCTTAAAAGAGGAAGAATTCTTCTCCCTGGCCTGTTTAGTTTTGTTTTCCTCATAGAATAGAACCATAGATTTTTAGAGCTGGAAGGGACTTTGGAGATTCCCCTTGTCCAGCTCCTGCTCAGTACAGGGAACTGCTTCAGTAATAAGTGGTAGATGGTCGCCCGGCCTCTGTCTGAAGACCTCTAGCGAAGGAGAGCCCACCACTGCATGAGGCAAACTGTTCCGCTACTGAACAGCTCTTACAGAGGAAATTCCTCCCAAAGTCTAGGCTGGATCTGCTTCCTTGTAATTTCACCCTGTTGGTTCTACCCTCAGGAGTAACAAAGAACAGAGTCACCCAGTGAAGTTTCCTGTCAGTCAGTCTTGATTATTATTATTATTAATTCGATTTCTATACCGCCCTTCCAAAAATGGCTCAGGGAGGTTTACAAAGAGAAATAAACAAATAAGATGGCTCCCTGTCCCCAAAGGGCTCACATTCTAAAAAGAAAAATAAGACGCACACCAGCAACAGTCACTGGAAGTACTGTGCTGGGGGTGGATAGGGCCAGTTACTCTCCCCTATGGTGATGGCCACAGCCTTAAACGGCTTTTTAAAAAAGGATTAGACAAATTCCTAGAGGACAGCTGTTACAACAGCTCTTATTAATGATAGCTAAGTGAAACCTCAATTTTCAGTAGTAGTATGCTCAATACCGGGTGCCAGTGATGTAGCTACTGATTCAGGCGTTCTCCATGACAGCCACACCCACCCTACTCCATGGCCATGCCCATCCCTCACTTAGCTAGATGCAATAATATTGTTTTATTTTATTTGGCCGTTGGCCGTAATAAAGTGGATGGATGGATGAATAATATGGGGCATTCTCTTACAAGAAGTCAAGGATCTTCTAGACTCTAGGGAATGTACTAGATTGAATACCAGGGAATGCCCACTGAAATGCTCTGGTTCTTTCCAAATGGCCATAGGGATGCATGGAATTTCCAAATGGCCAATAGCCATTCAGTGCATTCCATGGTCAATTGGAAGAAACCAGTGCATTTCAGTAAGTATTCCCTGTCATTCGTTTTAGGATGTCCTGACTCTAGTCCACTGTTGGACTTGCATGCTGCTGACAGTCCTAGGTTCAATCTCTGGCAGCAGAGATCAAATCCCATCTAGGTAGGGAGGGGAAAGACTCCTGCCTGAAACTATGTAGAGCCACTGCCAGACTGCCAGTCAGTGTAGCCAACACTGAGCTAGCTGGACCAAGGGTCTGACTCAGTATAAAGCATCTTCCCAGAGGCGGAGGGAGGCCAGTGGCGGCCTGTGCCCAGCCTGCCACCACGGCCCCCTAGCCCCACCCCCTGCATCTGACATGACGCTAAGCCCCATCCCCTGCATCTGACATCAGACACAGGGGGCATAGCCCCATTTGCAAGCACAGCCCCATTTGCAAGCACAATCTCCAGGCTGTGCTGCTTTCTCAGCATGGCCGGGAGCAACTCTACCTGCCTTTTAGGCAGGGAGAGCCGCACCGGCCGTGCTGCAAACACAACGCTGGCCGGGGATTTTGTTTGCAAATGGGGCTGCAAGCAAGCAGAGCTACACCCCCTGCGTCTGACGTCAGACACAGGGGGCAGGGCTGGGGCATGAGGCGTGGCCCCTGAGGGGCAGTGACCCGGGTTCTTGAAACCCATATGTTCAATGGTGGCTCCGCCCCTGCGGCTTCCTATGTCCCTAAGACAGGAAGAATGGTAATAAATGGTTGGAATAGCAAAAGCATCACAGTATTTCCCCATAGAAAGCCAAGGGCTTTGTGTCCCTTCAGAGTCCCTGGAGGGGGGAAAGGACCGGGACTGCATCCCTCCCCGCCCATTGCTGCAGGACAACACCACTGCCAGGCACTGGGGACAAACAACAGGAGGTGGCTATTGCCTTTGTGTCCTGCTTGTAAACTTCCCACAAGCATCTTGTTGGTCACGGCTGGAAACAGAAAACTGGGCTAGTTGGGGGTGGGGCCAATGGTAGAGCATCTATCTGCCTTGTGTGCAGAAGGTCCCCGATTCAGTCCCAGGCATCTCCTGGGACTTTTACATACAGCAGGTTTTACCACAAGTTTATGGGGAGGCTTTACTGTGGACTCAAAGTTGTCCCAAAAAACCAACACAAAAGTGACCTTTTAAACCCTGGATATAAATCGGGTTACACTTTAATGCACAGTGAAAAACCCGAATTGTGTGTGAACTGCTCCCTGGTAACTCGTAGGGACTTCAGGGTAAATCTAGCCGATAGGTGAACACACCTCCTCCATCCCTCATTTTGGTGGCAGGGCGAGCAGCTTATTTTGAGAAGTTTTTGGTTGAAAAGTGGTATAACCTGAATATGTTCTAAATAATAACAATGCTGGCATTATTCAATAGCATATAATTAAATTACATATATGTCAATGATACTCAGGCCCTTGATTACTACTGCATACACCTCCTGCCCCCCCCACCCACTTGTGACCCTCATTCTGGCAATGAAATGTTGGCAACCCTAGAGAGCAACATCCAACCCAGCAGCTGCACCCAGCTCTGTAAAGAAGGGAAGACAGGAAGTCCCCCAACCCAGCTGCTGTTTAGCAGATGTTCACTTCCTCCCCCTCCAACCTTGCTTTTTCATCACAGATCATCGAGGAAGGGAGTGCACACAGCTCCCAAACCTGGGTAGGCCTGTTTGTCTCCTACCCTAATTAGAAGAGTGTGAGCCCACCTAGAGTCTGGTCAGCCTCCCAGCAGTTCCAGGTCAGCCCTCCTGCAGTGACAAGAGCCCCAAACCTTGCCCCAAATTCTGTCTTAGGCGCAACTTGAGGCCACCTCGCTCAGGCCACAACTCAAGTTTTCCTGTAGAAAACCCAGAACACGCTGTCAAGTGTTCTACACAGCTCTAATGTTCAAATGCGCTACTTACTCTTCCGTCACAGCGGTCCACGACGTCAACCCAGATGGAGTTTGCCACAACTTCATCCCCAACACGGTAGAAGGCCACAAAGCGGAACGTTGGCATCAGGCTGGGTGTGATGGGGATAGAGATGACCGTAAAGGTTCCACGGTTGATACTGTTGGCAGAGACAATGTCGCCTTTGTTCAAAACCTGGAAGCAGAGAGTCAATTCAAATAGGAGTATTTGGCACTTGTGCAGCATTTTTTAATACAGATGGACATTAGTATTCGCGGGGTTCCATTCTCCGCAATTACTGCAGATAGCAAAACCACAAAACCGCGAATACAGAGAGGCTATTCTGACGATCTGCAAAAATTGGGCTAGGAAAGCCTAGCCCGATTTTTGCAGATCGTCAGAACCACCGGGCTTGGCTGCGAGCCCGGTGGTTCTAGAGTGGGTAACCTGCTCAAGAACCCCCCAGAAGTCCGGATTTCCTCCCATTATTCCGTGATTTTTTGCGGGGTAGAAAGGGTTCTTAAAAACTAAACGAGCCACAAAATGGCTCTCATGCTCAAAATGGCAGCCGGAAATTATCTCCGAGGTCATTTCCAGCCACCACTACCCTGACCCATGGTTACATGAATTTAACACTTTCCTTCCTTTTTTCTGCACATGCCAAGGCTGAGTGTCAATTCCTTGGCTGCAGATAAGCCAAACCACAGATGCTGAATCCACAGGTAACAAGGTTTGCCTATGTTCAAAGTACATGCATTATCTTGCTGCAATGTGCAGAAATAGTATGTAGTGTTGTCCTACCTGGACAGTACCACTGAGTGCAGGTGAAGGCATCACATCCTAAATTCCCATGACATGGAAAATCTGCATGCCAGGTAAAGGACTAGGCCAGAAACCTTCACCCTGACATGCTAAATTTTCATATGGAGGGAGTGTTTGATGGTTCCCCCCTACCAATGTAAGGGGACATTCAGGTATGTAATTTCTCACCTGCATTCTGAAGTGGCACAGTCCACAAAAGATGGCACCACATACTATTTTTGCATGTCTTCCAGCCCCTTCCTCTTATCTGTGACTAGGGGAAGGATTAACTTCAATAATCAAGTCACTTGGAAGCCTGTTTACATAAATCTTACCCCATGGTAATAAGCCCTGAATTTATTCCCACCTGTTGCTTAATGACATAAGCCCTATTCAGACATTCTGTTAAAAACTTGTTCAACAAGTGTACAGTGTATGCAGGTACAAACCTGTATACAGGTACGGTTATTCACACATTATGTTGAACACAGGTACAGCAATCCCTTCTAATCTATAGCATGTATTCGAGATGCCTGTACCCAGGTTCACTTTTAAAATGAACACAGGTACAGTTATTCACACAAAAACATTTATGAGTGTGCAGACATCTGCACACTGGTACAACATGTATGAAAAGGGCTACATTCCTGCAGTTAATTGGAAGCCTCTGGTAATAGCAGACACTCTCTAGTAACCCTTTATTAATCCACGAAATGATAGGGCCCGTCATCCTGCCTCAAGGATTCACCAGGTAGTAGAAGTGGGAGAAGGCAGCCGATCCAACGTGTTTCAGCCCCAGCGAGAGAGTTTCTCCGGGGTTCAAGCCTTGGTATTTTGGGCTTTCAATGATCAAGTAGTTGCCTCTTGGAGAGTTCATTGCTTTGGCAGTCAGAGTGACTTCTGTTGGAGACTCTGTCCCTGCTGTTATCTACGCGGGCAACAAAGGCACACACTTTAAGGGATGGATCTAACCTGAATTTATATACCATTATACATTTTATACAAGCTTCACGGTCACAATGTCCTCCAGAGAAATCTGGGAACCAACGTTTGGTGAGGCAGCTAGGAATTCTCTGTTACTGATTCCTAATCCCACCATACCACCCTGAACGATGGTTATGAATTATTATTACTATTATGATGATTATTACTATGAACTACAGTTCCCAGGATTCCCCGAGGAGAAGATATTGTTATTGTTATTGTTTATTACACTTATAAACTACCCCATCCAGAGGCTCTGGGCGGTGTGCAACAACTTTTTAAAAGTCATAAAAACACAATTCAAAGCAGTGCTAAAAACAATATAAAAACAATTCAAAAACTATTAAAACCATTAAAAACCAATTAAAATACTTTTAAAAAACAACAAGATATGTCAGATACTCCAGTTTAAATCTGGTGTAAACATGTTCTCTGTATCGATCCACCCACATATTATCTTGCCCCATAACCTTTTGTTTTTCCTTTCTCAGCACCCTCTCATACACCCACCTGTCTCATACAATCTTCAATATGGGTTCTAGAGACAGGGATTCAAACTTTGTGTTTGGGAGATGGGTGGGGTGGGTTTTGATGGTTCTTGATTTAAAACATCTTTTCATGGATCTGCTACACCCCATCCTAAGCACTGAGGAGACTAAAATATCAGATCTCTCTGAGCCGAGCCACACATTTTATGACCCACAATGGCAAACAGAGTCCAGCAAGATGAACTGTGACCTGCCATGGGCTTGGCATAGCACCGTTGCCCTGTTTTTGCACCTTCCCTATTAAAATACTTCCATGCTAGGAAAGCTGCACCTGTTGCAAAAACAGGGAAGGGTCTGTAGTTTAGTTGCAGAGCGCAACTTTTGTATGCGGAAGGCCCCAGGTTCGGCCTCCTGTATCTCCAATTTAAAAGGATCCCTGGTACGCAGGCTGGGGCCTTGGGAAGCTGCTGGCAGTTAGAGACAACAGTCCAGGACTAGATGATTTAATATAAGACAGATGATATAATATAAGGCAATCGGGTGATTTAATATAAGGCAGCTTCATATGTCCATGTGGGATCTAGTCCAACATCAATTTTAATGAGAGAGGAGAGCTGGTTTTGTGGTAGCAAGTATGACTTGTCCCCATAGCTAAGCAGGGTCTGCCCTGGTTGCATGTGAATGGGAGACTTGATGTGTGAGCACTCCAAGATATTCCCCTCAGGGGATGGAGCCGCTCTGGGAAGAGCAGAAGGTTCCAAGTTCCCTCCCTGGCATCTCTAAGATAGGGCTGAGAGAGATTCCTGCCTGCAACCTTGGAGAAGCCGCTGCCAGTCTGTGAAGACAATACTGCGCTAGATGGACCAAGGGTCTGACTCAGTATATGGCAGTTTCCTATGTTCCTATGATCAGCTGGACTGATGTTGCTTTGGAACTAGCACCGCCTACCTCTATAGAGTCTATGTTTGCTTCTGCACCTCCTAAAGCAGAGGTTCTCAAACTTGGGTCCCCAGATTTTTGAGTTCTCACATTTGGGTCCCCAGCCCAAGACCGTGGTAGCTAGGAATGGCGGGAGCCATAATCCAACATCTGGAGACCCGAGCCCTAAGGTACTTGAGAACCCCTGCCCTACGGTACTTAATAAGAACTGCAAGTACCCTGGCTGCCCAAACCATTTCTATATCCAGTTGCTGCTTTCAGATGAAGTCCCGACCTTCACGTTTAATACCGCCAGGTTCTGCATGGCAGCGTGTAGATCCGTCGGACCATGACGACCAGGCCTTTCCCTCGTATCAACTCTGCATAGTTTTGAACTGCAATCTATGCCACTATTTTCTAGCACTCCTATCCTATGTATATGTATAATGTATATTTTTCATTATATACATTAGAATTTTAATAATCTCATAGCTCCCTGCAAGGGTAGCAGTTTTTAAGTATCATATAACATAATAATGTTTAATATTAGAGTAATAATTTTAAAGTAATGCAGTTTTATGGTTCCATATGTAATGACATATACTGATTTAATAATATTTTATAATATTTTATCGGAGCTTTAGTAGTAGTTTTATAGTCTTATTTACAACTTTAGAGTAGCATTTGTTTTAGTAATTATGGCTCACAATAATTATTAACAGTTTTTAGTAATTTTATAGAATATCTGTTGTACCTATCTTGCAGCAATTATAGCTAATGGTAATTTTAATGTAGCATAATTTTTCTTATGACCGTACCACTTTATAATTGCTTTTAACCATGCTCTACTATTATCTTATGCTGGTCTTGGACTGTAATGAAGATGATTGATTGACTGATAGGTTAATGAGAACTGAGCTGGATCAGACCAAAAGGTCCATCTAGTCCAGCATCCTCCTGCTCCCCGTCCAGTAAGATGCCTTCAGGAAGTCCACAAGCAGCACTCCAAGGTAACAGCCTCTCCTGCTATTGCTCCCTAGTAATCGTCAATCATTGACAAGCTGCCTATAAATATGAAGCTTCCATATGGTGGCTCCAAATATGGAGTTACCATATTCGGGAGCTCCAGATATGGAGCTACCAGACATTGACAGGGGTGAGCAACTGGCCTTATACAGCGCCGGCACAGCATCCCTCCAGCGGTGGTTGCTGGTATTTGTCTTATGGTTGTTGTTTTTTTAGATTGTGAGCCCTTTGGGGACAGGGAACCATTTTATTTATTTATATCTATGTAAACCACTTTGGGAACTTTTGTTGAAAAGCAGTAAATAAATAGTAGTAGTAGTAGTAGTAGCAGCAGCAGCAGCAGCAGCTAGTGCGTTCTGATCCATGGCAGGGAGTTCTTTAAAAGCAGGGAGGCCATGCCTACCAAGTCTCCCAGTTTCCAGGCCAGGCCCCAAGTTCCTCTTCTCTTTCTTTCCATTCACACGCCTCTCCTCCCACATTCTCACACTGAAAATTTGAGGCCTTCCTGGTGGGTCCATGGTGCACATACCGTGAAAGTGATGGAGGTAGCTCCAGAGGGAACATTCATCCTGTATATCACAGCCCCTTGCTCACTGCTGTCCACTCGCTCATCATTGGGGGATGAGCCCCCTCTTATCTGGGTTGAGAAACGGACTGGGAGGTTGGAGGCAGGAGTGCCATCTGAGAGTGAAACAGTAGCCTGGCGAGGGGAAAGAGAAGTTTGTTATGTTTGGTCACATGTGCACATGACGATACTTGAAACAAGTAGGTAAGTGCACAGGCTAATACATGGATGAACACATTCCGACCTGCAGAGAGCAATAGAGCACATTACATCAAATGTATTCTTATTCTCTCCTTCTCCACCCCACCCCACACAGAGTGGAGCTAGGTCCAGCTTCTTAGGAGCCTTTGGAAAACACTGCCTAAGAGCAGAGGAGGCCCTTTCATGAGGCAAGGTGAGACGGTTGCTTCAGGCAGCAGATTACTGGGGCACCAACAACATGGCAAGATGCCCCCTACCATTGTAGCAGCTCTTTGGGATTGATCTGACCCCTTGCAAGCTTTTCAAGGAGCACCTCTCCTCACACACTCCTTGCAAAGCCTGCAGGAGGCACCGTGCTATAAGATAAGGCTACACAACTTTGACCCTCCAGCTGCCGTTGGACTACAATGCCCATCATCCCTAATTATTGGCTACTGTGACTGGGGATGCTGGGCATTGTAGTCCAACAGCAGCTGGCGGGCCAAAGTTGTACATCCCTGATAGGAGGCTGCTGGCAACCTTCCCTCATCCCTGTCCCCACTGCCACTTTTAAAGCTTGCAAAGATTGGTTCTGAAAGGTGACTGGCGCCCATCACGGGCAGGGGGCAAGGCAGAATTTGGTGCCACAATACCTTAGGCCATCCCTGCCTAAGAAGGCCCTGTAGCTACCTGGAAACAGCCAAGAGATGGTTGAAGGGAGAGGCAAAGGGAAGTGGCCCACTTAAACTGCAGAGGTATTTGCACCATCTTAGGAGATTCTGTGATCCCCTTTGTATGGGACCCAGGCACAGCCAGAGTCCTCTGCGTATGCTGCCTCTGACCAAGCCAGGTCCTCTTTCAAGGACCTGGCACTCAGCAGGTGAACCCCTCAAATGACCTGGGCCTTGGGAAATGCCTGATTCTGCTGACTTCTGGTGCTGCCCCCCAACCTCTTTACCTCAGGATCGGCGGCGGCAGATGCGGGTGGGAGGTGGGTGGGAGGCACCTTTAGCTGAAAATTAGTAGGTGCTGCTTACCTCTCCTCCCGCCGCACCGGAAAGCTATTTGGAGCAGGATGCACCCCCTGCGGCGGAGGGCTGACTCCTCCACTCAGCTGGTGGAGGTCATTGGCTTGGCCAGGAAATGGCCTCCACGCATGTGCGGAGGCCAGCTGAGGGGTGGAGCCGAGCTTCTGCTGCAGCAGGTGCCGGGTGGTGCACTGCTGCTCTGAGCAGCTTTCAGGTATGGCAGGTGGAGAGAAAAACACCTACCAATTTGCAGTTAGAGGTGCCTCCCGCTGCCCCGCCCCCAGCAGCACCCACCTGCGCCGGCCGCTGCTGCTCAGGATTCTCAGGGTTTTTCACAGAAGAAGCTTCAATCGTGTTTTGGCTCTTTCTCACTATCTACAATTTAAAAGTCAAACTCACAAAGGCTAGAATGTACATTAAAGCTTGCCATCTTTCTTTCTTTCTTTGACTGGCTTTAAGTCTTGCCTTTAATAGTGGCGCAAAATGTAAACATTTAGTAGATGATGCTTTTCCTGACATAGGAACATAGGAAGCTGCCATATACCGAGTCAAACCATTGGTCCATCTAGCTCAGTATTGTCTGCACAGACTGGCAGTGGCTTCTCCAAGGTTGCAGGCAGGAATCTCTCTCAGCCCTATCTTGGAGAAGCTGCCAGGGAGGGAACTTGGGACCTTCTGCTCTTCCCAGAGCGGCTCCATCCCCTGAGGGGAATATCTTACAGGGCTCACACTTCTCGTCTCCCTTTCATATGCAACCAGGATGGACCCTGCTTAGCCATGGGGATAAGTCTTGCTTGCTACCACAAGGCCAGCTCTCCTCTTAAAGAGAGCTGGAGATAGTGATGTGTTGGGTCCTAAACTCTAGGACCCAACAAGGATCTAAGACTTTTCTCCAACTGCCATATAGTTAATTGAAGAGAATTAAGGAGCTTTCATCTACTTATGATTGTTGAAGATTTTCCTGGAAAGCAGCAGATTAAATGATACCTGCTTTTTTACTGCATGTCAAGCTGCTGTTAATGGCACAAGAGAAGGAACAACGTGGGTTGGGCAAGTCACTATATATATATATATATATATATATATATATATATATATATATATATATAAAATTCTCCTGGGTGTGCCTTGGAATGTGCGTCCCAGAGCCCAGCTGATTGGCTGGGCAGCAGACGCGCCTGATTGGCTGAGGCGCACCCAGGAGGATTGGTTGCTGCGGCAATGGCGGGCCTGGCCGTGGAGGCCAGAGGTGGCGGCTGGCCCAGCCCGGACGCAGAGGCAAGGCCCAGGAGGGAGGAAAGAAAGTGGGGGGGAGGGGCAGAAGGGGCAGTGGGGAGGAGAGGCGGCTGGGCCCGGAAGCAGAGTCTGGGGCAGAAGGTGGGGGGGAAGAAGTAACCGCTGGCCCCAAAGAACACACAGATGCTCTGTGCGGGGTCGGCCAGTATATTATAAAGCATATCCACATTACACTTCAAGAGCTGTTGAGCCACTCTCATGCTATACTCTTTTTCTTGGATTTCCAGCCTGAGGAATAGATATGTGGATCTTAAAGGCTTGCATCCCTGTGTTTTAAGAGGATCTGTAAATGATATTATCTCACCGGAGCAATGACCTCTGTTGGCTATTACGGTAGGTGCAATACTAGAAGCCAGGAAGACAAGATGCAAAAAGTAATGAGAGGCAGGACTGCAAACAAATCCCTTGCAAACGAACAACATAACATGGGACATATGCTCTGCAGAAGATACAGCACACACACACCAGCACTTCAAAGGGTGCACCAGGGACAAAATGGCGCTTGGTTTTGGACAGATCAACTGAATATGGAGATGCCAAAAATTTCACTGAAGCAAGCTCCTGCTCCTCCAGCTCGCCACCTGCAGGAACAAGGGAAAGAGATAGTGAAATAAAGAAAAAAGACAAGCCACCCAGTCAAAACAAGCTGTTAGCAGGAAACAGCATTCCCATTTCCAAACTTACTTGCTGCCTCTATGACAGTGGCTGCAATGTAGAGTGCTGTTCCAATTAGGTTCTCCAGAGGGCGCCCCAGTTTCTCTGCGAGGAGGCTGCGTTTCAGCATTAGTGAGCCACGGCCATCGGTTATCTGATATGGGTGAGGAGAAGGATACATGATCAATTCAATTACATACATAGTAATGCAGGACACTACTCTCCTAAGTCCTGAAAGAGAGAGAGAAGAGTGAGATCTCAGGGTCCAGGAGTTGGGGATAAGGAAGATGGATGCTAGCTCCATAGGTCACTCTAGCTGCATAGGTCAAATGTGGAGCCCCAGAGCAACAGAAATGGGGAAAGGTAACATTGTTTTATTTTTGCTTTGCTTTGGAAATATTACAGGTTAAGAGCTGGCCTAAGCCAAACAACACAATGGAAGACTGTAGAACAGGCATAAGTGACTGTCAACCCAATCCAGCACTCCATCTAAGCTCCAACAAAGCTTATAATGCCAAGGACTTTCATTATTAAGTACCTTAGCCCAATTTGCAGGGGCAGCTCATCAATGAGGCAAGGTGAGGCGATGGCCTCAGGCGTCACTTGTGTCCTGGAGCAGCCAGCAACCCCCCACCTCCTGCAGGTGTTGCCTCAACTGCCTTGCTGATCCCATTCTCGGGCTCCTTGCCACAAAGGACCTTCTGGCCTGGTCCAGCCCAGTCCCCTGACCGCCATGCTAGCATCGGGGGGGGGGGCAGCCCACCTCATGCACTGCTTCCCTTCTGCATCTCCCAACTTGCAAGATGTTCACTAGCTGCCTGGATGGTTTCCTTTCTCTCTCTTGCTCAAGGAGAGCTGGTCTTTTGGTAGCAAGCATGACTTGTCCCCTTAGTTAAGCAGGGTCCACCCTGGTTGCATATGAATGGGGGCCTAGAAGTGTGAGCACTATGAGATATTCCCCTCAGGGGATGAAGCCACTCTGGGAAGAGCAGAAGGTTTCAAGTTCCCTCTCTGGCTTCTCCAAGATAGGGCTGAGAGAGACTCCTGCCTGCAACCTTGGAGAAGCCGCTGCCAGTCTGTGAAGACAATACTGAGCTAGATAGACCAATGGTCTGACTCAGTATATGGCAGCTTCCTATGTTCCTATGGGATATGGCCAGATGGCAAGCGCTTTGCTAGCCAGCTGGTCAGCTTCCTTTCTGCCTTGTGCGAGAGAGAAAAGGACAGCCGTCCAGCTACCAAGAGAAGTGATTCCTAGCTGGGAGTTGTGGGGAAGTGGGTGGTGGCCCATGGCCTGATGTTGGCCACGTCTCGATACCAGTGCCAGGGGCATAGCCGGCAGCATCTTGGTGTTAGCTCAGGTGGTACAGAAGCCAAGCCAAGCCAAGGCACAGGCAAAGGACACTTTAACCCCCACCTTCTTCCCTAGAAAGGCTCAACGCTCATTACAAAATGCAGGCATAGAAGAGCTGCCAGAGTTCTTGTCTTGAGCCCTTCAGCTCTTCACTCCTGTTTGTGAATCTAGGAAAAAGGCCAATGCGCCTTATTTGCCGAGGTGCCCAAGAACTCTGCAAAGCCTCCATTGTAGCTGATAAGCAGGGTGGAAAGAGCCCTTTATCTGTGCCTTGGTTCAAGCAGGAGCAGGTCAACATTGACTGATCCTCCAGATTTTGGCTCGTTCAGAAAACATGGCCCTAAATTATTCACCAGTCATGGTTTTAGATGCTGAATTCTTGATCCTGTTTTTAGATCAGCATCAGGACATGTGCTGAACAAGAATAAAGGGAAGAGTACATTTTGAGTATGTGGCTTACTATGGAATAGTCACACATAGTCCCCCACACATCTGGGAATAGGGTTAATTGCCAGGTAGACAGTGGGAGTTCTAACAAACCTAAGCTCTCTTCAGTTTAGGAACTAAGCATCTGATGGACTGAAGAATCAGGAGGGAAACTAGTAGAATTGTTGAATTTATTCTAACATGAATACAAGTCTTTTGTGAGAGATTCTCCATGAGTTCCAGAGGATATCATGGGATATTGTGCTATTTCTTAGCACCATCTGCTGGCCATTTGCTGACAATCCATTAAAAAAGAACTGGTTTTCAGTTCTTTTTTCACATATGGTCAGCAAATGGTCAGCAGATGAGATAGTGTGATGACCCTTGATGCCTGGAGAATCTCTAGTAGAGATTTCTGCTCATGTTAGAATAAATCATCATCTGGAAATCCTCAGGCAGGCTGAATTCCAGAGTGCTCTGGAAAGTGAGCAGGGGTGTTTGTGTGATACGTGGAGGTGCTAAGAACTCTTACGGAGACTTGTTGCTCGAGTCCTGGGATATAAACTTTCTCCTTATTGTCATCACTCACACCAAACCGCACGTAGGCTGTGCCATTGACCCCCTTCCCATAGAAAAATCTGTTGGGAGAAGAAGACAGCAAGATTTAGCTTCAGGGTGACAGACTAGGGTGGACACAAAGGGTGTGTGTATGCCCCCCCCCCCGCCACTGAGTTTCACACCACATGTGATTACTCCTAAGGAAGCACCTGCTTTTTCTAGCCAACTCACTAGTTCTACGTAGAGTGATTATTGCTATAAACAATGAAATAGGCCTATATATTAGGTTAAAGGTACAAATCACTTTACTGGATTTAAATATAACAGAGTATCACTGTCATTAGTACAAGATTTTTTTAAAAAAAAACTGAAATGCTCTTAACACACACTAGCTGACATCCTGACTAAATAACTCAACAGGAGTCCCACTGAAATTCCTAGGTGATACTTCAGTATTGAGTAAGTTAATCCGGATGCTAGCCATTGCTTTGTTTGTTTTCTGTTGTTTTTTGCAAATCTTGAATACATCAAAGAGTAAGCAATTAGACCCTGATGAGAATGGTGTCCACCCCCTGCAATAAGTCACTCCCCTCCCCCATACCCTGACAACTGTGCCAGCTATTAGGGATGTGCATGGAACTGGCGGGGGCCGGTTCAATGGTGGGGAGGAGTGCAGCTTTAAGGGCGGGGAAAGATGCAACTCCCCCACTGTGCTCAGTTCCTTAAACATCTCCCGGGGTGGCAGGGTACCTCCCTGCCGCCCCCTTCACTACATTTACCAGAAGTACCCGGAGGTAGTGGATGCGTCTGTGTGCGACATGCGTGAGTGCGTGCACGTCGCGCTCGTGAGCGTGCACATGCAGGCGCATCCGCTACTTCTGGGTACTTCTGGTAAATGTAGCGAAGGGGGCGGCAGGGAGGTATGCTGCCGCCCTGGGGGATGTTTAAGGAACTGAGCACTGGTGATGAAACACGGTGGGGAACTAAGTGCATCCTCCCCCACCCTTAAAGCTGCACCCCCGTGTCATCGAACCAGCAGAACTAGCCACCATTCAAACTGGTTCGGAGGCCTGTAAAGGGCCTCCGTACTGGCTCTGTGCACATCTCTGCCAGCTATATGTACCATGTACATATATAGCTATATGTACCCTGCCCTGAGCTCCGAGGAACAGCAGGATATGATGCAATCAATCAGCCAATCATGAACCACCTCTTTTTAGTCAAGGCACCCAGATAGGGGGCAGTGGCTCAACCCCCAAATGATTATTGGTTATGTGGGGTTTTATGTAGGGTATATTTTTTTAAAAAATCAGTTCATTACATCTGAAATGGCCTTCCTGAATGCAGCTTACTTAGCCTGGAGGTCAATTCGCAATTCAGAGTCCTGCTGTCCTGAAAGGAGGATGTATTTACGTTCTGGAACAATTGTCACATCAAAATGAGGGAGCACTGATGAGACAAAGAATACAAGCAGAAATGTGACATGTGTAGTTTTCCTCAGTATTCCATATGAGCACCCTGTGCCTTTTAAAATCTGGGGGAAAGTTCCTAGATAAGGAAATCTCAAGCAAGGCATCTGCTGAGGCTGGAAGCAGGGCCTTTTCCATGATGGCCACAGTCCTATGGAACTCCCTGGCTATGGAGGCCTGAAACTGCTCAACAAAATAGCACTATTTCACGATAAGAGAAATAACATTTTGAAAAGCAAGGAAACAAGTAATTAAAGCCATATGTAGAAAACAGTAGATAATTAGCTAAGGAATCACTGCCTCAGGTGTGTTGAAAAGGAAGCAATAAAATAAGCTGAACTATATCTTTTTTTTAATATATAAAAAAGCACAATAGCACTTTGTCCACACACTGGACAGGCTACTGCAGCTACAACTGAATTTTAATTCAGTGTAAATCCAATATCCCAGCTCTGAGTAAAGAGGCACCTTTTAAAGTGGTGATTCTTTTATATTTAGCAGGGATTGAGCAACTGGCCCTATCCAAACTCAGCACAGCACCCCTCCAGTGGCTGTTATTGGTATCTAGCTTGTGCTTCTTTTTAGACTGTGAGCCCTTTCGGGACAGGGGGCCATCTTATTTAATCATTACTTGTTTTTCTATGTAAACCACTTTGAGAACTTTGTGATGAAAAGTTCAACAAAATATTATTTAAAAGTTAGTTAAACAAAATAAAAATTAAGCAAAACAATATAAATATTCATAGTAATAGTAAAGCAAAAAGAAGAAAGAAGACATTGCCAGAAATGAAATTGAAAAAAGCAAGGAGCAACCACACAGAATATACTAGAATGTGATAACGTCACTCTTAAAAGTGAGTAAACAACAGATGTCAATTCCAGAAAAGGCTACTGTGGAAACAACCTTGGTCTCAGGAATTGATGCAAGTTTCTTCTGGTGACCCACACTTTATGAATTTGTTCCCTGGGATATTCAATTGCCCCTCTCTCTTTCAGTGTTTCAATGGCATCCAATAAATCGAAGTTACCCATTCTATTACCTATGGATCAAAATGTGGTCTGATTTGGAAAGTTTATTTATGGGTTCTTGATATATTGCAGAATATACAAGTCTGTATGACAATGCCAATATTTACTCAACTTTATTTTTCAAGACAGAGCCTCTGAATATTAAATATTAAACATATTTCTATTGGTACCATCTGATATCTCTGCATGCCTGTCAATATGTTTTTTTTTAATCGGGGACACATCCAGGGAGGCTGCAAGTTGGACAGCCCGAGAACCCTGGATTATAAGAATATAACACTTTCTAACAAAAAGAAAAGCCAAGTACAAGTGTTTTAATGGGTAAATAATTTCATTTCCCGGCAGTCAAAAGTCAGAACTGCAGCCTGCCATGTAGCAATTAGAAGGGCAGAGGTTCTGTTGAGCAACAAAAGCAGCAATCCCAAGAACATACCATATTTTTTCACCTCGAACTCTGTTGTTGTGTTGAAATTCAGTGTGTTGACAAACTGGGCTGTGATACGCCAAATGCCTGGCCTAGTGAGGAGTGGAAGAGAGAGAGAGAGAGAGAGAGAGAGAGAGAGGATGAAACCTGAACCAGGATACAAAGAACCACACAGCTAGTTCCGCATGTCAGTGTGCTTGGTCTTGAGGACCCTTGTTTCCTAAACAGCATCCCTCCCATACTGCATGGCAAGAGACATTTGAAATCCAGGCAATTTGCAAAAGCAACTGTGATTTTGCACAGGAAAAGGAAAGATTGTGCCCTCGAGTCGGTGTCAACTCCTGGCGACCACAGAGCCATGTGGTTTTCTTGGTAAAAGACAAGAGTGGTTTATCATGGCCTTTCTCCTGCAGAGTATGAGATGATGCCTTTGCCGTTGTTACTGAAGTGAGCATCCACCTTCAGCACCTTCCTATATCACGGTTGCCCAATATAGGTGACTACAAATATATATTTACTAGGCACAGTTTGGGAAAGCACACCAGCCGGGATTCAAACTCACAGCCTCTTGCTCCCTAGGCAAGCTGCTTCCCCGCTGTGCCACCACACAGTGAGCAGGGCCAAAAAGGAAAAGTGATACTGAATGAGTGCAGATTAAAACCTTGAGCTACCCTAAAGCAGCTGTTTGGATCCTGGGCATAGGCTGGAACTACAGCTGCCAACTTGTCAATTAACTCCTGCATCTGTGCCTTTAGCAGGTATTAAGCAGGTGATAAAGTTTGTCTCCATGCCACCTGCATATTCAGGCATATCAAGCAGCTGCTAATGGCACAGAAGCAGGTCAGGCTGTTTTTTTCTGATAAGCTGGCCACTCTGTCTGGACTTAGAGTAGCAGAATAACCCATTCTTTCTGCCTACTCACTGGAAAAATAGTAATGAAAAGGGTCATGTTACTTCCAGAAAGCAAGAGCTGCCCGGCAGATGGTGCTGCAGTGTACTGCTGTCTGGAAAGACACATGTGTCAGCCATTCACCATGAAAACTAAAGCAAAATCAGCAGCAAACAAATGCTTGTAGCAGAAGGAGTGTCTGACTATGCTGACACATGCATATGCTTTTATGTGAATGACTGTACATGTGTTCATTTCAAAAGTGAACCTGAGTATAGACTCCTTCAAATGCAGCCAGAGGCACTCTTCCCCCTGGACTTCTGGGTTGAAGTCCAGGGCCTCCAAATCCCCTGGGGTCTCCAAATCTTCTTTAATTTGTCCTGGTTGGTGTGATGGCCGGACTATGTCGAGTTACATGTTGGAATGTTTCTGCTAATGCATGTCTGCATAAAGAGTCTTATACATTTTTACATTCTTGCAAATTCGGTTGCTTAAATATTGGATCCTTCAGAGACAGAGGGGAGAGTGGGTAAAGAAATGTGTGGGATGGGAAATATGTTAGGTTGTGTGTTGAAATGTTTCTGCTCATGCATATTTGCATAAATACCCTTGTTTTATATTATTACATTCTTGTGTGTTCAGTTGCTGTTTGTGCCCTCAAGAACCCACATACAAAAAATACTGCATGTGTCATGGTGTATAACGTGTGTGTGTGTGTGTGTGTGTGTGTGTGTGTGTGTGTGTGTGTGTGTAGGGGGATTTGGAGGGGGGCAGAAAAGGGGGACCTCCAAAGGTCTCTAGGTCCAGGCTCCACAATTACCTAGGTGCACCACTGAATGCAGAATACAGACAGACAGGATGTGTACTGCTGTACCTGAGTTCAGCATAAGATGTGAATAACTGTACCTGTGTGCTCTGTACACAGATTGTAGTTGTACAAGTATTCAACACCATGCATGAATGAATAGGGCTTTGATCTAATGGTGAAAGGAAGCCAGAGTGGGGGCCAGAAATGGGGGGAGTTGCCTGTGAATGGGGGAG
Organism: Hemicordylus capensis; assembly: GCF_027244095.1. NCBI lineage: Eukaryota > Metazoa > Chordata > Lepidosauria > Squamata > Cordylidae > Hemicordylus > Hemicordylus capensis. The sequence goes on along the minus strand of NC_069658.1, from coordinate 250,761,539 downwards.
TAAACTCCTTGACAATCTTTCAGGGATGGAGGGCAAATCATATGTTCTCAGTCTGGGATGACAGCGCCTCACCGCGCTGAGTAGGAGCTCCAGGCCAGTGAGTTTTGTCTCCAACCATGAATTTCACCTCCACCCCCAAATGCCCATCCTGTGAATGGGCCCATGAAGCAGAGAGGCAATTCAGGCCAGTCAGCCTTAGTTACACCACTGTTGAAACTTACTCAGAGATATCAGGGATAGACAGGTGATCGTTTATCACAAAATTCACTGGCACACGCTCAACTTTCCGGATCTGAAGACCTCGTGAGTTCTAATAGCGACAGACACACACACACACAGAGAAATGGTTTTATAACTCAACAAGATAAATATGTTTTGAACTGCAGAGGGCCTGAACAAGCTCCTCATTACCTGCACAGTGATGACAACTGGCTCAGTGCTTGGCCGCAATTTGTGATCCAGGGCAAAGACTCGGAAATTCACTGGAATGGAGGAATCAAAAACGAGGGTGAGAAAATAAAGTGAGACAGGTACTAGGCAGATTCAGAGGCAAAACTGAACCAGAAGGAAAACCCTGATATCTTCATGGCTATGGGCCAAATTAGACGTCGTGATGTGATTAGCCTGGTGGGGTCACTTTTTTCTGATGCAGACAGCACGTACATCAAGTGTTTGATCCAGATTATGACCATTAGGGAGGCTTTAATCCTATCCTTCTGCTGTAGTCCCATTCTAGACTGGAGACCCTGGAGTATGCTATTTACACAGTGGTCCTATTAAAATTGAGTAGACCTTTAGAGCAACTCCCGAGACACACTGCCTGACATCTACAACCAAGATTTGATGTTGGGTGATGGATGTCAGGTGGTGAAGGGAAATGTGGCCAGAGAACTGGACATTTCGGGGTTCAGACATCACAAAATGGGCAGAATTTGCAGCTTGCACCAGGAACATGTGCTCGCTGGGATTCAGTGACTGGCAGGCAGACATATACTTTCTGTTTGTACATATGAAGCCACCCAATGTGTGATAGGGCTTTAGTTTCAATGGTGTCCTAGCAGCCTTTCCAGATTATTACTACCTCCCCATTTTCTCCCAGTAGCACAAGTTGAATAATAGTACTTCTTCATCAACCAATACGTATATGAAGATGTCTTATCCCGAGTCAGACCCGCTGTCCAGTCCAAAATTATCTACTCTGTCAGTGACTCCCCAAGGTATATGGCTGAGCAAATTCCCGGCTCTGCCAACCAATACCCTTTTCACTCGTGACAACAGGGATCGAAGCTGGGACTTTCTGATGGATGCAAAGTATGTGATCTAGCGCTGAGCTTTGGACCCTCCTGGATGGTCGCCAGGAGTTGACACTGACTCGATGGCATAACAACTTGGATGGGGTTTTGCCATGCTACAAGGGCATGTTTGCTTCTTTGCGGGAAGGGGGAAATCAATATAGTGATATAGGAAGCTGCCTTATATTGAGTCAGACCATTGGTCCATGAAGCTCAGTATTGCCTAAACTGATTGGCAGCAATTATCCAAGGTTTTTTAGACAGGATTGGTGTGCACTGCAGCAATGGAGATGGTACCGCCCAATCAAGAAGGCTTTTTCTTTTTTAAGAGTGGGGAGCTGAAAAGATGGTAATCTTGCTGTTTTCCAGTTTGATTTTTTTTTGGACTAGATTTCAAGACGCTCGCATCAGACTAGTATAGTAGAGAACTCTTGTGGGGGAAACTTTGTCAGGGGGGAAAGTTTTTTTATGGTCATAGACTGGACATAAGATGGCATGTTCCATCACCAGTGATGTAATACTTTTCTCCCAAGAAACGCTTGCCTTTAACAGCTGCATGACTGGCAGAAATTAAATAGGTTCAGCTTCCCCCCACCATGAAGATACTGTGATGAAAAATGCTTTTGGCAAATTTGATTTCTGCCTGTCAAATAGCTGTTAAAGGCACAGAGCCTCTGTTAGTGGCAGTGGAGGGGAGGTGGTATCTGTATATTAGAAGGTGACAGCAGCAAGTATAGACAGTGGGAGCAGTGAATTTATTTATTTACATTTATATCCCACTCTTCCTCCCAGGAGCCCAGAGCTATACACATAGTTATGTTTCTCCTCACAACAACCCTGTGACATAGGTTAGGCTGAGAGAGAAGTGACTGGCCCAGAGTCACCCAGCAAGTCTCATGGCTGAATGGAGATTTGAACTCAATTCATCTCAGTCCTAGTCCAACGCTCTAACCACCGCACCGTGCTGTCTCTCTGGATGACTCCCAGAAGACAAGCCTCTCTTATGCCTATCTATTGTAGCCTGCTGGGAAAAAGGATTACCAATGCTAACAGAAATAGAACACTGCAAAAACATTCAGTGGGTTACAGCTAGGCTCACCCTTTTGCTGTGGGGTGTAAATTGGCTTGTCCGTCTGCACCAGCAGGTACCCTTGCCGGGCACTCCAGCGCAGGTTGAGGGTTTGAACGCCGCCATTGGGGAGCAGGGAGTTGCGGGCAACAAGTTGGATGTAGCGGTTCCGTCGCTGGCGAGCCAGAACACATTCGGTAAAGAGTTCGTGGGTCACCTGAGAGAATAGACGGGGTGAAATTGAGGGAAAGAGGTGATCGCCAGAGGCAAAAGTGGTATCAAAATGGTGGTACAAATGCTGGCAACCTCTAGGCTGGATTACTGCAAAGCGCTCTATGTGGGGCTGCCTTTGTATGTAGTCTGGAAACTACAGTTGGTCCAGAATGCGGCGGCCAGGTTGGTCTCTGGGTCATCTAAGAGAGAGCATGTCACTCCTGTGTTGAAAGAACTACACTGGCTGCCGATATGTTTCCGGGCAAAACAAGGTGCTGGTTATATTACCTATAAAGCCCTAAACAGCTTAGGCCCCGGGTATTTAAGAGAACATCTTCTTCACCATGAGCCCCACCGCCTGTTAAGATCATCTGGAGAGTTTCGTCTGCAGTTGCTGACAACTTGTCTGGTGGCTACTTGGGGACGGGCCTTCTCCGTTGCTGCCCCTGGACTTTGGAATGCGCCCCCTGTTGAAATAAGAGCCTCCCCATCTCTGGCAACTTTTAAAAAGGCACTGAAGACACATTTATTCACCCAGGCTTTTAATTAGACTTATAGCTTTAAAAATTTTAATACTTGGTTTTAAATGTTTTTAATGTTTTAAATGATTTTAATTGTTTCTTGATTGGATGTTTTAAATGATATTAATTGTAAACTGCCCAGAGACACAAGTTTTGGGCAGTATAGAAATATTATAAACTAGCTGACCTGTGCGGCCACCGCCGCCCTGCGGGGGCCGAGTGCAGCCGCCGCCGCCTCGCCTCCGCGGCCGGGCCCGGCCAGTCCCGCCGCCTCGCTTCCGCGGCCAGGCCCGGCCAGGCCAGGCAACCTCTCTCTCTCCTCCCGCCCCCCGTCTCCGGCGGGGCAGAGTGCGGCGGCCGCCGCCAGTGGGCCTGGCCGGCCCCAGAGTGCCGCCGCCGATGCCGCCGCCGGCCCCAGAGTGCCGCCATCAGGCCCGCCGCCTCGCCTCCGCAGCCCGGCCAGTCCCACCACCTCGCTTCCGCGACCGGGACCAGACCCGCAGCCTCACTGGGCCCCGCCGCCTTGCCCCGCCTCGCTGGGCCCGCCGCTCGCTGGGCCCCGCCACCACGGCCTGGCCTGCCGCCATCGCTCTGGGCCCGCCGCCACGCCCCGCCTCACGGCCGGGGCCGCCGCCGCGGCCCTGGGCCCGCCGCCTTGCCTCCGCAGCCGCCCAGCAAGCGAATTCTCCTGGGTGTGCTGCCAACCAATCGGGCGCCCCCTGCAGCCCAGCCAATCAGCTGGGCTGCTGGGATGCATTTCTCCTGGGCACACCCAGGAGAATTATATAAATAAATAAATGAATGAATAAATAAAAGGCCTAATTCACATAAACAGCAGACCAAGTAGTGAAACTTCCTGGACTGAACCACTTCAGATTGCAGGTGAGGATTTGCATGGTTGTGTTTCTTCAGCCATGTAAACAAAGTTCCCTCCTCACAGAAAAAAAGTGAGCGCTTTCTCACGATTGGTGAAAAAGGGCTACAGGATGAACGGGGAGGAAGACTTGAAATGCTTACCTCCCCATAGACAATCCGGGCTGCTGGTCTGGGCACGGAGGTCACACGGCCAGACATGCAGCTGCCCCCTAAAGTGGTGCAGTGGGTTGGGAGCCAAGGCGCATCGCCCCGCCCCTGGGACTCCCATAATGCATTGTGCGAGTGCACGTTGCCTTATGGGGATCTCTCTGATGCTTGCTGGGAGCCCCGCAATCTCCCAGGCCCATCTGCAGACGATCCAAAAAATGAGGTTATGGGGTTCCAGAGCCGGGCTTGCCACTGCGGTGCCGCCAGAAGCCAAGCAGCTCCCAGTGGTTCTCACGCACAGTGGAAACCGGGCTGGGCTTCCTTAACCCAGTTTCCCCTACGCGTGAGAACAGCCTCAGTGTATCACTTTAAAAGCCTAGGCTAGAACCCTTTCCCCTACTCCAAAAGTTTTTTGTATCGAGTTCTCAATCTATTTTGTATTCGGTCACGCAATCTCTCACGCGCAATCTGAAGTGGCACTGTCCAGGAATCGTTTTACTAATTTCACATGCTGACTTCTGCAACATACATGACTGACACATGCTGGCATATGCAGTATATTTAACTAGGATGACTTATACAGAATCAGAGTTGAAAGTGTCTTAGAGCTCATCTAGTCCAACCTTCTGCAAGACGATGAACTGCCTCTATGCCAGGTTTTGCCAGAGCTGCCAATCCTTCACGACTGGTCTGGAGTCTAGGAATCAGAGACTACTGAAAGCAATCCTGGTGATTTTAATAGCTTGATGGCTTAATGCAGGGGTTCTCAAACTTGGGTCCCCAGGGCATTTTCCGGACTACGAGATTTGCAACGGGTAAAGCGTTGCAAAGCGTGATGGAATAGTGCAACGGTTTAAAACCGAGAGTAACGCGTTATTCAATGCTTTGTTGTAGGCTGGTGGCCATTCATATTTTCCGTCCATTGCAACATGTTTTCAAGGCAGGACTGCCCCTCCTCCTGCTCCATTTGGGCCAATGGATTTGGAGGGGCGGGGTTTGACATGATTTTTTTTTTTTTGGTAACTTCTCAGCTGCCTTGTGCAAATCCGCCAGCAGGGGGAAGCGCCATTCCAAAACAAAAATTTGTCTAGCATCATTCTAGTTTTGTGCAAGCAATAACCGGGGGTGGGGGATTAAAAAAAGAAAAGAGGGGGAGTGGGATGCATGAGGAGATCCTTCGGAGTAATAAAACAAGGGTACTGCTTATTGGGTGGGAGCAAAAGGGAATCTTGTGGCAAGCCAGGAAGAGGGAAAGACAGGAACTGGTGTGCCTCCAAAAATTTAAATAAATAAATAGGAGGGACGAGGTGGAGGGGAGGGCTGTGGAATTGCACAGGAGTAAATGAATCATTACTCAGTTCAATGGGCTTCCTCTTCAGTAAAAGTGCATGAGAAAGGGTTGGATTCAGAAATCTGCTCAGTTGCACTAGTATGAGTCTCTGGCCAAAGTAGCAAATTAAAAGGGGAATACACAAAAGAACCCTGGTGGAACAAGAATAATAAAACCCCTCCGATCTCCCTCCCTCCCCCTCCCCTTCTGTGTTGACAAGCTCAAGTTATATTGGAAGCAAGCGGATGAGGCGGGAGGAGTGGGGTTTGGAATCTGTGGGGAGAAAGGAGGGGTAATCCAAGATTTCTCCCTGCTGTTTCTCTCCCCGCGGTGAGGGGCTGGAGGAAACAAGCACGGGCAGGGATGGGTTGAGAACTGTTCATACTGCAACACGCTGCAGTGAATAAACTCCATTGCAAGCCTCCCTACCATGGAAAAATACAGCGACTTTCCTGCAACACTATTACCACGTTATAGGGCCATAATGCATCATTAAAATTTGAAACAAGGCACCGGAAATATGGACAGCACCCTGCTGAAAGTGCAGTGAGTGCGATGTCAAAACATTGGCAATGCAGAGGGGCACTTATGGGACACGTGGCAGCGTGTAATCTGGAAAACGCCCAGGAGACAGAAACACAATTCCCCTCCTCAAGGGTAGTAGCACCACCTACCTTCAGAGTAACCTTTTGCACAAAGGTGTTGGGCAAAAAGTTGAATGACTCCTCATTGGAACATTTTTTCATGTTATTCTCATTCTGGAAATAGATTGTGCCTGAGAACCTGGATGTGGCCCCCTCGACCTGAAGCACGATCCCCACCTCGGCCCCCACTGGTATCACACTTGGGGCAACCATTAGCAACCTGCAAAGTGGAGATAAGCAATGAGATAATATATTTACAACTCTAATCCACACTATCTCATGAAAAATTATTGGGAAAAATTCCATCTTGAAGGGTGGAAATCTCTGTTTAGAGCGAAAAGATTATTCTGGGGAAAGAAGAACATTTACCAGCCCATATGTTATTTTATTTTACATATTTTTACATATTTTGTCTCAATAAATTAACAAGAAGGTTGTCATCAGGTTCTAAAACTCTTAGAAGGAATTGCTTGTTAACAGCAGTTCCTGTGCCCATTAGTGGGTACTAGGAGATAAGTTCTTTGCATCCGTCTTCACAGCAGAGGATACTGAGCATATACCTGTTCCTGAAACAGACATTTTGGGGATGGAGGCTGAAGAACTGAGTCAGATAGAAGTGATAAGAGTTGATGTTCTAAACTGTCTGGAAAAACTGAAAACTAGCAAATCGCCAGGGCCAGCTGGCATCCATCCAAGAGTCCTCAAAGAACTCAAATGTTAAATTGCCAACCTCCTTGCTAAAATATCTAACTTATCCCTGCAATCTACTGGAGGGCTGGAAAGTAGCAAATGTAACACCGATTTTAAAAAGGGATCCAGGGGCAATCTGGGAAATAACAGACTGGTTAGCTTAACATCCATTCCAGACAAATTGATGGAAAGCATTCTCAAGGATAAAATTGCAAAGCACATAGAACAACAGGCCCTGCTGGAAGAGAACCAGCATGGCTTCTGCAAAGGTAAATCTTGCCTCACAAACCTTTTGGAGTTCTTTGAGAGTGTCAACAAGTGTGTGGATAAAGATGATCCAGTTGACATAGTATACCTGCACTTCCAAAAAGCTTTTGACAAAGTTCCTCATCAAAGACTCCTGAGGAAACTTAGCAGTCATGGGATATGGGAACAAGTACATGTGTGGATTGCTAACTGGTTGAAGGACAGGAAACAAAGGGTAGGGATAAATGGAGAGTTTTCACAATGGAGGGAAGAAAGAAGTGGGTTCCCCCAGGAATCTGTACTGGGACTGCTGCTTTTTAATTTATTCATAAATGATCTAGAAACAGGGGTTTCTGTTTCCCATAAGGGGAAAGCAGCGAGTTGGCCAAATTTGCAGATGATGCCAAACTATTTCGGGTAGTGAAATCCAAAACAGATTGTAGGGAGCTCCAAAAGGATCTCACCAAGCTGGGTGAGAGGGCAACAAAATGGCAAATGTGGTTCAATGTTGGCAAGTGTAAAGTGATGCACACGAAAAACCCCAACTTCAAGTATACATTGATGGGATCTGAGCTGTAGGTGACTGACTAGGAGAGGGATCTTGGGGTCGTGGTCGTGGATAGCTCATTGAAAGTGTCAACTCAACATGCAGCAGCTGTGAAACAGGCCAATTCCATGCTAGGGATCAATAGGAAGGGGGTTGAAAATAAAACTGCTAATATTATAATGCCCTTATACAAAACTATGGTGCGAACACACCTGGAGTACTGCATACAATTCTGGTCACCACATCTAAAAAAGGACCTTGTAGAACTGGTGCAGAAGAGGGCAACCAAGTGATCAGGGGCCTGGAGCACCTTTCCTGTGAGGCAAGGCTACAACACCTGGAGCTATTTAGTTTAGAAAAAAAGATGACTGTGGGGAGACATGATAGAGGTCTATAAAATCATGTATGGAGTGGAGAAGGTGGATAGAGAGAAATTCTTCTCCCTCTCTCATAACACTAGAACTAGGGGTCATCCCATGAAATTGATTGCTAGGAAATTTAGGACCAGTAAATGGAAGTATTTTTTCACACAACACATAATCAATTTGTGGAATTCTCTGCCACAAGATGTGGTGACAGCCAACAACCTGGATGGCTTTAAGAGGGGTCTGGATAACTTCATGGAGGAGAGGCCTTATCAGCGGCTACTAGTCTGAGGGCTAAAGGCCACCTCTAGCCTCAGAGGCAGGATTCCTCTGGGTACCAGTTACAGGGGAGTAACAGCAGGAGAAAGGGCATGCCCTCAACTCCTGCCTGTAGGCTTCCAGCGGCTTCTGGTGGGCCACTGTGTGAAACAGGATGCTGGACTAGATGGGCCTTGGGCCTGATTCAGCAGGGCTGTTCTTATTTTCTTATTAATTCCAGGTTCCTTCAGCTGTCACGGCTTGGGCTCTACTGTGGAGAGAGTTTTCTGTTCAAGACTTGAAGTTGGGCAATGTTCCCTAATTTTATTATACCTGGAGCTTTCCCAGACAGCAGGCTTTACCCCGGGTTTACAGTGAGGCTTTACTGAGAGTTTGAATTTGCCCCAAAAAACTGACGCAAAATTGGATTGTTTTTTACACCTGACATAAATTGGGCTAGGCCCTAACACACAATGAAAAATTCAAATTATGTGTGAAGTGCTCCCCAATATCTCGCACGGACTTCAGCATGAATCTGGCCGATGTGTGAACGCACACCCTCCATTCCAGTGGAGAAGCGAGCTAAAAGCCCAGTTTGAGAATGCTCTTGGGGCACAGCTCTTTTAATTGGGATTCAATGTAGAGGCACGCTGTTCTCACACTCAAAAAAACCCCACCTCTTTTTGACTTACGATTTTATGAAAGCCACTTTGGCAGGCCTTTGGTCTGCCAAAATAACCAAAATATCATAACAGTAAAAATATTTTCTTTCAACTACTATAGTTGCCAGAGCAAAAGGCAGGCATCTTCCTTGCATTTGCAGGATCGCCCAGTTAAAATAAATCCCTAGCACACAATCCTCCTTTTAATTTGCAGAGTCAATTAGAGGTGGGACTGTACCTTCTGGGCAATGATGATGTTAGTGTTGCCAACTCTGATTGAAGCTATTCCTTCGTACCCTGGCCCTCTTCCCCCATATTTTCAGGTATTTTTCTCAACATCGAGCCATTAAAACCTCCAGGATTGCTTTCAGTAATCACCTGGAGACTCCAGGCTCCTGAAGGTTTGGCAACCTTTGAGGATGCTTCTGGGATTCCCCCATATCCAGCTGCAGTAAGCCTGCATCGGGGAGCCCTGGTGTGCCCTTCCACCTTTTGGGATGCTGCTGCCGCCGCCTTCAACATGGCAGAATAATGAGAGATCAGTGCTGCACTAGACCTCTCTGCTCCATTACATGGACTTTTTTATTTAAAACCCTACATTTATATAATGCCATTCTGAGAATGATGTCTATTATGGGGGTGTGGTGTCCTGCCCACTGCCTCTTTGTAACAGCCTTCTTACCTGTTGTTTTAAGAATGCTGCAGATAGAGCCATGATTCAGTGAAACCTGGTGGCAGGCAGAGGGTGGGGTCTGTGGATTGCATTAAATTTCTCATACCTTCCCTTCTTTTTGTGACTGTTAGCCATGACAGCTGAAGGGAAGTCTGTGTCCACTAGCAGTGTAAGATAGACTGACGGTCAAGTGCTGGGCAACTAGCTTTCTTATAGGCTTCCTAGGCATCTGGCTACCTGCTATCAGAAACATCTAGCTGGACTAAGACACACCTTGGGTCTGATTCAGAAAGGCGATGCTTATGTTCTAGTTTTAATCCAAAAAGTTCTTTTCCACATTACGGACTGTTCCCATTCTTTTCACTCTTGGAATCAAGAAGGTTTCAGTAGGGGATTAATTTCCACCATTTCACAATACTGATATTGGCTTTAGTCCACAGAGTCCTATTTCCTGGTCTTTTCTTCTGACTACGTGCAGCCTTAATATCTCCCAGCAATTGCAATTTTGGAATTTCCAATATTTCACAAATATTAAAAACATAAATATGTTTTTGTTTTGTTTTTAAAGAACATGCTGTTTTGAATATTGTTTTTGGCTGATCCCACTGCCTGTTCACAAAATATCCACATAAGAACAGCCCTGCTGGGTCAGGCCCATGGCCCATCTAGTCCAGCATCCTGTTTCACATAGTGGCCCACCAGATGCCTCTGAGAAGCCCACAGGCAAGAAGTGAGGGCATGCCTTCTCTCTTGCTGTTGCTCCCCTGTAACTGGTATTCAGAGGCATGTTGCCTCTGAGGCTGGAGGTGGCCTATAGCCACCAGACTAGTAGCCATTGATAGACCTGTCCTCCATGAATTTATCTAAGCCCATTTCAAAGCCATCCAGACTAGTGGCCATCACCACATTCCATGGCAGAGAATTCCATAGATTAATTATGTGTGGTGTGAAAAGGTACTTCCTTTTGTCAGTTCTAAATTTCCTAGTCTTCAGTTGCATGAGATGACCCCTGGTTCTAGTGCTGTGAGAATGGGAGAAAATGTTCTGTGTCTACTCTCTCTATTCCATGCATAATTTTATGCACCTCTACTATATCTCCCTGTAGTTGCCTTTTTTCCAAACTAAAAGGTCCCAGATGCTGTAGTCTAGCATCATAAGGAAGGTGCTCTAGGCCCCTGATCATCTTGGTTGCCCTCTTCTGCACCTTTCCCAGTTCTACAATGTCCTTTTTGAGATATGGTGGTGAGAACTGCACACAATACTCCAAATGTGGCCACACCATAGATCTGTATAAGGGCATTATAATATTAGCATTTTTATTTTCAATCCCCTTTGTAATGATCCCTAGCATGGAATTTGCCTTTTTCACAGCTGCCTCACACTGAGTCAGTTCTTTCAATGAGCTGTCCACCACGACCCCAAGAGCTGGTCAGTCACTCAAAGCTCAGACCCCATCAGTGTATAAGTGAAATTTGGGGGTTTTGCCTGAATTTGCATCGCTTTACACTTGCTTACGTTGAACCACATTTGCCATTTTGTCACCCAGTCACCCAGTTTGGAGAAATCCTTCTTGAGCACCTCTCAATATGCTTTGGATTTCACGACCCGAAATAGTTTAGAGTCATCTGCAAATCTGGCCACTTCACTGCTTACCCAAGCTACTAGATCATTTATGAACAAGTTAAAGAGCACTGGTCCCAGTACAGATCCCTGGGAGACTCCTCTTCTTACTGCCCTACATTGTGAAAACTCTCCATTTATTCCTACCTTCTGTTTCCTGTCCTTCAGCCAGTTGCCAAACCACACATGAACCTGTCCCCTTATCCCATGACTGTCAAATGTACTCAAGAGCCTTTGGTGAAGAAATTTGTCAAAAGCTTTTTGGAAGTCCAGGCATACTATGCCAGCTGCATCACCTTTATCCACAAGCCTGTTGACACTCTCAAAGAACTCCAAAAGGTTAGTGAGGCAAGACTTGCCCTTGCAGAAGCCTTGCTGGTTCTCCTTCAGCAAGGCCTCTTCTTCTATATGTTTAACAATTTTGTCCTTAAGTATGCTTTCCATCAATTTACCCAGCACAGAAGTTAAGCTAACTGGCCTGTAGTTGCCACATAGTAATTGGCAAGTGCCACAGCACAAACTTTGGACCCAATCCAAAACTTGGCTGGATCAAACAGAGAGTAAGGGCAACTGGGCAGCAAGAAGGGGCACTGTGCAGGTACAATACCTCTTCCAGACCCCTTAGCACTGACAAACTATATTCCAGCAGTCTTAGATATATATATAGAGTATTGGACAAGTATCTCAGGAGACTTAGGACTTTCCAAAAAGCAAATAAAAAATGTACATTAAAATATCTTGTCACCTAAAAATTATATATTATATTATATTACATTATATATTTATCATGTAATAAACATTGCTAATAATTAAAATAAATTTAAAAAGTCATGTTGAACAGAGGGAAAAGTTTCTTTCTATCGAACAGCAGCTTGGTGCAGAGCACTTGCTTTGCATGCAGAAGGTCCCAGGTTCAAACCCAAGTATCTTATACAGCTGAGAAATACCTGTCTGAAACCCATAAGAGCTGCTGTCAAGTCAGTGTTGACAATACTGAGCTAGATGGTCTGTCTAGCCAGGCCTGCTCAACTTAGGCCCCCCCAAGCTGTTTTTGGACTACAACTCCCATAATCCCCAGCCACAGTGGCCAATAGCCAGGGATTATGGGAATTGGAGGCCAACATCTGCAGGAGGGCTGAAGTTGAGCAGACCTGGTAGACCAATGGAATGGACCGTTTAACTCAGGTAAGGCCGGTCTGAAGACAGATCATCCTGGAGAGAATCTATCTATGTGGTCGCTAAGAGTTGACACCAACTTGACGGCACTTAATTAATCAATCAATCAAGGCAGGTCTGACTCAGGATGGGCCTTTGACTTGAACCAACATGGCTTTTCTTATGAACATTAATATATTCCAACCTTCAGTGTGTGGGAGAATGTTTAACAAAAGAGGATGGGCCTATAGCTTAGTGGCAGAGCACCCACCTGCTTTATATGCAGAAGGTCTTGGTTTCAGTCCCTAGTATCACCATGTGTAGGGCTTGGAAAGACCCCTGCCTAAAACCCTGGCGAGCTGCTGCCAGCCAGTGCAAGCATTACTGAGTTAGATGGAGCTGACTCAGCAGAAGGCCGTTTTGTACATAGGTGAATAGTTTTATTTCAGACTAGGCAGTGGGACCCAAACCACAGTCCCTTCCCACATTTACAGTTTGCACCCCCATTCCCTCACCCGCGTCTTAGCTGTCCCACCATCTCTCGGGTCCTCTCCTGATACCATTTAGTCTTGACCCACTGCAAGGGGTGAGTTAACCCTCCCTGTCCTCAGATGCCCCTTTCAAAAACACTCTTCACAGTTTAAATATCTTGTGCCTCTTTACCAATATTTTGACTAGCTCAATCAAATATTTTATTATTTATTTCATGTTTTTCTAGCTAGCCTGTCTTTCATGAGGAGGAGAGGAGAGGAGAGCTAGTCTTGTGGCAGCAAGCATGACTTGTCCCTTTAGCGAAGCAGGGTCCACCCTGGTTACATATGAATGGGAGACTAGAAGTGTGAGCACCGAAAGATATTCCCGTCAGGGGATGGAGCTGCTCTGGGAAGAGCATCTAGGTTCCAAGTTCCCTCCCTGGCACCATCTCCAAGATAGGACAAGATTTTTAAAAAAAATAAAAAATAGGACAAGATTTTTTTATTGAACCAACAAACTACCAAAGCATACAGTACGTTGGCTGAGAGAGATTCCTGCCTGCAACCTTGGAGAAGCCGCTGCCAGTCTGTGCAGACAATACTGAGCTAGATAGACTAATGGTCTGACTCAGTGTATGGCAGCTTCCTATGTTCCTATGTTCCATGAGGACCAAAACCAATCCAATAAAATCATAACACAATCAAATAAATCCAAGCAATTAAAATCAAAAAGCAGCAAAATCTAACAGCACACCAGAATCAGATGCTTTAACAAAAAATCATTAGATTGCTGTCTTTTTGTGGCAGTGCTCTTTCATCTTTATCTGTTCAGCAACAGGCAGAAATTCAACAGGTGCAGAACCCCCACCCCACCCACCCCCGCCTAACCAGGCAGTGCAACAATGCAGAAAGCCTCATCTGCTGAACTTCTGCTTTCCACATAGCTGTTAAAGGCACTGGAGCTTCATCGGAATTAAAGTAAAGTGTGCCATCGAGTCAGTGTCGACTCCTGGCAACTAGATCTATTCTTTAGTAGAATACAGGAGGGGTTTACCATTGCCTCCTCCCGTGCAGTATGAGATGATGCCTTTTAGCATCTTCCTACATCACTGCTAGGTACCAGCAGGGATTCGAACCAGCAACCTCTGGCTTGCTAATCAAGTCAGCGCCAGCAATTACCCCTATCTTACTCAGGGAGAAGCCAGACAGGGGAAACAGTAGCAAGTCCACCCTTGCCCCATATATTCACCTTGGAGTTTGGTGGCTCAGGGCTACCAGAGTCCCCATCCATGCTAGCCAGAGCAGCAGCAGCTTTTGAGAGAACATCTCTGGGCTGCGTCTGTGCAGGGCAGATGCCTTCTCTGCTCTGAGGCTGGAAGGAGATTTTGCAATACTGTATAGTCTGAGAGCCAAGCTGGGAGGGGGGGGGGTGTAGCGGGTGGGTGGGGGGTGTTTACCTCTTCTGATAATAATTGACAACCCAAGGCCCTGCCCTCAAGGCAGCAGGAGGCCTGGTTGAGTCAGATCGTTGGGAAGCCTTCCAGGGAAAGAGAAAGAGAGAGCCAGGGAGAGCCAGCCCTGGCCTGAGGCATATTGATATAATACAAGAAGAAGCAGAAAGGGGAAGATAGCAAGGGGTTGTGAAAACAGAATCAGTCCATTCCATCACATGCAGGAAATGCCAACCCTTCTTCTTTTCTCTGGTCGCACTGGGCACAAATATGATGTCGTGATGAACGCATTTGGATATTTTTTTTTTAAAGATTATTTTTATTTTAGATTCACACAATGACATCTCTGAACAAGAAGGTTCAGATAGATGAATTCTGCTCTTAGCCTCCTCTAAAATCCTTTGCATTTACAATCCAACAGAAACCAGATTCACAGTACATGGGTGGTGGAGTGTCCTAGAGCAGGGATTCTCAACATTGGGTCCCCAGATGTTATTGGACTTCAACTCCCATAATCCCCAACCAAAGGCCTCTGGGGCTGGGGATTATGGGAGCTGAAGTCCAATAACATCTGGAGACCCAACGTTGAGAATCTCTGTCCTAGAGAACCCCAACAGGAGGTGTGTGTCAGTCCACCATGTTGTTTCAAGATGGCAACCACTTAAAGTATAGACCACATCTATTTGTAACTGATGTGCTGTCAGATGCAAGCCAAATTCACAGCATGTGTGTGCGGGGGCGGGGGGCTAGGTAAGTGTCACCGTGTTAAAAGAAGCGGAAAGGAGGCTCTGTTAGAACTACTAGTCACAGTTTATATGGAGCTTCTGTAGGCAGAAATTAAAGCACCAGTGTCATTCTGAGAGCAATTCGGGGTGGGGAATGGCGGCTGCCAATAGGCTAAGAAATTGCTCAGAGTTTCTCAGGCCTGCCTGAGAAATTGCCGAAGCTGGCTGCCCATTTTTGCCACCTGAGGATATAGTGGTGAAAGTGGAAGGGGCATTTAAATTGAACACTGCTCAGCCTAACTTAGTGGTTAGAGTGCTGGACTAGGACTGGGGAGACCCGAGTTCAAATCCCCATTCAGCCATGATACGTGCTGGGTGACTCTGGGCCAGTCACTTCTCTCTCAGCCTCACCTACTTCACAGGGTGGTTGTGAGGAGAAACTGAAGTATATAGTACACCGCTCAGGGCTCCTTGGAGGAAGAGCGGGATATAAAATGAAAAATAATAATCATAATAATAACCAGAGAAGGTTGCCATCAGCCCCTCAGGATCGGCCCTGGCATCTCCAGGAATCAGCATTGGTCTGCCGATGACAACTGAAAGCAATCGTGGAGATGCTGATGGGTTGATACTATGAAAAAATATTAAAATGTGTGTGTTTGTTTTTTTAAAGCAGTAGGTGGAGAGGAAGAGAGAAAACTCTCATATGGTGTTTAGTAGAAGAACTGGTAATTGGCACATCCATGGGGCGTACACAGACTCAGGGATGTCCTTTAAGGGTGTGTGTAAGATCCGGAGCAAGTTTCAAAGTGCTGCTATTGGATATTGTTACAACAGATTTGTTCAAGATTGATTTCTGTGTGTTTTTTAATTAGACTATTTTAAGAGCATTTATTTATGCCTCGTAATGATCTGCCATTTAGTTATTTGTGAAGAAGAATTATAGGTGGTCTCTAGAACGTAAAGGTGATGGATTTTGCCCTCCTAAACTGTGCTGCGTGCTGGACAGACCATAAAGGTCATGGGGTGGTGGGTGTCACTTTTTTATATCAGCCCTACTGATTTATCAGGAGCAGGGGTGGAATTCTGAATTGCGATGAAATTGTTGGTTGCTGAAGCTTGGATTGCCAACTTTCCCCTGGCCTTCGTCCTCCTGTGCTTTTAATGGCAGCCTGGCATGTAGGAATGACCACTATAATAGCTTTCCTGCTATTTTGTCTCCTTGCTAGGAAAAGCTTCATCTGCTGTGCTTCGGAGTGTCAAGCTGTTGTTTAAGGCAAAGGAAAAGGGACTAATGAAAAATGTGGGAACCCTAAATTGCTCCCATTAATTAAGTGAATTTAATCTTGTAGCTCCAGGGAGAATATGCAGAGTGGTAAAAGGGAAGGAACAGCCAACCAGCTTGTGAAATGTAGGTTTGATTTGGAACTAGGTGGTGACTTGGCACAGTCTGCAGTCTGCTGGATTTAATGTGTGGCCTTGGAGAGATCATGACTTGTCATCCTTGGTCAAGTCAATTTCAACTCCTCGTGTCCACAGAGCCCTGTGGTTTTCTTTGGTAGAATACAGGAGGGGTTTACCGTTGCCTCCTCCCGCGCAGTATGAAATGGTGCCTTTCAGCATCTTCCTATATTGCTGCTGCCCGATATAGTAACAGCAGGGATTTGAACTAGCAACCTTCTGCTTGTTAGTCAAGCATTTCCCCGCTGCGCCATTAGGTGGCTAGGACCAAGAAGACTCAAGTTCAAATCCCCATTCAGGGTTAATTCAGGGTTCACTCATGAACCCATTCAGGGTTCATTCAGAGTCACTCACTGGGGTGACTCTGGGCCAGTAATATATCTTTCAGCATAACCTACCTCACAGGTTTGTTGTGAGGATACACATAACCATGTACACCACTCTGGGCTCCTTGGAGGAAGAGTGGGATATAAATGTCAAAATAAAAATAAATAAAACTACAGATCAGGCAGCCATTAAAGGGACAGGAGCAGTGGCTGTCACAAAGGTGGAAACCCTACTGCTGTCTGGTAGAAATTCAACAGATGAAGGTTTCCACCTCCCCACACCATGTTAACTAAATGGGATCTTCATGTACAATGATAGTATACCTCTGAATATTTGACAGTGGCAAATAACAACTGGAGTTCCATTCACATTCTAATGAGCCACCACAGCAATTGAGAACAAGAGGAAACCACTGCAGTGTCACAAAGGTTGCTACTTCCAACACTGAAAGTGTAACCCAGGCAGGAGTCAGCCCTGGTGCTTTTAGAAATGAAATACTGTATTGTTAGACAGACAGACAGATACACACACACAACTGTTGTTGCCCCTTTCTTTCTGAGAGGACTCCCTTGCCTTTAAGAACTGCCAGATGCAGAAATTCAACCGGCACAGCTCCTTCCAGAGTGGTCATGGAGAAACCTTCACTTCTGTCAGCCAGGTATCTGTTAAGGGCAAATAAGTTTTACCAGAGGGGGGGGACCCCGGGGGACCCCCACCCATCCCCAGCCTCGCCAAAAGCCCATCCCCATGACCCACATTCCAAAACTGGACATTGCCCTGGGAACAAACGGTTCTTTCCCTCTGTCCAGCCTCCTGCTGCTGGGAATGAGCCCCACGTGATTAACAAGAAATCCACTTGTCTGTATAAACAGAAAGTAACTCCTGGTTAGAACCAGGGGGAGTTTTATGCCAGATACTTGTGTAAGAGTGGATTGGGATTCTATGGGCATTGGTAGAGCTAGCAAAGTTGGGGAGACATTAACAGCTCCCTGTCTTTTGGGGGTCGACTAACTCAGCAGGTGAGAGGGCACTGAATAAATCCTTTTCCCTCCATGGTTAATTAGCGGCTCATTAAGCGTGCAGTTGGAGATGATATTAATTAGCGCTGATTGGGATTGAGGAGTGGAACCCCTAATAAATCCCCCCTTCCTGTCTCTCTCTGGTTTTAATTAAGCAAAACAGCCAAGTAATTAAGGGACTAATTAGCGGAAGAAAAATGAGCCAGCATGTCTTAGAATCTCATTGCTAAGCTGTTGTTGTTGGACACGCTCTGTCATTGAATCTGTTTTTCTCTTCCCGTCTCGCCCTCTCCCTGGTCTTCTAGGCCCTTTCGCTCACTTTTTACCCTGCATCCAGTCACAAACAAAGATATAGCTGGGGCTCAGTATCTGAAATATGTGATATAAAAAAGATGTGAGCATGCATCAAGTGCATTCCCCTCACTCCTGAGTATGAATACGTAAGAAGCTGCTCGAGTCAGACCATTGGTCTATCTAGCTCAGGGTTGTCTACTCTGATTGGCAGCAGCTCTCCAGGATTTCAGACAGAGGTCTCTCCCAGTCCTACCAGAAAATGCCAAGGATGTAACCTGAGACCTCCTGGGACCTTGATTTAAAGACACAGGAGCATTGAAAAGTCTTAATAGTCCTTTGTCCATACTGGACAGGCTGGAGGTGCAATTGCAATTTATTACTTTAAAAAAACTCAAAAAAACTAACACAGAGACACACACATACAATCTGCTTCAGAACAGGGGCTTTCCCAGACAGCAATAAAATGCAGCATCTGCAAAACTTTTGTGCAAATTCCAAGTGTGATCTTACTCACTGGACAGATGCTCCTGCAGGCTTCCAGCAGGAGGAGATTGTCTTGCAGGCTTCCAGAACAATATTACCCTAAGGAAACACTTAACCTAAGGAAACACAATTTTACCTCAAGTACACACCTGAACAAGGACTTTATGTAATTTTCTAAAAGCATCACTTGCTACCCAGCTCTCACATTCAAAGAACCTATCCCTTTTCCCAGTTCCCACAAATGTAGTGAGTAGGTTCTCAGAATGCAAGAGCTGACCATCAGGTGGAGCTGTGAAAATGACACAAGGCCCCTCCTTTTTATGTGTTCAGAGGGTAAGATTGTGCTGGGAAGGAGTATGAAAGCCTGCAGAAGCATCTGTATGGCGAGTAAGAACACATTCATACAAAAGCTTTGCAGATCCCATATTTTGTTGTTGTCTGGAAGAACCCAGGGTCTGAAGAAACATGGAAAGGGAACACACACAAAAGTGGAAGGGAACAATTTGGAGATGAAGTCATGTGGATGCTCCATAAAAAATGAGTGAAGAAAGAATGGCAATTTCTAATTTAGCAGCACCCCAAGATTCTATTATATCTGTCATCCAAACACAGCAGAGGCACTGACTGAAATTGCAGCTACATCAAAGATTTCCCCAGGGTGTGCAATTTAAGCTCTTTTACATATTGTTTTTGGTTATGATCCATCTGGATAAAATGAGATGATTGCAAGCAGTGCCCATTTTGTATGATTTCCATGCCTAACTGAATATCCTTACCGCAAACCCTGTTTTTAATCAAGCTTTTTGCAATCCCAGGATCTACCCTACTCAGCATATCTGCTGTTAAATCGGCTCACATTAAACAAGCAGCGGTAAAGAGAGCATAATAAAGTATTATACAATGTACTATAAAGACAGTGTGCAATTACACCATTGTACAATTTAGTATAAACAGCGGTGCTCTAACCCCTGGACCTTGGGGCCCCAGTCTGTGACCTCCCAAGGCCCGGGGGGGCCTCCAAAGGCTGTGGGGGGGCTCCTGCCGCCACTGTGAGCCCTTCTCAGTGATGTCACGGGCTTGCGACACTGTATTCTAACCACACGGGTGCATCAGAGTGCCTCGCAGTTCTCAGAGGACACTGTGCTGGACGGTCAGGCTCTCAGTGGCCATTTCCGCTCTGCCTGCTGCCACCAGAGGCAGTGGGGAGGCCTACTTGCCTCCTGGCCTCCGGCCATGCACATGGCCCCCCGGCTGCACACATGGGTGGCTAGAATATCGGGGAGAGGGGCTCACAGCGGTGGGGAGGAGGGCCTGAGGTAGTGGGGAGGAGGGCTCACGGTGGCAGGGAGGAGGGCTTGTGGCAGCGAGGGGTGGCTTGCAGCAGGGGCAGTCCAGGTGCGTAGCTTGCCTGGGTGCACCACTGAATATAAAGTGTGTGTGTGTGTGTGTGTGTGTATGTGTGTGTGTGTGTGTATTCTAATTGTAAGGATTGCATTTGGGAGTGGACCCCAGGCATAATCATCACCGACCAGGTGCCGGAGAGAATAAACCTGCCAGTTTTATTTATTTCTTTATTTTCAATGCATATGTACAGCCCCTTACATTAAAGACAAGAGGGGAAGGAACATCCTTGAGTTGCATTTACTCCATGTGGTTTTCTTTGTTTTATAACTTATTGGTTTTACTTTTGCACACACTGCTGTTGCAGACCTAATTCTTGGGAGACAACCTGGAGTGTTTCTAGATGGCAATAAAGTGTGGGAACTGCAAAGCTTTCACCTAAGTTCCAAGCACAATGTACAGATGCTCCTGAAAGATTCCATGCTCCTTCCTAGCACAATTTTACCGTCTGTACACACGCCGATCAGGGAGGGACCTCTTGTGATTTTCTCAGCACCACCTGCTGGCCAGCTCTTGCATTCCACGAGGAACCCATGCTTTTCCACAGTTGCTACAAAAGTAGTCATGAAAAAAGATGGGTTCTTCTCAGAATGGAAGAACTGGCCAGCAGGTGGCGCTGAGAACATCAAGCAAGATCACTGCTTGGCATGTGTACAGAAGGTAGGATCACGTTAAGGAGTGCAGAAACCTGCAGGAGCATTTGTATGGTAAAATCATGTCTGGAATTCGTGCAAAAGCTTTGTGGAACCCTTACTTTATTGCCATCTGGAAGCACCCCTGGAGAGCAATGTTAGATCCTGAATAGTTTGGCTCAGGGTTTCTCCATCTTCTGGTTCTTTTGCCTTCTCTTTTCTTGGACTATTGTCCTAAAGATTTGTGTGAACTGCATTTCTGCAACTTCAAATTTGAAGAAAAAGAGACTGATGTCCTTCTGGGCGCTTTCCAGACTAAACCCTATGAAGGTGTCACAATGATCTGCTAAGTGTGTTTCCATACTTCCTGTGTTGTGACACAGCAGTCCCTATGCTGTCAGCAGGGTGCCGTTCACATTTTGGATGCCTTGTTTCGGATTTAATCGCTGCGATTTAGTGCTATAACCTTGTGTGTCCGTTGCAAAAAAGTAGCTGTAGGAGTTTGAGATTCTGGGTGTAATCTGGAAAGCGCCCTGGAGAGTGACCTGCAAGAAGTCTTCTATCTTCTCATCTGTACTAGTAGAAAAAGAAAAATTCTGATCAGAGGTGGAGATTCAGGAGTTGCAAGTGAAACTGTATCTTGTACTGCTGTTTTGAAAGGTTGCAGGAGGCAGTGTACTCAAAAGAGTGTACTCAAAAGAGTGTTTGTTTGCACGTTAAGTGGTGTTTACATAAATATGCACACAGTTATTTTGCAAAGCATTTCCTTCTGAGGCTGCTTTGCCATTAGTCAACTTCAGCTTTGAAGATAAAGAGACTACCTTTTATTTTAGCAGAAAAGTTTCACTTATCTACCTGGTTTAGGACTGTCGACTCTGAAATCATTCCTTGATATCCATAGCTTTCCTCAATACAAGCCATTAAAATCTCCAGGACTGCTTTCAGTAGTCACCTGGAGATCAGTGCCAATTCCTAGAGACTGCCCACTAGCCCTGGCAGGTTGGCAACCAAAACCCCATCTTAAAATGACTTGCAGGGCATTTTACAATTAAGCACGCATGCACACCAGATTCCCTAGAGTTAGCACTATCAAAACTATACAAAGTTTTAAACTATCCAAGAAAAGGAATAAAACACTAAAAGGAGCCAGCAGGTAAAATGCTGAAAGCATATGGCACTGAAACTGTATTGAAACACTGGCAGGGGCGTAACTATCATAGGGCAAGAGGAGACACTTGTCTGGGGGCCCACTACCTGGGGGGGGGGCCCAGAGGCAAGTCACATGACTGACTCTCCCAGCCGCGCACCCTCCCAGGTTTCCTTCAGTTGTATTCATCCTCCAAAATTGATGTGGGTGTTAAGACCTGGAGCTACCAGAACAGCATGTCTTTCTCTAGTACCATTAAATGACTTGCATCGTCCACAATTTACAAAACCTTTTAAAAATAATTTAGGATGATGTTCTATTGTAGCACATATAACAATTTTACCATGCTTTTTGTTACCACTATTCAGCCTCATTTAAGATTTCTTTACTTCATGAGCTGAGCTTCAGTGATGGGGGGCATTCTAAAATCTTGTCTCTGGGCCCACCCCAACTTTGCTATGCCCCTGAACACCGGCCAATTTCTTCATTTCTTTCTTTCTTTCAAAATAAATATCTGAAACACAGGTTCTCATTGCAACTTCACATTGGATGAACATGACTTTTTATAACCTCTGTTAAATGGACAAAGAGACACCTTTTAATGTGGTGGCTTGCCTATATTTAGGAGAGCAAACGTTAATATTCAGCCCAGCATAGCATCTCTTCCAGCAGGAGTGCAGAGCCCATCCCCCATTTTACTGAACTCTGCTCCAAAACCTAATACAGTCAGTCATCCTTTGCCAACTGTGGGTTTCCCAATAGTGGATTTGAGTATCCGCAATCAGGAAATTGTGACCGATCTTGCCAACCGCGACCTGAGTATCTGCGGTTTGGTGAGATGTTTTTCGATTTGGGTTTTGGGGAGGCGATCAGGGGGTCATTTTGGGGGACTGGGGTCATTTTTGGCAGTCAGGGGTAATTTTGAGGGGTCAGGAGGTCATTTTCAGGGATAGGTGGGTCATTTGGGGGGTCAGGGGGTCATTTATGGGGGTCCTCTTCACTCTTACTAACTCCTGGTGATTTGGGGGGGATTTTTTTCTAATTTTTACTGTATTTTGCGGACCTTTCGCAACCATGATTCCCCTAATCCCCTGTTTGCTATTTATTTCAATGGATTGTCTACCACGAATACCCCAACCATGAGGCTTTCCTGGAACAGAACCCTTGCGTTTGATGAGGGATATCTGTAACCCATATCTCCCCCACACCACACCGAAGGATCGTCAGGAAGTTTGGTCTGGGAAGCTATCAATATGCTGACAGCACTCAGATCTATTTCTCCATACCAACTTCATCAGGAAATGGCATGACCCCCCCCCCCCAGTACCTGCTTGGAGACGATATTGGGCTGGATGAGGGATAACAGGCTGAAGTTGAATCCAAACAAGATGGAAGTACTACTACTACTACTATAGATATTTATATACCACTCTACAACCAAAGTTCTCCAAGTGGTTTACACAGAAAAAACAAACACATAAATAAGTACTGTCTGTAGGGGGTCGAGATCCGAGAGATGGTTTAGATCTGCCTGTTCTGGATGGGGTTATACTCCCCCTAAAAGATCAGGTTCGTAGTGCTCTTGGATCCCAAACTCTCCGTGGTCTTTCAGGTTGAGACTGTGGCCAGGAGTGCTTTTTATCCGCTTCGGCTAATATGCCAGATACGTCCATTACCGGAGACAAATGACCGTAAAATGGTGATACATAAGCTGGTAACCTCTAGGCTTGACTACTGTCATGCACTCTACATGGGGCTGCCTTTGTACGTAGTTCAGAAACTACAGTTGGTACAGAATGTGGCAGCCAGACTGGTCTCTGGGTTTACCCGAAGGGACCATATAACACCAATTCTAAAAGAACTGCACTGGCTGCTGTTATGTTTCCGAACGAAATACAAAGTACTGGTTATTACCTATAAAGCCCTTAATGGCTTAGGTCCAGTGTACTTAACAGAACGTCTTCTCTGTCATGAACCCTGTCGCCTATTAAGATCATCTGGTGAGGTCCGGTTATGGTTGTTGACAACTCGTTTGGTGGCAACTCGGGACCAGGCCTTCTCTGTGGTAGCCCCAGGGCTTTGGAATGTGCTCCCTGCTGAAATAAATCTCCGTTTGCATTTAGGAGGACCCTGAAGATGTACTTGTTTTCCCAGGCCTACAACTGAGACCAAATTTTTAAATGTTAACGTGTTTTTATCTATTACGATTTTTATCTTTTTACAAATTTTAAATGTTTTATATTTTATATGATTTGTTCATTCTGTACACTGCCTAGAGATTTTGATATTAGGTGGTATATAAATTCAATCAATCAATCAATCAATCAATGTAGCTATAATTGAGCAAAAGGGTTCAAAGAACACGGGCCCCCAGCTCCTGAGGGCCCTCTAGCTCCACCCCTCCCTATTTTCTTCATTATCTCCCTCACTCTAGGGAGCCGCCAGAGAGAGGGATGAACATGAGCCCCCTCTCCCCTAGATACATCCCTGCCCCCCCCAAAGTGTCTCTTCTTTCCCAAAAAATGTTAAGTGAGGAGTTGCTCATCAAGGAGGACCAACAAAAAGAAGTACTTTTTCACACAACGCGTGATCCACTTGTGGAACTCTCTGCCACAGGATGTGGTGACAGCCAACAACCTGCATGGCTTCAAGAGGGGTTTGGATGACTTCATGGAGGAGAGGTCTATCAATGGCTACTAGTCGGAGGGCTGTGGGCCACCTCCAGCCTCAAGGGCAGGATGCCTCTGAGTACCAGTTGCAGGGGAGTAACAGCAGGAGAGAGGGCATGCCCTCAACTCCTGTCTGTGGCTTCCCAGCGGCATCTGGTGGGCCACTGTGCGAAACAGGATGCTGGACTAGATGGGCATCCTTGGGCCTGATCCAGCAGGGCTGTTCTTATGTTCTTATGTTAAGCCCTCCCTCCATCTGCTCCCCTGCCTTCCGGTGGCTGTGGCTGGAGTCTCCCTTATGTTTCTTTTTCGTTTGGGAGACAGGGTTCCCTTTCCCCTCTTGTGCTGTGGAAATTCCTGCTAACTGAGCAAAGAGGTCTCTTTTAAACTGGTGATTCTCTTCTTAACAGTGGGAGAGCTGAGCAACTATCCCAATCCAGCCCCAGCACAGCATCCCTCCAGAGACTGTTGCTGGGGTCTGCTGTATTTCATTTTAGACTCTGGGCCCTTTTGGGACAGGAAGTCCTCTTCTTTATTATTTATTTATTTGTCGATGTGGACTGCTGTATGCACTTCGGTTGAAAAGTGCTATATAAAGTGTGATATAAGTAGTAGTAGTAAACTGTTCGGAGAACATTGTTGAAAAGTATTGTGTACATCCTAATAATAATAATTTATAAAGAATCTCAACACTGTACAATAACAGATGAGAGATTAAAAACACACAATAAAGTCAGTGTGAAAACGACTCAGAACCAGTCATCAAAACACACCAACCCATAGCAACAATTACCCAGCAACCATCTGCGAGTCTCAAAAACCTGTACAAACAGCAACGCCTCAGCCAGCCTCTTGAGCACCTGTATTTGTATTTATATAGCTCTACCCAATGCACTTAGTGCTTTATGCAGAATTTGAAGACAGGCTCCTCTCCCATAGGATAGGGATGTGCATGGAACCGGCAGCAGCTGGTTCGAAGGTGGGGGTGGGACAACTTTAAGAAAGGGGGAGGGTGCACTTACCCCTCCCTCCGCTTCCCCCCACCCATGCTCCATTTGTAAAGACCCTGTCAAGGCACCAGCATACCTTCTTGCCACCCCATCCCCTCTGTGGCCGGAAATGCTGGGCATGCATGCATTAGCCACCTAATGGCGCAGTGAGGAAATGCTTGACTAACAAGCAGAAGGCTGCCGGTTCAAATCCCCGCTGGTACTATCTTGGGCAGCAGCGATATAGGAAGATGCTGAAAGGCATCTTCTCATACTATGTGGGAGGAGGCAATGGTAAACCCCTCCTGTATTCATCCAAAAGAAAACCACAGGAGCCAGGAGTAGAAATTGACTTGGTGGCACACTTTACCTTATGAGAAAGAAGTTAATTTTTTAGATACATTGAATGACTGTGCTCTAAAACAGTTGATTTTGGAACCAACCAGAGAGAGGGTGACCTTGGACTTAATCCTGAGTGACACCCAGGATCTGGTGCGTGATGTCAGTGTCATCAACCCTTTAGGGAACAGTGACCATAGTGCTATCAAATTCAGGATACATGCGGGGAGAGAATCACCAAGGAATCACACAGACACTTAAGAAACTTCTCCAAAATGAGTATAGTGAAAAGCAAACTGAAAGGGAAAATCAGGAGAGTCACTTCGCTCCAGAATGCATGGAGTTTACTCAAAACCACAATACTAGAAGCCCAGTTAGATTGTATACCCAAAAGGAGGAAAGGTACCACTAAGTCCAGGAGGATGCCAGCATGGCTAACAGGTATTGTCAAAGAAGCCAAAAAAGGGAAGAAGACTTCCTTCCGAAATTGGAAGGCCTGTCCAAATGAAGAGAACAGAAAGGAACACAAACTCTGGGAAAAGAAATGCAAGGTGACAATAAGGGAGGCAAAAAGAGAGTTTGAGGAACATTTGGCTAAAAGCATCAAGGTGAATAACAAAAACTTCTTTAAATACATCAGAAGCAGGAAACCTGCCAGGGAAGTGGTTGGACCATTAGACAAGGAGTGCAATGGATTATTAAGGAGAATATGGAGGTTTCAGTCTTTCTTGGTGAGCTTGAGCATGGTGGAGCAGAGCTGAGGGCTAATAGTTCCTCCCGCTTAATTAAACAGTTACACAAGGAGGGTTCAGTCTTGTGTTGTGCAGCCTTGTGTGGTGCGACGCTCACATCTGCTCTGCCTCTCTCCATCTCACCCACCCTGTTCCTTTCTTTTCCTCGAGCTAGAAAGCAGGTTGGTGGTTTGCCATCCTGCCTTTTCTTCCAGGCGCCGTTCCTCCGACCATCCAGTTGAGGGCAGCAAATAGACAGAGAGACTCCACAATTGCCAACAGCAGCCAAGGCTTAGGAAGAGGAGGGGAGGTGTTAAAAGAAGGGGGGGGGGACCAACAGAGAAGCGGATCTCTTCTTCCCCTCCTTTTTCCTTCTCCTCCCTCCCCCTTTCCAGCTCCTCCTCCTCTCCTCCTCCAGCCCTTGTGTGGGACTCCATTTTCCCAGCCCCAAAGTCTCCAAGGAAGGGGCCGTGGGAGCGCATATTCAAGATGGAATAGGACCGAGCCTTTTCCTCAACGTCGCCCTTGTGTCGCCGATCGCAAAATTAGGATATCCGTCTTTTTGTGCGTGTGCGCGCGCGCGCGCGTTGTGTGCGTCTGGACAGTTCGCCTTGTGTTGGAGCCAAGAATGGATGATCAAGGAAGGCTGATCCAAGCGAGGGGAGCTGTGGGGCTCGCAGGGCACCCCCCAGTACAGGGGGTCCAGAGCATGACCCCCCACTCTCTCCACGAGCCCACCTCGGATAACGGAGAACCCCGGAAACAAGACATTGGCGACATCCTCCAGCAGATCATGACCATCACCGACCAAAGCTTGGACGAAGCGCAGGCAAAGTTGGTTACCCTCCTCCATTCTTGGATGGCCTGGGCATTGTGGGGAGTAGAAAGTTGGGCTGGAGCGTCTCCCTTTGTGTGTGCAGGGGCTGCTTGGTGCAGACTGTGGGCAAAGTGGGGAGGGGGGGTCAGTTGATGGGACTAGAATTCAGCGGGGCATGCATGGGGTGCCCATCAAGGTCTGATTTTGCGGTGTGAGATAGTGGGGTGTTTGGGTGCCGGATTGGCGTCTTTAGTGGAGACTTGAAAATCCAAAGATGGAATGGAGTTACCCACTGGGGTAAGCAAGCTCTCTAGGGGCCACGTTTATGGGGTATTCCCGAGAGTCTGGTTCTGTGGCAGGAGATATTATTGGAGTGTTAGAATGCCAGACTGGGATCATTGGAAGGAAACTGAAAACTAGGGAGTGGGAGGGGGGAACCACAGAGTGGTCTTTCATGTGGGGATGGGGAAGAGAGAGGGAAGGTGAAGCTAGATTGAGAACAGGATCACTTGTTGGCAAACTTTAGTGGAGTCTCTAGGGAATACCCAGAGGGCTGGAGATATGGAGCAAGTTTGATCTTATTTCTCGGTTGGAAATGAGGGACCGAGTCAGAGTTGGGGGGAATAAGGTTTTGACTGGAAAGTGGGATTATTGAGGCCTCTTTCATTTGGGATTTGGGATTTTTAAAAAGTGAATTTAGGCAGTGGCAGGATGCATGGGATATGAGTTGTCTTTGAGGTTACTGCCTGATGTTGAGTGTACAAATGTATAGAATAGATTTAATGATGGTCTGATATGTAATAGAAGATGAGGCCAAGAGGGGTGACTGGCATGGAATTAGAGTGCATTGGGAAGCTGGAATATAGCTATTAGAGGATCTGAGAGCTAGGTTGGAGAGAGATTCTGGAGATGGCTCTCCAAATGAACAACCCCCACTTATTGAGTTCCACATCTTCTGCTTAAACCACTAGACTTCATTTCTCCTCCAGAGAACTTAGGGGTCTGACTTACTATCAGTTGCCTGTGGTCTCTAAACCACCAGATTGTACTTTTATTTCAGAGGTACACAATCCTTACCATTGTTTTACAGGCTCTCTACAAATGTTCACACCTAAAAAATAATATTTGGTGATTAGTGTATATATGTACTGATGGAGCAGAAGGGGTGTACATCACCAACTTGGAGATATATTATTTGTAGGGCCAGATGTTGAGCCTGAGTATGTTAGGATGTCCTTCCCCCCCCGCATCATTTTCAGATTTAGGGGGGAAATGTGTACTTGACAGTCTTTTTTTGAGACACTGTTGGTAAGAGTGTGGTTTCAGGTATGTATTCTGAGGCATGACTTATGTGTGGGAAATTGGGGTTTGCACACAAGGCCTGTTTTAACTCCTGGAAGCGGTTTTCTTGTGGGAATTGTCACTCAGTGTGCAAGAGAATGCAAGGGGTGTGCTTAACTGTTGTAAAGTGGCAGTCAGGAGGATGGGTGTTATATATTTGGAAAGTTAAGAGTTTCTCGGGGGAGTCTTTTTCTCAAGACCTGTGCAGCTAGGCGTATATTAAATCCAGAGTGAGGTGAATTGTAGGTCGGATGTCAGGGAAGAGATTTTTTGTTTTGAATCACTGGACGGTGGAAGTTGTGGGGTTGTTTACAACACAGACTAGAACACAGTATCAAGAGTTCCTTCTCTGTTTACAAGGAGCTCTTGATACTGTGTTCTAATCTAGACTTCAAAAGTTGTGTTTTGAGGGGGATTGGGTGTGGAAACACTGGCTGTGTAATGGTTTAAAAATGGGTGCTGTATTTGGGACCAATTTTAACTATTTGGGGCAATTTCACGTAAATAGGAGTTTGTTTATGTGCCTCAGTTGTTATCTAGTGTAGGAGTTTTCTATTTCTGGATGGTTTTGGATTGGAAAACTGACTTCAGTGTTTGGGAACTGGATTATTGTTTAGAAATAGAATGAACTGAGTAACCAAAATGGGGGAATCTCACATTTTAATGGGTGTAATTGGTGTATCAGAAGGAAAAATATTTTTTCTTTTGTTTTGTATAGGCTACATATTGAGGTCATTCACACAATCAAATATTGTGTTCTACCTGAGTTTGGGAGCTGTGTGTGCTCCCAGTTTGTGGTTGAATGGAAGCAAAGTAAGAGGGAAACCTGAGGAGAAGTGATTGTGTGGAAGCAGGGTAGGAGGGGAACCTGAGTAGCTTTTCCTTCTACCTTGCTTCCACACAGTCACTTCTGCCCAGGTTTTCTTCTTACCTTGCTTCCACACATCCAAAAATTGGAAGCACACACAGCTCCCAAACCTAGGTAGAACACAGCTCTTGATTGTGTGAATGGCCTCATAGTATTACAGAAGAAGAGAGAGGTCAACAAAAATATCAAAGCAATGAGAACATGTTATCTCAGGTTTTTAAAAAAATGATGTGTGTTTTATCCAATACATTGTAAATGTGGCCCATTCCTTTTAAAAGGGTCACCTACCTTTTGTTTACCATCCCTAACTTGCACAAAGTTTCTTGTCCATTTTGCTGTACCTGCAACATCCTCAACATTTTGATAAACGATCCAACAATTGAAGGAAATGTATGGTTTTATTGTTGTGGCTGTTGGGACACTGGAATTATATTGGGAATTACCGAGGGTGCGGTGAAGACTCCATTATGTGTGTGAATAAATGGGGATTGATTTATTCTCCAGACCGAGGCCTGAGAGCTGTTGTGAGAATGGATATAAATTCAGTTTTTTATCGCACCCTCAAAAGTCCTTCCCAAGACATTGGCTTTATCTGCTCTCTCTCCCACTGTTTAAACTGCAGGAAACACGCTCTGAATTGCCACCGCATGAAACCAGCCTTATTCACCGTCCTCTGTGAAATCAAAGAAAAAACAGGTATTGTTTGGGTCCAAGTTTGGGAGGGTGTGTTGTGTGTGCTTTAAAAATGCATTTCAAACTAGTAGAAAATTGTTTAGTAGAGGGAAGAAAGGAAGAAGAAAATACGGGTTTCAGAGAGTTTGTCGTAGTAGAGAGAAAAGAAGAGCGGGTGTTTTCCCTCAAGAGCTTTTGCCAGAGGCCTGTCGCTTCCGCGCCATCTTGACGCGCCTGGAATTTCTTTTCTGCCTGCCCACTGTTCTTTGTAGCCACTTTGCCCCCCTTCACCCTCTTTCTCTTGATTTCGTTCTCCGTAGCTTTTCATTTCTTTGGCCTGCTCTCTTATGTCCATTCTATCCCACTTGGGGAGGCCGCCAGAGGTCTCTGGCAGCACCTGGATCTTTTGTCTGCAAGAATAATTGCCTTCTTAGGGTTTTGATATGTTCTTTGGTGCCTCCTCTTCCTCCTCCTTCTCCTTGTGTTTCTGAAATTCACCCTTGCTTTCAGATGGTTCCCTGGCTGGTTAGTTTAGATTTTAGGCTTTACAGTGGCGTGTTGTGCAAAAGGGTGGAAGTGGTGGTTGTGTGCGTATGTGTGTAGGAAGAATTGGTATTCTTCCAGCTCCTTTAATTTGCATTCAGCTTGGATTAAAAAGTGAAACGGCAATGCCAAGCCATGGGGCCTAAAAGGATTAGCGAAAAGGAAAGTGAGCATGTGTCTTGGTTGTGATTAAAAGTTCATCTGGTCTAAGCGGCCAGATTTGGGCCACACACATCTGACGTGATGTGCAGCTCCTTTCAAGCTCCTTTCCTCTCTCTATTTTAAACCGCTTACATCCCACTGAAGTAAATGGAAACTAGGCAGCCAAATTGTACACAGGATCATAGCCCAAATGTGTAAGCTGCTGTGAGAAAACGCAAGATACATGTCCAGATGGCACAAGTGTGGATGGTGTGGTATAAACGCGTTATATAAATCACTGGTCTTCAACTGGTGGGTCAGGACTCCCATGATGTGGGGCACATCTCTTTCTGTGGGGAGGCACACCAGCAATAGCATCACCATTTTCTCTTTTGTAATTGCTGTCTGTGGTTTTGGTTTTTTAAAAGAAGGCAAAAGGTAAAGAAGGAAGAGAGGGTGGAAGAAAATGATAGAGAGAAGTAAAACACAGAGAGAGAGAGGGGGGGGGGAAAGGGAAAGAGAGAAAGAGAGAGAAAATCTTAACACGCATGCTCCAGCTGTCCTTATTTAACCAAGTACAGTCCCTGTTTTATACTATCTGGTAAACAACTCTACCTGTTTGGTCTGTATTTTGGGAGATGCCTCTTAAAACCATTGTTAATATGCACACAGGTGCACAAGCTTCTCTTATCTAACTCGATCACCACCTGCCCAGATCAAACTTTCTGAAACGTTTTAAAACCCCTGAAATCCCTTGAGGGACAAAAGTAAAACCCTTGAAATCCCTTGAGGGACAAAAGCATTTCAATGCTTTATACATTTAAAGAATACGAATATGACAAATATCTATATACCACTTTTCAACAAAAGTTCCTAAAGTGGTTTACATAGATAGAAACAAACAAACAAAATGGCTACCTGTCTGCAAAGGGCTCACGGTCTAAAAAAGAAACATAAGATAGACACCAGCAATAGCCACTGGAGGGATGCTGCACTAGGATTGGATAGGGCCAGTTGCTCTTCTCCTGCTCAATAAAGAGAATCACCACTTTAAAAGGTGCCTCTTTGCTCAGTTAGCAGAGGATGCTAACTCAAGATAAAGCATAAAAACTGAAAACTGTTAGCAGTCACTTTACTAACAGGTCTGTTTCATAAATTAATGCAGGACAGACTGCTGCAAGGTACATATTATACAGCAAGCAGAGATGAGCCTTCAACTTGTGCAGTGGGGTAATGATTATTAGAATAGAGGTGTTAAAGTACACAGAAATGTCCCAGTTTTCATCTGTGTCCCATATGGGAGGAAAGGTAGGTCTCTTGGCCCTGAAAAGTCAGATCATTAGAACTTTTATGGGTTAGAGTAGGGTACCTGAAGGATCACCTTCTCTTGCATGAATCTGCCCAACTCCTGCATGTACTGCCTCCACTATGGTAGCCACATGGGGAAGGGCCTTCTCTGTTGTGGCCCACTCCGTTTGAAATGCTTTACTTAAGGATGTTTGGTTGGCATCCTCCCTTTCCTCTTTTAGATGTCTGGAAAAGTCAGTTTTCAGTCCTAAATGGCCTGAGAATTGCCTCCACCCATCTCAGTCTGTCCATCTCTTGAGATCACCCACTGAAGCCCTGCTTTTATGTTTTGCTCAGTGGCCATAAGGCATGGGGCCTTTTCTGTGGGGTCCCCAATTAGACTGACAAGTTAAAAGTACTTCGACTTTTATCTCTCCCTTTGTGAATTTTACCTTTGTGTTGTTTACCAGCGTTTTGACTGTTTATAGATTTGTTCCTGTATTGCCTGGTTTTATTACAGATTTGATTTTGTGAGCCGCCCAGGGACACTGTGAAGGTGTGGGATATTATATTATATTATATTATATTATATTATATTATATTATATTATATTATATTATATTATATTATATTATATTAATTTATTGAATAACAATAACAATAATTATTATCAATAATAATAATAATAAATAATAATAATGATTGTTGTTGTTATTGGCTGACATCTTGACTAATGAAGGGCTTGCGAAAGGACATTGCACTGATGCAAAACCGTTGTGCTAGATACCTGTTCGAAGTCTGGAGCTTGTGCTCTAGACCCATGTTGTACTGTCACAAGTGGGCTTGTGCTTGCGCAGTTGTACAACTGTGATGTGCCTCGTCTGTTTTAAAGGGAACTTTCTTCTTATGCTGATGTATCACCAGTGACTTCCAGCTGGGAAAGGGCCACTTTGTTTTTATCTTGTATGGAAATGTGATGCTTTTACCCGGGGGCAGGCAGCCCAAGTAAAAAAGAGTTATCCAGCTGTTGCCTCCCTAAGTTGTGGCTGGGGATGATGGGAGTTGTATTTCAGCCCCAGCTGGAGAGCCAAGGTTGCCTCCCCCTGCTTTTACCAGTACCCTTTTGCATATTATGACCTTTGGGCCTCCTGATTCCCCCCTCCCTTTTTGCTTTGCATGCATGTGTCTGTATCCCTGCCAACTTAGGATATCCTTTCATGCATTTGACAAAGTGGGCTTCAGCCTATGAAAGTTTCTGCCACCATAAATGGGTTGCCTTTTAAAGGTGCCACAGGACGCTTTGTGGTTTCTGTTACCTAGTGTAGGTCTGCTGTAATGGTGCAGCAGGACATTTACAGACTTGACCTCCATGAATGAAATTTGTTTGTGGAAGCTTATTATTTTAAACACAGCTTAGGTGCTCTTTTTTTTGTTTCCATGTCCAGATTTTCATTAGGGATGTGCACGGAACCGGGCGGGGGTGGTTTGGAGGCAGGGGGGCGGGTCACACTTAAAGGGCAGCGGAGGGTGCACTTCCCCCTCCCTCCACTCCCCACCCCCCTGGCCATCGCTCCGTTTTTCAAGGCTCATACCTCCCTGCTGCCCGGAAGTACCGGGCACGCATGCATGAGCCTACGAACGGCTTCGCGCACATCCCTGATTTTCATTTCCACAGAAAATGTAGATATGGAAACAAAAAAAGATTGCCCATGTTTCATAAGCTGTGTTTAAAAAAATAAGCTTCCATCCACACAGTTTCATTGGAATATAAAAAGAGCTTTGCTGGAACATACCAAAGATCCATTATCCTGCTACCCACAGTATCCAGTCAGATGCCTCTAGGAAGCTTGGAAGCAGAAGATGAGGGCATGCCCCTTCTCCTCCCATTGCTCCGCAGCAACTGATATTCATAGGAACATAGGAACATGAGAAGCTGCCACATACTGAGTCAGACCATTGGTCTAGCTAGCTCAGTATTGTCTTCACAGACTGGCAGCGGCTTCTCCAAGGTTGCAGGCAGGAATCTCTCTCAGCCCTATCTTGGAGATGGTGCCAGGGAGGGAACTTGGAACCTTCTGCTCTTCCCAGAGCGGCTTCATCCCCTGAGGGGAATATCTTGCAGTGCTCACACATCAAGTCTCCCATTCAGATGCAACCAGGGCAGACCCTGCTTAGCTATGGGGACAAGTCATGCTTGCTACCACAAGACCAGCTCTCCTCTCTGAGGAGAGACATATGACAGAGACATACGCCATACATGGTGTGGAGAAAGTGGATAGAGGGAAGTTTTTCTCTTGCTCCAATAACAATACAACCCAGGGCATCCACTGGAACAGATTGGCAGAAGACAAGACAAAATGAAGCACTTCTTCACAAAGTGCATAGTTAATCTATGGAATTCACTGCCACAGGATGTGATGATCAGTGTTCCTTTTAATTTTTTTTCAACTGTGTGTAGAATAAGTTTTGTTCTCAGTGGTAGTATCAAGGCAGTGTGTGTGCACGTGCATTCAGAATGGGGCCGTCCTAATTCAGCCTGAGCAACATCTAAATTTAACTGAGTAGACATCAAAGAGCCAGCATAGCATAGTGGTTAGAGTGTTGGACTAGGACTGGGAAGACCCAAGTTCGAATTCCCATTCAACCATGAAACTAACTGGGTGGCTCTGGGTCAGTCGTGTATCTCTCAGCCTAACAACTCGTGTATCTCTCAGCCTAACAACTACCTTTCACAGGGTTGTTGTGAGGATAAAATTAAGCATGTACTCCACTCTGAGCTCCTCGGAGGAAAAAGCGGGATATAAGTGTACAAATGAATGAATGAATGAATGGTGTGTGCGCACAAGCATGCATGTGCCTTAGAGAAACACTGGTGATAACTACTAGCTTGATTGATTGATTAAGTGCTGTCAAGTCGGTGTCAACTCTTAGCGACCACATAGATAGATTCTATCCAGGATGATCTGTCTTCAGCTTGGCCTTTAAGGTCTCTCAGTGGTGCATTCATTGCTGCCGTAATCAAGTCCATCCACCTTGCTGCTGGTCGTCCTCTTCTTCTCTTTCCTTCAACTTTCCCTAGCATTTCTCCAACTTTCCCAGCTGCCCAGCTAAAGCAAGCAGGCACCTATATTGGGCAGCCGTGATATAGGAAGGTGCTGGAGGCGGATGATCACTTCAGTGACAATGACAAAGGCATCATTTCAGACTGCGCGGGAGAAGGCAATGGTAAACCACTCCTGTATTCTACCAAGAAAACCAAATACTAGCTTAGATGGTTTAAAATGGAATTCGCTCAGCGTTCAATATCTGAACCTCAGGTCCCCAGACATTGTTGGACTACAGCTCCCATTATCCCCAGCCACAACAAGGATTGTCATTGTGGCTGGGGATGATGTGAGTTGATTGTGATTGTGGATGATGGGAGTTGTAGTCCAAGAACATCTGGGGACCCAAGGTTGAGAACCCCTGGATTAGCCAAATTACTGGAGGATATGTCTACCAATGGCTATTAGTCTTGATGATGATATGCAGTCTCCAGGTTCAGAGGCAAGATGCCTCGCTCTGAATCCCAGTTGTAGTGGGGGGGGGGAGCAGGAGAGGAGCAGAGC
Organism: Hemicordylus capensis; assembly: GCF_027244095.1. Taxonomy (NCBI): domain Eukaryota; kingdom Metazoa; phylum Chordata; class Lepidosauria; order Squamata; family Cordylidae; genus Hemicordylus; species Hemicordylus capensis. Next base: position 250,725,813 of record NC_069658.1, on the reverse strand, counting down.
CCCCTAGCCAATCTTGTGAGGAGGGCAGATTCTACTGGGAGCAGACATTCAGAAACTCAGGGCCTGAGCTGTTTAGGGCTTTAAGGGTTAAAAGTAGCATCTTGGTTTAGTCCTGGAAGCAAACTAGTATCCAGTGCAATTCCTGAAAAATTGGAGTGATATGTTCATACCACCACCTGGCCCCTAACGACACTCTGGCAACAGCATTTTGCACTAGCTGAAGCTTCCATGGGCAGCATCATGTACAGCAACACATTACAGTAATCCAAATGGGATATTGCCTGGGCTTTCCTAACTAAGAACATAAGAAGAGCCTTGCTGGATCAGGCCCAAGGCCTATCTATTCCAGCAATCCAGTTTTCCACAGTGGCTCACCAGATGCCTCTGGGAAGCCCCGAGGCAGGAGATGAAGGCATGCTCCCTCTCTTGCCATTGCTCTCCCTTGCAACTGATATTCAGAGGCATCCTGCCTCTTAGCCTGGAGGCAGCCTCTAGCCTTCAGGACTGGTGGCCATTGATAGACCTGTCCTCCACAATTTTGTCTAAGCCCCTTTTAAAGCTATCCAAGCTTTTCAGTGTACAAACACTGGAAAGCCACAATGGAATATCCATCGGTGCAATTGTGACATGTGACCATCTACACCCAGGAGACATGTTGTTACCTGCGTGAAAGATCCATTCTGTAACGTACGGCACAGCCTTCACTTTATACTCCTGACATGTACAAGTTACATGTTTATACTTCTGACAAGTATAAGTTGCATATTGTGTCCAACCTGAGCTTTCAAGTGCAAATTGCGCCAGGTATGTACAGTTTTGCATATGTTTTGTTTTGTTGAAGATAAAATTGCTTGCATCTGTTATGACTTATGTCAGAATTTATAGGGGATGGATGTGTCCAAATGCTCCTCTGATGTTTTTATTGAATGCCTTTCCATTGCTGACACCTGAAGATAGCCCAGTTTTTCAGGAATTGCACTGGATACTAGTTTGCTTCTATGTCCAATCTGAGAGCCATACTATTTCATACCCCTCAAATTCATTTTAAATTATTTTAAAATCTTATTTATGTCACTATTAAATCATGGAAATTTAGCTTATTTGAAGAAGTCACTGGAGCTACATAGATTTTTTTTTTTTTTTTTTTTGGTAGTTGCACCGTTCTTTCTGGATGTTGTGTTTATTTGAAAGGGCTTTTCATTCATGCGAATGGTGGCTTGTTGAGTGTGGGAGGAACTGTTGGTCCAGATCCAAGGGATCATTAGTAGCTCTTTAATGGGTTAAGAATTCCCAGCAAGAAAAGTGGCTATATGGTCTCAGTTGAAAAAGCTTGTTCTGGATATTTTAAAGTTAAACCAGGAGTTTTCACCCAGGGGTACGTTGAAGCCTCATGAGGGATACACAGGACACACAGAACTCTTCCATCTCCATGGCTCATGTGCATGCTAAACCATTGGTTCCATCTCCCAGAAGGGAGAGGGAGGAGTGTCAGGCAGCATCCCTTCCTCCTCCTCTCCACATGATTGGCTGGCTAAGATAGCAACCCCCTGCTAACTAGGCAAAGAGGCACCTTTTTAACGTGGTGATTCTCTTAGCAGGGGGAGAGTAACTGGCCCTCTCCACACCCAGCACAGTACCTCTAGTGACTGTTGCTGGTGTCTATCTTGTGTTTCTTTTTCGATAGTGAACCCTTTGGGGACAAGGGTCCATCTTATTTATTTATATATTTGTTTGTTATTTCTCTGTGTAAACCACTTTGGAAACTTTTGTTGAAAAGCAGTATATATTTGTTGCTCAGGCTCAGCCCGTCCTCCTTCAACCTGACTGACAGGCTTGGCAGCCAGGGAAATCCTGGATAGCCAGCCTGTCACAACAAGAGATGGGAGGCGTGGGGCCCGGTCAGGTGTGTAATGCTGAGCCTCAGTCAGGCCAAGGGAGTGATGAGCTGGGCCTGTGCACCTATCTAGCCAGTCACATGGAGAAGAGGAGGGAGAGGTCAGGACAAGGGTATGCTGTGAATCTCTGGCCATGAGGCTTCAGAAGGTGGGGGGGGGGGGGAGAAGGAAACCACAGCATAGTTAGTTGGTGGTGTGGTTTTTAAAATGGGTTTTTTGCCTCATTCTAGGGCAGAGTCACTTAGCTTGCATTTTGTTTCCACCAACTTTGGAAAGATTTACTTCTGGGGTGGTCACGATTCCTGGGTGCTTATATGGAGTACCTGAACTGAAGCTTTGAGACAGAAAGCTTGAGACATTTGTTTTTAAAAATGTTGAAAACCCCTGAGTTAAACAGTTATAGGGGCCAGTTCCAAATATTTCCTCCCTAGGGCTAAACGGCACATTATGTTAATAACATGCTGGGCCTTGATGTACTTGGTCCTTCTTCCCTAAGAGTGGTGGAATCCAGATTGGGACCATAGTATAGGAGAGGAGAACATTTACCCTTTCCCTCTGCCATAGTCTCAGTTTGGATTTCTTGCCACCCTGCGGCTTTTATTTGCCCTGGGAGGAAATCTTTCATTAGTCCCAGTCAGTGTTCCCTCTAATCTTTTTTCATCTGTGTGCAGAATGAGTTTTATTCTGGGTGGCAATATCAAGGCAGTGTGTGCACATGTGCATTCAGAGTGGGGGCCTTCCTGATTCAGCCTGAGCAGGATCTAAAATTAACTGAGCGGACATTTAAAAAAACACGTCAGCATGTGCACGCCTTAGAGGGAACACTGGCCCCAGAGAGAGTTACCATCCTGGGGCAAATAGCAGGGTAGCAGTTATGGGAGGTGGGCATAGCAGGGGCAAAGTCCTTCTTTGCCAAAGTTCTGATCAAAGATTGGGGAAGAACCATAGCTCAGTGGAAGAGCATCCGCTTTAATTGCAGAAGGTCCCAGGTTCAATCCGTGGTGTCTCTAAGAAGGGCTAGGGAAATCCCATCCGAAACTTTGGAGAGCTACTGCCAGTCAGTGTAGACAAAACTGAGCTAATGAACCAAGGGCATGACTCAGTATAAAGCAGCAACCATGTAGTCTCCCCCCCCACCCCCACCCTGCCTGTAGGCTTCTATTTCGGGAAGAAAAAGAAGATGTTTCAAGGTCAAGCACATTATTAATGTAATATGTAGTCTGGCCCTTAGCCAAGGTGTTGGCAAGGTGTTGGTGGGAGTGGATGATTGCCAGCTCACTCCAGGCTCTGTGGGATGGGATGGGTTTTCTGGATTCATTTTGATCTGGCACCCAGTCAGGCTTTGAGACCAAGATTGCTTGGGTTGCCCCCTTTCTTAACTAAGAAAGGAAGAGTTGCCCTGTGACTTGGGGGCCTAGTGGTTGGCCAGGATTTGGCACTCTCACTGCCCGTGACCCGGCTTTGATTCCCAGCCAGGTAAGCTTTTGGGGAAGGCCCATAGTTCACTGAAAGGGCATCTGCTTCGCATAGGCAAGGTCCTGTGCTTCCCTGCTGTTGGGAGATCTTTGTTAGGCAAAGGACTGTAGCTGTCTGCTTTGCATGCAGAAGGCCCAGGTTCAATCCCTGGCATCTCCAGGGACGGCTGGGAAATATTTGTCTGAAGCTCTGTAGGGCCACTGCCAGGCAGTATAGACAGTACTGAGCTCGATGGGCCAGCAGTCTGACTCCGTCTAAGGCCGCTTGCTATGTAACCTGTGGACTGTCTTGGACCTCTCAGCAGCTTTCTGTACCACTGACCATTGTATCCTCATGGATCATTTGTGAGGATCAGGGAGGGGCCATAGCCCAGTGGCAGCGCACAGGGCGGTGCTTCACACCATTAGTGTCAAGTGCCATGAGGGTTTGTGTGGGGAGCCGTCCCTGGGCGGCCGGATCGGCCTCTCCCACGATTGCCGGCTCTGTCACAGAGCTGGCGGGGTGGTGGGGATCGGGGGCCGCGTGTTCCCCAGAAGTCCCAGGATGCCCCGCACGTGTGCAGGGCATCCTGGAGAAACCCCCGAGGCCAGGAGGCTTGTTGGAGTCTCCTCGAGGGTTGTCATGGCACGAAGCTGCGTCGCAGCGTCTCACGACCACAAAAACACGGTTAACGGACCGAGCACTCTGTGAACCGTAGGGGAGGGGTTCCGAGGAGGGCTAGCCACCATGGAACGGAGCCCGGTGGTTCCAATAATCACTGGGAAGCGGGCTCAGCTCCCTTAGTCCACTTTCCAGTGATCGTGGGAATAGCCTCATGGTTTGCATGCAGAAGGTCTCAGGTCTGACTTCTGGCTCCCCTAGTTAACTTAGGTTACATAGCAAGTTGCCTTATTCTGAGTCAGACTATTGGTCTGTCCAGCTCAGTATTGTCTACTCTGATTGGCAGCAGCTCTCCAGGGTTTCAGGTGTATCTTTCCCAGCCCTGCCTGGAGATGCCAGGGTTTGTTTTTTATTTTATTTTATTTTATTTTATTTTATTTTATTTTATTTTATTTTTTCATCCCGCTCTTCCTCCAAGGAGCCCAGAGCAGTGTACTACATACTTGAGTTTCTCTCTTCACAACAACCCTGTTAAGTAGGTTAGGCTGAGAGAGAAGTGTCTGGCCCAGAGTCACCCAGCTAGTATCATGGCTGAATGGGGATTTGAACTCGGGTCTCCACGCTCCTAGTCCAGCACTCTAACCACTACACCACACTGGCTGGGTTGGACCTGGGCCTTCTGCCTGCGCAGTAGAGGCTCTCCCACCAAGGTGCAGACCTTCCTCTAACAAACATTTCAAACAGCTGGGCTAGGAAGCATGAGCCTTCAGGGGGACGGGCAGTTCCCCACCTCCGCTGATTCATAGCCATATATTCATACGTACGTACGAACATACATACATACATACATACGTATGTGTATACTTTGTCCCGAGCCCCTGAGAGTGTTGCTGCCAGCCGGAGTAAACAAAACTATGCTGGATGGACCAATTGTCTTATTTACTACAAGGCAGGTTAATAGGTTCATTTGCAGTTGGGTTCTGTTTTGTAATGGCTCAACTAGATTTCAGAAGGTAGTGCTGGGGGGTGACCATTTGACCTCTTGGCAGTAATGATACAGGGTTCCCTTCTCTCCTCCAAGTCAGTGGTTCCCAACATTGAGTCCCCAGATGGACTACAACTCCCATAATTCCTAGCCATAACGGCCTTTGGTACCTTCTAAAGTGGTGGCTCTCTTATATTTACAGTAGCAGCGGGAGAGCAACTGTTCCTATCCAACCCCAGCACAGCATCTCTCCAGTGGTTGTTGCTGGTGTCTACCATATGTTTCTTTTTAGATTGTGAGCCCTTTGGGGACGGTGAGCCATCTTTAGTTATTACTGTTTTTCTTTGTAAACTGCTTTGAGGACTTCTGTCGAAAAGCAGTGTATAAATATTTGTAGCTGTAATAGTAGTTGGGGACCATATCTGGGACTTGAGGTTGGGAACCCTTGCCCTAAATCAGAGATTCTCAAACTTTTTTTCCATTGACCCCTTGAAATTTTGTTCGGTCTTGGCAGACCACTTCTTTTGTTCTATGAGTCAAAGCACATAACTCATTTATAATTTTAAAAACAAATTAAAAGGAGGTGCAGGACAAACGACAGATATTCTCAATTGGTCTGCAAGCTTTTTGCAGACTACTTGGATGGAGTTCATAGATCACTAATGGACCACACAGCACAGTTTGAGAACTTCTGCCCTAAGTCATTTGACCCCTACAAGAAACTGCTGGGAGAGGTTATCCGGGGATTGGGGGGCGAGATGCCAGCAATGTTCTGAAGACACTCAACTATTTCTCCTTTACATCAAATCCAAGTATAGCAGGTAGGTCTCTGAATATTTGTTGGCATCAATTGTGGACTGGATGAGGGTGAATAAATTGAAATTCATTCTAAACAAGATGGTGTTGCTTTTTGTGGCAGGCTGAAGGACCAAGAAACCTGTGGATATTTCTGTCTTAGAGAGGTTAAACTCCTCCTGAAGGATAAGGTCCGCATCTTGGGTTGCCTCATGAATCTGACTTGGGGGCAACTTTGGCCAAGAGTGCATTTCACCAGCTTCAGCTCGTCTGCCACCCATCCTGGACTTTCTAACCATTTTGCATATTCTGATAACTTCTCAACTTGACTGCTGTAGTGTGCTGTGTGTAGGGCTGTCCTTGAAGGTTGTCTGGAAACCGATCAAGAATGTAGCAGCTTGGCTGTTTTCTGGGGTTGTACGCAAGGACTGTAGTGCACCAGCTTTATAAGAGCTTTGCTAACTTTCAGTTTGTGTCTGGACCAAATTCAAGATGCTGGTTTGTTTGGCTGCTTGGCTTTCCCCCCCCCCTTTTGAAGTCCTATATGGCCTTGTACTGTGATAGTCAAAGTTCTTTATTTGCGACCCAAGGTCAGCATAATATAACGTAACAAAACATCTCATAGCATAGAAAAATACAATAAGGAAGTGAAATATTTAAATATATAGATGAATATCCACAAACAAATGATCAATAAAATTTTAAAATTAATCAAGGAAAAGCTCGCTGCCGCAACAGTACTGCAATAGAACAGAATTTAGCCGCCTTAAAGGTGACATCTAAAGTTCTATCCGCAAGAAGATAGGAAACATAAAAATCTCCAGAGCAACCTGGGAAGGGTGTCAGAAGAGGAGTAAGGAAGGAACATCTTAAATTTCTATATAATGGACAGCGCAACAAAACATGTTGGATGGATTCGACTTCCCCCATACCACATGGGCAGTTGTACTGTGATATTTGAGATCAACTTTCTCCTGTATGAATCTGCTCTCTGAACATTAAGCATGAGTAATGAAGCCTTACTGTGCATACCACCAATGAGGGAGGCCTATCCTCCATTAGGAATAGTGGCTGACATCCACATGTGGAGTCAACAACATCCATGTGCGGTGGATGCATGCCCACTTCTGAAGCGCATGCGCTCAAGTGCAGGAGAGGGACAGTTTTTGCCAATCTCTCCTTCCCCCAGAAGCTCCCTGTCCAACACACAAATATGCCCCTGACCCTCTGGAACATATGTGAGTGTTGCACAGAGTGTTTCTGGGGGAGGCATGCAGCTGCTACACACATGCTTTTTTTGGCTCTGTGTATACAGGGTTAATGTGGATGCTGGCCAGTGTTTTCTTACTGGTGGTTCCCATAGTGTGGTATTCCCTCCCAAATGAAAACCATCAGATCTGCACTCTTTTAGCAGGGCATAAAGACTTTTCTATCAGGCCAGACCTTTTGTGCTATTGGTATAGGCTAGATTTTGGTTTTTCCTGTCCTGCTGGTTTTGTTTGGCATACACTGTGAGTCGCATGTTATTGGGCCATTGATTTAATTGCTGTGGTTTTATTAGTTTTGATGTTGCTGTAAGACATTCTGAGATTTGAAAAAGCAAAAGTAAAAATAGAGATCCTTTGTGCAAATATCAGTCTTTCTGTGCTCTCTGCAGGCAGCATGCTCAAGTCAAATCCTGTTATTTGGTTTCCCCTTCCCTGGCTGCTGCATGTAGTTGCATCATCACATTTATTTATTTACTTACATTGAATATTTGCCCTGCCTGCTACCTTCTGGTCGGTGGACAGCCTGGCCCACCCTTACTTCTGAATGATAACCCAGTCTGTGTGTAGACAGTACTGAGCTAGATGGATCAATGGTCTGACTCAGTATAAGGCAGCTTCCTATGTTCCTAAACCTTCATTCCTCATATCCAGAGGAATGTGTGTGCTTTCAACTAGACAACTACGGTATAACGACTGTTGATATTTATATGGCGCTTTTAACCCAAAGTTCACAAAGTGGTTTACATAGAAAAATAAATAAGATGATTTCCTATCCTCGAAGAGCTCACAATCTAAAAGAAACAAAAATCTAAATTCTGTGCCAAGAAAGGCTGAAACAGACAATTTTGCTTATTTTGCATAATTTAATCTGCTTTGACTGGTTGGGGACAGGAAAAGGGTGCAAAGCTACATAAGAAGCAGTTCCTATTAGTTAGCTACCCTTGTGTGTTCTGAGATTTTACTGCCATTGGCTATATGCTATCAAATGTATCTCCATGTCCATGAGGGCCAGAAACTTGCTTTTTTTTTTTTTAAGTGCAGAGTATAGAGATCCCTGCTTACAGATGTGGATTTTCATAGCAGTTGCATCTAGATCCAGGGATGGGTACATCTGTCCTGCAAAGTATAAATGTGAATAATGAATCTTCTGGAGATATCTCCTTGCTGCGTTTTGTATATATGTACCATCCTCAGGGCTCTGAGGTCGCCAGCAGTCAACACTGACTCAAGGGCACACTTTACACTTTACGTTTACTTCAAGATCAAGTTCATGGGGAACTAGCACTGATTGGCTGACCCTGTGATGTGACAAGGTGTCTGCATTCAGGTCTAGCAAATCCAGCTGGAAGGTAAGCTCTTGATCCAGCAAAGGTTAGCTCCAAATGTAGGGTTATATGATATCCAGGAGCCTTGCTCCTTCCTGGATCTCAGGCTGGCTCCAGTCCAAAGTAGGCAGCTCTGCTGGCCTCTCCCTCCTCCTTAGTCGACTCATTGTGGGGGAGGCCCTGGGCAGCCGAATGAGCACTCTGCTTCGGGAGCTGGAGCTTGGCCTTTGCTCCTGGAGTTCCAGAAGTGATGGAGGGGGCTCCTATTCACAGGCTCCTGTCCTGTGAATAGGACAGGAGCCCTGATGGGTCCAGTGGCCCTCCACTTAAAACTGGTTTGAAATGGTTCAATTATTTAGTGTAGACCAGGCCTGCTCAACTTCGGCCCTCCTGCAGATGTTGGCCTACAATTCCCATAATTCCTGGCTATTGGCTGCTGTGGCTGAGAATTATGGGAGTTGTAGTCCAAAAACAGCTGGGGGGCCTAAGTTGAGCAGGCCTGGTGTAGACACATCCGGGGAGTAGAAAGTTATGAGACCCTCTCCTTGCTTGTATTCCCGACAATTGTCTTAAGCGCTTTAAATTAACAGTACCGTCTGAATAGAGTTGCCAGATTTTGTTTTGAAAAATTCTGCCTTCTCCATAGGAGAGCCTCTGAGCATGTGCAAAGTATCCTCCCTAAAAGGAATAGAATGTTGTTAGAGAATAAGTAAAAATGCTTGAATATTTCAAGAGTGTGTTTCCTTTGTGAAGGGAGTGAGCTTCTGTTTTTCTTTTTATTAAAAAAAAGAAGAAGTAAAGACTCTAAGCCATTATGCATGTGCAGAGTGCTTGGGCACCTACTAAAATAAATCTTGGTATGGACCAAGAGAGCTGGTCTTGTGGTAGCAAGCATGACGTGTCCCCTTAGCTAAGCAGGGTCCACCCTGGTTGCATTTGAATGGGAGACTTGATGTGTGAGCACTCTAAGAAATTTCCATTAAGGGATGGCGTTGCTCTGGGAAGAGCATGTCCTCAGTTCCCTCCCTGGCATCTCCAAGATAGGGCTGAGAGAGACTCCTGCCTGCAACCTTGGAGGAGCCGCTGCCAGTCTGGGTAGACAGTGCTGAGCGAGATGGACCAGTGGTCTGACTCAGTATATGGCAGCTGCCTATGTTCCCACCTATGACAGAGTGCCCCTAAACGACAGCCTGTAGGCTGTAGGGAAATCACCAGTGACAACATTGACTCTGCATTCCACACACCCCAGCTCCCCAGCGTTATATTCTTCGCTTCTAGCCACTGACCCAGAGAATGAATTTCTCTAGCTAGTTGGCAATCCTAAACCCGAATGTATTGTTATATTTATCCTTTAAGGAGCTTAGGACAGCATTTATAATTCCCCTTTTCTCCTTGCAGCCAGCCTGTATGGTAGGTTAGGCTAAGAGACAGCGACTGGCAGGGATCTGAAGCTGGACTCCCCCCGCCACCCCCTGTCTGAGTCCCACACTCAATGCCCAGACTGCACAACTTTGTCCCTCCAGCTGTTGTTGGAGTATAACTCCAGTCATCCCTGACAGTTGGCCATGTTGTTGGGGATGATGGGAGTTGTAGTCCAATGACAGCCAGAAGACAGCTAGCGGAGATGAGAGCTGGTCTTGTGGTAGCAAGCATGACTTGTCCCCATAGCTAAGCAGGGTCTGCCCTGGTTGCATCTGAATGGGAGCCTTGATGTGTGAGCACTGCAAGATATTTGCCTCAAGGGATGAAGCTGCTCTGGGAAGAGCAGAAGGTTTCAAGTTCCCTCCCTGGCTTCTCCAAGATAGGGCTGAGAGAGATTCTTGCCTGCAACCTTGGAAAAGCTGCTGCCAGTCTGTGAAGACAATACTGAGCTAGATGGACCAATGCTCTGACTCAGTATATGGCAGTTTCCTATGTTCCTAAGGCCGAAGTTGTGCAGCCCTGCTCTAGGCCCTGCACTGCCCTGGCTCTCATACAGGGAGATGTTCTTAATCGCTGCTCCGTATATGTGGAACTCCCTTTCCTTGGCGGCTTGCCAGGAGAACTCTAGAGGGAACACGTTTCAGAAATAGCATTTGGCCTTTTCATCTGGGAAGACAAATGGTGGCGAAAGTGAGTGCTGAATGATATTTAGGATAAACGGCTGCACCAAAGCAGCAGGGGGCTGTTTCCTCTCCTCCTCCTTTTCTCTCTCTCCCCTCCTCCCCAGTTCATTAAATGTGGGGTGGTGGGAAGGCTTCTGGGAACTTTTTTTCTTTTTGGCGCCAGAACCTTGGGAACTACCGAGGCGAGGAGAGCTGGTCTTGTGGTAGCAAGCATGACTTGTCCCCATAGCTAAGCAGGGTCTGCCCTGGTTGCATCTGAATGGGAGACTTGATGTGTGAGCACTGCAAGATATTCCCCTCAGGGGATGAAGCCGCTCTGGGAAGAGCAGAAGGTTCCAATTTCTCTCCCTGGCAGCATCCCAAGATAGGGCTGAGAGAGATTTATCTCTGGCCAGCTCACTGGTTTGCATGTTGAAAACCTCTTCTCACATTCAAGGGGTTGGGGCCATAGCTCAGTGGGACCTTTGCATGCAGAAGGTCCCAAGTTCAGTCCGTGGGGATCTCCAGGTAGGGCTGAGAAAGACTCCTGCCTGAAACCTTGGAGAGCTGCTGCCAGTCAGAGTAGACAATACTGCAAGAGCACTATGATTTTGCTTCTGCTCCTTATGCTCTAGAAGCACTCCTGGACAGTGGAAGCACATCCCTGACCCTCGAAATGTTCCGAGTCAGAACATTGTCATTCAAACGGAAACTTCTGAGGATTTGTGTTCCAATCTGAGCTTGGAACGGAACTTAAATCCTATTCCTTGCACATCAGTAGTTTAGGTTTGTGTTTTAAAAAATCAGTCCCACATAAGAACAGCTACTAAAGCCCCTGGTGGCGCAGTGGTAAAACTGCCGCCCTGTAACCAGAAGGTTACAAGTTCGATCCTGACCAGGGGCTCAAGGTTGACTCAGCCTTCCATCCTTCAGAGGTCGGTAAAATGAGTACCCAGAGTGTTGGGGGGCAATATGCTAAATCATTGTAAACCGCTTAGAGAGCTTCGGCTATAGAGCGGTATATAAATGTAAGTGCTATTGCTATTGCTATTGCTAAATCAGGGCTAAACTAGATGAGACTTTAAAACAAATATTAGAGCAGCTGGGGGTAGGCAGGGAAGGATTAGATTTGGGACCACAGTGGTAGAGTAAGGCTGCACAACTTTGGCCCTTCTACTGTTGTTCTACTACAACTCCATCATTCCCGACTATTGGCCAGTGTGGAGATTTCTATATCAGGTGGGATAGATAGATAGATAGATAGATAGATAGATAGATAGTACAACAACAGCTGGAAGGCCAAAGTTATGCAGCCCTGGTTTAGAGCAGTGGAAGATTCAATCACAGATCTCCATATCTTATCCAATTTGGCTGCAGGGACCGGGGAGACCAGAGTTCAAATCTCCATTCAGCCATGGAACTCACTGGGTGACTCTGGGCCAGTCATTTAACTCTCATCCTAACTTGCCTCACAAGGTTGTTGGGAGGATAAACTCAACCATGTACACCTCTCTGGGCTTCTTGGAGGAAGAATGGGATATACATTTTGTACATAGTCTAGAGATGTACATATCAGGCGGTATAGAAATATGATAGTGTGCCGTCAAGTTGATTTTGACTCCTGTCGCCCACAGAGCCCTGTGGTTTTCTCTTTGGTAGACTACAGGAGGGGTTTACCATTGCCATCTTCCGTGCAGTATGAGATAATGCCTTTCAGCATCTTCCTATATCACTGCTGCCCAATATAGTACCAGCGGGGATTCGAACCGGCAACCTTCTGCTTGTTAGTCAAGCATTTCCCCAGGGGCATAGCCACCATTGTGCAAATGGGTTCAAAGAACCCGGGCCGCCAATGGTAGGGGCTGCTGAAGCCCCCAGGGGGGCATGGCTCGGGCTCTGGAAGAGCCCCAAATGAACACCCCCCCCCAAGTCCAGACTACTAAGAGTGGGCTACTATTCCCCTCTGGAGGGAGAGAAAGGGGAATAGATGCTTTCAGGCAGCAAATGCCTGAAAAGGATGGGCAAGCGTGCGCTCGTGGGCAGGGAGGGGATTTCTCTTGGGGCTTAGGCACGCCCCATGCGTGTGATGTCATGCGCACGGGACGTCATCAGAGGGGCCGCTGGGCGGGGCTGGATCCAGGCTGCCACTTGGCTGGCTCCACATCTGCATTTCCCTGCTCCGCCACTACTACTCCCATATATATATATAGAGAGAGAGAGAGAGAGAGAGTAGGCAAACAACAGATGTTCTTAAAACACACTGAGCTCTTTCTCATGACCTGTGAGAAGGGCTCCAGAGTGGGCTGTGGGGAAGGCGGGTTAGACTTACCTTCCCTGCAGATGACCGCCCCTCCTGTGCTGGGCGTACTCCCTGCACACCCAGACGATTCCCTGCGCGCCCAGGCAGCAGGAGAGGTCAGGGGCAAGGATGTGTCACCCCGCCCCCCCGGAAATACCATAATGCACTGCACATCATGGGGATCCCCCCTCCCCAGGCCCCCCGCAGTCCCGCAGCTGCAAGCAGCTGCGGCTGAGAGACGATCAAGAACACAAGGTTAGGAAAGCACGCATTCTCCTAACCTCGTTTTGAAGGGAGGCTTCTCAGGCAGGTTTGCCACCATGGTGCCACCGGGATTGAGTGGTTCACACGTGAGTGCAAAATCAGGCCGGACTCCCTTCGCCCGGTTTTGCACACGCGTGTGAATAGCCTCACTGCTTCAGGTTTGGTTTAGTTTCACTATTTAATCCCAAATGTGTCCATGGATGGGAGTTTTGGCTCTGCTGTGCTGAATCACATTTCCCCCCTTTCCCTTACTTCGTCTCCTTGTCCTCCCTTGGCTTTCTCCAAACTGATATGGTTCACTTGAGGAGGCCTGGCAGTTGCAAAAGGCAAATTAAGAAAATGCAAAGTGGACCTGTCAAATCAGCATACTGCTCGGATGTTCTGTCTGGCAGGGCTGTAATTTGGAAGATGTGATCTTGTGGGAATAACTCAGATGTCTGTCATGATCGCCCAAACAGAAGTAGATAGGGAGGGAAGGGGAAAGGGTGTATAGCAGGCTTTGGCCAATTTTCTTTGAATATTCCAGTCTAGGCACCACAGTTAAATTTCTAGGTAGCATGGCTCCCTGACACCTGAGATTTGTCAAGCCCTAATGTATGGTGCGTCTGTCTTTTGTGACACAGCCCACAGGTGTGTTGCTAGCCCTAGTGAGGCCTCCTCTGGTAGTCTTAAGTGTTTGAGAGGAACATAGGAACATAGGAAGCTGCCATATACCGAGTCAGACCCTTGGTCTATCTAGCTCAGTATTGTCTTCACAGACTGGCAGCGGCTTCTCCAAGGTTGCAGGCAGGCAACTCTCAGCCCTATCTTGGAGATGATGCCAGGGAGGGAACTTGGAACCTTCTGCTCTTCCCAGAGCGGCTCCATCCCCTGAGGGGAATATCTTGCAGTGCTCACACATCAAGTCTCCCATTCAGATGCAACCAGGGCAGACCCTGCTTAGCTATGGGGACAAGTCATGCTTGCTACCACAAGACCAGCTCTCCTCTGGGAGAGGGGTCTGAGAGGGAACATACATTAATTATGCTGCTGTAATGGGTGTATTACTACTACTACTACTTATTATTATTATTATCATTTTTACATTTATGGATGATGAGAGTTGTATTCAACAAGGAAACACTGGTGGCCACCCTAGCTGCAATTCAGATGCCAAGCTAGCCTTGACTAGGCAGTACATTCATTTAAACAGCTTGTTTCCATTCTCTTCCCCAGAGTACTCAGTTGTAGTCACAAGTGGCACATTCCTGATTAATGGGCTTCTTTGTGGACATATCTAAAACGACCAGGGCACATGAATTGAACAGATGAATGAACAGAGACTTCTGAAAATAACTGGGTTCCACTGCTTAATTTTTGGTTGGGAAGAAACAAACCACAGAACACTTGGGAAGGGTGTTGGCCTCTGTTGCAAGATCCTTCCTTCACTTACTAAGCATTTGGCACAACCAACTTAAAGTTCCTCTGGTGACTCTCTGGTTTGTTTATTTGCTATCACATGGCCATGCCCTCACTTCTTCCCTCAAGAAGTGTAGGTTAGTGGACAGGGGTTTCTCCCATTATCCTCACAACAATCTTTGGGTGCTGGGAAGGGAGGCTGAAGGCTAGCAACCTTCCCAACACCATCCAGTGAGCTTCGTAGTTGCGGAGGAGTTGATTGTGACTCAAGTTTCCTTGGCTGAAGGGGCAAATTAGACATATTAATCAGGGGAGGGAGCAAAAGCTGTCTTGTCCCACATCCCTGGTGGGAGCCAGTCCCCTTTCAAAACTGACCCTTGCAGGCTTTGAAAATGACTCCGGGAGGAGGGAAGGTTACCAGCAGCCTCCTCTTCTCTCTTTGTGCTTCTTGCAAGCTTTGTCAGGAGTGTGAGGAGAGACTCTTCTAGCAAAGCTTGCAAGGGTCAGAGCTGCTCTGATGGCGGCAGCAGCAGGGGCCATCTTGCCTTCCTGCTGGTGCCCCCAAGGACTGCCTTACCTTGCCTTGTGAAAGATCTACCCCTTGTGATAGTGGATCCGTTTGCTTAAACCTGGGTCTGCCCAGTCAAGTGTAGAGCAGGGGTGGAGCCTTATTGTTTGAGGAAAAATAGTAAGGTGACAGGACCTGAATCCTCACCACGCTCATAGGTTACGTCCCCCAAGGGCCAGTATGGATGATACTGCCTCTGCTCACACAGTTAGGAAGGAAATGTGCTGAGAGTGTGTCTGTTGGGAGGATGTCCCAACACCCTCCCAGCACATCTCCTTATAACATGAGGGATATTTGTTTATTTGGAGTGTGGGTAGGGGGCCCTTCATATAAATGGAGGAGGGGCATGACAAAGGAGCATGCTGAGAGGATATTGGGACTTCCTTGGAAACATCCTGACACTCTTGGTGTGTCCCCTTCCTAATTGCGTGGGCAGCAATGGCATTGACTGAATTGGCCCATAGCCTTCCCTGGCAAGCACTTCGCTCATAGCTAAGTTCACTTTGGAGTTGGAGCTCAGCTGAGGAGAAAAGTGCCTGGGGAAGATAAGTTGTGTGCCGGGAGAAGGTTGAGTACAGGAAAACCTCAGTATTTGTGGGGGTTCCCCAACATTGCTTCAGATGAGGAATCCACAAATACCAGGTCATTACAGGCAATGTAATCACAGGGGTTAGGTTTCTGGAGGCTGGAAAACAACAGAAAAAACAGGCCCAGAACAGGCCAAAACGGGGGGAAGAATGCAAAATAAAGTGCCCTACTGTGGTACTGCGTGGGCCTCCAGCAATGCCCCCCAAAAGCACCAAAATCTGCCCCCCCGGGGTTTTTTTAAAAAATCCAAAATGAACCACAAAATGGCTCTAATGCACAAAATGGTGGCCAAAAATTATCTCCATGGTTATTTCTGGCTGCCTCTGATCTACAGATATGCGGATTTAACCCATTTTTTCCGATTTAACATTGCACATACTGAGGTCAGGTGCTAATTACCCGACCACGGATACACAAAATCACGAGTGCTGGACCCGCAATCAACGAGGTCCTCCTGTACTCCCCTGCCCCCACCTGCACTGTGTTGGCTCTAAAAATCAGAACCTGCCCCAGCCCCATCCATTTTATATTTTTCGGACAGACTGCGGTTTAAGCAAATAGCCCTGCTCCCATCATGTCTCCATTGGCCCTGAGCCTGACACACAGTCCACCACACCAGATGCTATCTTTCCTTTTGGACACACGAACAAGGTTTTCCTTAACATCGTTTTTGGCTGCCTTTTTTGAGTTATTTTGTAATGCTGTTTCACCATCAGATACGCTTTTAGAAAGAAAAGTGTCTCTGGATGCCCTCCTGCATGGTTTGTTTTTGTAAATCGGTGCTTTATGTTACAGTTTCTAACCTGCTGTTCATATTTGAGGCATGTGAGGGTATTCAGAGGCTGTGATTGGATGACCGGAACACAACGAGGCTATTCTCACGATGGGGGGAGACCAGGCTAGAGGAGCCCAGTCCAGTTTTTCCACATTGTGAGAACTGCCGGGCTCGTGAGTGAGCCCGGCGGTTCTCTGGCAGCTAGCCCACCGAAGTAGCCCTCCCCTTAAATGGGGTTAGCGGAGTGAGCGCTCTGCTAACTCAGTTTTCCTGATCGTGAGTCGCCAAGGCGCGGCTCCATGCCGTGGCAACTTGCAGGGAGACCCCCACTGGGAGGCTAAAACAAGCCTCCTGGTCTCGGGGGTCTCCCCAGGATGCCCCACACACTCGCATGGGGCATCCTGGGACTTCCAGGGGCCAGGCAGCCCCCAATCCCTGCAGCCCCCACCGGCTCCGTGACAGAGCTGGTAGTCGTGTGGGCAGCCAATCCGGCCGCCCAGCAACAAGCGGCTGCTTGTCTGTGGGGAGAGTGGGCTAAGAGCCCGGTAAGGCTTTCCACACGGCTTGTGTGAAGAGCCTCAACATGTTGTGGGAAAGGGCTTATGATGTTGTGCAGTGGCAAAGTGTTTGAGCGAAGACAACCCTGGTTTAAATGTAACTGTAGGTATTCAGTGAGGTGAATACCTCAAGGTGAATACCTCAAGATGATCTCATGACCAGCCTAACCCTGAACACTTTTAAATCATGATATGAATCTAAGTATTATTATTCAGATGGGCAGGGACCCCAAATAACCTTTCCTTTGATAAAAAAAAGATCCCCTCCCCCATGGTTGTATGTAATGAACCTATAAACAGGGTATTTACACCAACAGTTTAGTGCTTATTTATGACTGGACGTTCCCTGCCACTCAACACTTCACACTAGCTGGTGGTTGGGCGTTGAAATTACTTCTGGAAAACCGAGCTGTAGTCTGCCATGGTCTCCCCTAGGATGCTTCAGTGAAACAGCCCAGATAGCTCTGGATTCTGTCTCTTTTTAGACAGAAGCAGCTTAAGAGACCATCTTTCTCAGAGGCAAAAGCAGGGTAATGCATTTACTGGGACTTACTAAAAAACTCACAAAAAGTGAACAACAGCCTTCACACTTTCTTAACAATACAAGGTATTATTGACAGCTGCTACTTTCCTTCTCAGTTTGGGTACTAGGAACATGTGATTATATCTCTGCTTTAAACAACAAAAAAGGGTAGGGGTACCTATATGTCCTATGACAGACTCCCAGACTGTTACTCTGGAGTTACTCTAAAGTAGGGATGTGCAAACAGGTTCGACATCGAACCAGTTCGGTCAACAGTTCTAGGTCAAACCGAACCACCCCGTTTGGTCTGATCCTCGACTATACCCCCCCCAGCCCATTCGGGGGGTTCACAAGTTGTTGTTTTAAAAAAAAAATTAAAAAGGAAAAACGTACCCCCTCTGGAGGTGTTCTCTGAGGTGGCAGGGGGGCGGTCTGAGGAGGTTCCCCTTCCACTGCTGGCCTCCCTTTGGTCCAAAACCGGCCCGTTTGGCCATTCTTCGGCCTGTTTGGGCCTTTTCTGCCGGCGTGGCAGCCATTTTAGAGGCTGCTGCGTCTGCACAATGGGCCTCTGCGTGGCCTGAGTCATGCCATTGCGCAGGCGTGGCGGCCTCCAAAATGGCCCTTGTCATCCAAAAAAGTTGGTCATAACGAAGTTCCTTAGTCATGACTCATTTGTCTCATTTATTTCAACTGTGCTTTGTCATGACTAATTTTCCTTTGGAGGCAGCTCACTGTGAGAAATAAAACAATACCCAAAATAATCTTAAAATATGCACCTTTTTTTAGCCTACATTCCTTAAGGAAAGTAAGCTTATGAGTAGTGATGTGCATGAAGCATTTCACGCACAGCCTGGGGGGTGGAGAGTGGGCCCTTTAAAAGGAGGAAGTCAGGTCTTATTGGCCCCTCTTCCACTCCTCTGCCGCCCACCACCACGCTGTCGGTATTAAACACCACGCTGTGTGGCTGCAGGGCTGCTGCTGGGGTCGGCATGTAAATGGCTTCTGTGCATGCGCGGACGCCATTTGCGCGGTCAGCATGGTGTTGAGCAGTCCTGCTGCTCAAATTATGTTTATGCACAATATGTGTTCTGTTTTGCTTGCTCTTTTCTCTCTTTCAAATTCCTTTTTCACCTATAATTTAACCTCAGGAAAGGTATCCGCCATTAAAAACAGATACCAAAATTAAAATATAAAACTATAATATGCACACATTATTATATTATGCATGCTTGTTATTCTTCAGCTGCTTATTTGACTGGAGCAAACAATACAGGCATAATTTTAAAAGAACAGTTTAAGTGTGTTGGCCAGCTCTAGTCCCTATGCATGCTACATTGGTGCTGTAGCTGAACATGAATTCCCTCTCCCCCCATTATATACTGGAGATAAGAACATAGGAAGCTGCCATATACTGAGTCAGACCATTGGTCCATCTAGCTCAGTATTGTCCACCCAGACTGGCAGTGGCTTCTCCAAGGTTACAGGCAGGAGTCTCTCCCAGGCCTATTTTGGAGATGCCAGGGAGGAGTTGTTGCACCTCACAATTTGAGGTGCAACAAACACGAGCAGTTCAGATGTCACCCCACCTGTAGTTGCCTCCTCAGATGACCATGGAGTTGTGGGGACCCAATGCCCCACAGCAAGGCTCCTATCCTCTCCCCAGAACCCACTCCATCGCCTCTGGGAATCCAGGAGCAGAGGCACCAAGAGTGAAAGAACTCGGCATCCATTTCCACACTAATGGGAGCGGGGCCCAGCCAGGAAGCGGGGCATCAGAACTTTCCGCAGGCCCCCTCACATTTAGAGCTGGCCCTGAGCCCAGTGAATGGCTTTAGGCAAGCCACCTGGTCCTAGCCCCAGCCCCCATGGGGCTCATAATGTTCACTTACCTCACAGAGTTGTAAGACAGAGGTTCTCAAGGTTGGGTACCCACATGTTGTTGAATTACAGTTCCCATAATGCATTGGGTACCCACATGTTGTTGAATTACAGTTCACATAATGCTTTGGCTATCATGGCTATCATGAATTACAGTTCCCATAATGCTTTGGCTATCATGGCTGAGAGTGATGGGAGTTGTAGTCCAACAACACCTGACCCCTCAACTTGAGAGCCCCTATTTTAAAGATGTATGAACTACTTTGAATATGTGAAAGCCATATATGAATGCTACATATTCTTTTCCTTGTAAAGGGGCACTTATTTGTAAACTTCATTTTGGAAATTCAGCCAGGGACTTGAGAGGGAATATTTTCTTTTTGGGGGAGGTTGGAATCCTGTTATTTGTTTGGCAACTCTGTCATGTGAGTGATAGGCTTTTATCGAAGGACCCAAGTGGGTTTTCTTTGATTAGTGGAGTGCCTTTTAATGAATCCCAGCTTCAGCAGCCAGTGAAAATAAGAAAATAAGAAGTCTGAAAGCGCCGACAAAATCAAAGCGCCGTGCAATGGTTTGCGTTTGGCTAAACTTATTTTAAGTGGAAACATCTTTCCAGCTGAATCAGAAAATGTAAATTTTTGGCTTTTTTCAGGCTTTTGAAGGGAGAGAAAAAAGAGCGCTAACATTAAAGTGTGGAATTGCAATCTCACACACAGCTCCAAAGAACGATTTTATTTTGGTGAGCTATGTTTGAGCTAGTGGAGTGTAAGAACATCCTGGGGAGGGAAAGGCCAGCTGCAGGGAGCTCACTTTCTCGCCCCTCTCTGCTGCAAATAATATTCCACTAGGCTCCAGCTGCCATTTGCTCGAGAGCAGTGTTGGAGGGAGGCACCTCCAGCCTCTGCCATCAGCCAGCGGATTAAGAGCTGCTGGGTTGTATGCTTGTGTATCAGTTTCTATAAATTATGACTCCGGGTCATTCACACGATTGTTATGGTGGGGGGGCAGGAGGCAGGGTTGACTAATGATTGTTAGTCTTCTGTGTGGTGTGCGGCTTACATGCTCACACAATCCGTGTTGCTCCGAGCAGCACAGAGCTCTGGAGGCTGGGAAAATGAAGCCGGGCCTCCAGATAGGCGTTCGGCTCTGGGTCTGCAGCCTGAGCACACACATGACCCCCAGACCTAGAAAAAATCCAGGTAAAAACACAGGGGAAATTCCTGTACCACTCAGGGAGGCAGCGCTGGGATCAGCTTCAGTCCCGGCGCTTCAAACGAGCAGCCTTATCCAGGTAGGGCTGCCCAAGTCTAGGTATGGCTGCTTGTGTGAACAGCCTCACCGTATTCTTTCAATCTGTTGCAAGCCACCTTGGGAATCACTTGACTGAAAGGTGCAATAGAAATCTCCTAAATAAATAAATACCTTTTCTGTGAGCCAGAAAGCCCTGAGTTCAGATGTTGCCTTAGCCATAATCCTGCTTGGTGCCTGTAGACCAGGGATTCCTAACCTTTTTGCCCTTTGGCAGGTCTTGACACATTTTCTTCGGATCTAGGAGCCAGCCCAAAGATTTAGGAGCCAGACAGCAGACACTTGACAAAGTTACTGGACTCACTGACATACACTGTGGAGGGGAAGGGTAAATAGGCTTCTCTTTATCCCCTTTCCAAGTAACATACTTGGAACAGAAACAGGACTGCCTTGGACAAATTAAAAGTGCTATTAAACAGCTCTGCCTCTGGATGTCCTAGTCTTGGTACCACGGTTAAATTTTTAGGCACCATGGCTCCCTGGTGTCAAGCCTAGACCTATCGTCTTCTCAGATCTTCACATATTACCCATGAACCCCACTTCATTTATATAATATATTTCCATAAGTAAATATTAGATGGGGGGGAGTAAGTACTCCGAATATTTATGTTCCAGAATTTTATTCTGGCTCTCCAGGAAGCAAATTAAATTCAGTGTAGCAAATATTTTCCACAGTTCTCCAGACCTCCCTGTGTACCCCTGGTTAAGAACCCCTGCTCTAGACAAACCACTATCACAGCCCTCCATCTTTAAATGGGGATAACAGCACTGGTCTACCTTTCAGGATTATTGTAAAGATGAAGAACTTTGAGTGCCCAGGAGAAGTGTGACACAGATACTAAAGCTACAATCTTGTGCACACCTACTTGGGAGTAAACCCTGGTTAAAACAGTGGGACTTGCTTCTGTGTAGGTTTGGACATTGTAAATCTTTTTAAAGCAATAACGTGATTAGAACAAAAATGGTATATATATCATCAACTGATTTAATACCTATATTGCTAATTATGAAAGCAAATTGTTAGTGTGAAACCAATTAACTTAAAAAAAATTAATCTTCCATCCATCCCAGTGTTTAACAGCACTCAAATAAGAGGTGATAAATCCTCTGCAGAGCAGAAAGCCAGATTACATGGAAGGAATACTCCCCAGTTCTTGCAGCCTGTATGATGGAGCCATGATGAACTCTAGACAGTAACCCTTTTCCACTGATGACTGCTGATACCTCAGAAGTTGGGGAAGCATTTATGAGGTACAGCAGGATTGCCAGTGGTCAGAGGGCATGGGGTCAGTGAACTATGTGGTTTTACTCTCTCCCAGTGAACAGCAAAAACTTGGTAAATGTAAAGTTGTGCCGTCGAGTTGGTGTCAACTCCTGGCGACCACAAGGCCATGTGGTTTTCCTTGGTAGAATACAGGAGGGGTTTACCCTTGCCATCTCCTGCGCAATATGAGATGATACCTTTCAGCATCTTCCCATATCGCTGCTGCCCGTTACAGGTGTTTCCCATAGTCTGAGAAACATACCAGCAGGGATTTGAACCAGCAACCTCTTGCTCCCTAGGCAAGTTACTAGGTTGTGCAAAATCTGCAAATTTTGCATTTAAAAAAAAAATTATGCATATTTGCATAATATGAGCATATTGCAGATTCAGCTTTTCACTGTACAGAATCTTGACTCTTTTTTAAAGCATAAGAGTATTCACAAGCTTGCCTTAAAGACTCCTTTCCAAAACTGTAGTCTTGTTAACATGAACAAAGGAAACTCAGTAAATATGTTGGAGCAAATGCTTTTTCTTATGTAAGAACATAAGAACCGCCCTACTGGATCAGGCCCAAGGCCTTTCTAGTCCCGTTTCCCACAGTGGCTCACCAGATGCTTCTGGGAAGCCCATAGGCAAGTGATAAATGCATGCGTTCTGCTGTTGCTCCCCTGCAACTGGTATTCAGAGGCATCCTGCCTCTAAGCCTGAAGGTGGCCTATAGCCATCCAGACTAGTGGCCATTGAAAGATCTGTCCTCCATGAAATTGCCTAAGCCCCTTTTAAAGCCATCCAAGCTGGTAGCCACCATATCCCATGACAAATAATTCCAAATAAATAAATAAATTATCATGTATTATTTAACAACAGAAGTACATTACCCACTTTCTGTCCTAGCATGGAAGATCTTGTTGGGTGGTTTCCTGCAAGCTAAAAGTTCTCCTCAGCTCTGCAGTTTCTGGAGTGAAAGTCGTCATTCCTTGAAGTATCCTGGGAAACAGTGGAGAGGGCTCCATATTCTCATCAACAAATAATTATGTCAAGGATTTGTAAATCAAACAACCTTTGTAAATATGGCCTCCGTAGACATGTGTGGCTGTAAAGCAACATCACTACGCTGTGTTATTTATACCGGATGCGGCAGCCAGGTTGTCTTTCTGGGTCATCTCAGAGAGACCATATTACTTCTGTATTGAAAGAGCTACACTGGTTTCCAATAAATTTCCTTGCAAAATGCAAGGTGCTGGTTATCCTTACCCATAAAAGCCTTGGGCGTGCGTCCGTGCCGCCCGTGTCTTTTTCGCCCGTTCTGGGCATGCGTGGAGATGGGCGGCCATGTTGGACCCGGCCGCCGGTGGGCGACTGGCCCCGATGGCGGCGGCGGCCGCCACGGGAGACCAGAAGGAGCAGAAGCGGCGGGCGGAGAGTGCGGCCGAGGCGGCGGCGGAGCCGCGGCCTCGGCCAAAGGAGTGCGGGCCAAGGAGGCGGTGGCCGTGGCGGGGCGACTGGTTCCGATGGCGGCAGCCGCCGCCACAAGAAACGGCGGGCGGAGAGAGCGCCCGAGGCCGCGGCGGAGGTGTCGGCCCAAGGAGTGCACCCGAGGCGGGTGAGGCGGCAGCGGGAACCGCCCCCCCACTAGAGCCCGTTATTACAACGGGCTTACACATACTAGTAACCTATAAAGCCATAAATAGCTTTGGCCCTGGGTATTTAAGAGAAGGTCTTCTTCGCCATGACCCCCACTGCCCCTTGAGATCATATGGAGAGGTTCGTCTCTACTCAGGGATGGGCCTTCTCTACTACTGCCCCAAGGCTTTGGAATACGCATTCCGTTAAACAGTTTTTATTCTGTTTTATATTAGTTTTGCTTTGGATTCAGTACACCGCCTAGAGATGCATGTATCAGGCAGTATATAAATATGATAAATATATAAATAAGCTAAAAAAGACACACAAGAGAGACACAAGCAAAACACACTGGGAAGGGTGCTATCCTGAGTTCACTAAATGGGATTAAAGCTGAAACAGAATGTCACACAAATTTGAAATCTGGCAAAATGTCAAAATACAAATTCAGTTTTAAAAATTCTGAACATGTTCATGTTTTATTTTTGAAATTAGACTTTTAGGGACACATTGTTTTGGAATTTGAAGGCAACTTGACAAATAAAATTCTTTAAACTTCCCCCATCCCCCACTCCCCACTCACAAATGCAACAGTATCTGTAATGGGAAATGCTGAAGAAACACTATATCCAAATAGAATAATAATAACTGCTTGAGCGCTTACATTAAATAGACATGTATATAAATCAAAATTAAACACAGACTCTGCCTTCAGGCTTTCAAGCTAAACAGCAAGACAGAATTGTGGGGCCCTGCCTGGGGAAAGCTAACCTGTGAATGAGATGGAATCTGCCACCATTTGTATTCCCTGCACCAAAAACGTTAAAATCCTGTGGCAAGAAAATTGAATTCTTTGACCTATATACATTATTCAGATTAAGCAAATGTGCCTAATTTATCTTAGTTTGCATAGTCTGATTGAGAAGTGTCCCATGAATTTCATATCTAGCGTGTGAGAAATCACCCGTTTGTCATTTGTTTCAGAATTAGTTTGATGACAGCGTCATCAGAGCAGATGAAGCTAATGGGATCAGGAAAAGCTTGAAGATGAAATTCTGAAGGGAGGTGATAGACTTTTAGAGTTGGAAGGGTCCTTGGAGGTCTTCTAGTTCAACCCCTCTCGGGGCAGGAATCTGCTGCAGTATCCTTAACTGAAGGCCGCCCAACCTCCAGTTGAAAATCTCTAGTGAAGAAAATTCCTCCTGATGCTTGAAGCCTGAATATGCTCCTTGCTCAGAGAACAGACAGGCTGTTCAGAGAACAGCCCAGAGAACAGATAGGCCACCTCCAGCCTCAGAGGCAAGATGCCTCTGAATACCAGTTGTAGGGGAACAACAGCAGGACAGAGGGCATGCCCTCAACTCTTGACTGTGGGCTTCCTAGAGGCAACTGGTTGGCCACTATGTGAGACAGAATGCTGGACTAGATAGGCTTTGGGTCTGATCTAGTAGGGCTGTTCTTCTTCTTCTTCTTCTTCTTCTTCTTCTTCTTCTTCTTCTTCTTCTTCTTCTTCTTCTTCTTCTTCTTCTTTTGTTAAAACATTTCTATACCGCCCAAAACTTACGTCTCTGGGCAGTTTACAACAAAATAAAACATTCGTTAAGACAAAACTGGGGGTGGGGGTGGGGGACACACACATTACAACAATTTAAAAATTTAAAATAATATTTTAAAACAGCATTAAAACCAATTAAAACAACATTAATTAAAAGCCTGGGTGAAGAGATGTTTTTTTTTAAAGACTTTTTAAAAGCTGTCAGAGATGGTGAGGCTCTTATTTCACTAGGGAGCGTATTCCAAAGCCTCGGGGCAGCAGCAGAGAAGGCCCGTCCCTGAGTGGCCACCAGACGAGCTGGTGGCAGCTGCAGATGGACCTCTCCAGCAGATCTCAGTGGGCGGTGGGGTTCATGCCGAAGAAGGCGTTCCCTTAAGTACCCAGGGCCCTTATGTTCACTATGAGATAGCTACCTCTGGAGACAGATTTTAAATGCCATACTAAGGGCAGCAGGATGGGAGATAGGCCACATCAATCAATGGGGCCCAATTTATAGGAAGGCTCACCTGCTGTTGTGCATGTCAATGAGGCCTGCACAAAAGAACCTTCCAGTGGCTTGTACCGTGTGTATGTGTGTGTGTTGTTGTTGTTGTTTGGTTGTTGGTCCCGAGGCCAAAAGAGCTAGTAGTTAAAGCATCTGACTAGAGGTACAGATTCTGCCCCTAAGCAGGGGCGGCCCTTGCATGACCCAAGGTGAGGCAGTTACCTCAGGCAGCAGATTACTGAGGTGCTAGCCAGGCAGCAAAATGCCCCCTACTGCTGCCATGGAGGCAACTCTTTAGGACCCATCTCCTCACACGCTTTGCAAAACTTGCAAGCAGCACAAGGAGAGAAGAGGATACTGCTGGTAACCTTCCCTCTTTCCCACCTCTGCACCACTTTCAAAGCTTTCAAGGCTCAATTTTGAAAGGGGACTGACCCCCGCCCCCCACCAGAGACATGGGGCAAGGCAGTATTTTACACCTCACCTCAGGCGTTGCAATACCTTGGGCCACCCATGCCCCATAGTGTTCGAGGGGTCCCTCCCCCCATTTTACTGAATTCTCCCCAAAACATATCACACACACACACACCCCAAAAAATCATGTGAGGAGTTTTTTCAGGCACTCCATCTGCATCCCTGGACAAAGGTGAAAGAGACCCAGGTTCATGTCTCCACTCAGTCAGGTGACCTTGGGCTCGTCACCATCTCCCAGCCTAATCTACTTCACAGTGGTGTTATGGCGATAAAAGGATAGGGCAAAAGGACCATGTAAGAACCACGCTTTGAGCTCCTTGGAGGAAAAGTGGGATATAAGATATTAAATAATCACAATAAAAGAGCTTGAGCTGCTCATGGCGGAGGGCACTTTGTCTTTTCCACTTGGTTCTTTTGTGCTTCATGCTAGAGAGTCAGGGAGGCATGCCAGGGTGAAGGGGTTTTTCCTTGGCTTCAGGCCCCTTTACCTTGAAGAGAAGGTAAAATGGAAGAGTGGAGACTTGACAGAACTGGATTGCTCACTCCAGCCGCTCTGCTCCTCATATCCCCAGATCCAACCCCTTGCCACTGTCACCCATCCCCATAGGTCCAGTATGCTCCTTAGTTAGTTTGCATTAATGTATAGTGAATTTATTAAATCTACGGGCTTCCCAAGAGGGTTGCCAAGTTTTAAACAGGCGCCTGTCACTTTAACAGCCGTCTGTGCTGCAATTTGTTCATGTGTGCAGCGGTTTGTTCAACTCCCTGTCATGAAAAGAAGCTTCAGCTGCTGATTTCTGCATATTCATCATCATCATCATCCACTTTATTATGGGCAACGGCCAAATAAAATAAAACAACTACAGAATAATACAATCAGGTTACAGAGTAAAAGCAGATAATAATACAATAAAACAAAAAGAAAGCAAGTACTAATACAGTAAACCTTCACCGGATTTCTGCTGCTCAAACCCTGCATCACTCCTTTCGACCCTCCTCTGCCGTAGTTTGCCTGCTATAAGGCAGAAATTTCTGCATATTAGACCTTTGTTAAACAGCAAACTAGTCCTCCGTCCTCCCCAGGTCAGTTGGCAACTGCAGTTGGCACCTTTTGTACTGGCCCTGCTCCTGCATTGTTAAGAGCAGTTTAACATACTGTAACAGAAATGTAGCAGGTGCCACCCCCTTCCCCCCTTTCCTTTTCCTCTTATGCCCATGCCCAGAGAAGCTTCACCTGCTAAATTTATGTTATGTGGGCCAAGTTAGTATTAAAAGCAGAAGAGCAGGGAAGAGGCAGCCATAGTGCCTGAGTGTGTGTGAGATAAACCCCCATCTCTCTCTCTCTCTCCCCCTCTCCCTCTGCCAGTGCCCCTTAGTATCGTCTCTTCGGCTCTCCTTTCTCCTTTCTTTGGCTCTGTCGGGTCTCTTCCCTACCTCCCCACCACCAAAAACAAAAACAAAACATCTCTGTGCCTGCCAAAAAAAAAAAAGGCTACCCCCTTTCTGGGCCCATCGTCGTCATAGCAACGACCTAGCAGTGACCTAGTCTCCTGCCAAGCGACAAAAAGAGGCACCAGGAGGGGTGGGAGGGGAAGCCCACCAGGGAAGGGGGGGGGCTCAGGTCAGCGGTGGGGGGGAGTGTGTGTATGTTCCTGTGAAGGTGCCCAACCCTGTTAACTCCTTCCTCTCCCTGTGACTCCATCGTAGGACTGAGCATCAGAAGTTCTCAAGAGGAAGAGCCTGTGGACCCCCAGCTGATGCGCCTGGATAATATGCTCCTAGCTGAGGGGGTGGCCGGTCCTGAGAAGGGGGGTGGTTCTGCTGCCGCTGCAGCCGCTGCAGCTGCAGCAGGAGGGGTGTCCCCAGATAACTCCATTGAGCACTCTGATTATCGCAACAAGCTCTCACAGATCCGCCAGATCTACCATTCGGAGCTGGAGAAGTACGAACAGGTGAGAAGACATGTGGGGTGTTGGTGGGGTTGTGTTGGTCATGGGGGCACTGACAGAGCATGAAAGGTAATATGTGGAACCTATCAAAACTGTCCTGGTGACTCCTGGAGAGGAGAGGCGGTCTTGTGGTAGCAAGCATGACTTGTTCCCTTGGCTAAGCAAGGCCCACTCTGGTTGCATTTGAATGGGAGGCCACATGTGAGCACTGCAAAGGTATTCTCTTCAGGGGATGGAGCCGCTCTGGGAAGAGCAGAAGGTTCCAAGTTCCCTCCCTGGCATCTCCAAGTTAGGGCTGAGAGAGACTCCTGCCTGAAACCTTGGAGAAGCAGCTGCCAGTCTGTGTAGACAATACTGAGCTAGATAGACCAATGGTCTGACTCAGTATATGGCAGATTCCTATGGATCCTATGAACTTCCATTAATTAGAGATTGTCGGGGCAGATTATGGGAAGCAGGGGTCTTTTTTCTTTTTTTGAAAAAGACTAAACAAATTCATGGAAGATAGCCATTGAGCTAGCATAGCTCATGGACTTTCATTGAATCTGTCTACTGAAAGGATATTAGCTTTAGCTTTTATTTGTTTAAAATATTCGATAATCTGCCTGTTAGTAAAAAAAGTCTATGAAAGCTTATACTACAACAAATGTTGGTTTTTAAGTCTTCTTTATTGTTCTTAACAATGCTTAGCACACTTAAACAATAAATATTAATTTTATTGTTTTATTTTAAAAACAATAAATATCAATGGAAGCTCCATATACAGAGATAGTGTACAGGTGGTCTTTGTTATCCATGGGGGTTCCATTCCTGCAAGTTTCCGCAGATAACAAAACCGCAGATAACAAGACCTTAAGTCAATGGCAATTGTGGAGTTGGGTTCCTGCAGGGCAAAAAAAGAATAATAATAAGAATAATAATAATAATAATAATAATAATAATAATAATAATAATAATAATAATACGATTTTTATACCGCCCTTCCAAAAATGGCTCAAGGCGGTTTACATAGAGAAATAATAAATAAATAAGATGGTTCCCTGTCCCCAAAGGGCTCACAATCTAAAAGAAACATAAGATACACACCAGCAACAGTCACTGGAAGTACTGTGCTGGGGGTGGACAGGGCCAGTTACTCTCCCCCGCTAAATAAAGAGAATCACCACGGTAAAAGGTGCCTCTTTGCCAAGTTAGCAGGGTAATAAAAGTAATAAAAGAAGCAGAAATTAGAGAACTAGCATATCATTCCATGCTCTGTAGGTCTCCAGCTGTCAAGCAGTGCCCCCCGCCCTGCCCCAAACTCCCATTTCTTCAATTTTCTGTGAAAAATCGTTGATTTTTTTTTTAAAAAAATAATTTTTAGGAAAGAACCACAAAATGGCTCAGTTGAGCAAAATGGTGGTCAGAAATGAACTCGGAGGTCATTTCCGGCCACCTGGGAACTGCAGATAGACAAATTTTTGTACCCTTTTTGTACCCACGAATAACAAGGTTGGGTCCGCATAGCCCAATATGCAGGACTGTGGATGTTGGGACTGTGATTGATGAGGGCCACCTATACTTCCAAATATCAAACATCAAGAACAAACTACAGGGGTTTCCTTCATTCCCTGCTTGTGAGCACACACAGACATCTGATGGGTCCTTCTTCAAAACAGAAGGCTGCAACAGATAGACCTTGCTCTGATCAGTGAGGCAGTTCTTGTGTTCTTAAATCAAGAAGGCAAATGTTTGTTCCTAGTATAACTAAAGGGACACAGAGCAAGAATCCAATTCTTTTATTTGTTTCGTTTCATTTCATTTCATTTCAATTCTGCCTGTCCAAAAATGGCTCAGGGCAGTTCACAATAAAAAATAAAACCATTTAATAATATTAACATAAAACTCATTTTAAAACCATCAAAAGCACTTAAATCTTATTAAAACCCAAGCTGAAGAGGTGGGTTTTTATGGCTCTCTTGAAGGCCTCCAGGGATGATACACCTCTTATTTCCATGAGGAATGGGTTCTACAACCTATGTTATGTTGATGAATTAAGGTTGGATTAATTAATGTGGAATTAATCTAATTCCATTATTTCTGAATCATCTCATTAGGAACCACTAACACCCCTGGTTCTATAACTCACAATCCCCTAATGCAGATTCACATCCTCACTTCATCTGTCAACACATGCTGAAAGAGTGAGAAATAGGACTTTTTGAAATGTAATCCAACCTCATCATGAGTAAGAAAAATTGCTAAGAGAAAAGTAAGAGTCTGTTCACAGAACTTTATCTGTGGAAACCACATTTTAAAAACCATCTTCTAATTTTGCTGCCACAGGCTAAGCTGGTTATATCAGTTCTAGAATTTATGAAATAATTTTAAAAAGGGAGAGTGCCTTTGTGCATGTGCAAAGTGTCTTTCCCGCATCACTGAAGTATCACATCCAGCCCCTCTTCCTTTTTAAGGACTGCAATCCTGTGCATACTTGCTTCAGAATCAGTTCTATTGAAAGCAGTGGGATTTACTTCTAAGTCTGTGTGGATAGACTGGACTGTGTGCAGTTCATCCTGGGGTACAAGTGTTTTTCTGGCTTGTTAGAATTGCACGTAGGTTGTTTGATTGTACTGCGGGTTCATTGTCCTATGCTTTCAGTTCATCCTTTTGCCTGTCCCCCTCCCCACAGGCCTGCAATGAGTTCACCACACACGTGATGAACCTGCTTCGGGAGCAGAGCCGCACACGCCCCGTGTCCCCGAAGGAGATTGAGCGCATGGTTAGCATCATCCACCGGAAGTTCAGCTCTATCCAGATGCAGCTGAAGCAAAGCACGTGTGAGGCCGTCATGATCCTGCGCTCCCGCTTCCTCGATGCTAGGTTAGCCACTTCCCATTCAGTCCCGCTACTCCCACTGCCATCCTGGACACGGTCGAATGCATTCTCACCAATCCCTGGCATTTCCAGGCTGAGCTGAACTCTTGCCTGAAATCCTGGAGAGCTGCTGCCTGTCAGTGCAGACAGTACTGAACTGGATGGACCATTGGTCTGGCTCAGTAAAAGGCAGCTTCCTATGTTCATCAGGTGCATCTGTAGCTCATTGGCAGAGCACACATGCTTTGCATGCAGGACCCAAGTTCCATCCCTGGCAGCACCTCCACATAGGACTTGGAAAGACCCCTGTCTGAAATCCTGGAGAGCTGCTGCCGATCAGAGTAGACAATAAATTCTGAGCTAGATGGACCAAGGGTGCAAGGCAACCTCATATGTTCAGTGCTCCATTCTGTTGGCAGCAACTCCTAATGTTGGCTTCAGAAGCTTTGTTTGTAGAAAGTAGCTTTGAATGTTCAGGAAAGGATCCCTTTAGCTAGGCCAGTGCACTTGGAATGTGTCGGAAGTTCTGACACTCACTGCCCTTCTTTGCATGCCATGTTATTTATTTCATGTTATTTATCCATCTTATTTATTTATTATTACTTGGTGTAAACCACCCTGAGCCATTTTTGGAAGGGCGGCATAGAAACTGAATAAATAAATAGATCGAATGAATGAATGAATGAATGAATAAATGTGGAGGCAGACACTCTTGGCATGAGCAGTGCCAGGCAGTTGCTCTTTCCTGGGGGTGGGGGGGTGCCTTTGTAGTGGAACTGATAATTGTGCAGAGAATGCTGGGAGAGTGTGAGAGGTCAGGAAGCCACACAGGGGAGGGTGGGAGGATGAAAACAGAGGGGTAGGGAGGCGTGCAGGGAGACCTGGGCACTATATTTCCTCCCAACAAGTTTCAGGCGTACCTGTGTACCTCTCCAGTATCCCATGTGCACACTTGCAGCCACTCCTACACAGCTACCAGTTCCATTACAAAGGATCCCTGCACTGGAATGAGCAACTTCTGCCAGGCGCTGCTTGCACCATGCGCATTCTCCTCCACGTGGCATAGGGAGGGGTAGTGCATCTCGGAAATTCCAACACATTCTGACTGGACATTCCAACTCAGTCATCTTTAGGTAGGGCTGAGAGAGATTCTTCTCTGCCTGAAACCAAGGAGAACTGCTGCCAGTCAACGGAGACAATACTGAGCTAGATGGACCAATGGTCTGAATTGTTAGAAGGCAGCTTGATCTGTTCACACCCCCTCTGTTTATACATCGTACCTCCAAGCACGAGTCACTCACTCATTGACTGGTTGGTTGGTTGGTTGGTTGGTAGATTTATATACTGCCGTTCATAAAATTATCCCAAGGGGGATTATCCCAAGATTTAAAGGCTCTCATACATTTCAGCCTGACATTTGGCATGCCAGGGAGATGTGTTCTGAAAGGTCTGTGTGTACCCTGCTCTGGAAAAAATAATTCTGTATCCAAAGAAGCTGAATTCTGCCGCCTAAATAAATTATTCTTACTAAGTGAATGTGCTTAGTTTAGTTTTATAGTTTATTCTGGACTTGCCAGGAGAGGGACGAGGAGCTGGGGAGGGTACACTCTCCTAATGTTGTGTCATATACCTAGCCCCAGGTTCTGGCCTAGCCTTCTCTCTGACATGCTAGTTTGTGTGGTATTTTTGTAGGGCCTGTTCTCCAATTTTTTTTGTTTAGCACAAGGGTTCTCAGTTTGGGTCCCCAGCTGATGCTGGACTACAATTCCCATCACCCCCAACTACAGGGGTCAGTAGTCCGGGATGATGGTAGTCCAACATCTGCAGGAGGGCTGAAGATGTGCAGCTTCCTGTACATTTCCCCCCACGCCCCAGTCCTCTCAGCGTAAGACCATTTCCCCCTCCTCTGCCACTCTCTTCTCTACTACTGCAGGCGGAAGCGGCGCAATTTCAGCAAACAGGCCACAGAGGTGCTGAATGAGTACTTCTACTCGCACTTGAGCAACCCATATCCCAGCGAGGAGGCCAAGGAGGAGCTTGCCAAGAAATGTGGCATCACAGTCTCACAGGTACCGGGATGTGTGGCGGGGTGGGGGGCGGCGGCAGGCCTGAGGCTGTGCTAGACAGGTCCCTTGGGTATTATCCGGGATGGCAGAAGCAAGTCGGGACAGAGGGTTGACGGGTGGGGTGGAAGGATCATTGTTTGGCTGACCTGTCAATACATAATCCCCTCCTCCCCTCCCTTCCCTCCCCCTCCTTCTTTTCCCTCATTCCCACCCCCTACATCCTGTCCTTCCATTTTGCTCTTCCCTCCCCCAATCCTCCCCCTCCCCTGCCTCCCTCCTTCCAGGTCTCAAACTGGTTCGGGAACAAGCGCATCCGCTATAAGAAGAACATCGGCAAGTTCCAAGAGGAAGCCAATATTTACGCCGTGAAAACGGCTGTCAGCGCCGCACAGAGTGGGGGCGACTCCCCCAACACCCCCTCCTCCGCGGGTAACTCCCCTCCCCCCCAAAACTCCACTACACCCCATGTTGGTGCAGGAGTCCTTGCTGGGATTGGAGAAACATGGAGCTCCCCCTCCGACAGGCACTGGAGTTCCCAAGGAGATCCCTCCACTACCAGCACTCCCATCCCATTCCCAGAAGCCAGTGCCCCCCTACTGGGTGCAGAAAAACTAGGTGCTGCTCCGCCACACGCTAGGACTTGCGTCCCCTTGTTGGGTGTGGAGTAGCCAGGGGTTCCTCCCATAGATGGATTCTTTTGGCTTGCTCCCCCAGCTAGTCAACTTGGCGATGCTATTAACATTTTCTTTGCTCGAGGCAGCCCTGTTTTCCATCCCATTCACCCTATTGTTGTCTTCCCCCCCACCCTTTCCTCTATTTTCTGGCAGGCTCCGGTGGCTCCTTTAATCTCTCCAGTTCTGGGGATATGTTTATGGGCCTTCAGGGTCTGAATGGAGACTCCTATCCGACATCCCAGGTCAGTTCCCTTCCCTGCAGGAATGTCTTTTGGACTGAGCTGAAGCAATGCTCTTTAATACAGATTTTTGTAACAGGAGGGAAAACACCTGAAGCTCCTTTCTACAGTCAGACCAGTCTGTCTAGTTCAGTATTGTTCACACTGACCGGCATCAGCTTTCCAGGATCTCAGATCTGGGTCTTCTCCAGCTCTACCTGGAGATGCCAGGGATTGAACCGGGGATCTTTTTTCATGGAAAACATGTGCTCTCCTGGGAGCTTTGGCTTCCATCCCAGATTTTGGCACATAAAAGCAAGTGAGGCTATTCACACGATTTCAGAAGATTGGGCTAGCCTCTGCTAGCCCGATCTTCTGCAATCGTGAGAACCACCGGGCTCGGCTGCGAGCCCGGTGGTTCTTGAGTGGGTAACCTGCTCAAGTAGCCTGCCCCTAAAACCGGGTTTGCGGAGCGAGCACTCTGAAAACCTGTTTTTTAAAATCGTGAGTAGCCATGGCGCGGCTCTGCACCACGGCTACTCACAAGGAGACCCCCGGAGGGGAGGCAAAAAGCTGCCTCCGGGCTCCGGGGGTCACGCGCAGGGTATGCTGGAGCTTCCGGGGGCCAATCAGCCCCCAGCCCCTGCTGGCTCCATCATGGAGCTGGCAATTGTGTGGGCGGCCAATCCGGCCACCCAGGGCTCCCGCTGTGCTCGTGTGCAGGGAGAGCGGGCTTACCCCGCTGACACTTGCAAACCGCATCCCACTGATCATGAAACCCGGCTCAGCACATTGTAGTGGTTAGAGTGTTGGACTAGGACTGGGAAAACCCAAATTCAAATTCCCATTCAGCCATGAACCTTACTGTGTGACTCTGGGCTAGTCACTTCTTTCCCAGGCTAACCTACCTCACAGGGCTGTTGTGAGGATAAATATAGCGCTGTGTGTGTGTATTATAGATTTGAAGAACAGGGGATGTGGCATGCAAGATCCAGTGGTTCATTGTAGTGGTGTCCTCCTCATCCCCCACCCCCACTCAATCCTTGTGGGAGCCTCCTCCCAACAGATGCCTCTTGGCTCAGTCTCCAGTGTTATCCTGCTGCCATTTTTGTATCTTTTCCCTCATCTAATAGGTGGAATCAATGCGTCACTCCATGGGGCCGGGTGGCTATGGAGACAGTATGGCTGCTAGCCAGATGTACAGCCCACGGGAAATGAGGGTGAGTTTATATCAGAAGATTGATGGCTAGTTCTCACTCGGTGTGGTTGGTCGGTGTGTGTCTGAAATTTAGTCCATGAACCAGGCCCACAAATTTTGGCCATCGGTACCATATCAGGGGACAGATGCTATTGTGCTTTTTGGCAATGTCTACTCCCAAGAGATGGAAAATAGGCAATAGCATTGTTGCACTCAAGTTACAGCTTTCTGTGTATTACCAGCTCTCCTTTATCACTCCTCCAAACGGTTAGGGTAAAATTGCAGTCCTTTTTGCACAGAGCAAAGGGTTAGGGTTACAAAGAACATACTCTCTTGTACAAATTGTTGGCAGGACATTCCTGCCAATGTTCATTTCTGACAAAATTGATAAATATTCATAGCAGTTTTTGTGTTTTTAACAATTTTGGTCACTGCAGGCCCAATGATCAGGACAATAAAAGCAAGATAACACAAGCCCGATTTGCACGTTACGTTCAACACCCATACAAGTGTTCAGTATACACAGGTACAGTCATTCAGATGTTATGCTGAATGTAGGTACAGAAGTACATTCCCTATCTGTTCCATGCATTTGAAGGGCCTGTATCTGGGTTCACTTTTAAAACAACTACAGGTACAGTCATTCACACAAACATGTGTATGAGTGTACAGACATCTGTACACACTATTACAATATAATGTCTGGATCAAGCTACACTGAAAGTATTGCAATACTATCACCTGTGTTCTATCTTTTTGACTTTGTCAAAAATCACAGTGAGCATTTTGAAGGTACTGACCACCCCAGCAGGCTCATGTACTACAGAAAACTAGATGTCAGGGAGAAACGGTTCTAGCATAGTCATCTTCCCTGACGTGCTCGTTTTCTGTATGCAGGGAATTTGTTTCTGCAAAGGAGCATTCAGTTATGTGAGGAGTCACCAGCATTTTGAAATGGTGCAATTTGAGACAGGTTTGCCCTTCAGTGCAACATAGGCCTGATCTGGTTCCAGTCTATGAAACACTCTGAAGTGTGAATAACTAGAGGCAAGATACCCTAAGGCAGGGATTCTCAGACTTGGGTCACCAGATGTTATTGTGGTGTTGTGTTATGTCAAGAATGGGGTGCTTCATACTAGGATTCCTGAGGACAGAAATCATGGCCTAGTAAGGCAGAATAGAGATGTGTGCCAGGACACAGGCTAGGACTGTAGCGAGTTACTGGGCAAGAAGAACAGAGGCTTGAAGGTTTGACATGTGTCTGTCTCCAGTAGCCTTTGGGGATCTCAGGACCTTGTGAGGTACAGTATTAAACCCGGTCTACACAAACAGCAAACCAATGTGGTTTAAAAATCCTACCTATAAAACAATTAATACGTTGGGTTATGGAGGCCACCGACTCCGCAGTCTATATCACTGACCCCCACAAAAAGGATGAGCCACAGTCATCAGGGTTGCTGAGGCAACCCAAGCTGAAGAGGCTGGTCGGCTGGAAAGGGAAGAAGCGGGCCAGCACGGCTCTGTTGCCTGGACAACGAAGCAACATCAAGACTCCAAAGGGCTAGCTGTCTTACAAGATTTCTTTGTGAGACTAGGAGCATGCGTGCCCTAGGCTGGCTGGTTTAAGTCTAATACAAACCAGGGCCAGGAAGGAACTGCTGAAGTCATATGCCAAAATGCAGAGCTTAGTCTCTGGGTGCTGGAGGAGTGGTGCTTTAACCCTCTTCCCCATCTAGATCTGAGACCATGTCCTGAATCCGCTTGAACAACCCTTGACCATCTCAGCAAAGGGTACCTGAGCCCTCAGCCCTCAAGGGGGCAGTAGACAGAGATCCCCACCAGGAGCCACCCTGGGCTGCCGCACCCCACAGAACCAGTGGATCCATATATCAAAGAAAAGGCTAGACTAACAGTGTATTTGCCTACTCCATGCTAGGAAGTTACTTAAAATTCTGCACCCAGGCACTCCTGATTCTATGCCAAGAAAAACTGAATTCTGCAGCCTCTGCAGATTTGCATAATATTCTTATTTGCATAATTTGTTAAGTCTTAAAGCGCTGCTGCAAACTCTATTCAGCCACTGCTCTAGCATCTGAACTTTCCATTGGCATCCCCACACACACTTTCAAGAATATTTTCACAATCATAAATGTCTAGAAACTTGCCCCCCCTTTTTAAAAAATAAAAAGGGAAAGGAAAGAGGATTGCTGGGAAGCTGAATTGTCTTCACTACCACATTCTGTGCTCATTCTGTCCTCCCATATAACTGGGACATATGCATGGCTGCAGCCAGAATCTTTTCCTCCTTGAGGTTTTTTTGTAGTTTTCTGTGTGCGGGGAGGGATTTTTTTAATTTAAAAAAAAAAATACTAGCAGGACCTCAATTGTATGTTTTCCCCGCACCTACAGTCTGAAGTGATAACAGTCCAGGAACTGCTTCACCTCATGACCTGTTGTTTGCGTAGGCTTCCAGTTAGAGCCAATAAAAGAAAATGAGTCAACATACTGGCAAAGGTGGGGATTATAGTTTCAAAAGCCTCAAACAATATCACCTAGTGATATCACCTGGTGGTCAGAGTGTTTGGTATTGCATCCTCTTAGAACAAAAGATCCAAAGAATATTTGTCAAGGCCTGATAAGAGAAGACATATTGATCCAAAAGGATGAGAGTAGTGGAATTCTAAGGAGGCTGGGAAGGGCTTGAAGCTAGGATCACTCATTTCTGTGAAAGGCATGTGGATCTGAAGTGAAGTGAAGGCTCCTGGGAAAAGAAATGTGGTTTGGCAAATGGGAAACTGCAGGGGTAGGGGACTGCAAACTAATGCTTCCATTGGGAGGGTGAGTGTATTACCAGTGTTTGTCCTTCTCTTCACCAGGCCAACGGAGGCTGGCAGGAAGCAGCCACCCCATCCTCTGTGACCTCCCCAACAGAAGGTCCTGGTAGCGTCCACTCTGACACCTCCAACTGATCCTGCTGTGCTGTGCCCCCTCCCCCACTTCACTTACCTCCTGACTTGAGGGAAGAGGAAAAAATGTCAGTGTTGAACCAGGCAGGGCAGAGAAATAACTCTTTTCTCTGCCAGGAAATTACTGCATCACAGTGCCGGGGATGGGATGGGGAGGGAATCCAATATGGCACCGCTTGGAATTCACATTGGCCGTGCTTCAGGGGGAAGCTAATTCAAGATGCACCCGTTGTGATTCAAGATGGTAATCTTTCCATGAGCCTGAACGGCACCTGTTAGTAACCAAGATGCAACTCTAGAAATGGTGAAGGGGACCCAATATGGTGACACAGGTGGGGGGTAGGGGTGGGTGGGCTGGGATATCCCAAATGGCGTATCTACTTGGAGGGGTTTTGTGGGGGGATGAGCCAATGTGGTACCTACAATGGATATCGACTTCTACTGGATCAGTCTCATAAAGAACCCCTGCCTGAGAGGATCCAAGATAGCATCATAATATGTATCATGGGATGCAGTTCAAGATGGAAGCATAGCTAGATCTCTCAGCAGTAGGATGATCAAAGACATTTGCCAGATATGGCTTGTGTTGGCATCTCTCCATGACGGGATGATTCCAAGATAGCAAACTGGTGTCTTCCTTTCAAGATTAAATATGGTGTGTATAAAAAGGAGAAACAATCAGAGACGTGGACCCTGTCCGAACCCAAGATGGCATCTCCTCCCCTGGTGGTAATCAAAGGCTGCATCCCTTGTGAAATCTTTCTAAGGAAATAACCACATAAGCTGGTGCTTTGCCCCAGCCTTGACACAGGATTATATGGAATCAAGGTAATATACCCACACGGGGTGAACAATCAAACATGTCTCTTAATAGGAATAATTTCTATTGGGAGGGCAGTTAATGTGTGAAGATGCAAGATCTAGGGTGGCCACTATCTCAAATCTGAAAGAGAATGTTGGTTTGGAGCATAGCCTTTGGGGCAAGAGGAGGGCTAGGATAGTGCTGACTGGTTCCTCTCCATTAGATGAAGAGACAGAACTGAAGGTGGTACCTTGTCAGAAGTCAGCGGTGGTGGGTTTTCAGAATGGCAGAGCGAGGTGCTGGAGGCGGGGAAGTATGAAAAAGCACAAACTTCTGATCTCCTCCTGTACAGGACTGGATGTTTCAGAATAAGTTGAGGGGAGCCTAGTTTGCCTCAAATCTTTTATGCCATACCATAACTGCTTTTTTAAAGTGACGAGAGTCCGTTTTCCCCAGTAACAGTATATTGGCTGAGTAGAGACATAACAGGAAATGAAAGCTTTCACTTTAAGAACAAGACGCAGTTTCACAATACATATGAACTCAGGGAATTCTTGTTTGTTAATTAACTAGAGTACACCAGGATGTTAAACCAGGATTAAACTGTGGTTTGATCTCCTGGTTTGTTCCAACTTTAGTTAAAAACCACAGTTCCCCAAATTTGTCTGTAATGTGGAATTGCAGTTTGTTCTTCATGTGAAAGTTTTCACTCTCCTTTTCTCACATGCAGGGAGTGGCCTTGTTTTTTTAGCAGGAAACCATGGTTTTTCATTATGTCTGAAGCTGGACATTGTGTTTGAACACTCTAATAATGCAAATATCCTTGCAACAGAAAGGCAGTCACAAGGGAAAGCCTGTAGACTGCATATAAAATTACTAACAAGTGTCATTTTTTATGTGCTCCCCCTCAAAAAAAACCTGATTGTGCAGAAAAGCTCTCAGTGCATACCCCCGTTTGTGCTTCCATTTTTCCTTCTGCCTGATTGAGGGCATCATGGGAAAAGAGGGTTTGAACAAACCAGAAGCATGAGTAGTGACCATTCCATCTTCAGTGCTTTCCTTCTTTCCCCTCTCCTTGCTAGCACAAAGGGGATGTAATTGGTTCTAGAAAAGGTAATATGGCTTGATCCCAGTGTAGGACTTAGTTCAGAGGGCATTTTAAACCAGAATTAGGTAGGGTATTTCCTCTCCCTGGGACAGAAAAATAGTATGAGTGTGTAAATAGTTTGTGTGGAGAGCGGATGACCTGAAAGGAAGAACTAAGGAGGGAGATAAAGAAAATCTAGTGGGGGGTGGGGGGGAGAGAGATACACAAAATGGATCCAAATGCATAAGAACAGATAATAATAGATACAAAATGGAAGACTCTATAAGAATAGATACTGAAAGTAGGAAGAAATGAGGAATAACATCTGGTAGGAAAGCCGAAATGATGGGGAAATAACCCTACTAAACCTGATGAAAGGAAAACACTAACCAAGGAAGACAAAGGAAACCTGAGGGCAAGAATGCTAAATTAGAGGATTAAGAATAAACAAAAAAGATTATGGGCCAGAAAAGGGATTAGAGCAGTAGTGGAAAGGCATATACAGAGTGTAAGAGAGACCTGATAGAAATGATTGATGAACAACAGAAGCTGGATGGCACCTAGCCATAAGAAGAAAACGACATTTGATCAGAAGAGAGCTGTTGGTGTGAAAACAGAAGATACCAAAGTAAGACTAAAAGGAGGAATATAGATAAAGGCAATTGATCATGGGAGAAAATCAATGAGTGCTTGAAGGAGTGGAGAAAAGGCCCTACTGTGAAAGGCACCAAAGTCGGAGGGATTCAACCAGTGTGGATGTTCAGATGTGACATGCACAAGATTTTGGATGGTGTAAGACCTACTAGGAACAACACAAACCCATGCAGACATTCAACTTGCTCCTTCGCTCACAGGAGGGCTTCATGCTAGTCAGTCCAATAGCTTTATTACCTCATGGCGCGAGAAACCAATAGAGACTTGGGACAGAGACCTTTTGAACCTGCTACCTCTGTGTTCCCTGGGGGTGGGGAGTACTGTGCTGTGAGACCCCCCCAAACTGCCCCATTCACCTTGACAGAGGGTGGTGGGGTTTATTGCCTGACTGGCCATTTGACTTGTTCTGTTTTTTGCTCTAGATTTCCTTTGCTTTTATTATCATTATTATTTTTCTTCTATAAAATTGAAGACAAGCTTTGCCCTGGGATTCATTTGGGAAAGGAAGAAAGAACTGAGTGGGGAGGAAGAGTGACCCTCCTCCCATATTGTTGCTGGGTATATATAGGAAATACCACCACACAAAGCTCAAAACACATTTTGTGATGGTCTGATGCATGAGGAGCTGTTCAATTCAATTCACACAGCCAGTTTTTGGTGTGGGAGAAGCTTGAAATGCAGTCATGCATTTAAAAAAAAAAAATCAGTTATGTGAAGTGGCCCGTCAGGTAGTTCTAACAGTTTTCACCATGCCCACAAAAAGAAA
This sequence comes from Hemicordylus capensis, assembly GCF_027244095.1. Taxonomy (NCBI): domain Eukaryota; kingdom Metazoa; phylum Chordata; class Lepidosauria; order Squamata; family Cordylidae; genus Hemicordylus; species Hemicordylus capensis. The sequence goes on along the minus strand of NC_069658.1, from coordinate 250,684,591 downwards.
AAAGAGGTTTGTCTGTATGGTGAAAACCATCCAAACCTTGTTAGAAGTTGCTTCACACAACTAGTCTCATGGCAGTGCCTCCACACAGTTATATTTCAAGCTGTCTTCATAGTAATGAGGGAACGGAGCCTCAATAACTGATGGCAGTCATTTTGTTTCTTGGGTTGGAAATAGGCCAAATATGACCCAGTTTTGGATTATTGTGCTTTTTTCTTTTTAAATACCCAGGCCATATTGATTTTAATAGCCTGTTCCTCAATAATTGTTTGTAATCCTTGAACAATGGTGCCATTATAGAGAGGATAACTTAACCTGACCAAATAAGGAATAGCCTCAGAGCCAAACTTGACATGAAGTGGGAGATCCATGGGCAGGATCTCCCACAGGTTGGTTTGTTTTTAATAGCATGGCAGGGTGGAGCTCAGCACTAGTGGAAGGTTTTTTAGCCCTTTCCTGTGCACTGTTGTGATTAAAATAATTCTCCCTTTACCCATTGTTATTTATCCTGCAGAGGAGAAAATACCAGTGTTTGTATTGCCCTTTGGGACAAATTTAAGAAAGCATTTTAGTTGGGAAGTGGTCCACGGGTAGGTTAACCTTCTCCCCTAGCACCGCAGCACTGAAATTTGTGCACACATCTCACAATTATTAACTTGTTAAAAAATAAACCTCAGGAGATTTATCATGGAACTGCTCCATCATGTCTAGCTTGGCCTTAAGAATAGCAAAGGCTCTGCTGAGACAGATAAACTGGCTTTCAAATTAATGAGCCAGTTGAATTTGAGGTGTGCCCCCTTCTCCATAAGCTGTTTTCTTCATGAGACCCAGGGCTGCTTGTTTGCCTGCAGCATTCCTGTACCTTTAACAGTTGTGTAACAGGCACAAGTTCAGCAAGGGAAACTCCCCCCCCCCCATCTGTATGCCAGGAACATTTGCACCTACTGACAATCTTCTTGTCAGGCAGCTATTAAAGGCTCAGGACCCATGCCAAGAAGAAGAAGAAAGGCCTCACTGAAGCCACTGCACACATTTGGAGGTTGCTTTAAATCATGCCATGTGGTGAACTGCTTGTTGCACATTTTAGGGTCAGCAGAGAGAAAGGAGTACAGAGATCCCGTATCTTTAACAGTTGTGTAGAAAGTGAACTTCCACATGTGCAGCATCATGCAAGAGTGAGAAAAGCTGCACTTATTAAGCTATCAAAAGTATAGGAATATTTGTATCTGGTTACTTTAGCATGCAAGCACCTCATCATATTTACTGTGGATGAAGAAGGCCACCCAGTTCTAAGATAAACAACTTCTGATTTGAATATATAATGGGCACCAGGATGGGCAGGATTGTGTGAGTTAAACCTGAAACATTTCAGAATCTGTTGCTTACTGAATTTTAGTGGCTCTTCTGGTTTAGTAAACACTAATACTGGTTACATGACAGAATACCCCACCTGATTGGCAAAGTTTCATCCACAATTTATTGATGTGGAGGTGGTTATTTAAGACAGAGATTATGAGGGTTTGTGTGGCAGGTTAATAGCATCAGGTAAAGTCTTCCTCCAACATGATATCTTCATGATGGAAAAAGTGTCACCTGTTGATTTTAACCTGCCACACAGGTTAACCTTGTGCTGATATATTAAAGCAGATTCTGCAGTAACATGATCACAGTTCTTGGTGCAATATAGAGGACCTGCCACATGAGAGCTGATAAAGAGGACCCTGACTTTCTGAAAAGGATTCAGATAAATGGAGTGAGAGTGGACCGTAATAAAACCTTAAGGGTAAGTTTGCAGGGGAGGTAAAGATTTGTAGCCTATTATATAGCTTGAAAAGATGTAGCATCAGTTATAGGTTTCTCACAGCCTTTTGTAATTGCCCCAAGGAACCCCAAACACAATACGATCATAGTAATGTGACTGTGCAGTTTCCTCATGCCATAATAGAACACAAAGCACAGGTTTGCCCCACCATGTCTGTCAGCACTAGTCATGGGAGCAAATGGAAAGCTTTTGTTAGCCTTTGTGCCAGAAGTCTGCAAAACTTGCATCCCCTGACCTGTTCTTGGCTGTATATCCAGCCGTGTGTTTGAAATCCTAAACTGACAACCTTATTTAAGGGTCCTATTGTATATCCAGTGAAGAAAACCTATGACCTACATTGAACATCCAATAGGTTAGCTTCATTTGGATGAACTTAGGAAGTTGCCTTATACCAAATTGGTCCATCTAACTTAGTTGTGTGACTACATCTTTGTCCATTCTGACTGGCAGCAACTCTCCAGGGTTTTAGATAGAGATTTACCTGCAGCTAACAGGGATAGGACCTGGTAACGTCTGAATGCAAAGCAGATGCTCTTCCACTGAACTATGATCGTTACCCCACCCCACCCTTGCCATGAAACTGCCTAGTTTAGTTAAAGTCCATGTAGCTCAGAATTGTCTATGCCAGGGATTCTCAACGTTGGGTCCCCAGATATTATTGGACTTCAACTTCCATAATCCCCAGCCCCAGTGGCCTTTGGATGGGGATTATGGGAGCTGAAGTCCAATAACATCTGGGGACCCAACGTTGAGAATCCCTGGTCTAGACTATCTGGCAGCTCTCCAGGGTTTCAGATAGGCCTTTCCCTGCTCTGCCTGGAGATGCCAGGGATTTAATATGGCACCTTCTGCATGCCTCTGTCCTATCACTGAGCTAGAGCCCCTGGTGGCGCAGTGGTAAAACTGCCGCCCTGTAACCAGAAGGTTACAAGTTCAATCCTGACCAGGGGCTCAAGGTTGACTCAGCCTTCCATCCTTCCAAGGTCGGTAAAATGAGTACCCAGAATGTCGGGGGGCAATATGCTAAAAATCATTGTAAACCGCTTAGAGAGCTCCGGCTATAGAATGGTATATAAATGTAAGTGCTATTGCTAGTCTCTCCTTCAAATGCACTTAAGAGGCATGTAGAAACATGCTGTTGGAGAAAAAAAAGAATGGGAGCGGGGAAGAGATTTGGAAAGATGTACCAGTTGGAATGGATATTCCTAAATATCTGGGGAAACTGTGAGGGAATCCTTAAGTTGTGGAGAGTTGAGGCAATTACTTAGGGGTGCATCTACACCAAGTTCTAATGTCTCATGGCTTCCTGCCACAATAATTCTGGGGATTGTAATTTGGGAAAGTTGCTGAGAGTTCTATTGAAGTCCTTAGTGTCCCCGCTCAAGTTCTGTGGGGAAAGAGAATGGTACCCATACAGCCCAAAACATGTTTAATTAGACTTGCTGGTTTGAATAGGTCTAACACCCACCCACCCCCATAAGTGTGCATAGCACCACAGCTTTAGAATTATTGAAGGGAGGGGAAGGAGTGATATGGGAATGTAATTTCAAGGGCTTCAAGCATGAAAGTAGATCTACCAGACTTTTCAGGACACATAATCATTATTTCAGGATAACTAACTTTTATACTAATATCGTGTGCATAATAAGGCAAGCTAATGTGATATAAAGGGGGTTCCACTCTTCTCCGTTAATATTTATGGGCAAAGTGGGTGTTTCAGTTCTTATTTGTGCCCTCAAATACAGCACCAGAAGGTAGTAGCAATTCCAAATTAAATCCAAGTAAAAGCACGTTCCTTTATCCATGCACATAGCAGGGCTATCAGATTCCATTATACACAAGGCATCACGCCCCAGCACGTTTTAATTGGTTTAAAGAAGGGTTTGAAAGTTCAGCCATTTTTATCTAGGAACAGAACAAAGTCCTAAAGGGGGGAAGAGTGCTTGAGTGAGAGAGAGAGAGAGAGAGACACACACACACACGCACAAGTAGCAAAACTGTGTGTTAATTTTGAAAGAGTAAAACACCATAGACCATTTTTTAAAAAAGTACTAGCAAACTGGCTTTAGCCACCCTCATCATAATCTGTACCTCTCAGCCAGGGGCGTAGCTAGGGGAGAGGGGGCCCGTGTTCATCCCTCTCTCTGCCCCCCCCACCAGAGTGAAGGAGATCATGAAGAAAATAGGGAGAGGTCAGGCTGGAGGGCCCTCAGAAGCTGGGGGCCCATGTTCTTTGAACCCTTTTGCTCAATTATAGCTACGCCCCTGCTCTCAGCTGCTCCTCATTTAAACACCCCCTTACTATCCAAAGATGGCCTCTTCTGGGCCTGAATAACTGTCTCAGTAACATGAAGCCAAAGTTCGCTCCTTAGTGTTCTGAATCTGGCACAATCAATTTAATATGGAGGGTAGCATATTACAGACACCTATTCCCAGCAATGGCTGTGCTAGTGGCTTCTATACCTTTAACAGCTATGTGCCTATAGCAGCAACTCAATAGGCATCCCCCAACATCAAGATGGCAGTGATGCAGAACAAAGTTTCATTTGTTAAGACTTTTTTGCAATTAAAAAGGCACAGAGGGCCTTTTCCATCCCCACAAGTAGTCTTAGTCTGCAGTTGAGAGACCAGCTCTAAGGCCAGACACAGCATGGCGATCCCCACACAACCAGAGAGCCTTGGCAGGCAGGCTTGAGAAGTGAGCTTTAGTTAAGGGGACTAGATTTAAAATATGATAAGGGGTGGGGAGGGGAAATATGATCACAATTTCCCTGGAGGTTCCCCCACTCCCCAAATCTCCCTTTCACTCTTGTACAGGTTTTCTTTTTTTGCCTATACAATAAAAATATATTTTTTCCACTGACAGTTTCCCATTATTTTCACCTAAATCACCACCAACGGCTCCTGAATAAACATAGCAGTCACAGGGAATAAGAGGATGGGTCCTCTAATGGATCCATAACTACCTGAAGAACAGAAAGGGGGGGGATGCATAGTTCTGCTGAGGCAAGGAGTGGGGTCTCTCGTACATCTGTATTGGGACTGGTGCTATTCATAAAGAATAGGAAGCAAGCAATGAGGTGGCCAGCTTTGTTCAGCAGTAGCCCAGGACCTTCTTATGCTTGGGGCAGCATGCCACAATGCTGCACCCTTCTTTTTCAAGCTATTGCCACCACTGCTTGATTTTGTGTCCATACCTGCACATGCGCACACACCTCTGCTGCCTCCTGCTGGACTGCTAGTGAGAAGGGTGAAGAAACAGAAGAGGCAATGAGGAAAGGGCACTGCGGAGCATCTCCATTCTAATCCCTTTCCTCTTCCTCACCCTTCTCATTATCAGTCCAGTGGCAAGCAAGGGAGCATGCAGTGAGGATCAGAAGGACAGGAGCAGCTCTTTGCCATGCAGTGGCTGTGCTACCACTCAGCAAGGAACTGCTTGGATAATGGGGTGTGGTAGAGAAAGGTTGGTGGGGTAGCGGGAGCATCTTGCCACCATGCTGGCATTCCAGTAATTTGCTGGTTTTGGTGACCTCCCTTTAGCTGATGGAAAGACCATCCCCAAGTGTGAGGATGACACCAAAATATTCAGAGCTCCAAAAGAATTACCCAGTAAAAGAGATGGTCAAACAACTCAGGACAAAAGTAGAATTTCTTCACTAAAACATATAAATTAGTGCATGCTGTTGTCTGCTGCAAGATGTGATAGCTAGCAGTTACTTAAGTGGCTTTACAATGGATTAGACAAATTCATGGGAGGATAGGTCCACTGGATACAATGGCATTATGGAACCTCTATGTTCAGACAGTAGGTCACTAAATACCAGTTCCTGTGGAACAGGGCTGGTCAACTTTGGTCCTCCAGCTGTTTTTTGATGACAACTACCATGATCCCCAGCCACAGTGTCCAATAGCCAGGGATGATAGGAGTTGTAGATCAACATCTTTAGGAGGGCCCAAGTTGAGCAGCCCTGCTGTGGAAGGAATGATGCAACAGAATGCCCAGCAGCAGGGCCGGGCCATGTCCTGCTTGATGGTTTCCTGGAAGCATCTGGCTGGCTACTGTGGGAAACCAGGTGTAACTATACGCAACTTCTGATCCATCTTAAATATTTCCCTCTGGGTTAGCAATGACTCCAATTAGGTTCTCCCCCCCCCATCTGGCTTGGCTCACTTGCTGGAAATATCTGTTCTGCAGCCTCACTGGTGTCAGTGAGTTCTTTGTGACACAGTGAAGAGCTGTATAAAAGGAAAGGCTCCGAGGCATGGAAGATCCTTAACTGGAGATTAGAAGACAATCCTCCACTGCTCTTCATCTTCCCACTCTAGGGCCAGTTCTGAAACCCACCAACTACACTGTAATGCACCTAGAGATTGTGTGGCTAAGGACAGCAACAGGCTCACCTGCCTATATGTCAGAGATTCTGGGCAGTCAGAAAGGCCTCTGCCATGTATTACTTGAGCTGCTCTGCTCCCAAGACAGGCAGAGAAATCAAATATTCTTAGGAAAGAAGAGATGGAGAGAACGCTACAGGAAAACCAAGTAGTATGGCACCTTAAAGACTAACACTTTTATTGTAGCATAAGCTGCAGCCCATTTCATGAAAGCCAAGAGATGATGATGATCATCATCATCATCATCAACATTTTATATCCCGCTCTTCCTCCAAGGAGCCCAGAGCAGTGTACTACATACTTAAGTTTCTCCTCACAGCAACCCTGTGAAGTAGGTTAGGCTGAGAGAGAAGTGACTGGCCCAGAGTCACACAGCAAGTCTCATGGCTGAATGGGGATTTGAACTCGGGTCTCCTTGGTCCTAGTCCAGCACTCGGTCCTAGTCCACACCTCCACCACACTGGATCTCTTTAAGGCGCTACAATATTCTTTGTTTTTGCTGCAATATAATCAGATGAATTATCTAACAGAATCATCTCTCAAAAAAAGATAAAGGAGATACAATAAATTAGGGATTAACGAACATGGGCAGGGGTGCAACAGGAACAGGAGATGGAGGGGTGAGGAAGTTTCTTGTAGCTACCAAAAGAGAATCATAGAGTTATAGAGCTGGATGGGACCTTGGAGGTCTTCTAGTCCAACCTCCTACCCAGTGCAGGAAACTGCTACAGCCTCCCTGACCAATGGCTGCCCAGCCTCCAGTAAAGGAGAGCCCACCATGGAACAAGACAGACTGTTCCACTGTCAAACAACTCTTCCTAATGCCTAGTCTTGGAAGAAGAGACTTAGGTGTGTTCAGTATCCAGGGAAATATCAGAAAATGGGTTGGGACACAACAGCATTTCAAGGTAGAGATCCTGGAAGCATAGTAAGTTATACATGAATATGTATATGCGCACAGTTTATATATGATTTCACACGCATCTCACACCATCAGAAACAGACGCAAGAAAGAGACTCCAATCTTGGGACGAGATACGAATCACAGGTTAATTTAATTACAGCACTGGTTAATTTACACCAAGTCTCCTCTTTGTTACTCAAGAAGAGGGAGAAATAAGCATATTCACAGAGATTTCTGGGCCATGAAATACTGTTATTCAAGACAAGGATATCCCTCCACCAGCCATGACCCAAACTGTAACACCTGTTCCCCTTTGCTCCCTCATACCCACCCTGAAGCAGGGAGGAAGGGACTTGCCCTCCACTCCAAACACAAAAACAGCCTTGTATCAAGACACATGAATGGCTTCTCTCTCCATCAGCCAACCCACCATTCCTGTTCCAGGATCTGGCAACTGGAATGACGACAGCACTACATGGGATGCTGATGTTAGGGTGGGAGGCCAAGTCCCTCCACTCCCTTTTCCCTTCCATCACTGGACGCCTCCCACTTTGGCATTTCCCCTGCATGTGTATCTTACTCATGCTCCCCTCCAACAATACTTGGTGGGGTGGGGTGGGGGGGCTCCTTTCCCCTCCTGCCGGTCTCTGCAGGAAGGGAAAGGAGTCCCCCGTCTCCCATGGCTCTCTCTCCCCCTGTGCAATGTTTTGTTCGACTGTTGAGGACAGGCCTGCATCAGTGTTTTGTATGGCAGTACTTGCCATGCACGTGCTAAATTATTGGGACCACGCATCAACAACCAGAGAAAGGAAGACTGGCGGGGAGCAGACAGGGGAGAGGCCAGCCCCCTTCTGCAGTATAACTTATGAACAACCTGGAAGTGAGGAAGCCATTCCACACCACAGGTGCACAATTAGAGGAGCATAACTTTGCTGGGTGGGCCATTAGGCAGCCTCTGAAAAGCCAGATTAGGATCTCTGACCAACAGCTGCCCTCCTCTTGATGGGGCAGATTGATAAGATCCAGCCTGCCCCACACCAATGAAGGAAGTAATCGAGTCCTATGATAATTGACACATCCCTTGTTGCATTGTTTGAGGACACACACCCCCTTTCTGCATAATCACCCACAAAGCAGCCTCATTATGCTTTAATTCTGTGTAAGGGGGGGTGAGGGACCCTTGCCCTGCCTGAACTAAACTCCTACCCCACAACTTAACCCCTCCTGCCCAGTCCATGCAGCCAGGAAACAGTGCCCCCCGCCCACTTCACCACCCTAGCTCCCCCCTCCCCACCAACATCGAAGCCCTTATGTCCAGTTCAGAAGTCTTTAGTACAGGGCAAGTCCGGTGGGGCCCAGTCAGTCAGATGCTGAGCAGCCAGAAGAAAAAGAAGATGGCAATGAAGAGAAACAGAGAATCTTGCCAGCTCGATGGCCTGGCAGCATCTGCATCTATGCAAAAAAAAAGAAAGAAAGAAAGAAAGAGGAAGCAAGATACAAGGTTAGAAGTAGGCACTGGACCAGGCACAGCTATAATTGAAGAGGGTGGGACCAACATCCATGGGCCTCAGAGAGGGGGCCTGCCAGCTTCTTCTGAAGCAGAAGGTAGAGAGGTGGCAGGACGGGCCAATCTTCACTTTTTTGTCCCACTCCAAGCTTGCTCTGTCCCTGCACTGGACCTCATCCCAGATGGCTGTCACTGAATGCAACAGTGAGAGGAACAAATTCACAGTGGCATTAAGGCCCATAGAGGTCCCAGGGCATGGTCTGAGGGCACACAGTGCTGACCAAGAATGCAGGGTCTGTGTACAAGAGAGCAGCACGTGAATGGGGCATGAAAGAATGTGTGTGGAACAGCTCCTTTACTGCCACACTGTTTCTGGAGGACTTCAAGCACACTGGTTAGGACTAAACTAAACATGAGAGTGAATAAAAGGAGGGAACAGGATGCTCCCCCCACCTTTTTTGTTTTGGTCCAAAAGAAGCTGTGAGGCCCCTCAATTTGGCTTGGGACTGCGGCATATACAGGAGGGAGTCATATGCACCATTTATGCAGGAGGGATATACAAGAGGAATATATAGGAGGGATCTGTATGCACCCTTGCACCGTTCCCCCCAAATCAATGTCACTCCCTTGAAGTGGCATATTTATTTATTTATTTAATTTATACCCCGCCCAAACTTACGTCTCTGGGCAGCTATTTTCTATTTGCATCCAATAGCCGCTTGGGTGTGAGACAGGGCTGCACAGCTTCAGCCCTCCTGCAGATACTGGACTCCCAACATCTCTGACTTTGGCCACTGTGGCTGGGAATGGTAGAGGTTGCAGTCCAATCTCTGCAGAAGGGCCAAAGTTGTGCAGTCCTGGTGTAAAATAACCTCTCTGTGAGGGGGACAGATTATGGGCACGACAATGGTACAGACAAAGTCTTACCCCAGGGCTACAGAACTTCAGCCTTCTGGCTGTTATTAGACTACAACTCCCATCATTCCTATTAGCCACTGCAGCTGGGGATGATGAGAGTTGTAGGATAACAGCTGGAATGCAGAAGCTGGGTGCCCCCAGACTGCCCCCTCTCATCAGTGGGCTGCTTCTGAATGTGTGTGCGCGTGTGCACACACACACACACACACTTACTTCCAGTCCACTTCTTGTTACAAGCCTGTCTGTTCAGGACTTAACACCATAGGTAGTTTGGCCCACAGACCCAAGTGCCTGCTTATGCAGACCGGACCCAATGCTGGCTCACATCAAGTGCTTCCGGTGGTTGTTAATCAGGAGGGAATGAAAGCATTGGGCCTTGATCAAGACCAGCCACAACAGCACACTCAAACACAAGTAGTTTGCACAGAGAGATACTGCACTGTGCTTAAAGAGGCAAAGTCAGGACACTGCCAAACACAGTATTAACCAGAAGGCATCATGGGAAAGAGAGAGATTAACCCCAAGGATGGTAGACAGGACTTTGGGATACACACAGCCCCTACAAGCAGATTTACACTCTACGCTTAAGCCCATTTGCAAAAGAGTACATTACCTGCTCTCTCTCCTGGGGGACTGTAGCCGGTGGCAAAAAACCCAAAGGGGAATGCGCCAATGCCAAACGCCATATGAAAGCCGGTGGCTGCTTCAGGAAAGCCACCCAAGCCCTGCCAATGAGAGGAAGGGAGAAGAGTAGTCTAGCGGTCTGTTAAAAAGGCAGAGCTTCCACTGGGATGGATACGGAAACTTTGTTACACTCACCCCTCGGGACTCAGGCTCCGGGCGCTGCCCCCGTGGCCGGGGGGGCGTCTTCAACCTGTATGACAGAGGGGAAAGGACAAGGTAACATGGACACACTAGTGCTCCCCTCTTTTGGCGCTGCTGTTTCTCACCTACTCCAGTCTCCCCCACTGGATGACAGAGGGCAGAGCATTATTACTTAAGTGCCATCTCTCTGCATGGCACTTGACAAAGTACAAGAGGAACATAGGAAGCTGCCTTATACTGAGTCAGACCCTTGGTCCCTCTAGCTCAGTATGGTCTACACAAACTGGCGGCAGCTGTCCGAGGGTTCAGACAGGCATTCTTCAACCCTATCTGCAGATGCTGCCAAGGATTAAACCAAGGACCGTCTGCATGCAAAGCAGATGCTCTTCCACTGAGCTATAATCCTTCCCCCTGAAGCTGCCTTATACCGAGTCGAGACAACTGGTCCATCTAGCTCAGTTCTGTCTACAGTAGGGGTAGACAACCTTGGCTCTCCAGCTATTGCTGAACTACATCATCCCCAGTCACAATAAACTGTGGCTGGGGATGATGGGAGTTGTAGTTCTGCAACAGCTAGAGAGCCAAGATTGCCTCCCTTGATCTACACAGTAACGGCACTGTTCTCCATAGTTTCAGAAATAGGTCTTTCCTAGCCCCACTGGGAGCTGCCAGAGATTGAACCTGGGACCTTCTGAATCCAGAGCAGATGCTCTACCGCTGAACTACAGCTTCATCCCAAGGATTAGAGCACAGGTCCCCAGGGTCAAGAAATGGTGGATTAATTGTAAACCGCGCTGAGCCATTTCGGAGGGGCGGTATAAAAATCAGCTACACAGCTAGACGAGTAATGTACCAACATAGCTTGACGAGTCAAATTTTTGTCTGGCTGGCGAACAGATTTATCTAGCTAGCTAGCTAAATAAATCTGTTCACCAGCCAGACAAAAAATTGACTCGTCAAGCTATGTTGGTACATTACTCGTCAGGACTTTTTTCTCTTGTCAGGCATCATTTTTCACTCGTCACAGACAAGTAGACTAGTAGATTTCCTGAGCCCTGCAGGTCCCTGCCCCAAGCAGGTTTCAATTTAGAGCTCGCCACAAGGGAGGGAAACAATAGGCAGTGCTAATCAGTTTCATACGCTGCAATTTTCCACATTCTGAACTCTGAATAAGCCATGCAATATGCAGACATGCTTGAATATACAAAGCCCCTTTATGCCACGTCTAGACCAGTGGTCCATCTAGCTCAGTACTGTCTACACTGACTGGCAGCGGCTCTCCGAGGTTTCAGGCAGGAGTCTTTCCTAGCGCTACCTGGAGACGTTGCCAGGGATTGAACCTGGGCCATCTCCATGCAAAGCAGATGTTGTGCCACTGGCCCCTCCCCCAGTACTAGAAACGAGCTAAGCTAGGGAGAAAAGACACTGAAGTAATAGAATGCAGGGAAGGGGGCATGGTTCAGTTCCCCTCATCAGTGTTAAAATTAGACACATCTCCCCCCACTGCTTTGTTTGTCAATAGAGTGGTGCGCGTGCACACGGCTGGCAACCCCCATCGCATCTGGTCTGGCCCTGAACTCTAAAGTTAAACTTTAAGAGAGCCACTGTGGTGTAGTGGTTAGAGTGCTGGACTAGGAGTGGCGAGACTCAAGTTCAAATCTCCATTCAGCCATGAAGCTCATCGAGTGATTCTGGGCCAGTCACTTCTCTCTCAGCTAACCTACCTCACAGAATTCGGATAAACATTAGGATCATCACAGGAGAATAAACATAACCAGGTATGCCACTCTGGGCTCCTCAGAGGAACAAGTGTAAATGTAAAATAAATAAAATAAACCAAGTTTAAAATCATACTTTTAAGAAAGAAAAAGTATTGTCTGAGGAGGATGTTTTGTGTGTTCACAGTGCTATTGAGGAAAATGTACAGCCTTCAAGGCAGACTTTTTACTACAAGCCTAAGCCTGTTGGAGAAGAAGCCACCCACCTCCTGCTCCAGCTCCAAGGAATTCTGGGAACTCGTGTGCAAGTACTAAGAACTCTCTGTTTGGAAGCCACCAACCCTGCCCCCTCTTACAGAGAGATAATTTACAGCATTACTTGGGAGGAACTTATGAGAGTTTGGCTGCTTCATTTGCCATGGAAACATGGCCTCCACTCCTGCTCTTTTGCTGCCTGCTCCCCAATAAGTTTACTCAGAAAAAAGTCCTGCTGAGGGAGCAGGCAAGCCCAACACATCGGAAAAGAAAAAGGTGGGGTTGGGCTAGGAATAGCCTCACCGTATTCAAGCTTACCTATTATTTTGAAGGGTCAAGCTCTAAGGAGGGGGTGGGGAGTCAAAAACTTGTTCTGCAAGCTTTGCAGGGGAAAAAGGTAGCATTTGTGAGAACCTGAGAACAACAGATAATTAGTGGCGCCTTTCTGGTTCTTGCCGAGCTCCTTGTTTATTATTATTAGCAATTAAAAGATTTACATTCCATCTTCCTGCAGCAGGAGACGCTCCCAATGCCATTAATAATTTAAACAAAATTCAACCTTAAAAGGCAATAAAATGCAAGCAAGAAACACCGATTTTTAAGCTATCTTCAAGCAAGAGAACCAGTGGCAAACTAATGATGTCACTTATTGGTCAAGTCAAAATCACAGTTAAGCATCAGAATGTCTGTGAAGACATAGGAAGCTGCCATATACTGAGTCAGACCATTAGTCCATCAAGCTCAGTATTGTCTTCACAGACTGGCAGTGGCTTCTCCAAGGTTGCAGGCAGGAATCTCTCTCAGCCCTATCTTGGAGAAGCCAGGGAGGGAACTTGGAACCTTCTGCTCTTCCCAGAGTGGCTCCATCCCCTGAGGGGAATATCTTACAGTGCTCACACTTCTAGTCTCCCTTTCATATGTAACCAGGGCAGACCCTGCTTAGCTTAAGGGGACAAGTCATGCTTGCTACCACAAGAACAGCTCTCCTCGACAAGACAATACTGAGCTAGATGGACCAATGGTCTGACTCAGTATATGGCAGCTTCCTATGTTCCATTTGAAAACATCTAGCAAAGTGTAGCCCACCCTGCATGAGCCAGAGTGTTCCACAGTCAAACAGCTCTTACAGTTCAGAAATTCTTCCTAATGTCTAGTCTGAATTTGCTTCCTTGTCATTTCAGCCCGTTGGTGCTAGTCTGCCCTCAGAAGCAACAGAGAACAAGTCTGCCCCTTAGTTCAGTGTGAAACCAGACTGCAGGGCAGAGAGGAGCCAGTCAACAGGAAGAAGATATGGTAGAAGAAAGAGGCCACTCTTGCTTAGAATTCCAATTCTGTGGAGGACTGCCCAAATTGAGGGAAGGAAGAGAACTCGGCAGGGAAAGGCTTACCTGGGATCCTCCTGGGCAGAGCTGCCACGCCCATAGAGAGGGATGACTTTGTCGCGGCTGATTCCTGCCTTGCACACTGGACATTCCTGACGCTCTGGTCGTGTTTCTAGCCACTGTGGAGAGAAAAAGAACGGGTGGTAGGTGAGGAGTTCTCACTACCCTCCTCAAAAGACACAGAACAAGTAAGAGCCTCACTCTCTGTTCCATGGCAGCCAGATTCGCATCCTCAGCCAGAATATCAGTTAACAAGATTATGGCAGTTCACTCAGTCTCTGAATGCAGATGCTGGAAGGCATAAAGTCTGGAAGCTAGCACAATGGCCTCTGGCAGCCATTAAATAGGAGTACAGTCAAAGTCAGGAGAGAGACACTGTAAAAATCAAGGGTCTGGCAAGAGTTTAATTTCAGCCCAGGTTCAGCTTGAGAACCGGTTTTCAGTGCCAGAACTCAGCCCTGGAAAATATTAAGCCCTAATAACTGAGTGAACATAAGCCCACTTCAGACATTATGCTGTACGAGTGTACAGAGGTCTATACACTTATACACGTTTGTGCGTATGACTGTACCAGTGTTCCTTTTTAAAGTGAACCTGGACACAGGCCCTTCAAATGCATGGTACAGACAGGAAGTGTATTTCTGTACCTGCATTTAGCATAACATGTGAATGCCTGTACCTGTGTACAGATCTGTACCCGTATACAATGTATACACTCATTGTTGAACATAACGTGTGAATGGGCCAATACTCTCATGTTTCTCGGAGGAACCACAATTGGTCCCACATATCTGGAATTAGAGGGAAGAGCAATTTCCAGGCAGTCCTGAAAGATAGCAGGGGCATCATCAGGGTGACCCATGGGGCATGGGCCCCCAATGAAATGCTTCCAGTCCCGAATCTCATCAGGCACTTCCCTCCCCCATCACTTCCTCCAGAAAGGAAGTGCAGCAGTGGAGGAATCTGCACTCCAAGCTTCACCTGGCTCTCTGCTGCTTCCACTTTCATAGCTGCTGTATTATATTAGATACTTTAATGACTGAATTGGCCCCAGATCTTTTAAGTACTTAACACTCCTAAAAAAAACACTATTGTTCAAGATCGAAAATGCTCCTAGAGAAAAATATAAGAAAATTTACAGAAAAGCCAGCAATTGATGTATGGCACAGAAAGATATGGCATGTTCTGCTAGTGTGCAAGTCGTCAGCAATTACTGATAAAGCACAGTAATGCCAGATCCATTATATATTTTTCAGGATCTTTGGAACATATATACTACATTTTGGAACGAGAACAAACCTTATGAAAATGTATAACAGGGGTATGGTCACTGTCATAATGGAATGGTGAAATGTAGATATAAATATATTGTCATCCTGATGTTTTATTTTTAACTAGCATTATTTTGGAATAATGATATATAAGTAACTGCCCGTTTTGCTTTGGGCAAGCTGATGTGCAGGCTTTCATTTTTACTTCCTTTATTTTCATACACGAAAAGATCAGACATGTTTTAAAAATAAAGCACAGCTGGGAGGGGGAACAAAAGGGTCAACTCAAAGACTGCTGCTATAATACCAAATACTTTGCTAGAGGAGACCAAAGTTCCATCGTCCAGCACTAAAGTCCCCCCACAGTGGTGTGCAAGATGACCCTGGAAGACCCACAAGGAGGGGTGGAAACAGAGACAACTCTCCTTAGGCAGAGGTATTTTGCTTCTGATCATGGAGGTTCTATTTTCCTCAAGCTATCAAAGGCTTTGTTTAAGAGCCATTGATAGACCTATCAAATATACTCAGGGCATGGGCATCAAATATACTCAGGGCCAAAATGGATAGATCCACACTGTTCCCTCCCATAAGCAGGGGGCACGTTCCCCAACACAGTCATTCAGCCACAAACCACACCAGCCCTACAATACCTTAACCTCTTCCTCTAGTTGGCCCTACAGGTCAGCATTCAAAGAAGATGCAGAGATAAAGAAAGACTCACCTGGTGAAGGCAAGGCCAGCTGGAAGGAGAAAGGAGAAAAAGAGCATAACCTTGTTATGTGGAAGAGCAGTTGGCAACTGGTAAAATGAGAAGAAGGCTATTTTAGAGGCAAATTCATTCTACAGGGTAATGACATCCATGTACTCATTAAGAAGTTCTTGGAAATGTCATACACCCTGATGCTAGTTAGGCTTACTGAGAAGCAACTCCCACTAAGTTCAGCAGATTTTATTCTGAAGGGTGCAGAGGACTGAAGCTTTAGCTTAAAAGAAACACACACCACCAAATAACAAAACCAGGAATACAGAGGATTTTTAGAAATCCTCTAAAAAACCGAACTATGCTTTCCCATCTCCCTTCTTTGCCTTTTCCAGCTGCTCCTTCACAGCATCTCACATCTACCTTCAAGACTACTCCATTCATTTTAAGGTCCAGATCCATGCCTCAGTCTCTTTTCTATGTATTTGATTGATGTACTGTACAGCTCACAGGGCCAGCTTTGGCATGTGACATCCCTGGCAAGTTAACAAGAGCCCAGCACCCCAAGGAACCCACAACTGATGTCTGATTGATCTCCCAAGGAAATTGGGCCTAATCAGCAATCATACACTAGCCCTCTTGAGACATGATGTGGTACAAGTGTATCTATACACTTGTACATGTTTTTGAGTAAAGGACTGTACCTCCTTTCATTTTATAAGGGAACCTAGTATAGGCCCCTCAAATGCATGTATAGATAGGAAATGTACTGTTGTACCCCCATTCAACATAATATATGAATAGCTGCACCTGTGTACACTGCACACTCACACGAGTGTTGAGCATAACATGTTGAATGGTCTGCAATGCAGGGTGGGGTGCAGAATCATAGTGGGAGCTCACTAGAGGCCACCTTGCCGAGGACCCTCTCAAACCTGGAACTGGCCAAGACAGCTCACCCGGTCTCAAGAGCTCAGGACAGATAACACACCTCCCAGTTACACACTTGGGTGCTCCATCCTCTCACACACAAGCCTTTCATTCAGATGCATTGAACATATAATTCACCTCATCCCAAAGCCT
Organism: Hemicordylus capensis; assembly: GCF_027244095.1. NCBI lineage: Eukaryota > Metazoa > Chordata > Lepidosauria > Squamata > Cordylidae > Hemicordylus > Hemicordylus capensis. The sequence continues at coordinate 250,667,817 of NC_069658.1, read as the reverse complement.
CAGAAGAGTGAAGCACATATTCACTATTCTACCTGGACTTGGCCCACAAGAAGACAGTTGCAACAGAACCATCTTGCAACACTTCCAGAATATGAAGGGGCTCAGTCTTTGGACAGTCTCCAGCTGAATGTAGACACTGAGGGGCAACCACCAAGAACAGCTTTCTGTGAAGCCTTGGGGGTCTTCACTTAGTACACTGATAGTGCATTAAAGAGATTCCCCCCACCCCAGTGTTCATTAGATATTGTGGCAATATATAGTGGTTGGAGATGTCTCTTAGGTGGGGTGGATGGGTCCAAGCTGGTTAAAGCTTTATGGGTCATGATCAACATGGCACCTGTAGTGGAGTTCATGCAAGATATCCCCAAAAAACCCATACTAGCAGAAGGTGGGATCCTTTATACCACAGCTGCACAACTTTGGTGCTCAGCTTGTTTTCAGACTACAACTCCAATAATCCCCAGCCACAGTGGCCAATAGGGATTACGGGAGTTGTAGTCCAACATCTACAGGAGGGCCCAAGTTGTGCAGCCGCTTGATACTTTTCCTCCTCCTTTAAGCCACACCCTCACTTCAACATACCCTACCCCACTGCAATCCTTATTTTGTATTAGTGTCCTGACCCTCTTGGATCCAACTAGCAGCTACCACTTCTCCCTCTAATTGGTGCTACTCTTGTGCCTTTAGGAGCAGTCTGATAAGCATAATTCCAATAGGTAAAGCTTTCCTCTCAGTTTCTTTCCATACGGGGGGGGGGAACTAACCTACTGAATTTCTGCCTGTCAGGTTGTTAAGAAAAGCACATGAGCAAGACAAAAAAGAGCCACCCTCCACACAAACCAACTAGCTCTCCGACACCTTTTTAAGGCTCCCCTGTCCAAATTCCTCAGTGCCACACCCCTTTTTGTCCCACCCCCTTTCCGTCAGTGCCCCACCACCTTCACGCCCAGCTCCTCCCGCGCCTCACCAATACAAGTGGCCGCAGAGGCCAATGACTGCTTCTCTCGCAGGCTCCAGACAGATGTTGCATTCGAAAGCGCTCCGGTCGCGATTTGACCCATCGAGTCCCCCGTCCGGGACCCCTGGACCTGTCCCGGCCTCCGCCATCTTCCGCCCTCACTTAAACTATGGAAGGTTTATTGGACACGCCCACTCTCTAGCAATTGGTCCCCCTATACGTCTTTCATGCCCTGCCAACATGTCATTGGAGGGTGAGGCAGTCAATTGTGATACCTGGAAAAGCTGATTGTGCACGTTCGGAGTAGTTCCGCCTAGAGCTTTGGGTGGGCTTCCTAAACTTTTTCTATTGGTTGCACTAGATGTCTATCAACAGATGCAGACACATTATTGGTTCTTAAGGGTTTAATTCGCCCCATTTCGTTCTTCGATCAAAATAAGGTATCATGTGACTGGGGGGGAAAGCGTATGTCTCCTTGATTGACTGAAAAGGGAGCCTGTCACACTCCAGAAACACCAAGCATTGGGCGGGAGTATGGCAATTACGTCTTGATTCGAGGACTGAAAAGTACGAGAGCAGGCTCACGCCTGCTAAAGAGATTCAGAAGATCCTGATTGGTCGTGCCTTCGAGTTAGGTGGAGCGAATTCTAATTGGCGTTCACTTTGGCCAATGAGAGAACAGGACTCCTTGGGCAATGAGATAGGGAGGGTTGGTGCTTGATACAATGGTGAACTGGACCAAACTCATCCCTTTATGACCAAAGGGGACGGGAGGATCAGGGGACAGGGGTCACTTCCTGCCTGGTGCCTACATTCTCAATAAAGGGCCAAACTTAGTGTTTCTTTACTATGCATATCATGTTATCATGGCAACTGTCAAAATATAATTTTTCCACATAAACACATCCTATTCAGCCCCCATGGTAACTATCAATCCAGAGCCTTACACTATAGCAATCAATTGCCACGAAGTGTTGCCTGGCTGACTGTCAACTACCCTTTCCCCAAGTTCCCCAGCAGACTATTACCATAGCAACCATACACTTACTTAACGTTGCTGCTGTTGGATGGCAACCTGCTTTCCATCAGTGCCACTGCAGTCCATGCCAGTCAAAAAAAATAAAAAGGTTGTCATAGCTGACAAACAACCTGTCCTGGACTCTGATTTTGCCACAGCAAGTCACACACCCACTAAAACTTACCCACCTTTCTCAGTATCAACACTATGAGACTATTCCCACAACCAGCCAGAACCGGGCTAAGGGAGCCCAGCCCTATTTTGGCTGGTCATGTGCAGCCACAGGAGCTGCAGGGCTCCCAGTGGCCAGCCCTCTAAAATGCCTCCCCTTAAATGAGGTTAGCAGAGCGAGCACTCCGCTAACCCCGTGTTTGTGATTAGGAACATAAGAAGCTGCCACATACTGAGTCAGACCCTTGGTCTATCTAGCTCAGTATTGTCTTCACAGACTGGCAGCGGCTTCTCCAAGGTTGCAGGCAGGAATCTCTCTAACCCCCGAGTTACAGTACTACCTGCATATACTTCATAACCTTGTGGGTTTCTAAATCATTGTGTGTAAATCTTTGTAGATATATCATGTACAAACAACCACTTTGTATATAAATGTGCTTTGGCAACGTACTGTATGCTTTGGTAGTTTGTTAGTTCAATAAAATCTTGTCCTATTAAAAAAAAAAAAAATCTCGTCCTATCTTGGAGAAGCCAGGGTGGGAACTTGAAACCTTCTGCTCTTCCCAGAGATATTCCCTGAGGGGAATATCTTAGAGTGCTCACACATCAAGTCTCCCATGCATATGCAACCAGGGCAGACCCTGCTTAGCTATGGGGACAAGTCATGCTTGCTACCACAAGACCAGCTTTCCTCTTGTGATTGTGAGTTGCCATGGTGTGACTCCGTGCTGCAGCGACTCACAAGGAGACCCCTGACCAGGAGGCTACAACAAGCCTCCTGGCGTGGGGGCCCCCTCCCCAAAACACCCCACTTACTTGTGGGGGGTATTTTGGGACTTCTGGGGGTCAGGTGGCCCCTGATCCCTGCCGCCCCAACCAGCTCTGTGACGGAGCCTTTAATCGTGTGGGTGGCCAATTGAGCAACCCAGGGAGGGCTTGCCGATCGTCTGCAGGGAGAGCAGGTCAAACCCGCTCTCCTGCTAACCCCCTTGTGGCTTTCCACACTACTCGTGTGGAGCCTCATTTTTTGCATCACCAGAGCAACTCATATTCCCATTCCTCAACAAGCAACTCATAGCCTCCACAATCTGTAGTCATCAGTATGGCAGCCAGAACACTTGTTAGAATCCCTGACAATTTAGGCTGCTCCTGCCCCCATGCACACTTACTAGGAGATAGGTCCTGTTGAACTAGGAGGGAATTTACTTCCAAACTTAAGGTTGAGCTGTTACACTAAGAATCTTCCCTGCCAGTCCCATGGTAACCCGCAGCCATCATAATTGCTGCCATTGCCACATTAATCCACTTCTAGTAGCAGATCCCTTCATGCAAAGCAAGTGCCAGTGGGACGGGTAGGGACTGCAGTGCATGAAAGGGGATGCCTCCTCCTCCGTGTGTCGCTTGGAAAACTCAGCATGGGGCAGAGGAAGCTTGGATTTCTCTCTACTTCGGTTTCAGAGTGTGTGATCTTCTCTCAGTTGGGTCCGAATTCTGGATAACACAGGCAAGGCATCGATGTGTGTGTGAAAAAACCAAAGTCAGCTTTAAACAGACTGAGTGCTAGAATTGTGAATCTTGTTTACTGCCACTGCTGCCCCCACCCCCATGACTCAAGCAAATCTTGTGTGCTTGGAGGAGCATATGTACATGTGATAGTGCCACTGTGCATTAAAGTTCTGAACTTGGACCTATGCTCAGACATCAGTTTTCTCCTTCTTTCTCTGCACCTCCTTTTCATTTTTTGTATTCTACTTACATTGAATCTTTTGTTAGGTTTAGTATTTTCTTTTGGTTTAGTATTTTCTTTATCTAGTCCAGAAATTCTCAAACTGTGGATCATGAGCTCCATCCAGGTGGTCCACACAAAAAGGCGGAAGAATCGTTGAGAACATCTGATATTTGCCCTGCACTAGATTTTTTATTTTTATTTTTATGGTGTATATGTTTTGATTTGTAGAACAAAAACAATTATTAAGTGGTGCACCAGGACTCAACCAATTTTCAAGTGCTCCATGAAAAAATTTGAGAAACTCTGTCTAGGGATAGGCACAAAACACGATTCGGGTGCCGAATTATTATTATTATTATTATTATTATTATTGTTGTTGTTGTTGTTGTTGTTTTACATTTATATCCCGCTCTTCCTCCAAGGAGCCCCGAGCGGTGTACTACATACTTGAGTTTCTCTTTCACAACAACCCTGTGAAGTAGGTTAGGCTGAGAGAGAAGTGACTGGCCCAGAGTCACCCAGCTAGTTTTATGGCTGAATGGGGATTTGAACTCGGGTCTCCCCAGTCCTAGTCCAGCACTCTAACCACTATACCACACTGCAGAACATCCCTTTAACATGGAGGGATTACACATCCCCTTTAATATGGAGGAGAGCAGATCCATACCTCTTCCTCTGCTGCTCACCACCATTTCCTTAATTGCCGCACACACACACACTATCATTGTGCGCTGGCAGTGCTCTCCCCCAGCTGCCCCTGCACAACGCTGGCACGTACATGGCTCTACGCATGTGTGGTGGCCATTTGTGTGCTGGTGTCATGTAGGGAGTGGAGCAGATATGGATCTGCTCTCCTCAGTGTTAAAGGGATGTGCTGCAATTCGGTGTCCAAATTGCATTTCGTGCATGTCCCTATCTCTGACTAATCTGTTTATTCATCTGCCTTCCTGTCTCCCTTCCCTTCCCCAATCACTCTATTTTTTCCTTCCCCCAAGCACCCTGTAGCTGCAGTTCTTTTAACACTTATTGATTAATCAATCAATCAATCAATTAATTCAAATATACATATATGATCCTGAAACACACAACCATAACACAATAATAATGCAATAAAACTTGATATTAACAGCTGCAGAAACCAACAGAAGTGCAGCACAGTAATTAAACCAGAATAAAACCATCAAAATGACGCCAATTTGGCACCTAGCAGGTATCCCTGGAAAATACGTTCTGAAAATGGTGTACCACAGCCATGCTTCTGGTCACTACCTGCTTAATTACAGGTGAAGGGACTCAGAGGCGGGCTCCTGATTGTGTTTATAAAGTTCAGACAGGCTCATGGAAGAGAGCAGTCTGTTTGAAGGTAAGTCCCACTGCTTTTGATTGGATTTGTTCCCATTGTTTTTACTTGTGAAGGTGAAGCCTATGACACTGATTGGATGAGCTGAAATGGCTGCATCAAATGATCAGTTGCTCAAAGTACTAACAATTTGCAGTCAAAATTATGTGAGGGAAGGAAACATTGTCATTTGGGGTTCAAACCTCACACAGAGTCACCAGGAAAATATCCCAGGATGTAAGGAAGCTGAGGGACAAGGAGCCAAGAGGCAAGGAGGCTAAGGAAAAGTGCAGAGGAGGAAACAGTCTGAGAAAGAAGGACAGGTAGCTGGTTCCAGGCAAAGGGCAGAGAAGACAAGAAATTGCCTAGAAGGGGCTAACTGGAGGGACACTTCACACCTCTATGACCAGAAAAAAATGTGTGCTTTGGAGGGGAGGGGAGGGGAGGGGGGGAGGGAGACAGGGTGGCTGAAGGTCTGCTAGGATTATAGAGTTTGGCTGACAGTGATGGCTAAACTACACATGATATGGGAGATCTGTGCTAAGAACCTTTTGAGTTTTTGTTATATTGTAAAGGATCTGTGGAGAATAGGTTGGGGCAGTATCACTGAGGGAAAGTGTAACCCTTTCCCCAGTACTGTTTTCTGTTTTCCTAGCTGAAATAAATGAAGGTTCTTTTTATCTCAGGGAGGCTAATACCAACTTTTGGTGTGGGGGGCAGTTTTGATAAGGAAAATGGAACAGAAAAGGAATAATTCAGCATCTCTTTCAGCATTGCTGCTGTGATCCAATTTGGCTCCTTTGGTGACTGCTCTTATTTAAAAACAAAATGAGAAAATCCAGTCATGAATTTCCTATGCAACATAGGGTTTGATGATCCTCAGATACAGGAATTCTGCCAATAGAATGGTTGTGGCTTCTACTATCACTGCACCATTATGCCCTGGCAAACCTACAGGGGCAATGAGGTGTGTGTGTTCTAACTTTCACATATTGATTTGAACTTTGGCTACAAGCTTCTAGCTTATTTCAGTGGTCACAGGAACACTTAACTGTGCATAGGATTATTTATTTATTATTTATTTATTATAAGCATTTAATATACCACCCACTCCAAAGACTCCGGGCAGTGTACAATGACATGTAAATAAAATAACATTAAAAATTTCAATCAGAAATTACATTAAAAATTGCAAACTAAAATAGATAATGGAAAGGAAATAAAGTAAACTACAGGGCAAATGCCTGGCGGAAAAGAAAGGTCTTCAGTAAGGATTTAAAGACCAGCAAAGAGGGGGCTAGAAGAATCTGAAGGGGAAGAGAATTCCAAAGAAGTGGGGCAGCAACCAAAAAAGCCCTTTTGCGGGTACTAGAATTCTGAACCTCTCGAAAATCAGGGACCGACAAAAGGGCCATCTGAAATTATCTAACAGGATGGGATGTAACTGGGTGGGAGAGGCAGTTCTGTAGGTAAACAGGCGCCAAGCCCCGCAAGGCTTTGAAGGTAAGAACCAGGACTTTAAATTGAATTCGGAAGCAAATGAGTAACCAGTGCAGCGACTGCAAGAGAGGTTTTACCTTATCATATCTTTTGGCACCCATAAGTAGGTGAGCTGCTGCATTCTGGACCCACTGAAGCTTCCCCATCGTCTTAAAAGGTAACCCTAGGTAGAGCGCATTACACTAATCTAAGTGGGAGATGACAAGGGCATGAGTCACTGTTGGCAGTAAAATTTGGTATTCACTGACAAATGCCTGGAAAGTATGTGTGTGTGTGCATGCGCACACACGCGCCTATCTAGACTATAACCACACGTTATATTATCTACAGACTATAACCACGCACATGCGTCTATCTACAGACTATAACCAAAAGTTGTAAATGTTATTATCCTTATGCACAGATAACCAGAGCCCCTACAAGTGAGTGGGAGATCCATCCCACAGACCCGCAGTGATCTATCAATGTTCAGAAAAATCAGAAGAAAAAGACACCTAAAAAGGTCAAACCTCCTCCCCTAAACTCCCCTCCCCGTAAGTGAATGGAATGGAATGTTAGTGTGCTCAGAGTGCAGTTAACAGTCAAACGGGCAGACCTAGTGGAACTTTGTGGTGGGGAAGGGGAAGATGACTTGAGCAAAAAGAGCTGGAGATTGCTCAGCTTGAAGAGTAGTTCCTCAGGGCAGTCACACCCACTTCTGCTTCTGAAGGGAAAGGTGTGTGTCTAAACTCTTTAGTTTTCTCACCAGCCATTTCATACCTTTTGTATTTCTCAGAGGGAAGGAGGTCTCATGCATGTAAGCTTGGTGTGTAGAGAGTTAACCCTCCACAAATAAGATTTAAAAAATGAATGTGTGTGAACTCTCTGTGGAGTGGAAGCGGAGGAAGTTGCACATAGGATCTGTTAATCTGATTATCATTGTATGCATGCACTCATGCACAGAGTCACACAGTAAACTAACAGTCAGTATTAGATATAACCTATCTCTGTTCCATGGTCCCTGCACTGTAACATTTTGTTGTGGGTCCATACATGTATTTATTTTATTTAAAACATGTATATCTCTCCATTGTACATATGCATTCAGGGCAGTTAACATAAAAAAGATAATACAACAGCTAGCACGTGTTTACACACAGCGTATTCACAGACGTATGACTGAAAAGCATGTGTGCATACATTTAATTTGTTATATATAATATTAGCTGTCTTGAATACGTATGGTGGATATAAATGGATATATATTCCACTATAATACATATGTATTCAATTCGGCAGCTAACAAAATTGTCTCCCATGTCAAATTATTCTCGTTATAATAATTCTATTTCAACTGCGAACGTTCTACATTCTACACAACATTCCAATGGGATTTGCCAGCATCCACCCGTGAAATGCATTCCTTGTATCACGTTAACAATCATACCATTTGGGCTGCAGCAGATGTGAGTTTGGGAGTGGGGGGTGGGGTGGGGAATGCATTTCCAAAGCGTTTTATTCCTGCGTTTGCTTGACAACTTAAGACCACGCACAGATGCACAGACACTCTATTCTTTCCCATTCCTTCTTGTTTTCCTTCCTACAGAGGGGGCAAAACAGAACGATGGGCGGACGGCAGGAATGAATGAAAACCAATGAATGAATGGAAGTCAGGAAAGGCGCGGAGGGGGTGCTGCTGGAGAAACGAGAATTCGCGAGAAGCAGCAGCAGCAGCAGCAGCAGTGTGGCGGAGGGGTGGGGGGAAGGGAGCAAAGCGGTCACGGGGTGGGGAGAGGGGAGAAAAAGAGCGAAGAAGCAGCCACTGCGATTGGTAGCCGGGGTTGCCCATCAGCTGCCCATCAGCTGCCCCCCTACTTCCTGCTTCCCCCCTCAACCCCCGAGGAAGTGGTCCGCGCCGCGCCGGTAAAGGCATCAGCAACCAGCTAAGCTTGAGCATCCGATTCCTGTTCATCATCTTTTCTTCTTCTTCTTCTTCTTCCTCCTCCTCTTCCTCGCTCCTTTTCTTCTTTCTCTCTTTCCCAGTTTAAACACACACCCCCCGCAATTCCCTTCCTTCTCCTCCCGCCCTGATCCTCTTTGCCGCGCATCCCTGAGGCAGCATCAGCAGCTGCAGCAGCAGCAGCACCACCACCATGGCCTGGCCCTGGCGGCGCGAGGGGTAGACGGGCAGGGGCCTCCACGAGCCCCCTACCCCCTAGGAGGGGGGCTACCACGCAGTCGGGTAAGGCGATGGGCTGCTGATGGGGGGGGGCTATCGCTGGTGAGGGCTGGGCTGGGATAGGAGACCCTCCCAGCAGGATGTGTAATTTCAGTGGGGAGGGGGGGAGGTCTGGGAGAGAGGGATGACTGGGGCGGGGGGATTGGTGGCGAAAGAGAGGGATGGTGCTTAGGGTATCGGGGCTTGGAGGTGTCAGTCGGGCTGGATGTCAGGCCTGGTCTGCACTTACGACCCAGGAGATGGTGGAGTCCTGAGGTAGAAGAGTGGACTGGACCTTATAAGTAAGCGATCATATTTTTGGAGGTGTGTGTGTATATATATAAAGCTTCCTGCAAGTAGAAAACAGGCAGAGCTGAGCGAGTTCTCCGCGATGTGCTAGTGTGTGTGTTTTGCTCTGTGCTTTTATTGTAGGGAGCTGCTAGGTGGGGACTGGCATTCGCATTAACGGTACCCCTTCAGTTTGAAGTGGTACAGTCCAGAATGTGACCACCTCATTCTCCTGCATGTCTATAGAGACCAGGCCGCAGTGTGTGAGAGGCGGTGAAGGGCCGGGGGTGGGAGGGCGCGGGGAGGCCGAATTAGCGGCTCTGCAAGGCTCCTAGAAGTAGAAGTGTGCGTGTGTGGATAAGCTGAGGGAGAAAGATCATGGGAGGGACTGGGGTGCTACCATATGGGAGGTGATGGGTTGGGTAAACTGGAGACCTAGGGGGAGTGGGAGTTTGGTTTGGTTTTGGGTTTTTTTTAAGGAAAGTACAATATGGCATATGCTGTGCTTGCCATGAGGGACAACTTGAAGGTATTTGTGTTGGGAGATCCCTGGGAGGTCCAGTATGTGGTGTTGAGAAGGTAAGTAATTGAGAAGAGTAATTTGAAGGGGAGGGAGAAAAGGGTTGCTCTGATCTTATCTGTATAACAGCTGGAAAGGAAAGGCTTCCTGTCTTGTTCTGTTTTTAACGAGGACGGAAGAATGCTATTGAGGAAGATTAAGAACTGTGTGCAAACAACGGGCGGGGGGGATGAAATAACAGCGGAGAGAGCTTGGCCTAAGGCTCTCTTGTTGTCATGGTGGAGCAGGGGCTTGAGGGCAGGGCTCCAGGATCTAAGCCCCCTGCCATACTCCCATGTATTGATTATTTGCATGAGGTGGTAGCTCAGGGGTAGAGCATCCAGGTCCCAGGTTCAGTCCTTGGTAGCATCTCCAGGTAGGGCTGAGAAAGTCTCCTGCCTGAAACCCTGGAGAGTCGCTGCCAGTCAGTGTAGACAATACTGAGCTAGATGGACCAGTGGTTTGACTTGGTAGAAGCTCCCTATGTTAGGGTTTAAGTGAGAAGGACCTTGTTGGGGGTTCGCATGGTATGTGTGCCACCCAGAACGGATGGGGCTTGGAGGTAAGTTTTGTGGGATTTTGAGGTGGGGAACTATTCCATTGTCTTAAAAAAAACACCTCCTATTAAAATATGGGGAGGAAAGAACTCCTGATAGATTACTTGCATTGGCCACATTAATGTGTGCAGAATGGCCGTCCTGTGTGTGCAGCGGCCAGAAGAGCACCATTTTGGATTCTGAGCTCAGAACAGACCCTTCATTTGTGTTCCGATCATGAACCGTTGTGCACATCCCTAATTGAAATCACAGGGAACAAATGTATTATTGTTACGAATATGTATATACCATTTCAACAAATGTTCTCAGAATGGCTTACATAAAAGATAGTTTTGTGTCCCCAAAGGGCTCATGATCTAAAAAAAGAAATATAAGATAGACACCAGCAACAACCACTGGAGGGATGCTCTGTTTGGTTTGAAGAGGGACAGTTTCTCTTCCCCTGCTAAATACTACAGGTGAAACTTGGAAAATTAGAATATTGTGCAAAAGTCCATTAATTTCAGTAATGCAAATTAAAAGGTGAAACTGATATATGAGACAGATGCATTACATGCAAAGCGAGATAAGTCAAGCCTTAATTTGTTATAATTGTGATGATCATGGCGTACAGCTCATGAAAACCCCAAATCCACAATCTCAGAAAAATAGAATATTACATGGAACCAAGAAGACAAGGATTGAAGAATAGAACAATATCGGACCTCTGAAAAGTATACAGTGTACTGTGCTTGATTGGCCAGCAAACTCGCCTGACCTGACCCCATAGAGAATCTATGGGGCATTGCCAAGAGAAGGATGAGAGACATGAGACCAAACAATGCAGAATTGCTGAAGGCTGCTAATGAAGCATCCTGGTCTTCCATAATACCCCATCATTGCCACAGGCTGATAGCATCCATGCCACGCCGCATTGAGGCAGTAATTGCTGCAAAAGGGGCCCAAACCAAGTACTGAATACATATGCATGCTTATACTTTTCAGAGGTCCGATATTGTTCTATTCTTCAATCCTTGTCTTCTTGGTTCCATGTAATATTCTAATTTTCTGAGATTGTGGATTTGGGGTTTTCATGAGCTGTACGCCATGATCATCACAATTATAACAAATTAAGTCTTGACTTCTCTCGCTTTGCATGTAATGCGTCTGTCTCATATATCAGTTTCACCTTTTAATTTGCATTACTGAAATTAATGGACTTTTGCACAATATTCTAATTTTCCGAGTTTCACCTGTATATTTATATGTCACTTTTCCTCCAGGGCACCCAGGGGTGGTGCATGTGGTTCTTCCTCCACTTCCCTCCTACTGTATTTTCCTGAATCCAAGACTAAGTTTTTTTCCTAGTTCTTTCATGTTAGAAATCAGGGGGTCATCTTAAATTTCGAATCCTTCTCCTTTTGGGTAAATAAAGATATAACTTGTATTTAACCTCTATTTTTTAAGGGTCTCGTCTTAAATTCAGAGTATTGTATTCAGGCAAATATCTATATACTTATTTCTTGTAGATGGGCCATGCACGGCGGGAGGCGATTGGCTGAGTTTGCATGCAGAAGCACCTGATTGGGCAGTGGGGATTCCATATGCAGAGTTCGCAAGCAGAAGCACCTGATTGGGCAGTGGGGATTCCCTATGCAGATAGGGAGAAGGAGAAGCAGAAGCACCATGGTGATTGGGCAGTGGGGATTCCCTATGCAGATAAGGAGGAGGGGCCTGTGATGGTTAAGGTCAGTTGGAATGCAGCTGTTACTGGTCGGAAGATGTTCTGGATATAAAAGGATAGCAGGCAGAGGTCTGCAAAAAGGCAGGTCCTGAGGGAGGAAAGAGCCCCTTCAGGAGAAGGAGGATGCCGTTGTGTAAATGAACAAAACCTGTTAACTCAGGGAGGGAGGAAGAAAAAACATGAAGGGAGGGGGAAGGAAGAGTGGAGAAGAGCAAGTGGGGGAGAGAGAAAGAGAAAAAGAAGGGAGGAAGAAGAGAGACAGAAGGGAGGGCAAGGGACGGGCCTGAGCCTGTCAGCAGCCTGACAGGGGAATGAGTGGCCATGGCGGCACTGGCAGCAAGGAAGGGTCCAGTCAACCACTGCTGCTGTTTGGGGCTACTGAGGCCATTGTAAGAGGGAGGCAGTCAGGCAAGGGATGGGCCTGGTCCTGTCAGCAGCCTGAGGGGAACGAGCGGCCATGGTGGTGGCAGCAGAAAGGAACGGCCCAGTCAACCACTGCTGCTGCTCCTGAAGGGAGGACCGGGGCTCAGGTGAGGGTGAGGAGGTCTCTGGGGATAGGGGCTGCACCTTGTCCAATAGGCAGCAGCAATGCTGCAGCCACGACCAAGAAGGGTGAGGGGGATGAAAGCAACGGGATGGAGGAGGAGCAGGAGTGCAGACCAGGTGAGGGTGGGGGAGCTCTGAGGTGAGGGGAGCAATCAAGTACTAACGCACAGATGCTCTAGAGCAGGGATCCTCAAGTTCTTGGACTCCAACTCCCATAATCCCCAGCCAAAGGCCACTGGGCCTGGGGATTATGGGAGTTGAAGTCCAAGAACATCTGGGGGCCCAACGTTGAGGATCCCTGCTCTAGAGCATGCAAAATTTCTAGCACTGAAGCGGAGAGAAATAATGGCGGCGGTCAGGATGCAGAGGTGGAGGGCCGGCAGGCAAAGAGGTGGGTGGACGGCGGGCGAAGCCCCGCTGGCCAGGAAGAGGAGGCAGTGGTGTGGAGAAATGATGGCGGTGGTGAGGAGGTGGGCAGACGGTGGGTAAAGCCCTACCAGCCAGGAGGAGAAGGTGGGAGGTGGTGGTGGGATGGCCTGGCCCTGGCCCGCCCAGTGGGGAGAGCTGCGGGGGGGGAAGCGAGCGAGCGGCGGGGGGGAGAGCGAGTGAGCGTGCTGCGGGGGGGAGAGCGAGAGAGCGAGCAAGCTGCGGGGGGAGAGTGAGCGAGCGAGCTGTGGGGGATGTCACAGGCTCAGTACACAACTGCACAGATGCTCTGTGCGGGGTCAGCTATTGGTATTTTGTCCTCAAACAATCCTGTGAGGTAGGTTGGGCTGAGAGAGACTGGCTGGCCCAACAGGTTCCATGTGCACCTGGGGGTAGGTGGGGGCTCCTTTAAGGCGTGGGGAGGGTGCTGTTCAGGGGTGTAACTTTAATAGGGCAAGGGGAGACAGTTGTCTGGGGTCCCACTGCCTTAGGGGGGCCCCCAGAGGCAAGTCACATGACTGACTCCCCCAGCCACGCACCCGCCCGGGCTTCCTTCAGTTGTATTCATCCTCCAAAATTGATGTGAGTGTTAAGTACCAGAACAGCATGTCTTTCTCTAGTACCATTAAATGACTTGCATCGTCCACAATTTACAAAACCTTTAAAAATACTTTAGGATGATGTTCTATGCTTTTTGTTACCACTATTCAGCCTCATTTAATATTTCTTTACTTCATGAGCCGAGCTTCAGTGAGCAGGGTGGGGGCATTTTAAAATCTTGTCTCTGGGCCCACTCCAACCTTGCTACGCCCCTGGTGCTGTTACCTCCCCTGCCATGCATTTTGGCGCTGCTGTAAAAAACTCTGGTGCAAGCATGTCTGCCACTTCCAGTATTACGCTGACCAGGGTGGCAAGAGGGAATACAGCTGCCCCGCTCCAGAGGTTTTTACAGCAGCGCTGGAGGGGGAAGGGCAGCGGGGGAGGTAACAGCACCCTCCCCATGCTTTAAAGGAGCCCCCGCGTTTGAACTGGTTCAAACGTGCTGGTTCCGAACCTGTCTGGTGTTCCAGGAATAGAACGCCGAACAGGTTCATGCACATCCCTACCATTGGCCTTCATGGCTGGGGGAATTAGGATCCAAGGCGTCTGGCTTCTAGTATTACTATTTTTATTTATTTTCTTTATATACAGCCTTTCATTAAAAACAATCCCAAGGCGGTTTAGAAAAGTTAAAAAACATGTAATAAAAATGACAGTTAAAAGTAGTAAGCTAAAAATATATATTGCACTGCCCCCCAGAAATAATGCATACCAATATGTACCACTTTCTTCATTTTCAAAATGCTTTCTGTACATTATTTCAGTAATGCTTTCAACAGTGCTCTAAAGCAGGTAATGAGTATTTATTTGGATCTCTGTCATGCTTTTCCCTCCCTAAAGGTGGTGCTGAAAGTGGCAGGAGGATAATAAGAATAATCCTGTTCTGCGAATTCAGAGCTGAAGATGGCTTTGTACTGTTAGGCAAGCCAATTGGTGTACTTACCTGGGAATAAATCCCATTGAACCTGGTGGGATTTGAGTAAACATACCTGGGACCTAGTGAATTTGTCATAGAGAGACGAGCTGAAGGCTTCTTGGATCACAGCTTGGGTTTTTAATCATGTGCTACCTAAAATGGGAGAAGTCTTACAGAAGTAACTTGAAGTGGGAAAGAAGAAATAAAAGTGTGGACTTTTAAGCAAGTACTGCAGTATATCTGGGGTATGCATGTGTTGTTTGAGCCTGTGGCTGAGCATGGTGGGAAAAGAAACCAAAAATTAGCAACAAAGACAGGATCCCTGTGGTAACCTGGGTCTTATTTCATAGGGATTTGCAGAACATTTCGAGCTCAAAATGTTCCGACTGAAATGGTTCATCTTGAGCTCGAAACAGAATGTCCTTCAGATGAAGGGCTTGTTTCGAGCTCACAGCAGAACAACCCCATTCTGAGTCGGAATGTGTCAAGTGTTCTGAGCGCCATTTTGGAGGCCTGTTTTTACCTTGCTGATTGAATTGCTATATCCTTGCTTCTTGGTTGGCTTGTCATCATACAGATCAACTTGTATCATACAAATCATATTTGATTTGTATGATAACAAGCTAACCAAGGAGGAGGTTAGCAAGGAGATCGCAAGCCAGTTGGAAGCCAATGCCAAAGCCAATCAGCAAGGGAAAACAGGCCTCCAAATGGTGCCCAGAACACTTGAAACATTCCGAGTTTGTTCTGACGGAACTGGGTTGACCGGTTGTTCAGACCGAATGTTTTTGCCATTTGTGTTCTGTTCCGAGTGCAGAATGGACCGCAAATTCCATCCCGTGCACATCCCTATTATTTCATATGCAGATCTGTTCTGGGTTTTTCTGTTGTGGGGCACTTGTGCTCAGTCCCAGCTCCTTGTCATCCTTCTATGACTGTCTTGAGGGAGTATTCTTCAAGCTAAGAATCTTCCCATGCTTTTTGTTCAAGCTCGTCCTCCCACCCCCCACTTGCCACTGAGTTCCATTAGGTCTGCCCACTTGGTTTTCTGTTAACTGACATAAGAACAGCCCTGCTGGATCAGGCTCAAGGCCCATCTAGTGCAGCATCCTGTTTCACCCAGTGGCCCATCAGATGCCTCCGGGAAGCCCACAGGCAAGAGCTGAGGGCATGCCCTCTCTCCTGCCATTACTCCCCTGCAACTGGTGTTTAGAGGCATCTGTCCTCTGAGTCTGTGAACATTCCACTCCATTGAATTATTATTTTATTATTATTATTTTTACATTTTATATCCCGCTCTTCCTCCAAGGAGCCCAGAGCAGTGTACTGCATACTGAAGTTTCTCCTCACAACAACCCTGTGAAGTAGGTTAGGCTGAGAGAGAAGTGTCTGGCTCAGAGTCACCCAGCAAGTCTCATGGCTGAATGGGGATTTGAACTCGGGTCCCTCCGGTCCTTTAGAATTTTGTGAAACTGATGTATCTGCGGGTGCTCTTAAGTCTGTTGGTTCCTCCTCCTTGCTTCCAACAGACCCCACTGCTTATTAAGATCCTTTGAACATGTCAGCCTAAAGGCCTTTTTGATAGGCATTCTTGAGCTTTGGAATGCACTCCCCACTGAGATTTGAGGAACTTCCTTCCTTGTCTACCTTCTGTACCCCCAAATCTCAGCGGGGAGTGTGTTCCAAAGCTCAAGAGTGCCTATCAAAAAGGCCTGACTCTGAGTAGGCGTTAGCCAAACTGGTGGCCTCTGTAGGCTGACATGTTCAAAGGATCTTAATAAGCAGTGGGGTCTGTACAGAAGGAGGTCCTTTCTTAAGTCCCCTGGATCTAAGCCTTTTCGGGCTCTATAAGTAATTACTGCCTTTTGCATTTTGCCTGGAAACTAACTGGCAACCAGTGCAACCCTTTTAGAACCAATGTAATATGGTCTCTTCAGGTTGTTTCCCCAGCCCAGCTTGGCTGCTGGATGTCGCACTAGATTGTTGTGCCACATTGAGAGCTTGCATTCCGGACTAGTGTTGTGCTAGTTCAAGGGTTTTTAGTCTGGTGTACTTGGGCCCCTGGGAACTTTGAAGTCTCGTAGAGGTTACTGGGGATACAAAGAGCCTTCTTGCCTCAGGAAAGGTTGGGAAAGTACTTCGTCACATAGTGCATAATTAACTTACAGAATTCTCTGCCACAGAATGCGATGATGGCCACTTTAGGGTGGCTCTAAAAGAGGCTTATGGAGGACGGGTCATGGAGGACGGGTCTGTCAATGGCTACTAGTCTGGTGGCTATAGGCCACCTCGCTAAATACCAGTTGCAGGGGAGCAAAGGCTGGAGAGCGGGCAAGCTCTCAAGCCCTGCCTGTGGGCTTCTCGGAGGCATCTGGTGGGCCACTGGGTGAAACAGGATGCTGGACTAGATGGGCATCCTTGGGCCTGATCCAGCAGGGCTGTTCTTATGTATGCCTGCCATGCTGCACTGTTGGTTCCCTCTCCAGAAGGGGAGGGGGAGGAGTGTCAGGCAGCACCCTTCCCTCCTTTTCTTCATGTGGCTGGCTAGCATCACATTTTTATGTGACCTTGCTACCAAGCCTGTCAGTCTGGCTGAGGGCGCCTGAGGATCTAACCAGCCAGTCACATGGAAAGGAGGAGAGAGCAGTGGGGTCAGGTCAGGGGGTGTGCTGTGAAGCCCTCGCTATGAGGCTCCAAAGAAAGCCACAGTGTAAAGTTAGGGGTTTGGATTGTTAGTGCTTGGTTTGTTTGTCTGATTCCAGAGCCAGACTCACTTAGCTTGTATTTATGGCCCACCAACTCTGGCAATACTTACTTCTGAGGGTCACAGTGCTTGGCTGTTGAAGTGGGGTACCTGAGCTGAAGCTTGGAGACAGAAGGGGTGCACTTGTTAAAGTGGAAAACCACTGTGTGAGTGCAGATGCCCTTTCCTGTGCTCCACCTGTGGTGTATCTCCTGCTGGGAGACCTTTTCCTTGGTCTGTTTACATGCAGAGCACTTTGTTCAAGAGCAGAATCTGGAGGTTTTAACAACTACACGATTTTCTTGTGGGTACACAACTTTGTTGCACAAGCGCTCTGTTAGTCTGGATGTCAGCCAGTAAATCCAGGGTCATGTGAAAGATTTTTCTGATTAGGTGATAGAAGGAAGCTGAAGAGTGTGTGTGTGTGTGTTCTACTAATTACAGGGTTGATGAATACTACATGCATATAAGAAACGTCAGGGAGTAGACCTGGAGTGGTGGAAAATAATCTGTGTGCTGTGCCTGTGTTTGCCAACATTTCCCCCCAGAGGAACACATTTATTTGTTTGTTTGTTTGTTTGTTTGTTTATACATGTATATCCTGCTTTTTTCTCCGAGAAGGTCAGAGTGGTGTACATGGTTATGTTTATCCTCACAACAACCCTGTGAGGTAGGTTAGGCTGAGAGATACATGACTGGCCTAGAGTCACCCAGTGAGTTTCATGGTGGCATGGGGATTCAAACTTCGAACACTCTAACCACTATGCTATGCTGGCTCTGATTAGATTAAGGTGGGGAAATGAGGTGTACTGCTCACCCAGATAACTTTTTTTTTTGCACAGCAAAGCCATCACACTAATTTTTACCCTGTTGGTGCATTATGGGGCAAGTCAGCTGCAAAAGCCGGGAGTTTAAACTCTACAAATTAGAGCAGACCCTCTCCTTGAAGACCAGGAACAGGCCACCTCCTTCTGTTTGCACTGTGGGGCAGGCCAGCTCCAAAGGCAGGTGTGCTTTGCATCTGACTTGCTCCTTTATGCCTGGAAAGTGGGAGCCTCTTTCTCTGTGTAATACAGGGTGAATCAGCATGCTATGCTGCTTGAGGAAAGGCTGTGCTACAGAGTTGGCGAGGGGCAAAACCCCTTCATGCAGTCATGGTTTCCAGAGGAGAAAGTTCAAAATCATCTAATGGAGACTATATTCTGGACCAATGGTGTGGATAGAGATCGCAGGCTTTTGAGTGGCACAGAATTCTTCTTCAGATAAGGCTCAAGAAGACAACCACTATTTTGTGACTAAAATGTTTTATGCTAGTGTGTAGCCTGGTTCTTTTGCTGGCTTTGCCCTGGAGCTCAGCTCAGGCCTTGTATGTCTTATGATAGTTTACTGTAGATTAGTTACCACTTCGCACCATTTAATTGCTTTAATTGGGATGATTAAAAGATAGCTCTCCCCTGCTCCCCACATATGTGCACACACCCTTTCAATACAAACTCAAGGCAGCAATTAATCTAATGTTGAGGGCTGTTTTTACAAGGCAGTGGGGAGTGGCAAGCCAGGCCTTTGCCAATAGCCTGCAGCCAAGCATCATTGCCAAAGAATGTCTTCATTCATAGAATGTCGCATCGGGGTCAGCAGGAGTGGGTCCAGATGGCATTATTCAGGGGGCTGGCGGTGCCCACGGGTTGCCCAGCTGCTGACCAATGAGTGGAGCCGGGCTTCTAACCTACTGTTGTGGTCATGAATGCAAAACCGTGTGGTGTTAATTTTGTCCCAGACTGATTTTAGTGCCACCTATACAGGTGTGAGTTTATATGTGGCATTAGTAGTTCTTGAGCATGCCTTGTTAAACGCCAGTATTTGAGGGCCGTGTTCAGACATCCGTTGCCTTTAGGTAGGCTCTCAATCAACTTTGATTGAGAACTCTCTACATTTTACAGAACTACTTTCTCCCAGAAGTAACCACTACCTTGAGTGCATTTCTGAAGTTATGCCTGATGTTGGGGACAATGGTATAAACTATACTGCTTTCTAAGCTTTTGCTACAAGATATGGCTGAAAAGTCTGCAGCTTAGATAGGTTTTGGCTGAAGCTGATAACTTTTTAACCCAACCTCCCCCCCCCCCTTTTAATTGTCATACCTTCAGTTTCATTGTGCTGGCTTATAGTGGCCCACTTGAATTGTTTAGAAAAAATAGGATTGGGAGTCCTCTCACTATCATTAAGTGGACCAAAGCTGCTTTCCTATTATTTATTTATTTATTATTAAATTTTCGTAATGCCTTCCATAATGCATTTCAAGGTGGTTTACAAAAGTTAAAATAAGATTCTGTAAAAGTTACATTTAAAACCTTAAAATCAAATATTAAAACCATAAAATACCAAGAAGCAATTGAAAAGAAACAGAAGCAAGAAAGCAAAAGAAACAGAAGCAAGAAAGCTGAGAAATCTGGCAGCCTCTAGGAGGTAAAAACCTGAGTAAATAAAAAGGTCTTTCATTGTTTTTTAAAAGCAGCCACAGCTGTCACAGAGTGAACGTTCACTAGGAGAGCATTCCAGAGTCTGGGGGCAACAACAGAGAAGGCCCTATCCCGTGTACATGGCAATCTAGATTCTCTCAACGTCAGCACACAGAGCAAAGGCCCCCCTGACGATCTTGTTGGGTGGGCAGTAATCTTTGGAAGCAGGCAGTCCTTGAGGTATCCAGGTTCCAGACTGCTAAGGGCTTTAAAGGTAATAACCAGCACCTTGAATTGGATCTGGAAACAAATTGGCAACTAGTGCAGCTCTTTCAGGATAGGTGTAATATTATCATCATTATTATTTACATTTTATATCCCGCTCTTCCTCCAAGGAGCCCACAGTGGTGTACTACATACTTAAGTTTCTCCTCACAACAACCCTGTGAAGTAGGTTAGGCTGAGAGAGAAGTGACTGGCCCAGAGTCACCCAGCAAGTCTTATGGCTGAATGGGGATTTGAACTCGGGTCTCCCCAGCCTAGTCCAGCACTCTAACCACTACACCACACTGGCTCTGAAAGAGCAGTTCCTGAGAGAACCCTGGTAGCTCCATTCTGCACCAACTGAAATTTCCAAATATTCTTCAAGGGCAGCCCCACGTAGAGCTCATTGCAGTAATCCTTCCGTGACATGACTAAGATGCCCAGAGACATAAGTTTGGGTGGGGCATAAATTTAATTAATTAATTAATTAATTAATTAAGATAAGGCATGGGTAACCGTGGCCAGATTTGCCTTTTCGAGAAAGGGCCACAGCTGGCTTACTAGCCGAAACTGTGCAAAGGCACCCCTGGCCACCGCCTCCACCTGAGCATCCAAAAGCAGAGCTGGGTCCAGCAACACTCCCCAGCTGTGCACCTGCTCTTTCAAGGGGAGTAGAACACCATCCAGAGCTGGTTGAATAACCCTATCCTGATTGGCTTTCCTACTGACCAACAGCACCTCCATCTTGTCTGGATTCAGCCTCAGTTTGCTAGCCCACATCCAGCCCATCACTGCCTCCACCTCCTGGTTCAGTAAATCCAGGAACTGATGTCAGGGAAAGGTAGAGCCGAGCATCATCTACGTATTGATGACACTTCAGCCCAAACTTCCTGATGACCTCTCATGTAGATATTAAGCAGCATGGAGGACAATACTGAGCCTTGCGAGTCGAGCAGAAGTCCCCCAGCTTTCAAACCACATGGAGCCTCCACCTGACCCCCCAAGAAAGGACCAGAACCACTCCAATGCACTACCTTCGATTCCTATACCTGAGAAATGGTCCAGAAGGATACCATGGTCGATTGTATTGAACGCCGCTGAGAGGTCCAGCAGAACCAACAGGGATGCACGCCTGTCTAGTTCCCAGCATAGGTCATCTACCAGGCTGGCCAATGCAGTTTCAGTCCCAAACTCAGGGCAAAAGCCAGATTAAAAAGCATCTAGATAATCCGTATCATCCAAGACCCTTTGCAGCTGCACAGACACCACACACTCTGTCACTTTGCTTAAAAAGGGAAGATTTGAAACAGGCCGATAGTTACCAAAGTTGGTGGAATCAAGGGAGGACTTTTTTAGTAATGGTCTTACCACCGCCTGCTTGAGGCTCGATGGCATCTTGCCTTCCCTTGGTGAAGCATTAATAATTGGCTCCAACCACCTACCTGTCCCTTCCCTGGCAGATCTTACTAGCCATGAAGGGCAAGGGTCCAGAGTACATGATGTTGCCCGCACACTGCCTAGGATGTTGTCCACTTCCTCAGGCTGCACTAACTGAAAAGAATCCATCACAATCTGACCAGATGGTTGCCAAGGCACATCTCCTGGAACTACGAAAATCCTGGAGTCCAGATCAACATGGATGCAAGCAATTTTACCTGCGAAGTGACATGCAAACTGGTCACAGACAGGGAAAGAACTGATGGTTTTTCCCCTGTCACCCGGGGGCTTGTGTGAAGCAATGATTTTGCCACATGAAACAGCTCTGCCGGCCTACACGGGGTAGACACAAAGTAGGCGGAGAAAACCCATTTGCCACCCCCACCGCCATGGAGTAGTCCCTAAAATGGGCTCTAGCCCATGTTCAGTCAGATTTGTTATTCCTCCAATGGTGCTCTAGCCGTTTTTCTGAGTTTTTTAGTTGCCCTAAGCTCTAAGGAGCAAAGCAGGCTCCACCAAGCTGGAGAGGGCATGTAGGAGTGACCATGTCAATATGTCTCCATATTCCAGAGATTCACCAGGGCCTCGACAGTCACCAGTTCTGAACACTGGAAACTCCCTGAGGGCTGCCTGAAAACCTATGAGTCGGTTGGTGTACCGACCACCCTGGATCCACACATCTTTGGGGGTAGGCCATTCTAATTGGTCCACCACCCCTGCAGAGGTTGGTCAAAGCAGTCAAACTAAACCCCACCAGATAATGATCTGTCTATGACAAAGGAGTAATATCAGACTCCTCCACCTGCAGATCATTCAGTTCCTGTCTGGCAAAAACCAGGTCCATCATATGTCCTGCCATGTGAGTAGGACCCGATATTAGTTGAGAGATAGGCCATTGATTGTCATGGCAGCCATGAAGTCCTGAGCTGCTCCTACTAGGGGGGCCCTCAGTGTGGACATTGAAGTCCCCAAGACAATAAGCCTAGGGGAATCCAACGCCACCTCTGAGACCACTCTGCCAGCTCAGGGAGAGAGACTGAGGTACAGCAGGGTGGTTGGTATCCCTATCCTGTTTTTTAGGCTCACCTTCAGGGATGAACACTTGAAATTCTGATATTGCCTAACCGGGCATCTGGAGAGGGGAATGGACTCATGATAGATGATTGCAACTCCTCGTCCCCAACCTTCAAGGCAGGGTTGCTGTAGGATCATGAAACCTGAATATAAGAATAGCCCTGATGGATCAGGCCCAAGGCCCATCTAGTCCAGCATTCTGTTTCACACAGTGGCCCACCAGATGCCACTGGAAGCCTACAGGCAGGAGGAGGGCATGCCCTCTCTCCTGCTGTTACTCGTCTGCAACTGGTATTGAGAGGCATACTGCCTCTGAGGCTGGAGGTGGCCTACAGCCCTCCAACTAGTAGCCGATGATAGACCTCTCCTCCATGAAGTGATCCAAACCCCTCTTAAATCCATCTAGGTTGTTGGCTGTCACCACATCTTGTGGCAGAGAATTCCACAAGTGGATTATGCGTTGTGTGAAAAAGTACTTCTGTTTGTTGGTCCTAGATTTCCTGGCAATCAATTTCATGGGTTGACCCCTGGTTCTAGTGTTATGGGAGAGGGAGAAGCATTTCTCCCTATCCACTTTCTCTACACCATGCATGATTTTATAGACCTCTATCATGTCTCCCCACAGTCATCTTTTTTTCTAAACTAAATAGGCCCAGGTGTTGTAGTCTTGCCTCATAGGGAAGGTGCTCTAGGCAAGACTACAACGTGTGGAGGGCAGAGCTGGGAGAGACCTACACCAGTGAGCTCACCGAACCATGTCTCAGTCATACATACCAGGTCAGCATGCTCATCGACAATTAAATCATGAATGAGAGATGTTTTTGCATTTACTGACCTGGCATTCAACAGCAGAAACCTAATCCTGAGGGAGTGTTCCCAGAACTCTCTGGAGCTGAAAGACTGGGAGAAGAGCCGGAAAAAGTAATAAGCCCCAGTTGCCTAGACAGTTTCCCCCTGTAATGGCCTGCCCAGTTCCCGCCACCATATTTCCCTCTGCCTGCCACCCAAGAAGAAGTTGCCCCCAGAGTACCCCCAGTTCCCTGCTCTTGCAGGCACATGCTAGAACAGCACAGGTGGGCAGAATTAAAAGGCAGAGTTCAATTAATAGTACAAGGATTGTACTGAAATCAAGGTCCTCCTCACCCCACCCCCCCAGACCACTGGGAAGTGGGTCCCTGCATGCACCAGATGTGTTGCTTGCCAAGCAGGGCTGTTTGCAGAGGCATGCTATTATTGCCGTCCTTGCAGATCACCAGATGTTCCCCAGATGTTCTGCTCCTCTTCAAACTCTGTGCCCCAGGCCAAGACCCCTTCAGCTCATGCTAGGCTTGAGCCCGAAACATTTCGGCGGCCATTGAAAAGGCCGCCGAAACGTTTCGGGTGGTGGGGGCGATTCGGCGTTTCGGCGCCGGCGGGGGTAGGGCTTTAAGGGCGGGGGAGAGTGTACTCATGACGGGCGCACGCGCAAACGGGACTTCCGGCCACTTCCGGTCGACGGGGGCAACGGGACGGCAGGGAGGAACGCTGCCGTCCCGAGGGGCTTCTAATTCCGAGAGCGCCGGCGGGGGAAATGCGGCGGGGGGGGTGAGTACACTCTCCCCCGCCCTTAAAGCCCTACCCCCGCCGGCGCCGAACAACCTTTCGTGCACATCCCTAGCTCATGCCTCTAGACAGGCACCTTCCTTAGGTCGTGTTGCCTGCACAGGGAGGGGTGGAATGAGCTCACTGCAGCTTCCAGGTGTCAACCACCCCAAGTCCCACACCAGCCCTTGCCAGCTTGGCTTTCTCCCAGTCTCTTAAGTCTGTCCACCAAAGTTCCCTGTAACAGGGATTCTCAGACATTGTTGACTAGAACTTCCATAATCCCCAGCCAAAGGCCATTGCAGCTAAGGATGCTGGGAGTTGTAATCAGCAACATCTGGGCATCCCTGTCACTGGGAACACGGCTGCTCACCCTCTGCTGTGTTCATCAGCTGCGCTTTTTTGCTTCTGGCATTCTGACCCTGCATATGATATTCCCTTAGGACACTGTGCAGGTGGAACTAGGGACGTGCATGAACCTGTTCGGAGGCCTTTTTACGGGCCTCTGAACGGGCTCAAATAGGGGGCCGGTTTGAAGTTCAACGCCGGTGGGAGTGCCACTTTAAGGGCAGGGGAGGGTGCACTTACCCCTCCCGCCGCTTCCCCCCTCCCCCGCCGGTGCTCATTACTGGTAAAAACCTTCGGGGCGGCAGCATACCTCCCTGCCACCCCTTCCCCCTCCTCGGCTGAAAGTGGCCAGAAGTCCTGGGTGTGCATACGCACGCCGCATGCACTCGCATGAACGTCAAACGGGCACACGCGTGACATGTGCACACGCACCCGGGACTTCTGGCCGAGGAGGGGACAGGGGTGGCAGGGAGGTATGCTGCAGCCCCAAAGGTTTTTACTGGTAACGAGCGCCGGTGGGGGGCGGGGGGGTGGCGAGAGGGCTAAGTGCACCCTCCACCACCCTTAAAGTGGCACCCCCACCAGAATCGAACCGCCCAGCCGTGATTCCATGCACATCCCTAGCATGAACTGCCTCATAAGAATATAGGAAGCTGCCTTATACCGAGTTAGACCCATTGGTCCATCTCGGTTCGTACTGTCTACACCGACTGGCAGCTGCAGTCCAGGGTTTCAGAAAGGGGGTCTTTGCCACCCCTATCGGGTGGTGCAGCCAGGGATTGAACCTGGTACCTTCTGCATGCAAAGCGGATGCTGTGCCACTGAGCGACTATCCCATCGCTCCAACCAAAGTGCTGATAGCCAAGAACGATTTGGTGGGTGATGACGACGGGAGAGGAGGAGGTGGCCATGAAGTCTAAGCCCTGGGACCCAGCCAACCAAAGTGAAGTCTAATTCACACTCATCCTGATTCCCTTGTTCTCTCCATGCCTTTCCCATTTATCTCCCATATCACTGATTGTTATCCTTGAGTTTCTGTTTCCTGCCTTTTATCTTTTCCCCTCCCACTGTTGGAAACTGAGCTTGTAAGCTTCTTGAGGCAAGGGACTCTCTCTTGCTGATGCTGCCCTGCAAAGAGTCATGTAAGCTGGTGGTCTATAGAAGCCATTGCCCAGCATTCCATCTTCCTATCTCAACATTCTGTCACACTCGAGCAGACCAAGAGACAGAAGAGCTGGGACCAAACAGCTCTTCTGTAGGGCTGTGCATTCCTGTCAGAATGACAGTACTGTCAGATCAGACCTGGGCCATACTGGAAAATGTCCAATTAAATCTGACACAACATTTTAGCATCCCACCATCTTGGAAATGTTGGAATGAAATCTCTCTTGTGTCTGATTTCTGTCGGAATGAAAAAGGGCTCTTTTCAGTCTTCTGGAAGTCAAGCCAAACAATGTTGGCATAACAATTGCCTTGTTTGGAACAGACATAGCTCGGTGGGGGCGAGAAGGGGGTTTTGAGTGACAGATCAAGCTGGCTATCCAAAGAGAGCTTTGTAGTGATAACTCAAGAGCTGGCCATTTGCAGTGCATCATGTCAAAGGATCTGAGTCTTGCCTTCCAATCGCAGTGTTTCTAGGGAGAGACACAGATCCCTATATTATCCTTCTGCTAACAATCTTTTTGGAGAAAGACTTTACCACTCGGATTAACAGTTTTCATGGACTCATGCTTAAAAATAAAAAATAATAATAATTAAAAAATAAAATAAAAATCAATGGGTGGACCAGTATGCTTCAAACCACACACACTGAATTCTATGGCCATGTACTACCACTGTAGGAGATTTGACAACTTTCTGCCCAGCCATTCTGTAGTTATAACACAAGATGTTAAAAGGTGAGGAGAGTATTCCATTTATTTGAAAGCAAGGAGCAGTTTCCTCCACATAAGGTGTGCTTGATGCTCAGGGTAGGGGCTTAAATTCCTTAACTGTGTAACCTTCTGCCATGAAACAGAGCAGTTATTTGCATTTTTAAAGGTGTTTTCAATTCTTTTAAAAAATCATTTAAAACCAACAAGTGGATCAACCTCCTTCAGTCCATGCATTTAATGCTATCTTCATATACAACCACCATGTGGAATTTCAGAACTTTCTGCCCAGCCATTCAAGAGTTGTTTTTTGTTTCCCATATATTCTGATGGGAAATCTGCCTTAAATCAGAAAATCCAACCATTGGACAACTTCTTTTTAAAGAGTACTAGTTCTGATTCTGACAATTTTCATGTTGAATCGGATCATGTCTGATTGGATCCAACGACTCTTCAGGTGTGCAGGCTTACTATTCAGATAAAAACAGGATTGATTCCTAATGGCTGGGGCCACCAGAAAGCTGGGAGCACGAGGATAATCGTGGATTTTCTCCCTAATCTGTGTTTATGCCACTTTTCTGCAAAGCAGCTTACCCAATTTACAAACATAAAATCAAAAGATAAAGCAGAAAAAACTGCAGCACCCATTAAACTGTAGATTAAAAGCTCCCTGAAATATGATGATCTTAGAAGGATGTGTAAGAAAGGTGTCCAAAGATGGGGCTGGGTGGATCTTCATGGGAAGGGGAAATGATCTTGGCATCACCACTGTGAAGGCCCTGTCTTGTGTGCACCTGCCAATCTGATGTTGCACAAGGACAGGATGGAGAGCAGCAGGGGCGTAGCAAGGTTGGAGTGGGCCCAGAGACAAGATTTAAAATGGGCCCCCACACTGAAGTTTATATATATATATATATATATATATATATATATATATATATATATGCCACAATAGAACATCATCCTAAATTATTTTTTAAAAGGTTTTGTAAATTGTGGACGATGCAAGTCGTTTAATGGTACTAGAGAAAGACATGCTGTTTTGGTAGCTCCAGGTCTTAACACTCACATCAACTTCGGAGGATGAATTCAACTGAAGGAAGCCTGGGCGGGTGCTCGGCTGGGGGAGTCAGTCATGTGACTTGCCTCGGGGGGCCCCCCAAGGCAGTGGGCCTCCAGACAACTGTCTCCCCTTGCCCTATTATAGTTATGCCCCTGGAGAGCAGGGCCCTGATGCTAATCTCAGGCAGCCTTATGTGGGAGCAAGCGCTTCCTGAGAGATCTTGGTTCCAAGTCAGGTTTAGGGCTCTAAAGGCTAAAACCAGAAGTTGAAATGGAGTCTGGAAAGGAGCAGGCAGCCAGTGGGGATGGTCCAAGTCTGGAGTTATGTCTGCTGATGTTTGAGTCCTGGGCAAAGGTCTAGCAGTCATGTTTTGGACCACCTGGAGTTTCCAGGCATTGCAGACAAATTTGCAGAGAGCATTGCAGCAGCCAAGTTTGGAAGTAACCAGAGTTACTGCAGCCAAATCCACTTTCTTCAGGAAATCAAAGCTGGGAAAAGGCACTCTTCACTACCTGGATATCCAGGTTTAGTTCCTACTGTGGCGGTGTATCCTTAAAAAAAACTTTTTCCCATATAAGCAATTGGCGGACTCTTGGTAGGGAATAAAAACATTGTGAGGCACTTCACACGAGCAGTGTGAAGCGCAGAGAGGAAGTTTGTGGGGAGAGCAGCTTTGACCCACTCTCTCTGCAGACGATCACTTACCATTTGCTGGGCCGGCAGATCGCCAGCCCAGATGAGTGGCAGCTCTCCTACAGGCTGCCCGTGTCTCACTCAGGGGTCGAGTGAAGGGAAGTGCTGGCGCCCCACCCCCCGGAAGCCCCAGTAATGCACCGCGCATGTGCGCTGTACATTCCTGGGATCCCCTCTCCCCCTCAAGTGTGTCTGCAAGCAGCCGCGGCTGACACGATCAATTAAACGGGGTTAACGGAGCACTCGCTCTATTAATCTCATTTAATGGGGGTGGACAGTATTTGGGGTTGGTGGTTCACTGCTCATTGCCCAAGCAATGCCCTCTGCTCTGTGGGGAGGGGGAGCTCCCTGCCTTGCTTGTTCCCACCTCGCCTGCTTACTTCTCCTGTTTACATCTGTCTGGCTTGGGCAGGTGATGGATGGACATGGCCAGGAGAACGACGGAGCAGCCCAGCCACCCCCTTGCTTGCTCACTGCTTCTGGTCACATCTGTCCATTGTCTGCCATAGACGGGAAACCTGCTCGAATTTGGAGGCACCATGCTGAACTGGCGCCTGGGAATCGTTGAGCCCTGATAGAAGAATCTGCTGTTTGTTTGTTTGTTTTTATCAATTTTTAGATTCAAATTAAAACTGAAAATTATAAAAAGCTAAAAATTATAAAAAGCTACAGAACATACCAGATATAACAAAATAGTAATGGAGCATTAAAAAGCCTCCTTAAAAAGGTGTGTTTTAAGATGTTTTTTAAAAACATTGATGGAGGGAGCATGGCGAAGCTCTTCAGGGAGGGCGTTCCAAAGCCAAGGGGCCGCAACAGAAAAGGCCTTAAGAACATAAGAACAGCCCTGCTGGATCAGGCCCAAGGCCCATCTAGTCCAGCATCCTGTTTCGCACAGTGGCCCACCAGATGCCACTGGAAGCCACAGGCAGGAGTTGAGGGCATGCCCTCTCATTTATGAATAAATTAAAAAGTGGTTCCAGTACAGATCCCTGGGGGACCCCACTTCTTACTTCCCTCGATTGTGAAAACTCCATTTATACCTACCCTCTGTTTTCTGTCTTTCAACCAGTTAGTAATCCACACGTGTTTGCCCTCTTATCCCAAGACTGCTAAGTTTTCTCAGGAGTCTTTGATGAGGAACTTTGTCGAAAGCTTTTTGGAAGTCCAGTTATACTATGTCAACTGGATCATCTTGAGCCACACACTTGTTGACACTCTCAAAGAACTTCAAAAGGTTGGTGAGGCAAGATTTACCTTTGCAGAAGCCATGCTGGTTCTCTCCCAGCAGGGACTGTTCTATGTGTTTTACGATTTTATCCTTGAGGATGCTTTCCATCAATTTGCCTGGAACAGACATGAAGCTAACCGGCCTGTAATTTCCCGGATCTCCCCTTGATCCCTTTTTGAAAATCAGTGTTACATGTGCTATTTTCCAGTCCTCCGGTACAGAGCCTGATTGCAGGGATAAGTTATTTTAGCAAGGAGGTTGGCAATTTCACATTTGAGTTCTTTGAGGATTCTTGGACGGATGCCATCCAGCCCTGGCAATTTGTTAGTTTTCAGTTTTTCCAGACAGTTTAGAACATCATCTCTTGTCACTTCTATCTGACTCAGGTCTTTAGCCTCCATCCCTAAAAAGCCTGTTTCAGGAACAGGTATACAGGTCAAATCCTTTATCCGGACTGCTTAGGACCAGAGGTGTTCCGGATTTCGGAATATTTTCATAAATGAGATATCTTATTTTGTTTGTTTGTTTGTTTATTCAATTTCTATACTGCCCTTCCAAAAATGGCTCAGGGCAGTTTACACAGAGAAATAATAAATCAATCAGATGGATCCCTTTCCCCAAAGGGCTCACAATCTAAAAAGAAACATAAGATAGACACCAGCAACAGTCACTGGAAGTACTGTGCTGGGGTTGGATAGGGCCAGTTATCTTGGGCATGAAAGGTTACTGGGTGTTTTTTTTTAAAGGTTTGATTTAAAGCATATAATCAAATAATCATTGAATTCACTCAAACATGGCATTTTAGCTGGAAATGAAACTCAGATGAAAATAATCTCATCATCTCGGTTGCTGAAGCCTAGGCAGCGTTTCTCTCTTTCTCTTCTCATCTATTCCTGTTTGTTCGTATTTATTCTGCTAGATCGTTATTCATCTGTTACCTCTGTGCCCTTGTTATCTCCTAAACTCTTGTGCATATGTACCTTAAATAAAACACCTTCTTTCGTCTTCCCCGCTCCTTTCCTTTCCTTCCTTTCTGCTGGGAGCAAAGCTTAAGTAAACAAAAGGCAGATAGGCAGTGTACAAGAGGCAGATAGCAACTAAAAGGAGAGCTAATGAGCTGAGGAATCAACAGCAAGTTTAGGGGCCGTAAGGGATCGCTCCTGCAAACTGGAGGAGGTTGAAGCTACAAGCATTTTCTCTCTTGTGTGTGCGTGCGGGCGCGGCGTGGTGTCTGGATTTCGGAGCTTTCCAGATTTTGAGAGTCCGGATAAAGGATTCCCAACCTGTATATGCTCAGTATCCTCTGCCGTGAAGACGGACACAAAGAACTCGATTTAGCTTCTCTGCAACCTCCATATCCTCCTTAATAATCCCTTTCACTCCCTCATTGTCTAATGGTCTAACCGCCTCCCTGTCAGGTTTCCCGCTTCTGATGTATTTAAAGAAGTTTTTGTTACCCCCCTTGATACTTTTAGCTGAATGTTCCTCAAACTCTCTTTTTGCCTCCCTTATTGTCACCTTGCATTTCTTTTGCAAAAGTTTGTATTCCTTTCTGTTCTCTTCATTTGGACAGACCTTCCAATTTCTGAAGGAAGTCTTCTTCCCTTTTATGGCTTCCTTTACATTACCTGTTAGCCATGCTGGCATCCTCCAGGACTTAGTGGAACCTTTCCTCCATTTGGGTATACAATCTAACTGGGCTTCTAGAATTGTGGTTTTGAGTAAACTCCATGCATTCTGGAGTGAAGTGACTCTCCTGATTTTCCCTTTCAGCTTTCTTTTCACCATACTCCTCATTTTGGAGAAGTTTCCTCTTCTGAAATTCAAAATGTCTGTGTTAGACTTCCTTGGTGATTCTCTCCCCGCATGTATGCTGAATTTAATACACTGTGGTCACTGTTCTCTAAAGGGTTGTCGACACTGACATCCCGGACCAAGTCCTGGGTGCCACTCAGGATTAAGTCCAAGGTCGCCTTCTCTCTGGTTGGTTCCAAGACCAACTGTTCTAGGGCACAGTCATTCAGCATATCTAAAAATCTGACCTCTTTGTCATGACTTGACTGTGAATTTACCCAGTCTATGTGTGGGTAAGTGAAGTCACCCATTATTACAGCCCTGCCTCTCCTAGACGCCTCCCTGATTTCCTGCTGCAACTCTCAGCCACTGTCAGTGTTTTGATCTGGAGGGCGATAGCATGTCCCCAGTAGCACGTTCCCTTTCAGGCCTTGTATTGTCACCCACAGGATTTCTGTGGAGGACTCCGGTTCTCCTAGGTTTTCTGCCTTGTTAGATTCTATCCCTTCTTTAACATACAGTGCTACTCCACCTCCAAGGCGCCCCTCCCTGTCCTTTCTATAGAGTTTATATCCAGGGATAACAGTGTCCCACTGGTTCTCACTGTTCTACCATGTTTCTGTTATGCCCACTATAGCTATTTCTGTGTTAGCAACCAAGCACTCTAGCTTACCCATCATGGCTCAAAGGCTACTGGTATTGACATATAAGCACCTATATGCTGAATCTCTCACCTGGTGTATGCTATCTTTCTTTTGACTCTTTGACCAGTTGGCACAGCCTTCTATCTGCTCTTTATGTGGTTCTGCTGTTAACGTACAGCAGAATGTTAACAACAGGTGTTAACATACCAGTGGGGATTCAAGCTAACAACCTCTTCCTCCCTAGGCAAGTCACTGTTTTATCTGAATCTGTTTTATCTGAATCCTTTGCATCCTTGCACTTTAAAGGATGGCATTTGCCAAACTGGATACTGCCCGGCTCCTGTTGGCTATTCTCCAGGCCTCATTTTAAAAGCTTCTCTGCAACTTTTTTTATTTTAAGCGCCAGCAGTCTGGTTCCACCAATCATCATCATCATCACCAAGACCTGGCAATGGCTTAAGAATGGCAACTTGAAGAAAAGAAACAGAGGGTTTAATACTGGCTGCACAAGAACAGGCACTAAGAACAAATGCAATAAGAGCAAAAGTAGAAAAGTCAACAACAAACAGCAAGTGCTGCCTTTGTAAAGAAGCAGATGAAACCGTGGACCACCTAATCAGCTGTTGTCAAAAGATCGCACAGACTGACTACAAACAAAGGCATGACAAGGTAGCAGGGATGATACACTGGAACATCTGCAAAAAATACAAGCTACCTGTAGCCAAAAATTGGTGGGACCATAAAATTGAAAAAGTTGAAGAAAATGAATATGTAAAAATATTATGGGACTTCCGACTACAAACAGATAAACATCTGTCACACAATACACCAGATATCACTGTAGTCGAGAAGAAAGAAAAACAAGCCAAATAATCGACATAGCAATACCAGGGGATAGCAGAATAGAAGACAAAGAAATAGAAAAAATCACAAAATACAAAGATCTACACATTGAAATTGAAAGGCTACGGCAGAAAAAGACCAAAATAATCCCAGTGGTAATTGGCGCCCTGGGTGCAGTTCCAAAAGACCTTGAAGAGCACCTCAACATCATAGGGGCCACAGAAATCACCATCGGCCAATTACAAAAAGCAGCTTTACTGGGAACAGCCTATATTCTGTGACGATATCTATAACAACAGCAACAACATTGACAATAAAATTCAGCCATCCCAGGTCCTTGGGAAGGACTCGATGTCTGGATAAAACAAACCAGTCAATAACACCTGTCTGACTGTGTAAATAAATAATAATAATAATATAAGAAGAAGAAGTGCAGCCCGTCCCTTTTGTACAGGCCTTGCTGGCCCCAAAATGTATCCTAACAAATCTAAACCCCTCCTCCCGGCACCAACGTCTCATCCACGCATTGAAACCCCTCAGCTCTGTCTGTCTCACTGTACCTGCATGTGGAACAGGTAGCATTTCTGAGCATGCTACCTTGGGGGTCCTGGACTTCAATATGCTACCTATCAACCTAAATTTGGCTTCCAGGACCTCCCAACTACATCTCCCAATATGCATGAGTCAGGAATGCTGGTGGGCAGATAGTGCAGAAGATGGGTTTTTCTCTTGCAGCTGTGATCTCAAAAGAACACAAACAAAAGCTCTTGCCACTCTGACTTTTTCCCAAGGGGGTCGGAAAAGACCAACCTGAACTGAGGTTTCTTAAGTTTGGAGTCGGGCTCTCCTGAACCCCCCTGATTCTGGTAAAATTGGACCACGTCTGATTTTACTGATCTGACTTTCCACAGGCGTAGTTAATACTATGGCTATTAAAATTGATGTCATTATATCTAACCACAGAGTACTTGTTTACATGTGCAAAGTTTCCACACCTCTTAGGCAGCTAAGCCATTAAGTCCCTCTCTTCCTATGTCAGACCTGTAAAGCAGAGAGAAAGTTACATTCTCCGGGTGACATGGTTTAGAACAGTTGCATCAGCAGAACCTCTGAGCCTGCCTCTGACCTTCTCTGGTCTCCATTTTCTGGATTGGCTCTGGGTGGTTTATTTGTGGGAGAAAAGTAAGTGGGCCATGACTCAAGTATTTGCTTAGATGCTGTGGGGAGCCCCATTGTTGGCTTGTTTACTTAGCTTTGTACAGGGGAAGTGCCACCCCAAAATGAGTGTGATCATCAGGATGGTATGGGTGTGCCTGTTGTACATTTTGTACCAGAGATGTATGGAGGCGGTATTATTTACTCAAGATGCTTTTGTAAAGGCTGGAGCTTTGCTTCCATCCATGTGCCCTGCACTTCTTTCTGTCTCCTGAGGTTTTTGTTTATATGTTGCATGTAAATTGGAACTGGCTTGTTAACAAATTGAGCAATGTCCCAGATAGCAAATGCCAGTGTGGCTGCGGGCAAGATCTCCATCACACATTTTTAACTCCTTCTTGTGTGTGATGTCATGCTAGGATAATTGTCCCAGCAGGGCTGGGAACCAGCACTCCTGGAGTGAATGGGGAGGCTTTGCCTCCTGAATTTATTTAGGCACTCCTCCCCTTCCCTCCCCCCACCTCTGTCAAGGTTGGTCTGTTGTGATGATGGTGACAGGAAAGAAAGAAAAGATTGTGTGGTCGAATGACTCCTGGCGCCCACAGAGCCCTGTGGTTGTCTTGGGTAGAATACAGGAGGGGTTTACCATTGCTCTCTCCCACGCAGTATGAGATGTTGCCTTTCAGCATCTTCCTGTATCGCTGCTGCCCAATATAGATGTTGGGAAACATACCAGTGGGGATTCGAACTGGCAGCCTCTGGCTTGCTAGTCAAGTCATTTCCTCACTGTGCCATGAAGTGGCTCAAATGCATGGTACTGATGGGAAATGTATTGCTGCACCTGCATTCAACACAAGGTGTGAATAACAGTCCCTGTGTACAGATCTGTAAGTATGTACAGTGTACACAGATTGTATGAGTTGAATGTAATGTGCAAATAGGGCTAAGGGGGCAGGTTTTGTCTCGCCAGGAGGAGTGTTACGCAGTTTTAGAGCCATGACAATATGGGCCCTGACTCTTGTATCCTCCTCCTAGATCCCTAATGCTGCATGGTGGGCTGGGCTTGCAGGGCCACCTCCAGGGAATGGCGAGGATCTTATAACTGAGAAGGGCTTCCTGCCCTAATAGCTCCATCGTTCTCACTTTGCATGGGATAGCCGTGCAAACTGGAAGTGGCGTGAGAGAATCTTGGTTTGTATGTCCTGCCTCTGCTGGATTCAGGGTATCCCCTGAGCATGTGATGTAGTCCTTCGGGGCCCTTGAGATTCTGCAGCTGGCTCCTGTGATGCACAGTTGTTGTACCCCAAGTTGGTTTTGAGTCCTTCCTCTGCCTCAAACCTATTTGGAGGTCCTTGGGCAAGTCGCAGGGTGCTTGGTCTCCATTTCTATCCAGAGGGGTTAACGCCAGTGGGTTAGAGCAGCGTGGAGCTCAGGACCCCTTTGCTGGTGTTAAAATGACTGCATGGCTCTAAACCAGGACTGCTCAACTTGGCTCTGAAGCTGTTTTTGGACTACAGAGCCCATAATGGCCAGTAGTCAGGGATTATGGGAGTTGTAGGCCAACATCTGCAGGAGGGCCAAAGTTGAGCAGCCCTGATCTGAATTGTAAGGAATAGCCCACAACAGCACCTATGTGGATTGGGCACATGTGGTGATTGTGCATCCAGGCATCATGGGCTGCTTACACACTGACAGCAGACACAGTGCTTGGATGGCACAGTAGGTGGATGGCACATTAGCCGTTAGGACCCTGTGTTCTGTCTGCTGTGCAGACTTGCCCAGCTGCCTTGGGCCACAATGTCTCCCCTGCCTTCTCATGGTTTGAATTATTGGATTGGGGCATGCCTGGACAGAGAGTCCTGGCGCACCAAGCAAAGCTAGGGAGCAACTAAACTAAGTACATGCGTCTCGAGTGAGGTGGGTGTGCTGCTCTTGGTGGCTACTTGGCAGATATTGAAACCGTGAGTGGAATCAAAGAGGCGCAGGGTGTGTCTGATCTGCTGGGGTCTCTGTGCATTCAGGCAAGAGGGTGGCAAACTGGCAAGTTTGGGAGTTGGGATTGGACTCGTGGGAATGGAAGGAGCGGAAGAATATAAGACATACGTGGGAAGTAGAGAGCCAGTCCTGCGAGGGAGAGCAAGAATTGTCCTCTTTGCTAAGCAGGGTTTGCATTGATTTGTGTTTGGATGGGTGACTACCAGTGTTCCCTCTAACAGGGATTCCCAGATGTTGTTGACTACAACTCTCATAATCCTGAAGCAAAGGCTATTGCAGCTGTGGGTGCTGGGAGTTGTAGTCAACAAAACCTGGGAATCCCTGTTAGAGGGAACACTGGTTACTACATGTGAATACAGTCTGCTATAAGATATCCCCCTTGGGATGGGGCTGTAGCTCAGTGGTAGAGCATCTGCTTGCATGCAGAAGGTCCCGGGTTCAATCCCTGGCATCTCCAGGTAGTGCTGAGAAAAATTCCTGTCTGAAATCCTGGAGAGCCCTTGCCAGAGTAGACAGTACTGAACTAGATGGACCAGTGGTCTGACTCGGTATAAGGCAGCTTCCTATTTTCCTGTGATCCCTCTTTGGCTTGGAAATCTTTGAGCAGAAAAGTGACTGCACGCTTTGCTCCA
Organism: Hemicordylus capensis; assembly: GCF_027244095.1. Taxonomy (NCBI): domain Eukaryota; kingdom Metazoa; phylum Chordata; class Lepidosauria; order Squamata; family Cordylidae; genus Hemicordylus; species Hemicordylus capensis. The sequence goes on along the minus strand of NC_069658.1, from coordinate 250,631,463 downwards.
TAACTCCGTTTCTACAAGGGTTAGAGCTTAGCTTTAAAAAGGAAAGCAAGCAAGCTGGAATGCGGGTGAATCTGGGTGAGCTAAGCAATCTGGGTGAGACGTTTAAAATCTGGTTGAAACCCGAAATTCTGAGGGGCATGTCAACTCTCGCTGCAGGACACTGGCGGGGTGCTGTGCTGACTTGCTCTGAATCAGTCCCAAAAGCAGGGAGTTTGTTTTATTTTATTTATTTCTTACATTTCTATACCGCCCTATCCGAAGGCTCTGAGTGGTGTACAACAACAAAACAACAACAAAACCCAATTTAAAACAATATAAAACAAAATTTCATTTTCATTAACTGATTCCAAGTGTGTGAGTGTGTGTGTTTGCGTTTATATTCTGCTCTTCCTCAAAGGAGCCCAGTGCAGTGTACATGGTCATGTTTATCCCCCAAACAACCCAGTAAGGTAGGTTAGACTGAGAGAGAGGTGACTGGCCCAGGGTCACCTGGGTGCTACACCACTCTACTGCTACACCTCTTATTCCCCCGCCTTCTCATAACTTGTCTCCATACCATTCATAGTTTAGAATGCCCTGCCCCCCCCGCCCCCAGGCTAAAAATCCCTGAACACTGCCCTGGAGGTTCTTAGCCTTGAGTCCCTGGATGTTGGGCTGCAACTCCCATCATCCTCAGCTTCTAGCTGAGGGTGAAGGAAGCTGTAATCCAAGGACTTCTGCGTTAGCCTTTTTCTGTAGAGAAGAGGCTCCCTTCCCGTTATCATGTCAGTTTCTCTTTTCTACACCTCTTCCAGGTCTACAATATCCTTTTTGGGAGGAAGTAGTAGCAGTAAGTTTATTTACGGTCCATGACCAAATCAGAACACAGAAAAAAGTTAAAATTCTAATAAAAATGTTAAATACAGAGTAACATTATAAACATTATGATATAAAAAGGGAAAAAGAAAAAAAATAGGCACATAAATATATACATATAAAAAGAGATGTTTAAAAACTAATCTGTTCATTCCTTATCTTTATAGCCGCTACACAAAATCTTGCCCTGGACCCAGTGATTCCCTTATCTGACAGAAAATAGGCAACATAACACTCATCGGAATGACCCGGATATTTTCTAAGATGAGGCTCAATCCAGTTGGAGTGACTAGATTTGTAGAAAGGGCAATAGAGGAAAACATAAGCGATTGTCTCAACCACTCCTGCGCCACAAGGGCATAGGCGATTCCTCCAGGGAAGTCTCTTACATCTTCCCTCCAAAACCGCAGATGGCAGAACATTAAACCGAGCTTGCGAAAAAGCTCTCACTTAGGACCGACAAGTGCGAAAGATAAGCTGCTGGCATAGGGTAATTAAAAAATTATCACAGTTAGTTCCAAGGGAGGCCGCACTTAGGTCCCTTTGTTTCTCTAGGTCCAAAATCCTCTGTTCCAAGATCTTTTTAGCTACATTAGGACCCAGGGAACATAAAAACTGACCTGAAAAGCCACAATTGCCCAAGATGGCTTGGACAGTCTTGGTCCAAGAAGACTGAAATGTTTTGGGAGGAAGTGATTAGAAGCATACACAGTACTCCAGATGCATCACGAATGCACTGAAATATTGGTTGTCTTATTTTTGTGCCTACTTAATAATCTCTAGCATGGAATCCACAACTCTCATTGCAGCTACGTGCTGATTTGATACTTTTCATTAAACTACCCATGACAACCCCAACATTTCTTCCCTAGTCACCACCAGGTCAGAACCCATACATTCATATTTTATTAGGATGTTTTGCCCTCATGTCAATCATTCAACACTTTATTTCTCTAGTGGGGAACATTTTCTGTTTACTGTTGGATCATCTGAATTCTTGAGCTGAAGAAGTATTTTTGACCAAGTTTTTAAAAACTTTCTCAAAGACCTCTTGAATGTGTAAAATAAAACATAAAACAGATGTTCAAAATTAGCAGATGTTTTGATGTGACACAGCTTAAATGCCATCACGGTCACATCAGAACATCTGCTAATTTTGAACACCTGTTTTATATTTTATTTTACTCATTTAAAGAGGTCTTTGAGAAAGTTTGTGGATTTTGGAAAATGCATATCTCGTCATACAATTTTATTCCAAGTTAAAATAATAATAATAATAATAACTTCAGGAGAACAACAAAAACCAGTATTAATTATCAACAGGTTTTGTTATGCTTACTGTAGTTCTAAGGAAGCCACTTAATGGCACAGCGGGGAAATGAGTTGACTAGTAAGCCAGAGGTTGCCAGTTCGAATCTCCCACTGGTATGTCTCCCAGACTATGGGAAACATCTATTTTGGGCAGCAGCAATATAGGAAGATGCTGAAGGCATCATCTCATACTGTGCAGGAGATGGCAATGGTATTCTACCAAAGAAAACCACATGGCTCTGTGGTCTCCAGAAGTCAAAATCAGCTTGATGGCACACTTTACCTTTAGGGAGAATTGATGGAGTCTACTTTCCGCTTCTCTTGACATGATGACTCTGTCATGTACTGTGAATTTGACGGCAACAGGGTGGAAAAAATAGGATGTCTGCCCTTAATTCAGAAACCTAGCCCCATTTATAACACTGTTTCCTATGGGAAAATAGGTTGAATTAAAATGTTTTGACTTAAGACCGTTTTTAGGAACAAATTGAGGCTGTTCACACGATTGCAGAAAATTGGGCTAGCCTCTGCTAGCCCGATTTTCTGCAATCATGAGAACCACCGGGCTCGACTGCGAGCCCGGTGGTTCTTGAGCGGGTAACCTGCTCAAGTAGCCCACCCCTAAGACTGGGTTTGCGGAGCGAGCACCCCGCAAACCCGTTTTTAAAAATTGTGAGTAGCCGTGGTGTGGCTCCATGCCACAGCTACTCACGAGGAGACCCCCAGAGGGGAGGCAAAAAGCCGCCTCCTGGCTCCAGGGGTCTTGCCAGCATGCCCTGCGTGCTCGTGAAGGGCATGCTGGAGCTTCCAGGGGGCAATCGGCCCCTGCTCCCCCCAGCCCCCGCAGGCTCCGTCACAGAGTTGGCAATTGTGTGGGCGGCCAATCCGGCCACCCAGCACTCCTACTCTGCTTGTGTGCAGGGAGAGTGGGCTTAGCCAGCTCTCCCCACTCACTCTCTAAAACCGGGTCTCACTGATTGTGAGACCCGGCTCATTGTGTCCTAAGTCTGAGGAGTCTCTGTATATGACCCAGGCCACATTTGCACATAGTGCAGAACCGCAGGTCCAATGGACCCGCGGCTCTGCTCCCCGCTCCACCCCACTCTCCTGTCCAAATTTGGATGAAAAAGAGAGCAGTTTCTCTGCAGTCAGCAAGATTGTAGAGAGGAGGGGTAACTGGCTGTGTTGGCTTCCTTCTTTCATGAAGGACAGCCAATGACAGCCGGAGAGAGGAAAGAGCATCCACCTTCAACTCTGGTTTGAGGGAGCACAGCCTGTGTTTCTGAATTTGCATGTAATGCAAGCTGCATTAAACTTTGGGCTGGGGTGGAGAAACTCACTTCAGCCCAAGGGTACAAATTGGAATTTGGTGAGCAGAACCTTAGGTCGCTCTCCATGTGGAACTGGATTTCTGAGGCGCTGCCCTGCATTCGGATGTAATGGTCTGGCAACCTCTGGCCTCCTCATGTCCAGTTCTGCGTTATGTGCGAATACGGCCACAGTCAAATAGGTAGTCCATTTGAAGTGGCATTTCAAGAAAAATTTTGAGAAAATGCAAATTGCCAAGCAGTGGTAATCAGTTTCCCCCCTAAATTACTAGGGGTTTCACACCTCCACATCCCATACATTGGGCCTGAAAGTTTTCTCCTGGCACTTCTGACTCAGCCTTATGCTATTCCAATTTATCAGTGTGCCCATCCTGTCTGTGTGTTGTAGGGCAGGGCAAGCTGTGGACTCAGTTGCCCTTTCTGGGCAAGCAGCTTGCTGCCTGCCCTTGCCACAGTGGCTAGCTGTGAGGCTGCTTTAATGAGGTCAGCTAGTTCCATGGTCTTAACTTCTTGAGCCAATAAACCTGTTTGGGCAAACATATTGCAACATCAACGGAAGCTGCTAAGTTTGCAGCAGGTCAGTCAGTTCATCTAGGCTGGTCTGACTGGTGACTTGAGGGAGATTCTCTTCCCCCAGTTGCTGTATCTCTTTTCCCCACTGGATATGGCGGGGCTCAAACCTGGGATGGCTGCAGCATGCAGATGATGTGTTCTGCTGCTAAGCTTGTGCCTCTTGGCCCAGGTTTTATTGTTAAAGTCACATACTGTCTTTCATAACCAGTCTCAAGGCAATTAACAATGTATGTATTAAAACAACCATAAAACATATTAAAGTTAAAGGCATACAACCAATAAAATGCAGCATTAAAAAAAAAAAAAAAAGCACCAGCCTAAAAAAAAAAGCAACATTCCTTAAAATGGGCCTTGACCAATTTTCTTTGAATTTAGGAGCCAGGCAGTGGACACTTTAGAAAAGTACTGGACTTGGATGACACATGCTACAGAAGAGGAAAGGGTAAATGGGCTTCTCTTTATCCCCTTTACAAGTACTGGAACATATTTAGAACAGAAACAGGATTGCCTGGGATAAAGATTTTATGAAATAACTCTACCAGTGGCTGCTGCTGGTGTCGGTCATGTTTCTTTTTTATATTGTGAGCCCTTAGGGGACTGGGAGCTATTTTATATGTGTCTGTATGTATGTAAACTGCTTTGGGAACTTTTGTTGAAAAGCAGTATATATATAAATATTAGTCGTATTTGTATCTAGTCTTGGCTGCCATGGTTAAAATCTCTAGGCGCCGCCTTGGCATCTTGGATTTGTCAAGGCCTGCCTTAAAAGACAAAGAGGTGATTCTCATGAGCGAGCCAAGCCGGGCTGGGCTCCCTTCGCCTGGTTTTGCTCGCTTGTGAGAACCACCGGACTCACAGGCGAGCCCGGTGGCTCCATGGCGACAAGCCCGCTTACGGAGCTCCCCCCCCCCTTAAATGAGGTTAATGGAGCGAGTGCTCTGTTAACCTCGTTTTTTTGGTCGTGTGTCTACGCAGCTGCTTGCAGCCACGGTGGACACACTCGGGGGAGGGGGGATCCCAGGAACGCTCGGCGCATTTGTGCAGTGCATTACTGGGGCTCCGGGGGTGGGGCGCCACATGGCAGTGCTTCCCTTTGCCCGACCCCCAGAGCTGCCAAGTGAGGTGCGGCCAGGCGTGGGAGCGCTGGAGCGAAGCTGTCGCTCATCGGGGTGGGTGATTCTCCCACCCGAGGAGGGTTCTGTGATGGTCCGCAGGGAGAGTGGGTCAAGCCCGCTCTCCCTGCGGAACTGCTTTCGGCTCTACGCACTGATCGTCTGTAGAGCCTTAAAGGCTTGAGTATGCTGCCAGGTCTCTACCTGCCTCTTTAAAAGCAGTGAGGGAGACGGAGGAGCAAATGTCCATTGGGAAGGCAAGCCTGAGGGCAATGACCAAGAAGGCCCTGTCCCGTGAGCCTGATAATTGAGCCTGCTTTGACATGGGCACATGGAGCAGGCCACATTTGCACATAGTGCAGAACTGCAGGTCCAATGGACCCACGACTCTGCTCCCCACTCCACCCCGCTCTCCTGTCCAAATTTGGATGAAAAAGGGAGTAGTCTCTCTGCAGTCAGCGAGATTGCACTGAGGTGAGGTGGGTAGAAACATTTGGGAGCAGGCAGTCCTTCAAATATCCAGGGCCCAAACGGTGAAGGTTATAACCAGCACCTTGTTCATCTCTTGCATTCTACTACTCATAAGCAGAGTCTGTTCCAATCCCAGCAGGCGCTTTTTTCAAACGGTGTGTACATTCAGATTCCTCATGGTATCTCCAGCACAATCCTGTGGTTCAGCAGCATTCTTTGGTGTGTGCCCTCAGTTTGAGCTCTTTTTCCTTTTCTCTGGCTCTCCTGCTGCTGACATGGTCCTGGAGAGCACTTGCTTTCCTCCTTGTTTCCTAAGGCATATTCCTCTGCTGAAAAAGAAACCTTCTCCACCCACCACACAGTTTCCATTCTAAAACCTAGTTTGTGACTCCCCCACCCCCGGTCGGGGCCAGGGTTCTCAAACTGGGTCTCCAGTTGGGGTTGGACTACAACTCCCACCATCCTCAAGCACAATGGCTGTCCAACCCCATCTGAAGCCCCAGGTTTGAGAACCTCAGGTGTATGTAGTTCTCTCCATTAACTGCTTCTCTCACAAACCCTAAAAAGATAGGGTTGATTAAAATGACCTCTCCCTGTTAATGATATTTAGTGTTAGCTAGTTTTAATTGTAATTTTAATCTGCTTTTAATTGGTTTTTGGTTTTTATTATTATTATTTTTATTTTTAAATGTAAAGCGCCCTGAGCCACCTTTGGAAGGGTGGTATATAAATCAAATAAGTGGTAGATCAGTGGTAATCATCTGCTTTGCTTGCAGAAGGTCCCAGATTGAATCCCTGGCAACATCTCCAGGTAGGGCTGGGAAACACTCCTGCCTGAAATCTTGGGGAGCTGCTGCTGGTCAGTCTAGACCAGGCCTACTCAACTTTGGCCCCCCAGCTGTTTTTGGACTACAACTCCCATAATCCCCAGGCACAGTGGCCAATAGCCAGGGATTATGGAGTTGTAGGCCAACATCCAGTGCTCCCTCTAACAGGGATTCCCAGACGTTGTTGGCTACAACTCCCAGAATCCCCAGCTACAATGGTCTGGGAATCCCTGTTAGAGGGAACACTCTGTAGGAGGGCTGAAGTTGAGCAAGCCTGGTCTAGAGACAATGCTGAGCTGAATGGACCAGTGGTCTGACTTGGTATAAGGCAGCTTCCTATGTTCCTAGACTCATTTTACAAGCTGTGGACAGAGGCATGTTGCTTTCATTCTTGGTTCATAGTTAACCCTTTAACTACGGCCATGGAAGTCATACGAACAGATCCATAGAGTCGGACCTTTGGTCCATCGTAGCTCCATTTTGTCTATGCTGACTGGCGGCAGCATCCCAGGGTCTGGTAGGGATCTTTTCCAGTCCTGTCTGGAGATGCCAAGGGTTGAACCTGAGACCTTCTGCATGCAAAGCAGATGCTCTGCCACTGACCCACAGTCCCATGATAACAGCATCTCTCTCCACTCTCTGGCTCATGCTTGATTTCTTCCTTGGGGCTGTAGTGCCCGAAATCTGTGTGAATGTTTACCCAAGCTCCTCTGGTTTGTTAGCCTCCATACAGGCAGAAGACTCTCTTGGGCAGCTTAAATACTCAGCAAGGGGGACAATACCTGTTAGCCTGTTAATCAGATTTTAAGGGTTGGTAAGAGTTTTCTTATTTTTAGAGTGTTTTGCTGCTGTAGTCTCAAGATGGAGATAGAGATAGCTCCCAGCTGGCTTTGCAAAATGTATTCACCCCCATCTAGGAGCTGGCAATATCCAGATATCTCCATGCTCCTTCATGCTGTTTGGGCCAGTTCGTGTTTTATTGTGGTGGTGCGCAGACCTGGTTCAAGTGGACATGGCATGTTAAGGTAAAGTGTGCCGTCAGTTGATTTCGGCTCCTGGTACCCACAGAGCCCTGTGGGTGTCTTTGGTAGAATACAGGAGGGGTTTACCATTGCCATCTCCCGCGCAGTAAGAGACGATGCCTTTCAGCATATAGGTGTTTCCCATAGTCTGGGAAACATACCAGTGGGGATTCGAACTGGCAACCTCTGGCTTGCTATTCGAGTCATTTCCCTGCTGCGCCATTAGGTGGCTATTTCATTAAAAATAGGGTGCAGATCATTAAAATTCCATACATCAGGGCTTGACATATCCCAGGCACCAGGGAGCCATGGTGCCTAGAAATTTAACCATGGCAGCTAGACTAGGATATCTGGAGGTAGAGTTATTTAATAAAATCTCTATTTGTTCTAGCCAGCCCTGTTTCTGTTCTGTGTTGTTTCTAAAGAGGATAAAGAGAAACCCTATTCCCAAGTTTCTGTGATGTCTCCCTCACAGTTGTAAACCTATTGCTGTGTATTGTGCTTGTAAGCCTCCGTTTCCTTTTCTCTGTCTGCTCATAAATCCAGAGCCCAGCAGAGGTTTGAATGCAAAGGCAGTCTTTGTAACCATGGTCTCTCCTTGCCATTTCAAAGCCACATTCAGGAATTTGATCCAACAGGTTTGGCAGCATGTCCTACATGAAGTTGAGCAGGAAAAGGCGGATTTCCCCGTGTCACTGTGGCCTCACAGTGCCTTTCTTAACACGTCCTGTTAAAATTAACATAGTGGCACAAATTAAGTAAGACTTCCCTGTAGCTTCTCATTTCTGCTGAGCCTTTATTATTATTATTTTTATTTTTACATTTTATATCCCACTCTTCTTCCAAGGAGCCCAAAGCGGTGTACTACATACTTAGGTTTCTCCTCACAACAACCCTGTGAAGTAGGCTAGGCTGAGAGAGAAGCGACTGGCCCAGAGTCACCCAGCAAGTCTCATGGCTGAACGGGGATTTGAACTCGGGTCTCCCCGGTCCTAGTCCAGCACTCTAGCCACTACACCACGCTGGCTCTTTACCTCTTCGCAAGTGTGGAAATGGAGCCAAGAAGTGCAGACCAGGAAGATGTGCATGGAAAACGGAAGCCCGGGATCCTGGTCTCTTTCTGTTATTCTCTGTGCTGGTTCTGATCCACTAAACTGCTTGAACATAAGAACAGCCCTGCTGGATCAGGCCCAAGAAGGCCCATCTAGTCCAGCATCCTGTTTCGCATAGTGGCCCACCAGATGCCGCTGGAAGCCTCAGACAGGAGTTGAGGTTAGAACATAACAACAACAACAATATACCGCTTTTCAACAAATGTTTCCAAAGCAGTTTACACAGAGAAATAATATATAAATAAGATGGATCCCTATCCCCAAAGGGCTCACAATCCAAAAAGAAGCATAAGATAGACGACAGCAGCAACAGTCACTGGAGGTACCGTGCTGGGGGTGAATAGGGCCAACATAAGAACAGCCCTGCTGGATCAGGCCCCAGGATGCCCATCTAGTCCAGCATCCTGTTTCACACAGTGGCCTGCCAGATGCTGCTGGAAGCCTAAGGAAAGGAGTTGAGGGCATGCCCTCTTTCCTGCTGTTACTTCCCTGCAACTGGTATTCGGAGGCATCCTGCCTTTGCTTGCTCTGAGAATCCAGGAATGCTGACCTGCAAAAAGTTGCACCCATGGGAGACCAGCTTGTTCACCCTGCTAGCTGGACAAAGAGGAACCTTTGAAGCAACTGTCCCTATTTAACCCCGGCTCAGAATCCCTCCAGTGGCTGCTTCTGGTGTCTCACTTGTTACTTTTTAGATTGCGAATTCTGGTACCAGGAATCACTTTCTCATTCCTTTTGCTGTGGACGTGGCTTTGTAGGCTGGGGACAGGCCAGGCTCTTTCTTCCTCACCACTGCAGCATAGCAGCCGAGCCTGGAGGAGCAGAAGCCGCTGCGGTGGTGATGGTGGTGGTGGCGGCAGGAGCATCTTGGATGGGCGAGTCAGCCAAAACCTCCGCAGCCTTGGATGCAGCCTCAGTGGCCACCTGCACTGGCACTTACAGTGCCACTGTGGTTGCCACTGCCTCTTGCCCACGCACCTGCAGCCGCCCAGCAGAGCTTCCCCTTCCACGGCGAGTATGGGCGACGTTGAAGCGCAGTTGTAAAGGTGGAATGAGCCTCTGAAGTGCCCTTCTTCTTAACTTCGGGTATCTTGAGGACGTCCCTCCTGTACTGCTTTTCAGCAAAAGCAAAGCAAAAGCGATGCCGATGGTTCCTTGTCGCAAAGGGGCTCACAGCTGAAGAAGGAACGCAAGGGAGACATCGTCAGCAACAGTTACTGGGAGAGAGGCTTTGCTGAGCTGCGTAGAGGCAGTATCTCTTCCCCTGCTATTGTGAGAGCCACCACGTGAAAGATGCCTCTTTACCTAGTTAGCGGGCGGGTGTGTGTGTGTGTGTGTGTGTGTGTGTGTGTGTGTGTGTGACTTCCAGACAGTGCACCTTCAAGAGGGCCTGAAGATGGTGTCCGTGTTCTGTGTCCTTGTCCCAAAGGGGCTGGCAACTTAAAAACCAACACAAGGGAGACACCGGCAACAGCCCTTAGGGTGTGCTATGCTGGGATGAATAAGGAAAGTTGCTCTCCCCCTGCCAAATATGGGAGCCCCCACTTCCAGATAGGGATGGGCCCAGACCGGTCCGGAGGCCATTCTAAAGGCCTCCGGAACAGTCCGGACCTGGGTGGTCCGGTTCGGGTGGGTGGGGGGCTTTAAGAGCGGGTGGAGGGTTTACTTAGCCTTCCCGCCTCTTTCCTGTTGTGGTGCCGTAAGTTTAGTAGTAATTGGGGCGGCAGGATGCCTCCCTGCTGCCCCTTCCCTGCTGCTGCTCTGCAAAACTCCCAGAAGTCCTTTGCGCGCACGTCACAGAGATGTGAAGCGCGCACACGATGTGCATGCGTGCAAAGGACTTCTGGGAGTTTTGCAGAGCAGCAGCAGGGAAGGGGCAGCAGGGAGGTATCCTGCCACCCCAATTACTACTAAACTTACGGCGCCAGAACAAGAAAGAGGCGGGAGGGCTAAGTAAACCCTCCACCCGCTCTTAAAGCCACTCCCCACACCAGTGCCGGACCGCAGTTTGGCGGTTCCGTGCACACTCCTACTTCCAGAGGTGCTTTTTGGTTTAGCCAGCCGCGGTTACACAAGGGAAGCTTGCCCAGTTAGCTGAGAGCACTGTATGGAAAACTCAAGGGTCCCAGCCCTGTGCTTTCCTAAGCTTGCAAATGTAGGCAGTTATGGGGGGGTGCAGTCGCAGGAGATCAAGGGGGTTGCCGCATCTTGTAGAAGGGGATTGCTTCATCTTTCACTCACATGCCAGTTCTCTCTTACAAATGCACTCCCTCCAGGACCAGGTAGTGGTCAATAACGGCTTCTCCGTCACTTAACGTGGAACTGGAGTGTGATTTTGGTGGTAATTTAGTATTGGCCTTGACTTATGCTTAGGGACATGTCTGGGCAACTTCACCCATAATGGGGGCAAGTAAGTCTGAGAAAACCGCCAGTTCCTAGCACGCATGCACTCCCAGGACTTCTGCCTCTTCCATGTCATTGGGGCCCACCAACGTCAGGTTGCCTTTGCCACCCAACATTTGTAACCAACATTTGAAGTTGGGCGGGGAATGTTGGGCAGTGGAGGGGACTGGACATTCGTCACCCAACATTGGTGGGATTGGGCGACATGGGGTGGAAGTACTGTGAGTGCACTTTGGCTGGCACCAGCAGTTCCCTTCTACTTACCTGTCACCATTATGTGCGAAGCTGCCAACTCTTTGTTAACTGGGGTACATACCTTCTGTCTGGAGCCACTTCACGGACTGCAAGTTATGGATCCTCAGAATGTGAAGAATCATAGAATTTGAGTTCTTGGAGGTCTCTTACTCCAATCTTCTGCTTAGAGCAGGAAACTAAGGCATCTCCGAGAGATAGGAAAGGTGTATAGTTTTTGGAAGGAGTTGTTTTCTCCCACTCAATCCACTAGCGTAGATGGCTTTAAAAGAGGCTTAGACAAATTCACGGAGGACAGATCTATCAATTGCTTCCAGTCTGATGACTGTAAGCCACCTCCAGCCTCAGAGGCAAGGCTCCTTTGCAGGGGAACAACAGCAGGAGAGTGAGCATGCTCTTAGCTCTTGCCTGTGGGCTTCCCCAAGGCATCTGGTGGGCCACTGTAGGAAACAGAATCCTGGACTAGATAGGCCTTGGGCCTGATCCAGCAGGGCTGTTCCTATGTTCTTAACAATGGATTTATATTCATTGAAGCTCTTCTCATGATCAGTGAGAAGAGCTTCTTCCGGGTCTGCGGGGAGACGATCCAAAGGCAGCCCTGGGTGGCCGAATCGGCTGCCCACACAACTGCCGGTTCCATCACGAAGCCGGCGGGGATCAGGGGCCATGCAGCCCCCAGAAGGTCCAGGGTGCCCAGCAAGTTTCCCCCAGCAAGCACGTGGGGCGTCCTGGAGAGACCCCCGAGCCTTACTGGTCAAGGGTCTACTCGTGTGTTGCCGCGTGCCGCAGCAACACACAAGTGAAAAGATGAGGTTAGCGGAGCGCTCGCTCCGTTAACCTCATGTAAGGGGAGGGGTATTTATGGAGGCTAGCTGCCGGGAGCCATACGGCTCCCGTTGCTGCACATGATCGCCCAAAGCAGGCCAGGCTCCCTTAGCCCGCTTTGGGGCGACCGTGAGAATAGCCTCACTGTTTCTTTGTGATGTGTTGGCATTAAGAAGAAACGGGTGGAGAGCAACCATACTCAAACATATGGGCGGTCTTTTTCATGATGCGTATGCTACCTAGCTTATTATGGGTATATGGGGCTTTTCTTTCCCTACCTACCAAAAGATACCCTCCCACTCACTATATTGGTATCCACAGTGGTGCAGCTAGGTTATTCCAGAGCCTGGACCTAATGTCTTATGGGGGCACCAGTATGGAGGTAAAAAAGAAAAGAAAAAGATGATAGCGGAAAGCAACTATGCAGACTACCTAAATGTCTCTTGGGCAATGTCCCTGCCAAGTGTGCATGCATGAAGGAGGAAGGAAGGAGGGGGAGAATGGACAGGTGAAAGAAAGGTGGGAGGGGAAAAAAAACAAAGATGGGGGAGGGAGGGGGAAAAAACCTATACTTCTGAGGCTTGGATTGGAAGTAAATGAGGTTCTCTCTCAGGCACCCGCCACACCCAGCAAGTCAAGGGATCCTGACTTGCTGGGAGAGGTGGCTCAGGTGCACACATTTACTTTTAAACTTTTTTTACCCAGGAGTAAGCCCTATTGAAAACAGTGGGTTGCTTCTGAGTAAATGTGCATGGGATTGTGCAGCATATATTGCAGTCCTTACGTGTAACGTCTAAAGAGGCCAGCATGAATTGTCCCCTTTGCTAAGCAGGGTCCACCCTGGTTTGCATTTGAATGGGAGACTATATGTGAGAGCTGTAAGATATTCCCCTTAGAGGATGGGGCCGCTCTGGGAAGAGCATCTGCATGCTGGTATGCAGAAGGTTCCAGGTTCCCTCTCTGGCATCTCCAGGATAGCGCTGAGAGAGACTCCTGCCTGCAGCCTTGGAGAAACCGCTGCGAGTCTGTGTAGACAATACTGAGCTAGATGGACCTATGGTCTGATTGGGTATGAGGCAGTTTCCTTTGTTCCTAAGCAGGGATCTTTTCCCTACATTCCAGCCCAGTGAGTGTGTGTCTGTCTTTTTTCTTCTTCTCCCCCCCCCCCCCGTCTCTTTTCTCTTTCCTGCTGGAACAGGTCTCCAGCTTGGTTGTGCAAGAGGAAGAAGAGCAAGATCTCATGTCCCTCTGCCCTACATTTGCCAGGGCCATTCTTCTGGGGGAGGGATACTGTGACTTGAGTATTATCTAGAGGCAGAGGCTTGACTCTCCCATCTGCTGGAATCTTCCTTTGATATTTAGTCCTGCCCACATGGGACTCAGAAATCAATGTTGTCCTCCTGCTGACAGTCCTCCTGGAACAGAAGGTTCCTTCCCTGTCTCTCTGACTTGTTGGGCCCCTGTTCAGTCCTCTTGGCTGTTAGGCCAGTCTTGCAAGTGTCCATTTCTACACTTGCCTGAATGGAAACAGCAGCTCTTTCTGGGCAATAGGTTAGCAAGACACACCACTCAAGCCGACCTGTGGCATCCAGGTATGTGCAGATGAACTGGTTTAAATGAGGTTGTTTGTTTGTTTGTTTGTATACTGCCCACTACCGAAGTCTCTAGTGTTGTTGGCTGACATAATTTCTGTGTGTGCATGTCTCTTCCCATTTTTCTTGTCTTGGCAACGGGGGCGGGACAAGGGCAGGCTGTCGCCTTACATGGCAGATTTCCAGGGTGGCAGCAGAGCAGCTCTTTGGGATCAATCTGGCCCTTGCAAGCTTTGCAAAGAGTACCTCTCCCTGCACTCCTTGCAAAGCTTGCTAGAGGCCCAGAGAGAGGAGAGGAGGCTGCTAGCAACCTTCCCTGCCCGCCCCCTGCACTTGCAAAGCTTGGTTTTGACAGAGAGCTGTCCCCCACCAGGGGCATGGGGCAAGGCAGCAATTGGCACCTCACTTCAGGTGCCATCATACCTTGGGCTGCCCCTGCTTGGGAGATATTTCCAATTCTTTTGATAATGTTTCATTCTCCTGGTTTCCTACAAAGAATCCTCAGAATTGCGGTTGGGCGAGAGTGATGATTATAGCAATCATGGGCCCTTTGCCCTTGAAGAGCTGCTGTTCTTGAAAGGAGGGCAGGGGTCCTCTGCTGCTTTTTGGTGTCCTAGCCCCATCCCCTTTGAGTTGTTGGCGCAATATCAGGTGAGAGAGTATTGGCAGAAGCCATCTTTCTTTCTTTCTTTCTTTCTTTCTTTCTTTCTTTCTTTCTTTCTTTCTTTCTTTCTTTCTTTCTTTCTTTCTCAATCAGATAGAAAAGGCAAGGTATTGATGAAATTTATTTGTTTGTTTATTTTATCATATTTTTATACTGCCTGATATGTACATCTCTAGGCAGTGTACAGAATTTAAAATAAAATTTAAAAGTCACAGATTAAAATACACAAGATATTAAAACAATTAAAATTACTAAAATGAGTTTTAATTAAAAGCTTGCGAGAACAGGAGAGTCTTGAGGGTCTTCCTGAAAACACACAGAGAAGGAGATGCTCATATTTCAGCAGGAAGCATATTCCAAAGCCCTGGGGCAGCCACAGAGAACCTGCTTTGCTTTTGCAAATCTTGCTGCAGTGCAGTAATTCTGGCACCGGTTTTGGGTTAGTTGCTGTCCGTTAATTTTGTTGCTGGAAAAAGAGAGACCAGAACTCGCGTGTTCAGAGGAATACAAACATGTCTGATCTGGAAGCCCTTCCTCATAATCCTTGAAGTGCATCAGGGATGCATTCTTTCTGGTTCTTCGGTGATGAGGGAAATGCACTTTGCATTGGCTCAGGAGCACCTTCATTTCCTATTGCATTCCAGGCTTGAACCCTGGCACTGAAAATGAAGGCTGAGGCTTGGAGCCTAAGCAAATCCTGGCCCAAGTGTTGTCCTTTTACTGTCCCACACTCGTACTGAACCTCCTGCTGCCTAGAGCGAGGGGCTCAGAAACTTGGGCCCCCAGATGGCATTGGACTACAGGCAACTGGGAGCTCCCGTTTTTAGGACAGAGTTGTTTGAGTAGGAGGTAGAGCACTTGGCTTCTGTGGTATTTCTTACTTTCTTTCCTTTTTTTTTTTTTTACAATAAGATTACGACAGCACATATAACATAATCAAGGATAACAATTATATATGTAAGTATAACTGGGTAGGGAATGAGAAGAGAAGAAAAAGAAAGATCCTTTAAACATAACTTAACATAATGAGATACAACCTACCAGGGAGGAAAGAAACATTCATTCTCCTGGTTTCCTACAAAGAATCCTCAGAATTGCGGTTGGGCGAGAGTGATGATTATAGCAATCATGGGCCCTTTCCCCTTGAAGAGCTGCTGTTCCTGAAAGGAGGGCAGGGGTCCTCTGCTGCTTTTCCCTCTTTGGTGTCCTAGCCCCATCCCCTTTGAGTTGTTGGCGCAATATCAGGTGAGAGTATTGGCAGAAGCCGTCTTTTCTTTCTTTCTTTCTTTCTTTCTTTCTTTCTTTCTTTCTTTCTTTCTTTCTTTATCAATCAGATAGAAAAGGCAAGGTACTGATGAAATTTATTTGTTTGTTATTTTATCATATTTTTATACTGCCTGATAGGTACATCTCTAGGCGGTGTGCAGAATTTAAATAAACATAACATAAACATAACTTAACATAATAAGATACAACCTATCAGGGAGGAAAGAAAAGCGGGGAGGGGTACCCTCACCACCCTCTAAGAATATATATCCTACGAAGCATAAACAATTCATTAAAATTAAACCATATAGCTGAAAATGCTTCTTCTTTATCTTTCCATCGGTGGGGGGGAACCCCAGTTCAAATGCTGACAAAGAACACACGTCAGTTATCCAAAGTTGCAGTTCTGGAGTAAATGTGTCCTTCCAGTGCTGTATTATAATCCTTTTGGCGACCACCCCCCGCCCCAAGCACAAAGAATCCCCAATTCTTGAAGTAATTCTAGATTCCATATGCTGGGGATGTACCCCAACAAAACCAAAATGACAGGCAATGGGGCTATTCTTACGATCACAAGAACCGGGCTAGGAAAATCCTAGCCCGATTTTTGTGACCGTAAGAACCACCGGGCTCGCAGCTGAGCCCGGTGGTTCTGGACCGGCTAACCCGCTCCTGTAGCCCACCCCTTAGCCCGGGTTTGCGGAGCGAGTGCTCCGCAAACCTGAGCTATCTGCTCGTGAGTAGCCGCGGCGCCGCAGCTACTTGTGAGGAGACCCCCGGCCGGGAGGCTTAAAAGCAGCCTCCCGGCTCGGGGGTCTCCCGAGTATGCCCAGGGCTTAGCCCGCTCTCCCCGCTCAGCGCCCTAAACCGGGTCTCACGGATCGTGAGACCCAGTCCAATGATTGCTACAATGTCATGTTAACAACCATATGAATTTCAAGCCAAAATGGTATTGTACTGTTGGATAGGGTGGAACGGAAGCTACCTAGGTCAAGAGGGGAGGGGAATAGACTGGGTCCAGACATAATGTGAACCCATGTTGGTTTGTGCTAACCATGATTAAGAACCTACACCAGACCCCCGACTGAGAGTCTGAAAAGCAGCCTCCCAGCTTGGGGGTCTCTCCAGCGTGCCCTGTGCGCTCGCTCAGGACATGCTGGAACTTTCAGGGGCCACGCAGCCCCCGATCCCCCCAGCCCCTGCCAGCTCCGTAACGGAGCCGGCAGTCGTGTAGGCAGCCGATCCGGCCACCCAGGGCTACCGCCCCGCTCTCCCCACTAACCCCTTCATGGCTCTTCTCACTAATCGTGAGAAGAGCCTCCATGATTTAGAGCTGCTTGCCTGCTTTTGTTTCCCATCTGATCAGGACTTGAGCTTCATAACTTGATTACCATCTGCATAATGCAACAGCCTCTTAAAGCAGAACAAAGGCCCTGATTTGTCAGTGGTCTATGAATTCAGACATAATGAGGGTCTCCACACGAGCAGCATAGAGAGCCAGATGGGGTTTGCCACTCATGAGCATTCAGCCCTCCCTGGGTGGTCGGCTTGGCCCCACACACGATTACCGCAGGGGCAGTGGGGATTGAGGGCCGCCTGGCCCCCAGAAGCCCCAGAATGCCCCGCATGAGTGTGTGGGGCATTCTGGGGAGCTCCCTGACAACAGGAGTCTTGCTGTAGCCTCCCGGTTGGGGGTCTCCTCACAAGTCGCCACAGTGCGGAGTTGTGCTGTGGTGATTCACGATCCCAGAAACGGGGTTAGTGGAGCGCTCGCTGCGCTAACCTTGTTTAACGGTGTGGGGGTGGGGAATTAGGCAGGCTACCTGCTGGTGGTTCACACAAGCGAGGGAAACCGGGCTGGGCTTCCTTCGCCCGGTTTCCTCCACCCGTGTGAATAGCCTCAATAGATTGATTCAGCTGTCGTGAGGAACCTTGATTAGAGTGGTGCTCCACACAATGTTCGTCTGGTCCGCCAGTTGCGGCCCCATCTCGACTGGCTGGCCCTGGGAATGGTAATTCATGCCCTCGTCATCTCTTGTCTGGATTACTGTAATGTGCTCTACCTGGGGTTGCCTTTGAAGATGACCCAGAAGCTTCAGTTGGCCCAGAATGTGGCAGCCCACCTGCTTATGGGCACTAGGAGATATGAGAGTGTGACACCTCTCTTGCATTCGCTGCATTGGTTGCCTATTTGCTTCTGGGTCCAGTTCAAAGTGCTGGTTCTCACCTTTAAAACCCTTCAGGGCTTAGCACCTGTTTACCTTCAGGACCGCCTCTCCCGGTCAGTTCTGTCCCGTCCTGTGAGATCTTCTCAGGTTGACCTTCTTTCGGTCCGTAGTCTCAGAAAGGTCCGTAGTGCTAGGGCCTGTGGAAGGGCTTTCTCTGTTGCCACCCCTTCACTTTGGAATTCTCTCCCCCCCCGCCAGATTCGGTCTGCCTCCTCCCTTTCTGCCTTTAAGATCTTATTGCAGATGTTTCTTTTCCACAGGCATTTGCTCTTTAAATCTCTCTCTCTCTCTCTCTCTCTCTCTCTCTCTCTCTCTCTAAATTTCGGATGCTATTTTTGCCTTGTACACTGCCCTGAGTCTGTAGATTGGGTGGTATATTCAATCAATCAATCAATCAATCAATCAGTGTGTCTGAGCCTTAGGAACACACACTCTCCCCACTATTCCCGTGTGAGTGTATGCTTTCCATCTGGGCTAAAAAAGCCAAGATCAGAAAGTTCAGATGATTTGGATGACCAATCTTGGCTTTTTCTAAATTATTTGCCTCAAATCACCCAAGATCTGTAACTAATTTCAAACCTTGGGTACGGATCTCAGATCGTTTGAAGCAAGTAGGTTAGAATCAGTTGAGACTGCTTGTATCTTCCAAATCCACCAATCTCGGCTTATGTAACCTAGAGAGGTGCCAGATAAGCACTAACCTCGATAGGAAGTGGATGCTCACACAGGAAAGGGTGAGGCGCATGTATTCCTAAGGCTCCAGTTAGGTTTGTCTCTCCTGACAGAGAGAGAGAGAGAGGAGCAGTTCAGGGGAAGAACATCTGAACTGTTGCTAGTCAGTGTAGACAAGCCTGAGCTAGATGAACTAATGGTCTCATTCTGTATGGCAGCTGACTATACTAGCTGACTGTTTCAAGTATCTATATATATAATTCTCCTGGGTGTGCCTTTTGAACGTGCGTCCTGGCAGCCCAGCTGATTGGCTGGGCTGCGGGGGCACCTGATTGGTCCTGGCGCACCCAGGAGAATTGGCTGGCTGCGGAGACAAGGCGGCGGGCCCGGCACGGCGGCAGTAGGGGGCCAGGCCGTGGCGGCGGCGGCAGTAGGGGGCCAGGCCGTGGCAGCGGTGGCAGTAGGGGGCCAGGCCGCGGCGGCGGGATGAGGCGGCAGGTCTGGTGTGGCGGTGTGCCCGGCTGTGATGGCGGCTGCACTCGGCCCGGCTGGAGACTGAGGCAGGAGGAGAGAGAAGTAGCCGGCCCCAAAGAGCCCACAGATGCTCTGTGCGGGGGTCGGCTTGTTCTAGGTGAACCCTGGAATTTCCCGGTAACTTATTGTGGGTTTCTCTGTGAGAAGATCAGTCATGGAATATGAGTTCCCTGCATCTCTGCTGATCAGTGGTATATGGTGTGTACTCAAGATTGTGCTTGGTTCATGAGGGGTAACTGCATGGTGTAGTGGTTAGAGTGCTGGACTAGGACCGGGGAGACCTGAGTTCAAAACCCCATTCAGCCATGAGACTTGCTGGGTGACTCTGGGCCAGTCACTTCTCTCTCAGCCTAACCTACTTCACAGGGTTGTTGTGAGGAGAAACTTAAGTATGTAGTACACCACTCTGGGCTCCTTGGAGGAAGAGTGGGCTATAAATGAAATAAATAAATACATACATACATACATACATACTGGGCAGTCTGGTTGTTGGGGTTCACCTGGACACAGATGCAAGGGAGGCAGATTGAGAGGAAGAGGGGAAGTTTGCTCCAGCTTGTGACCCCACCACTGACAGCCCCCCCCCCCGAACTGTTGGAGCTGGAGCCAGCTGCTTCCACCGAAGAGCCCTGAAGCACAGAGGAGCAAGCTCTGGGTAGGATTCTGGTTCCTTCCCTAGAGCCCTTTCTTTTGCTTCTAGGTCCTCAGAAGCAGAGGTGACACTGGGCCAGTGTGGAGCTCTTGCTCTGGAAGTGGGGCACACGCCTAGCTGCTTGAGGCCTCCAGTGGGTCTCCTCAGGAGGCGTGGGAACCAACCTGGGTGCCTCTAGGATTCCAGGAAGGGTCAGGGGCCCTGCAAGCTAGAAAGACCTTCAGTCATTACCAACTCTAGACGGGTTTGACCACTCTCTGAAGAGCTTCTGCCTCCAGCCTGCCTTGCCGCCCCACTTGGCCCCAGTTTGGACATTGGTTGCTGCTTTGGGTGAATTGTGTGTGGACACTAGGACGTGTCCCAGAAACCTTTGCAATGCATGGGTAAGTCAGGGAGGAAAGTGTGACCTGAAGATAGAAAGTTTGAATGGTGCTGTCCACATTTTTCTGGGGAGCAGATTGATGGTTTCTGATTTGCGTTCTGAGCTGGTCTTGTGGTAGCAAGCATGACTTGTCCCCTTAGCTAAGCAGGGTCCACACCCTGGTTGCATATGAAAGGGAGACTAGAAGTGTGAGCACTGGGAGATATTCCCCTCAGGGGATGGAGCCGCTCTGGGAAGAGCATCAGAAGGTTCCAAGTTCCCTCCCTGGCTTCTCCAAGATAGGGCTGAGAGAGATTCCTGCCTGCAACTTTGGAGAAGCTGCTGCTGGTCTGTGAAGACAATCCTGATCTAAATAGACCAATGGTCTGAATCCATATATGGCAGCTTCCTATGTTCCTATGTCTTTCCATGGGTGATAACTGCCTCCAAAGAACTGAAGGGCTGTTCCATAGACTTGTTCTCTGTTGCTCCTGTGGGCAGGGCTAGAACCAATGGGTTGAAATGACTAAGAAGCAGACTTGGGCTAGGCATTTGGAAGAATTTCCTCACTGTAAGAGCTGTTTCGCCGTGGAACAGTCTGCCTCATGCAGTGATGGGCTCACTTTCTCTTGAGGCTTTCCAGAGGCTGGCTTTCTATCAGGGTTGCTGCAGCAGTTTCCTGCTGAACAGGGGGCTGAACTAGAAGACCTAGTTCAGGGTCCCTTCCAGCTTTAGTGTTTTATGCTGGGTGTCGAGGAGAGGGGGGTTATCACTTGATTATACAACTGCAACCCTGTGCAAAGTCCTAAGCGTCATCCTCACTATTTTCAGTGAAAGCCTTTTTGTAACCCAGCAGGGAAGATCAGTGGTGCGGCTTCTGCTTTCTACCAGAGTAATCCAAATTGAGTTTGGCCAGTGGATTGTGAGGCAGCTTCTTGCATCCACCACCAACAATGAAGAATAAAGCTGTGTTCCAGTAGAGTGCCTGGGAAAAATGTGTGCAAGAGAACACCACAGAGTCTTGGGCAGATGCCAGCAAGCTGCTGCCTCCTCTAGTGAGTCAGCTAGTGGGTGCCCTTGTGCACTTTGGTCTACAAAGCATGTGATGTGGCAGAAATGTCGCCAGACACGCGTGGCTCTAGAAACCATAGGTGGGCACTCCCAAAATCCAGTATGGCGGCTAAAAACCCAACATTCAATATGGTGTTGCAATATTACATGTTTAAGCTCACCAGGGTCATTCAAATAGTGATGAAGGCCTGAGATTTGGCAGACAGGATTGATTCTGGGGATTCTAATTTGCAATTCAGCTCGTTTATTTATTTTGCCATTTATCCACTCCACCACTGTGGGTGGGCCACAGAGAGCATGCCTGGAAAAATGCTTCACATTCCAAGCTGTGCTGGGAACCTCTTGGTCCCCAGCTGCTGGCCAGCACCCTGGAGTTTTCCTCTCTGTCCTAGCCAAAGGGCTCTGCACCTGTGTGCTGGCCATCTGGCATCGGCTCTTTTGTTGATCTGTCTCTTGTGTGTCGTCTGTCTGATTCCATTCCTGTCCAGTCTCTTTCCATGATGGAAC
Organism: Hemicordylus capensis; assembly: GCF_027244095.1. NCBI lineage: Eukaryota > Metazoa > Chordata > Lepidosauria > Squamata > Cordylidae > Hemicordylus > Hemicordylus capensis. The sequence continues at coordinate 250,609,825 of NC_069658.1, read as the reverse complement.
TCGAGGTGGCCTAGGTGGGGTTCCCAGGCAGTCCAGACCCTGACTAGACCTGGTCCTGCTTGGCTCCTGCACAAGGTGATTGCATTGCATGCAATCGCCTTGATTGACCTGGCCGGAGTGGGCTCTGCAGTTGCGTTTGGAAGCCTAGTGTTGTAAACCGCCCAGAGACGTAAGTTTTGGGTGGTATAAAAATATGACAGATAGATAGATAGAGATGGGGACTACCAGCCTTGGCACATTCTTTGGAGCCACCCCCACAGTATAGGAGTCAGACAATGGACCCTTGACAAAATTACCAGACTTTGTGATGGGTGTTGTGGAGGGGGAGAGTAAATGTGCTTCTCTTTGTCCCCTTTACAAGTAACAGAACAGAAATGGGACAAATACAGATTTCATTAAATAACTCAACCTCTGAATATCCTCGTCTAGGTGCCATGGTTAATTTCTAGGCCCCGTGGCTCCCTGGTGCCTGGGATTTATTAAGCCCTGGGGGGACTGGGTGCTGGATTTGGCATCCTGAGAATCATGGCTTTAAAAGGTTCCCAGACCTTAAGCAAAGTGATTAGAAAGGGTGTGAGCAGTATACTTGGTAAAATGATCTCGGAAACAGCATTCTGTGTGTGGTGGTGCTTCAGACACCGGTGTAGCTCTTGTCCTCTCCTGTGCTAGACTAAATCCATGGGAAGTTATGTAAATTAACATTATCTGCTATCTTCATTGGTGTCTGCTGTTTTTATTGGTGTGTTTCGATGCTCCTTTTTGTTTTTGTTTTTTGTTCAAAGGCTTTTGTTTTATGATGATTAAAGCATTATGATTTGGGCATTATGACTGAAAGGTGTGATACAAATATCCATAACTGTGAAAACAAGAAAGCTGCCCCTTCTCTCAAATAAGCAGACGAGAGCATAGAAAATGGATTAAAGAATTAGAATCGTAGCTTGGGGTAGAATGTTGATGGTTTAATATAGGACTTGCCAAATGTTCTTTGGATCTAGGAGCTCACCCAAAAATTTAAGAGCCAGACTCATTTTCAGCATTCAGGGTTTGTGTGTCCCTTATGTCTCCATTAGTTTTGTGTGTGTGCCGGCCAGGCATCTGGCCTGCCAGCCAGCAATGCCCTCCACATCAAGGAGGGGGGGCGGGCAGGCTCACTGCCTTGCTTGTCCTCACCTATCCTTGCTCTCTCCTCCTCCTGCTTGGGTCCACCCATCACCTGCCTGAGCCAGGTGATAGGACAGATGTGAGCAGAAATTATAAACAAGGATCATAAGAACAGCCCTGCTGGATCAGGCCCAAGGATGCCCATCTAGTCCAGCATCCTGTTTCACACAGTGGCCCACCAGATGCCGCTGGGAGCCTACAGGCAGGAGTTGAGGGAATGCCCTCTCTCCTGCTCTTACTCCACTGCAACTGGTATTCAGAGGCATCCTGCCTTTGAGATTGGAGGTGGCCCACAGCCCTCCGACTAGTAGCCAATTATAGACCTCTCCTCCATGAAGTTATCCAAACTCCTCTTAAAGCCCTCCAGGTTGTTGGCTGTCACCACATCTTGTGGCAGAGAATTCCACAAGTTGATTATGCGTTATGTGAAAAAGTACCTCTCTTTGTTGGTCCCAGATTTCTTGGCAGTCAATTTCATGGAATGACCCCTGGTTCTAGTGTTAGGGGAGAGGGAGAAGAATTTCTCTCTGTCCACTTTCTCCACACCATGCATGATTTTACAGACCTCTATCATGTCTCCCCGCAGTCATCTTTTCTCTAAATTAAATAGGCGCAACTGTTGTAGCCTTGCCACATAAGCAAGGTGCTCTAGGCCCCTGATCATCTTAGTTGCCCTCTTCTGCACCTTTTCCAGTTCTACAATGTCCTTTTTAAGATGTGGTGACCAGAACTGTACGCAGTACTCCAAGTGTGGTCGCACCATAGTTTTGTATAAGGGCATTATAATATTAGCAGTTTTATTTTCAATCCCTTTCCTAATGATCCCTAGGATGGAATTTGCCTTTTTCACAGCTGCCGCATATTGACACTTTCAATGAGCTGTCCATCCCGACTCCAAGATCCCTCTCCTGGTCATTCACCGACAGCTCAGATCCCATCAGCATATACTTGAAGTTGGGGTTTTTCGTCCCAATGTACATCACTTTACACTTGTCAACACTGGAGCGCATCTGCCATTTTGTAGCCCACTCCCCCAGTTTGGAGAGATCCTTTTGAAGCTCCTCACAATCCGTTTTGGATTTCACTACCTGGAAGAGTTTGGTATCATCTGCAAATTTGGCCACGTCGCTGCTTACCCCTGCTTCTAGATCATTTATGAATAAATTAAAAAGCACTGGTCCCAGTGCAGATCCCTGGGGGACCCCGCTTCTTACTTCCCTCCATTGTGAAAACTCTCCATTTATACCTACCCTCTGATTCCTGTCTTTCAACCAGTTAGCAATCCACACATGTACTTGTCCCCTTATCCCATGACCGCTAAGTTTCCTCAGGAGTCTTTTATGAGGAACTTTGTCGAAAGCTTTTTGGAAGTGCAGGTATACTATGTCAACTGGATCACCTTTATCCACATACTTGTTGACACTCTCAAAGAACTCCAAAAGGTTTGTGAGGCAAGATTTACCTTTGCAGAAGCCATGCTGGTTCACTCCCAGCAGGGACTGTTCTTCTATGTGTTTTACAATTTTATACTTGAGGGTGCTTTCCATCAATTTGCCTGGAACTGATGTTAAGCTAACCGGCCTGTAATTTCCCGGATAGCCCCTGGATCCCTTTTTGAACATTGGTGTTACATTTGCTACTTCCAAGTCCTCTGGTACAGAGCCAGATTGCAGGGATATAAGTTATATATTTTAGCAAGGAGGTTGGCAATTTCACATTTGAGTTCTTGGAGGACTCTTGGATGGATGCCATCTGGCCCTGGTAATTCTCTTTTTTTAAGTTTTTCCAGATAGTTTAGAACACCATCTCTTGTCCTTTCTCTCTGACTTAGTTCTTTAGCCTCCATTCCCGAAAAGCCTGGTTCAGGAACAGGTATATGCTCAGTATCCTCTGCCGTGAAGATGGACGCAAAGAACTAATTTAGCTTCTCTGCAACCTTCATATCCTCCTTAATAATCCCTTTCACTCTCTCATTTTCTAACGGTCCAACCGCCTCCTTGGCAGGTTACCCGCTTCTGATATGTTTAAAGAAGTTTTTGTTAATTCTTCTTGATGCTTTTAGCTAAATGTTCCCCAGACTCTCTTTTTGCCTCCCTTATTGTCACCTTGCATTTCTTTTCCCAGAGTTTGTGTTCCTTTCTGTTCTCTTCATTTGGACAGACCTTTCAATTTCAGTAGGAAGTCTTCTTCCCTTTTATGGCTCCCTTTACATTACCTGTTAGACATGCTGGCATTCTCCTGGATTTAGTGGTACCATTCCTCCTTTTGGGTATACTATCTATCTGGGCTCCTAGTATTACAGTTTTGAGTAAACTCCATGCATTCTGGAGCGAAGTGACTCTCCTGATTTTCCCTTTCAGCTTTCTTTTCACCATACTCCTCATTATGGAGAAGTTTCCTCTTCTGAAATTCAAAATGTCTGTGTTAGACTTCCTTGGTGATTCTCTCCCTGCATGTATGCTGAGTTTGATGGCACTATGGTCACTGTTCCTTAAAGGGTCGATGACACTGACATCATGCACCAGGTCCTGGGTGCCACTCAGGATTAAGTCCAAGGTCGCCTTCTCTCTGGTTGGTTCCAAGACCAACTGTTCTAGGGCACAGTCATTCAGTGTATCTAGAAATTTGACCTCTTTGTCATGACCTGACTGTGAATTTACCCAGTCTATGTGTGGATAATTGAAGTCACCCATTATTACAGCCCTGCCTCTCCTTGACGCCTCCCTGATTTCCCACAGCAACTCCCAGGATGTGGGCAGGTTGCTCACATTTGTCTTATCGCCTGGCTCAGGATGGATGGATGTGCAGAGGAGGAAGCAACCATCCCTCGCCCTGCTTGCTCATTCCTCCCTCTGTCACCTGGCTCAGACTCCTGGGCTAATGGTATGGGGACGGTCTACTGAACATAGGAAGCTGCCTTATATCAAGTCAGGTCCATCTAGCTCAGTATTGTCTACACAGACTGGCAGCAGCTTCTCCAAGGTTGCAGGCAGGAGTCTCTCTCAACCCTATTTTGGAGATGGCAGGGAGGGAACCTGGGACCTTCTGCATGCAGATATGCAGATGCTCTTCCCGGAGCAGCTCCATCCCTTAAGGGGAATATCTTGCAGTGTTCATACATGTAGTCTCCCATTCATTTGCAACCAGGGCAGACCCAGCTTAGCAAAGATGACAATGCATGCTTGTTAATCATAAGACCAGCTCTCCTCCCTAAGAAATGGCTTTTACTTTCTGTAGAACTCAAACCATAATGGGCACTAGTGTTCCCTGTGACAGGAAATCCCAGATGATGCTGACTGCAGCTCTCAGCATTCCTAACTGCAGTGGCCTTTGGCTAGGGATGCTGGGAGTTGTTGTCAACATTATCTGAGATTCCCTCTTACAGGGAACACTGGGGAGCACAGTGCTTTCTAGCGAGAGTTTGCCTTGCATATACCGACTGAATAGCGATGGTGTGTATCCTAATCATGAGCAAGTGCAACAAGCTGGAAATGCCCACTTTAATTGTTAGTGCAGCTGTGAAGTCACTTGAATGGCCATAGGTAATCAAGCTCCCGTGATCTCTGGATGCTTCTGCATCCTGGCTTCATAAGGACATAGGAAGCTGCCATATACTTAGTCAGACCATAGGTCCATCTAACTCAGTATTGTCTTCACAGACTGGCAGCGGCTTCTGCAAGGTTGCAGGCAGGAATCTCTTTCAGCTTATCTTGGAGATGCTGGGGAGGGATGCCTCCCCAGAGATGGTGCCACCAACAGTAGAAACAAAACGTGAAGCTGCTTATCATAGGAAGCTGCCATATACTGAGTCAGACCATTGGTCTATCTAGCTCAGTATTGTCTTCACAGACTGGCAGTGGTTTCTTCAAGGTTGCAGGCAGGAATCTCTCCCAGTGCTATCTTTTAGATGCCGCCAGGGAGGGAACTTGAAACCTTCTGCTCTTCCCAGAGTGGCTCCATCCCATAAGAGGAATATCTTGCAGTGCTCACGCATGTAGTCTCCCATTCATATGCAACCAGGGCAGACCTTGCTTAGCTAAGGGGACAAGTCATGCTTGCTACCACAAGACCACCTCTCCTCTGGAAGGTGCTCTGTCAGTTTACAGGTTGGAGGCAGCCCTCTTGGTTTTGAATGGTGGTGAACTGTCTGTCTTCACTGTAGGAAGGACTGAAGCACCTGCTTGGCATGCAGAAGGTCCCAGGTTCAATCCCTGGCAGCATCTCTGGATAGGGCTGGGAAATACCCTGTCTGAAACCTTGGAGGGTTGCTGCCAGTTGATGAAGACAATACTGAGCTAGATTAACCCGGTATAAGCTAGAATGCCTGTGTCCCTACCTCCTTGTGATTACGCAGTGACACAAATACCGTAGCAGGATACAGCGCAATTATAACAAATTCCTGCCCTGGAGTAAGAGTGTCTGGCACTTGGAAATGGGCACACCTCCTGAAAGTGCCCCAGTACCTGGAGAAAAGCTGGCATTTGGAACCTGCCACTCCCTTCAGTCTGTAATCCGGGGATAACAGTAATGCGCTGACTGGCATTTGTTCTGAGGATTATGGAGATGATATTGCTGGTTCTCAGTCCCGAGCCAAAGTAGAAGGCAGCCCTTCTGAAGTGCCTCAGACCCGGGAGCCAGCATGCACGGTTGGGAAGATCACCAAGAAATAGGACCTGACTCTCTTCTCCACAGCTGGGAAAGGGGGTGGGCAACCGCCTTCCCAAATTGCACAACCCAAGGGGTGGCATACCCGTTGGCCATTATTATTTTATTTTATTATTTACTTATTTCAGTTATCCTATTTTTATACCACCTGATATGTGCTTCTCTAGGCAGTGTACATTATTCCATAGGAACACAGGAAGCAGCCTTCTACCAATATCAGGCATTGAGCCAAATGACTCGGTGTTGGGCTGGCTGGCAGCCACTCTCCAAGCTTTCAGAAGGGCCTTTCGCAACCCTCCCTGGAGATGCTGCTAGCGACTGAACTTGGGACCTTCTGTAAGCCAAGCAGAGGAGAGCTGGTCTTGGGGTAGCAAGCATGACTTGTCCCCCTAGCTAAGCAGGGTCTGCCCTGGTTGCATCTGAATGGGAGACTTGATGTCTGAGCGCTGTAAGGTATTCCCCTCAGGGGATGGAGTTGCTCTGGGAAGAGCATTTAGGTTCCAAGTTCCTTCCCTGGCAGCATCTCCAGCATAGGGCTGAGATTCCTGCCCGCAACCTTGGAGAAGCTGCTGCCAGTCTGTGTAGACAATACTGAGCTAGATAGACCAATGGTCTGACTCAGTGAGGCTATTCCCACAATCACTGGAAAGTGGGCTAAGGGAGCTTAGCCCGCTCTCCAGAGATCGTGGGAACCACCAGGCTCACAGGCGAGCCCGGTGCTCCCAAGGCGGCTAGCCCGCCTAATTCCCCCTCCCCTTAAATGTACACATGAGTATACCCCCGACCAGGAGTCTGCAAGCAGCCTCCCGGGCGCGGGGGTCTCTCCAAAATGCCTGCACACTGGCGCGGGGCATCCTGGAACTTACTCCAGAGGTCGGCCAGTGTTTGAAACAACTGCGGCCAAATGTCGGTGGGTGGAGTGAAGATTCTTATTGTTGGGTTGGAGTTTTTCTTGTCTGGTGCTTTGTGGATAAAAGCTGAACAAATCCAATGCCCCCCCCTTCTCCCCACCCCTTTCTGCAGGGACGATGGAGATCTCGCTGGGCCAGTGGCTCCTCATTCTGTTCCTGGTGGCGGTGCCCTTGCTCTATGAATGGAGCGCCACCTTCAAGTACTTCTGCAAGATGGCATTCTACAATGGTTACATCCTCTTCCTGGCTGTCATCGTCATCCCCATCTGCGCACTTCGTGGACGGAACGTGGAGAACATGAAGTGAGTGTGTGTGTGTGGCTTTGGAGAGGGATTGAAAAGAGAAAAAGACAGATGACATCACATACACATTCAGGGAGGCAGTTCCTGTGCATAGGAAGACCAGCTGTCTTCACATCAGTGCTCTGAATTAGACTAAAGAATTTGTCCAAGGCAACTGTTAGGGAGCCCTGCGATCAGGACTCCGTTCTGTCCTTGCAGGAGCTGTCAGTGACCAGCAGAACCCCCGATCCAGAGCCACTTTTACTAGACCCGACCCTTTGGAGCTCTAGGGGATGCTTGGGTGAGACTCTACCGGGGGGGAAATGACATTATAGAGCTCCCAGACCTGCTGGGGCACCACCATCATTTCCCCAAGACCCCCAGGAATGCTGCCACTATCCAATCCAGGCTGAACTGTGGTGGCAGCATTGGAGGCTGGCACCTCACAGACTGGGCCAGGAGAGGCCTCCTTGTGAAGCAGAGGGCTCCCCGCGGGAGTCAGGAGGACACACGGCTGTGAGAGATGACTGAGTAGCACCAAGAGGTGAAGTAGGTTAAGCTGTGAAGTAGGTTAAGCTGAGAGAGAAGTGACTGGCCCAGAGTCACCCAGCTAGTATCGTGGCTGAATGGGGATTTGAACTCTGGTCTCCCCGGTCCTAGTCCAGCACTCTAACCACTACGCCACACTGGCTCTCTGGATTAAAGCAGAGTCCCTTTCTCATATCCTTCCAGGGCAACTCCTGGGCTGTTGATGCTTTGATGGTTTGGGTATGCAGCCTCCAAAAAAGAGAAGCGGGGGCAGGGGGAGCCTCCAGAGCCCACAGCTTGTTAAAGGCTCAGCTTTCCCTCTTGCTTCGCTCCCAGGGTTCTGACTCTCTGGTCCTCTAGTTTCCAACATTTTCCTGTGTGTTTCTTGTACCGCTCTTCTATTTTGTACAGTCATCTCTCACCAATCACAAGGGTTCAGTTCTGGCAAAACCCCATGGTGGGCAAATTTGCGGTTGGCGAGCCATTGAAAGGAATGGGAAACAGCGGGTTAGGGGAACTGAGATAGCGAAAAGACCAAAAGAATAAAGGAAAAATAAAAAATTGGCAAAAATCCCCTAATATCGCCAAGAGTCACTCAGAGGAATGAGCAGATTGAACCGCTGAAAAACCTTTAACACCCCCCGCAAATCATTCCAAGGCTTTAAATTGCAAGGAGTGGTCAAGGGTCAGCAAGGATCAGCAAGAGGAATGAGCAGATTGAACCTCTGAACCCTCCAAAATTGCAAAAAACAAAAAACAAAAAAAAACCATCACAAAAAAAAACCTTGATGAACAGAGAAGGCAGGGAGGCAAGTAGGAAGAAAAAGGGAGGGTGTGAATTCCAGGTGAAGGATGGAGCTTGGCCCTGGGCTATTCTGATACACATTTTAAAAGCAGTAAACATATCAAAAGAGAAGATACTGGCCAGATGGCTTGGAGGCAATTAGGCAGTTACAGAGGCATTTCACAGCCCTGTCTCTTAAGCAAGCAGTTATCTTGACTTCACACACCTATTTCCCCCACCCACCACCCCCAACATTAATACCTCTGGCTATAGAGCTTTGAGTGGTTCTGTTCATTTTGATAAAGATGGCCTGGCCCATTTGTTCACAACAACAACCATTTCCCCCAAGTCTCCATCCTCCAAATATTCTCCCCGCCTCCTCCTATTCCAACATTCCATGCTCCAAACATCCACCCACCCACAAATCCAGACAACCACCAGACAGTTATTTCACAACAGCAGCCATTCCATTTCCACCTGAGAATTCCTTGCCCTTCAAGGGCCTACCTAATCTCACTGCCAAGAGCTACCAGCTGGAAGATCTGGTTTTTCATTCTGTGTTTCTCCCTCCTTAGCCTAGCCTGAACCTGGTTTAATTACTCTGACCCATTTCTCTCAGGTTCATGTGTGATTGATTGTATGGAAGTGAATCCATACAATGTGCCAGTGTTGTTGCAATCCGCCAGTTGTAGCTTATCTCGCCATGGTTTTGCAAGGCCCAGGGTCACAGAGTCCACAAACCAGAGAAACCTAAGTATGTAGTACACCGCTCTGAGCTCCTTGGAGGAAGAGCAGGATATAATTTTTTTTTAAATGTATGTAAATGTAGAATGATGTCTCAATAGCAGGCTACACCAAAGTATACGCCATGCCAATGGTGCAGGGTAATGTTTCTGTCAGAAGCCAGAAAACTAGCTGCTGGAAATGAATAGTTTGAAATTCCCTGTAATGAGGAGACACAGACCTCTCTTATTCCCAGTATTTGGAGACTAAAGCCAAAATAGCACATGAGAGGAGAGCTGGTCTTGTGGTAGCAAGCATGACTTGTCCCCCTAGCTAAGCAGGGTCTGCCCTGGTTGCATTTGACTGGGAGACTAGAAGTGTGAGCACTGTAAGATGATGGAGCCACTTTGGGAAGAGCAGAAGGTTCCAAGTTCCCTCCCTGGCTTCTCCAGATAGATAGGGCTAAGAGAGCTCCCTGCCTGCAACCTTGGAGAAGCCGCTGCCAGTCTGTGAAGACAACACTGAGCTAGATAGACCAATGGTCTGACTCAGTATATGGCCACTTCCTATGTTCCTATGAGTCAGCTGGGGTGGTATCTCAGGGGTGAATGCCTACTGGGCCTTTATTATTATTATTATTTATTGTTTACACAGTCAGACAGGTGTTATTGACTGATTTGTTTTATTCAGACATCAAGTCCTCCCCAAGGACCTCGGATGGCTGAACATTTGTTGTTGTTGTTTTTTATTGTTAAATTTATACCCTGCCTTCCTCCAAGGGAAGAGAAAATCTCAAGGCAGCTATTAATAATAATAATAATAATAATAATCAATTATTATTATTATTATTATTATTGTCATTGTCGTTGTTGTTGTTGTTGTTGTTGTTGTTATTTATTCGATTTCTATGCCACCCTTCCAAAAATGGCTCAGGGTGGTTTACACAGAGAAATAATAAATAAATAGGGTGGATCCCTGTCCCCAGAGGGCTCACAATCTAAAAAAGAAACACAAGATAGACACCAGCAACAGTCACTGGAGGTACTGTGCTGGGGATGGAGAGGGCCAGTTGCTCTCCCCCCGCTAAGTAAAGAGAATCACCACATTAAAAGGTGCCTCTTTGCCAAGTTAGAAGGGATTTTGGCAAGCTCTGCACCCCTAGAGATGGGAAATAGTTCATAGCATTGTAATACCTTCAGCTTCAGTCCGTGTGTTCTTGTGCTTTTACTGTCCTGACAATAACAGGTTGCTAAGGTGTCCCTGTTTTGGACATGCTCGTCGCCAAACTCCTGCATGAGACCAGCCACCTGATCTGTCCCCTGAAGGCCTCGCTTCATTCTGGGTGGCGATGTTAGTTTGCATTCTTTTGTCCACATCTGTAAAAACAATAGGGTGGTTACCTTTTCTCTGGGACCTGCCTGATGTCATTGTTACATCAAAATAACTACATTTTGACTTCGCCCTTCCTCTGAGAAGCTCAGTGCCACACACTTGCCTCTTCCTCCCTGCTTTTATCCTCACAACAACCCTGCAAGGTTGGTTAGGCTGAGAGAGTGCCTGGTCCAAAGTCACCCAGCTCTCTTCATGGCCAAGCCTGAAGTCTGCCTAGTCCTAATCCAATGCTCTAATCGCCTGAAGGTGTCAACTTGAATTGTGATCTAGTGCAGGTCTGGGCAGGCTTCAGGATTGTGTGATCTACTTGTTTTGTGTTTTGCTGGAATCCCCAAGTCCACCAACTAGAGCCTAATTTTTAAAAAAATAATGGAAAGGTGGGAGACAAATGTCTATAACTGATAGAGCAAAGTGCCAACCTCCTTTGGATTCTTTTCTTGCTGGCATAGTCTCTTTGTACCACCCACAGCAATAAGAGTTTTTCATCTCACTTGTGAGGTTATTGTCTGTCTGGTCTGTCTTGACGAAGCAAAGAGAGCAGGGAACTAGTTCAGAGGTTGATTCTAAGTCTTAGGTCCCCCGGTACTGTTGGACTACAGCTCCCAGCATCCCCAGCCACAGTTGCCTTTTTGGCCATGGGAGTTGTAGTCCAACAATATCTGAGGACCCAAAGTTGAGAATCCATGAACTAGAGGGAGACAGCTGGGATGCCAGATGGCACTCGTGAGTTTAGAGTTCATGGATCACCAGTGGCCAGCCACTGGGAATAGAGGCGAAAGGGCTAAAAGAGGTGGTCTCTCAGCCACCTTGAGGTGACTGAGATCCAACTCAAGCTCTTGAAAAGGTGTGACACAGCACAGTCTTTCAGTTATGAAATATGGAAGTTATGGAAGAGAGCTGGTCTTTTGGTAGCAAGCGTGACTTGTCCCCTTTGCTGAACAGGGTCTGCCCTGGTTGCATATGAATGGGAGACTAGAAGTGTGAGCACTGCAAGATATTCCCCTCAGGGGATAGATGGAGCCGCTCTGGGAAGAGCAGAAGGTTCCAAGTTTCCTCCCTTGCAGCATCTCCAAGATAGGGCTGAGAGAGGTTCCTGCCGGCAACCGTGGAGATACCTCCCTGCCACCTCTTCTTACATTTTGCTGCTGCTGCTGCTGCTGCTAGCTATGCTCCAAAAGGCTTCAATAAGCCTGTAGCGCATACGCACGCCTCAGAGACATGAAGCGCGTGCAACGTGCCCGTGCGCTACAGGCTTATTGAAGCCTTTTGGAGCATAGCTAGCAGCAGCAGCAGCAGCAAAATATAAGGGGCGGCAGGGAGGTATCCTGCCACCCCAATCATTAACAGAACTACGGGCGCCAGAGGGGGAAAGCAGCAGGAGGGGTGAGTAAGCCCTCCCCCCGCTCTTAAAGGAACCCCCCACCCCAGTGCCGGACCACAGTTCCGCGGTTCCGTGTACACCCCTACCCATGACAACTAAAGCGCCCCCCCCCAATACAGATGCAGTATCAAATACTGGAAGATCATGGGGTGGGTGTAGCTTTCAGTGTCCCATCTGCCTAGCCGCTTTTGAGAATGGTATGCTGACCTAATGGCGCAGCGGGGAAATGACTTTTTAGCAAGCTAGAGGTTGCCGGAATCCCTGCTGGTATGTTTCCCAGACTATGGGAAGCACCTATATGGGGCAGCAGCGATATAGGAAGATGCTGAAAGGCCTCATCTCAGACTGAGCAGGAGATGGCAATGGTAAAGCCCTCCTGTATTCTACTAAAGACAACCACAGGGCTCTGTGGGCGCCAGGAGTCAACACCGACTCGACGACACTTTACTTTATGCTGAAGAACTGGGTATCTTTTCTTGGTCTTTTCTTGTGATGTTGGAGCTTGTTTTCATAAACTGTTCTCATGTTTCAAGGGTGATTAGGTCATGGGAATAGGGAGGCAGGCAGCTGCATGTGTAGAAGTGCATTCCAAAGCTGGCTTTTTATAAGGCGACTCTTAAGGAATCCAAAACAATCCAAGATCGAAGCCTGCTTAAAGGAAAGAGAATAATTCCTTCACTTTGTGAATGAAATCAGCACACACTACTTTTTTCCTGGTTCTACATTCTCCAGTTCTGGCTAAAACTAGTTAGGCCACTTAAATTCTGTGCAAGACAACCCTTAATGAATCAGAAAAATTGCAGGCACATCTTTTGCACAGAATAATGTGTGTGTGGCGCATATGCTATTTCCTACTTATTGGACTCTCCCACATAGAAATTCAGTAGGTCTGGACTGAAATGATGGGGTGGAATCAAGTTTTGCCAAAGAAATGCACTCATCCCCCTCTGCCATCATCTGGCAATGAAATTCCACCCTCATTTCAATGATTATCTAAGGCAGGGGGGTCTCCAACCTGGCCCTCAGATGTTGTTGGACTACAACTCCCATCATCCCCAGCCACAATGGCTGAATCGCATCTGCGGGCCAATTGTCCAACCACATCTGGGGGTCGGAAATTGAGAACTCCTGATCTAAGGGGATGACCTGCCCCAAAGAATTGCCTTCTCCCACTTGAGCTTGACTTAATCCTACGGTCCTTCCTGCACACCCTTAGATACATAGGAAGCTGCCTCAGTAGTCAGACCATTGGTCCATTTAGCTTAGTATTGTCTACACAGACTGGTAGCGGCTTCTCCACGGTTGCAGGCAGGAGTCTCTCTCGGCCCTGTCTTGGAGATACCCTGGAGGGAACTTGGAACCTTCTGCATGCAAGCAGGCAGATGCTCTTCCCAGAGTGGCTCCATCCCCTAAGAGGAATATCTTACAGTGCTCACACATGCAGTCTCCCATTCAAATGCCAACAAGGGTGTCCTATGCTTAGCAAAAGGGACGATTAATGCTCACTACCATAAGACCGGCTCTCCTCCTCCTGGGCCTTCGCCACCTTCTGAGGTAAGGCAGCTGGTAGCTGGGGAAGAGAGTCTTTTCAGTTGTGATGCCCCCCTGTGTGGAATGCCCTCCCCAGAAAGCTCATCTGCTGCCAAATCTGGCGGTGTTACTGTGCCAGACAAAGACCTCTTTGGTGTTTGACCTTCCAGTATGCCAGCTGAACTTGCTTTACATGGGCAACTTCTGTTGATGCTCTTGGTTCTTATCACTCTGCTCCAAATCTTAATATGGTGTTGTTTTTATAGTTCTCAGGAGCTGCTCTGAGAGATCTTGTTAATCTGAAGGGTGCCATAAAGGTGTGTGAGAACTAAATAAAATGGGATGGAAATCTTTGCTCATCCAGAGAGAAAGCTGAAAGCTGTGCCTTCTTTCAGTTTGGCTATGTGATAAGCACATCGTGAGGCCAAATTGGATGGGCTGTAAGGCATTGCCCCAAACATTCTTGCAAGCAAAAATTCAGCCAGATCTAGAATTTAGTACTGTGTGACCTTCAGACTAATGTGGTGACAGCCAGCTCTCCCCCCACACCCCGCTGACAAGCTACCATCAGGCCCGAAGTATGAGTGTGTGCCTTACAATGCACATGCAGCCTCCCAGCCATGTGCTGGAAGGAAGACAATGTCTGCCTCCTGGAGTGATGTGCAAAAGCAGAGATCCGAGTCTGTGTTGTGACCAGGCCACAAATTCTTTGTCCAAGCTAGGAGGATTTCTGTTTTTAAAAGAGGAGGATTGGTGACAGGCTCTTTGCTGTCTTGATTTTAGCTGATGCAGGCCTAGGAACCATGCAGCCAATGTCATTTTTGATTCTTTGCATGCCTTTTAAGCAAAGGGCTTCAGAACTAGGATGCCGGAAGTCCTGCTTATATACATTGTCCATCTGAGCTGCACAGAGCAGAAAAGTGTCGCCCCGAGGAAGTAATTTCTTTTGCTGCTGTTGACAGTACACCTAATGGCGCAGTGGGGAAATAACCTGCCTACAGAACAGGAGGCTGTTAGTTCGAATCCCCGCTGGTGTGTTTCCTAGACTATGGGAAACATTTCTATGGGAAACATCTATATCAGACAGCAGCGATACAGGAAGGTGCTGAAAGGCATTATCTCATATTGCGTGGGAGGAGGCAATGATAAACCCCTCCTGTATTCTACCAAAGAAAACCACAGGGCTCTGTGAGCGCCAGGACTCGACACTGACTCAACGGCACTACTTTACTGTTGGCAGTACACTTTCCTCCTCTTCTTTAATAGAGTTTTTGCTTACAGTGTATCCAGTCTGAGCTCTCATTTTAAGTGAGAGAGTGCTGTGGCTGGTTGGTTGCACGTTTATTTAGAATAAAAGGGCCTTCTGCCCAACATATGCAATGGTTTCAGATTTCCAGAGTGGCCTGCTTTCAGGAGTCTGGATCTAGGTCTGTCTGCCTCCCTGATAGTCTGGTGGCAGCAGCTAAGAAATGGTCCTTGCCTGACTGTCATGGATATTGAGAATAAAATGACCCCTCCTATCCTTATTTCACTAAATTGAATTTTGGTCTAGAAACTGATGACCTTTCTATAAAGTGTGTGTGTGTGTGTGTGTGTGTGTGTGTGTGTGTGTGTGTGTGTGTTTCAGGATATTTGCAGATTTAGTTAGTTAATCCAGTTTAGCTATATTTGCTCTCTGCTTCTCAAACATAAGGCTTAGAGAAGAAATTTAAATTGATGTTGAAGTAAATATCCAAGAGAGAGTAACAGTAGAACAATGGAAGATGTCTAAGTAAAGAGAAGAGTGGAGGGCACCATCAAGGAGACGCAAATGAGAGGGGACCTTCAGATGCCTCACTGTTGTCTTTAATAGACTCAACTCTCTTACTTTTGGTGAGGCAGGTTGGTTTAGCCTCCTTGCAAAATATTTTATTAAGTTGTGAAAATGCCCTTGATAAAGGACTTTGTCCAAAATAAATTAAAAGGGTAAAGTGTGCCATCAAGTCAATTTCGATACCTGGCGCCCACAGAGCCCCGTGGTTTTCTTTGGTAGAATACAGGAGGGGTTTACCATTGCCTCCTCCTGCACAGTATGAGATAATGCCTTTCAGCATCTTCCTATATCGCTGCTGCCCAATATAGTACCAGTGGGGATTTGAACCAGCAACCTTCTTCATGTTAGGCAAGCATTTTTCTGCTGTGCCACTTAAGGCGTTCAGATTACATTGGACCTATTAAAGACAACAGTAAGGCATCTGGAAAAATATGTCCCTGAGGGTCCCATAGTCCTCAGACATGTTTTCGGGAGACTGGCAAAAATGGTCCTTCCCCCATTGCTTCTGCAACGTTAGTCTGGATGTTTGAGAGAGGCACCTTTTAAAGTGGTGTTTCCTCTTATATTTCCAGCCTCAGCATAGCACATGCCCATTGCTGATATCTGCCTTAAGTTTCTTCTTCAACTGAAAGTCCTTTGGGGACAGGGAAACATCTTTACTTTTTTCCTATGTAAACTGCTTTGGGAACGTCTATTGAAAAGCAGAGTATCAATATTTCTGGTAGTGGTCAGCCACTGAGTTCTCTGTGTGTTTCTTTTTTATTAGAATGTTACTAAAATTTACAACATTGACAATTAGAAACTATATAAGGAACAACAATATTAAGAAAAAGGGCATGAAGCAGAACAATGCAATATCCAGTATAGTTTTTCAAATCTAACCTTGAACACTATACCTCAAGTGTCTGGCAAAATACAGCACATAAATATCATGGTAAGCATCCACAAAGGGTGAAATACCTGATACTTTATTATTCCAGTATACTATTTGGTTTTTAAATGTTAATTGTTTGAGTTTAAATTATGGATGGTTTTTAACTTGGTTGTGAACTGCCTTGAGACAGTGTTCCCTGTAACAGGGAATCCCAGAAGTTGTTGACTACAACTCCCAGCATCCTAAGCTGCAATGGTCTTTGGCTAGGGATGCTGGGAGTTGTAGTCAACATCATCTGGGATTTCCTGTTACAGGTAACAACAGTTACAGATGGCACATAAACTAAATGATATTTAGTTGTAATTATAGTTTTAATCTGCTTTTAATTGGCTTTTGATTTTAATTGTTATGTATTTTTTATTTTAGTGTAAACCGCCCTGAGCCACTTTAGGAAGGGCGGAATATAAATTGAATCAATAAAAATAAAACATATTTTTAGTATTTATGTAACATATTTAAACTCCAATTGTGTACAGATATGTCTTCCACTTCCCAGCTTCTCAATTAGTTTTTATTCCCGCTGCTCTTTCAAAATCTACCGGCCTGTCTGAAAAGGTGGGTTGGGGGGAAAGTTACAACACTGAGGATTCTGCCTTCACTTCTCTGTGTGGAATGATTGCAGCCTCTAGGGGGAGCCCCAGGACTAATCCATATGTCTTGGCTTCTCAATAGCTTTGCTTGTCTGGGAAGGGAGAGCATGTGGTCACAAAGTGGCAAGATAGCAACATTCCAGGTTAATAATATGCTTCCTCTCCTCCTTTCGTCTCCAGGATAATCAGATTCATGATGCTGCATGTGAAATACTTGTATGGGATCAAGATTGATGTGCGGGGCACCGAGAACTTCAACATCAAGGAACCATATGTGATTGTTTCCAACCACCAGAGCTCACTGGACCTGCTAGGTATGGTATAGGGGGAAAGGGCTATCCATGCAGGAGCAGAAATAGACATCTTTCAGTCCATCCCTTTGCTGGCAAGTCCTTCCCATGCCACTATGTTGTTAGGGCTGTCATCGCCAGGTTCAAGGAATCTTGCAGTGCATTCCTATATTTACTGAAAAGTCAGTCCCTAAAAGTGCATTTGGGTTTACTTGCAGGTAAGTGTGCAAAGGATTGCAATACTTATGGGGATGGGGCTGTAGCTCAGTGGTAGAGCATCTGTTTTGCATGCAGAAGGTTCCAGGTTCAGTCCTCAGCATCTCCAGGGAGGGCCACGAAAGGCGCCTGCCTGAATCTTGGCCAGTCAGAGTAGACAATCCTGAGCTAGCTGGACCAATGGTCAGAGCTTCCTATGAGATCTTGCTCACTCCTGATCTTTCAGAGGCAAATGAAGACTGTCCTTTTTCCTGGCCAGGGAGTTGTTATCTTCTGGCTTCTTTTTCGCTGGTTTTGTTGATGTGGCTGTTAGTTTTTAGTGGTACTTTAAATAGTTTTTAATTATTATTTTGATTGTTGTTTTACCTCCCTGGGGTCCTATGATGAAGGGCAATATATTGATGTAAATAATGCATTTTATATGTGGTGTTTTAAAGTTGCTAAACCTTTCACATAAATAAAATGGTTTGGGAAGACAAGGTAGGCTGCCTTGTTTACAGATATTGAGGCATTTTTCTGTAAGCTACCCTGAGATTTTATAAATTGGCAGTATGAAATTGTAACCAGCATGGTGTTGTGGTTAGAGTGCTAGACTAGGACTGGGGAAACCCGAGTTCAAATCCCCATTCAGCCATGAGACTTGCTGGGTGACTCTGGGCCAGTCACTTCTCTCTCAGCCTGACCTAGTTCACAGGGTTGTTGTGAGGAGAAACTTAAGTATGTAGTACACCGCTCTGGGCTCCTGGGAAGAAAAGTGGGATATAAAATGTAAATAAATAAATAAATATAAATATAAATATAAGATGGCGTGGGGAGAAACCATGTGCCATTCTCCTAGGAGGAAAGGCAGGATAGAAATGTGAGAAATGAAACAGAAATGTTTAAGTAGGCACCAAACTTCCTACACCTGCAACAACAAACATACCTTGTTGAGTTTCTATAGAAACTGCTGGTTTTATTTTTAATTTATGAATGAGGTTTATTTATTTTTTTAACTGGAAGCAGCCATGGGAATTTTTAACACAAGTGACAAGGGATTGCTGGATGTGGGTGGTAGCATTTGTCCTGTGCGGGGACAGGGGAGGGACTACTCTGGCACACAGCAGGTGGGTCTGCCTTACCGATTGCTCTGGGCTGACCCTACGCTTTCTCCTGCAGGGTTGATGGAGGTGTTGCCAGACCGATGCGTGCCAATTGCCAAGAAGGAGCTGATGTACATGGGCACAGTGGGGCTGGCATGCTGGCTGGGGGGCATAATCTTTATCAACCGCAAGAAAACAGATGACGCAATCAGTGTCATGTCGGAGGCTGCCCACACCATGTTGCGTGAGGACGTGAGTTCCGCTCTGTGTGTGGTGGGTGGTCGTGGGAGATGGGTAGGTGGGAGGGGATGGGGAAGCAGAAGTACACCTGTGTGAAGGGGCGGGGCATGTGTGGCCCACTGCATGAGGACTGGAATGAACTGAGATAAAAAGTTATTTTGAAATCCTCAAGTGCTAGCATTGTGTTGACAGGTTCCTAGAATTTTTCGGCTTCATCTATCTATCTATCTATCTATCTATCTATCTATCTATCTATCTATCTATTAGACTTCTATACTGCCCTTGAAAAATTGCTCAGGGCAGTTTACAGCACAATAAAAACAATTAAAACAAGTTAACAATTAAAATCAAACTATTAAAACACAATAAAACCAATTAAACAGCTAAAGCCCCTGGAACTCAGGGCAACAATTTAAAACAGTTAGTCAATCATTTAAAACCCTAGAAGTCCAGGCCAAACAGATAGGTTTTAAGGGCTCTCCTGAAGGACAGTAATGATCTCAAATTACCGATTTCTGCCAGGAGTGCATTCCACAGTCCAGGAGCAGCTGCGTCGCCACCAGACGAACCGGTGGCAGCTGGAGACAGACCTCCTCAGATGACCTTAACGTGCGGTGGGGATCATGAATATTTATATCCTAATTTTCAGTGCAAGTTCTCAAAGTGGTTCACATAGAAAAATAAATGAACAAGATAGTTTTGTGTCCCACCAAAGGGCTCACAGTTAAAAAACAAAAAATACCTGCAACAGCCCGTGGAAGGATGCTGGGTTGCCATTGGAGAGGGGCAGTTGCTTCCCCCCTGCTAAATATAGGAGAATCGGCACTTGAAAAGATGCCTCTTTTTCCAAGGTATGGGGAGGGCATCCATCACGTGATGGGTTGCCAAGCTCTGCATGCTCCAAGACAGGGCCAATGAAATTTAAGCACGTCGTCTACTCCTGCTCCGCCCTCTCTGCCCCAGTTCTCATCCTGTCTCACTCCGGGACAGTTCTGCTTCATGTATAGGAGGATTTCACTCTGTGTGCGAGGGGGGGAGGGAGTTGCCACGTCGTCTGTTACCCGTCATGAGTGTTCAGCCAAGGCTTCCCAGTGTGTACCTTTCCGATCCTTGTACCATACTCCCTCTCTTTCTGCTCTCCCCTCCCCCCTTCCTAGCCTCTCCGTTTTTGCTGCCTATTCGTCTAATCTGTTACCCACCCATTCTTGTTCGCGGCTCCCTTCTCACTCTCCTCGCACGATATATTGTTAACATGGAGATTGTGCATACCGGCGATATGCTCAGAGGCTCCCTTTCTTTCTGATAACCCAACAGCTCCTCCGGGGGCGGGAAACGTGGAAAAGGTGGCGGAAAGTGGAGCGCCGGTCCCGGCAGTACCTCAGGAGGGGGAAAAGCTGGAAAGCTTGCAGCCTCTAACCAGGCATGCGAAAGTGCCCAAAAAATCTAAGCATTTAAAAGGGGCGGAAGGATTTAAACAAAAGAAAGGAAAAAGGCAAAAAAAGGCATTTCTGGCACAGCACTGCTGAGTGAATGGCTTCAGATTAGAGCCGTGAAGGAGCAGCAGCCTGAAAAGGCGATATTGGGGGTTCCCGCCGAAATTGCGGCCATTTTTCCAAGCATGCTGCGAGCAGCTTCTTCTCTCTCGTTAGCCCTCGCATTAGACCCTACGCCTTCGGGTCAACTGGGCTTGAAATTGACGGGCGATGCCCAGCCTGGTAGCATGCTTGATATTACTGAACTCCCAAGACTGTGGCAGGTACTGAAATGTCCGAAGTCACTGGACCAGTCGGTGAGCTGCTCTAAGCGAAGGATGTTCGCTGGTTGGGAGAATTTGTTAAAAAGCAATATCTAGCCCTGGTGTCACCTATTTTGGGGCAACCTGCATTACCAAAGCCTGTGTTGGGGGGTCCCTTAATTCAACTAATGTAGTTTTAGCACCACCTCGCAGGGGCCGTAAACCCTCTTTTTCTTCACCCCTAGACTCAAACCCAGTTAGACGCACGATTCCATTGGGAGAGCGCATTTATTTTGAAAGACATTCTAGGAAGCGGCAGCACAGGAGGAGGTCTGAATTGTCTCCTTCGTCTGAAGAGGGGGCATGCACTCCTAAGAGAGTTAACTTTAGCGAAGGAGCACGCAATCAAGGGGCAGTGTCTGTGACCGCTACCACTACACAGGACAATATAGTCTGGCATTTGCAGGCAGTTCCATCAATACCGTCTCTGATAGCCAGGGGGCCTGCTACTGTTCATAAACGCACTACCTCCCATCTGTCTCCACGGGGCTCGGGGTCAAGTTCATCTGACTTTGAAAAAGAGGAGGGGGAGCTTTCCGATGAACAAGCACCGGCTGAGAAGCCCTCCTCCACCAGACTTTTCTCACCAGTTGAATTTGAAATTATACTGGCCAAGGCTAAGCAGGCTATTAAAGATGTTTCTACTGAGACAGGTTCGCAGCCTGCCACTGGGTTAGATCAGGAAGTATTCCCATCTACATCAGCTACACCAGCCATGGTGCCTTTTCCTTCACTGTTTAAAGAAGTGATGCTGTCAGAATGGGGGGTACCCCATTCATCTAAAACCTGCTTTACATTTTCCTAAAAAGTTGTACACCTTACCATCTGATGTTATGTCTATGTTAGCGGTTCCAGTTGTCGATGTGCTAGTCACACAGTTGGTGACTGGAGCCTTGGTGAACAAGGAAGGGGAAGAATTCCTGAAATCCCCCGAGGAGAAAAAGACAGACCATCTCTTACGAAAGGGCCATGAGGCATCAGCGACTGTGATAAGGGCGGCTTCAACTAATTCCATCTTTGTGAGGGCTACTATCCTGTGGACCAAGGAATTGGCAAAGCTGGTACCTCCAGATAACACAAAATTGAGACAAGGTTTGAATAAGATAGCCCGAGCATCAGCTCTTATGGCAGATTCAAGCCTGGACTGCCTTCAGCACGCAGCCAGATCCATGGCTGCGAACGTGGCAGTGAGAAGGGGTTTGTGGCTGAGGCACTGGAAGGTTGACGCCAAGTCTAAGTCGGCTTTGGTGGCTACCCCGTTCAGGGGCACTAAACCTTTTGGGGAGTCTCTCGAACCTGTATTGGTAGAGACTCAAGATAAGAAAAAAGCGATGCCAGTGGGGCGCGGGGATTCTAGGAGACCTTTTCGAGGAGGAGGCAGTTTTCAAAGTTCCTTTCGCCCATACAGGTCATTCAGTCGCCTCAACCGTGAGGGGTTCAGAGACAGAGAATTCTGAGGAAACCAGTACAGACAGACCTGGTGACAACCCTGGAATACCAGATCCAGAGGCATGGGCAAGGGCAGAGCGGGAGCCTGGATGTAACCGTAAGCAATGACTCTCCTCCAGTGGGGGGCAAGCTACGGGCATTTGCCCATACATGGGGGAACACAATCTCGGACCGTTGGGTAATTCAAACAGTCTCACAAGAGTACTGTATAGACTTTTTCGCACCTCCCCCTGATTTTTTCTTCAAAACGCCAGTATCGAAAAACCAAGAGGGCATTGATGGATATGGCCATAGAACATCTTTTGAACAGCCAGGCTATAGAACAGGTCCCCGTGACGGAGACTCCGGAAGGAGACTTCTCTCTGTTATTTTTGTTCCCAAAAAAGGACGACTGCTGGAGAGCGGTTTTGGATTTAAAAAGGCTGAATCGGTATGTGCAGAAATGACCCTTCAGAATGGAGTCCCTCAGGACCACCAAGTCAGCGGTCCTCCCAGGGGACTGGTTGGCCTCACTCAATTTGTCAGAGGCCTATCTGCACATTCCGATCAACCCGTCTTGCTGCAGATTCCTGAGGTTTTTGTACAACCACAGGTTCTACCAATACAGGGCCCTTCCTTTTGGCCTGTCGTCAGCCCCGCAGGTTTTCCCAAAGTTAATGGTGACAGACATCACCCGCATCAGACAGGAGGGCATTCACTCGTACCCCTGTCTGGACAACATGTTAATCCGATCAAGCTCGGCTTCTCAAGCAGTATGGAACGTCGAACGCACTGTCCAGATCATGAACGAACACAGTTTCATCATCAACGAGGTCAAGAGCCATCTCGTTCCATCGCAGGTCCTGTTACATCTGGGGGTACTATTCAACACCAAGGCGGCAACAGTGAGCCTTCCTAGGGAAAGGCGGGAGAAAACTTTTCTGGCAATAAAACCTCTTCTAGTCAGGAAAAAAGCCCTGCTGGTGCTTTTGGCACACATCCTAGGCATGATGATCGCCTGTCTGGACTGCATACCTTGGTCAAGGTGGCACTCCAGGCCCCTTCAGTGACTGTTACTACCTCACCAGGATGCAAATTATGGAGAGAAGAAGTCTATGGATCAAAACATCCAAAAAAGTCAGACACTCTTTCCTTTGGTGGATTTCATCGGCCACAAAGGCGGGATTGCCATTGGAAACCCGCGAGATCATCGTTAGGACAGATGCAAGCGTGTACGGATGGGGGGCACACTGCTCCAATCGCCATGCCCAGAGGAGATGGGAACAGAAGGATTTAGATCACAGTATCAACTGGCTGGAACTGAAGGCTGTCCGCCTGGCCCTCCTGAGCTTCCAGAACATCTTGGAGGGACAACACGTCCTGGTGTGGACGGACAATGTTACGACAAAAGCCCACTTAAATCATCAAGGGGGTACAAGGTCAAAGGCCTTGAGGCCAAATCGGATCTACTCTTCCTATGGGCGGAAAATCACTTAAAATCAGTGACGGTGGAACACCTGTCGGGTGTGGTGAACCTACAGGCAGACTGGCTAAGCCATCAGTTCATGGACCCAGCAGAGCGGTCACTACATCCGCAGGTGTTCGAACTAATAGTGCAGAAGTGGGGTCTACCCATAGCAGACATGTTCACTTTGTGTCAGAATCACAAACTACCGAGATTCTACTCCAGGCATCAATGTCACCAAGCAGAACAGGTGGACGCGTTGGTGTTAAGGTGGCCACGAGGTCTGCTTTATGCTTTTCCTCCGCAGACAATTCTGAATTTGGTCATCAGAAAAGTGATCCTCAAGAAGGCCGAAGTGGTGTTGGTAGCACCGTACTGGCCCAGGAGGCTGTGGTTTTCAGATCTAATGACACTCTCAATTCAGAAACCCTGGCCTCTTCCAAGGAGAAATGACTTGCTGGCACAAGGTCCCATATTCCATCCAGACCCGGAGTGGCTACACCTTCATGTGTGGAGGTTGAGCACCAGGCATTAGGGAACAGAGGTTATTCACGGGAGGTTCAGGATACGATCCTAGCGTCCAGACAGCCTTCCACGGGTCGCATTTACCAAGTTACATGGTCAATCTTCTGTTCCTGGGCTAGGAAGAATAAGGTTGAACCATTGACTGCTGGGGTTCCAGAAGTCCTTAGTTTCTTACGGGCCAGAGTGGATAAAGAGTTACGGCCTAGTATGCTGAGACGACAGACGTCGGTGTTGGCCTCGGTCTTGGACATTTCCACCTGGGACTCGCATGGTTCACGTGGCCTAAACCCTGATGTCTGCCGGTTTTTGAAAGGGTTCGCTAACTTAAGCCCTCCACCTATTCCTAGATTTCCCTCATGGGATCTAAACAAAGTTTTGAATGCTTTTACTAAAACTCCTTTTGAGCCCCTGCGTAAGGTTGTGTTAAAGTTTCTGTCGTTTAAGGTTATTTTTCTTATTGCTGTTACGTCAGCGAGACAAGTCTTGGAGTTGGCCGCATTGTCGGTTCGGGATGAACTTTGCATTTTTCAAAAGGAGGCAGTAGTTATGAAGTTAGACCCTACCTTCTTACCAAAAGTTAACACGATCATTCACAGGTCGCAGGAGATCATTTTACCCTCTTTTTGCAATAACCCTCAGCACCCTAAGGAATGGTCCTGGCACACCTTAGATGTACAGAGGGCTCTCCGAATCTGTATTAAACGTACTAGTGATTTCTGTAAATCTGACTCCCTGTTTGTTTCTTTTTAGTCATCTAATTTGGGATCTAAGGCGTCAAAGGCTTCCCTGGCCAGATGGCTTAGAGCTACAATATCGCTGGCTTATAAATCCTTGGGTCTGGCTGTGCCTCAAGGAGTTACGGCTCACTCAACTAGGAGTGCCTCTGCCTCGGCTGCTTTCTCAGCAAGGGCACCCCTGGAGGAAATCTGTAAAGCGGCTACTTGGTCGTCTACATCTCCCTTTGTGAAGCACTATAAAATACAATCTTTTTATGCTCCACAGGCAGCAGTTGGTCGCACGGTCCTTCAAAGAGTGGTATAAGCATCCGCTTCCCACTCTGTATCTGTAGCTTGGGTACGTCCCATCATGTGATGGATGCCCTCTCCATACCTTGGAAAAAGAAACATTGGTAGACTTACCATGAAGGGTTCTTTTTCTGGTATGGGGAGGGCATCCGGCCCTCCCGCGGATGTGGAGGCTGAGAATATGGGGTGGTGGGGCAACTCCCAGGGGGTACACAGTTTATAGTATCCCTGCCTCTTTTTTTCTACTGACTATGCCTACTGTCCTCTATCTATTTTATCGCTGGTGTTTTGTTACATAGTTTTATTTTTCTGACCTGTGCTCATCCTCAAGTATCCCCTAGCTACACTCTACAGTACCAGAACCGGAGCAGAGAGGGCGGAGCAGAAAGAGTAGAGGACATGCTTAAATTTCATTGGCCCTGTCTTGGAGCATGCAGAGCTTGACAACCCATCACGTGATGGATGCCCTCCCCATACCAGAAAGAACCCTTCATGGTAAGTCTACCAATGTTTCTTTCTCGCTAGAAGGACTAGCGAAAACTGATCTGTTATTTACTGGTACAGTCCTCTTGTGGGCCTGTATTTATTTATTCATTCATTCATTCATTTAAAATATTTATACCCCGCCCCTCCTGTGCACTACTGCTCAGGGTGGCTCACAACAATAAGATAGACACAGATACAATATAAGTAATAAAATTATTATTTTTTAAAAGGCAGATTAAAAACCACAATTATTATTAGGTTCTAATTAAAACTGAAAATTATAAGAAGCTAAAGAATCTACTAGATATAACAAAAAAAATAATAGTGGAGCATTAGAAAGCCTCCTTAAAAAGGTGCGTTTTAAGATCTTTTTTAAAAAACACTGTACCATCTCTGAATGCACCAGCTGGGAATCAGGGAGAGAAATGTTTGTAGAAAAGCATCTCCACCTTGAGCTCTCTCTGCAAAAGAAGAATGGCGTTTTGCTTTTTCTCTTGGCTTGTTAGATATTTTTCCATGCAGGAAGAAATCAGCCTTGCAGGGTGGAGTGAGGTGGCAATATGCTTTCAGAATAATGAACCCCCATGTGGATTCTGAGGTGGTCTAGGCCCATCACATGCATATATTGAATAAGCTCTTAATGTACCTGACTCTGTGTAGAGGTGGTACAGATAATTACTACTTGTGTACTGCTTTTCAGATAATTAATACCACTACTACTTATATATTGCTTTTCATCAAAAGTTCACAAAGCAGTTCATGTAGGGGGGGAAATAAGAGGAACCTGGTTCTCTGTCCCCAAAAGGCTCACAATCGAGACAGGAACACGGCACAGACACCAACGAGAGCCACTAGAGAGCTGGAGAGGGCCAGGGGCTCTCCCCCTGCTTAATAACAGAGCCGCAGCTTTGGAAGGTGTCTCTTTGCCCAGTTAGTACACTCTGTGTGCAGGCAGTACAGAGATGTTTCCCCACAATATTGTTGTGTCTATGGATGGCATAACACGGTACAAGGTGACATAATAAAACGTGGGTCATTGTCTGCCCTGGGGGCCTTGCAGAGGAGATGCCAATGTGGTGGGGGGGCAAGTGACCCTATACTGCCCTTCAGTCTTTTTCGATAGGGTGAGATTTGGTTTCCAAATAACTTTCTCCTATCTCAAAGCATAAAGCCAATTCTTATTTCTATCTGTGTGTATGGGAAGGAGGGAAAGCGGTGTAATTTTGAGTCGGGGAACATCTGGCCTTCATCCTAGAATTAGTCTTCAGTGTTAGTCCTCGATTATTTGTGTTGGTGGCAAAAAAAAAAAAAAAGTGAGAGCCAGCCTGGTGTAGTGGTTAGAGTGCTGGACTAGGACCGGGGAGATCTGAGTTCAAATCCCCATTCAGCCATGAAACTAGCTGGGTGACTCTGGGCCAGTCACTTCTCTCTCAGTCTAACCTACATTACAGAGGGGTTGTGAGGAGAAACCTAAGTATGTAGTACTCCACTCGGCTCCTTGGAGGAAGAGCAGAATATAAAATGTAAAAAAATAAAAATAATTTTTAAAAAATGAGCCAGTTCAGATGCCATGTGGAGCCTCGGTTGAAGCAGGCACAGCACAATGTCTCTGAAGCTCGGGTCTGTGCACTGCCCCCTTCCATCCTGGTGCGAGGGTCCACTTTCTGTTGAGGTTGAAACATGTTGGGCAGTTTATAAATGTAACAAATGTGCAGCAAGATCAGTCATGCTGTCTGAACCAACTAGTCTCAATTTTTTCCAGCCTACTTCTTTGCAAATAGAACGGATATTTATATACTGCTTTTCAACAAAAGTTCCCAAAGTGGTTTACATGGATATATAAACAAACAACTAAATATATAAACAAATAAATAAAATGGCTCCCTGTCCCCAAAGGGCTCACAATCTTAAAAAAAACAAGGAACATAAGATAGACACCAGCAACAGCCACCGGAGGGATGCTGTGCTGGGGAGGGAGAGGGCCAGTTGTTCTCCCCTCTCATTTACTGCTGCTATTCATATGCCACTTCTCAACAGAAAAAGTTATCAAAGTAATTTACACAGAAAAAGAATAACAAAAAGAAAATAGTTCCAAAAGGGCTCACAGTCTAAAAAACACAAGGTAAATGTCAGTAACTGCCTCTGGGGGGGGATGCTGTGGCGGGGTTGAACGTGGCCAGTTGCTCTCCCTCTGCTAAATATAAGAGAATCAACACTGTGAAAGGTATCTAGTTAGCTGGGGAATTTTTATGCTTCTTTGGTTCTTTTTATAGAAAAGTTGGATAGAAAACAATAATCCAGTCTGAAAACATATTCCAATTATGGGTGTGGAGGGGAGGTTTGACTAGTGCAGTTTATGAAGCGGTCAAATTTGAAATGATTAAAAAGAAACTGGAAAAGTAGGCATGTTCGTGGGGAGATCGAGGTAGGCAACAACGACAATTGGAACTCCAGCACTTCAATAACTTGCTTCACACCTTGGGTTCAGGTCTTGGCCTATGTGAAGCAAGCAGGCTGGAATAAACCAAGACTGGCCATGGGGTCTGAACAGGCCTATCTTGGTTTATTGTAACCTAGATGGGAAGTGGATACTCGCACTGAGGACCGGAGTGGGGCGCACATGCTCCTGAGTCTCAGGAATGTAGCGAAGAGCCTGGCTTTAACTGAGGTTTCGTGTGCAGGCTGAAACAGCCTCCAGTGCCTCTCAGCACATGTAGAATTCATAGATTGCCACTAAGTACCACCTCCTCCATAATTCTGGGGCTTGTGGTAAAGATTGCTATAACACAAGGCGGAAAGCAGCTGGTCTTGTGGCAAGCATAAATTCTCCCCTTTGCTAAGTAAGGTCTGCCCTGGTTTGTGTTTGAATGGGAGACAACATGTGATGTGAGCACTGTAAGATATTCCTCTCAGGGGATGGGGCCGATCTGCGAAGAGCATCTGTCTGGTTGCATGCAAAAGGTTCCAAGTTCCCTCCCTGGCATCTCCGGATAGGGCTGAGAGAGAATCCTGCCTGCAGCCTTGGAGAAGCCGCTGCCAGTCTGGGTAGACAATACTGAGCTAGATGGACCAATGTTCTGACTCAGTATATGGCAGCTCCCTATGTTCCTAAGGCCGTGGTGTTGAGGCAGGTCTGAAGCTGAGCAGGAAAATGTGTAGAATCTGACTGGGGAATGTTGTTGATTAAACACCTCGAGAGTTGCTAGTTTGGTAGGCACTTGGTGATTTCTCTCAACTCGGGGAAGAACCGTAGATCAGTTGAAGAACATCTGCTTTGCATGCTGAAGGCCTTAGATTTGATCCCTGGCATCTTCAGGACAGGCTGGGAAATATCCTATCTGGAGAGCTGCTACCGGAGTTGTCTTACAACTCTTGTTTATTGAGTTTTTAGTCATGAAGTGGGAAAGGAGAGTCTCTTCCCCCCACCCCCAACTCTCCCTCTCCGTCTGTGTGTGTGACCCACAGATCTCTGAAGGCAGTGACTTATTCCTCTTTTTCCTTCTTTCAGGTTCGGGTCTGGGTGTTCCCGGAGGGCACCAGGAATCACAGTGGCTCTATGCTGCCCTTCAAACGGGGTGCCTTCCATCTGGCTGTGCAAGCTCAGGTAAGGGATGTGCTCCTTCATACCTCCACCGAAGGGCCCCGCTGCTCTGCACCCAGAACGGATAGTTCAGTGCTCAAAATGGCTGCCTGCTGGGCAGATTTCCATCGCATCCTTAAAGCTGGGTTACTAGCCACGGTGGCCAGTCGTCAGGGATGTTGAGAGTTGTGAACCAGCCGTAGCGGCAGGGCCGAAGCTGTGCAGCCTTGGCCTAGAGGATATATCTGGACTTCCTGCCAAGGACACCAAATCCTTCAAGAACACAACAGTATATTTCCCCATGCGCATCTACCCAACTACTCAGGAGCCATTCTCCACAGTTCCCTGCTATCGGAGATGCGGCGGGTGCATGCACAGGAAGAAGACCTTTTGGATTACTTTTGGATTAAATTTGTGGAATGTGCCGCTGAGGGAGGCCTATCTATCTCTGTCATGGGGCAGGTTCACATGACTGCTGGCAAATAGGAACATGGGAAGCTGCCATGTACTAAGTCCATCTAGCTCAGTATTGTCTTCACAGACTGGCAGCGGCTTCTCCAAGGTTGCAGGCAGGAATCTCTCTCAGCCCTATCTTGGAGATGCCGCCAGGGAGGGAACCTGGAACCTTCTGCTCTTCCCAGAGCGGCTCCATCCCCTGAGGGCAATCTCTTACAGTGCTCACACTTCTAGTCTCCCATTCATATGCAACCAGGGTAGACCCTGCTTAGCTAAGGAGACACATAATGCTTGCTACCACAAGACCAGCTCTCCTTTCCTAATCCACTGCCTGGGGAAATGTTGGGAATGGGAGCGCGTGCCAGGGGAAATGGGAGTGCACTCCTGGGAAAAACGTAGGGAATGGGAGTGCATGCTCCCAACAGGTGCATTCCCTCGCAAGTCTGGTTCCAGAGTCATCCGCCTGACATTCTACCTAATTTCGCCCAACATTTTCCTCCTATTCGGAACCAAGGTTTGAAGCTGGGCAGAGAAAGTCAGCAGAATGTCGAGTGGACGGCTTGGGAACCAGAGTCAGGAGGGTTCGCATGACACACTGCTGGGAGCAGGTGCGCCCGTTTTCCCAGGTAGCGCGTTGGCCAGGAGTCATGTGCAGCTGCCCTTTGGCTGCTTTCCCAAGTGCTGTGAAGGCCAAGTCCTTGCATATAGCAGGGACACAAATCGGCCTCCCCACATTTTCTTGGCACTTAGGAGCCAGCAATGCCCTCTGCTCCAAGGAGGGGGGCAAACTCCCTGCCTTGCTTGCTCCGTCTTCCTCCTGGTTGCACCTGTCACTGCCCAGGCAGGCAGTGGATGGACGGACATGATCAGGAGGAGGAAGGGTCAGACCAGGCCGGGGCGGGTTGCTCCAACCTTCTTGCTTGCATCTGCTCCCGGCCTGCCTCAGGCATGCACCATGCGTCCATCCCCAGGTGCCATAGCCAGTTGGCACCTGGGAATCGTCAAGGCCTGGTTTTAAAAAACATCCATTTAACCAATTAAAAGTTACATAGTTTAAACACTGGCGTAAGACAAGGAGAGGAAGTCAAATGGCAAATCACTGATCAGCCTGAGAGAAGGTTGGGGGAGGGGGGCATCTAGGTCCCTGCAAGGACGGTGACACTGTGTCAGCCATGACCGCCCCAGTGGCATCGGGGCATTTGCTGGGGCAACTGGACTCTGGCGGGGACAGGAGGGTCAGCAAGAGTCTCATAGGAAGCTGGGTCTTTCCAATGAAACATTGGCTTAAGTATAGGATTGGTGAGCCTGCTGCTTCATGGTGATTTGACCCAGGGGATCTCCAGCTTGGGTCCCGGGGTTGTTACAGACCAGGCCTGATCTATATACTAAATATGCTCATTAGCCAGTATATAAAATAGGTCTGGGCCAAGTTCTTTTATATTGGTGACCACATTTGATCTGGAAACAAGGAAGAAAAGAGATCCAACCACTCAAAGATTCAATGGGCTTTATTGAGTTTAAAAGACCTAATCTAGCAAGGCAAAAAGCAGAACACTCTATCAATATTGCTAACAGTATTTCCTAACCAGCACCAGTATTCACCCGTGTGCCTAACTACATATGTGTGGGCATTTAAATCTTCCTAGATTCTAATACATTTCAGATACAGGCAGAAAAGAAAGAGGGGGGACGAAGGCTGCGGGCTAGTATGGTTTTGGGGTGATTAGTGGAGGAAAAAGGGGGGGAGGAGAAGGGAGCAGGGAAAGAGGAAGGGATGAGGGGATTCCAAGCAGCATATTTACCCAGGAACCAAGGCTGCAGAGAGAAGAATCACTTCAGTGGAAGGAGTGAGGTGCTGGCGGAGACAGGAGTTGTGCAGTTGCTTCAGATCATAGCTCAGAGCTCCATGGCTGGGGAGCCTGGACTCACTGCGCAGTGGAAGTCACAGCCTCTGAGCATGGGCAGAGTTCCTACTTAGCCCCACGGCTGGGCAGCAAACTCTGGGAAAGCGTGTGAGCAGATCTTGTTGTAGGCACAAAATGCTAACTCTCTGTCTCAAAAAGCCTCATTCTTATAGTGATTTTCTCTTTGATCCTTGAATAGAATCTATTCAAGATCTCCTCTTTTCCTGGATGTCCAAAAGGTGATAACGTGCTGCTATCTTCTGAACAAAGTCTTAATTATTCAGGATATTTTCCAGTCCAGAGAGATCTCTGACTCTCATCTATGTTAAACTGCGCGCTCAGGAAGGGAGGGAGGGGGACATTGCCCACAGCGAATCTGCATCTAAGATGCTGCAAATTACATCTTGGCAGTCTGGCCCCCAGAAGGTGTTAAGAAGTCAAGAATTAGTAAAGGGGATTCAGGATATTCTGTGTGAGACAGCAGTTACATATGTACCTTTATCCAGTGTTTTTCTTGTAATTGAAAACAAGATAATATTTACATGTGTGGGACATTCAAGACATTTTGGCTAGGACAGAATCATCGGTGAGAGAATACTTAAAGCCTACAAGTATTTTCTCAGTATCCATTTGGCTATATTGAACTTCCATGGAGAACAATACAAGCATTTAACACTGACTTCTTGTAACAGGAAAGCGGGGGAGGGAATCAGCCCCCTGGCAGACTCTTCCCTAGACATAGTGAGTCAGATGCATTTTAGCATATGAGTGCTCAGGCCAAAGCCTTTGTCTCTTGCATATCCATTTTAGCAACACAATGCTAGATCAAATCCTCCCTTCAGAGCAGGGAGAGCAGGCAGTTCACCAGAGTTCAGGTGTGATTTCATTTCTTGATATAAAATGGAGTCAGACACAGGCCTATATTCCGGGCCTATATTTCACATACTTCTGAGTTGATACCTCTGGTTCTGATAGGTGGACTGTTCATAACAGGGTCTTAAAGAACACAAGAAAAGCCCTTCTGGATCAGGCCCAGGGCCCATCTGTTCCAGCATCTTGCTTCTCGCAGTGGCCAATGTCAGGGAAGCCCGCAAGTGGGAGAAAGAGGGCAACTGTCCCCTCCTGTTGGTGTTCCCGAAATAATCAAAATATAATACATAAATAACAGTAATAAATGAATAAAAACTTTATTTGTTAGCTGCCCCATAACAAATTGCTCTCTGGTCACTTCACACAACATTTAAAAAGCATCCAATAAAAACACACAAACATGACCAACAAATCACAACACAAAACAGAAAACACAAAAGGTTTTAAAAACAGAAAGGTCTTCACTTGGCCTTGAAAAGAAGAAAGTGATGGTGTCAGGCACGCCTCACTGGGGAGGCTGTTCCATAAACGGGATGCCACCACCAAAAAGGCCCTCTCCCTACTAGGCAGCCACCCGCCTCACCTTGTTTGGCAGGGGCACGCGAAGCAGGGTCTCTGAAGACGATCTCAGGTCCTGTTTGGGACATATGGGGCAAGGCGCTCTCTCAGCTAAGCTGGTCCCAAAGCCTTTATTCATTCATTCATTCATTCATTCGACTTCTATACCGCCCTTCCCAAAATGGTTCAGGGCGGTTTACACAGAGAAATAACAAACAAATAAGATGGATCCCTGTTCCCAAAGGGCTCACAATCTAAAAAAGAAACATAAGATAGACACCAGCAACAGCCACTGGGGGGATGCTGTGCTGGGGGGGTGGAGAGGGCCAGGTACTCTCCCCCTGCAACATAAAGAGCATAATTGTGTTAAAAGGTGCCTCTTTGCCAAGTTAGCAGGGGTAACTTTTAGGGCTTTAAAGGTTAAAACCAGCACTTTGAATTGGGTCTGGAAATGGACTGGGAGAACATAAGAGCATAAGAACAGCCCTGCTGGATCAGGCCGAAGGCCCATCTACTCCATCATCCTGTTTCACACAGTGGCCCACCAGATGCCTCTGGGAAGCTCCCACTGGAAAGCTTTCTCACTGGAAGCCCACATCAGGTACAGTTCCCAGTTCCCTAGCCCCTGGTGTTCAGAAGCATGCCCCTTCTGATCCCGATGGAAATATACAGCTACCCAAGCTAATGGCCACCATGAATTTGTCTAATCCCCTTTTAAAACCGTCTGGATTGGTGGCCATCACCACATCCGATGGCAGCAGTTTCCATAGTTTAACTATAGGTTGTGGGAAGAAGTACTTCCTTTTGTCTGCCCTGAATCTCCCAGCATTTAGCTTCAATGGATGACCCCGGGTTCTGATATTAGGAGAGAGGGAGAATGTCCTTTAACGGCCATTGTAGCAGGGGGTGATGGGAGTTGTAGTCCAGCAACAGCTGGGGACCCAAATGGAGGTTTCCTGGGTTGATTGCTTAATTGAGTGCACCAAAAATTGAAACTTCTTCATTAGGAGGCCTTCCGGACAAGAGAGGCTCCAAGTTATTCCTATTAAATATCTACCTTCATTGCATCTTTTTGAGCCAGCACTTCAATAAGAGTCCAAACTTTGCCCATACTTATGAAAAGTCAGTTTAACTGCTGGGACAGGATCTCAACCTTAGGCAAGCTTTAATGGGGTCTCCCTCCAAAACACAACTGCTCCCTCCTCTTTGGTAGGCATACACCGAGAAAGCTGAGACACCGCTCCTAGTTAGTTAGAGCATTTATTCCGAAGTGATGGAAAAGGGGCAGGGCATCCGACAGGCTTGGCGACCGAGCTTTGACTTGTCACTCAGAAGGCCCCAGGTTCAATCCCTAGCATCAGCTCCAGGTCGGTCTTGGAAATGTCAGCCTAAAATCCTGGAATGCCGCTGCCAGTCCGTGTAGATCCTACTGAGCTAGGTGGGCAGTGGTCTGACTCGGTCGAAGGTAGCTTTTGATGTATTACCCCTGCTAAAAGAGCAAAGAGGCACCTTTAAAAAGTGGCAATTCGCTTTATTGAGCAGGGGGAGAGCAACTGGCCCTATCCATCCCTAGCACAGCATCCCTCCAGTGACTGTTGCTGGTGTCTATCTTTTGTTTCTTTTTTAGATTGTGAGCCCTTTGGGGGACAGGGAGCCTCTCTCTCTATTTATATCTATGTAAACCACTTTGGGAACTTTCATGGAAAAGCGGTATATAAATATTGGTCGTATTCATATTATGCAAAGTGATATTCTCCTGGCACCCATTCTGCCCTCACACCAGCCCTGTATGGTAGGCTAAGCTGCGAGGTAGGGACTAGCTGAGGACGCAGCTATGCCCAGCAGCCCCTGGTTCTACTCTGCCCTCTATGCCACATTGGTGTCTGATTTCTTCCTCCTCCTGTTTAGATCTTAGCAACTTGCTCAGAAACTGTGTGTGTGTATCTTTTTGATTTTTTAGAAAGGACCCTCCCGTTGTGTTCCCCTTGGTAGAAAGGCCCTTTACATGTGTACAGAGGCACTGTGTCTTAAACGCCTTTTGAACAGCCACCCTAGCAGAAGTTTATAACTGGGAGGGGCTTATCAGCTTTTGAAGTGCAAGCATGTTGGGGATGGGGGGATTGTGTTCAGAGGGCAGAAGTCCTGCCATTAAAGCTTGCCAAAGACTGAAATCCTGCCCCAATCATGGAAAACCTCCTCTGTCCTAGACATAGGGTGAACTTGAGGCTATCGCTCTGTATTTTATTTCGGTTCCTAGAAATCCAGTTAGGACAGATTTCTCACTGAAATTAAAGAGAAGTGCAGATTCTTTTGCCCTGATCGCCTCCTAGTGGATAAGTTTCCCACTTCCTTATATATGTTTTGAATGGGCCTTCCTGGTTTCTGGCTTTTTTGTAAAGTATTTGGCAGCGGTCTACAAGGAGGATGATTTGGGGCTTCTGAGTGATTTTATTCAGGTGGTTTTGCCTTGGTTTTTGTATGTCTGGTTTAACTACCTTGGGATCATCTTTGAAAACAGGAGTTCCACCCTTGGGTCCTCAGATGTTGTTGGACTACAACTCCCATCATCCCCCTTCAGAGCTAGGGATGATGGAGCATTTGGAGACTCAAGGTTGGGAGCCCTTGTCTGTGGCCTTAGGAAGCCATTCTCTCCACCCTTCCTATCTACAGCATGGTGGCACTTGACTGACCTACCTCACAACGTTGTTGGAGGGATTACAGCATGATAATTTTGTAGGGAGGGCTGTGAGCACTGAGGATCACTAGATAAAAGGCTAAATAATTATTTCTGGAAGCCACTTGCTTGATGGGGTTTGATGACTTGTTGCTACTAGCCTGAAGGAAACCTTTTGGCAGGTTGGGAATGTTGCCAAGCTAAGGAGAGAAAGTAGAGCTCCTGCAGCTGAAATTGTAGGATGTGGATGGTTTTCTTTTTCTTGCCTTTTGACGCTGCCTCTTTACTCTGCCCCATCAAGGTTCCTATCATCCCAGTTGTGATCTCATCGTATCGGGATTTCTACAGTAAGAAGGAAAGACGCTTCACTACAGGTAAGTCTAGCGTTGTGGCCTACTTTTTCTCTCTCCACCCCACACGCCTTAGCCTTATTCAGGAGATATGTTGTATGAGTGTACAGCAGTGGCGGCTGGTAGTTCCTGGGACTGGGGGGCGCTAGTCAGGGCAGGAGCCACAGGTAGTGAGAGGTGGAGTCAGGACTAGGCGGGTGCCTAGCAATAACTGGCAAAGTGTAGAGTTGTAACTAACGAGTGGAATCAAAATACAAACACAAGCACACAAATCTTAATTGCTCATCAGCCAAAATATCGAGAAACATCAGTCAGTTTATAGTGCTTAACAGGACTACAGTAGT
This sequence comes from Hemicordylus capensis, assembly GCF_027244095.1. Taxonomy (NCBI): domain Eukaryota; kingdom Metazoa; phylum Chordata; class Lepidosauria; order Squamata; family Cordylidae; genus Hemicordylus; species Hemicordylus capensis. The sequence goes on along the minus strand of NC_069658.1, from coordinate 250,573,844 downwards.
GTGTAGATTTGTATCTAACATGGCAGGATCAAAACACAAGCACACGGACATAGGGAAAAGAACCACCAGGGCAGCTCTGTCTGCCTTATGATTTCAAAAATAAATACTATTAATGATCAATAACAACAACAAGAAAGAACTCTGAGCCAGAGTGGTACAGTGGTGCATGTGCTGGACTAGACTGGGGAAATCCAAGTTCAAATCCCCATTCAGCCATGAACCTTACTGGACGACTCTGGGACAGTCACTTATCTGTTAGCACAACCTTCCTCATAGGGCTGTTGGGAGGATAAATGTAACCATGTTTACCACTCTGGGCTTCTTGGAGGAAGCACAGGCTATACTGGAGAATCCCGTTATTCGTTGGGGTAAAATGGCGGCTGGAAATGACCTTTGAGGCCATTTCCAGCCACCCACGGATAGACAGGTTTAACCTTTCCCCCTGTTTCACCCCCATGTATACCGAGGTTGGGTACTAATTACCCAACCGCAGATAAGCAAAATCGCAAGTGCTGGACCTGCAGTTAACGAGGTCCTCCTGTACATGTAAAAGCAAATAAATCTATATAAGCCGCAGGTAAAGGTACAAAAGTGGAGAACAAATGCATCCTGAAGTTACAAGGGCAGCTCTGCCTGCCTATTTCAAAAATGCATACAAAAACAATAGAAAAACCACTGGTTTTTCAGTGATGCTTGCTGCAGCTATTAACCAGCTCCTGTAACAGAGGACACCATGCAAAGATGCATGGGGACACCCTCATGCCTGCTGAACAGCTTGGTGCCACTCACTGCCCGCCTTGTGTGCCCACCACTTAGCCTGGGTGTCCATTCTAGCAAGCAACAAATGTTTTTTAATAGAGATCACTTCCTTAATCCTTGCACAATAAACCATAACCCCCAGATTAATGTTAAAGATACTGGCCACAATCCAGAGAAAAACCTGGTTAACTCTCTACATAGAAAATGTATTTTAAAAATCATTTTCCTTCCAGCAGAATCCATTCCTTCTCTACAGCACACCCACATAGAAAGCCACTTCTGCAGTTTTTTTGAAAAGCAGGTTGGATATGCATATGCCCTAAATGATATTTCTTGCTTCTTATGACAGTTTCTAATCTAATTAGTTTTACAGTGTTCTGCTCCTTCCAATGTTTGAAGGCATGTCATTTTGGGAATGGGCCATAATGCTTAGAATAGAATAGAATAGAATAGAATAGAATAGAATAGAATAGAATAGAATAGAATAGAATCTGAGAGAAAGCAGAGGTTGCATTCCTGTCCTTCAAACAAAGAAGCCAGCAAAGATCAGACTTATCAACAGCCAGCCAGCTTACCTGCTCTCTAACAAAAATGGTGATTGGATTCTTCTGAGTAGCTAAAAGAAAACACTTCTCCACCTTTTGGGCACTCTGATTGGCTGCCCGAGGAATCAATCAATCTAGTCCCTTTTTGATTGGTTTATAGAGCAGTCCTAGGACCTCCCACTTTGCAAAACAAAAATGGGCGTGCTTATTGGCGCCTGCCTTACTAATATTAATATTTTAAAAGACCTGGGGCTTTTCATTTGTTCTTTGAAGTTGGTGTTACCATCACCCACCTCACAACTCTTAAAGCAGCAGCAGGCAAGAGCAGCAGGGAACATCAGAGGGCTGATGTTGTAGGCACACAAAATGGAGGCTGACTGAGACATTTAAGGTGAGCCCAAAGATAAGATCCACCCCTGCTGTTCAGATGTCATTATACTCATACATGTGAATGACTGTACCTATGTTCATTTAAAAAGTGAACATGGATACAGGCCCCCTTGAAATACACGATACAGATAGGAGATGTGCTGCTGTACCTGTGTTCCAAATAACACATGGATAACTGCATACAAGATCTGTACGCGTGTACACTGTACGTTCACGAGTGTGAATGGGTCTCGCCTCACCCCTAAGGAGCAACAGGTTAAGTGGAGGGAAGGTTGCACAATCGCCGACATGCTCACTCCTAATGCAAGATCATGCCTGGTTACTGAGAGGTCTGTAGCTCAGTGCTAGAGCATCTGCTTGGCATGCAGAAGATCTCCAGTTCCACTTCAGTCCTTGGCATCTCCAGGTAGAGCTGGGTGGGATCCTCGTCTGGAAAGCTGCTGCCAGTTCGTGTGGGCCATACGGACCTAGGTAGACCATTTCCCTCGCATTGGAGAAGGCCGCTCCATGTGTTCCTAGGAACATCCATAGTTCAGTGTCAAAGCATTGGCTTGGCATACAGGAGGTCCCAGGTTCAGTGCTTGGTGTCCCCAGGCAGGGCTGGCAAAGACCTTTCTTTGTCTGAAACCCTGAAGAACTGCTGCCAATCGCTGTAGAGAATATCGAGCGAGGTCAGGAGTTTGCAGCCAGGGATACTTGAACCCTGGGGGTTCTGTGAAGTAAGGGCACACAACTCTCCCGTCTCCCTGACTCACTTGCATGCTAGGCGATTGGCTCCCTCTCCAGGAGGTGAGGGGGAGGAGTGTCGGGCAGCATCCCTGCCGCCTCCTCTTCACATGACTGGCTGGCTAGGTGCTTAGGCTCAGCCCACTCCTCCCTCAGTCTGAATGACAGGCTTGGCAGTGAGGGAAATGTTAGCTGATGCTCAGCATCAGCATTTTCCTCACTCTTGAGCCAGTCTGTCAGGAACATAGGAACATAGGAAGCTGCCATATACTGAGTCAGACCCTTGGTCCATCTAGCTCAGTATTGTCTTCACAGACTGGCAGCGGCTTCTCCAAGATTGCAGGCAGGAATCTCACTCAGCCCTATCTTGGAGATGCTGCCAGGGAGGGAACTTGGAGCCTTCTGCTCTTCCCAGAGCAGCTCCATCCCCCTGAGGGGAATATCTTACAGTGCTCACACTTCTAGTCTCCCATTCAAATGCAACCAGGGTGGACCCTGCTTAGCTAAGGAGACAAGTCATGCTTGCTACCACAAGACCAGCTCTCCTCTCAGGCTGAGGGGGGAGTGGGCTGAGCCTAAGCACCTAGCCAGCCAGTCAGGAGGAAGGAGAGGCAGGCTCAGGTCAGGGCTATGCTATGGTACCCTGGCAGAAGGAAGCCACAGCAGAGAGTTAGGGGTTCGGGCCAGTGTTCTCTTTTAATTTTTTTCATCTGTGTGCGGAATGAGTTTTGTTCTGGGTGGCATTATCAAGGCAGTGTGTGCGCACGTGCATTCAGAATGGGACCTTCCTGATTAAACCTGAGCGGGATCTAAAATCAACTGACCGGACTTTAAAAAACATGTGAGCACACACACATGCACACGCCTCTTAGAGGGAACACTGGTTCGGGCTCTGTGTGTCTTCCTGATTCCACAGCACAATCATTTAGCCTGCATTTTATTTCCCATGACTTTGGCAAGCTTTACTTCTGGGAGTCACAATTCTTGGCAGCTTATATGGGATACCTCAACTGAAGCTTCAAGACAGAAGGGATACACTTCTTTGTAGTGGTCCAATTGTTGTTCACACTAAGGATGACTGTGCATATGCAGACCATATCTTGGAATCTTCCAGAGCTTAAATATGACTTTTGGCGGTAACCGTGCCCCCTTATAGCAGTACTAGAGGCACTTACCTGCCTAATTCCCTCCGTTTTTTTCCATCCACTGTGACAGAGCATTGGAGAACCTTCTGTGTCACCAGTGCATGTGAGAGAGCTAAAAAAGAGAAGAAGTTCTTATAACTCCTTTTATTTTGATTTATTCACCTCTTTCTATCATCTCATCGTTCTACTCTTTTTGCTAGATGTAATGATCAGGGGGAGGGGATACAAATTCCCTCCTCTAGTTATGAGTACTGGGTAGGCTGCCACCATCCACTTTTTAATACAAGCAGATTCACCCTTCCAGGTCTACCTACCCCAAGCGAGCCTGACATGACACCATTGTGATCCAGACTTCTTCCCTATGCAGAAACATAGCAAGCCATAACTACAAACAAGTGGGTTTTGACCATAGTGCATATGGGTTACGCTATAGAGCTTGACAGCCCTCCACCCTTTTCGGGGATCTGAGTTACAGCCCCTACACTGGTTTTTGCTGCAGGAGGTGTGTAACCTATTAAGAAAAGGTGCCATCCAAACTGAGCACTACCACAACAACACCAGGTTTTATTCACAATACTTTATGATTCCCAAACGGGATGGAAGACTGAAACCTATTCTGGACTTGTGCAACCTCAACCACTATATCTTCTACTGTCATTTCTGTCTGACTATGCTCACTCACATCCTATAATTGTTGTTCCAAAATGATTGGTTTGCATCAATAGATCTCAAAGGTGCATACTTTCGTATTTCCATCTGCCCGACCCACAGGAGGTACCTACGGTTCTGCATAGGGAACAAGATCTACCAGTACAAAGTCTTACCGTTCAGCCTCTCCATGGTCCCACAGGTATTCACCAAGTGTATGACCATGGCGGTTGCCCATCTATGTCAACAATCCGCCAGACTCTTCCCATACCTGGACTATTGGCTCCTAGTGGCACAAGCGGAACAAGAGCTCCGTCAACACATCGAGAAAACCCTACGCTTATTAGACAAACTGGGGTTGTGTGTCAGTTGGGAAAAGTCAAAACTTACTACCACAATGTTCATAGAATTCATCAGGGCACTGCTCAACTCTCCGACCATGCTAGCGACACTGCCATGCATGGTTACTGACATCAGGGCAATGGCACAACAGATTCCCTCTTCAGGAACTCACACAGCACACTCCATACAGCAGAAGAGAACATGAACCAGGATCCCTGGAAGATGCCTTCCTGCTCTCTTGAAACACAGAATTCCGTTACATGTTCCTTCCCCTATGGCTGAGAATGCTTTGAAAGATTCAAACAGAGAACTTGAATTGTATCCTGATCACGCCATGGTGGCCACACCAAGCATGGTTCTCCACGCTTGTAACACTGTCGGATGCACAGTACATAACCCTGCCCAATCACTACAACCTACTCCACCATGGAACGAGGAACAGTGCTCCACTCAGATGTGGAAAACCTCCATCTCATGGCCTGGAGGATTCTTCCAAAAGAATACGGGACCAAGAAGTCCTAGATGTCATCAAAGTGTCCAGGAAGCAGTCCACACAATCTTCCTATAAAGTGGAAGTGCTTCACAGTTTTTGCTAACTCAAAAGCGGTTAGCCCCAAAACAGCTTCAGATTAGTTCATACTTTCTTACCTGTTATTTAAGAAGCTGGGTTTGTCTGTTGCTTCGTTGAAAGTTCATTTAGCCGCCATTGCAGCCTACACCACACATGTTTGCATCTTCTCCAGGGAACCCGTTAAATGCTTTTTAAAAGGATTGCGCCCACCCACCCTCCGGGATTTGAAGCTAGTCCTCACTTCACTGATGTCTAAGCCATTTGAACCTGTGGCCTTACCTTCAAAACTGCATTTTTGCTGGTCATCACACTGGCCCGTTGAGTAGCAAAACTCCATGCCCTTTGAGCAGACCCTCCATAGCTATCTTTCCAACTGGACAAGGTACTATCCCTCTGAATAGATGCTACATACTTACCTAAAGTGGTCTCTCAATACCATGTCTCACAGGACATCTGCCAATCAGTGTTCTTCCCCGGGCCATCCACTGAGGCAGAACAGACCTGGCATAGCCTCAGTGTTAAATGTGCATAATCCTTCTATCTTCACCGGACACACTCCTTCAGACAGACTACAGCCCTTTTCATGTGCTTTGCAGGACCGAACAAAGTGAAGCACGTCTCAGCCTGGGTCACATCTGCAATCAAGCTGGTGTATATACTTTCAAATAAGACTCCACTGCACACCCTCTGAGCTCACTCAACCAGGGCCCTGGCGATTTCCATGGCCTTCCTCCAAGGGGTTCCACTGGCTACCATATGTAGAGCGGCGATGTGGAGAGGACCACTGTCCTTTGTTCACCACTACACTCTGGATACCAGCTCTGAGTCATTCTCAATTTGGAGTAGTGATCCTGAACACAGTCCTACCATAGATGCCTGCTTCATCTGCCATCCAGTGAGTAGCTCACTAATCTCCTTAGTGTGAATGACAATCGGACCACTACAAAGAAAGTTAGGTTACTTACCTGTAACTGTAGTTCTTTATAGTGGCCCACCGTCCAGTCACACAACCCTCCCTCCTCCCTGCTGCAGTGGTCACCTCTAGAAGCTACTGTTGCAGTGGTCAGAGACTGAGGGAATTAGGTAGGTAAGGGCCTCTAGTACTGCTATAAGGGGGTGGGGTTACCACCAAAATTCATACCTAAGCTCTGGAAGGTTACGAGATGTGGTCTGCGCATGTGCAGACATCCTTGGTGTGAATGGACAATGAATGGACTTCAAGAACTGCAGTAAACAGGTGAGTCATCTAACTTTGTTGAAAACTCTTGAACTTACTAGATGGACCAATATTCTGCCTCAGTCTCTACAGAAGCCTCCTATGTTATATTTCCCTTTCCCTCCCACCACACCACCATTTCTGTCTCAACCGCCACCTGCCACTGCCTCTCTTTCTCTCTCTCCTTGTCCATCACAGGGCGCTGCACGGTCCAGATCTTGCCTCCCATGCCCACACGGGGGCTGAGCGCCGACGACGTGCCGACCTTGACAGACCGTGTGCGCCAGGCCATGCTTGTTGCCTTTGAGGGGCTCTCGGGGGAGCTGGGTGCCCCACAGTGACCCCCCCTTCCCCATCTTGCGGCCCTAGAGAAGCTACAGAGTGGGACTGGGAGCAGCTTATGCCCACAAGCAGCTATGGAGGCAGGGCCAGAACAGAAGAGGGCAGCACTTATCCCAGCGGGAGAGTTAGGGACCAGGAGTGGCAGAGGCAGTGATGGGAGCAGCCATGCTACAAGCAATCATGGAGATGACGGCGATGGATCTGCAGCAGTGGGGAATGGGTGGGGCTTCATTGGGTCACGCCCATAAGGAGCCGCATAGGCGGAGTTGGTCCCAGCCATGCCCGTCGCCACCTTCAGTTTGGGACCAGAATTCTAGCCCATTCTCCTCCCTTTCCCCCTCCACACCCAGGTAGGTGGCACAGTCCATTCCCAGTCTTCGCCCTGTCTCTCCCTCCACCTTTTTGTGTTGACATGAACTGTTCCACTCGGGCTTCTTGGACTCAACCACTCTGATCCCCGCATGGGGGAGTATGTCATGGGCTGATTCCCAGGCACTGTACAAACTTGAACCACTCCTTGAAATAATGAAGAGGACTGGACTGATCTGCCCTAGCCTCTCAGGGTGGGGGTTAGAGCGAACTTGAGAATGTGAAACCGGTTGATGTTATGGAATGATCCACTCCAGCCTTTCAGCGAGAGAGAGAGAGTGTGTGCGTGTGTGCATGTATGTGTGTGGTGAATAAATGACACTACGGACTGATCCACTCCTTAGGCCTGCAAAGGGGGCAGGATTGGAATGAACCACTTCAGCCAGTGTGAGAAGGAAGCTGTGGACTGATCCACCCCAACCTCCCAAGGGGGGGGGAGCTTGGGTGCACCTGAAGATAACCTATTTGGACTGAATGAAGGCCCTAAAAATCATGGACTGAGCCGCCTCCCTCTCTGAAGAGGCATTTGAGGGGTGGGGTTTCAAGGGGAAATCGGGAAGAAAGTGGGCATGTACTAGCTCTATTCCTTCACCTGATGATGAAGTTGGGGGAGGGGGGAAGTAAAGAGGAGAGCTTTGGGGGGGATGGTGAAATCATGTGGCTTGCTCTGAGTGAACCTTGTGTGAGGCATATGCCTCTGACTATTTCAGTACGGAGGAGAACAGAGGGGAAGGGAAATTCAGATCAGCATTACCGGGAGTGTGGAAGGAAGAAGAGGTACAAGTGAGAGAACACATGTTGCCTGACAGTCGTGCCTCCTGAGGTCTGTCTTTTCTCAGTGTTGGGAAAATATTGTAATTCTCCCCCACAAAGGGATGCAAGCACCCCCTTATCCCAAGGGCAGAATGGCATGGATCAATGTAGCAAATCCTTTTGCCCCAGCAGAAGTTGGAGGCAGGGGCGGGGCGGGGCGGGAGGGTTGCTGGAATCTCATTATGGCCAGGCCTTCCCGTGAAAGAGAGGGAAATCGGAAATAAGCAGGAAAGGAAGAGGGCTGGGGATGGGGCGAGAAGAATAGGGTTTGAGAATTGGCAGCAGGGAGGGGCAAGCATTAGGGGTCCCTAGGCTAAAAGAACTGTGAGGTGCACAACTGCTAGGAGTGAAGGGCATGACCCTGGGGGCTTGGGGCCAAAGGTTCTGCCTTTTTATGGAGGGCAGGGAAACAAAGGCAACATGAGGCTCGGGATGCATCCGGTACTGCTACTGCCCCCAAAAGCAGCAGTGTGGGGTAAAGGTTAGAGCAACCGGGAGCTGATATGCAAATAGGGTTGAGGGGTGGGATGTTGGGATAGGAGAGGGGCCGCATCCTAGGAAAAAGGGAGTGGTAACTGGTTAGGGGTGGAAGGAGAGGAAACATCTGTCTGTGAATGGGCAGGGTGCTTGGGAAGCTGTTTTAGGGTATATGCACACTTGGGGGGAAGAGGGAGTTGAGGTTTTGCCAAATATTCCCTGTTTGGGGGGGGATTGGGGGACTGCCTTTGCTCCTCTTCTGCCTTTTGGTTTTCCCCTCTTGATATTTCTGTCCTCTCCCTGGTTGGAGACCCAAGTACCCATCCTCCCAAATGTCCTTCCTTGGGAGAGAGGGGAGAGTGGTGTTGGGGAGGATGAGGATGAGTGAAAGGGGCATCGCCAAGATCCATGTTCCCAAGACCTTTCCTGCTTTTAATAAAGACCCTTTAAAATGTTCCCCCGTTGTGCTGCTGCTTCTCGATCTTTTTAGGGGAATGTGCATGCGTGTGGCTGAGGTCTGTCACCTCCTTCAGTATCTCTGGAGGGTGATGTGCAGCAGAGGGCAATGGACAAAACTCTGTGGGTTTCCAGTCCTGGAATGAGAAAAATTGGAGCTCTTCTCCCACTTTTTCCAAGGTGGAAAAGAGCCCCTTCAGCTGTTGAAAAACCATTGATTGTGTTGCATTTGATGGCAGCAGCGGAAATGTGATGTCATGCTAGGATGGTGAGGACGATCTATTCTGCTGTACTCCACTGGGTGTAGTAGGTGGTGGTGGTGCACAAAATCCCCTGAAACGGATTGCCAGGAAATCTAGGGCTGGCAAAAGGAAATACTTTTCCACACAGTGCATAATTAATCTGTGGAATTCTCTGCCACAGGATATGGTGATGGCAATCAACTTGGATGGCTTTAAAAAAGACCTAGACAAATTCATGGAAGACACGTCTATCAATGGCTATTGGTCTTGATGGTTATAGGCTACCTGCAAGTTCAGAGGCAAGGTGCCTCCAAGTACCAGTTGTAGGGGAGCAACAGCAGGAGAGAGGTCATTCCCTCAGCTCTTGCCTGTGGGCTTCCCAGAGGCATTTGGTGGGCCACTGTGTGAAACAGGATGCTGGACTAGAGAGGCCTTGGGCCTGATCCAGCAAGGTCTTACGATGAGGAATCAGCTTTGTGAAAACAGGAGGAGATGCTGTTTCAAATATTAGTGCTTTGGTGGATGTTTCGAGGCCAACAGCTGATTCAGTATATCTGGCAAATTCAGAAGCCTTGTCCTTCCTCCTTTGTCCTAGCATCTGCCAATTGGAGCTTTGCTGTCTCTGAACCATGGAGGTCCCACTTCTTAAGCTACTGTAGCCCCACCACCAGCACAAGGCCTTCCAAAGAACTCTGACTCCAAAACCAGTATTCAGTGAACCATTTTTAATTGATCAAAGTTTCAGTAAACACGTTGGCTCCACAGAGCAAAAATGACGCCTTTCCTTTGACCAACTACTATGCAAAATGCTGATGTGACGTTTTCTAAAAATGTAAAAATGACTATGTTGGAGGAGACCAAAAGTCCACCTGGGCTAGCATTCTGCCTCCATCTGTGCCCAGTCCAAGAAGTTCACAAGCAGGAGATGATGGTAATGTTCCCTATTCATAGAATTTTGAAGTTGGAAGGGGCCTTGGAGGTCTTCCAGTTTTGCTGGAAGAGTTTCAGTTATTGGTGCCCAAGGATATGGACAAGGTGCTCAGTTGAGTTTGGCCGACTACATGCATGCTTGACCCTTGCCCTTCATGGCTTATTAAAGCCAATAGGGAGGGGATTTTCAGCTGGGTCCAGCAGGTTCTAAATGCCTCATTGAGAGAGGGAGTGGTTCCAGCTCCACTGAAGGAATTTATCATTCGGCAATTCCTAAAGAAACCCAGTCTGGACACAGAGGATGTAAATAATTATGGGCCTGTGACTAATAATCCTGTCCTGGGCAAGGTGCTTGAGTGTGTCATAGCTGACCAGCTCCAGACACTCTTAGAGGAAATGGACTATCTAGATCCATTTCAATCAGGCTTCAGGCCTGGCTTTGGAACAGAAACTGCTTTGGTTGCCCTGTGGGAGGACCTGTGCAAAGAGAGAGACGGGGAGTGCAACCCTATTAATTTTCTTGGGTCTCTCAGCAGTTTTCGATACCATTGACCATGGTATCCTTTTGGATAGGCTTGCCAAGTAGGGTGTGGAAGACACTGCTTGGAGGTGGAGGTTCTGCTCCTACCTCGAGGCCCATTTCCAAAAGGTGGTGCTGTGGGGTTATTGCTCAACCCCTTGGCAGTTGTGCTTTGGGGTTCCATAGAGTTCCATTCTTTCCCTTATGCTGCTTATCATCTGCATGAAGCCGCTGAGAGAGATCATCTGGAGTTTTGGCCTGAGGAGTCATCAGTATGCGGATGACACTCAGTTGTGTCTCTGTCTTTCATCAGACACAGGTGAGGCGGTGACTGTCCTGAATCAATGCCTGGATGCAGTTATGGACTGGATGCAGGTTAACAATTTGAGACTCAATCCAGATAAGACAGAAGTACTGTTGGTTGGTGGTTCCTCTGCCCGGCTGAATGATGTTCAGCCTGTTCTAGATGGGGTTACACTCCCTCTGAAGGACCAGGTTCTCAGTCTGGGGGTGCTCATCGATCCAGCATTGCCGCTAGAGGCTCAAGTGGCCTCTGTGGCTCAGAACACCTTTTATCAGCTTTGGCTGATATGCCAACTGTGACTGTACCTGGAGCGAGAGAGCTTGGCCACAGTTACTCATGCTCTGGTAACCTATCGCTTTGCTTACTGCAATGTGTTGTATGTGGGGCTGCCTTTGAAAACGGTCTGAAAGCTGCAGTTGGTACAAAATAGGGCTGCAAGATTATTATCTGGGACTGGACGTTTTGATCATTATGCCAGAGTGTCAGCTGCACTGGCTCCCAATTCGTTTCCGTGTCCAATTCAAAGTGCTGGTTTTAATCTTTAAAGCCCTAAATGGTTTGGGACTGAGTTATCTGAAAAAGCCTTGGCCCATATGTCCGAAGCTGGACCTTAAGATCTTCAGAGGCCCTCCGCCGAGTGCCCCTTCCAAACGAGGTGAGTCGGGTAGCTACTTGGGAGAGGGCCTTTTTGGTGGCTGCACCCCATTTATGGAACAGCTCCCCAATGAGATTCGGCTGGCATTATCACTTTGTTCTTTTAGACACTGGCGTCTTTCTGTTCACTGAGGCTTTTAAAAACTGATTTTTTTAAAATAAGTTTTTAAATTGTGTGTGTGTGTGTGTGTGTTTGGTTGTTTGTTTTTGGTGTGTTGTGATTTGATGTGTGTTAATTGTTCTTATTAGAGGTTTTAATGTTGTGAGCCACCGAGGGAACAATTTGTGATGGGGCGGCTAACAAATAAAGTTGTTGGTTGATATTCTTTCAGTCCAAGCCCTGGCTCAGTGCAGGAAGCTGTTATGCAGTGTCCTTGACAGATGGCCATCCAGCCTCTGTCTGGCAACCTGACCAGGGAAGGAGAGCCAGTCACTGCTGCACAAGGTGGACTGTTCCACTGTCAAACAGCACTTACGGCTAGGAAATCCCTCCTGATGAATTGGCTTGCCTGAATTGGCTTGTTTGTCATTTCAACCCACTTCTAGTCCTGTCCTTGGGAGCCACAGAGAGCAAGTCGGCTCCTCCTTTTGTGTGACCGCCCTTCAGATCTTTGCAGACAACTATAACCTCTGCCCTTGGTTTTCTCTTCTCCAGGCTAAACATAACCCAGCTCCTTCAACCATTCCTCATGGACCTTGGTTTCCAGACCCCTCCCCATAAGAACAGCCCTGCTGGATCAGGCCCAAGGATGCCCATCTAGTCCAGCACCCTGTTTCACATCGTGGCCCACCAGATGCCTTTGAGAAGCCTACAGGCAGGAGTTGAGGGCATGCCCTCTCCCCTCCAGTTTATCCATGCCCTCCTTCAATTATTCTTTGTTCACAGCAGCCAATCACTTTAAATTTAATCCAGTTTGTATCCCTGGCCGCCTCCTTCAAGGAGTTCAGGGTGCTGTGTCAGAGTTTATATCATTTTTATGCTGTAACCCTTGCTAACTGGGCCAAGAGACCTCTTTCAAAGTGGTGGATTCTCTGTTTATACTTGGCAGGGGAGAGCAACTGGCTCTACCTAGCCGCAGCCAGCAACCCTCCAGTGGCGGATGCTAGTATCCAGTGTTCCCTCTAACCGGGATTCCCAGATGTTGTTCACTACAACTCCCAGCAGCCCCAGCTGCAATGGCGTTTGGCTGGGGATTATGGGAGTTGTCGTGAACAACATCTGGGAATCCCGGTTAGAGGGAACCGTGCTGGTGTCTCTTGTGTTTCTTTTTAGACTGTGAGCCCTTTGGGGACAGCGAGTCATTTCTCATTTTATTCTTTCTCTGTGTAAACTGCTTTGAGAGTTTTGGGGGGGCTGAAAAGTGGTGTATATAAAGTTAGTAGTATGAGTTTATGCCCGCTGAGAGTGAGTGAGTGATCCCCACCAAGCCAGTGAGCTTCATTCATTCATTCATTCGTTTGATTTCTATACCGCCCTTCCAAAAATGGCTCAGGGTGGTTTACACAGAGAAATAATAAATAAATAAATAAATAAGATAGACCCCTGTCCATAAAGGGCTCACAGTCTAAAAAGAAACACAAGATAGACAGCAGCAACAGTCCCTAGAGGTACTGTGCTGGGGGTGGATAGGGCCAGTTACTCTCCCCCTGCTGAGTAAAGAGAATCACCACGTTAAAAGGTGCCTCTTTGCCAAGTTAGCATTGAACCAGGATCTCCCTGGACTGAAGTCCCTTGATAGACAGACGGCACAGGCTCCACGCTGAGGCTCTGTCCCTAATCCAGCGAAAGCTTGTCATGGCCAAGTTCCCAAGAAAGCAATAGGAGAGCTTGTAGCTCCATAGTAGAGCACATGGCCATTGTAGCTGGGGATGATGGGGGTAGTAGTCTCAACAACGTCTCGGGCCCCAAGGTCAACTCTTGCTCTAGGGAATGCAGGTTCAGCCTCCAGTACCTATCGCAGAAGAGAGGCTTGGACTAAGAAAGCTGCTGCTAGTCAGAGTAGACAATAGTTCGATTACGTTGGTAAAATGGACCAGTGGTCTGACTCATTATAAGGCAGCCTCACAGCAGAACCTAAGCGAATTGTGACTGACCTCTTCCATTGGTCTCAACGGAATTTAGTCATGATCATGACTAACTGTAGCTGGATTGGGGCATGAATTTTTGAGCTAGCATGGGTAACAGCCCCACATGGGTTTCTCCTCTATGAATTGTGTCTAAGCTTTGCTTAGATAGTTTTAACATAGGACAGAAGCATCTTAAAATCGAGTTGCAATGAGTTCCACAAACTATTTGTGTGGTTGGAAGAAGTACACAGAATTACAAGGACCTCTTCTTGAGGCATAGATTCAAAGCTAAACCAGTGAATGAAACACACACAATATATTAACTTAAGAATGGAGTGTTTTTCAAAGCAAAGGAATGGAAGGATTTGAAGATGGTTAGTTGGATTATAGGCTTTCTGCAGGGGCGTAGCAAGACCCCTGGGGGCCAGGGGACAAAACCAGGGTCGGCTTCCATTGTGCACCCCCAGCCACACACCCTGCTTCTGACATCAGACGTAAGGGGTGGGGCAGCCAACACCTCTCCACCGCCGCCCCTGTCTCACCCCGCTGCCGCCACCGCTGCTCCTTCCCCGCCGCTGCCACTTACCTTGGCCTCCGGCTCCAGGGGTGTGGGGGGTGATCCGAGCGGAACAGACAGCGAGTGCAGCGGCAGGCCTCTCCTCTCTGGCCAAACTGTGCGCCTCCACAGTTCAACAATGGGCGTTACATGCAACGTCCATAGCCGAACTGCGCAAGCGCACAGTTCGGCCAGAGTGGAGAGGCCTGCTGTCGCTGCGCCTGCCACCTGTCCCACTTGATCTCCCCCCACTCCTTGGAGCCGGAGGCCAAGAGAAGAAGCGGGGGGGCAGGGGGGCAGCGGGGTGGTCTCCTTGGGGCCCCCCTGACCCATTGGACCCAGTGACATTTGCCCCTGCTTGTTTAATGGATGCTATGCCCCTGACTGTCTGACTTTTTCAGGAAGATGAGTTCACACAACCCACAGGAAACAAGCTGACAAAGACCATTTAAGCAACTAAAGGAAGACGTTAGCAAAGAAATATACAGTCTTGGGTAACTTGTTTTTGGACTACGTACAGCTCCCGGCATCTCACAGTCTTTGGCCATTGTGGCTGGGGATCATGGGAATTGCAGTCCAAAAGCCAGAAGTTAATCTGGTTTTTAAACTGGTTCCATTTTTAAAAGAATGGAAATATGCTTTAGACTTTATATTGTAACTTAGAAATAGAGAGTGGCGGGGGGAGGAATAGAAAATATGTGCAGGAAAAAAGGCATAGAAATATGAACAGCCTAGGCAGGCCATAGCACCACGTTTAAAATGGGCATAATCCAACCACAGCCCATTTAAGTCCCATTTAGTTCACTGAAAGAGCGAAGCACATGTTTGCATCTCTCAAATTACAATTAAGAGGAATTAAAAGACCATTTGGTCTGTTATGCCTTAATGTGTGTTTTTTATTGGATGTTTTAATGTTGTGTTGTGAGCCACCCAGAGAACAATTTGTTGTGGGGTGGCCAATAAATAGTTTATTATTATTATTATTATTATTATTATTATTATTATTATTATTATTATTATTAGAATTGCTCAACTGCGGCTAGATCATGCCCAGTAATTTGACTTTGAATGCCTAAAGAAAAACACTTAAGTCAAAAGCTTGCTTCCAGCAAATCTTAACACATGGTTAATCCTTTAAACAGTATAACCTTGCTCTTTTGCTTTTAACCCAGTATTCATGCCCATCAGCATAAATAAGGGAGAAGATATTAAGAAGAGCTCCAAGCAGCAATCACCGGCATGGGGTCAGGAGTCATCAGGCCGGCTCGGTTGCTAGTAATCCCATGTGAGTCCAAGAAGTAGGTCTCACCGGGCGATGTCATAGCCAAAGCCATTTTTCCCATTCTGACAGGCACCTGGGAATGAAGGTGTAGAAGGAGAATATTAGAGAGAGATTGAAAAATATGCTAGTGTGGGTAGCAGGGGCTGGTGGAGGGAAGCCCCTCAATTGAATTCGGTGCACTTGTAGGCGCTTCATCATTTTTGACAGAGGAAAGTGTTGCACTTGATTTGATTAAAGGTCTACATCCTTATTGGTTGTGTTTTAGTGGGAGGAGGGACTGTGGCAGGAGTAAAGGGTTCAAGCACTTCTCCCCCGTCTTGATCTGGCTGAGGCCTACCCCTCTGCAGCTGCTATTGGTTTTACAAACCAACCAACCTAAATGGGGCCAAGTTGACACACTTAAAACAATGCACACTTTGGCCCCAAGATCTTCCATGTGAAAACCAGGTGTGCTGCCACTGAGCCAGCCGATATCACCCCAAATCAGTGAGGGAGAGTTGTGTGCAGCAGCAGCAGCTTATGCAGAGAGTGGGATACTTCTGGATGAGCACCTGCATTTCTATTGCAGTGATCTGTTGTCCCACCCCCTACCCCGTGAGCTGGCTGCAGGGGCATCAGTGGGTGGCCCATGGGCCTCAGGCCCCCAATGAATGGGCTCAGAGCCCCGAATCCCATCAGCCTTCTCCTCCTTGATTGTGGGGAGGCACATTTGGGGTTTACAACAGACATTTTTATTTCTTCCGTTATTGTGTGTTTCATCTATATATGTCCAATTTATGTACGTTTTTATGTAAGTTGTGTGTGTGAATAGATCTTTATACACGGTATATACTATTCTATGTATATATTTTGTTCCCTTGGTCCGTGTATCCTCTACTCTTTCATCTTATACCGAGTCAGGCCATTGTCCCATCCAGCTCAATAATGTCAGCACCGGTTGGCAGCAACTCTCTAGGGGTTCAGGGCGTCTTCCCCAGCCCTGCTTTGAGATGCCAGGGACTGAATCTAGGACCTTCTGCATGCAAAGCAGATGGGCTACCACAGAGCTCTGCCCGCCTCCCGTGTTTTTCAGCACACACTTTATTTTTACATGTATATCCCACTCTTCCTCCAAGGAACTCTGAGCGGTGTACATGGTTTTATGTTTATCCTTACAACAACCCTGTGAGGTAGGTTAGGCGGAGAGACACATAACTGGCCCAGAGTCCCCCAGTGAGCTTAATGACTAAATGGGGATTTGAACTCAGGTCTCCCAGTCCTAGTCCAATACTCTAATCACTACACCACTACACTGGCTCTCTTGTGGGGGTATTAATGTATGTTTGTACTCACAGTCTCCCAGTTTTTCTTCAAGAAAAAGGAGCTGATCGCTGAGCGATTCCACTTGATCAAGGTAGCGAAGGCGACCCCAC
Organism: Hemicordylus capensis; assembly: GCF_027244095.1. NCBI lineage: Eukaryota > Metazoa > Chordata > Lepidosauria > Squamata > Cordylidae > Hemicordylus > Hemicordylus capensis. The sequence continues at coordinate 250,557,078 of NC_069658.1, read as the reverse complement.
AGCTCTTTCAATTGAGTGGGTTCCAGTGGGGGTGGCAAGATGGAAAGGACGCGCTCCAGTTGCTGCAGAGGAGGGAGAGAAGGGCCCAGGAATGTCATGCAGACCTCTCGCCCACCCACTCCTCATATTTTCCCACTGCTCTTCTCCCCCTCTCAGAACAGACCCTTCTTATGGGAACCAAGAAGTCACGATAAAGGTTTTGAAAGGGGATTCCTGGCTTAATTCTGTTGTGTTTTCCCTGAATGGCGAGACTTTGAAAGATTAGTGCTGAGTTTGGTTTCCAGAGAGAGAGAGAGAGAGAGAGAGAGCACATGCGCACTGGATCCTTACCACTCCCCCCCTGCCCCATATTTATTTTAGTTCAGGGTTTCTCCCATTTGTGTCCCCAGATGTTGTTGGACTAGGTTTCCAACCATCCCCATGACTGCCACTGTTACTACCACTATTATTTGTATACCGCTTTTCAACAACGTTCTCAAAGCAGGAAATAGGGGGAGGGGGGAGATAAAATGGCTCCCTGTCCCCAAAGGGCTCACAGTATCAAAAGAAACACAAAAGGTAGATACCAGCAACAGCCACTGGAGGGGTGCTGCCCTGAATAGGGCCAGTTGCTCTCCCACTGCTTCATACAGGGCTGCTCGGCCTCGGCCCTCCTGCTGTTGTTGGCCTACAACTCTCATAATCCCTGGCTCTTGGCCACTGTAGGACTATGGGAGTTGTAGTCTAAAAGCGGCTGGGGGGCCAAAGTTGAGCAGGCCTGGCTTAATATGAAGAGAGTGGCCACTTTAAAAGGTGTCTTTTTGCTCAGCCGAAGGCCATTGTGGTTAGGAAGGATGGGAGTTCATATCATCCGACACCATCTAGCCCTTGCAAAATCGAATAGGACTACTCCTGGCCTCTGACTTTGCTAACCTTTCAGAATGCATGTGTGTGGCTTTTCTTTTCATACTTCCTTCAGCTGCCTTTTCTCTCCCACTATAATGGAGTAGCTTGCTATGCACAATAAGTTTGCAGGTGCAGCCGGACCCTGAATGATCTCACCATCACTGGGTGAGCAACCATCTGAAAGTGGAGTAAGCTGCTGGACACTCAGGAACTCCTTTCTCCCCTACTGTTTATAGTGAGAAAACTGGTGGAGAGGGTTATGTTAATGATCTCTTATGCAAACAGCATGATGGGAGTTGTAGTCCAACAAAATCTGGGGATCCAACTCGAGAACCCCTGCCAATGCCCTGATTCCCTGTAGTAATCGTCACAGAAGCCCAGGATTCTAGGCTGCAGTTTCTTCTTCAGTGACCACTTCTAGAGACAGCCATGCAAAAATTCTGTGACGGGACCTCACCTCTTCCAGCCGCTCCAGCTTTTCTTGAAGCTCTTGGATCTCATTGGAAATCCTCTTCTCTGTCTCCAGAGTTTGCACTGGGAGGTGGGATGGAGTGGAGAAAAGGGCGTGAGTTGAGTTAGAGCAATGGCTATGTGGAAACTCTGTATGGGCTCTTCCAGGAGATATATTCCAGCATCAGCACAAATATACTGTGGATAAATTATGGGGAAGCCACACAAAGGAGGAGAAGGAGGAGGTCATTTTATATATTTAGCACCCATCTGCTGCCAATCTATCAAACAATAGTGAAAGAGTTGCCTTTTTTCAAGTTAAAATTAAAGTACGAAAAAAGTCTACTTTTTACTGTGGTTCTGTAAATTGCCAGCAGATGGTGCTAAGAATACAATATTATGGATGTGCACGAGCTGTTTGTGCACTCCCTTGCAGGGTGGGGACGGGTACTTTTAAGATGCAGGTAAGGAGCTCCTTACCTGCATCTTAAAGGTGCCCTCCCTCCCCGTCAAGCCGGCTTGAATGCTGGTGTTCAAGCCTGTTCGGCACTTGAAAAAGGAAGCACTGAACAGGCTCATTCCTATATAATATGACCACCTCCCCATGTCCCCCACCCCCAGTAATTTGCATTGAAGTTTAGTTGGAATATATCAACATCTGGGAAGAGCCTGTATATGTGTGCAGGGTTGCTAGCCAGGTCTTGGGGGCTGATCTGTAAATTGCTGCTTTGGAAAGAATATTTGATGCCAAGATGGTGCAGGGGCAATTGTTTGAGCACCCCTGACTGCATGACACATATCCAGACTGGGGTCTCTAGTTTTTAAAGATAAAATACTACTTTTGGTCCCCTTTGAGGTTATGCCCATCTTCTAAAGATGGGTTTTAAGTCATGTGTAATTTCACCCTTGGTCTTGGAGGGGTAAAAGTCAGGAATCTATATTGTATTTGTCTTTTTCACCCTCTGTGGCTAATAACAGGGTTGGGATGGTTATTTAAATCAGGATAACAGCAGGGTGGTGGGTGGGGGAGGAGGATTGAACTCTTCTCTCCAGCACTGTGACCCTTCTTGAGTCCAGCCGTTGCCCAGCTGCATTCAAGGAGATAAAAGGACATGAGATCCAATCGCAAATCTCCCATGAAATTTCTAGTTTGGCTCTCTAGGATGAGGAATTAAAGCTGAGTAAGAAGCCAGTGAAGCAATCTATTTTTCATATCTCCTCTGTTCTAAAATGTAAGCCATTCCTCTTTTCTGGTATGTTGGTCTCAGGGCCCTCCTCTCTTTCTGTAGGTGGTTGAGAGATCAAGAGAATAAAGACATAATTAAGTCATTTAGTTTGAGAACGTGTAGGAAAGGGGGTGACAATCCTGTACTGAAGGTAAACTGTCATGCTGTCTGTCTGGCTGCACCAGGTACCACCCTTGAGCTCCTAAGCTCTGCCCCATGAGAGCTGGGAACCCTGGGTCCATGCTTGTACATGGTGTCCTCTGCTCAGTCAAATCGAAATTCTGGATCCTATTCACTTTATGGATGAAACAGGTTTGTGTATGTGTGGTATGACTTAGTGGTTAGAGCATTAGACTAGGACTGGGAAGTCCCAGGTGCAAATCCCTGCTCAGCCATTAAGTTCACTGAATGACCCTGGACCTGTCACAGTCTAGCCTACCACACAGGCTTGTGGGGAGGAGAACTCTGTATGCTGCCTTCAGCTTTTTCATATAAGCTGGGGTTCTCAAACTTGGGTCCCCAGAAGGTGTTGGAGAACAACTCCCTTCATCTGAAGGCTATTGCGGCTGGAGTCAATGGGAGCTGTAGTCCGACAACATCCATGTTTGAGGAACCCTGTTGTAAACAATATGAGTAAGTATATCTGTCAGATCTTGTGCAATTACTCTGCTGGTCACAGAGTTGAACGAGGAACTACAGAGGGCACGAAAGATCTACGCCCCAGCCACTCAAAAGTTGCTGAGTATCCCCTCTGAAATGTTGCCAAGCGTTTGTCCACACACTTCTCAAGACTCTCTTTGCAGGCTTAAGGGCTAGAGATCCTCGGGGATGCCGGCTTCTGCATTCAACAGCCAAATGTAAAGCTTTTATAGTTAAATTGTGAAATACGTGCACCCTGGATTGTGTCGAACCCTTGTTGAAGACACGCAACTCTGTAGCCCACAAAGGAGACGTCCGCTTATAGGGAAGAGAGAAGGAAGTTGTGCAACGAATATGCCTCCATCTCCACCCACGCTGCTCAAAGCAAGAACCGTGCCACAAACGAAAGCTTGTGATCTGGATTCCAGCATTGCATAAATTGGTATATAAGCAAATGGCATAAAACTTCATAAAAAGGAGCATGAATACAAGTGGCATCTCTTCCAAAATTCCTGTCAAGTAGGTAAAGGACTCCAGGTGCCGCAAGCAGCTGAATGGAGCCATGTGGTTCTGGGGAAGGCTGATGAAATTGGACATAAGAATATCATTCCATAAACCAATTCTTCTTTGTAAAGAAGTAGTGGCTGACAGGAGGAAAATAACTCAAAGTAGTCCCATTGAAATTAAAAGCCTAATTTGTCCTTTTTAATCTCAGTGGGGCTACTGTGTGTTGTTTTCCTCACCATGTCAGCCATTATTTCTCAAGTTCAGAGTGACTACAAGTTCTAGTGTTCCGAGAGAGAAGGGGAGCTTCTCTCCTAGCGGAAATAGTAGCTGGGGTAGGTAGGCAGCGGGATCCAGTTTGAGGTGGGGTGAAAGAGTTAAAGCCTCCCTCTTCCCATGACATGGTCCCAATCCCTTGCATCAAAAATAACAGAGAGTCTTGAGGGGTGAAAGGGTTAAAAAAACAAACAAACCCCCAAACACCTCTTCTCATGGCATGGTCTTGATCCAGATTCCTCCCCACACACCTGTTGTTTATATTACCAAAAAACACAAGGGACAAAGGATTGACACAAGGAACTCTTGATTATGAAAGCTCATGCCACAGTATATTTTTGATGGTATGAAAGCCTGTGATAGTTAAAATGCTCATCAGGTGAAGGTGAAGTGGTCACCTCAGACCGCAGATTATTGGGGCAGCAATGAGGCAGCAAAATGCTTTCCTGCCCTCACATTTAAAAGGGAGGGGGGAAGAAGGGGAGGTGTGTGTGTCAGGCACACAGAGATTTTGAGCCACTACTGATGCCCATGAACATTCGATGACATCAGAGCAGCTGTGCCAAGGTTCGAAGCAGATGGAGGTTGGGTGTTTCAAAAAGTATCCGTAGAATTTACTTGTAAATGCCTCAAGTCTACATGTAAAATTGTCACTGCTTTCCAAAGCACTGTTTTCTAACAGAGAACAAAATACACGACAGACTCCTCCCACCCCAAAGAACTTGGTCTCGGTGGTACCTACCTTTGCTGCCAAGCAAAGGGGCAGTCTGGGCCGTGGGAAGTGGCCGGCAGCTCTTGCCGTCTGGCTCCAGGGCAAAGCCAGGGTCACACTGGCAATGGAAACTCCCTGCAGTGTTAATACAGCGTTGCGCACAGAGGGCGACGGGTGCGCGGCACTCATCCACATCTAAACAAAAAGAGAGGCACGGGCAGAGTGCATGGGAATTGGCTGTGAATACACTGCAAATTGGGAGACAAGAAGAGAATGAGAGGTGCCCCCAAAGTGCTTGCGGGCCTGCTCAACTTAGCCCCCCCAGCTATTTTTGGACTACAACTCCCATAATTCCCAGCCACAGTAGCCAATAGCCAGGGATTATGGGAGTTGTAGGCCAACATCTGCAGGAGGGCCAAAGTTGAGCAGGCCTGGGGGCATTGGCATTGCTGGTACACAAAGGGCACATGCCTTCAAGGTTAGGCTACATGCCTGGAACTGTCTGCCCACCCCGGCACCTTCTATCACTGACCTTGTTTGGATGAAGCAGGAGATGGGGTCTTGTTCTACCAACCTCCATTCTCTTGTCAAAGTAGTCCCCTGACAAAAACTAGCTGCCAACCAGGATCATGGCAAAGCAACTGGACGCCCTAATGCAAGCCTGCTCAACTTAGCCCACCCCCAGCTGTTTTTAGACTACAGCTCCCATAACCCCCAGCCACAGTGGCCAATCGCCAGGGATTATGGGAGTTGTAGACCAACATTTGCAGGAGGGCTGAAGCTGAGCAGCCCTGCCCTAATGGGTGTGCAATTTTGCACAACCCAGAAACTCTACCCCTGGAACATAAGGAATGTTTGCACAGATATTGCTGCCTGCCAGTTTTCAAGCTGACCTCTGCAGTCTTAAGGACTAGAGACTTGATGAAAACAAAAGAGAATGAAAGTTGATTCTCGGGCTTTGGCACTATTTTTCAGATCCTGCAAATGGACAATGTGAATATGTATGGAACCTGGCTATTGGCTAAGAAGCAAGATCTAGTGGACTAGAGCAGTGTTTCCCAACCAGTGTGCTGCCCACAGGATGCTGGCCAGTGTGTTGATTTGCTCTGAGTCAGCTCCAGAAGGGGAGGGGTGTTTAAACTCCCTCCTTTGAAGCTGACTTGTCCTTTAACAGCCCAGGAAGGACTTGTTCTTCCTGGTGCATAAGGGAGCAAGTTTAAGCTCCCCACTGGTGGAGCTTTATTTATTTATTTTTTATTTTATTTATTTGATTTCTATACCGCCCTTCCAAAAATGGCTCAGGGCGGTTTACACAGAGAAATAATAAATCAATCAGATGGATCCCTGTCCCCAAAGGGCTCACAATCTAAAAATTGCTTTAAGCACCCCACTATGACTGGATTCAGAGCAAGTCAGCCTCAACACACCAACCAACCAGGAGTGATGTGTCCTTCCTGGTGCATTATGGGGCTATTTAGCTCCAGGAGAGATGTGAGGGATACTTACTAATAAAAGTTTAAAAATTACATAAGAATACAGAAGACAAAGGAATCAAAAATAAATAAGTAAAAATAGTGTGGCAGCTTTGCTGGCAGGAAAAAAAAAGTTATGTATATTGGGGGAGACGGTGTTCCCCAACTTATATAGAATGTAAGTGTACCTTGGGAAGAAAACGGTGGGAAATGTTGGGCTAGGAACCAAAGCTCCTAGCTTCAACTCACCAACATGACAATAGCGTCCACCCCAGCCTGGTTGGCACTGGCACTGGTTTGGCTGAGCACAGATGCCTCCATTTTGGCATGGCTTGTGGCAAACAGCTGGGGAAGGAAAGGAGAAAGCAGAAGTGAGGGGGAGCCTGCACTTATCTTGGGCAGCATTTTGACAAGCAGTGCTAATGAGGCTCTGAAGTGTGCCGCTTGTGAAATATTGCTAATGTGCAGGGGCGGAGCCACCACTGAGCAAATGGTTTCCAAGAACCTGGGCCGCCGCCCCTCAGGGGCCACACCTCGTGCCCCAGACACGCTCCCTCATCTGACATCAGATGCAGGGGCGTGGCTAAAAGCTCCTTGGATCTGATGTCAGATGCTGACACGGAGGCAGGACTGGGGGGGCTGAGATGGCGGGCTGAGTCCGGGCCACTGCTGGCCTCCCTCTGCGGCTGCTAATGGGCTACTCAGGTTTTTCGACAAATCAAATGTACTGTGCATTAGCCGTATTTTAAAAATTTAAGAGTCATTTGGAAAAACAGTCAGAAGAGAATTTTCCAACTATGTGCCATGAGGAATCTAGTAATTAAATCATTTCTGGCTGTTTTGGAAACAGATATAAGATTGAATATAGTGGTTCTTATTCCAAGTACAACACAACAACAAATATTTATATACTGCTTTTCAACAAAAGTTTCCAAAGAGGCTTACATAGATAAACAATAAATAAATAAGGTGGATCCCTGTCCCCAAAGGGCTCACAATCTAAAAAAGAAACATAAGATAGACACAAGCAACAGTCACTAGAGGTACTGTGCTGGGGGTGGAGAGGGCCAGTTACTCTCCCCCTGCTAAATAAAGAGAATCACCACATTAAAAAGGTGTCTCTTTGCCCAGTTAGCAGGGGCTAAGGAAACAAGCATAGGACTGTGCGCTAAGAAGCATCAACATTCTTTTTGGCAAAACGCTGACTACTCATTCACAGAAATCAAACATCCATTGGAGAGCCAGCATGGTGTAGTGGCTAGAGTGCTGGACTAGGACCAGGGAGACCCGAGTTCAAATACTCATTCAGCCATGAGACTTGCTGGGTGACTCTGGGCCAGTCACTTCTCTCTCAGCCTAACCTACATCACAGGGTTGTTTTGAGGAGAAACTTAAGTATGTAGTACACCGCCCTGGGCTCCTTGGAGGAAGAGTGGGATATAAAATGTAAATAAATAAAATAAAAATTGCCAGTTTCTGGGCTTTTGTCACACTCAAACTCAGGGGTTCTTAACTTGGAGTCTATGAACCCCCAAGGGATCCATAGGATAGGCTCAGATGGTCTATGGAAAGCTAAATATATAATTAAAGGTAGCTCCTCCAAAACATGTGTAATCAAATGTGGTATATCTTTTATTTGTCTTGAATTTCAATTATACCTTCACTGTTGACACTGTTGACACCAGAGCATAACAGGCTCTTCTGTTCCCAGGCTTTCCCAGCAACACATAAGAAAAGGGCCCAGAGTGTTTTTATGCAAATTCTTTGCTGCACGGAATTTAATTTGCTTCCTGGTAAGCCAATATAATGTTCTTGAAAAGAATGACCCTGAGTATTTATTCTCTCTCTCTCATTTTTACTGGAGCCTTATGAAAATATATAAATGTGGTGGGCGTCCATGGGTAATACTTGAGGCTCTGAGGGATCTGCACGTATGAAAGAGAGTCAGTGTGATGTAGTGGTTAGAATTTTGGACTAGGACGGAAGAGACCCAAGTTCAAATCCCCATTCCGCTCTGAAATCCACTGGGTGACTCTGGGCCAGTCACTTTAATCTCAGCCTAACCTACCTCACAGGGTTGTTGTGAGGATAAAAATAACCAAGTACACCGCCCTGAATTCCAGGGGGAGAAGCAGGATATAAATGCAAGCAAGCAAACAAATAAGATAAGAACCCCTGCTCAGATATCACAGCAAGAAATGGAAACCAAGGTGGGGCTATGCAGATAGGGACTGGTTTTGCTCCCACTGACTTGTATGGAACAGAGTAACCAGTGAAAATCAAAAACTCACCCTCCTCGCACTTTGTGTCCCCTGCGTGCCGTTTCTTCCAACCTTGGCAGCAGATGACGTTGGCCTGTAAGATCTCTTTCCGTACATGCCGTGTGGCCACCCGATAAGTAGTCCTAGGATTATAGGATTATTACTCGGAGGGGGGACGACAACATTCTACATTGTTCACATTATTTAAAGAAGATAAATTATATATTCAAGATCAAAGTTACAGCATTAAAGGTTTGTAGTATACCCATTACAAATTGCATCAGACACACAACAATCTTCACAGAGAACAATACAATCTGATACGCCATACAGTATCCTATATTATATGGCTGCAAAAAGTTCAATAACACCATCAAATTATATCATAAGTGCCATGGAAGAAGAGCTTAGAGAACAGAAAAAAAACCCAAGTCTTCCAAGTTACTGGTGGAGGCCCAAGTCCTTCCTTCCACCCCCACCAGTTTTGCCAATGGTAACGAAAGGTCCTTTCTAAGTTATCCGAGGGGGGAAACCCAGGTGAACTTGGTTGGCTTTCATTCTCCCCACCCAAGATGTCCAGATTCCCTACTCCCCATCTCAGATCCTAAGCCATAGAGAATGATGGGTAACAGCCATCCCATTTTGTTTGTCCCCAAGATCTCATAACCTGCCATAGGCTGCCCCTTGTCCACGAAGTTCTCTTCTTCAGTAGCATGGCATTTCTATCCTGCCTTTCCAAAAGGCACCAGAGTCAGCCAGCACGTATCCGATATGATACAATATTATCTGATATGGGGGAGATGATATTTTAATTGGGGACTGGATCTCACTTCCCCTTCCCCAAGGGCAGAGATCTTCCCCAGCCCTTGGGACACTTGGAGATACCAGGGATTGGACCTCGGACTTCCTGCATGCAATCTACCACTCCACCACTGAGATGCTCTACCACTGAGTGGCAGCCCGGCAGCCCCGTCTCTGTTCATTTCCCGCTCCCCATCCCTCTGAGGCCTTCTTAACATACCTGTAGGTACTGCATACCCGGGGTCCAGGGCACAGCGTCAGGTAGGGCTGATGCTGGGGCTTGGCATAGGTCTCATTGTAGACAAAGGGGATTCGCAACATGCGTCGGGCGCACACCCGGCTAGGGGTCAAAGAAAGAAAAGGAGAGGAGGTGCAGGGCAATCAATTTCATTTCCTAAGTCCTATTTAAATAGGATGGTGTATATGTATTTAAGTGAGAGGAGAGGAGAGCTGGTCTTGCGGTAGCAAGCATTACTTGTCCCCTTAGCTAAGCAGGGTCTGCCCTGGTTGCATCTGAATGGGAGACTTGATGTCTGAGCACTGTAAGATATTCCCCTCAGGGGATGGAGCCGCTCTGGGAAGAGCAGAAGTTCCCTCCCTGACTTCTCCAAGATAGGGCTGAGAGAGATTCCTGCCTGCAACCTTGGAGAAGCCACTGCCAGTCTGGGTAGACAATACTGAGCTAAATAGACCAATGGTCTGACTCAGTATATGGCAGCTCCCTATGTCCCTAAGTGTCTGTACACATGTACATGATTTTTGTGTGAGCCTGTATGCAGACCCCCTTAAATGCAGGGTACAAGGAGGAAGCACATTACTGCATGTGCGCTCAGCATAATATATGAATAACTGTATGTGTGTACAGATCTGTATATGCATACAGTGGCTGCCATTCAGAGCAAAGCAGCATTGCTGCAGTGAGATGAGCGGACTAGCAACAATTCCAGACTAACTGCACTGGTGAGATGAGCAGACTAACAACACTTCCGGACTAATTACAACGGTGCACCAGGGAAGGGTTAATATTTGACCACTTAGCTTTCTCAAGCCCTTTGTGCCACATGAAAATATGTCCCTGAGGGTTGTGCGGCCCTTGGGGACATATTTTCAGGTGGCACAGAGGGCTTCCTGGGGAACGAGAGATCATCAAAATCCCCCCACCGCTGTGCAGTTAGTCTGAAAGTGGTGTTAGTCTGCTTCTCTTGCTGCACTGGTGCCTCCTTGCTTTGAATGGCAGCCACTGTACGCAGATTGTTCACGCATTGAATAAAATGTGAGAATAGGGTTAGATTGTACATGCACTGAACATAATGTGTGAATAGGGCTCTAGACTGTGCGTGTGAAAAACAATGTGCAGAATCATCAATGATATCAGAATGAAAGCAAATTGTGCACTAACAGCTCAGGAGAACATAAGAAAAGCCCTGCTGGATCAGGCCAAAAGCCCATCTAGTCTGGCATCTTGCTTCATGAAGTGGCCAGCCAGGTGCATCGGGGAAGCCTGCAGATGGGGAAAAGAAGGCAACTGTCCCCTTCCATCAGTGTTCTCTAACACGTGGTGTTCAGGGGCAGGCAAAGGAAGAAGCCGGCAGGCGGGGGAAGGGAAGAAAAAACAACAGCAGGCGGGCAAGCAGTGGTGAGCGGGTGGGGGGAGAGGCGGCAGCTAGTGACTGTTGCCGGTGTCTATCTGATGTTGCCTTTTAGATTGTGAGCCCTTTGGGGAAAGGGATCCATCTTATTTATTTATTATTTCTCTGTGTAAACTGCCCTGAGCCATTTTTGGAAGGGCGGTATAGAAGTCGAATAAATAACAACAACAACAGAGGTGCAGATGCTCTGTGCCCAGCCCAGCTAGTTCCTTTTAAAAACCATCTAAATGGGTGGCTATCACCACATCTGGTGGCAACAAATCCCATAGTTTACCTTTCATAGAAACTAGTCAGCAGGATACCATGAAGTTAAACAACTAGCAGCATCAAAGCTGATTCAGACATGCCTCTAAATCATTCCAGGACTGATCAGCTGATGTCTGACTACTCAATGTGTGAAAGGCCTCCGCTGGAAAATGTGTTAGAGGCGAGGTGATACTGAAATATCTCTTTGTAGTACCTGAGATGTGACCAGATTTATGCAGCCTTTTCCTGCCAATTGGCCAGAGAGAGAAACAAACAAACAATCTGGCCTGCTCTTGTGCCTTAAAAAGAGATTAGGTCTGCAGAGGACAGCAGATGAAACTTTTCTCTTCATGGAGAGAAATGGGCTGAGTGCTGCCGATCAAATCGTGGTTACAAGGAAAGCTCCAGGGGTTTGTTCAAATATTGGCAATCTCCTTTTCTGGCTCACAGTCCCTCTGCTAACAATAACCCAGCAGATACCCCATAAAATAATAAACAGGGGATGTTGGCAACACATGTCCCTTGTCTGTCACAACCAAGCAGCAGAACATGCTGAAGAAAATGAGCTGTCATGGCTGGAAGATGCCAATAGACTTGAAGTTGACTCCTTTTTCCTGGCAGGGCTCCTGTGTGTTTAGCAGCAGCAAAGGTTTTTCTATCTGTTTCTCTATTGTAAGAAAAGCTGCATCTGTGGAATTTTGGCCTATAAGGCAGCTGTAAAACGTACAGGAGTCCTGTCGGGGGGAAATGTGGCAACTCTCCTCCAATTAATCTAATCATAAGAACATAGGAAGCTGTCATATATCAAATCAGACCATTGATCCATCTAGCTCAGTATTGTCTACACACAGACTGGCAATGGCTTCTCCAAGGTTGCAGGCAGGAGCCTGGAGGTACCAGGGAGGGAACTTGGGACCTAGATGCTCTTCCCAGAGCGGCCTTATCCCCTAAGGGGAATATCTTACAGTGCTCTCACATCAAGTCCCCCATTCAAATGCAACCAGAGCAAACCATGCTTAGCAAAGGGGACAATTCATGTTTGCTACCACAAGACCAGCTCTCCTGCTTGTAACTGTCCTGGGGTGATGAGTTCCACAGATAGATTATGTGATGTGCAAAAAAGTACTTCCTTTTGCTGGTCTTAATTCAGTTTCTGGTCTATTTCAATGCACAGTCACAGGTTTTCAGAATAATGTGTCCCTCATCACCTTTTTCACACCTATTTATCGACATCTAGTCACTAATTCCTGAACTTAGAGCAGGGACCTCCAGCTGTTTTTGGACTACAGCTCCCGTAAGTCCCAGCCAGGTGTGTAGGAAGCGCGGCAGCGTGGGTGCAACCCGCCGGCAGCAACCCCTAGGCACCATAGCCACATCCCCTGCGTCTGACATCAGACGCAGGGGGTGTGGCCATATGTGGAAACGGAGCTGCATGGCCCCATTGGCAAAGCGCTTCAGCCAGCACTGGGTTTCCAGCTTGGCTGGGAGCACTTCCCCCTGCCTCGAAAGGCAAAGTGACACATTCCCAGCCAAGCTGGGAACCCAGCATTGCCTGAAGCATCTTGCAAATGGGGCCGTGCAGCCCCGTTTCGGCATATGGCCACGCCCCCTGTGTCTGATGTCAGTCGCAGGGGGTGCCTGGGGCAGCTCCCCAGGGAGTGCTGGCTGGGTTCTTTGGACCCATCCACACAATGGAGACTCCACCCCTGGTCCCAGCCACACTGGGCAATAGTCAGAGATTATGGGAACTGTAGTGCAACACCTGCAGGAGGGCCACAGTTTGCAGCCTTGACTTAGAGGCTGACTACATAGTCGGCTTCTGCTCTCTCATTGACCAAGCCTCCTCTCTAACCCTCGCCTTACCTCTCCGACTCCTTGGTCTGTCCAGATGTCGCCCTTAGGAGGAAGACAATTAGGAGCCCCCCACAGAGGAAGGCTGTGGGAGCAACTCCCGACCTCCCCATAATGGGGGGTGGTGGTTTCAAAATCCCACAACCTGTGGAAGAGAAGAGGAATGATGAAGTATGGTGACAAAAGCTGGAGGAATCCAGAGCACACATCCCTAATCACGTGCATATCCTCATGATAAAGTGTGCCGTCGAGTTGGTGTCGCCTCCTGGCAACCACAGAGCCCTGTGGTTTTCTTTGGTAGACCACAGGAGGTGTTTACCATTGCTTTCTCCCGCTCAGTATGAGATGATGCCTTTCAGCATCTTCCTATATCGCTGCTGCCTGATATAGGTGTTTCCCATAGTCTGGGAAACATACCAACGGGGATTTGAACCAGCAACCTCTGGCTTGCTAGTCAAATCATTTCCCCGCTAAGCCATTAGGTGGTTCCTCATGATACTTAGGCAAAAAACACTAAGGGGCCTCCTAAACCCCCACCCACATTTTTTTTTTTTTACATTTTTCTATCTTGCTCTTCCTCAAAGGAGCCCAGAGTGGTGTACTACATAATGAAATTTCTCCTCACAACAACCCTGTGAAGTAGGTTAGGCTGAGAGAGAAGTGACTGGCCCAGAGTCACCCAGCTAGTATCATAGCTGAATGGAGATTTGAACTCGGGTCTCCCCGGTCCTAGTCCCAGATTACTCATGAGATTAACAGAACACAAAATTTACTTAAACTTGCACAATATCAGGTAGCTGTTAAAAGGACAGGAGCCATGCTAGAAAAAAAGGTGGCAGCCATGGTGACAGAGTTCTTCCTTAGATTTTTTTTAATTCTGCATAAAAAGATCATGGAGGGAGAAGCCCTTTCTCTCAAGCAGCTCCCCCTCACATCATTACATACATGTAGGGTTGTTTTTATTCGCCCTGTGTCTGTGCCTGTAACAGCATTTTGACTCACCAAAATGCAGAAGGTAACCTTCAGGGTGTTTTTTTTTTAAAGCCACTTCTCCCTAGGAAGTGGTTAAAAAGGAAAAGGTTCACTTGTCACAGTATGCGTGTCAAATTGCTGTTAAAGACAAAGGAACAGGTTTAGTTTAAAAAACAAAAGAAAAGTGGCACCCGTGACCCTAACGTAATCCTAGCAACAGAGAAGCATTTATATTGTGCTTTTTGAGTGTTGAAAGTGCTCCATACACATCATCTTTGTACCTGCCACAAAACCACTCCCTTCCCGACACAGACACAGACATTCGCTCTACCTGTTTCTTATCCTCGCTCAGCTTTGGGGCCGACTTGCTGACTGTGATGCTGGCTGTCCTCAAAGTCCCGACCTGACGGCTGCCGAATCTGGCCGTCTCTCTCCCAGCCAGGCTGACGCTGTGAGAACTGAGACGGCCAAGTCCCCACCTCTCTTGGCCGGCCTCCACGTACCCCTGGAACAGCAGGGCACAGCCGAGCCCCCACCCACCTCTGCCCGATGCCCCCTGACATTTCGTCCCCTGGCATGAGTCACAGCCCCCCTGACCCCAAACCCGCCAACGAGGCGAGTGCCCCAGACAGGGCCGCATTGTCCCCTCCACCCTCCGTGGATTCCTCACCCCCCACAGAACAGGCTCGCTCATTGTCACGCTCAGGGAGGTCACCAGGCTGGAATTGAGGGGCGTCCTGGGAGAGCCCCCACCCCACTGGGCCAGGACATTGGGGGTGTGTGTGTGTGGGGGGGAGTTGTGTGTTGAAACCGTAGGGTGTCGCTGGCAGGAAAGGAGGCCGTGTGCCGCGTGGGCTTGGAAAGAGGGCCCCGTCTGGGCTCTCACAATAGGACAAAGGCAGGAACTGGTTCCAGGCTGTGACGGAAAATATCGCCCACAGATGTCGGCTTTTAAAACAAACCAACTGGCTACAGCCACACACATTGTCTCCCACAGTCCCTTCAGAAGCAGGGTGCCTGGGTGGGCCGCTGGGCAGCTGAGGCAAGCGTCTCTCCACACACCCCACCCTCTGTTTTAGGCCTCAAGGCCAGCTTCCCACTCTGAAAGCATTCCTCAGGCCCGGCTGGCTGGCAAGGCCACCTTCTTTTTGAACACAGAACAGAGTTGCCACCTTTCCCCCCAGGAGGGTTGTCGAGTCTGACTGAAGCTATTCCTGGAGACTTTTCTCTCCGGTATTTTTTCATAGTATCAACCCATCAGCATCTCCATGATTGCTTTCAGTCGTCATCGGCAGACCAATGCTGATTCCTGGAGATGCCAGGGCCGATCCTGGGGGGCTGATGGCAACCCTCTCTGGTTATTATTATGATTATTATTTTTCATTTTATATCCTGCTCTTTCTCCAAGGAGTCCAGAGCGGTGTACTACATACTTAAGTTTCTCCTCACAACAACCCTGTGAAGTAGGTTAGGCTGAGAGAGAAGTGACTGGCCCAGAGTCACACAGCAAGTCTCATGGCTGAATGGGGATTTGCTCGGGGCTCCCCGGTCCTAGTCCAGCACTCTAACCACTACACTACTACCACACTGGTTTTAGTTGGGTTTCTGGATTTAATATAGTCTAGTCCTGTCTGGTATTTCTATCCTGCTATTTTGTTTTTTATGCTACTTTTATTATTTAAAACAGTGTCCATGCAGTTACACAGCACAGCTTCCATTGTGCAATGCTATGGGGCAGCCCCAGCAGGTCACTAATTCCAGTTTACCACTGCGCAGAATGTTGGTCAATATATTCTTTTAAACTTTTTCCGCACTACTCATGGTTTTTAAAACTTCTGTCATCTTGTTGTTGTTTGTATCTTCTGGTTTGTACCAAGGTTCGTATGGTTCTGCCTGCAGTACATTTTCCACGGGCTTTACTGGTATGCAGCGGATTTTGAAACGGTCACACTACGCTGAAATCAGGTTCCAAGACCCTGGTGTGTGTGAGCTGGCTACATCACAGCCCTCCCCAAAGAGAAGAATAGTTGCCAACCAGCCAGAAAGAAACTGGCCTGGCTGGTTTTTTACCTCTGGGCCAGTTGCCAGATTTTTATGTGAGTAAAAACCAGAATTAAACTGTGTATCCTTCACATCCACACTAGAGTGCCAGGCTAAGGAGCTAAGACTCGGAGTGCAGTTCCACACGCTGCTGTATGTGATCATATAGGCCCTATTTTCTGAAATCTGTCCCTGGTAAATCACTGTCCCTATTTTTGCCTCTTCTTGGGGATGTCTTGTTTCAACTCCCCGCCCCGCCCCCCCGCCTTGATTTTAATTGCTGCAGTTTAAATTCCTCCAGATTCAGCTCCGTCTGCAGAGTCTCTAGAAATGAAATCTCCAAGTAGGTGGGTGGATGCATTGTGCCTTCAGAGCACCTGCATGTCAACTGATGAAGCAAGACAGAGGCACTAGGCAGTCACAGCATCTAGCAGGTGGAATCCAGTCTCCAACAATGCGGAATAGTGGGTGGGCGATATGGATAATAACCCTTGGTATGATAATTGGATGTTAACAAGTGTATTGCTGTTTTCATCTGCAAAATGTTGGAGAGTATGTGTTCTGTAATTGCCCCCTGGATAAGGTTGCTGTCTGCCCCGGATTTCCAGGTATTTACTGGATTTTCAGCATGTTCCCTAGTACCTGGTTAACCCATTAGCTTACCCGAATCCCCAGCTTGCTTGCTTTCTTTTTTTAAAAGCAATTCTCTAGTCCGCATAGAAGCAGAGTTAAGGAGCAAAACGTCGGGTCACTATTCTGTTCAACTGCTGGACTTAGAGAAAGGCAGGTGAAGCTGGCTGAGAGAGGTTCACAATAGGTCACGCCCCTCAGGGATATTGCCTTTGTTTTTTGTCAGCAGGAGCTTTTCCCAGACAGCAAGCTTTACCGGAAGTTTATTGTGAGGCTTTATTGAATTTTCCCCAAAAAACCCGGCGCAAAAAGTGGATTTTGCCCCCCTCCAGACATAGCTTTTTATAATTTTAAGTTTTTAGCTTTTAAATAGCCTTTAATTTGAACCTAATAATGATTGTGGTTTTTAATCTGACAACTTTTTTGTTTAATTTAGTGAATTTTATTACTTTGATTGTATCTTGTATCTATCTTATTGTTGTGAGCTGCCCTGAGCAGTAGTGCACTGGAGGGGCGGGGTATAAATATTTTATATCAATATTTCAAACAAACAAACAAACCAGGCTAGGCTCTAACACAATGAAAAACCAAAATCGTGTGTGAAGTGCTCCCTGATATCTCACACGGATTTCGGCACGAATCCGGCTAATGTGCAAACATATACCCTCCATTCTGGTGGAGCAGCAAGGTAAAAGCCCTATCTGGGAATGATCCAGGGGATGTCTATAGGGCAGCTGAGAAGATAACTTGATTTTGATGTAAATCACTGCCTACCTGTGTATGTAATGTTTAAGGCTTATAGTGCAATCCATTCTATGCATGCCTTAGAAGTAAGTACCATTGGTTTCAGATTTTCTCCCACATAAGTATATATAGTATTGCAGCATTAACTGAAAAGATTAGTGTATTTTTTGTTCTATTGCTGCTATTCCTATCTCAAACTTAGCGTCATCTTCATTTATTATCTATAGATTTATTTTTGCTTTAAGCCACCATTAATTCTCCCTGCCCCCTGTCCTTTTCCAGCATATACTGGTATTCTAAATCAAAAGGAGTCATTTTGGTGTTTAATTTTATGTACTTATGTCAAGATGTAAATGGTGACCGTGACAAGGCTCAAGCATGAAAGCCTTAATCCCTAGCACCAGTTTTGTAGGGTCAATTGTAGAATTTAGTGGTGATGAAAATGAACTCAGCACTGCTCCTCATCAGGAGCTTTTATTTGGTATCTTCATCAATCTTTTCAGGTATCTTCACTTTCACCAATAAATAGTAGGGATGTGCAGAACTGGTTTGCTCTTGAACCAGTCCTCCTCAAACCAGGTCAGCTTGGAGCTGTTTGATTGTGAGCTGGACCACCCTTTAGGAAGGGGGCCTGCTCCAAGATCAAACCAAACCCAGTCCAAAGCGAACCGGTTTGGTGGTGAGAGAAGGAGGAGAAGGGGTGTGTGAGGGCGGCATAGTTTGCGAACCGGTTCGGTGGCGAGAAGGGTGAAGGCAAGAGGGGTGAAGGCGGTGCTGGAGGGGGCAGCAAGAGGCATCTTCCAAAGTAAATTAGAAGGTCCTTACCGGGTACCGAAGCTGCCTGGAGCAGCAGTGTGGTGTTCCCCCCAGCAGCCCACACGGCAGCAGCGCAGTTCCAACACTCACCTGTGTGGTCAGCATGGTGTGGTCAGCAACACCATGCTGACCACACAAATAGCTTCCACCCATGCGCAGAGGCCACGCCACCACCACGTGGACTGCTGGCGGGAGCACTGAGCCACTGCTCCAGGCAGCTTTGTTACCTGGTTAGGACCTTCTAATGTACTTTGGAAAATGGAGTGGGGTGGCCGTCTGCAATTAGTCAGGAATCCATGGCAGCTCTACACTCAGCTAATTAGACAAGGTTAAAAACTGAACTTGTTTATTAGAAAATGCTGGGATATAAAGCCTGGGTGTTTAATGCTCAGGCAAATGATCAGGTAAAAAGATTTTCCCTAACTATTGTTGGTAGATATTCAGAGCAAATACAAGTCAGTTGGACAGTGCATCAGTTAATTTGCATAATTCGCACAATACCCAAGTCTGTGAGCAAATTTGCATAAAATTCGCATAACATGCAAATTAGGGTTCCTGGATTTGGAGAGCTTGAATATGGTAACCCTATTCCTGGAGGAATGGGTTGCCATTCCTCCAGCCGTGGAGATGCTAGGAATCTGCCTCCATCTCCAGGAAACAACTGAACACAACCCTGGAAATTTTAATGGTTTGGATATTATGAAAAATATTTGGGGCAGGGTGGCAGGGTGAGGCATCCAGGAATAGCTTCAGTCAGAGCTGGCAACCCCATTTGGACCCAATACAAACTTGTAACACAGCCCCCCTTCTCTTTCTGTCCTACCCACCCACCATAAAGCCTTGTCTGTGGTGAAGCACTGGAGAATTGATTGGTGTCCTTTAGCTTCTAAGCTCAGTACATTTATGTCTGCCTGGTTTGTAATTATAGCTAGACAGAGCAATATAGCATGCATGTATATTAACTATACATGAGTGACAACTTCCTGTCGCCAGGATTTAGTGTCAGTTCTTCATATACTCTGGAGACCAGGGGCCTAACTTATTAATTCTGTAATCTAGTATGATGTAGTAGTTGGCATCCCAAACTTGATTGGGGAGCCTCAGGTTAGGAACATAGGAACATAGTCAGGCTATTGGTCTATCCAGCTCAGCATTGTCTTCACACACTGGCAGCGGCTTCTCCAAGTTTGCAGGCAGGAATCTCTCTCAGCCCTTGGGAAGAACTAACATTGGCTTTGAGCAATAGAACCTCTTCTCGAGGTCCCAGAAAGAAACCTTCAAGGAAACGGGACAGAACGGGTGCCCTCATACTAGGGAATTGGAATGTTCCCCTCCTCGTAATCAGGTTAGTAAACCTGTATGTCATTTATGCAATGCTCCTGCATAGGAATAGGGTGGGAAGACGCGTGCAAAAAGACAAGAGTATCTCTTCTAAACAGCAATGGGACAAATTGTGGAAATGGACGTCAGACGTAACCCCCCCGATTACCTGATGTGCCTTGAAATCCCCCACCCTGAGTTACAGTACTACCTGCATATACTTCATAACCTTGTGGGTTTCCAAATCCTTGTGTGTAAATCTTTGTAGCTATATCATGTACAAACAACCACTTTGTATATAATTGTGCTTTGGCAACGTACTGTATGCTTTGGTAGTTTGTTGGTTCAATAAAAAATCTTGTCCTATAAAAAAAATCTTGTCCTATCTTGGAGAAGCCAGAGAGGGAACGTGAAACCTTCTGCTCTTCCCAGACTCATAGGGTTATTGTGAGGATAAAATGAGGGGAGAAGAGAATAATGTACACTATCCTGAGCTCCTTGGAGGAAGGATGGGATTTAAATATGCTAAAGAAATAGCAGTTTCCCACAGCAACACTGGTTCCTGGGATTAGGGGCCAAATATGCTACTTTTGTGAGAGAGCATATGACAGATAAGAGGGCAGACTTTTCTCAAACTCCAGAGTCCCTTAGTTCCTGCTGGCAGGAGGAGCCCACAGGGTGTGGCAGCAGGAGGGAGGAACAAACGCCATATTAATAATCAGGGTCACTGAGGGCCCTTATTTGTCTTATTCATCATATTTTGGCTCCCTAGGAGGGCCTGGGCTGGCAGCTCACTGTTCTCAATGTTATTTGTTTTTTCCTACTATTGTCTCTGGTTTGGCCCCAGCAAATCTCACAAGATCTGTTCAGATCTGGAAACCCCATACAAATATAGGGGAACGAGTTTGCATATCTTCTTCCTCTTCTTCTTCTTCTTCTTCTAGTTAATAGACTTGCATCCCAGGCTTGGCCTCCCAGGCCCAGGGGAAGTCCCTTCTCCCCTTTTTTGGGCTCTCTCAGACCCACTCATGTTGCAGGGGGCACATGGAGGTCAGTTTGCCAGGTGCCCCTTGAAATCCTGGAGCCAACCTCATGCTCACTTCCCTCCTGCTCACTGCCCTAACGCCAGATTGAGCTGTTTCTGCTTAACCTAGGTCTGTCAACACTGACTGAAGCTCTTCTGGGGATTCCCCAACCGCCCCCATCAATATTTTTCACAATATCAAGCCATTAACATATCTCAAAGTGCTTTCAATAGTCTTCAGCCAGAAAGTCTTTCACACGGGGCTTTTAAAGCCCATTAACTCACATCTTCTCTGGAATGGAGGGGGTGAATTCACATATCAGGCAAATTTACCCCAAAGTCCCTGCAAGTCATCGGGGAGCAGTTCACACACAATTTGGGTTTTTCATTGTGTGTTAGAGTGTAGCCTGATTTATATCCAGGAATAAAACATCCAATGTTTGCATCGGGTTTTTGGGACAACTTTGAGATTGCAGTAAAGCCTCCCAAGAAACATAAAGCCTGCTGTGTGTAAAAGTCCCTGGATGGTTTTCACACAGGGCTTTTAGCTCGCATCTCCTCCGGAATGGAGGGTGTGTGTTAACCTATCAGCAAGATTTACCCCGAAGTCCCTGCGAACTATCAGGGAGCACTTCACACACAATTTGGGTTTTTCATTGCGCGTTAGGATGTAGCCCAATTTATATTCGGGGTAAAAAAAAACCCCACTTTTTCCATTGGTTTTTTGGGGCATCTTCAAACTTGCAGTAAAGTCTCAAACTCAATAAACTCAAGGTAAAGCCCGCTGTGTGAAAAACACCTAACTAAAGCAGCATTCAAAAGCTGGCCTGGATCGAGGAATGGATTAACCATAAACACCACAGTGGATTTCTCCTCCTACCTTGGTAAAATACTGGGTCAGAATCTGGATAAGGTCGGTGTGGCTCATCCTGCTCAGGTCGGGAGCGTCTCCTACCCTTCCAGCCATCGTGTGAAAGAGCCTTAGGTCAAACAATTGATCCATCTAGCTCAGTATTGTCTACACTGACTGGCAGAGGGTTTCCAGGACTTTAAACAAGGGTCTCTTCCAGCCCCACCAAGAGATGCCAGGAGTTGAACAGGAATTCTCTGCATACAGAACAGATTGTCTGATTTTTGAGCTGCAGTTTGCTGGCTTCTTCTGGGCTATCTTTAGAGAGCCCCGCCAGGGAGCAGGGCCTGGGGCAAATCAGCCAATGTGGGCCCCCCCTTACCGTTAATTTTAATGGGGGTTAAAAAAAGCGGGGCCCAGGGTGGTTGCCCTGCTTGCCCTGCCCGAAGGACACCCCAGAATGGAAAGCGAAAAAGAAGCTGTTCTAAACCAAGTCTAGTTTCTAACCAACCTAAGTTTTACATTTGAATTTCAGGCAGGGGGGCGGGGATACCAAAAACAAATACATAACATTGAATGTGGCTTGTGGATAGATTCTTGAGGAGGAGCTAGGCCCAAGGTAAACAGTTTCCCAGCAGCCCTTGCAGCCTTTGGAGGGGGAAGTGATTTCCGAAAGCAGAGGTTGAGCAGATAAAGGGAAGAGAAAGCACTGGGCACCTGTCTCCGTCTCTGACTGAAAGTGTGGGTGTGTGCGCAGAGGGTGCGAGATAGGACGAAGACTGATGTGGGAAAGAATCTGGTGGCTCGTGATCCAAGAAGAGCGCACAGGCAGCAACTTAAGCAGTAGCTGCAGCAGGAAGTGGTGGTTTCCCGTTTAGAAATAGAGGCGTAGCCAGACAGCCAAGAGCCGAAGCAACCCAGGAGGAAGGAACAAACGAAGAGCCCAGGAGAACAAACACAGCAGAACAACACGGCAGCAAAGGGAAAGAAAGATGGGGACGTGGCACCAGCAGCAAACGTGGGAGTGAGATACTGAGAGAGAACGCAAGGGGGGAACAAAAGGTGAGGACGCCAGCGAATGTGAGAACGGGATACCAAGGAAAGTCGCTTTGTAAGTGATGGATTTCCTACATGCAAGTCACTTCCGTGTAAGAAATGGCAGCTCCAGCTAAGAGAATCTCAGAGAGCCGAGCAAAGAAGGGCCTCCCTGCCTGAGATCTGGGAAGGCCGCTGCCAGTCAGAGTAGACAATACTGTCCTAAATCGATGGATTAATGCCCTAGCTAAGGGGAGCTTCATATGTCAATTTACATGTGAGACAGTCTCACATGCATGTATTTCTCTGTGCACATACAGTGAAATACTTGCGTGTGAAACCGCGTCACAGCCTACAAAAGGGTTTAATGTTTCTGGTGCAGGAAGATTGCCTTTCAGTGCTTGAATAATGGAGGGAAAGTTAAGGGTTGCCTTAGTAAATGCTACATGCTCACTCCCCCAATTGTAGTCAAAGTACAGCCTGCCTATCATCTTCTAAGGGAAGTAGCTGGGGGTCCAGCATGAAAGTTAAGAAGGGGCTGCCCTCTGTGAACCCCATGATCTGGACACTGCTGGCCATAGGGGATATGAGGTAGCCCTTCGGCACTTAGTGACAGAGGAGAGTCAGGGCTGTCAACTTTTGAATACAAAACTACTAGAAATGTTGAGCTGTTTCCCCATTCCTGAGGGCCAAATTTTTGTTAACAACAAAGTGACTCTGATCATGTGTCAAGTTCCGTTTTTGTCTGAAAAATAGCTTGTAAAGAATTTGATGTAAGGACGACGTGCTTCTGAACATGGCCAGAGTGTCATCTTCTGAAAGGAGTCATTTTATAAAATAGGAAGAAATAACAATGAAAACACTGGCTGACATTCAGAGCAAGCAAGTGAGCTGGTGCAATGAAAGAGCCTAAAAGAACTTCAAATAAACTTAAGAAAAACTGGTTTTGGATTCAGGTAGATACAGGAACTGAACCTGTTCATCAGGGGGAGTAGCAATTTTTGACATCTTCCCTTTTGCCAGGAAGCCCTCTGCGCCACCCCAAAATAGGTCCCTGAGGGCTGCACTACCCCCAGGGACCAATTTTTTGCTGTCACAGAAGGCTGCAGTTCGTTGGGAAGTTCTGTTAGACTGCTCTTTTGCTGCACTACTGCTTCCTTGCTCTGAATGTCAGCCACTGAACATAGGCTTGGGCTCAGGAGACACAAGTTCAAATACCTGTTCAGCCGTGAAACTCGTTGGATAACTCTGGGCCAGCCACTTATTTCTCAGCCTAACCTACCTCATAGGGTTGTTATGAGGATAAACATAACTATGTACACTGCCCTGGACTCCAGGGTGAATTGCAGGATAGAAATGTAAATAAATAAAAGTTTACATCTGTTCTGGAAACAAGCCAGGGCAACCAAGTTCTGGTGGGTTGAGAATCTAGATACAAGCCCAAATGTTAACACCCCATCCCTACAAACCCATGCAGTCACTTCCCCGGAAGAACAGACTGAGAAGGAGAAAAAGATATATTGTTGGGATGTGATTGAAAGGGAAGTTTGCTTTGCACATGTTCAGAAACACTCTTCTCATAATTGTGCCACATGTTCCACAGCCAGGTCACGGCATTAAAAATAAATGAATTCCTTGCTAGACATAGTTAGGAAAGGTATAGAAAGCAAAGATGCCAAAATAGTAATGCCCTTATACAAATCTGTGGTGCAGTCACACTTGGAATACTGTGCACAGTTCTGGTTATTACATCTCAAAAAGGATATTGTAGAGCTGGAAAAGGTGCAGAACCAAAATGCCTGAGGGCTGGAGGGAACTGTGTGTGAGGAAAATGGCAGCATTTCAGTTTTTTCGTTTAGAAAAAATGGTATCTCAGGTTGGGCATGACTGAGGTTTATGCAATTATGCATGGAATGGAGTAAGCAGACAAAGAGCAGTTGTTCTCCCTCTCCTAGAACACTAGAACCAAGGGTCATCCAATGAAAGTAATGGGCAGGAAATGCAGGACAGACCAAAGCAAACAACTTCTTCAAATAATGCATACTTAATTTATGGAACTCACTGCCACAAGATGTGGTGATGGGCACTAGATTAGATGGCTTTAAAAGAGGATTGGATAAATTCATGCAGGAGGTAGTATCATCTCCTGCTTGTGGACTTCCCAGAGGCATCTGGTGGGCCACTGCAGGCAAGCGGGCCTTTAGTCTGCTCCAGCAAAGCTCTGCTTAGGAACTTGGGTACGTTTGGGAGCTGAGCCTGGCTGACACACGCCAAGCTCATTGGCTCAGCCTGGAATTCAGAGAGGAAACTGGAAATGAACCCCATGCTTTAATACAGGGTTTCCCAACCTTGTGTCCGCCAATGTTGTTGGAATACAACTGCCCCCACCTCCACATCATTCCCTGCCACAAAGGCCATTGAGGTGGGGTGGCGGGAGTTGTCGTTCAGTAACATTTGGGGACTCAAGGCTGGGAACCTCTGCCTCAGTGGGTTTTGCCTGTCACCAGTGGGAGGGAGGAGATGGAAACGGGAACACAGCAGTGCCATTTCCAGTTCATTCTGGAGTTTGGGTGAGAGACTGTCAAGTTTCCATCTTTTTTCCCCAATCAAGCCTCCTGTTTTTTAAACATTTGCTGCTATTCAGCTTGGGCTGCCAAATATTTTTACTAGCCTGTGCTCCTGTGCTTTTACCAGCAACTTGAACTGTCAACAGCAGCAGGCAGTGGTGCTCTCTGGGCTCTGAAGAGCTTCATCTGTTGATTTCTGCAGAAAAATCTGCTGTTAAAGGCCTACTAGGCCTAGCCAGCTTTTTTCCTGGTTTTCCTTCATCTTGTACCTTTGCCCTCCCCCTCCCCCAGTTCCCCTTCCTCTTCTGTTTGTTTTCCCCGTCTGTCTAAATGTAGTGGGTTCATTTGCTTATCTGACTTGATAAATCGCAACGTACATTTATGGCTGTACTAGAGAGCCAGGCATGGTGTAATGGGTAAAGTGTGGGACAGAGACCTGGTTCAGATTCCTGCTGAGCTACATATTTTATGGGTGACCACAAGCCCATAGCTCTCTCTCATCCTAACCTACCTCGCAGGTGAGGATAAAAGGAAGTGGCCATCTTGCTCTCCTTGGAGGAAACACAGGTTGGAAATGCTGTGAATTAATTCTAAGATTCAAAGTGAGAATTTCCTTGAAGGTTATTATCTTTATTATCCCACCCACTCATACATTTCCTCTAGTACGGGGCTGCACAACTTTGGCCTTCCCACTGCTGTGGACTACAACTCCCGTCATCCCCAGCCACAGTGACCAACATAGCCAGGGATGGTGGGAGTTGTAGTCCAACAGCAGCTGGAAGGCCGAAGTTGTGCAGCCCTGCTGTAGGCAATGGGTTCCCAACCTTGTGTCTCCGAATGTTGTTGGACTACCACTCCCATCATTCCCTAACATGATGGTGGTCATTGTGGTGGAGAGTGATGGGAGTTGTAGTCCAACAACATCCAGGCCCCAAGGTTGGAATTCGCATTTTGGGATTGGGCTCTGAGGGCTAAATTAGGCATGCGGTGTCTCCATATCTTTTTCAAAGAAACAGATGTGATGGGAGGGCTTGGTTGGATCAGGGTCATGTTGCAAGGGGGCAGGGGGAGTTTATCCCTTTGCTGTGTCCCCAATAATAATAAATAATAATAAATAATAATAATTCGATTTCTATACCGCCCTTCCAAAAATGGCTCAGGGCGGTTTACAAAGAGAAATAACAAACAAATAAGATGGCTCCCTGTCCCCAAAGGGCTCACATTCTAAAAAGAAACAAGACACACACCAGCAACAGTCACTGGAAGTACTGTGCTGGGGGTGGATAGGGCCAGTTACTCTCCCCCTGCTAAATAAAGAGAGTCAAGTTTCAACAACTGAAATGGCTTCTGAAGCTGCTATTAACTGCAAAGGAAGAAACCTACAGGCCCAGTCAGAGGCCGTCCAAGACATTTTGGGTCTTTCCATACAGCAATAAAGTGCAGGATATTCAACATACTTTCTTACTTTCTCTACACACAATCTTACACAATTACTTTCTGTACACATGCTGCTGCAGGCTTCCGTTAGACTTCCTAGCACAATCTTACCCTCTACACAGACACCAAGCAGGGACCTTGTGCGATTTCCACTGTACCACCTGCTGGCCAGCTTTTGCTTTCCAAGAAGAACCCATCCTTTTCATGGCTATTTTTGTAGCAACTGGGGAAAGGTGTGGGTTCACCTTGGAAAGCGAAAGCTGGCCAGCAGGTGGTGCTGTGGAAATCACACAAGGTCCCTGCTTGGTGTTGGTATAGAGCAGGGTTTCTCAACATGTGGGTCCTCAGATGTTATTAGACTTCTGCTCCCATAATCCCCAGCCCCAATGGCCTTTGGTTGAAGTCCACATTATGGGAGTTGAAGTCCAATTACATCTGGGGACCCACATGGTGAGAATCCCTGGTGTAGAGGGTTGCTCTAGGAAGCACTGCAGAAGCCTGCAGCAGCATACATATGGGGAATAAGACTGTGCTTGGGACTTGCATGGAAGCTTTGAATGTCCTGCACTTTATTGCTATATGGAAATGTTGCTTTTGTTGTCTGAAGTGAGGGACAATATGAAGGTCCTCCGCATCTGTGGGTGGGTGCTCAGCATTCTCAGACCATGCTGCCAAGGCAGCAGCGGTCAGGGCTGGCCCACCCATGAGGCAAGGCGAGGCATTAGGTTCAGGCAGCATCACAGGTGTAGCCAGTAGAACGGCGGGGGTGTGTGTGTCTGTGTTCACTGCCATCCTCATGGCCCTACTAGTGTGTGCCAGTGGGTGTGGCCAGAGAACCGGAGGGCCCGTGCACTCCTCCCAGAGCTCATTCCCAGCCAGTGCTTGCTGGCTGGGCGCATGCTTTTTTCCTTTCTCTCATTCCAGCAAAGGGGGGGGGGGAGGAAAATAGATTCACCCAGGCCACAAATGCCAGCTGGGAAATGAGTACCGGGGGCAGGGGAACCAAGGCAGGCATCTCTTAGGAGCTGGGCGGCCCAGGTTCTTGAACCTGTCTGTTCTATTCTAGCTCTACCCCGAGCAGCATATGATTGGGGCCCCAGTGAGGCCTTTAAAAAAGGGAAAGTAGTAGAAGAGGATGCACACAAGGGAGGGGGCAGTGTTTGGCGCCCTGCCTCAGATGTGCCGTAGTCTTGGGGCACTACTGGAGGCGTTGACACACATGGGGGCACTCTCAGACTAGGCCACCAAGCCAGGCAGTGGCAGCAGGGGCATTCCTAGCTAGAGTCAGAGGGGACAGGGAAGAAGAAGCGTGCCCCAGCAAGACAAGGAGGGCAGAATTAATGCCCGCAAACTGAGCAAAGAGACCTTTTTAAAGTGGCAGTAATATTAAATGTAGTAGGAGGAGAGCAACTGGCCCTACCCAACCCCAGTGGCTGTTGTCAGTGTCTATCTTATGTCTCTTTTTAGATTGTGAGCCCTTTGGGGACAGGGGACCATGTTATTTATGTATTATTTATTTGCTATGTAAACCGCTTTGAGAACCTTGGCTGGGCAAAGAGGCACCTTTTAACATGGTGATTCTCTTTATTTATCAGGGGGAGAGAAACTGGCCCTATCCACTCCCAGCACCATACCTCCAGTGACTGTTGCTGGTGTCTATCTTATTTTTCTTTTTAGATTGTGAGCCCTTTGGGGACAGGGAGCCATCTTATTTATTTATTTATTTCTCTATGTAAACCGCTTTGGAACCTTTTGTTGAAAAGCGGTTTATACATATTTTTTGTTGTTGTTGTTGAAGAGTGGTACATAAATATTCGTCATCGTCATAGCAGAATGAACAGTGTGCCCCAGCGGGATGAGTAAGCAGCGGGGAAAAGCTGTGGCAGTGAGGACCTACCATTCACTGCACCCTGCATCCCTCCCTGCACCTGAGGTGACCACCTCACCCTCTCTCATGGAAGGGCTGTTTGAGCACAATTTGTACCTTTGCAATTAATAGCAACTTGGAGTGGGGTGGGGTGGGGCAATTTGAATGAATGCCATGGCAAGGAGGAAAGGGTTAGACCCCACCCCCACCCCATATTGCTGATCCAAATCAGGCCCCCTCCCTATGGCAGTTTTTGAAAAAGGAAAATGTCGGGAATCCCAGTCAGAGAAGTCTGAAGTCGTGTCCAGTCCAATGCTGTTTTTAAAGGAATCTGTTTGTTACATTCTTTTTTTTCATGCAGTGGAAAGCAATAGCCTTCTGTGAAAACATTTCTCCCCTAAGAATCTCCAGCCAGAGAGACTCCAGTTGGGAACAAAGAAGCAAGGAAAATGGATGAAAAAATGGAAGTGCTAGAGGAAGGAGAAATGGTCCTGGCGGAAGATCTTGATGTCCAAACCATAGAAAAACAGGTAAGGGGTATGCCTCCCAAATCCTGAAACTTTAAAGCAGCGGTTCCTGACTGTGGGTCTCCAGACATTGTTGGACTACAACTCTCATCACCCCCTGCCAAAGACCAAAGGAATGATGAGTACTACAGTTCAACAACCTTTGGGAACCCCAAGTTGGAAGCCTCTTTTTTTAGAAGTAGTAGTATAAGTATATAAGTAGTATAAACTAGATAGGACACCAAATGTATGGTGGCAACCCTCTTCCATGCTGTCTGACTCAACTTGCCTCATGGTATCACACAACGCTCTGCCTTTCTTAGCCCCCACTTCAGGTCATTGGCTAATGCTGGCAGGAAAGCAGCCATGATGTCGAGGCACAAGGCGTGCTACAGTATTATTAGCAGAGTTGGATTCTGCAGAAACAACATGGAACCATGATTCATAATTAAGAAACTTTTCTTAGAAATAAGAAAAACTTAGTGGAGTTACATGACTGTCCGGATAGAGAGAGATGTCTGTGAGTCTGTGCACCTACAGGTGAAACTCGGAAAATTAGAATATCGTGCAAAAGTCCATTAATTTCAGTAATGCAAATTAAAAGGTGAAACTGATATATGAGACAGACACATTACATGCAAAGCAAGATAAGTCAAGCCTTAATTTGTTATAATTGTGATGATCATGGCGTACAGCTCATGAAAACCCCAAATCCACAATCTCAGAAAATTAGAATATTACATGGAACCAAGAAGACAAGGATTGAAGAATAGAACAATATCGGACCTCTGAAAAGTATAAGCACGCATATGTATTCAGTACTTGGTTTGGGCCCCTTTTGCAGCAATTACTGCCTCAATGCGGCGTGGCATGGATGCTATCAGCCTGTGGCACTGATGAGGTATTATGGAAGACCAGGATGCTTCATTAGCAGCCTTCAGCAATTCTGCATTGTTTGGTCTCATGTCTCTCATCCTTCTCTTGGCAATGCCCCATAGATTCTCTATGGGGTCAGGTCAGGCAAGTTTGCTGGCCAATCAAGCACAGTACACTGTATACTTTTCAGAGGTCCAATTGGTCCATTGGTCCATCTCGCTCAGTACTGTCTTTACACAGACCAGCAGCAGCTTCTCTAAGGCTGCAGGCAGGAATCTCTCTCAGCCCTGTCTTGGAGATGCTGTCAGGGAGGGAATGTGGAACCTTCTGCATGCCTGATGCAAGCATGCAGATGCTCTTCCCAGAGCAGCCCCATCCCTTAAGGCACGGCTGGACAACTTTGGTCCTCCTGCAGATGTTGGCCTATAGCTCCCATAATCCCTGTGGTTGGGGATTATAGGGACTGTAGTCCAAACACAGCTGTAGGGCCAAAATTGGGCAGCTCTGCTCGAAGGGGAATATCACAAGAGTTCTCAGCCCTGGGTCCCCAGATATTGTTGGACTATGACTCCCATAATCCCCTACCACAAGGGTGCCGGCCCTGATTCAGTGATAGGTTCTCCTGCCCCATTCCTGTGTGAGCACTCTGGCCTACCCTCCTCTTGCTATGGGGCAATACTGAAGTTGCTATAGCAGCCTTGTAAATTTTCAGGGGAAGTATATCATTGCTATGTTGCTGTATTGCCAGTTAGAGACGCCTCAGCAAGCTAAAGTAGTATTTCTGGCCAGGTGACCTCACCAACCTCACCTTTCCAACCTCACCAAGCAGCAACATGGCAGCTGTGGTTATTCAAGTTACAAGAGGCCTGCCAGAAAAAAACTGGCAACGCTAAAAAGATATCTTCTTCCCACACCTCATTAAAGAATTCAGGGATACCTAACAAATATCCTGTTCTGTTTGTACTTCCTCAATTAGCTCTTTAATGTACTCCTTAACAATTAGCATTTGTTAATACGACAAATATTTATATACTGCTTTCAACAAAAGTTCCCAAAGCAGTTTACATAGATATAAATACAAAAATAAAATGGCTCTCTGTCCCCAAAGGGCTCACAATCTAAAAACGGAAATTAAGATAGACACCAGCAATGGCCACTGGAAGGATGCTGTGCAGGGGATGGATAGGGCCGGTTGCTCTCCCCCTGCTCAATAAAGAGAATCACCACTTTAAAAAGGTGCCTCTTTGCTCAGTTAGCAGGGGTTAGCAGTTAAGCATGTAGAAGAACAGGCTCTGCTGAAGGAGAACCAGCATGGCTTCTGCAAAGGTAAATCTTGCCTCACTAACCTTTTGGAGTTCTTTGGGAGTGTCAACAGGCATGTGGATAAAGGTGATCCAGTTGACATAATATACCTGGACTTTCAAAAAGCTTTTGACGAAGTTCCTCACCAAAGGCTCTTGAGTAAACGTAGCAGTCATGAGATAAGGGGACAGGTCCATGTGTGGATTGGTAACTGGTTGAAGGACAGGAAACAGAGGGTAGAAATAAATGGACAGTTCTCTAAATGGATAGAAATCCCCCCGCCTCGATCTGTACTGGGACCAGTGCTTTTAAATGTATTAATAAATGATCTAGAATTTGGGGTAAGCAGCAAGGTAGCCAAATTTGCAGATGACACCAAACTATTTAGGGTAGTGAAATCAAAAAAAGATTGGGAGGAGCTCCAAAAGGATCTCTCCAAACTGGGGGAGTGGGCAACAAAATGGCAAATGTGGTTCACTGTTGGCAAGTGTAAAGTGATGCATATTGGGGCAAAAGAACCCAACTTCACATATACGCTGATGGGGTTTGAGCTGTCGGCGACTGAGCAGGAGAGGGATCTTGGGGTCGTGGTGGACAGCTCATTGAAAGTGTCGTCTCAGTGTGCGGCAGATGTGAAAAAGGTCAGTTCCATGCTTGGAATCATTAGGAAGGGGACTGAAAACAAAATTGCTAATATTATAATGCCCTTATACAAAACTATGGTACGGCCACATTTGGAGTACTGCGTATAGTTCTCCTCACCATATATTAAGAAGGACAATGTAGAACTGGAAAAGTTGCAAAAGAGGGCAAGCAAGATGATCAGGGGCCTAGAGCAGCTTGCTTTTGAGGCAAGGCTACACCTGCGACTTTTTAGTTTAGAAAAAATACAATGGAGGGGAGACATGATAGAGGTCTGTAAAAACATACATAGTTTAGAGAAAGTTGATAAAGAGAAATTTTTCTCCCTCTCTCACAACACTAGAACTAGGGGTCATCCCATGAACCTGATTGCCAAGAAATGTAGGACCGACAGAAGGAAGTACTTTTTCACACAATGCAAAATCAATCTATAGAATTCTCTGCCACAAGATGTGGTGACAGCCAACAACCTGGATGGCTTTAAGAGGGTTTTGGATAGCTTCATGGAGGAGAGGTCTATCAGTGGCTACTAGTCTGGTGTCTATGGGGCACCTCCAGCCTCAGAAGCATGACGCCTCTGAATACCAATTGCAGTGGAGCCACAGCAGGAGAGAGGGCATGCCTTCATATCTTTCCTGTGGGCTTCCCAGAGGCATCTGGTGGGCCGCTGTGTGAAGCAAGATGCTGGAATAGATCGGCCTTGGGCCTGATCCAGCAGGGCTGTTCTTATGTTCTTCATTTGCTCTGCTCAACTTCACTTCTAGGTCTTCTTTCAAGATGTCTCCAATAAGTTGCCCAGCCAGAATGCTCTTCCATATCCAAGGCAGAGAACAAGGCGGCCCGATCCTGCACGGCCCTGGAAGTCTCTTCCAACCACCCCCACAGGGGAGACAGATAAAGCCCAACCAGGTAAGACGGGCCTGCCCACCACCTCTCAGCTTCCCTCAGCCTGCCGTCTTTCTTTAAAATTAAGTCCTACTCTTGTGCCTTCTATATGTACGGTCTACACATATTAGCAGATGATATTATCTTTATATCCAGGCTGCAAGAAGCATCACTTCGAGCGTACCCAGACGGTTATTTTACTTTACTTCCCCATGGAAGGGCAGGTGTGCGTTCACATACTGTCCAGATTTACATTGAAGTCCTTGTGCGTTATTGGAGAGCACTCCATACATGATTTGGGTTTTTCATTATGCATCGGAGTTTAGCCTGATTTATGTGTGGGGTAAAAAAGATCCACTTCTTGCATCGGGTTTTTCTGGGCAAATTTGAACTCAGAGTGAAGCCTAGCAGTAAACCCGTGGTAAAGTTTGCTGCCTCGGAAAGCTCTTGCTTACTTCTGCAGCTAAAGTGGCTGTTAAAAGAACAGGAGCAGAATCTGTTTATCTTCCTGGTTGTTGGCAGCTACTTAAGTCTAATTAAAAAGTTTTAAAATCAGAAGTCAATGGGTGACAAAATTTTAAGCTTAAGTTTTTTTAATAACTAAATACAATCTTCTAGTCCTCAGTATAATAATGTGCTGCTCCCATAAATCTCTGCTGGCCACCTGGGGAGGGAACAAATAGTATGCTTCCTTACTTAAGTTATATATTTAAACTCTGTTATTCCAAAAAGCTCAGAGCGGCTTACATAGGTGTTTCAGGTGATCTTGCATCCATGCATAAAAATCTAAAAGCCACAGTTGGTGACAAATTCTTGAGAACCCACTAACATGCATAGAACAGTGAGCAAGCTTTTGAGTTCCCCAGAACCTTTGTCTCCTTGCTTTGCTCTTAATAGCAGTTCATTCTGCAACAATTAGCCAATTAAATCTAACAATAAGAGGCAGGGGCGTAACTACTATTAGGCAAGGGGAGGCAGCTGCCTGGGGCCCCCCACGCCTTGAGGGGCCCCCCAGAGGCAAGTCACATGACTGTATATTGTGAAGTGTGTGTGTGTATCAGTGAGGGGCCCATTTTAAAATTTTGTCTCTGGGCCCACTCCAGCCTTGTTACGCCCCTGATAAGAAGCAGCCATTTCGGTCCAGTAGAAAAAAAATCCAAAAGCTACCTCAAATAGTAAGCAAACTTTTGAGTTCTCCAGGATTCTTTGTCAGGCTGGATACTGAGCAAAACAAGAGCTGGAGGAGAGAAGAAGATGGACATCTAATTTTCTTTCTTTATTTATTTTATTACTTTTTAATACCATCCCATCCAATGGCTCTGGGCGGTGCACAACAAGTGTACATGGTGTTGAAGCCCCAAAGTCTGTAGTTTATAGAAGCCTTCAGATGGAGTGTAGGTGATAAGATGTATGTATGTATGCATTTAATTCATTTTACATTTAAATTCCGCTCTTCCTCCAAGGAGCCCAGAATGGTGTACTACATACTTAAGTTTCTCCTCACAACAACCCTGTGAATTAGGTTAGGCTGAGAGAGAAGTGGCTGGATTCAGCCCTAATTAGATTAGCTTTTGCCAGGTGCAAAACAGATTTCAGGTTTCACCAAGGGTTGCTGGGACAAAGAAACAATAATTGTCTGTCCTTCCCCCCTTTTAAAAACCTAAAATCTAGGCAGAGAGCAGAAGTAAAGAGAACCAAAGCTAGAAATTAATTTTAGGAGGTGCATAAGGTAAAGATAATTGGGATATATAAATCTAACAATAAATAAAATAAAAAATAAAGAGTAAAGATAACTTGAATTGGGTAGTATTGCCTAGCAGTTGGATGGCATGTGTAACCCCCCACTCCCCAAGTTAAGTCTATAAAGTTTTAGTTAATTAAAGCGTCATCCACATCACTGCCATGGAGAGCTACATTCTCGGTGAAGAACGCTGTTCGGCTGGCTCTGAGCCTGCATACTGATCGCCCCCTGCACCAAACCTGATGATCTCTCCCAGCGGTTTCATGTAGATGTTAAACGACATCGGAGACAATACGGAGCCCTGAGGGACACCATACAAAAGTGCAGATTTTGAAGAACATTCTCCAAGGGACACCATTCTGGAACCTGCCTGAGAGGCAGGAGCGGAAACCACTGCAAAGGAGTGCCTCCCACTCCCAATCCCCTCAGCTGCTCCAGAAGGACACTATGGTCGAGAGGACTGAAAGCCGCTGAGAGGTGGACAGGGCTATACAAATCCTAAGCAGGGTGATGATGATGATCACCAGATTCGTTCAGCCCCCTCCCTAGCTGCTTTTAAGGCCCCTTGCCCTTTATTTTAAATTGTTATCGATCTTGTTGTTGTCCACTGCCTAGAATCTTTGGAGGAGGCAGTGTATAAGAAAATCATAAATAAATAAAGCAAGCAAGCAAGCAGTCCTCTTGAAAGTGCTACCGTGGTTCTGGCTTTAGATTTGTGTGGGCAGGTGCCTCAGCCACCTCAGCAGCTTCTTCCTTCCTTGCCAGGGCTGAAAAGGCCAGACAGCTCCTTTTCCGTCCCCTAAATGGAGACGCACGTGGGAGACGCTGGAGCTCCGAGGCAGAGCCTCTGCTTTGCATGCAGAAGGTCCCAGATTCAGTCCCTGGTGTCTACAGGTAGGCTGGGAAAGACCCTGCCTGAAACCTTGGAGAGCTGCTGCCCATCATATTAGAGGTTGTTGATTTTTACCCACAATAGGTAAAACAGCAGAGCACTAAGGAATGAGCACACACTCCAGTTACAGAGTAGGTAGCAGAGGATGGTTTGGATATTGCAGCTATTTAGAGAAAACACATGGAGATCCTTGTATGACTAAACACTAAATATTTATTGGTTAAATACACTTAGATAGGAAATAAAGTCCTTTAATCTAATCTAAAGGACTACATAGTGGATAGGTAAGGAGAGAGAGAGAGAGATGTTTCCATCTGCTCTCTAGGAGGAAAGGAAGGATTGTGACTCAGCACAGGAAGTGCTGCAGAGTCAGTTCAGGGGTCATAAAGTAGGGACAGATAGGGAGACCCTGACTCACTGTCTCTACTCCCAATGCCCCTCGTGGTCATTAGGACCGTTGGTGCAAAAGGTCAATGCACTGGAAGTTCATCTCCAACACATCAGAGCAGACAATTTATTTTGGGGCTGGATGCTTCAATGAGTCTGCATGAGGCTGCTTCATCGATTCAAACCTCCAGAAGAGAGACTGGGGGCTGCGCTCTTTGGCTTCAGTGGTTTCTCCACTTGTCCTGTTTTTGTTGTTTTGGTTTTTAAAAACATTTATATCCCACTTTTCCTCCGAGGAACTCAGTACATGCTTGTTTTTATCCTCACAACAACCCTGTGAGGTAGGTTAGGCTGCGAGACAAGTGACTGGCCCAGAGTCACTTTTTAAAGCAGTGGCTGACACACTGTGCAGTGTTAGGCGGGTGGTAGTGCACACACACACACACACACCCGTGCTGCTGTGTGGGCTGGAAACGCAATGCCAATGCAATGGCACAAGAACACGCTCATGCAACTGCCAGAAAACTGTATCACCATTGTTTCCAATGGCCATGCAGTCGCGCAACTGCGCTTGCAAATTTGTCAGCCCTCGCGGAAGAATGCTCTTGCACAACTGCATGGGAGTTCTGTTTCCAGCCCACAAAGCCGCATGGGTGGTGTGCTACGATCCACCTAACACTGTGTGGCATGTCAGCCAGTGTTTCTTTTATCTTGCTGGGAGGAAGGAACTGTCTCTCTGTTCAGCCCAGCCTAGCATCCCTCCCAGCGGCGGCAGCTGGTGTCTGCCTTGTGTTTCCTTTTAGACTGCCAGCCCTGGCGGGGAATCATCTTCTGATTCCTTTTGCTATGTAAATGGCTTTGAGAAAGTTTTTGCTGAAAGCCATGGTATAGATACCCTAAATCATAATCATCATAAATAGTTATCCTCCAGATTGTGCACATCGCAGGCTTTTTCCAAGTTGCAGGACAGAAAAATCCTTTCCAGGAACCAGTAAACAACACAAAATTTAAAAAACAGGCAAATGGATTCTAACTGGAAAGTGAAGCACTGATTCTGATGCTTAAGCATTAGAAGTAAAGCATAATTCTAATGTGAAAGCATCACTTCACCTCTAAGGGTTTCCTGATCAGTTTCTTTTGGTTTCAGTGTGAAACTGAATGTAGCTATTTTCTCACTTCCTAATTATAGCATTAACTATTACAAAAACCACACACACATTTGCTTGCCACTTTTCATGATGTAGTATTCACTTCCTTCAATTCTTTTGAAACAAAAACTGTTATCAGGAGTGCAGTTCAAAGTGGTTGCAGTTCATTCTCCATCATACTTGGCTTCCATAAAAGTTCGCATAAACTCAACGGTAATCTGGCATTTTTGCCAAGGCCACACGGATCATAATGCAGCAAGCAAGCAGGCTGCAAGGGGGAAGATATTGGGAGGGCAAAACATTTTGAGGCATCCTGCCCACTTATCAGGGTGCTACTGCTGTGAGAGGATACCCTCTAGCTTAGCCCTTTCCTCTCCTCTACTTCCTGTTGGGCGCTCCCTTCAGTGCGGAAGGAGGAGGAAGAGGAGGAGAAGCAGCAGCAGCAGCAACAGTTAATGACGTGCTTGAGGGCTGGGTGCATCCAATTGTTGCTGTGCCACCAGGTTAAGGGGGGTGAGGGCCAGGGATGGCATTGGCACGGGCGGGCACCCCACTTCTGGTGCCAGAAGACATTGGACCTGCTTTTTGCCCAGGATGTTCTGCTTATTTAAGGAAGGTCTTCATTATAAGGCCTCAGGAGAGCCCTTAAAACCTATCTGTTTGGCCTGGCCTTCTAGAGTTTAAATAATTGACAAACTGTTTCAAATTATTTTAAATTGCTGCCCTGATTTTCCAGGGTTTTTTAGCTGTTTGAATTGTTTAATTGGTTTTATTCTGTTTTCATAGTTTGATTTTAACTGTTAACTTGTTTTAATTGTTTTTATCATGTTGTAAACTGCCCTGAGCCATTTTGGAAGGGCAGTATATAAATCTAATCTAATCTAATCTAATCTAATCTAATCTAATCTAATAAAATAAAATAAAATAAAATAAAAAGTAAGTAAGTAAGTAAGTAGGTAGGTAAAAGCTTAAGAACATAGGAAGCTGCCATATACTGAGTCAGACCATTGGTCCATCTAGTTCAGTATTGTCTACACAGACTGGCAGCAGCTTCTCCAAGGTTGCAGGCAGGAATCTTTCTCAGCCCTATCGTGCCTTGAAATCCCCCACCCCCGAGTTACAGTACTACCTGCATATACTTCATAACCTTGTGGGTTTCCAAATCCTTGTGTGTAAATCTTTGTAGCTATATCATGTCCAAACAACCACTTTGTATATAATTGTGCTTTGGCAACGTACTGTATGCTTTGGTAGTTTGTTGGTTCAATAAAAAAATCTTGTCCTAAAAAAAAAATCTTGTCCTATCTTAGAGATGCCAGGGAGGGAACATGGAACCTAGATGCTCTTCCCAGAACGGCTCCATCCCCTGAAGGGAATATCTTGCAGTGCTCACATGTGGTCTCCCATTCATATGCAGCCAGGGTGGACCCTGCTTAGCTAAGGGAACAAAACATGCTTGCTACCACAAGACCAGCTCTCTTCCCTTCTAAGCTTAGTGTTTCTAAGTATGACTCACTTTATTCACTTTGCGTTGCTTCTGATACTAACCATTCATAGACATTAAAAATACATGGAGCCACAATGAGACCAACTGAAATGTCACAAAGGCGTGAGCAAGTTTTGAGTTCTCTAGAGCTCTTCTTCAAGTTGGATATTAACCAAATAGGGTAGGAGAGAGGAGGCGGGGTATCATGTTGAAGTCCCGAAGTCTGCTGTTTGCCACAGTTTTAAGATGGCATATAAGACCATGGGAAGTAAAGCAGAGATCCTAAAGACACTCCTTGGGAATAAACCACATCGAACACACAGGGATTCACTTTTCAGTGAACAAGCACAGGATTTCATGGTTAATTAAATTAGATTCTGCTGGTACAAAACAGGTTTCAAGCTGCACCAAGGGCTCCTGGGACCAAAAAATAAAAATAAAAAATCACAATGACCTCTGCAATTTTTTGCAGAGGGCGGAGGAGAAGGACTAATACAATTTAGCAATTTTATTTACAATAGGGTCTATTGGAATATATGCAGTCCATGAATCTACCACCACCAAAATCTACTCCACCTGCTCTGGAGTTTGACTCCAAGGTCCGATCAGGACAATATATGCAATCCCACTATCTCTCTTTGCAGGACCATTCTGCAAATGCAGTTATGTCACACTTTGACTATATAAACATGCCCTGAGCAGCAGGCACAGCCCACTCTTTCCAAGTTTTCCTGTATAATCATGAGGACTAGAAGATTACTTTAAAACAAAAGCTTTGACCGTGTGAGGGTCTTGGATCACTGTCCAGTATCCTCTCTGCTTCTTCTGCCTTTACAAGTTCTTCTGGGATGCAATAATTCTGTCTCCTCTTCCAGTCTTCTTCTCCTCCCTGACGTCTCTCCAGGCTGAGGAGTTTTTTGATATGGTGGCCAAAGTTCAAGCCCGGAGGCTCAATGACCAGCGTGCAGATTTTGCAGCGGCTGAAGATGCGGGCGCAGCAGGGGAGTCCGTGGTCCCTGAACAGCAGCTCTATGACACTATCCTGGCCCATCAGGTGAGTGGCTTTGTCCTCACGCAACCAACCCAGGAGCCGTCATGGCCTTCCCGTTAGATGGCTGTCTAAGGCAACCCATTGTGGGGTGGTGCTTTTGCAACAGCCGTGAGCATAGATTTTCTTTCCCCACTGCTGCCTTGTGTGTCTGTCAGCTACAGACAATCCGAAGGAGAGAGACACTGGCCCCTCCCCTTCATCTACATTGTTTGAACCATGGTGATAGATTGTGAGCCCTTTGGGGACAGGGATCCATCTTATGTGTTTATTATTTCTCTGTGTAAACCACCCTGAGCCATTTTTGGAAGGGCAGTATAGAAATCAATCAATCAAATAAATAAATAAATAATAGGATACTCGGTCTCCTCAGGACAGATACGTTCCTTGCATTCATTCAGATTATGCACTCCAGTTCTGCAAAAGCAAAACAAAAGCCATTAAGATCCATCCTCCTTGTTGCTTTCTTCAGTGCCAAGGAATTGATAGTCTATCTCATTCTACGCACTCTCTCTCTCTCTCTCTCTCTTTCTTATCACTGCTGCCTAGCAACAATCTAACTTCCCATTCCCCCAGAGTCCCTAATTTCCATTCCCTGACAATGGCCAGTAGTGATGGGCAAACTATTCTTGATTCAACTTCAAACTGAAGCTGGCAAACATAGCTACTTTAAAAAAAAAAAACAAGAGTTGCAGGAAAATTGGGTTGAGAGAAAAATGAGCTAATTATGAAGTCACACCTGGTTATGCTTCCATTGATGTAATTGGGAGCAAAACAGGGCCCAACAGCCTCTCCTCAATCCTCCTGGGAGCCCCTGGGAGGGGAAGGGCCATAATTCAGTGGAAGTGCGTCTGCCTTGTATGCAGAATGTCCCAGGTTCCATCCCTGGGATCTCTAGGCGGGGCTGAGACATGTTCCTGTCTGAAACTTTGGAGAGCTGCTTCCAGCCAGTGTAGGCAACTATAAGCTAGATGGTCTGACTCGGTATAAGGCAGCTTCCTATGTAACCCCTAAGTCAGGCCTTGACAAACTTCCTTTGGGTCTAGGAGTCAGACCGTGGACACTTGACAAAATTACTGGACTTAGTGTGGTGACGACCATTACAGGAGAAGGGTAAATGGGCTTCTCATTATCCTCTTTACAAGTAACAGAACAGAAACAGGGCTGCCTGGGACAAAGAAATATATTTCTAAAAACACCGCTGCCTATCCTAGTCTAGGCGCCATGGCTCCCCGGCACCTGGAGTTTGCCAAGCCTCCTTCCCTCCTTCTGCCGAGCTCACCAGACAGCTGCAGCAAGAGGCATGTCCTGCTGGAGGCCTCTCTTCCTCCTTGGCAGCGTGCCAAGGAAACACATGACTCCAGTGTTGGGGGTTGTAATCCCCCCCCATTAATAAGCAGAGCACTAAAGAAGCCACCCACTCCAGTTACAGAGCAGAAGGCCGAGTTTAGTTGTTCTCGCTCTTTAGAGAAGATGCCTGGAGATTCTTGTAGAATAAATACTAAGTAGATTTATTGGTGAAGTACACCCTTTGGACCGGAAAGACCTAACCCTAATCTGTAGAACGATATAATGGATAGGCAGGGATTGAGAGAGATGTTTCCATCTGCTCTCCGAGAGGAAAGGAAGGGTTTCTGACTCTCAACAGGAAATACCTGTAGAGTCATATCAGGGGTCATTGAGTAGAGAAAGGTAGAACGGTTAGGTACAGTTGTGCCGTCGAGTTGGTGTCGACTCCTGGCGCCCACAGAGCCCTGTGGTTGTCTTTGGTAGAATACAGGAGGGGTTTATCATTGCCTCTTCCCGCGCAGTATGAGATGATGCCTTTCAACATCTTCCTAAATCACTGCTGCCTGATATAGGTGTTTCCCATAGTCTGAGAAACATAGCAGAACCGTTAAAGTAAAGTATGCCATAGTTGGTGTTGACTCCTGACGACCATAGAGCCCTGTGGTTTTCTTTGGTAGAATACAGGAGGGGTTTACCATTGCCTCTTCCCGCACAGTGATGATGCCTTTCAGCATCTTCCGATATCGCTGCTGCCCGATATAGTACCAGTGGGGATTTGAACTGGCAACCTTCTGCTTGTTAGTCAAGCATTTTCCCACTGCGCCACTTAAGGTGGGGGAGACCCTGACTCACTATCTCTACTCCCAATTATGGTCATTAGGATAGTTGGTGCAAAAGGTCGATGCATCTGCAACATCCAGGGCATCCATGTCTGAAGGATCCAAGCGGTAGAAGTCTTTGGGGTATGTGTGTGGAAGAGGAGATGGGTATATTTGTATTCAAGACCAAATGATTGTGAACTCTAATGAGATCACGAATGTCCACTAGCTTCCTTCCTCACCACCAGTGTTTATCTTCACTCCATTGTTTAGCAACAGCCACTCCCTCTTCTTTCCCTGCAGAGCCAGCGGCTTGAGGACCAGCGCACCGAACCCCCCATCCCAGTGGGGATACAGGGCTTGCTGGATTTGCTGCTGGCAGCCCAAGGAACTCGGATGGAAGATCAGCGCTCAGTCCTCCCCCCTGCGTTGGCTACACCGTCCCTGCTGAAAGGACAGTGTGTGAATCCTCCACCAGATCCCTTTCTGGGACAGTTGTGGTTCTCGTGACTTAAGACGTCACAGCAAAATGTGGAACTTTGACCAGCTCCAAATGCCTTCTTATAGAAGGAAAGGCATTTGGGACCGAGAAATCTATTTGAGCCACTTCAAAAAGTTGCACATAGTGAGAACGCTTGTAGATACCGCACTGCAGTGAAATGAGCAAAATTAAAGCAGGCTGTCTCCAAACACAGCATTGCAGATTGCTTTCTGGCCAGGATTCCCATCTTTCCAGCAACAGACGGAGTGTCTTCCCTGCACCTCATCTACTGGCAGAAAGTCAGACTAGAAGAAAAAGCATGATGCCTTCATCAGGAAAGCTCACAAACGTCTCCTCAAACTCAGGCTGGATATGCAATCAAAAGGGAAAATAAATTGGCGGGGAGGGGGGGGCGTTGGGGAAGAAAAAGAGAATGTTGCTGATAAAGGGCAAGGAAGCTCCATCTACAGTTTAATGAGGCGATTCTCACGATCGCCAAAAAGCGGGCTAAGGGAGCCTAGCCCGCTTTTTGGCGATCGTGTGCTGCCAGGGGAGCTGTGCGGCCACCAAAACTACCCTTCCCCTTAGCCAAAGTTAACGGAGCGAGCGCTCCGTTGACCTTGGCGTCGTTCTGCTTGTGTGTTGCCGCGGAGTGTGGTGACACCACAGCATCCTGGAACTCCCAGGGATCGCGCGGCCCCCGATCCCCGCAGGCCCCGCCAGTTCTCTGTCGGAGCCGGCAGTTGTGTGGGCGGCCATCTTAAGACGGAGATTCGGGAAGCTTTTTGAAGACGAATTCACTTCGTTTGTGTCCAGTGCAAAAGATCTGAAGCTGCATCCAAGCAGGTTGTCCTAGCAGCTAACCTGGTCTTTTAGAAGGAGGGCGAAGTACAGTAACTCGAAAAACATAATTCAGCTAATTCAAATGTACTTGTAAAACATTTAGTTGTACATGCTTCTACAATGAGTTTTTTTAAACAAACAATATGCCCAGTTATGGATGTTTTATTCAGATGTTTGATAGTGCTTCCACATGAGCACCTTTGAATGCTACTCAGTCCATGCTGTGCCACAATGAGCTGGGAGAGGAATTACCACCCTGGTTTTACCGCCTGTGCTCTTTCCCCCACTAACATTCTGCAACTTTCGTCCACATTACAAATATGTTCTAAGTGGACAACATAGAGCATTACAGGTGAGCAGTGGCCCCACCCTTTCCTCCTCTTGCCTATAATGATAATGACAAAAGTACCACTGAGTAACATAGTTCTGTGCAGAACTAAAACCTGATAAATGTATCCAAACCCAGATTATAACCAGCTGCATTATAGCGCCTCCCTATGCAAACTGCTGATGCTCACGGCTGCTGTTTCTAGCCATTATCAAAGCTAACCAGAATCTACAGCAGTCAATCATTGCTGCAGATGTTTGTTTGTTTGTTTGTTATGCACAGCTTTAATGCATTCACATAATGATAATAATAATAAATGTAAAACACCCTTTGAAGATAGTGCCCACCTTTTGCACTTTTTATTTAAAATAATAAATATTTTTTGAAAATGTGTTACCTGATTATTCAGAGATGCCTCATTTTGCTTATTAAATGAAGTTTTGATCATTTAATGTTGCCAATTAATCGATTTAAGGATGCTACCCTTCTGTCAATTCAGGTGAGATGAGCAGGGCCCAGCATCCTGGACAGGATCTCATGTGAATTGATGTTGCCCTCGAGGTCAGGGGTTCCCAGTCCCAACCTTTGGGCTCTGATGTTGTTGTCCCACCAGCCCCAGCCACAATGGCCTCACCATTGTGGCTGGGAAGGATGGGAATTGTAGTCCAAGAACTTCTGGGGTTCCTAGTTCCATTTTTAAAATCTGTATGTGGAATGAGTTTTGTTCTGGGCAGCAGTATCAAAGCAGTGTGTGTGCACGTGCATGCAGAGTGGGGCCTTCCTGATTCAACCTAAGCGTAGTATATAGTGGTTAGAGTGCGGGAGACCCGAGTTCAAATTCCCATTCTGCCATGAGACTTGCTGGGTGACTCTGGGCCAGTCACTTCTCTCTCAGCCTCACCTACTTCACAGGGTTGTTGGGAGGAGAAACTTAAGTATGTAGTACACCGCTCTGGGCTCCTTGGAGGAAGGGCGGGATATAGAATGTAGATAATAAGCAGAAGGTTGCCAGTTCAAATCCCTATGGAAAACACTTGAATCCCTATGGAAAAAAATATCGGGCAGCAGCGATATCGGAAGATGCTGAAAGGCATCATCTCATACTGCGTGGGAGGAGGCAATGGTAAACCTCTCCTGAATTCTACCAAAGACAACCACAGGGCTCCGTGGGCACCAAGAGTTGAAATCGACTAGATGGCACACTTTACTTTACCACAAGTCCTCCAGCTCTCCCGCCTCCAATGAACTTAACATTGTTGCTGGGGGCTCCCTTAACGTTTCTTTTTAGACTGTAAGCCCTTTGAGGGCAAGGAACCATCTTTTCTTCCTCTATGTAAACTGCTTTGAGATGTCTGTTGTTCTTGAAAAGCAGTACATAAGTAGCAGTTGCAGAAGCATCTCGTTTCCCCACAGATTGAGCTATTTTTTTTTCTGCTGACGGTCTGCAACCCCCACCCACACTAGTATAAATGCATAAGTAGCATGGACCATCCTAGCAACCACCCCCTTTCCTCTCTTATCTATGACATGATGGGAGTGAATGGATGCCTCTGGGAAGCCCACAAGCTGTCGGCAGGGCACTAATAGCTTTCTTGTGCTGTCGCCCTCCCCAGCAATTGGTATTCAGCGGTATACTGCTTCTGAACATGGAGGTTCCACAT
This sequence comes from Hemicordylus capensis, assembly GCF_027244095.1. Lineage (NCBI taxonomy): Eukaryota > Metazoa > Chordata > Lepidosauria > Squamata > Cordylidae > Hemicordylus > Hemicordylus capensis. The sequence goes on along the minus strand of NC_069658.1, from coordinate 250,512,470 downwards.
AGCCTTCCGGACTAGCAGCAGTCAGCGACGGACCTCTCCTTTTTTCTAGGTTTCGTTTTCACCCCAGCCATCTAACTCAGGGGCCATCAGATCCCGTGACAGTGAATCTCTTTGAGACTAAGCGTTCCCAAGCAGTGCGGACCCTCAAAGAGAAGGGGAGGCGCATTTTTCTCTGCTAAGGTGGGAAATCTTCTGCGTACGTGTCCCCCCCCCCCTTTGCAGAAGAAACTTCTTGGCGTCGTCTCGCCCCGCCCATTCTCAAAGGTGCCCATCCCTCCCATCAGCCACGTCAGCTGAGAACCCAGATCCAGCGGCAGCCTGTAGAGTGGTCTTTAGCCTGGGGGTGGGGGGTTAACACACCCTCCCCAAAGAGCTGCACCCCCGTCCCATCCAGGATGGTCCTGCTCACGATGATCAGCCGCGTCCAAGATGGGCTTCTGTTAGCAGCCTCCATGCAAGAAACAGAGCAGGTAAGCGAGGCAGCGAGGAGGACCCCGGAGTCCTGGCCTCGCCTCCGCCTCCCCCTCTGGCTCTAACCACTAGGTTTCCCTTCGCTGTCCCCAGATCAACCCGCCTAGCCCTTTTCTAGAATCCTATTAGCTTCTGACCTTCAGCTGAAACTTTTACGAATGCTTTATTAGGCATTTAATTCATAGATCGTTTAAAAAAAACAAAAAAACACCCAAATAGTTTGATTTTGATCATGTTTACTCCGAAGCCACACAAAATTGACTGGGACTTATTTGGTAGGAAGTGTCAGTGCTTCGCATTTCTGCCAAAGTTTGTATGTGTGGACTGGGGTTTGTAAGTTGGGGACTTCATTAATTTAATACGTTATGGAGCTTTGTTTGTAAGTATGGGCCGTTGTTAAGTTGGGGGTTCATAAGTCAGGGAGTGCCTGTACACAACAATCTATGGCATGGTTTGGAGGATGCTCTCTCTCTCTAGAACTGGGCCACACAATTAGAAGGGATGTGCCAAGAGCGTGCCTTTCTATTATGTCTTTCATGGATATCCTGACACGTGTGGGGGATATCCATGTGGGGGTTACATGTGGGGGGCAGATTGTCCAAACACATGCTCCAAATACTAGTTTAAACATCTTCTTTTAAAATTTGGGTTCAAGTTTGGTTCAACTCTTTGCCTCAAACCCTGTCATTTATAGCGTGACACAATCCAGCTCTTCTTGGCAGGGAATTTAGGTAACCCTGATGCATTTAAAAAAACAACAAAAAAACCAACAACATTAAAAAAAAATTGCCCTACTGGACATTTGGTGACACATTGCCGGAAACCAAATCGTGAAAAAATAAGTGCTGGGCTTGTTCTTATTGGGCCATCTTTTAGGTATAAGCATATGCAAGCTTTTGGGTCACACAGACCTCATGCACAAAGCAGAAAAGAAGCACAGGTTAAAGGTTGGCTTTCCCACCCCTTCTTTCCTTCACAGTCAAACCGGAACTTCCAAGCATATCACAACCAAGCTAAACAACTTTTCCGAAAACTTGGGGACCATTCGCCAAACCGGTGCTCCCTGCAAGCTGGAGCAATGACTTTCCAGTAAGTGTCGACAGCTTAGGGGAGGGAATCTGTAGGTTCTTCTAGCTCTGTTGCAGGGTTTCCCAACAGAGGGTACTAGTACCCCTAGGTCAGGGATTCTCAACGTGTGGGTCCCCAGATGTAATTGGACTTCAACTCCCATAATTCCCAGCCAAAGGCCACTGGGGCTGGGGATTATGGGAGTTGAAGTCCAATAACATCTGGGGACCCACAGGTTGAGAAACTCTGCCCTTGGTGTTCTTGAAGGACTCCCAGAAGGTTCTGGTGCTTGAAGGGCTCCTGCCTCTCCTCTCTGCAGCTGCACTGTTTGTTGCCCTGCCCTGGCTTCAAGCCAACATTCCCTCAGCAGTGTGTCCACTGTAGGCATGTGCATGAACAGATTTGTGCCCTCCCGGGAGGCGGGGTGGGTAGGTTTACCTTTAAGGAGCAGGGAGGTTGCTCATTCCCGCCCCACCACATTTCCCCTGCCGGTGCTCTCCCCAAAATGGTTGGTATGGGGCGGCAGCATACCTCCTTGCCGTCCCGGTCAGTGTCGTGCTGGAAGTGGCCGGTGCACATGCGCATGTCATGCATGTGCACCGGCCACTTCTAGTACGACACTGACCAGGACGGCAAGAAGGTATGCACCAGCAATTTTGGGGAGAGTATTGGCTGGTGAAATGCGGCGGGGTGGGGATGAGCACCCTCCCTGCTCCTTAAAGGTAACTCTGCCCCCCCGAACCGGTCTGAAGGACGGACCTTCGAACCGGTTCATGCACATCCCTAGTCTGCTGCAGAAGGGAAGAGGGTGAAGACCTTCCTCCTCTGCTTCTGATTGGCTGTTGCAGCCAAGTCTGCAAATGTGTTTTGAAAGCTTTTGAAAGTTCTAAAAACACAAGAACTATAAAGAATGATGTTAGAAGAATGGGAATGAAAAGTGGCAGGAACGTTTTCCAGAGATTACTCCATGGAGATAGTACAACAAATTGTCCATTGCTACCCTAACTTTTGCCTCTGTATAAAAATGACTGGGACTTTACCCTAATCATTTGCGGGTAGAGAGAAAGAAGATGTGATCACACACAGAAAGTTAAGTGCAACAGTGCTATTACTTATTTTTCATCTCTAGCGGGTTAGACGTCAAAAAACACTATGAACATTCATCCCCTGAGATGGTACTAATGCCCAAAATCTGTGGCCCTGACTCATGGACTAATGTGTGGGTAGTCTTGTAAGAATCTTTGTATATCGTTCTCTAAGACCTGTGGCTAATCTCATGCGTGGCAGCTCTCGCGAGAGTTCGGAGAGCTGCCGGACAGCCACGGGATGGGCCAAAGAGAGAATATGGTGGTGGTGTTGGTGTCTCGCCAGCCGGCTGGCCAAAAAAAATGGCAGCGAGCGGCCGCAACCGGCAGGTGGCCGCAACAAGGCATGTTCTGGCAGGTGGGCAGCCAGAAAGTGGGGGCGGCTGGGTGGTGCAAAAAAGGAGATGGGGGTGGGCAGTGGGTGGGGAACAAGAAGAAGAAGGTGGCTGTGGGCGGGCGGGCGGGCAGGCAAAGAAGCGGCAATGGGGTGGGTGGGAGGAAAAGGTGGTGGCAGCCTTGGTAAACTAGGGGCGCAGATGCTCTGTGCCCAATCAGCTGGTTCTTATGAAAACTTCACTGGGTTTATTGATGAGGCTGTTGTCTGTGCTTGCTTATCCCTGGGTGGAAGAGATGGATCAAGAGCCATCTCCCTTCTTGCTCCCACCACCCTCCGTTGCTTCCTTCCCCCCCTGCAGTTACCTGATCAGCCAGGGCATTTGCTACTTGACGCTGTGTGAAGCTGCATATTCTAAGAAGCTGGCATTTGCCTTCCTGGAGGAGCTGCAAGCTGAGTTCTGGGAACTATATGGGAAGAAGGTGTCCTCCGTGTCACGGCCGTACGCCTTCATTGAGTTTGGTATGTGTCAAGACCAAGGGAGAGCTGACATCTCTTCAGATCACACCACCACCACGCTAGACCTCATTGTCTAATCTGGGCTGGACAACACATTTCTTTATTCTGAAGGCCTGTTCTCACAGATTCTTCTGCATGGGGAGAGAGAAGCTTCCTCTTTTTCTTTGCCTCTTTCTTAATACTGGAACTCGGAGTGACCCAGTGGAATTGATGGACAGTAGATTCAGAACAGACAGAATAAAAATACCTCCACACGCAACACTAGTTTTAATTTCTAGAATTTGGTACCACAGAATGTGGTGGTGGCCACTATCTCAGAAGCCTGTAACCTTCTTTTAAAGAAGATGTTATTTCCCTGTTCTTGCTGTTTATGTTAGAATTCATGTTAGACTACATTGCTGTCTGGAAATCCCCACAACACACAATACATTTGTGGTGATGGCCACTATCTCAGAATTCTCATGAATTCTAAAGTTTCTGTGAGAGAGATTCCTGGGGATCTGGACAATGTCACAGGAATATAGGAAGCTGCCATATACTGAGTCAGACCATTGGTCTATCAAGCTCAGTAGTGTCTTCACAGACTGGCAGCGGCTTCTCCAAGGTTGCAGGCAGGAATCTCTCTCAACCCTATCTTGGAGATGCTGCCAGAGAGGGAACTTGGAACCTTCTGCTCTTCCCAGAGCGGCTCCATCCCCTGAAGGGAATATCTTACAATGCTCAACTTCTAGTCTCCCATTGATATGCAACCAGGGTGGACCCTGCTTAGCTATGGGGACAAGTCATGCTTGCTACCACAAGACCACTACTTCTTAGCACAATTTGCTGGCTACTTTCTGACAATCTGTGAAAAGTCCACTGAAAACCCAAACTCTCCTGGTGGCAGGGGGGAAAATTCCATAAAGTGAGGTTGCCACTGAGAAAGCCCTGTCCTGTGTAGCCACCAGATGAACATCAGAAAGAGGCAGAGCACACAGGCAGGCTTCTTTACTGGGCAGATTAATGCAGAGAAAGGCAGTCCTTCAGCGATTAGCCATAATAAATAAATCAAACCTCCATATTCAGAGGCAATATACCTGTGAATAATGCTTGCCTGGGGATGGTAAATAGCAAGGGAGGGTTGTTGCCTTCATGTCCGGTTTGTGGGCTTGCCAGAAGTATTTGGCTGGCCACTGCTGGAAATGGGGTGCTGATCTAGATAGACCTTTGGTCTGATCCACGGTGCTCTTCTTAGGTAGTGGCTCCGAGAAAAGCTTCTGATTCAGAGCACATCACCCCAACATTTTATTTATTTATTTTATACACCATTTTTCATTAAAATAACCCCAAAGCAGCTTGCAATATAAAACAATACACAATTAAAAAATACAAATACGTACATGAATGTCAGCTGCATTGCCTACCAGGTCCAATTCAAGGTGATCTTTCTTATTTTGAAAGCTCTAAACCGGGTGTTTAGACCTCCAGCTGTTTTTGGCCTACAACTCCTATTATTCTCAGTCACAGTGGCCGGTAGCCAGGGATGACGGGAGTTGTAGGCCAAAAGCAGCCGAAGGGCTTGTCTAAGCAGCTTGGGATCTGGGCACCTTAAGAATAGCCTTCCCCCATATGTACCTCTTTGCATGCTCTGTTCTGTACCTGGTGAAGTGAGGCAGGTATCTACTGGGAACAGGGCCTTCTTTGTGTTGGCCCCAACGCTCTAGAATTTGCACCTGTTGTAGGCCTGGATGACCCCCACCCTGCTTTCCTTTCAAAGGCTTGTGAATACCTGACTCTTTTTCAGGACTTTGGGCTAAGGGCTGTTGCTAGATATCTGGGTCTGTTTTTCTTCTGCTGCATAGGTTTGTACTTTATTTTGTCTGGGGCTTTTTGAGGGGTCAATATTCGTTTTTTAAAAATTGACATAGGAAACTGCCTTATTCCGAGTCTGACCACTGGTCCATCTAGCTCAATATTTCTACACAAGCAGTGGCTTCTCCGAGGTTGCGGGCAGGAGTCTCTCTCAGCCCTGTCTTAGGAACCTAGGACGCTGCCTTCTACAGAGTCAGACCATTGCTCCATCTAGCTCAGTACCGTCTACACAGACTGGCAGCGGCTTCTCCAAAGTTGCAGGCAGGAGTCTGCAACTCCTATCTTGGAGATGTCAGGAGGGAGCAAGGAACTCAGATGCTGTCCCCAGAGCGGCCTCATCCCCTAAGGGGAATATCTTAGTACTCACATGACGTCTCCCATTCAAATACAAACAAGGACTGACCCTGCTCAGCAAAGGGGGCAGTTCATGCTTGCTACCACAAGACCAGCTCTCCTCCCCTCCTGGCAGAAGAAAGCTTATGAGCTCAGTGTTTGTTTGTTTGTTTGTGTGTCTGTGTAGGCCCCTCTAATACCTTTTGTGTTTGTAGTCTGATACAAACCAAATTCCCCGCAAAGGGAAGGGTATTTCTAGGTAAGAGTCACTATGTTAAAAGAAAGGGGAAGGAGACTCCAGAAGTTCTACTTGTGTTTTCTTGTTGTCTTTTAACACTGTGAGCCACTTTGGGTGGGGGAAAAAAAAGCAAGATACATTTTAAAAAACACACCATATGCAAAGCAGCTCTTCATGTGTATGCAGACTGTGGCTGTTGGGAAAGCGAGGTAGGTCAGTGTAGCATAGGCTGCTTCATGGTCTGCATAGATTGCATCTTCTTCGAGGGCCGTAGCTCTTAACCAGAGATGCTAACCTGTGAAATCTTCCTCTTAGACATGTACATCCAGAAGCTGAAGAAGTCCTACTTGGACAGCTGGTCGAAGCGGCACCTGAGCAGCATCAACGTGGAGCTGCAGGACGTTCAGAAGATCATGGTCACCAACATCGAAGAGGTGCTTCAGCGCGGAGAGGCCTTGTCCGGTATGGCAGGGGCGAGAATAATAGGATCGTAGGAGTGGGAAGGGACCTGGGAGGCCTTTTAGTCCAACCTGCTGCTCAGTGCAGGAAAGGGCTACAACCAGTGTTCCCTCTAACAGGGGTTCCCAGATGTTGTTGACTACAACTCCCATGATCCTCAAAGCAAAAGCCATTGCAGCTGGGGATTCTGGGAGTTGTCGTCAACAACATCTGGGATTCTCAGTTAGAGGGAACACTGGCTGCAACATCTCTGACAATTGCCTGCCTAGCCTCCGTTGGAAAACCTGTAGAGAAGGAGAGCCCACCACTGCGGGGGGCAGACTGTTCCGCCCTCAAACAGCTCTTACAGGCAGCAAATTCTTCCCTAATGTCTCGCCTAAATCGGCTTTCATATCATTGCAGTGGGGGTAGGAGTGGGGAGGGCCAAGCATTCCAAGGACTTGACAAGAGCCAATGGGCTGCTTCGGATGATGTGATGAAGTGGTAGGAAGGTGACCAGGGCCATTCTGAGTGTTCCGAACTCGGAACAGAATGCCCTGCAAATGAAGGAGCGGTTTCAAGCTTGGAATGGAACAACTCCATTCCAAGTCAGAACACTTGACATCAGGGGCGTAGCTAGCCCGCCGGTGGCCCGTGTGTGGCTGCGGCGGGTGCCCCGATAGCCCCGCCCCCGTGTCAGACGCAGGGGATAGCCACGCCCCCGTGTCTGATGTCAGACGCGGGGGGCGTGGCCTGGCTCCCGAACGGAGCCTTGAGGCTCCGTTCGGGACTCTCGGGAGTCAGCTCAGTTGTAATTGCTGAAGAGGCCGCGCGGCCCCTTCGGCAGTTAGAAGAAGACTGGTGCTGCTTTCACAGCACAGCCCAGGAGCGGCTCTTCCCTGCGGGAAAGAGCCGCTCCTGGGCTGTGTTGCGAACACAGCACCAGTCTTAGCTCCTGAAGGGGCCGGGCGGCCCCTTCAGGAGCTAGTTAGGCTGGCCCTGCGTTTGCAGCGCGCAGCCAGGAGCGACGCTTCCCTGCCTTTGCAGGGAAGAGGCGCTCCTGGCTGGCGCTGCAAACTTTAGTTTAATTCCCGAAGGGGCCGTGTGGCCCCTGCTCAGGAGCTAAACTACCGCCCCAGCGTCTGACGTCAGACGCAGGGGTGTGTGTGTGTCGGGGCCGCTGTTGCGGCTCCTGATTGGTCACCGGCCCGGGTTCTTTGAACCCGTTGGCCCAATGGTGGCTCCACCCCTGCTTGACATGGTACTCTTTAGGGGTGTGTCCAAACCGGTCCGGCGGCCATTCTGAAGAATGGCCGAACTGCCGGACCGGTTCGGACCTGGCTGGTTCGGGTCCGGGTGGGGGGTATTGCTTTAAGGGCGGGGAGGGCTTACTTACCCCTCCCGCCTGTTTGCCCCCTCCAGCGCCCGTATTCAACAGAATAACGGGGCGCTGGAAACCAGCCGCCCCCCCCGCAGCGGGCAGATTTGGCCAGAAACTAAAGGTACAAATGCCGCCGCCGTCGCCCGCCAGCCCTCCCTCCCTCCCTCCCAGCCGCCCGCCCGCCCGCCCGAGTCCTCACCCGATCTCTTGGAAAAAAACGAGAGGAGCTAGCGAACAAAGCTCCTCTCGCTAGGAAGTCCTGTAGCATACTGAAGAAGCTTTGCGCGCGCGCGCCGCAAAGCACGCCGATCGCCGGAGGCCCGGTCTACCCGCCGGGAAAAGGCCGGGTAGACCGGGCCTCCGATCGCCAGTCTACCCGGCCTTTTCCTGGCGGGTAGACCGGGCCTCCGGCGATCGGCGTGCTTTGCGGCGCGCGCGCGCAAAGCTTCTTCAGTATGCTACAGGACTTCCTAGCGAGAGGAGCTTTGTTCGCTAGCTCCTCTCGTTTTTTTCCAAGAGATCGGGTGAGGACTCGGGCGGGCGGGCGGGCGGCGGGAGGGCGGGCTGGCGGGCGACGGCGGCGGCATTTGTACCTTTAGTTTCTGGCCAAATCTGCCCGCGGGGGCGGGGGGGCTGGTTTCCAGCGCCCCCTTATTCTGTGGAATACGGGCGCTGGAGGGGACAAAGAGGCGGGAGGGGTAAGTAAGCCCTCCCCGCCCTTAAAGTAAGGCCCCCCTTCGGTGCCGGTCCGGACTGCTCCGGACCGTGCACATCCCTAGTACTCTTCTGGCCTCTGCACACTCGCGGCAGCCATTTGTGTGGTCAGCACCACCAGGCAAATGGCTGCCATGCATGTACAGAGTCCAGAGTGGTGCTCGGAACGTTCTGACTTGGAATGGGGTTGTTCCGTTAGAACAACCAGCTCGATGGTTGTTCCGACAGAACGATCCCGGCATTTGTGTACCGTTCCAAGCTCGGAATGGAACGCAAATGCCATTTTCGGCACAGCCCTCGGCTTCGTTGTGTTTGTGGCAATAGACAGGCATGGCAGCCTGCAAGATTTACTTCAGGGGCTCCCAGACTTAAGTCCCCAGATGTTGTTGGCCTACAACTCCCAAAAAGGCTACTGTGGCTGGAGATGAGGGGAGTTGTGGTCGAACAACATCTGCAGACCTAAGTTTGAGAATCCCAATTTACTGGATCTTCTGGGTTAGAACATGGAGATCTGGGGGTTTAGGACACTTGAGCTCAGGAGGGTGGGCAGCAATTGGTGATTTTGGAAGTCCATTCGACAGCTTGGTCTTTCTTCTTCTTTCCTCCCCACAGCTTTGGATTCAAAGGCCAGCAACTTGTCGACTCTCTCCAAGAAATACCGCCATGATGCCAAATTCCTCAATAGCCGCTCTGCTTATGCCAAAGCTGCAGCCACCAGCCTGGTCTTTGTGGGACTTATGCTCTATATACGGTTCTGGTGGCTAGTGTGACTGCTGTCTTCCTTCCTTCCCCCGCATCCCATCTCTTTAGCCTTGCCTTTTATGGGGGTGTCTTCCCCCCTCCCATCCAAGACAGAATCGAGACCAGCAGTGCCACCTGTGGGAGAAATGTGAAAGTATTCCACTTGCAATGAAGAGATAATTCTGTTTGTATATAGCATCTTATGCCACCCTGTGGCCAAAACTGGAATGACAATACTTAGAAGTTCGGTAAGATGACAGCCATGGTTAAAAGTGAGATTTTGCTTTGAATGTGTAAAATATGTTACAGTTTGCTCTTCCATCTGTAAAATGAGGAGGAGAGGAGCATCCCCTGGTAGAACAACAACCTTGTGGATGTAAGGCAGTTTTTTTTTTTTTTAAATTGTTGCCTGATAGGAATCAAGCGTTGACAGCAGAAATTCAACAGGTGAAATTGCCATCCTTATGCTCTAGCTGCAGCTGCTGAATCTGTATGCCTTGCAGCTGTTGAAGACACTGCAGTAGGCTAGATAGAAAGCTGACAGATGCAGGTCTGGATTTGGGATCTCGACAGAGAACTCTACACTGCACGTAATACAGAAGGCCAAATGAGTAAAGTAGCGATCGTTTCCTGCTGCTGCTTAAATGCAACAGCAAAATAATGGTATTGTCAAGCCTCTGGCAAGCCACAGTATATGGCTGATGGGCTGTGTTTGGTTACATCTGCTGAATGTCTGCCTCTTGCCAGAAAAGAAGTTGTGGACTGAGAGAGGTTTAATCCCACCAAACCAATTAAAGGCCTGTTAGTAGTGGGGAAAGAGGTTCTTACTGAAATTAGAGGTTCTCAAATGTGGGTCTCCAGATATATGGCCATTGTGGTTGGCTGGGGAGTATAGCAGTGGCAGTCCAGCAACAGCCGAGGACCCAAGCTTGAGAACTCCTGGCTTAGATATTGGTGGGTTCCCCCCTCCCTGCAAAGAAACTTGATGTGAAAAAAAATCCCTTTTTGGGGGAAAACATATTTTATTCAGGCAGACTTTGATGGCTACGGATAAACACTATACTCATTTTAGAAGTATGTTTTCAAATATTTAAGGTATAATTTGAGTTCTAGATCTTGTCAACATTGGCCCCAGAATTTATTTATTCTCATTCTGAGGACGTGTAAATCAACCATCACACCTTAACTCTCAGAGCGGCTGCAAGGACGGCCCCATAAAGGGCATGTTTTTAGGCATACAGTCTGCAGGGGTGCTACTTTCACTGGGTTTGCTCCTGTGCTCTTAACAAGAGCCTACCACACACAGGTTTAGCTGCTGAAGCTTTTACCACAATCCCATTGGGTGGGGGGGTGGATTTTTCTCTTTAAATTTTTGGTGGTCAGCCTAGTGTTTAAACGGCAGAAGGGCAGCTTCTGGAGAAGAAGTAGCAGCTCTAACTGGAGTGATTTCCCTTTACATTAAGTGGCCACAGTTGGTCCTACTTATTTGAAATACTGCATAGAGTCTTGGCAGGCTCACAGAATCTTTTGTAGTTGGAAGGAACCTTGGGAGGTCTTTTAGTCCAGCCCCCTGCTCTGTGCAGGAAACTGGGAAGGGCTTCCTGAACTGTTCTTTGGGCTACCTGAAATGTGATATTAAGGCCCGATTCGGGCTTCCTTAACTGTGATATTAAGGCCGACTCGGGCTTCCTGAACTGTGATATTCCTGACTCGGGCTTCCTTGAACTGATACAGGGCCGACTCGGGCTTCCTGAACTGTGCAGGAAACTGTGCAGGAAACTGTGCAGATGGCTGCCCAGCTTCTGTTTTGAGCATCTCCAGAAAAGGAGAGCCTACCATTGCATGAGGCAGACTGTTCCACTGTCCCAACAGCTCTTAGGAAATTCTTCCTAATGTCTAGCCTGACTCTGCTTCCTTGTAATTTTAACCAGCTGGTTCTGCCTAGGAGAGCAGACAATAAGTCTGTCTCTTCAGATATTTGAAGATGGAGATCTGATTTCCCCTCAGTCAGCTCTTTGCCAGGCTAAATATACCTGGCTCCTACAGCCATTCCTCATTTGACTTGGTTTCCATCTCAAAAAGGATGCTGTAGAGCTGGGAAAGGTACAGAAAAAGGCAGCCAAAGTCTTGGAGAGGCAGGGGAGGGCTGAAACACCTTTCCTGCAAAGAAAGAATAAAGTGTTTGGGGCTTTTTAGAGTTTTTTTAAAAAGCGAGTGAAAGGGGACATGATAAAGGCTTATAAAACAATGCATGATATAGAAGTGGAGAGAAAGGAAGATTTTCTTTCTCTCATCATGCTAGAATGCAGAGTCAAATAGATTGCTTCAGGGCAAACAAAGAAAACACTTCACACAGTGCACAAACGTATGGCATTTGCTATGAAAAGATGTCATGACAGCTACTAGCTTAGGTGGTTTCAAAGGTGGAGAGGGACTCCTTTCTTTCCCCTTAGCAGGAGTAATGGGCAATCCAGCTGAACTGAGCCTTGCTCGTCTCCTTTAGAAGCCTCCTGACAGATCCAGCACTAAAGCAAAGAGGGGACAAGTTAACATGTTGCGTATGGGGGGAGTGGGCATTCAGAAAAGTGGGGTGGGGGTGGGCCCATATAACCCGCCAGTGTGAGATCTATTTTTGTTGTATAGCAAGAAATGGGATGGTGATAGAAGCTTCTCTGTATGCCTCAGTCTCTGTGAGATGTCATTGCTGGCCCAAGCATCCCTCTTGCTGTGGGACATCATGTGTGGGACATCAGATATGTTCTTTGGCACTTCTCCAATGTCACATCCATCATATCAAAGCTCCTCCATGTGGGACATCCAGTCTGCTCTCAGGCACGGTTCCGTTCCAACCTACCCCCCATTCATGGCCGCTTCTTGTGACATCCTCATGCCTTCCCTGTGTGACCTCCCTGGGGAGTGCCACAGCCTGGCCTAATCCAGTGTCACTGACCCACAGCACGACCATTGGTCCATTCCACGCCCAGAGAGGGTGAAGTCACTCTGCCAGTGGTCCCACAGGACCTTTTAAGGGGCTAGCAGGCAGTGTGGGAGAAGGAAGATCCTTGGGAGGGCCCTCATGCTCCAGGACAGGAGGGAGCTGTGAGCTGCAGGGTAGCCATGGCAACTTGTAGGGGTTGGTCGCAGACCGATGGGCCTGTGGGCGGGGCCTGTGTGGCGAATGCTGGCCAGTCATGCGCGAGGGGCAGGGAGGGTCCAAGAGGGACACAATGTCGTGGTGGAGACGCTCCAGCGCCACGTCCTTGGGGAGGCGGCCCAGGTGGTCTCGGATGTTCTGCTTGGCTCCGTGCTGGAGAAGAAGGCAAGCCACTTTGTAGCTCCCCTCCTGGGCAGCCAGGAACAGCGGCGTCTGTGCCTATGAACAGAGAGAAGTGGGGAAGTGAAACCCAATCCAGTCCAAACTTTATTTCAGTGTCTGACCAGCAAAACAAAAATAGACAGAGAAAGATCACTTATCACAGAGCCGACATTGATCACTCCAGCCTATACTGTACCATTTATGTTAAGTGCCAACGTCTGTCTAATTCTATTGGCCACCACACGGAATTTGGCCACATTTTATGAAACATCAGGATCTTGGTCGGAGAGGAGAAAACAAACATAACACCCTTCTGAACGGCCTGGGAAATTTCTTAATAAGGCAACAATAAAGGAAATGTGAGAATCTTTATAAAAAGTACAATATAATAAAACATGGGCTATCAATTCGACTGCTCTGTCTCCACATGGGCATGCTCCACGTAGGCAGTCTTCTTGAACATGCCCTCCAGGACCACTGATGGAAGAGCATGGAAACATGCCAGCGAAAACCTTCTACTATATCTAAGTACCCTAAGCAAACGAAGGTACCTTGCTGGTTTAGTGTTGAATAATTGGTTCCCAAGAATAAACTCATTTGGAACACAAACCAGAGGAAAGACAGACCTGCAGAACTTCCAACCCACCAAGCCATTGCAGGCTTCCAGCAGAGCTGGCCTTGGAGGTCAGCATGGTTGGGCAAGGGCCAAGTCCTATCACAAACTTGAAGGGGCCCCAGTAGAAAAGGAGCCCAAAGAAGGCAGCTTGCTGAGCATTTCCTGGAACTGGCACCAGTCCTTTCTGGTTGCCAGCCAGATGTTCAACACATCGTGGTTTTGTCCAGCCTTTGTGGGCCTGGGAAAGGAAGAGGGTTATCAAGCCCTTGGGAGGCCATTATATGTGGCTGGCTGATAGGCCCCTTTTGGTTTACTGGATCACAAGGAAGAACCTTTCGGGCTGGATTAGACTGAGGTCATACAGCCCAACATTGAGTCTCTACCATATGCTTGGGCTCACAATCAAGAGCATCACGGAGCACCCTGCTACTCTGGTCTCCAATGACCTCTGTTGCAGTTTCCCTGTCACTATCATAAGGGCCAGTTGCTGTTGACTGACCTCTCCTCCCAGCCTTGGGATCCCAGGAGCTTTCCCAGACAGCAGGTTTTACCGTGGGTTTTCTGAAAGGCTTTAATGTGAGTTTGAAGTGGCACAAAAAAACAACACAAAAAACACCACACCACACACACCCAATGCAAAAAGTGGACTTTTTAACCCCGGATATAAATCGAGCTACACTCTTAATGCACAATGAAAAACCTGAATGTGTATGAAATGCTTCCTAGCTTGCAAGGACTTTGGGGTAAATTTGGCTGATATGTGAATTCTAGAGGGCATGAAAACTAAAAGCCGGGTGGGTATTGAACTATAACTCCCATTGTCCGCAGCCAAAAAGGTCATTGTGGCTGGGGATTATGGGAGGTGTAGTTGAACAACATCTGGGAACTCAAGGCTGGGAACCTCTGCTCTATGATTTGAGTAATAATATATCTATTTTCTAATAAAGCTCAATTTCAATTACTCAATATTTGAGTAATAATATATCTATTTTCTAATAAAGCTCAATTTTTTAAAAAGCCACATTGAATTTGAATCACTACATTGAGTCTTGATAAGGTATTTGTGTTATATTGTCCTCTCTGACCATCCATAATTAATATTGCTCCCATATTGATTCCAATACTGGAAAAAATGTATTCAACACCTCTGGTTTTTTTTAAATTTCTTTTTATCCTCCCTTCTCGAAATTGCACATATATATAAACTTCAAACAATGAACAATGCCTGAACATTTATTTTTCCACATGTTGATGACTGACTGGTATGTCTGTCTTCTCTCAAAATCAAGCAATTCAACATCCTGCTAATATTATTATTGAGTAAAAGTTAGTTTCCATGTCCTGTTTCATCACAAATTCATTAAAATAATTATAGGTTTATTGTTTGGGATGTAATAGATTATGCTTATATAACCTGGATCAATTTTCGAAGAGCCGTCTTGAATGACAATCATCAGATCAGACAGTGATGATGAATTCTTGAGGTCCCTTTAAATAGTGCTTAGAACTTTTTGTTGAGAGGCAGTATATTAATAAGAAATTGCTTCTGAGAGCACTGAGCTGGCTGATAATTTTAAGCAAATTACTGGACAACAACAGGAGTGTAAGAAAACAGAATCAAAGAATTTTAGAGCAGGAAAAACCAGCTCTAAACGGAAAAGGACCAACTTCTTAAGATCCCCATAAATAAGAAATTCCGACCCCCTTAATCATTTTAGTGGCCGCCTTGGGTATTTTTCTCCAGTTCTGCCATAACCTTTCCAAGAGGGGGCCACCAGAAATGCATTACCCGGTTGTCTTGAGCATTCTTATCGGCTCCGTTTCTGAGCAGGACGAGGGTGGCAAGGGCATTGTTGACTGCAGCAGCCCAGTGGAGGGCACTCTTTCCTGTGGAACAACATGGGACATTCAGGGATCATTCTTGTTTAAGATGGGTCTTTCCAGATGGCGGTAAACTGTAGAAAGTTCAAAGCTTTAATGCAAATTTCAGGCATGAAGGATCTTACTCCGGTACACACGTTACTGCCAGCTTCCACTTCCGAGCACATCTCTGACCCTCCGTATGCACATCCCATTTGTTCTGGAATGGATGTGTCAGGAGACAAGTGGTTTTAAATGACTGAGTGTTTTAAACTGTTTTAAACGGTTGCCCTGATTTCCAGGGTTTTTAGCTGTTTGATTGGTTTTATTGTGTTTTAATAGTTTGATTTTAATTGTTAATTTGTTTTAATTGTTTTTATCATGTTGTAAACCGCCCTGAGCCATTTTGGAAGGGCGGTATACAAATCAAATCAAATCAAATCAGTCAATAATAAGTGGTATGAATGGTTCCATGTACCTATTCATTTTTGAGGGCAGAGGTTAATTAAAAAAAAAAAGAGGGAGGAAATCTTAATTCTACAAGTAGCTTTTATGGGCACCGTGTTTGCTGCTACCTCGTGGCACGTGAAATCTTGATCACCCATTCTAATATTTATTGTGAGCCACCCTGGATTCATTCTGCCTTTCCACACACACACCCACCTTTGGTAAAAGCTGCCACCATGAAAATGTACTACTGGCTGACATGCTTAGGAAGCAGCAGCAGCAAGAGCTCAATCCGCAAAAGAATCGAATTAAAAAGGCGCATGAGGTTTACCAGCTGGAGTGCATGGGGAGGTGGAAATGATTTTTGCTCCTCTCCACTCTCTCTGCAAAGGCCTTTTTGCATTCAGGAAGATCCTCAACCCTTGAGCACATCTTCCTGGACATGAAAAAGGCTTATGCAGGGAGGGAAGAGAAGAGAACTGAAAATGGCTTCCCTCTCCCCACGCCCTGAGTGCGGCAGCTGCGCAGCAAGCATTGCACACTGATTCCTGCAAGGACGGGCGTTCTTGCAAGCAGAGCAAAATGAGCAAATAGGCACCCTGTTAACATGGTGATTCTCTTGAATATAGCAGGGGGAAAGCAACTGGCCCTACCCGGCTCCAGCACAGTATCCCTCTGGTGGCTGTGGCTGGCATGTAACTTATGTTTCCTTTTTAGATGGTAATCCCTTTGGGGACAGGGATCCCTCCTATTTTGTTTGTTTGTTTGTTTCTCTATGTAAACCGCTTTGGGAACTTTTGTCGAAAAGCAGTGTATAGCCGTATAATAGTCGTAGCAGCATGGGTCATGGAACCACTAGGGAAGAGCCTGATTAGTCCAAAACGAACCTATGGCTGGGTTTTGAAATGAAAGCCCCCTCTTTCCACAAAAACAAAGAGGGCCCAAATGTGCAAGTTTTTGGAGTGCACACCCTAATTTCTGCCATCAGCTCACACATCTCAGAGATGCAACGTTTCCAGCACTTCTGGGCCCTGCCGCCTTCTAGCCACCTACAAGAATAGCTGATGGTCTGTTGCTTAGGAAGCACAGGTCCTGCTTATGATCCCACCACTGAGATTTAGATGGCGGGGACTAAGGACAGGGCCTTTTCAGATGTGGCCCCTTGGCTTTGGAACATCCTCTTGGAGGAGCTTCGCCAGGCTTCCTCTCATAAGATTTTTTAAAAGTACTTCAAGACACTTCTCCTTAGAGAGGTTTTATAGGGCTTTTATCTGCTGTCTGCATCTGCTAAGTTTTAAACTTGGTTTGTATTGAGGTTCCAGTTTTTAGCCAGTGTTTATCAATTTTATCCAGCTTTGATGCCTGTTTACTTTTATTCTTATGTTGCTTTATTCTAATTGATTATTCTTGTAAGCTGCTCTGAGCAGCATTGCTCTGAAGGGGTAGGACCAAAATATTGGCTGACGTGTTCCGCAGCGCTCCATCAGCCTTGTAATGTTGTGCAGCTGCACAACAGTGCCCTTGATGCAAATGCAGCAATTGCTCAGCTGCATCTGCACAATAGAGGGGCATTGGAAAGCATGGCCCTTATCACGCAAATGCATTTGCACAATTCTTGCCTGTGTACAAAGAGTGCTTTTGCGCAACTGTGTCAACGCTCCATTACAAGGCTGGCAAAACACTGCACAGCATGTCAACCACTTTTAAAAATCCATAAATGGTACCATTTTACTGCTCAGCCTTCAGCTTCTTGAATCACAGCAGCCTCACCTCTCTTGTCCACGGCCCTGATATCTGCGCGATTAGCAACCAGCTCTTCTACCATGTTTTCGACTCCAAGCCGAGTGGCAAGGATTAGTGGGGTGGAGCCATCATGTGCCATGGCATCCAAGTCCGTATGTCTGTGCCGGAGAAGGATCTGTTGGGAAGGACCTCGACATCAGTATGTATTTAGAGTAGAGAGCAAAACAAAGGAGATTTATGACAGCAAGGTTGACCTGTAGAGCTTAGAGTGCCCTTGAGATCATCTTCCATGAGGCCTACCTGGTATTCCGTCTCTATGGGAAGGAAGGTAACATAAAATAGGCACCTTTTAAGTGGCGATTCTTTTATATTAAGCAAGGGGAGAGCAACTGTCCTTATCCAACCTCCGCACAGCATGTTTCCAATGGCTGTTGCTGATGTTGACCACATATTGAGGTCATTCTCATAGCCGAGTGGGTGGGGTGGCAGGGGGGAGGTTTCCTAACTGTTGTCTTTTGCCCTCCCTCCTCCCCTCCCAACTGTGTGGGAGGAGAGGACCCCTCCAAAAGTTGGACCCCTCCCAACTTCCCCAAGTGTTGGACCTCTCCCAATGAAAGTTGGACCCCTCCCAACTTCCCCAAGTGTTGGACCTTTCCCAACGAAAGTTGGACCCCTCCCAACTTCCCCAAGTGTTGGACCTTTCCCAACGAAAGTTGGAACCCTCCCAACTTTCCCAACTGTTGCCTTTTGCCCTCCCTCCTCCCCTCCCGCCTCCTGCAGTCACAGTCAATGAGTGTCGGGACATCCCGCACAGTGCGGGACAGTTGGCAACCCTAACTCAGAACGTCTTGTTTCACCTGGAAGACACCCAGTGCATCGGCTGCAATGGCGCTGTGCAAGGGGGTCCTCCCCGACTGGTCATGAGCGTTGGCATCAGCTCCAGCTCCCAGGAGTCTGCGCGCAGCATCTGCGCGAGAGTATCGAGCTGCTAGGTGGAGGGGTGTCTCTCCGGGGCTCCCCAGTTGTCTCTCTGTCCAGGATTGCTCCAGTTCTGGCTCAGGAGAAGGGGCCAAAGGCATCAGTGGTGTCAGGCCACAAACTGGGGGGGGGGGAGAAGAAAATGGAGTGAGAAAGACATACAATGGTGGGCCTTCTATTGCCTGGGCTTTCAGACCCCAGCCCTGACTAGTGACTCCCTCCACATAATTAACCTGTGGAATTCTCTGCCACAGCATGTGGTGATGATGGCTTTAAAAGGAGCGTAAGACAAATTCTTGGAGGACAAGCCTATCAGTGACTACTGGCCTTGATAGCTATAGGCTACCTTCAGAGAGATAAGAGGCCTTTGAATACCAGCTGTAGGGGGAGCAATGAAGGGGAAAGGGGCATTTCCTCACCACCTGCTTGTGGGCTTCCCAAAAACATCTGGTGGGCGAGTCCCTGTGGGAAACAGGATGCTGTACTAGATAGGTCTTGGGCCTGATCCTGCAAGGCTCTGATGTTTCTAAGTCTGACCCTGAAGAAGTCAGAGGCCAGCACTGAACCCAGCCCTGAGCCCGGACATCTTGTTATAGCCCAGAGATGGAGCCCCTTGAAACAATACCCATGGAGCTAAAAAAAAACCCAGAGCGACGCCCTTGGAAATGGAGCCCCTGGAGGAGCCAATTCAGCCTGCACCTCTACCCTCTCTGATATCTGCATGTCAGCACTGGCAACAGGCAAGGCAGGATCAGCTGGAGAGGAGGTGGCAGAGAACTGCACTGCACTCCAGGCCAGAGGGCTGCCCCTTGGACTGCCACCCTCTCTCCAGGCAGGAAGGCAGAGCCCAGCTGGGGCTGACTAGCTCAGAGATACTTAAGAGCTGGTTTAGCGATGTGCACGGACAGTTGGTTGCCAAACTGGTTCACCTCAAACCGGGCCAGTTTGGAGGTTCGAGAACAGACCGAAACGAACAGGGTGTCTGGGCGAGGGCAATGAAAGAGGTAGTGAGATGCTTACTTGGCCGGTGCAGCTGCTGGCGCCGCCACCCGCCACCGCTCACCCTCCACGGCACATCCCTAAGCGTGTGCTTTTACAGGTATCAGCCACCTGAATCGCCGAACCAGTTCGGTCAAAGGATCAGACCGGCCAGTCAGTTCAACTGAACTGGTTTGGTAGCATGCGGTTCAGCTCGAATTCAATTCAAATTGAGAACTTGGGTTTTGGGCGATATAAAAATATGTTAAGTAAGTAAGTAGATAGATAGATAGATAGATAGATAGATAGATAGATAGATAGATAGATTTGAGCTAAACCATGATTTTTGGTCCATGCACCTCCCTCGTTTGCTGTTGAATCAATGCATCCCATGGAGCTGTCTGTAGTGGTGCTACCCTGACCAGCTCTGCCTCATGAGCTGCCAGACCTTGTGGACTTTATGCCATGGGATGAGACTGGACTGCCACCCATGGGGAACAGAAGTCGTGTGTGTTGTGCCTCTGGGATACAGAGTGCTCAGTGAGATGTTAAACTGCTTCTGGGCACCTCCTCCAACAGTGCCGGCTGTGGTGGTGTCCCCCAGACAGTCACTTCACGGAGTCAGGTTGCCCTGGAATGTTGGTTCCTCTGGCCATTCCCTGGTTTGCCTCTATGGCTAGGCCAGCCCTGTGGGAGGGACATCCCCTTACGGCTCAGATACAGAGGCGGGACTTCCTGTTTTGCCAGCTCCTTCCCTGAAGGGCTGACTTCTCTTTTTACCTGGCCCTTGCATTTTGACAGCCTTCGGCCTGGTGCCTTTCTCCTGGGTTGAGGATGGCGTGCTCAGCTGAGCCTGTTTCTTCATCCTAGGCTGGCCTTGGTCTGGGATTGAGACGGAATCTGGATCCCCCTGTAAAAAAAGAGGCGGTAAAAGCTGTTCTACTGCCCCCTAGTGGAGCAAGACAATCTTACTATGGTATCTTTGATTCCATTCTTCATTCAGCAGAAACAAATACCTTGGTCTCCTTGGCATTCAGGGGTCCATCATAATGCGGCCCAGAGCACATGTCAGCATCTTCTTCAAACTCAGCACCTGGCTTCGTTGGCCTGCATTGTGGGAGGGGGTTCCAGAAAAGGCTTAAAGGGACTCTGACACAGGATGTTATGAAATATGCTTCAGTGACAGGCAGTCTGCATCTCTCTGACTTCCTTCAGCCCTGCCCTCAAGCCTTTGACATAACCCCTTAGACCCAGCACCTTGGTATAAGCAAGCACCTGAATGAAATGCCTATTCTTCCCATCCAGAGAAAAGAGTTGTGGCACACAAGGATCCATTTCCATCTCTCTCCTTTGGGTCCAGTTTTAATTGCATGTTCCTTGGGGCAGGAACCTGCCCCCATACACTCTCCTCCACATATATAATACACGGATTATAATACTGGTCTACTTTAAAAGATTGTTGTAAGGCCACTACTGCTGTTTTTATGTGGCTTTTTATTGTTCTTGTTATTTACTTACTTATTTGATTTCCCCCTACCCCCAGTTGTGTTTTATTCCTTTTCAACACGACTCGTTCGCTGCGTGACGCCTTGTGCTTGCTTTAATATGGAAAGGCAGGATAGGAATTATTAAAACTACCTAAAGCAGGGCGGCACAATTTCAGCTGCTCAGCTGATTTTGGACTACAACACCCATCATCCCCAGCCACAGTGGGCAATAGGGATGATGGGAGTTGTAGTCCAACATTGGCAGGAGGGCCAAAGTTCTGCAGCCCTGAAATAAAGGAAGAAAACAGAATCACTGAGCTAATCTAAACCATCTGTAGATAGAGGTAGATTAAACACAAGCACTCTATCCATGCTAAGAATTATTATTATATTCTTCCACATCAGGGCTGCATAACTTCAGCTGACTTGGGACTACAACTTCCACCATCCCTGACTACTGGCCATTGTGTCTGGGGCTGGTGAGAGGGAGTTGTCATCCAACCACAGCTGGAGGGCTGACGTTGTGCAGCCTGGTTCTGCATCCAGGGCTGATGGGCCTTATCCAAGCTATTCTGTCCCAAGCAAGGCTCACTCGATACTCACTTGAGCCCAATTGCGTCTTCTCCAACAGGATCTCTACGGCAGCGCCGCTTCTTGCCCTGGCGTGGGGCAAATCCAGGTGGGAACCAGAGGAAACCGTGTTCGCGTGGCTGGGGACGGCGGGTTTTCCAGACTCCGATGAAGATGCCCAACGCTATTGCCAGGACTGCAGCCACGGCAGTGTAAATGAGGGGCGTAGGAAAATGGGAAACTGAGGCCTCTGGAGCTGATCGTGGGAAGAAGAGAGACCGTGAAATGCAAGTCCCACACTCCCCTCACCCTGTGTAGAGGTGTATCTATTCTGTAGATCTGTTTCATAGCTATTCAGATTCTCTTTAATGAGCAGGGGGAGAGCAACTGGCCCTATCCAGCCCCAGCACAGCATCCCTCCAGTGGCTGTTGCTGGTGTCTATCTTACGTTTCTTCTTTATATTGTGAGCCCTTTGGGGACAGGGAGCCATATATATGGGTATGTGTATGTGTGTGTAAACTGCTTTTGGGAACTTTTGTTGAAAAGTGGTATATAAATATCTGTTGTATTGTACTGAAGTTGTCTTCGGGCTCCCCCAGATGGTAATTTGATGGACGATTTTACAGGCTGCCTACATGATGTTTGAACACATTATGTAATTTCTTAGTGCCATCTGCCGACAATCAATTAGGATCAAAGTAGTATTGAAAAGACATGGGCTTTTCATAGACTGACAGCAGATGGCCAGCAGATAGTGTAAAGAAATTGGGCAACGTGTTTAAACATTATGTAAAGGTAAAGGTAAAGTGTGCTGTCGAGTAGGTGTCGACTCCTGGCGACCACAGAGCCCTGTGGTTGTCTTTGGTAGAATACAGGAGGGGTTTACCATTGCCATCTCCCACGCAGTATGAGATGAGGCCTTTCAGCATCTTCCTATATCACTGCTGCCCAAGATAGGCGTTTCCCATAGCCTGGGAAACATACCAGCAGGGATTTGAACCGGCAATCTCTGGCTTGCTTGTCAAGTCATTTCCCCTCTGAGCCATTAGGTGGCTGTAAACATTATGTGGGTGCCCCATAAAATCTCCTGTCAAAGTCTGAGTTGAAGATGAAAAATTACTGTTTAGAAGAGTCCATGGTTTTCCCCAAAGTATCCTGCAAAAGAACGTTCTTATGAAGTAATGGTTTTAAAAGACAGTTCCTTCTGAAAATTTACACTTTAAGATCCAAGAATGGGCCTGTGGACCTTGCTGAATCTTTTCCCACTAAGGAAATATCTTTGTCATCACTGAAACCTGACATGGCAGTCGATTATCAAAGCCATGACACCTCACCTCAGATTTTGAAAAATCCCTCTGACTAATTCACTAGGGCCTCACTTTTCTCTCAGAATGGAAACACAGACATTATGGACCTTTTGTACCATTTTTTACAGACTCAAGCCAGGCAGCTATCACTGGGTATTTGATGAGTAATTCAAAGGTTCCTTTGGCTGCTATGGCACCCAAGAAATTCAGTGCAGATTTGGGGGATGTGGGGCACTGTCCTGAGCAGCGGTTCCCATCCACGGCCAGGAAGACAGTGAACCTGTGATAAGAAAAACAAAGAGATAATGTATTGCCTCTTAGTGGCAGACTGGGCCTTTCTAAATGGTACTTCATTCCAACTTCTCACAGGATTGAGAAGTATTGAAAAGACACAGCTTTTTCATGGATTGTCAGCAGATGGTGCAAAGAAATTATGCGATGTATTTAAATGTCACATAGGAAAGGAAAGGTTTTGCTGTTGAGTCGGTGTCAACTCCTGGCGACCTCAGAGCCATGTGGTTTTCTTGGTAGAATACAGGAGGGGTTTACCATGCCATCTACTACCATTGCCAGTATGAAATGATACCTTTCAGCACCTTCCTATATCGTTACTGCCTGATACAGGAGTTTCCCATAGTCTGGGAAACATACCAGCGGGGATTTGAACCAGCAACCTATTGCTCACTAGGCAGGTTACTTCCCCACTAAATGTGCCATTAGGTGACTATATGTCACATAGATGCCCCATAAAATGAGGTCGGTGAGAGGTATGGGGAGAAAGTGGAGGATCAGGATTCCAGAATGTTAGGATCACCACTTATATTTGTCAGGGTTCCTGAACAGATTCTGCAAGTGCAGCTTTTTCCAGCATGAAGATGCATTGGTGAGAGAAGCCACACCAATTAAATATCTGTTATGCAGCAGTTAAAGTCACAAGGGCCATGGCGGGGTGGGGGGGGAGTGGCACTTCCCACAAAAAGTGGGAACTTTGGGAAACTGCAGAGATTACCTCCTATACTCAAGCCTCTGAGAGAAGATGAACTATAAGCCCACATTTATATACAAATTAGGGCTAGAATCATATTGATTTGTCCTTTAAAATTTTTTTTATTTTAAGAAGTTGAAATTCTCAGGTTGTCAAATTCTACAATGGATACCAGAATCCATGGGTGTGAAAATAGCCCACAAGCTCGCTCTATCTATCTATCTATCTATCTATCTATCTATCTATCTATCTATCTATCTATCTATCTATCTATCTCAATGATAAAGGCTCTTTGCAACCTCTGGTTTGATTGTCAGAAATCCAGTAGGCTCAGTTTTCTCTGTCACTACATCTTCCATCCAGGAAAAATTCTCATTTTCTGATTTGCTGTATATAATGCAGCTGTTAAGTCAAGTCACCTTTATTGTACCGTATAGTACAATAGTCATAGTCATTAATCCAAACATTGACTGTGCCTGATAATGGCAGGGAAGATGATTGAATGCACTGCACACAAAAAAACATTAGTTCAGGGGCTCTCAAACCCGGGTCCCCAGACTGCAACTCCCATCATAAACCACTACTGTGAAAGGGCATTGTGGCTGAGGATGATGGGAGTTGTAGTTCAACAACATTTGGGGACCCATGTTTAAGAACATGGGTCCATGCATGTTCATTATTCCACAGAATCATCTGAACAATCAACAGCCACCTTGTTCAAAAATCATGCCTGACTTGTTTGTTTGTTTGTTTGTTTGTTTGCTGCTGTTGGGAAAAGGGCTATTCTGCATCACATATAAACCCTCTTTGATAAAAAGCTGCAATGAACAGGCTTGGCAAGAACTGTATTCAGATCCCCAAAGTTTACTGGGTGAACTTGGGTCAGTCGGTCACTGTCTTTCAGCTTAACACAGGGGTTCCTGACCAGGGCTCCTCCAGATTTTGATGAACTACAACTCCCAGCATCCCCAGCCACAATAAAGTGTAGTGGGGATGCTGAGAGTCGTAGTTCAGCAACTGGTTTGGAACTACTGGTCTAGTGGGTTGAAATGTCAAGGAAGCAGATTTAGGCTAGATTGAGTTTCCTGACCAGGGGCGGAGCCACCATTGGGCAAATGGGTTCAAACCACCCGGGCTGCTGCCAATCAGGGGCCACACCTCATGGCCCTGACACGCCCCCCCACGCCTGCCGTCAGACGCAGGGGGTATTATTTCACTGTGTGAAACAATTTAGCTGCATGCCCCCGTTTGGAAATGAAATCGGCCTGCGCTGCATTGGCAGTGCGGGCTGAAGCAATTCTCCCTCCTTTAAAGACAGGGAGAGTCGCTCCGGCCTACGCTGCCCAACGCAGTGTGGGCTGATCTCCCTTCCAAACGGGGCTGCGTGGCCCCATTTGGGAGGGAGACCCATTTGGGAGGGAGACCCCTCCATTTGGGAGGGAGACCATTTGGGAGGGAGACCACGCCCCGGGGTCTGACGTCAGGTGTGGGGGCGGGGCCAGGGGCCCACGGCGGCCGAATACGGGCCGCCACCAGCCTTGCTCCGTGCCTGTTCCTAAGTAAGTCCTGTTCGGCGTGGTGGGCTCTCCTTCACTGAAGGTTTTCAAACAGAGGCCGGACAGATGTCTGTCAGGGATGCTGCTGCAGTTTTCTGCTCTGAGCAGTGAGCTGGACTAGAGGACCTCAGAGGTACCTTCCAAATCTAAGATTATATGATTCTATACTTCTAATGGACCTTTTAGAGTTGTTGTGAAGATAGAAGGGGGTGGAAGAACCATGTACACCAGGCCTGCAACTTAGCCCCCCCCCCCAGCTGTTTTTGGACTACAATGCCCATAATCCCCGGGCACTATGGCCAATAGCTAGGGATTATGGGAGTTGTAAGCCAACATCTGTAGGAGGGCTGAAGTTGAGCGGACCTGATGTACTCCACCCCGAGGTCAGATGATATGGCGCACAGAGAGCCGCAAAGATTCTGTCTCTTACCCGATGGTCTCCGCAGAAGCCATCCCCTGGCCTCCGGTCCATTTACTCGTGTTTCCAAGCAATTCCTTCCCTGTGTAGGGGTAAATCCTCTCTCTGCCTTGGGGGTCCCGCTGAACTCGGAATACCCCCCGCACGGCAAGAGTCAAGGCACGCAGAAAGTGGGTCAGGTTTTCCCGGGAGAGTAATACAGCCAAGCCCAATGTGGTGTCCTCCAGGGGGTCAGGATGAGACCAGCAATCTCCTCCGTCCCAGCCGCAGGGGGCCATGTTGCAGCCTCCATCACAGTGTCCATCTGAGAAATGGTCCCAGCAATATCGCTCATACAGTGGGCTGAGAAAGAGAATGGGATGCGGGGGAGAGAAGATATCTGGGGCTGTTATTCTGGAAAGCGAATTTCATTTGTAAGTGCATTCCTTTGAGCCAGCAGCCCTATTCAGACATTGAGGTCATTCACACAAGTGAAAACTGTGTTCTACCCACGTTTGGGAGCTGTGTGTTCTCCCGATTTTGGATTGTGTGGAAGCAAGGGAGGAGGAAAACCTGGGTAGCTTTAAGAGGGACTTGGATAACTTCATGGAGGAGAAGTCTAACAAGGGCTACTAGTCGGAGGGCTATAGGCCACCTCCAGCCTCAAAGGCAGGATGCCTCTGAGTACCAGTTTTTTCACTTACATTTACATTTCACTTACATTTATATACCGCTCTATAGCCGGAGGTTCAGGTCCCTCATATGCACAAAGTACACGCACACAACATGTGAATTAAGGTTGCTTGTTTGTATACTGTACACAACAGATTGTATGTGTGTTGAACAGAATGTGTGAATCGGGCTAAAGGGTCCAACGTACACAGAGACAAACATGCAGAGGTCACTGCATTCCACATTCAATAAACAGGCTGGTTCCTACCCCCTTGTTTTGGTGGGTAAAAAGTGGGGAGGGACTACTGTAGCTCAGTGCTAGAGCATCTGCTTGGCAGGCAGAAGGTCCCAGGTTCAATCCCTGGCAGCATCTCCAGGTAAGACTGGGAGACACACAGAAATGTACGAAGCTGCCTTATCCGTCTCTGCACATTGGCAGGCAACTCTCGTTTGCACAATTTTTGTGTTGCACAACAGCGTGACGAGGCAAATGTTACGTTCCACCGCATGCATAATGTTGCTCAATTTGTCAGCCAGTATGCTTTTTTCCTGTTCTTCTTCTTACATACAAGTTCATACAGATTTAATTGATGGATGAATGGATGAAAAGGAATTTGATCTATCAGCTAAGGTTTTTAAATAGGATGAAACCCCCTAGAAAATACAGACCATCACAGGTAAATAGGGCCCTTTACGTCCCAGGTAAATACTGCGTGTATGCCATTGCTAGCCAATACAAAGTGCTAAACGGCTTAGGCCCTGGGTTTCTGAGAGAGCGTCTTCTTCACTACGAGCCCCACCGCCCATTGAGGTCATCTGAGGAGGTCCGTCTCCAGTTACCGCCAACCCGTTCGGTGGCTACACAGAGACGGGCCTTCTCAGTCGCTGCCCTGAGATTGTGGAATGCGCTCCCTGCTAGGATACGATCCTCCCCATCTCTGGCAATTTTCAAAAAACACCTGAAAACCCATCTTTTCACTCAAGCTTTCTCAGCTTCCTAAATTTTTTAAGGTTTTAATCTCTGGTTTATTTTTAAATTGTTAAATTGTTTTAAGTTTTTTGTATATGTTTTTAACTCGTTTTATGCTATTGTTAACTGCCCAGAGACGAAAGTTTGGGGTGGTGTACAAATTTGACAAATAAAATAAATAAAGTATAGAAATGTGAAGGCCTGGGGTGGGGGGAGCAATTTGGAAAACTGCCCCCCCCCCGCAAAAGCCAGAGATGGAAAAACTGGAAATCTTATCTGGCCTTGGGGGGGAAAAGGAACCCCTCCATATCCCACTCAAAATTTTCCAGGTTTCCTCCCCGCCAGGCTTCAGATCTGTAGCCAGGCATTGCGCAAGGCCTGTGCCCCCCACTTCCCCATTTGTGATGCCCCCTGGTGGCAACTCACTTGCACTTCATCTGCTGGCTGCAGTCAAACCCATCGTATAGGCAATCCTCATTATCACAGTGACGCTGGCACTGCCCGTCTTGGAAAGCCCTCCTGCAGAGCTTTGGACATCTCTCCCAGGGGTCAAGAACTCCCAGGGAACAGTCACCTCCGTCCCAGTGGGTCTCGGGAGAGCTGCAGGCCCGGTCGCAATGGCCGTCTCTGGCCACCTGCTGGCACTCAAAGGCAGTGGTGATGTTGGTGGCAGGGCAGGAGCCTGGAGAGCACTGGGGCAGGCGGCAGTCTGGCCCGGAGAACCCTCCCCTGCAGAGGCACCGGAGCCCAGATGGACGGGAAATGCAGAGGCCTCCATTGTGACAGTAGAAGGAGCTGCAAAGAGGGGCCTGCTGATGACAGGTGGCTCCATCGTAGCCCTAGGAAGGGGAAGAAGATGGTTGGAAAACATGGAGGCAGTTCACACGGCTAGGCACTGGGGAGCTGGGCACATACCCAACATAGGAAGCTGCCATATACCGAGTCAGACCATTGGTCCATCTAGCTCTGTATTGTCTACACAGACTGGCAGCGGCTTCTCCAAGGTTGCAGGCAGGGGTCTCTCTCTCAGCCCCAGGGAGGGAACTTGGAACCTTCTGCATGCAACTAGGCAGATGCTCTTCCCAAAGCAGCCCCATTCCTGAAGGGGAATATCTTACAGTGCTTACACATGTAATCTCCATTCAAATGCAACCAGGGTTGTCCCTGCTTAGCAAAGGGGAGCATTCATGCTTGCTACCACAAGACCAGCTCTCCTTCCATTTTTGATCATATATGAACTAAAACCTAAGGAGGAGGAGGAGGAAGTGATGGTGTGGGTTACCCAACACTTTTAACCAGCAAATTACCCAGGGTGGAGGAAACACCATTGGAGGCTGTGCCTGCCTCCCACACAGTTGCTTCCCGCTACTCCTACCGAGGTTTTAGCTCACGTATGATCAAAAACAGCTCCCAGAGCTGGGTAGGATGCCTGTTCTACCCAATTCATGGTCATGTGAACTGCCTAAATGACTAAGCTGCTTTCTCCATAGCTCAAGCTGTCTTACAATAGCAGGTGATGAAACAAATAGAAATACAATTAAAACACCCAAACTTCCCCCTCCTCGCTGCAGGACCAATTTACCGCTACTAATGTTACAAACATTTATAGACCACTTTCCACCAAAAGTGTTCAAAGTGGTTTATATAGAGCAGGGCAGCTCAACATGGGCCCTCCTGCAGATGTTGGCCTACAACTCCCATAATCCCTGGCTATTGGCCACTGTGGCTGAAGATCATGGGAGTTGTAGTCCAAAAGCAACTGGGGCGGGGGGAAGTTGAGCAGGCCTGATATAGAGTAACCAATAATAAATAAATAAGATGGTTTCCTGTCCCCAACGGGCTCACAGTCTAAAAGGAAATATAAGGCAGACACCAGCAACAGCCACTGGAGGGGTGCTGTGCTTGGGTTGGATAGGGACAGTTGCTCTCCCACTACTTAATACAGGAGAATCGCCATTTAAAAAGGTGTCTGTATTTTTATCCAGGACTTGGAAACTGGCCTGTGGCTTATCAGCTAGCGGGGAGGCAATCAGGGTGGCAGAGAGATTGGGGTGGTTGGGAGGCTGCCAGAATGGAGAGTGGCAACTCACCCCAGCGCCACAGGCACCGGAGGGCTCAGTGCTTGCTTTTTCTTGTGCAAGGAGGGCATGACCCAGATTGAAAAGCTGGTGGGAGAGTAGAGGGGGGTTCACCTCCTGCAGTGGTCCCCATTTGGCTCATGACCCCTGCCTGTGCTATTTACCCAAAGGAGCTTTATAAAACTTGTTTTTAAATTGTTTGGCTATTTAATTGGTGTTTTATGATGTTTTAATTGTTAAATATTTTATGCAGTTTTACAATTTCTGTTTTAATTGTTAATTGATTTTAATGGTGTTTTAATGTAAACCGCCCTGAGCCTTTTGGAAGGGCGGTATAAATTTTTTAATAATAAATAAAATAAATAAATAGTAAATAAAAGCTTGCATTTGCTCCAAAGAAGGCTTTGTTAGTATAAATGGCATGTGTGTGGGGCAGATGTGATCCAGATCAGGACCGCAGAAGGGGGAGGCTTAAAGGACCCCCCCAGCCCCAGCCATGGTCCTGATCGTTCCCCCTTGTGTGCTACTTACGCAAGAACAAATGAACACGTCAGGGCTAAGGAAGTGGATAACGTCATGTTAAGTTTGGCCAAAAGCATGCTTACATTCTGGCAATTCAGAGGATGCCTCTCAATACCATTTGCAGGGGGGCAATCGCAGGAGAGGGGGCCTGCCTTCACCTCTTGCCTCTGGGCTCCCCAGGGGCATCTGGTGGGCCACTGTGTGAAACAGGATGCTGGACTGGATGGGCATCCTTGGGCCTGATCCAGCAGGGCTGTTTTTTATGTTCTTATGTTAGCTCCCATTTTATTATTACTATTATTATTATTACATTTATATCTCGCTCTTATATCTGGCTCACTAATTTAATTAATTTAGAAATTAAGCACTGACCTCACCCCCCTCACCCCACCATCCCATTCCATTCTTACCTGGGGACAGTGGCAGGTGAATCCAAGGGGGTCATCAGGCACTGTATCACAGCTGCCACCATTGAGGCAGGGGCTTGATCGACAACTGTCAACCACAGATTCACACAGAACCCCTGGGTGAAGGAATTTAAAAAACAAAACAAAACCAAGTTGCTCTAATAAGAACTAATGTGCCTACTTTCCTTTCACTATCCCTTCAACTGGACTAAATCTGTTTCAAATTGGTTAGGTGGTCCACAAGTTAGACCTCTTGGGTCTCAAACGTTCATGCATCTGCCATCTTGGATTGGGGTGGATGACATCATTACAAACTACACCACTGAGGTGTCCCTATGTGTCCCTACAACTGTACCTAATTTGGTTCATATTGGTCAAGGCGTTACGAAGTTGATGGGGGGGGATACATACACGGACACACGGAATGCTGGTTGATCTCATAAGCCTACTGGAAAGTAGGCTAAAAAGCGAGAGGGACGCTATGCTGGGTTGAATAGGGACAGTTACTCTCCCACTTCTAAATATAAGAGAACCACCATTTTAAAAGATACCTCTTTGCCCAGTTGTTGTTGTTGTTATTAATAATATTGTATACCCCGCTCTTCCTCCAAGGAGCCCAGAGCGGTGTACTACTTACTTAAGTTTCTCCTCACAACAACCCTGTGAAGTAGGTTAGGCTGAGAGAGAAGTGACTGGCCCAGAGTCACCCAGCAAGTCTCATGGCTGAATGGGGATTTGAACTCGGGTCTCCCCGGTCCTAGTCTAGCACTCTAAGCACTACACCACACTAGCGTAGTTAGCATGCATTAAATAAATAATACTTGAAGTACTTGCCAAAAAAAAAAAGTAGAATTAGGGCATTTCCAGATGGCAGTTTATTCTGACATGAACACAAATTGTAATAAAAGATTTTTTGGGCATGCAGGTGATGCCAAAGATTGTGTTGTCGAGTCAGTGTTGACTCCTGGTGACCACAGAGCCATGTGGTTTTCTTGGTAGAATACAGGAGTGGTTTTGACCCCTGCTAACACAGCAAAGTGACACCTTTTGAAGGTGGTGAGTCTCCTTTTTTAGCAGGAGGAGAGTAACTGGGCCCTATCCGCTGTTGACTGTTGCTGGTGTTGCTCTAATATTTAGCTTGTGAGCCCTTTGGGGACAGGGAGCCATCTTATTTATTATTTCTCTATATAACCGCTTTGGAAACTTTTGTTGAAAAGCAGTATATAAATATTTGTTTTTGTTGTTTACCATTGTCTTCTCCCACACAGTATGAGAGAATGCCTTTCAGTACCTTCCTATATCACAGCTGCCCGATATAGGAGTTTCCCATATTCTGGGAAACACACCAGTGGGGATTCAAACCAACAGCCTCACGCTCTCTAGACTGTGCCATTAGGTGGCTTGATGTCAAAGGACATTGTGCTATTTCTTAGCGCCATCTGCTGACAATCTGAAAAATCCATGAAAACCCTTTTAAATACTATGTTTAAAGTAGGGTTTTAAAGCACTGGTTCTTTCACAGATGGTCAGCAAATGGCTCTAAGAAATAGTGTGACATCTTTTGAAGTCATCTGGATGCTCTGGAAAATCTCTCATTGCAATTTGTGTTTATGTTAGAATAAAGTGCCAGATGGAAATGTCCCCGGATTGAAATGAGTCTTCAGCATAGCACACACACACATCCTCTCCCACCTCTCTGTAGCTGACCTCCTTTCCTTTACCTGTGTACCCTGGCATGCACACACATCGGAAGCCCTCAGCACTGGACTGGCAATTGTGGGCACCAGGTTGATGACAAGGCTGAGAGAAACAGGCGTCCACTACCCCCTGACACTGCTTGCCAACATAGCCAGCTGGGCAGATGCAAGAGAATCCTTCAGGATGAGCTACACAGGTGCCTCTGTGGTAGCAGTGGACACCAGGAAGAGAACAGGGGTCCACGTCACAATTGGGCTCTGGAAGGAAGGAAGGACAGTAAGTCTAGACAAGGGATAAGCTGTGGTCCACATTACAGAGGCTGGGAGTTCAAACACACAGTTGCCATTTCTGGAGGGAGTCCTGTGTTTCTGGTTCTGCCCAGAGTTAACAACAACTTTATTGGCTGCCCCATAGCAAGTGTTTTCTGGGCAGCTCACAAACAAAAAACAATGGAATAAAACATACAATTAAAAGCACATTAAACACAAATATATATATATATGAATGATTTTTTTAAAGCCTAGGTGAACAAGAGAATCTTCACCTGGTGTCCAAAAGAACATAGTGATGGTGTCAGGTAAGCCTCATGGCGGGTACTATTCCGTAAATAGGTTGCCACCACTAGAAAGGCCATCTCCCTTGTAGCCACCTGTCTTACCTCATTTGGCAGGGGCACTTGGTTAAACCTACCTTTGGTCCCTGGTGGGCACAGGCAACGGTATCCGTCTGTTGTCTTGGTACAGACACCTCCATTTCGGCACTTCTCCTCAGACAGGCACTGAAATTGGGAAGATTCAGGGCTGATTCAGGGCCATGGAGGTAAAAACTACCACAACGACAGGGCGGCAGCGGGAACCAGTCAGCAAAGAAAAAATCTCAAGGTGCAGAGGAAATTCAAGTGCAATTTCCCCCCCAAAAAACCACAGTGCTTTGGGGGCATAAAGTCATTCATCAAGGGATACAAACTTGTAGGAAAGTGATCAAAGTACACTTTCAAAGACAGGCATAGAGCCTTGGTTATTGGGTCTGCAGAACAAGATGCACCTTGGGCTCTTCCAGATGCTGATATATTCCATCCGCTCAAACTACTACAAAAAAATAAAAAGGGGAATCCACACCAGGAAGAAGGTCTCATTATATTTGTAACACCATCTGTGGCAAGCAATAGACCTCGATCTGAACCAAAATTAGTCCAGTGGTAGAGTCAGTGAAAGGAAAGTAGGCTGACTAGTTCTTACTAGAACAACTTGTTTCATACTCCTTTTATTCTAACCTGGGTGGGGTGGGGGAGAAATGGTTATTCAACTGATTGCCCGCAGATGGTGCTATGGATATAATGTGACCTCCTCCTTCCTAGTGTGGATTCCCCATTTTATTTTTGTAATTGGAGCTGATGCTGGAATATATCTGGAAGAGCCTTTTGTTTTTTGCTCCCTGATTCAGAGCCAAACTACATGTTAATAGCACGGGAAGTCCCATGACATTGGAAGGTGATCAGGAAATCCTGACACTTCTTGATCATCCAACAACTCTGGGTTTTAGGAGTTTTCCCACATGCATTGGCTGGACCTACCAAGCTCACCTGACAGCCCTTTCCCCCGCCCTGATCTGTACAATTGTCTCCAACTTGACTTGTCTTTTTCTGGCATTGCGATCCACTCCAGCCTGGGGGGCAGAGGCAATGTGGGGCAGACTCCTCCACAACACATTGGCCTTCATTCTTGCAGGGGTCTGTTGAGATGGGTAGAAAGAAACAGGGATTGAAAATAAAAGAGGTAGGGTTCCCCTCCCCCAACTTACTAAGAAATTCAGCAATGCCATTTTTTTTAAAAAAAAATTGATAGCATTCCTGTGCTTTGATTGAAGTACCTCATGAAAAAGCAGAATTTGAACATCTGAGCCACAGTGATCCAGAAATAGGCAACACTTAACTTGCTGTATTTCTGCCCGTTAAGGTGTCAAAGGCACAGAATCCCTACCAAAAATAAAGTTGGCCATGAATGTTGTATGTAGCCCAGTCCTATGTATGTTTACTCAGGAGCACATCCCACTGTGTTGAATGTGACTTCCTCCATGAAAAGGATTTATAGGATCAAGTGAAATGTCTGACTTCAGAATTTGACAGTAAATCCGATTCTATTCAATTTGGACGTAATCAGAACTGTGGATCCCTTTCCCACTGCAGGTGCTAAATAAGTATAGCATTGGACCAAACTATATGTGACATAGGACGTCCATAATTACTACCACCATTTTTTAGCCTACTTTCCAAAGGAAGAAAGCTTAGGAGATCTGCATCTGTCCTCCTCTAATAATGTTTGGATTTACAACTGGAGACAAACCAAATTCATAGCACAGAGACGGGCACCCTAGAGCAGGGATACTCAATGTTGGGCCCCCAGATGTTCTTGGACTTCAACTCCCATAATCCCCAGCCCCAATGGCCTTTGGTTGGGGATTATGGGAGTTGAAGTCCAAGAACATCTGGGGGCCCAACATTGAGGATCCCTGCCCTAGAGGACCCCAACAGGATTCCCCTCCCCACCTGATCCTCCCACTGTTTCAAGATGGCAGCCACTCAACGTATAGGCAAAACTCCTTTGTAACTTGTGTTACCCCTTGTAATTAGGCAAAGAGTCACCTTTCAAAGTAGTGATTCTCTTTATGTTTAGCAGTGGGGAGAGCAACTGGACCTGTCCAGCCCCAGCACAGCATCCCTTCAATTGATGTTGCCCATATAGGGTTTTGTTTTCGCGTGTTGCTGGTGTCTACCATGTATTTCTTTTTAGACTGTGAGCCCTCTGGTGACAGGAAAACATCTCCTTCCTGTCCTTATTCTTTTTTCTATGTAAACCACCTTGAGAACTATTTGGTTGAAAAGCAGCAAATAAATAAATAAAATGTCCTGACAGTCAGTTATAAACCAAATTCACAGCACATGGGGGACGGGGGCAGGATGCCTAGGTGAGAGTTATGTTGTTTAAAAAAATTAGGAAGTATTCTCCATTAGTTCTGCTTAGCAGGCCCACAGTCAGTCTAAAAGTACAGAGAGGGACACACAAAAGTAGAGGGGGGCAGAGAGCTTGCAGTCTGGAGCATGGATACATTTCTGTAAAAAAAAATGAGGAGGGGCAGAGAAAAATTTGGGGGGCTGCTAGTTAGAGCTACTTGTGGGGTTGTTTTTTTTTTTGTTTTTTTTAAACAGAAATCAGCCTCAGGGAGATGTGAATTTGAACACAGCAGTAATGCAGGGAGGGGGAGGCAATATGATTTCATCTTATTCTTGATTTTTATTCATGAAACTATCCTATTGCATTTTAAAAACACCTGAGAAGAAACTTTCACTACCCCTGGATGTTCAGAGAGTTTACACAGCGTCTGCAGCTGCCACATACTCACTGGGTGAGCAAAGGTCCAGGGTTATTTGGCATATCGGTCCTGTGTAACCCACAGGACAGTGACAGCTGAAACTTCCAGGGCTGTTGAGGCAGGATCCAGAATGGAGGCAAGGGCTCGATCCACATTCATCCACGTCCTTGTTGCACGTTGCACCTGGAGGGTGGGAAAGGAGCAAGAGAGGTGGCCATCTGTGCATGGAAGTGGAAAATGAGGCAGGCTAGGATGTGAGACAGCACAGGCCAGGGTGACGGGCTGCCCAGGTGAGGGCTGAGGCTTGGGATTGAGGGCTGTGTTACCTACGTAGCCGCTGGGGCAGATGCAGTTGAAGGCACCCCGATGGCTCTGGCATGTGGCCCCCTGGTGGCAAGGTCTGGAATCACAGGCATCTATCTCCGTGCCACAGTTGTTACCCGTCCAACCTGGTGAACATAGGCAGTGCGGTCTGTAGAGAGGGACAAATAGTCAACATTTCCCCCCCTAACTCTGTGCCCTTCTTAGCAGCACAGCACATAGAAATTTCTACCATCCACTCTGTTAAACAGGCCTGAAACTTGGGGTTTTTTTTTGCACCATCGAACATGGATGGTGCTAAACAAACACATACATAGATTTTCCGGGGTGTTTTCCACACAGGGCCTTTAAAAGCCCTTTAGCTTGCATCTCCTCAAGAATGGAGGGGGTGTGTCCACATATCGGGCAGGTTTACCCCCAAGTCCCTGTGAGCTATCAGGGAGCACTTCACACACAATTCGGGTTTTTCAGTGCGCATTAGAGTGTAAGGTAAAGGTAAAGTGTGCTGTCAAGTCAATTTCTATTCCTGGCGCCCACAGAGCCCTGTGGTTTTCTTTGGTAGAATACAGGAGGGGTTTACCATTGCCCCCTCCCATGCAGTATGAGATGACGCCTTGCAGCATCTTCCTATATCGCAGCTGCCAGATATAGTGCCAGTGGGGATGCGAACCAGCAACCTTCTGCTTATTAGTCAAGCATTTCCACGCTGCAACACTTAAGGTGGTGCATTAGAGTATAGCCCGGTTTATATCCAGAGCTTTAAAAATCCACATTTTGCATTGCCTTTTTTGGACAACTTTGAGTTTGCAGTAAAGCCTGCTGTGTGAAGAACGCCCTGGTACAGAGATAGATTGTGAAGAAACCTTTATTCCTTTACTATCTGTATGTTTGGCTGTTGTAAACAAAGAGGGCCCATTTTAAAAAGATGGCTGCCCTTGGCATGCAGGGAATCTGGACTGGTTGTGGTGGTAGTCGAGGATCAGGTTAAAGCCGAGGGGTGCGGCTGCCACCTTTTTGCTGGCCTGGCTCCTCTGCCTTTACTTCACTGCCTGACCTGCAGGAGTTTAACAGGTGAGCGGTTTCCTTACATGGAGGTAAAGTAAGTCAAAATCCTTTACCTGCTTAATTTCAGTGAGTGAGGCTGCTGCTAATGGCATTGGGGCTGGGCCAGTTAAAATGGGTGGCAACTCTAGGTATGAAGAGAAAGGCAGGCTGTGGACAGAACATTTTGGAAAAGCAAGAGGAGCAACTTCCCCTTTAATGCCACCATGGCACATACCCAATCCAGGAATGGTAACCTGATAAGTGTGCAAACATATACACAGGAATATGGGAAGCTGCTTTATTTATATCAAGTCAAGCCATGGGTCCCTCTAGCTCAGTGTTGTTTACACACAGACTGGCGGTGACTCTTCAGAGTTTCAGGCAGGAGTCTTTCCCAGCCATTGTGGTTTTAATCTGACTTTTTAAAAAAATTAGTTAATTTTATTACTTTTATTGTATCTGTGTCTATCTTGTTGTGAGCTGCCCCAAGCAGTAGTGCACTGGAGGGGCGGGGTATAAATATTTTAAATAAATAATAAATCCATAATATGGTAGCTGGAGATGCCAGGGATTAAATCTGGGACCTTCTGCATGCAAAGCAGTTGCTCTATCACTGAGCTATAGCGCCATCCCTATAATTTGAAGGG
Organism: Hemicordylus capensis; assembly: GCF_027244095.1. Lineage (NCBI taxonomy): Eukaryota > Metazoa > Chordata > Lepidosauria > Squamata > Cordylidae > Hemicordylus > Hemicordylus capensis. The sequence goes on along the minus strand of NC_069658.1, from coordinate 250,475,328 downwards.
AGGGGAGCAGAGCCAATTGGCAGAGTGGAAAGCCTGTGAATTCCTATCCTAGCTGCTAAATGTAGCCATTTCCCCAAATCTCATAATTATCAGTGGAGAAGTGGAATTTATTAGACCAGATGCCTGGCATCTTGAGGGTCTAGTCAGTTTCAGAATCAGAAAAGGAAGTTATTGATTGCCAGGGCTTTACGTCTTTTGCAGAAATCTGAACACGTGCATAAGAACTTATCCTGGTGAGTCCTAGTTACGATCAAGTCCTGAGGAGTGGAACTTAAAACCTATGCTGAGTCCACCATGGTTACATCCATGAACCGTAACTTCACATCGCCTCTTGCCCTCTCACAATCCATACCCAGACTCTGTCCTTTGGCAACTGCCCCCGTTGAGGCACTGCCAATTCCAGCAGGGGTCACTGAGCTCTGTGCAGCGGAGTCCTGTGTAACCCGGGGAACAAACGCACGTGAAGGAGCCTGGTGAATTCACGCAAGTTCCGTGACCACAGGGGGCACTGTAGCAGGGGTCCACGTCTCTCTCACACTGGGGCCCCTCGAAACCTGCGGAAGGGAAAGTCTTGACTTTGTCATGGGCCTTAATACAGATGTCCATGCGTCTTCATCTCTCTTTTCCCTACAATTCCACTCCATCCCAAATTGAACCCTAGAAGGCTGGGGAAACCCCAGAATGTCCAACTTTTGCCTTGAGGCAGAACCCTTCTGTGAACAGAACAAGCTTATTTATTTATTTATTTATTTATTTATTTATTTATTTGTCAAATTTATACCCCGCCCAAACTTACGTCTCTGGACGGCCCATTCACAAGTTCACACCCATGTGGAGGGAGAAAAAGAATGGGGTGAATTGTGAGGCAGAGGCGAAGCTCATCCAGCTCTGAAGTTCACCCACGTCCTTCCAGCACCCACCAGTTAAGGAAGGCCATTGATGACTCCTGCTCACGGGCCCTTCTCAGATCTCGGAGCTGGTCCATTCCTCTACCAACCCACTCACCCATATGGGCACAAAGCACACTGGCCTCTTACCTTGAAGGCACGTGCAAGAGAAAGTCCCGGCATAATTCTGGCACCGTCCCCCGTTTCTGCAGGGGCTACTGGCACAGCTGTCCACTTCCACCATGCATCGGGGTCCCTCGAAACCTAGCCAAAAAGAGCAGAAAGTCAAAGGCCGGGATAAAAAAAAGTGAAAATAAATAAAAATAAAAATTTAATCTCAGCGTTAGAGAAGGAAAGGACCTTTTTACTACTACGAAGAATATTTATAAACCGCTCTTCAACCCAAGCTCTCAAAGCGGTTTACATAGAAAAAGAAATAATAAATACATAAGATGGTCCTCTGTCCCCAAAGGGCTCACAGTCTAAAAAGAAACGTAAGGCAGATACCAGCAACAGCCACTGGAGGGATGTTGTGCTGGGGCTTGATAGGGCCCGTTGCGCTTCCCCTGCTGAATATAAGAGAATCACCACTTTAAAAGGCGCCTCTTTGCTGAGTTAGCAGGGGCCGACCTTGGCGGTGGTTCAGTCTGACCCTCTGCTCAGTGCAGGGGACTGGTACAGCATCTCTGACAGATAGTTATCCAGCCTCTGTATGAAAACCTCCAGTAAAGAAGAGCTGTAAATGAGGTGGACTGTTCCACTGTTGAACAGCTGTTGCCAATGGGAAACTCCTCCTAGTGCCATCTAGCTTGAAATCCTTCCTAATGTCATCTAGCCTAATATCTACCTGCTTCTGTCAGCCCTTCAGATATGAAAAGATGGGGAATGGGGATCATATCTCGCCTTAGTCTCCAGGAGACCAGGAGAGCTGGTCTTGTGGTAGCAAGAATGACTTGTTCCCATAGCTAAGCAGGGTTTGCCCTGGTTGCATATGAATGGGAGACTTGATGTGTGAGCACGGCAAGATATTCCCCTCAGGGGATGAAGCCGCTCTGGGAAGAGCAGAAGGTTTCAAGTTCCCTCCCTGGCAGCATCTCCAAGATAGGGCTGAGAGAGATTCCTGCCTGCAACCTTGGAGAAGCTGCTGCCAGTCTGTGAAGACAATACTTGGCTAGATAGACCAGTGGTCTGACTCAGTATATGGCAGCTTCCTATGTTCCTGTGTTCCTCTTCTCCAGGCTAAACATACCCAGCTCCTTCGGCTGGCCTCTCCTCCAATTTCCCTCACTCACCTGGAGGACATTGGCAGACAAATCCATGGCTCTGTGGAAGGCAGGTTCCCCCATTGATGCAGTGGCCTCTGGTGCATTCTTCCATTTCACACAATGACCCTGTGAAGCCTGGAAAGGGGGAGAGAGAAGCTTCTTTAGGGACTAGGAAAGGCTCAAGCTTTGCACTGTATGGAATAGTGGTCCACAAGGAATAGAATCCAACAAGCTAGAGAACCCAGGAAGACCAAGAAATTTAAGACTGGCAAACAGAAGTACTTTTTCACACCATGCATAACCAACCTATGGAATTCTCTGCCACAAGATGTGGTGACAGCCAACAGCCTGGATGGCTTTAAGAAGGGTTTAGATCAGGCCTGCTCAACTTAGGCCCCCCAGCTGTTTTTGAACTACAACTCCCATAATCCCCAGTGACAGTGACCAATAGCCAGGGATTATGGGAATTGTAGGCCAACAGCTGCAGGAGGACCGAAGTTGAGCAGCCCTGGTTTAGATAAATTCACGGAGGAGAGGTCTATCAATGGCTACTAGTCAGAGGGCTATAGGCCACCTCCAGCCGAAGAGGCAAGATGCCTTGTAGTGGCACTGCGGAAGATATGGCGAGGAAGCCTAGCAGTGTGATCCACTGTTACCCTCTGCACATGTAGACTTCTATACACTGCTTACATCCATGCAATTAAAGGGTTCATTCTAAGCCTCTCTAGCCTTAAACTTTAGTAACCTTGTACTCCTGGTTTTTTAATTGAAAACTGTATATCCACCTGCATGCCTGTATTCATATTTTGAGTTTATATTACTACGCCAATTAGTACAGCTAGTCATGGATAAGGTTTACTTAAAACATATGTGCTAATCACCCACCTGGGGCAGGGCACATGGGAAGATGCGCTGCCTGGGATTGGCATGTACTTGGGCCACTGGCCAAGCGCATTGGTCTCACACAGGCTACTGATGGGGGGGGGGCAACAGCCCCTTGTAACAGTATAAGAAAGACCCACAAACACCCCAGTAATTTGGAGCTTCAGCGTAGACCGAGACCTGGGAAGGTGCTATGCACCAGCTGGCCTTATAGGGGCCACATCTTTTTCGTCACCACTGGGGCTCCCCAATGAAAAAGATCACGCCAGATCAGAGACGTATGCTTTATCCTTTGTTCTGTAATCCTCTTTAAAACATTATTCCGCTTTGTCTAATAAAACCACTTTGGCATTTACACTGGTTTGAGCTTATTGCCTCCGAATCCCAGAACATGTTGGACACTGGCTGGCCATAGGTGCCAGTACATGCCTCTAAATACCTGTAGCAGGGGAAGTAATAGCAGGAGAGAGGGCATGCCCTCAGCTCTTTCCTGTGGGCTTCTCAGAGGCATTTGGTGGGCCACTGTGGGAAACAGGATGCTGGACTAGAGAGGTCTTGGGCCTGAGGGCTGTTCTTATGTTCTTATGACCAGAGTCCTCCACAGAATCATTATGGGTGAGGTGACAATACGAGGACTGAAAGGAAATGTGTTACCAGTGGCATGCTATCATCCTCTGGATCAAAACGCAGAGAGTGACCAGGGCCTGGACAAACAAATCAGAGAGGTGTCAAAGCGAGACAGTGCTGTAATGATGGGTGACTTCAATTACCCTCACATAGACTGGGCAAATTCACGTGCAGGTATTGACAGAGAGGCCAAATTTCTAGATGTGCTAAATGACTGTGCCTTAGAATAGTTGGTTGTGGAACCAACTGGAAAGAAAGCAACCTTGGACTTAATCCTGAGGGGTGCCCAGGACCCGGTGCAAGATGACAGAGTTGTAGAACCACTGGGGAACAGTGACCATGGTGTGATCCAATGCAGCTTATATACAAGTGGAGCATTGCCAAGGAAATCCAACACAGAAACGCTGGACTTTTGAGGAAACTTCTCAAAAATGAGGGGACTGTAAAAAGGAAGCTGAAAAGGGAAAGTCATGAGGGTCAGATCATTCCAGAAGCATGGAACTTATTTAAAACCACAATACTAGAAGCTCAGTTGGATGTATAGCAAGGAGGAGGAGAGGTACCACCAAGTTCAGGAGGATGCCATGGTGGCTAACAAATAGAGTCAGGGAAGCTATAAAAGGGCAGAAGACTTCCTTCAGAAAATGGAAGTCCTGCCCAAGTGAAGAGAACAGAAACTCTGGCAAAAGAAATGCAGGGAGACAATAAGGGATGCAGAAAGAGAGTTTGAGGAGCATATAGCTAGAACTGTCAAGGGGAATAACAAAAACTCCCTTAAATATATCAGAAGCAGAAAACCTGCCAGGGAGGCGGTTGCACCCTTGGATGATGAGGGGGTGAAAAGGATTATTAAGGAGAATAAGGAGATCGCAGAGAAGCTGAATGAGTTCTTTGCATCTGGCTTTAATGCCTATATGAGTTTTCTTCTGGGATGTGAGTATGTATGTTTAAAGAAGAGAGTTAGATATTTGATCTACGTCTGTTTATTGCAAGGTCAATAAACCTTGCGTTCACTCCACAAACCCAGTTTAAGGGGAGGGGTAGTTTGGCAGGTTAACCGCCTGGAGGCCACTGGGCTCACCTGCGAGCCCGGTGGTTCTCACAGTCAGGAGAAATTGGGCTAGGCTCCCCTAGCCCAATTTCGCCTGATCATGGGAATAGCCTCTATATCATTATACAAGCCTCCAGTTGATTGGTCCATGCATTAGTTGGCCACAGATTCAGGATGGCTAGATGGCAGAGCAATGGGAACCCAAACAGGGCTGTCATCTTTTCCTCATATTCTGTTCTCTATCATGTAGAAGTGGAACATGGAGCTGGGGAGTCAAAGCACCACTACCACCACTGCATCTGGACTGAAGGTTTCCATTATTATACTGCTCCTCCTCCAAGAGGTACAAGCATTATCCCCTCCCAACAACCCTATGAAGTAGGTTAGGCAAAGAGTGTCAGGCCCAAAAATCACACAGAAAGTTTTGTGGCACAGCCGGAATTTGTACCCAGCTCTTCCCGGTCAAGGCCCAGAACCCTGACCATTACACCATACTGTCAATAATCACGTTTTCCTTGCTCCTTACCGGAGAGGCAGAGGCATTGGAACTGGCCCAGCAGGTCAAGGCAGGAGCCTCCATTATGGCAAGGCTGACTGAGGCACTCGTTGAGGTTTGATTCGCAGCGTGAGCCCGTGTAGCCCTCAGGGCAACGGCAGGCAAAGGACCCGGGGGTGTTCTGGCAGTGCCCGCCATGTTCACACGGATCCGAGTCTGAAATGGGAATGAGGAGGAGCTGAGAGGAGCAAAAGTGGATAAAGAGGGGCCGTCGCTCAGTGGCTGCGCATCTGCTTTGCATGCAGAAGGTCCTGGGTTCGATCCCTGACAGCATCTCCAAGTAGGGCTGAGGGGAAGCCGCATCTGGAACCCTGGAGAGCGGCTACTAGCAGACAATACTGAGCTAGCTGGACCAATGGCCTGACTCAGCATAAGCCTACTTTCTGTATTAAAAACATGACCCTCTCCTAAGACAACCATTCCTAACTCTTTTTGCTATGATAGAAATGAGTCAGTGAAATGGTTAAATGCTAACTGAGCAAAGAGACACCTTTTAAAGGGGTGATTCTCTTATATTTAGCAGGGGGAGAACAACTGGCCCTATCCAGCCCCAGCACAGCATTCCTCCAGTGGCTGTTGCTGGTATCTGCCTTATGTTTCTTTTCAGATTGTGAGCCCTTTGGAGACAGGGAGCCATCTTATTTATGTATTATTTATTTTTCTATGGAAACCGCTTTGTGAACTTTGGATGAAGAGTGGTGTACAAATATAAATAGTATATAGTAGTATAGAAATGTCAGCCGCAAACACCCATCCATCGAGGAGGCTGCCCTGCTGTGCCTCTGAATGAGTCGTTGCTCTGATTAGCCTCCACTGAGAAGTCGAGGTGGTTCACTGTGCCACGCTTCTGGCAACTGGGTATTCAGTTACTATCCATGTACAATATCTAATGATTCATGCAGAAACACAAAAGGGAGGGGGCTTATTAGAGGGCAGGTCATTCTTGTTTTCTCTCATGCTAATAATCTGGATGAGCTGTCATGACCCCAGATCTAGGACCCCCAATTGGGAGATGAGACAGACAGTTCAGGGGATGAGACAGGGCGAGAGGACCCTGTGACACACCCCCCACACCAAGAGAACCAAGGAAAACTGAACTGGCACCTCCACAGTGACACAGTGACACACCTCCACAGTGACACAGGACACAGCCCTGCCTCAGAGCAATCCTTTGAGGACCTGCCAGCCCTAGTAGAGGTGAGCTTAGAAGACTGGGCAAGATGGCTTTATGCAACAGAGTCTTCCCTAGGGAAGGGGTGGGGCCAATTCACCTTGCCTGGGTAGCGGCCATAAAAAACAGCAGTCTGCTCCAAGCAGCTGCTGGAGCAACATCTCTCTTAGGTTCTTAAACCTAGCCATCTTTCTTTCCTGCCTGGAGCTATGCAAGGTCCTGACCCTTTCCCCCCGTAGCTGTCTGCGTCCCTCTCTAGGCAGGGATTCCGGCTTGACCTAGAACGGGTTACTGAGCTCCATCCCACCCACCCGGCCCCACCCACCTTACCCATCTGGCACTCATTGATGTCGTCATAGCACGTGGATCCAGCATAACCTTGCTGGCATGTGCAGATGGCATGTCCAGTCAGATGGTCAGTGTCACAGTGTGCATCAGGATGACATGGGCTGCTGAGGCAGGCATCGTGCAGATGGCAAAGAAGCCCTGTGGAAGCAGGTAGGTGTGGTTAGCAGAACTACCCTTGTAGGAGCTGGTCCTTGGAGAAGCACAAAACCCCCAAATCCCATGCTCTGGTGTCCTCCGCAACACACATCAGCACCACATGACTTCATACAATAGCCCCAGACTACAGCGTCTCCTGCAGTAGTCATTGGTAGAGTTGTCTTAATGTCACAGAATGTTAATCAACATTCCAACTGCTGGGGTAGGGATGGGGAAAAGCTCATTCATGTTATATGGAAAAAGAGGGGAATTGAAGGAGTCTAATGGGAGTGTGGGTAAAATATAAAAAATGGCTGGAATGTAAAACTCCATTATGGGTTCCCCCGATTGAAGCTTTGGCACGTAAAGAGACAAATATGCAATCTGAATGGTGTACCTATAGGGATCTGTTATGTTTTCAAGAGAAAGGCTGTAAATTAAAAAACCTAAACAAAGTACAAAGTTTGGTTAGTAACTAGTTTCAGTACCATCAGCTAAATGAAATTTATAAGAAGGATCTTAAAGTTGGATTTGAGAATCAAATGTCGAGATTCAAGAAGGAGTTGTGTGAAAATGATGAAAAAATTGTCTCTGAGATGTATAAGTTGTTGCTTTTGGAGGAGACAAGAGATGAAGTGGTTAAAACGACTATGATAAAATGGGCTCAAGATGTGGGTCATAATATAGATACGGCTGCTTTTTAATTATGGAAAACTTATTTAAAGTTCACTGCATGTTACACTTTAAAAGAAAATTATTATAAGATGATGTATAGGTGGTATTTGAGACCGAAAAAATTAGCATTAATGTATAAAAATGTTTCAAACAAATGTTGGAAATGTGGACATTGTGAAGGAACTTTTTTCCCTATGTGGTGGTCATGTGGGAAGGCAAAGGCCTTTTGGGATATGATATATAATGAGCTGAAGAAAAAATTTTTAATGACATTTCCTAAGAGGCCAGAATCCTTCCTGCTGGGAGTAACTCAAGGACTGTTCTCCAGAAGAAATTTTACATTTTTTATGTATGCAACCACGGTGGCTAGAATAGTATATGAGCAGAAATGGAAAGACAATAAAATGCCCTCAAAAGAAGACTGGTTGATAAAAATTTTGGAATATGCTGAGATGGCAAAACTTACAGCACTTATAAGGGATGAAAATTTGGAATGTTTCAAAGAAGATTGGGAACCATTTTTACTTTACTTAAAGAACTATTTTTCTAATATGGACTTTTCTTCAGTAGGGTTTGAAATATAGTAATAACAGCAGGTTGGGTTGGGTAAAATCGAGTAGCAGTGTGGAGTATGTATGTTTTGAATTATTATAGCAATGGTTTATATGTATAATTAACATAAACCGCGCAGACAAGTAAGTGGGAAGTCAATATTTACTTAATCAAATACATGAATGTAGTTGGATTGTAAAGCTATTGTAAAAGCCAATAAAAAATTTAAAATGCAAAAAAAAAAAAAAAAAAAGGAAGAAAAAAGGAAGAAAGAAAAAGAGGGGAATGAGAGGCAAAATCTTGAGGCAAAGCAACCAGAATTGTTTGTAGTATATAAACAAACTCTCAGTCTTCCATTTGTCATCTCTCTCTGAGTCCTCCTCCACTGTGAGGAGCCCAGCCCTTCTCTCTAAGAAGTATGGTCATTACGAGCTCAGCTTTATGGGAAAAGGCTGAAACTCAATGGTAGGACATCTGTTTAGCATTTTATTTATTTATTTTTACATTTCTATCCCACTCTTCCTCCAAGGAGCCCAGAAAAATGGGGTTTTTTTAATCCTCACAACACTGTGAGTTAGATTAGGCTGTGGGTTAAGTGACTGGCCCAAAGTCACCCAATAAGTTCCATGGCTGAACAGGGATTTGAAATCTGGTCTCCCCCGTCATAGCACTCTAACCACTACACTACTCTGGTCCCAGATTCTTCAGATAGGGCAGAGCAACATTCCTGCCTGAAGCCCTGGAAAGCCACTCCCAGTCCAAGTTGACAGTACTGAGCTAGATGGATCAGTGGTTTGACTCAGTAGGCCACAGTTTCCTATTATCTGCATGACAAATATCCCAGGTTCTGTCCAGGGGCATAGCCAGCCCGCCGGCAGCCTGTGTGCGGCCGTGGTGGGTGTCCCGATAGCCCTGCCCCCTGCGTCTGATGCCAGACGCAGGGGATAGCCACGCCCCCGCATCTGACATCAGACGCGGGGGGCGTGGTCTGGCTCCCGAACGAAGCCTTGAGGCTCCATTCGGGAGTTGCTGCTGCTTGCCGTTTTTAACTGCTGAAGGGGCCACGCGGCCCCTTCGGCAGTTAAATGAAGGCTGGAGGTGCCTTCGCAGCACAGCCCAGGAGCGGCTCTTCCCTGCAGGGAAGAGCCGCTCCTGGGCTGTGCTGCGAAGGCAGCCCCAGTCTTAGCTCCTGAAGGGGGCCGTGCAGCCCCTTCAGGAGCTAGTTAGGCTGGTGCTGTGTTTGCAGCAAACATCCAGGAGCGACTCTGCAGGGAAGAGCCGCTCCTGGCTGGCACTGCAAACGCAGTGCCAGCCTTAATTTAGCTCCCGAAGGGGCCGTGCAGCCCCTGCTCGGGAGCTAAACTAGCCTCCCCGCGTCTGACGTCAGACGCGGGGCGCGTGTCGGGGCCGCTCTTGCGGCTCCTGATTGGCCACCGGCCCGGGTTCTTTGAACCCGTTGGCCCAATGGTGGCTCCGCCCCTGGTTCCGTCTCTGGAGTCTCAAGTTAAAGGATAAGTAACAGGGCTGGGAAGGACCTTGCTCTCCATGAGACCTTGTAGAGTCACATTCATTCACACAGTACTGAGCTAGATGAAGCAATTGTCTGACTCATAGGACTTTGCTAAGCTGCTGTGATGTCACAAAGCATTATCAAATTCTAGTTGCTCATGGCCGTGTGTCAGAACAGAACATTGAGAAGAGAGGCACCTTTTAAAAGTGGTGATTCTCTTTATTTAGCAGGGGAAGAGCAACTGGCCCTATCCGTCCCCAGTACAGCATCCTTCCAGTGACTGTTGCTGGTGTCTCTCTTCTGTTCCTTTTTTAGATTATGAGCCCTTTGGGGACAGGGAGCCATTTTAGTTATCTATTTGTATCTATGTAAACCACTTTGGGAACTTTTTGTTGAAAAGCGGTATATGAATATTTGTCGTATTCATACAGTACTGGGCTAGATGAACCAATTGTCTGACTCATAGGACTGGCTAAGCTGCTGTGATGTCACGAAGCATTATCAAATTCTAGTTGCTCATGGCCAGGTTGCAGAACAGAACACTGACACAGAGTACAGCTTCTGTCAAGGAAGTGCAAGGTCTGTGTGGCTAGGTAAATTCCAGGCACAGGGCAAAGAGAAAGGAGGTGTGGAATGCCGTGGCAGTGTTACAATGTGCTTCTAGGGGTGTTATTTACATCCGGTGTTATCGACTTCGAAGATCAAAAGATTATGACCACTGCAGAGCCATAAAAACAAGGAAGCATATTTAGGCTCTAGACATTAGGAGGCATTCCCTAACTGTAACAGCTGTTTGACTGGGGAGCATCCTGCCTCATGCAAGGGTGGGCCCTCCTTCTCTGAACGTTTCCAAACAGAGTCCGGCCAGTCTAGCAGTTTCCTGCACAGAGCAGAGGGTTGGATTAGAAAACCTACAAGGTCCCTTTCAACTCTAATACTGTATGGCCGCATTCGCACGTAACATGGAACCACAGATGAATGGGCCTGTGGTTTTGCAGATGTTCATCTGAATGCGGGCAATCTAGGTTACGGCAACTCAGGTTATACGTGGCGATGAAACTGAGAGTTCAGATTTGGAACTCCAATCTGATCCCTCGGGTTGCAGTGACCTTCGTCGCCTCAACCCAAGGTTCCAGGCAGCCTGCGGTACGTCTGAATTCGGAGCCGCAGGCTGCTTCCCCTGGAACTGGAACTGAGGGAGGAAGCTCTGCCCTCAGCTCCAGTGTGATTGGTTGTGTGGGCTGTCCTTCAGTAAAGAAGGAAGCACGCACAGCCAGCTCCCCCTCCTCTCTGCAGACTGCTCTCCAGTAAGTCTGAGTTCGGACGAGAGGGCAGGGGAAGAAGGGGCCGGAACCGCGGATCCAATGGACCCGTGGTTCCATGTTACATGCAAATGCAGCCAATGAGTCTATGATCTCTAGCAAAGTCTCTTTCCTAGATACCATCAGAGAATTAGCTCTCCTATAACAGCTAGACTGTTTTTATGTACATTTTGCTACAGCAGGAAGAGAGTGGATAATTAAGGAAGCTGGGAGCTTCCAGTTTTCTTGTTTACCCATTCTTCTTGGCGGCTAGGGGACAGGCAGCTGTTTAAAGGCATTAATGAGGTCACTAACTATGTTTCTGAGATCCCTTCCCTCATGATGAATCTGTATTTTTCCTTGGCTGCTGTACCCTGAATCGGTGCTTTCAGAGAACTTTCTGCAGCAACTCTGAGATCTTTTTCTGTCCCACAGGGTTGTTCTGCTTTGACACTTTTAATGGTTTTTCTGTGGACAAAATCTCTGGTATTCAGGCTGACTTGGACTCCACTATTTCTGCAAGGTCTATGAAGGAGGTGTCCAGCGATCCCTCTTGCAGTATAACAGTGGTGCATCAGCTGGTAACCTCCAGGATTGGCTATTGCATTGCGCTCTATGTGGGGCTGCCTTTGTACGTAGTTCAGAAACTTCAGTTAGTTCAAAATGTGGCAGCCAGATTGGTCTCTGGGGCAACCCGGAGAGACCATATTATGCCTGTTTTGAAACAGTTACACTGGCTGCCGATATGTTTCTGGGCAAAATACAAAGTGCTGGTTATTACCTTTAAAGCCCTGAACGGCTTAGGTCTGAGTTACCTTAGAGAGTGCCTTCTTCTGCATGATCCCCACTGCATGTTAAGGTCATCTGAGGAGGTCCGTCTCCAGTTACCACCGGTTCGTCCAGTGGCAACTCAGAGGTGGGCCTTCTCTATAACTGGCCCTCGGCTGTGGAATGCACTCCCAGCAGAAATCCGTAATTTGAGTTCATTCCTGGCCTTTTTCAGGAGAGCCCTTAAAACCTGTTTGGCCTGGCCTTCCAGGGTTTTTAATTTGTTGTAAATTGTTTTTAACTGCTGTAAATGTTCGGCCTGATTCTCCAGGGTTTTTAACTGTTTAAATGTCTTAACTGTTAATTAGTTTTATGCTTATTTTATAGTTTTGATTTTAATAGTCTTGTTTTTACTTTGATGTAAACTGCCCTGAGCCATTTTTTCTAAGGGCGGTATATAAATCAAATAGATAGATAGATAGATAGATAGATAGATAGATAGATAGATAGGCAGGTAGGTAGGTAGGTAGGTTCTGGCCCAGGGGTGGGAGACATCTGGCCTCAAGCAGCCAACTCCATTGAGTCATTGAGGCTCATCAGCAAGACAGGACAAGAGTTCTTGATGCTCCTGCTGTTGCTAAAGGATGTTCTTACCTGCGGGCCAGCAAAAAAGTCCCCCACAGGTCACATCTGGTCCCCAGGCCTTGTGCTGTGCAGGCGTGATCTAGCTCACGATTGTCTTTACTGAGTGGCAGCAGTTCTCTGGCGTGTTAGGCATATATTTTCCAGCTTCCCCGCCCTGAGTCTCCCTCCAGTCCCGATGACAGTCCTCCAGATCATACCTAGAGTAGCCAGCTGTGGTTGCCCCCTAGGAGGAGCCCTGGAGATCTGGTGTTTCCCAGTGAAGCTCCTGCCCCCACTCTAAGAACCCAGGAATGGAGGTGATGCCAAGCCAGGGAGGCTTAGCCCCATCTCTGAAGACAGAGCGCTCACCTAGCTGTTTGGGGCTTCTCTCCTGCTAACCTGGCAAAGAGGCACCTTTTAATGTGGTGATTCTCTTTATTTAGCAGAGGGGGAGTAACTGGCCCTATCCACCCCCGGCACTGTACCACCAGTGACTGTTGCTGGTGTCTATCTTATGTTTCTTTTCAGATTGTGAGCCCTTCGGGGACAGGGTTCCATCTTATTTGTTTGTTATATCTTTGTGTAAACCGCCCTGAGCCATTTTTGGAAGGGCGGTATAGAAATCGAATGAATGAATGATAAGTCTAGTCAGGAGGAGGGAGTAGCCAGTTCAGGCAGCTCCTCTAGACCAGGGATTCTCAACATTGGGTCCCCAGATGTTATTGGACTTCAACTCCCATAATCCCCAAGCCCAGTGGCCTTTGGCTGGGGATTATGGGAGTTTAAGTCCAATAACATCTGGGGACCCAATGTTGAGAATCCCTGCTCTAGAGCAGGGCTGATAAAAAAAACAGGGGATCATGGATGACAAGTACAAGAAATGCAAAGAGAAACCTGTGAACAACCTAGAACAGTAGGCAAAGCGAGAAATGCAGAGTCACAATACAGGATACAACAATACTCCACATGTAATCACAAACTGCAACAGGCATCCATAATACAAAGGCAAGTAAATACAAACAATGTGGGCTAGTGAAAACTCCACAGACTCAAAGATGTCGTTCTTGACAAAAGTTACTGAGATGCTAGTGGTGCCAAATAGTTGTTTGTTTGTTTGTTTTTTGGCACCACTAGCATCTCAGTAACTTTTGTCAAGAATGACATCTTTGAGTCTGTGGAGTTTTCACTAGCCCACATTGTTTGCATTTACTTGTTTTTGTATTATGGATACCCCTAGAGCAGGGCTGGCCTGAAGATCCAGGAAGGGGCAGGGCTCTTGCTGGCTACATAACACCCTCAGTAAGCACCAGCCTTTCGCTGGTTTGGAAACTCCCTTTGTGCTTGTGCCTCTTGCTAGACCAGGGTATGGACGACTGTGGGAACAGAGGGTCACGTGGGAACAGAGTCCAGAGTTCTAGGTGTTCAGTATGGTTGGGAATTTAAGGGAGATAGGTGTGCTTGCACCTTACCTGTCCAACCTGTGGGGCAGTGACAGGAAAATGATCCGATTCCATCCTGGCAAGTGCCCCCATTGTGACACTGATGGCCCACACAGTCATCTGGATTCACCTCGCAGTATTGCCCCGTGTAACCTGTAGAGGGAGACAGTGAGGAGGTGCTAGCAGAGCCACTCTCTGTGTATGGCCGCCATCTTAGTTATTAACTATGCTTAACCATTGTCTAAAGGTTTCACAGAATGACTATCTTGAACCTTTGTAGATAAGATCGATAATACCTCTTCCCTCCCATTATGACATAGAGCTTGTCTCTCCTCCTGCCCAGGACTAGGCCCCTATAAATTTTACGGTAAAGGTAAAGTTGTGCCATTGAGTCGGTGTCGGCTCCTGGTGACCACAGAGCCCTGTGGTTGTCTTTGGTAGAATACAGGAAGGGTTTACGATTTCGCAGTATGAGATGATGCCTTTCAGTATCTTCCTATATCACTGCTGCCCGATATAGGTGTTTCCCATATTCTGGGAAACATACCAGCGGGGATTCAAACCAGCAACCTCTTGCTCCCTGGGCAAGGTTTAGTCTCTAGGTTCAGTTTTAAAGCGAATGCTGGTAAAGTCATCCACCCTCAAACAGGTGCATGTGTACTGGGTACGACAAATGTGTGAATATTCCTATTGGGTACAGGCAGAACACATTTCTGTGGCCACTATATCTGCTAACTGGGCAAAGTGGTGTCCCCAACTAACTGCACCAGTGGAATGGGGAAGCAGAGATTTTTGACACCCTCCTCTTCCACATGAAGTCCTCTCTGCCACCCAAAACTATGTCCCTGGGGGCTGTCCAGTCCTCAGGGACATATTTTTTGGATGGCATGGAGAGTTTCCTGGGGAAGGGGAGAGCATCAAAAATTGCTGTTATGGCACTGCACCAGTGCAGCTTGTTGGGAAGTTCTTCTCATCGACTCTCTCATTGCACTGGTGCTTCTTTGCTGTGTATGTCAGCCACTGATAATAGTTGCGCACCTGGTGGACACAGGCAGCCATGGTGGTTTTCACCCACATGGTGGCAGGTGCCACCATGGAGGCAGACCCCTGGGGAGCAGGGCCCTAGACGGTACTGGCAGCGTGGACCGGTGGAGCTGGGTGGACAGACGCAGCGGAAGGAGCCAATGTTATTCATACAGCTGCCTCCATTGAGGCAGGGGGTGGGGTCCTGAAAGCACTCGTTGATATCATGCTGGCAGGTGTGCCCCTCAAACCCTGCTTGGCACTGGCAAACGATGAATGGGTAGGTGATGACGCAAGTTCCCCCATTGGCACAGGGATTCGCTGGGCAGAAGTCCATGAGCTGGCAATTCTTTCCTGGGGGGAAATCAAACACTGAGTCAGTGGTTCCCAACTTCTCCATCCCACCCACCAAGACTCATAAAAACATAAAATCTAAAGTCAATGGAATCCTGCATTGCACAGGAGCCAGCAATTAGCTTCCGGAAAGTCCACAGACAGGGCATAGAGGTGATAGCCCTCTCCCGCTGCTGCCTTCAGTCAACTGATTATGTTCTTTGTGGTGTTCTGGTTTTTCCCTTGGGTAATACGTTGCCTGTTAGCCTACTCCACACCATAAAGATGGGAATGCACCATAAGGGTGCATCCTTTCTCTCCTCCTGACATGGTGGGGCACCATTCTTTAATTGTGTTGGGTGCCGGTCATCTGAACCGCCCCTCCACACACAGTCCAAATGCTAGTAATCCAAGTAATATTTGGAACATTCAGTTCAGATGGACCATTCCCCATGCAATTAAGGAACAGAACTGGGGGGCGGGGAGCGTGGAGTGGGGGTCAGACCTGCACACGTACACTTTATTAGGGTAGGTTGGTCAGACAGAGTATTGTCCAAACTGGAGATTTGTGATATATAGAGAACAGCATTATACTAAGTTAGACCCTTGGTCCATCCAGTTGAGTATAGTCTACTCTGACTGGCAATGGTTCTCCAGTTGGGTATTTTAAATGGGTGTTAGAATCTGGCATTTCCTCACCTAGAGATGCCAAGGATTTAACCTAGGACCTTCTGCATCTGGTTGATGCTCTAACACAGAGTTTTCAATTGTTAAATTTAAAAAAAAAAACCTTTTTGTAAGCCGCTTTGATATTTTGTGAAAAGCGGAATACAGGCAAACTTCAGATTCGTGGACCTGGCATCTGCGTTTTCACGTCTCTGCAGTTGGGTAATTGGTAGCTGACTTCATTTTAAGCAGCCAAAACCCAGCACATTAAAGGGTTAAGATTCGCTTATCTGTAGGTCATTTCTGCTCGCCATTTTGTGAAACTCTGCCATTTTGTGGCTTGTTTACTTGAAACCTCCCATGAAAAATGGCGGTTAAATGCTTTAAAATGGACAATTTCTGACTTCTGGGGGGCATTGCACTTTATTTTGCCCTTTTAAACCATTCCCGCCCCCCGCCCCCAGGTGTTTTTTTTGGCAATTTCCGGGCGTCCGGGAACCTAACCCCCGTGACCCCATTGCCCCAATGATTCAGTATTTGCGATTTCCGTATCCACGGAAATTGTGGAGAACGGAACCCCTGCGAACACTGAAGTTCTCCTGTGTGTGTGTATGGATGGATGGATAAATGGATGGATGGATGGATAGATGGATAGCCAGCACACCTAACTCATATCAGACTGTACTTCCCTTCCCATAGCTATGGTCTGGTGTCTCTTCCCTGCCATACCTGTCCATCCTGACATGCACTGACAGTGATACTGGTTTCCAGGTTGCTGCTGGCAAGTTCCTCCATGTTGGCAGGGTGAAGGAAAGCAAGGATCTCCAACCACCCCCTGGCACTCCTCCCCAGTGAAACCAGGGGGGCACACACAGCTGTAGGCAGGTGGGTTTGGGGAAGGAAGGATCTTCAGGGAGCAGTTGCCCTTGTTCTGGCAGCGCCCAGGGGTGCAGGGGTTTACAAACTGGCACATGTCTCCCACATAGCCAGCAAGGCACCTGTCAAGGCAAGAACCAAGAAGGAAAAAGGTGTGTGGGGGTGGGAAATGGCATAATCTGAACTCAGGCCACAGTCCCAGGACTTGTTTTCCATGCCACAACTCAAGCCTAAGGGGATATAAATGAACTGAAAATATATGAGAATGCCTCTGATCATGTGTGTGTGTTGCCTTTACTGCAAGGCTAAGGACAGGTTCTCACAATCGATCTGATGTGGGCTCAGTGGGAATCTAGAGATCCCTGCAGTATGTGTGGTCCCCTAGAGCAGGGTTTCTCAACGTGTGGGTCCCCAGATGTTATTGGACTTCAACTCCCATAATCCCCAGCCCCAGTGGCCTTTGGTTGGGAATTGTGGGAGTTGAAGTCCAATTACATCTGGGGACCCACACGTTGAGAAAACCTGCCCTAGAGCAATTACGAGAACTCAGAAATTTTCCCCCATCCCTGCTTGGCAATGTGCCAAGTTCACATGAAGCCAACATCATCAAGCTGACTTCAGATCTAAGGTTGCCACGGTGGGCTTCATGTGGGTTTTTGGTGCGTTGCAAAGTGGGGGTTGGAGAAATTTTCCAAGCTCTTGCCATCGCTCTACAGGAGTGTGCATGCTGAAGGGATCTCTAGGTTCCAATGGAGTCCATATTAGACCGATTGTAATTATCTATTATTATTATTATTATTATTATTATTATTATTATTATTATTAATTTGATTTCTATACCACCCTTCCAAAAATGGCTCAGGGCGGTTTACACAGAGAAATAACAAATAAATATAAGAAGATGGCTCCCTGTCCACAAAGGGCTCACAATCTGAAAAGAAACATCAGCTAGACACCAGCAACAGTCATTGGAGGTTCTGTGCTGGGGGTGGAGAGGGCCAGGTACTCTCCCCCTGCTAAATAAAGAGAATCGACACCTTAAAAAGGTGCCTCTTTGCCAAGTTAGCAGCCCTAAGAAGCAGTGTGGTTTAATGGTTAGAGGGTTGGAGGAGTGGAAAGACCCAGATTCAAATCCACCTCAGTGTTGAAATTCATTGGGTGATCTTGGGCCTGTAGTAGGGATGTGCACAGAACTGGTTCGTGACCCCCCCATCCTCCGAACCGGCACAAACGTTGGACCTTCAAACCAGTTCAGTGCTCCAGAAAAGGAGTGCCAAACCAGTTCTGTGAACATCCCTACTACCGGCCCAAGATTACCCAATGAATTTCAACACTGAGCCGGATTTGAATCTGGGTCTTTCCACTCCTCCAACCCTCTAACCATTACACCACACTGCTTCTTAGGGCTGCTAACTTGGCAAAGAGGCACCTTTGTAATAGACTTAAGGACAGGAAAGGTGCTTCCTACCTGCCCATCCCTGCCCCGTCATTTCCCCCCCAGTGGTGCTTTCCTAAACAGAGTGGGCGTGAGGCTGCAGCATTCCTGCTTGCACCCTGTTCAGTGTAGCCACGCTCATGGCCAACGTGTGTACACGCCGTGTGCGTCAGCCATGAGCGTGGCAACGCTGAACGGGGCTGCAAGCAGGAATGCTGCAGCCCCACACCCACACTGTTTAGGAGAGCGGGCGAAAGCGGGAGGGCAGGAAGGGGGAGGTAGGAAGCACGTTCCCTGTCCCTTAAAGTGACCTCTGCCCGCCCTCCCGGGAGTGCACGGACCGGTTCTGTGCTCATCCCTAGCCTGTAGCTTTCACTCAACTAACTTATTTATTTTATTTATTGTTTTACATTTATATCCCACTCTTCTTCTGAGGAGCCCAGAGTGGTGTATATGGCTTATGGTTATCCTCACACAGGACTTCCAGTTCTCGGAGTATCCCTGTCTGATGAGGGAAGCCACTTTAGGCATTAGGGAAGCAGCCCCTCCCCTCTCTTCTGGGGATTTTCTTTTGTGTAGGTTCACACACAGCTCACTTCCATGTTTTCCTTGTGGCCAATGGCTTCCCAGAGGAGGTGGGATGCCACACCTCCCTTTCCCCCAAGGGTTTAGTCATTAAACCACCCTCTGTGATCTGGCTCTGTTGAAGTCCACACACACAGCAAGGGCGTAACTATAATAGGGCAAGGGGAGACAGTTGTCTGGGGGCCCACTGCCTTGGGGGCCCCCCAAGAGGCAAGTCACATGACTGACTCTCCCAGCCGTGCACCCGCCCGGGGTTTCTTCAGTTGTATTCATCCTCTGAAACTGATGTGAGTGTTAAGACCTGGAGTGCGCGCGCGCGCACACACACACACACACACACACACACACACACACACTTCTGCTTAATTGGTTTGTGGATCAGACTGCCTGTTAGCCATGAGCCTTGGCTTTCTATCCTCCCCACACTGGCCATGACCCCAACACACACACACACACGTCCCCAGTACACCGCTCTGGGCTCCTTGGAGGAAGAGTGGGATATAAATGTAATAATAATAATAATAATAAATAATGTGTTCAGTAGCGATGTAGCAATGGAGTTTGGACTAGACAAGTGTGCTGCATTAATAATGAACAGAGGGAAAATAACAAAAACAGAAGGAATAGAACTGCCCAATGGAAGCAAGATCAAGAACCTGGAAGAGAAAGAACATTACAAATACTTGGGCATTCTCCAGGCTGATAACATCGCACACGCTGAAGTTAAAAGAAAAATGGGAAGTGAATACATCAGGAGAGCTCGAAAAATCCTCAAGTCCAAACTCAATGGCGGAAACACCATACAAGCCATAAACACCTGGGCTATACCTGTTATCAGATACACTGCAGGAATAATAGACTGGACCCAGGCAGAGCTAGAGATGCTAGATCGTAAGACCAGGAAAATCATGACCATCAATCATGCTCGGCACCCCCGCAGTGATGTAGATAGGCTCTACCTCCCTTGCAGCTCAGGTGGAAGAGGAATGCTGCAAGTCCATCAAACAGTACAGGAGGAGAAAAGAGGCCGTGAAGAATATATAAAGGACAGTGAAGAAGATGCACTTCAAATGGTCAATAATGAGAAACTATTCAACACCAATGAAACAAAGCAGGCCTACAAGAAAGAACAAGTCAAGAACTGAGCAGAAAAATGGAAAAATAAGCCCCTGCATGGTCAATATTTGCACAATATAAGTGGAAAATCAGACATCACCAAGACCTGGCAATGGCTTAAGAATGGCAACTTGAAGAAAGAAACAGAGGGTTTAATACTGGCTGCACAAGAACAGGCACTAAGAACAAATGCAATAAGAGCAAAAGTAAAAAAATCCACCATAAACAGCAAGTGCCACCTTTGTAAAGAAGCAGATGAAACCATGGGCCACCTAATCAGCTGTTGTAAAAAGATTGCACAGACTGACTACAAACAAAGGCATGACAAAGTAGCAGGGATGATACACTGGAACATCTGCAAAAAATACAAGCTACCTGTAGCCAAGAATTGGTGGGACCATAACATTGAAAAAGTTGAAGAAAATGAAGATGTAAAAATATTATGGGACTTCCGACTACAAACAGACAAACATCTGCCACACAATACACCAGATATCACTGTAGTCGAGAAGAAAGAAAAACAAGTTAAAATAATTGACATAGCAATACCAGGGGATAGCAGAATAGAAGAAAAAGAAATATAAAAAATCACAAAATACGAAGATTTACAAATTGATATTGAAAGGCTGTGGCAGAAAAAGACCAAAATAATCCCAGTGGTAATTGGCGCCCTGGGTGCAGTTCCAAAAGACCTTGAAGAGCACCTCAACAGCATAGGGGCCACAGAAATCACCACCAGCCAATTACAAAAAGCAGCTTTACTGGGAACAGCCTATATTCTGCGACGATATCTATCATAACCACAACAACATTGATAATAAAATTCAGCCATCCCAGGTCCTTGGGAAGGACTCGGTGTCTGGATAAAAACAAACCAGTCAATAACACCTCTCTGACTGTGTAAACAGGAGATAATGTGTCAGCCCTCCTACAGCATCGCCTCTGCTTCTGCAGCCCCATCCCAGCTTGGATGACATGCAAGGAAATGTTTGTGTCTGCAAAAGATTGCAAATCCTTCTCCCAGATCTACCTCCTTTAAAAACTTTCAAAGAACAAAAAGTCTGAAAACTGGGTTTTCAACTCTTTGCCGCAGGGTCTAAGGCAAGGCAGCTTTGCTTTTGTATTCCATAGGTGTGACTTGCTCTTATCATGTAAATTTAAAGACTCATATCAGCTCTTTGCATCGCATTTTCCAGGAAATTTTGCTGAAAACCAGCATTTTAAAAAGCCAGATATAAACCAGGGTGAGCTGAAATCCAGCAGGAAAATCCTGAATTGTGCGTGGGGTGCTTCCAAAGACATTGAACAGACCTCAGTGGGAATCTGGCTGTAATAAGAACACACAATTTGCCTCCCAGTGGAGATTTGGCGTAAAGTCCCTGTGTGGGATTGCTCCAGGGTAAAAAAATGATATTCAGACTCTTTTGTGTCGGAGTATCGGTTATGCCCCGAATTTGCAGTAAAGCCTGCTGTCTGAAAAGCCTCAAGACATCGTCTTACATTCAGAGTCACCTTCTATTTGGGTAAATATGGTACTTGGGGGGGGGGACAATTCAACCAGTGTAGCTTCCCCCAACATGGAAATGGTGTGATGGGAAAACCACACTTGTGGAATTCTTGACATAGCCCTGTATATAATGGGCACAGGTGCCGCTCTTCCTGCACAGAAAGACTTGAAGGTGCAAATCTGCACCTGTCGATTTTCTGCCTGTCGTACAGTTTTAAAGGCATTGGAGAAGTCTTCCTCCCCCGCAACTCCTCCCCTCCCCCCACATAATAGTGAAAAAAACCTGGGGGGGGGAATTCTAACTTACAGGCAGGAAAAGGTTTCGTTGGAGTGTCTCACACAGGTTCCTCCATTCTTGCAGGGGGCTCTGGTGCAGGATAAACCTGGTAGGGAGACGAAGCAATGATGTCACAGCTGGAGGAGCAATCAGCAGGCCCTGCTTCTCCAGGGGCAGCCCTTTCATCAGGCAAGGTCCCAGGCAGCAGATTATTACTGGGGTGCAACCAGGGAGGCAACTGGCAAAATGCCCCCTCCCTCCCTTGCCACTGCTTTTGGCACACCTCTTTGGTTCCAATCTGATTCCTGCACACTTTGCAAAGAGTGCCTCTTGCAAAGAAAGTTGGAGTGCCTCTTGAAAAGCTTGCACGAAGGAAAGAAGAGGCAGATGCTGGCAGCTTTCCTTCCTCCCTGCCCCACTTTTAAAGCTTGTAAGGGTTGTTTGGGGGGGCTGGTCCCCACCAGGGACATGGGGCAAGGCAGTATTTGGGGCCTCGCCTCAGACACGGCAAGACCGTGGGCCATCCTTGTATGTCTCCCAAACAGCATAAGCAGGTGGCAATCCTGTTTGGGGGCAGTTTGCTTCGGACTGCGAAGTTTCTGCTTCGGACTGCTTCGGACAATTTCCTGCTTCGGACTGTGGGGGGGGCTCACGTGGTTGGATGCTTGTCAAGGCTTTAAAAAAAAAAGTCCCTGCACACGGAACACTAACATGTTAGTGAGGAGGGTAGGAGACTAACCCTCTTCCTTGAGACGCTCCCTTTCTACTTGCAGGAAGAAAGTGTGTTTGTGTAGAGGAACATTCGGTCATATCGGCCCCCACCTGCAGTCCCAAGTGAGAAACAGGAAACGGTTGGCATATTGGATGCTGCTTTATATTGAGTCTGACCATTGGTCCACCTAGCTCAGTAATGTCTACACTGACTGGCAGCAGCTCTCCAAGATTATAGGCAAGAGCCTCCCCCAGCCCTTCCTGGGGATGCCAAGGAGGGAACCTGGGTCCTTCTGCAAGAGGTCAGATGCTCTTCCACTGACCCCTGGTCCCATTCGCATATCTGACCGCGCTCACATGTAGCCTCCTATCCAAATGCAAACCAGGGCAGACCCTGCTTAGCAAAGGGGACCATTCATGCTTGCTACCACAAGACTACCTCAGTTGTTTGTGAGCACTAGCCCAACCTTCTCTATTGCTCATTATATTCAGATCCGTTACGCAATAATTTATCAATCGCCCCATCCCTGCCTCCATGGACAATCTTAGAGAAGCAGCAGATACCATACAACATACTCACAAACCATAAGGACCCTAACTTGCAGCCCTCTGACAGTCATGGATCTGCCCTCCACCCCCTACAAGTGACAGGTCTGTTGACACTTACCTCGCGTGAGCGGAATCAAAGCCAATAGCCAGAGGTGCTTCATCCTGTTTGCAGACCACCCTCTCCTCCCTAGACCCTCCCTCCTCCTCGCCTGAAGTGGTCCCGGAAGATGATAGAAGCCTGTTGCCCCAAGAAGGGTGTGGAATCAAAGCCAAGCGGTTGGACAGAACCAGATCAAGAAGTGTCCCTGAGATGCCCTCCCACCCCTGGAGCGCCCCATATCAGCCCCCCATATCTGCAGATGGGTTGTATGACAGTGTGCAAGGATTTCTTTCTCCCAGCCACCCCCACTTCAAGAACAAGGGACTTCCTGCCGTCTCTGTATCAATTGTTGGAGGTTTCCTGCCCCACACAATGCATGGGAGGAGAAAGATTTCCTGTTACCCAGGGCTGTCAACATGTAAGAAGGGAGAGGAACATTGACTTGGGAGGGGGCACCGTGCCCTGAAGAACAAAGCACAGCGGATCTGATGCAGCCAGGAAGTTGCTACCCAGTTCTGGAAAAGGGGTCCCTGAGGCGGCATCTCTGCATCAAGCCAGAAATCCTCTCCTGGAAGGCAGTTGTCATAGGAACGTAGGAAGCTGTGTGATACCCAGTGAGACCACTGGTTCAGTATTATCAATATCTACACTGACTGACAGCAGCTCTCCAAGGTTTCTGGCAGGACTCTCCCCCAGTCTGACGTGGAATTTTTTCACACCCGGCTTTTAGTTCGCATCTCCTCCGGAATGGAGGGTGCATGTTCACATACCAGCCAAATTTACCCTGAAGTCCCTGCAAACTATCAGGGAGCACTTCGCACACAATTCGGGGTTTTTTTTTTAGTGCGCATTAGAGTGTAGCCTGATTTATATCCGGGTGGAAAAAAATCCACTGTTTGCCATGGTTTTGGGGGGCAATTTTGAACTCACAGTAAAGCCTCGCAGTAAACCCATGCAGTGAAGCCTGCTGTCTGGGAAAGCTCCTGGAGATACCAGAGAAGAAACCTGGGCCTTTCTGCAAGGAAGCATGCAGATGTTCTTCCACTGAGCTATAACCCTCTCTTATAGCACTCACGCCCATCCAAATGCAAACTAAAGAGGACCCTGCTTAGCAGAGGGGACAATACAATAATCTATTGTTGTAGTGAATACATTAGCTCAAGACTGTTTTTTACGTAGAAGACCCGAGTTCAAATCCCAGCTCACCCATGCAACTCATTGGTTGATTTCTAGCATATCATCATCCTCAGCGGATGTGTCAAATTGGTCATGGAAATTCAGAGCGTTGGGAAAGCTATTGCATCATTTTGGTGTCGTCGTCGTCCCCATCCTCTGGCTTCTACTTCTTCCTCCACCTCTTCCTCCTTCTCATTTAGCCCAGCAGTGTGTGCTGCTGCTGGGCCAAGATCGCAAGGTCCACAGGGGCGTTTTCCAGATTATACGCTGCCACATGTCCCATAAGTGCCCTTCTGTATTGCCAGTGTTTTGACATTGCGCTTGCTGTGCTGTCAGCAGGGTGCCGTCCATATTTCCGCTGCCTTGTTTCGAATTTTAATGATGTGTGATGGCCCTATAACATGGGAATTAGTGTTGCAGGAAAGTAGCTGTATTTTTCCATGGTAAGGAGACTTGCAACTGAGTTGATGCGTTGCAGCATGTTACAGTATGGACAGTTCTTTGCGTCCCGCTCCCCGGCCCGTGCTCGCTTCCTCCATCCCAACACAGAAGGGGAGGGGGAGGGAGGAGATCGGAGAGGTTTTTATTTTTATTTTTTTCCCCTCCGGGGTTCTTCTGTGCATTCCCCTTTTAATTTGCTACTTGGGCTGGAGACTCATACTAGTGCAGCTGAGCAGATTTCTGAATCCTACTCTTTCTTGTGCACTTTTTTACTGTACAGGAAGCCCATTGAACTAAGTAATTTACTTCTGTGCAATCCCACTTGCTTACTACAAGGCAAAGGGCAGAGAGAGAGAACAATCACTTACTTAAAAGGAAGCCCATTGAACTGAATCATGATTCATTTACTACTGTGCAATCCCACAGCCCTCACTGGAGGAGTGCTCGTCTCCCCTCTGCATCCTCCCTCTTGTTTGTTTGTTTGTTTGTTTTATTTGTTTCCTGGAGGCACACCAGTTTCTGTCTATCCCCCTTCCTGGCTCACCACAGAATTCCCTTTTGCTTCCCCCTCCTAATAAGCAGTTCCTTTTTTTGGTCACTCCAAAGGATCTCCTCACATCCTCCACGGTCCCTTTTTTTTAACCCCCCCTCCCCATTATTCCTCGTGCAAAACTGGAATGATGCAAGACAAAGTTAGATTTTTCTTTTGGAATGGCGCTTCCCCCTGCTGGTGGATTTGCACAAGGCAGTCCTGCCTTGAAAACACGTTGCAATGGTTGGAAAATATGAATGGCCACCGGCCTACAACGAAACATTGAATAACGCTTTACTCTCCGTTTTAAACTGTTGCACTATTCCATCACACTTTGCAATGCTTTACCTGTTGCAAATCTCATAGTCCGGAAAACCCCAGGGTTGGAGTACCAAAGACAGCTCACAGCCCCAGCAACTCTGCCTCCTCTTTCCAGATCAACACCAAAAGGGCGTACTGGGACCAGGGATGAATGGTCGTCCCGCCTCTTTTTGAAAACAGCTAAAATAGAACACTAGAATATATTGCAATTTGATTCTATTTTTCTAAGTTTTATTTCCTTTTGTGGTATGTTATTACCAACTGCAAGGTTGTCTATCTGATTAGACGATCTAATTACTGTGGAGTAATTTTCTTTGTCCTTAAAAGCGGATCTTGTGGTGAAGGGAGGATATTTAGGTAATCTCTAGATTTTTAAATTTTGTGAGTTGAAGAAAATGTGTCTTTAGAAATGCTTCCTTTCAGTAGACATTGAATGGGAGAAGAGGATACCTTGAAATAATTTGTCCTTGTTTTGCTGCATACATAACAAAAGTGATTTTTTGGTTCTGTTTATTTGAAACCATGGATGCTTATAATTCTCATTGTTTGTGCTGTTTTTTCTGAATTCTAAAAACCTAATTTTCATGCCTGTATTCTATTTCAGGCAGAATTCAGAGACAATCCTACCTTTATGTAAACAGTTATCTAAGAGGAGAATTTCCCAGCTTTACTAGTTTAACTGCCCTTTGATGCTTTCTCCCATTGCTTTAACTTTCCAAGGTATTTCAGCAATCCAAAACATGTATTAAGCTGCCTGACTGCCTTTACAACAATCTTCCCAATCTCGAATCCCCAAATATTTGTGGCACATAAATTCCCATCATACAACAACTCCTAAAGGCTATTGTGGCTAGAGATGATGAGAGTCATAGTCCAACAATATTTTGGGACCCAAGTTTGAAAACTCTAGCCTTACAGCTTTTGATTTATTAACTTTGCCATTGCACAGTTTCCAGAGTTTCCCAAACAGATTCTCGCCCCTACCCCCCACCGCAACAGTGTAACTAGTATCTCCAAAGCTCATCCTGTTTATCTGGCTTCAGTTTATCTTAGAATCATGGAGTTGGAAGAAACTCCGATTATTCCAGTTCCAAGTCCTGAGACAGGATATTCCCTAGAGAAACCCTGACAAACATTCATCCAACTTTCTCTTAAAAATCTCCAAAGCAGGAGATCTCAGAAGCCCATCTAGCCAGCCTGGGCTACCTTTGAACTGACGCTATAGTGCTAATGAGGTGCCAAAAATGGTCCCTAAAGGGATTTCTCCCTTCTGTATGGTTCTTCTCATGCAAAGTGTGACATCACTAGGATGACCAACATAAAGTGAAATTTGGGTTGAAATCTGAGGTTGCTTTACTGTGGAAGACTGAACAATATTGACATTCTCATGATTTTCCTGCCCTGTTATGTGGTACGAGTGTACAGCTTACATTATGCTATATACATGTTTTTGTGTAAATGACTGTGCCTGCCTTCATTTTACAAGCAAACCTGGGTACAGGTCTCTCAAAAGCATGGTAGAGATAGGAGGTGTAATGCTGTACCTGCATTCAGCACAGTGTGAATAACTGTACAGATCTGTACACAGACTCTACGAGTGATGGACTAAAATGAGAATAAGGCTTCTGTCTCATGGATCTCTGTTCTGTGTGGTATGGTAACCCAAAGCTTATTGTGGGATGAAATGCTTATTTTGTATGTATAAAAGAATAAGGAACTGATGCTGCACACCCTAAAACAAGCGTGGGATCCATAGGGATTCTCAGTGTTGGGTCTCCAGATGTTATTGGACTTCAACTTCCATAATCCCCAACCAAAGGCCTCTGGGGATGGGGATTATGGGAGGTGAAGTTCAATAACATCTGGAGACCCAACACTGAGAATCCTTGCACTATACAACAGATTAATAAGGAGTCAGGCTGCTCCTCTACAATTCCTCCTCTCTGATGAATAAGGAACTGGGTACAAAGAGCTCACTTCAGCATTGTGTTTTAAAGGTACAGCTGCAGGAGCTGGTTCAGAAGCTGGCAACCATATAGGATGGGGTTTCTTAACCTTGGGCCCCCAGAAGTTGATGGACTACAACTCCCATCATCCCCAGCCATGTCCATTGTGGCTGGGGATGATGGGAGTTGTAGTCCATCAACATCTGGGGGCCTAAGGTTAAGAAACCCTGATAGAGGACACAAATCCTGAAAATAATATAGAAGGGGGCACTGAAAGAATGAAGAAAGCAAACTTTTATAATCACCCTGATTGAGATTAAAGCCATGTGGTTTTAAAGGGGCTCAAAGCATAGTTCATTCGTGCTAAGCCAAGGGAATGAATGCTTTGTTTCCTTGTCCCTTAGAAAATGGCCTTATACTGAGTCAGAGGCTTGGTCCATCTAGCTCAGTATTGTCTACACTTACTAGCAGCGGTTTTTCCAAGGTTTCAGGCAGCAGTCTTTCACAGCTCTAAAGACTGTGAAGGTGGCAGGGACTGAACCTGGGACCTTTTGCATGCCAAGCAGATGTTCTGGCCTCATCTCTCCATGAGCTACAACCTCATCTTCCCATCCTCTGCCCCATGTCTCCAAATCCTTCTCACCAGCAGGTCAGCTCCAATTCTATTGCTGCCCACCTAGAGACCTTGCAGTAGCTTCCTTGTACAGTATTCCTGTTCCTTGCACTGTCAACTTGTGCTCTCCAGTAGTTCCTGGTGATTCTCATCTACATCCTTAAAAAGGGAAAGGGGGGGGGACCCTCTTGCTAAATGTGTTATTTTAATTTTGTTCTCAGATCGCAACGCTGCTTCTTTTATAACAATTTTCCACTGTTGTTTCTCTTTTAATGGCAAACCACCAGAGCCCCCATTCCCCACTCTCTATGCCTGCCATCTTCTGGGCTCTTTGGGGAATTGCCTGCAAATTGCTGTTGAATCATGGATGATATCATAGGGTCATCTAGACAGCCCCACCCCTGCTGGAGAACAGGACTACTCATCTACCCACAAATCCCCATGGATTTGATAAAGCATTCCACTCCACAATTGGATTTCCACCCCTTTTCATGGACACTTGTAACAATTTGCACTAAGAGTTAACAGGAGGTTTCAAAGACAGGGCTCTCCCCACCCCACAAACCACTCCTGATTGGAGTGTGCCAGTCCACATATTCGCTGGATTTAACCTGACCTCCCTGCGGGCTATCAGGGACCAGGACAGACAGGGCCAAAGGGAGGCTGCGAATTCTGGCTTAGTCTGAGTTATGTCCCGGGTAAAAAAAATCCTCTATTTCCAGCAGCTTTTGAAAAAAACTCTGGGGCTTCTGCTTTCTCCAAAGGTGTTGATGGAGGTGCTGATGGCTATGGAAATGGACTATCTAATCAACTAATCAACTCGAATCAACTAATCAACTCGAATTAAAATGCCTTGAATCTGCTGCAAAGTAGATTTGCTCTTCAGATACCCCAGGCATAAGGCCATGTGTGAAAAACCTACAGGTGAAGTATTCTTTATTAGGGCTGCAGATAGCTGTCTGTTTTCCTAAACACGGCAAATGGGGCAGGGATTTAGATATTTACTTCTTCTAATTGTGGGCTCAGAATAGGTTCCAAAGCATAGCATGAGTATGTATCACTCCGAGTCCAGAAGAGTCTCTTCCTCTTGTTTCCATTCACGGGGTGGACTATGCCAGAGTTTAATGTGACCTAGGGCTAACCAAGTCATCTCTGGAACTTATTTGCAGTTCCAGAGAGTGGAACTTGGAATGCATAAATGTATTTTTTTGTTGATGTTACGTTAATATTATAGTTTTGGTTTTTTAAATGGGGGTTGCGGGTTGTTGCTATTGTACACTTCTTTGAATGGTTTGGAAGAGCAGCATATAAATATGTTGGGGGGAAACAAATGAAGAAAAATGACAAAAGCAAACTCTGAGCATGTGCAAAACAAACGTCACCCCCAATTGCTACCAGAATGAGAGTAACCACAGAGAGCAATTAAGTATCTGTAGTCCAGGATCAACACTTTCTTAGTCA
Source organism: Hemicordylus capensis (assembly GCF_027244095.1). NCBI lineage: Eukaryota > Metazoa > Chordata > Lepidosauria > Squamata > Cordylidae > Hemicordylus > Hemicordylus capensis. The sequence goes on along the minus strand of NC_069658.1, from coordinate 250,445,869 downwards.
GAAGGAGCAGCTTTCCCTATTAAGGGTGTCTTGTTTTCCAGTTTGGGTAGCTGGATGAAACATCTGGATCATATTAGACTGAAATTGCGATGGTGTGTTGCTGGAACACTGGAATTTTGGAGAACAAGTATCTCTGACTTTAAACATTGTGCAGTCCTTTACTCAGAGCAAGTCCCACTGATTTCAATGAGATATGCAGGGCAAATCCACATCTATTTACTCATAAGCTGTCTTATATCAAATCAGACCACTGGCTCATCTAGCTCTTTAGTGTCTCTAATGTCTGGTGACAGCAGTAGCTTTCCAGGGTTTTGGACGGGGGTCTTTTCTCCCTGCGTGGAGATGCCAGAGATTGAACCCCAGACTTTCTGCATGCAGGACAAGTATGCTACCAGGGGAACAGAGGAGAGCTGGTCTTGTAGTAGTAAGCATGACTTGTCCCCTTTGCTAAGCAGGGTCTACCCTGGTTGCAAATGAATGGGAGACTATATGTGTGAGCACTGTAAGATATTAGGAATGAAGCCGCTCTGTGAAGAGCATCTAGATCCCAAGTTCCCTCTCTAGCATCTCCAAGATCGGGCTGAGAGAGACTCCTGCTTGCATCCTTGGAGAAGCCGCTGCCAGTCTGTGCAGACAATACTGAGCTAGATGGACCAATGGTCAGACTCGGTATATGGAAGCTTCCTATGTTCCTATGTACAGCTCATCTAAGATCTTAGAAGTAAGATCTTATTTCCCAGTAAACATGTAGCAAGACTTGCACTAAAAATGTGACTCAAAACAAAGCAATGCCAAACTAAAAAATAAAATAAATCCTGGGCACTGCTGCTTCTGCCTCTGCCAGCATCTTACATTGTCTTGGAAGCAACCCCTGCTTCCTAGCTGCTGCTCCTGCTCCTGCTGCCACAACCAATCTTTCCACCCCTCCTTTTGAAGGGGTGTGTGTGATCCCTTCTTTCTCTTTGTGGGGGTGATGAAAGGGGGGGAGATGGGTTGGAGCCCAAACTTGAGAGAGCTCAGCTTTTCCTTTGCAGCTGCCTTCCTCCTCCCACACTCCTCCTCCTCCCACAAACCAGTCCTGAGAATTGCATGCAGTACTCCAAATGTGGCCACACCATAGATTTGTATAAGGGCATGATAATATTAGCATGTCTGTTTTCAATCCCCTTCCGGATGATCCCTAGCATGGAATTTGCCTTTTTCACAGCTGTTGTGCACTGAGCTGACACTTTCTACGAGCTGTCCACCATGACCCTAAGATCTCTCTCCTGGCGAGTCACTGGCAGCTCAGACCCCATCAGTGTATATGTGAAGTTTGGGGTTTTTGTCCCAATATGCATCACTAAACACTTGCTTACACTGAACCACATTTGCCATTTTTTTACCCACCCACCCAGTTTGGGGAGATCCTTTTAGAGCTCCTCACAATCTGGTTTGGATTTCACTACCCTAAATAATTTAGTGTCAGCTTCAGATCTGGCCGCTTCACTGCTTACCCCAACTTCTAGATCATTTATGAAAAAATTAAAAAGTACTGGTCCCAGTACAGATCCCTGAAGGATCTGTACGGAAGGATCTGTACTTCTTACCTCCCTCCATTTAGAGCACTGTTCCTTCCTATCCTTCAACCAGTTACCAACCCACACATGAACCTGTCTCCCTATCTATCTATCTATCTATCTATCTATCTGTCTATCTATCTATCTATCCTTCCATCTATCTATCATATTTTTATACCGCCTGATATGTAAATATCTAGGCAGTGTACAAATTATCCTATGGCTGCTAAGTTTTAGGGATATCGCTGACCATGCAAATGGCACCTGCGCATGTGTGGATGCCATGTGCATGCTGGCGCTGCGCGTGGGTATTTGGGAGGAGTGCTGCCACAGCAGGAAGCTGCCTGTGGCGGCATAGAGCAAGTAAGGACCTGTTCTCCTTTTAAAAAAAGACCCCACTGCCTGCTTTCAGGCCTGCCACTGCCCATGGGGCCGAACCGGTGCACAAAACCCGGTTCTTGCAGATCCTTACTAAGTTTACTTATTTATTACCTAAAATAGTAATTCTTCATTTGTTCCTTTTTTGTTTGTTTGCCAACTGCTGTCCCAGTTTCTGCTGGATCCACCACTCAGCATAATCCCTCAAGACAGGTACAGAACTCTAAGCCTAACTTTTTCATTGATGGGGCTTGGCCTGGAGTCAAGCTGGCATCAATTTAGAAGTGACTGACGATTGATGCCCGTACTGAAAGTAAGCCTGGAGCTTTTAAATGGCTTAATTTTGCAAAAAAGGTTGGGGCGGGGGGCAGAAATCTCCAGGAATAGCTTCAGTTGGAGTTGGAATTTCCAACCTGGTACTGTACCAATATGTCACAGGCCTGGACGGACTCCTATGTCTTTGTTGCTCTGGATGGCTTCCGAAGGGTCTGACTCAACCAGCGGCTGCCTTGAAGGCAGGGCCTGTTTCCATTAATTTGTTTCAGAGTAGGTAAACATGCCCCCCGAGCCCCCCCTCCCCCGGCAGGGATAGTTATAAAATCCACAGGCAGTGTCAAAACGGAAAGTCACTTCAGAAGAGACTTCTGCTCTGCACAGACACAGCCCAGGGATGTCCTCTGGAAAGCAGCTGTTTCTCTGGCTAACATGGATGGGGACTTTGGTAGCCCTGAGCCACCAAACTCCAAGGTGAAACAAGGGAGCATGGGTGGCAAGGGTGGACTCCAATCCTGGCTTCTCCTGAGTAACAATGATTTTTTTTTCCCCAGACGGGTCTCCAGTGCCTTTAACAGCTATCTGGCGGGCAAAAATTCAACAGGTGATGCTGTCTGCCTCATTGTGCCTCCTTGTACTGCAGAATTTCTGCCTCTTGCTGAGTAACTATCAAGTGCAGGGCTCTGCAATAAAAAGGTCGCACTGCTTTAATAATTGTTTTATTAAAAGGTATTTGGTTATTCTGGGGTACTTAGTTATGCTGATTTCTTGATGAGTATTTGATTTGCACTGTGATTTTATTGGTTTGCTACCTGCCTTTGGTACTTACTGGAGAAAAATTGGGTTAGAAATAAAGTAAATGCATGAAATAAATATTTACAAAGTTTAAAATGCAAACAGTATTTATTGTAAACAGTATTTTTAATGTAAACTGCCCTGAGCCATTTTTAGAAGGGCTAAATAAATAAATAATGAATATTGGGGGTAAGGGGGAGGATGCTAGGTTTCTTGGTGTTGGGAATGGTTAATTTAGTCAACTGTGAGGGGTACCAGGAGAGGCAGGAGTGAAGTAAGGCTAAGATGGGTAGACTGGGGCATAGGTTTCTTTTTCTCACCATCTGAAATAGAATTTGGAAAGGAAACTGATGAAATATTAACCTTATTCAGATATTGTTGTACCAGTGTACAGATGTCTATACACTCATACATGTATTATGTAAGTGACTGTTCCCAAAGGACTCACAATCTGAAATAAGATAGACTCCAGCAACAGCCTCTGGCGGGGTGCTGTGCTGGGGATGGATAAGGCCAGTTGCTCCCCCCCTGCTCAATAAAGAGAATCACCACTTTTAAAAGGTGCCTCTTTGCTCAGTTAGCAGGGGACACTGCAGCAAAGTCCCGCCTGGCGCATCAATCACTCTCCCCTCCCGGGTGGGTTCCTCACACTCACAGCTTTTGTCTGAAGAGGCTAAGGTAGTGGTTGTGATGGAGGGTATTTCCAGTGCTTGGGCACTGATCATAGAGGTGCCCCTCCATCATGCTTGCAGCCAGGGGCGTAGCTAGGGGAGAGGGGGCCCATGTTTGCCCTCCCCAGTGGCCCCTTGGAGTGAGCTGGGAAGAAAGCTGGTCTTGTGGTAGCAAGCATTACTTGTCCCTTTAGCTAAGCAGGGTCCGCCCTGGTTGCATACGAAAGGGAGACTAGAAGTCTGAGCGCTGTAAGATATTCCCCTCAGGGGATGAAGCTGCTCTGGGAAGAGCATCTAGGCTCCAAGTTCCTTCCCTGGCATCTCCAAGATAGGGCTGAGAGAGATTCTTGCCTGCAACCGTGGAGAAGCCGCTGCCAGTCTGTGTAGACAATACTGACTAGATGGACCTATGGTCTGATTCAGTATATGGCCGCTTCCTGTGTTCCTGTGTTCCTGTGAGTGAGGGAGATAATGAAGAAAATAGGAGCTGAGGGGCCCTCAGGAGTTGGGGCCCCTGGATTCTTTGAACCCATCCGCTCAATTATAGCGACACCCCTGCTTGCAGCCTTTGCTGCTTCAGATGCATTCTCCAAGCAGTGGATAGTGATTGGCGTGCTGGGCCAGAATTCTGCCTCATCTTTTGCATAATGTCCTCCTTGCATAATGTCTGAATGAAGCTATATAGGGAGTGTACTGCTGTGCCTGTGTTCAACATCATGTGTGAACAACTGTATCTGTGTGCAGATCTGTACCAGTGGACAGAGTACCCTAGTTATATGAGTGTGATCATAATTTAAGTAATAATTTATTACGGTCAATGACCAGTCAACATACACACCAAATGATAAATCAGCATAAAACAAAACAAAATCAAAACAGTAAAACTAGATAACAAAACATCAGGTTATACAAAAATCTCAGTTACAACTACTCAGTTGTTCCCGTCTCGGTTTACAGGCTGTCTCTGCTGTGACAACTGTATGTTGATCCGTCAAAAGATAGGAGATGTAATACTCTTCTGATTGGCCAGGCCTATTTTAAAAAAACAGTTCGATCCAGATAGTACGAATGCCCCTATAATAGGCAAAGTGTAAAAGAACATGTAAGACAGACTCAATGCCACCCGAACCACATGGACATAACCGGTTCCTTAGTGGTTTCCTCTTAAATCTGCCATCCAAAATGGCAGAAGGCAAGGCATTAAACCACGCCAGTGAAAAGGCTCTCCACTGATTTAAGGTGGTCAAGTGGGTGAGGTATGCAGCTGGCTGGGGGTAGTTTGAAAAACCACCTTAAGTACTACTGGTGGTAACCAGACTTAAATCCAATTGCTTCTCCATATCCGCCACACACTGTTTAATAATTTCTTTGGCAGCATCATGACCCAAAGCCAATAAATATTGCAGTGAGAAGCCATATCTGCCCAAATTGTCACAGAGGCTCTTGCACCAGGATGAGTGAAACTCATCTTTCAGAACCAAGGGGGCAAGGCCCTGGGTGCAGGCATATAATTTAAGCCAGTAGTTAAATGTACGAAGCCACGCCTGTGCCTCAACTCTGGTCAACCCTGTTTCTAAACACAAGATAGCATTTGATACGCATCTGGGGACTTGGAAAATGGCATGAAGAAATTCAGATTGAACCACTTCTAAGGGTTTAAAATTACAGGTGGGACAAATCTGGACCCCGTACAACATTTGTGCAAGGATTTTAGCCTGATACACCCTAACCACCGCAGGAATGTAATGTCCCCCATTAGTGTGAAAGAATTTGAGTACAGCAGATGCACTCCTCTGCGCACTTGCTGCCGTGTATTCACATTGTGGGCCCCATGAACCTTTTGCATGAAAAACTAGACCCAGGTACTTATAGGTCTTAACCTGCTCGACCCTGAACCCATTCATTTGCCATTTATGTTATTTTGGTCTCTTGGCAAATACCATGACCTTCGTCTCTTGTGTATTTATAACTACTGACTCATCTTCACAGAACTGTGTGAGTTTTCATAGTGCCCTCCTAATACCAACTAGCGTTCTCTATAGTATGGCTGCATCATCAGCATAAAGTACAATCGGGATGGGTCTACCAGCTAGCTTAGGCTGATGGATGTCAGGGTTGTCTAAGAGGGGGGTTAAGAAATTAATGTAAAAATTGAACAGAAAGGGAGCTAGAATACATCCTTGCTTAACCCCCTTCTGCGTAGCAACAGGTTCAGACAAGTGGCCTTTATTATTACACTTTACTCTCAATAAAGTGTTTTTGTATAGCATATGGATGAGGAAGAGTAATTGTGGGTCTATGGAGGAATTGGCCAATTTGCTCCAGAGTCGAGATCTAGGGGTAGAATCAAAAGCGGCTTTGAAATCAATAAATGCCACATATGAGGAAGAGGAATTGTTAAGAGTCTTAGAACCAGGGCCTGATCCAATGTAGATTGACCAACTCAAAAGCCAGCCTGTTCGTCTCTAAGGATGTTATCTTGCTCTGCCCAGTCAATAAGCTTGTTACAAAGATGTCTAGCATACACTCTGCTAACTATGCTCAACAAGCTTATTGGGCAATTTGAACATAATGTGTAAATAGACTATTCTCCCACATGGTGATGGCTGGCATATATTAATTTTTCAAATGCTTCTTGCTAAAGTGAGTGGCTTGTTGTCATTTTGTATGGTGGCATTTTGTGTTGTGATGCTTCCCTGGCATCTTAAGTCAATGGAGCCTTGACAATGGATGAGATCCTCGGTGGCAGTGGCACCCCCAGAAAACAAGATTTTTTAAAATCAGCTTTTAACTGATATTGTTTTGATTGTTTTAATGTTGTTTTTAGAATATTGTTTTAACATTTTAAATTGTGTTTTAAATTTCTTGCTTTTAAATGTTTTTGTTTTTAATTAATGTTTTACTTTTTAATCTTGTTGTAAACGGCCCAAAGACGTCAGTTTTGGGCGGTATAAAAATACGTTAAATAAATGAATAATAAGATGGGTTAGGGGAGAGTATTGAAAGAAAAAAGGCAAAGTTCACTTTCCATGGGGAGAGTGAACTTTATTCCACGTGCTAGGTTTCTGTAGGTGAAATAATGGTGTGTTTCATATGAACACTCCCAACCTAAACATAAATCAAAATGAGCCTTTGAGGAACTTCTCTTTATGTATATTTAGGCTCTTTTGATATTCAGTTATTTATTGCACATATACTGCTCTTCTGCCTTGACCAAGGCACCAAAGGGATTTACAATATTAAAACAAGGAAATGTGTTACAGAAGATTTGAAAAGCAGGGTTGCCTCAGGCCCTTGATGGACTTTTCAAGAACTGAGAATGTATGAGACCTCCTTGGCCTGGTCCCTCCTTCCTTCCCTTCCCTTCAGGGCACACAGGTCCTTCAGTAGACCCTGGGAAGGTGTGGGAGAGGCTGCCCCAATAGTCTTCTCAGGCCACATGGTTCCTTGGCTTGCGATAATAAAGACACTCTGGGTGACATCCAGACTAATGCTGTGCTGGTGTTAGGGGAGAGCGGTGATACTATTTGATCTTGCCTTCCCTTTGAAGTCCACAGTGCTTCCTGAAAATATGTCTCTGAGGGTTATGCAGCCTTCAGAGAGAGGCATAGCAAGGTTGGAAGAACAAAAAGTGGAGTTGGGCCCCTGACCCCCACTTTTTTCTTTAGAGAGGCACAAGGGGGTAGAGCCCCCCCCCTGACTTCAGCAGGCCTAGGGTCATTTGTCCCCTGTCCTTTGTTCAATTATAGCCATGCCCCTGCCTCAGGGACATATTTTTAGGAGGCACATAAGCTTCAAGGGAAAGGGGAGATAAACAAAAATTGCCCCTCTCCCATAGCACCAGGCACCAGCAAAACATTAGCAGCACCCATGCTGTGTTAGTCTGTATGTCAGCTTCTGAGTATGTGAGAGTGTCTTTCCTTCAATTAACTACAGGGGGTCCAGCAACAGGAGGGCAAGCTATTTGCCTAGGGGTGGAAATGGCCTCCCTTTCCTTTCATCTGGTGTTGTCTATGTTCAACTGCTCTCGGGAAGTCTCAGGAAGAGATTTTCTCCAGTCCTGCTGCTTAGGGTCACCAACTCTGACTGAAGCTATTCCTGAAGATTCTTGCCTCCCCATATTTCCCCCCAATATTAAGCCATCAAAATGTTCAGGTTTACTTTTAACAGTGACTTGGAGAATGATGTTAATTCCTGGGGACTCTGGACCAGTCCTGAAGGTTTGGCAACCCTACCTTCTACCTGTAAATATACATCTATCTATAATATACTTATTATATGTATATCCTGCTCTTCGTCCAAGGAGCTCAAAGAGGTGTACTTTGTTTGTTTTCATAACAAGCATGTGGGGTAAATTATGCTGAAAGACAAGTGACTAGCTCAGAGTAATCCAGTGAGTTTCATGGCTGAACGCAGGTAACTCTGGTCCTAGATCAGCACTCTAACCCACTAACCACTATACATCTCTCTCTCTCTCTCTCTCTCTCTCTCTCTCTCTCTATATATATATATATATATATACTTGTGGTTTTGTAGCCCGTTGGTTTACGGGCACTAGTGGAGCTCTGCGCTCCAGACATTCGCCGCCATTCCCTCTCCCGCCACCCCCCGGTGCCCGGGGCTCCGGCCGGGCCTGCCACTCACCGCCGCCCGCGGCTCCGGCCGGGCCCGCCACCTACCGCCGCCTGCGGCTCCGGCTGGGCCCGCCACCCACCGCGGCTCCGGCCTGGCCCACCGCTGCCCGGGCCCACCGCCGCATTGTTTTGTCTGCCGCCTCGTCCGGCGGCCATCCTGGGCGGCCAGAAGCGGCCGCCCCGAAGAAGCCGGGTAAGCGGCGGCACGGCCAGGCCTCGGCCATGGCTCTGCCGCCTCCTCGGCCGCGCCGCCTCCTCTGGCTGAGGCGGCGGCTTTGCCGCCGCCTCGACCAGTGTCCCCCGCCGCCGCTTACCCGGCTTCTTCGGGGCGGCCGCTTCTGGCCGCCCAAGATGGCCGCCGGGTGCTGGCGGTCCTGCCTCCCTGGCTCCTGGCCATGCGCTTCGCGCATGCCCAGAAGAGGCCAGGGAGGCACGGACACACGCTTGGTGTCCGTCCACGGACGGACACCAAGCCTTTTATTAGATAGGATATAACCTTAAAAAAAACAGACTCTTGAATTATATTACCATATCTTATGGTAAAGTATGGAGCCAGTGTTGTGTAGTGGTTAGAGTGTTGGAGTAGGACTGGGGAGATCCGAGTTCAAATCCTCATTTAGCCATGAAACTCACAGGGTGACTCTGGGCTAGTCGTATCTCTCAGCTTAACCTATGTGAGAAAAAATATAACCACGTACATCACTCTGGGCTCCTTGGAGGAAGAGTGGGATATAAATGTAAAATAAAATAAAATAAAATATAATATAATAATAATAATAGTACATTTCATGTAAAATATCCTGAACTCCCAAGCAAGTTGCAAGAATGTGATGTAAATGAATACATGCTGTCACTGTTAAGCTCCTTAGATAATAGGTAGAAAGTTATTTCTATCAGCCTCGTTCAATATTGCTATTTTTTTAAAATTTAACAATCTATTTACAATGTTTCATTTAGTATTATTTGTAAATTATGTTTATTTTACATAGTATCTACTTTTTATATTAATTTTTTATTTATTCTGTCTCGGTGTTTAAGTTATTGTACCATGTGTATTATTCACAGAGCAGTGAAATTGTGGATCAGGCCCAAGGTTTGTGCTGAAGGATCTCCAGATCACCATGTGGAATGTTTATACGTATGTGGCAGGATTTGCCAAAAATGATTTTTTTTCTTCCAAAAAAGTTTTCTTTTAAAAACGCAAGTCATCAGCTTCTGCAATACTGGAAATTCCAAAATTGCAATGATTGGATGATATCAAGGACTCATGACCAGAACATGAAGCTAAGCCACAGCACTTTGTTTACACTGACTTCAGCCAATATCTGTATTACGAAACTGTGGAAATGTGTAATTCTCCACAATATTTTCTTGGTTTAATTTTTAAAAGGCAGGCTGTAACAGAGAAAGAAATTCGCTAGATTAAGGCTTTGCCCCCAACAGGGGTCAGCCAGAGGCCTCTGGGAAACTCCTAAAGAAGGGACGAAGGCAGCAAGCTTCCCCTGTTTGCTCTCTCAGCCTCTGATATTCAGATGCATACTGCAGTGCCACTGAACAGGGAAATTCCCTTCAGCTCTCAGGGCTGCTAGTCATTATTAGAACTGCTGGATGACAGGCACATGTTGCACTAATGGAAGGATGTTGCATTAGGGAAGGAGAGCTGATCTTATGGTAGCAAGCATGACTTGTCCCCCTTGCTAAGCAGGGCTTGCCCTGGTTGCATATGAATGGGAGACTACATGCGTGAGCACTGTAGATACTAGGAATGGAGCCACTCTGGAAAGAGCATCTAGGTCCCAACTTCCCTCCCTGGCATCTCTGTGAAAGAGACTCCTGCCTATAACCTTGGAGAAGCCGCTGCCAGTCACCTTCAAACCAGCCACTGCTCTGGTTTGCATTTGAATGGGAGACCATATGTGAGCACTGCAAGATATTCCCCTTAGGGGATGGGGCTGCTCTGGGAAGAGCATCTGAATGCTTGCATGCAGAAGGTCCCAAGTCCCCTCCCTGGCATCTCCAAGATAGGGCTGAGAGAGACTCCTGCCTGCAACCTTGGAGAAGTTGCCGCCAGTCTGGGTAGACAATACTGAGCTCAATGGAAAAGCCTGAGTCGGTATAAGGCAGCTTCCTATGTTTCTGTGTTGATGTGTTGCGCTAGTTAATTGTGCTAAATTTGGAGCTTGCATTCCAGACTAGTGTTGCACTGGTACAACAAGGTGCACCCCTGCAACTGTGGCATGCCTCCTCCAGCAGTGAAACCTCTGGCTCTAACCACATACATTGCAGGGAATGATGCAAAGCTATCCACTATCTTGGTTGCACAAGTGCATCCAGACCATAAGAGACTGAGCAACTTTGAGTATCTGCTCAGCTATTTGACTTTCTTGTTAAATATGGGAGGAGATAGGAGATGAGGTCTTGTGGTAGTAAGCAAGACTTGTCCCTTGAGCTAAGCAGGGTCCACCCTAGTTACAAATGAATGGGAGACTAGAAGTGTGAGCACTGTAAGATCTTCCCCTCAGGGGATGGAGCCGCAGCTCTGGGAAGAGCCAGGGCCGGATTAAGCTAGTGCGGGGTCTGTAGCATATGTTATAAAGAGGTCCTAAATTTTTTTTAAAATGCACATAAATATTAAAACATAAATTATTTACTTGCATAGTAAAGTAATTCAGTTTTTTCATTTGCTATATTTTGGAGTATGGGAGACCAAGCCACAAACTCACACTTACTACAACAGTGAACATTTTTATACCGTTTTCCAATCAAAATTCTCAAAGTGGTTTACATAGAAAAATAAAGAGTGGATAGATGATTCTCTGTCTCCAAAGGGCTCACACACCCTAAAAAGAAAAATGTGGTAGGCACCAGCAACAGCCACTGGACAGATGCTGTGCTGGGCCTTCTCTTAAAAGGCACATTTAGTGGAAAAGGAATATTTTATCTAACATGGACCAAATAAAACAAGTAAAGTTTTAACTTTAATTCCCAGTTGTAAGCCGGGCATGCGGGGCCCTCGAAAACACGGGGCCTGTAGCAAATGCTACATTTGCTACTACATTAATCCGCCATAGGGAAGAGCAGAAGGTTTCAAGTTCCCTCCCTGGCATCTCCAAGATAGGGCTGAGAGAGGTTCCTGCCTGCAACCTTGGAGAAGCCTCTGCCAGTCTGTAAAGGCAATACTGAGCTAGATAAACCAATGGTCTGACTCAGTATGTGGCAGCTTCCTATGTTCCTATGTTAGTTGTATAACATGTGAGTTCTTAAGGGCCTCAATAGCACTTGAGCCTGAATTTGCAAGAGCTTCAAGATATAAAACAAAATTTATAAGTATATTTAGGCAGATATGCATTAAAAGAAACAGTTGGACGACATTTAACTCAACATACTCTCCCACATTTCTTTCCCCACTCCCCTTCTGTCTTGAGACTGAGTCCAATTTCAGCCGATCCAAAGAGGTTTGGGACAAAGAAAAACTGCCCAAGTCTCTTTTCTCACCGGCTCCACCATGAAACACCTGCCTGCAAATCTAAGGACTTAATCCACCAGAGGACACTGCAGCTGCTGTGAAAGAACGCAATTTCTGCTAACATCATAAGAACAAGGCAGCAAAAGTTTTTACTTATTTCTGAAGTCAATATATAAATGCATACAGTAAATGTGTATATATCCCCAAATATAATAATGCTTTTCCTCCCAACATGAATGTCTCTCTTCTCCAAGCCTGCAAAATGCATAATAATCTGGATGAGGAGTGAGGCTGTGTGGGTCCAACTGGATCATACCACTGCTCTTTCCTACTTTGCAGGCTGTTGATGGTAGCCCCCAGCGTCGTGACAGTGGGGGTGGAGGTTGGAGTTGTGCTTCAGGTTGAGGAATCCGGGCTCTCCGGCATAGTCTACTTTCAGAACGAGAATAATGCCATGATGTGCTCCAACGAAGTGCAATTCAACCTTCAGCCCAACAGTGCGGAAAAAATTAATTTGAAGGTAAGGGGAGACACAGCTATTCATGCTGTCCCCTGGGGGAAGGGAATCTTTGCATCCTGTGTAGAGGAAATAATGTCCGTGTACAGTACGTTGTCAGCAGGGCATCAGTTGAGCCTGAATTGTTAATAAGAAGGAAACAGTGCATCTGAGCATGTGCAGAATATCCCCCTTGCCACTGAGAAACACCACAGCTTGCCTGGGGTTGGGGAGGACTTGAAGCAGGGCCAATGTCAGGGGTCAGCCAACTGGGGCACTATGTGACAGCTCAGAGCCATTTATTTTGTTCTTATTTATAGTTAAATTCCTAAACTGCCTTTCATAAATTTACCCCAAAGTGGCTTATAAAAGTTAGAATACAGTAGGGAAATACGTAAAAATAAGATAATAATAACATTAAAACAACCAACAATACAAACCATAACATTACAGCGATGAGAGCAGCAGCCATAATAGACAGCAACAGAACAGCAAAAGACCAGTAGCCGCTGCAGGGAAGAGAGCCAGTTTTGCAGTAGTAAGCATGAATTGTCCCCTTTGCTAAGCAGGGTCTGCCCTGGCTTGCATTTGGATGGAGAACCGCATGTGAGCACTGTCTGCTGTAATATATTGCTCTTAGGGGATGAGACCATAGCTCAGTGGAAGAGCATGTGCTTGTTAGAGGTTGTTAATTTTTACCCTCAATAGGTGAAACAGCAGAGCACTAAGGAATGAGCACACACTCCAGTTACAGAGTAGGTAGCAGAGGATGGTTTAGTTGTTGCAGCTATTTAGAGAAAACACACGGAGATCCTTGTAGAACTAAATACTAAATATTTATTGGTTAAATACACTTAGATAGGAAAGACCTAAACCTAATTAAAGGACTACATAATGGATAGGTAAGGAGAGAGAGATGTTTCCATCTGCTCTCTAGGAGGAAAGGAAGGATTGTGACTCAGCACAGGAAGTGCGGAAGATCAGGGGTCATAGAGTAGGAACAGGTAGAACAGTCAGGGAGACCCTTACTCATTATCTCTACTCCCAATGCCCCTAGTGGTCATTAGGATAGGTGGTGCAAAAGGTCGATGCACTTGTCTGGAACCAGGGGCATATCTAGGGGTAGGGCAGGCAGGGCACGTGCCCCGGGTGCCACTTGAAGGGGGGCGCCATTTTGTAAAAGTAATTTTTTTTAAAAAATGGCTGCCAAAAACAAAATGGCCACCGTGCATGCTCAAATGGCCTCTGTGAGGCTCTAGGTCATGCCAGGCGTTGCAGAGGCAATTTGAGCATGCGCAGTGGCCATTTTGTTTTCAGTGGCCTTTTTAAAAAAAAAAAAAGATTATTTTTAAAAACGGCCACTGCACATGCTCAAATGGTCCCTGCGAGTCTCTAGAGGCCAGTGGGGTGAGGGGGAATCTTTGCAACCCCCCCCAGCCTTTAGGAAGCCCCCCAAAGGGGCTATGGGTAAAATAATAATAATAAAAATATAATATAAGACACTGTACACATATTCAGATTGGCACTATGTACAGAGAATCAGGGCTTGTGAATACTGATCTGACGCTTAAGAGCTAGGATTGTATTCATTTGCTCTTACTTTGCTTCTTGTGATAAGTGAGTTAAATGTGATGTCTTGCTAATATGGCTATTAATGGTGAGTTTGTCTTTGAATCAGTGTGAAACCCTTAATATTAAGGCCCACTGGGAGTTTCTTGCTCTCTTTCTCTCATTTTAACTGTCTTTCTGAAAGACTAGAATATATTCCAAGCAGTGACACAGTTTACTCTGCATATCCTTTAATTATTTACAGAGTATCTGGGAAAAGTCAAATTCTCCATTGATTTTTGAAACTTATGTAATGGTGATGCTACAATGCATAGTAGAGAATTAGACAGGCACTTCTGTTTAGTTTTCCAAGTACATCTCCACATAGTATTTGGGTATTTCATGAGCCCCCACATACTGAAATTTGTAGTTTTCCAGCATTTTTTGGTCTGGCTAAGCCCACTGCTAAATAGTTTTTGAAATATTAAAAGATTAACGAGATTGACTTGTATTTTTCAGCTGATATGATGGTAAAGTTATTTGAAAGATGGGTGTCAGATGCTTGGACAGGGGGCGCAATTTCAGTGTTTGCCCTAAGCGCTAATTTCCCTAGATACGCCTCTGTCTGGAACTCCATCTCCAACAGTGCTTGCATGCAGAAGGTCCCAGGTTCAGTCCCTGGCATCTCCAGGTGGGACTGGGAAAGACTCCTGCCTGAAACCTTGGAGAGCCACTGCCAATAGTGTGGACTCAGTGTAAGGCCGCTTCCTGTTTTCCTATGTCCTTAAGGGGCAAAGGCCTGAATAAACAAGGCCTTTAGTGGCTTCTTAAAGGCAGGAAGGGAAGCCAGAGAATGGACGCCTACTGCTGGGACAGTGTCCCAAAGTCATCAAAAGGAGAGCTGGTCTTGTAGCAAGCATGCCTTGTCCCCTTTGCTAATGCAGGGTCCGTCCTGATTTCCATTTTGAATGGGAGACCACATGTGATGTGAGCACTGTAAGACAGGGTTTCTTAACCTTGGGCCCCCAGTTGTTGTTGGACTACAACTCCCAGAATCCTCAGTTGCAATGGCTTTTGCTTGAGGATTCTGGGAGTTGTAGTGCGACAACATCTGGGGGCCCAAGGTTAAGAAACCCTGCTGTAAGATATTCCCTTTAGGGGATGGGGCCGCTCTGGGAACAGCATCTCCAGGTTCCAAGTTCCCTCCCTGGCAGCATCTCCAAGGTAGGGCTGAGAGAGATTCCTGCCTGCAACCTTGGAGAAGCCGCTGCCTGTCCGTAGACAATACTGACCTAGATGGACCAATGGTCTGACTTGCTAGAAGGCAGCTTCCTATGGCCCACAACCAGAGGCGTATCTAGGGAAAATAGCGCCTAGGGCAAACACTGAAATTGCACCCCCTGTCCAAGCATCTGACGCCCATCTTTCAGATAACTTTACCATAATATCAGCTGAAAAATACAAGTCAAGCTCATTAATCTTTTAATATTTCAAAAACTATTTAGCAGTGGACTTAGCCAGACCAAAAAATGCTGGAAAACTACAAATTTCAGTATATGGGGGCTCATGAAATACCCAAATACTATGTGGAGATGTACTTGGAAAACTAAACAGAAGTGCCTGTCTAATTCTCTACTATGCATTGTAGCATCACCATTACATAAGTTTTAAAAATCAATGGAGAATTTGACTTTTCCCAGATACTCTGTAAATAATTAAAGGATATGCAGAGTAAACTGTGTCACTGCTTGGAATATATTCTAGTCTTTCAGAAAGACAGTTAAAATGAGAGAAAGAGAGCAAGAAACTCCCAGTGGGCCTTAATATTAAGGGTTTCACACTGATTCAAAGACAAACTCACCATTAATAGCCATATTAGCAAGACATCACATTTAACTCACTTATCACAAGAAGCAAAGTAAGAGCAAATGAATACAATCCTAGCTCTTAAGCGTCAGCTCAGTATTCACAAGCCCTGATTCTCTGTACATAGTGCCAATCTGAATATGTGTACAGTGTCTTATATTATATTTTTATTATTATTAGTTTTACCTGTAGCCCCTTTGGGGGGCTTCCTAAAGGCTGGGTTTTTTTTTTTTGCAAAGATTCCCCCTCACCCCACTGGCCTCTAGAGACTCGCAGGGACCATTTGAGCATGTGCAGTGGCCGTTTTTAAAAATAATTTTTTTTTTAAAAAAAGGCCACTGAAAACAAAATGGCCACCGCGCATGCTCAAATGGCCTCTGCAAAGCCTGGCATGACCTAGAGCCTCACAGAGGCCATTTGAGCATGCACGGTGGCCATTTTGTTTTTGGCAGCCATTTTTTTTAAAAAAATAATAATTTTACAAAATGGCGCCCCCCTTCATAAGAACATAAGAACAGCCCTGCTGGATCAGGCTCAAGGCCCATCTAGTCCAGCATCCTGTTTCACACAGTGGCCCACCAGATGCCGCTGGAAGCCACAGGCAGGAGTTGAGGGCATGCCCTCTCTCCTGCCATTACTCCCCTGCAACTGGTACTCAGAGGCACCCTGTCCTTGAGGCTGGAGGTGGCCCACAGCCCTCTGACTAGTAGCCATTGATAGACCTCTCCTCCATGAAGTCATCCAAACCCCTCTTAAAACCATCCAGGTTGTTGGCCGTCACCACATCCTGTGGCAGAGAGTTCCACAAGTAGATCACGCGTTGTGTGAAAAAGTACTTCCGTTTGTTGGTCCTAGACCTCCCGGCAATCAATTTCATGGAGTGACCCCTGGTTCTAGTGTTGTGTGAGAGGGAAAAGAATCTCTCTCTCTCCACTTTCTCCAAGCCATGCATGATTTTATAGACCTCTATCATGTCTCCCCACAGTCGTCTTTTTTCTAAACTAAAAAGCCCCAGGTGTTGTAGTCTTGCCTCATAAGAAAGGTGCTCTAGGCCCCTGATCATCTTGGTTGCCCTCTTCTGTACCTTCTCCAGTTCAACAATGTCCTTTTTAAGATCTGGTGACCAGAATTGTACGCAGTACTCCAAGTGTGGTTGCACCATCATTTTGTATAAGGGCATTATAATGTTAGCCGTTTTATTTTCAATCCCCTTCCTAATGATCCCTAGCATGGAATTTGCCTTTTTCACAGCTGCCGCACATTGAATCGACACTTTCAATGAGCTGTCAACCAGAACCCCAAGATCCCTCTCCTGGTCCGTCACCGACAGCTCAGATCCCATCAGCATATACTTGAAGTTGGGGTTTTTCGTCCCAATGTGCATCACTTGACACTTGCTAACATTGAACCGCATTTGCCATTTTGTCGCCCACTCCCCCAGTTTGGAGAGATCCTTTTGGAGCTGCTCACAATCCATTTTGGATTTCACTACCTGGAAGAGTTTGGTATCATCTGCAAATTTGGCCACATCGCTGCTTACCCCTGCTTCTAGATCATTTATGAATAAATTAAAAAGCACCGGTCCCAGTACAGATCCCTGGGGGACCCCACTTCTTACTTCCCTCCATTGTGAAAACTCTCCATTTATACCTACCCTCTGTTTTCTGTCTTTCAACCAGTTAGCAATCCACACATGTACTTGTCCCTTTATCCCATGACAGCTAAGTTTCCTCAGGAGTCTTTGATGAGGAACTTTGTCAAAAGCTTTTTGGAAGTCCAGGTAGACTATGTCAACTGGATCACCTTTATCCACATACTTGTTGACACTCTCAAAGAAGTCCAAAAGGTTGGTGAGGCAAGATTTACCTTTGCGGAAGCCATGCTGGCTCACTCCCAGCAGGGCCTGTTCTTCTAGGTGCTTTACAATTTTATCCTTGAGGATGCTTTCCATCAATTTGCCCGGAACGGACGTTAGGCTAACCGGCCTGTAATTTCCCGGATCGCCCCTGGATCCCTTTTTGAAAATCGGTGTTACATTTGCTACTCTCCAGTCCTCTGGTACAGAGCCCGATTTCAGGTATAAGTTAAATATTCTAGCAAGGAGGTCGGCAATTTCACATTTGAGTTCTTTGAGGACTCTTGGATGGATGCCATCCGGCCCTGGTGATTTGTTAGCTTTCAGTTTTTCCAGACAGTTTAGAACATCATCCCTTGTCACTTCTATCAGACTCAGCTCTCTAGCCTCCATCCCTAAAAAGCCTGGTTCAGGAACAGGTATATGCTCAGTATCCTCTGCCGTGAAGACAGACGCAAAGAACTCATTCAGTTTCTTTGCAACCTCCATATCCTCCTTAATAATCCCTTTCACTCCCTCATTGTCTAATGGCCCAACCGCCTCCCTGGCAGGTTTCCTGCTTCTGATGTACTTAAAGAAGCTTTTGTTATTCCCCTTGATACTTTTGGCTAAATGTTCCTCAAACTCTCTTTTTGCCTCCCTTATTGTCACCTTGCATTTCTTTTGCCAGTTTGTGTTCCTTTCTGTTCTCTTCGTTTGGACAGGCCTTCCAATTTCGGAAGGAAGTCTTCTTCCCTTTTATGGCTTCCTTGACGGTACCCGTTAACTATGCTGGCATCCTCCTGGACTTAGTGGCACCTTTCCTCCTTTTGGGTATACAATCTAACTGGGCTTCTAGTATTGTGGTTTTGAGTAAACGCCATGCACTCTGGAGCGAAGTGACTCTCCTGATTTTCCCCCTCAGCTTTCTTTTCACCATACTCCTCATTTTGGAGAAGTTTCCTCTTTTGAAATTTAAAATGTCTGTGTTTGACATCCTTGGTGATTCTTTCCCCGCATGTATGCTGAATTTGATGGCACTGTGGTCACTGTTTCCTAAAGGGTCGATGACACTGACATCATGCACCAGGTCCTGGGTGTCACTCAGAATTAGATCCAAGGTCGCCTTCTCTCTGGTCGGTTCCATGACCAACTGTTCTAAGGCACAGTCATTAAGCGTATCTAGAAATTTGACCTCTTTGTCCTGACTTGAATGTGAATTTACCCAGTCTATGTGTGGGTAGTTGAAATCGCCCATAATTACAGCCCTGCCTCTCCTTGATGCCTCCCTGATTTCCTCCTGCAACTCCCAGTCACTGTCGGCATTTTGATCTGGAGGGCGATAGCACGTCCCCAGTAGCATGATTCCTTTCCGGCCTTGTATAGTCACCCACAGGGTTTCTGTGGAGGACTCTAGTCCACTTAGGTTTTCTAGCTTGTTAGATTCTATCCCTTCTCTAACATACAGTGCTACCCCTCCTCCAAGGCGCCCCTCCCTGTCCTTCCTATAGAGTTTATACCCAGGGATAACAGTGTTCCACCAGTTCTCACTGTTCCACCATGTTTCTGTTATGCCCACTATGTCTATTTCTGCGTTAGCAACCAAGCACTCCAGCTCACCCATCTTGGCTCGGATGCTTCTGGCATTGGCATACAAGCACCTATACACTGAATCTTTCCCCTGATGTATGCTATTATTTTGACTCTTTGACCTGCTGGCACAGCCTCCCGTCTGCTCTTTATGCAGTTCTGCTCCGTCCCCATCTGTTTTATTTGAATTCTTTGCAGCCTCACACTTTAAAGGATGGCTTTTGCCAAACGGGATACTGCCCAGCTCCCATCGGCTGTTCCCCAGGTGTCATTTTAAAAGCTGCTCTGCAACCTTTTTGATTTTAAGCGCCAGCAGTCTGGTTCCATCTTGGTTCAAGTGCAGCCCGTCCCTTTTGTACAGGCCTTGCTTGCCCCAAAATGTGTCCCAGTGCCTAACAAATCTAAACCCCTCCTCCCGGCACCAATGTCTCATCCACGCATTGAAACCTCTCAGCTCTGCCTGTCTCACTGTACTTGTGCGTGGAACAGGTAGTATATCTGAGAATGCTACCTTGGGAGTCCTGGATTTCAAAATGCTACCTATCAGCCTAAATTTGGCTTCCACTTCAAGTGGCGCCCAGGGCACGTGCCCTGCCTGCCCTACCCCTAGATACGCCCCTGCCCACAAGTGACCCCTGAGAGGTCTTGGGGTGGGGGGGGGAAGATGGCAGTTGCCAGTGTACTCCCTGAGAAGTAGGCCAAGCTGCCCCTTAGGGTTGCCAACATTAGGTTGGCCGAATTTGGGACACAAGTGTGGTGGGGAGCTGGGGGGAGTCTTGGGGGGTGGGGCCACCTAGGGGGTGGGACTCAGCCCCATGTGGCAAGGCGCAGCTGCCAGGCTGCGCAAGAGCTCCGCCCACCTCCCAAACCATGACAGGAGGTGAGGTCGGGCACTGGAGGCAGAGACAGCGAAAGACCTCCTCACTTGGGCCTGCTTTCCTCCCAAATGATACAGGTTGGGCTGATTTCAGGCCTCTGTGCATGCATTCTCAAATGAACCTGACAGCCAAGACTTGTAGTTTTCTGAAAATTAAACAGTGGTTGAACTAATTAGATGTAGGGTAGACCCCTTTGGCTAAAGCTAGCCTTTGGCTTCTATGAGTGTGCCAGCTCTAGCCTCTGGAAAGAGAATTTTTGCTTCATTTTTTACCTATGACACAGACAAAATATGAGGTGGTAAAACTGTTCTTGGATTGTATCACTGCAAACTGTGAGTGGGGGGTTGCATAGCTGGATGCTCCTCAGAATAAAATAATAACAATAAATTCATGGGCAGCAGGAAGCATCCACCCTAGTCTTTATCTTGGTACCTACCTTGCTCTCTCTCTCTTCTTTTCTTTCTTTCATGAGGAAACATGCAATCTTGCAAACCCCCACCTGCCGTCTGAAGTAGTTTGGTCCAGGAATTTCTACCACTTGGTCTGCTGTTTATATGAACTAGGCCTTGGCCTCTGGCAATCACCTCTTTCCCTCAATTTCATGACTGTCTGATTCTCTCAGGTGACCCATGAACTCTTTGCCCAGTGTGGTCTGGCTCACCAGCGACGGAACCGCTACATTCAGCTTGTTGCCTACAGCTCCCAGCTCCCCAGCCCCAAGGGCATCCAAACTCTCAACCTGCGCTGGAGTGCCCGGCAAGGGTACCTGTTCCTGCAGACAGACAAGCCAATCTACACTCCTAAGGACAAAGGTGAGCCCTCCTGTACCTTTCTGAATATTTTTTTGCAGTGCTCTGTCTCTGTTAATGCTGGTGTAATATAAGGGTTCTACCAGGCTGGCTTGAACGGCTGCCAATCAAGAGAGGAGTTCCTCCTACAAATAGAACCCTGGTGTGTGTGTGTGTGTGGGTGGGTGGAGTGGAAAATGTTTGGTTTGGGCAACTGCTTTCTGAGGGATCGAGAGAGAGAGAGAGAGAGAGAGAGAGAGAGAGAGAGAGAAAATTGCTAGTAAGTTTTCCAAATGGCTGTTAAACATGAGCCCTCATGATCTTATTTATTTATTTATTTATTTATTTATCAATCATTCATATTTTTCTACTGTTTGATATGTACATCTCTAGGCAGTGCACAAAATTTAAAACAATATTTAAAAATCAACACAGATTAAAATACACAAAACAAAAACAGTAGCATAAAACACGTATAAAAACCAATTGTTAAAATTAATTCTAATTAAAAGCCTGTGAGAGCAGGTGAGTCTTGAGGGTCTTTCTGAAAACAAACAGAGAAGGAGATATTGCTCTTATTTCAGCAGGGAGCATATTCTAAAGCCCCAGGGCAGCCACAGAGAAAGCCCAGGTTGCCACCAAATGAGCTGGTGGCAACCGTAACCGGACCTCTCCAGAAGATTGTAACAAGTGGCAGGGTTCGTGACAAAGGAGGCACTCTCTTAAAAATCCTGGACCCAAGCTGTTTAATTTTTAAATTAATATTTAGAATATTGATTCTTATAGTGAAGATGCATGAATACATGTACGTATTGGACCATATGGACTTGAACAGTGATCTTCACTGTTTTTCAAATGAGGACCACTTTGGCAAAAAACACCAATGTGAGAGCTATTTCCCACCACACTGACTGCTGCTCAGTGCTGTGTTGTGCCCTTTAAGAGAATGAAGCCTTCTCAAGCTCCACCAGCATCTTAGAAGGTACACTCACACAGGGTGCTGGGAAATGTAGTCGTTCCCAGCATTTTCCTCATAGAGCTCTATGAAGAAAAAGGTGGGAAGGACTACATCTCCCAGTGCTCCATGAGAGCCTTCTGAGATGGCTCTGAGGCTCCATTTCCTAAGGGAGCCCCACCTGCACTGGGGAAAGTGCAGCACTGCATGGTGGGAACAGTCCCTGCTGCAAGGTACTCAGGGAAGAAATGCTCTAGCATCTGTGCTTTAGAACAAAATCTAGAGTTGGTTTTGATTTTTGATTTTTGGGGGGGTCGACTGGAAAGACCTTTAGAAAACCACTGAAACCAAGTCCTCTCTGTGCAATGCCATAATCATGGGCCCTTCAAATATCCTATCCAGACTCCCTCTCTGGCCTTGTTCTACTTCTGAATCTAGTGTCTAGTGCTCTGCCTCTCTTTCTTTAGAAATTTTCTAAAGAAATCTCTTTATAGAAATTGAATTATTATTATTATTATTATTATTATTATTATTATTATTATTATTATTATTCATCCTTGTGTTTGGCTCCTTCATTCCAGTGTTTTACCGAGTCTTCGCCTTGGACCACAAACTGCAGCCAAGCACTGAGCCCATCTTCATCACTGTGCAGGTAACGAGGAATTCATTCAGGTTCTCTTCAGATGGAAGCAATGATTGCTGAGTCACGAAAGCACATTCCCCCCCCCTGAAATGCCATTCTCTCTCTGTTGCGGTCAGAACCCAAGGGGTATTCAGGTCCGGAAGGATCAGCGTGTGCCAATGAAGTTTGTGCTAAATGATCACCTGTCAATTCCCGATATCTCTGAGTAAGTTCTACCCAAGTTGTAACTAGAGTCAGTTCAACGCAGTAGGCAGCAGAGGCACCTGCCTCAAACAGCAGGCTTGCTTGGGCTCCAGGCGGATGCAGTTCCTTTTTATTCACTCCAGTCAAGTAATGGAGCCAACGTACCTTGACGTTGCTCTGTTGATTTGTGCAGTCAAAAAGCTAGAGATGCCAGGGACTGAGCCTGGAACCTGCTGCATACAAGCAGATGTTCTCATGCCTTAAGGGGAATATCTTGCAGCAGACAGTGCTCACATGTAATCACCCATCTAAATGCAAACCAAAGAGAACCCTGCTTAGCAAAGGGGACAATTCATGCTCGCTACCACAAGACTGGCTCTCCACACTACTACTACTACTACTACTACTACTACTATGAATATTTACATACCACTTTTCAACAAAAAAGTTCTCAAAGCAGTTTACACAGAAGGCTCATTGCACCTCAGCCCTCAATAAACAGCTGCTCACATAAGCTGCACATCCTCTCTTGAATATGAACTCCCTGCCTCAGCGTTCATTTCCAAGAAAATAAATGCTCTCAGGCTGGATTTCTAAATTAACGGCCACATTTTTTCAACTCTGAAGTGTAAGAATTTTGTCCCCATAGCGGACTGGGAACTCTCTCCCCCTGTATCTTCAAACCATCACGGGCTAGTCATTTGCTGATCATCCATGCAGACTGATCATTTGACCTTGGCAAATGAACAGCCTGTGTGGCTCAAGTTAAAGCCAGGGCTCCGTGCTTCTCTACTGTGGGGTGCCAAAGTGAAGCTTTGTCTGGGGCGCCAAAAACTGTGGGCCAGTCCTGTTTACACAGCAAAAAGAAATAAGATCATTCCCTGTCCCAAAAAGGCTTACAGTCTAAAATATTCTCACTCTCTCTTTCTCCTTCTCAGGCCTGGCATTTGGCGTATCACAGCCCGATTCGTCAACGTGCTTGATTCCAACACAACAACGGAGTTTGAGGTGAAAAAATATGGTGCGTTCTTTAGATGTTGCATTTTTTTTTAATCTGACAAAGGCTCTGTGCTTCATATTAGCTACATGGCTGGCTGAAATTCAAGAAAGTGATCTTTGACCACCTAAGGTTGCAATTTTAGTGTTTTTCTTTTTTGTTGGAAAGTGGCACAATTCCTAGCAGCCCTGGTAACTCCAAATTCCTAGATTCTAGAGTAGATTCCTACAAGCTGGTTTTTTTCAGGTTATACCCATCTTTGTTATGATTATGTCCATATGTGAGCAACAGGTACGTTTTTCATGTTGCCTGTGATTTTTAACAGGCTGATATTTAAATGCAGATCCTCCTATATACCCCTAATTTTGAGTGGAGTCAGGCCTCCCTGTGGGGTGAGCAGGGAGTCCCATATGCTGGGGGCCATCATAGAAAAGGCCCTGCTCAAAACTCTAGCAGATGATAGCTCCCTGAGTGAAATGAGGAATCTAGACTAGAAGCTTTCTCAGCAAATCTTAGATGGTATGTGGTACTTACATGGGAAGGATGGTAGAAGCTGCACCTGTTACATTTCTGTCTGTCTCTTTCTCTCATCAGTTCTCCCTCATTTTGAGGTGAAAATTGACCCAAAGCAGAAATACATCCTTGTCTCGGGACAGCAAGACTATGAATTGCAAATTGATCTTCATGCTAAGTAAATTGTATTCAGGGTCACTGTTACTGTTTCATAACCTTTTGGGGGGTGGAAAAAAGAGGGGAGACTTCTGTAACAAAACTTACTTTTGTGGACAATGTTCATAAAATTTGAATTTCGTAAGACCAGGGTCTATAAAATCAAGGTTTTACTGTAGCTGTGGTTCAGTGATATGATTCCCCCCACAACTGCTGCTCCAGGGCTATTTAAGAAAGAATAATCTTGCCCTGAATCTTGCCCCAAATGAACACACATACTTTAGCCCTCTCTTCTCCAGCTACAAACTGTTGTAGGAAAGGGACTTCAGTGATCCCAATTATAACAGAGCAAGTGTGTGTGAGAAGAGCCAAGCCCATTAAAGAGTATCTTGAGACAGATATTTAGGGCCCCAAAAGCTTATTAATGAAGTTACATACTTAGATAGAAAGCCTGTGTCCCTGAGCTTTCTGTGTCTTCTAGTGCAAGAGCAGAACAAGGAAGGCGAAAGAGTAAAAATGCAACAGGCAGGAAGAGGGCAGGGAGACCTGAGTATCAATCTACCAATCAGAGGAAGCCAGAGCAGAGAGAGAGACAACAAGAGGGGAAACAAAGAGGAAGACCTTTGCTTACTATCTCTATTCCTAATGCCCCTAGTGGACAGAAGATGTAAAGAGTTGATGCTGCTAGAGCTGTATCTCCAGTGCAAACACAGTGTAGTTGGACTAGGACTGAGGACAGCACTGGATTGCTGCTTTCCATCCCTAGAAGCAAAAACCAAGAAGGCTCTGGCCCCACCCGCTGATGCCAGCCTCCTGCAACTGATCCTTTGCTGGTGCTACCTTCTTCCCCATCATCTGGCTGCCTTAGCTTCTGGGTGTACCACTGCTTTAAGTTGCAGTTCAGTGTCAGAGGCCCAGGTGGCAAGGAGGATGGAGCTTCTAGCTCCAGGGACTGGATTGCTTTCTCTCTCGCTCTCTTCCCCTTGGCGCCTTCCATCAACAGGCTTGTGTGCTGTGCTTTGCTCCCAAAATAGCTCACAAGTTCTCCCTGTCTGAGCACAGTGCAGAGGGAAGAGAGCGAGAGATAAAGTGATCTCTCCAGCTCCTGGGCGCTTTGCAGATTAGCCGCTTAAAAGTGGCTAAATGCCTCCTTCAGGCAAATGGCAGTCAAAGTGTAAGACCTGCAGGGGGAGCAGTCTTGCGAAAACTTACCACCTGGATAAATAAACGACATCCTTTTTACGCTGGATAAACAAAGCCATAGCACTAAATCGCAGCGATTAAATTCGAAACAAGGCATCCGACATATGAACAGCACCCTGCGGTTAGCGTCGGGACTGCGGTGTCACAACACAGGAAGTGTGGAAGCACACTTCAGAGATGCGGGTTGGCAGGTTTGGCTTTAAAAAAGCCAAACTTTGGGTTACGGCCCATTTGACCCATGAGTATACCCCTTAGGTTCTGGCAACCCCCTGACCCCGTTTGAGGGTCTAATCTGGAAAGCGCCCTGGAGCTAATGCAGCAGCAGCAGCAGCAGCAGCAGCAGCAGCAGCGAGAAGAGCAATGCCGCTCCGGGCTAGAAATTCTCTCCTTGCTGCCTCCACTGCTCACCTGCAGTTTAAAACTGTGGCAAGCCCAGGAGGTAAAGCAGCCAGGTGATAGGGAAGAGGGCTGCGCTGCATCGGTGAGGGAAGCAAGGCTGGCATCCACATCAGCAGTGGGTCCAGGACAGAAGGAATAGTAGTAGCGTGGTGAGGAGCTCGGGGAGGGTGGGGTGGCAGTGGCAGGCAGGTAAGGCTCTGCCTGCGGGGGCTGCCCACCCTCTATGGTGCAGGTGCCACCTAAGGCTGTCGCCTCACCTTGCCTCATGGGAGAGCTGTCCCTGACCTTGGAGACCCAGATTCAAATCCCTAGTCAGACCTGAAACTCACTGAGTGCTCTTGGACCATTCACTCTTTCAGCATAACCAGCCTCACAGGGTTGTTGTGGGAGAAAAGAGAAGAGGAGGAACCATATACACTGCCCTGAGCTACTTGGAGGAAGGATAGGACATAAATGTTATAAACATGACATTGATATACCGTGGTGTACGGATATGTAGAATAGGGGTGTGACGGATCGCTGTCTGCAGGTCGGTCCGAATTTGGACCGACCCACATTTCTGTGAACCAGTTCAGCCCAACCGCTGAGTGTGTTTGGCAGTCTGAGGGCTGGTGTGGGGGGCGGCAGTGAGAGGCACCTTTAAAAGTAAGTAACCGGGTCCTTCCCAGCGTGAGCATGCATGGAGGCCAGGTGAGTGCCGGGGCCATGCTGCTGTGCACAGGCCGCTGGGGGGAAGCGCTGCTGCAGCACAGAGTGCTTACACTGGTAAGGAACTGATTACTTATTTTTAAAGGTGCTGCTCGCTGCCCCCTCCCCCCTGGCACCACCCGCACTGGCCCTGAAACCACCAAACCGGTTTGGCGGTTGGGCCAAACCGGACCAAACCAGCTTGTGGAACCATGGGTCCGTCCAAATTTGGACCAACCCGCGAACACCCCTAACTTAGAGCTCTTCAGTGCCTGAACAACAACAATAAACAAAAACTCTAAGAATACATATAGCACTATATATCATATTTATATGCTGCCCTTCCTCTGAGAAGCTCAGGGCCGTGTACATGGTCTTTCCGCCCCTCTTTTCCTCACAACAACCCTGTGAGGTCAATTAGGCTGATAGAGTGATTGGCCTGTGATCACCCAGAGAATTTCAGGGGTGAGCAGGGATTAGAACCTGGGTCTCCGCAGTCAGGGGTGGCTCCCCCATGAGACAAGGTGAGGCGATGGCCTCAGGTGACACCTGCATTATAGGTCAGTGATTACAGCCACCGCCTATGGGTGTTGTCTCCCCTGCCATTGCCACTCCCCAGCTCCTCACCAACCCACTGCCATTTTAGCAACAAATAAATAATGCATAGATGCAAATAATTGTTTATATCCATAATATGTAGAACTAATGAGTTGGTAAAAATTTTTTAAGGTGCTCCTGAGAACCAATTGCATGGGGTGGCAAACCTGATGAGAGTGGTGAGGGACTGGCTTTCTCCTTGGCCACCACAGCCCTTCACCCTGAAGCCAAGCCTCTGAGTTCTCTCTCTCTCCTTCTCCCCAATAGATTTTTCTATGGGAAAGATGTCAGCGGTCTAGCTTATGTGCGGTTTGGCGTGAGCAATGGCAATGGGGAGAAAACCTATATCCCAGGACTGGAGCAACAAGTCTCGGTAAGAAAGTAAGGCCCTGCGGCACCTAGCCCTGTGCACCGATGTCCCTGCTTGCTTTTCAGAGAAATCTGAGCCCTGTTCAGATGTTATTGAGTGCAATGGCGCTCATGGTTATGGCTCTGAAAGTGGGGAGGAAGTCCCGCCCTGGCCCTGTCACTCACCCCCTCCGGCTGGCCACTAACAGTTACTGCACTGTTTGCATGAAGAGGGGATTGCCGTAAGCACGAATGTCGGCACTTGGGCGATCAGGGCTGCCACTGCTCACTGAAGCACTGCCCATCACAGTTACAGCGCTCCCCTCTTCACACAAATGGTGCCATAACCATGAACGGCTGGCTGGAGGGGGTGAGTGACAGCACTGGGGAGGGACTTCCTCCCTGTTTTCAGAGCATAACCATGAGCACTGCTGTGCTCAGTAACTTCTGGATGGGGCTCTGGATTTCAGCTTTTCTAGTTTCCCCTCTGACTCTTGCAATCCAGGTGATATTTATACTGTTTCGTTCCTAAACCGAGTAGTGTTGGAACTTGGGTCTTCTAGGAAATTACATCCTCTACCTGGAGACCTGAATGAGCTCTGTTCCAAGGTAGGTAGGTGACTAGGGGCCCATTCACACATTGTGTCCAACACTCATACTTACAGTGTGCATAGGTACAGATCTGTACACAGGTACATTCATTCACATGTTATGCTGAACACAGATACAGCAGTACACTTCCTATCTGTACCATGCATTTGAGGAGCCTGTACCCAGGTTCACTTTTGCTTCTTAAATTTTATTAGATTTTACAATAACTTTAACATTCCATTGCATTCTTTTCCTAACTCTACACATAAATACATATTGACTTCCAGCTCACCTATCTGCACGGTTCACAATAACTATACATATAAGCTATTGCTATAATAGCACCCAGGTTCACTTTTAACATTCACGTCCATGAATGTTGGCACTTTTGTGAGCGGCAGCTTTGGGCAATTCATGCTGCCACTCATGGAAGCACTGGCCATCATAGTTACAACGCTCCCCTCTTCACACAAATGGTCCCCTCTTCACACAAGAGGTACAGTCATTCACACAGACACATGTGATGCCTCGGAGTACCAGTTGCAGGGGAGTAAGAGCAGCAGAGAGGGCATGCCCTCAACTCCTGTCTGTGGCTTCCAGCGGCATCTGGTGGGCCACTGTGTGAAACAGGATGCTGGACTAGATGGGCCTTGGGCCTGATCCAGCAGGGCTGTTCTTATGTTCTTATGTATGTGTGTACAGACATCTGTACATTCGTACAGCCTAATGGGAATCGGGCTTAGGAATGTTTCCAGATGGAGAATAATATTCTGTTTTAAAGGAAGCTCTGCTTCTCTACTCTGCATCCAGATGATCTTGGTCATTGTGCTCTTTCACTGCCTCTGCAGACCCTGAAATCTCACTCTCCCCAATCAATGTGTCTCAGGACCTAAGAGAGTTCTCTCCTGCCTTACTAGTTGTACAACATAATTGATTTTCTTTGCCTCTTCCATTGTCATTTCACCAGGTAATCGATGGCAGTGCCTCAGTAACCCTCAAACGCAGCCTTCTCGTGGAGAAGCTTGGGAGCCCTCTACAGGCCCTAATTGGAACGACACTCTACATCGCAGCCAGTGTCATAGAGACAGCAAGTGAGTTCCGAAATGGGAACCCACCTGATCTGCTAAGGGCTCTTCCAGACACTGATATATTCCAACCTGAATGCGAATCACAAAATTAAACAGGAATTTTTTTTAGAGTCATCTGCTGGCAATTTGTGGAACAATGGCCCGCCCCCCCCGCCCCGCCCCAAGTTAGAATAAAAGGAGTTTTGGGAGAAAACACCATTGTTTCATGAAGAAAAGAGAGAGTTCACCAGGGCGCTTTCCAGACTAGCTGCTCAACAGCAGCAAAATGCCTCCATTCTGGCAAGTAGCATTTGAAACGTAAACAGCAGGAGGAGCAGTCTCGCGGAAACTAAGAACCCGAGAAAACAGCAACTTTCTTGCGCTGGATATACGACGTCCTAGCTCTATATTGCAGCGATTAAATTCGAAACAAGGCACTGGAAATGTGGATGGCACCCTGCTGTCTGCGTAGGGACTGTGGTGTCACAACACAGGAGGAAACGTGGAAGCACACTTCCGAGATATGACGTGACCCCGCTAGCTGCAGGGTCTAATCTGGAAAATGCCCAGAAGAGGGGAAAATGGCAGAGGGATGCCAGAAAAGTATGTCCCCTCCCCCTGCCAGTGGCTGCATGGCAAGCCAACTTGATACAAATTCATTGAACTGGGGGCGGTTTGTTGATGAGGCGAGGTGAGGCAACAGCCTCAGGAAGCACCTTCACCATGGGTCAGCAAGGGCAGGCATCCTGCCCTGCCTGCACCACCTGGGTGCAGCCTTACCTGCCTCCCACTCACGGCCACTCCACCACCCTCTCCCATTGCCATGTGATGGCTTTTACACTGCAAGTTCAGCAGTGAGGGAAGCGAGGAAGGAACGTGCTGCCAAACTTGAAGTTTAAAACACATCACTGGGGTAATGGGGAAGGGATGAGGGTGTGTGTGTGTGGGAGGTAGTGCTGCCCCCGTCCCTCCCACATCGGGGCAGGCCCAGTGCTAGATCCCTCATACACCTGCCTCCCCCATCCCCATCACCACAGGGCAGGGTTTTAATCTTCAGGTTCAGCAGCAAGGTGGGAAAGATGCTCCTCCTTCCCTCACTGCCAAACCTGGTTAAAAATCTATCCCCGTGGCAGTGGGGCAAGGCAGAGGGGGTGCATGAGGGAACCAGTGCTGGCCCACCCCCAGATGCTGCCGTCAGCATGGGGGGGGGGAGTGACCAGCAGCATTTGGGCCTCACTTTGAGTGGTGCCAGCAGTGCTGCATTGAATGATGTGATGAAAGAGAATAGCAGGGAGTTTATTGTTAGAGGTTGTTAATTTTTACCCTCAGTGGGTAAAACAGC
Source organism: Hemicordylus capensis (assembly GCF_027244095.1). Classification (NCBI taxonomy): domain Eukaryota; kingdom Metazoa; phylum Chordata; class Lepidosauria; order Squamata; family Cordylidae; genus Hemicordylus; species Hemicordylus capensis. The sequence continues at coordinate 250,415,412 of NC_069658.1, read as the reverse complement.
AGAGCACTAAGGAATGGGCACACACTCCAATTACAGAGTAGGTAGGAGAGGATGGTTTAGTTGTTGCAGCTATTTAGAGAAAAACACATGGAGATCCTTGTAGAACTAAATACTAAGTATCGGTTAAGTACATTTGGATAGGAAAGACCTAAACCTAATCTAAAGGACTATATAATAAATAGGTAAGGAGAGAGAGATATGTTTCCATCTTTCTAGAAGGGAAAGGAAGGATTGTGACTCAGCACAGGAAGTGCGGAAGAGTCAGATCAAGGTCATAGTGTAGAGACAGGTAGAACAGCAAGGGAGACCCTTACTCACTATCTCCACTCTCAAAGCCCCTGGTAGTCATTAGGATAGTTGGTGCAAAAGGTCGATGCACTATAACTCCATCTCCAACATTTATTTGGTCTCAAAATCCTGATAAACTTACAGGAGATAATTCTAAGGGGAGGAGCATGATGGGTTCAGGAGCTATAGGGGGAAACCAGTCAGAAACGGAATTATGTACTAGGCCTGAAGCCTTATGAGAGTTGATGGGGTGTTCCTATTTATTTGTGCTCCCTGTCTGGGACAAATCTCCTCCACATCCCAGGGGAGCCCATGTGGGCTCCTCCCAGAGGCATTTGGTGGGCCATTGTGTGAAACAGGATGCTGGACTAGTTAGGCCTTGGGCCTGATCCAGCAGGGCTGTTCTTATATTCTTATCCAATAAAGGGACAGCTTTGATTTTTCGTGTGTGTGTCAACTGTATGTGTATGAGTTTGAGAGTGGTGTCATGTCTGTTCCCTTTACCTCACCATTTCTCTCTTTCCCTAGGTGGAGAGTTGGAGGAGCAGGAGATTGCCTCAGTGAAATTTGTGACATCTCCATACTCAGTGGACCTGTCCAAAACCAAGCACTATTTTGTGCCTGGAGCACCCTTTGAAGTCTTGGTGTGTTGTGTCTCCTGCTGTTCACAAAACATAGCCTGTGTTTTTGTTTTGTTTTGTTGCAAGAGGTGTCTCACAACCAGTCCTAGTTTGTAAGCGGTTGTCTACCTCTTGGTACTCTTCTCAAATCCTTCTTGATAGTCTTTGCTCTAGAACCAGAGGCGGCTCTCCCGTAAGGCCAAGTGAGGCAACAGCTTCAGATGGTGAGGTCACCATGGGGTAGTGAGTGGTGAGGTCACCATGGGGTAGAAAGCAGCTTCCTGTGTTCCTGTGACTTTATACACATCATATAATTTCTTAGTGCCATCTGCTGACAGTCCATGAAAAAGCAGTGTCTTTCAAGACAGAGTAAAAGTCATATCAAAAAGACACAGCTTTTTCACAGATTGTTAGCACATGGCACTAAGGAATTAGGGGAACATAGGAAACTGCCTTCTACTGAGTCAGACCACTGGTTCATCTAGTCAGTATTGTCTACACAGACTAGCAAGCGGCTTCTCCAAGGTTGCAAGCAGGAGTCTCTCCCAGTCCTATCTGGAGATGCCAGGGAGGGAACCTGTAACCTTCTGCATGCAAGCATACAGATGCTCTTCCCATAGCAACCAATTACGGGACGGGGTTAATCATCCTGTAGACCCTCTGTAAAACATGCTGTCAGAATTTGAGTTTATGTTGGAATCAATGACCATCTAGTTAGGCCTCTGGCAATTTTCTGTGTATCAGGCTACTGTTCAAGGCACAGGATTTCTGACTCTTTCTCCTCTCCCCTGCGCCCCGTCAGGCTACTGTTTTGCTCCCGGATGGCACACCTGCTGACCACCTCCCAGTCCACTTCTCCACTGAGATTACAGGGGCTGAATCCCCTGGCGACATCCAACTGAACAGCAATGACCGTGGTGTCGTGATGCATTCAGTCAACATCCCTTCTGGAGCTACAGCCATCACTTTCATGGTATAAGAACCAAACTCTCCTGGAAGAGGGACAGACGGACATGTTGGAGAAAGTGAGAGAGGAGAGTGCATAGGGATGGAGTGAGAAAGGAGGGACAGAGGTCCCAGAAACAAGGGTGTACAGTGGGCATGGCTTCCCCCTCCCTTTTAAGAATTATCTCCATGGATCAAATATACTACTACTACTGTGAATATTTGTATACCACTTTTCAACAAAACAAAGCAGTTTGCATAGAAAAAATAAATAAGATAGTTCCCTCCCTGTCCCCAGGGGGCTCACATTGTAAAAATAAACATAAGGTAAAAGTAAAGTGTGCCGTCAAGTTCATGTCAACTCCTGGCGACCACAGAGCCCTGTGGTTTTCTTTGGTAAAATACAGGAGGGGCTTAGCATTGCCTCCTCCCATGCAGTATGAGATGATGCCTTTCAGTCTCTTCCGCTATCACTGCTGCCCGATATAGTACCAGCAGGGATTCAAACCGGCAACCTTCTGCTTGTTAGTCAAGCATTTCCCCGCTGTGCCACTTAACACAACACAAATGTGTTGTGATCTCATTGGAACCCTGGGAATTATAGTTCTGTAAAGGGTTGGGATTTCCAACACAGAATTCCTAGCACCCTCGCCACCTCCAATTCTCAGATTTTTCTGGAAGGAGCTATGATAATTAAGGTGTTAAAACTTCTACTAGTTTGCAAAATCTGGGAAGATCTCCCCAGTGAAGTGCATGTGTGGTATTGTCTTACCTAGATAACAGCTGGGACAGACTCTCCGGCAGAGGTCAGCTTTACCGCCAAAGCCATGAATTCTCCAAGAGGCAGCTACCTGATCATCACTGACAGCCCAAGCCATCAAGACCTGAACCCGGGAGACAACCTGATGCTGGGGCTGAGTCACAACAGAGAAGATGCTGCAGAGTCTTCCTCCAACTTCTTCTACTACATGGTGAATGCTTGTGGCAGGATGGTGGGCCCCATCACTCCTGGGATGAATGAAAGATGAATCAAGCCTCTGTTACCAGGGCTGTTGATTCTCTTTCAGGGATTGTTACAGCAGGCTCCATGTAGTATAGGCCTCCAAAAAAGCTGCTGATCCCAGTTCAGCCTCCCTTACTTCTTTTACTCTGCCTCCTTAGCAGACTTAGATGAGCAAAATAGCATGTGGTGCTGCCATTCATGGACTGTACCAGTGCAGAATGCAAGCAAGAGGAGATCACAAAACTGAATGCTCCCCTGTTTCCACCACCCCCTTCCCTCCACGTGAAAAGTTGGCATATCACAGTGGTATATGCCAGTGGTAGATTTTCCCTGGCCTGCGAATTTCCCTGTAACAGAACTTCATTATGTAGGTAAGTATTCAAATATGTGACACACCCCTACAGTCTGCAATGGTACCATCCTGGCAGGATTATACTACAAGCTACTTCGGCATATTTGAACTGGTTCTTTGCTTCTCAGGTTTTGAACAAAGGGGACATTGTCTCTGTAAACAAGGAGACCCGTGGATCCTATAAGAAGATCCGGATACCTGTTACACATGACTTGATGCCATCATTTCGTGTGGTGGCTTTCTTCCGCCTCGGAGATGAAACAGTGGCAAACTCTGTCATGGTGGATGTCGTTGACAGATGCAGAGGGAAGGTGAGTCATGCCTGAAATGAGCTTGCTTCCATGCAAAATCCTTCCCAGAATCCTTTGCAAATGATTATGGCATTGATTCTCAGCACCTGCTTTGCCCTGTTGTGAGTTCAGTGACAAGGCAAAGAAACCAGAGAGTGCTAAAGATGCTTCCCTCCTGTGCAACAGTGTAAACACCAACTTCATACTTTTTAATAAAAACATGATGGTATGTAACGATGAAATATGCCTTCCATCCTTCCGAGGTCGGTAAAATGAGTACCCAGAATGTTGGGGGGCAATATGCTAAATCATTGTAAACCACTTAGAGAGCTTCCAGCTATAGAGCGGTATATAAATGTAAGTGCTATTGCTATTGCTATTGCTATTTTCCACACCAGCTTTTTCTGAGACCTCTTTAATGCACAAATATGTTAAACAAACAGGTGTTCAAGATAGCAGACGTTTCGATGTAAAACATCAGCTTCAGTGCTATACAAAAGTGGCTGAGTCATGCTCTTAAATACAACTCAATGTCATGATTCAGCAAAATAAGGGTTATGAATTCCCAATTAAAGAAGATAGGAGTACCAAATTTAGAGAAGTGTATTCAGTACTTAAAATCCCATATGTGACCGAAAGGTTTACTTGGGAGGCACAGCAGATGCTAAAGAAACAAGGAGGTGCTTCACACGATTGCTGTGGCGCGCCTCAATGAGGTCTGCAGGGAGAGCAGGCTTAGCCCACTCTCCCTGCAGACGATCAGCGGCGGAGCCCTCGGTGGCTGGATCGGCCGCCCACACGACTGCTGGCTCCGTCATGGAGCTGGCAGGGGTGGCAGAGATTGGGGATCAGCTGTCCCCCGGAAGTTCCAGGATGCCCTGTGCGAGTGTTTTCCCAGTGTGGTCTTATCTTCTGGCCACATGCTGAGTCAAATTATTTTTTGTAGCACTACATCTGTCTACTAAAACATTTCAGGCATTTTAGTTTAGTTGTGTGGGGAAAAACCTGTCCTTCAATCCATCCGAAACCTACTTCTTCCCTCAGAGAGGGAGAAAAAAGTACACACGTCTAAAACCGTTGTGCTAGGAAGAAAGGTTCTTCTTTGTTTTTTTGGGGAAAGGGTTTGGTTTGTGGTGCACTTGACCATACGTAGAAGGGTGGGTGATAGATGGAAGAGGAAGACAAGAGTGAGTTGCAGGCTGTGCAAGATCTACTAGCCAAACATTTAAAAACCATTTTCAAGGGTGGTGCAGGATGTCCAGATTTCTTGAACCACCCCTAACTAAACCCGTTCAATCTGCAGCTAGAGCTCCGCATATCAGGAAACACAAATCAGTTGCGACCCCATGACAAGGTGGAGTTCACGATAGAAACTGATGAGAAATCCTCTGTGTCTTTCGCTGCTGTTGATGCTGCCATTTATGCCCTCAACCGGAAGAATCGCCTTACACAGGGCAAGGTATTTCTACAGAACCTCCTTCCCTGGCTCTTCCTTCTTTCTTTGTTTCCAGAATGCTTGGCTGCCCCCACAATAAACCTTCACAGTATTTTTGTCAATGGTGCAGTATTCTACCTAGTATCATAGAAGGGAGTTCAAATTAGCTATATTGTTGTTGTTGTTTAGAATATTTAGTATACTGCCTTTTCGCCAACAATTTCACAAGGCAGCTTACAATAGAATGAGAGTAATAAAACACAAGTAAAACATGACATCGCAGATCAAGTGCAAAAACCCAGATGTTTCCCCCTTCCTCCCCTCAAAAGTAGAAGGAAATAAGAGTTCATGCTTTTAAAGAATCTGGGTCTTATTGCATGTGAAAGGGGGGAAACCCTTAGAAGTATATATTTTTTCCAAGCTGATTTTTCCATCAGAGGTCTGAAAATGAAACTTGTAAAGCAAATCGGAAGTCTGATAGTTTGTGGGTGTTTTCCAGTCCAACTTTATGGTCAAAAGGTCAAGGCCATAGACTTCCTTAACTGTCAATCAATAAAAGGAGACCACGCCCCTTTATATTGTGGGCGGCTGGGATGGGAATGTGGCTGATCCTCTCTCCAGTATAGTCTGAGTCCTCCCACCAATCAAACTGCATTCAATATAATTAATCGTGCTGTCAGTAGAAGGGGGGAAGTGTAGACAAATATTCCTGTGTGGTTGGTTGCAATATCAAGTTTTGATTGGAGTTTTCCAGACTATGAGATTTGCACCAGTTAAAGTGTTGCAAAGTGTGGTGGAATAGTGCAACGGTTTCAAACTGAGAGTAGAGGGTTGTTCGTTGTAGGCTGGGTGGCCATTCATATTTTCTGTCCACTGCAACGTGTTTTCAAGGCAGGAATTGTCCATATTTTCATTGAAACACATTTGTCTGCCCCTCCTCCTGCTACATTTGGGCCAATGGAGTTGTGGACGGTGTTGGGGGGGGGCAGTGACATGACAACTTTCCTTTTAAAAAACAAAATTCTCGGCTGCCTTGCGCAAATCCTCTAGCAGGGGATAGCCCTGTTCCAAAACAAAAATCTAACTGCTTTTCCTCATTGCAGCCTTGAGCAAGTGATCCTGTTAAAAACATTTTTTAAAAAATCCAATGGTGGAGAGGGGAGCCAGGAAGAGGGAAAGACAGGAACTGCTGGCATGCCCACTCTCAAGGAGGGGAAAGGAAGGGAAGGTGGGTGCCCTCTTCTATGGTGGCGGCAGCGGGCCCTAAGCTCCCCCACCAGGGCTGCTGGGGGCGGTTTATGCATAGTACCACTCCCCTATATATCATTTGGGGGGGGCGGTCATAGAAGCAGCAGCAGCTTCCACCACTCCTCCTCCAGTCGGCACTCCAGGCAGAGCCTCACTAGGGCTGGAGAGCCTCGTGGTGGCTCCCTTGCGGTGGCAATTTCCACTGTCTTACTCGCTACTTCCCTCCTGATGGCCCTTCTCCTGAGGAGGGAGGATGGCAGCCCGGTGGCAGCCATGACCCAGCTGGAAGCCAAGCTTGACCTCCTGATTGCCTGCTCTCTCTCTCTGTCTCTCTCCCTGCAAGGATGCTCGTGGCTACGAGTCGCTTCACGAGTACTACACCCATCCTGCGTCAGCTTTCATTGGCTACCGGTCCGCTTCTGGGCTAGATTCAAGGTGCTCGTATTGACCTTTAAAGCCCTACATGGCTTGGGGCCGGGGTACCTGTTGGACTGCATTCGCCCATATGACTCTGCCAGGGCCCTCCGATCATCATCTCAGGCCCTGCTCATGACCCCGCCACTAACAGAGATCCAGTTGGTGGGGACTAGAGACAGGGCCTTTTCGGTTGTGGCCCCTCGGCTTTGGAACGCCCTCCCTGAAGAGCTTCGCCATGCTCCCTCCCTCAGTGTTTTTTAAAAACATCTTAAAACACACCTTTTTAAGGAGGCTTTTTAATATCACTATTTTGTTATATCTGGTAGCTTCTTTAGCTTCTTTAGCTTATTATAATTTTCAGTTTTAGTTTGATCTGACTTTTAGTTTAATCTGACTTTTTAAAAACAAAAATTTAATTTTATTCCTTGTATCTGTGTATATCATATTGTTGTAGGCCGCTCTGAGCAGTATTGCACTGGAGGGGCGGGGTATAAAAATTTTAAATAAATAAATAAACAATACATAATAATAGACCTAAAATGGAAACTATCTCACATAATATAATAACACTGTAATCTGCAGCTCTATCTAAATGTATATTCTCCTGAGGATAATCTATAGTACTTACTATCAGAAAAATTCTTACTTCCACTAGTTGTCTCCAGTCCCATCATGGGGATTAAATCGATTTTGATTAATTATATTGAATGCAGTTTGGGTAGTTTTCAGTCATATAACTTTACTATTATTATTGCATTAAAACATTAGTAAACAGTATTTGGATTCTTTTTAAAAAATATTTTGATATCTTGTCGAATCCAAATAAGGTTTTGTGTTCCCTTCCCTTCCCCACCACTCTTCACCCTAGGACAGGAGGCCATGTAATCGTCTTGTTTGGAGATGGAAGAATCTTCTTATTTATTTGCATTTATTAAGACCTTTCTACCCCACTCCTACAAAAATACTCCAGAAGTGGCTAAAATATACCAAAGAAAAGAGAGTGGATTAAAAAGGGGACAAATTCAATCATAGGGCATGCTAAAACCACACCAAAATAATAGTAAACTCTTATCCATCACCCCATCAACTTCCCACACAACACTCTCTTTTTCTTCTGGGAAACAGGTTTTCCAAGCCATGGGAAGCTATGACCTCGGCTGCACAGCAGGCAGTGGGGAAGATACCCTTGGCGTTTTCACTGATGCTGGACTCTCTCTTCGTGCTGGTAACTTGCAGAGCCTGCTCCGGAAAGGTGAGTTACCAGGAATCTGAGAAAGGTGTGCAGCCAGAGAGTCATGATTGGCTCGCATTGCATGCCGTACTCCATCTTGTTCCTTTTGTCCCCACAGCACATGGCTGCAATGTGGATGTTACCCGGAAGAAGCGACAACTGAATTTCCAAATTGAAGTCCAGAAGAGGCGTAAGTGGTGTGAAGAAAAGAGGAGCGGCATGCCCCAGAATCCAAACATACCAGTTGGCCTCTCCTAGGCTCTAAATAGGGGTGCCTTAAGTGTTCTCTGTTGGTGGAGGAGGGCATCCACAGTGGACTGTCTCCCACCTGGGCCTTTTTAAGGGGGTGGGGTTGCCTTGAGCCCTACACATGGGGGACAGGCACCATCCAAATACAGATGGTGCAAGAGCATTGTTCCGTAAGTGCAAAAATTGCAGAAATGGAGCTGCGTGGCAGCGTAGCCCTTATGTATAATGGCTGCACTATTGCACAGCTCTGTGCAATTTTTGTGCTTTTGCAGCCACACTCTTATGCAACTGCCCAAACCTTATGTTCCACCATGTGCATAACATTGCACAACATGTCGGCCAGAGAGGGAGATGAATGAAGTGAACTCAAATGACTGTTCTGCCCCCTGCCTGCCCCATCTTCTCAGTCTCTTAAAAAGGCCCTTTCCCTCCCACTTGCTTTTGACTAAAGGAGGTAAACCTTTACGAGCCTTATGGGAGGAAACCCCTCCCATTTCTGCTGCCCTGCTGCTCTAGATTTCCTGGAACCTCGTCATTATTCAGGTTCCTTGTCTTACTTACTATTCAGATTCCTTGTCTTGTCTCCTTGTCTTTTCTCCCTTTTGCAAGGATGGGGATATTTTTTGTCCTCCTTGTTAATCCTTACCAAAAAATAGCTTCTTCACTTCTATTCCACCCTTTTCTTCTGCTTCCATTCTTTTTAAAGGAGCAGAGTGAAGTTGGGCTGCCTTTATAGAAGAGGGAACACAAAGCACCATTGTGGTGTACATGTGTACAGGTGTCTGTGCACACGTACATGTTTTTATGTGGATTACTGTACATGTGTTCATTTTAGAAGTGAACCTGAGGACAGGCCTTCTCAAACGGAGGGTACAGGTAGGAAATAGCTACTAGTCTTGATGGCTATAGGGTACTTCCAGACAATGTGAGATGCCTCTGAATACCAGTTGCAGGGGAGCAACAGCAGGAGAGGGCAGGCCTTCATCTCTTGCTTGTGGGCTTCCTAGAGGCATCTGGTGGGCCATTATGGGAAACAGGATGCTGGACTAGAGAAGCCTTGGGCTTGATCCAGCAAGATTCTTCTTATGTTCGTAAGTATACTACTGTACATGATTTGAATTTGATGTGTGAATAACTGTACATGTAAAGAGATCTGTACATGTGTATAGTGTACACAGACTGGCCGTGTGCTGAACATAATTTGTTAATACTGGCTACCTTTCTTTCAGGCTCTCTGCCCCTCTTTACAAATGCATCCACTCACATTTGTTCTCTGTCCTCCTCCCAGTCTCCATGTACCAGTCGGACTCAGTCTCTCAGAAATGCTGCCGAGATGGCATGCAGCTGATTCCCATGCGCTCCTCCTGTGAGCTGCGTGCCAAGCGGATCCGGGGAGAGTGTCGTGCAGCCTTCCTTGACTGCTGCAAACATGCTGCCAAACTAAGACGCAAATCCTGGGGGTCCCATTCTCTTGCCCGGAGTGAGTAGAGAGCCTTTGTGGGCATGTGCCAGATCTGGCAAAAAGGGGGCCATCCAAACCCTTGCCCAGTTGTCACCACAGTGATCCTGAACCAGTCGCCATATCTTGGCTTCACCTACCTTATAAGGCTGTTGTGAGGATAACGTGATGGGCAGGGTCCTCTGTGTATACCAGTGCTCTTCACTGCATTTGTTGGAAAGCAGTATATTCGTCTTAATATGGCTGACATCCAGACGAATGAAGCGCTTGTGTGACCAAGTTGCACATGAGTCAGAAAACTGCGGTAACTGCACACAGTCCTGAAGTTGTGCTCTGGTGGAAGAGTTCTCTGAAACATTAGCAGACAAAGAGGTTGCCCCACAGGGAGTGCACCACAAGTCTTGTTGCACAAACTCAAAGATGTTTGCAACGAGTGCAACACTAGTCTGAGAAATGCAGGCTCCAGACTTAGTGCGACTGGCTAGCCCAGCATCTTGGCACAAACGCTTTGTTAGTCTGGACTCTGGATGTCAGCCGGTAATAACTGCAAGGCCTTGGAGCAAGTGAGGCCAAAGCCGAAGGCACCATACAGCTCCTCTGGCACCGTGCGGAGGCCACCATTTTCACCACGGAGTGCCTAGCTTTGCCCAGTGCCAGCAGTGCTGCTTTAAAGGAATGGAGCCTTCTCAAGCCCCAGCACTATTTTGAAAGGCCCACACTGTTTGCTGGGGATCTAGTCCTTCTCTGCCCTTTCCCCACAGAATTCTTCCCAGCACTCCATGCTTGCCTCCCAGGATGGCCCTGGGGCTCAACAGGGCTCAGTTTCTTTTAAAGGAGAACCCCCAGCACATGGCTCTCACACTGAAAGCTTTTTGCCAAAGCGGCCCCCACTTGAAAAATCGTGAAGTTCACTGATGTAGACTGTCCCAAGTTCCTTGCAGGGTGTGTGTGTGTGTAATAAAAATGTAACAACTGCACAGAAGCATGGCTGCCTTCCCCTACAACAAGGAAGCCCTGTGCCATGAGCAAATAATGGATTGGGGAAGGTTAGCAATTGAACTAGGGAAAGGGAGAAATATCCCTCTTAATCTGGGATTGCCTCTCTCCATGTAGCTGGCGGCGGAGCGGAGGAAGACGATGTGTTTGATGTAGATATTCAACTCCGGAGCTTCTTCCCCGAGAGCTGGTTCTGGAAAACATTCACTGTGAATCAGATTCTCACGTGAGTGGATCCTTTCCTAGTGTTGCCTCCTTTCTGCATGGTGGTGGGAGTGTTGACATTGTCAGATCCTGGGCCTTAGCTCACCTTAGAACAGGAGACAGGGTGCAAAGCAGGAGTTATCTCTGAACATCAAACTATTTCTGACTAGCTTTAACTCAAACAGGCAGAACATCCAACAAGATTTTACATTAATTTTTATTCTCTTAGAACATGCAAATGACTTACAAGTTCAAGGAATGGATTTGTAGAGTTTGCAGAAAGGTTGATAATGAACTGGTGGTGAGTTCTTTCAGGTTCATGAATGTTGGGAATCTACACCTGACAGGTAAAAGGACTATGGATCCAGCTGAGTTCAGAGCTTGGATCAAAGTATCTTTCTTTGTTAGAGAGACCATTTTTCTCGCAGGTACAAGGCAGAGAGAAGGGGAATATAAAGGCAAAAGAAGCACCAGCATCTTATTGGCTGTCTGAGGGGAAAGGCTGTTGTAATCAATCCTCTATGTATAGATTGCTAAACAGGCTCTACTGGTTGATTTCTGCTCACACCATCAGATTTCCTGACTAATAATGTTAGACTAAAGAATTCCCTAGAGCAGTGATTCTCAAACTTGGGTCCTCAGGTGTTATTGGACTTCAACTCCCATAATCCCCAGCCTCAGTGGCCTTTGCTTGAGGATTATGGGAGTTGAAGTCCAATAACACCTGAGGACCCAAGTTTGAGAATCACTGCCCTAGAGCTTACAGAGACCACCAGGAAGGTTGAGACACTAATATTATGGCATTTCTACTTTGCATGCATGCATACTAAACCCATGATACTGTTGAGACAGCAAAGGAACCATTCAAATCCCAGTCCTAATCTTGTCTATGAACTGGAGAAATCACACCAGGCAGGCAGCAGGGGGAGCCATTCTGATGAGCAATCTCATGTAGCCCACCACATGAGATAGCAGGCAGAGATCCAAAGGTTTCCCCTTTCAGCTTTGACAATTCCTACACAGCTGACATGAGAAGCAGTCTTATATCAAGTCGGACCACTGGTCCATCTAGCACAGTATAGTTTCAGAAGGATATTTCCCATCCCTACCTGGAGATGACTGGGATTGAAATTGGGACCTTCAAACAGATGCCCTTCCCCTGAGCTATGGCCTGATCCCCTGAGTCAATTCTGATACTTATTTCCTTGGCATTCTCCCCAGCCCACTAGCTTCTGCTGTCTCTGTGTACTCAAATCCTACTTTTGTCTTCCACAGGCAAGAGGTTATGCTCCCTGATTCCATCACCACCTGGGAAATACAGGCAGTTAGCATGTCGCCTAATAAAGGTGAGCTGAATCGTATACCAGTTACCAAAAGAGCTGGAAACAATATTATCCTTATCTTTGCATAAGCGCCTTTGGGTGGGTGAAAGGTACTAGCAGTCTTGGGGTGACCTGCAGATATATTGGTATTTTTAAAAATCTGAAGGAAAAAACCCCAAGGGAGCCCCAAACCCTAAGACAGCCCCCATGTAAGTCAATGGGACAGAGCTTTTTGGACTCAGAGTGCAGTTAATTGACAAGCAGGTGGGCGGAGCTTATGTAATTTTTGTGGTGACGTTGGGGAAGGAGGGCGAACAAAAAGAGTGGGAAATTTCTCAGCCTGAAGAACACTCACTCAAGACAGTAACAAGCCTTTCTGCTTCTGAAAGAGAACGGTGTGTAAAATGTGTTTGTTTCCTGGAGCTGAGCATTAGTGCCCCCATTCATAAAACACCCATAAAACAAGAGTGGGGGAAATGCATATGAACAGGAGCGTAAGGAGGCTGGCAGTGGCCCGTGTGCGGCTGCCGCAGCCCCCTGGCCCCGCCCCCTGCGTCTGACATAAGATGCAGGGGGCCGGCTAGCCATGCCCCCGTGTCTGACGTCAGACGCAGGGGACGTGGTCTCCCTCCCAAACGGGGCTGTGTGGCCCCGTTTGGAAGGAAGATCGGCCTGCATGGCATTGGGCAGTGTGGGCTGGAGCGACTCTCCTTGCCTTTAAGGCCGGGAAAGTCCCTCCGGCTACACTGCCCAATGCAGCACGAGCTGATTTCTGCTCCAAATGGGGCCGCGCAGCCCCTTTTGGGACCGAAATAACGCCCGCACCTCTGGAGCCGTGCTCGCAGCCCCTGATTGGTGGCGGCCCGGGTTCTTTGAACCTGTTTGCCCAGTGGTGGCTCCACCCCTGCATATGAAGAAAGACCCAAGTTATACCAGGGAGTCTAATCTTTGTTGCTAACTTCTGTTTTACCACCATGCTCAGCCACAGGCTCAAGTATTAACACAAGCACACTGGGGATATACTGCAACATTTTGTTGTGGGTCTATATTTGTATCTACCTGCCTGTCCATGAACCAAACACACATTCACTAACCCTCCAGTCCCAAACCTTTGACAAACAGCCAGTTATCCTTTGCTTTCTAATCAATACAGACTCACAAACACATCTATCCATTTCTTCCATTTCTTTCTAAACACCTTCTACAAACACCTCATCAGTTCTGGTGTTCTGGAGGTTGCCTGTTAGCTGTGCTGGGAAGTGGGTGGGCAATCTGTGAGACTGTGCTGCTTCAGTAATGATTTGTGCAGACTGAGGAGCCACTCCAGATGGAAATCACTGGCCTTTTGTGACCTTTGACCCCAGAGGCGCTCTTACCCCTGGACTTTGGGGTCCAAGTCCATGGCCTCCACAACCCCTGGAGGCCCTCAAATCCTCTTTAGTCTGTCCCGGGTTGTGATCAGCATTTCTGGTACTGATTCAGCCATATGGGTGGCAACCAATGGTAGCGGCCCATGAACAGGAAATGCAGCATTTGCTGCATCCACCCAGCCATCCAGCCTTCTCTCTCTTCCCTTTCTCTTTTTCACTGATGTCTGTGAATTCATTCATGTATTCTCAGGGATCTGTGTCTCAGAGCCACTGCGCATTAGAGTCTTCCAAGATTTCCACATCTCTCTGAGGCTGCCCTACTCAGTGAAACGGTTTGAACAGATAGAGCTTCGCCCAGTTCTGTACAACTACTTGCCTATCTCAATCCAGGTAAGTGAAACTGACATAGTATTGTTCCCTTTTAAAAATGGATTTTAGCTGTGGCTGGATTCTGTTGCCTTGGGCTCCCCAGACAGGGCTCCCCACCCCCCCACCCCCGCAATCCACTCCTGATTGGAGTGTGCCAGTCCACATATTCGCTGGATTTAATCTGACCTTCCATGGGGCTATCAGGTACCAGGACAGACAGGGTTTTGTTTTTCTCCGAAGGGAGGCTGCAAATTCTGGCTTAGCCCAAGTTATGTCTGTGGTAAAAAAATCCTCTATTTCCAGCAGCTTTTGAAAAAAAAACTCTGAGGCTTCTGCTTTCTCTGAAGGTTTTGATGGAGGTGCTGATGGCTATGCAAATGGTCCATCTAATCCCTCCAATTAAAATGCCTCAAATCTGCTGCTAAGTAAATTCGCTCTTCAGATATCCAGGAGCATAGAGCCATGTGTGAAAAACCTCCTGGTCAGGGAATCCTTTTTCCAGAGGGAAGGTGCAGGTGCCAGCCCTGCCTATGCTACCCTCTGTGGCTTCAAGGGATCCACCATGTAGCCAGGCTACAGAGTTTTCCATACCAGCTTTGTCCCTGGCAGTCTAATGGTCAGGATTCAGTGCTCTCACTGCTGCAGCCTGGGCTCGATTCTTGGCCAGGGAAGTTTTTTGCCCACTAGTCTCTCTCTAGGCCAAGGCAACAGAAGCTCTAAGCTGGGCTCCATCTACTGTCGGGGTTGTGAGGATCGCCACAGGAAAGGTGCTAATGTTTTCTTTGGGGACAGTAATACAACTGTAGTGAAAGCAACAACAACAAAATGTTTCATGTCTTTTTTCTTTCTTAAGGGCAGGCTTTGTGTTTAAGAGCAGGCGCCCTTTTGGGTTGGCCACACTCTGGATCCCAGGGCTGAGAAAAAGCCATGTTTCTGCCCAGTTTCGATCCCTTTTGTGTGTTAGGCAAACATGATAGCCACTACGCTACAGAAACTCCAGCTGTCTGCCCAGGGCTTCCCAAGTAGGCTCGTTTCCAGTGCCGTGGGCTGCTGTGGTGATCTCACGAAGCTCTTAAGGGCTCACACTAGGACCTTTTGATAGCTCAGCAGACAGAGCAAAGGAGCTCTGGCTTGAAGGTATTGCCCCCTTTACCCCCAAGGCTGCTGCAAGGAGTCACCTCTAATCTTCTGAGCCCCCAAAAGGCAGTCAAGCTGGCAAAAAGTGCTTCCCCAAACAACGTCCACTATACTCTGCCAAGGCCCGGGATTGAACCAAGGACCTTTAGATCTTTAGTCTAACACTCTCCCAGCTGAGCTACTTTGGCTGCCCAAGCTGATTGAGGACATTCCATTCACACACACAAGTGGGAGCAAATGGGAAAAAGCCAGAATCCACAAAAGGAGTTTTTCTGCCAGGTTTCAAACCGGGGACGTTTCATGTGTGAGGCGAATCTGATAACCACTACATTACAAAAACTAGGGAGCTGTTCTCATGATCTGTGAGAAGGGCTCCAGGGAGGGCTGTGGGGAGAGCAGGTTACCTTCACCCTTCCCACAGACAATTGTCCTCCCTTCCCTGAGTGGGTGGATCGCCTGCCCAAACAAGCACCAGCTCCTGCCGGTAGATTGGGGGGTTGGGGTGCAGGGAAGCACCACTGCATATTGCCCTGCTCCCCGGAGCTCCACAAATGCACTGTGCAAGAGCGTGGTGCATTCGAGGGATCCCCCGTCCCCAAGTGTGCCAGCCGTAGCTGCAAGCAGCCATGGCTGATACACAATCTGAAACATGGGTTCAGGAGAGCACTCACTCTCCTAACCCCATTTTGAGGGGTGGCTTCACAGGCGGGTTTGCTGCCGGGATTGGGCCCGATCCTGGCAGTTCTCACACACGTACAAAACCGGGCTGGGCTTCCTTTGCCTGGTTTTGCACACGTGTGTGAATAGCCTCCAGGCCTGGGCACTTTCCAGATTAGACCCTACAATTGTGTTACGACATATCTGCTAAACGTGCTTCCATACTTCCTGTGTTGTGACACAGCAGTCCCTACGCTGTCAGCAGGGTGCCGTTCACATTTCGGATGCCTTGTTTCGGATTGTATTGCTGCGATTTCGTGCTATAACATTGTATGTCCATTGCAAAAAAGTAGCTGTATTTTCCATCATCAATTCTGTGGATTGTTTCCAATTCAATCCTGCCAAGCTGAAGCATTTTACTACGTTTGTAGCAGGTAATCTGGAAAGTGCCCAGGCCCCAACATGTTAATTCTGCCCTCCAGCCAAGAGTGCCTTGGGCAGCGCGGGCCAGAACAACTCTTCCTGCCTCTTCAAGGCAGAGAGAGTCATTCCGGCCACACTGCCAATACAGCGTGGGCGGATTTCAGTCCCAAATGGTGTTGCGCAGCCCCATTTGGGAGTGAAATAAAGCCCCCCATGTCTGACGTCAGACGTGGGGTGTGTATGTTTGGGGCTGTGAGGCACAGCCCCTGCGGGGGGCGGCCTGGGTTCTTTGAACCTGTTCACCCAATGGTGGCTCTGCCCCTTGTCTGCTCCAAGCATGGGGAGTTCAAAGCAAGCAATTTGGTCTCAGCAAAGCAAAACTCGCTCTAAACGCATGGGAAGTTTAAACTCTTCACTCATGGTACAGACTTCACTCAGCTGTGTACCCAGCTCAGATATTCAGCTCCAAGCACACGGAGCTCTCCCGGAGATCTGGCTTTACTGCTAGTTCGAAGTTGCCTCCCAAATCCAGTGCAAAAAATGGATTTTTTTTTTTACCCTGGATATAAATCGGGCTACACTCTATTGTGCACTGAAAAACCCGAATGGTGTGTGAAGTGCTTCCCCATAGCTCGCAGAGACTTCAGGGTAAATTTGGCCGATATGTGAATGCATACCTCCATTCTGGAGGAGATGTGAACTCAAGGCCGGGTGTGAAAAAGATCTGGGGTTTAAATCCCTATGTTTGCAGCTGAATTGCTCCTTTGTGTACTGGGGAGCAGGCTTCTCCTTCTTGGTCCATTGAGGAATGTGTTAGTGCCAAATGTGGTTGGGTGGTTGTTGTTTTTTAAAAATCCACCTTTGGAGCTAAGGTAAAGGTCTGAATCAACTGCAAATAGGTAAATAGATTAGTTAGATATTGTGCAGGAACTTTACTGCCTCACACAAAAAAGTGTGCCCCAATGGGTGGGTGGGTGGGTGACATGCCTCGGGCACAAAATGTTTGGGGAAACACCAGAGCCGGATTAAGCTAGTGTGGGGCCTGTAGCATATGTTATGAAGGGGCCCCAAATTTAAAAAGATGCACATAAATATTAAAACATAAATTATTTACTTGCATAGTAAAGTAATTCAATTTTTTCATTTGCCTAGTACCCCCCACCAACCACCCCATGCCTTCACTCTTTTACTCTCTTTTACTCTCTCTGTGTATGTTTTTAAAAACTTTTACAGTTTAAACAAATAAAGACCAACTTCCTGGCGATTAAGTTATCTTTGAGACCCCTTTGCAAGCGATCTGTTCCTATTGTTGTTCTTACTGCTCCCTCCCGTGCTGCTTAACATAATAGATAACCCAATCAACACCATGATGCCAGGAAGCCCTTGCTTAAATGCCCTCGAGCGAGGCGAGTGGGCAGCACCAGGCAATGAGGAGAGTCAGCAGAGAGCTCTAAATAGAGAGCAAAAGAAGGGGCAGACGTTCAAGCCAGGTGTGCGGGGCCCTAGAAAACGCGGGGCCCATAGCAAATGCTACATTTGCTACTATGTTAATTCAGCCCAGGGAAACACTGGTGCAGGAGCATGATTTTTCAGTTTGGGTGCAAGACAACCAGGCTTGAAATCCCTGACAATTCTTTGCGAGAAGGGCTGTACCTTCAGGGGAAAGTAATATTCCCACTACAGTGTGAAGACTATTGGGAAAATGGTTGTGACAGCCCAGGCACCTGCATACACCTTTCCCTGGTGGTCTAGTGGTCAGGATTTGGCGCTTTCACCGCCACGGCCCGGGTTCAATTCCCGGTCAGGGAATCCTTTTGTTGGAGGGGAGTTACTGGTGTACAGGCCCCACCTCTACTGTAGGGATGTGCGCAGAACCGGTCCATCACTCGTTTTCTGGAGCACCAAACCGGTTCCATTGACCGGCTTTCGAATCGGTTTGGAGGGCGGGGTGGGTTACTTTAAGGGGCAGGGAAGGCACTGCCTACGTGCCAGCCCCTGCCCCACCACTTTTCACCTGCTGGCGCTCTCCCCAAAAGTGTTGGTTCAGGGCTGCAGCGTTCCTTCTTGCAGCCCCATTCAGCGTTGCCATGCAAGTGGCTGACACGCGTGCATATGCCATTTTAGAAGACTAGACTGAAGGCCTGTCAACTAAAACAAAGACTTGTTATCTATTAACCCAGTGCGCAGGACAGTATCTGAAGTGTTTAGCATGAGGGTAGATTTTGGTTGAACACAAGCTACTTCTCAACAGTAAGAACAGATCCACAAGGAAGAGTGAGATGGGGAGGATGTGGCTGTACCTTTCTGGAGGGGTGTGATTTAGTCCCCTCAACACACTGTGAGGACTAACAGATGAGGGGTTGTGATGCCCACAAAAGAAAGGAGAGAGTGCAGCACAGAACTACATGGCAGAGCATCAGACTCTGAGTGTCCTGAGTCTGAGCCACAAAGAAGGCAGCAACTTGTTTGGTCTCTGGCTTCAGTGGCAAGATGAAGAAAGCAATTCATAGAGAAACCAGTTGGCAGCGGCCCCCTCCTCAGCCTTGTCCCTGCTGGTCTAGTGGTTAGGATGCAGTGCTCTCACTGCTGCAGCCTGGGTTCAATTCCTGGCCAGGGATACATATTTTCCCCCACTAGTCCCTCCCCACACTCAGGAAGCAGAAGTGCTCGCCTGGGTTTCTATCAGAACATCAGGAGGATTGCCATGGGAAGGGTCCCTGCACCTTTCTTTGCACCAGCCTTCTTGGCACAGTAGGCAGCACGTCAGTCTCATAATCTGACGGTCCTGAGTTCGAGCCTCAGAGAAGGCAGCAACCTCTTTTGGCCTTGGCTTCAGTAACAGGAATGGGAAAGGCTGTGCTATGTCAGAGGAAGGAGGTGAGGCTTTCTCTGCAAGAGGCTTATTAGGGGCATGATTCTCACTTTAGGTACAAGAGTTCAAATTGTGGTAAAAGCACAAATTCAAGCTTCCGACTACTTCCACACAGTCCCTGCCTCGTCGTGTCCCTTATTTGGGCCGTGGGATGATGGCAAACCTACTGAGCGGCCAAAGTCAAAAAGATTTAAAATGGCATGGCCATGCCCCCACTCAGTTTTGTAGTATTGGCTGTAATGGATGGGTGGGAGAAGGGAAGCCCAAACGTTTGGAGAGCTACTTCAGACCAGTAGCTCCCAAGCTACCTAATGCCCACCCCTGCTGTACAACAAAGAGACTAAAGATGGGAAACAATATTTTTGAAGGAACTTGTTTTTGTTGGTGCTCTATTATTATTAATAATATTAGTATAACATATTTATATACTGCTCTTCAAAATAAAGCTCTCAAAGTGATTTGCATAGGTAAAGGAGTGTGAAAATGGTTCTGTTCCAAAAGGGCTCACAATCTAAAAAGCTGGAGGTGGTGTCAGATACATTTCGTTTCCCATTCTGTTGTTCCTCCACCCCACTCTGCTCAAATGGCGTTTTCAGATTTTTGCGACCAAGAGAACCTTCAAAACCTTTTTATCAGAGGCAAAAGTGGAAGGTCTGTACACATCAGAGAGCAGTGATCCCTCTTTCAAACTCTCTAAAAACAAAAACAAAGAACCTCTAATGTTTCTCTCCAGCCTAGAACAGTCTTCAGTGTGCAGGCTTCTTATGCTTTGCCCTTACTAGTGAAAATTGGTTCTGGTTGTGTTGTGATTTGTGATTGTTTAGCAAATCGCCAGGGCACTTTCCAGACTAGACCCTACAACGGGGTCAGCACGAATCTCGGAAGTGTGCTTCCACACTTCCTGTGTCGTGACACCGCAGTCCCTACGTGGACAGCAGGGTACCATCCACATTTCCAATGCCTTGTTGCGCATTTAATCGCTGTGCTATGGAGCAAGGACATCGCTTATCCAGAGTGGAAAAGTTGCTGTTTTTTTGGGTTGTTCGTTGCTATGAGACTGCTCCCCCTTCTGTTGACTGCCAGTATGCAACTTGCCCAAATGGAGGCATGTTGCTGATGATGAGCAGCTAGTCTGGAAAGCGCCCAAGAGGAAGCTGCCCACACCAGTTACGAGGTAGTACAGAGCCTTATTGTTGCAGTTAATCAAGCACAAGCATGGAGATTGTAGTGCAGTATAAAGTAAATAAGATTCATTAGGTTAAGCACATTTGAGATAGGAAAGACCTATCCTTAAATATATATTTTTTGACATTTTGCGCTTTTTTTTACATTTTGCATTGCATACATCTTTCCCCATTTCCCCCCACCCTCCCCAACCCCAAGCCCAACCTTCCCTCCTCTAGCCAGCCTTTGCACGCTGTGCTGGCTGGGAGGAGGTGGGAAAAGAAAGGAGAGATGGGGGAAAGAGAGAGAAGAATTGGGGGAGCAGGAGGGGAGGAAGAGGAGAAGAGAAAGAGATACACACCGTTGTATCAATAGATGTGGGTAAATCAGAAAGGGTGTTTTGGGTTGCTTTTTTGTTTGTATATGTGTTTTAATTATTCTAAGAATAGTTCAGTAAAGTTATCCCATATTTCTGACCATTTATCCAGTTAATTGACTTCTATAAGGGCCCATTTTTCATGTGCCGCTAACTCGAGCAAGTCATGCACCCATTCCTCACTCCTAGGAGGAGAGAGAGATTTCCATTGCCGCAGTATTAATCTCTTGGCTACCAGTAGGCTTCTCCATAGCCATTGTTTAGGACCTGGTTTTAGTCCCCACTCGGTTGGAATATACCCCAGTACTGCATTCAGATCCTTCAGTGCAAGGGATGAATCCATCACTAAATTAATACGCATAATAACCTCCCTCCAGAATCCTAGCACTATGGGGCAATCCCAGAACATATGCGTTAAGTTGGCATGGGGAGTGTTGCATCTTCAGCAATTACTATTTGAGGTCATTTTTAATCGCTTAAGGTGTAGAGGGGTCCAATATGCTCTAAAAATAATATTCTGTTGGATAAGGCACAATTTAAGATCCATTGAGCTACATTTAACACACCCAAAATAGGAAAGACGTATCCTAACTATGAGCTACATAGTGAATAGGAGGGGAAGAGAGAGAGCTGCTCCCATCTGCTCTCCTAGGAGAAAGGAAGTAGAACTGACTCACTACAGGAAATACCTGAGGAGTCAAGGCAGGGGTCATAGAGTACAGGCACAGCAGGGACAGGTAAGGGGACCCTCACTAACTACCTCCACCCCAATAGGATAGTTGGTGAGAAATGTCGATACACTGGAACTCCTTCTCCAATAGGTTGCTAATGACTAGTAAGGGTGTGTATGGTTCAAGCACTGGTTTGGCGCCAAGGGGAGTGGGAACTTTAAGAAAGAGGGGAACATGTCCTGCTCTCCACTGCCCCATCCAGCTTCCTGCTGGGGTAGCGCTTGTCCCAAGTATCAACACACAGTGCCAGGGTGCTTTCCAGGTTAGCTGCTCAACAGCAGCAAAATGCTTACGTTCAGGCAAATTGCATTCGAACATAAACATCAGGGGGAGCAGTCTCGCGGAAACTAACACCCTGAAAAAACAGCATCCATTTTATGCCGGATACATGACGTCATAGCACTATATCGTAGCGATTAAATTCGAAACAAGGCATTGGAAATGTGAATGGCACCCTGCTGTCAGCGTAGAGACTGCGATGCCACAACACAGGAAGTGTGGAAGCACACTTCCAAGATCCGCCGTGACCCTGTTGCAGGGTATAGTCTGGAAAACGACCAGCATACACATGGTGTCTGTGCATGCGCAAATGCAATGTGTGTGCTAGCGCCATGCGTGGGTGCTTGGGGTGAATGCCGCCCCAGCAGAAAGCTGCATGGGGCAGCGGAGAGCAGGTGAGGACCTGCTCTCCTCTTTCTTAAAGCTCTCGTTCCCTGCTCCCCTACCTGCCACACCGAACCAGAGCTCAAAACCAGGGTTCGTGATTAATGACTAATCAGCTAAAGCTTTAATTGGATTAATCTATTGATTAACCTGAATAAAGGTTGTAGCCTTACAGTTAAATTTTAAACAAGAGTAATGTACCAAGCCCTGCTGCTTACTCGTTCTCTTCTCCCCTCTTCCCTCACTTAGGCCTCAGTGTATTTGGAGCCCGTGGAGGGCATCTGTTCTCCCATGACTGCAAGCCGAAGGCGGAATCTGACGGTGGAAGTCCCAGGGAAGTCGGCAATACCTGTCCCCTTTGTTTTGGTCCCCATGACAGCAAACAACATCCCCATCACAGTGGTTGCCTATGGTGCCTATGATGACTGGTGGATTGGGGACAAAGTTACCAAGGTGCTACGGATTGAGGTAAGACATAACATCACTGGGGATGTTTCTCCACTCCTAAGTCTCACAAGTTTGCCCCCACTCTTAAACCCAGAACCTTCTTAGGTGTAAGAATATAAGGTTCCCTATGGGACAGGGGTTCCCAGCCTTGGGTCTCCAGGTGCTCTTGGACTACAACTCCCATCATTCTTGAAGGCTGTTGTGGCTGGGAATGATGGGAGAACATCTGGGGACCCAAGGCTGAGTACCCCTAATATAGTACCCCTGAGTACCCTGATATAGGAATCTGCCTGTAGATTTCCACATTTGGTGATTAAACATCATGGTCCCACAGCATCTCTTTTAGCTGTTTAACTTCACCAACATAATTTTGAACTGAATTATATAATCTTTTTGTTACCTGCTTTGAATATAGTCTCACAGAAAAGTGGAGAATACATCTTTTAAATAAATAACAAATATTTCACTGTGTTTTCATGTGTCGCAGTGATTGTCCACTTCTTGCCTTCTGCTTTTACCGTTATTGCTTTCTTCTTGTTCCCTACCCTTTCTCCAAGGAACTCCAAGTCATGTATGTAGGAATTCTCCCTTCATACTTTGGGGGAACTTCCAAGCTAGGCTAGGCCCTGCCTTTGGGACTGGGAATGCAGGGACTAAAGTTTGCAGGGACTAAAGATTGCAGGGACTAAAGAACGCAGGAACTTCCCACCAGTCTGTCTTCTTGCCTGAGACAGGGAGATGGGATTCCCCCCCCACCCCCCAGAGGCTTCACCAAAAATAAAATGATAGTGCAACTGCTACTCTGATGTCTCCATCTCTTCGGTATCCTTTTGCTCATTGCTTAGCCATCCTAGGGGCTGATGGGAAATTCCTGTCCTAGACAGGACCTAGCCTGGCTTCAAATGTCCTTCTGCCAGTATGTTAGGTTGGCTAAGTCTCTTACTCAGAAGGGCAGTTCACATGACTATGAACCAGGCAGGAGATTCGTTCTACCCAGTTTCGAAAATTAGGTGCACTCCCATTTTGCACTCACGTGCTTGAAAAAAGCAAAGATGGAGGCAAGGAGCTTAATTGTCTGTCAAGCCTCAGCTGGGTAGGACCATTTTCCTGCCTACTACCTCATTCCGAAGCTGGGGACGGAATCTGGGTCGGTTGTGTTTGTCCTACCCAACTGGGGCTTGACACACGATCAAGCTCCTCACCTCTGACCTTGCTTTTTGCAAGCATGTGGGTACAAAACAGGAGCATACCCAGCTCCCCAAACTAGGCACAATGCCTCTTCTATCCAGTTGTGTGAACTGTCCCAGAGAGAGTGACTGACCCAAAGTCACCCAAGCAGTTTCAGGGCTGACCAGGGTCCAAACCCATCCAAGTCCCACTGTGCCCACCTATTGCACTTCACAGACATCTCTTTTATCTGATCTCCATTTGCAGAGAGAGGGTGCTGTTCAGGTGGAGGAATTCACCATCACCTTGGATAATGAAGGTAAGAGGACATCAGAGGTGCAGTTGGAACTGAAATGAACTCCCAAGAATGGGTTGTGGAGTGTGGAGTGCAGCTCAGATTCTTAATGTCTGCCCAAAGGAAAGGAAAATAAAAGAAATAAAAATTGCTTTAAAAAGAACTTGTGAATCAATTAAGTGAGAGCAAGCAACCAGACAGTCCAGCAGATTCTCATTGTCTTTTCCTGCATGATCTGATGTGGAGGTCACATGGGAAGCAGGCTCCTGGAGCATTCCCAGATGGCAATTTTACTTTGCTTCCCCATGGAAGGGCAGGTGTGCGTTCACATATCCTCCAGATTTACATCAAAGTTCCTGTGAGCTATCAGGGAGCACTCCATACATGAGTCAGGTTTTTCACTGCGCATTGGTCTTTAGCCTTATTATGTCTGGGGTAAAAAAAAAATCCACTTTTTGCATCAGTTTTGGCGGGTTGGTTAAAGATTTGCTCTAGGATACTCCTCTCCTGCATTTAAGCCAGTGTTTAAGCCTTCTGAAAGGCTTAAGTTTAAGCCTTCTGAAAGGCTTTTATTATCACAGAAAGCAAAATTTGGCCAGCAGGTGGAGCTGCAGAAACCACGCCAGAGTTTCCAAACAGGTGCAGGAGGTTTTACCTCAAGAATGCTGTCCTCCCATCCGCAGATTGGGGATGGCGGACGGGGCGGGGGGGGCGGGGGGGCTACCCCTGGTTGCAGGGGCGTAACAAGGTTGGAGTGGGCCCAGAGACAAGATTTTAAAATGGGCCCCCCCTCACTGAAGCTCAGCTCATGAAGTAAAGAAATCTTAAATTATTGTGGATGATGCAAGTCATTTAACGGAACTAAAGAAAGACATGCTTTTCTGGTCGCTCCAGGTCTTAACACTCACATCAATTTCGGAGGATGAGTACAACTGAAGGAAGCCCGGGCGGGTGTGCGGCTGGGGGAGTCAGTCATGTGACTTGCCTCTGGGGGGCCCCCCCAAGGCAGTGGGCCCCCAGACAACTGTCTCCCCTTGCCCTATTATAGTTACGCCCCTGCCTGGTTGCATGAGAGCACAGGCGTTGGAAGGGGAACCCTGCCTGGTCTTTCTGGGTAAAGGATGGAGTATGGAAATCAGTGTTAATGCAGGGCAGAGTCAGTTGCAAATCCAGAATTCCTAACTTCTTGGGAAGGGCTGTAGGATCTGTGAGATTGAGCAGTAAGGAGCTAATCTTTTGCTTTCTTTTTTCTGTTTGAGATAGATGGGCGCACCAGATCTATGGACATTTCAGGCAACTTCCCCTCCAATGCTATTCCCGATGGAGACTTCAAGATGAATGTCCGATTGACAGGTGGGAGAGCAAGCCCAAGATCGTGAACCTTAACTTGCTTTGGCTTTAATTCTTTAATTATGTCTTTCTTCTTTCTTGCTTCCGATTACTTTTATCCTGCTTTTCTATTTTAGAGAAAATACTCAAAGCATATATTGATCAGGTTGCTTCCTGGAGAAACAAGGCACCTTTTAAAATGGTGACATTTAGCAGGAGGAGAGCAACTATCCCTATCCAGCCCCAGAACAGTATCCCTCCAGTGACTGTTGCTGTTGTCTACCTTATGTTTGTTTTTAGATTGCGAGCCCTTTTGGGACAGAGAACAATCTTATTTATTATTTGTTTGTTTTTGTGCGTAAACCAATTTGAGAACTAGTATTGAAAAGTGCTTTATAAATATTTGTAGTAGTAGTACAAAGGGATTGTAAAGGTACATCAACATGCCTGTGAAACTGGTTTAAAGTAAACCCCTCCCCTGCTGGCTTTCATGGAATCATGGGAACTGTAGTCAGAGGCGTAACTAGGGAAAACAGCGCCCGGGGCAAGCACTGAAATTGCGCCCCCCCCCCCAGCATACATCTGACTTGCTTGAAATAAATACACATAAATAAATACCCCCAGGAAGGAAGGAGTAGGAACTCGAGGGAAAGTGAAGTAGAGATTAAAAAAAGAGTATGGAGAAAGAAGGAAGGAAGGAAGGAAGGAAAGGCAAAGGATATCAGCAAATTGCCTATTTTACTCTCATTTTTCTACCACCGGTTGAGTCGCCGATATTTTATTTACACAGTCCCAGATGGATATTCTGGGCAAGAAATTGAAACCCTCTATAATGAAGCGATTTTCTTCAGGCAGTCAATTGGCTACGGACAAGATCAGGATTTAATGCATGTACCAATCATATGTACCAATCATAATGCATGTACATATGTACATACCAATCATATGTACCAATCATAATGCATGTACCAATCAACCAGATAAATCAATGCATGTAGCCAATCACTCCCAGCCAAACCTACCTCCTTGTAGAGGCATCCAGTAACATAAGACCAGTTTCTGGACAAACTTAACAGAAACACACCAAGGTTACTATATTCTTCCAGTTGTACACAGCATTATCAGAACAGGGAGACTCCACTTAACCCAAGGTTCACCACACATTTTAAAAACCCATTAAGTCTATTTGCAACCTAAACCTGTGATTTGTGATCACACAGAGAGATTACAGCCAGATAAATCAGCTCAGACAATGTCTATAACTGTCAACAGTATGTGGCATCAAAAGGTAAAGATTTTGAACCTAGGAAGAAACAGCAAATGAAACATTCATCACCCTCACATAAAGTCAGAGCTTCTCTGCAGGCAGCCAAACAATTTCAGCTAAGCTGTGGTGGGCAGAACCACAGTGTAATATGCATCACATGATACAGAGAAGAAACTGCATGTATGAACACTGAAAAATGCCCCCCCCCGCCACCCTATATCACAAAACATGCCAAGATCTTAAGGAGTGCCAACTTGCCTTTTAAAGGGTTTTTACAGGGCTAGGTAGAAATCCTATACACAGATACCCCCCCCCCTTTCTTTGAAAATAAAGGGTGGGGGTGGGGGAATAGAGAACGGGGCAAAGAATGGGGAAACCGAGCACTGGGAATGTCATTTGGAGGTGGCTTCTCTGTCTGTCTGTGTGTGTCTCTCTCTCCCTCTCTCTCGCACACACACAGTTGTCAACCAAGGAGCTCTTCATATTCTTAAAGAGCAATTTAAAGCGACGAGCACTATTTAAAGAATTCGGTCTATGCAGACCGAGGATTGAGGACACGATTTAGCCACACTCCCCCTCCTCCCGCCCGTGAAGGAAACGGATCAACTGGTCTAAAGGAGCGTGCCTCTGCTCTGAGAGTCTCCAGAGTGTTTTCCCTTGCTGCTGCTGAACAACTTCACTCTGTCGCTTCATATTCAAAATTAAAAAATAAGACCGCAGAGCGCAAGGTTCCTCTGAAAACTTGAATGCAAATACCTCCTTTAAGGGGTCTGCTGCCTGCAGTAAAACTGTTTGAATTACCTCTCTTCTGCAAGTACATTTTACGAAGAACAAGACAAACCCCCGAAAACAATTAAAAGAAAGCGCGAGCTGGGGTTGCTAGGAGCTCAGCCTATGCTCGAGTCTCCTAGCCTTGTAAAAACCCTTTAAAAGGCAAGTTGGCACTCCTTAAGATCTTGGCATGTTTTGTGATATAGGGTGGCGGGGGGGGGGCGTTTTTCAGTGTTCATACATGCAGTTTCTTCTCTGTATCACTCGAGCATAGGCTGAGCTCCGAGCAACCCCAGCTCCCGCTTTCTTTTAATTGTTTTCGGGGGGTTGTCTTGTTCTTCGTAAATGTACTTGCTGCTCTTCGTGTCGGATTGAGGACACGAAGAGCAGCAAGTACATTTACGAAGAACAAGATAACCCCCCGAAAACAATTAAAAGAAAGCGCGAGCTGGGGTTGCTAGGAGCTCAGCCTATGCTCGAGTCTAGAAGACGCCTAAAATAGCAAGACGGAAATCTGAACTGCGAGTGTTTTGCATTTGCTCAGCGCTCGCTGGATAACTGTGCCGTGTGAGGGGTGTGGTGTGTGCCTCGACGGGCGGGCGGGTTCTCTTGTATTTCGGGCAAGGACCAGACTGTACAATCGGACCCGGGTGGAGGGAGCCTGCTGCTGCCTGGAAGAAGCCAACTCTCTCCCCACCCCTCTGAAGTCGGCCAGTGGCTACCGCGCGGCTACTAACTCGCAGCCGTAGAGCTGCCCGAGCTGCTCCACGATCCACTCCTCCAGCACCAGCCTTTTCCACACCTCTTTGCGATCGTATTTGACTCACTTTGCCCTGCTGATGGCGCCGCTGCTGCTGCTGGACTTGCACCACCACTGCTGATGGGGCGACCGAATCCTCCCAGGAGGAGCCGCCACGAGGGCTCTGGAAAAAGACCCGGTTCCCTCCGCCTCCGGTAGCAGCGGCGGCTCCCAGCTCGCTGCCCCCAGTGGCCACATGGTGCACTTTATCAGAAAGCAGCACACACAGTTTTAGAACTTGATTAAAGAGAAGACAAAGTGCACGCACGTGCAGGCGCCAGGCGGTGAGCTCTCCTCCCAGGCCAGACACCAGACACGCATGTGCGGCGTTTCCTCCTCCCGACGCATTCGTGACTGGTGGCAGGGCGGCGGGGCGGGGAGTGCTGCGTCTTTGCGGACGGAAAAAAAAAAATCAAATGCGAATAAAAAAATTTTTTTTTGGCAAAGGCAGGGGATTGGTGGGGGCACTTTTTGGCGCCCCCTGCCAAGTGGCGCCTGGGGCACGTGCCCCCCCTGCTCCCCCTATCGTTACGCCCCTGACTGTAGTTCTTTAACTCTTGGTTGAAATTGGGGTGGGTCGTAGCCTTTTTGAAAATCTATGCACATAAACCATGCTTACAGTATTATAACAGCATCTTGTGGGGTTTCTTTGACCCCCTAGTGCCATAAGTGCGTAGTACTTTCAGCTAACATGGAGTGCAATAGGAGTTATTGATACCCCAATATCAGTACAGTTCATCCCTCGCCAACTGCGGGGTTCCCAATCGCGGTTTTAATATTTGCAACTGAGACAGTCTCGCCAACCGTGACCCAAGTATCCACAGTCTGATGATTTTTAAATTTTTTTTATTATTTTGGCAATTTTGGGGTGGTGGTGGTGGTGGCCAAACCCTCAGGGGTTTGGTGGTGATTTCTGGGGTCCCCCCTCACTCCTCTTGCTGTCCATTGGGGATTTAAAGGGCTTCCAGGTGATTTTTGGGGTGTGTGTCATTTTTTCCTTTATTTTTAGGTCTTTTCACTACCACGATTCCCCTAACCTCCTGTTTACAATGCTTTTCAATTGCTTGTCAACTGTGAATTTGCCAACCGCCAAGGTTTTCCCAGAATAGAACCCTCATGGTTGGCGAGGGATGGCTGTATTGGTCAAAAGGGCACTTTTAAATAATGCTATATATGGGAATGGTGGATGATACACACCACAGGGCACTTAACCTCATTAGGTTTGATCCTGACCTGGAAGGTAGAGTTGCAGAACACGCCACACAAGGTTTTATTATTTTTCCCCTTCTCAAATGGGGTACATTTGACCCCGGTTTCGACCAAGGGTTATTAAGGTGAGGGATTGTCTCCTTACTGCTTTAAGCCTAGGATCTTGTTAAATAAAACTGGAACACATACACGCAGACACACTTTCCCCTCACAAGGGTTCAGATCCATGTTTGCAAGATAATAATAAATCTGGAACCTCAGCAGAATATGGGAAGAGAAAGCTGAGGAAGGCTTTATTCAAAAGAAAATAAGTGGGGTGGGGAAGGGTTAAAGTCACTCCCCTCCATTTCTTCATTCTTAAGTAGGGCCCTTCCACCCACTGCATTGGTGCCTGCAGTGGGGAAGTGGCAGGTGGCTGGACTGTTACATATGAAGTCCTTTGCAGTGCCATAGTAGTGCCACATCCCTATCCTAAATGATGCCTCTTCTTTTAGGAACTTACTGTTCAAATTCCTGTTTGGCTGCTAGAGCAGTTGCAGTCTGTAATAGCCTTCTGATGGGTATTCCATAAATTCTGGGGCACGTGCCCCTTGTGCCAGTGCTAACAATGCCGATATTGCTGAACTATCCTTTCATTTTTGCTGTAGGATCAGCTCTGATTGACACCCTGGAGAGGTCTCTGTCACCAGAGGGCCTGTCATCACTCTTTATTGTGCCAACTGGGTGTGGGGAGCAAACCATGTCAAAACTGGCCCCTGGGCTCTATGCCATGCGCTACCTAGACCAGACTGAAGGATGGTTAAATCTGCAACCAGAAAGCAAGCAAAAGGCCCTGGAAAACCTACGCATAGGTGAGTCTGTTGGATCCTCCTCCTGCTCCTCGGCCAGAGGTGCATGTAATGGTCCAGAGCTGAAACCACAGTTTATAAGCTGATTGGAAGGAGAAATGTAGGAGCGGTGTATTATTTATCTATTCATAAAATGGCTAGATATGTTCATGGAGGACAAGTTTGTCAACAATTGTCAGCCGAGACATAAACACGGGTAATTGGGTAATACAAGGGTTCTCAAAGTAAGGTCCCCAGATATTGTTGGACTGTAACTCCCATCATCTCCTGCCACAATGGCCAGCTCTTCCTTTCTGTGAAAAACTAACAGAACCCTTTCCCCATCTATTAGAAAAAAACTAATGAAAAGGTGTGGGTGGGTCATTCACCGAAAGCCAAAGCTGGTGGCAGGCAGGTGGTGCTGCAGAAATAGCTCGAGGTCCCTGCTGGCCATATGAACATGAGATCCCACTGGGGGTATGAAGATTAAGTAAGCTCCTGCTTCCTGCTTGTGCCCAAGCTCTTCACATCACACAGTTTGTTTGCCATCTGGAAGGACCCTCTGTCTCTGTCCCAATTCAGACTGCTGTGAAGTGTTTAAGGGCCCCCTCACTAGCCAGGGATGTCGCCTTTCAAATGCAGAGGAGAAGGATTTCCAGACCATTCAGGTTTTACTGAGGAAAAACCAACCAAGCATCACCACAGGATATTAGCAGGCAATCAGCTTAACAAAGTGGGATCAATGATGGGGTGGCCCTTTCATGAGGCAAGGTGAGGGGTGGTTGCCCCAGGCAGCAGATTATTGGGGCAACAGCAGGGTGGCAAGATGTCCCTTGCTGCCGCCATCACAGCAGCTCTTTGTGAACAATCTGAACCTTGCAGGGTGTGTAAAGAGAGCTTCTCCCCAAACTCCTTGCAAAGCTTGGAGTATGAGGAGAGACTCACCTTGAACAGCCTGCAAGGGTCAAATCCAGGAGCATAGCTACCACTGGATGATGGCAGACAAATATCCTTGGGGGTACTGGCCTTTGATGGTTCTGGGGAGGGCTCAGCTCTCACATCCATGAGGGGTGTAATTTTGCCAACTTTGATGCCAACTGGTCTCAGAAGATGTTGTTCTGTTCTCCTCTTCTGGTCCTGTAATCTCACATGGCTCCACATTAGAATCCTTATCTCCTGCATCTCATGGCTTGGTACAGGAAGTTTCAGATGAGTGGTTCACATTTTCCTCCTTGCTCTAGTCTTCAGCTTTGATTGATAAGCACTAGCTGTCAAACAACTATTGCTTTTCTTTCCTGGCCCTTTGGCTATCAAGCCTCTTTATAAACACTTCAAAGTGGGGATTTAGGAGGGGATGGGGGAAGGGTTAAAGTCACAACTAGGTTAATTTCCACATAGGACACATATGCCAGGCCCCTAGAGGAGTGATACAACAAGGTATATCAGAAATATAAAAGTTACAGATTTGTTCTCCCACTTTCCTAAGTTATGGCTCTAATACATAAATGTAACTAACATGGGACTCAGGACTCTACTGATCTAGCTTTCAGAGCCATGATTACAATCTGCAAGGCCATTCATGAATCTTTCAGCAACTTTGGTATGCAGCACTTTTGGTGCAATCGTTCTTCACGGCTGCTGGTATAAACAATGCCTTTATTCAAACTGAACATGAGTAAACGAAAGTTATACCAGTTCAAGAAGCCATGAGGATTGGAGTACATGTAACAAACAAAACTCTCATGACTGGGAGGGACAGGCATGGGCTATTGGTCTCTTCCAGCCTGCGAGTGCTTCATCTGCCAACTGGGTGCTTTCTTCCTCTCCTTTGCTTGGAGTGAGGGAACAAGAGAACACCCAGCTGGTGAACAAAGTGCCAGATGGCTGGGAAGGACTGAAGGGCCATGCATTGTCCTGTCCAGTGCTGGCCACATCCACTGCATCTGCATGTGTCCGATGCCAGGTCAAGGGGCGTGGCTGGCACAGGTGGGTGTGCAGCGGGTGGAGGGGGCAGTGGTAGCCACCAAGCCTGATGCACTACTGGTCAAAAGCGGTCCCAAGTTTTCATTCAAGCATGTGGAGAGAATCAGAGGATGCTGGCAACCTTCCCTCTTCCTCTCTCCCTTGCACCACTTTCAAGACTTGCAGAGGGTGAGTTCTGTGAGGAAACTGGCCACTACCAGGATCATGCCGCAAGGCTCATTTGATTATTTATTTATTTATTTTATTTTAACATATTTCCATACTGCCAAAAACTCATGTCTCTGGGCGGTTTACAACAAGCAAACAAACAAAAAGTTAAAACGATAGTTAAAATAAAATAAATGATATAGTAAAAGTTGAAACATTACAACAATTTAAAATTTAAAACATTTTAAAACGATTTTAAAACTATTAAAACAATATTTAATTAAAAGCCTGGGTGAAAGTTGTCAGAGATGGGGAGGCTATTATTTCAGCAGGGAGCACATTCCAAAGCTTTGGGGCAGCAGTGGAGAAAGCCCACCCCCGAGTAGCCACCAGATGAGCCGGTGGCAACTGCAGACGGACCTCTTCTGATGATCTCAATGGGTGTTGGGGTTCATAATGAAGAAGATGGTGGGATTCATAACAAATGGCTGCTGCATGCTGAACCAACTGCAGTTTCTGGACTACACACAAGGGCAGCCCCACATAGAGCGCATTGCAGTAATCCAGTTTGGAGGTTACCAGCATATGTACCACTATTCTGACGTAGTTTATCTCAAGAAACATATGCAGCTGGCGTATCGGCCAAAGCTGATAGAAGGCACTTCTGGGACACCTCAACCTGGGACACCAGAGAGAGGCTCGGATCCAGAAGCACCCCCAGATTGCATACCTGTTCCTTCCAAGAAAGTGTGACCCCATCCAGAACAGGCAGATCAAACTCATCTCCCGAGTTTCGACCCTGCGCAATGAGTACCTCCGTCTTATCTGGATTCAGTCTCAGTTTGTTATCCCTCATCCAGCCCATTACTGCTTCCAAGCAGGCATTCAGGGAGGATATGCCTTCTCCTGATGATGTTGACATGGAGAAATAGATTTGAGTGTCATCAGCATACTGATAACACCCAGCACCAAATCTCCGGATGATCTCTCCCAACGGTTTCATGTAGATATTAAAAAGCATTGGAGACAGTATGGAGCCCTGAGGGACCCCGTATAAAAGCTCAGATTTTGAAGAGCAACAGTCTCCAAGTGATACCATCTGGGATCTGCCAGAAAGGTAGGAGCAGAACCACTGCAAAGCGGTGCCTCCCACCCCCAACTCCCTCAGACATTCCAGAAGGATACTATGGTCGATAGTATCGAAAGCTGCCGAGAGATCCAAAAAGACCAACAGAGTGACACTTCCTCTGTCAATTCCCAATTGGAGATCATCCATCAGGCTGACCAAGGCAGTCTCCACCCCATAGCCCGCCCAAAAGCCACTTTGAAATGGGTCTAGATCAGGGATTCTTAATGTTGGGTCCCCATATGTTATTGGACTTCAACTCCCATCATCCTCAACCAAAGTCCACTGGGGCTGGGGATTATGGGAGTTGAAGTCCAAGTACATCTGGCGACCCACCATTGAGAATCCCTGGTCTAGATAATCAGTTTCCTCCAAGACTGTTTGGAGTTGGGAGGCCACCACCCTCTCAATTACCTTGCCCCGCCATGGAAGGTTGGAGACAGGCCTGTTGTTGCTCAACTTTGCGGGATCCAAGGTAGGCTTCTTCAGAAGCGATCTAGTAATTGCCTCCTTAAGACAAGGAGGCATCCTGCCCTCCCTCAGAGAAACATTTCAGATCTCTACTAGCCCTTCTACAACAACCCCCCTGCCAGATAGTATAAGCCATGTCGGGCCAGGGTCAAGAGAACAGGTGGTAGGTCGCACCATTCCAATCAGCTTGTCCACATCCTCAGGAGTCACAAACAGGAACTGATCCAACCTAATCACACAAGAGGAGTCACTGGTCACCTCCACATCAGACACTGAAGTAATTGTGGAGACGGAATTTAAGTCAACCCGAATACGACAGATTTCCCCCACAAAGAATTCATTAAACACATCACAGCGGGTATTCGATGGTTGCAGATTCTGATTCAAGGGAGGAGGGGCACATACTAGCCCTCTCACAACCCTGAACAACTCCGCCAGACGTGAACTTGCAGATGCAACATGGGTAGAAAATAATCGCTTCCTTGCCGCATGTATCAATGCCTTGCCTCTGGTGGTGCAATACCTTGGGCCGCCCCTTATAGTAGTGTGTGTGTGTGTGTGCGCGCGCGCGCATTTCTTGGTATAGTTAATAAAAAAAACTTTCGAATTCAGTCCCCAAAAACTGTGCCCGTCAACAATGGAAGAAACACTGCGTTAAGAGTTAGCATATATGTTTTGTGTTGGTCCTTGTGTATCATCTAAAGCAGGGCTGCACAACTTCTGCTCTACTGCAGATGTTAGACAACAACTCTCATGATCCCTGACTACTGGCCATTGTGGTTGGGAATGGTGGGAGCTGCAGTACAAAAACATCTGGAGGGCTGAAGTTGTGCAGCCCTGATTTAAAGCCATTGCCTTGGCAGTATAAACATCCAAATGAAATAACAGTAAGGATCTTGCAGACAGGGAGCAAAGAAAACATAGTTTTAGTCACTGTTTTCTCTCATTCCACAGGCTATGAGTCCATGTCCAGTTTTCGGAAACAAGTTGGATCATATTCAATTTGGCCTTCTTCAGTTGAAAGCAGCACCTGGTAAGACGTAGCACTGCCGAACATATGTGAACATATTCAGCTAATTTCACTGGGAAGATTGGGTATGCAAAATTTGGTATTTGTAAGTAATTAAGAAGTATGACTTTATTTTGCACAAACACACCAACTCCTCAAAACATCTATTATATATTTTGAAGAATCCCATTGGTTGGTTTGTGTGAAATAACATTTTTGCAAGGACATTCATAACATATTCTATTACAATTATTTCATTTCTTGAAATTTCCTGTAAGTTTAATCTACGCAAAATGACTTTGCCTGGTCAATGATGGACCTCAGTAATATGCTGGTTACTGTAGTAAGGTGGATACTCCCTAGACTCCTTTTTCTCAGTACCAATCCCCAACCTTGCCACTCACCCCATTATGTACTATTTTCAGGCTGACAGCTTTTGTGGTGAAAGTGTTTTCTCTGGTCCGTGAGCACCAGGCTGTGGATGAGACTGCAGTCCGTGAGTCAGTGAAGTGGCTGCTGGGAAAACAACAGTCTGATGGTTCCTTCCATGATCCAGCCCCCGTCCGTTCCTTAGGGGAGGTGAACCTTTGCACAACACTTGCTGTATGGCAGGGGTGGCTTGGGAGGGAGGGGCAAACTGGGCAACTGCCCGGAGCCCCACATTTCAGGGCCTCCCCAAATCTTGTACATTTCTTAATGGGTGATGAGCTTATAATAACATGGGCTTTAATGACTCCTGATGCAAAGTTTTTAGACTTTATTTCTTACCGTTTATTTTGTGTTTGTAAAAGGTGGTGGGTTTCTAAATGCTGAAATAGAAGATAAAATATTGCACTGTAGTTATACATGAAATATTGGTTCTGCCTGAGTGTTTTCTCTGGTAGATGTCAAGAGAAAACATATTCCCATGGCCACATGTATGGATGGATGTATTTATCATATTTCTGTACCGCCTGATATGTACATCTCTAGTC
Organism: Hemicordylus capensis; assembly: GCF_027244095.1. Lineage (NCBI taxonomy): Eukaryota > Metazoa > Chordata > Lepidosauria > Squamata > Cordylidae > Hemicordylus > Hemicordylus capensis. The sequence continues at coordinate 250,379,770 of NC_069658.1, read as the reverse complement.
TTGAATTTGTATTTAGCATGTGTTCAAGGAAATTATCCAATTAATTTTTCAGTTGTCAACTTTTAACTTCAACTAGTTCTAAAACAAAGTTAACTAAGTTTTTTTTTTAAAATGAATAAGTTAAGAGTTAAGCATTTTCTAAAATCTGGCTACCCCAGAGTTTTTCCTGACTCTTGGGCTTCTTTGAGAAACAGAAGACTATTCAGATGTTATTTTTTAAAAGCTGTACGCAAATATAGCCATGCCAAAGTGCATCAATAGTCCCCCTGGAGTAACTCTCAACTTGGAGAGTTACAAGGAGGTCCCTCCTTCTCATAGAGTGCTTCTTAGCCCTGCCATCCTGGATCCATAGTGGGGACCATCCAAAAGCCATATTCCCTCCTGCCTGCAAAGAGGAACAGCATTCTTCAGTGAATAAATGCCATTTTTATTTCCCCAGGGAAGCCGTGTCTCCCTTACTGCATTCGTCACGATTGCACTAAAGCGAGTCTTGGTCTTATATGAGGGAGGAAATACAGATCCTAAGACGCAAGAGGAGGAGGAACAGCTCAGACAAGTGGTATGAAATGGGAGAAAGGGTGTGGCCTGGAGTAAGACTAAGTCATCAAAGAATCTGCACACAGACAATCCAAATTCTATGCCAAGAAAGTTTGCAGCCTGTATAATGCTTGCAGCTAGGTATTACACTGGCACAACCTGTGTGTCAGAATGCACCATATCTCAATAAAAGTAAGTGTCTGTGAGAGAGAGGGAAGGAGGGAGGGAGGAGGTAAGTTGCCACAAGGGCAATGAGCCATAGATTAATCAAGTATACCTGTATGTGAGCAGAAATCTAGTTAAGCTGTCAAAGTGATTTGTCAAAAAGCTGTCAAGCTGTCAAAATCAGTAATCAAAGTGCTTGATTGACAGAGTCTTTTCTCAGCCAACCAATCCTGTGCAAGTAACTCTACCTGCTTGTTCACTTCTATCCCTGGTGTGTATCACCATGAAGCCTTCTCTCCAATACTCACTGGGAAAGTCTCAATTTAGCAAATAAAACCACCATCCTTTCACCTAAAGTTTCAAGAATCTCCATCGGCAGTAATGTATCTTCTGTGATTTCATCTCCATTTGAACCATCAGCTGTCTGCAATCTCCTGCCTCCTTACATGTGGTTTATTTGCAAGCTTTGAAGGAATGAAATTCATTTAGAACTAGTTAGGACTCTTGACTGTTCGAGTTAACACTTAATGAGATCGCTAAGATGCTCATCACACACACAAACACACAGAACTATGGACAACAGTCACTAGGGGGCGCAGTTCTGAAGCTGGGACTGGGAGAGCCAGGAATGTATGAGGGGTCACACCAGGAAGGGGTCACACCCAGCTTTTAGTTCACATCTCCTCCAGAATGGAAGGGGTGCGTTCATTTATTGGCCAAATTTACCCTGAAGTCCCTGCAAACTATCGGGGAGCATTTCACACAATTTGGCACTTCGCACACAAACCTTTCAGTAAGCCCATGGTAAAGGGCCTGGAGCTTTCCCTGCTGTCTGGGAAAACTCCAGGGCACATAGGCAGTCAGGCGGGACCAAGCAGGCTCAAGACAGAAGTTGAAAGCCAGTAATATACCAGAGGTCAACCCAAAGAGCCATCAGGGTGCTTTCCAGATTACACTCCGTTCAGCAGGAAATGGCTTCGGCTTGGCAGGATTGTTTTGAAAACTTAAATAGCTTGCGCAACTTTCCTACAATGGGAAAATGCAGCTGTTTTTTGCGACGCACATGCAACATTGTAGGACTAAAGCACAACGGATAAAATTTGAAAGAAGGCATCGGAAATGTGAACGGCACCTTGCTGACAGAGCAGGGGCTGTGATGCCGAAACACAAGCAGTACGGAAGCACACTTAATGGACACTTAGTGACACCGTTGTAGCATGTAATCTGGGAAGCACCTAGGAGCAGTGGTGTAACGTGGTCTGAACGAGCCTATGTTCAAGAATTTAACATAGACCTCCCACCCACCCCTGCTTGCTTGCTTGCTTCCTTCCTTCCTTCCTTCCTTCCTTCCTTCCTTCATTTTCTTTTTTGCAGCACCATAGGCACCACAATTTTTTCTGATGCTGTTTTTCCTTGCTGGCTGGTTGTTAGTCGCCTTGCTTCACCGCTCACTCACCTGCCTGCCACTGCCGTCGATACCCATGGCCCTGCCCCCCCCCGGCCGCTTCCTCACCCCCTGGATTACTGTCTGCCTCTGTGGCTAACGACTACAGTCCCCACATGTGGCAGCTCCAGCAATCTGAGCCCCTGCACCATCTTGGAAGGCCTCGACAGAGGCACTTGCCAGATTAGACCCTGCAACGGGGTGACGTTGGATCTCGGAAGTGTGCTTCCACAATTCCTGTGTTGTGACACCGCAGACCCTACACGGACAGCAGGGTGCCGTTCACATTGCCAGTGCCTTGTCTCAAATTTAATCACTGCAATATAGAGCTAGGACGTTGTATATCCGGCATAAGGAAATTGCTGTTTGGGGGGGTTGTTAGTTTCCACGAGACTGCTCCCCCTGCTGTTTACGTTTTCAGTGTGACTTGCCTGAACGAAGGCATTATAGGAGGCATTTTGCTGCTGTTCTAGCAGCTAGTCTGGAAGGCACCAGTGTGTTGGGAAGTGTGGCTTTTCCAAGTGCTTTCCTCATAGAGCTCTTAAGAGAGGACTCCATCTATCTTAAAGGGCCCTCCCAGCACTGAGAAAAGCACAGTACTTTGAGGATGTCAGCACAGTGGGAAATGGCTCTTAAACAGAATGTGGGATTTTTTATTATTATTATTATTATTATTATTATTATTATTATTGCCAAAGTGGCCCCCACTTGAAAAATAGTGAAGATCACTGCATTATGCAGAATGCTGGAGCACCCCAGAGTTCCAATCACCAAAAAAATCTGACCACTAGTGCAGTGTTTGTCTTTGCAAACGCTCTAGTCATGAACAGTATAGGGGCCTGGCTTCAGAGTGCATTTCTGGAGATGCTGCACTTGTGTGGTTTGGTGACAATCTACAGCAGTCAATGAAACAACTGCGTGTTTTTTCAAGCTGTGTTCATTCTGACTTGAAAAAACACAGTTGTTTCCTCATGGACCGTTTGCAGATGACCAGCAGATGACGCTAAGAATATTATACAATGCCCTGTGTGGATTTCCCTTTTTAAAAAAAATTGTAATTTGCTTAAGTTGGAATATGTCACTGTCTATAAAAGACCATGCTCTCTAGGTTGAAACCTGCTGGGGGTTAGCACTGAGGAATGTCCCTCTCCATATCTGTCTCTTTCTCTCTCAGCAACAGAGCATCGCTAAGGCTACGTCTTTCCTCACCCACTCACTGGACGATTCATCTTTGGGTCCCTACCCGATCGCCATTTCCAGTTATGCCCTCTCACTTGCTTCTGACAACCAAGCAGCCATTGCTGCTGCTGATGCCCGCCTGAAGGAACTTGCTATACAGGACAAAGGTACTGGCTCTAGAGTTCTGACTCCTACTTAAACGCTGCATATAATCTTGTGGGTCAAGTTGGGTGGATGGGGCTTTTCACAACAGCCCCAAGGCAGTAAAATCGCAATGAAAGCAATTCAGAACATAGCAAAGATCATAAAAAGGAAGGAAGAATGGACAATAAAGAATACTAAGTGCCGCATCAGGACAGCAATGATGACAAGAGGCCTCATCTGGATGGCTGTTAAATGCCTGGGAAAATAGATAGGCTCTTAAAGCTTTCCTCAAGGCTGGCAAGGAAGGGCCTTCTCAGATCCCTTGTGGTATGAAGTTCTGGAGGCTGGGGCATCAACCAAGAGACCCTGCCCCACAAGCATGCCAGTTGGGCCTTGGTGAAGGACAGTAACAAGGCAGAGCCCGTTGGGAAGATCTTAATAGGTGGGCAGAAATACTTGACAATAGGAGGCATCCAGATCCTTCAGGTATCCAGGTCCCAAGCCAAACAGGGCTTTAAAGGTAACCTGGAAAGAGATGGGGAATTGCCTCCCACCTCCCTGGTACCTACTGTAGCAGGCAAGCAGTATTGCCACCAATTATTACATTGTGTTATCTTACGCTTGTGCCTTCAGTCAACAACACAATGATGTTCTGGGCAGTGGAGGAAAAGGACCGACGGTTGGCCGAGCAGCCCTCTGGCCAAGTGGAACCGGCTTCAGCCTTCACGGTGGAGGCCACCAGCTATGCCCTCCTCCACCTAGTGATGCAAAATGACACCACAGAAGCTGCCAAAGTGGCTCGGTGGCTGATGGAGCAGAGGAACTATGGGGGAGGCTTCCGATCAACCCAGGTACTGTGACCACAATGGCTACCTTTTCCAAAAGGGGTAGTGGTGGGATGTTGGAATTGGGGCTAAGGACAGAAAGTGGGGTTTTTCTTTTTCTTTCTTTAAGAAGGGAGCAGCTTGGTCTGAGATAGAGGCAAAGAGGGTGGCTGGTGATCATGACTTCAGGGCTCTTCCTGGGAGGTAGGCTTGCTTCAAGACTTGCCAAGAGTGAGTGGAAGGCAATGCAACCTCTGGCCCCAGTAGCCATTCAGCATAGGACTAGTTTGCACATGCAACATAGGAACATAGGCAGCTGCCATGTACCAAGTCAAACCATTGGTCCATCTAGCTTAGCATTGTCTGCACAGACTGGCAGCCAGCGTCTTCTCCAAGGTTACAGGCAGGAGTCTATCTCAGCCCGATCTTGGAGATGCCAGGGAGGGAACTTGGAACTTTCTGCCTGCAAGCATGCAGGTCAGGCGTGGAGCCAGTCGAGCGGAGGCCTGGGTCCAGCCCCGCCCGGCAGCCCCTCTGCTGACGTCTCGTGTGCGTGACATCATGCATACGGGGTGTGCCCTGAACGAACCCCCTGCCCCTTCCCGGGCTACCAGGAGCCCGGAGCGCTTGCCGATCTTTTTCAGGCAGCATTTTCTGCCTCAAAGCGTCTATTCTCCTTTCTTTCCCGGAGAGAAAGGGAGAATAGATGCTTTCAGGCAGCAAGCACTGCCTGAAATGACAGGCAAAGGCTCGCTCGGGCTCTTTGGAGCTTAAGACCACACCTAGGGGTGTGTCCAAACCGGTCCGGAGGCCATTCTAAAGAATGGCCGAACTGCCGGACCGGTTCGGACCTGGCTGGTTCGGGTCTGGGTGGGGGGTATTTCTTTAAGGGCAGGAGGGCTTGCTTACCCCTCCTGCCTCCTTGCCACCTCCAGCGCCCGTATTTCAGAGAGTAACGGGGCGCTGGAAACCAGCCGCCCCCCCGCCGCCGCCCCCCCCCGCCGCGAACAGATTAAGCCAAAAACTAACACTGCCGCCGTCGCCCGCCAGCCCTCCCTCCCTCCCAGCTGCCCGCCCGCCCGCCCGAGTCCTCACCATGCTGCTGAAAACAAAGAGAGGAGCTACTGAACAGAGCTCCTCTCTCTTTCAAGTCCTGTAGGCTACTGAGGCTTTGCACGCGCACATGCGCGCGCCGCAAAGGACTTGATCACCAGAGGCCCGGTCTACCCGCCGGGAAAAGGCCGGGTAGACCGGGCCTCCGATCGCCCCAAGGGAATGTTTTACAGTGCTCACATGTAGTCTCCCATTTGAGTGCAAACCAGGGCACTTAGCAACCCCTGCTTAGCAAAGGGGACAGTTCATGCTTGTTATGACAAGACCAGCTCTCCTCCCAGAATGAGATGGTAGACTGGACTAGAGGTACAAAAGAGTTGCAGGTAGAAAAGAGTCATATTTCTACCATTAAACAAAGAAAAAGAGGAAGGGAAAAATAAAGCTTTCTTCTTGCAAAGAGTTTCTAACTCAGCAGGCAGTGGGCTGCGCTAGGACATTTTCTCTTATGTTGGTGGTGGTTTTCTTTTTAGCACGCAGCAAGTTTTATCTCTGTATTTTAGTGTGTGGGGAGTATTCAGAAATGCTGCCGGCCTGCAATCGGAAGTGGTACACTTGGTGCTAGCATCGCATTCTGCTGCATTCATGCTGCTCCAGAGGATTAGGGAGGGATGATGGGAGTTGTAGTCCAGCAACATAAGAACATAAGAACAGCCCTGCTGGATCAGGCCCAAGTCCCACCTAGTCCAGCATCCTGTTTCACACAGTGGCCCACCAGATGCTGCTGGGAGCCACAGGCAGGAGGTGAGGGCATGCCATCTCCCTGCTGTTACTCCCCTGCAACTGGTACTCAGAGGCATCCTGCCTTTGAGGCTGGAGGTGGCCCACAGCCCTCCGACTAGTAGCTGTTGATAGACCTCTGCTCCATGAAGTTATCCAAACCCCAATTAAAGCTATCCAGGTTGTTGGCTGTCACCACATCTTGTAGCAGAGAATTCCACAAGTTGATTATGCGTTATATGAAAAATTACTTCCGTTTGCTGGTCCTAGATTTCCTGGCAATCAGTTTCATGGGATGACCCCTGGTTCTAGTGTTATGTGAGAGGGAGGAGAATTCCTCTCTATCCACTTTCTCCACACCACGCAGGATTTTATAGACCTCTATCATGTCACCCCGCAGTCATCTTTTTTCTAAACTAAATAGCCCCAGGTGTTGTAGTCTTGCCTCATAAGAAAGGTGCTCTAGGCCCCTGATCATCTTGGTTGCCCTCTTCTGCACCTTTCCCAGTTCTACAATGTCCTTTTTTAGATGTGGTGACCAGAACATCTGGGGAACCAAGGCTGGGAACCCCTGGACTAAGCGACAGACATGGAGCCATTTCACATGTTACACAGAATGAAGTGGTAGATGAGAACGGGAGGCAGGTAGAATTCTGAACTGTGCCACTTCAGGGGAGGGGCCATATTTTGTAATGCTCCCCTAAGGAAAAAAGCTGCTTCCCTGTAGTATGTGGACACATCAGGGAGAAAGATTCAGCATAATCCTCTATCTGCTGTGTGAGTTTACTACTTGCCAGAAATTTGTTTTTCTGTGGAAGACCATTAAAAAATGACACCAGCCAGTCTCCCTGCCGGCCAAAGTGCTGGAGTCCAAAATTTTGTCACTTTGGTCTGCTGCCCCATTTCTGTGCAATAAGTAGAATGAGAACAGCCCACTGAAGAAGAAAAACTAGAGGTGAGGGATGCGCAGAACGTTTCGAGGTCAGAATGTTCCACCTTGAAACGGGCTGTTTCGAGCATTCCAAACTTGGAACAGAACACAGCTAAAAAGGGGGCCTGTTCAGAGCTCAGAGTGGAACGACCCATTCCAAGGGTGGAATCCAAAATGGCGCTTGCAATGGGTTTGGGCCATTCTGACAGAATGGGGCTGTTCTGTCAGAACAACTGGCTCGGTCGGTTTCGCCAGAACGTTTTGTGTGTTTTGCATTCTTTTCTGAGCTTGGAACGGAACGCAAAATGCATTCACTTCATGCACACCCCTCAAGTAGATTATTAGAATAGTATCAGTATCAGTATCAGTATCTATCTATCTATCTATCTATTTATTTATTTATTTATTCGATTTCTATACCACCCTTCTCAAAAATGGCTCAGGGTGGTTTACGCAGAGAAATAACAAATAAATAAGATGGATCCCTTTCCCCAAAGGGCTCACAATCTAAAAAGAGTCAAGATAGACACCAGCAACAGTCACTGGAGGTAATAAGGCCAGTTATTCTCCCCCTACTAAATAAAGAGAGTCACCACATTAAAAGGTGCCTCTTTGCCAAGTTAGCAGGGGTTAGGGTAAGGGCTAGAAACCAAAACTTGTGGCCAATAGCTGTGGTTGCTACTTGCTGGGTCCCAAACTAGTGAAGGAGACCTTTGAGCTTGAGAATGCTACCATTCTTATTTATGCTGAGCCTGAAGCCTACTGACCCAGTTGGAGGAGGTTGAGTGGGAATGCTCCTCCACAAGGCAGGGCAAGAAAGTCTCTTGCAGGCACGAGGAGGGGAGCAGGGGCCCCTCTGCTACCATGGGTGGCACCCCACAGGCCTTCCTGCTGCCTACTCTCCTCTCCCTATTGGGACATCCTGTTCATTTTCCTCTCCTCACCCTACTGGGGCATGTCTCTCTCCCCCCACCCTTTCCCCCATGATATACTACTACAGATATTTATATACCACTCTTCAAACAAAGTTCTCAAAGCAGTTTACATAGAAAAAGAAATAATACAGAAATAAGGTGGTCCCCTCTCCCCAAAGAAGGGCTGCCCTTCTAAAAAGAAATTTAAGGCAGACCCCAGCAACAGCCACAGGGGGGGATGCTGTGCTAGGGCTGGATAGGGCCAGTTGCTCTCCCCCTGCAAAATACAAGAGAAACACCACTTTACAAGTTATCTCTTTGCTCAGTTAGCAGGGGCACTAATATGAGATGAGCTAGGAATCTCCCTGCTGCCACTGCCTGGTTTGGCGGCACAGTCTGAGAGGACTAGCATATTGGCAGAATGGCCGGGGAATGCTGAGCACCTACCTGCAGAGTTCTTGGATTGCTCTTGAGACTAGTGTTGGTTGAGTCAGAGCGAGGAGAAATGGTTGCGTCTGAAGCACGCGGTGCAGACCTGGCACCTGCACGGCGAGAGCAGCATGCTCACTTCTGGCACTGTGTTCCATCAGGAGTGGGAAGCTTGGTCCCCTTCCGCAGCCATTAGTGGTCCCCCTCTCTTTCTCCCTGCCCGCCATTAGTTCAGTACAGAGGCCCAGGCATCCATGCGTCTCTCAGAGAAGCTAGGTTTTTCTGTCTGCATCTCTTTCAGGACACAGCAGTGGCACTGGAAGCTCTCACGCAGTATTGGATCAGCACCTTCAGGAAGGAAGTCAATGAACTGGAGGTGACCCTCACCACCCCTGGGAAAACCAAGCCAGTAAAACTTTCATGTGGAAGGTCCAACGATCCAGTCCAGGAAGAGCTGCAGGTACGCAAATCCGTGTTGCCTTTTGCTGGCAGTGGGTGCTTTTGTTCCCATTCCGTTCCTCTGGTTAGTTGATTTCCCATAGGAAGCTGCGTTATACTGAGTCAGACCATTGTCTACTACACTGATTGGCAGTGGCTCTTCAGGGTTTCAGGCTGGAGACTTTCCCATTCCTACCTAGTGATGCTGCCAGGGAATCTGGGACCTGCGTGCAAACCATGTGCCCTACTACTGAGCTCCAGATGAACATAGGAAGCTGCCTTTGGTCTACCTAGCTCAGTGTCGTCTACATTGACTGGCAGTGGCTCTCCATGGTTTCCAGGAAATATTTCCCATCCCTACCTGGGGAATGCCAGGAATTGAATCAGGAACTTTCTGCAGGCAAAGCAGATGCTCGTCCACCTGAGTTACAACCCTTTCTTGGACAGGCCTACTAATCAAAGTGGTGTGTCTTCTGCACAAAGAAAAAAAACATGCCCAAGTTAATTTGGATTCCCTTGTCAGAATGAACTATGCAAATCAAGCAATTTTATGTTTTTTGTCGAATTTGCATTCTGTATTTTTGCTTCGGAGAGCAAATCTGTACAGGTTGCTGAGTTCCTTGTGCAGTGTTTGGTTGCTTTGAAGCAGAATTTTGATTCCCTTGCCTGCTTGGAGAACACAGAGTATATGCAACCTTGACTATAAGGATTAGAAAGCTGGCTTTTTTAAACAAAAGAAGAAGAAAAAAACACCCCTCAGATTCTCAGGGCACTGCCATTCAGCACTAGGTTTTGACATTTGCATGGCAATCTGAGGACGTGCCAAATTTATACCACTCTGCTGATAATGTTGGGTTACTGTTGGCAAGAATTGCATTCATGATCTTGGAAGAACCTCTGCTCTACTTGCCAGCAGTTTGATACTCCCCCAAAGAATGCTTCCATTTTGCTTTGCAACTCAGAGCTGGTGACTCCTCCTAACAGAGACAGGGTTTAATGGAGACAGGACTGAATTTTAACATCTTGTCTCCCAGTGGCATAGTGATGTTGGCAGCGGCCAGTGGCTAGATTTGTGTGGGTGTGGCCCCCACTGCTTGCCTCCATGCCCACCACTCAGCCACTCCATGCCCACCCATCACCACCGCCGGCATTGCTATCTAATGAAGTCACCACCCCAGCACAAATCCATCCCGGCAAGAACAGGTGCCAGAGTGGTGACATCATTAGACTGGGTCACTAGTGTCACCAGCAGCAGTGAGTGAATGGCCAAGCAGTGGGCATCATCATCATCATCATCATCATCATTGAGGAGAGTGGTGGGCAGGCAGGCGATACGCACCGGGATACACACCAAGAGGTATGTGGTGGCTCCCCTCCCGGCAGCCCATGTGCTCTGCACATCGCCACTCAAATTGTGAATCTGCTCCTTCCGTCTCCTCCACTTAGTGAATCTTCTTATACTACCTTCAACAGGGCATCAGGGATTTGTGTGTGTGTGTGTGTGTGTTCTGCTGTTTTTGTAGGATCTGTAAGCCTTTTCTTTCCCCCAGTCACTTCCCTGCATCTCAAACATGTAGGAAGGTGGTGACATCATTCTTTTTGGAGTTTTCACAATTGTTGAAATTCCTTACAAGCATCCAGAGGCTTTTCTGAGTCCCCCAAGAAGGCCTATGCCATTGAGCATTTTGTATCAAAATAACTGAGCAATGAAAAGAAATGTTTATTTCACAGAAACAGGTCAAATCCCCCACTGAATGCAAAGAATATCATCTGAGACATTTACACACATGGCTTTTAGCTCGCATCTCCTCCGGAATGGAGGGTGTGATTTCACGTATCAGATGGATTTACCCCGAAGTCACAGCGGGCTATCGGGGACTAGTTCACACATGACTCTGGCTTTCCTTGAATTGGGCTATGCATTCTAGCTTAGCCTGAATTATGTCCAGGGTAAAAAAAAATCCTCTATTTGCAGCAGCTATTTCTGGAAAAGGTGAGGTTTCTGGTAAGTAAGTAACTTTATTACGATCGTAGATCAGAAAGTACAACAACAGAAAAGAGGGGAAAGAAGAGAGAAAAAAGAAAAGAAAAAATATTACATGAGACTAGAGTGTATAGTACAAACAATGTAGCAAAACCTAGCCACATTGAAGGTAATCTCTTTACAAAAATTGGATAGCAAAAACTCTAAGTAAAATACATCAGAGTGCCCTGGAAACTTCCCCAAGAGAGGAGAAATTAGTTTTAAACGAGCATCACTATAAAATTTACAATATAAAATAACATGAGGGGTAGTTTTGAGGTTTCTGGTATGCCCCGATACTTCTCCGTGATGTGTGCAGGGGCCATTGCCAATAAATCGGCTTTTTTCAAAACTTGCACTTTCGTGTTATGTTTTAAGAAATATTTGCTGGGTGGATTTGCAGAACGCCAAGAGTCAGCAGAGGGCGCTGCTTGGCAACTTGTCTCTCTTGTCTGCTTTCCCTACTGTGGCTAACTTTGCTTGGGAAGAATCCAAGCTGTTATTGAAATGGGCTAAATTGAGAGCCCTTTCGGAATCTGTAATAAGAGAAATATAGCAAAGGCCTTTGGACACTGGAAGTACTGCTTGCTGAATACTTCTTCAAGGCTGCCTTCCTTCCCCCTCCCACATAGCCTGCCTTTTCCCAGCAAGCCAGCTAGAAACCAAAGGCAGGAGGGGAGAGAAACTACCTGTGATCAATCATGCAGCTTTGACAGTGTTTACCTAGGATGAATCCTGGGCAAAACCGAGCCAGCCACACATGCTTTTGTTGGCGATGGGGAGGGAGGCAGTGTTGTGGTGCAGGGAGCACAACTTTCGCAGGTAGGCTTTGGGCAGCGGGAGATGGCGTTTGCTTCTGGCTGTGTTAAAAAAGTTCGGTGGATCTAGAAAATCCATTCCAGGCTGGGCTCAGAGAACAGTGCTGGCAGGTGGTGGTGGTAACCCTTATAAAGAAAGGATTGGTGCAAGGTTCGTTTGTGGTGGAGGGGCTAATGGAGGGGGCGGTTTTTGAGCTAAATTTTCAAAAATGAGAGGTGCCAGACTCAAGTCCGGGATTTGGTTGTGACCACAACAGCACTCTGCACATGCTTAGAGGGGCTCCCCCCCACCTTGCTTCACATAGCTTGGAATGGTTCTAGGTGGACCCTAGTACTAATTAAGCCCTGTTGAAATGTGAATTGGCAAGAAGTCAGGTCAGCCCAGGCTAGTGTCTCTCCAACTTCCTATTCATTTTTGCAAGCCAAGAAAGGAAACTTTGGGATAATTCATGTGTGTGGTGGGGGAGGAATCGCTGAAAAATAGAGCTCATTGATTTTGTTCACACAAATAAATTATCCTAGAGGATTCCTCAGTTGTTATGCATGCCTTAAGGATAAAAATGACCCCCCAAAATTTGGGTTAAGCATTCTGTTGTTTTGATTAGTCAATCTTGTGGAATGCCAACTGTCAAACAAACAAACAAACAAACAAAAAGGTCTCTTGCCTCCTCCTCTGGGATGTGATTGGTTGGAGGAAAAAACCTGGAGCAAGCTGTGGGAATGCACACAGGGAAAAGATCTGCATAGAATGTCTGGATAACCCCTGCTAACTTGGCAAAGAGGCACCTTTTAACGTGGTGGTTCTCTTTATTTAGCAGGGGGAGAGCAACTGGCCCTATTCACCCCCAGCACAGTACCTCCAGTGACTGTTGCTGGTGTCTATCATGTTTCTTTTAGATTGTGAGCCTAATAATAATAATAATAATAATAATAATAATAATAATAATACCCCCAGTGAGGCACTACCTTGGCGTAGTTGTGGGGCTTGCGTGCTCTGAGGAAGGTAAGAGCTATGCCAGAGGTCCAATCATACTGGACAGGTCTCACCAGAGGAGCTAGACAAAGAGTGCCTCTCCCATCAACAATATGGTGAGACGTAACTTTAATAAATCTATACCGGATTGGTCGTCGCCTGGGTCAACAAGGACTGCGCCAGGTGCTGGAGTCCCTGGACATCTGGTGGCAAGTGGGCAACAGGACTCAGGATCTTCAGTTGAGCAACCAGGGCTGGAGACTGCAAGGTTACTGGAAGAAACATCGCTTAACCGGAAAAAAATATACGAAAAATGCCAACAAGGAAATAATGATCTGCTATTACAAGTCTAGTCCAACTAGAAGAGGTTATTTAAAAAGAATGTACCAAATTTGGAAAGAGAAGCATCCAGATACAGAAATAACAGAACAAAGGCTAGCAGACCAGAGAAGATTCATAATAAGAAATAAAGTATTCACAGGAGTTGAGCTGGAAGAACTGCAAAGAGCAACACAGGCTCAAGATATGGAAGAAGAATTACCACCAACTGAAGAAGTTGCTCAGGCGCAGGTGGAGGAGGTGTTGGAAATCGAGGATGCCACTGTTGCTGAACTGTTTCAAAATCAAAACCAGGCAACCTCCCCTTTGCCTTCACCTCAAAAACCTGAATGCCGTTTAACAGAAAAGCAACAAGAACTAAAGCACAAAATAACTGAGCACATGAACCAAACAACCACCAGGGTTCAACTTCCAGCCCTAAAAACAGTTGCCAAAAAACAACTTGCTCAGGCATTAAAAGATGTCAATGCTGCACTTGCAGAAACAACAACCAATAATTTGCAAGAAGCAAACCAACTAACATACAGTGCAGCAACAATAACAACACAAGAGCTCGGCTATAAGATCAATGGAACTGTAAAAAAAGAAAGTAGTACATCACCTAAATGGAAGATTAGATTAGAAACTAAAATCTCCAGGCTTAGATCAGATGCTAGTAACTTGAAAGATATGAAAGACAAGAAGCTGAAGAATGAAAACACCAAACAGTATCTGATCCAAAAAATACCACCTAGATTCAAGGAGAATTAGAGAAGTCCTGGAAATAATAAAGCAGCAAATAACAGCAGTGTCAAAGAAGATTAGCAGATATGAAGCCAGAATTACACAACACAGGCAGAATCTCCAATTCCAGTCGAATCAGAGACGTTTCTACCAAAACATAGAAGGAGAAACTGCAAGAAACACCAAATAAAGAAGAAACAGTGCAATTCTGGGGGAAATTATGGGACAATCCAATAGATTATAATAAAAAAGCAGGCTGGATGAAAGAGGTCAAAAAATGTAACCAACAAATGCAAGATCTAATAATAACACCAGAATTAATCAGTGAAAGAGCAAAGAAAATTAAAAATTGGACTGCTCCAGGCAACGATAAACTGCATGGCTTTTGGTTTAAACACCTAACAAGCCTTCATAAACAACTATCAAAACAGTTCAATCACATTTTGCAAGGAGGTGATATTGAACAATGGCTAACAACTGGGAAAACTCATCTCATCATGAAAGACCCAGCAAAAGGTGCAGTTCCAAGTAATTATAGACCGATAACCTGCCTGCCAACCATGTTCAAATTATTAACTGGAATAATAGCAGATAAAGTGATACAACACTTATTAACTAATGAACAGCTTCCAGTTGAACAGAAAGGAAATTGCCCGTACACCAGAGGCACAAAAGACCAGCGGCTGATTGACAAAATGATTTTAGAAAATTGCAAGAGAAGAAAAACCAATCTAAGTGTTGCATGGATTGACTACAAGAAAGCCTTCGATTCATTGCCTCACACATGGATACTAAAATGTTTAGAAACAACTGGTGTCAGCAAAAACATCCAGATATTTATTTTAAAAAGCAATGAGCATGTGGAGTACACAGTTAACAATCAATGGTGAGACACTTGGACAGGTTAGCATTAGAAGAGGCATTTTCCAAGGGGACTCACTATCCCCTCTGTTGTTTGTAATCACCATGACCCTGCTTTCACAAATACTAAACAAAACAGGCCTCGGATACCAAACATCTAAAACATCAAGTAAATCAACCATCTGCTGTACATGGATGATCTGAAGTTGTATGGAAAGTCCCAGTCAGAAATCGAATCACTGCTCAACACTGTCCGTATATTCAGTAGTGATATAGCAATGGAGTTTGGAGTAGACAAGTGTGCTGCATTAATAATGAACAGAGGGGGGGGAAACAAAAACAGAAGGAATAGAACTGCCCAATGGAAGCAAGATCAAGAACCTGGAAGAGAAAGAACATTACAAATACTTGGGTATTCTCCAGGCTGATAACATTGCACACACTGAAGTTAAAAGAAAAATGGGAAGTGAATACATCAGGAGAGTTAGAAAAATCCTCAAGTCCAAACTCAATGGCGGGAATACCATACAAGCCATAAACACCTGGGCTATACCTGTTATCAGATACACTGCAGGAATAATAGACTGGACCCAGGCAGAGCTAGAGACGCTAGATCGTAAGACCAGGAAAATCATGACCATCAATCATGCTCTGCACCCCCGCAGTGATGTAGATAGGCTATACCTCCCTCGCAGCTCAGGTGGAAGAGGAATGCTGCAAGTCCATCAAATAGTAGAGGAGGACAAAAGAGGCCTTGAAGAATATATAAAGGACAGTGAAGAAGATGCACTTCAAATGGTCAATAATGAGAAACTATTCAACACCAATGAAACAAAGCAGGCCTACAAGAAAGAACAAGTCAAGAACCGAGCAGAAAAATGGAAAAAGAAGCCACTGCATGGTCAATATTTGCACAATATAAGTGGAAAATCAGACATCACCAAGACCTGGCAATGGCTTAAGAATGGCAACTTGAAGAAAGAAACAGAGGGTTTAATACTGGCTGCACAAGAACAGGCACTAAGAACAAATGCAATAAGAGCCAAAGAGTCATCAACAAACAGCAAGTGCCGCCTTTGTAAAGAAGCAGATGAAACAGTGAACCACCTAATCACCTGTTGTAAAAAGATTGCACAGACGGACTACAAACAAAGGCATGACAAGGTAGCAGGGATGATACACTGGAACATCTGCAAAAAATACAAGCTACCTGTAGCCAAAAACTGGTGGGACCATAAAATTGAAAAAGTTGTAGAAAACGAAGATGCAAAAATATTATGGGACTTCCGACTACAAACAGACAAACATCTGCCACACAATACACCAGATATAACTGTAGTCGAGAAGAAAGAAAAACAAGTGAAAATATTCGACATAGCAATACCAGGGGATAGCAGAATAGAAGAAAAAGAAATAGAAAAAATCACCAAATACAAAGATCTACAAATTGAAATTGAAAGGCTGTGGCAGAAAAAGACCAAAATAATCCCAGTGGTAATTGGTGCCCTAGGTGCAATTCCAAAACAACTTGAAGAGCACCTCAACACCATAGGGACCACAGAAATCACCATCGGCCAATTACAAAAAGCAACTTTACTGGGAACAGCCTGTATTCTGTGACGATATCTATAATAACAGCAACAACATTGATAATAAAATTCAGCCATCCCAGGTCATTGGGAAGGACTCAGTGTCTGGATAAAGCAAACCAGTCAATAAAACTGTCTGACTGTGTAAACAAGATGATAATAAAATAAATAAATAATCTGGATGATGTGTAAAATCTCTCATAACAATCAGTGGCCAATATACAGAGCAAGCTAGAGAGCAGCAGCCCAACAGAACTTCCCAACTAACTGCACCAGCAGAGTAGGGAAGCAGCAACTTTTTATTCCCTCCCCTTCCCCAGGAACCCTCTGTGCCACCCTAAAACATTTCTCCAATGACTGCTTAGGCCTCGGGGGCATGTTTTTGGGTGGCACAGAAGAGCTGCCCCAGTACAGTTGGTGCACCCGTGCTCTGTAACCTCAGCCGGTGTTCATGATGGAATCAGCCATTGTCTGGAAGCTCTCTCAGTTGTCCTCCTATGAAGAAGGACAACTCACACCTCTCATTTCAGCTGAGTCTGCTGCTGCTCCTGGGCAAAGATAAGTGACAGACTTTGTCTGGATGTCCATTCTGACCTAATATATGTAAACGGAGGGCATTGCCTTTTCTTCTATTCTGTTTTTGATCCTGTTGTCATCGTATTGGCATTTTGGGGAATGTTCTTGATTTTTTTTGCATTTTCTGTGAGTAAATTTTCTAGCTACAGCATGTCTTAACTTTGAGGGCATCCTTCCAGCCCTGCAAGGAAACAGGAATCCCTGCCTCCAGATTATGCTGGGAGAAGTCTCCCTCTATATAGGATGTCTCCCTTCTTACTTTCAAAGAGAAGGGACACTTATAGCAAGTCTGATCCATGGTCTAGACCAGCAGTTCTCAACATTGGGTCCCGAGAAGTTATTGGACTTCAACTCCCATAATCCCCAACCAAAGGTCACTGGGCCTGGGGATTATGTAAATTGAAGTCCAGTAACATCTGGGGACCCAATGTTGAGAATCCCTGGTCTAGAGTGTTGTCAACCTACCTATAAGTATATGACTCAGGTGGTATCCCATAGAGGGCGGAGGCAGGGCCTGTTCCTTGTCCACTAAACCAGCCGGTGACTTCCATCCAGTTCTCCATGTTGATCCAAAGTGATGTTGCAGTATTCTTTAGTTTGATCACTCCCTCTCTCCCTCCCTGCCTCTCTCTTTCAGTTTCCTTTAGGGAAGAACATCCATGTAAAAGTGGAAGGAAAAGGAAAAGGGACACTGACAGTGAGTATCTTTAAAAATAAAAAGTATGGACTGGCAACAAAATCTTGCCGTATATCCCTGGTGTGCAAGTGTTACCTGAGTCTGCCTGAGCATGGTTAAAGTTAGACACTTTCCCTCTCTGACATAGAAACTATTGTGACTGTCTTGAGGGAGTATTCTTCAAGCTGAGAAATTTCCCACTCTTTTTGTTCAAGCTTTCCTCCTCCTTACCACTGAGTTCCATTAACTCTGGCCACCTGGTTATCTGTTATGTGCCCTCTGAGTCCACAAACAGTCTATGCCATTGAGTTACATTGGAGCAATGTTGGGTCAAGGGTTTTTTTTGTGTCCCCTTGGTTTTTTCCCTTCAGGTTTTTGTGAAACCAACATATCTGTGGGCTACCCTGAGTTTGCTGGTACCTCCCTCTCACCTTCAGGTGCTCCGGTTATGCATCCATAAGAATAATAATATTGCAAGCTTTTTTGGAAATATATCTATCCCACCTTTTGGAAATATATCCATCTAAATATATCCTGGCTCAAGGTCACCCAGTGAACTTCGTGGCTGTGGTGGGATTTGAACTTGGCTCACCTAAAAGGGAGGGTCTAAAGACAGGACTCATGGGTCTGGAATAATAATAATAATAATAATAATGGAGAAATAAGCCCTTGCATGGTCAATATTTGCACAATATAAGTGGAAAATCAGACATCACCAAGACCTGGCAATGGCTTAAGAATGGCAACTTGAAGAAAGAAACAGAGGGTTTAATACTGGCTGCACAAGAACAGGCACTAAGAACAAATGCAATAAGAGCAAAAGTAGAAAAATCCACCACAAACAGCAAGTGCCGCCTTTGTAAAGAAGCAGATGAAACCGTGGACCACCTAATCAGCTGTTGTAAAAAGATCGCACAGACTGACTACAAACAAAGGCATGACAAGGTAGCAGGGATGATACACTGGAACATCTGCAAAAAATACAAGCTACCTGTAGCCAAAAACTAGTGGGACAATAAAATTGAAAAAGTTGTAGAAAACGAAGATGCAAAAATATTATGGGACTTCTGACTACAAACAGACAAACATCTGCCACACAATACACCAGATATAACTGTAGTCGAGAAGAAAGAAAAACAAGTTAAAATAATCGACATAGCAATACCAGGGGATAGCAGAATAGAAGAAAAAGAAATAGAAAAAATCACCAAATACAAAGAACTACAAATGGAAATTGAAAGGCTGTGGCAGCAGAAGACCAAAATAATCCCAGTGGTAATTGGCGCCCTGGGTGCAGTTCCAAAAGACCTTGAAGAGCACCTCAGCACCATAGGGGCCACAGAATTCACCATCAGCCAATTACAAAAAGCAACTTTACTGGGAACAGCCTATATTCTGTGACGATATCTTTCACAACAGCAACAAAATTGACAATAAAATCCAGCCATCCCAGGTCCTTGGGAAGGACTCGATGTCTGGATAAAACAAACCAGTCAATAACACCTGTCTGACTGTGTAAACAATTAATAATAATAATAATAATAATAATAATAATAATAATAATAATAATAATAATAATAATAATATCTGCCACACAATACACCAGATATAACTGTAGAGAAGAAAGAAAAACAAGTTAAAATAATCGACATAGCAATACCAGGGGATAGCAGAACAGAAGAAAAAGAAATAGAAAAAATAACAAAATCCAAGATCTACAAATTGAAATTGAAAGGCTGTGGCAGAAAAAGACCAAAATAATCCCAGTGGTAATTGGCACCCTAGGTGCAATTCCAAAACAACTTGACAAGCACCTCAGCACCATAAGGGCCACAGAAATCACCATCAGCCATTTACAAAAAGCAACTTTACTGGGAACAGCCTATATTTTGCGACAATATCTATAATAACCAACAGTATTGATGATAAAATTCAGCCATCCTAGGTCCTTGGGAAGAACTCGATGTCTGTATGAAACAAACCAGTCAATAACACCTGACTGACTGTGTATACAAGAAATAATAATAATAAATAAATAAAGTTTGTTAGTTGCCCCATAACAAACTGAAGTTTATTTGCTATGGTGGTGGTGAGTTGAGAAAGCCAGAAGGATTCTTGTCTTCTGTCCCTTGCAGATTCTGAAACAATTTTATGTCTTGGCAATGAAAAACACCTCTTGTGAAACTCTTGGGTTAGAAGTGAAAGTGAGCGGCGCCATTGAGTACAAACGTAAGTAAATATGTGGGATTGGAAGCTCTGGGATCCCCACACCAGTTTAGACTACTGTAAACAGGACTGTGTATCTTTTCGTGCTTAAAGAGAATGTGTCATGTAGCCTACATTTTATTGATACCAAGAAACGTGACGTTTTTGTCCGTTGAATGTCTGTTCTTGTAGACAGGTGGGCATTTGGTACTACTGGGTTAGGTCCTGTCCCACCTCTGGGACTGGGAGGCCGAACTGGAGTCACATTTTGATAGGCAGGAACTTCCCACCGATTCTCAATCTCAGGACAACTGAACAATGAATAAGAGAACTCCCGCAGCAAATGAAAAACCAACCAACCACAAGGGTGAATTGCCCAAACCTGCAGGGCGGATGTTTATGCTGTGAGTGGACTCTTGTCAGAACCACCTTCCCTGAATGAAGACCTGTTCTCAGTAGGCCCCTATCCTGCTCCCTTTCTGGCATCTGACATTATGATTGTTTTGGTTGGAGTGATTCTGAGTGATTATGGTTGGAGTGATTTTGGTTGGAGTGATTATGCTAGAAGAACTAAGCAGCCACCTGGGGCAGAAACCAGGGGAAGGGGCAGCAACCAGAGGAAGGGCAATGGGGACCCATGGCCCAGGTGCTGCTGCTAGCTACAGACCTAAAAGTACAATTAGCCATCAGAGCGCTGGCAGCTGCCAACCATGCCACGGGCCATCCTGCAGACTACTACAGTGAATAGAAAGGGAGGTCGCTGCTTGCCTACCATGGGTCACGGATTCTCTCCCTACCTCTTTATGAGCTCCTTCACCCTAGCCCCAAACTTCACCCCTGTCCTGCATTCTCTGAGACATCCCCATTGCAGTCCATCAAGTTCTCTCCAATCCCTTAAAGGGACAGAACATCCCTCAGGCCCAGACACCCAAGCATCTTTCCTCTCTTCAAATGTCCTGCATGAGCCACCCATCTCTTACCATATTCGGTCCAGAAGAAAAATCCTGCTGGATGCAATGGTGGTTCTTATTAAGTTCTCCTCCTCTCCGTGCATACAAGCACCTCTTTCTCTGGGGCATCGGACATGTTGATTAAGCACCACTGACGGCTGGAGATGGAGAGTCTAGAATGCAGTGGGGGTGGGCAAAGTCATACTTCGCCTAGGGCACCCAAAACCCTAGGGTTGGCCCTGACCTTGAGCAAAGATGTTTTCCTTGGTCCCCCAGTAAGCCTGTTCTGGACCAATGCAAGAGGTCAGCCAGAAAGAGATCTGGTTCTGGAAGGACAATAAGAATGTCTGGAGTACTCTGGAGCAAAAGCGGATCCACCCACAGAAGGCATTGCATGCAGGACACCATAAGGATACCAGGGTGGTGTACGAAACAGAAATATTGAACAAAAAGT
The DNA here is from genome assembly GCF_027244095.1 of Hemicordylus capensis. Taxonomy (NCBI): domain Eukaryota; kingdom Metazoa; phylum Chordata; class Lepidosauria; order Squamata; family Cordylidae; genus Hemicordylus; species Hemicordylus capensis. Next base: position 250,358,748 of record NC_069658.1, on the reverse strand, counting down.
ACAAATACAGCAGTAAAATCTCATTTGGGGGAGTGAATAATCCCTGTAATTCTCTCACTATCTTTCTTAACAATAGCTGACGCATATGAGTACTACTATGAGTATGAAGATTATGGCCCAAATGACTCCGGGCCGCAATCACTGTCTGCCGACCAGCCATTGTCACCGATCCATTTGTTTGATGCCCAGAACCGCCGCAGGAGAGAAGCCAAAGATCCTAGACAGCCACAACGGGATGTCACCTACAATGTCTGTTTATGGTGCGTTTTAGGAAGGGTGTATTCTGGTTCTGCTCTCAAATGTGCCATTGTGGGAGGCAGAACTTCCTGTTTGTGGTCATTTCTTGGGCCTGTAGTAATATTATTCCAGAGAGTGAGTTGGTGATGAGCTGGATGTGACCCAAGGAGCTGAGTTTTATTCAGATTCAGCAGGCTCTGAGGTATTAGAGGAAAGCCAACTAGGGAGGAGAGATTCAACCTGCTCTAGATGGGGTGTGCCACCCAGTAAGGGTGGATTCACATGTAACGCAGAACTTACTTGCAAGGTCAGTAACCAGCTTGACTGCAACCATCTGAACCCGTTGTTGTGAGGATAAAAATAACCATGCCTCTGAGCTCCTCGGAGGAAGAGCGGGATATAAATGTAACAGACAGACAGACAGAAAGATAGCCAGGAATCAGAGGTTCCCTCAGGGCCTCAAGCCTAAATGGTTTGATCAAGCAAGTTGTTATAGTCTGGCAAGCCAAACCAAGATTTGAAGTTGGCTTGCTGGGTCAAGTGCTGCTTGCCCTGAGGTGTGCACTGTGTCTGAATCCACACTTTTCATGAACCTCTGGTTTGCTCCAGGTGAGCCAGCCCCCTTCATAATGGGGACCAATGGTTGCAAAGTGCATGATGTAGGGAAGGCTTGCCAATCAAAGGACAGCACAAGGCAGACTGGGATACCATCTAGAGCAGGGCTGCTCAGCTTTGGCCCTCCTGCAGGTGTTGGCCTACAACATGCATAATCCCTGGCTATTGGCCACTGTGGCTGGGGATTATGGGAGTTGTAGTCCAAAAATGGGGGGGGGCTAAGTTGAGCAGACCTGATCTAGCCCCTCACTGGAAGGCCTAGCCAGGAGGCATACCTCTGGCTCAACTAAGCTTCTCCAACAAACTGAGATATGTTCTCATCTGCAGTGCCAACGTCAAGTTCCCTCCTTGCTAGAGGAACCTCAGGTTGTTCCACATTATGTGTGAACTCTCCCCAAAAGAAGAGCTGTGTAGTCGAGTTCTCTTAGTCATGGCATTGCTCCTGGAAGTCAAGTTGCAGCTTTGGCCAGGAGTGCCTTTGCACTGCTTCAGCTTGTATGTATGCCAGCTGCAACCCTTCCTTGAAAAAGCAGATCTGGCTACCATTACCCATGCTTTTGTTACCTCTGCATTATTGCAATACACCGTATGTGGGGCTGCCCTTGAAAAGTACTTAGGCACTTCAGCTAGTACCAAGTTTGTATCTGAGGCTGTAGGGGTGGATCATCTAGCTCCAGAACGGAAAGGACTGTAAAGGTGAGGTAAAGGTGTTCTTTCGAGTTGGTGTCGACTCCTGGTGACCACAGAATCTTGTGGTTTTTCTTTGGTAGAATACAGGAGGGGTTTACCATTGCCATCTCCAGCGCAGTTTGAGATGATGCCTTTCAGCATCTTCCTATATCGCTGCTGCCTGATATAGGTGTTTCTGGGAAACATACCAGCAGGGATTCAAACCAGCAACCTCCTGCTTGCTAGGCAGGTCATTTCCCTGCTGTGCCATTAGGTGGCTGGTTGCTGTACTGTACTAGTTGTTAATTTGTTTCTGGTTCACTTGCTTTTCCTTCCTTCTCCTTCAGGAGGCAACCTGGAGCACATGTCTCAGGCATGGTCATCGTTGACATCACTCTACTTAGCGGCTTCCAAGCTGACAAGGACGACCTTGACAAGGTGGCTGTTGCTGCGGAGGAGAGAAGGACAATGCCGGCACTTTTAAGAAATGGCAACTCTTGGGTTCAGGCCTACCTAGGAGTTGTCATGACCCTCTGGTCTAGGAGCTCCCTTCTCCCTCCCTCTCAGATCTGGGTTAAGGAGGGGCATTCCAGGACATTTTGCTGCCCGATAAAGGACAACATGATGCCCCTCCCCCATCTGCAGGTGGATGCTCCGCATTCTCAGGCCATGCTGCCAAGGTAGCAGCAGTGGCGTGCAAGCACTTGACCCTACGGGGGTAACAGGAGCTGCAATAGGGAGGGAAGTGTGGCCGGCAAAGAAGTATTATTATTATTATTATTTTATTATTATTATTATTTACATTTTATATCCTGCTTTTCCTCCAAGGAGCCCAGAGCGGTGTACTACATACTTAAGTTTCTCCTCACAACAACCCTGTGAAGTAGGTTAGGCTGAGAGAGAAGTGACTGGCCCAGAGTCACCCAGCTAGTATCATGGCTGAACGGGGATTTGAACTCAGGTTTCCCCGTCCTAGTCCAGCACTCTAACCACTACACCATGTTGACTCTTATGTATTTCCTTCCCTCCCTGCTCTGATGCCCGTCTCCCTTGTGCTTTTCACAAGTGAGAACCAACTATCTCAGCTTTGCTACACATGGCTGCAGTAGAATGTGTAGTTTCCCCCTTGGACTGCTTGTTCAGGTGGAACATATGACTTAACCCAGGAGTTTTCAAACATGGTCCAACCACATCCCGAGGGCAGGGCTAGAACTCAGCACTGAAATGACAAGGAAGCAGAAGAACTGGTCCCTCCCAATTCTAAAATTCTTTTGTCCGCCTGCCACAGCTCCCTTCATGGGAAGGACTGTGACGATATCATTAAACCTCTGAGAACCTTCTCCTACTTGGGGGATGTGCTTGCTTGTTCCTTTTCTCATTTCTTGTCTGTCTCTTGCTCATCTGCCTAGCTGAAAGATCTCTCGGATCAGTACATCAGCCACTGGGAGACCCAAGGACGGCGACTGCTGCTATACTTTAATACGGTGAGAGACGCTGTCAGGAGAATATAATGAGATAGGCAGTAGAGGAAAGGCTAACTCTATTCAAATAATAAAAGTGGGTCGTCAAAAGCAAAATGGCTTTTGCTTGGGGATTCTGGGAGTTGTAGTCAACAACATCTGAGAATCCCTGTTAGAGGGAACACGGTGGGGGAGGAGAATGAAGACTTAGAGTGTGTTTAGATGGCAATTTTCCCCAGCTTCAACACAAATTCCAATGGGAGATGCTTACTTGACATTTAAACACATTGTGTAATTTCTTAGCACCAGCATCTGAGAAACTGTGAAAAATCTTTTTAATACAACATTTATTCTGACTTTCAAGACACAGCCGTAAGTTACATCTCCCACTGGAATTTGTGTTGGTTGGAATATAGTACAGCCTAGAAAGACCCTTATTGTGCACTACAAGCTTATAAACACCCACTTGCCCGGTCACCTATGATGAGTGAGACTCACGTCCAGGCAACCAATCCTGGTAGATATTAACTCATTAAGTCCATATAATTCTGTGAGTGCTCAAACCTCCCCCAATGGTACACTTCTACAGTGAAAACTCTTAGATTACCTGAAAGCCCCCGTCTCTTAATCCCAGATTCATGGGGACAGGCAGAATCAGTTGATGTTTAGAATTAAGGGAAAGCATAAGAACAGCCCTGCTGGATCAGGTCCAAGGCCCATCTAGTCCAGCATCCACACAGTGGCCCACCAGATGCCACTGGAAGCCTACAGGCAGGAGTTGAGGGCATGCCCTCCCTCCTGCTGTTACTCCCCTGCAACTGGTACTCAGAGGCATCCTGCCTTTGAGGCTGGAGGTGGCCTGTAGCCCTCCCAACTAGTAGCTCTCTGTGTGTGCTCAAATGAACTTAGTTGTTATTTGATGTTCTACAACTGAGTGCTGGTAGAAAAATAGATTCTAGAGCATAGTTGTAGCTTCATGAAAAATCAGTCACATCCCTACTTTTCAGTGGTGGAGAAAAGTAGGCCCTCTCTGTTTCGCCATCACCAGAGTTCTGTGTCTCCTTCCTTCCTCCCCTCCCATCCTCAAGGTGGTACTGCACATGTTTCATATGCAAAAAGTCCCAGTCTTAAGTCCCAGGAGAGGAGAACTGCTCTTGTGATAGCAAGCATGACTTGTCCCCTTAGCTAAGCAGGGTCCGCCCTGGTTGCATATGAAAGAGAGACTAGAAGTGTGAGCACTGCCAGATATTCCCCTCAGGGGATGGAGCCGCTCTGGGAAGAGCAGAAGGTTCCATGTTCCCTCTGTGGCTTCTGCAAGATACAGCTGAGAGAGATTCCTGCCTGCAGCCTTGGAGAAACTGCTGCCAGTCTGTGAAGACAATCCTGGGCTAGATAGACCAATGGTCTGACTCAGTATATGGCAGCTTCCTGTGTTCCTGTGTGATCCCTGATATTGCTAATTAAAAGGAGCTCAGGTGTCAGAACTGGGGAAGACCCTCTGTTTGGCACTTTAGAGAGTGGCTGCCAGTCAGAATAGGCAATATTGGGCTGGATGGAGCAGTGGTCTGATTCAGGCTGCTTCATGTGTTCATGTACAGGTGCCAGAGTCAGAACGTGAATGTATATCATTTCAAGCAAGACAGCTAGTACCTGTGGGAAAACTCCAGCCAGCAAGTGCCACAGTATATGACTTCTATAAACCAGGTAAGCATAGACTGGTCAAGAGACAGAGACCATGAAGTGGGGTCTGTCTTCTGAGTGGCAATAGTCAGTGGCTACTTTGCTGGTAATACTACCATCAGTAGCTGACATCCAGACTAACGCTGCACTGGTGCAGTTGACAAAGATGCACACACGCAAATAGGCTGCATCACTGTCCAGATGCTCAGATTTGCACAGTCTCTTGTGCTCTTTGACCACTGGTTTGGCTAGCTTTGCCTAATTCTCTGCAATCCATACAAACTGAGGATCAACATATTTGCACAAGCTCAGCATTAGTCTGGATGTCAGCCAGTATCCCCACAAGGCAAGTATATTGAGGTTTTGGTAGTACAGAAGTTTATTTAAATTTAATTCATGGATCAGTGAAAAAGCAAACGATCAATCAGTGTCAGTCAAATCAAAGTATTTAGTTTGTTGACAGCCCTCATGTTTATATGTTGTGTCATTTGTCTTTGTTTTGATATTGATAGTTCATATATATTTTAAGAGTGCACAAATGTTGACAGCTGTTGGCAGCCAGAAACAAATGGTGGTCCTCAGTGACTTGACCTTGGGGGAGCGGGGTCTTGTCTCTGAGATCATGCTGAGCTTCGGAGACACTTAGGAACCTGGTGTGAGGTCAGAAGGAAGCTCCCTGCCCTCTTCCTCCGAAGATGCATGGCAGAATTCCTACTGCTGTGCATTGCTTTGGAAGCACTCATGAGCACAGACAAATGTTTGAGGGGTGAGCAAATTTGTGGCTCCCCTGATCAACCATCAGCCAATTTTGGAGAGGGTGGAGTAACTAAACCAACAGCCTCTTTCACATTGTACACATGCACATAAACTGTGCTCCTCTCTCCTTACAGACAAGCGCTGCAGCATCTTCTATAGTGCCCCCAACAAGGCCGAGTATGTGTCTCACTTGTGCTCAAAAGATGTTTGCCAGTGCGCAGAAGGTAAGGTTGCCTGGGCTATGGTGGGAGCCAGATAAGACCTCTGGGCAAGAAACCTGACTCTCTCACAGCCATTCACTCACTCCCACAAGCTGGGAAGGTGATTAAGGGTCCCAAAGCAGAGTGAGTGGCACACTCTGACCCATTGCACTCTGGCAGCAAGTTCCATCCAGAGGTTGCTGCATGCATCAGGCCACATTGCTCCCTTGCCACTGGTCTCCTGAATGCCAGAGAAAGAAAGAAAGAAAGAAAGAAAGAAAGAAAGAAAGCAAGAAAGAAAGAAAGAAAGAAAGAAAGAAAGAAAGAAAGAAAGAAAGAAAGAAAGCCGGGGGAGTGGATACCAGATGATACTGCCCTTCTGCCATCTATGAGCACACCCCAGCAGTGGCCCCACATTTCAGGACTGGAACTAGCCAAGATGCTGACATAGTACATTCCCCCCATAGTGTGATTATACCACATTTGAATTCAGAGGAGAGGAGCACTGGTTGCTAGAAGCTAATTCATGTACCTGGCAGTGATGTCTTGGGTACCATCCAGTAGGTGCTCATTCTCATTTGCACAACTACTGTCTCCACAGCAAAACACCCACAATGCTTGTTCTTGTGGGGAAAGGCCTTTGAGAATCCAGGAATCTCAGTTACCTGCTCCACCCCATTGGCAACCAAATAATCCTGGCTCACAACTTGCTACTCTCCACTTTGCTTTTGCAGAAGTCAGTTATGTCTCTCAGTTGCCTTGTGCTCATCCACCAGATCGTCCAGGGAGTTATTTGCACATGGCTTCATGCTGCAGGGTAAATGTTGATCTAAGCCACTTCGGATCACACTTGCAGCATTGAGGGAAGTAGTCCCTCCCCTCTGCCTTCAGGTTTTGTTTGATGCAAGTTCACATGGCATGTGTCTGTGTTTTCCTTTTATTTGTTTGTTTGTTTATTACATTTATATCCTGCTCTTCCTCCAAGGAGTTCAGAGCGGTGTACATGCTTATTTTTATCCTCACAACAACCCCGTGAGGTAGGTTAAGCTGAGGGATACATGACTGGCTCAGAGTCACCCAGTGAGTTTCATGGTTGAATGGGGATTCAAACTCGGGTCTTCCCAGTCCTAGTCCAACACTCTGGGGCTATTCTGGCGACCAGCAAAAATCGGGCTAGCGGAGGCTAGCCCGATTTTTGCTGATCGTCAGAACCACCGGGCTCACAGCCGAGCCCAGTGGTTCTGGAGCAGCAAACCCGCTCTGGAACCCCTGGTAAAAAGCAGGTTTGCGGAGTGAGTGCTCCACAAACCTGCTTTTCACAATCGTGAGTAGCCACAGCACACCTTCGCACCGCACCTACTCATGAGTATACCCCAGGCTGGGATGCGAAAATCCGCCTCCCGGCTCAGGGGCCTCCCCGCAAGCGCAGGGCATACTGGGGCTTGTGGGAGCCGCACAGCCCCCAAGCTCCCCAGCCCCCACCGGCTCCGTCTTGGAGCCAGCCATCGTGTGGGCAGCCAATCCAGCTGCCCAGGGCTCCCTCTCCGCTCGTGAGCAGGGAGAACGGGCTTAGCCCGCTCTCCCCACTCACCTGAAGAAACCGGGTCTCATGGATCGTGAGACCCGGCTCTCTAACTACTATGCTATGCTGGCTCTCCATTCTAGCCAATGGGCCAGTCGGGGTGGGGGAGAGCTATCTAAACAGCTATCTGCATTTCTAAAGAGAGTATCCCTCTTATCATGCTAATGATTCTATGTCAGTGCCTCTCCCTATTTGCTCCGGCGTTTTCAGAAAAAGTAGCTTAAAACCAGCATTTTCTAAACCCTGAAATACACCGAGAAAGCTAGAATTTGCAAGACAAAGCCCAATTTGTGTGTGGAGTGGTTCCAAGGACCTCAAAGGGACTTCAGGGTACATTTGGCTGCTGTGTGAATGCCCACACTCTCTTCCGAAGGAGATTTGGGGTAACAGCCCAAATTTGTAAAGCCTCCAGTGGAATCTAGGAGTCTTAATCACATTCCTTCCCTTTGCCTTGCACAGGTGCCTGCCCACGTTTGAAACGTATCCTCGATAAGGCCATTACAAAGGAAAATCGCATGGAGTTTGCATGTTACAGTCCCCGTGTGGACTATGGTAAGCGGTTGGTCCTGGGATCAGGGACCTCCCCCTCTCCACCCTATTTTCTCACACGTTCACACTCATTCACTCTTAGGAAGGAACATAAGAAACTGCCTTATATGAAGTCAGACCATTGGTCCACCTAGCTCACTATTGTCTATACCAGGGATTATCAATGTTGGGTTCCCAAATGTTATTGGACTTCAACTCCCATAATCCCCAGTCAAAGGCCACTGGGCCTGAGGATTATGGGAGTTGAAGTCCAATAACATCTGGGAACCCAACATTGAGAATCCCTGGTCTATACTGACTGGCAGCGGTTCTCCAAGGTTTCAGGCAGGGATCGTTTTCCCCAACCCTACCTGGAGATGTCAAGGTTGAACCTGGGGCCTTCTGCATGCAAAAGAGATACTCTGCCACTGAGTTACAGACCCACCCCAATCTTGTTGCTTGCCTCTTTCATGTGACCTGTTTTCAGCTCTGGAATTGTCTAGCTGTCTTGTTTTTTTTAAGCCTGGAGTGTAATTACCCAATCCAATGCAGCTTAACAGCCTTAAACAGCAGATCTGTGTGGCTGTTCTCCACTCGGTGAGGTCTTATTTAGTTTTATTTATTTATTTTTACAGGCTTTATTGCCTGTTTTTATTCAAAGCACAAAAAGTGGGGGCCATTTTAAAGGGAATTCCTGCCTTATGAGTTCCTGGCAAGTACTTTCCCATATCCACTTCTGCTGTCTTTCTCTCTCCCTCACAGCATTCCGGGTTCGAGTAGAGAGTGAGCTCAGTGAAAGTGCCTTCCGTGTCTATGAAGTTAAGATTTTGGCCCCCCTGCAATTCAGTGAGTGATACTATTACTCTCTGTGTGTGTGTGTGTAGAACTGGGTTAGATCCAACACTTCCTTGCAGGATCAGAACCCCAACGAAGGGTTCTAATCTTCTGCACAACCCAGATATTCAAGAACAGTCAAAGACTTGGTCTGGGCAGGCCCAGTTGAAAATCCAGGTGATTACAAAAGTTCTGTGCGGAAGGATCAACCAGAAAGGTATCCAAATCCAGCCAGCAGTGCTCAAGCAGGAGAGCAGAAACAGAGAAGAACGAAGAGCAAACCAGCCCTTGGGACAGGTTCTTACTATCCATTTGCTGCCAAGGAGGCGGCTGTTCTCCCATGAATCTCAGCGGGAGTGATTGTGTGCTGCATAGGAGCAGGGCACAGCACTTAATTGGATGGATGGGAATCCAGGAGGGGAGCAAGAGGGGTCCCCACCCCACCCCCAGATTGAGCCAGTTCCCATTTAATTCAGTGGGGCGTATTCCTAGGGTGGGGGGTATTGGATTGCTGGGTTTTCCGCCCCCCGCCCCCCCAGACTGGAAGACAATCCTGTGGATGCCCGATTGGATGGACAGACACATCTCAAGAACACATGCTGCACTTTTGCCACCTGCTGCTGTGCTCCTGCCAGCTTTCTCCTCCCCTACACCCTGCTGCTCATCCCCAGCAGTCCACTCTTCTCCTGCAGTCCACTGCCGCTTTCCAGCTGCTCAGGGTTCTGCTACTACTATGGATATTTATATACCGTTCTTCAACAAAATTCTCAGAGCGGTTTACATAGAAAAATAAATAATACATAAATAAAGATGGCTCCCTGTCCCCAAAGGGCTCACAATCTAAAAAGAAACATAAGGCAGACACCAGCAACAGTCACGGGAGGGATGCTGGGCTGGGGACGGATAGGTCCAGTTGCTCTCCCCCTGCTAAATCTAAGAGAATCACCACTTTAAAAGGTGCCCCTTTTTCTCAGTTAGCAGGGGTTCTAACCCTGAGGCAGCTGGGAATGAGAACATGTGTATGCCTTATGTCATCAGGATGCATGCATACTCTTCATTTTGAGCCACCTCAGGGTCAGAGCCGGCTGGCATAGGGGGTAGAAGCATGCCACTGTTGCTATGAGGAGAGGAGGCCTCCAGGAGAGGGATTCACCGTTGCTGCAGGGGGCTGTCCTGAGAACACAGGCCACCTCTGCCCTCTCTACGCCACTGCCACTTGGTGCAATGCCAAGCCAACATTTAACCCCCGGAGATCAGTTCTAAGATTCCTGGTTAAATGTTAGCTCAACGTCATACCAAGTCGAAATCTGCCTAACAACGCAGACTCTGAAGTGAATCCTGATAGGGTGGAATCCAATAGCTGCAATATCAAGAAAGCTGCAGAGTGTTTGTGTGTGTGTGTGTGTGTGTGTGCACGCGTACACACGTGCATAGGAGGAAATGCAGGAGGCATAGGAGTGATTAAGATGCAGAGGGGAAACTGGCTCTTTCCCCATGTAAATTCCACTGGCTAGAATTCTGACTAACTCTGCATGCATGCAGCTAAAAAAAGGCATGTTTGCAGCAAACATCCTCACTTCTCAAGTGTGAGGGTTCACATGGAGTGTGGGTTTACCAGCCTCCCCTTCCCCTGGAAGCACTCTGAGCAGTGCAGCATTATGTCCCTGCGGGTGCTCCTCAGGGACATAACTTTTGTGTTGCTTGGGGTGCTACTAGGGAAGAGAAATTGGTGAAAATCACTCCCCTCCATACTTCAGAGGCAAAGATGTGATCAATGTACATGTGCCTTTTTAAAGCTGCAGATACACAGCATTAGTCAGGAAGTTGGTGGCTGGTTTTTTTCACATTCCATTGCTTATAAAATCTATATCGTAAGTCCACTTCTCCTGAAATTTTGTACAGTTGAAGTCGGTAAGAACAACGATCATGTCTTCAGATTTGGTGAAGAATGCTGCAACAATGTCCGAGGCAGAAAACTTTAATTTTTTAAAAACGTAATCTACCAAAAATCAGATATTTTTATATCTTTGTTCTTTCCTCCTCTCTGTAGTCAAAAACTCAGTTCCAAAAGAGATTACAGGCTTTTCTGATTTGTAAAGCTGTGTTTGAGTGTTTCTGGAGTTCTCAGGCTTTCAAGTCCTCATTATAACACTGCGGACAGGCAGAGCTAGACCAAGGACCCAAATGCCATTCCGCTCTCTGCCATTTTAAATTTTATCTCCATCTCTAGCTGCAGACATGGGGATTGCTGTAAACCAAATCAGGCGCTTTGTGATTCGGGCATCATGTCGGACACGTTTGGCTAAAAACACGGAATATCTGGTGATGGGACGTGATGGGGAAACTCGTGACTCTGAAGGCCGGTAGGTTTGGGAGAAAGAGGAATTGGCTGCATTGTGGATTAATGAAGGGCACGAGAGATGGGGTCCAGAAATTTTGAGTTCCAGTTCGTTGGCAGGCAAGCTTTCTGGGAGAAGGGAGTTGTGCCTACAGGTTACCATTAAAGGATGAATTAAGAAACGCTAGGCTGACCCCAAAGGAGGACAGTCAGGCTCCTGAAGGCTTAATATCTGCGTAGAACACAGAACTTCAACAGGTGCAGCTTTTTTCTGCCCCATATGACTAGCTGCCCTTTTTAAAATTCCTTCTTCACCAGCTGTTTAAAGGAGCTGCAGCCCTGCTATCCTTCTCCGCTTCTGGCAACCGTGGGAAAAAGGCCACTACTTACTTACGTATTTATTTAAAGTATTTACAGGTGAAACTCAGAAAATTAGAATATCATGCAAAAGTCCATTAATTTCAGTAATGCAAATTAAAAGGTGAAACTGATATATGAGACAGACGCATTACATGCAAAGCGAGATAAGTCAAGCCTTAATTTGTTATAATTGTGATGATCATGGCGTACAGCTCATGAAAACCCCAAATCCACAATCTCAGAAAATTAGAATATTACATGGAACCAAGAAGACAAGGATTGAAGAATAGAACAATATCGGACCTCTGAAAAGTATACAGTGTATTGTGCTTGATTGGCCAGCAAACTCGCCTGACCTGACCCCAAAGAGAATCTATGGGGCATTGCCAAGAGAAGGATGAGAGACATGAGACCAAACGATGCAGAATTGCTGAAGGCCGCTAATGAAGCATCCTGGTCTTCCATAACACCTTAGCAGTGACACAGGCTGATAGCATCCATGCCATGCCGCATTGAGGCACTAATTGCTGCAAAAGGGGCCCAAACCAGTACTGAATACATATGCATGCTTATACTTTTCAGAGATCCGATATTGTTCTATTCTTCAATCCTTGTCTTCTTGGTTCCATGTAATATTCTAATTTTCTGGGATTGTGGATTTGGGGTTTTCATGAGCTGTACGCCATGATCATCACAATTATAACAAATTAAGGCTTGACTTATCTCGCTTTGCATGTAATGCGTCTGTCTCATATATCACTTTCACCTTTTAATTTGCATTACTGAAATTAATGGACTTTTGCACGATATTCTAATTTTCCGAGTTTCACCTGTATATCCCATTTCTCAGGGTGGCTAACTAAAGTCAATAAAAAAACAATACACGATAAAACAATATGAAACCAATAGAATGGAAACTTACTAAAACCAAATCTCAGTTAGAACAAAAGTTTAAAACTACAAGTTTAAAACGTTCTGGTTTGAAACCTACCAGATATAGTTATAACTAAGATGTTTTAAAGTGCTTCTCTAAAAAGATGGGTCTTCAACCATTTCTTAAAGAATCTAAGGGTCTTTCAGGTTATCCATGTGTGTGTTTGTGTGTGTTGTGGGGGGAGGGGTTCTACTGAGCTAAGGTCAGGAGGGAATGCTGGGCCTTTCTGCATTCTGACCAAGCCTCTCTACAGCCCTCAGTACCTGTTGGATTTGAACTCTTGGGTGGAAGAACTACCAGAACCCAGGCGTTGTCGGACCACCCAGTATCGCAACTCCTGTGCCCAGCTCCAGTCTTTCACTGATGCCTTTGCGGAGAGCGGCTGCCGTGTCTGAGTCAGAGAATGGGACCAGAGAATCCCCTGGGCTCTCTCTCCTCTTGATATACCAGAACCTTTGTCTCTGAATTGAAGTGGATGCCAAAAGGCCTTATGTCCAAGTCCTCCTGTATTGTTTTCCTCTAATGCTTTGTGTTTTGGACACGAGAGGCTTGCTGGCTCAAACTAAAAGTCCATCTAGTCTCACATTCTTTGTTCTGTGCATGAAAAGTGTTCACAGACTGCAAAGTTTCCTGCTGGGCAAATGGGAAGCGATTGTCTAGTCTTGTAAAAATATATCTTTTTGCCTTTTTTTGGTTCATTGTTAAATTCTGAATATTAGATATTGTGCCTTAAAAAATATTTGAACTGTTTCAAGCTGCTGTTTTATTCAATAAAAAAATATTGATGGCTCCCTCGCTTTGTTTCCTCTCCCCTTTCGTCTAATACTTTGTAGTTCCTTCCATGGATGTATCTGCATTGTTCTGAAAGTGCCATGGCGGTGATGTTCATATGGCTTTATGTTCAAATACTACTCTTCAATAACAAAAAGTTTACAAAGTGGTTTACACAGCAGAGAAGTGGAAAAACTGCCCTTTTCAGCATTCCCTCTAACAGGGAATTTCAGATTATGTTGACTACAACTCCCAGCATCCTCAACTGTGATGGCCTTTGGCTGAGAATTATGGGAGTTGTAGTCAGCAACATCTGGGATTCCCTGTTAGAGAGAACATTGTCCCTTTCCCAAAGAAAACTTCATATCTTTTTTTTTTTTAAGGAAAAAAGACAGCAGCCACTGGGAAGGATGCTGTGTTGAGATGAACAGAGTGTTGCTCTCCCCCTTCTAAAGAGAAGAGAGTTTGCTGCCACTCCTGCAGATTTGGGGGCTGCTAGGCTTTCTGTATTCTGAGCCAGCCTTTCTGCAGCCCTGAGGAGCTGCTGGATTCAAGTGCATGGGTAGAGGAGCTACTACAATCTCCAGCACCAGCAGGCAGCTGAACTGTAGACTTCCCTCACAGCTGACCTTGCCATGACCAGTTCCTGTGTCTGAGCCAGAGAATTGGACTGAACTCTCCCACATCTCCATCCACCAGAAGCCTTGCTGCTACGTAGCATTATGGGTAGTGAGATGCCTTACATCCAGTCCATGGTTGACTTCCTAACTCTGTATTGTATGCAGCTAAAACGACACATGTACAGTACTAGTTTTCCTGCTTCTGAAGAGTGGGTGCTTGTGCACACAAAGGGGCGTGTGTGAAAGAGAGATTTTTGCTGACCCCCTTGCCCTGGAAGCACTCCGTGCAACCTGGAAGTAGGTTCAAAAGGGTTGAGAAACCCTGAGGGAACCACCTCTGGGTTACACAGAGCACTTCTGGGGAAGGGGAGATTGGTATAAACACCCTGCATGTAAAAGCACTTCAGAAATGAGGATGCTAGCACTGTGTATGGTGCACACAAATGTCAGGATGTTGGCCATTATTGTTTGGAGGATTTAAGAACGGGATCAGACAAAAAGACCAGCTAGTCCAGCATTCTGTTTTCAGGCATGTGCCCACGGGAAGCATGTAAGGAGAGCATAAAGGCCACAACTGTCTTCTGATTTTTTTTGGTCCCCAACATCTGGCACCAGCTAGCCACTGAGAGAGCTGTCCGTCATGACTTCAGCAATCTCTAGTCATTCTTCAGGGCACAGCCTAAACTGTTTATAGCCTAATTATTGTAGTGTAGTTCCACATAAGATACTTACATCTCTCTGTAATCACTGCACTTTTTGACAATGCAAGGTTTTAATGCTCTTATCTATGTCGTAATCACCAATTTCGAGTAATAGTAAACTCATATGCTGTTTTTACTTGGGCTACAGTAGTGATCAACTACTACTACTAATGCACATCTGTTCATAGGAATGAGAAAATGCATGCTTATTAGAATGAAATGGCCTTTTTCAGGAAGCAGCACCCATATTAAAAATGACTATTTCCTGCATTGATGTACACTATTTATATACCATTTTTTCACAAGGAAACGTTCTCAAAGCAGTTTACATAGAAAAAGCAATAGCAATAGCAATAGCACTTACATTTATATACCGCTCTATAGCCGGAGCTCTCTAAGCGGTTTACAATGATTTAGCATATTGCCCCCAACAGTCTGGGTACTCATTTTACCGACCTCGGAAGGATGGAAGGCTGAGTCAACCTTGAGCCCCTGGTCAGGATCGAACTTGCAACCTTCTGGTTACAGGGCGGCAGTTTTACCACTGTGCCACCAGGGGCTCCTCAGTGGACCCACCAGGGGCTCACTATCAAGGAATGATAGTTCTCTGTCCCCAAAGGACTCACAGTCTAAAAAGAGATACAATATTTGCCCTCTGCAACAGTCACTGAAAGACGCTGTGCTGGGGCTGAATGAAGGTGGTTGCTGTCCCCCTGTTAAATATAAAAGAGCCACCACATTTTAAAAAGTGTCTCTTGCCCAGGTAACAGGGGTTAGCATCTGTCACATTAGCAACTTCAGTCTGTAAAGGAAAAGTGTTCATAGACTGTGGTGATCACAGTTGTGTCAGTAACCAGCATTGGCCTAGTTCTTTAAACAGTTGTTTTGTTTTGTTTTGAACATTGTTTGCTCCAACCACTAGTTGTGCCTTACAGAAGCAACAGCAGGAGAGAGGGCTTGCCCTCCCCTCTTGCCTGTAGGCTTCTCAGAGGCATCTGGTGGGTCACTGCTTGAAACAGAAGGCTGGACTAGAGAGGCCTTGGGCCTGATCCAGCAGGGCTGTTCTTACATTCTTAAGTATTTGCAATATTTTAAACCGATTTATCAAAAAAACCACACTGGCCAACATCCTGACTAAAAGTGTGCTTGCAATGGACATTCTGCTTGTGCAAAGATGTTGTGCAGGCAAATTTTGTAAAGTCTGCAGCTTGCAGTCCAGTCTAGTGTTGCACTCGTGCAAAAATGTTTGTGCTTGCATAACAGGTGCACAAATTGTGGCCTACATCCTATGTTTCAAAGGGAACTTCTGCACAATTCCAAAAATCCCCATGCTTTAGCCCAGCTCTGTGATCTTCTTGTGCTAGTGCAACGCTGTTCCCTGCTAACTGAGCAAAGAAGGCGCCTTTTTAAAGTGGTGATTCTCTTTATTTAGCAGAGAGAGAGCAACTGGCCCTATCCACCCCCCAGCACAGTACCCCACCAGTGGCTGTTGCTGGTGTCTATAATGTTTCTTTTCAGATTGTGAGCCCTTTGGGGACAGGGATCCATTTGATTAATTTATTTATTATTTATCTATGTAAATTGCTTTGGAAACTTTTGTTGAAAAGCGGTATATACATATTTGTAGTAGTTGTAGCTGCACAAACACACCATTAGTCAGGATGCCAGCCACTGTTCCTAGTTTTGTTTCTCTCTGCCCTGCAGTTCCAAGGATTTATCTGCTCAGTTCGAACAGCACTTTGCAGGTACTATTCCATCCATACTAATATCTTGAGCCTAGCATATGGGGGCTGCAAGGGATGGGGGAAGAGAGGCTCTGTGGTCAAACTGCTGGTGGTTGGAGTGGTGGTGATGTCATGGCTGAGAGAAGGGGTCTGGTCCCCAAGCAGCTGAGCCAAGGCTCACCCCAGGCTTAAGCAACTGACCATCTCTATCTTGCTGGAGCAGGTCAAAGCTGTTTGATCTGTTTGTTTCAAGCAGGGGCCAACTCTGCCTCCAGGAAAGCTCGCGTGACATAAAGGTACCTGCCTTCCTATGTTGCTTGCCCCCAACAGCTTGTACTCAGGGGTGCACCGTCTTTATACAAGGAAGCTCCATTGGTAGTTATCATGATGGACAAGCTGAGACCTCTTCCAAATGAACATTTCAAATCTGGTATAAGAACATAAGCCTTGATGGATCAAACCAAGTCCAGCATTCTTCCTCCAGCAGTGACAAGCCCGATGTGGAAACTGATAAGCAGGGGACAAAGGTGTTGGTTTCCCCCTGTTTATATCTAGTATGCGTCCAGACCACGACCATAACCATACTCTGAAGCGATAGATGTTCTTGCTGGAGAAGAGATCACATTTTCCCCAGGTAAAAATATAGCACATTGAGTGCTCATAAAATGCAACACACCTCAGCAGAAGCACAATAAAAACACAAGAACAGCTCTGCTGGATTAGGCCTAAGTCCCATCTAGTCCAGCAGCCTGTTTCCCACAGTGGCCCACGAGATGTCTCTAGGAAGCCCACAGCCAAGCGGTGCCCTCTTTCCTGCTGTTGCTCCCCTGCAACTGGTATTTAGAGGCATCTTGCCTCCAAGGCTGGAGCTGGTCTAAAGCCTCCAGACTAGTAGACCTGTCAATGAATTTGTCCAAGTCCCTTTTAAAGCCATACAAGCTAGTGGCCATCACTTCCTGTGGCAGAGAATTCCATAGATTAATTATGTGCTGTATGAAAAAGTACTTCCTTTTATTGGTCCTAAATGTCCTGGCCTTCAGGTTCATGGGATGACCCCTGGTTCTAGTCTTATGTGAGAGGGATAATCATTTCTCTCTGACCACTCTCTCTACTCCTTGCATAATTTTATACACTTTGATCATGTCTCCCCTTAGTTGCCTCTTTTCCAAAGTAAAGAGCCCCAGATGCTGTAGCCTTGCCTCATAAGGAAGGTGCTCCAGCCTGATCATCTTGGTTGCCCTCTTCTGCACCAGTTCTACAATGTCTTCCTTAAGATACAGTGACCAGAACTGTACGCAGTACTCCAAATGTGGCCATACCATGGTCATAGATTTGTATAAGGGCATGATAATATTAGCATTTTTATTTTCAGCCCCCTTCCCAATGATCCCTAGCATGGAATTGGCCTTTTTCACAGCTGCCGCACACTTTCAATGAGCTGTCCACCATAACCCCAAGATCCCTCTCCTGGTCAGTCACCGACAGCTCAGACCCCATCAGCATATATGTGAAGTTGGGGTTTTTTTGCCCCAATATGCAACACTTTACACTTGCTTACACTGAACCGCATCTGCCATTTTGTCAGGACAGGCTGTCTGGATTGCCTGTAGCAAGTGAAGGACATACATCTGACATGGTTACCACACTGCTTCCTTATACAGTCCTTTCACTGAGTCAAGCCACTGGTCCATCTAGCTCAGTAATGTCTACACTAGTTCCCAAATTTGGGTCCCCTGATGCTATTAGACTACAATTCCCATCATCCCCAGCCAACAACATCCAACAACATCTGGGGACCCCCGTTTGAGAACTCTGATGTAGACATGAGGGAGCAGCTCTCCGGAGGGTCAGACTGACATTTCCTAGCCTCACCTGGAGATGCCAGAGATTGAACCAGGGACTTCCTGCATGCAGACAACATGCCCCGCCCCTGGGCTACGGTCCCTCCTTTTTAGCGTCTGGCCATCCGGACTGGCTTCTGTAGCTACCCCATCTCCCTCGGTGAATGTCTGCAAAGAAAGCCCAGTTGCCTCTTCTCGCCAATGAGCACAATTCCATCTGGCTTTCCTCCTCCTCCTCCAGACAAAGCTTCACTGGCATAGTGGCAAAACAATATACAATTTAAAACTGTGCCTACAGAGGCAGAATCGGAAGTAGGAGGGGCATTTCTCCCAACACACACTTCAAGTCTGTTAACTTGCATATGTCCTGCCTGGAGAATGAATGGGTGAAGATAATCTGCTCTCAATACCTTCCTCCAACAGAGAAAACCAGCTGGTCTTGTGGTAACAAGCGTGACTTGTCCCCTTAGCTAAGCAGGGTCCACCCTGGTTACATATGAAAGAGAGACTCGAGGTGTGAGCACTGTAAGATATTCCCCTCAGGGGATAGAGCAGCTCTGGGAAGAGCAGAAGGTTCCAAGTTCCCTCCCTGGAAGCATCTCCAAGATAGGGCTGAGAGAGATTCCTGCCTGCAACCTTGGAGAAGCCGCTGCCAGTCTGTGAAGGCAATACTGAGCTAGATAGACCAATGGTCTGACTCAGTATATGGCAGCTTCCTATGTTCCTAACCCAGTAGAGCTAAGGCGTAACCAGGACTACAGCTCATGGATTTCACTGTAGATTTTTTTTAAAGTGCACGTATATTATTTCCACAGGAGTAGGTTTTCACCTCCAAACATCTCCAACACTGCACAAGTTTCTACTAGGAGTCTGCCTCTAATGAACTTCTTCCATGTGGGCTCTTTGATGTTTAAGGAGGCCTACACGCTGACTGAAGCTTGCCTCACATTCAGAGCATTTATATGGTTTCTCTTGAGTGTGGATTCTTCTGTGTGACTTAAGGACTGAGCTCTGACTGAAACTCTTCCCACACTCGGTGCACGTATAAGGTCGCTCTCCCGTATGAGTTCTCCTGTGTCTGACAAGATGTGAGCTAAGGGTGAAGCTTTTCCCACACTCTGAACATGTGTATGGCTTCTCCCCAGTATGAGTTCTCTGATGTTTAAGGAGATGAGAGCTCAATGTGAAGTTCTTCCCACAGTAGGAACATTCGTATGGCTTCTCTCCTGTGTGGGTTCTCTGATGTATAAGGAGATGTGACTTACAATTAAAGCTTTTCCCACAGTCTGAGCAGATGTATGGTTTCTCTCCACTATGGGTCCTTTTATGTACTATAAGGACTGAGCTCTGGTTGAAGCATTTTCCACAGTCGGGGCATTTATACGGCTTCTCCCCTGTATGAGTTCTCTCATGTCTGACAAGGTGGGACCTGTGGTTGAAGCTTTTCCCACAGTCTGAACATTTATTGGGTTTTTCCCCAGTGTGGGTTCTTTCATGTGTGATAAGGTGTGACCTTCGGTTGAAACTTTTCCCACAAAATGGGCAATTGTATTTTCTTTCTCCCGTGTGAGTCCGCTCATGTTTCAGAAGGCGTGGCCTGTTACTAAAACTCTTCTCACATTCTGAGCATTTATATAGTTTCTCTCCTATGTGGATTTTTGTGTGTCTAATAACGTGCGACTTCCGACTGAAACTCTTCCCACAGTCTGCACATTTATAGGGCTTCTCTCCTGTATGAGCCGTCTCATGCATAAGGAGGTGCGACCGCCGATTGAAGCTTTTCCCACAGTGAGAGCATGTGTGTGTCTTTTCTCCTGTATGAGTTGTCTCGTGTTGGAGCAGATGGGACCTCCAGATGAAGCTTTTCCCACAATCTGCACACTGGTAGGGTTTCTCTCCCGTGTGGATCCTTTGGTGCGCAATGAGACTTGAGCTCTGACTGAACGTTTTCCCACAGTCCAAACAGATATAGGGCTTCTCTCCTGTGTGAGTTCGCTTGTGTGTGACAAGATTGGATCTCCGGCTGAAGCTCTTCTCACAGTCCGAGCACTCATAGGGCTTCTCTCCCGTATGTGTCCTCTCATGTATAATGAAGCTGGATTTTTTAGTGAAGTTTCTACCACATACTGAACATTTGTATGGCTTCACATCTGAATTGGTGTATGTCGTTTCTTCCTCAAGCTTCTGCTTGCTCTCATCCCCATAAGGAGCGGCTAGCTCTCCTCTCTTCCCTGGGTATCTCCTAAGTATCCTTCTTGCCACAGTCTCCTTCTTGGGTACTCTTCCTTCTCCACTTCCTGGCTGGTGACACTTGTCATTCATGCTCATCTGCCCATATCCTGCTAGAAAAAACAGAGGAGGTTTCTTCAGAATGTGGGAACTCCTAGAGATGGGAGTCACATTTATTTTTATATATATATATATATATATATATATATATATATATATATATATATATATATATAAAAATGTGACTCCCATATATATATATATATATATATATATATATATATATATATATAGGAAAGCGAAGAGAAGTCCCTTCAGAAAGTAATCGAAACTTAGAGATCTGACTGACTAGCAGATAAAAGAATGTATGATAAAATGGATGCAGAACTTTAATAGATCGATCGAGATCTCTGATTGGGAATACCAATGGAAAAAAATGTGAAATTTACTTTGTGTACCAATCTAAGGGGAAATTGGTATAAGATGTTCTTCAGATGGTACAGTATATAACTCCTTTGACTATTAATAAAATAGATTATTATTTTTCTAAGAAATGTTGGAAATGTAACTCACATTTAGGCTCATTCTACCATATGTGGTGGAGTTGTGGTAAAGTTCAAGAGTTTTGGAAACAAATTCATATGAAAATTGAACAAATCTTAGAAGTTAAGATTCTCTTTCTATCAGTGGTTGTTGCCATAACAGTGAAAAATGGAAGTTCCACGTTCACTGGTAATATAGGGCATGGTAATCTCTGTTTTTCTCTACCTGTGAGCCTCCCTGAGGCATCTGAGACCAATTCTTATGTTCTGACTAGCTATCTGGTGAAGCTGGACAAAGGAAAAAAAGGAGAGGAAACAGTATGGCTACACAGGAGACACAATTGATCTTTTGATGTTCAAATCCTGCATTGGCCAATGGTCTGATTGGGTACTCTGGGAGGAAAGTCACTTTTCCATATACATAAAGCAATAGGGGATACCTGTTTGTGTGCATGAAACAATTCCTTATTTTTGGTATTTCCCCCACTGGGCTTCCCCTTCTTTTCCATTACTCAGTTTGGTCCTGTGCCTGGACAACTATATACAGCTTTAAGCAGATAAAAATAAAAGGTTTAACCCACTTTGTTGCTATGAAGGGAACAATTCAAAAAAGTGGGTTTTTTAATAAGCAGAATCTATTTGTATTGTGAACATTTTAATTTTCTGCACTTTACTTATCAAACTATCCAAACAGTTTGATAAGTAAAACAATCTCTACCTGTGAGCCTCCCTGAGTTCAAAAAATCAGAACAGGTGTTTTATCAGATTAAAAAAACCTAATGTCACTCCCAGGGTTGTACATCTGGTGATCGTGCAAGGACAGGAATTGGTAATAAGCACAGAATTCAGAATCTGGAGAATCAAAGCTATTTTTTTAAAAGCAAATTTCTAGCCCACTGTGTATTCCCAGGGGTACCGTGGAGTTTCCTTGACGGACCTTGAAGTTCCCTGTAGATCAGCCTCTGCCTGTTGCAGTCCTCTCTTTAATCTGCTGCTTAATTGTTGAGGCGAAAGATCAGCTGCTTTTACGGTCACTCAACAGTACCATTCCACCTAGTAATTTTGATAAGTCGATTTGTTTCATTATCCATGGCTGACATCCAGTCTAATGAAGCATTTGCACAATGTGTTGTGCAAGTGCAAGGATGGTGCAACATAGTTAGCTGCAGGATGCTCGAAACCTGCAATCTGGACTAATGTTGCACTAGTGAAAACACCTCCTTGCACTTATGCAAAATGCACAATCTGTAGTGTAGCTCCTGCTGGGAAACCTCTTCCTCCATCCATTTACATTGCAGGGAACATTTGCACAAGAGCGCAACTTCGGGTCTTTGTGCAGCTATGCAATTTTATTTTGGTATGCACATTTGTATGCTGCACAACCAATTTGTTAGTCTGGGTGTCAACCCTGTTATTAACTAGACAATGAGCATATTGTGGGAAGGCCAAGTACAATTTCTAGTGTCAAAGGCCAACAGTCTGTGTAATTCCTTTCCCCTACCCATGACTAGGAAAACAAGATTACAGCAGATTAGTAAATGCCCTGGGCCTGTAGGAAGGCCTTCTCTGTGGCTGCCCCTCTTCTTTGGAACACTCTTCCCCCCAAGACTCGTTCAGTCCCCTCCTTAGTTGCTTTTAAGGCCCTTCTTCAAACCTACCTGTTTCACCAGGCTTTTGCCCTTTATTTTTAAAAAATATATATTGTTATTGCTATTGTTGTTGTTCACCACCTAGTGTCTTTGGAGGAGGCGGTATACAAGAAATTTTTAATAAATAAATAAATAAGCAAGCTTCATAGCATAATATATACAGCTCATGGAATTCAGCTTTTCTTGAAGAATTTGGATGGGAGCAAAATGATGTGGTTTTTTTAATGACCAACTAGACACAGCCTACTTATACCAAGCCTAACCAGTGTCCCATCAGTTCCTAGTAACAGTTATCCTAACTGGAAACCGCACTTTACAACCTTGGTTCAGCTGTTTTCCCTTCTGAACCAAACTTTCAGAAAAGATGGAGGACATTCTACATTATTGGAGTTATTATTCTACATTCTACATTATTGTTCTCCTTTTATCTCCCCTTTTGGAAAACTCTCTGGGGCAGATTCTGCACATGCTGAAGGTCTGGCTGATCAACAGGAATTTTGTCCCAGGCCAAATTTGCTAGAGAACCTGGACTGCATTATGGGTTGCTCCCCTCTGAGAAAAGCAGGTTAAGCTTTGAGGAACTGCAGTAGGGATGGCCCTGCCTTTTGAGCAAGGGGTTGGACCGGGCCCTTTGATTCCATCTTGTTCTATGGTTCTGCGCGTCCCTCACCTGTGTGGGTACTAAGGAAGGTCTTGTATTCTTCAGAAGGCTCATCTTCATTTTCCACCTTTATTATCACATCAGGAAACTCTGCTCAAAAGAAAGATTTTTTTAAAAAAAATTGGGAGAAAAACCACTCCTGTTTCTGCAGCATACTGTATTCACACTCCATGTGCATGAATCTAGACTGGCATCAGTCCACCACAATGGACTGCAGTTAATACTGACCAGATCAGCTGGCGTTACTATTGGAAAGGTATGCCAAGTGAGAAGCTTGCTATCGAAAAGTTAACACTGGTTAATAGCTGGCCTAGAGATGTACAAACACCAGAGCAGCCTCAGTGCTCCTTAAGCAAAAGAAGAAGGGGGGGGGAGGCAGGTCCCTGCCTCTAATAATACATCATTGTATTTATTTAATAATAACTTCTCGTTGTCTGCCCCGTAACAATTGTTCTCTGGACGGCTCACAAATTAAAGCATTAAAACAATGTTTGAATAAAGCATATAATTAAAAGCACATTAAAACAAATAAACACATTTTTAAAATATGCCCCTAAGATACTTACCATCTAAAATATACATCTAAGGTATGCAAAGTTTGTCTAGCTTTGGTAACCAACTATTGTTTCTGTTTGCTAGCAAGACTTGACTTCCTCACTTCCTGCGTCATCAAAGCAAAGCAGGTGTGTTTCCCTTTTGTATCTGCTGCCTGGCAAGGTGGTTTTCCAGGGGAGGAGCAGCAGGTAGGGTGTTTGTAGCAACCCCTTCAACCCACAACACTTATGCTGCTTCCGTGCAAAAAGTACAGCATGGCGCCCATTGGGAAGGGACACTTTCCACCTCCCTGGGCTGGCGATGGCTCTACCTTTCTCTGTCTGCTTTCCCTCCTGGCTAGCTAGTCAACACAAGAATATTATATTGTAAACCACTTTGAGATTATTTTGATGAAAAGCGGTATATAAACTGAATGAATGAATGAGAACAACAAGGAAAGACGGGGAGACAAAATTAGGAATATATGGTGAGTTCCAAGAAACTGGCTACAAGCACCACAGCTGCCCTGCTTTAGGGAGCAAGGCAGGGCTGGAACTGGAAACAGGAAGGATGCTCCTCTCCTAGGCTCACGACAAGTTTAAAACCTGACCGGCCAGGCCTCAGGAGCGGACAGGAGAAGCAAACCCATCTCCAGTGGATGGACTTTTTTTCACTGTTGGAGCATTTCTGATTACCCAAGGCAATTGCACTTGTAAACACCTGCCCAGGCTTTGCAGGGAGAATCCCATGGACCAAGCTTGAGATACCCGTGCTTAATTCTGCACTCACCTGCATGGACACTTTGGAACATCTCACCATCCTCAGCAGGCTCTTCCTTTTGTTCCATTTGTAATATCCCATCAGGACAGGCTGATATGGAGAAAGGAGTAAAATAAATAAACATGATGATGATAGATGCTTTATTTTTATATATATATATATATATATATATATATATATATATATATATATATATATATATATAAATTTTATTTTTATCCTGCTTTTCCTTCGAGGAGCTCAGAGCAGTGTACATGCTTATTTTTATCCTCACAACAACCCTGTGAGGTAGGTTAGGCTGAGAGATACATGACTGACCCAGAGTTACCCAGTGAGTTTCATGGTTGAATGGAGATTCAAACTCTGGTCTTCCAGGTCCTAGTTCAACACTCTAACCACGCTATGCTGGCTCTCTCTCTATGAGATATAGAATATCATATGAATACATGGGAAGCTGAATGAACTGGAGAGACAGGGAACGTTGCCTTCTTTAAGCTTGCTATATAATCGGGGAAGTCACGCTTTCTGCATAAGCCTTTCCTGTCTTGCTGTGAAGGGCAGTGGCCTTGCTGAAGCTAAGCATGTCTGGGAGACCACGTGGGAGCCCCATGAATGCCACAGGAAGAGAGGAATATAAATGTAAAAAACAAACACACAAACATCAGAGCCCCAAATGGCTTCCAAACCAAAAACGAGTTCAAGACCCAAAAATATTCTGATTCACCCAGATGTAAAACATGGACATGGATTTCACTGGAGCACTGCCAGCTGCAACTGCCTACTTATTGTGCAAAGGAAACCCAGGCTGAAAGGCGTACCACGTGCTAGATTTATGTACAGACTAGAGAGGAAACCTTTTAGGTGTCTTTTCCATTTTGTTTGGGGCTGGAGCTCAGGGGTCCACATCGTTGGACAGCTGCTCGTGGCCCTCCAAAGGGCCCTCCACTAATCCCCAAGGCCACTTCTGTGCCTACAATTCTTGTGCAATGGAGGTAGAGCAATTCTCTCAGCCAAGAACGCCACTCTGTCATTGCCCCCTCTCTCCAATTCCATCAATCAAGAAAAGCCCCACCATGAACCATAGAGGAGCTTAGGTAGAGAGGGGCCTCATCATAGAAAGGAGTTTGCAAAGGGCTCCCCTTGATCCTGGAGCCAGCCGTGCTGAACCTGACATGTCTATGCGGGCTACGCTGGGGTGGGGCCTTCAGGTGTTCTGGGATCTTTACCTTTTCTCAGCTGATTAATTGAGGCAGGGGGGCAAATTTTAATCTGCATGTAACCAAGATGAAGGATGTGCACAAGCCAAGATTCGTGCACAGGTTTGGCACCGAACCAGTTCAGGCAAGGGCCGAACTACTTCGGCACTGCCTAGAGGGGAAGTAGGCGAGCAGGACCTTTAAAAGAGAGTACAGCAAGTCCTTACCTGCTCAAGGTCCTTACCTGCTCACTGTCGCCCCATGCAGCTTCCTCCTGTGACGACGCTCCCCCCGCGCGCATGCGAGGATGCCATTTGCATAGTCGTTATGGTGTTGCTGACCATACAAATGGTGCCTGGGCATGCACGGAGGCCATGTGTGTGCCGGCGCCGCACATGGGTTGCTGAGGGGAGCGCCGTCACAGGAGGAAGCTGCATGGGGCGACAGTGAGCAGGTAAGGACCTGCTGTACTCTCATTTAAAGGTCCAGCTCACCACTCCCCCTCCTGGCAGCACTGAGGCAGTTCAGTCCTCTCCAAACCAGTTCGGTGCTGAACCTGTGCACGAACCTTGGTTTTGTGCACATTCCTAGCCAAGATGTATGAGGCGGCCAACAGCTTAGTAAACCACAACTGAAAAGAGAGATGGTTTGTCCACTAGTAGGGGAGAGGATCTCTCTCCTCAGCAACAGCTCTGCCCTGATAAACCCAACACATTTTCAATTCACCGTTACAGAAATCAAGGTTTTCAAGGTTTCAAATTCTGCGTTTTTTATTCAGCTGTATCATATCTTGGAAATGGGGAGGTTTCTCCTACAGAAGGGGACCAAGTACAAAGTCAACTTACATAGGCCTGCCTCTGAAGGAAGTGGGAGGACTAACACAATCATAGATAACCTCTTTCCATGAACATACATGGTAAGCAGGGATATGTTGGCCACCTTCGTCTGAAGAGTTGTCGCATAGAAGAAGGAGCAGATTTGTTCCCTGTTGCTCCTGAGGGCAGGACTACAACCATAGGGTTGAAATGGCAAGGAAGGAGGTTTAGGTGTCCGGTTTAGATGTCAGGACAAATTTCCTAACCGTAAGAGCTGTTTGACAATGGAAAAGACTGCCTCATACAGTGATGGACTCTCTTTCACTAGAGGTTTTCAGACACAGGCCAGCCATCTCTCTGCAGCAGTTTCCTACACTGAGCAGGAGTTGGACTAGAAGACCTCCAAGGACCCTTCCAAGTCTAATACTCTACCGCCAACATTTCTATTTCTCAGAGATACCAAAAGGTTCTGGGCTAGCCCTGTTGCTTTAAACAGCAGGCTGGCAATTTACTCATGACAAGAGCCATTTCTGGCTAATCCTATCACTCAAGAAGGCAGACTAGGGCACTTATTCACAAACTGTTGATAAAATATCCACCAGATGTTACAGGGTAAAAGCAAAACCAGTTTCAGTGTAAATACATGATCGTCAGTTACTAATACAGACTGAATGTCTCAGCAGTTCTTAAATTCAGTCTGTATTAGCAACTGACGAGGGTGTATTTACACTGAAACTGGTTTTGCTTTTAATCTGTAAAGAGAACTGATTGGAGGTAATACATGACCAACTTATTCACAAACAAATCTGCTTTTCGCTAGCTGCACAACAGATTGGGGCACTGACCACCGGGGAAGCTCCTTCCAAGTAAGCACACGGTCCTGCCTGTCAGGTGAACATGATCTTCGTCTAGGTCGGGGGTAGGCAACCTTTGGCATTCCAGCTGTTGCTGAACTACAACTCGGGAGTTCAGCAACAGCTGGAGTGCCAATGGTTGCCAATTCCTGATCTAGATATTTATTACAGTTATATCCTGCTCTTCCTCCAAGGAGCCCAGAGAGTACATGTTTATCTTCAGACTCTGTGAGGTAGGTTATTGCTAAGAAGGCTATAGGAAAGTTAGTGTCTCTTTAATGCAGTGCTGTCTTTGTTAGATAAATTCAGGGAGAACAGGTCTATTAATGGCAACTTGTCTTGATGGCTACAGGCTACCTCCAGGTTCAGAGGCAGGATGCCTCTGAATATCAGTTGAGGGGAGCAACAGCAGGAGATAAGGCATGCCTTCATCTCCAGCTTGTGGGTGTCCCAGAGGCATATGGTGTGGGCCACTGTAGGAAATGGGATGCTGGACTAGATAGGCCTTGCGCCTGATTCAACAAGGCTCTTCTTATGTTATTACCTAACAAAACAGAAGTGTAGAGTCTAATCAGGACCTCTGGCAAGAACCAAGTGTGCATTTCACTGGCTTCTTGGTAGGGATGATGTGCAGAACTGGTTCACAACTGGACCAGTCCACCAAGAACTAGGCCAGTTTGAGCGGTTCGACCATGAACCACTTCAAACTGCATCAAGCCGGTTCATCAACCCAACTGGCCCAGCCAGTGGGTTTGATCCAACTGGATCAGGGACCTGCGGTTTGGTCCAAATTTGGACCAAATCACACCTTCCAGTCTGTGCACACCTTGAGTTCCTGGTATGTCCTGAGACATACCCTGAGCTAGTTTTGCTCATCCTTACCTGAGCAGGTACTTGGCAGAATTTTGCTCTTCTCAGCACCCTGATGATCTGGACTCCACAGATCTTCCTCTTGTTCCAGCTTAATCACCACATCAGGATATTCTGATAGGGGGAAGATTTATGAATAGTTTAGACTTTATTTATACCTGTAGGATATTAGGGGTAAACATTTTTATTGACTGAATATATATACCTTTTAATCAAAGATGGTTGCAAGAGGTAAACTATAACACATCCAGCAGATAAAACTGATGAGGATGATTTGGGATGAAAGAGATCTCAACAAGTTTGTAGTGCTGAGGCAGACTTTGCTCAACCTCCAGGTATTCCTGTTCAAAAAATGTTTTTGAATACTTACCTGTGTCTGATGGGGTCTTTTCTTCTGGGCTTTGAGGACCAGTTACTGCTGGATCTTCTCTAAGTCCCAGCTTAGAAATCAAGATAGGTTTAGGAACTGGCAGATCTGTTCAGGGAGGAAGAAAACCTGGTTGGCATTAACCATGGTTAAGGTAGGCGACAATCTAATGTTTACATTTGTTCAAGGTGGGTGGGAAGAAAATGCGCTGGAGAAGGAAATTGTGAGCAGATAATGAGCATTATCATGCTAACACATCTGTAAAAAAGGTCTGGGCTTGCTGGAAAGCATGCAGGCATAGGCAGTCAGATATTGGAAGAGTTCTGACTAAAGGCTGCTGATCAGCTTGAGCATATCACAGGCTGTGATAAACTGTTATTCCTACAGCTGATTTTATCAAATGGGAATTGGAAAGGACTTTTCCACTTGTTTTTAATATGCTGATCACTGCAGAGCTCTTTGTAGCTTAACAGGAGAAAAGTGTGGAGGCACCCCAAATTGCAGAATGGGCTAGCAATCACTGAGCCTTAGCAATTATGCAGAAGCCAAACAGATGTAATGTGCATAGTCCATGGACTTCAAAATAAAAGCACCCATGAACACTGCACTTGACAACTAAGCAAGATTGAATGAGACTGAGACATATAAGTAAATTATGTGTTTAATGTACAGAATGAGCAATTGTAACAGATAACACTACACTTGGGAGAATTAGGGTAGAGGGCTTGCTGGGATTGATTTATTTAAAATATTTATACCCAGCCCCTCCAGTATACTAGGGCTCGGGGTGGCTCACAACATTAATAAAATAGATACAATGTAAAATAAAAGTCTAATGCAGTTAAATAAGAAGATCAGGCTAAAACCACACTTAAAATTATAATTTTTAAAAAAGTTTCAAATTAAAAGTTATTAATAAAAAGCTAAACCCTGAGAACTACAAAAACAGGGTTTTCCTGTTGTTGTGAACATTCCATTAATGTTGCTAAATGAATTGGTGATTAATAGTTTGTCCCACATGGTTATATCCTGAAACCTCTGGAAATGGGAGAAGGAACTCATATTCTAGGTCCCAAAACATATGAAAATCCTTACCCTTAAAGTTGACATTCTTGCAACTTTCCTGCATAGTTACTGGGTACAAAACTCTTCCAGCCAGATCCAGAAGAAACTCCCTGTCTAGTGAAATGAACCGCCAAGTTCTCAAAGCTCACAGGTTCCTGAAAGAGAGGGAACAAAAATCCCAATCCTGTTACTAAAGATGCAGATAGCACCAACAGTGTACAAAATCTTATACAAACCTCACAGGTTGACCCAATCATAACTCCCTCAACAGCCTTGCTGTGACGTGTGACTTTAAAAATTCTTTGTAATTTAATTATGTGAATTAAGCATGTGTGTTTGCCTGCACGGCCCTGTTTACTTTCATAATTTTTTAACCTACTTTCTAGTAGGCTTATGAGATCACCCGGCATTGTGTGTGTCTGTGTGTGTCCGTCCGTGTGTCTCCTCCTATCAATTTCACAATGCCTGGATCAATATGAACCAAACCAGATACAGTCAACAGCATAGTGTGTGATTATGTCATCCACCCCGATCCAAGATGGCTGACGCATAAACTTTTGAGGCGCAAGTGGGCTAACTTGAGAACCACTTAACCGATTTGAACCAAATTTGCTACAGCTGTAGGGACACATAGGGATGCCCAAATGGTGTGGTGTGTGATGTCGTCATCCACTCCAGTTCAAGATGGCAGACACGTGAATGTTTGAGGCACAAGGGGGTTAACTTGCTGACTGTCTAACTGATTTGAACTAAAGTAGGTACAGTTGTAGTTAGTCACACACAGGGACACCTCAGTGGTGTTGTTTGTGATGATGTCATCCACCCTGATTCAAGATGGCGGAACCATAAACATCTGAGGCACAAGTGAATTAACTTGTGAACTGCTTAACTGACTTGAACCAAATTTGCTACAGCTGTGGGACACATAGGGACACCTCAACGGAGAAGATTGTGATGATGTCATCCACCCCAATTCAAGATGGCAGACACAAACTTTTGAGGCACAAATGCATTAACTTGTGGAAAGTCTAACCGATTTGAACCAAATTGCTACAACTGAATGGACACATAGGGAAGCCCCAATGGTGTAGTTTGTGATGATGTCACCCAAACTGCGGATGTATAAACTTTTGAGACACAAGTGCACTAACTTAAGGACTGTCAAACTGAGCTGAACCAAATCTGGAACAGCTACAGGGAGTGACACACAGGGACACCTCAACGGTGCAGTTTGTAATGATGACATCCACCCCAATCCAAGATGGTGGACACATGAACACTTGAGCCTCAAGAGATCTAACTTGTGGACCTCAATCTGCACCAAATTTAGTCCAGATGTTGAGACAGTGAAAGGAAAGTAGGCTGATTAGTTCTTACTAGAACAACTTGCTGTTTCATAATTTGACACACTGGCTGACATGATGAGGGAAATTATTCAAAATAGTCTCATTGAAATTAAACGGGCAAGTTAGGCATTGCCTGACTTTGTCTTTTTAATTTCAATGGGACTATGGGAAGTAATTTTTCTCCTCATATCAGCCATGGTTTCTTCCCCAACTCTGTTCCCTTAGAAGACCTTCTCAGCCTTGCCTGTTTGCAGCTTCACCAGGCACTGTTGTCTTCACACTGTAAACCTGTTGTTGTACCTTAAGGGCAAGGATGGCCTTTTCATGAGGCAGGGTAAGGCAGTTGCTTCAGGTGCAGGTAGGAGTGCAGCGGGGGGTGGGGGCAGCAAGAGCTGGGCCTTCACCACCAAGGGTGCCACCGTGCCATTGCCCTTCCTCGCCCCTCTAGGACTGCTATTTATTTTCTCCTCCTTGCTGTGCTAGGGTACATCTCCCACCACCACACTGCTTCAGCTATAAGTGTCCCAGTCACCGCTGCCTGCTTTGGTGGCATAGTGTGAGAGTGCTCCTGTGGCACCTCCACTGGCTTGGCAGCATAGCCAGAGACTGTGTCATATTGCCCTTTTCCTCAGGCAGCAAGATGATTTGGCCTGCTCCTGCTTAAGGACTAGAAACCTGCTTTAAAAACAAACAAATAAAAAGATTGAGATGCTTACTATGCTGAATTTTGTACCCAGTACATTTCTGTGCTTCTGCAGTCACA
The DNA here is from genome assembly GCF_027244095.1 of Hemicordylus capensis. Lineage (NCBI taxonomy): Eukaryota > Metazoa > Chordata > Lepidosauria > Squamata > Cordylidae > Hemicordylus > Hemicordylus capensis. Next base: position 250,327,227 of record NC_069658.1, on the reverse strand, counting down.
ATGTACACAGCCCTGGTAGTATTTTTATATAAAAGAGAAAAGGGCAAGGGCAGAGAATTTATGAAGTCCATGTAGTCTCTCATCTCCCAAATCCATGGAAATCCTTAAATCTTCCCTCTTTTACCAAGTCATATCATATCATTTAACTTGCAACTCTTGTTATGTAACACAGTCTCTCTCTCTCTCTCTCTCTCTCTCTCTCTCTCTCTCTCTCTCTCTCTCTTTCACATACATACACACACACACACACACTTAGAAGGTTATGGCAGGAGAGTAAACATATCAAAAACACACTGTCTACAATACTGAAAGTTGGAGGAGCAAATCTATTTCAAGTGGGAGTGGATGTTCATTTCATGGCATGTGTTGAAACTGGAAACTGGAAAGTGCAGCACCAAACTGGAAACAGAACTTGGCTACAAAGCCCTTGCACAGAGGAAAGATGACAAAGATAGGGCTCTATAGCTCACATGCTTACAGACACACAGTGCTCAGGATGAAGTCCCTTGCACTGCAAGCAGGTCTCAAACAGCAGACCTGGAAAACATCGTCTGCCTGAAACTGTGGGAAACTGCTGCTAACCACCTAGAGATATATACATATCAGGCAGTACAAAAATATGATAGATAGATAGACAGACAGACAGACTGCCCCAAACCTCCGTCTCTGGGCAGTTTACAGCAACACGAGACAAATTAAAACACAAATGAAAACCTTAAAACAATTTAAAAGACTGGGTGAATAAATGTGTCTTTAGAGACTTTCTAAAAGTTGTCAAAGATGGGGAGGCTCTTATTCCAGCAGGGAGCGCATTCCAGAACCTCGGGCTCCAGACGAACCTCTAATCGGATGACACGATACAGGGCTGGTGGGATCAGTGGCCTGACCTGGGACAAGAAGGCAGCATTTAATGATGAAGCGCATAGTGGTGCCTCCAGTTCAAGCCCCAGCCAGCCCCGCTTAAGAAACAGCTCTAAGGAAGCAGCTGGGACTAGAGCCCAAAGAGGACAACGTGGGAAGGAGGAGGAGGGCGGGACATGGAGACCGAGCAGGCGCGCTTTTAAACGCCCTTGTCTCTGCAGACCTGGTGAAAGACACACGTTGCCCTCTTTTGCATTTTGTCACTCCCAGCAAAGCCAAGTAAGACGCTGTTAAACATGCAGCGCAACTGGCCCAACACAACCAATTATAACGCGCCTATATCCCACAGGAGTAATCATCCATTAGTTTTCATCCGCTTGACTCGCCTTTTCGTCCTGTCCAGTGTGGTGACTGCCTTCCTCTGAGCGCCTCTGCGGCTCAGCTGTACTCCGGCCCGATCAATCCCTCTCGCTGCGCTTCCTCTGCTCTTCTTCCTCGCTAGCACTTCTCGGGGGTTTCTCCCCCAAGTCCCCTCATGGTTACCGCAGTAGCTCACTCACTAGGAGGAAGCAGGGAGGGTGGAAAATCAAGAGGACCGGGAATCGTTTCCCCTGTGCCCAGCACGGGCGGGTGGGAGGGAAGCGCCGACCGCTATGGGAATTGTAGTTTCTGGACGATTCACTTGCCTGCGTTCTGTGAGGAAGAGGGGAGAAAAGAGACGACAACTCCCAGAGTGCTTAGGAGGAAGAGGAACTAGTTTTAGGAGCTGCTGGGAATTGTAGTTTGTCCATGGCTGGTAAGCTTGTTCCACCACACTCTGTCGGAAAGGCACAGTTGGGAAGGCTAGATAGATACTCTTCCTCCATACTGAATGGATTTGAAGGGGATAGAAGAAGAAACTGGAGACAGGCTCATAGGAAGCTGCCATATACTGAGTCAGACCATAGGTCCACCTGATTCAGTATTGTCTATGTCTACACAGACTGGCAGCGGCTTCCCCAGGGTTGCAGACAGGAATCTCTCAGCCAGGCGCGTAAGTTTCATAGCAGGCAAGATTCATTGCAAGCTACATAGCAAGGAGGATTCCCCCAGTTCCAGATCAGCTTTGGGGATTTAACTCCACCCAACCTACAATACAATTCCAGAATGTCTGGGCAGAAAAGCAAGTTCTCAAAAATCCATATTGCATTTCCATATTATGGTAGCATGATCTGTGGAATTTGAATTTAAGCAGTCCAAACCGTTATTTTAAAGGGATGTTTAAAGAGATACAGTAACAATAAATGGTTTACTCCTTTCTTGTGTTCATTTGCCCTCTCCCCCAATATAATTGCATGTGTCACATACAGTAGCAGGAAGGAGTCACTGCAGCTTTCACACAGCAAGCAGGATTCCCCCAGTTTCAGATCAGCTGTGGGTCTTTAACTCCCTGCTACACCCTGCATGGACCAAATTCACCTAAGTGGGTCTACCTAGCTAGCACAAATTCCAGCTTGTGGCTGGCTCTCCCAATGTTCAGTCCAAGCTCCAATGCTGGCAACGTTGTCTCCATTCTACAGGGTTCAATCCTCAACAAATAGCCAGAAACAAGCAAGTAAATTGAAAGAAGTGCAGCAGGAAAATGACCTGACTAGCATGCATGAGTTTGCGGGTTCAAATCCCCACTGGTATGTTTCCCAGACTATGGGAAACACCTATATCGGGCAGCAGCGGTGTAGGAAGATGCTGAAAGGCATAATCTCATATTGCACAGGAGAAGGCAATGGTAAACCCCTCCTGTATTCTAGCAAAGACAACCACAGGGTTCTGTGGTTGCCAGGAGTTGACAGGAGTTGACACCGACTCAACAGCACACTTTACCTTTACTTTGCTTTAAGGGCAGCCTCTCAGCAACATGATCACATGGTCTAGCGAGTTCTCACAGAGCTCAACAAGATTACTGGAGGAGAGACTTCACATTCCCTTAATGTGAAATTAATTGTGGGTGCGGGGGATGCACCCAAGTAGATTCTCTAGTGTTATTGTGCTGCCTTATTTTATGGTCTGTGTCTGTTTTTATATACTTGCTTCAAAATAAGACTTTGCAAATCGAATCATGAGGAGCTGATCTTGTGGCAGCAAGCATGAATTGCCCCCTTTACTAAGCAGGTCTACTCTGGTTTTCATTTGAATGGGAGACATAAGTGAGCACTGCACTGTAAAATATTCCCGTTAGGGGATGGAGCCGCTCTGGGAAGAGCAAACTGAGACGCTGTCTGAAGTCTGAAGACTTAATAGACTTGTTCTGCTAAATTTGAGATGGTCGTGCAAAAGTCTCAAGGTGGTTTACACTTTTACATATAATGTATTTATTTATTTATTTTATTTATATAACGCCTAGTATAAAAATCTCTAGGTGGTGTACAGAATTAAAACATACAATATAACACATTTAAAATTCATAAAAAGAAAAATCATAGATAAAAAATACATTTAAAACACATTGAAATTTAAAAATTGAATCTCAGTTGAAGGCCTGGGAAAACCGGTACGTCTTCAGGGTCCTCCTAAAAGCAAACAGAGAAGGAGATGCTCTTATTTCAGCAGGGAGCGCGTTCCAAAGCCCTGGGGCTACCACAGAGAAGGCCTGGTCCCGAGTTGCCACCAAACGAGTTGGGAACAACCATAACCGGACCGCACCAGATGATCTTAATAGGCAACAGGGTTCATTACAGAGAAGACGTTCTGTTAAGTACACTGGACCTAAGCCGTTAAGGGCCTTATAGGTAATAACTAGCACTTTGTATTTCGTTTGGAAACATATCGGCAGCCAGTGCAGTTCTTTTAGAATTGGTGTTATATGGTCCCTTCGGGTAAACGCAGAGACCAGTCTGGCTGCCTCATTCTTTACCAATTGTAGTTTCCAAACTATGTACAAAGGCAGCCCCATGTAGAGTGCATTACAGTAGTCAAGCCTAGAGGTTACCAGCATATGTACCACTGCTTTTAGGTCACTAGTCTCCAAGAATGGGCGCGCATCTGATGTATCAGCCGAAGCTGATCAAAAGCACTCTTGGCCACAGCCTCAACCTGAGAAATCAGGGAGAGTTTGAGATCCAGGCGTACTCCCAGACTACGAACCTGATCTCTTAGGGGGAGTGTAACCCCATCCAGAACAGGCAGATCTAAACCATCTCTCAGAGCTCAACCCCCTATAGACAGTACCTCCATCTTGTTTGGATTCAACTTCAGTCTGTTATCCCTCATCTAGCCCAATATCACCTCCAGGCAGGCACTTAGCGGGGTCATGCCATTTCCTGATGAAGTTAGTGTGGAGAAATAGATCTGGTTGTCATCAGCATATTGATAGCATCCCAGACCAAACTGCCTGACGATTTCTCCTAGTGGTTTCATGTAGATGTTAAAAAGCATTGGAGACAGTATGGAGCCCTGTGGAACTCCACACTTTAGTTCTCGCTTTGCAGAACAACAGTCTCCAAGCAACACCATCTGGCATCTACCAAAGAAGTAGGAGCGGAACCACTGTAAAACAGTGCCACCCAATCCCACCTCCCTCAGGCAGTCCAGAGATCCAAAAGGATCAGCAGAGTCACACTCCCTCTGTCAATCAACATCCATCAGGCTGACCAAGGCAGTCTCAACCCCATAGCCCACCCGAAAGCCAGTCTGGAGAGGATTCTGCATCTCTGCACACATGGTGCAGGGGAGAGGAGCTTGCATGTTGCAAGGTAGAAGGAAGGGAAGAAGGGAAGAGAAAGGAAGTGGCTGGAAGGAAGTCCCTGAGATTAGCAATCTACATTCTTTGCATCAAAGGGATAGTGTCAGAGCAGTAGAGAAGGGATCACCAATGTCTTGACCCTCTATCCCTCTGACTCACTAGTCTGTCCTCCTATGTCATTGAGACAAGAGACAGCACATAGTCCTTCACTTCCAACACCCTGCACCCCCCTAGGGACTGCCCGACCTTGTAACTAGTCTCCTGTCCTCTGTTAATCTGCTGCACTATATTACACGTGTCCTTAATGTTCTTGTGCAGCAGAAACATGGGACCAGGAGAAGGAAAGGAGAGGAAGGCAGTGAGAGGCCCACTTTAAAATCTCATCTCTGGGCTCACTCCAACCTTGGTACACGTCTGATGTTGTCCCATTTTCAGAAGTGTCCAGCAAAATACTTTCCCCACTGGTACAAGTGGCAGGGGGGATGTGACGGAATGGGCTTTAAAACACATACCAGTTTCATTTCAGAACTTCCCTTCCTCAATTCCAAAAGCCAGTTTTGGCCTTGGTGTTCCTTTTGTGGATTTCTTGTCTCTCACATTTCTGTTAAGAACCATGCTTCTTTTGTTTCAAAAGTGCTACCTTGAGGGAGAAAGGTGGAGCTTTTAATTAGTTTGCCTATCTCCAAGAGGAAGATTGTAACCTCTAGCTAACTTTCCCTCACCAGATGTAAAATTTGCAAATCATTCCCTATAAACAAACCAGCCAGCTAAAGGAGAGAGTTGCGTGAGGGGAGGGACTCTTGAGTTTGCTGTTTCCGACAGTTACTTTGGTGTTAGTTTAGCTTTGTTGTTAGCTGAGACCAGGCTGCATGGCTCCTGGGCGCGTGCAGACTTCACAATGCAAGCTTTTGTTTTCTAAACTGCAACTTAAGGCCTAAGAGCCATCTAGGCAGTGGGATGGGTGTTGTAACAAGGGTGTTGGGCTTGTCGCAAAGGAGGTGGTCAGAGGATCTAATTAATTTAGAAGGGGGACACGATTTCCTAGTTTGGGAAAGACTGATCCACTGGGAAAGTCTGGACTTGGGTTAGCCACATCTCAATAACATATGAATCTCACTAAATGACAAGCTGCCTGAAAATCTGATGAAGAAAAATACATTCTTCGTTGTATTATATTATTCAATAGTATATTGCATTGCATTGCAGGAAAAATAGTAGCATTGTGTGAACAAACTGAGAGTTCATATAAAGTAGTTTGGGGAAGGCGGGCAGTATAGCCTGCCATTATTAATTTGATTTCTATACCACCCTTCCAAAAATGGCTCAGGGTGGTTTACACAGAGAAATAAATACTTATGAGGGAGGGGGGCACTGATTTATAGGTTGCAGGGGAGCGCCAGAACCTTTAGCACTGGCCCTGGGCATAGCTGGGGGAGGGGGATTGTGTTCTCCCCTCTCCTCAGCGGCCCCTCGGAGTTAGGGAGATAATGAAGAAAATAGGGAGGGGTGGAGCTGGGTGGCCCTCAGGAGCGGGGGTGGGGGCCTCTTTGACCCCATCCACTCAATTATAGCTACAACCCTGGTAAAGTAAAGTTGCACCTCCAACTCCTGGCAATCTGTGGTTGTCTTTGGTAGAATACAGCAGCGGTTTACCATTGCCTCCTCCCATGCAGTTTGAGATGATGCCTTTCAGCATCTTCCTATATAGGTGCTGCCCAATATAGGTGTTTTAAACATACCAGTGGGGATTCGAACTGGCGACCTCATGCTTGCTAGGCAAGTCATTTGGTTTGGGCCTGGGATACCTGAGGGACCGCCTGCTCCCAAGGGTTGCTGCCTACTTGACGAGGTCATCTGAGGGTGCTCTGCTCCGGGTGCCAACAATGAGGAAGGCTTGGTTGTCGTGCACACGGGACAGGGCCTTCTCTGTTGCTGCCCACAGACTCTGGAATGTTCTCCCAGTGACTATTTGCTCCTCGGTCTCCATCACAGCTTTTAGAAAGAGTGTAAAATCTTGGCTTTTTGGCCAGGTTTTTATGTCTCTGCTGCTGCTCTTTGTACTCTGTATTGCTTCTATGCTTTTGTTTTACATTTTTAATCAGATTTGTTTTATATTTTTAGCTTAATATTTTATTAATATTTTAACCCCTGCTAACTGGGCAAAGAGGCACCTTTTAATGTGGTGATTCTCTTTATTTAGCAGGGGGAGAGTAACTGGCCCTATCCAACCCCAGCACAGTACTTCCAGTGACTGTTGCTGGGGTCTATCTTATGTTTCTTTTTAGATTGTGAGCCCTTCGGGGACAGGGAGCCATCTTATTTGTTTGTTATTTCTCTGTGTAAACTGCCCTGAGCCACTTTTGGCAGGGCAGTATAGAAATCAAATTAATAATAATAATAATAATAGCAGCATCTTTTTTACAATCTTGTTTTTAAATTTTGCTGTAAACCGCCTTGGGATTGTTTTGAATAAAAGGTGGTATATAAATATAAATTTGACAATAAATAGATAGATAAATTTCCCTCTATGTCATTAGGAAGCACTAACCCCTGGCAGCAGCCCAAACTAATCCTGATCCTTCAGTCCTTTCTGCAGCCTGCTGCATCCCAAGCAGAGGTTGAGGAGGTTTCCACCCAGACCTCTGCTTGGAAGGTGCCCCATCCTTCTCAGCAAAACCCCTGATAACGATCTGTGTGTCTGACAACCCAATGGACATCAAAGGAAGAGGGTTTGATCAAAGGGACAATCTCTATAGAAGCCCTGATAAGGAGCCCAAAGGGGGGGGGCTCATTCGGTTGGACTCTCTTTGGACCTCACGGTGCTGTGAGACTACTCCCTGACTATGCCCAAGCGAGCCCTAGCAGCGTCTCTGCCCACCCGCTGCTGGCACTGGCATAGTAAAGGAGGGCGAACAGAGACGGAGGCGCCACTTAGGATCCGCCGCATAGTAAAGGGGGGAGAAGAATGATTTCAACAGCAGAATGTTGACTTCTATCAAAGAAAGAGATTCAAAGCAGAATGTTGATTTCTATCGAAGGAACCTTCTTTGGACTTCTCATGAGCTCCTCCCTGCTCACTGCACAGTGCCTGCAAGTTGCACTTCCTGAATAAAAACATAAGAACAGCCCTGCTGGATCAGGCCCAAGGATGCCCATCTAGTCCAGCATCCTGTTTCGCACAGTGGCCCACCAGATGCCTCTGGAAGCCTGCAGGCAGGAGTTGAGGGCATGCCCTCTTTCCTGCTGTTACTCCCCTGCAACTGGTACTCGGAGGCATCCTGTCTCTGAGGCTGGAGGTGGCCTATAGCCCTCAGACTAGTAGCCGTTGATAAGACTTCTCCTCCATGAAGTTCTCCAAACCCCTCTTAAAGCCATCCAGGTTGCTGGCTGTCACATCTTGTGACAGAGAATTCCACAAGTGGATTATGCGTTATGTGAAAAAGTACCTCCGTTTGTTGGTCCTAGATTTCCTGGCAATCAATTTCATGGGATGAGCCCCTCTTAAAGCCATCCAGGTTGTAGGCTGTCACATCTTGTGGCAGAGAATTCCACAAGTGGATTATGCGTTATGTGAAAAAGTACCTCCGTTTGTTGGTCCTAGATTTCCTGGCAATCAATTTCATGGGATGAGCCCCATTTCTAGTGTTATTTATTATTTTATTTTTATTTATTACATTTATATCCCGCTCTTCCTCCAAGGAGCCCAGAGCGGTGTACTACATACTTGAATTTCTCACAACAACCCTGTGAAGTGTTTTCGGCTGAGAGAGAAGTGACTGGCCCAGAGTCACCCAGCAAGTCTCATGGCTGAATGGGGATTTAAACTCGGGTCTCCCCGGTCCTAGTCCAGCACTCTAACCACTACACCACGCTGGCTCTCTTGTTATGTGTTATGTGAGAGGGAGAAGAATTTCTCTCTGTCCACTTTCTCCACCCCGTGCATGATTTTATAGACCTCTACGTTAAATACCAGGCAATCTCCAGATCTGTGACAGCCCATTCACACAAACGTCATCACTTAACACTGCAGTCATCAACAGATGAGTTTGCATGTGAAGTTTGAACCAGCCCACAAATATGGCTCTGTCTCCATGTAAGGAACTCTTGTGACAGGCTGTAATAGCACCTTCCATTGAAATCAATGGGACTTCTTCCAAAGCCAATACCGTATTTTACGGACTATAAGACGCTACAGACTATAAGACGCACCTTAATTTTAATCCAGTTTTTCAGAGTTTTAACATATTAAACTGTTAAAACATATAAGACGCACCTGAATTTTGGCGGATATTTTTTGAGGAAAAAAGTGAGTCTTATAGTCCATAAAATACGGTATATGACTTGAAGTGCAATCCTTTTTTCTTTTTTCTTTTTTAAGCGGGTAAAAAACATTTGCCTGGAGATAGCATGCTTGCATCACGCCAAGTAGTAGAATGGCTGCATAAGCCGCTAGTAATATCACATCTCATTTTATGATATCCTTGCTGCCTGCAAATTATCCATAGGGAATTACGGATTAACTAGCTGAGCCCACACAGAGCATCTGTGCAACAATACACTCCCCACACCTCCTGCCCCAGTCTCTCCTGCCCCATGTCCTCCTCCGTTGTGGCCCTCCAAAGGGCGGTGGGGCTTCGTCCTCCTCCATCCCAGCCCTCCGTCCTCGGATGCCTCCCTGCCATTTTCGGGAGCCCCATCCTCCAATTCCCTCGACTTCCTCTTCCCTCTAGGGCAGCGGGGCTCAGCCACCCACCACCTCCTCTTCATGGCTCAGCGGACGACTGGGCCTGCCCCCGCTGTTCGCCCAGCCGGGCTCCTCTCCATGGTGTGGCTTAGTGGCTCGTCGCCTCCTCTTTGCCCCTTTTTGTCTGCCTGCCCTTGCTAGCCGCCCCCAGAGCAGCACCCCCTCCTCGACCTCCTGCTCCAGGCTCCTCCGGCCCCCCAACAGACGTTTGCCTGTGCTCTTTCTCCTTCAGTCCTGAACGCTCGCAGCCTGTCACGAGAGTTCCGCCGCCAACGCCTGGGAACGCGTGCTGGGTAAGAGATATAAATTTATAGATTCCCTATGAATTAATTCCCTCTCTAATCCACACCAGAACTGTAAAAGACACTTCTTTTTCCTTCCATATTTATTGGGCAGATCTATGGTGCTCAGTAATGTATAACTAGTTCCAGTGTTGATTAATAAGCTGCGGAAGAGCAGTGGGGGCAGGATGTGGGGAAGATAATTTTTTTTTTTTTGCACAACATCCAAAGTGTGGTGCAGCAAGGGATCCATAGGACGGGTGGTGGTGGGGTGGGGTGAGTTGGGCAGGGATGTTAGTTTTGAAGATGCTGGGCTGAAGGCAATGTCTGCAAGTATATTTACCGGATCCTGAAGGCCAACGTCAGCTGTGAGACTCAGGAATGGAGATCTTGAGTGCGCAGAGAAGCTTCCACCTGTCCAGATGGCTTGGCAGAGTAATCGAATATGCAGGAATGGAAGTCCCTCCCAACTGGAGTGACTTCAGCAATCTGTTAGGCACAAGTTGCCTTCACAGGATAGGGGCTACATGCAACTCCTCCCATGGATTGAGAGCATGCCTTCCCTTGTTCTCCCTTATCGGGTGCTGGCAGGTGGGTTGGATGGAGAGACCCCCCCCTACTTCGTCTCTTCCTCCCTGTCCGACCGTGTGTGTGTGTGTGTGTGTGGCCTCTTTATACCTTTTTCCAGGCCTGTTATCCATATCTCATATCAGAAACAGCCATATCATTTCTCTCTGTGTCTCCAGTCTGTTATCAGCCACTCTGGTTCCCCCCACCCCCAAACTCTTTTACCATATTTAGTGAAGGAGTCTACCATTCTTGGGGTTTGTATCCGGCACTTGTCTACTGAGTCAGATGGCGCTGTTTCCCTTTTGCTGTTCTCAAAACATTCCTGTCTCTGTCCAGACTGACAGGTTTGTGGTCATCTCGAAGCAGAGTTGGCGCCTTTTAGTCCCAAGAAATGTGTTAAGAGATAACATGCAAAGAGTTTCAGCAATTAACTGTGTGTGTATATAATGTACCCCTAAAATATGTAGGTACTGATATCTACGTGTTGCTTCCTAAGACCTTCTAAATATGATTACTCTCAACATTTGCAAATTTCAATATGCATAGCACAATGCATAAACATGTTTCAGAGCAGGGAGGGGGCGAGTCTTTTCCCCTCTTGTCTGGTCTTGACAATAGAATAAACCATTTCATTCAGTTACTTTGGCTCAGCAGAACCAAAGTTCACACTCCAGTTTCTTGCAAAATAACAATCCCAGTTACAGACCTACTGTAAGCTTAGCCCTTTGGGCCCTCAATGCTGGTCCCAATTCAACCAGGGTATTTGTCAGAGTTGCAGAACCTTTGGGGAACAGTGACCATAGTGTAATCCAATGCAGCATATATGCAAGTAGAGAATTGTTAAGGAAGTCCAACACAGATGCTTTGGACTTCAGAAGAGGAAACTTCTCAAAAATGAGGGAACTAGTAAGAAGGAAGTTAAAAGGAAAAGTCAGGAGGGTCAAATCATTCCAGAAAGCATGGAACATATTTAAAACCACAATACTAGAAGCTCAGTTGGATGTATACCAAGAAGGAGGAAAGGTACCACCAAGTTCAGGAGGACACCAGCATGGCTAACAAGTAGAGTCAGGGAAGCTATAAAAGGGAAGATGATTTCCTTCCAAAAATGGAAGTCCTGCCCAAATAAAAGAGAACAGAAAGGAACAAACTCTGGCAAAAGAAATACAAGGAGGCAATAAGGGATGCAAAGGGAGAAATTGAGGAGCATATAGCTAGAAGTGCCAAGGGGAATAACAAAAACTTTTAAAATTATATCAGAAGTAGAAAACCTGCCAGGGAGGTGGTTGATGAAGGCGTGAAAGAGCCAGCGTGGTGTAGTGGCTAGAGTACTGGACTAGGACTGAGGAGACCCGAGTTCAGATCCCTATTCAGCCATGAAACTAGCTGGGTGACTCTGGGCCAGTCACTTTTCTCTCAGCCTAACCTACTTCACAGGGTTGTTGTGAGGAGAAACTTAAGTATGTAGTACACTGCTCTGGGCTCCTTGCAGGAAGAGTGGGATATAAATGTAAAAATAAATAAATAAATATTGAGGATAAGGAGATTGCAGAGAAGCTGAATGAGTTCTTTGCATCTGTCTTCATGGCTGAGGATATTGACCATATACCCTCTCCAGAATTGAGCTATTCAGGTTTAGCGGCTGAAGAACTGGGCCAATTTGAGGTGACAAGGGAAGATGTTCTAAAGTAGTGTTTCTCAACCTTTTTGGAGTCACTAAATTCTTTGTGCAGAGTTTCAAGGACCACTACTTTGTTAATGCACAGTTTCCCAGACCAGCAGTTAGATAGATAGATAAACTTAAACTTGAAACCCTCTATCTATCTATCTATCTGACTTTTATACTGCCCAAAACTTGCATTTCTGGGAAGTTTATAATTAAAATAATATAAGCATTAAAATAATTAAATTAGGAATCTTTTACAAACATGGAATATTAGGGGTTCTCAACCTTGGGTCCCCAGAAGTTGGTGGACTTAAATTCCCATAACCCCCAACCACAATGGCATTTGACCATTATGGCTGGGGAATTATGGGAGTTGAAGTCCACCAACATCTGGGGACCCAAGGTTGAGAACCCCTGAATCTAAAAGCCTGGGTGAACAAATATGTCTCCAGTATGTGTGGGGTGGGGGTGCTTGTGATTACTCAATGGAGAGGGGATATTGGGCCATTAGAAAAATTCAAAAGCTGCATGGGGCCAACGAAAACAACACACAAGCAAGCTTTTAAATTCCCCCAAACTCTTCATCAGGCTGGATGTCAAGCAAAGCAAAAAGGAAGTGAGGAGAGGAGAGCTGGGCAAGTTGTCAGTAGAGCCCGAAGTCTACAGTTTAACCTTCTCATGATGGAGGCGGAGTTTTAGCAGGAGTTGTGTAGCCGCAGGGCTGGATCAAGACAACATTAGTCAGGACAACCAATTAAATTAATTTAGTCATATCTAATTTGTGTCAATGCTGCTTGGTCATGATCACCTGGCTTGATCTGGATCCTGCTCTTAGATGTGCACTTTGTGAGGCAGATCTAATGAAACCCACGCAGCTCCTCCAAAACTCCTTAAAAATGGTTACGTAGCAGGTGCTGGGGATGGGTTTTCTTTTTTAATGGTGAAAGAAAATGTGAAGAAGAGCAGTGGGGACCTGGAATTAAAGGGAAGGGGGCGATTCTGAGATGGCGTGGATGCGGGGTGTTGTAGTGGTGGATGCCTCGTCTTCCTCGCTGGGGAGATGAGGCACTGTTCAGGGTGGGCAAGGCAATGGTGCACCAGACTGCGTTTGGAAGGTCGCCCGGGTCCAAGAGCTGCCACTGCTGTGCTTGCGCACCAGAGTGTAGCAGGTGTTCCCCCATCCTCTCTCACAGCGCGTGCCTCTGCACCCCCCTCCCAACTCTCCTGCATGTGCCAATCACACCAGCCTGCCTTTGGGGCCACGCAGCTTACGTAGTCCCACATGCTGACCATGTGTAGCTGCGAGGCAAGCCAAGGCAGCCCTCCTCCCTCTCTCCACCGCTTAGCTCTCACTGCGGCATGTTCCTGGCCAGAGGCTGTCCACCCGCCACCCGGCGAGGTCATAAAGGAGACCTCTGTCTTCCACTGGTGGTGCAGACCAGGAGGTTATAGGGGGGTGAGGGACCACAACACCCCACCAATGCAAGAGAGAAATGGCGTTCCCTCTCAAGGTGCCTTGGCTGCAACAGGCAGCTGGTTTTAAATTGGTTGGGATCAGACACGAACCGTGCTGAGGCATCAAATCCCCAGGATCACTTCATTCCAGTGCCATTCATCCAATGACCCTTTTGCATGAATGCACAAAATGGTCTCTTGCCTCTCCCCTGCACCACGCCGCCTCCCTCCGCCACTTAACCCTCATTGGTACGCATACTTGCTCCCCCTCCTCTGAGGAAGGTCCACCTGCACTCCCTTTCTGCAAAGTCTGAGCCAAGGAGGCCCTCCTCCTTCCCTCCGCCGCATAGCCCTCACCACGGCATGATCCTGGCCAGAGGTTCTAACCCCTGGCAAGGTCACAAAAAGGACTGCCGTCTTCTAGCCGCGGTGCAGACCAGGGGGTTACAGGGGGCCGAGGGACCACAACGCCCCACCGATGCAAGAGGGAGACAGCGTTCCCTCTCAAGGCACCTCGGCCGCACTAGGCAGCTGGGTTTCAGTCAATCAACCTTTGGCTGCAAACAATGAACAAATAAGAACCAGCAGCCCTTCAAGTGGCACCCACTGCCATACATTTTCCTCCATGCCCCCACACCGTATACAGTTTGAAGCTGTAAAGATCCTCTCTAATAAAAGGCTTGGTGTCCGTCTGTGGACGGACACCAAGCATGTGTCTGTGCCTCCCTCGGCTGTTCTGAGCATGCGCGGAGCGCATGCTCAGAACAGTCCGAGGGAGACACGACCGCCAGCACCTAGCGGCCGCCGCGAAAAAGCCAGGGAAGAGGCGGCGGGGGAGATTGGCCGAAGCGGTGGCAGAGCCGCCGCCTCGGCCGGAGGAGACAGAGACCAGGACGGGGAGACAGGGGACGGGGAAGCCGGCCGAGGTGGCGGCAGAGCCGCCGAGGACGGGCAGCTTGGACACTATGGAGCCCTAGACCGGCCCCAAAATTGACCTTGCCCTTGCCCAAATGCTTCCCGCCTCGGCCGCCGCCGCCCGCTCTCCCAGCTGCCCAAATTCTCCTTCCCCGCTCCCCCCCCCAAATGATTAAGGGCCAAAATGGCCCAGGAGAATGCCTCCGTGGCCGCCGCCACGGCCGCCAACCACCCTCCCAGCTGCCCGAGACCTCCTTACCCGAAGCAGCCCGCAACAGTTGGGCGAACTAAAAGCAGTTTTTGCGAAGAAGAGAGGAGCTCCCGAACAGAGCTCCTCTCTGTGCTAAGCCTCTTCCCGAACTGGTGCTTTGGGCGCAAAGGATGCCTATTGCGTCCTTTGTGTCCATAGCAGCAGTTTGGGCATTGGCTTAGCACAGAGAGGAGCTCTATTCGGGAGCTCCTCTCTTCTGCGCAAAAACTGCTTTTAGTTCGCCCGACTGTCGCAGGCTTCTTCGGGTAAGGAGGTCTCGGGCAGCTGGGAGGGCGGGCAAAGGCCAGAGGGAGTGGGGCAGTGGGGGGAACTCTCCCCTACTAGCGCCCGTTATTACAACGGGCCTGAAAACACTAGTAGGGAATAAGATAGCTGTAGGAAGATCTCAGCAGCACGGGGAGGCAAGGCGGAAGCAGGGTCCCACGCCTCTGTGATACTCCTCCTCTTTCTTTTCCATGCCATGTGCAAAATTGAGGAAGTGAGTGCCTTTCCACCCAAGAGTTCTGAAGGAACTCAGATGTGAAATTGATGATCTCCTAGCAAAAATAAGTAACTTGTTCCTTCAATCAGGTTGAGGATTAGAAAGTAACTCTGATTTTTTAAAAAGGGGATCCAGGGGAGATGCAAGAAACTACAGGCCAGTTAACTTAAATTCTGTGCTGGGTAAACTGAGGGAAAGCATACTTAAGGACAAAATTGTTAAACACATAAGAACAGGCCTTGTTGAAGGAGAACCAGCATGGCTTGTGCAAGGGCAAGTCTTGCCTCATTAACCTTTGGGAGTTCTTTGCGAGTGTCAACAGGCATGTGGATAAAGGTGATCCAGTTGACATAATATACTTGGTCCCCCAGGAATTGGTACTGGGACTAGTGCTCTTGAACTTGTTTATAAGTGGTCTAGAATTTAGTGTAAGCAGCAAAGTAGCCAAGTTTGCAGATGACACCAAACTATTTAGGGTAGTCAAAACAGATTGGGAGAAGCTCCAAAAAGATCTCTCCAAACAGGGGAGTGGGTGACAAAATGGCAGATGTGGTTCAATGTAAGCAAATGTAACAGAGGCATATCTAGGGAAAATAGCACCTAGGGCAAGCACTGAAATTATGTTCCCCCTCCAAACATCTGACATCCATATTTCAGATAACTTTACCATAATATCAGCTCAAAAATACAAGTCAAGATCGTTAATTAACAAATCTTTAATTTACAAATTATGGCATTACATGATAATTATAACTGCATCATCCTTGCTTTCACTGATGCAAATTGATCTATGATGGGATCAAAGTCAGTTTTTTCCATTTCTTCTCTTTCTACACTCAGCAGAGCAAGGTCACAGACTCTGCCTTGACCCATGGAGTCTCTCAAATATGAAAGTATTAGTTCTAACTTGCTGAATGATCTCTCACAGCCGGGGATGGAAACTGCAATGGTTAGCATTATCTGAATAGCAATACGAAGATTGGGAAAGACACTCTCATCTCCATACTGAACAATAAATTCAAGAAGCTCTTCAGGTTTTGATATTTTCATGTTGGTCCGCCTTGATAGCAACATTCTCCAATCCAAAATTTCTTCATATAGTTCCTCATCAACATCAGAGCTGTACAGTTTGCAAAAATTTTCACAGTTCTTCTTTAGGTCGTTTCTGTCAGCACTGTAACACAGTCCCTCGATATCGAGAAGGAACCCAAACCTGGCATCAGTGTCATGCAGATGAGTGAACCTTTCGTCCATTTCTCGGTGAAGATGGCCGAGTGTTCCCTTCATGACACTTTCCATCTCCTCCCTAGCTGTTAACCCAGCGTCTCTTGATTTCTCACCAGGCATTCGTTTTTTCAGTCTCGGACGTCTTTCAAAGTCAACATCCCATTCTTGACAGAGACCAAGCCCTACTTCGAGTGACTCACTGACCAACACTTCTCTTTCATCATCAAAATGATCTCGGAGGGCTTTCAGATCCAGGGCAGCATCGTGGAAGTTCATGCTAGGATTCCGCAGCCTCTTTTGAACACTGTCAATTTGAATGAGTACTTTGTTCCAAAATCCTAACAAAGTCAGAAAATCGTAAGTCAACATGCAGTCGTGCAGCTGCATTGCATCACTTCTTGTTTCAACGTACTCGTCTTCATCATCTATCATGTCCTGAAGAACTTGAAGTATCTCCTCCAGGTGATTGTTGACGGGCTTCACTGCTTCTGTCCTTGAACTCCACCTGGTTTCAGACTCCAACTTAACAACCACAGGCACAGCATTTTTGAGTTTTTCCCAGTACTGTGTTGAACGAGAGAAAAACATGTAGATAGCTTCAATGGTTCCAAAAAACATTGCCATCGTCAAATCCTGTTTGGCTGTATGTACACCCACCAAGTTGAGTGAGTGATTGTCACAATTCACAGACACTGCCAGGTTGTTTTTCTCACTTATTCTTTGACAAACACCACTTCTGTGTCTAGCCATCACAGCAGCGTTGTCATAGCACTGTGACCGACAGTCTTGTAGCTCCATTTTGTCCTTCTCTAACTGTTTCAAGATTTCTTCAACCAAGCTCTCAGCATCCTTCTGGCTTACCTGGATAAAACCAAGGAAGGACTCTCTAACATGCACTGTTTTCCTCTCAAAATCAACTTCCACGTACCTCACCACTTCTGACACCTGCTCACAGTGTGCCTGGTCAGGAGTCCAGTCAAACATGAGACCATAGTATTTGGCTTTACGAATTCTTCTCAGTAGACTCTGGCGAACAGTGGATGCCATCAGGTGGATGAATTCATTCTGAACTGCCAGTGAGAGATAAGAGGGGGATCCAGGATGACTTTCCACATAGGTCAGGTGTTCTTTCAGGACTGGGTCATAAGTAGCCATTACTTTTACTAAGCCAAGGAAATCTTCTACACTGGAGTCATCCTTGTCTAGCTGAAGTGACTCCCCATATCCTTGCAAAGCCAGGTTCTCAGTCGCAAGGTATTTGATGCAGCTAAGGATTCTCGTCAAGATATCCCGCCACCTCTGCTTCTCCTTCTCAATCTGTGACCGAAGTTCCACCTCAATGAGTCCTCGGTTTCCAGCGACATTTCTTTCCATTTCTTTCCACTGCAGGAAGCACTCCCGATGATTCTTGGCATTTTCATGAACACTAATCCTTTCAGGTGCTTCCCAATGGTTGAATCCACTTTCCTGCTCCAATGAGGATTGATCGACTGACCGGGAATAGAGAAGACAACAGAAACAAAAGGCAGACTTTTTAGAAGGGGAATAGACCAGCCATGGGCGACCCACCTCCTCACCACAACCACCTCCCAATTTCTTCCTGAACCAAGTTTTGTTCATCGAGCAGTTATTTGTTGGTAGGAAAGGCCCCTCACTGTTCTGGAAATACTTCGAACCCAGCTTTATTATTTCTGTTCTCAACGCATCAGGCAGAATTGCTTTTCCAGTATTCTCGAACTTCAGAAGTCCAATGTCACGCTGTTCAATCACTTCTGGCATAACAGCTCGAGGCTCTTTGGCACCATCCAGTTCACTAGGTTTAGTGTAGTCTGGTTCAATCCCATCAATAAACTCAACATCACCACCACCTTCCCCTCCTGTCATGTCCACACTCTCCGCGGCAGCCTCACTCCTAATCTCGTCATACTCGGATTCATCTAACTTGACTTCCTCCTCTGGTTGTGGCGGATTTGTACTTGATCCACCTTCGGATTCTAGCAACATCGTAGCAGGTGCAGGCAACTCCACGGAACATGGTGTTTGACTGCTTGGTCCGGGCTTTGCAAAGAAGGGCATGAAGAACTTGCTTGACTTCTTGGCTTCCTCCTCCTCCAACTTCTGTCTCTTCTGTCCTTCAGCTCCACTTTCCTTCTTCTTCTGTGGCATCATGATCTAATCTATAAGGGAATTTGTTCATTGTTATGTCAACATCCCACTCTTCCTCCAAGGAGCCCAGAGCACCCCCACACCTGTTTCTGCATTGGACACCCCTTAATAAATCTTTAATATATTTCAATACATTTTAATGCTCAAGAATAATACATTTCTTCCAAGCTCTGAAAGCCACACCTTGTAGCAGTGAGTTCCACAAGTTAATGAAGGTTTGCTTGGGAAAAGCCCTTTCTTTGGTATTTCTGAACCAGTTTTACTCCATACTATGCTCATGAAAGGGGGGAGAGGTGTCACTTGTTTTGCAGGACCTTCAGTGAATTATGATAAGAACTGACAGTTGCAGTCATTCATTCGTGGACATCTATAGCTAAACAGTTCTTTAATTTCCTGCTTTTTTCTGTCCACATGGGAGAAGATTTTGCAAGTTCTCTCCCTTTACAGGCTTTCCTTCCCTCAATCATTATCCCTAAGGTGCTCTCTGCATGCATGTGTGGAAAGCTAGGACATTCTTTCCCCGCCTTGTTGAATAATAATGCTTTCTAGTATACTGGACTTCCTGAGATCCAGCACCCCCACACCTGTTTCTGCATTGAAATGTTTGACTTACTTACAATAAATTACATTAAATTGCATTTGAATTAGAAATTTTGCATTACTTACATTAAAAGTCCTCCCCTGGAAGGCTTGTTGCAGAGCACAATAGTGGTGTAACTGCAGTTCCAGTCAATAGAGGTGCTATTAATGATTGAGAAAAAATAGTTTAGAGAACACTGATAATATTCTAGAGGCGGACATTTATCTCACCTAGCAAAAGGAAAGATATACATTAACACACACACGCCCCAAAAAACATGTACAGATCTCTACACACATTTATTCACACATGTTCAGTGCATTTAGAGTGCTATATTTCCATTTTGTAACCAGAATGAGTGTGCTTGTACCCAGGTTAACTGTGCAGTCATTCACAAAAAGCATCTATGTGTACAGATACATGCACATTGATTATAAAAAGTGTTGATTATAAAAGACAGTTCCATCCTATATCAGACATAAGTGGTGAAGCTGTCATTTGTGAAAAGAAACTGGAGCATTCAGAATGCAACTTGAAAGCCTTTGTTGCCTGAATTATATATAAAATCTCCTGTAACAGAATCAACTCTTACACACATGTTAAACCACTAAGCTGTGATTAAACCACAAAAATGGCTTCCTGGTGCAGCTGATTTCTCATGAGAAACCTTTTTGCCTTCCAGACAACAAACCAACATGTCACACAAATCAATCAATTGATGTAATATGATGAAATAAATTAATATTCTGTTAAACCCAACTGCTGAAAAACTAATGTGCATCTAATTAATCACAACTACTCTGGTCCAGCTAGGGCCCTTACATGCAAGGAAGCAGGCACATACGTTTCCACCTGTATGAGGAACTTCACATGTGTTGCCTCCCTCTCTGCTCCCAAGTCTTGGCGCTGAGGCAGCACAGATACAGCTTTCTTTAGAAAGCAGGAATCACACCCATCAGCTATTCATAGGGGTACTGGAGACTGGGTGTAGTCCTTCCCTTCTCTGATCAGCATGATTATTGCATTTCAAGGACTTTGAACGTAAGGAAGGAGTAGGTAGGAAGGAGAAAGGCAAGGGAGGAAAAAAGAACCCTGGAAAGCTCCTCCAAGGAGAATTTGGAATGAGAACCAACTCTTCAAACACAGTTGCAAGGTCACAAGGAAGCTATTTCTGTCCACACCCCCACAGAAGAATCAAGATCTCAAGGAAATGGGGTGTAAGTATCGCCCACCCCAAAATTCAAAGTAAGCGTGTTTAGGATTGCACTGCAAAAGAGAACGGGGTGCCATCGTGCCAAAGATAACTTGTGCATTGAATTATAGAGAAATTCGGTCGAGAGAGAGAAAAAGGAAGTGTTGAGGATGGCAAACAGTGGTGGTGGGCAAAAACGGCAGGCAAAGGCAGGCAGCACGTGCACGAAGTAACACAAATGCCCGCAGCAGTTGCTTAGTCTCCCCCCTCCGGGCTCAACCTCCTGCATCAGGCAGGTAGGCGCTGAGAAATGGCATGGCATCGGGCCAATCAGCTCGAAGGCGCTCTCCGCCAGCCAATCGGAGCGCCCGCCCCCGTGCCTCCCGGTGATCTCACGACCCGCGAGTGAGCTGTTGCGCCTGCGTGGTGGTGAGGTGTGCTTCTGGGCTCACACCAAATTGCTTTTTCTTTGAAAGTAAAGTCCTGAAATCCAGCTATATATTTTTAAAGCATAGATTTCTCGCAAGAGCCGTTGCGGGGCGGGAGGAGCCAAGGGAGGAAAAAAGAACCGTGGAAAGCCCTTCCAAGGAGAATTTGGAAAAAGAGAACCAACTCTTCAAACTCAGTAGCAACATCGCAAGGAAGCTTCCCCCCCCACAGAAGAATCAAGCTCTCAAGGAAAGAGGATATAAAGGGGAGGAGGTTGAGATCCTAAACACACTTACTAGCGTGGAAGCCCCATTGAGATCCATAGGGCTTATTTCGGAGTAAGCATGTTTAGGATTGCACTGCAAAAGAGAAAGGGGTGCCACCGTGCCAAAGAGAACTTGTGCATTGAATTATAGACAAATTCGGCACGGGGGGGGATAAGGGGTCAGGATGCAGTGCAGAACCCACCTCCCAAAATATTGAATAGTCCCCTCCCCTTCGTCTATTGGGGGTGGGGGCGCGTACCTCAGCACGGAATATGGAGTATTTCCAACAGACGCTTTGAAAATAATGGGTAACTCATTGATCAACATTACCAGCGCCACCCCTGGGGCGGGGTTGGTTGGAAACAGCCTTATACAGACGGACAGCAGCATGCCACCAGACTTTTATTCCTCCCCACTAAAAAGAAAACATTCTCCTTTATTTATCACCCCCATTCCCCATGGACTGGAGAAGAAAAAGATCAGCACCTTTCCCAAGAACATCTCTCGCTCTCCACCCCGTGCCAAGTTATTTCTCTTCTCTTTCTTCCTAGGCTCTCTAAGGAAAATGGAGTTGCTTTGGTTTTCTAAACACATCAATTCCCCCCTGAAAAACTGGATCATCCTGAATCTTATCAAGCCCTTATCAAGGCTTGTAAGGGTACAGATTATATTTAGGCTGTATACTGTGGCGGGGTCTAAAGGTTTTCATAAGCATTTGGATTAAAGTTGGGATGCATTGTAAGCAGCAACATGTGATTATTAATAAAAGGAGAATACATATTAGCATAATCATGATTATCTTCTGTGCCCACAATCCCCAATTGGGTAACCAAGAAGTGAGCCATGCCCATATATCCATAGGGTTTTCCTTCCCCATGTTATGCCATATTTGGAATTGATCTTTGAGATTTTGAACATGATCAGTGATGGATCCAGTGTTATTGACATAAAAACAACAGATCTCACCTAGGACTGCGCAAGCCCCACCCTTCTTGGGCAGTGAGTATCCCTAAAAATTCCAAGAAAGAAATTTGTGCCAGTAAGAAGCAAGAGTTTCTCCACAAGGGGAGAAAACTTTTTTTAAAGGCGAGAAGGAGGAGAGAAGGTGCAACAGCGGTTCATAAACAAAGGGTGCAAGCTTACATACTTACTTTGGAGTCCGTCGGTTACTGCCGCAGAAGAATGCAGGCAGAGGCAGGCAGCAATGCACGAAGTAACGCAGATGCCCGTACAGCAGCTGCTTAGTTTCCTTTCCAGGTTCAACCTCCACGTGTACTACAGCACAGCATCAGGCAGGCGTTGAGAAATGGCATTGTTCTCAGTTCGGGGGCGCTAATTGGGCGGCCGACCCAATCAGCTTGGAGGCGCTCTTCGCCAGCCAATCGAAGCGCCCGCCGGCCGTGCCGCCCGGTGATCTCGCGACTTCCGAGTGTGCTGCTGCGCCGGCGCGGGGTGTGGCGCTGGGTCTGCCGGCTGGGCTCACACCAAAAATGTGCTTCTACTTTGAAAGTAAAATCCTGAAATCCAGCTAATGTTTTTAAAGCATAGATTTCTCCCAAGAGCCGTTGATTGCGTGGGGGAGGGAGGAGGAAGGCAAGGCAGGAAAAAAGAACCCTGGAAAGCCCCTCCAAGGAGAATTTGGAATAAGAGAACCAACTCTTCAAACTCAGTTGCAACCTTGCAAGGAAGCCATTTCTGCCCCCCCTACCAACAATCAAGATCTCAGGAAAGAGGGTATAAAGGGGAGAAGGTTGAAATCCTAAACACACTTACTAGCGAGGAAGCCCCATTGAGATCCATAGGGCTTACTTCAGAGTAAGTGTGTTTAGGGTTGCACTGCAAAAAATAATGGGATGCCACCATGCCAAAGAGAACTTGTGCATTGAATTATAGAGAAAGGGGGAGAAAGAAGGGGTCAGGATGCAGTGCAGAACCCACCTCCCAAAATATTGAGTAGTCCCTGCCCCTTCATCTATTGGGTGGGGGGCACAGAATATGGAGTATTTCCAACAGGCGCTTTGAAAATAGTGGGTAACTGTCTAAAGTGATGCATATTGAGGCAAAAAAAACCCATGTTCATATATCTATTAATGGGATCTGAGCTGTAGAGGACTAACCAGGAGAGAGGTGGTCAGCTCATGGAAGGTGTCCACCAAGTGCATGGCAGCTGTGAAAATGGTTAATTCCATGCTAGGAGTCATTAGGAAGGGGATTGAAAATAAAAATGCTAAAATTATAATGCCCTTATATAAATCTATGGTTCAGCCACATCTGGAGTACTGCGTACAGCTTTGGTTACCGTATCTTAAGGGGGATATTATAGAATTAGAACAGGTACAGAAGAGGGCAACCAAGATGATCAGGGGCCTAGAGCACCTTCCTTACAAGGCAAGGACCCCTCGCCCCACCCACCCCTCACCCCTTCCTTGCCCTACTGCCCCTCGCCCTTTCCTCACCCCACCCCCCTCACCCTTTCCTCGCCCCTTCACCACTCACTTTCCTCACCCCTGCACCACTCACCCTTTCTTCACCTCAAGCCGCCCCCCCCGCTCAACCCCCTGTCCCACCCCCTACCCCGCCTTAAGCTGCCCCATGGCTGCAGAGGGGACAGGCAACTACAGTGGAAATGGTGGCGAAAGCTCCTTCTGTGTGCCCAGCCAAGTTGTACATAAAAGCCACACCTCCGCATTTTCATTGGTTGCGGCAGGGGCAGGGCTTGCCATGTAGGACCTTTGTGTATTAGAGAGAGAGAGAGATTTTTTAAAAATTAAATAATTTCAAATAAACCCACTGCAATATATGTTTACAGTTGTTGAATCACAAGATGCAATGCCTGTTTATCTTTATGCAGCTTATTAAGAACATAAGAATAGCCTTGATGGATCAGGCCCAAGGCCCATCTAGTCATAAGAACATAAGAACAGCCGTGCTGGATCAGGCCCAATGTCCATCTAGTCCAGCATTCTGTTTCGCACAGTGGCCCACCAGATGCCGCTGGAAGCCACAGGCAGGAGTTGAGGGCGTGCCCTCTCTCCTGCCATTACTCCCCTGCAACTGGTACTCAGAGGCACACCCTTGAGGCTGAAGATGGCCCACAGCCCTCTGACTAGTAGCCATTGATAGACCTCTCCTCCATGAAGTCATCCAAACCCCTCTTAAAGCCATCCAGGTTGTTGGCCGTCACCACATCCTGTGGCAGAGAGTTCCACAAGTGGATCACGCGTTGTGTGAAAAAGTACTTCCATTTGTTGGTCCTAGACCTCCTGGCAATCAATTTCATGGAGTGACCCCTGGTTCTAGTGTTGTGTGAGAGGGAAAAGAATCTCTCTCTCTCCACTTTCTCCATGCCATGCATGATTTTATAGACCTCTATCATGTCTCCCCGCAATCGTCTTTTTTCTAAACTAAAAAGCCCTAGGTGTTGTAGTCTTGCCTCGTAAGAAAGGTGTTCTAGGCCCCTGATCATCTTGGTTGCCCTCTTCTGTACCTTCTCCAGTTCAACAATGTCCTTTTTAAGATGTGGTGACCAGAATTGTACGCAGTACTCCAAGTGTGGTCGCACCATAGTTTTGTATAAGGGCATTATAATGTTAGCCGTTTTATTTTCAATCCCCTTCCTAATGATCCCTAGCATGGAATTTGCCTTTTTCACAGCTGCCGCACATTGAATAGACACTTTCAACGAGCTGTCAACCACAACCCCCAAGATCCCTTTCCTGGTCCGTCACCAACAGCTCAGATCCTATCAGCATATACTTGAAGTTGGGGTTTTTCGTCCCAATGTGTATCACTTTACACTTGCTAACATTGAACCTCATTTGCCATTTTGTCGCCCACTCCCCCAGTTTGGAGAAATCCTTTTGGAGCTGCTCACAATCTGTTTTGGATTTCACTACCCGGAAGAATTTGGTATCATCTGCAAATTTGGCCACATCGCTGCTTATCCCTGCTTCTAGATCATTTATGAATAAATTAAAAAGCACCGGTCCCAGTACAGATCCCTGGGGGACCCCACTTCTTACTTCCCTCCATTGTGAAAACTCTCCATTTATACCTACCCTCTGTTTTCTGTCTTTCAACCAGTTAGCAATCCACACATGTACTTGTCCCTTTATTCCATGACAGCTAAGTTTCCCCAGGAGTCTTTGATGAGAAACTTTGTCAAAAGCTTTTTGGAAGTCCAGGTAGACTATGTCAACTGGATCATCTTTATCCACATACTTATTGACACTCTCAAAGAAGTCCAAAAGGTTGGTGAGGCAAGATTTACCTTTGCGGAAGCCATGCTGGCTCACTCCCAGCAGGGCCTGTTCTTCTAGGTGCTTTACAATTTTATCCTTGAGGATGCTTTCCATCAATTTGCCTGGAACGGACGTTAGGCTAACCGGCCTGTAATTTCCCGGATCGCCCCTGGATCCCTTTTTGAAAATCGGTGTTACATTTGCTACTCTCCAGTCCTCTGGTACAGAGCCCAATTTCAGGGATAAGTTAAATATTTTAGCAAGGAGGTCGGCAATTTCACATTTGAGTTCTTTGAGGACTCTTGGATGGATGCCATCCGGCCCTGGTGATTTGTTAGCTTTCAGTTTTTCCAGACAGTTTAGAACATCATCCCTTGTCACTTCTATCAGACTCAGCTCTCTAGCCTCCATCCCTAAAAAGCCTGGTTCAGGAACAGGTATATGCTCAGTATCCTCTGCCGTGAAGACAGACGCAAAGAACTAATTCAGTTTCTCTGCAACCTCCATATCCTCCTTAATAATCCCTTTCACTCCCTCATTGTCTAATGGCCCAACCGCCTCCCTGGCAGGTTTCCTGCTTCTGATGTACTTAAAGAAGTTTTTGTTATTCCCCTTGATACTTTTGGCTAAATGTTCCTCAAACTCTCTTTTTGCCTCCCTTATTGTCACCTTGCATTTCTTTTGCCAGAGTTTGTGTTCCTTTCTGTTCTTTTCGTTTGGACAGGCCTTCCAATTTCGGAAGGAAGTCTTCTTCCCTTTTATGGCTTCCTTGACGGTACCCGTTAGCCATGCTGGCATCCTCCTGGACTTAGTGGTACCTTTCCTCCTTTTGGGTATACAATCTAACTGGGCTTCTAGTATTGTGGTTTTGAGTAAACACCATGCACTCTGGAGCGAAGTGACTCTCCTGATTTCCCCCCTCAGCTTTCTTTTCACCATACTCCTCATTTTGGAGAAGTTTCCTCTTTTGAAATTTAAAATGTCTGTGTTTCACATCCTTGGTGATTCTCTCCCTGCATGTATGCTGAATTTGATGGCACTGTGGTCACTGTTCCCTAAGGGGTCGATGACACTGACATCACGCACCAGGTCCTGGGTGTCACTCAGAATTAGATCCAAGGTCGCCTTCTCTCTGGTCGGTTCCATGACCAACTGTTCTAAGGCACAGTCATTTAGCGTATCTAGAAATTTGACCTCTTTGTCCTGACTTGAATGTGAATTTACCCAGTCTATGTGTGGGTAGTTGAAATCACCCATAATTACAGCCCTGCCTCTCCTTGACGCCTCCCTGATTTCCTCCTGCAACTCCCAGTCACTGTCGGCATTTTGATCCGGAGGGCGATAGCATGTCCCCAGTAGCATGATTCCTTTCTGGCCTTGTATAGTCACCCACAGGGTTTCTGTGGAGGACTCCAGTCCACCTAGGTTTTCTAGCTTGTTAGATTCTATCTCTTCTTTAACATACAGTGCTACCCCTCCTCCAAGGCGCCCCTCCCTGTCCTTCCTATAGAGTTTATACCCAGGGATAACAGTGTTCCACCATGTTTCTGTTATGCCCACTATGTCTATTTCTGCATTAGCAACCAAGCACTCCAGCTCACCCATCTTGGCTTGGAGGCTTCTGGCATTGGCATACAAGCACCTATACATTGAATCTTTCCCCTGATGTATGCTATTCCTTTGACTCTTTGACCTGCTGGCACAGCCTCCCGTCTGCTCTTTATGCAGTTCTGCTCTGTCCCCATCTGTTTTATTTGAATTCTTTGCAGCCTCAACTTTAAAGGATGGCTTTAAAGGATGGCTTTTGCCAACCGGGATACTGCCCAGCTCCCATCAGCTGTTCCCCAGGTGTCATTTTAAAAGCTGCTCTGCAACCTTTTTGATTTTAAGCGCCAGTAGTCTGTTTCCATCTTGGTTCAAGTGCAGCCCGTCCCTTTTGTACAGGCCTTGCTTGCCCCAAAATGTGTCCCAGTGCCTAACAAATCTAAACCCCTCCTCCCGGCACCAACGTCTCATCCACGCATTGAAACCCCTCAGCTCTGTCTGTCTCGCTGTACTTGCGCGTGGAACAGGTAGCATTTCTGAGAATGCTACCTTGGGGGTCCTGGACTTCAAAATGCTACATATCAGCCTAAATTTGGCTTCCAGGACCTCCCGGCTACATTTCCCCACATCGTTGGTGCCGACGTGCACCACGACAGCTGTCTCCTCCCCACCACTGCCTAGGAGCCTGTCTAGACGCTGCGTAATGTCCACAACTTTCACACCAGGCAGGCAAGTCACCGTGTGGTCAACACACGGGTCACAAACCCATCTCTCTATCCCCCTAATGATCGAATCACCAACTACAAAGAGGCCCCCACCCCCCAGAGGAGTATCCCCTGTGCGAGAGGATATGGGCTCATCATCCACGGAAGGGGTCCCTTCTAAAGGAGCATTTCCCGCTTCCTCAGACCGATGTCCTCCTCGCCCAAGACCTTCATTCTCCCTGACAGCAGAGGAGCTACCAGCCCTGGAGTGGGATGCCTCTATCACATCCCTGAAGGCCTTGTCCACATTCCTCTCTGTCTCCCTGAGCTTCTCCAGATCCGCCACCTTGGTCTCGAGGGAACGGATTTGTTCCCTGAGAGCCAGGAGCTCCTTACACCGAGCACACACCCATGACTTCTGCCCATGGGGCATACATGTGGCACTCTGTGCAATACACTGGGAAGTGCCCCCTCCCCTGCTGACCTAT
Source organism: Hemicordylus capensis (assembly GCF_027244095.1). Taxonomy (NCBI): domain Eukaryota; kingdom Metazoa; phylum Chordata; class Lepidosauria; order Squamata; family Cordylidae; genus Hemicordylus; species Hemicordylus capensis. The sequence goes on along the minus strand of NC_069658.1, from coordinate 250,299,427 downwards.
CTTCATACTGTTTTAGTTGGCTCTTTACAGTATTTAGGGAGCTTATTGTCCGTTTATTAGATAGTTTATTAGGATAGGTCTCAGCTGTAATGGTCAGCTATTTAACTGTCCAAACAGCCTTTCCCAAGAATATGAGGGAAACGAGGGAGGGATATGTACTTACGTTCTCTTCTCCACCAGGTGCCTTGTGATCCTTGTGATCGCGGGGGCTTGTTCCAGGCTCCCCCACACACTTCCCGCTAAACTCCTGCAAAACTCCTATGTCCTGTTTGCTATCCCTGTTTGCTATCCTCTGTTTGCTATGTTCTCGGGCCTACACCTCATATGTAGAGTAGGCTTCCAACTGTCACACTGGATGGGAGTCAAAGGAAGGAAAGTGGGGCCCCTCCCAGCCCTATCTGACTCCACCCCCACTACTAAGTAAACACTGCCTTTAGGTAACCCTAAGAACTCCTAGCCCTGTGATATGTTCACCCTAACAAGTAACCCTAACAAGTAACACACACAGAGATAGAGAGACTAAGACCTACCCCTTAGAGAGAAACAGCCCCTGCAAAACTCCCCTCTTGGTTTGTTCGAAAGGCTAGATGTTTAGAAGGGCTTGCTCAGCTTCTCAGCTGTGTCTGCTCTTCCCAGAGTTGCCTTCCAACTGTCCAGCATCCAGCATCCTGTTTCACACAATGGCCCACCAGATGCGGCTGGAAGCCACAGGCAGGAGTTGAGGGCATGCCCTCTCTCCTGCTGTTGCTCCCCTGCAACTGGTACTCAGAGGTATCCTGCCTATGAGGCTGGAGGTGGCCCACAGCCCTCCGACTAGTAGCCCCTGATAGACCTCTCTTTCATGAAGTTATCCAAACCCCTCTTCAAGCCATCCAGGTTGTTGGCTGTCACCATATCTTGTGGCAGAGAATTCCACAAGTTGATTATGCGTTGTGTGAAAAAGTACTTCCGTTTGTTGGTCCTAGATTTCCTGGCAATCAATTTCATGGGATGACCCCTGGTTCTAGTGTTATGGGAGAGGGAGAAGCATTTCTCTCTGCCCCCTTTCTCCACACCCTGCATGATTTTATAAACCTCTGTCATGTCTCCCTGCAGTTGTCTTTTTTCTAAACTTCATTATTCAAGGGAAAGAGTTTCCCATAGAATTCTCTTCAAGGTAAAGGCAGTGCCTGGCTACAAACAAAGTGACTGAGCATGCTCAGAAAAAGCTTTGGCGAGTGGCTTGGGAGGAAGTGCAGCGGCAGGAACCAACCCTAATAAATGGGGAGAAATTATCCCCACTTGCTAGGCCTGATTGCCACCTTTTGCCACCTTCCAAAGTTGCAGAAAGCGTTTCTCCCCACTTGCTGGGACTGGTTCCCAGCACTGTGCTTCTTCCCCTGCCCCGCTGCCCTCCTGGAGAAATGCCACCACTTCAATGAGCAGAAGTGGTGGAGAAAAGGACCAGGACTGCTCCCTATCCCCCTGAATCAGGTGGTGGGCCCAGAGGAGCTCTTACCCCTGGACTTCTGAGCCTGGTAAAGGTAAAGTTGTGCCGTCGAGTCGGTGTCGACTCCTGCTGCCCACAGAGCCCTGTGGTTGTCTTTGGTAGAATACAGGAGGGGTTTACCATTGCCATCTCCCACACAGTATGAGAAGATAATGCCTTTCAGCATCTTCCTATATCACTGCTGCCTGATATAGGTGTTTCCCATAGTTTGGGAAACACACCAGTGGGGATTCGAACCAGCAACCTCTTGCTCCCTAGGCAAGCTAGTTCCCTGCTGCGCCATTAGGGAAGAACATAAGAACATAAGAAAAGCCTTACTGGATCAGGCCCAAGGCCCATCTAGTCAGCCTGAGGGCCCCCAAATCCTCTTTGGTCTGTCCTGGGTGGCTTGGTCACCTGGCCAAGCATGATGATGCTTGATTTGCAATGGGGGGGGCGTGTTTCCAAAGGCTTTTAGGTACAGGTTCCAAAATTACCTAGGTGCACCTCTGGATGAGCTGTGCACTGGCTGCAAGAGAATAGGGAGCAGATTCCCAGCACTGGCATTTCCACTTTTTTGAGACTGGACAAGCAGAAGATTGAGGATTTCCCAAGCCCTAGTTGTACCCGATTTTAGCCCTGTTTAGAGTAGACCCATTTAAATAGGTACCAGGATATTCCCTTTTCTGCGGTCTTCTTTTTTTATTACTGTGGCTACTGGGGGCGGGGAGAAGTCCTTCTCTCCTCCCTGCCCCCGCGATGGCAGAGGCCAGAGCAAAGCTGGGCCTGTCTGTTCGGGCCAGTGTCTTTTGCCAACTGCAAGGTGCGCCTGCACAGCTGAGAGATAGTCGCAAGCCCGCTAGCCCAAATGGACAGGCCCAGCGTTGCTCTGGCCCCCGCTGTCGCTGGGGGAGGGGGGAGAAGGACTGCTCTGCTCCCCCCCCACTGGCAATAATAATAATAATAATAATAATAATAATAATAATAATAATAAACAACACCAAAAAAACACCACGGAGGTTTAGAGGTTTGACAGGGCACATGGTGGCTAATAAAAAAAATCAACATGGTGCCTTGGTGGGGGGGCCTCACGGCTGGGCGGTCCGGGCACCCAAGCTACCTGAGTGCACCCTGTACACACCTGTTGAACATAACATGTAAATGGGCCCCTCTAGACTCAACTGTTCTCAGTCATGCGCTTCACTGACTAGCTCCCACAGTCTGTGCAACCCCTTCGTGCCTTTAGCTTTAAGCAGCATCGCACATCCTCCAAAAGAGAGAGAGTGTGTTCACACACCAGCCAAACTGACCCCAAAGTCCATTCGTGATCCTTGGAAGCACTCCACACACAGATCAGGCTCTGTCTTCTGAATTCTAATTTATCTCAATGTATTTCTGGGTTTTTAAAATGCTGGTTTTAAGCAACTTTTTCTGAAAACGCCAGAACAAATAGGGAGAGGCACTGACATAGAATCATTAACATGATAAGAGGGATACACTCTTTTAGGAATGCAGATATAGGCTTTAGAAATCTCTCTCCCTCCTCCCCATTGGTTAGAAAGAAAACACAGAGGCATGCAATGTGAACCTGCATCAAAAGCAAACCAGAGAGCAGAGGGGAGGAGCTGCTTCTCTCAATGCCCTGAGTGTAATTCAAAGTAGCTTCGCTCAACCCCCTAGCATGAAGCCATGTGTGAATAACTCTCAGCAAGCTTTTCACATGGAGCTTTTGAAGCCCTTTAACTTGCATCTCCTCCAGAATGGAGAAAATGCATCCATATATCTGCTAGATTCACCCCAAGTCCCTGGGAGCTATCGGGGAGCAGTTCACACACAATTCGGATTTTTCACTGTGCATTAGAGTGTAACCCGATTTATATCCAGGGTAAACAATCCACTATTTCTGCCACTGTTTGGGGGACAACTTCAAGTTCACATTAAAGCCCCATAGGCGTAACTATAGGGGGCGGGGGGGGCACGTGCCCCGGGCGCCACTTGGCAGGGGGCGCCAAAAAGTGCCCCCGCCGATTTGCTGGAAAAAAAATTTTTTTGATTTATTTTTATTTTTTTATTTTTGCAGAGCAGTCCCCCTCCCCCGGTCCCGGCGCGCGCCCCCCCCCATTGGCATTGCTCATCCAGCACTGGGCGCCGCGGCGTCTTCGTAGTCCAAGTCTCTGACTCTCACTCCCCGGCGCGCCCACCGCCCCGCCACCAGTTGCGCATGCGTCGAGAGGAGGACACGCACCAGAGCAAACTTCCTGAACAACTCCCTCTTCTGAACAACTTCCTGAACGCCCGAACCAGTTCCCCTTTTTGCTCATTCAAGTCCTTCCTCCCCTATAATCTAACCACGTTTTAACTGAAAAGGTTCAGGGAGGGGGAGATGTCTCTCCCTTCCTGGACTTTTTCACTATGTAATGCAAGCTAATTTAATTATATGTCATCATCAAAATGGATTAGCTGTTTCAGCCCATCAGGAAAGTCTAAACCTCCACCGATTTAATTAACCAGACTGAAAATCAGATGAACAGAGAATGTTTTAATGAAAGGTGGTATATAAATTTAACAATAAGTAAAACTATCATTAGGAGCAATTAGCGATTACTTAAACATTGGTGCTGCCAAGCAATTTGTAAATAAAACTTGAAGCCCTTTGAAAATAAGCTGGAATTAATTGTAGGTTGGGCAGGGGGTGAAAGTATATACTTCTAAATATTTATTGTTAAATTTATATACCACCTTTCATTAAAAACAACCCCAAAGTGGTTTGGTTTTAGTCATGGATTTTAATTTTAATTGCTCTTTTTGTCAATGTGATGAAGATTAGTTAAATCTGAGTGGTCTTAGGCAACCAATGTTGCATCTGAAATGCTATTTCATTTTTTTATTGTCATAAATACTCTCCAACCAATTTAAATAGCAAAGGTGTATATTATTGCTTTATTCAATTGCAGGGAATCTCAAAAAAGCAGGATTTGCAACTAAGGCAGTGCATATCTTCTCTAAAATGGCCCTCTTATAGTTTTTCTAACTTTGAAATTGTAACATAAAACAAAGCATAAATGCATAAATGCTTCCCCCTCCATTTGAAACCTTTTCTGGTGTAAATAGCGTGCGGTTTTGGAAAAGGGGAGTCTTTCTTTAACAGCGGGAGAATAAGGAGTCTTTAGCACTATCACCCTAGTCCCTCGAATTACTTTGGAGTCCTTGGTTTTCGTTTTGTTAAAATACAGTCACTCACAAGGGAAAGTCAGGAACAGAACGAGGACTTGAGGGAGGGGCATCATAATCATAACCATCATCATTGCATCATAATTCTGATGTTTGAGATACAAGCCAACTTCACAGGGTTGTTGTGAGGAAAAACCTAAGTATGTAGTGCATTTTGAAATTTTTGGTAATTTTTTAATTTTTTTAAATTTTTAAAATAAAAGTTTTCTGAAACATGTGTGTCAGTCAGATGTATGCTGGGGGGGCAGCGGGGGGGGGGGGCGCAATTTCAGTGCTTGCCCCTGGCGCCGTTTTCCTTAGTTACGCCTCTGAGCCGCCCCCGCCCCCCAACTCGCAGTAAAAACGGCTGTGCAGCTCCAATTTATTCACTTGCTTTTTCCCCCGCGTCTGTTCTCCGGTGCTTCTCTGGGGTTGCTGCTAGGTCCGATGTAGAGGACCAAAGAGCAGAAACCACTCAGACATAGAACCAGCTGTGCAGCAGCGCCCCCCGTTATCAACAACGCCAAGTAAGCAAAAGGGAGTCGCTATGACAGCGAAAGGGATTTATGCTAATTTAGCCCCGCCCCCGCCAATCCGTAGCTGTCTTCCGGCCAACTCCGCTTCCTAAACTGGAGAATTCCCGCGCCGCCTCTTCCGGGGGCCGAGGAAGCTACTCGAGCGCGAGAGAGGTTTGCCTGCCTGCCTTGCGTCTTGCTCCTCGGCTTCCATGGCGGGCAGGTCGTCTTTGCCGCTGGTGGTGATCCTGGGCGCGACGGGTACCGGCAAGTCGCGTCTGGCGCTGCAGCTCGCCCTCCGGCTCGGCGGGGAGATCGTCAGCGCCGACTCCATGCAGGTGAGCTCGCGTCGGGGGCTTCTGAGCACGTGCAGAGGTTTTCTCCTGGCCTCGCGGGGTGGGGGCTGCTGCTCTGCTGCTGCGCGCGGGTGGAGCGGGTCAGCTGCTCCTGGGGGACGTCTATCTCCTGGCCACCCTTTCGTGCCTGTTCCTTCTCAGCCCGCTGGGCAGGAAGGATCATCTGGGCTGGATGGGGACCGGTGACTGTTTGAGTCCGTCCAGTTCCGGGACTCTGGCCGCGTCGCTGCCCGCTCTCCGAGGGGCAGCACTGGGAAGCCGTTTCAGCAGAGGGCTCGCTTCGATCCTGGTTCTGCCCGTGAGGGGCTCTCCACACTGTTAGTGTTGCTGCAGATCTTAAAGTTGCTTCTGCCGACGGTGGTCTGTAAAGGGAGGCGGAATGGAAAACTCGAAAATAAATAAAAGCCAGCACTGGGAACCATGCAGAGCCAGAGGTGCAGCAGGCACCTCATGAGAGAGTGCTTTGGACTCATGAGTTAATTGCTCCTAGAACATCGGACTTTCTCTTGGGGCACACAGTTTGGGAATGGCTGGAGCCAGTGGAGGAGAGGCAGTCACGGTGAAGGAACAGAGTTAAAACCCAGGTAACTGGGAAAGGGATTTAGGGATTAGGAAAGGTGGCTGGAGCCCGCCCGCCCCCGCCTGCTTTATTTGTCTGTGTTCTGAATGAATCACAGATTCCTGCCTTGAGCCTTTAATGGGGGGAGAGAGAGCGAGAGAGGGCAGATCATACACCTTGCAGAAAGCAGCTTTATGCTGGGCATGACCAACCCCTCTCCCCCCAGGACCCCCCACAAACCTGAGTGAACAAGCAGAGAAGGCCTGCATGGGCCAGCGCCTAGCTCTGGAATCCCTATGCTGAGTTGGGATGGGGGGCCTTGATGAGGTCGGGCATCCTTTGAGGGCCGGCACCAGGGCTGTGGAGGCCCCCTGTGACCCACCCTTGTCTGTGGGGACCTGGTGGAGTGACTCTGCTGGGTTCTCCGGTTCTTGCTGCAAAGCCAGTGCCTGGCTCTGGGGCACACAGCACTGGAGGGGGGCTGTGTTGGCGAGGAGGAGTGAGGGGCCCAGGGCGGAGGATGCACACCCAGCTGCAGAGCAGTGTCATTCCTTGGAAGAGTGGCTGCCACCCAGCGTGTTCTGCCAGGGAGAACAAGGCCCCGGTCTGCAGCCAGAGCAGCAGCTTCCAACAAGGAGGAAACTCAGCTGATGAAAGCTGTTCCTTTTCCCAGCCCTGTTTTGCTGGGCAAATGGACCTGAATGTGCACTCAATGGCCTGAGCACAGCTCTCGCCCTCCTTTGCAAGCATGGAAGACAGCTTGTGTGTGAAGGCACAGTTGTGCAGGTTACATTGGAAGCTGGGAACCTTCTATTAACTTTAACACTTGACAAGGTCGTCATTTATTTCTGAGATCAGAGTTTGATTTGTAGGTTGTCCTGTACACTTATTGTAATTATTTTTGTATTCAGGCCAGCAGACGGTGTAAATTCATCTTTTTCTTTTGCAATCTCCGACTTGCTTCAAAGTTTTTACTTTGTTCTATATTTCAAGAGTTGTAACTATGCTTTGCTTTGTTCTTTTTTAAATTATTATTTCAATAAACCTATAAAAAAATTTTTTTTAAAGGAACATAGGAAGCTGCCTTATACCAAGTCAAGACCATTGGTCCACCTAGCTCAGTACTGTCTACACAGACTGGCAGCCACGTCTCCAGGGTTGCAGGCAGGAATCTCTCTCGGCCCTATCTTGGAGATGCTGCCAGGGAGGGAACTTGGAACCTTCTGCTCTTCCCAGAGCGGCTTCATCCCCTGAGGGGAATATCTTTCAGTGCTCACACTTCTAGTCTCCCTTTCATGTGTAACCAGGGCAGACCCTGCTTAGCTATGGGGACAAGTCATGCTTGCTACCACAAGACCAGCTCTCCTCATGCATGCAAACAGGTGCTCTTCCCAGAGTGGCCCTGTCACCCAAGGGGAATATCTTACAGTGCTCACATGTAGTATTCCATTGGCCCCAGTTTTCCAGGTGGCCCCTGCTTAGCAAAGGGGACAATTCTTGCTTGCTACCACAAGACCAGCCCACTAATGGCGCAGCGGAGAAATAACTTGCTTAGCAAGCCAGAGGTTGCCATTTCTAATCCCTGCTGGTTTGTTTTCCAGGCTATGGGAAACACCTCCATCAGGCAGCAGCGATATAGGAAGATGCTGAAAGGCATACTGTGTGGGAGATGACAGTGGTAAAGCCCTCCTACCAAAGACAACCACAGGGCTCTGTGGTCGCCAGTAGGGATGTGTGTGGAATGGGGGGGGGGAGTTTGGCGGCAGGGCGATGGCTTTAAGGGTGGGGGTGGGTGCACTTACATCCCCTGCTGCGTTTCCCCTGCCAGCACGCAAGTCCTGACATGTGCACAGTCACGCTTCCTACTTCTGGCTACATCCGGTCAACGGCGGCACGGGGTGGCAGGGAGGTACGCTGCCACCCTGACGGGCTCTTAAGGACTCGCATGTCGTAGGGGGAAACACGGCCGGGGGAGGCTAAATGCACCCAACCCCACCCTTAAAGCCATCCCCATCCCTAGTCGCCAGGAGTTTATTCATTTATATTTATTTTATTTTATTACATTTTATATCCCGCTTTTCCTCCGAGGAGCCCAGAGCGGTGTACTACATCCTTAAGTTTCTCTACACACAACAACCCTGTGAAGTAGGCTAGGCTGAAAGAGAAGTGACTGGCCCAGAGTCACCCAGCTAGTATTGTGGTTGAATGGGGATTTGAACTCAGGTCTCCCTGGTCCTAGTCCAGCACTCTAACCACTACACCGACTTGATGGCACACTTTGCTTTTACCACAAGACCAGCTCTGCTCCCATAGGTTGGCTGACATCATCACTATTTCCAGACTTAGGAACATAGGAAGCTGCCATATACTGAGTCAGACCATTGGTCCATTTAGCTCAGTATTGTCTTCACAGACTGGCAGCGGCTTCTCCAAGGCTGCAGGCAGGATTCTCTCTCAGTCCTATCTTGGAAATGCCAGGGAGGGAACTTGGAACCTTCTGCTCTTCCCAGAGTGGCCCCATCTCCTGAGGAGAGTATCTTACAGTACTCACACACATGTGGTCTCCCATTCATATGTAAGCAGGGCAGACCCTGCTTAGCTAAGGGGACAAGTCGTGCTTGCTACCACAAGACCAGCTCCTTCTGTGCCATGGGCTGCAACGGTGAGCGTTTGTTCTTGTTGATGCTGCCAGCCAGGGCCAGGTGATATTAGTCATGTTGGCTGCTGGGATTTCTGCACTGAGAAGATCTCTTGAGAATGAGATGCTGCAGTTGTGTACGTGTTCATGTGTGTTTAATTGCATGGTCTCTTCCACCTGGACAGTTTGACATTCAGTACTAAACGTATTGGAGAGGGTGGGTAGTGGTTCATACCGAAAGGCGCTTTGCACATACTGTATTCAGAATCACCAGTTCTTTGAAGACCCATATCTCTTAGAGTAGGTTGACTGTTGGTAGGGGAAAGACATTCTGATCATGCTTAGAGGCAGAGGTTATGGACTCAGCCCTCTTTCAGGCGAAATCCTGATATGTTAGCAGAGTAAAGAGGAAACTACCAAACTTACCTGGGAAAGAGGGGCTTCTCTGCTCAACTTGCTTGTAGTTGCAGGTAAGAAACAGAAGCCCAGAATGAACAGCAGGAACAAGAGGCCCTGGTGTTTTCCTCTTCTGCTCATCATTTTGCTGCTTCTGGAAGTTTGAACCCTGGGCTCTCTTGCGCTCCAGGAAACACTGCTTGACCCGGGGACATGCACAAAGAGCAGCTGAACCTTAAGCCTCACTTCAGGGTCTGTACTGAGGGCCTCTAATTGGCGATTAGAGAATGCAGAGCTTTTCTCACAAGAGTCTGCTGGCTTTGGGTCCGCCCTTCTTGCACTTCTGCACTTGACCTGCCCGATCCGTCCCCGTGCCTGGTTGCACATGGCCTACAGTTCACATCTCAAAGAGAGGCTCTGGGGCTCAAGCCTGCCTGGAAGAAGTTTAGTCCTCGGCCCAGAAACCATGCACTGCTCCTCAAGCGGTGTGTGGCCTGCTTGCAGTGGTTTAGTGATGAGGAAAAGGCACTCTGTACATGCTCAGGAACACCCTGTTCATTTGTTCATTTATTTAAAATGTCATTTACATCTTGCCTCTCGACCTTAGTTTCTGACTCGGCTGACAACAAAATGCAAAGGTCCATGCAAGAAAGAAAACCAGTCCAACTAAGGGCAACAGTAAATAAAGAAGCCACAGCAAACATGACAATTTGCAGCAGTTAAGGCCCAGGAAGGAAATGCTGTGTGTTGTGGGGCTTTGTCTTGTCATGGATTGTGCTGCCTTCCTAAGGCAGAGCCCACAGGGGTTCAGTGAGTCTCTCTTTCCGGGGTCTCTTGGCCATGTGGCTCTGTGCTTGGGCCCTCTGGCTCCCCCCAGCAGCCTGTCTCATTTTCTGGGGCTCTGCTCCCGGGGGGGGGCACTTCCATGCCCACGAAGGTGTCGTCAGGACATGCTCGCTGCCAAAGATGGTGTACTGCTGCCTGCACAGTCAGTGTTGGGCCTGAATGGAGCTGGTTGGCCCTGGGCAGGCCATGCTCCATCACAGGGATTCTCAACGTGTGGGTCCCGAGATGTTATTGGACCAACTCCCATAATCCCCAGCGGCCTTTGGTTGGGAATTATGGGAGTTGAAGTCCAATTACATTTCGGGACCCACACATTGAGAATCCCTGCTCCATCGGACGCCTTGCACTGCTCAGTGAGCACCCAGGGCTTCTGGATGGCACCCAGGCTTGCCCTGTCTCTGTCCCCCTCCACCGCCCTGCCCATCATGCTCAGACGACAAGGTTGCCGGCCAGCTCTCGCCGGTGGCTTTTGGCACCTGACTCCCCCTCTCTGGGTCCCCGGCCAGTTGTGCCTTTCCTCTGCTTGCCAGGCCTGGCCTCGGTGCCTCCTTTTCTCAGGCCCACCCACGTCCTCTGCCACCTTCAGCCGCCTGCTTTTCAGCCCCTGCTTCTGGCCTGGGTTCTCCTTACTCCGGCCTCTGTTCCTCTTCTGCTTTCCCAGGGTCACAGCCTCTCCTGGCGCTGGTATCTGTGCACAGCTCACAGGGCAGAAAGGCACATGGCTGGCAAGAGGGAGACTGGGCTTAGAGCCCTTTGACACGGAGGGGATTTTTTTGTGTGAAGGAGCATTTGGGCACCCGCAGGCTGAAGTGGTACAGCCCAGTCGCCAGTTTTTCACCTCTGTTGGAAGCACACTTATGCCCCGTCTCTCCTCTCCTCTCCTCTCCTCTCCTCTCCTCTCCTCTCCTCTCCTCAGGTGTACGAAGGCCTGGACATCATCACCAACAAGGTTTCCCCTCAGGAGCAGGCGCTGTGCAAGCACCACATGGTCAGCTTTGTGGACCCCTTGATCACCAACTACACGGTGGTGGATTTCAGGAACAAGGCCGCGGCCCTCATATCCTTTCCCCACAGAGTTCCAGAATGCATGCCATGGCAGCAGTGTGCTCGGCTGGCACCTAACAACGTCTGTGAGCAGAAGGCACTTTAGCTGCATTTGCTAGACAAGCAGCGATGGAAAATGGGGAGAAGAACCTAAAAACTAGATGTTGAAAATGGCTCATTTCTAGCAATATATGTGATATTCGTGTGTGTGTGATATCTATCTATCTATTTATTCGATTTCTATAACGCCCTTCCAAAAATGGCTCAGGGTGGTTCACACAGAGAAATAACAAATAAATAAGATAAACAAAATGGATCCCTGTCCCCAAAGGCTTACAATCTAAAAAGAAACATAAGATACACACCAGCAACAGTCACTGGAAGTACTGCACTGGGGGTGGAGAGGGCCAGTTACTCTCCCCCTGCTAAATAAAAGAGAATCACCACATTAAAAGGTGCCTCTTTGCAGGTGTTTGACAAGTTAGCAAGGGTATATATCACATATATAAAAATGCCACTAATAGTCTGTGTACTATGTTGCAGTTTCTCGCGGAAATCTGTGATTCCAAGTCTTAAATAAATGCAGGTAGGCTTGTAATCCACCATTGTTTCAGGGGGGAAATCCTAATGAAGCTTCAGAAAGAAATGAGAAATTCCAGAGATCACACACACAACAGCCACTGTTGTCACTTCAGTGTTCAGAGTTTCCAAGGACTGACTCATTTTAAAGGAACAGTTCCTGAATATTGCAGAATTCAGATATTGGAGTCCCTTCTTCTCCCCATCTCCCAAACACTCCTGTGCTGCTTCCTTCCAGCTTAAAGGGATTATTGCTGTTCCCTCAGTCCTTGCTACTGTGTCGTTCCAGGCCACTTTGCATGAGCAGCATGTACTCTTTGGAAAGATGGAGGCTGGCGCCAGCATCATAAACAACAGAGGAGGGAGACGAGGGCAGACAGCAGGACCCACAGCCCATCGGTGGGTTGGGGGGCAGGCCTGCGGCTTTTGGCTCCATGCCTCCGTGTGTCGACTGGCTCTGCTCCTCCCTGGCCTCCATGCCTTCAGTGGAAGGGATGCAAAAGCAGCCGTTTGGCCCCATCCCTTCTGCTGAATGCGCAGGGCACAGCCAGTGGGTGCAAACCCACCTCCCGCACTTGTAGATGGAATGTGTGAATGGAGCCTGAGAAAAGGGTTTCTAGCCAGGCGATCTCTGTCCACAGCTTGTAGTGCCTTTGTGGCTGGCTGTCTCTCCCCCTCCTCCCACTCACGCACCCTTAAAATGTAAGCATCATAAGAGAAGGCTGTTGAACTGTCATGACGTAAAATATTGACAGGTATTCCAACAAAGAAAATTTCTAAGTGAAGCTTTGAATTTGCTTGACTATAACATTTAAACCACTTAAATGTTCTTTTATTGAATTGTTTCCCCCATCAGATATCAATTCAGTTAGTTTTTGCTATTGTTAAAAACATTTTGAGATATTCACAGCATGTAAAAGAAACATGGCATCTGTTTTGTTTGCTAAAGAGAAGTCGCATAAACATGCTAAAGGAAACCCATATTGCTGGCCTCGAATGCCAGGCAAGTTGTCTGCAAGTTGTCAAACCAGGCCTTGGTTTCCCTTTCAAAGTTTGGAGTGGGCTGGGCTGGGGTGTGGTATGGTTGTGTGTCTGGGGCTTTGCCACCATGGTCCTTTCTCTTCCTCAACTGCCCACATCGAAGACATCTTTGCCCGCAAGAAGGTCCCAATCGTGGTCGGAGGGACCAACTATTACATTGAGTCTCTGCTCTGGAAGGTTCTGCTGGTCTCCAAGGTAACCAGGGCTTCTCCTCCTAGGGCTGGGTACTGGGGTGACACTGTGTCCAGCAAGAGGTGGGGATTCTTTGCGGTGACTCCTTAGAAAGGGCTTCTGGCTCGCTCTGAGGGCCTCGCTGAGGGGTTTTCTACAAGGTCAGGTCCGACCTCATGTCCCTGGCTTTCCTCTGGCTTGGCTTACTTGCTTGAGTGGCTTTGTGCTGTGCTCCTGCTTTCTGCTAGTGGCGCTTGAAGTGCAAGTGTGTCATTTGAATGGAGTGGATGGTGGCGGGCGGGGGTGGGGGGCGTGATGAGGATATTAGTTGGGTAACAGCCTGTTTGTATTTGCTTGAGGCGGGTGGCATTTTGGGGCCATCCTTTTAAAAAAAAAAAATAGGAAAAAAACCCATGTTTGACCAAGCCCCATCAGTGTCTGCAGTCATGGAGATGTTTGCAAAATCTCTTGTTACTGAATCCCTACAGAATTCTGTGGCTGCAGAATATCACAGTCCTGTTGCCAGAGCCCTTCACCCTACCCCCTGCAAATGCTTGCCCTAGAAGTGTGTCCTTTCAGAGCATAACTTCTAGTTCATCTGTTTGTGAGCTAAAGAACCCATCATTGATTGTTTTGACTTCTGGCTGCTGACATGCATCTCTCTTCTGGGATGGAGGCCTGTGGCCCTCTGTCCAACGTTTGTTACTGAAAAAAAGAGTGCAACCTCCTCTGTTGCTCAGAACTCTTTGTCAGCCTCCAGTAGTTAGAAGTGTTTGCTGCACCATGTCCTATTGCTGTTGTGGGCCCGGGGTGTGTGGGTGTGGGTGTCTGGCTGGCTGTTTGCACCTAAGGAGGCGCCCAGTGGATTTCTGGGTTGTGGGTTCAGACTATGAGCCGCACTTGGGTGCAGAGGGGGTAGCCACTCCATTACAGGCTGGTTGGGGTGCTCAGCTTCTCCCAGCATCTCTGCTAAACAGTCCCAAAGGGTGGTGCTCGATATCTCCAGGCCCAGTCAGCCTCCAGCAATTTGTCTGTCTTCTTTCTACTCGCAGCAGCAGGGCTTACAGAGGGCCTTTGTGTCTCTCTCCTGCAGGAGAAGCCCAAGTGTCTAGGCCCCACAGGGAGGACCGTTGATCGGAAAATGGAGCTGGAGAAGCTGGATGGCCAAGAGCTCCATCGCCGGCTGAGCCAGGTGGACCCCAGAATGGCAGCCAAACTCCACCCCCATGATAAGCGCAAGATGGCCAGGTCCGTCTTTTAGCTGCAGCCTGCAAGGAGCCGCTTGCCTGGTAGCCCTGCAGAGGACGAGTGTGGCCTCCAGGCCAGGTGGCAAGCAGCATTCTGGGAGAAGGCCACATGGCCAGAAAAGCCCGTTGAGCTGATCTGGGAAGGCATGAAGGCAGCAGCAGCAGCACTAGAAGAAAACCTCTCCACCCCACCCCACCCTTGGTTTGTCATTAGGCCCTGGTGTCCTGTGGTACACTGCCTCTGACGATGGGGGCCCCATTTAGTTGTTCTAGCTCAAATTCTCCCTGAATTCACTTGAGCCTTCTAAAGCCATCTCAGCTCATGACTCTCTCCACAGCTGAATTTGCAGTCAGTGAATTTGATAGGTTAGATGCATATTGTGTGAAGACGCCCCTCTCTTTGTGGTTGCTTTCTGCGAAGAAGAGAGAGGGGTTCTGTGTGTGCTCGAATTCTGATGGTGGGCATGGGTCTAAGCCAGGACTGCACAACTTTGGCTCTCCTGCATATGTTGGACTACGACGCCGATCATCCCTGACTGTTGGCTGCTGTGGCTGGGCATGATGGGAGTTGTTGTTGTTTCATTCATTCATTCATTCAACACATTTGTATACTGCCCAAAACACAAGTCTCTGGGCAGTTTACAACAAAACAATAAAAACAACAAATAAAA